>NC_138975.1:65497500-75497500 GCF_055761805.1 Camellia sinensis | reverse complement strand
CACATAAACCAAATCAATTTCATAATCGAATACTGATAAGGCCTTCAATTCGTATAATGAAACAGAAACATAGATAGATCTATCTACAACAGACAGATATAAATACAAATAACGTATAACACATGCAATTAACGTAGTATTTCATTTTAATCACTCATTAGGCCTTCTTAACCAAAGATTATAAGCTAATCACATGTCGGGGTTGTTACAATGGAAGTTCACAACTAACACTTAATTTTTGCTAACTCTTGAATTCAAAGCTTAAACTCTCTTCTTCTCTATCTCTAGCCTTTTCTTCTCAATCTATCATCCTCCTCCTCTCAACAATCTAATGTATACATATAGGTAATACAAGTGGAGAAATGGTGGAAGACAAGAATGAAGCATTAATGAAGATAATTGAGCAAAAGGAGCATTAATGAAGCACTAATGGAGCTAATGAAAAACAAAAGTGGAGCATTACCTTCAATGGATTAAGCACTAGGCAATGGAGGATGAGTATACATGCATTCAATGCATAATGGGTAAGAAAAATAGGTTTGGGAAGTGCCCACTTGAACCAACACAAAAAAACTGGGCAATCTGTCTATGGGGTGGTCGATTGACTGGTCAACTAGGCAGAGGATAAAAAGTTTGTTTCGCTTCAGTTCGAATTCGTTTCACTCTAGGTGCCCTATGGGACCTAAACACTTGGCAAAAATGGACTTAGGGTGGAGAGTGAAGCTCAAATTCCATATTTCTTGCTAAGGATTGTGCAAGAAACACATTCTGATTTTCATCAAAAGAAAGCGTCCAAGTCTTAGGGCCGGTCAAAATGGGGTTTCTACAAGAAGCACATTCATGAAATTAATAAAATGAGATCACCAATAATATAAATTTTCAAATTAGACACACTTTAAAGATCACAACCTAAGAGACATTTCGAGATTGTTTCCAAACTTGGCCTTGCAATGGTTTGTAGAGAATTTTATCTAGTATTCAAAACATTTTCCAGAAGTGGCATAATTTTCCTAGATTTTTAGTTATTTAAGAAATACACCAGAATTTTCCAGATTTGTCAACTGTCACGAAAATTGGATTTTCTCTTAAACCACATACTCTTTTTATGTTATATACATTTTACTTGAAGCTAACACTTTAAGGAAAGTTTTCACATAAAAATGAGGTCAAGATGATTTTTATGCATTTTATATAATTTTTGCAAGTGGGCTGTAAAAACCAATTCTTTGAGCACAAAGCTTAAAATAAAAGAAAAAGTACGAAAATAGGGTAACCATGGATAATTTTTCACTTCCATTATGATAAAAATAGGCTAAATAATATATATTCAACTTAGAATTTTAAACTCAAGGTGTTCCTTTGGAAATTATTTGAGATAGATGTAGAAAAAGATAGTTTTGCACAGATTAAGAGGAAACACAAATAAGGGTGGAAGAAGGCTCAACTTTGTTCATTTTTAACACAAGAACACCATGCAAATAATTTGAAAATAATATTCTAAATATCTGTTGGAGGAAAATGGTTGAATAAGAAATTGCCTCATAAATGTGTATATAACTCACACATTTAAGGCTCATCAGTTTTACAAAATTGATTGGGAAGTTTTGCTAGCACTAGTTGCTAGCCTTGATGGCTAGAGGCTCCTCCCCTCTCCCCCATGGTGTATAAAAGGAGGCCCTATTCCTTGAAAAGAGATATAGAATTTTTCCTTGACATCCATACACTGTTAGTCTACTTCTTCTATAATTTTCTTCCTGAGAGAGAGTATTGCCGTTGTCCGTTCGCTAAACTAATCAGAAGGTGCTTCTGTTGTAGCTGGTAAAAACCGTCGTATCCTGGGAAGTAGACGCCGGCGTACCTCCAGCACCCAACGGTGAGGCGGCGAATCTATTTTAAGGAGACTGTGGTATCACACAGGCTTCGGTTTGTTTCCTTTAACCATTTTATGTTTTATCTGTATTTTATTCAGCATGTTATTTTTCCTGGGATTGAAGGTTTGTTTTGTTCATCTCATAATTTTGCGATATGCAATGTGAAATTATGTAATGTGAGTAGTTTTTCCCAACAAGCTTAAAATAGATTCGCCGCCTTATAGAATTAGATTAATAGATTCATAGGTGTGTGTAATAATTTTGCATGTAATTAGCCACTGGTAGTACTAGCGAGTTAATTGGTTTATTAGATGCATGTACACAGGGTTAAGCTTTTGATTTTTCCATTTTGTGTATGCTACTGTTTGGTCTTCCCATGGCATGGAATAGGCCACTGTTATCAATAGGGAAGAAGAGTTCCATTAGTGCAACGTTAATTCACTGTATTTTCTAATTAATTTATTAATTTATGGTGTATCAGTTCATGCCTTGTATTTCTAGATTTACATGCTTCTAGTTCACATGCTTCTAGTTTACAATATAAATTACATGTTCATTCGGGTTTAATTTTTAGTGTAATTTACATTTCTAGCATGTTTATTAGGTAGTAAATTTTTATGTAACTTGTACCTATTAATCTTTAATTTAGGTGTGGAGTTGTAAAGTTTATAACTTGCCTATATTTAAATTCATGTTAATTTCTCTAGAATTATTTGCATGTTAATCATGTCATTTGCAATTCTTGCCTAGTAATGTGATTTAAGTATTTAGGAGTTATAAAATGTTTGTAACTTGCCTCAATTAATTACATGTTTAGTGTACCATAAGTTCATATGTAACCTTTACCAATTTAAAATATGGTTTAATTATATTTAATTTAGGTCTGTAACTTATATAGTTAATTACATGTTTATTATGTAATTAATTTTTTACAGTTTTTTTTAGTTTAAATTCTAGATGTGTAACTTATGGGTTGGTTTTAATCTTTACTTACAGTTATTTATTAGTTTGTTTGCTAGTACCCTCTCCTTCAATCACTACTTTGCTAAAAGTAAAGAAAAGCTGAGGGAGGTTTTGCTGTATTTTGCTGCTAACTCTTTATTGCAGGAATACCTATGGAAATGGGAAAAATGATTAATTTGGACTAAATATTTGAAGCAATTATTTGCTTGAGTGTTCATTTGTGGTTATTCACCAATATGTAAAGCAAGTTTTATTTGCTTGTAATTATTGTAGCAATTTTGTTGTAATTGCTTGTACAGTTTGGAACTTTGTGTGTTTAACCTAGTTCATCCCTTGGAAAATTTAATTCTTAAAGTTGTTTCCCATGGACTAGGAGTCAACATGCTCTTGAAAGTTTTGTCTAAGGTTAACTGGGTTTTAAGTGGGACCGGTGTAACCCCTCCAGTCTTCCTAGAAACTTTCCTGACCATGTTCGATTCTAGGTTGCGTGGTGAGACTCGTTTTGAATTAAATTTCCAATTGTGGGATTTTCTAGTGTTAAGTTTGATTTCTGGAAATATAGAATAGTGAAAATTCTATTGTAATTTTTCAGAAATGGCAACTGTTTCTGATGCTGCTACTGCTGCTGTTAATGTTGGTGGGGATCCGAACCCCGGGGTGACTGGCTTGCCAACCCCTGCTGTGACCTCTGTGGTCAATCCTCCTATTGTTACTCCGGCTGTTCCGGGAGGACCGCTCAATCATCACGAGCGCCCGGAGAAGTTCACGGGAGTGAATTTCAAGAGATGGCAGCAGAAGATGCTGTTTTATTTGACTACTCTAAGCCTTGCGAGGTTTCTGAGTGAAGATGTACCAGCCGTAGAGGAGAATGAGCAAGATAAACAAAAGCTCATGGCTCCGGACGCTTGGAAACAAGCAGACTTCTTATGTCGGAATTACATTCTAAACGGCTTGGCGGATCCGCTTTTCAATGTGTTCTATGCCAAGAAATCGACTAAGGAGTTGTGGGATGCCTTGGACAAGAAGTACAAGATCGAGGATGCTGGGGTAAAGAAATTTATCGTCGGCCGGTTCCTGGACTTCAAGATGGTGGACTCTAAAACTATCCTGAGTCAAGTCCAAGAGTTCTAAGTGATTCTGCACGAGATACATGCAGAAGGGATGGTCCTAAGTGAGTCATTCCAGGCATCTGCTTTGATTGAGAAGCTGCCTAACGGCTGGAAAGACTTCAAGAACTACTTGAAGCACAAACGAAAGGAGATGACAGTCGAAGAGCTCGTTGTCAGGCTCCGGATTGAAGAAGACAACAGGAAGAAATGAGGGAGTACCTCCACTGTCAAAGCCAACATGGTTGAGCATGGCGAGTCCTTGAGGGCGAGGAAAAAACCACCGACAGGCAAAAGCTCAAAGTTGGGGGCTAGAGGAGGAATCTCCAAAAGGCCAGCCTACAAGCCAAAGGAGCCTACTTTTAGGTTCGACAGCAAATGTTTCAACTGTGGAAGTGACGGGCATCGGGCAGTTGATTGTCTGAAAAAGAAGCCCTACAGGAAAAACCCTCCCCAACATAAAAACCGGGCGCATATGGCTGAAATGGAGAAATTATCACATGATGTGGACGACATGCATCTGTCAGCCGTCGTGTCAGAAGTGAACATGGTGGGGTCAAACCCGAGGGAATGGTGAGTGGACACTGGGGCCACTCGCCATATTTGTGCAGAGAAGAGAATGTTCACAACTTTTGAACCAGTTTCAAACGGGGAGAAGTTGTTTATGGGAAACTCTGCAACCTCAGCTGTTGAGGGTAAAGGCAAGGTGATCCTGAAGATGACTTCAGGAAAAGAACTGACTTTGAACGATGTCCTTTTTGTGCCGGACATTCATAAGAACCTTGTCTCGGGGTCTCTCCTATGCAAGCATGGCTTCCGCATGGTGTTTAAATCAGACAAGGTCGTGTTGACCAAGGGCGGGGTCTATGTGGGGAAGGGATATATGTCAGGTGGTATGTTTAAATTGAATGTAATGACACTTATCCCTAAGATTAATGAGAAAGCTTCTTCTTCTGCTTATATGCTTGAGTCCCCTAATTTATGGCATGGTAGATTGGGTCATGTAAATTTTGACTCTTTACGTAGATTAATCAAGTTAGATCACATACCATCTTTCAAGATTAATCCACAACACAAGTGTGAAACTTGTGTAGAAACAAAATTGACAAGGTCTTCTTTTCATTCTATTGAAAGAAGTACCCAGCCTTTGGGTTTAGTGCCTAGTGATGTGTGTGACTTGAAAGTTGTACAATCACATGGTGGCAACAAGTACTTCATCACTTTTGTTGATGATTGCACTAAATACTGTTATGTGTATTTGCTTAAAAGCAAAGACGAGGCTATTGATAAATTTATTCTTTTTAAGAATGAAGTTGAGAATCAATTTAGCCGAAAAATCAAGGCATTGAGAAGTGATCATGGTGGTGAGTATGAATCCCCATTTGCCGAGACTTGTGCTCAATTTGGGATTATTCACCAAACCACAGCGCCTTTTTCGCCTCAGTCAAATGGTGTTGCTGAGCGGAAGAACAGGACGCTGAAAGAGATGATGAATGCAATGTTGATAAGTTCAGGATTGCCACAGAACTTATGGGGGGAAGCAATTCTCTCCGCGAATTATATTCTTAATAGAATACCACGGAAGAAAGTGGACAAGACTCCATATGAGTTGTGGAAAGGTCACAAGCCTTCATATAAATACCTACGAATGTGGGGGTGTCTTGCAAAAGTGGCGGTACCTACACCCAAGCGGGTTAGGATAGGTCCGAAAACCGTGGACTGTATTTTTATTGGTTATACACAAAATAGTAATGCATATAGATTTCTTGTGCACAAGTCTGATATTTCAGATATACACAAGAATACTATCATGGAATCTAGAAGTACATCTGTCACGCCCTCAAAATAATAATATTAAACCCATCAATATAAACATACATTTATATACAAAAGATCCACATTCCCTCAAATAATCAGAGTACTTCATTACAAAAGTATTACACGTTAACAACAAAAGTAAATGCCCTGCGGGCTTACAGCTTTTCAAGTTATCACTTGGTTACAAAAGAGAGTATTAACTCGGTTACACATTAAGCCCTTGGCTTGAAATTACATGTAATACATCAAAAGGAAAATAAGGCAACAAAAGTATGTCTTGTCCCTAGCCTCCCAAGCTATGTTCGTAGAGGCGGCATGCTAACTGTACCTGAAAATGATGTTCCCATATAGGGTGAGCCACAGCCCAGCAGAGATATACTAAACCAACTATGAACAATGATTAAAAGATTAGCAACTGATAGGTGGTCGATACTAACACTTCCATTTACATCTTATTTCAATTCCATGACAACCAAACCTATGTTACAATTCACCTTTCATTTCTTATTCAACTTTGAGTTTGAAAACGGGGTTCAGTACTCTGGCCAAAACATTTTGATGAGATTATAGTTCATCACTAGAACATTTTCAAAATTCATGGTGGATACACATTTTGGTGTTGTATCAATAACACATAAACTACTTCCATACTTCACAAACGATGATGATATACATTTTAATGCTATATCAAATCAAACAGACTTTTCAATAGATAAGCATATGAGCTATATCACTACTACAACAGATAAGCATGTGAGCTATATCAACATTCCAATAGATAAGCATATCACACATCAACAGACAAGCATATTAGCTGTATCCACACTTCACTAGACAAGCATATGAGCTGTATCTACACTTCACTAGACAAGCATATGAGCTGTATCTACACTTCACTAGACAAGCATATGAGCTGTATCTACGGAGTTCATCCCCCATCTCCTCCCAATCCTATCCGGTTTAGAGGTACATCCCCCATCTTCCCCTAAACCGCGGAGTACATCCCCCATCTCCTCCTCTACACAATGCATATAAACACAAAGGTTCTATACACAATATAACGCATGCAAACACAGAATCACATACGCAATCAATCAATACATAAAGTTAATGCATTCTACCAACCGTCTACACATAATGCATATAAACACATTGGTCATATACACAATCACTCAATACATAAAGTTAATGTATTCTATCAACCGTCATACTCTATGACACATCCGATTTATTAGTTTTAGTTTGCCTAATCATCATGCATTGTCTACAACAATCAACACTACCCTCCACCGGTAGCCCAAAGCAATTATTTCTAAGCAGGAAATAAATGCACAAATGGATATTCAATCAACATTTCAATTCGGTGAGTGATAAATAATTTAACTACACCCTTTTTCCCATACATTCCCAATCTCTACAATTCCATTTCATTTCCTCATTTCTCACAATTAATTATCTCAATTAATCAAACAATGTAATTAGGTCATTTTCCATAATTACCATCCCAACCCTTAGGTCCCATTTTCATCAATGATTCAACATTTATTCCATTTCTCTATACCAAACATGCTTCCAGGTTTATTATAAATAAAACCCCAACTTTTGTAAAATTACACAAAGGCCCAAACTTTCTCAAAATTACCCAACAACCCCCGACATATCAAAATGCTAAAATTGAAAGACAAAGCTCATAAAGAGGAGTAGGATATCCCTACCTCGAATGATGGTGCTCAACGAAGGAGATGAAGAAACGGAAATGCTCCAAATCCCGAAATTTTCAGATTAAAAGATAGCCCTCTACGATCAACACAACTTTTGTAAAGGCCCAAGGTGAGAAAACAACTCCTACTAGATCAAACCTAAGAGAGAAGTTAGGGTTTTAGAGTGAGGTGCTCTTCAATGGAGGTTTTGAAAAAAGTAAGAGAGAGAAAGGAAATCAAAAAGTGATCAGAAAAGTGATTTCACGGACTGATATAAAAACAGGTCCGCTCGAGCGTACAACACCCCGCTCGAGCGTCAGACACAGGTTCACGCTCGAGCGTCCCAAGATCCGCTCGAGCGCCGGATGCACTCTCCTAGAATTTTCTGCAGATGTCCAAAATGCTGAGAGAAGGAAATTCACGCTCGAGCGTCCAAACTGCCGCTCGAGCGGAAAGGCAGCAACAAAATCCCGCTCGAGCGTCAAATCTCCGCTCGAGCGGAGAGACCAAAACCTGGGCAAAAATTCTAAGTTTTAAAACACGACCAACTTATTCCCAACTTGCCCAACACAACCCAAAACTATAATTAAAAGAGTAGGGGATAGAAATGAGGATAAGACAACAATGAATCTACGGAACCGAGTCCGGATTACAGTTAAACAACAACAGGAAATACCGGGATCGCTATAACCTCCCCCCCTTAAAGAATTTCGTCCTCGAAATTAAGGGTACGCCAAAACACAAGGCCAACTGATTACAGAGCATTCAACAATCGAGTCCCAAGGAAAGAAATTACTTTCACAACAAACCTCCAACTCACTCTTACCAAGGAAGAGATTAACCAAGGGAACACATTCTAAACGACAACACCTTAGGTACGCAAGCCTCAACAAACCAAACCTCTCCCGAAACAATTTCAATAACCGACTGGTGCTTCAAGCTAAGTCTCTACTCAACAACACGACCAAAGCAAATCTTTAGAGTAGATAATAAGAAAACATTTTCTTGTTCAAGAGGCATTTCTCAAAGATGTTCAAATTCTCAATGTTAACGTTCCGGAATAAATCTTGCATTTTCCATACGAAAACTCAAAAGCCTTGCAAACATTCTTCACAATTATGGTGTTACCCAAAACGCAGAGTTACCCCCGGTTTATTTGCCAAAAAGATTAATCTAGAATTCTTTAAAACCCTTGAATTAAATCAACTTTTCAACAACGCATTTAGATGGCCCCAAACACTAGGAAATTTTTTTTTTTTTTTGTTTTCCATTTCTTTCCAAGATAACACTATCAACAACCATCACTCACATAGTGATGCCACAACCAACACGGAACACAACATTTCTATAATGATAGTTAATAGAAATAACAACAGTACTATCAACACATAAGGTATAAGAAATTCATGGTTTTGCAATTTTATCCCGCCTCCCTTTACTTAACCACTTTATAATCATAAACACGGCTTAGAAATACACAAATGATACACATTAAAGTGCTGTATCAATATCAAACCAAACATCATACATACATAATGTATAAAAGCCAATCATTCACAATGATCAATCAATACATATATTAGATGTATTATTTCAACCGTCAGATTCAACGACAAATGTTTGATTAGTTTCAGTTTTCCCAAATCAACATACGAAGTCTACAACGAACGAGACTAAACTCAAGGTGACCAATGCCAACCCAAAACCCGATACCGGCAAGCTGACTAATCAACTCAATAAACTCTGTACTCAGTAATCCACACGCTGATGTGCCACTCAAACCACTGACCCCAACCACGGAGTTCTCTACACAAACCACAAATTTTGGAATCTCTCCGGATCTCCCAAAATTGAACCGCATAGACACTGCGTCCAAGGGAATCACCATTTCCCCGCCATGGCTATCTAGCAAGCCTGCTCACTTCCTTGATCGAAGACCGACATGGTCAACCTCAATCACAACAACCCAACCACGAAGGACCACTTTGACCAACGCTATACTCATTACCTTAGAATATGAACTGCTCTTCCTTCAAAGAATGTTGCCAGCATCCACTCACAACGCAAACCCAACGATTGATAACCAATCACAACACGAACGTTACCCCTATACAACCAATGGGGTCACCACGGACTCGCTAACTAGCAAAGTCCAAAACACGAACCAACATACAGGTACCATTTCCACTAACCCGAGATACAAATCTCACATAACCTTGCCAACACCACGCAACTCTCGCAACCATCACATCTAACCATCACATCAAATCTCCACATCTTACTTGCCACCCATCCCGAGAGTACCCTCCAGAGGCCCAGCCTCCGTGCTAAACCACTAGTCAAAACTACCGCTAGGCAACCATCATGAACCAAACCCCGACACCACTACAGGTCGCCGACAAGGCTTTCAAGGATTCACTCTTCTAACTATCCAGTAGAGTAAAGGTTCTCACTCTCCTTGCCATTAACCCACATCTCCATCCGCAAACACCATACTACTGTGACTCCATCCACGGATCACACCCCAACTACGGACTGTACACCCAATCAACCCTTACAATGGCATCTCCCGATCTAACCAGTGTTAAGGTACAAACCTATCACATTCGATCAAAATAAAGGAGCCCCAAAACTTAGGAAATACCCATATACTACTGCCCGAGATATAGCACCAACTGCTTACAATACAACACTCCCCGACACAATAATCACGACCTTATATAGGGACTAACATCCCCTCACTTAAAACGGCCAATCAGTACACCTGTAGTCTCGGCAACGCTACTTACCACGAAGGTACAAGTCTCACCTTAACAAAATTATACGATATGCCCCCGCAGGACATCATATCAAATACGTGCTACATCTAGTACTAATCGCATACTTCACATCCTCTCCAATATTGCCTTGGCTAGGACACGCACCCCTCGGTGGTTCTTTCAAATTTAAAAACATGGTTCCTCAGCCTTCATCTTTTCCAATCAAGTCACACGCCTAATACCAAAAAAAAATTTTGTGGTTTTACAGCAACTTTATACATTAATAAAACTTCAGAGCTACAACATGCTCCAATTCATCCATTCCAGGGAAATTAACAAACAAGCACATATGTATACATATAGACAAACAAACAGTTTAGATGTTTCAACATTCCCAAAGCACACTGGTTACACGACGGAACCCAATGATCACAAACGATAATTCACCGATTACAAAACGGATTGGCCAAAACGAAACCAACCCCTCGGTATTACCACCACTGCCGTCCCTCGTTGAACCGCCAAAATTGGTCATCTCCAAACACAAGACAACCTATGAGTTTACTAACCACGGACAAGAACTGCCGACGTGCCCCCTCTGTCCACACCTGGAACAACTACGAACTTCCCCAACTGGGGCTTGGGAACTTGACTCCACTGAGGCCCTCGCAATCTGGCCTGCTAGTCCCCCAAAATGATACTGTTCCTGCTCAGTCGAATGAAACTGAGCCTGGCTAGGTTGCAAAACCCCTAAAGAAGCCCCCGGCTGAGTACAGAAACGCCGAATATGACCCGGCTGATTACACATCCAACAAGTAGGCGGTGCCTGAGCACGAGACTGGTCCAGAATCTGGGCTGATGAAGACCCCAACAACTGCCTCCCCACTGAGCATTTGATCGACCCAAAACCCGGCTGGTTAGATGATCCTGGTGGTACGACTACTGGTTGAACTGCTAACCCTGCCCTCTTCCTCTGTGGGCAACCCGAAACCTTGTGGCCCTGAAGACCACATTTGAAACAAACGACATCCCACTGTTTACTTTCTCCCGAACCCAAATCCGACACTGGAAGGGTGGTTCTAGCCCGACCTCCCTGTTGCGGGTTTAAACCCATTTGCCTCTTAAAAGGTCTACCAACACCCTAAGTCACGGGAGTTGCCGAGATGGCTCCCTCCCCACTCTGCCCCATTGCTAGCACCGCAACCTCTACATAGGCAGCTGCCTCAACAAGCACACTATATCTTTTATGCCAAGACCCTGCTATCCTTACACGGATGTCGTCACGCAGCTTACTCTCAAACTTGAAACAACGCAAGTCCTCCGTCTCCACCAATTCTGGAGCAAACCTCGACAGATTAGCAAACCACCTTTCGAACCGCACCAAAGGTGTAGTACCTTGGCGTAACTCCACAAACTGTTTCCGCAACTCTTCCCGAGCGGAAGGAGGGAAATCACAACTTCCTCGCCTAGGCATCCTAGTAAAAGTAACAGACACACGTTAGCACACTCATACACGTGCCGAAGCTAAACACTCACGTCCTAATACATGGACAACTGAAATTCACTCCACGTAAGCACATAAACACATAAGCACTTACGAATTTCATTTCCGGATAATGATAGTCCCGAGGCGTTACTAGAGTTCTGGTTAGAAACAGCATTGATCAAGTGCTTTTCCAACTAGACTCCCAGAAACCCAAGGATCCAATCAACATCCTAGAAACTACGTTCCATACCCACATAGTCACATAAGCATGTTATCAATTTAAACACATAGTATAAGACACTACTACTAAGTCTCTATCAAGCGAGACAAACCCATTGTGATCTTAATCACTTCCCACGTACCCAAAGTATTCGAACCCGGTACGCTCTGATACCAAGTTGTCACGCCCTCAAAATAATAATATTAAACCCATCAATATAAACATACATTTATATACAAAAGATCCACATTCCCTCAAATAATCAGAGTACTTCATTACAAAAGTATTACACGTTAACAACAAAAGTAAATGCCCTGCGGGCTTACAGCTTTCCAAGTTATCACTTGGTTACAAAAGAGTGTATTAACTCGGTTACACATTAAGCCCTTGGCTTGAAATTACATGTAATACATCAAAAGGAAAATAAGGCAACAAAAGTATGTCTTGTCCCTAGCCTCCCAAGCTATGTTCGTAGAGGCGGCATGCTAACTGTACCTGAAAATGATGTTCCCATATAGGGTGAGCCACAGCCCAGCAGAGATATACTAAACCAACTATGAACAATGATTAAAAGATTAGCAACTGATAGGTGGTCGATACTAACACTTCCATTTACATCTTATTTCAATTCCATGACAACCAAACCTATGTTACAATTCACCTTTCATTTCTTATTCAACTTTGAGTTTGAAAACGGGGTTCAGTACTCTGGCCAAAACATTTTGATGAGATTATAGTTCATCACTAGAACATTTTCAAAATTCATGGTGGATACACATTTTGGTGTTGTATCAATAACACATAAACTACTTCCATACTTCACAAACGATGATGATATACATTTTAATGCTATATCAAATCAAACAGACTTTTCAATAGATAAGCATATGAGCTATATCACTACTACAACAGATAAGCATGTGAGCTATATCAACATTCCAATAGATAAGCATATCACACATCAACAGACAAGCATATTAGCTGTATCCACACTTCACTAGACAAGCATATGAGCTGTATCTACACTTCACTAGACAAGCATATGAGCTGTATCTACACTTCACTAGACAAGCATATGAGCTGTATCTACGGAGTTCATCCCCCATCTCCTCCCAATCCTATCCGGTTTAGAGGTACATCCCCCATCTTCCCCTAAACCGCGGAGTACATCCCCCATCTCCTCCTCTACACAATGCATATAAACACAAAGGTTCTATACACAATATAACGCATGCAAACACAGAATCACATACGCAATCAATCAATACATAAAGTTAATGCATTCTACCAACCGTCTACACATAATGCATATAAACACATTGGTCATATACACAATCACTCAATACATAAAGTTAATGTATTCTATCAACCGTCATACTCTATGACACATCCGATTTATTAGTTTTAGTTTGCCTAATCATCATGCATTGTCTACAACAATCAACACTACCCTCCACCGGTAGCCCAAAGCAATTATTTCTAAGCAGGAAATAAATGCACAAATGGATATTCAATCAACATTTCAATTCGGTGAGTGATAAATAATTTAACTACACCCTTTTTCCCATACATTCCCAATCTCTACAATTCCATTTCATTTCCTCATTTCTCACAATTAATTATCTCAATTAATCAAACAATGTAATTAGGTCATTTTCCATAATTACCATCCCAACCCTTAGGTCCCATTTTCATCAATGATTCAACATTTATTCCATTTCTCTATACCAAACATGCTTCCAGGTTTATTATAAATAAAACCCCAACTTTTGTAAAATTACACAAAGGCCCAAACTTTCTCAAAATTACCCAACAACCCCCGACATATCAAAATGCTAAAATTGAAAGACAAAGCTCATAAAGAGGAGTAGGATATCCCTACCTCGAATGATGGGGCTCAACGAAGGAGATGAAGAAACGGAAATGCTCCAAATCTCGAAATTTTCAGATTAAAAGATAGCCCTCTACGATCAACACAACTTTTGTAAAGGCCCAAGGTGAGAAAACAACTCCTACTAGATCAAACCTAAGAGAGAAGTTAGGGTTTTAGAGTGAGGTGCTCTTCAATGGAGGTTTTGAAAAAAGTAAGAGAGAGAAAGGAAATCAAAAAGTGATCAGAAAAGTGATTTCACGGACTGATATAAAAATAGGTCCGCTCGAGCGTACAACACCCCGCTCGAGCGTCAGACACAGGTTCACGCTCGAGCGTCCCAAGATCCGCTCGAGCGCCGGATGCACTCTCCCAGAATTTTCTGCAGATGTCCAAAATGCTGAGAGAAGGAAATTCACGCTCGAGCGTCCAAACTGCCGCTCGAGCGGAAAGGCAGCAACAAAATCCCGCTCGAGCGTCAAATCTCCGCTCGAGCGAAGAGACCAAAACCTGGGCAAAAATTCTAAGTTTTAAAACACGACCAACTTATTCCCAACTTGCCCAACACAACCCAAAACTCTAATTAAAAGAGTAGGGGATAGAAATGAGGATAAGACAACAACGAATCTACGGAACCGAGTCCGGATTATAGTTAAACAACAACAGGAAATACCGGGATCGCTATAACATCTTTCTTTGAAGATGTATTTCTGTGTCGTCCCCAAGACAGGGTTCCGAGTTTCATGAAAGAAATAGATGATCACGAAGACGATCACATAGATGATCATATGGATGATCAAACAGCTGATCAAATAACTGATCAAGTAGATGATCAAGCTGATGAAGTAGATGATCAAGCTGATGGAGTAGATGAGCCAAGAAGGAGTAAAAGGGCTAGAACCACAAAGTCTTTTGGTCCAGACTTCTTGACTTATATGTTTATGGAAAGAAGCAATTAAGAGTGAGATTGACTCCATCTTACAGAACCATACTTGGGAGTTGGTTGATCTACCCCCAGACAGTAAGGCCTTGGGGAGTAAGTGGATCTTTCGAAGAAAGATGAAAGCGGATGGGTCAATTGACAAATATAAAGCTCGGCTAGTTATCAAAGGATACAGACAGCGAGAAGGCCTGGATTACTTTGATACGTATTCACTTGTGACAAGGATTACATCCATTCGCATGGTGATTGCAATAGCAGCTTTACGTGTTTTAGAAATACATCAGATGGATGTAAAGACAACTTTCTTAAATGAAGATTTAGGTGAAGAAATCTACATGGAGCAACCCGAGGGGTTTTCAGCTCCAGGAAAAAGTAAGAAAGTCTGTAAGCTTGTCAAATCATTGTATGGTTTGAAGCAAGCTCCCAAACAATGGCATGAAAAGTTTGACAATGCTATGTTGTCAAATGGGTTTCGAATCAATGAGTGTGATAAGTGCGTATATGTTAATGACACTGACAAAGGTTATGTCACTTTGTGTCTATACATTGATGACATACTCATTGTTGGTAGCAATGATGAAATGATTAAAGCTATCAAAAGATTGTTAAACTCTAAGTTTGACATGAAAGATATGGGCCTTACAGATGTCATTCTGGGTGTTAAGATCACTAGAACATCTGGTGGTATTGTACTTTCTCAAGCTCATTATGTTAATAAGATACTTGAGAAATTTGGAAAGTCAAATACAAGTATGTTTAGGACGCCGGTAGACTTAAGTCTATATTTGACCAAGAATAATGGTGAGAGTGGCTCTCAACTAGAATATTCTCGGGTCATTGGGAGTTTGATGTATCTGATGAGTTGTACAAGGCCGGATATCGCCTACGCTGTTAGTAGGCTGAGTAGATACATGAGTAATCCTAATGCTACTCATTGGAAAGGCATTATGCGGGTGTTGGGGTATATCCGTTACACACTGGATTATGGGCTGCATTATACCAGATACCCAGCGGTACTAGAAGGGTATAGTGACGTAAATTAGATATCTGATATATTCCAAATCCACTAGTGGTTATGTGTTTACCCTCGGAGGGGCAGCCGTGTCTTGGAAATCTGCCAAGCAAACGTGTATCTCGAGATCAATGATGGAATCTGAGTTTATTACTTTAGATAAAGCAACTGAAGAAGCTAAATGGCTTCGTCAGTTTGTTGAGGATATTCCACGTTGGCCGAAACCTGTGCCAGCTATCAGTATTCATTGCGATAGCCAATCAGCGATTGGTCGGGCATAGAGTAATATGTATAATGGAAAGTCTAGACATATCCGTCGTAGACATAATTTCATACGACAACTACTCTCAAATGGAGTTGTCTCTCTAGACTATGTCAAGTCTAAGGACAACATTGTGGATCCGCTACCCAAAGGGTTAACTCGAGAGTTAGTAGAAAAGTTGTCAAGAGGAATGGGGTTAAGGCCTTTAGTAAAGGTTACCAGAACGGAAAACCCAACCTAGTTGACTGGAGATCCCAAAATCTAGGTTCAAAGGGACAACCTAACTTCGTGTAACGGGTGAGTCACTGAAGAGGTAAATCCTCTTGCCCATTCCTTTATACAGTGATGCCCTGTGGGGGTAGAAGGTTAAGCTAATGCTTTTAATGACCTTAGTGATGTGGTATAATGAAATACCGTATCTAGGTCACCTATGTGAGTGCGAAGTGGGGCCGCTTCTTTAAGAATTGCCAAGGCCTAATTCTTTAAAAACACTCACAGAACCAGGCTAGTGTTCCAGGGCCATACCGGATACACCAGTGAGAACAAGAACAATGGTTGGACTAACTCTTGTGTGAGGTCTATTGTCTCGGTTTACATAAATGGTAGAACAGTTCAAGACATCACGTTCACTGGTCAGCCAGTAAATCCGATAGGCTTTCACTACGAAAGGTTCAAGGCCAACAGCTACCTTTTCTGATGCAGGGTTAATCTATGTGCTCTCTCTCTTTCCGAGTCTTTGTTGATAAACGTTGAGTGTTTGCTGTATTCGGTCAATTTTTATTCATGTGGGGGATTGTTGGAGGAAAATGATTGAATAAGAAATTGCCTCATAAATGTGTATATAACTCACATATTTAAGACTCATCAGTTTTACAAAATTGATTGGGCAGTTTTGCTAGCACTAGTTGCCAGCCTTGATGGCTAGAGGCTCCTCCCCTCTCCCCCATGGTGTATAAAAGGAGGCTCTATTCCTTGAAAAGAGATATAGAATTTTTCTTTGACATCCATACACTGTCAGTCTACTTCTCCTATAATTTTCTTCCTGAGAGAGAGTGCTGCCGTTGTCCGTTCGCTAAGCTAATCAGAAGGTGTTTCTGTTGTAGCTGGTAAAAACCGTTGTATCCTGGGAAGTAGACGCCGGCGTACCTTCAGCACCCAACGGTGAGGCGGCGAATCTATTTTAAGGAGACTGTGGTTTCACACAGGCTTCGGTTTGCTTCCTTTAACCATTTTATATTTTATCTGTATTTTATTCAGCATGTTATTTTTCCTGGGATTGAAGGTTTGTTTTGTTCATCTCATAATTTTACGATATGCAATGTGAAATTATGTAATGTGAGCAGTTTTTCCCAACAATATCTAATTCCATGTCTTTAGAAGAGAAAATAAAAGAATAGGTTGTGTTGTGGCTTACTTGAATCCCTAGTGAAGTGTTTGCTCAAGAATTTCCTTATTTTTCCTCCTCCACCACCAAAGCTCTTTTTATCTCTCCTCTCTCTCTCTTTCTATGCTGAAATTAGTGTATGTGTTTGATGTGCAAAGAGTGCTAGGGGAGTGGTTCTATTTATTGAAAATTTGTGACGAATTGTCTAAAATGTCCTTGGTTCAATCGAATTTTTACATTTGTATATATATATATATATATATATAATTTTATACCATTGTCAAAAAAATTTCGATGATTTAAGCAATTTGTCCCAATTTGTAACATTGATCAAAAAAAATTCCATGATTTAAGCAATTTGTCCCAATTTGTTTTATTAGTCAAAAACTTTCCATGATTTCATGAAATTTGTTTCAAAAGTACTACACAAAATCTCCATGGTCATGTGCTTCAATTGTCTAGGGTTTTTGAGGGACTTTTCAATCTATTTTAGTGTACAAATTCATCTTTAAATAGTGTAAATATTTTGTAGAAAATATTATTATAATGGATTGTACTTTTATATATATAAAGATATGATTTTGAGGCTACTGTGCAATATTAATAAAGTATGAGGGAATGGGCTCAATTTATAAATTAGGATATCTATTTCAAGTGTAGAATTAATTTAATTAGTGATAGGAAAAATAATTCGATTTAGGTTTCTCGTTTTCTAATTAAAAGAGGATCAACCGAACGAATCTTACGAGAATTTAGAAATCTAGGGCTTTGAGCGATTATTCTACAATTAGGGGGTTAATTAATTATTATTAGGATATTAGAAATTATTCCTAAGTTATCGGGATCGATTAGGGTTCACATAGTTCCGATCGGGATGTGTTCTCAATTCTAGGGTTAAATTGAATTTAAATAAAGAATTGAGGATCTTTATATAAATAATTCAAAAGTAAGGGTCTAAAAGACATTTAAAAAATCGGGGCCTCACATTAGGATGATTCAAAGATGAATTTTTGGTGAGTTCTTCAAGCTCTCTTCTTTTTCTCATTCTTTCTGCTTTCTTCTAGTTCTTGTTCCTACAGATTCTTCTATCTTCTTGATTTGGTTTTATGTGGTAAGGTAAAGCAAAGGTTGAATTGAGACAAAAAGGGAGGTGTGTGTATCACCTACTTGCTTGCTTCATTTATTTGCCTAACCTCAATTACTTAACTTATTTAAACAACGTTAGTACTAATTATTCAATGTTAGACTTAATCTTGCTTAGTTTAATTAATCTCGATTAAGGCTTACTAATCTTACTTTTTTTTTTTGGATCAACAACAAAGAGACAAGGCTCCTCCATTAGTGCATAAGCACACTCTAGCATTCACAAACCTAAGCTTAAGGCATCTCCTAACTCAAAACACAAGACAAATAATTTCTACACTTAAGGCTTCATACTAACTTCTTTTTCTCTTGTAATCCTTAGCAAGCCCTAATTCAAATACGCATATAACACAAGATAAGAAAATAAGAGCAATAATGCATATGTCATGCAAAGATGTCTCGGGTGTTACAGGTAAATAGTCATTCATATTTTTCAATACAACCAATACAAAATAAATTTCATTAATACAAGTCCACCTTCGTAGTTGTGATGAAGTGAAGGTTGGAAATGAATTAATTCTGTTTGGTAACGTTTACATTTTCAGTTTATATTTACAAAAATTTTATAAACTGGTTTTTGTTTATTTTTAAAAAAACATAAACTATAAACGCGTTTGGTAATTGACAAAATGTTTTAAAAAATTTAAAAATATAAAAAAGAGTGAGAAATGGCAAGTGATGGCAAGTGGCGACAGAAGACGGTGGTGGAAAGTGGTGACGATGGGTGGTGGTGAGTGGATGGGTGGGTGAGGGTGGCGGGTGGCGGGTGGTGGGTGGTGGTGGCAGGTGGGTGGCAGATGGCGGGTGGTGGTGGGTGGGTGGGTGACGGTGGCGGGTGGTGGTGGGTGGTGGCAGGTGGTGATGGTGGGTGGGTGGGTGAGAGTAGGTGGGTGGTGGGTGGGTGGGTGGTGGTGGTGATAGGTGGCGGTTGCTGGTGGTGGTGAGTGGCTGGTGGTGGATGGTGGTGGCGGGTGGTGGTGGGTGGTGGCGGGTGGTGATGGTGGGTGGGTGGGTGATGGTGGCAGGTGGTAACGAGTGGGTAGTGGTGGTGGGTGGTGGTGGCAGGTGGGTGGTGGGTGGGTGGGTGGTGGTGGTGATAGGTGGCGGTTGCTGGTGGTGGTGAGTGGCTGGTGGTGGATGCTGGTGGCGGGTGGTGGTGGGTGGTGGCGGGTGGTGATGGTGGGTGGGTGGGTGATGGTAGCAGGTGATAGCGGGTGGGTGGTGGTGGTGGCGGCGGGTGGTGGTAGCAGGTGAGTGGCAGATGACGGGTGTTGGTGGGTAGGTGGGTGACGGTGGCAGGTGGTAACGAGTGGGTAGTGGTGGTGGGTGGTAGTGGCAGGTGGGTGGTGGGTGGGTGGGTGGTGGTGGTGGTAGGTGGCGGTTGCTGGTGGTGGTGAGTGGCTGGTGGTGGATGGTGGTGGCGGGTGGTGGGTGGTAACGAGTAGGTGGTGGTGGTGGCAGGTGGGTGGTGGGTGAGTGATGAGTGGTGGTGGTCGGTGGGTGGCAGGTGGCAGGTGGCTAGTGGTGGTGGGTGGCTGGTGGTGGCGGTAAGTGGCGGGTGGTGGATGGTAGTGGAGGGTGGTGGGTGGTGGTGGTGGCGGCGAGGGGTGGGTGGTGGTGGCGAGTGGGTAGCAGGTGGGTGGTGGCTAGTGGGTGGCAAGTGGGTGGTGGTGGCAGGTGGTGGGTGGTGGTGGCAGGTGGTGGGTGGTGGCGGCTGGTGGATGGTGAGTGATGGTGGCAAGTGGTGGTAGGGGGTGGGTGGTGGTGGCGGAAGACGGTGGTGGAAAATAGTGGAGGGTGGTGGCTAGTGTTGGGTGGTAAAAAAAAAAAAAACTCAAAACTCAAAACGGAAACACATTTTTTGAGTTTATGTTTTTTAGCCAAATTTATAAACAGAGACCACTGATTTATAAATTAAAAATTTATCAAATAAGTTTTTATTTGAGTTTTTAAAATTTTTGTAAATATAAACAGAAAACTGAAAACGTAAATGTTACCAAACGGCACCTTAGCTTAACTTTCGGTTTATATATGAAATTATCACGTGTAATTAAATTTATCTTAATATTTGCAACAAATTAATTACAAAAATACATGTAAACATAAACAAAATTTTATAATATATTGGGTTAATAATTTTAAGATCCTTAATCAAACTAATGTGATAAAAAAATTGAACCCACTTAACCCATAGAGGTTGGATTGATTTGGTTCTCTAGTTTTCTAAATATTTTGTGCACCCTAATTATATGTATTATATATAATTGGATATCAGTAAAAGGGCCAAATAGGCATATCACATAAATTTTGTTGATGTTATGATGTAATGGTTAGGGCATTCACAGTGGAGCTGTTAGTGTACATGTTAGTGTCAATCAATAAATTTTAGCTAGTGAAAGATGTTATTTTCAGCTCCAATGGAGCTGTTAAGGAGTTGGCTAAACTCAAAAAAAAAAAAAGTGGTAGATGTTATTTTGCTTGTCGCAGTTAACAATGGTTCTAGCCATCAACGGAGGGAGAGGGAGAAGAGAGAGAGTGAGAGAGTAAAGTGGTGGTGGAACCCACCCACTATAGTGACTGGACGGATGGTAAGAGAGAGAGGGAAATGATAGGAGAGAGAAAGTGAGAGAGTAAAAAAAAGCTACCAATGTTTGTTTTTTTTATTATTATCATTTTATTTATATATCACTTAACACACTCGTTAAGACATCCATTGTGGTTGGACTGATAGTAGTGGAACTGATGTTGGTAGTGAATATTCTGAGGAAAGGCGAAGCCTTCGGCCCAATCAGGTGTTTCATCCTCCCTCACTTCATCACTCTCGGAGCGGTCTGAGTATGGAATTGGACGACTCAATGTGGCAGTTAGAACAATATGAGCTGGACAGATGCTTGATTGGCTATGTCGCAGATGTTCGTCGGTTTGGTTCCTATCTTATGCAAATGCATGTCAACGATTTATGGCATTTGGAAGGCTTCGTGCATGTCTACAGTCGCAGTAAGAATCACTATATTTTTCTGTTTGAACGAGCAGGGGACATGCACCGTATCGTTGACAATGGTCATTATGCTATCCAAGGGGCGCTTCTTATTGTTGATTATTGGAAGCCGAATTTGGTCCTAGATCGTTTGATTTTTGATAAAATGATGGTTTGGGTTCAGTTGTATGGACTACCGTTGGAATGCTTTACTGAAGAAGCTGGGGTCAGATTAGGACGTGCTGTTGGCGAGGTGGTTAAAGTTGATATTGACTCTCTAATGCCTCGCAACATCCATTTTCTGCGTCTACGAGTGTAGGTATCCCTGGATAAGCCATTGATCAGTGGCTTTTTTCTCAAGTTTCGTAACGGTCAACAACATTGGATTAGTTGTCGATACGAGCGGGTTTGTAAGGTTTGTCGGAATTGTGGTCGAATCGGCCACACGATCACTGCTTGTGCTTTATCCTTTGAAGAGGCTCAACGATAACTTGATGTTAATCTTTAGGACGCGGGTCGATGACTCCATTCTCAGGTGATGACTCAAGACTCGCATCCAATGTACTCTGCTTCTATTCGAGCTAATGCCCACAGGTCGGATTGTCGCACTACTCGGATTTTTCAAAACTCCACCCATTCTCATATGGAGATACCAGAAGAAGTGGTTTCACCCACCCATGGACATGATACTAATCTGAATGCGGATTTTGCTGATATGTGGGAATAGGATTGGGACACCGGTTTACAACAAGGGATGCCTGAGGGGAGTGAGCCATCGATGCCAGTTGTCCGAAGGGATGGAGTTATTCTGCCTGCCTACTCACCGGAGACTCACTTAGTTGTTTCCAATGTACTTTCGAGTTTGCGCCAAGCTCTGGTGGACTCGGTAGGTGAGTTGGAAGTAATGTGGCATCAATGGGAGGGTCAACTCTCATCACTGGGAATCAGACCAGGGTAGTTGGTGACTGAACGAGTCGGCGAGTTGACAGCTTCGTCGCGTCAAGAACAACAACATTACTCTGGTTCCATTAATGATCTTGATCAAGGCCTCTTACTTGCTTCAACTGAGGATGTTCTTCGAGCTATACACCTTAATGGGCCTAGCCCACGGCTGAATTTACCTATGGGCGAGGCCCCAATTATCACTCGGGCCTTCATCCGAGAAAGCCCAAGCAGTTGGGCTAATATGGGTTCTGTCACTTATGAAGTAGGCCAATCCAGTTCTATGATCGACTCTGGACCCCAGAATTCTGCTATAGTAGCTGCCATTTCTTCTTCTATTCCTTCTATCTTTACTTTAAGTAGGCCTTCCATCAGGAAACGACTGCAGGAAATGGACTCAGGCTTTGACTTATTATATGATACAAAGCCCATGCTCGTTACTGACAAGGTCAGGGGCCCATTACAAGATTGTTCGAATGAGATGCTCATGCATAGCTTGGGCATAGTCTCTGACTCCGTGTGCCCCCCTCAAAGTTTGGGTTCTCTTTTACGTAAGCATCTCAATCGCCGAAAGAAAGCACGGTACTCTATACTGTCAGTAATGCATGCCAATGTAGTCCCGTGGCCAATAAGAGAGGAGTCGGCTAGGTTTTCGTTCCTACGTCGTTGTCGGAAACTACGTTTTCGGTCGCACCATCTCCTTGCTGCTCCGGGCTCTTCACTGGGCTCAACCTCTCAGCGTCGGCGGGGTCAGTCTTCACGTCCTTCTAGTGGTAATCAGTGGGGATGTTCTGTCACCACGGGTCATCCTGCACAAGACACCATCACTTCAGAATCGGGATACGGGTGTCAGTTCACCGGAGGCCCGTGGTCTCTGTTACAAAGTCCTGCAGGTATGCTCTCCATTGGATTTAGATCAGGTTCATCATCAAACAAGTCGGTTTATGGCAATGGTTTTGGATCCTAGTCTCGGGTTGACTCGAAGGGTTTCACAGGAGGTTATCCCACAACAACCTCCTCGCTCGCCATGAAACTTCTCAGCTGGAACTGCAGGGGTCTGGGTCATTCCCTGACAATTCAAGTAGCCCGAAATTTGACCTGTAAGTACAAGCCCGACATTTGTTTCTTAATGGAGACGAAACGCACGGTTCCGCAGGTCAATCGTCTGGGGTATTCTTTGGGATTCAAGTATAATTGTGGAGTGGATTGTAATGGTAGATCTGGTGGTTTATGGGTTGGTTGGAATACTGATACTCTGATTGAGGTATGTGAACGGAATGTGAACTACATTATTTTGCAGGTTCACGACATTGTACATGGAAGTTGGTTCATTATCTTCATGTACGGCTCTCCTTTTACTCTAGCTCGGGGCTAAGTGTGGAGTAGTATAGAAGCCAAATTTTAGCAATTTCAAAGGCCTTTTATTATTATGGGGGACCTTAACTAGGTTCGAGGTTGGGCAGAAAAACTCAGCTCACATAGAAGACTCATTCCTGGAGCATCGGCATTTAATGATTTAATACTTCGCAACAGGTTGGTGGATCTTCCATCTCAAGGAGTATGGTATACTTGGTGTAATAATCGCAAGGAGTCTGAAGTGGTTTATGAGCATCTGGATAGGGTGTTGGCTTCTTCTAGTTAGACAGCCACTTTCTCACATTTTTCTTTAGTCACGTTGCCTATTCAACGATCCGATCATAGTCCGCTACTCCTTGACACTAGCCGAATGGAATTTCTCGGCTAGAAATGGGGCAGATTTGGGGCGGTTTGGTTAGCAGATCCGTCCACCCAAGATATCATCCAAAAAATTTTGCAGAGGCCCATTCCCGATGTTACTTCATGTGTACAGCGGCAAGCCATCGTCTTTAGACATTTGAAAAATTGGAATGCTTTGTCATTCAGGAGCCTTCGAGGTCAAATTGAAGACCTTCAAGTTCGTTTATGCCAGGCCCAGAGGTCGCTACAAGCTCTGGGATTACCTTCTAACGAGCAGGAGTTGCGATTTCAACTTGACATTTTGTTACAGAAGCAAGAGCTATATTGGGCTCAGCGATCTAAACAACATTGGCTGTCTTTGAGGGATCGCAATACCAAATTTTTTCACCGAATGACGTCCTGGAGGCAGAGTAGGAACCACATTGCTCTCATTCAGGATAAAGATGGTCATGTTCTCACCCAACCGCAGGATATCCAGAGGGCCTTTATGGAGCATTTTCAGCAACTTTTTTCACCATCAACGGACTCTCACATTGAATCAGATTGGATAATCAGGTTATTTTGCAGCATGCTACACCTCCCATTGCAGCTATTCCGTGGATGCGCATTATTGTGGATGGCTCTTAGCTCTCTGTCGGTGACCATACTAGTTTGGCCTGGGTCTGTTTTGATCCCGATAATCAGCAAGTTTACGAGGAAGCTATTTTAGGACCTTCAATGCTTTCTCCTCAACAAACTGAAGCGGCTTCTGTTCTCAAGGCTCTGCGTTGGGCATATCAGTATGGCATCACCAATCTCCTTCTACAAACGGACTGCTTAGTCCTGATCCTGTTATTCCAAAACAATGCTCAAAACCATGATTGGAGTCTCCAATCCATTTTGACTGATATATTGTCTTATTGTAAACTTTTTCATCATGTTGTGTTAGAGAAGGTGGAGCGAGATATGGTTCAAGATGCTTACCTTCTCGCCACTGCTGTAAGAAACTCTGTTTAGCTTAATATATTTATGTTGCTGGGTTCTGTTCTCAAAAAAAAAAAGAAAAAAAAAGAAATGAAGTAGTGACGTGGTGGGGTGCAAGTACAAATATGCTAAAATTGTAGAGTTAAACGTAATTGCATTGAACTTCAAGAGAGGCTACTAGCCTAATTTACCCAAATGAAATGAAATTAACCCAATGTATTTTAGAATAAACTACTAATAAGTCCAGTTGGACTTAATTCTCATAAAATCTTATTTAAAATAAGTTTTAATAAAATTATCGTTAAAAATAATTTTTTGTGATTATTTTTTGTATATGTTGTTAAAAATTGACAATTTGTAATTTTTTTATCACGATTTTTATAAATTATTATGTTTTTCTATTACAAATTTTGTCACATTATCGTTGAAAGTTGAAAATTATTGACATGTTATTTTTGACATTTTTTTAAAATGTCACTAAAATTTATAATTAGTAATATTTTTATGACAAAAATTTTAAACTATGGATGAAATTTAATAATTAATAATATTTTTTAATAATATTTAACAAAAAAATCATTAATAACCTATCAAAAATGCTTGAGATTTCAAAAATTCTACCAAAAGTTTTATCAAATGTCTCATGTGTGTGTAAGACCCACATGAGATTCATATTGTGTGGATCTCACACCCATATAAGACATTTGATAGAACTTTTGATAAATTTTTTAAAATCTCTATCATTACTCATAGGGCATGTTTGATTGGGTAGATTAGAATATGAGATTGAGATTATTAATCCGTGGGCCCAATTATCCTATGTTTGTTTTAACATTTTGGTTTAGGATTATTAATCAAATGGATAATTAATTCAACAAATTTTTAGGATTATTAGTAATGGAGTAGGGGTGTGATTATTTATGTTGCTGGGTTCTGTTCTCAAAAAAAAAGAAAAAAAAGAAATGACGTAGTGACGTGGTGGGGTGCAGGTACAAATATGCTAAAATTGTGGAGTTAAACGTAATTGCATTGAACTTCAAGAGAGGCTACTAGCGTAATTTACCCAAATGAAATGAAATTAACCCAATGTATTTTAGAATAAACTACTAATAAGTCCAGTTGAACTTAATTCTCATAAAATCTTATTTAAAATAAATTTTAATAAAATTATCGTTAAAAATAATTTTTTGTGATTATTTTTTGTATTTGTTGTTAAAAATTGACAATTTATAATTTTTTTATCACGATTTTCATAAATTATTATGTTTTTCTATTACAAATTTTTCACATTATCGTTGAAAGTTGAAAATTATTGACATGTTATTTTTGACATTTTTTTAAAATGTCACTAAAATTTATAATTAGTGATATTTTTATGACAAAAATTTTAAACTATGGATGAAAATTAATAATTAATCATATTTTTTAATAATATTTAACAAAAAAATCATTAATAACCTATCAAAAATGCTTGAGATTTCAAAAATTCTATCAAAAGTTTTATCAAATGTCTCACATGTGTGTAAGACCCACATGAGATCCATATTGTGTGGATCTCACACCCATATAAGACATTTGATAGAACTTTTGATAAAATTTTTAAAATCTATATCATTACTCACAGGGCATGTTTGATTGGGTGGATTAGAATATGAGATTGAGATTATTAATCCGTGAGCTCAATTATCCTATGTTTGTTTTAACATTTTGGTTTATGATTATTAATCTAATGGATAATTAATTCAACAAATTTGTAGGATTATTAGTAATGGAGTAGGGGTGAGATTATTAATCAAATAGATATTAATTCAATTAGATAGTGAATACCATACTATTTTAATAAAATTATTAATATTTCACTTTTAATTTTATGAATCAAACATGACCGTAACGTATTAGCCTGCCTTTATTTCATTGGAAATTATTTATTTAGCTAAATGTAAGAATGTTTTAAGATGATGGTTAAAAATTAATTTTTTTTGACTTTTTAATTTTGTTTTTCTTTTAATAAAAGAGGGCATTAAAAGTTGGGACGTACAAAAATAGCCCACTCACCAAAATGGGCTATAGAGACGAATAGCCGAGAGCAGTAACGGTGAAGACGGTGGGTGGGTGCATAAGAGTAGCAATGGAGGTGGAATCAAAGAAGGAGGAGGAGAAGAAGAAGAAGAGTAGCAGAGAATTGGAGGCAACGATCCTTGAGAAGGTTGGGAACGTCATCGCCTTCATCAAGGAAGCCAAACACGTTGACGAAGTCATTTGTGCCCTCCACTCCCTCGTCATCCTTCTCTTCCCTCCTCTCGACTCACAACATGCCGTCTCAGGTGACCTCCCAACACAACTCCGTTGATTTTTGTTTGCTTGCCGAGAAAACTGAGGACAAGAAAAAGATCCTTCCTTGAGTGTTTATGTAGCCCGTGTAGCTCTTTTTTCTGAATTTATTTCAGTTTCTTTGATTTTAGCAAATTGGGATGAGATTTATTGGTCTGTTTGTTTTTGAACTTATAGGTAGCATTGATCAACAGTATAGAGATCAGGTGCGTTGTAATATCTGATTACTCCATTTTTTGTTCTATATAAGTAATATCTGATTTTGATGTCGTTAGGTGCTTAGTGCCAAAGTCCCTTCTGAACTGGAGAGGACTGATTGTTGGATGGTATTCTATCAAGGTGCTGCATTTCCTACTCTGGCTAGGGCTTTGTTATATGGTAAGTTGATTGTCATATTGAAAACAACTAACCCCCATAAATAATAAATAAATAATTAAAATGAAAGAAATAAGAAAAGTAATTCAGCTATCCCATAATTTAGAAATGTGATGTTTTTTATTTTGTATGATTGGGAAGGAAGCATAAAATCAGCCACCAAAAAAAAAAAATGGAAAAAAACATGTGAAAGAAGTTTGATATGGAAGATTCAATTCAAAAAGTGAAGAACAAGTTTTTCAGTTCTTGCATAGCTGCATTTAGCAAGGGCTATCCTTATTTGAATAGGGTTTTTGGATTCTGCAGATGTTCTTGGATTATTGTTTGTTTATTATATTATGTATGTAGAGAGTCAGGAATCGAACTTGAGAGATGGATATTGCAAATAAAGAGTTGAAAGTGTTAGAGATTACTGTGGCTGAAAAGTAAGGTAAGCATGAATCAGAGAGCATGGAAGTGTAGGCACAATATGTGATGTGATGCATTGATGATCCAATCGGGGAGAGGAGCCCTCCTTTTATTAGAAAAGGGTCTGAGATAACATGAAAATGTAGTACAACTTGTGTTGATATAAATCTCGTGTCACGGTTAGGTTAGGACTCTCTTTAGGGTTATATGATAAGGATTTTATTGCCTTGACTTTGTCGGGATGCTGTCCCATTCTTACCAGCCAGGTTAAGCTGAAGCGATGCCCCCCCATTGAGGGAAAGACATTTGCTGACACCTTGATGAACCTTACCCTTAGCTAACAAGACAAGTGTCTCCAACATCCCAAATAGTCCGTAATGTGATTCAGAGATCAGACTATATGGGTCAAGCACTAGGTGTCGAAGAGAATGACACCCTTCGTATGCCATCCGATCAATGCAGATGCACAGTTTGGGTGCATATAGGGTGAGAATGAGGTGCTATTTCTCTGCTTGAGGGGAGAACATCTGTCTCTTTTGAGGCAGTGCTTTTGACAGTGATAAGAATACATTGCCTCTGGAGCAGTGCTCTCAAGTGAGCATAGGATTTTGCAGTAGTTTTCATAATAAATTATAAAGATCAAAACATCTTCTGGAGTGGTGCTCATGATTACAAACTATCTAAGATTTGAGAGATGATCTTAATAGATTGATGGACTAGAATGACTTTGGGAGTGATGCTCATGGTGGAGCCAAATAGAGAATCTTAAAACCATAGCCAGGCCCCTTTGGCCCCTATAAGAATTTCTCAAGCACTCGAGGTATTACCCAAAGTAGTAAAACGAAGTACATAGGTTTCTTGAGTATCTGACTCGCTATGGAGAGTTTTGATCAACACAATCCTTCATCCGTTGAGGTACTCAACTATCATAGACAATCAAGACTCTTTTCGAATATCTAGCATGGTTATAAGAAAACTTTTACAACACTTGGCATGTCGAAGTATCACCTTTGAGGACTTCTTTCAGCAATGTAAGTTCTTTGGGGCTTCTACCTTTGTAATTAGTTTGGGAACATACTTTTATATGGTCTACAGTGCACACAGGGTTTGTGTCATCTCTAGTGTCAATTTCTGTTAGAATTTTCTTTATTATTAAAGGAATACATACACGAAAAGGATTTTAGACTTGTGTTGTAGTTGCTGATTGTGCTTTAAAAAGTGGAACAAAACCAAAACTTTGGCCTTAAAATGCAAACTTAGGAGATTTAGAAAACTTCGTAGAAATAATTTAAGTATGTATATATTTTGAGGCAACTAACAATGCCCACATATCGTACAACTTGGATAAAGTTTTAATAAGATTATGTGTAAATGTTTTATATCTTAATGGTGTATATATGTACGTGTCATGCACACAAAGGCATGTATGGATGGTCATTTTGAGCACGCAAAGGCATGTATGGTTGGCCATTTGATTGGAGGAAAGAGTTCTATATTCTAAATGTCACGATCCTATCCCATCCGACTGGAATAGTGTGGTGACAGGTCAATAGTCCTTCAACTACCAAAGGCCTAACCAAACCGAACCATGAATAAACTTGAATAATAATTGGGGAAAAATAAGTAGAGGCATTTCAATTAATCTTTTACAATCCATTTAGAGCATGTGTACAAGTATATGAGATGAAACATTCAACTTCTTCATTTAACTCCTCAAAAACATCTCCAAAGTACATACATTACAAAGTGTATTGAACTTTACAAAGGACACAAATCATTACAAGAGGACCTATTTTATTTACAAAAGCCAAATATTTACATCACCTTCAAAACTCCTTCAAACATAGCTTCCATGCTATATTACGTATGTACAAAAACAAAAATAAGGTCTTTTTAAGCTTATTCTTCATCACCTACATGCGTATAGAGGAGAGAGGTAAGTGATGTGGAACGGGCACACACCATTTGTTGGTGGAGATTTTATTTATAATTTGTAATATTTGTGTTTATTTAGTAACTTAATTAGAGTTAAGTCAGAAGTTTTATTAATATTTAGTTTTTAATTTTATTAGGATTTAGTTTCCAAATAATAATAGGATTCTGTTTTCTATTTTATTTAGGGTTTCAGGCCTATAAATATTAGGTTTTTTTTATGTAATCTTTACCTTTGAGAATATTATTGAGTGTTACAGGTTGTGGCCATTTTGTAATAGGGTTGTGGTTCTCTTCTTCCTCTCCTCCCTTTTTTCTCTAAAGTGCTCTACATCAGTGAGCCGTAGCCTAATGAATAGTATTGGCCTCTTTTGGCTACTTGATTTTTAGCCACTTTTTTGAGTTTATAGCAAAAGCTAAAAGTTGACTTTTTTGAGTTTAAAGACATTTGGAAAGTTGGTTTTTAGCCAATGGTGAAATTACAATTCTACCCCTCATGGGTCAAGATGTGCTACATGGATAAAGTTGTAAATATTTTAAATTGAATAAGGGTAGTTTGGTCATTTTATTGTGATTTGACATCATAAACAAATATTAATCAAAAAATCCGAAAGCAACTTTTTACCAACTTCCCAAATCACTTGTGTAAAAAAGCCAAAAACTTGGTTAAAAGTCAAAAAGTGACTTTTTACTATCTTCCCAAAACACCCCATTATAACAAAGTGGTAAAATGAGAACAAGTTTTTCAAAGCAATAACATTTCATTTATAAAGGTCAAGCAAGCTCAAATCATATCTTTTTGAAGAGTATCACATTTCCAAGTCATAGTATGTAACATCCATTAGAACGTGTGCACCGATTAGACGAACCCACCCATAGGTGGCAAAGGAGATCTCAATAACACCACTACTAGCATGCTTACTGTCCCATAGTACCTAGGACTAATTGGATAGATGCCATCTTTGTTTATTTGATACATAAACATAGGACATTTCATTCTTATCAAAGCATTTCAATGCAAACCGAAACATAATACAATTTAAATTCCAAAATAATAGTTTGAATATAATTTTGAAATAATATTATTCACCTTAAATACTTGAAAGTAGGTTAATTCACAAGATTTATTGGCCTACAAATTATAAAGAAACAATGCTAATTGGTACGAGGCTTAATTATGCAAAATTTAAGTGATTGACTTAATTTAAGAATCTCTGTCCTCAATCTAAGTTGGTTTTAGAAAAATTAGATTTTGAAATCATGTTTGGAAACTTCTATATACTTTAAAACAAGTTTCAAGTCTATTGTTAGAAAATGTGACAAAATGGTCTAGAATTGATTACCCAATTGATTGGCAGAAGGCAAAATGTTCAAGAATCGATTGACCCCTGGAATTTAACTATAATCTTGTTCCAAAGTCCAAAAATATAAAATTCACAATTATAAAGCCATAAGAAATGAGAAGAACTCCATGAATTTCATTTTAACACAAAACTTGAGACTATTTTAAATCCAAAGCTTGTATTTCAATGAAACCAACATCTAAACTTATTTTCTTCTCAAAGCCATATTCAATACAAATTCCTCCAATTAAATGATCATGGAGTGATGTAGGAGTAAGATTCTCACCTTTGGGATGAGAATACTTTTTGACTTTTTACGAAAAGATGTAAAATGTGGTAGAGAGGTGATGTGACCCAAATAAGATAAAAAATAAAAAGATGTGCTAAAGTAGCATATGCCAAACAACTCCCAAGTTGAAGACTAGTTTGGGTCAAGATTTGAGCTTTTCTCCTTTTTTGTCTTTCTTTCTATCCCCTCTACTCTCTTTTGCTCCAGCAGCTTTTTCTCTCTAAATCCTTTTTTTTTTTTTTTTGTTATATATATATTTTGAGCGAGACACTTGTCTCTCATAGGTACAAGTATATCTATTTAAGCTAGAGGTGTCCTAACACCTAGGGAGGTGTGTTTATGTTTCATTTCTTCTTCTAATCTTTCATTAACCTAACTAATCAAGTTTTAGTCCTAATTAATCAAATGCAAATAAATAACATAATTAATCCCACTTAATCCTGCTTAATTACCACTAACCTAATTAAGGTTTTACATAATTATTGAAATCAGCTAATACATTAGTTCAAAGCCATTAAGAACCTTGATTAGGATTTTAGAACATATATTATTATTAACACACTAAGTTCAATAGAAGACTGTTCCCTAACTCTTAACACAAAATAAGGAAGTTCACATATTCAAAGTCTTCAAATTGTGACCTGTATTTTTAAGCTTGAATCTAAGAATTTCTTATCAAGACTACTAATACAAGATGGAAAGCAAACAAACATGGATAATATACGATTATGTCACCAAAGAATGCCTCGGGTGCTACACTATACCTAGAGAATTTGATCGTGATTGATTTCTTGTATTTTTAAGTACTAAACTATAGTGGTGGCTACAGGAATTTTTTTTAGGGTAGACATTAAAAAATTTAAAAACTATAAATCTACTAATTTAGAATTCTCAAATCATAAATATATATATATATATATATATTCAAACCATTGCTTCAAAAAAAAAAAATTAAATTAAAAACTATAGATATAATAACTTTTACGTAAACATATTGTTTCTTTATCACTAGCCTTATAAGATGAGACTTTTTTCTCATAGATTCTTCTATGGTTAATTTGTGTAGTGATTATAAAGTAAGTTTTTGGTTCCTAAATAAATTGTGAACATGAATAAGCATAAGATTTGAGACAAGGAATAAAAAACATGGATAGAAGGGGGGGGGGGGGGGGGGAAACATTTACATTGGATTATTGTCTAGACAGTTATACATGTTGCACAGAAGAAACAAAAACAAACAAGATTCAATATATAAAAAACTTGACTGCATATATGTACTGATAGTTACTGGATGGTTGGTTGATAGGTGTCTAGCTAGCACCTTTTTACTAGATTAGGGGAAACAAAAGAATACAATGGTACTTTCAAAAGATAGGAAAGCGAATGGACTCAATGAATGATAGATTTGCGAATGCTTGACAAAGAGCTCTTGGGAGATCCGGAACAAAAGAAATCTATCCATCAAGCTCTTTCAAGCTTTGGAGTCTAATACTCCCATTGTAGGCACTCGGCTCTTTCACTTTTAGCCTCATCCCAATTTCCCCCAACTCGCTTATTAGCTCTTTGGATTCGGTGTGGTTTGTTGGGGATTGGCCTATTTTCTTCTTTGTGAAACTTTTCGACCAAGTTGAAGATGGCATTTTTATAAATATATATATATATATATATATTTATATTAAGAGCATTAATGATCACATTTTTTCTTATCATGTTTTGTTTATTATCTCATATGTCAACATTACATAGATAACAAGTATGACTGGTGAGTCCCATTAAACTAATACAATGTTGACACATAAAGTGATAAACAAATTGTGGTAATAAAAAATGGTAATCCTATTATTGTTTTATGAGTTTGTGGGTTGGAAATTGGGTGTTCAATAGAGTAGAGTGGGTGTTCAACAAAGTGAGTTTGGTTCATTGGGTGCTTTATGGAGTGGGATAGAGTATTCAAAGCTAAAAATGAATTGTTTTATAATGTACTACTAATTTATTAAATTAAAACAAAATATAAGGTGTTCAATTGCATACCCTATTGGAAGGGTAGCGCTGCCTCTGCTAACTTCCAAGTTCTTTCACGTGCTTGAGATGGGTCTTTCATTCTTTCCTGCCATTCACAAACTCTTGATTTACTAACATTTATATGCATGCACAAGGTTTCTAATATTAATTGATTTTATTTGCAGATGTTGCTTCCAATTGGCTAGCTTGTTTCCCCATTTCTGCAAGGAAACATGTCTATGATGTGTTCTTTGTCAATGGGCATACAATGGAAGTTGTTCACACTGTAGTTCCTTCTCTATTACAAAATGGAATTGGCAGTTTTGATATTAAGGCTGTGCGCTCAAATGCTGAGAGGTAGTGTATTAAATTTTTTTTGTCTTCATTAATTGCTGAACTTGCATTTTGACATTTACCACTACTAGTCTGCTGTCTCTGATGAGTGATGAGTGATTGACTGATTACTGAGCTGTGTAGTTCTTGCTGCGCGTCATTTGTCTCTTATTGCTATGTAAATGGCACATAAATTTGATGTATTGTCCTAGTACAAAACTGATGAATAAGCTTACTCACTTTTCTTTTAGTAAAATTATAAATTATAATAGCAGTGTTCCAACCTAAATCACCTAATTCATGCTACAAGGTTGACATATTGTGGATTGACGCACAAATTAGCAAAATTAGGTGTAATTTGAGTCAAATGTGTGCAATATTGCAGTCAAACCCGCATTTTGCAAATGAACTCAGTGTTAGCGTAAGAAGCACGGGTACGTGACACAACATGACACCGGCATGAAATTTTTTTTAAAATGTAGGACACGACATGTGGGGGACATGTGCAAAATATATATTTTTATATATTTGTTATTTGTCATTTGTAAGGAGAAATAGGTATAAATTACATTCTTTTATGCTTTTTCATTGGATTACAAGTTAGGAAGTGTCCGACAAGTGTTGTGTTGTGTCGTGTCAGTGTCCGACACTGTGTCAGATATGACAGTTACCTACTTAGAAGTGTGCTTCTTAGGTGTTAGCCTATTTTTATGAGCACCATAATGTTTGATAGTGACATTCTTTTCTGTGCATCTAGATGTGCTTTTGATCATATCATATATGACTGCTTTAACGTAGTATGTTCAAATTTGGTGTTGAAGTGTAGATGTGCACTGTATGCTTCATAACTTATAAAAATAGACAAAATCATAGAGATATTGGATGATGCTCTTGTTAGATGACCAATTGTCCCAAAAGCTTAAGCTATTAGGGAAATGACTCTAACAATTTATATCAAGTTTTACACCCTCTCTCATGCGCAACCCTATCTTGCATGTGAAGATGGTAGAGATGCTAACAGACATACGTAGAGAGAACCATAATGTAAACGGAGAAAAAATGCAAATGGAATGTTGAATTAGCAAATGTCCCAAAAGCTTAAGAAATGAGTCCAAAAATATATATCAAGTCACGTAACAGCTCTAATATGCTCGACTGTTTTTTTGTTTAGTTTTTGTTTTTGTGTGTAGTCTTTCATTTTTTGTTTGTTGATATTTTTTTTTTATCTTTATGACAGACTGCTTGCACTTTGCTTACTTGAGAATGACGGGGTACTCCAGATGGCTCGAGCATTTGGTGTTTCTTGTCAATCTAAAGATAATAGCACTGAACAGCTTTACTCTAAAATCTCTAGGGTGGCACAACTCATTACATCTATTCCTGACAAGGCACAATTGACAACCTCCAGTTCTCTTTCATCTCAGTATCCACTTATTTTCTTGTGCTGAAGATTTTCTTGTTTTATGCTTGTGTTCTTGTGTGTGTGTGTGTGTGTGATTAAAACAGAGATCTATTGAGTAAGCACTTTCACAAATTATGTTGCACACTTGAACAGAGTTCTATTTCTGTCTTCTAGCATTGCACATATATGCTATTTACTTTCTATTAACATGTCTATAAAGGAAAGAGTTTACCTGGATGTTTTCATTGGGTGATAGAGGATTCCATTGCCCTAGGTTTCCATCCTCCTTTGCACTTTTGAAGGGGTTAACCCTAGACCTCCCCAAGTCGTAACTCTCCATCATAATCATTTCTACGACATTCTTTCCACATGGTTCTTTCTGGGTATTGTTTACTCTTCACCAGAATATTTCAGCTTCTTTTTTAAGCAGATTACCATTCAACTTATTGCTGGAGCAGAAGAATGGGATGTGAATCTAAGCAGCAAAGATGTTATCTTCAACAAAATGGGCTTGGATGGTACCATCCTATTTGTTGGAGAATCATTTGCACGTATTTGTCGACGAGGATCTGCAGGTATTCTGGATTTTTACAAGTACCGCAATTGGTGTTAGACATATCTCTATTGAGGTGCCCCCACCCCCTTTCACTATGTTTTGTTTCTTCGTGTAATTAATTTTATCACTTCAACTCCAAAGTTTTCCTCAAAGAAGTATTGTTGGTGTTTGTGTTTGCCTGTGCATGTGCGCGTGTGTGTTTCTCTGGTGTCTTATCAGCAGTTTTAACAAGTCATGTCATGTTGCAGTCGTGGGGTGACTCTATTAGCGATCAAATGTGTATTTCTCTTTTTGAAAAAAAAAAAAAAAAATTCAAATACCCCTAATACCCCTAATGCCCCACCTCTCCCAAACCCACCCAAACACCCATGCCCCTCTCAGTTTATAGCCTTGTGGCAAGTGATCTACTACTGTCTTATGTTATGAGGAGTTACCATAACTACCTCGTTGGCACCTTTATGTTGCAATGACTGTATAACCTGGTGCCATCAAGCTGCCGAAACTTTTCTGTTTTTTCTAAATTGTGTTTCCTTCAAATGAAGAGTGTTTTTTGTTTCTTTTCCTTATACCGTCAAGAAACATAATATAGTACCAACTTTTTCTATTCACAGACGTGCTGTTAAGTCAAGTGATCCCACATATTCTTAGACATGTACGTAGCATCCTATTGTCAAATGCTGATGTGGTTGTTAGAAAAGTCTTTGAGACAAACCCTGGTTCTCAGTTTTGGTTGAAGTTGATGGAGGCAATTAAAGACCGCTATGCTGTGGAAAGATTGTCTGAACAGCTATTACATCAGTTAGCAGCTGAACGTGTAACTGATGTTGAAGCTTACTGGATTCTTTGGATATTGTTCCATCAGATTTATGAACATCAGACTCCTTTCAGGTGAGTGAACTTGTTTCTGAGCATTTTTCTTTATGGGGAGTTTGAGAACACCTTCCAGCACTTTTCTCTGTTACTCTCACTTTGCAGTGTATTGTTCGCTTTTGAGTTAACTATAATTTGCTATATCTTTGCACATGAAACATGAATTGCTATAAAGCAAGATTAACTCTTTATCAATGTAATCACTCTAAAATACATAAATCCACATGAAAGTAATAATGGGTGTCAATATTTAGTTTATCAATCTGTACATGTGCGTGGGCCCCTCCAGCTTTCTTGGACCCAGTCATCATTCATGTGCATATGCAGAGAAAGCATATAACACTCAGGAACCTAACTAAGCCTATTGTAATAGAATTTCAAGTTAGATTTATCATTTTTATTTTTTTCTAATTACTTAGAAAGAATAGAGCCATTGTTCTTCCCAGTTCTTAATAAATACAACATGCTTGGTATTGATTTTCAACAATTTTCTTTTTAGGTCCATGTTTGTTGAAAAATTTCTACTCTGGAAAGTATTTCCTGTCTGTTGCCTGAGGTGGATCCTTCAATTTGCTGTTCTTGAATTACCTCCTGATGCTGCTTTGCCAACAAAAGCACATAATTCTCGTCATCTCTTAGACACAGCACAGCATCTTGCAGTGGTATGGTCCGAAAGAGAGTTTGTGCAATCAACCCCAGTGGAGCAGCAAGCTTGTATCCTCAAGAGTTATAAGAGAGAATCCCTATGATTAGGAGCTATGTTACATGGACTCGGGTATGGGTATCGGGTGAATGTTGGATTTATCTAGTTCTCATGACCAAGACACCGGGACACGACAAAATATTCTTATTTCTTAGTTTACTTCTTCCTTGTCGAGGTAAAAGAATGTTTACAAGGTATCGTATTGCATTTACTGCATAATATGAAGTTTTATGCATAGTTATATGTTAAACTTGAACTACTAAATTTTCTTGCTAAATGAATATCCACTATACATGGTGGGACATACCCTTACCCAAGTGTCGAGTATCAGGCTTGGGTACTTCATTCATTTGAAAGAGTCCATGTAACATAGATAAGGAGGCAAGACAAAAAACCCGTCATATTTACAAGTATGTTTCAACTACAGACAACCTCCTCCCAAATGAAAAGAAGAAAACACAAAATTCTTTTCAATTTTTCAGTTACAAACATTCCAAATATTTTAGAGAAGGCTTTGTTCATCTGTTGCATTTTGCGATTATTTGGTTCCATAAGCCCCTTAATTCTAGATTCAGATGTAACGGCAGCTCTAGGCCTTTCCCTAGAGAAGATGTCAAAAGAAGATTTAGATGCAACCAAGGATGTGATGCGCTCAGTTCTTCAAGGAGTTAGCTGTAAAATCTTATTCACCCGCCTTTAATGTATTTGCTGTGTGTCAGATTATGTTTCTCTTACATCTTTTTCTAATTGCTACAGGTAGGTTGGAGAACCCTGCCCATTTGGTTCGAAGAATGGCTAGCAGTATTGCTTTAGTATTTTCTAAAATAATTGATCCTGAAAATCCTTTGTATCTTGATGATAGCTGCAGTGGAGAGATCATTGACTGGGAGTTTGGGTTAGCAACCCCTGTGAAAGGGATGCTGACTACCTCACAATGCATAGATAAGGATATTAACAAGGTAAAAACATGTAGTGCCTTGTTATCTGAAAAGGAATTTAACAACACGGCCAACAGCCGGGTGCGCAATAATGACAAGGCTGGGAAGAGTAAATTATCTGAATTTAAGTTGGTTGATCCTGATGAGATTATTGATCCAGCTACATTAAACAAGGAATTAGTTTCTGGTGAAGAAGAAGAAGATGATGATGGTGCAAGTGAGAATTCTGATGCTTCAAGTGACTCATCTTTACAGCCGTATGACTTGTCAGATGATGACACAGATTTGAAAAGGAAATTATCACATTTGGTTGATGTTGTTGGAGCACTTAGAAAATCTGATGATGCAGATGGTGTAAGTTGTTCAAGTTTATTGATTATCTTTCTCTTTTAATATTTAAAAAATAAAAAATAAAAAATCTATTTTTCCCTAGATTGCGATATATTGAGATCCTCTGAGAGATCTACCTTGGTGGAATTTACATAAGATGATATATAATCTTAATCCATTTCATAGAATTTTTAGAAAGAGTCAGTGAAATTGAAGGTTCCACTTCCTATTGTTGGTTTGGCTGCCAAGTTCACCAACATTGAGGTCCTCCTCCTATTTAGTCTACCTGTCATCAGCAAGCTGTTCTTGTCAAATTTATTAGATGAATTAAGTTTCTTGTAAAGCTCTTAAAATTTCGGCTGGAAATGATTCGTCCAGTTAATTAGTTATATCTTTATTTATTTTATTAGGTTGAAAGGGCTCTTTATGTTGCTGAAAAGCTTGTCCGTGCGTCGCCTGATGAATTAAGGTATTTAGCAGGTGATCTCGTAAGAACTCTTGTACAGGTTCGTTGCTCTGATTCAACTATAGAAGGGGAAGAAGAATCAGCTGAAGAAAAGAGGCAAAAAGCGCTGGTTGCATTGATTGTCATGTCTCCTTTCGAATCTCTTGATACCCTCAACAAACTATTATATTCACCTCATGTAGATATTGGCCAACGAATCATGATGCTTGATGTCATGACAGATGCAGCACTGGAACTTGCTGATACTAAAATTATGAAACCAAAACATCAGCCAAGGAATCTCATATCAACCATTTCAGAGACTCAACCATGGTTTATGCCCAGTAGCATAGGGCCTCCTGGAGCTGGTCCCTGGAAAGAGATCTCAGGCACAGAAGCTCCATTGAATTGGTCATACTCCTATGAGAGAGAAGTTCCACCTAGACCAGGTCAAATCAAGCGAGGGAAGACACGCCGATGGAGCTTCCGATCAGCAAATATACAAGGACATCAGATGGAATGGTCCCAGAATAAGTTTCCTCAATATGCTGCAGCATTTATGCTTCCAGCTATGCAGGGATTTGATAAGAAAAGGCATGGCATTGACTTGCTTGGTCGGGATTTTATTGTCCTGGGGAAACTCATCTATATGCTTGGTGTTTGTATGAAATGCACAGCCATGCATCCAGAAGCATCTGCCATAGCTCCTGCCCTTATTGATATGTTAAGCTCTAGGTACTAAACATCTATTTTCACCCATTGGCAGACATTATTAATTCATCTGCTACTGAACCTTGTGCTCTTGCTGTCATGCAGGGAGATATGTCAACATGCGGAAGCATATGTCAGAAGATCTGTCCTTTTTGCAGCTTCTTGCATATTGGTGGCCCTTCATCCCTCTTATGTAGCATCTTCGTTAATAGAAGGGAGTCCTGAAATTTCTAAAGGGCTCGAGTGGGTTCGCACATGGGCACTTTGTGTAGCTGAGTCAGACACAGATAGAGAGTGCTACACGGTAAGGATAGATTGTCCACTTGAATGGAAGATCAGATCATGCTTCTTTTTTCCGATCTTCCACTTCATTTTCCGCTTGTACATTACGGTGCACATTTCATATGGTTGAACTTGTGAAGATGTTTGTAAATTCCTCTGCCAACTAAAGCATAACCAAAGAACTTGAAGTGCATTAATTGATGTCGTTGCAACTTAGGTGAGGGATGGAAATTTTATTCTGGGTTTGAGCAGAAATAACTCTAGTTAAAACTTCCATTGTTGGCAACTAAAGGGGATGAAACAGGATTTTGGCCTTTTTCTTTTCTACCGGCATTGCTGCTCTAGCACAATGTTTCTGAACTTATTGTTTTCATTTATATCGTTGATTTAAATTGATAAGAAGTTTTAATTATCGATTCTGACATGACCAATTGGACGATTTAATTTCAGCTGGCTGTAACATGTCTCCAACTCCATGCTGAGATGGCCCTTCAAGCTTCTCGAGCACTAGAGTCAGTAGAAAGCACATCTAAGGCTAAGAGCATTGATATGCCTTCCAATCTGTTGAAGGGGATAATTAAAATTCCTCAATCAAATGTGGAATACTAATTCATCATGCCTCTGGTAAGCATTTCTTTACAGTCAATGGTATTGATTGTGGGATATATGCTGAGTTCGTGGGCTGTAAAAATTAGTAAAAGCCAGATAATTAATTTCAACCAATTTACTTTTCTGTGAATCTACATCAGCTGGATGGCATACTTTGGGTCCTGGTTTAACCCTCCAAGAATTGGAATGCTGACAGGAAGTGCATCGTACAATGGACCGACACTGCTAACTATGTTTGCCTTGGAAACTTGGGTAGAATCCTGCATTTTGCTTAGTACTTCTATCGACTTAATAAGAGTGATATCTGTGATAACAACAATTTTTTGTTTTTTTTGGAAAGTATCTGTGATAACAACGTGCTCATATAGAAATCATCTTTGTTATAATTGGATCTACAGTGCATTGAATCTGTCATATCCTTGGCCAATCAAAGAGAAACAGTTCTGTGTCCTGTCGCTGGCATGTGACGTTTAAATTTTTGCTTTACTGCTGGCATTGATAATTCTCATGTGCAAGACTTAAATTTTTAGGCCTTCCATGTTACTTCAATTCTGCTGTGTTTGTCACTAATGTTTCCAAGAAAACCACTGACTTTTTGGTGCAGCTTGTCAAAAAGATCTCTCTCTCTCTCCCCCCCCCCCCCCTCTCTCTCTCTCTCTCCCTTTTTGGGTTGGGGTTGGATATGGCACTTGTCAGCATGAACAGGTGTTTGTTGTTGGGTACAAACGCATTGTTGTCTTCTCTTCTGCTTTTTTGACCTCCCAATCGTGCTGCTGTAACTGTTGTATCCTCTTATGTCATTGGTGGCCTCTGCCTTCGACCTCCAAAATCCAAGTTCAAACTCTGCAATCCAAATTTGATTTCTTGAAACCAACTTCTCTGCATTCTACGATGTGCAAATTGATCAAAATGCTTTTTCAAGATCCCTGGTATCTTCAATTCCTGTCCATTTCATGGGTGGCAGACTAATACGGTGGAGCTGTATATTTGAAGATTTTAACAAGGTTTAGTGTCTTAACACAGTAAAATAATCTCATTTCAGTTTGCAGTTACACCAGGCTTCTAACAACATTGGCTGTCAAAAAAGGAAATGAAATTGCCGTTATTTAAGTTCATTTACTTGTGTGGCTTTGCTATTGTGACCATTTTATCTTCCTCGCCAACCATAATCAAAATATAATCCAGCTCGCATGTAATCATGTCAGTTCTTTTTGCTAGATTTGTGAGGCATTAGAGCTTTGTTGACATGTTAAACATTAGGTTAATGTGTAATTTACGTGCAAATTTAAAATCTAGTTTAAGTCATGTAATTTAGCCTAGTTGTTTACTAGTGTAGAATTGATGTGTCCCAATGAAAAACAGCTGCACTCTTTTGAGTGTAAAAAGAAAATACCTGCATTTAATATGCCCGTTAAACTTAATTTTCATCACTTTCATGTCACAAATAAGTTAATTCTTTCTTTAGTATGCTACTTTATTAACTTACTGTTTGAGGTCTAGATCACTCTCCATTGTATTATGTTGATCATTGACTCTGTGGCATCTCTGTTGTGGCCTTCAGGATTCTCTGCTCCTTGGGAGTTTTTTAGCATATGAACTTGAAACTTGGCTAAAGAGACAGTGCTGAAGACTTACAAGGATCAAGCTAGAGAGATTATAGCAATATGTATTGGTTAGGCAACTTTTGGATCATTCGGGTGTGCTAGTGAAAACTGACAATGTGGTTCATTTTCGGCTTCTCTTTTGTAACTCGCTTATGGGCTTGAATGAATATATACTTCATGATGTGGTATATAACTCTCACTCATGAGCTAGTTAATGTTTAAAACATGTTCTCGCCTGAAAATTTTCAGATAAAGAATGCCTTGTTTGTATGGATAACTTGGAAAGAAATGCTTGAAAAGGTAAGATTTAAATTTTGAGTAAATTACACTGATCTCCCTTAAAATTTGGAGAAAATATAGCAAGCATCACAGGAACTCGAGAACCAACCCTTTGGTTTCTTCAATCTTTCTGCGTAACAGTCTGGAAAAACAAGAAAATTATTCTAGGTTTCGTATCAATTAGTTCATGAAAAAGCTTAGGTAAAAATTAGGGTAAATTAAAAATATACCTCCTAAAATTTACGTAAAATACTGATTATCTCATAGTTATAGAAATTACAAATGTCCTCTTATTTCAATTTTGGGTAAATTACAAATACACTCCCTGAGGTTTGCTGGAAGTACAGATTGTTCCATATGATTTGGAAAATTACAAATATCTCCTTGTTCGAATTTTTTATTTAACAGAATTAACTAAAAAAATAAAATTCATAATTGATCTCCTATACAATAATAAAATTATCTAAATTATTAATTGAAACATATTTTTAACATCATTAAAAAATTTTAATTGACTTGATGACTTATTAATAAAAGAGACGATTCGTTATGAAATTAAAAATTTCAGGAGGTGGAATGTAATTTTCAGAATCACAGGGGCGATTTGTATTTTAATCAAATCTCAGGGGATGTATTTGTAATTTACCCTTTGACATTATTAAAATTATTTATTTATTTATTTTTATCGATGGGAAAACACAATGCTTAATATATTGTACATCTAACAATAAATCATTCAATAAAACACATCAGAATTCAAAATAGATCTCAAAAGGGATAGATAGAATCTCCACGTATAAAGGATACGAGTCTCTTCATAGAGAGGAAAAAAAAAAACCTCCATAAAAAGAGAAAATTTCTACATAGAGAGATATTATTGCAACACAAAAAAAACAAAACAAAAAAAATAAAGCAAAACTAGCACCACCAAATAAACAATACCAATCACCTTCACGATCCATTCATCATTGCAATCGATAGTTTTGGTACCTTAATTTTCATCTCTATGTTACAAAATAAAACATTCTGGATTTGAGGTGATTGCCTAGCGTATAATAACGCGTTTAACAATATCGAATCTTTGTCATGAATTAGATTTGAGACTAGATTTGAAAACTTTCCTGGTAGCAAGCCGATTATTGAGACAAGCAGAATGATAGAAACCGCCAGACAAGAAATAGAGGGAAGAAAAAGGTTAAAAGCCCCACCCTCTCCTTCAACCAAACTCTTCTTAATCACACTAGGTTTCTACACCCACTACTACTTTCATCAAAACTCAACCAAGCCCCAAATCCTAACCTATGTTCAGTGCAACGATCGGCATAAAAGCTTTTTCCTCACAGAACCCTTCTTCTTCTTCTTCTCTTTTTTCTTTTTCTTCTTCTTCTTCTTCTTCTTCGTCATTTTGGTTTATGAATTTTTTGAATTGGATTTTAGGTTCTTGATTTTCGTGAGATGCACAATACTGGGGATCAACTTGTTTACTTCTTCAATGTGTTGTATATATTGATGCATTCTCTCACACTTTGTGAGATATATACATAAGTGCAAGATTGTTTAGAAAAAAGGGAAAATATTAGTATGCCTTTCATGGAGGAAGTGATTGTTACTCAAGGGGTTTAGAAAGTAAAATATTTTGAACTGTTCTTTACACACTAACATTTTTTTTTTTTTTTTGACTAAGGTTGTAGGATTAGAATGTTGGTTTGTTAGTAAAGTTATATTACAATTAAAAGGGTTGCCGTTGCTCCTAAAGAAGTGAGAAAGAGAGAGCAAATAGGTGTAACAACCCTTATCCGTAATTAGCCCGTAATCCATAATTAAGATGCTCATTAAGTTTTAAGAATGAGATTATGTGTAAATTGTGAATTTTGTATGTGTTTGTTAGCCCCAAGAATATCTGTTCAGAATTTTGCTTTATTCTATTAATTGAAAACCTTATCGGCATCCGAACATGAAATTGACTACATCAATGTGTTAATTTGAATTTTTAAGAATTTTATGGTAAATTTAATTAGATTTCGATTCGGAGTCAAATAATTAGAATAAATTAATTATTCAATTGAATTAACTTAGCTTTAATCACAATTAATTAGTCTAAGCTAATTGAGCCTATATAAGGCCACGTATAACTCATCAAACAACATTCTAGACTTCATTCTTGAGATCAAAAGTGTGAGGGAGAGAGAGAATTGGAGAGAGAGCAATACTTTTGTAGAAGATTGAAGAATTGGCTTGAAATCTAGCTAGATATTTGGAAATTTGGGAAGAACAACTTAGAATTCAAGACTCTAGGTAAGTAATTAACTCCTAATTCTTGTATTTAAGTCATTGATTTTGTGAATTCAAGAGAAAATTAGTGATTCAATTTGAAAATTGAGCTTAGTATGTAGAAATGAGATCACTCCATGCATGCATGCCCATTTCATCACATTTTGAAGTTATTTTCAAAGAATTCTCACATGCATACATATTTTAGCTTTGGTTTGTGAATTCATCTCATTTCATACCATTATATCTCAATTATTCATGTCTTGGAAGAAACGAATTCTTGTCAATGTTTGCATATAATACATATGGAGTTTCAAGTGTGATTTTGAACTATTGACATGCTTTTGGACCTTGACCTTGCGAAATGATTTTTAATTCATGATATGTTATGAGTTTCTACAAGTTTTCTCTCATTTTGGCCTAAAAGGATGAGCTTTGATGTGTTTAAATTGAGTTTCGAACTTGGATCAGCAATTTGGAAAATCCAAAATTCACACTATTCGCTCAAACGGTAAAACCTTTGCTCGAGCATACTTTGCGAGCTCTCGGTACTTTTGCAGAGTTTGATGGTTGGCTCGAGCAACCAAAAGACTGCTTGAGTGACTATCCTTTTTTGGATCTTGGCTCAAGCGACCAAAGTTGGCTCAAGCGTAAAATGAGAGCATCTAGCACTTTTGCAGACTTTGCAGACGGCTCGAGTGACTAAAGCTTTGCTCGAGCAAACTGTCATGTTTTTTGAAAATTTTGCAAGTGTTTCAAAGTGCGTAATTGCATCCTCATTCCATCATAGGCATTCTTAAGCCATGGTTTAGGCCACATTAATGAGGATATGAATTAGAAACACACTAAGAAAGAAATGTAATAAATTAAGTGTATTCGGAGTGTGTGTTTCAATATGTATTTGTCACGTGTTTGTGTGTAGGTCACGCGTGACCAATCTGTCTACATTATCTGTTCTACTTTTGAAGCTATCTGTGAGTAACAAATTGTAAAGCTATATTGGACTATAAGTGATTTTTGAATGAAATGATATGATAAGATCTATTTTCTGAAATGATATTTTCTATATAGATGAATGATTGTTTTATTTCCAAAATGTATCATGGCATCCTTAGCATTATGTGATATGTTATATGTGACCTGGTACCAGGGTTTCAAGTGGGTTTTATTCATGGAACTGATTAATACATAATCAGCTATACGATTTGCAAATGGGTTGTTATGACCATCTCATGTGAATATGGGTTTTAATGACCATATGCTCTGTATATGGGCCTTTATGACCAATCCGATCTGTTAGCGCTAATGGATGTACCACGTATAGCTGTTTACAAGTCTGAATAAATCTGTTTCTAAACTGAATTCTGATTTCTGAATCTGTTATGGACATCATTCATAAAACCTTTACTCTATTGTTATTCACTGGGCTCTAACTCATTATTTATTTTGTGTGTGTAGGTGATCAGGTGCATGACCAAGCTTCAGACTTCGAGTTTGGACCTTGTAACAACCCTCGTCACTGTTTACCGATTAACCATTGATTACTGCTAAACTGAGACTGATTATGATTGGTAACTGAATTGATTGAAGTACTGAACTGACTGACTGAAATCTGGAACTGAATTGATTAAGTATATCTGTTTAATTGTATGTCTATCTGTTGACTGTTTGATTATCTGTTCATGCCTTTGTGTTTAAATTGCGAATTGAAGGCCTTTTCGACGGCCGAATCTGAAATTAATTGGTGATTTGTGTTCATTGGAATTAGTATGATTTTATGGTGTATTTATCTAAAATGAGTTGACTTAATTACTATTTTGCCACCATTGAGTGGGCCACTTAGCCAACATACTTGAGCCTTGTTATACATGTAAACAAAACATTTCATCAGCTATTTCCCTTGTTATTGCCGACCAAGAGGGAGAGAGGGAGAGAAGTGAGTGTTCTTGAGAGTTGGTTTAGAGAACTTGAAGAATTGAAGGACAATTGTCTAATTAAGCTTCTAGTCTTGTGATTGAAGACTTAGGTAAGGAAATTCAACCTCTCATTGTTGTGTTTAAGTTGATTCTTGCATGGTTCATGTCTAATTGAGGAGCCAAGTCATGATTTAGTTCTAACATGTTGGATTATTGCTCATTCCATGCATGCATGTTTGTATTGAAGAGTTTTGAGGTTGTAAGTTCATCATTCCCCACATGCATGTTCATCTTTTGATCATAAACCATGATTTCATCTTGTCTTTGAAGATATTGACTCGTTAGAACAAGTGTTTAAAGCTTGAAAGTGGTTTAAATTCATGCATGTTGCTTTGAAGTTATGTTCATGGAAATTGGTTTCAAATTGAGTTGAATTGATCTTCCTTCGGGGCTTTGATTTTACAATTGAGCTTTGAATCATGTTATTCTATGTGTTTTCAAATGTTTTCCAGGGAAAAGGGCCCAAAGGAATTGGTTTTAATGCATTTGAACTTGGTTTGAGCTTGGAAGTTCAAATCTGGAAATTCCAGATTTTGAACTCACGCTCAAACGGGTGACTGGCGCTCGAGCGTAAAATTCGTGCTCCCAGTACTTTGCACTGTTTTGATGTCCGCTCGAGCAGAATAATTGATGCTCGAGCGGGACATTGTGTCTCATGCTTGAGCGGGTGTCAAGCGCCCAATCGGGCGTGATTTTCACCTATCCAGCACTTTTGACTGTTTTGCAGAACGCTCAAGCGGGTAAGTCTACGCTCGAGCGGAAACCTTTGTCTGCATGTCCGCTCGAGCAGAGTAATCTACGCTCAAGCGTGACCCCTGTTTTCTGAAAATTTTGAAAATGCTTTTAAAGTGCATCTTTGCATCCTCATCTCATCCTAGGCATTATTACGCCTAGTTTAAGGCATCTTAATGAGGATATAGATGTAGAATCACACCAAGGCAAATTAGGGATTAAGTTATTATTTTCCCAACTATGTAGCATAGTGTGTGTTCAATCTGTAACTGTGTAGGGTTGGTGACTGGGGACGTGCTCTAGCTTAACTGTAGCTCGGAACTCTGTGAGTAACAACTGTGTAAAGATATGTTCAAAATGATTATCTTCTGAACAATTGAACTATACCGCTTTCTGAACTGATACTGTTAATTGAATGAATGTATGTCCTACATTCTGAACTGTACTGTGGCATCCTTAGCAACTACTGTTTACTGTTGCTGCTACAGAGATCTCTGTCGGTTCCCTTGTTGGAACCACTACTGTTACTGATTGATGGCCATCATTTACTGTTCGGTCTTTTAAGACCTACTGTTTACTGTACTGTTATGCTAATGGATGTACCACATATGACTGAATGACTGATATACTGAATTAACGAACTGTTTTCATTACTGTAAGGACATTCATTCTTAACCTCTTTACGCATTATGTTATTCACTGGGTTTTAGCTCACTGCTCATATATATATGTAGGTGTACAGGCACCAGACCGTGGCTAGAAGCGTCAGGGTTAAGCTCCAGTTTTGTCAAGCCAACCACTGTGCCTCACTGCGAGGTTCCGAGCCTGTCAAGTTATGGCTTAGGGGTGTTTTTAACTTCCCCGTCTGTCTCTGTATCTGTTTTGTATAACTGTATAGACTGTTACTGTACTGTTTAATACGGATTAGGTCCCTGAACTGAATGATTGTTAATATGTACATACTGTTCTGTACTGTTCATGTATATGTGTATGAAAAGTCTTTTTGGCATACAGACTGTCACAGCTCATTGGACATTGTTTATTTACTGTTTTGGCTTCCGCCATGCCCCTGTACTCTATTTTACTATATTACTGTTAAGCAGGCCTTTGGTAATCTTGGATTACTGGCCGGTTACGGTGCTAAACCCATAGGGGCGGGTTTGGGGCGTGACAGAGTGGTATCAGAGCGATACTTACCACGAGTTATACCGCACACACATGTCCCAATGAGCTATAGGATATCCTAGAAAAGCGAGTAGGGCATTACATGAGTATGATAAGTGTATGGCTGACATGACTGAATATATGCTAATGTGTTAATCTGTTTAAACAAATGACTGCCTATGTTGATAACTGTTATAACTGCCTATAGTGAAATGGATAATACGAGAACTGCAAATGAATCTGAATCCTCATCCTCTGAGGCAAGAATGGCAAGACTGGAGAAATGGAACTAATAACTGAAAGACTAGATCAACAACAGAATCAACAGCCCCCACCTCCTCCTCCGGTACAGCCGGAGCAGAATGTGAATGTTAATGATGAGGACATAATTGCTCTCACCCATAAGTTCAGCAAAATGAAACCGCCATCCTTCCAGGGAGGCCTTAAACCGTTAAAAGCTGAAGCATGGGTTCTTGAGACAGAAAAATTGTTTGAGGTTTTTTCGTGCTCTGAAGCACATAAAGTGCTATTGGCCACCTTTACTCTGCAAGAAGAAGCTAGAAGGTGGTGGATACTTATCTGTGATGACAATACTGTTATGACTTGGGCTCAATTCAAAGGAGCCTTCTTTGAAAAGTATTTCCCTCAGTGTGTCAGGGACAGGAAAGTAACTGAATTCGAACAGCTGAGACAGGACACAATGTCCGTTGCTGAATATGAGACAAAATTTACTGAACTTGCCCGTTATGCACCACACATGGTGGACACTGACTACAAAAAGGCCAGAAAGTTTGAATGCGGCCTTAATGTTGCAATACTCGACAGAATAAATGTTTTGAAATTATCGAATTATGTAAATGTTCTTGACCGAGCCTTGATGGCTGAATCGAGCATCGAAGCACTGAAAACTGAAACACCAACGTCTGAATGGCATGGTAAAAGGCAGGGCTTTAAATTCAAGAAGGGTAAGCATAACCCATTGAACAAGAAACAGAATACGGGGTCAACAACTAGCCCCAGCCAAGGGAGTGGTTTCATACCACCCTGTTCTGAGTGTGGCAAGAAGCACAAAGGGGTCTGTTACAAAATATCTAGAGCCTGTTACAGGTGTGGCAAGGTGGACCACATGGTTAAAGACTGCCCCTCTGCTCCACAAGCCAATAGTAAAGCTGCACTAAGCGTGGCAGCATCAGCTATTGCACTAAAACTGAACCCCAAAGCTACCGGGAAAGAGCCTATGAGGCAGGGCCGAGTGTTCGCCCTAGTACCGGGAGATGTGCAGAATACCGAGACCGTTGTGTCAGGTATTCTCTCTATTTGTACTCAAAATGCTTATGTACTGATTGATTCGGGGTCTACGCATTCATATGTGTCGCATGCTTTTTTCGCAAAAATTGAATAGACCATTAGAACCCATGAATTATCTGTTAGCTGTATCATCACCCATTGGGGGATCTATGACCTGTGCATATATGTACCCTGCTTGTGAAATTATTGTTGGAGATGCACATTTGTTTATTGACTTACTGCCCCTGAACATTGATCATTTTGATGTAATATTGGGAATAGACTGGTTAACAAAATACCATGCTACCATAGACTGTGTAATGAAACAAGTAGTTTTCCGCCCACCGGGTTTACTCGAATTTGTGTTTAATGGGGTTAGAGTAGCACCTCCTCCGTATTTGATTTCATCTGTGAAAGCTGTTAAATTGATTAGAAAGGGGTGTAAGGGATATCTGTGTTTTGTATTGACTGTATCTATTGATGATAATGCTAACGTGAACAGTATTCCTATAGTCAGAGAATTCCCAGATGTTTTTCCAGATAATCTGCCAGGGGATTTGATTGACAGGGAGATTGAATTTACCGTTGATGTGATTTCGGGAACGCAGCTAGTATCTAAAGCTCCTTACCGAATGGCTCCAACTGAACTGAAAGAATTGAAAGTGCAACTGCAAGAACTGCTAGATAAGAAGTTCATCAGGCCTAACACTTCGCCATGGGGCGCTCCTGTTTTATTTGTGAAGAAGAAAGACAGCTCACTGAGACTGTGTATTGACTACCGTGAACTGAACAAGGTAACTGTGAAAAATAAATACCCATTGCCATGTATTGATGACTTATTTGATCAGTTATAGGGTGCTCAAGTGTTCTCTAAGATCGACCTCAGATCAAGATACCATCAGTTGAAAGTTAAACCAGAAGACATTGACAAAACTGCTTTTTGAACGAGGTATGGACATTACAAATTTTTAGTTATGCCTTTCGGAGTTACCAATGCACCTGCTGCATTTATGGACCTCATGAACAGAATCTTTAAACCATACCTTGATGACTTTATTGTAGTATTCATTGATGACATACTGATTTACTCCAAAAGTATAGAAGAAAATGAACATTATCTGAGACTTGCCCTACAGACCCTAAGAGAATAGAAACTTTATGCTAAACTGCCTAAATGCGAATTTTGACTTGACCATGTTATCTTTTTGGGGCATGTTGTTAGAAAAGATGGAATTTCTGTCGATCCACAGAAAATTGAAACTGTAGTAAACTGGCCTAGACCAACAAATGTGACAGAAGTCCGAAGCTTTTTGGGACTAGCCGGGTATTACAGAAGATTTGTCAAAAGATTTCTCCAAAATTACCTTACCGTTGACTCAGTTAACTCAGAAGGGGATATCATTTGACTGGACTGACCAAAGGGAATCAGCATTCCAAGAATTGAAAACTCGACTTGTGACTGCACCGGTTCTTACCTTACCTTCAGGTACGGATGGTTATACTGTATTTAGTGATGTTTCTCATAAGGGTTTGGGATGTGTTTTAATGCAGAATGGGAGAGTTATTGCTTATGCTTCCCGACAACTGAGACCGCACGAAAAGAACTACCTGACCCATGATCTGGAACTTGCTGCAGTAGTATTTGCACTGAAGATCTGGCGTCACTATCTGTATGGGGCGACATGTGAAGTATATACCGACCACAAGAGTTTGAAATATTTCTTCACACAGAAAGAACTGAACATGAGACAGCGGAGATGGCTAGAACTGATTAAAGACTATGACCTACAGATTTTGTACCATCCGGGAAAAGCCAACACCGTTGCCGATGCACTGAGCCAGAAATCGATTGGAAATTTAGCCTGTTTGCTCACCGGGCAGAAAGAATTGCTTTGTGACCTTGAAAAATCTGAAATTGAAATTGTTTTGCGAGAACAAAGTGGAACAATAGCTGCTATTTCTGCTCAACCGGCACTGATTGAAGAAATTAAAGAGAAACAACAATCAGATGACTTCTTGAAGAAGATCATTGAAGAAAGGGAAACTAAACCAAGACCGGGTTTCAAATTTGAAAGTAATGTACTGAAATTTCAAGAAAGACTGTGTATACCAAATGATTCTGAATTGAAAAGAAGAGTTCTGCAAGAGGGCCACAATTCAAAATTTTCTAGCCATCCAGGGAATACGAAAATGTATCAAGATCTGAAATTGAATTTCTGGTGGCTGGGAATGAAGAAAGAAATTGCCGATTTTGTATCAAAATGTCTTCATTGCCAACTGTAGACGCGCCCGCGTGAGGCCTTCGTGCTACAGTTCGGACTCAATTTGTGTCACGGTTCTTAATCTGAACCAAAGAGTCCAAATCTGGCAAATCGTTTTGAGAAAATAGATTTTTAGAAAAGAAGTGCCAAACATGGACTACTTTGCCAGATACAGAGTCGCCACCTAAATATTTTTTAAGGGGGAATTTAGGAAACCCTGACTCGGTGCCAAAGGCCACGTGTCCGTCATCACCAAAGTTGCCTCGGCTCGGGAGCTACGGTACGATTGGGGAAGATCAGCTATGAGCACCCCTCTCGCCCGATCCGAAGATCGGCCTCTACTAACCGTGATATCCGTTTTTGAAAATGTTATGTGTTCTTATTCCGTTTATTAGCCTAGAATTACTATGTTATGCGCGCAGCAAACAAGTATAGACCAAATCGCCTAAATTGGAACAAAACATTGCATGTTCGTTTTGAAGATGGTTTGCTATTCGCAAGTAAGCTAAAATGCAGGTTTTGCCACCCTCGAGTGGGCTTTTAGAAAAGATAGTTTTGCCCCTATCTAGTGGGCTTAAAAAATTCACAGTTTTAATGCATTATTCCAATTTAGGTAATTCGACCTCCATCCACAGGCATTCAAGCAGTTATATCACATAAGCAGCTAGTCTCATGGTAATCATGTTGTTATTTTAGCATTCACACGCATGCGAGATGCTAAAGCATAAATGCTTACCGAGTACTCCGGGCCAAAACAAAAACTAGTTAGTAATCATTTGCATGATCCTAGTTTAAGATGGCTAATGCAACACATGCAAAATGCAACCAAGATAAGCTCGGCTAATCTACAATGACATGTTAAATGCTACAACTAACACGTATTCAATTTGGAATTGAAATACAAATGCAGTTAGAATGATGCGCCGAGCCCGGTGCATGCAAGACAAATGTATGAATGCACGCATGCATAGCATAAGGTATGCTAATTTAAATATGCCCTAGTCTACCATCATAAGCGGGTAAATAAAAGGGAAGAAAAACGTGGGGTTGGAAGACATACACACACTCACGCACACTTATTACATAATTGCCCTCGCTCAGAGGGTCCAAATAAATATTACAGTCCGAACACTAAATTAATTATTACAGAATTTCTAATTACTTAACAAATTAAATGTAGGATTAAAGTGGCCACAGCCCCGCCTTGGGATGCGTGGATGATGCATGTTTGACTCGTCTCGCCCGAAAATTTGCTGCCATAGCACTGTTGCCTCTGTTGACACAGCCCTGCCCCTCTGAAATTTATGAAAGTCTCCTGAACTGTTCTGAACTTCATTCTGAGTGTAGTGGAGTTCCACCGGCCAAATCAAAAGGTCACCGGCCATGGGAATGAGGTTATCGGCTAAAGATTTTGCTCTGGGCCAAAATTCTTTGCCGGTCAGCACTCATCATTGCCAGCCGGCCAAATCTTCCTGTTGAAACCTGCAGTTGACAGCAGCAGAGGGCAAGCAGTGTATGGCATGGAATTTTCAAGCAAATGTGAGCATGGGCACACTTCCTATCATGCAAGGGACTCAAGGGAGCATGACCCTCGACCCTTGGGCCATCAATTATGCATTTTTGATGCATGATGGCCTAAGAGGCCAAGTTAGCAACTTTGATGTAAATGCATGCAAACAAAAGAGATGAATGCCAACACCCTATCATGTTGAGGTCAAGGGGATTGACGACCAAGGATTGAGACGTGTTACATCACTTGGAGTATGAACACTTCTCAATCCTCATACTTGGTTTGACACCCCAAACCAAGCCAAATGTAATGCATGGATGCAATATGCAATGCAAAGTGATGCAACTCATGCAAGATAACATGAACATGCTAAGCTAATGCAACATGACACTATCTAATCCTGCATGCTAGACTAATGCAATATGGACATATCAAGCATACAACAAGACTATATAATGCCATTAACTAAACAACATGCAAACATGCAAAAAATGATACGATGTAAGCATGCAACTAATGCGATACAACATGCAAGCATGCAAAATATGCAAAGACGGACTTATACTGAAATGAGAGGACCTCAGCCCACCCCCAAAACAGTGGCCTAAAAGGATGCACAAGAGCACAAATGATGCATACAAGCATGCACACATCAAGGTCCATCACCTAAGCATAAAAGGGGACAACTCTAACCATACTTAAAGGCGATATATATGGGCATTAAACCAACATGCTAAGCTCTGAAAATGAATAGAGAATGATGCCAAATCAAACAAAACATGCAAGCAAGGCATGCAACAATGACCAACACTTGAAGCCAATAAAGGGGGTCAAACCAAAGCTATGTCAACCAAACCTTAAAGGACCAAAATGACCTAAAACAGTCCCAAGGGACCCCAAAACAAGACTAAAGCATACATAGATCATGGTCAAAACACGCCAAGGAATGAGTCCAAAACATGGGCATTCAAGGCCAAAAATGAGAGCATTGCTCAACACCTCCCCCAAGCAAACACGACATGAATTTTTCAATACAAAATAGAGTTTTAGCATGCAAAAAGGGCCCTCAAAACCTACTGATATGGCAGCCTAATGTCTAAACACATAGGCATGCACAATGACCATTTTCCAAGGCACAAAAGAACAACCTTTCAAGGCAAGAAATTGATGATGAATGTGGGCATACAAGCATGGATTAGGGACTGAAATGGCATATGAAATGACTCCAAATCATTGAAACAACCCAACTAAAGCATGCTAGTGACTCACACACTCAAGGCTCACAAGCCAAAATACAAAGGGGCCATACCAAACATGGCAAATACGACCAAACCAGCACCCAACAGACCTCAATCATGATAAATCATGACCAAAAGCTTCACAAAGCTAGGCAAGAATATGCAAGCACGATGGTCTAATGGCTAGATGCATTTCTAGCCAAAATGGGGGAATACAAAACAAGTGTATTAAGCATGTAAGGGACCACAAATCCGACCAAAAATAGAGGTAAGATATGCCCAAATAACACCCAAAAACCTCTGAAATAGGGCCAAATACAACCAAGCATACATGCTACCCTTATGAGCCAAAACATGAACAAAATGAGAGACCAAGGGAGAGGGGTGTCCCTCCCCTATGCAAGACCTCGGAACCCCTTCCTCACAACTGAAAATCCATTGGATTTCAGTGGTGAGAAGGCCAACACACTAAGGTAAACAAAGCTTACCGAAAGAGCACAAAAAGAGGCCAAAAGAGGCCTAAGAGGGGGAGGTCGACCCCAAACACCAAAACAACCTCAATGAAGAATCTTAAGCATGAAAATACAAGACTTTTTTCAGTTATACACAAATCTTAAATCAACATGCAAGACAGGTCAAAAGCCAATGCAAGATTGGGGAAACTAAAGTAAAGTAGTTACCCTTGAAAAACTCTTGATGAACAGCAAATGCAGCCCTCTTCTTTTGATCAAAATCAGCCCAAAAGCTCAAGAACAAACCCTCCAAGCCCCTCAAGGTCTAAGTAAGGTGTGATGGTGTGTGTGTTAGTGCAAAACTAAGGTAAAAATACACTTTTAGGCCGCAAAACATACACAAGGGAGGAGAGAGAGGGAAATATAAAGAGAGAGAGAGGATATATATATCAGAATATATGTATAAGCTCTGTCTTTTTTTGCTTTTTTTGCTAACCCTTTACAATGGAGGAGGAGAGGTCCTTATATAGGCAAAAGAAATGGTTCTAAGCTTCTCAAAGAAGCTAAGTAAAATGGGGCAAAGGGGGCAAGGAGGTCAAGGCTTCTTGAGGAAGCTAAGACAGCTGGCCAAGCTTCTTGAGGAAGCTTTGACAAAGGGTCAAGCTTCCTCAAGAAGCTTTGACCAAAAGGGGGCAAAAGGGGCAAAACAGCCACATGTAAGCCTCGGGGGTAGGTTTGGTGTATTCCAGCTGGCACAACTGGCATGCACCATGCCTGAAGAAGGCAAAAAGGTGTTACCGGCCAAAAAAGGAGGTTGCCGGCCAAACAGATAGCCGGCCGGCCATATAGAGTGCCGACCGGCCATTGGTATTAAGAAGCCATGGCCGGTGTCAGCAATTAATGGCCGGTGAGGCAAAGGGAAGGCCGATGGGGTGTGGGGATGGCCAACAAGCCATTCCCTACCCCTCAAAGCAAAAACACAAGTATTTGGTGCAAAACCAAACACAAGACGAACAAGTTGAGAGATCCTGAGGCAAGGCGCGCAACCAAGGCCTCCAGGAACTCAAAACGAACACGAACATGGATGATCACCGAGTGTCCCCACCGGTGACGTTCAAATCTTGAGGATAGTCAAAAATTGGGTGTTTACACCAACAAGTTAAAGCTGAACATCAACGACCCGCAGGCCTATTGCAGCCCTTACCCATACCGGAGTGGAAATGAGAACATATCACCATGGATTTTATTGTGGGATTGCCTCGCTCCAGTAAAGGTATGGACTCAATTTGGGTTATTGTTGATAGACTGACTAAATCTGCTCACTTCTTACTTGTCAAGACAATTTATAATGCAGACAAATTGGCTATACTCTATATTGATGAAATTGTTAGACTGCATGGAGTGCCTGTGTCCATTATTTCTGACAGGGATTCAAAGTTTACATCGAGATTTTGGCAAAGCCTACAGACTGCATTGGGTACTAAATTGAGACTGAGTAGTGCTTATCATCCTCAGACAGATGGCCAGTCAGAAAGGACCATCCAGACTCTGGAGGATTTATTGAGAATGTGTGTCCTTGATTTTCAGGGAAACTGGGAAAGCCATTTACCATTGGCTGAATTCGCCTACAACAACAGCTATCATTCAAGTATTGGTATGGTGCCTTTCGAGGCATTGTATGGCAGAAAATATAAATCTCCGATTTGCTGGGCAGAAGTTGGAGATGAGCCTTTGCTTGGGCCCGAGATTGTATACGAAACGACTAAGAAAGTGAAACTGATACAACAGAGACTGAAAACCGCACAGAGCAGACAGAAAAGTTATGCTGATGTCAGAAGACGGGATAGAGAATATGAAGTGGGTGATCACGTATTTGTGAAAGTGACACCGATGAAAGGCCAGACTCGTTTTGGAGTCAAAGGCAAGTTAGCGCCGAGGTACGTCGGACCATATGAGATTATTGAGAAAATCAATCCGGTGGCGTATCAAGTTGCGCTTCCTCCTGAAATGGAACATATGCACAACGTCTTCCACATTTCTATGTTGAGGGACTACCTCCGGGATACTTTCCACGTAATAGAGCCTACTCGTGTAGTGCTGAGTGATAACTACATTTACGAGGAACGGCCTATTCAGATTGTAAACAGACGGATCAAGAAGTTGAGAAACAAAGAGATCCCGTTAGTGAAAGTTGGCTAGCAAAGCCATGGTGGCGTGTATGCCACTTGGGAGAGGGAAGATGACATGGCTAAAAGATATCCTGAACTGTTTCCACTGAATCCTGTTTTCTTCCAAAACGAAGGTAACTCAAGTTTAGAAGACTAAACTCTTTTTAAGGAAGGGAGACTGTAACAACCCTCGTCACTGTTTACCGATTAACCACTAATTACTGCTAAATTGAGACTGATTATGATTGGTAACTGAATTGATTAAAGTACTGAACTGATTGACTGAAATCTGGAACTGAATTGATTAAGTATATCTGTTTAATTGTATGTCTATCTATTGACTGTTTGATTATCTGTTCATGCCTTTGTGTTTAAATTGCGAATTGAAGGCCTTATCGGCAGCCGAATCTGAAATTGATTGATAATTTGTGTTCATTGGAATTAGTATGATTTTATGGTGTATTTATCTAAAATGTGATTTGGTATGATTAAATTGGATTAAAATGAGTTAAATTGCATGAGTTGACTTAATTACCATTTTGCCACCATTGAGTGGGCCACTTAGCCAACATACTTGAGCCTTGTTATACATGTAAACAAAACATTTTATCAGCCATTTCCCTTGCTATTGCCGACCAAGAGGGAGAGAGGGAGAGAAGTGAGTGTTCTTGAGAGTTGGTTTAGAGAACTTGAAGAATTGAAGAACAATTGTCTAATTAAGCTTCTAGTCTTGTGATTGAAGACTTAGGTAAGGAAATTCAACCTGTCATTGTTGTGTTTAAGTTGATTCTTGCATGGTTCATGTCTAATTGAGGAGCCAAGTCATGATTTAGTTCTAACATGTTGGATTATAACTCATTCCATGCATGCATGTTTGTATTAAAGAGTTTTGAGGTTGTAAGTTCATCATTCCCCACATGCATGTTCATCTTTTGATCATAAACCATGATTTCATCTTGTCTTTGAAGATATTGACTCGTTAGAACAAGTGTTTAAAGCTTGAAAGTGGTTTAAATTCATGTATGTTGCATTGAAGTTATGTTCATGGAAATTGGTTTCAAATTGAGTTGAATTGATCTTCTTTCGGGGCTTTGATTTTACAATTGAGCTTTGAATCATGTTATTCTATGTGTTTTCAAATGTTTTCCAGGGAAAATGGCCCAAAGGAATTGGTTTTAATGCATTTGAACTTGGTTTGAGCTTGGAAGTTCAAATCTGGAAATTCTAGATTTTGAACTCACGCTCAAACGGGTGACTGGCGCTCGAGCGTAAAATTTGTGCTCCCAGTACTTTGCATTGTTTTGATGTCCGCTCGAGCAGAATAATTGACGCTCGAGCGGGACATTGTGTCTCATGCTTGAGTGGGTGTCGAGCGCCCAATCGAGCGTGATTTTCACCTATCCAGCACTTTTGACTGTTTTGCAGAACGCTCGAGCGGGTAAGTCTACGCTCGAGCGGAAACCTTTGTCTGCATGTCCGCTCAAGCGGAGTAACCTACGCTCGAGCGTGACCCCTGTTTTCTGAAAATTCTGAAAATGCTTTTAAAGTGCATCTTTGCATCCTCATCTCATCCTAGGCATTATTAGGCCTAGTTTAAGACATTTTAATGAGGATATAGATGTAGAACCACACCGAGGCAAATTAGGGATTAAGTTATTATTTTCCCAACTGTGTAGCTTAGTGTGTGTTCAATCTATAACTGTGTAGGGTTGGCGACTGGGGACGCGCTCTAGCTTAATTGTAGACCGGAACTCTGTGAGTAACAACTGTGTAAAGATATGTTCAAAATGATTATCTTCTGAGCAATTGAATTGTACCGCTTTCTGAACTGATACTGTTAATTGAATGAATGTATGTCCTACATTCTGAACTGTACTGTGGTATCCTTAGCAACTACTATTTACTGTTACTGTTACAGAGATCTCTGTCGGTTCCCTTGTTGGAACCACTACTGTTACTGATTGATGGCCATCATTTACTGTTCGGTCTTTTAACTGTTTACTGTACTGTTATGCTAATGGATGTACCACATATGACTGAATGACTGATATACTGAATTAACGAACTGTTTTCATTACTGTAAGGACATTCATTCTTAACCTCTTTACGCATTATGTTATTCACTGGGTTTTAGCTCACTGCTCATATATATATGTAGGCGTACAGGCACCAGACCGTGGCTAGAAGCGTCGGGGTTAAGCTCCAGTTTTGTCAAGCCAACCACTGTGCCTCACTGCGAGATTCCGAGCCTGTCAAGTTATGGCTTATGGGTGTTTTTAACTTCCCCGTCTGTCTCTGTATCTGTTTTGTATAACTGTATAAACTGTTACTATACTGTTTAATACGTATTAGGTCCCTGAACTGAATGATTGTTAATATGTACACACTGTTATGTACTGTTCATGTATATGTGTATGAAAAGTCTTTTTGGCATACAGACTGTCACAGCTCATTGGACATTGTTTATTTACTATTTTGGCTTCCGCCATGCCCCTGTACTCTATTTTACTGTATTACTGTTAAGCAGTCCTTCGGTAATCTTGGATTACTGGCCGGTTACGGTGCTAAACCCATAGGGGCGGGTTTGGGTCGTGACAGACCGATTTGTGTCAGCCAACTTGTGCGCCTCTCGAGGAGGCTCTAGAAGTCTTTTTGTGGCCTAACTTTTGTGGACATGTTGTAACCTAGTTAATGAGAAAGTTTTAAGTTTTATGTTCTTTTCTTTTGTTTGGACAAGTTTATGTTTCTTTTGTATGCAAGGTTGACATCATATTACATGTAAAAACAAGTTTGAAATTTTTCAGTTTTATATAAGTCTGCACAGCTCTATGGACTATTATATTTTTAATATTTGTTTCCGCTAGCCCCTTAATCTGCTAATCTGTTTCAGAGGTCTTCGGTAATCTTCATATTATTGGCCGGTTACGATGCTAAACCTATAAGGGCGAGTTTGAGTCATGACAATAGGGTTTCTCAGAGAGAGAGAGGGAGAGAGAGAGAGAGAGAGATATTAAAAACTATTAATTGACATAATGATTTATTAATAAAGGCAATTATTTTTTGGGTGATTATAAATTTTAAGGGGCAAAATGCAATTTTTATATTTTAAATAAACATCATGAAGTGTATTTGTAATTTACCCTAAAAATTAATGTCTTCAATTCATTTATTTATTTATTTTATTATTTTTAGAAACAAAATAAATTAAATTTTCTGCTGAAATCTTCAAAAATGTCAGCACTGGGGTATCGATTTTCTGTGGATACGAGCCGGTGTAGCTTGAATAATTGTTTTTTGGAGATTTGAACAAAACTCCATTATAATAAAATTTTAATGTATTAAGGAAAAGTACAAAAAAAATTATTGAAAAATTCAATACATATCATTATTACCAAAATACCGTTAGTGAGTAATTTAATGTTTTAAACTTTAAAATAATATAACTTTTGATCTAAATATCAGTTTTTAATAAAATTAGTCAATGTGTTTGGTTTCAGTTTTTTTAATTTAGTTTTCTGAAAACTGAGTTTTTTTTTTCCGTGTTTTTTTTTTGTTTTTAGTGAATATTTTTAAAATTTTAAGCATTTTTTTTACTTTTTTAGATACACATTACTTAAATGCAAGTAAAATATTTGTGAAAAAATATTTTAAAAATTAATAAATACATAAAAATACAAAAAAATATATTAAATTTTTGTAATTTTTTATTTTTTGGTATTTAGTGATTTTTTTAAAGATATTTTTCACGAAAATTATACTTTTTAAGTGTATTTATATTAGGTGCGTGTAAAAAAAAAATTTTAATTGCTTAAAATATTTAAAAAATTCAGTAAAAATAAAAAAATACAAAAAATAAGAAAGTAAATTTTCTGGAAAGTGTTTTCAAAAAATTAGAAACAAACATAGTGAGTATTTTTATAATCCTTTCATCAAGATCTATCAAACAAAATCCATGTGGACTATGAAATTCTTTAAAATAAATAAATAAAAATTACCGTCAAAGTTAACGTAAACGGCAACATGTTGCTCTATTTGACAATAACATGTTACTGTGTTTCACAGTAACATGTTACTGATTATCAGAGTAACACTTTACTGCCTTCTTAAATAAGGTACCAATAACAAAAAAACAGAATATCAACTGAAGGAAGCTATACAAATTTTTCACTACGAGTTCACAAATAAATCAACAAAAATTTAACAACAAATTAATAATAATTCGACATACCTAAAAGAAACTTTACAAATGACAATCAATAAACTCAACAAATTAATCAACAAATTTCATCCAATCCCACCAAATTTTTGATCAATAAGCCCAATCCTGCAACCAAACTCTCCTTAATCACGCTGGGTTTCTACACCCACCATTACTTTCATCAAAACTCAACTAAGACCCAAATCTAGACTTATTTTCACTGCAACGATCGGCATAAAAGCTTTTTCCTCTCAGAACTCTTCTTCTTCTTCTTCTTCGTTTTGGTTTATGAATTTTTTGAATTGGAATTTAGGTTCTTGATTTTCGCGAGATGAACAATTTGTTTGGGAATTTTTCAAAATGGTTTTTAAATGTATAGTTTAATTTTGGGTGTTTTCAAAACCTTCCTTGCTTTTCTTTGGAAAGCTTGAAATAAGCTTGGGGATTTTGTCCCACATCGGAAAGAAAGGAAAACATGGAGCACTTAATAAAGTTCTACATGGAATATTCCTTTGAATATGGAATTGTGAGGTGAAAGCTAGTGTGTGGCGCACTTTGCACTTAGCACCGGCGCCATGAGGGCGCTTTCCTATTTTCCAGTGACGTGGCGTCCGTTGGTGATGAGTTAACCAACCGATCGAACGGTTACGTGTCTAATCTAGAGCAGTTTGATCATAGCCGTTGAATAGAGATGTGCGCGATCGTAAGGATGAGATGGCACCCGATTGTCATCAAGTGTGATCAGTCAAGGCAGTTATTCGGTGTGAGAATGATCTGCAACATAGATCATCATCCAACGGTCAGATCTGATCGGATGCAATCAAGGGACATGACCATTCGATCAGATCCATGAAGGCCTATAAATAGGCTGCGAAATCAGTCATTTCATTTCATCTACGAAATCACAACAATTTGATTCTAACCCAGTCGCACTATATTGAGAAAATTTTTAAGAAATTTAATCAATGTAATTGTACACCCATGTCTACACCTTTTGATTCAAATTTAAAATTGTATCCTGTTACCTAAAAGACAGCCGAAGAGGGGGGGTGAATTAGGTTTTTACAAATAAAATTAATAATACCCTAATAAAAATTATGACCAGCACAATAGATAAATATAGTTAATGAAATAAAAATAATTAAAACAAGTGTTCTAACAACTATGTCAGTTAATGATTTTAGTACAGTGAAAATGTGAAATATAGCTATGGCAATTTAAATAAAAAAAGAGATAAGAGAGAGAGAGAGGCAAACAAATTTATAGTGGTTCGGCTTTAACTCCGCTTATGTCCACTCCTCAAGCTTCATTTGAAATTTTCCACTATACTCTAGCTTCACAGGGTGCTAGCAACCTTTTCACAGATAGAGCAATTCTCCACAGATTTTACACAGACTTTCTCAGTCAAGAATACTGAATGTACTACACTCTTACAAGGTTGAAAAAAAGGTGTTTTTGCTTTCACAGAAAGGTACAAGAATTATCTCTCAAAGATAGATATAAAAAATGAAGCTCTGATTTTTCTGTAAACCTCACACAGGAAATATGGGCTTAAAACTATACGTCTCAGTGTATAATTTCTGAAAGAGGATGTAAACAAAAATTGAAGAACACTTCACAGAGAATTTTTCAGAGAATAGATGTGAGTAATTATAGATCAAATAATATTTTTTGATTTTTTTTGTAACTTGTTTACATTAGAGGTTTTGGTATATATAATGAAATTTATAGTCGTTTATAGCCGTTGTACTCCATCATTACTAATTTGAATATCTTTCACTCCATCATTACTAATTTGAATATCTTCCACTTGAACATTTTGGCCTGCTGCTGTGCTGGGCTGTTTGAACCTTTGTTTTGGGTTGTTTGAACCTCTAATTTTGGGCTGTTTGAATCTCTGTTTTTGGGTTGTTTGAACCTCTGTTTTTGAACCTCTGTTTAAACCTCTGCTTTTAGGCTATTTGAACTCCTGATTTAAGCAAATTTTAAATACATTCTAACAACATTTAGGATAAAAATTTAGGTGAAAAATAATAGGGCAAAATAAATTTTGATTCTATTTTTCTTTTCAAATAAATTAAAACATAATTAAATAAATCATCAAAATAAATGTTGATTCTATTTTCTCTTTCAAATAAATCATCAAAATAAATTTTGATTCTATTTTTCTCTTCCAAATAAATTAAAACATAATTAAATAAATCATTAAAATAAATGAGTCTAACAATCTCCCCCTTTTTTATGATAACACACAATGATGTTTTGATTTGATTTGGGAGTAAGAAAAGCTCCCCCTCAAGTCATGCTCCCTAAATTTATTTCTAAATACATAGGTTAGTACATGTGTAATAAATAAGTTTTAATTAGAGACATGATATGAGACTAAAATATCAAACTATAAATACATAACATCATATTAGTTTGAAAATAATACCATAATACATAACATTATAATATATAACATCATAATTTTCTCCCCCTGTGATATTATCAAAAGGAAATCAAGGTTTAGAATCTGGAGGAGGATGAGGAAAATGATAGTGATAAATGGCATCTATACAATTCAAAACATATATATATACATATATATACGATTCACGCGCCTCTATCTTTTCTGTCGAAAATCGCGTCGGACACGTGTCCTCGCTTTTGCGTTAGCCGACTGACAAAAGCGAGACGGGTCAATCAACGGCCTCGGCTCTCTCTCCCTCTTGTTTTCTTCTCCTCCCTTTTCTTCTTAATCACGCTCTTTTCCTTCTCCTTCCTCATTCGCTTGCATCATTTTCTACGTCATCTTGAGAGAGATAGAGTAGAGAGACTGAGCAGAGCAGAAAGTTTGCCAAAAATGACCCTCCATGCGATTACATCTCTCTTGTCGACCACACGCCCTCACCCCATCCCCTCACTCTCTTTCCGGACCTGAATGACCCCTCAAGTGTTGCTGGGCCGAGTGTCCCGGCGCCTACTCTTCCCAACCTTCCTATGACGTCAATTGAGCAAATAATGGCAACGTAATCAGATATTGAAGCCAATTGTTTCACACTGACGTCCTGTATGGAGACGGTGACTGCAGGCACAAAATTGGCTCATTAACTGCAGAACAGAACGAGTGAGCTCCACAAGGTCAACGCCTAACTCTCTCTGCTCCAGCTCATGTACAAGGATGCGCGAGCAGAGATTTGCACACTGAAAGCCGAAAATAAAGAGCTTAAACGGAAGACCACCTCTATGGCCCGATTTGGAGCAACGTCGTTTTTGGCTTTTAATAGTCAGCGGGGAGTTCTCGCTCTCGACGAAGGCACGAGGGCGGGGACGTCAAGGGTTGCCCAAGGTGATAAAAAGAAGAAGAGAGCGGTGGAAGAGGCGAGTAAGTGAGGTCGGCCAATGGCCGGAAAAATGAAGGGAATTTTTTTTTTTTAATGTAAATATGTATATTGTGATTTGTGTTTGTTTTTATGTTTAATGTATTCACTTGAAGATGAAATTAAAGTGCAGAAAATAATAAATAAAAATTAAACCTTAGGGCAAAACAACAAAAAAATAAAAAATAATGAAAAGAAAAGAAGAAAGAAAAAAAATAAAAAAATAAAAAAGGAAATGAAGCCTATTAGTAAAAATAAATTAATAAAAAATAAAAGACATTAAGCCTAATAGCAATAAAAAAATAAATTAAAATAAAATAATACCAGTAGAAATTATACTTAATGGGATGTCGGTGTTGTTGGAAGGGTAATGAAAAAAATACCATGAGGGTTTTAAAGAAAATCAATGTATGCAAAGTTAATTTTACTTCAAGATGCAGAATCCAAAAAAAAAATTACACAGTTGAGAATAGCAAACTGTTAAGGATAATAAATGTATGAAGGACTTGAGAGCATTCAACTGATATAAATGTTTCCATATCAATGTAGCAATACAAATATATCATTTTAACAAAAATTCAATTTTCACAATCATAACAAAATTTTTAAGTAGAAATCGACATTCCAAACTCGCCACGAATAAAATTGAAGCGATATTCGCTTAGGGGTTTTGTGAAAATATCCGTCAATTGCTTGTCAATGTCTACAAATTCAAGTAAAATATTCCCTTTTTGAACATGATCTCGTAAAAAATGATGTCGAATTTCAATATGTTTTGTTCGTGCGTGTTGAACCGGATTTTTGATTAAATTGATGGCACTAGTATTATCACATTTAATAGGGATATGATCATAATGCAAATCAAAGTCCTCCAATTGTTGTTTCATCCAAAGTATTTAGGCACAACAACTTCCGAAAACTATATATTCAGTTTCGGCCGTTGATAAAGCAACAAAATTTTGTTTTTTCCTAAACCAAGATACTAATGAGTTACTAAGAAAGTGACAAGTGCCACTGGTGCTTTTTCTATCAAGTTTGCATCCGGCAAAGTCAGCATCTAAGTAATTAATTAAATCAAATGCAACACATCTAGGATAAAACAGTCCCAAATTTTGAGTGCCAACAAGATATCTAAAAATTCTTTTAACAGCACTGAGATGTGATTCCATAGGATTTGATTGCTATCTAGCACACATACAAACACTAAACATAATATCAGGTCTACTTGTAGTTAAATAAAGAAGTGAGCCGATCACACCTTGATATTTTGTTTGATCAATGGACTTACCTTTTTCATCCTTGTGTAGCTTAATGGATTTGTTCATAGGTGTTCCAGCTATTTTTGAGTCATACATACCAAACTTTTGAAGTAGTTCTTTTGTGTACTTAGCTTGGTTGATAAAAATTCCATCCTTATATTGTTTAATTTAAAGCCCAAGGAAATAATTTAGCTCCCCCATCATACTCATCTCAAACTCACCTTGTATACACTTAGCAAATTCCTTACACAAGGTTTCATTAGTAGCACCAAATATAATGTCACCCACATATATTTGCACAATAAGTAAATCATCATTTTTAGTTTTAACGAAAAGTGTTGTGTTAATCGTTCCTCTAGAAAAATTATTTTCAATCAAAAATTTACTTAATCGTTCATACCTTGCACGAGGTGCATGTTTCAAATCATATAAAGCTTTTGATAGTTTAAAAACAAGATTTGGAAAAGCATGATCTTCAAAACCTGGGGGTTGTTTAACATAAATTTCCTCATTTATAAAACCATTAAGAAAGGCACTTTTTACATCCATTTGATAAAGTTTGAAATCTCTAAAACATACAAATGCAAGTAACATGCGAATGGCTTCTAATCGAGCAACCGGAGCAAAGGTTTCATCGAAATCAATACCTTCTTCTTGATTGTATCCTTGTGCAACAAGTCTAGCCTTGTTTCTTATAATTGTGCCGAATTCATCAAGCTTGTTTCGCAAGACCCATTTGGTACCGATAATGGTATGATCTTTAGGTTTTGGCACAAGGTCCCACACTTTGTTTCTCTCAAATTGGTTAAGCTCTTCATGCATAGCTATCATCCAATGTTCATCGAATTCGGCTTCTTGAAAGTTTTTAGGCTCAATCTGTGAGAGAAAAGCCAAGTTACTACAAATGTTTCTAAGTGAAAAGCGAGTTTCAATACCTTTTGTAGGGTCACCTAGGATTAAATCCTTAGGGTAATTATGAACAAACTTCTATTCTCTTGGCAAATCATCATTGTTTCCTCCTTCTTCTTGAGGTGGGAGAATAAGTTGTTCAATCTCTTTGTTCAACTTACATGGTTGGTTCTCTTCTTTGTAGATACTTGAATCTTCCACATTTGGTTCCAAATCTATATTATCACTAACAATTTGTTTTTGAGCAAAGATGTTAGTTTCATCAAATGCCACATGTATAGATTCTTCCACAAAAAGAGTTCTTTTATTAAAAACACGATAAGTTTTGCTAGTTAAGGAATAGCCAAGAAAAATTACTTCATCAGATTTTGAATCAAATTTACCTAAGTTATCCTTACCATTATTATGCACAAAACATTTACAACCAAAAACATACAAGTGACTAATGTTGGGCTTTCTATCATGCCAAAGTTCATAAGGAGTCTTTTTTAGAATAGGTCTAATTAATGCACGATTTAAAATATAGCATGCGGTGTGAACGGCTTCGGCCCAAAAATATTTAGGAAGATTATTTTCGCAAAATATTGTTCTACTTATCTCTTCTAAAGTTCTATTCTTCCTTTCTACTACACCATTTTGTTGAGAGGTTCTAGATGCTGAAAAATTATGTGCAATACCATGCTCATCACAAAACAATTCAAATTTCTCATTTTCAAGTTCTCTACCATAGTCAGTTCGAATATTAGTAATAAGAAAGCCTTTTTCATTTTGAATTCTACGACAGAGTTTTGTGAAAGAAGAAAAGGTTTCATCTTTATGTGCTAAAAACATAACCCATGTGTGGGGATATATTTTCTGAGTACCAACACACGGCTAAGGTGACGCCAACGTATTAGCCGAGATGCCACGTGTCCTGGTCATGACGCCGAAGTTATCTCAGCGAGGCCGAGGTTACCTCCAAAGATATCGGAATCCGAGATAAGCGGATAAGGCACAAGAGTCCTTGTAGACATCCCCGAATGCCCCGGGAGGGAATCCCCCCCCCCCCCGGTTCTGTTCGTTTTGGGTTCACTGCAGTTCAGGACTCTCAGATTGCCACGGTTCTTAATCTGAACCAAAGAGTCCAAATCCGGCAAATCGTTTTGAGAAACAGATTTTTTGACAGAAGTGCCAAACATGGACTGCTTTGCCAGATACAGAGTCGCCACCTAAATATTTTTTATAGGGAAATTTAGGAAACCCTGACTCGGTGCCAAAGGCCACGTGTCCGTCATCACCAAAGTTGCCTCGGCTTGGGAGCTTAGGTACGATTGGGGAAGGTCAGCTATGAACACCCCCTCTCGCCCGATCCGAAGATTAGCCTCTACTAACCGTGATATCCAATTTTGAAAATGTTATGTGTTCTTATTCCGGTTATTAGCCTAGAATTACTACGTTATGCACACAGCAAACAAGTATAGACCAAGTCGTCTGAATTGGAACGAAGCATTGCATATCCGTTTGTTTGAAAAATAGTTTGGAATTTGCTACTCGCAAGTAGGCTAAAGCACGGACTTCAACGAGTTATTCCAACTCAAACAATCCAACCTTCACCCACAGGCATTCAAGCAGTTTATATCATATAAGCATCTAACCTCATGGTAATCATGCTATTATGGCAACACTCACACGCATGCGGTATGCTAAAGCATAAATGCTTACCTAGTACTCCGAGCCAAAACAAAAACATATTAGCAATCAATGTATGATCCAAGTCCATGTTAAGTGGCTAATGCAACGCATACAGAATGTCATTAGAGTAGGCTCGGCTAGTCTATAAATGATATGTGAAAATGTACAAGTAGCATGTATTCAAGTTAGATTTGAAATACTTATGCAGTTAGTATGATATACCGAGCCTGGTGCATGCAAGACTAATGAATGATGCACGCATGCTATCATACTGTATGCTAATTGAAACATACCCTAGGCTAAACATCGAAAGCTAGTAAATAAAAGGGAAGAAAGACGTGGGGTTGGGAGACATACACACACTCACGCACACTTATTACACAATTGCCCTCACTCGGAGGGTCCGAATAAATATTACAATCCGAATAAATAATACTAAATTAATTATTACAGAATTTCTAATTAATTAACAAATTAAATGCAGAAAGAAGGTGGCCACAGCCCCGCTTCGGGATGCGTAGATGATGCATGCTTGACTCGTCTCGCTCGGAAACTCGCTGCCATAGCACTGTTGCCTCCGTTTACACTGCCTCACCCCTCTGAAATTTATGAAAGTCTCCAGAACTGCTCTGAACCTCATTCTGAGTGCAGTGGAGTGCCACCGGCCAGATAAAAAAGGCCACAGGCCATGGGAATGAGGTTATCGGCTAAATATTGTGCTCTCGGCCAAAATTCTTTGCCGGTCGGCACTTAACACTGCCGGCCGGTCAAATCCTCCTGCTGAAACCTGCAGTTGACAGCAGCAGAGGGCAAGCAGTGTATGGCATGGAATTCTCAAGCAAATGTGAGCATGGGCACACTCCCTATCATGCAAGGGACTCAAGGGAGCATGACCCTCGACCCTCGGGCCATCAATTATGCATTTTGATGCATGATGGCCTAAGAGGCCAAGTTTGCAACTTGATGTAAATGCATGCAACCAAAAGAGATGAATGCCAACACCCTATCATGTTGAGGTCAAGGGGATTGACGACCGACGGTTGAGACGTGTTACATCACTTGGAGTATGAACACTTCTCAATCCTCATACTTGGTTTGACACCCCAAACCAAGCAAAATGTAATGCATGGATGCAATATACAATGCAAAGTGATGCAACTCATGCAAGGTAGCATGAACATGCTAAGCTAATGCAACATGACACTATCTAATCCTACAAGCTAGACTAATGCAATATGGACAAATCAAGCATACAACGAGACTATGTAATGCCATTAACTAAACAACATGCAAACATGCGAAAATGATACAATGTAAGCATGCAACCAATGCAATGCAACATGCAAGCATGCAAAATATGCAAAGATGGACTTATACTGAAACGAGAGGACCTCAGCCCACCCCTAAAACAGTGGCCTAAGAGGATGCACAAGAGCACAAATGATGCATGCAAGCATGCACACATCAAGGTCCATCACCTAAGCATAAAAGGGGACAACTCTAAACATACTTAAAGGCGATATATATGGGCATTAAACCAACATGCTAAGCTCTGAAAATGAATAGAGAATGATGCCAAATCAAACAAAACATGCAAGCAAGGCATGCAACAATGACCAACATTTGAAGCCAATAAAGGGGGGTCAAACCAAAGCTATGTCAACCAAACCTTAAAGGACCAAAATGACCTAAAATAGTCCCAAGGGACTCCAAAACAAGACTAAAACATACATAGATCATGGTCAAAACACGCCAAGGAATGAGTCCAAAACAAGGGCATTCAAGGCCACAAAAGGGAGCATTACTCAACACCTCCCCCAAGCAAACATGGTATGAATTTTTCAATACAAAACAGAGTTTTAGCATGCAAAAAGGGCCCTCAAAACCCACTGATATGGCAGTCTAATGTCTAAACCCATAGGCATGCACAATGACCATTTCCAAGGCACAAAAGAACAACCCTTCAAAGCATGAAAAAGATGATGAATGCAAGCATACAAGCATGGATTAGGGACTGAAATGTCATGTGAAATGACTCCAAATCAACTAAAACAACCCAACTCAAGCATGCCCATGACTCACACACCCGATGCCAACATGCTAGAATGCAAAGGGGCTATACAAAACATATCAAATACGACCAAACCAGCACCCAACAGACCTCAATCATGATAAATCATGACCAAAAGCTTCACAAAGCTAGGCAAAAATATGCAAGCATGATGGTCTAATGGCTAGATGCATTTCTAGGCAAAATGGGGGAATACAAAGCAAGTGTATTAAGCATGAGAGGAGCCAACAAACCAACATGGGACAGAGGTAAAACATGCTAAATAAACACCAAATAACCTCTGAAATTAAGCCAAACAAAGCTAGGCATACATGCTACCCTTATGAGCCAAAACATGAACAAAAAGAGAGACCAAGGGAGAGGGGTGTCCCTCCCCTATGCAAGACCTCAAACCCCTTTCTTCACCACTGAAAATCCACTGGATTTCAGTGGTGAGAAGGCTAATACACCAAAGAAATCAAAACTTAATAAAGGAAGCTCAAAAAGGGGCCAAACAAGGCCTAAGAGGGGGAGGTCGACCCCCAATGCCAAAACAACCTTAATGAGATATCTTGAGCATACAAATACAAGCCTTTTTTTAGTTATACACAAAGTCTAAAACAATGAGAAAGATAGGCAAAAGTCTAGTACAAGATTGGGGAATCTAAAGTAAAGGAGTTACCCTTGAAGAACCCTTGATGAACAGCAAGTGCAGCCTTCTTCTTTTGATCAAAACCAGTCCAAAACCTCAAGAACAAACCCCCAAAGCCTCTCAAATTCGAAGTATGGTGTAGTAGTGTGTGTTTGTGTGCAAAACTAAGAACAAACACACACTTTAGGCCCTCAAACCACACAAAATGAAGAGAGAGAGGGAGATATAGAGAGAGAGGATGATATATATCAGATATATATGTGTATGGCTCTGTATTTTTTTGCTCAACCCTAACAAAGAAGGAGGAGAGGCTCTTATATAGACAAGGGAAAGCTTTTAAGCTTCTCAAAGAAGCTAAACAAAAAAAGTCAAAGGGGGTAAGGCTTTCTGAGGAAGCTAGGACAACTGGCAAGCTTCTTGAGGAAGCTTTGCCAAAGGGTCAAGCTTCCTCAAGAAGCTTTGACCAAAAGGGGGCAAAAGGGGCAAAACAGCCACATGTATGCCCCGGGGTAGGTTTGGTGCATTCCAGTTGGCACAGCTGGCATGCACCATGCCTGAAGAAGGTAAAAAGGGGCTACCGGCTAGAAAATGAGGTTACCGGCTATACTGAATGCCGACCGACCAATGGTATAATTCACCAATGTCCGGTAGCCTCAAAACACGGCCGGTGGCCTCAAACCAAGGCCGGTGGGTGTCAGGGGTAGCTAACAAGCTACTTCCTACCCTCGGAAGCAAAACACAAGTGTTTGGTGCAAAACCAAACACAGAACAGTCGAGTTGAGAGATCCAGAGGCAAGGCGCGTAGCCGAGACCTCCGAGAACTCAAAACGAAACACAAACATGAGTAATCACCAAGTGTTCGAGCGGTGACGTCCAAGTCTTGAGGACGGTCGAAAATGGGGTGTCTACAGTCCTAGAAAGGGGAAAGACTATAGTTGGGAAAGGATAAGACTCTTAGGGAGTTTATCCTAATCTTATTGGGAGTCTAAGATTAATAGTAATCCTAAGTCCATTAGAGCTAGGCTCCTATTGGGACAAGGATTGAGTTAGCTATAAAAGAGAGGCACCCCCGTGGGTCTAAGTTATGCAATTTATGTTCTGAACAGTGAATTTAGCACTATTGATTATCTTTGAGAGATATACTGACTTGATTATCGGAGTGCCCTCGAGTGGATGAACCACAGCCGGAATCTTCTCTTTCTGTTGTAGGTTAGCCAGGTGTCATCTATTCTGCTAGTGTTCTCCAGCTGAATACTAAGTTAGGCAGTGTGATCGGAAAATCACTCACACAATTTGGCGCCGTTTGTGGAAAAAAAAGGAGAATAGATGGCCAGTAACGGACAGAAGGAAAAGATTGGGGACGACACTCCTACTGGGAGTGGGAGACCTATTGACCTTGATGTCGAAGGAGACGAATGCAACGCAGAAACCCGTGACCAGAATCACGGAGTGAAAGATGTCGGCCAGACTGGCAACGCACCAAAGAAACCAGATCGAAGTAGCTACTACAACTAGGACAACCCCCAGGTATGGAAGGATAGGTGCCTGTGGAGGGACGAAGAGGTAAAAGAGATGGCAAACAAATTGGCAGACCTGCAGTCGGTCGTCAATTTCATGATGCAAAATAACGTCATGCAACCACCGTTTCCGCTGCAGGACACGCCGATTCCAGCGGCCAATGCCTAGAAGGGAGGGCAGAAAACAATCCCCGTAGCCCCTCAGCACAACGAGAGTGAAAGATACTCTCACCGACCTTCTAGGGAAGTCAGACGAAGAGAGTCAAGAAGAGAAGAATCACGGAGGACGCATCGCACGATGGAGGCAGACCCCAAAGGACATCAGCATGTTCAGGGGCAGGCATTGTGCTTCAACACAACTCATGGAGAAAGGTCGAAAAGGACTCACCACGAAGCTGAAAGTAGTGCACCAAAAAGACTGAAAGTAGGAGAAAGCCGAGCTCCTGGGCGGACAAAGGAGGACTTAAGAGATTACCTCAAGAGGAAGCAACAGAATGCTGACGCCGAGGTAACCTCCCAAGATAAGCCGAGGACACCATTCTCGGTAGAATTGGACAGGTTTGAGGCATCAAAGAGATTCAGTATGCTGAGGTTTCAAATATACGATGGTAAGTCAGACCCCAACTTCCACGTCGGACTATATTTGAACTCAATGGCATTGTATAGTGGGAACGAGCCGCTGCTCTGCAAAGTGTTTCCCTCATCTTTTGGGGAGATTGCATCAGATTGGTTCCACAAATTACCAAAGGGAAGCGTGAAGACTTGGGAAGGCCTAGCCGAGATGTTTGTGGCCAGGTTCGTGACAAACAAGCTGCAGCCATTAAGGGTGGATGCATTGATGGCTCTGAAAATCAGCAAGGATGAAGGCCTTAGGGCCTATGCAAAAAGATACCATGAGGTGTTCAACCAAATACCCGAATGCAATCAAGAGGTGGCGGTCGTATCTTTCAAGAACAGCCTGAAAGACAACTGTTCACTACGAAAGTCTTTGGCAAAGACATTGCCAAAAAGTATGGAAGAGCTCATGGCGAGAATCGAGAAGTATGCCAGAGCCGAAGAAGACACGTCGGGGACTAAGGAGATAAAACAAGAGAAAGGAAACGGCTCCCTAAAGTGAGGCTGAGGTAACAATGGATCAAGCAAACAAGAAACAGAACTGAGGGCCACACAGGCAATAACAACTGTGTTCCGAATCCCGATTCCCAAAGTCCTGGACCGGATTCGGAACCAACCCTATTTCAAAACAACAGCGAAGGCACCAGGAGAGTTTATGGAAAGGAACATTGGCAGACATTGTACTTACCACAATGAAGATGGGCACACGACTCAGGGTTGTAGAGCCCTGAAAACACACTTGGAAGAACTGGTGAGGCAAGGCCATCTGAGAGACCCCGTCGATGAGGCCAGAACAAGGAAAGAATAGGCAAGATTACCTCAGGCGCCAGCAGCTCCGCCTTCCCCAGCACCACAACCTCAGGCAGGAGGACCTCGGGTAGTCAATGTGATTCACTCGAAGGTCAACGAGAACGAAATTAGGGGGGAGACCTAGAAGGTGAAGCACCTGCAACATGTCTACCAAGTCGGGGAGAAGAGACATCGGGCAAAAGAGTGCCAAGGACCAGTAGTGTCCTTTTCGGAAGCCGACCTTGAGATTGTGCAACATCCGCATAATGACGCCTTGATAGTATCCCTCCAGGTTGGGGAGTGCCAAGTAAAACGCATCCTGATTGACCAAGGCAACTGTTGTGACATCATGTACGTTCGATGTTACAAGGAGCTCGGCCTTCACCCAGACGACATGGAGCAATCCAATAGCCCAATGGTCGGGTTCAATGGAACGCCGACATGGCCACTGGGAACAACCAGCTTGGAGGTGCAGGCAGGCACCAAGAAGATAACAACAGAGTTCACTGTAATTGACACACCCTCCCCTTACAACATCATTTTGGGAAAGCCATGGTTGCATGCAATAAGGGTTGTTCCCTCAACTTTGCATCAACTATTGTGGTTCCCAACAGAGTATGGGATTGAGGAAGTCAGAGGAGATCAGCTGCAAGCAAAAAATTGCTCCATGGCAGCAATAAAATCCACCTACAGTATTCGAGAACCAGAAAAGGCAAAGATCGAAGACGAGGACGTAAAGGTCCTAGAAGATGTCGGCAAGGAGCCAGCCGAGAAGAGTGAAGAAGCACTGAAGAAAATCCTCGTCCAGGAAAGGGATGAAGAACGCTTCTTTCTTCTCAGCTCGGGCTTAGCCGAAGAAGAGGAAAAAGAATTGGAAGCTTTTTTGAGAATAAACATTGAGGTGTTTGCGTGGACGCCTTATGAAATGCCAGGCATCGACCCTGAGGTCACTTGCCATAAGCTGAACGTTGACAGGTCGGTCAAACCTGTAATTCAACGAACAAGAAGACCGACGTTGGTACACGCCGAAGCAGTGGAAGAAGAAGTAGACAGACTTCTCGAGGCCAGGGCCATCCGAGAGGTAAATTACCCGACATGGCTATCAAACACAGTAGTGGTGAAGAAGAAGAACAGTAAATGGAGGGTCTGTGTAGACTTTACCAGTTTAAACAAAGCCTGTCCCAAAGACAGCTTTCCTCTACCCAAGATTGACCAGCTGGTAGACGCCACTTCAAGGCATGGAAGGATGAGCTTCCTGGATGCCTACAGGGGGTACCATCAGATAGCCATGTACCCCCCAGATGAAAAGAAGACTGCGTTTATCACTCCAAAAGGACTATACTGCTACAGAGTGATGCCTTTTGGGTTGAAAAACGCAGGAGCGACTTACCAAAGGTTGGTAACCAAGATGTTCAAACATCTAATTAGCAGAATGGTGGAAGTCTACATCGACGACATGGTCGTGAAAACCAAGGAACCCGAAGGACATCTGGCCGACCTCAAAGAAGTATTTGAAATCCTTAAGACATATCGGCTCCGACTCAATGCCTCGAAGTGTGCATTTGGAGTTGGATCTGGTAAGTTTTTGGGATACCTGGTAATCAGAAGGGGCATTGAGGCCAGCCCAGATCGGATCAAGGCCATTCTAGAACTGAAGAGCCCGGCATCGGCAAAATAGGTGCAGATGCTAACTGGAAGGACCGCAGCCCTGAATGGATTCATTAGCAGAAGCTTAGACAAATGCAGACCTTTCTTTAACTTAGTGAAGAAAGCCATAGACTTCTTGTGGACCGAAGAATGCGAGGCCGCCTTGGCCGACCTAAAGAAATATCTGACCACAACTCCAGTCCTTTCAAATCCAGAACCAGGAAAGGAGCTATTTTTATACTTAGCCGTTTCAGAGCATGCGACAAGCGCAGTAGTAGTCCGAGAAGACAAAGGGTAACAAAGGGCTGTTTACTGTGTAAGCAAAACTCTGGCCGATGCAGAAACGAGGTATCTACCCTTAGAAAAATTGGCATTAGCTTTGGTAGTAGCTTCAAAGAAGTTGAACCATTACTTCCAGGCCCATAAAATTGTGGTGCTAACAGAACACCCCTTGAAGTCCTTGCTGCAACAAGGAGACCTGACAGGAAGAATAGCCAGGTGGGCAGTCACCCTAGGCCAGTATGACCTGGAGTACAGGCCAAGGACAGCAATCAAAGGCCAGGTTCTGGTTGACTTCGTGGCTGAGTTCACGCCAGAATCCATCGAACATCGGGCTCCGTTGAGCCAGGGTGAACGATGTTCAAACAAACAAGGAGAAGCTTAGCCAAAGGCGAAAGAACAAAGAAAAAAGGAAAAACTCAGACCCTGCAGCATTTACATCGGTGACTCCTTTCGACTGTTCGTTGATGGGAGTTCAAACCGACAGGGAGCGGAGGCAGGAGTAGTATTGAAATCTCCAGATGGACAGATAGTGGAACAGTCCATTCGTTTGGGGTTCAAAGTCTCAAACAACGAAGCAGAGTATGAAGCATTGATTGCAGGACTGACGCTGGTAGTAGCAGCAGAGGCAGACGAGGAAATAGTCTTCTGCGACTCCCAGCTCATTGTCAACCAGACAACGGGCGAGTTTGCTGCCCGAGATGAACGGATGTCAGCCTACGCAAAGGAGGTCATTAGGCTGGCAGCCTTGTTTCAAAACTGCTGACTACTTCAAGTTAGTCGAGATGATAACAGCCATGCCGATGCGTTGGCCTACCTAGCTAGTGCAGTAAAACCTGGACAAGCAAGGACAATAATGATCGACTATTTGTTGGGCCCGAGCGTCGAGCCACTATCCACAGAGCATAAAGCAATGTGCATGGACATGGGACCAAGCTGGATGGATACAATTGTTGCATTCTTGAAAGAAGGGAAGCTGCCAGACGATCACAAAGAGGCACACAAGATCAGATTGAAGTCGGCAAGATTCAGTCTGACAGTAGAGGGGCATCTCGACAGAAGGTCCTTCACTGGACCCCTTTTAAGGTGCGTACATCCTTTACAACTTGAAGATTTTTTATATGAAATTCATGAAGGAATTTGTGGAAGCCACGCTGGGGGTAGATCACTCGCCCATTGGGCCATTACCCAGGGGTATTGGGGGCCTTACATGCAGAAGGACGTAGAAGCATATGTGAAGAAATGTGAAAAGTGCCAAAGATTCGCACCACTGATACACCAACCAGTAGCAGACCTGAACCCTGTATCCAGTCCTTGGCCATTTGCCCAATGGGGCATGGATCTCGTTGGGCAACTACCCCAAGCAACTGGGCAAAGGAAGTACTTGCTGGTGGTAACTAATTACTTCACTAAGTGGATAGAAACTGAACCCCTAGCCAAAATCCGAGATGTGGATGTAAAGAAATTCATTTGGAAAAATATCATCACCAGATTTGGGATTCCAAGTAGGGATGGCAATTTGAACCCGACCCGACGGGGACCCGATCCCCCGACCCTGATTATGATGGTTTTTCCCCGAAAAATACCCCCGTGGGGACGGGGATGGTATTCGAAATTAAATCCCTGACCAGTTTCGAGCCGGGGACGGTGATCAGTGTTCAAGCCCCGACCCGTTCCCGTAACCGGCCCAGAAATTCCCCGAAGTAAAGTTACTATTTTACCCCCTCTTTATATAGACATATAAACCCCCCTTTCCCTTACAACACTGTGCACCTCCTCACACACTCATCACTGCACTGTCTCTCATCTCTCTCTCTCAAACCCTCCTCTTCTCCCTCTTCTCCGATCGCCCTCCTCCTCTCCCTCATCCACCGATCTCCCTCCTCTCCCTCGTCCGCCGATCGCCCTCCTCTCCCCCTTCCGCCGATCGCCCTCTCCCTCCTCTGCCGATCGCCCTCCTCTCCCTTCTCCGCCGATTGAGCCACCACAACTCCACCACTGTTTGTGGCAGTCCGGCAACTCCACCACTGTTTTTCTCTCTCTCTCTCTCGATCGATTTGTTATATATATATATTAGATTTGTTATATATATATATATATATGTTAGATCTGATTTTTTTTTTTCGCTCATTAGATTGTTGTTGTTGTTGATGTTAGATCTAATTGTTGTTGTTGTTAAAGAAATTATGGAACTGAATTTTTTTTTCTTCTTTTGGTCGGGGACTTTTTGGGGTCGGGGAAACCCGATCCCCGTTAAAGGGCAGGGGCAGTGATGAGCTCCCCGTCGGGGTCGAGACTGGGGACGGGGGGGTTTCCACCATCAGGGATCGGGGACGGTGAGGGTGATCCCTGGCTCCGCCCCGCCCCGTTGTCATTCCTAATTCCAAGAGCAATAGTTGCAGACGATGAAACACAATTTGACAGTAAGCTAATTAAGAGCTTCTGTGCAAAGTTCAAGATCAAGAATTACTTTTCAACACCAAGCTTTCCCCAAAGCAATGGACAAGCAGAAGCATCCAACAAAGTAATTCTGGACGGGATAAAAAAGAGGCTGCAGGCAGCAAAAGGAAAGTGGGTGGACGAGCTACCCAACGTGCTCTGGGCATATTGGACTACGCCGAGAAGATCAACAGGGGAATCCCCATTTGCCATGGCTTATGGCACAAAAGCAGTTATTTCGCTGGAGGTCGGCATCCCAGGAATCAGAACCCAGGGAGTAGAGAACGGAACTAATGATGTACTCTTAGCCCGAGATCTGGATCTTCTAGAAAAATGAAGGGAGAAAGCTGCGATTCAGCTCGCAGCGTACCAACAGCAGCTTGCCCGAGCTTATAACAAGAGGGTTAACCCAAGGGAGTTCCAAGTCGGCGACCTGGTCTTGAGAAAAGTCGTCGACAATAAAAAGGATCCCAGAGAGGGGAAGCTTGGCCCAAATTGGAAAGGACCCTACAGAATAATCTCGGTACTGGTAATGGGGCTTATCAGCTTGAAGATAATGAGGGCAAAGAGTTGCCAAGGCCTTTGAACACTTGCAATTTGAAATTTTTCTATCATTAGAATTCCTTTATTTTTTTTTGTCATTTGCCGAAGTAAATAAATAAAGATTCAGCTTGGTTTCGTTTCAAGATACTTGATATTGTCTCTAGAATACATGTATAATGAGAACCCAAGTAGAACTTAGGTTCACATAAGGGGGCAGAGAGAGGCGAAATCATTGTTTAACACTTGTTGAAATTTGTGGACAATTTACAAGTTGAAGTTAAACCGAAATCATTGTTTAACACTTGTTGAAATTTGTGGACAATTTACAAGTTGAAGTTAAACCGAAATCATTGTTTAACACTTGTTGAAACTTGTGGACAATTTACAAGTTGAAGTTAAACCGAAATCATTGCTTAAACACTTGTTGAAATTTGTGAACAATTTACAAGTTAAAGTTAAGGCAAGGTTAAAACACTTGTTGAAATTTTATGAAAAAATTTACAAAATGAAACCAAGGTTATGCCAAAAAAAGTACTTGGGTACTTGTCGAGGTAAAACATCAGTTTGTATAACCGAGGTGTGTCACCCCGAGAAGATTGCACGAGGATTGAAGTATATATTAAAGATATGCAAAAATATTCCAAGTATGAAGGCATACAAAGCAAGCATGCAAGAGTTTTATCCAGGCTCTTGTCGACAAGGGGAAAAGAAGGGAAAAATATAAGGCTAAGACTCCTCAGCAGTAACAGTTGGTTGAGTTTGAAGTTCAGACGGTTGTTGGGAAGACATCTCAGCAGCCTTATCCGCCACGAGCTTGGTGTCAATTTCTACAAGAGTTTTATCCAGGCTCTTGTCGACAAGGGGAACGACGGCCGATGTCCTCTCAGCCGCAGCATCTTTTGGGACCTCTTCACCCTCCTCATCTTGAGTCAAGTCCAGGACTTGCTCATTCAGAGAAGGGGACTTGGTCCCAGTAGTCTCCTTTGATCTCCTCACCAAAACTTCCTCCTCGGCCTCATCCTCAGAATCAGATTCGTTGTCAGATTGACTGGGAGGTGGAGTTGGAGGAAATGGTAGGGGAATGGCATCGGCGTTCCTCAAGGAGGAGTCCTCAGGGACATCAAGTTTCTTCAGCACAGTTATCCAACCAAGGGAGAAACCCTTGTTGCATGCTTGCTTGGCTTGCTTTTCATAGGCCTCCGTGACATCGGCCATGCCCTGGGCATACGCCTTCTCGTCAGCATCCTTGATTTCGGCCTCTTTGGTGGCCAAGGCGTCTTGAAGCTCTTTTTGGGCCTGGGCCACTTTATCCTTGGCCTCCTTCAGCTGGGCTTGAAGGACTTTGTTTATCGCCTCAGCAGCACCAACCTTCTTCTCAGCTTCGTCTTTTGCTTTAATAGCAACCTCGGCCTGGTCCTCCAGGGTCTTCATCTTGGATTGCAAATTTTTATTGGTTTTTGAAGGCTGGAGACCTCCCTCTTCTTTTCGGCTAGCTTCTCACGGTTCTCAAAAGATTGAACTGAGAAAGAATGGGTGTGCTGGATGGCCTGAAAGTAAATAGAACAAAAGTTGTTAGAAAAAATTACAAGTATGGAAAGAACAAAACAAAAGAAGAAGTTGCCAGATAAAGCTACTTACTTGAACGAAACGTTGAAGCATCAGAGCATAATTTTCATACTTGCTCAACTCAGCGTTTCGGTCCAGATCGCGGGGGAGAAGCAGAGCAGTACTGAGGGCTACGCCGATGTTGATGTCCTCAGCACTATCGTTGGCCATGACAAGCTTATCTTCCAGAGTGATTGTGGGGGCCCAGGGAGCATCAGACTTTTTAGACCCTGAGGTTGTTACAGAAGATGACCTCAGCCTTTTGGATTTGGTAGATTCGGATGGAAGTGTTTCAGTGGACCTCTTCGTAGGGACAGAGGCAGTTTTCTCACTCGGAGCCAGTTTGGATGGCAAGGTATCCTCAGAATCGATCTGAGGCACCTTTGCCTTTGGCTAAGCCTTTTTGATTCATTTTGGCTTTGAAGGAGGCTGGGTTTGTGTTGGCTGAGCGTCAACATTAGAAGGAATGCTGGCTAAGAGATCTTTAGCAATCGGTTTTTGACGGCCCATCTCAGCAGTAAGAACAAGTCGTCGACGACGTTTTTGTTGAGATGGTGGAATCAGGTATGGAGCCGAGGTTGAAGGTTGCTCAGCTGGATCAGAGGTTGATCCTTGGTCTATCCGAGATGTGGACACAACTTGTGGAGTTGTGGCAGATGGTAGAGAAAGGCTTTTCTTCTTCTTTTTTGGGACGTCGGGGAGAGCTGACATGTAAGTGGGGATAAAGTTGAGAAGCAGAGGGGCCTTCTGCTTGTGAACTGGTAAATTCAGTAGTTTCTTTAAGTCTTTGGTGGGAAAGAAAGACTGATGAAAGCCCTTTGGTGGCTGAAGAAGAACTGCAAAACAGAAAAAAGCATAGACATTAGAACAGAATGTTGAAAACTTTATACATGAAAGCAAGAAAAATGTGTAAAGGGTGGCCCTTACCAGCTCCTTACCCGAAAACTGTATGACTTAAGGGATAAAGATGGAGGTCATCGTTTGGCTGAAACTCCCAGTTTCCCGAGACGATGAAGTAATCATCCCCCGCTCCCTTGTTGGAATCAGGGAGGTCGACAATGATTTTGTATTCAGTGGACCTCGGCTTAAGGTAATAAATGTGACCTCTTTCCGATTTCAGGTGACACATGGTATAACAGTACTGGAAATTGACAAGAGTTATCCTAGCACTCTCTTGTTTGGCTAAAGCTATGGTACCGTTAATAACTCGGTAAGAGTTGATGGCAAGTTGCATTAGGTTCAACTTATAGAAATGAAGGATTTGATGGAAAAAAGGGTCAAATGGAAACCTAAGTCCACACTCAATAAACGCAACCACTAGAAAAGGCATGAGGTTTTCATCGGGCATGATAGAGTCATCCTCCCCAGCCAACCTCAGATGAATGCCGATCGGGATTTCGAACTCCTGCCTAAAGTTCCCTAATTTTTCCGGGGTGTTTACCCTATGTTCCCACATACCCATGACGTCGGCTTAAATGGAGATATTAGATTTCAGGAAGAAGTATTTTTGGAGGGTTTAAAGGACCTCGGCTAAAAATCTACAAATATGCTATGATAAGGGTTTGTATGGATCTAGAAGGAATTTGTTTCAGTTTTTCCTAAAAATTGTGGGTCCTATAAACAAGTCCCAAACCTAAAGCTATGGAGATGAAGATTAAAGGAACGAATCTGGAAAACAGAAAAACAGGGATCCGTTTCAGAAACAAGAATGGTGATGAAGACATCAAGAAATCGAGACAAAAAGATTGCACAAGTGTATCAGGCCAAGAACAGTGGCAGAAAGCAACAGGCATGTGAACAGTGCGAGTGTCAAGACATGGACAAAGAGCAAAATTATGAAATAAACATGTTCAGATACATGATTCACAAATCGAATATTCGAGTAAAACAGCAAATGACGACTAAATGATAAAACAGAATTTCATGGAACACAACAAGAACTGAAAACTAGGAAGAATGGTGACTTACCAGAGAAAAGAAGTCGATGCTTGAGATCGCCGAAGTTAGAAGAACGGTGGTGGTAGAACATATTGGCAAGAACCATGCCGGAAGAGGTGAACGGTAGTGATGGCAGAGCTTTAGAGCTTGGAAAAATAGAGGATTAGAGGAAGCTAGAGAGAGAAAGAGTTTTGAATAAAGGCAATGTAAGTGAAAAAAAAACAAAAGAGGGAAACAAGTTTTGTCAAAAACTTGAAACGGCAACAAAAGAGGGCAATTAATGCGCCTGGAACAGCGAATGCATTAGACGGCGCATGTAGGCGCGAAACGACTTATAAGCTCGTCCAGAGTACGATCCAGTAAGGAGAAAACACGTAGCTAAACGGTTGAGTTGTTATGCATAACAGCTCATACGCGTGAAGAAGCTCTTGGAATTCTTGATCTCTGAAAAAGACATATCGGCCTGTGATGATGATCTCGGCTAGGCTAATATACTGGCAGGAAGGAATGATATAGGTTCTATCACCTCATAATGCCGAGGTAATAGAACCTAGGGGGCAGTTGTGGGGATATATTTTCTGAGTACCAACACGCGGCTAAGGTGACGCCGACGTATCAGCCGAGATGCCACGTGTCTTGGTCATGACGCCAAGGTTATCTCAGCGAGGCCGAGGTTACCTCCGAAGATATCGGAATCCGAGATAAGCGGATAAGGCACAAGAGTCCTAGAAAGGGGGAAGACTACAGGTGGGAAAGGATAAGACTCTTAGGGAGTTTATCCCAATCCTACTGGGAGTCCAAGATTAATAGTAATCCTAAGTCCATTAGAGTTAGGCTCCTGTTGGGACAAGGATTGAGTTAGCTATAAAAGAGAGGCACCCCCGTAGGTCTAAGGTATGCAATTTATGTTCTGAACAGTGAATTTAGCACTATTGATTATCTTTGAGAGATATACTGACTTGATCGTCGGAGTGCCCCCAGGTGGACAAACCACCGCCGGAATCTTCTGTTGCAGGTCAGCCAGGTGTCATCTATTCTGCCAGTGTTCTCCAGCTGAATACTAAGTTGGGCAGTGTGATCGGAAAATTACTCACACACCATGTAAATCTTGAATAATCATCAACAATAACAAGACAATAATGTTTACCACCTAGACTAGATGTCTTTGAGGGACCAAATAAATCCATATGCAGTAGTTATAAAAGTCTAGATGTGGAAATGTGAGATTTTGATTTAAACGATATTTTAGTTTGTTTTCCTTGTTGACAAGTATTACAAAGATGATCTTTTTCAAATTTAATTTTTGGAAGCCTAATGACCAAATCATTTCTCAAAAGTTTAGCAATTAAATCCATATGAGCATGACCAAGTCTTCTATGCTATAACCAACTATTTTCATTATTAACATATAGACATTTAACATCACTAGCATAGAGATCATTGAGATGAAAAACATAAACATTATCGTGACGATTACCAACGAATAAAGCTTTATAATCATTTGTGTTTTCAATTATACAATGTGATTTATCAAAAATAACTCGATTATCTTTATCACATAATTGACTAATACTAAGTAGATTATGCTTAAGTTCGTCAACAAGTAAAACATTTTCAATAGAAGGGTTAGGAGAAATACCGATGCTACCAATACTGATGATTTTTTCTTTCTTGTTGTCTCCAAAAGTAACAAAGCCTCCATCTTTGGATTTATCCACTATCAAGGTACCACTTCTCTTCTTTAGCTTTGGACTTAAAACAAACCTACAAGATGACAATCAAGTGTTGGTTTTTGGTACCCATAGTTTCTTGGGTCCTTCGTGGTTAGTTTTGTTAGATCCCTTAAAAATCCAAATCTTTTTAATTCCCATATTTATATTATTTTTGAATGAACAAGAAGATATATAATGGTCTTTCTTTCTACAATAATAACAAGTAATATGAGGATGAGTCATGAGAGGTGCCTTTTAAAAAATTGTATTAAGATTCTTTTGTTTTTTAATAGGGTCATATTCAATGCCCGTTTTATCGAAAACACATCTTTGATTTCCAAGAAGCATGTTGAGATTATTTCTACTTTTTACAAAATTTTCAAGTGTTTTTGTTAAATCATCAATATTATTTTTTAAAGTAGCTTTCTCATTAGAGATAGTATCAAAATCATTTTTCAAAACAACTTTTTCTTTCTTTAATTCTTCTACATTAATAGATAAAGATGCAACAGATTTCTTCAACACATCATTTTTGGCACAAACTTTTCTAAATTCATCTTGTAGTTCATGAAATGCATTTTCAAGTTCTTCACAAAGAGTATTTACCTCATCTTGAGTAGAGTCTTCATCTTCAAGAGCCATGAGACATAAGTTGGCTACTTCATTTTCAATTTCATCACTTGAACTTTCATCTTCATTTTCTCCCCAAGCTGCTACCATGGCCTTTTTGTTTCTTTTGTAGTCTTTTTCATGATTCTTCAATTTTGGACAATCCATCTTCATATGTCTAGGATTTTTGCACTCATAGCAAATAAGAGGCTCTTTCTTGTTATCTTTGTTGTACTCTTTCTTGAAAGGTCTTCTTCCTCCATAATTGTTTTTCTTGAAGTGTTTTTTGAGATTTCTACTAAACATGGTATAGCTTTCATCCTCACTGGAGTTTTCATGTTCTTCTTTATTTGATGAGGCTTTGAATGCAATTCCACTTTTCTTTTTGTTTTCAACATCCTCATGTCCTTTCATGGTGATCTCATAAATCATAAGGGAACCCATAAGCTCATCTAATCCAAGTGTGGAGAGATTTTTGGCTTCTATAATGGTCATGGCCTTTGCTTCCCAATTCTTTGGTAAACACCTAAGAATTTTTCTTACCAACTCACTGTTAGTACAAGTTTTGCCAAGAGATTTCAAAGAGTTTACAATTTCAGTAAATCTAGTAAATATACTTGAAATAGATTCATCAAAGTTCATTTTAAACAATTCATAACTATGAACAAGCATATCAATACGAGATTCCTTCACTTAGTTTGTACCTTCATACGTTACCTCAAGTTTATCCCAAATTTCTTTTGCCGAATCACAATTCGAAATTCTATTATACTCCTTAGAGTATAATCCACAAACAATGGTGAGTTTGGCTTTAGCATTGGTTTGCAATAATTTATGATCTCTCTCATCACATTTATCTTCTATTTTAGGTACACTAATATTATCTACTAATTTAGTAGGAATTTTTGGACCCTTTGTGACAATAATCCACATGGCATAATCAGTGACTTGTAGGTATAGGGTCATCTTATCTTTCCAATGGCTATAATTGTTTCTGTCAAACAATGGGGGCCTATTTGTGGCTTGTCCTTCAGCTAAAGTTGCCATGGATCAAAACTCCCAGATGGTTAAATCTAAAACAAGAGTCTAGGCTCTGATACCAATTGTTATCCAAAAGACAACCTAAGAAGGGGGGGTGAATTAGGTTTTTACAAATAAAAATAATAATAACCTAATTAAAATTATGACTAGCACAATAAATAAATATAGTTAATGAAATAAAAATAATTAAAACAAGTGTTCTAACAACTATGTTAGTTAATGATTTTAGCACAGTGAAAATGTAAAATATAGCTATTGGAATTTAAATAAAATAAACAGATAAGAGAGAGAGAGGTAAACAAAGTTATAGTGGTTCGGTTTCAACTCTGCCTACGTCCACTCCTCAAGCTTTACTTGAGATTTTCCACTATACTCTACCTTTACAGGGTGCTAGCAACCTTTTCACAGATGGAGCAATCCTCTGCAGATTTTATACAGACTTTCTAAGTCAAGAACACTGAGTGTACTACACTCTTACAAGGTTGAAAAAAAGATGTTTTTGCTTTCACAGAAAGGTACAAGAATTATCTCTCAAAGATAGATATAAAAAATAAAGCTCTGGTTTTTCTATAAACCTCACACAGGAAAGATGGGCTTAAAGCTATACGTCTCAGTGTATAATTTCTGAAAGAGGATATAAACAAAAATTGAAGAACACTTCTCAGAGAATTTTTCAGAGCGTAAGTGATTATAGATCAAAGAATATTTTCTGATTTTTTTTGTAACTTGTTTACATTAGAGATTTTGGTATATATAATGAAACTTATAGCTGTTTATAGCCATTGTACTCCATCATTACTAATTTGAATATCTTCCACTCAATCATTACTAATTTGAATATCTTCCACTTGAATCTTTTGGCCTGCTGCTATGTTGGGTTGTTTGAACCTTGTTTGGGCTGTTTGAACCTCTGTTTTTGGGTTTGAACCTCTGTTTTTGGGCTGTTTGAACTCCTGATTTAAGTAAATATTAAATACATTCTAACAATATTTAGGATAAAAGTTTAGGTGAGAAATAATGGGGCAAAATAAATTTTGATTATATTTTTCTCTTTCAAATAAATTAAAACATAATTAAATAAATCATCAAAATAAATGTTGATTCTATTTTTCTCTTCCAAATAAATTAAAACATAATTAAATAAATCATCAAAATAAATGAGTCTAACATATCTTAATATTGGAAAAGCTGTTGTTCAGCTAGAATACTCAAGAGTAATAGGTAGCCTGATGTATGCCACGACTTGCACTAGACCTAAAATTGCATTTGCAGTGGGAAAACTTAGTAGATACACTAGTAATCCTAGTGGTGTGCATTGGCATGTTGTTAACCGAGTGCTTAGATACTTGAGGAAAACCATAGCCTATAATGGTTATCCAACAGTGCTGGAAGGATTCACGAATGCTAGTTGGATAACTGACTGTGAAGATCACTCGTCCATGAGTGGCTGGATTTTTACTCTTGGAAGATGAGCTATCTCCCGGGGTTCTAAGAAGCAAACATGCATAACGGACTCAACCATTGCGTCAGAGTTTGTAGCATTAGCTTATTGTAGTAAAGAGGCAAAGTAACTAAGGAATCTCTTGTTAGAGATTAAGATATGGCCAAAACCTATGCTACCAATATCTTTGCATTGTGATAGTGAAGCAACTCTATCACAAGCCTACAACCATGTCTATAATGGAAAATCTAGGCATATAGGACTGAGACATAGTTGTGTTAGGCAGTTAATCACAGAAAGTGTAATTACAATTAGTTATGTAAAATCAAGTGAAAACTTGGCTGACCCCTTAATAAAGGGACTTGTAAGGGATTTGGTGAGGAAAACATCAAATGGGATAGGTCTTTAGCCCACTTAACATAATCACTCCTAGTGGAAACTCGACTCAACTCTTGAAGAAACATCAAGTCTTGAGTTCAACGAGCTCAAGTACACCATATGTCGTGATTCCAAGCACTTACTTTTATTTCATTTTCATCCCCAGGTTGAAGTGCTTGGTACCTGTAATGTGAAAAGAATAGAATGAGTTAGCAAACTCTTAATAAGCTTACAACTGAGTTGTTAGGGTACTGTAAATTACAAGGGTACTCTTAGTAAGCTTACCTATGTGAGTGTAGGAGGTGGTGTCGTTTCCCATAAGTCCAAGGGCTTGACTCTAGAGCGCTCATGAAACATAATATAGACACTAGGCCAATCCGCATGTCGGTTTGTTTGAATACTTGAGGTAACTTGTACTATGCGTGTGACATGTCCGGTTAGTCGTATAAGATCGCTAGTTCAAAGACAAGTCTACTATGTCATCTTGACTAACTTTGAGATATTTTCACTAAGTGAATGATTCAAATCGTAAGATTACCTATGCATAAGGCTGCCAAGTGAACCAAGAGTCATCATTTGGTATTTTGAAAATGGTGGGGGAATTTTTCAAGATGGTTTTTAAATGTATAGTTTAATTTTTGGTGTTTTCAAAACCTTCCTTATTTTTCTTTGGAAAGCATGAAATAAGCTTAGGGACTTTGTCCCACATTGGCAAGAGAGGAAAACATGAAGCACTTAATAAAGTGTTATATGGAATATTTCTTTGAATATGGAATTGTGAGGTGAAAGCTAATGTGCATGCACCCACACCGTAAGGATGGTGCTTTGCAACATCCGCACACGCGCGCGCGTCGCGTGGGCAATGGGTTGTGTGGTGTTTGATGGCACACTTTGCACTTAGCATGGATGCATCGGTGCAAGGTGCCATGAGGGAGTTTTCTTATTTGCATCAAACAGGTTGGAGCGATAATGTGCATTCAACGTGGTATGGGTGGGCGTTTTCCTATTTGAATTGAACAGGTTGGAGCGATGACGTAGATCCAACGTGGTATGGATGACGTGGATTACAGTCAGCTCCATGTGGTAGTGACGTGGCGTCTGTTGGCGATGAGTCAACCAACAGATCAAACGATTACGTGTCCAATCTGGAGCAGTTTGATCATAGTCATTGATTGGAGATGCGCACGATCGTACGGATGAGATGGCACTCGGTGCAAGGCACCAGGAGGGCACTTTCATCTTTCCTATTTGCATCAGACAGGTTAGAGTAATAACATGGATCCAACGTGGTGTGGGTGACATAGAATACAGTTAGCTCCACGTGGCAGCGACGTGGCGTCCGTTGGTGATGAGTCAACCAACCGATCGAACGGTTGTGTGTCCGGTCTGGAACAGTTTAATCATAGCTATTGATTGGAGATGCGCGCGATCGTACAAATGAGATGGCACTCCTCGCAAGGCGCAATGAGGGCGCTTTCTTATTTGCATAAGACAGGTTGCAGCAATAACATCGATCCAACGTGGCATAGGTGACGTGCAATACAGTCAGCTCCACGTGGTAGTGATGTGGCGTCCGTTGGCGATGAGTCAACCAACCGATCAAACGGTTGCGTGTCCGATCTAGAGCAGTTTGATTATAGATGTTGATTGGAGATGTGCGCGATTATACGGATGAGATGGCACCCGATTGTCATCAAGTGTGATCAGTCAAGGTAGCTATTCGGTGTGAGAATGATCTGCAACATAGATCGTCGAACCAACGGTCAGATCTGATCGGATGTGATCAAGGGACATGACCATTCGATCAGATCCATCAAGGCCTATAAATAGGCTGTGAAATCAGCCATTTTATTCCATCCACAAAATTTAGAAGCATTCCTGCAATTATCTCTCTCTCTCTCTCCCTCTTGATTTTGAGTTTTTGATTAAGAGTTTCTTAAGCAAATTTCTGTTTTTTTACTGGTAATCAAGTTCTGCAGAGTTGATTATCCGTGTCTTAATTTTCTTGATTATATTAAGAGTATTCTGATCTACTGTCGTCAATGCAGATGCCGGTAGAGTTGATCTTTAGATCAGGCTTCATTGTATCCTGGAGGCAAATTTGCTGTAACCTCCTGCACACATTTTGGTGGGTGCAAATATTGTCTTTAGGAAAGCGACTGAGTAACGCGACTTGAAGCATCATATTTCTATTCTACATAAACAAGTTCATCGCCAAGTTTTGAAGATCTGAAGACTACTAATTGCAGAATTCAAGACGAATTGTTCCAACACAACATTTGGGATTGACTTGTATACTTCTTCAGTATGTTGTATATATTGTTGCGCTCTCTCACACTTTGTGAGATATATATATATATATATATATATGTATGTAGGTGCAAGATTGTCCAGAAAAAAGAGGAAAAATATTAGTATGTTCCTTATGGAGGAAGCACTTGTTACTCAATGGGTTTAGAAAGTAAAATATTTTGAACTATTCTTTACACACTAATATGTTAGGCCTAGGGGGTCTTGGCAAAATTTTCCTCTTTTTTTTTTAGGGGGGAGGGGGGTCTAGCCCTTTATTTTTTTATTATTTTTATTTTGGTTGTAGAATTAGAATGTTAGTTTGTTAATAAAGTTATATTACAATTAAAAGGGTTACCACTGCTCGATCAGCTTAAATTCCTGATCTTTCCCTCACCAAGCCCTAAGATAGTGTTTGATTCACTAGAATGAAATAGAATAAAATGATTATTCCATTGAAAAATTCATGTAACACTTTGTACTTCTTGGACTAGTGGGTTTACTCTTGACACTCTTATTATTGCACTTGGAGCCTCTTTGGTTCATTTTGGAATACTGATTGAGGTGGTATCATAGTGGTAAATTAAAATTGAACCAAAAACATTGATTCAGATAATTGTCCCATGAGTAGTTTTCACTCTTTTGCCATTTTCTCTTTTCATACTTTGAATTTGGCTTTGTGGCTAGAACCATTGGAAATCTTGTTTCTGGGACTTCGATTTGGACACAAGAACGACCTAAAACGGAGTCCAGACGAGAGAGTTAAACCTATTTGAAATTTGGGTACCTATGTTGGAAGCAAGTCCGCTCGATCGAACTTTTGACCGCTCGAGTGTTCTGTGCAAATTTCAGAGATTTTGGGAGCTTCTTTTCACCGCTCAAGCCAAGCTTTGATACTTCGAGTAGTCTATTCAATATCAAGCCCTTTAAAGTGAGTTTTTGGCCCAAATTCTTCATTCTTTCTTCCTTTCTTCTCTCCCTCTCCTCCATACCCAAAACCTAGACCTCAAAACCTTGATTTCATACATTTTTCACCACCAATTCACCATGGATTTTGTATCAACTATGAAAAACAAGTGAAGACCAACATTTTTAACTTATTGGATTTTGGATTTTCTCAAGAATTCTCTTGATCTAGCATCTCTACTCTCATTTTGGAGGTAGGATTACTTTTAGCTTTGTATCTCTTTACTTTAAGGATGTTTATTTAGTATAATTGTGACATTGGTTTTATGATTGATGTTGGAGTTTGCAAAGAATAGGGTTTTGATTTCAAAATGGAATTTATCCTATCTTTTCTCAAAATTTATATTATTGCTTGTGGATTATGAAAACCTTAGTTGAAAAATTGTATTTTACATTATGGAGGGGCAAAACCCCCAAATTTAATGAAAACCCTAATTTTTTAAATTGAACAATGATATGCTCAAATGGAATTAGCTTTCAATTCTTTAAATTTATGACTAAATTATGAGATAGAGATGTATTTTGATTTGAGACTCATGAAATTAAAAGCTTTTAAGATTTTCTTGGAAATATAAAGATTGTGTTTCTATAATAGCTCAATTATTTGAATGGTAATATTTATCTTTGTTCTCATGGATGTATAAATTCTTGAAATTTGTGGAAATCTTGGAAAGGTTGTTTAAGGGGGTGATAAATAGCATGGGAGTTCGGGTAGTGAGTCGGGTATGGTTTGAGTTGTATTGTATGCGGTACCCGCGTGGAGAGTCCAGGTACCCAATTACTCTGTCTGCACATATCATTAGACGAATGTGGGAAAATGTATTTGGATGTCTACTGGTCCTGCCGTATTATAGTTGGTAAAAGTGAACAAATGGATGGTTTTGGGTGCCCATTCCCTGCTGTATTAATAGCCGGCAAATGTGGGGATATTTCGGATATAAACCCATGTATATGTATATATTGGAACTCTTTATAGGGATTTCATAGTATATTTACCCCCGGTGTTGAAATGTAATTTTCATAGAAATCATAATATCTTAGTTTTGTTGCTTAAACCCTTATCATGAGTTAAACAAGAAAATGTTTTGATTGCGATAATGCCATATGGATTTTCAAATAATTAGATACTTTGTTAAAAGTATTTCTACTGAGCATCTAGCTTATTCCTATCTAACAATTTCAAGAATTGATATTGTGTAATCACCCCTATGAAAATGAGGTGGACTTATTTGTTTTGTTGGGGCACGAAAGCTCATGGATGTATTATGTGGAAGCTTCAGGTGTATGTGTTTGGGACAACGTCCCATTTTGTTGTAACAAGGCTTTGCCTTGATATTTGTACGCCATTAAGACATTATTATTTGTATTCTCTAGTTTCTTGAACTATGTAAATATTATTATTATTATTAAGATAAGAATATGAAAATTATAATATTTGATATGTAGTTCAATGGAAAAGAGGACTTTGGAGATTAATGTTATTGTTTGACTTGGAAAGATTTTGGATAAATCAGGCTATAAGAAATCTTGTAATTTAATTAATTTGGGGGCATCACAATTCATCTCCATGTTCGGTTGACTAAAAAAATAATAACAAAATGCATTATAAATAGAATTATTATTCACCATTTTAAGGGAATAATCATTCTATAAAAGAGTCTAAGAAATGATTATTTCATTGTATTCTAACTTATTTGAATAAACTAAATAAAGACAATAAGACCATTGGGCCAGACCTAACTTTTGTGTATGTTTGTCCTTAGGAAGATAGTATTTGGTGGTCTTGAATCACTGCTTTACACCGTTTATCAAATGACATTTGTCTAATGGTTTCTCAAAGTATTAGGTCTATAGTTTAAACCAATAAAACACTTAGGAGTTTAAACTAATTAAACTCAACTTCGGATGTACATATATTTGTTTTAAGAGCAAAAAATAATTTTCAGATAAATTACATTGATCTTTTATGAAATTTAAATAAAATATAATATAATTTATAATTTTGACATAATTATATTAAAGTCTTGTACGAGCACGAAATAATTCTTCTCGTATGATCCTGTTGATCAAGTTTGCACTCCTCCAAACGTCATCGCTTTACTTCCTGAAAACACAAACGTGAGCTAGCCAGCGGGTGTGTGCCGGAAACCCCTCTGATGCCTAAGTCAGCAACTAGACAATAGACAATAAGCTCTGTGTATTCTAGAGTAAGAATTAGGATACCTGTCCACAAGTCTAGTCATGAGCTTTTATAGACTTTACTTTGGCACAATCCTAGTAAGATTCCAACTCTCCCTATGAGAGTCCTCCTAGGAATCACACACCCTACTCACTACCAACCAAGTGAGATGGTTTTGCACAATCCTAGTAGGACTCTACTCTCCTTAATAGAGTCCTCCTAGGAGTCATACTCCTACTCACTACCAACCAAGTGAGATGGTTTGCACAATCCCAGTAGGACTCTAACTATCCTTAGCAGAGTCCTACTAGGAGTCTCATCACTGCAAGCCAAGTGAGATGGCTGAACCCTTTACCTCGGTTATATATTTCTGACCGAACTGCCTTATCTAGGTCCCCTGCCATTCAGACCGTGTGATCGAAAGCCAATCTATCGAATGCCGCCCTGCCGAGCTATACATAGCTCGGCCCTCGCCATTGATGTTACCTCCTTTACCTCGGCTGACATCTTTACCTCGGCTGACATTGCAGTCAACCAGGTTATTTCGGCTCGGTGATACTTTAAGCACCACTGTCAGTCTTGACTCTGAGATGACGCCCTGCAGAGCTATCCTTTAGCTCGGTTCTCCCCCTACTGATACCTTGATTTTGTCTGTTTAGACCGAGCTAACTGTAGCAGTCTCCGACCGAACTAACAAGGACGAGGTCCAACTTGCGAAGCCCAAACATCTCGGCCCATAGTTCGGTCCAAATCTGTAATATGAGATGTCTTCTTGGCCTAAGACCGAGCTACACCAGCCCTTATCTCTGTCTATTGCGCGGCCCAACTTCCAAAGAAGACTTTCCTTGCTCGGCCCAATTTGCTTACAAATTACCCTCTCAATTGCCCCTTAATTTCATCTACGCAGCATGATTGGGATTACTCTCCTCTAGCCGAGCTAAAAACGCTCAACTCTGTCGAACTAGAGAAGTTTGTTTGGTCTCACAACTAGTTCAGTCCCAACAAGTCTGGTCAGTTGCTCAGCACATCATTCCACTAATCTGGCATGTCTGATACGACGTTATCCCAGCCCCGTTCTCCTATTACAGCCGTCATGCCAAAAATTTGAATAGCCTTGCTTTTTTGCCTTCAACGTATATATTCTTCGAGTTTGTAATCGTACGGCAATTCGTTCTTTCTGTGTCTCGCTGAGTAGACTATCTCGGTTTACAATAACCCTGCCAACCTGCTTTGGCCGAGGTAACCATCATCCCGGCCAAAGAGTTCAGAAATTTGTTGGTCAAACCTGCCAACCTTCTTCAGCCTAGATCCTGATCTCAGTTGAAGAGAACGAAGTGTTGGTTATTCCGGCCAACCCTCTCCAGCCTAGATTCTGATCTCAGCTGAAGAGAACAAAATGTTGGTTTTTCCAGCCAACCCTCTCCAGCCTAGATCCTGATCTCAGTTGAAGAGAACAAAGTGTTAGTTTTTTCAGCTAACCTTCTCCAGCCTAGATCCTGATCTCGGCTGAAGAGAACAAAATGTTGGTTTTTCCAACCAACCCTCTCCAACCTAGATCCTAATCTCGGCTGAAGAGAACAAAATGTTGGTTTTTCCAGCCAACCCTCTCTAGCTTAGATCCTGATCTCGGCTGAAGAGAACAAAGTGTTGGTTTTTCCAACCAACCCTCTCCAGCCTAGATCCTAATCTTGGCTGAAGATAGCTCAAAGTTGGTTATTCCTGCCAACTTAGAGTAAAGTGTTTGGTTATTCTGGCCAAACGTCCTGCAGCCTAGATCCTTATCCTTGGCTTAGGAAAAGTAAGTGTTGGTTTTTCCAGCCAACCTCTTCAACCCAGATCCTAATCTTAGCTGAAGAAAGCTCAAAGTTGGTTATTCCTGCCAACTTTATTGAAGTGTTTGGTTATTCCTGCCAAACGTCCTGTAGCCTGGATCCTTATCTCGGCTTAGGAAAAAAGTGTTGGTCAAACCTGCCAACGTCCTGCAGCCTAGATCCTTATCTAGGCTTAGGAGAGAGCTCAATGTTAGTTATTCCTGCCAACTTTCTTCAGCGCGGATCCTTATGTCGGCTGAAGAAGAGCTAAATGCTGGCCAATCCTGCCAAGCTTCTTGATTGCCCCCCAGTCGGGCAAAGACTTGTTAGAAAGAGTTGGCCAATCCTACCAACCTTCCCAATAGCCCCCCAATCGGGCAAAGACTTTTGCGCGGTCAATCCTACTTGTCAACCGTGTTAACTCTGGTCAAAAAGCTTTTTGTCTGGTATCACTGTTGCGCCAGACTCTGCTTTGGTGCGCGCCCCATCTTCCTCTACCCGGACGTGTTGGTGCACTCTCTCCATTAGGGCTTCCATAGTAAGGGGCGGCGTCATTGTTATTGAATCCCTCAACTTATTGCCAGCTTGCAAACCTCGTTTGTACTGTGCGATAGCTAGGTTTGTAGAGCAATCTCTAATCTGATTAAAAGTCTCCTAATACTGGTTATCGTAAGACCTCAACGTTTCTTTCTCGTCCATGTCTATGAAGAGAAATTGGTCAATCTCCACTAATGTCTTGGTGTTCGCTCTGAATCTGGTCACAAATGCCTCCGCTAGTTGTGCCCACAAAGCTATGCTACTTTCTGACAACCTTTCAAACCACGCTAAACCCAGGTCACCAAGGTTGGAAGGAAACAGGATACACATTAGAGGCTCGTTTCGCCAATACACGACCATAACCTGGTAAAAGTGGCTCAAGTGTATGTAGGGATCCGACTTCCCCTCATAAGTAGTGAATTTGGGCTGGTGGAATCCTGAGGGTAATGGTGCGTTCTCTATTGTCGGAATGAACGGTGAGCTCTACAACCTTGCTAACGCTTTGTCTGCTGGTTCATAGGCAAGGCGTGGATCTAGAATTCCAACATCGACACTCTCATGTGTTCTAGGAGCCAATCGTTGTAGTGCAGAGACTCTACGAGGGTTGCGAGCCTGAGTGTCTTCTTTCCTTCGAGCCCTTTCAGTCCTTATTCTCTCAGGCCTGGAGTAGCGTGTCTTGGAAGTCTTTGATTGTGTATCTCCTGACCTGAGGCTTCTACTTTCAATTTGTGATAATGTGACTTGTCTGTCACGATCTTCTGAGTGGCAAGAGTGTGCGTTGCCTTTGCACCCCTCTTTTGTTGCCACATTTTTGCCTTTTTTCTGGCGTTTCATCGTCTCTATGTCAGCCGCCATTCTTCTTATTACTTCGTCTTGCTTCCTTACGCGATCTTCGAGAACCTGAGGATCTATCTTCCGCCTCTGTCTATCAGGGCTTTGAGAGCGGTGTGGACTTGAGCCCTGTCTTTCTCTTGCTTTTCTTCGCGGATTCCTTCGCTGGAGATCTAATTCCACCATGGGTGGGATAAAAGGTAAACCATCGCGCCTCCCACCCCCTTCTGGTGTTTGCTCATCAATAGCAGATTGCGGCAAATCTTCATTGTGCGCCATTGCTTTCAACTAGAGAGAAAAACTTGATCAAGAGGTTTTGCTCTTTGTGAAATTCCCACAGACGGCGCCAATTGTACGAGCATGAAATAATTCTTCTCGTATGATCCTGTTGATCAAGTTTGCGCTCCTCCAAACGTCATCGCTTTATTTCCTGAAAACACAAACGTGAGCTAGCCGATAGGTGTGTGCTGGAAACCCCTCCGATGCCTAAGTCAGCAACTAGACAATAGACAATAAGCTCTGTGTATTCTAGAGTAAGAATTGGGATACCTGTCCATAGGTCTGGTCATGAGCTTTTATAGACTTTACTTTGGCACAATCCTAGTAGGATTCCAACTCTCCCTATGAGAGTCCTCCAAGGAATCACACACCCTACTCACTACCAACCAAGTGAGATGGTTTTGCACAATCCTAGTAGGACTCTACTCGCCTTAGCAGAGTCCTCCTAGGAGTCATACTCCTACTCACTACCAACCAAGTGAGATGGTTTGCACAATCCCAGTAGGACTCTAACTCTCCTTAGCAAAGTCCTACTAGGAGTCTCATCACTGCAAGCCAAGTGAGATGGCTGAACCCTTTACCTCGGTTATACATTTCTGACTGAACTGCCTTATCTCAGTCCCCTGCCATTCAGACCGTGTGATCGAAAGCCAATCTATCGAATGCCACCCTGCCGAGCTATACACAGCTCGGCCCTCGCCATTGATGTTACCTCTTTTACCTCGGCTGACATCTTTACCTCGGCTGACATTGTGGTCAACCAGGTTATTTCGGCTCGGTGATACTTTAAGCACCACTGTCAGTCTTAACTCTGAGATGACGCCCTGCAGAGCTATTCTTTAGCTCAGTTCTCCCCCCACTGATACCTCGATTTTGTCTGTTTAGACCGAGCTAACTGCAACAGTCTCCGACCGAACTAACAAGGACGAGGTCCAACTTACGAAGCCCAAACATCTCGGCCCATAGTTCGGCCGAAATCCGTAATATGAGATGTCTTCTTGGCCTAAGACCGAGCTACACCAGCCCTTATCTCGGCCCATTGTGCAGCCCAACTTCCAAAGAAGACTTTCCTTGCTCGGCCCAATTTGCTTACAAATTACCCTCTCAAGTCTTATTTGGAAAGTAGTTTTTTTGCTTTTTTTTTTTTTTGGTTAAATAGTCAATAAAAGTTAAAATAGATTAAAATAATTAATAACACAAAATATATATTTAAATCATAATCATTTTATTTTTTCTCTTATAATATCAAATCAATTAAAAAAGTTCAATTAGCATTCTAAATATAATTTTTTTTAATCAAGTTAAAATAATTAATTAACTAAAAAATTAATTAAAATAATTAAATTCTCAAACGGGGCTTTGTCTGACTACAAATTTTAATAATTGTAAATAATAATTTAATATTTAATTTAATCACAGGCCGAATCCAACCAAATGGAACCTTCTAACTTTTTTTCATAATTTTCCAATCTCAATACGCCTCTGGTTTGGTTCACCTTTTACGCAATGACCACCGATTGACTCGCCTTCAAACCTACGTTTTCATGCACTCCCAAAGTTGTCGCACTGACGTTTGCGTAAACTATTGTCCAATGCGAATTATTTTATTTTATTTAATTCGCACTAATTTGCTAAAGTTTCGTTTGATATTGATTATGGTAGTCAATTTTTTTGTTTTAGAATTTTTTTAGTGTCGCTTGATTTTTATTTTTAGATTTTTTTTTTAATTTTTGTGAAAAAAAAAATAATTATTATAATTTGTATGTGATATTTTATCTTATTGACTTATATAACCTATTTTATTTATTTTTTTGTACTTTTTTAGCCTCAAAATTTTACCAAACAAGAACTAAATGTGTATCAATTTGTTTGTTAATTATGGATATGTTTGATTTGCGATTTAAAATAATACATTTTTATTTTTATTTTTACTTTTATTTCTAATAAAATATCAAAATAAAAATCAATGCGAGAGAAATTTAAGATTTAAAATTTATTATAAATTAATGTTATATATATATATATATGAAAAATATTATGTAGCCTTAGTTAGTGTTTTATATATAAAAATATTATATAAATTATTGTTATATATTATATAAATGTTTAATAATTATTTAAGATTATTTTCTATCAACTAGCAAATTAAAACTATCTAATCATCTAAGGATTCATTTGGGAAGTAGGTTGGCTTTTTGATTTTTTGGTTATTTTAGTTTGGGGTTAAAAAGTCTCGTTTGGGATAAACTTTTTAATTTTTTTTACTTTTGTGAGAGAAAGAATGTAATGATTATAAGTTGGATGTGATGTTTTATCTTGTTGGGCTAAAAAGCCTATTTTATTTTTTTATGGTTATTTTAGTCAAAAAAAACTCCAAACCTAACTTCCCAAACGAGCTCTAAGTGACGATTTGATTATTTATTAATCCGTCATTCACGATTTAATTTATAATTTTATCCTCAAATCGCATTGTGCACCTATTATTGTAGGAAGGCAAAAGGTGTAACACCAACGCCCAATGATGGTCAAGATTTGAGACTTATAATGTATTTTTATAAGGTTTTAGATTCAAAAATTTTTAGGTATAAATAATTTTTTTAAATTAGTTTATACAAAACTTTATCTCAATTTTAATCCTTTAGTGGACCATAGGATTGTTCTTTTGGATTAGTCTAGTGAGGCATAAAAAACAAACTACATATAAAACAATATATATAAAAATAAAAATAAAAGGAAAATTACAGTGAAAAAATAATTTTACTTTTGTGATGGTGTAAGTGTTTTGTGTGTATAGTATAAATCTTGTATGTATTCATCGCAGGCGTTTTCTATATCAGATTTAAAAATAAAAATAAAAATAAAAATAAAAATAAAAATTACATGTAATATAATTATTTTAAGCCCTCCAATTTATTTGTGATTTTTCCATGACAAAATGTGGAAGTTTATTCATGTGTTCTGCAATAATGACTTCACTTGCATATGATGTGAGAGTTGACTCAGCAGGATCAAGTTTACCAACCAAATTAAATACCATCCAGTTGACAACAATAAGCACAAGCAGAGCTGTCGCATCCGGATCCTCTACAGCTGCTTGAGTTGTCATGCTATAGTTGTCATGAAGTTTATTGAAATGACATTCATTCTCAATGGAATAGTTAAAATTATTTGTTAAAATATGCGTTATGTGATAAAAAGTGATAAAAATGAGATTCAAAAATATTTGTTAAGATGTGTTAAGAATTTATTAATTTTAAAGAGTGAGTAGTGGTGTAATGGATGTGTTAAGGTGTGTGTTAAATATATATATGTGTATATAATAAATAAAATAAATAAATAATTTAGTTTAATCAAAAATTTCAAGTCCAAAATTAAATTTCAAGTCCAAAAAAAAATCTCAAAAAGTTTTAAAAAAAAAAAAATTGTCGTTGACCGGTCAATCGGCCGGTCAACCCGGAAGACAAAAAACTCACTTCCCCTCCCTCACTAGAACACTCGCTGCAGATAACAAACACACTAACAACTGACACTAACAAAGTGGACTAATACTACCCTTAACAGCTCCATTGCACGACCTAACAACAAACATTGCTAGCTAAATCTTAACAACTGACACTAACACTAGCGTTAGCAGCTCCACTATGGATGCTCTTAATCGAAAGAGAAAAGTTAGGGGTCATAAAAAATTTTTTATGAAAATGATCATGAAAGATTTATGATTCTTGAATTACTTTAATTAGTGTATGGTGCTTTATTCTAAGTGTAATGCAAAGGTCACAAAACTTTCATGATTATTTTAATTATTTTCATGAAAATTTCATGAAAATTTTCATGATTATTTTCATGAAAATTATTTCATGATACCTAACATTGTTGTAATTGAAATTGTAAGAAAATTTCTTGAAAAAATAATTTAATACAAATAAATAGTAACATAAAATATAATTTTTTTTAAAAAAAAAATATTCTATAAACTTTGAATAATCTGTGACTAAGACTAGTGTTTACACATTGTATCTTTAAGATAGAAATTTGCCCTCGCCTCTAGTGTTTGCAATTGATGGACGTCTTGTCTCTAGAAAACAACAATCACCACATACAAAAATTAAACAACTTTCTGTGTGTATAATAAACTAATTTATGTTATGTACTGTCTCTTTTATATTTGACTATAACATATTATGAATCCTAACACCTGCTTAACAAATGAATGCCATGGGGATGAGATTTATAGAAGTATTCATAACTATTCATAAAAGTCATGACTCTAGGGTCACACCCTTTCATATGAAGAGACATCATCAAGGGTTGCACATTTTCATTCGAGTGGTGTCCAATTCCATTCACTTCTAAATTTTTCAACGATCCCCACATGAATGAAATTGACAACATAATGCAAATGAAATGCAAACACTGACAGATATAGTAAAAAATGGAAATATACTACATCAAGATAAGTAGCTTTTAACCTTGAACCTTCCTTAGTGAAAAACTATTGGACTTGGCTAATCAGTGGATATGATGCTTTAAACTGTTCAGTCATTTATGTAAGCCAAGACAATAAAATTCACACAAAATATCTCCAATCACAGCTCGATTCTTTCGGTTGTACCTGTTTTAGCCTTGGGCAATTCCTGATTTTCGTGAGTGCTTTAGAGAATTTAGTCTTGATCAAATCTCATAGAAGTGGCCTCTTCACACTCATATATGTGATCTTTATTTCAAATCTTTTAGATACTCCTCTTGAAAGATACCCCTCTATGTTTTTCAAGATATAAGTGATCATTAAAAACATAACTTGCCCTATGTCCCTTGCATACAACACATATTGCAAATATCACTCTTATCATAGGAATGAATAGGAGATAGACTCCCTTAGTAATTTCTGGTAAGTTATCCATAATTCGGTTGTCCCTTTGAATCTAAATTTTGGAATCTTCAGTCAACTAGGTTGGGTTGCCAATCATGCGACTCAAAATTAATAGGCTTTAATCACATTCCCTTCAATGAATTTTCTCTCATTTGTTCTGTGGTCAAACTTTTTGTTTAGCGGCCGCTATTTTCTATTTGAATTTATTCTTTATATATTATTGAGTAGTTAGTGGATCCACTAATATTGTTTTTAAACAATACTCACATCTAAGAGCAAATGTTTTACGGTATTAAGACTTTGAATATATTAAGACTTACAGTTACTTTATGTCACTCCCATATTTAAAATTAATTAATTAATTAATAGACATAGAGATGTTTTAGAAGTTGATAAAGTCGTTTTCATTTTTCCTCCAGCTTTGTCTTAGACAAAGAATTGAGGTCCTTTGTGAACCTACTATCGGAACTGTTATTTTAGTAAAGTCCTCCAAACACCCTCACATTTTGAATACTCTAAGAAAAATTAATTTCCTTGTTAGGATATTACCACACGAAAATATCAATATACTCCCACAATTTTGATATAAATCAGAATATAACGTCCATGACTTATTGACTATGATGTGCTTAAATAGTAAAATTCTAAATCAAAATTTTTGAAATAGAAAACCCAAAATAATTATGAAATCAAATTAATGCTTAAATAAAATCATATCCCCATAAAGATTTTGCCCAAGAACCAAATAATTCAAACTCATTTGAGTGTATGAATCCTTGCAAAGCATTCAAGGAAAAGTATTTGTACCTCCAAATTCATATTCTAATTCTTGAATTTGAGTATTTCTTGTTCGGGTTTTTATGGATAACTAGTCATGAATCATGATCAGCAAACAATTCTACTTCTCCTCCCCACATTTGTGCTAATAGAAAAATTAACACAAACAACATAACTCATTTTCAAACAAGTGTCACTGTCACAATTAATAACTCATTTCAAATAAAATAATATTTTAGTCATTCAAAACAAATATTTGTGACAAAAAAAATTTAAATTTTCTCTTTCATTCCAAGAGGTAAACTCTCACATGAGTTACTATTTACTTTTCATAATTCATGATGGTTCATGGTTAAACCAATGTTCATAATTATGACTTTGACGAACTACGTCATAAAACTCAAAAGTCACTTTCAATTAAATAAAACAGTGCAACTATTTAAACTTTTTCAATGTCAACGATTGATTTAACATTGCAAACTAAGATAATACTACCACAACCAAGTGACAAGTCATTTACACATAAAATATACTTTTCCATATAATGGTACTTTAAAAGAGATCCATTAGTAATAGTATATATGTTATAATCACTACCACAAATTAATTAAAACTTCACAAACTTTTAAATAAAATTCTATTTAAATCTCATGACACTGGAATTAAATCAGTCAGAAAATAACACATATCACTCAATATTTCATAAGCATTTCATGGCAAAAAACTTGTGATGCCCCAAAAATAGGGAATATCAGAGAATATATTAACAAATAAATATTGGATTTATCTAAGGTTACAAGAGTATGAAACGTCACTAATGAGTCATTTGGTTAATAACCAAGTAAGATCCTAAGAAGGTTGGAGAAGTTAATATAGCCTTCCTTTGAAATCCAACCACCATAGATAGTAAAGCTACATTTTTGACAAATCTTACAAGGTATTAACATAATGTCTACATGAGTTGACGAGAAAATAAGGAATAGGTAATACAAAAAATATGCTTAGATATAAAATAATTACAAAATTATGTCTAAATACAACAAGCAATCTATCACTTACAATCTCAAAACATGTTTACAAAACTAGTTTCTAATTCTCCTATGGTAGACGTACATCCTCAAATGCTTCAGCTTTACATTTGACTAGTCTAATAGTCTTCAATACTTGGCATGAAATGCCATGAGCTTTGAATGCCCAGTAAACGCACACACACCCGTCCATTTTTCTCAATCCAATACACCATCACATTTATAACAAGCAAGTAATGACACACGATATTCAAGTCAATAACAAAGGATTAAAAGGTTAGATGTTAGTATTCTAGGAATCCTCCAAAGAGATTCATCATTCCAACCGCAAGAATTGGACATCGAACTATTCGAAACTCCCCTTTTTGCTGCTTTGTAGAACTTACCACAGATGCCTGCAATGATTATATACCGTGCAGTGCCATCGGTGGACCTCAAAAGGGACGGCGAAAATAAAAGTATTTTATCATCCTGAATCCAACCTTATCCTTCCAAAAAAAGTTTTATCCTCCTGAATGTCCTATCTAGACCTAATCTTATCTCACCAAATCAAACCATCGCAAAGAGTTCAAATACGCCCGTCTATTCCAGGGTTCACGCGATAAATGCTTGTGCAAGACTTAACCATTTGTTAGGGAACAAATCCCATCAATCCATACTTAACACATTATTATCTCTTCATTATTCAAGTGATTGAAAACCTAATCCACCCCCAATTAAGTTTTCCGTTGAGTTAGATAGCTTAAATTAAAATTAGAACAACTTATCAAGATAATAATATCTACATAAGCATGAGCATCATCAAATAAATAAGATAAGGAACATAATCATAACACATGCAATATCTTACCCAGACGTGAACAATTGATAATAAACACATCCATAAAGTCAAGAACATCAATTCACCAACAAAAGTAAATTTTCAGATTTGGTGCACTTTAAAGATTGCAATTAAAGAGGCATTTCTAGATTTTTCATAAACTTGGCCTTCCTAGGGTTTGTAAACAATTTTATCTAGTTTTCAAAACATCTTTCAAAAGTGGCATAGCATTCCTAGATTTTTAGTTATTCAAGAAATACTCCAGCGCTGTTCAGATTCGTCGATTGTTACGAAAAACGAATTTTCCCTTAAACCACTCACTCTTTTTCGATGAAACTTTATTTCCATGAAATATAAAACTTAAAGAAAGGTTTTGACATAAAAATAAGGCTAAGGAGATGTTTATGCATTTTTCTGGAATTGTTTCAAGTTGGATGAAAAACTAGTTCTTTGAGCACAAAACATGGAATAGGAGAAAAGGTAAGAAAAGAGGGTAAGCATGGATAATTTTTCACTTATATTGTGATGAAAAAATGATAAATAATATATATAAATTTTAGAAATTGGAATCGAAGGTGTGCCTTTGGAAATTATGAGAGATAGGTGTAGGAAAAGATAGCTTTGCACCAATTAAGAGAAAACACAACTAAGGGTGGAACAAGACTTAACTCTTTTCATTTTTAACACAAGAACACCATCAAAACACATATGCAAATAATGTTTAGAACCTCTAAGAACATGTGTTTGAAAAAAATAAAATAAAATAGAAGGTTGTGTTATGGCTTATTTGATTGCCTAGTGAAGTATTTATTCAATTTCTTCCATTTTTTCCTCTGCTCTACCACAAAAGCTCTCTTTTTTCCTTTGCTCTCTCTCTCTCTCTCTCTCTCTTAGCCAAATGTGGGAGTGTGTTGGTGTGTTTGTGCTTCTCAAATGAGGAGGGGAGAGGTGTATTTATAGAGAATTTGGTGTGAAAAGTCCAAAATGACCATTGGTTGGAATGGAATGGATTTGAGTTGTATTTAGTTGGAATGTAATGGAATGAGGGATGATCAGGATCTTAATTATCTATTTTTAATAGGTTTAGGATTAATTCAGTGCCTTCTAGTTACAAGTACATATATAAATATATATATATATATATATATCAAAATCTAGTTTGTACCATGTTCATCATGGCTTCCAAGATTTCAGGGATATTTTGTCCTAAGTATATCCTAAAAGATCCTAGTGTATCCTAGAGGGGAAAGTGAAAGTATAGCGATCCCGGGTTTACCTTTGTTGTACAGTGATCCGGACTTGTGTCCGTGGATGTTGGTAGTTGTTTATTATTTTGTTTACATCCTTTTACTTTGTATTTGAGTTATAGGATGTGTTGAGCGGGTTTGTTACAGGTTGGTTGAGTTTAGAAACCAAAACTAGTTGCCCAGATTTTTGGCCTGTCCGCTCGAGCGGAGGTGTTGGCGCTCGAGCGGGGAATACGTCCATCCAGTATCTTGTTGTGCAGTGTTGTGAGCTCGAGCGTAGGGTTGGGAGCTCGAGCGGAGTCCTGGTTCTGCAAAAGTGCTGGACGAGTGCATTATGCGCTCGAGCGGGAGGTTGGCCGCTCGAGCGGAAGTCTGTGAGTGGCCGCTCGAGCGGGGTGTTTTACGCTCGAGCGGAAGACTGGGTTTAAGTCCCGAAATTGTGACTTTTCAAATCACTTTTTCACTTTCTCTTCTCTCTCTTACTTTTCCAAAATCACCATTGTTGAGCCTCTCACTCTAGACTCTACCTTCTCTCTAGGTTTTGATCTAGTAGGAGTGATTTACTCACCTTTGGCCTTTACAAAAAAGTTGTTGATCGTCGAGGGCTTCATTTTAATCTGAAAATCTCGGGTTTTGGAACACGTTGGGTTTTGTCGTCTTCTCCTTTGGGACTCCGAATTTGAGGTAGGGATATCCTACTCCTCTCTATGGGTTTTGTCTTTAAATTTTGGTATTTTGAGATGTTGGGCTTGGTTTGGTAATCTTGTAAAGGTTTGGGGCTTTTGTGTAATTTTTACAAAGGTTGGGGTTTTATTCATAATAAACCTAGATGCATGTTTGGCATAGAAAAATGGAATGATTGTTGAATCATTGATGAAAATGGAACCTAAGGGTTGAAATGGTAATTATGGAAAATGGCCTAATTACATTGTTTAATTAATTGGGATAATTAATTGGTGAGAAATGAGGAAATGAAATGTTGATTGAATATCTACTTGTGCAATTATTTTCTGTTTTAGAAATAACTGCTTTGGGCTATCGGTGGAGGATAGTCGAGATTGTTGTAGACAATGCATGATGATTAGGTAAACGGAAACTAATCAATGGAATATGTCATGGAACTTGACGGTTGATAGAATACATTAATTGTGTGTATTGTGTGATTGTATATAGAACCAATGTGTTTATATACGTTATGTGTAGAGGAGGAGATAGGGGATGTACTCCGCGGTTTAGGGGAAGATAGGGGATGTACCTCTAAACCGGATAGGTATTGGGACGAGATAGGGGATGAACTCCGTAGACAGAGCTCATATGCTTGTCTAGAGAAGTGAAGATAGAGCTCATATGCTTATCTTTGTGAAGTGTGGATACAGCTTGTATGCTTATCTGTGGATATTGTTGATATACATATCTGTTGTAGAATGTGGATACAGCTTGTATGCTTATCTGTGGATATTGTTGATATACATATCTGTTGTTGAGTGTGGATACAGCTTGTATGCTTATCTGTGGATATTGTTGATATACATATCTGTTGAGAATGTGGATATAGCTTTTATGCTTATCTGAATGTGAGATATAGTTTTTATACATATCTGTGGAAATGATGATAGAGCTAGCATGCTTATCTGTTGAAAAAGGGAAAATGAAAAGTAATTGGGACTTGTAAGTCGTTGACATAAATATGTAATTTATGTGATTGTATCAGTGTTGACCAACTATCAATTGCTAATGTTTTAGTCATTGTCCATGGTTGGTTTAGTGTATTTCTACTGGGCTGTGGCTCACCCTATATGGGAATATCATTTTCAGGTACAGGAAGCATGCCACCTCCAAGGACTTAGCTGGGAGGCTAGTGGCGGGCATAGTTTTGTCAGTTTACTTTTGATGTATTACATGTAACTTCAAGCCAAGGGCTTAATGTGTAAACGAGTTAGAACTCTTTGTTGTAACCAAGTGTTAACTTGGAAAGCTGTAAGCCCGTAGGGCATTTTGTTATGAGGTTAACATGTAATATTTATTTAACGGAACTCTAATGAATATAAGAGTGTGGTTAATTTATATGTAAATGCATGTTTTATCTGATGGGTTTATTGTTATTATTTTGAGGGCGTTACAGAAAGGCCATGTGCTCAAGATTTGGGGAATTTATGTGTACAATTTGATGTAATATTTGTAGACAAAGATTGAATTAAGGTACAAATATATATATATATATATATATAAATTTGATTTGTTTATCATGATTTTAGAGAATATTTGATTTGATTCTCATTATAACCTAGGGGGAGTGGTATGATGCTTGGCCATTGTAACACTCCGTACTCCTTGTACTAGTAGGATTTCTTTCGACTCTCTTATTATTGTACTTGAAGTCTCTTTGATTGATTTTAGAGTATTGATTGGGGAAATTTCGTTATGGTAAAGTAAGATTGAATAAAAAACATTGATTCAGATAATTGTTCCATAAACAGTCTTCACTCTTTTATCTTTTTTTTGTGAGGCTAGAACCATTGAAAAGCTTGTTTCTAGGGGCTTCGATTTGGACACAAGAATTATAACGCCCCAACCCTTTACATGTCATCGATATTGTCCGCTTTGGACCATGCCCGCATGGATTTATTCTTCTCAATGGGTCACTCATCCCAGAACTACTCCAGCCTAAGCACGCTTAACTGCAGAGTTTTGTTAGGGATTTCACCACCCTAGAAAAGACCTCGATGCTATATAAGGGTCCAGGTTTTTATTTTTATAGTACAGGAACTCCCCCACTATTCCCGATATGGGACACCGAGACCTTACAATCCATCCCCCTTAGGGCTGCACGTCCCCGTATAGTAGCCTGCTAGCTTATAAGCCCGCCCACATGCATCGAAAGACGCTAGGGGCCCACACTGGGTACTCCGAAGAGTCGACTCTGATACCATTTGTAACGCCCCAACCCTTCACATGTCATCGATATTATTCGCTTTGGGCCACACCCGCACAGATTTGTTCTTCCTAGTGGGTCACCCATCCCAGAACTACTCCAGCCTAAGCACGCTTAACTGCGGAGTTCTGTTAAGAATTTGATCACTCGAGAAAATGCCTCGATGCTATATAAGGGTCCAGGTTTTTATTGTTATAGTCCAGGAACTCCCCCTCCATTCCCGATATGGGACACCAGGACCTCACAAGAACGACCTAAAATGGATTCCAAATGAGGGAGTTATGCCCGTTTGAAATTTGAGTACCTGTGTTGGAAGCAAGTCTGCTCGAGCAAACTTTTGACTGCTCGAGCGGTCTATGCTGGATTTTGAGATTCTAGGAGCTTAATTTCATTGCTCAAGCCAAGCTTTGACCGCTCGAGCGGTCTGTTCAAAGTTAGGCACTTTAAAGTCATTTTTTGGCCTAAACTTTTCATTCTTTCTTTCTCTCTTTTATCCCTCTCCCCCATATCCGAAATCCTAGACCTCCAAACCTTGATTTTATCTATTTTTCACCAAGAATCCATCATAGATCTTGAATTAAAGAAGAAGAACAAGTGCAGATCAACATTTTAACCGATTGGATGTTGAATTTTTCGAAAGAATCTCTTTAATCTTGCTTCTCTACTTTTATCTTTGAGGTATGATTACTTTCAATCTTATATCTCTTTATTTTGAGGATGTTTATGTGGTGCTATTATGACATTGATGCTATAATTTAATGTTTGAGTTTACAAATCTGGGTTTTGTGTCAAAAATGAAATTTTCTCTACATTTTCTTAAAATTTCTATTAATGGCTATGGATTATGAAGATTTTAGTTGAGAAATAGCATTTAACATAATTTAGGGGTAAAAGCCCCAAATATCTGAAAACCCTAGTTATAAAATTTGGGGAAAAGATGAAATTGATTTTAATTCTTTACAATTGATGAATGGATTATGATGTTTTAAATATATGTATTGATTGAGACTTGAGAAATTGAAACCTCTTGAGATTTTTCTTGAATTATGAATATTGTTCCTCATTACTTCTTTATATTACTTGAGTGGTGTACATTACCCTTTACCTAAAGGATGTATGAATACTTGGAAATCCTGGAAAGGTTGTTTAAGGGTGGTAAATAGCATGTGAGTCCAAATAGGTAGTCGATTTTTGGAAAGAGTTGCATGTTGTTGGTGCCCATGCGGGGGAAAGTCTAGGTGCCCAATTGTCCTATCTTGATCCTATCGTCGGACGAATGTGGGAAAATATTTTTCGTTGTCCACTGGCCCTGCTATATTGTAGTCGGTAAAAGTAGAAAAACGGATGATTTTGGGTGCCCATTCCCTACCGTATTAGTAGTCGGCAAATGTGGGGACATTTTGGATATGAACCTATATATATATATATATATATATGTATTGGGATTCTCTTTGGGGACTTCATGGCGTATTTACCCTCCGGTGTTGAAATGTGATTTTCATGGAAATTATAATATCTAAGTTTCATTGCTTAACATGAGTTGAACAAAGAAAATGTTTTGGTTGTGATAATGCCATATGAATTTTTGAATAATTAGATATTTTGTTAAAAGTATTTCTACTGGGCATTTAGCTCATTCCTATTTAACAATTTTACAAATCGGTGATGTATAACCGCCCTTATGAAAAGGAGAGGGACTCTTTTATTTTGTTGGGACACGAATCGGGCCGCAGAGGTCGCCTGCTATTTTTGCACCTAGTTTTGCTTCTTTAGTTCGCTAATCTCTGTTCGAGCATCCTTGTACATACTCTAGAGTAGAGAGGGTTAGGCGTTTAATCAGTACACCTCACTTGTCCTGTTCTACAGCCGGTGGGACAAATTGGAGACCGCAGTTACCGTCTCCACACAAGACTTCAGTGTGAAGTGGTTACCATCAATATCAGACTACGCTGCCATTAGCATAGGAAAATTAAGAATAGGGGTAAGGGCCCTCTGCCGAGATTTAGAGGAGCTAGGGGTAATTTGTAGCTCTGTGCTCTACTCTCTCATAGGCTGTGTTTAAGACGAAGAATAGAATATATGGGGAGGGACAATGGCTTTAGAACAGTGACTACACGCCTCTCAATCTCACTGGCCAACTGTTTCTTACTCTATATGAATTTACTTATTTTCATATTTTATTTATCGTAAATCTCTTAATCATTTTGTTAATTAAATTATATTAGTGCAAAACATTTTTCTAACAATCTAAAGTCGTTGTTGTTAAAATAATATTTCAAATTTCAGGAAAAACAAAATGGTTTGTATGTTTAATGTTGATATAACATGTACATGAAATGTGCTAAAAGAGTGAAGGATCAATAAGCCGTACAATTAGTATTTTAGTGTTATTATAAATATTGCTTGAGTTTTAGAATTAGAATTTCTAGTTCATTTGCAATATTTGCTAGAAGTTGATACAATTAGTTTTATGTTTTTGTTATGGTGCATTGATGTAAGTGTTAATTCATATGAGTAGTTAACTGTTGACATATGCATTTTGATTGAATTAGTGGTCTTTAGCCTTGTGTTATATGGAAAAGTCAGGATGCATAAAGTCGAGGTTAAAAGGAAAAATTAGAACTATATTATTATTTCTTATTAGTGTTATTTCTTTTCTATGTAGTCATATGTCTTGACACAAATTAAGTCTATCTAATTATGCAAATTGTTATAAACCTGTGGACTCTTGTATATTTGGTTACTTGACTAGTACTTGGCAACACCCTTAGCTCATGTTTGTTTGGATGGACATGAGCTTGGGATTGGACTAATAGTCCAATAAAATTATTAATCTGATGTTTGGTTAAACAATTGAAGTACGGACTAATTATTTTAAACTTGACTATTAGTTAAGATAGGATACATAATCCAACGGATTCGTACTCCTAAGACTATTAGTCATGGGAATGTTAATTCAGTCCGCCCAAACAAACATGGCCTTAGAATTCTCATGTATGTATCATTCTGTCTTAAAAAATAAAAAAATAAATAAAACTGTTGTTATTTGTAGAAGTTATTATAGGTTGTCCTTGAGAATGCAAGAAAATTTTGAATCCTCTTCAAATTAAACTAGTCAATATGTGTTATAGAAGGATATATAAATAATTCATTATAATTTATTATCAGTTAGGTTTGATCTTGAATTTTTATTTGCTAATACTAAACATGGACATAATGGAATTAATGTCATATAATCATTATGAGAATAAGTTTATCAATTAATTGATTTTAAATTTTGTTGACTAAATTGTTGGAATTTGGTGATGTTAGTGTTTGCGTCAATTTGTATTCTAAATTTTGTTGAGTAACTGTTAAAATTAAAGTGTGTCATGATAATAGAATTTATGGGGAAAAAAAATATTATTATTAATTTTATAATAATTTATTTTCAGGAAATGTGATTTTACAGATTGTCATAAATAAATTTAGAATTCTGTCTTGTTTTCTATCTTATCAACTCTATAGTAAATTTTAATTCTTTATTAATTTTTAGTTGTTTGTGGAAAGTTTAAAGGAAAAAAAAATATAGAATCTATAATGAGAAGACTATGTAATATGTAATTTCTTTTGTAATATATGATAATTAGATTTTATACTCATGGGTGGTGTCATCGTTTATGATATACTTAAACTGTTATTAGTTGACTATTTCTTTTAATGAAGAGTGATATTTGACAAGAATTATCTTAGGCGCTGTTTGGGAAGTGCCTAAAGAGGCTATTATAGCCTAAAAAATTTTTTTAGCCAAAAAGCCACTTTTGCAAGCTTTTTCAGAAAAAAAAAAATATATATATATATATATATATAGGACTGCACAGCCGGCAGTGTAGGCACAGCCGGCAGTGTAGGCACAGCCTACACTGTCAGCTAGAGAAATTATTCCATCAATGAACATTTTACGATTTTACTCCTTGATAGCAATTTAAAAAAATATTTTTTTAAGTACAAATTTGTCATTTTAATTTCAAACATCATTTTAACTCAAATAAAATCCATCTCATCTTCCCAAACACAAAAACTAAAATAGCCTACTAAAATAGCCAAAAAGCCAAATAGCCTACTAAAATAGCCACTTTCCAAACGAGGCCTTAATATGTATCATGGTTTTCATACAAGTGTCCTAAGGTTGTTACTAAATGTTACATGAAGTTATGGAGGTGTAATTGATATTATAATATGTTTGAAGCATTAGTATGAGATGTTACATATTTATAATTGTATTAATAATAAAATTCATGATAGACATTCAATTGGTTGATTTTGGAGTTCATGGGTTATAGATGTTTTGAAAGTTTACTATATTCTATAACATAAATTACATGGGCTAATGTAGCGTGTGGTTATAGGTTCATGTGATTTTAATTCTTTATAACTGGTCGCCTTTTAATATGCATGTTGCTTAAATTATTTGTCTCACTTGTTTGGTTTGATATTTTTATTGGTGAGAATATTTTGAGATTAATATAGATTAATGTTATATTTTTTTTCTTTTTTTCTTTTTTTCTTTTTTTAAAAAAAAGGCTATTGGAATGTGGTGAATGCAATTATTTGTATGTTTACAAATTGTTATTTTGAGATTGGTTTGTTCTAAGCACTAGTATAATTTTAACCTCGCATCATTATTTAGTATAATTTTATTGATTGATTTCGAAAAGGAAAAATAATTGTTGTTATATAAATTAATAATTTTATTTTAAAAAGAGGATTGCAATGTGGGGGGAAAATTATTTTGAACAGTTAGTTTGGGGCTTGATCAATGTTTATATTTTTTTACTCTGAAATCATTCTCATTAGTTGTGGTAAACTGAATTCATAAGTTACAAATATTTGAGGTGATTACGCGAATTGAAAGAAAATATGATATTTTATTATTTTGTAATTGTAATGGTTTAAAATCATATTTATCATGAGAGGGTACACAAATTTTGTTTATTTGAGAAGTGTGTTTGAAAATTTTACAGGTATGCAAAGATAAGCAGAAGTGTGCAGCAATAGAACAGGCTTAATAATTATATACTCCATGAGATGAAGAAATAGATTATTAATCAACAGTTTGGCTTGAGAAGCCAGAAGATAAATTTTTGTCTCTGGACTAGCGTTGAGGCTAGATTTGTTATTTGTCGAGAGGGATGAGTATTAGGAAGTTCAATGGGTAAAAACAATCTATATAGCGTGACTTGATTTCAGCACTCATTTTTTGTGAGACACCCTATAAAGGTTGATCTCCTACTCATCCCTAAGGCAATAGTGCTGAAGAAGTGACTGGTTAGGAAGGGTTTTACCTTGAATGAATCCAAGGCAGGCAATCTCCTGCAAAGTGCATTTTGTCACTATACCTTTGAAGGGTTCTACTAAGTTGGAGTTGTCGTGAAGTCGCGACTTGGAGACTTGGGCTGGTCTTTAGTAACCCTATGAGAATCAAGATCTAGTGCATGGCCTTTAAGAGCACTAACCCGTGAATTGATGTCCAATACCAGTGTTGTGTGTGTGACAAGTTGAACTTTGGCACAAAGGGTCTAGTTCAAGATATATTTCACTATGATCTTTCAGAGGAAAATTGTCAACACTAAGTGCGATTCAAGCTTGGAAGGCTCCCACACCTATTGTGCAGTATGCAGTTGCCCTTATATATATATATATATACATATTTATTTTGTTTTGAATATAAAGTTTTAAAATTGTGGGGGTATAATATGAACTTTATTGTATTATTATTAAAAAAATTATTTTTTATTAAAAGTGGAGGAATGTTGGACTTTAATAAAAATAAAATTAATTTCTATTTAATTTGTTTGATTGTTATTAACATTTATATTAGTTTTAAACATTTTGGTTACAAAGATATTATTATTATTGTAATTATGTTATGATTAATTGTTATGTGTTAATTCTTAGAAGATTTTCACCTGTATAATCCTATTTTTCCTATAAATGGAGGACACACACAAGAAACATAAGAAGACATATGTAAATGAGATATTGAGTTTTAATATGAGAGTACTTTATTTATTTTATGTTTTTGTGGGCAACTATGGTTCGTAACTCATTCATTTCCTCTTAATGGACGTGAACATCAGATGAGGAAGGTTATGAGCGCTTGGGTTGTATTTTGGAGTCGTTGCACTCTGGTTGTACCTTTATGTTGGGAGGAAGGCCAACTCTTTCTTACTCTATATGAATTTTGTAATGCCCTGAAATTATAACAACAACTCACATCATAATATACCGTAGAATGTGCCACTAGTGTTATATTTTACATTTCATTGATACTTCGTCATGCTACTGTGACGACTGGTTTTGTTGTGCACTTCTTATTCTTTTTGTTTACCTTTGGGTTTACCTTGTTGGAGTGACGAGTTTCACTTTGAGCCTTGTTGTTCGTTGGAGTTTGTTGTGTTTAGAAGTTGTTCTCAAAATCCTTGTCCTTGTTTGCTTCCGTGTCAAGTTTCACACGTCTCAGAGGGTGCGAGGTCGAGTCTGGAGAATCGGAAGTTGAGTCAAGACATTCCCGAGCTGAGGACCAAGGCCACACGTGTGGGAGAGTAAGCCGCATGTGCGGATTTCAGGGTATGGGTAGCTTGCACACTGCTAAAAAGACAGGTGCGGGGTGAAGTGTAGGGAAAGGAGGCCGCACGTGCGGGGGTGAGTGCCGCACGTACGGGAGAACGCGCCGCACGTACGGGAAAAGGCTCCTCACGTGCGGGAAGTTAGGTAGATCCAAATTTTGCTCTTTTTCTTCTCTTTTTGGGCTGATTGAGTGTCACTTTTGTATATCTCTCTCTCTCTAAAAACATTTTCTCTTTCTTCTCTCTACATTTTCTACCAAAAACCTCACAAGATCCTCGATTTCTTCAAATCCTTTGGGATTTAGACCTAAGTTCTTCATCAAAGTTGGTTAACTCCTCAAGGGCTTCATTGTGTGCGATAAAGATCATGTTTCGACGTTGTTGATTTTGGGGTTTCATCTCTATTCTTCTTCAATACTTGAGGTAGGGATTTTCTTTGAGTTATATATATATATATATATATATTTGCAAGATCTAGATGATTTTTGAAATCATCCTTTGATTAGTTTTGAAAAATTGATTGTTGATTCAAGAAAAAGAGTGATTTTGAAAGTGGGTTTACTTTCTTGTTCCTTTTAAATAGAAATTGAGGGTTTTGAACTATGTTAATTGAAAAAAGATGTTTTTGGTGAGATTTTCTCAACATTTAAAGATAAACGGGTTTTGGAGAGAAAAACCTAGAAATTGGGAATGTTTTGAAAACAAATGATGAGTTTGTATACATAAATAGATGATTTGAAAGGTACTTATTTATATACATATGAATGATGAGTTTTCATGGAATATGAGAATTGTTGATGTTCTTTGGGAATTGTTGTTCAAAATATTGTTATAGTCTTGAAAAGACTAAATTGTTGAGATTGCTTGAAGTGTGGTAATTATGTTTATCTCTTGGATGAATTTGATATAAAAGTTTATATATTCATCTTGCGAAATCGCATTGAAAAAAGTATTGGCAATTGTGATCACAATGGTAATATTGTGTGGAGGAATTGAACATGAAAGAAATGTTGTATTGCATTTAATCATCACATGGGCATATCAATTCACTTGATTATGTTGAGCTTTGAACATAAATTGAAAATCTTGCATTGAGAAAAGAATGTAAGGAAAACGAGTTTTCATGAAATGGTTTTGAGGTAAATACAGTAGTAAGTCTTGGAAGGTGGTGTAGATGAAATTGATAAGTTGGCCTGAGTATCCGAGGTGAAAGACCAAAAAACCCACGCGGATAGGTGTCGAGCCTTCCAGTTAATACCGGTAAAAATGACAAATTGATCGTACTTGTATAAGCTACTTGCAGACACGTGCCTAGGGATTACCAGAGTTGTATTTACCGCCCCATGAATTAAATTGTTAACTTTTGAACAATGGTATTGCATGGCATCATTGAGCATGATGATTTTCAAAAGATGAAGACGTGATTTATTTGCAATAAGGCATAGCATGGCATGTGCATTTATCCCTTGAGACTTGTATAAAATGTATATATTTTGTTAAGAATTTTCTACCAGGCTTTATTCTCACCCTACGAGATTTTTGTGCAGGAAATGATGTGGTAATTCCGCCTAACTAAGGGCATGGAAGTGTGTATAAAGGGAGCACAATGCTCTTATTTTGTGTGACTCTGTTTTGTAATCCAAGGGCTATACTTGTGTGGGTTTGAATAGCCGATTTGTGTAACCAGGCCTAAGCCTTGGAAACTTGTAAACCCATGAGGGTATTTATTTGTTAATGTTATCTTAATTTGAGGTGAATGTAGTGTCACATGAGGATTATTTGTATCATGTATTGCAAGCGTGAAGATTTACATTCAGTTTTACTTTAAAAAACCATGAGCATTGTATTATCATTTGAGTATGAAAATTAGGGCGTTACAGTTACAAAAGATGACATATGCGTGTATACATTCATAAATCCTAGATCATGAATCTATAGTATATGACATGTGTACATGAATAGAAATAAATAGGAGATATAGATAAGCTTGCCTTAATGGCTACATCTTTCCAAGTCAATGCTTAGGTACAATAAAAGTGAGATCAACTCAATACAATTAAAGCCCATGGCTTGTACAAAAATAATTACATCAAAGAAAATAAAAGAAGCTCTTGGCTCCAAGTCCTCCCAAGCTATGTCCTTGGTGGAGGCATACCATCAGCACTTGAAAGTTATTTTCTACGTAAGGTGAGCTAAAGCCCAGTTGAGATACTTTAACACAATATATAAAACTTAACGAAGTCATAAGGTGAATGCATATGCATGCCATTTGTCAAACGTTTTTCATTTCCATCTCAAAACAATGCAATGCCAAGATTATATATCAATTCATGAAAAATATACTTTTATATAAGAAAACAAGACAGTATAGACAAAACATTAGGAATCTCAAGGTACGTGTCTGCCAATAGGTTATATAAGCACTACCATAGCCATTTTATTGTACTAATCGAAAGAATTGGCACCTAACCGCGCGAGTTCTACACTTTCACCAAGGATATACAAGCCAACTATATAAACCACAACCACACCCCTAACTAGATTCACCAAGGTATACACCAATTTTTCTCAAAATAATCATTTTCAATGATTAAATATGAGGGAATGTTCAATATAAGATGTATTAGTAATTAGTTTAATTGACCTAATCCTCATGCAATTTCTAAAACAATCAATGTCATCATCCACCGATAACCCAAAACAAATATTTTTACTCAACAGATACCCTTCAAATAACAGACACAATCTCATAAATTTCAAAATGAGAGAGATAATACATATCCAACTCCACTCTCATCATCAACAGATACATTTTCCATATCTTTTCAAAAACGTAACATCCTCCATTTTTCCTTTCATAAAACAAACATCAATAATCCTCAAACAAAACTTCTTTTATTTTCAAAAATCATATTTAAAGAAAGATCCTTCCATATTTCAACACAACCCATCAATGTACACACCCTTCTCAAGTATTTATTTGAAAAATCCCTCTTTTATGTTTCATAATCAAACCCTAGATTTAACCCAAAATCCCTAAATCATTAACCGTTTCTAGAGCAAATAACCAAGCTAAGGATTATACTAAAGTTGAAGAAATCCCTACCTTAAGATTAGAAGAGGAAGAAAGCAAGAGTGAAATTCTAATGGAACCGAAAATGAGATTCTCTTTGATTAAAATGAAGCTTTCGACAAGCTTTACCTTTTTCTCCAAGGAGCAACAGTGAAGAAATCAATGGATGATGGAGTATCTGAGCTTGTAAGCAAGAACTAGAGAGAGAAGGGGAAAAAATTAGGATTTGGGAAGTTTTAGAGAGAGAGGAATGAAAAAGTGATTTTAAAACCCCTTTTCCAGAACTGATATAAGCACAGACTGCTCGAGCACACAATGACCCCTTCTTAAAAGTTTTGCAAATTGCAGAAGACGACTCGAATGCAAAAATGACCGCTCAAGCGAAGATCACTCTACTCCTAGAAGTTTTCCAAACTTGTAAAAATACTAGTGTAACATGCCCGGGGGGTACCCATGCATGTTAACAGTTCGAACCCTCGGTCTCTTAGATCTAGTCTCACAAGTGCAATGTGAAATATAGATGGGAGTCCAGATTTGGAAACTTTTAGAAAATCCATTTTATTGCAAAAATATTTGCCATAAATGGACTGCGTCATCAAATCTCAGAGTCACCTTTTAGGAGAATTAGGAAACTCGTGACTTATGCCAAGGCCATTGTCGTCGTAACCAAGGATACTTGGCTCGGAACCTTAGGTATGAAGAGGGAAGGTCATTAATTGAGCACTCCCATTCACCTGATCAAAAGATTGGCCTTTACTAAACCATGATATGAATTTTATTAGCTTTATATATTCATATACCAATTATTTATTAAATCCTAAGATTTACTATGTGAAGCAAAGCAAATATAGACTATGTCGTTCAATTTGGAGCAATTCGATTTCATGTATTTTTGAAAGTGTTTTGAATAGTGCAATCATGAAAATCAATTTTATTCCAAATTAAATAACACAACCTTCACCCACTGGCATGCATAGAGTTATATCAAATAAGCACATAGCCACATGGTAGCATACTAAACATAGTAAGAAAATCACACATAGATGGGATGTTAAAGCATGAAAACTTATATATTTACAAACGTCTCGCAAATAATTACAAAACAAAGTTAGTAAACAAATGCATGATCTTATATACAAAATCCTAATACAATTCGTTCATGAAATGCAACTACAGATCTGGCTTCTAATATATATGACATGTGAAATATCTCAAGAACATGAGGTAGCGCATAAAATCACATAATAATCAATTAAACTCACAAATGTAAATTGAGCCAAATCTTAAGGCATAAAGCATGGATGCAAAGTAAGGATATGATGACAAAAGCTTATAAGATGCATATTTACAGATAAGGAAAGCGAATGAAACATCTCAAAACGGGGCGGGGAATTATTACATCTTTGAATATTACAAATCCGAATAAGGGAGGAGAGAAATAAAATATTACAAAATAAAATTAAATCCTCATATGCACTCTCTAATTAAACTAAAAACAATAAAAATAGCAACTTCAAAAGGCTTCGAAGATCATCGGAGATTGTTCTGTTTGAAGCCAGAAGACTGTTGGGTTCTGTCCACGAGGAAACTGGCTGGTCGGCGAAAAGATAAGCTGGCCGGCCAAAAAGTTGGCTGGCCAGCCAATAAATTGGTCATCTGACCAATAAGGCTAGGCCAAAAGCTCTGTTTTGTTCAAACACCAGAAAAAACAAAATAAAAATATGCAAGTAGATCAACTAACCACTTCTAGTTAGCTTACAACAAGTTTATAACATGAAATTGAAACAAAAAAAACAATACAAGAAAGAAAATGCAAGAAATACTAGAAAACGAAAAGTGAGTAAAATTTATCTTCCAATGAAGGATTTGATTTCCAAACTTCCTTTTGATCACCCTTAAGCTTGGAAAGTGTGTTCTCAATTCTCAAATTGAAAATTCGAAATCCAAGTTGGAATGGTGTTTTTGGGCTATTTAACAGTGTGAGAGGGAAAGTTACGACTCTTCGTTTTTCTCTCTTTCAAGGAACGCTGTAAAAAAACTCCAACCTATGATTAGCGTATAATCCTTAATTAAGAATGCTTAACAAGTAATCAAGATGAAATTATGAATTAATTGTGCATTCTATACATTATTTGTGTTTACATCTGTTTATTGTAGGAATATCGATCGGTAATCTGTTTGAATTTGTGAATTGAAAGTCTTATCAGCATCCGAACATGGAATTGATGACGTATTTGTGTTATTTAGAATTTTTAGAATTCTATGGTAAGTTTAAATAGAATTCGATTCGGAATCAAATAATTAGAATAAAATAAGACCAATTAATTAGGCTTAAGCCCAGCCTAATGAAAACCCACTAATCAAGCCTATATAAGGCTAATGGACTCAATAACATTTCATCTTCATTTCCTTGAGAACAAAAACTTGAGAGAGAGGGAAGTAGGAAGAAAATTGAACTCAACAAGAGAATTGCTAGAAATTTAGAGGAAATTGAAGAGAACTTGGAAGATTAAGCTTCTACACTTGAGAATTCAAGGCTTAAGGTAGGAATTCACCCTTTTAATTATGTATTAGAGTTGTGTAATGCATGAATTCAAGAGGAATGAGGTGATTGATGCAAGAATTGTGCCAAAGAAGAAGAAAAACTAAACATTTCATTCATACATGTGCATTTCATGAAGTTTTGAAGTTGTTTTCAAAAGAATTCTCATATGCATGTGTTTATCTTAGCTTTGCTTTGAGAATTCATCACAATCCATATCATTTTACCTTATTTGATCATGATTGGGAAGGTTGAGGTGGATATCAACTTATGCATGTTATGTTTTAAAAGTTTCAAGTTTGATTTTGAACAACTGGCATGCTTGTGGGCCTTGATTTTGCGAAATGATCTTTAATTCATGATGTTGTATAGGTTTACAAGTGTTTTCACAAGTTCTGGCCTAAAAGAATGAGTTTTGATACATCGAAAATGAGTTTTGGAACTAAGAGAGCAATTTGAAAATTTCAAAATTCGCACTATTCGCTTAAGCGGTGAAAGTTGCGCTCAATCGAATAATGGGAGCTCTTAGTACTTTTACAAAGTTTGGGGGTTGGCTCGAGTGAACGAAGTTGCACTCAAGCGAACACCCTTTGTTTTGAACCTTGGCTTGAGTGACCAGAAGTTGCGCTCGAGTGTAAAATGAGAGCTCTCAGAAGTTTTACAGACCAAGCGGTTCACTCAAGCGAAAAAAGTTGCGCTCGAGCGAACTGCCCTATTTCAGAACTTTTACTAAGTGTTTTCCAAGTGCATCCTTGTGTCCTCATTGCATCTAAGGCATTCTTAGGCCATGAATAAGTAACAATAATAAGGATAAGAGTTAGAAACACACCCTAAGACAGAAGAATGATAAGTTAAGCACTTTTGGGTGAAATGTTCAAGTGTGTCTGTCACGTGTTTATGTAGGTCACGTGTTAGCACCGCCTGATCAATTTGTTTTGTCCATGTGATCTGTTCTACTACTGGAGCTATCTATGAGTAACAATTCTATAAAGCTATGTTTGATTATAAGTATTTTGTGATTGAAATGATATGATTTGTTTTCTGAAGTGCTATTTTATGAATTATGAGTGAACATCCTTAGTTCACGTGACCCTTACTCGGGAGTAAGAATACCGTGGCTTATGTTCATGTGCCCCTTACCCTAGGTAACAATACCGATGCCTATGTTCATGTGGCCCTCGCCTAGGGGTAACAATACCATGGCTATATGTGCACAAAGATGTTGACCTTTATGGTCGTTGGAACCGACTATGGTTTTAATGACCACCTCCTCTGCATGTGGGTCTTTATAACCAATCTAATCTGTTAACTAATGGATGTACCACATATAATTGTTTATGAAATCTATATGAGCATGTGAATCTGAATTTGTTCTGATCTGTAATATGATTTCTGAATCTATTTTGGACATCATTCATAAACCCTTTACTTTGTTGTTATTCACTAGGCTTCAACTCACTGTATTATTTATGTATATAGGTAATTTGATGTGAGACCAGGCTTAAGTTGCTACTTGGAATTTCATTTTGTCAAACTAAACACACAGTGCCTCCTGAAAAGGTTCCCAAGTGTTTCAAGCGTTCAAATCAAATGTACATGGCATCTGTTTTATCTTTTTATTCTCTTTTTTCTTTAGAGACAAGACTTTTGTTTAAGACTGTTTATAAGGCTAAGTCTTGTCTTGTCTTTTTTTATCCTCTTTTGGGTGACATAAGACTAATGTAAACATAACGTTACGTATTTGTGAATATAAGTTTTAAATTTTCTGTCTCATATATGTCTGCACAGCTTTATGGACATTATATGTTTGTATAATTGTTTCTGCTAGTCCTTTATTTTGTTAATCTGTTCAGAGGCCTTCGATAAACCCAGGATTACTAGCCGGCTACGATGCTAAACCTATAGGGACGGGTTTAGGTCATGACAGACACTTACTCTCCTTTGATCAAGGCTCAAGAATATAGCTATGACAAAATTTATGGGCTTGGTTTGATATATTGAAAGATGATATATCAGTGTGTATGGAAGTTTTGGCTCAAAACTTAAGTTAACTCTCAATTTTTCTCTCTCAATTCAATTCTATCATCTTTCTTTAACTCTCTCCTCTCTATATAGATCATCAATGGAATGCAAAGTCAAGAAAGTGGGAGACAAGGTTGATGGAGTGATAAGGGTGGAAGACAACCTCCCTTTTAGCAATGGAGGCAAATAGAGGATAATGGAGGAGGCCTAGATACATCTCATTTATGAATCTGTCAAGAAATAGTTGGAAGGGCATGACCCACACGCATTCAACAAGAATTCTACCAAAACTGCTCTGCCCCTGGGCAAATTAGTCGCCCAACCAATTTATTGGCTGGCTGGCCAATTTCGTGCCTGGCCGGCCAAAAAGATGGCCGGCCGTGGCTGATTATTTTGCTCGAAATAGAATTTTTCGACGGAATTCTCGTCCTTTCCTCCTATGTCCACACTGTTCTTTGCTCAATTTCCTAAGAAAATGTTTCATTTGAAGTTTAAAAGTGAGCCTTGGAACACTATGAAAATATTCAGAATAAAGCGCAGAAAGAAAGTTTCAAAAAAGAGTTTTGAATGGATTTGAACACTTGACCAAAACTGGCTTAGGTTTGAAAATCAAGCACAAATTCCATTTTTCTTATTGAGAATTTTGTGAGAAACACATTTTTGTTTTCATCATCAGGCAATCAAATGAAAACGCCTAAGTCTTAGGGCTGACCAAAATGGGGTGTCTATAACTGGGAGTTCTCAAAGACCGCTCATGCGATCAAAACACCGCTCAAGAGAACAAGAAGAAAACTAGACAGCAATTCTATTGGAAAACTAACTCCCAACCTATTTCAAACGCAACCAACAACCTAACTCAACTACCAATAAGATGACGAAGGGTATCAACAACAATTAAAATTACGGAATCCTAGATCTAAAAGCATGAAATAAACCGGAATTGTTATACTTATTTTCATATTTTTATCGTAAATTTCTTCATCATTTTATTAATTAAATTGTATTAGTACATAACATTTTTCTAACACTTCCTTCCGCAATCCGCCCTCTTTCCCCTCCTCCTATGTCGCCACATTCACAACCACCATTGCACAATTACAGCCACTATCGCACCATCGACGACCACCAGATCTAGTAATTAAGATTTAGGTAAGGTATTGGTGGTGGGAAGTAGGGGTCTGAAGTGATTATTGGTTTAGGGTGGAAGAGGCAAAGGAGGTTAGGAAAGGTTCGTAGTGGCTGCAAGTAGTAGAAAAGAGGCTTGGATTAAAGTTTGGGGAAAGAAGATGGCTAGACCTAAGGTTTGTGGGGGAAAAGTAGGAGGATGAAGAAGAAATGGAGAATTGAGAGGAGAATGAGAAAGAGAAGAGTGGCAAGAGAAAAAAAAAAAAAAAAAAAAAAAGAGGGAGCGGCAGTGGTGACTGTAGCTTAAGGTTAGAGAGAGTGGCCACCAGTGGCTTGAAAATGTAGAGGATGGCTGGTTGCCAGCCGCTAGTGAGAAGTGGAAGAAAGAATAAGGTTTTTTTTTTTTTAAGCACCAAGTAAAACTTCATTGTTTTGATCAAAACGAGGTTTGTTTCAATGAACTGCATGACAACTTTAGAGAAGCAACTCTAGAGGATCCACACGCTGGCCTAATAGCTAATGTGGCTTTGGCTTAGTTGAAATGCCTCATTTTGATGAAAAATTATATCATAGATTCATAGTATTAGAAGTAAAGGGTAAATTATAAAAATATTTCTTAAGATTTACTTAAAATACAGATTGTTCTTTATTATTTTAAAAATTACAAATATTTCTTTTTATAATTTTTTGTTTAACAAAATTAACGGAGAAAATAAAATTTCTAACTATTCTCATATATAATAATAAAATTACTTGAATTATTAATTGAAATATATTTATGATATTATTAAAAATAATTAATTGACTTGATAATTTATTAATAAAAAGGATTATTTGATATGCAATTAGAAATTTGAAAGGGTATGATATCATTTTTGTAACTAAATGGAATAATCTGTATTTTAATTAAACTTTTAGAGGGATATATTTGTAATTTACCATAGAGTAAATATATGTTGTGCTCCAAATGATATTTTATTAATTAATTAAGGGTTTTGTTATGCAATAAATATGCCTAATTAACTCCACTATCATGAAAAAGAGCAAATACATTAACTATATTTGGTAAAGGACTAAATTACCCTTTTTCTTTAATTCTCTATTTTGATCTTTATATACATATATATATATATATATATACACAGTCCTACTGTCCCACTCATGCCCAACAATATGTATGTTTATAGATATATCAATAAATATGTTCTTATCACCAAAAAAAAAAAAAAAAAATTCATTCTTTAATTTATCACCAATAATAAATCTTATATAAAAATTTGTTGTCATAAAACTATAAAAAGTAAAGTGTCAATTTTAAAAATTAAAAATTGAGAAAAATATATTTTAATAAAGACTACAATAAATCAAATTCAATATATATAAAAGCTTACAAAAACTAGCTTCTTTTTTTTCTAAATTTTTTTCAAAAAATTCCAGAATTTTAGATTTTAAAATTGTACATTTAAGTTAAGTCCATCACAGTTAGAAGGTTTTAGGATGGTGGGAAATGAAAATACAAAAAACAAAAGAGACAAAAATAAAAATGAATAAGTAAGGTATTTTGGCCATCTTAATTTTTACAACTAGACAGTTATTGCATTTTTTTTTTACTTTTTCATGATAGTGGAGTTAGTTAGGTACATTTAGGCCTCGTTTAAAAATAGGTTTTTTCAATAATTTTTTGATTTTTTAATTAAAATATGATGTAAAAAATTAATCACCTTGCTTGTTTTCACTTTTCAAAAAATACTTTTCAGAAAATTGCACTTTTTTATTTTTTATATTTTTTTGTTTTTACTGAATTTTTTAAATATTTTTAGCAATTTTTTTACTTTTTAGACACACTTAACATAAATACACCTAAAAAGTAAAAAAAATTATAAAAAAAATCTTTTAAAAATTCACTAAATACCAAAAATACAAAAAAAATACAAAAATTCAGTACATTTTTTGTATTTTATGTATTTATTAATTTTTTAAAATATTTTTTTTACAAATTTTTTACTTTTAGATACATCTAAGTAAGGTGCATCTAAAAAAATAAATAAAATGTTTAAAAATTTAAAAATATTCACTAAAAATAAAAAAATACGAAAATCAAAAAAGTCAGTTTTCAAAAAACTTAATCCAAAAAACTCAAACCAAACACACTGAATATGTTTATGATGACTTTTTTAGTTTTTTACGAAAAGATATACAAAAAGTAGATAGAAAAGAGAATATTTAATTTTTTAGTATAGATTTTTGACTTTTTAATTTTTTTTTAGTAATTTTTTGACTTTTAAACTAAAAAGTGATATTGCCAAACGAGACGAATACCTCCTTAACAAGTGTTCTAAGTGTGCTTGTCAACAAAATTCATTAATTAAAGGGAATTCTATTTTCATTCCATACAAACTCTTAAGTCATCACAAATGGTGTTCGAATATAGATTTCGAAACAAAAGTTAAAAATGTGTTTGATTTGTATTTTGAGATAAATTTTAAAAAAAAAAAAATTAGAGAGAGTGTTTAGAAACTTTTTTGATTTATTTAGTTGTATATTTTGAAAATAGTTTTGGAGTATAGGAGTTTGGGATAATTTAATATTTTGTTGTAGTTGAATAGATGTGTGAGAGAGAAAAAATTATTAAGAAGGAGAGTAAAGAGAGAAAAAATGATTGATTGGCGTGTAGGAGAGAAAAAGTGATTTTAAAAAAAAAATTCAAAAAATCTAAACCAAACAAAATTTTAAAAAAAATTCTCAAAAATTATATCTTGAGATACAAACCAAACAAAGGCTAAATGTTTGGATTTAAAGTTATGAATAAAATTAAATTATTCAAATATATACCATGTTCAATTGTTTATATTCAAACAACTACTTTATGTTTATAAACTTATATCCAAATACTATTATTTACAATATGTACTGAGAGTTTGTATGATATACAAATAAAAATACCCTTAATTAAAACAGATGAAAAAAAAAAAAAGTTACAAAATGTGAATGAACTTAAGCTGCGGCAGTAACATCAACCTCAAATAATTCATTTTGGTGCAGGACCATCCTGGTACACGCAGCCCAACCCTCCTAAAGTGACCCACAGACAGAAATTGTACCATGTACGTTGAGGATGGAAGGCAGTTTATTTTGTCCGTTTATTTTTGGGAAATTTCGCAAAAAAATTCCATTTGGACTCTTCTTTAGTAAAAAAAGTAATTTAATTTATTTTACTTCATAAATTTCTTAAGAAAGGGTTGCACAATTGAGTAAGAATAAAATAAAATATCATTTTTTTCTTTGATAATATTGCTAGAATAACATGTTACTGTGAACCAGAGTAACATTACATGTTACTATGTCTCACAGTAACGCTATTTACATCAATTTCGACGGTAATATATATATATATATATATAAGAATTTTACAATCAATATGGATCTTATTTGATAGATCTTGATGAGATGATTCTAAAAATACTAATTTTATTAAAAATTGACATTTAAATTAAAAGTTATATTATTTTAAAATTTAATATTTTAGTAATAATGGTATGTGTTGGATTTTTTAAAAAAAAAACTTTTTATGCTTGTCATTAATGCATTAAAGTTTTATTATGAAGGAGTTTTGACTAAATTTCTTTTATTTTTGTGATTTCTTTTGCAGAAGTGCTATAGACTCCCACGATCCCCACGACCGGGCACCTGTGAGAGAGATAGAGAGGGAAAAAAAATATATAATGAATGGTCACCAATCAATTGGGGGTTATGGAGGTCACCCATTTTGGGCGTCTCAAGTATTTTTCTTTCTCTTATGATATGTTACTCTAATGCGAACGTGTCTGATAAAATTAAAAATTGAAAATTGAAAATAAAATTTAAAAAGTTCGATCCTTAATTTTTTAAATTGAAATGTTAATTGATTTTTGTTCGAGGTCCAAGAGAAATGAGAGGAACGACTACCCAGTAGTAGTTTCATGAAAGTGTGATCAAATTTAGGGATACTTTTTCATAAATCCCTTTTCTCCTAGTTATATTTCATTTAGTCTCTATTATTTTCTTATGTTCCAATAAGTCATATGGGAGACATAGTTACCAAAATACCCCTAATAATATTCACATTTACATTGTGAATGTTCCGTGATGTGAATATTCACTCCATCAATGTGAATATTAACATGTCAATGTGAATATTCACATTATAAAATATGTTCACATCACCAAATTGCTAACCGTTCAAAAAATATTTGTAAGGTTAGAAATGCCCATAAAATACCTTAAATATGAGAATTAGGATTTGGTAGATCAAATGTCCAAATAATAAGACTTATTAGAATATAATAATATCTTATGAACTAATTGAAATACAAACACTTGAAAAAGGATTTTCTAATAAATTTTCCTAAAATTTAAGTGTTGATCTAAAATAATTACGTCAGGCTCCAAGATTGGACTAGAGTGTGTTGTTGGGCTCGTGGAGGTTCACCATGGGTCCTGTTTCGATAATCTGAATTGTTTAATGTGTAGAACTCGTTGAGTATTTTATCCTTGTAAAAAAATCACGTTGATTGAATCAGATTTCTATTAATGGTAAATATAATTTGGAAATAAATTGTTAACACAAATCTGACTCGATCAAGTAGCTATCGATATCCGATCAACGTGATTTTTTATAAGAAAAAAGTAATCAATGAGCTCTACACATTGAACAGTTCGGATTATTGAAAAACGACCTGTGGTGGGCCACAGAGGCCCAACATCACCATCTAGTCCACAAAGTGGGCTGGAGACAAGCCTGGCCCAAAATAATTTATTTGACATAAGAATCAAAAATTAAAATTTGTTATTATTAATTTTTAAAATTTATATTTTCTTATGGTGACGTGGTAGTGCTGTGACAGTGTTGGCAGTGGTTAAGGATTTGGAGTAGGTGCTGTGATAACACCGGTGCTGTTACACTCCGTGTGGTTTATTTGGACCATATTTTGATGAACCAAATCGTTTATATTATAGGGTTCGTTAAGTATACCATTCATATAAAAAATAAATTTAATCGGATAAGTATAATCGCATGATCAAACCGAGTAACAACCTTAAAAAATTATTAAAATCATGTTAACCGTTTATTTTTTCTAAACATAAACGTGGTCATGTTGTAGGTTACAGATGTCTAATTAATTTAAATTTTTTTATGGATGATCTCTTAACAAACTTTACATTATGAAAAGTTTGAATTATTAAAATAAATTTGGGACATGCCTTTAAAGACTCACAACACGATATTGTACTTATAAGGGATGACAGTTATCCCAAATCCCAATGGTAGATGAAAGATTAGTTAAGGTATGGGGACGATGGCGAAATGTCGTAGAGGAGGTGGAATGGCGATGGTAGAAGATGATAGGGTGGTACTTTGGCAATGGAGGGGTGGTAGTGGTGGTGGTAAGGAAGTGGTGATGCTGGTAGTAGTGATGGTGGTGTTGGGTAGAAATGGTTGGATAATGGTGTAAGTGGCGGCGACAGTGGTACTTTGGCAATAGACAATGTTGTGCACAAAATTATTCAAATGTTGTCTCTAAAAACTCTCTCTCTCTAAAAAACCTCTACCCTAGGGCCCCACTATTGGCCTGTCGGCCGCCGCCAATAGCCATGGCAGTCGGCTGGCCTAGCTTCTTATGTGTATGCGTGTTTTTCCTCTTAATAAACTTGAACCCCCCATAGTTTTCCACCATCTCCTTCTCAAATCTAATCTCTAGATTTGCTTCGGATATTGTTTATGTTCTTTAGTTTTAGTGTTAGATGATTGTTTATTGGCATTCTTTGGGATTTTTGGTTGGGTGTTTCTTGGGTGGCATTAGATCTATCATCTCCAGCAGTCTCAAAGCATGATGTGTGACATCTTGTTCCAGGTGACCGCTCGAGTGAAGGAAGTTGCGTTCGAGCGGAGAATTGTTGCTCCCAGTATCTCGCAAGTTTACAAGCGGGACTGCTCAAGCATAGGAAGTTGCGCTTGAGCGTAGAATGTGAGCTTCCAGTAGTTTCAATGTAGCTCTGCAAAACTTTTAGGACTTGTTATTTTTCGCTCGAGCGATAGAGTTGTCACTCGAGCGATCCTTTGGTAGTTGTGCTTTCCACTTGAGCGAAGGAAATTGCGCTCGAGCAGTCTGCACGAAATCAGCGATTTAAAAAATGGACATTCTAGATCTTTTTCTTACTCTTTTCTTTCTCTCTCCGTTCTTTTCTTCCTCCTTCCGAAAAAACCCTAGTTTTCACCCCAAAACACTTCTCATTTTCCTAAGATCTAACCTAAATAGCTTGCAAGGAGTGGAGTACAAGTGGATATCTTTCTTCTTACCAATTGGATTCCATTTTTTGTGAAAGATTCTCTTAGAAGCTTGGTCTTTTGCTCATAACTTGAGGTAGGGTTATTTTTAACCTAGTATTTCTTTGTTTTGGAGAAGTTTATATGATATTGTTGTGATTTTAAGGCTTGATTAAATGATTGAGTTGGGTTAAATCATGTATTTAACGAAAGGGGGGCATTTTACTTAATTTTTATTAAAAATTTCTTATCATTTTACCTAAAATAGGAATATTGATGTTGAGAATTCATAAACATATATAAAAATAGGAAGAAAGCCCCAAATTTGAGTAAAAACCCCAATTTCCATCTATGTAGAAAGTAGTATTTTGATTGGAATTTCCTCAGTTTTGGAATCTTGGAAACAATGAAGAATAAAGATATGAATATTGTTAGGACAATAAAATTGTGGCTTGGAGATTAATTCTTTTTGAGTATTGTGTTTGTGTTTCTTCCTATATCATGTTGAATACTTGTTGATTAAATGAAAGTTTGGCATATTGAGCATGAGTCCCGGGTTAAGAGTTGGTTTTGATGTGGTTGTGTGTGTTGGTACCCGCACAGGGAGTCAAGGTGCCCAATTGCCCTGCTTGACCTTATCGTCGGACGAATGTGGAAAAATGTTTTTTGGATATCCATTGGTCCTACCGTATCATAGTCGGTAAAAGTGAAAAAACAGATGATTTTGAGTGCCCACGTCCTGTCGTATAATAGTCGGTAATTATGGGGATGGTTTTTAAATAAAGGTGTTTTGAATTTTAATTCAGACTCGTATGGAGGACTCATGGTATGTTTTCCTATCTAATATGATGATGATTGGTCTGAGTTGGAAATGTGATTATCCCACGGTGTACTCGTTTACATAATGAGCTATGTTTGTAAATATATATTTTAATTGCTTGCATTGTCTTGTCTCAATGATATCGAGGGCTTATTCAAACGATTAAATACTTGATTAAAAGTATTCCTACTGGGCATATAGCTCAACCCTAACTAATTTTTCAGGAAATGACGAAATGCCATCGCAGTGATGGTTTGGAGTAAATGGTTGTTTAGTTTTGGGAAAGAAGGCTCAAGAACATTTGTTATTTGAAATTTAAAGTTTGTATGTAGACTTCTAAATCTATTTTGTTGTACAGACCAATGTCTTGTGGTCATGTATGCCCTTAGGGCTTTTCTCTTTTGTAAAGTCATCTAGTTTATTGAACTTGAGAATGTAAACCATGATTCTTGAACCTTAGTTCAATTATTTGTTATGCTAGTTGTGGTGCATGTATGCATGCATGTACATGATTTGCAGGGTGTTACATGGTGGGTCTCCATTCGGTGGGATTTGGTGCTTGAATATGGGCATTTTCTTTGGATATAAAGGTTCAATGGGTGGTCGATACAGGGGAGGAGTTGGCGGTGAGTTTTCTTTATGGGTGTTCAGTGAAGCATGGGTCTTCAATGGGTTGCTTTAGAGTAGCAGAGTTGGGTCTTCAATGGCTTGGTGCGACAATTTCTGTACTCAGAGGGCAATTTCATGTTTCTAGTGGTAGGTTTTCTTTGTGGGTGTTCAGCGTTAGTGTAGGTGGTGGATTTTCTTTAATGGATGGTGGTTGGCAGAGGTGAAGCATAGTGGATGCTCGTGGTGGCGGTTGGATAAGACGACGTGGAGGTGAAATAGTGAGAATGGGAGACAGAGCAGGCCTGGGAGGTGCGTGTGGATGTGGAGCAGCAAAATGGAATGTATTTGGGGTTTTGGAACAATGTTTTAGGTAGTGTGTTTGGGGACAAGCGTGCAATGTTATTTGGGATGTATGTGGTCTTGGGAATTGTTTCAGTGTGGTATGGATGTTGTTGGGTTTGAGTGGGGCTCCAAAGTTTGGTTTGTAATTATCATGACCTGAACCAGCCCCTAGCGGTTTAGGCTGTGACCGCCAGTAATCATAGATTACCCGGCCTCAAAGACAAAACAGATAATTAATAACAGTAAGCGGGGGCACTACGAAAGTATTATAAAAACATAATTGTGTCCATCAAGCAGTGCATATATGCAAATTCCATGATATTAAAAACTTCAACCTCTTTACAAAGTTATAAGTACATAGATGCATCGCAACATCTTAAACTCTTATACAAAAGACCCATACATAACAAGTTCCAAGAAAAGAAAATAAATAAATAAATTAAATTAACAAAAAGGTTAACATAGCTCGGCTCCTCTTGAGTCCAAGCACACCCCGTCATGGAGGCACTTCAAAGAAGCTTCACAAAAGGGGTGGGCTTCCGAGGCTTTACTAAACTCGACGCTCCACTTTCTCACCTACATATATATAGGGAAAAGGGTGAGCTAAAGCCTAGTGAGTAATATCAGTATAAAGAGGTTGAATGAATGATGTCTATCATAATACAAAATTATATCATATGAGTTCCGAAGTAAAACATAGATGAGTACTTGTCGTATCAAAATTCACAAATCATAATCATATGTGGTGCATCCAATAGTGCAAAGCAAAGAGCCCGAAGACATAACAAAGAAACCACACGGGTCTAACAAAGAGACCATATAGGTCAAGCAAAGGGATCACTTGGGTCAACATTAGAGATCTTTGTGCAAATATAACAAAGGGCCACGGTATTATTTCCCTTGGGCGAGGGCCTTATTAACGAAGGGTTGCGGTATTGTTTTCCCTGGGCAAGAGCCATATAGCAAAAGGCCATTGTATTGTTACCCCCAGGCATGTGCTACACTAAGGATGCCACAATTACTTTTCAAAAGAGACAACCATTCATTCTTATCAAAATAGCATTTCAAAATAACATTTTTACAGTAAATTGAAAATATAGTTTAACATATCTTTACAAATATACTACTCACAGTGAAGCACATGTTCTCAACATATAGCGTATCATAATTCAATCTTATTCCTTGGCTAAAGATGTCTCAATGATTCTTAAGAATGCCTAAAAGAGCATGTTCGCTTGAGCACATCTTTAGTCGCTCGAGCAGAGTGGTCTGACTGTAAAAGTACTAGATGGTGTCAAAGTAGGCTCGACATTCGCTCAAGTCAAGTGCAATGTAAAGTCGAGTTCACTCGAGCATACACTTGGGTCGCTCGAGCCAACTGCAAAAGTTTGTAAAAATACTAAGAGCATGCAAAGTGCGCTCAAGTGACGACTTCACTGCTCAAGCGAAGTGAACGAATTCTGAAAATTCCAAAACAGAATTTGAAGTTCAAAAGTATATCTTTCATGTTCATAACTTGCATAGTTGTTCCAAATTCATGAAAACTCATAAAAAAATATGTATATATACTAAATTGGAAACTATGAGCTTAAAAACACCATGTACTGCCAAGTTTGAAACCAAATTCTTCATGCATGTAATGAATTGTCTTCCTTTCTTTTCAACACACTAATATATGAGATGACAAGTATAAAATTGTGAAGAACCTTAAGAAACAATAAGTGTAAGTCCCATGCATGTATGAATTTGTAGAAAACTACACTCAAAGATGGAGAATTATGTATGCATGTACTCAGTTGGCTCATTTCTACCATATTCAAGTTGTTTCTAACATTTCCTTTCAAATTACATGCAATTAATTCTACAACTAAGTGAATTCAATTTTTACATGGATTATCTTCATGAATTATGGTTAAAGATTATACCTAGAGCTTAAATTGAGATGTTACTAACTTAATTCCCTTCAATCTTCATTCAATTCTCTAGAATTTCCTCGTTTCTCTTTCTAAAGTGTTGAGCTTTCCACTCCATCTCTAATTTCAGCTACTTAGTCAAAGAATATGAACTCAATAAGCCTATATCCCATATTTATAGGTTTAATTAAGTTAGGTTAATTAAATGAGATTAGTCTTAACTAATTAGGCCTAAGGCCCTGTTTGGTAGAGCTGTGGGAAAGTGCTTATAGCTTATGCCTCAACAGCTTATAGCTTGTAACTTTCAGCTTAAGCTGATTTCCAGCTTATTCTTAAAGCATCACGTGCCTGTTTGGCAGAAATTATAATCAACTTATTTCAGCTTTCAGCTTAATTTAAGCTATTTTGATGTGTTTGGTTTAGCTTATAGCTTATAGCTTTTTGGAAGTCAGAAATCAGCTTATTCTTTGAGTGGGGCAGGAGATGCTTTAAGAATAAGTCAGAAATCAGCTTATGTTCATAGTTATAAGTTATAAGCTGTTTAGGCATAAGCAATAAGCACTTTCCCACAGCTCTACCAAACAGGGACCTGCCCCACTCAAAGAATAAGTTGATTTCTGACTTCCAAAAAGCTATAAGCTATAAGCTATAAGTTAAACTAAACACATCAAAATAGCTTAAATTAAGCTGAAAGCTGAAATAAGCTGTAATTAAGCTCTACCAAACAGGCACTAAGTCTAACTAATCTTAATCACTTTATTCTAATTATTTTGATCCGAATCAAATTTTAATTAAACTTACCATATGATTCTAAATATTTTAATTAGCCTATTGAACTAATCAATTTCGGTTTCTGAATCCGTTTCGGATCTCAATTTCGAATTCCAAGTTAGTATTCTAACAGATAATTCACAAGCAAACAAATAGGCACAAATTAAACATATAATCATGCAATTATGCTTAATGAAATATTATATAAACATAATACTTATGTCGGGGTCGTCACAGTAGTTTTGATCTTTTTTATTTTGTTTCTTAATTTTCTTTTCTTAACTAAAATATATATATAAAAATAAATAAATAAATAAATAAATAAATAACTGTGAGACTAAAGGGTTAGTTGTATGGATGCGAGTTGTAATAATAGGAGAGTTTGCACTTTTTGAATCTCTCTCAATGTATCTTTTTTTTCCTTACACCTTTAAATTTCATATTTTTAATGAAATTTTTTATTTTGTTGAAAAAAAAAAAAATAATTTGGCAAGTGATGGTGTTATAAGTGGTGGCAATGGTGGTTGTAGTGGTGGTGCTTTGGTGGTGGAGGTGTGGTGATTATATAGTGGTTGTAATCGTGGCAATAGTAATTGTAGCGATGCTTTGGTGGTGGAGGTGCGGTGGTTATATGGTGGTTGCAGTTGTGGCAGTGATGATAGAGGTTTATCAGGAAAATATTTGATGGAAAAACATTATACACAAAAATAATACTAAAATCTTATACATTTAGCATAGTAGGGTAGTAGATACTGTGTTTGGTGTACAGTTGTAATCATGATTTCACATTTATATTTGAGTGTTGTGTTTGGATATAATTCTCAAAAATTAATTCTACACCCATGTTTGAAAACTCTTTCCAGAATATGGGTGGTCGACAGAGTACTTGAATTTTGAATTTGGTTTTTTTTTTTTGTTGCAGCTGTTATGTGAAAAAAAAAATTAAGTAAATTTTTTCAATAGTTATTTTTTAGAATTGAAATTTAAAAAGAGTTTGGTTATGAGTTTTGAATAGAATTTTCAACAGAGTTTTGAGTTGTGTGTTTGGTTATGAGTTGTAAGTTTTTGAATTAAGTTTTGAAAACCTTTTTTAAAACTCATAATCAAACTTCTTATTTTAAAACTCATTTAAAAAATTTAACACTCAATTCAAAACTCTTTTTAATACTCATAATCAAACAAATTTTCTTTTTTTAAATCATAATTCCAAAACTCATAAACTCAAAATATAACTATATTCTTAATTCTAAAACTCTACCAAACGTTACCTTAATTTTTTAAAATAATTTTAAGCTAAACTTGTTAAATTAAGTGGTACAAATTTTGTTTATCAAATCAACTTATCTCATTTTTACTTAATTGATTCAATTTTAATGATTGCTGAATTGTGTTATCAAACAAGCTTTAAAAATGATTTATGAAACAGTATAAATTATACTAAGGGTTCGTTTGGGAAGTGGGTTGGCTTTTTGACTTTTTTGGTTAGTTTAGTCTGGGGTCAAAAAGCCTCGTTTGGGAAGGGCTTTTGACTTTTTTAGATTTTTTGAGAGAAAAAGAATGTAATGATTATAGGTTGGATATGATGTTTTGTTTTATTGGGTTAAAAAATCTATTTTGTTTTTTATGACTATTTTAGCCCAAAAAACCTGGTTTTTTTCCCCCAAACGGAGCCTAAATATGCATAGACATCCATAACTTAAACCAAATAATATGGGGACTTCTATAAAACCTCTCTGCCTTAAACTAAAAAAAAATTAAAAAAATTACTATTTTAAAAATTATTGAGAAAATTGCATTAGCTTTGAAATCTACAATGAACTTAATCTCCTTTGAATCCAAAATAAATTTAGGTCAAGTTTGACATAACCTAAATAATACAAAAAGTAAAAAAGACACTATCCTATTTAAATCACATTATCTTATTTAAATCACACCACTTTTCTAACACATCACATCAAATCCAACCCATATAAACCAATAAATCAAAAAATGTACTTTTTTAAAGCATACCAAACCAATCCTTAGTTTGTGAATTTTAAGTATTATTTTAGATAACTTATCTAGATGTATATAACTATTATTTAGGAAATCCTTCGATATTACCCACTCTATAACGGTGGTGTTATGCTTTTTTGGTATATATATATATATATTTTTTTTTTTTCATGATAAGCTCTTGTTTGGTAATGACATGTTTTAGTTAAAAAGTTACTATAAGTTGTTACATCACTCTCTCTACTTTTTTGTATATCTTTTCGTAAAAAGTCAAAAATTATTAAAATAACTTATTTCCAAATAAGGCTCAAGTGTTATGTAATTTTGTGATAGAATTATATTAATTTTTAATTCAAAAAAAAAATTACGTGACGATATTACATATGTTTTTGTTGAAACATTTATTAATCATCACAATTTACGTATTTTTGACTTATTTTGAGAAGATGGTAAAAAGTGACTTTTTGGCTTTTAACCAAGCTTTTGGCTTTTTTAGACAAATGATTTGAGAAGTTGGTAAAAAGTGACTTTTGACTTTTTTGATTAATATTTGTTTATGATGTCAAATCATAATAAAATGACCAAACTACCCCCATTTATTTAAAATATTTACGACTTCACCTATGTAACACATTTTGATCCATGAGGGTAAAATTGTAATTTCACCGTTAGCTAAAAACCAACTTCCCAAATGAAAAAAAAGACAAAAAAGTCAACTTTTGACTTTTACTACAAACCAAAAAAAGTGACTTTTAACCAAATTTTCAAAATAGTCCTTTATTTTTTGGTCACAAATTATCAAAAGTGTACCTAAAAATCATGTCAACATGTACCTAAAAAGTGTATGGCACACAAGTAGCGAAGGAAATTCCTGTTGTTAAAAAAAATTCTTAATCTATACACATAGAAGAACCTCCACCAGTGAACTCGTTTTTGCAATAAAACACTTTCGAATCAATTTTTAATCACTCTTTGGTATCTCAGATCGAATCAATTTTTAATCACTATTTGGTACCGCAGAGAGCCACAACTCGTAAAACTTATGGAGTGATTGGGAGGGGATTAGACTAAAATAATTTATTTAAAAATAAAATAAACTAAAATAATTAATAAGATAAAATAATTAATAAATTAAAATAAATTATAATTATTTTATTTTTTTTGCTACAATTATTAAATTAATTATATAAAAAAAATCAACCAACTTTTAAATATAATTATTTTAACCAAATTAAAATACTAATTATGGGGTGTTTTGAAAAGATAATTAAAAATTGACTTTTTAGTTTTTTTTTTTATTTATAGTTTTTAGACTTTTTTTTTTTTTTTGGTGAGAGAAGAAATAAATTAAAAGATGAGAAGTGACTTTTAACTCACTTTTCAAATAAGCTAAAAATAACTCACTGAAATTATAAACCACACCAGTTCATACACGAGAGGAAGGGAGAGAGAGGAGGGATTTGTGACCAAAGCAAAGGAAAAGCGCAATGGCTTCATTTGAGAAATAGATTAAGGTTTAGTTTGGCATGATATAAAAAAATTAAAAAGTCACTATCCTATTTAACTTACTAGCTTATCACTCGTGCTATACACGGGATAATTATAGATATTTATATTTGTTTTAAATTTTTTTAATATATAAATTATGTTTTTAAAGATTTTTTTTAAAAATAATTTAACAATCTTATCACTAACAATAGTGTATAGGAGAAATTAAAAATGCTACTGCAGTAACTATGCACGAGTATATCTAAAATTATTTGTATGGGAGAATTTTAAATGTTGATCACGGATTTTGACCAAATCAATAAATGCAGGCATGTGGAAAGATATGTAGATTGAAAAAAATTAATAAATGCTGATCAGAGATTTTGACCAAATCAATAAATGCTGAGTTTTTTTTTTTAATAAAAAATTTAAAAAATTCAGATTGGGATATTAAAACTCCCACAGGCTTTGGGGGTTAAAAACCCCATTTTACTTAATATATAGTATAGATATCATTTCATTTAAATCACATCATCTCTCTATTATATCATTTTAAATCCAACTTATATTTCACGTTTTTTCGTAAAAAATCAAAAAGTATACTCATATTTCTCAACTCTAAAGTCGCTCTTACTTTTTAACTTATTTTAAATCATATCATTTTTTACATTTTTTAAACATTTAAAAAAAATTAAAAAACTAACTTTAATCAATTTTTCAAATAATAATGATAAAGAGTTTCACAAAACACAATCGTTACAATCTTCGAAATAATCTAATCTATTTATATCACCTTTAAAAAAAAATTCAAACGCATTAACAATCAATATCTTATTGAGATATTGGGATCTTCTGTCGTGGGTCCAAACCTTTTCCATTTTCAAAGCAACCCAATATGCAAGACGGCCAGGGACGCGTGCGTGGGGGGAACTGAAGCTAATTGAAAACGAAATATAGCGCCGCCGAAACGCTACTACTAGTACTAGCAAGAGGGAGGCAGGGAGAGAGAGAGAGAGAGAGAGAGGGAGAATGGATTGTCTTGATCTCAATGAATTTCAAAAGAAGCTCTCCACCCACTTCAGGCCATGGCAACGCTCCATTCAATTCTGGCTTCGAGCTACTGATATCTACACTGGTTACAAGGTCTCTCTCTCTCTCTCTCTATATATATATATGTGTGTGTGTGTGTGTGTGTGTTTGTGTGTATTTGTAAAAATGTAATTTATGGCATGTTCGGTTTTGTTGTGAGTTTATAGGTGTTTCAGCTTCGAGTGAGTTTCGAGAAAGATGTGCGGAAGCAAGAGGCTATGTGGGAAAGACAACATGAGTTTGCTGCTGACAAGCTATTTCACATGTGCTCTGACCTTGGTGGCTTTTTTCTCAAGGTCTATATATTTGTGTTATTCAATCTCAATCTCAAATGGGATGGGTTGTTCTTTTTAACTTCATTTCTGGGTTCTGAATGCTCTAATGCTAGTGGGTATTTTGATTTCTTCCCTGTTTATTGGATTTGGCTGTTATTTAATTTCTATTTCTCCAAATGGGGTTTCACGATTTAGGCTGATTCTGATATACTAATTTGGTTACTTGAGAAACTTGACATTATTGATTGTTTGTATTTAATGACTATGTATGTGTGGTGTAGATTAATTTTACTTATTAGTGGGATGGTATGGGGTTTGGGTTTGGGTTTGATGTAGGTTGCCCAAGTCATTGGGAAGCCTGACTTGGCCCCAGCTGCATGGGTTAGAAGGCTCGTTACGCTGTGTGATCAAGCTCCTGCAACCCGGCTTGATGTCATCCAAGCTGTGCTTGAAAATGAGTTGGGTCAATGTGTTGATGAATTGTTCGAAAGATTTGATGCTGATCCAATTGGTTCTGCTTCAATTGCACAGGTGACTCAGCTATCCCTAAATTTCTATCAGTGCCATGCTGTTGGAAGTAATTTAATTTTTTGAGTAGCTCTGCCAAAACCCAAAAAAAAAGGATGTTAAGAATTGAGGAACTTGAAAAGAGACATGACACAACATCCATGGACCCATGATTTCTGTGTGTGTAAATGTTTCGTATTGATACAAGTTCCTTGAAAATAAGCAGTAGGATGCTCACAAAAAGTCAAAACTTTCTGAGAAAACAATGGTGTGGAGGTGAAGGTCACGTGATGTAAGATTTTATCAAACCAAAAGTTGCATACCAATATGGAGAAGTTAATTTGTCATTGGTATTTAAAAGTGTGATAGCGTCTTATATGGTTATGAAAACCTAACATTTACCAAAATGAAGTTAGATCCATGATTTTAAATGTAAGTAAAATGCCTTGGAGTTCAGTTCCACAGGTAAATCTTCCTGTTGGTTTGAAGAAAGTTTATTTACTGACAAGTGTTTGGTCATATTAGTGCAATTTGATGTAATTGAAAACATATAGTAAAAATTGTATCCAGCTTGATTCATATCTTCCTTGTTCATTGAATGATCAAGACCTGGCAATTGTTTCCCTGTAGTTTCAATTTTTACTTTTTGATAAGTTTTTAGTCACTTGAAATCTGTATTTAGATGGGGATGCTACTAGAACATATTTGTTTGTGAAAGGAAAAAGCTAGCCGGATGGCCTGTTTAGTTCAAGGTCATCCTGAGCTCAATCCATTTGTTAACAAATTGATTCGAGGCAAACCAAACCAAACCAAACAAAACTTTCGCATGACAGATGAAAAACTCACCCACCCTTCCCAGACTAAGAAGATCCAGCTGGGGCATGCTGGAGTTTTGCACAACTCAAATTGATTCTTTGATTCCAGTTCGAAAATTTTATATTTTCCATGAATAATTCTTAAATCTTTAGTGACTGAAATTCAACTCAAACTTGTGAACAAAATCTTCTGATAAATCCCACACAATTGCAAGTTGTTTCGCTCTGCTATTGTATTCATTTTGCATTTCATTGTTGTAAAAGTTGCTTTCCTTGGTGGAAGGATTTAGGATGGAAATTTGTAATAATGCATACAGAGAGTCACACTCACATGGTACCTATGTTTCATGGTCAATTTAGGTGCATCGAGCGAGATTAAAAGGTGATAAAACTGATGTTGTAGTCAAGGTAAGGATGCTTTAACTTTGCTTCCTCTCTATGGTTTCCAGGTTCTAATTGCTACAGTAATGCAGGTGCAACATCCTGGTGTTCAGGATTTGATGATGACAGATATCCGTAACTTGAAAGCTTTTGCATTATACATCCAAAAGACAGATATCAAATTTGATCTCCACTCTATAGCTAAGGAAATGGAGAAACAGGTGCACATTGTTTCTGTGTTGGTGTTCCATGAAGATACATTTAACCCTATTTTTCTAAGATTTTGTGGAACAACTTGTGCTTGTTGTTCATACAGCCCTCCAAAATAAATAAATAAATAGAATAAAAAGGAGGAAAAATTGAAAACATAGAAATTTAAAAAGCTGAGTATATGTTAAATGTTTTTTTTAACTTGTGAACTTATATTACTACAAGATCCATTGGTCTTTTGAAACAAACCTTGAATAATGTATGTGATCATTGAGTGATGACATGATAGTTGTTCAACCAATGAGCCCAATGGGGTGTGGTATTTAATATACGGAGAGGGTTGGATGATATACCTCTTTCCTTGAAGGTACTCTATGGTAGAACTGGATATTATTTGAATTGAATATAGTAAGGTGTGTTCTTATCTACAAAGTTCATTTGAGTGTTGCTGGTTTCTGCTATTTCAAACATAGCATTTAGGTACTAAGGAAAATAGGGTCATAAGGGGAAAGGAAACTGGAAAAGGAGGGGTTAGTGGCAGGAGGGGTGTGAAGGAGTTAAGGAATTTTGTGAGAGAAATTCTATTTCCGCACATTTAATTAGCTCAAGGCACACACTTAATGAAATATTAATTTAATGACAATTATATCCTAAGTAAAAATGACTATAATAGACATCCAATAACACTCATAAAATTATATGAAAAATTTTTCTGTACACATCTTTAAGAACAAGAAAATCTCAATGTACACCTTTTGAGTTAAAAAAAAATTAAACTTTAATTTTTTCATTGTTATCACTTTACTTGTTGCACACTCTATACTCTTCTATTGCTAGGCCTGTAGTGTTGCTCAAGGTAGGAAATTCCTGAGTCTTTCTATTTATGCCACTAATTCTCCTGGTCAAAGAGATCATCACACCATGATCAATTCCATCAACGGTACGCTATCAATCAAATAAATCAACAAAATAAACCGCCTAAGACTACTTTGTTGCTATAAGAATGTTTTGTACTCACAATTCAGTTAATTGATTCAACACACATAATTTTCGAAACTAAATTGTCAAAAACATGGCATAATTTCAGAACTACAGAACCGAAAAAATTCATCAACTTCGGAAACTAATAATTGAGAAAATTTTTTTTTTTTTCTAGTAGTAATTTGTCGAAATAATACAATTTATTTGGAAGTTATGTTCCGAATTCACTCTATTGTTTCAGAAACCCAATGCTGAAAGCCCCAAACCGTCACTCACAAGACTGAAATTGAAGGTTTTATGCCAATGGAGTGCACATAGATCCGAAATGATAAAGGCAATAACAAAATAATAAATGTAATAAGAAAATGGAAAGTATTTTAGAGGAATTACAATGGTCTTGAATGGAGGTTCAATGGAGGTCTTCTATGTAAGTATTCTATGGAGGAAATTTCACTTCAGACCATAGTCTTCAAGGGCATAGGTGGGCCAATGTGGAAGTAGGGTCAATCAAAAGTGTGTGGAAAGAGGGTTAGTGATGTGTGTATAATGGTTATGAGTGAAGGGTGTAATTGTAACTTGAAGTGTGTGAATTGAGAAAATTAATTGATAATCAAATTAATAGGTGTGTGTATTGAGAAAAGATATGTACTGAGCTAATTAGGTGTGTGGAAATAGAATTTCCCATTTTGTGAGCACCATTAATTATGATAGGCGACATGAGAAGGTTAGGGGTGTTGATGTTTCTCAATGAAGATTATTAGTTGGTGTATGGGGAGGAAATATCCGTCGCCTTCCATATGCCTTGCTGCCAAGCTTGTCTCCTCTAACAGAACTCCGACTTGTTGCAAACAGAACAGAGGTGAGCTAGCCGGCGGGTGGTTTGCCAAAAAACCCCTTCCGACGGTCAAGTTAGCTTTATTGGAGAAGAAGAGAGAATGTATAGCTCAAGGGAGAGAATTGTAAGAGTTTGCATACCTTCCCCTGACTTTGTGCGCCCTTCTTATCTAAGCTGGCCATGCAGTCCCAGATTGTGCGCGCACTACATGTTGTCTTTTCCTGGATGCATGGGCTGTCCTCTCTTTTTCCTACACGTGTGCGCGTCAATACTGCCAAACAGTATTGGCCAAACCGCCAAACGGTATTAACTTATACTCATAGCGGATTCCTCTCCACATGGTCCAATCCTCATGCCATTGGACCATGTGGAGAGTCTCAACAGAGCAATAACTTGTGACGTCCTCAGACTGCTAGCTTAGATCCACCTTGTGCCGATCTAAGTCAGGCCGGCTCCCCAACTAGCTATGTTCTCGGCCAGTGTTGCGAGGTCACAATACTCCTGGACCGGTCAACCTGCTAGTTGCCTGCTCGGTCAAAGACTGCGGCCCGTCATTATTCCACTAGGTCCACACTTGCGGTTCAAACAAAGCCTTGAGCGGTTCAAGCACGACTTATTTCGGCACTAAGCCAGAGATCGCGAAGGTTTAGCTCGATCCAACGCCACATCAAGATTTGGCTTAGCTCGACCCAACACAATGCCTCATGTTGATTTAGTTCGGCCCAACATCGTGTCCGGTGTTGATTCAGTTCGGCCCAAGGCCATAGCTCGGCCTGTTGTTCGGCATAAATCCTCTTCTCAATTGCCTCTTAATTTCGTCTGCCTTGGCATGACTGGGATTACCTTTCATAGCCGAGCTATCTCTTTGGTCAACTTTTGATATTTGTACCGCCACCTGTCCATCCCATCAGTCTGTCGTGCTAACAACCCATCGCATCACGCCACGTGGCATCTTCCTACTAGTTCTGTGCGACTCTCCAGCTGTCAACACGATCTTCGAAATTTGAAAAGTTGGTGCCTTTTCATCTTTGCCTACGTATATGCCATTCACGCGTCATATGTGCCCCACTGTTCATTTTTCTCGAAATCAAACCCTAACCCTATCACTGCTCTCAGTGCCATTCCAACCATCATTGTGAGCACGATTCCCTCTTTCCCATAGACGACGCCAATTGTATGGAGAGGAAATATCCATCGCCTTCCGTACACCTTGCTACCAAGCTTGTCTCCTTTAACAGAACTCCGACTCGCTGCAAATAGAACAGAGGTGAGCTACCCGACGGGTGGTTTGCCTGAAAACTCCTTCGATGGTCAAGTTAGCTTTCTTGGAGAAAAAAAGAGAAAGTAGAGCGCAAGGGAGAGAATTGTAAGAGTTTGCATACCTTTCCCGGACTCTGTGCGCCCTTCTTATTTAGGCTGGCCATGTAGCCCCAGATTGTGTGTGCACTACCTCTGTTGTTCTTTCCTGGACCGTACTGCCCTCTCCTTTCCCTACACGTGTACGCGTCAATATTGCCAAACAATATTGGCTAAACCGCCAAACGGTATTGACGTATACTAGTGGATTCCTCTCCTCATGCCATTGGATCACGTGGAGTCTCAACTGAGCAATAACTTGTGGCGTCCCTAGACTGCTAGCTTAGATCCACCTTGTGCTGAGCTAAGTCAGGCCGGCTCCCCGGCTGGCTACATTCCCGACCAGTGCCGCGAGGTCACAATACTCCTGGACCAATCAACCTACCAGTCGCTCGTTTGGCCAAAGACGCGTCCTGTCATTATTCCACTCAATCCATGCTTGCGGTTCAAACCAAGCCTTGCTTGAGCCACTCTTGCGTTCAAGCACGACTTATTTCGGCACTAAGCTGGAGACTGTGAAGGTTTAGCTCGGTCCAACGCCACACCAAGCGTTAGGTTAGCTCGGCCCAACACAGTGCCTCATGTTGATTCAGTTCAGCCCAACATTGTGTCTAGTGTTGTTTCAGTTCGGGCCAAGGCTATAGTTTGGCCCGTTGTTCGGCATAAATCCCCCTCTTACTTGGAATGTGCGAGGTTTGGGCTCTCGAAAGAAGAAGGGGCTATTAGGGATTTTTTAAAGAAAGATCAACCAAATATTGTCATTTTTCAGGAAACTAAGGTGGAAGGGTGCGATAGGAATTTTATTAAAAGTATCTGGGGATCTAGGCACAGGCGGTGGGCTTTTGTACCTTCAGTTGGAAGGTCTGGGGGTATTTTAATCATGTGGGATGAGAGGGTTGTTTCAGAGTGTGAGTCTTTAGCAGGATAGTTCTCATTATCAATAGGTTTAGGAATCTGGACTGAGTGTGGTTGACGGTCCTTCTAGGAGGACAGATTGGTGGGAGGAGTTATATGGGCTATATGGGTTGTGTTCTCCAAATTGGTGTTTAGGGAGGGATTTCAATGTGGTTAGAAAGATTTCGGAGAAGATCACTGGGAATAGGATCAATAGAGGAATGACAGATTTTGACAGGTTTATTAGAGAGTGTGAGTTGATGGATCCTTTTCTCTTTAATGCTAGATTCACTTGGTCAAATTTGTAGGAAAATTTGGTATGTTGTAGATTGGACAGGTTTTTATTCTCTTATGGGATAGGAGGGGGTCTTTCCCAATGTGAGGTAGGAAACATTACCAAGATTAGTTTTTGATCATTGTCCCATTATGATAGAGAGTTGTCCTTTTAGGTAAGGGATTGACTCCCTTCATATTTGAAATTTTGTGGTTGGATCATCACTCTATCAAGGAAAATTTTGCGGGATTGTGGAATAATGCTAGATGTCATGGGTGGGAGGGTTTTAAATTTATGAGGAAGTTGAAGTTGATTAAAGAGGATGTGAAAAACTTGAATATGGAGGTTTTTGGGGACTTGGTGGATTTAAAATCTCAGATTAAGCATAGGATTGAGGAAATTGATGCAAGGGAGATGCAAGGGGAGCTAGATGGGTCAATGAGTGAAAGAAATGAGCTAAAATTGAAATTGGAGGAGTTGATTTTTAGGGAGTAGCTTTTTTAGCTTTTTTAGGCCCAAAAGGAAAATGTGTAGTGGTTAAAGGAGGGGGACATTAATTCAAAGTTTTTCATAATGTGGCAGATGGGAAAAAGAAAGCCTGAGGATAGTGGAGGCAAGGGAGGATCATATAGTCAAGGGAATTTTTAGATTTTTATTCTTAGTTGTATTCGAAGGATGAGATGGTTAGACCAGGGATAGAAAGATTTGAGTGGGGGTCTATTGATCTGGCAAATGCAAGTTGGTTAGAGAGACCTTTTGAGGAATTGGAGATTAGAGAAGCGGTATTTGATTGTGAGAGGGATAAAACCCAGGCCCGGATGGTTTCTCCATTGCTATTTTTCAAGATTGCTGGGAGGCGGTGAAAGAGGATTTGTTTAGAGTTTTTACGGAATTTCATGAGATGGGGGTGGTTAATTTGTGCTCAAATGCCACTTTCATCTGTTTAATTCCTAAGAATGAGGGAGCTATCAAAATCAGAGATTTCAGACCCATTAGCTTGGTTACATCACTTTATAAAATTTTGGGAAAAGTATTGTCAAAAAGGTGGTTGTCTTCATTGGGGGCTACTATTTCCCCATCTCAAGGGGCTTTTGTGAAAGGCAGACAGATTTTAGATGTGGTTCTGGTGGCAAATGAGGTGGTGGATGAATATAAGAGTTTAGGGAACGAAGGGATTGTCTTTAAGGCAGATTTTGAGAAAGTGTATGATCACATGAATTGGCATTTTTTGGATTTTGTAATAGAAAGGAAAGGTTATGGAGAGAGACAAAGATCATGGATTAGGGGGTGTTTGGCGACTTGCAATATGTCGGTAATAGTCAATGGTAAGCTAGGGGAGAGCTTTTAAGGCTTCGCAAGGACTTAGGAAGGGGGATCCCTTATCTCCTTTTCTTTTTATTTTGGTGGTAGACATGTTAATAAAGGATGGTGGATAGGGCTAGAGAGGCAGGTTTGTTTGAGGGCTTACATGTTGGTAAAGATAGGATTAGTTTGATACATTTATAGTTTGCGGATGGCACTGCTTTCTTTTCCTCGGGGGATGAAAAAGAATTAGTTAAATCTTTTTTCAGTGGTGAAACTTTTGGGGGGTGATTTCAGGTCTCAAGGATAATCTGGAAAAGAGTAGTGTGGTTGGTATTAATGTAGAGAGTAGTAAGCTTGAGCGAGTGGCTGTGCTTCTAGGATGTGGTGTGGAGACACTTCCGATTAGATATTTGAGACTTCCTTTGGGAGGTAACCCTAGAAATGAATCATCTGGGATTCCAGTTGTGAAAAAGATAGGAAAGAGGTTGGAAGGATGGAATAGGGCTTTACTTTCTCAACAAGTACATACACTTTGGTTAAGACAATTCTAAGTGGCATTCCAGTTTACTTTTTGTCTTTGTTTAAGATCCTAGTTAAGGTGGCAAGATCTTTTGAAAAATTGATACGAGATTTTCTTCTTCTTTTTTTTTTTTTTTTTTTTTTTTTTTGGGAAGGGGGGGGGGGGGGGCAGAAAGGATCATTTGGTGAATTGAGAGACAGTTTCCTTTCTTAAGGAGAAAGGGGGTTTGGCCATCGATAATACTGTGGCTAGAAACACAGCTCTACTTGGCAAGTGGTTATGGAGATTCCCAAATGAGTGTGATTCATTATGGCACAAGGTCATTAGAAGCAAGTATGAGATTCATGCTAATGGTAGAGACTCACAGGTGGTCACTAGGGGTAATGGTCGTGCTCCTTGGAAATGAATATCTCATATTTATCCAATCTGGCTTTGTTTCATTTTTGTGAGGGTGGGTAATGGGGAAGTTGCCAAATTTCAGGAGGATGTTTGGGTGGGTTCTTCTTCCTTTGTTGTGTCTTTCCTGCATTTGTGTAGAGTGTCTCAGTCTCATGATTGCTCTATTGCATCCATGGCATGCTCGTCTTTGGCCCTAATTTCTTGGAATTTTAATTTTCCTAGAAATCTTAATGATAGGGAAGTTGGGGAATTGATGGATCTATTGTCAAGGCTTGAACATGTCTCTTTGGTTCTAACTTTAGAGGACAAGTGGGTTTGGGCTATTTATTATTCGGGTTCCTTTTCTTGTAAATCTGTTTTTGACAAACTCATTGATAAGCCTCACATACTTCTGTTTCCTTTTCACAAGAAGTTATAGAGAGCTTGTGATCCTCTTAAGGTAAAGATGTTCATGTGGACCTTAGTTCATCGAGGCACTTTAACAAATGACACATTGCAAAAGAGGAGACCTTCCCATTCTCTAAATCCTCCATGGTGCATAATGTGTCGGAGGAACGGAGAATCATTGGACCATTTATTTCTGCATTGTCCAGTAGCAGCGAGTTTATGGCAAAGGTTGTTTTGTTTGGGGAATGTTATGTGGGTGGCTCCAAAAGATAGTGTACAAATGATTTTAATTGATTTTCGAGTATTGGGCAGGTCAAAGAGGGCCAAGGTGCTTTGGCTTAGTGCTATCTTTGCGATTTTTTGGGTCATTTGGTTGGAGAGAAATGGGTGTGTCTTCGAAGAAGTATCTCGAGATATTGATTTTTTTATTGAAAAAGTTCGACATTTAGCTTCTTTTTGGGTGTCAGCGAATCCTTTGATCAAAGGAATTCCTCTTTTTTTGATTGCAGCAGATTGGGTGTCAGTTTGTGATATGTAGTGTCCCATTTGTTTTGAGTTTCGTCTCTTCGCACTGCTTTGTCTTTTCTATATGTACTTTTCTTTATAGAGGATGCCTTATCCTCTTCTCTTTTGGCTATGTGCCTTAATAAAATCTTTGTTGGTCGCTGATCAAAAAAGAAAAAGCATTTTCCATAATTTGACCAAATTTTCTTGAAGTCGTCGTTGTGCATCTGTTGAATGTTTGTTATCATTTATATGAAACTTGCTTATGAGGACAGAAACCTACATGAGACGTAGACATGACCAAAAACAGATACTCCAATAAAAAAGTAGGAATGGATACAATGAGGACACAAATATATATATATATATATATCTAGAGATTGAATACAACAACATATTATGTAGAAAGTGAAGCTCAACAACTATGATATACATAATCACATGTTTATAATAGACTACCCTTGTAGTCTTTCGTTTTGTTGTCTTGTGACTCTACTTTTTCCTCATTTTAAATTGTGTCCATTTCATCCTTGACATGGAAGGAGGAAAATCTGAGAAGTGTTAGCCGAGTATCCCAAATGATGATATTTACTTTCATATTTTTGGAATGTCCAAGATGTATTATCCAATATGTTTCTAGGGCTGTTAGAGAATTGTAACTGTCTGTAATACTTAGACCCTTACACCCTTTTTGGTGGCTGTAAAGGTTGGTAATATGTCTTGCTCTAAGCCTCCATGCAATACATACTTTTATCCAAATCTCATAGTGGAATCTGATTAATTTAACTTGGTAAGTTTCTGCCAACTTAAAATCAGGTTCAAAGTGGATGTGGTGACTACATTTCTCATATCATGACAAGTCAGATGTACAAGTACATTGGCTTTTAAAACATTAGCTGACGCTTAGAGCTGATCATGGTATGGTAGATATTCAAATGAATCTCAAATGATCTTTTTTCTTACTGCCAAACTCTAAACATTGTGGCTAGCATTTTGGAAGTAATTTACCACCTTTAGAGAAGAAAAAACTGATTTTCCTTCCACCGGTAACAAATTTTCTTCCACACAGTGTTTCTACTGTCTGGGTCATATTATTTGTTTTAATGTTTCAAAGTGAGGTCTGTGGTTATCTTGAACTTTATAATTTTCAATATTTCCTTGACCTCATATGTATAACTCGAAGTTATAGCAATGCTAAATAAAATCAAGTTTAAACCCATTTGTTGGTAGAAATTTATACTGTTACTGTTCTTTCCTAATTTAGTAAATGTAAACTTTTTCTTTATGTGAGACTTTATCAGATCCTGTTTTTAGATGATAATGTAGCTTTCATTTATATCATTGAAGATTGGGTTTGAATTTGACTTCAAGAGAGAAGCTGATGCTATGGAAAGAATTAAACGTTTTATGCTTGAGAATAATAAAAAAGCTCCTGTCATGGTGCCAAGGGTGATGCGGGATATGGTCACTAGGTATGTTGTGGTGTATTTCATTTTCCTCTAGCTGGCTCTGTGGTATTTAGCTAGGACCAAAGTATTTAATGTTAATTTAATTTTGAAACTTTTTGATACTTGTATCAGAAAAACGTTGTTAATAATTATCAAACATTACACCCAGAATGTGCAAATGGATCTTTTGGGTATATATATATATATATTTTTTGTGGTCTTGCTTTTTTGGTAATTTATTCCTAACTTGATTCAATCAATTTGATTCATGAGTGAATGTTTGAGTTTCATTACATCTTAAACTGTAGCAATAAGTCACTCTTTAGTGCCCACGTATGTAATAGTGCCTTTTGGGTACAACAACCAATGCATAAATGTTTGTGAAAATAAATATTTGATGCTGTAGAGATGGAAATTTAATATTGCACTTTATTTGATGATGATAAATGTGGATTTAATTACAAGGTAGCAACTTTGTTTATGATCATGCCACTTTTGGTTGCCTTGTGCCTTTTGGAAAAATTTGATTTGAGTAAGCTTCAAGCTTCATGCTTAAGAATATGGACTTCAAAGGTATAGAGTAAACACAATCCATGATCATTCCTTCCTTCTATCTTCTACCTAGTTTCTACTATATGAATGAAGAAGTTGACTATCTTCTTTGCGAGGAAAGATTTTTGTGAGATTCAATGTAGGATATTGGTGGCATCAAGCATGACATAAGGTGTGGTTGAGAGGTGCACGTTGTGAAACGTATATTATATTTTTGGTATCTTTCCTATTGTAATTTAGGTTAGAACTTAGAAGTTCCCTATTCAGTAGTTTTTCTCTTCCGATTTTGCTTGTCTATATTTAAGAGACTCAATAGCTATGTAATCATTCATTCAGAAATAATACATTCTTTCTCCAAAAGGATTCTTTCATGGTATCAGAGCCAGGGAAACCCTACCTCTGTTTCTGGTTTTTCTGACTCTGGTTCAGTTCGACGGGATCTTTTTCGCCGTAATTCTGGTTTGTTGCTCCAGGTCGTGATTGATCGGACTATTGGGTTGCGATCTACTCTCTTTCTCTCTGGTTCGTCGCTGGTTCGCTGTTTGCTCTTTGGTATGCTGGTTGTTCTTTGGTTCGAGGTATTCCTGAATTCTCTAGTTCGGTCTGTTCTTTCCGATTTTGCAACATTTTCTTCTCTGATTCCTTGGTTTGCAATCGATTTCCTTGGTTTGCTCTCTCTGAATCTCTTGTTATAAGTGATGTTATAATATACCAAAAATATAATATACATTTCACAGACATAAATTGAACTTAGTAAAGTTGGAAGTGTGTCACATCTTTCATGCTTCGTGTCTTCTTCACGTTATTTGGAGTAAGGTTGTCCACCAATTGACATGGATAAAAGTCTTCCAATCTTGTATATTGTCACATCTCTAATATAAGAATTGGTATTGTGTGTTCAACCTGTACAGGATTTCTCTGTTTAGTTTGGGCTTTGTGAATTGGCTTTTTAGTTTTGCTCACTTTTTTGTTAGAATTAATAATTAATACAAAATAGATGAATGAATACACAAACACAGAAATGAACATGTTAACATTTGCATAACAAGCATGACACATGAACACAAAGGCAGGTTACAGGTCACTGTGTTTCTCACTATACATACATGCAGAAAAGTAGTGAGAAAAAAATTGCATATTAGAAGGTGCTAAAATTTAACAGTGGGATGCGGTAAAAAATGTAGTTTGTAAGAAGAGATGTTATGTTTAATCTGAAAAAAAGAAAAAAATAGAAAAGAAAAAAAAAACTATTGACAAGATGAAGTGGTGGATGAAACTTCATAGTTCCAGTTTCAAAAAGTCAATATTGGAACACTGAGAGGACAGGTATAAGCAATAAGAGAATATTTGTACTGTTATTAATGGGTAAATATACTAACCTCCCTAAAGGTTGAAGAAAAATACAATAAGCTCAACAAATTTGATATAATTACATTATGCTCCCCTAAAGTTCTAATTTTAGTAACACTTTTTACCTGTACTATCATTCATACTGTTAATAATATGGATGAAAAATGACGTTGTCTTTTCTAGTAAAGGCTCTAATATATCAACCCACTCTTTGTTTAAAACACTTGTTGCATTTTTTCATGTTATATATTGTTTCTATGATTGCATTGCTGTATTTAATGATCTGACACTGTTACGCCAGTAATTTTGGTAATTCAAACAATGAACAGAGAGCGATTGCAGTTGCACTTCTTTCCTCCACAATCCTTCATCTTAATGGCTATCATCTGTTGTCACAACCTCACTAATGCCACCTTCTGCAATTAGATTGATTTCAATGAATTTACTTTACTCTTTTGGCCACTGATACATTGGTTTATTGTGTTTTTCCAAATTCTATACTGCACCATTGTTGATGCTGTGATTTCACATCACCTTTTGGTAATTAAGAGTTTCATTGTTTGGTTAGGAGGGTCTTGGTAATGGAATATATTGATGGAATCCCAATCCTAAAGCTTGGAGATGAAATAGATAAAAGAGGCATAAATCCTCGTGGTATGATCGCAACAGCAGCGAAGCAGTGAGCCCCTTGATCCCATAACTTGGTAGCTTTAAGTCTTAGTTTCTTCTTTGCTTACCTTGGTAGACTATGAGTAGCTTCCAATGGCTACAGGGAGTCATAGTATAAGTTTTGCATCGCATGGCCATTAGGATGATTTATAATGCTTTTGTTTTTGTTTTTTTGCATTACATATTCTTTCAATAACTTGGTAGCTTTAAGTCTTAGTTTCTTCTTTGCTTACCTTGGTAGACTATGAGTAGCTTCCAATGGCTACAGGGAGTCATAGTATAAGTTTTGCATCGCATGGCCATTAGGATGATTTATAATGCTTTTGTTTTTGTTTTTTTGCATTACATATTCTTTCAATAAATCATTAGAGCCTGCCAAATTACATTGGGGCTAATTTTTATCAGTGGTGACATTTAAAATTTTAAATTCTAGAAATTCTTTAGAAAATTCACTCTTAAATTTCATAACATATTTGTAATAAATCGACAAACTAAATTAAATATCTCAAATCACAAAACAAAAAGAGAATTTTAATATGAAGAGAATTTTAATATAAGTACTTTATTTTAACAAGACATGTAAATTTGTGAACTTTTACGATAGGCCGGCTTGCATCCTTGTTCCCTTTTACCTTGTCAATTTCTTATAGTTAGACATTTAAATTAAGTCCACTGATCAGGCTTTTTTTTTTTTTTGGAAGATAGAAACTCATTAGAGGCAAACACTATGTCTTCAATCTTTTTGAGTAACTAATGTTGACAGATATAGAAGTGAAATAAATAAATTCTCAATCAAGCAATAAATCAATTCAAAAAACCTTTTATTTCAACCAATTTTGTTTTGCTACATATAAAAAACCGTGTTGTAAATTATTTCATCCAACAACTTGTGAGCAACGCTTAAATATAAACCAAGTGAAAAAAGAGCAATCCATCAATGATTGACAAAATGATTCTCAATTTTTGTATGCAAATCAAGCCCCACAAACAAATGGTAAGGAGTCAAATTATTTGGTGAACTTTTGTTGTGAAGGGCAAGAACTTAAATATGGAGCAAACAAATCTAATTTTTGAATTTTAAAATGGAACAACTGATTGTCTCAAATCAATCTTCCCGTAAAGGTGTTAAAATGTGTAAAGTGGTAGAGTATGGGTATCGTATCCGCAGGGACAATTGTGTAATTATAACTATTTCAATTATCAATTCCCAAATTAGTTTGTTGATGAATTGTTTGTTGAGACAAATAATGAAACCCTAACTAAATAAGCAAGGACATTTGAGTTAAATAATAAGAAATGGCAACTTAGGGATCCAAATCCACCTCTAGTTCCGTACCTAAATTCTCATCTTAAATTATACGAATGATTGATTGGAATGAGCAAATTTCTCAACTACAAGTTGGAAATTGAAAAGAAAAGTAATGTTGTGTTCGAGGCAAGAGTACGGCCTATCTCAACCAGCACAGATTGTCCACTCTAAACTAGGGTTTGTGGCACAACTTGTCTAGTGAGAGCATAGTCCGTCTCAAGTTCCAAATACAACAACAATGAAAACTAAAGTAAAACATTCATTCGCAATCACAAAAATTGAAGCAAGAGTAAAGATAGAAATAATTTGATTCAAGAACTCAAAAGTTTTACAATTGATTCCAATTAAAACAATACAATACAAAGCTGTCAAGATGAAAATCTGGTTACTTGGGTAGGGTTTCATTGAAACCCTAAGGCTCCGTTTGGTTTGCCTTTGGAAGGAAAAATTTTCAAAACACTTTTTAAAATTCATAACCAAACACACAACTCAAAATTACACAGAACTCAATTAAAAAATTAATCTCAAAACTCATAACCAAACACACAGCACTAAACTCTTTTGATGATTTAGTGTTGAAAATGGTTAGTGATGGGATTGTTAAATTATTTTTATAAAAAATCTAAAAAAAATAATTTTTATATTTAAAAAATATCTAAAACAAATATATATATATATATATATATATTTTTTTTTTTCAAATAACAAGTTGAAATTGGAAAGATAAATAAATAAATTTAAAAAATTCACTATTCCGGTCAACCGATCGGACTTCCGGGAGAATGTCCGAGCGGACGACCGGGTAGACCCAATCCACTCTTTTCAAAATTCAAAAATACCTTTCAAAACACTTTTCAAAACTCATAACTAAACAAATTTTCTCTTTTCAAAACTCAACACACAATTCCACACTCAAATCACAACCCCAAAAAAAGAATCACAATTCCAAAACTAAACCAAACGCAGCCTAAGTATGGTGTTTAGCCACTCATGGAGATAGGTAGGAGTGACAAGGAAATGGAGGAGATGGTGAGCCCCATGGATGTTTAAGGTTTGCTTCCCCACTAGCCCTAGTTGCCTCCCTCTTTCAACCAAAGAAAATCATAACCCTTTTTCTTTCTTTCTTTTCTTTTTCTTTTTATACTTGAATTCTCTTAAGCTCATTTCTCATTTCCGCATGCATTTTGAGGGCAGTCAAAATTCTCCGCACATGCGAAACTTTGACAGTACACATTTAAGGAATGGCCGCTCGTGCGGTTAAGGTGGCTGCTCATGCAGTGGATGGTCGCACGTGCGGCGGCTCAGCAGTGCTGCAGTGAGAGTGACCATCTTGCATTTGCTGCTCATGCCGAGATCCTGCTGCTCGTGCTGAGAGACTCCGTGATCTCTTTCTCTTTAGTTCCACCACTTTTTAACCATTTAATTGAGAACTGGCTGTCAAACCTGCACACACAAGAAATACATCATATTTGCAAGTAACCGTACCTCAGAGACTATAAATGTAACTTAGACGGCCTCAATGTGGTACCTTTCGGCCCAGATTAACAACCTTAGCTACAAACTATAAGAACATCTCTAGTAGTTTAGTACGTTTGTGCTATACACAACAAAAATGTACTTTATACAAATTTATTCAAAGTTACTCCAGTAGTGTGTAGTATTTACTGTGCTAAAATAGCACATCTGCTTCAACAATGTAATATTTTTTATGCTATTTTTTATTCATTAAACAATCAACCACCATTTTTTTAATAATGCTTTAATTTATTAAGTCAAATTTATAAAATAAATAATTGGGCTTGTGCATAGATGTACTTTTTTTTTTATCTTTACATTAATTTATCTTAATTTTATTTGTGCCAAATTAATTCTTACTCAATTTATCTGCACATGACATAGTTGTAGTTAGTGATAAATTAAATTGCAAAAATAATGCATAGATGTAATTTTTATATATATATAAAAAAAAATAAATAAATAAAAAAAGGAAGAAGAAAGAAGTTTGCTGGTCAAAAAGTATAGTATAAAAATTTGGCATAGGATTGATACGAGCAAAACATATAGCTAGAGTGAGTGTTTTTTACCACACTGCTATTTTGCCTCTACTAAACCTAAATATTACACTACTGCTCTAAGGAAGACATTTTCAAAAGGTTGTTGTGTAATGTCATATAGATTAAAGATATATAGGGGTTCAAACCCATTTTTCAGTGGTGGTGACAATTGTATTATTATTATTTTTAGATAAAAAAGATATATTATTTTGAAGGGGTTTGGCTTACACCACTCTTCATTAAGTGATGCCACCCCTGGCAAGTTTTCTTAAGATGCTCTAATATGTAATGGCTAGAAGTGTGAAGGAGGTATTCAAATAGTTAAAAGGTGTCATCTGTCAAGATTTCTTTTTTGAATGCAAGTTGTTACTTGGTAATTCGCTTGGGAAATACCCATGAGATTGGCCCTTGCACCTTAAGAAGCACACACAGATACGACACAAACATGCCAACACAAAAATTTTCAAAAAATGTAGGATATGACATGTGGGAGACACATAAAATATATAATTTTATATATTTATTAGGGTACTCGGACCATGGGTCCAATTTCAAAACTGTTGGGGCAATAGCCCCAAACTCTATTCTTTTTGGACCAAAAGGATAATAATAATTTGAAAGACCATATTATTCCTATCTATCTGTCCACCTGATCTATTTGTCTGAGTGTCATCTATTTCTCCCACGTGCTGTCCATTATTTGTCCATGTGTTACCTATATGTCCATATCACCACCACCATCATCTGTCGTTGCTGGCCACCTTTGGGAAGCTTTCAGACGCCGACGAATTTTTCGAAATTTTTTTTGCTGCCGACGAATTTTCCAGTAACCAGCCGGTGATGAGGTAAAATTGAAAAAAAGATTCCTTCAAAACAATAATCTGTCCTTCTCATCAAACAATTTCATTAAACATGTCTTTACCACAAAAAAGAATTAAACCTTGGACCAAATAACATATGGCCCTGTCGGTGTGGACTTTTCACCAATTATCCATATTTATCATATGTCATATATAAGGATAAATAATTATTATATGTCATATATAGGAATATTTCGGTCAATAGTTTACATTGTTTTTGTTTTATTATGGAGTTTTTTTTTATTAAAACTTGTAATGTGTTTCATGTGCGTCTAACTGTTGAGAAGTGTCTAGCGAATGTCGTGTCGGATACAACATGTTACATTTTTAGAAGTGTTCGTGCTTCCTAGCTTGCACCCTTTCCTCAGTAAATGTGCCTGCTTTGTCTAGGTGCCATTTCTGATAGTATTCTCTGGATGCAAATTTCATGGTGAAAATCAAGATTACCAACCACATTGCATAAAAAACCCTAGACCAAGGGAATTTTTTCCCTCTTGAATGTGGTCTTTAATGTTCCACTGGCCATCATTCCTCTTTTAAGAAGCATCTTTAAAGTGGCTTCTTGTTCTTTCTTTTTGGTATCGCCGATCCTTTAACAATGCCATAAGTAGATGAAAAGCTCAACACTCTTACTAAAATATCTCACACGCAGGAACATCCTTAAAAGTTTGACACTTGCATATGGACAAATGATACTGAAGAGTGGTTTCTTCCATGCAGATCCCCATCCTGGAAATATTCTCATCTGTAAAGGGTCAGAGGCAAGTTAGCAACCGAACTTTACTACGTTAAAACCGAGCTTCCATCTTCCCAACATTTTCTCTTTCTTCACTCTTTGTTGATAGTCTAAATTCTGTTCCCAAATTAGTGATTTTAGCTTAATGATTAGATGATTTAGCCAGAAAGATGGATTACATAGTTGGTTGCTTCATATTCCAATATCATTTATCTGCATGCTTGTATTCAAATATCTTAAATTTGAATCTTCCTTTTCTCCCTGATCAGGTTGCCTTGCTTGACTATGGGCAAGTGAAGGACCTCCCTGACAATTTAAGGCTTGGATATGCAAATCTGGTACTTGCTATTGCTGATAATGATTCCTTAAGGGTATCAAAGAGCTACAGGTACTAAAATTTGCCCATAGATTCCTTGTTTATCATATTTGGCACAGAGGGAGAGTTTAAAAAAGGGGGAAAAAACCCCAAGGCGTTTGCCTGGTGGCAAGGCTTTGGATCTTGGGGTTGTGCTCCTCCAAGGTTTAGGGATTGCAATCTCTTAGGTGCTAACAATTCCTTGGGGCCATCGGACTGGGAAAAAACCCTTGAATTAACCGTAGTGTACTTGCGGGAAACTTCTTGCCGAGGGCCTGTGCATCCTTGGGGATTAGTCGGGCTTTGATCCGGACACGCTAGTGCCAATCAAAAAAAGGGGAAAAAAAGAAGAAAAAAGAAACAAGGAAGAAGAACAAAAGAAAAAGAAAGAGAAAGGATGGGAGGCGAGTTTTATCAATCCAGATTAGTATATGATTATATGTATAGCTAATATATGTGTGTGATGTAGCTATTCAATAGAACAAATGGATTGATTTTCTTTTTCTTTTTAATATCAATGTTGACTTTGTTGGGTTTGACTATTATTTACATTTTATTCATTTACTTAGGGAGCTAGGCATAGATACCTTAAGCAAGTGTGACGATGAACAGAAGGAAATGCTTAAGTTGGCGCAGACAATGTTTGATACAAAGCTACCGCCTGGCGTAACAATGTTGCAACCTTTCTCAGATGAATCTTCAATAAAAAAGTTTTCCGTTCCGGTATGCAAAATTTCTTGGATTGATTAGCTATGAGGTATTCAATATCTCCCATTTTCCTGTTCTTTGACATCCCACCAAAGGACTTGAACCTATCATCATTGCTTATATGCTTGTTTATTAGTAAACAACAACAATGATTAGTGTCTCTGCGCCTTCTGTGGCTATACGGATACCAGATGTAAAGGAACCCATTATTTCTGCGAAGGATTCAAAACAATTCTGTGTTCTTGTGGTGTGGTGACATTAGAAATTAGTATTTCATATTTCATGAAGATGTGCTATTTTTATCAATTCCTTATAATTTTTAAAATTGAGGTAAAACCCTTTTTGTTCGGTTGTATTTTCCTTGAGTATCAGTTTCATCTTCATGCTTGTTTCCTAATATCACCCCAAATATTGTTGAATATAAACATTTGTTCTAGTAGTGTGGTTGAGTGCGTATTTGAAGCTCTGTTTTATTTGTTAATAACAAGAAACATGTTATACGATGGATTTTTCATTCCACTATATTCCTTGATCTTATAACAGTAGATTTCCTTATTGTGTTATGGCAATGGTAGGTTTTTCCAGAAGAATTGTTTTCGATTCTTCGAACGGTGCATATTTTGAGAGGACTTAGCGTTGGTCTTGGAATCAACTACTCATGTGCGGAGCAGTGGAGACCGATTGCAGAAGAAGCATTGTATCTTGCTGGTAGACTAAAAGGTAAGGTGGCTCATATTAAATCTTGATTTTCAAAAGCAAACTTCCTTGTTCTATAATTTTTTAGTTAGTATGTTTTGTAACATTTTAAAAACTGATACTGTTTCAGGGGAGGATCTCAAGACTAAAAGACGTAGATGTGGTCTCTTCAGAAGAGTATTTGGGAGAGTGGTTGCCTTGTGAAGAGGTGTAGGCATGAATTGACCAGGAAGCCTTAGCGACTAAGAGGAGAGAGATTGTTTAGTGGTGGCGGAATAAAAAGAATAGGGGTTTGAGGGTGATGGGGGAAGGTCGAGAGGGGGTAAGGTGGCACCAAAAGTTGGAGAGGGGTAGGGGAGGGTGGCCAGAGTTAGGGGTGGCAGTCGAAGGTGGGTGGGGTGGGATGGTTAAATTTGAGGGGATGATGGTTATTTTAGGGTTGGGATATTTTGAAATTTAAATTTGAACTTGAGGGTCATGTGTGACCCATTAAAAATATAATTTTGATGAACTGTATTATTTATTTTGTAAAACTCTCGGTCTGTATTATTCGTGAAAAAATTAAATTGATTCAATAATTGTAATATTTTTATTTTCATATGTTTGTTTCTAAAAATAATAAATGGTCTACTTTTCAAAATATAGGTGTTGTCCTTTTTTCTAAAGAGAAACTCAATAAAATGAATATATTGCGATTATTATATTGACTTTAATTTTTTTATGAATGATATACGCTGAAGGTCCTACAAAATGAATAATTTAAATTATCAAAACGGAAGTCGTGATGAATCCCATAGGCCTCCCAAATTCAAGCCTAGTCCTAATTTTAATATTAAGTGAGGTACTTAATTTTTTTTTATTAAATTTAAAATTAATTAGTAAGGGTCTAAGAAGTTTGGGAAATTACTTCCCAGTGGAAAATGAAAAGGATAAGTAGTTAGTATAGTATTTTCTCAAATTTCAATAGAAGTGGAAGTTAGGGGTGCAAAATTGGCACGTGGCTCGTTGACGGTTCGAAACCTGCCCGCGGAAGGGGGTAGGCCCGGACCGGTTATGCCTGGGCCCGAGCCCAGCTCGGGATCTTGAGCCTGAGCTGTCATTTTGAAGCCTTGCCCAACCCGTGACTAGCCTGGCCCAACCTAGTCCAAAAATTTGCCGCCCATGACTCTGTCATAAGCAGTCAAAATTCAAATAATAATAATAATAATTAAAAAAAATATTCAAATGGTCATTTCACCGTTTACTTCCAACGGTAATTTTTTTTTTTTTTTTTAAAAAAAAAATTATCCTCCTTTCCCCCGAAACTCCTTTAAATATCCCCCTCTGCCATTTTATTTCTCACAAACAATTCTCTCTCTCAAACTCTCACTCTCACTCCCAACTCTCTCAATCAATTTTGAAGTTTCATTTCTAAGTGGCTATTGCAATTGTGCAAGAAGAAACTTTTATCAGAAGAAGTTAATTTTTGTATCGCATTCACCAGTCGGTAACATTAATAAGTTGAATTAAATTATTAGTTACTTATTTTTTTACATTAATTATTTCTTAACATATATTAGTTGTTATTGTTTACTCATTATTTAAATTAATTGTTAGTTCTTATACATTATTTTACTTACAATGAATCATAATATTTTTAATATTTATGTCGATATTGATGCATATACTACCCAACATGAATCTGTTGATTCTCCTTTTCATGTACCTAATATCCCTATTTCAGCAGTTGGATCATCATCTAGGGGCACAACTAGTAGTGTTTGGGAGCATTTCGAAAGAATATTTGTAAATAATCCTAATAGTACAATTATAATTAAAACAAAATGTAAATATTATGCATATTTACTCAGTATTGCATCTGCAGGGGTACTAGTCATCTAAAAAGGCATGCTAATAAATATTTACAAAATCAATAACTTGATATTAGAAGTCAAATGTAATTAGAGGCTTCATCAACTGGTCATTTTCAAACATTTTCATATGATCCTATACGTGCATAAAATTTTGTAGTTGATTATATTATAAAAAAAAGAACAACTTTTTACTACTAGTGAATGTATCGATTTTTTACAAATGGTTCACGAAAGTTTTGCATCGCAATATCAAAATTTCCAAGAAATATTACTACTAGAAATAGGATTTTAAAGAAATTTGAGGATATTAAAAATGAATTATTTGACATCTTCAAAAATTTGAATGGAAGAGTTTGTTTAACATCTGATCTGTAGTCAAACAATGGTTTAAAATATTAATGTATCACTGCACATTTTATTCATAATGATTGGAAATTAAATAAAAAAATTATTTCATTTAGATTAGTTGAATTTCCTCACACTGGTCATTCGTTTGGTGTAGAAATAAGAAATATATTACATGAGTTTGCAAAATAAAATATTTACCATTAGTTTAGATAAGGCAACATATTACAATCAGACTGTTCCCCATTTGAAATCAATTTTACAATTATTTGTTGGTGATGATTTATTTCATATTCGTTGTTGTGCCTGTATTTTAAACTTGATTGTTAAAGAAGCTATACATGTATATGAGACTTCTGCACTAGTGATAAAAAAGCGCGGTTGTTACTATTATGTCTTTTGCTAATCGAACTTTGGAATACAGGAAAATTTGTCAATAAGAAGGTATGTCATTTAAAAAATTAATTTTAGATATAGATAGTAAGTGAAATTCAAAATATAATATGTTAAGAAGAGCTTGTAAACAAAGAAAAACAAATATATTTATTTTTTGCAACAATATCAATAGAAGTATTAACTCCCACAAAACTTAATTGGTGCCAAGTAACCTTATATAAAAATTTTCTAAAAGTTTTGATACTACAATAAAATTATTTTCTTATATATATATATATATATATTCCTACTTCACCATTTTATTTTACATATGTTAGTAGAAATAATAAAAGTTTTCGTAAAATATATGGGTAATGAATATTATATAACCTTATTATTGCAATGAAAGAAAAAAATTGATTAATATTTTAATCCATTGCCTCATCTTTTAGGTTTAGTCATAATAATTTATCCTAGGCGTAAGGAAATTGGTTTACAATAATTTTTATGACATATTTTTGCTAATCAAGAATAATTTGCCTTTATTATAAAAACACGCAAAACATTATTTGAAGAATACAGGACAACTGCATCTTCAAATACACCTATACACACTACACCAACAACCTCATCTCAAAGCAGAAGATTAAGTGTTTTTTCAGCAATAAAAAGTAGATGAATATCTCAATATACAAGCATAAGTAAATCTAAACTACAACGTTATTTGGAAAGTCTAGCAGTGGATGATTGCGAAAATTTTGACATTTTGGATTGGTGGAAACAAAATGAAACTATGTGGCATGTACTTTCACAGATGACCCATGATATACTAACCGTTCCTATTTTTATAGTTGCTTCAGAAATAAATTTTAGTGCAGGTGGATGGGTGTTGAGTGATTATTGTAGCAAGCTTTTGCCTCAAATGGTTGAGACACTGATGATATTCACAGATCATATATATCCGCTTACAAGAAGACAAATTATGGTGAAAATGAGAGAATTCAAACCGATTTAGATGACATATCCTCGGGCAACGCGAGTGAATTGTCTACCTCCTTCGATGATTGATCAACAATTTATTTTTCACTATTTCATTTTGTTGTTTTTTTTATTAGATTATTGAGATGGAGTATAATGCAAATGATTGGTAGGCTAGTAGATTGCAACCTAGTTGGGATGCACTTGACCTATAATGATGCAATTGCTCTACCATCATTAATAATCTACATTTATTTTATTTAATAATATAAATTTTTGTAATATTTTATTTGTTTTTATTTTAAAATAAAAATTATTCATTCAATAAATATTATCTATTTAATTTAATGATTGCAATATTGCAAGTTTCATTTTGATATATATAAAATTATTCATTTCAAAATAAGAAAATTACATAATTTCATACATTTTTAATCATAACCAAAAAAACTTGAGTCATACACAATTAAATTTAAATACCACCACACATGAAACATAACTAAACATCTCATTAATCTTAACTAAAATATTATAGTACAATTTTTCTTTTATTTTTTTATCCCTCATAAATAATATATATACATAATATATTTATCGTTTATTTTTCATAAAAAAAAAGGCTTGCCAGGCCAACTCAGATTTCTTCAAAATCTTGTTTCTAATAGTATTTCTTGAAAATTTTTGATATTGAAATGCAAAACCTTCGTGAACCATTTGTAAAAAATCAGGACATTCACTAGTAGTAAAAGGTTGTTCTTTTTTTTATTTTTTATTTTTTTATTTTTTTAATAATATAATCAATTACAAAATTTTGTACATGTATAGGATCATATAAAAATATTTACAAATGACCAGTTGATGAAACTCCTAATTGCATTTGACTTTTAATATCGGGTTGTTGACTTTGTAAATGTCTGTTAGCATGCCTTTTTAGATGATTAGTACCCCATACAGATGCAACACTAAGTAAATATGTGCAATATTTACATTTTTCTTTAATTATAATTGTACCATCAAGATTATTTACAAATATTCTTTCGAAATGCTCCCAAACACTACTAGTCGTGCAACTAGAAGATGATTCAACTATTTGAAGATGAATATTAGGTACATGAGAAGGAGAATCAACAAATTCATGTTGTATAGCATATGCATCAATTTAGACATAAATATTAGGAATATTATGATTCATAATAATGTAGGTAAAATAATATATAAGAACGGACAATTAATTTAAATAATGAGTAAATAATAATAACTAATACATGTTAAGAAATAATTAACGTAAAAAAATGAGTAACTAATAAATTTAATTCAACTGATTAATGTTACCGATTGGCGAATGCGATGCAAAAACTATCTTCTTCTGATAGAAGCTTCTTCTTGCATAGTTGCAATTGTCACTTAGAGATGTGACTTCAAAATTAATTGAGAGAGTTGAGAGTTAAGAGAGATTGAGAGTTTGAGAGAGAGAATTGTTTGTGAGAAATAAAATGGGAGAGGGGGGATATTTATAAGAGTTTGAAAGGAGGGGGTTGATTTATAAAAAAAAAAAAAATTTGTTTTTGGCCGTTTGGTGTTAAACGGTCATTTGACCGTTTGAATTGAATTCAAATTTTTTTAATTTATTTTTTGAATTTTGTGATTGTTGGCAAAGAGTCATTGAGGGGGGGGTAGGTCGTAGTCGGGTGTGAAATTTTTTGGGCTAGGTTGAGCGGGGCTTCCAAAAAGACGGCTCAAGTCCAAGACCAAGATCTCGGGCAAGGCTTTGGCTTGGGCCTGGCCGAGCTTAACTGGGTTGGGCCTACCTCAAGTTGCAGGTGGCCTCGGGCCGCTAACGGGCCACGAGCCATTTTACACCCCTATTGCACTCATACACACATCACACACACACTTTGCAAAACTTATATAATTACCGCTCTCTATCTTTGTGCGCAACATATACATGAGAAGTTATTGGTTGTTTTTGGGGCATCGCTAGGTGATGCCTTAAGGGTATTATGATTTGTGAAAGAAATATGATTCACAATTTTGTATTAAGTGATTGAAAAATAAAAAAGAACATAATAAATTATGATTGGTGAGGAGAACCACCACATGAATCCCTATGAGCACTAATAATTTTTCCATACACATAGACACATCACCTTACACCTGTCACATCTACCTCTCATCTCATTTTTTAATAAAAAAAAAAGGAGAAATATCAAAAAAATAAATAAACAATAAAAAAATAATTGTAAATTTGTGGAAGTACAACACTTATGTGCACTATGTAGTGCATAAATTATTTGTACTTTCATAAATTTATGATTATTTTTTTAACTTTCTATTTTTTTGATATTTTTTCAAAGCAAAAAAAATTTATTTTATTTTGATAAAAAATATATAAATTTAATTTTTATAAAATTAATATAGTTTAAAAGGTATTAATAAAATCTTTAAAATGAGAAAAATGTTTAAAATATTTAATCAAAATTTAAATTAGTAATTCAAAATATATATGTTTGAATGATTTGAATTAATTTAAATAATACATTTTCCTAAAATTACTTTTTGAATAATAGTTTTATTCGTAGCTGCTTCCCGCTCCCTTTTTTAGTTGCCGCGGCGTCAATGGCTCCTTTTTCCCTCCAAATGTTTCAAACAAAGAAACCCTCTCTCTCTCTCTATATATATATACACAGAGAGAGAGAGTTGTTCTAAAGGGAGAGAAGAGATGCTGGGAAGGGTGAGACCACCTTCGTCTAGTTCGCTGGAGAGGCCACCTTCGAAGATCATCAAAGATGATTCTCTCTCCATCTATGGTACTACTTACTAACTACTCTCTCTCTCTCTCTCTCTCTCTCCACCATATGCATTTGATTTTTAAATCAGAAATGTGTTGGTTTGGTTAATTGTGTTGTGTGTCTGTCTTGTGTTGATTCAAATCGTTGTGTTTAGTTAAAAGTAATGATGAAATTATCATATGCAATATCACTCCTTTTGTTTAGTTAAATTTGATGATTACTCATATCATAATAATATCTTAGTTTAATTTCTTAAAAACCAAATGTCCCATTGCACTTCTTCACATGCCCTTTTTAATTTATTCTGATAAACATACTGACTGACTGCAATAATACTCTGCATTTATATGTTCTGTTTTAAACCATTATTAATCTGACAATTAAACTTGTGCTGATCACACCTACCACGTTTCTCTTTAAATCTGTATTCTATGTATTTGGAGAGCTGCAAATGCTAGATTTCAGTGAGAATACAAATCTTTGAGAAACTAATAACTTGTCCGCTGTGTTTGGTTGATGGATTTGGAAAGAAAAATGAAAAAAGGAAAAAATTCGGTGAAATATGAATAAAATATATTTATATTTAGTTTCATACACTTTTTTTTTTTCCTTTTCAAATCACTTTCCAAATCTCCCAACCAAACACAACGGTCATGTAGCCTGAATACCGTGCACTTGGAAACTTTTTAATTAATTGTAAGGCACCTCCTTACTTAATACATACATACATACATGCAATGCAAACATCTATTTGCCATACCCACCATATTCATAGTATACAGAGAGAGCATGATCTAAGTTACAGCAATCCAAAAGTCTGCAATGATATTGACAACAAATGAAATCCCTCTTAAGACAGCTTATTCAATGTATTAACTCATTTGCTTTTTCCTTGTTGATTGGAGAACAACAGTGTGGAAGATATGATGTTGTCTCTGTTAGTATTATTGTATCTGCACAAATACAATTATTCTTGTATAAAAGTGAAAAATCTTGTTTCATTCTCTCCTTCCACTGTACATATAGGCATATGATTAATATTGAAAGGATTAATAATCTCATGAATTAGTGTAGAATTAGTTATCTAATTAAACTGGTGAGATAACTATTTATTTTAATATTTTTTGTTTCATACTTGAAATTATGATCCTACTTCTTTTCAATATTAGAAATTTGTCTTGTCCGCTGTACATGTAATTCAGTTAATAAAATTTGCAATTAAACATGGGATTGTGAGTCCATGGACTAACAATTCCAATCCCATGCTATGATCCTAATAACCAAACATTCCCATATAGTTTCCATATTTCAAATATCCAACTCCAACTATAAATTCCATGGTAATCAATTTAATGTCACCAAGTGCAAACTGTGATCTGACAATCTGAAATTTACTGGTGTCTGTCTCCATTTGTAAGAAAAATGCTTTGCCACTGATAGCCATTTTAAACTATGAATCTTGATTTTAGAGGATAAGAAAAAAGTGGTATAACTAGAAAAAATATAAACCGTGTATTTATTTATATATATATTTTTGCAGTTGGGAGATAAATTTATGTACAAGTTCTCTATTTTATTTATTTATTTGTGCTGGGGATGGCAACAAATCAAAATGGTTTATATTATCCTAATTTTTTTTGGGGGTACATGGGAAATAATATTATCCTACAATTTACTTACAATGAAATGTGCCTTTGTCGGATTCTAAACTAGAAATTTGCAAGTACATTCACTTTCTTTTTAAGTGTTTGGTGCTTGGATAGTGATGCTTTTGAATAGTTTTTATAATTTATTATCAAGAGTGACAAACAGGAATAAGGAAATGCAAACACAGTGTTGCTTTTCAGCCATGATTTTTTTTTTTTAAAAAAAAAAGCCCCCACAAAAGTTCATAAGAAAATAAGAGTTTATGCATTTATGACAGTAGGTGCTAACTGATGACTTCTTGAAGGTTTATTCAGTTTCACTTTGATGTAGAGGCTACACTTGTGAAGCTTAGACACGGTTCTCGATGTAACCCAGTCTCACCCTCAGATCAGGCAATGAAAATAGATGTCAGCTGCGATTTTGCAAGCAATTCACCCTATGATGATGAGGCAATGACAGAAGATACAAATTGCTCTTCCAACAGCATTTCATCAAATTGTAGTGATTATCGGCCTATGGGCATCTTGAAAGAGCAACAGAACAAAATGAGGTCTGTTACTTACCTGTTTGCCAGATATAGGAGTTCTCAACACACTCTAAGCTTGCCTGCTGAGGCAGTTATGGTAGAGAATAAGTGTTGTTCAGCCAGTAGTTCACTGAGTGCAAAGACTGCGGATAGATGGAGTGATACAACAGGACTACAATTGCAACAGGAATGTGTAGATTCTGTCCCTGCTTTTCAAATGTTAGATAAGATTTGAATTTTGGGTAAAATACCCTTGCTAGTGAACTAATAATAGAGGGGTTGCTGGTTTGATTGCGCAGTTTGTTCCCGCTGTTTGTGATCTTTGTTTGTGTAGAAGAAAAACACATAATTGCTGTTGTACGCACATACATATATATATATTTTTATTTATAAAAGTAATCATTTATTCAATGAATTTTTTTCCTCTGGTTTAATTTCTAACCTATACAGATTAAGGTTGGTGTTATATATGCAGGCAGGTCCTCTCTCATGAATATATCATTGGCATATAGAAGGTAGATCTAGAAGTGTTTCATAATGCAAATAATATAACTGCCTATTGCTTCTTTGCCCTTTTCATATTGGGACAAGTACTATGATTTACAAGCTTTTCTTTCTTATTTTGGGCAAGCTAAGCTTCATGTCTTTGAGCTGTTGATTATAACTTCGAGCACATTTTTGTATCATAACTTAGGTTACTTCACATACCAAGATCTTAACCAAGGGGGTATTCACTGCCTAATTAATTACCCATGCATACATAACAAGTTCTTAGGTCAGTCTCATTTCAATAACAACTTTGTTGATTTTCTTTTCATTTTCTTCCACAAGCCTTTTTGCAAAATGTTTGTCCATTGTGATTGATTGTAATACTGCTATTTGCAAAATATTTCATCAAAGACATCACGCGGATACCAGTAGAAGATTCAATACTCATTTAAACATATACTTACCAACTAATAATCTGCCTCGAACAAGAAAAAAAAAAAAAATGTCCTGACCTGAACCAATGAATGTAATTAATGAAAAATGCAATTTGTTCCAATTCTCCACTTAAAAGTCCCACAATGCGGCCACCAAGGAAGAAGGTTATTGATTGGAATTCAAGGAAAATGGAAGCACTTGGCGGCATCAACGTACCACATAAGAAGCATAAGCATGACTTGATGCAAACATTTAAGTGGGAAAATGGTATTTCATATCATGCTAGAAAATCTTAACTAGGAGTCGCAAAATGAAATCAAATGATCAAAATGTGTTCATGAACACTAAGCCCCGTGACATCATTCACTCAAATATCTGACACACCATAATAATATACAATTTCCTTACTGATGGGTAACTCAAGGATAATGTCCTTAGCCCTAGCAGTGTAACAGGTTTCTGATGGAAATTTAACGAGTCAAAAATTCCAGAAGAAATAAGGTACAAAAGGCATGAAGTATTAAAGTTATCCAACAATTTCTCCGATGAAATTACTGGTGGAATATGCCCACTTCATGAACTGTCAGCATATTGCTTGAAATCACATCAAATGAATTAATCTTCCACAGATGGTTGAAAGAAATCTACAAAAGTGAATGAATCTATAAGATGGTAAAAGATCACACCCTCACCTATGGTGCTTTAGCTGGTGTCCATTGACATAATTCACCTTCTTTGAACCAAAGACCTGCAGCAAAAGCAAATTATTTAGACAGAACAAAAACATAATCTCATTAGTTATGCATATAGGCATGTTCAATCAAAGAGGGGCTGATATTTAGGCAGTTTCTGCAGTAAATAAATACACTAGTAACAGCAACACAATGAATGCTATCATACTCTTGTTTTGCCTGAAAGTAGAAAGTGGCTTTCTCATCTGTTTAAGTGGTTGATTTATTTATTTTATTTCTAGAACCATTCTTAAACGAAATAATGTTTAGACCATGTGATCAATCATAATCCATTCTTCACCCTATCATCTCTTTGTTGTCCAACGCATGATATTGATGTACCCAAAAGTTGATGAAACACCGACACTCAAGTTCCATATAGTTTTTCAGCCTAGTCAAATTTTATAGACAACTATATATATGTATATAGACACTTGTATGACAGGCCACGTATGCATAATTGAAACCAACTTAATCTAGTTTGCTAGCTAAACTCCAAACTAGTCAATCAAATGTTATGGGTGGTGAGCTTGGAATAAGATGGGAGTGTGGAAGGTTCCAGCTAACTTACTAGAAAAAATCTCTTAGGCCATGTTTGTTTGGGCGGACTAAATTAACATTCCCATGACTAATAGTCCTAGGACAACCAATCTGTTGGATTATGTATCCTATCTTAACTAATAGTCAAGTTTAAAATAATTAATCCGTACTTCAATTGTTTAACCAAACATCGAATTAATAATTTTATTGGACTATTAGTCCAATCCCAAGCTCATGTCCACCCAAACAAACATGGCCTTAGTGTGCTACTAAAGACCTAGGATTGAATCCCCTCTAGAATATTTAGATAGGTGCTGAAATGTTACATATTTTGGCTCCCCTTAGTATGCTTTTAGGTAGTGTTTGACATGGAGTGGAATGGAATGATCATTCCTTCAAAATATTCATTCTCATGTTTGGTTGACTAAAACAATAATGAAAAATTTATTATAAATAAAGTTATCATTCACCAATTCAAGGGAATGAATAGGAAAATTAAGGAATGACCATTCCATTCCATTCAATCTCATTCTAGTGAACCAAATGGTTATTAGTCCATTAACTTGTGTTACCCAACGGTCTAATGTTTTTCTTGTTAACTTGCAGGCTGAATTAGCCTTCGTGGGTGAGTTGGCTTAATCTGGTGCTTTTTGAAGCCTAATTAGACTTGCAGAATAAATCGCTTCGAGCCCCAAAAGAAAGTATGAAGGATAGGCGAAGTTGTACAATGGGCTACTATTGTATTTAGCAATCAAGTCCCGACATTGATACATATGCTTATGAAACTAATGGACTCGAGACACTAGGACTTTTCATATTGAATTAAAAAATCAAGTTATGCCACTTGTCCATGAAGTTCTGCGTCATATCTAGGAAGACTCCAAATTCTTGCACCATGATCTAGGCAGAATGTAAATTCCTGCACCATGATCCAGGTCGAATGTATTCCTACACCGTGGTCTAGAACTTCTGTGAGTGAATTCCTGCACCATGCTCTAGGCCGAATGTAAATTTTTGTAATTTGCAGGATTCCAGATTTCTATAAGGCTAGACAGACTTGCCAATAGGCCTTTTAAGCTTGCAAGAATGGTTAGTCATTGTTAATTGGCTTTCTTTATAGCTAGAAGGCCTCAATTCGTGAATATATGTGGGCAATTCCTCAAAGTTCAAGCTCCAAATGGCCCTTTCTTGCTTTTGACGCCAAGTTGCCATTTTTTGGTACAAACACACGCTAACATGATAAGAAAGTTAAACCAAGGGTTGGTTCGGAAATAGGATATTTTAGTAACGGGTAATTCTGTTACACACCATAAATTGTCTCAGTACACACCACTAAAACATTAAATTTATATTATAATAATATCTTTAAGTAAAAGAACTATTAAGGACAATAATGGTGTGTATTCTATCAATCCAAAGAATTCATACATCAAAACACAAAATACTCTTTACACATCATCGTTCAACACTCATAATCTTCTCCATTATCATCTAACACAGCACACTCATGATATCATTAATTATTAATTAGTTCACCTCATTCTCATCTTCATTATACTTCTATTCCCAACTCAAAATATTATTATCTTTGAACATGTAGGATTTAAAAACATTGGAATCAATCGGTTTTGAATATTTGCACCCCATGGATGACACTCAAATTCTTGCTTTGAAAGAATGTATCAATGAAAATTGTAGTTAACTAGACGAAGGCAATTTTGTTCTGTTTTGTTTTATTTTGTTTTTCGTTTTGTTTTTCTTGTTCATAAAATCACTTGAGTGATGGTTTTGTTCATTATATGTTCGGATTAACCAGGGTCGAAAATTTACACATTATTCAAATATTTACATGTGAACAAAACTATTTTGTTCAATTTATTAAGGTTGACCAAATATTAAATGTTTATACGTAAAAAATTGAGTATGATAAATCCGAATGAATTGGGTTGTCTAACATAAAAAGTATGAATTTAATAATTGATTGATACCTAAATGTTACATATTTGACCTGTTAAAATATATTTTATTAGTCTATTTATTTTTACTATTTTTGTATATATATATATTTATATATTTTGAATATTTGTATAAATATTAGTGCAAATAATATATTTTAAATATTTTATATATTGTATTATATCAATAAAGTAAATAAAAAAAAATAAAGAAAGAAAAATAATTGAAGCCGCCGGCTGCCGACCTCCCTGCTCAATTAAAAAAAAAAATATATATTTTATATAATAACTATTAATATTATATTATTATTAATTTTGTTTGTTTCTTTGCAGGTTTGACTATAAAATGAAGGCGGCTCAACGAAAGAAAGGGAGGCGAGCTCAGAAGGTTAAGCGAGAAAGGAAAGAAAAGAACTCATAAAATAAATAACCCATCATACATGCATGAATACAGTCATAGTATTTTAACGGTTCACATCATACTGATTACAAAAACAAAATAATCATTTAATAATTACAATCGTTTATCCCCGAGTTACAAAACAAGATAACCAAAACTAATTACTCAAAGCAACTATCAATCCTGCTAGATATTCAATTAACTACTTCATCTAACTTATATAGAAAACAACTTCACCTGTTCCAATCACACATCATCTATAAAGAGAAACCCCAAGCCTAAATGACCCAACATACTCGGCCAACCTTGAGGGAAGTCAAACAACAACTCACATCCCTACCAATCACACTCCACAATACTAACCTCCTGTTACCAACACAATAATCAGAACTATATACCAACACATACTAGTCCACGGACTAACAACCCACACCAAACCTACACGATATCACTTAAAAGAGTATAACAACTCCGTCTAACCACCAAGCACAAAGGACTCAAAACACCACTGTCCCTCAAAGACATACTAATTATCACTAAAGACAAACCAACACTAACTCACAACTTATGCTAATACATAGGTGCCCACTCTGAGTCCACTACTCAATCCAAAATGTTTCTATAAGAAGGGAAACACACAACTTAGGATACATAACACTAACACCTTTCCCAAAAATACTAATACAACACAATCACATAACAACTACTCAAACAACCCCATTGAGGCTCTAATTAATTTACATATCATCTACCACATAACACGTAACACGTAATCGCACTAAGTTTACAAAGATAATCATTCGTTCCAGTACTCGCTTAGATTTCTCATTAGAAACAACGCTGATCAAACGCGTTTCCAATAAGACCTCCAAGTTAGTCAACTAGACACCGAATAATTCTATGAGTCTCAATACTATGCCAAGATAAAATGCAACATATAAGTATGTTATCATTTAGCACACAAGATACAAATGTCCTCACCGAGCATGATAAACCTATTATGGCTAACCACTTCCCGCGAGCCCAAGGTTTTCAAACCCGGTTAGCTCTGATACCAAGTTGTCATGCCCTGGATTTACGAGGTCCGGCCCACATGAGTAAACTACCTAACGATAGACGATAATTAACAATACTCATGTAGATGTACATAATGTAGGCACACAGTACATGTGTTATTCCAATTTTATACATTCTCAGATACAACATGTAAGTCGAATAGATGCTCTGTAACTAAAATATACAAAGATGTTATAATCAAATTAAAATGCCCAGAGGCTTAGATCATATACAAAGGGTGTAACCCTTACAAGAATGGCACACGGTCAGCAGTAACATAAATGGCCCAGGGCCTACAAATAAATGAACCACCCTACACGGTTTCGAACACAACTTCACAGTTTCAGTCCATATCTACATAAGCATACCTGAAAAATATTTTCAGCCATGTAGGGTGAGCATAAAGCTCAATAGAAAATGTTTTAAAAACTAAATATGCTCCACCAGTGCAAATGATCATGAATGCAATACATACATATATAATATGCTCAAATGCATTCTCAAATCCACTAACTTTCTCAATAAAAACCCTTTCTTCTCAGTCTTCAAAACCTTTCATTTATTCAAAATGTTTTCCGAATTCAATACATTAGTTTGATATAAAATTCATTTTCACAAGTCAATCCAGGTATCCCAATACCAACTAGTAATTTCATTGCCAATTCCAATACGAATACATCATTAACCAAAAAAAAAAAAAAAACATTGTTAAGACCGTTTTAAAATCATTTCTTTTCAAAACCAAAATGATAATAAATAAAATGGGTAAATTTCCAAACCAATACAACCTTTCACGGAAATATTGTTCGTGAGAAATCGTTAAACGGGACTCATGTAAACGTAGGCTATACAAGCACTACTATTGCTATTTTACGAAAATTTCGTTTAAGGGATCGACACCTATGTATACACATGATTTTCGGGACTTTCACCCTGGACACATAGGCCAACTTAATTGATGTAGCAACAACCTTTTCTCAGATTCACCATTTTATTTAGCCTTTCCAAATAGCACAATACATGTGGTTCAAAATATTATTTTTCCAAAACAATGTAAATGTTTCAAAACATAATGCGAGAATTTCCAAAAACTTTTTTCCAAAACATACAGTTTAAATTTTAAAATTCATTACATGCTACATGATATGCATGATGTATAAACAGTCCAGTTTGCCTAGTTCGCATGCAATTTCTACAACAATCATAACTATCTTCCACCGATAGCCCAAAACAGATATCTCTAAACAGATAAAAAAATTCCATTAAAGATACACTTTTCCAAAATCTCAAATGGGAGTGATAATACATATCCAACTCCACTATCATCATTAATCTTCATTTCAATTTCACATTACTCAACATTTATTTCATTTCCTCTTTTAAATCTCAACAATTATATTTTAGGGCATAACCCCCTTCCTCTTTGAAAATCCATTTTAATGCAAGAAATAGCTCATTTTAACATATATCAACTCCAATTTCATAATCACAACCTTTTTTCAAGAAAACATTTGGAAACCCCTCTTTTACATTTTGATTTAATAATCCAACAATTTTCCAAAAAGATCAACATTTTAGGGTTTCTCCAAATTAGGGCTTTTTACTTTTAAAAACTTATATAAATTTTTTTGTAAGTGGAAAATAAACTTTTTATAGCTAAACTATAGCTCAACAATCCCATTTGGAACAAACCCTCACTTACAAGACAAATTTCCAAAAATCAATCCAAGAACAATGGAATCTATACATTTAAAATACACCACAAATACACTACCGAACTCATATTGAGTTTAAGAAATAGACCCTACCTCTTGAAGCAAGAAGGAAACAAGTTGGAAAAATCACCGGCGGCGAAACAACGGTCCGTTGAGATTAAATGGAAGCCCTCGTCGTGCCCTACATTTTGGTATATGGAACTAGGGGTCAAAGATGTATAGAAATAGATGAAATCAAGGCTAAAAAGCTTGAGAAAGCAAAAATGGAGGAAGGAGAGAGAGAAGGGAGTGAAAAGTGAGGAGGTTTGACCCAAAAAGTGACTTTTAAAGACCTGATTCTGCATAGTACACTCGAGCGTTGAAAGTTGTGCTCGAGTGCACTATGCTCACAGTACAATTCACAAATTTCAAACAGGTATAACTCTCTAGCCCAGACTCCATTTAGGGTCGTTCTTATGTCCAAATTGAAGCCCTGGAAGTAAGATTTCTAATGGTTCTAGCCTTATGCAGACGTCCCCGAACGTCCCGGGAGGATGAGTCCCGTTCCCCGTTCTGTTCATATTGGGCTCACTACAGTTCAGGACTCTCAAGTTGTCACGGTTCTTAATCTGAACCAAAGAGTCCAAATCCGGCAAATCATTTTGAGAAAAAAATAGATTTTTAGAAAAGAAGTGCCAAACATGAACTGCTTTGCCAGATACAGAGTCGCCACCTAAATATTTTTTATGGGGAATTTAGGAAACCCTGACTCGGTGCCAAAGGCCACGTGTCCGTCATCACCAAAGTTGCCTCGGCTCGGGAACTTGGGTACGATTGGGGAAGGTCAGCTATGAGCACCCCCTCTCGCCCGATCCGAAGATCGGCCTCTACTAACCATGATATCCAGTTTTGAAAACGTTATGTATTCTTATTCCATTTATTAGCCTAGAATTACTATGTTATGCGCGCAGTAAACAAGTATAGACCCAATTGCCTAAATCGGAACAAAACATTTCATGCTCCTTTTGAAAATGGTTTGCTACTCGTAAGTAGGCTGAAATGTAGGTTTTGCCACCCTCAAGTGGGCTTTAGAAAAGATGGTTTTGCCACTATCTAGTGGGCTTTAAAACTCACAGTTTTAATGCATTATTCCGATTTAGGCAATTCAACCTTCATCCACAGGCATTCAAGCAGTTATATCACATAAGCAGCTAGCCTCATGGTAATCATGCTGTTATGGCAACACTCACACGTATGCGGTATGCTAAAGCATGAATGCTTACCGAGTACTCCGAACCAAAACAAAAACTAGTTAGTAATCATATGCATGATCCTAGTTCATGTTGAAGTGACTAATGCAACGCATGCAAAATGCAACTAAGATAGGCTCGGCTAATCTACGATGACATGTGAAATGCTACAACTAACACGTATTCAATTTGGAATTGAAATACAAATGCAGTTAGAATGATGTGCCGAGCCCGGTGCATGCAAGACAAATGTATGAATGCACGTATGCATAGCATAAGGTATGCTAATTTAAATATGCCCTAGTCTACCATCATAAGCGGGTAAATAAAAGGGAAGAAAGACGTGGGGTTGGAAAACATACACACACTCACGCACACTTATTACACAATTGCCCTCGCTCGGAGGGTCCGAATAAATAATACAGATTTAACTAATTAACTAGCCGACTAACTAATTAATTAATTACAAAACTTCTAATTAATCAACAAATTAATTACAGAAACAGTCTAAATATGAAACTAAAGAGACCGCCACAGCTCTGCCTCGGAATGCGTGGACGATGCATGCTTGACTCGCCTTGCTCGGAAACCCGTGCCATGCCACTGTTGCCTCTGTTTTCCCTGCTATACTCCTCTGAAAACTGCCAAAGTCTCAGGATATTCTCACTGGATGCTGGGGAATGCCACCGGCCAAAGGGGATCATCACCGGCTGTGATTTGGTGGTCATCGGCTAAAGATTAATCCATCGGCCACCGATGGATGGCCGGTTGGCAGTATAGGTGGCCGGCCGGCCAAAGCTTCCTGCAGAACTTGTTTTTGACAGCAGCAGAGGGCTGACAATGCATGACAAGGAAATTCAAAGCAATGTATGCATGGCCACTCTCCCTATCATGCAATGGACTCTAGGGAGCATGGCCCTCGACCCTCGGGCCATCAATTGTGCACTTTTGATGCATGATGGCCTAAGAGGTCAAGTTAGCAACTTTGATGTAAATGCATGCAACAAACAAATGAGTGCCAATACCCTATCATATTGAGATCGAGGACATCGGCGACCGAGGATTGAGACGTGTTACGTCACCTTGAGTACGAACACTCCTCAATCTTCGTGCTTGGTTTGACACCTCAAACCAAGCAATGTAATGCATGTATACAAACATGGTTCAAGTGTACAAAAGACTAAGTTACAAAACATGCCAAATGCAATGTAAGCTACTATGCAAGTGTGCAATATGCCAAGCATGCAATGCTACAATACAACCTAGTTAGGCAACTAGGCAAAGTGGTAAACATGCAACAATGTATTGACTACAAGGATGCAACAAACATGCAATGTAATGAGTATACTACAAGATACAAATGCACGGACTTACACTAGGATGGAGGAACCTCAGCCACCTCCCCAAAACAGTGGCCAAAGTGCACTAAAATGATGATGCCAATCATGCAAAATAAGCATGCAAAGTAAAGAGCCTAAGACTAAGGCATGAAAGGCAGCTTTCAAGGGCACTCACAAGATGACAAACATGGATGCTAGGCTAACATATTAAGCTCTGAAAATGCATAGAGGAAGATGCCAAATCAACCATGTCATGCAAGCAAGGCATGCAACAATGATCCAAACTTGAAGCCAACCAAGAAGGGTCGAACCATGGCCATGTTAATCAAACCCCGATGGACCAAAATGACCTAAAATAGTCCTAGAGGACTCTAAAACAGGGCTGGAACATGCATAGATCATGGTCAAAACACGCCAAGGAATGAGTTCAAAACATGGGCATTCAAGGCCAAAAATGGGAGCATTGCTCAACACCCCCCCATGCAAACACGACATGAATTTTTCAATACAAAACGGAGTTTTAGCATGCAGAAAGGGCCCTCAAAACCCACTGATATGGCAGCCTAATGTCTAAACACATAGGCATGCACAATGACCATTTTCCAAGGCACAAAAGAACAACCTTTCAAGGCAAGAAAGTGATGATGAATGTGGGCATACAAGCATGGATTGGGGACTGAAATGGCATATGAAATGACTCCAAATCATTGAAACAACCCAACTAAAGCATGCTAGTGACTCACACACCCAAGGCTCACAAGCCAAAATATAAAGGGGCTATACCAAACATGGCAAATACGACCAAACCAGCACCTAACAGACCTCAATCATGATAAATCATGACCAAAAGCTTCACAAAGCTAGGCAAGAATATGCAAGCACGATGGTCTAATGGCTAGATGCATTTCTAGGCAAAATGGGGGAGTACAAAGCAAGTGTATTAAGCATGTAAGGGACCACAAATCCGACCAAAAACAGAGGTAAGATATGCCCAAATAACACCCAAAAACCTCTGAAATAGGGCCAAATACAACCAAGCATACATGCTACCCTTATGAGCCAAAACATGAGCAAAATGAGAGACCAAGGGAGAGGGGTGTCCCTCCCCTTTACAAGACCTCAAAACCCCTTCTTCACCACTGAAAATCCACTGGATTTCAGTGGTGAGAAGGCCAAGACTCAAGAGTAACCAAAGCTTTAAGAAAGAAAGCACCAAAAGGGCCAAACAAGGCCTAAGAGGGGGAGGTCGACCCCAAACCACAAAAGGACCTTAATGAAAGATTTCAAGCATGCAAATACAAGACTTTTTCATGTTATACACAAAGCTTAAATCAGCATTCCAGGCAGGTCAAAAACTAATGCAAGATTGGGGAAAATAAAGCAAAAGTCTTACCCTTGAAGAACACTTCAAGAACAGCTGGTCCAGCCACTCTCTTCTGACCAAAATCAGTCCAAAACTTCAAAAACAAACCCTCAAAGCCCCTCAAGGTCGAAGCAAGGTGTAATGGTGTGTGTCTTAGTGCAAAACTAAGGTCAAAACACACTTTCTAGGCCTCCAAACACACACTAAGGATGAGAGAGAGGGAAATATATAGAGAGAGAGTATATGACAGATGTATATATGTATAATCTCTGGTTTTTTGTCCAAAATCTCTAACCCTCTACAATGGAAGAAGAGAGGTGCTTATATAGGCAAAATAAATGGTTCTAAGCTTCTCAAAGAAGCTAAGTAAAAGGGGGCAAAAGGGGCAAGGAGGTCAAGGCTTCTTGAGGAAGCTAAGACAGTTGGCCAAGCTTCTTAAGGAAGCTTTGACAAAGGGTCAAGCTTCCTCTAGAAGCTTTGACCAAAAGGGGGCAAAAGGGGCAAAACAGCCACATGTTAGCCCCGGGGTAGGTTTGGTGTATTCCAGCTGGCACAGCTGGCATGCACCATGCCTGAAGAAGGCAAAAAGGTGTTACCGACCAAAAAAGGAGGTCGCCGGCCAAACAGATAGCCGGCCGGCCATATGGAGTGCCGACCGGCCATTGGTATTAAGAAACCATGGCCGGTGTCAGCAATTAATTGCCGGTGATGCAAAGGGAAGGCCGATGGAGTATGGGGATGGTCAACAAGCCATTCCCTACCCCTCAAAGCAAAACACAAGTATTTGATGCGAAACCAAACGCAAGACGAACAAGTTGAGAGATCCTGAGGCAAGGCGCGCAACTAAGGCCTCCAGGAACTCAAAACGAACACGAACATGGATGATCACCGGGTGTTCAAGCGGTGACGTCCGAGTCTTGAGGACGGTCAAAAATGGGGTGTCTACAGTTGCCCCTCTTTGACAGAACTCGAAAGTCATAACAATGATGGAGTGAATGTCAAAGCGCAGAGACGACCCATTTTTGACAAGGCCGAAGACTTAGACAATCATGCAGGACAGACAAGATATGCGCCCGAAGGCAGGGGCAAACTGCAAGACAATGCACAAAGCCGAACATAACTTATGATCATGCAAAGAAGGCTGTAACGAAGCATAACATGCGACAGTTTTAAGCTAGCATACACCAAACTACACTACAATGCAGAAAGGATGTAAGAGAATTATGCAATTCTCAATACGTCTCACGCAGAGGATACAATACCTGCGCGGTTCGTTTGGTTGCACCAGCCTCAAATGAACCGTACATACAATATCGTGCCTGAAAGAAAGAAAATTTAACGGGCACATATATTGTTAGCAATATGCATAACATGCAATTGAAAGTGCGTGACAACGCAATTTGAGTGGGACGCATAAGAATGCCGTGAAGGCACAAACACATGTAAGTAAAGAACACGTGACAACATGCACAATGTGTATGAAGAAACTTGAAATTGAACACACGTAAATAAAGCATAACGCGACAACGCATGCAATGTGTATAGAAACTTGAAATTGAACACATGTAAGTAAAGCATGCGGTCTACGCAAGCAATGTGTATAAAAGAAACTTGAAATTGAACACATGTAAGTAAAGCATGCGGTCTACGCAAGCAATGTGTATAAAAGGAACTTGAAATTGAACACATGTAAGTAAAGCATAACGCGACAACGCATGCAATGTGTATAGAAACTTGAAATTGAACACATGTAAGTAAAGCATAACGCGACAACGCATGCAATGTGTATAGAAACTTGAAATTGAACACATGTAAGTAAAGCATGCGGTCTACGCAAACAATGTGTCTAAAACGAACTTGAAATTGAACACATGTAAGTAAAGCATAACGCGACAACGCATGCAATGTGTATAGAAACTTGAAATTGAACACATGTAAGTAAAGCATAACGCGACAACGCATGCAATGTGTATATAAACTTGAAATTGAACACATGTAAGTAAAGCATGCGGTCTACGCAAGCAATGTGTATAAAAGGAACTTGAAATTGAACACATGTAAGTAAAGCATAACGCGACAACGCATGCAATGTGTATAGAAACTTGAACACATGTAAGTAAAGCATGCGGTCTACGCAAGCAATATGTATAGAAACTTGAACTATGGTAAGGACCAGTTATTCATGATGTTGAAATGCCAAGCACTGTAACATGGTATAATTGAAGTGATTTGTGGAATTCACAAGATACGAAAAGGATACGGGAAGGGACGTTCCTTGCGCGTACCGAGCATCGCTTATAGAAGACACGGTTTGGGGTCAACTCGAAGGCCTACTAATGTTCCGAAAGTGTACTTTCTTGCACTGTCTCGAGTAATGAAGGCACCAAACCACATATCTGACCCGAACAAGGGCGCGGGAGGTGCGTTGATCACAAGGGGAGGTTACCAGTATCCATTTCGATACTTTGCTGCCCTGCTCTTCTTTTGCTTTACTTTCCTTTTTACTAGTAGTTTGAACACATTGCCCTGCCTTAAGCAGGTTTTACCTTTTCAAAAATGTGTATTTTGCAAAACACACGAGGGAAATGAAACAACCATTTTAATCAAAATGATGTTACATTTGTGCTTTCCTAAGAATCGCATCACATGGTATCACATAACAATGTGAATGAAATTGAACTCGGTTTGAAAATTGAGCATTCGCATCGTAATAATCAGGTAGTGAGCTGACTTACAACTCGATAAGCAAAAAAAGACTTGAAAAGAGTGAAATACAACTCGATAAGCAAATTTACAACAACTCGATAAGCAAATGGGCGTGACGCCACAAAATCAATCATCGGAGGGCCTTGGAAGTGGTGGCATTCTCCAAATTCTCAGCATGTTTCAACATATAAACAGCTTAGGGAGCAAAGAGGAAGACCACCGGCCACGGGAGAAAGCCACCGGCCTCAAGAAACGGCCATCGGCCAGAATCTTTGATCGATCGGCCAAAAGTGGTGGTCGGTCGGCACTATATTTGGCCGGCCGGCCATGAATGAAAGAATCACCAGAATGTTGACACCTGTCCTCCACTCAATCTTATCCCCTACAAAAGGCCTCAGCTTCGTAGTTCTGCACAATTCAACACTGATTTGCTCGAAATGGAGGGATTTCTTGCCCAGAATCTCTCGTCCTGGATTAACAACTTGGATGGCTCGGAAAAGCTGAATTTTCGGGGTTTCGGCATAAATGCACTATTCACTCTGAGTCGCACTCCGCTGCACTTTCCGTTTCTTCATGCCGCAGCGAGGTTTTGGAATCCGGTGACTCATGTCTTTAGCTTTAACGGGCAAGAGGTATGCCCTACCTTCGAAGATTTTCAAGTTTTAATGGAATCCGAGCGTGACGAGGAGATCTTACCCCAGCTTAACTTTGGTCATGTTCAGACCTTAGGGCGAATGTGTGGACTCACTATGTATGACGCTCGATCTCTGATTTGTGACGGAATGCTAGATATTCCGAGTTTGATTCATCGGTTTTTGGATACCGGTGACCGCGGCGACCATCATTGGCAGGGCTTCCGGCGACATGCCCTCTGTTTGTGCATACTATCTCATTTTTTGTTTTCCTCAGGCTCCGGGGGATCTAGCGTCCGGTTGATTGAGGTTACCCAAGGCTTGAAGGAGGGCAAGGGCTGCATTGCCATGACTCTGGCCGAGATGTTGATGGGCTTGGATGCCTTGTATCGCCGAGAGACGACCAGATTTGCGGGGAGTCCACTACTGCTGTAGGTAATGTTTCCCACCCAATCTCACATATGTATTGCTCACATCACTCGACCCTCATGCTCGGTTTTTCTCACAAAATCCCTTTTCTCACTTTTCTCTCATTGTACTTCTCTCTATTCTTTATTCTCTTATTTTTCATCCCTTCCCAGGTGTGGTTGATGGATAACTTGCAGGTTGTGGACTCTTGCCCAGCATACTCAGCTCGCGGCTACTTTTTCAGGCAACGTCTAGTCAACGCCCTTGACGAGGGATGGTGGTTTGATTGGATGTGCAGCCTGTCTGCAGACCACATTGCTTGGCGGTGCCCTTGGCTCAATCTACCGGCAATAGGCTACAACATGTCCCGACAGATCGGGATTCAGTTGATTGGATTGACCCACTGCGTATTCTATTTCCCGTTCCGGTTCCAGCGTCAGTTTGGTTACGATCAAACCTGTCTGGCAGAGGGGATAGAGTATCCAGCTGCATTCCCAGCCTGAGGTGCGCAGCTTGCTCGGTAGGCCACAGCGTGGAGGACAAGAGAACTCCTGGCCCCCGCTCCTACTTTCAGTTGCACTTTGTCTGATGAGTGCTTGGATTGGCTCAATGAAGAGGCACAGGAAGGCCCAGCTTGGCATTAGAGGCTTCGACAAGCTCTGGGAGGGGGCACAGGAACACCTGACTTATCTATGCCCCAGATTTATTGCTTTATTAGTACTTTCAAGTTTTCTTAATGAATGTAATAAAAAGCAACTTCAATTTGTATGCAAGAGCAGGAGGACTCTGTACTGAAATCAATGAACTTTGAAGGTTATGGTACTGAAAATTTCCCGTTTTGGTCTAGAGATGGCCTTAGTTGTAAAAAGATTAATTTGAACAAAGTCAACTTTTATCAAAACTTTTCAAAACTATTTCCGATATGGATCAGAACTGGACACGCCTGAGATCTATCATTGAGATGCACAAACCCCGGATCCCAGCAACTGGAAAGTTACCCCTAGTCTGAATAGTACCGCGGCACTGCTTGGCAACGGAAAGTTGCCCCTAGTCTGAATAACACTGTACCGGAGATCATAACCGGACTCTTGAATGTTGAATAGACAAAGATGACCGAGATGATCAAATGGACAAAGCTGATCGGGGAAAAGTTTATGGCTGAACTTCAGGATGAAGCTGCCTACGTATCCCAAAGATGGGAATCAAGCCTTATGTAGTTCAGGCTTAGGTTCACTCAAGTATTTTCACTCTCCTTTTACGCTCTAATTTTTGCCAAGGCCGCCCTTTGCGGGTTTTCAACCTTGCGAGCTCAGTTCAGTTTTTTATATTTTCTAATTTTTTCAATGCTCTAACTTTTGCCTAGGTCGCCCTTTCGGGTTTTCGGCCTAGCGAGCCTCTCAGGGATAATATTTTTTCAACCTGTCCATGTTGATCGGTTGGGAGAACTCTAGGCCATCTAGATCCATTAGAACCACAGCTCCACTTGACCAGATAGCTTTGATGATGTAGGGACCAGTCCAATTGGGTTGAACTTGCCCCTTGGGTCGTGGATGGGAGCTCGGTTGTCCTTGAGCACCAAATCAATGCTTTCAGTCTTCTTTCATCGAAGAGCATGAGTTCCTCAAACCTGTTCTGCTGCCAATCTGCTTCGGCTATTTGACACTCAGCCAATACTCGCAATGACGGAACCTCAATTTCGATAGGTAGAACGGCCTCCATTCCATAAACCAATGAATACGGAGTCGCTCCGATAGAAGTTCTAATTGAAGTCCTGTAGCCCCACAGAGCAAACGGCAGCTTATCTGGCCAATCCCGGTAGGTCTCCACCATCTTTTGCAGTATGTGTTTGATATTCTTATTGGCGGCCTCGACCGCTCCGTTGGTTTGCGGCCGGTATGTGGATGACTTATGAAAAGCCACGTTATATTTCTCCAACAAGTCAATCACTTCCTTCTTAAAGTGGGAACCATTATCCGAAATGACCTCGTTTGGGACCCCATAGCGACAGATGATATTGTTTCTGATAAATTTTGCAACGTGCGACGCCTTCAACACCGCATATGATTGGGCCTCGACCCAGTTTGTAAAGTAATCTATCGCGACTAGGATGAACTCATGTCCATTTGATCCCTTCGGAGTGACAGCCCCGATCACATCAATTCCCCAAACTGAAAATGGCCATGGCGAAGTCATATTGTACAGCTTCGACGGCGGAATATTCATGCGATTTGCATGGATCTGGCATTTGTGGCATCGCCGAACAAAACCGACACAATCCTCCTCCATGGTGGACCAGTAGTAACCTTGTCTGAGGATCTTCCGTGCTAGCATCACTTCCTTCATATGCGCACCGCATTCTCCTCCATGGATGGCCTCCATCAAGCGCTTCGATTCCTCGGCTTCAACACACAGCTTATGCATTCCCAGATGACCTCTCTTGTACAATTTACCTCCGCAGACGATGAACTGAACGGCCATTCTTCTGATTGCCCTTTTATCCTTGGCATTTACCCCTGGCGGGTATGCTTCATTCTCCAAGAAATTCCAAATGTCGTAATACCAGGGGTTTTCATCTTGAACCTCATCTATAGCAGCAATTGACTCATAGGCTGGCGCAAATTTCTGGTCAATGATGACTGGACGCATCCGGACTCCGAATGGGATGTCTATCATGGAAGATAGAGTTGCTAAAGAATCTGCGAACCTGTTGTTCTCTCTTAGTAAATGAGCAAAGTTTAGCTTCTCAAACCGAGGAATTAACAAGTCCAAGGTCCGGTGATACATCATCATCTTTTCTTCTTTGACTTTCCAGTCTCCTTTTGCTTGAGACACAACAAGGTTCGAGTCCCCGATGACGTCCAACCGTCTTGCCCCTAGTTCCAGGGCTGCTTCTAGACCGGCAATGCATGCCTCATATTCTGCTTCGTTGTTCGAGACTTTGAACCGGAGCTTGAAGGCTAGAGGGATACGGGAATTGTCGAGTGCTATCAGCAACACTCCTATCCCATACCCGTACTGATTTGACGCTCCGTCAAAGTACATCGTCCAATACTCCTCGTCGACGTGCAAAATGGCTTCATCCGGGAATAAGTATTCAACTGCTTCACCTCCTTCCACTGGATGATCGGCTAAGAATTCTGCCACTGCCCTTCCCTTGACTGACTTGCACGTCACATATTTTAGATCGAATTCGGAAAGCAACAGCAACTAACAAGCTAGCCTACCCGTAAGTGCCGGTTTCTCGAAAAGATATTTGATGGGATCGAGTCATGAAACCAACATTACAGAGTGAGCTAACAGGTAGTGCCGCAGCTTCCTGGTAGCCCATACCAAAGCTAAGCAAGCCTTCTCTAGCGGTGTGTAGCGAGTCTCATACTCTAGCATCTTCTTGCTCAGATAGTAGATAGCCCTTTCCACCTTATCCTCTGATTCTTGCGCGAGCATGCAGCCCATTGTGGTCTTGGTTACCGAAAGATACAATATCAACGGTCTCCCCGGCTCTGGTGGTGACAACACAGGCGGGTTCTGTAAGTATTCCTTGATCTATTCAAAAGCAGCTTGGCATCGGCCGTCCCATTGGAATTTCCTTCATTTCTTCAGGAGACCAAAAAGTGGTTCACAAGTCAAGGTTAATTTTGAGATAAACCGTCTTATGAATTGCACTTTACCCAAAAAGCCTTGCACCTCCTTTTCAGTCCTTGGTGGTGGCATTTCTAGGATGGCCTTGATTTTGGAAGGGTCGACTTCGATGCCCTTTTGTGTAATTAGAAACCCTAGCATTTTTCCTGCCGTAACACCGAACGTACACTTCTGAGGATTCAGTCGTAGCCGGAATTCTCTGATCCTTTGGAAGAACTTTTGCAAGGCGGTGTAGTGACCTTCTCTTTCTTTGGACTTGACAATCATATCATCCACGTACACCTCCACCTCTTTGTGGATCATGTCATGCAATATCGTGGTCGCGACCCGTTGATATGTAGCTCCAGCATTCTTCAACCCAAACGGCATCACTCTGTAACAGTATGTCCCCCACGGGGTGGTGAAAGCAGTCTTCTCCCGGTCTTCGGGTGCCATTACTATCTGATTGTAACCTGAGAAGCCATCCATAAACGAAAGCAAAGCATGCCCCGCTGTAAAATCCACCAACTCATCAATATGTGGCAAGGGGAAGTCGTCCTTTGGACTAGCTCTGCTCAAATCCCTGAAATCCACACATACTCGGATCTTGCCATCCTTCTTCGGTACCGGAACAATGTTGGCCAACCAAGTCGGGTATTCGGATACCAGCAGGAAGCCTGCATCGATTTGCTTGGTGACCTCTTCCTTAATTTTGATGGCCCAGTCCGGACGAATCCTTCTGAGTTTCTGTTTGACAGGTCGGGCCTCGGGGTCAAGAGGGATCCGGTGCTGTACAATCTCAGGATCGATTCCAGGCATGTCTTCGTAGGACCACGCGAAAACATCTTTGAAATCTTTTAATAAAGCGACTAAGCACTCGCGTTCCTCCAAAGACAACGTGGACCCGATTTGGACCAGCCGCGGGTCCTTCTCAGTACCAATATTCACAGTAGTGATTTCATCAACTAAAGGTTTAACAAATCTTTCCTGCTCTTGATCAATTAATCGTTGCAAAACCGGAGGAATTTCTTCCTCGTCGTTTTCGTCAAAATTTTGAAAGTCCTGATTTAAGCAATATATCAAAGGCACAGAAAAGTACTCGGAAACCACATCCACATTATTCTCATTAAATACTTCCAAACTGTCCGATTCTTCTGTTACAACAGACTCAAAGGAGATAGAAAAAGACGACCTGGACAGGACTGTGGCATCCGGGTTATCACCCCCAGGAATACCGGACTCAGACACAGTCGAGCTGGAACCTGATTCTGACTCACAAGACTCGGTGGAATCAGATTCCGGCTCACTACCTGACCCAGTGCTGCTTGATAAAAATCCCTCTTCGTATTGCCAAACGAGAGAGGGTGCGATGGATGCATCCAAAATAGTTGATGGTAGGCCCGCAGCCGTTTCATTCCCGATCATACATACCGAGAAGTTATCCCCCAAGCACTTCTGTTCGATCGGAGGATCTGAAAGTAGACATGCCAGCGCTACCCTCATTTCATTTTCAGCGTGCTCAGACTGCATTTCCTTACTCTGCTCAGCCTCAGCTAATGGGTCCGTCTGCTCTTCGGCAATGTTATCCTCAGGTAACTGTAGGTCAAAGAAAATCTCAAACCCCGGTATGCGCTTCCTCTCCGCGTTCAGCCACGGCTCTAGGAAGCCATAGAACGGAAAGTCCTCCCCCTCCCGGACGAAGCGTCCGTTTAGGGTACCCTGAATGGGCCGGTGCATTAAGTCAAAAGGCTTTTCCATCTGTTTCGCTCTAGCTCTTCCGGCCATTTCCTTTCCTTTCCTCACCCAATCCTCTTTGGTGGGCAGATAACCCAAGCCAAAGGTATGTGGGTTATGTGACACCTCGGCCAATGCTGCGACGCCCTTCCGGCCGCTCTTTCCCAATCCCATCCCGGGGATATGTTGAAGCTTGTTCATGAGGTATACCGCTTGAGCACTGACATATACCCTCTCGTTAGTGGCCATGATGTCCTGTACAACCCGAGCCTCAGCAAGGGTGAAACCTGACATAAACACGTCCTCCATGCCGTGCTCAATTTCCAAAACTGGCGTAGATACTTCCGGCGGTGGATGGATCGATGAATTCCCCAAAACAATGGCTACTCCCTTTCCATAGGGGTATTTCACCATTTGATGCAAGGTAAAAGAGACTGCCTTGACTTGATGCAGCCACGGCCGCCCAAGAGTAGATTGAAAGTGGTGGGAACCTCTAGGATGTGAAAGTCAATTTCATGCTGCCCTGGCCCAACCTTGGTCTGGATCTTCACTGTTCCCATGACTTCTCGGCTTGTATTGTCGTATGCCCGAATCACCTGGCTGTTGGTACGAAGTCCGCAGTCTTCAAGCCAATTGCATAGGCAGTCCTTGCTGGACATACATTAATGGCGGAGCCGGTGTCGACAAGTACCACGGGTATCCACTTGTTTTTTCACTCCACGGAGATGTAGAGTGGCTTGTTTTGGTTCGCACCCTCAGGTGGCAGTTCTTTGTCAGAAAAGGTCAACATCGGGGTAGCTCCTCCCGGAAAAACTAAGCCTACTAGCTGTTCTGGCATAGTTTCTATTGAAAGCTTTGCCTTGTCCATGGCTGATAGGATAGCTTGTTTGTGCACTCGTGATGCCATAAGCAGTCCCCAGATGGAGATGTCTGCCTGTGTCTTTTTTAATTGCTTTAGTACAGCCTCTTCTTCGACTTGCTTCTCTTTCTGTCTCTCAGCTTCCTTATCTTTCCCAGATGTCTCCGGTTGGTCTAGGTGCGGGGGCTTGAAATACCGTCTGTTTCTTGTCATGTGGTCGACTTCTCCAAGGTACCAGGTGTCATCGGGTTGGTTGTTCCCCCAATCTTCGTCCGTATGGACAAGACATAAATCCTCATCTTCCCACCATATTCCATCAGTAGCCGACAGACACCTGTCTGGTTCTGGCATGATTGTTCTTGCACTTGCGGTATCTTCCACCCCTATGCTCGTAGCATTCTCTGTTCCTGCGCACACAGTAATTTCAGCCCCTACATGGGCCTTTGCCTTTCTGATTCTCGCGGGATCTTCAAATCTTTCCTGTTCCGACCGTATCAACACAGCTGGCTGCTCAATAATTCCTGCATTCAGAATGCTCCAATCTCTAGCGGAATTCTTAACACCGGCGCTCTTCGGTGATGTATCCTGTTCTCTGACTCTTTCGACTATCGCCGACATTCGTGCCCTTGTCGGACTCTGTCCTGGTTGGAACTCTTCCACTACATCTGGTTGATCATCTAACCACCCAGTGGCCTCTGCTGATTCCTCATAGTCAAACCAGTTGACTGCTGCGCCCCCTGGATCTTGGTCACTATAAAACTGGAGATTGGCAAGGTCTTCTTCCACAGCCTTTAAATCATCTGTTCCCTGTCCCAGACTATCCCCTTGGATCACACACAGTTCTTCTCCTGTTGGTAATTCCACATCTGGCCCATCTTGGTCTATTGATGAAATGTAGTCACCTGGACTATATGTCTTCTCAACACGACTCCCAGATTCTGCAGATTTTGACTCAACAATCTTCTTCTCCTTTGGGATCTCCTCTCCCTTGTTCTCGATAGTCACCACCATTGGCTTAGGTCGGGTCATGGAGGTGTCCATCGTGCACAAGTCGGTGCAGTCGGGAAGGAGTACCTCTAGTTTAGGCAGGTGAGAAGGAGTGATATAGATGCTAGGATCGTAAGGCACGACCCCAGTTTGGATGAAGTTGATCCTTTTAGGCGGTGGAGCTTGGTTATGTGTGGGGAGAGGGTTTGTTGTAACATTGGGTTTCTCGGGAGGCAGAATCACCCCATTATCAATGAGATCTTGAATCTCATGACGTAATCGGAAGCACAGATCGGTGTCATGACCGTGCTGTTGGTGAAATGCGCAATATTTGGCTGGGTTGTGGGTAGGGGGAAGTCTTTCTGGTAGGGGCCGCGGTTCTAAGGGCTTCAGATGCCCTTTTCTGATTAAAACCCCTAGAGCTTTGGATAGGGGCATATATAGTGGAGCGAAGGTTCTCGTGTTTTTGGGTGGGTACTTGGCTGTTTGGGTATGGCTTCCGGACGCGCTGGAAAATGGCGCAGCTGCCATGGTTCTTGGAGGGGGGTTGGTGGTGACCATGCTCACTTCGGAGGCTCTTGTAGTTGTAGTACCGCTCGGACCTGCATTAGTGTTGCGGTTGAAAGTTCTTCGGGGTTGCTCCCGCTCATTATCAATTAAGCCTTGCTTTAAGGCATCCTCAATCTGCACCCCCATTTCATGTAGATCAGAAAAGGTAGGGAAGGGGAGTACAATCATCTTTTGCATCAACTTCGGCTGAAGATTGCGCACAATCATCCGAATCTGGTCTTTGTCTGTAGGCCTTAGGGTCATCATCGAAGCCTTGGCCCTCCATCTAGTCACGAATTCTGAGAAGCTCTCTTTAGGCTCTTGCCTTGTTGTCTCGAGATCACGGGTTGTAATCTCGATTTGTGTATTGTATGAGTATTGCGTAATGATGGCCTCGGCCATCTCGTCCCAGTTTCTCTTGACATCATCTTCTAATTTGGCATACCAAATGGCCGCCACACCTGACAGGGTTCGGCCGAATAGAGACAGCTTTTGAAGTCTGCTGAGGCCCATTGGCCTTAAGATGTCTGAAAACAATCTCAGGTGCACCATGGGGTCCCCGGACCCATCAAATCGATCAATGTGCGGCATTTTGAATCTGTCAGGCAGCGTCACAGCTGCGTCGGTATACCCATCTTCGATGTCAGGGATGGTCTTGACTCCCTGGGATCTTTTGAACAGCTTTTCGAGCTTGCTCAACTTCAATGCTGTGGGATCTGTCTCGAACTCAAAGGGAGAGTCCGGTAGGTTGGTGGGTGTTTTGGATAACTGGGGTTGGGTTTGGGGTAGGATCGGGGGTGGAGGTGGTCCCGTGGGAATGTCCGTGTCATTCTGAACATTAGTTGTCTCCCTGGGGGTGGGAATTCCTGGCGGGGGAGGAACTTGTTGCGAAGTAGATGCTCCGGTTTGCTGCTGTAACCTTACGATTAACTCTGCTTGTTCATTCATAACCGTGGCCTGCTGCTTGGCGAACTCTGCCTGTCGGACAGCATCTTGCTGCATCATTTTCATACTCTCTTGGAGTTGGTGCACCATCTCCTCTAAATTGGCCATACTGTTTTGATCTGACTGAATTATCGGTGTATGTTCCCTTTCTGTGGGAGAAACAGAACCCTGATCCCTACTGTACTCGGGTGGGGTAGACAAAGCCCTCTGTACTGACTGCTGAACTGATATCCTCTGCCTAACTGCCCTCCGTCTAGTAGCCGGGGGTAGAGAGTGGTACACAGGTTGTCCGTCTACCAGATCCTCAGATTGATGGAGCTGACGACCTCTAATCCAGAGTGCTTGGGGAATATCTACTGGGTCAGAAGCAATTGTGCTCGACTACCTAGTAAAAAGTTAAATAAAGCAAATAAATAAATGGGCAATTGGACAGCGTAACAACGTAAAATAAACACAACACGCAGTTGGGTGTCACAACAAATTGCCCATAAGCTGAATGTACTGTTCCTTAATCACTGATCACCGTTTCCAAATTGCTGTCCCAAAGTCTAAATCTGATACCCATAGATGACTGATTCCCAAAAACATTGATGCCCGCAGGCCTGACACTCAAACTTGCGAACTGATATGTGTGTTCTCCTGCATAGATACACTCTAAAACACATAGCAAGTAAAGAGAGCCAAAACACCCCTATAGAGGGGTAGGGTTTCCCTGTCCTATTTTGTCAAGAGCTAGGGTTTCACTATGCACGCAGCAGTTTTCAAACAACCTAGCATCGGGTAAGCAACCTGTCCTAATTTGGAATGGTCACTATGGATTTCGATATGCACTAGGCCGAATGGTCGAAAAGGGTGCCCCGGTAAAACCAGGGTTTGTGTTCCCATACTGTCAGAGCCCACAACCGGTCAGCCTTATGGCATGCTTTGACAAAGTCAAGCCTCCGGCAAACCGTTCAGGAATGGCAGATGGCAAACACGGTGTCTTAGGCGCACCAATGCACATGTAATGCAAAGAGACACATAAATGAAATCAAAACAGGATATCACGAGTTCGAGTCAAGCTCTCTAAACTCCCCAACAGAGTCGCCAAAAACTGTAGACGTCCCCGAACGTCCCGGGAGGATGAGTCCCGTTCCCCGTTCTGTTCATATTGGGCTCACTACAGTTCAGGACTCTCAAATTGTCACGGTTCTTAATCTGAACCAAAGAGTCCAAATTCGACAAATCATTTTGAGAAAAAAGTAGATTTTTAGAAAAGAAGTGCCAAACATGGACTGCTTTTCCAGATACAGAGTCGCCACCTAAATATTTTTTATGGGGAAATTTAGAAAACCCTAACTCGGTGCCAAAGGCCACGTGTCCGTCATCACCAAAGTTGCCTCGGCTCGAGAACTTGGGTACGATTGGGGAAGGTCAGCTATGAGCACCCCCTCTCGCCCGATCCGAAGATCGGCCTCTACTAACCATGATATCCAGTTTTGAAAACGTTATGTGTTCTTATTCCATTTATTAGCCTAGAATTACTATGTTATGCGCGCAGTAAACAAGTATAAACCCAATTGCCTAAATCGGAACAAAACATTTCATGCTCCTTTTGAAAATGGTTTGCTACTCGTAAGTAGGCTGAAATGTAGGTTTTGCCACCCTCAAGTGGGCTTTAGAAAAGATGATTTTGCCACTATCTAGTGGGCTTTAAAACTCACAGTTTTAATGCATTATTCCGATTTAGGCAATTCAACCTTCATCCACAGGCATTCAAGCAGTTATATCACATAAGCAGCTAGCCTCATGGTAATCATGCTGTTATGGCAACACTCACACGTATGCGGTATGCTAAAGCATGAATGCTTACCGAGTACTCTGAACCAAAACAAAAACTAGTTAGTAATCATATGCATGATCCTAGTTCATGTTGAAGAGACTAATGCAACGCATGCAAAATGCAACTAAGATAGGCTCGGCTAATCTACGATGACATGTGAAATGCTACAACTAACACGTATTCAATTTGGAATTGAAATACAAATGCAGTTAGAATGATGTGCCGAGCCCGGTGCATGCAAGACAAATGTATGAATGCACGTATGCATAGCATAAGGTATGCTAATTTAAATATGCCCTAGTCTACCATCATAAGCGGGTAAATAAAAGGGAAGAAAGACGTGGGGTTGGAAAACATACACACACTCACGCACACTTATTACACAATTGCCCTCGCTCGGAGGGTCCGAATAAATAATACAGATTTAACTAATTAACTAGCTGACTAACTAATTAATTAATTACAAAACTTCTAATTAATCAACAAATTAATTACAGAAACAGTCTAAATATGAAACTAAAGAGACCGCCACAGCTCTGCCTCGGAATGCGTGGACGATGCATGCTTGACTCGCCTTGCTCGGAAACCCGTGCCATGCCACTGTTGCCTCTGTTTTCCCTGCTATACTCCTCTGAAAACTGCCAAAGTCTCAGGATATTCTCACTGGATGCTGGGGAATGCCACCGGCCAAAGGGGATCATCACCGGCTGTGATTTGGTGGTCATCGGCTAAAGATTAATCCATCGGCCACCGATGGATGGCCGGTTGGCAGTATAGGTGGCCGGCCGGCCAAAGCTTCCTGCAGAACTTGTTTTTGACAGCAGCAGAGGGCTGACAATGCATGACAAGGAAATTCAAAGCAATGTATGCATGGCCACTCTCCCTATCATGCAATGGACTCTAGGGAGCATGGCCCTCGACCCTCGGGCCATCAATTGTGCACTTTTGATGCATGATGGCCTAAGAGGTCAAGTTAGCAACTTTGATGTAAATGCATGCAACAAACAAATGAGTGCCAATACCCTATCATATTGAGATCGAGGACATCGGCGACCGAGGATTGAGACGTGTTACGTCACCTTGAGTACGAACACTCCTCAATCTTCGTGCTTGGTTTGACACCTCAAACCAAGCAATGTAATGCATGTATACAAACATGGTTCAAGTGTACAAAAGACTAAGTTACAAAACATGCCAAATGCAATGTAAGCTACTATGCAAGTGTGCAATATGCCAAGCATGCAATGCTACAATACAACCTAGTTAGGCAACTAGGCAAAGTGGTAAACATGCAACAATGTATTGACTACAAGGATGCAACAAACATGCAATGTAATGAGTATACTACAAGATACAAATGCACGGACTTACACTAGGATGGAGGAACCTCAGCCACCTCCCCAAAACAGTGGCCAAAGTGCACTAAAATGATGATGCCAATCATGCAAAATAAGCATGCAAAGTAAAGAGCCTAAGACTAAGGCATGAAAGGCAGCTTTCAAGGGCACTCACAAGATGACAAACATGGATGCTAGGCTAACATATTAAGCTCTGAAAATGCATAGAGGAAGATGCCAAATCAACCATGTCATGCAAGCAAGGCATGCAACAATGATCCAAACTTGAAGCCAACCAAGAAGGGTCGAACCATGGCCATGTTAATCAAACCCCGATGGACCAAAATGACCTAAAATAGTCCTAGAGGACTCTAAAACAGGGCTGGAACATGCATAGATCATGGTCAAAACACGCCAAGGAATGAGTTCAAAACATGGGCATTCAAGGCCAAAAATGGGAGCATTGCTCAACACCCCCCCATGCAAACACGACATGAATTTTTCAATACAAAACGGAGTTTTAGCATGCAGAAAGGGCCCTCAAAACCCACTGATATGGCAGCCTAATGTCTAAACACATAGGCATGCACAATGACCATTTTCCAAGGCACAAAAGAACAACCTTTCAAGGCAAGAAAGTGATGATGAATGTGGGCATACAAGCATGGATTGGGGACTGAAATGGCATATGAAATGACTCCAAATCATTGAAACAACCCAACTAAAGCATGCTAGTGACTCACACACCCAAGGCTCACAAGCCAAAATATAAAGGGGCTATACCAAACATGGCAAATACGACCAAACCAGCACCTAACAGACCTCAATCATGATAAATCATGACCAAAAGCTTCACAAAGCTAGGCAAGAATATGCAAGCACGATGGTCTAATGGCTAGATGCATTTCTAGGCAAAATGGGGGAGTACAAAGCAAGTGTATTAAGCATGTAAGGGACCACAAATCCGACCAAAAACAGAGGTAAGATATGCCCAAATAACACCCAAAAACCTCTGAAATAGGGCCAAATACAACCAAGCATACATGCTACCCTTATGAGCCAAAACATGAGCAAAATGAGAGACCAAGGGAGAGGGGTGTCCCTCCCCTTTACAAGACCTCAAAACCCCTTCTTCACCACTGAAAATCCACTGGATTTCAGTGGTGAGAAGGCCAAGACTCAAGAGTAACCAAAGCTTTAAGAAAGAAAGCACCAAAAGGGCCAAACAAGGCCTAAGAGGGGGAAGTCGACCCCAAACCACAAAAGGACCTTAATGAAAGATCTCAAGCATGCAAATACAAGACTTTTTCATGTTATACACAAAGCTTAAATCAGAATGCAAGGCAGGTCAAAAACTAATGCAAGATTGGGGAAAATAAAGCAAAAGTCTTACCCTTGAAGAACACTTCAAGAACAGCTGGTCCAGCCACTCTCTTCTGACCAAAATCAGTCCAAAACTTCAAAAACAAACCCTCAAAGCCCCTCAAGTTTGAAGCAAGGTGTAATGGTGTGTGTCTTAGTGCAAAAATAAGGTCAAAACACACTTTCTAGGCCTCCAAACACACACTAAGGATGAGAGAGAGGGAAATATATAGAGAGAGAGTATATGGCAGATGTATATATGTATAATCTCTGGTTTTTTGTTCAAAATCTCTAACCCTCTACAATGGAAGAAGAGAGGTGCTTATATAGGCAAAATAAATAGTTCTAAGCCTCTCAAAGAAGCTAAGTAAAAGGGGGGAAATGGGGCAAGGAGGTCAAGGCTTCTTGAGGAAGCTAAGACAGTTGGCCAAGCTTCTTGAGGAAGCTTTGACAAAGGGTCAAGCTTCCTCAAGAAGCTTTGACCAAAAGGGGGCAAAAGGGGCAAAACTGCCACATGTTAGCCCCGGTATAGGTTTGGTGTATTCCAGCTGGCACAGCTGGCATGCACCATGCCTGAAGAAGGCAAAAAGGTGTTACCGGCCAAAAAAGGAGGTTGCCCCCCAAACTGATAGCCGACCGGCTATATGGAGTGCCTACCGGCCATTGGTATTAAGAAACAATGGCCGATGTCAGCAATTAATGGCCGGTGATGCAAAGGGAAGGCCGATGGAGTGTGGGGATGGTCAACAAGCCATTCCCTACCCCTCAAAGAAAAACACAAGTATTTGGTGTGAAACCAAACGCAAGACGAACAAGTTGAGAGATCCTGAGGCAAGGCGCGCAACCAAGGCCTCCGGGAACTCAAAACGAACACGAACATGGGTGATCACCGGGTGTTCAAGCGGTGACGTCCGAGTCTTGAGGATGGTCAAAAATGGGGTGTCTACACCTTACATCAAGATTCAAAGTTTGGAGAGAGAAATTGATAAAAAAGAGAAAATGATAAAAGAGTGAAGACTACTCAATATTAACTTATTAATTAATTAATTATTAACTGTACTTACCCAAAAAAAATACTCAATATTAACTATTCGAATTTGGTGTTTTTGATTCAATCTCACCCAACCACTATGGTAACACCTCAACCAAGGCTCAAATATTGCCTAAGAAGGTTCCCAATCAAGATAATCAAATAGTCAAATATAAGTCCATTATAATAGAAAGTACATAGTGCTACAAACTTGCCCTAGTCTCTGTGGTTCGACACCTGTTCTCAACCGCTATTCTACGTAGTAATAGTTACTACTGGTTTTATTTATTTTATTTTGGTGTGCAAACGACCTACCAAATTTTGGCGCCGTTGCCGGGGACTTCTAGTAAGTTATTTAATTCAGAAATTTCAATTAGTTTTGTTTTACTGATTTTTCTTTTTGTGTAGATTGTCTTATATAGTGAATTAAAAAAAAAAAATACAAAAAGAAAAAAATATCTAAAAGTATAAAAAATAAAAAATTCATACCTTAACATTGGGAAATTATCATTACTGTGTTGGACAAATGATATTTGGACTACTGTAGAGGACTAATATTATTATTGTTGTTGTTGTAATTTTGCAAGATTTTCAGAGTGGATTACCACCTGATTATCTTGTAAAATTTTGTTTTGTTTTTATCGCACTTTTCTTTATCGCAATTTACTTACTACAATTTAATTTAAAGGGTAGTCTCAGACTCCCTACATGTTGTACATTTATTTTATTTTGTAAAGTAATTTAATTTTACTTGAAGTGTAGTTTGAGACTCTCTATATGTTGTACATTTATTTTATTTTGTAAAGTGTTGTTTTATTTGTACTAATTTGCAAGTGTTTTGTTTTTTGTTTTTTTGGTACTAATTTGCTGGCATTTTTTTGTTTGTTTGTGTTGTATAAAAAGGAAAAAGAAAAAAAAAAGAGTGAGTGTGTTGTATGCATGGTCGTCGTTCTTGTCTTCCAAATTTATTGTACTACCCTGGCCTAGAGTGGACCTTTATAAATCATCAAAAATCTAAACCGACTTTTGTAATGGCCGAAGCAGTAGTAGACCAACCTAGATCACTGAAGGCACATTTTACACCCACCACTGATGTCTCATCATCGTGCATCCAATTGCCAACAACCGAAGCGACCCAACATGAGATTAAGCCTAGTAGCATTCAAATGCTTTCATCTTTTTACGGGCTTAGTAATGAGGATCCCTATAAACATCTCAGTGAGTTTTTAGAGACTTGTTCTACGGTGAAACTCCAAAATTTTACCGATGAGGCCCTTAGGTTGAGACAGTTTCCTTTTTCACTTAAGGATAAGGCCAAACACTGGCTAAATTCCTTGCCTGCAAACTCTATCACAATCTGGGACCAAATGAGGCAAAAGTTTTTGGACAAATATTTTTCCATAGGAAAAAACCAATAGATAAGACGTGCCATGACCAATTTTTCTCAAATTGATGGTCAACACTTCCATGAGACTTGGGAAAGGTTTTGGGATTTACTCAATCAGTGTCCCCACCATCAGGTACCCCAATGGTAGCTCGTTCACATTTTTTTATTCTGGTATGATCAACTCGTTTAAACAAATGGTTGACTCGTCTTGTGGTGGGATGTTTATGATTAAGAGTGACATAAAGGCATGGGAGTTATTTGAAAATCTGAGTGAAATTTCCCTATACCATGCATCTACCTCTTGATATAAGAAGCAACTAATCCTTCGTGGTACGAAGCGAGGTGGTCTATATGAGGTAGGTCATAGTGCAGGTATTGCTCAGAAAGTCGAAGTATTGTCTAGAAAAATAGTCTAACTATTAACAGTACGACATATTTCTTCACAACCAGCACAACCGCCATACCAAGAGGCTTGCACAATCTGTTTAAGCTTTATCCATTGTGCAGCCAAGTGCCCATCAACACCTTAGCGTCCCGAGTTAGTTCTAGAGCATGTCAATGTGGTGGAAGGTTTTTCTAACCGAGTAATGATCCATTCTCAAACACCTATAACCTGGGATGGAGAAACCATCCAAATTTTTCTTGGTGCTCACAATCATAGGGAAATTCCTCTGTTCCACCTCCACCAAGGCAGAAATTCTGCCAATCTGCCTCTCTACCATCCTGTGTCTCAATAGTCATACCAATATCCTACTTAGAAAAATTCATCTTTTGAGGAAACAATGTTACAACTTTTGTAGGCTATAAACCAACTTGTCCATTCCCATTCCTAGTCAATTTCAAAACTTGAGACCCAAATTGACCAATTGGCTAACACATTGAGTAAGAGAGACAGAAGACAATTTCCTAGTCAGCCAGTCAAAAATCCAAAAGGGTAGGATGAGTGGAATCATCTAATTGGAAGAACATAGAGAAAATTCAAGCTGTCATGACTCTTATGAGTGGTCGAGAAACACCAAACTGAACAAAAGGGACCAATAAAAGAGTAGGAGAGCAGGGTAGTCAGATTCAAAATTCACAAGAGCAAAGTAATGAGCCTGGGAGTCCTCCATTGAGTCTTCCAAGTGAGCTTACGGTACTTTATGTGCCAAAAGCACCATATCCCTAGTGTGTAAATGATCCTTCCCCTTTTAGTAAGAAGAAGAAGACATCTACAGAAGCAATGATGGAGCTATTCAAACAAGTGAAAATCAATCTCCCTTTGTTGGAGACGATTAACTCCTATGCCAAATTTCTCAAGGACTTGTGTATGCAAAAGTGTAAATCCAAGACCCATGTGACCAAAAAGATCCTACTCACCGAACATGTGAGTTCCATTTTGACCAACAACACTGCCCCTAAGTTTAAAGATCTAGGTGCACATAGGTGAACATTCAATTGAAACGACACTCCTTGACTTAGGTGCTAGTGTCAACCTTCTCCCTTATTCGGTGTATGAGGAACTTAGCTTTGGTGAATTATAACCTACATCAGTGACTGTTCAGTTAGCTGATCGTCCCCTTAGAGCCCCTTATGGCATACTTGAGGATGTGCTGGTTAAGGTCGATGCATTCTACTTTCCTGTTGATTTCCTTGTCCTTGACATGGAACCTGCATTAATTGATAGGAAATAGATCTCAGTCATCTCAGGGCGACCTTTCTTAGCCACTGCCAATGCATGCATTAATTGTAAGTTTGGAGTGATGGAAGTATCATTTGGAAATATGCAAGTCAAAATGAATATGTTTCATGCATTTCAACACCGTTCCAATGATAGTGAATGTTTTTCAGTTGATATGGTTGATGAATTGGAGGAGGAAATTCTTCCATCTACTCTCTCAATAGGTCCTTTAGATGGAAGTGGGTGAGTCCCATACAAGTTGTACCTAGGAAGTCAAGAATTACAATGGTTGAAAATGAGAGTGGTGAGCTAATTCCTATACGTACCACTACTGGGTGGCGCATCTACATTGACTATAGGGAACTCAACTCCATGACTAGGAATGATCACTTTCCATTGCCTTTTATTTCTTCCCCTTACTAATTTTGTTAGTCCTTTGTGGTATTTGCCATTGAGGACAATGTCAATTAAGTTGGGCGGCAAGGGTTTCGTTTGTGTTTATTTTGTGTGTTTATTTTTATTTTTATTTTTGGTTGTGTTTTGAGAATAAGAAAAATTTCCTTTGTTTGTGTTTCTTTTGTGTGTTTATTTTTATTTTTATTTTTGGTTGTGTTTTGAGAATAATAAAAATTTCAAAACATAAAATAATAATAATAGAATTTTGCGTATATTTGTATTTAGTTTCTAATCCTTTTGTAGGTAAAGTTTCTACATGGTGAAAGATCTAACAAATCTTACATTGGGAATAGCTGAGTAAAGCAAAAGTAATTTTGTTTGAGACATGTTACGCTAACAATGCAATTGACAATTTTTGCTAAGGAACTTTATCACAATAAGCCTTGGAACCTGGCTCTAAAAGACCATTTCTTTTGAAATTTATGTTTATAATGTTTTGTGTGTTTTTTTAATACAACAAAATAAAAAAAAACTTTTGTGGTGTGTATAAAATTTTTCTATTTTTGTAAATAAAATAAAATAAAACTTTTTTTTCAGCAATGATTATATTGTTTCTTTTTCATTTTGTGTGTGAGGTGATTAAGTTTAGATGTAATTTTGTTGCCTTAGGATTATAATTTTGTCTTAGTTCATTGCACTATTTCTCATTATAATACTCATTTATTTCATACTCGGTTTAATTACGTACACACAAATATTACTTCATTGATTTTGGGACGTAGTCTTTGAAAATCTTGACGTCTAATGTGGAGACTATAACCTGTGTGAGATTTTGAGCCTATCATTCTTTTTTGAGGGCTATGTGACATTTACTCATAATTTTTCTTTGACAGTTCCTTATGTCGTTGTTAAGTCACATTATTCTTTCAAATTGGTAGAAAATATTGAAATCCTTATTTTTATGCCATTTTGTCATTGTAACATATAAATCATGCTATATTTTGAGAAATGATTTTAGCCATCTTTTTTTGTTTGAGCTTTATTAAAAAAAATTGTTTCAATTTTCACTTGTTAGTCCATTGAGCCTATACAATTTTTTATTATTTTTATTTTTATTATTCATTTAGCCATTTCCTTCGATGTCTCAAGAATTGTAACATCCCAAAAACAACTCCCATTTAACATTTAAAAACAATGTTTTGAAAACCGGACCAATGAGTGAACAGGAAAAGAGACTAGGTCGGTCACTGGTTTAACCGCTGAGTCGAAATGGTCGAATTGTGACGTTATAATTAATATTATATAATTAAAAATTATAAATAAATAAAAATATATTTAATTACTGAAATAATAATAAAAAAGTGTTGCATAATATTTACTAATAATATTTAATAAAGTCATACTTGATAAAAAAAAAAGTCACTAGTTTTAAAGAAATTAAAAAAATCTAACATTCTCTCCAACAAAATTGATTGAATGCTAGATTTAATTTTGAAAAGAAATGAAATTTTTAACTCTCCCTCCAATCAAATATGATTCAAATAATTTAATTGAATCCCACAACGAATTTTTAGGTTCTCTTTGAACAATTTTTAAGCTTCCAATGAGACTCCTCATGAGAGGAGACGCTTAAAGTAAGAGTTTTTAGTCAAAATTTATATATATATATATATATATAAATATAAGAAAGAAAGAAAAAAAAACCAGGTTGGCTGAGAACCGGGTTCGGTTTGCCTGTTTTATCGGTTGAACCACTAGTTTTTTCAATTTTTGTAAACAAGGCCGGTTTTTGGCCTAGACCGATTTTTGTAGATCATCCGAACCGGAACTAGGTCCGGTCATCGGTTATATCGGTTGAACCAGCCGGTTGGTTCGGTTTGGTTCGGTTCGGTTCGATTTGGTTCTTAAAACATTGTTTAAAAGTACAAGCTCCATAAATCCAAACAACATAATTCAATTCCAATATTTATCTTTCTCATTGAACTATAGATTCAATTTACAAAATTATAAGATACATCTCACAGTTTAATAAGCTAGAGAAAACGACAAACTACATTGTCCTCTGAGTTTACTAATTACATTGTTCCACTTAATACAAAAGACACAAAATTTCAAAATAAAAGTAATAAAAAAGTTCAACAGTTATATTACAATTTCAAAGATCACAAAAATTTAGATATTAAAAGAGATAGACATCTTCTTCTTCATTGGCTTGGTTGTGGCTCTTCATGTCCTGAAATATTATTAGATAGGAATGAGCAATTGCCCAGTAGAGAATATATTTAACCAAGTATATGAATATTTGATTTAAAATATGCATGATCTCTATTAATACCCATATATTCATTGTTTTAAATTTTATAATACAGCACACAATTCAACATTCAATCTCCACATTTCTTTGTCGTCACACGGATGGCTAGTGGACATCTCAAACCTTTCACTTTTGTCATCCTCACACGATCTGGCAAGTGGACACCTCAACACATTCCCACATTCATCGTCCTCACATGAATCAGGCAAGTGTGTACCTCAACACATTCCTACATTTGTCGTCTTTACACAATCCGGGCAAGTGGGCACCTCAACACATTTCAAAAACAATAACATCTTAAGCACATCACGAGGAATCACAAGGACCTGCCAATTTTACTAATCAATTACCCTTTAAGTCAAATCAAGAACAATCTTTAGGGTTATATATTAAATTTTAGGGCTTTTCCTTCTAAGTATAAATTTCCCTTAATTCAAGTCTCTTTCCACAATCTTCCATAATTGGTTGCCCAACCCTTCATCAATTTCACACAAAACACATCATTGTCACTAAATCCATATGTATGTATATATATATCATCCATCTCAATAATAACCCATACCTTAAGTGTGATAACCCTGTTCCGTATTTAGCTAATTGGTCCTTATTATGAATATGATTATGTGTTTGATATGATCATGTGTGTGTGCCACTGATGTGAAGATATGTGGTTTTGAATTTCTATCTGTTCACCGTAAGAATATCTGTTTGATTATCTGCTTTGAAAATTAAATTGGGGGCCTTATCGGCCACAGAACTCGAAATTGACTACGCCATTGTGATTGGCGTAATTTTTAGAACCCACGGTGAAATTTAATTAAAAACTTTTTCGGATCGAATTAAATAGATTAAATTGGTGGTATAGTGCTCAATTGTTTAATCTTATTTAATTGTGACTAATGGAACTTATAAAGAGGGACACTACACACTCAATTCCTCTCTTTGTTCATTTGAGCCAAAAATTACTCTAAGAAGAGAAGAGAGGGTCGGTTAGAGAGAGAGAGAGAGAGTGTAGGAGATTGAAGGTTTGGTCAAGAAACTTGGGAATCTTGAAGCTACACTCAAGAATTAAGCATAAGCTTGGAAGATTAAGCTTCTAGGTGAGTAGTTGGTTGTGAATTCATGAGTTTAGTATTGTAATTTTGTAAATCCAAAGTTGAATGGTGATTAAGAACAAGAATTATGTTATATTTGGTGAATTTGAAGTCATGGAATGCATGCATGTGTATAATTGCCATGAATTGGTATAGTTGAGCATGAAAATATGATCCATGTAGAATCTTGGCTAGAATCCATGCTTGTGACCACCATTTGTACAATTTGAGTTGAAATGGAAGTTATATCTCACATGCATGCATCATTCAGAAGAAGTATAAGCTTGAATGCATGAAATTGTTATGTTGAAAGTGAATTTGGTGTAGATTGGGACATGCATGTGATTAATTTGTGAAATTGAGCTCTATTGTGTTGTAATTTGGTGTTGGTACCATGTTAGTATATGATTATGTGAAGTTTGAGCCAAAAGCATGCATCTAGAACCATTGAATGTCGAATTGGAGCTCAAGAACATGTTTTGGAAAACTTAGAAAATTTGATGTTCGCTTGAGCGGGGAAACCGCCGCTCGAGCGTGAATTTCGTGCTCCCAGTATTTTTGCAGACTTGGATGTCCGCTCGAGCAGGGAAGTTCATGCTCGAGCGTAATTTTGATGTGTCCAGTACTTTTGCAAACCTCATGGGTTCGCTCGAGCGGGGAAGTCCACGCTCGAGCGGGGACCCTGTTTTCTGAAATTTTGGAAATGCATTCTGTGTTCCGTTTTCCGTTCCCTTTCACTTCTAAGTACTCTTAGGCATACATTGAGCATTGTAAATGAGTTAGAAGAATAAGATTTAAGCCTAAATAGGAATATGTGAATTAAGAACGGATTGAATCGATTGTGACCCATATGTGTTATGTGATGTGTAGGGTCAAGCTCCAGGGCAAATCAATCAGCCGATCACTGTGAGTAATATCTTAACAAAGATATCTGAAATATGTTATTGTCCAATTGCTTATGTCCATATAAGTTTTATAAGATTCGTTGATTCGATTGGGGGACAATGTTTGTTATACCAATGAATGAATGGGCCAGAGGCCGTTTTGACAAGAATGAATGAATGGGCCAGAAGCCGTTTTAACAAGAATGAATGGATGGGCCAGAGGCCGTTTGACATGAATGAATGGGCCAGAGGCCGTTTTGACATGAATTAATGGGCCAGAGGCCATTTCAACATGAATAAATGAATGGGCCAAGGCCAGTTTGACACGAATAACAGTTTGACATGAATAACAGTTTGACACGAATGATAGTTTGACATGAATAACAGTTTGACATAAAAGTATGAATGGGCCAAAGGCCAGTTTGACCTGAATGATACGAATGAATTGGGTCCGAGGCCGTATGATGTGTTTGGAACCGCAGTTACTTAACTTACATATGTCTATGTACGTGTGTATTAGTTAGAAATATAAATTGGGCCCAAGGCCGTTTGCGGTATATTGTTCCAATGTGTATTCTTTATTTGATATTATTCACTGGGCTTTCGCTCACGCTCATTCATGTGTTTGTAGGTGAGCCTAGAGAGGTCCAGACCCAGCCTCAGTGAAGTCTGTATGGAACAACCAAAGTTTTGAAGAGTCAGCCCTTGCGTCTCACGCACGAGACACGTCTTCGCCCTTTTGCCATTCTGTGTATTTCGTCATGTTGGCGAGGATTTTGGTATACGTCTGTGTATAGTTTTGTTTGGCTAACTTAGATGTGAATGATCTTGTCTGTATAGAACCTTATCCTACTATACTTTCTGTTGTGAGTTATTAATATGTGTAAATGTGGAATGTTAGGATGTGCATATAAGCACGGCTCTATGGACAAGGTTTTAAATTTGCTTCCATTCGGACCCTTTACTCTGATGAGTTTTGTCTTATTTGGTTTGAGACTGTAGGTAATCTCGTGATTACTGGCCGGTTATGGCCTTAACCCATAGGGACGGGTTCGGGTCGTGACAGAGTGGTATCAAAGCACGAGTTAATAACTCACACACTTGTCCAAAAGAGTAATAAGCGTCTAGAGAAGATCTAGGATGCATTCATGTGATAAGTATGAATCTAAAAGCATCAAGAATACGTTTAAATATTTAATGTGAATGATTTTGTATTATAAGTTTGTAATTCGCTTGCATTGGAAATTATTTGAATACTACGCTCTTTAGTATATGCATACCTGTGAATCTTTTGTATAAAGTATAATGCAAGTTTAATCAGATGGTGAGAACATGTGATTATATGAGATATGAATTGTTACACTAATATGTACAACAAGTTTGTTTTATTATAATGCACATACATGAACATATGAGTCATGAAAAGTTGCTTATGTGCATTCGATTCTGCAAATGGGTGTCTATGTGAAATATGAACATGATTTGAGTATATAACTACTTAGTAAATGTTTAGCATGCGATATCTGATAAGTATGCAATCATCTGCTACGTATGTGATTAATTGTGCCTTGACGATACATAAAATGGGAATATAACGATGTGCCTATGAGCGAATGTACGCATGTGTATCTGTGTTTATTTTTGTATTGGGCATCTCGGTATTTGGCAAGGCTTAATAAGAATTTGTGTAGAACATGGATAAAGTAAGGGCATATGAGTTGGCAGACTCTTCCATAGCTCGACTTGATAGACTGCAAAGAATAGTACAAGAAATGGAAAAGATTTTAAGACAACAACGTCAGTTGCCACTATGGCAAGAACCTTTGCCACCACCAGTGTAAGAAACACCGAGGAGTTTGCTATCGAATTTCTGGGGCTTGTTATAGGTGTGGTAAAATGGACCATATGGTAAGGAACTATCACCGAGCTGAACGAAATGTGAATAAATCTTCTGCCTCAGTTAAATTCGTACCAATGGCAGGAATTGCTAATCAGGATGGAGTAACCACACTCATCCTAGAAAGTGCTCAGAATAATGCGACCGTTATTCCAGGTACTTATACTGTCTATAAATGACTGCTTATGTGTTAATTGATTCTGAATTAGTGCATGTGTACATCTTTGCTTGGGATATTATTTGATTCGGATCGGCATCTTCTTTCGTATCTGCATGTATATCCAGATTGGTTAGACCCACAAGGTCGAGACTGTATTCATTGAATGTATATGCTCCATTTGGGAAATTTGTGAAATATGTATTGGGATATTGATTGACTCTACACATGCACATATGCATCTGAACCTATGCTCAGGGTGATTTGTTATATTACTGTCTTCAATGACTAAACTACTGGAATTATGACTCTGTGATTGTGTGACTGAGCTGAGCACCCCAAATAACGAACCCTATTAATTGCGAGATCATGTATTTTGATTGGTAGAAAATTGACCGGACTATGTGACTATATTAAGCGTGACTTGTAAACCTATGCTTTGCGATTGATTTGGAACTTTTGCGTAACAAATCCTATACTATGTGCAACCAAGGAACTTTGTTTAATGTGTTATTGTGCACCATATATTTGCATATAAGACTTGTTTGGGAACTACTAGATTGATTATGGTATATACCTCTTGATCTGAATAACTACACGTACATGCAACCATACTTGAACTTATGTGGACAATGCCATATTGTACATGACTGGAAATACTTTGATATGAACAGTTGTGATGAATGACTTTGATATGACTTGGAGAATTGATGAACTTAGGACAGTTGTGGAACTATTGACCATGTACCTAAGCAAATGAAGTATGCCTCATAGAACCAAATTTACCATATTTGAGAAAGCTTTTATCTGATTCAATTCGATAGAACTTTTGTCTGATTTGCCCTGATAGAACCCTCATTGGATATGATTTGATGGGACCTTTGTTTGATTTAATCTGACAAGACCCTTGCTTGGGTTAATTTAATAAGACCCCTCTATCTAATCTGATTTTGTTAAAGGGGGTTAAGAATTGCTTGTAAATAAATAGCCAGATTATTCTTGGTAGGAAAACTGATAGACCCAAAACTCGAATCCGTTTGAAATACTTGACTTATTTGAAGGACCTTCTGTGGGCTACCAACAGATTGATTTAACCATGAACACCATTGAGAATCAACCTTCAACCATTGAGGACACATGTGTTAGAAATGAAGTGAATTGTGCAAATCCAGTGATTGGGTGTCTTAAAGAACAATGCTTGTGTATTGTCATATTCTTGTTTGTTTGACGCTATGGGAACTGATGATAACAGATTGATTTGATTATAAACAGTACTGAATATTTATTCTCGACTAATCAGAATATGTTTCATATGTCTGCTTCAGTGTTGTCGGATTTTGGGAAATCAGGTTATGGTGAGTGGTATTGTGTTTGTTTTGATGACATTCTTGAGACGTCCTTTCATGCTAGGGGACATTAAGCCTATGTAGCACAATTGTTGAGATATCTCTTTTGCCACCAACGGTTTTGTATGGGTGGGTTTGTCTAATCGATCTCGGGTCGGCCACCGACGGTCGTGAACGGGTGTGCTTTGATTCCAAGATGATTATTTCCTTGTTTTGTCCAGAATGTCATCCTTTGGTATTATGTAGATGTTATTGACATCCAAGAAGCTTTGAAAAACCCTGATTGTCTGAAAATGCGTGAATTCAGTACGTCTTGTGTAAATAACTGTTTAGTGCCATTATATTTTGCAATTGGGGCTCTGAGGATGTGTAAATTGTGTTTAACATGTGACTGACTGTTTTAACATTACCTTTGACGCCATGGAGATTAGTATATGAATTGCCTTATGCTTTTGACGACCATCAGATAGTGTGGAAAGACTCGATGGAACAGAGGATTGAATATTGAACTGAATTGTAAACCGTAAACCGTTGAATGAATTGAGAACACGCGTATTGTGTTAGAAATTGACTGCTTCGATGTTATTGTACTTTACAATCAGTATTATGGGGATAGGTGGACTGTGTGCATTGTATGGGTAATTGCTTTGATGCTACCTTTGTTGATTCGGGAATCAGTATCTGAATCCACTTTATATTCCTGAAGACTTTTGATTGACCTTGGAAAACTGTGATGAGTCTTTGAAATAAATACCGAATTAGATTGTGAATTGTGGGATTATTGGAGAATGAATTGAACTTCTGTGACGAGGAAATCGTTGAATTTGTGTCCAAATGTTTTCGGTGTCAACAAGTCGAAGTTGAACATCAGATATAGATGGGACTACTTCGACTTCTCTCCATTTCGGAATGGAAATAGAAATATGTGACTACGAATTTCATTGTGGGGCTGCCTTGGACACCCAGGGTATAAGTCCCGTTTGGGTTATTGTACATAGGATTACTAAGTTTGCTCATTTCCTCCCTGTGAAATTTTTGTATGATGCTTATAGACTAGCAACTGTTTACATCGACAAGATTGCTCGTTTGCATAGGATCCTAGTATCTATTGTTTTGGACAGGGATCCTAAAATGTGTTTGAATTCTAACAAGCCCTCAAGAGGCGATGGGAACTGGATTGTGAGTCAGTGCTACCTTTCATCCGCTAATTGATTTATAATCAGAAGGAACTTTTAGATTTTGGGAGGAATGCTCTAAATACATGTCTTAGATTTTTCAGGGAAGTTGGAAAAATCTATCCATCATTGGCAGACTTCGCTTACAACAACGACTCACACTCTAGTTTCGGTATGGCACCATACAAGCCTTGTATGGCGGGAAAGGTAAGTCTCTGACTGATTGAGAATAGAGTGTTGCCTGATTTTGAGACTAAGCAGATAACTATCAAAAGGATTGGAACCGTTGAATAAGAAAGTCTCCCGAGTTGCTTTCAACTAGAGATAAAATAAGTTTGGAGGACCAAACTTCCTAAAGGGGGGAAAACTGTGATAACCCTATTCCGTATTTAGCTAATTGGTCCTTATTATGAATATGATTATGTGTTTGATATGATCGTGTGTGTGTTCCACTTATGTGAAGATAGGTTTTGAATTTCTATCTGTTCACCGTAGGAATATCTGTTTGATCATCTGCTTTGAAAATTAAATTGGGGGCCTTATCGGCCACAGAACTCGAAATTGACTGCGCCATTGTGATTGGCGTAATTTTTAGAGCCTATAGTGAAATTTAATTAAAAACTGTTTCGGATCGAATTAAATAGATTAAATTGGTGGTATAGTGCTCAATTGTTTAATCTTATTTAATTGTGACTAATGGGGCTTATGAAGAGGGACACTACACATTCAATTCCTCTCTTTGTTCATTTGAGCCGAAAATTACTCTAAGAAGAGAAGAGAGGGTCGATTAGAGAGAGAGAGAGAGAGAGAGAGTGTGTAGGAGATTGAAGGTTTGGTCAAGAAACTTGGGAATCTTGAAGCTACACTCAAGAATTAAGCATAAGCTTGGAAGATTAAGCTTCTAGGTGAGTAGTGGGTTGTGAATTCATGAGTTTAGTATTGTAATTTTGTAAATTCAAAGTTGAATGGTGATTAAGAACAAGAATTATGTTGTATTTGGTGAATTTGAAGTCATGGAATGCATGCATGTGTATAATTGCCATGAATCAGTATAGTTGAGCATGAAAAATATGATCCATGTAGAATCTTGGCTAGAATCCATGCTTGTGACCACCATTTGTACAATTTGAGTTGAAATGGAAGTTATATCTCACATGCATGTACCATTCACAAGAAGTATGAGTTTGAATGCATGAAATTGTTATGTTGAAAGTGAATTTGGTGTAGATTGGGACATGCATGTGATTAATTTGTGAAATTGAGCTCCATTGTGTTGTAATTTGGTGTTGGTACCATGTTAGTATATGATTATGTTAAGTTTGAGCTAAAAGCATGCATCTAGAACCATTGAATGTCGAATTGGAGTTCAAGAACATGTTCTGGAAAACCCAAAAAATTTGATGTTCGCTCGAGTGGGGAAATCGCCGATCGAGCGTGAATTTCATGCTCCTAGTATTTTTGCAGAGTTGGATGTCTGCTCGAGCAGGGAAGTTCACGCTCGAGTGGGAAGCTTTGTAGACAGACCTTCAGCTCGAGCACCAGACTTCACGCTCGAGCATAATTTTGATGTATCTAGTACTTTTGCAGACTTCATGGGTCCACTCGAGCGGGGAAGTCCACGCTCGAGCGGGGACCCTGTTTTCTAAAATTTTGGAAATGTATTTTGTGTTCCGTTTTCCGTTCCCTTTCACTTCTAAGTACTCTTAGGCATACATTGAGCATTGTAAATGAGTTAGAAGAATAAGATTTAAGCCTGAAGAGGAATATGTGAATTAAGAACGGATTGAATCGGTTATGACCCATATGTGTTATGTGATGTGTAGGGTCAAGCTCTAGGGCAAATCAATCAGCCGATCACTGTGAGTAATATCTTAACAAAGATATCTGAAATATGTTATTGTCCAGTTGCTTACGTTCATGTAAGTTTTATAAGATTCGTTGATTCGATTGGTGGACAATGTTTGCTATACCAAATGAATGAATGGGCCAGAGGCCGTTTTGACAAGAATGAATGAATGGGCCAGAGGTCATTTTGGCAAGAATGAATGAATGGGCCAGAGGCCATTTTGACAAGAATGAATGAATGGGCCAGGGGCTGTTTTGACAAGAATGAATGAATGGGCCAGCGACCGTTTTGACAAGAATGAATGAATGGGCCAGAGACCGCTTTGACAAGAATGAATGAATGGGCTGGAGGCCGTTTTGGCAAGAATGAATGAATGGGTCAGAGGCCGTTTTGGCAAGAATGAATGAATGGGTCAGAGGCCGTTTTGGCAAGAATGAATGAATGGGCCAGAGGCCGTTTTGACAAGAATGAATGAATGGGCCAGAGGCCGTTTTGACAAGAATGAATGGTTAGGCTAGAGGCCGTTTTGATAAGAATGAATGGATGGGCCAGAGGCTGTTTGACATGAATGAATGGGCCAGAGGCCGTTTTGACATGAATGAATGGGCCAGAGGCCATTTCGACATGAATAAATGAATGGGCCAAAGGCCAGTTTGACATGAATAATAGTTTGACACGAATAACAGTTTGACACGAATGACAGTTTGACATGAAAGTATGAATGGGCCAAAGGCCAGTTTGACCTGAATGATACGAATGAATTAGGCCTGAGGCCGTATGATGTATTTGGAACCGCAGTTACTTAACTTACATATGTCTATGTATGTGTGTATTAGTTAGAAATATAAATTGGGCCCAAGGCCGTTTGGGATATATTGTTCCAATGTATATTCTTTATTTGATATTATTTACTGGGCTTTTGTTCACACTCATTCATGTGTTTGTAGGTGAGCCTAGAGAGGTCCAGACCTAGCCTCAGTGAAGTCTGTATGAAACAACCAAAGTTTTGAAGAGTCACCCCTTGCGTCTCACGCACGAGACATGTCTTCGCCCTTTTGCCATTCTGTGTATTTCGTCATGTTGGCGAGGATTTTGGTATACGTCTGTGTATAGTTTTGTTTGGCTGACTTAGATGTGAATGATCTTGTCTGTATAGAACCTTATGCTACTATACTTTCTGTTGTGAGTTATTAACATATGTAAATGTGGAATGTTAGGATGTGCATATAAGCACGGCTCTATGGACAAGATTTTAAATTTGCCTCCGATCGGCCCCTTTACTCTGATGAGGTTTGTCTTATTTGGTTTGAGGCCGTAGGTAATCTCGTGATTACAGGCCGATTATGGCCTTAACCCATAAGAGCGGGTTCGGGTCGTGACATTAAGATTTCACGCACACTTAAACCAAAGTATAACTATACAAGGGTAAAACTATTCCAACCTTAAGAGTTGCAAGTGAAAGATGAAGATCCACGCAATGAACTTCTGAAATAACACGATCTAATCGGTTCAAAACTTAACTCTTGGCATGAATAACAACTTCAATGAAGGCTCAAAGATTGGTTCTTGCTATTACTAGCTGAAATCTAGGGTTTGGAAAAGGGCAGTTAGAGAGAAAGAGAGAAGATGAAAAAGTGAGCTAGAAATGGGTTTGGTTCGCATTTAACTTTGTTGCCCCGAACAGACCGCTTGAGCGAACTTTTCATCACTCGAGCAAAGTGCCAAAATACAAAGAGACCACTCGAGCGAACTTTGCATCGCTCGAGTGGTAAACGCATGGTCTCAGAAGTTTTGCAGAGTTACAGTGAAAATATTAGGAGCTTGAAATCTGCGCTCGAGTGAACTTTCCTTCGCTTGAGCGGTCTCGCCTGCAAACATGTGAGATACTAGGAGTTGCAAATCTATGCTCGAGTGACCAAATGACAGCTTGAGCGTTACCCAAAATCAGCTGTTAAAGCCTACCCCCCTTAAAGAATTTCATCTATGAAGTTTCATAGTTCTTGCCAAAACAACTCCAACAATTTCCAAGGAAGATGAATACCACAATAACAACAGCCTTAATCATCGTAACCTCGCAAATCAAAACGAAATCAAAGCTGAATTCAAACAATAGCATGAGGATTTAAATTTCTTTCATTTACTTTCTTTTACAACCCGTATACATAAGATATGAAAACAACAAACAATCAAGTTCACATATTATTAAATAAATCTGGGTATTTCTCACGAACTTCAGCTTGTTGTTCCCAAGTAGCCTCTTCCACCCCATTGTGGTGCCATAACACTTTGACCAAGGGTATGACTTTGCCCCTCAAAACTTGCTCTCGGGTGTCCAAGATTTTAATCGATCTCTCTTCATATGAAGCGTTCTCATCCACCTCTAAATTTGTACAATCTAAGACATGGAAAGGATCGAGCTCATACTTGCAGAGCATGGAGACATGAAACACATCGTGTACCTCAGATAATTATGGTGGCAAGGCAAGGCGATAAGTTACCTCTCCCACACATTCTATAATATCAAAAGGGCCAATAAATCCAGGTGACAATTTCCCACTTCGCCCAAATCTCATTAAACCTCTTGTAGGCGATATCTTCAGAAATGCATGATCACCCATATCAAATGATAGAGGTCTCCTCCTCCGGTCGGCATAGCTCTTTTATCGACTTTGAGCTGTAATTAACCTTTTTCGAATGAGAGCGATTTTCTCGGTGGTCTCATAAACCAATTTCAATCCAAGCATAGGTGAATCCGCTACCTCGGTCGAATACAACGGTGATCTACACAGTCACTCATACAAGGCTTCAAAAGGTGCCATCCCAGTGCTAGCTTAAAAACTATTATTGTAGGCGAACTCCGCTAAAAGGTAGGTGTCTCTCCCAAGAACCTTTAAAGTCTAGTACACAAGCTTTCAACATGTCTTCGAAGATTTAAATAGTGTGCTCGGACTGTCCGTTTGTTTGAGGGTGGTAAGCGGTGCTAAAGTTTAACTAGGTGCCCATAACAGTTTGTAGACTTTGCCATAACCGTGCGGTAAAACGAGGGTCTAGATCCAGGACAATACTCACTGGAACTCCATGAAGTTGGACAATCTCCTTAATGTAAAGTTCTGCTAAGTAATCAACCGAGTCACCCATATACATAGCGAGGAAATGAGCTGACTTAGTTAGTTGATCTACAACAACCCAAATTGCGTCGTTACCCCTTTGTGTTCTAGGAAGGCCCGAAACGAAGTCCATAGTGATATGTTCCCGCTTCCATTCAACTATAGGCAAAGGTAGCAATAACCCAGCTGGCCGTTGATGTTCAGCCTTTACTTGTTGACAAGTTAAACACTTGGACACAAATGAAGCCACATCCCACTTAATATCCCTTCACCAAAATTGTTGGCTAAGGTCATGGTACATTTTTGTGCCTCTCAAATGTACCGCAAGGCGAGAGTGATGAAATTCCCAAAGTATTTACACAACTTAGGTGCAAAAAGGCAGTCTAGATACCAAACATTAGAATCGAAATTTGTCCTCAAACCATTTTCCTCGTTCCCTTGTGTGATTTTCTCTTTGATTGCTTCAACTTTCGAGTTACCCTGTTGTGCCTCTATAACTCGAGTAACAAGTGTTGGTTGTGCATGGACGAAAAACAAGGTGGCATGCTCGGGAGATTCACTAAGATACAAATCAAATTCACCCAAATCACCCAACATCTCCCATTCTCTAATTGCAAGATTAGCAATGGTACTCATAGATTTTCTACTTAAGGCATCGGCCACCACATTGACTTTTTCGGGATGGTAGTGTAATTTAAAATTGTAATCCTTCAAAAATTCCATCCACCTCTTTTGACGTAAATTCAAATCCTTTTGGAAAAATAGGTATTTAAGACTTTTATGATTGGGAACACCTCAAATTTCTCCCCATACAAATAATGTCTCCATAGTTTTAAAGAAAAAATAATCGCAGCCAACTCCAAGTCATGAGTTGGTCAATTTGTTTTGTGGGTATTCAATTGGTGTGAACCATACGTCACTACTTTTCCCTCTTGCATCAGAACACATCCTAAACCTTCTCTAGAGGCATCACAGTACATAGTAAACAATGTACCCCAACCCTCTTTCAGGAATGATTAAAATTGCTGCAGTGGTCAATCTCCTCTTTAGCTGTAAGAAGGATTTCTCACATGATTCATTCCAAACAAACTTCACTCCTTTCTAGTTAGCCTAGTCAATAGAGAAGCTAACGTGGAGAAGTCTTTCACAAACCGTCTATAGTAGTCGACAAGACCCAAGAAACTGCAGATCTCAAAAGCGTTCTTAGGTCGCTCTCAATTCTACACCACCTCGATCTTCGAAGAGTCTATAGTACCCCTATCCCTAGAAATGACATGACCCAATAATTTCACCTCAGAAAGCCAGAACTCACATTTCTCATTCTTAGCATGCAACCTGTGCTCCCTAAGTAATTGCACAACAATGTGAAGGTGCGCCTCATGTTCCTCCTCAGAGGGTGAATATATAAGAATGTCGTCCACAATAACTACCACAAACTTGTTGAGATATTCTCAAAAAACTCAATTCATCAAGTCCATAAAAGTGGCAGGAGTATTAGTTAAACCAAATGGCGTCACAAGAAATTCATAGTGGCCATATCAAGTATGAAAGGCCGTCTTTGAAATATTTTCCTCTTTCACACATTATTGATGATAACCCGATCTTAGATCTATCTTTGAGAAACATTGAGAACCCTTAAGTTGGTTAAAAAGATCATCTATTCTAGGCAACAGATACTTATTCTTAATTGTGACCCTATTCAACCTTCGGTAGTCGATGCATAGCTGCAATGAACCATTCTTCTTCTTGGCAAAAAGAGCTGGTACTCCCTAAGGTGAGGTACTAGGATGTATAAAACCCTTGTATAACAACTCTTGCAATTACTCCTTCAAAACATGCAACTTTGCCAGAGCAAATTTATAGGGCGACATGGAAATAGGTGCCGTGCCGAGAACTAAGTCTATAGAAAACTTGACCTCACGATGAGGTAGTAGTTTAGTGAGGTCCTCTGGAAATACATCTAAATACTCACAGACCACCCTAGGAAGTACCCCTCTCACTCCACCATTCCCATCATTCGTCAAAGTTGCAAGAAGAGAAGTAAATTTGCCTCGACTACGAGAGTCATATAATAGCGGTAAAAGTCTATCAGTTCTATCCCCAAGAAAATAGAAACAATCACCACCAGCAGTACACACAGTAACTCTCCTGTGATAACAATCTATAATGGCACGATAAGAAGGCAACCGGTCTATGCCAAGAATGATGTCAAAACCCATCATATCTAACAGCACCAAACTAAAAGGGAGTTGGTGATTAGGGACTGCGATCACACACCCACGACACCTATGGTTCAGAACAATTTTACCCTCGATTGGTAATTCTACCACAAGAGAAGATTCTAATGGTTCAACCACTAACCCTAAAATGGATGCAAATGTAGATGCTATGAATGAATGAGATGCCCTTGTATCTATCAACATGTTGGCCCAAGTATTATATATAAGATATGTACCTCGCATCACCAATGGCCCAGTCGACTGTTCAGATGCAGTAATTGCATAAACTCTCCCTTGGGGTCTCTATTCACTCTGATCATCTCTCTGAAGATAGGCATGTTGTGCAGATTGTGCGGAGATGGCCCCATGTATGGCTCTGGACGCCTTTCTAGACTGAACTGGTTGATGAGTCTGCCTCTGGCTTTGTCTTGCCTAAAACCTTGGAGTACTGGCCGTTTCGACAATCTAGGGACATGACTTCTTCATATGACCTGACTGGCCACATTGATAACAAAAAGGTGATTGATTTCCACCAAATGTCTAGCTTTGAGAATGGGGTAGAAGTTTGACACAGTTGGTTACTCCTTCGTGGATATGTAATAGACTTGTAACCTATGTCACCACACTGATAATAAGTGATCCCACTTTGTCCTGTATTATCCGTGCTCTTTCCAAATGTAGAAATCAATGACATAGTTGGTAATGGAGGTAGATGGGAAGACGTAGAACCCTTCGACTTTTTGGATGCCATAGAGCCCCTTCGAGATTCTGAAAACCGTTGTCTCTTAAGCCGTCGCCTCTTCTCTTCACCTTCAAGCATAATCTCAACATGTGCCGTGAACTCCACTAGTCTATCATAATCCCGGGTCATGTTTCCTATCACCTTCATCAAAATTCCTGGCCTCAACCTCTTTCCAAACTCTAGACACCGACACTCTTTCGTTGCCATACAGTCCGGTGAAAAATGGGATAGGCTCATAAAGGTGGCTTCAAACTCCGCCATTGTAGAGTCGAATTATTCAAGTTCTTCAAACTCCCTTCTTAAACGTTCCCTTGCAGTAGGAGGAAGGTATTTCTCCTGAAAGGCATGAGAAAACGCCTCCTAAGTGAGTTTAATTCAACCCTTGGCATACTTCCACCATTGGTCGGCATCCCCCTTCAATTGATAAGTGGCAAGTGCCACTCAAGGTTCACTCTCACGAATGTGGAACAAGACCAACTCAAAATTCACATACTAATCCATCACTTCTTACATCATTTCTCCCTTAAGTCTTAGTCTCATTCTCAACACATAAGCACGTAAACAAATAGAACACATACGTATAACGATTCTGGTTTAGACCAGACCCATTTTGTTGCTTTTGGATTTGAGGACCCATGTACTTAGCTGTTGTCCATCTCATTTCATTATTATTGTGTGTTGAGTTTGTCTATTGAGAGTTTTGGTTGCGTTTGAAATATGTTGGGAAGTTAGTTTTTCAAAGAATTGTTGCCCAAATTTTGACTTGTTTGCTTGAGCGACCATTCTTACGCTCGAGCGGTCTTTTACAATCTGCAAAACTACTGAGGTTTGATATCTTTGCTCAAGTGGCCTTTCTTGCACTCAAGCCATCTTTTGCAGGTCTAAACTATTGGAAGGGGGTCATTGTGCGCTCGAGCGATGGTTTTGTTTGCTTGAGCGTGTAGCTCGACTTTTTCGCGCCCCCTTTTGGAAGCTCGGAAGAAAGCCCTACAGTTCAGATTCCCGTGGTTTTGAATCTAATCTCACAAGTGCAATGTGAAATTGATAAACACCAAAGAGTCCAAATCTAGCAAATCTTTTAGGAAATAGATTTTGAATCAAATTGCTAAAAATGGATTGCTTTCCTAGATTTAGAGTCGCCACCTAAATATTTTATTTTTGAAAAATTTAGGAAAGCTATGACTCGTGCCAAAGGCTACATGTCCGTCATCACCAAAGTTGCCTCGGCTCGGGAACTTAGGTACGAGAGGAGAAGGTCATGAATCGAGCACCCCCACTCGCCCAATCAAAGATCGGCCTCTACTAATCATGATATGACTTTTATGTACATTATATGCTCTTGTTTCGGTTATTATGCTAGCATTACTACGTGATGCGCACAAGCAAGTATAGACTAGTTTGCTCGAATTGGAACAATTCAACTTCATGTTTGTTTTTCAAAAAGGGTTTGAATTTGCCACCTCAAGTGGGCTTAAAGGTTTCAAATTTGCCACTCAACAAAGTGGGCTTAAAATTTACATTCATTGAATCATTGCAAATCAAACAACAAGCCTTTATCCACAGGCATTCATGCAATATATCAAGTAAGCACTTAGCCTCATGGCAATCATGCTAGATAGGGCAACATCGACACTCATGCAATTATGCTAAAGCACTAAAAACTCATCTAGTACTCCAAGTTAAGATAAAATGAGAGAGTTAGAAAAAATATGTATGATTCCTAACTATACAAAATGGCTAATGCAACACATGCGATATGCAATTTACTAGGCTCGGCTACTTAACATGTTATTTGCAACAATTTCATAGCATGTGTTCTATACATGTATTCAACGAGGTATTGAAACGACAATGCAGTTTGAATGATGCGCCGAGCCTCGGGGCATGCAAGACAAATGAATGGATGCAAGCATACGGTATGCTAATTGAAACATGTCCCCAAACTAACCATCTTAAGCGGATAAATAAAAGGGAGAAAAACATCGGGTTGGAAGACATGCACATTATTACAACGTTTATGCTCTCACGAAGGAGAGTCTGAATGAATAAATGCTAACTAGCTAACTAAGCTAAGCTAATTAAGCTAATTATTACAAAACTTGAATGAATAATTAGCTAACTATCTAAGCTAATTAAATATTACAACACAAACTAATTAGCTACAACTAACTAAACTATTTAAATATCACAACACAAACTAATTAGCTAAAACTAATTAATTACAACCAATAAATAATTAATTGCTAATTAAACTAATTGACTAGTTAACTAGTCCCGCGAAACGAAGGAGGCCCATGCATGCTCGGTTTTCACCTGAAGAACATCCGTTGTCTACCCTCGAAAGCCTTTGTTTGCACAACCCTTGCATTGTTTTCCTTCTTAAGATCAACTCTGCCATGCTTGAAGAGCACACTGCTCAAAATTCATTGGTGGCCGGCAAGCTAGTAGTGGTGGCCGGCTGGCCACCATTAAGGGGTTGCCATCCAACATTGGTGGCCGTTAGACCAGTAACTGTCATGACCCGAACCTGCCCCTATGGGTTGAGGACATAACTGGCCAGTAATCAAGGGATTACCTGCAGCCTCAAATCAAACAAGACATATCTCATCAGAGTAAAGGGGCCAAACGGAAGAAAATTTAAAACTTTTGTCCATAGAGCCGTGCTTAAATGGCACATCATAACATTTCACAAACATACATTAATAACTCACATCAAGGAAAGTTAACATATGAGCTTTACACAACAGGATCATTCAAGTCATGGTCATCCAATCAAAACTATATATAACCGTAATTCAAAGTTCTCGCCAACATGATAAAATATAACAAAATAGCAAAAGGGCGAAAACAAGTCTCGTGCGTGAGACGTATGGGCTGACTCTTCAAAACCTTGACTGTTTCACACAACCTTCATTGAGGCTGGGTTTGGACTTCCTTTGGCTCACCTACAAACACATGAATGAGCGTGAGCGAAAGCCTAGTGAATAATATCAAATAAAGAAGATACACGAACGACACTTAGAACAATATACATCAGACGACCTTAGGCCCAATTCATATTTCTATTTAGTATATATATATACATATAGGTCAAGTGACTGCGGTTCCAAACACATCAAACGGCCTCGGGCCCAATTCATTCATATCCGACGGCCTTTGGCCCAATCGTTCCTGTCCGATGGCCTTCGGCCCAATCATTCGCGTCAAACGGCTTTTGGCCCATTCATTCATGTCAAACAGTCTTTGGCCCATCCATTCATGTCATACGGCCTTTGGCCCATTCATTCATGTCATATGGCCTTTGGCCCATTCATTCATGTTAGACGGCCTTTGGCCTATTCATTCACGTCATACGGCCTTTGGCCCATTCATTCCTGTTAGACGGCCTTGGCCCATTCATTCATGTCAGACGGCCTTTGGCCCATTCAATTGTATCCAACGGCCTTTGGCCCAACTATATGGCATAGAAAACATTTGTCCACAATTCAAAGTAACAAACTAATAAGACTTATAGGGAAATAAGTAATTGGACAAATAACATACTTCAAAATATCTTTACTAAGATATTACTCACAGTGTTCTGCCAGTGGATTCACCTTTGAGCTCAACCCTACACATTACATAACACATATGGGTCACAAACGATTCAATCCGTTCTTAATTCATACATCCCTCTTAGGCTTCTTTCCTATCATTTTAATTCATTCGTAATGCTCAATGCATGCCTAAGAGTACTTAGAAGTGAGAGAGAACAGAAAATGAAACATAGAACTCTTTTACAAAATTTTTGAAACAGGGGTCCCCGTTCGAGCGTGGGTTCCACCGCTTGAGCAGACCCTCATGGTCTGCAAAAGTACTGATTGCCTCATTTTTACGCTCGAGCGTTAATTCGGACGCTCGAGCTAAAAGTCACTCTACATAGATCCCCGCTCGAGCGTGAATTTACCTGCTCAAGCGGACATCAATGTCTGCAAAAATATTCTGGGAGCTCGCATTTCAGGCTCGAGCGGCGCTTTCCCCGCTCGAGCAGACATGTCAATTTCTGGGTTTTCCAGAATTGTTCTTCAAGTGCAACCTTGATATTCAAAGGTCCAACTTTCATGTTTTTGGTCCAAAACGTGGAGACACAATATACATCATGAGGATGTAAGCAATATAAGGCCAATTATTCAAAATCATGGTCACATTCTCAAATCATTCAACATTTCTTTTGTGTAATCAAAACTCATGCATTCAAACCTCATATAAGCTTCATATCTTCAATAATCAAACATGCATGTCAATTTTTTACTTCATTTCTATTTCAAATCTTACAAATGACACTTATCATTATGAAACCCATGAAAATTATGCATGCATGTGAAGATTGGAGATTGGAGCCCAATTCTCCATGTTCAACATTATTCATGCTAGCTTAGGCAATTTCATGGCAATTCATTGTGATTCATAGTAATTTCATGCATGCATGTGCATTCTAACTTCATGTTCAACTCAATCTTTGCCATGAGCTACCATACCACTTAAATTCACAAAATTACATACTCAACTCATAAATTAAGGGTTGATTACTCACCTAAGAGCTTCAACTCCTCCAAATTATGGTTAATTCTTGAGTTGGTCTTCAAATTATTCAAGTTTCTTGCACAATCTTCAATTGCCTTCACCCTCTCTCTCTCTAGCCAACCCTCTCTCTCTCTAAAGTGTAAAATCTGATTTTTGAGCTCAAACAAGTGAATGTGAGTGTATAATGCCCCCTTTATATAAGCTCCCTTAATCACATTTCATTAGTACTATTTAATTGAGCAGTATTTCATTAATTTAATCTAATTAATCTGATCTGAATCAATTTTCAATTAAATTTCACCGTAGGCTCTAAAGATTAAGCCAATCACAATGACGTAGTCAATTTCGATTTCTGTGGCCGATAAGGCCTTCAATTTAAATTCTAAAGCAGAATGTCAAATAGATTTTTCTACGGTGAACAGATAGAAATCAGAACCACATATATTCATATAAATGGAACTCAAAATCATATCAAACACATGATCATATTCATAATAAAGATCAATTAGCATAATACAGAGCAGGGTTATCACAGTCTTCCCCCCTTTAGGAAGTTTGGTCCTCCAAACTTATTTTACCTTCGTCAAATGTGGATAGCGTAGTCGCATTTCGTCTTCTTTTTCCCATGTAGCATCCGTCCCATAGTGTTCTTTCCATTCCACTTTCACCATTGGGATGGACTTGCTTCTCAACTGTTTAACTTGCTGGTCAATGATTCGTTCCGGCCATTCTGCGTAACAAAACTCCACAAAAATGAGCGGGCTTCATCTAAGTGTCTGGACACACTGAGGTTGACAAAAGAGAAACGAGCTTCATGGTTTAAGACTGACCTCCAAGTTGATTACCTACAGAAGTAGACATAACACAGAATGAGCCAGGCTCAGTGAATAATAGTACTTACAATTCAATGATTAACTTGATTTATAAAGTGTATAAGCACAGAGAACATATGATTAATCAAATTCTGTAACTATTTCCAAAACGACCTTGGGCCAAGTCTTTAAACAGAATGGCTTTAAGCCCTGTAACATACAGAACGGCCTTAGGCCTAGCAGGTTTTATAGATCGGCCTTAGGCCAACGGAGTTTATATAGTGGCCTTAGGCCCAACAGAGTTTACAGATTGCCCTTAGGCCCAGATATCCACAAAGCAGAGTAATTCCAGAGTCGTACGAATGTACGTAGATTTTCCAATCATTTATCAGTGTTAACGTAATTAACTTGCGAAGAACAGAGCATTAATAACAAGAATTATTAACGATAAGTAAATGTGCAACTACAGTACTAGTACTCACAAGGCTGTAGCAGAGCGATTGGTCCTCCCGGAGTGTGTCTTACACGCATACATAATTTACAAATTAGTTCTTTTCCCTTTCAAATCATTTTCTGATTCGTTTTGCTTCCAATGAATTTACAAACATCTTAAGAACATCAAAGAATTATTTTAATAACATCAGAGGGTCAAACAGGAAAAACGGAGCGGACGAACTTTTTCAACATGGGCCGCACATGCGGCAGTGGCTCCCGCACGTGTGGCAGTGAAGCCCCACACGTGCCTTTTTTCCAGTAGCCAAAGACCCAAAATTCTTGGTTTTCCGCACGTGCGGCCATGACCCCCGCACGTGCGGTGATTTTCCTTGTTTGTGCAGTCCGAAATTCAAGTAAATATCCAACTTTGATGAACATTTATAAAGCTCAAAATCGATCCATTAATTGCAAGAATAAGGCTCAAGAATCAGGTAAATAGAAATCACAACATATATTAATCTGAATATGAATTAAATCTTTAATTCCTTGAAACTCATAAACACTACTCACTTCTATGATATTTCCAATCTCCACGCATACACATATGTAACCATTTATTCGTATAGATGAGTTCAAGCTTTATAATTGAAGAAATAAGATGTGATTTCTCACTAGATAGTTCAAATTGAATCAAAATAACTAAATGATAAAATTATCTTGCTAATTATCCAACACACACACACAAGACCTCAAGAACAACCCTAGGCCACACAATATCAAGGAATTCCTACTCCAAATCAAGAAAAGGGGTTGAACTAGGTGGGTTAAACTCACCCTGAGCTTCAATCTCTAGATACCCTCTCAATTTCTCAATCCTCTTCCTTGTAAATCTTCTCTCTTTGTTCTTATTCTCTTCACACTTCTTTCTCAGGAGATATTTTGATGAGAAGGCTTCTAAGTTCCAAGTTCAAAGAGACACTTATAGATATACATATATAAAGGTTGAATAAAGACAAAAATTTAATCAGTTTAATCGTTCCAAATCAAAATTTTACAGAAAAGCATACCATGGTCTAAAAATTATGCTGATCTCAAACATAAAGTCAATTTCAGATAATTAAGCTTCTAAGGCTTCCAATTTTTGACCCAAACATTCTAATTGTAATAGATATTTTTCTTATTAGACAGATAGGAATCTATGTTCATAAGATTCACTTAATTAAACTTCACTTCACACTAAATTTCACAATAAGCATATAAATGCACAGAATAGGGGACTAAAAGTATACCAAAAAACATGTACGAGGGTCGGGTTATTACACTCTCCCCCCCTTAAATAAGTTTGGTCCCTCAAACTTGTTTTACCTTAGGGTAGGAACAGATGTGGATATTGGTGTTGCATTTCCTCTTCTTTTTCCCAAGTAGCTTCGGTTCCGTAATGTTCTTGCCACCCAATTTTTACCATTGGAATCTCTTGACTCCGTAACTGTTTCACTTGTCGATCTAGAATCCAAATTGGTTTCTCTTCATATGTCAACTTATCATCCAGAATGATTTGGTGATAATCAATGACATGAGACGGATCCGGAAGATACCCTTGAAACATAGACACATGGAATACATTATGCACTTGGCTCATACTTAGTGGAAGAGCAACTCGGTAAGCTACCGAACCCACTTTTTCCAGAACTTGGAATGGGCCAACATATCGGGGTGTTAACTTACCTCTTTTGCGAAACCTTGGATGCCCCGTCATCGGAGTAACTTTCACAAAAACATGATTCCCTACTTCAAATTCTAACTCCCTTCGTCGGTGATCCGCATAACTTTTTGCCTACTTTGGGCGGTTTTCAGTCTTTCTCGGATAGTTTTAACCTTTTCAGTTGTTAGTTGAACAATTTCAGGCCCTAATAATGATCTATCTCCAACTTCAGCCCAACACACGGGGGAACGACATGGTCTTCCATACAGAGCCTTGTAGGGTGCCATCCTAATACTTGAGTGATAACTGTTATTATATGCGAATTCTACTAATGGTAGATGAGTTTCCCAACTTCCCTGAAAATTCAAAATACACATTCGGAGCATATCCTCTAACGTCTGTATCGTTCTTTCGGATTGTCCGTCTGTCTGAGGGTGGAAGGCTGTGCTAAACTTTAATTCTGTACCCATTGACCCCTGCAAACTCTGCCAGAATCTAGATACAAACTTTGGATCCCTGTCTGATACAATTGAGATCGGAACACCATGGAGTCTTACAATTTCATTCACATAAATCGCAGCAAGTTTATTTGCATTATACTGAGTCTCAAAGGTAGGAAATGGGCAGACTTGGTTAATCGGTCTACAATGACCCATACAGAATTCATATCTTGAGGAGTCCGTGGTAACCCTACAACAAAATCCATGGTCAGATGTTCCCACTTCCATTCCGGGATTGGAAGGGGTTGCAATAACCTTGCCGATCTCTGATGCTCTGCCTTTACTTGCTGACATTGCAAACATTTGGAGACGAAATCCGCGATTTCCTTTCTCATGCTTGGCCACCAAATTTTTTTTTTTAAAATCCCGATACATTTTAGTACTTTAAGGATGTAATGAGAATCTCGAGGCATGAGCTTCTTCCATCAATTTCTGCTTGACTTCTGATACATTGGGAACACATAATCTGCCTTGAAATTTGAGCACTGAATTCTCCAAATTGAATCTCGGTTTCGGTTTTGTCTCTACCTCACCATATATCTTCCTCAAAGTTTCATCTTCCCTCTGACGTAGTTTGATCTCTTCAAGCAATGTCGGTTGGGCCATCACTAATGCTACTATGGCCTCTTGTCTATGCAACACAAGATCTACTTTCATTTTATCCAATTCAGTCACTAACTCCTTTTTCCCCATAAACAAATATGCCAAATTCCCCATATTCTTCCGACTAAGTGCGTCTGCAACCGTGTTGGCTTTACCAGGATGGTAATGGATATGCAAATCATAGTCTTTAATAAGCTCTAACCATCGCCACTGTTGCATATTCAACTCCTTCTGGGTAAAAAGGTACTTGAGGCTCTTATGATCGGTATAAACTTCACAGGTAGTCCCATGCAGATAGTGCCGCCATATCTTTAAAGCAAAAACCACTACTGCTAACTCAAGATCATGTGTGGGATAATTCTTTTCATGGGGCTCGAGTTTTCGGGAAGCATAAGCGATACCTCTTCTATTTTGCATAAGCACACAACCAAGTCCTTTATACGAAGCGTCATTGTAAATCACAAATCCTTCGATACCAGTTGGTAAGGCAAGAACTAGAGCTGTAGTTAACTTCTTTTTTAATTCCTGGAAAGCATATTCCCGCTGTTTTGACCATTCAAACGCAACTCCTTTTTGAGTCAATTGTGTGAGCAGTACAACGATTTTGGAAAAATCTTGAACAAACCTCCTGTAATATCCGGCTAATCCCATAAAACTATGCACCTCAGTTACATTGGTAGGAGTTGGCCAATTCACGATCGCCTCAATTTTGTGTGGATCAACAGAGACTCCTTCCTTTGTTATTACATGCCCCAGAAATGCCACCTCTTGTAGCCAGAATTCACATTTCTTCAGCTTTGCATATAGTTTCTTTTCTTGAAGTGTTTGAAGAATTGAACGAAGATGATTCTTATGAGCTTTTACATTCTTCGAGTAAATGAGGATGTCATCGATAAATACCACTACAAACTCATCCAAATAGGGCTTGAAGACACAATTCATCAAATCCATAAACGCTACTGGTGCGTCAGTAACTCCAAAGGGCATAAAAAAAAATTCATAATGATCGTATCGAGTTCGGAAAGCCATTTTCTCAACATCATCAGCTTTGACCTTTAGTTGATGGTATCTAGACCGTAAATCAATTTTCGAAAAGACCTGTGCCCCTTGTAGCTGGTTAAACAAATCATCAATCCGAGGCAATGAGTATTTATTCTTGATCGTCACCTTATTAAGTTCCTTGTAATCTATACACAATCGGAGTGTTCCGTCTTTCTTTTTCACAAATAGAACTAGTGCACCCCAAGGAGAGACGCATATCAAGTAAATCTTACAACTGAATCTTTAATTTCTTCATCTCAACTGGTGACATTCTATACGGAGTCTTAGAAATGGGTTGCGTTCCCGGCACCACTTCAATTGTAAACTCGATTTTGCGGTCTATTAACTCCCCCGGTAATTCTTCCGAAAAAACATCCGAAAATTCACAGACAACTGGAATCATGTCAGTACTCCCATTCATCACTTGTCCCTCCAAAATACTGCATAAATACCCCTGACACCCCTTCTGAATTAATTTATAGGCCTTTACTACAGAAATCAAATAAGGTGGAGAAGTCACTCCATGTTCCTGAAAGGTAGATTCGGATTGTCCCGGAGGATGAAAACTGATTTGCTTTGTCAAACAGTCAATAGTTGCACCATATTCACTCAGCCAGTCCATACCCAGAATAATATCGAAGTGAGTCATGTCAAGAGGCAATAAGTTGGCATATACCCGGATATCCCCAATTAGGAGTTCACAAGCAAAATATACAGAGGTACAGATCATAGAATCCCCCAAAGGTGAGGATACACATAGCACATAGGATAATACTTCTTCAGATCTATCTAAATTTTGTGCAAACATTTTTGACACAAAGGAATGGATAGAGCCAGAATCAAACAATACATGAGCAGAACGACCATGAACAATAAATGTACCTGACACCACGGTTGTAGCATTGTGCACATCTCCTGGAACCAATGCAAATACTCTGCCTTGTCTTGCGGTGTCTTTATTATTAATAGGCTTGGCAGCTGACTTGGTGTTGGGAGCTGGTGTAGACCCAGCTGAACTTGTAGCAGCCCTATTTCCATTTTGTTGATTCCTCTAAGGGCAATCCCTTACCAAATGACCCATTTTGCCACATCAAAAACATGCTCCAGACAACCGATAACAAGTCCCACGGTGCTTCTTTCCACACTTTGAACAAACAGGAGTCAAATCTGGAGTAAGGGTGGAAATGTTAGAAGTCCCTGAATTTTGTTTCTTATTTGGTGGAGTGGTTGCCCCCTTTGATAATTGAATGTTCTGCCTTTTTCCTTTCCATTCCGAAATCTGATTCTAAGCAGCAATGTTTCCCTCTGCTATAACAACCCTCTCCAACACATCAACATAGGTGGGTAACTTCAACATGTTAACTTGGTCAAGGATAGCAGTCCGTAGTCCCCCTTCAAATTTTCGTGCTTTCTTATAATCTGTGTCCACCATATGAGGTGCAAACCGAGCTAGTTTTGCAAATTGGGCTTCATACTCTGCAACGGTTTTATTACCTTGTCTGAGAGTTTCAAATTCTATCACCTTCTTGTCTCGCATACTTTGGGGAAAGTACTTATCATAAAACAGTTCGAAGAATCTATCCTATGTTAATCCTGGGTGTATAGTTCTCGTAAGCATCCACCATCTCCGTGCTTTATCTTCAAGAGTGAAGGCAAGAAGTTGCACCTTTTGGGCTTCGGTACAAGGGAAAACTTCGAACAACTTTTCGATTCCCAACACCCACGCCTCAGCTTTCATTGGTTCTATTCCTCTTTTGAATGATGGCGGTTTCATGTTTTTAAACTCCTTTGTGAGTGTAATGGTTCGGTCCTCAGCCTGAAAATCTGGTATCACAGGTGGAGGTATCGGTGGCGGTGGCGGTTGTGATTGTTACTATTGTTGTCGTAATGTTTCTGCCATTTCCATGATCATTCTTTCCATTCTGTCCAACCATGCAGAAGTAGCATCTTCCGGGTCTTCCGTTCTTGTTCTCACCATATTCTACATAACAACCAATTACAAAAGACATACAACAGACATAGATCATAATCATTAACGTTAGCAGATTACAGTTAACGTTGCCATCAATCTTTCCATATGCATTCAGAATATTATGCATGATGCTTGAGTCTTTTCTAGACATTCTAAGGCTCAATGGATCCGTGTGTGAGATAGTAACTCGTGCTCTGATACCACTTGTCACACCTCAAACCCGCCCCTAAAAGTTTAGGCATGATCACTTCAGAAACGGACGTCAAATTCGATATGTATAATATATAGGGCCTTAGCGGAAGCATTAAATAACATAAAATAATATCCGTTGAGCCACCACTAATATGCCAAGATCACAAACATCGCATCAGGTAGATAAATATACAGTGAACATATACCTGAGAATCAGTTATGTACATATACATACACAGACCTAGCCCCATGATTGGGCGTATAGCAAAAACATTGGTGAAGAAAGGGGTTATATACATTTCAACCTTAGATAGACAATTAAAGTACAAAGCCAAAAGCATAGCAAAACTCCACAAAAATGAGCAGGTGCAAACATCCCATTTTTGACCGTCCTTAAGACTTGGTTGTACTTGCAGGTACATCCAGCCACAAGTTCGATTGCTCGTCGAGTACTCGACTTTCACGACGGAACGTCACAGGTTTGAGTTCTTCCAACCCTGTATCCTTTCTGTCCCATTCTTGGACCATTTGCTGGTTCTTTTAGCATGCTTCTTATGGTGCACTGCCGACCACTCTCTGCCAGTGCCGGCCATGCATTTATCCCTGCTTGCCATTGATGAAGCCTGCCGGCCATCAATGAGGCACTGCTGGCCACCACTGATGGCCAGCAGAATACCTTGTTTCAGCAGATTTCACTCCAGATCTTTTGAGCCAGCTGGTTTTCACTCATCCCGCCTCCATACACGTGTATGGAGGGATGAAACCCTTTTCAAGCTTGTTTAACAAGCTTTGCTTTGCATTCCTCTATATAAGGAGAGGCTTCTCCTCCCTAGCAGAGGTTGAGCATTTTTTAAGAAGATATCTCTCTCTCTCTCTCTCTCTCTCTCTCTCTATATTTCTCATTCTCTCTCTCTATATTGTGTTTGTTTGTGCCTTAAAGTGCATTTTCCTCTCACTTTTGCACTACAACACATAGTGATACACCACCATCTTTGAGCTGAGGTTCTTGGGAGTGTTATTTGAGCTCTGAAAGTTGGTTTTTGGCCTCAGAGTTTGCTGGTTTTGAAGTTGTGCTTCAAGGGTGAGTGTTTTCCCCATTTAAGCTTTTGTTTAAATACCATATTGGCCATCCTTGCATATTGTTTTAGGCCTTGCTTTAGACTGAAAAAAGTTCTATTTTTAAGTGCTTTTGATGGTTGTTTAAGGCCTCTTTGGTGTTGAGGGTGTTCTACCCTCTTGTGTGCCTTATTTGGCCTTGTTTTGTGCCATGTCTTAAGACCTTTGAGTTAGTCTTTATTTGGCCTTTTAGCCACTGAAATCTAGTAGATTTTTAGTGGTAGACATGTGGTTTTGAGGCCTTAAATCAGAGGGGGTGATCCCCTCTCTTTTTGTTTTTGTTTTTGTTTGCTTGTATTATTTACCTATCAAATGAGCATGTATCTCTATACTCTTGAGGCATGGTGTGAGCTTGTTTTTGTGAGTTTTTATGTTTGGCATGACTCTGTTTTTGGTTGGTTTGGTTGTCTCTTGAGTGGCTCATACACTTGTAGTGTAATTTTGCCTTGCTAGCCTAACATGCTTGTCTCTTTAGCTTATTATTCTAGCTCATTTTGGCTATAATCCAGCATGCTTTTGTTCATATTTTGGCATGCTTTAGCTCTATTTTGAGGCTTCTTGGTCGAATGATGCTTGCCATGCATGCTTGTAGTGCAAAAGCTTTGATTAGCCTTGAGTTTTGAGGAATCTTGCATGCTCAACTTGAGGTATTTGCATGTTTTGGCATCATTTAGAATGATATTTCAGAGCAAATAGTGTTGTTACACTTCCATATTTTCCACTCTTTAAGTGCCCTTAAGATTTGTGCCTTTATGCCTTATTTGTGAGCCATTGCATGAGCCTCATTTTCTTACCTTTCAAGCCATCATCTCAGTCCATTTTTGCTACTGTTTTGGTCTTCATAGGGTCTGTTTGGGGCTGATTTGGCCATTTGAGCATTGTCTTGCACGCCTCTAGTGTAATACACTTCACTAGCTTTGATGCTTGAGCCTTACAACATGCATTACATGGGTTGTTTGCATGATTCCAAGTCATTTTGCATGCCATTTCAGTGCTGGAATACATGCCACTATATTCCATGTTTCACTCTTTCAATGCCTTTGGAGAGTTGTGTTTTATGCCTTAAGCTTGGGCTAATATGCATGAATGTCTATGTAGTCCTTTGAGCTTCTATCTTAGCATGTTTTGCCACAGTTTTGGGCATGGTGTAACTCTGTTTGGGGTTGGTTTGGTTGTTTGAGCATTGTAGTGCATGCTTATAGTGTTATCCTCTTCACTAGCCTTGGTGTTCTTGGCCCCTTAACATGTTGTGCATGAAGGCTTGCATGTTAGAGTAGTGCATTTCATGCCATGATTAGCATGTTGTTTGCATGTCATGTTGTTTGCATGTTTTGCATTGCATTCAATCGGACGCCGTATTGAACGCGAGGAAGATTGGTTCATTTCATGGAATGAGCCAATCTCCCTTGGTCTCCATTTCCTTTGATTCATCATGATGAAGAGATGGTCTTGGTGTCTTATTTGTCATGCATTTATCAAAATTTGCACATGTTGGATCTTTGGCCATCATGCATCGAGATGCGTGATTGATGGTCTTGGATCCGATTATGCCTTTCCCTTGATGTTTTGAGGTGATATGGAGTGGCATAGTGTGTACATACCCTTGGGAGACCTCCATTTTCTCTATTTTGTGCTCTGCTACAGTTTGGTGTCACAACACACCAGTGGCCGGCACCCTCCTTATTGTTGGCCGGCAGCACATTGTTGATGGTCGGTAGTGTGCATCTCTGGCCGGCAGGAGGGTCGGCAGCAGCTCCTCATGGCCAGCAGGCCACTGGTGCACTCCTCAGCACTGTTATGGTGAGATCTAGCAGCTAGTTCTCAAGGACACCCTGCAGATAGAGCCTCAAGAAAGCACTCGGAGAGCTTTTTGGGGTGGCAACCGAGCATGCATCCTCTTTTTCTTCAAACAGAGCTGGAGCAGCTTAGTTTAATGCTTACTTATTAGTTAGCATCAATTTGTAATTAATTAATTTGTTAATTAGTTAAGTGATGTAATAATTAGTAAGTAAATTTCTTATTATTCAATTTGGTTGTGTAATAATTAGTCTAATTAGATTATTAGATTAGTTAAGTAGCTTAGCTTAGAATAGCCTAGCTTTCATTCGGACCCTCCGTCGACAGGGCAAATTTTGTAATAAGTGTGCGTGAGTGTGTGAATGTCTTCCAACCCCATGTCTTTCTCCCTTTTACTTAACTGCTTATGATGGTTAGTTCTAGGTCATGTTTCAATCAGCATTCCTATGCTCGCATGTTTGCATCCATTCATCTGTATTGCATGCACTGGGCTCGGCGTATCATACTAACTGCATTGTATTTCAATTCCTGCTTGAATAAATGATTATCAAGTTGCATCTCATATGCCATTTTAGAATAGCTGAGCCTATTTTTAGTTGCATTTTGCATGTGTTGCATTAGCCATCTTCACATAGTTAGGATCATGTATTGGTTACTAACTAGCTATTGTTTTGGCTCGGAGTACTAGGTAAGCTTTTATGCTTTAGCATGTTGCATGAGTGTGAGTGTTACCATGATAGCATGCTTGCCATAAGGCTAACTGCTTAACTGATATAACTGCCTGAATGCCTGTGGGTGAAGGTTAGATTACTTAAATTAGAACAATTCATCGAAATGCGAGTTTTAAGCCCACTTGAGAGTGGTAAAATCATGTTTTCTAAGCCCACTTGAGGGTGGCAAAATCCACGTCTTAGCCTACTTGCGAGTAGCACCTTCAAACCATTTTCAAACAAACATGAAATGTTTTGTTCCAACTTAGGCGGTCTATTCTATACTTGTGTGTTGTGCACATCACATATTAATTCTAGCTAATAACCGGAATAAGAACACATGTGTTTTCAAAAACAAGATATCATGTTAGTAAAGGCCAATCTTTGATCGGGCGAGCGGGGGTGCTCATTGCATGACCTTCCCCTCTCGTACCTAAGTTCCCAAGCTGAGGCAACTTTGGTGATGACAGACACGTGGCCTTAGGCAACGAGTTAGGGTTTCCTAAATTTCCCCAAAAATAAAACATTTAGGTGGCGATTCTGTATGTGGCAAAGCAGTCCATGTTTGGCACTTCTTTATTAAAATCAGTTTTCCAAAATGATTTGCCGGATTTGGACTCTCTGGTGATTTATCAGTCTTGCATTGCATTTTGCGAGATTAGATTCAGAACCGTGACATTGCGTCCGAACTGTAGTAGTCCAATGAACAAAACGGATTTTCGCACCACATTTCGTGCGCGGAGCCCTGGACGTTTGGGCATGTCTACAGCGGGCTTCATCTAAGTGTCTGGACACACTGAGGTTGACAAAAGAGAAACAAGTGTCATGGTTTAAGACTGACCTCTAGGTTGATTACCTACAGAAGTAGACATAACACAGAATGAGCCAGGCTCAGTGAATAATAGTACTTACAATTCAATGATTAACTTGATTTATAAAGTGTATAAGCACAGAGAACATATGATTAATCAGATTCTGTAACTATTTCCAGAACGGCCTTGGTCCCAGTCTTTAAACAGAATGGCTTTAAACCCTGTAACATACATAACGGCCTTAGGCCTAGCAGGTTTTACAGATCGGCCTTAGGCCAACGGAGTTTACAGAGTGGCCTCAGGCCCAACAGAGTTTACAGATTGGCCTTAGGCCCAGATATCCACAAAGTAGAGTAATTCCAGAGTCGTATGAATGTACGCAGATTTTCCATTCATTTATCAGTGTTAACGTAATTAACTTGCGAAGAACAGAGCGTTACTAACAAGAATTATTAACGGCACGTAAATGTATAACTACAGTACTAGTACTCACAGGGCTGTAGCGGAGTGATTGGTCCTCTCGGAGTGTGTCCTACACACATACATAATTTACAAATTAGTTCTTTTTCCTTTCAAATCATTTTCTGATTCATTTTGCTTCCAATGAATTTACAAACATCTTAAGAACATCAAAGAATTATTTTAATAATATCATAGGGTCAAATAGGGAAAACGGAGCGGACGAACTTTTTCATCATGGGCCACACGTGCGGTAGTGGCTCCCGCACGTGCGGCAGTGAAGCCCCGCACGTGCCTTTTTTCCAGTTGCCAAAGACTCAAAATTCTTGGTTTTCCGCAAGTGCGGCCATGACCTCCGCACGTGCGGCAGTGCTCCCGCACGTGCGGCCATGACCCCCGCACGTGCGGCGATTTTCCCTGTTTGTGCAGTCCGAAATTCAAGTAAATACCCAACTTTGATGAACATTTATAAAGCTCAAAATAGATCCATTAATTGTAAGAATAAGGCTCAAGATTCAGGTAATAGAAATCACGACATATATTAATCTGAATATGAATTAAATCTTTAATTCCTTGAAACTCATAAACACTACTCACTTCTATGATATTTCCAATCTCCACACATACACATATGTAACCATTTATTCCTATAGATGAGTTCAAGCTTGATAATTGAAGAAATAAGATGTGATTTCTCACTAGATAGTTCAAATTGAATCAAAATAATTAAATGATAAAATTATCTTGCTAATTATCCAACATACACACACAAGACCTCAAGTACAACCCTAGGCCACACAATATCAACGAATTTCTACTCCAAATCAAGAAAAAGGGTTGAACTAGGTGGGTTAAACTCACCTTGAGCTTCAATCTCTAGATACCCTCTCAATTTCTTAATCCTTTTCCTTGTAGATCTTCTCTCTTTGTTCCTATTCTCTTCACACTTCTTTCTCCGGAGATATTTTGATGAGAAGGCTTCTAAGTCCTAAGTTCAAAGAGACACTTATAGATATACATATATAAAGGTTGAATAAAGACAAAAATTTAATCAGTTTAATCTTTCCAAATCAAAATTTTCAGAAAAGCATACTATGGTCTAAAAATTATTTTGATCTCAAATATAAAGTCAATTTCATATAATTAAGATTCTAAGGCTTTCAATTTCTGACCCAAACATTCTAATTGTAATAGATGTTTTTCTTATTAGATAGATATGAATCCATGTTCATAAGATTCACTTAATTAAACTTCACTTCACACGAAATTTCACAATAAGCATATAAATGCACAGAATAGGGGACTGAAAGTCTACCATAAAACATGTACGAGGGTCGGGTTATTACACCAACTCCCTTGAAAATCCAAGGCACACATCCTTAGCATATCTTCCAAAGTCTGTATTGTCCGTTCTGATTGTCCGTCTGTCTGTGGATGGAATGCAGTACTAAACCTCAGTTCTTCCCCATAGCTTTCTGCAAACTCTTCCACAATCTAGATACAAATTTTGGATCTCTATCCGACATAATAGATACCGGAACTCCATGTAAACGAACAATCTCATCAACATATATAGTAGCTAGTCTATAAGCATCAAATGTAGTTCTAACAGGTAGAAAATGTGCAGATTTAGTCAGTCCATCAACTATAACCCAAATATAATCCGCACCTCGAGGAGTCTGAGGTAGACCAACAACAAAATCCATAGTCACATGTTCCCACTTCCATTTAAGAATAGGGAGAGGTTGAAGTAGACCGCTTGGTTTCTGATGTTCAGCTTTTACTTGCTGACACTGAAGGCACTTGGACACATATTCTGCAATCTCTTTCTTCATCTTGGGCCACCAATAGCCTTGTTTCAAATCCCGGTACATTTTATTATTACCCGGATGCATAGCAAATACTGACTTATAGGCTTCATCTAGAATTCTCTTCTTCAACTCGGGAATGTTCAGAACACACAATCTGTCTTGAAATTTCAGCACCTCATTTACCACACTATATTCTGATCTCGGATTCATTTCAAATTCTTCAATTATCTTTTTAAGGAATTCATCCTCCTTCTGTTTCTGCATAATCTCATCAATGATTGCTAGTTCGACTGAAATAGTGGCTATCAATCCGCCCTGTTTACACATTATCACTTCAATCTCAGACTTTTCAAACTCCTGCAAGATGTCTTTCTGTTCAGTAAGCAAACAAGCCAAATTTCCCATTGATTTTCTGCTCAAGGCATCAGCAACTGTATTGGCTTTCCCGGGGTGATACTGGATTTCAAGATCATAATCTTTAATCAGTTCAAGCCATCTCCTCTGCCGCATATTTAGCTCTTTCTATGTAAAGAAGTACTTCAGAATTTTGTGGTCTGTGTAGACTTCACATTTCGCCCCATACAAGTAATGCCGCCAGATTTTTAGAGCAAACACAACGGTGGCCAATTCTAAGTCATGTGTTGGGTAGTTTTTCTCATGTGGCCTCAACTGTCGGGAGGCATAAGCAATAACCTTTCCGTTCTGCATTAATACACAACCCAAACCTTTATAAGATGCATCACTGAAAATTACAAAGTTTTCCGTACCTGTGGGCAATGTCAATACTGGTGCAGTAGTTAATCTTGTTTTTAGCTCATGAAAAGCAGATTCTCTTTTGTCATTCCATTCAAATGGTTGTCCTTTGCGTGTCAGTTGGGTAAGAGGCACAGCTATTTTTGAAAAATCTTTCACAAACCTCCTATAGTACCCAGCTAAGCCCATGAAACTGCGGACCTCTGTTATATTTGCTGGCGTAGGCCAATTCACAATCGCCTCTATTTTCTACGAGTCCACTGATATTCCGTCCTTGTTGATCACATGCCCTAAAAAGATTACTTCATCCAACCAAAATTCACATTTATTTAGTTTAGCAAATAACTTCTTTTCTCTAAGTATCTGTAACGCAGTCCTCAGATGTTGTTCATGTTAAAGTTTATTCTTGGAGTATATCAAAATGTCATCAATAAAAACCATAACAAATTCATCAAGGTAGGTTTTAAAAATTTGGTTCATTAAGTCCATAAACGCTGCCGGAGCATTAGTCACCCCAAATGGCATAACAAGGAATTCATAATGGCCATACCTGGTTCGAAACGCGGTTTTCTCAACATCTTTTGCTTTCACTTTCAACTGATGATACCCGGATCTCAAATTAATTTTGGAAAACATTTGTGATCCGTGCAACTGGTTAAACAGGTCATTAATATGAGGTAGGGGATATTTATTCTTTATTGTTACCTTGTTCGATTCTCGATAGTCAATACACAAACGCAAGGTTCCATCTTTCATTTTCACAAACAACATTGGTGCACCCCATGGTGAAGTGCTAGGTCAGATAAACCCTTTGTCAAGCAGGTTTCGCAACTGATCTTTCAGTTCTTTCATTTCAGCAGTAGCCATTCTGTAGGGAGTTTTAGAAATAGGCTGGGTGCCTGGCATAATTTCAATCGTAAACTCTATCTTCCTGTCTACCAATTCCCCTGGTAATTCATTTGGAAACACATCTGGAAATTCTCTAACAATAGGGATACTGTTCAATTCAGCATTCACAGATTGTTCGGATAGCACACAACACAAATAACCCTGGCACCCTTTCCTGATTAATTTACATGCTTTTATTGCAGATATCAAATAAGGTGGAGGCACTGCCCCGTTATCCACAAACACAATTTCTTCCTGTTTCGGTGATTTAAACACAACCCGTTTTGTTACACAATCAATGGTGGCACAATATTTAGTTAACCAATCCATGCCCAGAATTATATCAAAGTGCCTAAAGTTCAAGGGAAACAAATCCACATACAGGATAGCATTCCCAATTCGCATGTCACAAAAATGATATACAGATTCACATAACACAGATTCCCCGGATGGAGCAGATACACATAGCATGTATGGCAATAATTCTAGAGGTCTACTCAGTCTAGATGCAAATGCACATGTTACAAAAGAGTATGTTGATCTGGAGTCAATTAACACAAAAGCATCCTGATTACATATAGAAATAGTACCTGAGACAATTGCGTTAGTATTCCGTGTATCACCCGGAACAAGCGCGAAAACTCTCCCGTGCCTCACGGTATCTCCGGTGGTAGTAGATCTCATAGTATTTCCCGGTTTTGGGATGGATGCTGTTAAGCTAATAGCTAATTTTTCACTATTCTGGTTACCATCTCTGGCCATGTGCCCTTGTTTACCACATTTAAAACAGGCTCCTAACACATGGTAACAAATCCCACGATGCCTTTTACTACAAATATTGCACATAGGAGATGTATCTTGGGAAGAATTCAAAGTACTTGAGGAGCCCGTGTTTTGCTTCTTTGAAAATTTCTTCTTCGAAAAGAAGCCTTGTCTTTTGCCACCCTTCTAGTTATTCGTTGATTTGGTCTGTCTAGCTATGTTAGCTTCTGATATTATGGCCCGGTCTAGCACCCCAATATAGGTTTCTAGCTTCAGGACATTTACCGTTTCTAAAATATCAGTTCGAAGCCCACCTTCAAAATGTCTCGTTTTCTTGTAGTTGGTATCGATCACATGTGGTGCAAACCTGGCCAACTCAGTGAATTTGGCCTCATACTCAGCTACTGTCATGCTGTCTTGTTTAAGTTCCATGAACTCCGATACTTTCCTATCACAAACACATTGAGGGAAGTACTTATCATAGAAAACTTCCAAGAATTTCTCCCAATTGATGTCTTTATGATTCTCATGCATTAACATCCACCATCTTCTTGCTTCGTCTTCTAGCATAAAGGTGGCTAGAAGCACTTTCTGTGTTTCTGTACAAGGAAACACCTCAAACAGTTTTTCAATGCCGAGAACCCATGCTTTGGCTTTTAACGGATCTAATCTCCCATGAAACTGTGGCGGTTTCATTTTCTTAAAATCCTTGGTGAGAGCTATTATTCGGTCATCATTCTGTAAGTCTGGCATAGGTGGTGCCGGAAGAGGAGGTGGAGGATGTGGTTGCTGCCACTGTTGTTGCTACTGTTGTTGTTGCCTCAATGTTTCTGCCATTTCCTGGATTAATCTTTCCATCCTATCCATTCTAGCAGTAGAGGACTCTTCTATCTCATCACCCCTTGTTCTCACCATCTGATTAGACTTGCATTATACTTTATACAAAAGATTCACAAGTATGCATATACTAAATAGCATACGTATTCAAATAATTTGAAATGCAAGCAATTTACAAACTTGTAACACCTAATTGTTCAACTTAAAACATTGAAGCATGATCTTGATGTTTTCAGATTCATACTTATCACATGAATGCATCCTAAATCTCATTTAGATGCTTATGGCTCTTTTGGACAAGTGTGTGAGTTATTAACTCGGCCTCTGATACCACTCTGTCATGACCCGAACCCGCCCCTATGGGTTAAGGACATAACCGGCCAGTAATCAAGGGATTACTTGCGGCCTCAAACCAAACAAGACATATCTCATCAGCGTAAAGGGGCCAAACAGAAGCAAATTTAAAACTTGTCCATAGAGCCGTGCTTACATGGCACATCATAACATTTCACAAACATACATTAATAACTCACATCAAGGAAAGTTAACATATGAGCTTTACACAATCGGATCACTCAAGTCATGGTCAGCCAATCAAAACTATATAAAACCGTAATCCAAAGTTCTCGCCAACATGACAAAATAGAACAAAATAGCAAAAGGGCGAAAACAAGTCTCGTGCGTGAGACGTATGGGCCGACTCTTCAAAACCTTGACTGTTTCACACAAAATTCACCGAGGCTGGGTTGGGACCTCCCTTGGCTCACCTACAAACACATGAATGAGCGTGAGCGAAAGCCCAATGAATAATATCAAATAACGAAGATACACGAACGACATTAGAACAATATACATCAGATGGCCTTGGGCTCAATTCGTATTTCTATTTAGTATATATATATATATATATATACATATAGGTCATGTGACTGCGGTTCCAAACACATCAAACGGCCTCGGGCCCAGTTCATTCATATTCGACGGCCTTTGGCCCAATCGTTCCTGTCCGACGGCCTTCGGCCCAATCATTCGCGTCAAACAGCCTTTGGCCCATTCATTCATGTGAAACGGTCTTTGGTCCATCCATTCATGTCATACGGCCTTTGGTTCATTCATTTATGTCATACGGCCTTTGGCCCATTCATTCATGTTAGACGACCTTTGGCCTATTCATTCACGTCATACGGCCTTTGGCCCATTCATTCCTGTCAGACGGCCTTTGGCCCATTCATTCATGTCATATGGCCTTTGGCCCATTCATTCATGTCAGACGGCCTTTGGCCCATTCAATTGTATCCAACGGCCTTTGGCCCAACCATATGGCATAGCAAACATTTGTCCACAAATCAAATTAACAAACTAATAAGACTTATAGGGAAATAAGCAATTGAACAAATAACATACTTCAAAATATCTTTACTAAGACATTACTCACAGTGTTCTGCCGGTGGATTCACCCTTGAGCTCGACCCTACACATTTCATAACACATATGGGTCACAAACGATTTAAACCATTCTTAATTCATACATCCCTCTTAGGCTTCTTTCTTGTCCTTTTAATTCTTTCATAATGCTCAATGCATGCCTAAGAGTACTTAGAAGTGAAAGAGAACGGAAAATGAAACACATAACTTTTTTACAAAATTTCTGAAACAGGGGTCCCCACTCGAGCGTGGGTTCCACCGCTTGAGCGGACCCTCATGGTCTGCAAAAGTACTGATTGCCTCATTTTTACGCACGAGCGTTAATTCGGACGCTCGAGCTGAAAGTCACTCTACATAGCTCCACGCTCAAGCATGAATTTACCTGCTCGAGCGGACATCAATGTCTGCAAAAATATTCTGGGAGCTCGTATTTCACGCTCAAGCAGCGCTTTCCTTGCTCGAGTGGACATGTCAATTTCTGGGTTTTCCAGAATTGTTCTTCAAGTGCAACCTTGATATTCAAAGGTCCAACTTTCATGTTTTTGGCCCAAAGCGTGGAGACACAGTATACATCATGAGGATGTAAGCAATATGAGGCCAATTATTCAAAATCATGGTCACATTCTCAAATCATTCAACATTTCTTTTGTGTAATCAAAACTCACGCATTCAAACCTCATATAAGCTCCATATCTTCAATAATCAAACATGCATGTCAATTTTGACTTCATTTCTATTTCAAATCTTACAAATGACACTTATCATTATGAAACCCATGAATATTATGCATGCAAGTGAAGATTGGTGCCCAATCCTCCATGTTCAACATTATTCATACTAGCTTATGCAATTTTATGGCAATTCATGTTGATTCATAGTAATTTCATGCATGCTTGTGCATTCTAACTTCCTATTCAGCTCAATCTTTGCCATGAGCTACCATACCACTTAAATTCACAAAATTACATACTCAACTCATAAATTAAGGGTTGATTACTTACCTAAGAGCTTCAACTCCTCCAAATTATGGTTAATTCTTGAGTTGGTCTTCAAATTATTCAAGTCTCTTGCACAATCTTCAATTGCCTTCACCCTCTCTCTCTCTCTCTAGCCGACCCTCTCTCTCTCTAAAGCGTAAAATCTGATTTTTGAGCTCAAACAAGTGAATGTGAGTGCATAATGCCCCCTTTATATAAGCTCCCTTAATCACATTTCATTAGTACTAATTAATTGAGCACTATTTCATTAATTTAATCTAATTAATCTGATCCGAATCAATTTTCAATTAAATTTCACCGTGGGCTCTAAAAATTACGTCAATCACAACGACGTAGTCAATTTGGGTTTCTGTGGCCGATAAGGCCTTCAATTTAAATTCCAAAGCAGAAAGTCAAATAGATTTTCCTACGGTGAGCAGATAGAAATTCAGAACCACATATATTCATATAAATGGCACTCAAAATCATATCAAACACATAATCATATTCATAATAAAGATTAATTAGCATAATACGGAGCAGGGTTATCACAGTAACAGTGGCCGGCTGGCCACTGATGACACACCATTTTTTTGCTGCAATAGAGAGCAAACATGGCAAAGAGAGGGTATTCCCACAGGTTGTTTTTACTGTGTATCCCTCCTTATCATCAAAACATGTCAAAGGAGTGATACAATTGGTCCTTAAACCATCAATTAAGCAATTTCATTGCATGATGGCTAAGGAACCAATTTGTACAAGATCAATAAATGCACAAACAAGACTCAAGAAACACCATCACTCTATCATACATGATCAAGGGCAATGGAGACCTAGGAAACTTGGCACATTTCATCACTTTGAGTATGAAATATCCCAATTTTTCATGTGTTCAATTAACGTCCGATTGAACACATCGAAACACAACCAAATTCTTATCTTTGCTCACTTTTAGTTTCAACTTTATTCATTTTAAATTACCAACCATTCCTTAACCAATTAAGTCCATTGGTGGGAAGTCATCTAAAGAGAAGGAAGTGTCAAACAAGGGATAGCTTAAGGCAAGAGAGAGGTGTCATGCCTTTGGTAATGAACCCCCAAAAGAGGGTTAAACCATTAAGCAATGAACCTCAATCTCAAGCTTAAGGTATCCTAAGGTTGAAACAACCCTCAAAGCAAATAAAAAGTGAAGAAATGAGGGAGATTGTAGAGATTATTAGTGCTGAAATGCAATGAGAAAAGCACTAAAACATGGCAATCAACTCAAACAAGGGGTCTCTAATGGCCTAAAACACCAATCTTGTGAGGACTATTATACTAGAGGCATGCAAAACAAGACTCAAATGCAATAACCAACTAAAAATAGAGTTGAAATAGTCTAAAATAGAGCCTAAAATATGTTGGAATTAAGCTACAAAAGGCTAGAAAATAGAGCTAACACATAGAGCTAACTAGGCTAGCAAACTAGACACAAGGAGGGGGGGCTAACCCCTCCAATTTTGGACTTCAAAACATGATTTTTATCACTGAAAACACTCTGAAATTCAATTTTCAGAAGCCCCAAAAAAGATGGTTTGAAGGTGGGAAACAAAGATGGAAAAGCCATACAAGAAAGGAATAAAGAAGGGTGAGACACCCCCCTAACCTTAAATGGCCTAAAACACCAATTTTAGCCGAAAAAATAGAGGTTTTTACAGCTCAAAAACAACCCAAAAACAATTTGAAAAGATTGGAAAACAAGTGTACTAAAGCAAAGTAAAAGGCAAGTATTATACTTTTTGAAGCAAAGCTCAATCTTAGGCACTAATTCAATCCAAAACCACTTTCAAGAGCTCCAAGAAGGCTGCAAGGAACCTCAGCTCAAAGATGATCAACTTTGGTTAAGGTAGTGTAGGCAAAAGTGTAGTGTAACTAGGCTTATATGCACAAATTTTTGAGAGAGAGAGAGAGAAATGTAGAGAGAGAGATTTTTTGCTCCAAAATTTATAACCCTCAAAAATGGGGGAGAAGACCCCATATATATAGAAAAAACATGCATTTGGCTGGTATAAATCCATCCATACATGTGTATGAAGATAGAGGCAATTGTGGTAACAACTATAACCAAAATATCTGCAAAAATGGTAGGCTGCACCATTGGTTGGCAAGGCACAAACAGTGGCTGGCAGCCTCAAATAGTGGCCACCAGGGGGATGCAGGCTTGAAGCACTAAGGTTTTGGGTTTGAAACACTAAGGTTTTGGTCCAAAACAAAGCATAGAATGGACAGGGTTTGAAGGCTCAAAGACAGGGCATTCCGTCGAGGACTTCGGGCACTAAAATGAACGCTTGCAATCACAATCATCGAGTGTGCAAGCGATGATGTCCAAGTCTTGAGGATGGTAAAAAATGGGGTGTCTACAGAGCGGTGTCACTTATTGTGTCTGTCGCTTGAGTGACCATTCTTGCACTCGAGCGGTCTGTGCGTATATCAGTCTGAGAGGAAGCCATTTTCAGTCACTTTTTCATCTCTCTCTCTCTCTTTCTCTCTAAATATTTTGAAAACCCTAGATCTTCACTCTTTCTCTCTAGTTCTTGAACTCTAGCCCCAAATACTCTCAGTCCATGGATTTTCTCACCCTCGTCCTTTGGAGAAAAGTGTTGAGCGCGTCGAGGGCTTCGTTTTAATCGGAGAAGTTTGTGTTTTTAACTCTGCCAAGTTCTACCCATTGTTTCTTCTTGTATTCTTCTTTGAGGTAGAGATTTCTTTGACCCTTTTATATGATTTTTAGCTTAGCTATTTGATCTTTGGAAGGGTTATTGATATGGAGATTTTTGAGAAAACCTAGGGTTTAAGTTCGAAATCAAAAGAGAGGTTTTCCGAATGGGTTCTTGAAAATGGTTATAGGGATACGATCATGGTTGAACTTTGTTAAAATGATGGATATTGTTTCTTAAAAATTGATTTTGTAACAAAAGGGGGCTGTTGCCCTAAATTTTGGATGTTTGGAATTGTGAAGGGAAATGGAAAGCGATGTTGGGTATTCTGAAATTGGAATAATGTTTATGTTGATGATGGTGGTGGAGTTGGATATGTAGTATCACTCCCATTGTAATTGATGAATTGTAACTGTTGATTGGATATTATCTATTGAATAGAAATATCTATTTTGGGCAATTGGTGAAGGATAGTCTTGATTACTGTAGACATTACATGAGGATTAGGTTGAATTGAAACTAATTTCTCATACATTGTGCATTGAGCATCATTTCATATTGAATATTGTAAATGTATTAATTTTGAGAAAAAGAGGTGAATACAGTGGTGAATTTGGTTAGGGGGTGTGGTTGTGGTTTTATTATGTTGGCCTGTGTGTCCTTGGTGAAAGTTTAGAAATCCGCGTGGTTAGGTGCCGATCTTTCCGGTTAGTATCGGTAAAATGGCTTTGGTAGTGCTTGTATAGCCTACTAGCAAATATGTACCTAGAGATTTTCAGTGTGTTGTATCCACTATCCTGTTTTCTAATATAAAAGGATTATTTTTATGAATTGATTTATAATTTGGCATTGCAATGTTTTGAGATGGAAAATGAGAAATGTTTGACAAATGGCATGTATGTGCCTTCATCTTATAATTTTGCTAAGATTCATATACTGTGTTAGAGTATCTTTACTGGACTGTGGCTCACCTTATGTGGAAAAAAAATTTCAAGTGCTGATGATATGCCTCCACCAAGGACATACCATGGGAGGACTTGGAGCTTAAGGTTTCATTTTTGGTTCTTGATGTAATTGTTTTTGTTTAAGCGTAGGGTTTTACTTGTATTGAGTTTAAACCCATTTTGTTGCAACCAAGCATCGTCTTGGAAAGTTATAGCCATTAAGGCATTTCATTTCTTGATTTTATTTCTCTTTTTAACACTTGTATCCATGCCATATGCTATAGATTCAGAATCTAGGATTGGTGAATAGATATTGCATATGTCATCTTTTGTAATGATCAAAGATATAATGAATAGAAGTTATGAGATTATTGATCAATTGTAGCACCATTATGAGAGGGGTTAATGTTAATTATTTTGGGACATTACACACGAATCCCTCTCCTAAGATATCAACTTATTCCACGATGCTCAAAGATTTTCCAGTGGAAAAAGCATTCATCAGATGCCTTTCCAAAGGAACTTCAATGATTGTAGTGGACACAAGTCATATCCTAGAGGATTGACCCCATACCCACCTAATCACATAAATATGGATATTTGATTTAAAATATGCATGATCTCTATCAATACCCATGAATTTCATTGTTTCAAATTTTATAACACAACACACCATTCAACATTCAATCTCCACATCTTTTTGTCCTCACACAGATGGCCAATGGACACCTCAAACCTTTCACTTTTGTCATCCTCACGTGATCTAGCAAGTGAACATTCCCACATTTGTCGTCCTCACACGAACTGGGCAAGTGTGCACCTCAACACATTCGCACATTTGTTGTCCTCACACTATCTGGGCAAGTGGGCACTTCAACACATTCCAAAAACAATAATATCTTAAACACATCACAAGGAATCATAAGGACCCTCCATCTAGAAGTCCTTGGGAGTCATGGAACGAGTTAGTAGCTTAGGGGAATGATCCGTATATGCTCTATGTGTTTATGTGCTTATGTGGATTGCTTATTTCTTAATGAATAGATGGACATAGTTATGACTATTCGAGTGTGTGACGTGTGGGTTGGCGTGTGGGTGCATGAATCGTGAGTTAATTCCTTTTTTCTTTTACTATATAGGATGTTTGGATGTGGCACAGGCCGTGGTAGACCTTGCTAGAGTGGTCGGGGTATTCTGGCCTAATAAGATCTTTCTCCCCAATAGGAAGAGGTAGGAGAAAACAATGTGGCCGCTCCTCCGGCCCAAGATACAATGGGGGCACTAGCCCAAGAAATGGCCGGGCTCTTCGAGAATCCATGGAAATACTCTAAGCTAAGCAAACGGCAAGGCCAATAGAGGGAGAAACTCGAACCTCTTTCTTGAAAAAGGAATTCTTTCGTTCTAACCCTGCCAAGTTTAGCGACGGCCTTGATCCTATGAAGGCGGATGAATGGTTAGAGCAAAAAATTAAATCCTTTGAGATTTTGGACATCCGTGACAGAGAGCTTCGGGTAACGTTGGCAGCTTATCAACTTAAAGGGGAGGCCGGGCAATGGTGAAAATCTGTTAAGATGAGGGTCGAGCACACTTGGGAGGCATTCACCTGTGCTTTTTAGGAGAAGGTTTTGCCTCCCATGGCTAAGGAGAGGTTGAAGAAACAGTTCAAGGAGCTTAGACAACTTCATACACCGGTTGCAGAATTTGAGGCCATTTTTACTAGTTTCGCACGCTTTACACCTGAACTTCCAAAACTGGACCATTTTCTTGGACCCAAAAAGGAAAATTTTCAGTGCTCATAACCTGACTTGCATGATTTCAAATCAAAAATCGAACAAGCATGTTAATCTAACTCTCATTTTGGTCAAAGTTGTTTTAGTAGAAAGCCAAAAACAAAAAAATGGTCAAAATGATGAACTAGGGGCACAGTTAAGTCAGGCTTCCTGTCTTTCCCCCATTTTTAACATACTCGCCAAGAAGGGCACTCCACCTGACAGAAGAGGACACAACTGAAGTTAACAACAAAGGGCTGAAAGCTCTTTCATCCTCCAAGCAACGAGGTATCAAGCCAAGTGCGAAGCACAAACGGGAACGGATCAAGATATTCCACTCCTTTGTTTGGACAGATCTAATCACGTCCAAACTCCCCAGTAAGAGCATCGTCAACCAACGTCGATTGCAGATCTGCTGCACATCCGGCCGCATCGTAACCCCTTTGTGGGAGAAAGTTCACTGTTGTGAGCAGAAGAAGAGAATCTAGCAGAATGCTTGGGGCAAGAACCCGCAACTTCCTGTTTATTCATCAACCACCCTGGGAAGGGATGAAAAATGAGAGATTAAAGAATAGAGAGATGTGCGCTGAGAGAAAAAGTGAGGAAAAGGGCTTTTTCAGAAAAACAGAGCTTGAGGGCTGAGTGATGTGAGAATCACAAATGAGAAAGGGTGGGAAACAATACCCGAAGAAACAGGCTCCTTGTGCACGTCTGTATGTCGTGTCTTTTGTTTTGTTTGTCTCAAATGTTGTTTTAAGTCGTTCCGAGCGTGTCTCATTGTGTTTAGGTTATTTTACCTTTGTTTTCCATTTTTGAGTCGTTTTGGCTGTGGTCAGTTGTAGGCTCAATACCCGGTCGAGAACTCATTCTCAATTTCAATCAAATCGTTCTGTGCTTAGAGTGCTGTGCCATTCTCCACATTTGTACAAAACAAGATTTGTTCTTTCATAAAAACCGCAGGGTTCAACCCAGGTCATGTGAGAACAGTAAAACCAGGACCTATCTGAAGCTATATGGGTTCCAGACTGCAAAACAAAAGAAAAGAAGGAAAACCGAAGCATCTGAGTGTGTTTCACCTCCAGCAAATTCCGTGATTGTACTCCGAATGTACCTCTTCAGGCCTTGTCAGTGCTCCGAATAATGAGTGTGCCTCTACTCCAAGCTTAAGCCTGCTTCAAGTCAGAATGGCAATTAAAGTAGCAGTAGATGCTATCTCTTGCCAATATAAGCAGGGTGTACCCTTTTCAAGCGGAGTATGTTATAAACCCATCCGAGAGGTAAACCGGAGGTCGCGTTTGGATTTGGACTCGTTAAGGCTTGTATTTCCTTATTCGGCATTTTGTTTCAAATGTGCTTTTGAAGTTGCACATTCGTCGCATCTTATGCACACCATTTCTCGCATTGTTACGCACGCCATTCGTTGCATTGTTATGCACATCTATCTAGCATTATTATGCTCGTTACTTGCATTTTTTATTCACATCTATCTTGCATTGTCGTGCATCTCTTTACTTGGGTTGTCACGCACTTTCCACTTGCATTGTTATGCACGCTCTCTTATTCGGAAACACTGGGATATGTCCTTATGTTTTCCCTTCTCATCTTGAAACACCGGGATACGTCCCTATGTTTCTCCTTCTTATTCGGAAACACTGGGATACGTCCCTATATTTCTCATTCCTCCCGAAAGACCGGGATACGTCCTTATGTTTCTTCTTCTTGTTTTGAAACACCAGGATACGTCCCTATGTTTCTTCTTCTTTTCCGAAACATCGGGATACATCCCTATGTTTCTCATTCTTTCCAAAACATCAGGATACGTCCCTATTTTTTCTTCTCCTTTTTTGAAACACTGGGATACATCCCTATGTTTCTTATTCCTTTCTGAAACACCGGGATACGTCCCTATGTTTCTCCTTCCTTCCGAAACTTCGGGATACGTCCCTATGTTTCTCATTCCTTTCTGAAACACCGGGATACGTCCCTACGTTTCTCCTTCCTTTCGAAACACCGGGATACGTCCCTACGTTTCTCCTTCCTTTCAAAACACCGGGATACGACCCTATGTTTCTCATTCCTTTCGAAACACCGGGATACGTCCTTATGTTTCTTTTCTCTTTGAAACACCGGGATACGTCCCTACGTTTCTCTCTCTTCGAAACACCGGGATACGTCCCTACGTTTCTCCTTCCTTTCGAAACACCGGGATACGTCCCTACGTTTCTCCTTCCTTTCGAAGCACCGGGATACGTCCCTACGTTTCTCTCTCTTCGAAACACCGGGATACGTCCCCACGTTTCTCCTTCCTTTCGAAACATCGGGATACGTCCCTACGTTTCTCTCTTCTTTCCGAAACACCGGGATACGTCCCTACGTTTCTCCTTCCTTGCGGAACACCGGGATACGTCCCCACGTTTCTCTCTCTTTTTGAAACACCGGGATATGTCCCCATGTATCTCATTCCTTGCGAAACTTCGGGATACGTCCTTATGTTTCTCATTCCTTCTGTAACAGCGCCCGCGTGGGCCTTGCTACTACAGTTCGGACTCGATTTGTGTCACGGTTCTTAATCTGAACCAAAGAGTCCAAATCTGGCAAATCGTTTTGAGAAACAGATTTTTGAAAAAGTAGTGCCAAACATGGACTGCTTTGCCAGATACAGAGTCGCCACCTAAATATTTTTTATGGGAGAATTTAGGAAACCCTGACTCGGTGCCGAAGGCCACATGTCCGTCATCACCGGAGTTGTCTCGGCTCGGGAGCTTGGGTACGATCGGGGAAGGTCAGCTATGAGCACCCCCTTTCGCCCGATCCGAAGACCGGCCTCTACTAACCGTGATATCCGTTTTTGAAAACTTTACGTGTTCTTATTCCATTTATTAGCCTAGAATCATTATGTTATGCGTACAGCAAACAAGTATAGACTAGATTGCCTAATTCGGGAATAAACATTGCATATCCGTTCGGTTTGAAAATGCTTTGGAATTTGCTACTCGCAAGTAGGCTAAAATACGGATTTCAACGAGTTTTTCCAACTCAAACAATCCAACCTTCACCCACAGGCATTCAAGCAATTATAACACATAAGCATCTAGCCACATGTTAAACATGCTGTCATGATAACATTCACACTCATGTGAGATGCTAAAGCGAAAATACTTACATAGTACTCCGTGCCAAAACAAAGAACTTGTTAGCAGACATGCATGATCCAAGTCCATGTGAAGTGCCTAATGCATCGCATACAAAATGTTACTAGAATAGGCTCGGCTATCCTAAACATGTCATGTGAAAATGCACAATTATCACATATTCAGTTTGGGAATTGAAGTATTGATGCAATTAGCGTGATGTACCGAGCCTAATGCATGCAATACAAATGCATGGATGCACACATGCATAGCATGAGGTATGCTAAATTAAACGTGCCCTAATCTACCATCATAAGCAGGTAAATAAAAGGGAAGAAAGACGTGAGGTTGGAAGACATACACACCACCCACACACACTTATTACAGATTTGCCCTCGCTCGGAGGGACCGAATAAATATTACAAATTAATTAACTACGCAAGCTAATTAAATATTACAAATTAATTAATTAACAAATTAACTAATTTAGGAAAACAGTAAAACGTCTCGAGAAGCGCGCCGCCATGCGCAAGCTGCCTCTGTTTTCCTCCCTTTCCTCCTCTGGAGGTTGTCAAAACCTCAGGACTACATCCTTGGACAGAGGGGATCATCACCGGCTAGATGAAATTTCCACCGGCAGTGTTGTATGGCCATCGGCACAAAGTTGAAGCTGTCGGCAGAGAAAATGGTGCCGGTCGGCACATTACACTGCCGGTCGGCAGAGTATTCCTGCAGAACCTGCAACTCACAGCAACAGAGGGCAAAACAAGGCATGGCAGCACAATTCAAAGCATGTATGCACCAACCATGTCTCTTATCATTGTAATGACTCAAAGGGACATGCGCCTCGGTTCTTGGACCACCAATCACGCATTTCCATGCATGATGGCCCAAGGAACCAAGTATGCAACTTTGATTTCAAATGCATGCAAACCAATCAAACAAATTAGGCCTAATTCCTATCACCATTTCAAGGAACAAGGCATGCATGCAAGATGCAATGCAACCTAGGCATACAAGCTAAGGATGCAACATGGCATGGCAATTAACTTATGCAAGCATACAAGCATGCATATGGCAATGCAAACTAATGCTAAGATGGTCTTATACATGAATTAGGCAGCTCTAATAAGGCCTAAAACAGTAGCCATAATGACCAAAACAAGAAGCCAAAACACATGCACACATACACATGATGGAAGGCCTACACTTGGGCACAATTTAAACAACCCTCAAGCACACTTGAAAGGGATAAACAAGAGCAATTAGCATGCAACATAAGCATTGAAATCATGTTAGGATGGTGCCAAACCAAGCAACAAAATCAAGCCAAAACATGCAACGAATAGTCCAAGTGTTCAAAGCAAATCAATAAGGCATTGAACTACACTTAACATGACCAAACATGGCATGCATTAAACAACTAAAAACAGATTTTTAGCATGTTAAAACAAGACCAAAGGACTCCTTAGATGGCATCTAAGTGGCCCAAATTCAAAGGCATGCAAAGGCATCAAAACATGGAGCACGCAACACATGCTTATGAGGCATTAAAGATGCATGCAAGGCAACCAAGCAAGCATGGAAATGGGACTGAAATAACATATAAAGTGACCCCAAATCACCAAAACAATGCAAAGATGGCATGCTACACATGCACATACTCAAGGCCAACAAGCCTAAATACAAAGGAGCTATGTCGAGCATGCAAAGATCAACCCAAACGACTATGGACAGAGCTAAAGCATGTCAAGATAAGCACATAATCTTCACAAGACTAAGCCAAAAACATGCTCCAACAAAGGCTAACAACCTAAGGCACATTAAGGCATAAACAAGGCTTTACATGGCAACTATGCTAAACATGCATGGAGTTCCAAAACCAACTTTAAATCATGTTATATCATGGATATATAAGCATGAAAAACAAACCAAATATGCTCAACACACAATCAAGCATAGGCTTCCTTAAGAGGCCAAAATAGGTCCTTTTCAAGGACAACAAGGAGAGGGGGTGGCCCTCTCCTTCTTGGGACTTCAAAGCATCATCTTCACCACTGAAATCCCTCAAGATTTCAGTGGTGAAGAGACCTCAACACCAAAATCCCGGAGCTAGCACAAAATGGCTCAAAATGAGGCCTTTTGAGGCCTAAGGGTGGTCAACACCCCTCAAACAACAAAACACTCTTAATAAACAATAAAGAGGGCTTAAAAATAGAACTTTTTTATGTTATACAATAATCACAAAAACAGCTCTAAGACTAGTAGAAAATCAATGCAAAAATGGGGGAAAAAGGGACTAGTTTCTCACCCTTGTAGTCCTCTTCAACAAAGGTGCTCCAATGGCCTCCTTGAGCTTGAATCCAAGACAAAAACTTCAAAACACACTCTTTAGAACCTCAGCTCCAAGAGGAAGGTGAAACACTAGGTGTTTGTGTGCAATAATGAGACACAAAACACCTAGTGTGCAAAATGAGAGGAAAAGAGAGATAGGTGAGTGTATCTAACCCTAACCCTAGGAAAAACCAGAGCTCTCCTCTGTCTTCTCTCCTCAAAAATGTCTAAAGCCTCTCTCTTGCCTTAGAGAGAGTTCCTCTCTATATGCCTCTTGTAAAGCTTACAAGACAAGCTTTGCAAGAGGGAGATCCCTCCATACACGTGTATGGAGGGGAGCAAAAGCTATACAGCTGTCTAAAAATATCTGCAAAAGCAGATGAACAGCAATCGGCCGGCAAAAAATGCCATCTTGGCCAAACAAAGTGCCGACCGGCACAAAATAGTGCTGACCGGCAACAAAGAGTGACGGTCGGCAAACAATATTGCCGGTGGCAGCAAAAACCAGCCGGTGGCATCTAGCCACTGCCGGTGATGGGTGGGGATGGTCTACAAGCCCCACCCTGCCCTTCCAAGGCAGGATGCAAGTGTTTGGTGCAAAACCAGACACTAAACGGTCGAGTTCGGGGATCCTGAGGCAAGGCGCGTGAGCCGAGACCTCCGGGAACTCCAAACGAACACAAACATGGAAGATCACCGTGTGTTCAAACAGTGACGTCCAAGTCTTGAGGACGGTCAAAAATGGGGTGTCTACAGTTGCCCCTCTTTGACAGAACTCGAAAGTCATAACAATGACGGGAGTGAATGTCAAAGCCCAGAGACGACCCATTTTTGACAAGGCCGAAAACTCAGACAAGCATACAAGACAAATAAGATATGCGCCCGGAGGCAGGGGCAAAATGCAAGACAATGCACGAAGCCGAGCATAACTTATGATCATGCAAAGAAAGCTGTAATGAAGCAAACATGCGACAATTTTAAGCTAGCATACCAAACTACACTACAATGCAGAAAGGATGTAAGAGAATTATGGAATTCTCAATACGTCTCACTCGGGAGATACAATACCTGTCCGGTTCGTCTGGTTGCACCAGCTTCAAATGAACCGTACATACAATATCGTGCCTGAAAAGAAAACAAACTTAACAGGTACAATATTGTTAGCAACATGCATGACAATGCAAATGTGGATGCAAAACGATATGCAATATATACAAAACAATGTATAAACAATGCAAATGAAAATTAAGATGCAATGTATTTAAAACAATGCAAGCTACATGCAAAGCATTTGAATCGTGATCCAATCACGAACGGTTCGAAACCACACCTATGTCAAATAGATTGATGGAGGTAACAAGTCTGTCTACCATAGAACGGTCAACTGAACTATGAGTATTGTAGACAGACGCAAGAACAAGTATTGGGTGGAATCGACATAAGTGGGGAAACAACCCGCTGGAGAAAGGACTACGATCCTAATGCCGGATGCAAAAATTACACTACAATGTAATGGATGGATATGGCACGCAGGCCAAACCAAATCTTGCCTAGGAAAGGCATGCATACATACAAGCCATGTGTAACACAGAAAAGGTGCCGCAACCCTCAACCAACATATCAACGTGGAATCGGCGCGATACACATACAGAACTGTGTTTTAACATGAAAAGTAAGGGCACATACCGGACCAAGCTCAACCTGGAAAGGCGCAAGCCATAGGCGGAAGGTGATGCAATGAATGCATGCAAACTACAATGCAATATCTACAAATATGCAATGGAATGGATATGGATACAATGGATATGGCACGCAAGCCAAACCAAATCTTGCCTAGGAAAGGCATGCACACGTACGAGCCATGTGTAACACAGAAAAGGTGACGCAACCCTCAACCAACATATCAACGTGGAATCGGCGCGATACACATACAGAACTGTGTTTTAACATGAAAAGTAAGGACACATACCAGACCAAGCTCAACCTGGAAAGGCGCAAGCCATAGGCGGAAGGTGATGCAATGAATGCATGCAATCTACAATGCAAATGCATGACAATGCACTATGATGCAATGACTATGATTGCAACTTTCCCTATCTTACCAACAGGGTGATATACTAGGTTGGTTCAGTATCCAGAACTGAGGCGTAGACATGCCGCCTCAACCTATGGGGCTTCCATACAGATTTCAAGCCGAGGGTAAACCTCTGGGTATTTAAACCAGACTTTAGTCTCGGAACTCCCGAACCTTTGCGTTCTAGGCATAAGCCGTTCGAACTCTAGTTTTCACCGTCCCAGTTGGTCTTCTAGGAACTCATCGCAAGCACAGACTGGTGGCTTTACCAGACCACCGAAAAGTCGTTCGGGCACGACAAACACCGAAGGAATTGCACCTTCAGAGGATTTAAGGTCTCCTAGACCGGAATGCAAAATGTATGCATGACTATGCACGTTTTTTTGTTTTTTTTTTTGAAATACAAATGATGCAAGTGATGCATGTTGCATGGAATGCGCGACAACACGCGGCTCTCGAAGTGTACGACAATGCGAACACTAAAGGTCTTACACCTTCCAAGGATTTAAGGTCTCCTAGACCGTACGTGTTTAAGGTCTCGCCAGACCATGCGTGTTTAAGGTCTCGCCAGACCGTGTGTGTTTAAGGTCTCGCCAGACTGGCGGTATTGCACGACGGTATGATGCGCAAAATAGCGCAATGCGTTAGGCAACGCGAGTGCACAGGACAGTGCGATGGAATGCATGCAAAATGCAATGAGATGCGCAAAACAGCGCGAAATTGAAATGCACAAAACAGTGCAATGCGCAGAACAGCGCGAGGTTTGAAATGCACAAAACAGTGCAATGCGCAGAACAGCGCGAGGTTTGAAATGCACAAAACAGTGCGATGCGCAGAACAACGCGAGGTTTGAAATGCACAAAACAGTGCGATGCGCAGAACAGCGCGAACAATTTTGAAATGCACAAAACAGTGCAATGCGCAGAACAGCGCGAGATTTGAAATGCACAAAACAGTGCAATGCGCAGAACAGCGCGAAGTTTGAAATGCACAAAACAGTGCGATGCGCAGAACAGCGCGAGGTTTGAAATGCACAAAACAGTGCGATGCGCAGAACAGCGCGAACAATACAATGCACAAAACAGTGCAATGCGCAGAACAGCGCGAACAATTTTGAAATGCACAAAACAGTGCAATGCGCAGAACAGCGCGAACAATACAATGCACAAAACAGTGCAATGCGCAGAACAGCGCGAACAATACAATGCACAAAACAGTGCGATGCGCAGAATAGCGCGAACAATACAATGCACAAAACAGTGCAATGCGCAGAACAGCGCGAACAATTTTGAAATGCACAAAACAGTGCAATACGCAGAACAGCGCGAACAATTTTGAAATGCACAAAACAGTGCAATGCGCAGAACAGCGCGAACAATACAATGCACAAAACAGTGCAATGCGCAGAACAGCGCGAACAATACAATGCACAAAACAGTGCGATGACCAGTGTGACACGCACGCCACACGGAATGTAAACGGGCTTAAATGCGCAACAACGCACGTATTCCGGAATGCATGACAATGCATGGAATGGAAATGCAATGATGATGCATGAGAAATGTGCACGACAATGCAAAGGGGTGCGTGTTGCAACGCATGTAACACGTGCATAACAATGCAAATGTGCGGCGCACGACAGTGCGATGTAATGTACCGAAGTAGTGTGATGAACTTGTGCAACACACATGGGGTAGCTTTTGAATTCAAAAGGATACAAAAAGGATACACCTTGCACGAATTTGAGTGCCACGCACTGGAGACACGGCCCGCGGTCAAAACGGAGGCCGGTTGAGCGTCGGAGATGCACTTTCTTGCACTTTCTTGAGCTATGAAGACCACAAACTTCTCAAATGGCCTAAACAAGGCTGTGGGAACCCCACCGGCCGAAAGATGAGGCCACCGGCCGGCCATCGGCACAAAAACAATTCCATCGGCACAAAAAAGTGCCGACCGGCAAACAGTTGCTGGTGCGGGGCAGTTTTGTCTTTTCACCTTGGGTGTTATAAAATAGGGCTTCATGCCCTATTTTCTCACTTCTCCATCGCCGAAATCCCTTCCTCTCTCTCTCTAGGGTATTTCTCTCTCATTTTTCGCCCGTTTCTTCGCGTTCTACGCCCGTTTCGTCGTCGGATTCGCGATCCTCTTCGCGTTTCGGACATTTTCCACCGATCACATTCTCGTTTCGGTGCCTCGTTCGGCGTTCTCGCCTTTTCGGGGTTCGTTCCCCTCACTTTCCTCTTCATTTCCGTGCCTTTTCACATTCCGGCCTTCCCGGCCATTTCCGACCCTCTCGGGAGTTGACTTTTCAGTTGACTCTTCGCATTCCGGCTCGGTTTTCCCTTTTCCGGCCATTTTCACACCACTTTCTTCATGGCGGATGACATTCCACGTGGCGGGACTCCCCCGGACCACGAGATGGATCCCGGGGTCGAGCTCTTGCCACTGAGCGAGCGCCCGTTCGACCCGGCGACCTACCGGCCGGCGATCCACGTTCTGCCCCCAGACGGCTTGCGTCAGTTCCGGAGCTTTGAGAGGTACGCGGCGCCTGAGCTACTACTTCGCGAGCCTACCTCCCACCTTTCATTCGGCACTTCCGAGGTAACTCTTCATCTTCTGCTTTACTTTCTGCAATGTAGGATGCAAAACTGCCATAGTTAGCTGTATTCTCTAATTGCTGAAATCTGATATGCCGTAGACCATAGTTGACTGTAAACATACATACAACTGATATCTGCTTGAGACTGACACATGCACACACACTGCACTAGCCCTGAATCACCCAAACACACGGCACTCACTGTATTCTACTGCATACACACTGGTACCCAGTATTTGTCTGAATCTGTCAAACTTGCATACATGCCATATCTGTTCTGAAACACCTAAACACGCTGACACAGCACACGTATTTCACTGTAAGCACACCGGCACCCGGTATTTGCCTGAATCTGACAAAGTTGCATACATGCCATATTTGTCTTTTCACAACTGCATTTTGAATGTTGTCTTGCAATTGTCATTGTCTGTTTGCAGGAGGGTTCCCATACCATTCGCGGGTATGGGAATACTGGTGCTCGGGAGTGGTATGACGAGCTCCCTGATGCGGTCCAGCGCATCGTGGACCGAGCAGGCTTTGGCACCTTCTGCCGAGGGCTCTCTAGGCTCTCCACATGCAGACCTCTCCTTGCTGCTTTGGCGGAGAGGTGGTGGGACACCACCGATTCTTTCCATTTTTCTGTTGCAGGGGACATGACGATGACCCCTTATGACTTCTCGATGCTCACAGGCATCGGGGTAGGGGGGGATCCGATCCCTTTCGACACCGACATGGATGAGTGGACCGCCGCTCAGGTCCATCTACTGGGGGAGGCCCTACCGCTAGCTCGTCCAGGCTTCGTCCGATACTCCTGGTTCGAGACACAGTTTCGGGTCCAGCCCGCATTGGAGGAGGTGCAGATGACCCCAGAGGACGAGGAGAGGTATGCTCGCGGCTTCCTCATGTTCCTGTTCGGGACTACCATCTTCGCCGATCGGGCGAACACCGTGCCTCTCTGTCTTCTCAGCGCACTGGTGGACGTCCGAGACATTCTGCACTATGACTGGGGCGGCGCTGCTCTGGCCACCCTGTACGGATATATGAGCTCGGCTTCTCGCGGTAGCGGCCAGCTGCTTGGAGGTTACTGGCGGGCTTGGGAGGTACATTTCTTCTCCACTTTTTCATTCCTGTCTCGTACTTTCTGTACTCTGTACACTGCACACACTGCGGTCTGCTTTACACTCACTGTATACTGTACACACGGCACACACATACATTCTGCTTTACACTGACTGTACACTGCTCACACTGTACACTGTACACAATACACTGCACAACACACGGCTCTGCCATTTTTGCTTCATTCTGCATATTCTGCTTTTTCTGATAGTCATACTGACATCTATTTTGCAGTTGTGGGTTTACGCCTACTTTCCTAGGCTTGCACCTGTACCAGTTGCGGAGCCTCCTCCGGCTGTCCCGTTCTCGAGTCGCTTCGACGGGAGATGCACCCGGCGACCACGGGAGACATTCGGCTTCTTCCGCCGATACTTCGATACCATTACCCCGGCCGAGGTATGCTTTACTTTCAGTTCATTTAGCTTCGCTTTCCCACTGCATGTTTCAATAACAGTAGATAACAAACTGTCTGTCATTTTCAGATCACATGGCGGCCATGGGCCTCCTTGCCGTCGGCGATGCGGGGTCGGTTCCCTGGTGCTGAGGAGACCTCGCGTTTCCGGATCTTGCTAGAGGGCCCGGTCTGTCGGGCTTGGTACCTGGGGGAGCGTTTTCTACGCCAGACCCGCGGGTTACCTGAGCAAATAGTCCCGGCTCACCCTCCTGCAGAGATGAGGGAGACCGAGGGGCTGACCACTGAGTAGCTGGATGATTACTCCATCGGTTGGGAGGAGGCCGACTTCCGAGGCACCGGCGACTATCAGGAGTACGTGCGGACGTACCTGATGCGCCCCTTGAGCGGCCGTCGAGCAGAGGGGGCCAGGCCTGTAGCATCGGCGGCTGGGGCCGGAGCGGGAGCAGGGGCTGGATCTTCGAGGAGGGCCCGGGTCCGTGGTAGGGGTGGAGTGCGAGGAGGACGAGGAGCTGGCTGGCCTGCCCTGCCTGCTGTACTGACTTTCCAGGGGCAGGGTGGGTCGACCTATCAGATCCCCTTCGCCCCTCCACCGGGTGGTCACGAGTTCATTGACATCCCCGACTTACCGCCGGTATGTTCTACTGCATTTCGTACAGTTATTCATTTCAGTTTACTTGATATTCCACAGAATACTAATGCATCTAATACCTTTGCAGGCTTCTTCTGAGTACACCCGTCAGTCGTTGGCGATGAATGCCTCGATGATGGGGATGCTCCAGCGGACATTTGACCTTCTAGCCGTCTACAGCATACCGGTATGTCCTTCTGACACTAGCCTCAAACCATTCATACACTGCTTTGCATAATCTGATGCACGGCACAACACGTGATACACTGATCTCACAGTATCTGAACACTGCATACACTGCATTCTGCACTAAACTCTGTACTGATAAACTGCTCACAGCATTCTTACACTGTACTCACATACTGCATTCTGCACTGATAAACTGCTCACGGCATGCATACACTGTACTCATACACTGCATTCTGCACCTTTAAACTGTTCATAGTGTACTGATGCATTTCCCTTTTTGTGAACTTTTCAGCCTCCTTTCCAGATTCCCATGGCAGGAGGTGCTCCAGCTAGACCTGCTGTCCCTGCTCGGGGGAGAGATGAGGAGGGCAGGATATTTCCCCGTACCAGGGGAGGGAGTACTCACGTCGGGAGCAGCTCGTGAGCTCCAGTCCCGGATGATGACGACGACGAGGAGTCAGAGGCGGAGGCAGGGTCATCGGAGGAGGAGACCGGAGGCGATTCTAGCTCGGGCTCTGACGACGACGCTGATGATGCCCCTGGACCTTCGTCCAGGAAGAGGACCAGGACGGACTGACGGCCCTTGGAGTGATCGACACAGATGCAGATTTTGCTATCTTTTCTTCTTTCTTGTACTTTTCTTTTTATTGGTAGATAGATTACCTTGTACTGCCGCAGGCAGATTTTTGTTTCCAAAGCTTGTACGTTTGAAAAGCTAAGTAAATGAAACAGACTTTTTATCTGAAAAAGTGTTTACATTTACACATTTCATGCATTGCATCGCATCTCATCATGTTACACCTCAATGTAAACGGAATTGATTGGCTGTCTGAAAATTGAACACTTGCACTGTAATAATCAGATGACTTAAACAGCCAACAGCAAAATAACCCAAGCAACCCACTGCCTGATTCTGGACACACAGCCCTTACTCTGTTGGGGATTAATCTGCATACAGCCCATAACACAGCATTCAGCTCATTCTACACACGGCAAATTCTGAACAAACGGCCCAATCTGACAGGACGGACCTCAAAGATGGAACCGGTTGGAGTCGAGACACGTTCAAATGTAGAGAATGGCACAGCATTCTGAGCATAGATGATTTTTGAAATCGAATGAGGGTTTTTCAAACCGGGATATCGAGCCCAACACTGAACACAGCGGGGCGGACTCAAACGAAGAGGTACACGACCTAAACACAACAAGGCGCGCTCGGAAAAGACTGAAAACAAAAGTCGAGACCGTCAAATCAAAGAGACACGACACACAGACGCGTAAACGAAGATGGGAGACCTCGGACCACGAGGAGCCAGTTCAATCTGGGTATTGTTTCCCACCCTTTCTGATTTGTGATTCTCGCATCACTCGGCTCTCAAGCTCGGATTTTCTCTCAAAACCCTTTTCCTCACTTTTCTCTCAACTTACACCTCTCTATTCTTCAATCTCTCATTTTTCATCCCTCCCCGGGGTGACTGATGGATAAATAGAAAGGTGTGGGTTCATGCTCAACATCGTTAGCTCACGGCTATTTCTTCTGGCGGGTCGAGTGCTCTTCTGGCAAGTACGTCGATGACGGGGGAAAGACAGAACGCCTGGCTCAACTGTGCCCCTAGTTCATCATTTTAACCATTCTTTGTTTTTGCTTTCTACTAAAATAGTTTTGATCAAAATGAGAGTCGGATTAACGTACTTGTTCGATTTTTGACTTGAAAACCGTGCAAGTCAGGCTGCAAGTACTGAAAATTTTCCTTTTTTGGGTCCAAGACAATGGTCCAGTTTTGGAAAATGAAATAGTTTTCGAGAAAATAGTCAACCTCAGTAAAAATTTTCAAAAACTATTTTTCAAACAGTTAATGCTCAACGAGCATGGAACTTACTCTTTGAGATGCACAACCTCGGATCGGAGGCAATGGAAAATTGCCCCTGGTTTGAAGGGGGTGGGAGGCAACGGAAAGTTGCCCCTAGTTTGAATGGCGTCTCACGACGGCTTGTGGCAACGGAAAGTTGCCCCTTGTTTGGGATGGTGCCGCAGCAATCTGTAAATAGTGTTCATTGGCAGTGGTCGAACTCTTGGATACAGCGATGACGAAGACGGTCACAACACATATATGGACACAATCACCTTGAAGGGTGTCGGCCACTGGACTTTGGGGATGAAATCGAAACCATTACATGGACTGAGATGCTTATGAAAGCGTTGGGGGCTGGACTTCATGATGAAGTTGCCTACGTATCCCAAACATGGGAATCAAGCCTTACGTAGTTCCGGTTAAGGTCCACTCGGGTATTTTAACCTTCACTTTGTTTGGCTCTTATTTTTGCCAAGGCGCCCAATGCGGGTTTTTGACCTTGCGAGCTTCTTTTCATTTTCTATTTCTTTCTCAATTCTTTTTCTTTTCTTTTTTTTTTCTTTTTTCTCATTCTTTCTTTTGTATTTTTCTCTTGCTCTAACTTTTGCCTGGACCGCCCTTCCGGGTTTTCGGCCCAGCGAGCCTCTCAAAGGGTAAAAGTGTAGCAAGTCCATGCCAAATGGTTTTTTGAAATTGAAGCCTCCCTGTATCTAGGAGAACGGCTGTTGCACTGATTTACGGAGAATCCATCCCGGTTGCTCTACGAGCTTCTTCCGACGAGATCTACTCCTTCTGATTCGGCTTTGGTGCCTCCTGCTCGAGGGCTGTTTCGAAACTGGCCACACGGGCCTCCATGGCGTTTGTCCGTTGAACTTTCTGAACATTCTGAACGGGTTCAAACTCGGAAAACAAATAGGTTGAATCTTGAGACTAAGAGCGATCCTAGGCTGCGCAATCTCAAGAGTGATTCCACACAGGTCTTCGCAGGGCCGCGTAAAACATTTGCTTTTGAAAGTTTTTAAGAAGGCGACGAATCGCTCGCGCCGAAGATAGTGTGGAACCAATCTGGATCAGGCCAGGGTCCTTCTCAGTACTCACGCCGACAAGCATGATTTCATTCGTAAAAAGGCTTAGCACGCCTCTCTTTCTCTCGAAATGATCAAAATTTTGCAAAACCCGAGGAATTCCTTCCTCTTCGTTTTCATCACCGCAGTGTTCAAAAGTTTGTTTTTTGAAAAACTTAGGTTAATGCAATGAGTTTGGGCACACAGGAGAGCAGGCGAGATGTACTGTCAGCCCACTCAAATTCTCTGGTCCTTATGCTGAAAGCAAGCATGAAGTTGAGATAGCAACAGCTGTTTCAATCGGCTCTGTTGGTGCAACTGGCCCCTCGGCAGAAACAGACTCAAAACAAAAAAAAACAGATAATAATTACAAAACAAAATGGTGTTCGGGACAACAACCCCAGAATCACCTGGTATTATATACAAAGGGGACTGACTCGATACAACAAGACAGACCCTTAAGCAAAAAAAGACTGACTCAAGACAAAGAGACAGACTCAAAACAAAAGACTGACTCGACATCTAAGCCAAGATTTACAAAACTCGGTTTCACCGATGCTCAAAAATGCGTGCCAGACGCTTCATCAAAAATGTACCAAGTGTTGCCCACAGGCGGTTCACTTTACATACTCGCAGTATCTGAGCCCTCGAAATCCAGCAACTGAGTGGTGACGGGCTTGCCTGAGGTGGGTGGTAGGATAACCTTGTTATCAATCAAATCCTGCACTTCATGACGAAGGCGGGAACATCCATCGGTACTGTGACCGGACTGCTGATGGTACGCGCAGTACAAGGTAGCATCATGAGTGGCGGGGAGATTCTTCGGGAGTGGCCGGGACTCCAAAGGCTTAAGATGCCCATTCTTCGCCAATATCAGCAATGCCCTAGACAAAGGCATGTGGAGGTCGTGAAAGACCCTGCGCCCTCGGGGCAGGTACTTTGCAGTTTGAGGATTCTTGCCAGATGCGCTGGCGAAAGGATCAGCTGGCGCTGCCTTGGCCTTTTGAACCTTCCCCGGTGCAGGGTTGGGAACTACAGGAATTGTCTGGGCATGACGGGGCCCATCCCGATTTTTTGTCTGGCTTGAACTGCCCTTGGTTGGAGCGGGGAAAGCATCATCTACAGCTTTGGTCACTATTGCAGATGTTTGTTGCTTGTTCATCCCTCTGGCCTTCAAAGCCTCGACTGCCCACAGCAGTTGCTCAATGGGGTCGGCGTCTATCTTTGCCTTGTCCTTTCCTTTGGCCTCAGCCTGATCGAGGGTCTGGGTTGGTGCTGGCATGTCGTAGCTATAGCTAGAAGCCACCTCTGGCTGGCTGAGCTCTATCACAATCCGCCCCAGTAGCGGGGGCTCCTGTGGTACAAAATTCCCGGCATACGGTGCCGCTGGCGGTGAAGCCGACATTCCATAGGCGAGGTCTGCCACAGACCTTTGGAGGTCGCCTATCATCCCCATCAATTCGAAGGTGGTGGGCTCACGAGCCTGGTATAACTGGGGAGCCCAGACCGGGTGCACAACGGGCATCCTGGGCGGGTATGACATACTGATGCTGGCCTCATTCTGCGGAGTGGTTCCCTGCTCCGGTGCGGCTGTCATAACCACAATTTCTTCTGAACTTTGTGTCGCCATAAATCCTGCCTCAGCAAAGGGGGAGACACTGACTATTCTGTATCAACTCTGCAACTCTCTGAACTGAAAGAAAAACAGACAGCATTTCAGCCCAAACTGATCAATCACGGGTGTAGCCAAACAACTGTACCCTACTGCTGATCACTGTTCCCAGAAGTCACTGTTCCCGAAAGCTGAACCAATACCCGCGGATAACTGATTCTCACAACTGATACTGATATTGGTGTCCCCAGGTTTGATACTCAAACTTGCAAACTGACATGTGCGTTCCTGTAGAGCAACACTCTAAAAGCACATAGCAAGTAAAAGAGAACAAAACACCCCTATGTTGGGGTAGGGTTTCCCTGTCCTATTTTGTCAGGAGCTAGGGTTTCACTACGCACACAGCGGTTCTCAAACAACTTAGCATCGGGTAAGCAACCTGTCCTAGCTTGGAATGGTCACTATGGATCTGAATATGCACTAGGTCGAATGGTCGAAAAGGGGTGCCCCGGTAAAACCGAGGTTTGCGTTCCCATACTGTCAGAGCCCATAGCCGGTCAGCCTTATGGATATGCCTTGACAAGACAAGCCTCCGGCAAACCGTTCAGGAATGGCAGATGGCAAACATTGTGTTCCTAGGCGCACCAATGCACATGCAATGCAAAGAAACACATAAACGAGATCAAAACAAGATATCACGAGTTCGAGTCAAGCTCTCTAAAATTCCCCAGCAGAGTCGCCAGAAACTGTAACAGCGCCCGCGTGGGCCTCGCTACTACAGTTCGGACTCGATTTGTGTCACGGTTCTTAATCTGAACCAAAGAGTCCAAATCTGGCAAATCGTTTTGAGAAACAGATTTTTGAAAAAGTAGTGCCAAACATGGACTGCTTTGCCAGATACAGAGTCGCCACCTAAATATTTTTTATGGGAGAATTTAGGAAACCCTGACTCGGTGCCGAAGGCCACATGTCCGTCATCACCGGAGTTGTCTCGGCTCGGGAGCTTGGGTACGATCGGGGAAGGTCAGCTATGAGCACCCCCTTTCGCTCGATCCGAAGACCGGCCTCTACTAACCGTGATATCCATTTTTGAAAACTTTACGTGTTCTTATTCCATTTATTAGCCTAGAATCATTATGTTATGCGCACAGCAAACAAGTATAGACTAGATTGCCTAATTCGGGAATAAACATTGCATATCCATTCGGTTTGAAAATACTTTGGAATTTGCTACTCGCAAGTAGGCTAAAATACGGATTTCAACGAGTTTTTCCAACTCAAACAATCCAACCTTCACCCACAGGCATTCAAGCAATTATAACACATAAGCATCTAGCCACATGTTAAACATGCTGTCATGATAACATTCACACTCATGTGAGATGCTAAAGCGAAAATACTTACATAGTACTCCGTGCCAAAACAAAGAACTTGTTAGCAGACATGCATGATCCAAGTCCATGTGAAGTGCCTAATGCATCGCATACAAAATGTTACTAGAATAGGCTCGGCTATCCTAAACATGTCATGTGAAAATGCACAATTATCACATATTCAGTTTGGGAATTGAAGTATTGATGCAATTAGCGTGATGTACCGAGCCTAATGCATGCAATACAAATGCATGGATGCACACATGCATAGCATGAGGTATGCTAAATTAAACGTGCCCTAATCTACCATCATAAGCAGGTAAATAAAAGGGAAGAAAGACGTGAGGTTGGAAGACATACACACCACCCACACACACTTATTACAGATTTGCCCTCGCTCGGAGGGACCGAATAAATATTACAAATTAATTAACTACGCAAGCTAATTAAATATTACAAATTAATTAATTAACAAATTAACTAATTTAGGAAAACAGTAAAACGTCTCGAGAAGCGCGCCGCCATGCACAAGCTGCCTCTGTTTTCCTCCCTTTCCTCTTCTGGAGGTTGTCAAAACCTCAGGACTACATCCTTGGACAGAGGGGATCATCACCAGCTAGATGAAATTTCCACCGGCAGTGTTGTATGGCCATCGGCACAAAGTTGAAGCTGTCGGCAGAGAAAATGGTGCCGGTCGGCACATTACACTGCCGGTCGGCAGAGTATTCCTGCAGAACCTGCAACTCACAGCAACAGAGGGCAAAACAAGGCATGGCAGCACAATTCAAAGCATGTATGCACCAACCATGTCTCTTATCATTGTAATGACTCAAAGGGACATGCGCCTCGGTTCTTGGACCACCAATCACGCATTTCCATGCATGATGGCCCAAGGAACCAAGTATGCAACTTTGATTTCAAATGCATGCAAACCAATCAAACAAATTAGGCCTAATTCCTATCACCATTTCAAGGAACAAGGCATGCATGCAAGATGCAATGCAACCTAGGCATACAAGCTAAGGATGCAACATGGCATGGCAATTAACTTATGCAAGCATACAAGCATGCATATGGCAATGCAAACTAATGCTAAGATGGTCTTATACATGAATTAGGCAGCTCTAATAAGGCCTAAAACAGTAGCCATAATGACCAAAACAAGAAGCCAAAACACATGCACACATACACATGATGGAAGGCTTACACTTGGGCACAATTTAAACAACCCTCAAGCACACTTGAAAGGGATAAACAAGAGAAATTAGCATGCAACATAAGCATTGAAATCATGTTAGGATGGTGCCAAACCAAGCAACAAAATCAAGCCAAAACATGCAACGAATAGTCCAAGTGTTCAAAGCAAATCAATAAGGCATTGAACTACACTTAACATGACCAAACATGGCATGCATTAAACAACTAAAAACAGATTTTTAGCATGTTAAAACAAGGCCAAAGGACTCCTTAGATGGCATCTAAGTGGCCCAAATTCAAAGGCATGCAAAGGCATCAAAACATGGAGCGCGCAACACATGCTTATGAGGCATTAAAGATGCATGCAAGGCAACCAAGCAAGCATGGAAATGGGACTGAAATAACATATAAAGTGACCCCAAATCACCAAAACAATGCAAAGATGGCATGCTACACATGCACATACTCAAGGCCAACAAGCCTAAATACAAAGGAGCTATGTCGAGCATGCAAAGATCAACCCAAATGACTATGGACAGAGCTAAAGCATGTCAAGATAAGCACATAATCTTCACAAGACTAAGCCAAAAACATGCTCCAACAAAGGCTAACAACCTAAGGCACATTAAGGCATAAACAAGGCTTTACATGGCAACTATGCTAAACATGCATGGAGTTCCAAAACCAACTTTAAATCATGTTATATCATGGATATATAAGCATGAAAAACAAACCAAATATGCTCAACACACAATCAAGCATAGGCTTCCTTAAGAGGCCAAAATAGGTCCTTTTCAAGGACAACAAGGAGAGGGGGTGGCCCTCTCCTTCTTGGGACTTCAAAGCATCATCTTCACCACTGAAATCCCTCAAGATTTCAGTGGTGAAGAGACCTCAACACCAAAATCCCGGAGCTAGCACAAAATGGCTCAAAATGAGGCCTTTTGAGGCCTAAGGGTGGTCAACACCCCTCAAACAACAAAACAATCTTAATAAACAGTAAAGAGGGCTTAAAAATAGAACTTTTTTATGTTATACAATAATCACAAAAACAGCTCTAAGACTAGTAGAAAATCAATGCAAAAATGGGGGAAAAAGGGACTAGTTTCTCACCCTTGTAGTCCTCTTCAACAAAGGTGCTCCAATGGCCTCCTTGAGCTTGAATCCAAGACAAAAACTTCAAAACACACTCTTTAGAACCTCAGCTCCAAGAGGAAGGTGAAACACTAGGTGTTTGTGTGCAATAATGAGACACAAAACACCTAGTGTGCAAAATGAGAGGAAAAGAGAGATAGGTGAGTGTATCTAACCCTAACCCTAGGAAAAACCAGAGCTCTCCTCTGTCTTCTCTCCTCAAAAATGTCTAAAGCCTCTCTCTTGCCTTAGAGAGAGCTCCCCTCTATATGCCTCTTGTAAAGCTTACAAGACAAGCTTTGCAAGAGGGAGATCCCTCCATACACGTGTATGGAGGGGAGCAAAAGCTATACAGCTGTCTAAAAATATCTGCAAAAGCAGATGAACAGCAATCGGCCGGCAAAAAATGCCATCTTGGCCAAACAAAGTGCCGACCGGCACAAAATAGTGCTGACCGGCAACAAAGAGTGCCGGTCGGCAAACAATATTGCCGGTGGCAGCAAAAACCAGCCGGTGGCATCTAGCCACTGCCGGTGATGGGTGGGGATGGTCTACAAGCCCCACCCTGCCCTTCCAAGGCAGGATGCAAGTGTTTGGTGCAAAACCAGACACTAAACGGTCGAGTTCGGGGATCCTGAGGCAAGGCGCGTGAGCCGAGACCTCCGGGAACTCCAAACGAACACAAACATGGAAGATCACCATGTGTTCAAACAGTGACGTCCAAGTCTTGAGGACGGTCAAAAATGGGGTGTCTACACCTTCCGAAACTCTGGGATACGTCCCTATGTTTCTCGTTCCTTGCGAAACTTCGGGATACGTCCCTATGTTTCTCATTCCTTGCGAAACTTCGGGATACGTCCCTATGTTTCTCATTCCTTCCGAAACTCCGGGATACGTCCCTATGTTTCTCATTCCTTGCAAAAATTCAGGATACGTCCCCATGTTTCTCATTCCTTGTGAAACTTCGGGATACGTCCCTATGTTTCTCATTCCTTCCGAAACTCCGGGATACGTCCCTATGTTTCTCGTTCTTTGCAAAACTTCGGGATACGTCCCTATGTTTCTCATTCCTTCCGAAACTCCAGGATACGTCCCTATGTTTCTCGTTCCTTGCGAAACTTCGGGATGCGTCCCTATGTTTCTCATTCCTTTCCGAAACTTCGGGATACGTCCCTATGTTTCTTTCTCCTTTCCGAAACACCGGGATACGTCCCTATGTTTCTCTCTCCTTCCGAAACTCCGGGATACGTCCCTATGTTTCTTTCTCATTTTCGAAACACTGGGATACGTCCCTATTTTTCTTGCATGATCATAAGTTATGTTTGGCTCCTTGCATTGTCAGTTGCATTTTGCCCCTGCCTGGCGCATATCTTTATTGTCTTGCATGCTTGTCTAAGTCTTCGGCCTTGTCAAAAATGGGTCGTCTTTGGGCTTTGACATTCACTCCCGTCATTCTTATGACTTTCGAGTTCTGTCAAAGAGGGGCAACTGTAGACACCCCATTTTTGACCTTCCTCAAGACTTGGACGTCACCGCTCGAACACTCAGTGATTACTCATGTTTGTGTTTCGTTTTGAGTTCTCGGAGGTTTTGGCTACGCGCCTTGCCTTAGGATCTCTCAACTCGACTGTTCTGTGTTTGGTTTTGCACCAAACACTTCTGTTTTTGCTTATGAGGGTAGAAAGTAGCTTGTTAGCTACCCCTGGCACCCACCGGCCTTGGTTTGAGGCCACCAGCCATGTTTTGAAGCTACCGGCCATTGGTGAATTATACCATTGGCCGGTCGGCACTCAGAATAGCTGGCCGGCCATCTGGTTGGGCGGTGACCTCCTTTTCTGGCCGATAGAACCTTTTTACCTTTTTCAAGCATGGTGTATGCCTGCTGTGCCAGCTGGAATGCACCAAACCTGCCCCAGGGCATACATGTGGCTGTTTTGCCCTTTTTGCACCCTTTTTGGTCAAAGCTTCTTGAGGAAGCTTGACCCTTTGTCAAAGCTTCCTCAAGAAGCTTGCCAGCTATCCTAGCTTCCTCAGGAAACCTTGCACCCTTAGCTTGGCTTCCCTTGTAAGCCTTGATCCTTTTGAGTAGCTTCCCTTAGAAGTTTTGGCCAATTTCCTTGCCTATATAAGAGCCCCTCCTCCTTCTTTGTTTGGTTGAGCAAAAAAATAGAGCTATACACAGATATATCTGATATATATCATCCTCTCTCTCTATATCTCCCTTTCTCTCTTCATTGTGTGTGTGTTTGAGGGCCTAAAGTGTGTGTTTGTTCGTAGTTTTGCACTAAAACACATAGCATTACACCTTACTTCAACTTTGAGAGACATTGAGGGTTTGTTCTTGAGGGTTTGGACTTGTTTTGATCAAAAGAAGAAGGCTGCACTTGCTGTTCATCAAGGGTTCTTCAAGGGTAACTCTTTTACTTTAGATTCCCCAATCTTGCACTAGACTTTTTCCTATCTTGCTCATTGTTTTAGACTTTGTGTATAACTGAAAAAAGTCTTGTATTTGCATGCTTAAAATACTTCATTAAGGTTGTTTTGGTGTTGGGGGTCGATCTCTCCCTCTTAGGCCTTGTTTGGCCCATTTGGTGTTCTCTTTGCTAAGCTTTGGTTACCCTTGTGTATTGACCTTCTCACCACTGAAATCCAGTGGATTTTCAGTGGTGAAGAAGGGGCTTTGAGGTCTTGCATAGGGAAGGGACACCCCTCTCCCTTGGTCTCTCTTTTGTTTGCATCTTTGGCTCATAAGGATAGCATGCATGATCAGTTGTTCTTAGCTCCATTTCAGAGGTTTTTGGTTGCTATTTGGGCATATCTTACCTCTGTTTTGGGTCGGATTAAAGGCCCCTTGCATGCATAATATACTTGCTTTGTATTCCCCTATTTTGCCTAGAAGTAAGCCATGCATTTAGGCCATGATTCTTGCATGCTCTAGCTTAACTCCATGAAGGTCTTAGCATTATTTTGCCATGCTCAAGGACTGTGGGGTACTGATTTAATCATGTTTGCCATGTTTGGTATGACCTCCTTGCATATTTACATTATGAGCTTTAAGTGTGTGAGGCATGAGCATGTTTTGTTGAGTCTATTTCAGTAATTTGGAGTCATTTTATATGTCATTTCAGTCCTCAAACCATGCTTGTATGCTTGTATTCATCACCTCTTTCATGTTTTGAGGATGTGTCCTTTTATGCCTAGAAATGAGCTTTGGTGCATGCATTTTGTTTAAGTCACTTAGGTTGCCATACCAGTGGATTTTGGGGACTCATTTTACATATTGAAACTCTGATTTGTATTGAAAAGTGCATGCCATGAGTGGTTGGGGTGGTTGTAGTAGGATACTCTCTTTAGTGGCCTTGAATGCTTCCTCTTTTGTATCCATTTCCTAGCATGTTTTGGTGCCATCTTTTGCATGCATTTTAGAGTCTAACATGAGTGTTTGGTATCCATGTACCTCACCTTTGGGTGCTCTTGAGAATAGCCTTCCATGCCTTAGCTTTAGGCCCCTTTGATTTGCTTGTTTGGTATGCTTGTTGTCCATCATTTTGGCATCTTTGGCCACTGTTTTGGGGTGTGGCTGGGGCCTCTCATTTCAGCCTAAGTCCACTCTTGTATATGGTTGCATGCTTGACTTGTTACCTTTAGTTGCATGATTGCATTGTGCCATGTTTACATTACATTTTAGGTTGCATTGCATTGCATTGCATCTCGCATGCTTAGTACATTACATTTGCATGTTTAGGTTACCCTGCATTTGGCATACCATGTAACTTAGCCTCATGTTGCATAGTTGAGCCACATTTGCATACATATATTGCATTGTTTGGTTTGGGGTGTCAAACCAAACATGAGAATTGAGATACGTTCGTACTCAAAGTGACGTAACGCGCCTCGATCCTCGGTCGCCAACCCCCTTGACCTCAACATGATAGGGTGTTGGCATTCATGTGTTTTGTTTGCATGCATTTACATTAAGTTGCTAACTTGGCCTCTTAGGCCATCATGCATCAAAATGCATAATTGATGGCCCGAGGGTCGAGGGCCATGCTCTCTTGAGTCCATTACATGACAGGGAGTGTGTCCATGAAAACATTTGCCTAAAAATTCCATGCCATACACTGCTTGCCCTTTGCTGCTGTCAACTGCAGGTTCTGCAGGAAGTTTTGGCCGGTTGGCTAAACACAGTGTTCACCGGCCTGGAATTTGTGGCCGATAGCTTATTCAGTGGCCGGTGATCATCCCCTTCAGCCGGTGGTGTTTCTACTTGGTCGGTGGTATCCCCCAGCATCCAAAGAACATACCCTTGGACTTTGGCAGTCCTCAGAGGAGCAAGGCAGTGTTAACAGAGGCAGTAGTGCTATGGCAGCGAGTTTTTGGGCGAGACGAGTCAAGCATGCATCATTCACGCATCCTGAGACGGGGCTGTGGCCACCTTCTTTCTGCATTTAATTTGTTAATTAATTAGAAGTTTTGTAATAGTTAATTTGATATTATTTATTCGGACTGTAATATTTATTCGGACCCTCCGAGCGAGGGCAATTGTGTAATAAGTGTGCGTGAGTGTGTGTATGTCTCCCAACCCCACGTCTTTCTTCTCTTTTATTTACTAGCTTTCGATGCTTAGCCTAGGGCATGTTTCAATTAGCATACAGTATGATAGCATGCGTGCATCCATACATTCGTCTTACATGCACCAGGCTCGGCGCATCATACTAACTGCATTTGTATTTCGATTTCAAAGTTGAATACATGTTAGTTGTAGCATCATCACATGCCATCTTAGAATAGCCTAGCCTATTATAGTTGCATCTTGTATGTGTTGCATTAGCCATCTTAACATGAGCTAGGATCATGCATTGATTACTAACTAGCTTTTGTTTTGGCTCGGAGTACTAGGTAAGCATTTACGCTTTAGCATACCGCATGCGTGTGAGTGCTGCCATAATAGCATGCTTACCATGAGGCTATGTGCTTACGTGTTATAACTGCCTGAATGCCTGTGGGTGAAGGTTGGATTACCTAAATTAGAATAATGCACTAAAACTGTGAGTTTTAAGCCCACTAGAATAGTGGCAAAACCATCTTTTCTAAAGCCCACTTGAGGGTGGCAAAACCTGCATTTTAGCCTACTTGCGAGTAGCAAACCATTTTCAAAACAAACATGCAATGTTTTGTTCCAATTTTGGCGATTTGGTCTATACTTGTTTGCTGTGCGCATAACATGGTAATTCTAGGCTAATAACTGGAATAGGAACACATAATGCTTTCAAAACAAGATATCACGGTTAGTAGAGGCCGATTTTTGATCGGGCGAGAGGGGGTGCTCATAGCTGACCTTTCCCAATCGTATCCAAGTTCCCGAGCCGAGGTGATGACGGACACGTGGCCTTTGGCACCGAGTCAGGGTTTCCTAAATTTCCCAAAATGAAATATTTAGGTGGCGACTCTGTATCTGGCAAAGCAGTCCATGTTTGGCACTTCTTTTCTAAAAATCTATTTTTCTCAAAACGTTTTGCCGGATTTGGACTCTTTGGTTCAGATTAAGAACCGTTACAATTCGAGAGTCCGAACTGTAGTGAGCCCAAAGCGAACAGAACGGGACTCATTCTCCCGGGGCGTTCGGGGATGTCTACAGTTTCTGGCGACTCCGCTGGGGATGTAGAGAGCTTAACTCGAACTTGTGATATCCTGTTTTGATTTCATTTATGTGTCTCTTTGCATTGCATGTGCATTGGTGCACCTAGGACACCGTGTTTGCCATCTGCCATTCCTGAACGGTTTGCCGGAGGCTTGACTTTGTCAAAGCATGCCATAAGGCTGACCGGTTGTGGGCTTTGACAGTATGGGAACACAAACCCCGGTTTTACCGAGGCACCCTTTTCGACCATTCGACCTAGTGCATATCTAAATCCATAGTGACCATTCCAAGCTAGGACAGGTTGCTTACCCGATTGTAGATTGTTTGAAACCGCTGAGTGTGTAGTGAAACCCTAGTTCCTGACAAAATAGGACAGGGAAACCCTACCCCAACATAGGGGTGTCTTGGCTCTCATTTGTTTACTATGTGCTTTTAGAGTGTATCTCTACAGGGAATGTGCATAACAGTTTGCAAGCCTGAGTAACAGGCCTGAGGGCATCACCATCTGTATTTGGGGAATCAGTTTTACCTGAGGGTATCAGTTTACAGGCAGTATTTTGGGAAAAATTCTGTAGGGGGGCACAGTCATTCAGCTTAGCTCATATGGGTTATGGTGAAATCAGGCTGAGATGCTCTCTGTTTTCCCTTTTGCAAGGTAGTCCTGGAACCATAGCTTCAGAAGGCTCCGATATCCCCCGAGGTTCATCGGACTTGTGCTGATAGACTTTGTCAGGTCAGAGATTCAGTTCAAGGGCAATCAGTGTTCCTTTGCCAGAGGCAGGGTAAAAAGGCCAGTCAGGCACAGATCATCAGCTTAACAGTCTTCGGATCAACAGTCATTATCCATCTCACCTGTGTGCGGTTGGGTTGAGATATCTGCTTTTACCATAGAGACAGATATACCGATAGATCAGTTAGATCAGGGCAGTATGGCGGGAATGGAAGAGATGGTGCCCCAACTCCAGGATAGTATGAAAGCCATGCAGCAAGACACTGTCCGTCAAGCAGAATTCGTCAAGCAACAGGCTGTGGTCATAGCCCAACAGGCAGAGACAATTGCCAGGTTAGAGCAGCAAACTGGAGTATCTACTTCACGCCAGGCTCCTCCCCCACCAAGGGTTCCGATACCCGGAGAAACACCAAATGTCCAGGAGGATACAGACATCCCAACAGGGCCGGCTCTGCCCCCGATTCTACCTTAACTATCCAAGGCACCCACTCCTATCAATCAACCGGATTCTCCCTTCGAGTTCGAGGTGGACCCCACGGCATTAAAAGTGAGCAAGCTTGAAAAGCTGTTTAAGAAATCTCAAGGCGTGAATTCCATTCCGGACATTGAGGACGGGTATACCGACGCAGCTGTGACGCTGCCAGATAGATTTAAGATGCCACACATCGATCGGTTTGATGGATCTGGGGATCCCATGGTGCATCTCCAGTTGTTTTCAGACATACTAAGGCCGATGGGCCTCACCAGATTACAGAAGCTATCATTGTTTGGCCGGACCCTGTCTGGGATAGCCGCAATCTGGTATGCAAAATTGGAGAACTCTGTGAAACAGAATTGGGAAGAGATGGCTAAGGCCTTCAGTGATCAATACTCCTATAACGCGCAGATTGAGGTCACAACTCGTGATCTTGAAGTCACCCGCCAAGAGCCAAAGGAGAGCTTCTCTGAATTCGTGGCCTGCTGGAGGGCCAAGGCCTCAATGATGACCATTAGGCCAACGGATAAGGATCAAATACGGATGGTTGTGCGCAACCTCCAGCCCAAACTAATGCAGAAAATGATTGTGCTCCCCTTCCCTACCTTTTCAGATTTGCATGAGATGGGAGTACAGATCGAGGACGCTATGAAGCAGGGCCTTATTGACCAGGAGAAGGAGCAGCCTAGGAGGGCGTTTTCCCGTAATTCAAGTGCGACCACCAGCGGTGATGCAGCTGCAAGATCTTTTGAAGTGGGCATGGTCACCACCACCACACCAAGAGCAGCCACCCCCTTTGTTGGTACATCCACTTCAAACCCCCGAACTTCAGACTATCTACCCCAAGGCAAGAGGGTTTTCACCCCACTCTATATGCCTTTGTCTAAAGCTCTAGGGGTCCTACTCAGGAAAGGACATCTGAAACCGTTAGAACAACGGCCTCTACCCGATTCTCACCCTCCAAAGCATGACCCGACTAAGTACTGTTCTTTTCATCAACAAAGCGGTCATGACACCGACAGTTGCGTCCGTCTCCGCCATGAGATACAAAATCTGATTAACAACGAGGGCATTCCCGCACCAGGTCCTGTAAAGTCTATTGGCACTTGATCAGTGAACTTGTGGGGGATAATATGACTATGTGATCGGGGGATAAACCACCTACGGGCGGCGCTCAGTTTACTCCAGACGTGGCGTATGGCACGCACTGTTTTGAGCATTTGTGAATGCTGGTTTTTGTACTTTTTGACTCGGGTATTGAGTCAGTTTTGTTATGTCGTTCAGAGTCTGTCTCGTTGTATAGAGTCAGTCTTTTCGTACTGAGTCAGTCGGGTCTGTCTTGTTGTATCGAGTCAGTCTTGTTTTGTTTGAGTCGGGTGATTTCGGGGGTGTTACCTCGGACATCACTTGCTTGTTTTGTGTTTGTCTTTTTGCTTTCTTTTGAGTCTGTTTTTGCCTTGGAGCCAGTTACGCCAACAGATCTGAATGGAACAGCGGTGATTTTTACACTCTTGTGTTTGCTTCTGCCGTGTGCCAGTTGTGCCAGAAATTCTAAATGAGATGGCAGTATTTGACTAGAAGCTGTGTCTTTTCTGTGCCTTGAAATCATTACATTGACCTGAGTTTTTCAGAACTTTTTTGAACATTGTGATGAAAACGAAGAGGAAGGAATTCCTCGGGATTTGTAAAAATTTGATCAATTGAGAGATAGAAAGGCATGCTAAGCCCTTAACGAATGAAATCATGTTTGTTAACGTGAGTACTGAGAAGGATCCTGGCTTGATCCAGATTGGTCCCACACCATCTTCAGCACGAGCGATTAGTCGCTTTCTTAAAAGATTTCAAAAAATGTTTTGCGCGATCCTGCGAAGACCTGTGTGGAATCGCTCTTGAGATTGTACAGCTTAGGATCGCTCTCAGCCTCGAGACTCGACCCCTCATTTTCAAACCTTGGACTAGAACTAAGAAAGTTCAAAGGTCAACTACAATGTGAGGCCTGTGTGGCCAGATTCGAAGCAGCCTATGAATCAACGACAAGAAAAGTGAGATCTAGAAGATCAAATGTCATCAAAAGAAGCTTGCAAAGCTAGATCAGAAGCACCCCTGGAACTAGGGGCAAAGAATTTCAAATATGCTCGAAGAGCCGAAGATGGATCATTCCACAAATCCAAGAAGGTCGGCAAGAATGCCAAATCCTAGAGGGAGGAAGAAGAAAGTATTGCTGAAGAAAAACTGAGTTCCGATCCACAACACTAGGGGCAAATTCAGCCCCCCATTGGATGGACTCCTGTATCGTCAGCGAACAGCAACCATTCTCTTGGATTCAGATGACTTCGGGATCTGAAAACCATTTAACATGGACAAAGCTACACTTTTACCCTTGAGAGGCTCGCTCGGCCGAAAACCCGGAAGGGCGACCCAGGCAAAAGTTAGAGCAAGAAAAAGAAGAAAAAGAACAAAAAAAAGAAAAATGCAAAGAATGAAGAAAAAAAAAGAAAAAAAAAGAAAAAGAAAAAAAAATGCAAAGAATGAAAAATGAAAAAAAAAAAGAAGATGAAAAGAATTGAAAAGTGAAAGAAGAATAAAGCTCGCAAGGTCGAAAACCCGCAACGGGCACCTTGGCAAAAGTTAGAGCCTAAAAAGTGAAGGTCAATACCCGAGTGTACCTTAACCCAAACTACGTAAGGCTTGATTCCCATGTTTGGGATACGTAGGCAACTTCATTCTGAAGTCCAGCCGTGAAACACTTCAAGTGACTGTGTCCATATATTGGTTTTGACCATCTTCGTCCTCTCTGTATCCGAGAGTTCGGTTGCGATCATCACTAATGAGGACTGTTTACGATGTGCTGCGGCACTATCCAGACAAGGGGCAACTTTCTGTTGCCATGAGTCGCCATTCAAACCAGGGGCAACTTTCCGTTGCCGTGCAATGCCATCCAGACAAGGGGCAATTTTTCATTACCTCCGATCCGAGGTTGCGTATCTCGAGAGTAAGTTCTGCGCTCGTTGAGCATAGACCGCTTGCAAAAATGGTTTTTGAAAATTTTTATCGAGGTTGACTATTTCCTCGAAAATTATTCCATTTTCCAAAATTGGACCATTTTCTTGGAGCAAAAAACGAAAATTTTCAGTGCTCATAACCTGACTAACATGATTTCAAATCAAAAATCGAACAAGCATGTTAATCTAACTCTCATTTTGGTCAAAGTTGTTTTAGTAGAAAGCCAAAAACAAAAAAATGGTCAAAATGATGAACTAGGGGCACAGTTAAGTCAGGCTTCCTGTCTTTTCCCCATTTTTAACATACTCGCTAAGAAGGGCACTCTACCTGCCAGAAGAGGGCACAACTGAAGTTAACAACAAAGGGCTCAAAGCTCTTTCATCCTCCAAGCAACGAAGTATCAAGCCAAGTGCGAAGCACGAACGGGAACGGATCAAGATATTCCACTCCTTTGTTTGGACAGATCTAATCACGTCCAAACTCCCCAGTAAGAGCATCGTCAACCAACGTTGATTGCAGATCTGCTGCACATCCAGCCGCATCGCAACCCCTCTATGGGAGAAAGTTCACTATTGTGAGCAGAAGAAGAGAATCTAGCAGAATGCTTGGGGCAAGAACCCGCAACTTCCTATTTATTCATCAACCACCCTGGGGAGGGATGAAAAATGAGAGATTAAAGAATAGAGAGATGTGCGCTGAGAGAAAAAGTGAGGAAAAGGGCTTTTTTAGAAAAACAGAGCTTGAGGGCCGAGTGATGCGAGAATCACAAATGAGAAAGGGTGGGAAACAATACCCGAAGAAACTGGCTCCCTGTGCACGTCTGTATGTCGTGTCTTTTGTTTTGTTTGTCTCAAATCTTGTTTCAAGTCGTTCCGAGCGTGTGTCGTTGTGTTTAGGTTATTTTACCTCTGTTTTCCATTTTTGAGTCGTTTTGGCTGTGGTCAGTTGTAGGCTCAATACCCGGTGGAGAACTCATTCTCAATTTCAATCAAATCGTTCTGTGCTTAGAGTGCTGTGCCATTCTCCACATTTGTACAAAACAAGATTTGTTCTTTCATAAAAACCGCAGGGTTCAACCCAGGTCATGTGAGAATAGTAAAACCAGGACCTATCTGAAGCTATATGGGTTCCAGACTGCAAAACAAAAGAAAAGAAGGAAAACCGAAGCATCTGAGTGTGTTTCACCTCCAGCAAATTCCGTGATTGTACTCCGAATGTACCTCTTCAGGCCTTGTCAGTGCTCCGAATAATGAGTGTGCCTCTACTCCAAGCTTAAGCCTGCTTCAAGTCAGAATGGCAATTAAAGCAGCAGCAGATGTTATCTCTTGCCAATATAAGCAGGGTGTACCCTTTTCAAGCGGAGTATGTTATAAACCCCTCCGAGAGGTAAACCGGAGGTCGCGTTTGGATTTGGACTCGTTAAGGCTTGTATTTCCTTATTCGGCATTTTGTTTCAAACGCGCTTTTGAAGTTGCACATTCGTCGCATCGTTATGCACACCATTTCTCGCATTGTTACGCACACCATTCGTTGCATTGTTATGCACATCTATCTAGCATTATTATGCTCGTTACTTGCATTTTTTATGCACATCTATCTTGCATTGTCGTGCATCTCTTTACTTGCGTTGTCACGCACTTTCCACTTGCATTGTTATGCACGCTCTCTTATTCGGAAACAATGGGATACGTCCTTATGTTTTCCCTTCTCGTTCTGAAACACCGGGATACGTCCCTATGTTTCTCCTTCTTATTCGGAAACACTGGGATACGTCCCTATATTTTTCATTCCTCCTGAAACACCGGGATACGTCCTTATGTTTCTTCTTCTTGTTTTGAAACACTAGAATACGTCCCTATGTTTCTCATTCCATTCTGAAACACCGGGATACGTCCCTATGTTTCTCCTTCCTTCCGAAACTTCGGGATACGTCCCTATGTTTCTCATTCCTTTCTGAAACACCGGGATACGTCCCTACGTTTCTCCTTCCTTTCGAAACACCGAGATATGTCCCTACGTTTCTCCTTCCTTTCAAAACACCGGGATACGTCCCTATGTTTCTCATTCCTTTCGAAACACCGGGATACGTCTTTATGTTTCTTTTCTTTTTGAAACATCGGGATACGTCCCTACGTTTCTCTCTCTTCGAAACACCGGGATACGTCCCTACGTTTCTCCTTCCTTTCGAAACACCGAGATACGTCCCTACATTTCTCTCTTCTTTCCGAAACACGGGGATACGTCCCTACGTTTCTCCTTCCTTGCGGAACACCCGGATATGTCCCCACGTTTCTCTCTCTTTTTGAAACACTAGGATACGTCCCCATGTTTCTCATTCCTTGCGAAACTTCGGAATACGTCCCTATGTTTCTCATTCCTTCCGAAACTCCGGGATACGTCCCTATGTTTCTCATTCCTTGCGAAACTTCGGGATACGTCCCCATGTTTCTCATTCCTTGCGAAACTTCGTGATACGTCCCTATGTTTCTCATTCCTTCCGAAACTCTGGGATACGTCCCTATGTTTCTCGTTCCTTGCGAAACTTCGGGATATGTCCCCATGTTTCTCATTCCTTGCGAAACTTCGGGATACGTTCCTATGTTTCTCATTCCTTCCGAAACTCCGGGATACGTCCCAATGTTTCTCGTTCCTTACGAAACTTCGGGATACGTTCCTATGTTTCTCATTCCTTCCGAAACTTCGGGATACGTCCCTATGTTTCTCGTTCCTTGCGAAACTTCGGGATACGTCCCTATGTTTCTCATTCCTTTCCGAAACTCCGGGATACGTCCCTATGTTTCTTTCTCCTTTCTGAAACACCGAGATATGTCCCTATGTTTCGCTCTCCTTCCGAAACTCCGGGATACGTCCCTATGTTTCTTTCTCCTTTTCGAAACACCGGGATACGTCCCTATTTTTCTTGCATGATCATAAGTTATGTTCGGCTCCTTGCATTGTCAGTTGCATTTTGCCCCTGCCTTCGGGCGCATATCTTTATTGTCTTGCATGCTTGTCTAAGTCTTCGGCCTTGTCAAAAATGGGTTGTCCTTGGGCTTTGACATTCACTCCCGTCATTCTTATGACTTTTGAGTTCTGTCAAAGAGGGGTAACTGTAGACATCCCATTTTTGACCGTCCTCAAGACTTGGACATCACCGCTCGAACACTCGGTGATTACTCATGTTTGTGTTTCGTTTTGAGTTCCTGGAGGTCTCGGCTACGCGCCTTGCCTCAGGATCTCTCAACTCGACTGTTCTGTGTTTGGTTTTGCACCAAACACTTGTGTTTTTGCTTATGAGGGTAGAAAGTAGCTTGTTAGCTACCCTTGGCACCCACCGGTCTTGGTTTGAGGCCACCGGCCATGTTTTGTGGCTACCGCCCATTTGTGAATTATACCATTGGCCAGTCGGCACTCAGTATAGCCGGCCGGCCATCTGTTTGGCCAGTGACCTCCTTTTCTGGCCGGTAGAACCTTTTTACCTTTTTCAGGCATGGTGCATGCCAGCTGTGCCAACTGGAATGCACCAAACCTGCCCCGGGGCATACATGTGGCTGTTTTGCCCTTTTTGCACCCTTTTTGGTCAAAGCTTCTTGAGAAAGCTTGACCCTTTGTCAAAGCTTCCTCAAGAAGCTTGCCAGCTGTCCTAGCTTCCTCAGGAAGCCTTGCACCCTTAGCTTGGCTTCCCTTATAAGCCTTGACCCTATTGAGTAGCTTCCCTTAGAAGCTTTGGCCAATTTCCTTGCCTATATAAGAGCCCCTCCTCCTCCTTTGTTTGGTTGAGCAAAAAAACAGAGCTATACACATATATATATCTGATATATATCATCCTCTCTCTCTATATCTCCCTCTCTCTCTTCATTGTGTGTGTGTTTGAGGGCCTAAAGTGTGTGTTTTTTTTCTTAGTTTTGCACTAAAACACATAGCATTACACCTTACTTCAACTTTGAGAGACATTGAGGGTTTGTTCATGAGGGTTTGGACTTGTTTTGATCAAAAGAAGAAGGCTGCACTTGCTGTTCATCAAGGGTTCTTCAAGGGTAACTCTTTTACTTTAGATTCCCCAATCTTGCACTAGACTTTTTCCTATCTTGCTCATTGTTTTAGACTTTGTGTATAACTGAAAAAAGTCTTGTATTTGCATGCTTAAGATACTTCATTAAGGTTGTTTTGGTGTTGGGGGTCGATCTCCCCCTCTTAGGCCTTGTTTGGCCCTTTTGGTGTTCTCTTTGCTAAGCTTTGGTTACCCTTGTGTATTGACCTTCTCACCACTGAAATCCAGTGGATTTTCAGTGGTGAAGAAGGGACTTTGAGGTCTTGCATAGGGGAGGGACACCCCTCTCCCTTGGTCTCTCTTTTGTTTGCATCTTTGGCTCATAAGGATAGCATGCATGATCAGTTGTTCTTAGCTCCATTTCAAAGGCTTTTGGGTGTTATTTGGGCATATCTTACCTCTATTTTTGGTCGGATTAAAGGCCCCTTGCATGCATAATATACTTGCTTTGTATTCCCCCATTTTGCCTAGAAGTAAGCCATGCATTTAGGCCATGATTCTTGCATGCTCTAGCTTAACTCCATGAAGGTCTTAGCATTATTTTACCATGCTCAAGGACTGTGGGGTACTGATTTAATCATGTTTTCCATGTTTGGTATGACCTCCTTGCATCATGACATTATGAGCTTTAAGTGTGTGAGGCATGAGCATGTTTTGTTGAGTCTATTTCAGTAATTTGGAGTCATTTTATATGTCATTTCAGTCCTCAAACCATGCTTGTATGCTTGTATTCATCACCTCTTTCATGTTTTGAGGATGTGTCCTTTTATGCCTAGAAATGAGCTTTGGTGCATGCATTTTGTTTAAGTCACTTAGGCTGCCATACCAGTGGATTTTGGGGGCCCATTTTACATATTAAAACACTAATTTGTATTGAAAAGTGCATGCCATGAGTGGTTGGGGTGGTTGTAGTAGGATACTCTCTTTAGTGGCCTTGAATGCTTCCTCTTTTGTATCCATTTCCTAGCATGTTTTGGTGCCATCTTTTGCATGCATTTTAGAGTCTAACATGAGTGTTTGGTATCCATGTACCTCACCTTTGGGTGCTCTTGAGAATAGCCCTCCATGCCTTAGCTTTAGGCCCCTTTGATTTGCTTGTTTGGTATGCTTGTTGTCCATCATTTTGGCATCATTGGCCACTGTTTTGGGGTGTGGCTGGGGCCTCCCATTTCAGCCTAAGTCCACTCTTGTATATGGTGGCATGCTTGACTTGTTACCTTTAGTTGCATGCTTGCATTGTGCCATGTTTACATTACATTTTAGGTTGCATTGCATTGCATCTCGCATGCTTAGTACATTACATTTGCATGTTTAGGTTACCCTGCATTTGGCATACCTTGTAACTTAGCCTCATGTTGCATAGTTGAGCCACATTTGCATATATATATTGCATTGTTTGGTTTGGGGTGTCAAAGCAAACATGAGAATTGAGATGCGTTCGTACTCAAAGTGACGTAACGCGCCTCGATCCTCGGTCGCCGACCCCCTTGACCTCAACATGATAGGGTGTTGGCATTTATGTGTTTTGTTTGCATGCATTTACATTAAGTTGCTAACTTGGCCTCTTAGGCCATCATGCATCAAAATGCATAATTGATGGCCCGAGGGTCGAGGGCCATGCTTCCTTGAGTCCATTACATGACAGGGAGTGTGCCCATGCATACATTTGCCTAAAAATTCCATGCCATACACTGCTTGCCCTCTGCTGCTGTCAACTGCAGGTTCTGCAAGAAGTTTTGACCGGTCGGCTAAACACAGTGCCGACCGGCCAGGAATTTGTGGCCAATAGCTTATTCAGTGGCCGGTGACCATCCCCTTCGGCCGGTGGTGTTTCTACTTGGTCAGTGGTATCCCCCAGCATCCAAAGAGCATACCCTTGGACTTTGGCAGTCCTTAGAGGAGCAAGGTAGTGTTAACAGAGGCAGTAGTGCTATGGCAGCGAGTTTTCGGGCGAGACAAGTCAAGCATGCATCATTTACGCATCCTGAGACGGGGCTGTGGCCACCTTCTTTCTGCATTTAATTTGTTAATTAATTAGAAGTTTTGTAATAGTTAATTTGATATTATTTATTCGGACTGTAATATTTATTCGGACCCTCCGAGCGAGGGCAATTGTGTAATAAGTGTGCGTGAGTATGTGTATGTCTCACAACCCCACGTCATTCTTCCCTTTTATTTACTAGCTTTCGATGGTTAGCCTAGGGCATGTTTCAATTAGCATATAGTATGATAGCATGCGTGCATCCATACATTCGTCTTACATGCATCGGGCTCAGCGCATCATACTAACTGCTTTTGTATTTCAATTCCAAAGTTGAATACATGTTAGTTGTAGCATCATTACATGCCATCTTAGAATAGCCGAGCCTATTATAGTTGCATCTTGTATGTATTGCATTAGCCATCTTAACATGAGCTAGGATCATGCATTGATTACTAGCTAGCTTTTGTTTTGGCTCGGAGTACTAGGTAAGCATTTACGCTTTAGCATACCGCATGCGTGTGAGTGTTGCCATAATAGCATGCTTACCATGAGGCTATGTGCTTACGTGTTATAACTGCCTGAATGCCTGTGGGTGAAGGTTGGATTACCTAAATTAGAATAATGCACTAAAACTGTGAGTTTTAAGCCCACTAGAATAGTGGCAAAACCATCTTTTCTAAAGCCCACTTGAGGGTGGCAAAACCTGCATTTTAGCCTACTTACAAGTAGCAAACCATTTTCCAAACAAACATGCAATGTTTTGTTCCAATTTAGACGATTTGGTCTATACTTGTTTGCTGTGCGCATAACATAGTAATTCTAGGCTAATAACCGAAATAGGAACACATAATGCTTTCAAAACAAGATATCACGGTTAGTAGAGGCCGATTTTTGATCGGGCGAGAGGGGGTGTTCATAGCTAACCTTCCCTAATCGTACCCAAGTTCCCGAGCCGAGGCAACTTTGGTGATGACGGACACGTGGCCTTTGGCACCGAGTCAGGGTTTCCTAAATTTCCCAAAATAAAATATTTAGGTGGCGACTTTGTATCTGGAAAAGCAGTCCATGTTTGGCACTTCTTTTCTAAAAATCTATTTTTCTCAAAATGATTTGCCGGATTTGGACTCTTTGGTTCAGATTAAGAACCGTAACAATTCGAGAGTCTGAACTGTAGTGAGCCCAAAGCGAACAGAACGGGACTCATCCTCCCGGGGCGTTCGGGGACGTCTACAAGGTCATCAGGCAGGTCAGGGTCAGAGACAAAATTATTAGGCAGTTCTATCTGGACAGGCATCTAGGGTAGTACAAGGGGCTACATTTGCATAATTAGTGCAACCGACCTATGTTTCGAGTTGTGATCGGAGTGAGAAGAGGCCCTAAGGGTGAGTTTATGCTGTCACTGCTTCTGAGCAATCTTCTAGACCACCAGTGATGAAAGGTACATATCTTAGTTATAATACTTAGGCCAATGTATTGGTAGATACCGAAGCATCGCATTCATTCATAGCATCTGCATTTGTACCCATGTTGAGCTTAAAGATCGAACAACTAGAATCTTCACTTATAGTAGAGTCACCAATTGAAGGTCATGTCGTCTTAGACTGGGGTTGTTGGGGGTGTGTGATTGATGTTGCTAATCACCAACTTCCTTTCAATCTTGTATTATTAGAGATGTCAGGTTTTGATGTCATCCTTGGTATGGACTAGTTGTCTTCCTATCGCGCCACCATAGATTACTACCGAGGAAGAGTTACTGTGTGCACTGCAAGAGGGGATTGTTTTTATTTTTTGAGAGACAAAGCCGATGGTGAGTTGCTGCCATTATATGATCTGTAAAGTCGAGGCAAACTTTGTTTTATTCTTGCAACCATTATAGATGACGAAAGTGATGTGATTTCTTTTTTTGGGAGGGGGGGAGGGTACTCCCTAGAGTGGTTTGTGAATATTCAAACATTTTTCCTAAAGATCTCACTGAATTACCACCTCACCACGAGGTCAAGTTTTCTATAGATTTCGTACATGGCATGACACCCATCTCCAAGTCACCATATAGATTTGTGCTAGTAGAGTTGCTCATTTTGAAGGAACAATTGCAAGAGTTGTTGGATAAGGGTTTCATTCACCCTAGAGGGCCTTGGGGAGCACCGACCTTTTTTCCCAAGAAGAAGGATGGATTGTTGCGGTTGTGCATCGAATACTGCAAATTGAATAGGGTCACTGTTGAAAATAAGTATCTGTTGCCTAGGATAGATGATCTTTTCGATCAACTTAAGGGTTCTCGATGTTTCTCAAGGATAGATCTAAAATCGTGTTGGCTTTTTTGGCTTTCGAAGGTTAATAGTGTAAATTTAAGTGTGCTAGCAAGGATCAATCAGTCCTTACAGAATTTTAATTGCCAACCAATTATCAGACGATTATGTTGAAGTTCTTTTAGCCTTAATGAAAATGACTTTTACTAGTGGCTTGTTTTAGGAGGAATTTATGAAAAATAACAAGTACATAATAATTTAGAAACTGACTTTCATTGAGTAAATAGGAACTTATAATGAAATGATCCATCCTTGAAAAGGTTTACAGCAACGACTACTTAAAACTACTCCTAGGAAATGAAGTGCCGTAGAGGAATTGAAGTGCTGAAAATGTAATGAACTAGAAGTGTAAAAACTGGAAGGAAATAAGAAGTAAATAAACTGGTTCATGGATCTGCGTCTAGGCTTTTCATTCTGGGGCCTTTTATTCTATTTATACTCTCTGATGGCAACCGTCGAAGTGGGTTTCCAGCTGTCGAAATGTCCTCCTACGATTGCTGATCATGCTCTCTCACAGTTAATCCCACTACGCCACTCTTGCAGTTAGGCTTCCCTCATAAATTTGAATTTGAATTTGTGAGTAAGCGTTGGGCCATGTCATCTTGTGCCTTCTAGCTATTCTAGTGCTGCGCCGATCCATTATTACCAATATGAACCGCCACGTGTCTGTCGCTGGTTGGAGACTTGTATTAACTCCCCAAATTATCCTTTTCATGCCACGTGTTAAGTTGCAATTGGTCTATACAAAATATATAACCAATAGATCGGGGTATCATCAGTTGCATGTGAAGGAGGAGGATATTCCGAAGACAACCTGTTGTACTGGGTATGGTCATTATGAATTCCTCGTGATGCTGTTTGGTTTAACTAATGCCCCTGCCACTTTTATGGACTTAATGAATCGAGTCTTTTGTGACTACCTCGATAAATTCATAGTGGTGTTTGTGGACGATATTCTTATCTATTCATCATTTGAGGAGGAGTATGAAAAGCACCTCCATATTGTTTTGCAGTTGCTCAGGGAACACCAGTTATATGCTAAGTATGAGAAATGCGAGTTTTGGCTTTCCAAGGTGAAGTTCATAGGTTACGTTGTCTCCAGGGAGGGGGTTACTGTAGACTCTTCAAAAATCGAGGCCGTGCAGAATTAAAAGTGACCTAAGAACGCCTTTGAGATACATAACTTTGGGTCTTGCTGGGTATTATAGGTGGTTTGTGAAAGACTTTTCTACTCAAGCATACCATTGACGAGACTAACTAGAAATGGGTAAAATTTATTTGGAGTGAGTCTTGTGAGAAATCCTTCCTAGAATTAAAAGCTAGCATTGGATTGGCACCTTGTGAAGCCTTGTATGGGCCTCTATGTAGATCACCTGTGTGTTGGACTGAAGTGGGGGATTCACCCATGCTTGGACCAAACTTGGTTTGTGAGACCACTGAGAAAATAGCTCTCATTTGGAAGAGATTAATCATGGCGTAAAGCTGATAGAAAAGTTATGTCGATTGAAGAAGGAGGCCTCTATCATTTGAAATGGGCATATCACTTAGGAAGGGTTTGATGAGATTTGGGTGAAGTAGGAAGTTGTCACCGAGATTCATTGACCCCTTTGATATCATCAAACGGGTGGAAGAAGTAGCTTATCGTTTTGCCCTACCACCACAACTATCCAGTGTACATGATGTGTTTCATATTTCTATATATGAACCTGATCCTTCCCATATCTTAGATTGGACAAACCTGAAAGTAGATGAGAACGCCTTATACGAGGAGAGACCTATGAAGATCCTAGACTCCCGAGAACAAGTTTTGAGAGGTAAGACTACCCCTTGAGTGAAGTTATTGTGGCACCATCATGGGGTGGAAGAAGCTACTTGGGAGCAAGAAACTGAAGTCCGAGAAAGTATCCAAATTTATTTGAAAATGTGTAATCTTGTTAGGTGATTGTGTTCTTCATTTTTATACATCTTGAATTATGGAATGGAGTAATGTAAAAATGTTGAATTCCCTATAGATTTGAAATTTTGTATCTTGATGAGAACTTGACCTCAATTTGGTTCCAATGGGTTATGTTGTGATGATTGGAGTTATTGTTGTGGTAGTATTCCTCTTCCTTGGGAACTGCTGGAGTTGTTTTGGTCAGAATTATGAAATTTCGGGGATGAAATTCTTTAAGGAGGGTAGGTTGTAACAATCTATTTGGGGTGACCGCTTGAGCAGTCATTTGGTCGCTCAAGTGGAGATGTGCAGCTCCTAGTATCTTGTATGTTTGCAGGTGAGATCGCTTGAGTGATAGAGTGGTCGCTTGAGCACAGAATTCAAGCTCTCAGTATTTTCAATGTAGCTCTGCAAAACTTATGAGACCTTGCATTTATCGCTCGATCGATTGAAAGTTTGCTTGAGCGGACTTTTGTATTTTTCACTTCACTCGAGTGGTTAATTATTCACTCGAGCGGTCTGGTCAGGACAACTCACTTAAAGGTCGACCAAACATTCCTTTTTCTCATTCTTTTCCAATTCTTTTCTCTCTTTACCACCCTTATTCCGAAACCCTAGCCCCAACCCTTTGATTCACTTGATTTCTACTAAGATCCACCTTATATCTTCCTAGAGGGTTGAAGATCAAGCTTAGATCAAAAACTTTACCGGTTGTTTTGTCATTATTTTTTGAAGCTTGAATTGGGTATTCACCAATTGTCTTCAATCTTGAGGTAGGGATATTTTTAACTCGTTATATTCTTGATTTGAGATATATACGTGGTAATTTTCTAGGTATAACATGGTATGAGATGTTTTTGTTAAAATAAAGTAGTTTGTTTAGTTAATGGGAGCTTGTATCTAAATTTTTTGAGAAAGATTGTACAAGTCTCTTGTTGATTTCTTATGTTGGGGATGGATATTGACTTTTTATATGCAAATAGGAGGAAAGCCCCAAATTCTATTAGACCTTAGCTTTCTAATTGAATTGACGAAGGGGATGTTGTCCAATTGACTCCTGAATGGTGAAATTGAATGCAGTGAATTTACTTTGGCATTGAGATTTGGACTTTTGATAACTTCTGGAAATAAATACTTGAGAATTGGGGAATGGTGAAATTGTGAAATTGAACCAACCTTAGGGAAAATATGTTTGAAAACTCATGCATTATGTGTTTTAATCATCTTGTGGGTGATTGAAAAATGTCTAAGGGGGTAAATAGCTTATGAGTTTGGGTAGTGAGTTGGGTCTTGTTTGGGAATGGAGTTGAGTGTTGTATTTGGGAGTCATCTTGTGGGTTTTGTATTGTTTGGGAGTCAAGGTGCCCAATTACCCTGTCTGTGCATATTGCCGGATGAATGCGGGAAAGGTTTTCGGGTGTCCATGAGCATACAATTTTTAGAGTCGACAAATGTGGAAAAACTTGATTTTGGGTGTCCACAAGCCCACCGTTTCAAGAGTCGGCGAAAGTGGAGAGGGAAAGGTTTGGGTGCCCATCGCTCGTCGTTTTTAGAGTCGGTAAATGTGGGAATATTTTCTATATACAAACCTATATATATATATATATATATTGTTTTCATGGCTCTTGCTTGGGACGTCATAGTGTGCTTACCACCCCATTGTTGGGAATGACTGATCAAATTGGAATCATGCATTGAACATTTTTGGTTTTAAAATAGAAAATTTTAATATTTTCCATATTAGTGCATGGCATGATCATATGTATCACAATTATTTATATGTCAGGTTAAATGTATTTCCTACTAAGCATTAGCTCACCCCGAAACTAACCACCTTTTAGGAAATGATGTTGAAGCACCACCTTAGTGATTGGCTTGGGAAACGTTTTTGGATGGGGGCACAGAACTCTTGTTTGTTATGTTTTATGTGTAAGCCTCAGGCTATTTTTTTTATATTTTATTTTATAGAAATTTAGAATTTCGTTTTGTTGTGTATTAAAGGACACTCCTTGAAAAGATGTTTGCCTTCTTGTTCTTCCTTACATTATCTCTTGCTTTTTGAACTACTATTATCTTGTTGATAAATGCAAACAAACTCTTGATGTAATCAATGGTATAGTTCAATGGGATAGAGATAATTATGGAAAATTTATTGATGTCATTATGGGCTTATTTTCTCTCTCTCTCACTTCTATTTTGAATAAGCTCAGGTGAGCATATTTAGTTAAGGTAGCTAATTTCCAAGGTGTTATATTTTGGTGTGCAAATGACCTACAAACAATTTTGTTTAACAGATATATTTTGAATATATTTAATTTGTTCAATTTTATTTTGTTGTAGAATAATAATATATTTTGACAACTAGTGTCGAGCCAAATTCGAAATGGAAGCAACTATGGAAGGTAAATTGCTAAGCAAATCAAAAACAGATGGGAAAAACTAACATAGGTGAGGTTCAGAGGTGAGAATCATAGATCTTCGGAGGTCCGAATCCAAGATCTTCAATGCCGGTGATCATTTCGTCGATGTGTCCATCACCATCAATGTATAGTTATGGTGAAAGTGTGGTGTGTACTGAGATCTATTCTTTTTGTGTCTTAGAGCCAAAATGGAAGATTGTGATGTGTTTTGAGTAAAAAATCAAAAGCTAAAAATATCGAAAGTGTGACATAAGTAATGATGTGTATTGAGAGAATATATAGTGTGTAAATAGAATTTCCATTTAGTAACTTTTTGGCATTTTGTCTAAAATATGAGGTGAAAAAAATTAGTATTTGATTTTTTGACTTTTACCAAAAAAGTGTGTAACACCCTACACATAAATCCACATTGAACCATTAAAAGAACATTTTCCATATAAACACATAACACAATTCCATGCAAATGTTCCTCTTTCTTGTTGAACTACATATTTTTTTTACAAAATTACCAAATACATATCTCGGTTCATTGAGCCAGAGAAAGATTACAAAACAATTACATTGTCCTCTGAGTTACTATTTACATGTGACATTAATACAAAACACAAAGTTCAAAATAAGAGTAGAAAAAGGAGTTCCCATTTGCATTACAACTTCAAGTTCACAAAAATTTAGATATTGAAAAGTGGTAGTCGTTTTTCTTCTTCGTCATTGACGGTTTTGGGGCTCTTCATTTCCTGAAATGTTAGTAAATAGGAACGAGCAATTGACCAGTAGGAATAAATTTGACCAAGTATATAAATATTTGATTTAAATATGCATGACCTTTATTAATGTCAAGAAGTTACATTTATTTAAATTTTTTTACAAAACACACAATTCAACATTCAACCTCCTCATTTTTTCTTCCTCACACGGATGGCCTGTGGACGCCTCAAACCTTCCACTTTTGTCATCCTCACACGAACCGGCTAGTGGTCACCTCACAACATCCCCACATTTGTCGCCCTCATGCGAACCGGGCAAGTGGGCACCTCAAACACATTCCCACATTCATCGTCTTCACACGAACCGGGCAAGTGGGCACCTCAATCACATTCCAAAACATTAACATTGTTCACACAACACTAACAATCAGTAGGATTCTCCAAATTTTTTCTTATCGATTATCTATTACATCATAATCATGAACAACCCTTAGGGTTCATATGAAAATTTGGAGCTTTTCATTTCAAATATGTATTTTCATTGATTCAATAGTTGATTCCACAACCCACCATCAGTTTCACACAAACACTTCATTAACACAAAGTCCATATATATATATATACATCATCCATCTCAATAGTTTCATAGATCTTAAGATTCACACCTATTTATACCAAAATATAAATATACAAGGGTAAAGTTATTCCTACCTCAAGGTTTCACGAAGAGAGATGAAGGTCTACATGATGAGCTTGTGAAATACCACGATATAATCGATTCAAATGTAGCTCTTGACGAGGATAACAACTTTAATGAAGACCTAAAGATTGATTTTTGCTCTTACTAGATGAAATCTAGGGTTTTGGAAAGAGGGTTGTTAGAGAGAGAATGAGTGTGAGAGAAATGAATTAGAAAAGTGTTTGGATCACAATATAACATTGCTGTCCTGATTAGACCGCTCAAGCGAACTTTCCATCACTCGAGTGAAGAGCCAAAATATTAAGGGAACGCTCAAGCGAACTATCCAATGGGGATTTATGTGTGGTGTGTTACAAATTTGGTATTAAAGCAAACCGGGTTGAATACCTGGAGCTCTTGGGAGGTGACCTTGTCATATTGGGTTGTCATGCTAGGATGAGGGGTTGGTGGTTTTATTTGATTATGTGTTTATGTGATTAGGTGTGCATGGGGTCAATCCTCTAGGATATGACTTGTGTCCACAACATTCATCGAAGTCCTTTTGGAAAGGCATCTGATCAATGCTTTTTCCACTAGGAAATCCTTGAACGTTGTGGAATGAGTTGATATCTTGGGAGAGGGATCCGTATGTGTTCTATTTGTTTACGTGCTTACGTGTTGAGAATGAGATTAAGACTTGAGGAGAAGTGATGAATTAGTATATGAATTTTGAGTTAATCTTGTCCACATCTACTCTTATATAGGATGTCTGGACATGGTAGGGGTCATGGCAGACCTCGTCTAGGTGGTCGGGATACCCCGACTCAACTAGAGATCCCTCCTCAAGAAGAAGAAGTGGGTCAAAATAATGTGTCCGCTCCACCGGCCCATGACGCTATGGGAGTGTTGGCTCGAGAGATGGTTGGGGCTCTTAGGGAGTCAATGGATATTCTTAGAGCTGAGCAAACGGCTAGAACTATCGAAGAGGAGACTAGAGTTTCATTCCTGAAAAAGGAATTTTTCCGCTCAAATCCCGCTGAATTTCTTGGGGGTGCTGAACCGTTAAAGGCGGATGAATGGCTTTAGCAAATCACCAAATCTTTTGAGATTTTAGATATTCAGGATGGTGAACTTCTGGTGGCACTTGCTAGTTATCAATTGAAGGGAGATGCTGACCAATGGTGGAAACTTGCCAAGGGTCAAATTGAACATACTTGGGAGGCATTTTCTCATGCCTTTCAAGAGAAATACCTTCCTCTAACTGTGAGGGAACGCTTGAGCAGAGAGTTTGAGCAACTTGAACAATCTGACTCCACAGTGGTAGAGTTTTAGGCTACTTTTACGAGCCTATCTCATTTTGTACCTGACTTGGTGGCTACAGAAGAGCATAGGTGTCTAGAGTTTGAGAAGAGGCTGATGCCGGGAATCTTGATGAAAGTGATGGAAAATATGATTCGGGATTATGATTGGTTGGTGAAGTCCGCGGCACATGTTGAGATCATGCTTGAAGGTGAGGAGAAGATGAAGTGGCTGAAGAGACAAGGGTTTACCGAATCTTGAGGGGCTTTTATGGCATCCAAAAGGTTGAAGAGTTCTATGCCTTCTTATCTACCATCGTTACTGGCTGTGTCGTCAAATCCTATGTTAGGAAAGAGTATAGATAGTACGGGACATAGTGTGACCACTTGTTATTGGTGTGGTGAGCAAGGTCACAAGTTCAGTATATGTCCATGGAGGGGTAACCAACAACGTCAACCTTCTACTCGTCTTCAGAATTAGACCTTGAGTGAAGGTCAATCATCCGTTTGTTATCAATGTAGCCAGCTAGGTCAAATGAAGAATTTTTGTCCCCAGATTGTCGGAACAGCTAGTGCTTCAAGGTTTCAGGTAGGTCAAAGCCAAAGGCAGACTCATCAGCCAGTTTAGTCTGAACAACGCATCTTGAGCTGTACATGGGGCTGCCTTAGCATAGTCCGTGCAACATCCATATCATTAGAGGGGTGAGCAGAGTGAACAGAGACTCCAAGGGAAAGTCTATGCAGTTACCGCATCCGAACAGTTTACGGGTCCAATGTTTATGCGAGGTACATATCTTATATATAATCCTTGGGCCAATGTGTTGATAGATACGGGGGCATCTCATTCATTTATAGCATCTACATTTGCATCCATGTTGGGGTTAGAGGCTGAACCATTAGAATCTTCTCTTGTGGTGGAATCACTGGTTGGGGGTAAGATGGTATTGAGCCATGAGTGCCATGGGTGTGTGATTGAAGTTGCTAATCATCAACTTCCCTTTAGTTTGGTGTTATTAGATATGACGAGTTTTGATGTCATCTTCGGTATGGACTGGTTGTCCTCTTATTGTGTTGTGATAGATTGTTACTGTGGGAGAGTTACTGTGTGTATTGTTGGGGGTGGCTATTTTTATTTTCTGGGTGATGGAATTGATAGACTTATATCGCCTTTATACGACTCTCATAGTCGAGGCAAATTCACTTCTCTTCTTGTAACTTTGATGAATGATGGGAAAGTGAAACGCGAGGGGTATTCACTATGGTGGTCTGTGAACGTTTAGACATCTTTCTAGAGGACCTCACTGAACTACCACCTCATTGTGAGGTTGAGTTTTCTATAGACCTAGTGGTAGGTACGACACTCATTTGTTTGGCACCCTATAGATTCACTCTAGCAGAGTTGCTAGTTTTGAAGGAGCAATTGCAAGAATTGTTAGATAAGGGTTTTATATGCCATAATACTTCACCCTGGGAAGCACCGGCTCTCTTTGCCAAGAAGAAGGATGGTTCTTTGCGGCTATGTATTGATTACCGTAAGCTGAATAGGGTCACAGTTAAGAATAAGTACCCGTTGCCTCAAATAAATGATCTTTTCGATCAACTTAAGGGCTCTCAACGTTTCTCAAAGATAGATCTAAGATTGGGTTATCATCAGTTACGTGTGAAAGAAGAGGATATTCTGAAGATGACCTTTTGTACTAGAAATGGCCATTATGAATTCTTTGTGATGCTGTTTGGTTTAACCAACACACCTGCCACCTTTATGAACTTGATGAATCGAGTTTTTCGAGAATATCTCGACAAGTTGGTGGTAGTTTTTGTGGATGATATTATTATATATTTACCCTCTGAGGAATAACATGAGGTGCACCTTCGTATTGTGTTACAATTACTTAGGGATCACAAGTTATGCACTAAGTATGAGAAATGTAAGTTTTGGTTCTTCGAGGTGAAATTCTTGGGTCATGTTGTTTCTAATGTTGAGGTTGCCATAGATTCTTTGAAGATTGAGGCGGTACAAAATTGGGAGTGACCTAGGAACGCATTTGAGATTCACAGTTACTTGGGTCTTGCCAGTTACTATAGACGGTTTGTGAAAGACTTCTCTACGTTAGTTTCTCCGTTGACTAGGCTAATGAGAAAGGGAGTGAAGTTTGTTTGGAATGAATCATGTGAGAAATCCTTCTTATAGCTGAAGGCTAGAATAACCACTACATCAATTTTAGTCATTCCAGAAAGAGATTTGGGTTACATTGTGTACTGTGATGCCTCTAGAGAAGGCTTGGGATGTATTTTGATGCAGGAAGGTAAGGTACTAGCGTATGGTTCGTGCCAATTGAAAACCCACAAAAGAAATTACTCGACTCATGACTTGGAGTTAGGTGTGGCTATTTTTGCTCTAAACTTGTGGAGACATTACTTGTATGGGGAGAAATTTGAGGTGTTCTCAGATCATAAAAGTCTTAAATACTTATTTTCCCAAAACGATTTGAACTTACGTCGAAGAACGTGGATGGAATTTGTGGAGGGTTACGATTTTGAATTACACTACCATCCTGGGAAAGCCAATGTGGTGGCTGATGCTTTGAGTAGAAAATCTGTGAGTACCATTGCTAGTCTTGCAATTAGGGAATGGGAAATGTTGGGTGATTTGGGTGAATTTGATTTACATCTTGGTGAATCTTCCGAGCATGCCACTTTGTTTTCCGTCCTTGCACAACCGACTATAAAGGCACAGTGGGGTAACTTGGAAGTTGAAGCAATCAAGGAGAAAATTGCATAGGGAAAGAGGAAAAGGGTTTGAGATTTAGATTCTAATGTCCGGTATCTAGACAGTCGTTTTGTACCTGAGTCGTGTAGAGACAAAGTATTTTGGGAATTTCACCACTCCCGTGTTGCAGTACATCTGGGGGGCACAAAAATGTACCATGATCTTAGCCGACAATTTTGGTGGAGGGGTATGAAGAGGGATATGGCTTCATTTGGGTCCAAGTGTTTAACTTGCCAACAAGTCAAGGTAGAACATCAACGACCAGCCAGGTTATTGCAACCCTTGCCTATCGTAGAAGGGAAGTGGGAACATATCACTATGGACTTTGTTGGGTCTCCCTAGAACACAAAGAGGTAATGACGCAGTTTAGGTGATGGTGGATAGTTCACTCTAGCGGTCCCTTAGTATTTTGGCTCTTCGTTCAAGCGATGGAAAGTTCACTTGAGCGGTCTGGTCAGGACAACAGTGTTATATTACGATCCAAACACTTTTCTAATTCATTTCTCTGACACTCCTTCTCTCTCTAACAACCCTCTTTCCAAAACCCTAATTAGAAAACCCTAGATTTCATCTAGTAAGAGCAAGAATCAATCTTTGGGCCTTCATTAAATTTGTTATCCTCGTCAAGAGCTACGTTTTGAATTGATTAGATTGTGGTATTTCAGAATCTTATCGCGTGGATCTTCATCTCGCTTCGTGCAACCTTGAGGTAGGAATACATTTACCCTTGTATATTTATATTTTGGTTAAAATAGGTGTGAATCTTAAGATGTGTGGAACTATTGAGATGGATGATATATATGTATATATATATATATGGACTTTGTGTTGATAAAGTGTATGTTTGAAATTGATGGTGGACTGTGGAATGAACTATGAAATTGAGTAAAAATACTTGAATCAAGGAAAATAAATATTTAAAAGGAAAAGCCCCAAATTTTCATATGAACCTAAGGGTTGTTCATGATTATGATGTAATGGATAATCGATAAGAAAAATTAGAGAATCCTTGTGATTATTGGTGTTGTGTGAAAAATGTTATTGTTTTGGAATGTGTTTGAGTTTCCCACTTGCCCAATTTGTGTGAGGACGATGAATGGGAATGTCTTTGAGGTGCCCACTTGCTCGGTTCATGTGAGGGCGACAAATGTGGGGATGTTGTGAGGTGTCCACTAGCCGGTTCGTGTGAGGACGACGAAAGTGGAAGGTTTGAGGCATCCACATGCCATTTGTGTGAGGACGAAAAAATGTGGAGGTTGAATGTTGAATTGTGTGTTGTGTAATTTTTTTAAAATAAAAGAAACTTTTTAGCATTAATAAAGGTCATGCATATTTAAATCAAATATTTATATACTTGGTTAAAGTTATTCTCCACTGGGCAATTGCTAATTCCTATTTACTAACATTTCAGGAAATGAAGAGCCCTAAAACCATCAATGACGAAGAAGAAAAATGACTACCACTTTTCAATATCTAAACTTCTGTGAACTTGAAGTTGTAATGTAAATGGGAACTCCTTTTTGTACTTTTATTTTGAACTTTGTGTTTTGTATTAATGTCACAATTGTAAATAGTAACTCAAAGGACAATATAATTGTTTTGTAATCTTCTCTAGCTCAATGAACCGAGATATGTATTTTGTAATTTTGTAAACAAAATCTGTAGTTCAATGAGAAAGAGGAACATTTGCATGGAATTGTGTTATGTGTTTATGTGGAGAATGTTCTTTTGACGGTTCAATGGGGATTTATGTGTGGGATGTTACAGTGTGCAAAAAGAAAGAAATTTTTTGACTTTTTTATATAATTCTTTGGCCTTTTGACTTTTTAGTGACTTTTTGACTATTATTGTAACTTCACAAACTTGCCCTACGTTTGTGATCAAATTAAAAATTTATATATAATTCGATATGCTATTGTGAGACTTAAATTATTGTAACTTCACAGACTTAGATTTGAGAGAGAGAGAGAGAGAGAGACTCTAGATCTAGGGTTTTTGAAAAGTAAAGAGAAAGAGATAGAGATGTGAAAAAGTGATGTAAAATGTCACTTTTACAGACTTAAATACGCACTGTTCGCTCGAGCGCAGAATGCACACTCGTAGTAGTTTGCAGACAACAGACCAATGCTCGAGCGCAAGAAGAGCCACTTGAGTGTAGAATACACTCTCCCAGTAGTTTTGCAAACCTGTAATAGTACAGAGAGCGCAAGAAGTTCCGCTTGAGCGGAGGAGCAAATTTCTGGTCAACAAGAGTTTGGAAACTAAGAAACCAACCTGCCCCAAACGCAACCACAACAATCCAATAGCCAAATCTAAGGAGATACAAGGGAAGCAAGATATGAACAACAACAAGAAACCATGGAACCAGAGTCTGGGATACAACAAGGGTCGGGTCAAAATCGGAATCGCTATAACCTTTCCCCCTTAAAGAATTTCGTCCCTGAAATTTCACATCAAGTTTTAAAACTAAGTTAAAACCAACTACAACCATAATGATAATCATTCAATTCTATCACCATGACCCATTCTCCGGTCATTCAATCCCATCAACGTGATGAATGAATTTTTAGTATTGAATACACAATTCATATTTCCAAAATATATACAATGTTTCGAATTGTCGTCGGTCGTCCCATCAAAATTTCTTTCCTTTCTTCAGGAGACCAAATAGTGGTTCACAAGTCAAGGTTAATTTAGAAATGAACTATCTTATGAATTGCACTTTACCTAGAAAGCCTCGCATCTCCTTTTCAGTCCTTGGTGGTGGCATTTCTAGGATGGCCTTGATTTTGGAAGGATCTACCTCGATGCCCCTCTGTGTGATCAAGAATCCTAGCATTTTCCCTGTTGTTACGCCAAAAGTATACTTCTGTGGATTCAACCTCAATCTGTACTCTCTGATCCGTTGAAAGAATTTCTTCAAGGCGGTGTAGTGGCCCTCTCTTTCCTTGGACTTGAAAATCATTTCATCCACGTACACCTCAACCTCTTTATGGATCATGTCATGTAGAATTGTGGTTGCAGCCCTTTGTTAGGTATCCCCGACATTCTTCAACCCAAATGGCATCACCCTATAGTAGTAGGTTCCCCACGGTGCTGCGAAGGCAATTTTCTCTCTATCCTCAGGTGCCATCAGAATCTGGTTATACCCAGAAAATCCATCCATGAAGAAGAGCAATGCATGGCCTACGGTGAAGTCCACCAATTCATCAATGTGCGACAAAGGAAAGTCGTCCTTCGGACTGGCCTTATTTAGACCTCTGAAATCCACACACGCCCGAATTCTGCCATTTTTCTTCAGTACTGGAACAATGTTGACCAACCAAGTTGGATACTCAGATACTAGCAAGAACCCTGCGTCTATCTGCTTGGTGACCTCTTCCTTAATCTTCAAAGCCCAATCCAGGCGTATTCTCTGCAATTTCTGCTTGACAGGTCGGGCCTCGGGGTCAAGAGGGATCCGATGCTGTACAATCTCAGGATCGATTCCAGGCATGTTTTCGTAGGACCATGAGAAAACATCTTTGAAATCTTTTAATAAAGTGACTAAGCGCTCGCGCTCGCGCTCCTCCGAAGACAACGTGGACCCGATCTGGACCAGATGTGGATCCTTCGCAGTACCCATATTAATTGAAATGATTTCATCAATGAAGGGTTTTACAAACCTCTCCTCATCTCGATTAATCAAATGTTTCAAAACCAGAGGAATTCCTTCCTCATCGTTTTTATCAAAATTTTGAAAATCATGATCAATGCAATATACAAGTGGCACAGAGAAGTACTCAGAATTTGCAGTGGTATTCACATTCAAAAGGTTCAACTCATCCAATTCCTCGGTTACAACTGACTCAAAAGAAAAGGAAAAAGACAACCTGGACAAAACTTTGGCATCCGGGTTATCAACCCCTGGAATACTGGACCCAGACTCAGAGGAACTAGAATATGATTTTGATTCCATAGACTCTGTGGAATCAGATTCTAGCTCACTACCCAACTCAGAACTACTGGACAAGAAACCCTCCTCCAGCTACCAAATGAGGGACGGTGCATCAAATCCATCCAAGATACCACTGGAAGGGTTTGCACCCAGTTGGTCCCCGATCATGGAAACGGTCAGGTTACCCCCCAAGCTCTCTGAGTTTATCTGAGGATCCAAAAGGAGACATGCCAATGCTGCTCCTACTTCAAGTTCACTGCTGTTAGAGTCATTTCCTATACTCTTTGTAACCTCAGCGGTTAGTTCAATCTATTCCTCTGTATCACTCTCTTGCAGCTACAAGTAAAAGAAAATTTCAATGTCGGGAACGCCTTGCTTCTCAGAGTTAAACTAGGGCTCGAGGAAACCACAGAATGGGAAGTCTTCACCCTTCCGAACAAAATAGCCATTCAGGGTTCCCTGGATAGGTCGATGCACAAGTTCATAGCGCTCCCCGCTTTGCTTTGCTTTGGCCTTCTCGACCATCTCTTTCCCTTTCCTCACCCAGTCCTCTTTGGTAGGCGTATAGCCAAGACAAAAGGCACGCGGGTTATGTGGCACATCGGCCAATGCAATAACGTCCTTCCGGCCACTCCTTCCTAATCCCATTTTGGGCATATGTTGTAGCTTATTCATGAGATATACAGATTGGGCGTTGACATATAGGCTCTCATCAACAACTAAGATGTTCTGCACTACCCGGACCTCAACCAAGGTAAACCCTGAAAGGAAGACATCCTTTTCGCCATGCACAATCTCCAGCACAGGTGTAGTGACCTCTGGCGGAGGATGTATAGATGAATTCCCGAAGACTATGGCCATCCCTTTTCCATGGGGGTATTTCAGCATTTGGTGGAGAGTGGAAGAGACAGCTTTCACTTGGTGCAACTAGGGTCGCCCAACTAGTAGGTTGAAATGGCTAGAACATCCAGGATGTGGAACTCAATATCCTGTTGAGCCAGGCCCACCTGTACTCTAATCTGCACTGTCCCCATCACCTCTCTGCTTGTATTGTCATACGCCTAGATCACCTGGGCCGTAGGCATAAATTTGCCGGTTTCAAGCCAATAGCATAAGCCGTGCGGCATGGACAAACGTTGATTGCTGACCCAGCGTCGACTAATATGACTGGCACCCACTTTTCCCAGCACTCTACGGATATGTATAGAGGCTTGTTGTGTGCAGAGCCTTCCGGCGACAATTCCTTGTTCAAAAAAGGTAAAAGTTGGCGCAGCGCTTCCCAGGAAGACTAAACCCACCAGTTGTTCCGGGGTAGTCTCAATGGACAACTTGGCTTTATCCATTGTCGACAACACAACCTGTCTATGGACTCGCGAAGCCATAAGCAAACCCTAGATAGATATGTCAGCTTGAATCTTTTTCAACTGTTTCAGCACATCCTCTTCTTCTAACTGCTTTTCCTTCTGTTTCTTAGCTTCTTTATCCATTCCGAATGCCTTGGGTTGGTCCAGATGCAGTGGTTTGAAATATTGGCCACTTCTTGTCATGTGGTTGACCTCTTCCACATACCAGGTATTGTCAAGATGGTCCTCACCCCAGTCCTCATCAGTATGGGCCAAGTGCAGGTCGTTGTCATCCCACCAGATTCCTTCGAGCAGCCGACAAGCAGTTTTCTGGCTCCGTTAGGGTCATCTTCTCATCACAGATTTCCCTCACAGGATCTTGGGCCTTTCAAGCCTTCTGTTTGTTTTGATCCACTTGTTGCTCGAGGCACCTCAGTGCGGCTTCTCGCTCTATAGGTATAGTACTAACTATGCCCAGCTCCTGAGCCACTTGTGCACCGATGTTTTTTGGTAGTTTACCCTTTCCGTCGGCCGTTCCGGCCATTGCAGCGGTTCTCGCTTTCTGTTCTTCCAGCTTCAGTTCAGTTCCTTCGTCTATATCGGGTTCATCACTTAGCCACCCAGAATTTTCTGTTGAGCCGTTTAGATCAAACAAATCAATATGCACGTCCCATTGTTCTTGCTCATCAAAGAACTACAAATTGTCTATATCCTTCTCCAGGTCGGCTAGATCATCTAATCCCTGGTTTGGTCCATCTTCTCGAACTACACTGACCTCCATCCTAGTCGGCAACACCACTTCCGACTTATCTTGGTTGATTGGGACAATATAATAGCATGGGTTACACACCTCTTTAGATAAGTCCTCAGAGCCCTCGGGAAACGGACTGACATTCTCCACCAAGGTTGACCTCCCTTCTTCTACCACCGTCACAACCAGGGGTTCAGTTTGGATTGTTGACGTGTTCATCATACACAAGTTCGCGCTCTCAGGGATGAACAACGCCAGTTTAGGTAGGTGGGAAAGGGTGATATATATACTGGGGTCAGAAAGGATGACTAGTGTATCGATCAGGTTTATATATCGGGGTGGAGGGGGTTGATTATGTGGTGGGAGAGGATTTGTAGTGACGTTGGGCTTTTGAGGAGGTGCTATCACCTTATTGTCAATGAGATCTTGAATCTCATGACGCAGTCTATAGCATTGATCAGTGTCATGACCATGCTGTTGGTGAAAAGCATAGTATTTGGCCAGGTTGTGTTTAGGTGGGAGAGGATTGGGCAGTGGGTGTTGTTCTAACGGCTTAAGATGCCCTTTTCTGATTAGGACCCCTAGGGCTTTAGATAAGGACATGTAAAGCGGGGTGAAGACCCTCTGGCCTCGGGCCTGATGGCTTGAGGTTTGTGAAGTTGTGTTGGATGTACCGGCAAAGGGGTTGGTAGTCTTGGGTGTGGTGGTGACCATGCTCACATACGAAGGCCGTGCAGCTGCGCTACCGCTAGTAGTCACATTGGAATTGCATGTGAAAGCCCTCTTGGGCTGCTTCTTCTCATCATTTATCAACCCTTATCTCATTGCATCCTCAATATGAACTCCTATCTCATGGAGTTCAGCAAATGTGAACAAGGGCAATACAATCATTTTCTGTAGCAATCTCCCTTGCAGGTTGCGGATGATCATTCTGATCTGATCTTTTTCGGATGGCTGGGTAGTCATCATAGAAGCCTTAGTCCTCCATCGAGTCACAAAGTTCGAGAAACCCTCCTTCAGTTCTTGTCATGTCGCTTCAAGATCACGGTTAGTGACCTTGTAGGAGTGTTGCACTACAAAGGCCTCGGCCATTTCATCCCAGTTCCGTTTCACTGTGTCTTCTAGTTTTGCGTACCAGATGGCCACTATACCCAACAGGGTCTAGCCAAAAAGCGATAGCTTTTGCAGTCTGGTGAGACCTATTGGTCGTAGGATATCCGAAAATAATCATAGATGGACCATAGAATCCCCGGAGCTGTCAAACCGGTCTATGTGAGGCATCTTGAATCTGTCTGGCAAAGTCACTGCCGAGTCAGTATAGCCATCCTCAATATCAAGGATTGAATTTACGCCCTGTGCCTACTTGAAAAGCTTTTCTAGCTTGTTGACCTTCAATGCAGTAGGGTCAACCTCAAATGCAAATGGCGTCTTCGTCTGGTAAACTGGTGCCTTGGAGGCCTGAGGTGGGATAGGATCTACCTAAATGCTCGCATTTTCCTGGACATGTATTGTGACCCCGGGTGCCGGAATTCCCACTGAGGGTGCATGGGATGCAGAGGCTACTGCCAGTTAGGGTTGTTGTTGTTGAAGCCTACCTATCAATTCTGCTTGGTGGGCTACGATCTTAGCTTGGCGGGCTGTGACCTCGGCTTGGTGAGCAGTATCTAGCTGCATAGTCCCAATAGTCTGTTGGAGTTGATGAAGCATATCTTTCATGCTGACTAAGGGATATTGAGCTATCAGAACTAGTGAATACTCTCTTTCTGGAGTAGAAGTAGAAGACCAAGCCTGATTGGGCACAAGCGAAGTAAGTGGTGACTGCTAAACTGGTGAGTTATGCATGATCCTCCTCCGTTTAGTAACCGGTGGGAGCGAAGCAATCACTGGCTGTCCCTTGATAAGATCCTCGAATCTATAGAGTCTTCTTCCACGAGTTGAGAGTGCTTGGAGGGTAACTGAATCGTCAGAAGCAATGGTGAAAAACTACCTTGCAAAGAGAAAATAAAGTAAAAAGAAACAAAAAAAATCAGAAATTGCACAGCACCTCGGCTTAGACACAAACAACATGCAGTTGCAATCATAAGTTGGAAAACTGTACTCAACACTAATTTTTGCCTTAAAACTGATACCCAGACTTGCAACTGATACACACATTCCTGCAGAGTTTCACTCTAAAAGCACATATCAAGAAAATGAAAGCCAAAACACCCCTATCATGGGGTAGGGTTACCCTGACCTAATTTCGTCAGGAGCTGGGGATTCACTACGCAAAACAAGCGGTTTCATATAATTCCTGCATTCGGGTAAGCAACCTGTCCTAGTTTGGATCAATCTCTATGGTTTCTGATATGCAACTAGGTCGATTGGTCAAAAAGGGTACCTCGCAAGACTACCTAATAGACCTCTCACACCTAACACTGAGAAGTGAAAGGAGGATCAAATGGTACAGCGGTAGTCCAGATCCAAGAGTTGTGTTCCCATCGTGGCAGAGCCCGCAACCGGTCAGCCTTTTGGCAAGGTTTTCCAAGCAAGCCTTCAGATGGCAAACACTGTAACTTAGGCACACCAATGCAAATGCAAATGAAAAGAAACACATAAGTGTAGATAAAAAGTCATATCATGAGTTCGAGTCAAGTTCTCTAAATCTCCAGCAGAGTCGCCAGAAACTGTGGACTCGCCTTTTCCGCGCTTCCTTTTGGAAGGTTTGAAGAGAAAAGGCCTCACAGTTCGGACTCCCGTGGTTCTAAATATAATCTCATAAGTGCAATGTGAAACTGATAAACACCAAAGAGTCTAAATCCTGAAAATTGTTTTGGAAAATCGATTTTAAATCAAATAATACCAAAATTAGACTGCTTTGTCAGATACAGAGTCGCCACCTAAATATTTTTTTTTTGTTTTGGGAAATTTAGGAAACCCTGACTCATGCCAAAGGCCACGTGTTCGTCATCACCAAAGTTGCCTCGGCTCGAGAACTTGGATACGGAGGAGGAAGGTCATGAATTGAGCACCCCCGCCCGTACGATTAAAAGATCAGCCTCTACTAATCATGATATGATATTTTATAAACATTATGTGCTCTTGTTCTAGTTATTAAGCTAGCTTTACTATGTGATGTGCACAAGCAAGTATAGACTAGTTTGCTCAATTTGGAACAATTCAACTCATGTTTGTTTGCGAAAATGGTTTGAATTTGCCATCTTAAGTGGGCTTAAAGTTTGTGGATTTGCCACGAAACATAGTGGGGTTAAAACATGATTTGCCACTCAACAAAGTGGGCTTAAAACGCACATTCGTTGAATTGTTCCAATTCAAACAACAAGCCTTCATCCATAGGCATTCATGCAGTTTAGCATTTAAGCATATAGCCTCATGGAAAGCATGCTAATCATGGCAACATTCACACTTATGCAAGTATGCTAAAGCATAAAAACTCACCTAGTACTCCAAGCTAGGAAAATATGAGTTTGTAAAAGCACTAAAACATGAAATCAACTCACACCAATGAGGGTTAAAGTCTTAAAACACTAAGTTAGTGAAGGAATTAACACTACAACAATGCCATACAAGGCTTAAATGAAACAAATAACCAAAAACAGAGGCAAAACAACTCTAAATATGCTCTAAAACATGCTGGACTTAAGCCACGAAAAGCTAAATAAGTTAAGCTAGAAAAACATGCCAACATGTGAAGCTAACTAAGTATGCAAACAAGACACAAAGAGGAGAGGCTCACCCTTGAAAAACCTCTGAAATTCAGTGGTTAAAAGGCCCAAAGAAGTTGATTTGAAAGTGATGAATAAAGGCATAAAAGCTTTACAAACTAATAAGCAAGAAAGGTGAACCACTCCCTAACTAAAAAAGAGGCCCAAACCAGCACTTTTAGGCCACAAAATAGAGTTTTTTTTTCAGTTCAAAACTAGCCCCAAAATAGTAAGAAAAGATGGTAAAACAAGCTTGCAAAACAAAGTAAACAAGGCAAGTAAACTACCTCTTGAAGCAAAGGGTAATTCTAGGCACAAAACCAAGCTAAAACCACCTTCAAGAGCTCCAAGAAGACCCCAAATAACCTCAGCTCAAAGGTAAGAGGATTTGATTTAGGATGTATATGCTAAAGTGTAGAGAAAACAAGCAATTAGGCACAAAATTATAAGAGAGAGAGAGAGAGAGAGATTCTAACCCTCAAAAATGGGGGAGGAACCCCCTATATATAGAAAAACATGCATTGAGCTTAGAAGCATCCTACCATACACGTGTAGGGAGATCCAGCTCAATATGCTAACAGCTGGCACAATTGTCAACAAATATCAACAAATTTCTGGAAAAAAAAGACTGGTGGCCGTTGGCCACACCAACGGCCGACAAGCACAAGCCATGGCCGACAGCCTCTGGTGGTGGTTGACAGGTCACCACATGGTTCCAGGCACCAAGTTTTGATCCAAAACAAGGCACAGAAAAGACAAGGTCTAAAGGCTCAAAGACAGGGCGTTCTGCCGAGGATTTCAGGCGCTCAAAATGAACACAAAAAAACATAATCATCATAAGCACGTGTGATGACGTCCAAGTCTTGAGGACAGTAAAAAATGGAGTGTCTACAGGCGGAATAGTCTATACTTGTGTGCTTCAAATAGTAAGTTAGCATAATAAATCAGAACAAGAGCATATATATATCGTATATAAAAATCACATCATGATTAGTAGAGGCCGATCTTTGATCGGGTGAGTGGGGTGCTCAATTCATGATCTTCCCCTCTCATACCTAAGTTCCCAAGCTGAGACACTTTGGTGATAACGGACAAGTGGCCTTTCGCACGAGTCATGGGTTTCCTAGATTTCCCAAATATATTTAGGTGGTGACTTTGAAAGCTGGCAATGCAGTCCATTTTTGGTATCTCTGATGATAAATGGATTTTCAAAAGATTTGTCGGATTTGGATTCATTTGCGTTTATCTATTTCACATTGCACTTGTAAAACCAGATTCAGAACCACGGGGTTCCGAACTGTACGGCTATCGTATCCGAGGAGACTAAACCCCTTTGAGGAGCACGAAAAGCAAGCTATACATAGCTGAGGTTCAAAGGTAAGAATCGTAGATCTTCGAAGGTCAGAATCTAAGATCATCAATGCCGATGATCATATCGTCGATGTGTCCATCACCATCGATGTATAGTTATGGTGAAAGTGTGGTGTGTACTGAGATTTATTCTTTTTGTGTCTTAGGGCCAAAAAAGAAGATTATGGTGTGTTTTGAGTAAAAAATCAAAAGCTAAAAATATCAAAAGTGTGAACTAAGTAATGGTGTGTATTGAGAGAATATATAGTGTGTAAATAGAATTTCCATTCAGTAGCTTTTTGGCTTTTTGACTAAAATACGAGGTGAAAAAAATTAGTATTTTTCAAATGATTTTTTGACTTTTTACCAAAAAAGTGTGTGTAACACCCTACACAGAAATCCCTATTGAACCATTAAAAGAACATTCTCCACATAAACACATAACATAATTCCATGCAAATGTTCATTTTTCTCATTGAACTGCAGATTTTGTTTACGAAATTACAAAATACATACCTCAGTTCATTGAGCTAAAAAAGATTACAAAACAATTACATTGTCCTCTGAGTTACTATTTACATTGTGACACTAATACAAAATACAAAGTTCAAAATAAACGTAGAAAAAGAAGTTCCCAATTACATTACAACTTCAGGTTCACAAAAATTTAGATATTGAAAAGTGGTAGTCGTTTTTCTTCTTCATCATTGACGATTTTGGGACTCTTCATTGGGACAAAAACATGAAAACCACTGCTGTTTCATTCAGATCTTCTAGTGTAACTGGCTTTACGGCAGAAACAGACTCAAAAGAAAGCGAAAAGATAAACAAAACACAAAATAGTGATATCCGAGGTAACACTCCCGGAATCACCTGACTCCTATACAACAGAACTGACTCGATTCAACATGACAGACCCCAAACAAAAAGAATGACTCAAAACAACACAACAGAACTGACTCAATACCCAAGCTAGAACGTGAAATAAACAGCATTCGCAAATGCTCAAAACAGTGCGTGTCATACGCCACATCTGGAGTAAACCGAGCGCCGCCCGCAGGTGGTTCATCCCTTGGTCACATGGTCACATTATCCTCCAGGTTCACCGATCCAGTGGCAATAGACTTTGCTGAGCTTGGTGGGAGGACGACCTCATTGTCAAACAAGTCCTGTACTTCATGGCGAAGACGGAAGCAATTGTCGGTGTTGTGACCGGTTTGTTGATGGTACGCACAATACTGGGTAGTATCATGACCTGGTGGAAGACGAGCAGGGAGAGGCCGAGGCTTAAGGGGTTTAAGGTGCCCCTTTTTAGCAAGGATTTGAACAGCCTTGGACAAAGGCATATAGAGGGCATGGAAGACCCTGTGACCTCGGGGTTGATACTTCGAGGTTTGTGGATTTTGCTGGGTGCACTAGAAAAAGGGTCGGCAGGTACTGGCTTGGTTTGTTGATCTTTCCCGGGTGTAGAATTAGGGTCGGAAGGGACAGTTCTGGTATGACGGCCCTTCTCCCGATTTTTTCCTTGGCTCGTACTGCCCTCATTCTAAGTGACAAAAGTGTCATCCACAGTTTTTGTAGCAACTGCAAGCACTTGCTGTTTGTTCAGTCCCCTAGCTTTCAAAGCCTCAACAGCCTGCAGGAGTTGTTTATAGGGATTAGTGTCTGCCTTCATCTTGTTTTTTTCATCAGCCTCAGCTTGGTTGAAGGTTTGGGTTGCTACATCAGAGTGGAACCCGGTTTTTGTTGACATGCCATTGCCTATACTTAGGATGGGTTCAGGTTGACTGAGTTCAATTACAATTCGCCGCAATAGTGGGGGCTCTTCTGGCATGAAGTTCCCGGCATGTGATATGATCGATGGTGGAGCCGACATTCCGTAGGCTAGACCAGCCATAGACCTCTGGAGATCGCCGATCATTCCCATCAGCTCAAAAGTGGTAGGCTCACGGGTTTGGAATAATTGGGGTTCCCAGATTGGATGTGCGGCAGGTGACCTGGGCGGGCGTTGCATTTCAACATCGGTTTCACCCTGCATGACGATTCCCTGGTTTAATGCTGCTGTCATGACCACAATTTCTTTTGAATTTTGCGTCATCACGAGTCTGCTGAACTGAACATAGGTGATGTGACTGGCGACTAACAGATCAGATAACCGGTGAGCCTTGATTGGCCTTTCTCTGCCTTGCCTCGGCGAAGGAAAACACTGGCTGCTCTGAACTAAATCTGTGACCTGACAAAGTCTATCAGCACAAATCTAATGAACCTTGGGGGATATTGGAGCCTTTTGAACTACGGTTTTGAGACCACCTAGCAAAAGAGAAAAGAAGCAGCATCTCAGCCCAATTTCACTGGAACATATATGAGGATAGTTGAATGGCTGTACTCTTTACTGAATTCTGCCAAAATTCTGTCCTGAAAAATCGATAAACTCAGGTAAAACTGATTTCTCAAAATACTGATGCCCTCAGGCTTGATACCCAGACTTGCAAACTGATATACGCATTCCTATTGAGACACACTCCCCAAAAGCACATAGCAAGCAAGTGAGAGCTAAAACACCCCTATGTTGGGGTAGGGTTTCCCTGTTCTATTTTGTTAGGAGCTAGGGTTTCATTACGCACACAGCGGTTTCAAACAACCTATAATCGGGTAGAGCCCGCAACCGGTCAGCCTTATGGCACACTGATCAAAGCGAGCCTCCGACAAACCGTTCAGGAATAACATATGGCAAACACGGTGTCCTAGGCGCACCAATGCAAATGCAATGCAAAGAGACACATAAGTGTAGTCAAAACAAGATATCATGAGTTCGAGTCAAGTTCTCTATTACCCCAGAAGAGTCGCCAGAAACTGTGGACGCGCCCCAAACGTCCTGGGAAAATCCCATTTCGTTCATTTGGGCTTACCACAGTTCGGACTCAAATGTCACGGTTTTGAATCTAATCTCACAATGTACGATGTGAGACCGATAAATCACCAAAGAGTCCAAATCCGGCAAATCGTTTTGGAAAACTGATTTTTAATAAAGAAGTGCCAAACATGGACTACTTTGCTAGATACAGAGTTGCCACCTAAATATTTTGTTTTGGGGGAATTTAGGAAACTCTGACTCGTACATAAGGCTACGTGTCCGTCATCACCAAAGTTGCCTCAGCTCGAGAACTTGGGTACGATTGGGGAAGGTCATTTAATGAGCACCCCAACTCACCCGATCAAAGATCGGCCTGTACTAAGCATGGTATCTTGTTTTTGAAAACACATGTGCTCTTATTCTGATTAATTAGCTAGTCTTACTACGTGATGCGCACAGCAAATAAGTATAGAGTAGATCGCCTAATTTGGAACGAAGCATTGCATATTCATTTGTTTGGAAAATAGTTTGAAGTTTGCTACTCGCAAGTAGGCTAAAATGCAGATTTCAATGAATTGTTTTAATTCAGGCAATCCAACCTTCACCCATAGGCATTCAGGCAGTTAATCACATAAGCAATTAGCCTCATGGCAATCATGCTAACATGGCAACATTAACACACATGCAGTATGCTAAAGCGTAAACACTCACAGTGTACTCTGAGTCAAAACAAAGAACTAGTTAGAAATCATGCATGATCCTAGTTCATGTTAAGATGACTTATGCAACACGTGCGAAAATGCAATTAAAATAGGCTCGGCTATTCTAATCATGTCATGTGGAATGCAACTTGGTACATGTATTCAAGTAATGTATTGAAAGTACAATGCAGTTAGTATGATGCGCCGAGCCTAGTGCATGCAATACAGATGAATGGATGCACGCATGTGAGCATAAGGTATGCTAAACGAAATATGCCCTAAAACTAACCATCGTAAGTGGTTAAGTAAAAAGGAGAAAGAAATGGAGGTTGGAAGACATGCATCACACACACGCACGCTTATTACAACACTTGGCCCTCTCGAGGGAGAGACCGAATAAGAAGCTAACTAGCTAATCTAAGCTAATTAAACTAATTATTACACAACAAATTAATTAACTAATCCTAGTTAACCAATTATTACGGAACGAATTGAATAGCTAACGCATTAACTATTAAGAGTACAAACCAAAGCGTAAACTAGTTATCTAAGCATGGTAGCTAAGGAAAGCAGTAAAATAGGAGGTTCTTGGAGGGAGAAGACTGGATGCATGCTCGGTTGCCTCGTTCGGAAATCCAATGCGATGCCCCGATTTGCCTCTATTTTCATTTGTTCTCAGAAACTTGCACCAAGCTCCAGAAAGCTGAAACTTCACCTTGGGAGTCTTGTGGGAGGGTGGCCGACCACTTTTGGTCTCTCCAGACACCTACCGACCACTTTTGGTTGTTGAAAAACTAGAAAAGTGGTCGGCTAGCTAGTTTTTCTGGCTGGCTGACCAGTTATTGCTGTTGAACTGCAATTTGCTGTAACAGAGAGCAAGAAAGGACATGGTAATGTATTTGCAAGATATGTGTGCATAACCACCCTCCCTATCATGTCATGAACTCAAGGGGGTGTAGGTTCTCGACCCTTGGGGCACCAATCTTGCATTTCAATGCATGATGGCCGAGAGGCAAAGTTGCACAATTCAATGTAAAATGAATGCACAAGTAAATACATAAAGCCTAAAACTCTGTCATGTATGATCAAGAGCGTTGGTGACCAGGAATTGAGGCACGTTTCATCACTTTAAGTATGAAACGTCCCTCGTTTTCCGTGTTTGGACTAACACCTATTCCAAACACGATGCAAGCAAGAAACATGGCATGCACAATGCTATGTAATGCAACCTTAGCATGTGAACATGTAACTACATGGTATACTCAATGCAACTAGGAACCTAGCATACACAATGCTAAATGCTAAGAACTAGATGGCATACTCAATGCATGCACAATGCAATACAACAAGGGCAACAATGTGCAATGCACCAAACATGCAACAACATGCAAACCATATACTCGATGGACTTAAACCGAAATGGACAGACCTCAGTCATGCCAAAACAGTGGCCATAATGCTAAAATGAAGGCACCGAAAACACATACAAACATGCATGCCAATTGGCTCACCAACTAAGGCACTAAGGTGAAACTCTCAAGAACACTTAAAGAGTGAAAATTATGGAAGTGTAGCAACACTAAGTGCACTAAAATTAGACAAGAAATGATGCCAAATCACTTAATCAACACAAGCATGGCATGCAATGGTCCTTAAAGCTTAAGACAAGCAAAGAGGTCTACGCATGAGGCATGCAATACATGGCACAAATGCATGGACCAGCCATGGACAGAGCTTAATTAGGTCAAAACAAGGACCTAAACATGCTGAGATGAGGGCTCAAATACCTAGGCATGCAAGCATACAAGCTAAGGCATAAGCTAGGCAATAATGCATAACACTCAAAGGCACTTAAAGCATGATTGAGGTAGGAACATGGCAGTCCTAAATGCTCTAAAATGTCATGTTAAGTGATGTCAAATCCTGTACACAACACAAGTGAAGTATGTAATGGTGCTCAAAGCTTGAGGCAAGCAAGGGCATTTGTACTACAAGTATACAAAACATGAAGCATGTGACCAAGGCAACCCAAAAAAGCCCTAGAACATGTTAAAATGAGTCTAAAACATGCATGGGAGGAAGCCAAAACAAGCTAGCATGGAGGGCATAAGGCATGATGCATACAAGGCAAATAAGGCGGATTACACTACATCTATTAAGACCAAGCATGGAATGACTTAACCAATAAAAATTAGAGTTATATCATGGCATAATAACCCCAAATTAGCACTGAAATGATGGCTCGCAAGCTATGGCATGAAGGCATACACAATGGTTCATGTTAAGACATAAAGGGGCAAACCCTCCAACGCATTGAATAAGTGACAAATGTGAATGCATGGCCATAAAACTTGGACTGAAATCACATAATAAATGATGCTAAATCATTGAAATAGTCCAAGTAATGCATGCTAGAGGACTCAATACACAAAGCTAACAAGCTAGGTTGAACCATAGCTATACAAAGCAAGTCATGAATGACCAAAACAACACAAACCAAACCTTAAACATGCTAAAACGTGAAAAAAGTCTTCTCAGAGCTAAGCCAAAAGCATGCTAAAATGACATGTTACAACATGATGCATGTTAGGCTATTTCATGGAACTAAACTACAAGTGTATGGAGCATGCAGGGGCCAACCAAACCAAACCAAAACAGAGTCATGACATGGCAAAAAATCACTGAAAACATGCTGAAATGGAAAGAAAACAAGCCAGAATGACATGCTATTTCATGAAGCACATAAAGCTAGTTTGTGTGATTTACACTACAAGTGTATCAACCATGCATGGAATGACCAAAGCAGGTAAAAACAGTGTTATGCCTTAGCAAAACAAACACAAATACATGCTAAAAACAAGCTAACACAAGCTTATCAAAGGTGCTCAATCATGAGGCATATGAAGCTAGTATACACAATACAAGGAGAGGGGATGACCCTCTCCTATTTAGGACACCAAAACCACCTTTCCACCACTAAAAATCCTTTGGATTTCAGTGGTAGAAAGGTCATGCAAAGGCTTCAACAAGAGCCTAAAGGGATGGCTCAAAACAAGGCCTAACAAGGCCTAAGAGGGAGTAAATCACCCCAAACGAAAAAGTGACCTTAAACAACTATTTTAAGCATGCAAAAAAAGAAATTTTTCTAGTTAAGATTTAAGGTTAAAAATGTATACAAGAAGGGCTAAAAGCTTAAGCAAAAATGGGGGTTTTAAAGGTCAATGACTCACCCTTGAAGACCTTCTTTAAAGCTGTAACTCTAGTAACTTTTTCAAGCTCAAGGTAACCCAAGAACACCAAAACCAGCTCCTAAGCACCTCAGTAGCAAAAGGATGGTGTTTGAGTGTGTGTTTGTGTGAGAAAGCAAGACAAAACTACACTTTTGAACACAAAACAAGAGCAAAATGAAGAAGTATAGATATAGGCTATATCTATAACTCAAGGGAGTTTTTCCTAAACCTAGAGAAGGGAGGAGGAGCCTCCCTCTTATAGAAGAGGAAAGGCAAAGCTTCTAGGAGAAGCTAAGCACCAAGGCAATCCCTCCATACATGTGTATGGAGGATGGCCCTAATGTCCTCCAGCTGCTGGAGGAAAATATCTCCAAAAAGGTGTCAAAAAGCAGCTGACCACTTGAAGTGGTCGGCTTGCTACTTAAAGTTATTGACCGACCACTTCAAGTGGCCTCTGAGAGCAAAAACTAGTTGGCCATGGTGGGAGAGAGTCCAGGGCATGAAAATAATGCAGTGGTGTGGTGGCCGACCAGAAAAGATGCCCTAGAGACCAAGAAAGCCAGTTGTTTGACCAGAAAATTGGCTGGCAGAGGAAGAAGTGGTCGGCCAAGAGAAATATTGGTCTCCCACCCTTTTACCACCTTCCAAACAAGGAAAACAAGGTTTGTACCAAAAACAAACCAAAACGGATGCAAGACGAGAGATCGGAAGGCAAAGCACGCGGCCAAAAGCCCTGAAAACTAGCTGATGAGCACCAAAAGCGGTATGCAACCACAAAAGTGGTCTCCCGAACCACAGTGTTCCTCTAGGCAGAGGCAACAAGGTGTGGTTCAAAAACCACGCCAAACAGAGAACGTTAAGCGGTCTCGAGACAAGGCACGCAGCCAAAGGCTCTGAAAATCAGAAACTAGTCTCCAAATGGGAAAAGTGGTCTACGACCACAAAGAGATGGTCTACAAGACCTCTCCCTCCCTCTGGGAAGAGAAAATAAGATTCGGTCCACAAACCGAGCCAAAGCACAAAAGAGTTCAGAGGCCCAGAGGCAAGGCTCTCAGCCAAAACTCTGGTGACTCGAAACGAGCACAACATGCACCATCATCGAGCACTCAATCGATGATATCTGAGTCTTAAGGTCGGTCAAAAATGGGGTGTCTACATTGGAAGCCTCCAGATTGCTACCATCTGTCCTCCACTCAAGGCCTTATCTTCTACAAAAGTTCCAGCTTCGTGGTTTCTTTATTTCAGCTCCATTTTTGCCCCAAATGGAACCGTTCTTCGCCGAAAAACTCTCCAATTGGATTGCGGCTTTAGATGGCTTGGAAAAGTTAAATTTCTGGAGTTTCGGAATAAATGCTCTATTCACACTGAGTCACACCCCGCTTCGTTTTTCGTTCCTCCATGCCGCGGCTAGGTGTTGGAATCCGGTAACTCATGTTTTTAGCTTTGGGGGTCAATAGATGTGCCCCACTTTTGAAGAATTCCAAGCTTTGATGGAGTCACAACGCGACGAGAAAATCTTGTCTCAGGTCCGTTTCGGCCACATCCAAACTTTAGGATGGATGTGTGGGCTTACTTTGCATGATGCTCGGTCTTTGATTTGCAACGGGGAGTTCGACATTCCCAGCCTGATTCATCGTTTTTCTGACACTAGTGACCGTGGCGATCATCTTTGGCAAAGTTTTCGGTGACATGCCCTTTGTTTTTGCATGTTATCTCATTTTTCTACTTGCTCCTGGCTTTGGAGGCTCTAGTATTCATTTGATTGAGATTGCCCAAGGCTTGAAAGAGGGCAAGAGCTGCATTGGTATGACATTAGCCGAAACCTTGATGGGCTTGGACACTTTCCGTTGCCGGGAGACAACCAGGTTCGCAAGAAGTCCACTACTCTTACAGGTAATGTTTCCCACCCTTCTCACATGTGTTTCTCACATCGCTCGGCCCTCAGGCTCTATTTTTCTCTCAAAACCATTTTCTCACTTTTCTCTCTACATACACCTCTCTATTCTTTAATCTCTCTTATTTTTCATCCCTCCCCATATATGGCTGATGGACAAATTGAAAGTAGTGGACTCTTGCCCAGCATATTCAGCTCGCGGTTATTTTTTTTGCCAACGGCTAGTTGATGCCCTAGATGAGGGATGGTGGTGAGAATGAATGTGCACTCGATCTGCTGTTGACATCGCTTGGCATTGTCCCTGGCTTGATCTGCCGAAAATGGGCTACAGCATGTCCCGGCAGCCTGGTATTCAGTTAGTTGGCTTAACGCACTGTGTTTTCTACTTTCTATTTTGGTTCAGGCACCAGTTCGGTCACGACCAGACTTGCCTGGAAGAGGGGATAGAATACCTTGCAGCATTTTCGATCAAAGGCTCAAATCTAGCCTGATATACCACATCATGGAGGATGAGAGAGCTTCTGGCCCTCGCTCCCACTTTCAGTTGTGCCCTTTCTGGCGAGTGCATTGCTTGGCTTGAAGAGGAGGCACAAACTGGGCCTATTTTGGCATCTGAGGCTTCCACAAGCTCTGGGAGGGGGCGCAGGAACACCTGACTTAGCCATGCCCCTAGTTTATTGCTTTAATCTGTACTTTCAAGATTTCTTTTTGAATGTAATAAAACAGCAACTTTAATTTGTATCGAGAGTCAAAGAGCTCTATAATGAAATCAAAAAAATTGAAGATCGTGGGTACTGAAAATTTTCCGTTTTGGTCCAAAAATGGTCTCAGTTGTAAAAGATTAATTTGAGCAATATCAACTTTTATTAAAACTTTTCAAAACCATTTTCGATATGGATCACAACTGGACACGCCCGAGATCTATCATTGAAATGTACAACCCCGGATCCAATCAACTGGAAAATTGCCCCTTGTCTGAATAGAACTGCACTGTAGCTCACAACCGAACTCTTGAACGCAGAAAAGACAAAGATGGCCAAAACAATCACATGAACATAGTTGATTTGGAAGTGTTTATGGCTGGACAGAGTAAAGTTGCCTACGTATCCCAAAGATAGGACTCAAGCCTTACGTAGTTTGGTTCGGGTTCACTCATGTATTAATACTCTTCTTTTGTGCTCTAACATTTGCCAAGGCCGCCCTTTCTGGGTGTTTAACCTTGTGAGCTCAGTTTTTCTTATTTCAAATTTGTTATGCTTTAACTTTTGCCTAGGTCACCCTTTCGGGTTTTCAGCCCACCGAGCCACTCAGGGATACTATTTCTTCAACTTGTCCGTGTTGATCGGCTGGGAGAACTCAAGGCCATCTAAATCCATTAGAATGACAGCTCGACCTGACTAGATTGACTTGATGATGCAAGGGCCAGTCTAATTAGGTCTGAACTTGCCCCTAGGGTTGTGGATAGGAGCTCGGTTGTCTTTGAGCACTAGATCCCCTTCCTTCAGATACCTGGACTTAACTTTCTTGTTGAAAGCCCTGGCAATCCTACGTTGATAACCTTGAATATGGTATAGTGCTTTCAGTATTTTCTCGTCGAACAACATGAGTTCTTTGAACCTGCTCTGCTGCCAATTTGCCTAAGCTATCTGGCACTCAGCCATTACTCGCAATGACAGAACCTCAACTTCGATAGGTAGAACAACCTCCATCCTATAAACCAAGGAGTACGGAGTTGCCCCAGTAGAAGTTCGAATTAATGTCTGGTAGCCCCAAAGTGCAAATGGCAGCTTATCTGGCCAGTCCTTGTAGGTTTCCATCATCTTTTGCAGAATGTGTTTGATGTTCTTGTTGGCGGCATCAACTGCTTCGTTGGTTTGTGCCCTATATGTGGATGACTTATGAAAAGCCATGTTGTATTTCTCTAACAAGTCAATCACTTCCTTCTTGAAGTGGGAACCATTATCTGAGATGATTTCATTCGGGACCCCATACCGGCAGATAATGTTATTCCTGATGAACGCCTTCAGCACTGCGTAGGATTGGGCCTCAACCCACTTTGTAAAGTGGTTTATCGCCACCAGAATGTACTCATACCCATTTGACCCCTTCAGAGTAACTGCCCCAATCACATCAATCCCCCAGACTGAAAATGGCCACGGTGAAGTCTTGTTGTACAGCTTTGACGACGGAATGTTCATGCGATTGGCATGGATCTAGCATTTGTGTCTGTTTTTCATTGCATAATTCATGCCATGTTTGGTTGTGATAGGCGTAGTGTAATGCTCCCTTTGTAGCCTTGTATGCCCCTTGTTTGTGCCCACCTTTTTAGCATGTTTTGGCCTCATTTCATGCATGTTCTAGCCTTGTTTTGGCTTGCCCTAGGACTGTCTTACGTCACTTTGGCCCTTTGGGGCTTGGTTGATATGGCCGTAGTGAGAACCCCTTGACTAGCTTTGGGCGTTGAGCCCCTTAGCATGCTATGCTTCACTTGTGTACATGATTTGGCATCATTCTCCACATGATTTCAGAGCTCATTGCATTGTCATGTTCTCATGTTTATCCCATTTTGCTCATGGTTGAGGATTGTGCATCGTTGCCTAGCTTACGGATCCATGTATGTGCATGCGTGTCTCCCTTTTTGGTGCCTTGATTTGGGTGTTTTGGCTATTGTTTTTGGTACGGCTAAGGTCTATCCATCTTTAGTGTAAGTCCATGGATCATGCATTTGTGTATTGTTGTATGCTTATCGCATTGCATGTTGTTGCATCCTTATGGTTGGTGTCATTGTTGCATGCCTATCACTTTGTGTATTTCCATATCTAGGTTGCATTGTGGTATTGCATACTTGTTGCATTGCCATGCTGTTTGCATGTTAGGTGGCATCACTTTGCACTTGGCATGTTCGTGCTACATTGCCTTACATTCCCATGCTGCATTGTACTTGGTTACATGCATTGCATTGTGTTTGGTTTGGGGTGTCAAACCAAACATGAGGGCTGAGGGACGTTTTGTACTTGAAGTGACGAAACGTGCCTCAATCATCGGTTGCCGACGCTCTTAATCAAGCATGATATAGTTCTAGGCATTCAGATGTTTTATTGCATTCATTCTACATTGATTTGCACACTTGGCACCTTTGGCCATCATGCATTGAAATGCGTGATCGGTGGTCTGAGGGTTGAGAGCCATACTCCCTTGAGTTTATAGCATGATAGGGAGGGTGGTTATGCACACATTATCCTGTAAATGCCTTGCCATGCACTGTCTATCCTCTGCTGCAGCAAAAACAGAATTTTGCAGGAATATATGGCCGATCGGTCATCTTAAGTGTCGGCCGGCTACAAAAATCTGGCTGAGAGCCTTACAAATGGTCGATAACCATTTTCCAATGGCTGGTGGTCCTATATCTTGGCTAGTGACATTCCACGGTGCTTAGGGAGTGGTTCAGAAACATCCTTGGGACTTGTGCAGTTTTCAAAGGAGCAAAACAGTGCAAACAAAGGCAACATGTGGCATGGCAACGGGTTTCTGAGCGAGGCGATCAAGCATGCATCATTCAATCATTCCGAGGTGGAGCTGCAGCGGCCTCCTTTTGTAATTAATTTGTTAATTAATTAAGGGTTTGTAATAATTAATTAGCTAGGATAGTTGATTAATCATTTGGTTTGTATTATTTATTCGGACCCTCTGTCGAGAGGGCGGATTTTGTAATAAGTGTGCGTGAGTGTGTGAATGTCTTCCAACCCCATGTCTTTCTCCCTTTTACTTACCTACTTTGATGGTTAGTTTAGGGTCATTTTCAATTAGCATACTTATGCTTCGCATGTTTGCATTCATTCATTCATATTGCATGCACCGGGCTCGGCGCATCATACTAACTGCATTGTATTTCAATACCGATTTGAATACATGATTATCAAGTTGCATCTCATATGCCATTTTTGAATAGCCGAGCCTATTTCTAGTTGCATTTTGCATGCGTTGCATTAGCCATCTTAACATGAACTAGGATCATGCATTGATTACTAACTAGTTGTTGTTTTGGCTCAGAGTACTAGGTAAGCTTTTATGTTTTAGCATCTAGCATGAGTGTGAGTGTTGCCATGATAGCATGCTTGCCATGAGGCTATTTGCTTATATGATATAACTGCCTGAATGCCTGTGGGTGAAGGTTGGGTTACTTGAATTGGAACAATTCATCAAATGCGAGTTTTAAGCCCACTTCAGGTGGCAAAATCATGTTTTCTAAGCCCACCTGACGGTGGCAAATCCATGTCTTAGCCTACTTGCGAGTAGCACCATCAAACCCTTTTCAAATAAACAAACATGAAATGTTTTGTTCCAATTTAGGCGATCTAGTCTATACTTGTGTGTTGTGCGCATCACATAGTAAATTCTAGCTAAAAACCAGAATAAGAATGCATATGTTTTCAAAAACAAGATATCATGTTTAGTAGTGGCCGATCTTTGATCGGGCGGGCGGGGGTGCTCATTGCATGACCTTCCCCAATCGTACCCAAGTTCCCATGCCGAGATAACTTTCGTGATGACGGACACGTGGCCTTAGGCAACAAGTTAGGGTTTCCTAAATTCCCCCAAAACAAAATATTTAGGTGGCGACTCTATATCTAGCAAAGCAGTCCATGTTTGGCATTTCTTTACAAAAATCAGTTTTCCAAAACGATTTGCCGGATTTGGACTCTTTGGTGATTTATCAATCTCACATCGCACATTGTGAGAATAGATTAAGGACCGTGACATTTGAGTCCGAACTGTAGCATGAAGCCCTCGGGTCGCGTCTACACCTCCCAGACAACATATACCTCTGCCCCAGTTGGCAACTCCACTTTCGACTTAGCCTGGTCTATCGACACAATATAACCGCACGGGTTGTATGTTTCCTCAGTTAAACTCGTAGATCCCTCAGGTTCTGAACCAACGTTCCCATTCTCCTTGAAAGTCACCCCAGTTCTGTCTTCGACAGTCACCACCACTGGCTTGGGTAGGGTTAATGACATGCTCATCATGCACAAGTCTGTGCATTCCGGGATGAACACCATCAGCTTAGGTAGGTGGGAGAGAGTGATATATATGCTAGGATCGTATAAAACGGCTGTGGTTTGTTTATCTGCCTAGGTGGAGGAGGGGGGTTATTATGTGGTAGGAGAGGGTTAGTGGTGACATTTGGCTTCTCGGGAGGCGCAATCACCTTGTTGTCAATGAGATCTTGAATCTCATGATGCAATCTGAAGCACTGGTCGGTGTCGTGACTGTGTTGCTGATGAAAGGCGCAATATTTGGCTGGGTTATGTATAGGAGGGAGGTTATTTGGTAATGGACGTGGCTCCAAGGGCTTTAGATGCCCTTTTCTCATCAAAACCCCCAAGGCTTTAGATAGGGGCATGTAAAGTGGGGTGAAGGTTCCCTGGCCCCTAGGTGGGTACTTTGCTAGTTGGAGGTGGCTCCAAATGAGCCGGTGAAAGGTGTTGTTGTTTTTGAGGTGGTGGTGGTGGTGACCATGCCTATATAAGAAGTTCTTACGGTTGCACTACTACTTGTGGCTGCACTCGAACCACAGGTAAACGCCCTCTTGGGTTGCTCATTTTCTTGGTCAATCAGACCTTGCCTTATAGCATCTTCAATCAGTACCCCTATCTCATGCAAGTTAGCAAAGGTGGGGAGGGGTAAGATGATCATCTTCTACATTAGCTTGGGTTGCAGATTGTGCACAACCATCCTTATCTGATCTTTCTCGAGTGGCCGAGTTGTCATCATGCAGGCCTTGGCCCTCCATTGAGTGACAAAGTCAAAAAAGCCCTCTTTTGGCTCTTGCTTGGTTGCCTCGAGATCACGGGTTGTGACTTCGATTTGAGTGTTGTAAGCATATTGGGCGATGAAGGCCTCGGCCATCTCCTCCCAACTCCATTTTACTGAATCCTTCAGCTTGGCGTACCAGATGGCCACAATGCCCGACAGGGTCCGACCGAAGAGAGATAGTTTCTGGAGTCTGGTCAAGCACATCGGGTGCAAAATATCCGAGAACAGCCTCAGATGAACCATAGGATTGCCTGAGCTGTCAAAACGGTCTATGTGGGGCATTTTGAATTTGTCCGGCAATGTCACCGCCGAATCCGTATAGCCATCCTCAATGTCTAGGATCGAGTTAACTCCCTGAGCCCGTTTGAACAACTCTTCAAGCTAGCTCACTTTCAGAGCAGTTGGATCGACCTCAAATTCGAACGGTGTGTCCATTGGGTAACCTGGTGCCTTTAAAGTTTGTGGTAGGACTGGTGGTGGGACTTGCCCTGTAGGAATGTCCTTATTCTCCTGGATGTTAGCTGTCTCCCTAGGTGATGGAACCCTAGGTGGGGGTGGGTGCGAAGCAGAAGCTCTGGCGCTATTGTTGTTGAAGCCTAGGAATTAGTTCTGCCTGCTGAGCTGCCTGTCGAGCAGTAATCTTCGCTTGGCGAGTAGCATCCCGCTGCATGGTCTCCATAGTCTGTTGGAGCTGAGGCATCATGTCTTCCATACTCATACTGACTAAAGGGGGCTGGTCTATTGAATCTGGTGAATGCTCTCTTTTTGAAACAAGAAACTGAACCCTACTGCGCACAGGTGAGGTAGATAGTGATCGCTGAATCAGAAACTGTTGAACTAATGACCTGTGCCTGACTGACCTCCGTCTAGTAACCGGGGGTAGCGAAATGAACACTGGTTGTCCACCAATTAGATCCTCCGATCGGGAAAGTCTCCTTCCTCTAGTCCAGAGTGCTCATGGAGTATCTACCTTTTCCGAAACAATTGTGATACACTACCTTGTAAAAAGAAAATAAAGCAAAAAAAGAAGAAAACATCAGTCAGGAAATGGACAACATTTCGGCTTAGATAGAGACAACAAACAGTTGTAATCATAAGCTGGAAAATCTATATTCAAACATTGATTTCTGCCCCCAAATTTTTTTGCCTCAAACTGATACCCCAAATACTGATGTCCTCAGACTGATACCCAGACTTGCAACTAATACATACATTCCTGTAGAGACACACTCTAAAAGCACATATCAAGTAAGTGAGAGCAAAACACCCTTTTAGTGGGGTAGGATTTCCCTGTCCTAATTTCGTCAGGAACTAGGGGTTCACTATGTACGCATGCGGTTTCAAATAATCCTGCATTCAGGTGAGTAACTTGTCCTAGTTTGGAACAGTCTCTATGGCTTCCGATATGCAACTAGGTCAAATGGTCAAAAAGGGTGCCATGGCGGTGATCTCGATCCAAGGTTGTGTTCCCATCGTGGCAGGGCCTGTAACCGGTCAGCCTTAAAGAACGCTTTTCCAAGCAAGCCTCCGGCAAACCGTTCAGGAATAACAGATGGCAAACACTGTGTCCTAGGCGCATCAATGCACATACAATGCAAAGAAACACATATAGGTAGATAAAACAACATATCATGAGTTCGAGTCAAGTTTATAAATCCGTAGCAGAGTCACCAGAAACTGTAGACCGCCCGAACTTCGTCCGTGCATTCCCTCTTTCGGAGAGGGTGCGAATTAGGTCCCAGCTACTACAGTTCAAACTCCTGTCATGGTTCTGAATCTAATCTCACTAAGTGCAATGTGAGACTGATAAACACCAAAGAGTCCAAATTCGGTAAATTGTTTTGGAAAATCAATTTTGAATAAAAAGCGCCAAACATGGACTGCTTTGCCAGATTACAGAGTCGCCACCTAAATATTTTATTTTTGGAAAATTTAGGAAACCCTGACTCGTGCCAAAAGCCACGTGTCCGTCATCACCAAAGTTGCCTCGGCTTGGGAACTTGGGTACAAGGGGGGGAAGGTCATGAAATGAGCACCCCTGTTCGTCTGATCAAAGGATCGGCCTCTACTATCATGATATGTTGTTTTATAGACACATGTGTTCTTATTCTGATTATTAATCAAACTTTACTATGTGATGCGCACAACATATAAGTATAGACCGGATCACAAGGATTGGAACAAAGTAACTCATGTTTGTTTTTGAAAATGGTTTGAAAGTGCCACTTGCAGGTGGGCTAAAGCGCGGATTTGCCACCCTCAAGTGGGCTTTTAAAAAAAACATGATTTGCCACTTCGCAAAGTGGGCTCAAAACTTGCATTTGATGAATTGTCCCAATTCCGGCAATCAAGCCTCCACCCACAGACATTCAAGCAGTTAAGCACTTAAGAAAATAGCCTTATGGCAAGCATGCTATCATGGCAACACTCATACTCATGCAAGGATACTAAAGCGTAAACACTTACAGTGTACTCCGAGCCAAAACAAAAGCTAGTTAGAAATTATGCATAATCCCTAACTATGCTAAATGCCTAATGCAACACATGCAATAATGCAACTAAATAGGCTCGGCTATCTAAGGTGGCATATGAGTCCAACACTTGATAACATGTTTTGAAACACGTATTCAAGTAAGTGTATTGAAATACAATGCAGTTTGAATGATGCGCCGAACCCAGTGCATGCAATACAAATGAATGATGCACGCATGCAAGCATCAGGATGCTAATTGAAATATGCCCTAAGCTAACCATCGAAAGCTGATAAGTAAAAGGGAGAAAGAAGTGGGGTTGGAAGACATGCACACACACTCGCACACTTATTACAACATTGCACCCTCTCGAAGGAGGGTCCGAATGAATAAGCTAACTAGCTATGCTAATTAAACTAATTATTACAAACCAACTAATTAACTATGCTAAGCTAATTAATTACAAACTAAATTGAATAACTAGCTAACACTAAACTAATTAAATGGTACAAACCAAATTGAATAATTAACTATGTTAAGCTAACTAATGAAATTTGAATGGCCTTGAAGGACGAGGAAGACATGAATGTTCGGTTGGTGTTCGCTTGAAAATCCATCGCTTTGCCAAAGGTTGCGTCTGTTTACGCTCGCCTTGACCTCTGAACATTGAACCAATCCTCCAGACTGCCTCTGCCTCAAAACAGAATCATTTTTGCACAAAATTGGGTTGGTGGCCGGTCAGCCACAAAAAGTGGCTGCCAGCCACCTCAACTGGACGGTCGACTAGTTGGAGTGGCCGGTCAGCTACTTCAAGTGGCTGGTCGACCACTTATTTTCCAGGCTGCTGGTTTTGCTGCAATAGAGAACAACAGAGGCACAACAATGTATTTGCAAGGAAATGTGTGTACGGCCGCCCTCCTTATCATGTCTCAAGCTCAAGGGAATGCGGCACTTGGCTTCCGAGCCACCAACCAAGCATTTTCAATGCATGGTGGCCAAGAACCAAGTTTGTACAACGTTGATGAATGCACAAATAGGACTCGAAGAACCTCCACCCAATCATGCATGATCAAGGGGGGACGGCGACCAAGAAATGGGACACGTTTCATCACTTGGAGTATGAAACGTCCCACATTTCTCGTGTTTGGATTAACATCCGATCCAAACACATGCAATGCAAACAATATGCTTATCTTGCACAAAGTTTACTTTACTCAATTATTGTTTACACATTTTACATTACCGAACCATTCTTTAATTGGTTAAGTCCAATGTGCAAGTCCTCTAATTTGAAAGATGACCTAAGCTTCGAGTGCCTTGAGCATGAAGAAAGTATCATGCAATTGGTTAGTAGAAATCCTCAAGGGAGGATTAAAACCAATAGGCATGAATGCCTCAAGTTCATGCTCAAGCCAACAAGGGGCTTAAGGCCACTTTCAAAGTGAATGAAAGTTTGAAACAATGGAGTGCAATGACATATTTTAGCACTGAAACAGCATGCTAAGTGACATAAAATCAATGCGAACAACTCATGTAATGCATGCTCAAAAGCCAAATACATTAAGCTAGTAAAGAGCATCACTCTAGAAGCATGCAATATCAAGCATAAATAACCAAACCAGCTCTAGACAGAGCTTAATCATGCCAAATCAGAGACTACAACATGCTGAAATTAAAGCTCGAATAGCGAGAAAAACATGTCCGCATGTAGGCTCACAAGTAAGGCATAGAGCACAACTCTCAAAAGCGATGAAAGAGTGAAATATGTGAGAGTGTGTCTACACTATATGCACTGAAGTTGCTTGCTAAATGATGCCAAAACATGCAATCATCACATACACAACATGTTAAAGGCCTCAAAACTCAAAGCTAGTCAAGGCCATTTGCACTAAAACCATACAAAGCAAAGCATATATGACCAAGACCATCCAAATCAGAGTTAAAGCATGCTAAAATATGAGCAAAAATGTGCTGGAGCCAAGTGTGGACGCGCCCCAAGGGCTTTATGCTACCACAGTTCGGACTCAGATGTCACGGTTCTTAATCTGATCTCACAATATGCAATGCAAGACTGATAAATCACCAAAGAGTCCAAATCCGACAAATCGTTTTGGAAAATAGATTTTTAAGAAAGAAGTGTCAAACATGGACTATTTTTCCAGATACAGAGTCGCCACCTAAATATTTATTTTGGGAGAATTTAGGAAACCCTGACTCGTTGCCTAAGGGCATGTGTCCGTCATCACCAAAGTTGCCTCGATTCGGGAACTTGGGTACGATTGGGGAAGGTCAGCTATGAGCACCCCCGCTCGCTCGATCTGAAGATCGGCCTGTACTAAGCATGATATCGAGTTTTGAAAACATATGTATTCCTATTCCGGTTAATTAGCTAGAATTTACTATGTGATGCGCACAACACACAAGTATAGACTAGATCGCCTAATTTGGAACAAAGCATCGCATATCCATTTTGTTTGGAAAATGGTTTGACATTTGCTACTCGCAAGTAGGTTAAAACATAGATTTCAATGAATTGATCCAATTTGAGTAATCCAACCTTCACCCACAGGCATTCAGGCAGTTGTATCACATAAGCACATAGCCTCATGGTAAGCATGCTATCATGGCAACACTCACACATATGCAAGATGCTAAATCGTAAACACTCACAGTGTACTCCGAGCCAAAACACAGAACATGTTAGTAATCAACGTATGATCCAAGTCCATGTTAAAATGGCTAATGTATCGCATACAAAATGTAACTAGAATAGGCTCGGCTAATCTAAGGATGGCATGTGAAATGCAACAACTCGATACACGTATTCAAGTTGGAATTGAAATACTATGCAATTAGCATGATGTGCCGAGCCCGGTGCATGCAATACAGATGAATGATGCAAACATGCATAGCATTAGGATGCTAATTAAAACATGCCCTAAACTAACCATCAAAAGCTAGTAAATAAAAGGGAGAAAGACGTGGGGTTGGAAGACATTCACACACGCACGCACACTTATTACAAATTCACCTTCTCGACGGAGGGTCCGAATAAATAATACAGACCGAATGATTAATCAACTACCCTAGCTATTTAAATATTACAAAGCGCTTAATTAATTAATAAATTAATTACAAAACAATCTAAGTATAAAATTAAAGAGGCCACCGCAGCTCTGCCTCGAAATGATTGGATGATGCATGCTCGATTTGCCTCGCTCGGAAACCCGTTGCCATGCCGACTGTTGCCTCTGTTTGCACTGTTTTATGCCTCTGAAAGCTGTACAAGTCCCAAGGCTACTTCTGAACCACTCCCTGAACACTGTGGAAGGCCACCGGCCAAGATACAGGACTACCGGCCATGGAAGGATGGTCATCGACCAAAGATGGGGCCATCGGCTGGATATTGGTAGTCGGCCGGCACTGAAAGTTGCCGACCGGCCATTTCTTCCTGCAGAACACTGGTTTTGCTGCAACAGAGGATAGACGGTGCATGGCATGGAATTTGCAAGCCAAATGTATGCACGACCACCCTTCCTATCATGCTATGAACTCAAGGGAGTATGGCTCTCGACCCTCGGGCCACCAATCACGCATTTCGATGCATGATGGCCAAAGGTGTCAAAGGTGCATATCAATATGGAATGAATGCAACAAACAGATGAATGCTACACACTCTATCATGTTGGGTCAAGAGTGTCAGCGACCGAGGATTGAGGCACGCTTCGTCACTTTAAGTACGAAACGTCCCTTGATCCTCATGTTTGGTTTGACACCCCAAACCAAACAACAATGCAATGCATGCAAGTATGCCAAATATAGTGCAATGCATGCAAACAATGCAACATGAGCATGCCGACTCAAAGTAATGCAATGTAACATGAATATGCCAAGTGCAACATGGCTCAAGCATGCACATAAAGGCTAAAGTAGCGAGCATGTCAAATGCAAAGCAACCTACACGAGCATGTGACAAAAGGTAAACTAGCAAGTATGCAACAAGATGTACCATGTTAAGCATGCGGCTATATACAAAGATGGACTTAGACCATAGTGGGAAGGCCTCAGCTACGTCCAAAACAGTAGCCAAAGTGATGAATTAAGACGCCGAAAGGGAAAAACACGCATGTTCACACATTGATCCATAAACTATGCAACAATGCACAATCCTCAAATATGAGTGAGATGTGATAAACATGAGAATATGACAATGCAATAGGCTCTGAAATCATGTTAAGAGTGGTGCCAAATCAACTAAACAAGACAAACATGGCATGCTAATGGACTTAAAGCTCAAAGCTAGCCAAAGGACTTGAACCATGGCCATATCAACCAAGTCCCAAAGGACCAAGGTGACCCAAAACAGTCTTAGGGCAGACCAAAATAAGGTTAGAGCATACATGGATTAAGGCCAGAACATGCTAAGAAAGGCAAGTACAAAACAAAGCGTACACAAGGCCAAAAGAGGGAATTGCACTACACCCATTACAACCAAGCATGGCATGACTTAATCAAGAAAAATTAGAGTTATAATGTGCCAAAAGGAGCCCCAAAACCCACTGATATGGCAGCCAAGGACTTAAACAAAGAGGCATGCACAATGACCTATTTTAAGGCACAAAAGAACAACTCTTCAAGGCATTGAAAGGATGGTAAATGCAAGCATACAAGCATGGAGCATGGACTAAAATGGCATGATAAGTGATTCCAAATCACTGAAATAACCCAAATATGACTCATACACTCAAAGCTAACAACCTAGGATACATGGTGGCTATACAAAACATGGAAAACATGACTGAATCAACACCAAATAGAGCTTAAACATGTCATAACATGGCTAAAAGCTTCATGAAGTCAAGCTAAAACATGCAAGCATGATGGTCTGAATGCATGGTACATGTTATGGCAATAGAGGGGATTACAAAGCAAGTGCATGGTGCAAACAATAGGCCATCGAACCAACATGAAACAGAGGTCTAACATGATAGACTAACACCAAATACCCTCTGAAATGGAGCCAAATAAAGCTATGCAAACATGCTACCTTTATGAGCCCTAAATGCAAGCAAATGAATCACAAGGGGAGAGGGATGTCCCTCCCCTATACAAGACCTCAAAACCACTTCTCCACCACTGAAAATCCTCTGGATTTCAGTGGTGAGAAGTTTAAAACAAAAGGGTTACAAAGCCCAAAGAGGAAGGCACAAAAGTGGTCAAACAAGGCTTAAGAGGGGGTAGACAACCCCCAACACCAAAATGACCTTAAGCAACTATAACAAGCATGAAAATACAGAACTTTTATTAGTTATACACTAAGCTCGAAACAATATGAAAATAGGTCTAAAACCTTATGCAAAAATGGGGAATAAAAAGGTAAGTTCTCACCCTTGAAGAACACTTTAAGAACACCAACTCCAACACCTCTTTTAGACCAAAAACCAACTCAAAACTCTGAAATCAACCCCTTAAAACCTCAGCAACCAAAGTATAGTGTAACACTAGGTGTCTTAGTGCAAAACTAAGAACAAAAACCCCTTTAGAACACTATTACACACACAAATATAGAGAGAGAGGGAGATATAGAGAGAGTGTGATATATATCATATATCACAGGTTGTTCAACCTCTGGAAAGGGAGGGGAGGCCCTCCTTTTATAGGAATTCAATTCCTAAGCTTCTTGGAGAAGCCAACACAAGGGAGCAAATCCCTCCATACACGTGTATGGCGGGGGTATATTGTGGATGGCAGCTGTGACAGCTAGCATAAAATAACTGCCAAAAGTGAATGGAAAGGGGTTGGCTGGAAAATATGGCCGATTGACCAATAAAAATGGCCGGCTGACCAAAAACATTGTCGACCGACCAAAATATTTGGCCGATAGCAAGAAAACAGGGCCGGTGGCCTCAAGCCAAGGTCGGTGAGGTGTGGGGATGGCCAACAAGCCATTCCCTGGCCTCAGAAGAAAAAACACAAGTGTTTGGTGCACAACCAAGCACAAAACAAACAAGTCGAGTGGTCTTGAGGCAAGGCGCGCGACCGAAACCTCTGAGAACTCAAGACGAACACGAACATAGATGATCACCGAGTGTTCAAACGGTGACGTCTAAGTCTTGAGGATGGTCAAAAATGGGGTGTCTACACCAAGCTAACACATGCTAGAATGATGGACTAACTCATTGGGCATGTTAAGCTAGTAAGCAAAATTGCACCACTAGTGCAAGATACAAACAACCAGTGACTAAACCAACCAAAAACAAAGTTTAAACATGTTAAAATATAGCCAAAAACAAGCTGAGATCAAGCCATGAAATGGTAGAAACACATGCTCAAAGGTTAGGCCATCAACACTTGCAAAGAAAACACAAGGAGGGGAGACCACCCCCTCCCATTTTGGACCTCAAAACCAAGTTTCTACGACTCAAATTCCCTTGGATTTTAGTGGTTAAAAGGCCAAAAAGAAGTTGTTTGAAAAGCCTTAAAAGGTAGCAAAACTTTTAGCAAATTAGCCAATAAAGAGGGTAGACCACCCCTAACTCCAAAAGAGCCTCAAACCATCATTTTAAACACGTAAAAAAAGAGGTTTTTGTAGTTGACAACTAGGCCCAAAACAACATGCAAAGGTGGCCAAGATGGTGTACAAAAATAAGCTAAAAAGGGAAATATGCTTACCCTTGAAGGAGAGCAGCAAGACAACAGCTTTTCTGAGGCAAAACTAGCCTTAAGGAATCTTAGCTCCAAGGTCAAGATATTTGGCTAAGGGGGTGTAGGCAAAAATGTGAAGAACACTCACTTTTGAGCACAATGTAACACAATATAGAGAGAGTGAAATTTTTGACTCTAAAAATTCTGAACCCTAAACAAGGGGGAGGGACCTCTTATTATATAGAAAATGCAAGCCAAAGCTTCCTTGACAAGCTAGAAGCTTGTTTGAATCCATCCATACATGTGTATGGAGTATACACTCAGTGTGCAACAGCTGGCTCAAAAGATCTGAAAATAACTGAAAAAAAGAGAATTGGCCGTCGGCCACTTCAACTGGTCGGTCGGCCTCTTTAACTAGCTGATCAGCCACTTCAAGTGGTTGGCAAGGAGAAAAAGTGGCTGACAAATGCCAAATGTGGCCGGCAGGGCCCTTCTCTCCTCCAAGCAAGAGGCACCAAGGTCTGGCCCAAAAACAAGGCCAAAACACAAAGGGTTTAGAGGCTCAAAGACACGGCACTCAACCGAGAACTTTGGGCACTCAAAACGAGCACAAACATGCACAATCATCGCACGCACAAATGATGATGTTTGAGTCTTAAGGTCGGTCAAAAATGGGGTGTATATATTAGGCAACTTACGAGCTCAACCAATTTAATTTGTGTCCTGATTGTTTGCCCAAGTCTTATGACCTTGTCAAAATGGGTCTTCTTCGGGCATTGACATTCACTCATGTCATTTCATGACTCCGAGCTCTATCAAAGTGGGGCAACTGTAGACACCACATTTTTGACGGCCCTTAAGACTTGGGTGCCACTGATTGATCACTCAATAATGAATATGTACGCTTGTTAAATGTTTGATTCCCTCAGCAGAAAACCTCAGTTTTGAACCTACAACCTTTACTTCTTATTTTCGAACCAAAACAACAATTTTTTAAGCTTGACTATCTGGGTGCTTGTAGATCCACTAGTGACTCCAGCCGCCCACTATTAGTGGCCAGCCACCCCCTTTTAGTGGCCTGCCGGCCACTTATGCCTACAAACCCACTTGTGACTCCAGCCGCCCACTAGTGTGGCATGTCACCTACTATTAGTGGCCTGTCGCCCACTTGTGCAAATGTTCATATCTTTTTGCCAGTTATGCCAGCTATCTCCACAAATGCATGTACTGCACCTGCTGTGCCTGTATAGATATTTCTGAGGTGATCTCATATATTTCTATATATAGATGACTCCCTCTTATTTTTTTAGGGTTAGAAAATTTTGGAGAGCAAAAGTTTTTGGAAAATGTTTCTCTCTTTACATTTCTCTCTCTCCCTTGCAACTTACATAACCTTTAGCTAGACACTCTAAACTAAACCTTGAGGGATCTTTGCTGAGGTGCTTAAACTTGCATTTAGCACTTGAGAATGTGAAATTAGTGGTTTGGGAATTCAATGGATCATTCCTCTTCAAGAGGTATACATTCTAGTTCTTTTGTACCATCTCTTTGTCATCATTTCTTGTTGTTTTTGAGTTGTCTGTTACCTGTATTTTTGAGCTGAAACTTGTGGTTTAAATCCATTAAAGGTAGAGAGGTGGATCACCCTTCTTTGAATCTTTTTTCATAGGCTTTTACCCTTGTGTTTCCCACCTTTTTATTAACTTTTTACCACTGGTTTTCAAAGTTTTCCAGAGGCTAAAAATCATGTTTTGAAGTCCCAAAAATGAAGGGGGTAGCCTCCCCTCCTTGTGCTTGTTTATTAGCTTAATTGTTCTATGTTTTTAGCTTAGTCTGTTAGCTATTTTTACTTTAATTCCAGTACTATTTTGAGCTAATTTAGGACTGCTTGTATGTGTTAGTTTCATTTATGCTTTGTATTGCATGCTTGTAGTGTAATGGTCCTCATAGGCATAGTGGTTTAGGTCCTCGTCACCAACCTATTTGAGTTGATAGCATTTATTTTTTGTTTTCCATACTTGTATTCACCTCTAAGCATCTCTACAATCTCCCTCCTTCCTTGGCCATTTCTCTTTGTTTTAAGAGTTGCTTCAAAAGGAATGTTGTTTAAGCTTGAAAGGTGATATTGTGCTTAATGGTTTAATCCCTTTGGGGGTTCATTACCAATGGCATGATCTTCGTCTCATGCCTAAAACAATATTTGGTTTGACATTTCTCTTTAATAGTGGACTTAAAGCTCACTGTTGGACTTAATTGACTAATGAATGGAAGGTAATTAAAATGGAGTAATAAAATTGGGGTTAAAATGAAGCAAGAAAATAAAATGGTTTGGGTTCAATCGGACATCAATTGAACCTATTGAGTTTTGAATCGTTTCATACTTATTAGTGATGAAAACGGTTCAAGAGTCAATGTGAACCCCTTCCCTTGATAAATCCATGATAGGGAGGAGGTTTTGTTGGTCTTTCCTTACCATTTATTGAAAATTGTATCCCTTGGTTCATAAGTCATCATGCAATGAAACTGAATCGATTGATGGCATGTTGTAGATGCGCCCGCGAGGTCTTCATGCTACAATTCGGACTCAAATGTCACGGTTCTGAATCTAACCTCGCAAAGTGCAATGCGAGACTGATAAATCACCAAAGAGTCCAAATCCGGCAAATCGTTTTGGAAAACTGATTTTTAAGAAAGAAGTGCCAAGCATGGACTGCTTCGCCAGATACAGAGTCGCCACCTAAATATTTTATTTTGGAAAATTTAGGAAATCCTAACTCATTGCCTAAGGCCACGCGTTCGTCATCACCAAAGTTGCCTCGGCTCGGGAACTTGGGTACGATTCGGGAAGGTTATCTATGAGCACCCCCGCTCGCCCGATCAAAGATCGGCCTGTGCTAAGCATGATATTTTGTTTTTGAAAACACATGTGTTCTTATTCCAATTAATTAGCTAGAATTACTATGTGATGCGCATAACACACAAGTATAGATTAGATCGCCTAATTTGGAACAAAGCATCGCATGTTTGTTTGAAAATGGTTTGAAGGTGCTACTCGTAAGTAGGCTAAGACGTGGATTTGCCACCCTCAAGTGGGCTTAAGAAAACATGATTTTGCCACTCTCAAGTGGGCTTAAAACTCGCATTTCAATGAATTGTTCTAATTCAAGTAATCTAACCTTCACCCACAGGCATTCAGGCAGTTATATCATATAAGCAGTTAGCCTCATGGCAAGCATGCTTTCATGGCAACATTCACACTCATGTAGGATGCAAAAGGATAAAAGCTTACCTAGTACTCCGAGCCAAAGCAAAAGCTAGTTAGTAATCAATGCATGATTCTAGCTCATGTTAAGATGGTTAATGCAACACATGAAAAATGCAAATAGAGATAGGCTTAGCTATTTTAAATGTCATGTGAAATGCAACACTTGATACATGTATTCAAATAGGAATTGAAATACATTGCAGTTTAAATGATGCGCCGAGCCCGGTGCATGCAATATAGATGAATGGATGCAAACATGCGAGCATAGGAATGCTAATTGAAACATGACCTAAAACTAACCACTGAAAGGAGGTAAGTAAAAGGGAGAAAGACGTGGGGTTGAAAGACATTCACACACTCACGCACACTTATTACAAAATTCGCCCTCTCGACGGAGGGTCTGAATAAATAATACGAGCCACCTAATTAACTAACTAACAAGCTAATTAATTATTACAAAACTTTAACTAATTAAACAAATCAATTAAATTACAAAGCAGTAAAGAGGCCTCGAGAAGAGGGATGCATGCATGCTCGGACGGCTTCGCTCGGCAACCCGTTGCCATGCCACATGTTGCCTCTGTTTACACTGTTTTACACCTCTGAAAACTGTGCCAACTTTTGTGACACTTCTGAACCACCTTGGGGGCATGCTGAGAGTCCATCGGCCAAGAGATAGGGCCATCAGCCAAGGGAATGGTGCCATCGACCAATGATAAGGCTCTCGGCCAAATGTTTGTTGCCAATCGGCACTGAACATGGTCGGTCGACCATACCTTCCTGCAAAATGCTGTTTTGCTACAACAGAGGACAAACAGAGCATGACAATGCATTTTCAAGACAATGTGTGCACAACCACCCTCCCTATCATGTCATGAGCTCAAGGGAGTATGGTTCTCGACCCTCGGACCACCAATCATGCATTTCAATGCATGATGGTCAAAGACGCCAAGTGTCACGACCCGAACCCGCCCCTATGGGTTAAGGACATGACCGGCCAGTAATCCCGTGATTACCTACGGCCTCAAACCGAAACAAGATGACTTGTCAGAGTAAAGGGGCCAAACGGAAGCAAAAATTTAAAAACTTTGTCCATGGAGTCGTGCTTATATGCACAGTGAACAGACCATGCTCAGATACGTTAATAACCCACATCAAAAGTACAGTTCCACAAAATTCATTACAGACAGGGTCATCCAAAATGAGTCAACCTATGACAGACTATTTATAGACATACATAAAGTCCTTGTCGGCAAGACAAAATGTAATTACATAGCAAAAGGCAAGGATAGGTCTCAAGAGTGAGACGTAAGGCTGACTTCCTCAAAACTTGGTTTTTCCCTAGCAGACTTCAATGGGGCTGGGTTTGGACTTCCCTTGGCTCACCTACAAACACATGAATGAGCGTGAGCGATAGCCCACTGAATAATATCAAAGACAGAAGTCATATAAACAATATGTACATTTATACAGAGTTTAGATCAAGTGACTGTAGTTCTAAACATATTGGCCTTTGGCCCATTCTGATTTCCATCTACGTCAAAACGGCCTTCGGCCCATTCATTTATATCAAAACGGCCTTTGGCCCATTCATTTATGTCAAAACGGCCTTTAGCCCATTCATTTATATCAAAACGGCCTTTGGCCCATTCGTTTATATTAAAACAGCCTTTGGCCCATTCATTTGTATCAAAACGGCCTTTGGCCAACTCATTTGTATCAAAATGGCCTTTGGCCCATTCATTTGTATCAAAACGGCCTTTGGCCCACTCATTTGTATCAAAATGGCCTTTGGCCCATTCATTTGTGTCAAAACGGCCTTTGGCCCATTCATTTGTATCAAAACAGCCCTTGGCCCATTCATTTGTGTTTATTCATATCGGACTCTCGTCCACAATTCCGAATAGCAACTCATAAAGCTTAAAGGAAATAACAATTGGACATTCACAAATATTCGAATATCGATATTACTCACAGTGATCGGCTTGTGGATTTGCCCTGGAACTTGACCCTACACATTTCATGAGCACAAAAGGGTCACTATCAGTTCAATCCATTCTTTAATTCACATATCTCTCTTTAGGCTTAATTCACATTTCATTAGCTCCTTTACAATGCTTACCATATGCCTAAGAGTGCTTACAAGTGAAAGAGAACGGAAAACAGAACTCAGCATGCAAAAACAGAATCTCAGAAAACAGGGTCCCCGCTCGAGCGTGGACTTCCCCGCTCGAGCGGACCCTTAGGTCTGCAAAAGTACTGGTTGCCTTCAATTCCAGCTCGAGCGTGAACTCGGCTGCTCGAGCGTACTGCCTGTCTACATAGCTCCCCGCTCGAGCGTCAAATTCCCCCGCTCGAGCGGGAACCATGTCTGCAAAAATGCTGGGAGCTCGATTTCTCCGCTCGAGCGGCACTTCCCCTGCTCGAGCGGAAGTCAAAATTCTGGAAATTCCATATTGTGTTCTTGAGCTTCATCTCGACATTCAAAGGCTCTAAATGCATGATTTCGGTCCAAACTTCACATAATCATGTACTAACATGGTACAAACATAGAATTACAACATATTGAAGCTCAATTTCATAATTTATCTACATGCATGGCTCATTTTCCACCAACTCATTACCAATGTAACCATTTCATGCATTCAAAGCTTCTACTTCCATGGATTGTACATGCATGTGACATATAACCTTCATTCTCGTCTCATATGATGAAAAGATGGTCAAATACATGGATTTCAACCAAAATTGCAACATGAGTCACGTAATTTAAGCTCAAATATGCAAATTCAAAACAATATATACATGCATGCATGTATAGTCTTCAAATTCATCAAACCAACTCCTTTCATGTTCTAGATCAAAAATTAATCTTCAATTCACGTAATCACAACTCAAATTCATGAGTTAGGGGTTGGTTACTCACCTAGGAGCTTTAATCTTCCAAACTCTAGTCAATTCTTGAGTTAAATCTTCAAATTCCCAAGCTAGAGCCAAAAATTGCTCAAGTCTCTTCCTTTCTCTCTCTATAGCCGGCCTCTCTCTCACTCTCAATTGTCTAACTCAGATTTTGAGTTTTAAGAGAGCTAAAGGAGAGTGCAATGCAAATATACAACAAGCCCCACCAACAAATATTTTAATATAAAATAATGGGGTACTTAATTTATCAATTTAATCAGTTTAAATTGACCAGAATCAATTTTCAATTAAATTTCACCGTAGGCCCTAAAAATTATGCCAATCACAGTGGCGTAATCAATTTCGGGTTCTGTGGCCGATAAGGCCCTCAATTTAATTCCCGAAGCGGACTATTCAAACAGATGTTCTTACGGCTAACAGATAGAAATTCAAAATCATATACATTCACATAATGGCACACAAATCACATCAAAACGCATAATCACATACATATTAGGGACCAATTCACATAATATAGAACAGGGGTATCACAGTCTTCCCCCCTTTAGGAAGTTTGGTCCTCCAAACTTAAGTTACCTTCGTCGGGAAACAAATGTGGATAGTGTAGACGCATTTCCTCCTCTTTTTCCCATGTAGCATCTATCCCATAGTGTTCCTTCCATTCCACTTTCACCATTTGAATGGATTTGTTTCTCAATTCTTTCACTTGCCGGTCAACAATTCTTTCCGGCCATTCAGCATATTCCATATTTTCATCAATAGCAACCCGATGATAATCAATCACATGCAACGGGTCTCGGAGGTAACCCCTCAACATTGACATATGAAATACATTATGGATTTTCTCAAATCCCAGTGGCAAGGCAATTCTATAAGCAACTGGACCGAGTCTCTCCAAAATCTAGAACGACCCAATGTAACGGGGCGACAACTTGCCCTTTTTCCCAAATCTGACTTGGCCTTTCATCGGAGAAACACTGATGAACACATGGTCACCAACCTCATACTCAAGGGGTCTTCTCCTAACGTCTGCATAGTTCTTTTGTCGGTCTTGAGCTGTTTTGAGCCTTTGCCGAATGGTTTTGATCTTTTCAGAAGTGTCTTGCACAATTTCTGGCCCAAGCAAAGCTCTATCTCCGACCTCTGTCCAACAAATAGGTGATCTACACCTCCTACCATACAAAGCCTCGTATGGTGCCATACCGATGCTGGAGTGGAAGCTGTTATTATAAGCGAATTCTGCAAGTGGTAAATAATCTTCTCAACTCCCCTGAAAATCCAACGCACACATACGAAGCATATCTTCCAATGTCTGTATCGTTCGTTCTGACTGCCCATCTGTCTGTGGGTGGAATGAAGTATTGAACCTTAGTTCTGTTCCCATAGCTTCCTGCAAACTTTTCCACAATCTAGATACGAATTTTGGATCTCTATCCGACACAATAGATACCGGAACTCCGTGTAAACGGACAATTTCATCAACATAAATAGTAGCCAATCTATAAGCAGTGAATGTAGTTTTGACAGGCAGAAAATGTACAGATTTAGTCAGTCTATCAACTACAACCCAAACAGAATCCATACCTCGAGAAGTCTAAGGTAGGCTAACAACGAAATCCATAGTCACATGTTCCCACTTCCATTCAGGGATAGGGAGGGGTTGAAGTAGACCGCCTGGTTTCTGATGTTCAGCTTTGACTTGCTGACACTGAAGGCATTTGGACACATATTCTGCAATCTCTTTCCTCATGTTAGGCCACCAATAGGTTTGTTTCAAATCCCGATACATTTTATTGTTGCCCGGATGCATAGCAAATACGGACCTATGGGCTTCATCTAAGACCCTCTTCTTTAGTTCCGTGATATCTGGGACACATATTCGGTTTCAGAATTTCAACATTTAATTCTCGACACTGAACTCCGCTTTTGGGCTTACTTCAAATTCGTCAATTACCTTTCTGAGGAACTCATCTTCTTTCTGTTTCTGTTTGATTTCATCGATAATTGCCGGCTCGACTGTGATAGCGGCTATCAATCTGCCCTGTTCACACACCACCATCTCAATTTTAGACTTTTCAAAGTCTTGCAAGATCTCCCTCTGTTCAGTAAGCAAACAGGCCATACTCCCCATTGATTTTCTGCTCAAGGCATCAGCAACTGTATTAGCTTTCCTGGGGTGGTACTGAATTTCTAGGTCGTAATCCTTTATTAGTTCCAGCCACCTTCTCTGACGCATATTCAACTCCTTCTACGTGAAGAAGTATTTCAGGCTCTTATGATCCGTGTAAACTTCACATTTCGCCCCATACAGATAATGCCGCCAAATTTTCAAAGCAAAAACAACTGCGGCCAGTTCTAGGTTGTGCGTTGGATAGTTCTTCTCGTGTGGCCTCAATTGTCGGGAGGCGTAAGCAATAACCTTTCCGTTCTGCATTAACACACAACCCAAACCCTGATAAGATGCATCACTGAAAATCACAAAATTCTCCGTACCTTAAGGTAGTGTCAAAATTGGTGCAGTGGTCAATCTTGTCTTCAATTCCTGAAAGGCTGATTATTTTTCGCTATTCCACTCAAATGGTTGTCCTTTACGTGTCAATTGGGTAAGAGGTACTGCTAATTTCGAAAAGTCCTTCACAAACCTCCTGTAGTACCCGGCTAAGCCCATGAAACTGCGAACTTCTGTCACATTGGTCGGTGTAGGCCAATTCACAATTGCCTCTATCTTCTGCGGGTCCACTGAAATTCCTTCCTTGTTGATCACGTGCCCTAAGAAAATAACCTCATCCAACCAAAACTCACATTTCTTTAATTTAGCAAATAGTTTTCTTTCTCGAAGTATTTGTAAAACAGTCCTCAAATGATGTTCATGTTCAAGTCTATCTTTAGAGTATATCAAAATATCATCGATGAAGACTACAACAAACTCATCAAGGTAGGTTTTAAAAATTCTATTCATTAAGTCCATAAATGCTGCCGGAACATTAGTCACTCCAAACAGCATAACAAGAAACTCAAAACGACCATACCTCGTTCTGAATGCAGTTTTCTCAACATCCTCTGCCTTAACTTTCAGCTGATGATACCCGGATCTCAAACCAATCTTAGAAAACACCTGGGATCCCTGCAACTGGTCAAATAAGTCGTCAATACAGGGTAAGGGATATTTGTTCTTTATCGTTACCTTGTTTAACTCCCGGTAATCAATGCACAGGCGCAAGGTACCATCCTTTTTCTTTACAAATAACACTGGTGCACCCCAAGGCGAAGTGCTAGGCCGGATAAACCCTTTATCAAGAAGGTCTTGCAACTGTTCCTTTAATTCTTTCATTTTGGCAGTAGCCATTCTGTAGGGAGCCTTAGAAATAGGCTACGTGCCTGGCATAATTTCAATGGTAAACTCGATCTCCCTGTCTACCAATTCCCCTAGTAATTCCTTCGGAAACACATCCGGAAATTCTCTAACAATAGGAATATTATTCAATTCAACATTCTCAGATTGTTCAGACAACACATAGCACAAATAACCCTGGCACCCTTTCCTAATCAGTTTACGTGCTTTCATTGCGGATATCAAATACGGTGGAGGCACTACCCCATTACCCACAAACACAATCTCTTTCCGTTCTGGTAGGTTAAATACAACCCGTTTTGTCATACAGTCTATAGTGGCACAATACTTGGTCAACCAATCCATGCCCAAAATTACATCGAAATGTCTAAAGTTCAAGGGTAACAAATCTACATATAGGGTAGCACCCTCGATATGCATGTCACAAAACCGATATATATAATCACATAACACAGATTCCCCCGATGGAGCAGACACACATAACAAATATGGCAATATCTCTAGGGGTCTATTCAGTCTAGATGCAAACGTATATGTCACAAATGAGTGCGTTGATCCAGAATCAATTAATACAAAGGCATCCTGATTACATATTGAAATAGTACCTGAAACAATGGCATTGGCATTCCGTGTATCGCCCGGAACAAGTGCAAAGACTCTCCCTTGTCTCACTGTGTCCCCAGTAGTAGTAGATCTCAAAGTATTTCCCGGCTTTGGAACTGATGCAGTTGAACTAGCTGCAAGTTTCCCACTGTTCTGATTACATTCTCGGGCTATGTGCCCTTGCTTTCCACATTTAAAACAGGCTCCTGATGCACGGTAACAGACTCCACGGTGCCTTTTGCTACAAATATTGCACACGGGAGCTGTGTCTCGGGAAGAACTCGAAGTATTTGAAGAGCTCGTGTTTTGCTTTTTCGGAAATTTCTTCTTCGAAAAGAAGCCTTCTCTTTTGTTGCCTTTCCATTTTGTTACTGGCTTAGCTTGCCTGGCTATGTTAGCCTCTGATATGATGGCTCTGTCAAACACCCCAATGTAGGTTTCCAATTTCAGGATATTCACCCTCTCTAGGATGTCATTGCGGAGCCCACCTTCAAAATGTCTTGCCTTCTTATAATCAGTGTCAATCACGTGTGGTGCAAATCTGGCCAACTCAGTGAATTTGGCCTCATACTCCGCTACAGTCATGCTGTCTTGCTTGAGTTCCATGAACTCTACCACTTTCCTATCCCGGACACACTGCGGGAAGTACTTGTCATAGAAGATTTCTAAAAATTTCACCCAATCAACATCTCTGTGGTTTTCTCTCATCAACATCCACCATCTTCTCTCTTCATCTTCTAGCATAAAAGTGGCTAGAAGCACTTTCTGAGTCTCCGAACAAGGAAACACTTCGAATAACTTCTCAATGCCGAGTACCCACGCTTCAGCTTTCAACGGATCTAATCCCCCGTGAAACTGTGGTGGTTTCATTTTCTTGAATTGCTTAGTGAGAGCTATAATCCGGTCATCGTTCTGATGATCTGGCACAGGTGGTGCCGGAGGTGGAGGTGGCGGGTGTGGTTGCTGCCACTGTTGTTGCCACTCCTGTTGCTGTCTCAAAGCTTCTGCCATTTTTTGGTTCAGTCTTTCCATTCTGTCCAGTCTGGCAGTAGAAGATTCCTCTAACTCATCACCTCTGGTTCTCACCATCTATATTTTACACAAAAGATCCACAAGTGTGCATATACTAAGAAGCGCATATTCTCAGATAATTCGTAGTGCAAGTAATTCACAACTTACACATATAATTGTTCATATCAAAACATTTAAGCATATAATCAATGCTTCTAAATTCGTGTTTACGAATACATCCTAGATCTTATCTAGACGCTTATTGCTCTTTTGGACAAGTGTGTGAGTTATTAACTCATGCTCTGATACCACTCTGTCACGACCCGAACCCGCCCCTATGGGTTAAGGACATGACCGGCCAGTAATCCCGTGATTACCTACGGCCTCAAACTGAAACAAGATGACTTGTCAGAGTAAAGGGGCCAAACGGAAGCAAAAATTTAAAAACTTTGTCCATATAGCCGTGCTTATATGCACATTGAACAGACCATGCTCAGATATGTTAATAACCCACATCAAAAGTACAGTTCCACAAAATTCATTACAGACAGGGTCATCCAAAATGAGTCAACCTATGACAGACTATTTATAGACATACATAAAGTCCTTGTCGGCAAGACAAAATGTAATTACATAGCAAAAGGCAAGGATAGGTCTCAAGAGTGAGACATAAGGCTGACTTCCTCAAAAACTTAGTTTTTCCCTAGCAAACTTCACTGGGGCTGGGTTTGGACTTCCCTTGGCTCACCTACAAACACATGAATGAGCGTGAGCGATAGCCCAGTGAATAATATCAAAGACAGAAGTCATATAAACAATATGTACATTTATACAGAGTTTAGATCAAGTGACTGTAGTTCTAAACATATTGGCCTTTGGCCCATTCTGATTTCCATCTACGTCAAAACGGCCTTCGGCCGATTCATTTATATCAAAACGGCCTTTGGCCCATTTATTTATGTCAAAACGGCCTTTGGCCCATTCATTTACATCAAAACGGCCTTTAGCCCATTCGTTTATATCAAAACGGCCTTTGGCCCATTCATTTGTATCAAAACGGCCTTTGGCCCACTCATTTGTATCAAAAGGGCCTTTGGACCATTCATTTGTATCAAAACGGCCTTTGGCCCATTCATTTGTGTTTATTCATATTGGACTCTCGTCCACAATTCCGGATAGCAACTCATAAAGCTTAAAGGAAATAACAATTGGACATTCACAAATATTCGAATATCGATATTACTCACAGTGATCGGCTTGTGCATTTGCCCTGGAACTTGACCCTACACATTTCATGAGCACAAAAGGGTCACTAACAGTTCAATCCGTTCTTTAATTCACATATCTCTCTTTAGGCTTAATTCACATTTCATTAGCTCCTTTACAATGCTTACCATATGCCTAAGAGTGCTTACAAGTGAAAGAGAACGAAAAACAGAACTCAGCATGCAAAAACAGAATCTCAGAAAACAGGGTCCCCGCTCGAGCGTGGACTTCCCCGCTCGAGCGGACCCTTAGGTCTGCAAAAGTGCTGGTTGCCTTCAATTCCAGCTCGAGCGTGAACTCGGCTGCTCGAGCGTACTGCCTGTCTACATAGCTCCCCGCTCGAGCGTCAAATTCCTCCGCTCGAGCGGGAACCATGTCTGCAAAAATGCTGGGAGCTCAATTTCTCCGCTCGAGCAGCACTTCCCCCGCTCGAGCGGAAGTCAAAATTCTGGAAATTCCAGATTGTGTTCTTGAGCTTCATCTCGACATTCAAAGGCTCTAAATGCATGATTTCGGTCCAAACTTCACATAATCATGTACTAACATGGTACAAACATAGAATTACAACATATTGAAGCTCAATTTCATAATTTATCTACATGCATGGCTCATTTTCCACCAACTCATTACCAATGTAACCATTTCATGCATTCAAAGCTTCTACTTCCATGGATTGTACATGCATGTGACATATAACCTTCATTCTCGTCTCATATGATGAAAAGATGGTCAAATACATGGATTTCAACCAAAATTGCAACATGAGTCATGTAATTCAAGCTCAAATATGCAAATTCAAAACAATACATACATGCATGCATGTATAGGCTTCAAATTCATCAAACCAACTCCTTTCATGTTCTAGATCAAAAATTAATCTTCAATTCACGAAATCACAACTCAAATTCATGAGTTAGGGGTTGGTTACTCACCTAGGAGCTTTAATCTTCTAAACTCTAGTCAATTCTTGAGTTAAATCTTCAAATTCCCAAGCTAGAGCCAAAAATTGCTCAAGTCTCTTCCTTTCTCTCTCTATAGCCGGCCTCTCTCTCACTCTCAATTGTCTAACTCAGATTTTGAGTTTTAAGAGAGCTAAAGGATAGTGCAATGCAAATATACAACAAGCCCCACCAACAAATATTTTAATATAAAATAATGGGGTACTTAATTTATCAATTTAATCAGTTTAAATTGACCAGAATCAATTTTCAATTAAATTTCACCGTAGGCTCTAAAAATTATGCCAATCACAGTGGCATAATCAATTTCGGGTTCTGTGGCCGATAAGGCCCTCAATTTAATTCCCGAAGCGGACTATTCAAACAGATGTTCCTACGGCGAACAGATAGAAATTCAAAATCATATACATTCACATAATGGCACACAAATCACATCAAAACGCATAATCACATACATATTAGGGACCAATTCACATAATACAGAACAGGGGTATCACACCAAGTGTGCAATTCAATATGGAATGAAATGCACAAAACACATAAGGGGCCCTAACCTCTATCATGATTGATCAAGAGGCAAGGGAATGCACACTTAATGCAATGCAACCTAAGCATGCAAAGAACCCAGGCATGCAACAACATGTGAGGCAAGCATACAACTAATATGCAATAGGCATACAACCTAAACATGTAAGCTAGCATGGCATGCGACAAAATGCAATGGGGCTAGCATGCAACAACATGCAATATACTAACATGCAACGACATGTAATGTACTAACTATGCAACAAGCATGTGACAACAAGCGAGGCAAGCATGTGACAACATGTGAAGATGGGCTTAAACCAAAATGGGAGGACCTCGGCCATGCCCAAATCAGTGGCCAAAATAATGAATTGATGACATAAAATACACGTACAAGCATGCACATGTAATGGTCCACCAACAAGGCATAAAAATAATAACTCTTAAGCATGAGCAATGAGTGAAAATCATGGATGTATGACAATACTATAGGCCCGGAAATTAAGCATGGAATGATGCCAAGGCATGCAAACATCAAAAGTATAGCACGGTAGGGACCTCAAAACTCAAGACTAGTTAAGGCATTTGCACTATAGCTATACAAAACATGAGTCATATGGCCAATACAACCCAAAACAATTCTAGAGCATGCCAAAACAATGACAAAACATGCATGGAGCAAAGCCAAAACAAGCTAGCATGAAGGGTGAAAACATGGAGTATGCAAGGCCAATAAGGAGGTTTACACTACACCTACCAAAGCCGAGCATGAGATGACTTAACCAACAAAAATCAGAGTTATGGCATGTCAAACAAACACCAAAAATGGGCTAATACCAAGTCAACACATGCTAGAATAACAAGCTCACTCATTAGGCATGCAAGACTAGTAAAGAGGACTTACACTACAAGTGTAAGAAGCAAATGAGGGATGCTCTAACCAAGTAAAAACAGAGCTATATCATGGCAAGATAGGATCCAAAACACCCTGAAATGGTGGTCCAAAAGCCTAGACAAGATGGTATACGCATGGGCTCTTTTTCAAGGCATAAGCATGAACCCTTCAAAGCATTGAAGGAGTGAAACATGTGAGTGGATGGCAATGAAACATGCTCTGAAATATCATTCCAAATGATACTAAATCATGCAAATAGCCCAAGCAATGCATGCTAGTGGCTTGGAAACTCAAGGCTAGTGAGCTAAAATGTACTATGGCTATACAAAGCATGGCATGCATGACCAAAATAACATAAATCAGACCTAGAGCATGCTAAAACATGACCATAATCTTCTCAGAGTCAAGCCCAATTCATGCTAGAATGATAGTCAAAAACATGATGCATGTTAGGCTAGTGTGCAAACTTACACTACAAGTGTGTGGAGCATGCAAGCAACAACCAAACCAGCTTAAAACAGAGTTAGAGCAGGCCCAAAAAGTCACAAAAACATGCTTGAAAAGAGTTAACATAAGCCACAAAAAGATGCTACTTTATAGAGCTAACAAGGCATGGCATAGAGAGACAAGGAGGGGAGGCTATCCCCTCCCATTTGGGACCTCAAAACAAGCTTTTTACCACTAAAAATCCTTTGGATTTCAGTGGTTTTAAGGCCACAAAAAGTTGTTTTGAAAGGCCTTAGAAGATGGCTCAAAAGCTATGCAAGCTAAGGAACAAAAGGAAGAAACAACCCCCTAACACAAATTAGGCCTGAACCATCATTTTGAGGACTAAAAAATAGAGTTTTCCTCAGTTCAAAACAAAGCCAAAAATAGTTTAAAAGGGTGGCAAAACAAGCATGCAAAGTTGGCCAAGATAATGTACAAAATGAGCTTAAAGAAGAGAGAGGCTTACCCTTGAAGCACAGTTGTAAAACAGGTCCAAACTCTGAGCTAAAACCAGCTTTTGCAGCCCAAAATGATCCTCAAAGAACCCTAGCCCAATGGTTGTTGAGTTTGATCAAGGATGCCTAGGCAAAGGTGAGGTATATCTTCAAGTATACCTCTTGCATGCACACAAGGTCAAGAGAGAGAGCAAGCTTGAGGGTAAAGCTGAACTTTTGCTCTGAAATTTCTAGAGAGAGAGAACTTTTCTAAAGAGAGAGGCTCCTAAAACTTGTTCAAGAAGTTTCACCCCTTGAAAATGAGAGATATAGCCTCATACATAGCAAAAATGAGCTCAAGGTCGAAAATATCTGATTATAGGATAGCTGGAGCTTGCTGGAAACAGCTGGAGGAGAAATATCAATAAACAATCTGAGTTTTGGACACTTTTGGCCGACCGGCCATCTTTAGTGCCGACCAGCCATCATTTTTGGCCAATAAGGTTCACTTTTGGCCGACTCATAGCTGCTGAGGTCAAATTGTGGCCGATGGACCTCCATAGAGGCCGATGGAAAAAATCAGCCCTAGTCCCTGACTTGAAGCAAGCCTAATTCCTTCATCTGGACTCCTTTTCAGGTCATTCTTGAGCCTAAACAGTAGCCCGGAAGTCTTCTATCTAAATTTGGCAGCCTCACCTCAAAATTCCCTGTGCACTAAGAGATATCCCTCTTTTAGTGAAGGTTGCTCAGTTTCAGTCCAACTGGAATGATGCCCAACTTCAACCAATCATATCTCCCCCATCCAGACACGGCTTTAGAAGATTCTTAAGTGAAAAATGGAGCCGCAGAAGTAAGCTTTCCAACGGTGGTGGCCTCATAGCTGAAATGCAAGTATTCAAAAGGATAGGCCTGATTTAGCGAGGGTTGCTCGACTCTCTCTTAGCGATTCATACCCATCTTCTTCTCCAACTTGGTTTCTTCCCTCTTCTCCTCTTTTCTTCAACTCCAAACGCCTAAACAAGGTGTTTTGAAAGATTTTTCAATGATTTCATCTTTCTTTCATTCATTTCCACTTTGTCCTTGCTCGGTTTACTGAAAAGCGCATCATTTAACAAAATGCGAGCCTCAGAGCGTTGTAGAAACTTTGTTTCAAAATATTTTGAAAGTGGGTTTTAAGGTCAAAAAACCATTCAAAATAGATTTAGTCCAAAATGGGGTGTGAGGTTAGGATCTGACTCTCCTCTTGCCAAAGAAATTGAACCTTTTGCCCTGTACATCTTTCACCACCCGGTAAACCATCAGTAGCGCCCAAGTCTTAAGGGTGGTCAAAAATAGGGTGTCTACAGTTGCCCCACTTTGACAGAACCCGAAAGTCACGAAGTGACGGGAGTGAATGTCAAAGCCCTGAGACGACCCATTTATTACAAGGCTAAAGACTTTAACAAACATGTAAGATAATAAAGAGGTGCGTCCGCAGGCAGGGGCAAGACGCAAATGACATGCACAGTGCCGAACATAACTTATGATCACGCAAAGAGAGCTGTGATGAAGCAATTATGCAAAATAAATGCAACATTTTAAGCGAATGCTATGCGAAGAAATGCTACAGCAAACTCGTACACAAGCAAGTAAACACGATCCAAACTACATCTCATGCAGAAAGGATGTAAGAAAATCATGCAATCTTAGCGAACATGTGCGATAGATACACAAAAGCGAACGTGTGATAGATGCACAAAGTGAGCATGTGTGATGGATACACAAAGCGAGCGTAGTGTGATAGATACACAGAGTAAACGTAGTGTGATAGATACACAAAGTAAACGTGTGATAGATACACAAAGCGAACGTGTGATAGATACACAAAATGAGCGTGTGGTAGATACACAAAGTGAACGTGTGATAGATACACAAAGAGAACGTGTGATAGATACACAAAATGAGCGTGTGATAGATACACAAAATGAGCGTGTGATAGATACATGAAGTGAACGTGTGATAGATACACAAAGTGAGTGTGTGATAGATACAAAAAGTGAGCGTGTGATAGATACAGAAAGTGAGCGTGTGGTAGATACACAAAGCGAACGTGTGATAGATACACAAAGCGAACGTGTGATAGATACACAAAGCGAACGTGTGATAGATACACAAAGTGAGCGTATGGTAGATACACAAAGCAAACGTGTGATAGATACACAAAGTGAGTGTGTGGTAGATAAACAAAGCAAACGTGTGATAGATACACAAAGTGAGCGTGTGGTAGATACACAAAGCAAACGTGTGATAGATTCACAAAGTAAGCATGTGGTGGATACACAAAGTGAACGTGTGATAGATACACAAAGTGAGCATGTGGTAGATACACAAAGTAAACGTGTGATGGATACACAAAGTGAACGTGTGTGATAGATACATGAAGCGAACGTGTGATAGATACACAAAATGAGCGTGTGATAGATACACAAAGTGAACATGTGATAGATACATGAAATGAGCGTGTGATAGATACACAAAGTGAACATGTGATTGATACATGAAGGGAACGTGTGATAGATACATGAAATGAGCGTGTGATAGATACACAAAGTGAACATGTGATAGATACATGAAGCAAACGGTGTGTGATAGATACACTAAGCAAACAAAGTGTGATAGATACACTAAGCAAACATGTGGTAGGTGAATGAAGTAAAGTGTGATAGATACACAAAAGGAATGAAGTGTGATTGATACACTGAATGAATAAAGTGTGATTGATACACTAAATGAATGAAGTGTTATTGATACACGAAATGAGGAGAGTGAAGTGTGATTGATACACTAAATGAATGAAGTGTGATTGATACACTATATGAAGAAAGTATGATTGATACACTAAGTGAATATGTGCGATAGATACATAAAATGAGAATGTGTGTGATAGATACATAAAATGAGAATGTGTGTGATAGATACACAAAATGAGAATGTGTGTGATAGATACACAAAACATAATCAATCTTAAACGGAACTTTCCTGAATGAACTGCACATCCAATATTTCCTGGTTGTGCTAGCTTCAAATGAACCGTACATACAATATCATGCATGGATGAGAAAGAAACTTGATAGGTACAATGCAAATACAATGCATAATGTTAAGGAATGCAATAAACAAACATAGCGACGCTTTAGAAAGCACCCCACGGGGTGAGTGGCGATGAACCGCTCTACTCTTCATGGGGATCCCCCCTTGTGTTCTTCGAACACTTACCTTCAACTCATAGTACAAATGTTCTGAAATGCTGACAAGGGGTAACTTCTACATGTAGAAACCACAAATGCCGTTTTCCTTCGCGATCATATTCACAACTTTCCATATTCTCCAACGGGGTGACAGACTAGGTTAGTTCAGTATCTAGAATTGAGGTGCACACGTGCTGTCTCAACCTATGGGGCTCCCATATAGATTTTAAGCCAGGGACACGCCCCTAGGTATTTAAACCAGACTTTAGTCTTGGATATCCTGAACCTTTGCGTTCTAGGCATCAGCCATTCGAACTCTAGTTTCCACCATCGTAGTTGATCTCAGGAACTCATTGCAAACACAGCCAAGATACCTCTGGCAGGGACTGGTATTAGGGAGGGCACTTTTGATCACCATTCTGGCTTGAAGCAGACTTGATCTTGAGCTTGAGGTAGAGGCACACTCATTCTTTGGAGCACTGACAAGGCCTGAAGAGGTACATCCGGAGTACAATCACGGAATTTGTTGAAGTCGAAACACACTAAGATGCTCCGATTTTCCTTCTTTTCTTTTGCTTTGCAGTCCGGAACCTATGTAGCTTCAGATAGGTCCTTGTTTTACTGTTCTCATATGACCTGGGTTGAACCCTGTAGTTTTATGAAAGAACAAATTCTGTTTTGCACAAATGTGGAGAACGACACAGCACTCTGAGCACAAAATGATTTATTTTTGAAATTGAAATGAGAAAAGGGTTCTCAACTAGGTATTGAGCCTACAAATGACCACGGCAAAAATGACTCAACAATAGAAAACAAAGGTAAAACAACCTAAACACATCTATTGACACTCGAAACGACTCAAAACAAGAATCGAGACAGACAAAACACAACAAAACACAAGACTCAAATATGCATAGGGAGCTTGTTTCTCCGGGTATTGTTTCCCACCTTTCCTTATTTGTGATTCTCACATCACTCGGCCCTCGGGCTCTGTTTTTCTGAAAAAGCCATTTTCTCACTTTTTCACTCAATGCACATCTCTTGATTCTTCAGTCTCTCTTATTTTTTTTTATCCCTCCCCTGGGTGGTTGATGGAGAAACAAAAAGTTGCGGGCTCTTGCCCCTAGTATTCCACTAGATTCTTCTTCTTCTGCTCACAACAGTGAACTTCTCCCACAGAGGGATTCCGGTGCGACCAGATGTGTAGCAGATCTGCAATTAACATCGGTTGACGATGCACTTGGGCAGTTCGGATATGATCAGACATGTCCTGATGAGGGAGTGGAATATCCTGATCCATTCCAATCTGTGCTTCGCACTTGGCCTGAAACCTCGCTGCTTGGAGGATGTAAGAGCTTTCTGCCCTTTTGCTGTTAGCTTCAGTTATGCCCTTTTCTGGTAGGTAAAGTGCCCTTTCTGGCAAGTATGTTGACAATGGGGGAAAGACAGAACATCTGACTCAACTGTGTCTCTAGTTCATCATTTTGACTATTTTTTGTTTTGGCTTCTACTAAAACAATTTTGACCAACATGAGAGTTAGATTAACATGCTTGTTCGGTTTTCTAATTTAAAACCATGCAAGTTAGGTTACGAGCACTGAAAATTTTCCTTTTTGGGTCCAAGATATGGTCCAGTTTTGGAAAAATGGAATAATTTTTGAGAGAATTAGTCAATCTCATTAAAAATTCTCAAAAACTATTTTTGCAAAATGGCCCTTCCTCAACGAGCACGGAATTTACTCTTGAGATGCACGACTTCAGATCCAAAACAATGGAAAATTGCCCCTTGTCTGAACGACATTGCATGGCAACAGAAAGTTGCCGCTTGTTTGAACAGCACCGCAACACACTGTACGGCAACGGAAAGTTGCCCCTTGTTTGAATAGCACCGCATCACACTGTACGGCAACGGAAAGTTGGCCCTTGTTTGAATAGCACCGCAGCACAATGTAACCAGTTCTCATAGTGAAGATCACAACCGAGCTCTTGGATACAAAGAAGGCAAAGATGATCAAGACCATTACATGGACATAATCGATTTGGAAGTGTTTATGGCTAGACTTCAGAATGAAGTTGCCTACGTATCCCAAACATGGGAATCAAGCCTTACGTAGTTTCGGGTTAAGGTACACTCGGGTATTAACCTTTCCTTTTCCGCTCTAACTTTTTCCAAGGCCGCCCTACCGGGTTTTCAACCTTGCGAGCTTTGTTTTTCTTTTCTTTTAATTTCTTTTCTTATTTTCTTTTTTCATTATTTGCATTTTTCTTTTTTCTTTTGTTGCTCTAATTTTGCCTGGGTCGCCCTTCTGGGTTTTTGGCCCAGCGAGCCTCTCAAGGGTAAAAGTGTAGCTTTGTCTACGTCAAATGGTTTTAAGATCTCGAAGCCATCTGTATCCAAAAGAATGGTTGATATTCGCTGATAATGTAGAAGTCAATCCAATGGGAGGGGGGGTTGAATTTGCCCCTAGTGTTATGGATAGGAACTCAGTTGTCTTTCAGCAATAGTTTCTTCTTTCCTCCTTTCTGGGATTTGGCATTCTTGTCGATCTTCGTTAGCTTAAGAAATGTCCCAACTTTTCGCTCTTCGAGCACATCTGTAGTTCTTTTGCCTCTAATTTGAGGGGTGCTTCTGATTTAGCTTTGCAAGCTTTCTTCTGACGGCGTCTGACCTTCTTTCTCTGACTTTCTTGCCTCTTGTTCGAGGGCCGCTTCGAATCTGGCCACACAGGCCTTGCAATGTGGTTGACTGTTGAACATTTTGAATCCAAGTTCAAGGTTTGAAAGTGAGGGGTCGAGTCTCGAGGCTGAGAGCGATCCTAGTCTACACAATCTTAAGAGCGATTCCACACAGGCTTTCGTAAGACCGCGCAAAACATTTTTTGAAATCTTTTAAGAAAGTGACAAATCGCTCACACTGAACACAGTGTAGAAAAAATCTGGATCAAGCCAGGATCCTTCCCAGTACTCACATTAACAAACATGATCTCATTCATTATGGGCTTAGCATGCCTCTCTTTCTCTCAGTTTGATCAAATTTTGCAAAACCCGAGGTAGTCCTTCCTCTTTGTTTTCACCACAATGTTCAAAAAGTTTTTGAAAAACTTTGGTCAATGTAATGATTTAAAGGCAGAAAAGCAGGTGAAAAGTACTGCTGTTTCATTCAAAAACTTTGGCACAACTGGCGTAGGGCAGAAGCAAACACAAGAGTGTGAAAATTACTGTTGTTTCATTTAGATCTGTTGGCACAACTGGCTCCAAGGCATAAATAGACTCAAAAGAAAGGGAAAAGACAAACACAAAACAAGCAAGTGATGTCCAAGGCAACACCCCCGAAATCACCTGACTCTAACAAAACAGGACTGACTCGATACAACAAGACAGACCCGACCGACTCAGTACAAACAGACTGACTCTATACAACACAATAAAACTGACTCAATACCCAAGTCAGAATGCAAAATAAACAGCATTCGCAAAATGCTCAAAACAGTGTGTGCCATATGCTATATCTAGAGTTACACTATATCTGGAGTAAATCGAGCGCCATCTGCATGTGGTTCATCCCCGATCACATAGTCGCATTATCCCCCACAAGTTCACTGATCAAGTGCCGATAGACTTTGCAAGATTGGTGCGGCGATGACCCTGTTGTCAAACGAATCTTGTACATCATGGCGAAGACGAAAGCAACTATCTGTGTCATGGCCGGTTTATTGGTGGTAGGCACAGTACTTAGTCTGGTCATGCTTTGGAGGAAGAGGATCGGGTAAAGGCCGTTGTTCCAACGGCTTCAGATGTCCTTTCCTGAATAGGACCCCTAGAGCTTTTGACAAAGGCATAGAAAGTGGGGTAAAAACCCTCTTGGCTAGGGGTGGATATTTAGCTGTTTGTGAGCTGGTTCTGGACGCACCGGTGAATAGGGTGGCTGTTTTTGATGTGGTGGTGGTGACCATGCCCACGTCTGAAGATCTTCCAGCTGCATCACCACTGGTGGTCGCATTCGAACTGTGGGAAACGCCCTCCTGGGTTGCTCCTTCTCCTGGTCAATAAAGCCCTGCTTCACGGCGTCCTCGATCTGTACCCCGATCTCATGTAAATCAGCGAAGGTGGGGAGGGGGAGGACGACCATCTTCTGCATGAGCTTGGGCTGGAGGTTGCACACAACCATCCGAATCTGATCCTTGTCAACGGGCCTAATGGTTATCATCGAGGCTTTAGCCCTCCAGCGGGTCACAAAATCGGAGAAGCTCTCCTTTGGGTCTTACCTAGTTGTCTCAAGATCATGAGTCATAATCTCAATCTGCGTATTGTAGGAGTATTGAGCTATGAAGGCTTCAGCCATCTCCTCTTAACAGAGTCTTCCAATTTTGCGTACCAAATAGCAGCCACACCTGACAGGGTCTGGCCAAACAAAGAAAGCTTCTGCAATCTGGAGAGGCCCATCGGCCTTAGTATGTTTGAAAACAGCCGCAAATGCACCATACGATCTCCAGACCCATCGAAACGGTCTATGTACAGCATTTTAAACCAGTTCGGCAGGGTCACGGCTGAGTCGGTGTATCCATCCTCAATGTCTGGAATAGAATGAGCCCCTTGAGACTTCTTGAACAACTTTTCAAGCTTGCTCACTTTTAGTGCTGTGGGGTCCACTTCGAACTCAAAGGGAGAATCCGGTAGGTTGGTCTGTGCTTTGGATAGCGGGGATAGGGTCGGGGACGGAGCTGGCCCCGTTGGAATGTCTGTATTTTCCTAGACATTTGCAGTCTCCCCGAGTATTGGAACTCTAGGTGGGGGAGGAGGTGGGTGCGAAGCAGATGCTCCGTCTTGCTGTGGTTGTTACTGTTGTTGAAATCTAGCAATCATTTCTGCCTGTTGTGCTATAACTTCTACTTGACGTGCAGCCACTTCTGCCTGGCGGGCAGCATCCTGCTGCATAGCTTGCATAGTCTCCTGGAGCTGACGCATCATCTCCTCCATTTCAACTGTAAAGTGTGGATTTGACTGAACAAGTGTGTATCCCCTTTCTGAGGTAGAAGCAGATATCTCAGCCCAATTGCCTACAGACGAGGTGGATAATGACCGCTGAACTGGAGACTGTTGAGCTGGTGATTTGTGCTTGACTGGCCTTTTACCCTGCCTCTGGCGAAGGAACACCGATTGCCCTTGAACTGAATCTCTGACCTGACAAAGTCTATCAGCAGAAGTCCAATGTACCGGAGGGATATTTGGAGCCTTCTGAAGCTATCGTTCCAAGACTATCTTGCAAAAGAGAAAACAGGCAGCATCTCAACCTAATTTCACCAGGACCAATATGAGCAAAGATGAATGACTGTGCTCTCCACTGAATTCAGCCCTAAATTCTGCTTGTAAACTTATACCCTTTGGTAAAGTTGATTCCCAAATACATGAAGCAAACGGAGTGTGATAGATACCCCAAGTAAACATGTGGTAGGTGAATGAAGTAAAGTGTGATAAATACACAAAATGAATGAAGTGTGATTGATACATTGAATGAATAAAGTGTGATTGATACACTAAATGAATGAAGTGTTATTGATACACGAAATGAAGAGAGTGAAGTGTGATTGATACACTAAGTGAATGAAGTGTGATTGATACACTATATGAAGAAAGTGTGATTGATACACTAAGTGAATATGTGCGATAGATACATAAAATGAGAATGTGTGTGATAGACACACAAAATGAGAATGTGTGTGATAGATACACAAAACATAATCAATCTTAAACGGAACTTTTCTGAATGAACCGCACAACCAATATCGCCTGGTTGCGCTAGCTTCAAATGAACCGTACATACAATATCGTGCATGGATGAGAAAGAAACTTGATAGGTACAATGCAAATACAATACATGATGTTAAGGAATGCAATAAACAAACATAGCGACGCTTTAGAAAGCACCCCACGGGGTGAGTGGCGATGAACCGCTCTACTCTTGATGGGGATCCCCCCTTGTGTTCTTCGAACACTTACCTTCAACTCATAATACAAAGGTTCTAAAATGCTGACAAGGGGTAACTTCTGCATGTAGAAACCACAAATGCCGTTTTCCTTCCCGATCATATTCACAACTTTCTGCATTCTCCAACGGGGTGACAGACTAGGTTAGTTCAGTATCTAGAATTGAGGTTCGCACGTGCTGTCTAAACCTATGGGGCTTCCATACAGATTTCAAGCTGAGGACACGCCCCTGGGTATTTAAACCAGACTTTAGTCTCGGATATCCTGAACCTTTGCGTTCTAGGCATCAGCCATTCGAACTCTAGTTTCTACCGTCGCAGTTGATCTTTTAGGAACTCATTGCAAACACAGCCAAGATACCTCTGGCAGGGACTGGTATTCGAGAGGGCACTTTTGATCGCCGTTCTGGCTTGAAGCAGACTTGATCTTGAGCTTGAGGTAGAGACACACTCATTCTTCGGAGCACTGACAAGGCCTGAAGAGGTACATCAGGAGTACAATCGCGGAATTTGTTGAAGTCGAAACACACTAAGATGCTCCAATTTTCCTTGTTTTCTTTTTCTTTGCAGTCCGGAACCTATGTAGCTTCAAATAGGTCCTTGTTTTACTGTTCTCATATGACCTGGGTTGAACCCGGCAGTTTTATGAAAGAACAAATTCTGTTTTGCACAAATGTGGAGAACGGCATAGCACTCTGAGCACAAAACGATTTATTTTTGAAATTGAAATGAGAAAAGGGTTCTCAACTAGGTATTGAGCCTACGACTAACCACGGCAAAAATGACTCAACAATAGAAAACAAAGGTAAAACAACCTAAATACAACTATTGACACTAGAAACGACTCAAAACAAGAATCGAGACAGACAAAACACAACAAAACACAAGACTCAAATATGCACAGGGAGCCTGTTTCTCCGGGTATTGTTTCCTACCCTTCCTTATTTGTGATTCTCACATCACTCGGCCCTCGGGCTCTGTTTTTCTGAAAAAGCCCTTTTCTCACTTTTTCACTCAATGCACATCTCTCTTTTCTTCAGTCTCTCTTATTTTTCTTATCCCTTCCCTGGGTGGTTGATGGAGAAACAAAAAGTTGCAGGCTCTTGCCCCTAGTATTCCACTAGATTCTTCTTCTTCTCCTCACAATAGTGAACTTCTCCTACAGAGGGATTCCGGTGCGACCAGATGTGTAGCAGATCTGCATTTGACATCGGTTGACGATGCACTTAGGCAGTTTGGATATGATCAGACATGCCCTGATGAGGGAGTGGAATATCCTGATCCATTCCAATCTGTGCTTCGCACTTGGCTTGAAACCTCGCTGCTTGGAGGATGTGAGAGCTTTCTGCCCTTTTCCTGTTAGCTTCAGTTAGGCCGTTTTCTGGCAGGTAGAGTGCCCTTTCTGGCAAGTAAAGTGCCCTTTCTGGCAAGTATGTTGACAATGGGGGAAAGACAGAACACCTGACTCAACTGTGCCTCTAGTTCATCATTTTGACCATTTTTTGTTTTGGCTTCTACTAAAACAATTTTGACCAACATGAGAGTTAGATTAACATGCTTGTTTGATTTTCTGATTTAAAATCATGCAAGTTAGGTTACGAGCACTGAAAATTTTCTTTTTTGGGTCCATGATATGGTCTAGTTTTGGAAAAATGGAATAATTTTTGAGAGAATTAGTCAATCTCATTAAAAATTCTCAAAAACTGTTTTTGTAAAATTGCCCTTGCTCAACGAGCACAGAATTTACTCTTGAGATGCACGACCTCAGATCCAAAACAATGGAAAATTGCCCCTTGTCTGAACGACATTGCATGGCGACAGAAAGTTGCTGCTTGTTTGAACAGCACCGCAACATATTGTACGACTACGGGAAGTTATCCCTTGTTTGAATAGCACCGCAACACATTGTAACCGGTTCTCATAGTGAAGATCACAACCAAACTCTTGGATACAGAGAAGGCAAAGATGATCATGACCATTACATGGACATAATAAATTTGGAAGTGTTTATGGCTAGACTTCAGAATGAAGCTGCCTACGTATCCCAAACATGGGAATCAAGCCTTACGTAGTTCCAGGTTAAGGTACACTAAGGTATTAACCTCTCCTTTTCCGCTCTAAGTTTTGCCAAGGCTGCCCTTCCAGGTTTTCAACCTTGCGAGCTTTGTTTTTCTTTTCATTTCATTTCATTTGTTCTTTTCTTTTTTCATTCTTTGCATTTTTCTTTTTTCTTTTGTTGCTCTAACTTTTGCCTGGGTCACCCTTCTGGGTTTTTGGCCCAACGAGCCTCTCAAGGGTAAAAGTGTGGCTTTGTCCATGTCAAATGGTTTTAAGAACTCGAGGCCATCTGTATCCAAAAGAATGGTTGATATTCACAGATGATGTAGAAGTCAATCCAATTGGGGGGGGTTGAATTTGCCCCCAGTGTTATGGATAGGAACTCAGTTGTCCTTCAGCAATAGTTTCTTCTTTCCTCCCTTATGGGATTTGGCATTCTTGCCGATCTTCGTTAGCTTGAGAAATGTCCCAGCTTTTCGCTCTTTGAGCACATCTATAGTTCTTTTGCCCCTAATTTGAGGGGTGCTTCTGATCTAGCTTTGCAAGCTTTCTTCTGACGGCGTCTGACCTTCTTGATCTGACTTTCTTGCCTCTTGTTTGAGGGCTGCTTCGAATCTGGCCACACAAGCCTCACATTGTGGTTGACTGTTGAACATTCTGAATCCAAGTTCAAGGTTTGAAAGTGAGGGGTCGAGTCTCGAGGCTGAGAGCGATCCTAGGCTGTACAATCTCAAGTGCGATTCCACATAGGCCTTCGCAGGACTGCGCAAAACATTTTGTGAAATCTTTTAAGAAAGCGACAAATCGCTCGCGCTAAAGACAGTGTAGAACCAATCTGGATCAAGCCAGGATCCTTCCCAGTACTCACATTAACAAACATGATCTCATTCATTAAGGGCTTAGCATGCCTCTCTTTCTCTCAGTTTGATCAAATTTTGCAAAACCCGAGGAATTCCTTCCTCTTTGTTTTCACCACAATGTTCAAAAAGTTTTTGAAAAACTTAGGTCAATGTAATGATTTAAAGGTAGAAAAGCAGGTGAAAAGTATTGCCGTTTCATTCAAAAACTTCTAACACAACTGGCGCAGGGCAGAAGCAAACACAAGAGTGTGAAAATTACTGCTGTTTCATTCAGATCTGTTGGCACAACTGGCTCCAAGGCATAAATAGACTCAAAAGAAAGGAAAAAGACAAACACAAAACAGGCAAGTGATGTCCGAGGTAACACCCTCAAAATCACCTGACTCTAACAAAATAGGACTGACTCGATACAACAAGACAGACCCGGCTGACTCTATACAATACAACAAAATTGACTCAATACCCAAGTCAGAATGTAAAATAAACAGCATTTGCAAAATGCTCAAAACAGTGCGTGCCATACGCTATATCTGGAGTGAATTGAGCGCCATCCGCAGGTGGTTCATTCCCGATCGCATAGTCACATTAACCCCCACAAGTTCACTGATCAAGTGCCGATAGACTTTGCAAGACTGGTGCGGCGATGACCCTGTTGTCAAACAAATCTTGTACATCATGGTGAAGACGAAAGCAACTGTCAGTTTCATGACTGGTTTGTTGGTGGTAGGCACAGTACTTAGTCTGGTCATGCTTTGGAGGGAGTGGATCGGGTAAAGGCCGTTGTTCTAACGGCTTCAGATGTCCTTTTCTAAATAGGACCCCTAGAGCTTTTGACAAAGGCATATAAAGTGGGGTAAAAACCCTCTTGGCTTGGGTTGGATATTTAGCCGTTTGTGAGCTCGTTCTGGACGCATCGATGAATGGGGTGGCTGTTTTTGGTGGGGTGGTGGTGACCATGCCCACGTCTGAAGATCTTCCAACTGCATCACCACTGGTGGTCGCATTCGAACTGCAGGAAAGCGCCCTCCTGGGCTGCTCCTTCTCCTGGTCAATAAGGCGCTGCTTCATGGCGTCCTCGATCTGTACCCCAATCTCATGTAAATCTGCGAAGGTGGGGAGGGCGAGGACGATTATCTTCTGCATGAGCTTGGGCTGGAGGTTGCGCACAGCCATCCGAATATGATCCTTGTCAATGGGCTTGATGGTCATCATCGAGGCTTTAGTCCTCCAGCGGGTCACAAAATCGAAGAAGCTCTCCTTTGGCTCTTACCTGGTTGTCTCAAGATCATGAGTCGTAATCTCAATCTGCGTATTGTAGGAGTATTGAGCTATGAAGGCCTCAGCCATCTCCTCTTAACAGAGTCTTCCAATTTTGCGTACCAAATAGCCACCACACTCGACAGGGTCCGGCCAAACAGAGAAAGCTTCTGCAATCTGGAGAGGCCCATCGGCCTTAGTATGTCTGAAAACAGTTGTAAATGCACCATAGGATCTCCAGACCCGTCGAAACGGTCTATGTACGACATTTTAAACCGGTTCAATAGGGTCACAGCCGAGTCGGTGTATCCATCCTCAATGTCCAGAATGGAATGAGCCCCTTGAGACTTCTTGAACAGCTTTTCAAGCTTGCTCACTTTTAGTGCTGCGGGGTTCACTTCGAACTCAAAGGGAGAATCCAGTAGGTCGGTCTGTGCTTTAGATAGCGGGGGTGGGGTCGGGGGCGGAGCTGGCCCCGTTGGAATGTCCGTATTTTCCTACACATTTGCAGTCTCCCCGAGTATTGGAACTCTAGGTGGGGGAGGAGGTGGGTGCGAAGCAGATGCTCCGGCTTGCTATGGTTGTTGCTGTTGCTGAAGTCCAGCAATCATTTCTGCCTGTTGTGCTATAACTTCTGCTTGATGTGTAGCCACTTCTGTCTGGCGGGCAGCATCCTGCTGCATGGCTTACATAGTCTCCTGGAGCTGACGCATCATCTCCTCCATTTCGACTGTAAAGTGTGGATTTGACTGAACAAGTGTGTATCCCCTTTCTGAGGTGGAAGCAGATATCTCAGCCCAACTGCGCACAGACGAGGTGGATAATGACCGCTGAACTGGAGACTGTTGAACTGGTGATCTGTGCTTGACTGGCCTTTTACCCTGCCTCTGGCAAAGGAACACTGATTGCCCTTGAACTGAATCTCTGACCTGACAAAGCCTATCAGCATAAGTCCAATGTACCGGGGGGATATTTGGAGCCTTCTGAAGCTATCGTTCCAAGACTACCTTGCAAAAGAGAAAACATGCAGCAGCTCAGCCTAATTTCACCAGAACCATTATGAGCAAAGCTGAATGACTGTGCTCTCTACTGAATTCTGTCCCAAATTCTACCTGTAAACTGATACCCTTAGATAAAACTGATTCCCAATTATTGGTGCCCTCAGGCTTGATACCCAGACTTGCAAACTGATACATGCATTACTGTAGAGGCCAACTCTAAAAGCACATAATCAAACAAATAAGAGCCGAAACACCCCTATGGAGGGGTATGGTTTCCCTGTTCTATTTGTCAAGAGCTAGAGTTTCACTGCGCACGCGGCAGTTTCAACCAACCTACAATCGGGTAAGCAACCTGTCCTAGTTTGGAATTGTCACTACGGATTCCGATATGCACTAGGTCGAATGGTCAAAAAGGCTGCCTCGGTAAAAATCGAGGTTTGTGTTCTCGTCGTGGCAGAGCCCGCAACCGATCAGCCTTATGGTACGCTTCTCTTCTCAAAGCAAGCCTCCGACAAACCGTTCAGGAATAGCATATGACAAACACGGTGTCCTAGGCACACCAATGCACATGCAATGCGAAGAAACACGTAAATGTAATCAAAACAAGATATCATGAGTTCGAGTCAAGTTCTCTAAATCCCCAGCGGAGTTGTCAGAAACTGTAGACGCGCCCGCGACGGCTTCATGCTACAATTCGGACTCAAATGTCACAGTTCTGAATCTAATCCCGCAAAGTACAATGCGAGACCGATAAATTACCAAAGAGTCTAAATCCGGTAAGTCGTTTTTGAAAATTGATTTTTATGAAAGAAGTGTCAAACATGGACTGCTTTTCTAGATATAGAGTCGCCACCTAAATATTTTATTTTGGGAAATTTAGGAAACCCTGACTCGTTGCCTAAGGTCATGTGTCCGTCATCACCAAAGTTGCCTCGGCTCGGGAACTTGGGTACGATTGGGGAAGGTCATCTATGAGCACCCCCGCTCGCCCGATCAAAGATCGGCCTGTACTAAGCATGATATTTTGTTTTTGAAAACACATGTGTTCTTATTCCGATTAAATAGCTAGAATTACTATGTGATGCGCACAACACACAAGTATAAACTAGATCGCCTAATTTGGAACAAAGCATCACATGTTTGTTTGAAAATGGTTTGAAGGTGCTACTCGTAAGTAGGCTAAGACGTGGATTTGCCACCCTCAAGTGGGCTTAAGAAAACATGATTTTGCCACTCTCAAGTGGGCTTAAAACTCGCATTTTAATGAATTGTTCCAATTCAAGTAATCTAACCTTCACCCACAGGCATTCAGGCAGTTATATCATATAAGTAGTTAGCCTCATGGCAAGCACACTTTCATGGCGGCATTCACACTCATGCAGGATGCTAAAGCATAAAAGCTTACCTAGTACTCTGAGCCAAAACAAAAGCTAGTTAGTAATCAATGCATGATCCTAGCTCATGTTAAGATGGCTAACGCAACACATGGAAAATGCAAATAGAGATAGGCTCGGCTATTCTAAAATGTCATGTGAAATGCAACACTTGATACATGTATTCAAATAGGAATTGAAATACAATGCAGTTTGTATGATGCGCTGAGCCTGGTGCACGCAATACAGATAAATGGATGCAAACATGTGAGCATAGGAATGCTAATTGAAACATGACCTAAAACTAACCACTGAAAGGAGGTAAGTAAAAGGGAGAAAGACTTGGGGTTGGAAGACATTCACACACTCACGCACACTTATTATAAAATTCGACCTTCCGACGGAGGTCTGAATAAATAATACAAGCCACCTAATTAACTAACTAACAAGCTACATAATTATTACAAAACTTTAACTAATTAAACAAATTAATTAAATTACAAAAGCAGTAAAGAGGCCTCGAGAAGAGGGATGCATGCATGCTCGGACGGCTTCGCTCGGACACCCTTTGCACTATTTTACACCTCTGAAAACTGTGCCAACTTTTGTGACACTTCTGAACCACCTTGGGAATATGCTGAGAGTCCATCGGCCAAGAGATAGGGCCATCGGCCAAGGGAATGGTGCCATCGACAAATGATAAGGCTCTCGGCCAAATGTTTGTTGCCGATCGGCACTGAACATGGTCGGTCGACCATACCTTCCTGCAAAATGCTGTTTTGCTGCAACAGAGGATAAATAGAGCATGGCAATGCATTTTCAAGACAATGTGTGTACAACCACCCTCCCTATCATGTCATGAGCTCAAGGGGGTATGGTTCTCGACCCTCGGACCACCAATCACGTATTTCAATGCATGACGGTCAAAGAGGCCAAGTGTGCAATTCAATATGGAATGAAATGCACAAAACACATAAGGGGCCCCAACCTCTGTCATGATTGATCAAGAGGCAAGGGAATGCACACTCAATGCAATGCAACCTAAGCATGCAAAGAACCCAAGCATGCAACAACATGTGAGGCAAGCATACAACTAATATGCAATAGGCATACAACCTAAACATGTAAGCTAGCATGGCATGCGACAAAATGCAATGGGGTTAGCATGCAACAACATGCAATATACAAACATGCAACGACATGTAATATACTAACTATGCAACAATCATGTGACAACATGGGAGGCAAGCATACAACAATATGCAAAGATGGACTTAAACCAAAATGGGAGGACCTCGGCCATGCCCAAATCAGTGGCCAAAATGATGAATTGATGACGTAAAATGCACATACAAGCATGCACATGTAATGGTCCACCAACAAGGCATAAAGATAACAACTCTTAAGCATGAGAAATGAGTGAAAATCATGGATGTATGACAATACTATAGGCCCTGAAATTAAGCATGGAATGATGCCAAGGCATGTAAACATCACAAGTATAGCATGGTAGAGACCTCAAGTCAAGGCATTTGCACTGTAGCTATTCAAAACATGAGCCATATGGCCAATACAACCCAAAATAGTCTTAGAGCATGCCAAAACAATGACAAAACATGCATGGAGCAAAGCCAAAACAAGCTAGCATGAAGGGCCAAAACATGGAGTATGCAAGGCCAATAAGGAGGTTTACACTACACCTACCAAAGCCGAGCATGAGATGACTTAACCAACAAAAATTAGAGTTATGGCATGTCAAACTAACACCAAAAATGGGCTAATACCAAGTCAACACATGATAGAATAACAAGCACACTCATTAGGCATGCAAGACTAGTAAAGAGGACTTACACTACAAGTGTAAGAAGCAAATGAGGGATGCTCTAACCAAGTAAAAACAGAGCTATATCATGGCAAGATAGGACCCAAAACACCCTGAAATGGTGGTCCAAAAGCCTAGACAAGATGGCATACGCATGGGCTCTTTTTCAAGGCATAAAGCATGAACCCTTCAAAGCATTGAAGGAGTGAAACATGTGAGTGGATGGCAATGAAACATGCTCTGAAATATCATTCCAAATGATACTAAATCATGCAAATAGCCCAAGCAATGCATGCTAGTGGCTTGGAAACTCAAGGCTAGTGAGCTAAAATGTACTATGGCTATACAAAGCATGGAATGCATGACCAAAATAACATAAATCAGACCTAGAGCATGCTAAAACATGACCATAATCTTCTCAGAGTCAAGCCCAAATCATCCTAGAATGATAGTCAAAAACATGATGCATGTTAGGCTAGTGTGCAAACTTACACTACAAGTGCATGGAGCATGCAAGCAACAACCAAACCAGCTTAAAATAGAGTTAGAGAAGGCCCAAAAAGTCACAAAAACATGCATGAAAAGAGCTAACATAAGCCACAAAAAGATGCTACTTTATAGAGCTAACAAGGCATGGCATGGAGAGACAAGGAGGGGAGGCAATCCCCTCCCATTTGGGACCTCAAAATAAGCTTTTTATCACTGAAAATCCTCTAGATTTCAGTGGTTATAAAGCCACAAAAAGTTGTTCTGAAAGGCCATAGAAGATGGCTCAAAAGCTATACAAGCTAAGGAACAAAAGGAAGAAACAACCCCCTTACACAAAATAGGCTTAAACCATCATTTTGAGGACTGAAAAACAAAGTTTTCCTCAGTTCAAAACCAAGCCAAAAACAGTTTAAAAGGGTGGCAAAACAAGCATGCAAAGTTGGCCAAGATAGTGTACAAAATGAGCTTAAAGAAGAGAGAGGCTTACCCTTGAAGCACAGCTGCAAAACAGGTCCAAACTCTGAGCTAAAACTAGCTTTTGGAGCTCAAAATGATCCTCAAAGAACCTCAGCCCAATGGTTGTTGAGTTTGATCAAGGATGCCTAGGTAAAGGTGAGGCATATCTTCAAGTATACCTCTTGCATGCACACAAGGTCAAGAGGGAGAGCAAGCTTGAGTGAAAAGTTGAACTTTTGCTCTGAAATTTCTAGAGAGAGAGAAATTTTCTAGAGAGAGAGGCTCCTAAAACTTGTTCAAGAAGTTCTATCCCTTGAAAATGAGAGATACAGCCTCATATGTAGCAAAAATGAGCTCAAGGTCAAAAATATCTGATTATAGGATAGCTGGAGCTTGCTGGAAACAGCTGGAGGAGAAATATCTGTCAAAAATCTGATTGTTGGACACTTCTGGCTGACCGGCCATCTTTAGTGCTGACTGGCCATCATTTTTGGCCGACAAGGTTCACTTTTGGCCGACTCATAGCTGCTGAGGTCAAATTGTGGCCGATGGACCTCCATAGAGGCCGATGGAAAAAATCAGCCCTAGTCCTTGAATTGAAGCAAGCCTAATTCCTTCATCTGGACTCCTTTTCAGGTCATTCTTGAGCCTAAACTGTAGCCCTGGAAGTCTTCTTTCTAAATTTGGTAGCTTCACCTAAAAATTCCATGTGTGCTAAGAGATATCCTTATTTTAGTGAAGGTTACTTAGTTTCGGTCCAACCAGAATGATGCCCAACTTCAACCAATTATATCTCCCCCATTCGGACACGGATTTAGAAGATTCTTAAGTTAAAAATGAAGCCCTAGAAGTAAAATTTCCAATGGTGGGGACCTAATAGCTGAAATCCAAGTATTCAAATGGATAGGCCTGATTTAGCAAGGGCTGCTCGACTCTCTCTTAGCGATTTATATCCATCTTCTTCTCCAACTTGGTTTCTTCCCTCTTCTCCTCTTTTCTTCAACTCAAAACCCCTAAACAAGGTGTTTTGAAATATTTTTCAATGATTTCATCCCTCTTTCATTTATTTCCACTTTGTCCTTGCTCGGTTTACCGAAAAGCGCATCATTTAACAAAATGCGAGCCTCAGAGCATTGTAGAAACTTTGTTTCAAAATATTTTGAAAGAGAGGGTTTTAAGGTCTAAAAGCCATTCAAAATAGTTTTAGTCCAAAATGGGGTGTGAGGTTAGGATCTGACTCTCCTCTTGCCAAAAAAATTAAACCTTTTGCCCTGCACATCTTTCACCACCTGGTAAACTATTAGTAGCGCCCAAGTCTTAAGGGCAATCAAAAATGGGTTGTCTGCACATGTGAATCAAGCCTACCGCTCCTTTGAGCTGTTTGATGATAAGGAGAGGCAAGGTGGACAAACATCCCCACAAAATGCTCTGTTTATTTTCTATTGCAGCTGGAGGAATCCAGCATTAGTGGTCGGCAGACCACTATAGGTGGCCGGCCGGCCACCACTTCTGGCCTACTGGCTACTTTTTCCAACAGTGCGATGTACTATTTCCTGCAGAATAGAGCAGAAATTGAGGTGAAAAATTAGTGCAATCTCCTGACTGTGCAACAGAAGCATTCCGGTAGCAAAACGGGGAGCATTTTTGAGTGGAAATCCACATCCATGCATGAACCATCCCTCGATTCACGGGATCCATTAAATTAATGTTGTAATAGTAGTATGTTGTACTTAAAGTAGCAGACTTGTAACTAATTAGTTAGTCTAATTTGAATAACTATTTTTTTTTGTATTGTACTTAATTAATTAGCTAAGGTAGTTAGTTAATTTGTGGTATTGTAATAATTAGCTAGCATAGTTAATTTATTTCATTTGGGTTGTAATAGATTAGTTAAGTAGCTTCGCTAGGGCATTCATTCGGACCCTCTTGCATGAAGGCAAATATGTAATAATGCGTGTATGCCTTCTAACCCCACGTCTTTCTCCCTTTTATTTACTTGCTTATAATGGGTAGTTTAGAATATCATGTTTCTTTTAGCATTTCCCATGTTTGCATCCATTTGTCTTGAATGAATCAAGGCTCGGTTAATCATTCTAACAAGCATTGTCAGTTATTACTTTGTTGAATACATGTTTAAAATGCATGCTATCAAATTGATTCACATGGTATATTAATAGCCAAGCCTATTAATTGCATCTTGCATGTGTTGTATTAGTCATATTGCATTAATTAGGGACATGCATGTTTTCTAATTATTTTGCTTGTTTTGGCTCGCCTCGGAGTACTAGGTGAGCATTTTATTGCTTTAGCATATTGCATGAGTGTGATTGTTGCCATGCCTAGCATGCTTGCCATGAGGCTAAATGCTTAAGTGCTATATCTGCTTGAATGCCTGTGGATGAAGGCTAATTGCTTGAATTGGAATAATTTGAATAATGTGCATATGAGATCACTTTTTCAAGTAGTACATATTCGAAACAATTTTCAAAAACATACGTGAAATCAAATGTTTCGATTTTCGTAAATTAGTCTATACTTGTATGCAACACATAGTAAAGTTAGTCTAATAACCAGAACAAGAGCATATAATGTAAATAAGAATCACATCATGATTAGTAGAGCCCGATCTTTGATCGAGTGAGCGGGAGTGCTCAATTCATGACCTTCTCCTCTCGTACCTAAGTTCTCAAGCCGAGACAATCTTGGTGATGATGGACACATGGCCTTTGGCATAAGTCTTGGGTTTTCTAAAATTTCCAAAAATATTTAGGTGGCGACTCTGTATTTGGCAAAACAGTCCATTTTCGGCATTTTGATTCAAAATCGATTTTCCAAAAAATTTGCCAGATTTGGACTCTTTTGTGTTTATCTATTTCACATTCCACTTGTGGAATCAGATTCAGAAACACATGAGTCTGAACTGTAGGGCTAGTCGTATCCAAAAGGAGCATGAAAAGTGAAGCTACACTAACAAATAATAATAATAATAATAATAATAATAATAATAATAATAATAATAATAATAATAATAATAATAATAATAATAATAATAATAATAATAATGGAGTAAGCAACAGGAGTGGCAACAGTAGCATAGTTGAAGGAAAACATGTTATCCATAAAACCATAAAACCACAAAATATATATTAAGAAAATGACACATGCGATGATGGAATTGAGATTCCACCTAGCTTCAAAAATCTTTGAGCTCCATCAAGACACTCAGGTGATAGCTCATTGTCACCAAAAGAACCTAGCAATTCACTAATCTGCATTACAAGCACAAAAGGAAGGAAAAAGTAAGCAGCTGAAAATGAGAAGAAAAATTTATGAAAGATTTTCCACATGATTATCCATGTACCAAAATGTCATCTTTCCACATGATTATCCACGTACCATTAATATATCTACATATTGGTCTATGGTTTAGCCATCGAGACTTAGTGACTATATTTGGATCTTATAACTTATCAACATCACTTCCCACATCAAAAGTCTCTCATGTCAGATATATTCAAATACAAACATCCAAAACATTTGTAGCCATTCAAAAAGAAAAAGACACAGACACGGACACAGACACAGACACAAACACAGATGCACAACTACACAAAATAAGAAAAGAGAAGAAATAAAAAATCTAAACCTTATTTATAGACCTCAGAAAAATGCAACCTATGACCATTCAAAATTAGATAACAAAGTAACTTCACTCTTCTAAAAATAGAGGATCTCCCATGCAAAGTAATCCTACTTCAAGAGATACCTTTTTCAAGGGTTTCATCCAACCAAATGGTAGGATCTTACCTATAGCAAGTACTCATGTATAATTTCACTTTCTGCTTTTTAGCAATTGCTAAAGAATGCATAGAATACATATAGATGAAACCAACAAAGATAACACTACAAAGGCAACTGTTAATTCCTTCCTGTAACTCTTAGATATATTTTTTCTTTCTAATCTTAAGATAAGAAATGCAACTTTAGTAAAAGGGTGAAAAAATATGAATATAATTATAACGGAATGGACATTCTCCAGCAAGAAACAACAAGGCTCAAGGGAAAGAGAGAAAAACTAAGAAAAAGGGTTGCATACCATGAAACTAAAGCACAAAGAAAAAATTTAAGAAGTTGGTTTGACTCCCTTCCACAAAGAAAAAATGTAGAACCACACAATTGAAGATTTGCCTGTGACAAATTGCTTAACTAGAATTACAAGAACCCGATCAAAAAAAAAAAAAATGAAAGTAGAATTACAAGAATATTAGACGAACTACTGAAATGGAACTGACCTCTCGTTGATTAGCACGATAACTGGAAATGCCAAAAGCATTGAATCTTACATCATCAACTTGAGAATCCCATTCAAATGGCCCTAACCAATTCTCCATAGTAACAGCAGTGTCACGACCTGAACCCGACCCTATGGGTTAAGGACGTAACCGGCCAGTAATCCTGAGATTACCTACGGCCTCAAACCAAAATAGACATAAACCAACAGAGTAAAGGGGCCAAACGGAAGCAATAATCAAAAACTTTGTCCATAGAGCCGTGCTTATATGCACTTCAAAACAAACCATACTCATATACGTTAATAACCCACATCAAAAGTACAGTGCCATAAAATTCTTTACAGACAGGATCATCCAATAAGTTAACCCATGACAGACTATCTACAAATATACACAAAGTCCTTGCCAGCAAGACAAAATATAGTTACATAACAAAATGGCAAGGATAGGTCTCGTGCGTGAGACACAAGGCTGACTTTCTCAAAACTCATGTTGTTCCTGGAAGACTTCACTGGGGCTGGGTTTGGACTTCCCTCGGCTCACCTACAAACACATGAATGAGCGTGAGCGATAGCCCAGCGAATAATATAAAATGCAGAAGTTATATAACCAATATGGAAGACAACATACTCCAAACGGCCTTGGGCCCAATTCATATTCCTACTTAACATATGTACATTTATGCAAGGTTTAGACCGAGTGACTGTAGTTCCAAACATACTGGCCTTTGGCCTATTCATTTATGTCAAAACGGCTTTCGGCCCATCCATTTATGTCATAACGGCCTTCGGCCCATATATTTGTGGCAAAACGGCCGTCGGCCCACTCGTTCGTGTCAAAACGGCCTTCGGCCCACTCATTCATGTCAAAACGACCTTCGGTCCATTCATTTCAATTGAAATGACCTCCAGTCCATTCATTACTGTCAAAACGACCTTTGATCCATTCATTTCTATCAAAACGACCTCTGGTCCATTCATTTCTATCAAAACGACCTTAGGTCCAATTATTTTCACGTCAGACTTTTGTCCACAATCCCAATCAGCAAAATCATAAAGCTTATAAGGGAATAAACAATTGGACATTCACAATTATTCGAATATCGATATTACTCACAGTGATCAGCTTGTGGATTCGCCCTGGAGCTTGACCCTACACATTCCATGAACACAAAAGGGTCATTATCAATTCAACCCGTTCTTTAATTCACATATTCCTCTTTAGGCTTTATTCTCATCTCATTAACTCGTTTACAATGCTTAACACGTGCCTAAGAGTGCTTACAAGTGGAAGAGAACGGAAAACAAAACACAGAACGAGTATATATAGAATTTTAGAGAGCAGGGTCCCCGCTCGAGCGTTCACTTCCCCGCTCGAGCAGACCGTTAAGGCCTGCAAAAGTACTGGTTGTATGAAAAATACGCTTGGGAGTGGAATAGAGCACTTGAGCGGAAGGCCTGTCTGAAAAACTCCCCGCTCGAGCGTGAGATATCCCGCTCGAGCGGACATCCAACTCTGCAAAAAGTGCTGGGAGCACGATTTCTTTGCTCGAGCGGCCTTTCCCTCGCTCTAGCGGAAGTCAAAATTCTGGAAATTTCGGATTGAGTTCTTGAGCTTCACCTCAGCTTTCAACCCACAATTTATGCATGTTATGGCTCAAAATTCACATTCACTCATGCTAACATGCTACTAATACAAAATTACAACATTAGGAAGCTCAATTTCTTATGTCATTTACATGCATGCCTCAAATTAATCCAAATTCATCACCAACATATCAAGTTTCAACATGCAAAGCTTGCCCTTTCATGATCTACTCTTGCATGTAAGAAATACACATTATTCACAACTTATTTGGTGAAGAAGTGGTCATACCCATGGATTTCATTCAAATTTCAATATAGATTACACAAAGTAAGCTCAAACATGGAAATCTACAACAATTCTTTACATGCATGCTTCTCTTAACTTGAAATTCAACATATACAACTCAATCCCTTCACATTCAAACTAATTCATGCTCTTGGCCATCTATCAAACTTGAATTCACAAGATGATGACTGAAAATGCATGAATTACTCACCAAGGAGTTTAATCTTCACAATCTATGGCAATTCTTGAGCTTAACCTCCAAATTTCCAAGCTTCAAGCCAACCCTCAATCTCCTATTCTCTCTCCTTCCCCACCGACCCTCTCTTCTCTTCTTTGAGTTTATTATCAGTCAAAATGGGGCTAGGGAGAGAGAGATTGAGTGTTTGAAGCTTGACAACAAAACCCACTAAGGCCAAGATTATAATAATAAGGTAGTTGGGCTCTAATTCATCAATTTCATCGGTTTAATCTAACCCGAATCAATTTTCAATTAAATTTCATCGTAGGTTCTAAAAATTATGTCAATCACAATGGCGTAATCAATTTCGGGTTCTGTGGCCGATAGGGCCCTCAATTTAATTCCCAAAGTAGTTTACTCAAACAGATATTCCTATAGTGAACAGATAGAATTGCAAAATCACATATTCACATAATGGCACATAAAATCATGTTGAACACATAATCATATTCAAATTAAGGACCAATTTAGCATATTACGGAACAGGGGTATCACAGTCTCCCCCCCTTTAGGGAGTTTGGTCCTCCAAACTTGATTTACCTTCATCGGGAAACAAATGTGGATAGCTCAATCGCATTTCCTCCTCTTTTTCCGATGTAGCATCCGTCCCATAGTGCTCTTTCCATCCCACTTTCACCATTGGGATGGACTTGCTTCTCAACTGTTTCACTTGCCTGTCAACAATCCATTCCGGCCATTCAGCATATTCCATATTTTCATCAATAGAAACTCGGTGATAATCAATCACATGAAACGGGTCTCCGAGGTAACCCCTCAACATCGACACGTGAAACACATTATGGATTTGCTCGAATCCCGGGGGCAAGGCAACTCTATAAGCAACTGGACCAAGCCTTTCCAAAATCTGAAACGGCCCAATGTAGCGAGGCGACAACTTGCCCTTTTTCCCAAATCTGACTTGGCCCTTCGTCAGAGAAACACGGATGAACACATGGTCACCAACCTCATACTCAAGAGGTCTTCTCCGAACGTCTACATAATTCTTTTGTCGGTCCTGAGCTGTTTTGAGCCTTTGACGAATAGTCTTGATTTTCTCGGATGTGTCTTGCACAATTTCTGGCCCAAGCAAAGATCTATCCCCGACCTCTGTCCAACAGATAGGTGATCTACACCTCCTACCATACAAAGCCTCGTATGGTGCCACACCGATGCTGGAATGGAAGCTATTATTATAAGCAAATTCTGCAAGTGGCAAATAATCTTCCCAACTCCCTTGAAAATCCAAAGCACACATGCGAAACATATCCTCCAATGTCTGTATCGTTCGTTCTAACTGCCCATCTGTCTGTGGGTGGAATGCAGTACTGAACCTTAGTTCTGTTCCCATAGCTTCCTGCAAACTCTTCCACAATCTAGATACAAATTTCGGATCTCTATCCGACACAATAGATACCGGAACTCTATGTAAACGGACAATTTCATCAACATAAATAGTAGCCAGTCTATAAGCAGTAAATGTAGTTTTCACCGGTAGAAAATGTGCAAATTTGGTCAATCTATCAACTATAATCCAAACAGAATCCATACCTCGAGAAGTCTGAGGTAGGCCAATGACGAAATCCATAGTCACATGTTCCCACTTCCATTCAGGAATAGGGAGAGGTTGAAGTAGACCGCCTGGTTTCTGATGTTCAGCCTTAACCTGCTGACACTGAAGGCACTTCGACACATATTCTGCAATCTCTCTCTTCATTTTAGGCCACCAATAGGTTTGTTTCAAATCTCGATATATTTTATTGTTGCCCGGATGCATAGCAAACACGGATCTGTGGGCTTCATCTAAACCCTCTTCTTTAGCTCAGGGATATCTGGGACACATATTCGGTTCCGAAATTTCAACACTTCATTCTCAATGCTAAATTCTGCTTTTGAACTTGTCTCAAATTCATCAATTACCTTTCTGAGGAACTCATCCCCTTTCTGTTTCTGCTTAATTTCATCAACAATTGCCGGCTCGGCTGTAATAGCGGCTATCAATCCGCCCTGTTCACATACTACCACTTTGATTTCAGACCTTTCCAAGTCTTGCAAAATCTCCCTTTGTTCAATAAGCAAACAAGCCACGCTGTCACGCCCCTAACTCGCCCCTAAAAGTTTGGGCATTACCACCTCAGAAAACGGACATAAAACCTGATGAATATAATCTACGGGGCCTGAACGGAAGCATTTAATAGTATATAATAGCAAACAATAATAATAATAATAATAATAACAATATATCCACTGAGCTACCACTACCATGCCAGGATCACAAACAGAACATAATGCAGATAAATATACAGTGACGTGCACCTGAAGATAGCTATGTACATATACATATACGCCGATCTTAACAGACATTTAGGGTACAAATTAAAACTTAGCAAAACTCCATAACTTGAACGATCAACAGCTAAGAGCTTAGATACTCAGGGTTTGACAACTGGGTAACAAAAGCCACAGGTGAAGGTTGATCGCCAGGTTGAGTGCGTACAGAAACAAACATAAAATAGAGTGAGTCAAGCTCAGTGAATAATAACACATAACAATTCAATGCTCAACATGAATTATAATCCATATCCGTGTGTTTATCAATTAAGAGGACATATGGTTTATTTGTTTCTGTATGCATAGCTAAGTATCTTTTTCAGAAAACTTGTCATATCTTGAACATTCGGGGTTTCATAGTGCATCTAGGCATTTTGGGGAAAATTATCCAGTAAGCATATCATATTATAAACATATCACAAGTTCATAGCATTTTTTCTCATTTCAGAAATTACTTATCATATGAAACATTTCGTAACTCCAAATACGGGTTTCATCAAAATTATTTATATTTTAAGTATCTTTTACAGAACGGCCTTGAGCCTAATCTTAAACACAATGGCTTTAAGCCCTTAACAGAACGGCTTGAAATCCTTAACAAAATGGCATGAAGCTCTTATCAAAACGGCATAAAGCCCTTGAAACACATTGGCATTAAAGCCCTAAAACATATGGCATAAAAGCCCTTGGAACATCTGGCACAATAGCCCCTTGAAACATATGGCATAAAAAGCCCTTCAAAGATGGCATATAGCCCTTGAAAAGTTGGCATGAAGCCCTTGAACATAGATTGGCATTAAGCCCATGTGATGGCATAAAGCCCTTGTAATGGCATAAAGCCCTTGTAACTTGTGATGGCATAGAGCCCTTGTAATGAGAATGATTTCAGTCTTCTTAAAGTATCGGTATGCAATAATGCACATAAGTTTCCCATGGCCTGATTACAAATTAATACAGGTGTCTTGCGTACAACTGAATAATAATAATCATAACAATTATTAACTGAGGCCACATAATAATATTAAACATTGCATGCGTGTCATAGGTTCTTGATGACCTTGGGTCCATAAGTAACACAATAGAATAATCTCAGTTTCATACAGATACTTGGCTTAAAGATGAACATAATTCTATTTATTCATTAAGAAACGACGTAGTTTGCTTATAGATAATAGAGAATTATTATTCGCTATTGATAGAACGAAGTCATTCTAAAGCCATACCGATATATGCCAATATTTCAACGTTCACATTGACTTTCACTCATCATAATTGTTCATGTAACATGTTCGTGTAACACTTACAAGAAACAGAGCGTTTGTGATAATAATTATCAATAATAAATAAAATGTACATCTCCGTACTATTACTCACAGTGTGTTGGTAGAGCGTTTATTCCTCCCGAAGCGTGTCCTACACACATATGAGGTCACACATTAATTTTCTAAATCATTTCCCCTAATTTCCTTTCTCATTTTAACATGATTCACAATGCTCAAAACAAAGTTCATTCGCAAATTTTAACATTATTTCAAAACATCTCAAAAATGCAATTCAACTTGTACATGCATAATTCAACCCACCAATTCCATGATTATATTTTCAATTTGGGCAAAAATCATTATTTATCATCACAAATTAACCTCGGGTTTCAAGAAAAATATAAAGTTTTCCATAAAAAAAAAATACGAACTTCTCATACCATGACCTTACATCCTAATTTTCTCCTTGATTATACATCTATGGGTTATATCTCACCACCTTAACTCATCAATTGAACCTTCCATGCTTCAAACCCGAAATTCCCAAATCTCATAATTTCCTCCATATGCTCAAAATGAAAATTTGTACATTAATACAATGGAAAAACCACAAATCTATCTCTTGCTGTGAGTATTGAAGAGTATTAGAACCCTCACCTCAAGAATCAATAAAGGAGCAAGCTTGAGGAGAAACCTTCGCAAACCCGAGTTCCAATCGGGTAAAAACATCGATCTTTTCTTGTTCTCCACCCTTGATGCAAAAACCATGGTGGATTGTTGTTCATAATAGAGGAAATCAAGGTTTTGAGGCTAGGGTTTTGGAGGTTTTCGGACTTAGGAGAAGAGGAAAGAAGAAAGAGGAAAGAAAATGTGGAAAAAGATCTCAAAATCCCGTTTTTACGTTGCTGTACTTGCCAACCCCGCTCGAGCGTCCTTATTCCCGCTCGAGTGTACCTGCTCCCAGCACAAATACCAAACCTTTAATCATGTATAACTCTCTCATCCGGGCTCCGTTTTAGGCCGTTCTTGTGTCCAAATTGAAGCCCTGGAGATAAGCTTTTCAATGGTTCTAACCTCACATTCAAATTCAAAGTGTGGAAAAAGAAAAGGGCAAAAGAGTGACTGTTGAACATAAACAAATTGTTCGAATTAAAGTTTTTGGTCCCATCTTACTTCATCATCATATTACCACCTCAAACAATACTCCAAAATAAAATAAGAAGATTCCAAATACACCAATACAATGTCAAGGGAAATCTTACTTCTCACGCTCGAGCGTCGCTTCAACCGCTCGAGCGCGCACAGACCAATAAAACAGTCCGCTCGAGCGTCAACTTCTCCGCTCGAGCAGAGATTCACAACTCCCAGAATCTCAGGCCGTCTGCAAAATTGCTGAGATCCCCAGAAGTCCGCTCGAGCGTAAACTCCTCCGCTCGAGCGGAGGGAAAAATTCTGGGTCGTCACACACACTCCCTGTTGATTTTCTACTTAAGGCATCAGCAACCGTATTGACTTTCCTGGGATGATACTGAATCTCTAGATCGTAGTCTTTTATCAGTTCTAGCCACCTTCTCTGACGCATATTCAACTCTTTCTACGTGAAGAAGTATTTTAGGCTCTTATGATCCGTGTAGACTTCACACTTTGCCTCATACAAATAATGTCGCCAGATCTTCAAAGAAAAAACGATTGCGGCCAATTCTAGGTCATGTGTTGGATAGTTCCTCTCGTGTGGCCTCAACTTCCTGGAGGCATAAGCAATAACCTTTCTGTTCTGCATTAACACACAACCCAAACCTTTATAAGATGCATCACTGAAAATCACGAAATTTTCCGTACCTGAAGGTAGGGTCAAAATTGGTGCAGTGGTCAATCTTGTCTTCAATTCATGAAAGGCTGATTCTCTTTCACTATTCCACTCAAATGGTTGTCCTTTACGTGTCAATTGGGTAAGAGGTACTGCTAATTTCCAAAAGTCCTTCACAAACCTCCTGTAGAACCCAGCTAAGCCCATGAAAATGCGAACTTCTGTCACATTAGTCGGTGTAGGCCAATTCACAATTGCCTCTATCTTCTGCGGGTCCACTGAAATTCCTTCCTTGTTGATCACATGCCCTAAGAAAACAACCTCATCCAACCAAAACTCACATTTCTTTAGTTTAGCGAACAATTTCCTTTCCCGAAGTATTTGTAAAACAGTTCTCACGTGATGCTCATGTTCAAGTCTATCTTTAGAGTATATCAAAATATCATCGATGAAGACTACAACAAACTCATCAAGGTAGGTTTTAAAAATTCTATTCATTAAGTCCATAAATGCTGCCCGAGCATTAGTCACTCCGAACGGCATAACAAGAAACTCAAAATGACCATACCTCGTTCTGAATGCGGTTTTCTCAACATCCTCTGCCTTAACTTTCAGCTGATGATACCCCGATCTCAAATCAATCTTAGAAAACACCTATGATCCCTGCAACTGGTCAAATAAGTCATCAATACGGGGTATGGGATATCTGTTCTTTATTGTTACCTTGTTCAATTCCCGGTAATCAATGCACACGCCCAAGGTACCATCCTTCTTCTTTACAAATAATACTGGTGCACCCCAAGGCGAAGTGCTAGGCTGGATAAACCCTTTATCAAGAAAGCCTTGCAACTGTTCCTCTAATTCTTTCATTTCGGCAGTAGCCATTCTGTAGGGAGTTTTTGAAATAGGCTGGGTGCCTGGCACCGTTTCAATGGTAAACTTGATCTCCCTGTCTACCAATTCCCCTGGTAATTCATTCGGAAACACATCCGGAAATTCTCTAACAATAGGAAAATTATTCAATTCAACATTCTCAGATTGTTCAGACAACACATAGCACAAATAACCCTGGCACCCTTTCCTGATCAGTTTACATGCTTTCATTGCAGATATCAAATAAGGTGGAGGCACTACCCCATTACCCACAAACACAATCTCCTTATGTTCAGGTGGTTTAAACACGACTTGCTTTGTTACATAATCAATGGCGGCACAACACTTGGTTAACCAATCCATGCTCAAAATTACATCAAAATGTCTAAAGTTCAAGGGTAACAAATCTACATACAGGATAGCATCCTCAACACGCATTTCACAAAACCGGTATATGGATTCACACAACACAGATTCCCCCGATGGAGCAGACACACATAACAAATATGGCAATAATTCTAGGGGTCTATTTAGTCTAGATGCAAATGTACAAGTCACAAACGAGTGTGTTGATCCAGAGTCAATTAATACAAAGGCATCTTGATTACATATTGAAATAGTACCTGAGACAACGGCACTGGCGTTCCGTGTATCGCCCGGAACAAGTGCAAAAACTCTCTCCTGTCTCACTGTATCCCCAGTAGTAGTAGATTTCAAGGTGTTCCCCGGCTTTGGGATCGATGCAGTGGAACTAGCTGCTAGTTTCCCACTGTTCTAATTAGATTCTCGGGCTATGTGCCCTTGCTTTCCACATTTGAAACAGGCTCTCGATGCACGGTAACAGACTCCACGATGCCTTTTTCTACAAATGTTGCACATGGGAGCTGCGTCTCGGGAAGAACTCGAAGTATTTGAGGAGCCCGTGTTTTGCTTTTTCAAAAATTTCTTCTTCGAAAAGAAGCCTGGCCTTTTATTGCCCTTCCATTCTGTTGTTGGCTTAGCCTGTTTAGCTATGTTAGCCTCTGATATGATGGCCCTGTCTAGCACCCCAATGTAGGTCTCCAGCTTTAGGACATTCACCCTCTCAAGGATGTCACTGCGAAGTCCACCTTCGAAATGTCTTGCCTTCTTATAGTCTGTGTCAATTACATGTGGGGCGAACCTGGCCAATTCAGTGAATTTGGCCTCATACTCAGCTACAGTCATGCTATCTTGCTTGAGTTCCATGAATTCCGCTACTTTCCTGTCCCGGACGCATTGTGGAAAGTACTTGTCATAAAATATTTCTAGAAACTTCACCCAGTCAACATCCTTATGATTTTCTCGCATCAACATCCACCATCTTCTTGCTTCGTCCTCTAGCATAAAAGTGGCTAGAAGCACTTTCTGAGTCTCTGAACAGGGGAACACTTCAAATAATTTCTCAATGCCAAGGACCCATGCTTCGGCTTTCAACGGATCTAATCCCCCGTGGAACTGTGGGGGTTTCATTTTCTTGAATTCCTTGGTGAGAGCTATTATCCGGTCATCATTTTGATTATCTAGCACGGGTGGTGCCGGAGGTGGAGGTGGCGGGTGTGGTTGCTGCCACTGTTGTTGCCACTCCTGTTGCTGCCTTAAAGCCTCCGCCATTTCCTGAATTAGTCTTTCCATTCTGTCCGGTCTGGCAGTAGAAGATTCCTTTATCTCATCACCTCTGGTCCTCACCATCTGATTAAACTTGCATTATATTTCACATAAAAGGTACACAAGTATGCATACACTAAGAAGCACATATTTCCAGGTGATTTATAATGCAAGTAGTTCACAACTTACGACACCCAATCGCTCATATCAAAACATTTAGGCATATAATCAATGCTTCCAAATTCATATTTATCACATGAATGCATCCTAGATCTTATCTAGACGCTTATTGCTCTTCTTGGACAAGTGTGTGAGTTATTAACTCGTGCTCTGATACCACTCTATCATGACCCGAACCCGCCCCTATGGGTTAAGGACGTAACCGGCCAGTAATCCTGAGATTACCTACGGCCTCAAACCAAAATAGACATAAACCAACAGAGTAAAGGGGCTAAACGGAAGCAATAATCAAAAACTTTGTCCATAGAGTCGTGCTTATATGCACTTCAAAACAAACCATACTCATATACGTTAATAACCCACATCAAAAGTACAGTGCCTTAAAATTCTTTACAGACAGGATCATCCAACTAAGTCAACCCACGACAGACTATCTACAAATATACACAAAGTCCTTGCCAGCAAGACAAAATATAGTTACATAACAAAATGGCAAGGATAGGTCTCGTGCGTGAGACACAAGGCTGACTTTCTCAAAACTCATGTTGTTCCTGGCAGACTTCACTGGGGCTGGGTTTGGACTTCCCTCGGCTCACCTACAAACACATGAATGAGCGTGAAAGATAGCCCAGTAAATCATATCAAATGCAGAAGTTATATAACCAATATGGAAGACAACATACCCCAAACGGCCTTGGGCCCAATTCATATTCCTACTTAACATATGTACATTTATGCAAGGTTTAAATCGAGTGACTGTAGTTCCAAACATACTGGCCTTTGGCCCATTCAATTATGTCAAAACGGCCTTCGGCCCATCCATTTATGTCATAACGGCCTTCGGCCCATATATTTGTGGCAAAACGGCCTTCGGCCCACTCGTTCCTGTCAAAACGGCCTTCGGCCCACTCATTCATGTCAAAACGACCTTCGGTCCATTCATTTCAATCGAAACGACCTCCGGTCCGTTCATTACTGTCAAAACGACCTTTGGTCCATTCATTTCTATCAAAATGACCTCTGGTCCATTCATTTCTATCAAAACGACCTTAGGTCCAATTATTTTCACGTCAGACTTTTGTCCACAATCCCAATCAGCAAATCATAAAGCTTATAAGGGAATAAACAATTGGACATTCACAATTATTCTAATATCGATATTACTCACAGTGATCGGCTTGTGGATTCGCCCTGGAGCTTGACCCTACACATTCCATGAACACAAAAGGGTCATTATCAATTCAACCCGTTCTTTAATTCACATATTCCTCTTTAGGCTTTATTCTCATCTCATTAACTCGTTTACAATGCTTAACACGTGCCTAAGAGTGCTTACAAGTGGAAGAGAACGGAAAACAAAACACAGAACGAGTATATATAGAATTTTAGAGAACAGGGTCCCCGCTCGAGCGTTCACTTCCCCGCTCGAGCAGACCGTTAAGGCCTGCAAAAGTACTGGTTGTATGAAAAATACGCTCGGCCATGGAATAGAGCACTCGAGCGGAAGGCCTGTCTGAAAAACTCCCCGCTCGAGCGTGAGATATCCCGCTCGAGTGGACATCCAACTCTGCAAAAAGTGCTGGGAGCACGATTTCTTTGCTCGAGCGGCCTTTCCCTCGCTCTAGCGGAAGTCAAAATTCTGGAAATTTCGGATTGAGTTCTTGAGCTTCACCTCAGCTTTCAACCCACAATTTATGCATGTTATGGCTCAAAATTCACATTCACTCATGCTAACATGCTACTAATACAAAATTACAACATTAGGAAGCTCAATTTCTTATGTCATTTACATGCATGCCTCAAATTAATCCAAATTCATCACCAACATATCAAGTTTCAACATGCAAAGCTTGCCCTTTCATGATCTACTCTTGCATGTAAGAAATACACATTATTCACAACTTATTTGGTGAAGAAGTGGTCATACCCTTGGATTTCATTCAAATTTCAATATAGATTACACAAAGTAAGCTCAAACATGGAAATCTACAACAATTCTTTACATGCATGCTTCTCTTAACTTGAAATTCAACATATACAGCTCAATCCCTTCACATTCAAACTAATTCATGCTCTTGGCCATCTATCAAACTTGAATTCACAAGATGATGACTGAAAATGCATGAATTACTCACCAAGGAGTTTAATCTTCACAATCTATGGCAATTCTTGAGCTTAACTTCCAAATTTCCAAGCTTGAAGCCAACCCTCAATCTCCTATTCTCTCTTCTTCCCCACCGACCCTCTCATCTCTTCTTTGAGTTTATTATCAGTCAAAATGAGGCTAAGGAGAGAGAGATTGAGTGTTTAAAGCTTGACAACAAAACCCACTAAGGCCAAGATTATAATAATAAGGTAGTTGGGCTCTAATTCATCAATTTCATCGGTTTAATCTAACCCGAATGAATTTTTATTTAAATTTCACCGTAGGCTCTAAAAATTATGCCAATCACAATGGCGTAATAAATTTCGGGTTCTATGGCCGATAGGGCCCTCAATTTAATTCCCAAAGTAGTTTACTCAAACAGATATTCCTACAGTGAACAGATAGAATTGCAAAATCACATATATTCACATAATGGCACATAAAATCATGTTGAACACATAATCATATTCAAATTAAGGACCAATTTAGCATATTACGGAACAGGGGTATCACAAGCAGTGCCATCATTCCGAAGACTTCCCAATGCTTCATAGTCTTCCAATAGGGCCTTCAATTCAGATTGTCTCTCATACAATTTCTCTTAGCCAAAATTGTCTGACCCAAATATTGGCCAAAAACTGTCACGAAAATATTTAATTTCTTGATACAAACCCTTAGAAACACAAAAAAAGAAGAAGATAGAAACACAAACAAAATATTGGCCAAAACTGTTTGACCCAAATATTGGCTAAAAACTATCACCAAAATATATGATTTCTTGATTAAGATGAACAAAGAAAATTAAACAACAAACTAAGATGAACAAAGAAAATCTAACAACAAAGTAAGACGAACAAAAAATATGATGAACAAACTAAGATGAAAAAAAATAAGATGAACAAAATTGAGAGAAATATGAACAAACTGAGAAGTAATTGAAAACCCTTATGAGAAGTGAAAACCCAATAAGCGTATTGAGCATTAGAGAGAGAAATGGACCTGATTCGAGGAGATTTTCAGTGTAATCGTTGCCCCAATTCGTTCGATCAATGCTTTGTCTGTGTTTTTTTGAACACAGCAAACCTATGAAGACATGAAGATAGAAATAAAATTGGTTTAAAATTCGTTCTTCTGAAGTCATTAACTAAGGGTTGAAAATATAAATAAATAAAAAAAAATTGTCTGATTGAAGAGAAAACAACAAAAAAATCATCAATCGAACGACAAAAAAATAGCTGCTACCGATAAAGAAATAGAGAGGTGTTACCTGAAGGCGAACAGTTGCTATAGATGACAACCACCAAAGCAACGAAGAGCCGATGACGCAACGAAGAACCACCTAAGGACAAAGGTAGTGGACAAGTACAGAAAAAGTTAATCTTTTTCTGCATTTAGTAGATTGAGTGAAGAAAAAATAAATAAAAAAATAAAAATTATTTTCATATATAACTCAAATCAACATAATAATTTAACTACTAGATTTCTTACGGCGAGAAAATCTGACGTTCAAAAGAGAGAGGGAGCCAAAGTAGTTGTACCTAAGATTTCTAAAACAAGGTTTGATATTCAAGTGTATGGAAAAACATTAAAAACTTAGTCGTGTTAAACTAATTTACTAACTCACTAACATTCTACAAACAGAAATTAAAATCACCACTAGATTGCGAGTGTTGATACATCTCAATAAATACAAGATGGTTAGGATTGTACATTCCATCCTCAATCTTCCTAGACACAGGATGTTTTTCCTTCATTAGAATTCAAGGAGAAACCAAAAAAAAAAAAAAAAAAAAAAAAAAAGACATTATAGAAAGTTCCAAATCCTACGTCCAAAAACTGCAGCAAGTGAAACAACTTCATAGTTAGGTCCTGCAAATGCCTACTTGATCAAACACCAAGTATCACATCCAACTAACTATTGAAACATCAGACGGTCAATGTTTCTTTATAAACATTATCAATCCATAATTTTCTTTGTGAGCAATAATTTCCCATCAATAAGAAAATCTAGAAGATAACTATCATCATTCTTGTCTCATCCCAAGGCAACTTAACAGATTTACTACATTAGAATATTTCCATTTTCACCCCGCTAATCTTAGTGATTATTTTTAGCATCTATGTTGTAAACCAGAAGACGCAAGTGCTACAAAATCTGTTCCAAACAATTCCACCTTACAATTTAAGCTTTGTGTGAAATTTTTTAGTCCTAAATAAAAAGACTTGTATCTTATCAGACAACAAGAGAACCATTACGCACGCACACACACACACACAAACATTACGACAGAAAATAGATACCTCACTAGGTGAGCCCCATATCTGCGGAGATAGAAGTCTGACTCAGCTGCAAGAATGGCTGGGGGTAATATTTCTGCACCTCGTGGATTAGATGGGACGCAAATCTACATTAGATCATAAGCACCCAGGAATGTCAAAGATGGATATAATTGTTGATCTCGCCAAGATATTAATGTAAGAACATCATTTCTAATTCTTTCTCCATTAAATGGTTTGCTACAAGATAAAGAAGGAAATAATTTTTAAACTTTCAAATCCAAACTCTTTTTTTTTATTTTTTTATCAAAGTTGAAATATTTTGTTCCAGTAAATTCTTAACTATGTATGAATAATTTGCGCCTTTCATCTCATATTAAAAACAAGGAAACATATATACCTTTGATGTATTGTTCAATTTTGAGCTTCAGTTGAGGTGTTTCTATTACCCTTTGGAGCAAACAAAGCATTCAAAAATGTTGAATTTTTATCCTCATTATAGGAAACATTAATTGAAGGAAGAAGGCTAGAATGGACATTCAACTGCCAAATTTGGATGCAAAGAGAAAATATTCATCATGTAATGGAGCTTGTTATCTAATTGCTATTGTCTAAAGAAATATGTAAATAAACCATGAACTAAAACTTTGCGCAGTAACATGAAAACATAATTAAACCCCAAACAACGAAGCATAACATGAAAACAAAATAGGAACCCATGGCTTACAATCTCTCTAATCACTTTAACGAACTGAAATCAATCATTAATTGAACCCCAAAGAGTCCAACAAAATCAAACAATTTACCTGAAAAAATTACAAAAATTTGACAATCTTTATAAACACAGAGACACGAGTCTATGGATACATATATGCAACAGAGAAAAACTTACCTTACAATGTGAAGGAAGATCAAGTCAAAACCCTACGACGGAGAGATTGAGGGAGAACCAGAGCAGATCAGCGATGAATTTTTCGTCATCGCATCGTTGTTCGTCGACTTCTTAATCAATGCCAATCCCAAAATCGAATCAATATCTCAATCAAAACAAGACAATCAATAGCTCAATCAATGCAAAGGCAATTCTGCAAAGCTAGGCCATGAACCCTTCAAATTCAAACTTTACGAAAAATTAAAATAAAATACAAATGTCAATCAGACCAAAAATGAAAATCAAATACAAAAGTAGATCAGATCAAAAATCAAAATCAGATTCGGATCTTTGATAGAGAGGCCACCGCTTGTGCGATAGAGATAGAGATGACACACCTTCTGAGACATAGCTCTCGAGAGAAAAAGCTTCAGAAAGAGAAGTGAGAGACGGGGATAGCCATGGAATTTTAGAGAGCTCAACAAGAAAGATTAAAAGTGAGAGCTAGGGCTTTTGTTTTCAACAATGAAGATTGGGACTCTCACGTCCTTTTAACTAAATAAACAAATACCTAGCAAATATGAAATGTGGAAAATAAGAAACAATTATGAATTAAAATGACAAGTATTTTGAGTTACAAGGGATTGTTTAGGAATTGTCAATTTTTGATTTTTTATAAATAAAAAAAATGTAAAATGTTTGTTGAGATTAAAGGATGTAATAAAAAAAAATGATGTGTTCCAAATAAAATAATAAAACAACACCTGAAAATACCTTATCATTTTGAATAAATGCTGAAATTTTTAATTTACCTATAACTCAGTTTGGTTTTGAAATTCAAAAACTGTTGAGTTTTTTTTTTTTTCATTTATTATTTTTCTTATGTTTTAGTAAATGTTTTCATATTTAAATTAATTTTTTTTACTTTCTAAATTTACTTAATATACATCAATTTAAAAAGTAAAATATTTTTGACGAAATTTATTTTTTTTAACAAAATACAAATATATATATATTTGTTTTTTTTCATATTTAGTGAATTTTTTTTTTGTAAAAGAATTATTTTTTTCAAAAAAAATTCATATTTAGTGAATTTTGTTAGATTTTTGTAAAAATATTTTTACTTTTTAAGTATATTTACAAAGTAAAAACAATTAAAGTAAAAATATCAATACCGATAAAAAAATCAAAAAGAAAAAAATTTAAAAATAATTTTTTGAGTTTCAGGATACTCTATTTTGCAAAAGTGAGTTGTTATATTTACTAAATTATTATTTGGTGTTAAATGTTATTTAATTTGGTGTTAAATTTAAATTTTATTAGTAGAAGTTTTCATGACATGCTAATGTATGCCGTAGAAAGTTATGATATATTATGGCATAAAATGCATGTCGTCATAAGTGTAAATATTTCAAGACAAATTTTTGCAAGTCGTAAAAATATAATTTTTTTTATGTCATATTTTGAATGCCGTAAATATATGAATTAACGTCTTACATGATATGTATGTCGTTTTTGACAAAGTATTAATGGCTTACATAAAAAATAAATAAATAAATAAAATAAAAAAATGTCATAAAATACATTAATTATGACATGCATTTAATGCATGCCATAAACATAAAGCCGTAGAAGAATGTAGATGAATGTGATGAGCTCATAAATTATGACATACATTTTCTGCACTTTTTGTATGCCGTGAAAATATACATTTTTTACGACATACTTTTGCATGCAATAAAAAAATTAGATTTCATTTTTTTTTTTTTTTTGGTACAAGTGTTCATGACATTCATTAGCATGTCGTGTAAAGTTATAATATTTTACAACATAAAATGTATGTCGTCTTAAGTACAAATATTTTATGACATATTTTTGTAAGTCATAAAAACATACATTTTTTACGGCATACTTTTGCATGCATTAAATATATGAATTAATGACTTACATGGTATGTATGTGGTTATTGACAAAACATTAACCGCTTGCAAAAAAAAATGTCGTAGAATGTACTAAGTACAACATGCATTTAATGCATGCCATAAACATGATGCCATAAATAGTTAGTTTTGTTGTAGTGAATATTATGCTTAACGGCTTTGAATATTATGCTTATGTTGTTGTAAGTCCTCATGGATTTGGGGGTTTAGGCCATAGACACAAATTCATTTGAGTTGATAGCTTTTCATTCCTTATTTTTTATGTAAAGAATCTCACTTTAATAATCACCTTCGCATAATCATCTTTGCAACCTCCTCCTTTTTTTGGTTTTCTTTGTTTAAGAGTTGTTTCAAACAATTGATTGTTGCTCAAAGCATAAGAAAGACCTTCTATACTTAATAGTTTCATCTCTTTGAAGGTTCATTACTAGGGCATTACGTCTCTCTTATGCTAAGTACAACTTCTTATTTGACACTTCTCTTCATCAGTGGACGTGTAGACACCCCATTTTTTACGGCCCTTAAGACTTGGGCGCCACTGATTGATCACTCAATGATGAATGTGTACGCTTGTCAAATGCTTAATTCCCTCAGCAGGAAACCTCAATTTTGAACATACAACCTTTTCACCTTGTTTTTCGACCAAAACAGCAGTTTTTTAAGCCTGACTATCTGTGTGCCTGCTGACCCACTAATGACTCCATCCACCCACTATTAGTGGCCGGCCACGCCCTTCTAGTGGCCTGCTGCCCACTTATGCCTGCAAACCCACTTGTGGCTCCTGCCGGCCAATTGTGTAATTTTTCGGATCTTTTTGCTAGCTGTGCCAACTGTCTCCATAGGTGCATGCACGATACTAGCTGTGTCTGTATAGATATTTCTGAGGTGGTCTCATATATTTCTATATATAGATGACTCTCTCTTATTTTTTAGGGTTAGAAAATTTTGGAGACCAAAAGTTTTGAAAAATATTTCTCTCTCTACATCTCTCTCTCTCTCTCTCTCTCTTATAACTTTTATATCCTTTGCCTAGACACTCTAAACCAAACCTTGAAGGATCTTTGCTGAGGTGCTTAAGCATGCATTTTAGCACTTGAGTGTGAAATTAGTGGTTTGGGAATTCAAGGGATCATTCCTCTTCAAGAGTTATACATTCCAGTTCTTTTGTACCGTCTCTTTCTCATATTTTCTTGACATTTGTGAGTTGTTCATCACCTGTATTTTTGGGTTGAAACTTGTGGTTTAGAGCCACTAAAGGTAAAGGGGTGAATCACCCTTCTTTGAACCTTGTTTCGTAGGTTTTTATTCTTGTGTTTCTCACCTTTTAATCAACTTTTTTTGAACTTTTTACCATTGGTTTTCAGAGTTTTCCAGAGGCTAAAAATCATGTTTTGAAGTCCTAAAAATGGAGGGGGTAGCCTCCCCTCCTTGTTCTTGTTTATTAGCTTAATTGCCTCATGTTTTTAGCTTACTCTTTTAGCCATTTTTACTTTAACTCCAGCACTATTTTGAGCTAATTTAGGACTATTTTTATATTACGGCCCTTAAGACTTGGGCACCACTGATTGATTACTCAATGATGAATGCGTACGCTTGTCAAATGCTTGATTCCCTCAGCAGGAAACCTCAATTTTGAACCTACAACCTTTTCGCCTTGTTTTTCGACCAAAACAGCAGTTCTTTAAGCCTGACTATTTGTGTGCCTGCTGACCCACTAATGACTCCATCCGCCCACTATTAGTGGCCGGCCACGCCCTTCTATTGGCCTGCTGCCCACTTATGCCTGCAAACCCACTTGTGGCTCCTGCCGCCCACTATTAGTGGCCTGCCGGCCAATTTGTGTAATTTTTCGGATCTTTTTTCTAGCTGTGCCAGCTGTCTCCATAGGTGCATGCACGATACTAGCTGTGTCTGTATAGATATTTCTGAGGTGGTCTCATATATTTCTATATATAGATGACTCTCTCTTATTTTTTAGGGTTAGAAAATTTTGGAGACCAAAAGTTTTGAAAAATATTTCTCTCTCTACATCTCTCTCTCTCTCTCTCTCTCTTATAACTTTTATATCCTTTGCCTAGACACTCTAAACCAAACCTTGAAGGATCTTTGCTGAGGTGCTTAAGCATGCATTTTAGCACTTGAGTGTGAAATTAGTGGTTTGGGAATTCAAGGGATCATTCCTCTTCAAGAGTTATACATTCCAGTTCTTTTGTACCGTCTCTTTCTCATATTTTCTTGACATTTGTGAGTTGTTCATCACCTGTATTTTTGGGTTGAAACTTGTGGTTTAGAGCCACTAAAGGTAAAGGGGTGAATCACCCTTCTTTGAACCTTGTTTCGTAGGTTTTTATTCTTGTGTTTCTCACCTTTTAATCAACTTTTTTTGAACTTTTTACCATTGGTTTTCAGAGTTTTCCAGAGGCTAAAAATCATGTTTTGAAGTCCTAAAAATGGAGGGGGTAGCCTCCCCTCCTTGTTCTTGTTTATTAGCTTAATTGCCTCATGTTTTTAGCTTACTCTTTTAGCCATTTTTACTTTAACTCCAGCACTATTTTGAGCTAATTTAGGACTATTTTTATATTACGGCCCTTAAGACTTGGGCACCACTGATTGATTACTCAATGATGAATGCGTACGCTTGTCAAATGCTTGATTCCCTCAGCAGGAAACCTCAATTTTGAACCTACAACCTTTTCGCCTTGTTTTTCGACCAAAACAGCAGCTCTTTAAGCCTGACTATTTGTGTGCCTGCTGACCCACTAATGACTCCATCCGCCCACTATTAGTGGCCGGCCACGCCCTTCTATTGGCCTGCTGCCCACTTATGCCTGCAAACCCACTTGTGGCTCCTGCCGCCCACTATTAGTGGCCTGCCGGCCAATTGTGTAATTTTTCGGATCTTTTTGCTAGCTGTGCCAGCTGTCTCCATAGGTGCATGCACGATACTAGCTGTGTCTGTATAGATATTTCTGAGGTGGTCTCATATATTTCTATATATAGATGACTCTCTCTTATTTTTTAGGGTTAGAAAATTTTGGAGACCAAAAGTTTTGAAAAATATTTCTCTCTCTACTCTCTCTCTCTCTCTCTCTCTCTTATAACTTTTATATCCTTTGCCCAGACACTCTAAACCAAACCTTGAAGGATCTTTGCTGAGGTGCTTAAGCATGCATTTTAGCACTTGAGTGTGAAATTAGTGGTTTGGGAATTCAAGGGATCATTCCTCTTTAAGAGTTATACATTCCAGTTCTTTTGTACCGTCTCTTTTTCATATTTTCTTGACATTTGTGAGTTGTTCATCACCTGTATTTTTGGGTTGAAACTTGTGGTTTAGAGCCACTAAAGGTAAAGGGGTGAATCACCCTTCTTTGAACCTTGTTTCGTAGGCTTTTATTCTTGTGTTTCTCACCTTTTAATCAACTTTTTTTGAACTTTTTACCATTGGTTTTCAGAGTTTTCCAGAGGCTAAAAATCATGTTTTGAAGACCTAAAAATGGAGGGGGTAGCCTCCTCTCCTTGTTCTTGTTTATTAGCTTAATTGCCTCATGTTTTTAGCTTACTCTTTTAACTATTTTTACTTTAACTCCAGCACTATTTTGAGCTAATTTAGGACTATTTTTATATTACGGCCCTTAAAACTTGGGTGCCACTGATTGATCACTCAATGATGAATGTGTACGCTTGTCAAATGCTTGATTCCCTCGGCAGGAAACCTCAATTTTGAACCTACAACCTTTTCGCCTTGTTTTTTGACCAAAACAGGAGTTTTTTAAGCCTAACTATCTGTGTGCCTGCTGACCCACTAATGACTCCATCCGCCCACTATTAGTGGCCGGCCACGCCCTTCTAGTGGCCTGCTGCCCACTTATGCCTACAAACCCACTTGTGGCTCCTGCCACCCACTATTAGTGGCCTGTCGGCCACTTGTGTAATTTTTCGGATCTTTTTGCTAGTTGTGCCAGCTGTCTCCATAGGTGTATGCACGATACTAGCTGTGTCTGTATAGATATTTCTAAGGTGGTCTCATATATTTCTATATATAGATGACTCTCTCTTATTTTTTAGGGTTAGAAAATTTTGGAGACCAAAAGTTTTGAAAAATATTTCTCTTTCTACATCTCTCTCTCTCTCTCTCTCTATCTCTCTCTCTTATAACTTTTATACCCTTTGCCTAGACACTCTAAACCAAACCTTCAGGGATCTTTGTTGAGGTGCTTAAGCATGCATTTTAGCACTTGCGTGTGAAATTAGTGGTTTGGGAATTCAAGGGATCATTCCTCTTCAAGAGTTATACATTCCAGTTCTTTTGTACCGTCTCTTTCTCATATTTTCTTGACATTTGTGAGTTGTTCATCACCTGTATTTTTGGGCTGAAACTTGTGGTTTAGAGCCACTAAAGTAAGGGGTGAATCACCCTTCTTTGAACCTTGTTTCGTAGGCTTTTAATCTTGTGTTTCCCACCTTTTTATCAACTTTTTTTTTGAACTTTTTACCACTGGTTTTCAGAGTTTTCCAGAGGCTAAAAATCATGTTTTGAAGTCCTAAAAATGGAGGAGGTAGCCTCCCCTCCTTGTTCTTGTTTATTAGCTTAATTGCCTCATGTTTTTAGCTTACTCTTTTAGCTATTTTTACTTTAATTCTAGCACTATTTTGAGCTAATTTAGGACTATTTTTATATGTTAGTTTCATTTATGCTTTGTATTGCATGCTTGTAGTGTAATGGTCCTCATAGGCTTGGTGGTTTAGGTCTTAGCCACCAACCTGTTTGAGTTGATAGCATTTATTTCTTACTTTTCATACTTTTGTTCGCCTCTAAGCATCTCTGCAATCTCTTTCCTTTCTTGGTCTTTTCTCTTTGTTTTGAGAGTTACTTCAAAAGGAGTGTTATTTAAGCTTGAAGGGTGATATTGTGCTTAATGGTTTTATCCCTTTGTGGGTTCATTACCAATGGCATGATCTCCCTCTCATGCCTGAAACAACACTTGGTTTGACACTTCTCTCTAATGGTGGACTTAAAGCTCATTATTGGACTTAGTTGACTAATGAATGGAAGGTAATTAAAATTGAGTAACAAAATTGGGGTTAAAATGAAGCAAGATAATAAAATGGTACGGTGTTCAGTCGGACGTTAATTGAACACATGGAGACTTGAGTCATTTCATACTTGTTAAATTCATTTGATTATTTTAATAACTAGTTAAAATTGGTTATTTGTAATAGCTAGTTAAATTTGTTAATTTGGTATTGTAATAATTAGTTGAAATTCGGACATTCGAACCCTCTTGCATGAGGGCAAACTTGTAATATTATGTATGTCTGCCAACCTCCATTTCTTTCTCTCTTTTATTTACTTGCTTACGATGGTTGCATATAATATCATATTTTCATTTCGAATCATTGCCATGTGTTGTATCCATATTTGCATGCATCGGGTTCGGTTCATCATTCTAAAATTGTTGTCATTTCTCACTTACTTGAATACGTGCACAATCGCATGCTTTGAGTTAAGCCATATGCCATGTTAAGAAACCGAACCTCATAGTTGCATTTTGTGTGTTCTGCATTAGCCACTTGCATATTAGAACATGCATTTTTCTAACTATTTTCTCCTATCTTGGCTTGCCTCAGTTCAGTACTAGGTGAGCATTTTTTTATTTTTATTTTTTTGCTTTAGCATATTGCATGAGTGTTTGTGTTGTCATATCAAGAATATCACCATGAGGCTACGTGCTTATTTGATATATCTCTTGAATGCCTGTAGATGAAGACTATTCGTTTAAGTTGGGATGATTTGATACACATGAGCTTACTTTTTCAAGTAACAAATATTCAAAACACTTTTCAAAACAAACATGAGATCAAAGCATTCCAAAGTAGGCGGAATAGACTATACTTGAGTGCTTCACATAGTAAGTTAGCATAATAAATCAGAACAAGAGCATCTATATACTGTATATAAAAATCACATCATGATTAGTAGAGGCCGATCTTTGATCGGGGGAGTGGGGTGCTCAATTCATGACCTTCTTCTCTCATACCTAAGTTCCCAAGCCAGGACACTTTGGTGATGACAGACAAGTGGCCTTTGGCACGAGTCATGGGTTTCCTAAATTTTTCAAAAATATTTAGGTGCCGACTCTGAAATCTGGCAATGCAGTCCATTTCTAGCATCTCTGATGATAAATGGATTTTCTAAAGATTTGTCAGATTTGGACTCATTTGTGTTTATCTATTTCACATTGCACTTGTGAAACCAGATTTAGAACACGGGAGTCCGAACTGTAGGGCTATCGTATTCGATGAGACTAAACCCCTCCAAGGAGCACGGAAAGCAAGCTATACATAACTGAGGTTCAAAGGTTAGAATTGTAGATCTTCGAAGGTCAGAATGCAAGATCTTCTATGCCGGTGATCATATCGTTGATGTGTCCATCACCATCGATGTATAGTTATAGTGAAAATGTGGTGTGTACTGAGATATATTCTTTTTGTGTCTTAGGGCCAAAATGGAAGATTGTGGTGTGTTTTGAGTAAAAAATGAAAACCTAAAAATATCAAAAGTGTGAACTAAGTAATGGTGTGTATTAAGAGAATATATAGTGTGCAAATAGAATTTCCATTTAGTAACTTTTTGGTTTTTTGACTAAAATATGAGGTGAAAAAAATTAGTATTTTTCAAATGATTTTTTGACTTTTTACCAAAAAAGTGTGTGCAATACCCTACACATAAATCCTTATTGAACCATTAAAAGAACATTCTCCACATAAACACAACACAATTTCATGCAAATGTTCCTCTTTCTCATTGAACTGCAGATTTTGTTTACAAAATTACAAAATACATATCTTAGTTCATTGAGCTAGAGAAGATTACAAAACAATTACATAGTCCTCTGAGTTACTATTTGCATTGTGTCATTAATACAAAATACAAAGTTCAAAATAAAAGTAGAAAAGGAGTTCCCATTTACATTACAACTTTAGGTTCACAAAAATTTAGATATTGAAAAGTGGTAGTCGTTTTTCTTCTTCGTCATTAACGATTTTGGGGCTCTTCATTTTTTGAAATGTAATAGGAATGAGCAATTACCTAGTAGAGAATAACTTTAACCAAGTACATAAATATTTGATTTAAATATGCATGACCTTTATTAATACCAATAAGTTACATTTATTTTTAAAAAATTTACACAACACACAATTCAACATTCAACCTCTACATTTTTCTATCCACACACGGATGGCCTGTGGACGCCTTAAACCTTCCACTTTTGTCATCCTCACATGAGCCATCTAGTGGACAACTCACAACATCTCCACATTCGTCGCCCTCACGTGAACCGGGCAAGTGGGCACCTCAAACACATTCCAAAACATTAACATTTTTCACACAACACCAACAATCACAAGGATTCTCTAATTTTTCTTATCAATTATCCATTACATCATAATCATCAACAACCCATAGGGTTCATATGAAAATTTGGGGCTTGTCCTTTCAAATATTTATTTTCCTTGATTCAAGTATATTTATTCACTATTTCATAGTTGATTCCACAACCCACCATCAATTTCACACAAACACTTCATCAACACAAAGTCCATGTATATATACATCATCCATCCCAATAGTTCCATACATCTTAAGATTCACACCTACTTAAACCAAAATATAAATATACAAGGGTAAAGGTTATTCCTACCTCAAGGTTGCACGAAGAAAGATGAAGGTCCACGCGATGAGCTTCCGAAATGCCACAATATAATTGGTTCAAAATGTAGCTCTTGATGAGGGTAACAACTTTAATGAAGGCCCAAAGATTGATTCTTGCTCTTACTAGATGAAATCTAGGGTTTTCTAACTATGGTTTTGGAAAGAGGGCTATTAGAGAGAGAAGCAGTGTAAGAGAAATGAATTAGAAAAGTGTTTGGATCGCAACATAACACTGCTGTCCCGACCAGACCGCATGAGCGAACTTTCCATCGCTCGAGCGAAGGGCCAACATACTAAGGGACCGCTCGAGCGAACTATCTAATAGGGATTTATGTGTGGGGTGTTACAAATTTGGTATCAGAGCAAACTGAGTTGAATACCTAGAGCTCGTGGGAAGTGACCATGTCATATTGGGTTGTCATGCTAGGATGAGGGGATAGTGATTTTATTTGATTATGGGTTTTTGTGATTAGGTGTGCATGGGGTCAATCCTCTAGGATATGACTTGTGTCCACAACATTCATCAAAGTCCCTTTGAAAAGGCATCTGATCAATAATTTTTCCACTAGGAAATCCTTGAACGTCATGGAATGAGTTGATATCTTGGAAGAGAGATCCATATGTGTTCTGTTTGTTTACGTACTTATGTGTTAAGAATGAGATTAAGAGTTAAGGAGAAGTGATGAATTAGTATATGAATTTTGAGTTAATGTTGTCCACATCTACTCTTATATAGGATTTCTAGATGTGGTAGGGGTCATGGAAGACCTCGTCGAGGTGGTCGGGATATCGCGACTCAACTAGAGATCCCTCCTCAAGAAGAAGGAATGGGTCAAAATAATGTGGCCGCTCCACCAGCCCAAGACATTATAGGAGTGCTGGCTCAAGAGATGGCCGGGGCTCTTAGGGAGTCAATGGATATTCTTAGAGCCAAGCAAATGGCTAAAACTATCGAAGGGGAGACTAGAGTTTCATTCCTGAAAAAGGAATTTTTTTGCTCAAATCCCGCTGAATTTCTTGGGGCTACTGAACCATTAAAGGCGAATGAATGGCTTGAGCAAATCACCAAATCTTTCAAGATTTTAGATATTCGGGATGGTGAACTTCGGGTGGCACTTGCTAGTTACCAATTAAAGGGAGATGCCGGCCAATGGTGGAAATATGCCAAGGGTCGAATTGAACATACTTGGGAGGCGTTTTCTCATGCCTTTCAAGAGAAATACCTTCCTCTAACTGCGAAGGAACGCTTAAGGAGAGAGTTTGAGGAACTTGAATAGTCCAACTCCACGGTGGTGAAGTTTGAGGGTACTTTTATGAGCCTATCTCGTTTTGCACCTGATTTGGTGTCTACAGAAGAGCGTAGGTGTCTAGTGTTTGAGAAGAGGCTGAGGCTGGGAATCTTGATGAAAGTGATGGGAAATATGATTCGGGCCTATGATTGGTTGGTGAAGTCCGCGATACATGTTGAGATCATGCTTGAAGGTGAGGAGAAGAGGTGGCGGCTTAAGAGACAAGGGTTTACCGAATCTCGAGGGGGTTCTATGGGATCCAAAAGGTCAAAGAGTTATATGCCTTCTCATCTACTGCCGTTACCGACCGTGTCATAAAATCCTATGTCGGGAAAGAGTACGAGTAGTACGGGATAAAGTGTGATCACTTGCTATCGATGTGGTGAGTAGGGTCACAAGTCCAATATATGTCCATGGCGGGGTAACCAACGTCAACCTTTTACTGGCCTTCAGAATCAGACCTTGAGTGGAGGTCAATCACCTGTTTGTTATCAGTGTGACCAGTCGAGTCATATGAAGAAGTTTTGTCCCCAAATTGCCAGAACGACTAGGGCTTCAAGGTTTCAGACAAGTCAAAGCCAAAGGCAGACTCATCTGCTAGTTCAATCTGAACAGGCCTCTCAACCTATACATGGGGCTACTTCAGCACAGTCCATGCAACATGTCTATCATCAAAGGGGTGAGCATAGTGAATAGAGACTTCAAGGAAGAGTCTATGCAATTACCATATCCGAACAGTTGACGGGTCCATTGGTGATGCAAGGTACATATATTATTAGGCTAATGTGTTCATAGATACGAGGGCATCTCATTCATTTATAGTATCTACATTTGCATCGATGTTGGGGTTAGAGACTAAACCATTAGAATCCTCTCTTGTGGTGGAATCACTGGTTGGGGGTAAGATGGTATTGAACCATGGGTGCAGTAGCTGTGTGATTGAAGTTGCTAATCGTCGACTTCCCTTTAGTTTGGTGTTGTTAGATATGACGAGTTTTGATGTCATCTTCGGTATGGACTGGTTGTTCTCTTATCGTGCTGTGATAGATTGTTAACATGGGAGAGTTACTGTGTGTACTATTGGGGTTGGCTATTTTTATTTTCTGGGTGATAGAGCTGATATACTTATATCACCTTTATACGACTCTCGTAGTCGAGGCAAATTCACTTTTCTTCTTGCAACTTTGATGAATGATGGGAATCGTGAAACACGATGGGTATTCGCTAGGGTGGTTTGTGAATATTTAGATGTCTTTCTAGAGGACCTCACTGAACTACCACCTCATCATGAGGTTGAGTTTTCTATAGACCTAGTGCCGGGTATGACACCCATTTCTATGTAACCCTTTTCTATGTCACCCTATAGATTCGCTTTGGTAGAGTTCTGGTTTTGAAGGAGCACTTCCAAGAATTGTTAGATAAGGGTTTTATACGCCCTAGTTCTTCGCCTTGGGGAGCACCAACTCTTTTTGCCAGGAAGAAGGATGGTTCTTTGTGGCTATGTATTGATTACCATAAGCTGAATAGGGTCACGATTACGAATAAGTACCCCTTGCCTTGAATAAATGATCTTTCCGACCAACTTAAGGGCTCTCAATGTTTCTCAAAGATAGATCTAAGATCAGGTTATCATCAGTTACATGTGAAAGAAGAGGATATTCTGAAGACGGCCTTTCATACTCAAAATGGCTAGTACGAATTCTTTGTGATGTCGTTTGGTTTAACCAATGCACTTGCCATCTTTATGGACTTGATGAATCAAGTTTTCCACGAATATCTCGACAAGTTTGTGGTAGTTTTTATGGATGATATTATTATATATTCACCATCTGAGGAAGAACATAAGTGTTGCAATTACTTAAAGAAGCACAGGTTATACGCAAAGTATGAGAAATTTGAGTTTTGGCTCTTCAAGTTGAAATTGTTGGAATGTTGTCATCATAGACACAACTTCTTCTGGGCTCTATGCCATCACGAGTCTGCTGAGTTTGGTAGTTCGGGAACTATATGGCTGTAACCTGAGAGATGACTAATACGGATTTTGAACCAGTTTTGCTTGACGTATTTGAACCGGATTAGTCTAGACGGGTTTGATTGGATTGGGCTTTTTAGAATGGATCTTTTGGGATTGGATAGACCTTTTCTGAGCTGGCCTTTCGGGATTAGATAGACTAGACCTTTGCTTGGTGGGTTTTTTTGGGATTAGATGGACTGTGATAGGTTAAGGCTTTCCAGGTCGGACTGGGGTTGGCCTTTTTCTGAGTTGGGTACTGCTCCTTTTTTGGCTCTGACAAACCTAGCATTAAAAACAATGCCCCATTAGATCAGGATACCGGGTATGCTAGTCAAAACAAAGCAAGATACAATTTTTGGCTCCACCCATATCAAACACATACCTTTGGATTTCGACCCAAATTCTGATTTTGATATGACCCTCGAGTTTGAAAGGAACCGCCTCAATATTAAGACTCGCCAAGGATTGTATCACCCATTTCCAAATATTTCACATTTTGCACAAAAGCATTCAAAACACCCCTAGGAGAGGTTAGGGTTTCCCTGTCCTAGCTTTGGAGTGATCTATAGCTTTACTATTCAAACAAATGGTATTACAACATCCTGAAAAATGGAAGAGCATCCTGCCCTAGTTTGAAAGATCACTAGAGCCCACTACATGCACTAGGCCAATTGGTCAAAAAGGGTACCTCAGCAAGATTACCTAATATACCGCCCAAACCTAACACTAAGAAGTGAAAGGAGGATCAAGCGGTACAACGATTATCCAAATCCAAGGGTTGTGTTTCCAACATGGTAGAGCCCACGACCGGCCAGCCTTTGGGCAAGCTTTTTAGGCAAGCCGTCCAGGAATAGCAAATGGAAAACAAAGTGACTTATGAGTACCAATGATAAATGCAATGCAACAATGAAAATATATATGTAAATAAAATCTCACATCATGAAGTTCAAGTCAAGTTCTCTAAATCCCTAGCAGAGTCACTAGAAACTGTAGTTGGTTTTTCGTGCTCCTCGGGTACGATAGCCCTACAGTTTGGACTCTCCGTGGTTCTGAATTTGGTTTCACAAGTGCAATGTGAATAAGAAAAATACATGAGAGTCCAAATCCGACAAATCTTAGAAAATCCATTAATCATCAGAGATGTCAAAAATGGACTGCATTTCCATATTACAAAATCACCACCTAAATATTTTTGGATAATTTAGGAAACCTGTGACTCATACCAAAGGCCACTTGTGCGTCATAACTAAAGTGTCTCGACTCAGGAACTTAGGTATGAGTGGGGAAGGTCATGAATTAAGCACCCCACTCACCTGATCAAAGATCGGCCTCTACTAATCATGATGTGATTACTCTAGTTCCCAACTCACCCATCATACATGTGCATATGTGGCATACACATCCTCACTTCACATTTGAGTTCGAAATGGACTTCTCAAGTTAAAATACAACACACCCCCTCAAGTCAATGCATACACCAACATGTCACACCACGCCCTCAAGAACCGATAAGGTCAAAACAACTCTGACGGAGCGCATCAATCACTCCACACAATCTTATTACTTTACTCGGAGTTTCACTATTCAAACCAAACAACAAACACCACACCAAAGTGACCCAGTGTAGCTCGACTTTTCGTGCCCCCTTTCGGAAGACGAATAAGCCCTACAGTATCGGACTCCTACGGTTCTGAATCTCATCTCACAAGTGCAATGTGAAATAGATAAACACCAAAGAGTCCAAATCTGACAAATCTTTTGGAAAATCGATTTTGAATCAAATTGCGAAAAATGGACTGCATTGTTAGATATAGAGTCGCCACCAAAATATTTTTTTGGAAAAATTTAGGAAACCCATGACTCATGCCAAAGGCTACGCGTCCGTCATCACTAAGATTATCTCAGCTTGGGAACTTGGGTACAAGTGAGGAAGGTCGTGAATTGAGCACCCCTGCTCGCCCGATCAAAGATCGGCCTCTACTAATCATGATGTGAATCTTATTTACATTATATTCTCTTGTTCTGATTATTAGGCTAGCACTACTATGTGATGAGCATAGACACAAGTATACACTAATTTGAAAGAATTAGAACACTCTGATTTCATGTTTGTTTTTAAAAGAATTTGTAAATGTGCCACTCGAAAAAGGGGGCTTAAATGTACATGAATCAAACCATCCCTGAAGGGGCTAAATATGAAATGGGTCAGATCTTATCCTTGAGCCGGCCTAATCCCATAGAATTAAGACTTGAGAAGCAGGATAAGCAAGGGGGCTAGTCAGTTCAGCCCAATTGCATCGTCAACAATCCATCCAAGTCCTTAAGCACTTGGGCCCAAACTGTGGTGGAAAGGTCAGTCCAGCCACGATGATGGGTTAGGCCAAGCCGCAGGACCTGACCCTTGGATAGAACCCAAAAGAGGCCGAGCCCACACAAAGATATCATACTGGGCCAGCCCATCTCTACCAGCAATCCCATAGAGGGCCGAGCTGAGACACAACAATGCCGAACCAAAGGAACACACTAGAGAAATGTGGGAGCTGTGAGTATATGCATGTGCAAGTTGCCACCTCAGCTGGTCCTCTACACCTAGAATCACGGAAACAGTTAACCAGAGGAATGTGGTTTGTTATCAGCATGACTACAATGAGTATATGCACCCCATGACAACTACCTGATGGTCCCCTACCTTGGGCAATGCTAAAAGGAAACTTGGCAGCACCAGAGCTCCATGAAACCATCTTCGACAAGAAGCAAGGAGAGATATATAAACTACACTGACTTCATATTGAAGGTAACTAATCCAAGCTAAACCCTACTCATTGAAAGATAACTCTCTACACTTATAGAGCATCTTCCTCCTTCTCCGATTACTGATTCGCACATCGGAGGGGTTATCTGACCAACCCCGGCTGGGCAGCTCTGATGATGCTCCTTGTTACGGGGCCTCAATTCCTAGACAGTCTAATCAAGTGTGGAGCCCCAATCCACAATCATCAAGTGCGGTATTCAGTATGCACAACTGGTGCGGTGCGCGTGGACTACTTTGTCTCCGAGTTCTGCACTTGATTCCAGCGATAGGGATTGAGGACATCCCACATTCGACACAGACTCCACAGATGGAGAAGACAAAGGATAAAGGCTTGGCACTCCCAACAGTCCTAGAAGAGCAAATCGAAAACAACAATCAGACTCCCGAATCTGTTGAGCATCGATTACCCTTTGCTGGAGGTTCTTCTCATCACTTTCTTCTGGAGAAGGATTACAGGGATTGAATCATAGACTCCATGGGAATGGAGATACAAGAGCTGAAAGTGCAACTCAAAAGGGTGATGGGTGACCCGATGGAGAAGAGGACTGATGCAGAGCCCTCTCGCCTGTGACAGAGAAGCCCATCTCGAGAACCACCAGTGAAGAAGGTTCCCAAAAATGAGTCTAGGCAGTAGAGCCAGCCAATCCCTGCACAAAGTGAGGTGGCGAGCAGCCACACCCGTGGCTTACGCCAAAGAAGGGCTAAGAGGCAGAAGACAGCTAGCCAGCAGACAGAGTACCCCCCTCAAGTTCTTCGCACTTGGCTAATTAGTAACAAGCAAAATGAGCAACGGCGAGATCATCTTGACCGTACTATCCACCAGAGAGAGCACTGAGTGTTGGATAGGCTCGTCTCCTCCCCATTCTCCTCAAAAATTGAGGCCACGAGACCTCTCATGAGATTCACCCCACCAAAGTTCACGTTGTACGATGGGGAGTCAGACCCATTGACGCACATCAGCCATTATAGACAGATGATGTCCCTATGGAGCCAAGACGAAGCATTGATATGCAAAGTCTTCCCATCCAGCTTGGGAGAATCTGGACTTCGATGGTTCGATTGACTCCCTACTGGATCGATTTACGATTAGAAGCAGCTCTCTGAAAAGTTCTTGGCCAGGTTCGTCTCCAACAATAAGATCCCGAAAGAGTTGGATACACTGTTCGGTCTCCAAAAGGAACAAGAAGAAACGTTGCGCAAGTATGCTAGGAGGTATTGGGAAGAGTATAATGACCTGGAGGAAAATGTCTGTAGCGAATAGATGGCTGTGATGTCTTTTAAACATGGTATGCGCTCAGAAAGTAAGCTGAGACGGTCACTTACCAAGCACCCGGCCACAACACTGAAAGATTTGCGTGCTAGGATTGAGCAGTATGCTCGCCTCGAAAACGACCAAATCCCCATCGAGGTAGCATTAGTTGAGCAAACAGCTCGGCACAAGAAGAGAGTGGATCGAGTGGAACACCGAGGACTCACGGTGAATGAAGTAGACAAGTCCAAATCTCACGAAGTAGTCGTGACTGTATTCAAAGAACCAATCTATCGTATTTTGGCAAAGATCAAGAGAGAGCCATTCTTTATTTGGCCGCCAAAAATGTTGGGAGATCCAGCTCGGCACAATTAGAAGCTCAGATGCACCTATCACCAAGACAGGGGGCATATGACTCAAAATTGCAGAGCACTGAAGCAACCCTTAGAAGACTTGGTAGCTGCTGGACACCTCTGAGACTACATTGATCAGGATGAAGTAGTGGTCGAACAGGGAAACCCTCTACCGAAACCAAACATTAAGCATTCTCCTCGATTGGTAATAAATGTAATCCCTGGAACAACTACCCAAGAGCGTAAAGAAGCACTGAAAAAAGAAATTGCCAAAACTGTGCACATTCAGCAGGTCATGTCAGTAGGGCCCGCCAAAAAAGGTATGCACAGTACCCAAGTCCCCTTTGTGCACTTTTTCATTTACTAGAATAGATTTAGAAGGCATTCAACACCCAGATACTGATGCACTGATTATAACTGTGCGAATTGGGAAACGATTTGACGTAAAACGAGTCCTAGTAGATCAGGGCAATGCAGCGAATAAATTGTATTACGACTTGTTCAGGAAGCTCGGCCTCTCTGAACAGCACCTCACCTCGGCGGCAGCTCCATTGGTCGGCATCAATTCACAGCCTGAATGGCCACTTGGCAAGATAGTGTTGCCAATTGTGGCTGGGACAAAGACCTTGCAGATAGAATTTGTAGTTATTAATACACTTTCTCCTTACAATGCCATACTCAATCGTCCTTGGATTCACCAAATGGAAGCGGTCCCTTCGACCTACCACCAGCTCATCCGTTTTGCAACGGAACATAGAGTAGAGCAGATCTCAGGGGACCAGGCTGCGTCAAAACATTGCTTCATGGTAGCTATGAAAGCTAAGCAACTTTGCAATCGAGTACAGATAGGTGAAGTAGCCGAACAGCCAGTCTTGGAGGATGTGGGAGGTGCCCCAGTGAAAAAGATAGTAGAGGATTTAGAGAGAGTCCTAGTAAACGAGGATGATCCAGAAAAGTATTTTCTTATCGGTACCACGCTAAGCGCTGATGAGAAATTTCAGCTGCTGAATTTGTTGAGGGAAAGTATGGAGGTATTCGCATGGTCAGCATATGATACTCCAGGGTTGAATCCGTATTTTGCTTGCCATAAACTCAACGTCAGCCCTACCGCTCGACCTATCGTGCAAAAAAATTGAAGATCCTCAGTTGAGCACACTGAAGCAGTAATTGCCGAGGTTGAAAAACACCTAACATCGGGGGCGATTAGAGAAGTTCAGTACCAACAATGGCTGTCCAACACAGTTGTAGTCAAGAAGAAGAACGAATAATGGAGAGTCTGCGTTGACTTCACCTACCTAAACAGAGCTTGTCCCAAGGACAGTTTTCCTATACCTTGTATTGATCAACTGGTAGATTCAATAGCTAGACATGAATGTATGAGCTTTCTGGATGCTTATAATGGCTATCACCAGATACCACTATTCGGCTCAGATCAAGAGAAGACATCATTCATCACTCCAAGAGGCACCTATTACTACAAAGTAATGTCGTTCGGCCTCAAGAATGCCGGGGCAACCTACCGGTGAATGATCACTCGAATGTTCAAGGACCAGCTCGGAAGAACCATGGAAGCTTACATAGATGATATGGTAGTGAAAAGCAAGCTCGCTTGAAACCACCTTGCAGAATTAAGAGAAGTTTTTGATATCTTGAAAAGCCATCAGCTTCGCCTTAATGCCTCGAAATGCACTTTCGAGGTAGGAACAGGAAAGTTCTTGGGATACATGGGGACTCACAGAGGAATCGAGGCAAATCCAGATCAAATCAAAGCAATACAAGGGCTTGAAGTACCAACAAAGGCAAAGGAGCTACAGAAACTGGCTAGGATGGCGGCTGCCCTGAATCGGTTCATCAGCAAGTCTTTAGATCAGATGAAGCCTTTCTTCCAGTTACTGAGAAAAAAGGCTGCATTTAAATGAGGTCCTGAATGTACCCAAGCATTGCAAAGTCTCAAAAAATACCTCAGTACACCACCTCTCCTGTCCACTCTAGAACCAGGGGAGAACTGTACCTCTATCTAGTAGTCTCGGATCACGTTGTAAGCGCGACAGTGATCTGAGAGGCTAGCAAGGAACAAAGGCCAGTATATTATGTTAGCAAGACTTTGCTAGATGCCGAGACATGGTACCTACCCTTGGAAAAGCTAGCTTACGCACTGCTCATCACCTCAAGGAAGCTGCAACATTACTTTCAGGGTCATACAATCAATGTCCTCATTGAATTCCCCCTCAGATCCGTCTTCAGTCGAGCCGATTTCTCCGATCGAACAACGAAATAGGCGGTTGAACTTAGTGAGTTTGACATTCGATATCAACCCAGAATAGCGATCAAGGCCCAGGTCTTGGCGAATTTCGTTGCAGAATTCACTACCACCCAAGGCACTGAGCTCGAGAACTCTGGCTCGGTACAAGTGCCACGCACCACTGAACTAGGAAAGTAGTGCGTTATAGAAGCATGAAAACTCTTTATTGGTAACATTTGGCAGCTCTATGTCGATGAATCATCCAATAACCGAGGCTCGGGAGCAGGGGTAGTACTTATGTCACCAGAAGGGTTTTTCTGGGAGCAAGCTCTTAGGCTTGGTTAGAAGGCTTCTAACAATGAGGTGGAGTATGAAGCACTATTCGCTGGATTATACAGTGCAGAACAACTTCTGGTTTTTAGGGATTCTCAGCTGGCTATAAACCAGCTTACTGGGGTCTACGAAACGCGAGACGAAATAATGGCTATATATGCAGCTAAGGCTAAGGATCTACTCAAAAAATTCCAATCCATATGAGCGGAACGAATCAATCGAGATAGAAACAGCCACGTTTGTGCTCTGGCCTGCCTCGACTCATCATTAGTTGCCAGAGACACTAGAAAAGTTTAGGTTAAGTTCATGCCAGAACCAAGTATTGCATCTACAGTCCTTTACAGTAACCTAGAGCCAAGCTGGATGGATCCAATACTTGTTTTTCTAAAATCTGGCACTCTACCTAAAGACAAGAAGGAGGCCAACAAAATTTGACATAGGTCAGCTCGGTTCTACGTCTCACCGTCTGGGAAGCTATACAGGCGCTCCTATCTCGGTCCTTATCTTTTGTGTGTGCATCCAAATCTAGTCGAAAATATTCTTTACAAAATTCATGATGGGATTTGTGGATGCCACATTGGTGGAAGGTCACTGGCGCACCGAGCCCTCACTTATGGGTACTGGTGGCCATGGATGCAAGAAGATGTGCAACAGTACGTTCAGAAGTGGAATAAACGTCAGAGGTTTGCTCCACTGATTCATCAGTCAACCAAAACTCTCACTTCACTCACCAACTCATGGCCCTTTGCCCAATGGGGTTTGGATATTGTTAGACTGTTGGCACGAGGCATTGGGAACAGACGATTATTCATCGTTGCAACTGACTATTTCACTAACTGGGTTGAAGTTGAAGCACTGGAAAGTATTAAAGAAGCAGACACAAAGCGGTTTGTCATGAGAAACGTTGTGGCCTGTTTCGGCATCCCGCGAGTACTGATTGCAGACAATGGAACATAGTTTGATGGAAAGATCTTTAGAAAATTTTTTGCTGACCTCAAAATCGAATATCGAAACTCTTCTCCAAGCTATCCACAAAGTAATGGCTAGGTAGAAGCGTCGAAGAAAATCATCATCAACGGAGTAAAGAAGCGGCTCGAACATGCAAAAGGAAAATGGGTTGAAGAGTTGCCCCACATGTTATGGGCCTACCGAACCACGGCACGACGCTCAACAGCGGAAACACCTTACTCCCTAACTTATGAAATGGAGGTTGTTATCCCACCTGAAGTTGGTCTCCCAACCCTCCGATCTGAACTGTTTGAAAGCGCAAGTAATCAGGAAGCTATTATACAAGCACTGGATATGGCAGAAGGCTGAAGGGAAGCAACACTGATCAAACATGTAGCATATCAGCAGTAGCTCATCAAGGGTTTCAACCGAAAAGTTTTCCCAAGGAAATTCACACCTGGAGAACTGGTTTTGAGGCAAGTTATGAATCACAAAAGGGTGCCTAGCGAAGGAAAACTTGGACCTAACTGAGAAGGTCTATACAAAGTCACAGTCGTTGCTGGAAATGGAGCTTACTACCTAGAGGATCTCAAAGGTAGAGCCATACCTCGGCCCTGGAATGTAGCAATTCTCAAAAAATACTATCAATAGAATTATCCCCCAACCTCTCTTTCAGAATGTAAAGACATTTATCATTTGATCAATGCAAATGCCTCCCCACTTCTCTCAATTTTCTTTTTTTTGTGTGCTTGATATCTTACCGACTTTGTTGCAAGATATTTTCAGAATTAGCTTTGGTGTTCACCAAATGGATTTAGCTTTGGTGTTTACCAAATGGAATTAGCTTTGATGTTTATCAAATGGATTTAGCTTTGGTCTAACCCAAACAGACTTGGTTTCAGAACGAATGAACGGGATTTAATTTTAGTTAGCACTCAAACATGCCAAGAGGACTTGCTTTGTCATGACCCGAACCCCCCCTATGGGTTAAGGACATAACCGGCCAGTAATCTTTAGATTACCTACGGCCTCAGACCCAAAACGGACATAAGTCGTCAGAGTAAAGGGGCCAAACGGAAGCAATAATTAAAAACTTTGTCCATAGAGCCGTGCTTATATGCACCTCAAACAAACCATACACATATATGTTAATAACCCACAAACAAAATACAGTACCATAAAATCCTTTACGGACAGGATCATCCAAACTGAGTCAACCCATACCAAAACTATATACAGGTATACACAGAGTCCTCGCCGGCAAGACAAAATATAGTTACATAGCAAAAAGGCAAGGATAGGTCTCAAGAGTGAGACGCGAGGCTGACTTCCTCAAAACTTGGATTTTTCCTAGCAGACTTCACTGGGGCTGGGTTTGGACTTCCCTTGGCTCACCTACAAACACATGAATGAGCGTGAGCGATAGCCCAGTGAATAATATCAAATAAAGAAGTCATATAAACAATATGTAGAACAATATACTCCAAACGGCCTTGGGCCCAATTCATATTCCTACTTAACATATGTACATTTATACAAAGTTTAGATCAAGTGACTGTAGTTCTAAACATATTGGCCCTTGGCCCATTCTGATTTCCATCTACGTCAAAACGGCCTTCGGCCCATTCATTTATGCCAAAACGGCCTTCGACCCATTCATTTATATCAAAATGGCCTTCGGCCCATTCATTTATATCAAAACGGCCTTCGGCCCATTCATTTATATCAAAATGGCCTTCGGCCCATTCATTTATATCAAAGCCTTGTCCACAATCCCAATTAGCAACTCATAAAGCTTATAAGGGAATACACAATTTGACATTGATAAGCTTTCAAATATTGATATTACTCACAGTGATCGACTTGCGGATTTGCCCTGGAGCTTGACCCTACACATTGCATGAACACAAGAGGGTCACCAACGGTTCAATCCGTTCTTTAATTCACGTATTTCTCTTTAGGCTTTATTCCTATCTCATTAACTCATTTACAATGCTTAGCATATGCCTAAGAGTGCTTACAAGTGAAAGAGAACGGAAAACGAAACACAGAACGCATGAACGAAATTTCAGAAAACAGGGTCCCCGCTCGAGCGTCAACTTACCCGCTCAAGCGGACCTTTAAGGCCTGCAAAATTACTGGTTGCATGAAAAATACGCTCGAGCGTTGAATAGGGCGCTCGAGCGGAAGGCCTGTCAAAATAGCTCCCACGCTCGAGCGTTAATTACCCCGCTCGAGCGGGCATCAAGTCTGCAAAAAGTACTGGGAGCCCGCATTTCCCGCTCGAGCATCAGGTTCCCCGCTCGAGTGGACCTCAAAATTCTGGAAAACCCAGAACTGTGTTCTTGAGCTTCATTTCGACTTTCAACCAACAATTCATGCATGTTATGGCTCAAATTACACATTTACACATGCTAACACGCTACTAATACAAGATTACGACATCAGGAAGCTCAATTTCATGATTCATCTACACGCATGTCCCAAAATATCTCAAACCCATCACCAACATGCTCAAATTCAAACATTCAAAACTTATACTCCCATGATTTGTACACGCATGCCCATTTCGACTTCACATTCATTTGAAATAATGCAATTAGTGCTCATTGCTATAAGATTCAACAAAGACATGCTTGCATATGGGATTACACTACCAATCTTTCACAATTTCACAAATTACATGCTAGATTTTGTGATTCCATAGGAGTTCTTTACATGCATGCACATATCAAGCCTCAATTTCAATAAAACCAGCTCAAATCATGCTCTTGATCACCACAACTCTTGAACACACAAGATTACACATTAACTCATGAATTCAAGAATCAATGCTTACCTAGAGGCTTAATTCTTCCAATTTATGGTCAAGTCTAGAGTTGTCTTCAAGACTTCCAAGGTTCAAGAGCTAAACTTTGATTTCCTCCCCTCTCTCTCTCTCTAGTTCGGGTCTCTCCTCCTCTAGAGAGTTTAATCAGCCCCAGAATGAAATGAAATGAGGGAGTTGAATACATAAGGGTCCCATATAACCCCACTAAGCCCCATTAATTTAATATCACATATTTGAGCACCAATTCATTAATTAATCAATTTAATCTGGCCTGAATCAGTTTTTCAATTAAATTTCACTGTAGGCTCTAAAAATTATGCCAATCACAATGGTGTAATCAATTTCGGGTTCTGTGGCCGATAAGGCCCTTAATTAAGTTTCCAAAGCTAATTATTCAAATAGATATTCCTACAGTGAACAGATAAAACTTCAAAATCACATAATGGCACATAAAATCATGGCAATCACATAATCATGCTCAAATTAAGGACCAATTAGAATATTACGGGACAGGGGTATCACATGCTTGGTGGAATTATGTTTGGCAACTAAATTGGACTTTAGCCAAGTGGAATTGCTTGGTGGAAACCGCACTAACATATTTTAAATAAACATCTCTGAGTCCACAAAATTTCTTAAGTATCGTCACATCAACATTTCAGCACAGTTGCATACAAACAGAGTTAGAACAAACTCAGCCAAATTCTATCAGGAGAAAACTTCCAACACTAGTCGTACTCAACTCTAGCTGGGGGCAAACTAACCTGGACTTGAGTAAGACACCTCTTTATACTTCATCTCATTCAAATACACTCATACTACTAACGTTGCAACAGACTTAAGCAATTCTTCCTAAAGAGCACAATCTTTAGTACCAATCTTACTTAGCTCCAAGTGGGGGCAAACAATTGTTTTTCGAAACCAACATGGACCTAAGTAAGATCCTCTCCTTTCATTACAAACCTAAGCGCAGTGGCACAACATATTCGTTAACCAAACCGAGCAGATATTCGGCCCAGAGGTCCCAACAGTGCTCAGCCGGGGGCAAACAGCACAGATAACATTCAGATATAGAAACAAGAAAGCATCAGATTGCAAAATCAAAAGGCAAATTCCATCATCGAACAAAAGCACAACTGGCCTCACAAACATCAACAAAACATGAAGAAAATTATCTTGGTAAACATAAGGGGGCAACTCGTCAGGAAGACCGAGCTCCAGTGCAGCAGAAAGCAAAAAGAAGAAAAAACAAAATGTGAAAACTTCGAATCATTCCAAAGAAGACTTCAACTTCCATCAATAGGAGGAACCTCAAGAGCAGCGTCCATAATCTTATCTAGGCCATCTTGGGAAGGTTAATAGAGGCAGCTCCAACTTCTTGAGAAGTAGAAGCTTCCTTAACGACATGTCCCACAACTTCAATTTCCAAGGTTCCACCCCCTTCAACGTTCACTGTCTCATTGGCAACATCGCTCTCCTGAGTCTTGGGTACAAAATCAGTTCCTGGGAAACCTTAGCTGGAAGAATTGCAGGGGTAATAGAAGTCTTTGGGCCCAAGGATCTTGAGGGAATGAGAACATCCTAAAACAAAGGAGACCCTTCAGGAACCTGAGCAACGACCAGAGCACTTGACCAACCCTTCAGAAAGAGCTTATCCCGCAACACTAGCACCTCTTCTTTGTAGGCAGCCCCAGCCTCATCCCAACCTTGCTGCCAATACTTAGCCTCCAACGCAGAACGTTCAGAGGCCATCACCACAATAACAACCTCCAACTCTGCGACCTTCCCTTCAAGTTAGGCCTGCACCCCAATGGCAGCTCCCTTAGACTTCTCAGCCGAGGTAACAACCTTGTTTAGATGGAGCACCTCCCTCTCGGCAGTCCTGCATCCTTCTTTCTCGGCCTCCAAGCTCACTGACAGTCTCTCAGCATTCATAGAGGCCTCCAGTACGGCCATCTCTAGTTCCTCTGCTATGGTGATTGATAGGTGCATCCTTTGAATACACTACAACAGATAACAAGGTATTAAAAGAAAGAAAACAGTAGCATAACACCAAAAAAAAAAAAAAAAACAAAACAAAGAAACAAAACACACTTACAACAGTCATCATTTGGAGGGTCGCATTCAGAACGGGAATATCACGGGGGCCGTTGTGATCATCCATATCCACTGGCATTAACAAGGTCTTGGTTAGGTCAAAAGCAAAGTCTCCGGAAGCAATAACTAAATCTGAAGTAGCAATGGGTCTGCCCTGATGGAACATTGGCGGCTCCTACTTCTCAAATGACTTATCTTCAACAGGATGTTCAGAGGCCTCCCTAACTACCGCCTTGCCAGTGTCCCTCTTCCTCTTCTTCACCCTTGCAACAACCGAAGCAGAGGGTTTGGCAGCAGCAGCAGCATAAGGGCCAGAGGCTCCTATCTCTAACTTTACATTCATAGGGCTCTTCGGTTTGGCCTTAACCGAAGGAGTCCCTAAAGCGTCAGAGGAGCCAAAAGCCTCCGCTTCCAAATCCACCAATACTATCCTTTTTGACATAGACCTATCCTTTGCGAAACTAGGGGCATGAGAAGGTGTTCTCTCTAACGGCACATCTTGGCTTCGGCGGTGATTCGTAACTAGAGAGGTAAGGGATGTATCAGTCTTAGTGTCAGAATCCAGAAGAGACGCAGTGAGCCTCACTTTCCTTGGGATGGTGGAATGATAAGTCGCTTGGTAATCCAATAGCTCGGGCGTGGACCTCTTCTTGTACCACAAAATAGCTTTGATGGCCTCGGTATTCTCTCTGTTCGGCCTGCGCTGAAAACGGGAAGCCTCTGCAGAAAATAAGGGCAACATTAGAGCAACATTCAAAACAAGGCAAGAAACACATAAGACACTAGAAGGAAGGACTCGAACCTGGGTAGTCATCCTTTTGGGGCATCCGTTCAAATTGGAACTCAGTCCCAACAGGAAACTCCCAATTACCACCGACTTGTAGAAAATCGTCATTATGTTTGTCCAAATCAGGTAAACTAGTCACAAGATGGCAATCGACCGAACGAACACGAAGGTAGTACTTGCTGTGATCCTTGTTGTGTGAAAGAGTATAGCAACCCAAAATGTCACAGATGTCCAGATTTAAACCCAACCACCTGCTAAGAGCGGAAACGCTGCAGACGACCCGAAACAGATTAACAGATACCTGCATAGGGGTAAGTTGAACTTGGTGCAAGAATCGACACACAAAATGGTCAAGGGGAAATCGAACCCCTCCCTGAACAATGGCCATGATTGGGAAGGCAATAGTACTCCTAGTGCCCATGCGCTTGGTGTCAACCTTTGCCAGTGAAAGGGTCACAACATCAGGGATACCGTAGTATCGACGAAACATGGCCATAGCCTCAGGGGTATCAACTAATGATCAAAACTTCCCCATTAAATAGACCTAATGGGACAAAAACAAAACTCAAACTCAATAGAAAATAAAACCAGATGCCGAAGACAATGGTGCAAGGGCCAAAGAAAGTGATTAAGATATAAAAAGACAAGAAAAGGAAAATCTCAGGGTAACTTACAGAGATTGGAACAGCAGTAACAAGCAGGCAGCACTAAAATGAGAACAGCAGCAAAACATCTAGACAGAGCACCGACGAGACCAACTCAGAGGAATGGAAAGGGTTTTGGACTCTCTAAAAGTTTGAAAACAGATGAAGGGATTTGGATTGATAAATCCAGAGCATTTATTGCACCAGCCGTCGTGAAGGTACATAAATCACGACCATTAGCATGGAATCAACGCACTATCTCTGTGCACTAGTACCACGCCGCCACATGTCGCCATGAAAGGACATAGGTAGAGGGCGTGTGTCAGGTTTGAACCGTCACCAAGACCAAACTGGCGCAGATCCGAAGCGACGCGACGCTTGGAGTATAGAGCAATAGTTCTTAGCACGAGCTAGGGGGCAAACGAAGAGGGAAAATATGAAATGGGTCGGATCCTATCCTTGAGCCGGCCCAATCCATTAGACTCAAGAGCTGGAAGCAGGATAAACAAGTGGGCTAGTCAGGTTAGCCCAATTACATCATCAACAATCCACCCGAGTCCTCAAGCACTTGGGCCTAACCTATGGCGAAAAGGTCAGTCTAGCCACAATGCTAGGCTGGACCGAGCCGCAGGACCTGACCCTTGGATAGAACCCAAAAAGAGGCCGAGTCCATACAAAGATACCATGCTGGGCTGGCCTATCTCTATAAGCAATCCCATAGAGGGCCGAGCTGAGGCACAACAATGCCGAACCAAAGGAACACACCAGAGAAATGTGGAAGCTGTGAGTATATGCATGTGCAGGTTGCCACCTCAGCTGGTCCCCTACACCTAGAATCACGGAAACAGTTAACCAGAGAAATGTGATTTATTATCAGCGTGACTACAATGAGTATATGCACCCCATGACATCTACCAGATGGTCCCCTACCTTGGGCAATGCTAAAAGGAAACTTGGCAGCACCAGAGCTCCATGAAACCATCTTGGGCAACAAGCAAGGAGAGATATATAAACTACACTAACTTCACATTGAAGGTAACTGATCCAAGCTAAACCCTACTCACTGAAAGATAACTCTCTACACTTAGAGAGCATCTTTCTCTTTCTCCGATTACTCATTCCCACACCGAAGGGGTTATTCGGCCAATCCCGACCGGGCAGCTCTGAAGGTACTCTTTGTTGTAGGGCCTCAATTTCTAGACAGTCTAATGAAGTGCGAAGCCCTGATCCACAATCATCAAGTGCAGTATTCAGTACGCACAATCCCAATTCAAGCAACTAGCCTTCATCCACAGGCATTCAAATAGTTTATCATATAAGCACTACGCCCCATGGTGTACATGCTTTGACATGACAACAATCACACTCTTGCGATTATGCTAAAGCAAATAAAAGCCCACCTAGTACTCCAAGCCAAAAAGATGATAAAGTTAGAAATATGCATGATCCTAACTAGGGAATATGATTAATGCAATGCATGCAATATGCAATTACTAAGCTCGGCTACTAATATGGCATATTAAGCAATCTGATAGCATGCGGTTCTAAGCACGTATTCAAAGAATGTATTTAAACGACAATGCATTGTTAGAATGATACGCCAAGCCCAATGCATGCAAGACAATGGATGCAAGGCATGATATGTGCTAAACGAAACGTGATACCCTAAACTAACCATCATAAGCTAGTAAATAAAAGGGAGAAAGACATGGGGTTGGAAGACATATACATTATTACAACATTACGCCCTCACGCAGGAGGGTCTGAATAAATAAACTAACTAACTAATTAAAGCTAGGCTAATTAATTAACTATTACAAATCCAAATGAATAATTTAGCTAAACTACTTAACTAATTATTACAGCAACAAATTAATTAAATATTCTAGCTAACTAATTAATTACAACACAAAATTAAATAACTACTTTAGCTAACTAATTAATTACAATATGACGTAACCAAATTAATTACTCTCTAATTACTCCTCAAGAAACGAGGAATGCTCATGTATGCACGAACTTTCCACCCGAAAAAACCATTATTTCTGCTGCCAAATGCCGCTGTTGCACAGTAGAACACTTGCACTATTTTCCACCTCGAGACCAACTATGTTCTGCGTCAAAAGTACACTGCTGGATTTTTCACAGGTGGCCGGCAGGCTAGAAGTGATGGCCTACCGTCCACTGATGGTGACCTGCCGGCTACTGAAAGTGGTCTGCCAGCCACTGATGACTGGATTTTCTTGTTGCAACAGAGAGCAAACAGAGCAAGAATAGGATATTCTCAAAAGTTGTTTGCACAGCTCACCCCTCCTTATCATCAAACAGCTCAAAGAAGTGGTAAAATTTGATTCTCAAACCATCAATGGATGCAATTTCATTGCATGATGGCCTATGAACCAAAGGGTGCAAGTTCAATAAATGCAACAAAATAAGACTCTCAAAACTATGTCCCTATCATGAGTGATCACGGGAAGTAGTTGACATTGAATCTTGAGTCGTTTGCATCACTAATGAGTATAAAATGACTCAAGACTCAAGGGTTCAATTAACATCCGATTGAACCCAAACCAAATTGTTATCTTGCCCCTTTTTTAGTAGCCAATTTTATTACTCCATTTTAGTTACCTTTCAATTCTTTAATCAATTGAGTCCAAATCCTCTAAAGGAGAGAAATTTCAAACCAAGAGTTGGCTTAAGGCATGAGAGATATATCATGTCGTTGATCATGAACCCCTAAAAGGGATTAAACTGTTAAGCATGACAACCTCAATCTCAAGTTTTAAAGAACAATAGGTTTGAAACAACTCTCAAAGCAAAGCAAAGCAAAGCAAAAGCCAAGAAAGGTGGGAGGTTGCACAGGTAATTAAAGGTGATCACAAGGAAGGAAAGCATGAAATAAACACTATCTACTCAAATACAATGGTGGCTAAGGCCTAAACCACCAAACCTATGAGGACAATTGCACTACAAGCATGCAATACAAAGCTCAAATGCAACAAACAGCTAAAAATAATCCTAAAATAGGTCTAAAATAGTCCTAAGACATGCTGGAATTAAGCTAATAAAAGCTAGAATAATAAGCAAAAGTATAGAATATGCTAGGCCAGTATGCAAGACACAAGGAGGAGAGGCTAACCCTTCTAATTTTGGACTTCAAAACAACATTTTAGCCACTGAAATAACTTTGAAAATCAGTACTTAAAAGCTCAAAAAGAGATGGTGTAAAGGTGGGAAACACAAGGGTAAAGGCCTTGAAAGTAAGGTATAAAGAAGGGTGAACCACCCCTCAACCTTTATTGGCCTTATACCATATGTTTTAGCCCAAAAATACAAAGTTCATACAACCCAAAAACAGTGGGAAAATAGTAAGAAAAAGAGTAAATAAAGCAAGTAGAGAAGCAAAGCTTTATACCTCCAGAAGAGAAGAACCAATTCCACCCTTAGGAGCTTAAAATAGGCTTAAACATACCTCAGCTCAAAGATGAAGAGGTTTGGTTTAGAGTGTATAGGAAAAAGCTTGCAAAAAGCTAAGAAATTGCAAGAGAGAGGGAGAGAGAATTTTTGCTCTAAAAATTCCAACCCTTAAAATGGAAGTTGAGGCCTCTAATATATAGAAAACCATGCAAATCCCTCAGAAATATCAATACATACAGGTGTAAGAAGGTGCATGCATTTGTGCCAATAGCTAGCATAGTTGGCAGGTAAATATCTACAAAATGCACTGGTGGCTGGCAGGCCACATTAGTGGCCGGCAACTAGAAGTAGTGGTCGACAGCCCATAGTAGTGGCCAGTATGCCACAAGAGGTTGTAGGCTTGAAAAACTAAGGTTCTGGTCCAAAATAAAGCACAGGTGTGTAGGGTTTGAAAGGCTCAAAGTTGTGGCACCCCGCTGAGGACTTCAACCACTTAACAAGCATATATACTCATCATCGAGCGTGCAAACGGTGACGTTTAAGTTGTAAGGGTGGTCGAAAATGGGGTGTCTATAGTTGCCCCTCTTTGACAGAACTCGGAGTCATGAAATGACGTGAGTGAATGTCAAAGCACAAAGACGACCCATTTTGACAAGGCCGCAAGACTTGGACAAACAATCAAGACAAAAATAAATGGTTGCGCTCGTAGGCCACCTACATATCCCTTTGCATGGAATCAAACCAGTGTAGTTCTGGGGCTTGATACAGATGATATGCACAAAAAAAAATTTAAAAGTTGGACTCACACGCTTCGCGAAGCCAGCTAAATTAAAAGTCATAATCATGCAAGGTGATGCAGTAAGCAATAATAGAAAACAACATATGAATGAGCAACTTTAAGCTTCAAAACCAACACCTGTTCCCTGCAAAAAGATCTAAAACACACTCTAACCACGCCAAAACACGAGACGAGGAAAGAAAACACCGCTCAGGGTTGCGTTTCACGCGTCCTATGAAATTGAGAAATGAAACCAGCTCGGGGTCGTGTTTCACAGGTCTCGAGCTAAAAGCCACTCAAGGTCATGTTTCACACGTCTCGAGGTAAAAGCCACTCAAGGTCGTGTTTCATGTGTCTTGAGAAACTGGAGAAAAATCGCTTGGGGTCGCATTTCAAGCATCCCGAGATACACGAGAAATCGTTCGGGCTCGCACTTCACACGTCCCGAGATAAAATATGCCTAGGGTCGTGCTTCATGCATCCCAAGATAAAACACGCCCAGAGCTGCACTTCACGCATCTTGAGATACAAGAGAAATCGCTCAGGCTCACGCTTTACACGTCCTGAGATAAAACACAACCTGGGCCGTGCTTTACGCGTCTTGAGATGCAAAAGAAACTGCTCAGGCTCGCGCTTCACGCGTCCCGAGATAAAACACGCCTAGGGCCACACTTCACGTGTCCTGAGATACAAGAGAAACAACTCGGGCTCGCACTTCACAGGTCCCAAGATAAAACACAGAGGACTGAATGTGTGCAATAGATGCACAAAATGAACAAGTGCGAAAGATGCACAACCGATGTATGATGTTAATTGAAAGCATGTTCTATGTAAAAAAACAAAAGCATATTCTATGCAAAATTGAAAGCATATATCAACACATTCTATGCATGAATCAAGAGCGATGTAGGACACCCGTTATAAGTGTATATGAAAATACATATTATATACAATAGAAGAAAATAAAGATGTAATTTGAATAAAAGCGATATTCGGTGAGCAACCTCCGATATACCTCTCAAAGACATTGCAACATGCTCAAAAAGGATACACCTCATTCATAGTGACAAGTGGGACATCGTGCACCAAAACACAGTTTGGAGCTCCCTTAGAAACAATCTGGACCCAACAGTGAACCTTCCATACACTTCTTGGGAAACAAAGACACAAACAGCATCAGGGCATAGAGGAGGGCCACCGACCACTCGCCGGCCACCAGGAGAAGCTGCCAGCCACCTGCCGGCCTTTGTCTAGGCTTGTCGTGCACGGATTTAGCCTATCGGCCACCTGTGGCAAATTTGACTTTTTGCTTTGGGTCTTTAAGTATAGATCAACACACATTATTTCCGCACTTCTCCAAGCCCGAAATCACTTCTCCTCCCTCTCTATGTACTTTCTCTCTCTAGATCCGTGCTTTGTATGAGTTCTCCAAGACGCACACTTTTTTTGTAAAACCCTCCTGATTCTTGTCATTTTGAACCAATTGGATTTTGATTTCGTCACTCTTTCTGCACTTTCACCACTCTAGGCTTGTTCCCCTCAAGTTTCTCTCGAGTTTCGTGAACTTTCTCGAGTTTTGACTTTTTTTCCCATTTTCTCTCTCCTAGGGTTGACTTTTTCCAAGTTTCCCTCTTTTTTTCAATTTTTCTTCACTTTTTGCCTACTTTTTCACCCATTTTCCAGATGGCAAACAATATGCCTCATGAGGGAGCTCCTCTCGAGGTTCCACCTATAGTCGAGGTAGAGGAGCCAGCAGTTGCTGAGGCCGACGGGGCGGCAGAGGACATTGAGGGTAACCTTAAGGCGGAGTTCGCGCTAGAGTTCGAACCAAAGCTGTTACCACTGAGAGTGTGGCCCTTCGATCCGGCGAGATATCATCCCCGCACACACATATTACTACCTGGAGGCATCAGGCGTTTTGGCAATTTTGCTCGTGGTGTACCAGAGGAGCTCCTGCTGAGAGAGCCAGCCTCCCACCTTTCATCCAACACTACCGGGGTATGAATTCTATTTTCATGCATTCCTGCCATTCCTTTAATTGTATTTCTTGCACTGCCTTTCATCTGATCGCACTTTCATCACTATTTGATTCACTTTTTTTCTTTGCCACTGGGAGACCCCCGTGCTTACAAGGGGCACAAAGCGACGACGGCGAGGGACTGGTACGATGAGCTCCCTACTAGGGTTCGCGATATCATCAACGAGGCTGGTTTCGGCCTTTTCTGCTCTGGACTGTCATGCGTCATAGCTAACTGCCCCTTTCTAGGAGAGTTGGTGGAGAGGTGGCGGGACACCACCAACTCCTTCCACCTCTCCACTGTCGAGGAGATGATGATGACTACCTACGACTTTGCCATGATCACAAGCTTAGGAGTAGGGGGTGATCCGATCCTCATTAATACAAGCATGGGCGAGTGAGAGGCTGCTTGGGTTCACCTGTTGGGAACACGCCCACCTCTATACCGGCCAGCCATGGTGAGATACAGTTTGTTCGTTGAGTAGTTCTACGAAAGCGAGCCTGAGACACTAGAGGAGATGGAGCTATATGCCCGAGGCTTCTTGATGTTTGCCCTCGGTACCACCTTGTTTTCGAATAGGTAGAACACCATGGGTTTATACCTGTTGAGTGCCTTGGTGACACTGCCCCAGGTTCGATTCTATGACTGGGGCGGAGCTAGCCTCGCCACCCATTACAGCTATATGAGCTCCACCTCCTACATGAAGGGAGAGCGGATTAGGGGCTACTGGCGAGCCTGGGAGGCATGCATTTTAGTTCCCTCTTTGCAGTTATACTTTCTACTTCACATTTTCTGCTTTATATCTGTTCAACATTTGTGCTTTCTGCTTTATACTTTCAGTATCAGTTCATGCTCTATGCTTTCTGCTTTGCACTTTCTATATCTGTTCATGCTATGTGCTTTATACTTCGCACTTTCTATATCTGTTGACACTATGTGCTTTCTGCTTTGCACTTTCTATATCTGTTGACACTGTGTGCTTTCAGCTTTTCACTTTCTATATCTGTTGACACTATTGATAACATCGCTGCACTTTCCTTGTAGCTATGGGTTTATGCATATTTTCCAACCCTCGCTCTAGAGCTTATGGAGGAGCTCCCCCTTGTTGTCCCTTACTCACAATGGTACGATGGTTGGTGTCAGCACCGGAGCCGTGAGACCTTCACCTTCTTCGGCCATTACTTTGATACAGTGGTCGCCGCCAAGGTAACCGGAAACTCACAGTCATTTTTGCTTTAATACTGCTCTGATTCACACTTTGGCAACTGATGGCAACTAACAATCTATACATTCGTTGTTTGCAGATCACGTGGCAGCCTTGGGCGATAATACCGGTCAGGGTGAGAGACCAGTATATGGGAGCTTGGGGCACATCGCGCTTCTGAATTTTGCTGGAAGGCCCAGTCTGCCAGGCTTGGTTTTTGAGCGAGAGATTCATACGCCAGACTGTGGATTTACTTGATCTAGTCGTTCCGATGCCACCTCCGATGTTTGTGAGGACAGCAGATAGCCTACCAGTTAACGCCGTCATACAGTTCATGGTAGGCCAACATGTTGACTTCTTTAGAGGAGAGGGTGATTACACGACATTTATTCAGACTCGCCTTATGCCTCCTCTGGTGGGTGCTCACGTAGGCGAGGAAGCAGGGGCTCTTGTGGCAGGTGAGGCGACTCAAGCGACTAGGGTCCATACTAGAGGGGCTCCTTCTATTGAGCAAACTATCCCTTGGCTAGAGCTTCCCACTGCGCTCACATGCTGGCGGCCGACTAGGACAGCCTACCAGTTTTCAATTGAGCCGGCAGAGGCTGGGCATGAGTATGTCGGAGTTCGAGGCATGTCTCAGGTATGGACCGCACTTTACAATTTGCACTCCACAATTTCATTTTAGATATGTTTATCCTAGACATTGATCATCCAAATGCATTTGCAAGCATCTATAGAGTATATAGGGAGCCTTCTCGAGCTGGTCACTTCTCTGATGGGTATGGTGCAGAAGAGGGAGATGCTGCTTGGTCTCCACGGTATCTAGGTAATTTCTTTCAGTTCAGCATGCATTTCATTGCTAACCCTATTCGTGCATCATGTTATCATATTTCCACTGATACATCGACGTTTCAACCGTGGTCTTTCCCAAACTACACTGATACACTGCATTGGCACACTGTACTTGATTTATGCATGACACTTATTCTGCATACTATGCATGTATCTGATACACACATTGTAGTTGATATATTGACACTTGTTTTTTTTTTTAGATCCCATCTGCACCGAGGGCACCAACGACAGCACCAGCACCAGTACCAGCACTAGCAGTACCTCATGCAGCAGTAGGGGGGAGAGAAAGACAGGCCCCAGCATGCGGCCAAGATGCACTCCACAATCTGGGCAGGGATAGGGGTACCCAAGGTTAGAGCAGCCCCTCAGAGCCCATTTTGAGCGATGATGATACTGAGACTAATGACTCCAAGGAGGCAGTGAGTTAGCATTCTGAGTCATCCGAGAGTGGAGATGATGATGCTAGCTCAGGGTCCGAGAGCGGAGGTGACGCCGAGGCGAGCTCTGAGGCAGGAAGCAAAGATGATACCGGCTCTAGTTCAGGGTCTAATTCTGACAGCGGTACTGATGGAGACAGTACTCTTGAGTCCCCTCTGATGAAGAGGACGAAGAGGGCCTCTCGAGCTTGAGATAACCGACACTAATTTTTATACTTTTTTCTTAGTTTCTTTTTGTTTGGTAGCATTAGCACATGTATAGCTTCCAATAGGTTTATTTTGGTTTTGAAACTTGTACTCCTCTTTTGTAAAAAAATCATGATCGGAATAAAACCTCGCAGTTTTTTGAAAAGAGTTATCATTTTTGCATCATGAGCACCATATTTGCATGGAATGGACATGGAATTGAATTTGAAAATGAATACTGAACACTTGTATTGGCACGATGTTCTTAATCGGGTAATGAGCCGACCAACAACCAAAATACAAAATACAACTCGATAAACAAAGCGAAAACAACTCAAAAACAAATAAACACACTTGCTAAAACCAAAAGACTCAAAACACAACCTCAAAACACAAAGATTGAGACAAAACACACGCTGCCAACATGCCCAACACACAGGTGGACGGCAAGCCAGAAAGCAGAGCCGCTAACCAGAGATGGGAGTTGCCGGCCAGAGGAGGTGGCCTACCAGCCACCAATGTGAGGAACCTCCAGATTGTTGATAGCTGGCTTCCACTCATAGCCTTATCTTTTACAAAAGGCTCTACTTCGTGATTTCTTTTCCAGAAACTCATTTCAGCAATAATTTCTTCCACAAATGGGGATAATTCTTGCCGAGAAATTCACGGATTGGATAGCTACTTTAGACGGCACGGAAAAGATAAATTTTCAGGGTTCGGCATAAATGCACTTTTTCTATTAAGCCATACGCCACTTTGTTTTCCATTTCTCCATGCCACGACCCGATGCTGGGACCCAATTACATATATATTTCACTTTGGAACACAAGAAATGTGCCCTACTATTGAAGAATTCTGGGCATTGATGGAAACCCGGCGCGATGAGGAAATCATACCTCAGCCCTGTTTTGGCCACGCCCAAGCTTTGGGACGGATGTATGGGATCACTTTACACGAGGCTCGATCTTTGGCCCATAACGGAGAGCTAGACATACCCACCTTGATTCATCGATTTTCTGACATCGGTGACAGAGGCGACCTTCTCGGGTGAGGTTTTCGGCAACATGCCCTCTGCTTATGTATGCTTGCACATTTCCTTATTGCCCCTAGTTTCAGCAAGTCCACCATTCGGTTGGTCAAAGTGGCCCAAGATCTGAAAGAATGGAAGAGTTACATTGGTTTGGCACTGGCCAAGACCTTGATGGGTTGGGATGCCTTTTATCGGCAAGAGACTACCAAATTCGCAGGGAGTCCACTACTTCTTCAGGTATTGTTTCCTACCCTTTCTTATATGTATTTCTCACATCACTTGGCACTAATGCTCTATTTTTCTCTCAAAGCCCTTTTCTTACTTTTTCACTCAACATGCATCTCTCTATTCTTTAATCTCTCTTTTTTTTTTCATCCCTTCCCAGGTATGGCTTATGGAAAAGCTGAAGGTAGTGGACTCTTGCCCCAAGTACTCAGCTCGAGATTGTTTCTTCCGCCACCGGCAGGTGGATTTTCCCAACGAGGGATGATGGTGCGACTAAATGTGCGGTAGGTCTGCAACTGACATAGCTTGGTGCTGCCCCTGGCTTAATCTGACCAAGATGAGTTATAACATGGCTCGACAACCTGTCATACAATTGACCAGCGTCACGCACTATGTGCTCCACATTCCTATCCGGTTCTGACTCCAGTTTGGGGCATGATCAGACCTGCCCTGAGGAAGGAGTAGAATATCCAGCTTCATTTCCAGTTCGTGGTTCACACCTGGCTGGGTACCTTGCTTCTTGGAGGACGAGAAAGCTTTTGGCCCCTACCCCTAGTTTCAGTTATGCCCTTTCCGGCGAGTGCTTGGCTTGGCTCGAGGATGAGGCACAAGTCGGGTCCACTTTGGCTTCAAAAGCTTCCACAAGAACGAGCAGAGGACGCAGGAGCACCTAACTCACCTATGCCCATAGTTTATTGCTTTGACCTTTCTTTTCAAGTTTTATGATGTAATAAAAGCAACTTTGATTTGTATCAGAGAGTTGGAGAACTTTATGTTGAAATCAATGAAATTTAAGTTGTGAGCACTAAAAATTTTCTTTTTGGTCCAAAAATGGTCTAAGTTGTAAAAAGTAAAATTTTGAACAAAATCAACTCTTATTAAAACTTTCCTAAACTATTTTCAAGAAGGATCATCACCTGACACGCACGAAATCAATCCTCAAGATGTACAACCCCGAATCAAAAGATCATAATTGCCCCTGATTGAACACCACTGCTCTGCATTGTAACTAGCTCTTCTTCGCAGAATGAAGATCACAACCGAACTCTCAGGTCAAGAATAGACAAAGATGACCTGATCAGACACATGGACAGGACAGTTGAGTTGGAGGTGATTACGACCGAACTTCAGGATGAAGTTGTCTACGTATCCCGAAGATGGGAATCAAGCCTTATGTAGTTCGGTTCAGGTTCACTCGAGTATTAACCCTCTCCTTTTGCGCTCTAACTTTTGCCAAAGTCGTCCTTTAGGGTTTTCAACCATGCGAGGTTATTTTTTCTTTATTTCTAATTTTTCATGCTCTAACTTTTGCTTAGGTCGCCTTTTTGGGTTTTCGACCTAGCGAGCCTCTTAGGGATAGTATTTCTTTAACTTGTCCATGTTGATGGGTTATGAAAATTCTAGGCCATCTAAGTCCATGAGAATAACAGCTCCACCCGACCAGATAGCTTTGATGATGTATGGACCAGTCCAGTTGGGTTTGAACTTGCCCCTAGGGTCATGAATGAGAGCTCGATTGTCTTTCAGTACCATGTCACCTTCCTTGAGATTTCGAGAGTTAACTTTCTTGTTAAAAGCCCTAGCACTTTTGCACTGGTAGCCTTGAACATGATAGAATGCTTTCAGCCTTCTCTCCTCAAACAACATTAACTCCTCAAATCTGCTCTGTTGCCAGTCCGCCTCTACTATCTGACTCTCAGCCATAACTCACAGCGACGGGACTTCTATTTAATTGGCAAAACGGCTTCCATCCCATAGACGAGATTATAAGAAGTTTCCCCTGTAGACGTCCAGATTGAAGTTCTGTAGCCCCAGAGTGCGAATGGTAATTTATCTGGCCAGTCCCGATAGGTCTCAACCATCTTCTGCAAGATGTTCTTGATGTTCTTGTTGGAGGCTTCAATAGCTCTATTAGTTTGCGGCCTGTATGTAGATGACATATGGAAAGCCACATTATATTTCTCCAACAAGTCTATCACCTCTTTCTTGAAGTGGGAGCCATTATTTGATATGATCTCGTTTGGGACTCCATACTGGCAAATGATATTGGTCCTGATAAACTTAGCCACATGCGATGCTGTAGACCGCCCGAACTTTCTCTACGCGCCCCCCTTTTCAAAGGGGGCGCGAATTGGGTTCATAGCCACTACAATTCGGACTCCTGTCATGGTTCTGAATCTAATCTCACAAAGTGCAATGTAAGACTGATAAATTACCAAAGAGTCCAAATCTGGAAAATCGTTTTGAAAAATCAATTTTGAATGAAAAAGTGCCAAACATGGACTGTTTTGCCAGATTACGGAGTCGCCACCCAAATATTTTGTTTTGGGAAATTTAGGAAACCCTGACTCGTGCGAAAGGCCACGTGTCCATCATCACCAAAGTTGCCTCGGCTCGGGAACTTGGGTTCGAGAGGGGAAGGTCCTGAAATGAGCACCCCCGCTCGCCCGATCAAAGATCGGCCTCTACTAATATGATATGTTGTTTTTATAAACACATGTGTTCTTATTCCAATTATTAATCTAACTTTACTATGTGATGCACACAGCATACAAGTATAGACTAAATCGCAAGAATTGGAACAAAACAATTCATGTTTGTTTTCGAAAATAGTTTGAAAGTGCCATCCTCAAGTGGGCTAAAGCACTATTTGCCATCAAACATGATGTGCTTAAAACATGATTTGCCACTTCGCAAAGTGGGCTTAAAACATTCATTCATTGAATTGTTCCAATTCAAGTAACAAAGCCTTCATCCACAGGCATTCAGGCAGTTAAACACTTAAGCAAATAGCCTCATGGCAAGCATGCTATCATGGCAACACTCACACTCATGTAAGTATGCTAAAGCATAAACACTTACAGCGTACTCCGAGCCAAAACAAAAAACTAGTTAGAAATCATGCATGATCCTAACTATACGAGATGCCTAATGCAACGCATGCAATAATGCAACTAAAATAGGCTCGACTATCTAAGATGGCATATGAATGCAACAATTGATACACGTATTCAAATAGGTATTGAAATACGATACAGTTTGAATGATGCGCCGAGCCCGGTGCATGCAATACAAATGAATGATGCACGCATACAAAGCATAAGGATGCTAATTGAAATATGCCCTAAACTAACCATCGAAAGCTGATAAGTAAAAGGAGGAAAGAAGTGGGGTTGGAAGACATGCACACACACGCACCCTTATTACAACAGTATGCCCTCTCGACGGAGAGTCTGAATAAATAAGCTAACTAGCTACGCTAAGCTACTTATTACAAAACAGCTAATAAACTAACTATTTTAGCTAATTAATTTTTACAAACCGAATTGAATAACTAGCTATACTAAGCTAATTAGAATGTTACAAACATGAATTAAGCTAAATTAATTACAGCACATGTAATTAACTACAACTAGCTAACAAAGCAATAAATGGCCTCGCAGGCGAGGGAGATATGCATGCTCGGTCGTGTCCTCCTGGAAATCTACTACCTTGCCTCTAAATGCCTCTGCTTGCACTCTTTTGACTTCTGAAAATTGTGCCAACCTCCAAATTACTTCTGTTTGATCCCAGGAACATGCTGATGAACTGATTGGCTAGAAGTGATGGCCATTGGCCAGTATTGGTGGCCGGTCGGCTGGCTTGGGTGGCCGGTCGGCTAGGGCATGTGGCCGGTCGGCCACTGATTCCTGAAATTTCTCCTTTTTGCTGTAACAGAGCACAAATAGAGGCATGGCAGTGTATTTGCAAGGAAATGTGTGTACTACTGCACTCATTATCATGTCTCAAGCTCAAAAGAGTGTAGCACTTGGCTCTCAAGCCACCAACCAAGCACTTTCAATGCATGGTGGCCAAAGAACCAAGCTTGTACAAGCTTGATAAATGCACACATGAGACTCAAAGAGCTGCCAGCCTATCATGCATGATCAGTGGGACGACGACCAAGAAATGTGACACGTTTCATCACTTGGAGTATGAAACGTCCCACATTTCTTGTGTTTGGATTAACATCCGATCCAAACACATGCAATGCAACACAAATGCTTATCTTTCACATGTTTTACTTGGTTCATTTTTGTTTACACATTTTAGCTTACCAATTAAGCCCTTAACCGGTTAAGTCCAATGTGAAAGTCCTCTAATGAGAGAGATGGCCTAAGCCACAAGTGCCTTGAGCATGAAAGAAGCCTCATCCTTTTGGTTAGTAGAAACCCTTAAGAGAAGCCTAAAACCATTAGGCATGAGAGCCTCAATTCCATGTTTAAGCCAGCAAAGGGCTTAAGACCACTTTCAAGGTGAATGAAAGATTGAAACAATGGAGTGCAATGACATATATTCCATCACTGAAATAGTATGCTAAATGACTTAAAATCATGCAAATGATGCATGCAAGACATGCTTAGAGTCAAAGGCATTGAAACTAGCAAAGAGCATAGCACTATAGGCATACAATACTAAGCCTAAATGACTAAACCAACCCCAGACAGAGGTTAAATGTGCCAAAATAGTGGCTAAAATATGCTAAGGTCAAGGCATATAACACAAAGAAACATGTTCATTTGATGGCTCACAAACAAGGCATGAAGACTCAACTCTCAAACCCAATGAAAGAGTGATATACATGAGAGTGAGACAATGATATATGCTCTGAAACTACATGCCAAATGATACCATATCATGCAAACATCACAAATAAAGCATGCTAGAGGCCCCAAAACTCAAAGGTAGTTAAAGCACTTGCATTATAGCTATGCAATACATGAACCATATGACCAAGACCACTCAAGTCAGACCTAAAGCATGCTAAAACATAGCTAAAAACATGCTGGAGTGGAGCATACACATGCTAGATTAATAGGCTAAACCATCAAGTTCATTAGGCTAGTGAGCAAATTTACACTACAAGTGCAAGATGCAAGCAATGATTGACCAAACCAGCCAAAAATAGAGTTTAAACATGTTAAAATAAAGCCCAAAACATGCTTAAACTAAGCTAAGACAAGTCACAAAAAACATGTCACTTTGCAAGTCTAACTAGGCATAGCATGGAGAAACAATGAGGGGAAGCCACCCCTTCCTATTTTGGGACCTCAAAACAAGTTTTGTACCACTGAAATTCCTTTGGAATTCAGTGGTTAAAGGGGCAAAAAAAGGTTGTTTGAAATGCTTTAAAAGAGGGCCCAACACTTAGCAAATAAGCAACAAAGGAGGGTGGACCACCCCTAACTCCAACAAGGACTCAAACCATCATTTTAAACACTTAAAAATAGAGATTTTTGTAGTTGACAACTAGGCCAAAATCAGCATGCAAAGGTGGCCAAGATTGTGTACAAAAACAAGCTTAAAAGATGGAGATGCTCACCCTTGAAGCACAGCACAAGAACAACCACTTTTCTTGAGCCAAAACCAACCTTTTGGAGCTCAAACAAAGTCCCAAGCTACCTCAGCCCAAAGATGATCAACTTTGGTTAAGGAAGTGTATGCAAAGATGTAGGGAATTCTCACTTTCAAGCCTAAAACAAGAGGAGAGAGAGAATTCTAGAGAGAGGGGAGAATTTGCTCACAAATCTTCTAGAGAGAGAGATTTTTAGTGTGAGAAGCTCCCAAACTAGTCAACTTGCTCTCCTCCCCAAAATGAGTGATATGGCTCCATATATAGCAAGAAGAGAGCATTTGGTCGAATATCTGATTATAAAGATAGCTGGAGCATTTAGAAGATAGCTGGAGCAAAAGATCTCCAAATTCTGAGTTTTCTGGACATTTTTGGCCGACCGGCCATCTTTGGCCGACCTGCTACTTTGTTGGCCGACTGCAAATTCTGCTCTGCAAGTCCAACTTCAAATGGGCATAACTCCTTCATATGGACTCCTTTTTAGGTCATTCTTGTGTCTAAATTGAAGCCCCGGAAGTAAGCTTTCCAATGGTGGCAGCGTCACATTAAAATTCCAAGTGTGAAAAAAGTTATGCTTGTTGTAGTGAAGACTATTTAGTTTTGGTCCTAACCGGTTTGATGCCCAACTTCAACCAACCATGTCTCCACATCCGAACTCGGCTTTAAGAAATTATTGAGTGTAAAATGAAGCCCCAGAAGTCTTCTTTCCAATGGTGGTGGCCTCATAGCTTAAATCCAAGTATACAAAGGATAGGTCTGATTTAGCGAGAGCTGCTCGACTCTCTCTTAACAATTCATGCCCAACTTCTTCCCCAACTTTCTTTCTTCTCTCATCTCCTCTTTTCTTCAACTCCAAACCCCTAAAAAAGGTGTTTTGAAAGATTTTTTTAAAGATTTCATCTCTATTTCATTTATTTCTACTTTGTCCTTGCTCGGTTTACCGAAAAATACAACATTTAACAAATGCGAGTGTTGGAATATCGTAGGAACTTTTTCAAAAAACATTTTGAAAGAGAGGGTTTTAAGGTCTAAAATCTTTTAGATCAAAATCGTTTTAGTCCAAAAAGGGATGTGAAGTTGGGATTTGACTCTCCTCTTGCCGAAGAAATTGAACCTTTGCACTGCACAACTTTCACCACCAAGTAAAGCATCAGTAGTGCCCAAGTCTTAAGGGCGGTCAAAAATGGGATGTCTATAGATGATTTCAACACTGTATAGGACTAAGCTTCCACCCACTTTGTAAAGTAATCAATCGCCACCAAGATATATTCATGCCCATTCGACCCCTTTGGTGTGATGCACTGATAATGTCGATTCCCCAGACTGAGAAAGGCCATGGCGAAGTCATGTCGTATAGTTTTAACGGAGGAATATTCACACGATTGGCATGAATTTGGCATTTGTGGCATCACCGAACAAAACCAATACAATCCTCCTCCATGGTGGACCGGTAGTAACCTTGCCTGAGAATTTTTCGGGCTAGCATTACACTATTCATGTGCGCCCTACACTCCCCGCCATGGATGGCCTCCATCAAGCGCTTTGATTCCTCTTCCTCAACACACAACTTGTGCATTCCCAGATGACCTCTCTTATACAGTTAACCTCCACAGATGATAAATTGAACGGCCATTCGCCGTATTCCCCTTTTGTCATTAGCATTTGCCCTGGTGGATAAATCTCCTTTTCCAAGAAGTTCCAAATATCGTAGTACCAGGGGTTTTTGTCTTGCACTTCATCTATCGCGGCAATAGTTTCATAAGCCGGCGTGTATTTCTGCTCAATGATAAACGGACGCATCCAAACTCCAAGTGGAATGTCTACCACAGAAGATAGAGTTGCTAAAGCATCAACAAACCTGTTGTTCTCTCTCAGTAGATGCGTGAAAGTCAGCTTTTCAAACCTAGGAATCAGAACGTCTAGGGTCTGGTGGTAAACTTTCATTTTTTCTTCTTTGACTTTCCAGTCTCCATTTGCTTGAGAAACAACTAGTTCGAGTCCCCAATAACATCCAATCTTATTGCCCCTAGTTCCAGGGTGGCTTCTAAACCAGCAATACACGCTTCATATTCTGCTTCATTATTGGACACCTTGAACTGGAGTTTGAAGGCTAAGGGTATATGAGAGTCATCAAGTGCTATCAGCAACACACCAATCCCATAACAGTACTAATTGGACGCTTTGTCAAAGTACATCGTCCAAGTTTCCGCCTCAACTTGCAGAATGGCTTCATCTGGGAACAAGTATTCCACTGTTTCATCTCCTTCTACCGGGTGGTCTGCCTCCGCTATAGCTCTTCCCTTGACCGACTTGCGGGTGACATATTTGAGATCAAATTCGGAGAGATGAAGCAACCAACGAGCTAACCTACCCATAAGCGTTGGTTTCTGAAAGAGATATTTGATGGGGTCTAATCTTGAAATCAGGATTATAGAGTGAGCTAACAAGTAGTGCCTCAACTTCCTGGTAGGCTATACCAAGGCTTGGCAAGCTTTCTCCAACGGAGTATAGCGGGTTTCATAATCAAGCATTTTCTTGCTCAAGTAGTAGATGGCTTTCTCCACCCTATCTTCAGATTCCTGAGCGAGCATAAATCCCATAGTCGTGTCTGTCACTGACAAGTATAGAATCAAAGGCTTCCCCGGCTCTGGTGGTGACAACACAGGCGAATTCTGGTGATACTGCTTAACCTGCTTAAAGGCGAATTGACATCGAATCATCCCATCAAAATTTCTTCCCTTTCTTCAGGAGACCAAATAGTGGTTCACAAGTCAAGGTTAATTTGGAAATAAACCGTCTTATGAATTGCACTTTACCTAGAAAGCCTCGCACCTCCTTTTTAGTCCTCGATGGTGGCATTTCTAGGATGGCCTTAATTTTGGAAGGATCTACTTCTATGCCTCTTTGCGTGATCAAAAAGCCCAGCATTTTTCTTGTCGTTACACACTGAAGTGGCATTTTTGTGGGTTTAACCTCAATCTGTATTCTCTGATCCATTGAAAGAATTTGTTCAAGGCGATGTTGTGGCCTTCTCGTTCTTTGGACTTGATAGTCATGTCGTCCATGTACACCTCAACCTGTTCGTGGATCATGTCATGTAGAATGGTGGTTGCAGCCCTCTGATAGGTAGCCCTGACATTATTCAGCCCAAACGGCATAACACGGTCACAATAGGTACCCTACGGTGTAGTGAATGTTTTCTTCTCTCTGTCCTCGGGCGCCATCAGAATCTAGTTATATCCGGAAAACCCGTCCATAAAGGATAGCAATGCATGGCCTGTACTCAAGTCCACTAACTCATCAATGTGCGGCAAAGGAAACTCATCCTTTGGACTAGCTCTGTTCAAGTCTCGGAAGTCCACACACACCTAAATTCTACCATCCTTTTTCGTCACCGGGACGATGTTGGCCAACCAAGTCAGATGCTCAGATACTAACAAGAAACCTACCTTGATCTGCTTGACCTCTTCCTTGATTTTCAGCTCCCAATTCAGACGGATTCTACGCAACTTCTGCTTGATTGGTTAGGCCTCAAGATCAAGAGGGATCCGATGCTGTACAATCTCAGGATCAATTCCAGGCATGTCTTCATAGGACCATGTGAAAACATCTTTGAAATCTTTTAATAAAGTGACTAAGTGCTTGCGCTCCTCCGAACATAACGTGGACCCGATCTGGACCAAACGCGGATCCTTCTCAGTACTCACACTAATAGTAATGATTTCATCAGCACAGGGTTTAGCAAACCTCTCCTCCTCTTGATTAATCAAGTTATTCAAAATCAAAGGAACTCTTTCCTCTTCGTTTTCATTAAAATTCTGAAAATCTTGGTCAATACAAAAAAAACCAACGGCACAGAGAAATACACAGAATCTGCAAAAATTCTTATTCAAAAGGTCTAGATCTTTGGTTACAGACTCAAAAGAAAAGTTGAATGAAGACCTAGACAGGACTTAGGTATCCAGGTTACCACCCCCAGAAATACCAGACTCAAAATCAGAGGAACTGCAATCAGATTTCGACTCCACAGACTTAGTGGAATTAGATTCTAGCTCATCACTCAACTCAAAACTAGACAGATAGCCTTCTTTCAGCTACCAAATAAGAGATGGTGCCTCTGATGCATCCCAAAATGCTGCTGATTGGGTTCACACATGATTCCTCCCCGATCATGGAGATGATAAGGTTATCCCCCAAGTTCTCTAAGTCAGCCGCAGGATCTGTCAGGAGACAAGCCAGTGCTGTCCTTACTCCAAGTTCGCCGCTGTCTGAGTCACTTACCATGCTCTGCTCAGCTTTTGTGCTTGGTTTAACCCTTTCCTCAGTATCACTACCTTGCAACTGCAGATCAAAGAAGATCTCGAACCTGGGAACACGCTGCTTCCAGGAATTCACCCAAGGCTTGGGAAAGCCGCAAAAGGGGAAATCTTCTCCCTCTCAAAGAAAGTGGCCATTCAGCGTTCCCTGGATTGGCCTGTAGGTGAGCTCATAGTGTTTCCTGGCTTGCTTGGCCCTAGCTCTGCCTCTGATCTCTTCTTCTTTCCTGATCCAACCCTCTTTGGTGGCCACACAGCCCAAACCAAAGGCATGTGGGTTGTGTGGCACATCTGTCAATGCTGCCATGCCTTTCTAGCCGCATCTTCCGAGTCTTATTCCTAGAACATGCTACAATTTGTTCATGAATAAATAGATTGGGTGCTGACGTACATGCCCTTATCAGCGGCCATAATGGTCTGCACTACCCGGACTTCAGCCAGAGTGAACCCTGAGAGGAATACATCCTCTTCGCCATGAGTGATTTCCAGCACTGGTGTAGTTACCTCTGGCGGCGGATGGATGGATGAATTCCCAAAAACAATCGCCACTCCTTTCCCGTGAGGATATTTCAATATTTGGTGGAGGGTGAAGGAGACAGCTTTCATATAATGCAACCATGGCCTCCCTAGCAGTAAATTGAAGGTAGCTGATACATCCAGGACATGGAACTCGACATCTTGCGCAGCTGGGCCAACCTGGACTCTGATTTGTACCGTGCCCATGACCTCCCTGCTCGTATTATCATATGCCCGAATTGCTTGGGCTGTGGACACAAAGTCTTCTAGTCTAAGGCCAATTGCATAAGCTGTGCGAGAAGGACAGACATTGATGGCCAAACCGGTGTCTTTCAACACCATCGGCACCCATTTCTCCCTGCACTCAACAGATATGTACAAGGATTTCTTGTGAGCTGAGCTTTTCGATGGCAATTCTTTGTCAGAAAAGGTTAGGGTTGGCCCGGCGCCACCTAGGAAGACCAATCCCACAAGCTATTCGGGGGTAGTGTCAATGGACAATTTAGCCTTGTCCCTTGTTGACAGTACTGCCTGTCGATGTACCCGGGAGGCCATGAGCAGACTCCAAATTGAGATGTCGGCTTGGATTTTCTTAAGCTGTTTCAACACTGCCTCTTCTTCTAGCTGTTTCTCTCTCTGTTTCTCGACCTCTCTGTCTTTTCCAAATGTCTCAGCTTGATCTAAGTGTGGTGGCTTAAAATACCACCCACTTCTTGTCATGTGATCTATTTCTTCAGCATACCACGTGTTGTCTAGAAGGCACTCACCCAGTCTTCGTCGGTGTCGACCAAATGCAGATCATCATCGTCCCATAATACACCTTCAATAGCTTACAAACAGTTGTCCGGCTCCGTTTGGATTGCCTTCACATCACAAGTATCCCCCATAAGGTGTTAGGCCAGTACTGCTTTCTAGTTGTCTTCAACCCTCTCTTGTTCAAACTGCTTCAATGTAGCTTCCTATTCTGTGTCCGCAATGCTTACAGCGCCCAGTACCTAAGCTGAATTTTCCATGCTGACATTCTCTGATAGCTTTCCCTTCTCATCGGTCCTTTCAGCCACTACAGCAATTCCTGCTTCCTTTTGCTCCAGTTTCATTTCAATTCCTTCCTTCTTAGCTAGCTCATCACTCAGCCACCCAGTGTTGTCAGTTGACCCATTCAAATCGAACCAGCCAATCTGCACATCCCCTTGATCTTATTCATCAAAGAACTCTAGGTTGTCTAAATCCTTCTCCAGCTCCATCAAATCATCCAACCCTTGGCTCGGGCCATTCTCCCTAACCACATAACCTCCACTACAGTTGGCAACACCAATTCTGACTTAATTTGACCAATCGACACAATGTAGCAGGTTGGATCATACACACCATTAGGTAAGTCCTTAGAACTCTACGACAACGGACTCATACCTTCCTCCAAGGTCGACCTCCTTTCTACTACAACTGTCACCACCATAGGCTTAAGTTGAAGTGTGGACGTGTCCATCATGCACAGATCTATGCTTTTAGAAATGAACAATGCCGGTCTTAGTAGATGGGAAGGGGTAATATATACATTGGGGTCATAGGGGATGGCCAGTATATGGATTAGGTTTAGATTTTGAGGTGGAGGAACTTGATTATGGGCCGGGAGTGGGTTCGTGGTTACATTTGGTTTCTGGGGTGGTGCGATCACCTTGTTGTCAATGAGGCCTTGAATCTCATGACGCAGTCGGAAGCATTGGTCAGTATCATGACCATGCTGTCGGTAAAACGCGTAATATTTTGCTGGGTTGTGTTTAGGTGGAAGAGGATCATGTAATGGGCGAGGCTCTAATGGTTTAAGGTGTCCTTTTTTAACTAGCAACTTCATGGCTTGAGATAGGGTCATGTACAGTTGAGTAAAGGTCCTCTGGGATCGGGTAGGGTTGGCTGAAGTTTGTGGAGTTGTATTGGCAAAGGGATTGGCAATCTTGGTTATGGTGATGACAACCCTCACATCTAACAGCCTCGCAGCTGTATTACCACTGGTGGTAGCATTGGAACTGCGCACAAAAGGCCTTTTTTCCGGCTCCTTCTCATCTGTAATCAATCCTTGTTTCATGGCATCTTCAATCTGTACCCCCATCTCATTGAGCTCGGTGAATGTTAACAGAGGTACGACAATCATCTTCTGTAACAACTTCCTGTGCAGATTATGGACTACCATCCTTATCTGATCTTTCACAGAAGGCCTTGTGGTCATCATTGAGGCCTTATCCCTCCATCATGTTACCAATTCTGAGAAGCCCGCCTTCGGCTCTTGGCGCGTTGCCTCAAGATCACGAGTTATGACCTCGATCTGAGTATTGTCTGAATACTGTGCAATAAAGGCCTCGACATCTCCTCCCAGTTCTTCTCGACAGAGTCTTCCAACTTCGCATACCATATAACCGTTATACCAGACATGGCACGGCCAAAGAGAGACAACTTTTGTAATCTAGTCAGGCCCATCAGTCGCAAGATGTTCGAAAACAGTCGTAGGTGGGCCATTGGATCTCCGAAGCCATCGAATCGATCGATATACGGCATTTTGAACCGATCTGGCAATGTCACTGCAGAGTCAGTATACTCGTCCTCTATGTCCGAGATGGAGTTAACACTTTATGCTCTCTTGAATAGCTTCTCCAGTTTATTAACCTTAAGCATAGTCGAGTCCACCTCAAACTCAAACGGAGCTTCAGTTTGATACACTTGTGCTTTGGAGGCTTGTGTTGGGATCGGCTCTACCGGATTGCCCTGATTCTCTTGGACATTAGCAGTATGGGCAATGGCTCCAGGTGTTGGGATACCCGTGGGAGGTGCATGGGATGCAGAGGCCGCTGCCAGCTATGGTTGTTGTTGTTGTAGCCTATTTATTACCTCGGCCTAACGGGCAGCATCTTGCTATAGGGTTTCAACTGTTTGCTGAAGATGATATATCAAATCCTCTATACTGACTGGGGGATACTGTGTCATCGGAATAGTTAAGTGATCTTGTACTGGACTAGAAGTAAAAGACTATCCTTAAGCCTGACTGGATACAGGTGAATTGAGGGGTGATTATTGTAAAAAATGGGCTGATAAACTCTGCTTGACTCTCCTCTATCTTGTAACCGATGGGAGTGAGGTAAACACGGGTTGTCCCCGAACAAGATCCCTGGTTTTGCAAAGCCTTCTGACCCAGGTCCAAAGTACTTGGGGGATACTTGAACTTTCTAAAGCTGTGAGGATAAACTACCTAGCAAAAAGAAATAAAGCAAAAAGAAAGCAGTAATCAGAAACTGCACAGCACCTCAGCTAAGACGTTCCTAACACAGATGTAATCAAAACTGTAGGACTGCACTCAACACTGAATTCTGCCCCCAAAACAAATACCAAACTCGCAACTGATATGCACATTCCTGTACAGTTTCACTATAAAGCACATACCAGTTAAGCGAGAGCCAAAACATCCCTATGAGGGAGTATGGTTACCCGTCCTAGTTTTGTCAGGAACTAGGGTTCGCTATTCAAACAAAGCAGTTGCACACAATTCTGCATTTCGGGTATGCATCATATCCTAGTTTGGAACAGTCTCTATGGCTTTTCGATATGTAACTAGGCCGAATGGTCAAAAGGGTACGTCAGCAAGACTACCTAATATACCTCTCACACCTAACACCGAGAAGTGAAAAGAGGATCAAACGGTACAACGGTAGTCCAAATCCAAGGGTTGTATTCCCATCATGGTAGAGCCCATGACCTGTCAGCCTTTTGGCAAGCTTTTAGGCAAGCCTCCGGCAAACCGTCGAGGAATAGCAGATGGCAAACACAGTGACTTAGGCACACCAATGCAAATGCAAATGCAAAGAACATATAAGTATAGATAAAATTTCATATCATGAAGTTCGAGTCAAGCTCCCTAATTTTGCCAGCAGAGTCGCCAGAAACTGTAGCTCGACTTTTCGTGCTCCCTTTCGGAAGACGAATAGGCCCTACAGTATCGAACTCCTACGGTTCTAAATCTAATCTCACAAGTGCAATATGAAGTAGATAAACACCAAAGAGTCCAAATCTGACAAATCTTTTGGAAAATCGATTTTGAATCAAATTGCCAAAAATGGACTGCTTTGTCAGATACAGAGTCGTCACCTAAATATTTTTTTAGGGAAATTTAGGAAACCAATGACTCATGCCAAAGGCTACGTGTCTGTCATCACCAAGATTGTCTCGACTCGGGAACTTGGGTATGAGAGGGAAAGGTCATGAATTGAGCACCCCTGCTCCCCCGATCAAAGATCGGCCTCTACTAATCATGATGTGAATCTTATTTACATTATATGCTTTTGTTCTGATTATTAGGCTAGCATTACTATGTGATGCGCACACACACAAGTATAGACTAATTTGCAAGAATTGGAACACTTTGATTTCATGTTTGTTTTTTAAAAGAATTTGTAAATGTGCCACTCGAAAAAGTGGGCTTAAATGTACATGAATCAAACCATCCCAATTCAAGCAACTAGCCTTCATCCACAGGCATTTAAACAGTTTATCAGATAAGCACTTAGTCTCATGGTGAACATGCTTTGGCATGGCAACAATCACACTCATGCAATTATGCTAAAGCAAATAAAAGCTCACCGAGTACTCCAAGCAAAAAAGATGATAAAGTTAGAAATATGCATGATCCTAACTAGGCAATATGACTAATGCAACGTATGCGATATGCAATTACTAGGCTTGGCTACTAATATGGCATATTAAGCAATTTGATAGCATGCGGTTCTAAGCACATATTTAAATAATGTATTTAAACGACAATGCATTGTTAGAATGATGCGCCAAACCCAATGCATGCAAGACAATGGATGCAAGGCATGATATATGCTAAATGAAACATGATACCCTAAACTAACCATCGTAAGCTAGTAAATAAAAGGGAGAAAGATGTGGGGTTGGAAGACATACACATTATTACAACATTGTGCCCTCACGCAGGAGGGTTTGAATGAATAAACTAACTAACTAATTAAAGCTAAGCTAATTAATTAACTATTACAAACCCAAACGAATAATTTAGCTAAACTACTTAACTAATTATTACAACAACAAATTAATTAGCTGTTCTAGGTAACTAATTAATTACAACACAAAATTAAATAACTGGTTTAGCTAACTAATTAATTACAACATGAAGTAACCAAATTAATTTCTCCTCCTCAGGAAATGAGGAATGCTCATGCATGCGAGGACTTGCCACTCAAAAAAGCCACTATTTCTGCTGTCATATGCCTCTATTGCACAGTAGAACACTTGCACTATTTTCCATTTCAAGACCAACTCTATTCTGCTTCAAAAGTACACTGTTGGATTTTTCACAAGTGGCAAGCAGGCTGGAAGTAATGGCTTGTCGTCCACTGATGACTGGATATTCCTGCTGTAACAGAGAGCAAACAGAGCAAGAACAAGGTATTCTCAAAGTTGTTTGTACAACTCACCCCTCCTTATCATCAAACAGCTCAAAAGAGTGGTAAAATTTGATTCACAAACCATCAACGGATGCAATTTCATTGCATGATGGCCTATGAACCAAAGGGTGAAAGTTCAATAAATGCAACAAAACAAGACTCAAGAATCTTGAGCTGTTTGCATCACTTATGAGTATGAAACGACTCAAGACTCAAGGGTTCAATTAACGTCTGTTTGAACCCGAACCAAATTATTATCTTGCCCCTTTTTTAGTAACCAATTTTATTATTCCATTTTAGTTACCTTTCAATCATTTAATCAATTGAGTCCAAAAGTGAGTTAAGTCCTCTAAAGGAGAGAAATGTCAAACCAAGAGTTGGCTTAAGGCATGAGAGAGATGTCATGTCATTGATAATGAACCCCTAAAAGGGATTAAACCATTAAGCATGACAACCTCAATCTCAAGCTTAAAAAAATAATAGGTTTGAAACAACTCTCAAAGCAAAGCAAAAGCCAAGAAAGGTGGGAGGTTGCAGAGGTGATTAAAGGTGATCATAAGTAAGAAAAGCATGAAATAAACACTATCTACTCAAATAGGATGGTGGCTAAGGCCTAAACCACCAAACCTATGAGGACAATTGCACTGCAAGCATGCAATACAAAGCTCAAATGCAACAAACAGCTAAAAGCAGTCCTAAAACAGGTCTAAAACAGTCCAAAAATATGCTGAAATTAAGCTAACAAAAGCTAGAATAATGAGCTAAAACATAGAATATGCTAGGCTAGTAAGCAAGACACAAGGATGGGAGGCAAACCCCTCCAATTTTGGACTTCAAAACAACATGTTAGCCACTGAAATAACTTTGAAAATCAGTGTTTAAAAGCTTAAAAAGAGATGCTGTAAAGGTGGGAAACACAAAACTAAAGGCCTTGAAAGTAAGGTATAAAGAAGGATGAACCACCCCTTAACATTTATTGGCCTTAAACCACAAGTTTCAGCCCCAAAATACAAAGTTTATACAGCCCAAAATTAGTGGGAAAACAGTAAGAAAAAGAGTAAATAAAGCAAGTAGAGAAGCAGAGCTTTATACCTCTTGAAAAGGAGAACCAATTCTAGGCAACAAATCAAGGCAAACACACCCTTAAGAGCTTAAAATAGGCTCAAAGGTACCTCAGCTCAAAGATGGAGAAGTTTGATAAAGAGTGTATAGGCAAAAGCTTGCAAAAAGCTAAGAAATTGCAAGAGAGAGAGAGAATTATGGAGAGAGAGAGAGAGAGAGAAAGAGAGAGAATTTTTGCTCTAAAAAATACAACCCTTAAAATGGAAGGGGAGGCCTCCTATATATAGAAAACCATGCAACTCCCTCAGAAATATCAATACATACACGTGTAAGAATGTGTATGCATCTGTGGCCACAACTAGCACAGCTAGTAGGAAAATATCTGTAAAATGCACTGGTGGCTGGTAGGCCACAACAGTGGCCGGGAACCAGAAGCAGTGGCCGACAGCCCATAGCAGTGGTCGGCAAGCCACAAGAGGTTATAGGCTTAAAAAACCAAGCTTTTTGTCCAAAAATAAAGCAATAGGTGTGTAGGGTTTGAAAAGCTCAAAGCTGTGGCACTCCACTGAGGACTTTGAGCACTTAACAAGCATATATACTCATCATCAGGCGTGCAAGCGGTGACGTCCATGTCGTAAGGGCGGTCAAAAATGGGGTGTCTATACACAACACTATTGAACATTAAACTACTCAATCCATACATTATCCACACTATTGCCTCACTGAGACACCCTCCTGGGACCGTTCCATGACCAATCCCCTTCTACACCTCACCTAACAACAATACACAAACCATATACTGTTACACACCACACAAGCAAGACTCCATTACTTACGACACAACATCTCACCCTTAACCCCAAATGGGTTATCTCAACACTAGTGCCCTCACTCTGCCAATGTACTCACAATCTCAACCAAGTTCACAACAATGAGTTTCACATATTTGTTCTCTCGTACCAAGCTTACTCATAAAAGCCTTCCATGCTACAACGCCACTGACACCGCGTAACAACCTAAACTAAACGACAAGTAAGCACAACACTTCTATACATCAGTGACCAATAAAGTCAACTATTTAATCGACATTCTATCCTGTCACCCATTATACAAGTACAACCAAAACACCAAGCCCCCTGTTCAATCTACCAGTTACTAATACTTACTGAACAATTACCCTAAACCAAACCCCGGCACATACACACAACACTTACAAGACTTTCAAAGTCATATTATCCTAACTCCACAAAAGAACAAAAGAAATTCTCAACCTCCCCTACACGAGTCATAGGCCCTGTTTGGTAAAGCTGTGGGAAAGTGATTATAACTTATAGCCTAACAGCTTATAGCTTATAACTATGAACATAAGCTGATTTTTGACTTATAAATTAAGCTTCTCCTCCCTACTTAAAAAATAAGTTGATTTTTGACTTACAAAAAGCTATAAGCTGTATTATTAAGCTGAACCAAACACATCAAAATAGCTTAAATTAAGCTAAAAGCTGAAATAAGCTGGAAATAAGCTCTACCAAACAGGGCCATAGAACACTACATTCCCAACTACCCTCTCAACCAACCTAGAGCACTACGTGAGCCAAAACATGGCCCATCTCCGAAGACAATCACCTCATCACCATCATTCCAAACCTCGACCAATAAACACTAAACCACTATGACCTATACATATGTCATGTGCCAACCATGGGTTACATACCCGACCAACCCTTCCAAAAATATCTCTTAGCTTTACCAGAATTTAGGTACATGTCGCTCACACCCAAACACAATAAATAAATTTTAGAACTTAGGAAACATCGAATACCACTACTCGAAATACAACACAAGGTGTTTAGAACACACGACCCACCAACATTAACAACCAATATTACAATAAGGGACTAACATCCCTTCACAAGAAACAACCAACCAGATACTACCAAGATCCGCTAACATTACCTACCATTAAGGTACAAGTCTACACCCAACGAAACCATACGCCCTTCTCAAAACACGAGTAATCCTAAGTCTCTCTGTACCAATTTACTAGGTCAATCCTAGGCTAGTCCACCGTGACAACCCGTCGCTGAAACACTAACTCAAAACCAATCACACCATCCATGATCTCCTAACACACCTCATGCCGTACCGAATTGCCCACAACAATGATAACTCTACCTGGTATTCAACCAATTGCCTCACCCAACTACAAAAAACAATCACACCTATTCCAACCAATCATACATCATCTACAATGAACAACTCATGACCTAAATGGCCTAACTAACTTCACTAACCCTGAGGGAAGTCAAACCAAAACACTACATCCCAACCAACCACACTCCACAACACAGGTTTCTAGGTTACCAACACCGAAGTTGGAACCTTACACCACCACTACCAACACATACAAGTTTAAACCTAACTCTTTCGTGTTCCAAAAATTCTGGCACCACCTACATCCCTTACACCTGACCAGCCAAGGTCATGATTAACTCCAAAACCGTACTAGTCCAAAGATTACCAATCAACACTAAACATACACGATACCACCCAAGTGAGCATCAGAACTCAACCCTTACATGCTATCACAAAGGACTCGAAAACACTACCATCTCTCAAAGGCGTACCAACCGCCACCAAGGCAACCAATGTTAACTCACAACCAATGCTAATACATAACCGATATAGCACACACTGAGGTGCCCACTCTGAGTTCACTAGTTTCTAGACGTCTCTATAAAAGAGAGAATACCCACAACCTAGGATACATAACACTGGTACCCTTTCCCAAAAATACTAACACAATCATATAACGATTATTCGAACAACCACATTGAGACTCCACTCAAATCAGACATCACCTACCACATAGCACATAACACATAATCGTGCTAAGTCTACAAAGATAGTTATCTGTTCCAGCGCTCGCTTAGATTTCCTATTAGAAACAACGTTGATCAAGCGCGTTTCCAACAAGACCTCCAACTTAGTCAACTAGACACCAAATAATATTTATGAGCCTCAACACCATACCCACAAAAAATGCAGTACATAAGCATGTTATCACTTAGCACACAACATGCAAATGTCCTCACCGAGCATGATAAACCCACTATGGCTAACCACTTCCCATGAGCCTAAGGTTTTCAAACCCGGTTAGCTTTGATACCAAGTTGTCACGCCCCAGATTTACACGGTCCAACTCACGTGAATAAACCACCCAACAATGAACAAAAGATAATAACTCTCATGCTACCGAATAAAATACAGCCACATGTTTATCCGATTTTATACATCCCTAGATGCAACATCTAAGTCGAATGGATGTTCTGTAACTAAAAAGATATACAGATGTTATAAATTAAATTGAACGCCCTAAGGCTTACATCATACACAAGGGTGTAACCCTTACAAGAATGGCACACAGCCAATAAATAACATAAATGGCCCTAGGCCTACAAATAACAGAACCACCCTACACGGTTCGAAACATAGCTTCACCTCTCAGTCTACATCTATACAAGTAAACTTGAAAAATATTTTCAGCTACTTAGGGTGAGCATAAAGCTCAGTAGATAATATTTCAAAAACTAAACATTCCCCACCAGCATAAATGATCATGATGCAATACATATATACAATATGCCCAAATGCATTTTCAAATCCATTTGATTTCTCAACAAAATCTTTTCTTTCCAATTACCAAAACCTTACGTGTAAACAAAATGTTTTTCGAGTTCAATTCATCTGTTTGATATAAAATCCATTTCCAAAAACCAATTCAGGTATCTCAATACCAACCAGCAAATACATTGCTAAATCAAATGCGAATACATTGCTAAACAACAACAAATACATTTCTAAAAACCTTTTTCCAAAACATCCTTTAAAGCCAAAATGATAATAAATAAAATGGGTAAATCTCAGGGCTAGTGTTCATATGAGTAACTATACAAGTCACAAGGCCATTTTTACCAGTGCTAACCAGAAGGCTCGACACCTACCGAGTAGGTTTAGGTCTTTCACCATGGACACCCAAGCCAACTTAATTCTTCTTTAACACCTCCTCATAGCATTTACCACTTTATTTACCTTTTTCCAATAGCACAACACGTGTGATTCAAAATATTATTTTCCAAAACAATGCAAATGTTCCAAAACATAATACAAGAATTTCCAAAACCTCTTTCTAAACATACGGTTTTAAATTCCAAAAATCTATTACATGCTCCATGGTATGAATGATTTCAAATTGCCTAATCCACATGCAATTTCTAACACACGGCAATGTTATTCTCCACCGATAGCCAAAACAGTTATCTCTAATGCAATAATTAATAGATAACAATACAAATATTTTTTTTAAAAGTAAAAACACCCATTTTCAAAATCCCACAACCATTTCCTTTCCATCTCTTTCCAACCAAACCATTTACCAAAATCAATCCAACTCCCAAAGCAATAACATTTAGGGTTTTTCTACAAAAAGGGGCTTTTCCACTTTTTAGAAATCCAAATGCAATTTCTATATCGAAAATAACCATAGTAGCATAACTATAGCCCAAAAAACTCCAAATTTCACAAAACTCGCAAGCTCAAAATAACATTTCAAAATCAACCAAATGACTACCAAATATAAATAACAAAATACGCCGCTACTGAACTCATATTGAGTTAAGGAAATAGACCCTACCTCTTGAAGTGAAGAGGACAACTCGAAAAAAAAACTCAAAGTCAATGAAACCACAAAAAAAAAACTCAAAGTCGATGAAACCACGAAACTCTTGGATCAAAAGAAAGCCCTTGATGAGATCTACAACTTTTCTCAAAGGACCAAGGTGAAAAGATGTCTCTAACCAAGTAGATCTAGATATCTATGTAAAAAAAGTCGAGTTTGTAAGAGAGAGAGAGATTCATGGTTTAAAGAGAGAAGATGGAGAGAGAGAGAGAGAGAAAGAGAGAATGAATGAGAAAAGTGTGTTTGGGTTTATTTATAGTGGTAGAATAATAGCCCTAAAGTCAAAGAAAAGAATAAGTCAAAACCCCCAAAAGTTGGGCCCAAAACCAAACCAAAATTTTTGAAAATAACTCACAGGGGTCGACCCTCAAGACAGTGATGTCGACCCTAAAGAAGAAAAGCTAAGACAATAATGTGTGCAGCAGACAAGGATCAATCCTAGGAACCTGTGGTGTCGACCCTATATTTCAGTAGCAAAACCCAAGACACAGCAGGAAACAAGGGTCAACAGCAGAACCCGTGGTGTCGACCCTATAAACCAGCAGAGACACCAAGAGTAAGGCAATGAGATGGTTTTGACCCCCAGGAAGACTAGTGTCGACACCAGAACAGAATTTCCAAGTTCCTAAAGAACTTTTCAATGAAAATAAGAGCAAGCAAACAATGCCAACAAGTCTAAATTGAATTGTACTCCTCCAAAACCAAGATATAACAACTCCAAAGACTCCCAAAATGAAAATAAAGGAATTAAATACACCCTCTAAAAGCTTAAAGGATACAAGTGTTGCATACACTTAAAACAAAGTGTAAATAAACAAGGGTAAAGATATTCCTATCTCAAAAGTTGTGAGTGTAAGATGAAGATCTACGAAATGAACTTTCGAAAAAGTAGGATGCAATCTGTCCAAAACGTAGCCTTTGACGAAAGAAACAACTTTAATCAAGGCTTAAAGATTGATTCTTGTCATTGCTAGATGAATTATGGGGTTATAAGCTAGGGTTTTGGGGGGGGGGGGAAAGGCTGTTAGAGAGAGAAAGAGCATGAAAAAATGAGTTGGAAATAGGTTTGGTTCGCATTTAAATTCTACTACCCCAAACAGACAGCTCGAGTGAACTTTCCATTGCTCAAGCAGTAAACGCATGGTCTCAGAAGTTTTCGCAGAGTTACAATGAAAATACTGAGAGCTTGAAATCTATGCTCAAGCGCTTTCCTTTGCTAGAGCGGTCTCACCTACAAACATACGAGATGCTGGTAGCTGCAAATCTACACTTGAGCGATCAAATGACTGCTCGAGCGGTCACCGAAATTCAGTTGTTACAAACACAATTGTAGTGTAATTGTCCCAAAATTTTATGATAAAAAATAAAAAGAAAAAGAGTTGGTAATAGTGAAAAGGTAATGCAATAAAATGTTCGATAATATACAATGGAAACATTAAACACGAACAAGTAATTAATAAATTCAGTCTTCAAAATATTCAGTCAAAATTCAATTCTAAGCGATTCCCCATTGGATGTTGCACCTATCCAACCACTAACATTGGCCACAAGCAATTTTGACTCCCCCTTGGCTAAAACAAAATACCAATGCATCCCTTACCGCATAATAACCTGTGCGTCGCTTACAGCATAACTACCAATGATACCCACGCACCAATGTTACATACCTAAGTGGTAAAATCATAGTCTGCCTCAAGGAAATGGGCTTCTAGGGATACTTTCCCTATGTAAGACCCTCATTGCCACCACTTTTCAATTCCATTAAGGAGCCAAAATACATTCCATGCCACGTCAGGGTTTCTAAGACACACTTGCGCAAAACTTCAACCAAAGGAAACACATTCCAACTTCGAAACAACATGCCCATCCAAATCTCATTATAGTACTAATACTTACAATTCACAATTATCTTCCCAATCCACATTACAAATGAAACAAATTCACTTATCTTATCAAATCATTACAAGTGATCTCAAACCCATTACCACCCCCATTAAGTTTCCATTTAATTAGTTTAGTAATATTTTCGGTTGTAACAATGCATGATCACCATAATGCCAACCAAAGCTAATCATGAGGTAACTATGTCATGGTAAAATAAATTCACAAAATAAGTATATATGATATCATGAAACTAAAACACACAAAAGATATAGCACAGAGATGATAATCCATAATTTTACTGATAATTTTAGATTCTTTCTTAAGAATTACTTGGACTATTAAAACACATCTTTTTAGACTTTATCAAAAATCACAGATGCTATACATATACCAAATAATGCTCTATTTAAACAGATTTCAATTTCATAATTATTTGCTATTTTAACAATTTCTAAAATAGTAGGGACAACTTATCGACTAAATAAGAATTCATGTTATAATCACCAATCTCGTGCATTATATAATTTCTATCTAACCAACATATAATATCACATGTATCATCACCTACATAATAGAGTAATAGAACAAAATAAGGTAGAACAAAAAGAGGAGAAATGAAGGGTTTAAGGGAGTTCTTACGATGATTAGGTTGTTAATGGTTTATTTTCCATCTTTGATTTATGATTCTGACAGTAATATATGTCTGTCCTAGCTCCATGATCAGCCTATTGAAATTTCACATCTATCGGACACAATCTTACCATTGATCTTGTATTTGATTATCTCATATTTATCAGTTGTCAATCCCTATTTTGGACTTGAAATTTGCAAAATCTGACCTTAAATATGGATTATACACGTCGTAAAGCCTTAGGGTAGTCATCCTTGAAATTATCAAACCTCCAAATTAACCTGAATGTACCGCAACACCATGAGCCAAGAAGCACTAGATAAAATCTAGTTCATCGCTTACCTCCTACCAACGTGCATGAATAGAGACCCCAAAAAAATCAAATTTTTAGCTTCAAATACAACTTCAAGCCCTTGTATCTCCTTCATCGTAACTATCTTGCCTCATTTTTATGTCGTTGTCCTCACGACCTAATTTTTATATCACCTCTCATACGCCTCGTTCTGGCTCTTTTGTTTGTTGTCGAAGCTCTAAAAGTTGAACAAAAATAGTATTCTTTTTCTCGTTTCTGACTTTTCTTCTAACCATCTTTCAGACTCCATAACTTTCTTGATTCTTGCTGTTGTACTCCATTCTTTTGCCAGTCTCTTCACTTTGCTTAGTACTTCATTCTACACTACCTCTCTTTCTCACTCCTTCATGAAAATGGAGGCTTTGGCATGCCGAAAGTAGCCCAAAAACTAACTTGGAAAATTCAAAACAACTACCTCTGTTGGTTCTTCTTCTTCCAACTTTCTGTTTCTTGTTTTTCTTCACGTATAGGAAGTTGCATAGGGCTGTTCTAAGTGGTAATCGAGTTAGATGGTGGTGATGGTCTGGTAAAAGCGACAGTGGCGGAGAAACTCATGGTTAATGGAGGTCGGTAGTGATGGCGCGAGTTAGTAGTGTTGAAAATGGAAGCTGGTTGTGGTGAAGATTGATGGAGGTAAGTTTGGTGATAAAGGGTGTCGGTGATGATGGATCTTATGGGTGGTGGTTTGGTGGTTCGAGTAGTTATGTCAAAGTTGATGAAGATGTATGTATATATGCAGATATATATATATATATATATATATATATATATATTTAGATAGATAGTTTGAGAGCTATGATGTTTGTTGCATCCCTCTTCTTTATTGATTGTATCTTTGTTCTTCATTAAAGTAATCAATAAAGTTTTCTTTTTCTAGTAAAAAAAATGGATTATTGATAAAGAGAGAGGAAAAAGGACATCCGAGAGAGAGAGAGAGAGAGAGAGAGAGAGAGAGAAAGAGCTTTGAGAGATGGAGAGAGAGACGTAAGGTTGATATGCGTATGTGGAGATATATATATGTATAAACATAGATAGATACATAGCTAGATAGAGAGAGGAGCAGAGAAGTAAGGGGAATTACAGAGAGAGATAGTGGAAGACGTACGAAGCAAGAAGACCTGGGCAATAAGCACATGGGTTTTGATACAGAAAATATTATGTTTCAATGTAATTTACACCGAAAAGATGTAGAGAAAAATATAATAAAAATATCATATGCTCAAAAAATAATTTCAGGTAATAATATAACGTTAAAAATATTTTTTTGAATAAATTTACAATATAAAAATATATGAGTTATTAAATTCAAAATAATGTAAATAATTATGCAAAAATTCTGAAATATATATTATTTTTATTATATAAAAATACGAGATTTTACAAATTATGTGTGATGAACAAATTTGGTTTCAATTAGTATGAATATTTTCTCCATTAAAACTCCGTTCCTACAAACAACACCATTTTTGTAGAGCGAGCTTGCCTTACACTTATGATAGAGAGATCTAGAATGGTGTGATTCATGTCTTCATTAATCTCTCAATCAGTCCATGTGAAGCAATTCGTCGTTTAGAGAGAGACTTGAACTCACACCCTCTCTTTGCAAGAATTTAAGTCTTGCTATAAGCACTTAGGTCTTGCATGCCGTTCCACCCCTAAGAATGGAATCCAAGACCTCCTCGTAGAAGAGACTTACTGGCCAAAGGGCTAGCTATTCAAGTTATATTCCCTTGGTTAAATGATTATTAATTATTTGTTAGTCTTTTGTGCTACATCATGTAGGTTATGGTGCAATATTTTGGAATGGTGGGGTATAGGTTGGGCTTCTCCTACAAACATTGAGAAGTTGATGGCTTGGTGGTTTAAGCAGGGGTACAGAGGTCTACAGAGTATAATTTGAAAGATTTTTCTTTTTTCCTTTTTCTTTTTTTCTTTTTTTTTTTTTTCTATGTTGGGCCTTATGGATAACAATAAGTGAAAGTGTTTTTAAATAATCTAAATTTTTTTGATCGAATTAATTGTGCAGGTTAAAATTACAATTGCATTTTTGGTTATACCAAACATATCTGATTTTGCTTGCACAATTTAAGGTTTCTATATGCAATTGATGGAGTTAGATCACTGAAACCAAAGAAGGCAATTCAAAAAGGAGTCACTCAACTACATTGTGATAGTTGAAGGATGATTGATAAGTATGTGTAAGGAGATTGCTTTGTTGGGGTGACCTTTGTAGTTGACATTTTGTCAACTGATATATGATATTGTTCTTGTTTTAAAGTTGCTGATTTTCTCTATAAACCCTTGAAAACGAACTATATTAACATTGTTGGGCAATAGTATATGTTATTACAAATTAACAAGTCCATTTGAGCTAATAGTAAAGAATACTTTATGCCATGTCCCGAACCCGCCCCTAGAAGTTTGGATCATAACCGACCAGTAATCATGAGATTACCTACGGCCTCAGACAAAATACAGACATAATTAATAATAAGGGGCCAAAAGCGGAAGTAGATTAACAAAAATTTTGTCCAATGAGCCGTGCATAAATAGCATAAACAGAAACTTCTTATGTAGTAATGACTCACATTCATGCAAACATAATAAGATTCCATATATCCAAGATCTTTCAAGCATCATTGTTATACAAACCAAAACATATACACAGGAACGGTCAAATATGACCAACAAAAGAAAGAAACAGAAAACCAAAATATCAAAGAAACAAAAGCCTTATGACAGGCTTCACAAGACTTGGGTTCCTTGACGGGTTCACTGATGCTGGGGCTGGACATCTCGCTGCTTATCTACATACATATAAAAACAGAGTAAGCTAACGCTCAGTGAATAACATCAAAGTAAAGGGATTATGTGAATGAGTTCTAGAAATTGACATAAGCATATATATATATATATATATATATACATATATCATGAGCAATACATAACAGAACAACCTCGGGTCCAACAGATAACAAAACGACCTTAGGTCCATCAGTTGTACAGAAATGCAATCGATCATATCATAACAGAACAACCTCGGGTCCAATCATTTACAATTATATAATGTTCTTTAACTCATTTAATTCTCTTAGGCTTTATTCTATCCCTTTAATTCATTTAGGATTTTAAATTCATGCCTAAGAATGCTCAGAAAGGAATGAGAATGCAGATTTGATCAGTATATGCCTTCCCAAAATTTGCTAAAATAGAGCACTTCGCTCGAGTTCAATTTTGGTCGCTCGAGCTGACCACTTGGTCTGCAAAAGTACTGGCTGGTTTGAATCTAGGATAGATGTTTGCTCGAGCCAAGGTGCAGAGTAAAAGGTGGTCGCTCAAGCCAACTGCAAATGCCTACAAAAATATTGGATGCATGCAATGTGCGCTCGAGTGACTGATTGTTTGCTTGAGCGGTGCGACAGAATTCTAGAATTTCCAGAATAGAATTGAGCTTCAAAAGCTTGCAATTCAAATACTAACTGTTGCACGACTTGTAAACCACTTCCCAAAGACTTAAAACTCTTCCAAAAGCTTGAATTCAAGACCAATTTGCAAAATCAGAGATGAAAACATTAAAAATTCTTCAAAATTAAGCCCAATTCTTCATGCAAGTTGATTTTAAATTTCAAACTATATTCCAAAGCTTCAAAAATATGCAATTCGCTTTCAAAACCTTGTAATTCATGCGTGCATGTACAATTCATCTTTCAAATTCAACATGGATGAGATAATTATGTTCAAAAATGGTAAAACTCAACCAAACTATGCATGCATGTACGAATTGCTTTGGAATTCAACAATCTTAGCTTAATTCTTGCACTCAATCACATAATTCTCTTTATTTCATATGTGAAAGAACTTAACTTCATCAATAGTTCAAAAGCTTACATTGAGCTCAAATTAGCAAATTCTTGAGTTGTACTTCACAATTCTTTAATCCTTATAGCAAAATTTTCAAATTCAAGCTCCTTTCTCTCTACAAATTGAGTTCTCTCTCTCTAAAGGTCTCTGTCTTAGATTTTTGAGTTCAATTTATGATTAAGGCTTCAAGTTCCTAATTGTAACATATTTATACTTGAGGATTAGATTAGGGTGTTAATCTAGGCTTAAGATTAACTAATTATACTTAGTTCTAATTAGTTTAATCTAATTAATTTAGACTTAATAAAATTTTAATCAAACTTTCTAACATGCTCTAAAATTTATGTTGATCACAATAAATTAACCAATTTTAGTTTCTAACACCAATATGGCCTTCAATTTTCAAATCATAACAGATTTTCCTACGATCAACAGATATAAAGTCCAAACCACATTAACAACATAATTATCATTCAAATTCACACTTAGCACATAAGCACATGCACAATTAAGGAATTAAAAGCATAATCCAGAACGGGGTTGTCGCAGTTTTCCGCCCTTTAAGAAGTTTGGTCCCTCCAAACTTATGTTACCTTGAGTCGAAAACAATTCGAGGTACCTTTACCTCATTTCATCTTCTTTCCCCCGAGTCGCTTACGTGCCATAGTGTTCCTTCGATTACACCTTCACCATAGGAATCGATTTGATCCTCAACTGCTTGACTTGCCGATCGATAATTTGAATTGGCTTTTCTTTATAGACCATATCATCATTGAAAGTTATTCGGTGGTGGTCGATAACTTGAAATAGATCTCGGAGATAGCCCCTCAACATTAACACATGAAACACATTGTGCATTTGTTCCATTTTTTAGGGGTAAAGCAACTCGGTATGCAACTAGATCAAGCCTTTCCTAAATCTAAAACGACCCAATGTATCGAGGTGATAATTTTCCTTTCTTGCCAAACCTCGATTGACCTTTCATCGGAATTACTCTTATAAACACATGGTCCCTATTTCATACTCAAGAGTCCTTTTTCTATGATCCGCATAGCTCTTTTGTCAGCTTTTAGCTATTTTGAGCCTTTGCTGAATGAGTTTAATCTTGTCAGTGGTTGTTTGCACAATTTCGGGTCCAAGCAAAACCCTATCCCCAACTTCAGTCCAACATATCGGAGACCTACATTTTCTACCATACAAAGCTTCATACGGTGCCATGCTAATGCTAGAGTGGAAACTATTGTTGCATGCAAATTTTGTCAGTGGTAAATAAATTTCCCAACTTCCCTAAAAGTCTAGGGCACATATCCGAAGCATATCCTCTAACGTATGAATAGTTCTTTCTGATTGCCTGTCAGTTTGTGGATAGAATGCGATACTAAATCTCAATTTCGTTCCCATCACTCTTTGAAGACTTTTCTAGAATCTAGACACAAATTTTGGGTCTCTATCTGAAACAATGAATGCTAGTACTTTATGTAATCGAATAATTTCATCAATGTAAATTGTGGCCAATCTATAAGCATCATAGATAGTTCTTACAAGTACAAAATGTGCAGATTTAGTCAACCTATCTACAATAATCTAGATAGAGTTCATATCTCTCGGTGTTCGAGGTAGACCAATAATGAAGTCCATGGTCACGTGCTCCCATTTCTATTCCAAAATAGGGAGAGGTTGAAGTAATCCCGCCAGCTTTTGATGTTCAACTTTGACTTGTTGACACTGAAGGCATTTAGACACATATTTTGCAATTTTCTTCTTCAGACTAGGCCTCAAATAACTTTGCTTTAGAACCCAAACATTTTGTTATTGCCCAGATGCATTGCAAATTTCAATTTGTGAGCTTCTTCTAAAGTTCTCTTCTTTAACTCAGGAATGTTCAAGACACACAATCTTCCTTGAAATCTCAACACTTTATTTCAACGTTGAACCCTGATTTCAAATTCGATTCAATTTCATCAATCATTTTCTCGAGAAACTCATCATCCCTTTGCCTTTGTTTAATCTCGTCAATGATTGCCAATTGGGCTAAAATAATGGCTATCAACCCGCCCTTATCATGTAATACCACTTTAATCTCGGATCTTTCTAAGCCTTACAATATCTCTCTTTGCTCAATCAGCAAACATGACAAATTTCCCATTGACTTTCTACTCAAAGCATCAGCTATAGTGTTGGTTTTACCTAGATGATACTGAATCTAAAGATCATATTCTTTAATTAACTCAAGCCATCTTCTCTGTCGCATATTCCGTTCTTTCTAAGTGAAAAAGTACTTTAGACTTTTGTGATTGGTATAGACTTCACATTTTGTTCTGTACAGATAGTGGCACCAAATCTTCAAGGCAAATACAACTGCGGGCAATTCTAGGTCATGAGTCGGATAGTTCTTTTCATGAGATTTTAGTTATTGAGACGCATAGGCTATCACTTTACCATTCTGCATCAAAACACAACCTAGACCTTGGTAAGAAACATTACTATAGATCACAAAATTTTCTGTACCTAAGAGCAATTTCAAAATCATTGTTGTAGTCAGTCTTGTTTTTAATTTTTGAAATGTAGATTCCTTTTCATCCATCCATTCAAACGGTTGTTCCTTTCGAGTAAGTTGGGTAAGTGGTACAGCTATTTTTGAAAAATCTTTCACAAATCTTCTGTAATACCTAGCCAATTCCATGAAGCTTCGGACTTCCAGCACATTCGTCGGTGTAGGCCAATTCACAACTGCTTCAATTTTTTACGAGTCTACCGAAATTCCATCTCTATTAATCACATGCCCTAGAAACACAACTTCATCTAGCTAAAATTCACACTTCTTCAGTTTAGGATATAATTTGTACTCCCTAAGTGTTTGCAAAGTGGTTCTTAAATGTTGTTCGTGTTCTTCTCTACTTCTCAAATAAATCAAGCTATCATCAATAAACACAACTACAAATTCATCAAGGTAAGATTTAAAAATTCAATTCATAAGGTCCATAAATGCTGCAGGTGCATTTGTAACTCCAAATGGCTTAAGCAGAAATTCGTAATGTCCATACCTTGTTCGAAATGCAATTTTCTCAATATCTTCGGCTTTCACCTTCAGTTGATGGTGCCCAGATCTGAAATTGATTTTTGAAAATACTTGGGAACCCTGCAGCTAGTCAAACAAGTCATCAATACAAGGTAGAGGATATTTGTTCTTGATCGTTACCTTATTCAACTCTTGGTAATCGATACACAAGCAGAGGTTCCATCTTTCTTCTTTACGAATAAAACGGGCGCATCCCAATGTGAAGTGCTTGGTCGGATAAAACCCTTATCAAACAAATCCTGCAGCTATTCTTTTAATTCCTTCATTTCTATGATTGACATTGTATATGGAGTCTTTGATCTCAATAGTAAACTCAATTTCCTTGTCAACTATTTCCCCTGGTAGTTCCTTTAGAATTACATCTAGAAATTCTCTAATAATAAGAATATCATCTAACACAATGTTCATAGATTGATCAATCAAAACACTACATAAATAACCCTGACATCCCTTCTTAAGTAGTTTACATGCTTTCATTACCGAAATCAAGTATGGCGGAGGCACTACACCATTACCCACAACCACAAATTCATTATGTCCTGGAGGTTTAAACAAAACCTATTTTGTTGCACAATCAATAGTAGCACAGTATTTAGACAACCAGTCTATCCCCAAAATCACATCAAAATGTCTAATATCAAGAGACAACAAATCTACAAATAACATGGCATTCCCAACACGTATTTCACAAGCACGGTATACAGATGAACACATAATAGATTTCCTAGATGGAGCAGATACACACAACAGATATGGCAATGATTCCATAGATTTATCCAGTCTACATGTAAATGCAGTAAATACAAAGGAATCCGTTGAACCCGAATCAAATAACACATAAATATCTTGGTTACAAATAGAGAGGGTACCTGAGACAACAGCTCCAGTTTTTTGTGTATCACTTGAGACGAGTGCAAAAACTCTCCCTTGCGTCAGTGTATCTCTTATAGCAACAAGCCTTGCAGTGTTTCCTGGCATTGGGATAGACCCAGTTGAACTAGCAACTGGCCTTCCACCCTTTTGTTCATTTTGGGGACAATCTCTAACCATATATCCGGTCTTACCACATCAGAACACATGCCGCAGAAGTGTGATAACAAATTCCCTGGTATTTCTTGCCACATACATTATAGGTTGGTACGGAATCTCTTGTTGAATTGGAGGTATTGGATGCTCCTCAATTTTGCTTCTTTGATGACGATGATCCTTTATTCAAATAAGAACCATTCCTCTTTCCTCTCCATTCAAATGGTTGGTTATGAGATACCAGATTCGCCTCAGACATTAAAGCTCGATCAAGAACATCAACGTATTTTGGCAGTTTCAAGACATTTACTTTTTCTAAAATGGCATTCTACAGTCTACCCTCAAACTTTCTCACCTTTTTATAATTAGTGTCGACTATGTGCAGCGCAAACTTGGCCAACTTCGTGAACTTTGGCTCATACTTGGCCACTGTTATATAACCTTGCTTGAGTTCCTCAAACTCAGACACCTTCCGATCATGGACACACTACAGGAAATATTTTTCATAAAATATTTCAAGGAATCGTGCCCAGTCAATCCTTTTATTATCCTCTCAGATTAGCATCCACCATTTTTTGGCTTTATCCTCTAGAATGAATACAGCCAACAGTTCGGTCAATCTGATAGTCTTGCATCGGCGGTACTGCCATTAGCAAAGGTGGGGGTTGTTATTGCTGTTGTTGTCTCAATACTTAAGACATATCATGGATCATTCTTTCCATTCTGTCCAGTCGAGCCGTAGTCGACTCTTCTATCTCATCAGCCCTTATTCTCATCATTATCTATATAAACTTTCATTATAATAGACACAAAAAATTACACATATACATATATAGGCGCAACAGTTCATGTTCTAAATATTCTCATGTTCTCAATGCACACAGACAGATTCTTATTAGATGAATGCACCTTAAGTCTTTTCTAGACACATTATTTCTTATTTGGGTAAATGTGTGAGTTATTAACTCGTGCTCTAATACCACTCTGTCATGACCCAAACCCACCCTAGAGGTTTGGATCATAACCAGCCAGTAATCATGAGATTACCTACGACCTCAGACAGAATACAAACATAATTAATAATAAGGGGCCAGAAGTGGAAGCAGATTAACAAAAATTTTGTCCAATATGCTGTGCATAATGGCATAAACAGAAACTTCTCATATATTAAAAACTCATACTCATGTAAACATAATAAGATTCTATATATCCAAGATCTTTCAAGCATCATTGTTATACAAACCAGAACTTATTCACAGGAATGGTCGAATATGACGCACAAAAGAAAGAAATAGAAAACCAAAATATCAAAGAAACAATACACTCGCTCGTGAGGCGCTCATGACAGACTTCACAAAACTTAGGTTCCTTTACGGGTTCACTAAGGCTAGGACTAGACATCCCGTTGCTCGCCTATATACATATAAATACAGAGTGAGCTAATGCCTAGTGAATAACATCATAGTAAAGGGCTTATGCGAATGAGTTCTTGTAATTGACATAAGAATTTATATATATCATGAGCAATACATAACAGAACGACCTCGGGGTCCAACAGATAGTAGAATGACCATTGTCCATCAGTTGTACATAATGGAATTAGTCAAATCATAATAGAACAACCTCGGGTCCAATCATTTACAGCTGTATAATGACCATTCAGTCAACTCGTAACAGATGGTCAGACTTATTAGATGTTCAAAACGCCCTTGGGTCCATCTTACTAAATATACGGAACGACCTTGGGTCCAATTCATATATACAGAACGATCATAGGTCCATCATACACATTCATGTCACATCAATCACGTTTACAGATATCAAAATGATCAAACTGATAGAAACTCATTCAGTTTTGTAAATTCACAGTTTCAAAAAAATTACCACAGTAGGATAGATGGAAAATAGAGTTATTAAGAAAATATCTTTACTAAGATATTACTCAGAGTGATTTCATTGTTGATTCGTCCTTGCGAATGATCTTGCACAATTCATCAACATACACATATTGAATCACATTGTTTAATCGGATTGTTCTTTAACTCATTTAATTTTCTTAGGCGTCATTTTATCCCTCTAATTCATTTAGGATGTTCAATTCATGCCTAAGAATGCTAAAAAAGAAATGAGAATGCACATTTGATCAGTATAAATCTTTCCAAAATTTGCTGAAATAGAGCACTTTCCTCGAGGTCAACTTTGGTCGCTTGAGCGGACCACTTGGTCTACAAAAGTACTGGATGGTCCAAATCTACACTCGATGTTTGCTCGAGCCAAGGTGCAGAGTAAAAGGTAGTCACTCGAGTGATCACCCCGTCGCTCCAGCCAACTGCAAATGCTTGCAAAAATACTGGATGCATGCAATGTGAGCTCGAGCAACAGATTGTTTGCTCGATCGGTGCGACAGAATTATGAAATTTCCACAATAGAGTTGAGCTTCAAAGCTTGCAATTTAAATACAAACTCTTGCATGGCTTGTAAACCACTTCTCAAAGACTTAAAACTCTTCCAAAAACATGAATTCAGGACCAATTTGTAAAATCAAAGCTCAATACTTCAAGAATATTTCAAAATGAAACCCAATTCTTCATGCATGTTGATTTTAAATTTCAAACTCTATTCCAAAGCTTCAAAAATATGCAATTCACTTTCAAAACCTTGTAATTCATGCATGCATGTACAATTCATCTTTCAAATTCAACACGGATGAGATAATTATGTTCAAAAATGGTAAAACTCAACCAAACTATACATGCATGTATGAATTGCTTTTAAATTCAACAATCTTAGCCTAATTCTTGCACTCAATCACATAAATTTCTTTATTTCGTATGTGAAAGAACTTAACTTCATGAATTAGGGTTCAAAAGCTTACCTAGGGTCTTTAATTGAGCTCAAATTAGCAAATTCTTGAGTTGTACTTCACAATTCTTCAATCCTCTTAGCAAATTCTTCAAATTCAAGCTCCTGTCTCTCTTTATAAATTGAGTTCTCTCTCTCTACAGCTCTCTATCTTAGAATTTTTTAGTTCAATTTATGATTAAGGCTTCAAGCTCCTAATTTGTAACATATTTATACTTGAGGATTAGATTAGGGTGTTAATCTAGGCTTAAGATTAACTAATTACACTTACTTCTAATTAGTTTAATCTAATTAATTTAGACTTAATCAAATGTTGATCACAATAAATTAACCAATTTCTTTTTCTAACGCCGTTAAGGCCTTCAATTTTCAAATCAAAATAGAAATCATGACAAATGTTTTTACGATCAACAGATATAAAGTCAAAACCACATTAATAACATAATTATCACTCAAATTCACACTTAGTACATAAGCACATACACAATTGAGGAATTAAAAGCATAATGCATAACGAGTTTGTCACACTTTAAGACTCACAACATCACTTACACTTAAATGAGTACTTGTCACTAGACAATAAATGTAACCAAGTGCCTTCAAAGGAAATGGAGGATTGGCCCCATGAACAGAGTCATTGAATGGATTGCCTCAGCTAGGGATTCTCTGTTCTGAAAGTACTTATCTTTTACTGATAATGTATCAACCATATAATGCGATAGAAATTTCCAAATACTATAATCTTAAGGTATGGTCATACGACTGTAGTGCATTAAGATAAGACAACAAAGATTCTGAGGATAGAAGGTTGATTGCGTCCATCTTCACTACTGTATTTTAGGCCATGACGTCTTTGATGGTAAGTGAAAGGAACTCTTGATCTCGTTCTAGGACAGCCATGTCCTCTGGAAGCAAGGTAACCCATGCTTCAATTCCATCCCCACAACTTGTACTCATCAAAATCACCACATTCTTGAATGGCATGGTTGTGGTGGAGACCCAAACAGGCCTACCCCAACCATAGTCTGCCTCATAGACTGGAAATCTGCACCAACTGCTAAAACTACAAAACTCAGTCTCTCCCGTGGAGAATTTTTCTCCTGTGCTCTTAAGAAAATCCAAGTAACGATCTCCATCTATTAGCATTTTTATATAGTCACTATCAATTTTCTTTATCGCTGTCCTCAGCTCGCTAATCAAGTCAAGATAGCCATTCTCAGCTTCCGACGATAATAGCCCCACTGCGACCCGCCAAAGGTTTCCAATGGAGCTTTGTGGATGAGGTGGGCTCATCCTAGGTCTCAAGTTCACTGCATGATTTATGGCACACATCTTTGCAGGTTCCATAATGTTTCTATTAAATTTAGCCGCCTCCGTAATATGCTTCCATATATAGGCTGAGACAACTTCTACCCTAGTTGGGTCCTTCACTTGTGATCCAAAGGCTGTAGAGGCAACTCCTTTGAGTGTAGTTAGTGCTCTCTTGTCAAACACAAACCTGTTGCAAATTTTAATAAAAATAAAATGGTAAATTACACTAATTTTTTTGAAATTTGAAGAAACTAACAATTTTAGTATAATTATAAAGATATCCCATAAATTTACCTTCCTTAAGATTTGGAGAAAATACAACTATCTCTATAATTTTAGCATAATCACATCGACCTACTTTAAATCTTAAATTCGCATAACAAATTTGTTAATGTCATTAAAGATAAGTTAATGAACATTCACAAATGTCATTCAAATATGTAATTAAATGATTATCATACGTTTTATTTATTTAAAACATAGTTAAATTGTTTTATTTGCTTTATTTATTTATTTCATACAACAAAAATGAAAGTAAAGAGAATGAGAACGAGGGTGAATCCAAAGGAACCAACATAAGGGCCGAAGAGAAGGTGAAGAGGCATGTCTAATTATGCCAAAATTAAAGAGTTAGTTTTTATGTTTTCAAACTTTAGGAGATCAATATATTTTTATCCAAATAAAAATGTGGTTTAATCATTATTCAGGTAATTTTTTATAGTTCCCATAATCTACACTTTTGACTAAATTAAGTCCCACAATTTATTTGTAATCTAATACGGTGTTTCTATTTGCACCCCAAAAAATTGGTTAGATATTATAATACTTTGGACACCTCATTCTAAAATTTAAAATTTATTTTATTATTTTGCTCACCCCAAATAATACTCATTATATCCTTAGAACCCTAGAAAATATATTATAAACATACTAAGTACACCCCCATGAAGTTAGAAAGTTTAAAAGTATGAAAACACATAGTCGAATATATATATATATATATATATTCAGATATACTCAATATTGAATAAAATTATGGGAGATTTACCAATAAATCCCAAAATTTGAACTTATGAACCAATTGGTCCCATTTTTATTCTATTAAACCGTTTAGTCCCATCTTTCTCCTATCACACACAGATACACACATACATTGTAAGGGGCAGACAGACACACACACACAGATACACACACACATATACACACACACAGACATATACACACACCCAGACAGACACACACACACAGATACACACACACAGACATATACACACACACATACAGATACACACACAGATACACACACACACAGATATACACAGATAGACACACACACACAGATACACACACACAGATACACATAGACAGACACACACACACACATACAGATACACACACAGATACACACACAGATACACACATACATTGCGAGGGACAGACACACATACACACAATAGCTAATCGATGCGACGCCGTTGCTGACCGATCAGATCTTCCTGAGCCGCCGGTTCGTGCGCCGCCCGCCGAGCCTCCGCGGCAGTCGGAGAATGATGCGCGAGACAGAGTTGAGGGTAAGAGAGGCGGCGGCGGAGCAGATCGAAGCGAGGCAGAGCGATTGGGCGTACTCGAAGCCGATCGTGATTCTGGTTCTGTTGTGGAACTTCGCGTTCGTGTTCGTTGTTTTGTCGGTGTTGGTGGTGAGTCGGAAGGAGTCTCCGACGAAGCCTGTTCGTTGTTTTGTCGGTGTTGGTGGTGAGTCGGAAGGAGTCTCCGACGAAGCCTTTGAGGCTTTGGATTGTTGGATACAGTGTGTGCTTCACATGGTTAATAAAAAAAAAATAAAAAAGGACCAAATATGGAAAATAGGATCAACAAGTAACAAACTTCCCCACTGATAGGACTTACCCGAACAAAAGAATAAAGTTGGGACTAATTGGTTTAAGAGTTTATGAAATAGGATTTATTGGTAAATTTTCCTAAAATTAAATCAATTGGGAAATAAGTTTATGAACATATATAATTTTCTTGGAGATATAATACCGGATAGTTCCTTTTATTCGAAATTAAAACATGGAGAAATTAGAAAATTAAATATTTGGAAACACAGAGCCAAACATAGATAATTTGTTCGGATAGTAAATACTGAATAATGCAAAATAATTCAAAAACACAGTGTCGAATATATGAAATCTCTTCAGAAATAAGTTTCCGAATAAATGTAATTTGTCCGGTACTGAATTTCTGTACAAATTTAGTAAACCTGTTGACCAAAAACAATGAAGATGAACAGAAGACCTACATTCTCTATACAAAGAAGAACAAGAAGAACAAGCTTGGAAATGTCTTTTCATTGTTTATTGTTGACTTAAATACGAAATAGAATGCACGAATGATGGATTCAAGAAAAATAGGATTCAGTATAAAGATGTGAAGTGAATAGAGTGAAAAGAAAAGAGAAAAGAAAGAAGGGGAGATTGAGACTGATTATGAGATGAGACCTATCAAACAAGACCAATATTGAACATTAAATTTTATAAAAATAAAACATTATTTTTTTAGCTATACGAAACTAATAATTTCTCGGTTTGCGAAACTATCCAATAAAGCTAATAAATTTCTCAGCCTTTTTCTAGTGTCATAACTAATAATATTCTTAATTTTAAATCTGAAAATGAAATACATATATATCTTAGTTTCGCACAGAAATGTTCCTTATATTGTTTCATCAACTAAGAAATATTTTAGTTTTCTTTGTTCCGTAATTGAATTTTTTTTTATTTGTTTATATGTGAAAGAGACACTTTATTTGTTTAAAATTTTAATTTATGGTTAAAAATTAAGAAAATATTAAATTCACTTATTTTTCAATTTTTTAAACGAAGAAATTTTTTCAAACTGAAACTTTTTTCAAATATTAAGAATCATGTATTTTAAATAAATTTCATAGTTGCAATCTAATTTTTTTTTTAATTTTTGGATGAAATTTATAGTTTTAGTGTAACTTTATCATTTTAAGTATGATTTTTATTCAATTTTATGTGGAATTTTTTCTTAATTAACTCAACGAACTCCATATATTTTATAAGAAAAAATTAGACCAAGTAAATATTGTTAGTTAAGTAAGGTAAGAAAGCTTACTATTAAAAATGATTTAAATTGTAAATTTATAATAAAAATTATTTTTATATAATTTTATATTTAATATTAGCCTTATTTGATAGATTTCATTGTGTTGATTCTAGGAATATAAATTTTATCAAAAATAAATATATATTGTAAAAATTATGATGTTTTCAAGTTTTAAAAATCAAAATAATGTCACATCACCATACTCTTTTATAAATAATTACAAAAGATGAACCATCATTATTTGAAGGGTAATTTTATTTATTAAAAATTAATGAGACTTTTTCTTTCAAAAAGAAAAATTAATAAAACTTGAAGGAGTAAAAAATCTTATTTAAAATTTAGTGAAATATAAATTCACAAAATAAAACTTATGGGTATAATATAGAAAAATTATCTCTGCAGTACAAGTTCAATTACTTCTTGATAATTTTGACATTTAATACTTCGTGCAGAACATTTTATGATAAAAAGTGAAAGTGTTTGTAATAGTGAAAATGACATTGACATCTAATTGGGCCCTTTTCAATTCTATCCTTGTAATAGTAAAGTTATTTGACAACAGTATTTTATTGTAGTCATGTCTGATGATGATAGATTTATGACTTCCTTTTTTGTTTTGTTTTTTTAAATCATATCTCCCTTTATATTTAGAATTTGAATGTGAAACTATCATCACTAAAAATTAGACTTTCAATATAGGCACAAAATTTGTTTAAAACTGAGTTTGGAGGAAAGAAATATACCTATTTGAAATTAACTAAAAAGGACACATTTTTACTTAATTTCTTAGTAGTTAATGTTCCATTGTCTCACTATAAAAATAAATAAATAAATAAAAAATTATGCCGTGATATATTTTTTTATATAAAATGGTTTTGCTCTTTTTTTTTTTTTTTTGATTTCCGTGGTTTGATTAACACTTTTTTTTTTAAAATAAAATTATTAATAAAGTACCAATTATAAAGTAATTTTTTTATATAAATAAATATAAAATAATATTTGTGCATAATAATATAATAATGACATTTTGATAATTATAAATTTTAATAATAAAAATTTTAATTTTTAATGAATAAGATATAAATATGACGCATTATTATATGAGGATATATTCCTTAAGCACTACCCGCAAATAATAGAGTCTACCTCTCTACCGAGTGCCATTCCTTCAGTCACACCTCAACTAATTCAATACATGCATCATGATGGCTGTTAGTGGTAACGCAAGTTGATGAGTTGGCCTCCTTTGAGAATAGATTTTTTTAGTAATTTTTTGACTTTTTAATGAAATATAATGTAAAAAAAAAGTTAATTTATTTGAGATAATTTTTTAATTTTTTATGAAAAGATGTGCAAAAAGCACAGAGAAAAAGGAATCTTTGACTTTTTTGTATAGGTTGTTGGCTTTTTGATTTTTTTAATGATATTTAACTTCTTGACTAGAAAAGCTGCTTCTCGTTTTGAAACAGGTTAATTTAGTAACTTTTTGCTATTTGGCTAAAATATGAATTAGGGCCTCATTTGGGAACGTGCTATTTTAGTAACTTTTTGACTTTTTGGCTAAAATTTGAGGTAAAAAACACTAGTATGTTTGGGATGGCTTTTTGACTTTTTATGAAAAGATGTGCAAAAAGTAAAGAGAAAAGTGAATTTTTGACTTTTTGGTATAAGTTGTTGGCTTTTTTATTTTTTTAATAACTTTTTGACCTTTAGGCTAAAACAACTATTTGCTAAACGAGGCCTAAAAAAAACTAGTATGTTTGGGATGACTTTTTGACTTTTTACGAAAAGATGTCCAAAAAGTGGAAAGAAAAGAGAATTTTTGACTTTTTTATATGAGTTGTTGGTTTTTTGATTTTTTTAATGACTTTTTGATTTTTTGAGTAAAAAAACCACTTACCAAACAAGGCCTTAGTCTTGGTTTGGGAAGAGTGAGTTTGTTTGATTTTTTTTTTTTTAATTTATTTCGTTTTGTTAATTTAGTTGGTTTGAAAAATAATAATAATAATAACAATAAAAGTTTTTTTTTTTTTTTTTGGGATGTGATATTTTTTATTATTAACTAAATTAGTATATTTTATCCTTTTATACTTATTTACTCATTTTAGTTTTTGCCAAACTTTAGTTGAGTATTCAATTCACTATGTTCAAGTTAACTTTAAGCTAGATGTGCTCAACACTAGTTGATTAAGTAAAATTCTATCAAAAATGATAGATACTATAAATGAATTATTAAATATTTTGTATGTGAGTATTTGACAGAATATTTGATAATTCACTCATTTTAGTTTTTGCGAAACTTTAGTTGAGTATTCAATTCACTCTAATCAAGTTAACTTTAAGCTTAGATGTGCTTACCACTAGTTAATTAAGTAGATTTCTATAAAAAAAAATAATAGATACTCTAAATAAATTATCAAATATGCATTATGTGAGTATTTAATAAAATATTTGATAATTCAATTAGAGTTTCTAGTATTGCTCGATTGATCAGTTAGATTTACATGAGAATAAAAATAAAAGTAGAAAAGAATCAATGTGAAGCAATATTTAAAGGAAATAAGTTGTGCTATCCCAGTCTTATTTGATTTTTGCTAACAAAGAGAGTTTTAGTTAAAATATAAAAAAAAAAAATTACTATAAATTATCAAATAATTCTATTTACTTTTATATAATCAATATTTACTTTTATAAATTATCAAATCATTCTACTAAAAAATTACTTTAGAAAGTTAATTATCAAATGAACCTAAGTACTAAGTAATATATATATATATATATATATATATATATATATATATATATATATATATATCAATGTGTTTGGCAAGTGGGTTTGCAGGCTTTTTTGGCTATTTTAGTCACAAAAAATAAAATAGGCTATTTTAGCCATAATAAACAAAACATCACATCCAACCCATAATCATTACATTCTTCTCTCACAAAAAAACTCAAAAAAGTCAAAAAGCCAAAAAGCCCTTCCCAAACCAAGCTTTTATGCCCAGGTTAAAATAACCAAAAAAGCCAAAAAGCCAACCCACTTTCCAAAACAAGCCTATATATAACCAACTAGGCTACGCCTAGTTGGCCACCATGCCAAAGGTGAGGAGATTTTATCCCATTGGTGCTAGAACAACTAACAATTAACATTTACCGATAAAAAAAAAAAAAAAAAGTAATATATATATATTTCTTACTTCTGTCAATCTTTTTACATATTTATTTGTTATGTTAGTTGATCTATCAGTTTGGTTTGGTGTGTAAATAAAATAAGAATATACCTTCTTGTGAGGATGTTTTGGTGGGTGATGCCAGTAGCAGGAGCAAAGCCAGACAAGTGATCTTTGGGTGGGAAATAAGATGCCAAATCAAAACTTGGTACATGGTCATCAGCAGCAGCAGCCCCACGAGACTTAGCAGCCCATGCATTGATGAACGTCACCAACGACGACCCATCCGCAATCGTGTGTGCAATACACACCGCTATGGCCATCCCACCACAATCAAACATGTTTATTTGTACGCCCAGGAGTACTTCTCTCCCTCCCATTATACCAAAATCATATGGCTCAAATGGAAGGAACTGTTTCAGATCTTCTGCCTTTGGCTGCTCGATGACTCGCCAAAACTGAGCATCATGGACCCGAGCTTCCACGTACTCGGCTCCGGCATCGTTGCAGTCGATGGAAACGTTGTTTTTGTTGATCCTTCCTGCCAGAGGGTAGAAAACTGTTAAGGTTTCTGATAAAGATTGTTTTAGCAACTTGGATTTTTCAGTAGTATCCTCATGGTGGTGGGTTGACTTGGTGGTTGGTTCGTAGAAGAAAAGCATAGGGACATAGACTGGTGGTACAATTTGGTCTAGGAATGAAAGCTTGTGGTTTATGAGGTGATGTGGAGTTGGAGATGATGGTTTGATCATCTCCTTGGAAATTACTTCTACTTTCAGTGCCATCTTGCTTTTTCTTGGATACAACCTCACCTCCTAAACAAACTACAACTCAATACAATTGGAAAAATATGATCTGTCTTCCAAGTATGGGGGTCATATATATATACACAAGTGAAATAAATTACAAGTTTCTTAAACCAAAATATAAATAATGTAAGTTGACTTCATTTCATTTATAATAATAAAAGATTTTCATTTCAAATTTAATGGCTATGAAATAAAATTTCAAATTTATAATTAATTTAAATTTAAAAACAAATCATTACACTCATTATTGGATGTTATAATGGAACATCTGCATTATAAATATGTAATAAAGAGGATCACAATCCCACATCTTAATTACAAAATTTAAACCATCAATTTAAAAAAAAAAAAAACCATGTCAAGACACATAAAAAAATAATAAAAAAATAAACAAACAGATTAAATAGGAAAATTATGATACACACGTCACCATCTTAATACTTTTCTGGATAGGATATAGCATTATTGATATTTTTTGCCTGAGTTATGAACTTCAAATAATTTATCAATTTTTTTACCAAACTTTTTATGTGTGTGAAAACTACACATATATGTATTTGTATGAGTCCTACACCTATATGAGAGATTTGGTAAAAACATTCCAAGTTCACCACAGATAAAATTGAAATGTTCCTCGCTTAGGGAGATTTGTGAAAATATCCGCTAATTATTTGTCGGTGTTTAGAAATTTAAGAACAATATCCCCTTTTTGAATATAATCTCTTAAAAAGTGGTGTCAAATTTCAATATGTTTTAATCGTGAGTGTTGAATTGGATTTTTGCTTAAATTGATGGTACTAATATTATTACATTTAACATGGATATAATTATAATGCCAATCAAAGTCTTCAAATTGTTGTTTCATTCATAGTACTCGGGCACAACAATTTCTTGAAGCTATATATTCAGTTTCGATCGTTGATAAAGCGATGAAATTTTGCTTTTTGCTAAGGGCTTGTTTGGCATCTACTGTATAAGTCAAAAAGTCAAAAAGTTACTCCAAAATCCAAAAAGATATCACTATTCATCAAAAAAAAAAAAATCATTTTTTTTCAACAAAAGTACACACGGAATTGATGACCCGTGCAGCTGCTGTGTGGCAGTGGGGAAAACAAGAAATGATTGGGTGTGCTTTTTACACACACCGTTGTTCGTTTCATGGGGGCTATCAAGGGTCCCATTTTGACAATCTGAACCGTTCAATGTGTAGAAATCGTCAGGTACTATATATTTGCAAAAAATCACATTGATCAGATATCGATAACTATATGATCAAGTCAGTTATGTACAACTAATGGATGGTGTTATAATTTATGATTGAAAAATAAATAAATCTGATCAGATAGCTATCGATATCCGATTAACGTGATTTTTTATAGGTACATAGTGTTCGACGCATTACACACATTGACCCGTTATGACCCCCACGGGCCAAACAAAACCGTCTAGTACAATGCCAAAAAATTAGCCAATAATTTCCTACTCCAATTCACACACGCAGGTTGTACGGCTGGGCCCACTTTTCTCTAATCTTCTCTTACACACTTTTTTTATACAATTTTTTAATACACATTTTTCCATAAAAAGTCAAAAAGTTAACCCAAACCTCCATATTTTTTTTTCAACTTTTTTAGTCCAAAAAGACAAAAAGTGCACTTTTTAAGGACACCCCAAACCAGCCCTAAATCAAGATACTAATGAGTTATTAAGAAAGTGACAAGTACTGCTAGTGCTTTTTCTATCAAGTTTGCACCCGGCAAATTCGACATCCGAGTAACTGATCAAATCAAATGCTACACCTCTAGGATAAAACAACCCTAAATTTTGAATGACAAAAAGATATCTAAACATTCTTTTAACAACATTAAGGTATGATTCTTTAGGATTTGATTGAAATCTAACACACATGCAACTACGAAACATAATATCAAGTCTTCTTGCAGTTAATCAAACAAGTGAGTTGATCATACCTCGATATTTTGTTTGATCAATGGATTTATCCCTTCCATCCTTATCTAGCTTAATTGATATGCTCATGGGTGTTCCGACTACTTCGGATTCACTCATACCAAACTTTTTAAGTAGTTCCTTTATATACTTAGCTTAGTTGATATAATCCGTTCCTTATATTGTTTGATTTGAAGTTCATGGAAATAATGTAGCTCTCCTATCATGCTCATCTCAAATTCACCTGGCATACATTTAGCAAAATCCTTACACAAAGCTTCATTAGTAGCACCAAATATAATATCATCTATATTTGCACAACAAGTATATCATCATTTTTCGTTATAACAAAAACTGATGTGTCAATTTTTCCTCTATTAAAACCATTTTCGATCAAAAATTTGCTCAAACGTTCATACCATGCACAAGGTGCTTGATTTAAACCATATAAAGTTTTTGAGAGTTTAAACACATAATTTGAAAAAGCATGATTTTCAAAATCAGGAGGTTGTTTGACATATACTTCTTCATTTACGAAACCATTTAAAAATATACTTTTTACATCCATTTGATAAAGTTTAAAATCTCTAAAATATGCAAATGCAAGTAATATGCACATGATTTATAATTTAGTTACCGGATCAAAGGTTTCATCGAAATCAATACATTCTTCTACACTGTACCCTTGTGCTAGCCTACGAGTCTAGCTTTGTTTCTAACAATGGTGAATTACAACTCTTCTTGAGAAGAAGCTAATCAGAAAAAGTTACTCCCCTTGGAGTTGTACCGCATTTTATGTTAATAAAAATACAAAAAAAGAAAGAGGTGTGCCACCTTGAAATGGATTAGATATCCTCTTCTGAATAAGAAAGATCTTTTAGATCGTCCCCAGGATGTTGTTATATTTTCTAAATTTGAAATGAAATCAGGATATTGACAAATCCAAATAGTTGAGTAAGATAGGTATAAAATTATTTTTACAATACCTTTTGGGCATTTTAAATGAAATGGTATGCCATTTGGTTTAAAAAATGTACCATTTGAATTTCAGAATATTATGAATGATATTTTTAATTCATATAAAGAATTTACAATTTGTTGCATACATAATGTATTAATTTTTTCATCTTCTATTGACCAGCATATTAAACATCTTAATATTTTAAAAAATGTTGTCTCCGAAATGGTTTGGTGATTTCTGCACTAAAAATGAAATTTTTTCAAACAACGGTCAGATTTCTTGGCCATAATATTCATAATGGCACTATTATTCCAATAGATAGAAGCATTGAATTTGTTTCTAAAGTTTTCAGATGAAATTAAATATAAAACTCAACTCTAGAGATTTTTTGGTAGTTTAAATTATATTGTAGATTATTATGAACATTTGGCCCAAGATACAACTATTCTTTATTCCAGACTAGGAAAAAATCTAGAACCATGGACTGACGTACATACTTGAGCAATTCAGAAGATTAAGCTTCAAGCTAAGCAACTTTCTTGTCTTGCTTTAGCAAATCCAGCATGGAATTTAAACAGTTAAATCCAAACACAAGAAAAGAAGAAATTTTACGATTCACGTTTGGTGTTTGGAAAAAACAGTTCTTTAAATTATCCCACTATTAAAAATGAATGTTTTTCTATTGTTAAATGGGCCTCACTTAATATAATACTATATATATATATATCACCAACACAAGATTTTTCTAATTTGTGCCAATAGATTTTTCTAAATCTTAATGTGATTTTTATTGATAAATCTTATTTAGAAGTGTTCTAATCTAATAAGTCCATGAAGGAATTTTTAACCCGCTTAGTCTGATGTATTTATACTTTTATTGCATAAAGTCTTTTTTTTTTTTTCCCCTTGATTTACACTATTTTTTTAGACTCTTATGCCCTTATATTTAATGTTGGGGAAGGAGAGAGAAGGGAAATGACCAAGGCGTAGGAAATTTTATACACAAATTAAATAACATTAATGTTATTATTTTATATCATTCTATAATGTGAATATATTTTTAATTGATAACACATTAAAAATAATGTGAACATTTTCTCTCATCTGATGTGAATATATTTTTAATTGACAATATATTAAAAATAATGTGAGCATTCTTTTTCATCTGATGTGAACGTTCACAACACCCTTCCGAAAAATTCTATCCCATCTAATGTAGTGATGTGAACGTTCACAACATGTGAACCTTCTTATTTTTAATTGACAACACATTCTTATTCACAACATGTAGTAATGTGAACGTTCACAGCATGTGAACATTCTCTTTCATCTAATGTAATGATGTGAACGTTTACATTCATATGTTTTAGTATGAATATTCACATCATGTAATTGACAATACAATGACAAAAATTCATTTCAAATGAATGTGAATATTCATTTCGATTACATGATATGAATATTCACATAATGTAATTGACAACACAATGACAAAAATTCATTTCAAATTAATATGAATATAATGACAGCCAAAATCCTAATGCATGTGAACTACCAAAATATAATGATAATCAACATTAAATATCAACATTAATAGGTGTAGGAGTGATTGAGAGTTTTTTGATCTTCTTACCTCAAATAAAATCTGATAGAATAATTAAAAAGAATATAAATTGAATGATATAAAACTCTTAAAATAAACTTATCAAAACAAAAAACTCTCAATCTTAACAATCTATCATCTTTAAGGATAAACATCAAAAGAGAAAATGACCCTTTAGACACTGCAATAATGAAAGATTGAGACCTCATTTGTGGCACAACAAAAATCTATATAATTTACAACAACTATAACCCTTTTTTAATCAATGTAATTGATTAAGTTTGGGAACGGGAAAGGAAACCAATGCAAGTAAGAGAAAGAAAAAAAACGAAAACAATAAAAAAATAAAATAAAAATGATGCAGTTTTGGGTTGTTTATCATCTTTAATTGATTCAAGCCCACCAACTTTCCAAATGGCCCTACCCACCAATTTTTTTTTTATTCGCATTCTTTAATTGATTCGTGCCCACCATTTTTTTTGTTTTTTTAAAGTCCCATCCATATCTATTTGACTTAGAGATGTAAAAAAGGATTTAAAAAAAAAAATATTTGTAAAATTAAATAAAATATAAATTATTTTATATAGCATGTCAAGACGTATAAAAAATTAAACAAACAAATTTAATAAGAAAATTATATTACATACGTGTCACCGTCTTAATAATTTTCCAGATATGATATAGCATTATTGATAATTTTTGACTGAATTATAAATTTTAAATAATTTAATAAATTTTTTATCAAATTTTTCATATGCAGGCCCGGTCCTGAGATTTTCAGGGCCCAAAGTCAATAATTAACTAATAAATTTTTGGGGCACTTCACATTTTTTTTTCAAAATGAAGATAAAAGACAAAATTTGTGTCAAAATTACAAAAAATACTTAGTATTACATTATAACAATTAATAAGTGTCGTTTGATTCTCACTCTTCTTGCATTTTTAGAAGCAAATAAATTAATCATACTTGCATAGTCTATTTTTTTGCAAAATCATTTTCAATGAATAACAAATGCTAATTATTTTAAATGGGCCTTTCAATTTTTTAATGGTCAATTTATTTTAAGTTAGTTTGGGTCTTCCTTAATTTTTTTTTAGATTTAAAATATACTTAATATATTACAATAAAGTATAATAGGATGACCCTTTTTTGGGTCTATTTTCATTGGATTATAATGTTAATTTTTTTGAATGGGCATTTTAATTTTTTGATGGGTCAATTTATTTTAAGTTAATTTGGGTTTTCTTTAATTTTTTTTTTAACTTAAACCATACCTAATATATTACACTATATCATAATAAAAGGGGCCCCTTTTTCAGGTCTATTTTGAGGAGCTCTAGGCCATGGCCTTGTTGGCCAATGCTCAGGGCCGACACTGTTCATATTGGTGTTAAACTCAAACACATATAAATTTGTATAAGTTCCACGTCCATATGGGAAATTTTGTTAAAAACTTAGTAGATTATTTAGGGTCATCTTTCTTTTTGACCAAGTGATCTCATTTGTAGTAATACTTGGCTATATTTGATTCACAAGATTAGTAATGAAAGGATTAATAATTTCATTAAATTAGTATGGTATTCATTATTCAATTAGATTAGTAAGATAAATTATCTCATTATCCATTGCTTGATTTTATTAAATAAGAAAACATATGAAGATAAAAACGTCCTTTTATTTTATTTCTCAACTCTGATATGTAATCTCACCCTACTTCATTACTAATAATCTTACAAATTTATTGAATTAATTATCTATTAAATTAATAATCTTCAAACAAAATTTCAAAATAATCAAAAGATTATTAAGCCTACAGATTAATGATTCCAATCTCGTACTATAATTAATGATGTCAATAGAACATGCTCATTGCGTCATGTCTATATCTCAATTGAATTTGGGTTTGGAATTGGAGATTAACGAAGGAAGAGGAGAGGAAGCAAAAAGGTTGAGAGCGAAGGGAACGACGACGGACGGCGACGAAGGTGACGACGAACGGGGACGGACCAGACCCATAAAACCGCAAAACCAGTTCCCAACATGAGATCCAATAGAACCCTAAAAGACCACCATTGTTGCACTCAAAGAGAGACAATGAAGTTGGTCTCAAAGACCCAAATCAAGGCCAGTCCCTTTCAGACATGTTGCATCGTCTTCCACTTCCACTGCGTCGTCCCGTTGGCTCTCCAAAGTTTCAGACTTGAGCTTGGCACTGTAAGCGATAGATTGAAATTGATTAAAACAATAATAACACTTGGCTACAAATAATAATGAAACAAAATAATACATTAATTAACTTATAAAAAAAAATTAATGAAAAATTTAAAAATAATTAATTAGATTTAATAAATAAAATCTGGTATCTAATAGTAGATAAATGTAAGCACAAGATAAGTAAGAAATTACTATACATAATTATCCTTGCCTTAATAAAGGGACTTCGCCATAATAACAAATGCTAATTTTTTAAAGACAGAATAAAAATTTAAGATTTTTTTAAAAATAAAATTTTAACTAAATAGCATCTTTTAATAATTTATAATACTTATGGATTTATATTTTATTTTTGTAATTTTTTCAATGGCTAAATATGTTTAAAGTAAATAGTTTAGGAATTTAATAGATTTAATCGATCGTTTCGTTTAGGTACTAAATAGATTTTGATGTATATACTTCATGGACTTAGTAGACTCAATTGATCATTCTGGAACAAAGTAGATAATTTAACAATAATTTATAAGTACAAAATGTAATAAAATCTTAATAAAATGTTGTTTTCTTTTGCTGATAATATATCATAAATTTAATTTTCAAATTTATATGGTAAAGTTATAACGACATGCATTTTTTGTCAGCGAGATTTACCTTTAAATTGATATTTGAGTTTCACAAATTATTTATAACAAAATTGATATTTTTGGATTTGTTTCTTTTAAAAATCTTTCAAATGAAATCAATATTAAATATGAAATAACAAAAAAAATAAATAGAATAATTTTTTGGTCAATCAAACAGCAATATATATATATATATATATTAGTGAAAGTAAGCACTCTGAAATGCATAGATCTATAAATTAAAAAAAAGAAAAGATATGGAATAAAAATATATCTTCCAAAATGGATTATTAAGCACAAAATTATGATATGTTAAAATTTTAACACCATAAACTAATTTCTTCTTATACAACTTCAAGTTCCTAGTTGTCCAAAAGTACCTACCTGTTATAAACACAGTTAAAATAATTTAGGTAGTTAAGTAAATATATTGGGATAGATAGATTAAAATAATTAGAATAAATATATTAAATATTTTGAGAGAAATATGTTAAAATAATTTGGACAAATATATAAAAATATTGGGATACAATTTAGACAAATAGGAACACACAAATAGCTAAATTAATTTTGACAGATAGGTAAAAATTCATTTGTGATGAATATGTTAAAACTTTATACTCAGTAGTTTGTTTTAAACAAAAACAAAAAAACAAAAAATTATTCTGCGTATTTTTTCAAGATCTATCCATATGAAACTGCCTAAACCGATTTTGAGCCATTGTGATCGCAAAAAATGTTGTTTTGCTATTTTAATTGACCGAAAAATCAATCTATTCACTTTTTATTTTATTTTTTGGAAATTTCATATTCAATATAATCTTATTTAAAAGATCTCAAAAAGATAAATCCACAAATATTAATTTTGTTAAAAATGAATTTATAAAACTCAAGTTATGAGATTTTAAATTTTTTTAACACAAAATACATACATATAAAAGGCAAAAATGGGAAGAATTGTTCTTATTACTACATATTTGATTTACCACCGACAACCAGTTTTGTCGTGCATCATTCCCTAGTATAGCATTATGATTTTGACGTGGAAGAGAGGGATAGAGAGCAAAATAGGAGGGGTATGGGTCCACCTATTTATATCGATTCATTTTATGTCATCAAATATGAATTGAAAGTACTCAATTATTACTCTTAATCATTTATCATATATATACCTATTTAAAAATAAATAAATGTTATATAATATATTAATTAATGTACTATAGATAATATAATATAATTTTTAATATTTTAGATATTTATAATTTATATAATATGTCGAATCAAAAATAATATCATAAAATATATTGATATACTAATTAATATATTAATTAATGTACGTAATATCACCATTTAAAAATTCATGTTTTAATGTAAGTAATGGACAAGAATAATTTTAATATTTTATACTATGAAATTCTTATTTCGTGCAGGAATAATCTTAACCACTCTGGCAATTTCAACGTTACCAACTGAATTGCCAAATGAACAAGTTTCCGATTTTCAATTAAATGCTGGCTTTTAGCTAATACAAGTTTAGACTTCGGTTGCCATATTATTTTAACACATTATTTTATTTAAATTATAATTATCTTATTTAGATGAGAGAGGTGGTGTTGGCGATAGAAAATGGTTGTAATGTTTTAGAATTAGAGATTGAGTAGAAGAAGATGAGAGTATTATAGTATTTTTATTCTAGAATAAAATGGTATTAATGAAAATTTTCATTATGTGAGTAAACTGAAGAGAATTGGTGTGTAGAAATAGAATTACCCCATATACATGTAATATCAACCGATATTAGAATATATTGCAGAATTTGTTAGTTTATCCTCACTTGTATTCTAATTAGTTCATAATATATTCTTCACTATTATAATTATGGTATTTTGATAGCTATGTCACTCATAGAATTTATTAGAATATAAAAAAATAATTTAGATTAACTGAAACATAAGTAAACGAAAAGAAATTTATGAATAAGTACTCCTATATTAGAATAACATATTCTAATATATTATTGTATTTTCACATGGAAAAAGATACGATTAATATACTTTAGATAAATGGAATAACTAGTGTGTTTTTTCTAAAGAAATTTCAAATAAATGAAAAAATTTATAAATATTAATAATTAAATTTATAAAACAATTCACTAATTTGTAAATATTTTTCATAAATCCCAGAGGTGTAATTTATCCCTAAATAAATAGATATGATTATATATGATAATATTGCCGTAGATAATTTGGTTGTATTACCATAGTTAAACCTTATCCTTCACTATGCTATGGTATGCTTAAACTATCAATTCAATCCCCTTCTTCCTTCTTATCTCTGTCATTTAACATGTACACATGCATATGTATGCCTCTATAATGATTGATAATATAGAAAGGAAAATTTTCATTCCAGTTATGTTCGAAAAAATATTTTTAAATTAATGATAAATTTTACATACATTAAAACGGAAATTATATAATTTTTATTATTTTGTAATTAATTTTTATTCAATACACTGACATGTTATTTCCCTTAATAAAAATGACTTCAAGATGTGCTTTCATTTAAGTAGGGTTGTACAAAAAATACCGTATAATCTGTTGAAACCATATCGATCCGCCTCAATCTACACTGACCTATCTGGTAACTGTGGATTAAATTTTAAAATTTATAATCCGCCTTCAAAATCGTTCCGTTCCACTATAATTAATACATATATTTTTTTAAACTTCTAATGAAATATTAAAGTAAAAATGAATGTAAAAAAAAGATTTAAGATGTGGAATTTGTTACAAATTAATAGTTATATATATTTAAAAATATTATGTAAATTAGTATTATATATTATGCAAATGTTTAATAATTGTTTAAATTTTTTTTTTAACTAACTAGCAAATCAAAATCGTCTCAAACCGTGAGTTGGTTATTTATCAATCCGCCATTTATAATTTGATTATAATTTTACTTTTAAACTATTCGAGCTGCACCACGCATACATTTAAGTACTCTTTTGGGGGATTTGGTGATAGACCCCTCACTATCTAATTTATCTTTCAAAAGGACAAGAATTATATAAGTACTTTCAAAACCCCCTAATATTTTAAAACTTGTTTCTTTTATCATATTACCCTCATAAAATTTTACTTTGTATGAAAGTAAAATTTTACTCTGTATGAAAGTAAAATTTTACTCTGTATAAAAGTAAAATTTTACACTCTGAAACTAAAAGTAAAATTTTACTCTGTATAAAAGTGAAATTTTATTCTGAAAAACGAGTAAACTGTGAGACTTTGAAGCTAAAAGTAAAATTTTACTCTGTATAAAAGTAAAATTTTACTCTGAAAAATTAGTAAAATGTTAGACTCTACACAAAAGTAAAATTTTACTCTGTATAAAAGTAAAATTTTACTCTGGTTCTATCAAATGAAAAAACAGAACAATAGAACTAGAGTAAAATTTTACTCTGATTCTATCAAATGAAATTTGATAAAAAAACAACAAAAATAAATCAAAAACAAAACAAACAAAAACAAAACAAATTAATCAATAAATCAACATATCTAATTGAGAAGAAAAATTCCTAAAACTCGATCAACAATCACAAATCTCAATGAAAAGAATACATATGTTCAACAACACTCATTCACACAAATATATATATATATATATATATTCTCAAAATCTTAAATGAGGAATGTAACCATGATGGTGATAAAACCTAGATAATATTTAATAGCATTATGATTTTGACGTGGAAGAGAGGGATAGAGAGCAAAATAGGAGGGGTATGGGTCCACCTATTTATATCGTTCATTTTATGTCATCAAATATGCATTGAAAGTACTCAATTATTACTCTTAATCATTTATCATATACATACTTATTTAAAAATAAATAAATGTTATATAATATATTAATTAATGTACTAATAGATAATATGATATAATTTTTAATATTTTAGATATTTATAATTTATATAATATGTCGAATCAAAAATAATATCATAATATATATTGATATACTAATTAATATATTAATTACTGTACGTAACATCACCGTTTAAAAATTCATGTTTTAATGTAGGTAATGGACAAGAATAATTTTAATATTTTATACTATGAAATTCTTATTTCGTGCAGGAATAATCTTAACCACTCTGGCAATTTCAACGTTACCAACTGAATTGCCAAATGAACAAGTTTCCGATTTTCAATTAAATGCTGGCTTTTAGCTAATACAAGTTTAGACTTGGTTGCCATATTATTTTAACACATTATTTTATTTAAATTATAATTATCTTATTTAGATGAGAGAGGTGGTGTTGGTGATAGAAAATGATTGTAATGTTTTGAAATTAGAGATTGAGTAGAAGAAGATGAGAGTATTATAATATTTTTATTCTAGAACAAAATTGTATTAATAAAAATTTTCATTAAGTATGTGAACTGAAGAGAATTGGTGTGTAGAAATAGAATTACCCCATATACATGTAATATCAACCGATATTAGAATATATTGCAGATTGTATTAATAAAAATTTTCATTAAGTGTGTGAACTGAAGAGAATTGGTGTGTAGAAATAGAATTACCCTATATACATGTAATATCAACCGATATTAGAATATATTGCAGAAATTGTTAGTTTATCCTCACTTGTATTCTAATTAGTTCATAATATATTCTTCACTATTATAATTATGGTATTTTGATAATTATGTCACTCATAGAATTTATTAGAATATAAAAAAATAATTTAGATTAACTAAAACATAAGTAAACGAAAAGAAATTTATGAATAAGTACTCCTATATTAGAATAACATATTCTAATATATTATTGTATTTTCACATGGAAAAAGATACGATTAATATACTTTAGATAAATGGAATAACTAGTGTGTTTTTTCTAAAGAAATTTCAAATAAATGAAAAAATTTATAAATATTAATAATTAAATTTATAAAACAATTAATGTACTAATAGATAATAGAAAATGGTTGTAATGTTTTAGAATTAGAGATTGAATAGAAGAAGATGAGAGTATTATAGTATTTTTATTCTAGAATAAAATGGTATTAAATAAAATTTTCATTATGTGTGTGAACTGAAGAGAATTGGTGTGTAGAAATAGAATTACCCCATATACATGTAATATCAACCAATATTAGAATATATTGCAGAATTTGTTAGTTTATCCTCACTTGTATTCTAATTAGTTCATAATATATTCTTTACTATTATAATTATGGTATTTTGATAGTTATGTCACTCATAGAATTTATTATAATATAAAAAAATAATTTAGATTAACTGAAACATAAGCAAACGAAAAGAAATTTATGAATGAGTACTCCTATATTAAAATAACATATTCTAATATATTATTGTATTTTCACATGGAAAAAGATACTATTAATATACTTTAGATAAATGGAATAACTAGTGTGTTTTTTCTAAAGAAATTTCAAATAAATGAAAAAATTTATAAATATTAATAATTAAATTTATAAAACAATTCACTAATTTGTAAATATTTTTCATAAATCCCAGAGGTGTAATTTATCCTAAATAAATAGATATGATTATATATGATAATATTGCCGTAGATAATTTGGTTGTATTACCATAGTTAAATCTTATCCTTCACTATGCTATTGTATGCTTAAACTATCAATTCAATCCCCTTCTTCGTCTTCATTTCTGTCTCTTGCTTCTTATTTCTGTCATTTAACATGTACACATGCATATGTATGCCTCTATAATGATTGATAATATAGGAAGCAAAATTTTCATTCCAGTTATGTTCGAAAAAATATTTTTAAATTAATGATAAATTTTACATACATTAAAACGGAAATTATATAATTTTTATTATTTTCTAATTAATTTTTATTCAATACACTCACATGTTATTTCCCTTAATAAAAATGACTTCAAGATGTGCTTTCATTTTTTTTTTTTTTTTTTTTTTTTGATCAGCAAAGAAAAATTTCATTAACAGCATGAAATTAAAGGTACAGAAAGATGACATGCATCGAGAGAGATTCGGAAAGTACACAATACCCCTACTACTGCTACTCGCATCCATACAACCAACCCCTTAGCCTCACGATATTTTTTTTTTTTTAAAACAAAAAAACAAAAAAAGTTAAGAAGGACTTAACTAGAAAATAGAATACAAGAATCCCCACAAAATTAGCCCATAAAAACCCAAAACCAAATCCAAAACCCCACACCAAATCCAATGCTGCTTCACTCCCAACGCCACCTGCTATTTTTAAACAAAATCTTTCCCACCCACTTGCTATTTTTTAAAACTAAAGCTTCACACCTGTGTTGCTTTAACTCCCAACGCCCAACACCTGACAGCACCCAACGCCCTACACCCACCTGCTGCACGCCCAACACCTACCTACCCACTTGCTATTTTTTAAATACCGTCTAATCTGTTAAAACCATATCGATCCACCTCAATCTACACTGATCTATCTGGTAACTACGGATTAAATTTTAAAATTTATAATCCACCTTCAAAATCATTCTGTTCCACTATAATTAATACATATATTTTTTTAAACTTCTAATGAAATATTAAAGTAAAAATGAATGTAAAAAAAAGATTTAAGATGTGGAATTTGTTATAAATTAATAGTTATATATATATTTAAAAATATTATGTAAATTAGTATTATATATTATGCAAATGTTTAATAATTGTTTAAAAAAATTCTTTAACTAACTAGCAAATCAAAATCGTCTCAAACCGTGAGTTGGTTATTTATCAATCCGTCATTTATAATTTGATTATAATTTTACTTTTAAACTAGCCGCACCACGCATACATTTAAGTACTCTTTTTGGCCCTATGTTGGTGAAGTACCATAAAGAGAAGGAAAATTTGACTTTTTGACATCATTTTGGGGTTGTGATTCGATTCTACGATAATTGTGGATACCCATTTTGGGTTTTTTCCCCCTTCCCCTTCAAATAATCAGATGTTCGGACTAATTTATGCGCATCACGACTAATCTTAAAAACCTAAAATTAACGACTGGACAAACCTTTAGTGATGCAATGTTTAAAATGTTTTGGTTAACACTGTCTAGTTTGTTCTTGTAGCCTTTTTACTGTGCAATTAGGAAATACCTACAGAACAATCACATGCCTTCTAATTTCTGCAGTTATTGTGACTTGCATCAAATTATAATAAATGATTGATGCTATTCAAACAAAAAAAATTTATATATAATAATGATATAATTTATTGTGAACCTGGCACGGAAGTGACTTGGAAAAAAGAAGATGAAATGAGACAAAGATACCCCAAGTTATTTCCAACTCAAGGTAACACAAGTTTGAAGGGCCAAACTCCTTAAACGGAGGAAGATTGTGACAACCCCTTCATATATTATGCTTTTAATTCTTTAATTATACATGTGCTTATGTGCTAGGTGTGAGTTTGAATATTAATTATGAGATTAATGTGGTCTTGACTTCATATTTGTTGATTATAGGAATATCTATTATGATTTCTATTATAATCTGAAATTGAAGGCCTTAATGGCTTCAGAAACCGAAATTGGTTAGTTTATTGAGATCTACATATTTTTAGAACCTAATGGGTAGTTTGATTAAAATTTGATTTAGTATAAATTAATTAGAATAAAATCAATTATATAACGATTCTGGTTTAGGCTTGACCCATTTACTTGACTTTGAATCTGAGACCCCGTGAAACGACTGAGAATGTTGCACTTATCCGTAAGTGGTTGGCTTCGGCTTAGAGTTGCCAAAAGAGCTATGCCGACCATAGGAGACCTTTGTCTTTTGAGATTGGAGATCACGTGCTCCTGAAGATATCACTGAGATGGGGTTTAATGAGGTTTGGCAAGAGAAGGAAGTTGTCTCTTAGATTAATTGGACCTTTTGAGATTCTAGAGCGAATCGGGGAAGTAGCTTATCGTTTGGCCTTGTCATCCCAACTTTCTGAGGTTCATGACGTGTTTCATATCTGTATGCTCTGGAAGTACAAGCTTGATCATTTATACATGTTGGATTGGGTCGAGTTAGTGGTGGATGACGATGCCCCATATGAGGAGAGATCGGTATGAGTTTTAGACTCTCAGGACCAAGTCTTGCGAGACAAGACTATTCCATTGGTTAAGGTATTGTGGCGGCACCACAGGGTTGAGGAGGTAACTTGGGAGCGTGAGGCAGAAGTCTATGAGAAGTATCCGAACTTATTTGTTGATATTTGAAACTTATGTTGAAATTTTTTGTAAATGTTATAATATATGAACATCGTATATGTTTTCGGAAAATTGAAGTGTGATAGTTGGTGTTGAGAAACTTGGTGTATCCCTGTTACAAATCTGAATGATATGGGAATTGTTTCATTTTCTTTAAATGTTGGTTGATTTTAAATTTTGGGGACGAAATTCCTTAAAGGGGAGAGTTTATAATGATTCTGGTTTAGACACGACCTATTTACTTGACTTTAAATCCGAGAACCCGTGTACTTAACTGTTGCTCATCTCATATCCATCTTGTTACTTGTTGAGTTTGGTTATTGAGAATTTTGGTTGTATTTGAAACAGGTTAGCAGGTTAGTTTTTCTAAGAGTTGTTGCCCAGAATTTTGCTTGTTCGCTTGAGCGATCATTCCTGCACTCGAACGATCTTTTACAATCTGTAAAACTACTGAGAGTATGATATTTGTGCTCGAGCGACACTTATTGCGCTCGAGCAATCTTTTGCAGTCCACAAAACTTCTGGGAGGGGGTCACTGTGCGCTCGAGCGGTGGTTTTGGTTGCTCGAGCGGTGTCACCTTTTTGTGTCTTTCGCTCGAGTGATCATTCTTGCACTCGATTGGTCTGTGCGTATATCAGTCTGAGAGGAAGCTATTTTCAGTCACTTTTTCATCTCTTTCTCTCTCTAAACATTCCAAAACCCTAGATCCACACACTCTCTCTACTTCTCATTTCTAGCTCCAAATACTCTCAATCTGTGGGTTTCCTTACCTTACTTCTTTGGAAAAAAAACGTTAAGCGCGCCAAGAACTTCGTTCTAATTGAAGAAGTTAGTGTTTTCGACTCCATCAAGTTCTAACCATTGTTATTTTGTGTTTTCTACTTTGAGCTAGGGGTTTCTTTAACTCTTTCATATGATTTTTAACTTAGTTATTTACTCTTTGAAAATGATTATTGATTTGGGAATTTTTGGGAAAACCTAGGATTTGGTTTGAAATCAAAAGAGGGGTTTTCCAATTTGGTTCTTAAAAATGGTTGTGGGAATATGGTTATGGGTGAGTTATGTGGAGATGATGGTCTTAAAATTGATTTTGTAAGAAAATGAGATTTTGTCCTAATTTTGAATATTTGGAATTATGAAGGAAAATAGAAAACGATGATGGGTATTGCGAAATTGGAACGAGGTTTATGTTGATGATGGTGGAGTTAGATATGTAGTATCACTCCCATTGTAATTGATGAAATTGTATCTTTTGATTGGAAATTATCTATAGAATAGAAATATCTATTTTGGGCTATCGGTGGAGGATAGTCTTAATTGTTATAGATATTATATGAGGATTAGGTTGAATTGAAACTAATTTCTCATACATTGTGCGTTGAGCATCACTATATATTAAACATTGTAAATGTATTGATTTTGAGAAAAAAAGTGATAAATATTGCGTTGCATCTGTTTAGGGGGTGTAGTTGTGGTTTTATTATGTTGGCTTGTGTGTCCTTGGTGAAAGTCTATAAACTCGCGTGGTTAGGTGCCGATCCTTCCAGTTAGTACCGGTAAAATGGCTTTGGTAATACTTGTATAGCCTACTGGTAGACACGTACCTAGAGATTTCCAGTGTTGTGCATCCACTGCTCTATTTTCCATATAAAAGGATGACTTTCATGAATTGATATACAACTTGGCATTGCATTGTTTTGAGATGGAAAATGAGGAATGTTTGACAAATGGCATTCATATGCATTCACTTTATAATTTCACTAAGATTCATATATTGTGTTGAGTATCTCTACTGGGGTTTGGCTCAGCCTATGTGGAAAACAACTTTCAGGTACTAATGACATGCCTCCACCAAGGACGTGGCTTGGAAGGACTTGGAGCTTAAGGCTTCATTTTTGGGTTTCTTGATGTAATTATTTTTGTTGTAAGCCTCGGGCTTTACTTGTCACACCCCAATTTTAATTACTCGAAAATATTACCAAAGCCTTTAAATTAGGTCCATTTTTTTAAAAATAATAGAAATACAACGATACATGTTCTCTCTCTCTCCCAATGAATATTACAAAAATAATATATGTCAAGCCTCCGCTACGGAGTTACAAATAAATAATTACAAACATCATTGTACAATTTTCATTTCTTTCATTTCCACTATAAAATCTCACAAACAGATTTATGGACTTCTTAACTCTTCAACTATGAATCCAAATTCCTTTCCTGAAAAAGAAATACAACAACAAGGGGTGACCACTAATGCTCAGTAGAAATCTCATAATTCTAATTCAATAACTAACATACAGATAGAAATGATCATGCATGCAGGGTGATACCATATAGTAGGGTGACATTTCATAATTTCAAAATACTATAAGTAAAGTACCCTTTTCTCCAAAAACTATTTAAACACTTTTAAGAAAAACCTTCAATCATTAAAAATCATCCCTTAACTTTAGAAAACCATAGATCCTTGTGAAACAAACATATTTAAGGAAACAACATCATTTAAAAGTTATTAACCAATTCCCAAAATATTTCTTATTTAATTTCCATTTTTAATACTCCCATTTTTCTTTCTTTCTTCTTTTCTACTCTTTATTTTAATTTAGAACCCCATAACTTCAAGTTCAAGTTCATCGTTGACTTGCTAACAATTCTCCTATACTCAATTCATATCGTTAATTACACCCTCAAAGTTTCATTTCAAGATGACACAAGATTAATAAACCCATTTCAGTTCAATTCTTTATTCAATTACAGAACAACGCGCACAATTTACTTTTATTACCACAACTACTTCATTAAGTTTACCATCATAGTCTATAATCCTCATACCCATATTTTTTTGGTTTCCATTCTTTACAAATAATGTCTATGCACAATTCCTCTTTAAACCAAATTACACATCAATATGTGATTTTACAAATTCATTACAAGTCACAAATAACGTCATCAATTCAACACATTTTCCACCTTTTGCCGGCTACTATACGACAGGAAGTGAACTTCCAAAAACCATTTTCTCAAATGCCATTTTCTTCTAAAAGTCATATTTTTTTCCAAAAACCATTTTCCAACTTTTTAAAACCATCCCCATCATTTGCCGACTACTATACGGCGGGATGTGGGCACCCAAAAATCATTTTTTTTCTACTTTCGCCGGCTACTATACGGCGGGACTGTGTGGACACCCAAAAACATTTTCCCACATTCGTCCAGCGATAAGCCTAGACAGGGCAATTGGGCACTTTTAATCCAAAATCACCCCCACATTTGCCGGCTACTATACGGCGGGACGTGGGGCCCCAAAAACCTTTTTCTTCAATTTTTAAAACCATCCCCCATATTTATCGGCTATTATATAGACGGTTGTGGGCACTGAAAAATCATTTTTCTACTCCCTGTGCGGGTACCAACACAACACCACTCAACACAACTCAACCCAAACTCAAAACACCCAACACAACTTAACTCAACTCAAACTCAACATGACCTAACACAACTCAACTCAAACTCAACATGACCCAACACAACTCAACTCAACACAATTCATCATAGTCCAACACAATTCGATTCAATATCATTCAACACAACTCAACATCATCAACACTATTCAATATAAGCCAACAAAACTTAATTCAACAACATTATTTACAATTCAACATAATTCAAGATAAATTCTTGAATCCCCTTTCAACATTCCATAACTAAATTTATGTCATCTATATCATTAATAAATCATTTCCCCAATCTTCCTTTCACATTATAGCATGATTTACAAAGTCCCTAATAAAAGTTCAATCACTAATTTTTAACATAATTTTCAAACACCTCCAAAATTCAATTAAACTTGTACATATATAATTTAACCTACCAATTTTATGATTCTACTTTCAATTTGGGGAAAATCCTTATTTATCATCATGAATCAACTTAGGGTTTTTAAGAAAATCAAGAATTTCAAGAAAAATTGAACTTCTTAAACCATTACTTTTTATTCCAATTTTTCCCATTGACTAAACACCTAAGGTTCATAATCCACCATATTAACCCAACAATTAAACCCCCAACACTTCAAAACCCTAAAGCACCAAATCTCATGATATACATTATATGCTAAAAAATGGAGATTTTGTATTTATCTAATCCAAATACCACAAATCTATCTATTAATGGAAGTATTGGAGAAGAACTAGGACCCCTCCCTCAAGAATCAAGCAAAGGAGCAAAGCTTTGATGAGATTCTTCCACAAATCCGAACTTCAATTAGTTGAAAAGTATGATCTTCAAGCCTTCTTCATTTCTTCATAAGAGATCTTGGTCAATCCTTAGGGAAATGGAAGGTATTTGAGGTCAAAACCCTAGGGTTTTTGGACCTAGGGTGAGAGGGTTGAAGAGAGAAGAGGAAAGTTTGAAGAATGATCTAGAAAAGTGATTTTAAACTTGCTGAATTCGCGCGGTCCACTCGAGCATTGCTTTTCACGCTTGAGCGTACCTGCTTCCAACATAGATTCCAAAACTTCAAATGGGTATAACTCTCTTATCTCGACTCCGTTCTAGGTCGTTCTTGTATCCAAATTGAAGCCCATGGAAACAAGCTTTCCAATGGTTCTAGCCTCACATCCAAATTCAAAGTGTGGAAAAAGAAAAGGGCAAAAGAGTGACGGCTGATCGTAGGCAAATTATTTGCATTAAAGTTTTTGGTCCAATCTTATTTTACCATTATGTTACCACTTCAATCAATACCCCAAAATAAAATAAGGAGGTTCCAAATACACTAATAAAAATGTCAAGGGCAATCTCACTTTCCATGCTCGAGCGTCGCTTTCCACACTTGAGCGCCCAGACCAACAAAGCCGTCCGCTCGAGAGACCACTCCCACGCTCGAGCGGAAATTCACAACTCTCAGAATTTCAAACTGTCTGCAAAAATGCTGAGAACCTCTCAAGTTCGCTCGAGCGTCAACTTCTCCGCTCGAGCGGAGGCAAAAATTCCGGATCGTTACATTACTTGTATTGAGTTTAAACTTATTTTGTTGTAACCAAGCATCGTTTTGGAAAGTTGAGAGGGAGATTTATGAGCCGGAAGTGGGCCGAGATAAAAGCCGAGCATGTTGAAGGCCAAGGGCATGTTGGGCCGAGATAGCTTAGTACTTGTCCGGAGTTGGGGCCACTCGACCCGTGGCCGAACTACTCGCACCAGTGGTGACCGTGCAACTTGCGTTGCTCGGCCAGAAGGCATACACCTTTGGCTCGATAGTGAAGCTCGTGCTAGAAGCTCGGCAGGAAAGCCTTTGGTTGACCGGCGTGGCCTTTCCGGAGCTCGACTTCACTGGAATGCAGTCGGGCACGATAGGAACGGAGCTCGGCTATTGCTACACGTGGGCATGAAGTGCAGCCTGAATGTCAGTGGCCGTGAAGCTATACCCCGGCTGCCGAGCTCCCAGCAGAGTGGGTTGGCAGTTGGGTTAGGTAATGTACAGCAAGATTTGTGCTGACGGATAGGATAGCAGCACCACGTGTCGAGAGACGAATGGAAGTACATTTGGGACGCAGAAGGTATATAAGCGGGTCTGCACCCTCCATGCCAAGACAGATGAAACACTTACACTCAACTCCCTCCTCACTCTCTCTATCCTCAGGTGTGTGCTAACTTGGTCGTCGGAGGGGTTTTCCGGCCACATACCGCCGAGTAGCTCACTGCTGTTGTGCACGCAGGTGATCGGACAGAAACGGAGCTTGGAAGAAAGGAATACGGGCTTGCCTAAATATTTACTCTCCGTACAATTGGCGCCGTTTGTGGGAACTTGACAGACAAAACCTTGTCTTCCAGGCTCATCTGATCGCCGTCCATGGCGAACAACGACGAGATTCCATTGTCTGCCATCGACGAAATTACCCCGGAGTCAGGCAGACGGAGAGAAGGGCATCCCACCATCGTTCCTCCGATGGCAGACCTGGAGACTTCTCCAGGAGGACATTCAAGAGATGTGCGGGGTAAGCGCAGAAGAAGTTATGGTCATTCACGGAGTCCAGGCGGTCATCGGCGGCGAGAGAATCACATGCCAGACGTTTCGAACACAAGTTAAGGGACTAGGACACCGTCATCCGGCGAATGGCGGCGGAGATGGAGGAGCTAAAGCGGCATGTTAAAGGGAAGGGTGTAGCTGGAGTGGGAGACCATAGTGAGCGCATCCAACCTCGCCATTCAGGCAGTCAGAGTCAACGACACACTGCGTCCATTTCCATCACTAGAAGTTACAAGGTTGGAGATTCCGACCTGCACAAAGAGAACTCCAGCGCGCAAGACAGCACCTATCGACCCTCACGTCCGGCAATGACGTCGAGGTATTCTTATTCTACTCGTTCAGAGGATTTGCGGGCAGTCTTAAAGGAACGTGCTCGCCGGCGGGAGGCTCAGAGGGTGCCGGCGTTCCAGCGGCTATCCTATGGGGTTCATGCCAGCGAGGAGGTCGGAATGCCTCCACCCCGCCAAGCAGCGCCACTCCTTCTAGATACAGACTTGGCAAGGCTGAGCGCCACCCCTTTCTCCTTGGAGATAGAAACGACACCGCTTCTGGCAGGCTTCCACCAACCTAAATTCACACTCTACGACGGGAAAACCGATCCCTACATGCATGTGAGTCACTTCCGACAGGTCATGGCCGGGCATAGGCAGAATGATGCACTTATGTGCCTCATCTTCCCGTCAAGTTTAGGCGAACTGGGCTTGAAATGGTTCGAGAGGTTACCGGAGGGGAGCATAGAAAGGTGGCATCAGTTGGCCGAGGCCTTTGTGACGCGCTTCAAAACCAACACGAAAACACCAAAGGAAGTTGACCACCTACTGAGTGTCAAAATGGAACCGAGCGACACATTGAAGGCATACAACTTCAGATATTGGGAGACCTTCAACGAGATTTTGGATTGCCCGGTCAACCTTGCAGTCACACAATACAAGTGAGGTCTCCCGGTCGGACATAGACTGCGGGACTCGCTTACCATGCACCAGCCGACATCCATGGGCAAGCTAATGCAACACATCAATGAGCACATCCGTGTGGAGGATGATGCGTCGGCATCTAGCGCGAAAACAACTCCGGTAGTAGCGGACAAGAGGCCAGCTGGCAAAGTGCACGCGGTCGGGCAAGAGTCCGGCCGATCCAGTGACCACGGTAGGGGACGACGGAATGACCGGGATGACTATCCTCGGGATGACGTAGCCGATGCAAACAGAAGGTTGAAAGCAAGGACAGACATCACCACGGTCTTTAAGATTCCAGTCTATCGCATACTTAGTGAAATCCGTGACGAGGAGTATGTCCGGTTTCCTGCTAAGTTAGGCGACGGACAGAAGGGCTTCAATCCGAGGTACCGTTGCACGTTTCACCGAGAGCGAGGCCACCGGATAGAGGACTGTTTGCCTTTGAGGCAACACTTGGAAGAGCTAGTTGCAGTCGGACACCTGGACCTTTACATTGATGGGGGTGTGAAGGCCAATCAAGCTCCGGTTCCAGTTGACCTGCGGGGACCGGATGACCGAGATGTGCCTCCACAAGGGGTTGTTAATGTCATCCACGGGATAGTGGAACCAGCGTGTGTATGCGAGCTCCGAGGTATGATCAAGAAGGCAGAACACATGAGGGAAGTTTTGTCGGTTCAGCCTGCGATCAAGAGGGGGAAGACCGAAGAGAAAGATGTGATCAAATTCTCCTCAAGAGATTTGGAGCGCATTCAGACGCCACACAACGATGCCCTAGTGGTTACACTCCGCGTCAAAGAATTTGATGTCAAACGGATCTTGGTCGATCAGGGAAGCTCGGTGGAGATCATGTACTACGACGCTTTCAAACAGCTCAAGCTCCGGGATACAGATTTGGCCCCGACAAGTTCGCCACTGGTTGGTTTCAACTCACAACCGGAGTGGCCTTTGGGAAAGATTATCCTGCCGGTCAAAGCGGGATCCGTGGTCAAACAAGTGGAGTTCTGGGTGTTGCAGGTGCCATCCACTTATAATTTGATCCTTGGAAGGGGATGGCTTCACGCTATGCAAGTCGTAGCGTCGACCTATCATCAGGTGATGAGATTCCCCTCGGTTATGGGGGGCAATCGAGGAGATTTGGGGCGATCAAGTCAGGTCGAAGCAATGCTTCGTGGTGGTCAACGGGAGTCGAGCTGCCAAAGGCTTCGTTCAAATGATTGAGGGACCGGAAGACCGGGGAGTCCTTGATGATGTGGGCACCAAGGCCGAGGACAAAGCTGTCGAGGAATTGATGGAAGTGTGAATTGATACAGAGCATTCGGACAAGTTCTTCTTGCTCGGCTCAAGCCTTACAGCCCAAGAAAGGACCGACATGGTTGAATTTTTGATGGCCAACATCGAAGTCTTCGCATGGTCACCTTACGACATGCCCGATCTCGATCCGAGTTTTATATGCCATCATCTCAATGTCTTCCCTGGAGCAAAGCCGGTCACTCAGCGCACAAGGAGATCGGCGCTGCATCACGCCGAGGTAGTTGCGGAGGAAGTGAAAAACTTGCTTGAGGCGCGAGCAATTCAGGAAGTGCACTACCCTCAGTGGATTTCAAACACGGTCATGGTGCCTAAGAAGAATGGGAAGTGGCAAGTTTGCGTTGACTACAAGACCGTCAATCGAGCTTATCCGAAAGACAACTTCCCTCTACCTAGAATAGACCAGCTTGTGGACTTAACGGCTGGACATAACAGGCTCAGTTTCTTGGACGCCTACCGCGGCTACCATCAGATTGCCATGCATGGGCCCGACCGAGAGATCACCTCGTTTACTACACCAAGGGGACTCTTCTGCTACCGAGTCATGCCTTTTGGTTTGAAGAACGCCGGGGCAACTTTTTAAAGGATGGTGACCAAGATGTTCGCTCCTCTGCTAGACCGGACAATCGAGGCTTATATTGATGATATGGTGGTTAAGAGCCGGCATCAAGCAGACCATTTGTCCGATTTGGCCAAAATGTTCGCCATTCTCAAAAAGCACAAGCTACGCCTGAATGCGTCTAAGTGTGCCTTCGACGTGGGATCTGGAAAATTTTTGAGTTTCCTAGTCACGAACCGAGGTATCGAAGCAGACCCTACACAAATCTGAGCCGTGTAAGAGTTAAAACAGCCTAGCTCAGCTAAGGATGTGCAGCATCTGGCCGGAATGGCCGCCGCGCTTAACCGATTTATAAGCCGGTCATCAGATCGCTGCCGCCCTTTTTTTTCAAGCCTTGAAATCAAAGTTCTCATGGGATGAAGAGTGTGACCGGGCTTTGGCCGAGCTCAAGGAGTATTTGTCTTCAGCGCCGTTGTTGGTCACACCGGAGCCCTGAGAAGAACTTTACCTTTATCTGGCCGTATTGCAGCATGCAGTCAGTGCAGTGCTTGTCCAGTCGGAAGGAATCAAACATCTACCCATCTTCTACGTCAGCAAAACCTTGCTACCGGCAGAGTCGAGGTACTTGCCGCTGGAAAAACTTGCGTTAGCTTTGATGATGGCTTCAAGGAAGTTGGCACACTATTTCCATGCCCATACCATCATCGTCTTGACCGAGTTCCCTCTCAAAGCTTTGTTCGAACGGGCAGACTTCTCCAGTTGAATTCTTAAGTGGGCGGTCGAATTGGGATAGTTTGATGTGAAGTTCCAGCCGCGCACAGCCATAAAAGCCCAGACTCTGGCCGACTTCGTTGCTGAATTCTCACCTGGAACTCATCCGGTATGCCCGGTCGATATTGCCATGGCAGATGAAGAGGTGAATGCAAGCTCGGCCGAAATACCACAGCTTGGCGGCATTGGCAACGCGAAACTTGCGCCCCCCGCCAAAGCCTCTTCAGTTAATACGATACTACAGCCCGGTGATGCGATGACGGAGTTGGCTATCACTGACCAACCCGCTTTGTCCGACACCACATCACCGAGGAGGGAAGAAATGGAACCGCTCAGCACAGAGCCTGAGGCCGGCATAATACCACAACCTGGCGATTCACCTACGAACTTAGGCATTATGGATCAACTTGCTGAGTCCGGCGCCGAATCACCAAGGGGGGCTGAAGTGGAACCGCTCAGCACGGGACCGGAAGCCGAACAGCCGAGTAACCATGATCCCATCAGCCTTCAAGCTTCTCAGGACCCCTCAGAGTGTTAGAAGCTCTTTGTCGGTGAAATGTGGAAACTTTTTGTTGATGGAGCCTCGAACCATCACGGTGCTGGGCTGGGTACAGTTCTGATTTCGCCAGACGGACTGACTATTGAACATTCTATCACCCTTGGCTTCCCAGCATCCAACAATGAGGCCGAGTACGAGGCGCTATTGGCCGGTCTCAAGAGCGCGCTTCGGATGCAAGCATCCGAGTTAATGGTTTACAGTGATTCACAGCTTGTGGTTAACCAAGTTTTTGGGGTTTACGAGGCAAAGGATGACAGAATGATGAAGTACCAAGCTCTGGTCAGAGACCACATCAAGCGATTTCAGGCGATCAGGGTCCAGCAGATTGGCCGAGAAGAAAACTGCCGAGCAGATGAGTTGGCCGGCCTTGCTTCTACGACAACACATCTCCCAACCCTCTTTTGATTGAATTCCTTTCGCGGCCCAGCATTGAGGAAACTGGGCAGACAGAAGTACTCTGCGCCGAGCTAGGTCCTTCTTGGATGGACCCTATAATCCTCTTTCTCAAAGAACGGACCCTTCCAGCCGACAAGAAGGAAGTGTATAAAGTGCGGGTGAAGTCTGAGTGGTTTTGGCTCTCTCTATCAGGCGCTTTATACAAGAAGTCTTTCACCGGCCCCTACCTGAAGTGTGTGCACCCTAGCAGCGTGGAAGCCTTCCATTGCGAAATTCACGAAGGCATCTGTGGCAGTCATATAGGGGGCAGGTCCTTGGCCTACCGAGCTATTTCGCAAGGCTATTGGTGGCCGTGCATGCAAGCCGATGCCTAGAAATATGTTCGCAAGTGTGAGAAATGCCAGAAGTTTGCCCACCAGATCTACCAGCCGGCCAGGGAACTTCTTCCCCTTACTAGCCCTTGGCCCTTTGCGATGTGGGGACTAGATATAGTGGGGCCGCTTTCAACAGCACCAGGCCACCGGAAGTTCTTCATCGCGGCCACAGACTACTTCACTAAATGGGTTGAAGCGGAGCCTTTGGCAACAATCAAGGAGAAAGACGTGAAGCGGTTTGTCTGGCAGAATGTGGTCACGCGGTTTGGCGTCCCCAAAATTCTGATTTCTGATAACGGCACGCAATTTGACGGCCGCCTATTTAGGGGGTTCTGTGAAGATTTGAAGATCGAATTCCACAACTCTACTCCGGCTTACCCGCAGTCCAACGGTCAAGCCGAGGCTTCGAACAAGACCATTCTTGATGGACTGAAGAAGAGGCTTGAGAAAGCCAAAGGAAAGTGGGCTGAGGAACTCCCCAGTGTCCATTGGGCATACCGAACAACCCCGCGACGATCTACCGGGGAAACTCCTTTTGCTTTGGCATATGGCATGGAGGCGGTCATCCCTTTGGAAGTTGGTATGCCCACCCTCAGAAGTGAAAGTTTTGAGCCTGAGCTGAACGCCGAAGCCATTGCCTTGGAATTGGACCTAGTGGAAGAACGCCGGGAAAAGGCTCTTATCCATGTGGCCGCCTACCAACAAGAGCTTTCAAGGAAATACAACAAAACTGTGCACCCCAGACCGTTCAAAGTGGGTGATTGGGTCTTGCGGAAGGTCATGGGCAATACCCTGGTGCCAGGCGAAGGCAAACTAGGGGCAAATTGGGAAGGACCCTATAAGATAACCGGTCTGGCGGGCAAAGGGGCATATCACTTGGAGGACTTGGATGGTAGAGGAATATCCCGGCCATGGAATGCAGTTATTTCTAGCTTTTGCTCTCTTTTTTGTGTAAAGAAATTTTTTGCCTTACACTTCATGTAATATTCATTTTTGTCAATATATAGAAGTGACTCATCTTTGCCTTAGAATTTTTTGTTGCTTTGTGTTTTGCGTATTCTCAACCCAGATGATTTACTCCGGTTGAAGGAGTTGATGTTTTGTTCAACTTAGGTACCCTCAACAGAGATGTTTACTCAGGTTGAAAGAGTTGATGTTTTGTTCAACTAAGGTATTCTCAACCGAGATGTTTACTCCGGTTTAAGGAGTTGATGTTTTGTTCAACTAAGGTACTCTCAACCGAGATGTTTACTCCAGTTGAAAGAGTTGACGTTTTGTTCAACTAAGGTACTCTCAACCGAGATGTTTACTCCGGTTGAAGGAGTTGACGTTTTGTTCAACTTAGGTACTCTTAACCGAGATGTTTACTCCGGTTGAAGGAGTTGACGTTTTGTTCAACTTAGGTACTCTCAACCGAGATGTTTACTCCGGTTGAAAGAGTTGATGTTTTGCTCAACTTAGGCAACTGAGATGTTTATTCCGGTTGAAAAGTTGATGTTTTGTTCAAATTAGTTCGCCTCAACCGAGATGATTATTCTAGTTGAAAAGTTGATGTTTTGCTCAACTTAGGTATTCTCAACCGAGATGTTTAATCCGGTTGAAAGACTTGATGTTTTGCTCAACTCAGGGTGTACTACCGAGATGATTTATTCTAGTTATATGAGTTAATTAATGAAATTTGTCTTGTCGAGATATTTTGTCTGGTTGGAGTTACTCAGCTTTAGGACCATGCAAACACTTGGTGAAACTAGATCTTTTTCATTAATGAAAAAAGAGGTAAAAAATGAGGGGCAGAGAGCCCGGTTACATGTGCAAAGCAAAAAAACAAAGAAAAAAGAAAGCTAAGCTAAGGGGGAAAGGTTGGTGAATTCATTCTCGGTTGCCTCCAAGTTGACCGTTGGAGATTGGTCTTGGGCACCAGGCTCACTTCGGCCGGGCTGCTCCTGCTATTGGCGGTCCTCTCCCTCAGCATCTGCCTCGGCCTCTTCTTCAAGACCTTTCTCGGCCTCAGCCTGTAATGCGCTTAAGACATCGTTGGCATATGGAACGAGATAGGTCGGTAGGAAGGCAGGCGGCGGAGTGGCAAACACGTCGGTATCAGGACCTTGACCGAGATGTTCGCAGGCAGACTTCCAGCCCGCTTTGAAATAAATGTCTTGAGTTGCGAAGACCTGCTTCTTGTAGCTGTCCTCAGCTTCCTTGAAGCCGGCGTTGTTGGCATCTTTGTACTCCTTCTCCCTTGACTTCTTGAGTGCATCCAGCTCGGCCTGGAGCTCATCCCTCTTCTTTTCGGCTTCGTCAAGCTGGCTGAACAACCTGTTGTTGTCAGCATTGGCGATTTGAAATGAGGAATTTGCTCGGCCAAGCTCGGTTTGAAGGCTTTGGACTTGGCTGGTGGTGTCATTCGCCTTTTGCCGCAGTCGATGGATGCGCTCTATGACCAAGTGTTGCTTTTGGATGGCCTGTAAGAAGAAAATTTGATCAGAGAAGAAACCGTGCAAAAACTTGTAAAAATTTCAATAGAAGATTGAGATTCTTGCCCTGGTCATGGACTTCACGGCGGATTTCACCAACTGGGTGTCAGGGACGTGGTCGCTGCCAACCACATCGCTCGGTAGCAGAAGGGCTTTTGAAAGGTTGAAGGCGAGCAAGTGCTCTTTATCGCCCTTGACAGAAGCGTTAGCCGGGATGTCTTTACCCCAGTGCTTTAGTTGCGGTCGCCATGATGGTGTGGGGTCGGCGATGACGGCGGGTTGCTCGGTGGTTAGCTCGGCAACCAGCTCGGCAGATGGGTCTGCGCGAGGTCTTTTGCCAGCCCGGCGAGTCTCTTGTCTGGCCTGCCCAGCGGCTGGAGATGCCAAGGCAACCACGATGCCGCTGAATTGACCGGCAGCTGGAGGGTGGGTAATGATGCTCGGTATCTCGGTTAAAGTGGCTGTGAGGAGGTTCTTGATGCGGCATTATTTGGCCATCTCTTGTTCTTCGGTCAATCGGATTAGCGGCACGTCTGGTAGAGTTGGGTCTGGAGGAGGTGATGGAGCACGGAGAAAGTCTGTCACTTTGCTCCGGTGTGGAAGTGAATATCTATAAGTTGGAGTGTAGTTGAGCAGCTCGTTACAATCCCGGTGGCTGTAGTGGAGCACGGTCTGGATGGCTTCTACGTTGGGATATTGGTAGTTGGCTTGTAAGGTTTGAATCGCTGCAAAGGAAACAGGAAAAATGGTTAAGTACAGAATATTGGAGAAAGGCAACTGACCGAGCAAATTAGCACGGCTTACTTGTGGAACTGAAGTTCTTGCTAATTGACCAGCCCCGTACGTCGGCTGTTTCATAGTTGCCAGACACCCAGAAAAAGTCATCGTCGTGTAAGTCTTTATCTGGGATGCCGGTCACTAGTTTTTCTTTTCTCGATCAGATTTTTAAATAATAAGCAAGGCCATCGCTGGTGTGCCCAAGTCTGTATTGCCTCAGTATCTCGGCTAAACCTAAGTTGGTGCCTAGCCAGTTGTTTAGCTCGTGGACGCCGTTGATAATTTGGTAAGTGTTTGCTGATACTTGTGTGGGTGCAAGCCTAGTTCGGCGTAGAAATTCGGTCATCAATGGGTTGACCGGGAAGCGGAGGCCCCCTTCGATGATAGACAACACGGTGAAGGGGCACTGTTCTAATCTGCCCCAAGATGTTGTTTCAATTTTTGCAAGCTCAAGGTGGACGTCGGCTGGGATACCGTACTCCTTCCTGAACGCGGCTAGCGCAGCCGGATTATCGACGAGGAAACAAAATTTTTCCATGTGAAACCGTCTAATTTGGCTGGGCTGAGGAGGTTTGGCACTGTCTGGTGATTGATGGCTGCTCGGTCTTTGAGAGCCTCAGTAATGGTCAGTGGTCCCCTTGGACTCTGCAGGAAAAGGATGACAAGTGTGAGAGGGAGCGCGATCGCGCAAAGCGAGCTTGACTTTAGCTCGGTCATGAAGAGTGCCAAACCACCTCGGCCGTAAAAGCTAATCAAGGAGCTCGGTCGCCCAAGCGGACCAGATGTTAGCTCGGTTGAAAGGCCAAGTCATTTGGTTAGCCCGGTTTCTACTAAGGTTGGGACAAACTGCGTATTTGTTCGGTCCGAATGATTTTTTGGATCAAAGGAAGACGTGGAGCCCGGTCCGCCCTAGATCCTCAGTTTTCATCAGAGAAAATGAAGAACAACAAGGAGAGTGAAGGGTTAGGGACGGTTTTGGGTGCCTATGTCCTAAAAGCTATGGATTTAGTGCCCTAATATGTGAAATGCCGACTGAAATAGCAAAAACGAGGTTCAAGGAACTTACCAGTTGAGGGTAGGGCCTACTTCTTCAAGCACAAATGCAAGGAATGGCAGGGACGAAGTTTTGCTGGGGGAGCTTGAGCTCTGAAACGTCGAAGGCTTGAAGAGAGGCAGTAGGAATGAAAGGAAGCGAGAAGGGGTATGTTTATAGAGGGGGAGAAGCCGCCCAAATTCAAATTTGAGGGGACGGTTGGGTTGGCTGCTCGAGGACCAATAAGAGATTGACACGTGCCCCCATTAATGGCAGCGTTAGAGTTGAAGAGACAGGAAGGCCAGACGAGGCGTCGACCGAGTGAATCAAGGAGCCGAGCAAGAAAACCAGCGCGGTTGACTTCTTACAAAACCGAAGACCGAGGAAGTGTTACCCCGGTCAGGATAAATAATCCCAGTCACGCTTGCGCGGACGGAATTAAGGGGCAATTGAGAGGGAGATTTATGAGCCGGAAGTGGGCCGAGATAAAAGCCGAGCATGTTGAAGGCCCAAGGGCATGTTGAGCCGTGATAGCTTAGTACTTGTCCGGAGTTGGGGCCGCTCGGCCCGTGGCCGAACTCCTCGCACCAGTGGTGACCGTGCAACTTGCGTTGCTCGGCTAGAAGGCATACACCTTTGGCTCCGTAGTGAAGCTCGTCCCAGAAGCTCGGCAAGAAACCCTTTGGTTGATCGGCGTGGCCTTTCCGAAGCTTGACTTCGCCGGAATGCAGTCGGGCACGATACGGACGGAGCTCGGCTATTGCTACACGTGGGCATGAAGTGCAGCCTGAATGTCGGTGGCCGTGAAGCTGTACCCCGGTTGCCGAGCTCCCAGCAGAGTGGGCTGGCAGTTGGGTTAGGTAATGTACAGCAAGATTTGTGCTGACAGATGGGATAACAGCACCATGTGTCGAGAGACGAATGGAAGTAGATTTGGGGCGCAGAAGGTATATAAGCGGGTCTGCGCCCCCCATGCCAAGACAGATGAACATTTGGTAAGAGAAACACTTACACTCAACTCCCTCCTCACTCTCTCTATCCTCAGGTGTGTGCTAACTTGGTCGTCGGAGGGGTTTTTCGCCCACACACCGCTGGGTAGCTCACTGCTGTTGTGCACGTAGGTGATCGGACAGAAACGGAGCATGGAAGAAAGGAATACAGGCTTGCCTGAATATTTGCTCCCCGTACAAAAGTTATAGCCATTAGGGCATTTCGTTACTTGGTTTTATTTCTCTTTTTACTCTTGTATCCATGCCATATGCTATAGATTCAGAATCTAGGTTTTGTGAATATTTATTGCATATGTCATCTTTTGTAATGATCAAAGATATAATGAATAGAAGATATGAGATTGTTGATCAATTGTAGCACTGTTATGAGATAGGTTAATGTTAATTATTTCAGTGAGTTACAAATTAAATTAAACCTTTGATTAATTAACCTAAGCCCAATTAACTAGATTAATCCAGGAATAATGCATTAAGTTAATCAAGCACACATATATATATATATATATGTTAATTGAGGTAATTAGGCTCATTCTACACTCAAAACTTTGTGTGTGTGTGTGTGTGTGTGTGTGTGTGAGAGAGAGAGAGAGAGAGAAAACTCAAGTTTTAGAGAGAGAAGAGCTTGAACTTCAAGAATTTGCTAAGGGGCTTGTATATTGTGAAGTAGAAGCTCAAGAACTTGCTAAACTAAGCTCAATTGAAGACCTTAGGTAAGCTTTTGAACTTTAATTTATGAGATTAAGTCACCAAGATCTGAATTCAAGAGCATTATGAGATTGAATACAAGAATTGAGTTAAGATTGTTGAAATTATAGTGAATTCATACATGCATGCATAATTTGGTAGAGTTTCATGATTTTAAGCATGATTCATGTCATTTAAGCTTGAATTAAAGGTTATATCATCTATCCATCCATGATTTACAAGGTTTTGGAAGTGAATTGCATGTTTTGAAGCTTTGGAAAAGAGTTTGGGAACAATTGACACATGTATGGTCATTTGAGTTTGAATTCATGAAGCTTTGAGCTTTGATTTTACAAATTGGCTTTGTATTCATATTCTTGGAAGAGTTTCTCAGTGTTTTCAAGGTTTTGACCAAGCCATGCAAGTTTTTGATTTGAAAAACACATGTTTTGAAGTTCAAATCTATTCTGGAAATTCCCTAATTTTGCCTCATTACTTGAGCGAACAATCTGTCGCTTGAGTGGACATTTCATGCATCTAGTATTTTTGCAGACATTTGTAGTTGGCTCGAGCAACCAAGTCACTGGTCGAGCGATTGCCTTTTATTTTGCAGCTTGGCTCGAGCGAACATTGAACTTAGATTCAGACTATTCAATACTTTTGCAGACCAAGTGGCCTAGCTCGAGCGACTAATGTTGCGCTCGAGTGAAGTGTTCAGTTTCAACAAATCTTGAAAAGACATATTCTGGTCACGTGTGCATTCTCATTCCTTTCTAAGCCTTCTTAGGCATGAATTGAGCCTCTGAAGTGAATCTATGTGTTAGAATGAAACTTAAAAGAATTGAATAAGTTAAAGAACGATCTGGTTAAGCAATGTAATTCAATGTATGTATGTTTATGAATTATGTAGAACCACCTACGAGGACGTGTCAACAACCGAATCACTGTGAGTAATATCTTGGCAAAGATATTTTCTTAGTTACTCTATTCTCTGTATATCCTACTGTGGTATGTGTTTTGAACTTATGATTTTGCAAGTGTGAATGAGTTTCTATCTGTCTGATCAACATGATATCTGTAAATGCAATTGATGTGGCACAAATATGTATGATGGACCCAAGGTCGTTCCGTATATCTTAAATAGACCCAAGGTTATTCTGTATATTTGACAAGATGGACCCAAGGTCATTCCAATTATCTGATAAATCTGAATATCTGTTATTTGTTGACCCAATGGTCATTATACAACAGTAATTGATTGGATCCAACATCGTTCTGATAAATAAGATCTATTTCTATTCTGAATCTCTATTTATATTGGATTCAAGGTTGTTCTGTCATGTAATGGACCTAAGGTTGTTCTGTTATGATAAGAAATTATTATGAGAATGATTTTATTCAAGTATGAGAACTCATTCATATAACCTCTTTACTCTGATGTTATTTATTGGATTTTTTCTCACTCCTTATATATATATATATATATATATATATATGTAGGTGAGTAGTGGGATATCCAGCCCAGCCTTAGTGATCTAGTGATGTTTATCGAGTTTTTGTGAAGTCTGTCATGAGTGCCTCACGAGCGGGGCTTTTGTTTCTTTTGTCTTTTGAATTTCTGTCTTCTTTTGTTGGTCATGTTTGACCTTGTCCATATATATAAGTTCTGTTTTTGTATAACAATGACGTATGAATGGTCTTGGACATATGGAATCTCTTATGTATGTATGAGTGTGAGTTATTAATAGTTAAGAAGTTTTTGTTTATGCCATTTATGCACAAGCTCATTGGACAAAATTTGTTTGCCTGCTTTTGTTTCTGGCCCCCTTATTATTAAATATGTTTGTATTCTGTCTAAAGTCGCGGGTAATCTCATAATTACTGGCTGGTTATGATCCAAACCTCTAGGGCACGGGTTCAGGTCATGACAAATCAACATTGCATTCAACATTCTACTTTTTTACTCAGTAATTCCATTAGACTGAAGGGAGTAAGGTGGTGGTTTGGTAGATAATCTCATTCTGAGCACAAGTCTTAATAAACGGTGATTGATACTCACCACCATGATCACTTTTCAATGCCTTAATCTTTCGTCTTAATTGATTCTCAATTTCATTTTGATAAAGAGTAAATTTATCAATAGCCTCATCTTTACTTTTAAACAAATGCACAGAATAATATTTAGTACAATCATTGACAAAAGTAATCAAATACTTATTGCCACTACGGGCTCGTGTGAACTTCAAATCACACATATCACTATGCACTAAATCTAAAGGCTTAGAACTTCCTTCAATTGGATGAAATGAAGTCTTAGTCAACTTAACTTTTCCATAAGTTTCACACTTATAATTTGGATTAATCTTGAAGATGGTATGTGATTTAATTTGATTAATCTACGTAAAGAGTCATAATTTACAAGACCTAATCTACCATGCCATAAATTAGAAAACTCAAGCATATAAATAGAAGATGAAACATTCTCATTAATCTTTGCGATAATTGTCTTTACATTTAACTTGAACATACCACTTGACAAATACCCCTTACCCACATAAACTAGGTTCTTGCAAATGTTCGGCACAAACATGACTTCATTCAGAGTCAGTTCCTATCCCAAAGTCATATTTAGGACCACCTTGCCATTTTCCAGTTGCAAAATTTCCCATGAACAACTTCTCGCCGTTTGTAACTAGCTCAAATGTCAAGACCCAAACCTGCCCCTATAGGTTTAGCGTCATGACCAGCCAGTATTCATAGATTACCTACGGTCTCCATACAAATAAACATTTAATACCAACTACGGGGCTTAGCGGAAGTCTAAAATGTAATAGAGTTCATCCACTGAGCTGTGCATATATGAGGAGAGTAAATTTATTAAGCAAAGTTTGTATCAATATATACATCCAACGTAAGTACAACTCATGTCATTACAAAACACAACCCCAACTATGCACTACATACAAAACCATTAAACCTCACAAAAAGGGGTTTGACAAGCATGGCTCCATACAAGCCTGACTACTTCACTTGGAAGCTCCACCAAAAAGCTGACCCATGTAAACTTGGGGCTAACTAACTCTGATGCTCAGGTTGCCAACCTACAATTACATATATAAATAGATAGTGAACTAAAGCCCAATGAGTAATAACAAAATAAAGAGGTTATATGAATGAAGTTCGACAATATTATGAATGACAAATTTTAACATCAATAGCCATTCAACTAACATGTATTACAATAATAATGTTGTTATAGCAATAGAGCCTCGAGGGTTAATCAAAATATCGTATCCAATTATCCAATGGGCCACGGTATTAATCTTCCCCGGGCAAGGGTCAATGTGCCATGGTATTAATCTCCCCCAACCAAGGGTCAATATGCCATGGTATTAATCTCCCCCAGGCAAGGGTCAATATGCCATGGTATTAATCTCCCCCAAGCAAGGGTCAATATGGTTGAGTCATGGGTACATTTTTTTTAAAAAAGGAACTTCATTCATCTACAAGAACTAGAGTTTCAATAACCCATTCATAAATTGATGCTGATAATAATAAAGCTTTCGAAAATAAACATAATTGAACATATCTTTATAAGGTTATTACTCACAGTAGTTTGCGGTGACACTTAGCGTCGATGTCCACCTAAACGAAGAACATAACAAAGTACAAATGAAATTCCATTTTATTCCAATTCAATTCTCTTTGTGCGTCTCTAACTTATTATATGATATATGTGTCCAAAAAGGTGGCTAAGAATGCAAGGAATGGCATGAGAATGCAAGTATGCACTTAAAAGAGCTGGTAAAATTTTGCTGAAAATAGGGTATCCGCTCGAGCGCAACTTCCTACACTTGAGCGGGGGTTCAAAAACAAAGGTGGTCACTCGAGCGTGACATCCGTCGCTCAAGCGGTCTGTAAAAGTACTAGATATATTAAATTCCCGCTCTACTGTCGCTTGAGCGGAAGACTGAAGAAAAAGGGTCCTCGCTCGAGCGCCACTTTGGTTGCTCGAGCAGACTGTAAAATTTCGAAAACTTCTGGGAGCTCGACTTCCATGCTCGAGCGTGGACTTCTCCGCTCGAGCGGACAACACGAATTTTGGAATTTCCAGAACTGCAATTGAAAATCAAGCATGGTATTCAAAGCCTCAAATCTTGCATTTTTGATACAGAAACATGGAGAATCATTATATAACATGAAAACACTTCCATTTGAAACCATTTATTCAAAATCATGGCAAATTCTCAATCATTAACTTCAATTTCAAGTTGTAAAATAATGTTTAGTCCAAATTGGATGCATATCTCTTCAAAATATATTCAAAACATGATCAAGTGGTATGAGAAACATGAAAACATGGAGGATTCTCCAAATTAAGGTAGAAATATGCCATGCATGTAGGATTTCCATGAATTCAAAGTCAAGTTGTGCATGCATGTGTGTAATTCAACTTCATTCTTCCATTTCTTGAGATTCATAGCTCTTTTTCTTCAATGATATGCCAATGAACACAAAAATGAGAGGAATTCAACTTCTTTACGCCATATCTACATGAATTAATGTTGAGTGTCATACCTAGTGTTGAATTCAAGAATGTTATGGCTCCAATCTTTGAGTCTCCCTCCAATTCTCTACAATTCACCTCTTTCTCCCTCTAAATGTTGAACTCTCCTCTCCTCTCTTAATTCTCAGCTGAGTTGTGTACACAAAATGAGCTCATAAGCTTAGCTAGGTCTTTATATAGGATGTGATTAAGTTAGCCTAATTAATGGTGATTAGGATTAATCAATTAGGCTTAATTCTAACTAATTCAATCAGTTTATTCTAATCATTTTGATCCAAATCAAATTTCAATTGAAGTCTCCATAAAATTCTAAATATTCCAATTAGCCTATTGGGCTAGTCAATTTCTGCTTCCGAAGTCATCTAGGCTTTCAATTTCCGACTCTAAGTTATCAATTTAAACAGATATTCCATATATCAACATATAATTATAGAATCAAACATGTAATCACACAATCAAGCTCATAAGCATGTAATTAAACTTATTTAAATAATATAATGTACTAGTTTGGAGGTTGAGGTCGTCACAGTCTCTCCCCCTTAGAAAGTTTGGTCCTCCAAACTTAGGTTACCTTCTGACGGAAATAAATGTGGATATTGTTGCCGCATCTCTTCCTCTTTCTCCCAAGTGGCCTCCTTCTCGTAATGTTCTTTCTACTCAACCTTGACCATAGGGATAGTTTTGTTTCTCAATTGCTTTACTTGCCAATCAATGATTTGCACGGGCCATTCTTCATACATCATATCCTCATCTAGAGCAATCCGGTGGTAATCGATCACATAGAATGGATCTTTGAGATATCCCCGAAGCATGGATACATGAAAAACGTTATGCACTTGTTCCATTCCCGGTGGCAAGGCAATACGATATGCAACAGGACCCAACCTCTCAAGAATCTGAAACGGTCCAATGTAGCGAGAAGTCAATTTTCCCTTTTTACCAAATCTCATATGCCCTTTGATTGGGGTCACCTTGATGAATACATGATTTCCCACCTCGTACTCTAAGTCCCTTCTTCGCTGATCTACGTAACTTTTCTGTCAACTTTGTGCAGTTTTAAGCTTTTGCTGGATGATTTTGATCTTCTTGGTCGTTTCCTGCACCAGTTCAGTCCCATAAATAGCTCTATCACCAACCTCTGTCCAACAAACTGGCGATCTACACTTTCTGCCATACAGTGCCTCATAGGGTGCCCCACCAATACTCGCGTGAAAGCTGTTATTATAAGCAAATTCGACCAATGGAAAATAAGTTTCCTAACTTCCCTGAAAATCCAGTACACACATACGAAGCATCTAAGGTCTGAATAGTTCTCTCGGTTTGCCCATTGGTCTGTGGATGAAATGCTGTACTAAATCTCAGTTCTGTTCCCATTGCCTCCTGCAGACTATGCCAAAATCTAGAAACAAATTTTGGATCCCTATCTGGTACAATAGATATTGGAACCCCATGCAGTCGAATAATCTCATCAATGAAGATAGTGGCAAGTCTATAAGCAGTAAATGAAGTCCTCACAGCAAGAAAGTGAGCAGATTTAGACAATCTATCAACTATAACCCAAATAGAGTCCATACCTCTAGGTGTCCGAGGTAGGCCAACAACAAAGTCCATGGTGATATGTTCCCGTTTCCATGCTACAATGGGAAGAGATTGAAGCAAACCTGCTGGTTTTTAATGTTCTGCTTTCACTTGCTGGCATTGTAAGCATTTAGAGTTGAAGTCGGCAATTTCCCTTTTCCCGTTGGGCCACCAATACACTAGCTTGAAATCTTGGTACATTTTAGTGTTTCCTAGATGCATAGTAAACACGGACTTGTGAGCTTCCTCAAAATTTTCCTTTTTAAATCCGCATCATTCGAGATACACAATCTCCCCTGATATTTCAACACAAAGTCTTCAATTATGAATCCCGGTTTAGGTTTGGTGTCAAGCTCATCACAAATCTTCTTCAAAAACTCATCATCCAACTGTTTCTGTTTAATTTCTTCAATAATAGCAGGTTGGGTGAACATGGTGGCTATCAAGCCATTTGGTTCAAAAGTCACTACTTCAATCCTGAGTTTTTCAAACTCCAGCAATAGCTCTCTTTGATCTGTGAGTAAACAGGCAAGATTCCCCACATTCTTTCTACTAAGCGCATCCGCTACAGTATTAGCTTTGCCCGGATGGTAGTGAATTTGTAAGTCATAATCCTTGATTAACTCAAGCCATCGCCTTTGACGCATGTTCAACACCTTCTGTGTGAAAAAGTACTTCAAACTCTTATGATCTGTATATACTTCACATTTGACCCCATACAAATAGTGTCGCCATATCTTTAATACAAACACAACTGCAGCAAGTTCCAAGTCATGTGTAGGGTAATTCTTCTCATGTGGTCTCAACTGTCGAGAGGCATATGCAACAACCTTGCCATTCTGCATTAAAACACAACCCAAGCCCTTATGGGATGCATCACTAAAAATCACAAAATTTTCTGTACCTGAGGGAATAGTGAGGATTGGGGTTGTAGTCAGTCTTGTTTTCAACTCTTGAAAGGTCGTTTCCCTCTGGTCCGTCCACTCAAATAGTTCCCCTTTTCGAGTCAACTGAGTTAATGCACGGCAATTTTTGAAAAGTCTTTAACGAATCTTCGGTAATACCCTACCAATCCCATAAAACTACGAACTTCTGATACATTAGTTGGGGTAGGCCAGTTAATAATAGCTTCAATTTTATAAGGATCCACAGATATACCATCCTTATTAATAATGTGCCCCAAAAATGCGATTTCTTCAAGCCATAATTCGCACTTTTTGAATTTCCCATTCAACTGTTTTTCTCTAAGTGTTTGAAGGGTCTGTTTCAAATGTCGTTCATGCTCCATTTTACTTTTCGAATAGATCAAGATGTCATCAATGAATACAACAATAAATTCATATAGGAAAGGTTTGAAAATTCTATTCATGAAATCCACAAATGCTGCAGGCACATTTGTAACCCCAAATGGCATGACTAAGAACTCCTGATATCAAGTCAATCTTTGAAAATATCTGGGCCCCGTGCAACTGATCAAATAGATCATCAATACGCGGCAAAGGGTACTTATTTTTCACTGTTACCATGTTGAGCTCTCGGTAATCAATGCATAATCGGAGTGTGCCATCTTTCTTTTTAACAAAAAGTACCGGTGCGCCCCATGGGGATGTACCTGGTCTGATAAACCCCTTATCAAGCAATTCCTCCAACTGAATTTTCAATTCTTTCATTTCAGTAATAGACATACGATATGGAGTTTTAGAAATTGGTCGAGTTCCCGATATTACATCAATTACGAATTCGATTTCTCTATCAACAAGTTGGCCAGGTAGTTCTTCTGGAAACACATCTGGAAAATCTCTCACCACTGGTATACTATCTAGAGTAATGTCTATCGCTGGTTCAATTACCACACTACATAAATACCCTTGATAACCCTTATTTATTAGTTTTTGGGCTTTCATAGTAGATATAAGGTATGGTGGTGAAACTACCCCTTTTCCTTCAAAATAGATTTCATCTTGCCCGGGAGGTCGGAATATTACTCGTTTCGAGGCACAATCAATAGTTGCATAATATTAAGTTAGCCAATCCATACCCAGAATAACATCAAAATGTCCCATGTCTAAAGGTATTAAATCTGCATACAAAGTAGCATTCCCGAGAAATAATTCACATGCAGTAATTACAGTTGAACAGAGCATGGATCCCCCCGTAGGTGATGCAACACATAGTATATAATTCAATGTTTCCATATGTCTATTCAAAGCTTCAGCAAACACCATAGAAATGAACGAATGTGTAGACCCGAAATCAATTAAAGTATAAGCAGGTTTATCACAAATGGAGATTGTACCTGACACCACTGCCTCAATATTTTGAGTATCCCCCAGGACCAGTGCAAAAACCCTTCCCTGCCTTTGTTCATTTCTTGGGGTAGGCGGTGTTGTGGCTGGTTTCGTTGTGGGTGCGGATCCAATTGAGCTTGTGGCTCCTCGGTTGCCACACGGTCGTGATTGTGTGCAATCCTTTGCCATATGTCCTATCTTCCCATATTGATAACAAGCCCTTATCGTGCGATAGCAAACACCTCCATGTTTCTTTCCGCATGTTGTACAAGCTGGCATTGAGTTATCACTTTGGCTTGAACCGGTATTACCAGAACCCCCCGGCTTGAACTTCTTACTCATTGACGTGGTCCCCTTGTTAAAATTCTATTTTCTGCCCTTCCATTCGAAGTTTTGCTTACAGTTGGTCACATTCCTTTCCACTATCAGTGCCCTGTCAAGTACATCCACATAAGTCGGCAATTTGAGTACATTGATCTTATCTAGAATTGGGTCACGTAACCCTTCTTCGAACTATCTAGCCTTCTTGTAATCTATGTCTACCATGTGAGGTGCGAAACGAACTAATTCTGTGAATTGAGCCTCATACTCGGCAATTGATTTGTTTCCCTGCTTCAGTTCTATAAATTCAGCTACTTTTCTATCCCATACACATTGTGGAAAATATTTTTCATAGAAGATTTCCAGAAAACGGGTCCAAGAAACATCCTTATTATCATTCTGAACCAACATCCACCAACACCTTGCATCATCTTCCAATGTGAATGTAGCTAGTTGCACCTTCTGGACTTCAGTACATGGAAACACTTCAAACAATTTCTCAATTCCCAACACCTAAGCTTCATCCTTCAATGGTTCAATTCCACCATGAAACACTAGTGGCTTCATCTTCTTAAATTCTCTAGTCAAGGCAACAGTACAGGTCTCTGGCTGACACCCTGGAGCGGGAGGGGGTACAGGCATTCGATGTGGGAGAGGTGGTTGCTGTTGTTGTTGCTGCCATTGCTGTTTTTGTATTATGGCTTCAGCCATGTCTTACATCATTCGTTCCATTCTATCCAGTCTTGAGGAGGTTGCCTCCTCTATTTCATCACCTCTGGTTCTCACCATTTTCTATGTGAAGCTTTGTATTATAATAAGCATGATATACATATACACATAGTCATGTACGCAATTGCATATATAATCATAAGTCATCTTACTTAACCTATCAATGTACATGAATGCATTCCTAAAGTTTTTTCTGGACTCTCTATACCTCAATGGATAAGTGAGTGAGACATAACTCGTGCTCTGATACCACTCTGTCAAGACCCAAACCTGCCCCTATAGATTTAGCATCATGACTGACCAGTAATCATAGATTACCTACGGCCTCCATACAAATAAACATTTAATACCAACTACGGGGCTTAGCGGAAGTCTAAAATGTTATAGAGTTCATCTACTGAGCTGTGCATTTATGAGGAGAGTAAATTTATTAAGCAAAGCTTGTATCAATATATACATCCAACGTAAGTACAACTCATGTCATTACAAAATACAACCTCAACTATGCACCACATACAAAACAATTAAACCTCACAAAAAGGGGTTTGACAAGCATGGCTCCACACAAGCCTGACTACTTTACTTGAAAGCTCCACCAAAAAGCTGACCCAGGTAAACTTGGGGCTAACTAACTCTGATGCTCAGGTTGCCCACCTACAATTACATATATAAATAAATAGTGAGCTAAAGCCCAATGAGTAATAACAAAATAAAGAGGTTATATGAATGAAGTTCGACAATATTATGAACAACAAATTTTAACATCAATAGCCATTCAACTAACATGTATTACATTCAATAGAATAATAATGTTGTTATAGCAATAGAGCCTCGAGGGTTAATCAAAATATCGTATCCAATTATCTAATGGGCCACGATATTAATCTTCCCCGGGCAAGGGTCAATGTGCCATGGTATTAATCTCCCCCAAGCAAGGGTCAATATGCCATGGTATTAATCTCCCCCAGGCAAGGGTCAATATGCCATGGTATTAATCTCCCCCAGGCAAGGGTCAATATGGTTGAGTCATGGGTACATTTTTTTTAAAAAAGGAACTTTATTCATCTACAAGAACTAGAGTTTTAATACCCCATTCATAAATTGATGTTGATAATAATAACGTTTTCGAAAATAAACATAATTGAACATATCTTTATAAAGTAATTACTCACAGTGATTTGCGGTGATACTTAGCCTCGACGTCCACCTAAACGAAGCACATAACAAGGTACAAATGAAATTCCATTTTATTCCAATTCAATTCTCTTTGTGCGCCTCTAACTTATTCTATGATATATGTGTCCAAAAAGGTGCCTAAGAATGCAAGGAATGGCATGAGAATGCAAGTATGCACTTAAAAGAGTTGGTAAAATTTTGCTGAAAACAAGATATCCGCTTGAGCGCAACTTCCTACACTCGAGCGGGGTTCAAAAACAAGGGTGGTCGCTTGAGCGTGACATCCGTTGCTCGAATGGTCTGTAAAAGTACTGGATATATTAAATTCCCGCTCCACTGTCGCTCGAGCGAAAGACTGAAGAAAAAGGGTCCTCGCTCGAGTGCCACTTTGGTTGCTCGAGCGGACTGTAAAATTTCGGAAACTTCTGGGAGCTCGACTTCCATGCTCGAGCGTGGACTTCTCCGCTCGAGCGAACAACACGAATTCTGGAATTTCCAGAACTACAATTGAAAATCAAGCATGGTATTCAAAGCCTCAAATCTTGCATTTTTGATACAAAAACATGGAGAATCACTATATAACATGAAAACATTTCCATTTGAAACCATTTATTAAAAATCATGGCAAATTCTCAACCATTAACTTCAATTTCAAGTTGTAAAATATTGTTTAGTCCAAATTGGATGCATATCTCTTCAAAACATATTCAAAACATAATCAAGTGGTATGAGAAGCATGAAAACATGGAGGATTCTCCAAATTAAGGTTGAAATATGCCTTGCATGTAGGATTTCCATGAATTCAAACTCAAATTATGCATGCATGTGCGTAATTCAACTTCATTCTTCCATTTCTTGAAATTCATAGCTCTTTTTCTTCAATGATATGCCAATGAACACAAAAATGAGAGGAATTCAACTTCTTTACGCCATATCTACATGAATTAATGTTGAGTGTCATACGTAGTGTTGAATTCAAGTATGTTATGTCTCCAATCTTTGAGTCTCCCTCTAATTCTCTACAATTCACCTCTTTCTCCCTCTAAATGCTGAACTCTCCTCTCCTCTCTCTTAATTCTCTTCTGAGTTGTGTACACAAAATGAGCTCATAAGCTTAGCTAGGGCCTTGTATAGGATATGATTAAGTTAGCCTAATTAATGGTGATTAGGATTAATCAATTAGGCTTAATTCTAACTAATTCAATCAATTTATTCTAATTATTTTGATTCAAATCAAATTTCAATTGAAGTCTCCATAAAATTCTAAATATTCCAATTAGCCTATTGGGCTAGTCAATTTCTGCTTCCGAAGTCATCTGGGTTTTCAATTTCTGACTCTAAGTTATCAATTTAAGCAGATATTCCATATATCAATAGATAATTATAGAATCAAACATGTGTAGACACCCCATTTTTGACCGTCCTCAAGACTTGGACGTCACCGTTTGAATACTTGATGATTATCCTTGTTTGTGTTCGTTTGGAGTTCCCGGAGGTCTCGGCTCGCGTGCCCTACCTCAGGATCTCCGAACTCAACCGTTTAGTGTCTGGTTTTGCACCAAACACTTGCATCTTGCCTTTGAGAGGCAGGGTAGGGCTTGTGGACCATCCCTACACCCCACCGGCAGTGGCTAGAGGCCACCGGCTGGTTTTTTGCTGCTATCGGTACTTTTGTTTGCCGGTCGGCACATTTTATTGCCGGTCGGCATAGTTTGTTGCCGGTCGGCACTGTTTTTTGCCGAAATGGCATTTTTGGGCAGCCGACCACTGTTCATCCACTTTATGGAGATATTTTGTGCCAGCTGTGATAGCTGGCACCAACTCTTCCCCCCTCCATACACGTGTATGGAGGGATTTCCCTCTAAGCAAGCTTGTTGAATAAGCTTTGCAAGAGGGAGTCTTATAAGAGGAGGGCCTTCCTCTTTGATCTAGGTTAGACTCTTGCAACCAAAAACCAGACCTTAGAGATATAGATACATATTATCTCTATACCTCCCTCTCTCTCCTCCTTTGTGTGTGTTTCTTAGCTCAAAAGGTGGTTTTTACCTTACCTTTGCACCATTACACACACCATTACACCTTACTCCGAGATTGAGGGACTTGGGGGGTTGTTTCTTGAGTTTTTGGACTGGTTTTGATCAAAAGAAGGAGGCTAGACCATTTGTTCTTCAAAGGTTCTTCAAGGGTGAGCATCTTGATTTACATTCCCCAAACTTGCAATAGTTTTTTGCCTACCTTGCTTGCTGTTTTAGCTCTTGTGTATAACATAAAAAGGGCTTGTATTTTCCTGCTTTAGCACTTTCATTAAGGTCATTTTGTGGTTTGAGTGTAAGCTCACCCTTCTAGGCCTTGTTTGGTCCATTTTGGTGCCTCTTTCATAAGGTTTTGTTCACTTTAGTGTTTTGGTCCTTTGACCATTGAAAATCAGTGTATTTTTAGTGTCAAAAAAGTTGGTTTGAAGTCTTGCATAGGGGAGGGACACCCCTCTCCCTTTATGGTTTTGTTTCCTTGAGTTGTGGCCCAAAAGGGTGACATGCATGCTTGCTTGGTTTTTGCTTCATTTCAGAACTTTTTGGGTGTTTTTAGGTCATGTGGGATCTCTATTTTTGGCTGGATTTGTACCTCCTTGTATGCTTGTAGTACTTGCTTTGTATTGCTCCATTTTGCTTAGAAGTGCATCTCATGATTAGGCCATGATTCTTGTGTGTGTTGGCTTAGTTCCATGAAGTTTTTAATGTTGTTTTTCCATACTAAAAATCTGTTGGTTATCCATTTGTTCATGCTTGACATGTTTGTTAGAGTTGCTTTGCATTTTGGCTTAAAAGCTTTAAGTATGTTGACCTCTAGCATGCATGGTTGTGATTACCCTCATGATTTAACACCATCTAGGACCACATTTTAGTCCAAGAATCATGTTTGTATGTGTGCATGCATGACCTCTTTTATGCCTTAAGGGTGTACCCTCTTGTGCCTAGGAATGAGCCTTAGTGCATATGCCTCTTGGGGGTCATCTTGGCTACCATTTTAGGAGTTTTTTTTGGAGTCCCATTTTGCATGTAAAAATTCTGTTTTTACTTGTTTTAATCATGCCATGAGAGGTCATGTTGGTGGGAGTAATTTGTCTCCTTTTTGTGCCTTAACCTTGGGACCATGAGTTTGCTTGTTAACATGAGATGTTGTCCATCATTTTGGGCACTTTTTGGTGCTGTCTTGGGGTGGACTAAGGACTGTCCCTTTATGGTCCAAAGGCTCCATTGCATGCTTGTTTCATGTAAGTTGCATGATTGCTTCATTAAGCCTCATAGCATGCTAATCCCATTACCAAATTGGTCTATGTTTGCACCACATTTGCACCTTGCATGCTTGGCATTACACATTTGTCATGTTGGTTGCATAGTGCTTGTTGTGCTTTACATTTTGGTACCATGTTGCATTTTGAGCCTTGTGAGCATAACATGCATTGCATCATTTGGCTTGGGGTGTCAAGCCAAATATGAGGGTCAAGGGACATTCATACTCCAAGTGATGCAATGTACCTTGATTCTCGGCCACCGGGGCCTTTGACTTCGACATGATAAGGCTTCGGATCTCATTTTGTTTGTTACATGCATCCTTACATTGAGTGGCGAATTTGATCCCTTGGGTCATCATGCTCCATTGATGGGTCAAAGATCAAGGGTCGTGCTTCTTTGAGTTCAAAACATGATAAGAAGCACAACCATGCCCACATGTACCTGAGAAGCCCATGCCATGCACTGTCTGTTCTCTGTTTGCTGTCAAATTGTCTTCTGCAGGGAGTTTCTGCCGACCGGCAGAATTTAGTGCCGACCGGCAATATATGGAGTGCCGAGGAATCCAAAAAGTGCCGATGGGAATTGTGAAGTGCCGGTGGGAATTCTGTCCGGCCGGTGATGCTCTGCAGGATGCAAGGAACATGCTCCAGTACTTTGGCAATTTTCAGAAAGACAAGGCAGTACAAACAGAGGCGGCAGAAGTACAGTACGGGTTTTCCGGGCGAGACGGATTCGAGCATGCATCATTCGCGCATCCCGAGGCAGAGGCTGCGGCTGCCCTCTTCTTTCCTTTGCCATCTTTTCTTTTAAATTAAATTAGAAATCTTGTAATAATTTTATTTGTTTTATTATTTTGGGACTGTAATATTTATTTGGGCCCTCCGAGTGAGGGCAAATCTGTAATAAGTGTGTGTGGGTGGTGTGTATGTCTTCCAATCCCCATTTCTTTCTTCTCTTTTATTTACCCGCTTATGATGGTAGATTAGGGCATTTTTTGAAATTAGCATACCTTATGCTATGCATGCGTGCATCCATGCATTTGTATTGCATACATTAGGCTCGGTACATCACGCTAACCGCATTTGTATTTCAAATTCTAAACTGAATATGTGATAATTGTGTATTTTCACATACCATGTTTAGGGCTAGCCGAGCCTGCCTAGATCGCATTTTGCATGTGATGCATTAGCCACTTTTAACATGAACTAGGACATGCATGTTTGCTAACTAGTTTACTGTTTTGGCACGGAGTACGATGTAAGTATTTTTGCTTTAGCATCCAGCATGCGTGTGAGTGTTGCCATGACAGTATGCTTGCCATGCGGCTAAGTGCTTACATGAGATAAACTGCTTGAATGCCTGTGGATGGAGGTCAAATTGCTTAAATTGGGATAATGCGTTAAAACTGCGATTTTTTTTTAAGCCCACTAGATAGTGGCAAAACCATCTTTTCCAAAAGCCCACTTGAAGGTGGCAAAACCTGCATTTTAGCCTACTTACGAGTAGCAAACCATTTTCAAAACGAACATAAAATGTTTTATTTCCAATTTGGGCAATTCGGTCTATACTTGTTTGCCGCGTGCATAACATAGTAATGCTAGGCTAATAATTGGAATAAGAACACATAACGTTTTCAAAACTGGATATCACGGTTAGTAGAGGCCGGTCTTCGGACCGGGCGAGAGGGGGTGCTCATAGCTGACCTTCCCCGATCGTACCCAAGCTCCCGAGCTGAGACAACTCCGGTGATGACGGACATGTGGCCTTCGGCACCGAGTCAGGGTCTCCTAAATTTCCCCATTTTAAAAATATTTAGGTGGCGACTCTGTATCTGGCAAAGCAGTCCATGTTTGGCACTACTTTTTCGAAAATCTGTTTCTCAAAACGATTTGCCAGATTTGGACTCTTTGGTTCAGATTAAGACCCGTGACACAAATCGAGTCCGAACTGTAGCATGAGGCCCACGGGCGCGTCTACAGTTTCTGGCGACTCCGCTGGGGATTTTAGAGAGCTTCACTCGAACTCGTGATATCCTGTTTTGGTTTCACTTATGTGTTTTTTTTGCATTGCATGTGCATTGGTGCGCCCAGGACACTGTGTTTGCCATCTGCCATTCCTGAACGGTTTGCCGGAGGCTTGTCTTGCAAGGCATGACCATAAGGCTGACCGGTTATGGGCTCTGACAGTATGGGAACACAAACCCCGGTTTTACCGGGGCACCCTTTTGACCATTCGACCTAGTGCATATTCGGAATCCATAGTGACCATTCCAAACTAGGACAGGTTGCTTACCCGATAGGTTGTTTGAAACTGCTGTGTGCATAGTGAAACCCTAGTTCCTGACAAAATAGGACAGGGAAACCCTACCCCAACATAGGGGTGTTTTGGCTCTCTTTACTTGCTATGTGCTTTTAGAATGTATTTCTATAGGGGAATGTACATACCAGTTTGCAAGTCTGGGCATCAGGCCTGAGGGCATCAGTATCAGTTTTAAGAGAATCAGTTATCTGCGGGTATCAGGGTTCAGTGTTGGGAACAGAGCTTGTTTTTGGGAAACAGTGATCAATATCGAGGAACAGTGTGTTCGGCTCACCAACTTTGTATTGAATATCCAACTGTGTATTAATGTTTATTTTATACTGTTGTACTGTCCGGTTGTTGGTTTATTTATTGCTTTATTTATCTTTTTGCTAGGTAGTTTAGCATCATTGCGTCCAACCCAGTAGACATTCCCCGAGCACTCTGGATCAGAGGTCGTCGACTCCATCGATCTGAGGATCTGATAGAAGGACAACCGGTGTACCATTCTCTACCCCCGGTTACTAAACAGAAGGCAACTAGGCAGAGGACATCGTTCCAACAGTCAGTACAGAGGGCTTCATCTACCCCACCTGTGTACAGTAGGGATCAGGATCCTGTTTCATCCACAGAGAGGGAACGCATACCAGTAACTCAACCAGAGCAGAATAGTATGGCTAGCTTAGAGGAGATGGTGCGCCAACTTCAAGAAAGCATGAAGATGATGCAGCAGGATGCTGTCCGACAGGCAGAATTCGCCAGACAACAAGCTATAGTCATGAGTGAGCAAGCGGATTTAATTGGGAGATTACAACAGCAAACTGGGGCATCACCTTCGCAGAAAATCCCTCCTCCATTAAGGGTTCCAATACCCGAAGAGACACCAATCGCCCGGAACGTCCAAGAGGATACAGACATCCCAACAGGGCCAGCTCCCCTCCCGATTCCACCTCAACAATCCAAGGCACCCACCCCCATCAATCTGTCGGATTCTCCCTTTGAGTCCGAGGTAGACCCCATGACGTTAAAAATGCACAAGCTTGAAAAGCTGTTCAAGAAATCTCAAGGTACGAAGTCCATTCCCAACATTGGAGACGGATACATCAACACAGCTGTGACGCTGCCAGATCGGTTTAAGATGCCACAAATTGATCGTTTTGACGGATCTGAGGATCCCATGGTACACTTGCGACTATTCTCAGACGTCCTAAGGCCAATGGGCCTCACTAGATTGCAGAAACTATCTTTATTCGGCCGGACCTTGTCGGGTGTGGCGGCCGCATGGTATGCCAAGTTAGAGGATGACGTCAAGAGAAATCGGGACGAGATGGCCGAGGCCTTCATCCTGCAGTACTCGTATAACACACAAATCGAGATCACGACCCGGGATCTCGAGACAACGAGGCAAGAACCCAAGGAGAGTTTCTCAGAATTTGTAACCAGATGGCGGGCTAAGGCTTCGATGATGACCTTAAGACCCACGGACAAAGACCAGATTCGGATGATTGTACGCAATCTCCAACCGAAGCTAATGCAAAAGATGATCGTAGTCCCCTTCCCTACCTTTGCTGATCTGCATGAAATGGGGTTACAGATCGAGGACACCCTAAGATAAGGGTGGATTGATAATGACTGGGAGCAACCCCGCAGAAATTTCAATCGTAATACTAATGCAGGCCCGAGCGGCGTTACGACTGCCAAGACCTCCGAAGTGAGTATGGTCACCACTAACCCTTCCCCAAGAAATACGGCAGCCACACCATTCTCCGGTGCGTCCGGAAGCAACTCACAAACAGCCAAATACCCTCCCAGAAACACCAGAACCTTCGCCCCACTTTATATGCCCCTGTCCAAAGCTTTGGGGGTTTTGATCAGAAAAGGGCATCTGAAGCCCCTAGAGCCGCGGCCCTTACCTGAAAGACTACCCGCCACCCACAATCCAGCCAAGTATTGTGCGTTCCACCAGCAGCACGGTCACGACACCGACCTATGCTTTCGTTTACGTCATGAGATTCAAGATCTCATTGATAATGGGGTGATTCTACCCCCTGAGAAACCCAATGTTACTACAAACCCTCTCCCCACACATAACCAAGTTCCACCACCCAAAAGAATCAACTTCATCTACACTGGGGTCGCATCCTACGATCCTAGTATCTATATCACACCCTCCTACTTGCCTAAACCGAAAGTTTTCCTCCCTGATTGCACCGATTTGTGCATGATGGATGTCTCTATAACCCAACCCAAGCCAATGGTGGTGACCATCGAGAACAGGAAAGAGGTTGTCAAACCAGAGTCTGTGGAGCCTGAGAATGATGTTGGGAATACTTACAGTCCGAGTGACTACATTTCACCAGTGGGCCAGAATAGACCAAATGTCGAATTTCCAGTCGGGGGAGAGCTGTGTGTAATCCGAGGGAACAGTCCAAGACAGGAAATGGATGATTTGGCAGCCGTGGAAGAGGACCTTGCCAAGTTCCAATTTTGTGATAACCAAGATCTAGAATATTCAGCCATCAACTGGTACGATAATGAAGAATCAACGGAGGCCACGGGATGGTTAGACGATCAGCCAGATGTAATAGGGGAGTTCCAGTCAGAACAAGGCCCGGCAGGGGCGGGAATGTCCACAATGGCCGGGGGTGTCGAAGACCAGAATACATCGCCGGAGAGCGCCGGTGTCGAGAGTTTCGCTCGGGAATGGAGCATTTTTAGTACAGGGATCAGTGAGCAATCTACTGCATTGACACAGTCAGAGCGAGAGAGATTCGAAGATTCTGAGAGGATCAGGAAAGCAAAAGGCCACGTGGGGGTCGAAACCGCCACAAGTACGGAAATGGAGAATGCTGCGAGCATAGGGATAAAAGGTACTGCAAGTATCAGGACAGTTATGACAGAGCCAGACAGATGCCTGTCAGCTGCGGATGGTATGTGGTGGGAAGACGACGACCTATGTCTTGCCCACACGGACGAGGATTGGGAAGGTAACCAACCAGATGATACCTGGTATATCGGCGAGGTCGATCACATGACTAGGAGTGGACGGTATTTCAAGCCTCTACACCTAGATCAACCAGAGGCGTCTGGAAAAGATAATGAAGCAGAGAAACAAAGGGAGAAGCAACTCGAAGACGAGGCCGTATTGAAACAATTGAAAAAGATACAAGCAGACATCTCCATCTGGGGACTGCTTATGGCCTCTCGAGTACATAGACAGGCCGTCCTTTCAGCCATGGATAAGGCCAAACTTTCCATAGATACCACGCCCGAACAGCTGGTGGGCTTAGTCTTTTCGGGAGGAAGTTCCCCAGCATTGAGTTTTTCTGACAAAGAACTGCCACCCGAGGGTGCGAACCATAACAAGCCGCTCTACATCTCTGTCGAGTGCAGAGATAAATGGATACCTGTGGTACTTGTCGACACGGGGTCCGCCATCAACGTCTGTCCGGCAAGGACAGCTTATGCGATTGGTTTGAAAGTCGCGGATTTTGTGCCAACGGCCCAGGTGATTCGGGCGTATGACAACACAAGCCGGGAAGTGATGGGGACAGTTAAGATTCAAACAAAGGTTGGGCCAGGACAGCACGAGATAGATTTCCATGTCTTGGAGGTTCCTACAACGTTCAACTTGCTTTTGGGGCGGCCGTGGCTGCATCAGGTAAAGGCGGTCTCCTCTACCCTACATCAAGTGGTGAAATACCCCTATGAGAAGGGAGTAGCCATTGTTTTTGGAAACTCGTCAATTCATCCGCCACCGGAAGTGTCTACACCTGTTCTAGAAATTGAACACGGTGTGGAAGATGTGTTCATATCGGGCTTTACCTTGGCCGAGGCTCGGGTTGTACAGAACATCATGGCAGCTAATGAAGGGGTATATGTCAGTGCCCAAGCAGTCTATCTCATGAACAAACTCCAGCACATCCCCGGGATGGGATTAGGCAAGAGCGGCAGGAAAGGTGCCCCAGCATCGGCCGAAGTGCCACATAACCCCCATACCTTTGGTTTGGGCTACTTACCCACCAAAGAGGATTGGATAAGGAAAGGAAAGGAAATGGCCGGAAGGGCCAGGGCGAAACAGATGGGGAAACCCTTTGACTTAATGCACCAGCCCATTCGGGGTACCCTAAACGGACGCTTGGTCCGGGAGGGGGAGGACTTTCCGTTCTGTGGTTTCCCAGAGCCGTGGCTCAACGCGGAGAAGAAGCGCGTACCGGGATTTGAGATTTTCTTTGATTTACAGTTACCTGAGGATGACATCGCCGAAGGGCAGGCAGATCTATCGGCTGAGGCTGAGCAAAGTAAGCAAGTGCAGTCTGAGGACGATGAAAACGAAATGGGGGCAGCGCTGGCATGTCTGCTTTCAGATCCTCCGATCGAACAGAGGTGCTTGGGGGATAGCTCCTCGGTATGTGTGATTGGGAATGAAGCGGCTACGGGCCTACCATCAGCTATTTTGGATGCGTCCATCGCACCTTCTCTCATCTGGCAATATGAAGAAGGCTTTTTATCAAGCAGCACCGGGTCAGGTAGTGAGCTGGAATCTGATTCTACCGAATCTTGTGCGTCGGAATCAGATTCCAGCTCAACTGAGTCTGAGTCTAGTATTCCCGGGGGTGATAACCCGGGTACCACAGTCCTGTCTAGGTCATCTTTTTCATTTTCTTTTGAGTCTGTTGTAACAGAGGAATCCGACGGCTCGGAAGTATTTAATGAGAACGACGTGGATGTGGTTTCGGAGTATTTTTCTGTGCCTTTGATTTATTGCTTAAATCAGGATTTTCAAAATTTTGATGAAAACGACGAGGAAGAAATTCCTCCTGTTTTGCAACGGTTAATTGATCAAGAGCAGGAAAGATTTGTTAAACCTTTAATGGATGAAATCACTACTGTGAATGTTGGTACTGAGAAGGACCCGCTGCTGGTCCAGATCGGGTCCACGTTGTCTTCTGAGGAACGCGAGCGCTTAGTCGCTTTGTTAAAAGATTTCAAAGATGTTTTCGCGTGGTCCTACGAAGACATGCCTGGAATCGATCCTGAGATTGTACAGCACCGGATCCCTCTTGATCCCGAGGCCCAACCTGTCAAACAGAAGCTCAGAAGGATCCGCCCTGATTGGACCATTAAGATCAAGGAAGAGGTCACCAAGCAGATTGATGCAGGCTTCCTGTTGGTGTCTGAGTACCCGACTTGGCTGGCCAACATTGTTCCGGTGCTGAAGAAAGACGGCCGAATTCGGGTCTGTGTAGACTTCAGAGATTTGAACAGGGCCAGTCCGAAGGACGACTTTCCCTTGCCGCACATTGGCGAATTGGTAGATTTCACGGCAGGATACGCCTTGCTTTCGTTTATGGATGGCTTCTCAGGCTATAATCAGATAGTAATGGCACCCGAAGACCGGGAGAAGACTGCATTCACTACCCCGTGGGGTACATATTGTTATAGAGTGATGCCATTTGGGCTGAAAAATGCTGGAGCTACCTATCAACGGGCAGCAACTACAATATTGCATGATATGATCCATAAAGAGGTCGAGGTGTATGTGGACGACATGATTGTCAAGTCCAAAGAAAGAGAGGGCCACTACACCGCCTTACAAAAATTCTTCAGAGGATCAGAGAGTTTCGGCTGCGGCTGAATCCCCAGAAGTGTACTTTTGGTGTTACAGCAGGGAAGATGCTAGGGTTTCTAATTACGCAAAGGGGCATCGAGGTCGACCCTTCCAAAATCAAGGCCATCTTAGAAATGCCACCACCGAGGACTGAAAAGGAGGTGCAAGGCTTTCTAGGTAAAGTGCAATTCATAAGACGGTTTATCTCTAAATTAACCTTGACTTGTGAACCACTTTTTGGTCTCCTGAAGAAAGGAAAGAAATTCCAATGGGACGGCCGATGTCAAGCAGCTTTTGAGCAGATCAAAGAGTATCTACAGAACCCGCCTGTGTTGTCACCGCCAGAACCGGGGAGACCGTTGATATTGTATCTTTCGGTAACTGAGACCACCATGGGCTGCATGCTCGCACAGGAGTCAGAAGACAAAGTGGAAAGGGCCATCCACTATCTGAGCAAAAAGATGCTGGATTACGAGACCCGCTACACTCCGCTCGAGAAGGCTTGCTTGGCCTTGGTATGGGCTACCAGGAAGCTGCGGCACTACCTGTTAGCTCACTCTGTAATGTTGGTTTCACGTTTGGATCCCATCAAATATCTTTTCGAGAAACCAGCACTTACGGGTAGGCTAGCTCGTTGGTTGCTATTGCTTTCCGAATTTGACTTGAAGTATGTAACACGCAAGTCGGTGAAAGGGAGAGCGGTAGCAGAGTTCCTTGCCGACCACCCGGTTGAGGGGGATGAAGCGGTTGAGTACCTATTCCCAGATGAAGCCATTCTGCACATCGAAGATGAAACTTGGACGATGTACTTTGACGGAGCGTCAAACCAGTATGGGTATGGGATAGGGGTGTTGTTGATAGCGCCTGACGATTCTCGTATCCCTTTAGCATTCAAGCTCCAGTTCAGAGTCTCGAACAATGAGGCAGAGTATGAGGCATGTATTGCTGGTCTGGAAGCAGCCCTAGAACTAGGGGTAAGACGGTTGGACGTCATTGGGGACTCGAATCTTGTTGTGTCTCAAGCAAAAGGAGACTGGAAGGTCAAGGAGGAAAGGATGATAATCTACCACCAAACCTTGGATTTGTTAATTCCTCGGTTTGAGAAGCTAAATTTCACCCACCTCGTAAGAGAGAACAACAGGTTCGCAGATTCACTAGCAACTCTATCTTCCATGATAGACATCCCGACCGGAGTCCGGATGCGTCCAGTCATCATTGATCAGAAGTTTGCACCAGCGTATGAGTCAATTTCCACCATAGATGAGGCTCAAGACAACAACCCCTGGTATTACGATATTTGGAACTTCTTGGAAAATGAGACGTATCCACCAAGGGCGAATGCCAAGGATAAGAGGGCGATCAGAAGAATGGCTGTTCAGTTCATCATCTGCGGAGGTAAGCTGTACAAAAGGGGTCATCTGGGAATGCATAAGCTCTGTGTAGAAGCTGAAGAGTCGAAGCGCCTAATGGAGGCCATCCACGGAGGGGAGTGCGGCGCGCACATGAATGGAGTAATGTTGGCCATAAAGATCCTCAGGCAGGGTTACTACTGGTCGACCATGGAGGAGGATTGTATCGGCTTTGTTCGGCGATGCCACAAATGCCAGATCCATGCAAACCGTATGAATATCCCACCATCCAAGTTGTACAACATGACTTCCCCGTGGCCATTTTCCGTGTGGGGGATTGATGTGATCGGAGCTATTACCCCAAAGGGGTCGAACGGACATGAGTATATCCTGGTAGCGATAGATTATTTCACAAAGTGGGTCGAGGCCCAATCATACGCGGTGTTGAAAGCGTCACACGTCGCCAAGTTCATCAGAAACAACATCATTTGCCGCTACGGGGTGCCAAACGAGATTATTTCGGATAATGGATCCCACTTTAAGAAAGAAGTGGTTGACTTGTTGGAAAAGTATAACGTGGCTTTTCATAAGTCATCTACGTACCGGCCGTAAACCAACGGAGCAGTTGAGGCCGCCAACAAGAACATCAAGCATATACTGCGGAAAATGGTGGAGACCTACCGAGATTGGCCAGATAAGTTGCCGTTTGCTCTATGGGGCTACAGGACTTCAATTAGAACTTCTACCGGAGCAACTCCGTATTCGTTAGTTTATGGAATGGAGGCTGTTCTACCTATTGAGATTGAAGTTCCGTCTTTACGGGTATTGGCCGAGTGTCAGATAGCTGAGGCAGATTGGCAGCAGAGCAGGTTCGAGGAACTTATGCTCTTTGACGAAAGAAGGCTGAAAGCACTGTACCACGTTCAAAGTTATCAGCGCAGGATTGCTCGGGCTTTTAACAAGAAGGTTAAGTCCAGAAATCTAAAGGAAGGGGATTTGGTACTCAAAGACAACCGAGCACCCATCCACGACCCGAGGGGCAAGTTCAGACCCAATTGGACTGGTCCCTACATCATCAAAGCTATCTGGTCAGGTGGAGCTGTGGTTCTGATGGACTTAGATGGTTTAGAATTCTCTCAACCGATCAACATGGACAAGTTGAAGAAATACTATGCTTGAGAGGCTCGCTAGGCTGAAAACCCGAAAGGGCGACCTAGGCAAAAGTTAGAGCACAAAAAATTAGAAAATATAAAAACTGTGCTCGCAAGGCTGAAAACCCGCAAAGGGCGGCCTTGGCAAAAGTTAGAGCGCAAAAGGAGAGTGAAAATACTCGAGTGAACCCCAGCCGGAACTACGTGAGGCTTGATTCCCATGTTTGGGATACGTAGGCAGCTTCATCCTGAAGTTCAGCTATAACTCTTCCCCGATCAACTTTGTCCATTTGATCATCTCAGTCATCTTTGTTCATCAGCATTCGTTGGAATCTCCGGTGCGGTGCCACTCAGACTAGGGGCAACTTTCCGTTGCTATGCAGTGCTGCGGCGCTCTTCAGACCAGGGGCAACTTTCCAGTTGCAGGAATCTGGGGTTGTGCATCTCGAGTGACAGATCTCAGGCGTGTCCAGTTCTGATCCACATCAAAAATATCTTTGAAAAGTTTTAATATAAGCTGACTTTGTTCAAATAATCTTTTTACAACTTAGACCATTATTGGACCAAAGCGGAAAATTTTCAGTGCCACAACTTTCAATTTCTTTGATTTCAAAATAGAGTTCTCCTGCTCTTACATACAATTGAAGTTGCTTTTTATTACATTCATAAGAGAAAACTTGAAAGTACTAATAAAGCAATAAATCTAGGGCATAGTCAAGTCAGGTGTTCCTGCGCCCCCTCCCAGAGCTGGCCGAAGCCTCTGATGCCAAGATGGGCCCGATCTGTGCTTCTTCATTGAGCCAATCTATGCACTCGTCAGGCAAAGTGCAACTGAAAGTAGGAGCAGGGGCCAGGAGTTCTCTCATCCTCTACGTAGTGGCCTGCCAAGCAAGCTGCGCGCCCCGGGCTGGGAATGCAGCAGGATACCCTATCCCCTCTGGCGGGCAGGTCTGATCATGGCCAAATTGGCGTCGAATCCGAAATGGGAAATAGAATACACAGTGAGTGAGACCAACCAGTTGAATCCCAGTCTGCCGAGGCATATTGTAACTCATTGCCGGAAGGTTCAGCCAAGGGCACCGCCAAGCAATACGGTCTGCGGACAAGTGGCACATCCAAGCGAACCACCATTCCTCATCCAAGGCATTGACTAGACGATGCCGGAAGAAGTAGCCGCGAGCTGAATATGCGGGGCAGGAGTCCACAACCTGCAGTTTATCCATCAGCCACACCTGGGGAGGGATTGAAAAACGAGAAATTAAAGAATAGAGAGATGTACGAGGAGAGAAGAGTGAGAATGGGGTTTTGTGAGAAAAGACCGAGTTCGAAGGCCGAGTGATGTGAGCAATACAGAAATGCGAGATTGGGTGGGAAACATTACCTGTAGTAGTAGTGGACTCCTCGCCAATCTAGACGTCTCATGACGATAAAAGGCATCTAAACCCATTAGCGTCTCGGCCAGAGCCATGGCAATACAGCTCTTGCCCTCCTTCAAGCCTTGGGCAACCTCAATCAACCGGACACTAGCCCCTCCAGAGCCTGAGACGAACAGGAAATGGGACAACATGCACAAGCAGAGGGCATGTCGCCGGAAGCCTTGCCAGTGATGGTTGTTGCGATCACCAGCATCAGAAAATCGATTAGCCAAACTCGGAATGTCCAGCATCCCGTCATAAATCAGGGACCGAGCGTCACTCATGCTGAGTCCACACATTCGCCCTAAGGATCGGACATGACCAAAATTAAGTTGGGGCAGGAGTTCCTTGTCGCGCTCGGACTCCATTAAGGCTCGGAAGTCTTCGAAGGTAGGACATATCTCTTGCCCGGCGAAGCTAAAGACATGTGTCACCGGATTCCAAAACCTTGCCGCGGCTTGAAGAAACGGGAGGTGCAATGGGGTGCGACCTAGAGTGAATAGTGCATTTATGCCGAAACCTCGGAAATTCACTTTTTCCGAGCCATCCAAGCTAGCAATCCAAGCTGTTAGATTTTGAGCAAGAAACTCTTCCATTGGAGCGAATCAGTGTGAAAATGAGAAAAACTACGAGGCTGGGATCTTTTGTAGGAGATAAGGTTGAGTAGGGGACAGGTGTCAACATTCTGGTGGTCCCCCTCATTTAGTGCCGGCCGGCTAAAAACTCTGCCGACCGGCCATTTTATTTTGCCGACAAAACAGACACATGGCCGGTAGCCATGCCTTGCAGCCGGTGGTCCCTAAACCAAGCCGGTGGGCTTCCTTCTGGTTTTCTAAGCTGTTTATGCTAAGAATTGGGGAACTTCACCACCTCCAACCCCTCCCCGGCGATCGACTCTTGCGGAGCCATGCCTGTCTGCTTGTCGAGTTTTGAACATTTGCTTATCGAGTTGTATTTCGCTCTCTGTGAGCTCTTGATTTGTTTATCAAGTTGTATTCACACTTGTTTGGTTGTGTCTTGTCCTTGTTTTGCTTATCGAGTTGTAAGTTGGTTCACTACCTGATTATTACGATGGCAAATTTCCAAAATGAGTTCAATTTCGTTCACATTGTGGTGTGATACCCTGCGATGCGAGGCACAGAAAATCCACAAATGCAACATCTTTTGAACAAAATGGATTGTTTCATTCCCATCACGTGTTTTGCGAAATGTGTAACTTTTGAGAAGGAAATAACCTGCCTGAGGCAGTGCAATGTGCTTAAACTACTAGTAAAAAGGAAAATAAAACGTAGAATGGCAGCGTAGCCAAGTATCAGAATTAATACCAGTGAAACTCCCCTTGCGGTTAACGTACCTTCCGCATCTTTGTTCGGGTCAGCCACGTCGTTGGACGCCCTCACAATACGGGAAATCACACCTTTGAAACGTGAACCTTCGAGTTGACCTCAGGCCACAACTTCTGCGAGCAACCCTCGATGCGTGTGAAGAATGCCCGCCCTCATATCCTTTTCATGCTTTGTGAACTCTACAAATTATTTCAATTATGCTATGTAATGGTACATCCTTTCTTTACTTGCGTAGACCGCATGTTTAATTCCATTACCTGCGTAGACCGCATGTTTTGATTGCGTAGACCGCATGTTTTGATTGCGTAGACCGCATGCTTAATTCCATTACCTGCGTAAACCGCATGTTTTGATTGCGTAGACCGCATGTTTAATTCCATTACCTGCGTAGACCGCATGTTTTGATTGCGTAGACCGCATGTTTAATTCCATTACCTGCGTAGACCGCATGTTTTGATTGCGTAGACCGCATGCTTAATTCCATTACCTGCGTAGACCGCATGTTTTGCTTGCGTAGACCGCATGTTTAATTCCATTACCTGCGTAGATCGCATGTTTCGATCGCGTAGACCGTATGTTTAATTTCATTACCTGCGTAGACCGCATGTTTAATTTCATTACCTGCGTAGACCGCATGTTTTGATTGCGTAGACCGCATGATTTATTAATCTCATTACCTGCGTAGACCGCATCTTCTTTAATTTCATTACCCGCGTAGACCGCATGTTTTGATTGCGTAGACCGCATGTTTAATTTCAATACCTGCGTAGACCGCATGTTTTGATTGCGTAGACCGCATGTTTTGATTGCGTAGACCGCATGTTTAATTTCAATGCCAGCGTAGACCGCATGCTTCACTTACATATTCGTATTTTCACAGCATTGTTATACTCCCTACTTGTTTTGCGTTGTCACGCGTTTCGAGTACACTACTTTGCATATTGCTAACGATATTGTACCTGTTAAGTTTGTTTTCTTTTCAGGCACGATATTGTATCTATGGTTCATTTGAGGCTGGTGCAACCAGACGAGCCGCACAGGTATTGTATCCTCCGAGTGAGACGCATTAAGAATTGCATAATTCTCTTACATCCTTTCTGCATTGTAGTGTAGTTTGGTGTATGCTAGCTTAAAACTGTCGCATGTATGCTTCGTTACAGCTTTCTTTGCATGATCATGAGTTATGTCCGGCTCTCTGCATTGTCTTGCATTTTGCCCCTGCCCTCGGGCGCATACTTTGATTGTCTTGCATGTTTGTCTAAGTCTTCGGCCTTGTCAAAAATGGGTCGTCTCTGGGCTTTGACATTCACTCCCGTCATTGTTATGACTTTCGAGTTCTGTCAAAGAGGGGCAACTGTAGACACCCCATTTTTGACCGTCCTCAAGACTTGGACGTCACCGTTTGAATACTTGATGATTATCCTTGTTTGTGTTCGTTTGGAGTTCTCGGAGGTCTCGGCTCGCGTGCCCTACCTCAGGATCTCCGAACTCAACCGTTTAGTGTCTGGTTTTGCACCAAACACTTGCATCTTGCCTTTGAGAGGCAGGGTAGGGCTTGTGGACCATCCCTACACCCCACCGGCAGTGGCTAGAGGCCACCGGCTGGTTTTTTGCTGCTATCGGCACTTTTGTTTGCCGGTCGGCACATTTTATTGCCGGTCGGCATAGTTTGTTGCCGGTCGGCACTGTTTTTTGCCGAAATGGCATTTTTGGGCAGCCGACCACTGTTCATCCACTTTATGGAGATATTTTGTGCCAGCTGTGATAGCTGGCACCAACTCTTCCCCCCTCCATACACGTGTATGGAGGGATCTCCCTCTAAGCAAGCTTGTTGAATAAGCTTTGCAAGAGGGAGTCTTATAAGAGGAGGGCCTTCCTCTTTGATCTAGGTTAGACTCTTGCAACCAAAAACCAGACCTTAGAGATATAGATACATATTATCTCTATACCTCCCTCTCTCTCCTCCTTTGTGTGTGTTTCTTAGCTCAAAAGGTGGTTTTTACCTTACTTTTGCACCATTACACACACCATTACACCTTACTCCGAGATTGAGGGACTTGGGGGGTTGTTTCTTGAGTTTTTGGACTGGTTTTGATCAAAAGAAGGAGGCTAGACCATTTGTTCTTCAAAGGTTCTTCAAGGGTGAGCATCTTGATTTACATTCCCCAAACTTGCAATAGTTTTTTGCCTACCTTGCTTGCTGTTTTAGCTCTTGTGTATAACATAAAAAGGGCTTGTATTTTCCTTCTTTAGCACTTTCATTAAGGTCATTTTGTGGTTTGAGTGTAAGCTCACCCTTCTAGGCCTTGTTTGGTCCATTTTGGTGCCTCTTTCATAAGGTTTTGTTCACTTCAGTGTTTTGGTCCTTTGACCATTGAAAATCAGTGTATTTTTAGTGTCAAAAAAGTTGGTTTGAAGTCTTGCATAGGGGAGGGACACCCCTCTCCCTTTATGGTTTTGTTTCCTTGAGTTGTGACCCAAAAGGGTGACATCATGCTTGCTTGGTTTTTGCTTCATTTCAGAACTTTTTGGGTGTTTTTAGGTCATGTGGGATCTCTATTTTTGGCTGGATTTGTACCTCCTTGTATGCTTGTAGTACTTGCTTTGTATTGCTCCATTTTGCTTAGAAGTGCATCTCATGATTAGGCCATGATTCTTGTGTGTGTTGGCTTAGTTCCATGAAGTTTTTAATGTTGTTTTTCCATACTAAAAATCTGTTGGTTATCCATTTGTTCATGCTTGACATGTTTGTTAGAGTTGCTTTGCATTTTGGCTTAAAAGCTTTAAGTATGTTGACCTCTAGCATGCATGGTTGTGATTACCCTCATGATTTAACACCATCTAGGACCACATTTTAGTCCAAGAATCATGTTTGTATGTGTGCATGCATGACCTCTTTTATGCCTTAAGGGTGTACCCTCTTGTGCCTAGGAATGAGCCTTAGTGCATATGCCTCTTGGGGGTCATCTTGGCTACCATTTTAGGAGTTTTTTTTGGAGTCCCATTTTGCATGTAAAAATTCTGTTTTTACTTGTTTTAATCATGCCATGAGAGGTCATGTTGGTAGGGGTAATTTGTCTCCTTTTTGTGCCTTAACCTTGGGACCATGAGTTTGCTTGTTAACGTGAGATGTTGTCCATCATTTTGGGCACTTTTTGGTGCTGTCTTGGGGTGGACTAAGGACTGTCCCTTTATGGTCCAAAGGCTCCATTGCATGCTTGTTTCATGTAAGTTGCATGATTGCTTCATTAAGCCTCATAGCATGCTAATCCCATTACCAAATTGGTCTATGTTTGCCCCACATTTGCACCTTGCATGCTTGGCATTACACATTTGTCATGTTGGTTGCATAGTGCTTGTTGTGCTTTACATTTTGGTACCATGTTGCATTTTGAGCCTTGTGAGCATAACATGCATTGCATCATTTGGCTTGGGGTGTCAAGCCAAATATGAGGGTCAAGGGACATTCATACTCCAAGTGATGCAATGTACCTTGATTCTCGGCCACCGGGGCCTTTGACTTCGACATGATAAGGCTTCGGATCTCATTTTGTTTGTTACATGCATCCTTACATTGAGTGGCGAATTTGATCCCTTGGGTCATCATGCTCCATTGATGGCTCAAAGATCAAGGGTCGTGCTTCTTTGAGTTCAAAACATGATAAGAAGCACAACCATGCCCATATGTACCTGAGAAGCCCATGCCATGCACTGTCTGTTCTCTGTTTGCTGTCAAATTGTCTTCTGCAGGGAGTTTCTGCCGACCGGCAGAATTTAGTGCCGACCGGCAATATATGGAGTGCCGAGGAATCCAAAAAGTGCCGATGGGAATTGTGAAGGGCCGGTGGGAATTCTGTCCGGCCGGTGATGCTCTGCAGGATGCAAGGAACATGCTCCAGTACTTTGGCAATTTTCAGAAAGACAAGGCAGTACAAACAGAGGCGGCAGAAGTACAGTACGGGTTTTCCGGGCGAGATGGATTCGAGCATGCATCATTCGCGCATCCCGAGGCAGAGGCTGCGGCTGCCCTCTTCTTTCCTTTGCCATCTATTCTTTTAAATTAAATTAGAAATCTTGTAATAATTTTATTTGTTTTATTATTTTGGGACTGTAATATTTATTTGGGCCCTCCGAGTGAGGGCAAATCTGTAATAAGTGTGTGTGGGTGGTGTGTATGTCTTCCAATCCCCATTTCTTTCTTCCCTTTTATTTACCCGCTTATGATGGTAGATTAGGGCATTTTTTGAAATTAGCATACCTTATGCTATGCATGCGTGCATCCATGCATTTGTATTGCATACATTAGGCTCGGTACATCACGCTAACCGCATTTGTATTTCAAATTCTAAACCGAATATGTGATAATTGTGTATTTTCACATACCATGTTTAGGGCTAGCCGAGCCTGCCTAGATCGCATTTTGCATGTGATGCATTAGCCACTTTTAACATGAACTAGGACATGCATGTTTGCTAACTAGTTTACTGTTTTGGCACGGAGTACGATGTAAGTATTTTTGCTTTAGCATCCAGCATGCGTGTGAGTGTTGCCATGACAGTATGCTTGCCATGCGGCTAAGTGCTTACATGAGATAAACTGCTTGAATGCCTGTGGGTGGAGGTCAAATTGCTTAAATTGGGATAATGTGTTAAAACTGCGATTTTTTTTTAAGCCCACTAGATAGTGGCAAAACCATCTTTTCCAAAAGCCCACTTGAAGGTGGCAAAACCTGCATTTTAGCCTACTTACGAGTAGCAAACCATTTTCAAAACGAACATAAAATGTTTTATTTCCAATTTGGGCAATTCGGTCTATACTTGTTTGCCGCGTGCATAACATAGTAATGCTAGGCTAATAATTGGAATAAGAACACTTAACGTTTACAAAACTGGATATCACGGTTAGTAGAGGCCGGTCTTCGGACCGGGCGAGAGGGGGTGCTCATAGCTGACTTTCCCCGATCGTACCCAAGCTCCCGAGCCGAGACAACTCCGGTGATGACGGACATGTGGCCTTCGGCACCGAGTCAGGGTTTCCTAAATTTCCCCATTTTAAAAATATTTAGGTGGCGACTCTGTATCTGGCAAAGCAGTCCATGTTTGGCACTACTTTTTCGAAAATCTGTTTCTCAAAACGATTTGCCAGATTTGGACTCTTTGGTTCAGATTAAGAACTGTGACACAAATCGAGTCCGAACTGTAGCATGAGGCCCACGGGCGCGTCTACAACATGTAATCAGACAATCAAGCACGTAATCATGTAATTAAACTTATTTAAATAATATAATGTACTAGTTTGGAGGTCGAGGTCGTCACATCAAAGCTTTTTAAACATCCTCTTCTCTACATAGATATGATGAGTGGCACCAGTGTCTATCCATCATTCCTTTGGATTAGATCCCATCAAATTCACTTCAATGACAATAGAAGAAAGATGCATATCATCTACATCTTCGGAAAGACCCTCAATTTCTGCCATGTGAGAATGGACCTTGTTTGTTACGACCCAAACCTGCCTCCATAGGTTTAGCATTGTAACCGGCCTATAAACCAAGATTACCAAAGGCCTTCCTGTACAAATCAAAATAATTGGGGCTAGCGGAAGCTTAATAGAAAATTTTATACAACAAATACTCCATTGAGCTGTAAATCTGTATGAAATAACACATGCACAAAATGTTAATTTACCCACCTTGGATTATGTACATAACATCTTGTACAAAATCATTCATATACATATACACATACACATATAAAAAACTCAACAACATGATCACTAACTAGACACTGGTCTTCTCGACCTAGCCTTAACTCAGAGCCACCAAAATCTCAAAAGGCTTCAAGCAGTGTATAATAACCCGACCCTCGCATGTGCTTCTAACATAATTAGTCCCTTATTTTGTGCCTTTAAATGCTTGATGAAAACAATTTGTGATTTTATCTGTTGGATAAGAAAAACATCTGTGCATTTAAAATGTTTAGAACAGAAATTGGGAGCCTTAGAAGCATGATAATCCGAAATTGATGTTATATTTGAGCTCGGCATAATTTTTAGGTAATATTAAGCATGTCGGTGAAATTTCAATTTGGGATGATTAAACGATTGATATTTGTCCTTATTTACATTGTATATATATATATATATATATATGTATAATGTTCCTTAAACACCTTGACCTAGAGGCAACAAGAGAGAAAAGATTTGGTTAGAGAGGGGTTTGAGAGGTAGGGTGAAGAAGATCCTCCAAGGGGGTTGAGAATTTGGGAGACTTAAACTCAAGGTATGTAAAATATTTGTGTAGATTATACCTTAATTACCTTCTCTCTTGTCTTGGATAGGAATTCTTGGTGTATGAGTAAAATTTTCTTTGATGTGGGATGTGTTGGATTTAATTGAGAAGATGTGTTGATGTTAGACTGATTTAGAGTTAAATTTCATCCTATTCCTTATCTATGCATGATCATGCTCAATTATGGACTTGGATGCTCTTAGTGTATAAAATTCTCCATGTTTATGATATGATCATGAAATGCTAGGGACAAGAATTGAGTTGCACTCAAATGAATATATGTTTGTAATACTTTGTACGAGATTTATGTTTGGCTATGGAATCATATGCCCACATGTTATATCTCCTAAATTACGTGATGTTTAGACCATGTTTTATGACTTCAAAGATCTAATTTTGACCTTGTTGAACACATCAAAGAATTGGATTTTTGGAGAATTTTGGACAGGTTTTTGGCAGAATCGCCGCACGTGCGGGAGTCACTGCCGCATGTGCGGCAATTGGGGCAAAATTTGGGCTGGAACACTGTCTAAAAGGCACGTGCGGGAGGATTTGCCACACGTGCGGGGCTCACAGCCGCACGTGCGGCCCAAGGTGGAAAAAAATGGTTTGCTTCTTTTGACCTGTTTGACCCCCTGGGACAGTTGTAATTAAAATTTGAAATGTTTAAAATGCTTTTTAATGTACTGGAAGTTAACGATTGAAATGTAAATTTAAGAAGAGTTTGAACTAAATTGTGAGTTCTATACGTGTAGGGCACACGCCGGGAGGAAGTCGCGTCCCGCCACAACACTGTGAGTAATAGTGCAATGGCTATACATTCATTTACCGTTAATGCTTATCGCTATTACCGTTCTGCTTTCCGTGAATCACTACATTACGTGTATGTTGGTTAGAAAGTAATGTGAATGTAAACGTGAAGGAAGTTTGTGTACATTTCTGATATTTCTGGGCCAATGGCCGTTCTGATATTTCTGGGCCAATGGTTGTTCTGTTATGTTTGGGCCTAAGGCCGTTCTGAAGGTAACACAACATTGGCTTAACCGTGTGAACTCTGAAGTACATATTATGTATCTTACTTTGAGTATACTATTATTCACTGAGCGTAGCACACTCTGTATTTTGTTTGTTTCTGTAGGTGCTCAACCGGGAGGTTAGTCCTAACCCCGATACCCGTCTCCCTTTTGTCAACCTAAGTATAACCAGGCACTTGGAGACGCCCGTGCATTTAGTGAAGTTTTGTTGGGCTTTTGGGTTCGTTCTCTCGTTGTCGATTATAGTTGGACTGTAAATAATATTTTCGTCATACGCCCCATCCTAGGGCTGGATTTGTATATATGTGTATGTAACTGATGCTCGGATGCGTATTTCTGTATATTATTTTCTTGTTATGATGTGCGTGATCCTGGCATGTCAATAGTAGCTCAATGGATATGTTTTGATGTTGTTCTTTGATATTAAATGCTTCCGTTCAGGCCCCATATATTGTGTATATTAGGTTTAATGCCCATGTCTGCATAGGTCATGCCCGAACTTTTAGGGGCAGGTTCTGGGATGTGACAGTGGTATCAGAGCACGAGTTGCTATCTCACACACGGATCTATTGAGCTTTAGGGTGTCTAGACCAGATTTAGGTAGCATGCATGACATCCTGGAAGTATATGAAAGATCGATAGCAACGTTAAGCGTACTCTGTTAATGCTAACATTTTTGAATTATGTCTATGGTATATACTTGATTGTTGTGTAGATTATGGTGAGAACCAGAGCGGAAGACCCGGGAGATGCCACTTCTGCAAGGTTGGACAGGATGGAAAAAATGATGATGAAAATAGCAGAAACCCTACGGCAACAACAACAACAACAACAGCAACAGCAACAGCCACAACAGCAACCGCCACCACCACCGGTACCTCCACCAATAGTATAAGATGTCCATGCAAAAGACCAAACCATTACCCTTACAAAGGAGTTCAAAAAGATGAAACTGTTGTCATTCAACAGAGGAATAGAACCAATGAAAGCCGAGGCATGGGTGTTGGGCATAGAAAAATTATTCGAAGTTTTCCCTTGCACCGAAGTCCAAAAAGTTCAACTGGCTGCTTTCACTCTTGAGGATGAGGCACGGAGATGGTGGATGCTTACGAGAACTATACATACGGGATTAGCATGGGGCAGATTCTTGGAGTTATTTTATGACAAGTACTTTTCCCAAAGCATACGAGACAAAAAGGTGACCGAATTTGAGACTCTTCGACAAGGGAACAAGACCGTTGCTGAGTATGAAGCTCAATTTGCAGAACTAGCACGGTTTGCACCTCACATGGTAGACACCGATTACAAGAAGGCGCGCAAATTTGAAGGGGGACTACAGAGTGCTATATTGGACAAGGTCAACATGCTGATGTTATCCATTTTTGTCGTTGTGTTGGAGAGGGCTGTTATAGCAGAAGGAAACCTCGCAGCTCAGAGCCGAATCTCCGAATGGAAAGGGAAGAGGCAGAATAGTCAATGGGCAAAGGGCACAATTACTCCGCCAAATAAGAAGCAAAATTCAGGAACCTCCAACACAACCGCTTCTACTCAAGATTCAGCCCCTGTGTGCTCAGAATGTGGAAGGAGGCACCGTGGGGTTTGTCACCTACTGTCTGGAGCATGTTTTCGATGTGGCAAAACGGGTCATTTGATAAGGGATTGTCCTCAAGAGAAGCAACAAAATAATAACAAAGCTGTTACAAGTTCAGTAGGATCTGCACCAAATTCCAACACTAAGTCAGTTGCAAAACCTGCTAACAACAAAGACACTACGTGGCAAGGTAGAGTATTTGTACTAGTTCCGGGGGATGTGTAGAATGCTGCGACAGTGGTGTCAGGTACATTTATGGTTCATGGTTATTCTGCTCATGCACTGTTTGATTCCGGCTCTACTCATTCTTTTGTGTCAAAATTATTTGCGCAAAATTTAGATAAATCTGAGGAAAATTTGTCATATGTGTTATGTGTGTCTTCATCTTTAGGAGATTCTATGATCTGTGCTTCTGTGTATTTTGCTTGTGAACTCCAAATTGGGGATGTCCGGGTATATGCCAATCTGTTACCTCTTGACTTGACCTATTTTGACGTTATCCTGGGCATGGACTGGTTGAGTGAATATGGTGCAACTATAGACTGTCTAAACAAGCAAATCAGTTTCCACCCTCTAGGACAACTAGAATCTATTTTTCAGGGACAGGAAGTGACTTCACCGCCATATTTGATTTTTGCAGCAAAGGCTTGCAAACTAATTCAGAAAGGGTGTCAGGGGTTCTTATGCAGTGTTTTGGAAGGGCAAGTGATGAATGGAAATACTGATATGATTCCAGTCGTTTGTGAATTTCTGGATGTTTTTTCGAAAGAATTGTCGGGGCAGTTAATAGACAGTGAAATTGAGTTTACAATTGAAGTGGCGCCGGGAACACAACCTATTTCGAAGACTCCGTATAAGATGTCACCAGTTGAAATGAAAGAATTAAAGATTCAGTTACAGGAATTGCTCTATAAAGGCTTCATCCGTCCGAGTGTATCTCCTTGGGGTGCACCAGTTCTATTTGTGAAAAAGAAGGATGGAACACTTCGGCTGTGTATTGACTACAAGGAACTCAACAAAGTGACAATCAAAAACAGGTACCCCTTACCTCGGATCGATGATTTATTTGACCAATTACAAGGGGTGCAAGTCTTTTCAAAGATTGATTTGCGATCTGGATACCACCAATTAAAAGTTAAAGCTGAAGATGTAGAGAGGACAGCTTTTCAAACCCGATACGGTCATTATGAATTTCTCGTCATGCCCTTTGGAGTTACTAACGCACCGGCAGCATTTATGGATCTAATGAATCGTGTCTTTAAGCCTTATTTGGATGAGTTTGTGGTAGTCTTCATCGATGATATCCTGATATACTCAAAAAGTGCAGAGGCTCATGAGAATCATCTTCGTATAATCCTTCAAACACTACGAGAAAAGAAGCTGTATGGAAAGCTAAAGAAATGTGAATTCTGGCTACATGAGATAGCATTTCTGGGGCATGTAATAACAAAAGACGAAGTCTCTGTTGACCCACACAAAATTGAGGCGATCGTGAATTGGCCAACTCCTACCAATGTGACTGAGGTACGGAGTTTTATGGGATTAGCTGGTTATTACAGGAGGTTTGTTCAAGATTTTGCCAAAAGCGCTATGCCGCTTACACAATTAACTCGAAAAGGAGTTGCATTTGAATGGACAGAGGAACGGGAAGTTGCCTTCCAGGAGTTGAAAACAAAGTTGACCACAGCACTAGTCCTGGCCTTACCATCCAGTACCGAGGGGTTTGTGATCTACAGTGATGCTTCGCATAAAGGGCTTGGTTGTGTACTTATGCAAAATGGAAGAGTTATCGCTTATGCTTCTCGACAGTTGAAACCCCATGAAAAGAATTATCCTACCCACGATCTTGAGCTAGCAGCAGTTGAAGATATGGCGGCATTATCTGTATGGCACTACTTGCGAAGTTTATACTGATCACAAAAGTCTCAAGTACCTTTTTACTCAGAAAGAGTTGAATATGCGGCAACGGCGTTTGTTAGAGCTAATTAAAGATTATGATTTACAGATTCATTACCATCCTGGTAAAGCCAACATAGTTGCAGATGCGCTTAGTCGAAAGAACGTGGGAAACTTGACAAATTTGTTTATAGAACAAAAGGAGTTGAGGAGTGAATTGGATAAAATGAAGATAGATCTTGTGGAACATGAACAGGAAGCCATAGTGGCAGCAGTGATGGCTCAACCAACTTTACTTGAAGAGATCAAGCTACATCAAATAGAAGATGAAACCCTACGGAAAGTATGTGATGAGTTGGAGACAAAACCAAAACCGGGATTTAGTTTGGTGGATTCGGTACTCAAGTTTCAAAATAGAATATGTGTCCCCAATGTGTTGGAACTTAAACAGAAACTAATGGAAGAAGCACATGCCTCGAAGTTTACAATGCATCCGGGAAGCACCAAAATGTACCGAGATTTGAAACAAAATTTTTGGTGGCCAGGAATGAAAAAGGAGATCGCAGAATTTGTTTCTAAATGTTTACAGTGCCAGCAAGTAAAGGCAGAACATCAAAGACCAGCAGGGTTGTTACAACCCCTTCCAATCTCGGAATGGAAACGGGAACATTTGACTATGGATTTTGTTGTAGGGTTACCACGGACTCCTCGAGGTATGAATTCTGTGTGGGTGATTGTGGACCGATTGACTAAGTCTGCTCACTTCCTACCAATGAAGACTCAATATAATGCAGGTAAACTCGCAGTACTTTATGTGAATGAAATTGTCAGGCTTCATGGTGTTCCCGTCTCAATTGTGTTAGATAGGGATCCAAAGTTTGTTTCAAGATTTTGGCAAAGTCTGCAAGAAGCTATGGGTACAGAACTCAAATTTAGCACAGCTTTTCACCCTTAGACCGACGGTCAGTCCGAGAGAACGATACAAACTCTGGAAGATATGCTCCGTATGTGTGTGTTGGATTTTCAGGAAAGTTGGGAAACCCACCTATCGTTGGTAGAGTTTGAATACAACAATAGTTATCATTCGAGTATTGAGATGGCACCTTATGAAGCTTTATATGGAAGACCGTGTCGTTCCCCCGTGTGTTGGGCCGAAGTTGGAGATAGATCATTGCTAGGGCCTGAAATTGTGCAGTTGACAACTGAAAAGGTTCGACTTATTCGGGAAAGACTAAAAACTTCTCAAAGTAGATAGAAAAGCTATGCGGATAACCGACGAAGGAATTTGGAATTTGAAGTGGATAGTCATGTGTTCGTGAAAGTCACCCCAATGAAAGGACATCCGACACCTCGATATGTTGGTCGTTTCCAAATTCTGGAAAGAGTGGGTCCGGTCGCTTACCGAGTTGCCCTCCCGCCAAATATGAGCCAAGTCCATAACGTGTTCCATGTTTCTATGCTTCGAGGATACCTACCGGACCCGTCACATGTGATAGATTATCACCAAATTATGCTAGATGACAAGTTAACTTATGAAGAGAAACCAGTTCTAATTCTGGACCGACAAGTGAAGCAATTACGAAACCGAGAGATTCCAATGGTAAAAGTCGAATTGGATTTTTGGAGAATTTCGAACAGGTTTTTGGCAGAATCGCCGCACGTGCAGGAGTCACTGCCGCACGTGCGGCAATTGGGGCAAAATTTGGGTTGGAACACTGTCTAAAAGGCACGTGCGGGGCATCACTGCCGCACGTGCAGGAGGATTTGCTGCATGTGCGGGGCTCACAGCCGCACGTGCGGCCCAAGGTGGAAAAAAATGGTTTGCTTCTTTTGACCTGTTTGACCCCCTAGGATAGTTGAAATTAATATTTGAAATGTTTAAAATGCTTTTTAATGTACTGGAAGTTAACGATTGAAATGTAAATTTAAGAAGAGTTTGAACTAAATTGTGAGTTCTATATGTGTAGGGCACACTCCGGGAGGAAGTCGCGTCCCGCCACAACACTGTAAGTAATAGTGCAATGGCTATACATTCATTTACCATTAATGCTTATCGCTATTACCGTTCTACTTTCCGTGAATCACTACATTACGTGTATGTTGGTTAGAAAGTAATGTGAATGTAAATGTGAAGGAAGTTTGTGTACATTTCTGATATTTCTGGGCCAATGGTCGTTCTGATATTTCTGGGCCAATGGCCGTTTTGTTATTTTTGGGCCAATGGCTGTTCTGTTATGTCTGGGCCTAAGGCCGTTCTGTAGGTAACACAACATTGGCTTAACCGTGTGAACTCTGAAGTACATATTATGTATCTTACTTTGAGTATACTATTATTCACTGAGCGTAGCTCACTCTGTATTTTGTTTGTTTCTGTAGGTGCTCAACCGAGAGGTCAGTCCTAACCCCGATACCTGTCTCCCTTTTTTCAACCTAAGTATAACCAGGCACTTGGAGACGCCCGTGCATTTAGTGAAGTTTTGTTGGGCTTTTGGGTTCGTTCTCTCGTTGTCGATTATAGTTGGACTGTAAATAATATTTTTGTCATACGCCCCATCCTAGGGCTAGATCGGTATATATATATGTATGTAACTGATGCTCGGATGCGTGTTTCTGTATATTATTTTCTTGTTATGATGTGCGTGATCCTGACATGTCAATAGTAGCTCAATGGATATGTTTTGATGTTGTTCTTTGATATTAAATGCTTCCGTTCAGGCCCCCCATATTATGTATATCAGGTTTAATGCCCATGTCTGCATAGGTCATGCCCGAACTTTTAGGGGTGGGTTCTGGGATATGACACAGTGGCTCGACTAATAGTGTTCATTTAGGCTTGATCCTCATGTCGCCCACCCATACATATATAAATACACACAGTGAGCTAATGCCTAGTGAATAACATTAAGGTAAAGACATTAGTAAACAAATTCCAAACATGTCATATACATAAAATAGATTATAATAAATCAGTCTCATATCTGAACATAGTAATGGTACATCCAAGAGAACATATCATATCGTCTTCCGATTAGAGGAAATTAGAACAAATATTCCCTCAATACAAACAGATATACACAATTAATCACATGGCTTATAACACAATTACTAATAGTCACATAATTAAGTAGACATAATTATGATTTGCAATTTGGGGTCGTCACATTGTTTTGAAATTGCTTCCTCGATTTCTGGCAATCAGTAGCCATATGCCCATCGCTTCCACAATTGGAAAAGTTATCAAAAAACCTATAAGTAAGTTCTTGCGGTATATAGACTGACCTCTTTTATAGCAGCTCAAATTAAGACCCGACTTTTTTTTTTATATTATTATTCCTTGATCCGAAATCCAGTACTCATTATTATTGTTTAGACTTCTTGATGTCTTGTTGGTTAATTGGGATTAGTTGCTGTCACATGTCCAAGGGTAACCGAACGCCGTAACCGAACGCGCTAAACAATTTAGATCCTTGGTCTCTTTGAACTAGTCTCATGAATGCAATGTGAAGCATAGATGAGAGTTCAAATTGGGCAATTTTTATAGAAAATCCATTTTAGTGCAAAACCGTTGCCAAAAATGAACTGCATCGCCAGAAATGGACTACATCACTAGATCTCAGAGTTGCCATCTAATCTTTTGGGAAAACTAGGAAACCTGTGATTCGTGCCAAGGCCACTGTTCATCGCAACCAAAGATGTCTTAGTTCAGAACCTTAGGCATGAAGAAGGAAGGTCATTAATTGAGCACCCCCACTTACTCGATCAAAGATCGGCCTCTACTAAACCATGATAACAGTTTTATTGGCTTTATATGTTCATGTTCTGATTGTTTAATAAGTTAAAAATTACAATGTGGACCAAACAAGTATAGATTGTGTCGTTTATTTTGAAACAATTTGATTTCATGAATTTTAAAAGAATTTTGAGATATGTGCAACTCACAATGAAATTGAGCCCACTGGCATAAGAAATCAACACTATTCCAAATTAAACGACACAATCTCCATCCATTGGCAATGACAGAGATATATCAGTTAAACAAGTAGCCGCATGGTAGGATGCTAAACATAATAATAAAATTATATACATGCGGGATACTAAAGCTATAAATGCTTACTTGTATTTACTAGCGTGCCGCGGAAAACTACGAAAGAAAGGTAGTAAAATATGCACGATATTATATATAAAATTCTAAGGCAATATATACATAGAAAGACATGAGGTAGGAATTATTACAACAAACGACTATCTAACTCAAACATAAGCTGAATCTAACAAATCAAACATGGTAATAATAATAATAATAATAATAATAATAATAATAATAATAATAATAATAATAATAATAATAATAGGTATCATTTTATTTGGAAGGGGAATATTTTGTTTTATATTTTTTAGAATATTTATAAGAAGTTTTCTTTTTATGATACTTTCTTCGAGAAGGAGCAACAGCAGGTAAACAAATATTGTTCACAGAAATTTCCGAATTCATATTTAGCTTTCTGCTATCTTTAGTACCTTTTGACTTAATTTTAAATCGATACACATTCTTAATCCTTCTTTTTGAATAGTACTGATTAAATCACCGTAAGTAAGGTTATCATATTCTATGACACCGGTAGGTTGACTAAGGACATCTCTAATTTTATGAGCAAAAAGTCTGGGCAATCCATTAATGAATTTTTCTTTCCAAAATGACTTTGTGCAATCATCTAATTAGACAAGATTGAAACAACTTTTGATGATTATTCAACTAGCCATGCATCTACTAGTAAACTCTTAGACACACCTCTTATCAATCTTCCTAGCTCTAGGAAAAGATTAAGTCTAACCACCCACGACAACACCACTGTTGAATTCAGCGTTTTTATTAACATAAAAGGTAGGACATGACTAAGGGGATTTACTATGGCCAATGATTTTATTATTGAGTAAATCTTGGATTTCTTTTTTACACATTTCAACTAATTCATTATTCATTTGAATAGGTCGAGATTTAGTTGGGATTTGTCGTTCATTAAAATTGTTTCAAGTTATTAGTTTGGTTATTATTTTAAAGGTAGTTATTTTAAGTTAAATTGTATTAATCTTCCTCTGTCCTCTGTTTTATATGTGCTTCCGCCTCCTTTTGGTATCAGAGCCAAGTTCGTTACTGATTATGTGCTATTGTTGTGTTATTCTGATTAATCCATCTTTGTTCTAATTTGGTTATTTGGCTATTCACATTTCTTATCTCTTATTTACTTATTCTTGTTTTCCACTTTGTTAGTAGCCACCGGCCTTTCGTCCTGAGTCTAAGGTAAGTCCTTTGGTTAGGCAGTGATAGACATAGGGGTTTCTCGGAGAGGGTATATGTGAAAACTTGGTACGTGAAAACTCAATAAGTAATAGCTGAATTTAAGAAAATTGAATTCCAATAACAAAATTTAACAATGATAATAACAATAATATATATATTTGAGAAAAGTGTGTATGGTGGTGCCATCTCCCACTTCATGGAAAACATAATATAATTAATACATTATTATATTTTTATTAAAATAAAATAAAAACTACATATTTAAAACAGTAAAAAAATGTAAGAAAATAAAGAAATTGCATCTGGTAAATCAGCCAACCATTTCTATTATGTTGTATTATATATTTAAAGAGAAGAAATAAAAAAGAAAATAAATGAGAAAAGTGCGAAAACTCACCTTTGGAGGAAAAGATGAATCTTTTGATCACCAAACTTTCTTCATAACACCCTCATGGTTATGGAATATGTTTTGAGCTCCCAGCAAGAAGTTGTAAGTTTAAGCTTTAATGGAATTTTTGGATAGTATATGTTAGTGGATAGAAATGTTTAAGATTCGTTGAAACAAAAATTCTTTTAACCAAAATTTTCTTTTTTGAAGATTTGTAAAGCAAAATTTTCTTTTTCCAAAATTTTCTCTCCTTTTGAAACGAAATTTTTTCTCTTAAAATTTTCTCTCTTTTCTCTTGAAACAAAATTTTCTCTTCCAAATTTTTTTCTTTCCTTTCTTTTTTTTTTTCTTCTCTCTTTTTTTTTTTTCTTCTCTCAAAACAACAAAATGAGAGGATATTTATAAAATTCCAAACCACCTAAAATACATGGCTAGCCATGTGGTATTTTCAAAAACATGTGGTTTGCCATGTGGTATCTCAAAACCATGTGGCTTGCCATGTGGTATGGGAGCCAATTTTCCAAAATTGCTAAATTTTCCCGACAAGAAAAAAAATTTAGAAAAATGTTTTTGAATTGGTCTAGAATAATTTGGCCAAAATGGGTGTAAGGTTGGAATTAAAACTTAAACCCGGCTTTTCTGCTGACAAATTCATGAAATAATATATTCCAATTTTTATCATCGAGTGTTCAAAAGAAAGCGCCGAAGTCTTAAGGCCAGTCAAAATGGGGTGTCTACAGTTGTTTGGAGTTATTGGTTATGTTTTGGATGTGTTGGGACTTAGTTTTTCAAAAGAGTTTCTGCCTATTTCTCATTAGGTTCACTCGAATGGTCTTTCCTTCGCTCATGTTGTCTTTGGTTTCTCCTAGTATCTATGTTTGCAGTTTGAACTTCTAGGAGTGGGGTGTTCTTTGGTCGAGCCATGGGTTGGTCGCTCAAGTGGTATTTTGTTTCTGACGCTCGAACGACCTTTATTTCGCTTGAGTAGTATCTTTGTAGGTCTGAATGACTGCGAGAGGGCCATTGTGTGCTCAAGTAATGACGTGGTCGCTCGAGCGATTCTTTATGTACGACACTCGAGCGATGTTTTGGTCACAGGAGCGGTCAGTGCATATCAATACGGGAAAAAGATCTTTTATTTTATTTTTTCATCTCTCTTTCTCTCTCTAAAAAGTAACTTTACCACATTTCTTCACTCTCTGTAGTTCTTGTCTAAACACCCCTATAAACTCAAATCCGTTGGTCTCACTGCCGTAGTGCTTTGGGAAAAAGTGTAGAGCTCATAGAGGTAAACATTCTAATCAGAGAAGTTTTAGTTTTCGGCTCCATCAAACTTCAATCTTGTTCTTGTCTCCTTCTTATCTTGAGGTAGGAATTTTTTCACCTTTTTGTATGATTCTTAGCCTCGTTATGTATCCCTTGAAAAATGAACTGATTGTGGGTTTGATTTAGGGTTTGATTTTGGGAGTGTAAAAGAAGACTTTTAAAATGGGTTCATGGGAAATGTTGTGGAGATGGTTATATTGATAAGTTGGGTGGAAATCTTCAAAATCTATCATTTAAATGTGTTTTTGAAAGGAATAGATATTTTGTTGGAAATCATTGGTTTTTGAACTAAACAAAAGGAAAGATATTGAGTTTTTGAAATGATAGTATGAATATATCTGTTGATGATGAGGGTGGAGTTAAATATGTATTATCACTCCTATATTGAGATTATGAAATTATACCAGTTGTTTGGAGATTTATCTTTTATATAGAGATATCTGTTTTGAGTTATCGATGGAGAGCAACTTTGATTGTTGTAGAAATTGCATGAGGATTAGGTTAATTGAGACCAATTACTCATACATTTTGCATTGAACATTGTTTCATATTTATACATTGAAAATGTATCATTTTGAGAAAAATAGGTGAATACCTTGGCGAATTTGGTTAGGTGGTGTGGTTGCTGTGTTGTCTATGTTGGCCTGTGTGTCCTTGGTGAAAATTCAAAACCCCGTGTAGTTAGGTGCCGATCCTTCCGGCTAGTACCGCTAAAATGGCTTTGGTAGTGCTTTTATAGCCCACTGACCGACATGTACCTAGAGATTCTCAGCGTTATGTATCCACTACCCTGTTTTCTGATTTAAAAAGTGTTGTTTTACGAATTGAATTATAATCATGGCATTGCATTGTTTTGAAAGAAAAAGAACAACGTTTTGGTAAATGGCATACATATGCATTCATCATAAGACTTTGTTAAGAATCATACAGTGTGTTAAGACATTCTCTACTAGGCTTTAGCTCACAATTTGTGGAAGCCAACTTTCAAGTGCTGATGGTATGCCTCTACCAAGGACTTGGCTTGGGAGGATCTTGGAGTTAAAAGGCCCATTTGATTTTCTTTTATTGCAAACATTTTTTGTACAAGCATCAAGCTTTTTATTTGTTTTGGCCTTGACAAACTTTTTCTTTTATTTATTTATTTATTTATTTATAACGAAGCATCATCTTGGAAATATGTAGCCATTAAGGCATGAACTTATCCAAATTTCCTTTCATTTTCTGTATATCACCATGTGTCACATGCTACAGATTCAGAATCTAGGGTTTATGAATATATAATGCATGTGGCACCTTTTGTAATGTTTACCAGAGAATTAAGGAAAAACTGTTACTTTATTAGTTTTTAACAAATATGGTGTACACTATGGGTTATCTTGTTGTTACATTTTGGGGGCGTTATATCTTTGAAACAACGCCTTTAGGCCTCAGCTTTGAGCCTTTCTTCATAGGATGCTTCTTTTTAACCCCCCAAAGGCTGGCCATGCTGAACCACATTGGCCTTGACAATGAGGGTAGTTCCCCCTTTCTTTCTATTATCTTTTCCAATCTAGAACCTGACAACAAGCTCTTCGACTGTCATCTTCTTTCACTTGTGCTTCAATTAGTTCTTGAAGTCTTTCCAGCCATTAGGCAACTTCTCTATCAAAGCAAACACCTGGAATGATTCACTTAGGAACATTCCCTCTGCATGAATCTCAAGTAGAATCACTTGAAAATCTTGGACCTAGATAATGACAGTTTTTGAGTCCACCATTTTGAAATCCAAAAATCGTCTAATGACCTAGCTAATGATAGTATTTCTTGTCCAAATAATCCCACAACTCCTTTGCTGGCTTCTTATCATAATACGTATTGAAAAGTGTATCTGGTAAGCCATTGAGAACATAGTTCCGACAAAGGAAGTCCGAATGCTTCCAATCGTCCAGAGCCATGAGCTTTTGTTTATCTTGCTCATTCTCCTTTATGGCTAGTGGATCCTCACTCAAGAACCTCTCCAGGTTAAGAGTAGTTAAGTAAAACAACATCTTATGCAACAACCTCTTGAAATTCATGCCTGTGAACTTCTTCGGGCACTCATGATGATTGAGTGATACTCTTAGAACAGATATAGGATTCACAATAGGGTTCACCACAAGGGTTGGCATTGTAGTTGATATAGGATTTAGATTCCCACCATCATTCACAACTCTGGTACTAGTTGCAGCAACATCGGTACAGTTGCCATTTCTGAAAAACACAATAGAATTTCAATTATTTTGTTTTTCTAGAAAAAAAATTAACATTAGGAAATCCCAAAACACTAAATTAATTCAAAATTAATCTCACTACTAACTTTAGAAATCAAACAAAGTCAGGAAAGTTTCCAAGAAAACTGGAGAGGTTACAATGGTAACCTTAGACAAAACTTCCAAAACATTGTTGATTCATTGTCAATGGGAAACAAATTCAGAACTAAGTTTCTAGGGGATAAACTAGGTTAATAAAACCTGAAGTCCCAAAAATAAAATTACAAGCAATTAAAAAATTGCTACCAAAATTACAAGCAAATATAAATTGCTCCCAAAATTTACAAACAAATTAAGAAATTGGTACCAAATAAATATTAGCAATTAAAATTGCTACCAAAACACAAGCAATAAAATTGCTTCAAAACAAATGTAAACAAAACTAATCCAATGCGGATTCAAAGTCCAAGAATTTATTTCCACGCTTAGGTATCTCTGTTCACAAATAGTTAGTAGTCCAAATCATCATTACTAGAAATATAGCTTTTTGTATCTATTTTTTTGCGACTGATTGTTCGACCGTCACAAAAAAATAAAAAAATAATAAAAAATAAATAAATAAATAAATAAATAAATTACAACAGAAAATCAGCCGAAGCAAATTAGAATAACAAAAAGTCACTTCATTTTACTTGTCATTCATGGGGCCAATATATTTTTCTCATTTTCTTTTATTTATTTTCCATTTTACTTAAACCCCCAATTGTGTAAAACTTGCCGACATTCCTCGTTTACCAAATCTAATTTCACTAAATCGTGATTTGCAGAATCCAAGAGAGAGAAAGAAAATTGCCTTGGCACAGAGAAGAATCCAGAAGATTATGATTGATCATGGTTCTCTCACTCGCTCTTCTCTCCTTTCACTTATTATTTTATGAAGCATAGAGCAAAATCGAAGAGAGAGAGAAAGAGACAGAGAGAGAGAAGGAGATCAAGGCCATATGATTTGGATCTCTTTTGATCTAAATTGATTTGAGGCCTTCGTGATATGGATAGTCTGATGCAATTGCTCGGCCCTAGATCGTTAAATGATCTGATTTAATCTAATCTGATGCTATTGTTTTATTTGATTGGAGCTTCGATTTTAGAAATAGAGCAAAGACCAAGGGCAATGAATAGGTATGGAGTTCTCTCTTTCTCTCGTTCTGTAATCTCATCTTCTCTCCATTTTTATGGCTAGCACTTTCTTTTTTTTTTTAATAATGGATTTTACTAGTTTTTAGATTTTATTGTTGATTTGAATTCAGTTACTCTGTTACATTGAATGTTCATTGGAGCCTACTCTGAATTGGAAAATCGAATTGCTTTGTATGTATATTGTTCTTGTTTGTGAAATCAACTAGTTCCTATTGTCACCATTTAGTCTTCAATTATTGCTGCATTTGTGAATTTTGTTGTTTTGTGAGTTCAATATATAACATATGCGAATTTGCTGTTTCATTGATTATCAGCAAGTTTGAATTTGTTGAGGCAAGAAATGGTAAATTTGAAATTGGAAGATAAAATGTCCTAGTGTTGAAGTAAAATAAGACAAATATGAGAAAAATAAATAATATATATATGCTCACTTTCCACTAACAAATAACTCTTGCTTCCTGGTTACATTGTAAAATAAGATCAAAATCTTGCTGCTGCTAATTAATTTTACAAGAAATTTGCAAATTCGTGGAAAGGTTAGCAATGATATATAAAAGAAACTAAATAAATGGTAAACAATAGCAAAAAGCCAAATGACAATCAAACTGCCTAATATATATATATATATATATATTTTACTTGCATTTCATTTATATACGAACACAACAAGTTAACTCTATTCAATTGTTTTTACTGTAAATAATTAGTCAAACAGTAACTGAGTATCATTCAGTTGAGGAATAAAAAGAAAATAAACAACAGATTTCTAATCTCGGACAGGTGGTCTGATAAGATATTTTTTGAAGGTTAAAAAAATGTACCCTGCATAGTTTCTATTTGATTTTAAACCCTTTATATATATTTAACAGGAAGTACCTGTAATGTATTATATTATTGTGTAGTGCAGGTTTATGTCCCTTGAGAGTGCTACTAGTTATGAGGAGTTCTTGTATATGTAGACACAATTTTACTACATGGAAATGCCCCTTTGTGATCATTTATTTTATTTATTTTTTTTTTTGGTCAAACCAAATGGAGATTGAATTTGCTCTCAGTTTTATTGAGATGAATGTGAATCATCCTCAAGTGACCATTCATGTGGACAAAAAATAAAAAATGAAGAAACACTTATTGCTTTGTATATTTTGTGGATAAACCATTGCTTATAAGGAATTGGGTTTACCATGTTAAACTCTATGCATTGGCTAAATCATAAAATACTAAAGCAAATCCTGCTTTATCATGCTACATGAATAGGTGTTTCTCTGGAGAAGGCACGGGGCAACAATGTTTGATGATGATGTTTGATGGACCTGACACCATGGGATTTGGTCATCTTATCTCAACAGAGAGCGAGTGATCCTTGATGGAACATGCAAGGCAAGAGATAAACAATGAATTGAAACAAGTTTGGGACTAAATATTTGGTGATGTTATGTTTTGTACATTTTCAGTGTCACTAACATTCTTTTCCTTTATTTTAATTTTAATTTTTTTTTTCAAATATAGGGTTACATGGAAAAACTTGTGGACAATAGGGAGGAAATTTTACGAAAGAGAAGGGCTGAAAAAATCCTTGGTGATACCACCTCTGTCTTAAAGGCTTGGTGCAATCACATTCTAAGTGGTCATATCCAACGATAAGTGTTTGCTTATCACTCCTTTATACTGTGTGTTCAGTTTGGTGAATGGGAAGTGCAATGAACTATTTAGTTGAATGGGTTGCTTTAGTGCTATTGGTTTCACATTTGGTTGGGTAGAGCAATTATGGGTTAGCATTAAGGCTTCAACTAAGTTTAGGCAAGCTTGTCCTCATGTGGTCCTGATAACTTTAACAGTCCATTTGGTAACCTAGGGGAGAAAGAGAAGAATGAAAAAGATTATAGGTGCTAGATGCATCTAGTGGGCAACGAGCTTTAAAAGAAGATGAACAGGTATGCCACTATTTGAACAAACATTGAGCAGTCCATAATCTGAATAGTGAGCTTATTGATTTTTTTTTTTTTTTTTTTTTTTTGAATAGTGAGCTTATTGATTCTGTTCTTGATGTTGTGAGGAAGGAAGCTGAGAATTATGATTATGTTAATAATTGCTTGTTGCTTGTAGTGTTTCTTTTTTCTTTTCGTCCAAATAGTGTGTATTGAGATCATGAATTAGATATTTAAGTATTGATTCTTATTTTCATTGATACTGCCAACTTATGAAAATCATGCTCAAACGTTAGTGAATATATTGTTAATTCCTTTTTCTTTGGCTTTGCAGGTATGATAAGATGTTAGTGAAAATATTGTGCAATATTTGTGTTCTATTAAAAAAGGATAGTGTTGTTGTGTTGTTAATATTTGTATCCAAGGAGTGTCATTATTTGACGCAGATACGATTTCCTCTTAGAAGTATGTGTGTTTAGTATCCAAATTCAAATTGGTTCCTTGTCCTGGTAAGAGAAATGCAGTTTAGGCCAAAAAAAACATGGGTTTTTTTTATTGAATTTACATATGTTTAGGGCAATGCTTTGTGTTTTATTATTTGTTTTTTCTTATTTTTTTGAATTATTAGAATGACAATGGAGAATCGAAGTCTACTGAATCTAGCAAATTGTATTCTAAGGTTCATGATGAAGCTACACAGGAAGTGAGCTCTTAGGTACGACTTTACGACTTTTCATCAATTCCTAATGGGGTATGTGTGTGATATGTATTCTCAATTATAGCATGAAATCATCATACTGTATTTCTTTCTCTTGGAAAAACTAAACTAATGATTTAAATATATTAGCAATATAAATGATGAGGGACCTCCTCTGTGTTTTTCTTCTCTCTTCCTTTTATTCCTATGTGTATATATGTTTTAAACATTGGAATGTTGCTATGGAAAAATGCAAAAAATCATGTGGTTAGATGGCATTATAACATAAATCAGAATTTCTACTTGATTTGTTGCAGCTAAAAGTTTTTAGCTAGTTTTTGAACTTTATATGTTCTGTCCACACTTAAAAAAAAGAAAAAGAAAAAGAAAAGAAGGGAAATGAGAATGTCGTCTCCTTTTTATTTTATATTTTTTTTCCTTGTCAAGTTTGGTGACATGGAATATGATTAGGAACTTTTATGGGTTGGTGGAATTTGGTGTATGATAAATTTTGTAACATTTGTTCGATACATGAGGTTTCTTGGAGCTGAGGTATCTTGAAATGTTGCTACCTTTTGCCTGGCTACCTAACTTCTAGTTTCTGAGGTCCTCATTTTAGTATTCCATGATTGTTCCATAAGATGTAAGTGAAAAATATATGACGTTATGTTACTCCATTTATGTGATATGAAATTAAATCTCAAAGAATCTAGTAGAATTTAAAAAGAAACCTCAGAATCATTTGTATCTTATCATGTTGATGGATAATAATTGCCTACTCTTGTATGTACAATAATATGTAGTTGTTATGCTCATAAATAACTAACAAAACATCCTCTATTATACGGCTGCATTAGGAATATCTTTTGCTTTGGGAAACTTGAATTTTTTGCTAAGTGGTTTGGGTAAAAGCAACTTCAAAAATAATGAATTCCGATTAAAACTGTGTTTTAGTTCTTGTATGGTTATAGCCATCATCTGTACATGTTGAATTAATCTTCAAATGAAATAAAGTGTTTCTTGATAGTTTTGGAAGCAGCCACTTCAAAATGAAGTGTTTCTCGGTAGTTTTTTCTTCTTATACTTTGAGTTGCTATTCTAGGTTGTTCTCTTATTCACTATGTGGGAAACATTGAATTTGTAGGATGTAGATTGGATAGATAGGTTGGCTTCGCAATATATTAATCTATGTGCACGATATAGATTCTTTAAAATTATGGCTCTCCTAAAAGCCTTTTATTTGATCTCTTCCTAAAGATTGTTCCCCTTATTGATCACATTAGAGGTAACCCTATTTCTCTTATCTCTTCCAGCAAGGAAGAACATTTATGGCCCAATAGTTCTGATATATGCACCTTAAAAAGTAGTGAATTTATTTAGTTTTTATCAGTACCTAAAGATAGGGATCTTACTATCAAATAGAAGCCTAGCAAAATGTAGTCCTTGTGACAAACATAAGGGTAATGATATGTGGGGGCCGAATAATGGAAAGATCAGATGGTGTGTATCTTTGGAAGACTGATATTAATCGGCTATATCCTACGAGAGTGGGGAGCCGAATAGAATATATGTGCCAAATAAAGTATAAGTACTTAGGGCCGAATAAAGGAAAGGACAATGATTAAAAAGTAGGCCCTGGCCCTGAGGATCAAGAAGAACAGGTATAAATACAAGAACAACGGTTATAGAAAGGTATGTAAGAATCACTTCACAAAACTGATAAATAGGCTATCTTGAGCGTCTGAACTAACTTGTCTGTCGGAGTGCTAATTTTGGCACCCCCGACCGGAGTGTTTATTTCTTTTCAGGTGACTAGCTGAGGATCACTAGCTTCTCCCAAGATCCGAAGAGTATTTCCAAACCACTTCCCCACAATTGGCGCCGTCTGTGGGAATACTCAAATATATCCATGGCAGGCGTGACGGAAGATCCTCCGATAGCCATTGACGAGACCGCACAGGGAGATGACCTCACTCCAGCAAATATGCTCGGAAAAGAAACCATCGCTGCAAGACGCGCCTTGAACTTCGACTCACCAACGACCTCAGCGCAAGAGACAATGCAAGCGATCATTGAACAAGTAAAGCAGAATGAACAAAGGCTAGAGAACATGATCGCTGAAAACGAACGTCTCCGTCAAGATTTGGCCCTCGAAGTCACAAAATCGAGAGAAGCCATGCGCCAAGATCCCGAAAGACCTCTGAGGGCCGGTGGACAACGACCTCGAGCCCGACCAAAGGATACCGATAGCGACTCCAACTCATTAACCACGGAGCTCAACAAGAAGGGACGATCCGAAACTTCCAGCTCCTCCGAAAAGAGTTCGCATACAAGGAACAAGCATAGGAGGAGCAGTTCAGACGAAGAGGACCAGCACGATCCTTTTGTCCGATGGATTGCAAGGGCGACCCTGCCTAAGAAGTTCAAAGCTCTGTCATTCACTCTTTACGATGGAAAATCAGACCCCACTGATCATATTCGTCACTACAAGCAGGCCATGACATTGCATAAAGACAACGAAGCCCTCATGTGCCAAATATTCCCTAGCAGCCTGGGGTCGTTAGCTGTCAGGTGGTATTACAAGTTGGAGCCGGCCTCGATCAAAAGCTTCCATCAATTACAGAAATCCTTCAGGGCCAGGTTCATCACCAATGAGGTGCAGCCGAAACAGGCTGACTCTCTCTGGGCTATGTAGATTCAGTCAGGAGAAACGCTCAAAGCGTATTTAGCGCGCTATTGGGAGTGCTTCAACCTCGTCGACGACGCTTGCAACGACTCCATGGCCATCACCTCCTTCAAAATGGGACTACATCCTGACAGTCCCCTTCGCAGTTCCCTGACCAGAAGACCCCTCAAAACAGTCTGGGCGTTGATGAAGAAAGTTGAAGAGTATTGCAAGGTGGAAGACGATGCCTTGAGAATAAAAGCCGGCCAAATGTCCAACAAAACGGCCCCCCTTGAAATTGCTCAACCAATAAGTTCCGCGCCACCTCCTAGCCCAAAGCCTCGGCAACGCGCTAAACGAGACAAAAGGAGGGATACTCATCGATCAAGCGATCAAGGCTCCCACCGGACAAATGAACAACTGCAAGTCGACAGCAGGCGTTCGAGATGTGCCGACAAGAAGTACATAGAGTTGTCAGAACTGATCGCTGCAATAATGACCAAAGTCCAACACCTTCAATTTTTCAAATGGCCGTCAAAGATGGTGGGGCCGCTCGACATGCGAAGAAGGGATAGGCGGTGCGAACATCACAAAGATCACGGCCACGAAACGGAGAGTTGTTACGCATTAAAAGATTACCTGGAAGAACTGGTGCAAGACGGCCGACTGCAACAATACGTGAGAAAGGGAAAGCCAACCACGGCACTGGCCTTGAGGCAGGACTCACCTCCACTTGGCGTGATCCATATGATCTACATCCTGCCTGAACCCCCAGCCGTGCACACAATTCAATCGCATCCAATCCCCCAAAAGCAATGCATTCCGACTAAATGGTCCAAAGAAGCTCCGACAATTACTTACAATGACTCCGATCTTAGCAGCATAACAGCTTCCCATATCGATCCGTTGGTCATTCAATTGCGCATAAATCGGTTCACCATCGAACGCATTCTCATAGACCCAGGGAGTACTTCAGAGGTTATGTACTACCAAACTTTCATCAAACTCGGCCTCAACAAGTCAGATCTGTCTCCGTCGCCTTACCCATTGTTCGGCTTTAATATGAATCCTGAATATCCGTTAGGGAAAATCATACTACCTGTTCAAGCGGGTTCCAGAACGGTCGAAGTAGAATTCCTGGTCGTAAAGCTCCCATCGCCGTATAATGTCATCATGGGGCGAACCAGGATACATATGATGAAGGTTGTTCCAAGCACTTATCATCAGCTTGTGCGCTTCCCGACAACCCATGGCATTGAAGAAATCCGTGGCTCCCCTCAATCGGCACAAGCAAAGACTTGATGAAAACCCTATCACTGACCCGATCTGTGGGCCTTGATACGTGTATATGTATCACTTCTACAATGTAAACCATTTTTCTTCGTGGCTCCATTCGTCTCTCAAAGTCTCTGGATTCGGAGCCCCTTTTGGTGCATGACACCTTAGGGCCGACTAAGTCTCCGGATTCGGAGCGCCCTTCATGGATATCACAATTGGCCAAATAGTGTCCAGATTCGGAGCCCCCTTTGGTGCATGACACCTTAGGGCCGAACAGAGGCTCCGAATTCGGAGCCCCCTTTGGTGCATGACACCTTAGGGCCGACTAAGTCTCCGGATTCGAAGCCCCCTTTGGTGCATGACACCTTAGGGCCGACTAAGTCTCTGGATTCGGAGTGCCCTTCGTGGATATCACGATTGGCCAAATAGTCTCCGGATTCGGAGCCCCCTTTGGTGCATGACACCTTAGGGCCGAACAAAGTCTCCAGATTCAGAGCCCCCTTTGGTGCATGACACCTTAGGGCCGATCGAAGTCTCTGGACTCGGAGCCCCCTTTGGTGCATAACAACTTAGGGCCGATTAAAGTCTCTGGATTTGAAGCGCCCTTTGTGGATATCACGATTGGCCAAACAAAGTCTCCGGATTCGGAGCCCCCTTTGGTGCATGACACCTTAGGGCCGATTAAAGTCTCCGAATTCAAAGCCCCCTTTGGTGCATGACACCTTAGGGCCGAACAAAGTCTCCGGATTCGGAGCCCCTTTGGTGCATGACACCTTAGGCCCGACTAAGTCTCTGGATTCAGAGCGCCCTTCGTGGATATCACGATTGGCCAAATAGTCTCCGGATTCAGAGCCCCCTTTGGTGCATGACACCTTAGGGCCAACTAAGTCTCCGGATTCAGAGCCCCCTTTGGTGCATGACACCTTAGGGCCGATTAAAGTCTCCAGATTCAGAGCGCCCTTCGTGGATATCACGATTGGCCAAACAAAGTCTCCGGATTCGGAGCCCCCTTTGGTGCATGACACCTTAGGGCCGACTTAGTCTCCGGATTCGGAGCGCCCTTCGTGGATATCACGATTGGCCAAACAAAGTCTCCGGATTCGGAGCCCCTTTTGGTGCATGACATCTTAGGGCCGACTTAGTCTCCGGATTCGTATCCCCTTTTTGGTGCATAACACCTTAGGGCTGATCAAAGTCTCCGGATTCGGAGCCTCCTTTGGTGCATAACACCTTAGGGCCGATTAAAGTCTCCGGATTAGGAGCCCCTCCCCCCCTTCGGTGCATGACACCTTAGGGCCAACTAAGACTCCGGATTCGGAGCGCCCTTCGTGGATATCACGATTGGCCAAACTAAGTCTCCGGATTCGGAGCAACCTTTGGCACGAACAAAACGAAACTCGCCAACATCGCAAATAAGGTGCTTAACTAAGCATATAAAAAAATTCAGAATAAGACGCAAATGTTCAAAATAAAGCTTTTTATTCAATCAAGTAGTTGTTACATAAACGCAACCCGCATTTGAGCGTTACAATTTTTATTTAATCACACAGTTGTTACATAAACGCAACTTGCATTTGAGCATTACAATACCCATCTACAAACTTAAAAGCTAAAAAAGGGAGAGGATGCATTAGTAAAGCGGCAGCGCCGAATCACCTCCCGTCACCCGGAAGGCCTCCACGGTTTACAATGCCTTGAGCCAGCTGTGCCCAAGTCCTCCACTGATACCATTGACAATGTCAAGGCAAAGATCCAAGACAACAAAGGATAAAAACCCAACGGTCGTTGCCTTTCCTTTCGGGATGATCTGCTTCGATGACTCGAAGATTCATGCCAACGTTTGGACGCCCTACTTCCCATACGGATGGGTCCTCTGCCGCGCTCCATGGCAACACCAAGATCGGTTGAACTCCAGTCTCTCTAACTAACATCCCCACTTATTCCACCACACATAAGTGATTGTTTATCTGCGCGAAGTGGCCACTCCTTTTATTTTCAATACTGGCAGTGATCTCAAGGCCCCAATCCCGAGGCGATTTCACTAACTCTAAACTCCACGAGAAAAACGTCGGTTGACATTCACCACGGCGTAGTTATCCAAACGACTTTTTCAAGAACGTGCACCGTCCGAAAATCTAGGCCCCGAGATGAGTTGAATTTGCCGCAGCCACCTTACCCACTGGCTTTTAGCTTCCTCAAGTTACAATAGCCTCATTCAGGAATAAACGGCTATCACGTATGGGTCGACCTGCCGATCAATGTTTATACATCCATTCAAACATATACAGAAATGAAACGCATACATACCAAATACGAACTGCAACAAAATATTTATCATAGAATGCTTTTTATTTGATAAAACAGGCAGTATATTACATAGTTTTCAACGTGATCTGCGTTTCAACCTTACAACAAGTACACTTATACGGCGTCACCCTCATCCTCACTTTTCTCGACCTCAAAAGAAGAAAACGGAAAATGTTTACTGTGGTAGAATAGCAATGCCGAATCAATGCCCGACGCTCGAAGAGCTTCTGCAGCTTGAGATGCCATGATCTAACCGTGCCTAAATCCACGATTTTCACATCGGCAAACTTCTTCAGCAAGTTTTTCCTTTGCCGTTTTGATTCCAACTTTTCGGCCGTCATGAAAGCCTTTCTCATAGGCCCTCCCCTTCGCGTTCTCCAGTGCGAACATACTCGCCGTCTCACGATCGGCAAGCGCGGAACTGATGAGCCGACTGGTAACCCTTTCTTCCACGATTAGGTTTTCGTGCCCGGCGGTTTGTGCAACCAGACGAACCGCACAGGTATTGTACCTGTTAAGTTTGCTTTCTTTTCAGGCACGATATTGTATATACGGTTCATTTGAGGCTGGTGCAACCAGACGAACTGCACAGGTATTGTATCCTCCGAGGGAGACGTATCGAGAATTACATAATTCTCTTACATTCTTTCTGCATTGTAATGTAGTTTGGTGTATGCTAGCTTAAAACTGTCGCATGTTATGCTTCGTTATAGCTTTCTTTGCATGATCATAAGTTATGTTTGGCTCTGTGCATTGTCTTGCATTTTGCCCCTGCCTTCAGGCGCATATCTTGTTTGTCTTGCATGTTTGTCTAAGTCTTCGGCCTTGTCAAAAATGGGTCGTCTTCGGGCTTTGACATTCACTCCCGTCATTGTTATGACTTTCGAGTTCTGTCAAAGAGGGGCAACTGTAGACACCCCATTTTTGACCGTCCTCAAGACTTGGACGTCACCGTTTGAACACCCGGTGATCATCCATGTTTGTGTTCGTTTGGGGTTCCTGAAGGTCTCGGCTACGCGCTTTGCCTCAGGATCTCCGAACTCGACTGTTTAGTGTCTGGTTTTGCACCAAACACTTGTGTTTTGCCTTGGAGAGGCAGGGAATGCCTTGTGAGGCATCCCCACACATCACCGACCATGGCCAGAGGCCACCGGCTGGTGTTTTGTTGACATCGGCAATGTATATTGCCGGTCGGCATTTCTTGTTGCCGATCGGCAGTCCATTTTGTCAAAATGGCATTTTTGGGCAGCCGACTACTGTTCATCTACTTTTGCAGATATTTTAATGCAGCTGTATGGCATTTTGTTCCCCTCCATACACGTGTATGGAGGGATGGCTTCCTTGTTAGCTTACCTTGTAAGCTTTACAAAATTGGCTCCTCTATAAGAGGAACCCTCCTCTCTTGGCTTTAGGGTTAGAAAAAAAAGGGCTAGACATTTTAGAGACAAAAAATACAGAGGAGAGCTCTGGTTCTAGGGTTAGTATAGTTGTAGCTATTCTATCTCTCTTTTTCTCTCTTGAGTGTTCTAGGTGCATTTGTTCTTAGTATAGCACACAAACACCTACCATTACACCTTCCCTTGGCTATTGAGGTTCTAAGGGATTGTTTTCAAAGTTTTGGAGCTGTTTTGAGCTCAAAGAAGCAGCTGGTCCACCATTTTTGAAGAGGGTCTTCAAGGGTAACGATCTTTCTCCTTTATTCCCCATTTTTGCATACTATTTTTGCCTATCTTAGAACTGTTTTTGAGCTTAGTGTATAGTATAAAAAAGTTTTTTTTTTGGGCCCTCTAAATAGTTTGTTTAGAGTGTTTTGTGGTTTGGAGGTGTTTGACCCCTCTTAGGCCTTGAGAGGCCCCATTTTATGCTATTTTGAGTGAGCTTCGGGACCTTGGTGTTTGGGCCTCCTCACCACTGAAATCTTGAGGGATTTCAGAGGTGAGGATGGTGCCTTGAGGTCCTAGGGAGGAGAGGGCCACCCCCTCTCCTTGTTGTCTTTGAAAAGGACCATTTTTGGCCTCTTGAGGGAGCACCTAGCTAGGCTTCATGTTGACCATGCCTTAGCTGATTTTTGTGCTTATTATGTCATAATATGCCTCTGTTTTTAGTTGGTTTTGGTACACCATGCATGCTTAGCATACCTACCTTGTAATGTCGCTTTGTTGCCTTAACATGCCTTAGGTTGTAAACCATTATTCTAGCATGTTTTAGGCTTAGCCTTGTGAAGCTTTCATGCTTATTTTGCCATGTTTAAGTCCATAGTTGTTTGGGTCGGCTTTGGCATGCTTTGTATAGCCTCTTTGCATTTTTGGTTTGTTGGCCTTAAGTGTGTGAATGTATAGCATGCATCCTTGCCTTAATTTAGTGGGTTGAGACCATTTGCCATGTTATTTCAGTCCCTTTAATGTGCTTGTATGCTTGCCTTGGATGCCTCTTCGAAGCTTTGAAAGCTTGTCTTGCATGCTCCATGTTTTGGCCATTGTGCATACCCTTTGAATTTGAGCCACTTAGATGTCATCTAGGTGTGCCTTGGGTGTTGTTTAGGTTCGCATTAGACCTATTTTAAGTCCTCTTAGCCTTGTGAGGCTTGGTTGACTTAGTCTTGGTTTAAGCCTCTTGGCTTGTCTTGGGTTTTTGGCTTTGTTTGCATGTCTTGTTTATCTTGTTTAATTGGCTTAGCACCTTTTGTAACATGATTTTCAATGCTTACCTTGCATGCCATTAGTCCATGTTATGCCTCTTTCAAGTGTGCTTGAGAGTTGCCCTTTTGTGCTTGAGTGTTAGCCCTTTAACATGTGCATGTGTGTATGTGTGTTTAGTCCTCATTTTAGAGCACTCATGGCCACTGTTTTGGGCCTAATTAAAGCTGCCTAAATCATGCTTAAGTCCATCCTTTGCTTGCTTGCATGCTTACCTTGCATGTTTGTTTGCATGCTTGCATGTACATCTTGCATTCCCATGTTGCATCCTTAGCTTGCATGCCTAGGTTGCATTGCATCTAGCATGCATGTCTTGTTCCTTGATCTAGTGATAGGAATTGGGCTTTGGTTTGTTGGTTTGCATTGCATTTGACATCAAAATGTGCACACATGGTCCCTTGGGCCATCACGCATGGAAATGCGCGATTGATGGTCCGAGAACCAAGGAGCATGTCCCTTTGACTCACTCACATGATAAGGGACATGATTGGTGCATATATGGCTTGAATTGCATTGCCATGCAAAGTTCTGTCCTCTGCTATTGTCAAACAGGTTCTGCAGGAACTTCTTGCCGATCGACTGCATAGAGTGCCGACCGGCAATAAATCGGTGGCCGATGGATTCATTGTGTGCCGATGGACACCAAATCACAGCCGGTGATGATTCCCTCCAGCCGGTGGCACTCCTCAACATCCAGTAAGCACATCCTGAGCCTTTGGCAGTCTTTAGAGAAGCAGAACAGGGAAAACAGAGGCAGATTGCGCATGGTAGTGTACTTCCGAGCAGGACCGAGCATGCATTGCATTGGGCTCTCTTCCCGAGGCGGTTTATCTATTTTCCCTAGATTAGTTAATTTGCTTAGCTAATTAGATGGTCTATAATATTTAATTAGCTTGTAGGTTAATTATCTATAATATTTATTTGGTCCCTCCGGGCGAGGGCGAATTTGTAATAAGTGTGGGTGAGTGTGTGCATGTCTTCCAACCCCCACTTCTTTCTCCCTTTTACTTACCTACTTTGATGGTTAGTAATAGGTCATGTTTAAACTAGCATACCTTATGCTATGCATGCGTGCATCCATACATTTGTCTCGCACGCACCGGGCTCGGTACATCATGCTAACTGCATTTGTACTTCAATTCCAAACTGAATACGTGCATCAATTGATTGCATTTCACATGCCATTTTAGGTTAGCCGAGCCTACTCTAATTGCATCCTGTATGTGTTGCATCAGTCAATTTGACATAAACTAGGACCATGCATGTTGGCTAACTAGTTTATTGTTTTGGCACGGAGTACGATGTAAGTATTTTCATGCTTTAGCATATCGCATGCGTGTGAATGCTATCATGACAACATGCTTACTATGTGGCTAGATGCTTATGTGGTAAATTATTTGAGTGCCTGTGGGTGAAGGTTGGACTGTCTGAGTTGGAAAAACTCGTTGAAATCCGTATTTTAGCCTACTTGCGAGTAGCAAATTCCAAAGTGTTTTTCAAAACAAACGGATATGCAATGCTTATTTCCAAATTAGGCAATCTAGTCTATACTTGTGTGCTGGGCGCATAACAAAGTAATTCTAGGCTAATAACTGGAATAAGAACACATAACATTTTCAAAAACGGATATCATGGTTAGTAAAGGCCGATCTTCGGATCGGGCGAGAGGGGGTGCTCATAGCTGACCTTCCCCAATCGTACCCAAGTTCCCGAGCCGAGGCAACTTTGGTGATGACGGACACGTGGCCTTTGGCACCGAGTCAGGGTTTCCTAAATTCCCCCATTTTAAAATATTTAGGTGGCGACTCTGTATCTGGCAAAGCAGTCCATGTTTGGCACTTCTTTTCAAAAATCTGTTTCTCAAAACGATTTGCCGGATTTGGACTCTTTGGTTCAGATTAAGAACCATGACACAAATCAAGTCCGAACTGTAGCGAGGGCCCCACGCGGGCGCGTCTACACCAGGCTGGGGCAAGGGCGTGATAGATTAATCAATCTATTCGGCTTAGGTGCCCCAGTCGGCTCACGAATCGATTTCAGAATTATCATGCCCGCCTGGGGTAAGGGCGTGATAGATTGATGAATCCATTTGGCTTAGGTGCCCAAGTCGGCTCACGAATCGACTTCAGAATGATCATGCCCGCCTGGGGCAAGGGCGTGATAGATTAATCAATATATTCGGCTTATGTGCCCCAGCCGGCTCATGAATCGACTTCAGAATGATTATGCCCGCCTAGGGCAAGGGCGTGATAGATTAATCAATATATTCGGCTTATGTGCCCCAGCCGGCTCATGAATCGACTTCAGAATGATCATGCCCAGCCTGGGGCAAGGGCGGGATAGATTAATGAATCCATTCAGCTTAGGTGCCCCAGTTGGTTCACGAATCGACTTCAGAATGATCATGCCCGCCTGGGGCAAGGGCGGGATAGATTAATGAATCCATTCGGCTTAGGTGCCCCAGCCGGCTCACGAATCGACTTCATAATGATCATGCCCAGCCTGGGGCAAGGACGGGATAAATTAATGAATCCATTCGGCTTAGGTGCACCAGCTGGCTGACGAATCGACTTTAGAATGATCATGCCTGCCTGGGGCAAGGGCGAGATAGATTAATGAATCCATTCGGCTTAGTTGTCCCAGTCAGCTCACGAATCGACTTCAGAATGATCATGCCCGCCTGGGGCAAGGGCGGGATAGATTAATGAATCCATTTAGCTTAGGTGCCCCAGTCGGCTCACAAATCGACTTTAGAATGATCATGCCCGCCTGGGGCAAGGGCCTGATAGATTAATCAATCTATTCGGCTTACATGCCCCAGCCGGTTCACGAATCGACTTCAGAATGATCATGCCCCGCTTATGGCAAGGGCGTGATAGATTTATCAATACATTAATAGTGACACAAGCTGCGCATTAGTAGTGACACAAGAAGATAATTTTCATTAATAAACTGAGCGCAGACAATAGCCAATTTATACATGAAAACTACTCGGAACCAACAAAAGTCCTAAAAACAAAAACATACACTACAAGGGAAAGTATTTCATAAAATTCGACTGACTCCCAGATCAATCCTTGGGGTCAGACTCAAGTGGCTCAACGTCCACCTGCTCATAAGGAATTGGCAAGGCCAATGTAACCCCAGCGGCACCAAGGGCCTTGAGCCACCCGTGTTTGAACCCCCGATTCTCAAACTTGGGGACTTTATCTACGTATTCTTTGAAGGCGGTGCCTTTTCCTGCTTCGAATGCGGCAGAAGCCTCAGATTCTGCCTTTTTCTTGGCCGCCTTCAACTCTGCTAACTCAATCTCCATCCTGGTAAGCGCCTCCTTGGCTAGCCTAAGCGATTCTTTGCTCACGTTCGCCCTACCTTCGGCTTCAGAACAGTGCTGATCGATAGCCCGAGCCCTTTCCGCTTCGGCTTCAGCTCGCGTAGCCTCCATAGCGGTCCTCATCATCTCAAACTCGACCCTGCTCTTTTGATCGACCGCTTCTGACTGCAAACGATCAATCCTCTCAAGGGCGTCGTGTAGGCGGCGGCCCAAGTCGGCGATCCAGCCGACCGTCTGCAAAACGAGTTGCGATCGTTAGATGCCATAGGCAACCAAAATCAAAACAAGTCAAAGTTCACCTACCAAAAGGGCCGACTGCGCAGATAGGGCTATGGCCATCAAATCCGGCACAGCATGAAAGGACGCCTTATTAGCTGGTAGGGAGACTGACGCTGCCAGGCTCAAGGCTACCGTCGGGTCGGTAATGATGGATGCATCGGAAGGAATCGGCGTGTCTCTAATCTTTGGCTGAACAATAAAAGGAACAACCACGTCCGATTCTTCTAAGCGAGGCCTTTTGTCGGTGTGTCTCTAATCTTTGGCTGAACAATAAAAGGAACAACCACGTCCGATTCTTCTAAGCGAGGCCTTTTGTCGGCAAGACTATCTTCTGAACCGGCCTCTCCCTCGGCGCTACACTTCTTGCCCCGCTCTTCTGGAATCAACCGTTCATCAATGACCGGTTGTTCGACCTCTTTCGCCTTTTCGGCCTCAACAATCTTAGCCGGCTCTTCAATAACGGGTTCGGAAGACTCAACCAAGGCAGGTCCAGAACGGGCGGCCTCGGCCTTTTTTCGGGTGGCCATACGCTCGACATTTTTCTTTCGAGCCATTTGCGTGAGGCTTTCCCCAGCCATACCTTCAAAAAAATCGCCGGGTAAATCTCCCAAGCCTTCGAAAATATCTCCAAAAGAAAACTCAGTCCGACCCGAAGTGGACAGCGAGGTAGGCTGACTACGTCTGGCTGCCTCAAAAGCTGAGTTTAGGGCCTCGCTCGCTGAGTTTAGGGCCTCGCCAACCTCTTCGCCCTCCTCAGCGAACTCTTTGTCTGGTTCGGCGACTACCTCTACCACCGGCTCGACGTCTTGCCCCGAGTTAGAGGCCTCGAGGCCAACTTGTCTGAGACTCTTGAAGCTAGGGAAAATAAGAGCCGCAAGCTATCGATCGCCGAATGGAATTGGAATATTGTCAGCGGCCGAAAAAGTAGTGTAAGTAGGCTCGTATCGAAGAAGTATGTGGGCCGCTCTCCCTTGCTTCTGTAAGTTCAGACGGCCGAAGTATCCGAGTGCAGTCGCAACCTGCGAAAGGACCGCGTCGTAGGCAGAAACCAGAATCTTCTTCAAATTACTGCGTGCAAAGGCAAAGGGTTAGACACAGGGGGAAAGCCGAGTAAAAGAAAAGTTCAGTAAAACACAAGGAGGCACATGGCAACCTGGTTCACCCCTCCGTCTGGGAATAGAGTCAAGGCGATCCTCGCCTTCACCAAATTCCTAGTTCCCTCGGATATTGACCATTACGTCATCCACACGCTTGCCAGAACTGGCGAGAATGGTTACCAAATGATGGTCAGTATCCTTGGCCCTAAGAAAGTACCGCCCAAGCCGACCGGAGGATTTGGCTAAAGCATAGCAGTGCCGAATGGCCGGAACCCCAAGGTCGATCCTAAGGCGCCGGTTCAACTCTACGATCTCCATTACGATCCGAAAAAAGTTCATGTTGGACTGAGAAGGAATCAGACCCCAATAGCGGATGACGGCCCTAAGGAAGGGATGTAGGGGAAAGCGAACCCTACCCTCTGCAATGGATAGGAGAGGAAAGAGGATTGAATTTTGATCCTCTCTCTCCATATCCAGACTGTTGTCCATCAATAGAGATAGATGAACATCGTCGGGGATGGAAAAGTGTCGCCGGAATCCGGAGACACGACCCTCAGAAAGGAGGTCTTTCAAGTGTTTGGCCATTTTCATGGGGAATAAAAGGTTCACCAAAATAAAAGCGATAAACAAAAAGTAAGATTGCAAAGAAAAGAGAAAAAGACTTACGAGGAACAAGGGAGACGAGGGTAGACGGAGAAGAGTTACAGAGAATGCGAGTCAGAGATGGGATATCTGCTGGCGGTCCAAGAGTCTCGAATACTCGATGAACTGTGCATTCGAAAGGACTGAAATTTCAAATCACAATAAATGCGAGACATAAGGTTGAGGTGGGAAAGCGTAATGATGAACGAAAAGGTGTGCGCATCCTGACATCTATATTGGGGTACGCGAAATTGCCTGACCTATTTTAACCTTTCCAATTCAAGACCGAACACGCTGATTAACTTCTGTCAATGGGGAGTTCGGGGGGCAATTGTGGGGGCCGAATAATGGAAAGATCAGATGGTGTGTATCTTCGGAAGACTGATATTAATCGGCTATATCCTACGAGAGCGGGGAGCCGAATAGAATATATGTGCCGATTAAAGTATAAGTACTTAGGGCCGAATAAAGGAAAGGACAATGATTAAAAAGTAGGCCCTGGCCCCGAGGATCAAGAAGAATAGGTATAAATACAGGAACAACGGTTATAGAAAGGTATGTAAGAATCACTTCACAAAACTGGTAAATAGGCTATCCTGAGCGTCTGAACTAACTTGTTCGTCGGAGTGCTAATTCCGGCACCCCCGACCGGAGTGTTTATTTCTTTTCAGGTGACTAGCTGAGGATCACTAGCGTCACCCAGGATCCGAAGAGTATTTCCAAACCACTTCCCCACATGATAGTATATGAAAACAATACCATTTTATTTTAAAGTAAGCTTCACTGAAAGTATAGCGTTTTTGGTTTAGACCTGGCCCATTGTATGTTTCGGATCCAGGTTTCATTGCCTTATAACACTTGTTCATGTCTTGTTTTCCCTTATATCTCTTTGAGTTGGCTTTCGAGTTGTGTTGGTTATGTTTAGAACAAGTTGGTAGCTTGTTTTTCAAGCAGTTGTTGCCCAAAATTTGTTCCTTCACTCGAGTGACACTTCTTGCGCTCGAGCATACTTTGTGAACCTCTAGTACTTTTGTAGGTCTGTAAAACTAATGGGAGTTTGTTTTATTCGCTCAAGCGATGGCCTTCTGTTTATAAAACTACTGGGAGTTCCTATTCTACGCTTAAGCAAAGCTTCTTGTGCTCGAGCAGAACAACTTATTGTGTCTAGTCGCTTAAGCGACACATCTTGCGCTCGAGCGAACTGTATGTATATTAGCTTGTAAAAACATTTTTCTGAGTCACTTTTTCACCTTTATCTCACTCTAAACATTTCAAAATCCTAATATCTCTCACTTATCTATTTCCCTAAAATACACCTAGATCTGTCGATCTTTTCACCCATGTGCCTTTGTTAAAAAGGTAGAGCATGACGAGGGCTTCGTTCTAATCGGAGCAAAGTTGGGTTTCGAGATGTCTTTTGGCTTCCTACACACAAACACACACTCTTTCTCTCTCTCTCTCTCTCTCTCTAGTCTTCTAAAACTTGAGGTAGGGATTATTCGCACTTTCTATGAGTTTGTACTTAGTTATTTGTGATTTCTAAACAATATTGTGATTTTGGAAATTTTTGGAACAAATCTAGGGTTTTGGTTGAAAATCAAAAGAGAGGTTTTTCAAATAGATTTTTGGAAATGATTTTGATGTTGGAAATAATGTTGAGTTGGGTGGAAATGGTTGATTTTGATACAAGGGTTTGATTTTAGGAAGAAAAAGGAATTTAGCTCTGAATGCCTCAAATGTTGATTTTGTATAAAAGATAAAATTGATGTTGAAATTATAGAATTGGATTGATATTGATGAGGATGGAAGAGTTATATTATCACTCACCTCTTGAAATTTGGAAGGTTTATCTTTATGGAATATTAATTATCTGTTTAGAAATATCTGTTTTGGGCTATTAGTGGAGGATAACTATGATTATTGTAGAAATTGCATGTGAATTAGGAGAATTGAAACTATTTTTCTCATTCATTTGCATTGAGCATTATCTCACACTTATACATTGGAAATGTTACTGTTTTGAGAAAATGGGTGAATCTAGGAAAGAGTAGTTATTACTTCAAATAAGTTGGCCTGTGTGTCAAGGGTAAAATTCTTGAAAACCGTATGTATACATGGGTGCCGATCCTGTGGACGAAATTTCCATAAAATGGCGATAGTAGTGCTTATATAGCCTACGTTTACAAGGGTCCCGATTTACGGTTTTCTCTGGACGAAATTTTTAGGAAAGGTTGTATTGTTTTGAAATTCTCAGAGTGTGATTCACTGCCCTGTTTGCTATTGTAAAGGAAATAATTTCTGAACCATGAATTTTAACTTGGCATTGCATGGTTTTTGAAAATGTTTTGGCACGAGCATTGCATATGTATTCACCTTATGGCTCTGTTAAAATTCATATACTGTGTTGGATTATTTTTACTAGGCTTTAGCTCACCCCATGTGGGAAAAACATTCCAGGTGCTGATGAAATGCCCCCGCCATGGCAATAGCTTGGGAAGACTTGGAGCGAGAGCTTCTTTTGTGTATTTACTGTATTTACTATTGTACAAGCCAAGGGTTTTAACTGTATTGGACTTAAGTCCACTTTTGTTGTAACCAAGCATCGTCTTGGAAATATGTAAGCCTTCAGGGCATTCCTTATTTGTCCAACCTTTATCATGTTTTTCTATTATATCACTCTTTTGTAAAACTTAATTGTAAATCAATGAAAGATGACTTTTTTTTTTTTATTATTATGAGTACTTCTTGATATTGAGCACGGGTTATAGTAATTATTTCAGGGCGTTACAACATAGTATCAAAGCGTACTGGGTCTAAATACTTTGGGTACATGGGAAGTGATTCTTACCACAATGGGTTTATCTTGCTTGATAGAGATGTTTGTATGTTTGTAATGCTATGTGATAACATGCTTATGTGATTAAATGGGTATGGGATTGAATTCCTAAGATATTGATTGGACCTACGGGTTTCTAGAAGTCCTATTAGAAGAGCACTTGATCACTACTATTAATTACAACTCTAGTAATGCTGCAAGATGATCATTATCTAGGAAGAAAATTTGTATGTGTTTATATGACTACGTCCTTATGTGGAGTGAATTACTGTTGTCCATCGCATTAGGACCTGAGTGAGTTAGCTTCGGTATATTTATGAATGTGCTAATCTCTTTTGTTACCTTCACTAGGATGTCAGGATGTGGACATGGTGGTAGTAGGCGTGGTAGGCCTAGAAGGCATGAGGTACCTTTATTGGATGAGAATCCGGTATAAGAGGAAGGGGTTGGTCAGGCCCATGTGGCCGGACCAGTTGGTCAGCAGGCCATGGGCGCTTTGGCCTGTGAAATAGTTGGGGCTTTGCTAGAATCTATGGCCATTCTCAACGCTGAGAATCAAGTCTAGGCCCAAGTCACTGAAGCAGGGCCATCTTTCTTGAAGAAAGAGTTCTTCCAATCTAATCGGGATGAGTTTTTGGGTGATTCGAAGGAGCCACTGAAGGCAGATGAGTGGCTGGAACAGATGGTGAAGACGTTCATGCTGTTAAACATCGAGGACGACGGGCTGAGAGTCACCTTGGCATCTTTCCAACTGAAGGGGGATGCGTGTCAATGGTGGAAGTATGCACATGGGCGCATTAGGGTGTCTTGAAAGGCCTTTGTCAACGCCTTCTAAGACAAGTTCTTGCTTCCCACTATTAGGGAGAAGTTAAGAGATCAGTTTCTGAAGCTCAAGCAGCTTAGCTTGCCAGTAATCGAGTTTGAGGCAACTTTCACAAGCCTCTCTAGATTTGCACCAAAACTTGTGGCAACTGAGGAATGCTATTCCATTGAGTTCGAAAAGAGATTGATGACCAAGCTTCTTTTTAAAGTAGCTGAGTCGATGATTAGGGACTATGGACGCCTTGTGGAGGTGGTGGCTCATCTTGAGACTATAGTTTAGGCAAAAGAGGAATGTATGAGGGGCTCCAGGAGGAGTCAAGAGGTTTAGGGGAAGAACCGGGACAGTAAGAGGCAAAGGGCTTCCAACCCACAGAAGTCCTTGGCAGCACAGTCTAGGTCCACCTTTCCTGAGCGGAGTTCGGGTTTAGGGAAAGGTAATCGGGGAGGTTTCTCTTGTTACAAGTGTGGCCAGTTGGATCACAAGTCTCTAGCTTACCCGTAAAGAGGAGGAAGGCAACAGTCTGCACCTTCTGCGGCTCGTTCTCAAAGCTAGAATCAGGGGAGAGGGCAGCCTCCTACTTATTATCAGTGTGGGAAGTTATGACATATGAAGAGGTTTTTTCCTCAGTTGGGTAGCACACCTGGTGCGTCTGGTTCGAGGCAGACATAGAACCAGTAGCCTGCACAGTCAATTCAGGCCTTGATGGCCAATCAGGGCGCCTCTTCGGCCCAGTCAATGTATCAAACTTATGCTCCAAGGGGTGAGCAGGTGAAACCGAGACCTATAGGGTGTGTGTATGCTGTTACCATGCCAAACTTAGTGCCAGCACCTTCTATAGTGCGAGGTAACTTCTTGTTGTGTAATTTTATTGTCAATCTGTTAATTGATACGGGTGAATCCCATCCATTCATCTCGTCTGCATTTGCATCGACATTGGGATTAGAATTGGCTCGGTTAGCATCTCTGCTTAGTGTAGAGTCACCTATTGGTGGTGAGATTGTATTGGAACAAGGATGTCATGGTTGTGAGATAGAGGTTGTCGGTCGTAGACTTCTTTTTGCATTTGTGTTAATTGACATGTCAAGTTTTGTATTCGTATCGGGCTGTCATAGATTGTTACCGTCAGAGGGTTACTGTATGTACCTCGAGTGGTGCTTGTTTTTATTTCATGGGGGATAGAGCCGATAGAGCTTCATTTCCAATATGTAATCCACAAGGTCAGAGTGAGCTTAGTTGTCTTCTTGCAAACTTCTTGGGTAGTGAGTGTGATGAAGTCCGAGTTGAATTACCAAGGGTAGTTTGTGAATACTCGGATGCCTTTCCTGAGGATCTCACTAGTTTGCCACCTCAACGTGAGATTGAATTCTCTATTGATTTAGTGCTTGGCATGGCACTGATTTCTATGGCACCTCATAGATTTACACTTGTCGAATTGAATGAGTTGAAGATTCAACTCCAGAAATTGTTAGATAAAGGTTTCATCTGCCCTACTACTTCACCTTGGGAGCACCTACCCTCTTTGCCAAGAAGAAAGACGGTGCACTACAACTTTGTATAGATTACCGGAAGTTGAACTGGGTAACTATTAAGAACAAGAACCTAATGCCTCCTATAGATGATTTGTTTGATCAATTGAAAGGGTCTTGTTGCTTTTCTAAGATAGACCTAAGGTCAGGTTATCACCAGTTGAGGGTAAGGGAGGAAGATATCCAAAAAATGGCATTCCGTAGGCTGTATGGCCATTATAAGTTCCTAGTGATGCCTTTTGGGCTAACCAATGCACCAGTTGTGTTTATGGATTTGATGAATCGAATATTCTTTGAATTTTTGGACCATTTTGTAATTGTCTTTGTTAATGACATCTTGGTTTACTCACCCTATGAGGAGGAGCACAAGGAACACTTGTGGGTTGTACTTGAGTTGCTTAGAGCCCACAAACTGTATGCTAAGTTCGGGAAATGTGAATTCTGGTTAAGAGAAGTAAGGTTTTTAGGCCATGTGGTATTCGGGAGGAGGAGTGACTGTAGATTCATCCAAGATAAAAGCAGTACAAGATTGGAAATAACCTAAGAATGCCTTCGAGATTCGTAGTTTCTTGGGATAGGTCGGGTATTACCGTCAGTTTGTAAAGGATTTCTCTAGATTAGCCTTACCAATGACTAGACTGGCGAGAAAGGGAATCAAGTTTGTGTGAAGTGAGACTTGTGAGAAGTCATTTCAGGAGCTTAAGGTTAGACTTACCACTGCTTCAGTGTTAATTATTCTGGAGAGGGGTTTAGGCTATTCGGTTTATTGCGATGCTTCACGGGAAGGTTTCGGTTGTGTTTTGATGTAAGAATGGAAGGTAGTAGCCTATGGCTCGCGTCAGTTGAAAACACATGAGAGGAACTATCCTACCCATGATTTAGAACGAGTAGCTGTTATCTTTGCCTTGAAGATTTGGAGGTGTTACCTATATGGTGAGAAGTTTGAGGTGTTTTCTAATCACAAGAGTCTGAAGTACTTATTTTCACAGAAAGATCTGAATTTGAGGCAGATGAGGTGGATAGAGATTATGGAAGACTATGATTTTAAGTTGCACTATCACCCGGGAAATGCCAATGTAGTGTCCGATCCCTTGAGTAGGAAATCCATTAGCAGTGTAGCTTGTATTGCCATTCGAGAATGGGAAATGTTGGGTGCTATTGGTGAGTTTGACTTGCATCTTGGCGAGTCCGTTGAGTCGGTAGCTTTGTTTTCAGTAGTTGCACAACCTACACTTGTGAGCCAAGTTATTGAAGCAAAGAAGGGTGATCTTGAGGTAGAAGTCCTCTAGGAGATGATCTCTAGTGGAAACGTAGAGAAGGGTTTAAACGTGTATTCTGACTCGAGTAGTAGATACGTTGACCATCTTTTCGTGTCGGAGTCTTGCCGAGAGGAAGTACTTCGAGAGTTTCACTATTCACACTTTGCGTGTATCCGGGAGGCACAAAGATGTATCACAACCTTAGTCGTCAATTTTGGTAGAAGGGGATGAAGAAGGATGCAGCTGTGTTTGTGTCAAGGTGCCTTACTTGTCAAGAAGTGAAGACTGAGCATTAGAGGTCAATAGGTTTGTTGCAACCCTTGCCTATAGCCGAGTGGAAATGGGAACATATCAAGATGGATTTTGTTGTGGGTCTTCTAAGGACTCAACGGGGTAACAACGCCATTTGGGTGGTGCTTGACCGATTGGCCAAGTCAGCGCACTTTGTACCTATGTGCACGAGTGACTCGATAGACTATCTAGCCAACCTTTATATTAGGGACATAGTTCGACTTCATGGGGTCCCTGTAACTATTGTCTCAAATAGAGATTCGCGTTTTACGGCTTAGTTGCGGTAGAGCCTACAGAATGCCTTGGGCACTAGGTTGACTTTTAGTACCACCTATCATTCTCAAACTGATGGGCAGTCAGAGCGTACTATTTAGATCCTTGAGGATATGCTTCGAGATTGTGTCCTTGACTTTAAGGGGTCGTGGGAGAGGCACTTACCCTTAGTGGAATTTGCCTATAATAATAACTTGTACTTGTGTATTAGCATGGCATCGTTTGAGGCTTTGTATGGCCGACCGTGTAGATCCCCTGTGTGTTGGGCCGAGGTGGGTGATGCACCAATGTTGGTTCCAGAGTTAATCCAAGAAGCAACGGAGAAGATTGTACTTATCCGTAAGAGGTTGGTTACGACTCAAAGTTGTTAGAAGAGCTATACTCTCTGTAGAAGGAGACCGTTATCCTTTGAGGTGGGAGATCACGTCTTCTTGAAGATATCACCTAGACAAGGTTTGATGAGGTTTGGGAAGAGTGGGAAGTTGTATCCTAGATTTATTGGGATTTTTCAAATCCTAGAGCGGATTGGAGAGGTAGCTTACCGTTTGGCATTGCTGCTACAGCTTTCTGGGGTTCATAACGTGTTTCATATTTGTATATTGCAGAAGTATAAGCCGGACCCATCACACATGTTGGATTGGACAGAGATAGAGGTAGACGAGTATGCCTCGTATGAGGAGAGACCTTTTAGAGTTTTAGATACTTGAGACCAAGTCTTGCGAGACAAGACGATTCCATTGGTAAAAGTGTTATGGCAACACCATAGGGTTGAGGAGGCCACTTAGAAGCGTGAGGCAGAAGTCTGTGAGAAATATCTAGACTTAATTATTGATGTTTGAATGTGTATTGAAAACTTTGTTATGTTAGTGAAATAGAAACATTGCATATGTTTTGGAAATGTGAATTGTATGTTTAGTATTGAAAATTAGTTTATCATGTTAATGAGAATAGATGACCAGTGGATGGGTCATGGTGATGAATTTAAATGACTATCATTGTTGTAATTGATTTAAACTTGGTTTTAGTGTTTGGTTTAAATTTCGGGAACAAAATTCCTTAAGGGGGGAGGTTATAGCATTTCTGGTTTAAACCTGACCTATTGTATGTTTCGAATATAGGTTTTATTGCCTTATAAGAGATGCTCATGTCTTGTTTTCCCTTATATCTCTTTGAGTTGGCTTTTGAGTTGTGTTGGTTATGTTTGGAACAAGTTCGTAGCTTGTTTTTCAAACGGTTGTTGCCTAGAATTTTCTTACTTCGCTTGAGCGTACTTTGTGAACCTCCAGTACTTTTGCAGGTTTGTAAAACTACTGGGAGTTTGTATTATTCGCTCGAGCAAAGCTTCTTGCGCTCGAGCGACGACCTTCTATCTGTAAAACTACGGGAGTTTGTATTCTGCGCTCGAGCGGAATAACTATTCACCTCTCTCTCTCTAAACATTTCAAAACCCTAATATCTCTCGCTCTCTCTCTAAAACTTATCTATTTCCCTCAAATACACCTAGATCCGTCGATCTTCCACTTGTGTGCTTTTGTTAAAAAGGTAGAGCTTGACGAGGGCTTCGTTCTAATCGGAGAAAGTCGATTTTTGGTGTCTTTGGGCTTCCTACTCTCTCTCTCTCTCTCTCTCTCTCATCTTTTAAAACTTGAGGTAGGGATTCTTCGCACTTTTTATGAGTTTTAACTTAGTTATTTGTGATTTCTAAACAATATTGTGATTTTGGGAATTTTTGGAACAAATCTAGGGTTTTGGTTAAAAATCAAAAGAGTGGTTTTTCAAATAGATTTTTGGAATGATTTTGATGTTGGAAATAATGTGGAGTTAGGTGGAAATTGTTGATTTCGATACTTAGGCTTGATTTTGAAAAACAAAAAAGGAATTTCACTCTAAATGCCTTAAATGTTGATTTTCTATAAATGATGAAATTGATGTTGACATTATCGAATTGGATTGTTATTGACGAGGATAGTAGAGTTGGATATGTATTATCGGGAGCGGGGTCACTGCTGTGCCCCCTCCCTGCTGTGTTCTGCTGTGCCGTTTACGGCACAGTTTCGTCCCCTTTTTTTTTTTTTTTTTTTCATGCTCTCACACAGTTTCATCTTCCTTTTTTTTTTCTTTTATTTTAGAGTTTAGGGATAATTTTTTTTTTTATTTTAGGGTTTAGGGTTTAATTCTTAATTTTTTTTTATAATTTTTTTATTTTAGGGTTTATGGTTTAGCATTTAATTCTTAAAATTTGTTTTTTTTATTTTAGGATTTAGGATTTAATTTTTAAAATTTAATTTTTTTATTTTAAGGTTTAGGATTTAGGGTTTAGGTTTAATTCTTAAAATTTATTTTTTTTTATTTTATGGTTTAGGGTTAGGGTTTAATTCTTAAATTTTGTTTTTTATTTTATTTTAGGATTTAAGGTTTAGGGTTTAATTCTTAAAATTTATTTATTTTTATTTTAAGATTTAGGGTTTAATTTTTTAATTTTTTATTTTATTTTAGGGTTTGGGGTTTATATTTAATTCATAGTGAGAACATGGAAAAAAAAAAAAGTGAAATTAAACTCTAAATCCTAAACTCTAAACTCTAAAATAAAATTAAAAAAAAAAAAGAAGATGAAACTGTGTGAGAGCATGACAAAAAAAAAACACACACACACAGCAGGGAGGGGGCACAACAGTTAAAATAAAAAAAAAATTAAGAATTAAACCCTAAACCCTAAAATAAAATAAAAAATAAAATTTAAGAATTAAACCCTAAACCCTAAACTGTAAAATAAAAAAAAATTAAGGATTAAACCTAAATCCTAAACCCTAAAATAAAAAAAAATATCCCTAAACTCTAAAATAAAAAAATAAATTTTAAAAATTAAACTCTAAATCCTAAACTCTAAACTCTAAAATAAAAAATAAAAAATAAAAAAAGATGAAACTGTGTGAAAAAAAAAAAAGAGAGGATGAAACTGTGCCGTTTCACGGCACAGCAAAACACAGCAGAGAGGGGGCACAGCAGTGACCCCGCTCCCTGTATTATCACTTACTTCTTAAAATTTGGAAAGTTCATATTTATGGAATATTAATTATCTGTTTAGAAATATCTATTTTGGGCTATCGGTGGAGGGTAGCTATAATTGTTGTAGAAATTTCATGTGAATTAGGAGAATTGAACCTATTTTTCTCATTCATTTGCATTGAGCATTAGCTCACACTTATACATTGGAAATGTTACTGTTTTGAGAAAATGGGTGAATCTAGGAAAGAGTTGTTGTTATTTCAAATAAGTTGGCCTATGCATAGGGGTGAGCAATGGATATACTGATCCACCCAAATCGAGCGAACCGAACCAATACGCCGCATTTTGGACAGATGCGTGATAACGAGCGGACGGTTGCGGATTGAAAATCAATCCACCTAGTTTTGGACGGATGGTGGATTTGGGGTTCCTTTGGCCTCAACTGAACCGCCAAACTGCCCTAGTAATTTGTATGACTTTGTGTTTTCAATTTGTTTAGACATTCTATTTGTGTTTTCAATTAAAAAAGAGTTTAAATATTCTGTTAAATATGTTCTGTTGCAAAAAAATTTCTACTTGAATATATTTTTTGAATTGAAAAAAATGAAAGTATTATTTATCTACATTTTTTGGTTTTCAAATCTAACTCTAAAAATAATAAAGAAAAAAAGATAATGTATGCTGGTTGGTTTTTGTTTTAAAAAACAGATATAGATGTAACAATACAGAGGCATACAATCTCTTCTACTGCTCTTTTCATGATTTTGGTGGTTGAATTGTTTGTATAATTTTAGAACCACAGATTGTAATACATTATGTGGATGAGGCATGCAGTGATTGTAATATTATAAAGTTTCAAACTTTCTTTCTTTGATGAGGCATGCAGTGATTGTAATACTTTTTTAAGTTATCAACTGTAATATTTTATTTTATTTTTTATTTAGGAAGTGCACAAGTTGAATTATATTGCAAATTTATAAAAATTTTAAACTGCCAAACCGATTCGCATCCATCCGCTAATCTGTCAATCCGCTCAATCTACATCCGCCGGATTGGCGGATGGATGCGAATTGATTTTCTCCAATCCGCCAATCTGGTGGACAGATGGTGGATTGGAGGTTTCGTGGCTACAACCAACCCATGCCCACCTCTAGCATCCAAGGTGAAAGCCCCGAAAACTGCGCGTATACACGGGTACTGATCCCGCGTACAAAATTTCCATTGAAATGATAATATTAATGCTTGTATAGCCTATGTTTACATTGTTCCCAATTTATGGTTTCCTCTAGTTAAATTTCTGGGAAAGGTTATATTGTTTTGAAATTCTCAGAGTGTGATTCACTGCCATGTGTTCTATTGTAAAGGAAATGATTTATGAACCATGAATTTTATCTTGGCATTGCATGGTTTCGGAAAGAGAAGTAAAATGTTTTGGCACGGGCATTGCATATGCATTCACCTTATGGCTCTGTTAAGATTTGTATACTGTGTTGGATTATTTCTACTAGGCTTTGGTCACCCCATGTGGGAAAAACATTTCAGGTGCTGATGATATGCCTCCGCCTAGGCAATAGCTTAGGAGAACTTGGAGCAAGAGCTTCTTTTGTGTATTTACTTTTGTACAAGCCAAGGGCTTTAACTGTATTGGACTTAAGTCCACTTTTTTTTTAACCAAGTATCGTCTTGGAAAGAAGTAAGCCTTTAGGGCATTCCTTATTTTTCCAACCTTTATCATGTCTTTCTATTATATCACTCTTTTGTAAAGCTTAATTGTAAATCAATGAAATATAACTTCTTTATTGTTGTGAGTACTTCTTGATATTGAGTACGGGTAATAGTATTTATTTCAGGGCGTTACAGAAAGCATTAACAATTTAAACAATTCTCTATGATTTTTTTACTAGGACTGTTATTGCTTTAAAATTCTACACATTTTTAGATCCTAATGTGATTTATATCGCTTGGCCCAACTAGAATTGTAAAATCATAAGTTCTAGTACCATCAGTAAAATGGAGAAAAAAGAAAAACAATGATACAAGGGATTGATTATATATGCTTCCATGGATTTGGGTTTGCTCAAATGGTGCATTATTAAATGTAAAATTTGAATGAATATTGTGGCTTATTAATAAGAAATAAAAGTCTCATTATTGACATGTTTTATTATAGTTCTGTTAACTTAGTTAGATGGTGAAGTCTAGAAGTGTATTAATTCATGAACTTCAATCAATGCCCATAAAGGTATTATGCATCCCTCATAGTAAATCCCATCTCCTGCTAGAAACAAGTCACAAAAACAATTTACTTTTTTCTGACACTGCATTGTCTAAATGTTATGCCCTCTATCCTATAATCTGTTGCTATATATTTTGTTGATAGAGAAAATTTTCCAAGTTAAACTTTGAATTTACACAAGTATGACTACTATGGGTAGTCCTAAGAATGGTGTACAGATCCATTAGAGTCAAAATGTAGTAGTAACCTTGTTATGCGGCATAGATAACTTAGCTAACAAAAGAATCTCTCTCACACGAATAGAGGAGTAAGGAATGTGGTCGAAGAAAAAGTAAAGAAGCAATGCAGAATATGAAGATCAATAAGAGTAATAATAATGAAGATGTTCCAAAGTAGAAAGAGCGTCACATAGTTTCATGGTCTCAAGAGGTCACTTATCCTATACTTTCTCTGTTTTGTTCTCTTAATCGCTTGACTGGTTGGTTTGTCTGATATTCAATGCATGGATTACTTGACTTGCAGGAGGATGATATATTTCGCGAGCAAATTCATATTCATGGAACTAAAAAGTATAGATTTTTTAATCAATTTTAATTTTTGTCATATTGATATGATTAGAGGTCAGTGTTGATGAGTGAAATTGATGGTTTATTTTGGAATGTATGTTTGCAATTTGCCTTTCATTGCATCAAAATTCAAGGACAAAACAACCAGACAATGCCGAAGAAGGTTTAAACATAGCTTTACCTATGGCCTGAATGCAAGTTATAAGCTTAATATTCCTATTTATGAAAGGCATATTATGTAAATTAGGTTATATGAGTTTGTAGAGGCATGTGCTTTTATCACGGCTTATGAAAGGCATATTATGTAAATTTGGTTATATTATCTAGATTTGTTAAAGAACTTTGTTAGGTGCTTGTACTTGAAAGAATTGATGTTCAATGTTTATAATAAAAAATTATTTGCGTTAACAAAAAATTCGTTGCTAAAAAGCTATTATTGTACTATTTGTAAATGTCATTGAAAACTATTTGTGACAATAACAAAATGATCGCCAAAAAACCTATTAGTATTTTTTCTTTGTTTTTTGTGATGGCAAAATGGCAGTCGACATAAGTAGTTTAGGTGGTCGCAAATAATTTGCGATTGTTGCTTTGCCGTTGCAAAAGTATTAACCAACCCCACATTCGCGTCCCCCATTTGCAGTCGCATGGGCCGTCGCAAAAGGTCTTTTGCAACCGTGTTTTTATTATTTGTAACGGTTTGTGACGGTTGCAAAAAGTACTTTTCTAGTAGTGCATGTTCCAATTGATTTAGTTTTTTTTTTTTTTGGTGGTTCTTAATTTTTCTTTTTTCTTTCACTTAGGTAAACCTGTAAAGAAAATTATTATAAAAACAAAACAAGAAACAAACAAATAATTTAGATTTGTAAGAGTCTTATATAAGTAAACTAACAATTCTTAACTTCTAGCAATTTATGTAATGTCTTAGCCAAGCTCAATAATTTTCTTCATGAATTTTCTTCACGTTTTCTCATATAATTAAAAAATTCATTCTCAAACACAATAACTTTTCTTATCTCTTAAAATAGTCAAAATGCCATTTTAAATGTTAATTTCAAACAGCCACTTACTTAAAAATAGTTAAAATTTACTTATATATATATTTTTTTAATTTTTTTTCAATTAATTAAAAATAAATTTATCCATCATTATTTAATCCCGTACATAGCACGAGTTATATAAACTAGTTTGTTTTAATGGATTAAAAATATAATGGAATTTTGTTGTAGAAGTTAAAAAATAATAAATTCATTCCATTTCACCTAATTTAATGCCATTCGGCCTTCATTCCAATTAATTAACTATTGTATGAGATTGTTATCTACAAATAAGATTATTCTTCACTGAATTGAATGTAGTAGAAGATTAAACAAATCGAATTGTTCATATTGTGATGTTCATCGAGCATATCATCCATAAAAAAATCAAGTTAATTAACTATGTATAACCCATAATCAAGTCTTAATTGTTTTAAAACAAATTACCAAATTATGTTAATCAGTTTTTTGAGGAAAAAAACAAGTGTGGTCTTTTGGAGTTACATATATGTAAATAATCTGATTGCTTGTTCAAATGAAACAATTATATGGAAATATATAAATTAATTGAGTTAATTAAGTTTATCACTTGTACATTATTTTCTGTGAGAAAGGTCTCATGTTGATTCTTGTCGAGTGTTAATTCTATAGAATATACATCATATGCTCGAATTATGACATTTGTGTTATTTAGTTATAACTTATTGTGGTATTAGTTATGTTGGAGCATGTGGGAAGGTAGAGTCTTACATCGGATAAAGAATAAAATAGATGGGTCTTAATATACATTTGATGGGCTCTCAACTTATTGACTTAAGCTTTTAAGTGGGTATGAGTTCTAAATGATGTATGTTGGGCCTTCATATAGTGTTTGTGGACTTTGGAGTTTTTCGTTGATGCCAATTGCTAGTATTGTTATGCACTTGTTGGCTTTCTAATTCCCTAACAACTGGTATCAAAGTCGATGGTACACGATCTATAGGCAGGCTCTTTTGGAGCATCGATGTTAGTGGGCTTGGGATTGCATGGAAACTCTTGATGGAGTAAGAAAAATCCATGATGACTCTTGGCGGACAAAATAAAAATTTCTAGTGCACAAGGAATTTGGATCACAGAAAGGTGGCTCTCTTTTAATAGAGTATGGTGGCTCACAATTGAGTATCTATGGGTGGTCTGGGTTGGACTCGATGCTGAAGAGTTATAGATCAAATTAAAGAGGGAGTGTGTAAAATGATGAACCTGTTATGATGATAGATCAAGATTCGAGGAGGAGGAGGAGGAAGGGGCCCATTATTTGGTTCACACATGAGGGAGAGATATTTGGAGCATGTGTGAAAGTAGAGTTCCACATCTGATAAAGAATAAAATAGATGGGTTTTAATATACATTAGATGGGCTCTCCACTTATAGGCTTAAGCTTTTAAGTAGGTATGAGTTCTAAATAATGAATGTTAGGCCTTGATATAGTGTTTGTGGACTTGGAGCTTCTCCTTGATGAATTGAGCTAGTATTGTTGTGCACTTGTGGACTCCTCAATTCCCTAACAAGTTAAGTCTTGGTTATGACTATTTGTCATGTTAATTATGACTTCTTGTAATGTTGATTAGGACATATTGTGATTATTATTTTGGTTATAATCGAAAAGTTCTTTAGCAATTATGTTTTTTTTTTCTTTTTTTATAACTAAAAGTAATTTAGTTATGACATTTATAATAATTCACACCATTTTTAAAAATGTATATTTTAGAGTGGCCCTTTTGATTATATTATTAATATTTAGGACAAGAAAATTGGTGATTGTGGAGAAGCGGTTTGAAAATACTCTTCTGATCTTGGGGGACACTCGTGATCCGCAGATAGTCACTTGAAAAGGAATAAACACTCCGGTCGGGGGTGCCGGAATTAGCACTCCGACGGACAAAGCAGTCTCAACACTCAAGATTACTTATATTCTAAATTAAGCACAACAATTCTCACCTACCTTTCTTAGTCTGTTGTTCCTTTATTTATACTCGTTTCCTGGGCCTCGGGGCCAGGTCCACTTTTCACTTATTATCCTTTTATTTACTCGGCTTCATAGTTCAATATCTACTCGGCTTATCTGTTTTATTTGGATTCCTGATCGTGCAGGAAAGAGCCGAGTAATATCTATCTTCTAGAGTACGCTTCTGATTCTTCCAATTATCCAGCCCCCACAATTGCCCCGCAAACACCCCTACTAGCACTAGTTAGTCGGCGTGTTTGGCTTCTAGTCTGGGAAGTCAAAAATTCGGCGGTTAATCCTCTCCCCGATGTGTGTCAGAACGCGTACATGCTTTTTGGTCATTATAACGCTTTCCCGCCTCATTCGTGCTTCTCTCGCATTTATCACGATTTGAAACTTCAGTCTCTTCGAATGCACGCTTTTTCGAATATTTGAGCCTCCTGGATTGCCAGTCGGTATCTCTTCTCTGACTCGCGTTTTCTGCAACTCCTCTTCGTCTCTTCTTGTCTCCTTTGCTTTTCGTAAGTTTTCTTCTCTTTTCTTTGTAATCCTACTTTCCGTATTTATTTTTGATTTAGAATATCCTTGGACCCTTACGAGAATGGCTAAACATTTGAAAGACCTCCTTTCCGAGGGTCGAATTTATGGGTTCCGACAACATTTCTCTATCCCTGACGATGTCCATCTATCTCTAGTGACAGACAATACCCTTGATATGGAGAGGGAAGACCAAAATACCATCGTTTTTCCTCTCCTATCCATTGTGGAGGGCGGGGTTCGTTTTCCCTTTCACCCATTTCTTAGGGCCGTCCTCCGTCACTGGGGTCTGATTCCTTCCCAACCCAATGTGAATTTCTTTCGAATCATAATGGGAATTGTAGAGTTGAACCGGCGCCTTAGGATCAACCTTGGCATTTCGGTGATTCGGCACTGCTACGCCTTAGCCAAATCCTCTGGTCGGCTCGAGCGCTATTTTCTCAAGGCCAAGGACACCGACCATCACTTGGTAACCATGCTTGCCAGCTCTGGCAAATGAGTTGACGATGTAATGGTCAATGTTCGTGGCAATTGGGAATTCGGTGAGGGCGAAGATCGCCTAGACCCTATTCCCAGAAAGATGGGTGAACCAGGTTGTCGTGTAACCCCTTGTGTCTATTGATCTTTCTTTTATTCGGCTTTTTCTTCAAGTTTAATTCTTTATTTTTGCAGGCAATAAGTTGAATAGGATTTTGACCTCGGCTGATGACGTTGTCCTTGCAAGACCTACCCGGCTCTTTTTCTGAAGGTATGGCTGGGGAAAATCTTACACAGATGGCGCGAAAGAGAAATGCCGAATGAATGGCCGCCTGAAAAAAAGCCGAGGTCGCCCGTTTTGAACCTGCCCTGATTGAGTCTTCGCAAACCGTTATTGGAGGAGAGACGGCTGAAGTTATTATGGCCGAGACGGAGAAGGATGTCGACCAGCAGTTTACAGAAGAACGGCTGATTCCAGAAGGGCGGGGCGAAAAACGTACCACTGAGGGAGAAGTCAGCTCGGAGGATAGCCTTGCTAGCAAACGGCCTCGATTAGAGGAATCAGACGTGGTTCCTTTCATTGTTCAGCCAAAGATCAAAAATACGCCGATCTCCTCTGACGCATCCGCCATGAAGGATCTAGCCGTAGCGTTGAGCTTGGCCGCCTCAGTTTCGCTGCCGGCTGACAAGACCACCTTTCGAGGGGAGCCAAATTTGGTAACTGTAGCGTTAGCTGCCCAGTCGGCCCTTCTGGTATGTGACTCTTTTTCTTGTTTGGTTTGGTTTTTGTACGATATTTCTTGGTATGTGTTGATCCCAACTCCTTGTTTTGCAGACGGTTGGAAGGATAGCCGAACTAGGCCGCCAGCATCACGATGCCATTGAAAGAATTGGCAACTTGAAGTCTGAAGCTGAAGGTGAGAGGAGTAGGGCCAAGTTCGAGGCGATGAAGGCCGCAATGGAAAGTGCTCGAGTCGAAGTTGAGAAGGAAAGGGCTCGAACTGCTGACCAACTCAGATCCGAAGCCGAGGGTAGAGCGAACGCGAGCGTGGAATCGCTTAAGTTAGTCAAGGAGGCGCTTGCCAAAGTGGAGGCCGAGTTAAAAGAGTTGAAGAAGGCCAAGGAAAGAGCCGACTCTGAGGCTTCTGCAGCGTTCGAGGTTGGGAAGAGCGCCACCTTTAAAGATTACTTAGAAGAAGTCCCCAAATTCGAGAATCGTGGATTCAAACATGGGTGGCTTAAGGCTCTTGCCTCCGGTGGAGTTACATTGGCCTTGCCAATTCCATACGAGCAACTGGACGTTGAGCCACTTGAGTTTGATCCCGAGGATTGATCTGGGAGACACTCTAGTTTTATTAATTATTTTCAATTTCAATGTATGTTTTTGTTTAGTGGATTTCTGTTAGTACAAGGTAATTTTCATGTATAAATTAGTTACTTCTGCGCTCAATTTATTAATGAAAATTTCCTTTCCATTTCACTATTACTTGTACGCAGTTTTTGATATTAATAAAGAGGTTTGCCTTTCACTATTGTGGCGCCGAATAGGATTAGTTCATGGGCATTCTATTAGTAAATCGACTCATGGGGCGGCTGGGGCACTCAAGCCGAGTAGATTGATGTATCTGCCCTTGCCTTAGCTGGTTCATGAACATTAAACGCCGAATAACACGAGCTTATGAATATTGAGTCGCTTCATGAGGCGGCTGGACGGCTGGGGCACTCGGTCATGGGCATTCTATTAGTAAATTGCTTCATGGGGCGGCTAGGGCACTCAAGCCGAATAGATTGATGAATCTGCCCTTGCCCTAGCTGGTTCATGAATATTAAACACCGAATAACACGAGCTTATGAATATTGTGTCACTTCATGACGCGGCAGGGGCACTCAGGCTGAATAGATTGATGAATCTGCCCTTGCCCCCCGTGAGACGGCGAACTTAAAAAATGATTAAATTTATGGATCTGATCTAATCAAAATGAATTCATGAGGTGCCGAATATTGTACTGATGAATCGATTCGTGGAATGACTGGGGCACTCAAGCCAAATAGATTAATGAATCTTCCCTTGCCCCAGCTGGTTCATGAACATCAAACGCCGAATAACATGAGCTTATGAATATTGAGATGAATCTGCCCTTGCGGACGTTAAGACTGCCGAATAACAATGTTTGATGGGGGCACATGACTCGGTCGGCGCCGGGCTGTTGAGGTTTTCAATATTAATGAGATTGCCTTGGAGGTGCTGCCCTCATAGGGAATAAATGAATGGGCATCCTATTTATGGGCTCAGTGAACAACTCAGTCCATCTCTTTAAGGAAGATTAAACAAGTGCGAATGTCGAATAAACTCTTTTTTAACAGCAAAAGGGAAACAAGGACGCTAGCTGAGCTGGGAGGAGACATGGATCAAAGTGGTGAACCTTCGCATGCGGAAGGTAGGATTTCGAGGGATCGGAGAGAGACGCCAATCTCCTCGTCGTTGAAGTAGGTCACCTAGGAGGGACAAGAAGCCACATGGAAAATCTCTACAACCTCGTTCTGGAAGGGCGCTCGACGCGAACCCACGCCCATTGAGTTTTGCAGTCTTCGTGGGGAATAGACCCATGACAAAGGCGGACTCGATCATTCGAGATCCAAATGTGGCAGTCAAGTTTGCTCAACAGATTTTTCCACCCGAGGTCCAGCAGTCGATGGTAGGTCGGCAGGACTTCGAAGTGTTTCATGAAGGCATTCACAGTGTGGTGAAGGGGCTCTACACCGCCTACGAAATCGGAATGCGTCTCCGTGCTGCCTGCCAAGAAATAGAGGAGAAGGATGAATGTATTCGAAGCTTGGTGGCTTACACGGAAGCGGCTAAGCGGGAGCTAAGGAAGGTCAAGGCCGTTCAGACACAACCCGCCGGACAGGCTAACCAAATCATGGAAAAAAGGGTTACCCAGTGGCTCATCAGTACCGCACTTGCCGACCACGATACGGCGAGCATGTTCGCAATTGAGTCCGCAAAGGGGAGGGCCTATGAAAAAGGCTTCCATGAAGGCCGAAAAGTAGGGATACAGAAAACCAAGGAAAAGCTTGCCGACGAAGTTTGCCGATGTGAAAATCGTGGATTTAAGCACAGTTGGATCAAGGCGCTTCAGGTCGAGGAAGCTCTCTGAGCAGCGGACGTCCATTCGGCATTGCCACTCTACCAACATAACCATTTTTCGTTTTCCGCCTTTGAAGTCGAGCAGAGTGAGGATAAGGGCGGCGCTGTATAAAAACACAATGTAACGTTCGAATGCAGAGCGCGTTCAAAACTATGTAATTATTGCCTGATTGAATAAAATGTTTTATTGTAACTTTCATTCAGCACTCCCGTGTTTGTATGTTTTGTGTTTCATTGCATAAATTTTTGAATAAATGTATAAACATTTAATATTTATTCGGCATACACGTATTTCGTGTTTCATTGTATAAGCATTTCATTCCAAACATTTACATGCTTTAATGTGTAAATGGGTTTTGTCGGCTTGTCCTGAGTTCTTCATCAAACATGGCTCCGAATTCGGGCATTTTATCAGTTCAAAGTCGTAATGCACCGACGAGGGAGATTGGCTTAATCAGCCAATCGTGATATCCACGAAGGGGGCTCTGAATCCGGAGGCTTTTATCGGCCCAAAGAGCTTGTAAACTGAATCATGTGATTTAAGAAATAAGAAACTTCGCATTGCAGAAGTGAAATTTGTACAAATATCAAGTCCCACAAGTCGGGTCAATGATAGAATTTACATAAATGCGTTAAATTCCAAGGTCGTGGGAGATTCCTTCCTGATATATCTTTCAGCCGGTACGCCCCCGCTCTCGCAATAGAATCAATCTGGTAGGGGCTGTCCCAGTTTGGACCCAGTTTTCCATCGGCCAGTTTCCTGTCGACTGGAAGCACCTTCTTCAGGACGAACTCTCCTGGTGTGTAGCGGCGCAACTGAACGCATTGATTATACGACTTTGCCAACTGCTACTGGTACCGTGCCATAGACGTAAGGGCTCGGTCTCTTCGTTCTTCGATTAGAATCAAATCCAAAGCCAGCATCATGTCATTTCGGCCCGTATCAAAAACTTGCGAATTGAGGGTCGAGTGGCCGATCTCCAGGGGTAACAACGCTTGGGTTCCAAAACATAGGGCAAACGGCATTTCTCCGGTTATCTTCTCGGCGTAGTTCGATGGGCCCGCAATACACTCGGCAATTCTTCGACCCATTTTCCTTTGGCTTTCTCCAGCCTCTTCTTGATGCCGTCCAAGATGGATTTGTTAGAGGCTTCGGCTTGACCATTGCTTTGGGGGGGAAGCCGGCGTAGAAAAGTAAGGCCGGATACCATACTTGCTGCACAACTCTCGGTACACGCCACAATCAAACTGTGTGCTGTTGTCTGAGATAAGAGCTCTTGGAATGCCGAATCGTGTTATGATGTTCCTCCACACAAAGCGCTTAACATCAGCATCCCAAATTGTGTTAATGCCTCCACTTCAACCCATTTCGTGAAGTAATCTGTTGCGGCGATTAGGTATCGCTTGTTCCCTGGGGCCCTCGGCAATGGTTCTATGATATCAAGCCCCTACTGGGCTAATGGCCAGGGACTGGTGATAGATTTCAACTCTTCAGCAGGCAAATGGTTTAACTGGGAGAACTTCTGGCACTATTCAGACTTTTTGCGTAACATTCAGCGTCCGCTCTCATTGTCGGCCAATAATACCCCTGCGTTATAGCTCAATGGGCCAAAGAGCGTCCGCCAGAATGGGCACCACAATTGCCTTCGTGTATCTCAGTCAGAAGCTCCTCGACTTTGTCCGGGTGCACACATTCCAAATATGGCCAGAGAGGGAATTTTTGTAAAGCCTTCCTTGTGGATCCAAGTAGTATCGCATGGCTTTGTTTCACAGCTTGTGCGCTTCTTTCTTTTCCTCTGGAAGTTGTTCAGAAGATAGGAATGCAACAATGGGATCTATCTAACTTGGTGCAGATTCTATAACGTTGATCTAGACTTTCTCCGAAAGGCCAATGCTTGGCTCCAGGATGAAACCTACTTCGATGGTCCGTTTAATCTCTAAGGTGATTGCGGAGGCTAGGCAAGCCAAGGCATCCGCATGGGTGTTATGATCACGTCTTATCTAGTTCAACTCATGATGGTCAAATTTTGCCAACAAGGAATTGGCCGTTTTCATGTAGGCCGCCATACGGTCGTTTCTTGCCGCGTACTCCCCCTTTAGCTGATTGATCACCAGTTTTGAGTCGCAAAACACAAGAAAACGCCGAGCACCCAGGATATGCGCATTCTGTAAACCGGCTAGAAGGGTTTCGTATTCGGCTTCGTTATTTGATGCTTCGAAGCCGAGCTTGACGGCCTGCTCAATTATTGCACCGTCAGGGGCCATAATTATAACTCCGGCTCCACTGCCCCGCTGGTTGGACGATCCATCACAATACAACTGCCAAATGTCCCCAACATAAATCCTCCAGTTCGGCTTCGGTTGAATTTTATCAGACTTGAAGTCGGCAAGGCCCCCAGTGAATTCGGCGACAAAGTCGACAAGCACCTGTCCCTTGATTGAGGTTCTAGGTAGAAATTGAATATCGTACTGGTCGAGTTCCAGAGCCCACTTTGAAACATGCCCAGATGCTTCCGCACTGCGTAATACTGATCGGAGGGGATAATTTGTTAGCACCCTAATGCTATGCCCCTGGAAGTAATGCATCAGCTTCCTTGCCGCCATGACTAGGGCTAAGATGAGCTTTTCCAGCAGAAGGTAGCGTGTTTCGGTGTCAACCATTGCCTTGCTCACATAATACACTGGCCGCTGCTCCCACAGCTCTTCCTTTATCAGTACGGCGCTGACGGCTCAGTCATAAACTGCCAGATACAAAATGAGCGGGTCGCCAACAGAGGGTGTTGTCAGGAGTGGTACTGAGCGGAGGTAGGTCTTCAAGCCGTTGAAAGCGGCTTCGCATTCGGCAGGTCATTCAAAAGCCTTGCCCTGCCGTAGTGTATGAAAGAATTGCCGGCAACGATCTATGGACCGACTAATGAATCTGTTGAGTGCGGCGGCCATCCCCATCAACTTTTGAACCTCTTTTACTGAACGAGGGAGCTGAGCTCCAGGATTGCTGTGATTTGCCTTGGGTTGGCTTCAATTCCTCTGTGGTTGACAATGTAACCCAAGAATTTGCCAAAATCGATACCAAACGCACATTTGGAAGCGTTCAACTTCATTCCATATTTGCGTAGGATGCCGAATGTCTCTTCCAGATCGGCTATATGATTCTGCTCTTCCTTGGACTTGACCACCATATCGTCAATGTACACTTCCATAGTGTTGCCAAGTTGCTCCTTGACCAGTCTCTGGTAGGTTGCCCCTGTATTCTTCAGCCCAAAAGGCATAACCTTATAGCAATAGGTACCTCTTGGGGTGAGGAATGCAGTTTTCTCTTGGTCCTCCGGATGCATAGCGATTTGATGATAACCTCTGTAGGCATCAAGGAAGCTCATACGCTGATGACACGCCGTAGCATCTACAAGTTGGTCTATCCTGGGAAGAGAAAAGTAGTCTTTGGGGCAGGCTTTGTTTAGATCCGTAAAATCGACGCAGACTCGCCAAGTCCCATTTTTCTTCTTCACAACCACAGTATTAGAGAGCCATGTGGGTAAGTCACTTCCCTGATTGCTCCGAGCAACCGGTCTACCTCTTCAACGACGGGAGTAGTGTGCTCTGCGGCTGATCTTCGGTTTTCTGAATGATTGGCTTGTACTTAGGGTCAACATTCAAACAGTGCTCCGAAACAGATGGGTCTATGCCCGGCATTTCATATGGAGTCCACGCGAACACATCAAGATTGCCGAGTAGGAAGGATACTAGCTGCTGTCGGTCGGCTTGACTCAAGGAGGCGCCGACCATGAAGAACCTCTCTGGATTGCCGTCAATCTCAACTTGATCTAGGTCTTTCGTGGCTTTCTCATTTGGGAGTCCCCCGACATCGTCGAGGCTGTCTCGATCCGGCCCCTCAATGGATAACTTGGAACTCCTTTGGCGTCTTTCCAGAAAGGAGATAACATGCCTGTGCCGATTGCTGGGAACCACGGATTTGCTCAATGCCGTGTTCTGTTGGGAAGCGCAGCAACTGATGATAGGTGCTTGGAACGACGCTCATTGTATGCTACCAAGTTCACCCCATGATGAGATTATACGGCGAAAGAAGCTTGACGACCAAGAATTCCACATCCACTGTTTGGGAGCCCACTCGAACGGGTAGTGTGATTTTCCCCAACGGATACTCTGGATTTGTGTTGAAGCCGAATAGTGGATAAGGAGCCGAGGATAGGTCTGATTCGTTGTAGTTGAGTTTGATGAAGGTCTTGTAATACATAACCTCCGAAGTACTCCCCTGGTCTATGAGAACGCGCTCAACAGTAAATCAATTTACGCGTAGTTCAATGACCAGTAGATCAATGTGGGGGACTATTATGTCGATAAGATCAGAATCGTCGAAGGTAATACTCGGAGCTTCACGTGGCCTTTTTGCTGGCGTTAGTTGCTTTTGGGGTACTGGGTGTGACTGAATTGCATGGACGGTTGGAGGCGTTGGCAAGCTGTATATCATATGAATGACGCCAGCCGAGGGCGAATCCTGTCGTAGTGCAACTGTTTTGGTTGCGCTCTTTCGGACATGTTGCTGGAGCCGACCATCTTGCACCAACTCCTCAAGGTGGTCTTTCAAAGCATAGTAACTGTCGATGTCATGACCACGATCATTTTGATATTCACACCGCTTATCTCGTCTTCTCGTATCGGGAGGTCCCACCACTTTGGATGGCCATTTGAAGGACGAAAGGTGTTGAACTTTGGACATGACTGAGCTGATTGGTTCGCCCCTCTTTCTGGGCTCTGGGGATAATGAGTCACAGTCGCTATCAGCGTCTTGTTGCCGGGCTCGAGGTCGTCAACCACCTGCTTTCAGAGGTCGTTCCGGATCTTGGCGCACGGCTTGTTTGGACTTTGCCACTTCCAAGGCCAAATCTTGACGGAGATGCTCGTTCTCAGCGATCATGTTCTCCAACCTTTGCTCGTTTTTCTTTGTCTGTTCCATGATCGCTTGCATTGCCTCATGCTCTAGAGTCAAAGGTGATGCGAAGTGCAAAGCGCATCTTGCTGGGATAATCTCCGGTCCATGCATGTTTGTTAGAGTGAAATCGTTTATCTGCGTGGTTTCATCAGTGACTATTGGAGGGTCCTCTGTCACGCCCGCCATGGATATACTTGAGTATTCCCACAGACGCCGCCAATTGTGGAGAAGTGGTTTAGAAATACTCTTCTGATCCTAGGAGATGCTCGTGATTCGCTGATAGTCACCTGAAAAGGAATAAACACTCCGGTCGGAGGTTCCGGAATTAGCACTCCGATGGACAAATCAGTCTCAACACTCAAGATTACTTATATTCTAAATTAAGCACAACAATTCTCACATACCTTTCTTAGTCTGCTGTTCCTTTATTTATACTCATTTCCTGGGCCTCGGGGCCAGGTCCACTTTTCACTCATTATCCTTTTATTTACTCGTCTCCATAGTTCAGTATCTACTCGACTTATCTGTTTTATTCGGCTTCATGATCGTGCAGGAAAGAGCCGAGTAATATCTGTCTTCTAGAGTACGCTTCTGATTCTTCCAATTATCCGGCCCCCACAGTGATAAATTCAATTTAGAGAGTGTATAGCGCATCAGGTCTAGTGGATATTTTTTATTAGTGAGAGTTTCACGTTTTGTGAAATAGTTTTGGGAAAAATCCTATAGGACATTTTGTTTCCAATTTTACCCCTTCACATTTTTTATTTGTTCAAATTTTTTTCTATCTATTCAATTTTTTTTACCCTATTTGTTTAATTTTTTAACCTTTTAAATTCAAATTTCCCTTATCTGTTTAAATATTTGTCCAAATAAAATTCTATCTATCCAATTTTGTGTCTATTTATCCAATTTTTTGTCCATCTGTTCAATTTTCCACCCTATTTGAACAAATCTATTATCTTATTTGCTGAAAATCAACTATAACAGATCTGTTTAAAACAAATATGTTCTATCTGTTCAAAATTTTATTATTTTCCTATATGTTCAAATCTCTCATCTCTATCTCTTATTTGTTGTAATCAGCTTTTTCTTCATCGCCCACTATCTGTTAAAATCATTCCACAAACAAAGATTCATCATCATCAAAACTAGGGGTGTGCGCGGTGCAGTTTGGACAATTTGAGAGTAAAATTATAAACTGAATGACGGTTGACAGATTGGCAAATTGCGATTAGAGCGATTTTGGACAGATTGGCCGATTAAAGAATATTCTAACCAATTATCAAGTCATTGCATAATATATAACACTAATTTGCATAATATTTTTTTATATATAACACAAGCTATTTTTACATAATATTTTTCATAAATATATTTACTAATTTGTAATAAATTTCACATCTTAAATCTGTCTCACATTCATTTTTACTTTGGCATTTCATTATAGGTTAATATATATATATATATATATGTATGTATGTATTAACTATAGCTGAGCAAAATGGTTTTGAAGACAAATTATAAATTTTAAAGCTTAAATTGCTGTTAGTGGATATAGCTGTTCAGATTGATGTAGATCGGCGCAGTTTTAGCGGATTGGGTGGTATTTTGCGCAACTATAATCACAACATAGATTCATCATCATCATCATCATCATCAACAACAACAACAACAACAACAGCAACAACAACAACAAATTGTAAAACTAAAGCGCATTTTAGCAAAAAATGCCATGAACATAAAATTTGTGTGGTGCTTACCATCCATGAACCATAGTCCATCGCAAGATATGTACGATTAAAATGTTCAGATCTGAATACATATACATATACATACATTCGAAGCTAAATACTTGTATATCAAAAGGAGAGAAGGAGGAGGAGGAGGATGAATGAAGGAATAGAGAGAGAGAGAGAGAGAGAGAGAGTTTTGTGTCGCTAGATCTGGTCACTTCGACGGATCTAGATCCACCAGAGAATATGTAACGTCCCAAAATAATAACAATAGCCCATATCATAACATTCCTTATAATTGATCAATAACATCATATGTTATATTCCATTCATAAACTTGATAATACAAAAGATTTAGATCCTGAATCTATATCATATGACATGGATACATGAATTAAAATAAAAGTAAAATTCAAGTAATTATATGCCCTAATGGCTATATCTTTCCAAGGCAATATTTTGTTAAATCAAAACGAGTTCAACTTAATACAATTAAAGCCCATGGCTTGTACAAAAATAATTACATCAAATAACAAAAGGATGCCCTTGGCTCCAAGTCCTCCCAAGCTATATCCTTGGTGGGAGCATATTATCAGCACCTGAAAGTTGTTTTCTACATAGGTTGAGCCAAAGCCCAATAGAGATACTTTATCACAATATACGAATCTTAACAAAGTCATAAAGTGAATGCACATGCATGCCATTTGTCAAACATTTCACATTTTCTATCTCAAAACCATACAATGTCAAATTATATATCAATTCATGAAAATAATCTTTTTATAATAGAAAATGGGGTAGTGGATACAAAACACTAGGAATCTCCAATTACTTGTCTACCAGTAGGCTATGTGAGCACTACAAGACACATTTTACCGGTACTAACTGGAAGGATCGGTACCTAACCATGTAGGTTTTTGGACTTTCACCAAGGACACACAAGCCAACATAATAACCACAACCACACCCCCTAATCAGATTCACTAAAGTATTCACTCATTTTTCTCAAAATTAAACATTTTCAATGTTTAAGTATGCAACAATGTTCAATGCAAGATGTATGAATGATTAGTTTCAATTCACCTAATCCTCATGTAATTTCTACAACAATCAAAACTATTCTCCACTGATAGCTTAAAATAAATATTTCTATACAATAGATAATTTTCCAACAACAGATATAATCTCTCCATTTTTAACATGTTAGTGATATTACATATCCAACTCCACCATCATCATCAACATATACATTTTTCCATTCTTACAAAACTAACATCATTTTATGTTTTCTTTCACAAAACTAAATATCCATAATTTTAGAATAAAAACCCCATTCACTTACAAAATTAATTTTAAGTAAAAAAATCCACTATTTTAACATATCTCAATCATAAACACATTCCCACAACCTTTCTCAAGAACCCATTTGAAAGCCCCTCCTTTTTAATTCAAGCCAAACCCTAGGTTTAACCCAAAATTCCCAAATCACTATATTCTACCAATAGACAAATTACTAAGGTAAAAATCATACCAAAGGTTGAAGAAATCTCTACCTCAATATTAGAAGACAAGAGAGAGCAAGGGTTGAAGTTTGGCAGAGTCAAACATGATAACTCCTCCAATTAAAAGAAAGCCCTTGACGTGCCCTACATTTTTTTCCCAAAGGGCTAGCGTGTGGAAATCAATAGGTTGAGTGTATTTGGGGCTTGAAAGTAAGAACTAGAGAGAGAGAGAGAGAGAGAGAGTGTGTGTGAAGATCTAGGGTTTTTGAAATGTTTAGAGAGAGTGAGAAATGAAAAGGTGACCCAAAATATTCTTTTCTCGGATTGATATACACGCAGACTACTCAAGTGACCAAAACACTGCTCAAGCGTCAGACATAATAAGTGACACCACTCGGGTGACCAAAAATACCGCTTGTAGACACCGCATTTTTGACCGTCCTCAAGACTTGGACGTCATCGTTTGATCACTCGATGATCATCCATGCTCGTGTTCGTTTTGAGTTCTCGGAGGTCTCGGCTACGCGCCTTGCCTCAAGATCTTTCAACTTGTCTGTTTTGTGCTTGGTTGTGAACCAAACACTTGTGTTTTTGCTTCTAAGGGAAAAGGGCGGCTTGTTTGCCATGCCCTCAACCCACCGGCCAAGGCCTGAGGCCACCGGCCCTATTTTCTTGCCTGAGGCCAAAGTGTGTTGGCCGATCGGCACTATTTTTGGTCGGCCGGCCATTGTGTTGGTCGATCGGCCATTTTTGCTGGCAGATATTTTGTGCCAGCTGGCACAACTGGTACGCACAATTCCCCCCCTCCATACACGTGTATGGAGGGATTTGAGCCTTGCTTAGCTTCTCCAAGAAGCTTTGCAAAATTGGTTTTCTATAAAAGGAGAGTCTCCTCTCCCTTTCTAGAGGTTCTGAAATTAGGGTTAGAAAAAGTTGTATCTCTCTATCTCTATATCTCCCTATCTCTATCATTTGTGTGTGTATTTGTGACCTAAAGTGATTTTTGTTCACACTATTGCACACAAACACCTAGCATTACACCATCCTTGGTTGCTGAGGTTCTAAGGAGTTGTTGTTAGGGTTCTTGGAGTGGTTTTGATCAGAGAAAGGTGCTGGTGTTGTGTTCTTGAAGGTGTTCTTCAAGGGTGAGCATTCTTACTTCAGATACCCCTTTCTTGCTTAAGCTTTTAGCCTTTCTTGCTTATTGTTTTAAGCTTAGCTATTAACTGATAAAAGTTCTATTTTTACTTGCTTTAGAACTTTGTTTAAGGTCATTTTGAGGTTTGGAGTTGTTTATCCCCTCTTAGGCCTTGTTTTAGGCAATCCCTTTTGGCCCTTGCTTTAAGCTTTGCATGACCTTTCTACCACTGAAATCCAAAGGATTTTCAGTGGTGGAAAGGTGGTTTTGAGGTCTTAAATAGGAGAGGGTCATTCCCTCTCCTTGTTGTCTTGAATGCTTGCATAAATGGCTTATGTAGATAGCATGTGTGCTTAGCTTGTTTTAGCTTCATTTCAGCATGTATTAGGCTTTATTTTTCCATAATACACCTCTGTTTTGAGTTGGTTTGATGGCTCCTTACATGCTTCATGTACTTGCCTTGCAATCCTCTTATTTGCCTTAACATGCATCATGTTGTAACATGTCATTTTAGCATGATTTTGGCGCAACTCCATGAAGCTTTTAGCCTTTTTATAGCATGCTAGAGCTCTAATTTGAGTTGTTTTAACCATGTATGCCATGCTTTGTATAGCCACCATGCAACCTAGTTTGTTAGCTTTGAGTATCCAAGTCACTAGCATGCATTACTTGGCTCATTTCAATGATTTGGCATCATTTGTTATGTTATTTCAGTCTATGTTTCATGCTTGTTTACTTGCATTTTTCATCCTTTCAATGCTTTAAAGGGTTTGTGTTTTATGCCTCATGATTGGATCATTGTGCATGCTTCCATGCTTAGGTCATTTGGATGCCATCTAAGTGGGTTTTTGGGCTCATTCTAACATGCCATAACTCTGATTTTATTGACTTAAGTCATGCCATGTTTGGTTTTGATAGGTGTAGTGTAACACCCCTTTTGTAGCCTTACATGCCTCATGTTTTTGGCATTGTGTTCTAGCTTGTGTTGACTAGTTTCGAGCATGTTTTCGGTCTTGTTTGGACCTACCTTGGGACTGTTTTGGGTCCCCTTGACCCTTTAAGGCTTGCCTTGTGTGGCCATGGTTTGAGTCCTTTGGCTAGCTTCAAGCTTTAAGCTTTCTTGCATGCTTCACTTGTATAGTTTGGTTGGTTTGGCACCTCTCCATGCATGATTTCAAAGCTTAAAATGTATGCCTCATATCCATGTTTGTCCTCTTTTAAGTGTTCTTGAAAGTTGCCCTCCTATGCCTAGGTGTTGGACCATTTACATGTACATGCTTTGACTTGCTTCATGCTTTAATTCATCATGTTTGGCCACTGATTTGGGCCTATTTGAGAGCAGTCCATTTTGGTTTAAGTCCATCCTTTGCATGTTGTTGCATGCTTGCCTTGCATGTTGTTGCATACTTGGCCTATTGCATGTTGTCGCATGCTTGAGTTATATCGCATTTGGCATGCCTTTTGTTAAGTTGCTTTGCATATTTGCATGCATTGTCCCTTGCATGTTGTTGCATGCTTGCCCCACATGTTGTTACATGCTTGCCTATCCTTAAATGTTGTCACATGCCTTGCATGTTTCCATGCTTGCCTAGGTTGCATTGCATTTGGCATGCTTATTACCATTAGCCTTGTATGGCATTGTCCTTAACGTGCTCATGTTGCATTAGTTTTGCTTGTATAATTGCATCCCTTGCCTCTTGATCAACCATGATGGAGGTTGAGGCCCCCTTATATGTTTTTGTGCATTTCATCACATATTGAATTGCACACTTGGCTCCTTTGGTCATCATGCATTGAAATGCATGATTGGTGGCCAGAGGGTCGAGGACTATACTCCCTTGAGTTCATAACATGATAGGGAGGGTGGTCGTGCAAACATTGTCTTATAAATGTATTGTCATGCTCTGTTTGTCCTCTGCTGCAGCAACACAGCATTCTACAGGAAGATATGGCCGGTCGACCATCTTCAGTGCCGGTCGGCTAAACATTGTTGGCCGAGAGACTTACATTTGGTCGATGACCAATTTGCCATGGCCGATGGCCCTATCTCTTGGCCGATGGACTCTCAGAAAGTCCCCAAGGTGGTTCAGAAGTGTCATAGAAGTTGGCACAGTTTTCAGAGGTATAGAGCAGTGTAAACAGAGGCAACATGTGGCATGGCGATAGATTTTCGAGCGGAGTCGAGCATGCATGCATTTGTCCCTCTTTTCGAGGCCTCTTTCCGCTTTAGTAGCTTAATTAATCTGTTTAATTAGTTAAGTATTGTGTAATAATTAATTAGCTAGTTAGTTAGTTAATTATTCAATTTGTATTATTCTTTCGGACCCTCCGTCGAGAGGGCGAACTTTGTAATAAGTGTGCGTGTGTGTGTGAATGTCTTACAACCCCATGTCGTTCTCCCTTTTACTTACCTGCTTTCAATGGTTAGTTTTAGGTCATCTTTCAATTAGCATCTTTATGCTCGCATGTTTGCATCCATTCATTTCTATTGCATGCATCGGGCTCGGCGCATCATACTAACTGCATAGCATTTCAACTCCAACTTGAATACGTGTATCGAGTTGTCGCATTTCACATGTCATTCTTAGAATAGCCAAGCCTATTTTAGTTGCATTTTGCATGTGTTGCATTAGCCATCTTAACATAGCTAGGATCGTGCATTGATTTCTAACTAGCTATTGTTTTGGCTCGGAGTACACTGTGAGTGCTTATGCTTTAGCATCTTGCATGAGTGTGAGCTTTGCCATGACAGCATGCTTGCCATGAGGGTAATTGCTTATGTGATATAACTGCCTGATGCTTGTGGGTGAAGGTTGGGTTACTTAAATTGGGACAATTCATTGAAATCTACATTTTAGCCTACTCACGAGTAGCAAACTTCAAACCATTTCCAAACAAACGAATATGCGGTGCTTTGTTCCAAATTAGGCAATCTGGTCTATACTTGTGTGTTGTGCACATCACATAGTAATTCTAGCTAATTAACCGGAATAAGAACGCATGTGTTTTCAAAAACTTGATATCATGCTTATTAAAGGCCGATCTTCGGATCGGGCGAGTGGGGGTGCTCATAGATGACCTTCCCCAATCATACCCAAGTTCCCGAGCCGAGACAACTTTGGTGATGACGGACACGTAAGCCTTAGGCAATGAGTGAGGGTTTCCTAAATTTTTCAAAACAAAATATTTAGGTGGCGACTTTGTATCTGGCAAAGCAGTCTATGTTTGGCACTTCTTTCTTAAAAATCAGTTTTCCAAAACGATTTGCTGGATTTGGACTCTTTGGTGATTTATTGGTCTCGCATTGCACTTTGCGGGATTAGATTCAGAACCGTGACATATGAGTCTGAACTGTAATAGCGAGGCCCTCGGGGTGCGTCTACACTGCTCGAGCACAAAATGACCCCCTCCTAGAAGTTTAGACCTACGAAAGACCGCTTGAGTGCAAGAAAGACCGCTCAAGCAAAGATACCACACTTCTAATGGTTTTGTAGACTGTAAAAGACCACTCGAGAGAACATGCAAAAATATGGACAACTCCTCTCTTGAAAATCTAATTCCAAACACAACCATAACTCCCAAATAATTACACTCAACTAGTAACAAGATGAAAATGAAATGAATAATTGTTATGGGCATGGATTCCCATATTTAAAAGCAAGAAATGGGCCACGTCTAAACCGAAACCATTATAATGTCACTCCCTTAAGGAATTTCGTCCCCAAAATTAAACTTAAACCGACAATCACTGGATTAGATCAACTTGCAACCATTCATACTAGCAACAACGATAACACAAAGTCTATCAACACGGAATATTACAGTTCAACTTTTCAAAAATATACAATGTTTACATATTACAACATGAATAAGATTTCAATACAAGTCTCAAACATTAACAAATAGGCCCTAATACTTCTCACGAACTTCTATCTCACACTACCAAGTCGCCTCCTCAACCCCATGGTGTCGCCACAACACCTTAACCAATGGAATAGTCTTGCCTCGCAAGACTTGGTCCCCAGTATCTAAAACCTGTACTAGTCTCTCCTCGTATAAGGCACCTCATCTACCTCTAACTCGGTCCAATCCAACACATGTGAAGGATCAGGCTCATACTTGCAGAGCATACAAATATGAAACACGTCATGAACCCCAAAAAGTTGGAGCGGTAAGGCCCAACGATAAGCTACCTTCCCAATCCACTCTAGAATCTCAAAAGGCCCAATAAATCTAGGAGACAACTTCTCATTCTTCCTAAATCTCACTAAACCCCGTCTTGGTGATATTTTCAAGAACATGTGATCTCCTACCTCAAAAGATAAAGGTCTTCTCCTGCTGTCGGCATAGCTCTTTTGACGACTTTGAGCCAAAACTAACCTCTTACGATTAAGCACAATCTTCTCTGTTGTTTTCCAGACTAATTCAGGACCTAACATAGGTGCGTCACCCACCTCGGCCTAACACACTAGAGATATACACGGTCGACCATACCAGGCCTCAAATAGTGCCATACCAATACCCACGTGAAAGTTGTTATTATAGGCAAACACCACCAAAGATAGATTCCTCTCCTACGACCCCTTAAAATCTAGAACACAACCCGAAGCATGTCCTCTAAGATCTGAATGGTTCGCTCAGACTGCCCATCAGTCGGAGCATGATAAGCAGTCCAAAACATCAATCTAGTGTCCAAGGCATTCTGTAGGCTCTGCCACGATCAAGCCATGAAACATGGATCTCTATCCGAAACAATAGTCACAATGACCCCATGAAGTCGAACAATGTCCCTAATATAAAGGTTGGCAAGATAATCTACTGAGTCACTCGTGCACCTAGGTATAAAGTGTGCTGATTTAGTTAACCAGTTGACTACCACCCATACGACATCATTACCCCGTTGAGTCCTCGAAAGACCCACAACAAAATCCATTGTAACATGCTCTCATTTCCACTCGGCTGTAGGTAAGGGTTGCAACAAACCCATTGGTCGTTGATGATTGGACTTCACTTATTGACAAGTAAGGCACCTCAAAACAAACAAGGCTATGTTTCTCTTCATCCCCCTCCACCAAAACTGGTGGCTAAGGTCGTAGTACATCTTTGTGCCTCTCGGGTGTACCGTAAGACATGAATGGTGAAACTCTCGGAATACATCCTTCCTAAAAGATTCTGGCACGAGAAGATGATCCAAAAATCTCACACTCAAGTCAAAATACACGTTGAAGCCCTTCTCTACCTTTCCACTTGATATCTTCCCTTGAATAGCCTCTACTTCGTGATCACCCTGTTGTGTTTCTATAACTCGACTCATTAGTGTAGGTTGTACAACTACAGTGAACAGAACGACCGACTTAGCTGACTCACCAAGATGCAAGTCAAACTCGCCAATAGCACCCAACATCTCCCATTTCAGAATGGTAATACTAGCTACACTGTTTACGGATTTCCTACTTAAGGCATCGGTAACTACATTGGCCTTCCCCAGATGATAGCGTAACTCGAAATCATAATCCTCCATAAAATCCATCCACCTCCTCTGCCTCAAATTCAGATCCTTCTGTGAAAATAGATATTTCAAACTTTTGTGATTGGAAAACACTTCAAATCTCTCACTACAAAAATAATGCCTCCAAATTGTTAAGGCAAAAATCACCGCTGCCAGCTGTAAGTTGTGAAGAAGATAATGTCTCTCATGTGTTTTCAACTGCCGTGAATTGTACAATACCATTTTCCCCTCTTGCATCAAAATACACAACCCAAACCTTCTCGAGATGCATCAAAATAAACCAAATAACCTAAACCCTTCTCTGAAATAATCAATACTGGAGCAATGGCGAGTCTAACCTTAAGCTCTTGAAATGACTTTTCACAAGTCTCACTCCATACAAATTTAATCCCCTTCATCGTCAATCTAGTCAATGGTGAGGCCAATCTCTATGAGTCTTTCACAAAACGTCGGTAATACCCAGCCAAGCCTAAGAAACTCTGGATCTCAAAAGCATTCTTAGGTTGTTCCCAATGTTGCACTGCTTTTATCATAGAAGAGTCTGTAGTCACCCCTTCCCCAGATACCATATGGCCTAAGAGCTTAACTTCCTTTAACCAGAACTCGCACTTGCCAAACTTTGCATATAAGCAGTCTGCCCTAACCAACTCAAGTACAACCCGCAAGTGTTCCCTGTGTTTCTCCTCGGAGGGTGAGTAAATTAAGATGTCGTCAACAAAGACAACCACGAAACGGTCTATGAACTCATGGAAGATTCGATTCATCAAATCCATAAAATGAGGCTGGTGCATTGGTCAGCCCAAGAGGCATCACTAAGAACTCATAATGACCATAACGCGTACGAAATGCCGTTTTCTGAATATCCTCCTCCATTACCCTCAATTGGTAATAACCCGATCTCAAGTCAATCTTAGAAAAGTAACAAGACCCCTTCAAATGGTCAAATAAATTATCTATACATGGTAATGGGTACTTGTTCTTAACAGTTACCAAGTTCAACTTTCGATAATTGATGCACAGTTGCAATGTGCCATCCTTCTTCTTAGCAAAGAGAACCAGTGCTCTCTAAGGCAAGGTACTAAGGTGAATGACACCTTTATCTAACAGTTCTTGGAGTTGAATCTTCAACTCATAGAACTTGGCAGGTGCAAATCTATACAGTGCCATGGAAATTGGTACCATGTCAGGCACTAAGTCAATGGAGAACTCAATCTCTCGGTGGGGTGGCAAACTAGTAAGATCTTTTGGGAAAATGTCCGGCTATTCACAAACTACCCTTGGCAAATCAACTCCGACCACATCACTCTCACTACCCAAAAAGGTTGCAAGAAGACAATTAAGCTCGCCTTGACCACGTGCGTTATATATTGGCATTAAAACTCAGTCAGCTCAGTCCCCTGGAAAATAAAAATAATCACCACTCGAGGTGCACACCGTAACCCTCTGATGGTAACAATCTATAATTGCACGGTACAAAGACATCCAATCCATGCCTAAAATAACATCAAAACCTAACATGTCTAACAATACGAAATCAAAATGAAGTTAGTGACCGGCAACCTTTATTCACAACCACGACATCCTTGGTCCAAGACAACCTTACCTCCAACTGGTGACTATGTCCTAAGCAGAGATGTTAACTAAGCCACTTCTAACCTCAAAACTGATGCAAATGCAGACAAAATAAAGGAATGAGATGCTCTAGTACCAATCAATATATTGGCAACAGAATTGAACAACAAAAAGTTGCCTTTTATAACAGAGGGTGCTGATAACTAATCTAGCCTGGTAAAAGCATACACAAGCCCTGTGGGTCTCTGCTCCACTTGCTCACCGCTTGGAGAATATGACATGAAAGTTAATATCCTGCTGTCCTGGACCAACCTGAGTCCGAATCTTCACGGTCTCCATCACCTCTCTACTGGTATTGTCGTAGGCCCTTATCACTTGGGTAGTTGGCACAAAATCCGCGGGTCTCAACCTGATTGAATATGCCGTCCTCGATGGGCACACATTAATGGTAGATCCCGTGTCGGCAAGAACCACCGGTATCCATTTGTCTCTACACTCCATAGAGATGAAGACAGGTTTGTTGTGATCCGAGCTTTCAAGCGGCAACTCCTTGTCGGTGAAGATCAACGTCGGGGAAGCTCCTCCCAGAAAGACCAGTCCTACCAACTGCTCAGGCGTGGTATCTACTGAAAGTTTGGCCTTGTCCATTGCAGAAAGGATAGCTTGTCTATGAACTCTTGAGGCCATAAGCAGTCTCCAAATGGAGATGTCCGCTTGTATTTTCTTCAGCTGTTTCAGCACAGCTTCCTCTTTGAGCAGCTTTTCTTTCTACTTGTCTACCTCTTTGTCCTTTTCAGACGCCTTTGGTTGATCTAAGTGCGGGGGCTTGAAATACCGCCCACTCCTAGTCATGTGGTCAACCTCGCCAACATACCAGGTATCATCCGGGTGATTGTTCCCCCAATCTTCATCTGTGTGGGCAAGACATAGGTCGTCATCTTCCCACTACATGCCATCGGCAGCCGACAGACACCTGTCCGGCTCCGTTACAACTATTCCTGTGCCCACAGCATATTCCGTTCCTGTGCTCGCAGCACGCTCCGTTCTTGTGCACACAGCACGTTCTGTCCCTGCAGGGGCTTTGGCCTTTCTGGCTCTATCAGAATCCTCGATCCTTTCCCACTTAAACTGCTTCAGTGCGGCCTGCTGTTCAGTATCTTCCATATCCAAACTGCCCGTATTCTGAGCAAAATTCTTAACACCGGTGCTCTCCGACGGTGCATCCTGATTCCCGGCCCTTCCGTCCATAGCTGATGTCCCCATCCCTGACGAACCCTATTCTGGCTAAGGCAGCTCAACAATATCTGGCTCGTCGCTTAGCCACCATGTAGTTTCTGCTGACCCATCCAAGTCAAACCAGTTGACAGTCACGTCCCCTGAGTCCTGCTCTTCAAAGAACTACAGATTTGCAATGTCTTCTTCCAAATCCGCTAGGTGGTCTAGCCCCTGATTAGGTCTATCCTCTCATACTACACAAATATCTACCCCCACTGGCAATTCCACATTCGACCTAGCCTGGCTTGCTGATGTAATGTAACCGCTCGGGTTGTACATGAAGCTCGCATACCCCTCAAGCTCTGCATAATCATTCTCATCTGCCTCCACAGTCGACCCAATTCTATCTTTGATAGTCACCACCGCCGTTTCAGGTTGGGTTTGGGAGATGTCCAACATGTACAAGTCAGTGCTGTCAGGGATGAACACCTCCGGCTTGGATAGGTGGGAATGGGTAATATATACGCTAGGGTCGTATGACACAACCCCAATTTGGATTAGATTCATGTGTTTGGGAGGTGGAGCTTGGTTATGTGGTGGGAGAGGGTTGGTTATGACATTCGGTTTCTCCGAGGCACGATCACCCTGTTGTCGATGAGATCCTGAATCTCGTGACGCAATCGAAAGCAATGGTTGGTTTCAAGACCATGCTGTTGGTGAAAGGCGCAGTACTTCACCGAGTTATGGAAGGGGTGAAGTTTTTTTGGCAATGGCCACAGCTCTAGGGGCTTCAAGTGGCCTTTCCTGATCAAAACCTGCCAAAGCTTTGGACAGAGACATATACAGTGGGGTACAGGTTCTCTGGCCTTGGGGTGAAACTTGGTTGTTTGTGAGCTACTTCCGAACGCACCGGTGAATGGTGTAGCTGTAAGGGTTCTTGGGGTGGTGGTGGTGACCATGCCCACGTCTGAAGATCTGGCAGCTACAGCACTGCTTGTGCCTGCATTCGTGCTGCTGTTGAATGCCCTCTTGGGCTGCTCTCTTTCATGATCAATGAGGCCCTGTTTCATGATGTCCTCGATTTGCACCCCAATCTCATGTAGATCTGCAAAGGTAGGAAGAGGGAGGACGATCATCTTCTGCATGAGCTTGGGCTGGAGGTTGCGCACAACCATCCGTATTTGGTCCTTGTCGACCGGCCTGATGGTCATCATCGAGGCCTTAGCCCTCCAGCAGGTCACAAAATTGGAGAAGCTCTCCTTCGGCTCTTGCCTAGTTGTCTCGAGATCACGAGTTGTGATCTCGATCTGTGTATTGTAGGAGTATTGAGCTACAAAGGCCTCGGCCATCTCCTCCCAGTTCATCTTGACGGAGTCCTCTAGTTTTGCATACCAAATAGTCGCTACACCCGACAGGGTCCGGCCAAACAGGGAAAGCTTCTGCAATCTGGAGAGGCCCATCGGCCTTAGTATGTCCGAAAACAGCCGCAAATGCACCATAGGATCTCCAGACCAGTCGAAACGGTCTATGTGCGGCATTTTAAACCAGTCTGGCAGAGTCACGGCCAAGTCGGTATACCCGTCCTCTATATCCGGAATGGATTTCACGCCCTGAGACTTCTTGAACAGCTTTTCTTGCTTGCTCACTTTTAGAGCTGTCGGATCCACCTCGAACTCAAACGGCGTATCCCCTAGGTTGGTCTGTGCTTTGGATAGCTGGGGTAGGACTAAGGGCGGAGTTGGCCCTATTGGAACGTCCGTATTGTCCTGGACGTGTGCTGTCTCCCCGAGTATTGGAACTCTGAGTGGGGGAGGAGGTGGGTGTGAAGTCGATGCTCCGGCTTGCTGTGGTGGTTGTTGTTACTGAAGTCTAGCAATCAGCTCTGCCTGTTGGGCCATGACCTCGGCCTGGCGTGAGGTAAATTCTGCTTGGCGAGTAACATCCTGCTGCATAGCTTGCATACTCTCCTGGAGCTGACGCATCATCTCTTCCATAGATGCCATAGGGTGTTGGTCTATCTGAACAACCGGTATATCTGTCCCTGGAGTAGAAGCTGAGACCTCAGCCTGACTGTTCACTGGTGGGGTAGACCACTAATCTGGGGACCGCTGTACCGATACACTGCGCCTTACTGACCTCCGTCTGGTAACCGGGGGTAAGGAAAGGAACACTGCTTATTTGTCTATCAGATCCTCAGATCGACGAAGTCTTTGACCTCTAACCCAGAGTGCTCGGGGAATATCTGCCTGGACGGATGCAATGGTGCTAAACTACCTTGCAAAATGATAAATAAATCATAATAAGGAAACAAATAACTAGAAAAATGGACAGCGTAACAGCTTAAATAAAGACAACACACAGTTGGCAAACACAAGCTGAAAGAACTGTCCTCAACCACTGATCACTGTTCCCAAATCACTGTCTCAAATCTGAATCTGATACCCACAGGTAAAACTGATTCCCAAATACTGATGCCCGCAGGCTTGATACCCAGACTTGCAAACTGATACATGAATTCTTGTAGAGACACACTCTAAAAGCACATAATCAAGCAAGTAAGAGCCAAAAAAACACCCCTATGGAGGGGTAAGGGTTCCCTGCCCTATTATCAGGAGCTAGGGTTTCACTATGCACACAGCGGTTTTCAAACAACCTACAATCGGTTGAGCAACCTGTCCTAGCTTGGAATGGTTACTATGGATTCCGATATCACTAGGTCGAATGGTCAAAAGGGGTGTCCCAGTAAAAATCGGGGTTTATGTTCCCGTCGTGGTAGAGGCCGCAACCGGTCAGCCTTATGGCACGCTTCTCAAAGCGGGCCTCCGGCAAACCGTTCAGGAATAGCATACGGCAAACACGGTGTCCTAGGTGCACCAATGCAAATGCAATGCAAAGAGACACATAAGTGTAGTCAAAATAAGATATCATGAGTTCGAGTCAAGTTCTCTAAATCCACAGCAGAGTCACAAGAAATTGTAGATGTGCCCGAACGTCCCGGCTTGCGAATGGCGCGAAATCCATTTTGTTCATTAGCTACTACAGTTCGGACTCAATGTCACGGTTCTGAATCTAATCTCGCAAAGTGTAATGCAAGACCAATAAATCACTAAAGAGTCCAAATCCGGCAAATCGTTTTGAAAAACTGATTTTTATAAAGAAGTCCCAAACATGGACTAGTTTGCCAGATACAGAGTCGCCACCTAAATATTTTATTTTGGGAAATTTAGGAAACCCTGACTCGTGCCTAAGGCCATGTGTCCGTCATCACCAAAGTTGCCTCGACTCAGGAACTTGGGTACGAGAGGGGAAGGTCATGCAATGAGCACCCCCGCTCGCCCGATCAAAAAGATCGGCCTTCACTAAGCATGATATTTTATTTTTGAAAACACATGTGTTCATATTTCGGTTTATTAGCTAGCTTACTATGTGATGCGCACAGCATACAAGTATAGACTAGGTCACCTAAGTTGGAACAAAACATCTCATGTTTGTTTGAAAATTGTTTGAAGGTGCTACTCGTAAGTAGGCTAAGGCGTGGATTTTTCCACCCTCAAGTGGGCTTAGAAAACATGATTTTGCCACTCTCAAGTGGGCTTAAAACTCATATTTCAATGAATTGTTCCAATTCAAGCAATCCAACCTTCACCCACAGGCATTCAGGCAGTTATATCATTTAAGCAAATAGCCTCAGGGCAAGCATGCTGTCATGGCAATCAATAACACACATGCAGGGATGCTAAAGCATAAACACTTACAGTGTACTCCAAGCCAAAACAACAACTAGTTAGTAATCAATGCATGATCCTAGCTATGTTAAGATGCCTAATGCAACACATGCAAAAATCCAATTAAAGTGGGCTCAGCTATTCTAAGATGGCATATGAAATGCAACTTGATAACATGCTGTTGAACACGTATTCAAGTAAATGTATTGAAATACAATGCAGCTAGTATGATGCGCCGAGCTCGGTGCATGCAAGACAGATGAATGAATGCAAACATGCAAGGCATAAGTATGCTAATCAAAACATGACCTAGAACTAACCATCGTAAGCGGTTAAGTAAAGTGGAGAAAGACGTGGGGTTGGAAGACATTCACACACTCATGCACACTTATTACAAAATTCGCCCTCTCGACGGAGGGCCCGAATGAATAATATAAGCTAGCTACGCTAAGCTATTCTAACTAATCTAATAATCTAATTAGACTAATTATTACATAATCAAATTGAATATTAGCTAAGCTAAGCTAATTAAGAATTTACAACGATGAATTAAATTATCTAACACATTAACTAATTAATTACAAATTAACTAACTATACAAAGCAGTTAAAACGGCCTTGAGAAAAGGGGCATATGCATGCTCGATTGACTTCGCTCGGAAATCCGTTGCCATGTCTCATGTTGCCTCTATTTGCACTGTTCTGCATCTCTGAAAATTATGCCAACTTCTGTGATGCTTCTGACCTACCTCATGGACATTCTGAGAGGTCATCGGCCAAGAGGGGTGGCCATCGGCCAGTGGATAATGGTCATCGACCAATTTTGAGACTATCGGCCAAATATTTGTAGTCGATCGGCACACTAGATAGCCGATCGGCCATCTTTTCCTGCAAACTCCTCCTTTTACTGCAGCAGAGTACAAACAGAGGCATGGAAATACATTTGCAAGAAAATGTTTGTACAACCACACTCCTTATCATGTTTGAAGCTCAAAGGAGTGTAGTGCTCGACTCTCGAGCCATCAATCACGCATTTCGATGCATGATGGCCAAAGAGGCCAATATGGTTGAAGTGCACAAAAACACATAAATGCCTTAACCTCTATCATGCATGATCAAGAGGGTCGGCGACCGAGAATTGAGGCACGTTTCATCACTTCAAGTATGAAACATCCCTCGTTCCTCGTGCTTGGCTTAACACCCAAACCAAACACAATGCAATGCATTCACAACTTAACAAAGCTAATGGCATGCAAACAATGCAATGCAACCTAAACATATGAACAACATGGCATGTAACAAGTATGCAACAATGTTATGTAATGCAACTAGCATGCAACAACATGCAATTTACCAAGCATGCAACAACATGCAATGTACCAAGCGATGCAACAACATGCATTGCGACAAGCATGCAACAACATGCAAAATGGACTTAAACTAAAATGGACAGATCTCAATCATGCCCAAATCAGTGGCCAAAACACCAAAACTAAGGCACCAAAAGGCAAAACATGCATGCACACATATTGGTCCACAAGATAGGCAACAAGAACACAACCCTTAGAGGCAGTCAAAGGGTGAAAAAATTGGAAGTGTAACAACACTATAAGCTCTGAAATTAAGTATGGAATGATGCCAAATCAACCAAGCAAGACAAGTGTGGGATGCAAGAAAGCTTAAAGCTTGAAACTAACATAGGAACTTGTACCAAAGCCACATGAATCAAACCCCAATGGGCTAAGGACAACCAAAATAATCCTAGATCATGCCAAAATGAGTCTAAAATATGCATGGGCCAAAGCTAAAACAAGCCAACATGAAGGGCATAAGGCATGATGCATGCAAGGCCAATAAAGAGGGTTACAGTACACCTACCAAGACCAAGCATGGCATGACTTAACCAATAAAAATCAGACTTATGGCACGTCAAAATAAGCCCAAAAACCCACTGAGATGGCATCCCAAAAGCTTAAGCAATAAGACATGCATAATGGCTCATGTTCAAGGCTTAAAACACAAACCTCTCAATGCATGGAAAAGGTGACAAATGTGAGTGCATGACCACACTATATGGACTGAAATCACATATGAAATAATGCCAAATCATGAAAATGGTCTAAGCAATGCATGCTAGTGACTTGGACACTCAAAGCTAGCAAGCTAGAATGCACTATGGCTATACAAAGCAATGCATGCATGACTAAAACAACATCAAACAGAGCTCAAGCATGGTAAAACATGAGGGAAAGCTTCTTTGAGTTGAGCCAAAACATGCAAGAATGATGATCCAAACACAAGATGCATGTTAAGGCAATAGAGAGGATTGCACTACAAGTGCATGGTGCATGAAAGAGGCTATCAAACCAACCTTAGACAGAGGTATATCATGCTAAAATAAGGTCTAATACATGCTAAGATGGAGCCAAAACAAGCTTAACAAACATGTTACTTTTATGAGCCATCAATACAAGCATATGAGACATAAGGAAAGGGGATGATCCTCTCCTATTTGGGACCTCAAAACACCATTTCCACCACTGAAAATCCTTTGGATTTTAGTGGTGAGAAGGCCAAAATAAGGTGGTCCTAATAGCTTAAAAGGAAGGCACAAGAACAAGACCAAACAAGGCCTAAGAGGGGGTAGACAACCCCCAACACAAAAGCGACCTTAAACAAACATTACAAGCATGAAAAATTAGAACTTTTTACAGTAGAAAGTTAAGCTTAAATCAGCATGCAAATAGGTTCAAAAGCTTAAACCAAAACAAGGGTTTAAAGGCTAGTTGACTCACCCTTGAAGAACACCTTCAAGAACACAACTCCAGCACTCTTTTCTGACCAAACCCAGTCCAAAAACACTAACACCAGCTCGTAAGTACCTCAACAACAAAAGGATGGTGTTCTAGTAGGTGCTTTAGTGCAAAAGTATGAAGAAAATACACTTTTGAGCACAAACTAGGGTAAATATGGAGAGAGAGGTAAAATATAGAGAGAGAGTGATATATGTTTTGTATATCAACTTTTCAGAACATCTGGAGAGGGAGAGGGGTCTCCCTTCTTATAGAAATTCAATTCTCAAGCTTGTTGAACAAGGTTGAGTCTTGATTCAATCCATCTATACACGTGTATGGAGGATGAGATCTGTGCTTACCAGCTGCCACAGCTGGCACAAAAATATCTGCAAAAGCAGGTGGAAAGGTCTCGGCCAAGAAATATGGCCGATCAACCAAAAAGAGTGCCGATCGGCCACCATTTATGGCCGATGGCACAAGGCCTTAGCAGATGGGTTGTAGGGATGGCCAACAAGCCACCCTTTTCCCTCAGAAGCAAAAACCACAAGTCCTTGGTCCACAACCAGGCACAAAACAAACAAGTTGAGAGATCCTAAGGCCAGGCACGCAGCCGAGACCTTCGGGAACTCAAAACGAACACAAGCATGGATGATTATCGAGTGTTCAAACGATGACGTCCAAGTCTTGAGGACGGTCAAAAATGGGGTGTCTACAGTTGCCCCTCTTTGACAGAACTCGAAAGTCATAAGATGACGGGAGTGAATATCAAAGCCTAGAGACGACCCATTTTTTACAAGGCCGAAGACTAAGACAAGCATAAAAGATAACAAAGAGATGCGCCCGTAGGCAGGGGCAAGATGCAAATGACATGCACAATGCTGAACATAACTTATGATCATGCAAAGAGAGCTGTAATGAATCATTTATGCAAAATAAATACAGCAGTTTAAGCAAGCAGATAAGAAAGAATAGTCCTACACATTCCAACAGAAAGGATATAAGAAAATTATACAATTCTCATTACGTCTCACGCGGAGAAGATTAAAAGCGACTACTGAGGGCACCCGAAGTCTCAAACACAACATTTCTAAGCGTATCACACGCAGGAGAAAGGACTGTGCAAGAAAGCACAGTCATCCAAACGCGTGTCAAACGCGAGAGGAGAGAGATACGTCCAAACGCATGCCAAATGCGAGTGGAGAAGGGTTGCGCAAAAAAGCGCGATGCACATAACAGTGTGAGAACGTCCAAATGCGGCAGGCGAGTGGAGAAAGGTTGCGGTGAAACTGAGCTGGGACTTCTCTTAAATGAACCGTACATACAATATCGTGCCTGCAAAAGAAAGAAATTCAACAGGTACAATATAGTAGAAACAAATGTTCAACGTTAGATCAAGAAATCAGTTCAATATGAGATAAACACATGCATATACAATGCGAGTGAGAAGGTGCATAGCAATGCAAGTAAAACAGGTGTGACAACACAAACGAGGGGTGCATGACAATGCAACTGAAACAAGCATGATAATGCAAATAAAAAATGCGTGACAACGCAAGTAAGGGGATGCACGACAATGCAACATAAGTGTGCGTAACAATGCGGATAAAAAAGGTGCATAACAATGCAAAAAAGGCATGCGCGACAACGCGAGCCATGGCATGCATAAACACATGTAAGTAAAGCATGCGCGACAACGCAAGCAATATGCATAACAATGCGAGAACAGGTGGATAAACACATGTAAGTAAAGCAAGCGCGACAATGCAAACAATGTGTATAACAACGCGAGAGAGGCATGCGTGACAACGCAAGCCATGGGGTGCATAAACACATGTAAGTAAACCATGCGCGACAACGCAAGCAATGTGTATAACAATGCGAGAACGGGTGCATAAAGACATGTAAGTAAAGCATGCGTGGCAACGCAAGCAATGTGTATAACAATGCAAGGACAGGCGCATAAACACATGTAAGTAAAGCATGCGCACAACGCAAGCCATGGGTTGCATAAACACATGTAAGTAAAGCTTGCGCGACAATGCAAGCAATGTGCATAACAATGCGAGGAAAAGCATAGCCACATGTAAGTAAAGCATGCGCGACAACGCAAGCAATGTGTATAACAATGCGAGAGAGGAATGCGCGACAACGCAAGCCATGTGGTGCATAAACACATGTAAGTAGAGCATGTGCAACAATGCAAGCAATGTGTATAACAATGCGAGAAAAAGCATAAACACATGTAAGTAAAGTATGCGCGACAACGCAAGCAATGTGTATAACAATGCGAGAGAGGCATGCGCGACAACGCAAGCCATGGGGTGCGTAAACACGTGTAAGTAAAGCATGCGCGACAACGCAAGCAATGCTTATAACAACGAGAGAGAGGCATGCGCAACAACGCAAGCCATGGGGTGCATAAACACATGTAAGTAAAGCATGCGCGACAACATAAACAATGTGCATAACAATGCGAGGAAAAGCATAAACACATGTAAGTAAAGCATGTGCGGCAACGCAAGCAATGTGTCTAACAATGCGAGAGAGGCATGCGCGACAACGCAAGGAATATGCAAAATAAGGCGAGAAAAAGCATAAACACATATAAGTAAAGCGTGCGCGACAACGCAAGCAATGTGTATAACAATGCGAGAGAGGCATGCGCGACAACGCAAGCCATGGGGTGCATAATCACATGTAAGTAAAGCATGCGCGACAACGCAAGCAATGTGTATAACAATGCAAGAGAGGCATGTGCGACAACGCAAGCCATAGGGTGCATAAACACATGTAAGTAAAGCGTGCGCGACAATGCAAGCAATGTGTATAACAATGCGAGGAAAAGCATAAACACATGTAAGTAAAGCATGCGCGACAACGCAAGCAATGTGTATAACAATGCAAGAGAGGCATGTGTGACAACGCAGGCCATAGGGTGCATAAACACATGTAAGTAAAGAATGCGCGACAACGCAAGCAATGTGTATAACAATGCGAGAGAGGCATGCGCGACAACGCAAGCCATGGGGTGCATAAACACATGTAAGTAAAGCATGTGCAACAATGCAAGCAATGTGTATCACAATGCGAGGAAAAGCATAAACACATGTAAGTAAAACATGCGCGACAACGCAAGCAATGTGTATAACAATGCGAGAGAGGCATGCGTGACAACGCAAGCCATGGGGTGTGTAAACACGTGTAAGTAAAGCATGCGCAACAATGCAAGCAATGTGTATAACAATGGGAGAAAAACATAAACACATGTAAGTAAAGCATGCGTGACAATGCAAGCAATGCTTATAACAACGAGAGAGAGGCATGCGCAATAACGTAAGCCATGGGGTGCATAAACACATGTAAGTAAAGCATGCGCAACAACAAAAACAATGTGCATAACAATGCAAGGAAAAGCATAAACACATGTAAGTAAAGCATGTGCGGCAACGTAAGCAATGTGTCTAACAATGCGAGAGAGGCATGCGCGACAACGCATGCCATGGGGTGCACAAACACATGTAAGTAAAGTATGCGCGACAATGCAAGCAATGTGTATAACAATGGGAGGAAAAACATAAACACATGTAAGTAAAGCATGCGCGACAACGCAAGCAATGCTTATAACAACGAGAGAGAGGCATGCGCAACAACACAAGCCTTGGGGTGCATAAACACATGTAAGTAAAGCATGTGCGACAACGTAAACAATGTGCATAAAAATGAGAGGAAAAGCATAAACACATGTAAGTAAAGCATGTGCGACAACGCAAGCAATGTGTCTAACAATGCGAGAGAGGAATGCGCGACAACGCAAGCCATGGGGTGCATAAACACATGTAAGTAAAGCATGCGCGACAACGCAAGGAATGTGCATAACAATGCGAGAAAAAGCATAAACACATATAAGTAAAGCATGCGCGACAATGCAAGCAATGTGTATAACAATGCGAGAGTGCCATGCGCGACAACGCAAGCCATGGGGTGCATAAACACATGTAAGTAAAGCATGCACGACAACGCAAGCAATGTGTATAACAATGCAAGAGAGGCATGTGCGACAACGCAAGCCATGGGGTGCATAAACACATGTAAGTAAAGCATGCGCGACAATGCAAGCAATGTGTATAACAATGCGAGGAAAAGCAGAAACACATGTAAGCAAAGCATGCGCGACAACGCAAGCAATGTGTATAACAATGCGAGAGAGGCATGCGCGACAACGCAAGCCATGGGATGCATAAACACATGTAAGTAAAGCATGCACGACAACGCAAGCAATGTGTATAACAATGCGAGGAAAAGCATAAACACATGTAAGTAAAGCATGCGCAACAATGCAAGCAATGTGTATAACAATGCGAGAGAGGCATGCACGACAACGCAAGCCATAGGGTGCATAAAAACATGTAAGTAAAGCATGCGCAACAGCGTAAGCAATGTGCATAACAATGCGAGGAAAAGCATAAACACATTTAAGTAAAGCATGTACGACAACGCAAGCAATGTGTCTAACAATGTGAGAGAGGCATGCGCGACAACGCAAGCCATGGGGTGCATAAACACTTGTAAGTAAAGCGTGCGCGACAACACAAGCAATGTGTATAACAATGCGAGGAAAAGCATAAACATATGTAAGTAAAGCATGCGCGACAACGCAAGCAATGTGTATAACAATGCGAGAGAGGCATGCGTGACAACGCAAGCCATGGGGTGCATAAACACATGTAAGTAAATAATGCGCGACAACGCAAGCAATGTGCATAACAATGCGAGGAAAAACATAAACACATGTAAGTAAAGCATGCGTGATAACGCAAGCAATGTGTGTAACAATGAGAGAGAGGCATGCGCGACAACGCAAGCCATGTGTGCAGAACAATGCGACAACAAAGAGAGGCACATATTCAACGTAAGCATGGTGAAGGCAAGTTATTCGCGATGTTGAGATGCAACTTCAAAACATGACGAGGCATGCTCATTGCAAGAGTAACAAGACGTATAGCAAGCGCGCTTATTACAAACATGATAAAACATTGTAATGTAACATATTCAAAGCAATTTTCGAATCTCGCAATTTACAAAAGGATATGAAAAAGGATACACCTCACGCATATCGAGTGGCGCACACGAAAGACACGATTCGGGGCCACCACGAAGGCCTCTTAAGCTTCAAAAGTGTATTTTCTTGCACTTTCTTGAAAAATGAGGGTACCAAATCAGTAGAATTGACCCAAACAAGAGCATTGGAGGTGCATCGACCACAAGGGGAAGCCATCGGCTATCCATCGGCCATCAAAAGAGCTTATCGGCCAACAATTTAGCCAATCGACTAACAATTTGGCCGATCGGCCAAAAGTGGTAGATTCGGGGCAATTTTGTACATTTGCTTCGGGTCTTTAAATATAGGGTTCCAAACCCTATTTCCTCACTTCCTCTTAGTCGAAAATCATTTCCCTCTCTCTCTAGGTCATTTTCCTCCCTTCAATCTGTGCTTTTCTCCCATTTTCAAGCCTCCCGCAACTTCCGATTCATGAAACCCTCTTCGTTTCAAACACTTTGAACCGAACGAAACGCGATTTCGGTGTTCCTTTCTTGATTTCCACCACTTGGGGTTTGTTTCCCCCGAGTTAGCCTTAGTTTTCGTGCTTTCTTCCGCACTTCGACCTTTTCTCCCGTTTTTCACCCCTCGGGATTGACTTTTGGTTAACTTTTGGCATTCTTGCCTACTTTTCATACCCTCAGCCATTTTTGCACTCTTCTTGAGATGGCGAACGATATTCCACGGGGTGGGACTCCCCCAGAGATGGATACAGATCCTGAGGTCGAGCTCTTGCCACTCAGTGTCTGACCGTTCGACCCGACGACATACTGGCCCGCAATACACATACTGCCTTCCAATAGCATCCACCAGTTCAGGAGCTACGCGCAAGGTGCACCATTGGAGCTCCTGCTACGCGAGTCAGAGTCGCACCTTTCTTATGGCGCTGTTGAGGTATACTCTTCCCCTCTTTTATTTTCTGCAATGTAAATCAGATATCTTGAATAGCCAATTCTGTTCTTTAACTGAATAACCCAAACACACTGATACATCACATGCTCAGTTCACCCTGACCACAATCATACACGATATTTGTGTAAACTCGAACACATGCACACACACAGCATTTTTATCAATTCTGAACATATTCAAACACTGTATTTCTGACACTACTTCGCATCTGTTTGTCTTAAACACAGGGAGATTCCCATGCCTTCCGGGGGTATGGGAACACCATTGCCCGAGGTTGGTACATAGAGCTGCCCGACGAGGTTCGCTAGATTGTTGACGAGGCCGGCTTTGACATTTTCTGCATCGGACTCTCGCGCCTCACTGCGAGTAGGCCCCTTCTTGGCGCGTTGGTGGAGAGGTGGTGGGACACCACCAATTCCTTCCACCTTTCCGTAGTGGGGGAGATGACGATGACAGCCTTCGACTTCTCCATGCTCACTGGCATTGAAGTATGGGGTGATCCGATTCCCTTCGACACCGACATGGGCGAGTAGGACGCTGCCCAGATCTTCTTGTTTGGCGCTCGGCCTCCTCTCTCCCTGCCAGGGTTCGTGTGATATTCTTGGTTCAAGGACCAGTTTTGGATATAGATGCTGACGACCCGTGAGGAGGTGGAGCGGTACGCCCGAGGATTCATTATGTTCTTGCTGGGCACCACCTTATTCGCCGACCGGGTGAACACTGTTGCCCTCTATCTGTTGAGCGCGTTGGTAGACATAACGCGGATCTAGCGCTACGACTAGGGTGGCGTAGGCTTGGCTACGCTTTACGGATACATGAGCTCCTCATCCCACCGCAGCGGACATCTGCTCGGAGGCTACTGACGAGGCTGGGAGGTACACCTTCCCTTTCTGTTTTACAATTCTACTTTACACTATCTATACACCACACACACTGCATACACGCAATCTACTTTACACTGGCTGTACACTGCATACACTGCACACACGCAATCTACTTTACACTGGTTGTACACTGCATACACTGCACAATACACTGCACACCATTCTCTGGTTTCTGCTTTATCTGCATACTGCCTTACTGATAAGCATACTCATTCTTACCCTGTTACACTCTGTAGTTGTGGGTGTATGCCTACTTTCCGAGGCTTGCTCCAGAGCCAGAGGTGGAGATGCCTCTCGCTGTCCCACTCTCTCATCGATACGATGTGAGGTGCGAGCGGAGGCCACAGGAATCTTTTCTGTTCTTCTACAGATACTTCGATACCATTACCACAGCAGATGTATTTCAAACATTACAGTTTATTTAATCTTCGCTTTACATTGTACTTTCAATAACAGATAACAAACTGTATATCCTGTCATTTGCAGATCACCTAGCAGCTCTGGGCCGCGTTGCCGGATGTAGTGAAAGATCAGTATGCGGATGCTCGGGAGACTGCCTGGTTTAGGGTTTTGCTGGAGGGTCCGGTCTGTCGGGCTTGGTACTTGGGAGAGCGCTTTTTGCGGCAGACCTTCGACTTACCAGAGCAGATAGTTCTGAGGCCGCCTCCCACCCATATGAGGCATACAGAGAGGTACACCCTAGAGGAGATGACCGACTTCACCATTGGCTAGGACGCTGACTTTTTCAGAGACGAGGGCGACTACACCGTCTTCATCCAGACTTATCTCATGGGACCTCTGGCTAGTACTCGCCGGGATGAGAGGGAGAGGTTTGCAGCGCCAGCAGGAGGAGCAGGGGCACCGAGGGCGACTCAAGCCCGTGACCGGAGTGGTTCCCGGAGGGGACATAGAGTGGAGTGGCCAGAGCTGCCCACCACCATGACATGCCGAGGACTAGGTGGGAAGACTTACCAGATACCCATCGCTCCTCCTCCGGCTGATCATGAGCTCGTCGGAGTTCGCGGCTCGACCCCGGTATGTACTATACTTTGCATTCTGTACAGTCAATTCATTTCATTTGATATCTCGCAGAATACTAAATACTTCAATACTTTTGCAGGCTTCGATTGAGTACACTGGACAAGCTCTGGAGTTGTCAGCCTCAGTGATGGGGATGCTGCAGAGGAGCATGGACCTGCTCAGTATTTACGGTATCCCGGTAAGTTCCTTCAAACTCAGTCCCAAAACTTTGCACATTCTGTTCCACACTGATCTGATACATCACATTATCAATATAGTACTTGATACACTGTACTCACATACTGCTCACGGCACTAATACATTGTAACTCACATACTGCACACAGCATTACTCATAGCATTCGTACACTATACTCATACATTGCTCACGACATTCATACACTGCTCATAGCATTCATACACTGTACTTATACACTGTATTCGATATTCATACACTGCTCACAGCATTCATACACTATACTCAACACTATATTCGGTATTCATGCACTGCTCACAGTATTCATACATTGTACTCATACACTGTATTCGGTATTTATACTCGACTTTGCATAGCGTAACTGATGTGTTTGCCAATTGTTCTTTTCAGGCCCCATTCCAGATACCGGCCGCAGGGGGTGCTCCAACAGGACCATATGTACCTGCCTGAGGAGCGGGGAGAGCAGGACGAGGGATCTCGGTACGCAGCCGCAGCAGAGCCGGGCGTACTCACTCTGGGAGTAGCTCGCGGGCGCCTATTCCAGATGACGACGAGTCTGATACAGAGGCAGAGTCGTCTCAGGATGAGGCTAGGGATGGCTCGGGCTCAGATTCTGATGGCGTAGCGATCCTGGACCTTCCTCCAGGAAGAGGACGAGGAGGGACTCCCACACTTGAGACGACTGGCGCCGATCTAGACATTTTGCTGCTTTTCTCCCTCTTTTTTTGCTTTATTTTTCTTTTTACTAGTGGTTTTGCACATTGCACTGCCTCAGGCAGGTTTTATGATTCTTCAAAACTATGTACTTTTGTAAAAGAAAATATGATGGAATGAAACAGCTCTTTTTGTTGAAAAAGTGTTACATTTGTACATTCTAAGCATCGCATCGCATCGTATCACATTACATAACATTGTAAATGAGATTGAACTTTGTTTTGAAAACTAAACACTCGAATTGCATTAATCAGGTAGTGAACCAACTAACAACAAAACAACTCGATAAGCAAAACAAAGAACTAACATGCTAACCAAATGTAAATATAACTCGATAACAAGACAAGGACTAAAGAACACAAAATACAACTCAATAAACAAAAGTACAACAACCCGATAAACAAACTGAAGTAACATAGGCACGACTTCGCAAAATCATCGCCGAAAGGAATTTGAAGTGGAACCAGTCACAAGTTCTCAACATCTTCAACACATAAACAGCTCAGAGAACAAAAGGAAAGGCTATCAGCCAAGGAAAGAGGCCATTGGCCACAAGAAATGACCATCGGCCATCATTACTAGCCGATCGGCCAAAAAGATGGTCGGTCGGCACTCTTTTTGGCCGATCGGCCAAAAGTGGCAAGAACCTCCAGAATGCTGCCACTTGTCTTCCACTCAACACCTTATCTTCTACAAAAGCCCTAGCTTCATAGTTTTCTCTATTTTAGCTCAATTTTTGCACCAAATGGAAACACTTCTTCTCCAAAATCTCACAAATTGGATTGCCAACTTGGATGGCTCGAAAAAGCTGAATTTCTGGAGTTTTGGCATAAATGCACTATTCACGTTGAGTCGCACCCCACTGCGTTTTCCGTTCTTTCATGCTGCAGTAAGGTTTTGGAATCCGGTAACACACGTCTTTAGCTTTGGTAGACAAGAGATGTGTCCTACTTTCGAGGACTTCCAACCTTTAATGGAATCCAAGCGCGATGAAGAAATCTTGCCTCAATTCCGCTTCAGCTACGTCCAAGCCTTAGGACGGATGTCCAGGCTTACTTTGCATGATGCTCGGTCATTGATTCACGACAGAGAGTTGGACATTCTGAGCTTGATTCGTCGATTTTCTGATGCCGGTGACAGCGGCGATCATGACTGGCAGGGTTATCGGGGACATGCGCTTTGCTTATGCATGTTGTCTCATTTCTTGCTTGCCCCAAACTCCGGAGGGTTTAGTGCCCGTTTGATTGAGGTTGCCGAGGGCTTGACAGAGGGTAAAAACTGCATCGCCATGACGCTAGCTGAGACATTGATGGGTTTGGACGCTTTTCATCGCCGAGGACGACTAGATTCGCAGGGAGTCCACTACTACTGCAGGTAATGTTTCCCACCCCATCTCACATATAATTCTCACATCACTCGGCCCTCAGGCTCGATTTTTCTCTCAAAACCCTTTTCTCACTTTTTCTCTCAACGTACACCTCTCTATTCTTTAATTTCTCATCTTTCATCCCTCCCTAGATATAGTTGATGGATAAGTTGAAGATTGTGGACTCATGCCCAGCATATTCAGCTTGCAGCTATTTCTTCCGACGACGTCTAGTCGATGCCCCGAATGAGGGATGGAGGTGCGAATGGATATGCAGTTTGTCCACTACAGACATTGCTTGGCGCTGCCCTTGGCTTAATTTACCGACGATGAGCTACAGCATGACCCACCAACCCGGGATTCAGTTGATTAGCCTGACACACTGTGTCTTTTACTTCCCTTTTTGATTCCGGCGCCAGTTCGAACATGATCAGACTTTCCCGGAAGAGGGGAAAGAGTACCCTTCTGCATTTTCGATCCAAGGTGCACAGCTAGCTCGGTATGCCACAGCATGGAGGACGAGAGAGCTTCTGGCCCCGCTCCCACTTTCAGTTACACCCTTTTTGATGAGTGCATAGCTTGGCTTGATGAGGAGGCGCAGATCGGGCCCACTTTGGCATCAGAGTCTTTCACAAGCTCTGGGAGGGGACGCAGAAACACCTGACTATGCCCCAAATTTATTTGCTTTAATCAGTGCTTTCAAGTTTTCTTTATGAATGTAATAAAAAACAACTTCAATTTGTATTCAAGAGTAGGAGAACTCTATACTGAAATCAATGTAATTGAAGGTTGTGGGTACTGAAAATTTTCCGTTTGGTCCAAAAAAAAGGTCTAAGTTGTAAAAATATTAATTTGACCAAAATCAACTTTTATTAAAACTTTTCAAAACCATTTTCGATGTGGATCAGAACTGGACACGCCTGAGATCTATCACTGAGATGTACAACTTCGGATCCCAGCAACTGGAAAGTTACCCCTAGTTTAAATAGCACTGCACTAGAGATCACAACCAAGCTCTTGAATGCAGAATGGACAAAGATGACCAAACATGATCACATGGACAAAGTCGATTTGGAAGTGTTTATGGCTGGACTTCAGGATGAAGTTGCCTACATATCCCGAAGATGGGAATCAAGCCTTATGTAGTTCGGCTCAGGTTCACTCATGTATTAACCCTCACCTTTTACGCTCTAACTTTTGCCAAGGCCGCCCTTTCTGGGTTTTCAATCTTGCGAGCTCAGTTTTTATCATTTCAAATTTTATGTGCTCTAACTTTTGCCTAGGTTGCCCTTTCGGGTTTTCGGCCTAGCGAGCCACTCAGGGAAAGTATTTCTTTAACGTGTCCATGTTGATCTGTTGGGAGAACTCTAGGCCATCTAGGTCCATCAGAACGACAGCTCCACCCGACCAGATAGACTTGATGATGTAAGGACCAATCCAATTAGGTCTGAACTTGCCCCTAGGTCATGGATGGGAGCTCGGTTGTCTTTGAGCACCAAATCTCCTTCTTTCAAATTCCTGGACTTAACCTTCTTGTTGAAAGCCTTGGCGATTCTTCGTTGATAACCCTGAACATGGTACAGTGCTTTCAACGTCCTCTCGTCAAAGAGCATGAGTTTTTCGAACCTGCTTTGCTGCCAATCTGCCTCAGCTATCTGACACTCAACCAATACTCGCAATGACAGAACCTCAACTTCGATAGGTAGAACAGCCTCCATCCCATAGACTAAGGAATACGGAGTTGCCCCAGTAGAAGTTCGAATTGAAGTCCGGTAGCCCCACAGAGCAAATGGCAGGTTATCTGGCCAATCCCCGTAGGTTTCCACGATCTTCTGTAGTATATGGTTGATGTTCTTGTTGGCGGCCTCAACTGCTCCGTTGGTCTGCGGCCGGTATGTAGACGACTTATGAAAAGCCATGTTGTACTTGTCCAACAAGTCGATCACTTCCTTCTTGAAGTGGGAACCATTATCTGAAATAATCTCGTTCGGGACCCCGTAGTGACAGATGATGTTGTTCCTGATGAACATAGCAACATGCAATGCCTTTAACACCGCATAAGATTGGGCCTCAACCACTTCGTAAAATAGTCTATCGCGACCAGAATGAGCACATGCCCATTGGACCCCTTCGGAGTGACAGCCCAGATCACATCAATCCCCGAGACTGAAAACGGCCATGGCGAAGTCATGTTGTACAGCTTTGACGACAAAATGTTCATGCGGTTTTCATGGATCTGGCATTTGTGGCATCACCGGACAAAGCCAATACAATCCTCCTCCATGGTGGACCAGTAATAACCCTGTCTAAGGATCTTCTGGGCTAGCATCACCCCGTTCATGTGCGCTCTGCACTCTCCTCCATGGATGGCCTCCATCAGGCGTTTTGATTCTCCAACATCAACACACAGCTTATGCATCCCGAGATGACCTCTCTTGTACAGTTTACCCCCGTAGACGATGAACTGAGCAGCCATTCTTCAAATTGCCCTCTTATCTTTGGCATTTGCCCCTGATGGATACGCTTTCTTCTCCAAGAAGTTCCAGACATCGTAATACCAGGGATTCTCATCTTGTACCTCATCTATGGCAGCAATCAGCTCGTAGGCCAGCACGAATTTTTGTTCAATGATAATCGGACGCATCTGGACTCCAAAAGGAATGTCTATCATAGAAGATAGAGTTGCTAATGAATCTGTGAACCTATTGTTCTCTCTTAACAGATGAGCAAAGTTCAGTTGCTCAAATCGAGGAATCAGCACGTCCAAGGTCTGATGATAGATTCTCATCTTTTCTTCTTTGACTTTCCAATCTCCTTTAGCTTGAGATACAACAAGGTTCGAGTCCCCGATGACGTCCAACCATTTTGCCCCTAGTTATAGAGCGGCTTCTAAGCCAACAATACATGCCTCATACTCTGCTTCATTGTTCGATACTTTGAACCAGAGTTTGAATGCTAAAGGTATGAAGGAATTGTCGGGTGCTATCAGCAACACCCCTATCCCATACCCGTATTGGTTTGACGCTCCGTCAAAGTACATTGACCAGGTCTCTTCTTCGACATACAGAATGGCCTCATCTGGGAACAGATACTCGACTGCTTCATCCCCTTCCACTGGGTGATCGGCTAGGAACTCCGCTACTGCTCTCCTTTTCATTGACTTGCGCATCATATACTTCAGATCGAACTCAGAAAGCAGAAGCAACCAATAGGCTAGCCTACCTGTAAGTGTTGGTTTCTCGAAGAGATATTTGATGGGATCTAATCTCGAAACCAGTATTACAGAGTGAGCTAGCAGGTAGTGCCTCAGCTTCCTGGTAGCCCATACCAAGGCCAAACAAGCCTTCTCCAACGGAATGTAGAGGGTCTCGTAATCCAACATTTTCTTGCTCAGGTAGTAGATAGCTCTCTTCACCTTATCCTCAAACTCCTGTGCAAGCATGCAACCCATTGTAGTTTCAGTCACCGAAAGATACAAGATTAATGGTTTTCCCGGCTCAGGCGGTGACAACACAGGTGGGTTCTGTAAATATTTGCTTGATCTGTTCAAAAGTAGCTTGGCATCGGCCGTCCCATTGGATTTTCTTTCCTTTCTTCAGGAGACCAAAGAGTGGTTCACAAGTCAAAGTTAATTTTGCAATAAACCATCTTATGAATTGCATTTTACCCAGAAAGCCTCGCATCTCCTTTTCAGCCCTCGGTGGTGGCATTTCTAAGATGGCCTTGATTTTGGAAGGATCGACCTCGATACCTCTCTGTGTGATCAAGAACCCCAGCATTTTCCCTGCTGTAACACAGAACGTACACTTTTGAGGATTCAGCTGCAACCGATATTCCCTGATTTGTTGAAAGAATTTATGCAAGGCAGTGTAGTGGCCCTCTCTTTCCTTAGACTTGACAATCATGTCGTCCACATACACCTCAATCTCTTTATGGATCATATCATGCAAAATCATGGTCGCAGCCCGTTGATATGTAGCCCCAGCATTCTTTAGCCCAAATGACATCACCCTATAACAATAGGTCCCCCACGGGGTGGTGAAAGCAGTCTTCTCCCGGTCTTTGGGTGCCATCAGAATCTGATTGTAGCCTGAAAACACATCCATGAATGAGAGCAACGCATGCCCCACAATGAAATCCACTAATTTGTCGATATGCGGCAAAGGAAAGTCGGTCCTTCGGACTGGCTTTGTTCAAATCCCTGAAGTCCACACATACCCGAATTCCACAGTCCTTCTTCGGCACCGGGACTATATTGGCAAACCAAGTTGGGTATTCGGATACCAGCAGGAACCCTGCGTCAATTTGCCTTGTGACCTCTTCTCTGATCTTGAGAGCCCAGTCCGGGCGGATCCATCTGAGCTTCTGCTTAACAGGTCGGGCCTCTGGGTCAAGAGGGATCCAGTGCTGTACAATCTCAGGATCGATTCCAGGCATGTCTTCGTAGGACCACACGAAAACATCTTTGAAATCTTTTAATAAAGCGACTAAACGCTCGCGCTCTTCTGAAGACAACGTGGACGACCCGATCTGGACTAGTCGCGGGTCCTTCTCAGTATCAACATTAATTTGGGTGATTTCATGAACCAGCGGTTTTACAAACCTCTCCTGCTCTTGATCTAGCAAATATTTCAAAACTGGAGGAATTTCCTCCTCGTCGTTTTCATCAAAATTTTGAAAGTCCTGATTAATACAATAAATCAACGGCACAGAAAAATACTCGAAGGCCACAAACATTCCATTCTCATTAATCACTTCCAAGTTGCCTGATTCCTCTATTACAACAGACTCAAATGAAAAAGAAAAAGACGACCTAGACAGGATTATGGCATTCGGGTTGTCACCCCGAAGAATACCAGACTCGAATTCAGATGAGCTGGAACCTGATTTCGACTCCACAGACCTGGTGAAATCAGATTCTGACTCACTACCTGACCTGGTGCTGCTCGATAAGAATCCCTCTTCGTACTGCCAGACGAGGGAGGGTGCGATGGACGCATCCAGAATGTTTGAAGATGGGCTCACAGTCGCTTCATTCCCGATCATGGACACCGAGAAATTATCCCCCAAGCACTCTTGTACGATCGGAGGATTTGAGAGTAGACAAGCCAGTGCTACCCCCATTTCAATCTCAGTGCTCTCGGAATCCTCTTCTTTACACTGCTCAGCCTCAGCTGGTGGGTCTGTCTGCTCTTCGGCAACATCATCCCTGGACAACTGCAAGTCGAAGAAGATCTCAAATCTGGGCAGGCGCCTCTTCTCTACGTTTAGCCATGGCTCTGGGAAACCGCAGAATGGAAAGACTTCTCCCTCCCGGACAAAACGTCTATTCAGGGTGCCCTGGATAGGCCGATGCATCAACTCATAATGCTTCCCGGTCTGCTTGGCTCTGGCTCTTTCGGCCATCTCTTTGCCTTTCCTCACCCAGTCCTCTTTGGTAGGCCAATAGCCTAAGCCAAAGGTATGCGGGTTGTGCGGCACTTCAGCCGATACAGTAATGCCCTTTTGGCCATTTTTTCCTAGTCCTATCCCAGGGATGTGTTGAAGCTTGTTCATGAGGTACATAGACTGTGCGCTGACATATAACCCCTCATCAACAGCTAAGATGTTCTGTACAACCCGGGCCTCGGCTATGGTAAATCCTGACAGGAACACATCCTCCGTGCCATGCTCGATTTCCAGAACTGGTGTAGACACTTCTGGCGGCGGATGGATTGAAGAATTCCCAAAAACTATAGTCACCCCTTTCCCGTGGTGGTATTTCAACATTTGATATAGGATGGAAGAGACCGCCTTCACTTGGTGCAGCCATGGCCGTCCTAGGAGTAAATTAAAGGTTGCGGGAACGTCCAAGACATGAAAGTCAATATCATGCTGTCCCGGACCAACCTGAGTCTGAATCTTCACGGTGCCCATCACCTCTCTACTGGTATTGTCATAGGTCCTTATCACCTGGGCAGTTTGGCACAAACTCTGCGGGTCTCAACCCGATTGAATATGTCGTCCTCGACAGGCACATGTTAATGGCGGATCCCGTGTCAACAGAAACCACCGGTATCCATTTCTCTCTACACTCCACAGAGATGTAGAGAGGTTTGTTGTGATCCGAGCCTTCAGGCGACAACTCCTTGTCAGTGAAGGTCAACGTCGGGGAAGCTCATCCCGGAAAGACCAGTCCTACCAGCTGCTCAGGCGTGGTATCTATTGAAAGTTTGGCCTTATTCATTGTAGAAAGGACAGCTTGTCTATGAACTCTTGAGGCCATAAGAAGTCCCCAGATGGAGATGTCTGCTTGTATCTTGTTTAGCTGTTTCAGCACAGCCTCCTCTTTGAGCAGCTTTTCTTTCTGCTTGTCTACCTCTTTGTCCTTTCCGAACGCCTTTGGTTGATCTAAGTGCGGGGACTTGAAATACCACCCACTCCTAGTCATGTGGTCAACCTCGCCAACATACCAAGTATCATCCGGGTGATTGTTCCCCCAATCTTCATCTGTGTGGGCAAGACATAGGTCGTCATCTTCCCATCACATGCCATCGGCAGCCGACAGACACCTGTCCAGCTCCGTTACAACTATTCATGTGCCCACAACACCATCCATTCCTATGCTCGCAGTACGCTCCGTTCTTGTGCACACAGCACGTTCTGTCCCCGTAGGGGCTTTGGCCTTTCTAGCCCTCTCAGAATCCTTGATCATTTCCCGCTCAAATTGCTTCAGTGCAGCCTACTGTTCAGTATCTTTCGTACCCAAACTGCCTGTATTCTGAGCAAAATTCTTAACACTGTTTCTCTCCGGCAGTGCATCCTGATTCTCGGCCCTTCCGGCCGCAGCTGATGTCCCCATCCTTGACAGACCCTATTCTGGCTGAGGCTACTCAACAACATCTGGCTCGTCGCTGAGCCACCCTGTAGCTTCTGTTGACATATTCAAGTCGAACCAGTTGACAGTCACGTCCCCTGAGTCCTGCTCTTCAAAGAACTGCAGATTTGCAATGTCTTCTTCCAGATCCATTAGGTCGTCTAGCCCCTAATTAGGTCCATCCTCCCATACTAGACAAATCTCTACCCCCACTGGCAATTCCACATTCGGCCTAGCCTGCCCTGCTGATGTAATGTAACTGCTCGGGTTGTACATGAAGCTCACAGACCCCTCAGGCTCTGTATAATCATTCTTATCTACCTCCACAGTTGACCCAATTCTATCTTCGATAGTCACCACCACCGTTTCAAGTTGGGTTTGGGAGATGTCCAACATGCACAAGTCAGTGCTGTCAGTGATGAACACCTCCGACTTGGGTAGGTGGGAAGGGGTGATATATATGCTAGGGTCGTATGACACAACCCCAGTTTGGATCAGATTGATGCGTTTGGGAGGTGGAGCTTGGTTATTTGGTGGGAGAGGGTTGGTTGTGACATTCGATTTCTCCGGAGGCACGATCACCCTGTTGTCGATGAGATCTTGAATCCCGTGACGCAATCGAAAGCAATGGTTGGTTTCATGACCATGCTGTTGGTGAAAGGCGCAGTACTTCGCTGGGTTATGGAAGGGGGGAAGTTTTTCTGGCAATGGCCGCGGCTCTAGGGGCTTCAAGTACCCTTTCTTGATCAAAACCCCTAAAGCTTTGGACAAAGACATATACAGTGGGGTAGAGGTTCACTGGCCTCGGGGTGGAAACTTGGTTGTTTGTGAGCTACTTCCGGACGCACCGGTGAATGGTGTAGCTGTAAGGGTTCTTGGGGTGTTGGTGGTGACCATGCCCACGTCTGAAGATCTGGCAGCTGCAGCACTGCTTGTGCCTGCATTCATGCTGCTGTTGAATGCCCTCTTGGGCTGCTCTCTTTCATGATCAATGAGGCCCTGTTTCATGATGTCCTCGATTTGTACCCCAATCTCATGTAGATCTGCAAAGGTGGGAAGGGGGAGGATGATCATCTTCTACATGAGCTTGAGCTGAAGGTTGCGCACAACCATTCGTATTTGGTCCTTGTCGACCGGCCTAATGGTCATCATCAAGGCCTTAGCTCTCCAGCGGGTCACAAAATCGGAGAAGCTCTCCTTCGGCTCTTGCCTAGTTGTCTCAAGATAGATCACGAGTTGTGATCTCGATCTATGTATTGTAGGAGTATTGAGCTACAAAGGCCTCATCCATCTCCTCCCAGTACCTCTTGACGGAGTCCTCCAATTTTGCATACCAAATAACCGCTACACCCGACAGTGTCCGGCCAAACAGGGAAAGCTTCTACAATCTGGAGAGGCCCATCGGCCTTAGTATGTCCGAAAACAGCCACAAATGCACCAGAGGATCTCCAGACCCATCGAAACGGTCTATGTACGGCATTTTAAACTGGTCTGGCAGAGTCACGGTCGAGTCGGTATACCCGTCCTCTATATCCGAAATGGATTTCACGCCTTGAGACTTCTTGAACAGCTTTTCTAGCTTGCTCACTTTTAGGGCTGTCGGATCCACCTCGAACTCAAACGGCGTATCCCCTAGGTTGGTCTGTGCTTTGGATAGCTGGGGTAGGATCGGGGGCATACCTGGCCCTGTTAGAACGTCCGTATTGTCCTGGACGTGTGCTGTCTCCCCGAGTATTAGAACTCTGAGTGGGGAAGAAAGTGGGTGCGAAGTCGATGCTCCGGATTGCTGTGGTGGCTACTGTTGCTGAAGTCTAGCGATCAGCTCTACCTGTTGGGCCATGACCTCGGCTTGGCGTGCGGCAAATTCTGCTTGGCGAGCAGCATCCTGCTGCATAGCTTGCGTACTCTCCTAGAGCTGATGCATCATCTCTTCCATAGATGCCATAGGGTGTTAGTATATCTGAATAACCGGTATATCTGTCCCTGCAGTAGAAGCTGAGACCTCAGCCTGACTGTTCACTGGTGGGGTAGACCACTGATCTGGTGATCGTTGTACCGATACACTGCACCTTACTGACCTCCGTCTAGTAACCGGGGGTAAAGAAAGGAATACTGCTTGTCTGTCTGTCAGATCCTCGGATCGACGAAGTCTTCGACCTCTAACCCAGAGTGCTCGGGAAATATCTGCCTAGTCGGATGCAATGGTGCTAAACTACCTTGCAAAAAGATTAATAAAGCATAATAAGGAAACAAATAACCAGAAAAATAGACAGCATAACAGTTTAAATAAAGACAACACATAGTTGGCAAACATAAGCTGAAAGAACTGTTCTCAACCACTGATCACTGTTCCCAAATCACTGCCCCAAATCTGAATCTGATACCAGCAAGTAAAATTGATTCCCAAATACTAATGCTCGCAGGCTTGATACCCAGACTTGCAAACTGATACATGCATTCTTGTAGAGACACACTTTAAAAGCACATAATCAAGCAAGTAAGAGCCAAAAAAACACCCCTATGGAGGGATAAGGTTTTCCTGTCCTATTGTCAAGAGCTGGGGTTTCACTACGCACACAGTGGTTTTCAAACAACCTACAATCAAGAGAGCAACCTGTCCTAGCTTGGAATGGTCACTATGGATTTCAATATGCACTAGGTCGAATGGTCTAAAGGGGTGCCCCGATAAAAACCGGGGTTTGTGTTCCCGTCGTGGCAGAGCCCGTAACCGGTCAGCATTATAGCACGCTTCTCAAAGCAGGCCTCCGGTAAACCGTTCAGGAATAGCATACGGCAAACACGGTGTCCTAGGCGCACCAATGCAAATGCAATGCAAAGAGGCACATAAGTGTAGTCAAAACGAGATATCATGAGTTCAAGTCAAGTTCTCTAAATCCCCAGCAGAGTCGCCAAAAACTGTAGATGTGCCCGAACGTCCTGGCTCGCGAATGGCGCGAAATCTGTTTTGTTCATTAGCTACTACAGTTCGGACTTAATGTCACGGTTCTGTATCTAATCTCGCAAAGTGTAATGCAAGACCGATAAATTACCAAAGAGTCCAAATTCGGCAAATCGTTTTGAAAAATTGATTTTTATAAAGAAGTGCCAAACATGGACTGGTTTGCCCGACACAGAGTCGCCACCTAAATATTTTATTTTGGAAAATTTAAGAAACCCTGACTCGTGCCTAAGGCCATGTGTCCGCCATCACCAAAGTTGCCTCGGCTCGGGAACTTGTGTACAAGAGGGGAAGGTCATGCAATGAGCACCCCCGTTCGCCCGATCAAAAAGATCGGCCTTTACTAAGCATGATATTTTGTTTTTGAAAACACGTGTTCTTATTCCGGTTTATTAGCTAGCTTACTACGTGATGCGCACAGCATACAAGTATAGACTAGATCGCCTAAGTTGGAACAAAACATCTCATGTTTGTTTGAAAATGGTTTGAAGGTGCTACTCGCAAGTAGGCTAAGACGTGGATTTTGCCACCCTCAAGTGGGCTTAGAAAACATGATTTTGTCACTCTCAAGTGGGCTTAAAACTTGCATTTCAATGAAATGTTCCAATTCAAGCAATCCAACATTCACCCACAGGCATTCAGCCAGTTATATCATTTAAGCAAATAGCCTCATAGCAAGCATGCTGTCATGGCAATCAATAACACACCTGCAGGGATGCTAAATCATAAACACATACAGTGTACTCCAAGCAAAAACAACAACTAGTTAGTAATCAGTACATGATCCTAGCTATGTTAAGATGCCTAATGCAACACATGCAAAAATGCAACTAAAGTAGGCTCGGCTATTCTAAGATGGCATATGAAATGCAATTGATAATATGCTGTTGAACACGTATTCAAGTAAATGTATTGAAATACAATACAGTTAGTATGATGCGCCGAGCCCGGTGCATGCAAGACAGATGAATGAATGCAAACATGCAAGACATAAGTATGTTAATCAAAACATGACCTAGAACTAACTATCGTAAGTGGTTAAGTAAAAGGGAGAAAGACATGGGGTTGGAAGACATTCACACACTCACGCACACTTATTACAAAATTAGCCCTCTCGACGGAGGGTCCGAATGAATAATATAAGCTAGCTACGCTAAGCTATTCTAACTAATCTAATAATCTAATTAGACTAATTATTACATAATCAAATTGAATATTAGCTAAGCTAAGCTAATTAAGAATTTACAACGATGAATTAAATTAGCTAACACATTAACTAATTAATTACAAATTAACTAACTATACAAAGCAGTTAAAACGGCCTCGAGAAAAGATTGAAGACTGTTCGTGGGACAATTATCCAAATCAATATTTGTTGTTCAATCCTACTTTACCATTATGATATCACCCAAATCAATACTCTAACATCAATCAAAAAGGCTTCAAGAATAATAATAAGAGAGTCAAAAGAAAGCCTACTAGTCCAAGGAGTAAAAAGTGTTACACTTTTTGATCTCTCTCTCTCTCTCTCTCTCTCTCTCTCTCTCTCTCTCTCTCTCTCTCTCTCTCTCTCTAGCTTTTGTCTAAACACCTTTATACATTCAAATCCGTCCATCTTGCCACCATAGTGCTTTGAAGAAAAGTGTAGAACTCGTAAAGGTGAACATTTTGATTGGAAAGGTTTCCATTTTTGGCTCTGTCAAAAGTTAGGTCTTGTTCTTTTCTCCTTCTACTTTTGAGTTAGGGATTTATCCAACCTCTTTGTATGATTCTTAGCCTCGTTATGTATTCCTTGAAAAGCATAGTGATTTGGGAGTTGTGGGTTTGATTTGGGGAATATAAAAGAGGGGTTTTCAAATGGATTCCTAGAAATGTTGTGGAAATAAGTTCATTGTAAGTTGTGTCAAAACATTGGAAATTTCCCCTTAATATGTGTTTTTGAAAGTAATAGATATTTTGTTGGGAAACATTGGTTTTGACCTAAGAATAAAGGGAAACATGTTGAGTTTTTGAAAACATAAAATGGATGTATCTATTGATGATGAGAGTGGAGTTGGATATGTATTATCACTCTTATATAGAGATTATGAAATTATAATTATTGTTGGAAATTTATCTTTTGTCTAAAAATATCTGCTTTGACTATTGTTGGAGAATAACTTTGATTGTTATAGAAATTCCATGAAGATTAGGTTAATTGGAACCAATTACTCATACATCTTGCATTGAACATTGTTTCATATTTATACATTGAAAATGTATCGTTTTTAGAAAGAAAAAAAAAAAGGGTGAATACCTTGGTGAATTTGGTTAAGGGGTGTGGTTATGGTATTATCTATGTTAGTATGTGTGTCATTGGTGAAAGTCTAGAAACCCGCACGGTTAGGTGCCGACCTTTTCAATTAGTACCAGTAAAATGACTTTGGTAGTGCTTGTATAGCCTACTAGCAGACACGTACCTAAAGATTACCAATGTTATGTATCCACTACCTTGTTTTTTGATTTAAAAAGTATTGTTTTACGAATTAATTTATAATCATGGCATTGCATTGTTTTGAAAGAGAAAGTGTAACATATTCGTAAATGGCGTGCATATACATTCACCACATAATTTTGTTATGCATCATACAGTGTGTTCAAGTATTCTTTACTAGGTTTTAGCTCACCGTATGTGGAAACCAACTTTCAAGTGCTGATGGTATGTCTCCGCTAAGGACTTAGCTTGAGAGGATCATGGAGCTGAAGGCTCATTTTTGTTTTCTTTTATTATAAATATCTTTTGTACAAGCTTCAGGCTTTTTACTTGTTTTGGACCTGATCTACTTTTGTTGTTACCGAGAATCATCTTGGAAATATGTAGCCATTAGGGTATAAACTTATTTGTACTTCATTTTGTTCTAAGGTATCCAAACATGTCATATGATATAAAATTAGGATTTAAGATTTATGAGTATATACATGCCTATGGCATCTTTTGTGCTATTAAAGAGAATCAATAAAAGGTTAATATTTGGTAAGTTTTCGCTTTTCCATTACATTTCATGAGATGATTAGTTGTTATGATTTTGGCGTGTTACACTTTGCACGTGATCTTGTTTATTATTATTGAGTTTTGTTGTTTTTGCTAATGCTTATTGTGTTGAATTATATCAATTTCAATTAAAAAAAATAAACTCTAATTGTATATTAAAAGGGTTATTGAAATATCACAAATGTTAGAGACTTTTAAAAAAAGTATTAAAAATTTTACACAATATTTATATGGAAGTGAGTCCTATATATTGTGCATGTCATGTGCATGTGAATATTGTGTAAAATTTTGATAATTTTATTGGTGGTCTTTTCTTTTCCATTTCATTTAAAATAAAATGTTTTTCTCACTTATTGTTGTAATGTGTAATGAGTGGACCACTCTTGAAGTAAATCTTCAATATTTTTAAAAAGAATATTTTAAATGTGTTATGTAAAAATAAATAAATAAATAAATAAATAAATAAATTATTGATAATACAAAGAGTAATAATACAAAAAAAATCATATAATTTTTTTGTGCACAATTGATAAACTTTAAAGAAAAATACCTTCAAAAATAAAAATAATTTCTATTTTTAAAGTAATTTTTATTTTAAAACAAAATAATTATAAAGATGATTCAGTGTGTTTGGTTTAAGTTTTTGAATTAAGTTTTTTGAAAACCTAATTTTTTAGTTTTCGTATTTTTTTATTTTTAGTGAATATTTTTAAAATTTTAACTATTTTTTTACTTTTTTAGATGCACCTTACTTAAATGTATCTAAAAAGTAAAAAATTTATGAAAAAATATTTTAAAATTTTAATAAATACATAAAAATATAAAAAAATGTACTGAATTCTCGTATTTTTTTGTATTTTTGGTATTTAGTGAATTTTTAAAAAAAAATTTCACAAATTTTTTACTTTTAGGGTATATTTATGTTAGGTATGTTTAAAAAATAAAAAAAAATTCATAAAATATTAAAAAAATTCAATAAAAATAAAAAAATACAAAAAATAAGAAAATAAAATTTTTTAAAAGGTATTTTTAAAAAAACACAATCAAGCAAGCTGATTTATATTTATAATTATATTAATGTCACATCATGTATAAATTTTATTTATAAAAACAAAAAATTTAAAATTTTAAAATGAAATGTAACAATCCCCTGGTGGGTAGCTGTCACCTCGTAATGATGAGAGAAAGCAACTCTAATTTCAATGTATATGAATAACATTATGGCCTGGTTGACAACCGGTCCGTTAGTCAAAAAAATTTATTAAAAAAAATAAAAAAATCAATAATTTATATTAAAAAATTAAAATTTTTCTTTTTTCTCTACTTTTTATATATATTTTCTTAAAAAGTTAAAAAGTCATCTCAAACACATTAATTTTTTTAACTCATATTTTAACTAAATAGTCAAAAAGTTAAATATGGGTTGGATTTGATTTGTGTTTGAAGTGTTATGTTATAGAGGAAATGTTACTTAAATAAGATGATGTGATTTAAATAAGATAGTGACTTAAATAAAATAGTGACTTTTTGACTTTTTAATTTTTTTTAAACATGCCAAACCAATTCTAAATGGGGATAAGAGGACTAAGGAAATTAAACAAATGAAAGGAGCAAAATTAGAAAATAAAAATGAGAGCCATCAATTAACAGCGAAAACACTGTTCAAAATGCACCAACTCCCATATTCTAGAAATTTCTTTTTTTTTTTCTTTTTTGAACGATTATTATACAGTAGATAGATAGATATATATTGTCATATAATACTTCTTATTACTGCTGGCACTGTCATTTTGACCATCTCCAACTCTGAACCAAAATTGATATCAGATTTAAATTTTGATAAAAAGTGTACTTTTCCATGCTCCAACCGTTGCATCAAATGAATATCAAAATGAGAAAACAGCAAAAAAAGTATCAAACTGAGAACAAGTTCTGTATTTTACCAAATCACTGTTACTGACCGTTGAAGGAGATACATCGGTTGCCCGGCCGGTTGCCCGGCCGGTTGACCAACCGGTCAACCGGTTCATCAGATTAGGCGACGGGTTTGGACTGTGAGGGGTTTGAACTGGCTGAACTGATGGGTTTGAACTGGGCCGTGGCCTGAGCTGTGAAGGTGAACCGGTCAACCGGCCGGTTGACCGGCTGGTTGACCATCCGGTCGCCCGGTCTACGCATTGGTTTGAACAGGTTTGGTTTGACAGGTTTGGTTTGAACAGGTAGAATTGTGGACTTGGAATAATTTGAAATAATTTGAAGGGTGATATAAATTTCAATTTCATTGAAAATATAATTCAAATTGTTATCTTTTATATAAATATTTTAAAATTAGTGGTTTCAGTTCACTTACCGTTGGATAGACAGAGTCTTTTGATAATTTGCCGCTCATATACATATTTTAAAAAGTAGCCGTTTTAATAAATTTACCGTTGCATGAACAGAGTTTTTTTAAAATTTACCGTTGATAATGTGTGCTATAAAATATATCAGTTTTGTATATCAAGATGACAGAGTCTTTTATTTTGAGAAGAGCATTACATTGTATGTTGTAAATTTTGTTTCTTCTGTGATTTTTCTCCTTTGAAACTTTAATTTATATTGTATATCATTCTAATATTTTTTACTATTTTACATATATGGCATATTATATAAATAATAATGTGTTTATATGAGATTTTGGTAAACCAATGGAGGGAAAAACAAATAGCAAAATAATTAGGAACAGAAACGGAGGGAAATCAAAAAAGAAAAAAAAATAAATAAAGATTACCGGTCGACCGGCCAGTTGACCGGCCGGTCAACCAACCGGTCGCCCGCTACCGGTTCACATCGGTCAGTTCACTTGGTTGGTTCAAACAGTTCAGTGGTTGGTTCAGAAAGGTTTTTAAAAAAAAAAAAAAATTCCTCTACCCGGTCGACCATCCGGTTGTCCTGACTGATATTTTGATGAAGCTGAACGGTTGGAGTGTGAAGTATCAAATTCAGGAAATGGCCATTTTTTAACTCAGATTTGGTGAAATATTAGGTTAACCGTTGGAGATGCTCTTAGAAGATCTATTATGTGTTGTGCTTTGGTAGAGGTGGGCTGATAGGGTTTGGTATAGGATTATTCAAATTGTTCAATTCGTCTAATTTGAATTGAATTGTATGTGAATGGACGGTTTTAGATATACAATGTATGTAGATATTGTCTAAAATATAATATGATTGCAGATTTTAAGTTTTACTGGTACTCGTAAGAACCCGTCTGCATTTAAATTTTTTTTAAACAAAAAATTTGGACGATTATTTTATTTTATTTTTTTGTTAAATCAATACTGCAACCAAAGAAAATGAAAAATACCATTTGGTTTTTTCACAATTTAATGTTGTTATGTGCGCATTGATCAAATACTTTTATTAAAGTTTGACAACAATTGCTGTGTGTGTACCAAAATATATACAATTGAAAATATAAACAAATTGAAGATTCATAACGAATTGAAAACAAATACAGTTGTTGTGTGTGGCTTTGATAGCTTGGATGAATTTAGTTGCTTGTTGTTTGGTTTTTTTTATTTTTTTGAACTACGCTTATTGTTTAAATGAAAAAGTCCAAGCTACAAACCGCGCACAACCGTCCACGTATCCGTGAACCCTACCCGCATAAATCGTAACCCACACTGTAGGTAGTTGCGGGTTGAATTTTTTTCAAACTGCAGGCATGCGGGCTAGTACAAACCGATCCGCAAACTATCAAAAACTGAACCGCAACCAAAATAGGCACAAAAAATAAAATAGGTTATTTTAGCCACAACAAACAAAACATCACATCCAACCCATAATCATTATACTCTTCTCTCACAAAAAAAGTCAAAAAAGTCAAAAAATCATTCCCAAACCAAACTTTTAACCTAGGCTAAAATAACCAAAAACGCTAAAAAATCAAAAAGTCAACCCACTTCCCAAACGGAGGCTATAAATTTAAAGAAGAGTTATCAATAAATCTTATATGTTAAAATTATGTTTTAGTTAGTTTTATAATTTGTTTTGTGATTTATTTATTTATTTTTTTTTTGATGTCTAATGACTCATTTATTATTATAATTTCATTAATTGTTGCTGTTTGTTAGAGTGTTACATTTGAAAAAAAAAATATAGTAAAAATTTTTTTAGTATTATATTAGAGTGTTATATTTTTAGAGTGTTCTATTGGAGTATTACAGTAGAATGTTATGTTTAGAGAGTTTTTTTTTTTTTTTATATTGTTCTGTTAATTAATGAGTTTTTTAGTGTATTACATTAGAGTATTACGTTTTTGAAGTGTTACGTTTAGAAAATGTACCCTCAGGATTTTTTGAAGTATTATGTTTGGGTATTACATTAGAGTGACAAAAACAAAATCTAAAAAATTGAATCCAACTTCCCTAAGATGATGTCCTCCAATGAGAAAGGACAGAAACGTCCACCAAATCATATCAAAATTCAAAATAGAATTTCAAAATAAGGTTGTCAAAACAAACCGAACATGTCAATGTATTAGAAAATCTGTAAGAATGATTGGAGAAACTGATTCGCCATATAAGACTTTCTGATAATTTTTTTTCAATTTATAAATATTCTTTTAAAAAAAAATCATTAATCTACCGTTATTATAGATATAACTCACATATCACTTATTTTAAATTTACGTGAGTGCTCATTTTCGTGATAAGAATTAAAGTATATTTTTATGGTGTATATATATGTACGGGGAGGAAATAATTCTCCTCGTATAATCCTGTTGACCAAGTCCACGCTCCTCCGTACGACGTCGCTTTGTCACCTGAAAACACAAACGTGAGCTAGCCGGCGGGTGTGTGCCGGAAACCTCTCCGATGCCTAAGTCAGAAAACTTGACAAATAGACAAAGCTCAAAGTTCTCAGAAAGATTTTGTTCAATTACCTCCTCCAAGGTGTTGCTTGTGAGCTTTTATAAGTTTCATATGGCACAATCCTAGTAGGACTCGTATTTCTCCATGCAGAGTCCTCCTAGGATTCAATCTCCTAAGGATAATGCTTATCCTTTTACACCCTCCCCCACTGCTTAAACCAAGTGGGATGGTTTCCTCCACGGCCGAACTTCCATGTAACCGAAGTAAATTGGTTATACCGAGCCACAGAGGGCCGAACCCTCCATAGCTCGGTCTTCTCCTCTAATTCCTTACTTCGGCTGTCCCTGTTCAACCTTGGCGAGCTCAAACTTCCAAGTAGCAAGGTCTGACCGACCTAACCATAGTAAGTCACGACCGGACTAATTCCAAAACCGGCCTTCCCAGAACATACTGTGGCCGGACTAACTCTGAGACCGGCCTAATTCCGAGTTGCCTACGGACCGGAGTAGCTTTACTTCTCCTTGGACCAAAGCATCTATCTCTTCATGAGCCGGAGTAACCTCACCTCCTTGGGCCGAAGTAACTTTGTCTCCTCAAGACCGGAGTAACCTTGTCCCCTAGGCCGAAGTATCCATTACGGCCTTTTTACTTAATCCTTCGTGTTTTGGGCCTTAAAGCCCAACTCGAAGCTCGGCCCAATTTTTCCCAAAAATTACCCTCTCAAATATATGTTATTTTATTATTATTTTTGTATTTTTGTGGATTGAATTTTTTCAGTCCAGAAACCAATTGAACATTTCATTGGGTCAAAAAGATAGGCGTTGCCTTAGGAATGTTTACGACTAGGGCCTCGTTTGGCAACCAAATTTTTTAATTAAAAAGTCAAAAAGTTATTAAATTAATCAAAAAATTAAAGATTGTCTTTTCTCTCTATTTTTTGCGCATCATTTAGTAAAAAGCTAAAAAGTCATCCCAAACATACTAATTTTTTTAGCTCATATTTTAGCTAAATAGTTAAAAAGTTACTAAATTAGCCTCTTCCCAAACGAGACAAATTAGTGAATAAAGGTAAAATAAATTATTTTAGTTAATAAGACAAAATCTTATATCTAAAATATAATTATTTTATATTTTTCTCGTAATCATCAAATCAATTAAAAAAAAAAAAAAACCAATATCAATCAAAAATAACTTTTTTAGTTAAATTGGAATAATCAAATAATCAAAAAATTAAGTTAAAAAAATTCATTCCAAATGAAAGTTTTATCACTACCCACTCAAATTCTCTCAAGTTTAAGATCAAATTAGAGTATATTATTAGGTCAATGGGGGCTTATTATAGGTTCTGTTTTGATAATCTAAACTGTTCAATGTGTAAAACTCATTAAGTACTTTATCTTTGTAAAACAGTCACGTTGTTCACATATCGATAGCTATTTGATCGGATCAGCTTTCAACCAACAGTAAATATAATTTTTAAAATAAATTGTTGACAAAAATCTGATCCGATCAAATAGTTAACAATATCCGATTAACGTGACGTTATACAAAAATAAAGTACTCGATAAGATCTATACATTAACGGTTCAAATTATCGAAACAAGACCCGTGATGAATCCCATAAATCCAACAACATTGTCCGGTCCACAAATTTGGCCCGGACAAAAAACCGGCATATCAATTATTGTCTTTTTCAAAATAAGAATGTAAAATGAATTCTTGAGGATTCAGGAGTCAGCTTATTGAACATGTACAAGATGTCCGAAATATGACGGCGGCTTGCATGCCTCACTCAACCTTTTCTTCTTTATTCAGGCTTGGAATTTAACTATTTTAGTTCATTTTTTAGTTATGGGTAAAGCTTAAGACCCTCAGTGGGGCTACTGAGGTCACTCCTGATTGGTCAAAAAAAAATATTTTTTTTTTTTTGGGTTTCAGTCACCGGCAGAGTGTCATGTGGCATTGGGAGTCACTGGGGGTGCCCCCAGCTGGGGGTCCGAATCACGGCTGTTTTAGTTATTTCAGCACATGTAAAAAAAGTTATATTTGAGATAATAGTTAATTTTTATTTTTTTAATTGATTTAATAGTTATGAGAGAAAAAAAATAAAATAATTATAATTAGATGTGACGTTTTATTAAATTTTTTAGCCCTATTTTTATATTTATTGATTATTTTAGTCAAACTTTGGCATTCGAAACGAGGCCTAAAGGCAAATTTGAGAGCTCCTTATAATAATTAAAAAGGTCAAAAAAATATTAAAAAATATAAAAATCAAAGAATTATATAAACAAGTCAAATAACCTCTTTCATCTCTATTTTTTGTGCACTTATTTTTTTTTTTATAAAATATCAAAAAATTATTCCAAATATATTAATTTCTTTCACTTCATATTTTAGCAAAAAAATCAAAAAATTACTAAAATAATCTATTCACAAACTAATCTTAAGAATTTGTTTAATTTATAGATTTAGAGAAATATTTAGAAAGAAAAAAAAAATATAATTATATTTTACTTACATTTCACACATTTTTATTTTCCTTTGCGAACCTCTTCTTAAATTTATAAACCACCTAGAAATCTTTTTTTTTTTTGCTGTAATGTCGAAAGAGAGCACCAGTAAAATCATAAGCTACATGTAACTTACAAACTACCAACAACACCTCTTCATTTTAACCAAAACACTCGCCACCCCTTATTTTGTTTGGGTAATTCACATGTCAGTTTATATTTTAAAAGTTATTTGCAAATAAATGATAAATTTTATAAATTAAAGTATGAAGTTATAAATTTTACCGTGAATTAGTAATTAATTTTTAAAGATTTCACTGGAGTTTCCACTTTTTCTTTTCGTGTCTGCTAAACCGAACTTTCCCATCTTTTGTTTATTAAATTGAGGAGGTTCCCATGTGGTGTGCACCATGCAACATTAAAACATTTTTATTTTTCTTAAGCGAAAATCTGTTGTTAGTTTTTGTTTGATTAATACTTATGGGAGTTTAGTCTCCCCACCTTTGTAAAGCACAAAATACTCGTCTCCTAAATTGACTCCTCATTGAAAGTAGTTAAACTCATAACCTACCCTTTACTATTAAACCATTAAGAAAGTCATATGGGAAACTTTTCAAAGGCTTACCAAAAGGAAAAAAAGGTGGCTTGTGTTTTGGTCAAAATGAATAGGTGGTGGTGGTAGTTGTTACTTGAAGCACTAGTAAGTGATGATTTTGCTGCTGCTTTATCTTTGACATTGCAGTGAAAAAGGATTTTTAGTTGATTTATGAATTTAAAGAGAGATTTGGAAAAAAAAAAGATAAAATATGTATGAAATGTGTAGAGGAATAGAAATTAAAATGTTAACCTAATCATTAAAGTCGCCTTTTGTTAGGTAAATAAGTGTTAATAAATAAACATGGATCATTAGGTGAATAAGCGTAAATAAATAAACATGGGTCAAAGCTCAAGGAAAATAGGTCAAACTAGAAGGACAAACAAGATCCGACCAACTAGAGTGGAATGGGTCCCCAGCTGTTAGTAATGGGCGCCCATGTGGCATGACCATTTGAATTTGAATTTGATTCTTATCCAAATAGGTTTTGAAATTGAATTCAAACCTATTTAGGATAACCACTCAGGATACAGATATTATCTCCATTACTGATATGGATAGATAATAATAACATATTATATATCTGGTATATGGGTTATGGGTAATTGAGAGAGAAACAACGTATGATCTGTTTCTACCCATATACTGACTCTCTCCCAAAAACAACGATCAAGTCTTTTGCACTGTGATTTGTGTGGGTGATATTCAATCTGTGATATCACTCCACTGCTGGGTCAGTTTATCAGTTTTCTGGAAGCACGTGATTCATCCACGAGGTTCTATCATCGAAAGGTATGATCTGATTATTTTTATCCGCTGAATGTTTTGTACTTTAATTTACATTGGTATCAGAGCCATTGATGGGTATTTTCGTGCTTTCTTTTATCATGTGTATATTTATAAAAGAGGTAGAGATCCAAAATATTTCATTTTTATGATCATTAATGTCATTTTTAAGAGCATAAATGATTTTATTTTGGAAAATGGAGTCTGTCAGTACAAAAATGGGACCAGGAAGTACCCTGGAAGGCGGCGCGTGGTATGCACGCGCCACCACGCCGCAGCCATGCGCGCCCACACGCGCCAGACGCCCTACAGACGCGCCTGCACGCGCGCGTCAGCGGCACTGTCCACGCGCACGCCGTCCGCGCCTCGCACGCGCGCCGCGTGCTGGAGCCGAGCGCCGAGCCGCGCTCCGAGCCGCGCCGAGCCGCCCCTTAAGCCGACTCGCGCCGAGTTGCGCTGAGCGGAGGCGAGCCGAGCCGAGCCGTTTTTCCCGCCTGGCTTGGCTCTAAGGCTCTGTTTGTTTGTTTTTAATTCTGAATTGCGTTAATTGGCCATAATTTATTCGTTATAGCTTTGTTTTAAGCATGGTTGGTACCGTTAGACTCAGAATTAAATTTTATATCTTCTGTAAAATTTTGAAATTTTTATGAAAATAAAAAATATTTTTCCTGAAATAATAATGCATTATTTTTGCTTTAAAATGCATCTGGTGTTGCATGATTAACTTTCTGGGGCTGAATTTTTTATTGTAGACTATTGATGTAGTTTACTATTTACTGGTATAGTTGTAGCATTTTATCAGATTCTGGAATATTTATTTCTGATTTTATGTGTGTTTATTAGTTATTTAAAATTCCAGAAAATTCCAGAAAATACCAGAAAATTCCAGAAAATTTCAGGATGATGTACTTTCTGTTATGGCATAATTTGAATATTAAATACAACATTTTTTTTTGGGTTTGTAATATGTTGTAATTAGAGGAGCATGATTATTTATTTATTTATTTATTAGAATTCCATTATCAAACGAATATAGCATGAGTTATTTGTAAATTTACATTAAGATGCTATTGTATGGAATTTATCATGCTTTATGCCATAGTCAGTGGGAGGTTATTCGGTTGAGAGAAATCTTTGTAGATTAACTCCCGAAGACCAATATTTTGCGCATAAATTAAATTAAATTTTGGATAATTATCACCTGTGGCGCAAGAGATGATTACGAGCATAGCGGATTTTCGATCTTGCGACTTGTGTAATATTGTCACTATTTAATTTAGATTTTTGCGGCAAAATTATATTATGCTAATCAAATTAATCCTAACACGAATTTCTCTCTAAATTGATTTAGCTTATGGAAGTTAATTTGGTTGACCTAGACTTAGTAGAGATGTTCAAATGTGAACAAACTAATCCCATTCTTTAGATGAGCAAAAGTCTTGGAGACTTTAGGTCAAACCTTAATTGAGCCAAAGTAAGGAAACATGACTCAAAGTCGCCGTGGTTTTGTTGCCTTGTATGGCACAATAAAAACTAATGTGTGCGCTATGGTTAGCGGCATACTACGTAGTTTTTGGTTGGCGAATTTTGGAGTTATGAAATTAGTAAGCCCTCAATAGATCTGTATATGATCTTGACTATTGAGCTGCACGGATTGACTTTGTATTTTGACTTGTAAATAATGTTACATCATTGGATGAAGTAACATTCAAGAGTCACGTCATCCTAGAAATGCGAGCTTAAATAAATTAGTCATTAAGTGCAAGACGAGTAGCCAGTATGAGCAGTGTTTTGCTCTCTACCCAATTATTGGGAGTTGGATGGAGCAAAATTTCATGCACTATAATAGTGTGCGTTGAAATATCATGTGAAGTTAAAAGATTAGCGCTTAGAAGCTGCAAAATCTATTAACACTAAGTGAAAAGATTAGCGCTTAGTAGCTGCAAAATCTATTAACACTAAGTGAAAAGATTAGCGCTTAATGGCTGCAAAATCTATAAGCATTGCCAACTTGTCTAAGTCTGGACACTTACTGTTTCCACACTTGAGTGTGAGACATAAGGAGGGGCTTCTTTGTATAATTCCTTAGCTAGGCTAACGTTTTTTAATAACATTTAACACTAAGCGCAAACGTTGCGGCATAGTGATAAAAAGGTCAAGGCCGACAAGGTTGTTATGACTCTAAGAATTTGACGCATCACTTGTGAGAGCATTGTGTTGAATTAGACTCTTTAGCCTAATTCGCGCTTAAGTTACTTTGGAGCTGTCATAAGTTGATAGCTTATTCTCTCCTTCTTGTGGATAGTAGAATTAATTGCAAGTAACTATGAAGCGAGAAATAGATATGGCAAGAGGAGTATCGTCATCTTTTAACTAGATGTATTAAAGTGTATGGAGAATAAAATTGACTTGAAGGTGCAGGGGATTAGCACTTACTAGTTAAATTTGCGACTTAGGCGCAGTTGATATCTCCATGACATTTTTTTATGATCTAATGAATATGACTTAGTCGTGAGTCATTACCTAGTTGGGCCTAAACCTTTAAAACTTGTCTTTGAGAACTCACACATTAAGATGATTAGAATTAGTTTATGACATTGGTCATGAACCAGTGGCTTATTATACTTAATCACATTAATGAGCTAATGACACGATGGTTTGAGTAGGCCTTCTCGGGCCCACTCGCTTATGACATCCTACTCTCATATGAATGTGTAACTTTGTTCACAATAGGTACGCACAAGTAAGTAGGAAAGCCGTAGAAGGTCATTTGTATTGGCGCATTTTGTCCACTATGATATTTGTGACTAGATATGTGTGAGGGTATGATAGCTAAGCCTCAATCTCGACACATTTATAGATTACGATACGCATCTGAGTCAAGACTATTTGATCTCCCATAAGTCAAAAGTTTTGAGATGATTTTTTTTTTTGACATTGCACATATGAGGTTGAGATCAATTAGATAACAGCTTTTGTGCTTTTAGTTTTGACCAAGGTGGCGAGTATCTATTTGAGTTATTTTAGGAAACTCTATGAAGAGAAATTGATGCTTAGAAAATTGATTATTCCTAGTACTCAACAACACAATTGTGTAGTAGAAATAAGGAATTAAATATTGTTAATGTTAGGTGGATAATGGCGCAAAATGTTTCCCAATTGGAAATTGCACTAGTTTGTTGCCTATATCCCTAACTAAGTGCCCTCCATATCAGATTTTACACTCCATTTGAGTAATGGGTTAGCGGAGAGCCATCTATGGGCGATCTGTAACCATTAAGCAGCTTATCTTTATTTTACTTCTCATAAGATTGTGAAGTTTTGACCTAGGGTTCTATAGCGCATTATTGTATGCTGTCTTGTAAACACAAAGGGTCGTGTGGCGCATTATTGTATGCGGTCATGCATACCCTCCGGGTCATGTGCATATAGGTAAGCAGCTTTGTGGTAGTGTAACTAAGTCACATAAAGTTTTATTAGTAAAGGTGACGTGAATAGAGTTTTTTTTGGAACTCTATAAGATGGAGAATTCCAAGCATAGCGCTCTATGTAGCCTAGTTGAGAATGGAAAGAAATTTCCAATATCCTAGGGACAGTGGGAGCGATGTGCCTACTAATGGATTACTCCATTAGAGAAAAATACTCTACATTCTCAGTTGCGTGGTGGCAAATGTGAAAATTTTCCACGTCATCACTGGGTGATTGAGAGGGAAACATTCATGATTGCTCCGCAAGATGATAAAGAGCCTAGGATAATGCCAAAGGCTCTAGTCCCCTGTTTTTAGAAAATGGATCAATGTTGCGCAGTTTAAGACAAAGTCTTTGGGGATTAACCATTTTTATAATTTGGTTGACTTTCCATTATGACGCAAAACTGTTATAAAGTTATGCGTAATTTGGATAGTCATTGTTGAGGCATAAGGCTCGCTAGATACCGAATGGTCGCACCACTGAGGAAAGTGTAGACCATGAGAAGACTTCCTCCGGGGGAGTGAGGTTATTTTGACTTAGGCTATGATTGACATAAGTTCGGAACATTGATTTGTGGACATTGTGACCCGATTTCTCATCAGAGAATTGGATAAGTAGATCCGTAGGGATTTACCTTCTGCTTTTATGGTGAAAAGTTAGGAGCGCAAAAAGTTTGCTAGTTCCAATAAATCTTTTACAGCCTAAAGCAGTTATCCAAACAGTGGTTCTTAGATTTCGTCAAGCCATGATAGGCCAACGATGATCGATGAAGACCACTGAGGCATGATCAATGGTCCAAAAGAAGTTTTTTCCCTACTTAGTCATTATGAGCTAGGAATTTATAAGGTTGTCGCCACCTAGGGTGGGCAGTCCTCTATTTTAGATATGATGGACATGGGTGATGTAATTCATATGCTTGGATGTATGATCCTTAGGGATTGTTTTAGGAAAATTCTCGGTTTGTCTTCGATGACTTACATAAGGAATATCCTAGAACGATTCTAGATGCAAAAATTGCAAACCCATTGACTTACCTATCGGTAAAAGCCAGAGCCTTAGCTATTGAGTGAATCCTCAGATTGTCTTTGGGAGAAACAGATGACCTATATTCCTTGATCTATTCTTTGTTGTGGGAGCCTAAAGTACGCTATGTGGGCGTATTCAGCATGATAAGTGTTATCTTTGATAAATGGTCAACTGAGTTGTTTAGACATTGACCTTGCTCATTAGACTGTGGATAAAATGCTTTACTAGAAGCATATTAATTTGCTCCTTGTAAGATTCAATGCGCTAGTTGGGCGCATCTGCGCTAGTTGGGCGCATTAAGAATGAACGCAAATTGGTCACAAAAAATATCTTTAGAGAGGTTATTGCGCAAAAGGTAGTGATCTTAAATCATTTCATGTGAGGCGCACATGGTGGATTCCGTTGTATATACTTATCGCAAGAGGTGCTGATATGGCTTATGTTTGGAATCTATAATTGCGCAAGCTGTGGTCATTTTTTTAAAATCGATCACTTATTTTGAGATGATGGGATGTTGACACTATTATGGTTTGTGTCATAATGATTAGCAGATGATGATGTCAGCAGGCAAGATTGGCTCACTCACACGAGCAATCGCCCTTGGCGCTTAGGAGCGAGCAAGGTTGAGACTAGTGGTTTATTTTTATTTGGAGCCAAGAGAGGCTTAAATAATCCACTATGCATGTCACCTTGGTTACAACCAAGATGAGGTCGTGTTAAGGACCAAACATGGATGTTAGTACCCACTTTCCATGTTGTGCCTGTTATGATTAGCCAGATGCGAGATCTCATTTGGCGCCTAGAAGACGAGCAAATAGAGAATTCGGGTTAGGCGCTAGAAAGCGACTAGACTAATATCTGTACAGTGTATCGAGTATGACATCACTCTTTATGGAAGAGTTACTCCACCGTAGCATGTATTCATACTATATGTGCTTGGCGACCGAGTAATGAGGTGAGAGAATGGATCCCTGCTTCCTCACCGTGTGAGTCTTACGTGTCATTATTGATATGACTTTCATTTATGTACCCTTTTGTGACTTTTGACTATGTCATAAGGTAAAGGGTTGATGTTCTGCTACTTTGGTATGTTGCCTGCGGTCATGCATGATTCGGCCTTAAGGGACATCACTGGGAAAGCGGTCAATCCTAAACTAAATGGCATGAGTGCAAAGGGAAGATCATCTAGTATTACACCACTGTTGTATGTTCACTGCCGGCAACTCATATCACTCTGTATGAGAGGCGAATTGAGTGTGAATATATTGTAAGAATTGAGAGGGTCAAACATGCTCTTTTTGAGGGATTAGAGATGTTTTTTGGACCGGTGTAATTAGATGGATCTGGGGTATATGAGACACTATTTCTGTTCTTTTTGGGTTGATGTCTCTATGCTGGCTCATTTTGAGTTTCTAGTATAGAGCTCCCACATGCAGGTGTTCTCAGCAGTCGCACGGTGCAGTGGCTAGTATGAGATTGTTTATTTTTGGGAGATTGAGATAGAGATGTGGCAGTGTCATGCCAACTCATGTGCGAGTGGGAGATGTTAGTAATGGGCGCCCATGTGGCATGACCATTTGAATTTGAATTTGATTCTTATCCAAATAGGTTTTGAAATTGAATTCAAACCTATTTAGGATAACCACTCAGGATACAGATATTATCTCCATTACTGATATGGATAGATAATAATAACATATTATATATCTGGTATATGGGTTATGGGTAATTTAGAGAGAAACAACGTATGATCTGTTTCTACCCATATACTGACTCTCTCCCAAAAACAATGATCAAGTCTTTGCACTGTGATTTGTGTGGGTGATATTCAATCTGTGATATCACTCCACTGCTGGGTCGGTTTATCAGTTTTCTGGAAGCACGTGATTTATCCACGAGGTTCTATCATCGAAAGGTATGATCTGATTATTTTATCCGCTGAATGTTTTGTACTTTAATTTACACCAGCAGTAAAGAATACTTACAGGAACTTACCAAGGTTCTACTCGTTGCGGGACAATAGCTAATGCAACCTACCTTAGCACCATCATCTCACTAAAACATTGTGGCGGTGCCTTCAAGACACTCATTGAGGGAAAGGCAATGTGACAACTCTTTACAACTACTTTCTAAGGCAAGACTCCCCAAGGTGGTAATAACCTTTGAGGGAGGCCTCTCCCACAAAAATAATGGCTAATGCGTGCGTCGATAGTAGGCCCCAAAGCATTAGCAGCCTAGGGTTGATAGCAAGCTCGAAGCATAAGTAGCCTGCATTGATAGTAGGCCTCAAGGTTTACTGGTCGGAGTAGGTAGCAGGTCCTGAAGATACTAGTATACCGTGGCGATCCCACAAAGATGGGAGCATGGTAGCCTAAAAGTAAGGGACTCTCTTTCCATTTACCCAGGTCTTAAGATTGCCTTGGTTGCACAAGCAAAACCAAGGAAGCATCCTTGGGCTTGGTATGAGGCATAGCCCTTGTTATGACCCACACCTTGGGAAGTTGGGGAGATTGTGATTAGGTGGCTAAGGCTGGAGGAGTCACTGAGGTGGACACAAATATGGCTGATAGCAGGTCATGAGTTCTGAGAGTGCACATCTTGGGAAACCGAACTGAGAAGGCGGATGCCGTCGTGAGTACCGTTGTGGAGGGTGCCGCCAAAGTAGCTGCATCTACTGCGATCTGTATCATGACAACATCCACTTAGGTTCACACCAAAAAGTACATGTTGAGACTTGTGCCAAACTGATAGTACAGTGGCACTTGCTGAGACTTTATGCAAAACAAATAGTACATGTCAAGGGACGCGTTGTAAACATATCCATAAAGTGGCACATATGCCACATGTTTATTTTATTTATTTATATTATTATATATATTTTAATCAGTAAAGAATTGGTTAACTAATGTGAATCATGTCCATTACCCGATAAAGTAGTTTCATGAAAAGTTACAACTTTCCTGATAATGGGAAGTTATGAGGTCACTACATGAAATTACACTTTTGGCGACTAAATTTTTAGTCGCCAAAGATTGTTTTTTAGTCACTGAAAGTCAATGGTGACTAAAGTTCTTCATCGCCCCGTTGGTCGCCAAAGCCTTGTTGGCAATAGTCAATGGCGACTAAATTAACGTTGGTCGCTATTTATCTTATCTTCGGCTACTAAAACGGACTTAGTCGCCAAACATTACGTTTTGGCGACCAAATATTTAGTCGTCGAAAGTAATTAAATCAAAATGAAATTCTCTTTCAGCGACTAAAATATTTAGTCACTAATACTAATACATTTACCGACTAAAAATTTTAGTCACTTATAATAATACATTTAGCGACCAAATAATTTAGTTGTTGTTAGTTTTCATAACTAAACATTTTAGTTGCCAAAAGATTAGATATTTTCATTTCATGGTATTTTACGACCAAACATTTTAGTCGTCAAAGGATGCCATGTTCTTTCATGACTAAAATATTTAGTCAGCAAAAGTTTCTTCTGTCATCTTGATTTATTTTGGCTACTAACTATTTGGTAGCCAAGAGTCTTTTGTTTCTTTTTTACTACTAAATATTTAGTCATGAAAAACCTTTGCTTGCATTTTTGGCTACCAAAATATTTAATCGCCAATAATTTTATAATTTTTTTTATAATTAATTTCTCGACCACCTGTATTTATTCCATTATTAGTACAATCTGTACCCTGTATATAAATAAAATAATCCATATATTGATAAAATTAGCAACCATTCCACAACATGCACACATTTCACTTTCAACCATAAAAAAAAATCATATTTAACATCAATTTAATATTTCCAATAGAAATTTCACACAAATCAAGTATAATCCAATCTCAAAAATATAATTCCATACATAACAGAAGATTAAACAAAATTAATATCCAAAAGTTAATATGTACCACCAAAAACTAATTTGTACCACGCCAAAAGGTGATCAACCTTTGCTTTATCTTCATCTCCAACTATATCAATCAAGCCTGGTAGTTTGTCTTCAAACAATTCTGATTTATTCTGAACAAATTTTGAAACTTTGGCATAAAGATAGTTGTCATTGACAATCTTTACTAGTTCAGAAAAATGCCAAGAGTACCATTCTCTGCATTAAGTAATCAAAGAACAACTTTAACAAAATCTAATTGGAATAAATATCAAAAACATCCATAAAGCTTCATACAATGTCACAATTTCAAAACAACAAATCCCAAAAATACTCAAATATTGCACTAAAAAGAAAGAAAGAGTAAACTAGTTCCAAAGAATAATGAACCCTGAAGATGACATTCCTAAGACAAAATTGACTTGTACAAGTGACAAACCTGACTCCCATGAAAAAGGAATTGATATTTTTATCAAGAGTATGAAGAAGGAAGATAGTCTGAATAACCATATTGTCAACATGGTTACCATTGAATTTGACCTTTGCCCTACTGTAATTGTGCCCCAGACCAAGTTGGGCTTTCTTCAAATCACCAGGTTGGAGAAGTTTGAGAACATAGAAGAAACAAGTTACATAACATATGAAGCAATTTCAGAAAGAAAAACATAACAGCAGGACATTGACACTACAGAGAGAGGTGGAAAAGTGTAAAAAAATGCAAACCTTCAGGTTCTATAACATCCCATAATAAATGACAATAAACTATACATCATGTTAACTAAATAAGCTTAAGAACAGACTCATTACTTTGGCAGGGGATCTTGGTCACTTCAAAGGCATGTGATCCAATCTTAGGCTCAGCAATGCCTAAAGTGAATTTAGGCTTCTTTTCGTCCTTAACTTTTGGGAAAGTTAGCTCCAAAAAATTTCTCAACTCATGGCCTAAAACCCCAAAAATAAAAAATAAAAAATAAAAAATAAAAAAATGCATATATGAAATTATCATATGTACAAATTCTTTAGAGAGTTAGCTCCAAATAGTTCCTCAACTAATCAGGAATATGCCCTAAAACCCAATCACAACAACAACAACAAAAAATGCATATATAAAATCATCATAACTCCGAAGAAATTTTCTTCTTTTAAGATTTAATAAATTTCTTAAAAAATCCCCGTGGTGCACCCAAGTTATATACGAAGACGCAATTCCTCTTCAGATTAGGTGCATCCACACAACTTGTTTGCTATGTTTTGTGCCATTCATGCAATCAACACGCAGACACTTAATTTCCTCATGTGGGCCTAAATTTGCAGTAGCAAAGTCAAGGAATGACTTCACCCCTTGTTGATACTCTTTGCTTGTCAACCTAGTATTTATCATCATCCAACTCTTGTCCATTATTTGTCACCTACAAATCAAGCAAAGTTTAGCCTGGGAACAAAATGAGAACACATTTCAAGGATTGCATATGAATTACTGAGAATTGAAGATTGTTCGTGACAGTAGGATATAATCACTTGAAGTTAACCAATTCAGAAAGACATTCTTTAGACTTGGAACAAATCTTTCATTTTGTTCCAAGCTAGAGAATGAAGGTGTAAAAATAATAAATTCCACCACTACAAGAAAAATCAAACATGAAAATTAGTGGTTTCACCAATTGATTGCTCACCATGGTGCATTATTCAAAATAGAATCAGCACGATTCACACCAACATCATGTAAATTAAAGATCAATTCAACTCATTTATGTAGAGTTGAAAGATTTGGTTGTGTTCCAAGGCAATTGTAACGCCCCGTATTTTATTACTTGGATAACCTTACCAATATTCATTAATTAAGTCCATTAACAAATAACATTTTATCCTTGGATGAAATGATGAATAATTAAATATACATATTCCCTCTCGTTATACAACAATGACATTTACATACAAATAAAAAAAAATGCCCTTAGGCTTACAATAAAATGGAGGACACTACTCTTTATAAAAAAATAGCACTCATCCAAACAACAAATGAAGTAGCACAATCCATGACTACATTACACTTATGAAATGGTAAAAACCATTGTTTGATCTTCAAATTCAAAAAACATTCCCTGTACACATGTACATGCAGGGGGTGAGCAACCACTAGCTCACCAAGCAATCTCATATTAAAACATTAGAAGATGTATGGGTACCAAAATACTCATACATATACGTGAAATCATATCATGTCAAAACCATATGATTTTATTACATAATCTCTTAAATCCAATTTATTTAATTAACTACAAGAAGTTAACTTAAATAAATAAACATGTTTCAATAATAACAGGACATCATTTTCAATTTATTCAATTATCTCATTATCAATTGAATCAAATAATTAAACAATTCATCAAACCCATTTTATACAGTCTTATGAGATGAATGCATATGCCATGTCATGCTCAAAATATTTTTCTCATCTTTTGAAAATCTTATGCACAATGCCATTTTGAAAATACATTAATCCAACAATTTCAATAAAATTCCAAGATGATAAGTACGACTCAGGTAATCCCTAGGCTGGTGTCTGCAAGTAGACTATATAAGTACTATCAATTTGTCATTTTTACCAGTATTAACTGGAAGGCTCGACATCTATCATCTACACCACCTTTCAAGACTTACCACCGTATTTACCCCAAAATCATTTCATGAAAACTTGTTTTCCAACATTCCTTTCTCAATGCAAAATTTTCAAATCAAATTTCAAAACTCATCATTGTCAAATAAATTTATATGTCAATGCAATGATTAATAATACAATGCAATATTTCTTTCACTTTCAATACTTCCACACAATATTCTCATTGTGATCAAAATTCTCATTTCTCATTTCAATATAATTTCTCAAGATGAATATAAATACTTTTATTCCAATTTATCCATGGGACAACATAATTTTCACACTTAGAGTAATCTCAACCATTTAGTCACTTCAAGATTATATCAACATTTTGAACAACAATTTCCAAAATTTCAACAATTCTCATATTCCATGAAAACCATCATTTATATGTAAATAAATAAACAATTTTTCAAACATCATTTATTTTGACACACAAAATAAATATAACAACATCTTCAAAGATTGTCAATATCTTTCTTAAAAATCCCCAATTTCTAGGTTTTCTCACCAAAATCACCCATCTTCATTTATTGAAAGAAAGTCACCAAAAACATCTCTCTTCAATCCTCATAGTTCAAACCCTCAATTTCTGTTTAAAAGGAACAAGAAAGTAAACCCACTTTTAAAAACATTTCTCATCATTTTAAATCAACAATCAATTTTCAAAACAAATTAAAGGATGATTTCGAAAATCATCTAGATCTTGCAAAAACATATATATATATATAGATATATAACTCAAATGAAATCCCTACTTATTAAATATAACCATTTCCATCCTACTATGTCAAAAATTATGGTATAATCTTAATAACACACTTTTACCCATAATGAATATAACCTTTTAACCAAAACTAATTTAATCCACTAAATTAGTAAGTTTGTTATATTCAAAAATTTTCAAATTAATAATACCAAACCTATCATCACATGCCTCATCCTTCAAATATAACTATATTTCAACATAACTATTTTTCATGCCAAGCTATTTACAAAGGTAATATTTTTTCCAAATTCTCTACCAATAACAATTTCATAACTTTTCTAAAATTACTTAACCAACATGATATTTACATCAAAAATTATGAAATATGCCCAATAGTAACATTTTCAAGGTTATGAATTCGAAAGTCCACATTTCACATTTTTATTTTCATAAAAATGAACACAACTTAATCATCATCTTATCATCTTTTATAAAATATCATGAATATAACACTTTTAGAGTTTTTAATCTCAAAACAACTCTATAATTCCTACTTAATCATTTACTCCATATTCCTCAACATTAATTTATTTTTCTCAAAAATAAATTCCAAATTAAAGATTAAAAAAAATTTAACCTTATATTTCTCAAAATAAATCATCTAATCATAATATGATGTATATACAATCATACAACCTTTAAATTTTATTTTCGAATTTTTTTAACAAAATTAACAACACAAAATGATTTTCCCAAAATCAATCTCAAAATGTCAATATTCTTAACATTTCAACATAATTTTTCTTCCAAAAATTACCAAAAAAAAAAATCTAAAAATTATATATATATATATATGCAATACCTCTTAAAATGACATATTTTCTCAGAATAACCCTAACATAGCTTTAATATAAAAATATGAAGAAAGTCACTGCCTCAAATATGAAGAAAAACTAATCTGAAAATGCAAACATCACCCGATCATGGATCCAAGATCACCATTGCGAAGATCACGACAAGCTCTCCGACTTTCATGTACAACACTTTGGAAAAATTTCACTCTAAAGACTCCCATTTCAAGCTCAAAGATTGAGCATCAATGGAGAAATAAAGAGGGAGAGAGAGAGAGCAGTTGCTGCCCTTTTTTCTTCTCACTTCATGGTTGTGAACTTCTCTGAAAATGTTTGTGTGAGAGACTCCTTCGTGTGTGTGTTTTCAACCCAAAAATCAAGAGAGCTCTCTCCTCTTCCTCAACCCATTTTCTCTCTAAAAAAAATCATTCATGAACACCACATACATCAACGCCACCCAGAGAGAGGGAGAGATTGAGTGAGTGTCTTGCCCCCTGAAAGAGAGGGAAAATTGATGAATTGTATATATACATATATTTTTTAACTCAAACCCAACTGCTCTGTGTCCTCTCTCATCTCAACGAGGGAGAGAGAGAGAGAGAGAGAGAGAGAGAGAGAGAGAGAGATCATAGTGCATTCCTCCTTTTCTTTATTTTAATCTCCCATCTTCGGCTCTTTCTCTTTAATCTCTAAATAATATTCTCCACCCCTTTCTTGACCATGCATGCTCCTTTTTTTTTTTTTTTTTTTTTTTCTTATTCTTTTCACATAGACAATGCTTGCCCAGCTCATACGTACCACACACAAACCCAGCACATTCACCTTTTCTTTTTATTTTTCTTATCATTTCTCCTCCACCTCGAAGATGCTCTCTGCTCCCACTAAAAAAAAAAAAAAATCTTCTTTTATCAAAAAGAAGCTACCCCATCCCTTTCTCTCTGTCTCTAACAAATATTCTCCACTAAAAACATTATCATCTTCTTGACTCTCTTCCACCACCCACCAAAACCCATAATAATATTCTCTACATCTTTTCTTTTTCTTCCCCTAAAAAATACCCCATCTGACCATACTATTTTTAAAAAATACAAAACCGAACTGCTTTCGCACAGAATTTACACAACAATCAAATTTGAAAATTTGCTCAATTAAATTATGCACTGGCTATTTTTTAAAAAAACATTCTGGGTCATTATAGCAATTATCCCCCAAGACTTTCCAAATATCACCTTCAAATTCATTGAAGATTATTTACACCCCATATGCAACCATGCAACACTGAATAGATAAAATAACAAAACAACTCTAAATTTTTAATCAAAGAGAAGGGATGTGAGATAAAGTCACCTACTTTGATATATATCTACATATATGTAGGGACACACTAATTTCCTACAATAGAAATGAAAGATGCAATTTCCATTATTTTCTAGTGGTCTAGTTTTTTTTCTCCAAATTCAGTTCTTTTAATTAAACAAAGGGTTCATGTGTACATTCTCATATTTCCTTGGAGGAAGGATCAATCTGGCTAGCTTATCCTGAAAGAGTAACCATCAGAAACAGAGTCAAAAAAGTTACTTAATGGTTGTTTTAGAATTTATAGGAAGTAAGTCATCAAAAATCATGAAGTGTTCCTGGAACACTCCATAGACAGCAAGACTAAAGGTTTTGCTGAAATTTGATGGTGGATGTTGGTGTTAATTGAGGTATCGTGCAGCAAGGACATTATTGTGTCTCAACAGTGGTGGTTGCAGTGACAAAAATGGAGAAGCATTCCCACAGAATGATACATCATAGGACTTGCTACCTACCAGCTATGCTACAATTGCCTAAATCATTTGTAAATTGGGATCTTGATGGAGATATTGTTTCATAGAATTGGTTGTTCTTTCTCTCTCCTTTCTTCTAGAGGAATTGAGTTGTTCATTTCGGTCTAACTTCGTTACTGTACCCCGATCTCACTCCGATAGCGTACTATCCTAGACCTCTATCTATCTCGAGGTTCATAGTTAGGTTAGCCAGTCCGGTAACCCCAACAAGTGGAAGGCTCTTCATTTTCCCTATCATACGATTCTGCCAAACTATTCTATTTCATTCATTCTCCATTCAAAGCCAGAATACCAGCCATCATAAAGAAATGGAAGGGGAGAAGACAAAGTGCTAAAAGGGTACCCCTCCAATAACCTCACAAACTCAATTATAATGAATCATTGTGTGGCTATTAAAAATAGGAGACCTCACTCTACTATAGAGGACAGTAGCAATCCCCACATATATATTTAGATAAGTGGCAAGATCTTCATGGAGTGGGTTGCCTCATATGTGCGCATATATACATGCAAAGTCTGCCATATTTGATCATCACCATAGTGACCTCAAAATAAGGCCATCACTAAGAAGAGTGGTAAAATGTGAAAATTTGTGTATACACAACAAAGTTGGCCCCGACTTCATTAAAATCTTTAGGCCATCATTCGCAGCCACATTATCCATAAACGAGGAGAAACATGTTCAAAATGAATTAGTTTTTAGAATAGGGTGTTTTTATTTAATTTCCTCTTAGGGCTCCTTGTTTGGTTGTGGGTCATTTAATTCTTATTGTTACTTTGGATTAGTTAAGTTGGTATAGACTTCAGAAAGTCATGTTTCCTACAAATTTTTATTCTTAATAATTTATATGTTGTCTAGTTTCCATTTTGGTTTGGTTTAGAAACTACTTATTTTGTTGAAGTTTGAGTTTGTATGGTTTTTATATTAGATGGGACAACTTTTAGGATTTTTTTAGTGTTTTTAGCAGTTTCTAGTATCTATATTTTGGGGGGGGGGGGGGCTTTGCTATATTTGAAATTTAGAGCTTCTTAAAAAATATTAAGAACTCCTTAATTAGCAACAACCAAGACTCCAAGATATTATCGTTGCAAGATACGAAGAATATAAGTGACATTACTTTTGCAAGATAAAATATTTAAACTAACCATCAGTATTCCACAAATGGCATAAAAACCCCAAATAAAACTGTAATAACCCGACCCTCGTACATGTTTTCTGATATATTTTCGGTCCCTGTTTTGTGCTTTCGAATGCTTATTGTGAAATCCTATGAGAAATTACGGTTAAGAAAGTGAACTTCATGTTTAAAGATGCCTATCTGTTTGATAAGAAATGTATCTGTTGCAACTATAAAGTTTGAATCAGAAATTGGAAGCCTTAGGGGCCTGCTTATCTGAAATTGATTTTATATATGTGATCAACATAATTTTTAGGTAATATTAAGCGTTTCTGTGGAATTTCAATTCCAGATGTTTAAATGATTGATTTTCGTCTTTATTCACCCTTTATATATGTATGTCTATAAGAGCCTTTATGAACTCAAGACTTAGGAACTTCCTTATAACATATTCCCTGGAGAAAAGTGAAGAGAGGAGAAGAACAAGGGAGAGTTGAGAGAAATTGAAGCTAAGGTAAGTTTAATTTCCCTAATCCAATCCTCTTCCTCAATTTGAAATGGGAAGCTCTTGATGTGTATGATCTAGAGTGGAATGAAAGCCCTAGATGCATGTGTTGAAGACTTGGTATGATAATCCTATCATTTGTGCATTTTGGATCCAATTCAAGTTATTTAGTGAGAGCATACATTTTGTCTCTTTACTTCTCAAATTGGTATTCATGTTTATGCCATGCCTTTGGGTATCTATGTTATGTGTGTGTAAAGTTAAGAGCCTCAAGAATGGAATTATATTGATGAGCTTCAACTTTTGTTCAAACCAATTGAGTTGTGTTCATGGGTTTAATTCAAGTTAGATTATGGTATGTTGTACCTTGACTTACATGTTTTTGAACCATGATTTAGTAATGAAATGATCCATTTTAGAGCCTTGAGAACATTTCCCAAAAGATGAGAATTTGTTGCAAATTTCGGACCAAAACAGGGCAATCGTCGCACGTGCGGGAGTCACTGCCGCACGTGCGGCAAATGCTGAAATTTTGTGGTTTGGTTCTGCCAAAAAGGCACGTGCGGGACCTCAAGGCCGCACGTGCGGGGCTCACAGCCGCACGTGCGGCTCATGTTGAAAAATATTATTTGCTCCGTTTTGCGTGTAGAATCCTCTAATATTATCGGAATATGTATTTGAGGCCTTTTGATAATGATATACTCCTTCGAAGTGAAATGAAATAGAAAGTGAAATGATAAGGAAAATGAACTAATGAGCAAGTTTTGAATGTGTGCAGGACACACCCTGGGAGGAAGTAACACATCATCTCGACACTGTGAGTAGTAATACTGTCGTAGTATGCTTTATTTATAGCTAATGGTCACCATGAACACTCTGTTAATTGCAGGTTAACTATGTTAACGCACACGAACGATGATGAAATAAATGTGTATGCTTCTGTTTAATAGTTAATATCAATATTCTATCCTCCGTAAGTGAACTATGTCGTGCTTAATGAATAAAAGGAACTTAGGATCATTCTTGAACAACGATTTCGATGTGAACATTGAAAGATTTTAGTGTACCTCGGTACGACTCCGAATCTACCTTGCATTTTGGTTAAGGTCCATGATCATCGTTAATGTATTAACTTGTAAGTTACCTATGATTCCGTATAAGAATTGTATACAAACTCTTAACACTGTGAAGTTGGTTGTTCTGACCCATTAATGTAATGGTATCTTTATCGTTGGATCATCGTTAAAATTAACGTTCTGCTAATAGCAAGACAAGTATGTCGATTTGCAATGAACCATGAGGAAATCTAAACGCATCATTGGGTCATACGTTGTTTACTATTGTTAATTAATGTTAACATTATGTTATCTGCGAGTTAGCAGTATTGGTTCATGACAAGAAAATGAAACGTAGGTGCACTATGGTATAATGGTAGTCTTAGGAACTGAGAATGCCCTGTTTCTATTTATCCGTTCTGTTTCTGCTATGTTATGACATGATATGAGTGATTTAGGAAACAGTGTGAAGGTATGGAAACATCAAAAGAATTTGTGAAGTTATGAATCTATGAGGCTGAGGCCCAACTTGAAGAACTATGAATCTATGTGAACGTGTCAATGTGTGAACCCATCAAGCCAAGGGCCACTTTGTGAACCTATCGAGTATGGAACAAAGTGCTGTACGGAACTAAGTGCTGCTGTGCGAGTCATCTCTAGAATCCGTACGAGCCACCTCTTGAGTCCATACATATGTGAACTAGGCTTAAAGCCGATGCGAAAGTCATGAGGCCTATGGCCGTTCTATGAAAGTTGTGAAGCTTATAGCTGTTCTGTAATATCTGTGAGGCCTATGGCCAATTTGTGATATCCGGGCCTATGGCCATTCTGTATGATCCGTTAGTATGAAACAAAGTGTTGCACGAAACTAAGTACTGCCATGCGAGTCACCTCTAGAATCCGTGCGAGCCACCTCTTGAGTTCATACATACATGATAAGGGCTTAATGCCATTCTGATAAGGGCTTTATACCATTCTGATAAGGGTTTAATGCCATTCTGATAAGGGCTTTATGCCACTCTGTTCAAGGGCTTGAAGCCATTTTGTTTAAAGTTTAGGCCTAAGGCTACACTGGAAATAATTACAGGATAAGTTAACTATATGCTCTCTGCACTTATACATGTCCATTACCATTCACGTTAAATGTTAAATCGTTTATGTATTACTATTCACTGAGCTTGGCTCACTTTATGCTATGTCTGTTTCTGTAGGCGCTCCACCTGGAGGTCAGTCTTAACCCATGGCTTCCGTTCCTCATTTGTCAACCTCAGAGTGTGCAGGCACCAAAACGAAGGCAGCTCATTTTATGGAGTTTTGTTAAGCTTTTAGTTTTGTACCCTGATGATCTGTTTAAGGTTAAAGTGTATATAATTCTTTTGCCCTTCAATGTTTCTATTAGACACCAATCTTGAGGGCTGGGTCTGTATGTGTATGTGTACATAGCTAAATTCTTCGAGGCATGTCACTGTATGTCTATTTGCCATATGTTCTGTTTATGATCCTGGCATAGTAGTGATGGCTCAATGGATGTTTTATACGTTATTATATAAGATTAAATGCTTCCGTTCAGGCCCCATATCTATATACATCGAGTTAAGTGTCAGTTTGTAAAGTGGTCATGCCCGAACTTTTAGGGGCGGGTTCGGGGTGTGACAAAAACTAACCCAATACATTGAAAGTACAATGGGACATTCCCAAATCTTAGAAACATAAGCATAACCATAAGCAAAAATAGAGAGAAAGAGGGAGAGGAAAAAGAAAAAAACAAAAAAATTATTGTAATGAATAGCCAAGCAGCCGAAGTGATGTCACAACTGGAATGAACTCTGATGAAGGAAACAATTGAGAGAGGTAAAAAAATGATTAAATTCTTGTTCTTTATTTTATTGAGAAAATAAAATTGATTTAGATATTTCGCAATCATCCTATTGATTATGCCAATTATACAATATTTGAACAACAATAAATCAGAGATCCTCCTTTGAGGTTATATTTTTCTTTTCAAATCCAGATTCTAGTGGAGACTAGAGAGAGAGAAGACTACTTTCCCATTCCTCAACTAGACAAGGCAATAATGTGACATAAAAATATACTAAAGTTTAAAGAGTTTTTTTTATTTAAATTTATTTTAAAGAAAAAGAAAAAGAGAAGAAAGCAGATCATATATGTCTGAGAAAGAACAGATCACAAAGAAACAACTGGAAAAGTTGAGCTTAACTTGTTCTAACAGAATTGAACACATTGGTACTATCACCAGACCAACTTCTTATACTCCAAGCAAACCTCAAAGTACAAATACATACATATACTACTATGTATGTATATATCTATATACAAACTACATATAAATATACTACATTATTATTTCTTCACTCTTTTTTTTTTTTTTTTTTTGATCAGCAAAGAAAAATTCCATTAAAAACATGAAATTTAAAGGTACAAGGAAATAAAACGCATTGAGAGAGGTTCGAAGAGTAAAGACTCACTCTCCTACTACTGCTACTCGTGTTCTTACAACCAACGTCTTAGCCTCACGATTTTATATTTTAAAAGACAATTAAAAAAACAAACCAAACTCCTTAACTCAACAAATTCCTTGCTCTCGACTTCAACCTCCATCGGGACTACTGTTGGTGCCTCTTCTATTGCTGCTGCAACCTCCTCCTTTGGTTCTTCTTCAACAGCCACTGGCTCTACCTCTGAGACTGGGGCTGCTGGTGCTGTTACCACGCTTGTAACCTACAAAACCCAGTTTTCCATCTTAAACTTCTCCCACGGTTTTCCTCGCCCAAACAACTCCCTTGATTGATCCTCACCAATAATGCTGAGCAGTCCCCTCTTTGTTGACCCGGCGCCAATTTCCTCTTAACCGAACACAAACACCGACCACCATAGAATTGAACAGACTTCACCCCTTAAACTCTCACTCGCACAGGAGGGCCCGAATACAGATCCCAAACAACCCTGGATCCTCCACCCCTCAAACTCCCGCTCGCAAAGAAGTGCCTCAATGAAATTCCTGAACAAACCAACCCATGTTTAATGCACCTATCCTAAACTGAAATCCGTGGCTGAAGCTGAACACCATGGTCGAAGCACCACTCCCACCGAACCTTTCCATTCAAGAAAAAAACCTACCAAAACCACCCATCAAAGCTTTCATGAGCACCAAAACCCACAGAGTGTAGACCCAACAAGCTTTTAGACCGCTGAATATGATAGATCTAAAGCCACCCAAGGAATACCTAGCTGAAAACCCCAAAGAATGCCTGTGAAAATGAGCATCCTACACAAAAACAATAGAACCAAAACAACATATCCTAAGCAAATCTAGAGATTATATCTAAAACGGAGATAGTGGAAAGCTAATGGGGGCTCAAGTTTATTAGGAGAAAAACCATGTACACAAGAAGAAAAGATAGGCCAGCCAACCGCCATGGCCAAAGGCGGCGGCCGGCTGGCCAGAGGTGAGGCTGGAGATGGAGGTTTTTTAGAAAGAGAGTTTTTAGAGAGAGAAAGGTGAAAATTTTTGCTACTTGACTGGTTTCTTCCCAACAGTACTACTGAATTGTCATCTGTTACACCCACTATTAGGTATACCTCCATTGAATTAGCTTTTACATCAACACCCCCATTATTTCCTAGACCAAACGATGTTGAATTGGTTTGTCATTAATGAAATCAACAACGTTTCAAACTCAGTTTTTTCCACAATCCTCGATGAAATCAACAAGATCCTGAGTCCACAATCCTGGATGAAATCAACAAGATCTTGAATTTTCAAACACTGACCGGAAGACACTCAAAACATTGTATCAAGAAAAAAGGATCACGGTGGATGAAACATCATGTGAAAAAAATAAAGAAATAAAAAAACGCTTGAAAATGACTTCAAATGTATATGAAACTTGAAATATCACTCAAACCGTAATGATCTAACACCAGACCAGTTTGGTGTAAGTCAAAAGGTTTAAAGAAAGGAAAGATGACACGTCCACGGCCCTTAATGCCTCGATCCTTGCATCGCAATTCTAAAAGAAACTCAATGGTATGTAAAGAATAATATATTATAGTGAGCTTCTAATTAACCAACTCTAATCCATTCAAAAGGGTCTATCAAGTATTAGCTTAATTGGAGGGCTAACACACAATTTTGATAGTTCATTCAAGTCAACATTCTTTGTTCTGTCTCTTACTTTCAAAAGTTTCAAGATTTATTAGCCAAAAAAAAAAAAAAAAAGGTCGTAATTTGAATTGAGTGAGAAAAAGTGAAGATTTAGTTTAAAAGCAATTGCATACATTGATAGTGAAGAATTTCCATTGCTTTAAGAAAGATATAAATCTGTACCATAGCCAAAAAAAGAAACGAGGAATGAAAAGACACTTTTTGACAAAAGCTACAGAAATGAGTATTAAAAACCAAAACAAACTCAAGAAATGCGGAGATACCATTCATCAATGTTCATGGATCATTAAAGTAAAATTAAGATTCTAATACATTAGATTCTCATTTTTTTCCCCTTAATTCCTCAAATATCAGGGTTTATAAATCCTCTTTGAAATCACACAATTTGCAATTAGCAATAGGACTCAATGGGTGAAAGTCTAGAGAGCAAGAACAAGCATGGCTAGAAGCATCATTCCAATTGTTTACAGGTGTACAAGCGGTAAAATTCAAAGAGCAGTCCAATCACCACTCGAGCAAGATGGGTCGATTTGGGGCTAGGTCAAATTAGGGGTTAGGTGTGAAGGTATATGCGAATGGAAGAGACATAGAGAGGGAGGCATAGAGAGAGAGAGAGAGAGAGAGAGGACATACCTTCCCGAGACAAAGCGACAATGGTGCTCGTGTAACCCTTGTGGTGGTGCTCTAGTAGCAGAGAGGAGGGTAGAGGCATGAGGCGTGAGAGAGAAGAGATACAGAACCGTAAGGCGTGAGGCATGAAAGAGAAAAGAAACAGAATCGTGGGTTTGTTTAATCAATGGATTATGCTTCCATTCCCGACCAACTGAAAATGTAGTCACTAATTCATTTAGGAATCCCTCCAAATTTTGAAATCTTACCTCCAAAAATTTCCATACAAAGTAAATTTTTGGCGATCAAACTTTGGGTCGCCAAAAATAAAAAGTAAATTTTTGTTTTTCATTAGGCCACTAAATAATTTTAGTAGCCAAAACTAACTATACAGCAACTAAAAAAAGTTTTTGTCGCTGAAAATAACTTTGTGGTAACCAAATTTTTGGTCGCCAAAGATAAAAAGTAAATTTTTGTTTTTCATTCAGCCACTAAATAATTTTAGTAGCCAAAACTAACTATACAGTGACTAAACTTTTTTTAGTCGTTGAAAATAAATTTTTGACGACCAAACTTTTGGTCGCTAAAGATAAAAAGTAAATTTTTGGATTTCATTCGGTGACTAAATAATTTTAGTAGCCAAAACTAACTATACAATGACTAAAAATTATTTTTGTTGCCAATTGGGGAATTTTTGCCAACTAAAAAATTTTTTAGTTGCCAATTATGGCATTTTTATCAACTAATTTTTTTTTAGTTGCCAATAATCAATATACCCCGACTCAAAAAAATTAATAGCTAAATCTTGTACTTTTGCCGACTAATATAATTTTTGGTCGTCAATTCCACAACTATTGGTGACTAAATTTTTTAGTCGCCAAATTTGGTTGCCAAAAGTATAATTTTCTGTAGTGGGAGTTACACTTGGATCATGGGTCCAAGCCTATCTATATATGCCTGTGATAGCCATAAAAAACTAGACGTTTTGTTAATAGAATATGTTTGAAACTTTGTTCCTTTCACTTTTCCATATGGTTCTGTGAAAGTGTTTTGTAAGTAGTTTTGTTTATACATTCAAGATTTGATCAATCAAGAATAAGATTCAAAAGCTTGAACAACATGACTTGAGGTATTCCTCTTTCTAATTAAATTATGTTTTAATTCTTACAATTAGTATCAAAGCCTCCTTCTATTCTATTGTTTAGCATTCTTATAATTTTATGGAGACCAAATCCTGTTCGATCTTATTCATATCTCTATCCCGTCATTATTTTTGTTATACCAACGTGTTCATTATTTCATAAAATCCTAGCTTTATTTTTATGATTGCAACATAAGACTTTGTTTAGTGAACTGTGGTATGAGGTCTCAAAGAAACAAATTAAGAAATTATTTTCAATAATTATCTACAGACTTTTGGGTAGCTATGAAAATTGTTGAACTTTATATCACTGACTTTGAGACATTTTAGTTTGTTTTATGCATATGGGTTTGATGTCCATCTTGCTGTATTTGTATAAATTATAATAAAATTGTTACTTTATATCATTGTTTGATATCCATGTAGCACACTATGCCCATTGTTTTGAATTGTTTAATTTGTTTTACCCTTCTGGGTTTGATGCGTATTTAACTGCTTGTATAAAAAAAATATTACTAGACTATTTCACTAATTCAATGAATATATATATATATATATATATATAGACTACATGTGAAATTAAGCAATAAACTCATATTTGCTTATGGAATTCAAGTTGATTTACGATTGCTTCCTTTATTTGAACTTTCTGTGACTATAGTTTTCTACTATAAAACAAATACAAAGGAAATAATAAGTCCTGTATGTGCATTTTTTGAGCAAAACAACATCTAGTCTTGTCTAACAAAACCCACACCGATTTAAATTTAATCTTGAATTTTATAGTGGAACTAACAAGCTATTCAGATTATTCTATTGTAGTTGCATGTATAGATAGTAAGTGACTTCATTTAAATTTCAAACAGGAAATTATTTTAAATAATGTCCCTTCAAGCCTTATAAATTTTAAGTTCATTGGCATGCTATCTAGAATAGTGTAATATTATATTACACAAATTAAAGTAATAATTTATTCCATGAAAATTTATGTGAACATATGGATTTGTTTCATGTTCTATGCCATATTTAAAAAATTTTATTTTTGTTTTAAAAATAGCCATAGCATCTTAAAACATAAAGATGTAGTGATTCTCAGCATTCTGATTACATAAAGTTAAAAATTAATTTGGCATTTTAATATTACAATTATGTTTTATGTATAATTTATCACTCCCACAGAAAAGTAGTAATTTATGAAACTTAAATGGAATAAGATAATGGATTGGATATTAAAGGAATTAGACACTCTAAACCCACACGTGTGAGTTTCTTTTCTCTTGAATATTTCGGAATTCAATAGTCTTATTATAAAGTAATAGCAAATCTAATAAAGTTTAGCGACCTCTACCCATAGGAAGATTTAGATTTGTTACTGAATTTGACATTGGTTGATTCAAACTATAGTTATAGTTTGAAAGCATTAATAATGTTCTTGGTAATTGCAGTGATTTCTACCTCTATATTGTCTAATGAGTCTTCTCGTATTCCACTCTTGAACGGTGATATTTTATTTATTTTTTGGACTGGAAAGACAAAATCCTTCTAACATTAGAGTGCATGGATCTTGATCTGGTACTTCATGTGGATAAACCTCCTGAACTCATGAATGAGAGTTCCGCTATAGAGAAGAATACTTATGACAAGTGGGAGCGATCAAATCGCTTAAGCCTAATGCTCATAAAGTCACATATCAGCAAAAGCATTAGGGGCTCAATTCCACCATCTGATAAGGTCAAAAACTACATGAGGGCTATAGAAGAGCAATTTGTTAGTTCTGACAAGAAATTGGCAAGCACCCTAATGAACAAACTATCAGGCATAAAGCATAACAATTCTAGGAGTGTGCATGAGCACATTATGGAAATGAGGGACATTGTAGCTCGTCTTAAGTCCTTAGAGATTGAGATTTCTGAGTCTTTCCTTGTTTATTTCATACTCAATTCTGTTCCTGTGGAATATGGAGCATTCTGAATTTCTTACAACACATAGAAGGAAAAATGGTCTATCAATGAACTTTTGACCATAAGAGGAGGAGAGATTGAAGTATGGAAAAGTGGAAAGTGCTCATCTAGCAACACATAAAGGAGGGAAATGAAAAAAAGAGCAAAGGTAATCCAAAATGGAAGAAGCATGGTGTAGTGCCATTCAAAAATCATGGCAATAAGGATGCCCGCTTCTTTTGCAAGAAAAATGGTCACATGAAGAAAGACTGCCCCAAGTGTAAGAAATGGCTCGAGAAGAAAGATAATCACATATCTCTTGTGTGTTATGAATCTAATTTTGTTAATACTCATCAATACGATTGGTGGATTGATCCGGGTTCTACAATTCACATTATTAATGCCATGTAGTGCTTCTTCAACCTAAGGAAACCGACGGGAAGTGAACAAGGCATCTATTCGGGCAATGGTATGTGTTCGTATGTCGAAATTGTGGGAACTTTCAGACTTGTTTTAAAGAATGGCTGGATCTTGAAAACACTCTTTATATTCCATCATTTTATAAAAATTTAATTTCTGTTTCCATACTAGTACCGTTTGGATTTGAATTTCTGTTTGTTGGTTCAAATTTTAGTTTGTTTCAAGACTCTGTTTCTATAGAATTTGGTACTTTAATTAATGGTTTGTACAAATAAAATTTGGTTCTTGTTTTTGAACAAAGTCTTTTAACTTTGCATGGTGATATTGACATTAAGTGTAATATTGTTGATGAGTCCTCCTCTATACTTTGGCATAGGAGATTGGGACATATTTCCATCGAGAGAATAATGAGGTTGGTTAATGATGAAATCCTTCTGACTCTTGATTTTACCAACTTTGGTATTTGTGTGGACTGCATAAAGGGTAAGTAGACCAACAAGACCAATAAAGGTGCCCAAAGGAGTGAGGAAATTCTTGGAATCATACACACTGATATTTGTGGACCATTTACTCCACATTATTTGAATGGTCAGAGATATTTTATCTCATTTATTGATGACTATACACGATATATGCATTTCTACCTCTTGTTTGATAAGGCCGAGGCATTTGATGCCTTTAAAGTTTATAAAGCAGAGGTAGAGAGACAAACAGAAAAGAAAATTAATATTGTGAGGTCAGACAGGAGTGGAGGATATTATGGAAGGTACACAGAATTGGGACAATTACCAGGTCCATTTGCTAAGTTCCTTAAGGAAAAAGGCATTATTGCACAATATTCAATGCTTAGCACACCACAACAAAATGATATTGCTAAAAGAAGAAACCGACCACTTATGGACATGATAAGGAGCATGCTTAGTTATTCTAATGTGCCTATAAAATTATGGGGTGAAGCTTTGAAAATTGCTGTGTATATCTTAAACAAGGTTCTGTCCAAGGTTGTTCCCAAAACACAATTTGAGTTATGAAAAGGATGGAAGCCAAGTTTAAAACACTTACACGTTTAGGGTTGTCTAGTTGAAGTGAGGGTGTATAACCCACATTTAAAGAAATTAGACCCTACAATACTTAGTGATTTTTTTCATAGGCTATGCGAAAAACTCCAAGGGCTATAGATTTTGTGATCCTTTAAATTCACTTAGAATTGTTGAAGTCAGAAATGCTAAGTTTATTGAGGAAGTTGACCCTAGCAGGAGTTACCCTCAAAAGATACAATGGAAAGAATCACGAGATCCAGATACAACACTCATGAATATAGGTGAATTGGTTGTCTTTTAGGATAATCAACCTAGTATCCTTAAAGGTCAACAAATTTAAGAACTTTCACCACAAGAGAAACAAGTCAACATAGAGCCTGTAGTCTCAATTAGTTCAAGTCCCAATTAAGACTACAGAATTAAGGAGATCCTCACGAGTTAGAAAGTCAGCAATTTCTTGTGACTATTTTGTATACTTAATGGAGTTTGATTTTGACATCGGACCTAAGGATGATCTCATTTTATTTTCCAATGCCACGATTAGGAATGATTTGAAATTATTGTATAATGCCATGAAGGAAGAGTTGGAATCTATGGCAAAGAATCAAGTCTGGGAAATTGTCGAGTTGCCTAAGGAAGTTAAAGCTGTTGGCTACAAATGGGTATATAAGACCAAGAAAGACTCAAATGGCAATATTGAACGATATAAGGCCGGACTTCTAGCCAAGGGTTTTACTCAAAGAGAAGGCATTGATTATCATAATACCTTCTCTCCGGTTTCTAAGAAGGATTTATTTAAAATTATCATGGCATTAGTAGCTCATTTTGATTTAGGGCTATATCAAATTGTTGTGAAAATGACATTTTTAAATGGGGATCTTGAGAAAGAAGTATATATGAAGCAACCTGAATGTTTTTGTTCTGATAAAGATAGTCACTTAGTTTGGAAGCTCAAGAAATCCAAATATGGACTAAAACAAGCTTCCCAACAGTGGTATTTAAAGTTCCACAATATTGTTACTTCATATGGTTTTATGGAGAACATTGTGGACAACTGTACATACCTTAAGGTTAGTAGGAGCAAGGACATTTTTCTAGTTCTATATGTAGATGACATTTTACTTGCATCTAATGATTTGTGTTTGTTGCATGATACTAAACAATTTCTTTACTAAAAACTTTGAAATGAAAGATATGGGGGAAGCTTCTAATGTCATTGGCATAGTGATTCATAGAGATAGATCTAAAAGGACATTAGGATTGTCTCATAAAGCCTAGATTGAAAGAGTTTTGGAGAAATTCAAGATGAGTGATTGCACTCCTAATGAAGTGCCCATTTTAAAGGGTGACAAATTCAATTTAAGTTAATGTCCGAAGAATGATTTGGAAAAGGAACAAATGGTTAGCATTTCCTATGGGTCTGTTGTAGGCAATTTAATGCATTCTCTGGTTTGTACACGACCTAACATTGTATTTGCAGCTGGGATGCTTGGAAGATCCCAAAGCAATCCAGGAATGGAACATTGAAAGGCTGCAAAGGAAGTCATGAGGTACTTGAAGGGAACCAAAGACTACATGCTTAGTTACAAACATATTGATTATCTTGAAGTGGTTGGATATTCAGACTCAGATTTTGCGTGCTCTCAAGATTCTAGGAAATCCACTTTAGTATATGTTTATCTACTAGCAAGCAGTGCTATTTCATGGAAAAGTGTCAAAAAGACGATAATTACATCGTCAACAATGGAAGCAGAGTTTATACATGGAAGGAAATACTCATTTGACAGAGTATAACTGCTATGATTCGTGTATTATATCTCTTTATAAAGTTTGGGTATTTTTATTTAATGGTCATAATCAGTTTATTAGTTACCCGAAAGTCAACAAAATGTATCATATGTGCCAAGTGAGAGAATGTAAGCATATGCATAAAGTGACACATATGTCACATGTTTGTTTTATTTATTTATATTATTATATATTTTTTAATCAGTAAAGAATTGGGTAACCAACATGAATCATGTCCACTACCCTATAAAGTGGTTTCATGGGAAGTTACAACTTCCATAATGGTGGGAAGTTATGAGGAGTTATACTTAGATCATAAGTCAAAACCTATCTATATATCACTACAACATTTTCTTAATTTAGTGACATTTGAAAGTGCCACAAAACTATTCTTCTAATGGCATTTTTTGGTCTTGTGGCATTTTGAATAAGTGCCACTTCTATCGGTGCCACGGTAGATACTTGCAAGTGCCACTGCACTATCATGGCTAAAAACTTTCAATGACATTTTAATGTCATGGCAGATATTATTTGTGGCACTATCAAGCGCCATTAAAAAAAGAGTTAGTGACACTTATAAGTGTCATTACACCATCAAGACTAAAACCTTTCAGTGACACTTTAATGTCATGGTAGGCACTATTCGTGACGATATCAAGTGCCATTCGTGACAATAATTCATTGTAGAACAATTTGATCCGCTCTTGCAGAGACTCGAACCGCCAACCTCCCGCACCACACCACACTCTTCCCACTACACCTCTATAGCACCATATGATTATATATGCAACATATATTATTTATATAGTACATACATCTATATTAATATAAAAGTATATGTATAAACATAATTATTTTATTGAACATAATTTATGTAAAATAAACTATTTACTAGTAAAATAAAAAAAGACCATTTTTGGCCACTAAAAATATTTTTAGTCGCCAATTTTATACTTTTGGCTACTAATTATTTTTTAGCTGCTAAAAAACTTAACTTTTGCCGACCAAAATCGGATTTGGTCACCGAAGATGCACTTTCAGCTACCAAAATTTTGGTCGCCAAAAAATTTAATTCCCGCCTTAAGATTTTAGTTCTCCCGCGCTAAAAATAACCACTTTTGGCGACTAAACTTATTTTTTAGTCGCCAATTGTAGACTTTTGGCTACTAAAATTTTTTTAGTCACCAAAAAGCTTTACTTTTGACTATTAAAATTTTTTTAGTCGGTAAAACCCATATAATCAGTGACCAAACTTATTTTTAGTCGCCAATTGTAAACTTTTGGCTACTAAATTTTTTTAGTCGCCAAAAAGCTTTACTTTGGGCGACTAAATTTTTTTTTGTCACTAAAACCCATATAATCAGCGACCAAACTTAGTTTTGGTCGCCAATTGTAGACCTTTGGCTATTAAAATTGTTTAGTCGCCAAAAAGCTTTACTTTTGGCTACTAATGCTGTTTTGGTTGCTGAAAGCTATACTTTCAGCGACCAAATTTTTTTTGTTCAGGAAATTTAGTCGCCGAATATGTTTTTTCCTTTAGTGTATATTGAGTTTAATTTATTTATTTATAATCATTTATTGTATTCTAAAAATTTTAAAAATATATTGGCATTTTTTGTTTTTTCAAAAATGCCATTATAAGCTTGGAAAGTTTTTGACTTAGTGGCATTTCTCAAAATGCTATAAAATATTTGTTTATGAAACTTTTCACCTAAGTGCCATAAAAAGTAATTTGCACCTACCTAGTGTCCTGACATTTTTTAAAAAATGCCATTGCTACTAAAGTTTAGTGGCATCTGTTAGTAAATGTCACAAACATAATTTTTTTTGTCATTATTTTATAAAATGCCATAAAATTGATGTGACATTTCTTTATTGAAATGCCACTAGAGCCTTATATGTTTGTGGCTTTGTGGCATTTATCTAAATGTGTCACCAAATATTATTTTTGTGGCATTTTCTAAAAATATGTCACTAGTATAGTGTCACTAAAGTGTGTTTTTGTTGTAGTTTGGTGACACTTGTTCATTGAAATGTCACTAGAGCCTTTTATGTTTATCGTTTTGTGACATTTTTCAAAAACGTGCCACTAAATATCATTTTTGTGACATTTTCTAAAAATATGCTACTAGTGTAGTACCACTAAAGTATGTTTTTGTTGTAGTTTTGTGACACTTGTTCATTGAAATGTCACTAGAGCCTTTTATGTTTGTCGTTTTGTGGCATTTTTCAAAAACGTGCCACTAAATATCATTTTTTGTGACATTTTCTAAAAATATGCCACTAGTGTAGTGCCACTAAAGTATGTTTTTGTTGTAGTGTATGCTTGTGATAGCCATCAAACAATAGATGTTGTTTTGTGAATATAATAGATTTCAAACTCTGTTCCTTTCACTTTTTCATATGGTTCTGTGAAAGTGTCTTGTAAGTGGTTTTATTTATACATTTAAGACTTGATCAATTAAGAATAAGATTCAAATGCTTGAACAATATAGTAGTATGTATTCCTCTTTCTAATTAAATTATATTTTAGTTCTCACACGCGTGTCTATCAAAGTTTGGTGGTTTAGGATAGAATGCCCTGTGATGCGTGTCACTGCACTATTTGGTCACTTGGTATACTTTAATACGAAGAAAAAACCTATAAATTGGATTCATTTTCCAAAAGCACAAGAGAGAGCTTCTTGGAATATGGGAGGATATGCTACCAATTTGCACTGTCACATTCTTTTCTTGAACCACTTGCTCTATCTTTACCTGACTACTCACTCTCTGGTTATGACAGATTATTGGTTTATTAGTATAGTTTTGCCTTCCTAAGTATTATCATTATTTACTATTCATTTCGAATCCTTACAAAACGTAAGTAAAATGAAATTATATTTTATTTATATATATATATATATATATATATTAAATATCTCTTTAAATCTATGAACTAAACACAATTTAGTGTAGAATGGAGAAAAACGTTTAGGTGGGTGAGGCTTGCAAGCCGCTAGTGTATTTCGGACATCTCTTACATGTTCAGTAAGTTGATTGCTGAATCCCGAAGAGTTCATTTTACGTTCTTATTTTGAAAATGACAACATTTAATGGAAAAATTTGAGTATTTCGGAGTATTATGTATCTATACTCATTTACTAATTATAATTTATCATATCTCTTCGTGTTTTTCAATCACTCAACACTAAATTGTAAGTCTTACTTTCTCTACCAATTATAATATTCTAGAATACCACATAACCGTGATTCAAGAGTACCCAAAGTGATACAAGTATTTAAAATCTGATCGCAGTGATGAAGTAACGCCAATCATTTTTACCCAGTGAAATGTTCAATCGGTTCTAGACTGAAAATTCAGTACACAAAATTACGAAAATAGTAATATATATGCACCATAAAACTCTACTTTAACTCTTATCACCAAAATGAGCATGCGATATAAATTTAAAATTATTAAGATGTGGGTTACATTTACAATGATTATAGATTAATAGTTTTTTTGTTTTGAATAATTTTCTAAAGAATGTTTCTAAATTTATAGTATTGTTACTTAAATTATCATCAACTCAGCTCTGCCAGATCACAACACATAATAGAACTTCTAAATGACAGCGCCAGCGGTAAGAACTGTTATATGACAATATATATATATATATATAGGAAGCAGAAAGGCTATCCAAAAAAGCACCACCTCATAGAGTGTTATTTTTTTATTTTTTATTTTTTAAATTTTGAATCAAAATAATTATGGGAGAAGTTTCTCTCCAACCAACTAAAGAGTGTTGTCAAAACTATGAGTTCACAACGGAGTTTACATTAATGATCTGAATTGTTCAATATGTAGGATTTATCGATTACTTTATTCTTGCAAAAACATCACGTCGATTGTATATCGATAATTACTTGAATAGATCACATTTGTATCAAAAATTTATTTTTAAAATCATATTTGTTGACACAAATGTGATTTGATCACTATCGATATCTGATTAATGTGATTTTTTACAAAAATAAAATACTCAAAGAGTCTTACACATTGGATGTTTCGAATTATTGATGCCGATTTTGTGACAGGCTCACACAGGCCTAATAGTACTCTAATCCGATATGAATTAGAGAGAAGCCATCCCCTTAAAGAAATTAATGTTAAAAAAAAAAAAAAATTCTATTAAAAGCAGAATTACTGGACTACTTTTTTTTTTTTAATAAAAATATAATAATAAAAAAATTTAAAATTTTTTTAGGCATATCTAAAAGTTGACACTTTGTTTTAATACGAGATAAAAACCCAAAAAAAGGACGATGTAAAACTGGGGGGCAAAGCAAAGGAATCTTCCCTGCACAAGTAACATCTGCATCAATTCCTCCAGGTCCCGCAAGCAATATTTTAAGCCAAAAACTAGATGCGATGGCAAGATAAACAATTCAAATAATATATATATATATATATAAGTAGTTTTTTTTTTTTTTCAAATTTTATTCCCTCTTATGTGATACATTTTAATGGTTTATTTTGTTTTTAAAAGGGTCATATTAGTATGCTTTTTCCATATACATATAAAGTTTTACATAAATTTAATTTCAATTATAATAATTAATTTTATATTGATTATATTTGAGAAATATTTATTTTTCATATATTTTTTTTATTGTGTATTTAGTTTTGTCATTTTCATATTTCTTTTATATAGTTGATTTCTTAATTTAATTATTATGATATTTGAAAAAAATTTATTTCGATATACAAATAAATAAATAATATAAAATGTGCTTAATTATGTGCATCGCACAGATTAAAGTAATTTTTTTAATATTTTTTTTTGTGCCTATCTTATTGATGTCTTAATATTAATTTATATTTAATTTTTTATTTAATATGAAATTATTTATTACAAAACATTTATATTTAATTTAACTTTTATATACCTATGTACAAAATGTATAAATAATTCAAAAAGAATATTAAATAAAAAAAATCAATGTTGTACATAATTAATTTATGTATTTTTTTTCTTAATCCAATCACAATATATTTATATTTAATCTTATAAATAAATTTTGTGTAATTCTACATATTTTTTTCCAAATAAATATAAAAATAAAAATAAAATTAAATAATTATAATTACTTTTACTTTTATTTTACTTTTTCTATTTTTAATTTAACTATTATTTTTAATATCAAAATGAGTGTTCATTTTACCATCTTATAATTCAATATATATATCATATAAAATTAATATATGATACATAATTACATATTTATAGTACAATAGAACTAAAATTGTCATAATAAACAAATAATTTAACTATTATATATAAATATTCAAATAATACTTTTATAGAACGATAAAGCTAAAATTATTAAAATTAAAATTTTATTTTAATTTAATTTAATATTAATATTATTCTTTTGTAATATATATCATAATATAAAATATCATTATATTAATTAAAGTTAATTCCATTGTGATTTATGTTAGACATCATATTTCTAAAAGTGATATATATACACGTGTAGTGTTCAATTTGATATTGATTGATTAAAATAATGGAACTCAATACTTCTTTTTGTTAAGTTTTTAGAAGATAAATTGGCAAAATGTTAAATGATAAATAGTCTGTACTATTATTTTAAAGAATACTATTATTTTTTTTTTAATTTTTAGCTAGGAAGGATAATGATTCGTCGAAAATGATTGTATATATTTAAGGCACCTATTGATATTTCTTGAATAATTTTTAAATAAAAATTTTGAATTTGTAATATTACTAATAATGCACATTCATAAACTCTGCCAAAAAAGATATACAAAAATAATTTGGTTGAGTAAAAATTTTGCAGTTATTATGATGTGTCACATAATTAATTAAAATTCCTTGGAAAACTAAAATTATTAATGTTATAGAGATTTTGTGCCTGATTCCCTATGATGATACTGTTTACAATTTGAATTTGTAATTTTTTTATGTATCCATGTGAATAACTCTTACGATTTTACTGATATAAGTATAAATCTTACCTTTTGAGTCAACCCACCTTAAACACTTTTTTCTGTAATAAAATACTTAAATATTATTATATAAAAATATTATAATAGATCATAATCAAATGTCACTTAAAGCATAGTTAAAGGCCTGATGCACCCCTTTAGATATAACAAAAAATATAAGAAATTAGTAAAGATTTCTTCGATTAATAACTAAAATAATACATCATGAATTATAATCAAGTCATAATTTGTATATTATAGAACTTTTTGTTTTTATTTTTTTTAAATATATTTTTATACAAGTGGAATTCATGATTTTTGGTAAATTTGATTAACATAAATGAGAATTTGATTTCAGATTGAGAATACACCACTTAAAAAAAAAAAAAAAACAACTTTGAAAGAAATTGTTTTTATGAGCCTATTTTACATAGGATCACATACAGTGACAAAATTTTTTATCAGTCATTACCAATCTATTTCTAGTTGGTTTTCAATTATTAAAATTTTCTACACATGAAGTATTAAGACTCAAAATCAACTTTTCATTTAAAAAAAAAAAAATTTCATGTATCGCACGAGTCACCTATTAGTTGGTATTACTAATGTCAACTCTCGCACTATAAAAAAATTGGGATGGGTGGAGCTACTCCGTTATCGGAGACATTAGTTTGTTCTTTTTGGCTACACCTAGGGGTGTAAAAATGACCCGGCTCAGCCCACCCAGGCCCGAGCTCAGGCTGGACCGTTGTTGGGCCTAGCAGGCTCCTGCCAAAAATTAGGCAGGCCCACTCGTGCAAAATTGCTGCCCAAGCCCAGGCCTAAGCCTAGGGCCAGGGGTACTCGAGCCTTGGGTCAGGTTGACAGGCTAGGTCTCGCGCTAGGACACCGGGCTTGGATCTGGGCTCAAGCTTGGGGCGGGACTAGGTGAGGCCTGACCATTTTTTAATTTTTAAATTTTTTTTCATCAAAATTTTATTTTTTTCTCACCAAAATAGCTTGTAAATGCGAATGGGGCTCGACTGGTCCAGGCCTTAGAGTGGGGCTCAAAATAGATAGCCAGGTCTAGAGTCTCGAACTGAGCTCAAATTGCCCTAGATTACAGGCGGATTTCGAGTGGGCGGGGGCCGGTGGGCCGGTTTTAACGCCAGCCAAATCTATACATGCAAGTAGTAGAGACCTTACACCTAACTTCATAGTTGTTGACTTTGTCTACCTTCATTCAAATTGTTTTTTTTATTATTTATTTATTTATTTTGATCATTGACATATAACCACCTCAACTCATCTAAATGTTGACAGCACTCTTACATATCACTTATGCATGCAATTCATTGCTCATTAATAAATAACCACTTGAATGTGGACAGCAGTGTTATATGTCGCTTATGCAAGCAAGTAGTAGATATCTTGTACCCAACTTCATATTTGTTGACTTCGTCTACCTTCATTCATGTTTTTTGTTTGGATCAAGTCTACCTTCATTCATTGATCATTGATATATCAACTCATCAATGTTGACAGCACTCTTATATATCACTTATTTTTTTCTTAACTTTTTTTTTTCTTCTATATTTCCAAATATAGAAATATATCATTTATTTTTTGTTATTTTTTTTTATCAATGAAAAAATGTAATCTTTATTAATAAAGTAAAAGAAAGATACATCAATAAACCTGAGACATTTGGTGACTAAATTTTAAATTTTAAGTCACATTTAACGACTAAATTTTAAGTCGTCACATTTGGTCGCATTTGGTAGCTAAATATTTAAAATTTTACCTATGGCAAGTAAAAAAAATTTAAGTCGTCAAAAACTTTACTGATTTGGTGACTAAATTTTAAGCCGTCAAAAACTTTACTGATTGAAACAATTTGTCGCAATTTTAGTCCCTAAGGATTGTCGGGAACAATATTTGGTGACTAAAATAATTTTAGTAGCTAAAGCATACCTTTCGGTGACTAAATATTTAGTCGCCATATAATTTTTGTAGAAACTAATTTCTTTTTTTTTAATATTAACTTGTAACGACTAAACTATTTAGTTACAAAAGTTTTGTTGCTGATATATCACATCTTGCGGTAAAATTTGTAGTTGGCAATTGTTTTTACATTTTTGCGACTACACAATTTAGTAGCCAAATATTTAAAATTTTACCTATGGGAACTAAAAAATTAATAGAAAAAAAATCGAAGTTTAGTCGTCAAAAAATTCTCAATCGTTCACTACAAAATATTATTGTTTCAGTGACAATATTTTAGTAAAAATCAGTTTGGTCTAAAAAAACTAGTTTTTAGGAACAAAATTCACTATTCAGCTAAATTAATGATCCTTTCGTATTTTGCAAAGAATATTGTCGTCCCAAATGTCTACCGATTTTATGTTTCATGTATAATTGGGGATGAAAAACTTTGCTCATCCAGATTGTACTTTACCATTTTAGAAGAGTAAAGTATTTACTAATTAGATTACTTCTAACAACAATGATACATCCCTCTAAAACTAAAACTCTTATTGAGCTCTAGTGGGGTGGAAAGTAAAAAAAAAAGGGGCAAATAATCACATCAAATGGGCCCCACATACACATTAGAGCTATTAAAGCTCCAAAATATTTTTGTTACTAGCAACCAAATCTTTGTCTCGATTTTTTAAACAAATAAATTAGTAAATCTTTTACGTCTTCCATATCGAGCTTTGCGTCTACCACTTCTACCCCCTGATCATCGTAGTATCTCTGTAACACTGTGGGTCTTTACCCGATCCAATTACCCGTATCCATTTGTTGTATGGACTCCAACCATTTGTTTCATTGAGTAGTATAACATGTCTGTTAGGTACTTGTGCACGTTAAATAGTTCGGACCCTCGAATTCTTTAATCTAATCTCACAAGTGCAATGTGAAACATAGATGGGAGTCTAAATTTGATAACTTTTATAGAAAATCTGTTTTATTACAAATTTTTTGCCAAAAAAGGACTACTTCATCAGATCTTAGAGTCATCACCTAATATTTTAAAAAAATTAAAAAACCTGTGACGCGTGCCAAGGCCACTATTCGTCATAACCAAAGATGTTTGGCTCGGAACCTTAGGTATGGAGGGGAAGGTCATTAATTGAGTATCCCCGCTCACCTGATCAAAGATCGGCCTCTACTAAAACATGATATGAGTTTTATTAACTTTATATATTTATATTCTGACTATTAAATAAATCTTACAATTTACTATGTGAAGCATACAATTATAGACTATGCCATTCATTTTGGAACAACGTGATTTCATAAATTTTAAAGAGTTTTGAAGATGTACAATCCAAAGAAATTGAGTTTTCAAATATGAAAGATCAACATCATTCCAAATTACGCGACACCACCTCCATCCACTGGGCATCCATGCAAGTATATCAACTAAGCACATAGTCTCATGGTAAAATGCTAAACATAGTAGGAAAAAACACACAAGCAGGATGCTAAAGCATAAAAACTTATATGTTTATTGACGTCCCGCAAATAGCTACAAAACAAAGTTAGTGAAATATGCATGATCTTATATAAAAAATCTTAATGCAATTCACCTATGAAATGCAACTAAAGATTCGACTTCTAATATATGACATATGAATCATCTCAAGGACATGAGGTAGCTCACACAATCACATATGAATTGGTTAAATCTACAAATGCAAACTTAGCCGAGTCAAGATGCATGAAACATGGATGCAAAGCATGAATATGAGTTAAAACAAAATATGATGCATATTCACAAAGGAAAGCAAGTAAAAGAATAGGATAAAAAAGTGAGACGGAAAATTATTACAACACTTTGAATAAATAATTACAAACCAAATGAGAGAGAACGGGAGAGATGAAGAAAATATTACAACAAAATAAAAACAAAACCTCACAAAACACTCAAATGAAAAGAAAATAAAACCTTCATATGCCTTGGAGATCTCCGAGAATTGGTATGCTCAACACCGGAAGACTACTCCATTCCGTCCAAAAGAAGTTAACCGGCTGGCCAACTATATAGCGACTCCGGTTTTGGCCCGACATTTTATTATGTTCCAGACTCGGGTTTCACGGTTCAAAGTTGTTGTTCATCTCATGGTTCAAAGTTGTTGTTTATCTCTTTTTTCCCTTGTTGTTCCTTGGATTGGTCATTTGGATTGTAGTTGTGTGTTTGGAATAGGTTGGCTGCTTGATTTTCCAAACCTATGTTGCCTAGAATTTTGCTCCTCTGCTCGAGCGGCCATTCTTGTGCTCGAGCAGGCTTCGTAAATTTTACTCCTCTGCTCGAGTGGGCTTTGCAAACTCTTAATATTTTTGCAGACCTGCAAATACTAGAAGAGTGCATTCTATGCTCGAGCGACATTTCTTACGCTCGAGCGGGTGGATGCTCGAGCGTCCAATCTTGCGCTCAAGCGATGTCTTTTGTCTACAAAACTTTTGAAAGTGTGTATTCAACGCTCGAGTGTTACTTTCCACGCTCGAACAGACTGCGTGTATAACAGGCCGTGATGATGACCTTGTTCATCACTTTTTCATTCCTCTTTCTCTCTAAAACTCTCCAAAACCCTAGATCTTGAGTTCCTCTTTCTAAAACTCACATTCTCTTTTCTATCACACCTAGATTCATTGGGTTCTTCACCCTAGTGCCTTTGAGAAAAAGGTAGAGTATGTCGTGGGCTCTCTTTTCATCTGAACAATAGTGGGTTTCGATGTCTTTGGAGTTTCAATCTTGCTTTTCTTGTCTTCTCTTCTTGAGGTAGGAATTTTTTACACTTTCATATGGTCTTTAGCTTAGTTATTTGTCATTGCGTAACAATGGTGGGATTTGGGAGTAGCTTGAGCAAACCTAGGGCTTGGGTGTGAAATAAAAAGATGGGTTTTTGATGAATGGAAAATAAATAGTTATGGAGCTTGAAAATAATGTTGTATTGTGTCAAAATAGTTGATTTTGGATCTTGGGTTGATATTTTGGAAAAAGGGGGAGTTTGCCCTAAAATGAGTTTAATATTTATTTTGTATAAATAAATGAAATTGGTGTTGTAAACATGAAATTGGGCGAATATTGAAATAGATGGTGGAGTTGAGTATGTAATACCTCTCACCTTTGGAAGTTTTGAATAAATTATATGTCTTAAGGTTAAATATCTGTTTAGAATAACTGTATTGGGCTATTAGTGGAGAATAGCTATGATTGTTGTAGAAATTGCATGAGGATTAGGAAAATTGAAATTAATCTATTGTGGTTGTCATTGAATATGACTATGTTTAAATACATTGTATATGTATGATGTTTGGAAGGAGAAAGGGGATGTACTGGGGAATTGACTCCATTGAAATTAAGTTGGCCGGAGTGTCTAAGGTGAAAGTCCCAAAATCTTGATTATTCTGGAGAGGTGTTTGGACTATTCGGTATATTGTGATGCCTCACGAGAAGGTATGGGTTGTGTATTGATGCAAGAGGGGGAAAGTAGTAGCCTATGGCTCACGACAGTTGAAAACACATGAGAAGAACTATCCTACCCATGATCTAGAGTTAGCAGAGGTGATATTTGCCTTGAAGATTTGGAGGCACTACCTTTATGGTGAGAGATTTGAAGTGCTTTATGATCACAAGAGTCTGAAATATCTATTTACACAGAAGGACTTGAACTTGAGGCAGAGAAAATGGATGGAGTTCATAGAGGATTATGATTTCGAGTTGCATTATCATACAAAAAAGGCCAATGTTGTGGTCGATGCCTTAAATAGGAAATCAATTTGCAGTGTAGCTTGTATTGCCATCTGAGAATGGGAGATGTTGGGTACTCTTGGTGAGTTTGACTTGTATCTGGGCGAGTCTGTTGAGTTTACAGCCTTATTTTTAGTAGTCGCACAACCAACAGTTGTGAATCGAGTGTTAGAATCATAGAGGGGTGACCTTGAGGTAGAATCTCTCCAGGAGAATATTTTTGATGGGAAGGTAGAAAGAGGCTTGACTATGCATGCCAACTAGAGTATGAGATACCATGACCGTTTGTTCATGCTGGAGTCCTGCTGAGAGGAAATACTCTGAAAGTTCCACTATTCTCACCTTGCGGTGCATCCGAGGACACAAAGATGTATCACGACCTTAGTCCCCAGTTTTGGTGTAGGATTATGAAGAAAGATGTCGCTGTGTTTGTATCGAAGTGCTTTACTTGTTAGCAAGTGAAGGATAAGTATTAGAGACCAGCGGGTTTGTTGCAACCCTTTCCTATAGCCGAGGGGAAGTGGGAGCATGTCACGATGGATTTTGTTTTGGGCCTTTCGAGGACTCAACGGGGTAGTGATGCCATTTGGATGGTAGTTGATTGGTTGACCAAGTCGGTATATTTTATTCCTATGCGCGTAAGTGACTCAGTAGATTATCTTACCAACCTTTACATCAGGGATATAGTGAGGTTGCACGGGGTCCCTGTGATGATTGTTTCGGATAGATATCCGTGTTTCACAGCTCGGTTGTGGCAGAGTTTATAGAGTGCCTTGGGTACTAGACTGACTTTCAGCACAGCGCATTATCCTCAGACTGACAGGCAATCTGAGCATACCATTCAGATCCTTGAGGATATGCTTCGAGGTTGTATTCTTGACTTCAAGGAGTCGTGGGAGAGGTATTTGTCCTTAGTGGAGTTTTCCTATAATAATAGTTTCCAATCGAGTATTGGTATGGCACCATTTGAGGCCTTGTATGGCCGACTGTGTAGATCTCTAGTGTGTTGAGCCGTGGTGGGTGATGCACCTTTGTTGGGTTCAGAGTTGGTTCGGGAAATGACGGAGAAGGTGGCACTTATTCGTAAGAGGTTGGTTATGGCTCAAAGTCGCCGAAAGAAACTATGTCGACTGTAGGAGGAGACCCTTGTCTTTCGAGGTGGGAGATCATGTCTTTTTGAAAATATCATCTAGACGGGGTTTGATGAGATTTGGAAAGAGTGGGAAGTTGTCCCCTCGGTTTATTGGGCCTTTCAAGATCCTTGAGCGGATCGGGGAAATGGCTTACCGTTTGGCGTTACCGCCATAGCTTTCTGGGGTTCATGATGTGTTTCATATTAGCATGCTTCAGAAATATGAGCCAGATCCATCGCACGTGTTGGATTAGACCGACTTAGTGGTAGATGAGAATGCCTCGTATGAGGAGAGACCGATGAGAGTCTTGGATACCCGGGATCAAGTCTTGCGAGGAAAAACGATTCCCTTGGTTAAGGTATTGTGGAAACACCATGGAGTTGAGGAAGCAACTTGAGAGCGTGAATTGGAAGTCCGAGAGAAATATCTGGACTGATTTGTTGGTGTTTGATTATATATGGAGATTTTGATTATGCTAATGAAATGTAAAAGCATTGTATATGTTTTAAAACACGGAAACATTGTATATGTTATGGGTGCTTGGAAACACAGATTCAATATAAGCATTGCATATGTTTTGAGAATATGACGTATTGTATGTGTTGTATCACCTTTGAAAACATTGTATATGTTGCTTAAGTTTTGGAAATACTAGTTTATTATAAACATTGAATATGTTGGAAAAATGAAATGTATATTCATAATGTGATGGGATTGAATGCCTGGTAGATTGGTCACGGTGTTGGAATTGAATTGTAATCATTGTAGTAATGGCTTAAAATATAGTTTTGAAACTTGAATTGAAATGTTGGGAATGAAATTCCTTAAGGGAGGAGGTTATAGCGACTCCGGTTTTGACCCAACATTTTATTATGTTCTGGACTCGGGTTTCATGGTTCAAAGTTGTTGTTCATCTCTTTTTGCCCTTGTTATTCCTTGGATTGGTCATTTGGATTGTAGTTGTGTTTTTGGAACAGTTTGGTTGCTTGATTTTACAAACCTATGTTGACCAGAATTTTGCTCCTCTAACTGAGCGGCCATTCTTGTGCTCAAGCGGGCTTTGCAAACTCTTAGTGTTTTTGCAGACCTACAAATACTGGAAGAGTGCATTCTACGCTTGAGCAACGTTTCCTACACTCGAGCAGGTGGGCGCTCGAGCGATGTCCTCCGTCTGCAAAACTTCTGAAAGTGTGTATTTGACGCTTGAACGTCACTTCTTACGCTCGAGCGAAGCTTTGTGTCTGACGCTCGAGCGTTACTTGCTACGCTCGGGCAAACTGCGTGTATAACAGTCCGAGAAGATGACCTTTTTCATCACTTTTTCATTCTTCCCTCTCTTTAAAACTCTCCAAAACCCTGGATCTTGAGTTTCTCTCTTTAAAACTCACATTCTCTATTCTGTCACACCTAGATCCATTGGGTTCTTCACCCTAGTGCCTTTGAGAAAAAGGTAGAGTACGTCGTGGGCTCTCTTTTCATCCGAAAAAAAGTGGGTTTCGATGTCTTTGGAGTTTCAATATTGCTTTGCTCGTCTTCCCTTCTTGAGGTAGGGATTTTTCACATTTTCATATGGTCATTAGCTTAGTTATTTGTCATTGTGTAACAATGGTGGGATTTGGGAGTAGTTTGAACAAACCTAGGGTTTGGGTGTGAAATAAAAAGAGGGGTTTTTGATGAATGGAAAATAAATAGTTATGTAGCTTGAAAATGAGGTTGCATTGTGTCAAAATAGTTAATTTTAGATCTTGGGTTGATATTTGGAAAAAGGGGTGTTTGTCCTAAAATGACATTAATATTTATTTTGTATAAATAAATGAAATTGGTGTTGCGAACATGAAATTGGGCGAATATTGAAATAGATTATGGAGTTGAGTATGTAATATCTCTCACCTTTGGAAGTTTGAATAAATTATTTGTCTTGAGATTGAATATCTATTTAGAAATAACTGTATTGGGCTATCGGTGGAGAATAGCTATGATTATTGTAGAAATTGCATGAGGATTAGGAAAATTGAAACTAGTCTATTGTGGTTGTCATTGAATATGACTATGTTTAAATACATTGTATATGTATGATGTTTGGGAGGAGAAAAGAGATTTACTTCATTGTTTGGGAGGAGATAGGGGATGGACTCCATTGAAATTAAGTTCGCCGGAGTGTCTAGGGTGGAAGTCCCGAAATCTTGTGTATACGTGGGTGCCAATCCCGTGGATGAAATTTCCATAAAATGACAGATTGAAGTGTTTGTGTGGTAATTTTGTTGATTAGATAACCACTGAGTTGTAGTCTCAGTTGGGTTATTGAAAGATAATGAAATTGACTCATGGATTGAAATGAATTAAAGGAAAATAGAATAAGATATGAACATGGTAAAAATGTGAATGTTTTGTCACAGGCATTGTATATGCACATTGTACTTATATCTCTTCTAAATCTCATAATACTGTGTTAGATTATTCTTACTGGGCTTTGGCTCACCCTATTTGGGAAAACCATTTTCAGGTGTTGGTAACATACCTCTGCCAAGGCAATAGCTTGGAGGAACTTATGGGAATCAAGAGCTTCTTTATTTTTGTTTATATTCTTTTGTGTAGCGAAGGGCTTTAATTGTATTGAGCTAGGCTCACTTTTGTGTAACCAGGAAATGACTTGGAAAGATGTAAGCCTACAGGGCATATGACTAGTTGTTTAGTTTTAATTCTCTTATCGTTGTAACACATGCTGTAGATTCAGGATGAATGTTTGTGAATGTATATCGCATGTGTTGACTTTTGTAAACGAACTCTGATGAATGAATGTATATTATTTATGTTATTCTTCCACTTATGAGTTATATTTATTGTATAATTTTGAGGGCGTTACAAACTTGGCCTAGCAAAACCTGTCTTGTTGCAACACTGAGAAAAAAACAAGCAAGAAATATGTAGGTGGCTCAACTAACCACTTTGAGTTAGCTTACATCAAAACTAATATGAAATAAAAGTAAGAAAACAATTATAAGAGTGAAAGTGCAAGAAAACGAAATAGATTAAAAATTCACCTTCCAAAAAAAGGATGAACTTCTTAATTTCTAAATTTCCTTTTGATCGCCCTTAATGTTGTGTATTGTGTTCTCAATCATCAGTTAAAGAGCTTGAAATAGAATGATGGTTTTGGATAAGTGTGTTGATCACTCTTTGATCTTGTTGGACTTGGCAAGGATTATTCAAGGCTCTAGGACATGGTTTCAATGAGTTTCTTGAGTGGTTTTTCCAAGGGAAGATGAGATATATGAAGGCTAGACAACCTCTCTAGTTTGGCAAGACAACACTCTTGTTTTTAAAGCTTTCTTTCCTCTCTCAAACTCTAATTCAAGCTTATTATTCTCTCTATACTTATTCTCTCAAATTCATCTCCTCTCTCTTTAGTCTCTAGTCCTCTTTCTCTAAATAATCTGATGTGTTTATAGGTAATGCAAGTGGAGAAAATGGTGGAAGACAAAGTGGAAGACAAAATGGAGCATTTAAGGAAGATAATGGAGTTAATGGGGCACTAATTGAGCTAATAGGAGACAAAAGTGGAGCACTATCCTTAATGGGTCAAGCACTAGTCAATGGAGGATGAGTAAGCATGCATTTGGTGCAAAAATGGGTCAGCAATGACATCATGAAGTGCCCCACACAGCAAAAAAATGAGCCCACTGTGAACAGGTCGGGGACGCGGACCAAAAGGTTGCGCTTGTGGGTGGTACAATCGCGCTCGTGGTCCTAGGGGTTGTGCCCGCGATGGTGTTAACCGGTCAACCGGCCAGGGTAGGGGTGGTCCGTTTTTGCTCCAGTTCAGTCTAGTTTTTCTTCGATTTGGTCCAATTTCACTTCGGGTGTCCTACGAGGCTTAAACACTTGGCCGAAATAGGTTTAGGGTTGGGAATAAAGCTCAAATTTCAAGCTCTCTTACTGAAGATTTTGTGAGAAACACATTCTAATTGTCATCATCGGGTAATCAAAAGAAAGCGTCCAAGTCTTAGGACCGGTCAAAATAGGGTGTCTATAGTTTTCCCTCTTTAATAGAGCTCGAAGTCATTTCATGACGTGAGTGAATGTCAAAGCCCAAAGACGACCTTTTTGACAAGGCCGTAAGACTTGGTCAAATAAATAAGATGCAAATGCAATTGGTTGAACCCGAGGGTTTCCTACATATCCCATTGCAAGGAATCAAACCAGCGTAGTTCAAGGGCAAGACACAAATGACATGCACAAAATATAATCTGAAAGTTGGACTTACACACTTTGCATAGCCTAGTTTTTTCTTTTTTGAAACTTCACGATTTATAAATGTTTTTGGACCAAAACCTGTTTTTCTAGCCTGATCACTCAAAAGCAACAAGACCAAAAAATGACCGGTAGACCACATTCTTTTGGCAGGCCGGCCAGCCATCCTCTTGGCTAGCCAGCAATGTTTAGAGAAACAAATATTTTGCAGTAGTAGGCTGCTCCCATGCATGGGATTTGAAGCAACTATCTTTTTTGCAGATATTTTCGTTGAAGGCGGTTGAAATTCTATAAATACAACACATTCCCTCTGAATTTAGGGTTAGAACAATTTCTCAAAGGCTTAGCCAATTGCCCAAAGCTTTCCTCCACCTTCTTGAATATAGATACACTATAGATACACCATTGAAGCTCAAACTTGAAGTTTTTTGCTGAAGCTTTGAGTTTGATTTTAGATACTTGAGTGTTTAGATTGAAGTTTGTGAATCAAGAAGCTCTTTCTCTTTTCAAAATGTTGATCTTTGAACCTTTTTCATCACCTTTTCTCTTCTTCTTTTTTTCCGTCTTTACATACTATTTTTCAGAGTATTTTGGGGCTGAAATATGTGATTTAGAGTTACAAAAAGTGGAGAGGTTAGCCACCCTTCCTCAGGCTTGTTTGCTAGATGAAACTTCTTGGCTTTATTCCATTTTTGCTCACTTTTTCCATCACCTAAAACTGATTTTCAGCACTGTTTTGTGTTCTTTGTGGGCTGTTTAATTTGTTTAATGTGTTAATTTATGCTTTGAATACTATAGTTGTATTGTTGTAAGTCCTCATGGATTTGGCGTGTTTCGTATATAGTGACCAATCCGTATGAGTTGATCATTTTTACTTTGGTACAACTTTCCCTATGTATCTTGAAACCTTGTGGTCATAGGAGGATTAGAGCTTAGGCTTAGCCACCCCACTACAAGTTTGCTTAACTAGCGATAGATTTTTTGCTTTCATACTATTGTTGTACACCTTGAAGTATGTCCATATCTTCCTTGAAGTAACTTCATGATAGGAAAGAGGCAGGTAGAATAGTCTTGTTCTTCGTTGTGTTTAATAAAGCCTTTTCCTATTACTTATAAGATCATCATGCAACAAATTTGTGAATAGCTGATGATTTGTGAAGCAAACCTACTCTCTCCTTGAAAATCTTCATGATAGGAGGGAGCAAGAAGCATGAACATCCTTTGGAAAGCCTCTGTTTCGCTCTGTTTCAATTCTGTCGTTGCAGGTATTTCCCCAGAAATAGTGGCTGACCGGTCAGCCGGCCATCACTTTGTATGGCTGACCAATCTATGAGGCTGGTCGGTGTAGCTCGGCTTTTTCGCATGCCCTTTCGAAAGGTTCGAAAGAAGCTCTAAAGTTTGGACTCCTGTGGTTCTGAATCTAATCTCACAAGTGCAATGTGAAATTGATAAACACCAAAGAGTCCAAATCTGGCAAATCTTTTGGAAAATCGATTTTGATTCAAAAATGCCAAAATTGAACTGCTTTGCCCGATACAGAGTCGCCACCTACATATTTTATTTTGAAGAAATTTAGGAAACCCATGGCTCGTACCAAAGGCCACGTGTCCATCATCACCAAAGTTGTCTCGGCTCGGGAACTTAGATATGATAGGGGAAGGTCATGAATTAGCACTCCCGCTCGCTCGATCAAAGATCAGCCTCTACTAATCATAATATGATTTTTATCAACATTATATGCTCTTGTTCTGGTTTATTTAGGCTAGCATTACTATATGATGCGCACATGCAAGTATAGACTAGTTTGCCCAAATTGGAACAATTCAATTTCGTGTTTGTTTTTTTTGAAAAGAGGGTTTGATTTTGCCACCTTAAGTGGGCTTAAAGTTTGCGAATTTGTCACTCAACAAAGTGGGCTTAAAAAAGCGTACATTTATTGAATCGTTCCAATTCAAACAACAAGCCTTCATTCCCAGTCATTCAAGTTGTTATAGCATTTAAGCACTTAGCCTCATGGCAAGCATGCTAGACATGACAATCACTCACACTTATGCAAGTATGCTAAAGCATTAAAAACTCACCTAGTACTCCAAGCCAAAGTAAACAAAAGAGTTAGAAAAAAATGCATGATTCCTAACTATGCCAAATGTCTAATGCAACACATGCAAATGATGTAATTAATAGACTCGGCTACTAATATGGCATATGACTCAATTCAAGACATGCGGTCTAAGCACCTATTCAACGAAGTATTGAAATGACAATGCAGTTTAAATGATGCGCCCAGCCTCGGTGCATGCAATACAAGATGAATGGATGTAAGCATAAGGTATGCTAATTGAAACGTGATGCTCCTAATCTAACCATCGAAAGCGGTTAAATAAAAGGGAGAAAGACGTGGAGTTGGAAGACATGCACATTATTACATTACACTCTCATGAAGGAGAGTTCGAATGAATAAGCTAGCTAAGCTAATTAGGCTAATTATTACAAAACTTGAACGAATAATTAACTAACTATCTAAGCTAATTAATTAAGAATTTAACTAGGCTAAACTAATTAAATATTAAAACACAAAACTAATTTAATTAATCTAAACTAATTAAATGAGTAAACTAATTAGCTACAACTAATTAAGCTAATTTAAATATTACAACACAAACTAATTAGCTAAAAATAATTAATTTACAACAAACGCACAAACGCATAATTTAAACTAATTAATTAGCTAACTAGTCCAGGGAAGTGAGGGAGGCCCATGCATGCTCGGTTTCCACCCAAAGAATATCCGTTGTCTACCCTTGAAAGCCTCTATTTGCACAACCTTTGCACTATTTCCTTCTCCAGATCAACTCTTCCATGCTTCATAAGCACACTGCCCAAAATTCACTGGTGGCCGGCAGGCCAGAAGTGGTGGTCGGCCGGCCACCACTGATGGCCTGCCGGCCACCACTCATCTTTTTTTGCTGCAACAGAGAGCAAACAGAGCAAAGCGAGGGTATTCTCACAGGTTGTTTGTATTGTGTATCTCTCCTTATCATCAAAACATCTCAAATGAGTGATACACTTGGTTCCAAAACCATCAATCAAGCAATTTCATTGCATGATGGCCAAAGAACCAAGGTGTACAAGTTAATAAATGCTCCAATAAGACCAAAAAGACCATCACCCTATCATGCATGATCAAGGGCAATGGAGACCTAGGAAAACTTGACACATTTCATCACTTTGAGTATGAAATGCCCCAATTTTCCTTGTGTTCAATTAACGTCCTATTGAACACATCAAAACACAACCAAATTCTTATTTTTGCTCACTTTTAGTTTCAACTTTACTCATTTTAATTTACCAACCATCCTTTAACCAATTAAGTCCAATGGTGAGTAAGTCCTCTAAAAGAAAAGGAAGTGTCAAACAAGGGATAGTTTAAGGTAAGAGAAAGATGTCATGCTGTTGGTAATGAACCCCCAAAAGAGGATTAAACGATTAAGCAATGAACCTCAGTCTTAAGCTTAAACTATCCTAAGGTTGAAACAACACTCAAAGCAAATAAGGAGTGAAGAAATGAGGGAGATTGCAAAGATTATAAGTGCTGAAATGAAGTGAGAAAAGCACTAAAACAAGAAATCAACTCAAACAAGTGGTGCCTAAGGGCCTAAAACACCAAGCTTGTGAGGACTATTACACTAGAGGCATGCAAAACAAGACTCAAATGTAATAAACAACCAAAAACAAAGTTAAAACAGTTTGAAATAGAGTCCAAAACATGCTGGAATTAAACTACAAAAGGCTAGAAAATTAGGCTAACACATGGAGCTAACTAGGCTAGCAAACTAGACACAAGGAGGGGAGGCTAACCCCTCCAATTTTGGACTTCAAAATATGATTTTTCCCACTGAAAATACTCTGAAATTCAGTGCTAAAAATCCCAAGAAAAGATAGTTTAAAGGTGGGAAACAAATGTGGAAAAGCCTTACAAGCAAGGAATAAAGAAGGGTGAGACACCCCTTTAACCTTAAATGGCCTAACACCAATTTTAGCCCAAAAAAACAGAGTTTTTTTACAGCCCAAAAATAGTAGAAAGAGATAGAAAAACAAGTATGCAAAGAAAGCTTAAAAGGGAAATAGTATACCTCTTGAAGCAAAAAACAATTTTAGGCACTAACTCAAGCTAAAACCACCTTCAAAAGCTCCAAGAAGGCTTCAAGAAACCTCAACTCAAAGATGATCAACTTTGGTTAAGGAAATCTATGCAAAAGTGTAGTGTAAGTAGGCACGTGTGTACAAAATTATAAGAGAGAGAGAGAGAGAGAGAGAGAGAAAGAGAGAGAGAGAGAAATGCAGAGAGAGATTTTTTGTTCCAAAATTTCTAACCTTTAAAAATAGGGGAGAAGACCCCATATATATAGATAAACAAGCATTTGGTTGAGAAAAATCCATCCATACACGTGTATGGAGATGAGACCAATTGTGGTAACAGCTGGAACAACTGTCACCAAAATATCTGAAAAAAGACACTAGTGGCCAACAGGCCACCAGTGATGGCCAGAAGGCCATTTGGGTGGTCGGCAGGCTCAATTGGTGGTCGACAGCCACTAGAGGTTGCAAGCTTGAAGGTTTTGGTCCAAAACAGGGCACAAAATGGATGGGGTTTGAAGGCTCAAAGACAGGGCATTCCGCCAAGGACTTCGGGCACTAAAACGAGCACAAATAGTCACAATCATCGAGTGCACGAGTGATGACGTCCAAGTCTTAGGGACGGTAAAAAATGAGATGTCTATAGTTGCCCCTCTTTGACAGAACTTGAAAGTCACGAAATGACATGAGTGAATGTCAAAGCCCAGAGGCGACCCATTTGGACAAGGCCGAAAGACTTGGACAAACAAACAAGACAGAAAACAAATAGTTGCGCCTGCAGGCTGCCTACGTATCCCTTTGCAAGGAATCAAACTAGCGTAGTTTTGGGGCGAAGTGCAAACAATGCAAAATGCAATGACATAACTTATGATCATGCAATGAGGCTATGCAATGAAACATTTAAATGCAAATGCAATGTAATGAAAATGTCATATTTAAACAAACCAAAAACAAGGTATAACAACCTTAATCATGAAAAGAAGAGTAAATAAACAAGCCACGCGTGGGTATCACGAGTCGAACCACATTTCATATAGAAAGGATGAAAGAAAATATACAAGCTTAACTATGCGTCGCGCAAGAAAGGCGAAGGGCGACGTAACCATCGGGCGCACTCGAGGTTTCAACCGATATCCTAATGCATTGCACGCATGAGGGGGAAAGGGTGGTGTGAACACCGGGACACATCCAAATGTTTTTAACCAAGTTGCAATCCTAAAGTGTTGCACGCGAGAGGAGGAAGGGGTGGTGTGAACACCAGGACGCACCCGAATGTTTTTAACCAAAGGGTGGTGTGAACACCGAGATGCACCCGAATTTTTAACCGAAGGGTGGTGTGAACACTGGGATGCACCCGAATGTTTTTAACCGAAGGGTGGTGTGAACACCGGGACACACCCGAATGTTTTTAACCGATGGGTGATGTGAACACCGGGATGTACCCAAATGTTTTTAACTGAAGGATAGTGTGAACACCGGGACGCACCTGAATGTTTTTAACCGATTTGCAATCCTAACACGTCGCACACGAGAGGAGGAAGGGGTGATATGAACACCAGGACACACCCGAATGTTTTTAACCGATTTGCAATCTTAACGCGTCGCACGCAAGAGGAGGAAGGGGTGGTGTGAACACCGGGATGGACTCGAATGTTTTTAACCGATTTGCAATCCAAACACGTCTCACGTGAGAGGAGGAAGAGGAAAAGGATGCGATTCGAAGGGCAAGAATGATTTTACATGGAATTCCTCTGAATGAACCATATATACAATATTGTGCATTTGTAAGAAAGAAACTTAAGAAGTGCGATTCAGTAGGAATGCATGTTCTATGCAAGATAAACAACCGAGATACAATGTTAATGGCATGTTCAATGCAAGAAACAAAAGCAGAAATATATTCCATGCGTGATTCGAAAGCGAATGCACATTCCATGCATGATACAATAGCGAGAGCATATTCTAAGCGTAATTCAAAACGAATGCATATTCCATGCATGATTTAAGAGCGAATGCATATTCCTTGCGACAACGTGAGATACATATACATGCAACAACATGAAATGCATATTCTATACACCAATGGAGAAATGCATCTTCATGCACCAAAACGAAATGCATATTCCATGCAATATACAAAGCACAACAAAACAAATCCAATAGCAAACTTTCGGTTTACCTCCCGGAAGAATTACCATATGTTTAAAGGATACACCTCGTTCATATTGACAAGTGACGAACATCGCACACTGAAACACAGTTTTGAGCTTCTGTAGAGACATTCTAAGCTCAACAGTGAACAATCCCTACACTTCTTGGAAACCAAGGACAGAAAATAGCATCAGGACTCCAGGGGAGCCATAGTACACCTGCCAGCCATAGAGGAGGCTGCCGGCCACTTACCGGCTTTCAATAACTATTGCCGGCCACCAATGTGGCCTGTCGGCCACCCATGGCAGATTTGGGATATTCTTGTCTTTTTGGCTCGGGTCTTTAAATATAAGGCTTGGCATTTCATTTCCACACAACCCCATGCTTGAAATTGCTTCCATCTCTCTCTCTTCGTGCTCCTTCTCTCTAGATCCGAGCTTTCTACGCTTTTTCTAACACCCCACGCGAAGTTTATTCGCTAAATTCTCTTTGTTTCCTTCACTTTGAACCGATTGAAATTTGATTTCAGCGCCTTTTCCTTCACTTTCACCATTCTAGGCTTGTTTTCCTTGAGTTTCTCTCAGATTTGGCACACTTTTCCCGGCTTTGACTTTTCCTTCCACTTTCTCTCTCCTAGGGTTTGACTTTTTCCAAGTTTGCCCTTTTCCCTCAATTTTTCTTCATTTTTCATCACTTTTGCATCTTCTTTCTAGATGGTGGATGATCTACCCGATGACGGAGCTCCGTTCGAGATTCCACTTCCGGCAGAGATGGAGGCCAAGCCTGAGCCCGAGATACTACCACTGGGAGTACGCCCCTTTGATCCGGCAACATACCATCCTCAGATACGTGTGCTACCCCCCAGGGCTATCAGGCATTTCAGAGAGTTTGCGCGGTGCGCACCAGAGGACCTCTTGCTACGGGAGTCGGACTTCCATTTATCTTACGGTGCCACCAAGGTATGCACTGTATTCTCACATTTTCTTCACTGTACATTGCATTTCTTGCTTTAATTGTATTAGTTGCTTCAACTGTAATGCTTACACCGCATTTCTTGCCTTAAACACACTCTTGCACCGTATTTCTTACATTGCCTTTTCATCTGCCTATTCTCATATCATTGTATATCACTGTTCTAATCGCAGGAAGATTCTCTCTCTATTAGGGGCTGTGGAGCCACATCCGTGAGGGACTGGTATAGGGGGCTCCCTGCCGGTGTGCGTCACATCATCGACGAGGCTGACTTCAGCTTATTCTGTATGGGGCTATCGTGCCATATTGCGAGTCGGCCGCTTCTCGGTGCATTGGTGGAGCGGTGGTGGGATACCACCAACTCCTTCCACTTCTCCACCACAAAAGAGATGACGATGACTCCTTACGACTTCGCCATGCTCACGGGCGTAGAAGTAGGGGGTAGTCCGATCCCTTACGATATGGACATGGGTGGGTGGGAGGCTACCTGGCTACACCTGCTGGGAGCACGCCCACCTCTCTTCCGACTAGAGATGGTACGATATAGTTAGTTCGCCGAGCTTTTTCGCGGGAGGGAGCCGTAGACCCTAGAGGAGATCAAGCACTACGCCCGGGGCTTTTTGATGTTCTTTTTCGGTACCACCTTGTTTATGAACAGGTGGAACACCGTAGGGTTGTATGTCTTGAGCGCCCTGGTTGACTTATCTCAGGTTCGGCTCTATGATTAGGGAGGAGCTGGCCTCGCCACATTATATGGTTATATGAGCTCAATGTCCCGCAGGAGGGGAAACAAGCTATTGGCGAGCTTGGGAGGTACACTTTACATCTTTGGTTTACATTTTCTGTCTTCTATTTCTGCACTTTCTACTTTGCACTTTTTGTACACTGCATACTGCATTGTTTACTCTATACACTACGCTTTCTACATTGCACATTCTACATGCTCTGTATCTGTACTCTCTGTACACTGCACTACACATTCTACTTTCTACATCTGCACTTGTACTTTCTATACACTGTATACTCACTGTTGCCTTTTCCTTGCAGCTATGGGTATACGCATATTTCCCGACCCTTGCTCTAGAGGCAAATGTGGAGATGCCTCATGTTATGCCGTACTCTCACTAGTATGATGGCAGATGCCTGCGGAGGACCCGGGAGACCTTCGCATTCTTTCATCGATATTTCGACACATTGACTGTAGTGGAGGTAACCCAAAGCCCATAGTTATTTTTGCTTTATCAATAACTAACGATGACTAACCATCTGTATATATCCCTTGTTTACAGATCGCTTGGCAGCCTTGGGCGTTGATGCCGGCTGGACTTAGAGACTAGTATACCGGTTCCTGGGGGGCATCTCATTTTCGACTTCTACTAGAGGGCCTGGTGTGCCGAGCCTAGTTTCTAGATGAGCGATTCATGCGCCAGACCATGGGCTTGCCTGAGCTAGTAATGCCTATGCCTCCTTCAGCATCTATGAGGGCCACGGAGAGCCTATTTTTTCAGGAGATGATCCAATTCACGGATGGCTTGGATGTGGACTACTTCCGTGGAGAGGGGGATTGTTTGACATTCATCCAGACACACCTCATGCCTTCCTTGATGGGTGTTCGTGCTCGTGCAAATAGAGTAGCAAGTGCCCCTACGGCAGGTAGGACTAGGGCGACGAGGGACAAGATTGGAGGGGCCCCTCCAGCTGGGCAGGTCACTGGCTAGCCAGAGGTTTTGACCAAGTTGACATGCTGGCGGCATACCGGAGATCCCTACCAGGTTCCGATAGAGCTCGTGACGGCCGGGCATGCACTTGTCGGGATTTGAGGCCCGACTCAGGTTTGAACCACACTTTACATTTGCACCCCATACTTCATTTTAGATATGTTCATTTACAGATACTGATCATTCAAAATGCATTTGCGGGCATCCATCGAGTATACGGGAGGTGCTCTCGAGTTGATAGCCTCCCTGATAGGGATGGTACAGAAGAGAGAGGCGCTGCTTAGCCTCTATGGTATTCAGGCAATTTCTGCAGTTTTCCATTCCAGGCATCAAATTTCCACTGACACACTAACACTGACATTTCAACTGAAAACTTCCCAAATGGCACTGATACACTGCATCGATACATCGCATTTGACACACTGCACTCACATTCTGTATTCACACACTGTATCTGACTTCTGCATATACTCATTATGCACACTGTGCTTGCATCTGATATGTATACTGTAACTGATATGTGACAGCTGTCTTTTCAAATTCCATCCATACCGATGGCACCAGCGGCAGCTGCAGCACCTGCACCATCAGTACCTCTTCCAACAGCAGGGAGGAGAGAGAGACAGACTCCGGCATGCGGCGAGGCAGAGCTAGGGGCACCCGAGCCGAGAGCGGCCCTTCAGAGCCTATTCTGAGTGATAATGATGCTGAGACGAGCAACTCTGAGGAGGCAGCGAGTCAGCATTCAGATTCATCTGAGAGTGGAGGTGATGACGCCATCTCAGGTTCTGAGAGTGGAGGCGATGCTAAGGCGAGCTCTCAGGTGGAGAGCGGAGATGACGTCGGCTCGGGCTTTGGTTTAGGTTCAGACAATGGCACCAACGGAGACAGTGCCCCAGAGTCCTCTCCTCCGAGGAAGAGGACGAAGAGGGCTTCTCGAGCCTGAGGTGACCAGTGCTGATTTTTTGTATTTTGCTTAGTTTCTTTTTGTTTATAGTATTAGCACATGTATAGTTTTAGGAAGTTCTATTTTGCTTTAAAACTTGTACTCCTCTTTTATAAAAAGCCATGATCAAAATTAAACCAGCAGTTTTATGAAAAATGTGTTGTCATTTGCATCATGAGCACCATATATGCGTGAAATGGACAGGGAATTGAAATGTCCAAGAGCGTTTGATTAAAACATGACATTTAATCGGGTAGCGAACCAAACAACAGCCAAAATACAAAATGCATTATACAACTCGATAAACAAAACAACTCAAATACAACTCGACAAACTTGCTAAAATCAAAAGACTCAAAACAAGACGCTAAAACACACAAAGAGCAAAACAAAACACTTGCTTCCAGCACTGTTCAGCATAAAGGTAGACAGCAGACTTGAGAGGAAAGGTGCCGGCCAGAATAGGGATTTGTTGGCTACCAATAGAGGCCTGTCGGCCACAGTAGTGACCTGCTGGCCACCAATGTGCAAAATCTCCAGATTGTTAACAGCTGGCTCCCACCCACTGCCTTACCTTATACAAAAGGTTGAGCTTCGTGATTTCTTCATTTCAGCTGCAAATTCTTCGTAAATGGAGCCATTTTTTGCCGAAAAACTCTCAAATTGGATTGCAACTTCAAATGGCTCAGAAAAGGTGAATTTTCGGGGTTTTGGCATAAATGCACTTTTTTCGCTGAGCCGTTCTTCACTTCATTTGTCGTTCCTTCATGCCGTGGCTAGATGCTGGAACCCAATTACACATGTTTTTAGCTTCGGAGGACAAGAGATGTGCCTGACAATCGAAGAATTTCAAGTGCTAATGGATTCCCGGCGCGATGAGAAAATCATACCTCAGCCCCGTTTCGGCCACATTCAAGCTTTGGGATAGATGTGCAGGCTTACTCTAGACGAGGCTCGATCTTTGGTTCACAACGGAGAGCTAGATATTCCCAGTCTGATTCATCGATTTTTCGACGTCAGTGACCAAAGTAATCTTCTTTGGCGGGGTTTTAAGCAACACACCCTTTGCTTATGTATACTGGCACATTTCCTCCTTGCCTCTAGTTTCGGAGGGTCTAGCATTCGGCTAATTGAAGTGTCGTAAGGCCTGAAAGAAGGCAAGAGTTGCATTGGCTTGGTGCTAGCCGAGACTTTGATGGGCTAAGATGCCTTCCATCTACGAGAGACCACCAAATTCGCTGGGAGTCCACTACTTCTTCAGGTAATGTTTCCCACCATTTTTAATATGTGTTTCTCACATCCCTCAGTGCTCATGCTTTGTTTTTCTCTCAAAGCCCTTTTCTCACTTTTCTTTCAACATACATCTCTCCATTCTTTATTCTCTCTTTTATTTCATCCCTCCCCAAGTGTGGCTAATGGACAAGCTGAAGGTAGTGGACTCTTGCCCTGCATACTCAGCTCGAGCATACTTTTCCCACCAACAACTAGTGGATTTCCCAAACAAAGGATGGTGGTGCCACTGGATGTGCGATAGGTCTGCTGCTGACATTGCTTGGCGTTGCCCCCGGCTTAATCTGACGAAAATGAGCTACAGCATGACTCAGCAACCTAGCATTCAATTGATCGGCCTTACACACTATGTATTCTACTTTCCATTCTGGTTCAAGCGCTAGTTTGGACATGATCAGACTTGCCCAGAGGAGGGGGTAGAGTACCCGGTTTCACTCCCCATCCGTGGTTCACATTTGGTTAGGTACCTCACTGCTTGGAGGACAAGAGAGCTTCTGGCTCCTGCCCCTAGTTTCTATTGCGCCCTTTCTGGCGAACCTGGCTTGGCTCGAGGATGAGGCACATACCAGGCCTACTTTGGCATCAGAAGCTTCTACGAGCACGAGCAGTGGACGCAGGAGAACCTGACCCACCTATGCCCCTAGTTTATTGCTTTGATCTTACTCTTAAATTTTTATGAATGTAATAAAAGCAACTTTGATTTGCATCGAGATTTGGAGAACTTTGTATTGAAATCAATAAAATTAAAGTTGTGGGCACTGAAAATTTTCCTTTTAGTCCAAAAATGGTCTAAGTTGTAAAAGGTAAAATTTGAGCAAAAATAAACTTTTATTAAAACTTTTCAAAACCATTTTGGATAAGGATCACCACTTGACACGCACGGAATCAATCTTCGAGATGTACAACCCCGAATCAAAAGATCACAGATTTCTCCTTGACTAAATAACACTGTTCAGCACTATAACCAGTTTTTCTCTCAGAGTAAAGATCACAACCGAACCCTCAGGTAAAAAACAGACAAAGATGACTCGATCACACACATGGACATGACTGTTGATTAGAAGGTGTTTATGGCCGGACTTCAGATGAAGTTGCCTACGTATCCCGAAGATGGGAATCAGGCCTTATGTAGTTCAGTTTGGGTTCACTCGAGTATTAACACTCTCCTTTTGCGCTCTAACTTTTGCTAAGGCCGCCATTTAGGGGTTTCAACCTTGCGAGCTCAGTTTTTGTTTATTTCCAATTTTTTGTGCTCTAACTTTTGCCTAGATCACCTTTCTAGGTTTTCGGCCTAGTGAGCCTCTCAAGGATAGTATTTCTTCAACTTGTCCATGTTGATCGGTTGGGAAAATTCTAGGCCATCTAGGTCCATGAGAATAACAGCTCCACCCGACCAGATAGTTTTGATAATGTAAGGACCAGTCTAATTAGGTCTGAACTTGCCCCTAGGGTCATGGATGGGAGCTCGGTTGTCTTTCAGCACCAAATCCTTTACTTTGAGATTCTGGGACTTAACTTTCTTGTTAAAAGCCCTCACAATCCTGCGTTGATAACCTTGAATATGGTACGATGCTTTCAGCCTTCTCTTATCAAACAACATTAGCTCTTCGAACTTGCTCTACTGCCAGTCCGCCTCTGCTATCTGACACTCAGCCATAACCCGCAGCGACAAAACTTCTATTTCGATTGGCAGAACAACTTTCATCCCATAGACAAGAGAGTAGGGAGTCACCCCTGTAGATGTACGGATGAAGTTCTGTAACCCCAGAGTCCAAATGGAAATTTGTCTGGCCAGTCCCTGTAGGTCTCAACCATCTTCTGTGGAATATGCTTGATGTTCTTGTTGGCGGCCTCAACAGCTCCATTGGTTTGCGGCCGGTATGTAGATAACTTATAGAAAGCCACATTGTATTTATCTAACAAGTCGATCACTTCTTTCTTGAAATGGGAGCCATTATCTGAAATGATCTCATTTGGGACTCCATATCGACAAATGATGTTGTTTCGGATAAACTTAGCCACATGTGTTGCTTTCAAAACTGCGTAGGACTAAGCTTCCACCCACTTTGTAAAGTGATCAATTGCCACCAGAATGTATTCATGCCCATTCGACCCTTTCGGTGTGACTGCGTTGATGACATCAATTCCCCAGACTGAAAAAGGCCATGGTGAAGTCATGCTGTATAGCTTCGATGGCGGGATATTTATGTGATTAGCATGAATTTGGTATTTGTGGCATCGCCGAACAAAACCAATACAATCTTTCTCCATGGTAGACCAGTAGTAACCTTGCCTGAGAATCTTTCAGGCTAACATTACTCCGTTCATGTGCGCTCCGCACTCTCCTCCATGGATAGCCTTCATCAGGCCTGTTGATTCCTCTGCTTCGACACACAACTTGTGCATTCCCAGATGACCCCTCTTGTACAGTTTACCTTCGTAGATGATAAATTGAACAGCCATCCGCCGTATTGCCCTCTTATCTTTGGCATTTTCCTCCGATGGATAAACCTCATTTTCTAAAAAGTTCCAGATATCATAGTACCAATGGTTTTGATCTTGTACTTCATCTATTGTAGCGATAGTCTCGTAGGCTGGCGTATACCTTTGCTCAATGATGATCAGACGCATCTGTACTCCAAGCAGAATGTCTATCATGAATGATAGAGTTGATAAGGCGTCAACGAACCTGTTGTTCTGTCTCAATAGATGTGTGAAAGTCAGCTTTTCAAACCTAGGAATTAGAACGTCCAGGGTCTAGTGATAGATCTTCATCTTTTTTTCTTTGACCTTCCAGTCCCCATTGGCTTGAGACACAACTAGGTTCGAGTCCCCATTGACGTCCAACCTTTTTGCCCCTAGTTCCAGGGCGGCTTCCAAACCAGCGATACACGCCTCGTATTTTGTTTTGTTATTGGATACCTTGAACCAGAGTTTAAAGGCTAAGGGTATATGGGAATTGTCAGGTGCTATCAGCAACACACCTATCCCATAATCGTATTGATTAGACACTCTGTCAAAGTACATTGTCTAAATCTCTTCCTCGACTTGCAGAATAGTTTCATCTAGGAACAGGTACTGAACCGCTTCATCCCCTTCCACTGGGTGATCTGCTAGGAACTCCGCTACCGCTTTCCCTTTGACGGACTTGCGAGTAACATACTTCAGATAACATTCGGAAAGGAGAAGCAACCAACGAGCTAGCTTACCTGCAAGCGATGGTTTCTCAAAGAGATATTTGATGGGATCTAATCTTGAAACTAGAATTATAGAGTGAGCTAACAAGTAGTGCCTCAACTTCCTGGTAGCCCATACTAAGGCTAAGCAAGCTTTCTCCAGTAGAGTGTAGCGGGTCTCGCAATCCAACATTTTCTTGCTCAAGTAGTAGATGGCTTTCTCCACCCTATCCTTAGATTCCTAAGCAAGCATGCATCCCATTGTGGTGTCCGTTCATGACAGATACAAAATCAAGGGCTTCCCTAGCTCTGGCAGCAACAACACAGGCAGATTCTGAAGGTACTGCTTGATTTGTTCGAAATCGAATTGACACCGATCATTCCATCGAAATTTCTTTCCTTTCTCCAGGAGACCAAAAAGTGATTCACAAGTCGAGGTTAATTTAGAAATAAACCGCCTTATGAATTGCACTTTACCTAGAAAGCCTCACACCTCATTTCCAGTCCTTTGTGGTGACATTTCTAAGATGGCCTTGATTTTGGAAGGATCTACCTCGATGCCTCTCTGTGTGATCAAGAAACCCAGCATTTTCCCTGCTGTTACACCGAAAGTACACTTCTGTGGATTCAACCTCAGTTTGTATTCTCTGATCTCTTGAAAGAATTTCTTTAAGGCGGTGTAGTGGCCTTCTAGTTCATTGAACTTGACAATCACATGGTCCACATACACCCCGAGCTCTTAGCGGATCATATCATGCAGAATTGTGGTTGCAGCCCTTTGATAGGTAGCCCCGGCATTCTTCAGCCCAAACGGTATCACCCTGTAGTAGTAGGTTCCCCACAACGTAGTGAAAGCAGTTTTCTCTCTATCCTCGGGTGCCATCAGAATTTGGTTATACTCGGAAAATCCGTCCATGAAAGAGAGCAATGCATGACCGGCGGTGAAATCCACTAATTCATCAATGTGCGGCAAAGGAAAGTCGTCGTTCGGATTGGCTCTGTTCAGATCCTTGACGTCCATGCACACCCAAATTCTACCATATTTCTTCGGCACTGGGACGATGTTGGCCAATCAAGTTGGATACTCAGTTACTAGCAAAAACCCTACATCTATCTGCTTGGTGACTTCTTCCTTAATCTTCAAAGCTCAATCCGGGCTTATTCTCTGCAACTTCTGTTTGATGGGTTGGGCCTTGAGGTCAAGAGGGATCCGATACTGTACAATCTCAGGATTGATTCCAAGCATGTCTTTGTAGGACCACGCGAAAACATCTTTGAAATCTTTTAATAAAGTGACTAAGTGCTCACGCTCCTCCGAAGACAACGTGGACCCGATCTGGACCAGATCCGGATCCTTCTTAGTACCCACATTAAAAGCAATGATTTCATCAGCAAGGGATTTTGCAAACCTCTCCTCCTCTCGATTAATCAAATTTTTCAAAACTAGAGGACTTCCTTCCTCATTGTTTTCCTTAAAATTTTGAAAGTCATGATCAATCCAATAAACAAGCGGCAGAGAGAAATACTCAGAATCTGCAGTGGCATTCTCATTCGTAAGGTCAAGCTCATCCAGTTCTTCGGTTACAACTGACTCAAAAGGAAAAGAAAAAGACGACTTGGACAAGACCTTGGCATCTGAGTTATCACCCCCAAGAATACCGGATTGAGACTCAGAAGCACCGGAATCTGATTCCAACTCCACAAACTCTGTGGAATCAGATTTTGGCTCACTACCCAACTCAGAACTACTAGACAGGTAACCCTCCTCCAGCTGCCAAATGAGGGATGGTGCATCAGATGCGTCTAAAATGTTGTTAGAAGGATTCACATCAGGTTAGTCCCCGATCATGGAAATGGTCAGGTTATCCCCCAAGCTCTTTGAGTCGATCAGAGGATCCGAAAAGAGACATGCCAGTGCTGCCCCTATTTCAAGTTCATTGCTGCTTGAGTCATTTCCTATGCCCCACTTAGCTTCAACAGTCAATTCAGCCTGTTTCTCTGTATCACTGCCTTGCAGCTGCAAGCCGAAGAAAATTTCAAAGCCAGGAACACGCTGCTCCTTAGAGTTGAACCAGGGTTCGGGGAAATCGCAAAATGGGAAATCTTCTCCCTCCCAAACAAAATGACCATTCAGGGTTCCCTAGATTGGTCTGTGCACAAGTTCATAATGCTTCCCTGTCTGTTTCGCTTTGGCTTTGCCTGCCATCTCTTTTCTTTTCCTAACCTAATCCTCTTTGGTGGGCGTATAGCCAAGACCAAAGGCATGCGAATTGTGTGGCACATCGGCCAGTGCTGTGACGCCCTTCCAGCCACTTCTCCCTAACCCCATTCCTGGTACATGTTGGAGCTTGTTCATGAAATAGAGTGATTGGGCACTGACATACAAGCCCTCATCAGCTGCCAAGATGGTTTGCGCCGCTCGGGCCTCGGCCAAGGTAAACCTTAAAAGGAATACATCCTCCTTGCCATGAACAATTTCCAGTATAGACGTAGTTACCTCTGGCGGAGGATGGATAGATGAGTTCCTGAACATAATAGCCACCTCCTTTCCATGGGGGTATTTCAACATTTGGTGGAGGGTAGAGGAGATAGCTTTTACTTGGTGCAGCCACAACCTTCCTAACAATAGATTGAAAGTGGTCGGCACATCCAGGACATGGAACTCAATATCCTGTTGGGTTGGCCCACTTGAACTCTGATCTTTACTGTGCCCATAACCTCTCTGCTTGTGTTGTCGTACGCCCGAATCACCTGGGCTGTAGGCACAAAATCTACTGGTTTCGGACCGATGGCATAGGCTGTACGAGATGGGTAGATGATGATTGCTGACCTGGTGTCGGCCAATACCACTGATGCCCATTTTTCTCTACACTCCACTGATATGTACAGAGGTTTGTTATGTGCTGAGCCTTCTGGCGGCAGCTCCTTGTCTGAGAAGGTTAAAGTTGGCGCAACGTCTCCCGGGAAGACTAATCCAACTAGCTGTTCAGGAGTTGTGTCAATGGACAGTTTTGCCTTATCCATCGCTGATAGCACAACTTGTTGGTCCACGCGAGAAGCCTTGAGCAGACCCCAAATAGAAATATCTGCCTAGATCTTCTTCAGCTGTTTCAGCACTGCTTCTTCTTCCAACTGTTTTTCCTTCCGCTTCTTTACCTTTTTATCTTTTCCGGAGGCTTCAGCATGGTCCAAGTGCGGGGGCTTGAAATACCGCCCACTTTAATTCATATGGTCGATCTCTTCAGTGTACCAAGTGTTGTTTGGCAGATCTTCACCCCAATCTATATTGGTGTAAGCCAAAAGCAGATCATCGTCCTCCCACCATGCACCTTCGGTAGCTGACAAACAATTGTTCGGCTCCGGTCTAATCATTCCTTTATCAGAAATATCCCTCGTAGGGTGTTGAGTTGTTCCAACTTCCTGTTTATTTTCCTCCCTTTCTTGCACAAACCCTTTCAACGCGACTTCCTGTTCAGTATCCGCGGTACTCACGGTGTCCAGTTCTCGAGCTAAATTCGTAATATCGGTGCTGTAGACGCGCCCGCGAAGGGCCTCATGCTACAGTTCGGACTCGATTTGTGTCACGGTTCTTAATCTGAACCAAAGAGTCCAAATCCGGCAAATCGTTTTGAGAAACAGATTTTTTTGAAAAGAAGTGCCAAACATGGACTGCTTTGCCAGATACAGAGTCGCCACCAAAATATTTTTTAATGGGGGAATTTAGGAAACCCTGACTCGGTGCCGAAGGCCACATGTCCGTCATCACCGGAGTTGTCTCGGCTCGGGAGCTTGGGTACGATCAGGGAAGGTCAGCTATGAGCACCCCCTTTTCGCCCGGTCCGAAGACCGGCCTCTACTAACCGTGATATCTGATTTTGAAAACGTTATGTGTTCTTATTCCAGTTATTAGCCTAGAATTACTATGTTATGCGCGCAGCAAACAAGTATAGACTAGATTGCCTAATTTGGAAATAAGCATTGCATATCCGTTTATTTCGAAAACACTTTGGAATTTGCTACTCGCAAGTAGACTAAAATACGGATTTCAACGAGTTTTTCCAACTCAAACAATCCAACCTTCACCCACAGGCACCCAAGCAGTTTATCACATAAACACTTAGCCGCATGGCAAGCATGCTGTCAGGATAGCATTCACACGCATGCGATATGCTAAAGCAGGAAAATACACACATAGTACTCCATGCCAAAACAATAAACTAGTTAGCAAGCATGCATGTCCTAGCTCATGTTAAATTGCCTAATGCAACGCATACGGGGTGCAATCGAAGTTGGCTCGGCTAACCTAAGCATGGCATATGAAATGCGATTAATTGATGCACGTATTCAATTTGGAATTGAAATACAAATGCAGTTAGCGTGATGTACCGAACCCAATGCATGCAATACAAATGCATGGATGCATGCATGCGTAGCATAAGGTATGCTAAATTAAACGTGCCCTAATACTAACCACCAAAGCAGGTAAGTAAAAGGGAAGAAAGAAGTGGGGATTGGAAGACATACACACCACTCACACACACTTATTACAGATTTGCCCTCGCTAGGAGGGACCAAATAAATAATACAAATTAATTAACTATGCGAGCTAATTAAATATTACAAATTGCCTAATTAGCTAAGCAAATTAACTAATATAGGAAAAGCAGTAAACCGCCTCGGGAGGAGAGCCAGATGCAATGCATACTCTGTCCTACTCGGAAAATGCACCGCCATGCATATGCTGCCTCTGTTTTCCTTCCTTTACTCCTCTGGAGGTTGCCAAAACCTCAGGACTGCTTCCTTGGACATTGGAGAACACCACCGGCTGAATGGAATTGCCACCGGCAGTGGGATGTGGCCACCGGCCATTGGGGAAGATATCGGCAGAGAAATGGTTGCCGGTCGGCACTGAGCACTGCCGGTCGGCAGAGTGTTCCTGCAGAATCTGCAATTGACAGCAACAGAGGGCAAGGCAAAGCATGGCAGCACAATTCAAGGCATATATGCACCAATCATGTCCCTTATCATGGTAATGACTCAAAGGGGCATGTGTCTCGATTTTCGGACCACCAATCACGCATTTCCATGCACGATGGCCCAAAGAATCAAGTATGCAACTTTCATGTCAAATAAAATGCAAACCAATCAAACAAACCAAGGCCCAATTCCTATCACCAATTCAAGGAACAAGGCATGTATGCAAGATGCAATGCAACCTAGACATGCAAGCTAAGGATGCAACATGGCGTGGCAAGGCACTTATGCAAGCATACAAGCATACATGTAGCAATGTAAATGGAGGAAAAGGTGGTCTTAAACATGATTTGGGCAGCTCAAAATAGGCCCAAAACAATGGCTAAAATGACCAAAACAAGGGACCAAAATACACATACACACATGCACATGTTAAGGCCCAAATGCTTAAGCATCAAAGGGCTATTTCTAAGCACATTTGAATGAGGCAATCATGGACAAATAGCATGCAAGGTAAGCATTGAAAATCATGTTAGGATGATGTCAAACCAAGCAACAAGATAGGCTAAACACTAGCATGCAAATGGTCCAAGTGCTTGAAGCAAGTCAAGGGGACTCGAACCATGGCTAAGCCAACCAAGCCTCACAAGGCTAAGAGGGCTTAAAATAGGTTCAAGACAGACCTAGACTATGCGAAGGGGGCCCCCTAGATGGCATCTAAGTGGCTCAATTTCAAAGCATGTACAATGGCCAAAACATGGAGCATACTACACAAGCTTCCAAAGCATTAAAGATGCGTCCAAGGTAAACATATGGGCATGCAAATGGGACTGAAATGACATGGTGGATGGTTCCAAATCACCAAATCAATGCAAAGATGTCATGCTATACATTCACATACTTAAGGCCAACAAGCCGGAATGTAAAGGGGCCATGCCAAGCATGCCAAATCCGACCCAAACAGCTATGGACAGACCTAAAACATGGCAAAATATGCACAAAAGCTTCACAAGACTAAGCCTAAAACATGCTCGAACAAGGGCTAACAACCTAAGGCATATTAAGGCGATAACAAGGCATTACATGGTAGGTATGCTAAGCATGCATGGTGTACCAAAACCAACAATAAACAGAGGCATATTATGATATAATAAGCACAAAAAACAGCCAAGGCATGGTCAACATGAAGCTTAGCTAGATGCTCCCTCAAGAGACCAAAAATGGTCCATTTCAAGGACAACAAGGAGAGGGGGTGGCCCTCCCCTTTTGGAGACTTCAAGGCACCATCTTTACCACTGAAATCCCTCAAGATTTCAGTGGTGAAGAGGCCCAAACACCAAAGTCTCGAAACTTGCACAAAATAGCACAAAAATGGGGCCTTTCAAGGCCTAAGAGGGGTCAAACACCTCCAAACCACAAAACACTCTTAATAAACAGTCAAGAGGGCCTAAAAAAAGAACTTTTTTATGTTATACACTAAGCACAAAAACAGTTCAAAGATGGGTAAAAACAAGATGCAAAAATGGGGAATAATGGGACTAGATTCTTACCCTTGAAGACCCCTTCACAAGTGATGCTCCAATGGCCCTCCTTGGCTTGAATCCAACACCAAAACACCAAAATCAGTCCCTTAGAACCTCAGGAGCCAAAGGAAGGTGAAACACTAGGTGTTTGTGTGCAATAGTATGGACTAAACACACTTTAACACACACAAGAGGGAGATATAGAGATAGAAAGTGTATGGTTTCTAACCCTAGAACTCAAAACCCTAAAAATGGCTGTCTAAGCTCTCTCAAGTGTCTCAAGTGTCTAACCCTTGCAACAAGAGAGAGCCCCTCTCTTTATAGAACTTCTTGTCTTGTAAAGCTTACAAGACAAGCTTCATAAGAGGGAGATCCCTCCATACACGTGTATGGAGGGGAGCAAAAAGCAAGACAGCTGTCTTAAAATATCTACAAAGCAGATGCACAGTAGTCGGCCAGCCAAAGATGCCATTTTGGCAAAATTGAGTGCCGACCGGCACTAAATAGTGCCGACCTGCAGCAAAAACCAGCCGGTGACCTCTGTCCACAGCCAGTGGTGTGTGGGGATGCCTCACAAGGCATTCCCTGCCCTTCTAAGGCAAAATGCAAGTGTTTGGTGCAAAACCAGACACTAAACGGTCGAGTTCGGAGATCCTGAGGCAAGGCGCGTAGTCGAGACCTTCGGGAACTCCAAACGAACACAAACATGGATGATCACCGAGTGTTCAAACGGTGACGTCCAAGTCTTGAGGACGGTCAAAAATGGGGTGTCTACAGTTGCCCCTCTTTGACAGAACTCGAAAGTCATAACAATGACGGGAGTGAATGTCAAAGCCCAGAGACGACCCATTTTTGACAAGGCCGAAGACTTAGACAAACATGCAAGACAAACAAGGTATGCGCCCGAAGGCAGGGGCAAAATGCAAGACAATGCACGAAGCCGAGCATAACTTATCATCATGCAAAGAAAGCTGTAATGAAGCATACATGCGACGATTTTAAGCTAGAAAACACCAAACTACACTACAATGCAGAGAGGATGTAAGAGAATTATGCAATTCTCGATACTTCTCACTCGGAGGATACAATACCTGTGCGGCTCGTCTGGTTGCACCAACCTCAAATGAACCGTACATACAATATCGTGCCTGCAAAGAAAACAAACTTAACAGGTACAATATTGTTAGCAACATGCATGACAATGCAAAAATGGATGCAAAATGATATGCAATATATACAAAACAATGTATAAACAATGCAAATGAAGATGCAATGTAATTGAAACAATGCAAGCTATATGCAAGGCAATTGAATCGCGATCCAATCACGAACGGTTCAAAACCCTACCTATGTCAAATAGATTGATGGAGGTAACAAGTCTGCCTACCGTAGAGCGGTCAACTGAACTATGAGCATTGTAGACAGACACAAGAACAAGTATTGGGTGGAATGACATAAGAGGGGAAACGACCCGCTGGGGAAAGGACAACGATCCTAATGCCGGATGCAAAAATTACACTACAATGTAATATATATGGATATGCTAGGAAGATGGCAATGGACATGGCACGCGGGCCAAACCAAATCTTGCCTAGGAAAGGCATGTACGCATACAGGCTATGTTTAACATAGAACGGTCTACGGAACTATGCTTTGACACGAGAAGTATGGGCACATACCAGACGAAGCTCAACATGGAAAGGCGCAAGCCATAGATGGGAGGTGATGCAATGAATGCATGCAAACTACAATGCAATGGATATGGCACGCAGGCCAAACCAAATCTTGCCTAGGAAAGGCATGTACGCATACGAGCCATGTGTAACACAGAAAAGGTGCCGCAACCCTCAAACCAACATACCAGCGTGGAATAGGCGCGTACACATGCAGAACTGTGTTTTAACATGAAAAGTAAGGGCACATACCAGACCAAGCTCAACCTGGAAAGGCGCAAGCCATAGGCGGAAGGTGATGCAACGAATGCATGCAAACTACAATGCAATATCTACAAATATGCAATGGATATGGATATTTACAAATATGCATGACAATGCAGTATGATGTGACCTACTGGGGAAAATGCAATGAATGCATGCAAGCTACAATGGAAATGCATGACAATGCACTATGATGCAACGGCTATGATTGCAGCTTTCCCTATCTTACCAACAGGGCGATATACTAGGTTGGTTCAGTATCTAGAATTGCGGCACAGACGTGCTGCCTCAATCTATGGGGCTTCCATACAGATTTCAAGCCGAGGATACACCCCTGGGTATTTAAACCAGACTTTAGTCTCGGAACTCCCGAACCTTTGCGTTCTAGGCATAAGCCATTCGAACTCTAGTTTCCACCGTCCCAGTTGGTCTTCTAGGAACTCACCGCAAACATAGGCAGGTGGCTTTACCAGACCACCGAAAGTCGTTCGGGCACGACAAACACCGAAGGAATTGCACCTTTAGAGGATTTAGGGTCTCCTAGACCGGGATGCAAAATGTATGCATGACAATGCATGTTTTTTTGTTTTTTGTTTTTGAAATGCAAATGATGCATGGAATGCATGTTGCATGGAATGCGCGACAACACGCGGCTTAAGATGGCGCAACTTATCAAAAAGTCGTTCGGGCAGGACAAACACCGAAGGACTTGCACCTTTAGAGGATTTAGGGTCTCCTAGACCGTGCGTATTTAAGGTCTCGCAATACCATGCGTATTTAAGGTCTTGCCAGACCGTGCGTGTTTAAGGTCTCGCCAGACCGTGTAGGTGCCCAAGACAGTGCGATGGAATGCAATGCACAAAACAGCGCGATACGCTAAACAGCGCAATCGATATGCAATTCACAAAACAGTGCGATGGATTTGAAATGCACAAAACAGTGCGATGCGCAAAACAGCGCGATTGATTTAAAATGCACAAAACAGTGCGATTGATTTGAAATGCACAAAACAGTGCGATGCGCAAAATAGCGCGAATGATGAACTGCACAAAATAGTGCGATTGATTTGAAATGCACAAAACAGTGCAATTGATTTGAAATGCACAAAATAGTGCAATTGATTTGAAATGCACAAAACAGTGCGATTGAGATAAGGTGTGCGAGATAGCGCGATGCAATGCACTAACAAGTGTAGAGAGGTGCGCAAAATAGCGCGAATGTAAACTGCACAAAACAGTGCGATGCGCTAAACAACGCGAATGTAAATTGCACAAAACAGTGCTAGTGAGATACAAAGTGTAAGTGCACAAGATAGTGCGAGTGAATGCATGTTCTATGCAAATGAGGTGCACATGCCGGTGCAAATGACACAAAATGAAACACGCATGCCCCATAGGATGCCAAATGATACAAATAAGACACGTATGCCTCACAAGGTGAAAAATGAAGCAAATGAGACACGCGTGCCTCATAAGATGCAAAATGAAACAAATGAGACACGCATGCCTCTTAAGATGCAAAAAGATGCCCAGTGTGACACGTATGCCACACGGAATGTAAAACGATGGTAAGTGTGACACGCACGCCACACAGAATGTGAAATGATGCCAAGTGTGACACGCATGCCATACGGAATGTGAAATGGCGCTAAGTGTGACACGCATGCCACACAGAATGTAAAACGATGCTAAGTGTGACACGCATGCCGCACGGAATGTAAAATGATGCTAAGTGTGACACGCATGCCACACAGAATGTAAATGGACTTAAATGCGTGACAACGCACGTGTTTCGAAATGCATGACAATGCATGGTAAGGGAATGCACGACAACGCGAATGATGCGCGAGGCGACATATGTCTTGGAATACGTGACAATGCTTGTAATAAAAATGCAATGACAATGCATGAGAGATGTGCATGACAATGCAAGGGGTGCGTGTTACAACGCATGTAGTACGTGCATAACAATGCAACTGTGAGGCGCATGACAACGCGATGTAATGCACCGAAATAGTGCAATGAACATGTGCAACGCATGCAGGGTAACTTTTAGGGTCCTGTAAGAGGCAAAAAGGATACCAAAGGCTACAACATTGCATGAGTTGGAGTGCTACGCACAGAAAACGTGGTCCGAGGTCAAAACGGAGGTCGGTTGAGCGTCAGAGATACACTTTCTTGCACTTTCTTGAGCTATGAAGACCAAAAACTACTCATATGGCCTAAACAAGGTTGTGGGAACACCACCGGCTGGGAGGGGAGGCCACCGGCTGTCCACCGGCTGCAAAATAACTCCATCGGCACAAAATACTGCCGGCCGGCACAAAATATTGCCGACCGGCAAAAAGTTGCTGAGTCGGGGCAGATTCGACTTTTCACCTCGGGTGTTTTAAAATAGGGTTTCAAACCCTATTTTCTTACTTTTCTTTCCGCCGAAAACTCTCACTCTCTCTCTCTAGAGTGTTTTTCTCTCCTCTTTCGCCCGTTTCTTCGCGTTCTACGCCCGTTTTGTCGTCGGATTCGCGATTTTCTTCGCGTTTCGGACATTTTCAACCGAACAAAACTTTGTTTCGGTGCCTTGTTTGGCGTTCCCACCTTTTCGGGGTTTGTTCCCCTCGCTTTCCTCTTGATTTCCGTGCCTTTTCACATTCTGGCCTTCCCGGCCATTTTCGACCTTCTCGGGAGTTGACCTTTCGGTTGACTTTTCGTATTCTAGCCCGGTTTTCCTTCCTCCGGCTATTTTCTCATCATTCTCGACATGGCAGACGACAGTCCACGAGGCGGGACTCCCTTGGATCACGAGATGGATCCCGGGGTCGAGCTCCTACCTTTGAGCGAGCGCCCGTTCGACCCGGCGACCTACCGACCGGCGATCCATGTTCTGCCCCCCGACGGACTCCGCCAGTTTCGGAGCTTCGAGAGGCATGTACCACCCGAGCTATTGCCGTGCGAGCCTACCTCCCACCTGTCCTTCGGCGTTTCCGAGGTAACTCTCTTTTTTCTGCTTTACTTTCTGCAATGTAGGGCACAAAAACTGTCGTAGCTCATTTTTGCTCTTTAACTGCTTTAGTCTGATATGCTATACACCGTAGTTGATTGTAAACATACATACAACTGATATCTGCTTGATACTGGCACATGCACACACACTTCACTAACCCTGAATCATTCAAACACACTGCACTCACTGTATTTTACTGCCAACACACCGATACCCGATAGCTGTTCAAACTTGTCAAACTTGCACGCATGCTATATCTGTTTTGAACCACCCAAACACGCTGACTCATCACACGTTGTAGTTCACGGTAAGCACACCGGCACCCGGTATTTGCTTGAATCTGTTAAACTTGCACACATGCCACATCTGCTCTGAACCACCCTAACATGCTGACGCATCACATGTTGTAGTTCACTGTAAGCACACTGGCACCCGGCATTTGTCTGAATCTGTTAAACTTGCACGCATGCTACATCTGTATGCTTCTCAAAACTGCATTTTGAATGTTGTCTTGCATTTGTTATTTTCTGTTTACAGGAGGATTCCCATACCATCCGCGGGTATGGGAACACTGGCGCTCGGGAGTGGTACGACGAGCTACCTGACGCGGTTTGTCGCATAGTGGACCGGGGGGGCTTCGGCGCCTTCTGCCGAGGACTCTCCAGGCTTACCACATGCAGACCTCTCCTCGCCGCTCTGGTAGAGAGGTGGTGGGACACCACCGATTCATTTCACTTCTCCACAACAGGGGACATGACGATGACCCCTTACGATTTCTCGATGCTCACAGGCATCGGGGTAGGGGGTGATCCGATCCCTTTTGATATCGACATGGATGAGTGGACCGCCGCTCAGGTCCATCTGCTGGGTGAGGCGCCACCTCTTGCTCGTCCAGGCTTTGTGCGGTACTCTTGGTTCGAGGTACAGTTTAGGGTCCAGCCCACTCTCATCGATGCAGCCCCGATGACTCTGGAGGTCGAGGAGAGGTACGCTCGCGGCTTCCTCATGTTCTTGTTCGGGACGACCATCTTCGCCGACCGGGCAAACACCGTGCCTTTCTGCCTTCTCAGCGCACTGGTGGACGTCTGAGACATCCTGCATTATGATTGGGGTGGCGCCGCTCTAGCCACTCTCTATGGGTACATGAGCTCAGCTTCCCGCGGCAGCGGCCAGTTGCTCGGAGGCTACTGGCGGGCTTGGGAGGTACATTTCTTCTCCGCTTTTACATTTTTGTTCTATATTTTCTGTACGCTGTACACTGCACACACTGTAGTCTGCTTCATACTTGCTGTATACTGTACACATGGCACACACATACATTTTGCTTTACACTGACTGCACATTGCTCACACTGTACACTGTACGCAATACACTGCACAACACACGGCTCTGTCATTTCTGCTTTATTTTGTATTCTGCTTTATCTGATAAATGCACTAGTATTTATCTTGCAGTTGTGGGTTTACGCCTACTTTCCCAGGCTTGCCCCCGTACCAGTCACGGAGACTCCTCTGGTCGTCCCGTTTTCTCGTCGCTTTGACGGGAGATGCACTCGGAGGCCACGAGAGACATTTGGCTTTTTCCGCCGATACTTCGACACCATTACCCCCGCCGAGGTATGTTTTAATTGCAGTTCATTTAAGCTTCGCCTTTCCACTGCATATTTCGAAAACAGTAGATAACAAACTGTAGGTCACTTTCAGATCACTTGGCGGCCGTGGGCTCCGTTGCCGGCGGCGATGCGGGACCGGTTTACCGGTGCTGAGGAGACCTCGCGTTTCCAGATCTTGCTGGAGGGCCCGGTCTGTCGGGCTTAGTACCTGGGTGAGCGTTTCCTACGCCAGACCCTAGGGTTACCTGAGCAGATAGTCCCGGTTTACCCTCCTGCGGACATGAGGGAGACCGAGAGGCTCACCACCGAGCAGATGGACGATTACACTATTGGCTGGGAGGAGACCCGCTTCAGAGGTATCGGCGACTACCGAGAGTACGTACAGGCGTACCTTATGCGACCTCTGAGTGGCGCCCATCGAGCGGAGAGAGCCAGGCCCATGGTGCCAGCGGCTGGGGCAGGAGCGGGAGTTGGAGCGGGAGCTTCGAGGAGGGCCCGAGTCCGGGGCAGGGGCGGAGTTCAGGGAGGACGGGGGGCTGGCTGGCCCGCCCTGCCCGCTGCACTGACTTTCCGAGGGCAGGGTGGGGCGACCTATCAGATCCCCTTCGCCCCTCCGCCAGCTGATCACGAGTTCGTCGGTGTCCCCAACTTGCCTCCGGTATGTATTACTGCATTTTGTACAGTCATTTCATTTTAGTTTATTTGATATTCCACAGAATATTAATGCATCTGATACTTTTGCAGGCTTCTTCTGAGTACACCCGTCAGTCATTGGCGATGAATGCCTCTTTGATGGGGATGCTTCAGTGGACTTTTGATCTCCTGGCCCTCTACAGCATTCCGGTATGTTCTTCTGACACTGGCCTCAAACCATTCAAACACTGCTTCACATAATCTGATGCACGGCACGACGCCTGATACACTGATCTCACAGCATCTGATACACTGCATACACTGCATTCTGCACTGTACTCTACACTGATAAACTGCTCACGGCATTCCCACACTGTGTACTGCATTCTGCACTGATAAACTGCTCACGGCACTCACACACTATACTCATACACTGCAATCTGCACTGTTAAACTTGTACATTGTACTCATACGCTGCATTCTGCATTGATGAACTGTTCACAGTATACTGATGCATTTGCCTTTTATGTACTTTCGCAGCCTCCCTTCCAGATTCCTATGGCAGGAGGTGCTCCAGCTGGACCTTCCGTCCCTGCCCGAGGGAGAGATGAGGAGGGCAGAGCATTCCCCTGCACCAAGGCGGGGCGCACTCATGTTGGGAGTAGCTCGCGAGCTGCAGTCCCGGACGATGATGATGACGAGGAGTCAGAGGCGGAGGCAGAGGCGGAGTCAGAGTCATCAGAGGAGGAGACCGAAGGAGGCATTAGCTCGGGCTCTGACGACGATGCTGATGATGCTCCTGGACCCTCGTCCAGGAAGAGGACCAGGACAGACTGATGGCCCCCGGAGTGCTTGACACGGATACAGATTTTTGCTTTTTCTTCTTTCTTGTACTTTTCCTTTTGTTGGTAGTTAGATTACCTTGTACTGCCGTGGGCAGATTTTTGTTTCCAAAACTTGTATACTTAAAAGATTATGAAATGAACAAACTTTTTGTCTAAAAAAGTGTTACATCCGTATATCTTTACATTTCATACTTTGCATTGCATCACGCCATGTTACATCTCAATGTAAATGAAATTGATTAGTTGTCTAAAAATTGGACACTTGCACTGTAATAATCAGATAACTAAACAGCCAACAGCAAAATAACCCAAGCAACCCACTGCCTGATTCTGGACACACAGACCTCACTCTGTTGGGGATTAATCTGCATACAGCCCATAACACAGCATTCGGCTCATTTTGCACACAGCAAATTCTGAACAAGACAGCCCAATCTAACAAGACGGCCTACGGGGGTGAAACCAGCTGGAGTTGAAACACAATCGAATATAGAGAATGGCACAATATTCTGAGCATAAACGATTAACTTTCGGAAAAGGGGTTTTCTTAACCGGGGTATCGAGCCTACAACTGAACACAGCGGGGAGGACTCAAACAAAGAGGTATGCGACCAAAACACAACGAGACACGCTCGGGAGAAACCTAGGACAAAGGTTGAGGTAAACAAAACAAAAGACCCGACACGCAAGCGCGTTGAACGAATACGGGGGACCTCAGATCACGAGGAGCCAGTTTCTCTGGGTACTGTTTCCCACCCTTTCTGATATGTGATTCTCACATCACTCGGCCCTCAGGCTCGGTTTTTCTCTCAAAAACCCTCTGGCTCGCTTTTCTCTCAACTTACACCTCTCTATTCTTTATTCTCTCATTTTTTCGTCCCTTCCCAAGGTGATTAATGAATGAATAGGAAGTTGTGAGTTCATGCCCAATGCCGTTCGCTCACAGCTATTTCTTCTGGTGGGTGGAGTGCCCTCCTGGCGAGTACGTCGATGACGGGGGAAAGACAGAACACCTGACTCAACTGTGCCCCTAGTTCATCATTTTGACCATTTTTTTGTTTTAGTTTTCTACTAAAACAGTTTTGACCAAAATGAGAGTCGGATTAACGTACTTGTTCGATTTTTGATTTGAAAACCATGCAAGTCAGGCTATAAGCACTGAAAATTTTCCTTTTTGGGTCCAAAAATGGTCCAGTTTTGGAAAATGGATTAGTTTTCGAGAAAATAGTCAACCTCAGTAAAAATTTTCAAAAACTATTTTTGCAAACGGCTGATGCTTAACGAGCATGGAACTTACTCTTTGAGATGCGCAACCTCAGATCGGAGGCGATGGAAAATTGCCCCTGGCTTGAAGAACGCCGCATGGCAACGGAAAGTTGCCCCTGGTTTGAATGGCGGCTCACGACGACTCGTGGCAACGGAAAGTTGCCCCTTGTTTGGATGGTGCCGCAGCAGTCCGCAGACTGTCTTCATCAGTGATGGTCGAACTCTTGGACACAGAGATGACGAAGACGGTCATAACAGATATATGGACACAATCACCCTTGAAGGTGTTGGCGACTAGACTTTGGGATGATGTTGGAACCATTGCATGGACTGAGACGCTATGAAAGCGTTGGGGGCTGGACTTCAGGATGAAGTTGCCTACGTATCCCAAACATGGGAATCAAGCCTTACGTAGTCCCAGTTAAGGTACACTCGGGTATTTTAACCTTCACTTTTCAGGCTCTTACTTTTGCCAAGGTGCCCGATGCGGGTTTTCGACCTTGCGAGCTTCTTTTCATTTTCTTTTGTTCATTTTTTTTTCTTTTCTTTTTCGCATTTTTTGCTCTTCTTCTCTTTTTTTTTTTGTTTTGTTTTTGTTTTTTTTGTATTTTTTGTATTTTTCTCTTGCTCTGACTTTTGCCTGGGTCGCCCTTCTGGGTTTTCGGCCCAGCGAGCCTCTCAAAGGGTAAAAGTGTAACAAGTCCATGTCAAATGGTTTTTGAAATTGAAGCCTCTCTGTGTCTAGGAGAACGGCTGTTGCAATGATTTGCAGAAGAATCCATCATGGCTGCTCGACGAGCTTCTTCCGGTGAGATCTACTCTCTTTGATTCAGCTTTGGTGCCTCTTGCTCGAGGGCTACTTCAGAACTGGCCATACAGACTTTGCATGACGATTGACCGTTGAACTTTCTGAACGGGTTCAAGGTTCGAAACGGACGAGTTGAATCTTGAGGCTGAGAGCGATCCTAGGCTACACAATCTCAAGAGCGGTTCCACACAGGTCTTCCCGGGGCCGTGTAAAACATTTGTTTTTGAAAGTTTTTAAGAAAGCGACGAATCGCTCGTGCCGAAGATAGTGTGGAACCAATCTGGATCAAGCCAGGGTCCTTCCCAGTACTCACGCTGACAAGCATGGTTTCATTCATTAAAAAAAACTTAGCATGCTTCTCTTTCTCTCATAATGATCAAAGTTTTGCAAAACCCGAGGAATTCCTTCCTCTTCGTTTTTATCACCGCAGTGTTAAAAGGGGTTTTTGAAAGAAGAACTCAGGTTAATGCAATGAGTTTGGCGCACAGGAGAGCAGGCGAGATGTACTGTCAGCCCATTCGAATCCTCTGGCGCTTGTACTGAAAGTAAGCACGAAAGTGAGATAGCAACAGCTGTTTCATTTAGATTTGTTGGTATAACTGGCCCCTCGGCAGAAACAGACTAAAAACAAAAAACAGATAATTACAAGACAAAACGGTGTTCGGGACAACAACCCCAGAATCAACTGGTATTCTATACAAAGGGGACTGACTCAATACAACAAGACAGACCCTTAAGCAAAAAAAAAAGACTGACTCAAAACAAAGAGACAGACTCAAAACAAAAGACTGACTCGATACCCAAGCCAGAATTCACAAAACTCGGTTTCACCGATGCTCCAAAATGCGTGCCATACACTATATCCAAAATACACCAAATGCCGCCCTCAGGTGGTTCACTTTACATACTTGCAGCATCTGTGCCCTCAAAATCCAATAACTGGGCAGTAACGGAGTTGGCTGAGGTAGGCGGGAGGATAACCTCGTTATCGATCAAATCTTGCACCTCATGATGGAGGCGGGAACAATTGTCGGTTGGATGGCCTGTCTGCTGATGGTACGCGCAGTACTGAGTAGCATCATGCATGGCAGGGAGATTCTTCGGGAGTGGCCGAGGCTCCAAGGGTTTAAGGTGCCCCTTCTCGGCAAGGATTTGAAGTGCCTTGGACAGAGGCATGTAGAGAGCATGAAAGGCCCTGCGCCCTCGGGGCAGGTACTTTGGAGTCTGGGCACTCTTACTAGCCGCACAGGCGAAAGGATCAGTAGGCGCCACCTTAGCTTTCTGATCTTTCCCGGGTGCAGGGCTGGGAATAGAAGGAACTGTTCTGGCATGACGGGGCCTATCCCGATTTCCTGATTGACTTGAACTACCCTCAGGTGGAGTGGGGAAAGCATCTTCCACAGTTTTTGCCACAACCGCGGATATCTGTTGCTTATTCATTCCCTCGGCTTTCAAAGCCTCGACTGCCCACAACAGTTGTTTGATGGGATCGGCGTCTACCTTTGCTTTATCTTTTCCTCTGGCCTCAGCCTGATCGAGGGTTTGGGTTGATGCTGGCATGTCATTGTCGTAGCTGGAGGCCATCTCCGGTTGACTGAGTTCGATCACAATGCGCCCCAACAGCGGGGACTCCTGGGGTACAAAACTCCCGGCATATGGTGCGGTTGGAGGTGAAGCTGACATTCCGTAGGCGAGATCCGCCACAGACCTCTGGAGATCACCTATCATCCCCATTAGTTCAAAGGTGGTGGGCTCACGAGCCTGATACAACTGGGGGGCCTAGACCGGGTGCACAACAGGCGACCTGGGTGGATGTGGCATATCCATGTTGGTCTCACTTTGCAAAGTGATCCCTTGATCTAATGTGGTCGTCATAGCCATGAACTCTTCTGAATTCTGCGTCGTCATAAGTCCTGCCTCGGCAAGGGGGAACACTGGCTATTCTGTATCAACTCTCTGACCCTCCTTGAACTGAAAGGAAAAACAGACAGCATTTCAGCCCCAAACGGATCAAACACAGGTGTAGCCGAACAACTGTATTCCACTACTGATCACTGTTCCCCAGAAATCACTGTCCCCAAAACCGAACTGATACCCGCAGATAATTGGTTTCCAACAGTATTGATACTGGTGCCCTCGGGCCCGATCCTCAAACTTGCAAACTGGTATGTACGTTCCTGTAGAGATACACTCTAAAAGCACATAGCAAGTAAGAAAGAGCCAAAACACCCCTATGTTGGGGTAGGGTTTCCCTGTCCTATTTTGTCAGGAGCTAGGGTTCCACTATGCACGCAGCAGTTTTCAAACAACCTAACATCGGGTAAGCAACCTGTCCTAACTTGGAATGGTCACTATGGATCCGAATATGTACTAGGTCGAATGGTCGAAAAGGGTGCCCCGGTAAAATCGGGGTTTGTGTTCCCATACTGTCAGAGCCTATAGCCGGTCAGCCTTATGGTCATGCCTTGACAAGACAAGCCTCCGACAAACCGTTCAGGAATGGCAGATGGCAAACACTGTGTTCCTAGGCGCACCAATGCACATGCAATGCAAAGAAACACATAAACGAAATCAAAACAGGATATCACGAGTTCGAGTCAAGCTCTCTAAATCCCCAGCAGAGTCACCAGAAACTGTAGACGCGCCCGCGAAGGGCCTCATGATACAGTTCGGACTCGATTTGTGTCACGGTTCTTAATCTAAACCAAAGAGTCCAAATCCGGCAAATCGTTTTGAGAAACAGATTTTTTTGAAAAGAAGTGCCAAACATGGACTGCTTTGCCAGATACAGAGTCGCTACCTAAATATTTTTTAATGGGGGAATTTAGGAAACCCTGACTCGGTGCCGAAGGCCACATGTCCGTCATCACCGGAGTTGTCTCGGCTCGGGAGCTTGGGTACGATCGGGGAAGGTCAGCTATGAGCACCCCCTTTTCGCCCGGTCTGAAGACCGGCCTCTACTAACCGTGATATCTGATTTTGAAAACGTTATGTGTTCTTATTCCAGTTATTAGCCTAGAATTACTATGTTATGCGCAAACAAGTATAGACTAGATTGCCTAATTTGGAAATAAGCATTGCATATCCGTTTATTTCGAAAACACTTTGGAATTTGCTACTCGCAAGTAGACTAAAATACGGATTTTAACGAGTTTTTCCAACTCAAACAATCCAACCCTCACCCACAGGCACCCAAGCAGTTTATCACATAAACACTTAGCCGCATGGCAAGCATGCTGTCAGGATAGCATTCACACGCATGCGATATGCTAAAGCAGGAAAATACTCACATAGTACTCCCTGCCAAAACAATAAACTAGTTAGCAAGCATGCATGTCCTAGCTCATGTTAAATTGCCTAATGCAACGCATACGGGGTGTAATCGAAGTAGGCTCGGCTAACCTAAGCATGGCATATGAAATGCGATTAATTGATGCACGTATTCAATTTGGAATTGAAATACAAATGCAGTTAGCGTGATGTACCGAACCCAATGCATGCAATACAAATGCATGGATGCACGCATGCATAGCATAAGGTATGCTAAATTAAACGTGCCCTAATACTAACCACCAAAGCAGGTAAGTAAAAGGGAAGAAAGAAGTGGGGATTGGAAGACATACACACCACTCACACACACTTATTACAGATTTGCCCTCGCTTGGAGGGACCAAATAAATAATACAAATTAATTAACTACGCGAGCTAATTAAATATTACAAATTGCCTAATTAGCTAAGCAAATTAACTAATATAGGAAAAGCAGTAAACCGCATCGGGAGGAGAGCCAGATGCAATGCATGCTCTGTCCTGCTCGAAAAATGCACCGCCATGCATATGCTGCCTCTGTTTTCCTTCCTTTACTCCTCTGGAGGTTGCCAAAACCTCAGGACTGCTTCCTTGGACATTGGAGAACACCACCGGCTGAATGGAATTGCCACCGGCAGTGGGATGTGGCCACCGACCATTGGGGAAGATATCGGCAGAGAAATGGTTGTCGGTCGGCACTGAGCACTGCCGGTCGGCAGAGTGTTCTTGCAGAATCTGCAATTGACAGCAACAGAGGGCAAGGCAAAGCATGGCAGCACAATTCAAGGCATATATGCACCAATCATGTCCCTTATCATGGTAATGACTCAAAGGGGCATGTGTCTCGATTTTCGGACCACCAATCACGCATTTCCATGCACGATGGCCCAAAGAATCAAGTATGCAACTTTCATGTCAAATAAAATGCAAACCAATCAAACAAACCAAGGCCCAATTCCTATCACCAATTCAAGGAACAAGGCATGTATGCAAGATGCAATGCAACCTAGACATGCAAGCTAAGGATGCAACATGGCGTGGCAAGGCACTTATGCAAGCATACAAGCATACATGTAGCAATGTAAATGGAGGAAAAGGTGGTCTTAAACATGATTTGGGCAGCTCAAAATAGGCCCAAAACAATGGCTAAAATGACCAAAACAAGGGACCAAAATACACATACACACATGCACATGTTAAGGCCCAAATGCTTAAGCATCAAAGGGCTATTTCTAAGCACATTTGAATGAGGCAATCATGGACAAATAGCATGCAAGGTAAGCATTGAAAATCATGTTAGGATGATGTCAAACCAAGCAACAAGATAGGCTAAACACTAGCATGCAAATGGTCCAAGTGCTTGAAGCAAGTCAAGGGGACTCGAACCATGGCTAAGCCAACCAAGCCTCACAAGGCTAAGAGGGCTTAAAATAGGTTCAAGACAGACCTAGACTATGCGAAGGGGGCCCCCTAGATGGCATCTAAGTGGCTCAATTTCAAAGCATGTACAATGGCCAAAACATGGAGCATACTACACAAGCTTCCAAAGCATTAAAGATGCGTCCAAGGTAAACATATGGGCATGCAAATGGGACTGAAATGACATGGTGGATGGTTCCAAATCACCAAATCAATGCAAAGATGTCATGCTATACATTCACATACTTAAGGCCAACAAGCCGGAATGTAAAGGGGCCATGCCAAGCATGCCAAATCCGACCCAAACAACTATGGACAGACCTAAAACATGGCAAAATATGCACAAAAGTTTCACAAGACTAAGCCTAAAACATGCTCAAACAAGGGCTAACAACCTAAGGCATATTAAGGCGATAACAAGGCATTACATGGTAGGTATGCTAAGCATGCATGGTGTACCAAAACCAACAATAAACAGAGGCATATTATGATATAATAGGCACAAAAAACAGCCAAGGCATGGTCAACATGAAGCTTAGCTAGATGCTCCCTCAAGAGACCAAAAATGGTCCATTTCAAGGACAACAAGGAGAGGGGGTGGCCCTCCCCTTTTGGAGACTTCAAGGCACTATCTTTACCACTGAAATCCCTCAAGATTTCAGTGGTGAAGAGGCCCAAACACCAAAGTCTCGAAACTTGCACAAAATAGCACAAAAATGGGGCCTTTCAAGGCCTAAGAGGGGTCAAACACCTCCAAACCACAAAACACTCTTAATAAACAGTCAAGAGGGCCTAAAAATAGAAATTTTTTATGTTATACACTAAGCACAAAAATAGTTCAAAGATGGGTAAAAACAAGATGCAAAAATGGGAAATAATGGGACTAGATTCTTACCCTTGAAGACCCCTTCACAAGTGATGCTCCAATGGCCCTCCTTGGCTTGAATCCAACACCAAAACACCAAAATCAGTCCCTTAGAACCTCAGGAGCCAAAGGAAGGTGAAACACTAGGTGTTTGTGTGCAATAGTATGGACTAAACACACTTTAACACACACAAGAGGGAGATATAGAGATAGAAAGTGTATGGTTTCTAACCCTAGAACTCAAAACCCTAAAAATGGCTGTCTAAGCTCTCTCAAGTGTCTCAAGTGTCTAACCCTTGCAACAAGAGAGAGCCCCTCTCTTTATAGAACTTCTTGTCTTGTAAAGCTTACAAGACAAGCTTCATAAGAGGGAGATCCCTCCATACACGTGTATGGAGGGGAGCAAAAAGCAAGACAGCTGTCTTAAAATATCTACAAAGCAGATGCACAGTAGTCGACCGGCCAAAGATGCCATTTTAGCAAAATTGAGTGCCGACCGGCACTAAATAGTGCCGACCGGCAATATATATTGCCGGTGGCAGCAAAAACCAGCCGGTGACCTCTGTCCACAGCCGGTGGTGTGTGGGGATGCCTCACAAGGCATTCCCTGCCCTTCCAAGGCAAAATGCAAGTGTTTGGTGCAAAACCAGACACTAAACGGTCGAGTTCGGAGATCCTGAGGCAAGGCGCGTAGCCGAGACCTCCGGGAACTCCAAACGAACACAAACATGGATGATCACCGAGTGTTCAAACGGTGACGTCCAAGTCTTGAGGACGGTCAAAAATGGGGTGTCTACAGGTGCTCTCCGGCAATTTCCCCTTATCCTCGGCCATTCCAGCCACTGCAGCTATTCTTGCTTCCTTTTCTTCAGGTTTTGGTTAAGTTTCTTCCTCTCGGTCGCGTTGATCACTAAGCCACCTGGAGTTGTCTGTCGATCTATTCAGGTCAAACCAGTCAATCTGCACGTCCCCATGATCTTGTTTGTCATAGAACTATGGATTGTCTAAGTCCTCTTCTAGGTCTGCTAAATCATCCAGCCCCTGACTTGGGCCATCATTTCGAACCACATTGACCTGCACCGCTGTCGGCAATACCACTTCGAGCTTGGCTTGATTAATTGGCACAATGTAATAGCACGGGTCATACACCCCCTTTGTCAAATCTTCAGAGCACTCAGGCAGCGGACTGACATCTTCCTCCAAGACCAACCTCCCTCCTTCTGCCATTGTCACCACCACAGGTTCTGGTTGGGATATGGATGTGTACATCATGCACAAGTCCGTTCTCTCAGGAATGAACACAGCCGTTTTGGGTAGGTGGGAAGGGGTAATATATACGCTAGGGTCATATGGGATGGCCAATGTATGTATTAAGTTTAAGTGCCATGGTGAAGGAACTTGGTTGTGGGTTGGAAGAGGGTTGGTGGTTACATTTGGCTTTTGGGGTGATGCTATCACCTTGTTGTCAATGAGATCTTGAATCTCATGACACAGCTTGTAACATTGGTCGGTGTCGTGACTATACTGCTGGTGAAAAGCGTAGTATTTGGTCGAGTTGCGTTTAGGTGGGAGAGGATCTGGTAGTGGGTGTTGTTCTAACGGCTTAAGATGCCCTTTTTTGATCAGCACCCCTAGGGCTTTGGATAAAGGCATATAGAGTGGGGTAAAGACCCTTTGAGATCAGGCCTGGCTATTTGAGGTTTGTGGATTTGTACTGGCGAAAGGGTTGGCAGCTTTGGGTGCCGTGGTGACGACATTCACATAAGATGGTTGTGCAGTTGTGCTTCCACTCGTGGTTGCATTGGAATTGCGTGTGAAAGGCCTTTTTGGCTGCTTCTTTTCATCGATTATCAACCCCTGTTTGATTGCATCTTTAATCTGAACCCCTATCTCGTGGAGCTCAGTGAATGTGAACAATGGCAAGACAATCATCTTCTGTAATAATTTCCCTTGTGGATTGCAGACCACCATCCTGATTTGATCCTTTTCTGATGGCCTGGTAGTCATCATCGAAGCCTTAGCCCTTCATCTCGTTACAAAGTCTGACAAGCCCTCTTTTGACTCCTGACGGGTTGCTTCAAGATCACGGGTTGTGACCTCGATTTGGGTATTGTAGGAGTACTGTGCGATGAAGGCCTCAGCCATTTCCTCCCAGCTTCGTTTTACAGAGTCTTCCAGCTTTGCGTACTAGATAGCTGCTATCCCTAACAAGGTTTGGTTGAAAAACGACAGCTTTTGAAGTCTGGTGAGGCCTATTGGCTGCAGGATGTCTGAGAATAACTGAAGATAGACCATGGGATCCCCAAAGCCATCGAATCGGTCTATGTGTGGCATCTTGAATCCGTTTGGCAGAGTTACTGCGGAGTCAGTATATCCATCTTCGATGTCAGGGATTGAATTCACACCCTGTGCCTGTTTGAGAAGCTTCTCTAGCTTGTTGACCTTTAGTGCCGTGGGGTCAACTTCGAATTCAAACGGCACCTTAGTTTGGTACATTGGTGCCTTGGAGGCCTGCGGTGGGATCGGGTCTACTGGATTAACCAAATTCTCTTGGACATTGGTAGTGATTCTGGGTGCTGGAATACCTAAATTCTCAAATGCATTTTCAAATCCATTTGATTTCTCAACAAAATCCTTTCTTTCCAATTACCAAAACCTTACGTTTAATCAAAACATTTTCTGACTTCAAATAATCTATTTGATATAAAATCCCTTTCCAAAAACCAATCCAGGTATCACAATACCAACGAGCAAATACATTGCTAAATCAAATACGAATACATCGCTAAACAATAACAAACACAATGCTAAAACCTTTTTCCAAAACATCATTTCAATCCAAAACGATAATAAATAAAATGGGTAAATCTCCAGGGCTAGTGTTCATATGAGTAACTATACAACTCACAAGGTCATTTTTACTGGTGCTAACCGGAAGGCTAGACACCTACAGTGCGGGTTTAGGTCTTTCACCATAGACACACAGGCCAACTTAATTCTGCTTTAACATCCCCTCATAGCTTTACCATTTTATTTACCTTTTTCTAATAGCACAATACGTGTGGTTCAAAATATTGTTTTCCAAAACAATACAAATATTCCAAAACATAATACAAGAAATTCCAAAACCTCTTTCCAAACATATGGTTTTAAACTCCAAAAATCCATTACATGCTCCATGATATGAATGACATCAAATTGCCTAATCCACATGCAATTTCTAACACATGGCAATGTTATCCTCTACTAATAGCTAAAATAGTTATCTCTAATGCAACAATTAAAATATAACAATATACATATATATATATATATATATATTCCAAAAGAGTAACAACGCCCATTTTCAAAATCCCACAACCATTTCTTTCTAATCTCTTTCTAACCAAACCATTTACCAAAATCAATCCAACTCCCAAAACAATATCATTTAGGTTTTTTTTCCTACAAATTGGGGTTTTTCCACTTTTAGAAATCCATATGCATATTTTATTACCAAAAATAACTGTAGTAGAAAAATCATAGCCCAACAATCCCCAAATTTCATAAAACCCTCAAGCCCAATGTAACATTTCAAAATCAACAAAATGACTACCAAATATAAATAACGAAATATGCCACAAATATGCTATCGAACTCATGTTGGGTTTAGGAAATAGACCCTATCTCTTGAAGCGAAAATGAGAACTCTGAAAAACTCAAAGTCGATGAAACCATGAAACTCTTGGATCAAAAGAAAGCCCTTGATGAGATCTACAACCTTTCTCAAAGGACCAAGGTGAAAAGATGTCGCTAACAAAGTAGATCTAGATATCTATGTAAGAAAAGTTGAGTTTCTAAGAGGGAGAGAGAGAGAGAGAGATTCATTGTTTAAAGAGGGAACAGAGAGAGACAAAAAGAAAAGGAGATGAGAAAAGTGTATTTGGGGTCTATTTATAGTGGTAGAATAATAGCCCTAAAGTCAAAGAAAAGAATAAGTCAAAGCCCCCAAAAGTAGAGCCCAAAACTGAACCAAAAATCTGGAAAGTAACTCAGAGGGGTCGACCCTCAAGACATTGGTGTCGACCCCTCAAGAAGAAAATGGGAAGACACTAATGTGTGCAGTAGACAAGGGTCGACCCTAGGAACTCAGGGTGTCGACCCTATTTTTTCAGTAGACAACCAGAACAAAACAGCAAGGGAAAGGTCGACCCTAGGAACTCAGGGTGTCGACCCCAAAAACCAGTAGGGACACTAAAAGTATGGCATCAAGGTGGTGTCAACCCCTAGGAAGATTAGTGTCGACACTAGAACAAAATTTGCAAATTCCCAGGGAACTTTTCAATGATCACAAGCGGGAACGAACAATTCCAACAAGTCTAAATCGAATTGTACTCCTCCAAAACCAAGATACAACAGCTCCAAAGACTACCAAAAATGAAAATAAAGGAATTAAATACATTCTCCAATAGTTTAAAGGACACAAGTGCTACAACCTCCACACCTTAGGAAATTTCGTTGCCGAAATTTGAGAAATGCCAAAACTAAAAAGGACACCCAATCTATAAAAGAAAACACAACGCTAACCCAAGCTTAGATCCATCTGGGGATATGTTCCCGGGCCTTGGTCTAACACCTCAAGGTCCCAAAGACACCCAAACACCAAGAATGGTAGAAAGCCTCACAGATGACTCTTAGATCCAGATAACTCGCTGTAGTCTACGAGACAAGAAACAACAACTACGACGACAACAACAACAACAACAAGAACTCCATGGACTCAAAGACGTGATCTATGCCTCAACCATCGACAATACCCAAATCGCTACCGAATGCTCAACACTCGGACACAGAGAATAAGAAAGCTACTTGCACACAAAGCTCCCAATCAACTCCCTCGTAGCACGAGAACATAAAACAAAACACGATTAATCCTAACAACGTTATGGCACATAAATGTCAGACAATTCTAAGTCCTTACAAAAATAAACATACAACATATAACTAGCAACTCAGGCTAGGCCAAAACATGACTTCCCAATACAAAATATAAGATACCCCATTCAAGTTAAAGAAAATTCCTTATTTTCTCCATTTGTTTCAAAACACTCTGCTTTCCCAAAAAGTGTTCAAACTCGCACCGTCATAACCAAATACATTTTTAACCGTCTACAACAAAACTCGGGGATTTTCAAACTGTTTTTCCGAAACCACAAGTGTTACTCATAACACCAAAATCAGTTTTATTTTCAAAATATTATTTTGTTTTTTTAATTATTTTTTATTTTTTTGATTTGTTGAATTTAGCTTTTTATTAAACCAAAAACTTACGTTACAAACCTAACCGTTTTAGTTCACAAAAACTACTCAAGGCCACAACACCAAAAAAAAATTTTTTGTTTTCCTCAAAATCAGTACTTAGCGTTTCTCCGGTGATCCGCAACACAGTCACCTAACAAAACCCATCACAACCATGGTGATGTCACAATACCAAAACAAAATTTTCACAATGAGAATCCCTAGAAATTTTCGAAATGCTAGCAATGCAATAACACAAGAGAAAGAAATTTCACACCCACTAATCACATAATGACGCAAAAGCATAGCATAAGATCAAAGTTCCTAACCATAACCCCAAACCGGTTACCATAAACTCAGAACAACTTCCCAACTATCCACATAGGACTTTCATGCCACACCATGACACTGTTCAATTACACAACCCTCAATTCCAACCTATTTTCGAGGCGACTATATGTCAACCAACCCAAATACTAACCAATCAACTATCCAACACCACTATCTTGCACTAGTCTCCAAACACCGGCCTACTACTTAACTTCACATAACCCAACATCAACCCCAACACCAACACCTTGCCTAACCTCATTAACTCTGAAATGGAGTTCCATATGCAACCTCACATGTTCGCTGAATCCTTTCGGATACCTCAAAGTTAACCTACAGTACCCTAGTTTTTAACTCACCTATCATACATATGCCTATGTGGTATACACATCCTCACTTCACATTTGAGTCCGAAATGGACTTCTCAAGTTAAAATACCACACCTCCTCAAGTCAATGCATACACCAACATTTCACACCACGCACACAAGGACAGATAAGGTCAAAACAACTATGACGGAGCGCATCAATCACTTTACACAATCTTACTACTTCACTCGGAGTTCCACTATCCAAACCAAACAACAAACACCACACCAAAGTGACCGAGCACTATTGAACATTAGACCACTCTTAACAAAACATTAAACACACTATTGCTACACCAAGGCAACCTCCTAGGATAGTCCCATGACCAATCCCCTTCGATACATCTTCGAACAACCCCCAACCATGCACCAGTACACACCATGCAAGAAAAACTCATTACTTATTGCACAATATCTCACCCTTAACCCCAAATGGGTTATCTCAATACTAATGCCCTCACTCTGCCAATGTACTCACTATCCTGACCAAGTTCACAACAACGAGTTTCACATATTTATTCTCTCGTACCAAGCTAATTCGTAAAAGCCTACCACGCTATAACGCCACTGACACTACATAACAACCCAAACTGAATAACAAGCAAACACAACACCTTCATCCATCAGTGACCAATAAGTCAACTCTTTAATCCACATTCTATCCCATCACACATTATATGAGTACAACTAAAACACTAAGTCCGCTGGTCAATCTACCAGTTGCTAATACTTATTGAACAATTACCCTAAACCAAACCCCGATACATATGCACAACACTTACAAGGCCTTCAAAGTCATACTATCTTAACTCCATAGAAGAACAAAAGAAGTTCTCAACCTCCTCCACCTGAGTCATAACTCTACATTCCCTACTACTCTCTTAACTAACCTAGAATACTACTCGCGCCAAAACAGGGCCTACCTCTGAAAACAATCACCTCCTCACCATCATTCCGAACCTCGACAACAAGCACAACACTACTCATGTCACTACAAGACACAACTCTCTTACTTCCCAAGAAACTTCCGCCGTAATAAATTAAAACTTATACCTCTAGCATAAACGACATCAACCAGACCAAACATACTGACTAGTATAACTTCACCCTCATAATATTCTAACTAATCATAATGACCCTCAAAATACCCATCACATTAAGGAAAACTCAAAATTTTAACATATCCAACTCATCAAAATAAACGACCCACTATATATACATACATAAACAAAAGTCATAATATTTCAACGGACCACACCATACCAGTTACAAAACAAAAATGATCACATAATAATTACAACTGTTTACCCTCCAATTCCCAAAACAAGATACTCAAAACTAACTGCCGAAAATAGCTATCCCTCCACCAACACTACCATCACATCCTTATCCTGATTCCCGAGACGGGTTATCCTTAATCCCCGGTACAATCCCTGAACTACGACACCAAGGACAAGAGCTATAGTTGTGACCCAGCTGGCCACACTTGAAACAAACATGCATCTCTCCACTCAAATAGGAGTTCGACCTTTCAATGACCCTTAAAGTCTAGCCTACTCGGTTCTGGTATCGGTATCTCCCCTGCCCGAACAGATAAGGCTAAACTTGACTAGATTGCGGATTATCCAAAGAAGTCCCCCGTTACATACAAAAATGCCTAGTATAACCCGGTTGATTACATTCATAGCAAATAGATGGTCCCTGAATACGTGACTGGTTCGAAGTTTGAACTGCTAAGGATTTTAATGATTTCTCCCCCTATGAGCACTCGATCGACCCAAGTCCCAGTTGGCTAGATGACCCCGTTGGTGCAATTATTGGTTGAGGCAACAACCTTGCCTTTCTCCTTTGGTTCTTACTAGGTCTACCATGACCACTAGCCATAGGATTTGTCGAAGTGGCCCCTCCCCCACTCTGTTCCATGACTAGGACTACAGCTTCCACGTGAGCCGTTACTTCTACAAGTGTACGATAATTCCTATGCCAAGGTCCATCAATCCTTTCCCGAACATCATCATATAACTTACTCTTGAACTCTGCACAACAAAGCTCCTTGGTTTTCACCAACTCTAGAGCAAACCTAGACAGATTGGTAAACCACACCTCAAATTGTTCCAAAGGCGTAATACCTTGGCGCAACTCCAGAAATTACTTCCTCAACTCTTCCCGTGTAGAAGGAGGAAAGTCGTCACATCCGCACCTAGACATCCTAATCAAAACAAACATAACAAATTTAGCACACTTCAAATGGTGTTCCCAACAAAATCTCATACACTCTAGCATTAGACACACAACATATCACCTATATAGCACACGCAGAGATGCCCACTCAACATTTACTACCACCCCCCAACACGACTCTATTAAAGAGAAAACACGTAACCTAGGATAGATAACACGGGTACCCTTCACTGAAATACTTACACAGTACCATCATATAAGCAAATACTCAAACAACCACATTTAGACACTAATCAACTCACACATCAGCTACCGCATAACATGTATTTAGAATTCTCATTAGAAACAACATTGATCAAGTGCATTTCTGATAAGACCTCCAAGTTAGCCAACTAGACACCAAATAATATCCATGAGTCTCAACCCCATGCCCACATAAAATGCAACACATAAGCATGTTACCATATAGCACATAATATACAAATGTTCTTATCGCGCATGATAAACCCATTATGGCTAACCACTTCATGCGAGTCCAAGGTTTGCGAGAGATTTGATACCAAGTTGTCACGCTTCTGATTTACACGGTCTGGCTCACGTGACTAAACCACCCAACGACGAATCAATAGATAGCAACTCTCATACACATAAATATAATATAGTCTCACAATACATGTGTTTATCTGATTTTATATATTTCTAGATACAACATCTAAGTCGAATGGATGTTCTGCAACTAAAAACATACACATATGTTATAAATTAAATAAATGCCCTGAAGCTTACATCATACACAAGGGTGTAACCCTTATAAGTATGGCATACAACCAATAAATAACATAAATGGCCCATCGCTTACAAATAACATAACCACCTTACACGGTTCCGAACATAGCTTCACGTCACGGTCCACATCCATACATGCACACCTGAAAAACATTTTCAGCAACGTAGGGTGAGCATAAAGCCTAGTAGAGAATATTGCAAAAACTGAACATGCTCCACCAACATAAATGATCATGATGCAATACATATAGACAATATGCTCAAATGCATTTTCAATCCATTTGATTTCTTAACAAAATCCTTTCTTTCCAATTACCAAAACCTTACATTTAGTCAAAACGTTTTCCGAGTTCAAATCATCTGTTTGATATAAATCCCTTTCCAGAAGCCAATCCAGGTATCACAATACCAACGAGCAAATACATTGCCAAATCAAATGTGAATACATTGCTAAACAACAACAAACACATTGCTAAAACCTTTTTCCAAAACATCCATTCAAGCCAAAATGATAACAAATAAAATAAGCAAATCTCCAGGGCTAGTGTTCATATGAGTAGCTATACAAGTCACAATGTTATTTTTACTGGTGCTAACCAAAAGGCTCGATACCTACTGCGTAGGTTTAGGTCTGTCACAATGGACACACAGGCCAACTTAATTCTGCTTTAACACCCCCACATAGCTTTACCACTTTATTTACCTTTTTCTAATAGCGCAATACGTGTGGTTCAAAATATTATTTTCCAAAACAATGCAAATGTTCCAAAACATAATATAAGAATTTTCAAAACCTCTTTCCAAATATATACAGTTTTAAACTCCAAAAAACCATTACATGCTCCATGATATGAATGATTTCAAATTGCCTAATCCACATACAATTTCTAATACACGGCAATGTTATCCTCCACCGATAGCCAAAATAGTTACCTCTAATGCAATAATTAAAAGATAACAATGTAGGCATATTTTCAAAAAGAGTAACAACACCCATTTCCAAAATCCCACAACCATTTCCTTCACATCTCTTTCTAACCAAACCATTTACCAAAATCAATCCAACTACCAAAACAAAATCATTTAGGTTTTTTTCTACAAATTGAGGCTTTTCCACTTTTAGAAATCCATTTGCAATTTTGATTACTGAAAATAACTGTAGCAGCAAAATCATAGCCCAACAATCCCCCAATTTCACAAAACCCTCAAGCCCAAAGTAACATTCAAAATCAACCAAATGACTACCAAATATAAATAAAAAAAAATACACCACAAATATGCTACCAAACTCATATTGAGTTTAGGAAATAGACCCTACATCATGAAGCGAAGAGGAGAACTTTGAAAAACTCAAAGTAGATGAAACAACGAAACTCTTGGATCAAAAGAAAGCCCTTGATGAGATCTACAACCTTTCTCAAAGGACTAAGGTGAAAAGATGTCTCTAACCAAGTAGATCTAGAGATCTATGTAAGAAAAGTTGAGTTTCTATGAGAGAAATAGAGAGAGAGAGAGAGAGAGAGAGAAAAGTGATTGAGAAAAGTGTGTTTGGGGTCTATTTATAGTGGTAGAATAATAGCTCTAAAGTAAAAAAAAAAAAGAATAAGTCAAACCCCCAAAAAGTAAAGACCAAAACCGAACCAAAAATCTAGAAAATAACTCACAGGGGTCGACTCTCAAGGCAGTTATGTTGACCCTCAAGAAGAAAATGATGAGACACTAATGTGTGCAGCAGACATGGGTTGACCCAAGGAACTCAGCGTGTCGACCCTATTTTTTTAGTAGACAACCAAAACAAAACAGCAAGGGAAGGGTCGACCCTAGAAACTTAGGGTGTCAACCCCAAAAACCAGTAGGGACACTAAGAGTATGGTGGCAAAGTGGTGTTAACCCCCAGAAAGACTAGTGTCGACACTAGAACAAATTTTCCACGTTCCCAAGGAACTTTTCAAAGAAAAGAAGCACGAACAAACCATCCCAACAAGTCTAAATCAAATTATACTCCTCCAAAACCAAGATACAACAGCTCTAAAGACTGTGAAAATGAAAAGAAAGGAATTAAATACATTCTCCAATATTTTGATGGACACAAGTGCTACACCTGTAGGCGAATCGAATCTCAATAGTTAATTGAACCACAAAATGTCAATTTTTATGTCACATGAAGTTGACAAACTGTTGACATTGAAACTTGATTAAAGCTGCAAGGTATTTTACTATTGCAATTGTCAAGTGAAGAGTCTAAGTGAATTTTGAAATCAAGTGTAGAGATACATAGAGTAATTAACTCCAATCTCTTAAAGCATGACAACCATGCCGTATAAGTACTGAAATTGATTCAGAATACCAATTTAAGAAGTGGAACAAAGATAAGTCTAGTTAAATGGTGCATAATAGAAAGTTTAGCATTTTAGGCCCAAAAGAATATACGTACTGAAATTTAAGAAGCATTAAATACCCAATCTTTTCTGTGACCACTGAGCCAGCCAGAAGATTATACCACTGTAGTGCTGTGAGTGGGTTGTAGCACCATTTTGCGTTCGCCATCTTTACCCTTAGGTTCACATTAAACTTTATCCTAAACTCAAATATGGTAGTTAAACTTAAATATATATTCTTTTGTATCGGATCTAGATATATGTACTCAGCTCTTCCCCTAGCTACCATAGTAACACAAGCTACTAGATTTCCAATAACAATTCCATCAACATTGACCTTTAAGCCTAACTATTATCTAATATCATGTGAGTTTGAAGAACATGCGGTCTTTGGGAGTTGATTACAACAAAACCAATAATCAGAATGCATTGCTCAAGTCAATAATTCTACAATAACTAAAACAATGCATTTGGGTTTTCAATATGTTCACCCACAACCTCTACAAGCAATCCATGTAACAAATATAACATATCTAGATTTTTAGTAGGCTCACCGTCATCTCCTTAACACCATTATGGATTTTTAGTAGGCTTACCCTTAACCTCATCCGCTTGTGTGATTCTGTACATATGTGTATATATATATATATCAATGTGTAGCAGATATACCAACTGCTTCATGTAGCGAGATTAACGTTCACCAATTGCTTCATTAGTTAATATCAACTTGTTTCCCTCTTGGCTCCCTAGAAACTGATAAACACATAGGGCTAGTTAAAAATACTTTCTATTTTAAATAAAAACAAATGAGATAGAGAGTAGGTGAGAAAGCTAAGAAAATATAATAAATAAATAAAAAATCCTAATTTTTCTTGATAGCCATTGAAGCACACAAACATTTTCATACAAATACTTATGATGGGGAAAAATGGAAATCAAATTGAATTAGAAACATCATGCACAATCAAATATGACAACAAAGTATTTGTTTCTCTAAATCCCTAGATATCCCGTATTTGCTTGCTGCAAAGTATGCAAAACTGAACTCCTTTGCTAGCATTTGAAATTATGTCCTCCTAGATTATGTGGCCACAAACTAAAAACAAATCATTCTCAAATTGGATGCCTTTGACAAATGACAAAGAATCTAATTCAAGTTGAATTTCAGTGAAACTCAAATTCATGCAAAGCTTACCGCCTTCAATGCGGTCAAAGGCACCACACAATCAACATCCACAAGATTCAATAATTTCTTAGACATGGCAGCAATAACTTCTCTTTGTGATCCCTAACAATAACACCTACACCTACTGCTTTTTTGCATTTTGAAAAATAGTTTCATCAAAATTAACATTAAACATCCAATCTTTGTTGAGAATTAACAAATTCTGACAGATAATCGCAAGCGAATTTTGCAAGCTCACTTGGATTTGCAAATCCATAAATTTTTGTTATTCCATATGTTCAAACAAATCACAAAAAATAAGTCTAAACCCATAGGATCCAATTGGTGTCTCTCAACTTGCTTAGTCATTTAAAGATATTGCCATAGGTCTCTTGCAACAACCTTAAAACAACCTTGAAATCAAAAACATTATGAATTGTTAGCTACATTAAGGTGGGTTGTTCAATGTGTCAATGACCACGAGCATTACATAAGCTAATGGTATGGTATGTGCTTGTTTTCTTAACATTGAGGTTAGGGACTAAAGTTTCATGGTTGTCATGTTTGGTTGTGTTTTCATTTTTTGCTTTCTAATTTCCTTTTTTAAAAGCACAAGTAAAAATTATTTGGAGAATTGGTTTGGGAAAAAAAAAATCCAAGAAACTTCGAATCTCAAAGGCATTCTTCGATTGTTCCCAATCTTGCACTATCTCTATCTTAGAAGAGTCTACAGTCACCCCTTCCCCGGATACCAAATGGCCTAAGAACTTAACTTCCTTTGGCCAGAACTCGCACTTCTGGAACTTGGCATATAAACAGTGTGCTCTAAGCAACTCAAGTACAACTCGCAAGTGTTCCTTGTATTCCTCTTCGGAGGGTGAGTAGATTAAGATGTCGTCAACAAAGACAACTACGAAACAGTCTAGGAACTCATGGAAGATTCAATTAATCAAATCTATAAATGAAACTGGTGCATTGGTTAGCTCAAAAGGAATCACTAAGAAGTCATAGTGGCCATATCGCATGCAGAATGCCGTTTTCTGAATATGCTCATCCTTCACCCTCAACTAGTGATAACCTAATCTCAAGTCGATCTTAGAAAAACAAGAAGGCCCATTTAACTGGTCAAACAAATCATCTATACGTGATAATGGGTACTTGTTCTTAATAGTTACCCGATTTAACTTTCAGTAATTGATGCACAGTCGTAATATGTCATCATTCTTCTTATCAAAGAGAGTTAGTGCTCCCCAAGGCGATGTATTAGGGTGAATGGAGCCTTTATCTAACAGTTCTTGGAGTTGAATCTTCCACTCATACAACTCGACAGGTGCAAATCTGCATGGTGCAATGGAAATCAGCATCATGCCGGGCACTAAGTCAATAGAAAACTCAATCTCTCGATGGGGTGGCAAACTAGCAAGATCTTTGGGAAAGATGTCCGGGTATTCACAAACTACCCTCGGTAATTCAACTCAGACCACATCACTCTCATTACCCAAGAAAGTTGCAAGAAGACAATTAAGTTCACTCTGACCAAGTGACTCATATACTGGCGACAAAACTCTATCAGCTCGGTCCCCCAGAAAATAAAAATAGTCACCACTTGAGGTGCACACTGTAACTCTTTGATGGTAACAATCTATAACAGAACGGTACAAAGACAACCAATCCATGCCTAAAATGACATCGAAACCTGACATGTCTAATAATATGAAAGCAAAAGGAAGTCGGCGACCGATAACCTCTGTCTCACAACCGCAACATCCCCAGTTTATGACCACCTTACCTCCAACTAGTGACTCTACCCTGAGCAAAGACGCTAATTGAGCCTGTTATGACCCAAACCTATCCCTATAGGTTTAAGGCAGGACCAACTAGTAATTCCCGGATTACCTTCTGCCTGAATGACAAAATCAATCCTAATATAAGAATGAGGCTTAGCGAATGCAATAGTATAATATAGAAATAGACCATTGAGCAGTGCATACATGCCGAAATCATAAATATTAAAAACCTTAAACTTCATACAACTTATGTACAATATCCCAAAGTTAGACTACTTATACAACATCATCCATACAAGTTCCCAAAATATCGAAAGAAACAAAACAAACAAAAGATGGATTAACAAAGCTTGACTCCTCTTGAGTCTAAGCACGCCCCTTCATAGAGGCACTTTCCAAAACGGCTTTGCAGGGGTAGACACAGAGGCGGCCTTAAACTTGACGTTCTGCTTGCTCACCTACATATATATATATATATATATATAAGGGAGAGGGGTGAGCTGAAGCCCAATGAGTAATATCATTATAAAGGTTTTATATAAATGAAGTCTAGGATATTACATAATATATCTTTCGTTTCTGAAACAATTCATGCCGATAAGCAAACCAATATAATACAATCATATCAATCTCTTCTTTGCAATAGCAATAATCAATCATTTAATTTATGTGGTACATTCAATAAAGGATCAAATAGACAATGTGTTGAAGCTAATAAGACCACAAGGGTCAATCCAATGGGACCATGATAGGTCATTCAATAATTCAATATGGACCATTAAGGTCTAACATCAAAGATTTCTGTGTTTCAATTAATTCAATGGGCCATGATGTTGTCTCCCCTAGGCGAGGGCCTATTAATCAATGGGCCATGATATTGTTTCCCCCAGGCAAGGGTCTATTAATCAACGGGCCATGGTATTGTTTCTCCCAGGTAAGGGCCTCGCTAATTAATGCCACAATCAAAATTTAAAAAGGGACATTCACAATACCAATCTTGAACAATTTCCAAAATATATTTAGAACATAGCATTATAAAGACATTACTCACAGTGGATTAAATCAATACTAGGCCTTGGACCTCCACCTATCCAATATACATAACACAAATACACATTGAAGCATAACAGATAATGTATCTTAATGTGATTCTCCTACATGTGTTTCTCGCTTATCCCGTGATTAAGGATGTTCAAATGATGCAAAAGAATGTCTAGAAGGGTATGAGAATGCAAATATTCACTTCTAAGTGCTATTCAAAATTTATTGAAAATAGGGTCTTCACTCAAGCACACATTTAGTCGCTCGAGCACTGTGGCTTGACTGCAAAAGTACTGGATACTTAAAATGTGCGCTCGATGGTCGCTTGAGCCAAGTGCTGAACAAAGGTGAGTTCGCTCAAGCGCACACTTGGTGTAGACACCCCATTTTTGACCATCCTCAAGACTTGAACGTCATCGTTTGAACACTCGATGATCACCCATGCTCGTGTTCGTTTTGAGTTCCTGAAGGTCTCGGCTGTGCGCCTTGCCTTAGAACCTCTCAACTTGTCTGTTTTGTGCTTGGTTGTGGACCAAGAACTTGTGGTTTTGTTTCTGAGGGAAGAGAGTGGCTTGTTGGCCAGCTCTACAACCCATCGGCCAGGCCGCATGCCTATCGGCCATTCCTTCTTTCTATAGGCCATCAGTGGTGGCCGGTCAGCACCTTTGATGGCCGGTCGGCCATGTTTGTTGGCCGAGGCCTTTTTATTTGCTTTTGCAGATATTTTCTTGCCAGCTGTGACAACTGGTGAGCATAGAACTCATCCTCCATACACGTGTATGGAGGGATTGAACCAAGCCTCTAGCTTGTTCAACAAGCTTGAGACTTGGATTTCTATAAAAGGGGAGGCCCCTCTCCCTTTCCAGAGGTTCTGAAAATTTAAGATACAAAACATATCTCTCTCTCTCTATATATATATATATATTTCTTCATCTTTCTCTATATTTGCATTTGTTTGTGCTCAAAAGTGTCTTTTCTTCACACTTTTGCACTAAAGCACCTAGTGAAACACCTTCACTACGGAGCTGAGGTTCTTGGAGGTAGCATTTGAGTGGTTCAAGCTTGGTTTTTGCCTCTGAAGTTGATGTTCTAAAGAGGTTCTTCAAGAGTGAGTCTCTTACCTCTTTAAAGCCTTGTTTTCATAGCTTATTTGGCCCTATTTTCATGCTTTTTTTGGCTTAACTTTCAACTATAAAAAGCTTCATTTTTAAGTATTAAAAGTGTTTGTTTAAGGCCTCTTTGGTGTTGGGGGTGGTCTACCCCTTTTTGTTCCTTGTTTGGACTTGTTTTGGGCCATCTCTTTTAGGCCTTTGGATCACCTTTGTTTGGCCTTTTCACCACTGAAACCCAGTGGATTTTCAGTGGTGGAAAGTGTGTTTTGAGGCCCCAACTAGATGGGGGTGGTCCCTCCCCTTTGTACCTTGTTTGCATGTGGTATTGGCTCACCCAGTTAGCATGTTTTTCTATCTCCTTGAGGCTCCATCTTAGCATATTTTTGTGAATTTTCTAACATGTTATACCTCTGTTTTGGGTTGGTTTGATCACTTGTTGCATGCTTCATGTACTTGTAATGCAATCCTCTCTATAGCCTTAACATGCATCATGCTTTGGACCATCATGCTAGCATGATTTTGGCCCAACGCCAGCAAGCTTTAATTCATGTTTTGCCATGCCTTAGCTCTGTTTTAAGTTTTTTTGGTCATGCATGCCTTGCTTTGTATAGCCATAGTGCACTCTTGCCCACTAGCTTTGAGTTTCCAAGTCATTAGCATGCATCGCTTGGGCTATTCGCATGATTTAGCATCATTTGGTATGTGATTTCAATGTGTGTAGTGTGGCCTTGCTCTCACATCTTTCACTCTTTCAATGCTTTGGAGGGTTGGTGCTTTATGCCTTAAGTATGAGCCAATGTGTATGCCATTTTGCCTAAGCTTTTGGGCTACCATTTCAGTGTGTATTTGATCTTATTTTGCCATGATATAACTCTGATTTTAGTTGGTGAAGTCATCTCATGCTTGGTTTTGGTAGGTGTAGTATAATCTTCTTTGTTGGCCAAGTATGCTTCATGCTTCATGCCTTTAATTCTAGCTTGTGTTGGCTATGTTCAAGCATGTTTTTGGCATTGTTTTCTCCTACCTTGGGACTGTTTTGAGTCACCTTGGCCCTTTGGGGCTTGATTGATATGGCCATGGTACAAGTCCATTTGCTAGCCTTAAGTTTTGAGCCACCTAGCATGCTATGCTTGTGTGATGTGCATGATTTGGCATCATTCCTTACATGATTTCAGAGTCTATTTCATTGCCGCACTCTCACATTTTCCACTCCTCCAATGTGTTTGAGAGTTGTTGTCTTCATGCCTCGTTTGTGAACCAATCTGTATGCATGCTTGTATTTGCTTTTGGACTTCATTTTCAGCATATTTTGGCCATTGTCTTGGCATCCATGAGGCTTGTTTGAGGTTGGTTTGGTGCATTGAGTATTGCATTACATAGCCCTTGCCATGTTCATGTTGTTAGCATGTTGTGTGTTGCATTTTGTTTGGGTCGGACGTCAATCCAAACACGAGGAACGAGGGACGTTTCATACTCAAAGTGATGAAACGTGCCTCATTCCTTAGGTCACCGACACCTTTGATCATGTATGATAAGGTGGAGGTTCATTGAGTCTTATGTGTTATTTGTGTGCATTCATTAACATTGATTTGTGCAACTCGGCCTCTTTGGCCATCATGCATCGAGATGCGTGATTGGTGGCTCGAGAGCCGAGCATTACACTCCTTTGAGCATGAGACATGATAAGGAGTGTAGTTGCATACACATTTTCTTGCAAATACACTGCCATGCCTCTATTAGTGCTCTGTTGCAGCAAAAAGGAGAATTTGTAGGAAGCAGTGGCCGACCAACCATCAGAGCTGCCGACCGGCCATCTAATCCACCGATCGGCTATCACAATTGGCCTATAGCCATTAACTTTGGCCGACCACCCCTCAGCATGTCCATGAGGTGGATCAGAAGCATCTTGGAAGTTGGCACAATGTTCAGAAGTCCAAAACAGTGCAAACAGAGGCATCATGAGGCACGACGGTGGATTTCCGAGCGAAGCCGACTGAGTATGCTTCTCTTCCTTGCCCGCGGGGCCATTTCACTGCTTATGATTAGTTTGTGTGATTAGTCATTCAATTTGTTGTGTAATATGTCAACTAGCTTAGTATAGCTATTTGTTTCAATTCGGTTGTGTAATAATTAATTAGCTAAGTTAGTTAATTAGTTTGGTTTGTAATAATTAGTTTAATTAGCGCAGATAGTTAGCTTATTATTCGGACCCTCCGTCGAGAGGGCAAATGTTGTAATAAGTGTGTGTGTGTGTGATGCATGTCTTCCAACCCCCATTTCTTTCTCCCTTTTATTTAACCGCTTCCGATGGTTAGTCTAGGGTCATTTTCAATTAGCATCCTTATGCGTCGCATGTTTGCATTCATTCATTTGTTTTGCATGCATCAGGCTCGGCGCATCATACAAACTGTATTGTATTTCAATACCAATTTGAATACATGTTATCAAGTATTGCATTCACATGACATCTTAGAATAGCCGAGCCTATCTTAGTTGCATTTTTGCATGTGTTGCATTAGGCATTCTTGACATAGCTAGGATCATGCATTGATTACTAACTAGCTTCTTTTTTGGCTCGGAGTACTAGGTAAGCCTTTACGCTTTAGCATACTGCATGACATGTGTATGTTGCCATGACAGCATGCTTGCCAGGAGGCTAATTGCTTAAGTGATTAACTGCATGAATGCCTGTGGATGAAGGCTTCATTGCTTGAATTGAAACAATTCATCGAAATGTGAATTTTAAACCCACTTGAGAGTGGCAAAATCATGTTTTTCTAGAGCCCACTTGAGGGTGGCAAATCCGTGACTTAGTCTACTTGCGAGTAGCAACTTCCAAACCATTTTCAAAAAACAAACATGAGATGTTTTGTTCCAACTCGAGTGATTTAGTCTATATTTGTATGTTGTGCGCATCACATAGTAAGGTTAGCTAATAAACTGAAATAAGAACACGTGTTTTCAAAAACAACATATCATGTTAGTAGAGGCCGATCTTTGATCAGGTGAGAGGGGGTACTCATTTCATAACCTTCCCCCCTCGTACCCAAGTTCCCGAGCTGAGGCAACTTTGGTGATGATGGACACGTGGCCTTAGGCACAAGTCAGGGTTTCCTAAATTTCACAAAACAAAATATTTAGGTGGCGACTCTAAAATCTGGCAAAGCAGTCCATGTTTGGCGCTTTTTGATTAAAATTGAATTTCCAAAACGATTTTTCAGATTTGGACTCTTTGGTGATTTATCAATCTTACATTGCACTTTGTGAGATTAGATTCAGAACTGTGACATGAGTCCGAACTGTAGTAGCTAAGAACCACAATTCGCGCCCTCATGCGCGAAGCGGAGTTCGGGCTGTCTACACTTGGTCGCTCGAGCCAACAACCAAAAGTCTATTAAATTATTGGATGCCTGCAATGTTCATTCGAGCTAAGGATCCTTCGCTCGAGCGAACTGGGCAAATTCTAGGTTTTCCAGATTTGAGTTTGAAGTTCAAAAACACCCTTTCTTGTTCATAGCTTGCACGGTTAGTCTCAAAAACTTAAAAACACTTTATAAAGCATGAATATATGGAAATTATGAAGCCAAGATCCCAAATTCTCTTTTAATTCTTCAAAACAAAGTCCAAAACACTATGTTCTTGACATGTATGTAGGAAACCCAACTCTTTTCTTTACAAAACATGTTTATATGAGGTGTTGAGTATAAAATCATGGAGAATCTCAAGAAATAACATATGTAAGTCCCATGCATGTGTGAATTTGTAGAAAACTAAGTTCAAATATGGAGAATTGTGCATGTATGTACACAATTCACTCAAACTCAATGCATTCATGGTGATTCTAACTCTTTTCTTTCAAATTCATGCAAATGATCCTACAACTTGGTGAATTCATCTTCCTACATGGATTATTCTCATAAATTAAGGGTAAAGATCTTACCTAGAACTTGAATTTGGCCTTAAGTTAGCTTAATCCCTTCAAACTCCCTTGAATTCCTCTTCTCTCTCTCTACAAGTATTGAGCTCGCTCTCTCTAACTCAAACTTTTAGCTCAAAAGAGTTGTTGAAATGAAGTCTTAAACATGATTAACATATATATGTAGATATATACGGGGATTAGGGTCAACTAATCAAATGGGATTAAGACTAATCAATTGGGCTAAAGTTAATCAATTATATTAATTTATTTTAATTATTTTGATCTGAATCAACTTTGAATTAAACTTACCATAAGGTTCTAAATATTCCAACTAGCCTATTGGATTAGTCAGCTTTGGTTTCCAAATTTGTTGGGGCCTTCAATTTTGAATTCTAAGTTGGTATTCTAATAGATAATTCACAAACAAACAAATAAACATCCATTAAGCACATAATCATGCAATTATGCTTAACAAAATAATATGTAAAAATAATACAGAGGTCGGGGTCATCATAGAGCCACTTCTAACCCCAAAATTGATGCAAATGCAGACAAAATGAAGGAAAGATACACCAGTATCAATTGACACATTGGCAATAGAATTAAACAACAAAAAGTTACCTCTTATAATAGAGGGTGTTAGTAACTAAGCTAGCGTGGTAACAGCATACACACGTCCTGTAGGTCTCTACTTTACCTGCTCACCCCTCGGGGCATAGGTCTGATACACTAATTGAGGCAAAGAGGCTCCCTGATTGGCCCTCGAGGCCTATGCTGAATGGGTAGGCTAATGGCTTTGTGTTTGCCTCGAACTGGACACACTAGATGTGCTACCTACCTGAGGAAAAAACATCCTCAAGTGCCCCGACTGCCCACACTGATAACAGGTAGGCGGCTACCCTCTCCTCTAACTCTGGCTCTAAGGACGAGCCGAAGACGGTGCAAACTGTTGCCTTCCCCCTCTCTATGGGCAAACTAAAGACTTGTGGCCCCGTTGACCACACTTGAAACAAATGATCCCACCCTGACTACCTCTCTTTAAACCAAAACTCGGTATAGGAAAAGTGAATCTAAACTATGATGCCAGGGACTATTGTGGGGTGCAACCTCTCTGCCTTTTATTATCCCAAGTCTCCCCCTAAACCTCTTGACTCTTCTACTTGGAGCCCCTCATCCGTTCCTCTTCTGCCTAGATTATGGTCTCTAGGTGAGCCGCCGCTTTCATAAGGTGACCGTAATCCCTAATCATAGACCCGACCACCTTGAAAAGGAGCCCAGTCTTCAATCTCTTCTTGAACTCAATACAATGGCGTTCCTCCGTCGCTACAAGTTCCAGTGCAAATCTAGAGAGGCTAGTAAAAGCAGCCTCAAAGTCAGCTATAGATGTATTCGACTACTTAAGCTTCAAGAAATGATCTCTCAACTTCTCCCTAGCAGTGGGAGGCAAAAACTTGTCCTGGAAGGCGTTGGCAGCGGCCTCCTAAGTCCCCATAATGCGCCCTAGTGCATACTTCCACCATTAACCCGCATCTCCCTTCAGTTGGAAGGATTCCAAGGTCACCCTCAAACCATCGTCGTTGATGCCAAGCATCTCGAACATCTTCAACATCTGCTTAAGCCACTCATCCGCCTTTCGTGTCTCTTTCGAATCTCCCAAAAACTCATCCGGATTCGACCAAAAGAACTACCTCTTTACAAAAGACGGCCCTATCTCAACAACATGGTCCTGGACTTGATTCTCAGCCTTGAGAATGTCCATAGATTCTCACAAAGCTCCAGCCATTTTAAGGGCCAAAGCGCCTATGGCTTGCTGACCTACTGGTTTGGCCATGTTAGCCTGACCAACTCCCTCCTCTTGCGTTAGAATATCATCTGGTAAAGGCATTTCCTGCCGCCTAGGCCTACCACGCCTACCACCACCATGTCCACATCCTCACATCCTAATAAAGGTAACACAACAAATGAGGACATTTACAAATGTGCCGAAAGTAATTCACTCGCATCTTAATATGGTGGATGACAATTAATTCACTCCACTTAAGCACCTAATCACTTAAACACAATTGAGCTTTCTTTCCAAATAATGATCGTTCTGCGACATTGTCAGAGTTCTAGTTAGAAATGCCAGTGATCAAGTGCTCTTCTAAGAGGACTTCTAGAAACTCATAGACCCAATCAATATCTTAGAAATTAAATCTCATACTCATTTACATAAGCATGTTATCACATAGCATACTAGGTCTACTTCTAATATTATCTACTGAGATAACCCATTGTGGTAAAAACCACATTCCACGATCCCAAGTATTCAAACCTAGTAGCTTTGATACCAAGTTGTAACACTCTGAAATAAGAACAATAGCCCATCTCATAATATTCCTTACAATTGATCAAAAACATCATATCTTATATTCCATTTATAAACTTGATGATACAAAAGATGACATATATGTGTATACATTCATATATCCTAGATCCTGAATCTATAGCATATGACATGGATACATGAATTTTAAATAAATGAGAGATCAAGTAATTATATGCCCTAATGGCTACCGCTTTCGAAGTCAATGCTTGGGTACACCAAAATGAGTTTAACTTAACGCAATTAAAGCCCAAAGCTTATACAAAAATAATTACATCAAATAAAACAAATGAAGCTCTTGGCTCCAAGTCCTCCCAAGCTATGTCCTTGATGAAGGCGTATTATCAGCACCTGCAAGTTATTTTTCACAAAGAGTGAGCAAGAGATCAGTAAAGATACTTTAACACAATAAATGAATCTTAATAAAGTCATAAGGTGAATATATATGCATGCCATTTGTCAAACATTTCACATTTTCATCTCAAAACTATGCAATGCCAAATTGTATATCAATTCATGAAAATAATCTTTTTATAACAGAAAACAAGACAGTTGATACAAAGCATTGGGAATCTCTAGGTATGTATCTGCCAGTAGGCTATATAAGCACTACCAAAGCCATTTTACCGGTACTAACCAGAAAGATTGACACCTAACCTCGCAGGGTTTTGAACTTTTACCAAGGACACAAAGGCTAACATAACAACCACAACCCCACCTCCTATCCAGATTCACTAAGGTATTTACTTATTTTTCTCAAATCAAAACATTCTCAATGTTTAAGTATGCAGCTATGCTCAATGCAAGATGTATGAGTGATTAGTTTCAATTCACCTAATTCTCATATAATTTCTACAACAACCAAAGCTATCCTCCAACGATAGCCTAAAAAAGATATTTCTATACAACAGATAATTTTCTAACAACATATATAATCTCTTCATTTTCAAAATGTGAGTGATATTACATATCTAACTCCACCATCATCATCAACGTATACAATTTTATGATAATTTTAAAACAAAAACACCCTTTACTTACCAAATCAATTTTAAGTAAAGAAATCCACCATTTTAACATATCCCAATCATAAACACATTTTCATAACCTTTCTCAAGAACCCATTTGAAAACCCCTCTTTTTTAATTCAAAACCAAACCATAGGTTTAACCCAAAATCTCCAAATCACTAGATTCTATCAGTAGACAAACAACTAAGGTAAAAATCATACCAAAGATTAAAGAAATCCCTACCTCAAGATTTGAAGACAAGAGAGAGCAAGGGTTGAAGTTTGGCAGAGTTGAAAATGATAACTCCTCCAATTAAAACAAAGCTCTCGATGTGCTCTACACTTTTCTCCAAAGGATTAGGGTATAGAAATCAATAGATTGAGAGTGTTTGGAGCTTGAATGGAAGAACTAGAGAGAGAGTGAAGAACTAGGGATTGGAATGTTTATATATATATATATAGAGAGAGAGAGAAAGTGAAAAGTGACTTAGAAAACCCTTTTCTCAGACTGATATACACGCAGATTGCTTAAGCGACCAAAACACAGCTCAAGCGTTAGACACAATAAGTGACACTACTCGAGTGACCAAAAATACTGCTTGAGCGCACAATGACCTCCTTCCAGAAATTTAGACATGCAAAATACCGCTCGAGCGAAGATGCCTCACTTTTAGTAGACCGCTCGAACGAATAGATTAAAATCTAGGGAATAACTCTTTTGAAAAACTAATTCCAAGCTTGTTTCAAACACAACTATAACTCCTAAATAATCAAACTCAACTAGCAACAAGATGAAAATGAGATGAACAATAGTTAAGGACATGGATTCCCAGATTCAAAAACATGAAATGGATCGAGTGTAAACCGGAACTGTTATATTACGTTTGAGTGTTACATTAGAGTCATGGAAACGTAATCCAAAAAATTGGATCCAACTTCCCTAAGATAACGTCCCCTAATGAGGAAGGACAGAAACGTCCACCAAATCATATGAAAATTTAAAATAGGATCTCACGGTAAAGTTGTCTACACAAACAAGACTTATCAGTGTATTAGAATATCGATAGAATTGATTGGAGTAACTAATTCCCAAATGAGACTTTTTCATAATTTTTTCTAAATATATGAACATTCTTCAAAAAATTATTCAAAAAAATTAAATAAAATCATTAATATAGCATTATTGTGGGTGTAACTCACACTTCATTAATTTTAAATTCACATCACGTACTCATTTTGGTGACAAGAATTAAAGACATTTTTATGGTATATATATATTATTACTTTCCTAATTTTGTGGATTGAATTTTCAGTGTAGAACCAATTGAACATTTCGGTGGGTAAACACGATTAATGGTACTACACACAGCCCTTATTATTATAATCAGTGTATGAACGCATAATATAGCAAGATAATTTCAAAATTATGGATCCCATCTATTATATAAATTATAAAAATTTAAAATCAATCACTATGTTTGGTTTCTCTTTTTAAAAAATACTTTTCAGAAAATTCTACTTTCTTATTTTTCGTGTTTTTTTTTTGTGTTTACTGATTTTTTTAATATTTTAAGCAATTTTTAAAAATTTTAGACATACCTAACTTAGATGCATCTAAAAAATAAAAAATTTGTGAAGAAAACCTTTTAAAAATTCACTAAATACCCAAAATACAAAAAAAATAAGAAAATTCAGTACATTTTTTGTATTTTTATGTATTTATTAATTTTTTAAAATATTTTTTCACAAATTTTTTACTTTTTAAATACATCTAAGTAAGGTGCATCTAAAAAGTAAAAAAAAATGTTTAAAATTTTAAAAATATTCACTAAAAACAAAAAAATACGAAAACCAAAAAACTTAATTTTCAAAAAACTTAATTTAAAAAACTCAAACCAATTATGTCATATCATCCGTTAGTATACTACTTAGTATACCAATTAGTGCGTATAACTTTATTCAAAAATAATAGGCGTTACTTTACTATTATTTTGGATGCAAGTTTGGGTCTAAATTGTTAATAAAAATAAAATAGGTTATTTTGATCGATAAGATAAAATGTCACATTCAAAATGTAATTATTTTATTTTCTCTTATAATTATCAAATCAACTAAAAAAACAACTAACATCATTTAAAACAGAACTTTTTTAGTGAAATTGAAATAGCCAAATAATTAAAAAATTGGCAAATTATATTAACTGTCCATGTAATTTAAGGCTTGTGTCACTTTGGTCATTGACCTTTAAATTGTAATATATTTGACCTTAGATTTTAAATCTTGTTCCAAATAAGACATTTGAAGATATTGTTGCTCTATTTCAAGGGTAAAGTCGTCAATTTGATAAAATATAAATTAGTTTGATAAAAATAAATGTCAAAAAAATATTTTTATATTTTTATAAATTATTTCTACTCACCAAAAATAAAATTATAAAAAATGATAAATATTTTACATATTTATATTTTTTTATAAAATTAATTTTTAGTATGTGTTTGGACGATATTCATGTAATGTTATTCATCCAAAAAAAAGATGCTCATGTAATGTGTTGTTTTTGTTGATATTTTTTTATGGTTATCATGTAATAGATAGTTGCCTTTGTTGTTAACATATATTTTTATATGGTTATCATGTAATGAATGATTCTAAAAACCAAATCAAACATAAATTTATAACAAAAAAAGTTTCAACATTATTCATTTAAAAAAGAAAGGAAAAAGGGATCCATTATATTTCAAACAATATATAAATTAACCAACACAAAATAAGTTATATGATGACTTTGTCTTTCAAATAGAGTAAAAATGTCTTCAATTTTCTTTATTTGGAACAAGATTCAAAATTTTGAATCAAATTTATCACAATTAAAAAGTTAAAAAAAAAAATGACACAAGTCCTAAATTATAAGTAGTGTTAGTGTAATTCACCCTTAAAAAATTAAGCTAAAAACATTCATCACACACGGAGAGTTTATCATCGAATCAGATTTCAAACACTTGTATCACTTTGGACTAGGGGTGTAATTTTGGCCCGTGGCCCGCGGGCAGCCCGAAGCCTGCCTGCGGCCCGAGGTGGGTCCGACTTGTTTAGGCCCGAGCCCAAGCCCAGCTTGAGGCCTTGGGCTAGGGCCTGGGCCATCGTTTTGAAGCCCGGCCCGGCCCATTGGCCCGCTCAAGGGCCGCCCAAAAGCCTGGTCCGTGGCCTAGCCCACCCGGGCCACCCGATGCCCAGTGTTATTTTTAATGAAAAATAATAAAATTTTGATAGAAAAAATAAAAAAAATAAAAAAAAATTATTTAGGCCCGCCCAAAGCCCGAGCCCGAGCGCAAGCCCAAGCCCAGGGGATCGGTCCGCTGGCCCGCCCAAAGCCCAATACCCCTGGCCCTGGGCTTGTGCCTGGGCCTAGTTTTCTAGCTCGTGGGCCGGCCCGATTTTTGGGCTGAAACTTGCAAGGCCTGACATGGGTCAGGCCGGGCCAAAATTACACCCCTATTTTGGAAAAAAAAAAAAACCGGCATATCAATTATTGTGTTTTTCAAAATAAGAATGTAAAATGAACTCTTCAGGATTCAAGAGTCAGCTTATTGAACATGTACAAGATGTTGATGCCTCACCCAGCCAGGCCTTTTCTTGTTCACTCGATTTCAAAGCTTGACTATTTTAATTAATTTTTTAGTTATTTAATTATTTAACTTGATTAAAAAAATTATGTTTATAATGATAGTTGATTTTTTTTTTTATATAGTTGATTTAATAGTTGTGAGAGAAAAAAATAAAATAATTATTATTTAGATATGATATTTTGTCTTATTGATTATTTTAGCATTTTTTTTTATTAATTATTTTAACTAAACTTTGGCATCCCAAATGGGCCTAGGAGCATCCTTATCAACTTACCTAAATTTTACCCTAAAATATTATTAGAAAATGCATTCCATTTTTTAAGAATTATTTTTTCATCAACCTTCCCAACAAACTTCATATTCTTTTTCTAATCTATTAAAATAATTTTTTAAAATAATTTTTAAATTTAAATATTTTTTTAATAATAAAATAATTAAACAGCATAAAATAAAGTCAAAAATGGAGGCTCAAAAGCAATTTCAGGTTTCTTGCTATAAAGTTAAATAATTACAGAAGAAAGCAGTAGAAGCTAGGGGCCGGACGTTTGGGTAGACGATCGACGAAACAAGTTTTGTCCAGATCACTTCATCTGGGATATTCGGGTGGACGACCACTGTTAGATATAAGGGAGGTACAATGACTCTCTACAAATAAGGAGTGACTGCAGCAATCCTAAATTTAAGAGGTTGTATAAGGGATATAGTGGGGAAGGATTTTTGAAGAATCAACCCCTTATAATAGCAAAAAGCTATTATAAGGGATTGCTAAGGATGCTCTAAGGGTAAATTTGGAAAGTCCTTATAATAATTAAAAAGTAAAAAAAAAAATTAAAAATAAAAATCAAAGAATTATATAAACAAGTCAAAAATTCCTTTTCATCTCTATTTTTTGTATGTTCTTTTTATAAAAATTCATAAAATTATTCCAAATATAATAATTTTTTTCACCTCATATTTTAACTAACCTTAAGAATGTATTCAGCTCATAAATTTAGGAAGATATTTAAAAAGAAAGAGAAAATAAATAAATAAAATAGAATTCCTTACTTACATTTCACACATATTTTTATTTTCTCTTTTTAAATCTCTTTTTAAATCTATAAACCACTTAAAATTCTTTTGTGGCTGCAATGTCAAAAGAGAAAGCAGCAGCAAAATCAAATCACTTCTAACAGCACCTCTTCATTTCAACCAAAACACAAGCCACCCTTTTTTTTTCTTTGGAAACACATGCCACCCTTTTTTTTTTCTTTGGGTAATTCATATGTCAGTTTATATTTTAAAAGTTAATTAATAAATTATAAATTTTTTACCATCAATTAGTAATTAATGTTTAAAGATTTCACTGGAGTTTCCCCTTTTTCTTGTCGTGTTTGCTAAGCTGAATTTTTCCATCTTTTGTTTCCTAAATTGAAAAGGTAGTGATCCCATGTGGTGGGCACCATGCAACATTAAAACTTTTTTTATTTTTTTTTAAGGCGAAAATTTAATTTTTGTTAGATTAGTACCTATAAAAATTAATCTCTTAAACTTTGCAAAGTATCAAATACTGGTCTTCTAATTTAACTTTCGATCATAATAGTTGAACTCATAGCCCCTCTTTTAAAATTAAGCTTAAAATTTTAAAATGAATTACCAAAAGAAAAAAGGGTGGCGTGTGTTGTGGCTTTAAGAGAGTCAAGGGAACAAACTTTTAAAATGAATTACCCAAAGAAAAAAAAAAAAGGGTGGCGTGTGTTTTGGTTAAAATGAAGAGGTGGTGTTGGTAGTTTTCAGTTACTTGTAGCACTAGAAGTGATGATTTTGCTGCTGCTCTATCTTTGACATTACAGTGAAAAAGGTTTTTAGGTAGTTTTTCAATTTGGGCCTGGCTTTGGTCCAGTCAATCATCGGACTGAACCGTACTGTTGGGTCTGTGGGGATTCACCATGGGTCCCGTTTTAAAAATTTGAACTGTTCAATGTGTAGAACTCGTCGAGTACTATATGCCTGTGAAAAATCACGTTGATCGGATATCAATAGCTATGTGATGAAAACAGTTTTTTATCAACCGTTAATTTATTTACCGTCCATTTTTTTTATTATACAAAACTGATTTGATCACATAGCTATCGATATCCGATCAACGTGATTTTTCACAGGCATATAGTACTCGACAAGTTCTACACATTGAACGGTTCAAATTTTCAAAACGGGACCCGTGGTGGGCCCCCACGGGCCCAACAGCACAGTCTAATCCGATGGCGGACTGGACCTTTGAATTTAACGAGAGATTGAAAAAAAAAAAAAAAAACATGTGTATAAAACATGTACAGGGATAGAAATTAAAATGTTAATCTAACCATTAAAGTCACATTTGTTAGATGAATAAAGTTATGTTTGGTTTCGATTTTTTGGCTAAAAAAACACAAAAGATAAAATTGGTTACATAGGCAAATAAGATAAAATGTCACATCCAAATCATAATCATTACACTTTTTTCTCACAAAAGTCAAAAAAATCAAAAATAAAAAACCAAACGAGACTAAAAACCTCAGGTTAAAATAGTCAAAAAGCTAAAAATTCAGGCTATTTTAACTCTTCTCAAACAAAGACTAACTGTTAATAAATAACACGTGTCAAAAACCAAGGAAAATGGGCCAATCAAAAGGTCGAACCATTAGCAACCTAGAGCTAATAGCAGGCTCGAAGCATAAGTAGCTTGGTGCTGACAGCAGGCTCTAATGCGTACTGGTTGAAGCTAATTATAGGTCTCAAAAATTCTAATATGCTGCGGCGACCCCGTGAAGATAGGAGCATGGTAGCCCGAATGTAAGGGACTCCCTTTCCATTTACTTCGGTCTTAGGCTTGGCTTTGTTGCATAAGCAGGACCAAGGAATCACCCTTGGACTTGGTATGACGCATAGCCCTCTCTGTGGGGGAAGCTGGAGAGTTCATGGTTAGGTGGCTAAGGATAGAAGAGTCATGGAGATAGACACAAATATAGCTGATAATAAGTCATGAGTCCCGATAGTGCATGTCTTGGGAAAACGAACTGAGAGGGCGAGTGTCGTCGCGAGTACCGTTGCGGAGGGTGCCATCAAAGAAGGTGCACCTCTTGTGATCCATATCAAGATGACACCCGCTGAGGTTTGCACCAAAAGGTACATGAGGCTTGTGCCAAACAGATAATACAGTGACACTTGCTGAAGCTTTGTACTAAACAGATAGTACATGTTAAGGGACACGTTTCTATGAAAGCCTGGTGGTTCAGGATGGAAGATCCTGCAACATGTGTCCTTGCACTATTTGGTAACTTGGTATATTCTAGTACCAAGGAAAAACCTATAAATATGATCCATTTTCTAAAGCACAAGAGAGAGCTTCTTGGAATCTGGGAGGATATGCTGCCAATTTGCACTGTCACATTCTCTTCTTCAGCTACTTCCTCTACTTTCACCTGACTGCTCACTCTCTGATTATCCCAGATTATTAGCTTATTAGTATAGTTTTGCCTCCCTAAGTATTATAATTATTTATTGTTCATTATGGACCTCCTACAAAACATAAGTAAAATATAACTATATTTTATTTATCTTCTATTTTCTTTTTAAATATCTTTTTTAATTTATGAACTAAACACAACACATGAAGAAGAAGTTTAGGTGGGTAAGGCATGCAAGCCACCAGCATATTTTGGACATCTCGTACGTTCAATAAGCTGACTCCTAAATTCGGAAGAGTTCATTTTACATTTTTATTTTTAAAACGACAATACTTGATGGAAAATTATTATGTATTTTCAAAATATCACATGTTTGTATTTTTTACTAATCATTATTCACTATATCTCCTCATATTCTTCAATCACATAATACAAAATTATAATTTTCACATTCTCAACAATCATAACACTCTAGAACACCAGTATACCCAAAGTGATACAAGTATTTGAAATCTGATTGGACAATGATAAAGTAAGGGAGAACTACATGCAGGTGGAAAAAGAGGAAAAAAATTTACCAATATATGAAAAGGTGCAAGTGACAATTACATCTGTACATCATTTTATATGTATCCTACCACATATACACTTATACACCATATATTTATAATTTCTTCCCCCTTTCTCGTATAGTTCCCCCATTAAGTAACGCCTATCATTTTTACCCAATGAAATGTTCAATTGGTTCTAGATTGAAAATTCAGTCCACAAAATTAAGAAAATAATATATATATATATACATTATAATAATCTGCTTTAATTCTTCCCACCAAAATGAGTATGTAATACAAATTTAAAATTACTAAGCTGTGGATTACGTCCACAATGATTGTAGATTAATAATTTTTTTTTTTTGAATAACTTTCTAAAAAATGTTTCTAAATTTAAAGTATTGTTACTTAAATTATCATCAGCTCAGCATAGAACTTCTGAATGACAGTGCCAGCGGTAAGAAGTATTATATGACAATATATATATACATATGTAGGAAGCAGAAAAGCTATCCAAAAAAAGCACCACCTCAGAGAGTGTTTTTTTAATTTTGTACTTTGAATCAAAACCATATTCTCCAACCAATTGAGTAGTGTTGTTGGGCTTATGCGGGTCTACAACGGAATTTAAATTAATAATTCGAACCGTTTTAGATGTAATACTCATCGACTACTTTATTATTGTAAAAATATCATGTTAATCAGATACCGATAGTCACTTGAATAAATCACATTTGTATTAATAATTTATTTTTAAAATTATATTTACTGTTGATACAAATGTGATTTGATAAAGTGACTATCGATATTCGATCAATGCGATTTTTAAGAAAAATAAAGTATTTGACAAGTCTAACATATTGAATATTTTGGATTATCAATACGGATTCCGTGATAAGCCCACTAAGATTCACTAACACTCTCTAGTCCAATATGAACCGGAGAGAAATGATTCCCTTAAAGAAAATAATGTAATATATATATATATATATATTAAAAGCTGAATTAATGGACTTCTTTTAAAAAACATAATAATAAAATAATAATAATTTAAAATAACTTTAGGCACATCTAAAAATTAACCATTTTTTTAATACAAGATAAAACTGGTTGGCAAAGCAAAGGATGGAAGTCATCCCTGCACGGGTAACCTCTGTATCAATTCCTCCAGGGTCCCACGAGCAAATATTTTAAGCCGAAAACTAGATATGATCACATGATAAACAATTCAAGTTTGTATTACTAATATCAACTCTCCCACTATAAAACAAATTGGAATGGGTGGAGCTACTCCATCATCGGAGACTTTAATTTGTTTTTCTTGGCCAAACCTATGCATGCAAGTAGTAGAGACCTTGTACCTAAATACATATTTATTGACTTTGTCTACCTTCATTCAATCTACTCCATCATCGGAGACTTTAATTTGCTTTTCTTGGCCAAACCTTGCATGCAAGTAGTAGAGACCTTGTAACTAAATACATATTTATTGACTTTGTCTACCTTCATTCATTGATCATTGATCATTGATAAATAACCACTCATCTAAATCTTGACAGCACTCTTAAATAACACTTATTTATTTCTTATTACTATTATTATTATTATTTTTTTTATATTTCCAAGTATAGAATGATATCATTTATTTTCATTATTTTTTTATCAGTAAAAAAAATGTAATCTTTATTAATAAAGTCAAAGAAAGATACATCAATAAACATGAGCGAGGTGAAAAAAATAAAAATCAAAGCAAAACAACTCAAGCTAACTAGGTTGACACAAGAAGGATCGCACAATCATATGTAAGTACAATGATCCAAAAAAAAAAAAAAAAAAGGATTGGCAAAGCACCAGCCCATCCAACAAAAGGGCCAGCCATACCCCAAAAGCCACTAGCCCAGGAATAACACAAAAATCATAGCAACACCATTCAAGAAAGCACCTTGCGGCAGCAGTTCATCAAACCAGCAAAGAACAAAATGCAAAAACCGAAATCCACCATTCAAAAACACAGTAGTCTGGGGACTGCACCAACACACACTAACCTCCCCTAATTGATTAAACCTGAAGACAAAATCATCAACCGAATAACCCACATCACTGGATTTATGTTTCACCCATAAAGCTAATCTCACTCACCTTAATCAGTTCACAAAACTGAACCCAATTAAAGGGAGCCCCATTAAACCTGCAATCATTTTTAGCCTTCCAAACCGACCACAAGACTGCAAAAGGAAAGGGCCCCCAATTTTTTTCTCCAGCTATTTCTATTTGAAGCAGGATCACCGTTGACATAATCAAAAATAGTACAAAATTTGCATACCACACTGACATTAGGCCGAGCACACCAATCATGGTTCTAAATCGTGGTATCCGATAACGTAACGGTATCGATTGTGGAATATTGGTATCGTTAGTATCAGTCGGTATGTATTAGGAATCGGGTGTCGTGGTAGTGAAATTTTAAAAATTATTTCACAGGTATTTCAACTTTTTCTTTCCCATACCAGTCCGAACCAGTGAGTATCGGGCCGTAGCGGCTTATGTAACGGTTATAGATCGATACGTGCTAGGACTCGACCGATTCTCCTGCGATTTTTGATCTCAACAATATACCGGCCAGTATCCGTCGCGGTGCCCTATTTTTCTGATACGAACAAACAGGTACGTAGCGTATCGGCCGATTTTTAGAACTTTGACACCAATATACAAGAAATGTCATATTTAAGTCATCAAAAACTTTACCGACAGAAACAATTTGTCCCGATTTAGCTCCCTAAGGCTTGTCGGCAAAAATATTTGGTGATTAAAATAATTTTAGTAGCTAAAGCATACCTTTCGGCGACTAAATATTTAATCACCATATAATTTTTGTAGAAACAAAATAATTTTTTATTTTAACTTGTAATGACTAAACTATTTAGTTACGAATAAGTTTTCTTTCTCATTTGTCGCATCTTTTTTAGTTGACAATTGTTTTTACATTTTTTTGAGACAACACAATTTATTAGCTACATATTTAAAACTTTACCTTTGGCAACTAAAAGTTTAATAGAGAAAAAAAAAAATCAAAGTTTAGTTGTCAAAAATATCACTAAAAATATCGCTGCATTTTATTTCCCCCTATGCAACTTGTAATATGTGCATATACTTAATAATACATCTATCTATTCAATTCTCAATCATTCACTACAAAAAAAATAATAATAAATGTTTTAGAGACAAAATTTTAGTGAAAATTAGTTTGGCCTAAAAAACTATTTTTTAGGAACAAAATTTCCTATTAAGCTAAATTAATGAGCCTTTGGCATTTTGCAACAAAATTGCTAAAATTTCGTCCCTAATTTCTACCCATTCTATGTTTCATGTACAATTGGGGACAAAAAAGTAAATTTGCTCATCCAGATTGTATTTTACTATTTTAGAAGAGTAGTATTTACTAATTAGATTACTTTTAGTAACTAAATCTTTGTCCTGATTTTTGAGACAAATATATTAGGAAATCTTCTATATCTTCCATCTCGATCGGGCTTCGTGACTATCACTTCTACCCCGTCATTGTCATGGTGTCTCTATAACACTTTGGGTATCTTCCAACCCAATTACTCGTATCCATTCGTCGTTTGGACTCCAACCGTTTGTTTCGTTGAGTAGCGATACATGTTTATATTGTCATCATGCTTAATTGATGTGTTGTATCAAATTTCATACTTGTGATTGAGACTTGGAGTTTGGTTGTGGTTTTATTGAGTTAAGAGGTTGAAAACTCCATTTTTGGGGGGCAAATCAATCGATTGCACTTGAAGAGCGATCTATCGCCATACCTATATTTCATCTAGTGTACTTTTCAGAACCTAGCAACCAATAAGCGATCAATCACCTAGAAATCGCTTCATTGAGCATTTTAAAATTTCTTTTTTCCAGCGGAACGTAGCGACTGATTGCAGATCGATCGTATTTGAGAGCAATCGATCACTATTCTCTCTCTCTCTCTATATATATATATATATATTTCTCTTTACACATTTATGACACAAAAACCTTTAGATTAAGTGCCTTAGAGTGTGAATCACTCAAAAGTTCAAGTTTTAACAACGTAGAGCATGACAACGACTTCACCTTGATCGAAGCCGATTTTTATTTTGTCAATTTCTTAAAATTTCTTCCCTTGTCTCTTTTATATTTGAGGTAGGGTTTCTTCTATTTTTTCCATATGAGTTTGTGAAAGTATATGTGGTACTTTTGATATACTCCATTGGGAGGTAGTAGTGGAAATTGTGAAAATGCAAGTTAGAGATTAGGGTTTGGAATTAGTTGAGTAATTCTCTATAATTTTCGTATCAAACCCATATTCTTTACATCAAATAGCATGTGGGTTACTTTAGTTTGAGAAAGTTCCAATTTTGATAAAACCTTAATTTGTGAAATTTCATGGAATGTAAAAATTGATATCTCTACTTTCAAATTGACGATGAAAACATGTGATTTTTGAAATGTGGAATTGCTAGAAGTCGAACCAGTGGCCATTAGTGGAGAACGATATTGTTGTAGAATTGACATCATAAGGTGAACTAAAACCTATTTTTGTGATTGTATTGTGAATTGTTGAGTTCAGGGGATAAAAATCAGTTGTTGAATGGAGGTGTGTTGAACACATTTTGAATATAAATGAGAAATTAATGGCATACCTTGCAATTTACATTTAAAAGATTGTGGTTTAAATTGTTGGTTTTCTTAATCCGAGTAATGTATAAAGAAATTATGATCAAGGTAGCAAGAGAGTCCTAGATAGAAAAGCAAAAACCTGTGTGAGATAGGTACCCATTTGTCCTTCCGGTTAGCCTTGGTAAAATGGGGTTAATTAGGTGGTGTTTAGCAATAGCCACTGGCAAATACATGTACCTTGGTCAAATTCACCGAGATGCGATAACTTGATTTTGATAAAAGGAAACAAAACTCGTATTGATTTGAAAAAACTATTTGAGCATCTTACACATATATAGCATCATGATCACGTGCTTGTGTAGATGCATATTAGTAGATAGAAAGATTATCCTATTGGATTATATATTCACTCTACATGGCTAATATGTTTAGGTGTTAATGATGTGCCACGTTAGTGAGTGGATCGGGATTTGTGCAACTACTAGATATAACTCTCTTAGTTTTTCAATTTAGGGCTTTTGTAAACTCCCCATTTTGATCGGCCCTAAGACTTGGGCGCCTCCTTTTAGTCACCCGATGATAAAAACATAGACGCAAGAGTTCGATTATTGTAAGCAAAAGCCATGGATGAAAGCGGATCCAAACTGCCAAAATTATTTTTAGACCTTTAAAACTATTTTCAAAAAGTTTTAGACTTGTAGAATTCTATGATGTTCAAGCTCATATTTCAATCAAAACTTTGTACTTTCTGAACATGGAGCGAGAACAGAGTAGAAATAAATGGAAAGGAGGAGAATCCTTGGAAAACACACTAATTGCACCTCATCTTAGCCATTGCTGTATATTTTTACATCAGCCATATATTTTGTTGCACGCCCATAGTTCTTTGTCACGACTGTACAGTAAATTCTATAGGCGAATCAAAATTAGTAGGTTGACCAAATCTGGAGGTAAACGGAGCCATTTTTAGAAAATGGTCTTCCATGCAAGTGGGAAGGTACTATTCTGCAATTGTCCTCGAGAATTCCGATCAGGGCACCTCTTGGGCTATAAAGACATGCCTTAATTGTCAAGGGGTTGGAAGGTTAGAAGACTTAAAGGTGCATAGAGACTCTCTCTATCTTGATCTGAAGCATTTAAAACTCTTTCTTTCTTTCTTTCTTTCTTTCTCTCTCTCTCTCTCTCTCTCTCTCTCTCTCTCTCTCTCTATACTTATGTATACATACAAACACCATTGAAGCTTGAATCTCTGAAGCTTTTTATTAGGAATTGAAGAGCCATTTCAAAAGATAGAGGGTGATTAGAAGAGAAGGTTTGCTAACACAAAGAGCTTTACTCCATTTGAGGTAATCTCTTGAATTTTCTCATCACTTTCTCTTTTCTTTTCTTTTCGTTTCCTTTCTCTCTTGCCAAACACTCTTGATTTCTGTATATTTGATCAATTCTGATGTTATTGGGCTTGTGATAGTGGCGAGGATTTGCCACCCCTCCATAAGATTTGTTAAATGATGTAAACTGTAGTTTTCTTACTTTTTTTTTTTCTTTTCCCACCTCCCAAACACAATTTTTTTGGATTTTATTTGAGTATTTGGACTGATAATAGACTTGTATACAAGGTAGTGGTCTAACCTTTTGATTATCTTTAGTAATTGTCTTTGTTTTCCTTCATTTTCTTTTGCTTTCTTGCATTTTCTCACTCATTTTCTTGTTATCCAAACATGATTAATTATCATAATTCAACTCTAGCTTGTGGATTGAGAAGAATGTGTAGTTGATTTGTGGGTTAATTAGATGATTAGAGAGAGTGGTTATTGCATTTTCTTTCGTTTTCTCTCATTTTCTCTTTCATTTTCTTTGAAAGCAAGCAAATCATTTCTTCATTAAGAGAGTTGGCAAGTGTTCTTCTCTAAACTCTTTGAGTATGGAAATAGATTTCTATATCCACTTTCTATGATAGAGATGAATGGTGCTTCTAATCATTGTTAGGAAGTTCCATTAGTTGTATTAGTTTTTTTGTGCTTTTTCTTGCTCTTTCTCCTATTCTCTCATCACTTTCTTTTTCATTTTCTTGGAAGCCAAACATGGCTTATTAGAAAAGGAAGATAATATCTATTCCCCTCATCTATTCTTTTGACATGAATTTGAGCATCATTTTTGTTTTTCTTCATGAAGAGGGGTATAGATCCAATCCATTTTCTTTGATTCTAGATTCTTTTAGTTGCTTCTATGATGGAGTGATGAATTATATTTTGATTGATTGTTGCTATTCTTTCTCACATCTCTTGGTGATTGAGAATGAAATTCTCTATTGTAAATATTGGAAACCTTTAATGGCTTCAATAGATCTCATTCTCTCATCATTTATGGTGATTGAGGATGAATTCATCATGTTTAGCTTCCATTGATGCTTGAAGAGAATTAGTTCTTCTCTCTTACATTCCTATGTTAGAGAAGCACTTTGGCTTTTTTTTTTCCTTTCTTTTTATTTTTTTATAGTTTATTTTGATTTGTAGCTTCTACATCTTCGTTTGGTATCCACATTAACTTCTTTTTTTTTTTTTTTTTTTTTTTTGTAGTTTACTTCTATTGTATAGTTAGATTGCTTCTTTTTAGTTTAGATGCATCCATGTTTATCTCCTTTCTCTATCCTTTTTATTCCAGGCTTTCCATATTATTTTGATATCGTATTTTCCTCCTCATCATTTTCTATGTTTTGTATCCACTTTTCATGCATAAAGCTCAGTTCATTGTAATTAAATGTTTCTATCATTTCTTATGTGATTTTGTGCACGACCCTATGTTTTGAGATGGTTCACATGTCATAAGCTAGTAGTCAAGTTTTTAGTTGCATTCTTGCATATGTATTGCATTAGTTTCTTGCATCTAGGATCATCGATGTTTTCTAATACCTTTTTGCACTTGGCTGGTGTTGATGAGTACTAGGTAAGCCTCTTTCATCTTTGTATCTCGAATGTGTGTGTTTTCTTTACTATGTCTAGTATACTAGAATGAGGCTATGTTCTTACTCGAGATATGCCTGTCTGTCCATTGATTGAAGGCTATTTTGCTTAAGTTGGGACGTTTTGATCTTCGAGCATGTGAGCTCTTCTTTTCTGTTGAGTGGCGCATTTCAAAACTCTTTTCAAAACGCATGAGATCAAAGCCTTACAAAAGAAGTGATTTGGTCTATACTTGTTTGCTTCATTTGGTATGAGTAGCATTAATAATTGGAACATGAATATATTTTGGCAATTAATATCATATCATGAATTAGTAAAGGATAATGTTTGATCAGGTGCGTGGGAGAGCCCAATTCATGACCTTCTCCCCTCATACCTAACTTCCTGAGCTGAGAGGCTTTGGTTGTGACAGACGGTGGCCTTTGTCACGAGTCAGGTGTTTTCTAATTTTTCCAAAAGATTAGGTGGCAACTCAGTCTAGTGATGTAGTTCTTATTTGATATTTCTTGTGATTAGCGGATTTTTATAGATTTGCCGAATTTAGACTCGCACTCATTTCACATTGCACATTCGTGAAACCATACAGGGTTTGAACTGTTGGGCACTTCGAAACACCCCTTCTAGAGAAGATCCAATAGTTTCTGACGACTCCATTGGGGAAACTAGATAACTTGACTTGAGGATTCTGATATGAAATTTATTTCCTTCCATATGTACATTACATTGCATTTGCATCTGTTCACTTTAAATCCCTGTGTTTGCTATCTAATATCCTGAACGGCTTATCGGACATGGGCTCTATCATGGTGGAAACACAACCATTGGATCTTGATTACCAATGTATCATTTGATCCTCCTTTTACTGCACGGTGAAAGAGGAGAGAGGTATATCAGTGATTATGTTGTGACACCCATTTTGACCAATCCTACCAATTGCATATAGTAAGTTATAGTGCCTTCCAGCTTAAGACATATACTCTCTTATTTCACGATGCTGTGATACCTTTGTTTGAATACAAAAACTCAAGATCTGTTTCTAAGGCTAGGACAAGGTAACCCTAACTACTATAAGGGTGTTTTCATTATCTGTTACGTGGTATACCTTGAACGCTGTAGACACCCCATTTTGACCGACCTTAAGACTCAGATGTCATCGTCTGTGCACTCGGTGATTTTGCATGTTTGCGCTCGTTTCGAGTTTCCGGAACCTTTGGCTGAGTGCCTTGTCTCAGGACCTCTTAACTTTCTCCTCTTGGCCTGGTTTTTGGACCATGCCTTATTGCCTTTGCCTAGAGGGAGACAGAAGCCTGTAGGCCACTTTTTGTAGCCATAGACTACCTTTCCCTCTTGTAGGCCACTTTTTGTACCCGTAGACTAGTTTTCGGGACTTCCGGCTAAGCGCCTTGTCTTGCGGACTCTTGTCTTTCTTCCTTTTTGGTTTGTTTTTGACCCAAACCTTGTTACCCCTTGCCTAGAGGGTGGAACAGGGGTGTAGACCAGTTTTCTCCCCTGTAGACCACTTTTCTTTCCTATAGACCACTTTTGGTGGTCTGTCAGCTAGGGTAGGTGGTCGATTGAGCAGCCTAAGTGGTCTACAGCCTGCCACTACCTTCTCTTCTCTTTGTAGACCCATTTTCTCCCCTACCAGCCAGTTTTCTTCCCTGTAGACCATTTTTTGGGGTCGGTCGACTAGGGGGAGTGGTCGGTCGACCGCTTTAACCGGTTTACTGCCTTTTTTTCTACTTTTGCAGATATTTTTGGTGCCAGCTATTAGGCACAAAATGCATTCTATATAAGGGGAGCTCTCTTTCCCTTCCAAGAGGTTCAGAATTTTGAAAAGCCAAAAATATCTACTCTATCTCTAGATTTCTCTCTCTCTATATTGTTGTGTCTTATAGTGCTTAGAATTGCATTTTCTTCACACTTTTGCACACAACCTCTTAGCCAAACACTCTTACTTTGTTGCTGAGGTGTTGGAGGGTCTTAATGGAGCTTCAAAAAGCTGGTTTTTGGCTCAAGAAGTTGCTGTTCTTGTTGTTCTTCAAGGGTGAGCCCTATTCCCTCTTTAAAGCTTTGTTTTGATTGCTTTGCTTTGCTTTGTGCTACCTTTTAAAGCCTTTGAAACTATCTCCTTTTGGCCTTTCAACCACTAAATTCCAAGGGAATTTCAGTGGTGGAAATGTGGTTTTGAGGTCCCAAATGGGTGGGGGTTGTCCCCTCTCCTCTTCTCTTGTTTGCTTGTGTTGTTGGCCCATCAAAAGAGCATGTATATCTATCTTCTTGAGGCTTTGTTTGAGCACTTTTTTATAACTTTTTAGACCTACCATCACTCTATTTTTGGCTGTCTTGGTCGCTTCTTGCATGTTTCTTGTACTTGTAGTGTAATCCTACTTGTAGCCTTACAAAGTAGTATGTCTTTCTAGCATGTTTTGGCTCTATCTTAGCATGTTTTAGGCATTATTCTAACATGATATAACTCTTTTTTGGGTTGGTTTGGTTGCTTCTTACATGCTTCATACCCTTGTAGTGCAATCCTCCCTATAGCCTTAACATGCATCATGCTTTGGACCACCATTCTAGCATGTTTTTGGCTCCACTCCAGCAAGCTTTTACTCATGTTTTGCCATGCTTAAGCTCTGTTTTAAGTGGTTTGGTCATGCATGCCTTGCTTTGTATAGCCATAGTGCAATCTTGCTCACTAGCTTTGAGTTTCCAAGTCTCTAGCATGCGCTATTTGAGTTGTTTGCATGCCTTGGCCTCATCTCTCGCATGATTTCAGTGTGTGTAGTGTGGTCATACTCTCTCATGCTTCACTATTTCAATTCTTTTGGAGATTCATGCTTTATGCCTTGATCATGGCCTAACTTGTATGCATGCATGCCTAAGCTTTTGGGCTACCATCTCAGTGTGTTTTTGGTCTTATTTTGCCATGATACAACTCTATTTTTGGTTGGTTAGAGCATCCCTAATTTGCTTCTTACACTTGTAGTATAATCATGCTCATTGGCCTAGCTTACTTGGTGTTTTGGCCTTTTATTCTAGCATATGTTGGCTATGTTCAAGCATGTTTCTAGCATTGTTTTGACATACTTTAGGACTGTTTTGGGTCATCTTGGCCCTTTGGGGCTTGCTTGATATGGCTATGGTGCAAGTGCCTTTGATAGCCTTAAGCTTTGGGCCTCCTAGCATGCTTCATTTGTGATATGTGAATGATTGGCATCGTTTGGAATATAATTTTAGAGCTTATGTCTTTGCTATACTCCCATGTTTAGCACTATTTCATTACTCTTGAGGGTTATGTATTATGCCTTGTTTGTGAGCCAATGAATGAACATGCTTTCCTTCCCTTTTAAGCCTATGTCTCGGCATGCTTTCGACCTTGATTTAGCATGCCTCAACTCTATTTTGAGTAGTTTGGGTCATATAGGATTGGTTATCCATGGTTGTAGTGCAGTAGCTTTGACTAGCCTAATGATTCAAGGTCCTTAGGATGCTATGCTTGTGTTGTTTGGATGATTTGGCATCATTTCACACATGATCTCAGTGCATATAGTGTAGCTACACTCTCACATTTGTCACTTCTTCATTGTGCTTAAGAATTGTGCACTTATGCCTTGTTGATGAGCCATTACATGATCATCATTATCTTGCCTTTCATGTCATCATTTCAGAGCATTTTGGCCATTATTTTGGCATGCATGAGATCAGCTTGGGGCTAGTTTGGTCCATTGAGCATTGCATTACATAGCCCTTGTGTCGTGTCCTTCACTAGTTTCAATGCTTAAGGACTCTAACTTGCCATGCTTGTGTTGTTTGTATGTTATAGCATCATTCGGTATGCAAATTTCAGTGCCTACATCTCTGCCATACTCTCTTGTTCATCACTCCTTGATTGTGTTTGAAAGTTGTGTTATTGTCTGGCTTGCGAGCCAATGCATGAGCATGTTGTTGTAGCTTTTGGAGCTTCATTTCTAGCATGATGGTACCATTGTGGTAGCATAAGGTAGGTTTGACCATTTGAGCAATGTGGTGCATGCTTCATGTGTGATACATTTCACTTGCCTTGATGCCTTAGCTTCTAAACGTACCATGCATGCATTTTTTGCATGATAGAATCTTGTGCATGCCAGTCTAGCATTGATAGAAGAGCATGTTGTTTGCATATGTGTTGCATTGCATTGTGTTTGGATTGGATGTTAACCCAAACACGAGAAACGAGGGGCGTTTCATACATGAAGTGATGAAACGCACCTCATTTCTTTGTCGCCGACCCTCGATCAAGCATGATAGAGGTGGAGGCCCATATGTGTTATTTGTGCATTCATTGACATCGACTTGTGCAAACTTGGCTTCTCGGCCATTGTGTATTGCGATGTTCGGTTGGTGGCCCGAGAGTCGAGTACCGCACTCCCTTGAGCTTGAGAAATGATAGGGAGGGTGGTTGTGCACACATATCTTGCAAATACACTGCTATGCCCCTTGTTGTTTTCTGTTGCAGCAAAACTGGAGCTCGACGGAGTTTCTGGTCGGCAGACCAGTAAAAGTGGCTGACCGACCACTTTTTCTGGTCTACAACAAGTTTTTCTGGTCTACAAGTGGTCTACCGCATTCTTTTCTGGTCGGCAGCCCACCAGGCAGTCCCTGTGTTGGAGCAGAAGCTATTTGGAAGTCAATGCACTTTTCAGAGATCAAATCAAATGCAAACACAGACAATTCTGGGCATAGTAATAGATTTCCGAGCAAGGCAATCGAGCATGCATGCATCCCTCGCCCCGAGGGCCTCTTTTAACTTCTTTGCTTAGCTACTTTACTTAGTTAGCTAGTTCGTCGGTTTTGTACTTAATTAGTTAACATGCTTAACTAATCGATTTGTGTTGTAATAACTAAATTAGTTAACTAGGAATGGTTAATTAGTTTTGGTTTGTAATAATCAGTTTAATTAGCGTAGCTAGTTAGTTTATTATTCAGACCCTCCGTCGAGAGGGCAAATGTTGTAATAAGTGTGCGTGTGTGTGTGAATGTCTTCTAATCCCACGTCTTTCTCTCTTTTATTTACCAGCTTTTGATGGTTAGTTTTAGGGCATGTTTCAATTAGCATTCTTATGTTTGCATGCGTGCATCATTCATTCGTCTTGCATGCACCGGGCTCGGCGCATCATTCAAACTGCATTGTATTTCAATACACTTTCTTGAATACGTATTTCAAAGCATGTTATCAAGTGTTGCATTCATATGCCATTCTAGATAGCCGAGCCTATTTTAGTTGCATTTTTTGCATGTGTTGCATTAGGCATTTTTAACATAGCTAGGATCATACATGATTACTAACTAGCTTTTTTTTTGGCTCAGAGTACACTGTAAGTGTTTATGCCTTAGCATCTTGCATGTGTGTAAGTGTTGACATGATAGCATGTTTGCCATGAAGCTAATTGCTTAAGTGTTTAACTGCATAAATGCCTGTGGATGAAGGCTTCATTACTTGAATTGGAACAATTCATCAAAATGTGCGTTTTAAGCCCACTTGAGAGTGACAAATCATGTTTTCTAAGCCCACTTGAGGGTGGCAAATCCGCGTCTTAGCCTACTTGCGAGTAGCACTTTCAAACCATTTTCAAAAAAACAAACATGAGATGTTTTGTTCCAAATCGACCGATTGAGTCTATACTTGTGTGCTGTGCGCATCACATAGTAAGCTAGCTAATAAACCGGAATAAGAACGCATGTGTTTTCAAAAACAACATATCATGTTAGTAAAGGCCGATCCTTTGATCAGGTGAGCGGGGGTGCTCATTTCAGGACCTTCCCCTCTCGTACCCAAGTTCCTGAGCCGAGGCAACTTTGGTGATGACGGACACGTGGCCTTAGGCATGAGTCAGGGTTTCCCAAATTTTCCAAAATAAAATATTTAGGTGGCGACTCTGAAATCTGGTAAAGCAGTCCATGTTTGGCAATTCTTGATTAAAATCGATTTTCCAAAACAATTTGCTGGATTTGGACTCTTTGGTGATTTGTCAGTCTTACATTACACTTTGTGAGATTAGATTCAGAACTGTGACAGAAGTCCGAATTGTAGTAGCTATGAACCCAATTCGCGCCCTCGCGCGCGGAGCGGAGTTCGGGTGGTCTACAGTTTCTGGCGACTCCGGTGGGGATCTAGGGAACTTGACTCGAACATCATGATATGTTGTTTTGTTTACACTTATATGTTTCTTTGCATTGCATTTGTATAGGTGTGCCTAAGTCACAATGTTTGTCGTCTGCTATTCCTGAAAGGTTTGCCAGAGGCTTGCTTGGAAAAGCGTGCCATAAGGCTGACCGGTTATGGGCTCTGCCACGATGGGAGCACAAACCTTGGTTTTTACTGAGGCACCCTTTTCGACCATTCTACCTAGTTGCGTATCGGAAACCATAGTGACCATTCCAAACTAGGACAGGTTGCTTACCCGATTGTAGGTTGTTTGAAACCGTAGCGTACGTAGTGAAACCCTAGCTCCTGACAAAATAGGATAGGGAAGCCGTACCCCACCATAGAGGTGTTTTGGCTCTTACTTGCGTGGTATGTGCTATCAGAGTGCGTCTCCACAGGTTGTATGTATCAGTTTCAAGTTTGAGTATCGGCTTGAGGGTATCAGTTTGGTTCTGATTTTGGGAAAAATTCAGTACAGAGTGCAGTCATTCAGCTATGCTCATATCCGTTCTAGTGAAATCAGGCTGAGATGCTGTCTGTTTTCTCTTTGCAAGGTTGTCTTAGAACCATAGCTTCAGAATACTCCAATATCCCCCGGGTACAATGGACTTGTATTGATAGACTTTGTCAGGTCAGAATTGGTTCAGAAACAACCTGTGTTTGCCTCACTCCCACCGGTTACAAGACAAAGGAGGTTCAGGTAGAATTCACCAGTACAGTTTCTACAAGTAGTCACACCTCAGTTCACCCGGGTCTAGTCTGGTCTGGGAACAGTTGTCTGCATTCCGCTCAGCACGAGATCAATCACTCATTCCCATGGCTCAGTATCCCCCAGCCAGTATGGAAGAACATATGTGGTGCTTGCAACAAACAATCGAGGTACTGCAGCAGGACGTAGTCCGTCAGGCTGAAGTCACGGCTCGTCAGGCTGAAGTCATGGCTCATCAGACTGAAGTGATAACCCAGCTACAACAACAATAGCCACAGCAGGCTGTGGCTTCTACATCTCATGCACCTCCTATGGGTAACTTGACACCTGGAGCCACTGCCTATACTGCTAATTTCCAACAGACTCAGGGTAATCCGGCAGAGCCAATCCCAGAGCAAGTCTCTAAAGCTCCTATCTATCAAGCCGAAGCTCTATTTGGATTTGAGGTTGACCCAACTGCACTTAAGGTCAATAAATTGGAGAAGTTATTCAAACGAGCACAGGGGAGTGAACTCCATCCCAGATTTAGAGGACGGGTATACTGAATCTGTAGTTACCTTACCGGAGCAGTTTAAAATGCCATGTATCGACCGCTTCGATGGCTCTAGAGACCCAATGGTACATCTCCGCCTGTTTTCTGATATCCTAAGGCCAATGGGTTTGACCCCAGCCCAGAAGTTGTCCCTCTTCAGCCGAACCATGTCTGGGATAGACGTAATCTGGTATGCGAAATTGGAGTACTCTGTGAAATAGAACTGGGAAGAGCTGGATGAGGCCTTCATTGCTCAATACTCCTACAACACACAGATCGAGGTCACAACTCGTGATCTCGAAATCACCCGCCAAGAGCCAAAGGAGGGTTTCTTAGAGTTCGTGACGAGATGGAGAGCAAAGGCCTCGATGGTGACTGTAAGGCCTTCCGACAAAGATCAGATCAGGATGATTGTTCGGAATCTGCCTGGCAAGTTGCTGCAGAAGATGATCGTTCTACCACTGTTTATCTTTCCAGACCTTCATGGAATGGGGGTTCAAATCGAGGATGCCATCTGACAAGGGATCTTGGCAGAAGATAATGAGCCTTTGAAGAGGAATGTTGCTCACAGTTCTAATGCTACTACTGAAGGTAGCACAGCTGTGAAATGCTCAAAAGTAGACACTATCACCACTTCCCTCAATGGCCAAAAACCAACCTCTTCAAATCGGCCCCAAGCCCGAAATTTTCATCCTCTTTACATGAGTCTCTCTCAAGCTTTGAAAATGCTGCGAGAGGAAAGGCACCTAGAGCTCCTAGAACCTCAACCCCTTCCAAATCCTTTTCCATCAAGATATGACCCAACTAAATACTGTGCGTATCATCAACAACACGGTCATGATACGAACCGTTGCATACGCCTCCTTCATAAGATTCAGGATCTTATTGACGAAGAGACCATAACTCCACCAAAAGGACCTCGGGCTAGTACTGGCTCGTCACCTTTCCATCTCAATCTAATCCATATATTGTCATCCACCTATGACCCCAGTATATACATCACCCCAGCCCATTTACCTAAGCTTGAGGTATTCATTCCAGACAGCATGGACTTATGCATGATGAATGCATCTGAACCCTAATCATCTCAAACCCATGAACCCACTACTTCTGAGCTAATGAGAATGATTGAAGATCTTTAGAGAACTGTGGCAGATCTGGCCTTCGGAATATTGGCTCCATCATCGACCACATCACAGGCCAGAAGTTTCAGCCCAAAAGGCTCCTTGATCTTGGGGCAAGTGGCAATTGAAAAGGGCTAACCTGAAGCCATCTCAGATCTGGGTGTTGGTACGTCAACAACAGCTGGGCTTCACTCTGATATAGTGGCCTAATCCATTGGTAAAGTGGAGGCAAATGGCAAAAGAAAGGCCGGGGCTGGCATCGGTCCCTATGAACATCTTCAGTGGGCTGTTGGGGCGTTGAAAGCCGAAGGACTGAACAAACAGCAAATGCTTGCAGTGGTTGCAAAAACTGTGGATAATACTTTTGCCACTCAGGTTGGGGGCAGTCTGAATCAAGGGGCAAGCTAAGACAAGGGATGTCGTACCAAAAACACCCCTTTCAGCTCCAATCCTACACTCGGAAGAGATCATCAAAAGTCAGCACCTGCCGACCCTTTTGCTGGTACATCCAACACAACCAGCTCACAACCTGCCAAATACCCACCTCGGGGCCAAAGGGTGTTCACCCCACTATACATGTCCCTGTCAACGGCCCTGAAGGTCCTGATCAGGAAAGGGCATTTGAAGCCCCTGGAGCCGCGGCCATTATTGAATAAACTACCTCTCTCCTATAACCCGGCCAATTACTGTGCCTTCCATCAACAAACCGATAATGATACTGACAGTTGCTTTCGTCTTCGCCACGAAGTATAAGATTTGATTGATAAAGAGGTCATCATCACACCAAGTCTTGCAAAGTCTATTGGCATCGGGTCAGTGAACTTGGGAGATAATGTGATTATGTGATCGGGGGATGAACCGCCTGCTGATGGTGCTCAGTTTACTCCAAATATGGGGATGGCACGCACTGTTTTGAGCATTTTGCAAATGCTGGTTATTTTACTTTCTGACTTGGGGCTGTATTGAGTCAGTCTTTTGTACTTAGTCAGTCGAGTCTGTCTTGTTGTATCGAGTCAGTCCTGTTGTGTTAGAGTCAAGTGATTTCAGGGGTGTTACCTTGGATATCACTAGCTTGTTTTGTGTTTGTCTTTGGCACACTTTCTTTTGCGTCTGTTTCTGCCGTTGAGCCAGTTGCGATAGAAGATTTGAATGAAACAACAGTGATTTTCACTCTTTTGAGTCTGTTTCTGCAATGGGGCCAGTTATGCCAGAAGATTCAAATGAAACAACAGTTCTTTTCACCAACTTTTCTGTGCCTTGAAATCGTTGCATTGACCTATGTTTTTCAAAACTTTTTGAATACTGTGGTGAAAACAAAGAGGGAGGAATTCCTCGGGATTTGCCAAAATTTGATCAATTGAGAGGAAGAGAGGCATGCTAAGCCCTTAATGAATGAGATCATGTTTGTTAATGTGAGTACTGGGAAAGATCCTAGCTTGATCCAGATTAGTTCTACATTGTCTTCAGCGCGAGCGACTAGTCACTTTCTTAAAAGGTTTCAAAAAAAATTTTGCGCGATCCTGCGAAGACCTCTGTGGAATCGCTCTTGAGATTGTGCAGCATAGGATCGCTCTCAGCCTCAAGACTCAACCCCTTTTGCTTTCAAACCTTGAACTTGGATTCAGAATGTTCAACGATCAACCACAATGTGAGGCTTGTATGGCCAAATTTGAAGCGAACCATGAACTAGGAGCAATAAGGTCATATGATATCAAAGGAGGTCGGTCAGGCCAGATTTGAAGCAGCCCTCAAACTAGGGGCAAGAAAAGGTCAGATCAAGAAGATCAGATGTCATTAAAGGAAGCTTGCAAAGCTAGATCAGAAGCAGTCCTTGAACCAGGCGAAAAAAATGTCAAATGTGCTCAAAGATTCAAAAGATGAGTCATCCCGCAAACCATTGAAGACTGGCAAGGAAGCCAAATTCCAGCAGCTGGAAGAAGAAAAGTATTGTTGAAGGACAACCAAGTTCCTATCCACAACACTAAGGGCAACTTCAGTCCCTATTGGGTGGACTTCTACATCATCAGCAAACAGCAGCCATTCTCCTGGATTCAGATGGCTTTGAGATCTCAAACCGATCAACATGGACAAAGCTACACTTTTACCCTTGAGAGGCTCGCTGGGCCTAAAACCTAGAAGGGCAACCCAGGCAAAATTTAGAGCAAGAAAAAGAAGAAAAATGAAAAGAAAAGAAAAAAGAACGAAAAAGAAATGAAGAAAAAGAAATGAACAAAGAAAAGAAGAAATGAAAAGAATTGAAAAGAAAAGAAGAACAGAGCTCGCAAGGTTGAAAACCCAAAAAGGGTGGCCTTGGCAAAAGTTAGAGTGTAAAAGGAGAGGTTAATACCACAGTGTACCTTAACCCCGAACTACGTAAGGCTTGATTCCCATCTGTGCGATACGTAGGCAACTTCATTCTAAAGTCCAGCCGTAAACACTTCAAATTCAACTGTCCTGTCCATGAGATTGAACGGGTCATCTTTTTCGTTTATGTATCCAAGAGTTCAGTTGTGATCGTCACTTTGAGGACTGATTACAGTACGCTGTGGTGCCATTCAGACAAGGGGCAACTTTCTGTTGCCGTGCAGTGCCATTTAGACAAGGGGCAATTTTCCATTGTTTTGGATCTGAGGTTGTGCATCTCAAGAGTAAATTCTATATTGGTCGAGCAGTGGTCATTTGTAAAAATAGTTTTGAGAATTTTTAATGAGGTTGACTAATTTTCTCGAAAATTATTCCATTTTTCCAAAACTAGACCATTTCTTGGACCCCAAAAAGGAAAATTTTCAGTGCTCATAGCTTGACTTGCATGATTTTGAATCAGAAAATTGAACAATTGTGTTAATGTAACTCTCATGTTTGTCAAAATTGTTTTAGTAGAAAATCAAAACAAAAAATGGTCAAAATGATGAACTAGGGGCGCAGTTGAGTCAGGTTTTCTGTCTTTTCCCAATTGTTAACATACTTGCCAGAAAGGGCACTCTACCTGCTAGAAAAGGGCACAACTGAAGTTAACAACAAAGGGCAGAAAGCTCTCACATCCTCCGAGCGGCGAGGTACCAAGCTAAGTGCAAAGCACGAACTGGAAATGGAGCGGGATATCCGGTTCCTTCATTTGGATGATCAAATAAAAAATTGGCGTTTGACCCGGAATGGGGATATAGAAAAAGCAATGTGTGAGACCAATCAATTGTATGCTTGACCAGTGGGACATGCTGTAACTCACCTCGATCAAGCTAAGCCAAGGTCATCGTCAACCGATCTCAGTTGCAAACCTGCTGCACACCCAGTTATAGTGCAACCCCTCTGTGGGAAAGCTCACTGTTGTGAGCGGAAGAATGAGAATCTGGCAGAATACCAGGGGCAAGAGCCCGAAACTTCTTGTTTATCCATCAACCACCCATGGGAGGGATAAAAAAGAAGAGAGATTAAAGAATAGAGAGATGCGTGCTGAGAGAAAAAGTGAGAAAAGGGCTTTTTCAGAAAACAAGAGATTGAGTGCCAGAGTGATGTGAGAATCACAGATGAGAAAGGGTGGGAAGCATTACCCGAAGAAACAGGCTCCTTGTGAACTGAGAAGTCTCCCACTGGTGGTACACATCCGAGTGTTGTGTTAGTTGTTTTTGTTTGTTTCAATTCTTGTCTTGAGTCATTTTGAGTGTCAATAGATGTGTTTAGGTTGTTTACCTTGTGACGCCCCGATTCTACACTATTGGTTGTAGTCAAGGAAGAATCATGAATGAGTCCTGTGGTCAATAACCAAGTAAGATCCCAGTTCCCCGGAAGAGTCAAATTAGCCTCCCTTCTAAGTCCGGCTTTCTTAGGCAGCGCACTACCCTTTTGACAGATCTTAAAAGGTATTGACACAAGGTCTCATAAGCAACGATAAGGTTCATACATATATGTAGAATATAAATACATAACAACCCTTAATATCCTTAATTCAAAAGTTTGTTCTGTTACATTACATCCCAAGAAAATTTAAATCTTTACATGAGTCTTACAAAACAACAAAAGGAAATTGCAAACTTTACTAAGATAGCCAAAAGTCTTCGAAGGTTTCAGGCTCTTCGTCTCCAGCTATAAGTTCCTCTTCGTCACCTGGCATGATACGCCGTGAGCTTTGAATGCCCAGTAAACACACACACATCTCGTCCTTTTTTTCCAGTGCAATACACAATATCAAATATAACAACAAGTAGTAAAGCATGATACTCAAAATAGATAAAGAAAGGGTTACAAGTTAGATGTTAGTAAACTAGAAATTCCCCAAAGAGATTTCGTCCTCCCAACCACAAGAATCGGATTTGGATTATTCGGTATGCCCCTCTTTTGCTGCTTTGTTGCAGAACTAACCTCGGATGCCTATCATCGGTTATATACCGCGTAGCGCCAACCGCAGGGCCTCAAAAGAGACGGTAATAATGGGCCATGCCCAAATCCCTCCTCACACCAAACCACCTAGGGTCCGAATACAACCGCTCCGTTCAAGGGTTCCGAAAGTCACTAGCACAAGACTTTAACTTCCAAGTAGGGAACGCATCCCAACAACCCACACATCACACATTATCATCATTACTCAAGTGATCGAAAACCCAATACCATCCCAATTAAGTTTTCCGTTGAGTTAAATGTTTTTAAACAAGGTTAAACCAATCTTAACAAGATAATAATATCCACATAAGCATGCATCATTAAGATGAGGAAGATAAAGAAAATAACCATAACACATATAATATCATGCCAAGATATGATCATAAGCTAATAAGGATTTTCATGAACTCAAGAGCATAAAACATCCTTGCACAACAAAATTTCCAGATTCAATATCACATAAGGATTAGAATGAAAGTACTATTTTATATTTTTCACCGGATTCAGCCTTCCTATGGTTCAAAGAGAATTTAATCTAGTTTCTAGAACATATTTCGGAAATGGGATAGCTTTTCTAGATTTTGAGTTATTTACAAAACACTCCAGCGCTGTCCAGATTCGTCGATCGTTACGAAAATTTGAATTTCTTGCAAACCGGTCACTTTTTTTCCATGAAACTAATTTTAGTTGAAAGATAACTCCTTAAGGAAGATTTTGACATAAAATAGAGGTCCAGAATAATTTAATACATTTTTTCTAGAATTTTTGAAAGTGGCTGCAAAAACAGATTCTAAGGTACAATACCCAAAACAAGAAGATTTATGGGAAAAAGGATCCACTAAGGGAAAATTTTCATTTGTTTTGTGATGAAAACATGCTAACTAGCATATATTAAACTCAGAAAATTTCCTTGAAGGTGTGCCTTTGGAAAGTTTGAGAGATTGGTATGAAAAAGGTAGTTTTGTACCGTAATGAGGGAAACTACAAGAGAGGTAGAATCATGGATCAACTCTTATCATTTTTAACACAAGTAACTCATCAATAACACATCTGAAAACATTGCTTAGAACCCTTAAGAACATGTATTTGAAAAAAGAAAATGAAAGAGAAGGTTGTGTTGTGGCTTACTTGCTAAGCTTTGAACAAAATGGCTCTCTTCTCCCTTCCTCTTCCTCTCAAGACTTCTCTCTTGTTCTCCTTCCCCTCCTCTAGCCGAAAGTGTGTGTGTCAGTGTGATGCTTGTTTTTTCCAAGCTAGGGAGTGGTGATATTTATAGGCAATTTTGGTGTAAAATGACATAGAAGCCCACTAGTTGGAATTGAATGGACAAGCTAGAATTTACTTGGAGTTCAATGAATTAGGAGTGATTAGGGAGTTTAACCTTGGGAAGTTCAATGAATTACATTTATGTAGATCTCAATTAATTGATGGTACTTATAGTATAAGATACATGTACTTGTTTTGGAAAAATTTTGAATTTAAATAAAGAAGTGAGGGCGTGAAGTTAAATTCATGTATTAGATGTAGAATTTAATTAAATTAGGCTAAGGAACCTAATCTAGCTCGGATATTCTGGTTTTGATGAAAAAATGCTAACCGACAAGATTCGAAATAATTCAAGTAACTAAGGGCTTTAAGAAAATAATTTAAACATTAGGGTTTTTAAAGAGAAAACATATTTCAAGGGCTTCATAACCTATCCCCCTTAAAACAGTTTCGTCCTCGAAATTCAACTACATACTGCCTTTGAAAAGTTCGGGGTAGTTTGCCTTCACCCAATCCTGGCGTTCCCAAGTAGATTCCTCAATTTCCCGATGACGCTATAGCACTTTTACCAAGTGAACCGTTTTGCCTCTAAGGTTCTTCTCTAGGCTATCCTGTATTGCTACCGGTCCTTGTTTAAATGTAACATCTTTGTCAACATAGGTACATGGAAGACGTCGTGTATCCCTGCTAACTGCGGAGGTAGAGCTAGTCTATATGCTACTTCGCCCACTCTTTCCAATAGCTCAAAAGGCCCAATATATCGTGGTGACAGCTTTCCTTTTTCCCAAAACGTACGACTCCACGCCTAGGTTGCACCTTTAAGAACACGTGGCTGCCTACTTCAAACATCAATGGCCTTCTTCTCCTATCTGCATAATTTTTTTGACGGTCTTGAGCAGTCTTTAACCGTTGTCGGATCAATTTGACCTTCTCAGTAGTTTCTAGAACAAGTTTGGGTCCTATCAGATTTGCATCACCCATTTCTGCCCAACAAATCGGTGATCTACAAGGTCGTCCATATAATGCTTCAAAGGGCGCCATACCAATGCTAGCTTCAAAGCTATTGTTATAGGCGAATTCAATTAGGGGTAGGTGTCGTTCCCAACTTCCTTGAAAATCCATTGCGCAAGCTCTCAACATATCTTCGAGTGTTTGGATGGTGCGTTCAGATTGCCCATCTGTTTGCGGATGAAAGGCGGTGCTAAAACACAACTCCGTACCTAGAGCTTCCTGCAGGCTTCCCCAAAATCGAGAGGTGAACCGTGGATCACGATCTAACACAATAGACACCGGAATTCCATGTAACCGAATGATCTCCCCGATGTAAAGCCTACACATAGACTCTAAAGTGTCGGTCATCTTATAGGGTAAGAAATGTGCTGACTTGGTGAGGCGATCCACTATTACCCAAATAGCATCGCGTCCTTTAGGTGACTTAGGCAACCCTGTCATAAAATCCATCGTCACAGACTCCCACTTCCATTCGGCTATTGATAGAGGTTGTAACATTCCCCCTGGTTTCTGATGTTCCTCCTTCACTTGTTGGCATGTCAGACATTTCGCTACAAATTTAGCCACTTCCTTCTTCATTCCATTCCACCAATACTGCCTCTTCAAATCTTGGTACATTTTAGTCCCTCCTGAATGTACCGCAAATGCAGAATGATGACTTTCCTTAAGTACCTTTTCTCTAAGCAGCTCATCACTTGGTACAAACAGTCTACCTTGGTATCTTAAACTCCCATCGGGGTGAATTACCCAATTGAGCATGGGTTCTCCTGATTCCAGACGTCCCTTGATACAGGCTACCTCTTGATCGTGCTTCTGGGCCTCCATGATCTCATTCATCAACTTAGGTATCACCTTCTGTGCACTAAGATATGCTTTTGTATCTTGAGATTCTATTTGGATCCTGAATTCACTGAGTGTCTTAACCATATCCCATTCTTTGACGGAAATTCTAGCCATCATCCCCCTGCTCTTGCGACTGAGAGCATCTGCTACTACATTGGCTTTACCGGGATGATATGAGAGAGTGAACTAGAAATCCTCAAGATACTCCATCCATCGTCTCTGTCTCAAGTTAAGGTCCTTATGTGTAAATAGATACTTCAAACTCTTGTGATCTGTGAAAATCCCAAATTATTCCCTATATAGATAATGTCGCCATTGCTTTAGGGCAAAAGCTACGGCCGCTAACTCCAAGTCACGTGTTGGGTAGTAACGCTCATGAGGTTTCAACTGCCTGGATCCATACGCGACTGCTTTTCCATTTTGCATGAGCACGCACTCTAACCCTTCTTTAGATGCATTACAATACATAGTATACCCCACTTCTCGTTCTGGGATGGACAAATTTGGCGCACTAGTTAACCTCTTCTTTAGCTCTTGGAAAGATTTTTCGCAAGCTTTGTCCCACTCATACTTTACTCCTTTTTGCGTCAAACGAGTCATTGGTTTAGCTAGTCTGAAGAAATCTTGGATGAACCTCCGGTAATAATCGGCCAATCCTAAGAAACTGTGGATTTCTGACACAGTTTTCTGTTGTCTCCAATCTAATACTGCCTCCATCTTGGTTGGATCCACCATAATCCCATTCTCCGACACTACATGCCCTAAGAATTTTACTTCATTCAATCAAAACTCACATTTGCTTGCCTTGGCATGTAACCGATTATCCCTAAGAACTTGAAGGACAGTCCTTAAATGTTGCTCATGCTCTTCTTCAGACCTTGAATATACCAAGATGTCATCAATGAAAACTACTACAAACTGGTCGAGGTATGGTCTAAAGATCTTATTCATTAGGCTCATGAATACTGCTGGTGCATTGGTTAGTCCGAAGGGCATTACTACAAACTCATAGTGGCCATATCTAGTACGAAAGGCAGTTTTTGGTATATCCTCCTCCTTGACTCGTAGTTGATGGTAACCTGACCTAAGATTGATCATTGAATAGCACCTTGAGCCTCTATGTTGATCAAAAAGGTCATCAATCCTTGGGAGTGGGTATCGATTTTTAATCATGACTCGATTGAGTTGACGATAATCAATGCATAACCTCAACGACCCATCCTTCTTTTTAGAAAACAACACGGGTGCTCCCCATGGCAAAGTACTTGGCCTAATGAATCCTCTCTCGAGCAATTCCTGTAGTTGTGTCTTCAATTCTTGTAGTTCTGCGGGTGCCATGCGATACGAGGCCATGGATATTGGGGTAGTTATTGGTTGTAGCTCAATACTAAAGTCTACTTCCCAGGTTGGTGGCAATCCCGGTAACTTCGTAGGAAATACATCTGCATATTCACATACTATGTGTAGAAGTTCTAATTCTCCATGGCCCTCCTCATTTAATATCAGACTTGCTATCCTACCCGCAATTTGATCGCACCACTGCATCCTATGTCTTGTTGAAGCTATGGGGTCTTGTCTATCCCCCTTAAACTGAAAAATCATTCCGTTGGATGGGTAAGTCATCTCCTTCTACGGATAACTATTGATAATAGCTAAGGTATGAGTAACTTTTCTATTTCTAAGATGAGATCAGAGTAGGGTATCTTCATGACTCAGGATTTGAAAATTAGTCGTATGGACATTTCCTAATAACGTCTTCCCTAAGTTAGTCATTAATCATATCCATCCATTATTGTTTATGCCTGACATAGGGTGCTAATGTGGTTTAGTTTCTAGTGTCCTTTGGTCCTTTTCCTCTTAAATAGTTATCCTTGACTTCTTTCCGTATAATTCCTTCCCCTTTCTATCTTGGAGTATGGTGTTGTATCCTTCCGGTTGCTCCTTTTGGTCCCTCATGAAGTTGGTTTACTTCCCGCAAGCTTCAAATCCTCTTGGATTCTACCTTCTCTCATTCTTAAGTCAATGTTGTGCCAACTATTTCCACAAAGATGGCAAGACTCCCCTAGAATTTGATTCTTAATAAGGTTTGGGATTTTTGGCCACGGTTACTAGTCCATTCTTAAGGTTTCAATTTCCTGGTACCACATTCCTATCGTTGCTTGCGAGCTCGAGTCATTACTTGTCTCGGAGTGTGGTCCACCATTTGTCGTTCTTTGAATGGGGTAAGGCGTAAGTCGAGTTCTAACTACATAGACAATTCCCTATGGGTAATCAACTAATCTTAAGTTAGAGTTTAATTATCCCAAGGGGTTCACATAACACAACTGCATGTATACATAATAATAATTACAAGATTCTTAAAATTGGTTTGAAGTGGAGACGAAGAATACGAAGCAGTTATGGTGATAACATCAGGATTAACTGAAATATGGATGAATGATATGATGTTACGGTTTCGAACTTCAATGTGATCAAGGCAATAGATGTAGTGACTAAACTAGATATTTAACTTGAAACTGTGTTGGCCATCCGCGTTTCAAACTGAATATCCAAGATTCATCACCGAGTAAAGAAATGAATTTATTTACAAGAAGCCTTGGGCTAAACAAAATAATCAAGGGTCAAAGGTGGTCAAATTTACAAATAGTAGTATATAAAATAGGACTAGGTGGACAGGACTTAATCTTGGAAGAGGATGACATCGAGTAAAGGTCACGAATACAAGATGAGGGTACGGCGATCGATAAAAGACGCGTAGAACTAATAGTACCCCTACTACGCGATGTGAGGCTGTACTTAAAGTTAAAACCATTTCACGATCCTGAAGTAGGTCCTCATGAGTTGATGTTGGTGTGCCCGAAATTCGAAGAAATTCCCTAAGATAGGTCAAGAAAGATTCTATTATTGATGTCTTTTAGTTGATAGAACAGGTAGTGTGATAATATAACATAGTCGGGGCAAGGTAGCCTCTAACTGCAGGTCGAAACGCGTGGGTAAGGGTTGAACCTAGGCTTTGATACCAAATTGTGACACCTCGATTCTACACTATTGGTTGTAGTCAAAGAAGAATCACGAATGAGTCCTGTGGTGAATAACCAAGTAAGATCCTAGTTCGCCGGAAGAGTCAAATCAGCCTCCTTTCTAAATCCGGCTTTCTTAGGTAGCGCACTACCCTTTTGACAGATCTTAAAAGGCATTGACACAAGGTCTCATAAGCAACAATAAGGTTCATACATATACGTCGAATATAAATACATAACAACCCCGAATATCCTTAATTCAAAAGTTTGTTCTGTTACATTACATCCCAAGAAAATTTAAATCTTTACATGAGTCTTACAAAACAACAAAAGGAAATTGCTAACTTTACTAAGATAGCCAAAAGTCTTCAAAGGTTTCAGGCTCTTCGTCTCCAGCTATAAGTTCCTCTTCGTCACCTGGCATGATACGTCGTGAGCTTTGAATGCCCGGTAAACACACACACACCCCGTCCTCTTTTTCCAGTCCAATACACAATCTCAAATATAACAACAAGCAGTAAAGCATGATACTCAAAATAGATAAAGAAAGGGTTACAAGTTAGATGTTAGTAAACTAGAAATCCCCCAAAGAGATTTCGTCCTCCCAACCACAATAATCGGATTCGGATTATTCGGTATGTCCCCTCTTTTGCTGCTTTGTTGCATAACTAACCTCGGATGCCTACCATCGGTTATATACCACGTAGCGCCAACCGTAGGGCCTCAAAAGAGACGGTAATAATGGGCCATGCCCAAATCTCTCCTCACACCAAACCACCTAGGGTCCGAATACAACTGCTCCGTTCAAGGGTTCCAAAAGTCACTAGCGCAAGACTTTAACTTTCAAGTAGGGAACGCATCCCAACAATCCACACATCACACATTATCATCATTACTCAAGTGATCAAAAACCCAATACCATCCTAATTAAGTTTCCCGTTGAGTTAAATGTTTTTAAACAAGGTTAAACCAATCTTAACAAGATAATAATATCCACATAAGCATGCATCATTAAGATGAGGAAGATAAAGTACATAACCATAACACATATAATATCATGCCAAGATATGATCATAAGCTAATAAGCATTTTCATGAACTCAAGAGCATAAAACATCCATGCACCACAAAATTTCCAAATTCAATATAACATAAGGATTAGAATGAAAGGACTATTTTAGATTTTTCACCGGACTCGGTCCCCCTATGGCTCGAAGAGATTTTAATCTAGTTTCCAGAACATATTTCGGAAATGGGATAGCTTTTCTAGATTTTGAGTTATTTAGAAAACACTCCAGTGCTGTCCAGATTCGTCGATCGTTACGAAAATTTGATTTTCTTGCAAATCGCTCACTTTTTTTCCATGAAACTAATTTTAGTTGAAAGATAACTCCTTAAGGAAGATTGTCACATAAAATAGAGATCCAGAATAATTTTATACATTTTGCTAGAATTTTTGAAAGTGGCTGCAAAAATAGATTCTAAGGTACAATACCCAAAACAAGAAGATTTATGGGAAAAGTGATCCACTAAGGGAAAATTTTCATTTCTTTTGTGATGAAACCATGCTAACTAACATATATTAAACTCAGAAAATTTTCTTGAAGGTGTGCCTTTGGAAAGTTTGAGAGATTGGTATGAAAAAGGTAGTTTTGTACCGTAATGAGGGAAACTACAAGAGAGGTAGAATCATGGCTCAACTGTTATCATTTTTAACACAAGTAACTCATCAATAACACATCTGAAAACATTGCTTAGAACCCTTAAGAACATGTATTTGAAAAACAAAAATGAAAGAGAAGGTTGTGTTGTGGCTTACTTGCTAAGCTTTGAACAAAATGGCTCTCTTCTCCCTTCCTCTTCCTCTCAAGACTTCTCTCTTGTTCTCCTTCCCCTCCTCTAGCTGAAAGTGTGTGTGTGAGTGTGATGATTGTCTTTGCCAAGCTAGGGAGTGGTGATATTTATAGGCAATTTTGGAGTAAAATGACATAGAAGCCCACTAGTTGCAATTGAATGGACAAGGTAGAATTTACTTGGAGTTCAATGAATTAGGAGTGATTAGGGAGCTTAACCTTGGGAAGTTCAACGAATTATATTTATATAGATCTCAATTAATTGATGGTACTTATAGCATATGGTACATGCACTAGTTTTGGAAAAATTTTGAATTTAAATAACGAAGTGAGGGCTTGAAGTTAAATTCATGTATTTGATGTAGAATTTAATTAAATTAGGCTAAGGAACCTAATCCAGCTAGGATATTCTGATTTTGATAAAAAAATGCTAACCGACAAGATTCGAAATAATTCAAGTAACTAAGGGCTTTAAGAAAATAATTTAAACATTAGGGTTTTTAAAGAGAAAACATTTTTCAGGGGCTTTACATACCTTGTCTTTCCTCTTAGTTGAGTCGTTTTGGATGTGGTCAGTTGTAGGCTCAATACCCAGTTTAGAACTTATTTCTTGATTTCATTTCAAAAACAAATCGTTTTGTGCTCAGAGTGCTGTGCCATTCTCCAAATTGTACAAAACAAGATTCTTTCTTTCATAAATCGTAGGGTTCAACCCAGGTCATGTGAAAACAGTAGAACAAGGACCTATCTGAAGCTACATGGGTTCCAGATTGCAAAGCAAAAGAAAAGAGAAAAAATTTGAGGCATCTGAGTTTGTTTCACCTTCAGAAAATTCCATGATTATATTCCGGATGTACCTCTTCAGGGCCTTGTCAATGCTTCGAACTATGAGTGTGCCTCTACCTCAAGCTCAAGCTCAAGTCTGCTTCAATCTAGAATGGCGATCAGAAGTGCTCTCCCGAATACCTGTCCCTGCCAGAGGCATCTTGGCTGTGTTTGCAATGAGTTCTTATGAGATCAACTGCGATGGTGGAAACTAGAGTTCGAATGGTTATTGCCTAGAACACAAAGGTTTGGAATTTTTGAGACTAAAGTCTGGTTTAAATACCTAGGGGTGTATCCCCAGCTTGAAATCTGTATGGCAGCCCCATAGATTGAGATAACATGTGTATGCGCCTCAATTCTGGATACTGAACCAACCTAGTCTGCCACCCCGTTGGAGAATAGGTAAAGTTGTGAATATGATCAGGAAGAAAAGCGGCATTCGTGACTCCTACATGCAGAGATTACTCCTTGGCAGTATTTCAGGACCTTTGTACTACGAGTTGATGGTAAGTGTTCGAAGAACACAAGAGGAGATCCCCGTCAGAGTAGAGCGGTTCACCGCCACTCACCCCGTGAGGTGCTTTTTAAAGCACCGCTTTATTTGTTTCTTGCATGCCCTAAACATCATGCCCTACATTGCTTGTAACATGTTGTAACATGTAACGTATCATCGTACTTATTGCATTTATTTGCATCTTGTGTTATCTTGTATCATTTATCCTTTCACGCTGTGCAGCGTTTAGGATCGTTGTCCTCTGGGCCATCTCTGGTTGCGTCGTGCGTGCACCTGAGCGGTTGTCTTCGGACCTCTTCTCACGGTTTCAGCGTGGTTAGAGTGTTCCTTTTCTCACACGATTTCAACGTGTTTGGAATTTATCTCAAGTTGTGTCATGCGCGCACCTGAGCGGTTTTTTTTCGGACCTTTTCTCACGATTTCAGCGTGGTTAGAGTGTTCTTTTCCTCACACGATTTCAGCGTGTTTGGAATTAATCTCAGGTTACGTCATGCGCGCACCTGGGCAGTTGTCTTCGGACCTCTTCTCACGGTTTTAGCGTGGTTAGAGTGTTCCTTTCCTCACACAATTTCAGCGTGTTTAGAATTTATCTCAGGTTGCGTCGTGCGTGCACCTGGGCGGTTTGTTTTTGGACCTCTTCTCACAATTTCAGCGTGGTTAGAGTGTCCCTTTCCTCACACGATTTCAACGTGTTTGGAATTTATCTCAGGTTGCGTGGAACGCGCTCCAGAGTACTTGTTTTCGGACCTCTTCTCACGATTTTGGCGTGTTTAGAGTGTCCCTTTCCTCACATGATTTTAGCGTGTTTGGAATTTATCTCAGGTTGCGTCGTGCGCGCACCTGGGCGGTTTGTTTTCAGACCTCTTCTCAAGATTTCAGCGTTGTTAGAGTGTTCTTTTCCTTACACGATTTTAGCGTGTTTAGAATTCATCTCAAGTTGTGTCATGCGCGCACCTGGGCGGTTGTCTTCGGACCTCGTCTCATGGTTTCAGTGTGGTTAGAGTGTCCCTTTCCTCACACGATTTCAGCGTGTTAGGAATTTATCTCAGGTTACGTCGTGCGCGTACCTGGGCGGTTTGTTTTCGGACCTTTTCTCACGATTTCAGCGTGATTAGAATGTCGTTGTCCTCACACGATTTTAGCGTGTTTGGAATTTATCTCAGGTTGCGTGGAACGCGCTCCTGGGCAGTTGTCTTCGGACCTCTTCTCATGGTTTTAGCGTGGTTAGAGTGTTCCTTTCCTCACACAATTTCAGCGTGTTTGGAATTTATCTCAGGTTGCGTCGTGTGCGCACCTGGGCGGTTTGTTTTCGGACCTCTTCTCACAATTTCAGCGTGGTTAGAGTGTCCCTTTCCTCACACGATTTCAGCGTGTTTGGAATTCATCTCAGGTTGCATTGTGTGCGCACCTGGGCGGTTATTTATGGGCCTCTTCTCACGATTTCAGCGTGGTTTGAGTGTTCTTTTCCTCACACGATTTCGGCGTGGTTGGGATTTGTTTTTCCACCTCTCACGATTCCAGTATGGTTGGAGTATGTCGTCCTTTGCATCTACTGTACTATCTGTTACATCGCATCTATTATCTATTGCATCACATCCGTTATGTCTATTGCGTGCATGTACTGCATTGTCCATTTATCGCTTGCATCCTTTCCATGTTAAGCTTAGTCCGACATGTGCCCATACTTTTCGCGTTAAAGCATGGTTCTGTGATTATGTGTACCCACCTATTCCACTAGGAGAATTGTGGTCTGAGGGTGTCGGCACCATTTTTGTGTTAGACGTGGTCTGTTTTGCGTCTATGCCTTTTCTAGGAAAATTGTGGTTTGGCCGCGCGCCTTATTCACTTCATCCACTCCATCCATTGCATCGTAGTTTGTTTTTGTTGCATCCAGCATGTAGGATCACAATCTTTCCTCAGCAGATCATTCCTTGCTTATATCATGCCACCCAATTACTTGTATTCTTTCTGCAAAACACATAGTTCTGCCTGTGCATATGCCTACTCCACTAAGAGAATTGTGGTTTGAGGGTTCCGGCACCTTTTCTATGTTAAACGTAGTTTGATTTTGTATCTCCATCCCTTTATGATATTGGTGCGGTTTTGCACTGCTTGTGGTTTGATTATCTCAATTACATTGCATATCATTTGCATTGTTTAAATTACATTGCATATCATTTGCATTATTTCATTACATTGTATGTCATTTACATTGTTTTGTTGCATTATGTATCATTTTGCATTTTTCCCCTGCCTGCGGGCACATCTTTTTTGGTTATCTTCCCTGTTTGTCTAAGTCTTCGGCCTTGTCAAAAATGTGTCGTCTCTGGACTTTGACTTTTACTCCCGCCATTTCATGACTTCCGAGTTCTGTCAAAAAGGGGCAACTGTAGACACCCCATTTTCAACCAACCTTAAGACTTAGACGTCATCATCCATGCACTCGGTGATTTTGCATGTTTGTGCTCGTTTCGAGTTTCCGAAGCCTTCGACTGAGCGCCTTGTCTCGGGACCTCTTAACTTTCTCCTCTTGGCCTGGTTTTTGGACCATGCCTTGTTGCCTTTGCCTAGAGGGAAACAGAAGCCTGTGGGCCGTAGACTACCTTTCCCTCTCGCAGGCCACTTTTTGTGCCCGTAGACTAGTTTTCGAGGCTTTCGGTTGAGCGCCTTGTCTTGTGGACTCTTGTCTTTCTTCCTTTTTGGTTTGTTTTTGAACCAAACCTTGTTACCCCTTGCCTGGAGGGTGGAACAGTGGTGTAGACCAATTTTCTCCCCTGTAGACCACTTTTCTTTCTTGTAGACCACTTTTGGTGGTCTGTCAGCTAGGGTAGGTGGTCGGTCGACCAACCTAAGTGGTCTACAGCCTGCCACCACCTTCTCCTCTCTTTGTAGACCCCATTTCTCCTCTGCCAGCCCATTTTCTTCCCTGTAGACCACTTTTTGTGGTCGGTCGATGTGGGGAAGTGGTTTGGAAATACTCTATTAATCTACTGGGACGCTCGAGATCCTCAGTGTAGACAGGCCCGTGGGCCTCATGCTACAGTTCGGACTCAATTTTGTGTCACGGTTCTTAATCTGAACCAAAGAGTCCAAATCCGGCAAATCGTTTTGAGAAAACTGTTTTTTGAAAGAAGTGCCAAACATGGACTGCTTTGCCAGATACAGAGTCGCCACCTAAATATTTTATTTTGGAAAATTTAGGAAACCCTGACTCGGTGCCAAAAGGCCACGTGTCCGTCATCACCAAAGTTGCCTCGACTCGGGAACTTGGGTACGATTGGGGAAGGTCACTTCGTGAGCACCCCCGCTCGCCCGGTCATAGACCGGCCTCTACTAACCATGATATCAATTTTTGAAAAACATTGTGAGTTCTTATTCTGATTTATTAGCCTAGGTTACTATGTGATGCGCACAGCATATAAGTATAGACCGGGTCGCCTGAATTGGAACGAAACATTTCATGCTTGTTTTTGAAAATGGTTTGCTACCCGCAGGTAGGCTTTAAAACATTTGATGATTTATTCCAATTTAAGTAACCCAACCTTCACCCACAGGCATTCAGGCAGTTATATCAGATAAGCACATAGCCTCATGGTAAGCATGCTATCATGGCAGTCACTCACACGCATGCAAGGATGCTAAAGCATAAAACTTACCGAGTACTCCAAGCCAAAATAGGAATTTATTAGAAATCATGCATGATCCTAAATATACAGAAATGCATGATGCAACACATGCAAAATGCAATTATAGCAGGCTCGGCTATTCTAAGATGGCATATGAAATGTTACAACTACCATGTATTCAACTTTGAAATTGAAAGTACAATGCAGTTAGTATGATGCGCCGAGCCCGGTGCATGCAATACAGATGAATGAATGCAAACATGCTGTCATACTGTATGCTAATTTAAATATGCCCTAATCTAACCATCATAAGCGGATAAATAAAAGGGAGAAAGACGTGGGGTTAGAAGACATACATCACACTCACGCACACTCATTACAGTTGTGCCCTCACTCGGAGGGTCCGAATAAATATACAGTCCAAATATTACAGTCCCGAATAAAAGAATATTACAGTCCAAAATATTACAGAATCCTAATTAATTAACAAATTAACTAAGAAAACAAGTAAAACTGGCGTGCAAGCCAGGGACTGCCTTTCTTCTGATGGATGATGCATGTCCGGATTGTCTTGCGCGGAAATCCACCGGAATGCCCCAATTAGCCTCTGTTTACACCTGTTCTTGAAATGCGTGCCAAGCCCCAAAAAGTTGCTGATTCTTCGTTTTGCTGCAACAGAGAGCAGGAAAGGGGCATAGCAATATATTTGCACAGATATATGCATGTCTCGATCCTCGTGCCATCAATCACGCATACCGAGGCATGATGGCCGAGGAGTCGAAATGCACAACTCAATATAGGATGAATGCATATGAAACTACAGCTAAAACCTAACTCCATCATGGATAATCCGGAGTGTCGGTGACTGGGGAATTGAGACACATTCCGTCACTCGGAGTACGAAATGTACCTCGCTTCCCGTGCCCGGGCTAACTCCTATTCCGGACATGATGCAATATGCATGATATGCATGAAATGCAACTAAGATATAATCCTAACATACACAATGCTATGGAAATGAAATGCCTCGAAATGCGTGCACACGGGCACGCAAACCAAGAAAATGCATGAATGCAATGAAAATGAGACGCCTTGAAATGCGTGCACACGGGCACGCAAACCGAGGCGATGGCATACGCAATATGATGAAAATGAGATGCCTCGAAATGCGTGCACACGGGCACGCAAACCGAGGCAATGGTATACGCAATGAAAATGAGGTGCCTCGAAATACGTGCACACGGGCACGCAAAACGAGGCAATGGCAAAATGCTATGAAAATGAGGTGCCTCAAAATGCGTGCACACGGGCACGCAAACCGAGGCAATTGCAAAATGCAATACAATATGACTAAAATGGCATGGAAAAGGCAACATGGACTTATACTAACATGAGAGAGCCTCAGCCACACTCACATAAGAAGCCGGTTGGTGAAAATGAAGTGCCTCGAAATGCGTGCACACGGGCACGTAAACCAAGGCAATGACGGAATGCGATGAAAGGCCATGAAAACATGATATGGGCTTATACCAACATGAGTGAGCCTCAGCCACACTCACATAGGATGCCGTCGGATAAAAATGGAGTGCCTCGAAATGCGTGCACACGGGCACGCAAACCGAGGCGATGACGGAATGCGATGAAATGATATGGAAACATGATATGGGCTTATACCAACATGAGTGAACCTCAGCCACACTCACATAGGATGCCGGCGGAGGAAAATGGGGTGCCTCGAAATGCGTGCACACGGGCACGCAAACCGAGGCGATAACGGAATGCGATGAAAAGCCATGGAAACATGATATGGGCTTATACCAACATGAGTGAGCCTCAGCCACACTCACATAGGATGCCGTTGGATAAAAATGGAGTGTCTCGAAATGCGTGCACACGGGCACGCAAACCGAGGCAATGACAAAATGCGATGTAATGACATGGAAATGGCATGCAATCATTCTAATAGAATTTCAGCACTAAAATATGGGGGAAAACAGTCCCGAAATGAGGCGAAATGACATGAAATGCAAGGAATTGTCCCGAAATGCGAATTTAGGCACCCGAAATGGCCTATAGCTATGCCAAACATGCACAATGTGGACATGCAATGGAAAGACAGAAGCTAGACAGTCCCAAAAGATGCACTTTCACAGTTATAAACATGGCCAAACAGCAAGCATAGGTATGGCAAAAATGGCATGCAAGAATAGGGGCCGAAAGAGGGGTAATGAAGCAAGTGATATAAGCAAAACCCAAACTGAAAAATTTCCTTCTACAACATTGAAGAGGGACCAAAAATATGAATATTTACAGTTTATGTCAGCCTCAAAATCAGTATACAAACATGATAGAAATGTGATGCAAAATAAGGCTCAAAAGTGGCTATAACATGAGGTATACAAAATAATCACCAAACAGCCAAAGACCCTTAATAAAACATGTAGAATGGACCAAAATAAGCACTTTTCCAGAACTGTAAAATGGCCAAAAACAAAAGCATGATAGGCTAACTAAACATGCAAGAATGGGGAATAAAAGAGGGATATAACATGAAGTGACCTATGGAGGTCCCAAACCATAAAAGGACCTAAATGAAACATGAATAATGGACCAAAATAAGCACCTTTTCAGAACTGTAAAATGGCCAAAAACAAAAGTATGATAGGCTGCCATTGCATGCAGGAATGGGGGAAGAAAAGAGGAGTATAAAGGTAGGTACAACATGGAAGTCCCAAATGGTGTTGAGACCTTCTTCAATGTTGAAGAGGGGATCAAAATAAGCCTAATATCAGTTTACAACATGCTCAAAAACAGATTTTTCATGGGCCAAAAATAGCATGCAAAATTATGACATATAAGAGGATCAATGAAGCAAGTGTATCATGGGGGGCTCAAACAGGGTTGAGCCCTTAATGAAAAGTGAAGATGAGCTCAAAAGAGGGCCCTTTTCAGTTAGGGCCGGAGCTTGAAACAAAAAGCAAGTGAGGCTTACAAATGGATCAAGAAAAGGGGTCAAAGAAGAGAAAGGTTACTCACCCTTGAAGACTAAGACTTTTGTTGCTTCTTGGATCAATTTGCAGCTTCTTTGGCCTTTGAGAAACCTTCCTTGTTGCTGGAAATGAGGTGGTGGTGGTAGAGCTTGGTGGTGTAGAAGAAATGGTGCTTAAGGACTTAAGGTTTTTCAAGGAAATGAGAGGTATAGAAATGGAGTTGTGTATGGAAGCTTGAAGATGAAGTTTTCTAACCCCAACAAAGGATATATCTTGCTTGCTATATAGGCCAAAAAGGGGGTGTAAAGGTGGGGGAAAATGAGAGTAACTTTCCCCCACAAAATATCCCCCGGATAAAGATCTTTTCTGGGGGATAAAGCCTCACAGCTGTAAAGGGAACAGTGCAAGGAGCTCGGCCGGCCTGGTACTTTTGCTGCAGGTGGCCGGCCGGCCACACCCCCTAGCCGGCCGGCTAGGGGTCAAAAAGGTCAATCAGATTTTCTGGCCGGCCACCAACTGGTTGGGTCTTCCTATATGTGTACAACACAACTCTGTGGTTAAAAGTCCAAGAAAGTGGGTCCAAGGGGTTCAACATTAGCCCGGAAGGAGGGGGTCAAAAGGGTCAAGTTGAATTAATGGCCGGCCATGAACTTTTAGGGTCCTCTCATGTGTGTACATCACAAATATGTGGTTCAAAGTTCAAGAAAAAGGGTCAAAGGGGTTCAACATTAGCCCGGAATGAGGGGGTCAAAAGGGTCAAGTTGAATTAATGGCCGGCCATGAACTTTTAGGGTCCTCTCATGTGTGTACATCACAAATATGTGGTTCAAAGTTCGAGAAAATGGGCCCAAGGTGTTCAACATTAGCCCGGAAGTGCGAAAAACGGGCGCCGGAGGGCGTCGGAGGATGTATAACTGGTTGCTGCAACAATTGCTGGCCTCCCACCCTTCAGTGACCTCCCGATGATAAAATAGAGGTACCTGCCAAAAATGAACGAAAATCATTGCAAAACGAATGCTCGGGGACCAAAACGCGCAGTTCGAGGTCCCGAAAATGGGCTGTTAAGCACCGAAAGTGGCATTCGGCCACGAAGTGGGCTTCTCAGCCCCCAGTGTCCCTCAAAAGGGAGAAAATAGGAAGTATGCCAAAAATCAGAGCAAACGGAGATGGTTAGGCGGTCCCGAACAGAGGCACACGGCCAACGATCCCGAAAAACCGGAAACCGGACTCCGTAATGGGAAAAATGGCCTACGGCCACCAAATGTAGCCCACGGACATTGAGAGATGGTCTACGGGACCTCTCCTTCCCCTCAGGAAAAGAAACAAAGAAAACCGAGCCTGGTTCGCAAACCGAAGCAAAGCACAAAAGAGGGTTCGGAAGTTCGGAGGCAGGGCTCACGGCCGCAACTCTGAAACTTCTGAACGAGCACAATATGCAATATCACCAAGTGCTCAACTGGCGACGTCTGAGTCTTAAGGTCGGTCAAAAATGGGGTGTCTACAGTTGCCCCTCTTTGACAGAACTCGGAAGTCATAAGTGACGGGAGTGAATGTCAAAGCCCAGAGACGACCCATTTTTGACAAGGCCGAAGACTTAGACAAAGTAGACAAGATAGACAAAGATGTGCCCGCAGGCATGCCCGCAGGCAGGGGCAAAATGCAAATGATATGCAAGAAGATTTTGAAGATTGGACTTATACGCTACGCGAGGCCGGTTTTGAAAGTTGGACTTATACGCTACGCGAAGCCGGTTATCACTCATGATCATGCAAAGAGAGCTATAATAAAGCAATTATGCGAAATAAATGCAACATTTTAAGCAAATGCTAGGCAAGCAAGTAAACTCGAGCCAAACTACACCTCGTGCAGAAAGGATGTAAGAAAATTATGGAATTCTCACCGCGTCTCACGCGGAGAAGGCTAAAAGCGACTACTGAGAAAACCCGGAGTCTTACACACAACATCTCTCTGCGCATCACACATAGGAGAGGAAGAAGGTAAACCTCTCAGCGTATCACACGCAAAAGAGGAAAGGTAAACTTCTCAGCGTATCACACGCAAGAGAAGAAAGGCAAATTCCTCAACGTATCACACGCAAGAGAAAGCTGCTCAGCATATCACATGCAAGAGAGAAAACGGAAAATTTCTCGGCGTATCACACGCAAGAGAAAACCTCTTAGCATATCACATGCAAGAGAGAAAACGGAAAATTTCTCGGCGTATCACACGCAAGAGAAAACCTCTTAGCATATCACATGCAAGAGAGAAAAGGGAAATTTCTCAGCGTATCACACGCAAAAGAAAACCTCTCAACATATCACATGCAAGAGAGAAAAGGGAAATTTCTCAGCGTATCACACGCAAGAGAAAACCTCTCAGCATATCACATGCAAGAGAGAAAACGAAAAATTTCTCAGCGTATCACACGCAAGAGAAAACCTCTCAGCATATCAGATGCAAGAGAGAAAACGGAAAATTTCTCAGCGTATCACACACAAGAGAAAACCTCTCAGCATATCACATGCAAGAGAGAAAACGGAAAATTTCTCGGCGTATCACACGCAAGAGAAAACCTCTCAGCATATCACATGCAAGAGAGGAAAGGTAAGGAATGAACACCGGAACTCGTCCGAATGTTCGAAACCGAAGATGTCCTAACGCACCGCACGCGAGAGGAGAGAAGACGACAATTTCAAGTAAAAAGGTGCACAACGATGCAGGTGAAGTGTACATAACAATGTAAGTAATGAGCATAACAATGCTGGATAAATGTGCATAACAATGCAAGCAATGAGCATAACAATGCTAGATAGATGTGCATAACAATGCAAGCAATGAGCATAACAATGCTAGATAAATATGCAATGAGCATAACAATGCTAGATAAATATGCAATGAGCATAACAATGCTGGATAAATGTGCATAACAATGCAAGTAATGAGCATAACAATGCTAGAGGAACGCGCGTGACAATACCCGTTTGAAACAAAAATACCAAATAAGGGAATACAAGCCTTAAGTAGACCAAATTCCAAACGCAAACTCCGATTTACCTCTCGAAGGGGTCACCATACATTCCAAAAAGGATACACCTCGTGCATGCCGACTGACGATGAACTACACATCGAAGACACGAGTTGAAAATTCCGCAGAAACCTTTTGAGCTGAAAAGAGTGGGTTCTCCTTGCACTTTCTTGATTGTACTTCCAAACCGCAGTTACTACCTTTCCTTCCTGGTCATGTTCACAACTTTCCCTATTCTCCAACGGGGTGACAGACTAGGTTGATTCAGTATCCAGAATCGAGGCGCATTCACATGCTATCTCAATCTATGGGGCTGCCATACAGATTTCAAGCCGAGGATAGACCCCTGGGTATTTAAACCAGACTTAAGTCTCGGAAATTCCGAACCATTGCGTTCTAGGCAATAGCCGTCCGAACTCTAGTTTCCACCGTTGCAGTTGGTCTCCTAGGAACTCATTGCAAACACAGCCAAGATGCCTCTGGCGGGGAATGGTACTCAGGGAGAGCACTTTTGATTGCCATTTTGGCTTGAAGTAGCCTTGATCTTGAGCTTGAGGTAAAGGCGCACTCATACTTCGGAGCTTTGGCAAGACTTGAAGAGGTACACACAGAATGTAGTCTCGGAACTTACTGAAGTTGAAACAAACTCAGATACCCGATATTTCCTCTTTTCTTTTGCTTTGTAGTCTAGAACCCATATAGTTTCAAATAGGTCCTAGTTTTGCTGTTTCGACATGACCTGGGTTAAACCCTGCGATTTTAGAAAGAACAAATTCCCTTTTTGCACAAATGTGGAGAATGGCATAGCACTCTGAGCACACAACAAATCATTTTTTTTGAAATTGAGAAAATGAGTTCTCGACCAGGTATTGAGCCCATGACTGAACACAGTGAAAAGAGATTCAACAACAAAAGGTAAACAACCTAAACATATCGAGACACGCTCAGAACGACTCAGAGCAAGAATCGAGACAAACAAAACTAAAGACACGACACACAGACGTGCACAGGGAGCCTGTTCCACCGGGTATTGTTTCCCATCCTTTCTCATTTGTGATTCTCACATCACTCTGGCACTCAATCTCTTGTTTTCTGAAAAAGCCCTTTTCTCACTTTTTCTCTCATCCCACATCTCTCTATTCTTCAATCTCTCATTTTCAATCCTTCCCCTGGGTGGTTGATGGATAAACAGCAAGTTGAAGGCTCTCGCCCCTAGCACTCAGCTAGATTCTTCTTTCTTCCGCTCACAGCTAGTGAATTCCTCCCACAGAGGGGTTGCGCTACAACTGGGTGTGTAGCAAATCTGCAGCTAGCATCGGTTGATGATGCTTTGCTGGGGGGTTTGGACGTGATAAGATCTGTCCAAATGATGGAGTGGAATATCTTGCCCCATTCTAGTTCGTGCTTCGCACTTTGCTTGATACCTCGTTGCTTGGAGGATGTGAGAGCTTTCTGCCCTTTGTTGTTAACTTCAGTTGTGCCCTATTCTGGCAGGTAGAGTGCCCTTCTTGGCAAGTATGTTGACAATGGGAAAGACAGGAGGCCTGACTCAACTGTGCCCCTAGTTCATCATTTTGACCATTTTTTGTTTTAGTTTTCTCCCAAAAAAAAAAAAAAAAAAAAAAATTTGACCAAAATGAGAGTTAGATTAACATACTTGTTCAAATTTCTGATTTAAAATCATGCAAGTCAGGCTATGAGCACTGAAAATTTTCCTCTTTTGGGTCCAAGAAATGGTCCAGTTTTGAAAATGGAATACTTTTCGAGAAGATTAATCAACTTCATTAAAAATTCTCAAAAACTATTTTTGCAAACGACTACTGCTCAACAACCACGGAAGCTACTCTTGAGATGCACAACCTCGGATCCGAAGGAAGATTGCCCCTTGCTTGAAGGACACTGCATGGCAATGGAAAGTTGCCCCTTGTTTGAAAGGCACCGTGGCGCATTGAATGGCAACGGAAAGTTGCCCCTTGTTTGAACGGCGCCACGGCGCATTGAATGGCAACGGAAAGTTGCCCCTTGTTTGGATGGCACCGTAGCGCGTTGTTGGCAATCCTCAGAGTGACGAACACAATCCGTCTCTCGGATACAGAGAAGGCAAAGATGATCAAAGCCATTACATGGACACAATTGAATTGTTTTACGGCTGGACTTCAGAATGAAGTTGCCTACGTATCCCAAAGATGGGAATCAAGCCTCACGTAGTTCGGGGTTAAGGTACACTCGGGTATTAACCTCTCCTTTTTAGGCTCTAACTTTTGCCAAGGCGCCCGTTGCGGGTTTTCGACCTTGCGAGCTTTGTTCTTCTTTTCTTTTCAATTCTTTTCATTTCTTTTCCCTTTTTTTATTTTCTTTTTTGTTCTTTTCTTTGCATTTTTCTTCATTTTGTTCTCTTTTTTGTATTTTTCTCTTGCTCTAACTTTTGCCTGGGTCACCCTTCCGGGTTTTTGGCCCAGCGAGCCTCTCAAGGGTAAAAGTGTAGCTTGGTCCATGCCAAATGGTTATAGGGTTTCGAAGCCATCCGTATCCAGGAGAGTGGCTGTTGATTTGCAAGAGGACTCATTTTCAGCTCTTCGAGCATGTCTGATATCTTTGCCCCTAGTTTGAGGGGTACTTCTGTTCTAGCTTTGCAAGCTTCTTCTGATCTTCTGATCTTTTTTATCTGACTTTCCTGGCCTCTTGTTCGAGGGCTGCTTCAAATCCGGCCACACAAGCCTCACATCGTAGTTGACCGTTGAACCTTCTGAATTCAAGTTTCAAGGTTTGGAGGCAAAGGGGGTGAGTCTCGAGGCTGAGAGCGATCCTAGGCTGCACAATCTCAAGAGCGATTCCACACAAGTCTTCGCAGGACCACGCAAAACATTTTGTTTTTGAAAATTTTTAAGAAAGCGACAAATCGCTCGCGCTGAAGATAGTGTAGAACCAATCTGGATCAAGCCGGGGTCCTTCTCAGTACTCACGCTAACAAGCATGATTTCATTCGTTAAGGGCTTAGCAAGCCTCTCTTTCTCTCAATTGATCAAAATTTTGCAAATCCCGAGGAATTCCTTCCTCTTCGTTTTCACCGCAGTGTTTTAAAAAAAAAAATTTGAAAAAAACTTAGGTCAATGCAATGATTTTGGGGTGCAGAAGAGTAGGTGGAATGCACTGCCATTTCATTCAAATCCCGGCACAACTAGCACATGGCAGAAGCAAATGTGAGAGTGTGGAAATCACTGCTGTTTCATTCAAAATCTATTGGTACAACTGGCTCCCTGGCAGAAACAGACTCAAAACAAAACGAAAAGACAAATACAAAACAAAATGGTGATGCCTGAGGTAACACCCCCTGGAATCACCCGACTCCTATACAACAGGACTGACTTGATACAACAAGACAGACCCAAAACAAAAGAGACAGACTCAAAACAAAAAGACAGACTCAAAACAAAACGACAAGACTGACTCAATACCCAAGTCAGAATGTAGCATTCGCCAACTGCTCAAAATGGTGCGTGCCATACGCCATATCTGGAGTAAACTGAGTGCCGCCCGCAGGTGGTTCATCCCTCGATCACATCACGTTAGCCCCCACAAATTCACTGATCAAGTGCCGATAGGCTTTGTAGGACTTGGTGCGGGGATGACCCCGTTGTCGATCAGATCTTGTATTTCGTGGCGGAGACGAAAGCACATGTCAGTATCATGGCCAGCTCGCTGATGGAAGGCACAGTAGTCGGTTGGGTTATGTGAGAGAGGGAGGTTCTTTGGTAATGGCTGCGGTTCCAGGGGCTTCAGATGCCCTTTCTTGATCAAAGCCTCTAGAGCCTTTAACAAAGGCATATAAAGTGGGGTGAAAACCTTCTTGGCTTGGGATGGATGTTTGGCTGCTTGCGAGCTACTTCCGGACGTACCGGCGAATGGGGTAGCTGTTTTTGATACGGTGGTAGCCACCATGCCCACATCAGAAGATCTTGCAGCTGCATCACCACTGGTGGTCGCATTCGAACTGCGGGTAAACGCCCTCCTGGGTTGCTCCTTATCCTGGTCAAACAGACCTTGCCTCATTGCATCTTCGATTTGTACCCCCATATCGTGCAAATCTGAGAAAGTGGGAAAGGGGATTACAATCATTCTCTGCATTAGCTTAGGCTGGAGATTGCGCACAATCATCCGGATTTGATCCTTATCAGTAGGCCTTAGAGTCATCATCGAGGCCTTCGCTCTCCACCGAGACACGAATTTTGAGAAGCTCTCCTTCGGCTCTTGCCTCATTGTCTCAAGATCGCGGGTCGTAATCTCGATTTGGGTATTGTATGAATATTGTGCGACGAAGGCCTCGGCCATCTCCTCCCAGCTTCGTTTCACCGAATCTTCCAATTTGGCATACCAGGTGACTGCAATACCCGACAGGGTCCTGCCAAAAAGGGAGAGCTTCTGTAATCTTGTCAAACCCATCGGGCGCAAAACATTTGAAAACAAGCTCAGGTGGACCATGGGATCTCCTGACCCATCAAAACGGTCAATGTGAGGCATCTTGAACCTGTCCGGCAGAGTTACAGCTGCGTCGGTGTACTCGTCCTCAATGCCCGGGATGGACTTTACCCCCTGGGATTTCTTGAACAGCTTTTCAAGTTTGCTCAACTTCAACGCTGTGGGGTCGACCTCGAACTCGGAGGGAGAGTTCGGTAGATTGGTAGGTGCTTTGGATAGTTGGGGTAAAATTGGGGGCGGAGCCGGGCCTGCCGGAATGTCCGTACCTTCCTGGACATTTGGCGTCTCCCCAGGTGCTGGAGCTCCTGTTGGGGGAGGAACTTGTTGTGAGGTGGACGCGTCGCTTTGCTGTTGCAGCTTGATGATGAGCTCGGCCTGCCGAGCCATGATCGCAGCCTGCTGTTTGGCAAATTCCTCCTGGCGGGTAGCATCCTGCTGCATGAGTTTCATACTCTCTTGCATCTGGCGCATCATTGCCACCATCTCTGATGTGTTCGGCTGATCCATCTGACTGGTTGGTATCTATCCATGCAGTAGAAACTGAGACCTCAGCCTGACTGTTCACTGGTGGGGTGGATAAGGGCCGCTGACCTGGTAACTGCTGAACCGGTGATTTGTGCCCGACTAGCCCTTTTACCCTGCCTCTGGCAAAAGAACACTGATTGCCCTTGAACTGAGTCTCTGACTTGACAAAGTCTATCAGCACAAGTTCGATGAACCTCGGGGATATCGGAGCCTTCTGAAGCTATGGTTCCCAGACTACCCTGCAAAAGAGAAAAACAGACAGCATCTCAGCCTGATTCCATCTGAACAGATACGAGCATAGTTGAATGAGTGTGCCCTCTACTGAATTCTGCCCCAAAATTCTGCCCCAAATCTGAGTCTGATACCCACAGGTAAAGCTGACTCCCAAATACTGATAGTAATGCCCGCAGGCCTGATGCCCAGACTTGCAAACTGATACATGCATTCCTGTAGAGACGCACTCTAAAGCACATAGCAGACAAGTGAGAGCCAAAACACCCCTATGTTGGGGTAGGGTTTCCCTGTCCTATTCTGTCAGGAGCTAGGGTTTCACTACGCACGCAGCGGTTTCAAACAACCTATGATCGGGTAAGCAACCTGTCCTAGTTTGGAATGGTCACTATGGATCCGAATATGCACTAGGTCGAATGGTCAAAGAGGGTGCCCCGGTAAAACCGGGGTTTGTGTTCCCATACTGGCAGAGCCCACAACCGGTCAGCCTTATGGTCATGCCTTGACAAGACAAGCCTCCGGCAAACCGTTCAGCAATAGCAGATGGCAAACACGGTGTCCTAGGCGCACCAATGCAAATGCAATGCAAAGAATCACACAAGTGTAGTAAAAAACAGATATCATGAGTTCGAGTCAAGTTCTCTAAATCCCCAGCAGAGTCGCCAGAAACTGTAGACAGGCCCGTGGGCCTCATGCTACAGTTCGGACTCAATTTTGTGTCACGGTTTTTAATCTGAACCAAAGAGTCCAAATCCGGCAAATCGTTTTGAGAAAACTGATTTTTGAAAGAAGTGCCAAACATGGACTGCTTTGCCAAATACAGAGTAGCCACCTAAATATTTTATTTTGGGAAATTTAGGAAACCCTGACTCGGTGCCAAAAGGCCACGTGTCCGTCATCACCAAAGTTGCCTCGGCTCGGGAACTTGGGTACGATTGGGGAAGGTCACTTCGTGAGCACCCCCGCTCGCCCGGTCATAGACCGGCCTCTACTAACCATGATATCAATTTTTGAAAAACATTGTGAGTTCTTATTCTGATTTATTAGCCTAGGTTACTATGTGATGCGCACAGCATATAAGTATAGACCGGGTCGTCTGAATTGGAACGAAACATTTCATGCTTGTTTTTGAAAATGGTTTGCTACCCGCAGGTAGGCTTTAAAACATTTGATGATTTATTCCAATTTAAGTAACCCAACCTTCACCCACAGGCATTCAGGCAGTTATATCAGATAAGCACATAGCCTCATGGTAAGCATGCTATCATGGCAGTCACTCACACGCATGCAAGGATGCTAAAGCATAAAACTTACCGAGTACTCCAAGCCAAAATAGGAATTTATTAGAAATCATGCATGATCCTAAATATACAGAAATGCCTGATGCAACACATGCAAAATGCAATTATAGCAGGCTCGGCTATTCTAAGATGGCATATGAAATGTTACAACTATCATGTATTCAACTTTGAAATTGAAAGTACAATGCAGTTAGTATGATGCGCCGAGCCCGGTGCATGCAATACAGATGAATGAATGCAAACATGCTGTCATACTGTATGCTAATTTAAATATGCCCTAATCTAACCATCATAAGCGGATAAATAAAAGGGAGAAAGACGTGGGGTTAGAAGACATACATCACACTCACGCACACTCATTATAGTTGTGCCCTCACTCGGAGGGTCCGAATAAATATACCGTCCAAATATTACAGTCCCGAATAAAAGAATATTACAGTCCAAAATATTACAGAATCCTAATTAATTAACAAATTAACTAAGAAAACAAGTAAAACTGGCGTGCAAGCCAGGGACTGCCTTGCTTCTGATGGATGATGCATGTCCGGATTGTCTTGCGCGGAAATCCACCGGAATGCCCCAATTAGCCTCTGTTTACACCTGTTCTTGAAATGCGTGCCAAGCCCCAAAAAGTTGCTGATTCTTCGTTTTGCTGCAACAGAGAGTAGGAAAGGGGCATAGCAATATATTTGCACAGATATATGCATGTCTCGATCCTCGTGCCACCAATCACGCATACCGATGCATGATGGCCGAGGAGTCGAAATGCACAACTCAATATAGGATGAATGCATATGAAACTACAGCTAAAACCTAACTCCATCATGGATAATACGGAGTGTCGGTGATTGGGGAATTGAGACACATTCCGTCACTCGGAGTACGAAATGTACCTCGTTTCCCGTGCCCGGGCTAACTCCTATTCCGGACATGATGCAATATGCATGATATGCATGAAATGCAACTAAGATATAATCCTAACATACACAATGCTATGGAAATGAAATGCCTCGAAATGCGTGCACACGGGCACGCAAACCAAGAAAATGCATGAATGCAATGAAAATGAGACGCCTTGAAATGCGTGCACACGGGCACGCAAACCGAGGCGATGACATACGCAATATGATGAAAATGAGATGCCTCGAAATGCGTGCACACGGGCACGCAAACCGAGGCAATGGTATACGCAATGAAAATGAGGTGTCTCGAAATGCGTGCACACGGGCACGCAAACCGAGACAATGGCAAAATGCTATGAAAATGAGGTGCCTCAAAATGCGTGCACACGGGCACGCAAACCGAGACAATGGCAAAATGCAATACAATATGACTAAAATGGCATGGAAAAGGCAACATGGACTTATACTAACATGAGAGAGCCTCAGCCACACTCACATAAGAACCCGGTTGATGAAAATTAAGTGCCTCGAAATGCATGCACACGGGCACGCAAATCGAGGCAATGACGGAATGCGATGAAAGGCCATGAAAACATGATATGGGCTTATACCAACATGAGTGAGCCTCAGCCACACTCACATAGGATGCCGTCGGATAAAAATTAAGTGCCTCGAAATGCGTGCACACAGGCACGCAAACCGAGGCGATGACGGAATGCGATGAAAGGCCATGAAAACATGATATGGGCTTATACCAACATGAGTGAGCCTCAGCCACACTCACATAGGATGCCGTCGGATAAAAATAGAGTGCCTCGAAATGCGTGCACACGGGCACGCAAACTGAGTCGATGACGGAATGCGATGAAAGGCCATGGAAACATGATATGGGCTTATACCAACATGAGTGAGCCTCAGCCACACTCACATAGGATGCCGTTAGATAAAAATGGAGTGCCTCGAAATGCGTGCACACGGGCACGCAAATCGAGGCAATGACAAAATGCGATGTAATGACATGGAAACATGATATGGGCTTATACCAACATGAGTGAGCCTCAGCCACACTCACATAGGATGCCGTCGGATAAAAATGGAGTGCCTCGAAATGCGTGCACACGGGCACGCAAACCGAGGCGATGACGGAATGCGATGAAATGATATGGAAACATGATATGGGCTTATACCAACATGAGTGAGCCTCAGCCACACTCATATAGGATGCCGGCGGTTGAAAATGGGGTGCCTCGAAATGCGTGCACACGAGCACGCAAACCGAGGCGATGACGGAATGCGATGAAAGGCCATGGAAACATGATATGGGCTTATACCAACATGAGTGAGCCTCAGCCACACTCACATAGGATGCCGTTGGATAAAAATGGAGTGTCTCGAAATGCGTGCACACGGGCACGCAAACCGAGGCAATGACAAAATGCGATGTAATGACATGGAAATGGCATGCAATCATTCTAATAGAATTTCAGCACTAAAATATGGGGGAAAACAGTCCCGAAATGAGGCGAAATGACATGAAATGCAAGGAATTGTCCCGAAATGCGAATTTAGGCACCCGAAATGGCCTGTAGCTATGCCAAACATGCACAATGTGGACATGCAATGCAAAGACAGAAGCTAGACAGTCCAAAAATATGCACTTTCACAGTTATAAACATGGCAAAACAGCAAGCATAGGTATGGCAAAAATGGCATGCAAGAATAGGGGCCAAAAGAGGGGTAATGAAGCAAGTGATATAATAAAAACCCAAACTGAAAGATTTCCTTCTACAACATTGAAGAGGGACCAAAAATATGAATATTTACAGTTTATGGCAGCCTCAAAATCAGTATACAAACATGATAGAAATGTGATGCAAAATAAGGCTCAAAAGTGGCTATAACATGAGGTATACAAAATAATCACCAAACAGCCAAAGACCCTTAATAAAACATGTAGAATGGACCAAAATAAGCACTTTTCCAGAACTGTAAAATGGCCAAAAACAAAAGCATGATAGGCTAACTAAACATGCAAGAATGGGGAATAAAAGAGGGATATAACATGAAGTGACCTATGGAGGTCCCAAACCATGAAAGGACCTAAATGAAACATGAAGAATGGACCAAAATAAGCACATTTTCAGAACTGTAAAATGGCCAAAAACAAAAGTATGATAGGCTGCCATTGCATGCAAGAATGGGGGAAGAAAAGAGGAGTATAAAGGTAGGTACAACATGGAAGTCCCAAATGGTGTTGAGACCTTCTTCAATGTTGAAGAGGGGCTCAAAATAAGCCTAATATCAGTTTACAACATGCTCAAAAACAGATTTCTCATGGGCCAAAAATAGCATGCAAAATTATGACATATAAGAGGATCAATGAAGCAAGTGTGTCATGGGGGGCTCAAACAGGGTTGAGCCCTTAATGAAAAGTGAAGATGAGCTCAAAAGAGGGCCCTTTTCAGTTAGGGCCGGAGCTTGAAACAAAAAGCAAGTGAGGCTTACAAATGGATCAAGAAAAGGGGTCAAAGAAGAGAAAGGTTACTCACCTTTGAAGACTAAGACTTTTGTTGCTTCTTGGATCAATTTGCAGCTTCTTTGGCCTTTGAGAAACCTTCCTTGTTGCTGGAAATGAGGTGGTGGTGGTAGAGCTTGGTGGTGTAGAAGAAATGGTGCTTAAGGACTTAAGGTTTTTCAAGGAAATGAGAGGTATAGAAATGGAGTTGTGTATGGAAGCTTGAAGATGAAGTTTTCTAACCCCAACAAAGGATATATCTTGCTTGCTATATAGGCCAAAAAGGGGGTGTAAAGGTGGGGGAAAATGAGAGTAACTTTCCCCCACAAAATATCCCCCGGATAAAGATCTTTTCTGGGGGATAAAGCCTCACAGCTGTAAAGGGAACAGTGCAAGGAGCTCGGCCGGCCTGGTACTTTTGCTGCAGGTGGCCGGCCGGCCACACCCCCTAGCCGGCCGGCTAGGGGTCAAAAAGGTCAATCAGATTTTCTGGCCGGCCACCAACTGGTTGGGTCTTCCTATATGTGTACAACACAACTCTGTGGTTAAAAGTCCAAGAAAGTGGGTCCAAGGGGTTCAACATTAGCCCGGAAGGAGGGGGTCAAAAGGGTCAAGTTGAATTAACGGCCGGCCATGAACTTTTAGGGTCCTCTCATGTGTGTACATCACAAATATGTGGTTCAAAGTTCAAGAAAAAGGGTCAAAGGGGTTCAACATTAGCCCGGAAGGAGGGGGTCAAAAGGGTCAAGTTGAATTAATGGCCGGCCATGAACTTTTAGGGTCCTCTCATGTGTGTACATCACAAATATGTGGTTCAAAGTTCGAGAAAATGGGCCCAAGGTGTTCAACATTAGCCCGGAAGTGCGAAAAACGGGCGCCGGAGGGCGTCGGAGGATGTATAACTGGTTACTGCAACAATTGCTGGCCTCCCACCCTTCAGTGACCTCCCGGTGATAAAACAGAGGTACCTGCCAAAAATGAACGAAAACCGTTGCAAAACGAATGCTCGGGGACCAAAATGCGTAGTTCGAGGTCCCGAAAATGGGCTGTTAAGCACCGAAAGTGGCATTCGGCCACGAAGTGGGCTTCTCAGCCCCCAGTGTCCCTCAAAAGGGAGAAAATAGGAAGTATGCCAAAAATCAGAGCAAACGGAGATGGTTAGGCGGTCCCGAACTGAGGCACACGGCCAACGATCCCGAAAAATCGGAAACCGGACTCCGTAATGGGAAAAATGGCCTACGGCCACCAAATGTAGCCCACGGACATTGAGAGATGGTCTACGGGACCTCTCCTTCCCCTCAGGAAAAGAAACAAAGAAAACCGAGCCTGGTTCGCAAACCGAGGCAAAACACAAAAGAGGGTTCGGAAGTTCGGAGGCAGGGCTCACGGCCGCAACTCTAAAACTTCTGAACGGGCACAATATGCAATATCACCAAGTGCTCAACTGGCGACGTCTGAGTCTTAAGGTCGGTCAAAAATGGGGTGTCTACACTCAGCTGACAACTTGAAAAGAAACAAACACTCCGGTCGAGGGTGCCAGAATTAGCACTCCGACGGATAAGTAAGTCCCTACTCTTGAGATTACTTGTATTTTAAGTTAAGCGTAGTGATTCTCTCGTACCTCTGTCTGGCTGATGTTCTTCTATTTATATCTTTTCTTTCTTGGGCCTCGGGACTGGGCCCACTTTCAATTCGCCGTATAACTATTTACTCGGCTTCTTTTGTTGCAAACCGCTTTTCACTCGGCCCTTTACCCAACCGGCTATTTGGCCGAATAGGGTAGGATTTTAATGTGCAAGACGGGGCTGAATGCGATGTATATATTTCGTCTCTCCAGGTCCAATAATATTCGGCCTCTTTACGACTCCTAGTATTCGGCCCCCACAATTGCCCCCCAAGCACTGCACTAATGTCAGTTAGCTGGAGTGTTTGGTTTCGAACTCAAAAAATCAGAGCCGAAATTCGGCCGCTAACCTCATTCCAACGTGGATGTCAGAGCACACACCTCTCGGTTATTATTTCAGCTTCTCGCCCCTTCGTACGTTTTCATTTATTGTGATTTAAAATCTTGTTGTCTTTTCGAACACACATTTTTGGATGCTTAAGAGTTTTTGGACTGCCTTCCGACTCACCTCTGTAACTTCCATTCATCCTTCGTTGCCCTTTCCGTCACTTATAAGTTTTCTTCCTCTCTGCTTCCTCTCTGCTTTGAATCCCTTTTCCTGGTTTGCCTTGAGTTTAGTACGTTCATATAGGATGATCGAAATGGCAAAGCATTTGAAAGACATTCTCTTCGCGGATCGAATCTCTGGTTTTCGACGCCATTTTTCTATCCCAGATGATGTTCGTTTGTCGCTTGTGACAGACAGCACTCTCGATATGGAGAGGGATGATGAATGCACAATTGTCTTCCCTCTCTTATCAATTTCAGAGGGCGAAATCCGCTTCCCGCTTCATCCATTTCTTAGGGTTGTCCTTCGCCATTGGGGTCTAATCCCCTCCCAACCCAATGTCAACTTTTTTAGAATCGTAATGCGGATTATAGAGCTAAACCGTCGCCTTAGGATTAACCTCGGCATACCTGCTATTCAGCATTGTTACGCCTTGGCCAAGTCTTCTGGTCGGCATGCACCCTATTTCCTTAGGGCTGAGGACACCGACCATCAACTAGTGACTATGCTTTCCAGCTCTGGCAAGCGAGTCGACGATGTTATGGTCGTTGTCCAAGGTAACTGGGAATTCGACGAAGGCGTGGATCGCCTTGATCCCATTCCTAGACGGAGGGGTGAACCAGGTGGCCGTATAGCTTTTTGTGTTTATTTTTCTTATATTTATAAGGCTTCATTTTTGAGATCTCATGGTTCGGTTTGTGTAGGAAAAGACTTGAAGAAAGTCTTGACTTCGACCGACGACACCGTTCTTTCAGAGATCAAAGTCGCGCTAAAATACTTCGGCCGTCCAAGCCTTCAGAAACAAGGGAGGGTGGCCCACATTCTTCTTCGATACGAGCCGACTTACACGACCTTCTCGGCAGCAGAAAACATCCCGATTCCGAGGGGTGAAGAGTTTCTTACGGCTCTTATTTTAACCAACTTTATAAACTTGTGCCAAATCGGTTTCGAAGGATCCGACTTGGAGCTTGCGGAAGTCGTTGAGGTCGCTAAAGAATCAGGCCAGTCCAAGGCCGAAGTAGACGAGGCTTTAAGGGTAGCCTTTGAGGAAGCCGACCTCAATTCAGCCAACCCTCCATCCACCTCGGGTCGAGGGGAATTTTACGACGACGTCTTTATTGGATTAGAAGACCTTCCCGGCGTGAACCCTGAAGGTATGGAGTGGTTGTCACTCACACAACTCGCCAAAAAGAAAAATGTCAAACAAATGGTCGTGTGGCGCCATTCGATCCGAAGTGCCACCCGTCGCCGATGTTGAGCGCCCCCTGCCTGTTATTGAGGAGGAGACGGCTCAAACCCGAGATGCCGAGTTGAAGCCGATCGTGTCGGCAAATTAGGAGGCTGAACGAAGGGCGGAGAAACGTCCTGCCGAGGTTGAGGCCAGCTCTGGAGAAGACCCTGCTGACAAACAGCCGCGTTTAGAGGAGTCGGATATGGTTGTGCCTTTTGTGGTTCAACCAAAGATAAAAAAATATGCTGATCTCCTCTGACGCGTCGGCTATGAAAGATCCAGCCATGGCGCTGAGCATGGCTTCATCGATCTCATTGCCGTCTAACAAGGTGGCTTTCTACTCGGAGCCAGACCTTGTAGCCATAGCGTTAGCCGCTCAATCGGCTCTTCTGCTAAATATCTTGATCTTGCCTTTCCCTTTTATGCATATATTTTGGTTTTAATCTCCTGTTTTGCAGACGGTCGGAAGGATAGCCGAGATAGGCCGTCGCCAGCACAACGCCATCGAACGAATTGGCCGTTTACAATCCAAAGTTGAGGGCCAAAGGAGCCGGGCTGAGTTTGAAGCGGCGAGGGTGAAGATGGAAGTTGCAAGGGTCGAGGCCGAGATGGACAAGACAAGAAATGCAGACCAGCTCAGATTGGCTGCTGAGTAGAGGGCGAATGCAAGCGAAGCTGTTCTCAAGTTAGCCCAAGAGGCGATCGCCAAACTTGAGGCGGACTTTCCAGAATCGAAGGCGGCGAAGGAAGTAGCCGACTCTAAGGCTTCGAAGGCGTATGAGTCTGGGCAAAGCGTTGCCCTCACCAATTTAGTGGAAGAAATCCCCAAATTCGAGAATCGGGGATTCAAACACAGCTGGCTCAAAGCCCTTGCTACTGCTGATGTGACATTGGCTATGCCGATTCCATACAACCAAGTGGATGTTGAGCCGCTGGAGTCTTACTCCGAGGATTGATTAGAGCAACCGCAGTTATTTTTGTTTAAAGATTTTGAATGTAATGTTATAGCTTTTTGTTTAGTAGTTTTTATGTATGGCTATAGTTTTTAAGTTTTTGCTAGGCATTTCCCTGCAAACTTGTAGTTTTTTATCTAGTAGTTTTCACATGTAAAATGGCTGCAGTCTGTGCCCAATTTACTAATGAAAATTTCCCTTGTACTTTGCTATTACTTGTGCTTAATTTTTTTATTGATGCATAATATAGCTTTTTGCTTCTTTGGATAAAACATTCGTGTACACTTGACGATTAGATAGTTAGGCAATTCAATAATTTACCATCGTTGAAAAGTCGATCAGATTAATAAATCTGCCCTTGCCCCAGCCAATTTATGAACTCCAAAGGTCGAATACCATGAGTTCATGGAGTGGCTACGGCATAGATCGATCGGCACTATGCCCAGGCGACTAATTTACCATCGTCGAATAACCAATTAGATTAATAAATCGGCCCTTGCCCCAGCCAATTTATGTACTCCAAAGGCCGAATACCATGAGTTCATGGAGTGGTTGTGGCACAAATCGATCGGCACTACGCCCAGGCGACTAATTTATCATCGTCGAATAGCCGATTAGATTAACAAATCTGCCCTTGCCCCAGCCAATTTATGAACTCCAAAGGCCAAATACCATGAGTTTATGGAGTGGCTGCAGCACAGATTGATCGGCACTACGCCCAGGCGACTAATTTACCATCATCTTATAGCTGATCAGATTAATAAATCTGCCCTTGCCCCAGCCAATTTATGAACTCCAAAGGCCGAATACCATGAGTTCATGGAGTGGCTGCAGCACAAATTGATCGGCACTACGCCCAGGCGACTAATTTATCATTGTCTTATAGCCGGTCAGATTAATAAATCTGCCCTTGCCCCAACCAATTTATGAACTCCAAAGACCCAATACCATGAGTTCATGGAGTGGCTGCCGCACAGATCGATTAGCACTATGTCCAGCCGTCAGTAATTAATGAAACCGCCTCGGGGGCACTGCATGTGTTAAGGATAAATGGGGTGGGTTTTTCGCGCCCATAATTCCACTTATTGTGTTTATACTCGATTGAAAATAGTTTGTTGCGGAATGTCAGATTAACACGGATGTCAAGTAGACTGTTCTTCAACAACAGATAAGAAGGGTGAACATTGGCTAAGCTAGACATTGAAATGAATCGCAACAGCGAGCCCACACGCACGGGAGGTAGGACGTCTAAGGAACGGGAAAAACGGCAGCCCCTAAGTCGTCGAAGCAGGTCACCCCAATGAGAAAAACAACAACGGGGAAGCTCCCTGCGATCGCGACTGAGAAATGAGCCCAACGCGACGCTGCGACCGTTGAGTTTTGCGACTTTAGTGGGGAATAAACCAATGACGGAGACGGATTCCATTGTTAACAACCCAGGTGTAACAGTTAAGTTCGCTCGACAGATTTTTCCACCGGAAGTTCAGCAGTCGATGGTTGGTCGACAGGATTTCGAAGTATTTCGAGAGGGCATCCATGGGGCGGTGAGAGGGCTGTATACCGCTTATAAAGTAGGCAAGCGCTTGCGCGCCGCCCGACGAGAAATAGAGAAGAAAGACGAACAAATTTGAAGTTTGGAGGCTCGCGCGGAGAAGGCCGAGCATGAGCTCAGGGAGCTCAGGAAGGCTCAAACCACCGAGCCATGTGCGGTAGGTCAATCTAACCCAGTCGTGATGGAGAGAGTGACCCAACGACTGTTAAGTCATGCGATTGCCGAACGAGATACGGCAAGCATGTTTGCCGTAGAAAATGCAAGGACCATGGGTTGTGAAAAAGGCTTCCACGACGGCCGGAAAGTCGGGATAGACAAGACCAAAGAGAAACTCACGGAGCAGGTTTGCCGATGCGAGAACCGGGGCTTCAGGTACAGGTGGATTAAGGCTCTCCAAGCCTCAGAGGCACTCCAAGGAGCAGAAGTTGAGTCGGCGTCGCCATTGTATCAACGTCACGACTTTCCTTTTGACGCCTTCGAAATTGATAACGGCGATGGCGAGGGCAATGCCGAATAGAATTAAATATATATTGTAAACGCTCCAACACAGATTGGGCGTCAGCTATGTACCTATTCGCTAATTTAATAAAATATTTTATTTTGAATGTTTGTGTTTCATTTTCAACGTTTACATGCCTAATTAGGCATCTTGTTTCGAATTTTTGCATATTTTAATGTCTATGCGGTTGCGCCGACCTAACTTAATTAAGCATTTCACTTTTAATGTTTGTATGCTTTAAAGTGTAAATGGTTTTTGCCGGCTTAGCTTAACGAAGCATTCCACTTTGAATATTTGTATGCTTTAGCCTTCGTCGTGAAGGGCGCTCCGAAGCCGGAGTCTTATTCGGCTCAAACGTGTTACGCACGGCTTTGGCTCCGAATTCAGAGACTTAAATATTGGCCAATCGTGATATCCACGAAGGGTGCTCTGAAGCCGGAGTCTTATTCGGCCCAAAAGTGTCTTGCACTCATGGGGCTCCGAATTCGGAGACTTAAATCTTGGTCAATCGCGATATCCACGAAGAGCGCTCCGAATCTGGAGTCTTATTCGGCCCAAAAGTGTCTTGCACTTATGGGGCTCCGAATTCAGAGACTTAAATCTTGGACAATCGGGATATCCACGAAGGCCGCTCCGAATCCCGAGTTTTATTCGGTCCAAAGGTGACATGCACCAATGGGGCTCTAAATCTGGAGACTTGTACTGGCCAATCGTGATATCCACAAAGGGTGCTCCGAATTCGGAGTCTTATTCGGCCCAAAATTGTCTTGCACCAATGGGGCTCCAAATTCGGAGACTTAAATCTTGGCCAATCGCGATATCCACGAAGGGCGCTCTGAATCCGGAGTCTTATACGGCCCAAATGTGGCATGCACCAATGGGGCTCCGAATCCGGAGACTTGTGTTGGCCAATCGTGATATCTACGAAGGGCGCTCCGAATCCGGAGGCTTATTCGGCCCAAAGGTGTCGTGCACCAATGGGGCTCAAAATTCGAGGACTTGTATTGGCCAATCGTGATATCCACGAAGCGCGCTCCAAATTCGGAGGCTTATTTGGCCCAAAAGTGTCTTGCACCAAAGGGGCTCCGAATTCGGAGACTTAAATCTTGGCCAATCGCGATATCCACGACGGGCGCTCCGAATCCGGAGTCTTATGCGGCCCAAAGGTGACATGCACTAATGGGGCTCCGAATCCGGAGACTTGTGTTGGCCAATCATGATATCCACGATGGACGCTCCGAATCCGGAGGCTTATTCGGCCCAAAGGTGTCGTGCACCAATGGGGCTTCGAATCCAGAGACTTATATTGGCCAATCGTGATATCTACGAAGGGCGCTCCGAATCTAGAGGCTTATTCGGCCCAAAGGTGACATGCACCAATGGGGCTCCGAATCCGGAGACTTATATTGGCCAATCATGATATCCACGAAGGGCACTCTGAATCCAGAGACTTGTGTTGGCCAATTGTGATATCCACGAAGGGCGCTCCGAATCTGGAGGCTTATTTGGCCCAAAGTTGTCGTGCGCCAATGGGGCTCCGAATCCGGAGATTTATATTGCCCAATCGTGATATCCACGAAGAGTGCTCCGAATCTGGAGACTTGTGTTGGCCAATCGTGATATCCACGAAGGGCGCTCCGAATCTGGAGGCTTATTCAGCCCAAAGGTGTCGTGCACCAATGGGGCTCCAAATCCGGAGACTTATATTGGCCAATCGTGATATCCACGAAGGGCGCTCCAATTCCGGAGGCTTATTCGGCCAAAGGTGACCTGCACTGGTGGGGCTCCGAATCCGGAGACTTGTGTTGGCCAATCGTGATATCCACGAAGGGCGCTCCGAATCCGGAGGCTTTTGAACTGAATTGTGCAATATGGAAACGGGAAACTTTGCATTGCAAAAGTGAAATATGTACATGGTGAGCCATTCAAAACTAGTATCATTCTCCACAGGTCGGGTTTAATGATAAAATTTATGCAAGTGCATTGAATTCCAAGGCCGTGGCAGACTTCTTCCAGACATGTCTTTGAGCTGGTATGCCCCGACTCCCGTGATCGAATCGACCAGATAGGGGCCGTCCCAGTTAGGACCCAATTTTCCATCAGCCGATTTCCTGGCAGCTGGGAGTACTTTCTTCAGGACCAACTTTCCTGGTGTGTAGCGGCACAGCTGAACATGTTGATTATACGACTTAGCAAGCTGTTGCTGATACCGTGCCATGGATGCAAGGGTGCGGTCTCTTTGTTCTTCGATCAGAATCAAATCCAAGGCCAACATCATGTCGTTTTGGCCCATATCAAAAACTTTTGATTTCCAAGTTGGGAGGCCTGTCTCAAGGGGTATGATTGCCTGGGTTTTGAAGCATAAAGCAAATGGCGTCTCGCCAGTGGATCGCTTCGGCGTAGTTCAATGAGCCCACAACACACTCGGCAATTCTTCGACCCATTTGCCTTTAGCTTTCTCCAGCCTCTTCTTGATGCCATCCAAGATGGATTTGTTAGAGGCTTCAGCTTGGCCATTGCTTTGTGGGTAAGCCGGCGTGGCAAAATAAGGCCGGATACCATACTTGCTGCACAGCTCTCGGTAGACGCCACAGTCAAACTGTGTGCCGTTGTCTGAGATAAGTACTCTTGGAATGCCAAATCGTTATGATATTTCTCCATACAAAGGGCTTCACATCAGCATCTCGAATGTGCATTAATGCCTCCGCTTTTACCCATTTTGTGAAGTAATCTGTCGCGACAATCAAGTATCGCTTGTTTCTTTGGGCGCTCGACAATGGTCCGACGATATCAAGTCCCCACTGGGTGAACGGCCAGGGACTGGTGATAGAGCTTAACTCTTCAGCAGGCAGACGGGTTAAAGGGGAGAACTTCTGGCATTGTTCACACTTTTTCACATAACATTCGACATCTACTCTCATTGTCAGCCAATAATACCCCTGTGTTACAGCTCGATGAGCCAAAGAGCGCCCGCCAGAATGTGCGCCACAACTGCCTTCTTGTATTTCAGGCAGAAGCTCTTCGACTTTGTCCGGATGCACGCATTCCAGGTATGGACTAGAAAGGGATTTTTTATAAAGCTTTCCTTGCGGATCCAAGTAGTATCGTAGGGCTTTGTTTCGCAACTTGTGTGCTTCTTTCTTGTCTGCTGGGAGCTGTTCGGAAGACAGGAATGCAACAATGAGGTCTATCCAACTCGGTCCTGACTCTATGACATTGACCTAGACTTCCTCCGAAGGGCCAATGCTCGGCTCCGGGATGAAACCTACTTCGATGGTCTGTTTAATCTCTGAGTTAATGGCAGAGGCTAAGCAAGCCAGGGCATCTACGTGTGTGTTCTGATCTCGTGTTATTTGATTCAATTCATGATTGTCAAATTTTGCCAGCAAGGAGTTAGCCGTTTTCATGTAAGCCGCCATAGGGTCATTTTTGGCTGCATACTCCCCCTTTAGCTGATTCATCACCAGCTTTGAATCGCAAAAAACAAGCAAACGCCGAGCACCCAGAAGATGTGCATTTCGTAAACCGGTTAGAAGGGCTTCGTTTTCGGCTTCGTTATTTGATGCATCGAAGCCGAGTTTAATGGCCTGCTCAATTATTGCGCCGTCGGGAGCCATGATTACTACTCCAACTCCACTGCCCCATTGATTGGATGATCCATCACAGTACAACTGCCAAATGTCCCCCACATAAATTCTCCAGTTCAGCTTAGGTCGAATTTCATCAGACTTGAAGTCGGCAAGACCCTCAGTGAATTCGGCCACAAAGTCGGCAAGCACCTGTCCCTTGATTGAGGTTCTAGGCAGAAACTGAATATTGTACTGGCCGAGTTCAAGAGCCCACTTTGAAATGTGCCTTGATGCTTCTGCACTACAGAGTACCGACCGAAGGGGGTGGTCCGTTAGTACCCCGATGGTATGCCTCTGAAAGTAATGCATCAGCTTTCTTGCTACCATGACGAGGGCCAGAATGAGTTTTTCCAACAGAATGTAGCGTGTTTCGGCGTCAACCATTGCCTTGCTCACATAATACACTGGCCGCTGCTCTCTCAGCTATTTCTTTATTAGTATGGCGCTGACGGCCCGGCTGGAAATTGCCAGATACAAAATGAGTGGGTCACCTGCCGAAGGTGTCATCAAGAGTGGAACTGATCGGAGGTAGGTCTTGAGGCCGTTGAAACCGGCTTCGTCCTCGGCGGACCATTCAAAAGCCTTGCCCTGCCGTGGTATATGAAAGAATTATCGGTAGCGATCTGTAGACCGACTGATGAACCTATTGAGTGCGGCGGCCATCCCCATCAACTTTTGAACCTCTCTTACTGAACGAGGGGAGCCGAGCTCTAAGATTGTTGTGATTTGCCTCAGGTTGGCTTCGATTCCTCGGTGGTTGACAATGTAACTCAAGAATTTTCCAGAGCCGATCCCAAACGCACATTTTGAAGCGTTCAGCTTCATTTTGTACTTGCGTAAAATGCCGAATGTCTCTTCCAGATCGGCTAGATGAGTTTGCTCTTCTTTGGACTTGACCACCATATCATCAATGTACACTTCCATAGTGTGGCCGAGTTGCTCCTTCAACATGGAAGTGACCAGTCTTTGGTAAGTTGCCCCTGCACTCTTCAGCCCAAAAGGCATAACCTTATAGCAATAGGTTCCTCTTGGGGTGAGGAACGCAGTTTTGTCTTGGTCCCTCGGATGCATGGCAATTTGATGGTAGCCTTGGTAAGCATCGAGGAAGCTCATACGCTGATGGCGTGCCGTCGCATCTACAAGTTGGTCTATTATGGAGAGGGGAAAACAATCCTTGGGGCAGGCTTTGTTTAGGTCCGTGAAATCAATATAGACTCGCCAAGTCCCATTTTTCTTCTTCACAACCACAGTATTCGAGAGCCATGTAGGGTAGGTCACTTTCCTGATTGTCCCAGCATCAAGCAACCGGTCAACCTCTTCAACAACGGCGGCAGTGTACGTTGCGGTTGACTGCCGGTTTTTCTAAATAATCGGCTTGCATTTAGGGTCAACATTTAAACGGTAATGTGGAACCGACGGATCTACACCCGGCATCTCATACGGAGTCCACGCAAATACATCAAGGTTGCCGATCAGGAAGGAAATTAGCTGCTCTCTATCGGCTTGACTCAAGGAGGCGCCGACCATGAAGAACCTGTCTGGGTTTTCATCGATTTCAACTCGATCTAAGGCTTCTGTGGCCTTTTCGCTTGGGAGCTGCCCAACATCGTCGAGGCTCTCCCAATCCGGCACCTCAATAGAATTCGCTTGCAACTCCTTTGGTGTCTTTCCGGCAAGGAGATAACATGCTTGTGCCGACTTCTGGGAGCCACGGATTTGCTCAATGCCGCGTTCTGTCGGGAAGCGTAGCAGCTGATGATAGGTGCTTGGCATGACCTGCATAGTATGCAACCAAGTTCGACCCATGATGAGATTATACGGCGATGGTAGCTTGACGACCAAGAATTCCACATCCACTGTTCAAGAGCCTGCTTGAACGGGTAGTGTGATTTTTCCCAACGGGTATTCTGGGTTAGCGTTGAAGCCGAATAATGGATAGGAAGCCAGAGAAAGATCCGATTCGGAGAAGCCGAGTTTGGTGAATGTCTTGTAATACATAACTTTCGATGTGCTCCCCAGATCAATGAGTACGCGCTCAATGGTGAATTGGTTTACGCGTAACTCGATTACCAGGGGATCAATGTGGGAAAGCGTCACTCCGGCCAAATCTGAATCATCGAATGCAATGCTCGTAACTTCATGGGGCCGTTTAGCCAGAGTGAGCTGATTTTGTGGATCGGGATTCGACTAAATTGTATGTACCATAGATGACATTGGCAGGCTGTATATCATGTGGATCATGCCGAGTGGAGGCAAATCCTTTCATACGGCTATTGCTTTGGTCGAATTGCCTTTTCGGACGTACTATTACAACCGACCGTCTTGTACTAATTCCTCTAGATGATCCTTCAATGCATAACAACTCTCAGTGTCATGGCCATGATCCTTGTGATACTCGCACCGCCTATCCCGTCTTCTCGTGTCGGGAGGTCCCACCATTTTGGATGGCCATTTGAAGAACGGAAGGTGTTAGACTTTGGACATAACTGCGCTAATCGGTTCTGACAACTCCGTATATTTCTTATCGGGGCGCCTTGTGCGCCTGCTATCGACTTGCAGTTGTTCATTTGTTCGGTGGGGATATTGGTCGTTTGACTGGCAGAATCCCGTCTCTTGTCTCGTTTGGCCCGATGCCATGGTTCAGGGCTCTGAGGTGGTACAGAATTTAACGGCTAAGCAATTTCAGAAGGGGCCGTCTTGTTGGCCAAGTTTTCGGCTTTAATCCTCAGGGCGTCATCTTTCACTTTGCAGTATTCCTCAACTTTCTTCATCAGCGACCAGACTGTTTTGGGGGGTCTTCTAATCAAGGAACTGTGGAGAGCACTATCAGGATACAAACCCATTGTAAAGGCGGTAATGTCCATGGAGTCGTTGCAAGCATCATCGACAATATTGAAGCATTCCTAATAGCACGCCGAATACGCTCATCGAGTTTCTCCTGGCTGGATCTACATTGCTTAGAGAGAGTCGGCTTGCTTCGGTTGGACCTCGTTGGTGATAAATCTTGCCCTGAAGGATTTTTGTAGTTGATAGAAACTCTTAATCGATGCTGGCTCCAATTTATAATACCATCTGACGGCCAATGGCCCCAAACTGATCGAAAATATTTTGCATATGAGAGCCTCGTCGTCTGCTTGCAGCGTCACGGCTTGTTTATAATGATAGATATGATCAGTGGGGTCTGATTTTCCGTCGTACAAGGTGAATGATGGGGCTTTGAACTTCATGGGTAGTACTGCCTTTGCGATCCGTCGCACAAAGGGATCGTGCTGGTCCTCTTCATCTGAACCATTTCCTCTTCGCTTATGCCTTATACGTGGACTCTCTTCAGAGGAACTGGTAGTTTCGGGTCATCCCTTTTTTTTGTTTTTTTTTTCTTTGTTTTTCTTCTTTCCTTTTGCTAGGTAGTCCTATTATCATAACTTCGAAGAAATCTGATATTCCCCAAGTTTTGTGGATTTGCACTAGTTGTCATGACCCAAACCCGCCCCTATAGGTTTAGCATTATAATCGGCCAGTAATCTTGGGATTACCAAAGGCCTCTGACCTGAAAATCATATAAGAGAGGGATTGCGGAAGAAAATATGTAAAATACATCATTCATTGAGCTGTGTAAACATACATGAGACAGATAATTTAAAACTTCATATGCATAACAAAAAATCATTCTCACGTTGTACCCACACACTTAACTATAGTATCTTAAGTACAGCCAACAAAACAAACAAGTGTTATAACATGCAACACTTTAGAAACCTCCACATGAGACACAATGGTTGGCTTGACAAAATGGAAGTCGAATAGAAACCCTTAGGCTTGGTCCTGCATACGCTCACTCACATATACATATACAACCGGTGAGCTAAAGCCTAGTGAATAACATTAAGGTAAAAAGGCTAGTGAATGAATTCCGAACACAATAATATCCATAAAACAGATCATAACAGAATCAAATCTCAAATCCGAACATAATAATGATACATCCCATAGAACATAGCACATCATCATCTGACTAGAGAAATCGGTTCTGGATACCGATTAAACACATCACCACTTGACAAGTGGCTAACGACATCTCGTAATCACATATATGTCATGGACCCGTATTAACATGTCGTCCCCCATGACTTGGTACTGTCTATGGATGCCATAATAGATTTCAAACATAGGACATTCGTTCACGTAAACAAATATCATTTCAGAAATCATAACTTATCAAATCACATTTGGAACATAATTCATATGAACATATCTTTATAATAACATTACTCATAGTGGGTTTCCGGAAACGGTCAATCAACCTTCGAACATTGACCTACAAACACAAAACTACATAACACAAACATATCTTATCATTACACATGTACTTGGCCATTATGGCTTAGCTTTCTTTACGTGGGTTTCTTATTCAGTCCATTTTTCATAATTTGCACATGTGAATCACATTCTTGGATTTGTCTCATAATTTCTAATTCAATTATTCATGTAATTTCTTAGCTTAAAACTATTTAATCACTCATAATTCATGCCTAAATATGTTTAGAAAAGGACGGGAACAAAAATATGAACACAGAATGTCTTTTGAAAATATGCTGAAAATGGCTTGACCGCTCGAGCGCACATTCGGTCACTCGAGCGGACTGCTCTGCCTGTAAAAGCACTGGATGGTCTTATTCTACTCTCGAGCCATAACTCCTACGGTCGAGTGGTCCCACAATACACAAAAAGGTTCGCTCGAGCCACCAAGTGGTCGCTCGAGTGGTTTGTAATAGACTACAAAACTACCGGATGCTCGAAATGTCTGCTCGAGCAGAAAATCCTTCGCTCAAGCGACTTGCAAAAATCCTGGGTTTTCAAAACAGAGTTTTGAGCGTCCAAATGCGAATTCAAAGGCATGGCTCGTGCATGGCTTGTTTTCAAAGCTTGAAAACATTTCCAAAAATAAGAATACATGATCCTTTACAACCCTTTGCTCAAAGCTCATGAATTTAACCAAAATTGGGTTTAAAACCTCCATGCATGTGAGTTTCATAAACTCTTTTTCTCAAATTCAATGTCTTTAACAAAATTGAGCTTTAAGGCTTCAAGCATATACAAAACTCCTTGTCAAAATACAATTTTAAGAGGTAATATGTGATGATTCAAACATGCATGTGCCAATTATCAAAATCAAACTTGACATGGCAAAACCGAACATGTTTAGGCATGCATGTAGAATTCTCTTCTTAATTCTTTCCTAAGACTTTTTAAACATGGAATTTACTTACAAAACTTGATGAGATATGCATGCATGTACATTTCATCCTCCAAATACAACACAAATGGCAAAGCTCATGATCAAAATGATGATTTATTACTTATATATACATGTACGTAAGAGTTATAATCAAATTCTTCATCTTCTTGACAAACTTATGTGAAATACATGCAAATGATCATAACAACTCCATGAATTCATCTCTACAACACATAATCTTCTTGAATTAATAGTCAAAAGCTTACCTAGAGCCTTGAATTACTCTTGTTCTAGCTTAATCTTGATGGATTTTAGCCAAGATCTTCAATTCTCCTTCAATCCCTTCCTCTTTCTCTCTCTAGAATTGCACTCTCTCTCTCTCTCTCTCTCTCTCTCTAATATAAATTCTCAGAATTTTGCACTCAAATGAAGCAAATTGAGCTCGAGAATGAGCTTAAGGGCTCATATATATATATATAGCTAAAGTGGCTTGCCAAATGAAGCTTAATTAATCAAACTGAATCAATTTTTAAGAAAATTTGTCATATGATTCTAAAAATTCTGAATAACACATTGATGTAACCAATTTCGATTTCAGATGCTAATAAGGCTTTCAATTTTCAGATCAAAGCAGAATTCCAGATAGATATTTCTACGAGTAACAGATAGAAAGCCAAATACCATACAAAATACACAATTAGCACATACTTCCATTCTAAACACTTAGTTAGCATTCTTAATTACAGATTAATAGTTGATTACAGATCGGTGTTATTATAGCAGTAGGCTTTGCAAAGTTAACGACTTGATCCAAGAGCGGCCAATGTTAGTATCACTTCAACCACCAGTCAGAAGAAGAAAAACCAGGCAACCGTTGTCAGGTTAGATTAGTTGTTCTCCCGCAGCTAGTCCACCTCTCCAGTCCATCAATTCGTTGACCGGCAATATCAATCATGACACAGACTCCTATTGATTTAGAGGAAATACTAACAGCTTTGCAACGGACCATTGAAAGCCAGGCAGCCATTGGCAGCTCAGATCACTTGTTCTCCCTCAATTATTCCACCTCTCTCCAGTCCATTAATTCTCCAACTAGCAATATCATTCATGGCATAGACTCCTATTGATTTAGTGGAAATGCTAACAACTTTGAAATAGACCATTGACTCTCTTAATCATACGGTAGTTGCACAAGTTGAAATTTTGCTGGAATGCAGCACCCATCTACGGCATCTAATGCTCGACCTATACCATTCGCTCATCCAATTCTTGATCCATGCTCAGCCTTTTAGGGCTCTGACACAACCCATCAGGGGACTTTTCTCTCTTGATTTGAATGAGCTTGACCCAACTATGCAAATGATAGCTCAACTTGAGAATGTATTCAAAAAGTCTCAAGGGATTAACTCTATCCCCGACTGCAAACATCGTGCCTTTTTGGGTGTAAGGCTTGTTTCCATCCAATGTTGTACCAACTTGCTTTCAAGAGTCACCACTTAATTTTATGGGAAATTAAGAAACCTTTAATAATGAAAACTAGGTAAAAGGCCTGATTTGTTACAACCAAATAATCATGGTTCAGGAAGTAAGGTACAAAAGGGAAAAGTCATTGAATAATGCACCCCTTTTTGCCCAATCAAGTGATTGACCTCTACTAATATTCTATTTTATGAAGTTAAGAATTAATTATTTCATACAATCCATTATAAACCATAAAACCTCTTAACCCTAACATAACTGATTTAAATGAAAGAACACCACTCATTTTTATAGATTTTTGATTTAATGAATAAAGCCATGCATTTTCTACAAAATAATGATTTTCCATTAGAAAAATATTTTTTATATTACATTGGCTATAAACAATAACTAAATCAAGCAACACTGAAAAAAAAAATTCAAAATAATCAATTTTGCACAAAAGGACATCTAACTTGGATTATTGAAACCAATGCACCAAGACAAGCAATATGCTATGAAAAAGAAAATCTTACCCGGATTTCACCACCAAGGATCTGTAGACACCCCATTTTTTTACTAGTCTTAAGACTTAGGCGCTCTTTATTGGATACCCAATGATGAAAATGAGATGTATTAGTCCTATGAATCCCCAGCAAGAAGCCTAAGATGCAAGCTACAAATCACCCAAACACCTGTTTTGGCCATAATGCTTTTCGACCAAATGATATTCTTTTTCAAAATGAGTTTGGTTATGCAGTTCCAAACATTATGAATATGTCATGAGGCTCATTATTTCTCAAACTAGAATGCCCCACACTTTCAAACAAACAAAGTGATGGATACAGTCATAATGAATGGAAGAGGTGAAATCCTCTGAAATACCCGTTTCTCCTCTCAAATCAAGCTAACCTTACCTTGTTGATCTAACAATGTACATTTTGACTGGTCGGACAACATTTGATGGCCGGTCAAAAGTGCATTCAGCCGGACATCAAAGGGAACATCCGGCTGAATTGTCCGGGTATAGAGCACTTTTGAGAATTTTAGCTTGTTCTGCTCACCTATCACAAATGTCTCAGACATCTATTGGGGAGAGTCTATAAATAAAACTCAGCAGCTCATTTCTAAGGGTTGAAGGTTTGGCCTAGGACTCATACAAGCCTCTTGACCTTCTCTCTCGTTCACCTTCGTCTCTCACTTACCACCTGCACTTGTTAACACTAGAACTCCACTGAAACTTGATCCGAGGCTTCTTGTGAGGGTTCTTGGACATCTTAAAATACATCTAGAAGAACTTGAGGGAACCAAGAGGGGGTTTGTTACACAAAGAGACTTATCCTCTTTAAGAGGTGAGATTTTTGAACTTTTAATCATCTTGCTTCTCATTTTCATTTCTAACCTAGTTCTTTATTATATAATTGTTGTAAATATGTAACAAGTCCTCAGGGATGTGGAGGGAGTAAAAATTAGCCATCCATCCATTGAGTTGATAGTCTTTCTTGCCTTTCTTGCTTTCCTTAGCTAAAGCTTCTTGTTGTTGCATATTTTGGAACCTTGTGAATGTGATTAGGAGTAGAAATTAGCTATCCATTCACAAGTTTAATATGTAGAGTAGTTTTTTTCATTACTACACACTTTCTTTCATATATCCTATTATTTAAGTACTCTGTTCCATGTCTCTCAACTGTTCACTCAAAGTCAATGAGTGCTAGGGGTTGTTTCAAAGGATTGCTTGGATGGTCCTTAGGATTTGATGTTGAAAAGGATGTGTTCTTTCCCTTTCATTGAGTATTTCAAAAGCAAAACAAGAGATTTTGAGTCAAAGGCATTAAACTTTGTAGCTTGACTTTTTGTGCTCCTTTTGGATACGACTAGCCCTATAGTTCGGACTCTCGTGGTTTTGAATCTGATTCCACAAGTACAATGTGAAATAGATAAACAAAAAAGAGTCCAAATCCAGCAAATCTTTTGAAAAATTGATTTTGAAGCAAATTGGCAAAAATGAACCGCTTTGCTTGATAAAGAGTCACCACCAAAATATTTTTGAGAAATTTAGGAAACCTGAGACTCGTGCCAAAGGACACCTATCCGTTATCACCAAAGTGTTTCGGCTCGGGTACTTAGGTACGAGAGGGGAAGGTTATGAATTGAGCAACCCACTCGCCCGATCAAAGATTGGCCTCTACTAATCATGATGTGATTCTTATTTACATTATATGCTCTTGTTCCGATTATTTAGGCTAATGTTACTATGTGTTGCACACAAGTATAGACTAATTTGCAAAAATTGGAACTCTTTGATTTCATGTTTGTTTTGAAAATTGTCTTGAACACGTGTCACTTGAAAAAGTGAGCTTGTATTGACATTTATCAAATTATTCCAATTCAAACAAATGGCCTTCATCCACAGGCATGTAAACAAGTAATCACTTAAGCACTTAGCCTCACGGTATCATGCTTTGTCATGGAAACAATCACACGCATGCGATATCCTAAAGCACATAAAAGCTTACCCTAATTCATGAGGCGAGCCAAAAGAAAAACTAGTTAGAAAAATCCATGATCTTAACTAATAAAAGATGCCTAATGCAACACATGCAAAAATGCAATTAATAGGCTCGACCAGTAATTATGACATGTGAATCAATTTGATAGCATGGGTTTTAAACACGTATTCAACGAAGTAATAAACGACAATGCTTGTTAGAATGATGAATCGAGCCTCAATTCATGCAAGACAAATGGATGCAAACATGGGAAATGTTAAAAGAAACATGATTTGCTAAACTATCCAACATAAGTAGGTAAACAAAAGGAAGAAAGACATGCGGTTGGAAGACATACACATAATTACATATTGGCCCTCACACAAGAGGGTCCAAATAAATGGACTAGCTAATTAATTACCTAATTAACTAACTATTACAATACCCAAAATAAATCAGCTACACTAGGTAATTAACTAATTAACTAATTATTAAAACACTACAAATTAACTAACTATTCTAGCTAATTAATTAAATGCAATACATAGCTAGCTATTCTAGCTAATTATTACAATACCAAAATTAGGGAATTGAAACTAACTAATTAATTACAAATCCACCATTCAGCGGGTCCCGAGGATCAATGAAAGAACATATGCATGCAAGCAGATTTTTCATCTGAAAATGGCCCTGTTTTGCTGCCAAGAGGGTTCTATTTTGTAGCCAGAAACTTGCACTATTTTGCCTTAGCCTATACTCTATTCTGCAAAAAAAAAAAAGGTATTGCCTGGTCGACAAAAGTGGCTGGCAGGTCAGAAATGGTGGTTGACTGCCCCGTAAAAGTGGTCTGTTGCCCCCTAAAAGTGGCCTGCCGGCCACTAATGTTGGGTTTCTCTTGCTGTAACAGATAACAAACAGAGCAGAAACAGAGCTTTCTCAGGGGATGTCTGTCCACACTGCCTCTTCTTATCATGAAATAGCTCAAAGGAGAGGTAGGCTCGATTCGCAAGCCATTAATTGGCACAATTCCATTGCGTGATGACTTATGAATCAAGGGATTCAATTTTAATAAATGCATAATGAATGACTCGCAAACCCCATCGTTATAATGATTTGATCAAGGGAAGTGGCTGACCTTGGAAACTTGAACCATTTCATCACTAACAAGTATGAAGTGACTCAAGTCTCCATATATTAAAGTAACGTCCGATTGAACATCAAATTATGTTATTATCTTGTTACCTCTTTAAGCCCAATTTTATTAATCTTTTTTATATTACCTTTCCATTCATTAATTCATTAAGTCCAATAATGAGTACTAAGTCCACTAATGGAAAGAAGTGTCAAACAAAGGGTTTTTTGGGCATGAGAGAGACACCATGTCGTTGGTAATGAACCCCCAAAGGGATTAAACCATTAAGCACAATACCTCTATCTCAAACTTAAACAAGCAATTGGTTTGAAACAACTTTCAAGGCAACAAAAGGAACCAAGAAATAAGAGGGGTGCAGAGGTGACTAAAGATGATCACAAGTATGGATAGCTTGAAATAAATGTTATCAACTCAAACAGGTTGGTATCTAAGGCCTAAAACACCAAACCTATGAGGACCATTACACTACAAGCCTATTATAGAAAGCATGAATGAAACTAACATATAAAAACAGTCATAATATACACTAAAGTAGTGCTGAAATTTACATGGAAAAGCTTGGAAAAGTTAGCTACAATATGGAGGAATTAAAGCTAGTAAACAAGTACAAGAATGGGAGGCTAACCCTTCTATTTTTGGGACTTCAAAACATGATTTTAGTCCCTGAAAAAAATCTGAGATTTAGTGTTCAAAAGATCAACAAAAGATAATGGAATTGTGGGAAACACAAGGGCAAAGACCTAAGAAGTAAAGTGCAAAGAAGGATAATCCACCCTTCTACCTTTAATGGCCTTAAACCACAAGTTTTAGCCCATAAATATAGGTGAAAAACAGCCCAAAAACAACAAAAAAAAAAGATAGAAAAAGGAAGGGTACAAATGAGCTAGGGTGTATTCCTTTTTAGAGGAATGGCCGTTTTGAAGTTACAAGACACCAATCCAACACCCTCAAGAGCTAAGATGCAAGCCAAACACCTCAGCAAAGAACCCTCTAGCTTTTTGTTTGGTGAGTATAAGTCGAGAGTATGTAAGGTGCAAGAGAGAAAGAGAGAGAGAATTATAGAGAGAGAATAGTTTCCCACTTTGCTTCACAAAATTTTCTCCAAAATTTTTTCTCACCCTATATTATAAGAGAGGGTCATCTATATATAGAAATATATGAGAGACCCTCAGAAATATCCATACAAACACAGCTGGAAGGATGCATGCATCTGTGGAGACAGCTGGCCAAAAATATCTAGTTTTTGCATTAGTGGCCGACAGGCCACTAATAGGGGCTGGCCGACCACTAATAGTGGGCGGCAGGCCACTAGTGGGTTTGCAGGTCCCTAAATGGTTAGGCTTGAAAACCTACTATTTTGGCCCAAAACAAGGCACAAGGTTTGTATGTTTTTGAGGCTCAAAGCTGAGGCTTTTTACTGAGGGTTTCGAGCATTCGACGAGCATATACAAATTCATCATCGGGTGAGTAATTGGTGGCGCCCAAGTTGTAAGGGCGGTAAAAAAATGGGGTGTCTATAGTTGTCTCTCTTTGATAGTGCTCGAATTCATGAAGTGACGTGAGTGAATGTTAAAGCGCAGAGACAACCCATTTTGACAAGGCCATAAGACTTGGGCAAGACATAAAATAAAATGGTTGAGCCCAAAAGCAGCCTACGTATCCTTTTGCAAGGAATCAACCCAGCGTAGTTTAGGGGCAAGATGCAAATGCCATGCACAAAGAATATACCCGAAGTAGGACTTACACACTTCGCAAAGTCAGCTATGTTAAAAAAAGAATGACATGAGCATGGAAGGCGATGCAATAAGAAATAACAAGATAATGCACTAAGCTATAACATGAAGTCCAACTTTGTTTTATGCGGCAAGAGCTAAAAAAGACACGCTAACCACACCGAAGTCTTGGGAAGAGGAGAAAAATCACTCAAGGTCACATTTCATGCCTCTTGAGATAAAAAATAATTAAAAAAACCTGCTTAGGGTCTCGTTGCACGTATACTGAGACACTCTAATAATGTTAAAATCGTGAGAAGAGGAGAAAAATTGCTCAAGGTCGCGTTTCACGCATCCTGAGATACTCTAATCACGCTGAAATCGTGAGAAGAGAAGAAAAATTGCTTACGGTCGCGTTTCACGCGTCCTGAGATAGAAAAAAAATTGCTCGGGGTCGCATTTCACTCATCTTGAGATACTTTAATCATGCTGAAATCGTGAGATGAGGAGAAAAACTTCTTAAGGTCATGTTTCACGCGTCCTGAGATACTCTAATCATGGTGAAATAGTGAGAAGAGGAGAAAAACTGCTCAGGGTAGCATTTCACGCATCCTGAGATAAAAAAAACCCGCTCAGGGTTGCATTACACATGTGTTGACTTTAATCATGCTAAAATCGTGAGAAGAGGAGAAAAAAAAGTTAGGGTCGCGTTTCATGCGTCCTGAGATAGAAAAAAAATCACTCAGGGTCGTGTTTCACACGCCCTAAGATACTCTAATCACGTTGAAATTGTGAGAAGAGGAGAAAAGCCGCTCAGGGTCACGTTTCACGCGTCTTGAGATAATGCACAAAGTATGAGATGATGCGATAAAAGACAAGGGCGATAGAGTCACAAAGTGAGCTAGCATGAAAACCAATGAAATAACAATGCATGTTCTAGGCAAAATTATAGACAACCGACATATGATGTTAATTGAAAGCACGTTCTATGCCAGAATCGAAAGCATGTTCTACGCAAATACTGAAAGCATGTCCTGTGCACAATAATTATATAAAGTTACGATGCAATGCGCACATGCAACATAGGAGGCATGTAAAAATGCACGTTCTATGCAACAGAAGGGAACAAATATGTAATTCGACGAAACGCACAAAAACAACATTCGACGCCGACCTCCGATTTACCCATCGGAGGTTTTGCAAAATGCTTAAAAGGATACAACCTGCTCACTTTTGAAATTAGGGCACGTTCGCGTGCTGGAGTATAGCATGCATTGAAAAGACAAAACTAGGACAGACTTTCGAGTCATTTCAACACCAGCACCAGGCCACTAAGGAGAACTGTCGGTCACAAATGGGCTTGCTGGTCACTAATAGTGGGCGGCTGCCCACTTTTAGTGACCTGCTGGCCGCTAATGTAATTTGGGGGCAGAAACGGGATTTTGGCATGGGTCTACTTAAACACACCACCACACCTCATTTCCTCACACACCCATGTCCGAAATCACACTCTCTCTCTAGGTGCTTCCTCTCTCTAGGTTTGTGCTTTGTACGCGTTTTATAACGCCCCATGCAAACTTTATTCCCAAAACATCTTTGGTCCTCTACACTTTGAACCAACCAGATCTTGTTTTCGTTGATTTTTTGAGTTTTCAACACTTTGGGTTTATTCCCCTCGAGTTTCTCTTGGGTTTTGTGAATTTTCCCGAGTCTTGACTTTTCCTCCCCTTTTCTCTCTCCTAGGGTTGACTTTTTCTAAGTTTTCTCTCTTTCCTCTATTTTCTTACCTTTTTCACCAGTCTTCACCCAGTTTTCAGATGGCAGAGGACATTTCTCATGATGATGCCCATCCCGAGCTTCCACTTGCACTTTCACCCATAGTGGTGGAGGAGCCAGCGGTCGCTAAGGCCAATGTGGCGGCGGAGGACATTGCCGCTGATTTCAAGGCAGAGTTCACTCCAGAGCTGGAACTTGAGCCACTACCATTAAGGATGAGGCCCTTTGATTCGACCACTTACCACCCCCGTACGCACATGATGGCGCTTGGAGGCATGATGCGTTTTGACGATTTCGTCGGTGGCACGTCAAAGGATGTTTTGCTGTGGGAGCCGGACTCCCACCTTTTCCAAGGCCAATGTAACTATATTTTTCTGCCTTTCATTTGACTATCCCATACTGCCTTCCATCTGACTGTTCTACTATTACTGTCTTTCATCTGACTCCATCTTTCTTTGTCATAGGGGGACTTTCGCTCCTGTAGGGGTTACAGGGCAGTGATAGCCAGGGACTGGCACCATAAGCTCATTGCTCAGGTCTGTGAGTTAGTCGATGAGGCAGGCTTTGGCTTATTCTGCACCGGGCTCTCGTGCCGCCTGGCCAGCCGAGCTCTATTTGGAGCATTGGTGGAGAGGTGGTGGGACACCACCAACTCCTTTCACTTTTCTTCCATTGGGGAGATGACGATGACTCCCTATGACTTCTCCATGATAACAGGCTTAGAAGTAGGGGGTGATCCGATCCCCTTTGACATGGACATGGACCAATGAGAGGCGGCCTGGATCTACCTGCTCGGAGTGAGTCCGTATCTGCACATGCCAGCTATGGTGTGATACAGTTGGTTCTCCAAGCACTTCCGAGAGAGGCGGCATGAAATGTAGAAGGAGATAAAGCAGTACGCCCAAGGCTTCTTGATATTCCTTCTCGGTACCACCTTGTTCATGAACAGGTGGAACACCGTGGGTTTGTACTTATTGAGTGCCCTTGTGACCTTGTCCCGGGCCCGATTTTATGACTGGAGTGGGGTCGGCCTTGCTACACTCTATGGTTATATGAGTTTTACTTCCCGTATGAAGGGAGAGAGAGTTGGAGGATACTGGAGAGCCTGGGAGGCATGCACTACACCTTCAATTTTGTTACTTACGCTTTCTGCTTTGCACTTCCTATTCAATATCTGTTCATGCATCGTGCTTTTTCTCTGCACTTTCTGTATCTGTTTATGCATCGTGCTTTCTGCTTTGCACTTTCTGCATCTGTTCATGCATCGTTGATAATGCTGCTACCCTTTTCTTGCAGTTGTGGGTTTACACCTATTTCCCGGCTTTTGCACCAGAGCCAGTGGATAAGATCATTCCGGCCGTGCCCTACTCATGGCGATATGACAGTAGATGTCACCGCCAACACTGTGAGGACATGAACTTCACCTTCTTCCACCGATACTTTGACACAATGGCAGCCTGCAAGGTATCCCAAAATTTACAGTCATTTTTTCTTTACATTTATTGCTACTGTTCTAATTCATACTCCGACAATTGATAACAACTAACAATCTATACATCCTCTATTTCCAGATCACGTGGCAGCCCTGGGAGATGATGCCAGCCGGAGTAAGAGACCAGTATGTTGTAGCTTGGGCCACGTCTCGATACTGAATTTAACTTTAGGGTCCATTTTGCCCAGCCTGGTTCTTAGGTGAGCGTTTCATATGCTAGATTTTGGGCTCACCCGCTCCAGTCATTCCTATGACACTCCTAACATCCATAAGGACAACCGATAGCCTCCCAACTGAGGTTATTATTCAGTTCATGGTGGGGTTGGATGCTGACTACTTTAGACGGTAGGGGGATTATATAGCCTTCATCTGGACTCATTTTATGCCGCCCTTGAAAGGAGTTCTTGCAGGTGATGCTGCAGGTGCTTCTTTGGCTGGAGAGGCTGCTCAGGAGGGTGAGGCAGGTATTGGAGAGGCCTCCCCTGCTATGGAAGCCACCGGTTGGTCGGCGATTCCTACTATGCTTACTTGCTGGAGACCGAGTGGGACAGCCTATCAGATTCTGATAGAGCCACCAGAGCTAGGGCATGGGTATGTCAGAGCTCCAGGCGCACCTCAGATATAGACCATGCCTTACAACTTGCATCCCACATTTTCCCATTTCTACATATTAATGTTCAAATTCACTTGAAGGCGCCCATAGAATACACGGAGAGCCTCCTCCAGCTAGTTGTTTTTCTAGTTGGCATGGTGCAGAGGAGAGAGACACTACTTGGTCTCCACGGTATTTAGGTATTCTCCCTCATTTTTCGTACATTTTCACTACTGACTCACAGTGCTGTTCACCATACTGACAAGCAATACTCACACTGATACACGATACTACACACTGATCTATTGACATGCATTTTGACGCTGCCTCACACGGCTCTAACATGCTGTACTGCCACATACTGTATCTAATACGTTAATGTTTGTTTTCCAGATCCCATGTGCATAGAGGGCACTAGTGGCAACAGCAGCCCCAGCAGCACCTCCTCTGACAGTAGAGAGGGGAGACAGACAGATTCCAGCACATGGTTGAGATAAGCGTCGAGGTCAAGGCAAGGGTAGAGGTGCTCGGAGTTGGAGCAGCTCGGAGCCGATTTTAAGTAGGGATGATATTAAGACCAATGACTCTGAGAAGGCAGTGAGTCGACGCTCTAAGTTTGAAAACGAGGACGATGATGTAGGCTAGAGATCAGGGAGCAGAGACGACGCTAAGGCCAGCTCTAAGTCAGGGAGCGAAGATGATGATACCGGTTATGGCTCTGAGTCTACTTATGATGATAGCGGTGCTAGTGGAGATAGTGCCCGTGAGTCCCCTTCTAGGAAGAGGACGAAGAGGGCCTCTCGAGCTTGATGCGACTGGCGCAGATTTTTATACTCTTTTGCCTAGTTTCTTTTATTTTGTAGCTTAGCATATGTATAGCTTCAGATAGGCTTTTAGTTTTGCTTTTGAAAACTTGTACTCTTTTTTGTAAAAACTATGATCAGGGAAAAACCCTATAGTTTTATGAAAAAAGTTATTGTTTTTGAATCATGAGCACCACATTTGTTGAAGGAGCATGGGGTTGAATTTGAAACCAAAACCTAAAATTACTTGTATTGGCACGATGTTCTTAACCGGATAATGAGCCAACCTATGACCAAAATACAAAATATAACTCGATAAATGAAAAACAAAGTAAAAACAACTCAAACACTACTATTTGCACTTGCTAAAAAACACAAAGACCATGACAAAACCAAAAGTGGACGTCAGGCCACAAAAAGTGGGTGGCAGGCCACTAAAAAGTGGGTAGTAGGCCACTAAAAGTGGGCAGCCGGTCACTTGGGGTGCTCCACCAGAAAGTTGACAGCTGGCCACCACTCACAGCCCCATCTTCTACAAAAGGTCTTTCTTCATGATTTCTTCACCAGAACCTCATTTTTATTGTTGTTTCTTCCACAAATGGAGATATTCCTTGCCAAGAAGTTCATGGATTGGATAGCCAATTTAGACAAGACAGAAAAGGTGAATTTTTGAGGTTTTGGCATAAACGCGCTTTTTCCATTGAGCAATACTCCACTTTGCTTTCCGTTCCTCCATGTCGTGGTCCGATGTTGGGAACCAATTACGTATGTATTTTACTTCGGCGCGTAGGAAATGTGCCCGACTCTTGAAGAATTTCGAGCATTGATGGAAACCCGACGCGATGAGAAAATCATGCCTCAGCCCCGTTTTGGCCACGCCTAGGCTTTGGGGTGGATGTGTGGGCTCACCTTACATGAAGCTCGATCTTTGGCTCATAAAGGGGAGCTAGATATACCCGGCTTGATTCATTGGTTCTCCGATATCGAAAATAGAGGCGACCTTCTCTGGTAAGGTTTTTGGCAACATGCCCTTTGTTTATGTATGCTTGCATATTTTCTTCTTGCCCCTAGTTGTGGCGGAGCCAGCATTAAGGTGATCGAAGTAGCCTAATATCTGAAAGAGGATAAGACTTGCATTGGTTTAGCACTGGCTGAGACCCTAATGGGTTTAGATGCTTTTCATTGGCGAGAGGCCACTAGATTTGTGGGGAGTCCATTACTTCTTCAGGTATTGCTTCCCACCCTCTCTGATATATGTCTCCCACATCACTAGGCACTCATGCTCTATTTTCTCTGAAAGCCACTTTTCTCTCCACGTACATCTCTCTATTCTTTAATCTCACTTATTTTTCATCCCTTCCCAGGTATGGCTCATGGATAAGTTGAATGTAGTGGACCCTTGCCCCGAATATTCAGCACGAGTCTATTTCTTCTGCCAGCGACTAGTTGACTTTCCCAACGAGGGATGGTGGTGCAACTGGATGTGCAGCAGATCTGCAGCTGACATAGCTTGGCGTTGCCCTTAGCTTGACTTGAATGAGATAAGCTACAACATGTCTCGACAGCCAGGTATTAAGTTGACTGGCCTCACGCACTGCGTGTTTTACTTTCGTTTTCAATTCAGACGCCAGTTTGGACATGATCAGACTTGCCCAGAGGAGGGGGTAGAATACCCATCTTCATTTTCGATTCGTGCTTTACACTTAACTCAGTCCCTTGCTACCTGGGGGACAAGAGAGCTTCTGACCCCGGCCCCTAGTTTCAATTATGCCCTTTCTGGTGAGTGTTTGGCTTGGTTCAAGGATGAGGCACAAGCCAGGCCAACTTTGGCTATAGAGGCTTCTGCGAGCATGAGCAGAGGATGCAGGAACACCTGACTCACCTATGCTACTAGTTTATTGCTTTGACCTTTCTTTTCAAGTTTTATGATGTAAAAGAAACTTTGATTTGTATCTGAGAGTTTGGCGAATGTACTTTATGTTAAAATCAATGGAATTAAAGTTGTGAGTACTAAAAATTTTCCTTTTGGTCACAAAAATGGTAAGTTGTAAAAGGTAAAATTCTGAGAAAAATGATCACTTTTCAAAACTTTTCAAAACCATTTTCCTTTTGGTTACAAATTTTCAAAACCATTTTCGAAAATGATCACTTCTTGACGCGCGCAGAATCAATTCTCAAGATGTACAACCCCAAATCAGCAAATCATAACTGCCCCTGTGTGAATATCACTACATTCTGCATTGCAACTGGCTCTTCTGCCCAAAATGAAGATCACCACCAATGAAGATCACAACCAAGCTAACAGATAATGAACAAAGATGACCTGATCAGACAAATGGACAGGACAGTTGATTTGGAGTTGGTTATAGCTGAACTTTAGGATGAAGTTGCCTGCGTATCCCAAAGATGGGAATCATGCCTTACGTAGTTCGGTTTAGGTTCACTTCAGTATTAACTCTCTCCTTTTGCGCTCTAACTTTTTCCAAAGTCGCCCTTCAGGGTTTTCGACCTTGCGAGCTCAGTTTTTCTTTATTTCTAATTTTTCATGCTCTAACTTTTTCCTAGGTCGCACTTCCGGGTTTTGGGCCTAACGAGTCGCTCAAGGGTAATATTTCTTTAACTTGTCCATGTTGATTGGCTATGAAAATCCCAGGCCATCTAGGTCTATGAGAATAATCACTCCACCTGACTAGATAGATTTGATGATGTAAGGACTAGTCCAATTGGGTTGAAACTTGCCCCTAGGTTCATAGATGGGAGCTCGGTTGTCTTTCATCACCATATCTCCTTCCTTGAGATTTCTGGACTTAACCTTCTTGTTAAAAGCACTAGCAATTTTGCGCTGGTAGCCCTGAACATGATACAATGCCTTTAGCCTTCTCTCATCAAATAACATCAACTCCTTAAACTTGCTCTGTTGCCAGTCTGCCTCCGTTATCTAACACTCAGCCATAACTTATAGCGACGGGACTTCAATTTCAACTAGCAAAACAACTTCCATCCCATAGACGAGAGAATAAGGGGTTGCCCCTATGGCTGGTCGGATCAACATCCGGTTGCCCCAAAGTGCAAACGGCAGTTTATCCGCCCAGTCCTTGTAGGTCTCAACCATCTTCCGCAGGATTGCAGCTCGACTTTTGTGCTCCTTTTGGAGATGACTAGCCCTACAGTTTGGACTCTTGTGGTTCTATCACAAGTGTAATGTAAAATAGATAAACACCAAAGAGTCCAAATTTGACAAATCTTTTGGAAAATCAATTTTGAATGAAATTTCCAAAAATTGACTGCTTTGCTAGATACAGAGTCGCCAGTTAAATATTTTTGGAAAATTTACGAAACTCATGACTTGTGCCAAAGCCACATGTCCGTCATCACCAATATTGTCTCTGCTCGAGAACTTAGGTATGAGAGGGGAAGGTCATGAATTAGGCACTCCCCTCGCCTGATCAAAGATCGGCCTCTACTAATCATGATGTGATTTTTATTTACATTATATGCTCTTGTCCGATTTCTTAGGCTAAAATTACTATGTGATGAGCACACAAGTATAGAATATTTTGCAAGAATATAAATGCTTGCTTTCATGTTTGTTTTTTAATAGAGTTTGTGAATGTGCCACTTGGAAAAGTGGGCTTAATTGTACATTAATCAAACTATCCCAATTCAAGCAATTAGCCTTCATTCACAGGCATTCAATAAATTTATCAATTAAGCACTTAGCCTCATAGCAAGCTTCTAGAAATGGCAACAACCACACTCATGTAATATGCTAAAGCGAAAATGCTCACCTAGTACTCCAAGGTGAGCCAAAAGAAACAAAAGAGTTAGAAAATATGCATGCTCTAACCAATGCAACATGACTAATGCAACGCATGCGGTATGCAATCTAAATTGGCTCAACTACTTAACATGGCATGTTAATCAATTCGATAGCATGCGGTCTAAGCACGTATTCAAAGAATGTTAAACTAACAATGCAAGTTAGATTGATGCGCTGAGCTTAATGCATGCAAGACAATGGATGCAAGGCATAAGAGATGCTAAACAAGACATGATGCCCTAAACTAACCATCATAAGCAGTTAAATAAATGGGAGAAAGACATGGGGTTGGAAGACATACACATTATTACAAGCTTGCCCTCGCGCCAGAGGGTCCGAATAAACTAACTAGCTAAGCTAATTAACTAGCTATTACAACAACAAATTAACGAACTATGCTAGCTAGTTATTTCAAAATAACAACTAATTAACTATTCTAGCTAATTATTACAAATTGGAACTAACTAATTAATTATGCTAATTAATTAATTACAAAATTCTAATTAGCCAACTAATTAATTACAACATGAAAACAATATGTAATAAAGTAACTAAATTAACTAATTAGCCCCGGGAAGCGAGGGATGCTCATGCATGCGCAGATTTCCACCTGAAAAGCACATTGTTTTACTACCAGAATACTTCTGTTGCACAGTAGAACATCTTTTACCTCAACCTCTGCTCTGTTATGTTCCAAAAACATTGTTGCCCAATTTTACAAAAGTGGTCGGCAGGCCGGAAGTGGTGGCCTGCCACCCAGAAATGGTAGCCTGCCATCCAAAATTAGTGGCCTGCCGGCCACTGATTCTTGGTTCCTTCTGCTACAACAAAAAGCATACAGAGCACAAACAGGGTATTCTCAAGGTATGTTTGCACACGTTACCCCTCCTTATCATCAAACAGCATCAAAGGAGTTGTAAGCTCAATTCACAAGCCATCAATCGATGCAATTTCATTGCATGATGGCCTATGAACCAAGGTGTACAGTTTCAATAAATTCAACAAGAAAGACTTTCAAAACCTCCTCCCTATCATGAATTGATCAAGAGAAGTGGTTAACATTGACTCTTGAACCGTTTACATCACTAACGAGTATGAAACGACTCAAGACTAAATAAGTTCAATTAACATCTGATTGAACCCAAGTTGATTATTACCTTCCATCATTTTTAATTCTCTTTTTATTACTCCATTTTAATTACCAACCATTCCTTAACCAATTGAGTCCAAAAGTGAGCTTTGAGTCCTCTAATGGAAAGGAGCACCAAGCCAAGAGTTGTTGTAGGCATGCGAGAAGTGTCATGTCATTGGTAATGAATCCCCAAAGTGATTAAACCATTAAGTAGAAGACCTCAACCTCAAGTTTAAACAAACAACTAGTTTGAAACATCTTTCAAAGAAAAGAAAAAGCCAAGAAAGGAGGGAGGTTGCATAGGTGATTAAACATGAAAACAAGTATGTAAAGCAAGAAATAAACACTATCAACTCAAATTGGTTGATGGCTAATGCCTAAACCACAAAGCTTATGAGGACAATTACACTACAAGCATGCAATACAAGGCTCAAATGCAATGAACAACTAAAAATAGTCCTAAAACAGTGCTAAATTAGTCCTAAAACATTCTGGAATTAAGACAAAAATAGCTAGAACAATGAGCTAAAACATGGAGCATGTTAATCTAGTAAACAAACACAAGGAGGAGAGGCTACCCCCTCCATTTTTGGGACCTCAAAACATGTTTTTAACCATTGAAAAACTCTAAGATTCAGTATTAAAAAGCTCAAAAACAGTTGACAAAGAGGTGGGAAACACAAGGGCAAAGGCCTAAGAAATGAAGTACAAAGAAGGGTGATCTACCCCTCCATCCCTAATGTCTTTAAACTACAAGTTTCATCCAAAAAATATAGAGTATAAACAGCCCAAAAATAGCCCAAAACAGTAGGCAAAATAGAAAATAAAGCAAAGCAATAAGCCAAGACTTATACCTCTTGAACAGGAGAACCTTTTCCAAGTGTTAAACCAACACTTACACACCTCAAAAGCTCAAAGTAGGCTCAAAAGTACCTCAGCTCAAATACCACAAGGATTGGTTTAGAGTGTATAGGCAAAAGCTTGCAAAACTTATGAATTTGCAAGAGAGAGATAGAGAGAGAGAGAGAGAGAGAGAATTGTAGAGAGAGAGAGAGAGCGATAATTTTGCTCAATATTGCTTAACCCTCAAAAATGGAAGGGGAGGTCTCCTACATATAGAAAACAATGAAACTCCCTCAAAAATATCAATACATACACATGTAAGCAAGTGCATGCATCTGTGCAAACAGCTGGCACAGCTGGCCAAAATATCTGCAAAAATACACTTGTGGCCGACAGGCCACTAATGTTGGCTGGCAGCCCACATTGGTGGCCGGCAGGTCCCAAGGTTTTATAGGCTTGAAACCCTATGGTTTTGGTCCAAAAATAAGGCAAAAGGTGTATAGGGTTTGAAGGCTCAAAGCTATGACATTCTGTTGAGGACTTCGAGCACTTAACAAGTATATATGCATTCATCATTGAGTGCGCAAGCGATGGTGTCCAAGTCGTAAGGGCAGTAAAAAATGGGGTGTCTACAAGGATGGTTTTGACGTTCTTGTTTGCAGCCTTAACAGTTCCATTAGTCTACGGTTTGTATGTCAACGACTTGTGAAAAGCCACATTGTATTTCTCGAGCAGATCCACCACCTCGTTCTTAAAATGCGAGCCGTTATCAGATATGATCTCGTTCGAAACTTCATACCGAAAAATGATATTCGTTTTGATAAATTTGGCCACATGCGATGCCTTCAACACTGCATAGGATTGAGCTTCCACCCACTTCGCAAATTAATCAATCGCCACCAAGATATACTTATGTCTATTCGACCCCTTCGGCAAGATAGCACAAATAACATCAACTCCCCAGACTGAGAAAGTCCATCGCAAAGTCATGTTGTACAGTTTTGACAGCAGGATATTCACGCAATTGGCATGGATCTGACATTTGTGGCATTGTCGTACAAAACCAATACAATCCTTCTCCATGGTGGGTCTTGTATAGATTATCCCCGTAGATGATAAATTGGACAGCCTGATACCATATTCCCCATTTCTCTTTGGCATTTGCCCCTGGTGGATATATTTTTTTTTTCAAAAAATTTCAAATATCGTAATACCAGGGGGTTTTGTCTTGCATTTCATCTATCGTGGCAATAGTCTCATAACCCGGCATGTATTTCTATTCGATGATAATTGGACGCATCTTCACTCTGAGTAGGATGTCTACCTTAGAAAATAGAGTTGCTAAAGCATCAGCGAACCGGTTGTTCTCCCTCAGCAGATGTGTAAATGTTAGTTTTTCAAACCTAGGAATCAGAATATCCAGGGTCTGATGGTAAACCTTCATTTTCTCCTCTTTGACTCTCCAGTCCCCGTTTGCTTACGAAACAACCAAGATCGAGTCCCCGATAACGTCCAACCTTATTGCCCCTAGTTCAAGGGTAGCTTCTAAACTAGCAATACATGCTTCATATTCTGCTTCGTTGTTGGACACTTTGAATCGGAGTTTGAAGCCTAAGGTATATGGGAATCATCAGGTGCAATCAGCAACACACCTATCCTATAATCGTACTGATTGGACGCTCCGTCAAAGTACATCGTCCATGTTTCCTCTTCCATATGCAGAATGTCTTCATCTGGGAACAAGTATTCCACTACCTCATCTCCTTCTACCGGGTGGTCTGCCAGGAATTCTGCCATAACTTTTCCTTTATCTGACTTGTGCACAATATACTTGAGATCAAATTCGGAGAGAAGAAGGAACCAACAAGCCAGCCTACCTGTAAGCGTAGGTTTCTCAAAGAAATATTTGATGGGATCTAATCTCGAAAACAGGATTACAAAGTGAGCTAACAAGTAATGCCTCAACTTCCTGGTAGCCCATACGAAGGCTAAGCAAGCTTTCTCCAAGGGAGTATAGCGAGTCTCATAGTCTAGCATCCTCTTGCTCAAACAGTAGATGGCCTTCTCTAGGCTATCTTTAGATTCTTGAGCGAGCATGCATCCCATGGTCGTATCTGTCACCGAAAAGTACAGAATCAGAGGTTTCCCCGGCTCCCGTGGTGACAACATAGGTGGATTTTGGAGGTAGTGCTTAACCTGTTCAAAGGCAAACTGACAGCGATCGTCCCAATGGAATTTCTTTCCTTTCTTCAAGAGACCAAACAGTGGTTCACAAGTCAAGGCCAATTTTGAAATAAATCATCTTATGAATTGCACTTTCCCCAGAAAGCCATGCACCTCCTTTTCAGTCCGTGGTGGTGGCATTTCTAAGATGGCCTTGATTTTGGAAGGATCTACTTCAATTTCCCTCTGTGTAATAAAAAATCCCAGCATTGCCCCTGCTGTCACCCCAAAGGTGCACTTCTGTGGATTCAACTTCAATCTATATTCTTTGATCCATTGAAAGAATTTCTCTAGCGCGGTGTAGTGGCATTCTCGCTCTTTAGACTTGAAAATCGTGTCATCCACGTACATCTCAACCTTTTTGTGGATCATGTCATGTAGAATGGTGGTTACAGCCCTCTGATAGGTAGCTCTAGCATTTTTCAACCCAAACAGCATAACTCAATTGCAGTAGGTATCCCATAGAGTGGTGAATGCAGTCTTTTCTCAATCCTCGAGTGCCATCAAAATCTGGTTATACCCGGAAAACCCATCTATAAATGATAGCAATGCATGGCTCGCAGTGAAGTCGATCAACTCATCAATATGTGATAGAGGAAAGTCATCCTTCAGACTGGTTCTGTTCAAGTCTCGAAATCGACGCAAACCTGAATTCTACAATCATTTTTCGGCACTGGGATGATATTGGCCAACCAAGTCGGATATTCAGATACTAACAAGAATCCTGCATCAATTTGCTTGGTGACCTCTTCCTTGATTTTCAGTGTCCAATCCGAACAAATTCTACGCAGCTTCTACTTGAGTGGTCGGGCCTCAAGGTCAAGAGAGATATGGTGTTGTACAATCTCAAGGTCGATTCAAGTCATGTCTTCGTAGGACCACGCGAAAACATCTTTGAAATCTTTTAATAAAATGATTAAATGCTCGCGTTCCTCCAAAGACAACGTGGGCCTGATCTGAACTAGGTACAGATCCTTCTCAGTACCCACATTAATGGCAATGATTTAATCAATATAGGGTTTAGCAAACCTCTTCTCACGATTAATCAAGTTTTTCAAAACCAGAGGAATTTCTTCCTCTTCGTTTTCATTAAAATTCTAAAAATCTTGGTTAATACAATAAACCAGCGGCATAGAGAAGTACATAGAATCTGCAAAGTTCTCATTCAAAAGGTCCGGCTCTTCGGTTACAACAGACTCAAAAGAGAAGGAAAAAGAAGAACGAGATAGGACTTTGGCATCTGGGTTACCACCCCTGGGAATGCCAGACTCAGACTCCTCGGACTGACTTGAATCCAATTCCGACTCCACAAACTTAGAGGAATCAGATTCTAGCTCATCACCTAATTTAGAACTAGAAATATAGCCTTGCTGCAACTGCCAAGTAAGATATGTTGCCCTTAATGCATCCAAAATGCCACCAGTTGGGTTCACATCCGGTTCTTCCCCGATCATGGAGACAGTAAAGTTATCTCCCAAGTTCTCTAGGTTGGTCGCAGAATCTGTCAGGAGACAAACTAGGGCTGCCCCTACTTCAGGCTTGCTGCCATTTGAGTCACCTTTCGTGCTCTGGTTAGCTTTGATGCTTTGTTCAGCCCTTTCCTCATCACTGCCCTACAGTTGCAGATCAAAGAAAATCTCAAATCCGGGGACGCGCTTCTTTGAGGAATTTACCCAAGGCTCAGGAAAGCCACAAAAAGGGAAATCCTCTTCTTTCTGAACAAAAAGGCCATTCAGTGTCCCCCAGATTGGCCTATGGATGAGCTCATAATGCTTTCCAACTCTCTTGGCCTTAGCTCTGCCCTTTGTCTCTTCTCCCTTCCTCATTCAGTCCTCTTTGGTGGGCATAGCCTACTCCAAAGGCATGCAGGCTGTGTGGCAACTCTGCTAATGCTGCAACACCTTTCTGCCCACTCTTTCCAAGATCTATTCCTGAAACGTGCTGCAGTTTGTTCATAAAATAGATGGACTGGGCGCTGATGTACATGCCTTCATCTGCGGCCAGAATGGTCTACACCACTCGGGCTTCAGCCAGGGTGAATCCCGAGAGGAACACATCCTCCTCACCATGTTTGATCTCTAGCACTGGCGTAGTCACCTCTGGTGGTGAATGGATGGATGAATTCCAAAAAATAATTGCCACTCCTCCCTCATGAGGGTACTTCAACATTCGATGAAGAGTGGAGGAGATAGCCTTCACATGGTGTAACCAAGGCTTCCCTAATATAGGAAATTAAAGGTAGCCGGCACATCCAAGACGTGAAACTCGACCTCTTGCTTTGATTGGCCCACCTGAACTCTCATTTTCACTGTACCCATGACCTCTCTACTTGTGTTATCATATGCCCGTATCACCTGGGCTGTGGGAACAAAGTCTACTGGTTTGAAGCCAATTGCGTAGGCAGTACGGGAAGGACAAACATTAATGGCAGAACTAGTATCTACCAACACGACCGACATCCATTTCTCTCGACATTCCACAGAGATGTATAATGGTTTGTTATGAGCTGAGCCTTCCGGCGGCAGCTCTTTGTCAGAGAAGGTGAGCATTGGCTTGGCTTTGGTTGGAAAGACCAAGCCCACAAGTTGCTCAGGCATAGTATCAATGGACAATTTAGCCTTGTCCATTGCCGACAGTAGTGCCTGTCGGTGCACCCATGAGTCCATGAAAAGACCCTAGATAGAGATATCAACTTGGATTTTGTTGAGCTACTTCAACACTGACTTCTCTTCTAGTTGTTTCTCCTTCTATTTCTCGGCCTCTTTGTTTTTTCCAAATGCCTCTACTAGTTTCAGGTGCGACCATTTAAAATACCATCCACTGTGGGTGAGATATGTATCTCTTCAGCATATCACATATTATCTGGAATGCAATCGCCCCAGTCTTCACCAGTATGGGCTAGATGCAGATCGTTATTGTCCCATCATTTGCCCTCAGTTGTCGACAAATAGTTGTTTGGCTCTGCTTGTATCATCTTCACATCATAGGTGTCATCCACAGGGTGTCATGAAATTATGGTTTATCGGCTGTCTTCAATTATTTCTCATTCAAACTGTCTCAGTGCAGCTTCCTGTTCGATGTCTGTGGTGTTCATAATTCTTATTTCTTGGCTTGGGTCTCCCATACATGTGCCCTCCTACAGTTTTCCTTTCTCATCCGCCTTCCTGGCCACTGTAGCTACCTTTGCTTCCTTTCCCTCTGGTTTTACCCTAGTTTCTTCTTCCTTATCTGGCTCATCACTCAACCATCCGGTATTATAAGTTGATCCATACAAGTTGAACCTCCCAATCTGTACATCTCCCTGATCATGTTCATCAAAGAACTGCAGATTGTCCAAATCCTCTTTGAGGTTGACCAAATTGTCTAACCTTTGGTTCGAGCCCTCCTTCCTGGCCACATTGATGCCTACCGAGATTGGTAGCACCACTTTAGGCTTGGTTTGACCAGTTGACACAATATAGTAACTCGAGTCCTACGCCATCTTAGATAAGTTGCCAGGACCCTCCGACAACAGATTAACGCCTTCCTCCAAAGTTGACTCCCCTTCCATTGTAAGTTTTATCACCACGGGCTTGGGTTGAGGTTTGGACATATCCATCATGCATAGATCTATACCTTCAGGAATGAACAACGTCGGTTTTGGTAAGTGGGAGGGAGTAATATATAAGCTGGGATCGTAAGAGGTTGCCAGTGTATGGATAAGGTTAAGGTTTTGAGGTGGGGGGACCTGATTATGGGCTGCGAGTGGATTGGTGGTCACATTTGGCTTCTGGGGTGGCACGATGACCTTGTTGTCAATGAGATCCTAAATCTCATCACGCAAACGGAAGCACTAATCGGTGTCATGACTGTGCTGCTGGTGAAAAGCACAAAATTTTGTGGGGTTATGGTTAGGTGGTGACAACACTTACATCCGATGGCCACACAGTTGTGCTACCATTAGCAGCATTGGAATTGCGGACGAATAGCCTATTGGCTGGCTCCTTATCCTTAGTAGTAAGTCCCTATTACATGGCATCCTCAATTTGCACCCCCATTTCATGGAGCTTTGTGAATGTAAATAGAGGTAGAACAATCATCTTTTGTAGCAGGTTACCATGCAAATTCCGGACAACCATTATGATTTGGTCCTTCTCAAAAGGCATCGTGGTCATCATTAAGGCTTTAGTTCTCCATCATGTCACAAATTCAGAGAAACCCTTCTTCGGCTCTTGGCGTGTTGCCTCAAGATCATTAATTATGACCTCAATCTGCGTATTGTAAGAGTGCTGAGCAATGAAGGCCTTGGCCATCTCTTCCCAATTCTATTTGACTTCCAACTTAGCATACCAAATGGCCGTTATACCTGACATGGTGCGACCAAAGAGAGACAGATTCTGTAGTCTAGTTAAGCCCATCGGCTGCAAGATATCCAAAAACAGTCGTAAGTGAACCATTGGATCCCCAGAACTGTCAAAACGGTCAATGTGCAGCATCTTAAACCGATTCGGTAATGTAACTACAGAATTAGTGTACCAATCCTCTATGTCTGGGATGGAGTTGACCCCTTTGCGCTCTTTTGAACAACTTTCCTAGTTTATTGACCTTGAGTGCAGTAAGATCAACCTCAAACTCAAACGGAGCCTTGGTCTGATAAACCGGGGCTTTGAAGGCTTGTGCTGGGATTGGCTCTGTTGGATTGTCCTGGTTTTCTTGAAAATTGGCAGTATGAGCAGTGGCTCTAGGTGCTAAGATAGCTGTGGTAGGCACATAGGATGCAGAGGCCGCAGCCGGCTGTGGTTTCTATTATTGTAGTTTGGTTATAACCTCAGCTTGATGAGCCATAACCTCGGCCTGGCAGGACGCATCATGTTGTAATGCCTCTAATGTTTGCTGCAACTAAAGTATTTATTCCTCCATATCGGCAGGGGGATACTGTGTTGTGGGAATGAGTGATTGTCTTTGAGCTTAGCTAAAAGTAGACACCTGTTCTTGACCTGGACTAAACTCAAGTGGGCTAAGGGGTGACTATTATAAGAAATGGACTGGTGAACTTTGTCTGATTCTCCTTTGCCTTGTAACCAATGGTAGTAAGGTAAACACAAGTTGTCCCCAAACCACATCCCCAGCCTTGCACAGTCTTCCGACTCGGGTCCAGAGTACTTAGGGGATATTAGATCTTTTTGAAGCTATTGTTTTAAACTACCTTGCAAAAGGAATAAAGCAAAAGAACAATAATCAAAAACCGCACAACACCTCAGCTAAGGCGTTCTATTAACACATATATGATCAAAGTTGTAGGGCTATACTCCATCAGACAACTGTTATGGACATTCCTATATAGTTTCACTGTAAAGCACGTACCAGTTAAGAGAGAGCCAAAACACCCCTATGAGAGGGGGGGGGAGGGTTACCCTGTCCTAGTTTTGTCAAGAACTAGGTTTCACTATTTCAATCAAGCGGTTTCAAGCAATTCTGCATTCGAGTGAGCATCCTATCCTAGTTTGGAATAGACACTAGGGCTTTACTATATCCAGCTAGGCCGAATGGTCAAAGGGGATACCTCAAGAAGACTACCTAATATACCTCTCACACTTAACACCGAGAAGTGAAAGGAGGATCAAACGGTACAGCGATAGTCTAGATCCAAGGGTTGTGTTCCCAACATGATAGAGCCCACAACCAGTCATACTTTTAGCAAGCTTTTGGGCAAGCCTCCGGCAAACCATCCAGGAATAGCAAGTGGCAAACACAGTGACTTAAGAGCACCAATGCGAACGCAAATGCAAAGAACATATAAGTGTAGATAAAATTTCATATCGTGAAGTTCGAGTCAAGTTCTCTAAATCCCCAGCAGAGTCGCCAGAACCTGTAGCTTGACTTTTCGTGCTCCTTTCGGATACGACTAGCCTTACAATTCGGACTCTCATGGTTCTGAATCTAATTCTACAAGTGCAATGTGAAATAGATAAAGAAAAAAGAGTCCAAATCTGGCAAATCTTTTGGAAAATTGATTTTGAATCAAAATGCCAAAAATGGACTACTTTTCTAGATATAGAGTCGTCACCTAAATATTTGTGAAAAATTTAGGAAACCCGAGACTCGTGCCAAAGGCCACCTATCCGTCATCACCAAAGTGTCTCGGCTCGAGAACTTAGGTACAAGAGGGAAAGGTCATGAATTGAGCACCCCACTTGCCTGAAGAAAGATCGGCCTCTACTAATCATGATGTGATTCCTATTCATATTATATGCTCCTGTTCTGATTATTTAGGCTAATGTTACTATGTGTTGCACACAAGTATAGACTAATTTTCAAAAATTTGAACTCTTTGATTTCATGTTTGTTTTGAAAATTGTCTTGAACACGTGTCACTTGAAAAAGTGAGCTTGTATTGACATTTATCAAATTATTCCAATTCAATCAAATAGCCTTCATCTACAGGCATTTAAATAGATAATTACTTAAGCACTTAGCCTCACAGTATCATGCTTTTTCATGGAACCAATCACATGCATGCAATATGCTAAAGCACATAAAAGCTTACCCCAATTCCTGAGGCAAGCTAAAAGAGAAACTAGTTAGAAAAATGCATGATCCTAACTAATAAAAGATGCCTAATGCAACACATGCAAAATTGCAATTAATAGGCTCGGCCACTAATTATGACATGTGAATCAATTTGATAGCATGGATTTTAAACATGTATGTGATGAAGTAATAAACAACAACGCTTGTTAGAATGATGAACCGAGTCTCGCTTTATGCAAGACAAGTGGATGCAAACATGGGAAATGCTAAATGAAACATGATGTACTAAACTATCCAACATAAGTGGGTAAACAAAAGGGAGAAATACGTGGGGTTGCAAGACATACACGTTATTACATATTGGCCCTCACATAAGAGGGTCCGAATAAAAGGACTAGCTAATTAATTACCTAATTAACTAACTATTACAATACTGAAAATAAATTAGCTACACTAAGTAATTAACTAATTAACTAATTATTACAACACTACAAATTAACTAACTATTCTAGCTAATTAATTAAAAGCAATACATAACTAGCTATTCTAGCTAATTATTACAATACCAAAATTAGGGAATTGAAACTAACTAGTTAATTACAAATCCACCATTCAGCAGGTCCCGAGGATCAATGAAAGGACTTATGCATGCAAGTGGATTTCTCACCCGAAAATGCCCCTGTTTTGCTATCAAGAGGGTTCTATTTTGCAGCCCAAAACTTGCACTATTTTGCCTCAACCTCTACTCTGTTCTGCAAAAAAATGGTACTACTTGGTGGACAAAAGTGGCCGAGAGGCCAAAAAAAGTAGCCGGCCGCCTCCTAAAAGTGGCCTGCCAGCCTAATGTTGGGTTTCTCTTACTGCAACATATAACAAACAGAGCAGAAACAGAGCATTCTCAGGGGATGTCTGTCCACCCTGCCTCTCCTTATCATCAAACAGCTCAAAGGAGAGGTAGGCTCTATTCGCAATCAATCAATTGGCGCAATTCCATTGTGTGATGACTAATGAACCAATGGATACAATTTCAATAAATGCACAATGAAAGACTTGCGAACCCCCTTCATATCATGATTTGATCAAGGGAAGTGGTTGACCTTGGAAAATTGAACCATTCCATCACTTACAAGTATGAAATGACTCAAGTTTCCATGTGTTTAATTAACATCTGATTGAACACAAAATTAGGTTATTATCTTGTTACCTCTTTAAGCCTAATTTTGTTTATCTTTTTTATATTACCTTTCCATTCATTAATTCATTAAGTCTAATAATGAGCACTAAGTCCACTAATGGAAAGAAGTGCCCAACAAAGGGTTATTTTGGGCATGAGACAGACACCATGATGTTGGTGATGAACCCCCAAAGGGATTAAACCATTAAGCACAATACCTCTATCTCAAACTGAAACAAACAATTGGTTTGAAACAATTTTCAAGGCAACAAAAGGAACCAAGAAATAAGAGCGGTGCAAAGGTGACTAAAGATGATCACAAGTATGGAAAGCTTGAAATAAATGTTATCAACTCAAACAGGTTGGTATCTAAGGCCTAAAACACCAAACCTATGAGGACCATTATACTACAAGCCTACTATACAAAGGATGAATGAAGCTAACATATAAAAATAGTCCTAATATACATTAAAATAGTTCTGAAATTTACATGGAAAAGCTTAGAAAAGTTAACTACAATATGAAGGAATTTAAGCCAGTAAACAAGCACAAGGAGGGGAGGCTAACCCCTCCATTTTTGGGACTTCAAAACATGATTTTAGCCCCTGAAAAAGCTCTGAAGTACAGTGTTTAAAAGATGAACAAAAGATAATGGAGAGGTAGGAAACACAAGGGTAGAGGCCTAAGAAGTAAGGTGCAAAGAAGGGTGGTCTACCCCTCTACCTTTAATGGCCTTAAACCACAAGTTTCAGTCCATAAATACAGGTGAAAAATGGACCCCTCCAAAAAAAAAAAATGGAAAAGGAAGGGTACAAATGAGCTAGGGTGTATACCTTTGGAGAGGAATGACCCTTTTGAAGTTACAAGCCACCAATCCAACACCCTCAAGAGCTAAGATGAAAGCCAAACACCTTAGAAAAGAACCCTCTATCTCTTTGTTTGATGAGTATAAGTCAAGAGTATGTAAGGTGCAAGAGATAGAGAATTGTAGAGAGAGAAATATTTTCCCACTTTGCTTCACAAAATTTTCTCCAAAAATTTTTCTAACCCTATATCATAAGAGTGGGTCATCTATATATAGAAATATATGAGAGACCCTCTGAAATATCCATACAAACACAGTTGGAATAATGCATGCATACAGCTGGCCAAAAATATCTGGTTTTTGCATTAGTGGCCAGCAGGCCACTAATAGTGGGTCTGCAGTCCCTGAATGGTTAGGCTTGAAAAACTACTGTTTTGGTCCAAAACAAGGCACTAGGTTTGTATGTTTCTGAGGCTCAAAGCTGAGGATTTCTACTGAGGATTTTGAGCATTCGACAACATATACAAATTCATCATTGAGTGACCAATCGGTGGCGCCCAAGTCGTAACTGCGGTAAAAAATGGGGTGTCTACAAACTCTCTTTTCTCAATCATTTATGAACACAGAAATGGGTGGAAACACCCTTGTTCCATGAATAGAAGAAGAGTTCTTAATGGATTCTTGAACAATTCCTTGTTTTCAAAGCAAAGCTTCAACTAAAAAATGATTTGCATTAATCTACTCTCTCCAATTAATATCATGGATTTAGGTATTAAGTTGCCCTTATTTGCAAACAGATGATATAGGTTCCCATCTATTTCTTAGGCTTGAATTTGCTCTTTTTTTTATCCCTTTAATTGTTGATTTATTGTAAAATATTTGTTTATGCTATTGTTAAGGTCTAGGGCCCATCTACCTCTTCCCTAAGTGTTTCCTGTGAATGAAGGAGGTAGAAGGGATGAGTACCCCTCAGAAGATGTCTTTGGCTTATGTTTTGGAATTTATGTACTGACCTAAATCTCCACCAGAAGAAGAACTCGGCCAGCCATTTTCCTAGTCGGCCAGCCCAGTTTGTATCTGGCCGAATGATACCCCCAAGAATAGAGCAAGTAGTTTTTGGGGAGTGCTCTCCTGAAGGGTTCTAGAGCTTGTAAATGGTTTATTTGCTTTATTTAATATGATCTATTAGATTTAACAGTAGTTTGGCTAAATCGATTCATTGTTGTAATAATTTCCTTAATCCCCTTATTTTTTTAATTATTAATTCAAAGTGTTGTAATAATCTCTCTTTCTCCCCTCATTTGTTATTCGAGTTGTTGTAATAATCTTCCAAGCCCATGTATTTCTAACCCTTTTATTTACAAGCTTTATGTATAGCATCATATCTTATTTGTCATGCTCAGGTATTGCATCCATTTTTCATTCATTCAAGTTCGGCTTATTTGTATTTGTGGAGTTTATCATTTCTAAATTGAATGTATGCTATGTGCGCCATGCCATGCCTCGAGATGATATCCATGCCATATCTTACTATTCGGACCTTTAGATGCATGTCATGTACGTGTTGCATTATTTACTTGTATATAGGATCATGCATATACTAAACTATTTTTTTGGCTCATCTCAAAGTACTAGGTGGGCATTTATTTGCTTTAGCATATTGTGTGTATATGTCCTCTACGATGTTCATTGCTCTACCAGGAGGCTAAATGCTTAATTCAAATATCTGAATGAATGCTTGTGGATGAAGGTTGTGTTGCTTATGTTGGATTGTAAATGATTCTTATGCTTCGGAATTTGTACGAAAAAGTCTTTCAAAATTGTATGAAATCAAAGCATAACCAAATCAGTGATGCAGTCTATATTTGATTGCCTCATATAGCAATGTTAGTATTAATAACAACCGGAACTTGAATATTTATTGATTATAAAACCACATCATGACTTAGTAAAGGCCGATCTTTTGATCGGGTGAGTGGGGGTGCTCAATTAATGACCTTCCCCCCCATACCTAAGTTCCCAAGTCGAGACACTTTAGTTATCACAGAAAATGGCCTCTGGGATGAGTCACAGGTTTTCTAATTTCCTTAAAAGATTAGGTGATGACTCTAAAATCTGGTGATATAATCCATTTCTAGCAAATGTTTTGCAATAAAATGGATTTTCTATAAAAGTTTTCAGATCTGGACTCTCATTTTCTGTTTCATATTGCACTAGTGATATCAGATCGGAGATTGGGAGTTTGAACTATTGGTTATGCTTCGTAAATCGAAAGGTATCCCATAGTTTTTGGCGACTTTGCTGGGGACACTAAGAGAACTTGACTCAAACTTCATTATGTGGATTTTATTTTCATATATATGTATATATATGAAAATAAAATTTCATCCATGGTGCGCTTAAGTCACTGTATTTGCCATCTGACAACCCGGACAACTTGCTGGACGTGGGCTCTACTGTGGTGGGAATACAAGCCTCGGATCTAGATCACTAATGTACTGCTTGACACTCCCTTCAATTATAGGTGTTGAGTAGGTTAGGTATATTGGTGTGTTGCTAAGGCACCCTTTTTTATTAGACTGGCCTAGTGCTTATATTGAGCTCTAGCAATTTCCACAAATAAGACAGGGTGCGTTCCTGTGTCTAAGATGCAGTGATGCCACTTGATTGAATAGTGAAGCCCTAGATCGTTTTCAAGACTAGGACAGGGTAACCCATGACCCCATAGAGGTGTTTTGTTCGTCTTACTTGCTATGTGCTATGTATGAGAATTAATACAGGAGTTCATTATTTCTTATCAGTGGTTCAAATATATTAGTGATTGGGTTTAGAATAGTTTAGATTGGCTCGGTTGGTGTGATCAATGATACCAATTGATTTGGTGTGGTATTTATTGATAACTTGGGTTTACTTAGTGCTGTGAGCATAGCCTGTCGGTGTTCTTCTGACGCCACGAGTAATCCCTAGATTGAGATGTTAGCTTGGATCTTCTTCAGGTGCTTAAGGACCAGATCTTTGTCTTCTTCTTTCTCTTTCTCTTACCCTTTCTCTTTTTCCGCATCTTTCCCTGACGGTTCACCTTGATCTAGGTGTGAGGGCTTGAAGAAATGTCCGCTCTTAGTTAGATAATCAACTTCCTCAGAATACCAGGTGTCATTTGGCTCATTGTTTCCCCAACCTTCATCTGTATAGGAGAAGTATAGATCATTATTTTCTCACCACTCTCCTTCACTTATAGATAGACAATCATCTTACTTAACATGTATCATTCCTATACTGTAACTTTCTTGTATAAAGAACTTCTCCTAGAAGGATCAGAGCACAACATTCCCTTGTATGTGTCTCTAGAATGTATGAAAAGTGGGTCCCTGTGGTCCTAATTGATACTAGATCGACTGTAAATTTGTGCCCTTTGCATACTGCTTATGTGATAGGGTTAAAACTGGCAGACCTCGTGCTTACAAATAAGTTAATCCGTGCATATGACAACACCGGCCGAGAGGGTGTGGATACCATCAAAGTACTGATTTTGGTAGGATAATCTGAGCATGGAACCGAGTCCCACGTCATGGATGTGCTGGCGATATTCAATTTGTTGTTAGGCAGGCCATGAATGCGCCAAATGAAAGCCTTTTCCTCCACAATTCACTAATTGGTAAAGACCTGCACATTGGAGGATTCACTACTGTCTTTGGGAACTTATCAATCCACTATCCATCTGAGTTCACAACCCCAATATTAGAGATAAATCTCGAGGAGGAAGATGTTTTTCCTTGTAGGTTCACTCTGGCTAAGAATGGGTGTACCCGAGTACTTAATCAATCTACTTCATGTGCAAGTTGGGGTATATCCCAAGGATCGGGCTGGGAAGAAGTAGTAGAAAATGTGTTACGGTGGTAGGAGAAGTTACCTATAATCCGCATTCATTTGGATTAGGGTACAAAACCAAGGAGTAATAGAAAAGGTGTTGCGGTGGCAGGAGAAGTTACTTATAATTTGCATTCATTAGAATTAGGGTACAAACCTAAGAAGGAAGATTGGAAGAAGAAGGAGAACGAGGTGAGAGAAAGGGTTAAGGCTAAGAGGGCTGACAAACAGTATGAACTGAAACATAAATTGGTCTAGGGGACCATAAATGGGCATTTTTTCAAAGAAGGAGATGATTTTCCCAAACCGTGGGTCAATCCCCGAGACAAAGGAGCGTTTTCTTGGATTTGAGATTTTCTTTAATCACCAACTATATGAGAATGAGGATGTGGAAGTGAACCTTGGTAGTGGTGTAGACTAGAACAGAAGCATCCGTCAAGACAAAAGCAAAGGGGATGAAGGGGAGCTGACATTGGCCGAGTTTGAAGCTAGCACTGAGTTATAGGGTTTGGAAAACGTCAGTATTTTTGTGATTGGAGAGGGATCGTCTGTGGACTACAGTGACCTTATCTTGAATGCGTTGGAAGCACCGTGTTTTACTTGACAACTTGAGAAAGGTTGCATTGTGAGCTCTGAATCTAATAGTGTGTATGAGTCTAATTCTTTTGAGTTTGTAGAGTGGGATTTTAACTTGAGTTCTTCTGGAAAGTCAGAGTTTGGTGATTTTGGTGTTAATGATCTAGATGCCACTGTGTTGTTCTAGTCATCATTTTCTTTTTATTTTGAGTCAACTATAACTGCTGAATTGGTCTTGATGAATGAGAATGATATAGGTTGTGCTTACTTTTCTGTGGCTTTAATTTATTGCATTGACCAAGACTTTCAAAACTTTGATGAAAATTTTTAAAAAATGATTAATTAGGAAGATGCGAGGCATGCAAAACCTTTGATTAATGAGATTGCTCCAATTAATATGGGTACTGGGAGGGATCCTCGCTTTGTCTAGATTGATTCCACGCTGTCTTTAGGGGAACGAGGGCAATTCGTCGCTTTGTTAAAAGAATTTAAAGTTGTTTTTGTGTGGTCCAACGAAGACATACCTAGAATCTATCCTGAGATTGTCTAGCATAAGATCTGTCTTGATCATGAAGCTTGATCTGTCAAAATGAAACTCCATAGAATTTGGCCAGACTGGGCACTAAAAATTAAGGAGGAGGTCATTAAGAAAATCAATGTAGGGTTTTTTATTGTGCCAGAATATTCGACATGGTTGGCAAATATTGTGCCAGTTCTGAAGAAGGATGGCAAGATCCAATTATGTGTCGATTTCAAGGATCTGAATAAGGCCAGCCCTAAGGATGACTTCCTACTGTCCCATATTGATGAGTTGGTAGATTTCGCAGCTGGTCACGCTCTCCTTTCGTTCATGGATGGGTTTTCAAGATATAATCAAATCTCCATGACAGTTAAGGATAAAGAGAAGACATCATTCACCACTCAATATGGGACTTACTGATACGAGTCATGTCATTCGGGTTGAAAAATGCTGGGGCCACCTACCATAGAGCATCAACCACCATATTGAATGACATGATCCACATGAAGGTTGAAATATGTGTGGATGATATGATCGTCAAATCTAAGGAATAAGAGGGACATTATACAGCATTGAAGCAATTCTTCAAAAGGATTCGAGAGTACATGCTAAGGATGAATTCACAGAAAAGCACCTTTGGGGTAACTACAGGAAAGATACTGGGGTTTCTGATCACGTAACGCGGAATCGAAATCGACCCATCCAAGATGAAGGCCATTTTAGAAATGCCCCCACCAATGACAGAAAAGGGGGTACGAGGCTTTCTAGCGAAAGTGCAATTCATAAGAAGGTTTATCTCAAAATTAGCCTTAACTTATGAACCACTGTTTGTCTTGTTGAAAAAAGGGAAGAAATTCCAGTGGTATGATCAATGTAATTTCTCATTCAAATAAATCAAGCAGTACCTACATAATCCACCTGTCTTGTCACTGCCTGAGCTGGGGAAACCATTGATCCTGTACCTATCTGTGACTAAGTTAACCATGGGCTGCATGCTAGCACAGGAGTCAAAAGAGAGAGTGGAAAAGGCCATATACTATCTGAGCAAGAAAATGTTGAAATACGAGACCCATTACACTCCTTTGGAAAAGGCTTGTCTAGCCTTGGTCAGGCCACTAGGAAGTCAAGACACTACTTGTTAGTACACTTGGTAATTCTAGTTTCAAGATTAGATACCATTAAATATTTTTTTAAGAAACCAGCACTTACCAGTAGGCTAGCTTGATGGTTACTTTTGCTTTCCGAGGTTGACCTTCAATATGTCACTGGCAAATCTGTTAAAGAAAGAGTTGTGGAAAATTTATGGCCAATCACCCAGTCGAAGGAGAGGAAGATGTAGAGTATGTGTTCCCAGATGAGGTGATTTTGCAGTTAGAAAAAGACAGCTAGAAATTGTACTTTGAAAAGGTTGCCAATCAGTATGGATATGGATAAGTGTGTTGCTCTTAGCACTCGATAATTCCCATGTACCCTTAGCCTTCAATCTTCGATTCAAAGTGTCCAACAACCAAGCAGGGTATGAAGCATGTGTTGCTGGACTTGAAGCATCCCTAAAACAAAGGGCAATAAGATTGGACGTAATCAGGGATTCAAACCGGGTTGTATCTCAAGCCAACGAAGATTGGAAAGTGAAAGAAGAGAAAATGAAAGTCTATCATTAGACCTTGGACATATTCATCCCAAGGTTTGAACGACTGGCATTTACGCACTTGGTGAGAGAGAATAATTGTTTTGATAATACTTTGGCAACCCTAGCCTTGATGGTGGATATACTAATTGAGGTAAAAATGCATCCAATTATCATAGAATAGAGGTATGCACCTATATACAAGATGACAGTGGCAACAGAAGAAACCCAAGATAAGGGTCCTTGGTACTTTGACATTTGAAATTTTTTGGATAAGGAAATATACCCACAAGGGGCAAATGCTAAGAACAAAAGAGGGATACGATGTCTGGCTGCTCAATTTATCATCTGTAGAGACAAGCTATATAAAAGTGGCCATGTGGGAATGCATAAGTTATGTGTGGAGAAGAATGAAGCAAAGCGCATCATGGAAACTGTACATGGAGGAAAGTGTGGGACTCATATGAGCAGTATAATGCTGGCAAGGAAGATCCTCTAACAAGGGAACTACTGGTTGACCATCAAACGTGATTGTATCAGCTTTTTCTGGCGATGCCACAAGTGTCAAATTCATGCTAACCACATGAACATTCCACCATTAAATCTCTACAATATGACCTCACCATGGCCTTCTTCAACCGGAAGAATTGATGGAATTGGGGCACTTACACCAAAAGGATCGAACGAACATGAATCCATCCTAGTAGCAATCGATTACTTTACCAAGTGGGTGGAAGCACAATCATAATTAGTGCTAAAGGCATCGCACATATCCAAGTTTATCAAAAACAACATCATCTGTAGGTATAAGGTTCCGAATGAGATTATTTCATACAATGGTTCACAATTCAAATGAGAAGTGATTGATCTGCTTGAGAAATATAATGTGGCCTTTCATAAGTCATCAACCTATAGGCCACAAACAAATGGAGCCATTGAAGCAGCAAACAAGAACATTAAGAATATCCTACAGAAAATGGTAGAGACCTACAATGATTGGTCAAATAAGCTACCCTTCGCACTGTGGGGATATAGGACATTGATCTGAACTTCTACTGGGCAAACTCCATACTCTCTGGTATATGGGATAGTGGTAGCATTGCCAATTGAGATAGAGGTACCTTCGCTAAGGATTATGGTTGAGTGTTAGATAACAGAGGCTAATTGGCAACAGAACCGATTTGAAGAGCTGATGTTAGTTGATCGGAGAAGATTGAAGGCATTGTACCATGTGCAAGGGTACCAATGCAGAATTACCCGAGCCTTTAACGAAAAGGTTAATTCCAAAAATTTGAGGGAGGGGGATTTAGTGCTAAAAGACAACTCGGCTCCAGTTTACGAGCCTTGGGGCAAATTCAAACCCAATTGGACTGGCCCTTATATCATGATGTAAATTTGGTCAAGAGGTGCAGTTATTCTTATGGATCTTGATGGACTAGAGTTTTCGCTACTGATCAACATGGACAAATTAAAGAAATACTATCCTTGAGACGCTCGATTAGTAAAAACCTAGTAAAGGGGACCTAGACAAAAGTTGCAGCAAGAGAAAGAAAATGAATAAAATAGAGCTCACAAGGTTAAAAACTTGCAAGGGCAATCTTGGAAAAAGTAATAGCGCAAAAAGGGAGTGTTAACACCTGAGTGAACCTTAACCGCGAACTATGTAAGGCCTAATTCCCATTTTTGGGATACGTAGGCAACTTCATTTTGAAGTTTTACCCCAACCGTTTTTAATTCGATTGTCCTATCCTTGTTAGATTGGTTCATTTTGCTCAGATTTGGATCTAGTTGTCTAAACCTTCTTTTCTATATGGTTGCAAGACATATCCAATTGGCAATACAATAGTGGGAGAAAGTGCAGAGAGTCCTGTCTGGGGAGTTGAATTGAGGTTGCGTAGTTTTCATGGTTGATTTCAGGCATGTTAGGTAATAATCGTTTGCGAAAATGTGTTTCGATATTCTTAAAAAAATTGAAAAAAAATTCAATTATGTTTTTGGAAAATAGACCTTCCATTGGACCAAAGATGAAGTTTTTCAGTCCCCACAATCTCTGATTACATGATTTCAAGACGAAAATAGAACAAACATGCTCATTCAACTCCCATATTAATTAAAGCTTTTTTGCAATAGAAAACTAAGGTCACAACAACAAACTAGGGGCATAAAGAGTCAAGTCCTTTGTCCTCTCCTCGCGGTATCAGAAAATTCCGTTACTAGAGATGCACCCACCTGTGCCTTCTCCTCAAGCCAAAGTATGCACTCACAGGAAAGAGCATGGCTGAAGACATCAACAGTGTCATGACACCCAAACCCGCCCCTAAAGGTTTAGGCTGTGACAGACCAATAATCCCAGATTACCTTCGGCCTTAAAGACAAAACAAATAATTAATATAATAATGGGGCACCGCGGAAGCAAAATTAATTCATAATTGTATCCATCGAGCGGTGCATATATGAAATACTCACAAGTAATTAAAACTTTAACCTTCTTCATAGATACAAACACATAGTTACATTATAACATTTAAACACTTATACAAATATCTGAACATAACAGATTCCAAAAAAAAAAAAAAAGAAAACTAAACAAAATAACTTAAACATCAGGGTTAACATAGCTTGGCTCCACATGAGTCCAAGATCACCCCATCGCGGTGGAATTCTAAATCGGGTGGACTCCTAAGGTTTCTTTACACTTGATGCTCTATTTTCTCACCTACATATATATGGGGAAAGGGGGTGAGCTAATGCCCTATGAGTAATACCACTATAAAGAGATTAAATGAATGATGCCTATCATAATACAAAATCATATCATGTGAGTTTCGAAGCAAATCATATGTGAATACTTTTCATATGAAAGTTCACAAATCATATTCGTATGTGGTACATCCAAGAGTGCAAAGCAAAGGGCCTGAAGGCATAGCAAAGGGACCACTTGGGTCTAACAAAGAGACCATGTAGGTCAAGCAAATGGACTACTAGGGTCAACATCAGAGATCTCTGTGCACATATAATGAAGGGCCATGGTATTGTTTCCTTAGAGCGAGGTCCTTATCAGCAAAGTGCCATAATATTGTTTTCTCCAGGCAAGGGCGTTATAGTAAAGGGCCATGGTATTGTTACCCCCAGGCGTGGACTATACTAAGGATGCCACAATTACATTTCCAAAGAGACAATCATTCATTCTTATGAAAATAATATTTCCAAATAATACTTTTGTGGTAAATCAAAATAAACTTTAACAACATATCTTTACAAAGATACTGCTCATAATGGGCCGGTACAGATGTTGGACCTCGGTTGATCACCTACACAAAGTACATAACATAAATACACATTGAAACACACGTTTGTAACGGATAGCATATCTTATTTTGATTCTCTCACATGCGTTTCTAGCTTATTCCATGACTAAGGATGCCTAGATAAGGCTTAAGAATGCCAAAAAGGGTAAGAGAATGCAATTATGCACTTAAGAGTATTAGTCAAAATATGCTGAAAATAGGGTCTTCGCTCGAGTGCCCCTTTGGTCGCTCGAGCGGTGTGACCTGATTGCAAAAGTACTAGATGCCTGAAATGTGCACTCGATGGTCATTCGAGCCAAGTGCTAAACAAAGTTGAGTTCGCTCGAGCACACACTTGGTCACTGAGCCAACTCCCAAAAGTCTACAAAAATACTGAATGTATACAAAGTTTGCTCGAGCCATGGATCCTTCGCTCAAGCGAACTGGGAAAATTTTAGGTTTTCCGTAACTGAGTTTGCAGTTCAAAAACACACTTTTCATGTTCAAAGCTTGCATGGCTAGACTCAAAAAGGATAGGAAATGTTTATAAACATGAATACTTTGGAAATTATGAATCCATGATCCCAAATTCTCTTTCAATTCTTCAAAACAAAGTTTCAAATTCAATGTTCTTGCTATACATGTGTTAAATTCAACAATTTCTTGACAAAACATGTTCATATGAGATGTTAAGTGTGAAAACATAAAGAACCTTAAGAAATAACAACTGTGAGTCCCATGCATGTATGAACTATAGAAAACTAAGTTAAAAATGGAGAATTATGGATGCATGTTGTAGACACCCCATTTTTGACCGCCCTTAAGACTTGGGGGCCTCAGGTTGATTGTTCGAGGACGAAGGTGGGACGAAGGCTATGCTATGCAAAGGTTCAATTTCTTCAGCAAGGAGAGCACCAAATCCCAACCTCACACCCCATTTTGGACCAAAACTATTTTCACCAAAATGATTTATAGACCTTAAAACCCTCGTTTTCAAAATATTTTTGAAAAAGCTCCTACGATGTTCTGAGACTCGCATTTCGTTAAATGTTGCGCTTTTCGGTAAACCGAGCAAAGACAAAGTGGAAATGAATGAAAGAGAGGTGAACTCTTTGAAAAATATTTCAAAATACCTCATTTATAGGTTTGGAGTTGAAGAAAAGAAGAGGGGAGAGAACAAAACTAGTTTGGGAGAAGTTAGGCATCAATCCGTTAGGACCAAAACTAAGCGGTCTTCACTAAAATGAGCATATCTTTTTGCACACTTGGAATTTTGATGTAAGGCTGCTACCATTGGAAATAATACTTCTGGGGCTTCAATTTAGACTCAAGAATGACCTACAAAGGAGTCCAGATGAAGGAGAATATGCCCATATGAAGTCGGGCCCAAAAAGCTGATTTTTGTGGTCAGCTTGTGGCCGACGGCCACCAGTGGTGGCCTACCGGCCAGGGGTGAGGTTTTTCGGCCATCAATGGTGGCCGTTGGCCACCAGTGATGGCCGGTCGGCCATTGGTGTAAACAAAGCTCAGATTTTGCAAATATTTTCCTCCATCTATTTGCACAATGTTCCAACTGTCTATTTTGAGATATTTTCGACCAAGGCTTATGTATTTCTATATATAGGTGACCTATCTCTCATATTGCAAGGTTGGAAAAATTTTGGGAGCCTCTCTCTCTACAATTCTCTATCTCTAGATTTCTGTCTCTCTTTTGCTTTTGTACTTAGAAGCTTGCATACTTCAAATTTTAACCTATCAACCCTTAACCAAAGTGATTCATCTTTGGGCTGAGGTTTCTTGAAGCTCTCTTAGAACTCCTTAAGTGGGTTTTGGCTTGAATTGTGGCCTAGAATCACTCTTCCCTTCAAGAGGTATAACCTTTACCCTTTAAGCTTCTTTTTCATACTAGTTTTGCCATCTTTTCGAACTATTTTTGGCCTAGTTTTCAACTGTAAAAACCTCTGTTTTTGTGACCTAAAAATGTTGGTTTGAGGCCATTTTTAGTTAAGGGGTGGTCCACCCTCTTTGCTCCTTTGCTTGTTAAGATTTTGTGCTATTATTCATCACTTTAAAGCCAAATTTTTTGGGCTTTTTTACCACTGATTTTCAGAAGTTTTCAGAGGCTAAAAATGTTGTTTTGAGGCCCCAAAAAATAGTGGGGTTGACCACCGCTCTTCATGCTTGTTTACTAGTCAAAAGCTCCATGTTTTAGCTTATTATTTTAGCTTCTTTTGTCATGTTTTCTAACTGATTTTGGGCTATGAAAACTCTGTGTTTTTTGGGTTGAAGCTTGGGTCCTAAGGCCATTAAAGGTTAAGGGGTTGATAGCCCTTCTGTTTACCTTGCTTTAAAGGCCTTTACCCTTGTGTTTCCCACCCTTACATCATCTTTTTCAGAGCTTTTAAACCCTATTTTTCAGAGTTATTTTAGTGGTAAAAACCTTGTTTTGAAGTCCACAATTGAAGGGGCTAGCCTCCCCTCCTCGTGTTTTGTCTGCTAGTCTAGGTAGCTCTATGTGTTAGCCTATTTTTCTAGCATTTTGTAGCTTAATCTCAGCATGTTCTTGCCTCTATTTTGGGCTGGCTAATTCAGTTGAGGCTTGTATTGCGTGGTTCTAGTACAATTTCCTTCACTAGCTTGATGTTTTAGTGCTTTATTTATCATTGCTTTGAGTTGATATCATGTTTTAGTGTTGTTTTGCACTTAATTTCAGCACATGCAATCTCTGCAACCTCCCTCATTTCTTCATGTTTTCATTTGCTTTGAGGGTTGTTTCAACCTTAGGGTTGCTTAAGCTTAAGGTTGAGGCTCATGATTAATGGTTTAATCATCCTTTGAGGGTTCATTATCAACGGCATGAAGCTTCCCTCATGCCTTGAACTACCCAGTTGACACTTTTCTCGCTTTAGAAGACACTCACCAATGGACTAATTGACTAAAGAATGGTTTGGCAACTAAAATGAGTAAACAAAATTGGACAATTAAAAGAGGCAAGATAAGCATCTTTCGTGTTGCATTGTATGTGTTCAAATTGGACGTTAATTCGAACACAAGGACAATGGGACATTTCATACTCAAAAGTAAGGAAATGTGCCACTTTCCTTGGTCTCCATTGCCAATGATCATGCATGATAGGGCGGTGGTTGTTTTGGTCTTGTTTGTGCATTCATTAAGCTTATACAAGTTTGGTTCCTTAGCCATCACGTATGAAAAATGCTTGGTTGATGGTTTGAGGGCCGAGAGTTACACACCTTTGAACTTGTGTAACAATAAGGAGGGTAACTGTACGGATAACCCTTGAGAATACACTGCTTTGCCTCTATTTGCTCTCTATTGCAACAAAAAAGGTAGTTCAGGGAAGGGGTAGCTGACCGGCCACCAGCAGTGGCCGACGGCCACCAATGATAGCGGACGGCCACCATTGGTAGCCGACCGGCCATCAATAAAGAAAGTTGCTTAGTGTGTTCCTAAGGCGGAGCATAGGTGTTTTGGAAGTTAGTGCAATTTTCAATAATAAAAAATGTGCAAACAGAGACTATAATGGCAAGGCGGTGGCATTTTCGTGTGGAGAAGCCAAACATGCATGCATCCCTCGCCCCTCGTGGCCATTAACTTGTTTTGCTTAATTAGTTATTTGTAGCTAATTCATTCATACAAGTGTTGTAACTATTTAGTTAATTAATTTGTTTTGTAATTGATTAGCTTAATTCGGTTTGTAATAATTAGTTAACTAGAATAGTTAATTAGTTTCGAGTTTTGTAATAGTTAGCTTAATTAGCGTAGCTAGTTAGCTAATTCATTTGTACCCTCCTTCGCGAGGGCATGATGTTGTAATAAGTGCGTGTGCGTGTGTGCATGTCTTCCAACCCCACGTCTTTCTCCCTTTTATTTAATCGCTTTTGATGGTTAGATTAGGGACATTTTCAATTAGCATGCCTTATGCTTGCATGTTTACATCCATTCATTTGTCTTACATGAACTGAGGCTCGGCGCATCATTCAAACTACATTGTCATTTCAATACTTCTTTGAATACGTGTCTAATTGCATGTTGTTCAAATCGAATCATATGTCATATTAGTAGCCGAGCCTATTAATTTCATATTTCATGCGTTGCATTAGACACTTAACATAGTTAGGATCATGCATTTTTCTAACTAGTTTTTTTGTTTTGGCTTGGAGTACTCAGTGAGTTTTATTGTGATAACCCTGGTCCGTATTATGCTAATTAACCTTAATTATGATTGTGATTATGTGTTTGATATGATTTTGAGTGCCGTTTATATGAATATATGTGGTTTTGAATTTCTATCTGTTCACCGTAGGAAAATCTGTTTGATTATCTGCTTTAGAATTTAAATTGAAGGCCTTATCGGCCACAGAAACTGAAATTGACTATGCCATTGTGATTGGCGTAATTTTTAGAGCCTATGGTGAAATTTAATTAGAAATTGGTTTGGATCAAAATAATTAGATTCAGAATGATTAATTAAACTCTATTATTTAACCTTAATCAATTTGATTAAGAGAGACTATATAAGGGCCTTATTACACTTAAACTCTTCATTTTGGTGAACTCAAAAATCTGATTATACACTCTAGAGAGAGAGAGGGGCCGGTTCTAGAGAGAGGAATAGGGATAATTGTGTATCTTGGCTCAAAGTTGTGAATTTAAAAGCTCAACTCCAAGAATTAGCTAGAAATTGGGAGCTTGGAACTCCAAGGTGAGTATTTGAGCATTAGTTCATAAATTGAGATTGTAATTTTGAGAATTTGAAGCTAGATTGTAAACAGAAGTGTGAATTAAGTTATATATGAAGTTAGATTGTGCATGCATGCATAGAATTACCATGAATTGCCATGGATTGTGTAACTTAGCTTGTAGTTTGTTAATTATGAAAAATTGAGTATTGGATCACACATGCAAGCATGGTTTTGATGAGTTTTGCGTATGTAAGCATCACTTGAAACATTTGGAATGGAATTGAAGTCAAAAATTTGCATGCATGCTTGATTGATGAAATATAGAATTAATATGAAGTTGAATTCACATGTTTTGAAACTATCAAGAGAATTGAAAATGATTTTGGAAAAGGGACCATGAATTTGAGCAATTGGCCTCATATTGTTGTTGTTCTCATGCTATGTAATATGTTTCCATGTCTTTGTGTCCAAAACATGAGCCTTGCACCTTTGAATGTCAAGTTTGAAGCTCAAACCAGTTCTGGAAATTCCATAATTTGGCATGTCCGCTCGAGCGGGGAAAGGGCCGTCGAGCGTGGAATGTTGGTTCCCAGAACTTTTGCAGACATTGGTGTCTGCTCGAGCGGGAAGATTCACGCTCGAGCATCAAGCCATGTAGTTAAACATTCAGCTCAAGCGTCCGAAGTCATGCTTGAGCGTATTAATGAGGTAACCAGCACTTTTGCAGACAAAAGGGGTCTGCTCGAGCGGGGAAACGTGCGCTCGAGCGGGAAGCCCTGTTTTAGAAATTTTGTAAAGATGTTTTGTGTTTCATTTTTCGTTCTCTTTCATTTCTAAGTACTCTTAGGCATATATTAAGCATTGTAAATGAGTTAAGAGAATAAGAAAGAGGCCTAAGAGGGATGTATGAATTAAGAACGAATTGAATCGTTTGTGACCCATTATGTTCATGAAATGTGTAAGGTCAAGCACCAGAGCAGATCCCGGCAGATCACTGTGAGTAATATCTTAGTAAAGATATTTGAAGTATGTTATTTGTCCAATTGCTTATTTCCATATCATTCTTATAAATTTGTTAAACAGAATTGTGGACAAATATTTATTATGCCATATGATTGGGCCAAAGGCTGTCGGACACCACTTGACGTGAATGATTGGCCCAAAGGCCGTTTGAAACGATTGATTGGGCCAAAGGCCATCAGACACCATTTGACATGAATGATTGCGCCAAAGGCCGTCGAACACCGTTTGCTATGAATGATTGGGCCAAAGGCTATCGGACATCGTTTTACATAAATGATTGGGCCAAAGGCCGTTGGACATCAATGATTTGGGCTTGAGGCCGTTTGTTAAGGAATGAAGTGGGCCAGAGGCCGTTTGATATGTTCGGGCTTGAATCGCCTAATGTACTAAATAATGCACTAAATAGAACTCTAAATGGACCCAAGGCCGTTTGATATATGTGAATCACATTCGTGTACCTTCTTTATTTGATATTATTCACTAGGCTTTCGCTCACGCTCATTCACGTGTCTGTAGGTGAGCCAAGAGATGTACAAACCCAACCTCGGTGAAGTTATGTGAGAAACAGTTAAGGTTTTGAAGAGCCTGCCCTAATGTCTCGTGCATGAGACTTGTCTTCACCTCTTTTGTTCTTTTGTTATCATTTTGCTATATTGGCGAAAACGTTAGACCACGGTTGTATATAAGCTTTTGATTGGCTGACCATGACTTGAATGATCCTGTTGTATAAAGCTATATGTTAACTTTCTTTGATATGGGTTATTAACGAATATATGTGAAATGCTATGATGTGCCAGGTAAACACATCTCTATGGGAAAAAGTTTTAAGTTTGCTTCCGTTTTGGCCCCTTAACTCTGTTGGAATATGTTTTATTTGGTTTGAGGCCATATGTAATCTCATGATTACTGGCCGGTTATGTCCTTAAGCCAAGGGGGCGGGAAAGGGCCATGACATTTACGCTTTAGCATACTTGCATGAGTGTGATTGCCATATTGCCATGTTTAGCATGCTTGCCATGAGGCTATGTGCTTACTTGTTAAACTGCATGAATGCCTGCGGATGAAGGCTTGTTGTTTGAATTGGAACGATTCAACGGATGTGAGTTTTAAGCCCACTTTGTTGTGGCAAATCATGTTTTAAGCCCACTATGTTTGGTGGCAAACCCGCATCTTTAAGCCCAATTGAAGGTGGCAAATTCAAACTATTTTTTTTTTTGCAAACAAACATGAGTTGAATTGTTTCAATTTTTGCAATTTTAGTCTATACTTGCTTGTGTGCTTCACATAGTAATGTTAGCTAAATAAATGGAACAAGAACACAATAATGTTTATGAAATAACATATCATGATTAGCAGAGGCCGATCTTTGATCGGGCGAGCAGGGGTGCTCATTTCAGGACCTTCCCCTCTCGTACCCAAGTTCCCGAGCTGAGGCAACTTTGGTGATGACAGACACGTGACCTTCGGCACGAGTCAGGGTTTCCTAAATTTTTTCAAAAACAAAATATTTAGGTGGCGACTCTGTATCTGGCAAAGCAGTCCAATTTTGCCATTGTTTGATTTAAAATTGATTTTCCAAATAGATTTGCCGGATTTGGACTCTTTGGTGATTATCAGTTTCACATTGTACTTGCGAGACTAGATTTAGAACCGCAGGAGTCCGAACTGTGAGGCCTTTATTTTCAAACCCTTTCCGAAAGGTAGGGCGCGAGAAAAAGGCGAGCCCACAGTTTCTGGCGACTCTGCTGGGGACTTAAGAGAACTTGACTCGAACTCATGATATGTTATTTTATCTATACTTATGTGTTTCTTTACATTGCATTTGCATCATTGTGCTTAAGTCACAGTGTTTGCCATCTGCTATTCCTGAATGATTTGCCGGAGGCTTGCATGGAAAAGCCGGCCATAAGGCGGACCGGTTGCGAGGTCTGCCACGATGGGAACACAACCCTTGGATCTGGACTACCACTGTATTGTTTGATCCTCCTTTCACTTTTCAGTGTTAGGTGTGAGAGGTATATTAAGTAGTCTTGCTGAGGTACCCTTTTACCAATCGACCTAGTTGCATATCTGAAGCCGTAGAGACTGTTCCAAACTAGGACAGGTTGCTCACCTGAATGCAAGAATTGTATGAAACCGTTTGTTATGGGTAGTGAACCCCTAGCTCCTAATGAAATTAGGACAGGGTAACCCTACCCCCATCATAGGGTGTTTTGGCTCTCACTTGCTTGATATGCGCTTTTGGAGTGAAACTCTGCAGGAATGTATGTATCAGTTGCAAGTCTGGATATTAGTTTTGGGGCAGAATTCAAAAGAGAGCACAGTCATTCAGCTATGGTCATATCTGTTCTAGTGAAATCAGGCTGAGGTGTTGATTGTTTTCTCTTTTGCTAGGTAGTCCTAGAACCATAGCTTCAGAAGGCTCCAATATCTCCTAGGTATTCTGGACTTGTGTCGATAGACTTTGACAGGTTGGGAATTGTTCAGAAGCAACCTGTGTTTACCTCACTCCCACCGGGTACAAGACGGAGGAGAGTTAGGCAGGATTCATCGGTGCAGTGTCTACAGCAGTCACCCTTCGATTCACCAGTGTCCAGTTAAGTCTGGGAACGGTCATCTGCTTGTTGCTTAGCACGAGTTCAAAATGCTGGTTCTAAATGGCTCGGTATCCCCCACCCAGTGTGGAAGAACTCATGCGACACCTACAGCAAACAGTTGAAGCACTGCAGCAAGACGTTGCTCACCAAGCTGAGGTCTTAGCTTGCCAAGCAAAAGTGATAGATAAGCTTCAGAAACAACAACCACAACCGGCAGTAGCTTCTGCATCTCATGCTTCCCATGAGTAACCCGACACCTAGAGCCACTACCCATACTGTTAATGTCCAAGAGACTCAAGGTAATCCGACGGAGCCAATCCCAGCACAGGCCTCTAAAACTCCTGTCTATCAAGCCGAAGCTCCGTTTGAATTTAAGGTTGACCCAACTACACTTAAGGTTAATAAACTAGAGAAGTTATTCAAACGAGCACAACGAGTGAAATCATCCCGGATTTAGAGGACGGGTATACTGAATCTATAGTTACCTTACTAGAGCGGTTTAAAATGCCGCATATCGACCGCTTCGACGGCTCTGGAGACCCAATGGTGCATCTCCACTTGTTTTCTGATATCCTGAGGCCAATGGGTCTAACTCCAGCCTAGAAGTTGTCTTTCTTCGACCGAACCATGTCTGGGATAGTCGTAATCTAGTATGCTAAATTGGAGGACTCTGTGAAACAAAACTGGGAAGAGATGACTGAGGCTTTATTGCTTAATACTCCTACAACACACAGATCGAGGTCACAACTCATGATCTCGAAGTCACCCACCAAGAGCTAAAGGAGGGTGTCTTAGAGTTCATGACGAGGTGGAGAGCAAAGGCCTCGATGATGACTGCAAGATCTTCCGAAAAAAGATTAGATCAGGATGATTGTTCGGAATCTACATGGCAAGTTGTTGCAGAAGATGATCGTTCTACCTCTGTTTACCTTTCCAGAGCTTCATGAAATTGGGGTTCAAATCAAGGATGCCATTAGACAAGGGTTTTTTGTGGAAGATAATGAGCCTTTGAAAAAGAATGTTGTTCGCAGTTCCAATGCTACTACTGATGGTAGCACAGCTGCGAAATGCTCAGAAGTAAACACGATCACCACTCTCCTCAATGGCCAAAAACCAACCACTTCAACTCGGCCTCAAGCCCGAAATTTCCATCCTGTTTACATGAGTCTCTCTCAAGCTTTGAGAATGCTGCAAGAAAAAAGGTAACTAGAACTCCTAGAACCCCAACCCCTTCCAAATCCTCTTCCAACAAGATATGACCCAGCTAAATACTATACCTATCATCAATAACACGGTCATCATACGAACCGTTGCATCCACCTCCGTCATAAGATTCAGGATGTTATTGATGAAGAGATCATGGCTCCACCAAAAGGACCTCAGGCTAACACTAACTTGTTACCTCAACACCTCAATTTAATCCATACACTGCCATCCACCTACAAACCCAGCATATATATCACCCCAGTCCATTTACCCAAGCCTGAGGTGCTCATTCCAGAAAATATGAACTTATGTAAGATGGATGCATTTCAACCCCAATCATCTCAATCCCATGAACCCAGTACTTTTGAGCTAGTGACCATGATTGAAAATTTGCAAAGAACTGTGGAAAATTTAGCCTTTGAAATTTTGGCTCCATCATCAACCACATCAAGGGCTAGAAATTTCGCGCCAAAAGGCTCTCCAATCTTAGGACGAGCTACATTTGAAGAAGGCCAATCCCTTAGCAAAGTGAACGCAAATGGCAAGAACAAGGTAAGGGCAAGCATTGGTCCCTATGAACATCTTCAGTGGGCTGTTGAGGCTTTAAAGGGTGAAGGACTGAACAAACAGCAAGTGCTTACAGTTGTTGCAAAGACTGTGGATGACACTTTTGTCACTCAGGATGAGAGCATTCTGAATCAAGGGGCAAGCTGGGAAAAGGGCTGTCGTACCAGAAACACCCCTTTCAGCTCCAATCCTACACTCAAAAGAGGTCATCGAACCCAGTCAGCTCCTACCAACCCCTTTGCTGGTACATTCAATACAACTTCACAAACCTCGAAACACCAACCCCGAGGCTAGAGGGTCTTTACCCCCACTCTACATGACCTTGTCCAAAGCTGTCCAAAGCTCTCCAAATCCTTATAGGACAAGGCCATCTCAAACCCTTTGAGGCTCGGCCTCTCCCAGATCCCCTTCCTGGCAAGTAGAATGCTGCCAAGTACTGTGCCTTCTCTCAACAAATTGGCCATGACACTGACGTTTGTTTTCGTCTTCGCCATGAAATATAAGATCTGATTGATAAAGAGGTCATCGCCGCACCAAGTCCTACAAAGTCTATCGGCACTGGATCAATGATCTTGGGAGATAATATGATTATGTGATCGGGGGATGAACCACCTACTGATGGCGCTCATTTTTACTCCAGATATGGTAGATGGCACGCATCATTTTGAGCAATTTGCAAATGTTGTTTATTGTACTTTCTGACTTGGGTATCGGGTCAATCTTGTTGTGTTGTATTGAGTCAATCTTTTTGTATGGAGTCTGTCTTGCTGTGTCAAAGGTTGGTGATTTTGAGCGTGTAAACTTGGGCATTACTTCCCTATTTGTTTGGTTTATTTTTTTGCTCATTCTTTTGAGTCTGTTTCTGTCCTTGAGCTAGTTGCACCAGAAGATTTCAATGAATTTTGTGCCTTGAAATCATTGCATTGACCTAAGTTTTTCAAAACTTTTCTAACATTGTGATGAAAACAAAGAGGAAGGAATTCCTCCAGATTTGCAAAAAATTTGATCAACTGAGAGGAAGAGAGGTGTGCTAAGCCCTTAATGAATGAAATCATGTTTGTTAATATGAGTACTGAGAGGGATCTTGGCTTAGTCCAGATTGGTTCTGCATTGTCTTCAGAGGAGCCTGAGCGACTAGTCGCTTTATTAAAGGATTTCAAAAAATGTTTTGCGTGGTCCTGCGAAGACATGTGTGGAATTGATCTTGAGATTTTGCAGCATAGGATCACTTTCAGCCTCAAGACTCGACCCCTTTGCTTTCAAACCTTGAACTTTGATTCAGAATGTTCAATGATCAATCACAATATAAGGCTTGTATGGCCGGATTAGAAGCAACCCTTAAACTAGGGGCAAGAAGGTCAGATCAAGAAGGTCAGATGTCATCAAAGGAAGCTTGCAAAGCTAGATCGGAAGTAGCCCTTGAACTAGGGAAAAAAATGTCAAATGTGCTCGAAGAGTCAAAGATGAGTCATTCCGCAAACCAATGAAGCTTGGTAAGAAAGCCAAAATCCCATGTATTTGAGAGTAGAGAAATTTATTGCTGAAGGACAATCGAGTTCCTATCCGCAACACTAAGGGCAAATTCAGCACCAATTGGATGGGCGCTTATATCATCAAGACTGTTTAGTCAGCAACAGCAGCCATTCTCATGGATTTAGATGGCTTAGAGATCCTACGGCCAATCAACATGGACAAGTTAAACTTTTTTATCCTTGAGAGGCTCACTGGGCTGAAAACCCGGAAGGGCGACCTAGGCAAAAGTTAGTGCAAAGAAAAGAAAAAAGAATGGAAAACCAAAAAAGAAAAGAAGAAAAGAAAAATTGAGCTCACAAGGTTGAAAACCCGGAAGGGCGGCCTTGACAAAAGTTAAAGGGCAGAAGGAGAGTGTCAACACCCGAGTCAACCTAACCCGGAACTATGTACGGACTGATTCCCATGTTTGGGATACGTAGGCAACTTCATCTTGAAGTTCGGCCCCAACCATTTTCAGCCTGCTTGGCTCATCCATGTTGATTGGTTTATCCTTGTTCAACTCGGCTATCTTATCCATGTTCAAATTGGCTGGTCTTCATTCAAAATCAGTTGTTCTATTCCGTTGGAAGATTCAACTGTGAGACAATTCAAGTTTAGATCTGAGATTGTGCATCTTAAGAGTAAATTCCACGTTGGTTAAGTAGTGTCCATTAGCCAAAACAATTTTTGAGGATTTTTAATGAGGTTGACTAATTTTCTCAAAAATTATTCTATTTTTCCAAAACTGGACCGTTTTTTGGACCCAAAAAGGAAAATTTTCAATGCTCATAACCTGATTTACATTATTTCAAATCAGAAAGTTGAATAAGCCTGTTAATCAAACTCTCATGTTGGTCAACATTGTTTTACCAGAAAGCAAAAACAAAAATGGTCAAAATGATGAACTAGGGGCACAATTGAGTCAGGTTTTCTACCTTTTTCCCGTTGTCAACATGCTTACATGAAAAGGCACCATATTTGCCGAAAAGGGCACCATATTTGCCAGAAAGGACACAACTGAAGCTAATAGCAGAAGGCCAAAAGCTCTTACATCCTCCAAGCAGTGAAGTACCAAGCCAAGTGCGAAGCACGAATTGAAAATGGAGCTGGATGTTCGGTTCCTTCATCCGGACGATCACACCCAAATTGGCGTCTGACCCGAAATGGGGACATAGAAAATGCAATGTGCCAGACCAATCAATTGTGTACCTGGCTGGTGGGACATGCTGTAACTCACCTCGATCAAGCTAAACCAGGGGCATCGTCAACCGATGTGAGTTGCAGATTTGCTATAGTCGCACCACAAACCCTCTGTGGGAAAGCTCACTGTTGTGAGCGGAAGAATGAGAATCTAGTATAATACTAGGGGCAGGAGCCCACAATTTCCAGCTTGTCCATCAACCACACAAGGGAGGGATAAAAAATAAGAGAGATTGAAGAATAGAGAGATGTGCGCTGAAAGAAAAAGTGACAAAAGGGCTTTTTCAGAAAACTAGAGATTGAGTGCCAGAGTGATGTGAGAATCACAAATAAGAAAGGGTGGGAAACTATACCTGGAGAAACTGGATCCTCGTGAACTGAGAGGTCTCTCACCATTGGAACACATTCGAGTGTTGTGTTTGTCGTTTTTGTTTGTCTCGATTCTTGTTTTTGAGTCATTTCGAGTGATAATAGATGTGTTTCAGTTGTTTTACCTTCGTTTTCCTTTGTTGAGTCGTTTTGACTGTGGTCGTTCCTAGGCTCAATACCTGGTTAAGAACTCATTTCACCATTTCAATTTCAAAAATAAATCGTTTTGTGCTTAGAGTGCTGTGCCGTTCTCCACATATGTGCAAAACAGGATTTCTTCTTTCATAAAACTGCAGGGTTTAACCCATGCCATGTGAGAACAATAGAACAAGGACCTATCTGAAGCTACATGGGTTCCAGACTACAAAGTAAATGAAAAGAGGTAAAATGTAGGCATCTGAGTTTGTTTCAACTTCAGAAAGTTCCCAGATTGCATTTCGGATGTATCTCCTCAGGTCTTGTCAATGCTCTGAAGTATGAGTGTACCTCTACCTCAAGCTCAAGCTCAAGCTCAAGCTCAAGCTCAAGCCTGCTTCAAGCCAGAATGGTGATCAGAAGTGCTCTCCCAAAGTGCCATTCCTTGCAAGAGGCATCTTGGCTATGTTTGCAAATGAGTTCCCAGGAGACTAACTACGACGGTGGAAACTAGAGTTAGAATGGCGATGCCTAGAACGTAAAGGTTTGGAATTTCTGAGACTAAAGTCTGGTTTGAATACCTAGGGGTGTATCCCCAGCTTGAAATCTGTATGGCAGCCCCATAGATTGAAATAGCATGTGTGTGCCTCAATTCTGGATACTAAACCAACCTAGTCTGTCACCCTATTAGAGAATAGGGAAAGTTATGAATATGATCAGGAAGAAAAGCGGCATCCGTGGCTTCTACATGTAGATGTCGCTCCTTCTCAGTATTTCAGGACCTTTGTACTATGAGTTGAAGGTAAGAGTTCAAAGAATACAAGGTAAGAATTCAAAGAACACAAGGAGGAGATCCCTGTCAGAGTAGAGCGATTCATCGCCGCTCACCTCATGAGGTGCTTTTTAAAGCGCCGCTTTGTTTGTTTATTGCATTCCCTAAGCATCATGCACTACATTGCTTGTAACATGTATCATATCATCGCACTTATTGCATTTATTTGCATCTTGTGTTATCTTGTATCATTTATCCTTTTACGCTGAGCAGCGTTTAGGATCATTGTCCCCCGGGGCTTTCTTAGGATGTGTGGAACGCGCTCCTGACGACTTTTATTAGAACCACTTTTCACGATTTCAGTGTGATTAGAGTGTCCTTTTCCTCACACGATTTCAGCGTGTTTGGAATTTATCTCAGGTTGCGTGGACCGCGCTCCTAATTGGTTTTTCTTTGGACCTCTTCTCACGATTTTAGCGTGATTAGAGTGTCCCTTTCCTCACACAATTTCAGCGTGTTTGGAATTTATGTCAAGACGCGTGGAACGTGCCCTTGATTGGTTTTTCTTAGGACCTCTTCTCATGATTTCAGCATGGTTTGAGTGTTCCTTTCCTCTCACGATTTCAGCATATTTGGGATTTATTTTTCCTCCTCTCACGATTCCAGCATGGTTGGAGTATGTCACCCTTTGCATCTACTGCACTATCTGTTACATCCGTTACATCATACCATTTTATCGCCTGCATCATTTCCATGTTAAGCTTAGTTTGGCATGTGCTCATACATATCCTTTGTTAAAGCATGGTTCTGTGATAATGTGTACACGCCTATTCCACTAAGAGAATTGTGGTCCAAGGGTTTTTGCACCTTTTCTATGTTAGACGTGCTTTGTTTTGTGTCCATGCCTTTTCTAGGTAAAATGCGGTTCGACTTATGCCTTATTCACTGCATCCATTGCATTGTACTTTGTTTTGTTGCATTCAGCATTTCGGATCGTGATCTTTCCTTAGCAGATCATTCCTCACTTATCTCATACCACCCAATTACTTGTACTCTGTCTCTTTCTACACAAAAAAAAAAAGTTCTGCATGTGCATGCACCTACTCCGCAAGAAATGTGGTTAAAGCGCTCTGGCATCTTTTCTATATAAAACGTAGTTTGATTTGCATCGCCAATCCTTTATGATATTTGTGTGGTTTTGCACTGCTTGTGGTTTAGTTATTTCGTTACATTGTATATCATTTGCATTGTTTCATTTCATTGTGTATCATTTGCATCCTACCCCTGAACTACGCTGGTTTGATTCCTTGCAAAGGGATCCGTAGGCAACCCTCGGGTTCAACCAATTGCATCTGGATTTTGTTTGTTTACCCAAGTCTTATAGCCTTGTCAAAATGGGTCGTCTCTAGGCTTTGACATTCACTCAAGTCACTTCATGACTCTGAGCTCTGTCAAAGAGGGGCAACTGTAGACACCCCATTTTTGACCGCCCTTAAGACTTGAAGGCCTCAGGTTGATTGTTTGAGGACAAAGGCGGGACGAAGGCAATGCTATGCAAAGGTTCGATTTCTTCGGCAAGGAGAGCGTCAATCCCAACCTCACACCCCATTTTGGACCAAAACTATTTTGACCAAAATGACTTTTAGACCTTAAAACCCTCTCTTTCAAAATATTTTTGAAAAAGCTCCAACGATGTTCCGAGGCTCGCATTTCGTTAAATGTTGCGCTTTTTGGTAAACCGATGAAAGAGAGGTGAACTCTTTGAAAAATCTTTCAAAACACCTTATTTAGAGGTTTGGAGATGAAGAAAAGGAGAGGGGAGAGAACAAAACTAGTTTGGGAGAAGTTAGGCATCAATCCATTAGGACCAAAACTGAGCAGTCTTCACCAAAATGAGTATATCCTTTTTCACACTTGGAATTTTAATGTAAGGATGCCACCATTGGAAAGAAGACTTCTGGGGCTTCAATTTAGACTCAAGAATGACCTGTAAAGGAGTCCAGATGAAGGAGAATATGCCCATTTGAAGTCGTGCCCGAAAAGCAGATTTTTGTGGTCGGCCACGAATGTGGCCTATCAGCCACCAGTGGTGGCCTACCGGCCAGGGGTGAGGTTTGTCGACCATCAATGGTGGCCGTCGGCCACCAGTGATGGCCGGTCGGCCACTTGTGTAAACAAAGCTCTAATTTTTGAGATATTTTCCTCCAGCTGTTTGCACAATGTTCCAGCTATCTCTTTTGAGATATTTTCGACCAAGGCACATATATTTCTATATATAGGTGACCTATCTCTCATATTGCAAGGTTGGAAAAATTTTGGAAGCCTCTCTCTCAAGATTTCTCTCTCTCTTGAGCTTTTGTGCTTAGAAGCTTGCATACTTCAAACTTTAACCTATCAACCCTTAACCAAAGTGGTTCATCTTTGGGCTGAGGTTCCTTGAAGCTCTCTTGGAACTCCTTAAATGGGTTTTGGCTTGAATTGTGGCCTAGAATCACTCTTCCCTTAAAGAGGTATAGCCTTTACCCTTTAAGCTTGTTTTTCATACTTGTTTTGCCATCTTTTCAAACTATTTTTTGGCCTAGTTTTCAACTATAAAACCCTCTATTTTTGTGACAAAAAAATGTTGCTTTGAGGCAATTTTCAGTTATGGGGTGGGCCACCCTCTTTGCTCCTTTGCTTGTTAAGCTTTTGTGCTATTATTCATCACATTAAAACCAAATTTTTTGGACCTTTTTACCACTAATTTCCAGAGATTTTCAGAGGCTAAAAAATTTGTTTTGAGGCCCAAAAAAATAGAGGGGTTGACCACCCCTCTTCATGCTTGTTTTCTAGTCAAAAGCTCCATGTTTTAGCTTATTATCTTAGCTTCTTTTGTCATGTTTTCTAATTGATTTTGGGCAATAAAAACTCCGTATTTTTTGGGCTGAAGCTTGGGTCCTAAGGCCATTAAAGGTTGAGGGGTTGATAGCCCTTCGATGTACCTTGTTTTGGAGGCCTTTGCCCTTGTGTTTCCCACTCTTACATCATCTTTTTCAGAGTTTTTAAACACTATTTTTCCGAGTTATTTTAGTGGTAAAAACCTTGTTTTGAAGTCCACAATTGGAGGGGTTAGCCTCCCCTCCTCGTGTTTTGTTTGCTAGTCTAGGTAGCTCTATGTGTTAGCCTATTTTTCTAGTATTTTGTAGCTTTTGTTAGCCTATTTTTCTAGCATTATTCTAGCATGTGTTAGCCTACAATTTCTTCACTTTTTCATTTCCTTTGAGGGTTGTTTCAACCTTAGGGTTGTTTAAGCTTGAGGTTGAGGATCATGCTTAGTGGTTTAATCCTTCTTTGAGGGTTCATTACCAACGGCATGAAGCTTCCCTCATGCCTTGAACTACCCCTTGGTTGACACTTCTTTCGCTTTAGAAGACACTCACCAATGGACTAATTAACTAAAGACTGGTTTGGTAACTAAAATGAGTAAACAAAATTGGACAATTAAAATAGGCAAGATAAGCATCTTTCGTATTGCATTGCATGTGTTCGAATCGGACGTTAATTCGAACACAAGGAAAATGGACAATTCATACTCAAAAGTGATGAAATATGCCACTTTCCTTGGTCTCCATTGCCATTGATCATGCAAGATTGGGTGGTGGTTGTTTTGGTCTTGTTTGTGTATTCATTAAGCTTGTACAAGTTTGGTTCCTTAGCCATCATGCATGGAAAATGCTTGGTTGATGGTTTGAGGGCCGAGAGAGTTACACTCCGTTGAACTTGTGTAATGATAAGGAGGGTAACAGTACAGATAACCCTTGAGAATACACTGCTTTGCCTCTGTTTTCTCTCTGTTGTAGCAAAAAAAGAAGTTTAGGGAAGGGGTAGCTGACCGGCCACCAGCAGTAGCCGACCAGCCACCAATGGTAGCTGATGGCCACCGTTGGTAGCCGACTGGCCACCGGTGAAGAAAGTTGCTCAGTGTGTTCCTGAGGTCGAGCAGAGGTGTTCTGGAAGTTGGTGCAATTTTCAATAATCAAAAATGTACAAACGGAGGTTGCAATGGCAAGGCGGTGGCATTTTCTGGTGGAGAAGTCGAGCATGCATGCATCGCTCGCCCCTCGAGGCCATTAACTTGCTTTGCTCAAGTAGTTAGTTGTAGCTAATTCATTTATACAAGTGTTATAACTATTTAGTTAATTAATTCGTTTTGTAATTGATTAGCTTAATTCGGTTTGTAATAATTAGTTAAATGCAATAGGTAATCAGTTTCAAGTTTTGAAATAGTTAGCTTAATTAGCGTAGCTAGTTAGCTTATTTATTCGAACTCTCCTTCGCGATGGCATGATGTTGTAATAAGTGTGCATGTGTGTGTGTATGTCTTCCAAACCCACGCATTTCTCCCTTTTATTTAATCACTTTTGATGGTTAGATTAGGGACATTTTCAATTAGCATGCCTTATGCTTGCATGTTTGCATCCATTCATTTGTCTTGCATGCACCGAGGTTCGGCGTATCATTCAAACTGCATTGCAATTTCAATACTTCTTTGAATACGTGTCTAATCGCATGTTGTTCAAATCGAATCATATGCCATATTAGTAGCCGAGCCTATTCATTTCATATTGCATGCTGTGGGGAAGTAGGTTTGGAAATACTCTTGGATCCTGAAGGACGTCCCTGATCCTCTGATTGCCACCTGAAAAAGAGATAAACACTATGGTCGGGGGTGCCGGAATTAGCACTCCAACAGACAAGTTAGTATAGGTCTCTTATTTACTTGAGTCTTAAGTATTTGGGTTTGTTCTCACATACCTTTCTTTGGTTGATGTTCCTCTATTTATATTAGCTCTTGGGCCCTAGTGTCAGACCCACTCTTAATCCATCGCGTGATTGCTCATTCGGCCCCTTCTGTTGTATGCCAATTCCCACTCGACCTTCTGTTCAGCTGGTTCTATGGCCGATTAGTGCATTCAGTTGTAGGATCGTATAGGACGGAGCTGAATATAATATATATCCTAATTATGGTCAGAATTATTCAGCTTCCCTGCATGTACTAATATTCGGCTCCCATAATTGCCCCCCAAACATCCTATTAACGCCAGTTAGTCGGCATGTTTGGTTTCGAACTTGAAAAGTCAAAAAATTCGACAGTTAACCTCATTCTAACATAGGTGTCAAAACGCACATGCTTTTTAGGCATCATTACAATTTACCGCCCCTTCATACACTTCCTTCATTTAATGCGATTTGAAACTATGTTGTCCCTTCGAGTGTATGTTTTTTGAATACGCAAAGTTTCTAGTTTGCCTTTCAGTATACCTCCTTCATTTCGCGACCTCTACAATTTCCTCCCGTTTCTCATTGTCTTCTTCGCCTCTTGTAAGTTCTCTTATCCACCATTTTGATTCCCATTTCTTTGTTTGTTTTCAGTTTAGCATACTCCCTAAACTGGCTAGGATGGCCAAACATTTGAAAGCCCTTCATTCTGCGGATCGAGTTTTTGGCTTTCGACGCCATTTTTCCATTCGTGACGACGTCCACATGTCACTCGTGGCAGAGAACACAATTGATATGGAGAGGACTGATGAGAGCACAATCATCTTTCTTGTCCTATCAATTGCTGAGGGCGAAGTCCGTTTCCCCCTTCACCCATTTTTAAGGGTCATCCTTCGCCACTGGGGTCTAATCCCTTCCCAACCTATTGTAAATTTTTCCAGAATCATAATTGGAATTGTAGAAATAAACTGACGCCTTAGGATCAATCTTGGTATTCCTGCCATTTGGCACTGTTATGCCTTAGCCAAATCTTCTGGCCGGCAGGGGCGCTACTTTCTCAAGGCTAAGGACACCGACCATCATTTGGTGACTATGCTTGCCACCTCTGGCAAGCGAGTTGACGATGTCATGGTTGTTGTTCGAGGCAACTGGGAATTCGGCGAGGGTAAAGATCGCCTAGATCCTGTGCCCAGATGAAAAGGTGAACCAGGTGGCCATATAGTTCCTTACGTGCATTTGCTATATATTTACCCGGCTTTCCTTCAATTCACTTATCATTTTATTTAGGTAGGCAACGATTTGAAGAAAGTTCCGGTTTCGGCCGACGATGTTGTGCTTGCAGAAATCCAAACCGCACTCCAATTCTTCGATCATCCAAATCTCCAGAAGCAAGGGAGGGCGGCCCTTATACTTCTGAGATACAAGTCGACTTACTCAACCTTTTCAGCTGCAGACAACATTCCGATTCCAAGGGGTGAACAACAGCTCACGACCGTTATCTTCCCTAACTTCAAAAACCTCAAGTAGGTTGGTTTGGAAGCTTCTGATTCGGAGCAGGCCGAAGAACAAGTAGCCAAGAAGTCGCCGAGCAGCGGAATCAGCCCACTTTGGAAGCCGAAGCAGTTAACGCGGCTCTAAACTTAGATTTTGAAGAAGCCTACCTTAATCCATCCAACCCTCCATCCACTTCCGGATGAGGGGACATCTCTTTTGATGACATTTTTACCGACTTAGGGGACCTTCCTGGCACGTATCTTGAGGACATGGCTGGGGAGTCGCTCACGCAGTTGGCCAGGAGGAAAATGTTGAAATGATGGCCGCCCGGAGGAGGGCCGAAACAAACCGATCTGAACCTCTCCCTGTTGCTGTGTCTGAGTCTTCTTCGCCTATTATTGTGGAAGAAACGGCCCAGATTGAAACAGCTAAGACGGATCAAATCGAACAGTTGGATCAGGAGGTCGAACAGAGGGCGAAAAAACGTGCCGCTGAGAGCGAGGCCGACCCTGAGAAAAATCTTACCGATAAATGACCATGCGTAAAGGAGTCGGACTCGGTTGTGCCTTTCATCGTTCAACCAAGGATAAACAACGTACTGATTGCTTCTGATGCGTTGGCTCTGAAAGATCCGGCAGTGGCCTTGAGCATGGCTTCCTCTATTTCCCTGCCGGTTGACAGAGCGACTTTTTGGGCTAAGCCAGATATGCTGTCAATAGCTTTAACTACTCAATCGGCCATATTGGTACATGACTTGAGCCTTATCTGCAGTCTTCCGCCTTTATATATATATATATATTTTTTTTTTTTTTTTTTCAACATGATGCTATTGAATAGATCGGCTTTCTGAATGCCAAAATTGAAAATTGAAAGAGCAAGGTCGTGGAGGCCTCTCAAAGAGCCGATTCTGAGGCAGAGAATGCGGTAGAGGAACGTTCAAAAGCCGACGCCGAGGCTGAAAAGGCAAAGAGTTCCAAACAACTCAGGTTTGCCGCCGAAGAAAGGGCAAACGCGAGTGAAGACGCGCTCAAGTTAGCCAAGGAGGTGATTGCCAAATTGGAAGCCGATTTGGAAGAGTCGAAGAAGACAAAGTAAATGGCTGACTCTGAGATTTCCAAAGCATTCCAAGCTGGGAAAGATGACGCCTTGGAGAACTACGTAGAGGAAGTACCCAAGTTTGAGAATTAGGGCTTCAAACACGGCTGGCTCAAAGCCCTTACTGTCGCTAATGTGACATTGGCGCGGCTGATTCCATACGAGCAGGTGGACGTTGAGCCACTGGAGTCTGACTCTGAAGATTGACTAGGGTGATACTTTGATTTTTGTTAGGCATCTTCCATGCATAGTTTTGGTAGATTTTTGTTTATTTACTTCGGTTAGAAGTTAAATGTAGGGTAATTTTCATGTGTAAAATGACTACTATCTGTACTCAATTTATTAATGAAAATTTCCTTTGCTTTTCTGTCTGTTGCACGTGCCAGTTAACAATCTAGTAGGATGTAAGATCATAAGTAAATTAAACGTCCGATTAAATAGCTGTGTATCTTTGCAATTTAGCCGAATAAATTAATGAATATGCCCCTACCCGTTAATAAATGAACTGGAACGCTAAATATCTATGTTCACGGATTGGCTAGTGCACATGAACTCATCGGCGCAAGGGCTTGAAATTTAGCTGATTAGATTGACGAGTCTGCCCTTGCCCTAGCTAATGAATGAACTGGAATGCCGAATATCCGTGTTCACGGATTGGCCGGGGCACATGAACTCATCGGTGCAAGGCCTTGAAATTTAGACAACTAGATTAACAAATCTGCCCTTGCCCCAGCTAATGAATAAATTGGAACGCTAAACATCCGTGTTTAGGGATTGGTTGGGGCACATGAACTTATCAGCACAAGGCCACGAAATTTAGCCAAATAGATTAATGAATCTATCCTTGCCCTAGCTAATGAATGAACTGGAACGCCGAATATCCGTGTTCACGGATTGGCTGGGGCACATGAACTCCTCGGCGCAAGGCCTTGAAATTTAGCTGATTAGATTAACGAATCTGCCCTTGCCCTAGCTAATGAATGAACTATAACGCCGAATATCTGTGTTCACGGATTGGCTGGGGCACATGAACTCATTGACGCAGGGCCTTGAAATTTAGCCGATTAGATTAACGAATCTGCCCTTGCCCCAGCTAATGAATGAACGGGAATGTCGAATATCCGTGTTCAAGGATTGGCTGGGGCACAAGAACTTATCGGCTCAAGGCCTTGAAAGCAAGCATTGATGAGAGCACCTCAGGAGTGTTGCACCAGTGATAAATAAAGGGGGTGACAGCTACGTGCGCAGAGGTGCCATTGTTGCGTTTAAATCCAACAAATTGGGAGAGGAAAAAAGCAGTGTGGACAACTGTGGATGGCAAGAAGACTATTCTTCAACAGTAGAGAGGAAGGTAGAAGACTGGCAGAACTGGATGTAGAGATGAATCGAGGTGGCGAGCCTACGCGCACGGGAAATAGGACGTCGAGGGAGCGTGAGAAGCGCCATTCCCCACGTCATCGAAGTAAGTCACCCAGAAAGGAAAAACAATAATTTGGTAACTCCCCTCGCTCGAGAGGAGAAACCAGTGCTACACCGCGCCCGTTGAGTTTTTTGATTTTCGTTGGGAACAAACCGATGACGGAAGCGGATTCCATTATATGCAACCCAAATGTAGTAGTTGAGTTTGCTCAACAGATTTTTTCGCCAGAAGTTCAGTAGTCCATGGTCGGCCAAGCTGACTATGAAGTTTTTCGAGAGGGTGTTCATGGAGCAGTAAAGGGTTTGTACAATGCCTATGAAATTGGCATGCATCTTCGTGCCGTGCGAAGGGACATGGAGCAAAGGGATGCTCGCATTCAGAGTTTGCAAGCCAGGGCGGAGAAGGCCGAAAATGAGCTGAAGAAAGCTAACACCTCTGAGACTCATTCGGTGAGCCAAGTGAATCTGATTGTCGTGGAGCAGGTAGACCGCCGAATTCTGGATCACACGATTGCCGATTGAGAAATGACGAGTATGTTCGCAATAGAATCTACAAATGCCAGGTCCTATGAAAAAGGCTTCCATGACGGCCGAAAAATTGGAATAGACAAGACGAAGGAAAAACTAGCCGAGGAAGTCTGTCAATGCGAAAATCGCAGATTTAAGCATGGATGGATTAAGGTGCTCTAGGCTGCGGGCGTTGATCTGGCGTCACCCTTATATCAGAGTTATACTTTTCCGTTCGAGGCTTTCGATGCCGAGAAGACTAATGACGAGGAGGGAGCCGAATAATTTTGATGTACATTATTTCGTTTTTATGTAAAGCATGTACTCATGACCTATTAAATAAAACATATTATTTGAAATGTCAATATGTTTATTTCGATCAATGCTTGTAAAGTAAGTTGTGTCTACTACTTTACTGTCACGACCCAAACCCGGCCCTATGGGTTTAGCACCGTAACCGGCCAGTAATTCGAGATTACCGAAGGCCTGCTTAACAGTAATACAGTAAAACAGAGTACAGGGCCTGGCGGAAGCCAATACAGTAATTAAACAATGCCCAATGAGCTGCGACAGTCTATATGAAAAGATTTTTCATACATTTATACGTAAACAGTACAGAACGGTATGCACAATATTTACAATCATTCAGACTAGGGACTCAACCCTAGATAACAGTACGGTAAACATTCAGTCTATACAGAACAGTGAAATAGTACAAAAGGGGAAAATTGTAAAACACCCCTAAGCCCTAACACGTTAGGCTCGGAACCTCGCAGTGAGGCACAAAGGCTGGCTTGACAAAACTGGAGTCTAACCCACGCTCCTAGCTCCGGTCTGGTGGCTGAGCACCTACATATATATATATATATATAAACAGTGAGCTAAAGCCCAGTGAATAACATAATGCGTAAAGAGGTTTAGAATGAATGTCCTTACGGTAATGAAAACAGTTCAATTCAATCAGTATTTCAGTTGTTCAGTACAGTAAACAGTCATATGTGGTACATCCATTAGCATAACAGTAACAGTAGGTCTTAAAAGACCGAACAGTAATGATGGCCATCAGTCAGTAAACAGTAGTGGCTCCACGAGGGAACCGACAGACATCTCTGTAACAGTAACAGTGAATAGTAGGTACTAAGGATGCCACAGTACAGTTCAGAAATAAAGGACATACATTCATTCAGTAATACCAGTTCAGTAAACAGTTCAGTTCAGTATTCAAAAGATATCAGTTGAACATATCTTTACACAATTGTTACTCACAGAGTTTGGGCTACGGTATGCTAGAGCGTGTCTCCCCAGTCGCCAACCCTACACAGTTCACAGGTTGAACACACTAAGCTACACAGTTGGGAAATATCATAACTTAATCCCTAATTTGCCTTGGTGTGTTCTACAACGATATCCTCATCAAGATGTCTTAAACTAGGCCTAAGAATGCCTAGGATGGGATGAGGATGCAAAAATACACTTAGAAAACATTTTGCAAACTTTGCTGAAAATAGGATCCTCGCTCGAGCGAGACTTTCTTCGCTCGAGCGGAAGTCCAAAATCAAAGGCTTCGCTCGAGCGAGGAATCCTTCGCTCGAGCGGTCTGTCGAAACAGTAAAAATACTGGATGCTGTGATTTTGCGCGCGATGGTCGCTCGATGGCCGCTCGAGCGGAGCCCTGGACAAAGGTGCTCGTTCGAGCGGGGAATTCTTCGCTCGAGCGAGGAAGCCAAATCTGGAATTTCCAGATTTGCCTCCCAAGCTCAAACGAAGCATTCTACCACTCCAAACTCGACCTCTTGGGCCCAAATTCTAGAAAACATAACTAAATTCAATGTATAACAAGTTTCAAAGCTCAATTTATGAATTCAAGCCCCAAAGGTGAGTCAATTAAAACCATATTCAAACCCAATTTCAAACCATTTTCCAAGAACAATATGAACATGCAACATGCATGATCTTAAATCATTTTCAAAGCTTTAATGCTGTTTCAAAAGAGCTTAAACCTTCAAAAACAAGATTAACTCATGGGGTACCACAAGATTATGAACATGCATGCACCATTATACCATGAATTCAACTCAAAACTCATTAATTCAAACATGCATGCATGAAATGAGCTTCAATTCACCATTAATGACCCAAATCATGACTTAGCTCTACAATCTAACCTGGACCATGCAACAATCAACTCAAAACATGAACAAGAAGACAATGGAGCTACCTTTAGTCTTGTAGTTCAAGAAGGGAGCTCAAATATGCAATCTCCTTAACAATTTCTTCAATTTCCAAACAATTCTACAAGTGAACTCAAGACTCTCACTTCCTCTCTCTCTAGCTCGGTGGTGAGCTCAAAATATGGCTGAGGAAATGTTTTCTAATGCAAGGCTAAGGCTTCAAATATGAGTAAACAAAGGCCCCACTAGATGGCAAAAGTGTAATTACGTCAAACTCTTTAATTAGCTTATTTTAATCTAATTTAATCATACCCAATCAGTTTTCAGGTAAATAAACCATAAAATCACATTAATTACGAGGGTCATGGAACATCAATCGGTTTCTAATTCGGCCGCCGATAAGGCCTTCAATTAGCAGTTTAAACATATAAGCATGAACAGATAATCATACAGTCAAACAGATAGAATGCAATTTAACTAACATATACTCAATCAATTCGGTTTCCAATTTCAGTCAGTCAGTTCAGTACTTTAATCAGTTCAATTATCAGTCATAATCAATTCAGTTTAACGATAATCGATGGTTATCGGTAATCAATCAGTCATAAGTCGGTAAACAGTATGAGGGTCGTTACAGTCTCCCCTCCTTATAAAGAGTTTAGTCCTCTAAACTCGAGTTACCTTCATTCTGGAAGAAAACAGGATTCAGTGAAAACAGTTCAGGATATCGTTTAGCCATGTCATCTTCCCTTTCCCAAGTGGCATACACGCCACCGTGGTTTTGCCAGTCAACTTTCACTAACGGGATCTCTTTGTTCCTCAGTTTCTTGATTCGTCTGTTTACAATCTGTATAGGCCGTTCCTCGTAAGTGTAGTCATCACTCAACACTACGTGGGTAGGCTCTATTACATGGAAGGGATCCCGGAGATAATCTCTTAACATAGAAATGTGGAAAACATTATGCATGTGTTCCATTTCAGGAGGGAGCGCAACTTGATACGCCACCGGATTGATTTTCTCAATAATCTCGTATGGTCCGACGTATCTCGGTGCTAACTTGCCCTTGACTCCAAAACGAGTCTGGCCTTTCATCGGTGTCACTTTCACAAAAACGTGATCACCCACTTCATACTCTCTGTCTCGTCTTCTGACATCTGCATAACTTTTCTGTCTACTTTGTGCAGTTTTCAGTCTTTGCTGTATCAGTTTCACTTTTTCAGTTGTTTCATACACCATTTCGGGCCCAAGCAAAGGCCCATCTCCAACTTCTGCCCAGCAAATCGGAGATCTACATTTTCTGCCATACAATGCCTCGAAAGGCGCCATACCAATACTCGAATGGTAACTGTTGTTGTAGGCGAATTCAACTAATGGCAGATGACTTTCCCAATCTCCCTGAAAATCAAGGACACACATTCTCAGTAAATCCTCCAGAGTTTGGATGGTCCTTTCTGACTGTCCATCTATCTGAGGATGATAGGCACTACTCAGCCTCAGTTCAGTACCCAGTGCAGTCTGTAGACTTTGCCAAAATCTCGATGTAAACTTCGAGTCCCTGTCAGAAACAATAGACACAGGCACTCCATGCAGTCTCACAATCTCATCAATATAAATCACGGCCAATTTATCCGCATTATAGATTGTCTTGACAGGTAAGAAGTGAGCAGATTTGGTTAGTCTATCAACAATAACCCAAATTGAATCCATACCTTTTCTGGAGCGAGGTAATCCAACGATAAAATCCATCGTGATATGCTCCCATTTCCACTCTGGTATGGGTAGGGGTTGCAATAATCCGGCAGGTCGTTGATGTTCAGCTTTGACCTGTTGGCAATGAAGACATTTGGATACAAAATTAGCAATTTCTTTCTTCATTCCCGGCCACCAGAAATTCTGTTTCAGATCTTGGTACATTTTCGTATTCCCCGGGTGGATAGGCAATTTCGAATTGTGGCCTTCTTGCAGAACTCTTCTTTTCAGTTCAGTATCGTTCGGTACACACAGTCTTTCTTGAAATTTCAGTATATTATTCTCAAATTTGAATCCCGGTCTTGGTTTAGATTCTCTTTCCTCGATGATCTTCTTCAAGAAGTCATCCAGTTGCTGTTTCTCTTTAATCTCTTCAATCAGTGCTGGTTGGGCAGAAATAGCAGCTAAGGTTCCACCTTGTTCTCTCAGAACAATTTCAATTTCAGATTTTTCAAGGTCACAAAGCAACTCTTTCTGTCCGGTAAGCAAACATGCTAAGTTTCCAATCGATTTCCGGCTCAATGCATCGGCAACGGTATTGGCTTTTCCCGGATGGTACAAAATCTGTAGGTCATAGTCCTTAATCAGTTCTAGCCATCTCCGCTGTCTCATGTTTAGTTCTTTCTGTGTGAAGAAATATTTCAAGCTCTTGTGGTCGGTGTATACTTCACATGTCACCCCATACAGATAGTGACGCCAGATTTTCAGCGCAAATACTACGGCAGCAAGTTCCAGATCATGGGTCGGGTAGTTCTTTTCATGTGGTCTCAGTTGTCGGGAAACATAAGCAATAACTCTCCCATTCTGCATTAAAACACATCCCAGACCCTTATGAGAAGCATCACTAAATACAGTATAACCATCCGTACCTGAGGGTAAAGTCAAAACTGGTGCAGTCACAAGTCGAGTTTTCAATTCTTGGAATGCTGATTCCCTTTGGTCAGTCCAGTCAAATGATGTCCCCTTCTGAGTTAACTGAGTCAGTGGTAGGGCAATTTTGGAGAAATCTTTGACAAATCTTCTGTAATATCCAGCCAATCCCAAAAAGCTTCGGACTTCAGTCACATTTGTTGGTCTAGGCCAGTTCACTACAGCTTCAATTTTCTACGGATCAACAGAAATTCCATCTTTGCTAACAACATGCCCCAAAAACATAACATGGTCAAGCCAAAATTCACATTTAGACAGTTTAGCATACAGTTTCTGTTCTCTTAAGGTTTGTAGGGCAAGTCTCAGATGATGTTCATGCTGTTCTACACTTATGGAGTAAATCAATATGTCATCAATAAATACAACAACAAAGTCATCAAGGTATGGTTTAAAAATTCTGTTCATAAGGTCCATAAAAGCAGCTGGTGCATTCGTGACTCCAAAAGGCATAACCAAAAATTCATAATGGCCATACCTCGTTCTAAAAGCAGTTTTATCAATGTCTTCCGGTTTAACCTTCAGTTGATGGTATCCCGATCTGAGATCAATCTTGGAAAACACTTTGGCACCCTGTAACTGATCAAACAGGTCGTCAATACGCGGTAATGGGTATTTATTCTTTACAGTTACCTTATTCAGTTCACGATAGTCAATGCACAGTCTCAGTGAGCCATCTTTCTTCTTGACAAACAAAACAGGCGCACCCCATGGTGAGGTACTGGGTCTGATGAACTTTTTGTCTAACAGCTCTTGCAGTTGCACTTTCAGTTCTTTCAATTCAGTTGGAGCCATTCGGTACGGAGCTTTAGAAACCGGTTGTGTTCCGGGAACCACATCAACAGTAAACTCAATCTCCCTGTCAATCAAATCTCCTGGCAAATTGTCTGGAAAGACGTTTGGGAATTCTCTGACTATAGGAATACGGTTCACATTAGCATTATCATCAGTAGATACAGTCAGTACAGAGCACAGATATCCCTTACACCCCTTTCTAATTAGTTTAACAGCTTTTACTGACGAAATCAAATACGGAGGAGGTACTACTCCACTCCCATTAAACACGAATTCAGGCAAACCAGGTGGACGGAAAACAACTTGCTTGGTCACACAATCAATAGTGGCATGATATTTTTGTAACCAATCCATCCCCAATATTACATCAAAATGATCAATGTTCAATGGTAGTAAATCAATAAACAGATGCATATTCCCAACCATAATTTCACAAGCGGGGTACATATAAGCACATGTCATGGATCCTCCTACGGGTGATGATACGGCTAGCAGATAGTTCATAGGTTCTAAGGGTCTATTCAATTTCCGTGAGAAAGCATGCGATACATAAGAATGTGTAGACCCCGAATCAATCAATACATATGCATTTTGTGTACAAATAGAGAGGATACCTGACACAACGGTTTCAGTATTTTGCACGTCTCCCGGTACTAGGGCGAACACTCGGCCCTGCCTCATGGGCTCTTTCCCGGTAGCCTTGGGGTTAGGCTTTGGTGCTACAGTTGATGCTGCCACGCTTGGTGCAGCTTTACTACTGGCTTGTGGAGCAGAGGGGCAGTCTTTAACCATGTGGCCCACCTTGCCACACCTGTAACAGGCTCCAGATATTTTGTAGCAGACCCCTTTGTGCTTCTTGCCACACTCAGAACAGGGTGGTATGAACCCACTCCCTTGGCTGGGGCTAGTCGTCGACCCCATATTCTATTTCTTGTTCGCTGGGTTATGCTTGCCCTTCTTAAATTTGAAACCCTGCCTTTTACCATGCCATTCAGTTGTTGGTGTTTCAGATTGTTTCACTGCTGCAATGTTCAACTCGGCCATCAATGCCCGGTCGAGAACACCCACAAAAGTCGGTAGTTTCAAAACATTTATTCGGTCAAGTATTGCAACATTAAGGCCACCCTCAAATTTTCTGGCCTTCTTGTACTCAGTATCCACCATATGCGGTGCATATCTAGCAAGCTCGGTGAATTTCGTCTCATATTCCGCAACGGACATTGTGCCCTGCTTCAGCTGTTCGAATTCAGTCACTTTCCTATCCCTGACACACTGTGGGAAGTACTTTTCAAAGAAGGACTCCTTGAACTGAGCCCAGGTCATAACAGTATTTGCATCGCGGATTAACATCCACCACCTTCTAGCTTCTTCCTGTAGAGTAAAGGTGGCTAACAGTACCTTGTGTGCTTCAGAGCCCGGGAACACCTCAAATAATTTTTCTGTCTCAAGAACCCATGCTTCAGCTTTTAACGGTTCCAGTCCCCCCTGAAAGGACGGCGGTTTCATTTTGCTGAACTTCTGGATCAGAGCAATAATATCCCCATCATTTACATTTGCATTAGGTTCCGGCTGTACCGGAGGAGGAGGAGGTGGGGGCGGTTGGTTCTGTTGTTGTTCAAGTCTAGCAGTTATCAGTTCCATCATTCTTTCTTTTCTTTCCATTCTTGCCTCAGTAGATGAGGATTCAGGTTCATTTGCATTGTCCATTTCACTATAAGCAATTATAACGGTTATAGCAATTGTAACATAAACAGTTGCATATTTAGACAGTTATCACATCAACATGTATGCAGTCATAACATAACCACACACTTTTCAAGTTTATGAAATGCCCTAATTACTTTTCTAGGACACCCTATAGCTCATTTGGACACGTGTGTGCGGTATAACTCGTGGTAAGTATCGCTCTGATACCACTCTGTCACGACCCAAACCCGGCCCTATGGGTTTAGCACCGTAACCGGCCAGTAATCCGAGATTACCGAAGGCCTGCTTAACAGTAATACAGTAAAACATAGTACAGGGCCTGGCGGAAGCCAATACAGTAATTAAACAATGCCCAATGAGCTGCGACAGTCTATATGAAAAGATTTTTCATACATTTATACGTAAACAGTACAGAACGGTATGCACAATATTTACAATCATTCAGACTAGGGACTCAACCCTAGATAACAGTACGGTAAACATTCAGTCTATACAGAACAGTGAAACAGTACAAAAGGGGAAAATTGTAAAACACCCCTAAGCCCTAACACGTTAGGCTCGGAACCTCGCAGTGAGGCACAAAGGCTGGCTTGACAAAACTGGAGTCTAACCCACGCTCCTAGCTCCGGTCTGGTGGCTGAGCACCTACATATATATATATATATATATATAAACAGTGAGCTAAAGCCCAGTGAATAATATAATGCGTAAAGAGGTTTAGAATGAATGTCCTTACGGTAATGAAAACAGTTCAATTCAATCAGTATTTCAGTTGTTCAGTACAGTAAACAGTCATATGTGGTACATCCATTAGCATAACAGTAACAGTAGGTCTTAAAAGACCGAACAGTAATGATGGCCATCAGTCAGTAAACAGTAGTGGCTCCACGAGGGAACCGACAGAGATCTCTGTAACAGTAACAGTGAACAGTAGGTACTAAGGATGCCACAGTACAGTTCAGAAATAAAGGACATACATTCATTCAGTAATACCAGTTCAGTAAACAGTTCAGTTCAGTATTCAAAAGATATTAGTTGAACATATCTTTACACAATTGTTACTCACAGAGTTTGGGCTACGGTATGCTAGAGCGTGTCTCCCCAGTCGCCAACCCTACACAGTTCACAGGTTGAACACACTAAGCTACACAGTTGGGAAATATCATAACTTAATCCCTAATTTGCCTTGGTGTGTTCTACAACGATATCCTCATCAAGATGTCTTAAACTAGGCCTAAGAATGCCTAGGATGGGATGAGGATGCAAAAATACACTTAGAAAACATTTTGCAAACTTTGCTGAAAATAGGATCCTCGCTCGAGCGAGACTTTCTTCGCTCGAGCGGAAGTCCAAAATCAAAGGCTTCGCTCGAGCGAGGAATCCTTCGCTCGAGCGGTCTGTCGAAACAGTAAAAATACTGGATGCTGTGATTTTGCGCGCGATGGTCGCTCGATGGCCGCTCGAGCGGAGCCCTGGACAAAGGTGCTCGCTCGAGCGGGGAATCCTTCGCTCGAGCGAGGAAGCCAAATCTGGAATTTCCAGATTTGCCTCCCAAGCTCAAACGAAGCATTCTACCACTCCAAACTCGACCTCTTGGGCCCAAATTCTAGAAAACATAACTAAATTCAATGTATAACAAGTTTCAAAGCTCAATTTATGAATTCAAGCCCCAAAGGTGAGTCAATTAAAACCATATTCAAACCCAATTTCAAACCATTTTCCAAGAACAATATGAACATGCAACATGCATGATCTTAAATCATTTTCAAAGCTTTAATGCTGTTTCAAAAGAGCTTAAACCTTCAAAAACAAGATTAACTCATGGGGTACCACAAGATTATGAACATGCATGCACCATTATACCATGAATTCAACTCAAAACTCATTAATTCAAACATGCATGCATGAAATGAGCTTCAATTCACCATTAATGACCCAAATCATGACTTAGCTCTACAATCTAACCTGGACCATGCAACAATCAACTCAAAACATGAACAAGAAGACAATGGAGCTACCTTTAGTCTTGTAGTTCAAGAAGGGAGCTCAAATATGCAATCTCCTTAACAATTTCTTCAATTTCCAAACAATTCTACAAGTGAACTCAAGACTCTCACTTCCTCTCTCTCTAGCTCGGTGGTGAGCTCAAAATATGGCTGAGGAAATGTTTTGTAATGCAAGGCTAAGGCTTCAAATATGAGTAAACAAAGGCCCCACTAGATGGCAAAAGTGTAATTACGTCAAACTCTTTAATTAGCTTATTTTAATCTAATTTAATCATACCCAATCAGTTTTCAGGTAAATAAACCATAAAATCACATTAATTACGAGGGTCATGGAACATCAATCGGTTTCTAATTCGGCCGCCGATAAGGCCTTCAATTAGCAGTTTAAACATATAAGCATGAACAGATAATCATACAGTCAAACAGATAGAATGCAATTTAACTAACATATACTCAATCAATTCGGTTTCCAATTTCAGTCAGTCAGTTCAGTACTTTAATCAGTTCAATTATCAGTCATAATCAATTCAGTTTAACGATAATCGATGGTTATCGGTAATCAATCAGTCATAAGTCGGTAAACAGTATGAGGGTCGTTACAGTCTCCCCTCCTTATAAAGAGTTTAGTCCTCTAAACTCGAGTTACCTTCATTCTGGAAGAAAACAGGATTCAGTGGAAACAGTTCAGGATATCGTTTAGCCATGTCATCTTCCCTTTCCCAAGTGGCATACACGCCACCGTGGTTTTGCCAGTCAACTTTCACTAACGGGATCTCTTTGTTCCTCAGTTTCTTGATTCGTCTGTTTACAATCTGTATAGGCCGTTCCTCGTAAGTGTAGTCATCACTCAACACTACGTGGGTAGGCTCTATTACATGGAAGGGATCCCGGAGATAATCTCTTAACATAGAAATGTGGAAAACATTATGCATGTGTTCCATTTCAGGAGGGAGCGCAACTTGATACGCCACCGGATTGATTTTCTCAATAATCTCGTATGGTCCGACGTATCTCGGTGCTAACTTGCCCTTGACTCCAAAACGAGTCTGGCCTTTCATCGGTGTCACTTTCACAAAAACGTGCTCACCCACTTCATACTCTCTGTCTCGTCTTCTGACATCTGCATAACTTTTCTGTCTACTTTGTGCAGTTTTCAGTCTTTGCTGTATCAGTTTCACTTTTTCAGTTGTTTCATACACCATTTTGGGCCCAAGCAAAGGCCCATCTCCAACTTCTGCCCAGCAAATCGGAGATCTACATTTTCTGCCATACAATGCCTCGAAAGGCGCCATACCAATACTCGAATGGTAACTGTTGTTGTAGGCGAATTCAACTAATGGCAGATGACTTTCCCAATCTCCCTGAAAATCAAGGACACACATTCTCAGTAAATCCTCCAGAGTTTGGATGGTCCTTTCTGACTGTCCATCTATCTGAGGATGATAGGCACTACTCAGCCTCAGTTCAGTACCCAGTGCAGTCTGTAGACTTTGCCAAAATCTCAATGTAAACTTCGAGTCCCTGTCAGAAACAATAGACACAGGCACTCCATGCAGTCTCACAATCTCATCAATATAAATCACGGCCAATTTATCCGCATTATAGATTGTCTTGACAGGTAAGAAGTGAGCAGATTTGGTTAGTCTATCAACAATAACCCAAATTGAATCCATACCTTTTCTGGAGCGAGGTAATCCAACGATAAAATCCATCGTGATATGCTCCCATTTCCACTCTGGTATGGGTAGGGGTTGCAATAATCCGGCAGGTCGTTGATGTTCAGCTTTGACCTGTTGGCAATGAAGACATTTGGATACAAAATTAGCAATTTCTTTCTTCATTCCCGGCCACCAGAAATTCTGTTTCAGATCTTGGTACATTTTCGTATTCCCCGGGTGGATAGGCAATTTCGAATTGTGGCCTTCTTGCAGAACTCTTCTTTTCAGTTCAGTATCGTTCGGTACACACAGTCTTTCTTGAAATTTCAGTATATTATTCTCAAATTTGAATCCCGGTCTTGGTTTAGATTCTCTTTCCTCGATGATCTTCTTCAAGAAGTCATCCAGTTGCTGTTTCTCTTTAATCTCTTCAATCAGTGCTGGTTGGGCAGAAATAGCAGCTAAGGTTCCACCTTGTTCTCTCAGAACAATTTCAATTTCAGATTTTTCAAGGTCACAAAGCAACTCTTTCTGTCCGGTAAGCAAACATGCTAAGTTTCCAATCGATTTCCGGCTCAATGCATCGGCAACGGTATTGGCTTTTCCCGGATGGTACAAAATCTGTAGGTCATAGTCCTTAATCAGTTCTAGCCATCTCCGCTGTCTCATGTTTAGTTCTTTCTGTGTGAAGAAATATTTCAAGCTCTTGTGGTCGGTGTATACTTCACATGTCACCCCATACAGATAGTGACGCCAGATTTTCAGCGCAAATACTACGGCAGCAAGTTCCAGATCATGGGTCGGGTAGTTCTTTTCATGTGGTCTCAGTTGTCGGGAAACATAAGCAATAACTCTCCCATTCTGCATTAAAACACATCCCAGACCCTTATGAGAAGCATCACTAAATACAGTATAACCATCCGTACCTGAGGGTAAAGTCAAAACTGGTGCAGTCACAAGTCGAGTTTTCAATTCTTGGAATGCTGATTCCCTTTGGTCAGTCCAGTCAAATGATGTCCCCTTCTGAGTTAACTGAGTCAGTGGTAGGGCAATTTTGGAGAAATCTTTGACAAATCTTCTGTAATATCCAGCCAATCCCAAAAAGCTTCGGACTTCAGTCACATTTGTTGGTCTAGGCCAGTTCACTACAGCTTCAATTTTCTACGGATCAACAGAAATTCCATCTTTGCTAACAACATGCCCCAAAAACATAACATGGTCAAGCCAAAATTCACATTTAGACAGTTTAGCATACAGTTTCTGTTCTCTTAAGGTTTGTAGGGCAAGTCTCAGATGATGTTCATGCTGTTCTACACTTATGGAGTAAATCAATATGTCATCAATAAATACAACAACAAAGTCATCAAGGTATGGTTTAAAAATTCTGTTCATAAGGTCCATAAAAGCAGCTGGTGCATTCGTGACTCCAAAAGGCATAACCAAAAATTCATAATGGCCATACCTCGTTCTAAAAGCAGTTTTATCAATGTCTTCCGGTTTAACCTTCAGTTGATGGTATCCCGATCTGAGATCAATCTTGGAAAACACTTTGGCACCCTGTAACTGATCAAACAGGTCGTCAATACGCGGTAATGGGTATTTATTCTTTACAGTTACCTTATTCAGTTCACGATAGTCAATGCACAGTCTCAGTGAGCCATCTTTCTTCTTGACAAACAAAACAGGCGCACCCCATGGTGAGGTACTGGGTCTGATGAACTTTTTGTCTAACAGCTCTTGCAGTTGCACTTTCAGTTCTTTCAATTCAGTTGGAGCCATTCGGTACGGAGCTTTAGAAACCGGTTGTGTTCCGGGAACCACATCAACAGTAAACTCAATCTCCCTGTCAATCAAATCTCCTGGCAAATTGTCTGGAAAGACGTTTGGGAATTCTCTGACTATAGGAATACGGTTCACATTAGCATTATCATCAGTAGATACAGTCAGTACAGAGCACAGATATCCCTTACACCCCTTTCTAATTAGTTTAACAGCTTTTACTGACGAAATCAAATACGGAGGAGGTACTACTCCACTCCCATTAAACACGAATTCAGGCAAACCAGGTGGACGGAAAACAACTTGCTTGGTCACACAATCAATAGTGGCATGATATTTTTGTAACCAATCCATCCCCAATATTACATCAAAATGATCAATGTTCAATGGTAGTAAATCAATAAACAGATGCATATTCCCAACCATAATTTCACAAGCGGGGTACATATAAGCACATGTCATGGATCCTCCTACGGGTGATGATACGGCTAGCAGATAGTTCATAGGTTCTAAGGGTCTATTCAATTTCCGTGAGAAAGCATGCGATACATAAGAATGTGTAGACCCCGAATCAATCAATACATATGCATTTTGTGTACAAATAGAGAGGATACCTGACACAACGGTTTCAGTATTTTGCACGTCTCCCGGTACTAGGGCGAACACTCGGCCCTGCCTCATGGGCTCTTTCCCGGTAGCCTTGGGGTTAGGCTTTGGTGCTACAGTTGATGCTGCCACGCTTGGTGCAGCTTTACTACTGGCTTGTGGAGCAGAGGGGCAGTCTTTAACCATGTGGCCCACCTTGCCACACCTGTAACAGGCTCCAGATATTTTGTAGCAGACCCCTTTGTGCTTCTTGCCACACTCAGAACAGGGTGGTATGAACCCACTCCCTTGGCTGGGGCTAGTCGTCGACCCCATATTCTATTTCTTGTTCGCTGGGTTATGCTTGCCCTTCTTAAATTTGAAACCCTGCCTTTTACCATGCCATTCAGTTGTTGGTGTTTCAGATTGTTTCACTGCTGCAATGTTCAACTCGGCCATCAATGCCCGGTCGAGAACACCCACAAAAGTCGGTAGTTTCAAAACATTTATTCGGTCAAGTATTGCAACATTAAGGCCACCCTCAAATTTTCTGGCCTTCTTGTACTCAGTATCCACCATATGCGGTGCATATCTAGCAAGCTCGGTGAATTTCGTCTCATATTCCGCAACGGACATTGTGCCCTGCTTCAGCTGTTCGAATTCAGTCACTTTCCTATCCCTGACACACTGTGGGAAGTACTTTTCAAAGAAGGACTCCTTGAACTGAGCCCAGGTCATAACGGTATTTGCATCGCGGATTAACATCCACCACCTTCTAGCTTCTTCCTGTAGAGTAAAGGTGGCTAACAGTACCTTGTGTGCTTCAGAGCCCGGGAACACCTCAAATAATTTTTCTGTCTCAAGAACCCATGCTTCAGCTTTTAACGGTTCCAGTCCCCCCTGAAAGGACGGCGGTTTCATTTTGCTGAACTTCTGGATCAGAGCAATAATATCCCCATCATTTACATTTGCATTAGGTTCCGGCTGTACCGGAGGAGGAGGAGGTGGGGGCGGTTGGTTCTGTTGTTGTTCAAGTCTAGCAGTTATCAGTTCCATCATTCTTTCTTTTCTTTCCATTCTTGCCTCAGTAGATGAGGATTCAGGTTCATTTGCATTGTCCATTTCACTATAAGCAATTATAACGGTTATAGCAATTGTAACATAAACAGTTGCATATTTAGACAGTTATCACATCAACATGTATGCAGTCATAACATAACCACACACTTTTCAAGTTTATGAAATGCCCTAATTACTTTTCTAGGACACCCTATAGCTCATTTGGACACGTGTGTGCGGTATAACTCGTGGTAAGTATCGCTCTGATACCACTCTGTCACGACCCAAACCCGGCCCTATGGGTTTAGCACCGTAACCGGCCAGTAATCCGAGATTACCGAAGGCCTGCTTAACAGTAATACAGTAAAACATAGTACAGGGCCTGGCGGAAGCCAATACAGTAATTAAACAATGCCCAATGAGCTGCGACAGTCTATATGAAAAGATTTTTCATACATTTATACGTAAACAGTACAGAACGGTATGCACAATATTTACAATCATTCAGACTAGGGACTCAACCCTAGATAACAGTACGGTAAACATTCAGTCTATACAGAACAGTGAAACAGTACAAAAGGGGAAAATTGTAAAACACCCCTAAGCCCTAACACGTTAGGCTCGGAACCTCGCAGTGAGGCACAAAGGCTGGCTTGACAAAACTGGAGTCTAACCCACGCTCCTAGCTCCGGTCTGGTGGCTGAGCACCTACATATATATATATATATATATATAAACAGTGAGCTAAAGCCCAGTGAATAATATAATGCGTAAAGAGGTTTAGAATGAATGTCCTTACGGTAATGAAAACAGTTCAATTCAATCAGTATTTCAGTTGTTCAGTACAGTAAACAGTCATATGTGGTACATCCATTAGCATAACAGTAACAGTAGGTCTTAAAAGACCGAACAGTAATGATGGCCATCAGTCAGTAAACAGTAGTGGCTCCACGAGGGAACCGACAGAGATCTCTGTAACAGTAACAGTGAACAGTAGGTACTAAGGATGCCACAGTACAGTTCAGAAATAAAGGACATACATTCATTCAGTAATACCAGTTCAGTAAACAGTTCAGTTCAGTATTCAAAAGATATCAGTTGAACATATCTTTACACAATTGTTACTCACAGAGTTTGGGCTACGGTATGCTAGAGCGTGTCTCCCCAGTCGCCAACCCTACACAGTTCACAGGTTGAACACACTAAGCTACACAGTTGGGAAATATCATAACTTAATCCCTAATTTGCCTTGGTGTGTTCTACAACGATATCCTCATCAAGATGTCTTAAACTAGGCCTAAGAATGCCTAGGATGGGATGAGGATGCAAAAATACACTTAGAAAACATTTTGCAAACTTTGCTGAAAATAGGATCCTCGCTCGAGCGAGACTTTCTTCGCTCGAGCGGAAGTCCAAAATCAAAGGCTTCGCTCGAGCGAGGAATCCTTCGCTCGAGCGGTCTGTCGAAACAGTAAAAATACTGGATGCTGTGATTTTGCGCGCGATGGTCGCTCGATGGCCGCTCGAGCGGAGCCCTGGACAAAGGTGCTCGCTCGAGCGGGGAATCCTTCGCTCGAGCGAGGAAGCCAAATCTGGAATTTCCAGATTTGCCTCCCAAGCTCAAACGAAGCATTCTACCACTCCAAACTCGACCTCTTGGGCCCAAATTCTAGAAAACATAACTAAATTCAATGTATAACAAGTTTCAAAGCTCAATTTATGAATTCAAGCCCCAAAGGTGAGTCAATTAAAACCATATTCAAACCCAATTTCAAACCATTTTCCAAGAACAATATGAACATGCAACATGCATGATCTTAAATCATTTTCAAAGCTTTAATGCTGTTTCAAAAGAGCTTAAACCTTCAAAAACAAGATTAACTCATGGGGTACCACAAGATTATGAACATGCATGCACCATTATACCATGAATTCAACTCAAAACTCATTAATTCAAACATGCATGCATGAAATGAGCTTCAATTCACCATTAATGACCCAAATCATGACTTAGCTCTACAATCTAACCTGGACCATGCAACAATCAACTCAAAACATGAACAAGAAGACAATGGAGCTACCTTTAGTCTTGTAGTTCAAGAAGGGAGCTCAAATATGCAATCTCCTTAACAATTTCTTCAATTTCCAAACAATTCTACAAGTGAACTCAAGACTCTCACTTCCTCTCTCTCTAGCTCGGTGGTGAGCTCAAAATATGGCTGAGGAAATGTTTTGTAATGCAAGGCTAAGGCTTCAAATATGAGTAAACAAAGGCCCCACTAGATGGCAAAAGTGTAATTACGTCAAACTCTTTAATTAGCTTATTTTAATCTAATTTAATCATACCCAATCAGTTTTCAGGTAAATAAACCATAAAATCACATTAATTACGAGGGTCATGGAACATCAATCGGTTTCTAATTCGGCCGCCGATAAGGCCTTCAATTAGCAGTTTAAACATATAAGCATGAACAGATAATCATACAGTCAAACAGATAGAATGCAATTTAACTAACATATACTCAATCAATTCGGTTTCCAATTTCAGTCAGTCAGTTCAGTACTTTAATCAGTTCAATTATCAGTCATAATCAATTCAGTTTAACGATAATCGATGGTTATCGGTAATCAATCAGTCATAAGTCGGTAAACAGTATGAGGGTCGTTACATTTACGTTAATTGCGCTTGTGCTTGTCAATCATAATATTCTCGGCAGGTGCTCTGAATTCAGACGATCAGTCATGAATGGGGGCTTCAAATTCGGAGGCTTATTCGGCCCAAACATGTCACTCACGAACGGCGCTTCGAATTCAGAGGCGAATCATGGTTTCCATGAAGGGCGCTCCGAATTCGGAGGCTTATTCGGCCCAAACGTGTCATTCACGAAGAGCGCTCCGAATTCGGAGGCTTTTTGTGTTGGCCAATCATGAGTTCCATGAAGGGCGCCCTGAATTCGAAGGCTTTTTGTGTTGGCCAATCGTGACTCCCACGAAGGAAGCTCCAAATTTGGAGGCTTATTCGGCCCAAACGGGTCATCCACGAAGGGCGCGTTCCGAATTTGGAGGCTTTTTGTGTTGGCCAATCGTGGTTTCCACGAATGACGCTCCGAATTTGGAGGCTTATTCGGCCCAAACGCGTCATTCACGAAGGGCGCTCTAAATTCGGAGGCTTTTTTTGTAGGCCAATCGTGACTTCCATGAAGGGTGCTCTGAATTCGAAGGCTTATTCGGCCCAAACGTGTCACTCACGAAGGGCGCTCCGAATTCAAAGGTTTTCTCACAACCGTAACTCACTAGGAAACACAACTAGAACTCACTGGGCAAGAGAGAACATTGTATTGAAAAAATAAAAATATACACGACGTAAAATCAAAACAAGCTGTCGTGCCGTACACGTTAACTTAATGATAAAATTTGCGCAAGTGTGTGGAATTCCACGAACGCGGCAAGCTTCTTCCATCCATGTCTTTGACCCGATATGCCTCTGTCCCTGCGATTGAGTCAATCTGATAGGGGTCGTCCCAGTTAGGACCCAATTTTTCGTTAGCCGGATTCCTAGCAGCAGGAAGTACTTTCTTGAGGACCAATTCTCTGGCTGTATAACGGCGTAGCTAAACACGTTGATTATAGGACTTAGCGAGCTGCTGCTGGTACCATGCCATGGAAGCAAGGGCACGGTCTCGGCGTTCTTCAGTCAGAGTCATATCCAAGGCCAACATCATGTCATTTTCGCCCATGTCAAAAACCTTCGATTTCAAGGTTAGGAGGTCGATCTCCAAAGGGATGATTGCCTGGGTTCCGAAGCATAGAGCAACTAGCGTTTCCCTAGTGGATCTCCTCGGAGTACTACGATGAGCCCACAACACACTTGGCAACTCTTTGTAGACACCCCATTTTTGACCGACCTTAAGACTCAGACATCACCGATTGAGCGCTCGGTGACGTTGCATATCGTGCTCGTTCAGAAGTCTCAGAGTCGCAGCCGTGAGCCATGCCTCCGGATTTCCGAACCCTCTTCTGTGCCTTGTCTCGGTTTGCGAACCAGGCTCGGTTTTCTCTGTTTCTTTTCCTGAGGGAAGGGAGAGGTCCTGTAGACCATCTCTCAGTGGCCGTGGGCTACATTTGGTGGCCGTAGGCCATTTTTCCCATTTCGGAGCCCGGTTTCTGGTTTTTTTTTTCGGGACCGTTGGCCGTGTGCCTCGGTTCGGGACCGCTTAACCATCTCCGTTTGCTCTAAATTTTGGCATACATCTTATTTGCTCCCTCTTGATGGACACTGGGGTCTAAGAAACCCACTTCGTGGCCGAACGCCACTTTTGGTGCTTAGCAGCCCATTTTCGGGACCCCGAACTGCGTGTTTTGGCCCCCGAGCATTCGTTTTGCATTGGTTTTCGTTCATTTTTGGCAGGTGCCTCTGTTTCATCACCAAGAAGGTCACTGGAAGGTGGGAGGCCAGCAATTATCTTGGCAACCAGTTATATTCCATTTTCGCCCTCCGGTACCCGTTTTTCTCGCTTCCGAGCTAATGTTGAACACCTTGGGGCCACTTTCTTGAACTTTCAACCACATATTTGTAATGTACACACATGGGAGGACCCTAAAATCATATGGCCGGCCACTAATGTTTCCTGACCCTTTTGAACCCCTCCTTCCGAGCTAATGTTGAACACCTTGGAGCCACTTTCTTCAACCCCAAACCACATATTTGTGTTGTACACACATGGGAGGATCCTAATATCATATGGCCGGCCACTATTTCCATTTGACCCTTTTGAACCCCTCTTGAAAATGGCTTGTTCTCTCTCCTGTTTTAGAGTTTCCAAATTTGAACCACAGGGTTGTGATGAGGAGACCTGGGAGGCCACCTTTTTGTCATGGCCGACCACTAATTAAACTTGGCCGTTTTGACCCTTGGCCGGCCGGCTAGGGGAGGTGGCCGGCCGGCCACCTGCAGCAAAAGTAATGGGCCGGCCATGTTCCTCTCTCCTTCCACTTTACAGCTGTGCAGCTGTTTCCCCCAGAAAATATCTATATCCGGGGGATATTTTGTGGGGGAACAAGAGGCTTCATTTTGGCTCCACTTTGGCTAGACTCTTCTCTCTCTCTCTCTTGGATATTGCTGGCCTCCCAACTCAAGAAAAGGGGTTACAAGAGTTGCTTGGAGGAGATACATGCATAGCACCCCATTTCCTTTAAGTTTTGGGCTCCATTTCTTCATCATCTTCAAGCTCTACCATCACCCCTCCATTCCAGCAGCAAGGGGAAGAATTCCAGCAGCTTAGAGTCACCAAATCTGGCCCAAGAAGCAACAAAAGTGTTGGTCTTCAAAGGTAAGTCCAATTGCCCTCCTTTCTAGCTCATTTTTGCACCATCTCTAAGCCATACATGCTTGCTGATTTGAGCTCCGACCAAAACTGAAAGTGGCCTTATTTTAAGCTCATTTTCTTGTTTCATTAAGGGCTCAACCCTGTTTGGGACCTCCATATGCCACTTCATGTTATATCTCTCTTTTGGTCCCCATTCTTGCATGCTTTGGCAGCCCATTATGCTTCCATTTTTGGACAATTTACAGGCCTAGAGATGGCCTTATTTTGACCTTCTTAACATGTTTCATTAAGGGTCTTTGGATGTTTGGTGAATGCTTTGCATACTTTGTGTTATAGCCACTTTTTGAGCCTCATTTTGCATTGCATTTCTAGCATGTTTGTATACTGTTTTGGAGTTTTTACAGTTCTGTAAATATGCTTATTTTTTGTCCCTCTTCAATGTTGTAGAAGGGAATTTTTCAGTTTGGGCTTTGCATATACCACTTGCCTCTTTGGCCACCTTTTGGCCCTTTTTCTTGCATAAGAGCTTAGCCATATCTATGTTTGTTTTTAGGGTTTTTACAGTTCTGTAAAGTGGCTTATTTTTGGCCCCTCTTCAATGTTGTTGAAAGGCCCTAACCTATTTGGAGTTAGCAGCTGTGAGTTGCTTCATAATCTCATGTTTAGGGCCATTTTTGCATGCCATTGTTGCCCTATCTTTGCTTGCTGTTTGGCCATGATTTGTACTGTAAAAATGCTTATTTTGAGGCTACTTTGCTTCTGTCTTTTCATCTCGTGTACCAATTATGCTTGCTTTGTATAGCTGTAAGCCATTTCATGTGCCTAAATTTGCATTTCGGGAGAGATTCCATGCATCGGGTGTACTTTCGCCTCATTTCGGGACTGTTTTCCCCCACATTTCGGTTCTGGAATTCCATTACCATGTTTGCATATCATTTCCCATGCCATAGTTCGCATTTTTGCATTGCCTCGGTTTGCGTGCCCGTGTGCACGCATTTCGAGGCACTTCATTTTCACCCACCGGCCTCCTATGTGAGTGTGGCTGAGGCTCTCTCATGTTGGTGTAAACCCATTATTGCATTGCATATGCCATTGCCTCGATTTGCATGCCCGTGTGCACGCATTTTGAGGCACTTCATTTTCATCCATCGGCATCCTATGTGAGTGTGGCTGAGGCTCTCTCATGTTGGTATAAGCCCATATCATGTTTTCATGTCATTTGCATTGCGTATGCCATTGCCTCGGTTTGCGTGCCCGTGTGCACGCATTTCGAGGCACTTCATTTTCACCCACCGGCCTCTTATGTGAGTGTGGCTGAGGCTCTCTCATGTTAGTATAAGTCCATGTTGCATTCTATATGCCATTTTACCAATATTGCATTGCGTATGCCATTGCCTCGGTTTGCGTGCCCGTGTGCACGCATTTCGAGGCACTTCATTTTCATCTATCGTCGTCTTATGTGAGTTTGGCTGAGGCTCTCTCATGTTAGTGTAAGCCCATATCATATTTCCATGTCATTTGCATTGCGTATGTCATTTTCTCAGTTTGCGTGCCCGTGTGCACGCATTTCGAGGCATCTCATTTTCATATCATTGTGCATACTAGGTTGTATCTTAGATTGCGTATGTCATTTTCTCGATTTGCGTGCCCGTGTGCACGCATTTCGAGGCATCTCATTTTCATAGCATTGTGCATACTAGGCTGTATCTTAGTTGCATTCATGCATATCATGCATATTGCATCGTGTTCGGAATAGGAGTTAGCCCGGGCACGGGAAACGAGGTGCGTTTCGTACTCCGAGTGACGGAACGCGTCTCAAGTCCAAGTCACCGACACTCCGGATCATCCATGATGGAGCTAGGTTCTTGTTGTGTTTACACGTGCATTCATTCTATATTGAGTTGCACATTTCGACTCCTCGGCCATCATGCATCGGTATGCGTGATTGGTGGCACGAGGATCGAGGCATGCATATATCTGTGAAAATGCATTGCTATGCCCCTTTCCTGCTCTCTGTTGCAGCAAATGAAGAATCAGCAAACTTCCAGAGTTTGGCGCGCTTCCCAAGAAAAATCACAAAACAGAGGCTAATTGGGGCATCCCAGTGGATTTCCGCGCAAGGCAACCGAGACATGCATCATTCATCAGGAGCAAGGCAGTCCCTGGCTTGCACGCCAGTTTTACAGCTTTCTTAGTTAATTTGATTAATTAATTAGGAATTTGTATATTATTTGGACTGTAATATTCTTTTATTCGGAACTGTATTATTTATTCGGACCCTCTGCGCGAGGGCATAATTGTAATAAATGTGCGTGAGTGTGTTGTATGTCTTCCAACCCCACGTCTTTCTCCCTTTTATTTATCCGCTTATGATGGTTAGATTAGGGCATGTTTAAATTAGCATACAGTATGATAGCATGTTTGCATTCATTCATCTGTTTTGCATGCACCGGGCTCGGCGCATCATACTAACTGCATTGTATTTTCAATTCCAAATTGAATACATGATAGTTGTAGCATCTCATATACCATGTTTTGAATAGCCGAGCCTGCTATAGTTTGCATTTTGCATGTGTTGCATTAGGCATTTCTGTATATTTAGGGTCATGCATGATTTCTAATACAGTTCTTGTTTTGGCTTGGAGTACTCAGTGAGTTTTATGCTTTAGCATCCTTGCATGCGTGTGAGTGACTGCCATAAATAGCATGCTTACCATGAGGCTAAATGCTTATGTGATATAATTGCCTGAATGCCTGTGGGTGAAGGTTGGGTTATTTGGATTGGAATAAATCATCAACTATTTGTTTTAAGCCCACTAGATAGTGGCAAAATCATCTTTTCTAAGCCCACCTGCGGGTGGCAAAATCTGCATTTTAAGTCTACTTGAGAGTAGCAAACCATCTTTCAAATAAACAAGCATGAAATGTTTTGTTACAATTCGGGCGACCCAGTCTATACTTATATGCTGTGTGCATCACATAGTAACCTAGGCTAATAACCGGATTAAGAACGCACAATGTTTTCAAAAATAGATATCACGGTTAGTAGAGGCCGATCTTTGATCGGGCGAGCGGGGGTGCTCACGAAGTGACCTTCCCCAATCGTACCCAAGTTCCCGAGCCGAGGCAACTTTGGTGATGACGGACACGTGGCCTTTGGCACCGAGTCAGGGTTTCCTAAATTTCCCATTAAAAAACATTTAGGTGGCGACTCTGTATCTGGCAAAGCAGTCCATGTTTGGCACTTCTTTCAAAAAATCAGTTTTCTCAAAACGATTTGCCGGATTTGGACTCTTTGGTTCAGACTTAGAACCGTGACAAATTTGAGAGTCCTGAGCTGTAGTGACCCCAAAATGAACGGAACGGGAGCTCGTTCCTCCCGGGGCGTTCGGGGACGTCTACACTCTTCGACCCATCTGCCTTTAGCTTTCTCCAGCCTTTTCTTGATGCCGTCGAAAATAACCTTGTTGGTGGCATCCGCTTGACCATTGCTTTGGGGGTAAGCCGACGAGGAAAAGTAGGGCCGGATACACACCACAATCAAACTGGGTACCATTGTCAGAAACAAGTGCTCGTGGTATGCAGAACCTTGTTATGTTGTTTTTCCATACAAAACGCTTAACGTCGAAATCTCGAATATGTGTTAGTGCCTCCGCTTCGACCCATTTTGTGAAATAATCCATCGCAACAATTAGGAATCGCCAATTGCCTGGGGCCCGTGGTAACGGTCCAATGATATCAAGCCCCCATTGAGCGAACGGCCAAGGACTAGTGATAGAATTTAACTCCTCGGCTGGCGGGTGAGTTAAGGGGGAGAACTTTTGGCATTGACCACATTTCTTGACATAACACTCGGCATCGGTTAGCATGGTCGGCCAATAGTACCCCTACGATATGGCGCGATGAGCCAGAGAACATCCACCAGAATGGGCACCACAACTACCTTTATGTATTTCAGACAAAAGTTCCTCCACTTTATCCGAGTGAACACACTCTAAGTACGGGCCGGAGAGAGATTTTTTATAGAGCTTCCCTACGAATCCAAGTAGTATCGGAGGGCTTTGTTTCGCAGTTTGTGTGCTTTTTTCTTGTCCATTGGGAGCTGCTTTGAAGATAGGAATGCTGCGATAGGGTCCATCCAACTCAGACCCGGTTCGATAACGTTGACCTGAACTGATTCTGAACAGGCGATGCTCGGCTTTGGGATGAACCATACTTTCCCGAAGTCGAATCACTGTCTATTGCGTTTCTGAAGTCGACGTCGGCGACCGTCCTTTTTCCCCGATGGACGAACCCGGTCTTGGCATGCGGCTTGTTGGAATTTTGCCACCTCTAAGGCCAAATCCTGGCGCAGGCGCTCATTCTTAGCCATCATGTTCTCCAGCCGCTGTTTATTTTGCTTTGCTTGATCCATAATCGTCTGCATTGTCTTAAGCATTGAAGTTGAGGGTGTGGTCTGAGCTACTGAATCAAAGTTCAAGGCATGTCGCGCGGCGATATTCTCTGGTCCCAGCATGTTTCTTGGAGTGAGGTCGTCTCTTGGTGTAGTTTTGTCAGCGACTATCAAAGGATCTTCTGTGACGCACGCCATGAATATGCCTGAGCATTCCCACAGACGGCGCCAATTGTGGGGAAGTAAGTTTGGAAATACTCTTGGATCCTGAAGAGCATACTCTTGGATCCTAAAGGGCGTCCCTGATCCTCTGATTGCCACCTGAAAAAGGGATTAACACTCCAGTCGGGGGTGCCGGAATTAGCACTCTGACGGACAAGTTAATATAGGTCTCTTATTTACTTGAGTCTTAAGTATTTGGGTTTGTTCTCACATGCCTTTCTTTGGTTGATGTTCCACTATTTATATTCGCTCTTGAGCCCTAGGGACGGACCCACTCCTAATCCATCCCCTGATTGCTCATTCGGCCCCTTCTGTTGTATGCAAATTCCCACTTGGCCTTCTGTTCAGCTGGTTCTATGGCCTATTAGTGCATTCAGCTTCAGGATCGTACAGGATGGAGCCGAATATAATATATATCCTGATTATGGTCAGAATTATTCGGGTTCCCTACATGTACTGATATTCGGCTCCCACACATGTGTTGCATTAGACACTTAACATAGTTAGGATCATGCATTTTTCTAACTAGTTTTTTTGTTCTGGCTTGGAGTACTCGGTGAGTTTTATGCTTTAGCATACTTGCATGAGTGTGATTTCCATATTTCCATGTTTAGCATGATTGCCATGAGGCAATGTGCTTAAATTGCATGAATGCCTGTGGATGAAGGCTTGTTGTTTAAATTGGAACGATTCAACGAATGCGAGGTTGAAGCCCACTTTGTTGTGGCAAATCATGTTTTAAGCCCAATATGTTTGGTGACAAACCCACATCTTTAAGCCCACTTAAAGGTGGCAAATTCAAAACTCTTTTTTTTTTCGCAAACAAACATGAGTTGAATTGTTCCAATTTTTTCAATTTTAGTCTATACTTGTGTAGACCGTCCAAACTTCCTCCTCGCACCCACCTTTCGAAGAGGGCGCGGATTGGGGTTCATAGCTACTACATTTCGGACTCCTGTCACGATTCTGTATCTAGTCTGACAAAGTGCAATGTAAGAATGATAAATCACCAAAGAGTCCAAATCTGGCAAATCGTTTTGGAAAATCGATTTTAATCAAGAAGTGTCAAACATGGACTGCTTTGCCAGATTACAGAGTCGCCGCCTAAATGTTTTGTTTTTTTTTTTTTGGAGAAAATTTAGAAAACCCTGACTCGTGCCTCAGGGTACGTGTCCGTCATCACCAAAGTTGCCTCGGCTCGGGAACTTGGATACGAGGGGGGAAGGTCATGAAATGAGCACCCCAGCTCACCTGTTCAAAGGATCGGCCTCTACTAAGCATGATACGTTGTTCTGAAAACACGTGTCCTTATTCCGGTTATTAGCTATATTACTATGTGATGCGCACATCATACAAGTATAGACTAGATCGCCTAAATTGGAACAAAACAATTCAATGTTTGTTTTCGAAAATGGTTTGAATTTGCCAACCTCAAGTGGGCTTAGAAATGCGGATTTGCCACCAAACAAGGTGGGCTTAAAACATGGTGATTTGCCACTCCAAGTGGGCTTAAAACTCACATTTTGATAAATTGTTCCAATTCAAGTAATGAAGCCTTCATCCACAGGCATTAATGCAATTATAGCAATTAAGCAAATAGCCTCATGGCAAGCAGACTATCATAGCAACACTCACACACATGCAAGTATGCTAAAGCGTAAACACTTACAATGTACTCCAAGCCAAAACAAAAAAACTACGTAGAAATCATGCATGATCCTAACTATGTTGAAAATGCCTAATGCAACACATGCAAAATGCAACTAAATAGGCTCGACTATCTAAGATGGCATATGAATGCAACACCTGATAACATGCTTTGAAACACGTATTCAAGTAAGTATTGAAAATACAATGCAGTTTGAATGATGCGCCGAGTCCGGTGCATGCAATATAAATGAATAATGCACGCATGCAAAGCATAAGGTATGCTAATCGAAATATGCCCTAAACTAACCATCAAAAGCTGATAAGTAAAAAGGAGAAAGAAATGAGGTTGGAAGGCATGCACACACACACGCACCCTTATTACGACAATGCGCCCTCTCGTAGGAGGGTCCGAATGAAAGCTAAGCTATTCTATGCTAAGCTAATTAACTAATCTAATTAAGCTAATTAGACTAATTATTACAAATCAATAAAGAAATAGCTAAACTAAGCTACTTAATTAATACAAAACTTAACTAATTAACAAATTAATTAAATTACAAATTCAAGTGCTAATTAACAAGATAAAGCATCAAACTTCAAACTACACTGCCTCAACTCTGTTTGAAGTAGTTGAATATGCATGCCTCGATTCCCGTCCCGAAAAGCTCTCTGGTTGCTCTTTAGAGGCTCTGTTTGCAGGGTCTCCCCAAGAACTTGCTGCAGAAACTTACCAAACCAATGCTGGGGAGTGCACTAGTGGCCTGCCGGCCATAAGGAGTTACTGCCGGCCATCTGCCGGCCAACAATGCAAGGGTGCCGGCCATCAGTGTGGCACTGCCGGCCACTGGTATGCTGTGACACCAAACTGCAACAGAGCACAAAACAGAGGAAAGAGAGGGTCTCCCTAGAGCATGTATGTACTGTGCCGCTTCTTATCACTCCAAAACATCAAGGGAGAGGCACTAGTGGATCCAAAACCATCAATCAAGCATGCAATGCATGATGGCCAAAGATCCAACTTGCACCAAATTCAATAAATGCAAGACAAAGACGACTCTAGGACCATCACCTTATCATGGAAGATCAAAGGTAATGGAGACAAAAGGGGATTGGCTCACTTTCATCACTTTGAGTATGAAGTGGACAATCCACCTTGCGTTCAACATAACGTCCGGTTGAACACGATGCAATGCAAACAACATGCTAATCTTTCCATGTTTTACTTGATTGGTTTTGTTTACACATTTTAACATTACCAACCATTCCTTAATTGATTTGTCAAAATGTGAAAGTCCTCTAATGATAAGGGGTCAACCAAAAGGGGAGTTTAAGGCATGAGATAGATGATGCCTTTGACTAGGAGGAACCCTCAAAGATGTTTTCGCGTGGTCCTACGAAGACATGCCAAGAATCGATCCTGAGATTGTACAGCACCGGATCCCTCTTAACCCAAAGGCCCGACCTGTAAAGTAAAAGCTCCAAAGGATCCGCCCAGACTGGGCTTTGAAAATCAAAGAAGAGGTCACCAAGCAGATCGATACAGGGTTCCTGTTAGTATCATAGTATCTAACTTGGTTGGCCAATATAGTTCCGGTGCCGAAGAAGGACGGAAGAATTCGGGTGTGTGTAGACTTCAGGAATTTGAACAAAGCCAGTCCGAAGGACGACTTTCCTCTGCCGCATATCGATGAATTAGTGGACTTCACTGTTGGGCATGCACTGCTCTCGTTCATGGATTGGTTTTTAGGCTACAATAATATTTTGATGGCACCCGAAGACAGGGGAAGACTGCTTTCACCACCCCGTGGGGAACCTATTGTTATAGGGTGATGCCATTCGGCTTGAAGAACGTTGGGGATACATATCAACGGGCTGCAACCACAATTTTGCGCGATATGATCCATAAAGAGGTTGAGGTGTACGTGAATGACATGATTGTCAAGTCCAAGGAAAGAGAGGGCCACTACAACGCCTTGCAGAAATTCTTTCAACGGATCAGAGAGTATCGATTGCGACTGAATCCTCAGAAATGTACATTTGGTGTTACAGCAGGGAAAATGCTGGAGTTCTTGATCACACAAAGGAGTATCAAGGTCGATTCTTCCAAAATCAAGGCCATCTTAGAAATACCACCACCAAGGACTGAAAAGGAGATACGTGGCTTTCTAGGTAAAGTGCAATTCATAAGACAGTTTATTGCAAAATTAACCTTGACTTGTGAACCACTGTTTGGTCTCCTGAAGAAAGGAAAAAAGTTCCAATGGGACGACCGATGCCAGGTTGCTTTCGAGCAGATCAAGCAATATCTACAGAACCCACCTGTGTTGTCACCGCCTGTGCCGGGGAAACGATTCATTCTGTAGCTATCAGTGACCAAAACGACAATAGGTTGCATGCTTGCACAGGAGTCTGAGGACAAAGTGGAGAAGACTATCTACTACCTGAGCAAGAAAATGCTGGATTACGAGACCCGCTACACACTGCTGGAAAAGGCTTGTCTGGCCTTGGTATGGGCTACCAGGAAGTTGAGGCACTACCTATTAGTTCACTCTGTAATACTAGTTTTGAGATTATTTCCCATCAAATATCTCTTTGAGAAACCGGCACTTACGGGTAGGCTAGCCCGTTGGTTGCTTCTGCTTTTCGAATTTGATCTGAAGTACATGACGCACAAGTAAGTGAAAAGGAGAGCGGTAGCAGAGTTCCTAGCCGATCACCCAGTGAAGGGAGATGAAGCAGTTGAATATCTGTTCCCAGACAAGGCCATTCTGCATGTCGAAGAAGAGACTTGGACAATGTACTTTGACGGAGCGTGAAACCAGTACGGGTATGGGATAGAGGTGTTGTTGATAGCACCCGACAATTCCCGTATACCTTTAGCATTCAAACTCCGGTTCAAAATGTTGAACAATGAGGCAGAGTATGAGGCATGTATTGCTAGATTAGAAGCCGCCCTGGAACTAGGGGCAAAACGGTTTGATGTCATCGGGGACTTGAACCTTGTTGTATCTCAAGCTAAAGGAGATTGGAAGGTTCAAGAAAAAAAGATGAGAATCTATCACCAGACCTTGGACGTTCTGATTCCTCGGTTTGAAAAACTGAACTTCGCTCATCTGTTAAAAGAGAACAACAGGTTCATTGATTCATTGGCAGCTCTATCTTCTATGATAGACATCCCTTTCGGAGTCTGAATGCATCCGATCATCATTAAATAGAAATTCGTGCCGGCCTACGAGCTGATTGCTGCCATAGATGAGGTACAAGATCAGAACCCCTGGTATTACGACATCTGGAACTTCTTGGAAAAGGAAGCTTATCCACCAGGGGCAAATGCCAAAGATAAGAGGGCAATTCGAAGAATGGCTGCTCAGTTCATCATTTACGGGGGTAAACTATACAAGAGGGGTCATCTCGGGATACATAAGCTATGCGTTGATGCTGAAGAATCCAAGCGCCGGATGGAGGCCATCCATGGAGGAGAGTGCGGAGCACACATAAGTGGGGTAATGCTAGCCCGAAAGATCCTTAGGCAGGGTTATTACTGGTCAACCATGGAGGAGGATTGTATTGGCTTTGTCCGGCGATGCCACAAATGCCAGATCCATGCAAACGGCATGAACATTCTGCCGTCGAAGCTGTACAATATAACTTCACCATGGCCTTTTTCAGTCCGGCGGATCGATGTAATTGGGGTTGTCACTCCGAAGGGGTCCAACGGGCATAAGTACATTCTGGTAGCGATAGACTACTTCACGAAGTGGGTTGAGGCCCAATCTTACGCGGTGTTAAAGGCATCGCATGTTGCTAAGTTCATCAGAAACAACATTATCTATCGCTACGGGGTCCCGAATGAGATTATTTCGGATACTGGTTCCCACTTCAAGAAGAAGGTGATCGACTTGTTGGAGAAGTACAACGTGGCTTTTCATAAGTCATCTACATATCGGCAGTAAACCAACGGAGCAGTTGAGGCTGCCAACAAGAACATCAAGCACATTCTGCAGAAGATGGTGGAAACCTATGGGGATTGGCCAAATAAGCTGCCATTTGCTCTTTGGGGTTACCGGACTTCAATTCGAACTTCTATTGGGGCAACTCCGTATTCCTTGGTTTATAGGAAGGAGGTTGTTCTGCCTATCGAAGTTGAGGTTCCGTCATTACGGGTATTGGCTGAGTGCTAGATAGCTAAGGCAGATTGGCAGCAAAGCAGATTTGAAGAACTCATGCTGTTTGATGAGAGAAGGCTGAAAGCACTGTATCACGTCCAAGGTTATCAACAAAGAATTTCCAGGGCTTTCAACAAGAAAGTTAAGTCTAGGAATTTGAAAGAAGGGGATTTGGTGCTCAAAGACAACCGAGCTCCCATCCATGACCCTAGGGGCAAGTTCAGACCTAATTGGACTGGCCCTTACATCATCAAGTCTATCTGGTCGGGTGGAGCTGTCGTTCTGATGGATTTAGATGGCCTTGAGTTCTCCCAGCCAATCAACATGGACAAGTTGAAGAAATACTATCCCTGAGTGGCTCGCTGGGCCGAAAACCCGAAAGGGCAACCTAAGCAAAAGTTAGAGCATGAAAAATTTGAAATAATAAAAACTGAGCTCGCAAGGTTGAAAACCCAGAAAGGGCGGCCTTGGCAAAAGTTAGAGCACAAAAGGAGAGTGTTCATACACAAGTGAACCTGAACCGAACTACGTAAGGCTTGATTCCCATCTTTGGGATACGTAGGCAACTTCATTCTGAAGTCCAGCCATAAACACTTTCAAATCAACTTTGTCCATGTGATCGTGTTGGTCATCTTTGTCTTCTCTGCATTCAAGAGCTCGGTTGTGATCTCCAGTGCAGTGCAATTCAGACTGGGGGCAACTTTCCAGTTGCTGGATCCGGGGTTGTACATCTCAGTGATAGATCTCAGGTGTGTCCAGTTGTGATCCATATCGAAAATGGTTTTGAAAAGTTTTAATAAAAGTTGATTTGTTCAAATTGATCTTTTACGACTTAGACCATTTTTGGACCAAATGAAAAATTTTCAGTACCCACAATCTTCAATTACATTGATATCAATACAGAGTTCTTCTACTCTTGATACAAATTGAAGTTGTTTTTTATTACATTCATAAAGAAAACTTGAAAGTACTAATAAAGCAAATAAACTCGGGGCATTGTCAGGTGTTCCTGCGCCCCCTCTCAGAGCTTGTGAAAGCCTCTGATGCCAAAGTAGGCCCAACATGCACCTTTTCATCGAGCCAAGCTATGCACTCATCAGAGAGGGTGCAACTGAAAGTGGAAGCGGGGGCCAGAAGCTCTCTCGTTCTCCATGATGTGGCGTACCGAGCTAGCTGTGCGCCCTGAACTGGAAATGCAGCAGGGTACTCTATCCCCTCTTCCGGGCAAGTCTAATCATGCCCAAATTGGCACCGGATTTGAAATGGGAAGTAAAAGACACAGTGTGTCAGGCCGATCAACTGAATCCCGGGCTAGCGAGACATGCTGTAGCTCATCGTCAGTAAATTAAGCTAAGGGCAGCGCCAAGCAATGTCAACAGCAGACAGACTGGACATCTATTCGCACCACCATCCCTCATCAGGGGCATCGACTAGACGTCACCGGAAGAAATAGCCGCGAGCTGAATATGCTGGGCATGAGTCCACAACCCTCAACTTATCTATCTGCTATATCTGGGGAGGGTTGAAAAATAAGAGATTAAAGAACAGAGAGGTGCACGTGGAAAGAAAAGTGAGAAAAGGGTTTTGAGAGAAAAACCGAGCCTGAGGGCCGAGTGATGTGAGAAATATATGCGAGATAGGGTGGGAAACATTACCTGCAGCAGTAGTGGACTCCCTGCGAATCTAGTCGTCTCCTGGCGATGGAAGGCATCCAAACCCATCAGTGTCTCAGCTAGCATCATAGCAATACAGCTCTTGCCCTCTTTTAAACCTTGGGCAACCTCAATCAAACGGACGCTAGACTATAGCGATCCCGATTTTACCTTCATTGTTTAATTGTAATATATGACAACTTTTCAAAGATTATGCATGATTATACTAGATTCATCTCATTAGTAAGATACATGTACATCAATTAGATGGTGACTAATCATTGATACCTATTTATACAATGTATAGAAGACTAATGCTAATACATTGAATGTGATGGATTTATTATGAATGAATCTTAGAGATGCATTATGTTTCTATTATGAATATGTAAAATACATTAATCTATCTAATGAATTCATTAATATAGAAGATGCATTATGTATCATGAATGTATGAGATACATTAATCAATTTAATGAAGTTCATTGAATGAATAACTTGAGAGTTTCTCTTTTTAGACTACATCTTCTCTCTATAAATACATCTAGTTTTAGTGATCTTCTACCCTAGTTCCTTTGTATTGAGTGTGGAGCTTCCCTTGATCTTCATTTTAATCTGAAAGTTTGGCGATTTGGAGCACTTTGGTTCTTGGCCTTCATCTTCTCCATTTGAGGTAGGGATTTCTTTGTTCTTTTTCAATACTCCGTCTATAGATAGACATGTGGTAATTTTGTATTGCATGAAAATCATATCCGTGTTGGATTTGTTTGAAAATCATGAGGGAAACCTAGGGTTGGTTGTTTGAGAATGGTTTTGTTATCATTGACTGTGGTTTGGACTAATTAGAGAATAAAATTAGCATGTTATTATTGAAAGAAGCGAAAGCCCTAAATTATATTTTGATTTGGTAAAATAAAAAGGGTTTATGATTGAACAATGTTGGTAAATTTCTATTGTTAATATGAGTTGTGTAGAAGGTGTTAACAGTTAAAGGATTAATTATGGTATTGGAGTTATTTTGAAATGAACGTATTGAATCAAGTTGGGTTATGGCTTATTATCCATGGAATTGATTTTGTAAAATGAAAAGAATGTAATTGGTTTTGTGAAAAGGGAAAAGTGTTTTTGGAATAAGTGATGGAACGTGTTGACTTGAAAAATTATGAAAGTTGATCTTGAAAATGGTAAATGAAATGTTAACTCTATGTGAGTCTCAGAAAATAAATTTGAGAATTGAACTATTGTATCATGAGTGTTGAATACACACATTTGGGGGTTTTATCTTTACCTATCGTACTAGTGTCGTTGTTGGGTTTAAGGATTGCTTGAGAGTTGAGTCTCTTTTATTAGGTGTACTGAATACATGCATCTAGAGGTTTTGTCCTTGGTCATCGGTGGAGGATAACATTGTTGTGTTGAATTGTGATGTATGCGTTACACTTGTGTTGGGTAAACATTATTGAATAGTTTATGTGTATGTATTACACTTGTTATTCATGCTTTGTTGTATTGAGGAATTTGTACATGATAATCGCTTATATACATTGTTTTGTGTGGGAGGAGATAGGGGATGTACTCCACGGTTTAGGGAAAGATAGGGGATGGACCTCTAAACCGGATTTTGTTTGGGAGGAGATAGGGGATGGACTCCATTAGCACCACTATATGTGTGCTTATTGATATTAGAAGTGTTTTTGTTTGATATTGATACAGCACTAAAATGTGTATCATTTGTGAAGTATAGAAGTGTTTTTTGTTACTCAACGGTTTAGGGGAAGATAGGGGATGGACCTCTAAACCGGATTTTGTTTGGGAGGAGATAGGGGATGGACTCCATTAGCACCACTATATGTGTGCTTATTGATATTGGAAGTGTTTTTACATGTTATTGATACAACACTAAAATGTGTATCATTTGTGAAGTATGGAAGTGTTTTTATCTGAGATTGATACAGTACTAAAATGTGTATCTATTATGAGGTATGAAATGTTTAAAATGAGTTATTATCTCGCTTATCGCTTGGCGTATCCTTAGCTTACTGTGCATATAGCCGGTAGAGCAGAGTTTTAATTGTTATCGTCAGTGTATCTAAGTATGTTATGGGTTGCGATGGTTACAGTTTTGAAAGGCCAAGCTGCCTCATTTGTGGATTATATACATGTTGATGATTTGTTATTTCCCTTTTATTTAAGACATGCATGTATTGATATGAATGTATTGGGAACAAACCAAAATGTCATTTTGAGATTTTGGAAAGTGTGAAGGAAAATGGGGTATTTGTGAACATGTTTTCAAAAAAGGTCATTTTGTTGTAAGTACGGAAAATGGGGGAAGAGTAATGGCCTTGGTGAAATTGTTTTTATCTAAAACTGTTATAGTCATGAAAGTTTGGAAAAATGGGTAATAAAAAGGAAAAAAAAGGTGAACCGCTTATAGCGTCGAATGAAATGGCTGTTTTCGAAAAGTTCATACTTATGTATATTTTGTATAAACTGCCACATTACTATTCTAGTATGAGAATGAACATTCATGATCATAGCTATCTGTAAGTTGTTATTGTTGGAGATCATGTTGAGATCCCTACTGGACTATATGTTCATCCCACGCTGTTGAATCTTTTTCAGGTGATAGCCAGGATGTTCTACAAGGTTGGATCTTTTTATTTGTTGGCCACGGGGCCTCTTTTGTGTTGACGGAATGCCATTTTTGTAAAAAGGGTTATACCCTTCTTCTTGACTTTTAATGATGTAAGCCCAAGGGCAATTTATTTAGTGTACTCATGTTATATTTACTTGCATACGAATGAGAGCAATGTTATTCACTTCTACAAGTTGAATGTACGAGTTTATTTCCGCATGTTATCTCTGAAATGGAATTAAGTAAATGAAATTGGTAATACTTTGAGTAATAAAAAGTGGGGCGTGACATAGACCCTCCGGAGCCTGGGGCAAGCAAGAAATGAAGCAACATGCACAAGCAAAGCGCATGTCACTGAAAACCCTGCCAGTGATGATCGCCACGATAACCGACATCAAAAAACGGACGAATCAGGCTCGGAATGTCCAGTTCTCCATCGCGAATCAAAGATCGAGCGTCATGCAAAGTGAGCCCGCACATTCATACTAAGATTTGGATGTGGCCGAAGCGAAATTGGGACAAGATCTCTTCATCGCGCTGAGATTCCATCAGAGCCTGGAAATCTTCGAAAGTAGGACACATCTCTTGTCCGCCAAAGCTAAAAACATGAGATACCAGATTCCAACACTTAGCCGTGGCATGAAGGAACGAAAAACGCAGTGGGGTGCGGCTCAGCATGAGTAGTGCATTTATTCTGAAGCCCCGAAAATTCAGTTTTTCCGAGCCATCCAAGTTACCAATCCAATTTGTGAGATTTTGGACAAAAAATGACTCCATTTGGTGCAAAAACTAAGTTAGAATGAGGGAACCACGAAGCTGGAACCTTTACAGAAGATAAGGCACTAGTGGAGGATAGGTGACAAAATCTGAAGATCCCCCGGAGTAACTGGTCGACCGACCACATTTTCTGGTCGACCGACCACATTTTTGGGTCCACCGACCACTTTTCTGGTCGACAGTCCATTAAACTGGCCGGCAATGAGCATAAGTGGTCTACAGCTGCTTATTGTCTCCAGCAGAGAGTCCCTAGCCTTCCTATGTGCTGAGAATGCTGAAGGTCTGAGTTTATTTCTACTTCGGATGCGTCCTGTTGTTTTGTTTGTCCAATATGCATTTGCTTATCGAGTTGTTTCTCTTTGATTATCGAGTTGTTGCGATTTTTTTATCGAGTTATTGCTCCTTGCTTATCGAGTTGTTATAATTCGTTTATCAAATTGTTGTTTAAGTTGTTTTCTTTGTTATGTTGGTTCACTACCTGACTTGGCAATACACGAATGTTCAATTTCCATCAATCTCATTTTCATGCTGTGTGATGCGATGCGATGCTCGGAATATAAAATGTAACACTTTTGAACCGAAAAGTTGTTTTCATTCTATCATGGTTTATTTTTACAACAGGGTACAAGTTTTAAGGAAAATAAAACTGCCTAACGCTGTACAATGTGCTATAACTACTAGCAAAAAGAAAACAAAGCAAAAACATCTGAGTCGGTGCTATCTGGCTCAGGATCGAGAGGCCCTCTTCACCCTCTTCAACTGAGCAGCCTCTACACCACCGCTGTTGGCAGCCCCCGTTTGAACCAGAGCCACCATCCTCGGAATCCTCATCGGCGTCGTCTTCACCTTCAGAACCTGAACCGGTGTCACCACATCTACCCTCGGATGTCTCAGACTGAGGATTTGCTGGCTCCTCCTCCTCACTAGGCTCGTCATCACGTCTGGCAGGCGCTCGACGTCTCCCTCGGCCGCATGTCGGGATCCCTCTCCCTGCTACTGGAGAAGGTCAGGATGGCCAGGGCTGTAAAGGTGTGACCTGAAAAGGCAGTTCGAATTCATCAGCCAGGGTATGTATATCAGATGCAAGTATGGCGCATATAGTGAGTGCATGCAGATATAGTATGTGAATGTGATGTGTCGGATGTGATCTATACATGCAGTGAATCAGTGTAGTGAAATCTTCAGTTTCGATATATCAGCAAGAGTATGATAAATGCAAGGAAACCGGAAAGTACTGGGATGCCGTGGGAGTGCAACATCGTCTCTGTCCTCAAAACCATAAACTCAAGTGAGGCCATCGCCTCGAGCAACTCCTGTGGAAGGTTGCAGATGCAAGTTCAAGTCATCAGTGAATGTCTAAATATCTGAATGATAGATGAAAGCTATGAAGCATACCGATGCTAAGTCAGGGGCCCTGACATATCGATGATTTGGTAATGGAGGCTCAAATGAAATCTGTTAAGGTGTCCCATACCGCCAGCCTGTCAACTCGGTCGGAGGATCTGGCCACCCAGCACACTGCCAAGTGGGGGGCATCCCCCTAGTCCTACCTCTCGATGTGCTAGCCCTGCTAGTCGAAGGGATGTCTGTAGCTCCGGCGCGGCTAGATGAAGGAATGTCAGCGGCTCTCCTCATGAGGGCACGAACACCTGTCAGCGGGGGCATCAAGTATGTATGGAGGTTTGTCGTGTACTCCCCCTCCTTATGGAAAAAGACTGCGTCAGCACCCTGCATAGGTCGCTAACATCCTAGGGAGAGAGACTCTCTGTGGTCCGCATGTCTAATGGAGGCGGTGAAGGGATCTCCTGAACGGGATGGCCCAGTGTCTGGCGCATGAAGCGCTCCCCAAGAAACCAGGCTCTGCCAACTGGTCCCTTAAACAGAATCCGGTATCGGGAGGCGCCCTATGCCCCAGCAAATTGAAAACGAGAAAACCCTGGTGTAGACACCCCATTTTTGACCGTCCTCAAGACTTGGACGTCACCGTTTGAACACTCGGTGATCATCCATGATTGTGTTCGTTTGGAGTTCCCGGAGGTCTCGGCTCGCGCGCCTTGCCTCAGGATCCCCGAACTCGACTGTTTAGTGTCTGGTTGTGCACCAAACACTTTTGTTTTGCCTTAGAGGGGCAGGGAATGCCTTGTGAGATATCCCCATACACCACCGGCAGTGGCTGGAGGCCACCGGCTGGTCTTTTTCTTCCATCGGCAATTTTGTTTGCCGGTCGGCACACTTTATTGCCGGTCGGCATAATATGTTGCCGGTCGGCACTGTTTTTTGCCCGGAATAGCCTTTTTGGGCAGCCGACCACTGTTCCTCCACTTTATGGAGATATTTTGTGCCAGCTGTGATAGCTGGCACCAACTCCTTTCCCCTCCATACACGTGTATGGAGGGATTTCCCTCTAGCCAAGCTTGTTGAAGAAGCTTTGCAAGAGGGATCCTTATAAGAGGGAGGCTTTCCTCTTGGTTCTAGGTTAGAAAAACAGAAGCAAAATCAGCCTTTAGAGATATAGATACATATTATCTCTATACCTCTCTCCCTCTCCCTTCTTGTGTGTGTTTCTTGGCCCAAAAGGTGTGTTTTACCTTACTTTTGCACCATTACACACACCATTACACCTTAGTCCGAGATTGAGGGGCTTGGGGGAGTTGTTTCTTGAGTTTTGGACTGGTTTTGATCCAAAGAAGGAGGTTAGGCCATTTGTTCTTCAAGGGTTCTTCAAGGCTGAGCATCTTCCCTTTTATTCCCCAAACTTGCATTGATTTTCTACCTATTTTGTTTATTGTTTTGGCTCTTGTGTATAACATAAAAAAGGCTCATATTTTCCTGCTCTAACACTTTCATTAAGGTCACTTTGTGGTTAGATTGCAAACTCACCCTCATAGGCCTTGTTTGGCCTATTTTGGTGCCTTTTTGATAAGGTTTCGTTCACTTCAGCATTTTGATCTTTTGATCACCAAAAATCAGTGTATTTTAGTGTCAAAAAAGTTGGTTTGAAGTCTTGCATAGGGGAGGGACACCCCTCTCCCTTTATGGTTTTGTTTCCTTGCTTTTTGGGCTCAAAAGGATAGCATGTGTGCTTGTTGTTTCTTGGCTTCATTTCAGCACTTTTTTAGGCATCTTAGGTCTTACATAACCTCTGTTTTTGGCCGGATTTGGCCCTCTTGTATGCTTGTGATATTTGCTTTGTATTGCTCTATCTTGCTTAAAAATACATCCCATGATTAGGCCATGATTTTTGTGTGTGTTGGCTTGGTTCTATGGAGCATTTAGCATTGTTTTTCCATGCTTAACATCTGTTGGTTATCAACTTGGTCATGTTTAGCATGTTTGTTAGAGTTGCTTTGTATTTTGGCTTGGAAGCTTTGAGCATTTTGACCTCTAGCATGCATGGTTGTGTTTACCCTCTTGATTTGGCATCATCTAGGGTCATATTTTAGTCCAAGAATCATGCTTACATGTGTGCATGCATGGTCTTTTTCATGTCTTGAGGGTGTGTCCTCTTATGCCTAAGAATGAGCCTTAGTGTATTTGCTTCATGGGGGATATCTTAGTTGCCATATTAGGAGCTTTTGGGGTCCTATTTTGCATGCATAGATTCTGTTTTTACTTGTCTTGATCATGCCATGAGTGGTCATGTCATTGAAGGTAAGTTGTCTCCTTGTGTGCCTTAGCTTTGGGACCATGAATTTGCTTGTTAACATGAGTTGATTGTCTATCATTTTGAGCACTCTTGGCCACCGTTTTGAGGAGGGTAAGGGTCTGCCCTCTTGCCATTTTTAAGCCCTCTTGCATGCTTACTCCATGTTTGTTGCATAGTTGTTCCATTAAGCTTTGTAGCACATCAATCCCATAGTCAATTTGGTCCATGTTTGCACCATTTTTGTACCTTGTATGCTTAGCATTGTACATTTGTCATGTTGGTTGCATAATGTTTGTTGTGCTTTATATCTTGGTGGCATGATGTATTTGAGCCTCGTTGAGCATTACATGCATTGCATTTACTTGGTTTGGGGTGTCAAACTAAGTTCGGGAATCAAGGACCATTCATACTTCAAGTGATGCAACGCGCCTTGATTCCCGGTCATCGGGACCTTTGACTCTAACTTGATAAGGCCTCGGTTTTTCATGTTGTTTGTTGCATGCATTTTCATATCAAATGGCAAATTCGATCCTTTGACTCATCATGTACCATTGATGATTCAAGGATCGAAAGTCATGCTTCTTTGAGTCTAAAATATGATAAGAAGTAGGACCATGCTTACATGTGTCCAAAAACTCCATACTATGCACTGTCTGTCCTCTGTTTGCTGTCAAACTGTCTATTGCAGGAAGTTTCTGCCGACCGGCAGAATTTAGTGCCGACCGGCACTATCTGGAGTGCCGATGAATCTGATAAAGTGCCGACGGGAATTTCGGAGTGCCGGTGGCAATTCTGTCTGGCCGGTGGTGCTCTGCAGGATGCAGAGAGCTTGTTCCAGCACTTTGGAAATTTTCAGAAAGACAAGGCAGTACAAACAGAGGCGACAAGAGCATAGTACGGGTTTTCCGGGCAGGACGGATTCGAGCATGCATCATCTGTGCGCCCCGAGGCAGAGGCTGTGGCCACCCTCTTCATTCTTTTGCTTCCTCTTTCTTTTTAATTAATTAGGAAATTTTGTAATAATTTTATTTGTTCATTATTTTGGGACTGTAATATTAATTCGAACCCTCTGAGTGAGGGTAAACATGTAATAAGTGTGGGTGAGTGTGTGTATGTCTTCCAATCCCCGTTTCTTTCTTCCCTTTTATTTACCAGCTTATGATGGTAGATTAGGGCATTTTTGAAATTAGCATACCTTATGATATGCATGCGTGCATTCATGCATCTGTTAACATGCACCGGGCTCGGTACATCATGCTAACCGCATTCGTATTTTCAAATTCCAAAATTGAATACATGAATTAGTTGGTTGCATATCGTATGCCATATTTAGGTTAACCGAGCCTAACTAGAATTGCACCTTGTATGTGTTGCATTAGGCAAAATAACATGAACTAGGACACGCACATTTGCTAACTAGTTTATTGTTTTGGCACGGAGTACAATGTAAGTGGTTATGCTTTAGCATCCAACATGCGTGTGAATGTTGCCATAAGAGTATGCTTGCCATGCGGCTAAGTGTTTACATGAGATAAATTGCCTGAATGCCTGTGGGTGGAGGTCAAAATGCTTAAATTGGGATAATGCGTTAAAACTATATTTGTTAAGCCCACTAGATAGTGGCAAAACCGTCTTTTCTAAAAAGCCTACTTGAGGGTGGCAAAATCTGTATTTTAGCCTACTCGCGAGTAGCAAACCATTTTCAAAACAAACATGAAATGTTTTGTTCCAATTTGGGTGATTTGGTCTATACTTGTTTGCTGTGCGCATAACATAGTAATTCTAGGCTAATAAATGGAATAAGAACACGTAAAGTTTTCAAAAACGGATATCACGGTTAGTAGAGGCCGGTCTTCGGACCGGGCGAAAGGGGGTGCTCATAGCTGACCTTCCCCGATCATACCCAAGCTCCCGAGCCGAGACAACTCCGATGATGACGGACATGTGGCCTTCGGCACCGAGTCAGGGTTTCCTAAATTTCCCCATTTTAAAAATATTTAGGTGGCGACTCTGTATCTGGCAAAGCAGTCCATGTTTGGCACTACTTTTTTTTCAAAAATCTGTTTCTCAAAACGATTTGCCAGATTTGGACTCTTTGGTTCAGATTAAGAACCGTGACACAAAATCGAGAGTCCGAACTGTAGTAGCATCGAGGTCCTTCCGCGGGCGCGTCTACACCTGGCATCGCTACCCAAGGCTGCCAGGTGATCTGCGGATAACAAGTGAAACACATTCAACCATTATGCAACCAAAACAACGAGCGGTATAAGCGTTTGAATTCGTCCAGATGCATTTAACCAAAGCATCCTAACGCGCCGCACGCGAGAGGGAAAAGAGAGCGGTGCAAACACCGAAGGGTGGTATAAACATCAGAGAACGTTCCAATGTTTCTAACCAAAACAAGGTGGTATAAGCGTCAAAACATGTTCCAAACGCTTTTAACCAAGGAAGTGGTATAAACATCGGGCACACGTCCCAATGTTTCTAACCGAAGAGGTGGTATAAGCGTCAGAATACATTCCAAACGCTTCTAACCGAGGAAGTGGTATAAACATCGGGCACACATACCAATGTTTCTAACCAGAACAGAGTGGTATAAGCGTCGAAACACGTTCCAAACGCTTCTAACCGGGAAGTGGTATAAACATCAGGCACATGTCCCAATGTTTCTAACCAAAGCAAGGTGGTATAAGTGTTAGACACCCGTCCCAAACGCTTCTAGCCGGGAAGTGGTATAAACATCGGGCACACATCCCAATGTTTCTAACCAAAGCAAGGTTGTATAAGCGTCGGACACAAGTCCCAAACGCTTCTAACTGAAGGAAGTGGTATAAACATCAGACTCACTTCCCAATGTTTCTAACCAAAGAGGCGGTATAAGCGTCGGACACACATCCCAAACGCTTCTAACCGAGAAGTGGTATAAACATCAGGCACACATCCCAATATTTCTAACCAAAGCAAGGTGGGATATACATCGGGCACACAACCCAGTGTTTCTAACCAAAGGAAGGTGCTATAAGCGTCGGAATACGTTCCAAACGCTTCTAACCAAAGAAAGGGTATAAACATCGGGCACACGTCCCAATGTTTCTAACCAAAGAAATGTATAAACATTGGGCACACGACCCAATGCTTCTAACCAAAGGAAGGTGGTATAAGCGTCGGAATACGTTCCAAACATTTCTAACCAAAGAAAGGTACAAACATCGGGCACACGTCCCAATGTTTCTAACCAAGGGAAGGTATAAACATCGGGCACACGACCCAACGCTTCTAACCAAAACAAAGAGTGATGCAAACACCGAGCGTACCCGAGTGTTTCTAATGAACAAGGGAGTGGTAGAAACACCAAGCGTACCCGAGTGTTTCTAACCAAAAGGGGGCTCCAAGGACAAGAATGATCTTACCTGGAATTCCTCTGAATGAACCGTACATACAATATCATGCCTACACAAGAAAGAAACTTAATAGATACAGCAAGATAGGAATGCATGTTATATGCAAGACGAATAACCATAACACAATGCTTAGTGAGGCATGCTTCATGCACATCATGCAACGAACAAAACAGAAGCATATTATATACAACGAGAAATGGAGCATGTTCTATGCAACACCGAATGCATGTTCAATGCAACAGGTACAGATGTTTTGTATACAAATGTGAGGGCATGCACAATGTAATACAACGCGACATGAATATTCTATGCAAACATAAGAACGTGTATAGTGCAATGCAACGCAGCATACACATTCTGTGCACAATGATCAATGCATATTCAATGCAACATCAATTGCATGTTGGATGCAAAACACTGAATAAAGAAATGCGCGTCTTAACAAGACTGATTCAGTTGTAACCACCGATTTACCTCTCGGAGGAGTTACAATGTATTTCAAAAGGAAACACCTCATTCGTGCTGGCTGACAATGAGTCATGTATCGAAAACATGAGTTGAAACTTCCGCAGAAACACTTTGAGCCAAAAAGTGACCTTTTCTTGCACTATCTCGAGAGATAAGGACACAAATTAGCATAAAAACACACAGGGAGAACACTGAACACCTATTGGCCACCCTGAAGCCATCTCGGCCACCTGAAAATTCTGTCGGCCACAAAAACTGGCCGATCGGCCATTTGTGAGAATTCTGGGCTATTTCGGTCTTTTTGCATGGTGATCTTTAAAAACACATTCCCAATTCTCATTTCCTCACACCTATAGCGCCGAAATTGTCTATTTTTCATCCCTAGACACTTTTTCCTCTTAGATCCGTGCTTTACACGCGTTTTCCAACGCCCCTCGCAAAGTTGGTTCGCTAAAACCTTTGATTTCCTCCATTTTGAAACAATCAAAATTTGTTTTCGGAGCCTTTTCCTCCATTTTCACCACTTCAGGTTTGTTTGACGCCTTTTCCCGGGCTTTTACTTTTTCTCCCACCTTCTCTCTCCGAGAGTTGACTTTTGTTGACTTTTGGCATTTTCCGCTTATTTTGCTCATTTTCACCTACTTTCTCACCTTCTTTCCAGATTGTAGACGATGTTCCACATGATGGGGGTTCTCCGGGAATGGAGGGAGAGCCTGAGTACATACTGCTGCCACCTAGAGTGCGACCTTTCGATCTGGAGAGGTACCACCCCGAGGTGCATACATTACCACCCAGTACAGTCCGTCACTTCAGCGGGTTTGCACGATGTGCACCAGCAGATCTCTTGCTATGAGAGCCAGAGTCTCATCTGTCCCACGGTGCCTTCGAGGTATGTACTACATTCTTACATTTATGCGATGTACTTTGCATTTCTTGCATAGCTCGCACTTTTGCACTATATTTCATCTACTCATTCTAAACACACTCACACACTGTATTTCTTCTGCTCATTCTGAACATCGGTAGACTCCCGTTTTACCCGTGGATATGGGTCCACCGCAGCGAGGGAGTGGTACATGGACCTCCCTGACGACGTTCGCCAGATCATCGGCGAGATGGGGTTCGGTTTGTTCTGCATGGGGCTATCGCACCTCATGGCAAGCAGGACCCTTTTAGGTGCACTGGTAAAAAGATGGTGGGATACCACCAACTCTTTCCATTTCTCTACCACCGAGGATATGACGATGACATCATATGATTTCGCCATATGGACGGGCCTTGAGGTGGAAGACCGGCTGATCCCATACGACTCCGATATGGGTGAGTCGAAGGCCACTTGGACCTATTTGCTGGGAGCACACCCACCTATCTTCCAATCAGGGATGGTCCGATACACCTGGTTTGCAGACCACTTCAGAGGGACAAACCAGGCGACTATAGAGGGGACCGAGCAGTATGCTTGTCATGACCCGAACCCGCCCCCGTGGGTAAAGGACATAACCGGCCAGTAATCATGAGATTACCTACGGCCTCAAACCAAAACAAATGTATTTTAACAAAGTTAATGGGGCCCAAACGGAAGTAGTTCAAACTTTGTCCATAGAGCTGTGCTTACATGGCACATCCAAACAACCAAACATATATACACTAATAACTCACAATAGAAATACAGTAGCATAAGTTCTGTACAAACAGGATCATCCAAAAACTAAGTCAACCCATGAAAACTATATACAGACATACGTAAAGTCCTCACCAACATAACAAAAATAGCATAGCATAGCAGAAAGGCGAAGACGAGTCTCGTGCGTGAGACACTAGGGCTGACTCTCCAAAACTCGGTTGTTCCACACAGACTTCACTGGGGCTGGGTCTGGACCTCTCTTGGCTCACCTACAAACACATGAATGAGCGTGAGCGATAGCCTAGTGAATAATATCAAATAAGAAGATACAAACGATATGTAGAACAACATACTCTGAACGGCCTTGGGCCCAATTCACATTTTTATTTAACATTTATATACACAATTTAAGTCAAGTGATTGTGGTTTCAAACATACTGGCCTTTGGCCCATTTATCTTTCATTCCCGTCAAAACGGCCTCTGGCCCACTCATTTATGTCAAACCGGCCTCTGGCCCACTCATTTATGTCAAAACGACCTCTGGCCCATCCATTCATGTCGAAACGGCCTTTGGCCTATCCATTCATGTCAAAACGGCCTTTGGCCCATCCATTCATGTCAAAACGGCATTTGGCCCATCCATTCTTTCTTGTCAAAACGGCCTCTGGCCTATTCATTCTTTCCTGTCAAAACGGCCTCCGGCCCATTCATTCATTCTTGTCAAAACGGCCTCTGGTCCATTCATTCCTATCAGACATTTGTTCACAATTCAAACTAGTAAATCATAAGGCATAAGGCTTATAAGAAAATAAGCAATTGGACAAATGACAAGCTTCCAAATATCGATATTACTCACAGTGATCGATTGGTTGGTTTGCCCTGGAGCTCGACCCTACACAGTCCATGAACACAAAAGGGTCACCAACAATTCAATCCGTTCTTAAATTCACATTTTCCTCTTTAGGCTTTATTCTTATCTCTTTAACTCAATTATAATACTCAATCCATGCCTAAGAGTACTTAGAAGTGAAGGAGAACGGAAAACGAAACACAGAACGCATAAACAAAATTTCAGAAAATAGGGTCCCCGCTCGAGCGGACCCAATTGGTCTGCAAAAGTGCTGGTTGCATCAAATTCACGCTCGAGCGTGAACTCGGGCACTCGAGCGGTAGGTCTGTCTACATAGCTGCCCACTCGAGCGTGGACTTCCCTGCTCGAGCGGACCCATGCCTGCAAAAAAATACTGGGACCCGCTCGAGCGTCGGTTCCCCCGCTCGAGCGGACATCATAAATTCTGCGTTTTCCAGAATGGTTTCTTTCAATTTCGACATTTCAACCACATTTCTTGCATATTATGGCTCCAATTTCACACATACATATATCCACATGATACCAACACCAAATCATAACACAATGAAGCTCCATTTCCTGAATTACTTACATGCATTCCTCAAATTAACCCAAACTCATCACCAATACATCAAATTCAAACATGCAAAGCTCATACCTCCATGATCTACTCTTGCATGTGAGAAATATTCATTCATATCAACTTAATTGGTGAAGAGATGATCAAATACATGGATTTCAAACAAGATTCAACATAGATTATACACATTGTGTTCCAATATGGAAATTCATAGTAATTTCCTACATGCATGCATCTATTGACTTTAAATTCAACACATACAACTCAAATTATGTCAATTCTCACTCTTGATTACCCAACTAGCTTGAATACACAAAATCACAAGTCCAAACTTATGAATCAAGGGATGATTACTCACCTAGGAGCTTAATCCTTACAATCTATGGTAAATTCTTGAGTGTGCCTTCAAGATCACCAAGCTTTGAGGCCAAAACTTCAATTTTCCTTCACCCTCCCTCCCTCTAGCCGACCCTCTCCTTTTCTTAGTGTTTATGATCAGCCAAGTAAAGCTTAAAGGCGAGAAATTGGGTGTGTAGTGCCCATATTAAAAGCCCCTCTTGTTATATTATTTTAATATCAAATAATAGAGCACTGAGTCACTAATTAAATCAATTTAATTTGATCCGAATCAGTTTTCAATTAAATTTCACCGTAGGCTCTAAAAATTATGCGAATCACAATGGCACAATCAATTCCGGGTTCTATGGCCGATAAGGCCTTCAATTTAATTTCCAAAGTAGACAATTAAACAGATATTCCTATGGTGAACAGATAGAAATTCAAAACCACATATTTTCACCCAATGGCACACGAAATCATATCAAAACACATAATCACATTCATATTAAGGACCAATTAACATAATAAGGGACAGGGTTATCACAGTCTTCCCCCCTTTAGGAAGTTTGGTCCTCCAAACTTATTTTACCTTCGTCGGGAAACAAATGTAGATAGCATAGTCGCATTTCCTCCTCTTTTTCCCATGTAGCATCCGTCCCATAATGTTCTTTCCATTCCACTTTCACCATTGGGATAGACTTGCTTCTCAATTGTTTCACTTGCCGATCAACAATTCTTTCCGGCCATTCGGCGTATTCCATATTTTCATCAATAGCTACCCGGTGATAATCAATCACATGAAACGGGTCTCGAAGGTAACCCCTCAACATCGACACATGAAACACGTTATGGCTTTTTTCGAATCCTAGTGGCAAAGCGACTCTATAGGCAACTGGGCTAAGCCTTTCCAGAATCTGAAACGGCCCAATGTAACGGGGCGATAACTTGCCCTTCTTTCCAAACCTGACTTGGCCTTTCATCAGAAAAACACAGATGAACACATGGTCACCAACCTCATACTTAAGAGGTCTTCTCCGAATATCGGCATAATTCTTTTGTCGGTCCTGAGCTGTTTTGAGCCTTTGTCGAATAGTCTTGATTTTCTCAGAAGTTTCTTGCACAATTTCAAGCGCAAGTAAAGCCCTATCCCCGACTTCTGTCCAACAATTTAGTGATCTACACCTTCTGCCATACAAAGCCTCGTATGGTACCATACCGATGCGGGAGTGGAAGCTGTTATTATAAGCAAATTCTGCAAGTGGCAAGTAGTCTTCCCAACTCCCCTAGAAATCCAAAGCACACATCCGAAGCATATCTTCCAGAGTCTGTATTGTTCGTTCTGATTGCCCATCTGTCTGTGGGTGGAATGCAGTACTGAACCTTAGTTCTGTCCCCATAGCTTCCTGCAAACTCGTCCACAATCTAGATACAAATTTCGGATTTCTATCCGACACGATAGATACCGGAACTCCGTGTAAACGGACAATCTCATCAACATAAATAGTAGCCAATCTATAAGCATTAAACGTAGTTCTAACTGGCAGAAAATGTACAGATTTAGTCAGTCTATCAACTACAACCCAAACAGAATCCATACCTCGAGAAGTCCGAGGTAGGCCAACAACGAAATCCATAGTCACATGTTCCCACTTCCATTCAGGAATAGGGAGAGGTTAAAGTAGACCGCCTGGTTTCTGATGTTCAGCCTTAACTTGCTGACACTGAAGACACTTGGGCACATATTCCGCAATCTCTTTCTTCATTTTAGGCCACCAATAGGTTTGTTTCAAATCCTGATACATTTTATTGTTACCTGGATGCATAGCAAATACGGATCTGTGGGCTTCATCTAAAACCCTCTTCTTTAGTTCCGAAATATCTGAGACACACATTCTGTTCTAAAACCTCAACACTTCATTCTCAATGCTAAACTCGGTTTTCGGACTTGCCTCAAATTCATCAATCACTTTCTAGAGGAATTCATCCTCATTCTATTTCTGTTTGATTTCATCAATGACTGCCGGCTCGGCCGTAATAGCGGCTACCAATCCACCCTGTTCACATATTACCACTTCAATTTCAGATTTCTCAAAATCTTGCAAGATCTCTCTCTGTTCGGTAAGCAAACAAGCCATACTCCTCGTTGATTTTCTGCTCAAGGCATCAGCAACTGTATTAGCTTTCCCAGGGTGATACTGAATCTCTAGATCATAATCCTTTATCAGTTCAAGCCATCTCCTCTGTCGCATATTTAACTCCTTCTGCGTAAAGAAGTATTTCAGACTTTTGTGATCCGTGTAGACTTCACACTTTGCCCCATACAGATAATGCCGCCAGATTTTCAAAGCAAAAACGACTGTGGCCAATTCTAAGTCATGTGTTGGGTAGTTTTTCTCGTGCAGTCTCAACTGTCGGGAGGAATAAGCAATAACCTTTCCGTTCTGCATTAGCACACAACCCAAACCTTTATAAGACGCATCACTGAAAATTACAAAAATTTTCGTACCTGACGGTAGTGTCAACACTGGTGCAGTGGTCAATCTCGTTTTCAATTCATGAAAGGCAGCTTCTCTTTCGTCATTCCATTCAAATAATTGCCCCTTGCGGCTCAACTGGGTAAGAGGTGCAGCTATCTTGGAAAAGTTTTTCATAAACCTCCTGTAGTACCCGGCTAAGCCCATGAAACTGCAGACCTCTGTTACATTTGTCAGTGTAGGCCAATTCACAATCGCCTCTATTTTTTGCGGGTCTACTGAAATTCCCTCCTTGTTGATCACATGCCCTAAGAAAACAACTTCAACCAACCAAAACTAACATTTCTTTAGTTTAGCAAATAATTTCCTTTCCCAAAGTATTTGTAGGATAGTTCTCAAATGATGTTCATGTTCAAGTCTATCTTTAGAATATATAAAAATGTTGTCAATAAAAACCACAACAAATTCGTCACGGTAGGTTTTAAAAATTCGGTTCATTAGGTCCATAAATGCTGCCGGAGCATTAGTCACTCCAAATGGCATAACAAGAAACTCAAAATGTCCATACCTCGTCCTAAATGAGATTTTCTCGACATCTTCTACCTTAACTTTCAACTGATGATACCCGGACCTCAAATTAATCTTAGAAAACACCTGTGATCCCTACAACTGGTCAAATTAGTCATCAATACGGCGTAGGGGATATTTGTTCTTTATTGTTACCTTGTCCAATTTCCGATAATCGATGCACAGACGTAGGGTTCCATCTTTCTTTTTCACAAACAGTTCCGGTGCACCCCAAGATGAAGTGCTAGATCGGATAAACCCCTTGTCAAGCAGGTCTTGCAACTGTTCTTTCAGTTCTTTCATTTCAACAGTAGCCATTCTATAGGGAGTTTTAGAAATGGGCTGGGTGCCTGGCACAATCTCAATAGTGAACTCTATCTCCCTGTCTACCATTTCCCCTGGTAATTCATTTGGCAACACATCTGAAAATTCTCTAACAATAGGGATATCATTCAATTCAACATTCACAGATTGTTCAGACAACACATAGCACAAATAACCCTGGCACCCCTTCCGGATCAGTTTACATGCTTTCATTACAGATATCAAATAAGGTGGAGGCACTACCCCATTACCCACAAACACAATCTCTTTATGTTCTGGTGGTTTAAATACAACTCGTTTTGTCACACAATCAATGGTGGCACAATACTTGGTCAACCAATCCATGTCCAAAATTACATCAAAATGCCTAAAGTTCAAGGGCAGCAAATCTACATATAGGATAGCATCCTCAACAAGCATATCACAAAACCGATATATAGATTCACACAATACAGATTCCCCAAATGGAGCCGACACACATAGTAGATATGGCAGTAATTCTAAAGGTCAATTCAGTCTAGATGCAAATGCATATGTCACAAAAGAGTGTGTGGATTCGGAATCAATTAATACAAAAGCATCCTGATTACATATAGAAATAGTACCTGAGACAACTTCGTTGGCATTCCGTGTATTGCCCGGAACAAGCGCAAAAACTCTCCCCTGTCTCACGGTATCCCCGGTGGTAGCGGATCTCAAAGTATTTCCCGGTTTTGGGATCGATGCAGTGGAACTAGCAGCTATCTTTCCCCCATTCTGATTACAATCTCGGGCCATATGCCCTTGTTTCCAACATTTGAAACAGGCTCCTGACACACGGTAACTGTGACACCCATGTTCTGTACTATGCTAATTGGTCCTTAACACGAATGTGATTAAATGTTTTGATATGATTTTGTGTGCCATTATGTGATTTTGAAGTTCTATCTGTTCATCGTGGGAATATCTGTTTGAATAATCAGCTTTGGAAATTAAATTGAGGGCCTTATCGGCCACAGAACCCGGAATCGACTACGCCATTATGATTGGCATAAATTTTAGAGCCTACGGTAAAATTTAATTGAAAAATTGATTCGGATCAAATTAAGTTGATTAAATTGGTAAATTGGTGCCCAATTATTTATTATTATTATTATGAGTTAGTGGAAATTGTTGGGTAAGGGCACTACACTTCCCATTCTCTCCTATATATTCATTTTGGCTGATCAAACTTTGAGATAGGGAGAGAGAGCCGGCTGTTAAAGAGAGAGAGGGAGAGAATTGTGTAATTTGTGACTCAAGCTTGGAGATTTGGAGTTTAGTTCAAGAATTAGCCATAGATTGGGCTTATAGGTAAGTATTGATTCTTCAATTCATGAAATTAATGTGTGATCTTGTGTGTTCAAGGGTTGTTTGTGACCAAGAGCATGAGTTAAGTTGGTTTTGTTGGAATTAAAGCTTGATATATGCATGCATGTAAGAAATTGTTTTGAAATAGCATGTATAAGCTTGAAATACATGATTCATGTAGAGTTTTGGTTGAAACTCATGTTTTGATCACCTTTTGTGTTGTTTAAGTTGAGAATGTGGCTAATTCATCACATGCATGTACAATTTATGAAGATATGAGCTTGAATGTATGAAATTGTTATGTTAGAGTTGAGTTTAGTGCCAATTTGAGACATGCATATGGTTAATTCATGAAATTGAGCTCTATGATGATGTGTTTTGGTATTTATATCATGTTAGTACAAATATAGGTGAAGTTGGAGCCATGTTATGCAAGAAATGTTGTTGGAATGTTTGAAGGGAGCTCAAGAACACAATCTGGAATTTCCAGAATTTTGGTGTCCGCTCGAGTGGGGAAACCGCTGTTCGAGCGTAAATTTCGTGCTCCCAGCACTTTTTGCAGAGTTGGATGTTCGCTCGAGCGGGGAGCTTTTGTAGACAGGCCTTCCACTCGAGCGCCCTAACTCACACTCGAGCGTAATTTTGAGGTAACCAGTACTTTTGCAGGCCTCTTGGGTCCACTCGAGCGGGGACCCTATTTTCTGAAATTTTTTATGTTTGTTCTGTGTTTCGTTTTCCGTTCTCTTTCACTTGTAAGCACTCTTAGGCATATGTTAAGCATTATAAATGAGTTAAAGAGATAAGAGTAAAGCCTAAAGAGGAATATGTGAATTAAAGAACGGATTGAACTGTTAGTGACCCCTTTGTGTTCATGAAATGTGTAGGGTCAAGCAAAAGGGAAAATCCACAAGCCGATCACTATGAGTAATATCGATATTTGAAAGCTTGTCAATGTCCAATTGTTTATTCCCTTACAAGCTTTATGAGTTGCAAAATTGGGATTGTGGACAAAAGTCTGGCATGAACGGATGAATGGACCAAAGGTCGTTCTGATATAAATAAATAGACCTAAGGTCGTTTTGATACAAATGAATGGACCCAAGGTCGTTTTGACATAAATGAATTGACCGAATGTCGTTTTGACAGAAATGAATGGACCGAAGGTCGTTTTGACAGAAATGAGTGGACCGAAGGTCGTTTTGACATATATGAATGGACCTAAGGTCGTTTTGACATAAATGAGTGGGCCGAAGGCCGTCTTGACACGAATGTATGGGCCGAATGCCATTTTGACGTAAACGAATGGGCCGAAGGCCATTTTGACAGAAATGAACGGGCCGAAGGCCGTTTTGACATAAATGAATGGGCCGAAGGCCGTTTTGACATGAATGGAAATCTGAATGGGCCAAAGGCCAGTATGTTGAGAACTACAGTCGCCTGATCAAAATTGTTTATAAGTGCATATATGTTAAGTAGAAATATGAATTGGGCCCAAGGCCGTTTGAAACATGTTGTTCTACATTGTTATGTAATTTCTGTATTTGATATTATTCACTGGGCTATCGCTCACGCTCATTCATGTGTTTGTAGGTGAGCCAAGAGAAGTCCAAACCCAGCTCCAGTGAAGTCTGCCAAGAACAACATGAGTTTTGGAGAGTCAGCCTTGTGTCTCACGCACGAGACCCATCCTTGCCATTTTGTTATGTATTGATATTTTGTCTTGTTGGCGAGGACTTTGTATATATCTGTATATAATCTGTTATGAGTTGACTTAGTTTGGAAGATCCTGTCTGTAAAGAATTTTATGGCACTGTACTTTTGATGTGGGTTATTAATGTATATGAGTATGGTTTGTTTTGATGTGCATATAAGCACGGCTCTATGGACAAAGTTTTAAATTTTGCTTCCGTTTGGCCCCTTTACTTTGATGAGTTATGTCTGATTTTGGTTTGAGGCCGTTGGTAATCTCAGGATTACTGGCCAGTTATGTCCGTAACCTATAGGGGCAGGTTCAGGTCATGACAGAGTGGTATCAAAGCACGAGTTAATAACTCACACATCTGTCCAAAAAGAGCAATAAGCGTCTAGATAAGATCTAGGATGCATTCATGTGATAAATATGAATTTGGAAGCATTGATTACATGCTTAAATGTTTGGATATGAACAATTATATGTTGTTAATTGCAAACTACTTGCATTGTAAATTATCTGAAAGTATGTGCTTCTTAGTATGTGCATACTTTTGTACCCTTTGTATAAAATATAATGCAAGTTTAATCAGATGGTGAAAACTAGAGGTGATGAGATAGAGGAGTCCTCTACTGCCAGAATAGACAAGATGGAAACACTGATCCAAGAAATGGCAGAAGCTTTGAGACAGCAACAGAAGTGGCAACAACAGTGACAGCAACCACACCCGCCACCTCCACCTCCAGCACCACCCGTGCCAAATAATCAGAATGATGACCGGACTATAGCTCTCACCAAGGAATTTAAGAAAATGAAACCACCACAGTTCTACAGGGGATTAGATCCATTGAGAGCCGAAGCATGGGTCCTTGGCATTGAGAAACTATTTGAAGTGTTCCCCTGTTCAGAGACTCAGAAAGTGCTTCTAGCCACTTTTATGCTAGAAGACGAAGCAAGAAGATGGCGGATGTTGATGCGAGAAAATCATAAGGATGTTGACTGGGTAAAGTTTCTAGAAATATTCTATGACAAGTACTTTCCACAATACATCCGGGATAGGAAAGTAGCGGAATTCATGGAACTCAAGCAAGATAGCATGACAGTGGCTGAGTATGAGGCCAAGTTCACTGAATTGGCCAGTTTGTACCACATGTAATGGACACAGACTATAAGAAGGCAAGACATTTTGAAGGTGGACTCCGCAGTGACATCCTAGAGAGGGTGAATGTCCTAAAGCTGGAGACCTACATTGGGGTGCTAGACAGGGCCATCATATCAGAGGCTAGCATAGCTAGACAAGCTAAGCTAGTAACAGAATGGAAAGGCAACAAAAGGCAAGGCTTCTTTTCGAAGAAGAAATTTCTGAAAAAGCAAAACACGGGCTCCTCAACTACTTTAAATTCTTCCCGAGACACAAGTCCCATGTGCAATATCTGTAGCAAAAGGCACCATGGAGTCTGTTACCGTGCATCAGGAGCTTGTTTCAAATGTGGGAAGCAAGGGCACATAGCCCGAGAATGTAATCAGAACAGTGGGAAACTAGCAGCTAGTTCCACTGCATCGATCCCAAAACCGGGAAATACTTTGAGATCCGCTACCACCGGGGATACCGTGAGACAGGGGAGAGTTTTTGCGCTTGTTCCGGGCAATACACGGAATGCCAACGCAGTTGTCTCATGTACTATTTCAATATGTAATCAGGATGCCTTTGTATTAATTGATTCTGGATCAACACACTCATTTGTGACATGTACATTTGCATCTAGACTGAATAGACCCCTAGAGTTATTGCCATATTTGTTATGTGTGTCTGCTCCATCAGGGGAATCTGTGTTATGTGAATCCATATATCGGTTTTGTGGCATGCATATTGAGGACGCTACCCTATATGTAGATTTGTTGCCTTTGAACTTTATGCATTTTGATGTGATTTTGGGCATGGATTGGTTGACCAAATATTGTGCTACCATAGATTGTGTGACAAAAAGGGTTGTATTTAAACCACCAGAACAGAAGGAAATTGTGTTTGTGGGTAATGGGGTAGTGCCTCCACCTTATTTGATATCTGCAATGAAAGCATGTAAACTAATCATGAAGGGATGCCAAGGTTATCTGTGCTATGTGTTGACTGAACAATCTGTGAATGTTGAATTGAATGATATCCCTATTATTAGAGAATTTCCAGATGTGTTCCCAAACGAATTACCAGGGAAATTGGTAGACAGGGAGATAGAGTTTACCATTGAAACTGTGCCAGGCACCCAGCCCATTTCTAAAACTCCCTACAGAATGGCTACCGCTGAAATGAAAGAATTGAAAGAACAGTTGCAAGACCTGCTTGACAAGGGGTTTATCCGACCTAGTACTTCACCTTGGGGTGCTCCAGTGTCATTTGTGAAGAAGAAGGATGGTACTTTGCGCATGTGCATCGATTATCGGGAATTGAACAAGGTAACAATAAAGAACAAATATCCTCTACCCCGTATTGATGACTTATTTGACCAGTTGCAGGGATCACAGGTGTTTTCTAAGATTGATTTGAGATCCGAGTATCATCAACTGAAAGTTAAGGCAGAGGATGTTGAGAAAACCGCATTCAGAACGAGATATGGTCATTTTGAGTTTCTTGTTATGCCATTTGGAGTAACTAATGCTCCGGCAGCATTTATGAACTTAATGAATAGAATTTTTAAAACCTACCTTGATGAGTTTGTTGTAGTCTTCATCGATGATATTTTGATATACTCTAAAAATAGACTTGAACATGAGCATCATTTGAGGACTGTTTTACAAATACTTCGGGAAAGGAAATTATTTGCTAAACTAAATAAATGTGAGTTTTGGTTGGATGAAGTTGTTTTCTTAGGATATGTGATCAACAAGGAAGGAATTTTCGTAGACCCGCAGAGAATCGAGGCAATTGTGAATTGGCCTACACCAACGAATGTAACAGAAGTCCGTAGCTTCATGGGCATAACTGGGTACTACAGGAGGTTTGTGAAGGACTTTTCAAAATTATCTGTGCCTCTTACCCAATTGACACGTAAGGGGCAACATTTGAGTGGAACGGTGAAAGAGAATCAGCCTTTCATGAATTGAAGACGAGATTGACTACTGCACCAATTTTGACACTATTTTCAGGTACGGAACATTTTGTAATTTTCAGTGATGCGTCTTATAAAGGTTTGGGTTGTGTGTTAATGCATAACGGAAAGGTTATTACCTACGCCTCCCGACAGTTGAGGCCACACGAGAAGAATTATCCAACACATGACCTAGAATTGGCCGCAGTTATTTTTGCTTTGAAAATCTGGCGACATTATTTGTATGGGGCAAAGTGTAAAGTCTACACGGATCATAAGAGCCTGAAATACTTCTTCACGCAGAAAGAGTTGAATATGCGTCGGAGAAGATGGCTGGAACTGATAAAAGATTATGACCTAGAAATTCAGTATCACCCCGGGAAAGCTAATACAGTTGCTGATGCCTTGAGCAGAAAATCAACGGGAAGTATGGCCTGTTTGCTTACTGAACAGAGAGAGATCTTGCAAGATTTTGAGAAGTCTGAAATTGAAGTGGTAATGTGTGAACAGGGCAGATTGATAGCTGTTATTACAGCCGAGCCGGCGATCATTGATGAAATCAAACAGAAACAAAAAGAGGATGAGTTCCTAAAGAAAGTGATTGTCGAATTTGAGGCAAGCCCGAAAGCAGAATTCAGTATTGAGAATGAAATATTGAAATTCCGGAACCGAATATGTGTCCCTGATATCCCGGAACTAAAGAAGAGGGTTTTAGATGAAGCCCGCAGGTCCGTATTTGCTATGCATCTGGGTAATAACAAAATGTATCGGGATTTGAAACAAACCTATTGATGGCCTAAAATAAAGAAAGAGATTGAAGAATATGTGTCCAAGTGCCTTCAGTGTCAGCAAGTTAAGGCTGAACATCAGAAACCAGGCGGTCTACTTCAACCTCTCCCAATTCCTGAATAGAAGTGGGAACATGTGACTATGGATTTCGTTGTTGGCCTACCTCGGACTTCTCGAGGTATGGATTCTGTTTGGGTTGTAGTTGATAGACTGACTAAATCTGCACATTTTCTACCTGTTAAAACTACATTTACTGCTTATAGATTGGCTACCATTTACGTTGATGAGATTGTCCGTTTACACGGAGTTCCAGTATCTATTGTATCGGATAGAGATTCGAAATTTGTATCTAGATTGTGGAAGAGTTTGCAAGAAGCTATGGGAACATAACTGAGGTTCAGTACTGCATTTCACCCACAAACAGATGGACAATCAGAACGAACGATACAAACTTTGGAAGATATGCTTCGCGTGTGTGCCTTGGATTTTCAGCGGAGTTGGCAGGATTATTTGCCACTTGCGGAATTTGCTTATAACAACAGCTTCCACTCCAGCATCGGTATGGCACCATACGAGGCTTTGTATGGGTAGGAGGTGTAGATCACCTATTTGTTGGACAGAGGTCGGGGATAGAGCTTTGCTTGGGTCAGAAATTGTGCAAGACACTTCTGAGAAAATCATGACTATTCGTCAAAGGCTCAAAACAGCTCAGGATCGACAAAAGAATTATGCAGACGTTCGGAGAAGACCTCTTGAGTATAAGGTTGGTGACCATGTGTTCATCCGTGTTTCTCCGATGAAAGACCAGGTCAGATTTGGGAAAAAGGGCAAGTTGTCGCCCCGTTACATTGGGTCGTTCCAGATTTTGGAGAGGCTTGGTCCAGTTGCCTACAGAGTTGCTTTGCCACCAGGATTCGAGCAAATCCATAATGTGTTTCATGTGTCGATGTTGAGGGGTGTAGACGTCCCCGAACGCCCCGGGAGGGTGAGCTCCCGTTCTGTTCATTTGGGGTCACTACAGCTCAGGACTCTCAAATTTGTCACGGTTCTAAGTCTGAACCAAAGAGTCCAAATCCGGCAAATCGTTTTGAGAAAACAGATTTTTGAAAGAAGTGCCAAACATGGACTGCTTTGCCAGATACAGAGTCGCCACCTAAATATTTTATTTTTGGGAAATTTAGGAAACCCTGACTCGTTGCTTAAGGCCACGTATCCGTCATCACCAAAGTTACCTCGGCTCGGGAACTTGGGTACAATTGGGGAAGGTCACTTCGTGAGCACCCCCGCTCGCCCGATCAAAGATCGGCCTCTACTAATCATGATATCTATTTTTGAAAACTTTGTGTGTTCTTATTCCGGTTATTAGCCTAGGTTACTATGTGATGCACACAGCATATAAGTATAGACTGGGTCGCCCGAATTGGAACAAAACATTTCATGCTTGTTTATTTGAAAGATGGTTTGCTACTCGCAAGTAGGCTTTAAAATGCAGATTTTGCCACCCTCGGGTGGGCTTAAGAAAAGATGGTTTTGCCACTATCTAGTGGGCTTAAAACAAACGGTTGATGATTTATTCCAATCCAAGTAACCTAACCTTCACCCACAGGCACTCAGGCAGTTATATCACATAAGCATATTGCCTCATGGTAAGCATGCTATTCATGGCAATCACTCACACACATGCAAGGATGCTAAAGCATAAAACTCACCGGGTACTCCAAGCCAAAACAAAAACTCATTAGAAACCATGCATGAATCCTAAGTATACAGAAATGCCTAATGCAACACATGCAAGAATGAAAACTATAGCAGGCTCGGCTATTCTAAACATGGCATATGGAATGCTACAGCTAACATGTATTCAATTTGGAATTGAAAATACAATGCAGTTAGTATGATGCGCCGAGCCCGGTGCATGCAAAACGGATGAATGATGCAAGCATGCTATCATACTGTATGCTAATTTAAATATGCCCTAATCTAACCATCATAAGCGGATAAATAAAAGGGAGAAAGACGTGGGGTTGGAAGACATACAACACACACACGCACACTTATTACAGTTGCGCCCTCACGCAGAGGGTCCGAATAAATATACAGTCCCGAATAAAAGAAAATTACAGTCCAAATATTACAGTCCAAATAATATACAAATTCTTAATTAATTAATCAAATTAACTGAGAGAGCTGTAAAACTGGCATGCAAGCCAGGGACTGCCTTGCTTCTGATGAATGATGCATGTCTGGGCTGCCTTGCGCGGAAATCCACCGGGATGTCCCAATTAGCCTCTGTTTAGCAGTTATTCTTGGAAAGCGTGCCAAACTCCGAAAAGTTGTTGATTCTTCATTTTGCTGCAACAGAGAGCAGGAAAGGGGCATAGCAATGTATTTTCACAGATATATGCATGCCTCGATCCTCGTGCCACCCATCACGCATATCGAGGCATGATGGCCGAGGAGTCGAATTGCACAATTTAATATGGGATGAATGCACATGAAAACACAACAAGACCTAACTCCATCATGGATGATCCGGAGTGTCGGTGACTGGGAAATTGAGATACATTCCGTCACTCGGAGTACGAAATGCACCTCGTTTCCCGTGCCCGGGCTAACTCCTACCCCGAACACGATGCAATATGCATGACATGCATGAAATGCGACTAAGATACAATCCTAACATACACAATGCTGTAAAAATGAGATGCTTCGAAATGCGTGCACACGGGCATGCAAACTGAGAAAATGACAGAATGCGATCTAAGATACAATCTAGTATCCACTATGCTGTAAAAATGAGATGTCTCGAAATGCGTGCACATGGGCACGCAAACCGAGAAAATGACATACACAATGCAAATGACAGAGAAATATGATATGGGCTTACACTAACATGAGAGAGCCTCAGCCACACTCACATAAGAGGCCGATGGATGAAAATAAAGTGCCTCGAAACGTGTGCACACGGGCACGCAAATCGAGGCAATGGCATACGCAATGCAATATGGCTAAAATGGCATATAGAATGCAACATGGACTTACACTAACATGAGAGAGCCTCAGCCACACTCACATAAGAGGTCGATGGATGAAAATGAAGTGCCTCGAAACGCGTGCACACGGCACGCAAATCGAGGCAATGGCATACGCAATGCAATATGGCTAAAATGGCATATAGAATGCAACATGGACTTACACTAACATGAGAGAGCCTCAGCCACACTCACATAAGAGGCCGATGGATGAAAATGAAGTGCCTCGAAACGCGTGCACATGGGCACGCAAATCGAGGCAATGGCATACGCAATGCAATATGGCTAAAATGGCATATAGAATGCAACATGGACTTACACTAACATGAGAGAGCCTCAGCCACACTCACATAAGAGGCCGATGGATGAAAATGAAGTGCCTCGAAACGCGTGCACATGGGCACGCAAATCAAGGCAATGGCATACGCAATGCAATATGGCTAAAATGGCATATAGAATGCAACATGGACTTACACTAACATGAGAGAGCCTCAGCCACACTCACATAAGAGGCCGATGGATGAAAATGAAGTGCCTCGAAATGCGTGCACGCGAGCACGCAAACCGAGGCAATGGCATGGAAAATGATATGCAAGCATGCTAATGGATTTTCAGCAATGAAATGTGGGGGAAAACAGCCCCGAAATGAGGCGAAAACACACCCGATGCATGGAATCTCTCCCGAAATGCAAATTAGGCGCATAGAATGAACTACAGCTATACAAAGCATGCATAATTGGTACACGAGATGAAAATACAGAAGCAAGGCAGCCTCAAAATAAGCATTTTTACAGTACAAATCATGGCCAAACAGCAAGCAAAGATAGGGCAACAATGGTATGCAAAAATGGCCCTAAACATGAGATTATGAAGCAACTCACAGCTGCTAACTCCAATAGGTTAGGGCCCTTCAACAACATTGAAGAGGGGCCAAAAATAAGTCACTTTACAGAACTGTAAAAACCTCAAAAACAAACATAGATATGGCTAAGCTCTTATGCAAGAAAATGGGCCAAAAGGTGGCCAAAGAAGCAAGTGGTATATGCAAAGCCCAAACTGAAAAATTCCCTTCTACAACATTGAAGAGGGACCAAAAATATGCATATTTACAGAACTGTAAAAACCCCAAAAACAAATATAGATATGGCTAAGCTCTTATGCAAGAAATGGGCCAAAAGATGGCCAAAGCACAAAGTATACTAAATATCCATCAAACAGCCAAAGGCCCTTAATGAAACATGAAGAATGGGCCAAAATAAGACTATTTCTAGCTCTGTAAAATGACTAAAAATGGAAGCATAATGGGCTGCCAAAGCATGCAAGAAAACAGCATTCAAGGAAGATATTGAAGCAAGTGCAAGATGGGGGGCTCAAACAGGGTTGAGCCCTTAATGAAACATGGAATATAGCTCAAAAAAATGGCATTTTATGTTTTGGTCGGAGCTCAAAACAGCAAGCAAAGAGGCTAAAAAAATGAGGCAAAAATGAGCTAGAAAGAGGGAGAAGAGTGCTCACCCTTGAAGACCCAACCTTTGCTGCCTCTAGGACTGAAAAATGTTGCCTCTTAGCTGCTGGAAAGCCACTCCTATCTGCTGGAATGGAGTAGTGGTGGTGGTGCTTGGTGGTGGTGAAGAAATGGGTGTAGGAACTTAAGGATTTTGAAGCTTAGAATTATAGAGAGACAGAGATACAATATAGGAGCTCCAAATAGTTTTTTTTTCTAACCCTTAATACAGACCTGGGGTGCTGTATATATAGGCAAAAGGGGTGGGAAAATGGGGGGGGGGGGGAAATGGAGGGAAAAAAATGGAGGGAAAACAATCCAAGTTTCCCTCCAAAAAAGCCAAAAAGTGGGATATAAAGGCAAGTGGTAGCTGCTGGACCCAAATGACCGAGAGCCCTTCAACAAAGTTGAAGAGGGGCTCAAAACAAGACACTTTGTAGTTTACGACTAAGTCCAAAACAGCTCACAAGTAAGCCTAAAATACCGCGCAAAAATAGGCCTAAAAGAGCGTTAAAGAAGCAAGTGATAGGAAGAGATCTCAAACAACAAAAGGTCCTGAATCAAACATGAAAAGGACCTCAAAATATGACTATCTCAAGTTCGGGTCGGAGCCCAAAAATGCAAAATGAAGGTTCGGGAGCCAAAACACGCAGTTCGGGGCCCCGAAAGTGGGCTGTTAGGCACCGGAAGTCGTGTCCGACCACGAAGTTGGTCTCTTGGACCACAGTGTCCCTCAAAAGGGAGCAAATAATACGCATGCCAAAAACCGGAGCAAATGGAAGTGGTTAGGCGGTCCCGAACCGAGGCACACGGCCTGACAGCTCCGAAAACCGGGAACCGGGCTCCGAAACGGCCAAAATGGCCTACGACCACGAAATGTAGCCCACGGACACTGAGAGATGGTCTACGGGACCTCTTCCTCCCCTCAGGAAAAGAAACAGAGAATACCGAGTCTGGTTCGCGAACCGAGGCAAGGTACAAAAGAATCCGGAAGTCCGGAGGCAAGGCTCGCAGCCGAGACTCTGAAACTTCTGAACGAGCACAATATGCAACATCACCGAGCGCTTAATCGGTGACGTCTGAGTCTTAAGGTCGGTCAAAAATGGGGTGTCTACAAGGGGTTACCTCCGAGACCCGTTTCATGTGATTGATTATCACCGGGTTGCTATTGATGAAAATATGGAATATGATGAATGGCCGGAACGAATTGTTGATTGGCAAGTGAAACAATTGAGAAGCAAGTCCATCCAAATGGTGAAAGTGGAATGGAAGGAACACTATGGAACGGATGCTACATGGGAAAAAGAGGAGGAGATGCGACTACGTTATCCACATTTGTTTCCCGACGAAGGTAAATTAAGTTTGGAGGACCAAACTTCCTAAAAGGGGGAAGACTGTGACACCCCTGTTCTGTACTATGCTAATTGGTCCTTAACACGAATGTGATTAAATGTTTTGATATGATTTTGTGTGCCATTATGTGATTTTGAAGTTCTATCTGTTCGCCGTGGGAATATCTGTTTGAATAATCTACTTTGAAAATTAAATTGAGAGCCTTATCGGCCATAGAACCCGGAATCGATTATGCCATTGTGATTGGCGTAATTTTTAGAGCCTGCGGTGAAATTTAATTGAAAAATTGATTCGGACCAGATTAAGTTGATTAAATTGGTAAATTGGTGCCCAATTATTTATTATTATTATTATGAATTAGTGGAAATTGTTGGGTAAGGGCACTACACTTCCCATTCTCTCCTATGTATTCATTTTGGCTGATCAAACTTTGAGAAAGGGAGAGAGAGCCGGCTATTAAAGAGAGAAAGGGAGAGAATTGTGTAATTTGTAACTCAAGCTTGGAGATTTGGAGTCTAGTTCAAGAATTAGCCATAGATTGGGCTTATAGGTAAGTATTGATTCTTGAATTCATGAAATTAATTTGTGATCTTGTGTGTTCAAGGGTTGTTTGTGACCAAGAGCATAAGTTAAGTTGGTTTTGTTGGAATTAAAGCTTGATATATGCATGCATGTAAGAAATTGTTTTGAAATAGCATGTATAAGCTTGGAATACATGATTCATGTAGAGTTTTGGTTGAAACTTATGTTTTGAACACCTTTTGTGTTGTCTAAGTTGAGAATGTGGCTAATTCATCACATGCATGTACAATTTATGAAGATATGAGCTTGAATGTATGAAATTGTTATGTTGGAGTTGAGTTTAGTGCCAATTTGGGACATGCATGTGGTTAATTCATGAAATTGAGCTCTAACAATTGGACTCTTGCCCTGCATATTCGGCACGCGGCTATTTCTTTTGCCAACGGCTAGTTGATTTCCCGAACGAGGGGTGGTAGTGCCATTGGATGTGCAACAGGTCTGCTGTTGACATTGCTTGGCGTTGCCCCTGGCTTGATCTGCCTGAGATGAGCTACAGCATGTCTCGACAACTTGGCATTCAGTTGATTGGCTTGACGCATTGTGTCTTCTATTTTCCATTCCGGTTCAGGTGTCAATTCGGACATGACCAGACTTGCCCAAAAGAGGGCATAGAGTACCCAGCTTTATTTCCGATCCGAGGCTCACAGCTAGCTCGGTATTCCACTGCATGGAGGACAAGAGAACTTCTAACCCCCGCTCCCAATTTCAATTGTGCCCTTTTCTGGCGAATGCATAGTTTGGCTTGAAGATGAGGCACAAACCGGGCCTACTTTGGCATCTGAAGCTTCCACAAGCTCTAGGAGGGGACGCAAGAACACCTGACTCAACTATGCCCAAGTTTATTACTTTAATCTGCACTTTCAAGTTTTCCTTTTGAATGTAATAAAAGGCAACTTCGATTTGTATCAAGAGTCGAAGAACTCTGTATTGAAATCAATGAAATTGAAGGTTGTGGGTACTGAAAATTTTCCTTTTGGTCCAAAAATGGTCTAAGTTGTAAAGAGATTAATTTGAACAAAATCAACTTTTATTAAAACTTTTCAAAATCATTTTCGATGAGGACCACAACTGGACACACCCGGAATCTATCTTTGAGATGTACAACCCCGAATCCAATAACTGGAAAGTTGCCCCTTGTCTGAAGAGCACTGCACTGTACTGTAACCAGCTCTGATAACAAAGATCACAACCGAACTCTTGGATGCAGAAAAGACAAAGATAACCAAAACAATCACATGGGCATAGTTCATTTGGAAGTGTTTACGGATGGACTTCATAATGAAGTTGCCTACGTATCCCGAAGATGGGAATCAAGCCTTACGTAGTTCGGTGCGGGTTAACTCGGGTATTAACACTCTCCTTTTGCCCTCCAACACTTGCCAAGGCCGCCCTTTCTAGGTTTTCAACCTTGTGAGCTTAGTTTTTCTTTTTTCAAATTTTTTGTGCTCTAACTTTTGCCTAGGTCGCCCTTTCGGGTTTTCGGCCTAGCGAGCCTCTCAAGGGTAATATTTCTTCAACTTCTCCATGTTGATTGGTTGGGAGAACTCGAGGCCATCTAGGTCCATAAGAATGACAGCTCCACCCGACCAAATAGAGTTGACGATGTAAGGACTAGTCCAATTGGGTTTGAACTTGCCCCTAGGGTCATGGATGGGAGCTCGGTTGTCTTTGAGTACCAAATCCCCTTCTTTCAGATTCCTGGACTTCACTTTCTTGTTGAAAGCCCTGGCAATCCTGCGTTGATAACCTTGGACATGGTACAGTGCTTTCAGCCTTCTCTCGTCAAACAACATTAGTTCCTCAAACCTGGTCTATTGCCAATCCACTTCTGCTATTTGGCACTCAGCCATAACTTGCAATGATGGAACTTCAACTTCAATCGGCAGAATAACTTCTATCCCATGAACCATCCCATGAACCAGAGAATACCGAGTTACCCCAGTAAAAGTCTTAATTGATGTTCTGTAGCCCCAAAGAGCAAATGGCAGCTTATCTGGCCAATCCCTGTAGGTTTCCACCATCTTCTATAGAATGTGCTTGATGTTCTCAATATGTGGATGACTTACGAAAAGCCACGTTATATTTCTTCAACAAGCCGATCACTTCTTTCTTAAAGTGGGAACCATTATCCGAAATGATCTCATTCGGGACCCCATAACAACAAATGATGTTATTCCTGATGAACTTGGTTACATGCGACACTTTCAGCACTGCGTAGGATTGGGCCTCGACCCACTTTGTAAAGTAGTCTATCACCACCAGGATGTACTTATGCCCGTTTGACCTCTTCGGAGTAACTGCCCCAATAACATCAATTCCCCAGACTGAAAACAGCCACGGTGAAGTCATGTTGTACAGCTTCGACGGCAGGATGTTCGTGCGATTTGCATGGATTTGGCATTTGTGGCATCGTCGAACAAAACCAATACAATCCTCCTCCATGGTTGACCAGTAGTAACCCTGTTTGAGAATTTTCTGAGTTAGCATCACTCCGCTCATGTGCACTCCGCACTCTCCTCCGTGGATGGCCTCCATTAGGCGCTCTGACTCTTCTTCATCAACACACAGCTTGTGCATTCCCAAATGGCCTCATTTGTATAATTTATCTCGTAGATAATAAACTGAGCAGCCATTCGTCCTATCGCCCTTTTATCTTTGGCATTTGCCCCTAGTAGATAAGCCTCCTTTTCCAAAAAGTTCTAGATGTCACGATACCAGGGGTTCTGATCTTGTACTTCATCTATTGCGGCAATCAGCTCGTAGGCCGGTACATGCCTCTGTTCAATAATGATTGGACGCATCCGAACTCCCAAAGGGATGTCTATCATGGAAGATAGAGTTGATAAAGCGTCAGCGAACCTGTTGCTCTCTCTTAATAGATGCATGAAGGTTTGCTTCTCAAACCTGGGAATTAGAACATCCAGGGTTTGGTGATAGATTTTCATTCTTTCTTCTTTAACCTTCCAGTCTCCTTACACTTGAGACACAACCAGGTTCGAGTCCCCAATGACGTCCAACCGTTTTGCCCCTAGTTCCAGGGCGGCTTACCAACCAGCGATACATGCCTCGTACTCTGCTTCATTGTTAGATACCTTGAACCGGAATTTGAAAGCTAAAGGTATGTGGGAATTGTCGGGCGCTATCAACAACACCCCTATCCCATACCCCGTATTGGTTAGATGCTCCGTCAAAGTTCATAGTCCAAATTTCTTCTTCAAGCTACCGAATGGCCTCATCTAGGAACAGATACTCTACTACTTCATGTCCCTCCATTGGGTGATCGACTAGGAACTTCGCTATCGTTTTCCCCTTCACAGACTTGCGAGTCATGTACTTCAAATCGAATTCGGAGAGAAGAAGCAACCAACAGGCTAGCCTACCCGTAAGTGTTGGTTTCTCGAAGAGATATTTGATGGGATCTAATCTCGAAACTAGAATTACAAAGTGAGCTAACAGGTAGTGCCTCAACTTCCTGGTAGCCCATACCAAGGCCAAGCAAGCCTTCTCCAGCGGAGTGTAACGGGTCTCATATTCCAGCATCTTCTTGCTTAGGTAATAGATGGCCTTCTACACTCTATCTTCAGATTCCTGCGCAAGCATGCAACCCATTGTCATGTCGGTTACTGACAAGTACAAAATCAACAGTTTCCCAGGCTCTGGCGGTGACAACACGGGTGGGTTCTGTAGATACTACTTGATCTGCTCGAAAGCAACTTGGCATCGATCATCCCATTGGAATTTCTTTCCTTTCTTCAAGAGACCAAATAGTGGTTCACAAGTTAAGGTTAATTTTGCAATAAACCGCCTTATGAATTGAACGTTTCCCAGAAAGCCTCGCACCTCATTTTCAGTCATTGGTGGTGGCATTTCTAGGATGGCCTTAATCTTGGAAGGATCGACTTCGATGCCCCTTTCTGTAATCAAGAACCTTAGAATTTTCCTTACTGTGACACCAAAAGTGCATTTCTAAGGATTCAGTAGCAACCGATATTCCCTGATCCGTTGAAAAAATTTCTTTAAGGCGGTGTAGTGGCCTTTTCTTTCTTTGGACTTGACAATCATGTCGTCCACAAACACCTCAACCTCTTTGTGGATCATATTGTGCAAGATAGTGGTTGCAGCCCGTTCATAAATAGCCCCAGCATTCTTCAAACCAAACGACATCACCCTATAGCAGTAGGTTCCCCACGGCGTGGTGAAGGCAGTCTTCTCCCTATCCTCGGGTGCCATCAAGATATGGTTGTACTCAGAAAACCCATCCATAAAGGAGAGCAATGCATGCCCTGCAGTGAAGTCCACCAATTCATCGATGTGCGGTAGAGGAAAGTCATCCTTCAGACTAGCTTTATTCAAATCTCTGAAATCCACACACACCTGAATTCTGCCATCTTTCTTTGGCACTGGAACAATGTTGGCCAACCAAGTAGGATACTTAGATACTAGCAAGAACCCTGCATCTATCTGCTTGGTGACCTATTCCTTGATTTTCAGATCCCAATCCGGGTGTATTCTACGAAGCTTCTGCTTGACGGATCGGGCCTCAGGGTCAAGAGGGATCCGGTGCTGTACAATCTCAAGATCGATTCCAGGCATGTCTTTGTAGGACCACATCTTTGAAATCTTTTAATAAAGCGACTAAGCACTCGAGTTCCTCCGAAGACAACGTGGACCCGATCTGGACCAAACGCGGATACTTCTCAGTACCAACATTAATTGAAGCGATTTCATCAACCAAGGGTTTTACAAACCTCTCCTCCTCTCAATCAATCAAATGTTTTAAAACCAGAGGAATTTCTTCCTCGCCGTTTTTATCAAAGTTTTGAAAGTCCTGATTAATGCAGTAAACAAGTGGCATAGAAAAGTGCTCAGAAACAGCAGTGGTACCATTCTCATTCACAACTTCCAGTTCGTCCAATTCCTCGATTACAACCGACTCAAAAGAAAAGGAAAAAGACGACCTAGACAAAACAACGGCATCCGGGTTATCAACCCCACAATATCGGACTCTGACTGAGAAGAACTAGAATCTGATTCTGACTCCACAGACTCTGTGGAATTAGATTTCGGTTCACTACCTAATTCAGAACTGCTGGACAAAAAGCCCTCCTCGAACTATCAAACGACGGGGGTGCGATAGATACATCCTGAATGCCGAAAGAAGGGCCCACAACCGATTGATCTCCAATCATGGAAACAGAGAAGTCATCCCCCGAGCTCTCCAGTGTCATTTGAGGATCCGAGAGAAGACAAGCCAGCGCTGCTCCCATCTGAAGTTCTGTGCCATCGAACTCATCCTCTATACACTGCTCAGCCTCAACTGGTAGGTCAGTCTGCTCTTCTGCAACTTCATCCCCTTGCAACTGTAGGTTGAAAAAGATCTCAAAGCCGGGCAAACGCTGATTTTTAGAATTCAGCCACGGCTCAGGAAAGCTGTAGAATGGAAAATCTTCCTCCACCCGGACAAAGAGGCCGTTCAGGGTTCCTTGAATTAGTCTATGCACCAACTCATAGTGCTTTCGAGCTTGTTTAGCCTTGGCCCTTCCTGCCATTTCCTTTTCCTTTCTTACCCAATCCTCTTTGGTAGGTGTGTAACCTAGACCAAAGGTATAAGGGTTGTGTGGCACTTCGGCTAACACAACGATGCCCTTCTGGCTGCTCCTTTCTAATCCCATTCCGGGTACATGTTGCAGCTTATTCATGAGGTAGACGGATTGAGCACTAGCATATAACCCCTCATCAACAGCCAGAATATCTTGCACTTCCCGGGCCTCGGCCAAGGTGAACCCAGACAAAAAGTCATCCTCATCACCGTGTACAATTTCCAAGACGAGTGTAGTAACCTTCGGCGGTAGATGTATGGAAGAGTTCCCAAAAACAATAGCTACCCCCTTCCATAGGGGTACTTCAACATCTGATGCATAGTGGAAGAGACAGTTCTTACTTGGTGAAGCCACGGCCGTCCAAAGAGTAAATTAAAGGTGGTTGGGACATCTAGGTGGAATTCAATATCCTGTCGTACCGGGCCAACCTGAGTTCTGATTTGAACTGTCCCCATCACTTCCCGACTTGTATTTTCATAAGCCCGAATCATCTAGTCTATTAGTGTGAAGTCTGCGCGTTTTAAACCGATAGCATAGGCCGTGCGCGACGGACACACGTTAATTGTAAACCCGGTATCAACCAAGACAACCGGTATCCACTTCTCTTTACATTCCACAGAGATGTATAGTGGTTTGTTGTGCTCAGAGCCCTCAGGCGGCAATTCTTTATCTGTGAACATCAAAGTTAGTGAGGCACCTCCCAGGAACACCAGTCCCACTAACTGCTCAGGGGTTGTGTCAATAGAGAGCTTAGCCTTATCCATTGTCGATAGGGCGGCTTGTCTATGCACCCGTAAAGCCATGAGCAAACCCCAAATGGATATATCTGCCTGAATCTTTTCTAGCTGCTTCAGTACAACTTCTTATTCCAACAATTTATCTTTCTGTTTCTCAACTTCCTTATCTTTCCCTGATGCTTCTGGTTGGTCTTGGTGTGGGGGCTTAAAGTACCGCCCACTCCGAGTCATGTGATCAACTTCCTCGGCATACCATGTATCATCTGGCAGATTCTGTCCCCAATCCTCATCTGTGTGGGCAAGATGCAAGTCTTCATCTTCCCACCACATTCCTTCGACAAGCGACAGACACACATCCAGTTCCGCTGTAATCATTCCTGTGTTCACAACACAATCAGTCCCCACAGGACCTTTGGCTTTTCTAGCCCTCTGATTAGTCTCAGTTCTTTCCTGTTCGAACCGCTTCAGCGCGGCCTCCTTTTCCATATCAGTTGTACACAAGCTACCCAATTCTTGAGCAAAATTCTTAGTACCGGTGCTCTCCGACAACTTCCTTTTGTTGTCGACCGTTCCGGCCGTTGCAGCAATCCCCATTTCCAACTGTTCCTGCTTCGGTTGAGACCCCTCATCGACATCTGGTTCATCACTGATCCACCCTGTATTATCTGTTGATCCGTTCATATCAAACCAGCCAAACTGTACATTCCCCAGATCCTGTTCATCAAAGAACTGCAGATTACTGATGTCCTCCTCAAGCTCAGCTAAGTTATCTAGTCCCTGGCTTGGCCCGTCCTCCCGGACTACATTAACCTCCATCTCCATCGGCAATTCCACTATTGGTCTGGCATGGCTAGTTGGCACAATGTAACAGCAAGGGTTGTACTCTTCTTCAGTTAAGCTCATGGAGCCCTCAGGCATATATTCTTCTACCACAGCCACCACTACGGGTTCAGATTGGGATATGGACGCGCTCATCATGCACAACTCTATGCTTTCTGGGATGAACAGCGTCGGCTTAGGCAGGTGGGAGGGGGTGATGTATATGCTGGGGTCGTATGGGACGGCCATTGTTTGGATAAGGTTTACTTGCCTGGGTGGAGGAGGGGGTTGGTTATGTGTGGGAGAGGATTTGTAGTGACGTTAGGCTTCTCAGGAGGTGCTATCACTTTGTTGTCAATGAGATCCTGAATCTCATGACGGAGTCTAAAGCATAGGTCGGTGTCATGACCATGCTGTTGGTGGAAGGTGCAATACTTGGCGGAGTTGTGTGTAGGAGGGAGGAGATCAGGCAATGGGTGCGGCTCTAGGGGCTTCAGATGCCCTTTTCTGATTAGGATCCCCAAGGCTTTGGATAGAGACATGTAGAGTGGGATAAAAACCCTCTGGCCCCAGGGCGGGTACTTTGCAGGTTGTAGGGTAGTTCCGGATGTGCCAGTAAATGGGGTGGCTGTTTTTGGTGTGGTGGTGACCATACCAACATCAGAGGTCCTCACAACTGCATTGCTACTCGTAGCCGCATTTGAACTGCATGTAAAAGCCCTCTTGGGCTGCTCCTATTCATGGTCAATCAGACCCTGTTTCATTGCGTCCTCTATTTGTACCCCTATCTTATGAGGTCGGAAAATGTAGGGAGGGGTAGGACTATCATCTTTTGGAACAGCTGCGGTTGCAGATTACAAATGACCATCCTTATCCAGCCCTTCTCAACTGGCCTGGTGGTCATCATGGAGGCCCTGGCCCTCCACCGAGTGACGAAGTCAAAGAAGCCCTCTTTCGGCTCTTGTCGAGTAGCCTCGAGATCACGAGTTGTGACCTCGATTTGAGTGTTATAAGAATATTGGGCGAGAAAGGCCTCGGCCATCTCTTCCCAGCTCCTTTTCACAGAATCCTCCAATTTAGCATACCAGATAGCCGCAATACCCGACAAGATCCAGCCAAAGAGGGATAGCTTCTGCAGTCTAGTCAGGCCCATCGGCCGCAGAATATCTGAAAATAGCCGCAAGTGGACCATGGGATCACCCGAACCGTCAAAGCGATCTATGTGTGGCAATTTAAATCTATCTGGCAATGTCACCACCGAATCTGTGTAACCGTCCTCTATGTCCAGGATTGAGTTGACGCCCTGAGTCCTCTTAAAAAGCTTCTCAAGCTTGCTCACCTTTAGAGCGGTAGGGTCAACCTCGAACTCAAAGGGGGCTTCCGTTGGGTAGGCCGGTGCTTTGGAAGTCTGGGGTGGAATCGGATCCACTGGGATGTCCGCTTTTTCCTGGACATTGGCTGTGGGAGCAGGAGCTCTGGGTACTGGAATATCTACAGGAGGTGGGTGGGATGTGGAAGTTGTTGCTGTTGCTGTTAAAGCCTAGCAATCAGTTCAGCCTGTTGGGCTGTAACCTTTGTTTGGCGAGTAGTAACTTTCGTTTGGCGAGCAGCGTCCCGCTGCATGGCCTCGATGGTCTGTTGAAGTTGGTGCATCAAACAAGTAAGAGCCAAAACACCCCTATGGTGGGGTAGGATTTCCATGTCCAAGTTTCGTCAGGAGCTAGGAGTTTGCTACGCACGCATGCAGTTTCAAACAATCTTGCATTCAGGTGAGAAACTTGTCCTAGTTTGGAATAGTCGCTAAGGCTTCCAATATGCAACTAGGTCAATTGGTCAAAAAGGGTGCCTCAGCAAGACCACCTAATATACCTCTCGCTCCTAACACCAAGAAGTGTAAGGAGGATCAAACGGTACAGTGGTAGTCCAGATCCAAGGTTTGTGTTCCCATCGTGGCATAGCCCGCAACTGGCCAGCCTTATGGCACACTTTTCCTAGCAAGCCTCCGGCAAATCGCTCAGGAATAGCAGATGGCAAACACGGTGACTTAGGCACATCGATGCAAATGCAAAGAAACACATAAGTGTAAATAAAACAACATATCATGAGTTCGAGTCAAGTTCTCTAAATTCCAATAGAGTCGCAAAAAACTGTAGACTCGACTTTCTTCGCACGTCCCCTTTCGGAGAGGCTCGAATTGGTCCTACAGTTCGAACTTCTATCACAGTTCTGAATCTAATTTCACAAAGTGCAATGTGAAACTGATAAACACCAAAGCGACCAATTCGACAAATCATTTTGGAAAATCGATTTGAAATCAAATAATGCCAAAACTGGACTGCTTTGCTAGATTACTGAGTCGCTACCTAAATATTTTATTTTTGGGAAATTTAGGAAACCCTGACTCGTGCCAAAGGCCTTTATGAATCATGTATGTCAAACGACCTTTGGCCCACTCATTCATTCATTCATGTCAAACGGCCTTCGGCCCAGTCAATTGTATCCAACGGCCTTTGGCCCAACCATATGGCATAACAAATATTTGCCCACAATTCAAATTAACAAGCTTATGAGACTTATAAGGAATAAGCAATAGGACAAATAGCATACTTCAGATCATCTTTACTAAGATATTACTCACAGTGATCTGCCGGTGGATTTGCTCTCGTGCTTGACCCTACACATTTCAGGAACATAATGGGTCACAAACGATTCAATCCGTTCTAAATTCACACATTCCTCTTAGACTCCTTTCTTATCATTTTAACTCATTCACAATGAAACATATAGCTACTTTTCAAAATTTCAGAAACAGGGCTCCCCGCTCGAACGTGGCTTTAGCCACTCGAGCGGACCCCTTTTGTCTGCAAAAATACTGGTTGCCTCATTTTGATGCTCGAGCGTGAATTTGGGCACTAGAACTGAAAGTCACACTACATGGCTCCGCGCTCGAGCGAACATCCATGTCTGGAAAAGTTCTGGGAACTAGCATTTCACGCTCGAGGGGCCCCGCTCGAGTGGACATGCCAAATTTTGGGTTTTCCAGAATTGTTCTTCAAGTGCAACCTTGACATTCAATGGTCCAACATTCATGTTTTTGGTCCAAAAATGTGGAAAGACAATATATAGTATAAGGATGTAAGCAATATGAGGCCAATTATTCAAAATCCATAATCATACTCTCAAATTAATTAACATTTCTCTTGTATGGTTGAAATCCATGCATTCAAACTTCATATAATCTTCATATTTTCATTAATCAAACATGCATGTTAATTTTGACTTCAATTCTAGTACAAATGACACTTATAATCATGAAACTCACAGAGATTATGCATGCATGAGAGATTCCGTGCCCAATTCTCCTTGTTTAACTTGATTCATGCTCCAATATGCAAATTCATAGCAATTCTTTACATACGTGTACATAAAAGCTTTCAATTCTTCAATTTCATTTCAATTTATGTTCTTGATCACCATCAAACCTTGAATTAACAAAACTACAAACTTAAGCTCACAAATCTTTGCTTCATTACTCACCTAGGAGCTTAAATTGTCACAAATTGTAGTTAAATCTTGAGCCAACCCTTCCAATTTTACAAACTTTGAGCCAAATACACAATTCTCCTTCTTCTCTCTCTATAGCCGGCCTCTCTCTCTCTCTCTAGAGTGTGACTTCAATTTTGAGTTCAATAAAAATGAGAAAGATGAGTGTATATTGTTCTATTTATAGGCTTTCCTAATCACATTTGATTATAGCTAATTAATAGCACCTAATTAATCGCTCTGAATCTAATTATTTTGATCCGAATAAATTTCCAATTAAATTTCACCGTAGGCTCTAAAAATTACGCTAACCACAATGGCGTAGTTAATTTCGGTTTCTGTGGCCCACAAGGCCTTCAATTTTCAGTTTATAACAGTAAGTTGAACAGATATTCCTACGGTGAACAGATAGAAATTCAAAACCACATATATTCATATAAATGGCACACAAAATCATATCAAACACATAATCACAATCATAATTAAGATTAATTAGCATAATACGGGAAAGGGTTATCACAGTCTTTCCCCCTTTAGGAAGTTTGGTCCTCCAAACTTATTTTACCTTCGTCGGGAAACAAATGTAGATAGCGTAGTCGCATTTCATCCTCTTTTTCCCATGTGGCATCCACCCCATAGTGTTCTTTCCATTCCACTTTCACCATTGGGATGGACTTGCTTCTCAATTATTTCACTTGCCGGTCAATGATTCGTTCCGGGCATTCGGCGTACTCCATATTTTCATCAACAGCTACCCGGTGATAATCAATCACATGAAACGGATCTCGAAGATAACCCCTCAACATTGATACATGAAACACATTATAGATTTGTTCGAATCCTGGTGGCAAAGCGACTCGATAAGCAACTGGCCCAAGCCTTTCCAGAATTTGAAACGGCCCAATGTAACGGGGCAGCAACTTACCCTTTTTCCAAACCTGACTTGGCCTTTCATCGGAGTCACACGGATAAACACATGGTCACCAATCTCATACTCTGCATAATTCTTTTGTCGGTCCTGAGCTATTTTGAGCCTTTGCTAAATAGTTCTGATCCTCTCAGAAGTGTCTTGCACAATTTCAGGCCCAAGAAAAGCTCTATCCCTGACTTATGTCCAACAAATTGGTGATCTACACCTTCTAATATACAAAGCCTCGTATGGTGCCATATCGATGCTAGAGTCAAAGTTGTTATTGTATACAAACTCTGCAAGTGGCAAATAATCTTCTCAACTCCCTTGAAAATCCAAGGCACACATCCTTAGCATATCTTCCAAAGTCTGTATTGTCCGTCTGTCTGTGTATGGAATGTGGTACTAAACCTCAATTCTGTCCCCATAGCCCTTTGCAAACATTTCCACAATCTAGACACAAATTTCGGATCTCTATCCGAGACAATAGATAACGAAACTCCGTGTAAACGAACAATCTCATCAACATATATAGTAGCCAGTCTATAAGCATCAAATGTAGTTCTACCAGGTAGAAAATGTGTAGATTTAATCAGTCTATCAACTAAAACCCAAATAGAATCCATACCTTGAGGAGTCCGAGGTAGACCAACAACAAAATCCATAGTCACATGTTCCCACTTCCATTCAAGAATAAAGAGAGGTTGAAGTAGATCGCTTGGTTTCTGATGTTCAGCTTTTACTTGCTGACACTGAAGGCACTTGAACACATATTCTGCAATCTCTTTCTTTATCTTAGGCCACCAATAACTTTGTTTCAAATCCCGGTACATTTTTTTATTACCTGGATACATAAAAAATACTGACTTATGGGCTTCATCTATAATTCTCTTCTTTAACTCGGGAATGTTCGGAACACACAATCTGTCTTGAAATTTCAGCACCTCATTTACCACACTATATTCTGGTCTCGGATTCATTTCAAATTCATCAATTATCTTTTTAAGGAATTCATCCTCCTTCTATTTCTGTTTAATCTCATCAATGATTGCTGGTTCGGCTGAAACAGTGGCTATCAATCTACCCTGTTCACACATTATCACTTCAATCTCGGACTTTTCAAAATCCTGCAAGATGTCTTCTATTCAGTAAGCAAACAAGCCAAATTTCCCATCGATTTTCTACTCAAGGCATCAGCAATTGTATTGGCTTTCCCAAGGTGATACTGGATTTCAAGATCATAACCTTTTATCAATTCAAGCCACCTCCTCTGTTGCATATTTAGCTCCTTTTGTGTAAAGAAGTACTTCAGACTTTTTTGATCCATGTAGACTTCACATTTCGCCCCATACAAGTAATGCCGCCAGATTTTCAAAGCAAACACAACTGCGGCCAATTATAAATCATGTGTTAGGTAGTTTTTCTCATGTGGCCTCAATTGTCGTAAGGCATAAGCAATAACCGTTTCGTTCTGCATTAATACACAACCCAAACCTTTATAAGATGCATCACTGAAAATTACAAAATTTTTCGTACCTGTGGGCAATGTCAATACTGGTACAGTAGTCAATCTCGTTTATAGTTCATGAAAGACAGTTTCCCTTTCGTCATCCCATTCAAACAATTACCCTTTGCGTGTCAGTTGGGTAAGAGGCACAGCTATTTTGGAAAAATCCTTCACAAATCTCCTGTAGTACCCAGCTAAGCCCATGAAACTGCGGACTTCTGTCACATTAGTCGGCGTAGGCCAATTTACAATCGCCTCTATCTTCTATGGGTCTACTGAAATTCCCTCCTTGTTGATAACATGCCCTAAGAAAATAACTTCATCCAACCAAAATTCACATTTCTTTAGTTTAGCAAATAATTTCTTTTCTCTAAGTGTCTGCAAAACAGTCCTCAGATGTTGTTCATGTTCAAGTCTATTCTTCGAGTATATCAAAATATCATCAATAAAAACCACAACAAATTCATCAAGGTAGGTCTTAAAAATTCGGTTCATTAGGTCCATAAACGCTGCAGGAGCATTAGTCACCCCAAATGGCATAACAAGAAATTCATAATGGCCATACCTTGTTCGAAACGCAGTTTTCTCGACATCCTCTGCTTTCACCTTCAATTGGTGGTATCCGGATCTCAAATCAATTTTGCAAAACACTTGTGATCCTTGCAACTGGTCAAACAAATCATCAATGCGAGGTGAGTGATATTTATTTTTTATTGTCACCTTGTTCAATTCTCGATAGTCAATACACAAGCGCAAGGTTCCGTCTTTCTTTTTCACAAATAACATCGGTGCTGTCATGACCCGAACCTGCCCCCGTGGGTTAAGGACATAACCGGCCAGTAATCATGAGATTACCTACGGCCTCAAACCAATCCAATCGTATTTTAATAGAATTAATGGGGGCCAAACAGAAGCAATTTAAAACTTTTTCCATAGAGTTGTGCTTACATGGCACATCATAACAAACCATACATATGCATATTAATAACTCACAACAAAATATGTACCACACCAGGTTCTGTACATACAAGATCATAATAGTCTAAGTCAACCCATCAAAACTATATACAATAGATGCAAAGTCTTCGCCAACATGACAGAATATAAATACATCACAAAAGGACGAAGACGGGTCTCGTGCGTGAGACACAAGGGCTGACTCTCCTAAAACCTTTTTTGTTCCACACAGACATCACTGGGGCTGGGTCTGGACTTCTCTTGGCTCACCTACAAACACATGAATGAGCGTGAGCGATAACCTAGTGAATAATATCAAATAAAAGAGTTATACAAACGGTACGTAGAACAACATGCTTCAAACGGCCTTGGGCCCAATTCATATTTCCATTTAACATATATATATACACAATTTAAGTCAAGTGACTGTGGTTCCAAACATACTGGCCTTTGGCCCATTTATCTTCAATTTGTCAAACTGGCCTTTAGCCCATTCAGATTTTCATGTCAAACTGGCCTTTGGCCCATTCAACTTTCATTCGTGTCAAACTGGCCTCTAGCCCATTCGTTTATTCATATCAAACATTTGTCCGTAATTCAAACTAGCAAACTTATAACGCTTAGAAGGAAATAAGCAATTGGACAAATGACAACTTCAATGTATCGATATTACTCACAGTGATCGGTTGGTTGGTTTGCCCTGGAGCTCGACCCTATACATTCCATGAACACAAAAGGGTCACAAACAATTCGATCCGTTCTAAATTCACATGTTTCTCTTTAGGCTTCATTTTTATCTCTTTAACTCAATTACAATGCTCAATGCATGCCTAAGAGTACTTAGAAGTGAAAGAGAATAGAAAACGAAACACAGGATGTCTTCTCAAAATTTCAGAAAGCAGGGTCCCCGCTCGAACGTGGACTTTCCCGCTCGAGCGTACCCTTGAGGCCTGCAAAAGTACTAGATGCATCAAATTTACGCTCGATCTCTGACTCTAGCGCTCGAGTGGAAGGCCTCTCTACATGGTTCCCCGCTCGAGCGGAAACCATGTCTCCAGAAAATACTGGGAACACGAATTTCACGCTCGAGCGACGGTTTCCCCGCTCGAGCGGACATCAAAATTCTGGAAAATCCAGAACATGTTCTTGAGCTTCAACTCGACATTTAAAGGCTCTAAATGCATGCTTTTGGCTCAAATTCCACATATACAAGTACTAATCATGGTACAAACACCAAATTACAACATTATGAAGCTCAATTTCACAATTTAGTCACATGCATGTCCCAATTCACATCAAATTCATTTCCAACATAACAAACTCATACATTCAAACTCATATTCTTATAAATTATAGATGCATGTGAGATATGACTCTCATTACCAACTCAAATGGTGCAAATGGTGATCACAAGCATGAACTCTAACCGAAATCTTACATGGATCATACCTTTCATGCTTAATTATACAAATTCAAAGCAATTACACACATGCATGCATACATTGACCTTCAATTCAACAAAATCAACCCAATTTCATCATACTCAATTAAACTCATGTTCTTGACCATTAATCAAACTTGGATTCACAAGATGATAACTTAAAATTCATGAATTCACTTACCTAGGAGCTTTAAACCCCCAAACTCTAGCCAATTCTTGAGTTTAATCTTCAAATTCCCAAGCCTTAAGCCAAGATTACACAATTCTCTCCTTTTCTCTCTCTATAGCCGGCCCCCTCTCTCTCAAGGCACAAAATCAGATTTTTGAGCTCAAGTGTACCAATTAAGTGTATAGTGCCTCTTTACATAAGTTCCCACTAGCACCAATTTAATAATAATAAATAATTGGGCACTAATTTAATAAATTAATCCAATTAATCTGATCCGAATCAATTTTCAATTAAATTTCACCGTAGGCTCTAAAAATTATGCTAATCACAATGGCGTAATCGATTTCGGGTTCTGTGGCCGTTAAGGCCTTCAATTAATTTCCAAAGCAGATAATCAAATAGATATTCCTACGGTAAACAGATAGAAATTTAAAATCACATATTTTCACATAATGGCACACAAAATCATATTAAACACATAATCACATTCATATTAAGGACCAATTAACATATTACGGAACAGGAATATCACCGATAGCAAATATGGCAACGGTTCTAGAGGTCTACTCAGTCTAGATGCAAATGCACAAGTTACGAAAGAGTGTGTTGATCCAGAATCAATTAACACAAAAGCATCCTGATTACATATAGAAATAGTACCTGAGACAACGGCTTCATCATTCCGTGTTTCACACGGAACAAGCGCAAAAACTCTCCCTCGCCTCACGGTATCTCCGGTGGTAGTAGATCTCATAGTATTTCCCAGTTTCAGGATTGATGCAGTTGAGCTAGCAGCTAGCTTTCCACTGTTTTGATCACAATCTCTGGCCATGTGCCCTACTTTACCACATTTTAAACAAGCTCCCGACACACAGTAACAAACTCCACAGTGTCTTTTACTACAAATATTGCACATTGGAGATGTATCTCAGGAAGAATTCGAAGTACTCGAGGAGCCCGTATTCTGTTTCTTTGAAAATTTCTTCTTCGAAAAGAAGCCTTGTCTTTTGCTACCCTTCCACTCAGTTATTGATCTGGTCTGCCTAGCTATGTTAGCTTCTAAAATTATGGCCCGGTCTAGCACCCCAATATAGGTTTCCAGGTTCAGTACATTTACCCTTTCTAAAATATCACTGCGAAGCCCACCTGCAAAATGTCTCGCTTTCTTGTAGTTGGTATCGATCACATGTGGTGCAAACTTGGCCAACTCAGCGAATTTGGCCTCATACTCAACTACTGTCATGCTGTCTTGTTTAAGTTCCATGAACTCCAATACTTTCCTATCACGGACACATTGAGGGAAGTACTTATCGTAGAAAACTTCCAAGAATTTCTCCCAGCCAATGTCTTTATGATTCTCACGCATTAACATCCACCATCTTCTTGCTTCGTCTTCTAGCATAAAGGTGCCCAGAAGTACTTTATGTGTCTCTGAACAGAGAAACACCTCAAATAGCTTTTCAATGCCAAGAACTCATGCTTCAACCTTTAACGGATCCAATCCCCCATGAAACTATGGCAGTTTCATTTTCTTAAACTCTTTGGTGAGAGCTATTATTCGGTCATCATTCTGATTATCTGGCACAGGTAGCACTGGAGGAGGAAACGGAGGGTGTGGTTGTTGCCACTGCCATTGCCACTGTTGTTGCCACTGCTGTTGTTGCCTCAATGTTTCTGTCATTTCCTGAATCAATCTTTCCATTCTATCCATTCTGGTAGTAGAAGACTCATCTATTTCATCACCTCTTGTTCTCACCATCTGATTAGACTTGCATTATTCTTTATACAAAAGATTCACAAGTATGCGTTTACTAAAGAGCACACATATTCAAACAATTTGCAATGCAAACAAATCACAAACTTATAGCACATAATTCTTCACCTTGAAACATTTAAGCGTATTCTTAATGCTTTCAAATTCATACTTATCACATGAATGCATCCTAGATCTTATCTAGACGCTTATTGCTCTTTTGGACAAGTGTGTGAGTTATTAACCTGGCTCTGATACCACTCTGTCATGACCCGAACCCACCCCTATGGTAAAGGTCATAACCGGCCAGTAATCAAGGGATTACCTGCGGCCTCAAACTAGACAAAACGTATTCCATCAGAGTTAAGGGGCCAAACGGAAGCAATTTAAAACTTTGTTCATAGGGCTGTACTTATATGCGCATCATAACATTTCACATAAGTATTCGTTAATAACTCACGTCAAAAGGGAAGTTAACATATAAACTTTACATAACAGGATCATTCAAGTCTTAGTCAGCCTAGCCAAAACTTATATACAAAGGTAGTCCAGCATTTTTGCCTACATAACAAGATTATAACAAAAGATAAAAAGAGGCGAAAGTAAGTCTCATGCGTGAGACGTTTGGGCTGACTCTCTAAAACTGGACATTTCTCACAGACTTCACCGGGGCTGGGTTTGGACATCTCTTTGCTCACCTACATACACATGAATGAGTGTGAGCGAAAGCCTAGTGAATAATATCAAATAAAGAAGGTACGCATATGAGATTCACATATATCAAACGGCCTTGGGCCCATGTGGAATTCTATTTAGTGCGTTATTTTGGTGCATTACGCGATTCAAGCCCAAACGTATCAAACGGCCTTTGGCCCACTTCGTTCCTTAACAAACGGCCTCGAGCCCAATTCATTCATGTATATCAAACGGCCTTTGACCCAATCAATTGCATCCAACGGCCTTTGGCCCAACCATTCGTATCCAACGGCCTTTGGCCCAATCATTCATGTATGTCAAACGGCCTTCGGCCCAATCAATTGTATCCAACGACCTTTGGCCCAACCATATGGCATAACAAATATTTGTCCACAATTCAAATTAACAAGCTTATGGGACTTATAAGGAAAAAGCAATAGGACAAATAGCATACTTCAAATCATCTTTACTAAGATATTACTCACGGTGATCTACCGGTGGATTTGCTGTCGTGCTTGACCCTACACATTTCATGAACATAATGGGTCACAAGCGATTCAATTCGTTCTTAATTCACACAATCCTCTTAGACTCCTTTCTTATCATTTTAACTCATTCACAATGCTCAATGCATGCCTAAGAGTCCTTAGAAATGAAAGAGAACAGAAAATTAAACATATAGCTACTTTTCAAAATTTTAGAAACAGGACACCCCGTTCGAGCGGATCCCTTTTGTCTGCAAAAATACTGGTTGCCTCATTTTTAAGCTCGGGGGTGAATTCGGGCGCGCAAGCTGAAAGTCACACTACATGGCTCCTCACTCGAGCATGAATCTCCCCGCTCAAGCGGACATCCATGTCTGCAAAAGTTCTGGGAACTAGCATTTCCCGCTCGAGCGGCGCTTTCCCCGCTCGAGCGGACATACTAATTTCTGGGTTTTCCAGAATTGTTCTTCAAGTGCAACCTTGATATTCAAAGGTCCAACATTTATGTTTTTGGTCCAAAAATGTGGAAAGACAATATATAGTATAAGGATTTAAGCAATATGAGGCCAATTATTCAAAATCCATAATCATACTCTCAAATTAATCAACATTTCTCTTGTATGGTTGAAACCCATGCATTCAAACTTCATATAATCTTCATATTTCCATTAATCAAACATGCATGTCAATTTTGACTTCAATTCTAGTACAAATGACACTTATAATCATGAAACTCATGGAGATTATGCATGCATGAGAGATTCTGTGCCCAATTCTCCTTGTTTAACATGATTCATGCTCAAATATGCAAATTCATAGCAATTCTTTGCATGCATGTACATAAAACTTTCAATTCTTCAATTTCATTTCAATTTATGTTCTTGATCACCATCAAATCTTGAATTAACAAAACTACAAACTTAAGCTCATAAATCTTTGCTTAATTACTCACCTAGGAACTTCAATTCTCACAAATTGTAGTTAAATATTGAGCTTAGCCTTCCAATTTCACAAACTTTGATCCAAATACACAATTCTCCTTCTTCTCTCTCTATAGCTGGCCTCTCTCTCTCTCTCTCTACAGTGTGACTTTAATTTTGAGTTCAACAAAAATGAGAAAGATGAGTGTATATTGTTCTATTTATAGGCTTTCCTAATCACATTTGATTATAGCTAATTAATAGCACCTAATTAATCGCTCTGAATCAAATTATTTTGATCCGAATAAATTTTCAATTAAATTTCACCGTAGGCTCTAAAAAATTACGCTAATCACAATGGCGTAGTCAATTTCGGTTTCTGTGGCCGACAAGGCCTTCAATTTTCAACAGATAGAAATTCAAAACCACATATATTCATATAAATGGCACACAAAATGATATCAAACACATAATCACAATCATAATTAAGATTAATTAGCATAATACGAGACAGGGTTATCACGGCAAGCATGCGAAACATGGCAACACTCACACTCATGCAAGTATGCTAAAGTGTAAAACTTACAGAGTACTCCAAACCAAAACAAAAACTAGTTAGAAAAATGCATGATCCTATCTATACAAGATGCCTAATGCAACACATGCAATATGAAATTAATAGGCTCGGCTACTAATATGGCATACGAATTGATTCGAACAACATGCTTTTAAACACGTATTCAAATAAGTATTGAAATAGCAATGCAGTTTGAAATTAATTAACTAAGCTAAGCTAATTATTACAAAACGAAATTAATTAACTATTCTAGTTAACTAATTATGACAATTGAAATAAATTAACTAACTATTCTAAGCTAGCTAAAATATTACAAAATAGATTAAACTAATTAATTACAACACTTGCATTAATTGGCAACAACTAGCTAATAAAGCAAATTAAGTGACCTTGCAGGCGAGGGAGACATGCCTGCTCGGTTGGCTTCTTCCCAAAAATCCATTTCCTTGCCATCGGTTGCCTCTATTGGCACTTGTTGTGATCTCTAAACATTGTACCAACTTCTAGATTGCCTCTGCTCCAACACAGGAACACTTTTGCACAAAAATTGACTGGTGGCCGGTCGGCCACAAAAAGTGGCTGTCGGCCACCTTAACTGGCCGGTCAGCGACCCTTTTTTCCAGACTTTTGTTTTTGGTGCAACAGATGCAAAGCAAAGCATTTTCAAGGAATGTGTGTACTGCTACACTCCTTATCATTTCTCAAGCCCAAATGAGTGTAGCACTTGGCTCTTAAGCCACCAATCAAGCATTTTCAGTGCATGATGGCCAAAGAGTCAAGCCTAATGAATGCACAAATAAGACTCAAAGAACCACCACCTGATCATGCATGATCAAAGGGTGACGGCGACCAAGAAACGTGACACGTTTCATCGCTTTGAGTATGAAACGTCCCACTTTTCTTGTGTTTGGATTAACGCCTGATCCAAACACATGCAATGCAACACAAAATGCTTAACTTGCTCAAGTTTTACTTGTCATGTTTTCTTTACACATTTTACATTACCGATTAGTCCTTTAACCGATTAAGTCCAAAGGTGAGTGTCCTCTAATGAGAGGCAGGTCAACCAAATGATGACTTAAGACATGAGAGAGATCATGTCGTTGGTTAGTAGAAACCCTCAAAAGAGGATTAAAACTATTGAGCACAAGCTCTATCTTAAGCTTAAACACAACCTTAACGTTAACCAACCCTCAAAATAAATGGAAAAGTGAAGAAATAAGAGAGGTTACAGATATTTCAGTGCTGAAATGGCATGAAAAATGATATTACAACATGCAAGCAACACATGCACAACATGTTAAGAACCAAAAGCATCAAACTAGTGAAGATCACAACACTATAAGCATGCAACACAAAGCTCAACTGACTAAACCAGCTCTGGACAGAGTTAAAACATGCCAAAACAGTGGCTGAAACATGCTGAGACTGAAGCATAAAAGGCTAGAAAAACATGCTCATATGTTAGCTTGCAAACAAGACTCAAGACACAACTCTCAAAAGAAATGAAAGAGTGAAATAAGTGAGAGTGTGACAAAGCTATAAACATTGAAATTACATGTTAAATGACATTACAACATGCAATCATCTCAAGCAAAACATGTTTAGAGGCCTAAACACTAAACTAGTAAAGGCATTTGCACTATAACTATACAAAACATGGTTCATATGATCAAAGCAGCCCAAAACAGAGCTAACTCATGCCAAATTAGAGCCTAAAACATGCCTAAATTAAGCTAGGTTAAGCCACAAAAACATGCTACCATGTGATGCTAACTAGGCATGGAAGTGAGACATAATGAGGGGAGGCTAACCCCTCCATTTTTGGACATCAAAACATGTTTTCCACCACTGAAATAACTCTGAATTTCGGTGGTTTAAAGGCCCAAAAAGTTTGATTTGAAAGCCTTGAAAGATGATACAAGAAGCTTCACAATTAGGTAACAAGAAAGGTAGACAACCCCTTTGCACAAAATGATCTCAAACCAACATGTTAAGACACAAAAATCAGAGTTTTTTGTAGTTGAAAACCACTAAAAAAATAGTGTAAAAAGATGGCAATTCAAGCAACTAAAACAAAGCTTACAAGGTAACTCTTTACCTCTTGAAGCACAGCACCAAATCAGGTCCAAATTCCAGCTCAAACCAACCTTAAGAGTTCAAACTAGGCCTCAAAGAACCTCAGCTCCAAGATGAGAATGTTTGGTAAAGGGGCCTTTTCCAAAAGTGTAGAGAATTCCCATTTCAAGCACAAAATAGGGAGGGAAAGAGAATTCTAGAGAGAGAAAAAATTTGCTCACAAAATATCCAACCTCTTCAAATGAGGGAGAGACCCCCCATTATATAGAAATCCAAGCCAAAGGCTTGCACTCATCCCTCCATACACGTGTATGGAGATGGCATTCAGTGATCAGCTGCTGGCACAACTGGCAGAGAAAATATCTAAAAAATGAGAAAAAAAGGCTGTCAGCCACTTTAGGTGGCCGTCCGGCCACCTCCCCTAGCCAACCGACCACTTCAAGTGGCTGACAAGGGGAAAAAGTGGCCGACAAGGCCCTTCCCCCCCCCCCCCCCCACCAGGCAGGAGGCACCAAGGTTTGGTCCAAAAACAAGCACAAAACAAAGAGGATTTAGAGGCTCAAAGACAAGTCGTTCCGCTGAGAATTTCGGGCACTCAAAACGAGCACAAACAAGCACAATCATCGAGCGCACAAACGATGACATCTAAGTCTTGAGATCTGTCAAAAATGGGGTACACTTACATATTTACCGACGTCCCTCGAACAGTCCCAAAACAAAGTTAGTAAAACATGCATGATCTTATATACAAGATTCTAATGCAATACATACACAAAAATGAAACTAAAAATTTGGCTACTAATACATGATATGTGAATCATCTCAAAACATGGGGTAGTGTATACAATCACATAGAAATTGATTCAACCCACATATCCAAACTTCAACGAATCAAGATACATGAAACATGAATGCAAAGCATGGATATGATGAAAAATAAAAACATGATGCTTATTTACAGATATGGCTAGTAAATGAAAATGATAGAAAGAAACAGGGGAGACCGCTAGAGCGAAGGAATGGTTGCTTGAGTGTAGAATGAACTCCCTGTATTTTCACTATATCTCTGCAAAACTTCTGGGACTTCTCTCTTTTCACTGAAGTGGTGGAATTTCAGGTCTCTTCTCTTCATGGAAGTTGAAATTTCAGGTCTCCTCTCTTCTTGCTAAAGGTAGGGATTTTTTTTGCTTTTGTCCAATATTTTTCTTGTAGGTTGATAGGTGGCACTTTTTGTATTGCATAAAAAACTCTTGAAGAGGATATTTTCTTAAAAGGCATGAATAAGGGGGGTTAGGGTTTTCAAGATAAGGAAAACAAATGAAAAATAGAAATGGATTAATGAAGTTTTAAGTTATTAGAACATGATTTTGTGCTTAGAGGCAAAAAGCCCTAATTTATGCCTAACCTGAGTTGTGGAAATTATTTTTCAAGTGAAAAATGTTCAATTGACCTTATATTCTTGAAATTAAGTTTGTGATTATGAAGATGAGTAAAAATCATGATTATTAATTGTGGCAGAAATGCTTATTGCGTAAGAAGGCTATGTTGGAGAATTTGATAATGGGAATTGTACTAATGAGTAATGAGTAGAGTACGAAATAAATTGTGACAACTAATAATTGAATAAGAAATGTTAATGTTGAAGAATAAAAAATGAGCGGAGTATAATTAGTACTCATTCAGAAGACTAACTTTTACAATTGTTATTGATGAATTGAGTGTGGTTGGCTTGAACTATATAGAGAAATTAATGTTGGTAATTAAAGTAATGAATCCTAGATAATATATAATAACTACTATATTGTATAATTTAGTAGTAAATTTTAATGATGATGTGGAGAAGAAAAGAGAAATGCGGAACAAAAGAATTTGGGATTGTTGACAAGTTTGATGTTTATGGTGGGTGTTGTTAGATTAATGTGTGATTGAAACAATGAATGACATGATGATTGATGAATTGTGGTATTGGATTAACGGTCTTTTTCCTTCTGGCTTATGACCGGTAAAGCGTATCGCTTAACAGAGGTTTCGCATTCCTTCCGGAGTAGCGCCTAGTAAAGCGTGTGGTCTGTTGAGACGTATGGAGGTTTCGTGTTCCTTTTGACTTGTGACCGGTAAAGCGTGAGGCTTGATATTCCTTACAAAGTAGCACCTGGAAAAGTGTGTGCTGTGATGATGTGGCTTGGTAATAGAGCCGGTTTCTAATTGAGTTGCGTGGAATGATTACAATAAGATCTATTTTAGGAGACACCATAAAAGTGGTTCTCATGCCCATCTCTAAGGAAGCAATACTAATGAGTGACTAGTTAGGAAAGGTCTTACCTTGAATGAATCTAAGGCAAACAATCTTCTGCGATGTGCATTCCATCACTATACCCTTGGAGGATTTTACTAAGTAGGAACCATCGTGAGACCACGACCGTAAGACTTGGCACTACTAGAAAAAGGGGCTTTAGACATGGAACATTTTGCGACGGTTTAAAATATGTAGCCTTTGCGAAACTTTTTGCGATAGACTGATTTTTGTCACAAAAGCTACACATTTGAGACTGATAAAATAATTCATCGCTAATAGTATTTGTTGATACAGAAAATGGCTGTCATTGATAAATGAGCAAAAAGACATTATCATTAGCAACATGAACAAATTATCCGTCGCAAAAAGGTCCATCAGTTGTAACAAATACTAAACTGTGGCAAAAAAAAATAATTAAATGCCATAGTGTTATGTTTTTGCGCATCTGTTTGTCCATCACAAATAAAACAAGCCCTAACTGTGTTGCCCCAAATTTTGGAAACATCGATAATATAATACAACAATACAATGGGGTTTAACTAGCTGATACATAACAGTTTTAAGCACAAAATACAAATAATTACACTAAAAGAAAATATTAATAATAATTACAAATAAAATTCTTTATGTCTTTAAATACAAATTAGTTTCTTGATATAACAAGATTATCTAAAATATAGAAAATATAAATCTAATCTCTAAGAGAGCCATGGTTCCTCAAAACTTTTAGGGATTTCGTTCTCGATGTAAAACTCGCATTCACCTGGCATAAAATGCCATGAGGTTGGAATGCCCAACGAACACATACACCCCATCCATTTTCCCATTCCAAATACACAAGTAAAATAACGGCATGATCATAACATATAGCAAACAAAACAATTAAGCAAAGCTCATAATAAATTTCAATTCTCATGAATAATAGTTAATTTCAGTTCTCATGAATAACAATTCTCATGAATAATAGTCAATTAAATTAGTTCTAGGCAACTCCCCGCGGAATTTCGTTCCTACCCAACCACTAACACTAGTCATGGGCAATTCTAACTCCCCCTTGGTTAATACAATACCAATGCCTCGCTTACCGCATAATCACCAGTGCGTCGCTTACCGCACAATTACCACTGATGCCCACGCACCTAGGTTACATACCCGAGTTGTGACATCACGGTCTGCCCTAAGGGAACGGGCTTCTAGGGATACTCTCCCTGTGTGAGACCCTCACTGCCATCCTTATACCTCCTAATTCCATTAAGCAGCGAGAATACGTCCCATGCCATGTTAGAGTTTGAAAACACACTTGTGCAAGACTTTACCAAAATGGAATACATTCCACTGTATTGTACTTTTGAATCCATCATTCATTATCCCATAAAATTTAGTACAATGATCGCAACCCGTTACCACCCCATTTGATTTTGCCTTTATTAAGTGTATTATGTTCTCGATTATAGCAAAGCATGGTCAAGATAATTACAAAGCCAAACTAAACATAAAGTAATTTATGCATGGTAAAACAAATTCACAATTTATCATCGTTTACATATCATGACTTCAACATTCAAGAAACATAGGATATAAGAGTTGCAAGTCAATTAAGAGCACATTAACACAAATTTTCAGATTTTCATATTTGAACTAGTTGGGAAATAATTATGGAAAAATACTTTTATTGCCCCTAAGTACCTGGCCTTATGTAAGTTTGTAGATAATTGAGTCTAGTTTCAAACTCAATTTACAAAGTATTTTAGATTTTAAGATAATGCAGAATTAAGAAGTTCTATCCAGATTCGTTGATTGTTACACAAATCGATTTATCTCTCAAACCTCTCACTCTCTTGAGTTAGAACAAATTTTAATTGGAATATAACACCAAGATTAAGATTTTGACAAAAAAGTGGACTCAATATTATTTTTCTAGAATTTTCTAAAATAGAGAAATTTGACTATTTTTATGGTTTGTGAGTAACAAACTTAGAAGAATTTTTTAAGTTATAAAAATGCATCCTTAGGTCACACCAAACTTATCACATACTCTATACATACCAAATATTACCCCATAAAAACAGATTTTGAGTTTATGGAGTTTTGATGGGAAATAAATTCAAGAGAGGAAAAAGAATTGCTGCTGGAAATTTAAGAAAGAAATAGAAGCACACTATTTCTTTATTAATATACATTTATACAAGAGTGTAGGCCTAGACTACAACATATATATATATATATATACATATATACAAATAGCATGTATTATGAGGGAAAAATAAGTGGTATAAAAGAACTTGAATGAAGAGGTGATGTAGGTTTACCTTTGTTGTACAAGACTCAACACAATTCTTCTTTTTCTTCTTCTCCTCTCTCTCTCTCTCTCTCTCTTCCAAGATCACTCTCTCTCACTCCTCTAGTGCATGGATGAAAATCTGCAAAATGAGGAGTTGTGTGCATATATATAGAGAAAGGATTGGGAGGTTTCTTAAGGACCATGTTCCATAAGTGTAATTTGTCAAAGTTGTCCATCAATGCCATCAAGGCCTTTTCAGCCATCACATGGCCAACTACTTGGGCTCAAATAAGAATATATATATATATATATAAGATATTTGTATTTATAAACATAAAATAATAGGCACAAGTAGATTAGTTAATAAAATGTTACAATTAAGGTTTGGAATGAAATAAAATAGAAGTATATACGGACCAAGTCTAAATTTATGAAACTTTGATACTTATTATCAATATACTAACATTAGAAAATAGTTAAAATAATTAATTCGGGTCCTGTTAAATTAAAGCGCAAAGTAAGGTGACATAATCAAGCGAAATGGCATTATCGGGATTTAAGATTTTAAAGTAATTAATCTATAATTATAGGGTCTAATAATTAATACCAAGGTTTTAAAGATGATTATTCATCGACTGAGATCAATTAGTGTTTACTTGAATTAATCCGCGATATTTCCCAATTCTAGGGTTTAAAATGCAATTAAGCGAAAATTCAAGGGCTTTATTGAAATAAGCTCAAGGTTAGGGATTTAATGGTAATTACAAAAAAAATTAGGGTCTCTGCAGCCTATCCCATTTAAACAAATTTTGTCCTCGAAATTTTAAGCCGTCGAAAAGTTGTGGATAATTTGCTCGCATTCATCATTGTGCTTCCAGGTAGATTCCGTCAACGTATTTTGATCATCTAGATCGTTTTTTGTTCCCCCATTTACGTCCTTCTCCCTTCTATATAGAGCCACCTTTATTCTCGTTTTACTAGTAATGTTGTAAATTGAATTTCTTCCCAATTAATGACGTGAGAGAATAAATTTTTTTTTTTTCCTAAAATTCTGAACTGCTCAATATGTAGGTAATGATGTCGTTGCTTCACCATGAAAATCCCTATTGCCAATTTCTGATGGGGTAGTCCATGTACGCACTATGAATGTATCCAAATTATTGTTCTCTAGGTTTTTGGTGTCATTACGTTCGTTGATTTGTGGTAACAGGGAAGATATTCTATCCCCCTTAAACAATAAAAGCGTCCCAATGAATGCGTAAGTCATCTCATTCTTCTAGTTTCCATCGATCACGACTAGGTATACAGATGACCGATCTGTGTCTAAGATGATTTGGGAGTTGGACCTATTCATGCCTTGGGCATTGACAATCAAATGCACAAACAATTCTTAAAGGTTTGCATCCACATAGAAGATACTAAAGAATGCGATGAATAAAGCATGTACTCAAGAGTTCTAAAACTAGATTAACAAAAAGAAATTTACATCGTCTATATTCATATTACAAAAAGTCATCCAAAAGAGTTATAACTAATGTCCTACTTACATTTTTCCTTTCCTAAGTTAGCCATGGCTCGTATTGCGGTCCCTTGGGTTCAAATGAGGTGTACTGCTCTTCCTTAAGATACTGCTTAGTGAGATATTCATTTTCTTCTCCCTGCAGTGCAAATATTCTGCTTGTTACCCTTTGATTGTTAACTGGTCTAGATTTCTGATTGCTTTCCACGTTGAAATTTTGTTACCTAGTAGTTCCTGACTTAGTTACCAATGGTTGTTGCCCACCGATAACATGCGTATTTGCCCCCGAGCTCTCTCCTTGATTTCTTATTAGTTGAGGGCATTCGAACCTCCTGTGTCCCATCTGTTGACAATGATAGCACTGGATTAACCTACTTGGTGTTTCTTGAAAACTCTCCTTCAGATTTTGCTGCTGTGATTGTTGGGGTTGTTGGGGTTCCCTAGAATACGATTTTTGTGCTGCATGCCTTCGACTATTCATTTCTAGTCCCACATTGGATTGATTGTTTTCTTTCCTCAAACTCTAAATCCTCTTTGAATCTGCCACCTCCCGTTCTAAATCAAGTGTTGTGTCAACCACATCTGCAAAGGTGGGAAGTCGCATGGGTAAAATTGTTCCTCAAATTGTAGGTTGTAGACCCCATTCAAATTTTCAAGCTTTGTCTTCATTGTTTGCTCCGTATCGAGTCGCACAACGCGTCAACTCCTCAAACTTTGCCACGTATTGGGTCACCATCATCGTGCCCTGTTCTACGATATGAAATTCACAGATTCTTTCTTGTTTGACTGTGTTCTAGAAGTACTTCCTAAAAAATAACTCCTTATACTGCGCCCATGTCATTGTGGTGATGTCCTTGGATTCCTGAATCAGGGCCCACCAATGATCTGCTTTCCCTTTAAGTTTGCAAACTGCTAAAGCAATCCAATCAATGTGTTCAGTTATTCCCATCATATGGAACATCTTTTCAATTTGTCGAATCCATTTTTCAGTAATTTTAGGATCGGGTTCACCAGTGAAGATCGGTGGTCTTTGTTTGCAAAAATCGGAGAACAGAAGTGTCCTCTCATTCTGATGTGTTTTCCTGAGCCTGCCTAATTCTTCCAAAATTTGATTTCCAACATTTTCGGGTAAGTGGGCAGCGGGTGTAGGGGCGTGATCATGATTGTTGGCCCCCACTACCCCATTCCTATTTATATTGGTGTCATCATTGTGGTTGGTGGCATTGTTGTTGCCTACGTATTTGTTTTCTCTTATATGGTTGACATTTACGAAACACGTAGTTAAGTGCAAGTTAGGCTCTTGCAAATGCGGTTAGTCAAGAAAATTAGTAAGGTGAAATGCTCTACTCGAAACACAATCCAAGTAACACCTAATAAGCACCTAAGGTAGTCTTACTCAACCATTGACTCCATCACCACTGTCAGTCGCTCTGGGCAACTGCATGTTTCGGTTCACTGATTAAACCTAACCTTTCTTTATTATGAAATTCCAGTCCCACTGCCCTTATCTAAAAGGCTTTCTTCAGCACCTGGTACCAATACTAGAATCATCGACGCCCGACTACATATTTTCATGAATTGACATTGTCGTGCCCAAAATTCGAAGAAACATCCTAGGGTTGATCAAGAAAATTTTAATTTTTGACGTCTTCTAGTTTCTAGACTAAGTAGTGTTATCATAATTTTTGACGTCTTCGAGTTTCTAGACTAATTTTTGGCAAGGTTGTTTCTAATCGCAAGTCAAAACGGGTGAATAAGGGTTGAACCTAGGCTCTGATACCAAGTTGTGACGCCCCAAAATTTTGGGAACATCAATAATATAATGCAACGATACACCAGGGTTTAACTAGCGGATACCCAACAATTTTAAGCACAAAATACAAACAATTACACTAAAATAAAATATTGATAACAGTTACAGATAAAATTCTTCATGTCTTTAAATACAAATCAGTTTCTTGATACCAAAAGATAATCCAAAATACAGGAAATATAAAATGCAGCCATGGTTCCTCAAAGCTTTTAGGGATTTCGTTTTCGGTGTAAAACACGCCTTCACCTGGCATAAAATGCCATGAGCTTGGAATGCCAAGTAACACACACACCCCATCCATTTTCCCATATACACAAGTAAAATAACGGCATGATCATAACATACAGCAAAAACAATAATTAAGCAAAACTTATAATAAATTTCAGTTCTCATGAATAACAGTCAATTAAGTTAGTTTTAGGCAACACCTCGCAGAATGTCGTTCCTACCCAACCACTAACACTGGCCACGAGCAATTTTGACTCTCCCTTGGTTAATAAAATACCAATGCGTTGCTTACCACATAATCATCAGTGCATCAGTTACCGTATACTTACCAATGATGCCCACACACCTAGGTGACATACCCGAGTGGTGACATCATGATCTACCCCAAGGGAACGGGCTTCAAGGGATACTCTCCCTGTAAGAGACCCTCACTACCACCCTTATACCTCTCAATTCCTTTAAGCAACCAGAATACCTCCGAGTGCCATGTTAGGGTTCAAAAACACGCTTGCGCAAGGCTTCACCAAAATGAAATACATTCTACTATATTGTACTTGTCATGACCCGAACCCGCCCCTATGGATTAAGGTCAAAACCGGTCAGTAATCAAGGGATTACCTACGGCCTCAAACCAAAACAAAAGATATTCCATCAGAGTTAAGGGGCCAAACGGGAGCAAGCTTAAAAATTTTGTCCAATGAGCTATGCTTACATGGCATGTCAAAACATTTCACATATACTTAATAATAACTCACACTACATATCAGTAGTTAACATCTTGTATACCCAGGATCATTCAGACACATAGTCAGCTAACCCAAAAACTTATACACATAAACGGTCTATCATGACCAATAGAAGTAGCAAAAGAAATACAAAAGATCATAAACAAAGCCTCTTGCCTGAGACACCTGGGCTGACTTCAGAAAACTCGGGTTCCTTTCTTAAATTCCACTAAGGATGGGGTTGGACGTCCCTTTGCTCACCTACATACATATAAATGAGAGTGAGCGTAGCGAATAATATCAAAATAAAGAGGTTAATGAATGGGATACATTCATAAATGAATCATACTTATAATGTACACATTTGAACCACTATTCTCATTCATATCAGACTTACAAATCTCAACAAAGCAAAACGACCTCGGGTCCAACACATCATATCCATATGCAAACGACCTCGGATCCAATTCTTATATATGACAATACGACCTCGGGTCCATCTATACGAAACGACCTTTGGTCCAGCCAACTCTTTATTCAAAACGACCTTTGGTCCATTTCGAACACATCAAACGGCCTCGGGCCCATTCTCTTTATATTCATATCCATGCGTATTTCATATTTATGATCATGATCCCTTTCATTCAAACGGCCTTTGGCCTATCACGGTATTTCAACATATCAAATGACATATTCAAACGGCCTTTGGCCCATCTTTGCACTCACGTCTAATGGCCTTTGGCCCAATCGTTCATATCCGACAGCCTTTGGCCCAATCGCTTATGTCTGATGGCCTTTGGCCAAATCATTCATGTCCGATGGCCTTTGGCCCAATCAATCACATCCGACGGCCTTTGGCCCAATCATTCACGTCCGACGACCTTTGGCCCAATCATTCATGTCCGAGGGCCTTTGGCCCAATCACTCATATCCGACGGCCTTTGGCCCAATCACTCATATCCGACGGCCTTTGGCCCAATCATTCATGTTCGACGGCCTTTGGCCCAATCATTCATGTCCGACGGCCTTTGGCCCCATTCAGTTATATCAAACACACAAACGGCAAACGGCCTTATACAAAATTAGGCATATAGAATACTCATTCATATTTCAAATCAACAAATCCATGAAGCTTATACAAAAGTAGCATTCGGAAAGTAACATACTTGAAAATATCTTTACTAGATATTACTCACAGTGTTCTGCCGGTGGGTTCGTCCTTATGCTTGACCCTACATAATACATAACATATATCGGGTCACAAACGATTAAATCCATTCTTAATTCATGCATTCCTCTTAGGCCTCTTTCTTATCTTCTTGATTCATTTACAATGTTCAATGCATGCCTAAGAGTGCTTAGAAATGGAAGAGAACGGAAAACAAAACACAAAATATCTTTACAAACTTTCTGAAACAGGGCTCCCCGCTCAAGCGTGGCTTTGGCAGCTCAAGCGGACCCTTTAGGTCGGCAAAAGTGCTAGTTACTTCATATTCACGCTTGAGCGCTAATTCGGATGCTTGAGCTGAGGGTCCAACATATGCCTTGCACGCTCGAGCGTGGTTCTCCCCGCTCGAGCGGACGACAATGTCTGCAAAACTGCTGGGAGAAAGCATTTTATGCTCGAGCGGCCATTACCCCGCTCGAGCGGACGTACCGAAATCTGGAAATTCCAGCAAGCTGCTTGAAGCTCAAACTTGCATTCAAACCCATGGATCTTGCATTTTGTGACTCATACCTCACATGCACTTCTTCTAACATGATACAAGTGCTAGATTACAACATTATAAAGTATAATTTCCATGAATTACTTACATAGACACATGATTCATATCAAACCCATCATCAATACTTCAATGTCATGCATCCAACACTCATGCTTCTATGAATTGCACTTGCATGTGAACTACAACTTCCATTTTCAACTTAGATGATACAAATGATGATCAAAAGCATGAACTTTAACCACAATTCTACATGGATTATATTTTTCATGCTCAATTATTCATGGAAAATTCTTACATGCATGTACATATAAGCTTTAAATTCATCAATTTCAACTCAAATTATATTCTCGATCACCATCAAACTTGGATTCACAAAATTACAAACTTAAATTCATGAATCTATGCCCAAATACTCACATAGGAGCTTCAATCTCCCAAGTTCTAATTAATCCTTGAGTTAAACTCCAAGATCTTCAAGCTTCTCAAGCAATTCTCTAACTTGAGCTCCCTCTCTCTCTCTAACCGACACACACTCTCTCTCTCTAGAGTGTAATCTCAGCCAAAAATGAGCTCAAAACATAACATGAAGCTATATAGGCCTTTATATAGGATGGCCTAATCAAATTTAATTAAGGCTAAGCAATGGTGCTTAATTTAATCGTTCTAAATCTAATTATTTTGATCCAAATCAATTTCTAATTAAATTTTACCATAGGCTCTAAAAATTACGCCGATCACAATGGCGTAGGCAATTTTGGTTTATGTGGCCGACAAGGCCTTCAATTTAAATCGAAAGCAAATAATCAAACAGATTTTTCTACGGTGAACAGATAGAAATTCAAAACCACATATATTCATATAAATGGCACTCAAAATCATATCAAACACATAATCACAATCATAATCAAGATTAATTAGCATAACACGGACCAAGGTTATCACAGTCTTCCCCCCTTTAAGAAGTTTAGTCCTCCAAACTTATTTTACCTTTAGTCGAAACAATTCAGAATACTTTTTATTCAACGGTTCCAATCTTTTTGATAGTCATTTGCTTGGTCTCAAAATCAAGCAACACTCTGTTCTCAATCAGTCAGAGACTTACCTTTTCCCCTATACAAGGCTTGTATGGTGCCATACCGAAACTAGAGTGTAAGTTGTTGTCGTAAGCAAAGTCTGCCAATGATGGATAGATTTTTTTCCAACTTCCCTGAAAATCTAATGCATATGTTTGAAGCATTTCTCCCAGAATCTAAAAAGTTCTTTCTGATTATACATTGATTTGCGGATGGGAAGCGGCATTGAATTACAATTCAGTTCCCATTGTCTCTTGAAGGCTTGTCAGAATTCAGACACATTTCAAGATTCCTGTCTGAAACAATAGATACTGGGACCCCATGCAAACGAGCAATCTTATCGATGTAAACAGTGGCTAGTCTATAAGCATCATACGAAGATTTTATAGGGAGGAAACGAGCAGACTTAGCAATTGTATATACAAATAACCCAAACGGGACTTATACCCTGGGTGTCCAAGGCAGCCCCACAATGAAATTCGTAGTCACATATTTCTATTTCCATTCCGAGATAGAGAGAGATCGAAGTAGTCCCGTCTATATCTGATGTCCAACTTCGACTTGTTGACACGGAAAATATTTAGACACAATTTCAACAATTTCCTCGTCACAGAAGTTCAATTCATTCTCCAATAATTCCACAATTCACAATTCAATTCGGTATTTGGTTTAGTGACTCATCACAGTTATCCAAGGTCAATCAAAAGTCTTTAGGAATATAAAGTGGATCCAGACACTGATTCCCAAGTCAACAAAAGTAACAACAAAGCAATCAACCACACGATGTACATAACTCGTACATCCCCATGGTGTCGATTGTAAAGTGCAATAATATCGAAGCAGTCAATTTCTAACATAGTACACGTGTTCTCAATCATTCAACAGTTTACAATTCAGTCCAATATTCAATTCCCTGTTCTATCGAGTCTTTCCACATTATCTGAGAGTCGTCAAAAGCACAAGGCAATTCATATATTAATCCCCATGTCGTCAAAGATAATATCAGAGTAGTCAATCACATGTTAAACACAATTTACACATCCTCAAAGCCCCAATTACAGAATGCAATGGCACTGAGCAGTTATTTCCAAGGTGTACTGAATTCACATGCTTTCAGATAATCAAGGTTTTCTAATTCCATAGTGTTCATAATCAAAACAGTTCACGGTCGGCAATTACCATAACATGATTTCCCAAAATTTGATAACACTAAAGCAACTATTCTCCCATACAAAACATATTCTGATCAGTCAAAGATAAATGTTCAGTACTGTTTATAATCAAATCAATCTGCCGTCATCGGTTTCCATAGCGTCAAATAAATAAGAATATAATAATATACATGCATTGTTCCTTAAAACACCCAATCACTGGATTTGTTTAATTCCGTTCATTTATAGCACGTGTGTCTCTAACAATTGAAGGTTGGTTCTTAATGGTGCTCATGATTAGATCGGTCTGTTGATAGCCCACATAAGATCTTTTAAATAAGTCAAGCATTCCAAACGAATTCAAGTTTCAGGTCTATCAGTTTTCTCATCAAGAATAATCTGGTTCTTTATTCATGAACAATCCCCCTTAATCGAATCAAATCAGATAGAGGTTCTTACCAAATCAATACAGGCAAAGGTCTTGTCAAATTAAATCAAACAAAGGTCGCATCCAATTATATCAAATGAGGGTTCTATCAGGCCAAATCAAACAAAAGTTCTATCAGACCGCATCAGATAAAAGTGTTCTCAAATAGGGTACATTTGGTTCTGTAAGGCATACTTCGTTTGCCTAGGTACATAGTCGATAGTTTCACAACTGTCCTAAGTTCATCAGTTATCAAAGTCATATCAGAGTCATTTATCACAACTGTTCATATCAAAGTATTTCAGGTCATGTACAATATGGCATTGTCCACATAAGTTCAGGTGTAGTTGCATATGCATGCAGTTGTTCATATCAGGAGGTATGTACCACAATCAATATAGCAGTTCCCAAATAGGTCTCATATGCAAGCACATGGTGCACAGTATCACATTAAACAAAGTCCCTCAGTTACACATAATATAGGATTTCTCACGCAAAGGTTCCAAATCAGTCACAAAAGCATAAGTTCAGATGTATATGTGTATGTACAGAGTCAATCAATATCCCAACACGTATTTCACAAATTTCCCAAATGGGGCAGTCACATACAGGAAATAAGGTATCGATCCTGTGGGTCTGACCAATCTAGATAAACATATAGCAGATAAGAAAGAATGCGCTAAATCGAATCAAACAATATCCCAAGCAAAGATGTACACATGTACCAGTCCAGAATCAATCAACATATAGGCGTTCGTTCATAAATAGTATAAATACTTGGGATAGCGGTCATAGTATTCTGAGTGCTTTCGGGGACGAGTTCAATTACTCTATCTTGATTAGCAATTCCTACCATTGGTACGAATCCAACTGAGGCAGAGGATCTATTCACATTATGTTCATTTCAAGGACAGTTCCTTACCAGATGGTCCATTCCACCACACCCATAACAAGCCCCAGAAATTTGATAACAAACTCCTTGGTGTTTCTTACCACATTCATTACATGTCGGTGTTGTATTCCTTGTAGAGTTTGAAGTGCGCGATGATCCTGCATTTTGCTTTTTAAATGACCTCTTCTTTAAGAAAAAGCCTTGTCTCTTGCTTTTTCATTCAGAAGATCGGTTCATGTTAGCTTCAATCATCAATGTTCGGTCTAGCACATCAACGTATTTTGAGACTTACAACTCATTCACTCGGTGCTCTTGCACTGGTGGTGGCAGAGGTTCTTGCCATAGCGGCAACTGATGTTGTTGTCCTAAGATCTCCGCCATTTCTTGTACTATTCTTTCCAGTCTATCAAGTGAGGCTGTGGAAGAGTCTGCCAACTCGTATGCCCTTACTTTATCCATGATCTACACAAACTCTTATTAAGCCACGCCAAATACAGGAATGCCTAATACTGAAATAAACACAGATACACATAGGTACATAGGCACATAGGCACATTGTTATATTCTCATTTCACGTATCGTCAAGACACAATTAATCACATGAAAAACAGACGATAACATACTTATTAGATAATTACACATTTGACCATATTCATATTCCACATAGACAACCATTTGCAGATTTGAATGCACATAAGCAATTTTTCATGATTCGTATGTTCATGTATGTGTATTATAACCAAACAAAACTTGTTGTACACATTAGTGCAACAATTCATATCTCATATAATCACATGTTCTCAATGATTACATCATGTACTTATCAAATGGATGCATCTTAAGTCTTTTCTAGAAACCTTATGGCTCATTTGGACAAGTGTGTGAGTTATTAACTCGTGCACTGATACCACTCTGGCGTGACCCGAACCCGCCCCTAAGGATTAAGGTCAAAACTGGCCAGTAATCAAGGGATTACCTACGGCCTCAAACCAAAACAAAAGATATTCCATCAGAGTTAAGGGGCCAAATGGGAGCAAGCTTAAAAATTTTGTCCAATAAGCTATGCTTACATGGCATGTCAAAACATTTCACATATACTTAATAATAACTCACACCACATATCAGTAGTTAAGACCTTATATACCCAGGATCATTCAGACACATAGTCAGCTAACCCAAAAACTTATACACATAAACGGTCTATCATGACCAATAGAAGTAGCAAAAGAAACACAAAAGATCATAAACAAAGCCGCTCACGTGAGGCACCTGGGCTGACTTCAGAAAACTCGGGTTCCTTTCTTAAATTCCACTAAGGCTGGGGTTGGACATCCCTTTGCTCACCTACATACATATAAATGAGAGTGAGCTAATGCCCAGTGAATAATATCAAAATAAAGAGGTTAATGAATGAGATTCGTTCATAAATGAATCATATTTATAATGTACACATTTGAACCACTATTCTCATTCACATCAGACTTACAAATCTCAACAAAGCAAAACGACATCGGGTCCAACACATCATATCCACGTCCAAATGACCTCAGGTCCAATTCTTATACAAGACAATACGACCTCGGGTCCATCTATACGAAACGACCTTTAGTCCAGCCAACTCTTTATTCAAAACGACCTTTAGTCCAATTTTAACACATCAAACGGCCTCGAGCCCAATTCAAACATATCAGGCGTATCAAATGGCCTCGGGCCCATTCTCTTTATATTCATATCCATGTGTATTTCATATTCATGATCATGATCCCTTTCATTCAAACGGCCTTTGGCCCATCACGGTATTTCAACATATCAAATGACATATTCAAATGGTCTTTGGCCCATCTTTGCATTCATGTCTAATGGCCTTTGGCCCAATCGCTCATATCCGACGGCCTTTGGCCCAATCATTCATGTCCGACGGCCTTTGGCCCAATCATTCACGTCCGACGGCCTTTGGCCCAATCACTCATATCCGACAGCCTTTGGCTCATGTCCGACGGCCTTTGGCCCAATCATTCATGTCCGACAGCCTTTGGCCCAATCACTTATATCCGATGACCTTTGGCCCAATCATTCATATCCGACGGCCTTTGGCCCAATCATTCATGTCCGACAGCCTTTGACCCAATCATACATGTTCGACGGCCTTCGGCCCCATTCAATTATATCAAACACACAAACGGCAAACGGCCTTATACAAAATTAGGCATATAGAATACTCATTCATATTTCAAATCAACAAATCCATGAAGCTTATACAGAAGTAGCATTCGGAAAGTAACGTACTTGAAAATATCTTTACTAGATATTACTCACAGTGTTCTGTTGGTGGGTTCGTCCTTATGCTCGACCCTACATAATACATAACATATATCGGGTCACAAACGATTCAATCAATTCTTAATTCATACATTCTTCTTAGACCTCTTTCTTATCTTCATGATTCATTTACAATGTTCAATACATGCCTAGGATTGCTCAGAAATGGAAGAGAACGGAAAACGAAACACAAAACATCTTTACAAACTTTCTGAAACAGGGCTCCCCGCTCGAGCGTGGCTTTGGCCGCCCGAGCGGACCCTTTAGGTCTGCAAAAGTGTTGGTTACTTCATATTCACGCTCGAGCACTAATTCGGACGCTCGAGCTGAGGGTCCAACATATGCCTTGGACGCTCGAGCGTGGTTCTCCCTGCTCGAGCAGACGACAATGTCTGCAAAACTGCTGGGAGCCAACATTTCACACTCGAGCGGCCATTACCCCGCTCGAGCGGAATCTGGAAATTCCAGCAAGCTGCTTAAAAGCTCAAACTTGCATTCAAACCCATGGATCTTGCATTTTGTGACTCATATCTCACATGCACTTCTTCTAACATGATACAAATGCTAGATTACAACATTATAAAGTATAATTTCCTTGAATTACTTACATACACTCATGCTTCTATGAATTGCACTTGCATGTGAACTACAACTTCCATTTTCAACTTAGATGATACAAATGATGATCAAAAGCATGACCTTTAACCACAATTCTACATGGATCATATTTTTCATGCTCAATTATACAACTTCATGGAAAATTCTTACATGCATGTACATATAAGCTTTAAATTCATCAATTTCAACTCAAATTATGTTCTTGATCACCATCTAACTTGGATTCACAAAATTACAAACTTAAATTCATGAATCTATGCCCAAATACTCACCTAGGAGCTTCAATCTTCCAAATTCTAATTAATCCTTGAGTTAAACTCCAAGATCTTCAAGCTTCTCAAGCTATTCTCTAACTTGAGCTCCCTCTCTCTCTCTAACCGGCACACTCTCTCTCTAGAGTGCAATCTCGGCCAAAAAATGAGCTCAAAACATAACATGAAGCTATATAGGCCTTTATATAGAATGGCCTAGTCAAATTTAATTAAGGCTAAGCAATGGTGCTTAATTTAATCGTTCTAAATCTAATTATTTTGATCCAAATCAATTTCTACTTAAATTTCACCGTAGGCTTTAAAAATTACGCCGATCACAATGGCGTAGGCAATTTTGGTTTCTGTGACCGATAAGGCCTTCAATTTAAATTCGAAAGCAGATAATCAAATAGATTTTCCTACGGTGAACAGATAGAAATTCAAAACCACATATATTCATATAAATGACACAAAATCATATCAAACACATAATCACAATCATAATCAAGATTAATTAGCATAACACGGACCAGGATTATCACAGTACTTTTGAATCCACTATTCATTATCCCATAAAATTTTGTACAATGATCACAACCCATTATCACCCCATTTGATTTCTCCTTTATTAAGTGCATTATGTTTTCAGTTATAGCGAAACATGGTCAAGATAATTACGAAGCCAAAATAAACAAAAAGTAAATTATGCATGGTAAAAAAAAATCACAATTTATCAGAGTTTACATATCAAGACTTAAACATTCAAGAAACATAGCATATAAGATTTGCAGGCCATTTAAGAGCGCATTAACACAAATTTCAAGATTTTCAGATTTGAACTAGTTGGGAAATAATTATGGAAAAATACTTTCATTGCCCCTAAGTACCTGGCCTGTGACGCCCCCAAAAATCGCGAACTTCAGAGAATATATTATCAATTAAATACAGGGTTTATCTAATGTTAGGAGTCTAGGAAACGACACTAATGAGTCCTATGGCCAATAACCGAGTAAGATCCCAGATCGCCAGAGGAGTCAAGTTAGCCTCTCTTCTAAGTCCAGCTTTCTTAGGCAGTGCACCACCCTTTTGACAGATCTTCAAAGGCATTGACGCAAGGTCTCATAAGCAACGCAAAGATAGGCATAGGATTACAAAGTAAATAATAATTACAGTGTCTCAAATTTTAAATTTACAAAACGAGTTCCATTACTATTACAATCCAAAAAGAATAAATAAAAGCACAATTAGACTAATGAGCGAAATGGTTCCAAACTTTCTCTAAGGAAAACTTAAGTCTTCAAATGTCTTTGACTCTTCGTTGGCTTCGTACGTTTCTTCGATACCTGGCATGAAACGCCATGAGCTTTGAATGTCCAGTAAACGCACACACACCCCATCTCTTTTTCCTAATCCAATACACCATCACAATAATAACAAGCACGTAATGAAGCATGATAATCATTCAATAATAAAGGATTACAAGGTTAAATGTTAGAAATCTAGAAATCCCCCAAAGAGACTTCGTCCTCCCAACCACAAGAATCAGACACGGATTATTCGGTATGCCCCCTCTTTTGCTGCTTTGCTGCAGAACTAACCTTGGAAGCCTACCAACGGTTATACACTGTGTAGCGCCAGCCGCAGGACCTCAAAAGAGATGGTAATAATGGGTCTTGCCCAAATCCATCCTTACACCAAATACCTAGGATCCGAATACAACCACTCCCTTCAAGGGTTCCGAAAACCACTTGCACAAGACTTTAATTTCCAAATAAAGAACGCATCCCGTTAACCAATCAATATCTTAGTAATCATATCTAAAAATTCACAACCAATTACCACCCATTAAGTTTCCCGTTTGAGTTAGATAATTCAAGTCAGAGTTAGGACATGTTCTTGAAACAACATTTATTGCACAAGTTTCAACAACTAGATAGTACAAATAGAAGGAAATAAGATTACAACACATGAGATTCACATATGAAAATAGGCACAAGTAGCTCTAGGCATATTCAAGTAGTTAAGGGAATAAATTCGCACATGAATATAATTTCCAGATTTGCATAAGTGTGAGCACCATCGAAGGAAAAAAAATACATAAACCTATGACATGTGAAATATCATATCAAGACATGATCATAAATTAATAAGCATATTCATGAACACAAGAGCATAAAACACTAATGAAAACAGAATTTCCAGATTCAGTACTACCTAAAGATTATACTCAAAAGGGCTATTTCAGATTTTTCCAAAGCCCAGCCTTCCTATGGTTCGTAGGGAATTTTATCTAGTTTTCATAACATTTTTCAGAAATACTCCAGCTCTGTCCAGATTCATCAACCGTTACAAAAATCAGATTTTGTCACAAACCGCTCACTCGTTTTCAACGAACCAATTTTCCTTGAAAGATAACTCCTTAAGAAATATTTAAACATAAAATGGAGGTCCAGAATATTTTTATACATTTTTCTACAAGTTTCGCAAGGTGGCTGTAAAACAGATTTTTCTAGCACAGTTCTTGAAAATAGAAAGTTGGTGAGAAAAGAGGTCAGCTAGGGGAAATTTTCCACTTATCTTGTGATGAAAACATGCTAAATAATATGAATTAAAATAAAAAATTTAAGGTGAAGGTGTGCCTTTGAAAATTTTGAGAGATTGATAGGGAAATATGTAGTCGTATACCGATTAAGAGAAATAGAAGAAGAGTAGAATCAAGGCTCAACTCCTTTCATTTTTGACACAACAATATCATTATAACACATCTGAAAATACCATTTTAAACTTCTAATAACATGTATTTAAAAAAGGAAAATGGAAGAAAGTTGTGTTATGGCTTACTTGAAGGTTGTTGGAATTGCTAGCAAGTTTTTTCTTCCTCTCTTCTCTTCTACCAAGTTCACCCTCCTTCCTTTCTTCTCTCTCAGCTGAGTATAGTGTGTACAAGTGTTATTCTTGTATGTAAAATGCTAGGGGAGGGGTCGTTTATGTAATGAATTTGGTGCAAAAGGTCCTAAATGCCCCTTGGTTGGAATTGGATTGGATAATTTGGATTTAGTTTGAATTCAATGGAATAGTGGAGGATTAAAGGTCTTAATTAGGTTCGTAAATATGATCTAGTTAGGGTTTTCCTCCTAATCAAACCAACCTAGTTGTTTATATACATGTATATAAAAGTTTGTATCAAGTCAAAGATTTTTCTTCCATAAATCATGGAAAATTGTCTCATAGTACATTCATTACACCTACAATGGTGATGGCTAGCCATGTGATGGTGAATTGATGGACTTGTTATATATATATATATATATATATATTTGTACAATTGTTGGAATTTGTAAAATAAGATGTTTTAAAAAAAGATTTTAGGATACAAGTGTATCTATAAATATATAATGGTACTTGTTTGGGGTCAATTTTTGATTTAATAAAAATGTGAGGGCTTGGGCTCAATTAAAGTATCTATTTCAAGTGTAGAGTTAATAAATTAGTGTTAGGAAAAATAATTTGACTTGTATTATCTTGCTTTGAATTTAAAGGTAAATAAACGAACGAAAATTATGAAAATCGGAAGCTAAGGTTTGGACTGATTAATCTAAAATTTGAGAGTTAAATAATTAATATTAGAGTGTTAGAAATGATTTCTAAGTTTCCTAGGTCGATTAGGGTTTGTACGGGTTCGTCCGTGATGCTTTTTTGGTTCTAAGGTTTAATTTGCGAACAATCAACAAATTAAGGGCTTTATTATAATAACTCAAAATTTAGGGACCTAATAAGGTTTACAAAAGTTAGGGGTCTCACATGGCCTCATGTGACTTTGTGGATAAATAAGTTTGTTTTGAAACTCAATTTTTTTAGTAGGATAGGTATGTTAGATTTTAGGATAATGTAGAATTAAAAAGATCTATCAAGATTTGTTGACTGTTACACAAATCGATTTATCTCTCAAACCTCTCACTCTCTTGAGTTCAAACAAATTTTAATTGGAATATAACACCAAGATTAAGATTTTGACATAAAATTAGGCTCAAGATTATTTTTGTGGAATTTTCTAAAAATAGAGAAATTTCACTATTTTTCTGGTTCTGTGAGTAACAAACTTAGAAAAATTGTTTAAGTTGTAAAAATACATCCTTAGGTCCTACCACAATTATCACATACTCTAGACATACTAAATATTACCCCACAAAAACAGATTTTGAGTTTATGGAGTTTTGATGGGAAAATAAATTCAAGAGCGGGAAAAGAATTACTGTTGGAAATAAAAAAAAAAAGAAACACAAGCACACCATTTCTTGATTAACACACATTTATACAAGATTGTAGGCCTAGACTACGACATATATATAAAAATAGCATGTATTGGGAGGGGAAAAACATGTGGCATAAAAAAACTTGAGAGAAGAGGTGATGTATGTTTACCTTTGTTGTACAAGACTCAACACAATTCTTCTTTTTCTTCATCTCTTCTCTCTTTCTCTCTCTCTCTTTCCCAAGATCACCCTCTCTTACTCCTCTAGTGCATGGCTAAAAATGTATAAAATGAGGGGGAGAAGTGTGCATATATGTATAGAAAGGATTGGGAGGTTTCTTAGCGACTAGTTCCATAAGTGCAATTTGTAAATGTTGTCCATCAAGGCCCTTTCATCCGTCACATGGCCAACTACATGGGCTCCAAGAAATATATATATATATATATATAAGATACTTGTATTTATAAACATAAAATAATAGGCACAAGTACATTAATTAATAAAATGTTACAATTAAGGTTTGGAATGAAATAAAATAGAAGTACATAGGAACCAAGTCTAAATTTATGAAACCTTGATATTTATTATTAATATACTAACATTAGAAAATAGTTAAAATAATAAATTTGAGTCCAATTAAATTAAAGCGCAAAGAAATGCGAGAAACTGAATGAAAACAGCATTATCTGGAATTAAGATGTTATAGTAATTGATCTATAATTATAGGGTCTAATAATTAATGCCTGGGTTTTATAGGTGATTATTAATCTACCGAGATCAATTAGGGTTTACTCGAATTAATCTGCGATGCTTCCCGATTCTAGGGTTTAAAATGTAATTAAGCAAAAATTCAAGGGTTTTATTGAAATAAGCTCAAGGTTAGGGATTTAATTTAATAGTAATTACAAAAATTATGGTCTCTACAACCTATCTCCCTTAAACAAATTGTGTCCTCGAAATTTTAAGCTGTCAAAAGGTTATAGATAATTTGCTCGAATTCATCATTGTGCTTCCAGGTAGATTCCATCAATGTATTTTGATCATCTAGATTGTTATCCCCCTCCCCCCCCCCCCTCTCTTTTTACGTCATTCTCCCTTCTATCCAGAGCCACCTTTATTCTCATTTTACTAGTAACGTTGTAAATCAAATTTCTTCCCAATTAATGACGTGAGAGAATGAATTTTTTTTTTCCTAAAATTCTAAACTACTCGTTGTATAGGTAATGATGTCGTTGCTTCATCGTGAAAACCCCTATTGCCAATTTCTGATGGGGTAGTCTACGTACTCACTATAAATGTATCCTGATGATTGTTCTCTAGGTTTTTTGGTGTCATTACGTTCGTTGATTTGTGGTAGTCAAGGAAATTGGTCTATCATCCGTTAAACAATAAAGGCATCCCAATGAATGCATAAGTCATCCCATTCTTCTAGTTGCCATCGATCACAACTATGTGCACAAATGACCGATCTGTGTCCAAGATGATTTGGGAGTTGGACCTATTCATGCCTTGGGGATTGAAAATCAAATTCACAAACAATTCTTAAAGGTTTGCATCCACATAGCAGATACAAAAGAATACTGTGGGAGTCGAGTTTCGACGACTGCAGAGGTGGCCGAGTACATTCTTGGAAGCTTATTGTATGAACATCACTACTCAGCCCAACCTTGCATCTTTCGGAAGACGAATGCCCTAATCGACTCCTGAACCAGTTAAGCGGGGAGCCGAACAAGAACTGATTTATAACGGAAAAAACCGAGTGAGCATTCACAGGGTGGATTAAAAGTGGGCCAGACCCTAAGGCCGAGGGGGCAAGTACAAATACAGGAAGAACAGCCTAAAAAGAGGTATGTGAGAACTAGTACGCTCAACTTAAGATATAAGCAATCGAGAGATTATATACTGACTTATCCATCGGAGTGCTAATTCCGACACCCCCGACCGGAGTGTTCATTCTTTTTCAGGTTACTAGCTGAGGATCTCGAGTGCCCCCATTGGATCCAAAGAGTATTTCCAGAACCACTCCCCCATAATTGGCACCGTCTGTGGGAATACTCAAGCACATCCATGGCAAGCGGGACGGAACATCCTCCGGTAGTCGCTGGCGACCGTACACCGCAAGACGAAACCACTCCAAGCAACATGCTTGGGCCAGAGAATATTACCACAAGAAGGGTCTTGAACTTCGACTCACCCTCGATATCAGCACATGAGACAATGCAAGCGATTATGGAGCAAGCGAAGCAAAATGAACAGAGGTTGGAAAACATGATGGCTGAGAACGAGCGCCTTCGACAAGATTTGGCCTTGGAAGTGGCAAAATCCCAACAAGCCTCGCACCAAGACCCGAAACGACCTCTGAGAAGGGATGGGTAACAATCTCAAATTCGGGAGACATGATAGCAGCAGTGGCTCTGACTCATCTTCCCCAGAATCTACAAAGAGGAGACAAGTCGACATCTCCAGTTCTTCTGAGGGAAGTCCGCGTGCACGGCAGAAGCGAAGAAGAAACGATTCAGATGAAGAGGATCAGCATGACCCCTTTGTACAACTGATTGCAAGGGCAGTGCTACCCAAAAAGTTCAAAACACCGTCATTCACCTTGTATAATGGTAAATTAGACCCCACCGATCACATTCGCCATTACAAGCAAGCCATGACACTCCATGCAGACAACGAGGCCCTCATGTGTCGAATATTTCCGAGCAGTTTGGGACCATTGGCTGTCAGGTGGTATTATAAACTGAAGCCGGCTTTGATCAAGAACTTCCACCAACTCCAAAAATCCTTCAAGGCAAGATTCATCACTAATGACGTCCAGCCGAAGCAAGTTGATTCTCTGTGGGCAATGTAAATTCAATCGAGGGAAACCCGTCGTGCGTATTCAGCGCGGTATTGGAAATGTTTTAATCTAGTAGATGATGCCTGCAATGACTCTATGGCCTTTACCGCCTTCAAGATGGGGTTACATCCAAACAGTGCCCTCCGCAGCTCTTTGACCAAACGGCCCCCAAAAACGGTCTAGTCGTTAATGAAAAAAGTTGAGGAATACTACAAAGTAGAAGACGATGCCCTCTAGGTCAAAGACGGGCATAAAGCCACTAAGTCGGCCCCGCTTGAAGTCGTGCAGCTGATAAACGCCGTACCACCACGGAGCCCTGAATCACAGAATCGGGCAAAGCGAGATAGAAGATGGAATTCACGCCGATCAAACGACCAATGTCTGCACCAAGCTAACGAGCAGCTTCCAGTGGATATCAGGCGTGCGAGGCGCACCGACAAGAAATACACGGAGTTATCGAAGCCGATCAGTGTGGTTATGGCTAAGGTTCAACACCTTCCGTTCTTTAAATGGCCATCAAAAATGGTGGGACCTCCCGACATGAGGAGACGGGATAGGCGGTACAAATATCACAAAGATCACGATCATGATACCGACAGTTGCTATGCTTTGAAAGACCACCTTGAGGAGTTGGTACAAGACGGTCGGCTCCAGCAACACGTTCGAAAGAACAACTCAACCAAAACAGTTGCCCTACGGCAGGATTCAACTTCGCTCAGCGTCATCCATATGATATACAACCTGCCAACAGCCCCAACTATGCATGCAATTCAGTCGCATTCAGGCCCCCAAAAACAAATCACACCAGCCAACGGCCCCATGAAGCTCTGAATATTACCTTCGACGATTCTGATTTGATTGGCATAACACCCCCACATTGATCCATTGGTCATTGAACTACGCGTAAATCGATTCACCGTTGAACGCGTTTCCATAGACCAGGGGAGTACTTCGGAGCTTATCTATTACAAGGCCTTCATCAAACTCGGGTTCGCCAAGTCAGACCTGTCTCCGGCTCCTTATCCATTATTCAACTTCAACGCTAATCCAGAATACCCGTTGGGCAAAATCACACTACCAGTTCGAGTGGGCTCCCGAACAGTGGATGTGAAATTCTTGGTCGTTAAGCTGCCTTCGCCGTATAATCTCATCATGGGGCGAACTTGGTTGCATGCGATGCAGGCCGTGCCAAGCACCTATCATTAACTTCTTTGTTTCCCGACACAATATTTATATCATTGGATTGCAAAATTCGGAAGAAATTATTGAGATCAGCATTGGCTTGTAGGAATGAGACAATGAGGTCTCCCTAACCACGCACTAGTGCCAGCATCCAATCAAGGGTATCGAAGAACTAGTGCTGTTGCTGAAAGTGGCAGCGAGATGATCAGCGATACAAGTGAATCTATTCGATTCGCAGATCATTTGAATCGCAATGATTAGTAACCTCACGCAATCTGCAAAGGAGATCGTGAAGGTAGCCAGATCATTTACAGTAGTAGTGAGTGCGGTCGGGCAACGGCTATGTTATTTATACTTTGTCCGGAAACACATTCCAAGGCATTATAGCCACTATCGTAACCCAAGAAAGTGGATCTGGGAATTGGAAATGGAGAAGTAGGAGAAGTACGACCGAACTCCAACCACTCCTCAAAAACTCCATTTGGTAGGCGTCCAAGTAGAGGTCGTCCCGTCGAATCCTCAGCCTAATCTAATGATTATTGGTTCGTAGTATGATGTTGAACCATCAAGTGGATGGATTCTGTCGAGCCGGAAGTACAGGAATATTGTGTGAAAAAGTCTCTCCCAATTCAACGTACAAATCCACAATGAAGTCCTTGTACACTCCACTACCCCTTTTCAACGTTGAACTCCTTTGTGAATTCTGCCAGTAACTGAATTCAATTCTGTCACTGACATTAATAATCAATCGATAGAAAAACATAAAAATAATAACTCAATAGAGTACTTGTAATTATCATTTTCAACCTTGAATTCTGCCATTAACTCAATTAAATTCTGCCATTAACAATAATAATAAATCAGTAGCTAAAATAATAATAATTAAAAGCTAAAATAGTAATAATTAAATACTATTAATAAATAATTTTTATTTTTCTCACCTCAGACATTATTGTCAAATCTTGAATCGAATCGTGAATCGTTTTGCTAAAATAATGAATCATGAATCGCATGATTCATTTTATTTAACACTAGCAATCGGGCACAAATAAAGTGAATCACACGATTCACAATTCATTATTTTAGCAAAACGATTCACGATTCAATTCAAGATTTAACAATAATGTCTGAGATGAGAAAATTGAAAATTATTTATTAATATTATTAAATTATTATTATTTTAGTTATTGATTTATTATTATTATCAATGGTGGAATTCAACGTTGAAAATGATAATTAAAAGCACTTCATTGAGTTATTATTCTTATATTTTTCTATTAATTGATTACTATTGTCAATGGTAAATTTGAATTCAGTTAATGACAAAATTCACAAAGGAGTTCAGCATTGAAAGTGGTAGTGGAGCTTACATGGACTTCATTGAGGACTTGTGCATTAAATTGGGAGAAACCTTTTCACACAATATTCTCATACTTCCTGCTTAGCAAAATCCACCCACTCGATGGTTCAACATCATACTGTGAACCAACAACCATTAGATCAGGTTGAGTATTCAACGGGACAACCCCCACTTGGACGCCTACCAATTGGAGAATTCTGAGGAGTGATTGGAGTTCGAGCGTACTTCTCTTACTGCTCCACATCTAATTCCCGGATCCACTTTCTTGGGTTACGATGGCGATTATAATGTTCTGGAACACGTTTCCGGACAATGTATAAATAACATAGCCATTGGCCCGACCGCACTCACTAATGCCGTAAATGATCTGGCTACCTCCACGATCTCCTACGTAGACCGCATGAGGTCACTAATCATCGTGATTCAAATGATCTGCGAATCAATTACATTCACTCGCATCTCTGACCTTTTCACTACCACATTTAGCAGCAACAACAGCTTTTTCGCCACCCCCTGACTGGATACTAGCACTAGTGCGTGGCTGAGGAGACCTTTTTACCGCATTGCTGGGAGTCGATGTTGATCCCAATAATTTCTTCGGACTTCTGCAAGCCAATGATATGAATATCATCTCTGCTCTAGGCGCGATTGTCGTACTTGGCATGTTGCTCAAGACCATCCGCGCATCATCATCATCAAAACCTAAACCCTAAACATTAGGGTTTAGGGTTTAGGGTTTGGGAGGTTAGGGGTTTAGGGGTTAGGGATTAGGGGTTGAGGTTAGGGGCTTGAGGTTTAGATTAGTTTAGGGGTTTAGTTTAGGGTTTGAGGGTTTAAGATTTAGGGTTTGGGGTTTGAGGGTTAGGGGTTTAGCGGTTTGGGTGTTGGGGTTTGGGGTTTGGGTGTTCGTTTTAGGGTTGGGGGTTGGGGGTTGGTTGTTGGGTCCCTAGGATTTAGGGTTGAGGGTCTAGTGTGTAAGGTTGAGGGTCTAGGGTCGAGGGTTGGGGTTTAGGGATTGGGGGTTTGAAGTTTGGGGGTTATAGGGTTAGGGTTTAGGGTTTAGGGTTTGGGGTATGGGGTTAGGTTTTGGAGTTTGGGATTTAGGGTTTAGGGTTCAGGGCTTAGGGTTAGGGGTTTTTGGGTTTTGGGGTTTCGGGTTCAGGATTCGGGGTTTGGCTTGTAGGGTTTGGGGGTTTAGGGTTTAGTGTTTAGTGTTTAGGGTTTGTGATTTGGGGTTTTGGGATTTTTAGGTTTTGCGTTTCGGGTTTCGGGTTTTGGATTTAGGATTTGGGGTTAGTGGTTAGGGTGTAGGGTTTGGGTTTAGGGTTAGGGGTTAAGGGTTTAGGGGTTAGGGTAGGGTTTATGGTTTAGGGTTTGGGGTTTGGGATTAGGTCTTGGGGTTTGGAGTTTAGGGGTTTGGGTTTAGGGTTTTAGGCTTTAGGGTTTTGCGGTTTCGAGGTTCGGCGTTTAGCTTTTAGGAGTTAGGCTTTAGGTGTTAGGGATTAAGGGTTAGGGTTAGGATTAGGGTTAGGGGCTTAGTGGTTAGGGTTTAGAGTTTATGGGTTAGGGTTTGGGGTTTGGGTCTAGGGATTTAGGGGTTAGGGTTGTAGGGGTTTTGCGTTTTGAGTTTGGGTTTGGGTTTGGGTTTGGATTTGGATTTGGGTTTAAGGTTTGGGGTTTGGGGTTTGATGTTTAGGTTTGGTGGTTTTAGGAGTTTTAGGGTTTTAAGGTTTTAAGGGATTAAGGTTTTGGGGCTTTGGATTTTGGATTTGGGGTTTAGTGTCTGGGGTTTAGAGGGTTTTTAGGAGGTTCACTGTTTTGGGTTTGGGTTCGGTGTTGGAGTTAGGGTTAGGGTTTGGGGGTTGGGATCTGGGGTCTATTTGGGTCTAGGGTCTATTAGGGTTTGGTGTTTGGGATTGGGGTTTGAGGTTTGGTGTTTGGGGTTTGGGGTTTTCGAGTTTGGGGTTTGGGGTCAAGGGTTTAGGGTCTAGGGTCTATTAGGGTTTACGATCTAGGGTCTAATGTCTAGGGTCTATTAGGATTTACGGTTTAGGATTTAAGGCTCTATTAGGATTTAGGGTCTAAGGTCTAGGGACTAAGGTCAGGGGACTAAGGTCCAGGGTCTAGGGTCAGGGGTCAGGGGTTTAGGATTTAAGGTTTAAGGTTTAGGAGTTAGGGTTTAGGCTTAGGGGTTAGGAGTTAAGGGTTCTAGGGTCAGGGGTCAGGGGTTTTGGATCGGGGGTTTAGAGTTTAAGGTTTAAGAGTTAGGGTTTAAGGTTTAAGAGTTAGGAGTTAAGGGTTAGGTGTTGATGTTGGGGTTGAGGTTAAGGGTTTAGGGGTTAAGGGTTTAGGATTTGAGATATAGTGTTTCAAAACCCTTAAACTCGAAACATAAAACCTCAAAACCCAAAACCATAAACCCTAAATCCCAAAATCAAACCCCAAACCCTAAACCCTAAATTCTAACCCTTTAAGAACCCTAAACCCCCTAAAAACCCAAAATCCAAAACCCAAAATGCAAAACCCTGAACCCTAAGCCCTAACCCTCAACCCCTAACCGAAAACCCAAAATCCGACCCCGAAACCCGAACCCGAACCCGAACTCGAAACCCCCAACCCGAACCCTAACCCCCAACCTAAACCCCTAAACAATAAACCCTAACCCTAAACCCTAACCCCAAAGCCCAAAGCCCTAACCACTAAACCCAAACCCCAAATCCTAATCCCTAAACTCCGAAACCCTAAATCCGAAAACCCCAACCTGTAAACTCCTAAAACCCCAACCCTAAACCATAAACCCTAAACCCGCACCCTAAAACCCCAAACCCTAACCCCGGACACCAAACCCTAAACCATAAACCCTACCCTAACCCTCTAAACCCTACCCTAAACCCTAAACCCTAAACCCTAACCCCAAACCCCCAAGCCCAATCCAACAACCCCCAAACCCCAGCACCCAACCCTCATCCCTAGACCCTCAAACCTAAACCCCAACCTCAAACCACCCAACCCTCCAACCTTAAACCCCAAACCCCAACACCTAAACCTCAAACCCCTAAAACCCTTAACTATAACCCTAAACCCCAAACCACTAACCCCTACCCCAATCCCAACCCCTAAACCCTAAACCCTTTGAGGTTTAGGGTTTGATGATTATGAGGCGCGGACGTTCCTGATCAACATGCCAAGTACAACAACTGCATCCAGAACGAACACAATATTCATATCATTGGGTTTTGTAAGTCGGAAGAAATTATTGGAAACAGCATCGACTCGCAAGAGGGCGGCAAAGAGGTCTCCCCAACAAAGCACTAGTGCTAACATCTAATTAGGAGGTGGCAAAGAAACTGCTGCTACTACTGAATGTGCTAGCGAGAAGATCGGAGATACGAGTAAATCTAATCGATTCGTAGATCATTTGAATCACGATGATCATTAACCTCGCGCGATCTACGAAGAAAATCGTGGTGGTAGCCAAATCATTTACGATATTAATGAGTACGGTCGAGCCAAGGGTTATGTTATTCATGCCATGCCTGGAAACACGTTCCAGGGCATTCTCACCACCATTGTAACCCAAGAAAGTGGATTCGACAATTAGATATCGAGAAGTAGCAAAATGATGCACGAACTCCAACCACTCCTCAAAAACTCCATTTGATAGGCGTCCAAGTAGAGGTTATCCCGTCAAATACTCAGCCTGATCCAATGATTGCTGGTTCGCAGTATGATATTGAACCATCGAGTGGGTAGATTCTGCTGAGTAGGAAGTATGGGAATATTGTGTGAAAAGGCCTCTCTCAATTCAACGCGCAAGTCCTCAATGAATTCCCTGTATGCTCCACTACCCCTTTCAATGTTGAACTCCTTTGTGAATTCTGCCATTAACTAAATTCAATTCTGCCATTGACATTAATAATCAATTAATAGAAAAATATAAAAATATTAACTCAATGGAGTACTTGTAAATATCGTTTTCAACGTTGAATTTTGCCATTGACAATAATAATAAATCAATAGTTAAAATAATAATAATTAAAAGCTAAATTATTAATAATTAAATACTATTAATAAATAATTTTCATTTTTCTCATCTCAGACATTATTGTCAAATATTGAATCGAATCGTAAATCGTTTTGCTAAAATAATGAATCGTGAATCGTATTATTCACTTTATTTAACACTAGTGGTCGGGCGCAAATAAAGTGAATCATACGATTCACGATTCATTATTTTAGCAAAACAATTCACGATTCGATTCAAGATTTGACAATAATGCTAGATATGAGAAAAATGAGAATTATTTTTTAATACTATTTAATTATTATTATTTTAGTTTTTAATTATTATTATTTTAGCTATTGATTTATTATTATTGTCAATGATAGAATTCAATTGAGTTAATGGCGAAATTCAACGTTGAAAAAGATAATTATAATCACTTCATTGAGTTATTTTATGTTTTTCTATTGATTGATTATTATTGTCGATGACAGAATTGAATTCAGACAATAGCGAAATTCACAAAGAAGTTCGACGTTGAAAGGGATAGTGGAGCTTACACGAACTTCATTGAAGACTTGCGCGTTGAATTGGGAGAGAACTTTTCACACAATATTCTCGTACTTCTCGCTTAGCAGAACCCACCCACTCGATTGCTCAACATTATACTACAAACCACCAATGATTGGATCAGGCTGAGGATTTAACGGAACAACCTCTACTTGAACACCTACCAATTAGATAATTCTAAGGAGTGGTTGGAGTTCGGGCGTACTTCTCCTACTTCTCCACATCTAATTTCTGGATCCACTTTCTTGGATTACGATGGCAGCTACAATGCCCTAGAACGTGTTTCCAGACAAAGTATGAATAACATAGCCCTTAGCCCAACCGCACTCACTAATGACGTAAACAATCTTACTACCTCCACAATCTCCTACGCAGATCGCATAAGGTCACTGATCATCATGATTCAAATGATCTACGAATCAATTACATTCACTCGTATCTCCGACCTTCTCGCTGCCACATTCAACCGCAGCAATTCTTCGCCACCCCCTGATTAGATGTTGGCACTAGTGCGTGGCTGGGGAAACCTCTTTACCACATAGCTGCGAGCTGATACTGATCCCAATAATTTCTTCTGACTTTCGCAACCCAATAATATGAATGTCGTGTCCACTCTGGACGCAATTGTCATACTTGGCATTTTGCTCAGGAGCGTCCGCGCAACATCATCATCAAACCCTAAACCCCGAACCCTTAACCCTTCAGGGGTTGGGGGTTAGGGGTTAAGGTTTGAGGGTTAGGGGTTTGGGTTTGGGTTTGGGGTTTGGGTGTTCGATTTAGGGTTGTGGGTTGGGGGTTAGGGGGTCGGGTGTTGCTAAAACCCTTAACTAAACCCCTAAACCCCAAACCCCTACCCCAATCCCAACCCCTAAACCTCTAACCCTCAACCCTAAAACCCTAAATCTCAAAAGGTTTAGGATTTGATGATTATGATGCGCGGACGCTCCTGATCAAGATGTCAAGTATGACAACCACATCCAGAGCGAACACAATATTCATATCATTGGATTTTGAAAGTCGGAAGAAATTATTGGAATCAGCATCGACTCACAGGAGGGCGGCAAAGAGGTCTCCCCAACAAAGCACTAGTGCCAACATCCAATTAGGAGGTGGCAAAGAAACTGCTGCTGCTGCTGAATGTGCTAGCGAGAAGATCGGAGACACAAGTAAATCTAATCGATTCGCAAATCATTTAAATCACGATGATCATTAACCTCGCGCAATCTGCGAAGAAGATTGTGAAGATAGCCAGATCATTTACGATATTAATAAGTGCGGTCGAGTCAAGGGCTATGTTATTCATACAATGTCTGGAAACACGTTCCAGGGCATTCTCACACCATCGTCACCCAAAAAAATGAATTCAGAAATTAGATGTCAAGAACTAGGAGAAGTATGCACGAACTTCAACCACTCCTCAAAAACTCCATTTGGTAGGCGTCCAAGTAGAGGTTATCCCATCAAATCCTCAGCCTGATCCAATGATTCCTGGTTCGCAGTATGATGTTGAACCATTGAGTGGGTAGATTCTGCTGAACATGAAATATAAGAATATTGTGTGAAAATGCCTCTCCCAATTCAACGCGCAAGTCCTCAATGAATTCCCTGTATGCTCCACTACCCCTTTCGACGTTAAACATTTTTGTGAATTCCGCCATAAACTAAATTCAATTTTGCCATTGACATTAATAATCAATCAATAGAAAAACATAAAAATATTAACTCAATGGAGTGCTTATAAATATTGTTTTCAACGTTGAATTCTGTCATTGACAATAATAATAAATCAATAACAAAAATAATAATAAATCAATAGTTAAAATAACAATAATTAAAAGCTAAATTATTAATAATTAAACACTATTAATAAATAATTTTTTTTTTCTCATCTCAGACATTATTGTCAAATCTTGAATCAAATCGTGAATCGTTTTGTTAAAATAATGAATAGTGAATCGTATTATTCACTTTATTTTTTAATACTATTTAATTATTATTATTTTAGTTTTTAATTATAATTATTTTAGCTATTAATTTATTATTATTTTAGTTTTTAATTATAATTATTTTAGCTATTAATTTATTATTATTGTCAATGACAGAATTCAATTGAGTTAACAGCAAAATTCAACGTTGAAAAAAATAATTACAAGCACTTCATTGAGTTATTATTTTTATGTTTTATATTGATTGATTATTATTGTCAATAACAAAATTGAATTTAGACAATAGCAAAATTCACAAAGGAGTTCGACGTTGAAAGGGGTAGTGGAGCTTACACAGACCTTATTGAAGTCTTGCGCGTTGAATTGGGAGAGAGCTTTTCACACAATATTCCCGTACTTCCCGCTTAGCAGAATCCACCCACTCGATGGTTCAACATCATACTACGAACCACCAATCATTGGATCAGGCTGAGGATTTAACGGGACAACCTCTACTTGAACACCTACCAATTGGATAATTCTAAGGAGTGGTTGGAGTTCGGGCGTACTTCTCCTACTTCTCCACATCTAATTTTCGAATCCACTTTCTTGGGTTACGATGGCAGCTACAATGTCTTGGAACGTGTTTCCGAAAAAGGTATGAATAACATAGTCCTTGGCCCGACCGCATTCACTAATGACGTAAATGATCTGGCTACCTCCACGATCTCCTACGCAGATCGCATAGGTCACTGATCATCATGATTCAAATGATCTACGAATCGATTACATTCACTCGTATCTCCGACCTTCTCGCTGCCACATTCAACCGCAGCAATTCTTCGCCACCCCCTGATTGGATACTGACACTAGTGCGTGGCTGGCGAGACCTCTTTATCACATTGCTACGAGCCGATGCTGATCTCAACAATTTCTTCCGACTTCCGCAACCCAATGATATGAATGTCTTGTCCACTTTGGACGCAGTTGTCGTACTTGACATCTTGCTCAGGAGCGTCCGCACAACATCATCATCTTAGGGTTTAGGGTTGGGGGGTTGGGGGTTAGGGGTTTAGGGGTTAGGGTTTGGGGTTTGAAGGTTAGGGGTTTGGGTGTTGGGGTTTGGGGTTCAGGTATTCGGTTTAGGGTTGGGGGTTAGGGGTTTGAGTGTTGCGGGTTAGGGTTTGGGGTTTAGGATTTAAGATTGAGGGTTGAGGGTCTAGGGTCGGGGGTTGGGGTTTAGGGTTTATAGTTTGGGATTAGCGGTTTGAAGGTTTGGGATTAGAGGGTTAGCGGGTTAAGGTTTAGGATTTAGAGTTTACGGTAGGGTTTAAGGGGTTAGGGTAGGGTTTATGGTTTATGGTTTAAGGTTTCGGGTTTGGGTTTGGGATTTGGGGTTAGGTTTTGGAGTTTGGGGTTTAGGATTCAAGATTTAGGGTTTAGGATTTAGCGGTTAGGGTAAGGGGTTTTTGGGTTTCGGGGTTCATGGTTTAGCTTTAAGGGTTTGGGGGTTTAGAGTTTAGGATTTGGGGCTTTCGGTTTTTAGGTTTTGGGTTTAGTGCTTAGGATTTTTTAGGATTTTAAGGTTTAGGATTTGGGGTTAGGGGTTACGAGTTAGGGTGTAGGGTTTAGGGTTAAGGGTTAGGGGTTTAAGGGATAGGGGTTAAGGTAGGGTTTATGGTTTAGGGTTTGGGGTTTGGGGAATGGGGTTAAGTGTTGGGGTTTGGGGTTTGCGGTTTAGGGGTTAGGGGTTTGGGGTTTGGGTTTTGGGGTTGGGGGTTTTGGGTTTGGGATTTCGGGGTTTCGGTGTTCAGAGTTTAGCTTTTAGGGATTAGGGGTATAGGGTTTAGGGTTTGGAATTTCATTTTGGGGTTTAGGGTTTTCGGGTTTTTCAATTTTTGGGTTTTGCGTTTTTTAGGGCTTAGTGTTTAGGATTTATGGTTAGGGGTTAAGGTTTAGGGTTTAGAATTTAGGGATTAGAGTTTAGTTGTTAGGGTTTGGGGTCTGGGATTTAGGGCTTTAAGGGCTAAGGATTAGGGTTTTAGGGGTTTGGGTTTCGAGTTTCTGGTTTGGGTTTGGGTTTGGGATAGGGGTTTGGGGTTTGAGGTTTAGGTCTTGAGGTTTGAGGGGTTTTAGGGGTTTATGGTTTTGGGGTTTTGGGCTTTGGGTTTTGGGTTTTGCATTTGGGGTTTAGATGGTTTTTAGGGGGGTTTAGAGGGTTTTTAGGGGGTTCACTGTTTAGGGTTTGGGATTTGGAGTTGGGGTTGGGGTTGGGGTTGGGGTTGGGGTTGGGATTTGGGGGTTGCGGTCTGGGTTCTAGGGTCTGGGGCTTGGGGTCTAGGGCCTATTAGGGTCTCGAGTCTTTCAGAGTTTAGGGTCTAGGAACTATTAGGGTTTAGGGTCTATTAGGATTTAAAGTCTATTAGGGTTTGGGGTCTAGGGTCAGGGGTCAAGGGTTTTGGGTCGAGGGTTTAAGGTGTAGGGTTTAGGGGTTAGGAGTTAGTCTTAAGGATTAGGAGTTAGGGGTTGGAGTTAGAGTTGGGGTTAGGGGTTTACGGGTTAGGGTTTTAGGGGTTAGGGTTTGGGACAGAACCCTTAAACCCGAAAGCCAAAACCCCAAAACCCAATCCCCAAAACCCCAAGCCATAACCCTAAACTCCAAACCCCAACACCGAACACCAAACCCTAAATTCTTATCCCAAAATCTCCTAAACCTCCTAAAATCTCTAAACCCTAAATCCTAACCCGTTAAGAACCCTAAACCTTATAAAAACATAAAACCCTAAACCTTCAACCCTCAACCCAAACCCCCTAAAAACCCTAAACCCCTAAGAACCCTAACCCCCTAAAAACCCAAAACCCAAAAACCAAAACCCTCAACCCTAACCCTCAACCCCTAAAACCCTAACCCCTACACCCTAAACACCAAACTTGAAACCCCGACCCTGAAACCCGTACCCGAAATCCCCAACCTCGAACCTAAATCCTAGCCCTAAACCCGAACCCCCAACCCCAAAATTCAAACCCCAACCCCCAAACCCTAAACCCTAAACCCGAAAATCCCAAACCCTAAACTCCTAAAACCCCAACCCTAAATCATAAACCCGAAACCCTAAATCCTAAACCCCAAACCCTACACCATACTTTAACCCTCTAAACCCAACCCTAAACCCTAAACCCAAACCCCTAAACCCAAACCCCAAACCCCGAACCCCGAACCCCGATCCCACAACCCCCAAATCCTAAACCCCGACCCCCGACCCCCAACCCTAAAGCCAAACCCCAATACCCAAACTCCTAACCTAAACCTCAAACCCCAACTCCTAAACTCTAAATCCTTAGGGTTTAGGGTTTGGGGTTTAAGGTTTGAGAATTATGATGCGCGAACGCTCTTAAGCAAGATGTCAAGTACGGCAATCGCGTCCAGAGCGGACACGATATTCATATCATTGGGTTGCGAAAGTCAGAAGAAATTATTAGGATTAGCATCAGCTTGCAAAAATGTCGCAGAGAGGTCTCCCCAGCCACGCACTAATGCCAGCATCCAATCAGGGGGTGGCGAAGAACTACTACTGCTGAATATGGTAGCGAGAAGATCGGAGATACGAGTGAATCTAATCGATTCGCCGATCGTTTGAATCACGATGATTAGTGACCTCGCGCGATCTGCAAAGGAGATCGTGGAGGTAGCCAGATCATTTACGACATTAGCGAGTGTGGCCGGGCCAAGGGCTATATTATTCATTTCTTATCCAGAAACACGTTCTAGGGCATTGTAGCCGCCATCGTAACCCAAGAAAGTTGATCCGAAAATTAGATGTGGAGAAGTAGGAGACGTACGCCAAAACTCCAACCACTCCTCAAGAACTCCATTTGGTAGGCGTCCAAGTAAAAGTTGTCACATCGAATTCTCAGCCTGATCCAATGATTGTTGGTTTGCAGTATGATGTTGAACCATTGAGTAGGTGGATTCTCCTGAATGGAAAGTACAAGAATAGTGTGTGAAAAGGTCTCTCCCAATTCAATACGCTAGCCCTCAATGAAATCCCTATACGCTCCACTACCCCTTTCAACGTTGAACTCCTTTGTGAATTCCGCCAACAACTGAATTCAATTATGCTATTGACATTAATAATCAATCAGTAGAAAAACATAAAAATAATAACTCAATGGAGTGCTTGTAGTTATTATTTTCAACGTTGAATTCTACCATTAACTCAATTGAATTCTGCCATTGACAATAATAATAAATCAATAGCAAAATAATAATAATTAAAACCTAAAATAATAATAATTAAATACTATTAATAAATAATTTTCATTTTTCTCATCTCAGGTATTATTGTCAAATCTTGAATTGAATCGTGAATCGTTTTGCTAAAATAATGTATAGTGAATAATATGATTCACTTTATTTAACACTAGCTGTCGAGCGTAAATAAAGTGAATCATACGATTCACAATTCATTATTTTAGCAAAACGATTCACGATTCGATTCAAGATTTGACAATAATACCTGAGATGAGAAAAATGAAAATTATTTATTAATATTATTTAATTATTATTAATTTAGTTTTTAATTATTATTGTTATTTTAGTTATTGATTTATTATTATTGTTAATGGCGGAATGCACCAAGGAGTTCAACGTTGAAAGAGGTAGTGGAGCTTACAGGGACTTCATTAAGGACTTGTGCGTTAAATTGGCAGAGACCTTTTCACACAATATTTCTGTACTTCCTGCTCAGCAAAATCCACCCACTCGATGGTTCAACATCATAGTGCGAACCAACAATCACTGGATCAGGCTTAGGATTCGATGGGACAACCTCTACTTGGACGCCTACCAATTGGAGAATTCTAAGCAATGGTTGGAGTTTGGGCGTACTTCTCCTACTTCTCCACATCTAATTCCCAGATCCACTTTCTTGGATTACGATGGCGGCTAAAATGCCCTAGAACGTGTTTCCAGACAAGGTATGAATAAAATAGCCCTTGGTCGGACCACACTCACTAATGTCGTAAATGATCTGGCTACCTCCACGATCTCCTACACAGATCGCATAAGGTCACTGATCATCGTGATTCAAATGATCTGCGAATCGATTACATTCACTCATATCCCTGACCTTCTCGCTGTCATATTCGGCAGCAGCAGTTCTTCGCCACCCGCTGATTAGATGTTGGTACTAGTACGTGGCTAGGAAGACCTCTTTGCTGCATTGCTGCGAGCCGATGCTAATCCCAATAATTTCTTCCGACTTTTGCAACCCAATGATATGAATATCGTGTTCACTCTTGACGCAGTTGCCGTACTTAGCATCTTACTCAGGAGCATCCGCACATCATCATTATCATCAAACCCTAAACCCTAAAGGTTTAGGGTTTAGGGTTTGGGGTTGGGGCTAGGGGGTTTATGGGTTTAGTTTAGGGTATTAGGGGTTTAGTTTAGGGTTTTAGGGGTTTGGGGTTTTGGGGTTTTGGGATTCAGGTGTTCGGTTTAGGGATGGAGGTTAGGGGTTGAGGGGTTGGGTTTTGGGGTTTTAGGTTTTGGGTTTAGGGTTTAGGGTCTAGGGTTTAGGGTCTAAGGTCGAGGGTTGGGGTTTAGGGTTTGGAGGTTGGGGTTGGGAGTTTGAAGGTTTGGGGTTTGGGGGTTAGGGTTTAGGATTTAGGGTAGGGTTTAGGGCGTTAGGGTAGGGTTTAGGATTTGGGGTTAGGTTTTGGAGTTAGGGGTTTAAGATTTAGGATTTGGGGTTTTTGACTTTCGGGATTTCGGGGTTCGTGGTTCGGGGTTTAGCTTTTAGGGTTTAGGGTTTGAGATTTAGGGTTCGGGCTTTGGGCTTTGGGGTATTGGGGTTTTTGGGTTTTGGGTTTAAGGTTTGTTAGGATTTAGGATTTAGGGTTTAGAATTTGGAGTTAGAGGTTAAGGTGTAGGATATAGGGTTAGGGGTTGGGGGTAGGGGTTAGAGGTTGGGGGTTGGGGGTTAGGGTAGGGTTTTGGAGCAAGGATCCTCTAGAGTGATTTTTCCCTAAAGTTTCCTAAAGTGCTACAGTGTATGGTTGAGATTTACTGGCAAGTCACATCAATTTTTCTGATGTGACTTGCCAATAAATCTCAACCATACACTGTAGCACTTTAGGAAACTTTAAGAAAATTTCACTCTAGAGGATCCTTGGTGAGGGTTTTGGGTTTGGGGTTTGGTGTTTGGGGTTTAAGGCTTAGGGTTTTGGGATTTGGGGTTTAGGGTTTAAGGGTTTCGGGATTTCGGGGTTCGGGGTTTTAGGGTTTGGGATTTGGGGTTTTTGGTTTTTGGGTTGAGGGTTTAGAGTTTTTTAGGGTTTATGGTTTAGCGGTTAGGGTTACGGGTTAGGGTTATGGGTTAAGGTTAGGGGTTAGGGGTTGGCGGTTAGGGGTTAGGATTTTAGAGGTTAGGGTTTAGGGTTCAAGATTCAGGGATTAGAGTTTAGAGGTTAGGGTTTAGGCGTTTAGGAGTTGGGGTTTTAGGGTTTTATTGGATTTGGTTTCGAGTGTCGGGTTTGGGTTTGGGTTTGGATTTAGGGTTTGAGGTTTGGGGTTTGAGGTTTGAGGTTTTGAGGCTTAGATTTTGGGGTTTTAAAGGTTTTAGGGTATTTGGGCTTAGAATTTAGGGTTTTGGGTTTTGGGGTTTTGGGTTTTGGGTTTAGAAGTTTTTAGGGGGTTTAAAAGGTTTTTAGAGGGATCACTATTTTGGTGTTGGGGTTGGGGTTAGGGTTGGGTTTTGGGGGTTGGGGTCTCGGGCCTAGGGTATGCTAGGGTCTGTTAGAGTTTAGGGTCTAGGAACTATTAGGGCTTAGGGTCTAAGGTCTATTAGGGTTTGGGGCTCAAGGTTGGGGTTTGGGGTTTTGGGTCTGGGGTCTAGGATAGGGTTAATGGTCTATTAGGGTTTAGAGTCTAGGGTCTATTAGAATTTAAGGTCTATTAGGGTTTAAGGTCTAAAGTCTAGGGTCTAGGGTCGGGGGTCTAGGGTCGAGGTTCAGGGGTTTTGGGTCGGGGGTTTAAGGTTTAGGAGTTAGGATTTAAGGTTAGGGATTAGGAGCTAGAGGTTGGGGATTAAGATTTAGGGTTAGGGATTAGGAGCTAAAAGTTGGGGATTAGGGATTAGGGATTAGGGTTTTAGGGTTTAGGGCTTTAGGGGTTAGCGGTTATGGTTTAGGGGTTATGGTTTGGAGTTTGGTGTTTAGGGTTTCAAAACCCTTAAACCCAAAATCCAAAACCCCAAACCATAAACTATAAACCCCAATCCTCAAACCCTAATCCTAAGGTGGTGTTTGGAAAGTTTGGCCCCGTTTGTTTTCAGATATAAAATGGAATGGATTGATAGTGAGGGGATTACTATTGAAGGGATTGTTAGTGAGAGAATTGATAGTGAATGGATTAGTAAAATTGTGTGTTTTCATAGTGAGGGGATTAGCAAAATTGTGTTTGTTTTGTTAGTGAGGGGATTGTTAAATTATTTTTTATATAAAATAATAAAACAAATAAAATTATGATTTTTACTTAACAAAAAATACAAAAACATTAAACATTAATGTTTTTAAAAAAAATGCCTATGAAGTAAAAAATAAAAAATAAAAAATAAAAAATAAATTGCGTTGACTGGTTGACCGGCCGGACTTCCGGGCAGACGTCCCGTAACACCCAATCCGAACGGACTAGTTGCTAATACCATCTCTCACTCCAGATTACTAATACCCTTTAGCAAGGCCCCTCATAGTCCCTTCGAACTACTAATCTAGAGTTCCAAAATCAAAACAAACGGAAGCTTTGTTCACTATTCATCTATCACAGTCCGGAGTGGACTGTGATAGAGGATAACAAACGGGACCTTTGTATGTTGGGTTTTTTTTTGATTTTTTACACTAAAAGATCAACTTTTGCAAAACTAAAAAAAACAAATCCAAACAAAATATCGCATCTAACCCCATAATCATTTCACTTTTTCTCTCACAAACATCACATCCAACCACAAAAAAACCCAACTATCTTCCCAAACACCAAAAAAAATTTATCCAATAATATCCTTCAACTAAAAAAAATTATATAAAAACACATTTCCCAAACACCCACTAAACCCCCAAACCCCGAATCCCAAATCCTAAACCCTAAACCTTAATCCCAAATCCCAAATCCCCAAACCTCAACCCAAACAACAAACCCAAAACCCAAAAACCCAAAACGCTCGAACCCTAAAACACCTACCCCTAAACCCTAAACAACCCCAAACCCCTAAACACCAAAACCCATAACCCCAAACCCTAAATAACCCTAAATCCCAACCTCTAAACCCCTAAACTCCTAAACCCCCAACTCCCAACCTTAAAATCCTAAACCCTAAACCTTAAAACCTGAACTCATCCTTCACGTTTGAGATCGTATATAGCCTTGGATATATGAAGTTTAGTGACCGTTCCCAAGCAATATATGCCCATTTCCCACTATTAAAACAAATTATTATTCCTTCCAATATCTTTGACATTGAATTCCTTGCATTCTAACTCCATTATACTCTTCCAGACGCCTGAATTTTTCCATTTTCAAAAGAAAAAACCGAGAGAGAGAGAGAGAGAGAATATATATATATATATATATATATTTCATGCAAAATATTACAATTTTTGTAGAATTATATATAGAACTTTTTACTTAAAACTCATAGACACAAAAGCCTAACAGCCCCCAATCATGGATACAAGATAAGGAAACAAATGAAAAAACACCCAAGCAGTCATGAATAGACAAGTTCAATCATCAATAGTAATCAATAGACAAGTTCCAACTCTAATTCAAATTGATATAATAACAAACATCTGGTGTGCAAAACACACAAATTGGATCCAAGGAGCTAAAAACTACTTTTAAAATGAACAAATAGATGAAAACTAGATAAGTTAAATGAATCGAAACACATAAAAACTTTCGAACAAAAAAGGAATTCCAACATATGAGACAAACAAAATCAATCTATATGATCCAAATCGATGCTTGCTACCTTCAACATAGAGTCCATTTTCAAATTGGTTCAAATTACAAATCTAGAATCAAAATTAGATAATTCAAATGGTGCTACAATCATTTCAATGGTGAATTAAAGGAAGAGGGTGAGAGAGAGAGAGGGGAAATACTTGAAAGAGATGGTGATGGCAATGCAGACACAAAGGAAGACAATGTTGCTTCAACAGCAAGACAAAGAGAGGCGGTGACTTTGCCCAATCTATTATTCTTCCACTGAACAATTGAGAAGTTACGTACGAAAATAAACCCTAATAAATTGGGGGCAAATGAGAGAGAGAGAGAGGAAATACTTGAAAGAGATGGTGATGGCGATGCAGACACAGAGGAAGACAAAGTTGCTTCAACGGCGAGACAGAGAGAAACGGTGACTTTGCCCAATCGATTATTCTTCCACTGAACAATTGAGAAGTTACGTACGAAAATAAACCCTAATAAATTGGGGGCAAAGGAGAGAGAGAGAGAGAGAGAGGATGAACAGTTCGGGGAAAATAAACAATACCTGTGCGAGATGGTGATGGCAGTGATGCTCTAATGGCGATACAGAGAGACGCGATGAACAAGAGAGTGAGAATTAGGAGAGACAACATAGAGAAAGTGGAGAGAATAAAAGAATGTGACTGCGAGAATAATAATAAGGAAAATACTATACGACCTAAATGAATTATTAAATATTTTATCAAATCCATGTGGGATTTATACACATGCAATTTGTGTGAGTCTCATACCTGGGAATGGATCTATCATCTGAATGGAAAGAGAGTTGGGAATTTATACCTGAGGCCAAAAACAGCTACTGCTTTCTCACCAAAGAGAAGGGTCTTGGAATCCTTCACCTTGAGTTCATGATGCTTCCATTGACCGTGAACACTATCATACTTGAACATGTAAGTCTGCAACAACAAAACCAATAAATATAAACAAACACCCTACTTGAACATGTAAGTCTGCAACAACAAAACAAATAAATATAAACAAACACCTTACTACTACTACTAGTAGCTTAACAGAGACAGAAAGCATCAAAAAGCATTAAAAGCATCAAAAAGCATTAACCCAAATGCAAATAACTCCAAAATTCAACAGATCGGAAACATAACCTAACAGGATCATGTTTTGTATTCCGATCGGACAGTTTAAACTTCAGATCCACTTATTAACTTGAGTACAAATTAAACCCAGAGCACATACAGACTAATTACAATACAAAGTAGTACTAAAAATAATACATAGATATGAAACCCATGATTATGAGATTAAAGAAGGAGTTTTAAGTAGAACCATGTAGTCAGTGGCGATGAAGGGATCGTTGACAGCGACGAGCTCAACATCGTCTCTTTTCAGAGCCCCTCTGGCCACCACCGGCCAATCCTTCCAAAGCCTAATTTTCACCATTTCATGATTACGACAAAACTCCTATAATAATAATAATAATAATAGGAACATAAACAAAAGGATCCAAGTTTAGATCTAGTACCATTGATTCCGATCTTGATCTTGCCTGTCCACAAATCCCCCAAAAAATAATTAAAAAAGAGAGACAATTAGAATACGACAGTCAAAAACTGATTAAAATGATTGCCACAATAAAATTGAAGAAAGAAGTGCTCACCCATGATCTGAAGGGAGGAGAGGAGAGGGAACAGACTGCAGAGAGAGAGTGAGCGATGAAGGGAGAGAGAGAGAGCTGCGGAGCGGAGAAAATGAAACTTGTAGGGTTTAGTATGAAACTTGTAGGGTTTAGTATACAGACAAACAAAAGCTGTAGTGGAGGAGTGGGAGACCGGAAGGAACGGTTGGTGCGTAGGTAAATGATGGGTCGACTATTACGAATGCAGGTGCATGGTAACGTATCGTGCTACCTCCATGTCCGGCGTCCGATTCGATGATTTCCAGATGCGGTGACGAGGAGAACATTATCTGTACCGTTCGATTGACGAAGCGATAGGCTGAGCACGGTCTGATTTAGATCGTTTTGGAATGAAATCAAGATCAAATTATTGTTTATGATTTTATAAAAATATGTACTTTTTGTATATATATAATTTTTGAATTTTAGGTTTTGTAATAGTTTTTTTTTTGTTATAATTATTTGATTTTTTTTTTTAATATTTAGGTTAAGTTTGGCATCTCTTCAAAAAGTCAAAAAATTACTCAAAAAATTAAAAAGTTACCACTATTCATAAAAAAAATATTAAAAAATTAATTTTTCACACATCCATACAACTCAGCAATCATGTATGTTTAGCGTTGTGCAGCGTTTGTTAAGAAAAATTGCACAGTTTTGGTGTAATTTTCACACAGTGTTGTTCGGCCCGTGGGGGCCCATCACGGGTCCCGTTTTGATAATCTAAATCGTCAATGTGTAGAACTCGTCGAATACTATATATATGTAAAAAAACATATTGATCGGATATCGATAACTACATGATCAAATCAATTTTGTATAAAAAAAATGGATGGTGTTATAATTAACGATTGAAAAAAAACAAATCTGATCAGATAGCTATCGATATCCGATCAACGTAATTTTTTATAACCATATAGTGCTCAACGAGTTTTACACTTTGAACGGTTCATATTATCAAAATGGGACTCGTGATGGCCCCCATGGGCCAAACATAACCGTCCAGTTCAATGCCCGAAAAGTAGCCAAGAATTCTTACCATCAATTCGGCTGCGCAGATTGTATGGCTGTACAACACACCTCTCTAATCTTCTCTTACACACTTCTTTCTACAATTTTTTAATACACATTTTTCTATAAAAAGTCAAAAAGTTAACTCAAACATCCATATTTTTTCCTCAACTTTTTAGTCCAAAAAAATAAAAAGTGCACTTATTTAGGATACCCCAAACAACCCTCTTAATATTTATGTCTAAAAGTCTAACCAGTTAAAATGTTTAAATATTTAAATATTTTTATCGTTGATATATTTATATACTTTTAGGTAATGTTTAAATAAAACATTTTACAAATGAAATTAATATTGTTACACAATATAAATAATAAATATATATTTTTATTTAAATTACACAAATTGTGCATGTGAATGACTAGTATGAATAACATAAAACGTGTAGATTTATGTATGATAATTTTTATGTAGGTGTTGTTTGTGTGTGTATTTAAACTATGGATAGGTCTACGTACTCTAGAAGACAGATATTACTCGGCTCTTTTCTACACGATCAGGAAAGCCGAATAAAACAGATGAGCCGAGTAGATATCGAACTATAGAGCCGAGTAAATAAAAGAATAATGAGTGAAAAGTGGACCTGGCCCCGAGGCCCAGGAAATGAGTATAAATAGAGGAACAACACACTAAGAAATGTATGTGAGAATTATTGTGCTTAACTTAGAATATAAGTAATCTTGAGAGTTGAGACTGACTTGTCCATCGAAGTGCTAATTCCGGCACCCCCGACCGGAGTGTTTATTTCTTTTTAGGTGACTATCAGCAGATCACGAGCATCCCCCAAGATCAGAAGAGTATTTCCAAACCACTTCTCCACAATTGGCGCCGTCTGTGGGAATATTCAAGCATATCCATGTTGGGCGTGTGGAGGACCCTCCAATAGTCACCGATGAAACCACGCAGATAGACAATTTCACTCCAACAAACATGCATGGACTGGAGATTATCCCAGCAAGACGCGCTTTGAACTTCGCCTCACCTTCGACTCTAGAGCATGAGGCAATGCAAGCGATCATGGAACAGGCAAAGCAAAACGAGCAAAGGTTGGAGAACACGATCGCTGAGAACGAGCGTCTCCGTCAGGATTTGGCCTTGGAGGTGGCAAAGTCCAAACAAGTCGTGCCCCAAGATCCGGAACGACCTCTGAAAGCAGGCGGTCGACGACCTCAAGCTCGGAAACAAGACATTGACAGCTGCTATGCTTTGAAAGACCACCTTGAGGAGTTGGTGCAAGATGGTCGGCTCCAGCAACGTGTCCGAAAGAGCGCAACCAAAACAGTTGCATTACAGCAGGATTCACCCCCGCCTGGCGTCATTCATGTGATATACAGCTTGTCGACGCCTCCAACCGTGCATGCAATTCAGTCACACCGAGTACCCCAAAAGCAACTAACGCCAGCAAAAAGGCCACGAGAAGCTCCGAGTATTACCTTCGATGATTCTGATCTTATTGACATAATAGTCCCCCGCATTGATCCACTGGTCATTGAACTACGCGTAAACCATTTTACCGTTGAGCGCGTTCTCATAGACCAAGGGAGTACTTCGGAGGTTATGTATTACAAGACCTTCATCAAACTCGGCTTAAACGAATCAGACCTGTTTTCGGCTTCTTATCCACTATTCGGCTTCAACGCAAATCCAGAGTATCCGTTGGGGAAAATCACACTACCCGTTCGAGCAGGCTCCCGAACAGTGGATGTGGAATTCTTAGTCGTCAAGCTTCCTTCGCCGTATAATCTCATCATAGGGCGAACTTGGTTGCATACAATGCGCGCCGTTCCAAGCACCTATTATCAGCTGCTGCGCTTCCCGACCGAATATGGCATTGAGCAAATCCGTGGTTCCTAGCAATTGGCACAGGCATGTTATCTCCTTTCCGGAAAAACGCCAAAGGAGTTGCAAGTTAATTCCATTGAGGTACCGGATCGAGACAGCCTCGACGATGTCAAGCGACTCCCAAATGAGATAGCCACGGAAGACCTAGACCGAGTTGAGATTGACGGCAATCCAGAGAGGTTCTTCATGGTCCGCACCTCCCTGAGTCAAGCCGACTGACAGCAGCTAGTATCCTTCATGCTCGGCAATCTTGATGTATTCGCGTGGACTCCATATGAAATGTCGGGCGTAGACCCATTTGTTTCGGAGCACCTTTTAAATGTTGACCCTAAGTGCAAGCCGATCATTCAGAAAAAGCCGACGATCAGCCGCAGAGCACACTACCGCCGTCGTTGAAGAGGTAGACCGGCTGCTTGATGCCGGAGCAATCAGGGAAGTGACTTACCCCACATGGCTCTCTAATACTGTGGTTGTGAAGAAGAAAAATAGGAGTTGGCGAGTCTGCGTCGATTTTACAGATCTAAACAAAGCCTGCCCAAAGACTGTTTTCCTCTTCCCAGGATAGACCAACTTATAGATACTACGACGCGTCATCAGCGTATGAGCTTCCTTGATGCCTACAGAGGTTATCATCAAATCACTATGCATCCGGAGGATCAAGAGAAAACTGCATTCCTCACCCCAAAAGGTACCTATTGCTATAAGGTTGTGCCTTTTGGGCTGAAGAATGCAGGGGCAACCTACCAGAGACCAGTCACCACCATGTTCAAGGAGCAACTCGGCAAGACTATGGAAGTGTACATTGACGATATGGTGGTCAAGTCCAAGGAAGAGCAGAATCTTATAGCCGATCTGGAAGAGACATTCGGCATCCTACGTAAATATGGAATGAAGTTAAACGCTTCCAAATGTGCGTTTGGTATCGGCTCTGGCAAATTCTTGGGTTACATTGTCAACCACAGAGGAATCGAAGCCAACCCAAGGCAAATCACAGCAATCCTGGAGCTCGGCTCCCCTCGTTCAGTAAAAGAGGTTCAAAAGTTGATGGGGATGGCCGCTGCACTCAACAGGTTCATCAGCCGGTCCACAGATCGCTGTTGGTAATTCTTTCATACACTACGGCAAGGCAAGGCTTTTGAATGGTCCGCCGAATGCGAAGCCGCTTTCAACGGCCTGAAGACCTACCTCCGCTCCGTACCACTCCTGACAACACCCTCCGTTGGCGACCCGCTCATTTTGTATCTGGCAGTTTCTGACCGAGCCGTCAGCGCCGTACTGATAAAGGAAGAGCTGGGGGAGCAGCGGCCAGTGTATTATGTGAGCAAGACAATGGTTGACGCCGAAACACGCTACCTTCCACTGGAAAAGCTCATCTTAGCCCTAGTCATTGCGGCAAGAAAACTGATGCATTACTTCTAGGGGCATAGCATTGGGGTGCTAACAGATTATTCCCTCCGATCAATACTACGCAGTGCGGAAGCATCTAGACATGTTTCAAAGTGGGCTCTGAAACTCAGCCAGTATGATATTCAGTTTCTACCCAGAACCTCAATCAAGGGACAAGTGTTTTCCGACTTTGTCGTTGAATTCACTAGGGGCCTTGCTGACTTCAAGTCTGATGAAATTCGACCAAAGCTGAACTGGAGGATTTATGTTGGGAACATTTGGCAGTTGTATTATGATGGATCGTCCAACCAGCAAGGTAGTGGAGCCAGAGTTGTAATCATGGCCCCCGACGGCGCAATAATTGAGCAGGCCGTCAAGCTTAGCTTCAAAGCATCAAATAACGAAGCCGAATACGAAGCCCTTTTGGCCGGTTTGTGGAATGCGCATATCCTGTGTGCTCGGCATTTGCTTGTGTTTTGCGACTCAAAACTGGTGATCAATCAGCTAAAGGGGGAGTACGCAGCAAGAAACGACCGTATGGCGGCCTACATGAAAATGACCAATTCTTGTTGGCAAAATTTGACCATCATGAGTTGAACCAAATAACACGTGATCAGAACACCCATGTAGATGCCTTGGCTTGCCCAGCCTCCGCAATCAACTCAGAGATTAAATGAACCATCGAAGTAGGTTTAATCCCGGAGCCAAGCATTGGCCCTTCGGAGGAAGTCCAGGTCAACGTTATAGAATCTGCACCAAGTTGGATGGAACCCATTGTTGCATTCCTATCTTCCGAACAACTCCCAGAGGACAAGAAAGAAGCGCACAAGCTGCAAAACAAAGCCATGCAATATTACTTGGATCCGCAAGGAAGGCTTTATAAAAAATCCCTCTCTGGCCCATATTTGAAATGTGTGCACCTGGACAAAGTCGAGGAGCTTCTGACCGAGATACACGAAGGCAGTTGTGGTGCCCATTCTGGCGGACGCTCTTTGGCAGACAATGAGAGCGGACGCCGAATGTTACGCAAAAAAGTGTGAACAGTGCCAGAAGTTCTCCCCGTTAAACCATTTTCCTGCTGAAGAGTTGAACTCTATCACCAGTCCCTGGCCGTTCGCCCAGTGGGGGCTCGATATTGTAGGACCATTGCCAAGGGCCCCAGGAAACAAGCGATACCTGATCGTTGTAACAGACTATTTCACGAAATGGGTTGAAGCGGAGGCATTAACACACATTCGGGATGCTGATGTTAAGCGCTTTGTGTGGAGGAACATCATAACACGATTCGGTATTCCAAGAGCTCTTATCTCAGACAACGACACCCAGTTTGATTGTGGCGTGTACCAAGAGCTGTGTAGTAAGTATGGTATCCGGCCTTACTTCTCTACGCTGGCTTACCCCCAAAGCAATGGTCAAGCCGAAGCCTCTAACAAATCCATCTTGGACGGCATTAAGAAGAGGCTGGAGAAAGCCAAAGGCAAATGGGTCGAAGAATTGCCGAGTGTATTGTGGGCCCATCGAACTACGCCGATAAGATCAACTAGAGAAACGCCGTTTGCCCTATGCTTTGGAACCCAGGCGATCTTACCCCTAGAGATCGGCCACCCGACCCTCAAGTCGCAAGTTTTTGATACGGGCCGAAACGACATGATGCTGGCTTTGGATTTGATTTTAATCGAAGAACGAAGAGACCGAGCCCTTGCGTCCATGGCACGGTACCAGCAGCAGTTGGCAAAGTCGTATAATCAACACGTTCAGCTGCGCCGCTACACACCATGACAGTTGGTCCTAAAGAAGGTGCTTCCAGTCGATAGGAAATCGGCCGATGAAAAACTGGGTCCAAACTGGGACAGCCCCTACCAGATTGATTCTATTGCGGGAGCGAGGGCGTACCAGCTGAAAGATATGTCAGAAAGGAATCTCCCACAGCCTTAGAATTCAACAGATTTACGTAAATTCTATCATTGACCCGACTTGTGGGACTTGATATTTGTACAAAATTTCACTTCTGCAATGCGAAGTTTCTTATTTCTTAATCACGCGATTCAGTTCACGAGCTCCTTGGGCCGATAAAGCCTTCTGATTCGGAGCGCCCTTCGTGGATATCACGATTGGCCGATTAAGTCTCTGAATTCGGAGCACCCTTCGTGGATATCACGATTGGCCGATTAAAGCCTCCGGATTTGGAGTGCCCTTCGTAGATATCATGATTGACCGATAAAGCCTCCGAATTCGGAGCACCCTTCGTGGATATCACGATTGGCTGATTAAAGCCTTCGGATTCGGAGCGCCCTTCATGGATATCACGATTGGCGGATTAGGCTGGTTAAGACCGGCTGCCTCGAACGCTGAGTTTAGAGCTTCGTCGGCCTCTTCGGCCTCCGCAGCAAACTCTCTCGTTGGTTCAGCAACTACCTCAACCACCGGCGCTACATTTTGCTCCAAATCGGAAGCTTCGAGACCAATTTGCCTAAGGGTCTTGAAGCTAGGGAAGATTAGAGCCGTAAGGTGATGTTCGTGGGTCGGGATCGGAATATTGTCCGCAGCCGAGAACGTCGTATAAGTAGGCTCGTACCGCAAGAGTATATGGGCGGATCTCCCTTGATTCTGTACGTTTGGACGGCCAAAATACTTTAGTGCAGTCCTAATTTCCGCAAGGACTGTGTCGTCAGCCGAGGTCAAAATCCTCTTCAACTTACTGCCTGCAAAAATAAAAAATTAAACTTGAAGAAAAAGCCGAATAAAATAAGGATCAATAGACACAAGGGGTTACACGGCAACCTGGTTCACCCCTCTTTCTGGGAATAGGGTCTAGACGATCTTTGCCCTCGCCGAATTCCCAGTTGCCATGGATATTGACCATTACATCATCAACTCGTTTGCCAGAGCTGGCAAGCATGGTAACCAAGTGATGGTCGGTGTCCTTCGCCATGAGAAAATAGCGCCCGAGTCGACCGGAGGATTTGGCTAAGGCGTAGCAGTGCCAAATCGCCGAAATGCCAAGGTTGATCCTAAGGCGCCGGATCAACTCTACAATTTCCATTATGACTTGAAAGAAGTTCACATTGGGTTGGGAAAGAATTAGACCCCAATGATGGAGGACAGCCCTAAGAAATGGATGAAGGGGAAAACGAACCCCGCCCTCCGCAATGGATAAGAGAGGAAAAACAATGGTATTTTGGTCTTCCTTCTCTTTAGCAAAGAGGGTCGGTGCTCCCCATGGTGAAACACTAGGGCGAATGAAGCCCTTATTTAGCAATTCCTGAAGCTGAATCTTCAACTCACTCAACTCGGCTGGGGCAAAACGATAAGGCGCCATAGAGATCGGTGCTGTGCCCGGCACTAAATCAATGGAGAACTCTATCTCTCGATGTGGTGGCAAACTAACAAGATCCTCAGGAAAAACATCCAAATACTCGCGAAAAACATCCAAATACTCGCAAACCACTCTCGGTAACTCAATCTGGGTCTCATCACACTAACTACTCATAAAGCTAGCAAGTAGACCACTAAGCTCACTCCGCCCTTGCGAATCATACACCGGTGGCAACACACTACCAACCCGATCCCGCAAGAAATGGAAACACTCCCCGCTCAAGGTACAAACTGTGACCCTCTGGCGGTAGCAATCAATAATAGCCTGGTATGATGATAGCCAGTCCATACCTAAAATAACATCAAATCCCGACATGGGCATCACTACAAAAGGAAACGGAAGTCAGTGATCGGCGACCTCTATATCATAGCCCCTACATCCTTGTTTCAAAATCAACTCACACCCAATAGGTGACACTACACAAATAGGAGATGCTAACTATGCCAACTCCAATCCTAAAAAAAATACAAATGCAACAGATACAAAAGAATGAGATGCACCCGTATCAATCAATACACTAGTAACCGAGTTACAAAACAAGAAAGTACCTCTCACAATTGATGGAGCAGGTACGAGATCCTGCGCGGTAACGGCGTACACGCGCCCAGTAGGCCCCTGATCCACCTGCTCACCCCTCGGAGCATACGACTGCTGCACAGACTAGGATGACGAAGCTCCCAGATTGGCCCTCGAGGCCTGCACAGACTGAGCTGGTTGAAAACCCTGCGTCTGCCTAAAACCAGACGCGCCCGAAATGGCACTCAACTGTGGGCAAAACCTCTTCAGGTGCCCAGGCTGACCACATTGATAACAAGACAAGGGCTGGCCCCTGCCCTGACTCTGGCTCTACAGTCTAGCTAAAGATGAAGCAGCTCTCCGACCTCCTCCCCTCTGTGGGCAAACCGAAGCCTTGTGGCCCAGCTGACCACACTTGTAACAGGTGAAATCTCCTTGATTGCCTCTCCCCGAGCCTGCACTCGGCACTGGAAAGGTCGATCTAGCAACACCTCCTGAGACTGCTGAGGGTTAGCACCCCTCTATCTCCTGCCATCACCCTGACCATCTTGGCTCCTCTTGGAGCCTCTCTGTCCCTCCTCCTCCTACATCATGATCTCCATATGGGCTGCAGCATCAACCAAGGGCCCATAGTCTCGGATCATAGAACCCCAACTCTCATCTTGAGGCCGCGCCTCAACCTCTTCTCAAACTCGATATAGCGGCATTCCTCGGACGCCACAAGTTCAGGTGCGAACCTGGACAAGCTAGTAAAAGCAGCCTCATACTTGGCCACTGAAGAACTCAACTGTAAAAGCTGGCAAAACTGATCTCTCAGCTTCTCCCTGACTGCTGGAGATAAGTACTTCTCCTGAAAAGCCTCCACAAAAGCCTCCCACGTGCCAGCAATACGGCCCCTCATGTATTTCCACCACTGACCTGCACCCCCTTTAAGCTGGAAAGATGCCAAGGTCACTTTCAACGCCCCGTCCTCGATGCCAAGCATCTCGAACGTCTTACTCATCTGCTCCAACCACTCGTCAGCCTTAAGTGGCTCCTTTGGATCCCCAATAAACTCGTCCGGGTTAGATCGGAAGAACTCCCTCTTCAAGAAGGAAGGCCCTGCCTCAACAACCTGGGCCTGCACTGGAGCCTGAACTGGATTCTCAGCTCTGAGAATATCCATAGACTCCCTCAAAGCATCGGCTATCCCTCGGGCTAAAGCGCCCATAGCCTCTTGACCTGCTGGATCGGCCACATTGGCCTGGCCAACCCCCTCCTACTGTACCGGAATATCATCCGATAAAGGCATCTCCTGCCTACCACGTCTGCCACGTCTACCACCTCTTCCTCGTCCTGACATCCTAATAAAGGTAACGATGAACATAAGTGTGCCAAAACTAAACACTCGCGTCCTATTACATGGACAACTGTAATTCACTCCACGTAAGCACATAAACACATAAGCACTTACGAATTTCATTTCCGGATAATGATAGTCCCAAGGCGTTACTAGAGTTCCGGTTAGAAACAGCATTGATCAAGTGCTTTTCCAACAAGACTCACAGAAACCCAAGGATCCAATCAACATCCTGGAAACTAAATCCCATACCCAAGTAGTCACATAAACATGTTATCAAATAAACACATAATGTCACACATAAGTCTCTAACAAGCGAGACAAACCCATTGTGATACCAATCACTTCCCACGTACCCAAGGTATTCGAACCCTGTACGCTCTAATACCAAGTTGTAACGCCCTTAAAATAAACCCATAAATCATCCAACAATAGCATGCTTAGACACAAGAAAATAAAGCATAAATATATTCCATCAGAGTAATCATTACAAAATGTATTACATGTTGACAATGAAAGTAAATGCCCTATGGGCTTACAACTTTCCAAGTCAACACTTGGTTACAAAAAAAAAAAAGTACTAACTCTATACAAAGAAAGCCCGTGGCTTGATATACATGCAATACATCAAAAAAAAAAAAAAAAAAAACAACAGAAACAGTCTGTCGGTCTCTAGCCTCCCAAGCTATGTCCTTGGATGTGGCATGCTACCGGTACCTGAAAATGATGTCCCATAAAGGGTGAGCCACAGCCCAGTAGAAATATACTAAACCAACAATAAACAATGACTAAAATAATAGCATTCAATAGATAGTCCACCCTTGTATTCCAACGTATGTCGTATTACAGTTTCACGACAATCATGCCCATGGCACACTTCAGTTTCCATTTCTTATTCGACTTTGAGTTTGATAACAAGGCTTAGAACCTAGCCAAATAACTTAATGAGATTTAGACTCATCTTTAAAACACTTTCGAAATTCATGATGGATACACATTTTGGTGCTGTATCAATAACACATAGAAACGCTTCTATACTTCACAATTGATAACGATATACATTTTAGTGCTATATCAAATCAATTCAAACACTTCCATAATCCACACTTGATACATATTGTAGTGCTGTATCAATGTCACACGATATCGGGTTTAGAGGTCCATCCCTATCTTCCCCTAAACCGTGGAGTACATCCCCTATCTCCTCCCACACATAATGTATATAAACATAGATCATATACACAATCAATCAATACATAAAGTTAGTGTATTATTCCAACCGCTATACTTGATAGCATACTCAATTGATTAGTTTTAGTTTGCCTAATCATCATGCATTGTTTACAACAATCAAGACTATCCTCCACCGATAGCCCAAAACAGTTATTTCTAAACAGAAAATAAATGCACCAAATGGATAAAGTATCAACATTTCAACTAGGTGAGTGATAAATGATCCAACTACACCCTTTAATCCCATATGTTCCCAATTTCAACGTTTTCAATTCAACTTCTCATTTTTCTCAAAATTAATTTCACAAATTAATTCATCAATGTCATTAGGGCATTTCCCATAATTAACAAAATCACCCTAAGGTTCCATTTCTATCAATAACCCAACATTTATCTTATTTCTCCATGCTAAACATGCATATAGGCTTATATAAATAAAATCCCATCTTTTGTAAAATTACACAAAGACCCAAACTTTCTCAAAATTACCCAACAATCCACAACATATCAAAATGTTAAAATTTAAAGACAAAGCTCATAAGGAGGAGTAGGATATCCCTACCTCGAAGTTAGAGCTCAAATGGAGAAGAAGACCAAAACCAAAGTGTTCCAAACTCCAAACTTTTTGGATCAAAACGAAGCCCTCGACGATCAACACGCTTTTTACAAAGGACGAAGGATAGGAGAACACTCTAACTAGATCAAACCCTAGAAAGAAAGGATATCCTAGAGAGAGAGGCTCTGAAAAGTGCTTTTAGAAAGTAAGAGAGAGAGAGAGTTAATGTAAAAAGTGATTCAAAAATGCCCAGCTGCCCACTGATATACGACATTTTCGCTCGAGCGGAGAATATAACGCTCGAGCGTCAAGCACAAAAATCTGGAAACGCTCAAGCGCAAGAAGGCCCGCTCGAGTTCCAAGATACAAGAATAAAATACATCCGCTCGAGTGCGAAAACCAGTCCACTCGAGCGTAGATTTCCCCCTCCCAGAACTTTCACAGACAAAGCACTACTCGCTCGAGCGCCAACATACCCGCTCGAGCGCGACCCGCTCGAGCGTGAAAAACACACCTGTAGAAGTTTTGCAGGGACACGAGATACTGGGAGTGTGTAAATCCCGCTCAAGCGCAAGAAGGCCCGCTCGAGCGAACAACCAAAAATCAAACTCCTCTCGAGCACAGAATGATCCGCTCGAACGTAACACCAAAAACCTGGGCAACTACACTAGAGACCAAAACTCAACCTACCTGTTCAGAACACGCCCAACACATCCTATAACTCAAATACAAAGTACGAAAGGATGTAAACAAGATATAAACAATTGCTAACATCCACGGAACCAAGTCCGGATCACTGTACAACAAGGGGTAAGACCCGGAATCGCTATACCCCCCTATATTAAATTTCTGGCTCCGCCACTGGTCCTAGCAATGGTTTGTTGTTCTTAGTTTCTTATTTGATAACTTTGAAGTATGGAACTTCCCTTGAATCTTGTGAATTTTCTCATGGATTAAATAGGTCTAATGTTGGGCTTATATATATATATATATATTTTTTAATTGCAGTTCTGTCATCGGTATCAGGGCTTCAAGATAGAGTACAAAATTTGAAAAATGGTAACTTGTTGTCATTTTAGTTTTGCTGCTTATATTTTGAGACAATGTGCTGGCTGTACTTTCCTAATTGTCACTGCTTTCTTCTATGTAGGGGGAAGTGCTATTGCTTGCTTGTGTCATATTGGTTGGCCTGTTTGCATTATAGCATTATGGCATCCACAGGGTAGCTTTTATGTTTGCACCAATTGTGATTATCTGGTTGATATCAATTTTTGCTATTGGGTTGTACGATACCATATATTGGAACCCAAAAATTGTATATGCAATTTATCCACATTATATCATCAAGTTCATTAGTGATACTGGTAAAGATGGATGGATTTCGCTTGGAGGGATCCTTCTCTCCATCACAGGTATATGGGATCTATGCACTTGTGCCTCGTTCCATGTTTTCAGATATGAGTAGTGTTCTGAGTTTGGAAAATTGAAATTTTAGGTAGCGTAGCGTTTAGTTTAGTTTTAGAATTATGATTTGAGTGTGGAGTTGTGTTTTGAGTTTGTGAGTTTTGAAATTATGATTTGAAAAGAGAAAATTTGTTTGGTCATGAATTTTGAAAAGAGTTTTGAATTGAGTTTTGAATTAAATTTTGAATTGAGTGTTGAATTTTTGAAATGAGTTTTGAAATAAGAAAAGCTGTTTGATTATGAGTTTTAGAAAGAGTTTTCAAAACTTAATTCAAAAACTTATAACTCATAATTAAACACACAACTCAAAACTTTATTGAAAATTCTATTCAAGACTTATAACCAAACTCTTTTTAAAATTCAATTTAAAAAAATAATTATTGAAAAAACTAATTTTTTAATTTAAAAAATTAAAAAAAAATCTGAAAATATTACTTTTGATTGTATATTTGGTTGGAATTTTTTTTAATTGTTTTGTTTAAAAATGTTTATTTATTTTTTAAAAATTACTGTGACATATTAATTTTTATTTAATTTTTTTTTTTGTTAATTTTAAATAAATGGCCAAATAATTTGTCATTTTGATTTAAAAAATATCAAAAAAAAATATAATTTATTTATTTTTTTCACATAACACCAATTACAAAAAAAGAAAAAAAAAGAAAAAGAAAAAAAGAGTACTGTTTCGGTCAATCGGCCGGTCAACTAGCTAGACGTCTGGGAGGATGTTCGGTCAACTGGCCAAAATTCAAAAACTCCCTACTCTACCAAACATGTTGTCAAACGAGCTTTGAAATGTGACCTTGGAATCGATTTCTGAAAACATAAACCAAACAAAGTATTGAAACATAAGGGTGGAATCATGTTTCCAGAGTTAAACCACATAGAGCCTTAGGCTGTGTTTGGTTGTATTCTCCAAACATATTGCTACCCTATGTTTTGAGTTTGTTGTTTGTTTAGAGTTTTCAAAAATTAATTCCACACTCACTTTTGAAAACTATGTCCAAAGTGTGAAAATTTGGACTAATCGATCGTCCTCCCGGACATCCGGCCGGTTAACTTGAACAATGCATTTTTTTTTTTTTTTTTTACAATTGGCACCTGTTATTTTTTATATTTGAAATAAATAAAAATTCAATTTTTTTTTAAATTTTTTTATGAGCTTTGAATAGAATTTTGAGTTGTGTGTTTGGTTATGAGTTGTAAGTTTTTGTATCAAATATCATATGTCGCATCAAAAATTTCCTACTCAATTTAAAACTCTTTTCAAAACTCATTCACCAAAAAAATTTCCACACTCAAATCATAATTCCAAAACTCACAAACTCAACATACAACTCTATTCTCAAATCATATTTAGAAAACTCTACCAACGCAACCTTAGTTTTTCTTTTTTTCTCTCTCATTTTCATGAATCTAGACACTGGTTATTATTTCTTGAATGTATACGATATTTTACTTCATGAGCCTAAGAATACTGAATCTTTTCTTGAAACATGCCACCTTCATCACTGAGCTTTTGTGGGGTCTCATCAGGTACTAAAGCTATGTTTACAGATTTGGGGCATTTCACTGCGTTGTCAATAAGGATAAGTCCTTTTTTTTAAGGTACATGGAAAGTCTTTATCTAACCTATATTCTAGCAAGTGGCAATAGGAATTACTGAGGTCAGATATGGATAATAAAAATGGGTTATTGGTATAGTTGTACTCTGATGCTCAGTTGAGAACCCATCATATTTTTTCATTCCTGTTAGTCTTTATGCTAACTTTTAAGCCAGTTTGTTCAATCTTGCATTGTGTGTGAGGCAAAAACTAAAATTTGAACCACCACTGGTCCCAGCTATTGTGGCTTGCAGCCTTGTGTGTCTTAGTGTTCAAACCTAGCATGTGTGTAGATATGCTAATCACTTCACCCAGTGTTTCTCCTTTATTTTTTGTTTTGCATTACATGAAGTGTCTGTAGATATCTCTGATCTTTTCACGTGAGTTGCACACATGGCAGATGACATGTTGTGTATATGTCAGATTAAAGATTTATATGTGGTTTCACACTTCTATGTTTATGAAGACATGTTTGAGTGATTTACCTAGAAAAGAAGACTTATCCCCACCAAGGAATCTATGCCACGCAGTGCATCACATACGACAGTGATTTAAACAGTCCCTCAAATGACTCATTCAACTATAGCTCACCGCAGTGTTTATACGGCAAGATCTCAACACCCGTAGAAGGGTTTGTCGTGCCCTCTCCTAATACCTAAGTCAAAGACAAGACTATGGTTGTAGACAGGCCCGTGGGCCTCATGCTACAGTTCGGACTCAATTTTTGTGTTACGGTTCCTAATCTGAACCAAATAGTCCAAATCCGGCAAATCGTTTTGAGAAAACTGATTTTTGAAAGAAGTGCCAAACATGGACTGCTTTGCCAGATACAGAGTCGCCACCTAAATATTTTATTTTGGGAAATTTAGGAAACCCTGACTCGGTGCCAAAAGGCCACGTGTCCGTCATCACCAAAGTTGCCTCGGCTCGGGAACTTGGGTACGATTGGGGAAGGTCACTTCGTGAGCACCCCCGCTCGCCCGGTCATAAACCGGCCTCTACTAACCATGATATCTAGTTTTGAAAACTTTGTGTGTTCTTAATCCGGTTATTAGCCTAGGTTACTATGTGATGCTCACAGCATATAAGTATAGACCGGGTCGCCCGAATTGGAACAAAACATTTCATGCTTGTTTTTTTGAAAATGGTTTGCTACCCGCAGGTAGGCTTGAAACATTTGATGATTTATTCCAATTTAAGTAACCCAACCTTCACCCACAGGCATTCAGGCAGTTATATCAGATAAGCACATAGCCTCATGGTAAGCATGCTATTCATGGCAATCACTCACACGCATGCAAGGATGCTAAAGCATAAAGCTTACCGAGTACTCCAAGCCAAAATAGGAATTTATTAGAAATCATGCATGATCCTAAATATACAGAAATGCCTAATGCAACACATGCAAAATGCAATTATAGCAGGCTCAGCTATTCTAAGATGGCATATAAAATGTTACAACTATCATGTATTCAACTTTGAAATTGAAAGTAAAATGCAGTTAGTATGATGCGCCGAGCCCGGTGCATGCAATACAGATGAATGAATGCAAACATGCTGTCATACTGTATGCTAATTTAAACATGCCCTAATCTAACCATCAAAAGCGGATAAATAAAAGGGAGAAAGACGTGGGGTTGGAAGACATACATCACACTCACGCACACTTATTACAGTTATGCCCTCGCTTGGAGGGTCCAAATAAATATACAGTCCAAATATTACAGAATCCTAATTAATTAATGAATTAACTAAGAAAACAAGTAAAACTGGCGTGCAAGCCAGGGACTGCCTTGCTTCTGATGGATGATGCATGTCCGGATTGTCTTGCGCGGAAATCCACCGGAATGCCCCAATTAGCCTCTGTTTACATCTGTTCTTGAAATGCGTGCCAAGCCCCAAAAAGTTGCTGATTCTTCGTTTTGCTGCAACAGAGAGCAGGAAAGGGGCATAGCAATGTATTTGCACAAATATATGCATGTCTTGATCATCGTGCCACCAATCACGCATACCGAGGCATAATGGCCGAGAAGTCGAAATGCACAACTCAATATAAGATAAATGCACATGAAACTACAGCTAAAACCTAACTCCATCATGGGCAATCCGGAGTGTCGGTGACTGGGGAATTGAGACACATTCCGTCACTCGGAGTACGAAATGTACCTCGTTTCCCGTGCCCGGGCTAACTCCTATTCCGAACACGATGCAATATGCAACTAAGATATAATCCTAACATACACAATGCTATGAAAATGATATGCCTCGAAATGCGTGCACACGGGCACGCAAACCGAGAAAATGACAGAATATGATGAAAATGAGATGCCTCGAAATGCGTGCACACTGGCACGCAAACCGAGGCGATGGCATACACAATGAAAATGAGGTGCCTCGAAATGTGTGCACACGGGCACGCAAACCGAGGCGATGACGGAATGTGATGAAAATGAGGTGCCTCGAAATGCGTGCACACAGGCACGCAAACCGAGACAATAGCAAAATGCTATGAAAATGAGGTGCCTCGAAATACGTGCACATGGGCACGCAAACCGAGGCAATGGCAAAATGCTATGAGAATGAGGTGCCTCGAAATGCGTGCACACGGGCACACAAACCGAGGCAATGACGGAATGCGATGAAATGATATGGAAACATGATATGGGCTTATACCAACATGAGTGAGCCTCAGCCACACTAACATTGGATGCCGGCGGATGAAAAATGAAGTGCCTCGAAATGCGTGCACACGGGCACACAAACCGAGGCAATGACGGAATGCGATGAAATGATATGGAAACATGATATGGGCTTATACCAACATGAGTGAGCCTCAGCCACACTCACATAGGATGCCGGTGGATGAAAAATGAAGTGCCTCGAAATGCGTGCACACGGGCACGCAAACTGAGGCGATGACGGAATGCGATGAAATGACATGGAAACATGATATGGGCTTATACCAACATGAGTGAGCCTCAGCCACACTCACATAGGATGCCGGCGGATGAAAATGGGGTGCCTCGAAATGCGTGCACACGGGCACGCAAACCGAGGCAATGACAAAATGCGATGTAATGCCATGGAAACATGATATGGGCTTATACCAACATGAGTGAGCCTCAGCCACACTCACATAGGATGCCGGCGGATGAAAATGGGGTGCCTCGAAATGCGTGCACGGGCACGCAAACCGAGGCAATGACAAAATGCGATGTAATGACATGAAAACATGATATGGTCATTCTAATGGAATTTCAGCACTAAAATATGGGGGAAAACAATCCCGAAATGAGGCGAAACGACATGAAATGCAAGGAATTGTCCCGAAATGCGAATTTAGGCACCCGAAATGGCCTATAGCTATGCCAAACATGCACAATATGGACATGCAATGCAAAGACAGAAGCTAGACAGTCCCAAAAGATGCACTTTCACAGTTATAAACATGGCCAAACAGCAAGCATAGGTATGGCAAAAATAGCATGCAAGAATAGGGGCCAAAAGAGGGGTAATGAAGCAAGTGATATAAGAAAAATCCAAACTGAAAAATTTCCTTCTACAACATTGAAGAGGGACCAAAAATATGAATATTTACAGTTTATGACAGCCTCAAAATCAGTATACAAACATGATGGAAATGTGATGCAAAATAAGGCTCAAAAGTGGCTATAACATGAGGTATACAAAATAATCACCAAATAGCCAAAGACCCTTAATAAAACATGTAGAATGGACCAAAATAAGCACTTTCCCAGAACTGTAAAATGGCCAAAAACAAAAGCATGATAGGCTAACTAAACATGCAAGAATGGGGAATAAAAGAGGGATATAACATGAAGTGACCTATGGGTCACAAACCATGAAAGGACCTAAATGAAACATGAAGAATGGACCAAAATAAGCACCTTTTCAGAACTGTAAAATGGCCAAAAACAAAAGTATGGTAGGCTTCCATTGCATGCAAGAATGGGGAAGAAAAGAGGAGTATAAAGGTAGGTACAACATGGCAGCCCCAAATGGTGTTGAGCCCTTCTTCAATGTTGAAGAGGGGCTCAAAATAAGCCTAATATCAGTTTACAACATGCTCGAAAACAGATTGCTCATGGGCCAAAAATAGCATGCAAAATTATGACATATAAGAGGATCAATGAAGCAAGTGTATCATGGAGGGCTCAAACAGGGTTGAGCCCTTAATGAAAAGTGAAGATGAGCTCAAAAGAGGGCCCTTTTCAGTTAGGGCCGGAGCTTGAAACAAAAAGAAAGTGGGGCTTACAAATAGATCAAGAAAAAGGGTCAAAAGAGGAAAAGTATCACTTACCCTTGAAGACTCAAACTTTTGTTGCTTCTTGGATCAATTTGCAGCTTCTTTGGCCTTTGAGAAACCTTCCTTGTTGCTGGAAATGAGGTGGTGGTGGTAGAGCTTGGTGGTGTAGAAGGAATGATGGTTAGGGACTTAGAGATTTTTCAAGAAATGAGAGGTATGGAGATGGAGTTGTGTATGGAGGCTTGAAGGTGAAGTTTTCTAACCCCAACAAAGGATATATCTTGCTTGCTATATAGGCCAGAAAGGGGGTGTAAAGGTGGGGGAAAAGGAGAGTAACTTTCCCCCACAAAATATCCCCCGGATAAAGATCTTTTCTGGGGGATAAAGCCTCACAGCTGTAAAGGGAACAGTGCAAGGAGCTCGGCCGGCCTGGTACTTTTGCTGCAGGTGGCCGGCCGACCACACCCCCTAGCCGGCCGGCTAGGGGTCAAAAGGGTCAATCAGATTTTCTGGCCGGCCACCAACTGGTTGGGTCCTCCTATCTGTGTACAACACAACTCTGTGGTTAAAAGTCCGAGAAAGTGGGTCCAAGGGGTTCAACATTAGCCCGGAAGGAGGGGGTCAAAAGGGTCAAGTTGAATTAATGGCCGGCCATGAACTTTTAGGGTCCTCTCATGTGTGTACATCACAAATATGTGGTTCAAAGTTCAAGAAAAAGGGTCAAAGGGGTTCAACATTAGCCCGGAAGGAGGGAGTCAAAAGGGTCAAGTTGAATTAATGGCCGGCCATGAACTTTTAGGGTCCTCTCATGTGTGTACATCACAAATATGTGGTTCAAAGTTCGAGAAAATGGGCCCAAGGTGTTCAACATTAGCCCGGAAGTGCGAAAAACGGGCGCCGGAGGGCGTCAGAGGATGTATAACTGGTTGCTGCAACAATTGCTGGCCTCCCACCCTTCAGTGACCTCCCCGGTGATAAAACAGAGGTACCTGCCAAAAATGAACGAAAACCGTTGCAAAACGAATGCTCGGGGACCAAAACACGCAGTTCGGGGTCCCGAAAATGGGCTGTTAAGCACCGAAAGTGGCATTCGGCTACGAAGTGGGTTTCTCAGACCCCAGTGTCCCTCAAAAGGGAGCAAATAGGAAGTATGCCAAAAATTAGAGCAATAGGAGATGGTTAAGCGGTCCCGAACCAAGGCACACGGCCTGACGGCTCCGAAAACCGGAAACCGGACTCCGAAATGGGAAAAATGGCCTACGGCCACCAAATGTAGCCTACGGACATTGAGAGATGGTCTACGGGACCTCTCCCTCCCCTCAGGAAAAGAAACAGAGAAAACCGAGTCTGGTTCGCAAACCGAGACAAGGCACAGAAGAGGGTTCGGAAGTCCGGAGACAGGGCTCACGGCCGCGACTCTAAAACTTCTGAACGAGCACATTATGCAACATCACCAAGCGCTCAATCGGTGCTGTCTGAGTCTTAAGGTCGGTCAAAAATGGGGTGTCTACAGTTGCCCCTCTTTGACAGAACTCGGAAGTCATAAGTGACGGGAGTGAATGTCAAAGCCTAGAGACGACCCATTTTTGACAAGGCCGAAGACTTAGACAAACAGACAGGATAAACAGAGATGCGCCCGCAGGCAGGGGGGGCAAAATGCGAATGATATGCAAGAAGCCGAAGGTAACCCAATGATCATGCAAATGCAACAAGCTGTAATGAAGCAAGTATTCGCAAATAGATGCAACAGTTTTAAGCAAGAATGCAAAGCAACAACTACATTTCATGCAGTTAAGAATGCGGAGGATTATTCAATCCCCGCCACGTCTCACACGGAGAAGATACGATACCTGCGCGATTCGTCTGGTCGCACCAGCCTCAATTGAACCATACATACAATATCGTGCCTGCAAAAGAGAGAAACTCAATGAGTACAATATGCTATATATCCAATGTGATTCTGAAAGTTCGACACACGCAGTGCCGGCAAGTGAATGCATCGCAATGCAAAAGTGGAACATGCGTGACAACATATGCTCAAACACAGAAGTATGATTAACATCAAGAAATGTGCATAAAAAAGTGGGTATGCTCATGAGAATGTAAGATAATGTGACACGAGCATGAATCAGGGTGTTCATTTGTCATGAAATAACGAGTACGGAAACGCGTGTTTCGGCGAAGGTAACTCAATCGCGGCCTCCGATCCACTTCCCTGAAAGGTTACAACTCATTCAAAAAGGATACACTTTGATTTCGATGAGTGATGATGAGACATATGTCAGAACTTGAAGCCGAAGTTCCGGCGGAGCTATTTCGCGACCGGAAGTGTACTTTTCTTGAACTTTTTCAGGTCCCGGGAACTCCGATCTTCCTCAAAATTTGCAGAGAGCTAGGTGGGCATGTGGGGAACATGGCCGGCCGTTCATCTTCCCAAGGGGAGGTGGCCAACCGGTTTCCCATAAAGCTAATGGCTGGCCGGCCAGTTATCCAAAAAGCAGATAGCTGGCCGGCTGGAAAATGGGGCCGGCCGACCATGTGCCCAGATCCGGGGGTATTTTGGTATTTTCACCTCCTTCCTTCATGCTTCTTCATCCAAGACTTGAGGCCTATAAAAGGCAGCCGAGGCCCCTTCCTTTTCTTGCCTCCCACAACATTTTCTTCTCCAGATCTGAGTTCCACACGCGTTTTCCAACGTCCCGTGCAAATTGTTTCCGCAAAAACATTCAGTTTCAAGCACTTTGAAGCGATTAAATTCCGGCTTCGGAGCTTCTTTTTGCGTTTTCGCCACTTGAGGTAAGTTTGTCTCAATATTTGGAATATTTTCTCGGGAGTTGACTTTTGTTGACTTTTTCCAATTTTGGCTCATTTTCGCTCATTTTTGCTCCTTTTGCAGATTCTTTGAAAATGGCGGGTAATTCTCTCCACGGCGGAGGTTTTCCAGGTGCCGGAGATGATTTCGATCCCATGACTCTACCCCCGAGGACCCGACCTTTTATTCCTGGGAGGTACCGTCCGCCAGCACACGTCCTCCCTCGTGCTGTCTTCCGTCACTTCACTAGCTTTGACGAGCGGGCACCCGTGGATCTGCTTCTCCGAGAGCCGGAGCATCACCTCTCTCATGAGGCCCGAGAGGTATTTACTTCATTTTCTGTATTTTTCCTAGATTTCGCACCTTTGCCATGCTTGAACACGCAGTTTAGCTTATGACATAGTACTTTGCTTGCATCTTGAACATGTAATTTCAACATTCGAATTTCTGAACACTCGGCCCATTAATTAATTGCGAACACACAGCCCACATTAGAACACACGGCTCAAACACTGATTTGTCGAACACATAGCCCGAATTCGAAAGTGAACACACAGCCCACACTTTAAATTTTCTGAACACGCAGCCCAGATAGATAGTGAACACGCAGCCCACACTAGTTGAAATTTGAACACGCAGCCCAAACTTTAAATTTTCTGAACACGCAGCCCAGATAGATAGTGAACACGCAGCCCACAATTTAACTGAAAGTTGAACACGCAGCCCAAACTTCAAATTTTCTGAACACGCAGCCCACAATTTAACTGAAAGTTGAACACGCAGCCCAAACTTCAAATTTTCTGAACACGCAGCCCAGATAGATAGTGAACACGCAGCCCACAATTTAACTGAAAGTTGAACACGCAGCCCAAACTTCAAATTTTCTGAACACGCAGCCCAGATAGATAGTGAACACGCAGCCCACAATTTAACTGAAAGTTGAACACGCAGTCCAAAATTCAAATTTTCTGAACACGCAGCCCAGATAGATAGTGAACACGCAGCCCAAAATTTAACTGAAAGTTGAACACGCAGCCCAAACTTCAAATTTTCTGAACACGCAGCCCAGATAGATAGTGAACACGCAGCCCACAATTTAACTGAAAGTTGAACACGCAGCCCAAACTTCAAATTTTCTGAACACGCAGCCCAGATAGATAGTGAACACGCAGCCCACACTGATAGAAAGTTGAACACGCAGCCCAAACTTCAAATTTTCTGAACACGCAGCCCAGATAGATAGTGAACACGCAGCCCACACTGATAGAAAGTTGAACACGCAGCCCAAACTTCAAATTTTCTGAACACGCAGCCCAGATAGATAGTGAACACGCAGCCCACACTGATAGAAAGTTGAACACGTAGCCCAAACTTTAAATTTTCTGAACACGCAGCCCAGTTGAATTTGCATGTAGCTTATTTCACTTCATCGGCATACAGCCCATTTCATTCCATTGGCACGCAGCCCATTTCATCTCATTGGCACATAGCCCAGTTCATTTCATTGGCACACAGCCCAGTTCATATCATTGGCACACAGCCCATTCATTTCATTATTGACACATGTATTCATTCTGAATGCAGGTTGGTTCCCGCAGTGTGCGGGGGTATGGTTCCACCATCGCGCGGGACTGGTACGCTGAGCTCCCGGAGGGCGTCCGAGACTTAGTAGACTTGGCAGGGTTCGGGCCCTTCTGCGTCGGGTTGTCACGTTGTCCTGCCAGGAGGACACTGATGGCAGCCTTGGTAGAGAGATGGTGGGACACCACCAACTCCTTTCATTTCTCTGCTACCGGGGACATGACCATGACCCCTTTTGACTTCGCTGTATTGACCGGCCTTGACATCGGAGGTTGGTCCATCCCCTACGATGAGGATATGGGCGAGTGGGAGGCCGCCTGGATGTATCTATTGGGGGCTCGCCCACCTGTTGACAGGGTCTCTGGGAGAGTCCGATACACTTGGTTCTCTTCCCATTTTCGGCAGGCGGAGATGGTGCCCGAGACTCTCGAGGAGACAGAGCAGTATGCCCGTGATTTTCTTATGTTCCTCTTCGGGACTACCCTGTTTGCCGACAGAGGGAACACAGTTGGGCTATACCTGCTGAGCGCTCTGGTTGACCTATCACAGGTCCATCGTTATGACTGGGGTGGCGCCGGCCTGGCTACCCTCTACTTTTATATGAGCGCGACCTCTCGCGGGCGGGGCGATTTACTTGGCGGCTATTGGAGAGCCTGGGAGGTACTTTTCTGTCCCCTTGATTTACATTTCTGCTTTTCATTACTTGTACATTGCACACACATCGCACTTTTACAGTCTGTATTTTGCTCTCAGCATTTCGTACTTACATTCTGCATTGCATTTCTCAGCTATGGGTCTATGTATACTTCCCATCATTAGCCCCAGAGTTGGAGGTGGCGGGGATTCTCATGACCCCATACTCATTGGTGTTCGAGGGCCCGCACCGGCCGAGACCTCGAGAGACCCTCCTTAACCTGCGACAGTACTTTGACACTGTGCGACATTCAGAGGTACCTCAGAACTTTCAGTTCCTTTCATTTTCATCTTTGATTTGCTCTGTATATTCTTGATTTCTGATTGGTTTATGCATTTATCATCCGCAGATCACATGGCAGCCCTGGGTGTCCCTGGGTGATGGTCTCCGACTTCAGTATACCGGAGCGTCGGACATCTCCCAGTATAGGGTCCTGCTTGAAGGGCCGGTTGGCAGGGCATGGTTCCTGGGGGAACGCTTTCTGCGCCAGGTATGGGGGTATCTTTCTCAGGATCCTCCCGCAGTACCTCCAGCCAGTATGTGGACTGCTGACAGGCTCTCTTACTCGGAGGTAGTCGGCGCCATGCTGGGCAGTGATGCTTTACTATATGTTGAGGAGGGGGACTACGCCACTTACCGTCACATATATTTGATGCCTCCATTGACGGGAGCTCATATCCCGATGATGAGGCCTGCCGGTATGTCATCCTCGGGCCTGGCTCGGGCTCGGGCTGCAGACGCCCCTTCTACTAGCAGGGCCGGTACATCTAGAGGTGGGAGTAAACCGGTTCCCCCGGTTCCGTCGACTCATCCTCATCCCGGATGGCCAGATATGCCTACTGAGTTGATGGCGTGGCAGTATGGGGCTAGCTTTCCGACTCCGATTCCACTAGAGCCTCCGATGCCCAGTGATCGATACGCCATTGATCCTGATTCACCGCCGGTATGCTCCACTTTTTTCATTCATCATTCAGATGTTTAGACACTCTTCTGTTCACTGATGATTATGAGCTCATTTTTGCAGCCATCGCGAGGGTACATGGAGGAGGTGGTTGGATTGGTGGCCACACTCGAAGGCATGGTCCTGCGTAGGGAGGCACAGTTGTCTGTCGCGGGCATTCAGGTACCCTTCAGTTTTCTGGCATTTATCATACTTCTGATGACATGCTGATTTCTACTGCATCGATAGACTATTTGTGTAGAGCACATCTGACACACACCCCACTTGTACACTGTATTTACATGCACCCTCTTCATGTAGCCTTTGCTTGTATCTGCATCTGATGTATATATTTGGACTGATGCATTTGAATTGAACTCTTTGTTTTTCAGATGCCTTCATGGTCTAGTCAGCCGCAGGCTAGGCCACCTGGGCCTCCTTGGGGAGCTGGGCCATCTGGGCCTTTTCAGGGGGCGGGGTCATCTCGGCCTTCCCGAGGGGCCGGGCCATCTAGGCCTTTTCGAGGAGCTCGAGGAGGGCCTGTCCGCAGACGCAGAGCTCACGTTGTGGAGGTGGAGCCTGATGAGGAGGAGGAGGATGCTGAGGAGGAGGAGGAGGCTATCGATCGTCAGTCAGAGACATCTGCTGAGGAGGGGGGCTCCGGTTTTGGCTCGGGGAATAGAGGCGAGGCTGAGGGGGATCCTGAGGATGACAGCTCCGACTCAGATGATGATGATGGTGCGGAGGTTGTCCCGCAGAAGAGGATGAGGAGTGCTTCTCGTTCCCGCTCCCGAGGACTTTGATGTTGCTATTTCTTGCTTTATTTTTCTTTTTGCTAGTAGTTTGTAGCACTTTGCACATTGTTAGGCAGTTTTATTTATTGTAAAACTTGTACCTTTGTTTGTTGTAAAGCATGATGGAATGAAATAGCTTTTGAAAAGGTGTTTGTATTTTAAACTTTAGCATCGTATCGCATCAATTTATTTCGCACAAAAATGAAATTGAATGGAAATGCGCATTGTGTAATCACCAAGTCAGGTAGTGAACCGACGCAACAAACTAAGCAACTCAACTTACTAAGATATAACAGAATCTTTAGCAAGTTTACAACTCGATAAGCAAAATGCAACAACGCAAATAAACAAGACTTTAACAAAAATTGCTTAAACAGAGCGCAATGACTCAAAAACACAAAACACGCCCGCTCGACAAACAACTCGATAAGCAAAACAACAACTCGATAAACAAAACTCAACAACAACAAAGTGTACTTCTGATGATCTGGGCACCGGAACGCATCCGAAACGGAGGGAGATGAAGGCCTTTGACTCTCCCGTTGCATGGAAATGCTTGGAACTCTCCCTCGAAGAGTAAAACAGGGCCAAGGGGATACACTGCAGCATTGTCGGCCATCCCTGGGAGCCGGCCGGCCATTTTTGTGGAGAGAGATAGCTGGCCGGCCATTTCTGAAAAAGTAGATGGCTGGCTAGCCAGAAAAGGTGGCCGGCCGGCCACTCAGTCCTGCAGCCTCCTGATTTTTGACACGTGTCCCCGTGAATAGTATTTTTCCTTCTATAAAAGCCTCAACTTCGGGAACATTCATTTCATCTTAGTTTTAGGCAAAGATGGAGGCGTTTCTCGCAGAAAATGTCATATATTGGATTTCTTCTTTGGATGGCTCGGAAAAGCTGAACTTCCGGGGTTTCGGCTTGAATGCACTATTCACGCTGAGTCGTACTCCGCTACAGCTTCCTTTTCTCCATGCCGCGGCAAGGTTCTGGAATCCAGTGACACATGTTTTTAGCTTTGGCGGCCAAGAGATGTGTCCCACTTTCGAAGATTTTCAGGTTTTGATGGAGTCTGAATGCTCTGAAGTGATCTTGCCCCAGCTCCGTTTTGGCCATGCTCAGGCTTTAGGGCAGATGTGTGGGCTCACGGCGCATGATGCTCGATCTCTGATCTGCAGTGGGGAACTGGACATCCTCGGCTTGATCCATCGTTTTTCCGATGCTGGTGACCGCAGCAACCATTATTGGCAGGGTTTTCGGCAACACGCCCTCTGCTTATGTTTGTTGTCTCACTTTCTACTTTCCTCGGGCTTCGGCGGGGCTAGCATCCGCCTGATTGAAGTCGCCCAAGGTTTGAGAGAAGGAAAGAGCTGTATTGCTATGACCTTGGCCGAGACACTGATGGGCTTAGATTCTGTCTATTGCCGGGAGGCGAGTAGGTTTGCTGGGAGTCCACTGCTGCTGCAGGTAATGTTTCCCACCCGACCTCACATATATATTTGCTCACATCACTCGACTCTCAGGCTCGGTTTTTCTCACAAAACCCTTGTCTTACTTTTCTCTCATCGTACATCTCTCTGTTCTTTATTCTCTCATTTTCCATCCCTCCCCTAGGTATGGTTAATGGACAAGTTGCAGGTTGTGGACTCTTGCCCGGCCTATTCGGCTCGAGGCTACTTCTTTCGGCAGCGTCTAGTCAATGCTCTTGACGAAAGGTGGTGGTTCGATTGGATGTGCAATTTGTCCGCAGACGGCATTGCTTGGCGTTGCCCTTGGCTCAACCTCCCGGCAATGAGCTATAGTATGTCCCGGCTGATTGGGATCCAATTGGTTGGTCTAACCCACTGCGTATTTTATTTTCCGTTCTGGTTCCTGCGTCAGTTTGGTCATGATCAGACTTGCCCACCGGAGGGGATTGAGTACCCAGCCGCTTTCCCGATCCGGGGGGCACAGCTTGCCCGATATGCCACTGCATGGAGGACTAGAGAGCTTCTGGCCCCTGCTTCCACTTTCAGTTGCACTTTGTCCGATGAGTGCTTGGATTGGCTCAATGAGGAGGCACAGGTTGGGCCTAGCTTGGCATCAGATGTTTCGTCCAGCTCTGGGAGGGGACGCAGAGATACTTGATTCAACTATGCCCCAAATTTATTGCTTATTTAGCATTTTCAAGTTTTCTTTATGAATGTACTAAAAAAAAAGCAACCTCGATTGTAATGCAAGAGCAGGAGAACTCAGTTTTGAAATCAATGAAATTGAAAGTTGTGGTACTGAAAATTTTCCGCTTTTGGTCCAAAAATGGTCTTAGTCGTAAAAAGATTGATTTGAACAAAGTCAACTTTTATTAAAACTTTTCAAAACTATTTTCGATGTGGATCAGAACTGGACACGCCGAAAATCTGTCACTGAGATGCACAACCCCAGATCCCTGCAACTGGAAAGTTGCCCCTAGTCTGAAGAACAATGCGGCACTCCAAAGCAACGAAAAGTTGCCTCTAGTCTGAGTAACTTTGCACCGTCGCGGCAACGGAAAGTTGCCCCTAGTTTGAACAGCACTGTACCGGAGATCACGATAAATGCTGATGGATAAAGATGACTGAGATGATCAAAATGGACAGAGTTGATCGGGGAAAAGTTTATGGCTGAACTTCGAGGTGAAGTTGCCTACGTATCCCAAAGATGGGAATCAAGCCTTACGTAGTTCAGGCTAAGGTTCACTCGAGTATTTTCACTCTCCTTTTGCGCTCTAACTTTTGCCAAGGCCGCCCTTTGCGGGTTTTCAACCTTGCGAGCTCAGTTTTTATATTTTCTAATTTTTTTGTGCTCTGACTTTTGCCTAGGTCGCCCTTTCGGGTTTTCGGCCTAGCGAGCCTCTCAAGGATAGTATTTCTTCAACTTGTCCATATTGATCGGTTGTGAGAACTCCAAGCCATCTAGATCCATCAGAACCACAGCCCCACCTGACCAGATAGCTTTAATGATGTAAGGACCAGTCCAATTGGGTTTGAACTTGCCCCTTGGGTCGTGGATGGGAGCTCGGTTGTCTTTGAGCACCAAATCTCCTTCTTTCAGATTCCTGGACTTAACCTTCTTGTTGAAAGCCCGGGCAATTCTGCGTTGATAGCCTTGGATGTGGTACAGTGCTTTCAGTCTTCTTTCATCAAAGAGCATGAGTTCTTCGAATCTGCTTTGCTGCCAATTTGGTTCGGCTATCTGGCATTCAGCCAATACTCGTAACGACGGAACCTCAATCTCAATGTGTAGAACAGCCTCAATTCCATAGACCAATGAATATGGAGTTGCTCCAGTAGAAGTCCTGATTGAAGTCCTGTAGCCCCACAGAGCAAATGGCAGCTTGTCTGGCCAATCCCGATAGGTTTCCACCATCTTCTGTAGTATATGCTTGACATTCTTGTTGGCGGCCTCAACCACTCCGTTGGTCTGCGGCCAGTATGTAGATGACTTATGGAAAGCCACATTGTATTTCTCCAACAAGTCTATCACTTCTTTCTTGAAGTGGGAACCATTATCTGAAATTATCTCGTTTGGCACTCCGTAGCGACAGATGATGTTGTTTCTAATGAACTTTGCGACATGCGACGCCTTCAACACCGCGTATGATTGGGCCTCGACCCACTTTGTGAAATAATCTATTGCTACTAGGATAAACTCATGCCCGTTTGACCCTTTCGGGGTAACAGCTCCGATCACATCAATTCCCCAGACTGAAAAAGGCCATGGCGAAGTCATGTTGTACAGTTTTGACGGCGGGATGTTCATGCGATTTGCATGGATTTGACACTTGTGGCATCGCCGAACAAAGCTAATACAATCCTCCTCCATGGTTGACCAGTAGTAGCCCTGTCTGAGGATCTTTCTGGCCAGCATTACTCCATTCATGTGTGCACCGCACTCTCCCCCATGGATGGCTTCCATCAGGCGTCTTGACTCTTCAGCTTCTACACAGAGCTTATGCATTCCCAGATGACCCCTTTTGTACAGCTTACCCCCGCAGATGATAAACTGAGCAGCCATTCTCCTGACAACCCTCTTATCCTTGGCATTTGCCCCTAGTGGATATGTCTCCTTTTCCAAGAAGTTCCAGATGTCGTAATACCAGGGGTTGCCGTCTTGAACCTCATCTATGGCGGAAATCGACTCGTATGCTGGCGTAAACTTCTGATCAATAATGACTGGACGCATCCGGACTCCGGACGGGATGTCTATCATAGAAGATAGAGTTGCTAATGAATCTGCAAACCTGTTGTTCTCTCTTATGAGGTGGGTGAAATTTAGCTTCTCAAACCGAGGAATTAACAGATCCAAGGTTTGGTGGTAAATTATCATCCTTTCCTCCTTGACTTTCCAATCTCCTTTTGCTTGAGACACAACAAGGTTCGAGTCCCCAATGACGTCCAACCGTCTTGCCCCTAGTTCTAGGGCTGCTTCCAGGCCAGCAATACATGCCTCATACTCTGCTTCATTGTTGGAAACCTTGAACCGGAGCTTGAATGCTAAAGGGATACGGGAATCATCAGGCGCTATCAGCAACACCCCTATCCCATACCCATACTGGTTTGACGCTCCGTCAAAGTACATCGTCCAAGTTTCATCTTCGACGTGCAGAATGGCTTCATCTGGGAATAGATACTCAACCGCTTCATCCCCCTCAACCGGGTGGTCGGCAAGGAACTCCGCTACCGCTCTCCCTTTTACTGACTTGCGCGTTACATACTTCAAATCAAATTCGGAGAGCAACAGCAGCCAACGAGCTAGCCTACCCGTAAGTGCTGGTTTCTCGAAAAGATATTTGATGGGATCCAAACGCGAAACCAACATTACAGAGTGGGCTAACAGGTAGTGCCGCAGCTTCCTGGTTGCCCATACCAAGGCCAAACAAGCCTTCTCCAGCGGTGTATAGCGGGTCTCGTAATCCAGCATCTTTTTGCTCAGATAGTAGATGGCTCTTTCCAATTTGTCTTCTGACTCCTGCGCAAGCATGCAGCCCATGGTAGTCTCAGTTACCGAAAGGTACAATATCAACGGTCTCCCCGGCTCTGGTGGCGACAACACGGGTGGGTTCTGTAGATACTCTTTGATCTGCTCAAAAGTTGCTTGACATCGGCCGTCCCACTGGAATTTCTTTCCTTTCTTCAGGAGACCAAAAAGTGGTTCACAAGTCAAGGTTAATTTAGAAATAAACCGTCTTATGAATTGCACTTTACCCAGAAAGCCTCGCACCTCCTTTTCAGTCCTTGGTGGTGGCATTTCTAAGATGGCCTTGATTTTGGAAGGGTCGACCTCGATGCCCCTTTGTGTAATCAGAAACCCTAGCATCTTCCCTGCTGTAACACCAAATGTGCATTTCTGGGGATTCAGTCGCAGCCGAAACTCTTTGATCCTTTGAAAGAATTTTTGTAAGGCGGTGTAGTGGCCCTCTCTATCTTTGGACTTGACAATCATGTCGTCCACATACACCTCGACCTCTTTATGGATCATATCATGCAATATCGTAGTTGCTGCCCGTTGATACGTAGCTCCAGCATTTTTCAACCCGAATGGCATCACTCTATAACAATATGTACCCCACGGGGTAGTGAACGCAGTCTTCTCCCGGTCTTCGGGTGCCATTACTATCTGATTATAGCCCGAGAAACCATCCATAAACGAAAGCAAGGCGTGTCCTGCCGTGAAATCCACCAATTCATCGATGTGCGGTAAGGGGAAGTCGTCCTTCGGACTAGCCCTGTTCAAATCTCTGAAGTCTACACAGACCCGAATTCTGCCGTCCTTCTTTGGCACCGGAACAATGTTGGCCAACCAAGTTGGATATTCATATACCAGCAGGAACCCTGCGTCAATTTGCTTGGTGACCTCTTCCTTAATTTTGAGGGCCTAGTCCGGGCGAATCCTTCTGAGTTTCTGTTTGACAGGGCGGGCCTCGGGATCAAGAGGGATCCGGTGCTGTACAATCTCAGGATCGATTCCAGGCATGTCTTCGTAGGACCACGCGAAAACATCTTTGAAATCTTTTAATAAAGCGACTAAGCGCTCGCGCTCCTCCGAAGACAACGTGGACCCGATCTGGACCAGCCGCGGGTCCTTCTCAGTACCAACATTCACAGTAGTGATTTCATCCATTAAAGGTTTAACAAATCTTTCCTGCTCTTGATCAATTAATCGTTGCAAAACTGGGGGAATTTCTCCCTCGTTGTTTTCATCAAAATTTTGAAAATCCTGATTTAAGCAATAAATCAAAGGCACAGAAAAATACTCGGAAACCACATCCACATCATTCTCATTAAATATTTCCAAGCCGTCAGATTCCTCTGTTACAACAGACTCAAAAGAAAATGAAAAAGACGACCTAGACAGGACTGTGGCATCCGGGTTATCACTCCCAGGAATACCGGACTCAGACTCAGTCGAGCTGGAATCTGATTCCGACGTACAAGATTCGGTAGAATCAGATTCCGGCTCACTACCTGACCCGGAACTGCTAGATAAAAAGCCTTCTTCATATTGCCAGATGAGAGAAGGTGCGATAGATGCATCCAAGATCGGCGCTGGAAAGCCCGCAGCTATTTCATCTCCAATCACAGAAACCGAAGAGTTATCCCCCAAGCACTCTTGGCCGATCGGAGGATCTGATAGTAGACTCGCCAGTGCTACCCTCATTTCAAGCTCTGTGCTCTCAGGATCCACTGTTTCACATTGCTCAACCTCAGTTGGTGGGTCTGTCTGCGCTTCGGCAACGTCATCCCCAGATAATTGTATGTCGAAGAAGATTTCAAAACCAGGCACGCGCTTCCCCTCCGCGTTTTGCCATGGCTCCGGGAAGCCGCAGAATGGAAAATCTTCCCCCTCCCGGACGAAGCGTCCGTTTAGGGTACCCCAGATGGGCCTGTGCATTAACTCAAATGGCTTCCCGGCCTTCTTTGCTCTGGCCCTTCCGGCCATTTCTTTTCCTTTCCTCACCCAGTCCTCTTTGGTGGGCAGATAACCCAGTCCAAAGGCGTGAGGGTTGTGTGGCACTTCGGCCAACACTGAGACGCCCTTCCGGCCGCTTCTCCCTAATCCCATCCCGGGAGTATGTTTTAGCTTGTTCATGAGGTAGATAGATTGTGCACTAACGTACATGCCCTCATTCACAGCCATGACATTCTGCACCACTTGAGCCTCGGCCAAAGTGAACCCCGACAAAAACACATCCTCCGTGCCGTGCTCAATCTCCAAGACAGGTGTAGACACTTCCGGCGGCGGATGGATTGATGAATTCCCGAAAACGATCGCTACCCCTTTCCCGTGGGGGTACTTCAGCATTTGATGTACAGTGGAAGAGACTGCTTTGACCTGGTGCAACCACGGTCGCCCCAAAAGTAGGTTAAAGGTTGCGGGAACGTCCAAGATATGAAATTCGATGTTGTGTTGTCCTGGACCAACCTTGGTTTGAATTTTAACAGTCCCCATCACTTCTCTGCTGGTATTGTCGTATGCTCTGATCACTTGGGTGGTTGGGACGAAGTCCGCGGGTTTTAACCCGATTGCATATGCCGTTCTGGTCGGGCAGACATTAATCGCAGACCCGGTATCAACAAGTACTACCGGTATCCACTTATCTCTACATTCCACAGAAATATAGAGAGGTTTGTTATGATTTGTGCCCTCAGGCGGTAGCTCCTTGTCCGAAAAGGTTAATGCCGGGGAACCTCCTCCCGTAAAAACCAGCCCAACCAGCTGTTCAGGCGTGGTGTCTATGGAGAGTTTGGACTTGTCCATAGCAGATAAGACAGCTTCTCTGTGTACTCGTGATGCCATTAGCAGTCCCCAGATGGAGATGTCTGCTTGTATCTTTTTTAACTGTTTCAGCACAGCTTCATCTTCCATCTGCTTCTCCTTCTGTCTCTCCACTTCTCTATCCTTCCCGGATGCCTCGGGTTGGTCCAGGTGTGGGGGTTTGAAGTACCGCCCACTTCTTGTCATATGGTCAACCTCATCGAGGTACCAAGTATCATCCGGCTGGCCACTTCCCCAGTCTTCATCGGTGTGGGCAAGACACAAGTCGTCATCTTCCCACCACATTCCGCTGGCAGCCAACAGACACCTGTCTGGCTCCGGTTTAGTTGCTCTCTCAATATCCCCTGTCCATATGCTCGCAGCATTCTCCATTTTCGTGCACGCAGCACTTTCAGTCCCCTCAGGGCCTTTAGCTTTTCTAATTCTCTCAGCCTCCTCAAACTCTTCTTGTTCTAGCTGCGTCAGTACAGCTGTTTGTTCAACAGTTCCCATATCCATAATGCCCATGTCCCGAGCGGAATTCTTGACACCGACGCTCTCCGGCGGTACAACTTGACTTTCGGCCATTCCGGCCACAACTGATATTTCTGCCCCTGCCGGGCTCTGTTCTGGTTGGGCTTCCCCCACTGCATTCGGTTGATCTTCGAGCCATCCAGTGGCCTCCTCTGATCCCTCATAATCGTACCAATTGATTGACGCCTCCCCCAGTTCTTGGTCATCAAGAAGTTGCAGGTTGGCAAAGTCCTCCCCTGCGGCTGTCAAATCATCTGCCCATAGCCCAGATCCATCCCCCCGGATCATGCATAGCTCTCCTGTCTCTGGCAATTCTACACTTAGCCCAATTCGGCTCGTTGACAGGATGTACTTGCTTGGATCATAGGCTCCCCCGACAAAATTCTGTCCAGTCTCAGATTCAACAATCTCATTTCCTCCCAAAATCTGCCCTGCTCCGTCTTCGACGGTCACCACCATCGGTTCTGATTGGGTTTTGGAGATGTCCACCATGCACAAGAAATCAGTGCAATCGGGGAGGAGCACCTCTGGCTTGGGTAGGTGGGTGGGTGTAATATAGATGCTAGGATCGTAAGATGCGACCCCAGTCTGGATAAAGTTAATTCTTTTGGGAGGAGGAGCTTGGTTATGTGGTGGGAGAGGGTTGGTTGTGACATTGGGTTTATCAGGAGGTGCGATCACCTGTTTGTCAATAAGATCTTGAATCTCATGACGCAATCTGTAACAACGGTCGGTGTCGTGACCGTGTTGTTGGTGATACGCACAGTACTTTGACGGGTCGTAAGAGGGTGGGAGTGGATTCGGTAATGGCTTTGGTTCCAGGGGTTTTAAATGATTTTTTCTGATCAATATTCCCAGAACTTTGGTCAGAGGCATATATAGTGGGGTAAAGGTTCTTTGGCCTCGCGGTTGGAATCTGTTGGCTTGTGTGTTGCTTCCGGACGCGCCGGAGAAGGGTGTGGCAGCCATGGGCCTTGGAGGGGGAGGGAGAGTGGTGGTGACCATACTAACTTCCGAGGCTCTCGTATTTGCAGCGCCACTCGGGCCCGCATTGTTGTTACGGTTAAACGTCCTCCTCGGTTGTTCTCTGTCATGGTCAAACAGACCTTGTTTCATTGCGTCTTCGATTTGCACCCCCATCTCATGTAAATCTGCGAAAGTAGGGAAGGGGACTACAATCATTCTCTGCATCAGTTTTGGGTGGAGATTGCGCACAATCATCCGGATTTGATCTTTGTCTGTGGGCCTTAAAGTCATCATTGATGCCTTTGCCCTCCATCGGATCACAAAGTCCGAGAAAGTTTCTTTAGGCTCTTGCCTTGTCGTTTCGAGATCACGAGTTGTGATCTCGATATGAGTGTTGTATGAATATTGTGCGACAAAGGCCTCAGCCATTTCATCCCAGTTCCTCTTCACTTCGTCTTGTAACTTTGCATACCAATGGGAGGCCACACCCGACAGGGTTCGGCCGAATAATGAGAGCTTCTGTGGTCGTGTTAGGCCCATTGGCCGCAAGACGTCTGCAAACAGTCGGATATGGACCATGGGGTCGCCGGACCCATCAAAACGGTCAATTTGTGGCATTTTGAACCTATCGGGGAGTGTTACGGCCTCCTCGGTATATCCATCTTCGATATCCGGCATAGCCTTGACCCCTTGGGATTTCTTGAAGAGCTTCTCCAATTTGCTCAATTTCAGAGCTGTATGATCAACCTCGACCTCGAATGGAGAGTCCGGGTGATTGGATGTATGGACTTTGGACAGTTGTGGTGAAAGCGGGGGCGGAGCTGGCCCCGTTGGAAGATTCGTGTCCTCTTGTAAATTTTGGACATGCGGCAGGGTATTCTGGGCATTTGGTGGGGCGTTCTGAACAGTAGGTGCCTGCTCAGGTAACGGAGCCCCTGCCGGAGGAGGAATTTGGTGTGAAGCAGATGCCGCGTTCTGCTGTTGCAATCTGGTGATTAGTTCGGCCTGTTGGGCCATGATCGCGGCCTGCTGTTTGGAGAACTCCGTTTGACGGGTGGCATCATCATGCATCTGTCTCATGCTTTCCTGCATCTGGCGCATTAGAGCCTCCATCCCTGATGTATTCTATTGATCCATCTGTCTAACTGGTCTGTCTATTCCTACAGCAGTAATTGAGACCTCAGTCCTATAGTCCTCTGATGAAGTAACCCACTGCTCTGACAACCTCTGTTCTGACACACTGCGCCTTTTCGGCTTCCTTCTGGTAACAGGGGGTAGAGAATGGAACACTGGTGTAACAAGCCCGCGGGGGACCTCGCTACAGCTCGGACTCGACTTTCGCAGTCACGGTTCTAAATCTGAACCAAAGAGTCCAAATCCGGCAAATCGTTTTAGGAAAACTGATTTTTGAAAGAAGTGCCAAACATGGACTGCTTTGCCAGATACAGAGTCGCCACCTAAATATTTTATTTTGGGAAATTTAGGAAACCCTGACTCGGTGCCAAAAGGCCACGTGTCCGTCATCACCAAAGTTGCCTCGGCTCGGGAACTTGGGTACGATTGGGGAAGGTCACTTCGTGAGCACCCCCGCTCGCCCGGTCATAGACCGGCCTCTACTAACCATGATATCAATTTTTGAAAACATTGTGAGTTCTTATACCGGTTATTAGCCTAGGTTACTATGTGATGCGCACAGCATATAAGTATAGACCGGGTCGCCCGAATTGGAACAAAACATTTCATGTTTGCCTTTTTTTGAAAGAGGTTTTGCTACCCGCAGGTAGGCTTGAAACATTTGATGATTTACTCCAATTCAGATAACCCAACCTTCACCCACAGGCATTCAGGCAGTTATATCATATAAGCACATAGCCTCATGGTAAGCATGCTATCATGGCATTCACTCACACGCATGCAAGGATGCTAAAGCATAAAACTCACCGAGTACTCCAAGCCAAAATAGAAACTATATTAGAAACCATGCATGATCCTAAGTGTACAGAAATGCCTAATGCAACACATGCAAAATGCAACTATAGCAGGCTCGGTTATTCTAAGATGGCATATGGAATGCTATAACTACCATGTATTCAATTTGGAATTGAAAGTACAATGCAGTTAGTATGATGCGCCGAGCCCGGTGCATGCAAAACAGATGAATGATGCAAACATGCTGTCATACTGTATGCTAATTGAAATATGCCCTAATCTAATCTTCATAAGCGGATAAATAAAAGGGAGAAAGACGTGGGGTTGGAAGACATACATCACACTCACGCACACTTATTACAGTTGTGCCCTCACTCGGAGGGTCCGAATAAATAATACAGTCCAAATATTACAGTCCCCAAAATAAAAGAATATTACAGTCCAAAATATTACAGAATTCTAATTAATTAATGAATTAACTAGAAAGCAAATAAACTGGCGTGCAAGCCAGGTACTGCCTTGCTTCTGGTGGATGATGCATGTCCGGACTGTCTTGCGCGGAAATCCACCGGAATGCCCCAATTAGCCTCTGTTTACACCTGTTATTTTTTGAAAAGCGTGCCAAGTCCCGGAAAGTTGCTGATTCCTGATTTTGCTGCAACAGAGAGCAAGAAAGGGGCATAGCAATGTATTTGCACAAATGTATGCATGTCTCGATCCTCGTGCCACCAATCACGCATACCGAGGCATGATGGCCGAGGAGTCGAGATGCACAACTCAATATAGGATGAATGCACATGAAACTACAGCTAAAACCTAACTCCATCATGGATAATCCGGAGTGTCGGTGACTGGGGAATTGAGACACATTCCGTCACTCGGAGTACGAAATGTACCTCGTTTCCCGTGCCCGGGCTAACTCCTATTCCGGACATGGTGCAATGTGCATGATATGCATGAAATGCAACTAGGATACAATCCTAACATACTCAAAGCTATGAAAATGAGATGCCTCGAAATGCGTGCACACAGGCACGCAAACCGAGAAAGTGACGGGATGTTGAAAATGAGATGCCTCGAAATGCGTGCACACGGGCATGCAAACCGAGGTAATGGTAAATGCAGTGAAAATGAGATGCCTCGAAATGCGTGCACACGGGCATGCAAACCGAGGCAATAACAGATGCAATGAAAATGAGACGCCTCGAAGTACGTGCACACGGGCACGCAAACCGAGGCGATGACAGATGCAATGAAGATGAGATGCCTCGAAGTACGTGCACGCGGGCACGCAAACTGAGGCGATGACAGATGCAATGAAGATGAGATGCCTCGAAGTACGTGCACGCAGGCACGCAAACCGAGAAAGTGACGGGATGTTGAAAATGAGATGCCTCGAAATGCGTGCACATGGGCACGCAAACCGAGGTAATGGTAAATGCAGTGAAAATGAGAAGCCTCGAAATGCGTGCACACGGGCACGCAAACCGAGGCAATAACAGATGCAATGCAAATGAGGTGCCTCGAAGTACGTGCACACGGGCACGCAAACCGAGGCGATGACAGATGCAATGAAAATGAGACACCTCGAAGTACGTGCATACGGGCACGCAAACCGAGGCGATGACAGATGCAATGAAGATGAGATGCCTCGAAGTACGTGCACGCGGGCACACAAATCGAGGCGATGACAGATGTAATGAAGATGAGATGCCTCGAAGTACGTGCACGCAGGCACGCAAACCGAGGCGATGACAGATGCAATGAAGATGAGATGCCTCGAAGTACGTGCACGCGGGCACGCAAACCGAGGCGATGACAGATGTAATGAAGATGAGATGCCTCGAAGTACGTGCACACGGGCACGCAAACCGAGGCGGTGCTAAAGTGACAAGGAAATGAGATGCCTCGAAGTACGTGCACACGGGCACGCAAACCGAGGCGATGACAGATGCAATGAAGATGAGATGCCTCGAAGTACGTGCACACGGACACGCAAACCGAGGCGGTGCTAAAGTGACATGGAAATGACAAATGGGCTTATACCAACATGAGTGAGCCTCAGCCACACTCACATCGGATGCCGATGGCAGAAAACGAAGTGCCCCGAAATGCGTGCACACGGGCACGCAAACCGAGGCAATGCCTACGCAATGCATATGACATACAGAATGCAATATGGACTTATACTAACATGAGCGAGCCTCAGCCACACTCACATAAGATGCCGGCGGATGAAAATGAAGTGCCTCGAAATGCGTGCACACGGGTACGCAAACCGAGGCAGTGATAAAATGCAATGAAATGGCATGGAAATGACAAGTGGGTTTATACCAACATGAGTGAGCCTCAGCCACACTCACATCGGATGCCAGCGGATGAAAATGAAGTGCCTCGAAATGCGTGCACACGGGCACGCAAACCGAGGCAATGATAAAATGCAATGAAACATGGCAAAAATGATATGCAAGCATGCTAATGGAATTTCAGCAACAAAATATGGGGGAAAACAGTCCCGAAATGAAGCGAAATGACATGAAATGCAAGGAAATGACCCGAAATGCAACATTAGGCATCCGAAATGGCCTATAGCCATACTAAACATGCACAACATGGACATGCAATGCAAATACAGAAGCTAGACAGTCCCAAAATAAGCACTTTTCCAGTTATAAACATGGCCAAACAGCAAGTATAGGTATGGCGAAAATAGCATGCAAGAATAGGGGCCAAAAGAGGGGTAATGAAGCAAGTGGTATAAGCAAAACTCAAACTGAAAAATTTCCTTCTACAACACTGAAGATGGACCAAAAATATGAACATTTACAGTATATGGCAGCCTCAAAATCAGTATACAAACATGCTAAAAATATGATGCAAAATAAGACTCAAAAGGTGCTAAAACATGAAGTGTATAAAATAATCACCAAAAAGAAAAAAAGTGTGAATGAAACATGAAGTATAGGCCAAAATAAGACCACTTTCAGTTCGGACCAAGGTCCAAAAACAGAAGAAAAGAGGGCTATTAATTTATGCAAAAATGGGGCTAAATAGGGGATATAACTACAAGTGACATATGGAAACACCAAACAATGTTGAGCCCTTCTCCAATGTTGAAGAAGGGCTCAAAATATGCCTCATATTAGTTTACAACATGCTCGAAAATAAATTTCTCATGGGTCAAAAATAGCATGCAAAATTATGACATACAAGATGGTCAATGAAGCAAGTGTATTATGGAGGGCTCAAACAGGGTTGAGCCCTTAATGAGAAGTGAAGATGAGCTCAAAATATGGCCCTTTTCAGTTAGGGCCGAAGCTTGAAACCAAAAATAAATGAGGCTTAGAAATAGATCAAAGGAAAGGGTCAAAAGGATCAAAGTGTAACTTACCCTTGAAGATCCAAGCTTTTGTTACTTCTTGGGTTGATTTGCAGCTTCTTTAGCCTTCAAGAATCCCTCCTAGCTGCTGGAAATGAGATGGTGGTGGTGGAGCTTGGTGGTGTAGAAGGAATGAAGATTATAGACTTAGGGTTTTTTGAAGAATTGAAGAAGAAGACAATGGAGTTTAGGGTTTGTCCTTGGAGAAGAATTTTTTTTTTAACCCCCATGAAGAAGACCCTCAGCTGGTTATAAGGTCAAGAAAGGGGTGTAAAAGGGGGGTGAGTTGGAGAGGAATCCTCTCTCCCAAAATATCCCCCGGATACAGAAAATATCTGGGGGATATTGCCCCACAGCTGGAAAGGCTACAGTGAGGAGAATACGGCCGGCCTCTCACTTTGGCTGGAGGTGGCCGGCCGGCCACACCCCCTAGCCGGCCGGCTAGGGGTCAAAAGGGTCAACAAGCTTTTCTGGCCGGCCAGATATTGGGGAGGTAGCCCTATGTGTGTACAACACAACCATGTAATTGAAGTTCCAAGAAAGTGGGCCCAAGGGGTTCAACAATGGCTCGGAAAGAGGGGGTCAAAAGGGTCAAGTTGACTTACTGGCCGGCCATGAACTTTTAGTGGCCTCTCAAGTGTGTACATCATAGATATGTGGTTCAAAGTTCAAGAAAAAAGGTCCAAGGGGTTCAACATTAGCCCGGAAAAAAGGGGTCAAAAGGGTCAGGTGACCTTAATGGCCGGCCACCAACTTTTAGTGGCCTCCCAGATGTGTAGATCACAGATATGTGGTTGAAAGTTGGCAACACTACCTCTAAGGTATTCAACATTAGCCCGGAAGTTGCAAAAACGGGCGCCGGGAGGCTCCGGAGGAGAGATAACTGGTTGCTGCAACAATTGCTGGTCTCCCGCCCTTCAGTGACCTTCCTCGGGATAAAACAGAGGTACCTGCCAAAAATGAGCGAAAACCGCTGCAAAACGAATGTTCCGGAGCCAAAACACGCAGTTCGGGGTCCCGGAAATGGGCTGTTAAGCACCGAAAATTGTATTCGACCTCGAAGTGGGTTTCTCAGCCCCCAGTGTCCCTCAAAATGGATGAAATAAGATGTATGCCAAAAATCAGAGCAATAGGAGATGGTTAAGCGGTCCCGAACCGAGGCACACGGCCTGACGGCTCCGAAAACCGGGAACCAGACTCCGAAATGGGCAAAATGGCCTACGGCCACCAAATGTAGCCTACGGACATTGAGAGATGGTCTACGGGACCTCTCCCTCCCTTCAGGAAAAGAAACAGAGAAAACCGAGTCTGGTTCGCAAACCGAGACAAGGCACAGAAAAGGGTTTGGAAGTCCGGAGGCAGGGCTTACGGCCGCGACTCTGAAACTTCTGAACGAGCACATTATGCAACATCACCAAGCGCTCAATTGGCGACGTCTGAGTCTTAAGGTCGGTCAAAAATGGGGTGTCTACAACTGGCTGTCCGTTGATTAGATCCTCAGATCGATGGAGTCGACGACCTCGTGTCCAAAGTGCTTGGGGAATGCCTGCTGGGTTGGAAGCAGTCGTGCTAAAACTGACCCTAGCAAAAGATAAATAAAGCGAAAAGGAAATAAATAAACAGATAAACGGACAGCATAACAGCTTAAAATAAAATGCAAGACACACAGTCGGGCATAATCAACACACAGTCAATAAGCTGAATAACACACTGTCCTCAAACACTGATTATTATCCCTGTGTCACTGTTCCCTAAAACAGAATCTGATATCCGCAGATAACTCATTCTCAAACACTGGTTGATGCCCGCAGGCCTGATACCCATAATACTGAACTGATGCCCGCAGGCTTGATGCTGACAATACCGAACTGATGCCCGCAGGCTTGATACTGATAACACTGAACTGAAGCCCGCAGGCTTGATGCCCAACTGATGCCCGCAGGCCTGATATTGATAACACTGAACTGAAGCCCGCAGGCTTGATGCCCAAACTCATATACTGATACATGCATTCCTGTAGAGACGCACTCTAAAGCACATAACAGATAAGTGAGAGCCAAAACACCCCTATGTTGGGGTAGGGTTTCCCTGTCCTATTTTGTTAGGAGCTAGGGTTTCACTACGCACGCAGCGGTTTCAAACAACCTATAAACGGGTAAGCAACCTGTCCTAATTTGGACTGGTCACTATGGATCCGAATATGCACTAGGTCGAATGGTCAAAGAGGGTGCCTCGGTAAAACCGGGGTTTGTGTTCCCATACTGGCAGAGCCCACAACCGGTCAGCCTTATGGTCATGCCTTGACAAGACAAGCCTCCGGCAAACAGTTCAGGAATAGCAGATAGCAAACACGGTGTCCTAGGCGCACCAATGCAAATGCAATGCAAAGAAACACATAAGTGTAGTCAAAAACAGATATCATGAGTTCGAGTCAAGTTCTCTAAATCCCCAGCAGAGTCGCCAGAAACTGTAGACAGGCCCGTGGGCCTCATGCTATAGTTCGGACTCAATTTTTGTGTTACGGTTCCTAATCTGAACCAAAGAGTCCAAATCCGGCAAATCGTTTTGAGAAAACTGATTTTTGAAAGAAGTGCCAAACATGGACTGCTTTGCCAGATACAGAGTCGCCACCTAAATATTTTATTTTGGGAAATTTAGGAAACCCTGACTCGGTGCCAAAAGGCCACGTGTCCGTCATCACCAAAGTTGCCTCGGCTCGGGAACTTGGGTACGATTGGGGAAGGTCACTTCGTGAGCACCCCCGCTCGCCCGGTCATAGACCGGCATCTACTAACCATGATATCTAGTTTTGAAAACTTTGTGTGTCCTTAATCCGGTTATTAGCCTAGGTTACTATGTGATGCTCACAGCATATAAGTATAGACCGGGTCGCCCGAATTGGAACAAAACATTTCATGCTTGTTTTTTTGAAAATGGTTTGCTACCCGCAGGTAGGCTTGAAACATTTGATGATTTATTCCAATTTAAGTAACCCAACCTTCACCCACAGACATTCAGGCAGTTATATCAGATAAGCACATAGCCTCATGGTAAGCATGCTATTCATGGCAATCACTCACACGCATGCAAGGATGCTAAAGCATAAAGCTTGCCGAGTACTCCAAGCCAAAATAGGAATTTATTAGAAATCATGCATGATCCTAAATATACAGAAATGCCTAATGCAACACATGCAAAATGCAATTATAGCAGGCTCGGCTATTCTAAGATGGCATATGAAATGTTACAACTATCATGTATTCAACTTTGAAATTGAAAGTAAAATGCAGTTAGTATGATGCGCCGAGCCCGGTGCATGCAATACAGATGAATGAATGCAAACATGCTGTCATACTGTATGCTAATTTAAACATGCCCTAATCTAACCATCAAAAGCGGATAAATAAAAGGGAGAAAGACGTGGGGTTGGAAGACATACATCACACTCACGCACACTTATTACAGTTATGCCCTCGCTCGGAGGGTCCAAATAAATATACAGTCCAAATATTACAGAATCCTAATTAATTAATGAATTAACTAAGAAAACAAGTAAAACTGGCGTGCAAGCCAGGGACTGCCTTGCTTCTGATGGATGATGCATGTCCGGATTGTCTTGCGCGGAAATCCACCGGAATGCCCCAATTAGCCTCTGTTTACATCTGTTCTTGAAATGCGTGCCAAGCCCCAAAAAGTTGCTGATTCTTCGTTTTGCTGCAACAGAGAGCAGGAAAGGGGCATAGCAATGTATTTGCACAAATATATGCATGTCTCGATCCTCGTGCCACCAATCACGCATACCGAGGCATGATGGCCGAGAAGTCGAAATGCACAACTCAATATAAGATGAATGCACATGAAACTACAGCTAAAACCTAACTCCATCATGGGCAATCCGGAGTGTCGGTGACTGGGGAATTGAGACACATTCCGTCACTCGGAGTACGAAATGTACCTCGTTTCCCGTGCCCGGGCTAACTCCTATTTCGAACACGATGCAATATGCAACTAAGATATAATCCTAACATACACAATGCTATGAAAATGATATGCCTCGAAATGCGTGCACACGGGCACGCAAACCGAGAAAATGACAGAATATGATGAAAATGAGATGCCTCGAAATGCGTGCACAAGGGCACACAAACCGAGGCGATGGCATACGCAATGAAAATGAGGTGCCTCGAAATGCGTGCACACGGGCACGCAAACCGAGGCGATGACGGAATGTGATGAAAATGAGGTGCCTCGAAATGCGTGCACACAGCACGCAAACCGAGGCAATGGCAAAATGCTATGAGAATGAGGTGCCTCGAAATGCGTGCACACGGGCACGCAAACCGAGGCAATGACGGAATGCGATGAAATGATATGGAAACATGATATGGGCTTATACCAACATGAGTGAGCCTCAGCCACACTCACATAGGATGCCGGCGGATGAAAAATGAAGTGCCTCGAAATGCGTGCATACGGGCACGCAAACCGAGGCAATGACGGAATGCGATGAAATGATATGGAAACATGATATGGGCTTATACCAACATGAGTGAGCCTCAGCCACACTCACATAGGATGCCGGTGGATGAAAAATGAAGTGCCTCGAAATGCGTGCACACGGGCACGCAAACCGAGGCGATGACGGAATGCGATGAAATGACATGGAAACATGATATGGGCTTATACCAACATGAGTGAGCCTCAGCCACACTCACATAGGATGCCGGCGGATGAAAATGGGGTGCCTCAAAATGCGTGCACACGGGCACGCAAACCGAGGCAATGACAAAATGCGATGTAATGCCATGGAAACATGATATGGGCTTATACCAACATGAGTGAGCCTCAGCCACACTCACATAGGATGCCGGCGGATGAAAATGGGGTGCCTCGAAATGCGTGCACACGGGCACGCAAACCGAGGCAATGACAAAATGCGATGTAATGACATGAAAACATGATATGGTCATTCTAATGGAATTTCAGCACTAAAATATGGGGGAAAAAAATCCCGAAATGAGGCGAAACGACATGAAATGCAAGGAATTGTCCCGAAATGCGAATTTAGGCACCCGAAATGGCCTATAGCTATGCCAAACATGCACAATATGGACATGCAATGCAAAGACAGAAGCTAGACAGTCCCAAAAGATGCACTTTCACAGTTATAAACATGGCCAAACAGCAAGCATAGGTATGGCAAAAATAGCATGCAAGAATAGGGGCCAAAAGAGGGGTAATGAAGCAAGTGATATAAGAAAAATCCAAACTGAAAAATTTCCTTCTACAACATTGAAGAGGGACCAAAAATATGAATATTTACAGTTTATGACAGCCTCAAAATCAGTATACAAACATGATAGAAATGTGATGCAAAATAAGGCTCAAAAGTGGCTATAACATGAGGTATACAAAATAATCACCAAATAGCCAAAGACCCTTAATAAAACATGTAGAATGGACCAAAATAAGCACTATTCCAGAACTGTAAAATGGCCAAAAACAAAAGAATGATAGGCTAACTAAACATGCAAGAATGGGGAATAAAAGAGGGATATAACATGAAGTGACCTATGGAGACCCCAAACCATGAAAGGACCTAAATGAAACATGAAGAATGGACCAAAATAAGCACCTTTTCAGAACTGTAAAATGGCCAAAAACAAAAGTATGGTAGGCTGCCATTGCATGCAAGAATGGGGAAGAAAAGAGGAGTATAAAGGTAGGTACAACATGGAAGCCCCAAATGGTATTGAGCCCTTCTTCAATGTTGAAGAGGGGCTCAAAATAAGCCTAATATCAGTTTACAACATGCTCGAAAACAGATTGCTCATGGGCCAAAAATAGCATGCAAAATTATGACATATAAGAGGATCAATGAAGCAAGTATATCATGGAGGGCTCAAACAGGGTTGAGCCCTTAATGAAAAGTGAAGATGAGCTCAAAAGAGGGCCCTTTTCAGTTAGGGCCGGAGCTTGAAACAAAAAGCAAGTGGGGCTTACAAATAGATCAAGAAAAAGGGTCAAAAGAGGAAAAGTATCACTTACCCTTGAAGACTCAAACTTTTGTTGCTTCTTGGATCAATTTGCAGCTTCTTTGGCCTTTGAGAAACCTTCCTTGTTGCTGGAAATGAGGTGGTGGTGGTAGAGCTTGGTGGTGTAGAAGGAATGATGGTTAGGGACTTAGAGATTTTTCAAGAAATGAGAGGTATGGAGATGGAGTTGTGTATGGAGGCTTGAAGGTGAAGTTTTCTAACCCCAACAAAGGATATATCTTGCTTGCTATATAGGCCAGAAAGGGGGTGTAAAGGTGGGGGAAAATGAGAGTAACTTTCCTCCACAAAATATCCCCCGGATAAAGATCTTTTCTGGGGGATAAAGCCTCACAGCTGTAAAGGGAACAGTGCAAGGAGCTCGGCCGGCCTGGTACTTTTGCTGCAGGTGGCCGGCCGGCCACACCCCCTAGCCGGCCGGCTAGGGGTCAAAAGGGTCAATCAGATTTTCTGGCCGGCCACCAACTGGTTGGGTCCTCCTATCTGTGTACAACACAACTCTGTGGTTAAAAGTCCGAGAAAGTGGGTCCAAGGGGTTCAACATTAGCCCGGAAGGAGGGGGTCAAAAGGGTCAAGTTGAATTAATGGCCGGCCATGAACTTTTAGGGTCCTCTCATGTGTGTACATCACAAATATGTGGTTCAAAGTTCAAGAAAAAGGGTCAAAGGGGTTCAACATTAGCCCGGAAGGAGGGGGTCAAAAGGGTCAAGTTGAATTAATGGCCGGCCATGAACTTTTAGGGTCCTCTCATGTGTGTACATCACAAATATGTGGTTCAAAGTTCGAGAAAATGGGCCCAATGTGTTCAACAATAGCTTGGAAGTGCGAAAAACGGGCGCCAGAGGGCGTCGGAGGATGTATAACTGGTTGCTGCAACAATTGCTGGCCTCCCACCCTTCAGTGACCTCCCCGGTGATAAAACAGAGGTACCTGCCAAAAATGAACGAAAACCGTTGCAAAACGAATGCTCGGGGACCAAAACACGCAGTTCGGGGTCCCGAAAATGGGCTGTTAAGCACCGAAAGTGGCATTCGGCTACGAAGTGGGTTTCTCAGACCCCAGTGTCCCTCAAAAGGGAGCAAATAGGAAGTATGCCAAAAATTAGAGCAATAGGAGATGGTTAAGCGGTCCCGAACCGAGGCACACGGCCTGACGGCTCCGAAAACCGGAAACCGGACTCCGAAATGGGAAAAATGGCCTACGGCCACCAAATGTAGCCTACGGACATTGAGAGATGGTCTACGGGACCTCTCCCTCCCCTCAAGAAAAGAAACAGAGAAAATCGAGTCTGGTTCGCAAACCGAGACAAGGCACAGAAGAGGGTTCGGAAGTCTGGAGGCAGGGCTCACGGCCGCGACTCTAAAACTTCTGAACGAGCACATTATGCAACATCACCAAGCGCTCAATCGGTGACGTCTGAGTCTTAAGGTCGGTCAAAAATGGGGTGTCTACAATGGTATTCTGAGTTTTTCAGCATAGCACTGTAGGACTCTGGGATTGACTGGTTTGCTGGTTAGAGACTGACCATCTCTGAGATTTAGTAATAAAATATAGCAAGTCTCACAAGTTTGACATAAGTACACTAACCTCCCTCGTAATAAGGCTAAAATGACCAGAAAAATACAAATGGTGTGTAGACAAAGGTATAATCATTGATAAGATATATATTTTAATGTAAAAAAGATGACAACATTGTTTTTCTATCAATTCGGCTAACAAATGATTGATGGAAAGAGTGCAACTTGTTTTTTGAATTAAAATCCTAAGGGAACATGATGCAACGGGAAATGCAAAATAGATAAAGGTAATGATCTTAGAGAACGTTGATTCAAGGATGAATATCGGAAGCACGATTCTTCTGTAGAATTGTTCACTCACGAAGAAAACCTAGAATAAAGGCTCAATAGTGGTTGATTCTCAAGGAATACCCAAGTTTGGAAAGAAGACTATAAACTCAAAATAGTATTAATTCTCAAAATTTGTTTTTCCCCTAAGATTGACAACCCTTATTTATAATTAAATAAATCTAATTCTTATAGAACAAGAAACTAATAAACTAGGAAAACTAATTAAATCAACACAATTTAAGAAATGCAAACATTCTTAGATTCTATACTAAACTAGAAGATTCCTAATAAAATACTAACACCAAAATAAATAAAATAAAATAATTTGAAATTCTAAAATCTTGTCTACATCATTTTCCCCCACTTGAGAAAACTCGTCATTGAGGTTTCATTGTTCGAAACAATTTGATATGTCTATACTTGTCCACAACCACTTTGTATTTAAGATTAATTTTCTCAAATCTAAATTTTAAAGAATTGTCTTCCAAAGTTAAATGATCACGAAAATGATTCTATAATTCTTTAAAAGTGATTATCTGTTGGTTTATTCCGATCCACAATCGGATGTAGAATAATTTTTTATGTGAATGGCCACGTAATTGTGTCCTCTTGTTCAAGGACTTGGTTCATGTGATCTGTATCCTTCTTGGATGCATGATCCTTCTTAGTCTTTGTTTGTGGAAACTCAATACGTTGAGATCATCATCAATTGCCTCTTCTTCCACAGGAACCTTCTGAGCACTGTCACAACTTTGAGGCATGGTGTAGGAACAATCATAAGCTCTGATACCACCTGATGACGTGGCAAACACAAAATAGATAAGGTAAAGTAACAATCTTGGAGACCGCCAATTCAAGAATGAATACTGGATGCAAGATCCTTTAGTAGACTTATTGAATCACGAAGAATATTGAGAATAAGGGCTCAATTGCGGTTGATTCTTAAAGAACCCAAGGTTAGAAAAAAGAGTATAAGCTCGAATTTGTATTAATTCTCAAAATTGTTTTTTCCCTAAGGCTTACAACCCCTCTTTATAATAAACCTAATTCTTCTAGAACAAGAAACTAATAAAATAGGAAACTAGTTAAATCTACACAATTTAAGAAACATAATAATTAATAAAATGCTAATACCCAAATAAATAAAATAAAAGTGTAAAAATTCTAAAATCTCGTCTATATCAGAATATAGTGTAATTATGCCAAACTTGTGAGGATCAATGTAATTTTTTCAATCCTCAAGGGAGGTTAGTTATTGGTTTCACTTTAGTTGGTACCATAGGGGTTGTAACTGTCACATTTTAAAATATAGGTTCCCATGATTTATTGTGTGTCATAATGTGGATCCCTATTTATTATGTGCAGGTGTTGATTTGAACATTCTTCTTGTTTGTGCAGCTCGTGTTTTCATTTGTTGTATATTCCTGTTTGGTTGTACAATACATGGGCCAGACTGCTTTCCTGTCTAGAAATATCTCATCCATTCCTGAAAGCTTCTATGACTCAATACCTGGTTTTTGCATTTTCACTTGACTTGGAATTGTTTCATGCATTTTGTTCTTGAAGCCAAATTTAGTCTTAATCTACTTTTAACTGTTGGTTGTCTTGCAGATGTTGTATTTTGGACAGTCTTCATTATTGCCACTCTAGCAGCTATTGTTGGAAGTCAGGCTATCATCACTGCAACATTCTCCATTGTCAAGCAATGCCATGCCCATGGGTGCTTTCCACGAGTCTAGGTTGTGAACACCTCAAAACATATTCACGGGCAGATATATATACCAAAAATAAACTGGATCCTCATGATCATTATGCTTGCTATAACTATTGGGTTCCACAATACAACTTTAATTGGAAATGCTTATGGTAAGTTGATTGATTTTGGGATTGCATGATCTTGTTCTCTCAAATCCTTGAGCATTGCATTGAGCTTGTGTGTTTGCCTGTACTGCTTATTTACAACTCCAAAACTTGATTTCCAAGTGTTGTTTGGTAGATTGGAGAGGAGTGATTTATTACCAACTATTATTTTTATACTCCTATTTTAAACATATGAGATATGTGCACTCACCTAAAATACAGGAAGTAAGCATGGGTATAGACACAAGCATGTGTCACAGATATGAACAGGGGTAGAACTATGATTATTTCATAGGGGCATGTTGGAAGAAATTCATGTATATCCCACATATGTAGTATATGATATCTAAAATAAATAAATAAATAAATCTATATAGTGGCCATACCATAGCATTTGAGATGCTATACATACCAACATATTGTACATTGCACCCCAAAAATGACCACCTTCATTCATTTTACCAATTAAAAAAGTTGACCATCAGTTTTTTTAATATTTTTTTGATAACCCCTTTCAAGTTAGTTTTTATTTATTTATTTATTTTTAATATAAGATCATCTCCAACGATGATAATGAAATTTTTTTCCGTAATTAGCTTTTTTAAAAATTTATTTATTTTAGCTATTCACTTTTGCAATTCACACTCTGACAGTACTCTCCGCTTTAACTATTTTTCATTAAAATATTTGTTCTTTCTTTTTTAGATAAAATTGTAAATAACTTGATCATCAATGACACATTGGGAATAAAGTAATAAAAAATGAATAGCCCTGTAACAGTACCTCGCTAAAGGAAGCTAGCAACTGTAGCTTTCATCAAATTGTTGAAGCATTTGACAAAACTATTGGAGGTCTTTTTTGTTGTTTTGGCTTGCTATTTTGATTTAAAATGTAAGGCTCTAGGAGATGCTCTAATATGGTAGGTGTTGGAGAAAAAGGGCATGACCAAAAGGTATATTGATGTGATAAAAGAAATGTATAATGGACTTGGGACTACGATTAGAACACCTGCAAGAGAAACTAGTGAATTTCCAATTACTATAGGATTACATCAAGGGTCAATTGAAGTCCTTACCTCCTACTTTCTTTAGTCAATTAACTAAACACATTCATGACGATGTCCCATGGTGTATGTTGTTCTCAGATGATATTATTAAACCAAACCAAACCCAACCAAACGAAGCCTTAAGTCCCATCAAATGGGGTCAGCTATATTAATCCTTCTTCTCCACTTGACTCTATCAAAGGCTGTTTGATTAGTCAAAATAAGGAGATTCATATCTTTATTTACAATACTAGCCCATGTTAATTTAAGTCTACCCCTTCCCCTAACACTTTCATCTACCATCATTGTGTTGCATCTCTTCACTATTGCCTCTGTTGATCTCCGTTGTATATGACCAAACCATCTCAATCTATTCTCTCTCAGCTTATCTTCTATTGGTGCTCCTCTTACCCATTCAAAAATAGATTCATTTCTAACTCCGTCTTTCCTAGTTTTGCCACACATCTACCTTAGTATTTTCATCTCAACAATACTCATTTTATCTACATGTTATTTCTTGGTTGCCCAACATTCCATCCCGTACAACATTGCTAGTCTAATAGCTGTTCTATAGAACTTTTTTCTTAGTCTAGTGGGTACTCGTTCATTGCACAGTACCCCAAATACACTCTTCCACTTGAGCCACTCTGCCTTAATTCTATGGACCACATTTGCTCTAATCTCCCCAACTGTTGTGATGATCGACAATACCAACAAAATTGAAAGAAATTTTTTTATAGAACAACTATAAGGCGAACAATGCTTTACAGGACAAAACGATGGACAACTAAGAGCATCTCCAATGGAGCTGCTATATCAGTTGCCAAAGCTAAAAAATGACAGGAATGGCAAAAATGAGTCTCCAACGGTCTGCTATTTCACTTGCCAAAGATGGTAGATGCCATATGTGTTCTCAAATTTGGCAAGTGAAATAGTAGATGCCAAGCTTGCCAGATCAGCAAAAATCAGACTGTTGGAGACCCAATTTTCAGAATCAAGCAAATTTCAAAATGAAATTGACAAACCCAAATTCGGTTTCTCAATTTTTTTTTTACTTCATTTATCAGCAAATCAGTTTCAGATATCAAAACATATATATATATATATATAAATTCTGTATACCGGATAATCAAAAAATTGATGACAGATATAAAAAATTGAAGACAGATATATATATAGATATGAAAAATATATATATATATATATATAATAGAAAAATTGATGAAGACATATATATCAAAAAAATTCAAAACATATATATCAAAAAGAATTGATTAAGACAGATATAAATGGAGATCAAGACAGATCAAAACACATGAAGACAGATCGTATAGATGGAGATCAAGACATATCAAAACATATATATATATATATATATATATATATATGAGTATGTATATAGATGGAGATCGTACCAGAGGCGGAGAGTACACAGATTGGAGGCGAGGATTGAGAGGGAGACAGAGTGAAACCAGAGAGAGGGGGTTCCGATCTTGGAGGAGAATGGGGAGATCGGGTTCCGATCATGGAGGAGATCATGGAGGAGAAGGGGTTCGACCATGGAAAGGGGTTCGATCATAGAGGAGACAGAGTGAGAGACTGAAAGGGAGAGAGAGTGAGAGAGTGAGAGAGGGGTTTCAACCATGGAGGAGAAGGGAGAGTGGTTTGTGCTCTGTTTGATTTCGGCCATGGTGGAGAAGACAGAGTCAGAATGAGAGGGAGAGGAAGAGCCGTGGAGGAGAATGAGAGTGAGAAGAGAGTGGATCATTCTAGATGTATGGCAAAATAAGGTGATGCCTCAGTGTAATAAAGAGCCGTTGGGCTCTGTTTGGTTTGTTTAACAAAAAAAAATTTTTTTGAAATTATTTTTTACAATAGCTCTTTTAAACGGCTATTTTCCAAACGGTAATATATTTAATTTCTATAAATTGAAACTCTCCATGCCACTTTTATTTCACACAAACATTTACATTTAATTTTTCTTTTCTCCTCTTTTATTTGAATCTGATTTAACAGCAAACCTCTTAAATTATTTTCTTTTTAGTTTTTTCATCCAATCACTATGGAAGGTTCATCAAAAACAAAGAGAGGAAAATCATTCACCATTGAAGAAGTTATGGCAATTTGTAAATCTTGGTGTCACATTTCGGAAGACCCAATTGTTGGCAATTCGCAATCGTATGCTCACTTTTGGGGGAGAATTTACGAAAATTTTTGCCTGCTTCAGAATGATCAGTCCAGAACATAAGTGTCTATTCAATCTCGATGGGGTATAATCATGAAATGTTCTAACAAATTTCGAGGATGTTTAGCTCAAGTCGAAAATCTTTACCCAAGTGGGATTTCTCAAGTTGATATAGTAAGTTTTTATTTTCAATTATTATGTTTAGTTTCTTATTCTGGTATCGTATAAAAATTACGTAATTAAATAATGTTTCAATTTTTTTTACACAGATGCTTCAAGCAAAACTGTTATACCATTAAGATGAAAACAAACATTTCGCTTTTGAACATTGTTGGCCAATATTGCAAGACAATATCAGGTGGCAAGATGTAACTCCCACGAATACGGTAAAGTCAAGGATGCATACAGTGTTTACCCCTAATTCAGCCCCTGATTCCCCTTTGAAAAACTGCATTTCTTTTGAAGACGACAATAATCCAAGTGTTGGTAACAATCCAACTATTGGTGAGGGTAGTGTCTCTTGAAAGGGTAAAAGGCCGATGGGTAGAAAATCTGCAAAAGAATTATTCCGGAGAAATCAAGTCATTGAAACTGAAGTCCAAAAAATGAGCATACAATTAGACACATTTAACCAACACCTTGCTGAGAAAGAAAAGAAAAAAGAGGAAAGAGAAGAAAAAAATGATTCAAGCACTGCAGGAGATGAAAGAACTTGAGATGAAAAGACATGAGTTTGAGATGAAAAAGGAAGAACACCAAATAATGACTACGGACATTTCTCATTTGGACCCTCAGATGAAAGCGTATTACACAATGCGAAAAAATGAGATTTTCGCTAAGTGGTCCTCAAATGTGAGTGGACCAAATTTTTATTTCCCCCTACCTCCTGATGAATAATTACGGGATAAATTTTTTTGAAATTTGCAATACCATTTATTTTTTAATGTAATTGTTAGTCTTTATTTGCAATGTAATTTTTATTTTGTAATGCAATTTCATGTTTTTTTTTTTTTTTTTTTTTTTTATATTTTGTACTTCACAATGTAAAAAAAGACATTTTATAAAAAGACATTAACTGACATTAAAAGACATTAACTGACATTAAAAGACATTGTAAAATAAAAAGACATTAAATGAAGAACATTTTATTAGAATAAAAAGATATTAACTGACATTAAATGACATTAACTGTCATTAAAAAGATAAAATGCAAACTTAATCTAACTCTCCAGCTCGGGACCACAAGTGTTCAATTAGATCATTACGAATTACATTATGGGCTTCAATAGATCTAATCCTTTGCTGATTCAACATAAATTGAGCATACTCCTCATTTGGATCACGTGACACTTGACAGCCCAAATTACTGGTATCAGTCTCAAGTTGTGCTGCACTGTGTTCATTTTCTGGAATATCACGCTCGTCTTCAATGATAATGTCGTGCAAAATAATGCACGTCTTCATGATGTAGTATAGATCCCCATCACTCCAACCTCTAGCTGGCACGCTGACAATATTAAATCGTGCTTGGAGTACTCCAAATGCCCTTTCGACATCTTTCCGACATGCCTCCTACATCCTCGCAAATAGTTGTCTCTTTGCGCCTTGAGGTTGAGATATTGTTTTCACAATCGTTGCCCAACGAGGATAGATACCATTAGCAAGATAATACCCCATGGTATATACATGATTATTGATGGTGTAGTTGGCAGCAGGGGCATGTCCTCTAGTTAGTTCAGCAAATAAAGGCGACCTGTCAAGAACAGTAATATCATTTAGAGAGCCAGGCATGCCAAAGAAGGCATGCCAAAGAAAGCATGCCAAATCCACAAGTCATAGGAGGCAACTGCCTCGAGTACAACTGTTGGTTTGTGATAGTGTCCAGTGTAAGCATCGGCTTGGGCACTTGGACATTTATCCCAACGCCAGTGCATACAATCCAAACTCCCTAACATTCCAAGAAACCCACGTTACTCTCCCTTTTGCAATAATCTAGCGACATCTGCTTCATTTGGAGATCTTAAGTAAACGGCTTCATAGGTAGCAACAATTGATCTGGTAAAAAAATTTAAGGCGGCAATTGCAGTACTTTCGCCGATTCTAATGTACTCGTCTACAGTATCAGCAGGCACGCCGTATTGGAGGATCCGAAGTGCTGCAATCATCTTCTGTACACCGGATAATCCAAGAGCACCAGTGGCATCACGGGTTTGGATGAAGTACTCATTCACTTGTTGAATATCGTGTAAGATACTAACAAACAATGACCGCCTCATTCGAAAACGTCTTCGGAATTCTTCTAGATAGACAGGATTATCTGCAAAATAATCTCTATAAATTTGTTCGTCGCCTTTGACCCTCTCACGATTAATGTATCGACGACCACTTGTGGAACCAACACGTCTGGTTTGTTGGCTTAGGCTTAACATCTGTAATCTTTGTTGTTGCGCTGTGAATAATTGCATCATGATGATATCATCATCAGATGATGAAGATTCATCAAAATCTCCATTTAATATGGCTTTACTCAAATTGTTCATTGTAGGTGGATGGGTAAGTAGGTGAATATGAAAATTGTAGAAAATCTTCTTGGCCGGTACAGAGAGTTTTGAAGATATGAAAATGATAGGTAAGTGAATATGAAAATTGTAGAAAACCTTATGTTATATTTATAGAGAAAATTGTGGGTGGGTGAATGATGGATGGTTGTTGAGTGGGTGGATGAATAATGGGTGGTTGTTGGGTGGGTGGATGAATAATGGGTGGTTGTTGGGTGGGTGGATGTGAGTGAATGAATCCTGGGTTAATAATGGATGGTTGTTGGTGGTTGGTTATTGGTGGGTAATTGGGGAAAAATTATTTTTTATATGTAGTTAAAAAAATTTATTAAATATGTAGTGATATGTTTTTTAGTGGGGTGAATTAATCAAACAATTTTTTTTTCCAATTTTTCATTTTTTTTTTAAATTTTTTATATTTGTCTAGTTGGGAATAATATAAATACATAATTTTTTTAACAAACATGTAAAAAAATGTCACAAAAAATAAAAAATAAATAAAAATAAAATCACAAAAAACCTATATCCAAACAACACCTACAAACTTGGAGGGAAAGTTGGTTGAGATTTGCCAAAAATAGCAAATGACCATTGGAGTACCATTGCTATAATTTGGCAAAATAACACTATTCATTGCCAAATTATAGCAATAGCAAAATAGCAACAACCATTGGAGATGCTCTAAGAAACAATGCGTTCACAAGTTGGTTATGTACAACAAAGACTTATAAATGCACCGGTTAAGAAGAGTTATATGATTACTATAAATGGAAATTTTAGGACTTACATGAGATGCAGTTGTAAAAAAATAATGAATTTATTTAATTTAACTAAGCATATAATCCTTGACAGAGTAAAATGGAGGAAAGTGATTCATGTAGTTGACCCCACTTGAGTGAGACTCGAGGCTTAGGTTGGTTTGATTTGGAGATCATCATTTATCCAAAATACGAAATTTGATTAATTTTTAATTGTTGTTGTTTTGTAATTATAGTAGTGAAATCATAAGTATTTCATAAAGCAAGAGGTTCATTCTTTATTAATTATTTGTATTCATAATTCTACTTGAAATTATTGTAATTTAATTTGATTAGATGACCTCAATATGTGTTTATGATGAACATTAGTTCTAGTTATAATTAATGTTGAACAGTTTAATACGGAACGATAGGATGGTTTCTTTTTACTTGAATAAAATTTAGTTGTAATTGAATGATTATATAATTAAATTTACTTGAAATAATTATGTTTAGTGAAATTTATATGAGATTACGTTGTAATTGATTGTATGATGCAATTCATTTGAAATCATACACATACTTGATTTGTCAAGGTTTGGCACCCCCAAAATGATATCCTAGTTCCACTTAGATATGAAGACCCAAATGATTTCCCATTGACCCCACTTCAAAAGAAAAACAAACAAATAAAAAAAATTCATAAAAAAAGATAAAGAAACGAATAAATATATAAATAAAGAGTAGGAAGTACTAGAGCTAGATAAATGAACTTGTGAGTTGCACAGAAATATAGATATTTCTAGATTTTGATTTTGCTCTTCCACAAAAGAAATATAAAATAAATAAGTAAAAGAGAAATTTGGAGACACTTGTAAACACTTAGATTTTGCTTTTTGTTAGATCACAAACATAGATTATACCTATAAGTCAATCAGTTATTAGCTAGAATGCACAAACGCTTCTGCGGAGGAAACATGTCATGTCTAACTTATGTCGGATACTAACACTCTTCGAACACTCTTAAAAGCGTCTTCAACACTTCGAACACTCTTAAAAGCGTGTTCAACACTTCTTCAATGCATTTCAATTAAAATATCAAATCCATAATATTGGACACTTTACAGACACTTCTTGAACCCTCCAAAGACATCCTGTATAATGAATCTCTTCGCAATAATAATGTTTTGCATTTTTCATAATACAATTTATGCACTCTAAATATGTTTTTAAATATTTATGAGATGAATAAATCATTTGTATTATAAAGTTTTATATTTGTTTTGCATGCTATAGAATGTAATTCCCATGGAGTGGTATTTTGACGTTTAAGTTATGAAATATATAGCTTGTTAATGGAATTAGTGTTATGTTACATATTTTTCGTTAACTTTGAATAAATAATTCACATATGTGACATAACAAATTTGTAAAAATATAAAATTTTAAGGTGTCCCAAGTATGTGTCATGTCTTGTATTTTTTTGAAAATCGACGTGTCGATGTATCCATGTTTGTGCTACTTAGGTTATAAGTTTATTACTATAAGGAGTGTCCATTGATGGAGCTTGAAGCTGTTTACATTTGCCATTTTAAAAACAATAGCAGGAAGCAGGAGGAACACTTTGTTGTCCTCTCTCTCTCTCAGTTTCTTCTTGAGGGTATCTTACTTTTCTGTGGTTATGTTTGTTTTGAAGGAAATACCCTTATTATCTAGTTTTTGGTTCCTAGGCCTCGCTTGCATGACATTTATGTTTATCACAACGTGTCTCATGGCACTTGTTTTAGTCTTCGTCTAGCAAAGAAGCATTCTACTAGCCGCAACATTTCTTCTCTTTTTTGGGTTTATTGAGGACGTCTACCTGTCATCTGCACTCATGAAAGTTCTTCAAGGTGGCTGGGTTTCTCTTGTTCTCTCCTTTATCTTTATGGTCATCATGTATGTCTGATACTATGGAACTCGCAAAAAGTATAACTTTGATCTTCACAACAAAGTTCCATTGCGTTGGCTACTTGGCCTGGGCCCCAGCCTTGGCATTGTCCGAGTGCCAGGAATAGGACTTGTGTACTCAGAATTGGCAACAAGAGTGCCTGCAATCTTCTCTCACTATGTGACAAATCTCTTAGCATTTCACACTCCGTTAGTTTTGTTTGTGTAAAATCTGTTTCGGTACCCCATGTCTCCTCGGAGGAACGATTCCTCGTTGGTCGTATTTTCCCAAGACCCTATCGGATGTACCAGTGCATTGTGAGGTACGGGTATAAAGACATTCAACGAGATGATGGAGAATTTGAGAACCAGCTCATCCAAAGTGTAGCAGAGTTCATCCAGATAGAGGCAGTAGAACCAACATTATCAAGCTCTGACAGAGACAGTGCATCATTTGATGGGAGGATGGCTGTGATAAGCACTAGAACTATTCAATTAAGCTCATGCTCGATAGTATCTGAGCAAGAGGATTGTGGTACATTCAATTCCATCCAAAGTAGCAAGTCTTTAAACCCTTCAGAGTTTGCAGTCTTCTTATGAAGATGAAAATCCTCAGATGAAGAAGCGACAAGTGAGGTTTCAATTGCCACTAAACCCTGGGATGGCCCCTTTGGTTAGAGAAGAGCTCTTGGACTTGATCCAGGTAAAAGAAGCAGGGGTTGCGTATATAATAGGCCATTTTCATGTTAAAGCAAGGAGATCTTCGTCATTTTTGAACAAGCTTGTTATTGACATTAGATATTCATTTCCCCGAAAGAACTACAGGGGCCTTGTTGTGGCGCTTAACATTCCTTACATTAGCCTTATAGAAGTTGGCATGACATATTATGTTTAGTGATATCCAATCTTTGATGGGAACTATTCTCCACCAATCTTCCTCTATATTTCTGAAGTACGAAATGTAAGAGGTTTTTTCGTTGTTTGGTCTATGCATATTGATAATTTGATATTATGACATAGTTTTTGAGAGTTACTTGGGCTTTCAAACTAAAAACGACTGTGGAGGAATGGGGTGGATTTCAAGATGCATTTTTGCAGTGAAATTAAACTTTAGCTTGTCTATAATTATGCTGATACAATTTAAGAGGTCGTTAGGTTCTTTTAAATGTCATTCAATGTTGCTGCATTCATAGCTCTCCCTCTCAGATAGTGGTGCTACTTGACCATGCCAAACGGAAATGGAGGATTGTGGGTACCCATTGTTGAACCGTTTTTATTTTATTTTATTTTCTTTATTTTTATTTGGTAAAAATAAGATACCCATAGTCAACTATTGTCTTGTATGCTGCTTATTAGATGAGAAGAAACCCATAAATTTGATGAGAGACTGCAAATTAAGCAGCTTTTGATTTGGTCTGTTAGGGTGCAAAATTCCTAAATTACTAGAAATTTTGCACGAGGCCACGAGCTTGCAAGATCTTAATATGAAAGGGTTTTGATCTTAGTAGGATGGGTCAAGGATATTATTTTTGTTTTTGTTGCAACACTTGGACTCATATTGCCCATTTAGTTTACAAAAAACCAAACAAAAAGAAAAAAAAAAAAAAAAAAACATTGCATCAGCCCAAAATTGCACCAATCCAAAACAACTTGTGTGGTTTGAGAAGGTGAGGGGTTGAGTTTGGTAGGTTAGATTATAAGAATTGGCTTTGAGAAGGTAAAGGATTGAGTTTGGTAGGTTAGTAGGTTAGATTATAAGAATTGGTTGCTTGGCTTGCAGCTTAAAATTTGTCAATCCTATATGTAAAAGTGTCTTATACTTAATCACTAATTAATTTGATAAAAAGGGAGTAAAGTGAAATTTGTCAAAGAAAAAAATGAAATTAATAAACAAACATTGATTTCCCTAACATAAAAGTTAAGGTAAATTGCAAATATACTCTTTGTGGCTTGTTTAAAATATGAATTACTTTATATAGTTTGAAAAATTACAAATATCTTTTTGTTATAACTTTTTATTTAACAAAATTAAGTGAAAAAATAAAATTTCTAATTGTTTTCTTATATAATAATAAAATTATCGTAATTATTAATTGAAATATATTTATGATATCATTAAAAATTGTTAACTGACCTGATAATTTATTAATAAAAGGGTTATTTGTTATTTTAGAAACTTTTTGGCTTTTTACGAAAAGATGTGTAGAAAAGTAGAGAGAGTAATGTGACAACTTATAGTAACTTTTTGACTTTTTAACTAAAATGTATAGTTGACAAACGAGGCCTTAGTACAAGTTTAAACTAGTTGAGTCAATGCATTGTTCAAAGAAACAAAATTTGTTCATGTTAAATATGATAAACCATAGATATCAGCAGCAAGATAGAACAGGCAAGTTAGGATTCAGTGACCAAAATGTCTTTGTTGATTTTTTCCCGGGCTTTATATAGTGTCAGGGTTGTGGATCAAGATCATCAGACATGCCATTTCTTATGTAAATTGTAAGCTTCCATGCCATTAGAACTTTGGCCTTGCTTGTGTGTGTAGTAAGTATCGTTAGCTTGAATTAAATTGCTACTAGTTACTAAAGGAGTAATTGATTTTTGTTGCACCGGACGAGCACATTGTTTTCATAAATTCTCTCGGCTTATCCTCAATTCATGTTATTTCAAAATGACTTTCTTTCCTATCATATCTTTTTCTTATTTCACCACTCATTTCATAAACATGTCTGTATGAAGTACTAACACTTCAAATGGATGTTGTGTCTGTATCAAACATGTGCAGGACACTAACACGCCTGGGACACGCGTGTCAAACATGCCATATGGTATGTCAATTTTTCTAATTATCATTTTTTTTGTAGGATATTTTTGTGACACTTCATCTTATAAATGTTACAAAATATATTTTGAGTAAACTTTGTATTTTGAAGAATGCAAAACATAAGAAGATTCATCACACATGTCATGCTCGGAGGGTTCAAAAAGTGTCACCAAAGTATCTAAAACATGTATGTAAAGCATTCAAATTATAAATATGAATGTATAAGTACACTGTTAGACTTATTTATTTTGATGATTTATTTAATTATGTTTTAATTTATTTGAAAGAGAAAAATAGAATCCAAAATTTATTTTGATGATTTATTTAATTATATTTTAATTTATTTGAAAAAGAAAAATAGAATCCAAAATTTATTTTGATGATTTATTTAATTATGTTTTAAATCCAAAATTTATTTTGATGATTTATTTAATTATGTTTTAATTTATTTGAAAGAGAAAAATAGAATCAAAATTTATTTTGTCCCATTATTTCTCACCTAAACCTTTACCCTAAAAGTTGTTAGAATGTATTTAATATTTGATTAAATCAGGAGTTCAAATAGCCCAAAATAGAGGTTCAAATAGCCCAGCACAGTAGCAGTTCAAAAGGTTCAAAATGTTCAAGTGGAAGATATTCAAATTAGTAATGATGGAGTGGAAGATATTCAAATTAGTAATGATGGAGTACAACGGCTATAAATTTAAATAAATACAACGGCTATAAACAGCTACAAATTCAAATGAATACAACGGCTATAAATTCAAATGAATACAACGGCTATAAACAGCTATAAACGGCTATAAGTTTCATTATATATACCAAATCCTCTAATGTAAACAAGTTACAAAAAAAAAAAAAAAAAAACTAGAAAATATTCTTTGATCTATAATCACTCACATATATTCTCTAAAAAATTCTCTGAGAAATGTTCTTCAATTTTTGTTTACATTCTCTCTAAAAAATTATACACTGAGCCTTCTAGCATTAAGCTCATCTTTCCTGTGTAAGGTTTACAAAAAATTAGAACTTCATTTTTATATCTATCTTTGAGAGATAATTATTGTAGCTTTCTATGAAAGCAAAAACACATTCTTTTCAACCTTGTAAGAGTGTAGTACACTCAGTGTTCTTGACTTAGAAAGTCTATGTAAAATCTGTGGATGATTGCTTCATCTGTGAAAAGGTTGCTAGCACCCTGTGAGGCTAGAAGATAGTGAAAATTCTCAAGTGAAGCTTGATGAGTGGATGTAGGCTTGGTTGAAGCCGAACCACTATAAATCTGTTTGTTTCTTCTTCCCTAATCTCTTTACTTTCCTACTACTGCTATATCTATCTAATATTCTTGTGCTAATCATTTGATTTACCATGTATGTTAGTTATACTTCATTGTTATTTTGCTTGATCATTTACTGCTAAGTTCATCATTGTGCTTGTTAATAATTTGTTGTAATAGTAGTTAATTTTATTGGGGTATTATTAATTTTGATTTGTAGAAATCTAATTCACCCCCTTCTTAGGTTGCTTTTTGGGTAACAATTGATATCAGAGCCTAGGGCTCTTGTTTAGATTTGCCAATCTTGAGTTTTTGATCCATAGCAACCATGTATTCTACTCACTCTGCTGTAGGACAAGCTAGCAATAGGCTGCCTCTCTTTGATGGTAGTAATTACATTCATTAGAAAGAAAAAATGACTTTGTATCTTTAAACTACCAATTATGCTTTGTGGCTCATTCTCACTAAATGTCCTAAAATCTTTACCAAGGTAGTAGACCATATCAGTGTGCCTAAACTGGAGGATGAATTTGATGAGCGTGATTATAAAGTCCTTTAAGCTAATGCTAAAGCCAAGCTTATTCTTGTGTGTGGACTAGATGCAAATGAGTACAATAGAATTTCTGGGTGTATTATTGCTAAAGAGATTTGGGATAAGCTTGAAATCGCCTATGAAGGAACTAGCCAAATAAAAGAGTCTCGGATTGACATGCTTATTCATGATTATGAACTCTTTACTATGGAATCATTTGAATCTATTTATGAGATGTTTTATAAATTTACCAATATTATTAATGCTCTAAAATCTCTTGGTAAATCTTATACTAATGATGAGCTTGTAAGAAAAATACTTAGGTCTTTGCCAAATGAATGAGAAGGTAAGGTTACAGCAATCCAAGAAGTAAAAGACTTAACAAAATTAGGCATTGAAGAACTCTTAGGCTCATTCATGGCTCATGAACTTTCAATGATGGATAGCAGCAAAAAGGAAGTCATTTGGGAAGAAAATGATAGAGTAGCCAACCTGTGTCTCATGGCTCTTGGAGAAGAAGAATCCACTCAAGATGAGGTAATTTCTAATTATGTGGAACTTGAAAGTGTTTTCAATGAATTACATGACATATTTAGAAACGTTTGTGTTAAGAATTCTAAATTAAAGAAATTAGTTACTTCTCTTTCAAATGATGTGGGTGTTTTAAAAATGGAAAATGTTACTTTGAAAAATGACTTTACGTCTGTTGCTAATGAGAAAAACATTTTGAAAAACAATGTTGAGGATTTAAACAAAACTCCTGAAAATTTTGTAAAAGGAAAAGAAAACCTCAACAAGCTTTTTGGAAATAAAAGATGTGTTTTTGACAAAGTAGGCATTGGTTTTGATCCTCCTAAACCTTTTATGAGATTAAATGTTCTTGAGACTAATCCTCATGGACCCAAGAAAGTATGGGTACCAAGAAAAAAAATCAAGATATTTTGTAGGTGGAATCTCGAAGAACACCAAGGACTTCGAGAGGAAATGCACAACAAGAGTGTTCAATCTAAAGAGCAAAATCAGCTCCTACAAGAAGAAGAATGATGAAATGAAAATCACCAAGATGAACAATAGAAGTAATGTATGGGTGAAGATTTCAAAGAGGTAAATGAAGGTATAACTCCTAACACATCTTTAAGCTTAAAGTTCTATATTCTTTAAGGTGTGATTTGTGTACAATAGGTTGTGTCTAATCATTGCTTCCATGTAACCTAATTGTACTAAGTTTGCTAAGTCATGTTCTGCTAGTTTCTTTTAAACATTCATTGAACTCAAAAATGAGAATTATATTATTTTGATGAATGCCTATTAGAATATGAATGATTCATGTATTCATTAACATTTTATATCATGTCATCCATTGCTATGAAAAAGAGATAAGAAGTGATAAATTTTTTTGTGAGCATACTTTTCACATCTTATATATGACTTCATACTAATATGTTAATTTCTTTTTGAGTCATATCTTTGTAAAATCAATTTTGATGTCATAGCATGTTTTTGAGATGTATACTACCTATATTTTGAATTCTACATTTGTGATCTCAAGAATATGCTCAATATGAAAATTTCATGCTTATATGTTTTACATTGGAATATTTGAATGAGTTGTGAAATTCCTTGATTATGATCCATCAACAATGTCTAAATGAAAAGAAGTATCATCCGTTTGTAGAGATATTGCATCTATCCTATTGAATATCTTTTGAATATGGATTATATTGGCATACATCTCATGAAAAACTTTTGATTGATAAATTGTTGAATTAATTGTTTATAACATTTATGTTGTGTTCCATATTGAGTAAAATGTTTTATCACACTTAAGCATGTGGATTGAATTGATGAAAATGCCTCTTGATAATGTTATGTGATTAAATGAGATTGTTGCATCATTTCTTAATAAAACAAAAAGCATAAAACTATTTTCTTATGTATATTATGTTATGCGTTACAACTTGAAAATTCTGAAAAATAGCATTCCAAACTCTTGTGTGATCATTGAATTATTTTTCACCTTTTTAGTTTGTGATAAAAAGTGATTTGTGTTGTATTTTTATTGAGTAATAGTGATTGTTCTATGAACGCTATATTTACACAAAATAGAAAAGGGTAGCACTAACTTAGGGAGAGAAATCATTTTCTAACATACTTGTTAAACCCTTTTGAGATGAACTCCTCATGAATGAAAATTGAAGATTGAAAAACTTTCATCTCTTGAACCTAAGGTATGCCTCATATACTCTCTTAAGCTTTTGAGGTAAAAATTCTATCTTATATCCCTTGAGCTAATACTGTTATTACTTTGATATGAAAAAGATTGATTATGCTTCATATGATTTGCAATGTATACTCTTTGATGATACTCTTACCTAAAAATCATGCATATGTTTAATTGTGTGGTACATATTGAAATTCATGATTTTTCTTGGCATATAGATTGTTATACCTTGAACATGCTTCATTTGTTTTGGAATTACATTAGTTTCATGAGATTATATTGAGTTTAACCTATTATGAGCAATATTTGGTATTCTACATAATGCTTGAGCTATGATTGTTAAATCTTCTAGATTGCATATTAGTATCCTTGGTAGATTGTATGTTGGTATTATTTTGCCATCCTATTTGATATTATTGATGAGAACATTTCAATTATGAGCTTTCATTTATCATATCTCCTATTGATTTTGCCAAATGAAACAAGGGGAAGAATTTAAACTTGATTATTTTTTAAAATCTCCTAAGTTTTTATTCTGTTTTTGATATCAAACTTATGGGCTTACACCTTCACATATTATTAAATTTTTTTTTTTGCCCATTATTGTCAAATGGTATGAGCTTCAATTGTATGATCATTATGTGCTATCATTTTTTTGGTATCATAGAGCTACCTTGATATGGATGATTATTTGTGCTATAATGAGACTTACATTCTTTCATCCTATATGTTGTACCATACTCCCTCCTTGTACTTGATTTTGTTGAAAATGTCATCGGGGGAGAAAAAGAGACTTGATTGTTTTAGTGTCTCTGATTTTTTTGGTATCTCTATGCTTTTGGTATCTTAATTCTTACAACATGACCTTTGAGCTGATTACTTGTTAATAATGTAAGAGGAAGATCGTTTTCCTCAAGGAAAAGTGACTTGAATTTTAGCTCCAAATTTATGCTCTTGCTTGGCAACCTTGTTTGATCTATGCACTGTTATGTCTATTATACTCTTGAGATCGGTATGCTCTTGCTAAGAAATTGAGAATTAGATCATGCTCAAATGCTTCTCATATACTCATTAACAATTTGGTCTCTCATTATTATTTTTTGTTTGGGCTTAATTTTTTTATTTTTTTCCCTGCTTTTTAATTTCATTTTTCAATACTTAAACATAAACACAACAACAAATCAAAATACAAATATTTACATTAAAAAAAAAACCAAAAAAAAAAAACATCCTTCATTTTTTTTTATGGCCACACGCCGATCAAAATAAACATAAAAAAAACCCCATCATTTTTTTCCGGCCATACGCCAATCTTACTTACTCGCCTCTTCCATCGTTTTCTTCTTCTTTTTATCACCTTGGGCGACCCTTGACGCCCCTGCCCCCGTTCTTTCGTCCAAAGCGATGACTCCCCACTAACTATCAAAGGCCAAGAACGACGTTGCTCCAAATCGGGCCATGGAGGTGGTCTTCCATTTAAGCTCTTTATTTTCAGCCTTCAGTGCGCCTATTTCTGCTTGCGCATCCTTGTACATGCGTTGGAGCAAAGAGAGTTGGGCGCTGACCTGATGGAGCTCACTTGTCCTGTTTTGCAATCGGTGAGTCAATGTTGTGACTGCCGTCACCGTCTCCATACAGGACGTCAGTGTGAAATGATTGGCTTCTATGTTAGATTGAGCTGCCATGATTTGCTCAATCGACATCATAGGAAGGTTAGGAAGAGGAATAACAAGAAAAGTAGGAGTAGGGGCACTTGGTTCGGCAGAGCTTATGGGATCGTTCAGGTCCGGAAATAGAGTGAGGGGACGGGATGAGAAAGCCATGGTTTAGAGGTGAGAGGTGTAAAAGAAATGAGTTGCAGAGAAATAGAAGAGAACAGACTAAGGTTTGGCCTCCTCCGTTCAGTTTTTTTTTTTGTCTCTCGATGAGGAAGAAGAAACAGACGAGAGTGGTGAAGAAGAGAATGGTGAAGAAGAAGCAGACGAGTGTGATTAAGAAGAAGGTTGAAGAGAAGCGGCTGAAGAGAAAAAGACAAAGAGGGAGAGATAGCCGAGGCGAGCGACAATCGAGCAGAGCAGCTTTTGTCGGCCAATGAAGCAAAAGCCAGGCCTCGTGGCAACCGCGTTTTGCGAAAAAAGAGAGAGACGAAGAGAGTTATATGTATAAGCATATATGTGTATATATATATATATACATGTTTTGATTATCTATTTTTTGATGCCATTTATCTCTATCATTTTCCTTCTCCTCCTCCAGATTCTGACTCATGATTTCCTTTTGATAATGTCACAAGGGGAGAAAACTTATGATGTTATGATGTTATGTATTATTATTTTCAAATTATGGTATTATTTTCAAACTATATGATGCTATGATGTTATGTATTATGGTATTATTTTCAAACTAATTTGATGTTATATATTTATAGTTTGATATCTGTCTCATATCATGTCCCTAATTAAAGCTTATTTATTACACATGTGCTAACCTATGTATTTAGAAATGAATTCAGGAAGCATGACTTGAGGGGGAGCTTTTCTTACTTCCAAATCAAATCAAAATATCATTGTGTGCCATCATAAAAAATGAGGAGAATGTTAGACTTATTTATTTGGATGATTTATTTAATTATATTTTAATTTATTTGAAAGAGAAAAATAGAATCCAAAATTTATTTTGATGATTTATTTAATTATATTTTAATTTATTTGAAAAAGAAAAATAGAATCCAAAATTTATTTTGATGATTTATTTAATTATGTTTTAATTTATTTGAAAGAGAAAAATAGAATCAAAATTTATTTTGTCCCATTATTTCTTACCTAAACCTTTATCCTAAATGTTGTTAGAATGTATTTAATATTTGATTAAATCAGGAGTTCAAATAGCCCAAAATAGAGGTTCAAACAGCCCAGCCCAGCAGCAGTTCAAAAGGTTCAAGTGGAAGATATTAAAATTTGTAATGATGGAGTTGAAGATATTCAAATTAGTAATGATGGAGTACAACGGCTATAAACGGCTATAAATTCAAATGAATACAACGGCTATAAACGGTTATAAATTCAAATGAATGCAACGGCTATAAACAGCTATAAACGGCTATAAGTTTCATTATATATACCAAAGTTTCTAATGTAAACAAGTTACAAAAAAAAAAAAAAAATTGAAAATATTCTTTGATCTATAATCAATCACATCTATTCTCTGAAAAATTCTCTAAGAAGTGTTCTTCAATTTTTGTTTACATTCTCTCCCAGAAATTATACACTAAACCTTATAGCATTAAGCTCATTTTTCCTGTGTGAGGTTTACAGAAAAACCAGAGTTTCATTTTTATATCTATCTTTGAGAGATAATTATTGTAGCTTTCTGTGAAAACTAAAACACTTTCTTTTCAACATTGTAAGAGTGTAGCACACTCAGTGTTCTTGACTTAAAAAGTCTAAGTAAAATCTGTAGAGGATTGCTCCATCTGTGAAAAGGTTGCTAGCACCCTGTGAAGCTAGAAGATAGTAGAAAATCTCAAGTGAAGCTTGAGGAGTGGATGTAGGCTTGGTTGAACCCAAACCACTATAAATCTGTGTGTATCCTCTTCCTTAATCTCTTTACTTTTCTACTACTGCTATATTTATCTAATATTCATGTGCTAATCATTTGATTTACCTTGTATGTTAGTTATTATAGCGACCCTGGTCTTTTCCCATTTGATTATTGTATCTGGACTTAGGTTCCGTAGATTCCGTCATTGTATAATTGTTGTTGTCATTCATTATTTTCTTATTTTGAGTCTTGGGTTGTGTTGGGAAGATTTGGAGCAGGTTGGTTGAGCTTAGGAACCAAGTCTAGTTGCCCAGATTTTGGCTTGTCCGCTCGAGCGGGGGTTTGGACGCTCGAGCGGGGAATACACCCATCCAGTATGTCCTGTGTCGTGTTGGGCGCTCGAGCGGGGGATTGGGCGCTCGAGCGGGAAGTCGTGAGTGACGCTCGAGCGGGGATTTGGGCGCTCGAGCGGGGCGACTGGTATAAAAATCTGAGATCCGACTTTCTGGATCATTTTTCATCTCCTTTTTGATTTTAAAACCCTAGAACCGTCTTCTCCCTCTCCCTACACACCTTCTCTCTTAGGTTTGATCTACTTAGAGTGTATTTCTACCCTAAGTCCTTTGTTAAAAAGATAGAGTGGGTCGAGGGCTTCCGTTTAATCTGAACAATCCTGGGTTTGGAGCACTTTGGTTTTCGTCATCTTCTCCATTCGAATTCTTCGCTTCAAGGTAGGGGTTTCCTACTCCATTTTATAGGTTTTGTTCTAAGTTTTGGTATTTTGATATGTTGGGGTTACTTTGGTAAATTTTGGGAAAAACCCTAGTTGTATTATTGAATTAATTTGTATAAGTAAATTCATGGAATTGGGAAAAGAGGGTTAAATTCATGGAATTGGGGAATTCATTGATTAAATGGCGTAATTGGGTAATTGGTATCATTTGTCTATTGAATTGTTGACATAGTTATTTTCAGTTTAGAAATAACTGTTTTGGGCTATCGGTGGAGGGTAGTCGTGATTGTTGTAGACATTGCATGTGGATTAGGAATAACTGAAACTAATCACATTGGTTAAGTCATTAATTTTGACTATGGCATTGATACAGAAAATACGTGTATTGATTGAGCATTGCATTTGCATACATTGTTTTGTGTGTGGGAGGAGATAGGGGATGTACTCCACGGTTTAGGGGAAGATAGGGGATGGACCTCTAAACCGGATTTTTGTTTGGGAGGAGATAGGGGATGGACTCCATTAGCATCACTTTTATGTGTGCTTATTTATATAGAAGTGTTTTATTGATACAACACTAAAATGTGTATCAATCTGGAAGTATGAAGTGTTTGATTTGAGCTTGAGTCTCATTTGTTTGTTGATATTGGAAGGATGTGAATATGATATATGTGATTCACTGTTGTAAGTTTGGCCAGGTTCTGAGCCATGTTGATAAAATTGGAAAGTAAAATGTATTTTAGACAATAGTGTCATGAGACTATAAAATGAAGTAATTGATTATCTTGGTTAACCATCTGTTGAATGCTATTGCTTTATTCATTGCTTATATGTGGTTTAGTATATTTCTACTGGGCTGTGGCTCACCCTTTATGGGAACATCATTTTCAGGTTCAGGTGATAAACTACCTCCAAGGACTTAGCTTGGGAGGGTTTGGCTTCTGGATTGAAGAAGACTACCTTTAGTTAATTGTCTTTAATTATTAGTACATGTAAACATTCAAGCTTAGGGCTTTTCTTGTATTGAGTTAGAACTCATATTTTTGTATCCAAGTGTTGGCTTGGAAAGATGTAAGCCTGTAGGGCATTTTATTCGATGTTACATGTAATGCTTTATTTAGTAATACTCTGATGAATGAATTAATAAATTGTTTTCTTTAAATAATGCATGTCAATGATATATAATGGGTTAATTTTGAGGGCGTGACAACTTGGTATCAGAGCGTACCGGGTTTGAATACTTTGGGTACGTGGGAAGTGATTAGTATCACATTGGGTTCGTCTCGTTTGATAGAGACTTAGTGTAATGTTATATGCTTATGTGATAACATGTTTATGTGATTATGTGGGTATGGAATGTAGTTTCTTGGATGTTGATTGGACCCTTGAGTTTCTAGTAGTCTTGTTGGAAAGGCACTTGATCACTGCTGCTTCTAACCGGAACTATAGTAACGCATTGGGACTATCATTATCCAGGAATGAAATTCGTAGGTGCTTATGTGATTATGTGCTTACGTGGAATGAATTATTGTTGTCCATTGCATTAGGACGCGAGTGTTTAGCTTGGGCACATTTATTAATGTGCTAATGTCTTTGTTTCCTTTATTAGGATGTCAGGACGAGGACGAGGACGCAGTAGGCGTGGTAGGCCGGGTAGGCAGGAGGTGCCTGTGCCAGAGGAGATTCCGGCAGTTCAAGAGGGAATTGGCCAGGCCAATGTGGCCGAGCCAGTAGGCCAGCAGGCTTTGGGCGCTCTAGCCCGAGAGATAGCAGGGGCATTCAGGGAGTCAGTAGGCATTCTCAGAGCTGAGAATCAAGCTCAGGCTGTTATTGCGGATGCAGGACCTTCCTTTCTGAAGAGGGAGTTCTTCCGGTCTAATCCGGATGAATTTGTGGGTGATCCTAAAGAGCCGCTTAAGGCAGATGAGTGGCTCGAACAGACAACGAAGACATTTGAGATGCTTGGCATCGAAGACGAGGGGTTGAAAGTGACCTTGGCATCTTTCTAGTTGAAGGGGGATGCGGGTCAGTGGTGGAAGTTCACTAAGGGTCGTATAGGAGCTACATGGGAGGCTTTTGTGAATGCTTTCCAGGAGAAGTTCTTATCTCCAGCAGTCAGAGAGAAGCTGCGAGACCAGTTCTGTCAGCTTAAGCAGTCGAGTTCTTCTGTGGCCGAGTTTGAGGCTGCATTTACTAGCTTGTCCAGGTTTGCACCTGAGTTGGTGGCGTCTGAGGAACGCCGCTGTATTGAGTTTGAGAAGAAGTTGAGGCGTGGCCTCAAGCTGAGAGTTGGGGGAACTATGATTCGGGATTATGGGCGTATGGTTGATGCTGCAGCCCATATGGAGATCATGATGCAGGAGGAGGAGGAAGGGCAGAAGGGCTCCAAGAGGAGTCAGGATAGTCAGAGTGATGGTAGGAGACAGAAGGGTTTTAATCCCCAGCAGTCTCAGGGTAGCTTTTCGAGATCGACTTTTCCTGTACCGAGTGCTAGTTCGGGGAAAGGCAGTCAGGGAGACATTACCTGTTTCAAGTGTGGCCAGCTGGGCCACAAGTCTCCAGTTTGTCCTCTGAGGGGAGGAGTGCAGAGAGCAGCATCATCTTCGGCTCGATCTCAGAGCCAGAGTCAGGGTAGAGGTCAGCCACTCTCGTGTTATCAGTGTGGTCAGCCAGGGCACATGAAGAGGTATTGCCCACAGTTGGGTGGCACACCTGGTGCATCTGGTTTGAGGCCGATTCAGGGTCAGCAGCCAGCTCAGTCGGGTCAGGCCTCGAGGGCCAATCAGGGGGCTTCATCGTCTCAGTCGGTGCAGCAATCTTATGCTCCTAGGGTTGAGCAAGTTGATCAGAGGTCGTCTGGGCACGTGTACGCTGTTACCGCGCAGGATCTTGTACCGGCTCCATCAGTTGTGAGAGGTACCTTCTTGTTTTGCAACTCGGTTGCTAATGTTTTGATTGATACGGGTGCATCTCATTCCTTTGTGTCTGCTGCATTTGCATCTGTTTTGGAATTGGAGTTAGCATAGTTAGCATCTCCTATATGTGTAGTGTCACCTCTTGGGGGTGAATTGATTTTGAAACAAGGCGTTAGGGGTTGTGATATAGAGGTTGATTATCATAGAATCCCATTTTCCTTTGTCGCTATGCCTATGAGGGGTTTTGATGTTATTTTGGGTATGGACTGGTTATCGTCATACCGGGCAGTTATTGATTGCTACCGCCAGAGGGTCACTTGTTGTACCGTGAGCGGTGAGTATTTTCATTTTCTGGGGGACCGGGTTGGTGATGTGTTGCCACCGGGGTATGTTCCGCGAGGAAGGAGTGAGCTTAGTGGGCTACTTGCTAACCTTTTGATTAGTGAGGATAATGAGACTCAGATTGTGTTGCCAAGGGTGGTTTGTGAGTACTCGGATGTCTTTTCCGAGGATCTTGTAGGTTTGCCACCGCATCGGGAGATTGAGTTCTCTATTGACCTAGTGCCCGACACGGCGCCGATTTCCATGGCACCTTATCGTTTTGCCCCAGCCGAGTTAGTCGAGTTGAAGATCCAACTCCAAGAGTTACTAGACAAGGTTTTTATACGCCCTAGTGTTTCGCCGTGGGGAGCACCGACCCTCTTTGTTAAAAAGAAAGGTGGTGCTTTGAGACTTTGTATAGATTATCGGAAATTGAATCGGGCTACGGTTAAGAATAAGTACCCTATGCCTCGTATCGATGACCTGTTTGACCAGTTGAAGGGTTCCCGTTGTTTCTCTAAGATAGACTTGAGATCGGGTTACCACCAGTTGAGGGTCAGGGAAGAGGATATTCCGAAGACGGCATTCCGTACGCGGTATGGCCATTATGAGTTTTTGGTGATGCCATTCGGGCTCACCAATGCACCGGCAGTCTTTATGGACTTGATGAACCGGATCTTCCGGGAATTCTTGGATCGGTTTGTAGTTGTTTTTGTGGACGACATCCTTATCTATTCGCCTTCTGAGGAGGAGCACGAGGCACACTTGAGGGTGGTGCTTGAGTTACTTAGAGCCCATAGGCTGTATGCCAAGTTTGGGAAGTGTGAGTTCTGGCTGAGAGAAGTCAAATTCTTAGGCCATGTGGTATCCGGTGAAGGAGTGTCTGTTGATACATCCAAGGTAGAGGCAGTGCAGGATTGGGCATAGCCTAAGAGTGTATTTGAGATCCGCAGTTTTCTGGGATTAGCTGGGTATTACCGTCGGTTTGTGAAAGATTTCTCCAGGTTAGCATCACCGTTGACTAGACTGACTCGGAAGGGAGTCAAATTTGTATGGAGTGAGACTTGTGAAAAGTCGTTTCAGGAGTTGAAAGTTAGACTGACCACCGCTCCAGTATTGATTATTCCAGAGAGAGGGTTGGGTTATGCAGTCTATTGTGACGCCTCACGAGAGGGTCTGGGTTGTGTATTAATGCAAGAAGGGAAAGTAGTTGCCTATGGTTCACGTCAGTTGAAAATTCACGAGCAGAATTACCCTACGCATGATCTAGAGTTAGCAGCTGTGATATTTGCCTTGAAGATTTGGAGGCATTATCTTTATGGTGAGAAATTCGAGGTATTCTCGGATCATAAGAGTCTGAAATATTTGTTTTCACAGAAAGACTTGAACTTGAGGCAGAGGAGGTGGATGGAGTTCATAGAGGATTATGATTTTGAATTGCATTATCATCCGGGAAAGGCCAATGTGGTGGCCGATGCCCTTAGCAGAAAACCTGTTGGTATCATAGCTAGTATAGCCATCCGAGAATGGAAGATGTTGAGTGCACCTGGGGAGTTTGATTTACTTCTGGGCGAGTCCGTTGAGGCTGCGGCCTTGTTTTCTATTGTTGCACAGACTACACTTGTGACTCGAGTGTTAGAGGCTCAGAGAGGTGACCTTGAGGTAGAATCTCTCCGTGAGAAGATTTCCGGTGGGAAGGTTGAGAAGGGTTTGACGGTGTATTCCGACCTGAGTGTGAGATACCGAGACCGTCCGTTTGTGCCGGAGTCTTGCCGAGAGGAGGTACTCCGAGAGTTTCATCATTCACGCCTTGCGGTGCATCCGGGAGGCACTAAGATGTACCGGGATTTGGGTCGTTAGTTCTGGTGGCGGGGTATGAAGAGAGATGTGGCAGCTTTCGTATCTAAGTGCCTTACTTGTCAGCAAGTGAAGGCTGAACATCAGAGGCCAGCGGGTTTGTTGCAACCCTTGCCTATTGCTGAGTGGAAGTGGGAACACGTCACTATGGACTTCGTTGTGGGTCTTCCGAGGACTCAGCGGGGTAGTGATGCTATTTGGGTGGTTGTAGACCGGTTGACTAAGTCGGCGCACTTTATTCCTATGCGCGTGAGAGATTCGGTAGATCATCTTGCCGACTTGTATATTCGGGACATAGTGAGGTTACACGGGGTTCCAGTGACGATCGTCTCAGATAGAGATCCTCGTTTTACTGCCAGGTTGTGGCAGAGTTTGCAGAGTGCCTTAGGCACTAGGTTGACCTTTAGTACGGCTTACCATCCTCAGACTGATGGGCAGTCCGAGCGTACTATTCAGATCCTTGAGGATATGCTACGGGGTTGTGTTCTAGACTTTAGTGGGTCGTGGGAGAGGCACTTGCCGTTGGTGGAGTTTGCCTACAACAATAGCTTCCAGTCGAGTATCGGTATGGCACCATTTGAGGCCTTGTATGGCCGACCGTGTAGATCTCCCGTTTGTTGGGCTGAGGTGGGTGATGCACCTCTGTTGGGTCCGGAGTTAGTGAGGGAAACGACGGAGAAAGTTGAGCTTATCCGTAAGAGGCTTGTTACAGCACAGAGTCGTCAGAAATCGTATGCCGACCGTAGGAGGAGACCTTTGGTGTTTGAGGTGGGTGATCATGTCTTTCTGAAGATATCACCTAGACGGGGTTTGATGAGGTTTGGGAAGAGTGGGAAGTTGTCCCCTCGGTTCATTGGTCCGTTTGAGATCCTTGAGAGGATTGGCGAGGCTGCTTATCGTTTAGCTTTGCCGCCGCAGTTGTCCGGAGTACATGACGTGTTTCATGTGAGTATGCTTCGGAAGTATGAGCCAGATCCATCACATGTGTTGGATTGGACCGATTTAGTGGTTGATGAGGATGTCTCGTATGAGGAGAGACCGGTTCGGGTCTTGGATAGGCGGGATCAAGCTTTGCGAGGCAAGACCATCCCTTTGGTAAAAGTTTTGTGGAAACATCATGGAGTGGAGGAAGCCATTTGGGAACGTGAATTGGAAGTCCGCAAAAAATACCCGGACATGTTTATTAATTTGTAATCTTGTATTTAGATTTTGTAATATTGTTGAACTTAAGAGCTTTACATATGTCTTAAGTTGTAAAACGTGAGTATGTTTTGATAAATGGGTGTATCTTGAAACTTGCTTCATTGTAGAAGTTTAGTGTAACATTGCATCTGTTGAGTACATCGTTGAATGTGTTGTTTATATCATGCGATTGAATATGATATGAGAATTGTTAACATTAAAAGGAATAATCCATAATAATGATACAGGTTGAAATATATGTTGTTTTATATATATTGTGAGATACCCTTTGATAAAGAGATGAAGTGACTAGTATTGGGTCAAAATGTTTATTGTTGTTATACAATATCTTTGAGAATTGAGAAAAACTTGTTTTTATTTACAAACTTATGCTTAATTTCGGGGACAAAATTCTTTTAAGGGGGGAGGTTATAGCGACCCTGGTCTTTTCCCATTTGATTATTGTATCCGGACTTAGGTTCCGTAGATTCCGTCATTGTATAATTGTTGTTGTCATTCATTATTTTCTTATTTTGAGTCTTGGGTTGTGTTGGGAAGATTTGGAGCGGGTTGGTTGAGCTTAGGAACCAAGTCTAGTTGCCCAGATTTTGGCTTGTCTGCTCGAGCGGGGGTTTGGACGCTCGAGCGGGGAATACACCCATCCAGTATGTCCTGTGTCGTGTTGGGCGCTCGAGCGGGGGATTGGGCGCTCGAGCGGGAAGTCGTGAGTGACGCTCGAGCGGGGATTTGGGCGCTCGAGCGGGGCGACTGGTATAAAAATCCGAGATCCGACTTTCTGGATCATTTTTCATCTCCTTTTTGATTTTAAAACCCTAGAACCGTCTTCTCCCTCTCCCTACACACCTTCTCTCTTAGGTTTAATCTACTTAGAGTGTATTTCTACCCTAAGTCCTTTGTTAAAAAGATAGAGTGGGTCGAGGGCTTCCGTTTAATCTGAACAATCCTGGGTTTGGAGCACTTTGGTTTTCGTCATCTTCTCCATTCGAATTCTTCGCTTCAAGGTAGGGGTTTCCTACTCCATTTTATAGGTTTTGTTCTAAGTTTTGGTATTTTGATATGTTGGGGTTACTTTGGTAAATTTTGGGAAAAACCCTAGTTGTATTATTGAATTAATTTGTATAAGTAAATTCATGGAATTGGGAAAAGAGGGTTAAATTCATGGAATTGGGGAATTCATTGATTAAATGGCGTAATTGGGTAATTGGTATCATTTGTCTATTGAATTGTTGACATAGTTATTTTCAGTTTAGAAATAACTGTTTTGGGCTATCGGTGGAGGGTAGTCGTGATTGTTGTAGACATTGCATGTGGATTAGGAATAACTGAAACTAATCACATTGGTTAAGTCATTAATTTTGACTATGGCATTGATACAGAAAATACGTGTATTGATTGAGCATTGCATTTGCATACATTGTTTTGTGTGTGGGAGGAGATAGGGGATGTACTCCACGGTTTAGGGGAAGATAGGGGATGGACCTCTAAACCGGATTTTTGTTTGGGAGGAGATAGGGGATGGACTCCATTAGCATCACTTTTATGTGTGCTTATTTATATAGAAGTGTTTTATTGATACAGCACTAAAATGTGTATCAATCTGGAAGTATGAAGTGTTTGATTTGAGCTTGAGTCTCATTTGTTTGTTGATATTGGAAGGATGTGAATATGATATATGTGATTCACTGTTGTAAGTTTGGCCAGGTTCTGAGCCATGTTGATAAAATTGGAAAGTAAAATGTATTTTAGACAATAGTGTCATGAGACTATAAAATGAAGTAATTGATTATCTTGGTTAACCATCTGTTGAATGCTATTGCTTTATTCATTGCTTATATGTGGTTTAGTATATTTCTACTGGGCTGTGGCTCACCCTTTATGGGAACATCATTTTCAGGTTCAAGTGATAAACTACCTCCAAGGACTTAGCTTGGGAGGGTTTGGCTTCTGGATTGAAGAAGACTACCTTTAGTTAATTGTCTTTAATTATTAGTACATGTAAACATTCAAGCTTAGGGCTTTTCTTGTATTGAGTTAGAACTCATATTTTTGTATCCAAGTGTTGGCTTGGAAAGATGTAAGCCTGTAGGGCATTTTATTCGATGTTACATGTAATGCTTTATTTAGTAATACTCTGATGAATGAATTAATAAATTGTTTTCTTTAAATAATGCATGTCAATGATATATAATGGGTTAATTTTGAGGGCGTGACAGTTATACTTCATTGTTATTTTGCTTGATCATTTACTGATAAGTTCATCATTGTGCTTGTTAATAATTTGTTGTTTTAGTTGTTAATTTTATTGGAGTATTATTAATTTTAATTTGTAAAAACCTGATTCACCCCCCCTCTTAGGTTGCTTTTTGGGTAACATACACTTTGAAGAAGTCTTGGACTTTTAGGAGTATCCAAAAAGTGTCGGTGTTTGATAAAAGTGTCCATCACGATACACCTCCTCCATAAAAGTATTCATGCTTCTTAGGTGTGTACCAAACATGTTTTTTGTTTCCATTTTCCCCAAAAATAAAAATAAAAAAACATGTTCAATGTTTTCTGCAAACCCAAAATAGTAAACTACAAACATTACCAAATGATATTGTAATTTGGTATTGTTTTCATTTCCTGTATTTGATTCTCACCCACAAAAAAGATAAAAAAATAAATTGATAGCTTTTTTGCGAACTTTTTGTGGAAGCATGTTTGGATAGTGTACATGCTAGAGCAATGATAAATTCATAAGCCATGGACTTCGTTTGGCTTAGTTTAAAAGGGACTTATAATTGGAACTTAATCTCAAAACTAGGGTCAGCAACAACCAGACTTTTGGATAGATTTATGTATAAAAGTATACCCTGCACAGGTCAAAGTTTAGAACAAACTACCATCCATCCAGTTTCAATAACCAAACAAGCCCAAACGTAACAACAAAGTGATTCTCGCACTAGAAACTAGTGTCAGAAAGCCACGTTGACCAAACGGTCAAGACCACTAAGGTGCCAAACACTTGATCAGTGGTTCACTAAGCAGTCAGCATAACTGATCATAAAGATTACTCATGCAATTCTTTAATACCAGCCCATTGATTCAAACTTCATCGCACATTATTTCTCCAATTGTAGATTTCCTCATTCTTAGTTATATTTAGAAATGCTTACTTTCTCTTTTCTCAGCTCAATATATATATATATATATATATCAATTCAACAACAATTCAAATCCATTGATTTTTCCCATCAAGACGGGGGGAAATGTCATCTGAAATGACCGAGTGTTTCATTTACGCTGTGTTTGGTTGGGAGATTTGGGGAGGGATTTGGAAAGACAAAGGGAAAATGTGTGTGAAACTAGGTGAAATATAAATATGTTTTATTCTTATTTCACCTATCTTTTCCATTTCCCTTTCCAAATTCCTTCTCAAATCCTCTAACCAAACACCTCGGCCGGGGGTTGGCTTGTGTTGGGTTGGGGCCAAAGAAAATAACAATATGACAGTTTTTACCAACAATTAATAGATTACGATTTTGATGCGGAAAAATAACACCACAAAACACACTTTACAAATCGATCTCTGTAGCAATAGAAAACCAAACACAGAGAAAGAACCCTAAAAAAAGTGGCACATACCTGAGAAGGGTTACGCAGTGTAGAAATTCCAAACTCGGACCCATTGGCATCGGACCAACCTATTTGAATCAATTGAGAAACTGTTTTATTTTGTTTTTTCTTTTTTCTTATATCAGCTTCTGTTTATCTCTCTCTCTCTCTCTCTCTCTCTCTCTCTCTCTCTCTCTCTCTCTCTCTCTCTCTCTCTCTCTCTGTTCATGTACAAAGTTTCTCTCTCTCAAACTGATGAAAGTACATTACTTGATCGACCAAGTAGCATTCACACCAAAATTTGTTGATTTTAAATATAAAGTGAGAGGGGTCAGATGGTGCTTGACCTGTCTCATGCGCCTTGTGTGCGTGGGAGGCATGTCTTTGAAGTAATTTGGGAAAGTTAGCTGAAAATTAATTTTTTATTTTTAATTTATTTTTGATCATGTTATTTTTTATATTTTTTACACAAAAAAATCAAAAAAAAAAAAAATCAAAAGTTAGCTTTCACGTAACTTTTTAGAGAAATTACGGTAATATTTGATTTTGTATTTGTAAAATAATTTTTTTAAATAGTTTATAAAATTAAAAAAAGTATTTCATTGCATATTTTGAAGATAATTTTGAAATTTGAAATGATTTCACTTTTTTTTTTCTAATTAAATAGATGGGTGTGTGAGAAAAATTGATTGATTGATATATAAAATATAAGAAAATGAGAGAAGAGAGAAAAAAATCAATTAATTAATATGGAGTAGAAAGAAAAGTAATTTTGTATTTTTTTTTTAAAAATTTTAACCAAACAATATTTGAAATTTTTTCTTAAAGATTGTCTCTCAAAAGTCAAACCAAACGAAACAAGGTCTACAAAAAACAACAATCCCATCACATTTGTCAAATGTAATTAATAATTCAATAATTGCACATTTTTATAGTGGAGTTAACTATATTTACCTATAAGTGATGATGACCTGCTCGAGCGGACCTCCTAAAAACTAGGCAACAAGGAATTGAAACCAAAGCCTAACCAACCTGTAACAACTCTGCCCAATGCATCCTAAAACTCGATCAAGCGGAATTAAAGGATGACAACAAGGTATACAACCATGAACATCACGGAACCAAGGTCCGGAAAACAATAATTACAGAAAGGTAAAACCGGAATCGTTATACTGGAAAAAAATGAAGGTTTTTTTTTTATGTTTATTTTGATCAGCGTGTGGCTGTAAAAAAAATGAAGGGTGTTTTTTTTTTTTATGTAAATATTTGTATTTTGATTTGTTGTTGTGTTTATGTTTAAGTACTGGAAAATGAAATTAAAAAGTAGAGAAAAAAATAAGAAAATTAAGCCCAAACAAAAAATAATAATGAGAGACCAAATTGTTAATGAGTATATGAGAAGCATTTGAGCATGATCTAATTCTCAATTTCTTAGTAAGAGCATACCAATCTCATAACTATAATAGACATAACAATGCATAGATCAAACAAGGTTGCCAAGCAAGAGCATAAATATGGAGCTAAAGTTCAAGTCACTCTTCCTTGAGAAAAACGACATTCCTCTTACATTATCAACAACTAATCAGCTCAAAGGTCATGTTGTAAGAATTAAGATACCAAAAGCAAAAAGATACCAAAATAATCAGAGATACTAAAACAATCAAGTCTCTTTTTCTTCCCCGATGACATTTTCAACAAAATCAAGCACAAGGAAGGAGTATGGTACAGCATATAGGATGAAAGAATGTAAGTCTCATTATAGTACAAATAATCATCCATATCAAAGTAACTCTATGATACCAAAAAAATAATAGCACATAATGATCATACAATTGAAGCTCATACCATTTGACAATAATGGGCAAAAAAAATAATAACATGTAAAGGTGCAAGCCCATAAGTTTGATATAAAAAATAGAATAGAAACTGAGGAGATTTTAAAAAATAATCAAGTTTAAATTCTTCCCCTTGTTTCATTTGGCAAAATCAATAGGGGATATGATAAATGAAAGCTCATAATTGAAATGTTCTCGTCAATAATATCAAATAGGATGCCAAAATGATACCAACATGCAATCTACCAAGGATACTAATATGCAATCTAGAAGATTTAACAATCATAGCTCAAGCATTATGTAGAATACCAAATATTGCTCATAATAGGTTAAACTCAATATAATCTCGTGGAGCTAATGTAATTCCAAAAAAAATGAAACATGTTCAAGGTATAACAATCCATATGCCAAGAAAAATCATGAATTTCAATATGTGCCACACATTTAAGCATATGCATGATTTTTAGGTAAGAGTATCATCAAAGAGTATACATTGTAAATCATATGAAGCATAATCAATCTTTTTCATATCAAAGTAATAACATTATTAGCTCAAGGGATATAAGATAGAATTTTTACCTCAAAAGCTTAAGAGAGTATATGAGGCATACCTTAGGTTCAAGAGATCGAAGCTTTTCAATCTTCAATTTTCTTTCATGAGGAGTTCATCTCAAAAAGGTTTAATAAGTATGTTAGCAAAATGATTTCTCCCTCTAAGTTAGTGCTACCCTTTTCTATTTTGTGTAAATATAGCATTCATAGAACAATCACTATTACTCAATAAAAATACAACACAAATCACTTCTTATCACAAACTAAAAAGGTGAAAAATAATTCAATGATCAAACAAGAGTTTGGAATGCTATTTTTCAAAATTTTCAAGTTGTAACACATAGGCATAAGAAAATAGTTTTATGCTCTTTGTTTTATTAAGAAATGATGCAACAATCTTATTTAATCACATAACATTATCACGATGCATTTTCATCAATTCAATCCATATGCTCAAGTGTGATAAAACATTTTACTCGATATGGAACACAACATGAATGTTATAAACAATTAATTCAACAATTTATCAATCAAAAGTATTTCATGAGATGTATGCCAATATAATCCATATTCAAAAGATATTCAATAGGATAGATGCAATGTCTCTACAAACGTATGATATTTCTTTTCATTTAGACATTATTGATGGATCGTAATCAAGGAATTTCACAACTCGTTCAAATATTCCAATGTAAAACATATAAGCATGAAATTTTCATATTGAGCATATTCTTGAGATCACTAATGTAGAATTCAAAATATAGATAATATACATCTCAAAAACATGTTATGACATCAAAATTGATTCTACAAAGATATGACTTAAAAAGGAATTAACATATTAGTATGAAGTCATATATAAGATGTGAAAAGTATGCTCCCAAAAAAATGTATCATTTCTTATCTCTTTTTCATAGCAATAGATGACATGATATAAAATGTTAATGAATACATGAATCATTCATATTCTAATAGGCATTCATCATATAAAATAATTCTCATTTTTGAGTTCAATGAATGTTTGAAAGAAACTAGTAGAACATGACTTAGCAAACTTAGTACAATTAGGTTACATGGAAGCAATGATTAGACACAACTTATTGTACACAAATTACACCTTAAAGAATATAGAACTTTAAGCTTAAAGGTGTGTTAAGAGTTATACCTTCATTTACCTCTTTGGAATCTTCACCCATACATCACCTCTATTGTTCATCTTGGTGATTTTCATTTCATCATTCTTCTTCTTGTAGGAGCTAATTTTGCTCTTTAGATTGAACACTCTTGTTGTGCATTTCCTCTTGAAGTCCTTGGTGTTCTTTGAGATTCCACCTACAAAATATCTTGATTTCTTTCTTGGTACCCATACTTTCTTGGGTCCATGGGGATTAGTCTCAAGAACATTTAATCTCATAAAAGGTTTAGGAGGATCAAAACCAATGCCTACTTTGTCAAAAACACATCTTTTATTTCCAAGAAACTTGTTGAGGTTTTCTTTTCCTTTTACAAAATTTTCAAGAGTTTTGTTTAAATCCTCAACATTGTTTTTCAAAATGTTTTTCTCATTGGCAATAGACGTAAAGTCATTTTTCAAACTAGCATTTTTCATTTTTAAAACACCTACATCATTTGAAAGAGAAGTAACTAATTTCTTTAATTTATAATTCTTAACACAAACGTTTCTAAATATGTCATGTAATTCATTGAAAGTACTTTCAGGTTCTACACAATTAGAAATTACCTCATCTTGAGTGGATTCTTCTTCTCCAAGAGCCATGAGACACAGGTTGGCTACTCCATCATTTTCTCCCCAAATGGCTTCCTTTTTGCTGCCATCCATCATTGAAAGTTCATGAGCCACGAGTGAGCCTAGGAGTTCTTCAACGCCTAATTTTGTTAGGTCTTTTGCTTCTTGGATAGCTGTAACCTTAGCTTGCCATTTAGTTGGCAACGACCTAAATATTTTTCTTATAAGCTCATCATTAGTATAAGATTTACCAAGAGATTTTAGAGCATTAATAATATTAGTAAATTTATAAAACATCTCAGAAATAGATTCAAATGATTCCATAGCAAAGAGTTCATAATCATGAATAAGCATGTCAATTTGAGACTCTTTTATTTGGCTAGTTCCTTCATATGTGATTTCAAGTTTATCTCCAATCTCTTTAGCAGTAATACACCCAGAAATTCTATTGTACTCATTTGCATCTAGTCCACACACAAGAATAAGCTTGGCTTTAGCATTAGCTTGAAGGAGTTTATAATCACGCTCATCCAATTCATTCTCAAGTTTAGGCACACTATATGGTCTATTACCTTGGTAGGGATTTTAGGACCTTTAGTGATAATGAGCCACAAAGCATAATTGGTAGCTTGAAGATACAAAGTCATTTTTTCTTTCCAATGAATGTAATTACTACCATCAAAGAGAGGTGACCTATTGCTAGCTTGTCCTACAACAGAGTAAGTAGAATACATGGTTGCTATGGATCAAAAACTTAAGATTGTTAAATCTAAACAAGAGCCCTAGGCTCTGATACTAATTGTTACCCAAAAAGCAACCTAAGAGGGGGGGAGGGTGAATTAAGTTTCTACAAATTAAAATTTATAATACCCCAATAAAATTAACTACTAGTACAACAAATTATTAACAAGCATAATGATTAACTTAGCAATAAATGATCAAGCAAAATAACAATAAAGTATAACTAACATACAGGGTAAATCAAATTATTAGCACATGAATATTAGATAGATATAGCAGTAGTAGGAAAGTAAAGAGATTAGAGAAGATGAGACAAACAGATTTATAGTGGTTCGGCTTCAACCAAGCCTACATCCACTCCTCAAGCTTCACTTGAGATTTTTCACTATCTTCTAGCTTCATAAGGTGCTAGCAATCTTTTCACGGATGGAGCAATCCTTCACAGATTTTACACAGACTTTCTAAGTCAAAAACACTGAGTGTACTACACTCTTACAAGGTTGAAAATAATGTATTTTTGCTTTCACAGAAAGCTACAATAATTATCTCTCAAAGGTAGATATAAAAATGAAGCTCTGGTTTTTCTGTAAACCTTACATAGGAAAGATGAGCTTAATGCTATAAGGCTCAGTGTATAATTTCTGAGAGAGAATGTAAACAAAAATTGAAGAACACTTTTCAGAGAATTTTTCAGAGAATAGATGTGAATGATTACAGATCAAAGAATATTTTTTGATTTTTTTTTTTGTAACTAGTTTACATTAGAGGTTTTGGTATATGTAATGAAACTTATAACCGTTTATAGTTGTCTATAGCCATTGTATTCATTTGAATTTATAGCCGTTTATAGCCGTTGTACTCCATCATTACTAATTTAAATATCTTCCACTCCATCATTACAAATTTGAATATCTTCCACTTGAACCTTTTGAACTGCTGCTGTGCTAGGCTGTTTGAACCTTTGTTTTGGGCTATTTGAACTCCTGATTTAATCAAATATTAAATACATTCTAACAACATTTAGGATAAAGGTTTAGGTGAGAAATAATGGGATAAAATAAATTTTGATTCTATTTTTTTCTTTCAAAAAAATTAAAACATAATTAAATAAATCATCAAAATAAATTTTTGATTTAAAAAATAATTAAATAAATTATCAAAATAAATTTTGGATTCTATTTTTCTTTTTCAAATAAATTAAAAAATAATTAAATAAATCATCAAAATAAATTTTTGATTTAAAACATAATTAAATAAATTATCAAAATAAATTTTGGATTCTATTTTTCTTTTTCAAATAAATTAAAATATAATTAAATAAACCATCAAAATAAATTTTGGGTTCTATTTTTCTCTTTCAAATAAATTAAAATATAATTAAATAAATTATCAAAATAAATAAGTCTAACAGTGTACTTATACATTCATATTTATAATTTGAAAGCTTTGCATACAAGTTTTAGATACTTTGGTGACACTTTTTGAACCCTCCGAGCATGACATGTGTGATGAATCTTTTTATGTTTTGCATTCTTCAAAATACAAAGTTTACTCAAAATATATTTTGTAACATTTATAAGATGAAGTGTCACAAAAATATCCTACCAAAAAAAATGATAATTAGAAAAATTGACATACCATATGGCATGTTTGGCACGCGTGTCCCAGGCGTGTTGGTGTCTTGCACATGTTTCATACAGATACAACATCCATTTGAAGTGTTGGTACTTCATACGGACATGTTTATGAAATGAGTGGTGAAATAAGAAAAAGATATGATAGGAAAGAAAGTCATTTTGAAATAACATGAATTGAGGATAAGCCGAGAGAATTTATGAAAACAATGTGCTCGTCTGGTGCAACAAAAATCAATTACTCCTTTAGTAACTAGTAGCAATTTAATTCAAGCTAACGATACTTACTACACATACAAGCAAGGCCAAAGTTCTAATGGCATGGAAGCTTACAATTTACATAAGAAATGGCATGTCTGATGATCCTGATCCACAACCATGACACTATATAAAGCCCGGGAAAAATCAACAAAGACATTTTGGTCACTGAATCCTAACTTGCCTGTTCTATCTTGCTGCTGATATCTATGGTTTATCATATTTAACATGAACAAATTTTGTTTCTTTGAACAATGCATTGACTCAACTAGCTTAAACTTGTACTAAGGCCTCGTTTGGGAACAGACTAATTTAGTAACTTTTGGCTAATTGGCTAAAAAGATAGGTAAAAAAAACTTGTATGTTTGGGATGACTTTTTGACTAATTACGAAAAGCTGTGCAAATAGTAGAGAGAAGCCGTAATTGTTGACTTTTTGGTATGACTAATTGACTAATTGACTAATTTAGTAACTTTTTGACTAATTGGCTAAAAAGGTAGCATCCCAAACGAGGCCTAAGGCCTCGTTTGTCAACTATACATTTTAGTTAAAAAGTCAAAAAGTCACTATAAGTTGTCACATTACTCTCTCTACTTTTTCTGCACATCTTTTCGTAAAAAGCTAAAAAATTTCTAAAATAACTTGTATCCCAAACGAGGCATAAACTTACTACATGTGGCCTTGCAGTTTTCATGGGTGAATCTCTCCAGGAATCTAATGTTAGCATACCAGAGCTTTGGTGTTATATATGGTGACTGGAGCACTTCACCTCTTTATGTTTATAAAAGCACATTCGTAGGGAAGTTGTAGAAATATCAGAATGAGAATGCAATATTTGGTGCATTTTTGTTGATATGTTGGACCCTAATGTTAATTCCTTTGCTCAAATAGGTGTTCATCGTTTTGACTGCCGATGATAATGGCGAAGGTGTGTTGTGACTGACTTTTTTAATAAAATGCTCGCTGATAAGGCTTATGTTTGGATATATTTTACTAAAATCTAATTCAATTATTGTCAGGTGGTACATTTGCTCTTTACTCGCTGCTTTGTAGGCATGCAAAGCTTAGTTTACTTCTCAATCAACAAGCGAAATTACGGTAATATTTGATTTTGAATTTGTAAAATAATTTTTTTAAATAGTTTATAAAATTAAAAAATTTGTTTCATTGCATATTTTGAAGATAATTTTGAAATTTGAAATGATTTAACATTTTTTTCTAATTAAATAGATGTGTGTGAGAGAAAAATTGATTGATTGATATATAAAATATAAGAAAATGAGAGAAGAGAGAAAAAACTCAATTAATTAATATGGAGTGGAAAGAAAAGTAATTTTGTATTTTCTTAAAAAATTTTAACCAAACAATAATTGAAATTTTTTCTTAAAAATTGTCTCTTAAAAGGCAAACGAAACGAAACAAGGTCTACAAAAAACAATTCATTGCATATTTTGAAGATAATTTTGAAATTTGAAATGATTTAACATTTTTTTCTAATTAAATAGATGGGTGTGAGAGAAAAATTGATTGATTGATATATAAAATATAAGAAAATGAGAGAAGAGAGAAAAAACTCAATTAATTAATATGGAGTGGAAAGAAAAGTAATTTTGTATTTTCTTAAAAAATTTTAACCAAACAATAATTGAAATTTTTTCTTAAAAATTGTCTCTTAAAAGACAAACGAAACGAAACAAGGTCTACAAAAAACAATAATCCCATCACATTTGTCAAATATAATTAATAATTCAATAATTGCACATTTTTATAGTGGAGTTAACTATATTTACTTATAAGTGATGATGTGATGTCATTATTACATTAAATTTTTTACAAAATTTCCATATATAATACTTTGACTTGTTATGATTTATTTATTTTCAATCAAAACAAATAATTTTAAAAATATCATTAAAAGATCATACAATATGATATTTTATATCAATTTTTTATTTATTAATTATTTTCTTTATATATAACCCCCAATTTTTTTTAAAAAAATTCAAGCCGCACATGCGCCTGGTCGCTTTAGAAATCCATCCTTATCCATTGTATGCTAATTGTAGATAACTCATTTTTTTGTTAGTTGATGATTCAATGGAAGAACAACTTGTTTTTTGTATTTTTCTCTTTCATTTTTTGCTTTTTCTCATTTTGTTTTACATAAGTATTCTCCATATGGAAAGAAAAAATTTTGCGTCTTCCTATTCGAAACTAAAATATTCATTACAGTTTTATTATATTACTTAATGATAAGTATAATGAATTTTTTTAATTTAAATAATTATAAAATTTGGACTGTTAGATGTTTTGGTTACCAAGTGGTCATTGGGGCAGATGCGATTCAAGGATTAGAATTGGAGAGGAGGCTGACTATACCATGGTTGTCACCATAATTTCTAAGTAGGATAATATTTGAGACTTTTAAAAAAAATATATATATATAATTTAACTTATAATAATGTGATTTGACGAGTGTTATTTTTTTATACGTCATTTACTCAATTATATGGGACTTATCATTTTTGATATTTGTATTTGTGGGTGTTAAATATGAGTCTCTAACATTGTTATTATAATTTGATAAAAAAAAAAAGAAAGAAAAAAAAAGGGCATTGTTATCAGAAAATGGTATCTTCTAATTTTTTGCCTCATGCTCTCCCAATAATATGACAAACAATATCAACATGCTATCTTCTAATTTTTTCCCTCACACTCTCCCAATAATATGACAAACAATATCAACCAATCATCTCTTTTCAAATTCTTCTCTCCCCTTTTAAAATTATCTGTCACATCATTGAGAGAAGTTTGGAAGGGGAAAATTAGAGATTGCTCAATTTATAATTGTGTGTAGATAATTTTCTAACAAAAATCTGGTAATTATAATTGTGGAAAAAAAAATAAAAATTACTAATAAGTCATATTTTGCTCTTAAAATTAATATTGAGTGTTATTAAGTTATAATTATTTGTCATAAAATATTCTCAAAAAGTTCATTACTCCATAAAGGTGTATCTTATCCTAATTTTACCCCTTTCATCTAATATTAATAATAATTTTGTATATAATTTTAACTTAATTAAAATAAAAAATTAATTAAATAAAATATTAATACTATATCAAAAAAATAAAAGTAACAATTGGATTGAAATAACTGTAGTACAAAATGAGTCACTTTTTTGTTATCGTCAATTTTAAATTTTATTTAGTATAAACAATCTGAAAAAAGCTAAATTATATTAAACTTTCAAAGAGTTATGAAAATAATACTATAACAAATTTATATATGTCTCAGTGCATAAGATAGTTGATGAATCATATACTTATGATTTTGTTTATGAAAAAATGACTTGTTTGTCAATGTTGAAATTTGATATAATTCAATAGTAATTTTAGAACAAAATAAAACTTATCGGTAATTTTTTTTCATTGTGGTTTATTAATATTTTAATATAATATCATAATTTTTACAATTAAAAAATATAATTTTGTTTCGATTAAAAATATTTATGAAATCATTGTTCATGTTAAATAAGGGGTAAAATTATGATAACATACACCATTATGAAATAATAAACTTGTTGAGAATATTTTATTAAAAATAAGATAGTTATTCATATTAAAATTTAATAAGAGTCAACAGTAATTTTAAGAATAAAATAAGACTTATTAATAATTTTTTCAGAAAATTATTATCAAGTACAACGGTTCTAGTTAAACAGTTATTATCAAGACTTTTCTTTTTCAAATAATAAAAAAAAAAAGTCAAACCAAGCCTTAAATCCCATCAAATGGGGTCGGTTACATGAATCATTCTTTTTTTTTTTTTCTTTCAAATATGGAGTAAAAAAATTTAAACAATCATCGGAAAACCGGCCCACATATTGTCACAAGAACAGCCCATGTATGAGGAGGTATTTGTAACCAAAACCAAAAAGACACGCTTTAAACTTCAAGCATTATGCTACGTACCTACAGGGTGAGTCTGCTTCGGATCGGATTAGTTTGGAATGTGTAAGAGGAGCTAATTTAAGCCCACTAAATTATTTAGGCCCAATAGCCCAAGATTAGTGGGCCCGAATTTATCGCAAGTCCAAGATTAGTGGGCTTGGATTTATCGCCGTCAAACGGGCTGAATGGCTCTAAGCCTCGAAAGGGTTCGGATCCACGAACCTAGAGACTTACTCGGGCCCGGACTCGAAAGGGTATTAAGCAAGCCTAGAGATCCGAGGCACTCGGACTCGAAAGGGTTCGGATCCACGAACCTAGAGGTCCGAAACACTTGGCTTCGAACGGATTCAGACGCAATCTAGAAGTCGCTCCGTTAATGAGTCCCAGAACACTTGCGGGCTCGGAGCTTTCCGGGATCTACGCACCAGAACCATGGGCGTAATGGAGTTCGAACAAAGGACCCGATCCCGAGGACGGTGAGTGGAGACAAATTCACTCTTCGGTTGAACTAGCCTATACCCAGGTCGAGGTGGCACGACCTCGGGGGGTCCATGAGACTCGGCAATACTTTGCGGCAGGACGTCCTCTGGGACTACCCCTGACCCTTTGAGATGATTGGGGATCATTGGTTAGGTGTGGCTAAGAAGAAGGGTTCGCCGAGAGATTGATCTCCTCTTCGGGGTTTTCTCATCCTCGGAGAAGTCACCTCCTCGGAGAGGTCACCTCCTCGGACAAGGTGGTTAGAGAGAATATCCCCCATGTGCCTTGCACATGGGCTCCATCCTACATCATGAGGTGCCTATAAATAGCACCCACCCATAGCTTTACAGGGGATGGATTTTGGAGATTTTTAACTCTTGGGAAAGAACTAATTTCCCTTCTCCATTATCAACCTTGAGAGTGAAAGTGGGAGATCCATGGGAGAGCCTTGCCATTATTCTATTCTCTAGCCATTTTGCCTTCTTCTTCACCCAATCTCTTATCTCCATCATCTCCTTTGTTGCCGTGTTCCTAAGTTGAGATTATTGAAGAATCTAAGCCTCTCATCATATTCTAGAGAATTCGAAATTGTTCTTCAAGGATCTTCGAAGATCTTCGAATTTTCCAACTCCTTTCTTGAACCCTCTCCTACATTTTGGCGACTCTGCTGGGGAGGCGGATTGGTTAATGGTCTCAACGAGATCTGGAATCCACACAACTCCAACAAGGATGGCGGGAGAAGATGAAGTTCACCAACAAGGATCTTCTAATGGTGGTGATGACAGAACCATGACTCCAGATCAACCACTTTTGCTTGAAGCCATTCAAGGACTTCAGAATACTCAGCAAGAGATTCTTACCACTCTTCAGAATCTCACTCACACCATGTTGGTGATGAGTTCTAACTTTGCACCGGCGCCAAACGGGAATCAAACTGGTGGTGGAGCTATTCCCGCCGGAGCGCAAAATCAAATCCAAGGAGAAGTAGGCCCCAATCAGCCTATGGCTCATGGCAACACGGCCACAGTAACACATGCTCAAACCACAGTAGGCGGCGGCAGTTTGCCCATACCCGGGCTCCATGGCGTGCCAAGCCAAGATCCAATGGTGACTAGGGGAGTTTCTAGTGTAATGAATGGTGCTCCGGCGACTGTTGGTGTCCAGGAAAACATAAGGAGCATGATGGCGCAAAAAGGGAGCTCTGCCCGTACCTAATATTGTCACGCCACCAGTAAATGTTACCCAAGCACCAAGCGGGCCTCCTTTGGTGCCGACAATAAATCTGCAAGCACAACCTGGTATAGCAGCGCCGTGCGGTGGACTCTATGGGCCTCAATTCAATATCCCATCACCAACTGGCTTGTCTATAGGCGCTGATGGCCAGTATCGTCAAATGTCCTCACCAATGATGAATTCGCAGCACCAGAATGGCCAAGACGCCCCTAGCTCAGTCTTCGGGTACATAAGCCAAGTCCCGGGAATACCACCATCAAACTCTCTCCCTCAACAGTTTCTCACTCTCGCCGATGTGCAGGCCATGTTCGATCTCGAACGGGGCAAGAGGACCTTACCCTCTTTGCCTGATCCAGACGTCAAGCCGCCTTACCCCATTGAGATGCTGAGTTACCCATACCCTGAGGGGTATACAGTGCCGAAGTTCATCAAGTTTGACGGCAAACAAGGAAATGCCCGAGAACATGTTGTGCGATTCATCGAGACTCTAGGTATTCATGGTTCAAACCACGTCCTCCGACTGAGAGAATTCTCTAAGTCCCTCACCGACCGAGCATATAGTTGGTATGTTAATTTGGCCCCAAACTCTGTCCGAAGTTGGGAGGAAATGGTTAACAAATTCCATTCCAAGTTCTTTCAAGTGGCGGAGAAGGTGACCACACTTACATTGTGTAAAGAGAAGCAACAAGAAAGTGAAGACATCCTTGACTACGTTAAAAGGTTTCAGGACAAGGCCGTGGATTGTCATGAAGCAGTTGAGGAGAGTTATCTGGTTCAAATTTGTCTAGAAGGGTCATTGAGCAGGTACAAAATGTTTCTAGTTAACCACAAGCTACCCACCTTCTCGGCATTAATAGAAGCAGCTCGGAACATTAGCATTCCTCAGGCTCAGGAGTCCGGATTTAAAGCCAGTTACAAGACTAGTTTCAAGTCATCTCGTGGACCTATCGTTGCTGCTGCCTCTGCCCCGGATACCCGAAATTCATAAGGAGGAGGTCATAGAGGCCAGAAAAGAAAGCAATATAATGGTGAAAAGGGGAATGTTTCTTATCCATGTGGAATCGAGGAAGTGAAAGCTCTAGTTAAGGAATGGGTGGCTGACGGAGAGCTAAAATTGCCTTATGTTGAAGAAATGCCATCAAAAAAGGACCGTGAGAGCCCTGAATTTTGTGTCTACCATCGTACATTGAAACATCCGACAGAGAAGTGTTGGACTCTCAGGAAAATCTTCAGAGATAAAGTCGAGGCAGACGAATTGAGGTTCAAAAAGCGAGGGACTCAAGACATCCGAGAACAACCATATCCTCAACACCGAGACAAGGGCAAGAATGTTGCTATGATAGCTTATGAAGGCCCAATGATCGAGGCTATTGCTAATCTCGATGACGATGACTGTTATCTGGACGACATCCTCGAGCCAGAGGGTGAGCAAGTTTACTATGGAAGTGCTCTCGATCCAGAGGGCAGAACATTTATGACTCATGGCGAAGATCCCTTTGATCCAGAAGAAGGAGAAGAATACTACGGAAGAGGAGGACACCATGTTTATGTGGCATCTTATTTTGAGGAGACCGAGGAGATGGTTAACTACGAGCCTCCAAGAGTGGAAAAAGATCCGGATCACTATGCCAAAACCCTGCAAGACTGTGTAAAGTTCAAGCAGTTCTTTGACCAGCTTGGACTTTCCAGGGAGGCAAGAACGGAAATCACCAAGTCTATCATTAATATAGCCGAGGCACACCATGAGGAATGCATGTCGACTGAGGGGTCTATCCCGAGGAAGGCAAAAGAGCAATCTAGTGCCATTACTTTCTCCGAGGCTGATCGAAAGTATCCTTTTTCTCACAATCGCCCGCTTTATGTGACTGTTTTTATTAACGGGGTTGAGTTCAAAAGGGCCTTTCTAGATAGTGGAGCCTCTATCAACATTATGACTCGCGCTACTCTAGAAAAAGCCGGAATCTCTGAAGAACGCATTGTGAAGCAGCCGATAGTCATCACTGGCTTCGGTGGAGAAAGGAGAGTTACTATCGGATGCGTAACAGTCGATTTAGCCGTTGGAGAGATTCGCTCGGCCACCAAGTTCCATATTATCGATTTTGAGGCAAATTATCACATCATTCTAGGGAGGACCTGGATGCATAGATATGGGGCTGTACCATCAAGTTATCATCAGTGTGTTAAGGCTAAATGGGGAAAGAAGACGGTGACAATTCAGGCTACAGAAAGGCCGTTCGAGATCCATGAAGCTCATTATTCTGATGCCATCTACTTCACCGAACTGGCTGTCGAAGAAGTTCCCACCACCTCTAAGCCTCGAGGGGTCAAAATTCCTCGTTGGGAGGATATCAAAGATGACAAGGAGCCGATGACAGAATCAAGTAAGCGGGCGATGTCTAGACCAGAAAGTCCGCCTATTCCTCGGAAGGTGATGAAAGTTCGAGAAGGAGGCAAGATGGTGTATTATTTATGAAGGTGCGGGGAGTCGGTTTCTTCAGTCACCGACTCCGAGTCAAAAGAAGAGCCTCCTGACAATGATATAGTAATAAAGCCTGAAGTGGCTCCAGAATGTATGCAAGATGGGCCGAAGCCTCAGCCTGAACAACTTATCGAAATAGATCTGAGTGATGGACAAGATGCACCGAGGCCGGTATTCGTAAGTTCGAGCCTTAGCCCAGAAAAGCGGGAACAGTTGTTAAAGTTGATAAGCCGATACTCAGATGTGTTTGCTTGGTCATATAAGGAAATGCCCGGACTAGATCCTGACCTAGTCTCCCACTATCTTGATGTGTTCCCAAACTCCAAGCCAATTAAGCAAGTTGCTCGAAAATATCATCCAGATCTCGAAGAGAAGATTAAGGAGGAGATTGAAAAACTTCAACAGGCTGGTTTCATCCGGCCAATACAGTACCCCACGTGGTTAGCAAACATCGTGCCAGTAATGAAGAAGAATGGCCAAATCAGAGTATGTGTAGACTTTCGAGATTTGAACAAATCTTGCCCGAAGGATGAATTCCCTCTTCCTCACATCGACACCCTCGTGGATACTACCTCAGGACACCAGATGTTCTCATTCATGGATGGATTCAGTGGATACAATCAGATTAAGATGGCTGAAGAGGACGCAGAAAAGACTGCTTTTTGAACACCTCTCGGAAACTTCTTCTATACAGTCATGCCTTTCGGACTCAAGAATGCCGATGCAACTTACCAAAGGGCTATGACTGCAATCTTTCATGACATGATCCATCATGAGATGGAAGATTATGTTGATGATCTAGTGGTGAAATCCAAGAAAAAAGAAGACCATCTCCGAGACCTTAAGAAGGTATTCAAGAGGTGCCAGAAATTCAAAATGAGGATGAATCCTCTCAAATGTGCTTTCGGGGTGACGGCCGGGAAGTTCCTCGGGTTTCTTGTACATAGGCATGGTATCGAGGCAGATGAAGACAAGGTCAAATCTATCAGAGCAATGCCTCCCCCGCATTCTCAGAAGGAGTTAAAGAAGTTCCTCGGGAAGGTGTCTTATATTCGGAGGTTTATCCCAGCACTTGCAGAGATCTCGGCCCCTTTCAGTTCATTGTTAAAAGGAGATGTCAAGTTCGAGTGGAACCAGGAGCACCAAAAGGCCTTCGAGAGAATCAAGGCAGCCTTGACCTCGCCTCAGACCATGATAGCCCCGCAGCCCGGGGTGCCGCTAATGTTGTACTTAACTTCAACCCCCAAGTCCATAGGGGCATTATTGGTCCAAGATGTAGATGGAGTAGAACGCCCAGTGTATTACATCAGTCGGAAGATTCGAGGAGCAGAAGTCCGATATACTCCAGTAGAGAGACATTGTTTAGCTTTGGTATTCACTGCCCAAAAGCTCAGACATTACTTCCTAGCACATCAGATTCAGATTGTTACTAGAAGTGATCCAATCTGATACCTCCTCAGCAAGCCTGCTCTAACCGGGAAGGTGGCAAGATGGTTGTTAGCATTGGGTGAATTCGAGATCACATGTGTAGCCCCCAAGGCGATCAAAAGCCAAGCCTTAGCTGATCTCCTTGCCCAATTTCCAAGTGGTGACTATGAACCAGTGAATGAAGAATTAAGAGGAGAGGTGCACGCAGCTATGGCTTCCGAGGAAAGCTTCTGGACATTGAGCTTTGACGGAGCAGCAGCCGGAGGGAAGGGAGGAACCGGGATAGTCCTTACAAGCAAAAGTGGGGAAAAGTTATATTTGTCTTATAAACTGGATTTCCATTGTTTGAATAACGAAGCCGAGTATGAGGCTCTTATTTTAGGCTTGATAGAAGCTGAGAAGCCCAGTATCAAGAAGATTCGGATCCGGGGGGACTCAAAGCTGATAGTGAAGCAAGTTTCAGGACAGTTCGTCTTAAAGGAGCCTGCCTTGGCCACATATCGAACAACAGTCCAAAGGTTTCTTGACAAATTTCAGAAGGTCGAAATAGAGCATGTGCCTCGCTCCGACAACAAGTTTTCAGATGCCCTCGCAACATTAGGGGCAAGAGTTGACATTCCAGAGGAAGAGGCAACAATTGTTATCAAGAAGAGAACAGAACCTTCAATAATACCCGAAGAGAAAGGCCTTCCGGAGGACTGGAGAGGAGAAGTCCTCGAGCAACTCAGAAGCAAAGTTGGAAAACTGACTATGGCCAAGCTTGCCCAATTCACAATTATTCAAGGTGAACTTTACTTCCGAGGAGGTACCGGATTCCTAGTCCGGTGTATTGGCCAACAAGAAGCAAGCTTCCGACTACAACAGATCCATGAAAAGTCTTGCGGGGATGGGGACATCAGTCTGTATAGAAGAATTCAAAGACAAGGTTATTATTGGCCCGAGATGGAGAAGGACTCAAATCAATTACAGAAGGAATGCCCCAAGTGTCAGTCATACATCCGGGAGGATGAGAGTTGCTTTGAAATTGATACCCCTGACTGGAGGCAAGTCTACATTGACTATCTCAAAGAGGGAACACTACCTGAGAGCCCGAGGGACATTGCACACCTCAAGAGGAGAGCGAGGCGGTACTTTCTTGATCAGGACAAGCTGTATAGAAGAAGTATTGAGGGCACTCCCCTGAGATGTCTCTCCAAGGAGGAGTCAGATCTAGTCCTCGGAAGAGCCCACGAGATTGAACATCAAGGAGGGGCTCGGCTGTTCGAGCAACTTATACACCTTGGGTATTACTGGCCGACCATGGAGTCAGATGCATCCCATCACGTGAAGAGGTGCCAGACTTGTCAGAAACACGGAAATTTGATCCATGCTCCAGCTGTAGACCTGCATAGTATCCGAACGCCATGGCCGTTCCATACTTGGGCTTTTGATCTGATAGGGCCCATCTCCACATCTTCTAAGGGGTACAAGTGGATTCTCGCAGCCACAGAATTGAGTACAAAGTGGGTCGAAGCAATTCCTCTGAAGAACGCTACGGGGCCTGCAGTTGCGAACTTCATCAAGGAGAATATCATTTGCCGATTTGGAGTACCAAACACCATCCTCTCGGATAACGGCACTCCCTTCATAAACAAATATGTGAAGAGCCTCCTAGAGACTTACCAAGTGAAGCATCTCAAATCCACACCCTACTATCCAAAAGGGAACGGGCAAGCGGAAGCCACAAACAAGACACTGATAAGGATTCTGAGCAAGATGATGGATGAGTTTGGGGGGACTTGGTCCGAACAGTTGATAGTAGCCCTATGGGCGTATCGCACTTCGAAGAGAAAGCCAACTCAAGCAACTCCTTACTCCCTTGTGTATGGGTCCGAGGCAGTGTTACCTATAGAGTTGGAAACGCCATCTGCTCGAATGGCTCTCGCCTCGGGGATGGTATTGGATCCTCGAACCACCAGATTGGAAGCATTAGAGGAAAAGCATGACAGAGCTGCAAAAGTCATGGAAAGGTATCATGAGTCCATCGCCCGAGCCTATAACCAGACTGTGGTACCAAGGAAGTTTGAAGAAGGTGATCTAGTATGGAAGATTGTAGACCCAATCATGCGAGGACAGCCTTTACCCAAGTTTTCTCCAAAATGGGAAGGGCCCTACAAGGTGGTTCAGGCAAGCTCAAGCGGGTACTACAAACTTGTAAGGGTTGAAGACGGCTTCCGAACTGGCCCGCTCAATGCAAAGTTTATCAAGCATTACTACCCATAGTTGGACTCATCTATGTTGAAATTCATTTTCACTTTCTTACTTTGTCTAAAGGTTGTATTTCCCTTACGTTATGAAGAAGCTGGTTTTCTCTATGGTGTATGTTTTATCCCATCACTTACAGTGAATCTATTATACTTTTGTCAAGAAAGTTGAAGAACTAATGAAGCTTTCATAAACATATGCATATGATTGTTCTTTCCATTGTATCATTCGAAATAAATATTTTATCAAGTAGAATGAGAAAACAATGCGAAAATATCCAAACAACAAAAATTTTGTCATTTCATTGCATTGTCCTAGATAAAACATTTTTATCGAAAGGGGCAAGAAAGTAATGATATAAAAAAAAAAAAACTCAATCTTTCCTAAAGACACCCTCGAAGAAGCTGCCCGTCACATCTACATCTGGAGGACAAACAGTAGAGTGTGCTTCTAAAGTCTCCAAGGCCCGAGCATAACCCGACTCAAGTTCACGAAGAGTTGCCTTTATCTCATCTATAGAGGTGTGATAAGAGGCAAGCACAGACATAAGTTCCAGCCGATGACTGGCGTTCGAAGCTATATCCAGGCGCTTCCGAAGCCATGATAAGTCCACTTGGTGACGCTCCATGTCAGAGATCCCCTGATACGCCGTCTCGACTACTTTCCCATTAAGGTCACACAACCGTTGCCTGTCCAAGCTATATAAGATAGTGGCAAAAGACTCGAGAAGAGCAGTCTGAATGAGTGGACACTGGCAAGCAAATGAAGCAAAGGTCTCCGGGTAACTTGAATGCACAAGCTGTAGAACTGAAGCAAACTCAGGAGCTACCCAATAATGGAGAAATGATACTTTGCCAGAAGTCGAAGGAGGAATTGGGGCCGGAAAGCTGCTAGTCTCAGGAATCTCCCCAATGTCTATCGGGTTAGATGAACCACCCGGAGGGGTAACTCCCGGCAGAGGTCCTGAGCCTGAGAATGCCGAACGATAAGGGGAAAGACCAAAAGCATCACTATCAATGTGGAAATCACTGAGATTCAAATCCAAAATATTCGAAGGCACTGGCGATGAAGAACCTCTGGCAGTCGTCTCAAAGGCAAGTGTTCCCCCTTGAGAAGGAGAACCGTGAGGAGTTACAAAGAGAGTCGGAGTAGAGTCCGGGGCAGGTGAAGACGGGACCCCGGTAGCAGCTAACACTGGAGCAGAGTCTGAGGCAGGTGAAGGCAGGACCCCGGTAGCAGCTAACACTGAAGAAAAGATAAGGAAGCCTTATTAGAGGTAGGGAACATGAAAGCCGTTTGAGTAAATATTTCTCACAGATAGAAGTAAATGACAAACTTCAGAAAGAAAGATTACCAGAGGGAGAATCAATATGCAAAGCCGGAGCGACTGAAGGACTCCTAGCATCAGCAAGGTCACTTGGCCGTATAGAGAGCACCTGATCAATCTCAATGTCTGACGAAGCCTGAACAGTAGCAGTCATCCCTGAAGAAGGAAGGAGGGCCAGAGGATGAGAATCACCATAAGTGCCAGAGCGAGTCTCAGAGATCTCTAGCACATCTACCTCCACACCATTCCCAGAGGCGCACCTCATCTCTACATTGCTTCTAGAAGCATGGCCCGCGGCATCAATTCCTGTGGCATCAGTCCCTCCAGCAATCTCAACATCAGAACGGTGAGCCCCAATAAACTCGTCACCAAGGTAGTGCTCCTCCTCAGCTACGGTAGGGCGGTGACGACGCGTGCGTGGAATAAGGTCACAAAAATGATCGGAGGACTCAGCCTCATCATCATCGTCATCTATAACTGCTATACGAGGGGTGCGCATCTTCACAAGTCTTGCAGACAAAGGGAGGGTGTCGTCCAAGTCTGAGTCCGGCCTGGGGGAGGCAGCATGGTCAGGAGCCACGGTACTGACAACGTCAACAATCGCAGGATCCTACACAACATGGGCAAATAAAAGTTTTCATTTTAGAAGGTATAGTCGCAAGAAGGAAAGTAGCTTCAAATCAAGAATTTCGGGTACCTCATGAAGCCTTTTGGAAAGGCGAGGAGCGGAAGGACTAGCATCAGAAGTCCTCTTGTGAGCCATCTTCTTAAGGCGGGTCGTCCGAGGACCAGAGGCCTTATTCAAAGGGACTGGCTCTGGAGAAGTAATTGCCAAGCTAGAAGCAGATGCCCGAGCAGAAGGGTCAGTTGGAGCAGATGAAGTGAAGAAACCCTCATACATGTGGTCAGATTTTCGGCTCTCGGGTAGCCGAAGAGAAGAATCCTTCTTATAAATCGGCGGAGGCAAACATACGGTCGGTCTGCTCTGGACAAATGCAATAAACGCATCGATATTCTTCTGCCAATACCGCCTGAAAGAGGGGGTGAAACCCCCTACTCGGCTCAAGCCTGGCATCGTCAAAGAGCCGGATATGGGAAGCACGGTGTGTACAAGCCGGCGACTGAAGCGCCCGTAGCTCTCTGAAAATGATAATAAATGAGGTGCTGGCCCCGGGGCACATTGATCAAACCCGAATTGACATGCTACGCGGTCAGGCCTATAAACGGCACTATCAACGCCTTCCTCATGCCACACTGGTAATGAACTCGGACGGATCATAATCAGCATATCAACAAAGGGTGCAGGGATGTTCTTCGGCAAAGGAAAGGACACCGAGCGGGAGGAACCATGATAGATAAGCGGTGTGGCCACACCCACAGGTGGGCATACATACGGCTGTGCCACAAAGCGTCGGGGATCATCCACCAGAGTATTCAAGGATAAGGTGGAAATGGTACGTGACCACCGTGTAATCAACGGCTGGCAAGACTTCGCTTTCTCAAATGTCCGAGACCCATCAGTATCGAGCACGGGAATGCCATCTTTATCCACTATCTCCCGAAGAACTTCCGCCTCAAATACAGTCGGAGCAGGGGCAAATTTTGGGAACCTCTCGAAGAAGAAACATAGCAGGAACTGGCTGTGAATAAAGGAGACAGGCTCATATCGACCCACGGAGCGAACCATATCTCGATGTAGTAGATCCAGCCGATAGTAGAGATTCCCAAGAAATAGTGGAGCCAAAGGGATCCGATCTCCTCTGGAGAGCCTGACTGCCAAGGGGAAGACGAAAGGATTGAGGGAATCCGGAGGTGTGCTCGGAAGAATGAAGAATGAAAGGAAGCAAGCCAGAAATCCCAAGAAATAGAGCCTGGAGCCATACATCGGACCGGCCTCATACTCCCGAGAGTTAGGGTCAGCATCTCTGGCCAAGGGCTGAAGATCTTTGAAGAAGTGGCGGATCCATGCAGTATAGGAGGCACGGTCCGTCCTTACTCGACTAGTCCTCCTCGCTGAACCATCAAAAACGGAACTCCACCGACCACAAGTTTGAAGATTTAGCTTCAGAGATTGGATCAAAGAATCATCTTCGGGGGGTGTCTGCTCAGGGTCGAAGGCATCAGGGCCGGTCACTTCCAGACGCAGCAACATGAACACATCCTCAAGGGTGGGCCCCATCTCGTGCTGGCCAAGTATAAAGGTGTGTGTCTCAGTGCTCCACCGAAGAGCCATGGCTTCCAGGCTAGCATTGTTGCGACGGATGGATAGAGATCTAGATATTTTCACCGGGATCAATAGCCGGGCCTCTTGAAGCCGCTGACAGAAGCTTTTGTCCGAGAGGACATCATCGACCCACTCCTGCCAACCAAAAGGAGGGTTTGAGAAGGCCTTGAACTGAGGATAACAGTATGGAAAGTCCCCCCGCTCAATCCGAAAGCGTAGCACCGAGGAAGGAGAAATGAGGGCCTCATGTCCAGAGTCAGTGTCCTCAGTAAGACATAATGGAGCCCCCTTCGGAGATAGAGGAGAAGTGGTAGAGGTAGCCGCTCGCCAGAAGGGGTCCTTCCGACCAAAATAAGGAGATTTCCTCCACTCAGATGCCGGAGGTACATCCCTCTCTTTCATGAGAGCCGGTTCCGATGACCCCGGGACAACGGGTTTCTTTCGAGAAGACATATGGCTGAAATAACCTGTATAAATATTAAAGAGTTGACCGTATTAAAATTCAGAATATTGTTACATGCAACATGATGGGTTTATCAACAAATTCAACTTCGGACGTCATCAACAATTCATTTTCTTGGATATTCTTCAAGCTCAACAAGTTTTAATACCAATGGGTGCATCATCAACATATAGATTTTCGTCTTCTATCATCAATAAAAGGTGCAATGTCATAGGTCGCTTCATGATAAAGTTCAATCGGGTCAATTTCTTAAAGTCACTATGTTCCATATTAAAGGTTCAATTTATACGGGGCTCAAAATTTGAACAGAGTGAAGTTCAATAGCAAATTTCAGGTCCGAGATCCGAAATATATTACATTGCTTATCAGTAGCAAGATTTGATGGATTGACGTGCAAGCTACAAGAATATTCCTCTCAAGTCAATATTATTTTTTTTGCTCAATTCAAGTGGCAAATATTCTATTACGACGGCAAAAAAAAAATTCAGCAACAATAGTTCAAGTTATACAATAGCCCATAATTTCTTTGGCAAATTTCAAGTCAGAAAATCCAGTTAAATAAATCCCACAGCCTATTTCAAAAATTACAAAGCCCAAACAAATTCAAGCTTCACATTGGGATTTCAAATCACCGATATTTTTTTTTTTAATGTATCAGAACATGGAAGTTCTTGCATGGATTCATTCATTTATTTGTTTATTTTATTTATATATATATATATAAATATGTATATATACATATAAGTAGTGCTGCCACCACACAAAGAATATACATATATAAGAATAAAATAAATAAATAAACAAAACACTTAAAGAGCTTACTCACAGGTTTGGGCCAACGGAGGAAGTGCACGGCTGTGTTAGAGTCAATGTGGGAAGCAGAAAATAGGCCACGAATGGGTGGAACCAGTACCGAAGATAGCCGGAGTAAATCAATAATAGCACCGGCAGTGGACAGGACCACACACGTTGCGTTGAGTGGGCGAACGTGCGTGGTCGGCGTTGGACAAGTTGAAGCCGGAAGCAACGCTGGTACCACAGAAGAGTCAGCAACCACACACGTTGCGTTGAGAGGGCGAACGTGTGTGGTGTGCGTTGGAACCGTCGCAGTCAACAGTGGTCGGAGTTGCAGCAAAGAGAGGTCAGTAGCAGCTTGGGTCACGACATCTGCAGTAGTCGGGGCTGTGACAGGTTGGTGATGCACTCAGAGTTGCAGCAGTCGGTGCCCAGAATTGCAGCAGTCGGTAGTAAGCAAACCGCGAAGCAGAGCCCCTTGAAGAAGACGAACTCCGAATCTGTCTCTGTTAGAGAGAGTGGGCTGAGAATGGGTTTGACAAAAAGGGTTTTAAGCTTGTATTTACAAATCTAACAGCAACGGCGATGAACAACCTGCAACCTAAAAAAAAAAAAAAAACATTCAATAGTGAGGAGAGGAAGACAAAGTTACATCAGTGTTCTTCAACAGTGCTCTTCAGTGGATACAGAAGCAAAAACCGAGCTGTGCTGCATTGATTTTTTAAAAAAAAAAGAGTTTCGTGATGGCTCTGTTTTTTTTTTGATTTGCAGAAGCAGCGGCTATGGCCTTCAAATGGAATGCAAAGCAAGAGAGAGAAGGTGTATGTCACTGATTGAAAAAAAAAAAAAAAAGAAAAGAGAAAGGAAGAGGAAAGTTGTGCTGTCGGCGGCTGTAGGCAAAAAGAAAGGCGAGAGGTATTGATTAAGATTGTTATCTCTTTCTTTAAATAGAATAAAAAAAAGGGGTGTGATGGCCTATCCTCTCAAGTATTTTGCATATATATATATATATATATAACGGTTCACGGTTCTCCAATTTAAAAAAAAAAGTGGGTTTCCACTTTTGTAAAGAGAGAAATCACATGGGTCATCATGATATAGGACCTGTTGGTTTTCTAATAAAAAAAAAATATATTTTTTGGGTTTGAAGTTTCTAGAGAGAGAATGCCTAAAAAAGCAATATGTTTATATATTGTAAAAAAAAAAAAAGGGGTCAGCTTTCTGATTTGTTTATTCTCAAAAAAAAAAAAAAAAAAGTCTACAAAAAAAAAACAAAAAACAAATCAGTTGCAAAAAAAAAAGAGAAAAAAAAAAATTATTATTATTATTTTCTTTGGCAATTTAGTTGTTGCTGTATGAATTACATGTTCAGGTTGGTTTGGTGGGGCATTAAACAATTCAAGTTTTGATTTTCTTTCCAAAAAAAAAAAAGAAAAAAAAAAGTTCCAAAAAAAAAAAATATAATAATAATAATATTAGTTGTTAATTTTATCCGTAATTTACAGTGAGTCCTCAGTTTTTATCCATAGATTTTATCAAGGCCAAATATTCTCGAAGACATGATGTGAAGTATGGCTGATAAAGTGAAATTATGCATGTCCGAGAAAATTACAATTTCTCATACACGCAAGGGGCAAATGTAAGAGGAGCTAATTTAAACCCACTAAATTATTTAGGCCCAATAGCCCAAGATTAGTGGGCCCGAATTTATCGCAAGTCCAAGATTAGTGGGCTTGGATTTATCGCCGTCAAACGGGCTGAATGGCTCTAAGCCTCGAAAGGGTTCGGATCCACGAACCTAGAGACTTACTCGGGCCCGGACTCGAAAGGGTATTAAGCAAGCCTAGAGATCCGAGGCACTCGGACTCGAAAGGGTTTGGATCCACGAACCTAGAGGTCCGAAACACTTGGCTTCGAACGGATTCAGACGCAATCTAGAAGTCGTTCCGTTAATGAGTCCCAGAACACTTGCGGGCTCGGAGCTTTCCGAGATCTACGCACCAGAACCATGGGCGTAATGGAGTTCGAACAAAGGACCCGATCCCGAGGACGGTGAGTGGAGACAAATTCACTCTTCGGTTAAACTAGCCTATACCCGGGTCGAGGTGGCACGACCTCGGGGGGTCCATGAGACTCGGCAATACTTTGCGGCAGGACGTCCTTTGGGACTACCCCTGACCCTTTGGGATGATTGGGGATCATTGGTTAGGTGTGGCTAAGAAGAAGGGTTCGCCGAGGGATTGATCTCCTCTTCGGGGTTTTCTCATCCTCGGAGAAGTCACCTCCTCGGAGAGGTCACCTCCTCGGACAAGGTGGTTAGAGAGAATATCCCCCATGTGCCTTGCACATGGGCTCCATCCTACATCATGAGGTGCCTATAAATAGCACCCACCCATAGCTTTACAGGGGATGGATTTTGGAGATTTTTAACTCTTAGGAAAGAACTAATTTCCCTTCTCCATTATCAACCTTGAGAGTGAAAGTGGGAGATCCATGGGAGAGCCTTGCCATTATTCTATTCTCTAGCCATTTTGCCTTCTTCTTCACCCAATCTCTTATCTCCATCATCTCCTTTGTTGCCGTGTTCTTAAGTTGAGATTATTGAAGAATCTAAGCCTCTCATCATATTCTAGAGAATTCGAAATTGTTCTTCAAGGATCTTCGAAGATCTTCGAATTTTCCAACTCCTTTCTTGAACCCTCTCCTACAGAATGAAATTAAATAATTCTTGAATTATGGTTTTATAAAAATTATAATCAATCTGAACCATTTAAATTATGAAATCAATTCGAATCAAACCATTTAAACACGAATTGGTTCAGTTTGGAACTATTGTTTCACACAATAAAAATTATATAATATTGTTTTAAAAACATTCAACATGTAGCAAATAAATATAACTTTATCATTTAATAAATAAATATAAGTTCAATATCTAACAAATAAAACTCTCATTTAACAAATATCTTATTGTGACAATAACAGTTACAAAACTAAACTTATACTAAATAATTTATAAAAACAAAAATAGCAGCACAACACAGTAACAGCAGCAAGCCAAATCAACTTGTAATATTAATAAATTGATTATTGATAGTTAGTGGTAGTTCTATTGAGAGCTATTTCTTTTCTTTGGAGGGTTCCTTATTTGGGTTATATATATAAATGGTTGGAATTATATGTATTTGTATAATAGTAGGATAGAATACTAAACGGTCCGAATCGGATTCAATTCGGAACCGTGTATCATAATCTGAAATCGATCCATAAATAACAAATTATTAATTTTTCAAGCTACTTCGGAATCACAAATTAAAAAAAATCAAACCATACCTATCGGATTGGACCGATTCAAATTGTGAATTTTTCAATTCACCTACCCACCCTTAGGCACACATTACTTACATAGAAAATGCTATATGAGTATTTAATTTAATTAATAGTATTAATACAGGTTCGCAGTTGAATTGTAATTTAATTGATAGTATTAATACAGGTTCGCAGTTGAATTGAATCAATAGAAATATGTGGAACCGCCCAAGTCCAAATGTTCAAAAGCATCTGTATCAGAAGCCGGTGGCATCTGGCCGAAAAGCGGGCTGTGTACGTACTGGTTCGAATCGAAACCCAGGTATGACCCGACTTTCTCCGGGTGTGTGATTGTAGTCTGCTCCGGGAAACCAAGAAGGGTGGTCGGTGGTGGTGGGTCACTCCAGACCCCATAACCCGAATCTGCCATGTGAGGCAAATGAGGAAGCTCCTCCGAAGGCCCATCATGGAATTGGTGGGACAGGCCGCCGCCACCACTACCACTACCACTACCATAGTCAAGGATCGGTTGATGGTTTTGATATTGTTGTTGCTGCTGCTACTGCTGCTGCTGATAAACAACACCCGATCGGGAAGAAGCCCATGCGTCCCCACCACCAGCAGACATTGCACCGAAGAAATGGCATTGGATTTCGGGAGTAGAATTCTGGGGAAAGAAGAGGAGCTGGATTGAAGAAGGGTCTTGCTGTTCGGGACGAGGAGGAGGAGGAGGTGGTGGTGGGACATGGAAAGGAGAGGAGAAGTCTGCTGCTGCTAAAGGGTAAAGAGGAGGGTTGGGGATGGGGATGATGGGTTCGTCTAAGGGGATGATGGAGGTGACAGAAGAGCCAGGGGGCATGTCAGAGTAGACGAAGTTGGTTCGAGCGCGAGAGCCCCGCATGGATCGGGCGGTTCTGTCGTAGGCAAGGGCGGCCTCCTCTGCAGTGTCGAATGTCCCCGGCCAATGCCTTTCTTTGGTGGTGGGGTCTCTTATCTCTACTGCATATCTTCCCCGAGGCCTCCGTCTCAAACCCAGGAACCTGTTCCCTCTTCCTCCTCCTGTTATTGTTTCCTGTTGCTGTGTCTATGTTTGCTTTTTTTTGCTCTTTGACGACGTACCAGGGTTCATGGTTTTTATTATAATTTGATAAAGATGTTTTGATTTAATCACAACGAGAGAGACAGAGAGTTTGAAGGGGCTATTAGAGCAGATATCAAAAGACTGACTATTCAGCTTTTCAATTCTATCCATGTACCTATGAGTATATAAATATATATATATAAGAAAAACGGACTGTTGTTTTCTTTTCCACCATGGTGTTTGGTTTTGTCGAAGTAGTAAAAACGAGTGATGTTCTTTATTTGGATGTGCAAAGTTAGTTTAAAGGTGTTATTACGTCTCACTTAAAAAAAATACATATATAAATTCATGAAAATGTTAACAAGTTTGATTATTAATATTTATAAATTTTTTTAATAATCTGTAATTGCTTTTTCAACACTAATTGATGTGATATTTCCCCGCCGAAAATGGACCGTTTTACTAGATTACAGAGTCGCCACCTAAATATTTTGGAAAATTTAGAAAATCCGTGACTCATGCCAAAGGCCATCAGTCTGTCATTACTAAAGTGTCTCAGCTCGGAAACTTAGATATGAGAGGGGAAGGTCATGAATTGAGCACCCCACTCACCTGATCAAAGATTGGTCTCTACTAATCATGATGTGATTCTTATTTACATTAGATGCTCTCGTTCCGATTATTTATGCTATCTTTACTGGGTGATGCACACAAGTATAGACCAATTCACAAAACATGGAATGCATTGATTTTATGTTTGTTTTGAAACAGTGTTTACGTGTTACTTGAAAAAGCGAGCTCGTATTTATATTAACCAAATTATTCCAACTTAAGTAAAACGGCCTTCATCTACTAACATTCAAACAAGTATATCACTTCAGCACTTAGCCTCATGGAAAACATACTGGGTATGGCAACACAAACAAACATGCAATATGCTAAAGCAAAAAATGCTCACCTAGTACTACAAGCCAAGCCAAATAAAGCTAAAATAGTTAGAGGAAATGCATGCTCCTAAACAATGCAACGTGACTAATGCAACGCATGCAATCATGCAATTAATAAGTTCAGCTACTAGCATGACATGTAAATCAATTCAAGGCATGTGATAAAGCATGTATTCGAGTAAAGAATTTGAAATTGACATTGGTTAGTATGATGAGCCGAACCTTAATGCATGCAAGCAAGACGAATGGATGTAAATCATGAAAAATGCTAAGAAAACATAATGCTCTATGCTACCCATCATAAGCGAGTAAATAAAAGGGAGAAGGAAATGGGGGTTGGAAGACATACAAAATTATTACATATCTTGCCCTCATGCATGAGGGTCCGAATGTCCAAGTGTCCGAATTAAACTAACTATTACAAACCCAAATGAATAATGAATGAGGGACTAACTAACTATCTAATTTATTACAACAAAGATATTACAACAATAAGATAAACAACAATAAGAATGCACAAGGATCGTATGTGCATTGATGAAGATGGTTTTCAAAAATTAATATGTCTACCCTCTGGGAATCTGCTTTGTTTCACTGTCAGCCACTGTCCTCTATTTCTGCCAAAAGTACTCTGGTTACTAAAGATTGGAGCTCGGTCGGCCCCCAATGAGGCCCAGCCAGGCCCAAACAAGTCCGGTTGTGCTCTATTTTCTTGCAGAAAAATGTTTTTGTGCTCTAAGGTGAAAACAGTGCAGACAAAGCCTTTCTAAGCCATGTTTGTCCTTTTTGCTTTTCTTTATCATGGAGAAATTCAAGAGAAGAGCGAGTTCGGTTCCGAAACCATCAATGGTCATAAGTTGATTGCTTGATAATTTCGAACACGATTGGACATAAATTAATGAATGCAATGAGAGACACACCACTCCACCCTCCTATTATGACGTTAGTTCAAGGAGGGAGGTAGACATGCCTCAAGAATCATCAAGCATCACAAATTAGTATGTGATGACTCTAGAAGCGTTGGATTCGGTATAACGTTCGATCGAATCCAACCAATTTTATCAATCTTCTTTAAGTCGGTTGATCCAATTTTAAGCTGATTTTATTAACCATTTTCAACTTACCATTCCATTGTTTAATCATTTTGTCCAAAAATGAGTGTTACGTCCACGAAGTGTAAAAGCAATAAAAATGAAAAAGTATCGACTTAACCCAAAAAATGAGCCTTTCAAGCCATTTTCTTCGGGAGAAATTACAAAGAAAGAATCAAACTCGTTTACATGCGATAATGGATTCCAAATCAAACCCAAAATGAGCGATAATGACTAGTCAAACTCAAAAGAGCGATAATGACATAGCCAAACCCATAATGAGCTATAAGGAATCTAAACCCAAACTTGAGAACAAGCTATAATGAGACATTCCTTTGTGATTTCCAAGGGCCTAATTAACAAGCTTGCCCCTTAGAAGCAATTACATCGGTGATAAAAAGGAATGACAAACAAAAGGTTGTGTTTAGCATAAGAGAGATATGATGCCTTTGGTAATGAACCTCCGAGGAGATTAAACCATTAAGCATGGATTTATTTCTTATGCTTGAACGACAACCTTTTATTAAACACAACTCTTTGATAAAAAAAAACAAAGAATGGAGGAAGGTGGCAGAGATGATTATGCAAAGTTGATTAATACAAAAGTGAGACTCTTTACAAGAAAACTAAGTAAATAAAGCTATCAACTCAAATGACTCGATGTCTAAAGCTTAAACAACCGAAGCCATGAGGACTTAGAACACAACAAGTATAACATTCAAAGCATAAACTATTTAAATGAATTAAATAGCTCCTAAACAGCCCCTAAAATGTAAAAAAATAGTAGCTAAAATCATGTTTAAAAGAGCACAAAAGATAGCCAAAAACAAGGAGATACAAAGCTAGTAAGCAAGACTAAGGAGGGGTGGCTAACCCCTCGACTTTTGGGACTTCTAAACCATATTTTCCAGCCCTTTTAAACTCTAAAAATCAGTATGTAAACCTAAGAAAATAGTGGTAAAACAAAGGGGATGAGCTATGGGATAAGGTGCAAGAAAGGGTATTAAGCCTCTCTACCTTTGGTAGCTCTTTAAACCCAAGTTTCAGCACTTGGAAATTATCCAAAATAGTATGAAAACACAAGAAAAAGATAGAAAAAGATTGAAATGAAAGCAAGGAAAAAGGTGGCAAGCTTATACCTCTTGAAGAGTGAAAGCTTTTGCTGTAAACCAAACTCAATCCTAAGGCACTCTCGAGTTTGAATTATGGTTTCAAAGTCTCAACCAGGGCTCCAAGCTTAAGCTCTAATGGTGTATATGGTGTGTGCATATAGTTCAAGGATGATATAAGAGCACAAAATTAGCTTGCAAGGAAAGAAAGGGCTCTCAAAGGTATTTTTGGTTCTTTGAAATTTTTTTACCCTGCAACACAGAGGCATCAACTCTTATTTCTAGAATTTAAGCCAAATAGATCATAAATATCTTCAAAAATAGACAGCTGGCAGATTCCCGCCCAAAACAGTGTTTCTCGCCCAAATGGCACTGCTGGGCTCTAATGGTCCCAACCGGCGCCAAATGAGGCACGGTCGGGCCCCAATGTGGCTCCTCTGTTCCTCCATTTCAAGTTCAATGTAGGTTTGCACAGTGCTCAAAGATGGATTTCTGAGGGAAAAACAGTATGGGTATAGAAGGTTGGGATTGTTTAGAGCTCAAATTCAGATTCCTTCGTTGAGAATTCAAACCATTTACACAATGTAACTTTCATCATCTAGTGCTCAAAATAAAGCGCCCAAGTCTTGCAGACGATCAAAAATGGGGTGTCTGCAGTTGCCTCTCTTTGACAGTGCTTAGAGTCATGAAATGATGTGAGTGAATGTCAAAACCCAAAGATGACCTATTTGACAAGGCTGTAAGACTTGGGCAAGGAAACAAATGAAAATACAATTGGTTGAACCCGAGGGTTGCCTACGTATCCCTTTGCAAGGAATCAAACCTGTTTATTTCAGGGGCAGAATGCAAGTGATATGTAGTAAGAATGCCTTTGAAAGTTGGACTTACAAGCTGCATGAAATCAGCTACTTTTGAAAAATCATGAGCATGCAAGACAATGCAATAAGCAATAGCAAAGTAGCAGCACAAAATAAAAAGCTCCAAAACAAAACCATGCCTCGCACGGAAAAGAGGAAACAATGAACAAGACGGTACAACTGACAGACGTATCTCCCCGTATCGCACACGGAGGGAAAGAGAAAATTATAACCAAGAGAAAATAACAACCTAACGCGTCTCACGCGAAAGGAGATAAGATGGTGTGAACACCAGGTGCACCTGATGTTTTTAACCGAGAAAATCTACTACCTAGCGTGTCTCACGCGAAAGGAGGAAAGATAGTGTGAACACCAAACGCGCCTAATGTTTTTTAACTGAGTAAAATCACAACCTAATGCATCTCACGCAAAAGGAGGAATGATGGTGTGAACCCCAGGGGCACTTGATGTTTTTAACCGAGGAAAATCACAACCTAACGTGTCTCACACGAAAGGAGGAAAGATGGTGTGAATACCAGGCACACCTAATGTTTTTAACCTAGTAAATCAACTACCTAGCATGTCTCACACGAAAGGAGAAAAAATGGTGTGAACACCAGGCGCACCTGATGTTTTTAACAGAGGAAAATTACAACCTAACGTGTCTTACATGAAAGGAGGAAAGATAGTGTGAATACCAGGCACACTTGATGTTTTTAACTGAGTGAATCAACTCTGAGCTCGTCTCATGCGAAAGGAGGAAAGATGGTGTGAACACCAGGCGCAACTGATGTTTTTAACCGAGTGAATCAACTCCGAGCGCGTCTTATGCGAAAGGAGGAAAGATGGTGTGAACACCAGGCGCCCCTGATATTTTTAACCGAGTAAAATCACAACCTAGTGCGTCTCATGCGAAAGGAGGAAAGATGGTGTGAACACCAAGCGCACTTGATGTTTTTAAATGAGTGGATCAACTCTGAGCGCGTCTTACGCGAAAGGAGGAAAGATGGTATGAACACAAGGCGCACCTGATGTTTTTAACCGAGGAAAATCATAACCTAACACGTCTCACGCAAAAACAGGAAAGATGGTGTGAACACCAGACGCACCTAATGTTTTTAACTGAGTGAATAAACTCCGAGCGTGTCTCACGCAAAAGGAGAAAAGATGGTTCAAGGTTCAAAGCCTTTCGAATCTGTGAAAGAGCAAACGAGTTTTTAGAAACTCGATGAGGTTATGCCATCCTAAGAAGGCCTCGGAGAATTAAGCTTATGAAGATAACCCAATTCATGGTGCAACGTTTAAAGGTGCAAAGTTTAAAAGCTAATTTGACGGAGATTCGAATGTGAGTTTTAACAAACTAAAATAATGCACAAGTCAAAAGCACAAATCAAAACAATGCTTGCATTGATAATATGAAATCAAACCTACCGATTTTCCCTTAAACATAGGCCTAATTTGGAATTAACATGCCTCAGAAAAATAATATAAAGAAAAGAATGCAATTTGGAACAAATTATGCAATAAAGTAAAACAACAAAACAATCAAAGGAATAAAACTTTTTTCCTCTTTTATTCTTTTTTCTTCTTTTTCCTCTTTCTCTCTGTTTTTTTTCCTACTTTTCGTTTCCTTTTCTTTTCTGTTTTCTTCATTTACTTTTTCTCTCTGTTTTTTTTTCCTGCCTTCTGTTTTTTTTTTGTTGCTTTTGAATTGGGACCCACCCAGGTTAAACAAAATCATCTATTCACTGGAACAAATAATAAAAGAAAATAATGTCTAATGCACTTGGGGCCGGCCGGGCCCAAACGAAGCACGACCAGGCTCCAACAGATACGGTCTAGAGGGCAAATCAGGAAAACCACAACCCATGGTTAATTGAAACACATTCTAACCCTCATTCCATCCACACGCACATTCGAAAACCCTCTCCCTTTCTCTCTAAGCTTCTCCTTTCTCTAGATTTTCCCTCTATTCACACTACCCAACAATCTTCGCCAATTTTTCCTTAAAAACCCTTCATCCCCTCTATATTTTGAACTGATTAAAAGTGGTTTTGGCGAGTGAGTGGGAGATTTATGATCTAGAATTGGGCCGAGGTAACGGCCAAGCAGGTTGAGAGCCTAATGGCGCATGCGGCCGAGATGACCGGCGATCCGCCTGGGAAGGGGCTACAGAACTTGGGCCGGCCAGGAGTTGGGCCAAGTATGTGTCGCCCCAGACCCTAAAGAAGCTGCTCGGCAAGGAAGTGCTCGGTTGGACCGAGCTGCTTGATTAGGTGATGATAGAGCCTGTCAAGCTGAGTGACCGGCGCCCGGAAAGGCGTGGTCAGCCGAGGTAATCGTTTGATCGGCAAGAAGGCCGACCATAGGAGGTACCCCGGGCTAGGCTATGCCGAGATGCCGCCTAGCCCGGTCCTCCTTGGGCTTAGCCAGTGAAGTGCTTGGGTATGAAGCACAGCACGACCATGGATAGAGTAGCTCGGCTGCCGAGCTCCAGCTGAGAAGGCAGGCAGTTGAGATTAGGTGATGATCAGCAAGGTTTATGCTGACAGATGGGATAGCGGAGCCACGTGTCAGGAGATGACTGGGAGTGGGTATGGGGCGCAGAGGGTATATAAGCATGTCTGCGCCCCCCATACGCGACACACGAACACTTTTGTAAGGAATTCTTACACTCAAACACTCATCTCTCTCTCTCTCTATCCTAAGGTGTGTGCTAACTTGACCGTCGAAGGGTTTTTTCGGCCACACACCGCCGGGTAGCTCACCGTTATTTGCTCGCAGGTGATCAGACAGAAACGGAGCTCGGAAGAAAGGAGTACGGGCTTGCCGGAATATTTGCTCCCCGTACAATTGGCGCCGTCTGTGGGAACCTTGAACAGACAAAACCTTGACTTCCAGGCTTGTCTGATCGCCGTCCATGGCGAACAACGATGAGTTTCCGTTGTCTGCCATAGACGGAGCCACCCCGGAGTTCACCCGAAGGAGAGAAGGTCCTCCCGCCATCCATACGATGGCGGACTTGGGGACGCCCACCGGAGGATAGTCAGGAGACGCGCGGGATAAGCGCAGAAGAAGTCATGGTCATTCACGGAGTCCAGACGGTCACCGGCAGAGGAGAGACTCACACGCCAGACGTCTGGAAAATAAGTTGAGAGACCAAGACGCTGTCATCCGGCGAATGGCGGCGGAGATGGAGGATCTGAAGCGGCATGTCAAAGGGAAAGGTGTAGCTGGAGTGGGAGACCACAGTGAGTGCACCCCATCCCGCCGTTCAGGCAGTCAGAGTCAGTGACGTACTCAGTCCATATCTATTACCGGAAGTTACCAGGTTGGTGATTCCGACGCGCATGCAGAAAAGTCTAGCGCGCAAGACAGCACCTACAAACCCTCACGTCCGGTGACGACGTCGAGGTACTCTTACTCTGCTCATTCAGAGGATTTACGGGCGGTCTTAAAGGAGCGGGCTCGCCGGCGCGAAGCTCAGAGAATACCGGCTTTCCAGCGGCTATCCTACGAGGTTCACGCCAGCGAGGAGGTCGGAATGCCTCCACCCCGCCAAGCAGTGCCAAACTTTGAAGATACGGACTTGGCCAGGCTGAGCGCCACCCCTTTTTCCCTGGAAATAGAAACAACACCGCTTCCGGCAGGCTTCCACCAGCCTAAGTTCACACTCTACGACGGAAAAATCGATCCTTACATGCATGTGAGCCACTTTCGACAGGTTATGGCCAGACATAGGCGAAATGACGGACTTATGTGCCTAATCTTCCCGTCAAGTTTAGGCGAGCTGGGCTTAAAGTGGTTCGAGAGGTTGCCGGAGGGGAGCATACAAAGGTGGCATCAGTTGGCCGAGGCGTTTGTTACACGCTTCAAAACCAACACAAAAACACCAAAGGAAGTTGATCACTTGCTAAGTGTCAAGATGGAACCGAGCGACACACTGAAGGTATACAACTCAAGGTACTGGAAAACCTTCAACGAGATCTTGGATTGCCCGGTCAACCTCGCAATCACGCAATATAAGCGCGGTCTTCCGGTCGGCCATAGATTGCGGGACTCACTGACCATGCATCAACCGACCTCCATGGGCCAGCTCATGCAGCGCATCAATGAGCACATCCGAGTAGAGGATGACGCGTCAGCTTCTACCGTGAAGGCAACTCCGGTAGCAACAGACAAGAAGACAGCAGGCAAAGTGCACGCAGTTGGGCAAGAGTCCAGCCGCTCAAGTGACCGAGCAGAGGAATCGGACCGTGGCTCGAATCGCAAAAACCGGGGTAGAGGACGTCGGAATGACCGGGATGACTACCCCCGAGATGACGTAGCGGACGCAAACAGAAGGTTGAAGGCAAGGACTGGCATAACCACGGTCTTCAAGATTCCAATCTATCGCATACTTAGTGAAATCCGAGACGAGGAGTATGTCCGGTTTCCTGCTAAGTTGGGCGATGGACAAAAGGGCTACAATCCGTGGTATCATTGTACATTCCACCAGGAGAGAGGCCACCGGACTAAGGATTGTTTGCCTTTGAGGCAACACTTAGAAGAGCTGGTCGCGGCCAGGCACCTAGACCTTTACATTGATGGCGGTGTGAAGCCGAATCAGGCTCCGGTCGATCCCAGGGGACAGGATGACCGAGATGCACCACCACAGGGAGTTATTAATGTCATCCACGCCATCATGGAACCGGAGCGTGTTTGCGAACTCCGGGGCATGATAAAAAAGGCAGAACATATGAGGGAAGTTTTGTCGGTACAGCCTGCCATCAAAAAGGGGAAGACTGAAGAAAAAAATGTGATTAGTTTCACCTCAAGGGATCTAGAGTGTATCCAGACGCCGCACAACGATGCCCTAGTAGTAACACTACGCGTCAAGGAATTTGATGTTAAACGGATCTTGATCGATCAGGGAAGCTCGGTCGAGATCATGTATTATGATGCGTTCAAGCAGCTCAAACTCCGGGAGACAGACTTGGCTCCGGCGACTTCGCCACTGGTTGGATTCAACTCACAACCGGAGTGGCCCTTGGGAAAGATTATCCCGCCGGTCAAAGCGGGATCCGTGGTCAAGCAAGTGGAGTTTTGGGTGCTACAAGTGCCTTCGACGTACAACCTTATCCTTGAGAGGGGATGGCTTCACGCTATGCAAGCCGTAGCGTCGACCTACCACCAGGTGATGAGATTCCCCTCGGCTATGGGGGCAATCGAGGAGATTTGGGGCGATCAGGTCATGTCCAAGCAGTGCTTTGTGGCGGTCAACGGGAGCTGGGCAGCCAAAGGATTCGTTCAAATGATTGAGGGACCGAAGGACCAGGGTGTCTTGGATGATGTGGGCACCAAGGCCGAAGACAAGGCTGTTGAGGAATTGGTTGAGGTGCGAATTGATACAGAACAGCCAGACAAGTTCTTCTTGCTCGGTTCAAGTCTCACGGCCATAGAGAGGACCGAGATGGTTGAGTTTTTGATGGCCAACATCGAAGTCTTCGCGTGGTCACCTTACGACATGCCTGGCCTCGACCCAAGTTTTATCTGCCATCACCTCAATGTCTTTCCTGGAGCAAAGCCAGTCATCCAGCGAACAAGGAGATCGGCACTGTATTACGCCGAGGTAGTTGCAGAGGAGGTGAAGAACCTACTTGAGGCACGAGCAATATATGAAGTGCACTACCCTCGGTGGATTTTCAACACAGTAGTGGTGCCCAAGAAGAATGGAAAGTGGCGAGTTTGTGTCGACTATAAGACAGTCAACCGAGCTTGTCCCAAAGATAGCTTCCCTTTGCCGCGAATTGACCAGCTTGTGGACTTGACGGCTGGACATAATAGGCTCAGTTTCTTGGATGCCTACCGCAGCTACCATCAGATCGCCATGCATGGGCCTAACCGAGAGATCACCTCTTTCACGACTCCAAGGGGACTCTTCTGCTACCGAGTCATGCCTTTTGGTTTGAAGAACGCCGGGGCAACCTTTCAGAGGATGGTGACCAAAATGTTTGCTCCTTTGCTTGGCCGGACAATGGAGGCTTACATCGATGATATGGTGGTAAAGAGCCGACATGAGGCAAACCATTTGTCCGACTTAGCCGAGATGTTTGCCATTCTAAAGAAGCACAAGTTGCGCTTGAATGCGTCAAAGTGTGCCTTTGGCGTGGGATCCGAAAATTTTTTGGGGTTCTTAGTCACGAACCGAGGCATCGAAGCAGACCCTACTCAGATCAGAGCCGTGCAAGAGTTGAAGCAGCCTAGCTCGGCTAAGAACGTGCAGCATCTGGCCGGGATGGCCGCCGCGCTTAATCGGTTTATAAGTCGGTCATCAGATCGCTGCCGCCCTTTCTTTCAAGCATTGAAGTCAAAGTTCTCGTGGGACGAAGAGTGTGACCGAGCTTTGGCCGAGCTCAAAGAATATCTGTCTTCTCTGCCATTGTTAGTTACACCAACGCCGAGTGAGGAACTCTACCTTTACCTTGCTGTCTCCCAGCATGCAGTCAGTGCGGTGCTAGTCCGCGCTGAAGGAATCAAGCACCTCCCAATCTTTTATGTCAGCAAAACTTTGCTACCAGCAGAGTCGAGATACTTGCCATTGGAGAAGCTTGCTTTGGCATTAATGATGGCTTCAAGAAAATTGACGCACTATTTCCATGCACATACCGTCATCGTCCTGACCGAGTTCCCCCTCAAAGCCTTATTCGAAAGGGCAAACTTCTCCGGTCGGATTCTTAAGTGGGCGGTCGAGTTGGGACAGTTTGATGTGAAGTTCCAGCCGCGCACTGCTATCAAAGCCCAGACTTTAGCCGACTTCGTCGCCGAATTCTCACCCGGCACTCATCCGGTATGCCCGGTCGATATTACCGAGGCAGATGATGAGATGCACGCAAGACCATCCGAGATACAACCAGTTGGTGGAGGTAGCGACGCGGAGTTTGCGCGCACCGTTGAAGCGCCCTCAGTTTGCACGGTTTTACCACCCGGTGATGCGATGACGGTGTTGAGTATCACCTACCCATTTGCTCTGTCCGGTCCCGCATCACCACGGGGGGAAGAAATAGATCCACACAGCTCAGAACCTGCGGCCGGCATAGCACCGCAACCTGATGATTCACCTACGGACTTGAGCATTACAGATCAACTTGCTGAGTCTGGTGCCGAATCCTCAAGGGGGACTGAATTGGAACCGGTCAACATAGAACTTGAAACCGCACAGCCGAGCAGTTGTGATCCCATTGCCCTTCGCAACTCTCAGGACCTATCAGACTACTGGAAGCTTTTTGTGGGCAAAATGTGGAAGCTTTTTGTTGATGGAGCATCCAACCGTCATGGTGCTGGCCTAGGTATCGTTCTTATCTCCCCAGATGGCCTAACCATTGAACATTCCATCACGCTTGGCTTCCCAGCATCTAACAACGAAGCTGAGTACGAGGCCCTTCTCGCCGAGCTCAAGAGCGCTATTCAAATGAAGGCTGCCGAGCTCCTAGTGTACAGTGATTCCCAGCTTGTGGTTAACCAAGTCTCTGGGATTTACGAAGCAAAGGACGATAGGAAGGCGAAGTACCAAGCTCTGGTCAGGGAACACATCAAGCAGTTTCAGGCAATTAGAGTCCAACAGATTGGCCGTGAAGAAAATAGCCGAGCTGATGAGCTGGCCGGCCTCGCTTCCATGGTAGATTGTACATCTCCAAAACCCCTGTTAATTGACTTCCTTCCACGGCCAAGCATCGAAGACGCCGGGCAGACGGATGTACTTTGCGTCGCGTTGGGCCCTTCCTGGATGGACCCCTTGATCTTATTCCTCAGAGACCGGACTCTACCAACTGAAAAGAAAGAAGCACACAAAGTTCGGGTGAAGTCAGAGCAGTTTTGGCTCTCTCCATCTGGTGCGTTGTATAAAAAGTCCTTCATTGGTCCTTATCTAAAGTGCGTGCACCCGAACAGTGTGGAGGCCTTCTTGTACGAAATTCACGAAGGCATTTGTGGCAGCCACATAGGGGGCAGGTCCTTGGCCTACCGAGCTATTTCGCAGGGATACTGGTGGCCGTGCATGCACGCCGACGCACAAAAGTATGTCTGCAAGTGCGAAAAATGCCAGAAATTCGCCCATCAGATCCACCAGCCTGCTAGGGAACTTCTTCCCCTCACCAGTCCTTGGCCCTTCGCCATGTGGGGGCTAGATATAGTAGGGCCACTGCCAACAGCACCGGGCAACCGAAAATTCTTTATTGCGGCCACAGATTACTTCACGAAATGGGTTGAAGCTGAGCCCTTGGCAACCATCAAAAAGAAAGACGTGAAGTGGTTTGTCTGGCAGAACGTGGTCACGCGGTTTGGCGTCCCCAAGATCTTGATCTCTGACAACGGCACCCAGTTTGACAGTCGCCTATTCAGAGGATTTTGTGAAGATTTGATGATAGAATTCTACAACTCCACCCTGGCTTACCCGCAGTCCAATGGTCAAGCCGAGGCATCGAACAAGACTATACTGGCTGGGTTGAAGAAACGGCTGGAGAAGGCAAAGGGAAAATGGGCTGAGGAATTACCCAGCGTCCTTTGGGCATACCGAACAACCCCGCGGCGATCTACCGGGGAAACTCCATTTGCTTTGGCTTATGGCATGGAGGCGGTCATACCTTTGGAAGTTGGTATGCCCACCCTAAGAAGCGAGAGTTTTGAGCCCGAACTGAACGCCGAGGCTATTGCCTTGGAGCTGGACGTAGTGGAAGAGCGTCGGGAGAAGGCCCTCATCCATGTGGCCGCCTACCAACAAGAGCTCTCAAAGAAGTATAACAAGACGGTGCACCCCAGACCGTTCAAAGTTGGTGATTGGGTTTTGAGGAAAGTTATGGGCAACACCCTGGTGCCAGGTGAAGGCAAACTAGGGGCAAATTGGGAAGGACCCTACAAGATCACCGGTCTAGCGGGCAAGGGGGCTTACCACTTGGAGGATCTAGAGGGAAGAGCAATACCCCGGCCATGGAATGCGGCCAACTTGAAACTGTATTATTTTTAAGCTTTTGCTTTCTTTTCTTGTGCAAAGGGATTTCTTGGCTTGCACTCCAAAATGTAATTCTTTTTGTCAATATATAGAAGTAATTTTGCTCTAGCATTTGGACTGTTGTTTTAATGTAAAATCCGAGATGGGTTACTCCGGTTGGAAGAGTTGGTGTTTTGTCCAACTTCGGATTCCCAACCGAGATGATTTATTCCGGTTGGAAGAGTTGGTGTTTTGTCCAACTTCGGATTCCCAACCGAGATGGTTTACTCCGGTTGGAAGAGTTGGTGTTTTGTCCAACTTCGAATTCCCAACCGAGATGATTTATTCCGGTTGGAAGAGTTGGTGTTTTGTCCAACTTCGGATTCCCAACCGAGATGGTTTACTCCGGTTGGAAGAGTTGGTGTTTTGTTCAACTTCGGATTCCCAACCGAGATGATTTACTTCAGTTGGAGGAGTTGGTGTTTTGTCCAACTTCGAATTCCCAACCGAGATGATTTATTCCGGTTGGAAGAGTTGGTGTTTTGTCCAACTTCGGATTCCCAACCGAGATGATTTACTCCGGTTGGAAGAGTTGGTGTTTTGTCCAACTTCGAATTCCCAACCGAGATGATTTATTCCGGTTGGAAGAGTTGGTGTTTTGTCCAACTTAGGATTCCCAACCGAGATGATTTACTCCGGTTGAAAGAGTTGGTGATTTGTTTAACTTTGTTATTACCACCCGAGATGGTTATTTCGGTTTAAGAATTCGCTGTTTTGTTCTGCTTAAGTACTTCAACCGAGTTATGAATTCCGGTTGACGACGTGTTTTGTTCAATCTATGATTTATACCGAGATGATTTGCTGAAGATGGAATTGATGACAACCGTGCAAACACTTGGGAAAATTTGAGTTTTTCATTGATAAGAAAGTCAATACAAAAGGTGGGGACAGAGCCCGGTTTCATCAGAAGCGCTGAAAGCAAAAATACAAAAAGAGAAGAAAACTAAACTAAGGGCGAGAGATTGGTAAACTCGTCCTCGGCGGCATCAAGGTTGATGGTTGGACTTTTGTCTTGTGCACCGGGCTCGTCATGGCCGGGCTGCTCCTGTACCTCGGCATCCTCTGCCTCTGAATCTGTCTTGGCGTCTCCCTCTTCAAGCCCTTCCTCGGCCTCAGCTTGCAAAGCGCTGAAGACGTCGTTTGCGTATGGCACGAGGTAGACCGGTAGCGAAGCAGGAGGAGGATTGGCGAATACGTCAGTGTTAGAGCCCTGGCCGAGATGCTCACAGGCGGACTTCCAGCTAGCTTTGAAGTAAATGTCTTGTGTTGTAAAGACTTGTTTTTTCTAGCTCTGTTCGGCTTCGTTGAAGCCGGCGTTGTTAGCAGCCCGACAGTCTTTCTTCTACGACTTTTTGAGCTCGTTTAGCTCGGTCTAGAGCTCATCCCGTTTTTTCTCGGCCGCATCCAGCTGACCGAGCAGTTTGTTGTTGTCTGCATTTGCCATCTCAAGCGAGGACTTTGCCCGGCCGAGCTCGGCTTGGAGGCTCTGGACTTGGCTGGCTGTGTCATTGGCCTTTTGCCGAAGTCTATGGATGCGCTCCATTACTAGGTGCTGTTTCTGAATGGCCTGCAAGAAGAAAAGTTGATTAGAGAAGAAACCGAGCAAACACTTGTGAAAATTTCAGAGGCACATTGACTTACCCTAGCCATAGACTTCACTGATGATTTTATTAACCGAGTGTCAGGGACATGGTTGCTGCCGACCACGTCGCTCGGTAGAAGAAGAGCTTTGGTAAGATCGAATGCGAGCAAGTGCTCCTTATCGCCCTTGATCGAAGTCGTGGCCGGGATGTCTTGACCCCGGTGCTTCAACTGTGGACGCCAGGCCGGCACTGGGACAGGAGTGTCAGATGGATGCTCGGTAGTCAGCTTGGCGACAAGCTCGACAGATGGGTCTGCGCGAGCTCTTTTACCAGCACGACGAGGAGCAGGTTCTCGGCTAGACTGCTCGGTCGCTTGAGAGGCAAGGGCGACCACGGCGCTGCTGGATTGACCGGCGGCTGGCGAGCGGGTGACAACGCTCGGCATCTCGGCAGACGTGGCGGTGAGTAGGTTCTTGATTCTGCTTCGTTTGGCCATCTCTTGCTCCTCTGTCAAGCGAATGAGCGGAACGTCTGGCAGAGTTGGGTCTGGTGGAGGTGTTGGAGCGCGGAGGAAGTCTGTAACTTTACTCCGGCGGGGAGCGGAGTATCTGTATGTAGGACTGTAGCCGAGCAATTGGTTGCAATCTCGGTCGCGGTAGCGGAGCGCGGTCCTGATTGCCTCTACGTTGAGGAAATGATAGTTGGCTTGCAAGGCTTGGATTGCTGTAAAAGAAACAAGAAAAAAAATGACTAAGTACAGAAACATGAAGAAAGTGTATTAACCGAGGTAATTTGCGCGGCTTACATGTGCTGCCAAAGTTTTTGCTTATCATCCAGCTCGGTACCTCGGCTGTCTCGTAATTGCCTGACACCTAGAAGAAATCATCGTCGTGAAGATCCTTGTATATGCCTAAAATTGCCCTCTTGCTCGAAGAGAGCTGCATGGCAACGGAAAGTTGCCCCTTGTTTGGACGGCACCGCAGCGCATTGAATGGCAATGGAAAGTTGCCCCTTGTCTGAATGGCACCGTAGTGTATTGTAATCAGTCCTCAGAGCGACGATTGCAACCGAACTCCCGGATACAGAAAAGACAAAGATGACTAGAACCATTACATGGACACAGTTGAATTTGAAGTGTTTTAGGGCTGGACTTCAGAATGAAGTTGCCTACGTATCCCAAAGATGGGAATCAAGCCTTACGTAGTTCGGGGTTAAGGTACACTCGGGTATTTAACATCTCCTTTTTAGGCTCTAACTTTTGCCAAGGCGCCCAATGCGGGTTTTCAACCTTGCGAGCTTTGTTTTTCTTTTCTTTTCAATTCTTTTCATTTCTTTTCTTTTCGTGTCTTTTCATTTCATTTCTTTTCATTTCATTTTCTTTTTTTTTTCATTTTCTTTTTTTTTGTTCTTTTCTTTGCATTTTTTCTTTTTTGTATTTTTCTCTTGCTCTAACTTTTGCCTGGGTCGCCCTTCCAGGTTTTCGGCCCAGCGAGCCTCTCAAAGGGTAAAAGTGTAATTTGGTCCACGCCAAATGGTTGTAGGATTTTGAAGCCATCCGTATCCAGGAGAGTGGCTGCTGATTTGCAAGAGGACTCATCTTCGGCTCTTCGAGCACATCTGACATTTTTGCCCCTAGTTTGAAGGGTACTTCTGTTCTAGCTTTGCAAGCTTCTTTTGATGACATCTGATCTTCTTGGTCTGACTTCCCTGGCCTCTTGTTCAAGGGCTGCTTCGAATCTGGCCACACAGGTCTCATATGGCGGTTGACCATTGAACATTCTGAATTTAAGTCCGAGGTTTGAAAACAAATGGACAGAATCTTGAGGCTGAGAGCGATCCTAGGCTGCACAATCTCAAGAGCGATTCCACACAAGTCTTCACAGGCCTGCGCAAAACATTTTTCGAAAGTTTTTAAGAAAGCGACAAATCGCTTGCGCTGAAGACAGTGTGGGACCAATCTGGATCAAGCCAGGATCCTTCTCAGTACTCATATTAACAAGCATGATCTCGATCATTAAAAGCTTAGCATGCCTCTCTTTCTCTCAATTGATCAAGTTTTGCAAAACCTGAGGAATTCCTTCCCCTTCATTTTTACCGCAGTGTTCAAAAAAAGTTTTGAAAAACTTAGGTCGATACAATGATTTCAAGGCACAGAAAAGGCAGGCGAAGAGCACTGTCATTCCATTCAATACTTCTGGCGCAACTGGCACACGGCAGAAGCAAACACAAGAGTGTGAAAGCCACTGCTGTTCCATTCAAATCTGTTGGCATAACTGGCTCCAAGGCAGAAACAGACTCAAAAGAAGGCAAAAAGACAAACACAAAACAAAATAGTGATGCCCGAGGTAACACCCCCGGAATCACCTGACCCTAACAAAACAAGACTGACTCGATACAACAAGACAGACCAGACTGACTCAGTATGAAAAGACTGACTCAATACAAATTGAGAAGACTGACCCAATACCCAAGTCAGAAAACACAAAAACTAGCATTCGTAAAAATGCTCGAAACAGTGCGTGCCAAACCCCACATCTGGAGTAAACTGAGTGCCGTCCACAGGTGGTTCATCCCCTGATCACATACTCGTACTATCCCTCGAGTTCACTGATCCAGTGGTGATAGACTTTACTGAGCTGGTGCGGCAATGACCTTGTTGTCAAACAAATCCTGTACATCATGGCGCAGACGAAAGCAACTACCGGTCTCATGACCGGTTTGTTGGTGGTACGCACAGTACTTAGTCTGGTCATGCTTTGTAGGGATAGGATCGGGTAGGGGCCGTTGTTCCAACGGTTTCAGATGTCCTTTCCGGAGTAAGACCTTTAGAGCCTTTGACAAAGGCATATGAAGTGGAGTGAAGACCCTCTTGACTCGAGGTGGATATTTTGAGGTTTGTGGAGTTTTGCTGGATGCACCAGCAAAGGGATTGGCAGGCGTTGACTGGGTTTGCTGATCATTTCCGAGCACGGGATTAGGGCTGAAGGGAACATTCCTGGTACAAAGGCCCTTCTCCCGGCTTGCCCCTTGATTCAGAGTGCTCTCATTCTGAGTGGCGAAAGTATCATCCACAGTTTTTGTGACAACCGCGAAGACTTGCTCTTTGTTCAGTCCCTCAGCTTTCAAAGCCTCAATGTCCCACTGAAGGTGTTCATGGGGACCAATGCCTGCTCCTGCCTTGTTCTTACCAGTCGCTTCCACTTTGTCAAAAGATTGGCCTTCTTCCAATGCAACCCGTCCCAAAGTTGGGGAGCCTTTAGACATGAACTCCCTGGTACGTGATGTGGTTGATGATGGGGCCAAAACCCCAAAGGCCAGATCTGCCACAGTTCTCTGAAGATCTTCGATCATCCTCATCAGTTCAAATGTAGTAGGCTCGCGAGCCTGGTATAGCTGGGAGGCCCAGACCGGGTGCGCAATAGGCAACCTGGGCGAATGTGGTGCACCACCATCGATCTCGCCCTGCAAACTGATTCCTTGACCTAATGTGGTTGTCATAACCACAGTCTCTTCTGAATTCTGCGCCATCATAAGTCCTGCCTCAGCAAAGGGGGAACACTGGCTATTCTGTATCACCTCTCCGACTCTCTGAACCTTCAAAGGAAAAACAGACAGCATTTCAGCCCAAACTGATCAAACACGGGCGTAGCCAAACAACTGTACCCTACTGCTGATCACTGTTCCCAGATTTCTGTTCCCAAAATACTGAATCTGATACCCGCGGATAACTGATTCCTGATAACTGATTCTCAACAATACTGATTCTAGTGCCCTCGGGCCCGATACTCAAACTCGCAAACTGGTATATGCGTTCCTGTAGAGGTACACTCTAAAAGCACATAGCAAATAAGAGAGAGCCAAAACACCCCTATGTTGGGGTAGGGTTTCCCTGTCCTATTTTGTCAGGAGCTAGGGTTTCACTACGCACACAGCGGTTTCAAACAACCTAACATCGGGTGAGCAACCTGTCCTAGTTTGGAATGGTCACTATGGATTCCGAATATGCACTAGGTCGAATGGTCAAAAGGGGTGCCCCGGTAAACCGGGGTTTGTGTTCCCATGCTGTCAGAGCCCATAGCCGGTCAGCCTTATGGACATGCCTTGACAAGACAAGCCTCCGGCAAACCGTTCAAGAATGGCAGATGGCAAACACTGTGTTCCTAGGCGCACCAATGCACATGCAATGCAAAGAAACACATAAATGAAATCAAAACAGGATATCACGAGTTTGAGTCAAGCTCTCTAAACTCCCCAGCAGAGTCGCCAGAAACTGTAACAGCGCCCGCGGGGGGCCTCGCGCTACAGTTCGGACTCGCGATTTGTGTCACGGTTCTTAATCTGAACCAAAGAGTCCAAATCTGGCAAATCGTTTTGAGAAACTGATTTTTGAAAAAGTAGTGCCAAACATGGACTGCTTTGCCAGATACAGAGTCGCCACCTAAATATTTTTTATGGGAGAATTTAGGAAACCCTGACTCGGTGCCGAAGGCCACATGTCCGTCATCACCGGAGTTGTCTCGGCTCGGGAGCTTGGGTACGATCGGGGAAGGTCAGCTATGAGCACCCCCTTTCGCCCGGTCCGAAGACCGGCCTCTACTAACCGTGATATCCGTTTTTGAAAACTTTATGTGTTCTTAAACCAATTGTTAGCCTAGAATTACTATGTTATGCGCACAGCAAACAAGTATAGACCAAATTGCCCGAATTGGAACAAAACATTTCATGTTTGTTTTGAAAATGGTTTGCTACTCGCAAGTAGGCTAAAATGCAGATTTTGCCACCCTCAAGTGGGCTTTTAGAAAAGATGATTTTGCCACTATCTAGTGGGCTTGAAACTCACAGTTTTAATGCATTATTCCAATTTAGGTAATTCAACCTCCATCCACAGGCATTCAAGCAGTTATATCACATAAACAGCTAGCCTCATGGTAATCATGCTGTCATGTTAACATTCACACGCATGCGAGATGCTAAAGCGAAAACACTTACATTGTACTCCGTGCCAAAACAGTAAACTAGTTAGCAAACATGCATGTCCTAGTTCATGTTAAATTGCCTAATGCAACACATACAGGATGCAATTAGATAGGCTCGGCTAATCTAAGCATGGCATATGAAATGCTACAGGTAACATGTATTCAATTTGGAATTGAAAAGTACAATGTAGTTTGTATGATGTACTGAGCCCGGTGCATGTCAACAAATGCATGAATGCACGCATGCATAGCATAAGGTATGCTAAAATAAATATGCCCTAATCTACCATCATAAGCAGGTAAATAAAAGGGAAGAAAGAAGTGGAGGTTAGAAGACATGCACACACGCACACACACTTATTACAAATTTGCCCTCGCTCGGAGGGACCGAATAAATATTACAAATTAATTAACTACGCAGGCTAATTAATATTACAAATTGCCTAATTTAATTAACAAATTAAATAGACTAAGAAAAACAGTAAAACGCCTCGAGAAGCGTGCCGCCATGCGCAAGCTGCCTCTGTTTTCCTTCTTTCACCCCTCTGGAGGCTGTTAAAACCTCAGGGTTGCATCCCTGGGCACTGGGAAGTACCACCGGCTGAGTGGAATCACCACCGGCACTGGTGTGTATCCATCGGCACAAAATTGAAGCTGTCGGCAGAGAAAAGATTGCCGACCGGCACCTTACACTGCCGGTCGGCAAAGAAAGTCTGCAGGACCTGCAACTCACAGCAACAGAGGGCAAAACAAGGCATGGCAGCACATTTCAAGGCATGTATGCACCAATCACATTCCTTATCATGTTAATGACTCAAAGGAGGATGTGCCCCGATTCTCGGACCACCAATCACGCATTTCCATGTATGATGGTCCAAAGAATCAAGTGTGCAACTTCAATTTCAAAATGCATGCAAGCCAAATAAACACACAAGGAGGCCTAACCTCTATCATATTCATCTCAAGAGGCAAGGTGATGCATGCAAGATGCAATGCAACTTAGGCATACGAGCTAAGGATGCAACATGCCGATACAAGCAAACATGCAAGATGAGCATGCAAATAAGCAAAGGATGGTCTTAAGCATGAATTAGGCAGCTCTAGTTAGGCCCAAAACAGTGGCCAATGGAAGAAGATGAAGTGCCTCGAAATGCGTGCGCACGGGCACACAAATCGAGGCAATGGCATATGCAATGCAATGGCTAAAATGGCATATAGAATGCAACATGGACTTATACTAACATGAGAGAGCCTCAGCCACACTCACATGAGAGGCCGATGGATGAAAATGAAGTGCCTCGAAATGCGTGCACACGGGTACGCAAACCGAGACAATGGCATGTGTCTCGAAATACGTGCACGCGGGCACGCAAACCAAGGCGATGATATGTGTCTCGAAATACGTGCACGCGGGCACGCAAACCGAGGCGATGGCAGAATGCAATGAAATGACATGAAAATGACAAATGGGCTTACACCAATGTGAGTGAGCCTCAGCCACACTCACATAGGATGCCGTCGGATAAAAATGGAGTGCCTCGAAATGCGTGCACACGGGCACGCAAACCGAGGCGATGGTAAAATGCAATGCAACATGGCAAAAATGATATGCAAGCATACTAATGGAATTTCAGAATTAAAATATGGGGGAAAACAGTCCCGAAATGAAGCGAAATGACACCAAATGCAAGGAATTGTCCCGAAATGCAACATTAGGCACCCGAAATGGCTTACAGCTATACAAAGCATGCATAATATGTACATGGAGCATGAAGAAAGAAGCAAGGAAGCCCTGAGATAAGCCTTTTTACAGTTTATGGCATGGCCAAACAGCAAGCAAAGATGGGGCTAAAATGGCATACAAAAACGGCCCTAAACATGCGATTATGAAGCAACTCACAGCTGCTAACTCCAAATAGGTTAGGGCCCTTCAACAACATTGAAGAGGCACCAAAAATATGATGTTTTTCAGTAGATGACAAGGCTCGAAAACAGATACAAGCATGGCAAACAATTTATGCAAGATTAAGGCCACAAGAGGGCTATAACATGAAGTATACAAAATATTCATCAAATAGCCAAAGACCCTTAATGAAACATGACAAGGGGGTCAAAATATGGCCACTTTAAGTTCGGACCAAGCCACAAAAACAAAAGAAAAACAGGCTAATACATTATGCAAAAAAGGGGGCCAAAGAGGGCTACAATGGCAAGTGGTACATGGAGATCCCAAACAAGGATGATCCCTTCTTCAATGTTGAAGAAGGGCTCAAAATAAGCCTATTCACAGTTTATAACATGCTCCAAAGCAGATTACACATGGGCCAAAAATACTATGCAAAAATGATGGCATACAAAGGTGTAAAGAGGCAAGTGCAAAATGGAGGTCTCAAATAGGGTAGGACCCTTAATGAAAGATGAAATACAGCTCAAAAAAAGGCTACTTTAAGTTTTTTCCGGAGCTCAAATATACAAGAAACTATGGCTTAGATATGATGCAAGAATAGGCTAGAAAAGGGAAGAAAAGGAGCTCACCCTTGTAGACCAAGTCTTGACAGCCTCTTGGCTTGAGTTGCAGCACTCCTAGCTCTGAAAATCAGCCTCAAGCTTTTGGAATGGATGATGGAAGCCTTGTGCTATGAGTTGGTGTGTAAATAGCCAAGGATCATGGACTTTTTAGCTTTGAAGAGGGGGGGTGAATGTATAGATATAGGCTTGTATCTATATGGTGCCTCAGCTGGTTTCTTCTTCTCACCTAGTATAAGGAAGAAGAGGGCTTCCTTTATAGGCAAAACAAAGTGTAAAGCTTCTTGAGGAAGCTAAACAAGGGTGCATATCCTCCATACACGTGTATGGAGGATCCATTCTGTGCCCTCCAGCTGGCACAGCTGGCATATACCCAATCTGTAGAATGCTCCGGAAGGTCGTCGGCTAGCAAAAAAGGCCGGTCGGCTACTTTAACCTGCCGGTCGGCACAATAAATTGCCGGCCGGAACAAATAGAGTGCCGATGGGTGGCCGGTGAGGTCAAAAAAGTGCCGGTAGATATCCAGATTGAAGCCCCGGAAGTTAGCTTTCCAATGGCGCAAACCTTGCATTAAAATTCGTTCTGTGCAAAAAGTTATGCCCTTTTCCGTGAAGCCGCGCAGATTCGATCCAACCGGGATGATGCCCGACTTCAACTGATCATATCTCCCCCACCCGGACTCGGCTCTAGGAGATTCTTGAGTGAAAAATGAAGCCCCGGAAGTAAGCTTTCCGACGGTGGTGGCCCCATAGCTAAAATCCAAGTGTACAGAAAGATAAGCCCGATTTAGCGAGGGCTGCTCGACTCGCTTCTACCCGGATTCATGCCGAACTTCTCCCAAGCTAGTTTTCTCCTCTCCTTTCCTCTTTTCTTCAACTCCAAACCCATAAACAAAGTGTTTTGAAGGATTTGCCTCTCTCCTTGCCGAAGAAACTGATTCTTTGCCCTGCACATCTCTCAACACCGAGCAAACCATCAGTAGTGCCCAAGTCTTAAGGGCGGTCAAAAATGGGGTGTCTACACCCTGGTCGGCCGACCAGGGCAAGTGGTCGGCCGACCACTTGAACTGGTCAGCCAGCTTCCTCCTTTCTATCTCACTGAGTTGATTCCAGCTGTGCCAGCTGGAGGGCGCAGACTGGATCCTCCATACACGTGTATGGAGGATCTTCACTCTTGGTTTTAAGCTTCTAGGAGAAGCTTTGGACCCTTGGCTCTATAAAGGAAGGGCTCCTCTTCCTTTGCAAGGGTTCAAGAGTTGGCTAAGGCTCATACATACATATCCCTCTATATCTCTCCCTTTAGGCCTTGAAAGGTTGAAGTTCTTGGCCCCTTTGCATACCATCTCCTAGTACAGCACCTCCACTATCAACCTAAGCACCTTGATGCTTGTTTTCAGAGGCTAAGGAGTTGCTGTTTTGGTCCAGAAGCTGCTGGAGTGCTTGAGCTTCAAGGGTAACACCATATTCCCTCTTTTGGTCTTTATTTTGCTTCATCTTTTAGCTATACTTGCAAGCATATTTGGGATTTATCATAAACTGAAAAAAGTCTTATTTTGAGGTCCTTAACATGTTTGTTTAAGACTATTTTTCTGTTGGGGGTCACCTACCCCCTTTGCATGCTTCATTTCATCTTATTTTGAGCCATGCCTTAAGGCCTTTGCATTGACCTTTGTTTGGTCTCTTAGCCACTGAAATCCAGTGGATTTTCAGTGGCTAGCATTTTGTTTTGAGCACCAAAATCAGAGAGGGGTGACCCTCTCACCCCTTGTCTTGTTTACTAGCATATTTGGCCTAACAAAGGAGCCTTTATTTGCATGCTTCAAAGCCATGTTTCAAGCCATATTTGGTGGGTTTTAGGACCTGCACAGGCTCTGTCCAAAGCCCATTTTTCCATTTTGAGTGTCCATCTTGCATGTGTAGAACAACCCTCTTTATAGCCTATCAAAGGAGCCTATCATTCTTGCATGCATAGACCATGTTTCAGTGGTTTTTTGGGCTTTATTTGGCATGTCATACCTCTGGATTTTTCTGGTTTGGTGACCTCTTGATTGCCTCATATGCTTGTAGTGCAAATCCTCTTTACTAGCTTACATTGCATGGTATTTTGGCCTTTGATTCTAGCACTTTTTGGCCATGCTTTAAACTAATTTTGTGCGTGTTTTGGACTGCCTTAGCTCTGTTTTTATGCCTCATGGTCGAATGATGCTTGCTATGCATGGTTGTAGTTCAATACCCTTGCCTAGCTTTGAGTTTTGGAGCCTATTGCATGCTTATGTTGAGGTGTTTCCATGTTTTGGGACCATTATGCATCATATTGCAAAGCTTACATGTATGCCATATTCCCATGCTTTTCACTCTTTAAATGTGTTTGAGAGTCGTGCTTGTATGCCTTGTTTTTGGACCATTGCATGAGCTTCATTTTCATGCCTTTCGAGCCACCATTTTAGTCCATTTTCCCACTGTCTTGGACCTGCCTAGGGTTTGTTTGGGGCTGATTTTTCCATTTGTGCATTGCTTTGTGTACCTCTAGTGTAATGCGCTTCACTAGTTTCAGTATTCGGGCCATCTAGCATGCATCGTATGAGGTGTTTGCATGATTTGGGACCATCTTGCATGTCATTTCAGAGCTGAAAAATATATGATTGTATGCCATATTTCATCCCTTGCCATGATGTGGTAGAGGCATTTGATGCCTTAAGTTCGGTCCCTTGCATTGGGCATGTTTGCATGAGTGTTCCTGCCTTTAATTTCATCATGTTTGGCCACTGATTTGAGTGTGGCAAAGGCCCATTCATTTTAGTTTACGTCCATCTTACATTGTGTATGCCATATAGTCCATGTTGTTGCATGATTGACCATTGCATTGCGTATGCCTTGATCATTTCATTGTTAGTCTCTGTTTGTGCATTGCGTATGCCATGTAGTTCATGTGCATTGAGTATGCCATTCTCAGTTCATAGCATTGTGTATGCTAGTAGCATGTTTGCCTATCATCATTCGCATGTTTGCATCATTTAGTGGCATTATGTTTATGTTGCATGTTAGAGTTGCATTCATGCCTGCCATATGTATTGCATTGTGTTTGGAGTAGGGTTTAGTCCAGACACGGGAAACGAGGGATGTTTCGTACTCCAAGTGACGAAACGTGCCTCGATTCTCGGTCGCCAACACTCCTGATTTCCCATGATGGAGTTTAGGCCTTATTGTGTTCATTTGTGCATCCATTTGACATTGAGTCATGCAATCCGACTCCTCGGCCATCATGCATCGAGATGCATGATTAGTGGCACGAGGATCGAGGACTACACTCCCTAGAGCTTATGCAATGATGGGGAGAGTGGTCGTGCACACATATGTTGAAAATACTTTGCCATGCCCCTTTCTTGCTCTCTGTTGCAGCAAACCGGAAGCCAGCAGCAAAAACTGGTCGGTAGTATCCCTACAACATGGTGGAGTTTCAGCCTTCAGGAGTTTTGTACAGTGTTCTGGGACCAGTTGCAAACAGAGGCAAATCAGGGCATCGCGATGGATTTTCTGGCAAGGCGACTTGAGCATGCATGCATTCCTTGTCATTCAAGACCGAGCTGAGGCAGTCCATTTCATATGTTTTGCATGCTAGCTTATTTATTTTAGTTAATTTGTTAATTAATTAGGGTTGTGTAACAATTAGCTGTAATTCGTTATTCATTCGGTTGTGTATTATTTATTTGGACCCTCCGAGGAGGGCAATGTTGTAATAAGTGTGCGTGTGTGTGATGTATGTCTTCCAACCCCACATCTTTCTCCCTTTTTATTTGCCAGCTTATGATGGTTAGTTTTAGGGCACGTTTAAATTAGCATCCTTATGCTCGTATGTTTGCATCCATTCATCCATCTCGCATGCACCGGGCTCGGCGCATCATACTAACTGCATTGTATTTCAATTCTGAGTTGAATACGTGCATCAGTTATTGCATTTCATATGCCATTTTAGAATAGCCAAGCCTATCTTAGTTGCATTTTTGCATGTGTTGCATTAGGGATTCTTAGCATAGTTAGGATTCATGCATATTTTCTAATTAGTTTCTTTCTTTGGCTTGGAGTACTCGGTAAGTGTTTATGCTTTAGCATCCTTGCATGTGTGTGAGTGACTGCCATGATAGCATGCTTACCGTGGGGCTATGTGCTTATATGATATAACTGCCTGAATGCCTGTGGGTGAATGTTGGGTTGCTTGAGTTGGAATAATTCGTCGAAACCCGTGTTTTAGCCTACTTGCGAGTAGCAAACTTCAATCCATTTTCAAAACAATCGGATATGCGATGCTTTGTTCCAACTTAGGCAATCCAGTCTATACATGTATGTTGTGCGCATCACATAGTAATTCTAGGCTAATAACCAGAATAAGAGCACATAATGTTTTCAAAACTCGATATCATGGTTAGTAGAGGCCGATCTTTGATCGGGCGAGCGGGGGTGCTCACGAAGTGACCTTCCCCAATCATACCCAAGTTCCCGAGCCGAGACAACTTTGGTGGTGACGGACATGTGGCCTTAGGCACGAGTTAGGGTTTCCCAAATTCCCCCAAAATAAAATATTTAGGTGGCGACTCTGTATCTGGCAAAGCAGTCCATGTTTGGCGCTTCTTTCTAAAAATCAGTTTTTCAAAACGATTTGCCGGATTTGGACTCTTTGATGATTCATCGGTCTTGCATTGCACTCTGCGAGATTAGATACAGGACCATGACATTGAGTCCTGAACCGTAGTAAGCCCCAATGAACAAAACGGGATTCCCTCCCGGGACGTCTACATGCCCGTTGAGCTTTTCGGTGTTTGTTGGGAATAAACCAATGACGGAGGCGGATTCCATCATCCGCGACCCAAATGTAGCAATCGATTTTGCGCGACAGATTTTTCCACCAGATGTTCAGCAGTCTATGGTCGACCGGGCTGATTACGAAGTCTTCCGGGAGGGCATTCATGGAGCAGTAAAGGGTCTGTACACCTTCTATGAAATTGGCATGCGGCTACGTGCTGCACGAAGAGAGATAGAGCAAAGGGATGCTCGCATTCAGAGCTTGCAAGCCCGCGCGGAGAAGGCCGAAAATGAGTTGAAGAGAATTGGTACCTCTGAGACTCATTCGGCGAGTCAAGTGAATCCGATTGTCGCGGAGCGAGTAAATCGCCGAATCTTGGATCACGCGATCGCCGACCGGGATACGACCAGCATGTTTGCAATTGAATCGGCGAAGGCTAGGTCCTATGAAAGAGCTTTCATGACGGCCGAAAAATCAGCATAGACAAGACCAAGGAAAAACTAGCCGAGGAGGTCTATCGACACGAAAATCGCGGATTTAAGCATAGATGGACCAAGGCACTCCAGGCCGCGGGCGTTGATCCGGCATTGCCCTTATATCAGAGTTATACTTTCCCATTCGAGGCTTTCAAAGTTGAGAAGACTAACGACGAGGGCGGCACCGAATAATTTTAATGTATTATTGTATATATAGTTAGTTTTTTTTTTTTTTAATGTAAAGCATGTACTTCTGACCTATTGAATAAAATGCATAATTTTGGATGTCGATATGTCATTTCGATTAATGCTTGCAGATTAAGTTGTCTATTACTTCATGCTGATCACATCCACGAAAGGAGCTCCGGATTCGGAGGCTTATTCGGCCCAAACGTGTCATTCACGAAGGGCGCTCCAAATTCAGAGGCTTCTTTGTAATGCCCAAACGTAATTCACGAAGGGTGCTCTAAATTCGGAGGCTTATTCGGCCCAAACATGTCGTTCACGAGGGGCACTCTGAATTTCAAGGCTTATTCATAATGGCCCGATCGTCATTCGCGAAGGGCGCTTCGAATTCGAAAGCTTATTCGACCCAAACGTGTCATTCACGGAGGGCGCTCTGAATTCGAAGGCTTCTTTGTAATGGCCCAATCGCCATTCACGAATGGTGCTCCAAATTTAGAGGCTTCTTTGTAATGGCCCAATCGTCATTCGCGAAGGTCGCTCCAAATTCAGAGACGTATTCGGCCCAAACGTGTCATTCACGAAGGGTGCCCCGAATTTGGAGGCTTCTTTGTAATGGCCCAATCGTCATTTGCGAAGGGCGCTCTGAATTTGGAGGCTTCTTTATAATGGCCCAATTGCCATTCGCGAAGGGCGTTCCGAATTCGGAGGCTTCTTTGTAATAGCCCAATCGTCATTCGCGAAAGGTGCTCCGAATTTGGAGGCTTATTCGGCCCAAACGTGTCATTCACGAAGGGCGCTCTGAATTCAGAGGCTTCTTTGTAATGGCCCAATCGCCATTCATGAAGGGTGCTCCGAATTCGGAGGCTTCTTTGTAATGGCCTAATCGTCATTTGCGAAGGGCACTCCAAATTCGGAGGCTTATTCGGCCCAAACGTGTCATTCACGAAGGGCGCTCCGAATTCAGAGGCTTCTTTGTAATGGCCCAAACGTTATTTGTGAAGGGCGCTCCGAATTCGGAGGCTTATTCAGTCCAAACGTGTTATTCACGAAGGGCGCTCTGAATTTGGAGATTTATTTGGCCCAAACGTGTGGTTCACAAAGGGCGCTCCGAATTCGGAGGCTTATTCGGCCCAAACATGTCATTCATGAGGGGCGCTCCGAATTCAGAGGCTTCTTTGTAATGGCCTAAACATCATTCGCTAAGGGCGCTCCGAATTCAGAGGCTTTTGAAAACACCTTGAATCAGCAATCATAACTCACTGGGCAAAAGAACATTGTATTGAAAAAGGAAAGATATACACGGAGTATGATCAAAACAAGCTGTTGTGCCGTACAAGTTAATGATAGAATTTGCGCAAGTGTGTGGAATTCCACGGGTGCGACAGGCTTCTTCCATCCATGTCTTTGAGCCGATATACCCCTATTCCTGCAATTGAATCAATCTGATAGGGGCCGTCCCAATAAGGACCCAATTTTCCGTCAGCTGGATTCCTAGCAGTGGGAAGTACTTTCTTGAGAACCAATTCTCTTGGTGTATAATGGCACAGCTGAACACGTTGATTATACAACTTAGCGAGCTGTTGCTGGTACCGCGCCATGGATGCAAGGGCACGGTCACGGCGTTCTTCAATCAGAGTCAAGTTCAAGGCCAACATTATGTCATTTCGGCCCATATCAAAAACTTTAGATTTCAAGGTTGGGAGGCTGATCTCCAGGGGAATGATTGCTTGGGTTCCGAAGCATAGAGCAAACGGTGTTTTCCCAGTGGATTGCCTCGGAGTAGTGCAATGAGCCCACAACACACTAGGCAACTCTTCGACCCATCTGCCTTTAGCTTTCTCCATCTTTTTCTTGATGTCGTCCAAAATAACCTTATTGGTGGCCTCCGCTTGGCCATTACTCTGGGGGTAAGCCGGCGAGGAAAAGTAGGGCCAGATACCATAAGTGTCACACAATTCTCGATACACGCCACAATCAAACTGGGTACCGTTGTCAAAGACAAGTGCTCATGGTATGCCGAATTTTGTTATGATGTTTTTCCATACAAAACGCTTAATGTCGGAATCTCGAATATGTGTTAGTGCCTCCGTTTCGACCCATTTTGTGAAATAATCCGTCGCAACAATTAGGAATCACCTGTTACCCGGGCCCGTGGCAATGGTCCAATGATATCAAGGCCCCATTGAGCAAACGGCTAAGGGCTAGTGATAGAATTTAATTCCTCAGCTCGCAGGTGAGTTAATGGGGAAAACTTCTGGCATTGACCACATTTCTTGACATAATACTCGGTGTTGGTTCGCATGGTCGGCCAATGGTACCCCTGCGATACAACGCGGTGAGCCAGAGAACGTCCCCCCGAATGGGCTCCACAACTGCCTTCATGTATTTCAAATAAAAGTTCCCCGACTTTATCCGGGTGAACACACTCTAAGTACGGCCTGGAGTGAGATTTTTTGTAGAGCTTCCCCTGCGGATCCAAATAGTATCAGAGGGATTTGTTTCGGAGTTTGTGTGCTTCTTTCTTATCCATTGTGAGCTGTTCAGAAGATGGGAATGTGGCGATAGGGTCCATCCAACTCGGATCGAGTTCGATAACGTTGACCTGAACTGGTTCTAAAGAGGCAATGCTCGGCTCGGGGACAAACCCTACTTCAATTGTCCACTTAATTTCTGAGTTGATAGTAGAGGCTAGGCAAGCCAGGGCGTCTACATGCGTGTTCTGATCCCGGGTTATTTGATTCAGTTCGTGGTGATCAAATTTTGCGAGCAAAGAATTCGCCGTTTTCATATAGGCTGCCATGCGGTTATTTTTGGCTGCATATTCCCCTTTCAACTGGTTGATTACTAGCTTTGAGTCACAAAAAACAAGCAGACGCCGCGCACCGAGGTGAAGTGCATTTCGTAAGCCGGTTAATAGTGCTTCATAGTCGGCCTTTATTGTTTGATGCGTCGAATTCCAATTTGACGGCCTGTTCAATTATTGCCCCTTCAAGGGTCATAATTACTACACCAGTCCTACTACCACGTTGGTTGGATTATCCATCGCAATACATCTGCCAAACGTCACCAACATATATTCTCTAGTCGAGTTTAGTTTCCACTTGATCAAACTTAAAGTCGGCCAGGGATCCTGTGAACTAGGCAACAAAGTTGGCAAGCACTTGCCCTTTGATGGAAGTTCTGGGTAGAAACGGGATATCATACTAGCTGAGTTCAAGAGCCCACTTCGAGACGCGCCCAGACGCCTCCGCGCTACGGAGCGCAAACAGGAGGGGATATTCCGTTGGCACCCCAATGGTATGCCCCTGAAAGTAGTGCATCAGTTTTCTTGCGGCCATGACGAGAGCAAAGATAAGCTTTTCTAGTGGAAGGTAACGTGTCTCGGCGTCGGCCATAGCTTTGCTCACATAGTAAACTGGTCGTTGCTCCCCTAGTTCTTCCTTTAACAATATGACGCTGACCGCCTCGTCGGATACTGCCAGATACAAAATGAGTGGATCGCCGGCTATAGGTGTTGCCAAGAGTGGAACTGATCGGAGGTAAGATTTTAGGCCGTCCAAAGCGGCCTGGCACTCGGGAGTCCAATCAAATGCTCTACCTTGCCAAAATGTGTGGGGGAAATGTCGACAGCGATCTGTGGAACAGTTGATACTGAACCTCTTTGACTGACCGAGGGGATCCAAGCTCTAGAATTGCCGTGATCTATCTTGGATTGGCTTCGATTCCGCGGTGGTTAACGATGTAGCCAAGGAATTTGCCGAAGCCGATACCGAATGCACACTTAGAAGCATTCAATTTCATCTTGTACTTTCGAAGAATGCCGAATGTTTCTGACAAATCGGCTAGATGGGAGTGCTTTTCCTTGGATTTAACCACCATATCATCGATGTATACTTCCATCGTACAGTCGAGCTGTTCCTTGAACATGGAAGTCACTAGTCTTTGATAAGTTGCCCCCGCATTCTTCAGCCCAAAAGGCATGACCTTGTAGCAATAGGTTCCTCTTGGGGTGAGGAATGCGGTTTTTTCTTGATCCTCCGGATGCATGGCAATTTGATGATAGCCTCTGTAGGCATCCAAGAAGCTCATGCGTTAATGATGCGCCGTTGTGTCTACGAGTTGGTCTATTCTGGGCAAGGGAAAACAGTCCTTGGGACAAGCTTTGTTCAAGTCCGTAAAATCCACACAGACGCGCCAAGAGCCATTCTTTTTTTTCGCGACCACAATATTGGATAACCATGTAGGATACATTACTTCGCGGACCAGCCCGGCGTCAAGTAACCTATCTACTTCTTCAACGACGGCCGAAGAATGCTCCATGGCCGACCGCCAGCTTCTTTGAATAATTGGCTTACATTTCGGATCAACGTTCAGACGGTGTTGGGCCACTGATGGATCTACTCCTGGCATTTCGTATGGAGTCCATGCAAACACATCGATATTGCCGACACATCGATATTGCCGAGTAAGAAGGCTCTCAATTCCTGCCTTTCGACGTTATCCAAGAAAGCGCCAATCATGAAGAACTTGTCAAGATTTTCGTCTATTTTGACCCGATGCAGGGCTTTGGTTGCTTTGTCACTTGGGATCCTCCCAATGTCTTCGAGACTCTCCCTATCCGGTACCTCAATTGAATGCACTTCCAGTTCCCTGGGTCTCTTTGTAGCTAGAAGATAGCATGCCTGTGCCGACTTCTGAGAGCCGCGAATTTGTTCAATAACATATTCAGTCGGAAAACGGAGTAGTTTGTGGTAGGTGCTTAGCACGGCTTGCATCGTATGCAACCAAGCTCTACCCATGATCAGATTATACAATGAAAGGAGCATAACAACCAGAAACTCTACATCTACTGATCTGGTTTCGGCCCGTACAGGTAGTGTGATCTTGCCCAAAGGGTACACCAGGTCAGCATTGAAGCCGAATAATGGATAATCAGCCGAAGATAGGTCCAAATCGGTAAAACCAAGTTTGACAAAAGTTTTGTAATACATTATCTCCAAAGTGCTACCCTGGTCAATGAGGACACGCTCGATGATGAATCTGTTTACACGTAGCTCGATGATGAGGGGATCAATGTGGGGATGCGTCACTCCAACTAAATCACTGTCATCGAAAATAATCCTTCTAGTGTCATGTGGTCGTTTCACTGGCGTCATCGAGCTATGTGTGCTAGACGACAATTAGATTGTGTGCACCTCAGGTGGTGCCGACAAGCTGTATATCATATGGATTACACCAAGAGGGAGTGACTCCGGCCGTAGAGCTACTATATTTGCAGAATTGTTCTTTCGGACGTATTACGTAAGACGGCCGTCTTGCACCAATTCTTCCAGGTGATCTCTTAAAGAAAAACAATTATCAGTGTCGTGACCATGGTCTTTATGATACTAACATCATTTATCTTGTCTTCTCACATCGGGGGGTTTCGTCATCTTGGGCGGCCACTTGAAGAACGAAAGGTGTTGTATTTTTGACAGAATCTTACTGATCGGCTCTGTCGACTCCGTATATTTCTTGCCCGGACACCTTGTGTGCCTGTTATCCACTTGGTATTGTTCATTAGCTCGTTGTGAACATTGGTTGGTTGATCGGCGTGAATCATGCCTTTTGTCTCGTTTGGGTCGATTCCGTTGTTCGGGGCTTCTTGGAGGCACAGAGCTAATCGGCTGAACAGCTCCCGACGTGGTCGTCTCAATGGCATTACATCCGGCCTTAACTCGAAGGGCATCATCTTCCACTTTGCAGTATTCTTCAACCTTCTTCATTAATGCCCAGACGGTTTTAGGGGGACGCCTAGGGGGCTGTCGGGATGCAATCCCATCTTAAAAGCGGTGATGGCCATGGAATCATTGCAAGCATCATCAACCAGATAAAAGCATTCCCAATAGCGAACCGAGTATTCACGAAGAGTTTCTTCCGGTTTAATTTGCATGGCCCGGAGAGAGTCGGCTTGCTTCGGCTGCACCTCATTGGTGATGAATCTTGCCCTGAATGACTTTTGGAGTTGGTGGAAGCTCTTAATTGATGCCTGGGCGTGGTCCCAGACGGCTTGGAAATATCCGACACCTGAGGGCTTCGTCGTCAGCATGGAGCGTCATCGCTTGCTTGTAATGACAAACGTGATTAGTGGGGCCTGATTTTCCATCATAGAGGGTGAATTATGGTGCCTTGAACTTCTTGGGTAGCACAGCCCTGGCAATTCACCGCACGAATGAGTCATGTTTATCTTCTTCATCTAAATCATCACTTTTCCTTCGTCTATGCCGTACATATGGACTTCCCTCAGACGAGCTAGACACATCAACGCGCCCTTTTCTTTCTAGGCTCCGGGGATGGTGAGTCTGAATCACTATCATTATTGCATTTCTGAAGTCCACGTCGGAGACCATCCTTCTTTCTCGAAGGTCGACCCCGGTCTTGGCATGCAGCTTGTTGGGATTTCGCCACCTCCAAGGCCAAATCCTGGCGCAGGCGATCATTCTCAGCCAGCACGTTCTCCAGCCGCTGTTCACTTTGCTTGGCCTGATCCATAATCATCTGCATTGTCTCATGCATTGAAGTTGAGGGTGATGTCTGAGTTACTGAGTCAAAATTCAAGGCACGTCGCGCAGCGATAGTCTTCGGTCCCAACATGTTTCTTGGAGTGAGGTCGTTTCTTGCTTATGTCTTAAGTTTCTTGGGTTATTTCTCACATACCTTTCTTTGGCTATTGTTCCTCTATTTATATACGATTTTGGTTCTCAGGGTAGGGCCCACTCTTAATCTGTCGTGTGATTGTTCACTCAACCCTCTTTTTGTCGTATTCCAATTTCCACTTGGCTCCTGGCTCAACTGGCTTTATGGCCGATTAAGATACTCGACATCTAGAACGTACGGGATGGAGCCGAATATAATATATATCCTGATTTTCTAAATATGTACTAGGCCTATCTGCGTCCCCTGATATTCGGCTCCCACAAGATAATAATTTATTATTTATATATATTTATATATTATTTAATATATAAATAATATATTTATTATATAATTTAAATAAAGGTAAACGAGCTGAGATTATGCAAGCTCAAGCTCGGCTTGTTTACTAAACGAATCGAGCCCAGCTGAGCCCTTAACGAGCCGAGTCGAGCTTGTTCATGAACAGCTCGGTTCATTTGCAACCCTAGTTGTTAGTAGTCTAGAAATTCCCCAAAGAGATTTCGTCCTCCCAACCGTAAGAATCGGACGTGAATTATTCGGAATGCCCCCCCTTTTGCTGCTTTGTTGCAGAAATTACCTCAAATGCTGTGGGAGCTGGATATTACGGGGGCAATAAAGCCGAATAAAGGTATGAGGACAGTCACAGACGAAATTTGTACTCGGCTTTATCCTGGATGATCCCAAAGCTGAATATATTAATCGGCCGAGAAACAAGTTGAACTGAGGTCGAATACATAAACGTGCAATGGATTAAGGGTGGGCCCGATCCTAAGGCCCAAAAGAAAAATATAAATAAAAGAGCATCAGCCAAAGAAAGGTATGTAAGAACTAGTAAGATTAACTTAAGATATAAGCAACCAAGAGAGTATACACTGACTTGTCCGTCGGAGTGCTAATTCTGGCACCCCCGACCGGAGTGTTCATTCTTTTTTAGGTGACTAGCTGAGGATCACGAGTGTCCTACTGGATCCAACGAGTATTTCCAAATCACTTCTCCACAATTGGCGCCGTCTGTGGGAATACTCCAGCACATCCATGGCGAGCGTGATGGAAGATCCTCCGGTAGTCGTTGACGACCCTACGCCACGAGATGATACCACGCCAGGCAACATGCTTGGGCCAGAGAATATTACCGTATGAAAGGCCTTGAACTTCAACTCACCCTCGACATCAGCACATGAGACAATGCAAGCGATTATGGATCAAGCAAAGCAAAACGAACAGAGGTTGGAAAACATGATGGCTGAGAGCGAGTGCCTTCGACAGGATTTGGCCTTGGCGGTGGCAAAATCCCAACAGGCCGCACACCAAGACCCGGGACGACCCCTGAGAAAGGATGGTCGATGACCTCGAATTCGGAGACATGATAGTGACAGTGATTCCGACTCATCATCCCCAGAATCTACAAAGAAGGGACGAGTCGAAATCTCCAGCTCTTCTGGAGGAAGTCCGCGTGCACGGAATAAGCGAAAAAGAAATGATTTAGACAAAGAGGATCAACATGACCCCTTTGTGCGATGGATTGCAAGGGCAGTGCTACCCCAAAAGTTCAAAGCGCCATCATTCACCCTGTATGATGGAAAATCAGACCCCACCGATCACATTCGTCATTACAAACAAGCCATGACACTTCATACAAACAACGAGACCCTCATGTGTCGAATATTTCCGAGCAGTTTGGGACCACTGGCTGTCAAATGGTATTATAAATTGGAGTCGGCATCGATCAAGAGCTTCCACCAACTCCAAAAATCCTTCAGGGCAAGGTTCATCACTAATGAGGTCCAGCCGAAGCAAGCCGATTCTCTGTGGGCAATGCAAATTCAACCAGGAGAAACCCTTCGTGCATATTCGGCGTGCTATTGGGAATATTTTAATCTAGTAGATGATGCCTGCAATGACTCCATGGCCAGTACCGCCTTCAAGATAGGGTTGCATCCTGATAGTGCCCTCCGCAGCTCTTTGACCAGACGGCCCCCAAAAATGGTCTGGTCGTTGATGAAAAAAGTGGAGGAATACTGTAAAGTGGAAGACGATGCCCTACGGGTAAAAGCTGTACCACCACGGAGCCCTAAATCACGGAATCGGGCTAAACGAGATAAAAGACAGGATTCGCACTGATCAAATGACCAGTGTTCACATCGAGCTAATGAGCAGCTTCAAGTGGATAGCAGGCGCACAAGGCGCGCGGACAAGAAATACATGGAGTTGTCGGAGCCGATCAGTACGGTTATGTCAAAAGTTCAACACCTGCTATTCTTTAAATGGCCGTCTAAGATGGTGGGACCTCTCGACACGAGGAGACGGGATAGGCGGTGCGAATATCACAAAGACCACGGTCATGATACCGACAGTTGTTATGCGTTGAAGGACCACCTTGAGGAGTGGTACAAGACGGTCGGCTTATGCAACACGTCCAAAAGAAAAATTCAACAAAAACAGTAGCTTTGCGGCAGGATTTACCTCCCCTCGGCACAATTCATATGATATATAGTTTAGCCGATGGCATCCGCGGTACATACAATTCAATCGCATCCTAACCCCCAAAAGAAAATCACACCAGCGAAACGGCCCCATGAAGCTGCGAGTGTTAGTTTCGATGATTCTGATTTGGTCGGCGTAACGCTTCCCCACATTGACCCCTTGGTCATCGAACTACGCATAAACCGATTCACCATTGAACGTGTTCTCATCGACCAGGGAAGTACTTCAGAAATTATGTACTACAAGACCTTCATCAAACTCGACATCACTGAGTCGGACTTGTCTTCATCCCATTATCTGTTATTCGGCTTCAACGTTAATCCGGATACCCGTTGGGCAAAATCACACTACCAGTTCGAGCCGGTTCCTGATCAGTGGATGTAGAATTTTTTATTGTCAAGTTTCCTTCGCCGTATAAACTCATCATGGGACGAACTTGGCTGCATACCATGCAGGCCGTGCCAAACACCTATCATCAACTACTTCGCTTTCCGACTGAACGCAGCATTGAACAAATTTCGAGGTTCCCAAAAATCGGCGCAAGCATGTTATCTTCTTGCCGTAAAGACACCAAGAAAGCTGGAAGTGAATTCAATTGAGGTGCCGGATCGAGAGAGCCTCGACGGCGCTAGGTGGCTCCCAAGTGAAAAGGCAACCGAAACCCTGGATCGAGTTGAAATTGACGGGAATCCTGACAGGTCCTTCATGGTCGGTGCTTCCTTGAATAAAGTCGACAGGCAGCAGCTAATTTCCTTCTTACTAGGCAACCTTGATGTATTTGCATGGTCACCATATGAGATGTCGGGGGTGGATCCATCAGTGTCTCAACACTATTTAAACGTTGATCCCAAATGTAAGTCGATTATTCAGAAAAGCTGACGGTCAGCCGCGGAACACACTGCTGCCGTTGTTGAAGAAGTTGACCGGCTGCTTGATACCAGGGCAATCCGCGAAGTGACCTATCCTACATGGCTGTCGAATACTGTGGTTGTAAAGAAGAAAAATGGAACTTGGCGTGTTTGTATGGATTTCACGGACTTAAACAAAGCTTGTCCCAAGGACTGTTTTCCCCTCCGCAGAATAGACTAACTCGTAAATGCAACCATACATCATCAACGTATGAGCTTCCTGGATGCCTACAGAGGCTACCATCAAATTGCTATGCATCCGGATGCCTACAGACAATTCAGTCACATCCTAACCCCCAAAAGCAAATCACACCAGCGAAACGGCCCGATGAAGCTGCGAGTATTAGTTTCGATGATTCCGATTTGGTCGGCATAACGCTTCCCCACATTGACCCCTTGGTCATCAAACTACGCGTAAATTGATTCACCATTGAACGTGTTCTCATCGTGTCATGACCCGAACCCGCCCCCGTGGGTTAAGGACATAACCGGCCAGTAATCATGAGATTACCTACGGCCTCAAACCAAAACAAACGTATTTTAATAGAGTTAACGGGGGCCAAACGGAAGCAATTTAAAACTTTGTCTATAGAGCTGTGCTTACATGGCACATTATAACAAACCATACATATGTACATTAATAACTCACAACAGAAGTACAGCACCATAAAATTCTGTACAGACAGGATCATCCAAAAACTAAGTCAACCCATGGAAACTATATACAGACATGTTCAAAGACTTCGCCAACATGACAACATAAAGCAAAATGACAAAAAGGCGAAGACGAGTCTCGTGCGTGAGACGCAAGGGCTGACTCCTCAAAACCTTTGTTGTTCCACACATACTTCATTGGGGCTGGGTTTGGACTTCTCTTGGCCCACCTACAAACACACGAATGAGTGTGAGCGATAGCCCAGTGAACAATATCAAATAAAGGAGTTATACAAACGGTACGTAGAACAACATGCTTCAAACGGCCTTAGGCCCAATTCATATTTCTATTTAACACATATATACACAATTTAAGTTAAGTGACTGTGGTTCCAAACATACTGGCCTTTGGCCCATTTATTTTTCATTTGTCAAACTGGCTTTTGGCCCATTCAGATTTTTGTGTCAAACTGGCCTTGGGCCCATTCAACTTTCATTCATGTCAAACTGGCCTCTGGCCCATTCATTCATGTCAGATTGGCCTCTGGCCCATTCATTCGTGTCAAACTGGCCTCTGGCCCATTCGTTCATGTCAAACATTTGTCCGTAATTCAAACTAGCAAACTTATAAGGCTTATACGGAAATAAGCAATTGGACAAATGACGACTTCGAAATATCGATATTACTCACAGTGATCGGTTGGTTGGTTTGTCCTAGAGCTCGACCCTACACATTCCATGAACAGAAAAGGGTCACAAACAATTCGATCCGTTCTAAATTCACATATTCCTCTTTAGGCTTAATTCTTATCTCTTTAATTCAATTACAATGCTCAATGCATGCCTAAGAGTACTTAGAAGTGAAAGAGAACATAAAACGAAACACAAGATGTCTTTTTCAAAATTTCAGAAGGCAGGGTCCCTGCTCGAGCGTGGACTTCCCCGCTCGAGCGGACCCTTGAGGCCTGCAAAAGTACTGGTTATGTCGACTTTACGCTCGATCATGCACTCTGGCGCTCGAGCGGAAGGCCTCTCTACATGGCTGCCCGCTCGAGCGTGAACTTTCCCGCTCGAGCGGGCATCCATGTTTGCAAAAATACTAGGAGCACAAATTTCCCGCTCGAGCGTATATTCCCCCGCTCGAGCGGACATCAAAAATTCTGAGTTTTCCAGAACACATTCTTGAGCTTCAACTTGATGTTCAAAGGTTCCAAATGCATGATTTTGGCTCAAACTTCACATATATATATATATATATATAATAGCATGGTATAAACACTAAATTTCAACATTATGAAGCTTAATTCCAAGAATTTCTCACATGCATGCCTCAAATTAACCCAAACTCATCACCAACACATCAAATTCAAACATGCAAAGCTCACACCTCCATGATCTACACTTGCATGTGAGAGATATTCATTATTCTCAATTTAATTGGTGAAGAGATGATCAAACACATGGATTTCAAACAAGATTCATCATGGATTACACAATTTATGCTTAAACATGGAAATTTATAGCAATTTCCTACATGCATGCCTCTAATGACTTCAAATACAACAAAATCAACTCAATTTCCTCATAATCAATTTAACTCATGTTCTTGACCATTATTCAAACTTGAATTCACAAGATGATAACTTACAATTCATGAATTCACTTACCTAGAGGCTTAATTCTTGAGTTAGCTTCAAGATTACCAGGTTCCTTAGCAAATCTCTACTTTGAGCCTCTTCTCTCACTAAATCCGGCCCCTCTCTCTCTCTAGAGCATAATTTCACAAGTTGAACTCAAAAGAAACAAAAATGAGAGTCTAATGGCCTTAATAAGAGCTCCCTTGGTCACATTATTTTAATATAAAATAATTGAGCACTAATTCATCAAATTCAATCTAATTAATTTGATCCGAATCAATTTTCAATTAAACTTCACCGTAGGCTCTAAAAATTACGCTAATTGCAATGGCGTAATCAATTTTGGGTTCTGTGGCCGATAAGGCCTTCAATTTAATTTCCAAAGCAGATAATCAAACAAATATTTCTATGGTGAACAAATAGAAATTCAAAACCACATATTTTCACATAATGGCTCACAAAATCATATTAAACACATAATCATGCTCATATTAAGGACCAATTAACATATTATGGAACAGGGATATCACACATCGACCAGGGGAGTACTTCGAAAGTTATGTACTACAAAACCTTCATCAAACTCGGCACCACTGAGTCGGACTTGTCTCCATTCCATTATCCGTTATTCGGCTTCAACGCTAATCTGGATACCAGTTGGGCAAAATCACACTACCAGTTCGGGCCGGCTCCCGATCAGTGGATGTAGAATTTTTTATTGTCAAGCTTCCTTCGCCGTATAAACTCATCATGGGACGAACTTGGCGGCATACCATGCAGGCCGTGCTGAGCACCTATCATCAACTACTTCGCTTTCCGACTAAACGCGGCATTGAACAAATTTCGAGGTTCCCAGAAATCGGCGCAAGCATGTTATCTTCTTGCCACAAAGACACCGTGAAAGCTAGAAGTGAATTCAATTAAGGTGCCGGATCGAGAGAGCCCCGACAACGCTGGGCGGCTCCCAAGTGAAAAGGCAACCGAAACCCTGGATCGAGTTGAAATTGACGGGAATCTTGACAGGTTCTTCATGGTCAGCGCTTCCTTGATTAAAGTCGACAGGCAGCAGCTAATTTCCTTCTTACTCGGCAACCTTGATGTATTTGCATGGTCACCATATGAGATGTCGGGACTGGATCCATCAGTGTCTCAACACCATTTAAATGTTGATCCCAAATGTAAGTCGATTATTCAGAAAAAGCCGACAGTCAGCCGCGGAACACACTGCTGCCGTTGTTGAAGAAGTTGACCGGCTACTTGATACCAAGGCAATCCGCAAAGTGACCTATCCTACATGGCTGTCGAATAATGTGGTTATAAAGAAGAAAAATGAAACTTGGCGTGTTTGTATGGATTTCACGGTCTTAAACAAAGCTTGTCCCAAGGACTGCTTTCCCCTCCGCAGAATAGACCAACTTGTAGATGCAACGGCATATCATCAACGTATGAGCTTCCTGGATGCCTACAGAGGCTACCATCAAATTGCTATGCATCCGGAGGACCAAGACAAAACTGCGTTCCTTATCTTAAGAGGGACCTATTACTATAAGGTCATGCATTTTGGGCTAAAGAATGCGAGGCAACCTACCAAAGACTAGCCACTGTCATGTTCAAGGAGCAAGTCAACCGTACTATGGAAGTGTACATTGACGATATGGTGGTCAATTCTAAAGAAGAGCAAACTCATTTAGCCGATCTGGAAGAGACATTTGGCATTCTTTGCAAATACAAAATAAAGCTGAATACTTCCAAATGTGCATTTGGCATCTGATCCGGCAAATTCCTTGGCTACATTATTAACCACCGTGGAATCGAAGCCAACTCGATGCAAATCACAGTAATTCTAGAACTCGGCTCTCCTCGGTCGGTCAAAAAGGTTCAAAAGCTGATGGGGATGACCGCTGCACTCAACAGGTTCATCAGTTGTTCCATAAATCGCTGCCGACAATTCTTTCATACCCTTCGGCAGGGTAAAGCTTTTGAATGGACCCCCGAGTGCGAAGCCGCTTTGGACGGTTTAAAGACTCACCTCCGATCGGTTTCACTCTTGACAACACCTTCGGCAGGTGATCCGCTCACTTTATCTGGCAGTTTTCGACCGGGCCGTCAGCGCCGTACTGTTAAAAGAAGAACTTAGGGAGCAGCGGCCAGTTTATTATGTGAGCAAAGAAATGGTTGATGCCGAAACACATTACCTTCTGTTGGAAAAACTCATCCTTGCTCTCGTCATGGCAGCAAGAAAACTGATGCATTACTTTCAGGGGCATACCATTGAGGTACTAACGGACTACCCCCTCCGGTCAGTACTCCGTAGTGCAGAAGCATCAGGGCGTGTTTCAAAATGGGCTCTCGAACTCAGCTAGTACGATATTCAATTTCTGCGTAGAACCTCAATCAAGGGGCAAGTGCTCACCGACTTTGTGGTCGAATTCACTGGATGCCTCACCGACTTTAAGACTGATCAAATTCAACCTAAGCTAAACTGGAGAATTTACGTTGGGGACATTTGGCAGTTGTATTGTGACGGATCATCCAACCAACGTGGCAGTGGGGCGGGCGTAGTGATCATGGCTCCCGACGGGGCAATAATCGAGCAGGCTGTCAAACTGGGCTTCGATGCATCGAACAATGATGCCGAATACGAAGCATTGTTAACCGGCTTACGGAATGCACATCTCCTTGGTGCTCGGCGTCTGCTTATCTTCTGCGATTCAAAGCTAGTCATCAACCAATTGAAGAGGGAATATGTAGCCAAAAATGACCGCATGGCAGCTTACATGAAAACGGCGAATTCTTTGCTGGAAAAATTCGACCATCATGAACTAAATCAAATAACTCGGGATCAGAACACACATGCAGATGCCCTGGCCTACCTAGCCTCTGCCATCAACTCAGAAATTAAACGGACAATTGAAGTAGGATTCATCCCCGAGCTGAACATTGCCCCCTCAGAGTCAATTCAAATCAATGTCACAGAATCAGGTCCAAGTTGGATGGGCCCTATCACTGCATTCCTATCTTCTGAACAGCTCCTGGTGGATAAGAAAGAAGCACACAAACTGCGAAACAAAGCCCTGCAATATTACTGAGATCCGAAGGAAAAGCTCATCAAAAAATCCCTTTCTGGTTCATATCTAGAATGCGTTCATCTGGATAAAGTCGAGGAACTCCTAACTGAAATACATGAAGGTAGTTGCGGTGCCCATTCCGGCGGGCGCTCTTTGGCTCATTGAGCTATGACACAGGGGTATTATTGGCCGATAATGAGAGCTGATGCCGAGTGTTACGTCAAGAAATGTGAACAGTGCTAGAAGTTTTCCCCTTTAACCCATTTGCCTACTGAAGAGTTAAGCTCTATCACCAGTGCTTGGCCGTTCGCCCAATGGGGACTTGACATCATCGGACCAATACCTCGTGCCTTGGGCAACAAGCGATTTTTTATTATCGCGACAGATTACTTCACAAAATGGGTCGAAACGGAGGCACTAACGCACATTCGAGATACTGATGTTTACCGTTTTGTATGGAGAAATATCATAACGCGATTCGGCATTCCAAGGGCACTTATTTCAGAAAATGACACCCAATTTGATTGTGGCGTCCACCGAGAGTTGTGCAGCACGTATGGAATTCGGCCCTATTTCTCCACTCCGGCTTATCCACAGAGCAATGGTCAAGCTGAAGCCTCCAACAAAGCCATTTTGGATGGCATCAAGAAACGGTTGGACAAAGCTAAAGGCAGATAGGTTGAAGAGCTCCCCAGTATGTTGTGGGCTCATCGCACTACACCAAGGCGGTCCACTAGGGAAACGCTATTCAGCCTTTGCTTTGGAACTCAGGCAATTATCCCCCTGGAGATTGGCTTACCCACTCTGAAAACAGAGGTCTTTGACTTGGGCCGTAATGACATGATGTTAGCTTTGGATCTAACTCTGATTGAAGAACACCGACACTGAGCCTTCGCGTCTATGGCGCGGTATCAACAGCAGCTCGCTAAATCGCATGATCAACGTGTGCAGTTGCGACGTTATATTCCTGGAGAATTGGTCCTGAAGAAAGTTCTTCCCGCTACTAGGAGCCCCGCCAACGGAAAGCTAGGTCCCAACTGGAACAGCCCCTATCAGATTGAGTCAATCGTCGGCACAGGAGCATATCGGCTTAAAGACATGTATGGGAGAAGTCTGCCACGTCCTTGGAATTCCACGCATTTCCATAAATTCTATCATTAACCCGACTTGTGGGGCATGATACTTGTTTTGAATGTTCACCATGTACAAATTTTACTTTTACAATTCAAGGTTTCTTATTTCCTTACTATACGAAATTTGGTTCATTAAAATAAAAGCCTCCGAATTTGGAGCCCCATCCGTGCAAGACACGTTTGGGCCGAATAAGCCTCCAGATTCGGAGCGCCCTACGTGGATATCACGATTGGCCAAGATAAAAAGCCTCCGAATTCGGAGCCCCATCCTTGAATGACACGTTTGGGCCGAATAAGCCTCCGGATTCGGAACGCCCTTTGTGGATATCACGATTGGCCAAGATAAAAAGCCTCTGAATTTCGAGCCCCATCCGTGCATGACACGTTTGGGCCGAATAAGCCACCGGATTCGGAGCGCCCGTCGTGGATATCACGATTGGCCAAGATAAAAGCCTCTGAATTCGGAGCCCTATCCGTAAATGACACGTTTGGGCCGAATAAGCCTCCGAATTTGGAGCGCCATTCGTGGATATCACGATTAGCCAAGATAAAAACCTCCGAATTCGGAGCCCCATCCGTGCATGACACGTTTGGGCCGAATAAGCCTCCAGATTCGGAGCGCCCTTCGTGGATATCACGATGTGCCAAGATAAAAAGCCTTCGAATTCAATGCCCCATCCGTGAATGGCACATTTGGGCCGAATAAGCCTCCGGATTCGGAGTGCCCTTCGTGGATATCACGATTGGCCAAGATAAAAAGCCTCCGAGTTCGGAACCCTATCCATGAATGACACGTTTGGGCCAAATAAGCCTCCGGATTCGAAGTGCCCTTCGTGGATATCACGATTGGCCAAGATAAAAAGCCTCCGAATTTGGAGCCCCATCCGTGAATGACACTTTTGGGCCGAATAAGCCTCCGGATTCAGAGCGCCGTTCGTGGATATCACGATTGGCCAGGATAAAAAGTCTCCGAATTCGAAGCCCCATCCGTGCCTGACATGTTTGGGCCGAATGAGCCCCCCGGATTCAGAATGCCCTTTGTAGAAAGCACGGTTGGCACGAAAAAGCATCCAAATTCGAAGTCCTCTTCATGGATATTGTGATTAAGACGCATAAACACAGTTGATATAAAATGGGAGATGATTATAGTTGAATCTATAAGCATAGACTAAAACAACATGCAAACATTTAAAATAATATGTTTCATTAGTACATTGTTCGCTTCCAATTTATTTTAAAGCGGTACAATACATTCAGTTTTGTTCGGCATCATCTTCGTCGTCGCTCTTCTCAACTTCGAAAGTCGTGAAGGAAAAATGATGACCCTTATATAACAGGGACGCCAAGTCAACGCCTGCTACCCGGAGAGCCTCCGCGGCATGGAGAGCCTTGACCCATCCATGCTTGAATCCACGATTCTCGCATCGACAGACCTCATCGGCAAGATTTTCCTTCGTCTTCGCTATCCCAACTTTTCGGCCCTCATGGGAGCCTTGTTCATAAGCCCTGGTCTTTGCAGCCTCTATTGCAAACATGCTTGTCGTATCATGATTGGCAATCACGTGACTTATAAGCCGTTGGGTCACCCTTTCCTCCACAATCGAGTTAGCTAGGCCAGCCGACTGAGTATCGGCAGTTTTGACTTTTCTTAACTCCAGCTCGGCTTTCTCCGCGCGAGCTTCTAAATTACAAATGCATTCATCTTTCTATTCGATCTCTCACCATGTGGCACGAAGGCGCATGTCGATCTTATAGGCGGTGTATAGTCCTTTTACCGCTCCGTGAACGCCCTCTCAAAACACTTCAAAATCTGGTCGACCAATCATCAACTGTTGGACTTCTGGAGGAAAAATTTGTCATGCAAATTCAACTGCCACGCTTGGATCTCGCATGATCGAATCTGCTTCCGTCATCTGTTTGTTCGCAATAAGGACTGAAAAACTCAACTGGCGGGGTGACCCACTGGCCTCACTTCGCGAATGAAGAGAGCTCCCCCGCTGTCGCTTTTTCCTCCTAGGTGACCTACTTTGACAACGTGGAGAGTGACGCCTCTCCTCCTCCCCAGACATCCTACTTCCCGTTCGTGAAGGTTCCCCACCTCGATTCATCGCTTTGTCTAGCTCAGCCAATGTCCTATATTCTCCTCTGCTGTTGAAGAATAGTCAACTTGACATTTACACTTATCTAACCTTCTTCGACAAACTGGTTTGAGTTGAGTTTGAACACACTAATGGGACCTACGCGCACGAAGCAACCACCCTTTTTATTACCTGCGGGTGCACCACCTCCAAAGCGATCTCTTCAATGCTGCCCCTGCCAATTCATAAATGGCTGTTAATCGGCTGCTACGTTCACTAATCTGTTGGGGCAAGGGTAGATTAATTAATTTATTCGGCCTAAAATCAATCCTTTGAGACGAAAATATAGGCTACCCCAGCCAATTCATGAATGGCCGATTATCGTTGGCCACGTTCGGTGATCCGCTGTGGCAAGGGCAGATTAATTAATCTATTCGGCCTAACCTCAACCTTTTGTGCCGAAAAGATAGGCTGCCCCAGCCAATCCATGAATGGCTGATTATCGTTGGCCACATTCACTAATCCGCTGGGGCAAAAGCAGATTAATTAATCTATTCGGCCTGACATCAATCCTTTCTGCCGAAAAGATAGGCTGGAAGCTAAGCAGTTAATTTATCGCCGAATTAATTTGATAGTTTCATTAAAACTTATTTCATGATTTTAAACTTTACTTGGCTGCTAACACGCACATTCAATAAGCTGAAAATCAAAGGCAATTTTCATTCATAAATTGAGTACAAACAGAAGTTAATTTACACATGAAAGCTACCCTAAAACTTCTAACCAAAATACAGTCAAAATCTAACAAAACCTACATACATTCGGATACCAAAACAAAACGAAAACCACTAAGCCTAGGTTAGTTTTCAGGGTTAGACTCCAGCGGCTCAACGTCTGCCTGCTCGTATGGAATCGGCTATTCTGATGTCACGTTAGCAGCAGCTAAGGTTTTGAGCCAGCTGTGTTTGAAGCCCCTATTTTCGAATTTAGGCATTTCCTCGACATAGCTCTCTAAGGCTGCGTCCTTGCTGGCTTGGAAGGCCTTGGATGTCTCGAATTCGGCTTCTTCCTTCGCCTTCTTTAAATCTTCCAAGTCGGCCTCTAGCTTGGATATCCTCTCGTTGGCCAATTTGAGCGCTTCTTCGCTCGCGTTCGTTCTTCCTTCAGCGACCAATCTCAATTGATCGAAATTCTTAGCCTTGTCAGCTTCGGCATCGGCCCTCGCTTTTTGTTTCGTCGCTCGGTGAGAGGCCTCTGCTACATTGTTCTTTTTAACTTCCACTTCGGCTGTTAGAAAGCCGATCTGCTCGATTGCGTCATGTTAGCGACGACCAATCTCTACTATCCTCTCCGCCGCCTACAAATCGATGAACCAATAAGATAAGTGATATATAAAACTTTTTAGTTTTTTATGCAAAACCAAGGATTAAGACACATACCAATATCGCCGATTGAGCGGCTAGTGCTATGGACAACAGATCAAGCTCTACCTGAAAGGTCGCCTTGTCAACCGGTAACGAAACTGAGAAGGCCAAGCTCAAGGCCACTACAGCATCTTTCACGGCCGATGCATCAGAAGCAATCGGCATGTTCTTTATCCTGGGCTGTATTGTAAACGGCACAACCAGGTCTGATTCTTCTATGCATGGTCGTTTATCAACCAGGTTTTTTGAATAATCTTCAGTCTCAGCAGGACGCTTTTCCTCCCGTTGCTCCGACACCTGGCCCTCTGGTTGACCAACAAGAAGCTCAGTTTCGACCATGTCAGCATGAGTTGTCTCCTCAACAGGAGCAGGTGGTGTAGACTCACTCTTAACTTTAGGTGGAAGGGGTGAAGGTTGAGATCATTCGTCTTCGGCTTTCTTGCATACAACCATCCTCTCAGCATTTTTCCTCCTGGCCAACTGTGTAAGTGACTCACTAGCTATGTTATCAGGATATGAGCAGGATAGGTCCCCTAAGTCGGTGAAAATATCTTCAAAGGAGACGTCTGATTGGCTCGAAGTTGGAGGGTTGAGGCCGGCTTCTTCAAAAGCTGAATTCAGTGCCGCGTCAAACTCTAGTCTTTCAGAACTATCCGAGGGTTGATCCAGCTACTCAACAACTTCGGTTACTTATTCAGCTACTGGCTCCGAATCTAAAGCTTTAAGACCAGTTTGCCTCAGATTCTTGAAGTTCAGAAAAATAAGCGACGTAAGCTGCTACTCACCCCTCGGAATTGGAATGTTATCCGCAGCCGAAAACGTGGAGTAGGTCGGCTTGTATCTTAAAAGTATGTGGGCCGCCCTGCCTTGCTTCTGAAGATTTAAACGGCCAAAAAATTGTAGTGCGGTTTTAATTTCCGCAAGTACGGCGTCGTTGGCTGAAACCAAAACTTTCTTCAAATCGTTTCCTGCACAAACAAAACGATAAATACATAAAAGGAAAGCTGAATAACTATATAACAATAAAAAATAAAAAATGAGCTATACGACCGCCTGGTTAGCCTTTTCATCTTAGCACGGGATCTAGGCGATCTTCACCCTCGTCGAATTCCCAATTACCTCGGACAACAACCATTACATCGTCAACACGCTTGCCAGAGCTGGCGAGCATAGTCACTAAGTGATGATCGGTATCCTTGGCCTTGAGAAAATAGCGTCCCAGCTGGCCAGTAGATTTGGCTAAGGCATAACAATGCCAAATTGCAGGTATACCAAGATTAATCCTAAGGCGTCGATTCAACTCTATAATCCCCATTATGATTCGAAAGAAATTTACATTAGGCTGGGAAGGGATTAGACCCCAGTATCGAAGGACGGCCCTTAAAAATGGGTGAAGGGGAAAACAAACTCCGCCCTTAGCAATTGATAAGAGATGAAAGATGATTGTACTTTCATCAATCCTCTGCATATTAGTGGTGCTGTCTGTCACGAGTGACAGATGGACGTTGTCGATGATGGAATAATGGCGTCGAAAACTAGAAATTCGTTCCGGTGAAAGGAGTTCTTTCAAGTGTTTTGCCATCCTAACCAACCTAAGGATTATGCGAAACCAAAAATAAATAAGGAAATGGGATTCGGAATGAAGGAGAAGAGAACTTACAAAAAGCAGAAGAGACAGTGAGAAACAGGAGGAAGTTACAGAGGTTGCGAAATGGAAGTATATCGAGAGGCAAACCAGAAACTTTTAGTATTCAAAAAACTTACACTTGAAGGGACAACATAGTTTCAAATCGCATTAAATGAAGGAAGCGTACGAAGAGGTGGGAAGATGTAATGATGCCTGAGAAGTGTGTTCTGACATGTGTTGGAATGAGGTTAACCGTCGTTCCTTCCTTGACTTTTCAAGTTCAAAACCAAACATGCCGACTAATTGGCGTTAATAGGATGTTTGTGGGGCAATTGTGGGAGCCGGATATTATGGGGGCAATAAAGCCGAATAAAGGTATGAGGACAGTCACGGACAAAATTTGTACTCAGCTTTATCCTGGATGATCCCAAAGCCGAATATATTAATTAGCCGAGGACCAAGTTGAACTGAGGCCGAATACATAAACGTGCAATGGATTAAGAGCGGGCCCGATCTTGAGGCCCAAAAGAAAAATATAAATAGAGGAGCATCAGCCAAAGAAAAGTATGTGAGAACTAGTAAGATTAACTTAAGATATAAGCAACCAAGAGAGTATACACTGACTTATTTGTCGGAGTGCTAATTCCGGCACCCCCGACCGAAGTGTTCATTCTTTTTCAGGTGACTAGCTGAGGATCACGAGCGTCCTACTGGATCCAATGAGTATTTCTAAACCACTTCTCCACAGATGCCTAACAACGATTATATACCGCGTAGTGCCAACCACAGGGCCTCAAAAGAGAAGGAACATGCTCTTGAAACAACATCTATTGCACAAGTATGAACACTTGAAACTAACCAACCGAAGTGTTGTTTCAAGACTTCGGAGTTCTTTCAAGTGTTTTGCCATCCTAACCAAGTGTTTTGCCAAGTGTTTTCCCATCCTGTTTGAGTTAGTTTATTTAAGTCAGAGTTAGAACATGCTCTTGAAACAACATCTATTGCACAAGTATGAACAACTAAATAGTACAAATAGAAGGAAATAAAGTTACAACACATGAGATTCACATATGAAGATAGGCACAAGTAGCTCTACGCATATTCAAGTAGTAAAGGGAATAATTTCCCACAAGAATATAATTTCCAGATTTGCATAAGTGTGAGCACCATCGAAGGATTAAAATAAAATACATAAACCTATGACACGTGTAATATCATACCGAGACATGATCATAAATTAATAAGCATATTCATGAACACAAGAGCATAAAACACCAATGAAAATAGAATTTCCAGATTTAGTACTACTTAAAGATTATACTCAAAAGGGCTATTTCAGATTTTTCCAAAGCCCGGCTTTCCTATAGTTCGTAGGGAATTTTATCTAGTTCTCAGAACATTTTTCAAAAATAGAATAGCTTTTCCAGATTTTTAGTTATTTCAGAAATACTCCAGCTCTGTCCAGATTCATCGACCATTACGAAAATTGGATTTTCTCACAAACCGCTCACTCATTTTTAATTAAACCAATTTTCCTTGAAAGATAACTCCTTAAGAAAGATTTTGACATAAAATGGAGGCCTAGAAGATTTTATGAATTTTATAAAATTTTCGCAAGGTGGCTGTAAAATAGATTTTTCTGGCACAATTCTTGAAAATAGAAAGTTGGTGAGAAAAGAGGTCAGCTAGGGGAAATTTTCCACTTCTCTTGTAATGAAAACATACTAAATAATATGTATTGAACTCAGAAATTTAAGGTGAAGGTGTGCCTTTGAAAATTTTGAGAGATTGATATGAAAAAAGGTAGTCTTATACCGATTAAGAGAAACAGAAGTAGGGTAGAATCAAGGCTCAACTCCTTTCATTTTTAACACAAGAATACCATTAGAACACATCTAAAAATACCATTTTAAACTTCAAATAACATGTATTTGAAAAAGGAAAATGAAAGAGACAATTGTGTTATGGCTTACTTGAGAGTTGTTGGAATTGCTAGCAAACTTTTTCTTCTTTTCCTCTCTTCTACCAAGCTCACCCTCCTTCCTTTCTTCTCTCTCAGCTGAATATAATGTGTATGAGTGTTGTTCTTGTATGTAAAATGCTAAGGGAAGGGTTGTTTATATAATGAATTTGGTGCAAAAGGTCATAAATGCCCCTTGGTTGGACTTGGATTGGATAGTTTGGATTTAGTTTGCTTTCAATGGAATAGTGGAGGATTAAAGATCTTAATTAGGTTCCTAAATATGATCTAGTTAGGGTTTTCCTCCTAATCAAACCAACCTAGTTGCATACACACACACACACACACACACACACATATATATATATATAAGTTCATACCAGGTCAAAGATTTTCTTCCTTAAATCATGCAAAATTGTCTCAAAAAGTACATTCATCTTATCTATGTAGGTATGGCTGGCCACAAATGGTGATTTAAGGGACTTGTTTTATATTTTTTGTGTACAAATCTTGGAAATTGTAAAATCTAATGTTAAGAAAAGATTTTAGGGTACAAGTGTATATATAAATATATAATGGTACTTATTTGGGGTCAATTTGTGATTTAATAAAAATATGAGGGTTTGGGCTCAATTAAAGTATCTATTTCAAGTGTAGAGTTAATAAATTAATTTTAGGAAAAATAATTCGGTTTGTATTATCTTGTTTTGAAAGGTAAATAACCGAACGAAAACTGTGAAAACCGAAAGTTAAGGCTTAAAGTGATTAATCTAAAATTTGAGATTTAAATAATTAATATTAGAGTTTTAGAAATGATTTCTAAGCTTCCAGGGTCGATTAGGGTTTGTATGGGTTCGTCCGTGATGCGTTTTCGGTTCTAGGGTTTAATTTGCGAATAATCAATGAACTAAGGGCTTTATTATAATAACTTAAAATTTAGGGACCTAATAGGGTTTACAAAAGTTAGGGATCTCACACGAGGTTATCGTCAACATGTCCACTGCTTATGCTTACTTGTGCACTTCCTTCTTGCCCCCAGTTATGGTGAAGCCAGCATTAGGTTAATCGAAGTAGCCTAATGTCTGAAAAAGGGGCAAGAGTTGCATGGGTTTGGCACTGGCCGAGACCCTAATGGGTTTAAACGCTTTCCACAAGCGAGAGACCACTTGATTTGCAGGGAACCCACTATTTCTTCAGGTATTGTTTCCCACCATTTTTTATTTGTGATTTCTCATATCACTCGGCACTCATTCTCTATTTTTCTCTTATAGCCATTTTCTTACTTTTGTCTCAACGTACATCTTTCTATTCTTTAATATTTCTTATTTTTTGTCTCTTCCTAGGTATGGTTGATGGATAAGCTAAAAGTGGTGGACCCTTGTCCTACATGTTTGGCTAGAGCCTACTTTTTTCGTCAGCGGCTAGTGAACTTCCTTTCCGAGGGATTGTGGTGCGACTGGATGTGTAACAGATCTGGGACTAACATCTCTTGGTGTTGCCGCTGGCTTAATGTGACGGAGATGAGCTATAGCATGTCCCAACAGCTGAATATATAGTTGATTGGTCTCACGCACTGCGTGTTCTATTTTCCATTCAGGTTCAGACGCCAATTTGGACATGATCAGACCTGTCCGAAGGAAGGGATGGAATCACCTGCTCTATTTCCCATTCGTGGATCGCACTTGCCTTGGTACCTTACTGCTTGGAGGATGAGAGAACTTCTGGCCCCTACCCCTAGCTACAGTTACGGCCTTTCTGGCAAGTGCTTGGCTTGGCTTTAGAAAGAAGGACACGTTGGGCCATCTTTGGCGGCAGAGTCTTCCACAAGTACGAGTAGAAGACATAGGACCACCTGACGTATCTGTACAACTAATTTATTGCTTTGTCTTTTCTTTTCAAGTTTTTATGATGTAAAAGCAAATTTGATTTAATTAGAGAGTTAGAGAATGTACTTGTTGAAATCAATGGAATTAAAGTTGTAAGCACTAAAAATTTTCCTTTTTGGTCTAAAATGGTCTGTGTTGTAACAGGTAAAATTTGAGAAAAATTAACTTTTATTAAAACTTTTCAAAACAATTTTTGGAAAAGGTCACCACCTGACACACATGGAATCGATCTTTAAGATGTACAATCTCAAATCAGAAAGTCATAACTATTCAGCATTGCATTCACCATCACTGCTTTATCTTGAAACTAACCCTATTTGCCAAATGGAGGTAACACGACCAAGCCAACAGATGATGGAAAAAGATGGACCGATCAAGCATATGGATGGCACAGTTGAGTTGGGGATGGTTATGGCAGAACTTCAAGATGAAGTTGCCTACGTATCCCAAAGATGGGAATCAGGCCTAACGTAGTTCGGTTCAAGTTCACTCGAGTATTAACTCTCTCTTTTTCCGCTCTAACTTTTTCCAAAGCCGTCATTTCGGGTTTTCAACCTTATGAGCTCAGTTTTTCTTTGTTTCTAATTTTTCATGCTCTAACTTTTTCCTAGGTCACCCTTTCGGGTTTTCGGCCTAGCGAGCCTCTTAGCGATAGTATTTCTTCAACTTGTCCATATTGATCGGCTGCGAAAACTTCAGGCCGTCTAAATCCATAAGAATAACCTCTCCTCATGACTAAATAGATTTGATGATGTAAGGACCAATCCAATTGGCTCTAAACTTGCCCCTAGGATCATGGATGGGGGCTCGGTTATCTTTTAGTACCATATTCCTTCCGTGAGATTCCTGGACTTAACTTTCTTATTAAAAGCCCTAGCAATTCTACACTGATAACCTTAGATGTGACACAATGCCTTCAACCTCCTTTCATCAAACAACATCAATTCTTCAAACCTGCTCTGCCACGAATCCGCCTCCGCTATCTGACACTCAGCCATAATCTGTAGTGACGGTACTTCAATCTTAATTGGAAGAACAGCTTCCATTCTATACACCAAAGAATACGGGGTTGCCCCTGTAGATGTTCGAATTGATGTTCTGTAGCCCCAGAGTACAAAAGGCAATTTATTTGGCAAATCCTTGTAGGTCTCTACCATCTTTCACAGGATATTCTTGACATTCTTGTTAGCGGCCTCAACAGCTCTGTTGGTGTAATGACCCCAAAATGCGTATAAGAAATCATCTTTATTTAGCTAAGAGATGATGTGTTTTACTTTAATTATATCTTTTGGAATTAAAGCATTATCTGTTGAGTTACGGATTTAAAATTGAAATTACCGACCTTCAGGGGTTCAGAAATCAAATTGAGTACTTGGGTAGGTTAATGGGAATTTTTATGACTATTTGGGAAAAATTAATTTGAAATTTAATTCATCTGATTCGTTAATGCACGCTTGGGTGGTTAACTTTGTACTGCAAATTGAAGGTCTTAGAGGCTTCAGAAACCAGAATAGGGGGCATATTCATGATCAGCGTAATTTTTAAAGTCATCTGAAAAGTTTAATTGAAATTTAATTTCGTGCGATTCGTAAGGCCACGTTTGGCTCTCCCTTGTGTTAAGCTTGTGTGTGTTGTATATTGATATATAGAGATGTGCCATATGAGTTGGGAACTCATCTCTTTGGGAGTCAAAAACAAAATATCTAAAGAGAGAGTGAGGAAACCGTGAAAGGGAGAGAGGGAAGAGAGTTAAACTTTCTCAACATCCATGGAGGCTTGTAAGAGGATTGAAGAGAATTGAAGGAAAAGAAAGAAGATCACCCATGGAACTTGGGGGAAATTGAAGAGAGCTAAGAGGTAGACAAAGATTGAGCTAGGTATGATAATCTATCTTAAAATCTTGTGTTTAAAGTATCAATTTGGTGAAATCATAAAGATCTTGGAAGATTTAAAACCATTTGGGGTTAAGGTTTTGCCTATGTCTTTGCTTGAGCTAATTTGAGGAATTAGAAATTGAGTTCTCTAATTTTGTTTATGAGTGGAGCTCAAGCTCTTGGATATCATGAAATAAACTTTAGATTATGCAAGAATCAAGTGAATTTGTGGGTTGTGGGTTGTGTGTTTTAAGAACCTTGAAGATCATGAAAGATTAGGCATTAATCTTGAACTTTGAGACAAAGATTGAATTGTTTGAAATGAAATTACACTTGGTTGATGTTAGTTTATCATGTTATGGGGCAATTTTACATGTTTTTGAGTGATTTATATTAAGAACCAAGCTTAGAAATGGATAAATCAAGTATTGGAGCAAAAAAACCCATTTTCGGATTGTTTGGTTCTGCCCAGACCGCACGAGCGGCCAGGGGCACCGCACGAGCGGACATGAAGAAGAAAAAAGAGGTTTACATTCTGCTTTTGACCGCACGAGTGGCTGATTTTCTCCGCTCGAGCGGAATTGGGCCGCACGAGCGGCCAAGGTGGGCGCACGAGCGGCCACCCCTGTTTCAACATATACCTTGTAACTTTGAACAAGCATATCTTTTGTGTCCGGACTCCGTTTTGAGTGATTCTGGAGTCTAAAATCAAGCCCCGGAAGTCTATTTTCCAATGGCAGTGGTCTCACCCCTAAATTCTAAGTAAAGAAATAGTTATGGTCAAATTAGTGACGACTGTTCACTTTTTGTTTACTGGATTTGTACCGTTTCTTCGTCTGAACCTTCCTCCTATCGATTCCTCCTATCTTTTAAGGCATGGGTTATATCTATGGAGGACTAATGAGTCTAGAACCGCTATAGCTACTGAGTGAGGAATAAAAAGAGATTGGTTTTATTCTCATAATCTGTTATGTGCATTGTGTTTGTAGGTCAAGACGAGGACATCGTTCCACCGCTATCAGAGACCTACCACTGTGAGTAATAGTACGGTTGTTACTAACGCCTTATCCTTGTAAGTGCTTACACTAACAATTATGTCAGCTGGTAATCAATGTGAATGTTGAAAGATTTACATACGTCGGTATAACTTTGGAATCATTTTGTTCTGTCAATAACGAACATTAACTCTATGTTATCTATAAACGAACTATGTCGTCTTTTAAGAATAAAGGGAATTTATGTTCATCTTAGAATGATGAAATTTGAGTGCATTTAAGATCATTCTGGGTTGCCACTAGTGAATCAAGATTATTCTATTATATGACACATGAACTTGAGATCGTTCAGATTCTATGACATAAATGCAAAGGTCTAATGTTATCATATAACCCACGTTAGAATGTGAAGTGTTCTATCCTCATGAAATGCAATGGAATGGTATGTATGCCCTCTGTTAATGGTATATTCGCTCTTGATCCTCGTTAATGTTTATGTTCTGCTATTTACGAGACAACTATGCTGATAGTTAATATGCACATTCTGTTATCTGCAAGTTAGTGGCATTAATTCATGATGAACAAGTGAAATGTGGGTACATTATGAAACTACAGTGTTTATGTACCTTTGGAATCACCCAATCTGTTAATGGTTGCTATTAGCACTTTGTTAAATGTAACTTAATTATGCTAACTCATTTGAATGATAAAAAGAAACCGTGTGCCTCTGTATGACTATAAGACTAGTCTGTTCTGATGATATCTGTGGTCATTCCGTTATGATGTTCATTTCGTTTATATTATGACATGATGAGACTTATTGATTTCTGGTATGGAACAAAGTGCTGTGCGGAACTAAGTGCTACACTTTGGTGGGAGCCACCTCTAGAATCCGTCCGAGCCACCTCTTGAGTCCATACATATATGAACTGGGCTTAAAGCCGTTCTGTTATTTCTGGGCTTAAGGCCATTCTGTTATTTCTAGGCTTAAAGTCGTTCTGTTATTTTTGGGCTGATGGCCGTTCTGTTATTTCTGGGCCGATGGCCGTTCTGTTATTTCTGGGCCAATGGCCGTTCTGATATTTCTGGGCCTATGGCCATTCTGTATCTGTTAGGCCTATGGTCGTTCTGTACATTACCGAGCTTAAAGCTACTCTGTTAAGCAAACTGAACCCATGGTTGTTCTGAAAATAATTACAGAAAGAAGTTAATCATATATCTCTACAGTTATGCTTTATTATTCAAGTTAACCATTACATTATTTATATACTATTATTCACTGAGTTTCGCTCACTCTGTATTTTGTCTGTTTCTGTAGGTAATCAACCGGAAGGCCGGTCCTAACCCTTAAGGCTTGTCTCTGTCTTGTCAACCTCAGGGTGTCCAGGCACATAGATGAAGCCCGTGCATTTTGTAAAGTTTTGCTATGTTTTGGTCATTGCTTCGGTTGTCTATCTATGGTTGAATGTATATAACCCGTTCTTCATTAATGTTTTTATTATACGCCCAATTGTGGGGTTGGTTCTAAGTATGTGAGTGTATGTGACTAAAGCTCGGGTGTGTGTTCTCTGTATATTATTTACCTAATGTGATGTTTGTGATCCTGGCATAATAGTAGTAGCTCAATGGAATAGATTTTTGTGTTATCAGGTGCTTCTGTTCAGGCCCCATATGTTACATATGTCGATTATTATGTCTATTCCTGACGTGGTCATGCCCAAACTTTTAGGGGCGGGTTTGGGGTGTGACAGTTGGTCTGTGGTCTATATGTTGATGACTTGCGAAAAATCACGTTATATTTTTCGAGCAAATCAACCACCTCTTTCTTGAAGTGTGAGCCATTGTCCAAGATGATCTTATGTGGCACCCTATACCTGCAGATGATGTTGCTCTTGATGAACTTGGCCACATGTGACGCCTTCAGTAGAGAGTAAGATTGAGTTTCCACCCAATTGGTAAAATAGTTAATCGCCACTAAATGTATTCATGCCCATTTGATCCCTTTGGCGAGACTGCCCCGATGACGTCAATTTCCCAAACTAAGAAAGGCTATGGCGAAGTCACGTTGTAGAGCTTTGATGACAGTATATCCATTCGATTGGCATGGATTTGACATTTGTGGCATCGCCGAACAAAACTGATACAATCCTCCTCCATAGTTGACCAATAATAGCCTTGCTTGAGGATTTTTCGAGTCAGCATCACATCGTTCATGTGTGCTCTACACTTTCCTCTGTGGATAGCCTCCATGAGATGCTTCAATTCTTCTTTTTCGACACAGAGCTTGTGCATTCCCAGATGGCCTCTCTTGTACAGCTTACCCCTGCAAATGATGAATCGGATAGCTAGACGTCGTATTTCCTGTTTATTTTTGGCATTTGCTCCTAGTGGATACATATCCTTTTCCAGAAACTTCCAAATGTTGTAATACCAAGGTTTTTTTTGTCTTGAACCTCATCTATTGCGGTGATGGTTTCTGTTCAATAATGATTAGACACATCTTCACTCCCAGCGGGATGTCTACCATGGAAGATGGAGTTGCCAATGCATCAGCAAACCAGTTGTTTTCTCTTAGCAGATGTGTGAACATCAATTTTTCAAACCTCAGAATCAAAATATCCAGGGTTTGATCGTAAACCTTCATGTTCTTTTCCTTGACCCTCCAATCCCCATTGGCTTGAGAAACAACCAAGTTCGAGTCTCCAATGACGTCCAACCTTATTGCCTCTAGTTCTAGGGCAGCTTCCAAACCAGCAATACACGTCTCATATTCTGCTTCATTATTGGACACTTTGAACCAGAGTTTGAAAGCTAAGGGTATGTGGGAGTCATCGGGTGCTATCAGCAACACACTTATCCTATAACCGTACTGGTTGGATGCTCCGTTAAAGTACATTGTCCACGTTTCCTCTTCTATCCGCAAAATGTCTTCACTAGGAATAGATACTCTACTAGGGCTGAGCAAGGAATTCGTGAAATCCGTAATCCGATCCAGTCCAGTCCAATCCGATAGGTTTGGATTGATTTTTTGAATCCGTAGTTCGGTTCCAGATTGAAGAATTAAAAATCCGTAGTCCACGGATTGGTTCCAGATTGAACCCCTCGGTTCCGGATTGGAACCGATCCGGACCGTATACAAATAGTAGATATTTTTATTATACATCCCCCCCTATAATATCTTCTCTTATTCCATATAAAACCTAAACTCAAACCTAAACCCGCATAATATCTTCTTTTATTACTTTTGTTTGTTAGTTTTTAGTTTTAATTTGTAATGGTCTAAATACTTATGGTGAAACTAGTTTTCTTATAGTTGTTTAAATTCTAGAACAGTATGTCGCTATTATAAAAAGACATGTTGCTATTGTAGAACTAATATAGCGCTATGTTTATGTTTTAATGAAATTAAAGTGTTATATATATATATATATATATTGTTATTTAAATTATGTGAATCCGTGGTCCTAAACCGATCCAATCCGTGTTTAAATGGATTGGTTCGGATTGGTTCCATGATTTAAATGGATTGGATTGGTTCCAATTTTTCAGGAACCGTAGATAACGGATTGGTCCTGGTTTTATCCCAATCCGGTCCAATCCGGACCATGCTCACCCCTATACTCTACTGCTTCATCTCCTTCCACTGGGTGGTCTGCCAGGAATGCCTTTACAGCTCTCCATTTGATAGATTTGCGTGTGACATACTTGAGATCAAACTCAGAGAGGAGAAGCAAACAACGAGCTAGCCTACCCGTAAGTGCTGGTTTCTCAAAAAGATATTTGATGGGATCTAATCTAGAAACTAGAATTACCGAGTGAGCTAACCAGTAGTGCCTTGACTTCCTCGTTGCCCATGCCAAAGCTAAAGAAGCTTTCTCGAGGGGAGTATAGGGGGTCTCGTAATCCAGCATCTTCTTGCTCAGCTAGTAGATGGCCTTTTCCACCTTAGCCTCTGATTCTTGCGCTAGCATCCACCCCATGGTCGAATTTGTTACCAATAGGTACAAGATGAGTGGCTTTCCCAGTTCTGGTGGTGACAATACAGATGGATTCTACAAGTATTGCTTGACCTGCTCAAAGGCAAACTGACATCGATCATCCCATTGGAACTTCTTCCCTTTCTTCAAGAGTCCAAACAGTGGTTCAGAAGATAAGATGAATTTCGAGATAAACCGTCTTATGAATTGTACTTTACCTAGAAAGTCGCGCACATCCTTTTCAGTTCTCGGTGATGGAATTTCTAAGATGGCCTTGATTTTAGAAGGATCTACTTCAATTCCTCTCTATGTAATCAGAAATCCTAGCATTTTCCCTGCAGTCATCCCAAAGGTACACTTCTATGGGTTCAACCTCAATCTGTACTCCTTGATCCGTTCGAAGAATTTTTCCAATGCGATGTAGTGGTCTTCTCGTTCCTTAGACTTGACATTTATCTCATCCACATACACCTCGACTTCTTTGTGGATCATGGCATGCAAGATTGTGGTCGTAGCCCTCTGATATATAGCCCCAGCATTTTTTAACCCAAAAGACATAACTCGGTAGCAGTAGGTGCAATACGGCGTAATGAAAGCAGTTTTCTCTCTATCCTTTGGTGCCATCAGAATCTGATTATACACGAAAAAACCCATCCATGAACAAAAGCAGGGCATGGCCAGCAGTGAAATCTACTAACTCATCGATGTGTGGTAGTGGAAAGTCATCTTTCGGACTAACTCTGTTCAAATCCCGAAAGTTGACCCAAACCCTGATTCGGTCATCTTTCTTTGGAACCGAAACGATATTAGCTAGCCAAGTTGGGTACTCAGATACCATTAAAAAGCCCGCATCAATCTGTTTGGTGACCTCCTCCTTAATCTTCAACGTCCAGTCTAGATGGACTTTGCCCAGTTTCTGCTTAACTGGTCGGGCCTCAAGGTCAAGAAGGATCCAGTGCTGTACAATCTCAAGATCGATTCCAGGCATGTCTTCATAGGACCACGTGAAAACATATTTGAAATTTTTTAATAAAGCGATTAAACGCTCGCGTTCCTCCGAAGACAACATGGACCCGATCTAGACCAAGCAGGGATCCTCCTCAGTACCCACATTAATATGATTTTATCTGTTCAGGGCTTAACGCGCCTCTCCTCCTCTTGGCCAACCAAGGTTTTCAATGCCGAGAAATTTCTTCCTCTTCGTTTAAATCAAAAATTTGAAAATCAAGATCAATACAACAAACCAAAGTTACATAGAAGTAAGTGAAATCTACTGCATTCCCAGTCAAAAAGTCAAGATCTTCGGTTACAGTTGACTCAAAAGAAAAGCTGAAAGAAGACCTAGACAGGACCTTGGTATCCGGGTTACCACTCCCGGAAGTACTAGACTCAGAAGAACTCGAATCTGACCCCGACTCCACAGACTCAGTGGAATCAGATTCGGGCTCATTATTCGATTTAGAATCGCTGATGGTGCCCTTCTCAAATTGCCAGACCAGGCATGGAGCCTCAGCTGCGTCCATGATAAGACTGGAGAAATCTGCTGGTTTATCCCTGATCATTGAGATAGTAACACTATCCCCCAAGTTGATGAGCTAAGCTCCAACATTAGAACTTGCTAATACGTCAGCCAAGCCTTTCCCTAATAGCTCTTCTTTATCGATGTCCAAGCTTGTATTCCTACCTTGTTCCATACTGCTGCTAAGGTCCGTCTACTCATCCCCCTCTTCTGGTAACTAGTGCCTGAAGAAGATCTTAAACCCGGGTACCTTGTCTTTGTTTCTCAATCAAACCAAGGCTCTGGAAATCCACAAAATGGGAAATCTTTCCCTTGGCGGACAAAGCGTCCATTTAGGGTTCCCCGAATTAGCTTGTGGACAAATTCATACTGCCTCCCAGTCCTCTTTGCTTTAAGTCTCCCTCTCAACTCATCTCCCTTCATTTTCCAGTCTTCAGTAGTAAATTTGTACCCCAACCCAAAAGCATGGGTGTTGTGACTCATTTCTTTGGCAATAGTACCTCATTGTCTACCACTCTTGCCTAGTCCTGATCCAAGAATATGTCCTTGTTTGTTCATCATATAGATGGACTAGGCGCTCATGTAGTTTCCGTTATCTTTCGCCATGATAGTTTGGACCAACCGGGCCTCTACAAGGAGAAACTAGAGAGGAACATGTCCTCTTCCCTGTGTATGATTTCTAACAGAGGCGTGGCAGTTTCCTAGGGATGATTGTAGACGCGCCCGCGTGGGCCTCACTACAGTTCGGACTCTCGATTTGTGTCACGGTTCTAAATCTGAACCAAAGAGTCCAAATCTGGCAAATCGTTTTGAGAAACAGATTTTTGAAAAAGTAGTGCCAAACATGGACTGCTTTGCCAGATACAGAGTCGCCACCTAAATATTTTAAAATGAGAGAATTTAGGAAACCCTGACTCGGTGCCGAAGGCCACATATCCGTCATCACCGGAGTTGTCTCGGTTCGGGAGCTTGGGTACGATCGGGGAAGGTCAGCTATGAGCACCCCCTTTCGCCCGGTCCGAAGACCGGCCTCTACTAACCGTGATATCCATTTTTGGGAACTTTATGTGTTCTTATTCTGGTTATTAACCTAGAATTACTATGTTGTGTGCGCAGCAAACAAGTATAAACTAGATTGCCTAATTTGGGAATAAACATTGCATATCCGTTTGTTTTGGAAACATTTTGGAATTTGCTACTCGCAAGTAGGCTAAAACACGGATTTCAATGAGTTTTTCCAACTCAAACAATCCAACCTTCACCCACAGGCATTCAAACAGTTTATAACACATAAGCATCTAGCCACATGTTAAGCATGCTATCATGGCAACATTCACACTCATGCGATATGCTAAAACATAAATACTTACATCGTACTCCGTGCCAAAACAGTAAACTAGTTAGCAAACATGCATGTCCTAGTTCATGTTAAATTGTCTAATGCAACACATACAGGATGCAATTAGATAGGCTCGGCTAATCCTAAACATGGCATGTGAAATGCGATCAACTATCACATATTCAATTTGTGAATTGAAGTACAAATGCAGTTAGCGTGATGTACCGAGCCTAATGCATGCAATACAAATGCGTGAATGCACGCATGCATAGCACAAGGTATGCTAAATTAAACGTGCCCTAATCTACAATCATAAATAGGTAAATAAAAGGGAAGAAAGACGTGGGGTTGGATGACATACACACCACTCACGCACACTTATTACAGATTTGCCCTCACTCGGAGGATCCAAATAAATATTACAAATTAATTAACTACGCAAGCTAATTAAATATTACAAAATGCCTAATCAACTAAGCAAATTAACTTAAGCTAAGAAAACAGGAAATCGCCTCGGGAAATGCACCGCCATGCATAGGCTGCCTCTGTTTTCCTTCCTTCACTCCTCTGGAGGCTGCCAAAACCTCAGGACTGCTTCCTTGGACATGGAGGAACACCACCGGCTGAATGGAATTGCCACCGGCAGTGGGATTTATCCACCGGCACAAATTGAAGCTATTGGCAGATAAAATATTGTCGGTCGGCACTTGACACTGCCGGTCGGCAAAGAAAGCCTGCAGAACCTGCAACTCACAGCAACAGAGGGCAAGGCAAAGCATGGCAGCACAATTCAAGGCATGTATGCACCAATCATGTCCCTTATCATGGTAATGACTCAAAGGGGCATGCGTCTCGATTCTCGGACCACCAATCACGCATTTTCATGCATGATGGCCCAAAGAACCAAGTATGCAACTTTCATGTCAAATGAAATGCAAACCAATCAAACAAATTAAGGCCCAATTCCTAGGCATACAAGCTAAGGATGCAACATGGAATGGCAAGGCACTTATGCAAGCATACAAGCAAACATGAGGCAATGCTAAGGGATGAAAAGGTGGTCTTAAACATGATTTGGGCAGCTCTAATAAGGCCTAAAATAAGGGCCAAAATGACCAAAACAAGGGACCAAAACACATGCACACATACATATGATGAAAGGCCAACACTTAGGCACAAATTGGACAACCCTCAAACACATTTGAAAGAAGGTAATCATGGGCATATAGCATGCGACATAAGCATTGAAAATCATGTTAAAACATGAAGCCAAACCAAGCAACAAATCAAGCCAAACATGCAACAAATGGCCTAAGTGCTTGAAGCAAGTCAAAGGGGCTTGAACCATGGCCAAGCCAACCAAGCCTCACGAGGCTAAGAGGGCTTAAAATAGGTTCAAGGCAGACCTAGACCATGCAAAGGGAACTCCCTAGATGGCATCTAAGTGGCTCAATTTCAAAGCATGCACTATGGCCAAAACATGGAACATGCTACACATGCTTTCAAAGCATTAAAGAAGCATTCAAGGCAAACACATAGGCACGAAAATGGGACTGAAATAGCATGTGGGGTGGTTCCGAATCACCAAATCAATGCAAAGATGTCATGCTATACATGCACATACTCAAGGCCAACAACCCGGAATACAAAGGAGCTATACTAAGCATGCCAAATCCGACCCAAACACTTATGGATAGACCTAAAACATGTCAAGATAAGCACAAAATCTTCACAAATGTAAGCCTAAAACATTCTAGAAACAAAGGCACACAACCTAAGGCATGTTAAGGGATCACAAGGCATTACATGGCAACTATGCTAAGCATACATGGAGTACCAAAACCAATTTAAAATCATGTTATATTATGGATATATAAGCATGAAAAACAGCCTATACATGCTCAACACACACTCAAACATAGGCTCCCTTTAGAGGCCAAAACATGCCCTTTCCAAGGACAACAAGGAGAGGGGGTGGCCCTCTCCTTCTAGAGACTTCAAGGCACCATCTTCCCCACTGAAATCCCTCAAGATTTCAGTGGTGAAGAGGCCCAAACACCAAATTCCCGAAACTTGCACAAAATAGCACAAAATGAGGCCTTTCAAGGCCTAAGAGGGGTCAAACATCTCCAAACCACAAAACACTCTTAACAAACAACCAAGAGGGCTTAAAAAAAGAACTTTTTTATGTTATACAATAAGCACAAAAAAAGCTCTAAATAGGTAGAAAATCAATGCAAAAATGGGGAATATAAAGTCAAAATTGTTACCCTTGGAGACTTTCTTCACAAATGGTGGACCAGCTGGTTCTTCAAGCTCAAAACCACTCAAGAACAACCTCTTAGAACCTCAGTAGCTAAGGGAAGGTGAAACACTATGTGTTTGTGTGCAAAAGTATGACACAAACACACTTTAACACACACAAGAGGGAAAAAGAGAGAGATAATGAGTATCAAACCCTAACCCTAGAACTCAAACCCTAACAATGGTTGGCTAAGCTCTCCAAAATATCTTAAGTGTCCAACCTTAGCAACAAGAGAGAGCCCCTCTCTTTATAGAAGCTTCTTGTCTTGTAAAGCTTACAAGACAAGCTTCATAAGAGGGAGATCCCTCCATATGGAGGGGAGCAAAAGCAAGACAGCTGTCTTAAAATATCTGCAAAAGCAGATACACAGTAGTCGGCCGGCCAAAAATGCCATTTTGGCCAAAAGGAGTGCCGACCGGCACTAAAAGGTGCTGACCGGCAACAAATAGTGCCGACCGGCAATATACATTGCCGGTGGAGACAAAAACCAGCCGGTGGCCTCTAGCCACTGCCGGTGGTGGGTGGGGATGGTCTACAAGCCCTACCCTGCCTCTCAAAGGCAAAACACAAGTGTTTGGTGCAAAACCAGACGCTAAACGGTCGAGTTCGGAGATCCTGAGGCAAGGCGCGTAGCCGAGACCTCCGGGAACTCCAAACGAACACAAACATGGATGATCACCGAGTGTTCAAACGGTGACGTCCAAGTCTTGAGGATGGTCAAAAATGGGGTGTCTACAGTTGCCCCTCTTTGACAGAACTCGAAAGTCATAACAATGACGGGAGTGAATGTCAAAGCCCAGAGACGACCCATTTTTGACAAGGCCGAAGACTTAGACAAACATGCAAGACAAATAAGGTATGCGCCCGAAGGCAGGGGCAAAATGCAAGACAATGCACGAAGCCGAGCATAACTTATGATCATGCAAAGAAAGCTGTAATGAAGCATACATGCGACAATTTTAAGCTAGCATACACCAAACTACACTACAATGCAGAAAGGATGTAAGAGAATTATGCAATTCTCGATACGTCTCACTCGGAGGATACAATACCTGTGCGGCCCGTCTGGTTGCACCAACCTCAAATGAACCGTACATACAATATCGTGCCTGCAAAGAAAACAAACTTAACAGGTACAGTATTGTTAGCAACATGCATGACAATGCAAGATGGATGCAAGACGATATGCAATATATACAAAACAATGTATAAACAAATGCAAATGAAGATGCAATGTAATCAAAACCATGCAAACTAGATGCAAAGCAATTGAATCATGATCCAATCACGAGTGGTTCGAAACCACGCCTATGTCAAATAGATTGGTGGAGGTAACAAGTCTGTCTACCATAGAACGGTCAACTGAACTATGAGCATTGTAGACAGACGCAAGAACAAGTATTGGGTGGAATTGACACAAGTGGGGAAACGACCCGCTGGAGAAAGGACTACAATCCTAATGCCGGATGCAAAAATTACACTACAATGTAATATAGATATGCTAGGATGATGGCAATGGATATGGCACGCGGGCCAAACCAAATCTTGCCTAGGAAAGGCATGTACGCATACGAGCCATGTGTAACACAGAAAAGGTACCGCAACCCTTAAACCAACATACCAGCGTGGAATAGGCGCGATACACATGCAGAACTGTGTTTTAACATGAACAGTAAGGGCACATACCAGACCAGGCTCAACTTGGAAAGGCGCAAGCCATAAATGGAAGTGATGCAATGAATGCATGCAATCTATAATGCGATGGATATGGCACGCGGGCCAAACCAAATCTTGCCTAGGAAAGGCATGTACGCATACGAGCCATGTGTAACACAGAAAAGGTGCCGCAACCCTTAAACCAACATACCAGCGTGGAATAGGCGCGATACACATGCAGAACTGTGTTTTAACATGAACAGTAAGGGCACATACCAGACCAAGCTCAACCTGGAAAGGCACAAGCCATAGATGGAAGGTGATGCAATGAATGCATGCAATCTATAATGCAATGGCTGCATTATACCATAATGATGCATGACAATGCAACTATATATTTTTGTTATGAAATGCAAAGGTTTGAAGTGCGCGACAACACGCGGCTTTTGATACGCATGACAATGCAAGCGAACTGTGCACATCCATGTGCCAAAGGTCTTACACCTTCCAAGGATTTAAGGTCTCCTAGACCGTGAAATACCTGTCCGGCTCGTCTGGTTGCACCAGCTTCAAATGAACCGTACATACAATATCGTGCCTGCAAAGAAAACAAACTATACAGGTACAATATTGTTAGCAATATGCATAGTAGTGTACTCGAAATGCGTGACAGCGCAAAGCAAGTGGGGAGCATAACAATGCTGTGAAAATACGAACATGTAAGTGAAGCATGCGGTCTATGTAGGCAACGAAATTGATCATAAGCATGCGGTCTACGCAGGTAATGAAATCAACAAATTATGCGGTCTACGCAAGCAATACATGCGGTCTACACAAGTAATGGATTAAGAGTAATCATGCGGTCTACGCAGAGAATACATGTGGTCTACGCAAGTAAAGAAATTGAACAATTATGCGGTCTACGCAAGCAATAGATGCGGTCTACGCAAGTAAAGAAATTGAGCAATTATGCGGTCTACGCAAGGGAAGAAATTGGACAATTATGCGGTCTACGCAAGCAATACATGCGGTCTACGCAGGTAATGAAATTGAACAATAATGCGGTCTACGCAAACAAAACATGCGGTCTACGCAAGTAATGAAATTAAATAATCATACGGTCTACGCAATCAAAACATGTGGTCTACGCAGGCAATGAAATTGAATAATCATGCGGTCTACGCAATCAAAACATGCGGTCTACGCAGGTAGTGTAATTAACATGCGGTCTACACAAGTAAGGAAACGATTACAAACATGCGGTCTACGCAGGTAATGTAATTAACATGCGGTCTACGCAAGTAAAGAAATTGACATGCGGTCTACGCAAGTAAAGAAATGATTACAAACATACGGTCTACGCAGGTAGTGTAATTAACATGCGGTCTACGCAAGTAAAGAAATTGACATGCGGTCTACGCAAGTAAAGAAATGATTACAAACATACGGTCTACGCAGGTAGTGTAATTAACATGCGGTCTACGCAAGTAAGGAAACGATTACAAACATGCGGTCTACGCAGGTAATGTAATTAACATGCGGTCTACACAAGTAAAGAAATTGACATGCGGTCTACGCAAGTAAAGAAATGATTACAAACATGCGGTCTACGCAGGTAGTGTAATTAACATGCGGTCTACGCAAGTAAGGAAACGATTACAAACATGCGGTCTACGCAGGTAATGTAATTAGATGCGCGAAACCGCGCAACGGAATGCAATGCACAAAACAGCGTGATGGTTTGAAATGCACAAAACAGTGCGATGATTTGAAATGCACAAAACAGTGCGACGACTTGAAATGCGCAAAACAGTGCGCCGATTTGAAGTGCACAAAACAGTGCGACGACTTGAAATGCGTAAAACAGTGCGCCGATTTGAAATGCACAAAATAGTGCGCCGATTTGAAGTGCACATGGGGCAACTTTTGGATCTTGTAAAAGCCAAAAGGATACAAAAAGGATACAATCTTGCATGGGTTGGAGTGCTACGCACTGAAAACGCAGTCCGAAGTCAAAACGGAGGCCGGTTGAGCATCGGAAATGCACTTTCTTGCACTTTCTTGAGCTATGAAGACCAAAAACTCCTCATATGGCCTAAACAAGGCTGTGGGAACACCACCGGCTGGAAGGGGAGGCCACCGGCTGTCCACCGGCTGAAGAATAAATCCACCGGCACAAAAAACTGCCGGCCGACACAAAATATTGCCGACCAGCAAAAAGTTGCTGAATCGGGGCAGATTCGACTTTTCACCCTGGGCATTATAAAATAGGGTTTCCAAACCCTATTTTCTCATTCCTCTTCCGCCGAAATCCTTCACACTCTCTCTCTAGAGCGTTTCCCTCTCCTCGTTTCTCCGTTTCTTCGCGTTCTACGCCCGTTTCGTCGTCAGATTAGCGATTTTCTTCGCGTTTCGGACATTTTCAACCGATCACATTTTTGTTTCGGTGCCTCGTTTGGCGTTTCCGCCTTTTCGGGGTTTGTTCCCCTCATTTTCCTCTTCATTCCCGTGCCTTTTCACATTCCGGCCTTCCCGGCCATTTTCGACCTTCTCGGGAGTTGACTTTCCGGTTGACTCTTCGTATTCCAGCCCGGTTTTCCTTCCTCTGGCCATTTTCTCATTACTCTTGACATGGCGGATGACATTCCACATGGCGGGACTCCCCCGGACCATGAGATGGATCCCGGGGTCGAGCTTCTATCGTTGAGCGAGCGCCCATTCGACCCGGCGACCTACCGACCGGCGGTCCATGTTCTGCCCCCCGACGGCCTGCGCCAGTTCCGGAGCTTTGAGAGGCACATGGCGCCCGAGCTATTGCTGCGCGAGCCTACCTCCCACCTATCCTTCGGCGCCTCCGAGGTAACTCTCTTTCCTCAACTTTACTTTCCGCAATGTAGGATACAAAAACTGTCATAGCTAGTTGTACTCTTTGACTGCTGAAATCTGATATATTGTAGACTGTAGTTGACTGCAAACATACATACAACTGATATCTGTTTGAGACTGGCACATGCACACACACTGCACTAACCCTGAATCACTCAAACACACAGCGCACACTGCATTTCACTGCAAACAACACTGGTACCCAGCATTCGCTTAAATCTGTCAAACTACACACACATGCTATACTGTACTGAACCACCCGAACACGTTGACACATCACACGCTGTAGTTCACTGTAAGCACACCGGCGCCCGGTACTTGTTCAAACTTGTTAAACCTGCACGCATACTATATCTACTCTGAACCACCCAAACATGCTGACACATCACACGTTGCAGTTCACTGTAAGCACACCGACACCCGGTATTTGTTTAAATCTGTTAAACTTGCACGCATGCTATATCTGTTCTGCTTCTTAGAACTGCATTTTGAACGTTGTCTTACAATTTGTTATTTTCTGTTTGCAGGAGGATTCCCATACCATTCGCAGGTATGGGAATACTGGCGCTCGGGAGTGGTACGATGAGCTCCCTGACGCGGTCCGTCACATCGTGGATTGAGCGGGTTTCGGCGCCTTCTGTCGAGGACTCTCCAGGCTCTCCACATGCAGACCCCTCCTCGCCGCTCTAGCGGAGAGGTGGTGGGACACCACGGATTCTTTTCACTTTTCGACAGCAGGGGACATGACGATGACCCCTTACGATTTCTCGATGCTCACAGGCATCGGGGTAGGGGGTGATTCGATCCCCTTTGACATCGACATGGATGAGTGGACCGCCACTCAGGTCCATCTACTGGGAGAGGCCCCACCTCTTGCTCGTCCAGGCTTCGTGCGGTACTCCTAGTTCGAGGTCCAGTTTAGGGTCCAGCCCGTGTTGGAGGAGGAGGCGCAGATGACCCAGGAGGACGTAGAGAGGTATGCTCGCGGCTTCCTCATGTTCCTGTTCGGGACGACCATCTTCACCGACCGGGCGAACACCGTGCCTCTCTGTCTTCTCAGCGCACTGGTGGACGTCCGGGATATCCTGCACTATGATTGGGGTGGTGCCGCTCTGGCCACCCTCTATGGATACATGAGCTCGGCTTCTCGCGGTAGCGGCCAGCTGCTCGGAGGCTATTGGCGGGCTTGGGAGGTACATTTCTTCTCCGCTTTTCATTTCTGCCTTATATTTTCTGTATTATGCACACTGCACACACTATAGTCTGCTTCATACTCGCTGTATACTGTACACACGGCACACACATACATTCTGCTTTACACTGACTGCACACTGCTCACACTGTACACTGTACACAATACACTGCACAACACACGGCTCTGTCATTTCTACTTTATTCTGTATTCTGCTTTATCTGATAAATGCACTGGTATTTATCTTGCAGTTGTGGGTTTACGCCTACTTTCCTAGGCTTGCCCCCGTACCAGTCGCGGAGACCCCTCTGGTCGTCCCCTTCTCACGGCGCTTCGACGGGAGATGCACTCGGAGGCCACGAGAGACATTCGGCTTTTTCCGCCGATATTTCGACACCATTACCCCCGCCGAGGTATGTTTTACTTGCAGTTCGTTTAAGCTTCGCTTTTCCACTGTATATTTCAAAATAGTAGATAACAAACTATCTGTTACTCTCAAATCACATGGCGACCGTGGGCTCCGTTGTCGGCGGTGACGCGGGATCGGTTTGCCGGTGCGGAGGAGACCTCGCGTTTCCGGATCTTGCTGGAGGGTCCGGTCTGTCGGGCTTGGTACCTGGGCGAGCGTTTCCTACGCCAGACCCTAGGGTTACCTGAGTAGATAGTCCCAGTTCACCCTCCTGCGGACATGAGGGAGACCGAGAGGCTCACGACCGAGCAGATGGACGATTACACCGTTGGCTGGGAGGAGGCCGGCTTCAGAGGCATCGGCGACTACCGGGAGTATGTGCAGACATACCTGATGCGACCTCTGAGCGGCGGCCGTCGAGCAGAGGGATCCAAGCCGGTGGCGCCAGCGACTGGGGCGAGAGCTGGAGCTGGAGCTGGAGCAGGGGCTGTGAGGAGGGCCCGGGTCCGTGGCAGGGGCAGAGTTCAAGGAGGACGGGGAGCTGGCTGGCCCGCCCTGCCTGCTGCACTGACTTTCCGAGGGCAGGGTGGGTCGACCTATCAGATCCCCTTCGCCCCTCCGCCAGCTGATCATGAGTTCATCGACGTCCCCGACCTACCACCGGTATGTATTATTGGATTTTGTACAGTCATTTCATTTCAGTTTATTTGATATTCCACAGAATATTAATGCATTTGACACTTTTGCAGGCTTCTTCTGAGTACACCCGTCAGTCGTTGGCGATGAATGCCTCGATGATGGGGATGCTTCAGTGGACTTTTGATCTCCTGGCCCTCTACAGCATCCCGGTATGTTCTTCTGACACTGGCCTCAAACCATTCATACACTGCTTTACATAATCCGATGCACGGCACAACACCTGATACACTGATCTCACAGTATCTGATACACTGCATACACTGCATTCTGCACTGTACCTTGCACTGATAAACTGCTCACGGTATTCATACACTGTACTCAGACACTGCATTCTGCACTGATAAACTGCTCACGGCATTCTCATACTGTACTCATACACTGCATTCTGCACTGATAAACTGCTCACGGCATTCTCATACTGTACTCATACACTACATTCTGTACTGATAAACTGTCCACAGTATACTGATGCATTTCCCTTTTGTGTACTTTTTCAGCCTCCTTTCCAGATCCCCATGGCAGGCGGCGCTCCAGCTGGACCTTCTGTCCCGGCTCGAAGGAGAGATGAGGAGGGCCGAGTATTCCCCCGCTCCAAGGCGGGGCGCGTTCATGTCGGGAGCAGCTCGCGAGCTCCAGTCCCGGATGATAATGATGACGAGGATTCAGAGGCGGAGGCAGAGGCGGAGTCAGAGTCATCAGAGGAGGAGACCGGAGACGGCACTAGCTCGGGCTCTGACGACGGTGCTGATGATGCTCCTGGACCCTCATCCAGGAAGAGGACTAGGACGGACTGATGGCCCCTCCCCCGGAGTGCTCGGCATGGATACGGATTTTTTGTTATTTTTCTTCCTCTTGTACTTTCCCTTTTTTTTTTTTTTTTTTTTTTTGGTAGTTAGATTACCTTGTACTGCCTCAGGCAGATTTTTGTTTCCAAAACTTGTACATTTGAAAAGATAATGAAATGAAACAAACTTTTTATCTGAAAAAGTGTTTACATTTACATATCTCATGTATTGCATCGCATCTCATCATGTTACACCTCAATGTAAATGGAATCGATTGGTTGTCTGAAAATTGAACATTTGCACTGTAATAATCAGATAACTAAACAGCCAACGGTAAAATAACCCAAGCAACCCACTGCCTGATTCTGAACACATGGCCCTTACTCCGTTGAGGATTAATCTGCATACAGCCCATAACCCAACACTTAGTTCATTCTGCACACAACAAATCCTGAACAAACAGCCCGATCTGACAAGGCGGACTACGGATGTGAAACCAGCTGGAGTTGAAGCACAATCGAATGTAGAGAATGGCACAACATTCTGAGCATAAACGATTAACTTTCGGAAAAGGGGTTTTCTTAACCGGGGTATCGAGCCTTCAACTGAACACAACGGGGAGGACTCGAACAAAGAGGTACGCGACCTAAACACAACGAGACACGCTCGGAAGAGACCTAAAACAAAGGTTGAGGTAAACAAAACAAAAAGACACGATATACAGACGTGTCAACGAAGATGGGGGGAGACCTCAGATCCTGAGGAGCCAGTTTCTCTGGGTATTGTTTCCCACCCTTTCTGATTTGTGATTCTCACATCACTCGGCCCTCAGGTTCGTTTTTTCTCTCAAAACCCTTTTTCTTACTTTTCTCTCAACTTAAACCTCTCTATTCTTTATTCTCTCATTTTTCGTCCCTCCCCAAGGTGGTTAATGAATGAATAGGAAGTTGCGGGTTCATGCCCGATGCGGTTAGCTCGCAGCTATTTCTCCTGGTGGGTAGAGTGCCCTCCTGGCAAGTACGTCGACGACGGAGGGGAAAGACAGAACACCTGACTCAACTGTGCCCCTAGTTCATCATTTTGACCATTTTTTTTGTTTTCTACTCAAACAGTTTCGATCAAGATGAGAGTCGGATTAACGTACTTGTCCGATTTTTGGTTTGAAAGCCATGCAAGTCAGGCTGTAAGCACTGAAAATTTTCCTTTTTGGGTCCGAGAAAATAGTCAACTTCGGTAAAAATTTTCAAAAACTATTTTTGCAAACGGCTGATGCTCAACTAGCATGGAACTTACCCTTTTGAGATGCGCAACCTCGGATCGGAGGCAATGGAAAATTGCCCCTAGTTTGAAGGACGCCGCATGGCAACGGAAAGTTGTCCCTAGTTTGAATGGCGGCTCACGGCGACTGGTGGCAACGGAAAGTTGCCCCTTGTTTGGATGGTGCCGCAGCAGTCCGCAGACAGTTTTCATTGGCGGTGGCCGAACTCCTGGACGCAGAGACAACGAAGACGGTCATAACAGATATATGGACACAATCACCTTAAGAAGTGTTGGCGACTAGACCTTGAGATGAAGTCGAAACCATTGCATGGACTGAAACGCTATGAAAGCGTTGGGGGCTGGACTTCATGATGAAGTTGCCTACGTATCCCAAGCATGGGAATCAAGCCTTACGTAGTTCCGGTTAAGGTACACTCGGGTATTTTAACCTTCACTTTTTTTAGGCTCTCACTTTTGCCAAGGCGCCCAATGCGGATTTTCGACCTTGCGAGTTTCTTTTCATTTTCTTCTTTTTTCTCTTTTTTTTGTATTTTCTTCTCTTTTTTTTGCATTCTTTTGCTTTTCTTCTTTCTTGCTATTTTTGTATTTTTTCTATATTTTTCTCTTGCTCTAACTTTTGCCTGGGTCGCCCTTCCGGGTTTTCGGCCCAGCGAGCCTCTCAAAGGGTAAAAGTGTAGCAAGTCCATGCCAAATGGTTTATAAAGTTGAAGCCTCTCTGTATCTAGGAGATCGGCTGTTGCAATGATTTGCAGAAGAATCCGTCCCGGTAGCTTCATGAGCTTCTTCTGGCGAGATCTATTCCTTCTGATTCGGCTTTGGTGCCTCTTGCTCGAGGGCTGCTTCAGAACTGGCCATATAGACCTTGCATGGCGTTTGTCCGTTGAACTTTCTGAACGGGTTCAAGGCTTGAAAAGGACGGGTCGAGTCTTGAGGTCGAGAGCGATCCTAGGCTGCACAGTCTCAAGAGCGGTTCCACACAAGTCTTCACAGGGCCGTGTAAAACATTTGCTTTTGAAAGGTTTTTAAGAAAGCGACGAATCGCTCGCGCCGAAGATAGTGTGGAACCAATCTGGATCAAGCCAGGGTCCTTCCCAGTACTCACGCTAACAAACATGATTCCATTCATTAAAAGGCTTAGCATGCTTCTCTTCCTCTCAAAATGATCAAAGTTTTGCAAAACCCGAGGAATTCTTTCCCCTTCGTTTTTATCACAATGTTTCGAAAAAGTTTTGAAGAACTTAGGTCAATGCAATAATTCTCAAGGCACAGAAGAGCAGGTAGAATGCAGGGTCGTTCCATTCAAAACCCCTGGCACAACTAGTCCAAAACAAATAATAAGCACGGAAACATGATGGCCGCAGCTATTTCATTCAGGTTTCTCAGATGTAACTGGCTCCACAGCAGAGACAGACTCAAAAAGAAAGCAAAAAGGTTAAATACAAGATGGTGTTCGACGCAACAGCCCCGGAATCACTTGACATCCTATACAACGGGACTGTCTCGGTACCACAGGACAGACCCAAAAACAAAAAGACTGACTCAAAGTAAAGAGGCAGACTCAACACAAAAGACTGACCCGATACCCGAGCCAGAATTTACAAAACTCGGTTTCACCGATGCTCAAAAACGCGTGCCAAACGCTATACCCCAAAAATAAACTGAATGTCGCCCGCGGGCGGTTCACTTTCTGATCACAAATTTGCAGTATCCTTGAAGTCCAACAGCTCGGTAGTGACAGAATTTGCCGAGGTAGGTGGGAGGATGACCTCATTGTCGATCAAATCTTGCACTTCATGACGAAGGCGGGAACAATTGTCAGTTGGATGGCCTGTCTGCTGATGGTACGCGCAGTACTGAGTAGCATCATGTGCGGCGGGGAGATTCTTTGGGAGTGGCCGAGGCTCCAAGGGTTTAAGATGCCCCTTTTTAGCCAATATCAGGAATGCCCTAGACAAAGGCATGTAGAGGGCGTGAAAGGCTCTGTGTCCCCGAGGCAGATACTTTGAAGTTTGAGGATTCTTGCTAGATGTGCTAGCGAAAGGGTCGGCTGGCACTGCCTTGGCTTTTTGACCTCTTCCCGGTGCAGGGTTGGGAACGACAGGAATTGTCTGGGCATGATGGGACCCATCCCGATTTTCTACCTGGCTTGAACTGCCTTTGATTGAAGTGGAGAAAGCATCATCCACAGCTTTAGTCACGATCGCAGATGTTTGTTGCTTATTCATCCTTCTGACTTTCAGAGCCTCGACTGCCCACAGCAGTTGTTCAATAGGATCGGCATCTACCTTTGTCTTGTCCTTTCCTCTGGCGTCAATCTGATCAAGGGTCTGGGTTGGTGCTGGCATGTTGTGGCTGTAGCCGGAAGCCACCTCTGGCTGGCTGAGCTCTATCACAATCCGCCCCAGTAGCGGGGGCTCCTGTGGTATGAAATTCCCGGCATACGGCACCGCTGGTGGTGAAGCCGACATTCCATAGGCCAGATCGGCCACGGACCTCTGGAGGTCACCTATCATTCCCATCAATTCAAAGGTGGTGGGCTCACGAGCCTGGTATAACTGGGGAGCCCAGACCGGGTGCACAACGGGCGACCTGGGTGGATGTGACATATTGATGCTGGCCTCACTCTGTGGAGCGGTCCCCTGCTCCAATGCAGCCGTCATAACCACAATTTCTTCTGAATTTTGTGCCGTCATAAATCCTGCCTCGGCAAGGGGAAACACTGGCTATTCTGTATCAGCTCTCTGAACTCTCTGAACTGAAAGGAAAAACAAACAGCATTTCAGCCCCAAAACGGATCAAACACAGGTGTAGCCGAACAACTGCACTCCACTACTGATCACCGTTCCCCGAATTTCTGTTCCCCACATACTGAATTTGATACCCGCGGATATAACTAATTTCTTGGCAACACTGATACTGGTGCCCTCGAGCTTGATACTCAAACTTGTAAACTGGCATGTACGTTCCTGTAGAGATACACTCCAAAAGCACATAGCAAGTAGAAAGAGCCAAAACACCCCTATGTTGGGGTAGGGTTTCCCTGTCCTATTTTGTCAGGAGCTAGGGTTTCACTATGCACGCAGCAGTTTCAAACAACCTAACATTGGGTGAGCAACCTGTCCTAACTTGGAATGGTCACTATGGATCCGAAAATGCACTAGGTCGAATGGTCGAAAAGGGTGCCCCGGTAAAACCGGGGTTTGTGTTCCCATACTGTCAGAGCCCATAGCCGGTCAGCCTTATGGTCATGCCTTGACAAGACAAGCCTCCGGCAAACCGTTCAGGAATGGCAGATGGCAAACACTGTGTTCCTAGGCGCACTAATGCACATGTAATGCAAAGAAACACATAACCGAAATCAAAACAGGATATCATGAGTTCGAGTCAAGCTCTCTAAAAATCCCCAGCAGAGTCGCCAGAAACTGTAGACGCGCCCGCGTGGGCCTCACTACAGTTCGGACTCTCGATTTGTGTCATGGTTCTAAATCTAAACCAAAGAGTCCAAATCTGGCAAATCGTTTTGAGAAACAGATTTTTGAAAAGTAGTGCCAAACATGGACTGTTTTGCCAGATACAGAGTCGCCACCTAAATATTTTAAAATGGGAGAATTTAGGAAACCCTGACTCGGTGCCGAAGGCCACATATCCGTCATCACCGGAGTTGTCTCGGTTCGGGAGCTTGGGTACGATCGGGGAAGGTCAGCTATGAGCACCCCCTTTCGCCCGGTCCGAAGACCGGCCTCTACTAACCGTGATATCCATTTTTGGGAACTTTATGTGTTCTTATTCTGGTTATTAACCTAGAATTACTATGTTGTGCGCGCAGCAAACAAGTGTAGACTAGATTGCCTAATTTGGGAATAAACATTGCATATCCGTTTGTTTTGGAAACATTTTGGAATTTGCTACTCGCAAGTAGGCTAAAACACGGATTTCAATGAGTTTTTCCAACTCAAACAATCCAACCTTCACCCACAGGCATTCAAACAGTTTATAATACATAAGCATCTAGCCACATGTTAAGCATGTTATCATGGCAACATTCACACTCATGCGATATGCTAAAACATAAATACTTACATCGTACTCCGTGCCAAAACAGTAAACTAGTTAGCAAACATGCATGTCCTAGTTCATGTTAAATTGTCTAGTGCAACACATACAGGATGCAATTAGATAGGCTCGGCTAATCCTAAACATGGCATGTGAAATGCGATCAACTATCACATATTCAATTTGTGAATTGAAGTACAAATGCAGTTAGCGTGATGTACCGAGCCTAATGCATGCAATACAAATGCGTGAATGCACGCATGCATAGCACAAGGTATGCTAAATTAAACGTGCCCTAATCTACCATCATAAACCGGTAAATAAAAGGGAAGAAAGACGTGGGGTTGGATGACATACACACCACTCACACACACTTATTACAGATTTGCCCACACTCGGAGGATCCAAATAAATATTACAAATTAATTAACTACGCAAGCTAATTAAATATTACAAAATGCCTAATCAACTAAGCAAATTAACTTAAGCTAAGAAAATAGGAAATCGCCTTGGGAAATGCACCGCCATGCATAGGCTGCCTCTGTTTTCCTTCCTTCACTCCTCTGGAGGCTGCCAAAACCTCAGGACTGCTTCCTTGGACATGGAGGAACACCACCGGCTGAATGGAATTGCCACCGGCAGTGGGATTTATCCACCGGCACAAATTGAAGCTATCGGCAGATAAAATATTGCCGGTCGGCACTTGACACTGCCGGTCGGCAAAGAAAGCCTGCAGAACCTGCAACTCACAGCAACAGAGGGCAAGGCAAAGCATGGCAGCACAATTCAAGGCATGTATGCACCAACCATGTCCCTTATCATGGTAATGACTCAAAGGGGCATGCGTCCCGATTCTCGGACCACCAATCACGCATTTCCATGCATGATGGCCCAAAGAACCAAGTATGTAACTTTCATGTCAAATGAAATGCAAACCAATCAAACAAATTAAGGCCCAATTCCTATCATCAAGTCAAGGAACAAGGCATGCATGCAAGATGCAATGCAACCTAGGCATACAAGCTAAGGATGCAACATGGCATGGCAAGGCACTTATGCAAGCATACAAGCAAACATGAGGCAATGCTAAGGGATGAAAAGGTGGTCTTAAACATGATTTGGGCAGCTCTAATAAGGCCTAAAATAAGGGCCAAAATGACCAAAACAAGGGACCAAAACACATGCACACATACATATGATGAAAGGCCAACACTTAGGCACAAATTGGACAACCCTCAAACACATTTGAAAGAAGGTAATCATGGGCATATAGCATGCGACATAAGCATTGAAAATCATGTTAAAACATGAAGCCAAACCAAGCAACAAATCAAGCCAAACATGCAACAAATGGCCTAAATGCTTGAAGCAAGTCAAAGGGGCTTGAACCATGGCCAAGCCAACCAAGCCTCACGAGGCTAAGAGGGCTTAAAATAGGTTCAAGGCAGACCTAGACCATGCAAAGGGAACTCCCTAGATGGCATCTAAGTGGCTCAATTTCAAAGCATGCACTATGGCCAAAACATGGAACATGCTACACATGCTTTCAAAGCATTAAAGAAGCATTCAAGGCAAACACATAGGCACGAAAACGGGACTGAAATAGCATGTGGGGTGGTTCCGAATCACCAAATCAATACAAAGATGTCATGCTATACATGCACGTACTCAAGGCCAACAACCCGGAATACAAAGGAGCTATACTAAGCATGCCAAATCCGACCCAAACACTTATGGACAGACCTAAACCATGTCAAGATAAGCACAAAATCTTCACAAATGTAAGCCTAAAACATGCTAGAAACAAAGGCACACAACCTAAGGCATGTTAAGGGATCACAAGGCATTACATGGCAACTATGCTAAGCATGCATGGAGTACCAAAACCAATTTAAAATCATGTTATATTATGGATATATAAGCATGAAAAACAGCCTATACATGCTCAACACACACTCAAACATAGGCTCCCTTTAGAGGCCAAAACATGCCCTTTCCAAGGACAACAAGGAGAGGGGGCCCTCTCCTTCTAGAGACTTCAAGGCACCATCTTCCCCACTGAAATCCCTCAAGATTTCAGTGGTGAAGAGGCCCAAACACCAAAGTCCCGAAACTTGCACAAAATAGCACAAAATGAGGCCTTTCAAGGCCTAAGAGGGGTCAAACACCTCCAAACCACAAAACACTCTTAACAAACAACCAAGAGAGCTTAAAAATAGAACTTTTTTTTGTTATACAATAAGCACAAAACAGCTCTAAGATAGGTAGAAAATCAATGCAAAAATGGGGAATATAAAGTCAAAACAAATGGTGGACCAGCTGGTTCTTCAAGCTCAAAACCACTCAAGAACACCAAGAACAACCTCTTAGAACCTCAGTAGCTAAGGGAAGGTGAAACACTATGTGTTTGTGTGCAAAAGTATGACACAAACACACTTTAACACACACAAGAGGGAAAAAGAGAGAGATAATGAGTATCAAACCCTAACCCTAGAACTCAAACCCTAACAATGGCTGTCTAAGCTCTCCAAAATATCTTAAGTGTCCAACCTTAGCAACAAGAGAGAGCCCCTCTCTTTATAGAAGCTTCTTGTCTTGTAAAGCTTACAAGACAAGCTTCATAAGAGGGAGATCCCTCCATACACGTGTATGGAGGGGAGCAAAAGCAAGACAACTGTCTTAAAATATCTGCAAAAGTAGATGCACAGTAGTCGGCCGGCCAAAAATGCTATTTTGGCCAAAAGGAGTGCCGACCGGCACTAAAAGGTGCTGACCGGCAACAAATAGTGCCGACCGGCAATATACATTGCCGGTGGAGACAAAAACCAGCCGGTGGCCTCTAGCCACTGCCAGTGGTGGGTGGGGATGGTCTACAAGCCCTACCCTGCCTCTCAAAGGCAAAACACAAGTGTTTGGTGCAAAACCAGACACTAAACGGTCGAGTTCGGAGATCCTGAGGCAAGGCGCGTAGCCGAGACCTCCGGGAACTCCAAACGAACACAAACATGGATGATCACCGAGTGTTCAAACGGTGACGTCCAAGTCTTGAGGACGGTCAAAAATGTGGTGTCTACAATGATGGATCACAGAATTGCTATAGACAGTCGCAATCCCACCTTTAAATGGATATTTTACCAACTGGTGAACTGTTGATGAAACTACCTTCATCTGATGTATCCATGGCCTTCCCAAGAGTAGATTGAAAGTCGCCGGTACGTCTATAACATTTAATTCAACCTCATGTTCAGACAGGCTGATTAATATGTGGCTTTTAAAGGTCCCCATGACTTCTTGGTTGGTGTTGTCATAGCCTCGAACAGCTTGAGTTGTAGGTGTGAAGTTAGCTGGCTTCAAACCTATGGTGTTAGCAGTCCTTGCCGGACATACATTAATCGCCAAGCCAGTATCCACTAGTACCATCGGGATCCATTTATTCTAGCTCTCTAGCATCACGTATAGTGGTCTGTTGTGGTTCGCACCCTCAGGTGGTAACTCTTTATCCATAAAGGATATCACTGACATAATGTCCCCAGATGTAACCAACGACACCAGTTGGTCAATGGTGGTGTCGATGGACAATTTCCTTCTGTTCATGGCCTCCAGCAGCGCCTACTTATGTTATGGAAAGCCATCAATAACCCCCAGATTGATATGTCTGCCTAAATCTTCTTGAGCTATTTCAAGACCAGGTCTTCTTCAACGTCTTTCACTTTCGATTTCTCAATCTCTCTCCCGAAAGATTTTGGCTGATCTAAAGCCGAATGTTTGAAATATCGACCACTTCGGGTCATATAGTTGATCTCGTCGATATACCATGTATCATCAAGGGCGTCAGCTTTCTAACCTTCGTCAATATACGCATGGCTCAGATCATTGTCTTCCTAACACTCTCCCTCAGCCATTGTCAAGCTATCATTAGGCTCTACCTGAATCATGTTCACATAACTCTCTTCATTGGCATACCATTCCTTCTTTGTAGCTGATCTAATCTCTTCTCTCCAGTACTGTCGAAGTTTCTTTGGCATCTTTCCCTTATCACCAGCCTTCCATACGGGCTTCTTCATGGTTTGGACATCTGTCTCGGTCCCTTTTTTTCTTTTCTCCTTTCCCTACTCTAGGGTTATCTTCCTCTCAATCTCCTCTATTCTTTCACGTTGCAATTATTCCAACTCTCGTTCTTTGTCAGTTATAGGCATGCCTCGGTCATGGGCACGGCCTCAATCTTGCTGCTATCACCCACTTTCTATTTTTTTTTCACAATTTCCTCTGCTTGTTCCTCTATATCTGATTCCTCTTCACTCAACCACACATTACTGGTTTCGAGTTGTCTTGGCTCCCACCACCCAATCGGTGCACTACCCATATCTTCTTCTTCTTCAAAGAAGTAAACGTTCTCCAGATCTTCCGCTAGGTTAGCCAGGTTCTTTTCTAGCTCTACTAAGTTATTAAGGCCTTGTTCAGGCCAAACATTATGATTTTTCCCTAGCTCATCTTCCCCAATGGCGTTGACACTAAAAGAGTCCGATAGTATGACTACAGGCTTCGGTTGGTCAACAGCCACAATGTACAAGCTGTGGCCGTATTCCTCTATGCGGGAGGCCTCTTTCTCTATAACTCGGGTGTTAGACAACCTCGCCTCTAGTGCATTCTTCTTCTCCTCCGCCTCTGCCACCACAGGCCCTGGTTGGGTTGTGGGTGTTATGTCCATCATGAACATGTCCGTCCTTTCTGGAATAACCACCTTTAGTCTAGGTAGATGGGATGGGATGATATATGCACTAGGGTTACAGGTAGGTGGTAATGTATGGATTAGGTTAATGTTTTTAGGCAATGGGACTCAGTTATGGGCAGGGAGTGGGTTGTTGGTTACATTGGGTTTTGTGGGTGGAGAGATAATTTTATTGTCAATGAGATCCTGGATCTCATGATGTAGACGATAGCAATGATCTGTAGGGTAACCGTACTGTTGATGGAAGATGCAGTACTGGGTCGGGTCGTGTCTAGGAGGGAGTAGATCAAGGAGAGGCCGAGGGTCTAGGGGTTTAAGGTTCCCTTTTTCCATTAACAGTTTGAGAGCACGGGCCGGGTGTAGACGTGCCCGAGAACTCTCCGGCTCCGTGCACAAAGGCGCGAAATTCATTTTGTTCTTTAGCTACTACAGTTCAGACTCAATGTCATGGTTCTGAATCTAATCTCACAAAGTGCAATGCAAGACCGATAAATCACCAAAGAGTCCAAATCTGGCAAATCGTTTTGGAAAATTGATTTTTATAAAGAAGTGTCAAACATGGACTGCTTTGCCAGATACAAAGTCGCCACCTAAATATTTTATTTTGGGGGGAATTTAGGAAACCCTGACTCGTGCCTAAGGCCACGTGTCCATCATCACCAAAGTTGCCTCGGCTCGGGAACTTGGGTACGAGAGGGGAAGGTCATGCAATGAGCACCCCCGCTCACCCGATCAAAGATCGGCCTTTACTAACATGATATTTTGTTTTTGAAAACACATGTGTTCTTATTCCGGTTATTAACCTAGAATTACTATGTGATGCGCACAACATACAAGTATAGACTGGATCGCCTAAGTTGGAACAAAACATCTCATGTTTGTTTGTTTAAAAATGGTTTGAAGGTGCTACTCGCAAGTAGGCTAAGACGTGGATTTGCCACCCTCAAGTGGGCTTAGAAAACATGATTTTGCCACTCTCAAGTGGGCTTAAAACTCGCGTTTCAATGAATTGTTCCAATTCAAGCAATCTAACCTTCACCCACTGGCATTCAGACAGTTATATCAACTAAGCAGTTAGCCTCATGGCAAGCATGCTTTCATGGCAACATTAACACACATGCAGTATGCTAAAGCGTAAACACTTACAGTGTACTCCGAGCCAAAATAACATCATATGTTAGAAATCAATGCATGATCCTAGCTATGTTAAGATGCCTAATGCAACACATGCAAAATGCAGCTAAGATAGGATCGACTATTCTAAGATGGCATATGAGATGCAACTTGATAATCATGTATTCAAGTAGGAATTCGAATATAATGCAGTTAGTATGATGCGCCGAGCCCGGTGCATGCAAGACAGATGAATGGATGCAAACATGCAAACATAGGAATGCTAATTGAAACATGACCTAGAACTAACCATCATAAGCGGTTAAGTAAAATGGAGAAAGACGTGGGGTTGGAAGACATTCACACACTCACGCACACTTATTACAAAATTCGCCCTTTCGACGAAGGGTCCGAATAAATCAACTAGCTAGCTATGCTACACTAATTAATTATTACAAAACCTTAACTAATTAAGCAAATTAATTAAGTTACAAAACCAACTAAGTAAGAAAAGAAAGAAGTTAAAATGAGCTGCCACAACTTTGCCTCAAAATGATGAATGATGCATGCTCGATTGCCTCGCTCAGAAATCCGTTGCCATGCCTCATGTTGCCTCTGTTTGCACTGTTTTAGACTTCTGAAAACTGTACAAATCTCCAGAACACTTCTGATCCACCTCATAGACATGCTGAGAGGCCATCGGCCAAATGGTATGGTCATCGGCCAAGGGATAAGGGTCATCGACCACTTTTGATGCTATCGGCCAGACATTTTTAGCCAATCGGCACACCAAATAGCCGATCAGCCATCTCTTCCTGCAAACTGCTCCTTTTGCTGCAGCAGAGTACAAACAAAGGCATGGCAATACCTTTGCAAGAAAATGTTGTGTAACTACAACCCTTATCATGTCTAAGGCTCAAAGGTGTGTAGTGCTCGGCCAATCACGCATTTCGATGCATGATGGCCAAAGAGGCCAAGTTGCACAAATCAATATAGATGAAATGCACAAAAACACATAAATGCCTTAACCTCTATCATGCTTGATCAAGAGGGTTGGTGACCGAGAACTGAGGCACGTTTCATCACTTCAAGTATGAAATGTCCCTCGTTCTTCGTGTTTGGCTTGACGCCCAAACCAAACAACAATGCAAAGCAAGCATATTAAGCACAATGTAATGCATGCACAACTTAACAAAGCTAATGGCATGTGAACTCGATGCAATGCAACCTAAGCACGCAAACAAAGCTAATGTAACAAGCATGCAAAATGCCATGCAACCTAAACATGCAAACATGCAATGTACCAAGCATACAACAATATGCAAAATAGAACAAGCATGCAACAACATGCAAAGATGGACAAGCATGCAACGACATGCAAAATGGACAAGCATGCAACAACATGCAAAAATGGACTTAAACCAAAATGGATAGACCTCAATCATGCCCAAATCAGTGGCCAAAATGAAGAAATGATAACATCAAATGCAAGACAAAGCATGCACATGTAATGGCTTATCACCTAGGCATAAGAGCATAACTCTCAAGAGTGCTCAAAGAGGGACAAACATGGGCATGTAACAACACTATGAGCTCTGAAATCATGCATGGAATGATGCCAAATTAACCAAACAAAACAAGTATAGCATGTTAAGAGGCTCAAAGCTCAAGGTCAGTAAAGGGACTTGCACTAAGGCTATGCAAAACATGAAGCAAATGGCCCAAGAAAACCAAAATAGTCCTAAAGCATACCAAAGTAAGTCTAAAACATGCATGGACCAAAGCCATGACAAGTCAACATGAAAGGCATAAGGCATGATGCAAGTAAGGCCAACAAAGGGGATTGCACTACACCTATCAAAACCAAACATGGCATGACTTAACCAATAAAGATAAGAGTTATGGCATGTCAAAATAAGCCCGAAAACCCACTAAGATGGCATCCTAAAGGCCTAAGCACAGAGGCATGCACAATGATCCACTCTTAAGGCATAAAACACCAACTCTCCTAGGCATTAAAAGAGTGACAAGCACCAGTGTATGACCATGAAACATGCACTGAAATATCATTTCAAATTATGCCAAATCATGAGAATAGTCTAAGCAATGCATGCTAGTGGACTTGATACACAAAGCTAACAAGCTAGATTGAACCATGGCTATACAAAACAATGCATGCATGACCAAGACAACACAAATAAGAGCTTAAGTATGGTAAAACAAGGCTAAAAGCTTCTTTGAGTTGAGCCAAAACATGCAAGAATGATAGTCCAAACACAAGATGCATGTTATGCTAGCATGTAAGATGGCTCTACAAGTATGTGAAGCATGCAAGATGCTATCAAACCAACTTAAAACAAAGGTATAGCATGCTAAAATATCACCAAATAATTGCTAAAATGGAGCCAAAACAAGCTAAGCAAACATGCTACCATTATGAGCCATTTATACTAGCATACAAGACACAAGGAAAGGGGATGACCCTCTCCTATTCAAGACTCCAAAACCACCTTTTCACCACTGAAAATCTTCTAGATTTCAGTGGTAGAAAGGTCATGCAAAGGCTAGAACAAAGGCCAAAAGGGATGGCTCAAAACAAGGCCAAACAAGGCCTAATAGGGGGTAGACTACCCCCAGCACAAAAGTGACCTTAAACAACATTACAAGCATGAAAAACCAGAACTTTTTATAGTAGAAAGTTAAGCTTAAATCAGCATGCAAATAGGTCTAAAAGCTTAAGCCAAAATAAGGGATTAAAAGGTAGTTTCTCACCCTTGAAGAACACCTTCAAGAACACAACTCCAGCACTCTTCTCTGACCAAAACCAATCCAAAAACACTAAAACCAACTTCAAGAAGCCTCAGCAACAAAATGATGGTGTTCTAGTAGGTGCTTTAGTGCAAAAGTGTGAAGAAAGTGCACTTTTGAGCACAAAACAAGAGCAAATGTGGAGAGAGAGGTAAAATATAGAGAGAGGGTGATATATGTTTTGTATATCAAGATTTCAGAACCTCTGGAAAGGGAGGGGTCTCCCTTCTTATAGAAAATCAATTCTCAAGCTTGTTGAACAAGCTTGAGTCTTTATTCAATCCCTCCATACACGTGGAGGATGAGAATTGTGCTCACCAGTTGTCACAGCTGGCACAAAAATATCTGCAAAAGCAGGTGGAAAGGTCTCGACCAGAAAATATGGCCAATCGACCAAAAAGAGTGCCAATCGGCCACTACTTATGGTCGATGGCAGGGAAACAAGGCCGATGGCAGGGAAACAAGGCCGATGGCACAAGGCCTTGGCCGATGGGTTGGAGGGATGGCCAACAAACCACCCTCTTCCCTCAGAAGAAAAAATCACAAGTCCTTGGTCCACAACCAAGCACAAAACAGACAAGTTGAGAGATCCTAAGGCAAGGCGCGCAGCCGAGGCCTTCGGGAACTCAAAACGAACACGAGCATGGATGATCATCAAGTGTTCAAACGATGACGTCCAAGTCTTGAGGACAGTCAAAAATGGGGTGTCTACACCGAGCTCATGTGGAAGGGGGTAAAGGTTCTTTGGTTTCGGTTTAGGCTAGTAGGTTGTGAAGTTGTACTGGCAAAGGGATCGTCCATGTTAGCTGTTGCAGTGACGGTGTTGACATCTGTAGGCCGAGGAATAGTGCTACTGCTAGCATTAGTATTCTTGGTGAACGGCTTTGTTACAAGTTCACTGCTTCTATGGATGATGCCTTTCTTGAATGCACTTTTAATCTGGACCCCCAATTTGTGTAGAGAAGCAAATGTGGACAATGGCGCCACTATCATTCTTTGTAACATATCCGGCTCAAGATTCTGGACCACCAGCCAGACTTGCTCATTTTTCGAGGGTCTGTTTGTCATCCTGGCCGCCTTTACCCTCCATCTAGTGACAAAGTCAATGAAGGGTTCTTTGGGGTTCTGCGTAGTTGCTTCTAGCTCACTGATGGTTACCTCTATCTGAGTGTTATATGAATATTGATTAACGAACCCCTCAGACAGCTCCTCCTAATTTCGTTTTGTAGAATCCTCTAACTTCGCGTACCAGATGGCTGCCACATCGGATAGAGTTCTTCTGAACAACGATGGTTTTTAAGCCCTAGACAAGCCCATCAACCTAAACACATCTAAAAATAGGCGAACATGCACAATTGGGTCCTCACTCCTATCAAATCTATCAATATGAGACATTTTGAATTTTTTCGACAATCTGACCGAGGCTTCAGTATACCCGTATTCAAAATCCAGAATGAAATTGAAGCCTTGGGACTTTTTCAGCGCTTTCTCTAGCCTGGCAATTTTGATCATGGTCGGATCAATATCGTTGATGTCAAAAGGAAGGAGTCCCCCTTGGGGCTGTGCTAGAGGCTTCTAAGTTGGAGCCTGTGCAAACATCTCTTGAGGATCCGGGACCTGTATGTTTTTAACTGGTGGTGGTCGATTAGGATTTGGTTGGGCAGTCGAGACTGGGTGCACAGTAGATACAAATGGCCTAGATGGGCATCGTAGATCAGCGATAATTTCATCTTGTGCAGCCATCCTTTGGTTCATAGTATCCATGGTTCTCTGGAATACTGCCATCATGGCAGTAACTTCTTCTGTGCTTTGTGCCATTACTGGTATGGGTGAACTAGATACTGGTGAGCTAAATATGTGGGAATGGACAGGCATTTGTTGAGCGTTCTGTGCTGGTGCTGCTAACTGCATGTTCTTTCTTCGTCGAACAACCAGTGGAAGTGAGACTAACACTGGCTATCTACCAACAAGGTCTTGAGTTTTGCAAAGTCTGCCAGAGCGAGTCCACACAACTTGGGGGATATCGGATCTCTCTGAAGCTATGATTGTAAACTACCTAGCAAAAGAAAATAAAGAAAACAATCAACAATTGGACAGCACTTTGGCCCAAATCGCAACAGATATAATCACAACTATATTTCTCATTGATCTCTGCCCCCAAAACTATTTATTAACTTTTGAACCACTAATATGATATGTTCCTGTACTGTTTCACTATAAAAGCACATACCAGGTAAAAGAACCAAAACACCCCTATGAGGGGGTAGGGTTACCCTGTCCTAGATTTTGACATAATCTAGGTTGCACTACTTCAAGCAAGTAGTTTCATAACATCTTGTATATGGGTGAGCATCATGTCCTAATTTGGAAAAGTCACTATGGCTTTACTACATGTAGCTAGGCCAAATGGTCAAAAGGGATACATCAGCAACATCACCTAATATACCTCTCATACCTAACACTGAGAAATGAAAGGTGGATCAAGCGATACAACGGTGATTCAAACCCAAGGGTTGTGTTTCCAACATAGCAGAGCCCACGACCGCTTAGCCTTTTGGCAAGCTTTTGGGCAAGCCTCCGGCAAACTGTTCAGGAATAGCAGATGAAAAACACAGTGACTTAAAGTAACAATGCAAATGCAAAACAAAGAACATATAAGTATAGATAAAAAAATTCACATCATGAATTTCGAGTCAAGTTCTCTAATTCTCCAACAGAGTCACCAGAAATTGTAGCTTGCTTTTCGTGCTCCTCTTAGATACGATTAGCCCTACAGTTCGGACTCTCGTGGTTTTGAATATGATTTTACAAGTGCAATGTGAAATAGATAAACACAAATGAGTCCAAATTCGACAAATCTTTTGGAAAGTCGATTTTGAATAAAAAAATGCCAAAAATGGACCGCTTTGCCAAATTACAGAGTCGCCACCTAAATATTTTAGAAAATTTAAAAAACCTGTGACTCGTGTCGAAGGTTATCAATCTGTTATTACTAAAGTGTCTCGGCTCAGGAACTTAGGTATGAGAGGAGAAGGTCATGGATTGAGCACCCCACTCTCCCGTTCAAAGATCGGCCTCTACTAATCATGATGTGATTCTTATTTACATTATATGCTCTCGTTCCGATTATTTATGCTATCTTTACTAGGTGATGCACACAAGTATAGACCAACTCACAAAATTTGGACTACATTGATTTTATGTTTGTTTTGAAATAGCATTTGCGTGTCACTTGAAAAAGTGAGCTCATATTTACATTAATCAAATTATTCCAACTTAAGTAAAAGGCCTTTATCCATTGACATTCAAACAGATATATCACTTAAGCATTTAGCCTCATGGAAAACATGCTCGGTATGGCAACACAAATATACATGCAATATGCTAAAGCAAAATACGTTCACCTAGTACTCCAAGGCAAGCCAAATAAAGCTAAAATAATTAGAGGAAATGCATGTTCCTAAACAATGCAACATGACTAATGCAATGCATGCAATCATGCAATTAATAAGCTCGGCTACTATCATGGCATGTAAGTCAATTCAAGGCATGTGATAAAGCACGTAATCGAGTAAAGAATTTGAAATTGATGTTGGTTAGTATGATGAGCCGAACCTTAATGTATGCAAGCAAGACGAATGGATGCAAATCATGGAAAATGCTAAGGAAACATGATGCTCTATGTACCTATTATAAGCGAGTAAATAAAAGGGAGAAAGAAATGAGGGTTGGAAGACATACACAATTACTACATATTTTGCCATCATGCAAGAGGCTCTAAATGTCCAAGTGTCCAAATTAAACTAACTATTACAAACCCAAATGAATAATGAATGAGGGACTAACTAACTATCTAGTTTATTACGACAAAGATTGTAACGACCCCAAAATTCGTATTAGAGATTACCTTTATGGCCTTGTGGGTTAATGCATTTTAATTTAATGATATGTGTTCAAATTGAGGAATTAACTGTTGAGCCACGGCTTTAAAATTGAAATTACCGACCTTTACGGGTTCAGAAATCACAATTGAGGACTTGGATGTGTTAATGGAAATTTTTAGAACTATTTGGAAAACTTAATTGGAAATCTAATTTGTCTGATTCGTTAATGTACGTTTGGGTGGTTAACTTGGTATTGCAAATTGAAGGCCTTAAAGGCTTCAGAAACCAGAACAGGGGACATATTTATGATTATCATAATTTTTCGAGTCATCTGGAAAGTTTAATTGAAATTTAATTTTGTGCGATTCGTAAGGGCGTGTTTGGCCCTCCTTATTGGTGATAAAGCTTATATAATTAAATATATAGGTGTATATGAGTTATATGAGTAGGACTCATCTTTTGGAGCCCAAAAATATCTAAGAAGAGAGGAAGACCCGTGAGAAAGAGAGGCCAAGAGAGAGTGAGAGAGAGAGTTCACCATTGTTGGGAGCTTGAAGATGACTTGAAGAAATTGAAGAGAGAAGAAGGAGATCAACCATGGAAGCTTGGAAAAATTAAAGAGAACTATGAGAAAGTCAAAGAGTGAACTAAGGTAAGATAAATTATCTTGAATCCTTATGTTTGAGGCATCAATTTCATGAAATCATGATAATAAGGGAAGCTTTGAACCCATTTGAGTTAGGGTTCTATGTATATATTTGATTGAACCTTGATTTTCTAAGAATTTCTTGATTGAAGAATTAAAGTCATTATGTTTGTTTATTTTGAGGTTATGATGTTTGATGGAGATTAATAATGTGAAATTGGTCATGTATTAAAGGGTTTTGGGCTTTGATTTACATGTAATTAAGGTTTGATTTGAAAATGAGAAGTCCCAAATTTTCAGCCATTTTCGGACTGTAAATTGTCCAGGGCCGCACGTGCGGCACTGTTTCCCGCACGTGCGGAGACAGCTCTATCCATCCAACTTTGAACAAGCATATCTTTTGCATCCGGACTCCTTTTTGAGTGATTCTTGAGCCTAAAATCAAGTACCGGAAGTCTAGTTTCCAATGGAGGTAGTCTTACTCCCAAATTATAAATACAGAAATAGTTATGCCCAAAATAGTGACGACTGTTCACTTTATGTCAACCAGTTTTGTATCATTTCTTCACCTAAACCATTTCCCATCGATTTCTCCTGTTTTCTGAGACATGGATTATAAATTATTAAGGAATAATGAGCTTGGTACCACCATGGCTAATTGATTGAACGATCAAAGAGAATAAGTAAAGGATCGAGTATAATCTCATATTATGTGTTGTGCACTGTACTTGTAGGTCGAGACAAGGACATCGTCCCATTACTACCGGGAGCTGATCACTGTGAGTAGTAGTACCGTCGTAGTATGCTTTACTTACAACTAACAATTACCATTAGCACTCTGTTAATTGCAGGTTAACTATGTTAACGTATATGAAAGATTAAACAAATGTGTATACCTCTGTATGGTTCTGATTAATAGTTAATATTAACATTCTATTCTCCGTAAGTAAATTACGTCGTTTCTTAATGAATAAAGGGAACTTATGTTCATTCTTGAATAACGGTTTTAGTGTAAATATGAAAGCATACCGTTTTGCTACTAATGGGCCTGAGGCCGTTCAGTTATAAGTCATCGAGTATGGATATCTCCGAAGAATCAGAATAATTGGAAAAGCTATGTGTATCCGTATGAATCTGAAATAATTCTGTTGTGTTACATATGGACCCGAGGTCATTCAGAACCTACGATATGAATGCAAAGGTTTAACATTATTATGTGCTCTCTGTAATAGTTACTATTCTTATTCTGTTATACGCGAGACAACTGTGTTCATCTGTAACTAAACCATGAGAAACTTATGTGCACTATTGTATAATGGTATTCTTAGGAAACTAAGATTATTCTGTTTCTATTTATCCGTTCCGGTTATGCTATGTTATGACATGATATGGATTGTTCGGTCTTTAAGACCTAATGATTTCTGGTATGGAACAAAGTGCTGTACGAAACTAAGTGCTGCAATGCGAGTCACCTCTAGAATCCGTGCGAGACACCTCTTGAGTCCATACATACATGAACTGGGCTTAAAGCCAATCTGGGCCTATGGTCATTCTGTATGATCTGTTAGGCCTGAGGCCAATCTGTATTTTCTGGTATGAAATAAAGTGTTGTACGGAACTAAGTGCTACTGCATGAGTCACCTCTAGAGTCCGTACGAGACACATCTTGGGTTCATACATGCATGAACAGGGCTGAGGCCGTTCTGCATTCTGGGCTTAATGCCACTCTATTTAAGGGCTTAATGCCACTCTGTTTGAGGGCTCAATGCCACTCTGTTCAAGGGCTTAAAGCCATTCTGTTTAAAGACTGGGCTTATGGTCGTTCTGTATATTACTAGGCTTAAAGTCGTTCTGTATTATATATGGGCCCGAGGCCGTTCTGTATTATATGTGAACCTGAGACCGTATTGAAATATAGTTATGGATAAGACCTGTATATGGTTGGTATCTGTCTATTTATTTTATCCAAGGTTTTGCTTATTCAATTAACCTTCTTAAGTTGTTATTATTCACTGAGCCTTGCTCATTCTGTTTTATGTATATTTCTGTAGGTGAGCCATCGGGGATTGACACTAGAGTTGTACTGAGGTTCGCTTGTCTGCTAAGTCACCTGGGGTATGTCTCTACGTAGAGGCCTTAATTTATTGTTGGGAGTCTTATAAATTATTTAGTCTTATGTAAGAGTATGTGAGATCTATATAAAATCTGTGATTGTATAGGTATATTCGGAATGTATTTAAATGCTTAAATCCAATTAAACCATCATGTATGCACAAGTTCAATGGATGTTGTCTTTTATTGATATTGTTTCCGCCTAAGGCCCCATATATGGTTAAATATTATTTTAAAATTCTGTTTTGAGGCCTATGTACATGTCGGTCATGGACCAAACTTTTAGGGGCGGGTTTGGGTCGTGACAAAGGTATTACAACAAGAATATGAATAACAATATTACAACAATAAGATAAACAACAATAAGAATGCACAAGGATCGTATGCACATTGATGAAGACGATTTTCAGAAACTAGTCTGTCTACCCTCTAGGAATCTGCTCTATTTCGCCCTCATCCACTGCCCTTTGTTTCTGCCAAAAGTACTCTAGTTACTAAATATTGGAGCCCAGCACCCCCAATGAGGCCCCGCCAGGTCCAAACAAGTCCGGTCGTGCCCTATTTTCTTGTAGAAAAATGTTTTTGTGCTCTGAGGTGAAAACAGTGCAAACAAAGCCTTTCTAGGCCATGTTTGTCCTTTATGCTCTTCTCTATCATGGAGAAACTCAAGAGAAAAACGGGTTCGGTTCCGAAACCATCAATGGTCGCAAGTTGATTGCTTGATGGTTTCGAACACGATTGTACATAAATTAATGAATGCAATGAGAGACACACCACCCCTTCCTCCTATCAGGAAGTTAGTTCAAGGAAGGTGGTAGACATGCTTCAAGAATCATCAAGCATCACAAATTAGTATGTGATGACTCTAGAAGCATTGGATTCGGTATAATGTCCGACCGAATCTAACCAATTTTATTAATCTTCTTAACTCGGTTGATCCAATTTCAAGCCAATTTTATTAGTCATTTTTAACTTACCATTCCATTGCTTAATCATTTTGTCCAAAAGTGAGTGTTACATCCACTAAGTGTAAAAGCAATAAAGATGAAAAAGTATCGACTTAACCCGAGAAATGAGCCTTTCAAGCCCTTTTCTTCGAGAGAAATTACAAAGGAGGAATCAAACTCGTTTGCAAGCGATAATGGATTCCAAATCAGACCCAAAATGAGCGATAATGACTAGTCAAACTCAAAAGAGCGATAATGACATAGCCAGACCCATAATGGGCTATAAGGACTCTAAACCCAAACTTGAGAACAAGCTATAATGTGACATTCCTTTGTAATTTCCAAGGGCCTAACTAACAAGATAACCCCTTAGAAGCAAATACACCGGTGATAAAGAGGAATGACAAACAAAATGTTGTGTTTAGCATAAGAGAGATATGATACCTTTGGTAATGAACCTCCGTAGAGATTAAACCATTAAGCATGGATTTATTTCTTATGCTTGAATGACAACCCTTTATTAAACACAACTCTTTGATCAAAAAAACAAAGAAGGGAGGGAGGTTGCAGAGATGATTATGCAAAGTTGATTAACACAAAAGTGGGATTCTTTACAAGAAAACTAAGCATATAAAGCTATCAACTCAAATGACTCGATATCTAAGGCCTAAACAACCAAATCTATGAGGACTTACAACACAACAAGTATAATATTCAAAGCATAAACTATTTAAATGAATTAAAAATCTCCTAAAAAAAGCCCCTAAAATGTAAAAAATAGTAGCTAAAATCATGTTTAAAAAAGCACAAAAGATAGCCAAAAATAAGGAGATACAAAGCTAGTAAGCAAGACTAAGGAGGGGTGGCTAACCCCTCCACTTTTGGGACTTCTAAACCATATTTTCTAGCCCTTTTAAACTCTGAAAGTCAGTATGTAAACCCAAGAAAAGAGTGGTAAAACAAAGAGGATGAGCTATGGGATAAGGTGCAAGAAAGGGTGTTAAGCCTCTCTACCTTTGGTAGCTCTTTAACCCTAAGTTTCAGCACTTGGAAATGATCCAAAATAGTATGAAAGCACAAGAAAAAGATAGAAAAAGATTGAAATGAAAGAAAGAAAAAAGGTGGCAAGCTTATACCTCTTGAAAAGTGAAAGCTTTTGTTGTAAACCAAACTCAATCATAAGGCACTCTCAAGTTTGAATTACGGTTTCAAAGTCTCAACCAAGGCTCCAAGCTTAAGCTCTAATGGTGTATATGGTGTGTATATATCGTTCAAGGATGATATAAGAACATAGAGTTAGCTTGCAAGGGAAGAAGGAGCTTTCAAAGGTGTTTTTGGTTCTTTGAAATTTTTTTAACCCCGAACACAGAGGCATCAGCTCGTATTTATAGAATTTGAGCCAAATAGGTCATAAATATCTTCAAAAATAGACAGTTGGCAGATTCCTACCCAGAATAGTGTTTCTCGCCCAAAAGGCATGGCTGGCTCCAAATGAGCACAGCCAAGCCCCAATGTGGCTCCCTTGTTCCTCCATTTCAAATTCAACATAGGTTGGCACAGTGCTCAAAGATGGATTTCTAAGGTAAAAACAATGTGGGTATAGAAGCTTGGGATTGTTTAGAGCTCAAATTCGGATTCCTTTGTTCACAATTCAAACCATTTACACAATGTAACTTTCATCATCGAGTGCGTAGAATAAAGTGCCCAAGTTTTGCAGGTGGTTAAAAATGGGGTGTCTATACCAATGAACCATCATGTTTCCCTTCTCATCCGAGTATCACCAATGTAAGATAGACAACACCATGAAACAAAAATAGAAATGATACACATTGACAACATTCCTTCCATTTTGAACTATTTACAAACCTTATAATGTTGTTTCATTACAATTACCACCAAAAATAAAATAATTCAACAAGGAAAGATTCAACAAAAATTTCTTTATCCTTGTTACACCAAAATATCTGACTACACATAGTCATTTAGAAACTATCTCTAGCACACACAAAATATGATTCAACACAAGCTTTCACGCCCCAAAAATATTCTTCAATCCAAAACGTTCATTTAGGGAGCACTTCATCTTCATTTCCTGAAATGTGGCTAGTTTTTATAACATTAATTGAAAAACACATGGTCATACAATTCATCATTCTATAATTATTGTATTATATATATATATATATATGAATGCCCTTATACATGAGTATGCAAAATGTAAGTTAAAAAAACATTTTCAGAATTCAGACAGGGGGATAAATATACTATAACCATCCAAGTAAGAGCCAAAATTCAAAATACATACATAGATTTAGATTTTTTATACTTAAAATAGTCCCACATTTGTCGGCTCTAGAAACGGCAGGACGATGGGCACCTAAAAGCATTTTTCCCTTCCGCATTTGCCGACTCCAGAAACGACAAGGCCACGAACACCCAAAACCTTGTTTTTCCACATTCGTCGACTCTAGAAACAGCAGGCTCATGGATACCCAAAAACATTATCCCATATTCGTCCAGCGATATGCGCAGGCAGGGCAATTGGGCACCTTGACTGTAACAACCCTGAATTGTGATTAGCCACTAATCCATGATTAAGAGTGCCTAATCGGTAATTAAGAAGAAATTTTGAATTAATTGCATGTGTGTTGCATTATTTGAGTTTATATCTGTCTGCTATAGGAATATCTGTCTATATTTTTATTCTGTTTTGCGAATTGAAGGCCTTATTGGCATCTAATCACGAAATTAACTGAGATTACGTGTTATCTAGAATTTTTAGAAATTTATGGTAGTGTAGACACCCCATTTTGACCGGCCCTAAGACTTGGGCGCTTTCTTTTGATTACTCAATGATGAAAACAGGAATATGCTATCTCACAAAATTCTCAGTAAAAAGATGGAATATAAACTTTAATCCTAGTCTTACACCTGTTTTTGCCAAATTATTTTAGACTCCTTCTCCATTTTCTTTCCTTTTATTATGTATTATATTATATATATATATATATTATGTTATATTATTATATAATATTTTATTAAATTTATTCAGTAGCCTGGTTTCACCCACGCACCATACTTTTGTATATATATATATATATTATATTATATAAGGGTATTATTCCTCCTTTTAAAAAAAAAAAATTCACTACACTCCCATCGTGCGTCTTTTGTTTTCTGTGCCTTTAGACCCGCTTTGGTCAAATTATGTTGCATATTTGGCCTACTAAAATATATTTTATTAGTCCATGTATTTTAATTTTACGTAGTTGTGTGTTTTTATATATTTTTTTGGGTATTTGTACATGTATTTATGCTAATAATCTCTTTTATATATTATTATATTATAAAGTGCATAGTAATTTTACTGTGCATCTTTTGAAAACAAATCCTACCACCGTTTCTTCTTTTGTCCTTTTCTTACAATTATTTTCTATAAAAGGGGGAAGATCAGAGAAGGAAGGAAGAATTTTTTGGCAGGGGAGAAATCAGAAGAGTCAAAAAAATTGGGAGAGAGAATAAAAAAAAATGGGGATTGGTGCGAGGGAATATTGAGAGAAAAAGAATCAGAAAGAAGGAACTGTTAAAGTTGTAATTCCAAATTTTAACTGAGAATTGAGAACACATTCCACAGACTTGAGGGTAATCAAAAGAAAGTTTGTGAATCAGAAAATTCATCATGTCCCCGAAAGGTGAGTTTTTGCAAACTTTCATTTAATTTCAAAATGTGATATAATTTGTTTAAGTACTTTATTTATTGTTTTTCATAATATTTTTTTTCGCTTTAAATGGTCGGTTGAACCACCTAATTTTACTACTTTATCTGCTGTAATTTACGGTTGTATATAAACTGCTGTAATTTACATAAAATGTTGTAGTTTACTATTTATAAATTGTTGTAATTTTATCGCTTTAAATGGTCGGTTGAACCACCTAATTTTATTACTTTATCTGCTGTAATTTACGGTTGTATATAAACTGTTGTAATTTACATAAAATGTTGTAGTTTACTATTTATAAATTGTTGTAATTTTATCACTTTAAATGGTTGGTCGAACCACCTAATTTGTTAAAAGATGTGACCCCGCCAAATGAATAGTGATCGGTGGTGAATAGTAACCTCCGACGGTAAATAGTAACTTCCGGCGGTGAATAGTAACCCCGACGATGAATAGTACCTCCGGCGATGAATAGTACCTCCGGCGATGAATAGTAACAGCGGATGAAAAAAATGCCTGGTAAGATGAATAACGATCAAGAAAGGTGAATAGTAATTGTCGTGATGAATAGTAACTTCCGGCAGTGAATAGTATCTCGGGATGAATAGTGCTCCCGCAAAAATAAGTTTTCCCGAACAGAACGGAGCAGTCTTCCTACGTCAAGCAAAATATTTTCCGGCGCACATAAAGTTTCTTTATTTTATTTTATTTTATTTTTGAGAGTTTGTGAGGTTTTTATTTTGTTGTAATATTCCTTACTCTCTCTCTTATCTGGTTTGTAATAATTTATTCAGAGCGTTGTAATAATTCCCCGCCCCGCTTCTTTCTATCCCGTTCTTTTACTTGCTTTCTTTATTTGTACATAAACATCATATTTATTTTTCATCATAGTTATGCTTTGCATCCATGTTTCATGCATCTTGATTCGGCTAAGTTTGCATTTGTGGATTTAATCAATTCCTATGTGATTATGTGCGCTACCTCATGTTCTTGAGATGATTCACATATCATATTTTAGAGGCTGAATCATTAGTTGCATCTCATGAGTGAATTGCATTAGGATTTTGTATATAAGATCATGCATGTTTTACTAACTTTGTTTTGTAGCTTGTTCGCGGGTCGTCAAACATGTAAGTTTTTATGCTTTAGCATCCCGTTTGTGTATGTTTTTCTTACTATGTTTAAGCATTCTACCATGTGGCTATTTGCTTATGTGATATAATTGTATGAATGCCAGTGGATGGAGGTTGTGTCGTTTAATTTGGAATGATGTTGATTTTCATGTTTGTAAACTCAATTTATTTGGGTTATACATTTTCGAAACTCTTTCAAAACTACATGAAATCAAGTCGTTCCAAAATGGGTGACATAGTCTATACTTGTATGCCTCACATAGTAAATTTTAGGATTTATTAACTAATCAGAACATGAACATATAAATAAAATAAAATTCATATCATGGTTAGTAAAGGCCGATCTTTGATCGGGTGGGCGGGGGTGCTCATTATTGACCTTCCCCTCTCATACCTAAGGTTCCGAGCCAAGCATCCTTGGTAACGACGAACAGTGGCCTTGGCACGAGTCATGGGTTTCCTAATTTTCCCAAAATAAATATTAGGTGGCGACTCTGAGATCTGATGACGCAGTCCATTTTTGACAAAATTGCAATAAAATGGATTTTCAATAAAAGTTGCCAAATCTGGACTCTCATCTATGTTTCACATTGCACTCGTGAGAATAGATCAAAGAGATCTCGGGGGTCCGAACTGTTTAACGCGCACGGGTACCCCCCGGGCATGTTACAGTTTCTGGCGACTCTGCTGGGGATTTTATGAAACCTTGACTCGAACTCCATGATATGACCTGTATTTTCAATTATATGTTCATTGCATTGCCATCATTGGTGCACTTCAAGTCCTTGTGTTACCCAGATACTGGTGGGAGCACAGGTAAGCTTTTTGTGACACTACACCTATTTTTACGATACTTTAGAGGCCTTGTGTTGTAACCTTTTGAGATTTGTCAAAAGGGTAGCTTTGCTATGTAGCCCTGCTATCTAGCTTTGCTATCTAAGGTTCTCAGACTACGAAGAGAGGCTATTTGACTCTTCTGATTTCCTGGGATCTTTATTGGTTATGACCCGAAGGACTCTTTGGTAACGTCACCTTGACTTCAACCCCTAGAGTAGAGCCAACCTTGTGCATATAATGAGCTATAGTACCTTCCAAAATTAGGACAGGATGCTCTCCCATTTCTAGGATGTATGATGCCGCTTGTTTGAATAGTGAAACCCTAGATCATTTCAAAGTTAGGACAGGGTAACCCTAGCCCCCATAGGGGTGTTTGTTCTCTTTCATGCTATGTGTTATGCGCAATGTATGGGGATTCTTAGATTCAGATGAATGGTTCAGTCATTTCAGCTTGTGTGGTTGAGTTCAGTTTTTTTCAACATGAGTTAGCAGTAATCAGTTGAGCTGGGATGCTGATGAAATTCTGATTGGGGGTCCCATTTTGTTTCAGCAAGGTAGTCGAGCACTATAGCTTCCGAAAGGTCTAATATCCCCCAAGTTCTGTGGACCCGCGTTGGTAGACTTTGCAAAAGTACAGATTTGGTTCAGGGTCAGCCAGTGTTAGTTTCTTTGCCACCGGTTACACGAAGAAAAGCAAAAGCTTCATCAACTGTCCAGAATACCCCTTCTTCACCTGCTAGATTATCACCACTTAACTCACCAGAATCAGTGATGGCTCAGATTCCAGAAAATATAGCAGACATACTACTGGGCCTTCAACGGAGCATGGATATTGTTGCCACTACGGTTTCTGCCCAAGGCACTACTCTTGCTGCTCAAGGCAATACTCTTGCTGAACTGCAACGCTCATCTGGGGCATCCATTACTCAACCACCTCCGGTGACTCAGCCAGTTCCACCTCCACCTCCACCGGTTGACGAGTTTCCCGAACCTAATTCGCCAGAAGATCTGAGGGTTCCTGCACAAACTTCAGGAGGATCATTTCCTCTTCCACAACCAGTGGGAGGGCTCCATCCCTCTGAAGCACCTGAGTCTGACTCAACTATGTTGAAGCTGGCTAAGTTGGAAAAACTTTTCAAAAAGGCACAAGGAGTCAATTCAATCCCGGACATCGAAGACGGGTACACTGAGACAGCTGTGAAGTTGCCAGAACGGTTTAAAATGCCACACATTGATAGGTTTGATGGCTCCAGTGACCCAATGGTGCACATTCGCCTATTCTCTGATGTCTTAAAGCCTATGGGTCTGACTCGTCCGCAAAAGCTCTCTTTATTCGGACGAACTTTGTCAGGAGTGGCTGCCAACTGGTACGCCAAGTTAGAGGACTCGGTAAAACAAAGTTGGGAAGAGTTAGCCGGGGCCTTTATCACCCAGTATGCTTATAACACCCAGATTGAAGTGACTACTCGGGAATTAGAAGCCACCCGTCAAGAGCCCAATGAAAGTTTCATGACCTTTGTCACCAGATGGAGGGCAAAAGCAGCAATGATGACCAATAGACCACTTGAAAAGGACCAAATTCGTATGATAGTCAGAAATCTACATGGAAAGATGTTACAAAAAATGATAGTCCTCCCGCTCTTCACTTTTAATGACTTAAAAGAGATAGGGGTTCAGATAGAGGATGCCATCAAACAGGGAATTATCGATGATAAGGAACCTGTTCGGAAACCTTTTGGTCGCAGTTCCAATACTACCACCAGTGGTAGCACAGCTGTGAAACCCTCTGAAATCAACTTGGTTACTACCACCACTAAAATAGCCGATCCATTTGCTCATGCTGGCCTACAAAACACAACCCGAGCTCCAAGTAGAACATTCACTCCTCTCTATATGTCACTCTCTAAAGCAATGAACATCTTGATAAAAAGAGGGTACTTGACACCTTTGGACCCCCGACCTCTTCCCGAACCTCTCCCAGCCAAACATGACCCTACCAAACACTGTGCTTTCCACCAACAACCAGGACATGACACGGATCGTTGCTTTCGTCTCCAACATAAGATCCAAGATCTCATAGACAATAAAGTCATAGCTCCCCCACAACCGCCAAAACCCAACGTCACTACCAACTCGTTGCCACCCCATGACAGAGTTCCATCACCTCCTCATCTTAACCTCATCCATACACTTTCATCCACCTTCAACCCCAGTATCTATATCACACCTACTCATTTACCAAAACCTGAGGTATATATTCCTGAAGGCATTGAGTTATGCATGATGGATGCACCTCCAACCCAGCCAAAACCCAAAAACCCTATGGTGGTAGTACCTATGCTTGAGGCTGGCAAACTATCAGAGAAAAAGTATGATCCTAGCCGGTATATTATTCCCGATGGTCAACTAAAGCTTGAGGTTGATCTGCCTGACTCATTTTCTATCAATGTTGTCAGAGATGATGTACTTGAAAAGGGGTTGGATGATTTGGCCGACCCAGAGGAGGACTTGGCTAATCTTCATTTCTTCGAAGAATTAGATCTTGAGAATGTGCAGAGGGCATGGTGGGAACCGGAGAATTACAGTCACAGTTGGTCAAGCAATGATGAAACTTCTGCTGAGGAAACTGAAAGAAAAAGACTTGATTTCGGGAAACCTGTTAAATGTGGTAAAGGAGAGAGGTCCAAAGGAAGAGAAGAAGAACCAGAAAGCCAGTTAGAGCATACTGTTGGGATGATTCAAGCAGCGCTAGATAATTGCCTTTCAGTCAACGAAGGCGAATGGTGGGATGATAATGACCTACAGCTGGCCCATACTGATGATGAATGGGTAAACCATGCGCCGGATGAGACTTGGTATGCAGACGAAATTGATCATTTGACTAGGAGTGGGCGCTACTTCAAGCCTCCACATCTAGACCAAGGAGAACCCTCTGGCAAAGATAAAGAGGTAGAGAAAGAAAAAGAGAAAGAGGTAGAAGAAGACCTGGTTCTAAAACAACTGAAAAAGATCCAAGCAAACATTTCTATTTGGGGTCTTCTCATGGCTTCTCGAGAACATCGGCAGGCAATGTTGTCAATGTTGAGCAAGTCTAAGCTGTCAATTGACACCACTCCTGAGCAATTAGTGTCATTAATCAGCCCGAGAGAAACAATCCCAGCAATAACTTTTGCTGACAAAGAGTTGCCACAAGAAGGATCGGGACATAATAAGCCTCTGTACGTATCACTGGAATGCAGAAAGAAATGGATACCGATTGTTCTGATTGACACCGGATCAGCTATCAATGTTTGCCCTACACGCACTGCTTATGCAATCGGGCTAAAGCCGGCAGATTTCACGCCCACTACTCAATTGATCCGGGCCTATGATAATACTAGTCGGGAAGTGATGGGGACAATCAAGGTACAAATAGCAGTGGGTCCATCTGAGCACGAAGCTGAATTTCATGTCATGGATGTTCCCGCAACATTCAACTTGCTATTGGGAAGGCCCTGGCTTCATCAGATAAAAGCTGTATCATCCACATTACATCAATTGGTAAAGTACCCATACGGCGGAGGAATTGCCACTGTCTTCGGAAATTCATCCATTCATCCTCCCCCAGAAGTCACAACACCACTGCTAGAAATACAGCATGGGGAAGAAGATGTATTCCTATCAGGTTTTACATTGGCAGAGGCCCAGCTAGTTCAAACGCTCATGGCAGAAGATGAAGGTGTATACGTCAGTGCCCAATCAATCTATTTCATGAGTAAACTAGGTCACATTCCAGGGATGGGATTGGGACAAAGTGGCAGGAAAAGTATTACTACAGCCAGTGAAGTACCTCATAACCCACATGCATTCGGACTGGGGTATGCACCCACAGTTGATGACTGGAAAAGGAAAACTGAAGAGATCAGGGAGAGGATCAAGGCCAAGAGAACCGGGCAGCAGTTTGAGTTAGTTCATAAGCCAATTCGTGGGACCTTGAACGGACGCTTTGTCCGCCAAGGAGAAGACTTCCCTTTCTGTGGTTTCCCTGAGCCCTGGATTGATCAAGTGGAGAAAAAGAGATACCCTGGGTTTGAGATCTTCTTCGATCATCAGCTTTCTGACAGTGATGAGGAAGGGGTAGATCCTAGTATCGACATCAGACAAGATAGAGAAGCCAGCTCCGAAAGCAGCACAGAGGAAGTTCTGGGTCTAACACTGGCTGACTTACTGATAGAATCACATACTAACGCTGAACCAATGAAGTTGGGGGATATGACCATTGCCGTGATCGGGGAAGAGGTACCTGCTGACTGTTCAAGCTTCATCATGGATGCGGTGAATGGCTCACAAATAAATTGGCATTTTGAAAAGAGTTGTATTGAGAGTTCTGAATTGGCTGTTGAGTTTGAGTTTGGTGGGCCTGTGGGGTTAGAAGCAGATTTAAGTTTGTCTAAAATGTCTGAGTCTTCTTTTTCTTTCTCCTTTGAGTCTGTTGCAACTTGTGAGCCCGAGGCTTTGAATGAAGATGTGATTTCCGCTTACTTTTCTGTGCCCATAGTTCATAATATTGACCAAAATTTTCAAAATTTTGATAAAAACGAAGAGGAAGAAATCCCTCGGGCTTTGAAAAATTTAATCGACTGGGAGGAAGAAAGGCGTGCTAAGCCATTAGTGGATGAAATTGTTTCTGTAAATGTGAGTACTGAAAAAGATCCTCGCTTGATTCAAATTGGTTCTACATTGTCTTCAGAGGAACGTAAACAATTAGTTGCTTTATTAACAGAATTCAAAGATGTTTTTGCATGGTCCTACGAAGACATGCCAGGAATTGACCCTGAGATTGTACAGCATAGGATCCCTCTCGACCCTGGGGCCCGACCTGTCAAACAGAAGCTTCGCAGAATTCGTCCTGATTGGGCCTTAAAAATTAAAGAAGAGGTTACTAAGCAAATCAACGCTGGTTTTTTGCTAGTATCAGAATATCCTACTTGGTTAGCCAATATTGTGCCAGTTCCGAAGAAAGACGGCAGAATCCGAGTTTGTGTTGACTTCCGGGATTTGAATAAGGCTAGCCCAAAAGATGATTTCCCATTACCACATATCGACGAATTGGTAGACTTCACTGCAGGACATGCTTTACTGTCATTCATGGATGGTTTTTCAGGGTATAACCAAATCCTTATGGCTCCAGAGGACAGAGAAAAGACAGCATTTACCACACCATGGGGGACATACTGCTACAGGGTTATGCCATTCGGTTTGAAGAATGCCGGGGCTACTTACCAGAGAGCTGCTACCACTCTTTTGCATGATATGATCCACAAGGAAGTTGAGGTGTACGTAGATGACATGATTGTCAAGTCCAAAGATCGGGAAAGCCATTACACTGCATTGAAGAAATTCTTTGAGAGAATTAGGGAATACAAGCTAAGGCTAAATCCACAAAAATGCACCTTTGGGGTAACTGCAGGTAAGATGTTAGGATTTCTGATCACACAACGGGGAATCGAAGCTGATCCATCTAAAATTAAGGCCATCTTAGAAATGCCGCCACCAATGACTGAAAAAGAGGTGCGGGGTTTTCTAGGAAAGGTGCAATTCATAAGGAGGTTTATTTCAAAGCTAACCCTGACTTGTGAACCACTGTTTGGTCTCCTAAAGAAAGGGAAGAAGTTCCAATGGAATAATCGATGTCAGTTTGCATTTGAGCAAGTCAAGCAGTATCTGCGGAATCCACCTGTGTTATCATCGCCCGAGCCAGGAAAACCGCTAATTTTGTATTTATCAGTGACTGAATCAACCATGGGATGTATGCTCGCGCAAGAGTCAGATGAGAAAGTGGAGAAAGCCATCTACTACTTGAGTAAGAAGATGCTTGACTACGAGATCCGCTATACTTCCTTGGAAAAGGCTTGCTTGGCTTTGGTTTGGGCCACCAAGAAGTTGAGACACTACTTGTTAGCTCATTCGGTAATTCTGGTTTCAAGATTAGACCCCATCAAATATCTCTTTGAGAAACCAGCTCTTACCGGTAGGCTAGCTCGTTGGTTACTCTTGCTTTCTGAATTTGACCTTAAGTATGTCACTCGCAAATCTGTCAAAGGAAGAGCTGTAGCAGAATTTTTGGCTGATCACCCAATTGAAGGAGAAGAAGATGTGGAGTACTCATTCCCAGATGAAGAGGTCATGCAGATAGAAGAAGACACTTGGAAGTTGTACTTTGATGGAGCGTCTAATCAATTTGGCTATGGAATAGGCGTGTTGCTCATAGCGCCGGATGATTCCCATATCCCCTTAGCTTTCAAACTCCAATTCAGGGTATCTAATAACCAAGCAGAGTATGAGGCATGCATTGCTGGATTGGAAGCAGCCCTGGAACTAGGGGCAATAAGGTTGGATGTGATCGGGGACTCAAACTTGGTCGTCTCTCAAGCCAACGGAGATTGGAAAGTTAAAGAGGAAAAAATGAAAGTCTACCATCAAACCTTGGACATGTTGATCCCGAGGTTCGAAAAACTGACTTTTACGCACTTGGTAAGAGAGAACAACCGATTTGCTGATGCGTTGGCAACCTTAGCATCAATGATAGATATACCGGTCGGGGTCAAGATGCGTCCGATCCTTATAGAACAAAGGTACACCCCCGCATATGAAATGATAGCCGCAACGGAAGAAGTTCAAGATGAAAACCCTTGGTACTTTGATATTTGGAATTTTCTGGAAAGCGGTACATATCCACAAGGGGCAAACACCAAAGACAAAAGGGGGATATGGCGTCTTGCCACTCAGTTTGTCATTTGTGGAGATAAGTTATATAAGAGAGGGCATCTGGGAATGCACAAGCTATGTGTAGAAGAAGAAGAGGCAAAACGTATCATGGAGGCCATCCATGGAGGAGAGTGTGGAGCCCATATGAACGGTATAATGCTAGCTAGAAAAATCCTTAGACAAGGATACTACTGGTTAACCATGGAAAGTGATTGCATCAACTTTGTTAGGCGATGCCACAAATGTCAAATCCATGCCAATCGCGTGAACATCCCGCCATCAAAACTCTACAACATGACTTCGCCTTGGCCTTTCTCAGTCTGGGGCATAGATGTCATCGGGGCAGTCACACCGAAAGGTTCAAATGGGCATCAGTTCATCTTGGTCGCCATTGACTATTTTACCAAATGGGTTGAAGCACAGTCATATTCAGTGTTGAAAACATCACATGTGGCCAAATTTATCAAGAACAACATTATCTGCAGATACGGGGTGCCAAACGAATTAATTTCAGACAATGGCTCACATTTCAAAGGAGAAGTGGCAGTTCTACTTGGGAAGTATAACGTGGCTTTTCACAAGTCATCAACTTACAGGCCACAAACCAATGGAGCCGTTGAAGCTGCAAATAAAAACATCAAGAATATTCTGTGTAAGATGGTAGAAACTTATAAAGATTGGCCAGAGAAGTTGCCTTTTGCACTTTGGGGATACAGGACATCAATCCGAACATCTACAGGGGCAACCCCTTACTCTTTGGTATATGGAATGGAGGCTGTTTTGCCGATTGAGTTGGAAGTGCCTTCATTAAGGATTATGGCTGAATGTCAGATAACAGAAGCTGATTGGCAACAGAACCGATTTGAGGAACTATTTTTGTTTAATGAGCGAAGGTTGAAGGCGTTATACCACATTCAGGGGTATCAACGCAGGATTGCCAGAGCATTCAACAAAAAGGTTAGATCCAGGAATTTGAGGGAAGGGGACTTAGTGTTGAAAGACAACCGAGCTCCTATTCACGATCCTAGGGGCAAGTTTAGACCCAATTGGACGGGTCCCTACATCATTAAATCAATCTGGTCGGGAGGAGCAGTCATTCTCATGGATTTGGATGGTTTGGAGTTTTCACAACCAATCAACATGGACAAGCTGAAGAAGTACTACCCTTGAGAGGCTCACTGGGCCGAAAACCTGAAAGGGCGACCCAGGCAAAAGTTAGAGCATAAAAAAAAAAAAAAAAAAAAAAAAAATGATGAAAATGATGAAAAGCTCGCAAGGTTGAAAACCCGAAAGGGCGACTTTGGCAAAAGTTAGAGCACAAAAGGAGAATGTCAATACCCGAGTGAACCTTAGCCGGAACTACGATGGCCTGATTCCTATCTTTGGGATACGTAGGTAGCTTCATCTTGAAGTTCGGCCTTAATCATTTGTCAACTCACTCATGTTTGATTGGTGAATCTTTATTCGGCTCGGCTATCCATATTTAATGGCTCGTCCCCATTTGATTCAGTTGTCCTATTTCTTCTTCAGATGAGTTTCAGTCACAAAATGAATTCAAGTGTACATCTCAAGGGTTGATTTCATGTTGATCGAGTAGTGGTCATTTGCAAAAATAGATTTTGAGGACTTTTAATGAAGTTGACTGATTTTCTCAAAAATTATTCCATTTTTCAAAACTCAGACCATTCTTTGGACCAAAAAGAGAAAATTTTCAGTGCTCATAATTTGGCTTATATGATTTCAAGGTAGAAAATGGAATAAGTATGCTAATCTAACTCTTATGTTGATCAAAACATTTTTACAAAAAATCAAGAGACAAAAAAGGGTCAAGGCAATGAACTAGGGGCATAGTCGAGTTAGAGATTCTGTCTTCTCCATCGCTCCAGTCAACTATTCAGTGTATATAAGTGTGTATTCATACCAGTCAGTGTATATAAGTGTGTTCCTTTCATATCAGTCAATGTATTTACACCAGTCGGCGTATTCACACCAGTCAGTGTATATAAGTGTGTTTGGATCGTTTTGCTTCGTTCTTGTTTCGTTAAGTCATTCTTTGATTCAGGTCAGTGATAGGCTCAGAATTCACTAAAATACAACCATTGTCAAAACAAAATGATTTTTATGTTCGGTGTTGTGCCATTCATGCTATCCAGATTTACAGAACAAACTTGTTTTATTAAATGCCAGGGATCAACCCCGATCAAAGTTGTACAAAAAGGAGTTGAAGCTATAAGTGCTCACTCCAAAAACAAAAAAAAAACACAAAAAAAAAAAAAAAAAAACAAAAACAAAAACAAAAACAAAAAAAAACAAAAGCAAAAAAAAAAAAAAAAGAAAAGAGAGAGAGTAGCATCTTCTCAGTTTTTCGGCAGCAGCTCGGCGGAGAAGATTACAACCGGCTTCATTTGCACACAGTTTCATTGCCTAACTTTACCATCAGCTGCCTCGTTTCATCTTTACTCCTTCGAAGCTTTTGAAGACTCTGCCTCAGCCTTGGCAGAACTTCCAAAGGAAATTATTCCTCGCCGGCCATCAAATTGGTTGTGCGAAGAAACTCCGAATCGAGTCACGGAGGTCGTCAGTCGTTTCAATTCTTTGTTCTGCTTTTTCAGCACACCAATTTCTACCCGAGCGTCTTTGTACATACGTTGGAGGAGGGAGAGTTGTGCATTTAACCGATGTACCTCACACATCCTGTTCTGCAGTCGACGGGACAAGTTGGAGACCGCTGTCACGGTCTCCACACATGACCTCAGCGTATACGAGTTTGCTTCAATATCAGACTGTGCCGCCATGATTTGATCAACTGACATCGCTGGAAAGTTGAAAACAGGGGAAGGAGGAGGAGCCCGTGGTTGAGGTTCAGGGGAGTCAGAATTGGTCATCTCTATCGTGGACTCATTCAGGTCTGGAAAAAGAGTGAGAGAACCATGTGAAGAGGCCATAACAGAGGAGAGTAATGCAAAAGAAAGAGGTTGCAAAGTGGTGGCAGAGAAAGTTTGCAGGCTTTGGCTCTGCTTCTCTCTCGCAGGCCTCAACTTAAGAAGAGAGCGAAGGAGAGGACAAAGAGGGAAGAAGGCTGAGATGATCATTGACAATCGGGGCACAATTGGATAGCCTGTCGATCAGGCGCCGCGATTGTTGAAATCGTGTGCCAGACACAACGCTCGAAGAAGATGACGGAAGAGAGAGTGAGACAAAAACAGAGAGAGAGGCGGGAGAATTGTATATTTATACATATATGTATATATATTGTATATCTATGTATTATATATATTTGTTTGAACGTTTTGGTTACAAGAGTGGCTTGGGTTCAGTGGTTTGGCTCAGTGATTGAAGGCTAGAAGGTTGAGCCCGAGGTCAGGGGTTCGAACCCTACAATACAAATGTTTCTTTTGTTTTGTTTTGGTCTTATGTATATATATGTCTCGTATACCTATATATATATGTTTGTTTGAATATTTTGTCACAAGAGTGGCATGGCTCAGTGGTCGAGGACTCGAAGGCCAAACTTGAGATCAGAGGGTCGAACCCCCGTGTCTATGCATTTTCCATTTTTCCTTTCTTTTTTTGCGTGTTTTGCGTACGTGCGTTGACGTCAGCAAACGGAATATGCCTTCTCAGTAACGGTATCTTTCCGTTGATGGCTGCAAACAGAATATTCCCCAAATCTATGTATGTATACCGTACATGCATGTCTGTGTATATTGTCGTATTTGTATGTATTTTGTCTGTACATAGTATATGCATACGGTATTTGGTTCGAGCATACAATTCCTTCTTTCATTCTGTGCATCTAACGCATAATAAAGCACATATCGCACAATTTCGATTCCATCGCACTGTCTCGTGCAATTTCAATTTAATCGCGCTATCTTGCGCATCACACCATCTTGTGCACTCCCTAGGTCTAGGAGACCTCAAATCCTATGAAGGTGCAATTCCTTTGGTGTTTGTCGTGCCCGAACGACTTCAGATGGTCTGGTATAGCCACCTGCCTGTGATTGCAATGAGTTCCTAGGAGACCAACTGCGACGGTGGAAACTAGAGTTCGAATGGCGATGCCTAGAATGCAAAAGGTTTGGAATTTCCGAGACTAAAGTCTGGTTTAAATACCCAGGGGTGTATCCCCGGCTTGAAATCTGTATGGCAGCCCCATAGGTTGAGGTAGCGTGTATGCGCCTCAATTCTGGATACTGAACCAAACTAGTCTGTCACCCCGTTGGAGAATAGGGAAAGTTGTGAATATGATCAAGAAGAAAAGCAGTATCGGTGGCTTCTACATGTAGAGGTTACCCCTTGTCATTCTACCATACCTTCTTCCACTTGCGTGAGACGCGTTTGGATTTCAAATCCACCTTTACTCCTTTCACGTGAAACGTGTTAGGATGTGACGTTTACTTGGTTAAAACCTTCCCCCTCTCCGTATAAAATACGGATAGGTACGCCTGTTGGTTACACCATTATCATTCTCGTTGGTTAAAACCTTCCCTCTCTTCGTATAAAATACGTTGAGATACGCCTGTTGGTTACACCATTGTTGTTCTACTTGGTTAAAACCTTCCCCCTCTCCGTATAAAATACGGATAGGTACGCCTGTTGGTTACACCATTATCATTCTCGTTGGTTAAAACCTTCCCTCTCTTCGTATAAAATACGTTGAGATACGCCTGTTGGTTACACCATTGTCATTTTCTACTTGGTTAAAACCTTCCCCCTCTCCGTATAAAATACGGATAGGTACGCCTGTTGGTTACACCATTATCATTCTCATTGGTTAAAACCTTCCCTCTCTTCGTATAAAATACGTTGAGATACGCCTGTTGGTTACACCATTGTCATTTTCTACTTGGTTAAAACCTTCCCTCTCTTCGTATAAAATACGTTGAGATACGCCTGTTGGTTACACCATTATCATTTTCTTTGGTTAAAACCTTCCCTCTCTCCGTATAAAATACGTTGAGATACGCCTGTTGGTTACACCATTGTTGTTCTACTTGGTTAAAACCTTCCCCCTCTCCGTATAAAATACGGTTAGGTACGCCTGTTGGTTACACCATTGTCATTTTCTCTGGTTAAAACCTTCCCTCTCTCCGTATAAAATACGGTGAGATACGCCAGCTGGTTACACCATTGTCATTTTCTCTGGTTAAAACCTTCCCTCTCTTCGTATAAAATACGTTGAGATACGCCTGTTGGTTACACCATTGTCATTTTCTCTGGTTAAAACCTTCCCTCTCTTCGTATAAAATACGTTGAGATACGCCTGTTGGTTACACCATTGTCATTTTCTACTTGGTTAATACCTTCTTCCTCTCCGTATGAGATTGTTGGTTATACTGCCATTCCTCCTATCGCGTGAAACACGTTGGGATTACAAGTTTACTCGGTTAAAAACATCAAGTGCGTCTGGTGTTTACACCATCTTTCCTCCTTTCGCGTGAGACGCGTTAGGCTGTTGTTTCACTCGGTTAAAATTATGTTGTGACACATTTGTATGTGATCTTGTGGCACATTTAATGCAATGCACCCCCTGTTATGTTTCATATCATTTGCACGAAGCTTGCCTTTTCATTGTTGTCATCTTCATCTCTTTATCATCACTCCATGGCATTGTATTGCATTGCATAATCATGAATTTTCAAACAACTGGCTTCGCGAAGCGTGTAAGTCCAACCTTCAAACTGCATTTTGAGCATATCATTTCCATTCTGCCCCTGAACTACGCTGGTTTGATTCCTTGCAAAAGGATACGTAGGCAACCTTCGGGTTCAACCACTTGCATTGCATCTTGTTTGCTTGCCCAAGTCTTACGGCCTTGTCAAAAGGGTCGTCTTTGGGCTTTGACATTCACTCACGTCATGAAATGACTTTGAGCTCTGTCAAAGAGGGGCAACTGTAGACACCCCATTTTGACCGGCCCTAAGACTTGGGCGCTTTCTTTTGATTACTCAATGATGAAAACAGGAATATGCTATCTCACAAAATTCTCAGTAAAAAGATGGAATATAAACTTTAATCCTAGTCTTACACCTGTTTTTGCCAAATTATTTTAGACTCCTTCTCCATTTTCTTTCCTTTTATTATGTATTATATTATATATATATATATATATTATGTTATATTATTATATAATATTTTATTAAATTTATTCAGTAGCCTGGTTTCACCCACGCACCATACTTTTGTATATATATATATATATTATATTATATAAGGGTATTATTCCTCCTTTTAAAAAAAAAAATTCACTACACTCCCATCGTGCATCTTTTGTTTTCTGTGCCTTTAGACCCGCTTTGGTCAAATTATGTTGCATATTTGGCCTACTAAAATATATTTTATTAGTCCATGTATTTTAATTTTACGTAGTTGTGTGTTTTTATATATTTTTTTGGGTATTTGTACATGTATTTATGCTAATAATCTCTTTTATATATTATTATATTATAAAGTGCATAGTAATTTTACTGTGCATCTTTTGAAAACAAATCCTACCACCGTTTCTTCTTTTGTCCTTTTCTTACAATTATTTTCTATAAAAGGGGGAAGATCAGAGAAGGAAGGAAGAATTTTTTGGCAGGGGAGAAATCAGGAGAGTCAAAAAAATTGGGAGAGAGAATAAAAAAAATGGGGATTGGTGCGAGGGAATATTGAGAGAAAAAGAATCAGAAAGAAGGAACTGTTAAAGTTGTAATTCCAAATTTTAACTGAGAATTGAGAACACATTCCACAGACTTTAGGGTAATCAAAAGAAAGTTTGTGAATCAGAAAATTCATCATGTCCCCGAAAGGTGAGTTTTTGCAAACTTTCATTTAATTTCAAAATGTGATATAATTTGTTTAAGTACTTTATTTATTGTTTTTCATAATATTTTTTTTCGCTTTAAATGGTCGGTTGAACCACCTAATTTTACTACTTTATCTGCTGTAATTTACGGTTGTATATAAACTGCTGTAATTTACATAAAATGTTGTAGTTTACTATTTATAAATTGTTGTAATTTTATCGCTTTAAATGGTCGGTTGAACCACCTAATTTTATTACTTTATCTGCTGTAATTTACGGTTGTATATAAACTGTTGTAATTTACATAAAATGTTGTAGTTTACTATTTATAAATTGTTGTAATTTTATCACTTTAAATGGTTGGTCGAACCACCTAATTTGTTAAAAGATGTGACCCCGCCAAATGAATAGTGATCGGTGGTGAATAGTAACCTCCGACGGTAAATAGTAACTTCCGGCGGTGAATAGTAACCCCGACGATGAATAGTACCTCCGGCGATGAATAGTACCTCCGGCGATGAATAGTAACAGCGGATGAAAAAAATGCCTGGTAAGATGAATAACGATCAAGAAAGGTGAATAGTAATTGTCGTGATGAATAGTAACTTCCGGCAGTGAATAGTATCTCGGGATGAATAGTGCTCCCGCAAAAATAAGTTTTCCCGAACAGAACGGAGCAGTCTTCCTACGTCAAGCAAAATATTTTCCGGCGCACATAAAGTTTCTTTATTTTATTTTATTTTATTTTTGAGAGTTTGTGAGGTTTTTATTTTGTTGTAATATTCCTTTCTCTCTCTCTTATCTGGTTTGTAATAATTTATTCAGAGCGTTGTAATAATTCCCCGCCCCGCTTCTTTCTATCCCGTTCTTTTACTTGCTTTCTTTATTTGTACATAAACATCATATTTATTTTTCATCATAGTTATGCTTTGCATCCATGTTTCATGCATCTTGATTCGGCTAAGTTTGCATTTGTGGATTTAATCAATTCCTATGTGATTATGTGCGCTACCTCATGTTCTTGAGATGATTCACATATCATATTTTAGAGGCTGAATCATTAGTTGCATCTCATGAGTGAATTGCATTAGGATTTTGTATATAAGATCATGCATGTTTTACTAACTTTGTTTTGTAGCTTGTTCGCGGGTCGTCAAACATGTAAGTTTTTATGCTTTAGCATCCCGTTTGTGTATGTTTTTCTTACTATGTTTAAGCATTCTACCATGTGGCTATTTGCTTATGTGATATAATTGTATGAATGCCAGTGGATGGAGGTTGTGTCGTTTAATTTGGAATGATGTTGATTTTCATGTTTGTAAACTCAATTTATTTGGGTTATACATTTTCGAAACTCTTTCAAAACTACATGAAATCAAGTCGTTCCAAAATGGGTGACATAGTCTATACTTGTATGCCTCACATAGTAAATTTTAGGATTTATTAACTAATCAGAACATGAACATATAAATAAAATAAAATTCATATCATGGTTAGTAAAGGCCGATCTTTGATCGGGTGGGCGGGGGTGCTCATTATTGACCTTCCCCTCTCATACCTAAGGTTCCGAGCCAAGCATCCTTGGTAACGACGAACAGTGGCCTTGGCACGAGTCATGGGTTTCCTAATTTTCCCAAAATAAATATTAGGTGGCGACTCTGAGATCTGATGACGCAGTCCATTTTTGACAAAATTGCAATAAAATGGATTTTCAATAAAAGTTGCCAAATCTGGACTCTCATCTATGTTTCACATTGCACTCGTGAGAATAGATCAAAGAGATCTCGGGGGTCCGAACTGTTTAACGCGCACGGGTACCCCCCGGGCATGTTACATGTAGGATTAATTAAAATTCGATTTAGAGCAAATTAATTAGGATAATCAATGCCAATTTGATTAGTTTAAGCTAAGCTTATTTAAGTCTCATTAATCAAGCCTATATAAGGCACAAGTGAGCTCTAGAATACACTTTACACTCTTATTTCTTCATCTTCGAGGCAACCAACGTGAGAGAGAGTGAGAGACTAAGAGAATTGAGATCAAGCTTGAGGCTTAGAAGGATATTGCTAGGAGACTTGGAGAATTGCTCAAGATTATCTCTAAACCTTAAAGAATTGAAAACCTTAGGTAAGAATTCTAGCCTCTAGTTTTGTAATTTAGTTGGTTAATGCATGGAATCAAGTGAGATAAGTGAATTAACATGAGAATTGAGCTAAAGAATGGAATTGAGAATCAATTCATGCATGCATGCATGTGTATTTCATAGTATTTTGAAGTTAATTTCAAGTAATTCTTCCATGCATGTCATGTTTTCAACTTAATTTTGAGACTTCATCATGTTTTCCATCAATTTAACTTGTTTGAGCATGGTTTGAAGGGTTTAAGTTCAAAGAAATTACATGCATGTTTGTATCATGAGTTTCGAGTCTGAACTTAACATAATTTATTTGCTTTTAGGACATGATTTTGCGAAATGATTTATAATTCAAGATGAATTACGAGTTTGCACATGTTTCCTTAAATTTTTTGCCCACGGGAACTTGTTTTACAGCTTTGAATTTGAGTTTTGAACTTGGAAGAGCAATTTGGAAATTCCAGAATTCATACTCTTCGCTCAAGCGTGGGAAGTTGCACTCGAACAAAGAATTTGAGCTCCCAGAAGTTTTTTAGAGTTTTGCAGACCACTCAAGCGTGGGAAATTGCGCTCGAGTGAAGACCTTGTCTTTGGCTCAAGTGACCATCGAGCGTCCGTCGAGGGTAAAAATCACGCAACCAATATTTTGCAAACTTTGCAAGTCGCTCAAGCAACCGAAGTTGCACTCGAGCGAACTGTCCTATTTTTTAAAATTTGACTAAGTGTTTCAAGTTACATTTTAGCATCCTCATTGCATCTTAGGCATTCTTAAGCCCTAATTAAGACATAATAATGAGGATAAGACTTAGAAACACACTAAGAACAAAACGTAATAAGTTAAGCATTTTCTGAGCGTTTGTGTTAGTGTGCATCCATTATCTATTTGTGTAGGTCACGCGTCGTAAGCTAGTCGATCTGTCTGCTATGTATGTCTGCTTCTAGAGCCATCTGTGAGTAATAACTTTGTAAAGTTATGTTCAATTTATAAGTATTTTCTGAATGATATAAAATGATCTATTTTCTGAAATCTTGTTTTCTGTATGAATGAATGGTTGTCCAATGTTTCTGAAAAGTACTTGTGGTATCATTAGCTTTATGTGACGTTTGTTATCTATTCTGTTATGTCCCAATTATGGGCCAACTGTACGCCTCATGAGCCAACTGTTATGGATCCTTCTATATAAGTCCAATTTATAGGCCAACTGTACGTCTCATGAGTCAACTGTACCATCTCCGTGCACGTGAGTCAATTGTATGTCTTTATGGTCGTCCCTTTATGGGTCAACTATTTCTGTTAGTGCTAATGGATGTACCACATGCGATTAACTGTGCATTCTGATTATGAATATGATTTCATTTCTATTGTGAATACTGATTTCTGTGCAAGAATATGAATATGAATATGTTCCTGATATGAACTCTGATTTTCCTATCAATTATGGATAACATTCATTAAATCCTTTACTCTGTTATTATTCACTGGGCTCTAGTTCACTGTATTATTTATGTATGTAGGTCATCAGGCGCGCGACCAGGCTCAATGATGATTGCCTGGAATTTTGTTTTGTTGGCCAACCTTTGTGCCTTCCAAGAAGGTTCCGGAATAAAGCCGTGTGGTCGTGTTTTGTGAACTAAGTTTAAGGCTTTGTTTTATTTTCGTAAAATTTGAACAAGTTTCTGTTTTTCTATAAATTGGGCCAAGTCCCATTTTGGTTTTATCAATATATGTGTGTGACGTAAAACTAATGTAAATATGACGTCACATGTGTGTATATAAAGTTCTAAATTTCTATTTCATGTATGTCTGCATAGCATTATGGACGTTGTATTTTGTATAATTGCTTCTGCCAGCCCATTAATTATATGTTATACTATACAAAGGCCTTCGGTAATCCAAGGATTACTGGTCGGTTACGATGCTAAACCTGTAGGGGCGAGTTTGGGTCGTCACATTGACTCCCCATGCAGGTACCAAATACAATACACAACTCAAAACCACCCGACTCACTACTCGGACTCATAGACTATTTACTCCCTTCTTAGCTTTCCACTATTTGCACCATCCATTGAATCACAAAGGAAATTTAGTCATGCATATGATGCATGAATTTGTAAATACTCCTTTTTCCTAAAATGATTTCCAATAAGCCCAATTCACTATTTCACCTTTCAATATTAACCATGGTTCATTCAACAATTATCACCAACACAAGTCGTATGTAGAAAACAAATATTTCTAACCCCAAGGTTAAGAAATCACCCTCAATTTCATGTTTTAAGAATCAATTGAACAAAACCCCTTTTTTTAAAACAAGTTTTAAAACTAGGGTTTATAGAAAATTTAGAGGTTTCCTCTCTTTCATGAATTAGAGGCTAAATTTCTTCACCAACAACAATAATCATCAAAGATATCCATAATTCCATCCTTAATCATGAATCATTACTCATCTTCTTCCAAATCATTCAATAGCAAACATAACTTATAGATATATGCATATACGTATATATATATATATATATATATATAAGTATCTACTATATGAATAACTAATGAAATTACCACATATGAGTTCCAATTTAAAGGTATAACAAGTTAAGGACACCCCTACCCCAAACATAGAAGGTGAAGTGAAGAATCCAAGCAAAACCTCAACCAATTCGCAAAATAATCAGTGAAAAGCTTGAACTTGACTTGCTCTTCAATTATCTTGAAAGATCTTGGGTGAATCTAGAGCAAAATGTTAAAAAATCAAGTGGTTTGGGGGCTAGGGTTTTAGAATGGGTAAGAGAGAGAGAGAGAGAGCAATTGGAAAAAGTGAGGAAAGAATGAGTTGTATCGACTTTTAATTGAGCTATCTTGAACAGACAACTCGAGCGAACTTTCTATCGCTCGAGCAAACAACACAAATTCGAGGAGATCGCTCGAGCGATCTTTTTACCGCTCGAGCAAAAAAGAAGATGTTTTGGAAGTTTTGCAGAACTACAGTGAAAATACTAGGATCATGAAATCTATACTCAAGTGACCACTTCACCACTCAAGCGGTCTCGCTTGCAAAATAGCAAACTACTGAGAGTTACAAATCTTCGCTCGACCGATCATATGATTGCTCAAGTGGTCCTCAAAACTCAATTGTCACAAGTTTACCAAATACATAAACAGTGTCACATTTGTCACATAAATACATAGCAAAGGAAATAATTTAAGTTAAAATATACTATTGTTGTTGTTATTGCAAGAAGGTAAGAATAACAAACTTTACAACATGCTAAAACTTGTTTATGGACATACATATATATTTATCACAAGGCTAGACAAGATGAATGATAAGGATTGCACATCTGAAAAGATTGTTGCAGAAGAAGTACAAAATGACGAAGATCAATATGAAATGGCAAAATAGAAATACAATAAATTTTCAAAGTTTAACCGCAAAGAGAATCAAACTAGAGAATGAATGAATTTTGTAAAGATATTTTTATCTTTCAATTTCCTTTACTTAATTTATTTCAAAATAATAATAATAATAATACAATATCAGTTGGATGCTTTATTTTTTCACCTTAAATAATAATATTACAATGTTAGTTATGTATTTTATTTGTTCATCTCTTAATTACAAAATGGTTTCTAAATACATATATATAACAAAAGTGAAACAACATGGTGAATTTTATATTTAATAGTAATAAGTCAACCATGTGATACGAACTACAATTATTTGATGTGATTGTTTGAATCTACTTTTTGAATTTTAATGCTTAAACAGAAATATAAATGCCCTCCATACGTACGAATTGATACATTATTTTCTTAAATTGGCAAAAAAATTCCACACATGAAGGACATGGAGTTTGGTTGGACTCATAATCTGACCTGTTAATTTTCAACTAACAGTATCTCCAACCCATTAAGCATATAAAGCTTGTTAGTCAAAATGCCCAGTATGACCCACTTTTTCAACTACAATGCATTTGAGCATTTTAGCTCAACTCATATTCACTAGTTACATGTAGCTAACCTTCAAGGTTAGACAAAATGTATTTAATCATTAGAATTATTTCCCTCCATCTTTGTTGCTGATGTGACATTCTATAAAATTAATAGTATTTAGATGAATAACTAAAATAAAGAGTGTGGTTGGAATAGAAATATAATTGTTAATAGCAAAATAAAATATATATTTTATAGTAATGTTTAAATAGGTAAAATATCTATTACTGTTGGAGATACTCTAAACAATGCACTACTCCATAGAATCAACATAGAGTCCTATCCATAGTTTAAATACCACCACACACAAACAACGCCTACATACAAATTATCATACATAAATCTACACGTTTTATGTTATTCACACTGGCCATTCACATGCGCAATTTGTGTAATTTAAATAAAAATATATATTTATTATTTATATTGTATAACAATATTAATTTCATTTGTAAAATCATTTTATTTAAATATTACCTAAAAGTATATAAATATATCAACGACAAAATATTTAAATATTTAAACACTTTAACTTTTTAGACTTTTAAACATAAATATTAAATATTAAAAAAAAACGAAATAATTATAACAAAAAAAACTATTACAAAACCTAAAATTCATAAAATATGTATATACAAAAAGTATGTATCTGGTGGTGTTTGAGACGTTTGTTTTTGATTTTTTTTCACTAAAAGACAATTGATTATAAAATTAAAAATAAATAAATTCAAACAAAATATCACATCAAATTTCATAATCATTTCACATTTTCACTCATAAATATCACATCCAACCATAAAAATTTTTAACTATCTTTCCAAATATAAAAAAAAAAAAATTTATTCAATAATATCTTCCAAGTAAAAAAACCTACCAAAAAAAAAAAACTCGTTTTCTAAACGCCCATTATGTATATATAAAATTATTAGGTTATCCACCCAAAAAGTACACCCTCACTAATTTTTATGAAATTATAAACAATAATTTGAAGTATGTTTGGTTTGAGTTTGAGAAATGAGTTTTAGAGATAAAAAGTACAAAAAGTTATTTGGTTTGATTTTTTTCAAAAGATATTTTAAAAAATTATTTTGAGAGAGAGTTTTAAAAAAAGTGATTGATTTGATGTGTATGAGAGAGAGAGATTTGTTTGAAAAACTTGTAAACCAAACAAGTTTTGAGAAATTTTTTTAAAAAAATTTGTTTAGTTTAATTACTTTTAAAAATTTATTTGTGGAGAATTTTTTCCAAAAATTTTTGAGAAACACAAACCAAACAAGACGTTGATCTTTATTTCATTCCAAAACGATCTAAATCAGACCGTGCTCAGCCTATCGCTTCGTCAATCGAACGGTACAGATAGCGTTCTCCTCATCACCGCATTTGGAAATCATCGAATCGGACACCGGACATGGTGGTAGCACGATACGTTACCATGCACCTGCATTCGTAATAGTCGACCCATCATTTACCTACGCACCAACCGTTCCTTCCGGTCTCCCACTCCTCCACCACAGCTCTTCTTTGTCTATCTACTAAACCCTACAAGTTTCATTTCCTCCGCTCCGCAGCTCTCTCTCTCCCTCTCTCCCTTTATCACTCACTCTCTACAGTCTGTTCCCTCTCCTCCCTTAAGATCATGGGTGAGCACTTCTTTCTTCAATTTTGTTGTGGCAATCATTTTATTCAGTTTTTGACGGTCGTATTCTAATTGTCTCTCTCTTTTTTAATTATTTTTTGGGGGATTTATGGACAGGCAAGATCAAGATCGGAATCAATGGTACTAGATCTAAACTTGGATCCTTTTGTTTATGTTCCCAATATTATTATTATTATAGGAGTTTTGTTGTAATCATGAAATGGTGAAAATTAACTCTTTCTCCTACAGGCTTTGGAAGGATTGGCCGGTTGGTGGCCAGAGTGGCTCTGCAAAGAGATGATGTTGAGCTCGTCGCTGTCAACGATCCCTTCATCACCACTGATTACATGGTTCTGCTTAAAACTGCTTCTTTAATCTCATAATCATGGGTTTCATATCTATGTATTATTTTTAGTACTACTTTGTATTGTAATTAGTCTGTATGTGCTCTGGGTTTAATTTGTACTCAAGTTAATAAGTGGATCTGAAGTTTAAACTGTCCGATCGGAATACAAAACATGATCCTGTTAGGATATGATTCCGATCTGTTGAATTTTGGAGTTATTTGCATTTGGGTTAATGCTTTTGATGTTTTTAAGTGTATGATCTGAAGTAGTGGGGTCTTCTGTCTCTGTTAAGCTACTAGTAGTAGTAGTAAGGTGGTTGTTTATATTTATTTGTCTTGTTGTTGCAGGCCTACATGTTCAAGTAGGGTGTTTGTTTATATTTATTGGTTTTGTTGTTGCAGACTTACATGTTCAAGTATGATAGTGTTCACGGTCAATGGAAGCATCATGAACTCAAAGTGAAGGATTCCAAGACCCTTCTCTTTGGTGAGAAAGCAGTAGCTGTTTTTGGCCTTAGGTATAAATTCCCAACTCTCTTTCCATTCATACGATAGATCCATTCCCATTTATGTAAAAAAGGGTGCCTATATATATATATATATATATATATCTATGTATGTACAATTTTAAGTTTGGAAGAGATGTTGAACTTATTTCGTTGATGGGATGGATGATTGTTAGGAACCCAGAGGAGATCCCATGGGCTGAGACTGGAGCCGAATTCATTGTGGAGTCCACTGGTGTCTTCACTGATAAGGATAAGGCTGCTGCCCACTTGAAGGTTTGCTTGTCCTATTCATATGCATACACATGGGCGGCTCTACCCTTTGTGGACAAGTTTTGATAGCTTTATACTGTGTTTGGTTGGGGGATTTGGTGAGGGATTTGAAAAGAGAAATGGAAAAGATAGGTGAAATGTGAATAAAACATGTCTATATTTCACCTAGTCTCACACATCTTTTTTCTTTCCCTTTCCAAATCCCTCCCCAAATCCTCCAACCAAACACAACATTAATTATTTAAATTTACTACTTTAGCCCTACTGATAGTTATATGTTGTGGGTTTGTGCATTATGTGGTGGTATTCACAACTTGTGTTTGTATTCAAAAAATAATTACATATTTTTATTTGAAAAATGTTGGGGAGATTTACAATTTAAGTATTACAATTTACTCATAATGATATGGTAAATTATGAGTATCAATTTTTTCCCCAAATCATCCAATCTTAAAAGGTAATTCGAATGATGAAAGTTAAATTAATTTTGCCAAAACACACAATTAGGACCTAATTATGGGGTTACACATCTGATTAAGTTTATTTTTATTTTTTAAATAAATAATATGCTCCATGAACCCTACAATGTAAACGATTGCATTTGTTTAATCTTCTACTCCATTCACTTTCGGAAAGCAAACTTTTTCATAATAATAATTTTAAATATTATTTAATTAATTGAAATGAAGGTTAAATGCAATTGAATTGAATATTCTTCTTTAACCTCTACCAAAAAATCATATTAACAAAAAGAAAAAAAAAAGGAACTATGCAAGTCGCACGGGCCTAATTCACTGGTATATATATGTGTGTGTTAAAATTTTTCATTCTCTAAGTTGAATCCCCTGCCTCTCCCCATTGAACACCCAACCACCCCAACTCACTTGGTTAAGCATTCACCCCACTTCATTGAACACCAAATTCATAGCCCATGAACTCTTAAAACAATAATGTTAGATTGCCATATTTTCTTGGGAAATTTAGTCAAACCTTCCATTGGACATTTGTTTGGTAAAAATGACAGCTCAATTTATTTTGCTTCATAAACTCTCTAAAGAGGGGGCGCATAATTGAGTAAGGACAAAGTGGGTGTTTGAGAAGTTGCTATTTTAATAGGCTAAAATTTGTGTGCTTGGGAAGATAGTTGGATTTTTTTTAGTTAGATGTAATGTTTGTGAGAGAAAAAGTGAAACAATTATGGGTTTTATGTGACATTGTCTTATTAGCTATTTTAGCTTATTTTGTCATTTTGTGAATTTTAGCTCAAAAAGCCAAAAAAAAACCTTTGCCAAACACCTCCAAAGTAAAATATCATTTTTTTTTCTTAGACAATATTATCAAAGTAATATGTTACTGTGAGAGAGCTTACATCAATTTCAATGGTAATATTTTTTTTTTATTTTTTATTTTTTATTTTTTTTAAGAATTTCATAGTTAACATGAATCTTATTTGATAGATCTTAATGAAGATTCTAAAAATATTAATTTATTAAAACCGACATCTAGATGAAAAGTTATATTATATTATTTTAGAGTTTAATATTTTGGTAATAGTGGTATGTGTTGGACTTTTTAAGAAAAACTTTTTGTGAGGGGGGTTTTGATTAAAGTTTTATTATGAGGGGGTTTTTGACCAAATTCCCCTATTTTCTTACCATAATCTGTTTATTACCTTTCTGTCAATATCGTATTAGTTTAATGAATATCACCACTAATGCTTGTTAAGTTGTTAGTAATATAGGAATGAGAGAAATAATATATGGTAAGAAAATTTTGTCATTTATGTTTTTTTTATATATATATGGTTTAAGTTTATATATACACTAATGGTTGGGCATGTGGGTTGCACGTAGTATGTGATTTTTCATCAACTTGTAGTATTGTAATTATGCGTCTCTTAAATTGGTATGTGATATGTATACAAAGTATGGAGACTTGTATGGGTAAATTGATCTGTATCCAAAATACAACTAAGTAAAAAATAAATACATACTCGGTTGAAGAATTTAAATGATAAGAGGATAAATTTTATAAACATAAACATTAATTTATAGTTAAATTGTTGAAATCGCAATCTTATCTTAAACAATAAACAATAAATAGGTCCTTTAAATATATAATTTAACACAAATCTTTTTCTATCAACTTTCCACTTTAATTTTTTGTAATCCATACCTATAATACAATTGAAGGTATAAAATTAATTGTACAATTACACAATTTTGTTTAATAATTCATCTTATAATACAAATATATTGAGTCTACTATTACATATTATTTGCATAATATTGGTGTAAGAATTCATTAATATCAATATGTAATATATTTTTATACATCAAGAGTTGAGTTGAGTTTCCTGTGTCACGAATATCTTGGATGATGAAAAATATAACATTAGTCATTAGTATATACAGTTGCTAAATAATTATCGTGAAAAAAAATAAATATACAAAGTACAATTATTATCATGATGTACGTGTTTTCCAAAGTCTTGACTTGTTATTGAAAGTGTTTGATGTGGACACTTGTTTGTATGATATGTATGTATATTTATTGAACATAAGTTAATAGGAGAATAATACACAATTTTACAGTTTTTTTCTAGTAAAAATATAACTATATTACTAAAACAATACATATTAGAAAATTAAATTATCCGATGGTAATATAACATTACAGATTGACAATGCATGTATACAATTACATATGTAATTTTATGTTTATATTTTTTTATATGTATTTATATATAGACATTGACATGTATAAGATATCACAAAAATAATGTGAAATCTTTTACAACAGTATGATAAGGCAACAATGAGAAGTTAATTATTTACAATTAAATAGTTGGTCATTATGTAGATGTTTAGTGTTATATTTTTGTGTGTATGCATTATTTTTATTTAGATTATTAAATTCACATAAATTAGAGATTCGTGAAGAAAGGTTTAAAAAAAGAAAAGTTTATAGTGTTTGCTTTGGTTTGTTATTTCAAACTTTTGTTTTGAATTTTTTGATTTTCATGTTTTTTGTCTTATTTTCTGTTTTGTTGCTGGATTGATTTTGGATTATTGTTTTTTATGTTTAATCTTAGAGGACCCTCTTGTCTTCTCATGTACTCTCGCTTTTTATTTTAATAGACACCCCCTTTTTGTACCAGTACAAAAATTTTTTTTTGTTGATAGTGCTTTTCTAGTTTCAATTATTATTCTAAAACAATTTTCAAATCAGATAATTCTAAATTGTTGGCTCTATTGTTTTTAGCTATTGTTATTTTGTGGCAACTGTCATCAGTTTTCACTATAACATATAGATCCCGGGTGGTTTGCCAAGCATGTTGGTTCCTGTAGTGTGTGTTTTTCATCCATGTACATGTAAATCGTTTGGGTTGCCTTCAAGCTGTCAAAAACATTCTAGACACTGGTTGTGATCAATTTGGACTCTTCTCCCTCATTTGCATTATTTAAACATTTTCAGAGATTAAATATATTGATCATCCAACTGCGTTAATTTGAGTTCGTATCTTTGATCATCAGGGTGGTGCAAAGAAGGTTATCATTTCAGCCCCTAGTAAGGATGCTCCCATGTTTGTTATGGGTGTCAATGAGAAGGATTACAAGCCAGATCTTCACATTGTTTCCAATGCTAGCTGCACTACCAACTGTCTTGCCCCCCTTGCTAAGGTCCTGTTCCTTGTTTTCAATTTTCTTATGTGGCCCTGTTTCCCAAATTTCTCGAGTAAAATGAAGAAGTCATGTGATTGATCTAACGTTACTTGTTAATGTGCAGGTTATCAATGACAAGTTTGGCATCGTTGAGGGTCTCATGACTACCGTGCACTCCATCACAGGTGAGTTTTTATAAATTTTTGTTTAGCCTGTCATAGTTGCAATGTATATTCATTCTGTGTCTTTGTGATTCAGCCACACAAAAAACTGTTGATGGACCATCAAGCAAGGACTGGAGAGGTGGAAGAGCTGCTTCATTCAATATCATTCCTAGCAGCACTGGAGCTGCCAAGGTATTGAAGGGCTCTATGGAGCTGTTTGGATTCAACTAATGATGTATTTGTTTTGTGGAAAACACTCTATCAACAGATGTTTGTTTAGTTGTTTGTGGATAACACTATTGAGAATTCTGAAGTTTTTCTTGTTCTGCTTATTTGGATTCCTGTTCCAGTTATATTTGGTTCCTAACCCCTATCTTATTGTATGCGAAAATTTGTGGTTTCTAAGGCTGTTGGTAAGGTGCTGCCTGCACTTAATGGGAAATTGACTGGAATGGCTTTCCGTGTTCCCACTGTCGATGTCTCAGTGGTTGACCTCACTGTGAGGCTGGAAAAGAAGGCTACTTATGATGAAATCAAAGCTGCTATCAAGTAAGGATGAAGAATAATCTTCTTCTTTTTTTTTTTTTTTTTTTTTCTGAGAAAAAAAAAAGAGGTGATATTTATGTGTGTAGGTGTTAATGTTAATTCCATGCTTTTCCAATGTTTCCTCGAGTATTTACAAGTGTTGTGATATGCTCGTCTTTCAACTGACTCATTTGAAGTCTATTTTTGTTGGTGTTTATTTATATGTTGGGTGGTTATCAGGGCAGCATCTGAGGGAAACATGAAGGGGATCTTGGGTTACACCGAAGATGACGTGGTATCCACGGACTTTGTGGGCGACAGCAGGTAAAGTTACAGAAAGCCACGCCTGGTTCTTTTTATTTTATTTTATTTATTTCATTGACACTTTGTAAAAAGTAATAATTGACGATCATTTTCAAAGTAGCTGCTATTTTTGTAGGATATTATGACCTTTAGATTGTGATGTTTAATTCATTTGCTATTGAATTTCAAGGTCGAGCATCTTTGATTCCAAGGCTGGGATTGCTTTGAATGATTTCTTTGTTAAGTTGGTGGCATGGTATGACAACGAGTGGGGTTACAGGTAACTTTCTAGCTTTCTTGTTAAATATGGTTGCATGATATGTGACCCTACACTTTTATATTTTGTGGTTGGCATACCTTTAATTTCATGTGGTGGTACACTTTTTTATTGTAGTCTTGACATGTACTTTTTTAACTTATCCTTGGCACAAGGGCATCATGGATAGATATCACTGTCATGGGGTTGGTTAATTGTTATCCAACATCTGCTGCTGATTTTTTGCTCTCTTTTTGTTGTGTTGCAGCACGCGTGTGGTTGATTTGATCGTTCACATGGCAAACACTTGCTAAGTTGTGTGTGGAAGGATTGGCTTTAATACGCATATATGCTTCTGTGTTGTTGTTTTGCTTTATGAGTGATGCGAGAATCTGAATAAAAATGAATTTTGGGACATGGCTCCCTAGACTAATGCTGTCTGAAAGTGTATTTGTCATGGTTTTTAGGGTTTCGTACTGGGGTTGGTATCAGATCAGCCCATGTTTTTAACTAAGGTCCCTGAGTACCGGTTTTCCAATTTGAAATCTGTGTTGTTTCTATTTCTATTTCTAGATCTTTTATTTCGCATGGCAGGCTGTTCTACACGGCATAAAAGGAAAGCAAACTAATTTCCAATTTACTTAGGTAGTATTTGGTTCATAAATTTGGGAAGAGATTTAGAAAGAAATGAAAAATGCGTGTGAAATATAGATAAAGTATAATTATATTTCGTTTACATTTTGTCTATTTTTTTTCTTTTTCTTCTTCATTTTTAAATCTCTACCGAAATCCTTGGACGTGTCAATATAACATGCAAGTCACACGTGTATGTGAAGGTTTCTAAATTTTGTACATGTTTGACATATAACGTAGGTGAACATAAACATTGGTGCTGTTTGGTGGAGTTTTTTTAAGTTAAAAGTCGATAATTAAAAAGTAGAAGCGAAAAACATTCTCATTTAATGTTTCAAATAATCAATTTTTTTTTTAACTTAAACTATTTTTACTTAATAAGCTATAAACAGAACTTGTATCAAATAGTTTAGTATAAATTTTTAAATCAAAATAAGTCATAATCACCTTCAAAAATTGTAACAAGCAGTCCCATTGTAAGACAATCGATTAAATTATATAGACTACTTCTAACACTTAGCAACTTTATCAACTTATTTATTTATTTATTTTTTCTTTTTATTGTTTAGTTAAAATAGTGAGTAAATTATTAAAATTCACTTCCATCAAATCACTTACAGTTGGTCATTTTAGGTCTATTTTGGCAATTGGATTAAAAAGTTATTTTTTTGATTTTTTGTCTTCTTTGGGGTCATATCACCTCTTTATTTTATTTTTACTTTTTTTTTTAATAAAAAAAAAAGTCAATTGTTTTGGCTCAACAAATGTAATTAGTGATTTCACCTAGTCAAACATTCAAATATTTTGAAATTAATTATTTTGAGTTCATAAAAAAATAGTTCTAACTTTAAATGAATAGAAATAATATAGAAAAAAAATAGAGAGTTTGTTAAACAACGTATGTAAAAAGGTGTATAGTTAAAATAGAAAATATAACTTTTAATTGAAAATGTAACAAAATTTTAACTAGTTTGATAGAGGTCCTTAAGAAGTGTTTGGAAATTGGTTATTTTTGGTATTTTTTAGTTTTTTAAGAAAAGACATGTACAAAAAATAGAGAGAATGGTTTTATGTTCTGTAGTGATTTTGTTTGTTTGTTTGTTTGATGTTTCTTGGTTGGTTCCCAAACAAGTTTTTAGCCACACAATCAAGCACATGAGCCTAAATATGTCAATTAGGTGTCATAATCCGAACTTGCCCCAAGAGATTTAGATCATAATCGGCCAATAATCATGAGACGACCTAGGGCCTCGGACATAAATTCAAAATATAAATAATTATATGGGATCAGAAGCGAAAGCAGAATAATAAAATTGTCCAACGAGCTATGCATATATGGCATAAACAAAAACATCTTATACATTAATAACTTACATTCGTACAAACACACATTCATTACAGATTGCATATTTAAAGACTTATACATAAGAGTACAATTCATCATCTTACAAAACATAAATTCTTGTAAACAAAAGATTTAAATTCTTGTAAACAAAATATGGTCAAATATGACTAACAAGAACAAAAAGACAAAAGCCTCATCTAAGAGGCATTCCTTGGTGGACATCACAAAGCTTAGGTAAACTTCCAGGCAAACTCTAGGGCTGAACATCCTGTTGCTCACTACATACATATATATAAGAATGAGCTAAAGCCCAGTGAATAATATCCAAGTAAAAGGTTTCATGAATGAGTTCCAAAGTTTAATCATAATCATTACCATATCATATTCATTACACAACGGAACGACCTCTGGTCTAATATATGACAGAACGACCGTTGGTCCAACATATAACAGATGTACAGAATAGAATAGATCATAACTTGACAGAATGACCTTGGGTTCAATTGATTATAGCTATATCAGATCATTACAATAACCATTTGGTCAAACATATAACAGATATCACAAACTTTTCAGATATTCAAAACAACCTTAGCTCCACTGTCACAATCCAAAACTGCCCCTAAAGGTTTTGGACATGACCACGTTAGAAATAAAACAAAAACCAATATACGTAACGCATGGGGCCTGAACGGAAGTACCTAACAACCAAAAATTCTATGCCATTGAGCTATTACTATTATGCCAGGAACATCATATCAAATAAATAATATACAGGAAATATACACACATACATCGACTCAGCCCATAATTGGGTGTATGACAAAACATATTAACGAAAGATAATCAAAGCATAAATCCCAAAAACATAACAACACGCTAAAAAATGCACGGGCTTCAGTTAGTGCCTGGGTACACCGAGGTTGACAAGAGGGAGACGAATCTTAAGGGTTAGGACTGGCCTCTCAGTTGATTACCTACAGAAACAGACAAAATATAGAATGAGTGAAACTCAGTGGATAATAGTACATAAATAATGTAAGGTTTAACGTGAATAATAAAGCATAAAACTGCAGAGGCATATGATTGATTTCATTATGTAATTATTCCAAAATAGCCATGGATCCAGTTTTCTTAACAGAGTGGTTTTAAGCCCAGAACAGCCATAGGTCTTCAGATACAAAACAGTCATAGGCCCAAAAATAACGGAACAGCCTTTCAGCCCAGAAATATATACAGAACAGCCTTTCGGCCCAGAAATATATACAGAACAGCCTTTTGGCCCAGAAATATCTATGTATAGACTCAAGAGGTGGCTCCCACCAAGGTGTAGCACTTTGTTCCATACCAGAATATATCAGAACAGATTAACTTCAGGATCATATAGAACATACACACATTCTTCCCTTTATTCACGTGAATTATCATAGATAATATCAGTTTAACAGAATGTTGCTGATAATTATTCGCAAAAAGGTAAATATATTTTACAGAGTGAACGCTTCCAGAAATATGTAGATACCACAGTTCCATAATGCATATACCTCCCATGTGCTTATCATGTTTCAATACTATTAACTAGCAGATAACATAATGCTCATATTCATTATCCGTAGCAAACAAAACGTTTAGTGCAATGATGCACTTAGATTTCTTCATGGTTCTTTGAAAGTCGGCATACTTGTCTCGTAATTAACAGAACCTTAACATTAACAATAATCTGAGAGTAAAGGTACCAGTATATCAGTAGGTCAGAACAATTATATCACAACATGAGTCACATAACAATGTCGTTGATACTCAATTCCTTTCTATTAACTGGCTTCACCGTTTAATACTTTGTATGACATTTTGATACAGAATCATAGGTAATTTTTAGGATGGTACATTACTAGCAACCATTAGTCATAACCAAAATACAGAGGAGGTTCAGAGTCATACCAATGCACACCCAAAATCTTGCAATGTTCCCATTGATTCCCAACATGCGATTAACATAACTACTTGTGAAGAGCAGAACGTTAAACAAAAGAATTATTAATGGTAATCAAATGTGCGATTCCTGTACTATTACTCACAGTATTATTGCGGAGTGGTGGTTCCTCCTGTGGTGTGTCATACACACATAGATAACACATTAGTTTCTTTCTCCTTTTAAACCATTTCTTGCATTATTACATTTCAATTACATGTACAATCATCAAAAAGTATCAAACACAAATTCCGAAAAGAGCTGAGGGTTAAACACGTAAAACGGAGCGAACGGGATTTCTGACCTGGGCCGCACGTGCAGCCATACCCTCCGCTCGTGCGGACATGTACCGCACGTGCGGTCTCTCTCCACCGCTCGTGCGGCCAAAAACAATATGCTTTCCCAAATTTTTTACTCTTCTCCGCATGGGCGGCCACGTCCTCCGCACGTGCGGTCTGGCCCCTGTTTGGCAGTCCGAAAATCATACAAAATCCCCTTCTTTGGTGATCATCTAAGAGGTCCAAAATAGCTTCTTTACATACCAAAACATGGTTCAAAAATTGGGTAAACAAGACTATAAACACCACCATTTGAACATGGAAAATCCATTAATCACCACCACAACTTATATACACACATGTATAACCATTTGTTTACACAAGTATCAACATGGTAATTCATGACATGAGTTGTAGATTTCTTCTTAGATGACCCATATTAAGTTAAAATCATCAAATAGTAGCATTATTTTACTAATAGATCAACACACCCATCCAATTTTCCATTACAACTCTAGGTTACACCATATTAAGCAATTCCTTCCCCAAATTAAAAAGAAAGGATAGAATTAGAGAAATTGAACTTACCTTAAACTTCCTTCCCTAAATGCCCCCTCAAATTTTCAATTCTTTACCTTCTTGATGCTCTTGTCTTTCCCCACTTCTCAAAACCCTTCTCTAGTTTTTTTTCCTCCAGGAGATATTCATGGAGCTTCTAAGTCAAAGATGCCTAAGACTTAATATAGATATATATGTTTCTAATAAGACAAAATTCAATCGTTTAATCATCCCAAATTGAAATTACACAGAAAATCTCATTATAGCTTAAAAATCATGCAGATTTGAGATGTCAAATCAATTTCAGAAAATTAAGTCTCTAAGGCGTCCAATTTCAGATTCAAATAGTTTAAGTGCGACAGATAATTTTCTTATTCAACAGATAGGAAGCCATATTTCCAAGTTTCACTTAATTCAACGTAATTTCACATAGAGTTTCACAATAAGCATTCAAAAGCACAGAATAGAGGGCTGAAAAGATACCAGAATCATGTACGAGGGTCGGGTTATTACACTCTCCCCCCCTTAAATAAGTTTAGTCCTCCAAACTTGTTTTACCTCCGGATCAAAATAAATGTGGATATTGATGTTGCATCTCCTCTTCTTTTTCACACGTTGCTTCGGTTCCGTAATGTTCTTGCCATTCAACTTTTACTATTAGGATCTCTCGATTCCATAATTGTTTCACTTGACGGTCCAGAATTAGTCCAAAGGTCTTAACATATTATGTATCTCACAATTTGATCCAACTAGTTGTTTTGAGGTCTACTCAAGCATGCAGAAATAAGGATAGTTACTTCATTCATTTATTTCATAGAATCATGTGCCAAGTAAGATAAGATTACAAAAGTCCATTACAAAATATTTAAGGAAGAAAATCCTTAGTAGGCAGGGTCGATAATTACAGTATTTCCCCTATGTCAACTCTCAAATGTAGAACATACAATTCTTAAACATAGAAATATAGTAGATTCCGTTTCTTTAGGTATAGAATTCATACATTCCACAGCATACGTTAATTTCAATCACGATACGTTCTTTACTATGTTTATATCCAGATTGACCCGATATTATAGTTCATATGCAAATCTCATTACTCGGTAAGTTGTATCTTATCGTCACAGAAGTCAATTAGGTAGTTAAATTCACATCGTATAATGCACAATAGGATTGGGTATTAAAGCCCACCAACAAGGTTTTGCCTATTTAATAAGGTGCACATCATTCAACTGGCTTAAATAAGTCACGTAGGCATGTAGTCACTAGCTTCACAATTTATTCTTAGTGTTCCTGTATTCCCAAAAACATATCAAAATCACACCATTCTATTAGTTCAAAATCATATATACTAATTATTGACCAGAATGATAGGGAGATGAATTCCAGTAACATTACTTTTAAGTACGATAACACATAGCGGACCATACTCTGAATCACTAATTACAATAATATTACAATAGACATTATACAGTTTTACACCCTCATACGGACATAGTACCATGGACACCTAGTCATACCGTCATAAATTCAAATCTGAGCAATAGATACAAATACGACAACCGTCGTTTCAAGTAAAGAGAACTATTCAAAGATAGAGTTATAAATCAAGTTTAGAACCGTATTCCAGTAGTCAAGCATAGCGGTGAAGCACCACATCCCCTCTTGTTAAGCAGTCTTTCTGGTTGCTATAAAAAAATACTTCGATTTTTTTTTCCACTACAGAGTTCTATTGTATGGAGCATAAAATCAATTACATTGTTCCATATCCATGATTTAGAAATACAGTGGTCATTAAATCGTTTCTTAAACATCACAAACTAGTCATGCGGCTTAGCCCTATAACATAAGCTGAGTATCTAGTTATTTCTCGCACATTGATTCTATCGGATTCATAATGTCTATAAGTTCAACAGTAAAACAGTAAAATGATTTAATCTTAGAATTTGGGATAAAAACAGTTCAACATACTAGTAAATCAATGCGGACTTACATCATGCGGATTACACAAATCCGTATAAACATGCAAAAAGGAGGTAGATACCCGTTAACCCATCATGAATATAGGATATCCCTATAACCATTTGTTTCCATCAAAATTCACAGTGCCACGCAAATCAGGTTTCTTTATAGCCTTTAAATACGAAGTAGAAAGGAAGAAATAGGTTACTAGATTCACACAAAATTATATCACGGAGGTGACAATCGTAAATTCTTAATACACAGAGGCAAGATTCTCATTCTTGCAGTAACTTATTAGATTACCAATCATTCAGGTTTGATGTCAATCGACTATTACTTATAGAAAGTTCCAATTACAGATTGCAGATTATACATAGACAGAACATATTACAGATTACGGATTTCAGATTACAGAGGTCAGAATACGGAATACAGTACAGAGTACAGATTCGCACAATCAAATCCCAATTACGCATAAACCATACTCATTAGGCACCATCAATACTTCCTATTAGAAGTCGTCGGTAATTTCCTTAGTTCACGAAATCATATTGTTTCAAGGTCACTAACCAATTCCTTAGCATAACTTATCTATCTAACCCAACAATAAAACAAGGAAAAACAAAATCACAGTTAATTGATTCATTTCCCCAATTTTAAGGGGATCACTATGTGTATGACTTCTTCTTCTCACAGTTCCAATTAGTAGTCAAAATAGTCAAACACAGGAATTTCGTAAAATCACGGATCTAGACATGGTTATGGCAAGGAAGACATAACTATATCAGATAAGTTAGAATAACTCATATAGCATCTCCTTTGATTTGAAATTAAACAAATGCTAAAAGCCCAACCATATTATCATTATTTCCACAGTTAACCATAAACCGATAATACAAGTTTTATTTAATTCTTATCGATCAGCTCAAATCCTTACCACGCTTCCGCAGTGCAATATTCACATTTGCATGTCTTGCATTTTCACCAGCCTAGATAAGATAAACAGAGGCAATAAAAGAACATACAACAGACATACATTGTAGTCATCAGAGTTAGCAGGTAGAACATTTAGCATTGCCACCAATTTCTTTCATATGCACTAAGGATATCATGCATCATACCTAAGTCTTTTCTAGACATCCTAAAGCTCAATGGATTCGTGTGTGAGGTAGCAACTTGTGCTCTGATACCACCTGTCACGACCCAAAACCGCCCCTAAAGATTTTGGACATGACCACGTCAGAAATAAACAAAAACCAATATACGTAACGCATGGGGCCTGAACGGAAGCACCTAATAACAAAAAATTATATGCCATTGAGCTATTACTATTATGCCAGGATCACAACATCATATCAAATAAATAATATACAGGAAATATACACACATACATCGACTCAGCCCATAATTGGGTATATGACAAAACATATTAACGAAAGATAATCAAAGCATAAATCCCAAAAACCTAACAACACGCTACAAAATGCACGGGCTTCAGTTAGTGCCTGGGCACACCGAGGTTGACAAGAGGGAGACGAATCTTAAGGGTTAGGACTGGCCTCTCAGTTGATTACCTACAGAAACAGAAAAAATACAGAATGAGTGAAACTCAGTGAATAATAGTACATAAATAATGTAAGGTTTATCGTGAATAATAAAGCATAAAACTGCAGAGGCATATGATTGATTTCATTATGTAATTATTCCAAAATAGCCACAGATCCAGTTTTCTTAACAGAGTGGTTTTAAGCCCAGAACAACCATAGGTCTTCAGATACAAAACAACCATAGGCCCAGAAATAACGGAACAGCCTCTTAGCCCAGAAATATATACAGAACAGCCTTTCGGCCCAGAAATATACAGAACAGCCTTTCGGCCCAGAAATATATACAGAACAGCCTTTCGGCCCAGTAATATATATAGAATAGCCATTCGGCCCAGAAATATCTATGTATAGACTCAAGAGGTGGCTCCCACCAAGGTGTAGCACTTTGTTCCATACCAGAATATATCAGAACAGATTAACTTCAGGATCATATAGAACATACACACATTCTTCCCTTTATTCATGTGAATTATCATAGATAATATCAGTTTAACAGAATGTTGTTGATAATTATTCGCAAAAAGGTAAATATATTTTACAGAGTGAACGCTTCCAGAAATATGTAGATACCACAGTTCCATAATGCATATACCTCCCATGTGCTTATCATGTTTCAATACTATTAACTAGCAGATAACATAATGCGCATATCCATTATCCGTAGCAAACAAAACGTTTAGTGCAATGATGCACTTAGATTTCTTCATGGTTCTTTGAAATTCGGCATACTTGTCTCGTAATTAACAGAACCTTAACATTAACAATAATCTGAGGGTAAAGGTACCAGTATATCAGTAGGTCAGAACAATTATATCACAACATGAGTCACATAACAATGTCGTTGATACTCAATTCCTTTCTATTAACTGGCTTCACCGTTTGATACTTTGTATGACATTTTGATACGGAATCATAGGTAATTTTTAGGATGGTACATTACTAGCAACCATTAGTCATAAGCAAAATACAGAGGAGGTTCAGAGTCATACCAATGCACACCCAAAATCTTGCAATGTTCCCACTGATTCCCAACATACGATTAACATAACTACTTGTGAAGAGCAGAACATTAAACAAAAGAATTATTAATGGTAATCAAATTTGCGATTCCTGTACTATTACTCACAGTATTATTGCGGAGCGGTGGTTCCTCCTGTGGTGTGTCCTACACACATTAGTTTCTTTCTCCTTTTAAACCATTTCTTGCATTATTACATTTCAATTACATGTACAATCATCAAAAAGTATCAAACACAAATTCCGAAAAGAGCTGAGGGTTAAACACGTAAAACGGAGCGAACGGGATTTCCGACCTGGGCCGCACGTGTGGCCATACCCTCCGCTCGTGCGGCCAAAAATAGTATGCTTTCCCAAATTTTTTCCTCTTCTCCACACGGGCGGCCACGGCCTCCGCACGTGCGGTCTGGCCCCTGTTTGGCAGTCCGAAAATCATACAAAATCCCCTTCTTTGGTGATCATCTAAGAGGTCTAAAATAGCTTCTTTACATACCAAAACATGGTTCAAAATTTGGGTAAACAAGACTATAAACACCACCATTTGAACATGGAAAATCCAGTAATCACCACCACAACTTATATACACACATGTATAGCCATATGTTTACACAAGTATCAACATGGTAATTCAAGACATGAGTTGTAGATTTCTTCTTAGATGACCCATATTAAGTTAAAATCATCAAATAGTAGCATTATTTTACCAATAGATCAACACACCCATCTAATTTTCCATTACAACTCTAGGTTACACCATATTAAGCAATTCCTTCCCCAAATTAAAAAGAAAGGATGGAATTAGAGAAATTGAACATACCTTAAACTTCCTTCCCTAAATGCCCCTCAAATTTTCAATTCTTTACCTTCTTGATGCTCTTGTCTTTCCCCACTTCTCAAAACCCTTCTCTAGTTTTTTTCCTCCAGGAGATATTCATGGAGCTTCTAAGTCACAGATGCCTAAGACTTAATATAGATATATATATTTCTAATAAGACAAAATTCAATCGTTTAATCATCCCAAATTGAAATTACACAGAAAATCTCATTATAGCTTAAAAATCATGCAGATTTGAGATGTCAAATCAATTTCAGAAAATTAAGTCTCTAAGGCGTCTAATTTCGGATTCAAATAGTTTAAGTGCGACAGATAATTTTCTTATTCAACAGATAGGAAGCCATATTTCCAGGTTTCACTTAATTCAACGTAATTTCATATAGAGCTTCACAATAAGCATTCAAAAGCACAGAATAGAGGGCTGAAAAGATACCAAAATCATGTACGAGGGTCAGGTTATTACATGCACCTTATCAAATACACAGAACAACCTTGGGTCCATCTCATACATTTGTATTTAATTAATTTCATTAACAAATATCATGTTAATCGGACAGATAAAAGCTCATTCATATTCACAAAATCATAAGTTCAGAAAAGCTTACCACAATGAAACATTAGAAAATAGTTTATACAAAAAATCTTTACTAAGATATTACTTTCAATTGTTGTCACATCTATGTTGATCAACCTATATAACACACAGACATATACACACATTAGAACACATTACTTGATCGAGTTATTCCTTTCTTAATCAATTCCTTTATGTCCATTTCTAGCTTATTAGTTCATTTATGAGGCTTAATTCATGCCTAAGAATGCTTGGAAAGAAATGAGAATACAATTATGAGCAGAATATAACTTTCAAAATTGTGCTAGAACAGGGCCATTTGCTCGAGCGCACAATTGGTCGCTTGAACAGACTACACAATCTACAAAAAAGTACTAGATTCACAAAATTGAGGCTCGATGGTCGCTCGAGCCAAGTATAGAGTACGCTGAGGTCGTTCTAGCGGTATGCAAAACTCTACGAAACTATTAGATGCAGGCAAAGTGCGCTCGAGTGATAACTTCACCACACAAGAAATACGGTCGAAATATAGGCTTTGAAAACAAAATTTTGAGCTTCAAAACATAGAACAAAGTATAAAACCTTTGCATGACACACACCAAACCATGAAAACAACTTCGAAACATAAATGTATGACCAATTCCAAATCCTTACCTCAAAGCTTCATAAATACTTTAAAAATGAAACTCAAATCTTCATGCATGAATGAATTGTTTACAAACTCTTTTCCATAACTTCCAAAAAATAAAATTGAACCTCAAAAAATTAAGAACCATGGATGCATGCATGATGCAACTCTCAATTCAAACATAGATAGCAAAACTCATGCTCAAAATGATGAAACTTCACAAAATCATGCATGCATGTATGCCTAGCTTCAAATTCATCATCTTTAAGCTAATTTCTTGTGATTAAACTCATATTCTTCTTGAATTCATAGCTAGATGGTTTGATTACATGAATTAAGGATCAAACTCTTACCTAGAGTCTTGAACTATACTTGTTCTTGCAAATTCTTGATTTCCTCTTCTTAGACCTTTAATCTCCTAGCAAAAACTTCAAGTTTCAAGCTCTCTCTCTCTTTGAAACTTTCTCTAGCATATTTTTTAGTACAAAAGAATTCATTCTTTTCTTAAGGCTTATATATCTGTGTGTGCGTTGATTAGCTTAGTTACCAATTAAAGGTTAGGAAAATTAATTAAAGCTTAAGACTAATTAATCAAAACTTAATTTACTAAACTGAATCAAATTTTAATCAAAATTCCCAAAAGGTTCTAAAAATTATGATATCTTAATTAAACTCGTCAATTTCGATTTTTGAAGTCATTAAGACTTTCAATTTTAAACTCAAGGCAGAAATCGCAACAGATAATTCAAAAATCAGACAAATATATGCAAATTAAACACCAAACATGTAATGAACATTCAAAATTAAATAAATATAAGTATGTTATGTGGTGGGGTTATCACAGTCTTCCTCCCTGAAGAAGTTTGGTCCTCCAAACTTACGTTACCTTGTTTCGGAAACAATTTGGGATACCTTTGCCTCATCTCATCTTCTTTCTCCCATGTGGCTTCTGTGCCATAATGTTCATTCCACTCTACCTTAACCATAGGAATTGCTCTATTCCTCAATTGTTGCGCTTGTTAGTCGATAATTTGCATTAGTCTCTCTTCATATTCCATATTATCGTCAAGAGCTATCCGTGATAATCAATAACGTGAAACAGATCCCCAAGGTAACCTCTTAACGTCGATACATGAACCACATTATGCATTTGTTCCATTCCCAGCGGTAAAGCTATTTGGTATACAACAGGACCAAGCCTTTCCAAAATCTGAAACAGTCCAATATACCGAGGTACTTTTCTTCCCAAATCTTGACTGACCTTTCATTGGAGTCACCATGATAAACAGTGATCACCAACATCATACTCTAAAGCCCTTCTTCTCTGATCTGCATAACTCTTTTATCGGTTTTGTGCAGTTTTGAGCCTTTGCCGAATGATCTTAATCTTTTCGGTGGTTGTTTATACAATTTCAGGACCAAGCAAAACTCTGTCCTCAACTTTTATCCAACAAACTAGAGATCTACATTTCTTACCACACAAAGCTTCATATGATACTGTCACGACCCAAACCCACCCCTATAGGTTTAGCGTCGTAACCGGCCAGTAATCCATGGATTACCAAAGGCCTCTTAACAGAAAGACATATTATAAGGGGTTGCGGAAGCAAATATAGAAATATACATTGTCCATAGAGCTGTGTTAACGTATGTGAGCCAGAAGTCTTTAAAACAAACTTATATACATATGTGACATCATAAATGCATTAGTCTTACGTCACCAAAGCTACATATACAGAACTTTCCAAAACATATTCAAACAAAACAAAAACATCAGAAGATACAAAAATTCCCAAGACTAAAAAACTTGATCAGATTTCAAAATGAAACCTTTGCAGGAGGCACAATGGTTGGCTGACACCAAAACTCGCCAAGCAGCAATTTAGGCCTGGTCACACGCCTACTCACCTACATACATAATAAATAAATAGTGAGCGAGAGCCCAGTGAATAATAACGGAGTAAAGGGTTTTGATGAATGATGATGTCCATAACATAATCAGAAGTCAGAATTTATATCGGAAATAGATTTACATTCACATTCTTTTTCAAGTCAATAACAGAAATCAGAATACCTACTTAATCTCACATCCGTTAGCGCTACAAATCACATACAAAGCTTCAAAGGTCATTGTAGACTGCCCGAACGTCCTCCGCGTGCCCTCCTTTCGGAGAGGGCGCATATTGGGGTTCTAGCTACTACAGTTCGGACTCCTATCACGGTTCTAAATCTAATCTCACAAAGTGAAATATAAGACTGATAAATCACCAAATAGTCCAAATTCGACAAATCATTTTGGAAAATTGATTTTAATCAAAAAGCGCCAAACATGGACTGCTTTGCCAAATTTCAGAGTCACCACCTAAATATTTTATTTTGGGAAATTTAGGAAACTCTAACTGGTGCCTAAGGCCACGTGTCCGTCATCACCAAAGTTGCCTCGGCTCAGGAACTTGGGTACAAGAGGGGAAGGTCCTGAAATGAACACCCCCACTCACCCGATCAAAAATCGGCCTCTATTAACATGGTATGTTGTTTTTGAAAACACATGTGTTCTTATTTCGGTTTATTAACCTAACTTACTATGTGATGCGCACAGCACACAAGTATAGACTAAATCACTCAATTTGGAACAAAACATCTCATGTTTATTTTTCGAAAATGGTTTGAAGTTGCTACCCTTAAGTAGGCTAAAATGTGGATTTGCCACCCTCAAGTAGGCTTAAAACATGATTTGCCACAAATAAGTGGGCTTTAAAACGCACATTTTGATGAATTGTTCTAATTCAAGCAATGAAGCCTTCATCCACAGGCATTCAGGTAGTTAAACCCTTAAGCACATAGCCTCATGGCAAGCATGCTGTCATGGCAATCACTTACACGCATGCAAGGATGCTAAAGCATAAACACTCACAGTGTACTCCGAGCCAAAACAGAAGCTAGTTAGTAATCAATGCATGATCTTAGCTATATCAACAATGCCTAATGCAACACATGCAAAATGCAACTAAGTAGGCTCGGCGAGCTAAGATGGCATATGAATGCAACACTTGATAACATGCTTTGAAACACGTATTCAAGTAAATATTGAAATACGATGCAGTTTGAATGATACGCCGAGCTCAGTACATGCAAGACAAATGGATGATGCAAACATGCAAAGCATAAGGTATGCTAACTGAAATATGCCCTAAACTAACCACCGAAAGTGGATAAGTAAAAGGGAGAAAGACGTGGGATTGGAAAACATTCACACACACACACACACACACACACACACACACACACACACTTATTACAACATTTGCCCTCTCGACGGAAGGTCCGAATGAAAGAGAGCTAACTAGCTACGCTAATTAAGCTAACTACTACAAACCAACTAATTAACTAACTATTCTAGCTAATTAATTATTACAAACCAAATTGAATAACTAGCCAATCTAAGCTAATTAGAATATTACAAAGCACTAAGCTAAATTAATTACAACACAGGTAATCAACTACAACTAGATAACAAAAGCGATAAATGGCCTCACGGGCGAGGGAGATATGCATGCTTGGTTGGGTCCTCCCGGAAATCCACCGCCTTGCCTCAAGACACCTCTGTTTGCACTCTTTTGAATCTTTGAAAATTACACCGATTTCCATATTACTTCTTTCTGATCTCAAGAACACCTTGAGGGCTGAAATTCCTCCTGTTGCTGCAACAGAGCACAGACAGAGGCAAGACAGTGTATTTGCAAGAAAATGTATGCACTACCACACTCCTTGTCATATCTCAAGCTCAAAGGAGTATAGCACTTGACTCTCGGGCCAATAACCAAGCATTTTTTATGCATGGTGGCCAAAGGATCAAGCTTGCACAAAACTCAATGAATGCACACATAAGACTCGAAAGGCCTCTACCCTATCATGCACAATCAAGGGGGACGGCGACCAAGAAATGAGGCACGTTTCATCACTTCAAGTATGAAACACCCTTCATTTCTTGTGTTTGGATTAACGTCCGATCCAAACACAATGCAATGCAACACATATGCAAACAACATGCTCATCTATCAATGCTAGAGTGGCATGCACAAGGCTCTATCATGTAAGCAATGCATGCATGGCATGTTTAGAAGCTAAGGCATCAAAGCTAGCAAAGAGCATAGCACTATAGGCATACAATACTAAGCCTAAATGACCAAAGCAACCTTGGACAGAGGTTAAATACACCAAAACAGTGGCTGAAATATACTAAGATCAAGGCATATAACACAAGGAAAGTATGCACGTTTGATGGCTCGCCAACAAGGCATGAAGACACAACTCCCAAACACATTGACGGAGTGGAAAATGTGAGAGTGTGGCAATGACATATGCTCTAAAATTACATGCCAAGTGATGTCATATCATGCAAATAGCTCAAATATAGCATGCCAAGAGACTTGAAATACAAAGCTAGTCAAGGGCTTTACACTACAACCATACTAAGCAATGCTCAAATGACCTTAAGCATTCAAAACAGACCTAAGGCAGGTCAAGATGGTGGCAAAAACATGCTAGACTTGCAACATAGATGGCAAGAAAGATAGGCTCCCGTATTAGCTTACAAACAAGGCATAAAGGCACAACTCTTAAACACAATGAAAGAGTGATAAACATGAGAGTATGGAAGAAGTTTATGGTCTGAAATTACATACCAAATGATGCCATGCCATGCAAAAGGCTCAAATATGACATGCTAGGGGTCCCAAAGTGCAAGGCTAACAAAGCCAAATACACTATAGCTATGCAAAGCCAAACATGCATGACCAAAACCACTTAAATCAGACCTCAAGCATGTTAAATCAAAGCCAAAAATGTGCTGGAGTAGAGCATACACATGCTAGATCAATAGGCTAAAACAACAAATATGCTAGGCTAGTGAACCAAAATTGCACAACAAGTGCAAGGGGCATGCAAGAGGCAACCAAACCAACACAAATTAGAGTTATGACATGTCAAATAATGGCTAAAAACATGCTTGAACTAAGCAAATTCAAAGCACAAAGACATGCTACTTTGCAAGGCTACAAGTAGGATTACACTACAAGTACAAGAAGCATGCAAGAGGTGACCAAGACAGCCCAAAAAAGAGTTATGGCAGGTCTGAAAAGTCACAAAAATGAGCCTAAACAAAGCCTCCAAGAAGTAGAAACACATGCTCTTTTGGAGGGCCATCAACACATGCAAACAAGATAAGAGGAGTGGGGGACCACCCCCACCCATTTGGAACCTGAAAACCACTTTTCCACCACTGAAATTCCTCTGAGTTTCAGTGGTGGGAAAGCCAAAAAGAGATGGTCTCAAAGGCCTTAAAAGATGGCACAAAACAAGGCAAAACAAGCTACCAAAGGGGGTAAACCACCCCTAACTCAAACAAAGCCTTAAACAACCATTTAAAACACTTTAAAACAAGACTTTTTTCAGTTGAAAGCTAAGCCTAAAATAGCATGCAGAGGTGGTTAAAATTGTGTACAAAAATAAACTTAAAAGAGGGAGATGCTCACCCTTGAAGAACCTCAACAAAACAACAACTTCTTCAGCCCAAAACTAGCTTGTAGAACTCAAATATCACTCCCAAGAACCTCAGCTCAATGATGGTGGTGTTTGATCAAGAGTTCCTTTGCAAATCCATCAAGAAACCCCACTTTCAAACACTTTAAGCACAAAAATATATATAGAGAGAGAATTCTAGAGAGAGAGTAGATTTTTTCCTCTAAAAAATTTGAACCCTCTCTAAGGGGGAAGCACTTCCCCTTATATAGAGATACAAGCAAAAGCTTGCTCAAATCCCTCCCTAGGGAGGATGCATTCTGTGCCTCACAGCTAGCACCAAAAATATCTGCAGAAAGTGCAGAAAGGCCGCCGACCAGTTAAAGTGGTCGACAGGGACAAAAGCTAGTAGACAGAAGGGGAAAGATGGTCTACGCAAAGAGAAGAAGGTGGTGGCAAGCTGCCGACCACTTGAGGTGGTCGACCGACCACCCACCCTAGCTGACCGACCACCACAAGTGGTCTACAGGGGAGAAAATTGGCTGGCGGGGGAGAAAAGTGGTCTACACCTCTACTTCTCCCTCCAAGCAAAAGGGCGCACCAAGGTTTGGCTTAAAACAAGCACAAAATCAAGAGAGTTCAAAGACTCAAGGGCAAGGCGCGCAGCCAAAAACCTCGGAGACTCCAAACGAGCGCGAACATGCGCAATCATCGAGCACTCAAACGATGACGTCTGAGTCTTAAGGTTAGTCAAAAATGGGGTGTCTACAGTCATACTTGTCAGTTATATAAAGGAACCTGAGGCCAGGTAGAGATAACTTGTCAGTTCCATAAAGGAACCTCCAGACTGGGAACGGATAACTTGTCAGTTCCATAAAGGAACCTCCAAACCAGGAACAGATAACTTACTTGAGCCCGAATGCTTATCAAAATTGGACAATCATTCATAGTACAAACATAACATTTCATAGAACAGATCTTACTCCTTATACAGAAAATAAATAAAGTTAAACATAGCTTTACTAAGTTATTACTCACAATTAACATATGGCTTCAAGGCAACAGATAGAATGGGCAAATCAAACGTCTTGTGGCGCGTGACCTACACTGTTATAGAACGAACATATATTGAATTACACACCCGGAAACATAAACTTAATCATTTCTTACCTTTGTGTGTTTCTACTTCTTATCCTCATTATTATGTCTTAATCATGGCCTAGGAATGCCTAAGATGCAATGTGGATGCCAAAATGCATTTTGGAACCCTTAACAAAACTTGCTGAAAATAGGGGTCCCGCTCTAGCACAACTTCCTTCGCTCGAGCGGACATGCAAAACATGAGTGGTTGCTTGAGCATAACTTCTTCCGCTCGAGCGGTCTGTAAACTTCTGCAAAGTACTGATTGTGTGATTTTCACGCTCGACGGTCGCTCGAGCGTAAGACTCAGGTCCTGGCTAGAGCGGTTTGCAAAAATGGTAAACTTCTAGGAGCATGCATTTCATGCTTGAACCAACTCTAGGTCGCTCAAACGGAAGTACACACACTTAGAGTGGTCGCTCGAGCATAGGTTCCTCCGCTTGAGCGTAGGAGCAGAATTCTGGAATTTCTAGATTTGCTCCCATGCTCAAAACTCCAATTGTAAACTGAAATTCATGATCCTTTGGGCCAAAAACTAAAGGAAACTAGTGTGAACATGCAAAACAACTTGAATTCAAAATAAATTCACAAAATCAAGGTCCAAAGATAAGTAAATTATACAAAACTAAGCTTGAAGCTCAAAGAGCATAACTAGAAGATAACATGCATGAATTGATATGAACTTAGGTTCTCCAAAACATGATCAATGAAGGTCAAATGGTAAGAAATGTGATGAATTCTCTAAACCAAGTCAAGAAGGACACATGCATGTATGACTTGAGTGAAATTCAAACTCAATATGGTTTGATATATGCATGTATGCATGACATGGTTCAATCTTCTTCATTTCTAGTTTAATTCTTGCATTATCCATCATAATTCTCTAGAGTTCATGTCTTACACATCATAATTATACAATCTAAAGGTTGAATTCTTACCTAGGCTTGTCAATGATGCTCTAGATGATCAATTCTTGGAAGTTCCAAGCCAAATTCTCTAAGTTCTCTAGTAATCTCCTTAATTTGAGCTCAAATCTCTATTCTCTCTCTCTCTCTCTCTCTCTCTCTCTCTCTCTCTCTCTCTCTCTCTCTCTCACGTTTGGTTTGTGTGTGAGCTCAAAAATGTGTTGAGATGAAGGAAAGAATGAGTAAAGGCACATATGGGAGCCTTATATAGGCTTGGCTAATGGTTTAATTAAATTGTTGATCAACTAATCAATTAGACATTAAATTATTTTAATTTAATCGTTCCGAATCGGATTTTAATTAAACCTACCATAATTTTCCAAAAATCCTAAATAACACATAAATCAAGTCAATTTCGTGATCGGATACCGATAAAGCCTTCAATTTACAAAATAGAACAAAATCAAAGACAAATGTTCTTACATAGAACATATAAAAACTCATATAACACATAACACATGTAATGAATGCAAAAATTTCATCTTAATTACTTATTAGGCATAATTAATCATGGCTTAACGTTAATTAGAGGTCGGGGTTGTTACAGATGCCATACCAATAATAGTGTGGAAAATATTATTGTATGCAAATTCCATCAACGTCAAATAGGTTTCCCAACTACCTTAAAAATCTATAGCACACATCCGAAGCATATCTTCCGGAGTTTGAATGGTTCTTTCAAACTGTCCATTGATTTACGGATGAAAAGCAATACTAAATCTCAACTCTGTTCCAATCGCCTTTTGAAGACTTTTCCAAAATCTATACACAAACTTAGAGGATCCCTATCTGAAACAATAGATACTGGAACTCCATGCAAATGAACAATATCATCGATATAAATGGTATTAAGTTTATAACTATTATAGAAAGATCTAACAGGAAGGAAATGAGTAGACTTTGTCAATCTATCCATGATAACCCAAATGGAATTCATACCTCTAGGTGTCTGAGGTAGTCCAACAATGAAGTCCATAGTTATGTGCCCCCATTTCCATTTCGAAGTAGGGAGAGGCTAAAGCAACCCTGCCGGTCTTTGATGTTCAGCTTCAACTTGTTGACATTGGAGACATCTGGACACAAATTCAACAATTTCTCTCTTCATGTTAGGCCACCAATAAGTTTGCTTCAGATCTTGATACATTTTAGTGTTGTCCGGATGCAGAGTAAACTTGGACTTGTGAGCTTCTTCCATGATTCTTCTTTTAAGGTCAAAAACATTAAGAACATACAATCTTCCCTAAAATCTCAACACTTGATTATCAACACTGAACCCTGGTCTTGGATTTGATTCTATCTCAAACACACTTTCTTGAGAAATTCTTCCTCCATTTGTTTTTGCTTGATATCTTCAATTATTGCCGGTTGTGGTAAAATTGCGGCTAACACTCTGCCTTGTTCATGTAACATCATTTCAATCTCAAATCTTTCTAAGTCTTTCAATCATTCTTTTTGTTTGGTAAGTAAACACGCTAAGTTTCCTGTTGACTTTCTACTAAGAGCATCGGCTACGGTATTGGATTTGCCCGGATGATACTGAATCTGTAAGTAATAGTCTTTAATCAATTCCAACCATCTCCTCTGATAGATGTTTAACTTCTTTTGTGTGAAAAAAGTATTTCAAACTTTTGTGGTCAATATAAACTTCACAAGTAGCTCCATACAGGTAGCGGCACCAAATTTTCAAAGCAAACACAACAACAGCTAACTCCAAACCATAAGCCAGGTAATTCTTTTCATGTGGCTTTAGTTGTTGAATGCATAAGCTATCACCTTTCCATTCTACGTAAGCACATAACCAAACCCTTAAATGAAACATCACTACAAATTACAAAACCTTCCGTACCTAATGGCAAAGTCAAGACCGATGCTGTAGTTAGCCTTGTCTTTAGTTCTTGAAATACAAATTCTTTTTTATCTGTCCATTCAAATGATTCTCATTTCCGAGTAAGTTGAGTCAGCGGTACGTCTATTTTTTAGAAGTCTTTCACAAACCGTCTATAGTACCCTGCCAATCCCATAAAACTCCAGATTTCTGTTATATTTGTTAGTGTAGGCCAATTCACTATTGTCTTAATCTTTTGCGGATCCACTAAAATTCCATTTCTATTAATCACATGCCCTAAAAATACAACTTCATCCAACCAGAATTCACATTTCTTCAATTTTGCATACAATTTCTTCTCTCTTAGTGTTTGCAGAATAGTTCTCAAATGTTGTTCATGTTCTTCTCCACTTTTTGAATAAATCAAAATGTCATCAATAAACACAACTACAAACTCATCAAGGTAAGATTTGAAAATTCTATTCATTGGGTTCACAAAAGCTGCAGGCACATTTGTAACCCAAAACGGCATAACCAAAAATTCATAGTGTCTATACCTTGTTCAGAATGCTATTTTCTCAATGTCTTCAGCCTTCACCTTTAATTGATGGTACCCGGATCTCAAATCAAGTTTGAAAACACTTGCAAACCCTGTAATTGGTCAAATAATTGTTACCTTATTCAATTCCGGATAATCAATGCACAATTGAAGCGTTCCATCATTCTTTTTCACAAATAGAACCGATGAACCCCATGGTGAAGTACTAGGTCGAATAAACCCCTTATCAAGCAATTCTTGCAATTGAACCTTCAACTCTTTCATTTCCGTTGTCAGCATTCGATACGAGGTCTTTGAGATAGGTTGAGTATTCGACATAACTTCAATTGTAAACTCAATTTCCCGCTCAATCAATTCCCCTAGCAATTCTTTCAAAAACACATCTGGAAATTCTTTAACCACTGGAATAGTATCAAAGTAGCATATGTACATTCAACATTCAAAATACTACATAGATAACCTTGACATCCCATCTTAAGTAATTTACATGCTTTCATTTCTGAAAGTAAATAAGGTGGAGGTACTATACCATTACCCTCAAACAAAAACTCATCTTGTCCCGGAGGTCTAAACAAAACTCATTTTGTTACGCAATCAATGATACCACAATATTTAGACAATCAGTTCATTCCCAAAATCATATCAAAATGCCTCATATCAAGAGGTAGTAAATTCACATACAACGTAGCATTCCCAACAAGAATTTCACAAGTAGCATATCCAGATACATATAACACAATCCAATGATTCCATAGGTCTATTCAGTTTATGAGCAAATAAACTAGAAACAAAGGATTGTGTTGAACCCGAGTCAATTAACACATACGCATCTTGATTGAAACTAGAAAGAGCACCTGAGACAACGGCCTCGGTAGTCTTAGTATGTCCTGGGACGAGTGTAAAAACTCTCCCTTGCTTGAGTGTATCTCTTGTAGCAATGGGTCCAGCAGTATTTTTTGGCATAGGAATCGATCTGGTTGAACTAGTGGCTGGTCTTCCTCCACTTTGTTCATTTTGAGGACAATCTCTCACAATGTTTGCTATCTTACCATATCTAAAGCACGCCCCAGAAGTATGGTAACAAACTCCTCGATGTTTCTTACCACATTCAGTACATGTTAGTGCCGAATCCCTTGTGGAATTCAAAGTACTTGAGGTTCCCAAATTTTGCTTCTTAAAAGATGCTGACCCCGTATTTGAATAAGGGCCTTGTCTCTTCATTTTCCATTCAAATGGTCAGTTGTGTGAAGCCATATTTGATTCAGACATCAGAACCCCTGTCTAACACATTCACATATTTGGACAACTTCAAAACATTCGCTTTTTCTTGGATTGAACCATGAAGATCGCCTTCAAATTTTCTCACCTTTAAATTTTCTCACCTTTTTATTGTCAGTGTCGACCATGTGCAATGTAAATCTAGATAACTCGATGAACTGTGCCTCGTATTCAGCTACTGTTTGATTGGTGGCGGTGGTGGCAGTTGTTGCTATTGTTTTGGCCATATCCCGGATCATTCTTTCCATTATATCCAAACGGGCGGTAGAATATTCTTCTATCTCTTTAGCTACTGTCCTCACCATGATCTAGATAAACTCATATTATAATAGACACAGAACATATACACATAGGCACAACAATTCATATTTCACATATTCTCATATTTGCATAATCTTAATGCATATAAGCATATACATATCAAATGAATGAAACCTTAAGTCTTTTCTAGATACCTTAATGCTCAATTGGACAAGTGTGTGAGTTTTTAACTCATGTTTTGATACCACTTTGTCACGACCCGAACCCACCCCTAGAGATTTGGATCAAACCTGCCAAAAATCATGAGATTACTTACGGCCTCGGACATAAATTCAAAACATAAATAAGTATATGGAACTAAAAGCGGAAGTAGAATAATAAAATTGTCCAACGAGCTGTGCATATATGGCATAAACAAAACATCTTATACGTTAATAACTCACATTCGTACAAACACACATTCATTACAAATTGCATATTCAAAAACTTATATGTACAAGTACAATTCATCATCTTACAAAACTTGTTGTAAACAAAAGATGGTCAAACATGACTAACAAAAACAAAAAGACAAAAGCCTCATCTGCGAGGCATTCCTTGGTGGACATCACAAAGCTTGGGTAAACTTCCAGGCAAACTCTAGGGTCGAACATCTCGCTGCTCACTTACATACATATATATAAGAGTGAGTTAGAGCCTAATGAATAATATCTAAGTAAAGGGTTTCATGAATGAGTTCCAAATTTTAATCATAATTATTACCATATCATATTCATTACATAACGGTAAGACCTCTGGTCCAATATATGACAGAACGACCTCTAGTCTAACATATAACAGAAGTACAAAATAGAACAGATCATAACTTGACAAAATGACCTTAGGTTCAATTTGTTATAGTTGTATCAGATCATTACAATGACCAACAGATATCACAAACTTTTCAGATATTCAGAACGACCTTAGGTCTACCATATCAAATACACAGAACGACCTTGGGTCTATCTCACACGTTTGTACTTAATCAATTCCATTAACAGATATCATGTTAATCGGACAGATAGAAACTCGTTCATATTCACAAAATCATAAGTTCGGAAAAGCTTATCACAATGAAACATTAGAAAATAGTTTATACAAAAATATCTTTACTAAGATATTATTCACAGTGATTAGATTGTTGTCACGTCTCCGTGGATCAACCTACAGAATACATAGACATGTACACACATTGGAACACATTACTTAATCGAATTATTCATTCCTTAATCAATTCCTTTAAATTCATTTCTAGATTATTAGTTCATTTATGAGTCTTAATTCATGCCTAAAAATTCTTGGAAAGAAATGAGAATGCAATTATGAGCAAAATATAACTTTCAAAATTGTACTGGAAGAGGGTCGTTCGCTCGAGCATACAATTGGTCGCTCAAGCAGACTACATAGTCTGCAAAAGTACCGGATACACAAAATCTAGGCTCAATGGCCACTTGAACCAAGTGTAGAGTACATTGAGGTTGCTCAAGCGGACACTTGGTCGCTCGAGCGGTATGCAAAACTCTGCAAAACTACTTGATGCACGCAAAGTGCGCTCAAGAGGTAACTTCACCACTAGAGCGAAGCAGTCAAAATCTGAGTTTTCAAAATAAAATTTTGAGCTTCAAAACATAGTCCAAAGTGTAACACCTTTGCATGACACGCACCAAACCATGAAAACACCTCCAAAACATAAATGTATGACCAATTCCAAATCCTTAGCTCAAAGCTTCATAAATACTTTAAAAATGAAACTCAAATCTTCATGTATGTATGAATTGTTCACAAACTCTTTTCCATAACTTCCAAAATATGAAATTGAACCTCAAAACATTAAGAACCATAGGTGCATGTATGATGCAACTCTCAATTCAAACGTAATAGCAAAACTTGTGCTCAAAATGACAAAACTTCATAAAATCTTGTATGTATGTATGCCTAGCTTCAAATTCATCATCTTTAAGCTTATTTCTTGTGTTTAAACTCATATTCTTCTTGAATTCATTAGCTAGATGGCTTGATCACATGAATTAAGGATCAAACTCTTACCTAGTGTCTTGAACTATACTTATTCTTGCAAATTCTTGGTCTCCTCGTCATAGACGTTCAATCTCCTAGCAAAAACTTCAAGTTCTAAAGCGCTCTCTCTCTCTCTCTCTCTATCTATCTATCTCTTTCTCTCTAAAACTTGCTCCAGTAGATTTTTTAGTACAAACAAATTCATTCTTCTTCTTAAGGCTCATATATATATATATATATATCTGTGTGTGTGTGTGTGTGTGTATGTGTGTGTGTGTGTGTTGATTAGCTTAGTTACTAATTAGAGGTTAGGAAAATTAATAATCAAAACTTAATTTACTAAACTAAGTCAAATTTTAATCAAAATTCTCAAAAGGTTTTAAAAATTATGGTATCCTAATTAAACTCGTCAATTTTGGTTTTTGAAGTCATTAAGGCTTTCAATTTCAAATTCAGGACATATCATAACAGATAATTCACAAATTAAACAAATACATGCAAATTAAACACCAAACACATAATAAGCATTTAAAATTAAATAAATATAAGTATGTTACATGGTGGGGTCATCACACTAGGCTTGTCAACGAATTGGGTTTAACCCGAATCTGATTCGAATTCAATCCGATTAACTCGGTCCATTATACAAATCCAAATTTGAATATTCGTTTAATCCATATCTGCATAGCCTGATTTGAAACGGACCAGATTCAAATAAATCCGATCATGTCCATTTGGTTGCCCATACTCCATTCAGTTCTACGACATTCAGGATCGCCTCGGCTACAACTGACCTAGCAAAGTGATCGATTATACCACCTCAGCTACGACTGAACTAGCAATGCAATTGATTGGCTCATCAAAAAAGCCAAGGACACCATTGACGAGCTCACTGAGTTTCTCACTTGGAAACCCATATCAACAAATGTGAGTTTTGGGCAAAATCAAGAGCCTCACGAGCAATAACAACAACTTGGCGGTTCTTCTTCTTCTTCTAGAAGGGAGATAAATGCTTTGATGGGTACAAAACGGATTGTTGCAAGATGTGAGATTCAAAATCAGCAGATGCCCAACAATGAAAATGTAAACAACTTGGGTTTCTTGCCACTATCGATGGACTCCGACGCCATTGCCGACACCATCAAGTCTTTCTTACCAATAGGTCCTTCGGCGGAGCCCAATTCGTTAGCTATGCAGTTTCAGAACTTTGCTCCACCTAATTTGCTATCGAGAACTAATAATTAGAGCCAAGATCTGAGGTTCGTTTGCTAATGGATATAGATCTTGAAGAGATAAGATGGGCTGGAGTTCGATCATCACTGTTCTTCATCTGTGAGGATTGAAATTTATACATAATATCATTGTAACTATAATATACATACATGAAAAATGATTGGGAGCTCTAATAGGAGTGGACCCCACTGTAATGTGATGTTTTGACCTTGGTTATTTTTATTTTTATTTTTTTTATTCTCTCCCACATCATTAGAGCTCAATTAGAACTCTAAAATTAGAGGAATGTATCATTATTCATACATACATATGTAGAGAAACTATAAACCCTATATTGAAAGAGGAAGAGTGTAGAAGTAAGGGGTATACAATAGAATTTCACTTTGATTCTTTCAACTCTCAAGACCCATCAATTTTTCTCACCACCACCACTACCACCACCACCAGTTACAACAACATCGTGTTGGGTCAGACATCCGTATATCGGATGTTTGTTAGCGAATTTATGTAAGCGGATTCAAATTTCGATGCAGTTAGGTCGGACCAGATTTTGTCAAATCTGTCCCGAATCTATACTGGCCTATGTAGGCGTTAGTCTCAATACAATATTCAAAATTGATTCAATTCGATATTCAAAATCAGTTACGCTCTAATACTGCTTGTCTAATCAACCTAAGTATGATTTATTAAAAATTTATTATCTTACCCATTTGTTTAATTTTAACTCTAATTCAATTTTTTTTTTTTTTTTTTTTTTTTTTTTTTTTTTTTTTACATAGTAAACTACACTGACCTTCCCATACAATTGGACCCATACTTTTGACAAAATTACATTGATCTCCCTTTTAGTATGATTAAAGAGACTAAAACTATTACATATAGTGGTTAGATATTGAAATAAACAAAAATAAATATATATGTTTTAGTTAAAAATAAATCACAATAACATTTTTTCATTTACACAACTAATAAATTATTGATAAAAAATGACTCATATATTATGTTACTTAAAACTTCAAAGAAGGTAAATATAATTATGTCAAATGTGTAGTACTAACTGTAATTTTTTTTTTTTTTTTTTTTTTTGCAAACTTTCAAGAAGATGAGTGTAATTTACCCTAACTTTAAAGTAAACTATTTTTACGAAAATTAAAACCCCTTTTATAATAATAATAATCAAAGTGTCGGTTTGTCAAAAATCTTTTTTTTTTTGTTGGAAAATCACACCAAGAAAAAGTAATTCCAAATAGATGATAAACAATATACATATTAATAATTAAAACTATAAACTTTACTATGAATTTATTATAATTTTTTGCTACCACCACTGAATAGTAATTTAACTCCGCCGGGGTTGTTTAACAACTTTGCCAATCTCAAGCCCAGGTGAAGAAGGAGGTTGTATGTTAGGTAGTCGATAGCCAACACGTAAAAAAGCCGCTCGAATCTCTTATGAAAATGAATCCTACTTTGAATTGATTAAATGCTAGGTTGTTCCCCTTAAGTGACACGTTGCGTCTGCCTCCGGGTGTTTCTGTGATAACCCCAACTCGTAAGATATATTGCTTTAATTTTGAATGTTCATTATGTGTTTGGTGTTTAATTTGCATGTATTTGTCTGATTTGTAAATTATCTAGTATGATTTATGTTCTGAATTTGAAATCGAAAGCCTTAATGACTTCAGAAACCGAAATTGATGAGCTTAATTAGGTTATCATAATTTTTAGTACTTTTTGGAAAGTTCGATTAAAAATTGATTCAGTTTACAAAATTTAAGTCTTGATTAATTAGTCTTAAGTCCTAATTTAGTAAGCTTAATCCTTAATTAGTGAACTAAGCTAATCTAACCTATATATATGATAAGAGAAGAGTTGAGTTAAGGCATTTGACCTTAAAATTTGTTGGAAATACATTCTAGAGAGAGAGAGTGAGATCATTTTAGAGAGAGAGAGAGAGAGCTTGAGAACTTGAAGATTTGCTTGGAGAATGAAAGAATTGGAAGGAGAAGACCAAGGTTTTACAAGAACTCATCTTAATCAAGAGTCTAGGTAAGAGTTTGATCCTTAATTCAAGTAATCAATCATCTAATTGCGTAATTATGGAAGAATTTGAGATTAACCATAAAAAATAGCTTAAAGATGATGAATTTGAAGTTTAGCATACATATATGCATAATTTTATGAAGTTTCATCATTTTGAGCATGAGTTTTGTTATCTATGTTTGAATTAAAAGTTAAAATAATACACGCATCCATGATTTAAAGAGTTTTGAAGTTCAATTTCATGTTTTGAGTGTTATGGAAAAGAATTTGAAAGTGATTTCTACATGCATGAAGGTTTGAGTTCCATTTTTAAAGAATTTATAAAGTTTCAAGCTTCAATTTGATGAAATCATCGAATTTTGAGCTAAGGACTTGAAATTGGGTATATATTTATGTTTTTATAAGTGTTTGCAAGATTGTGTACAAGCCATGCTAGTTTTTGATTTAAAGACTCAAGTTTTGGAACTCAAAATTCTGTTTTGAAACACAGAATTCGATCGTATCGCTCAGGCAATGAAGTCACCGCTCGAGCGCACATTTCATGCATCCAGTAGTTTTTATAGAAGTTTGCTAACTGCTCGACCGACCCAAAGTCTACTCGAGCGACTTCAGTTTTCATAACACTTGGCTCGAGCAACCATAGAGCCTAGATTTTGTACATCCAGTACTTTTGTAGACTGAGTAGTCTGCTCAAGCGACTGTAGACGCGGCCGAACGTCTCGGGAGAATCCCGCTTTGTCCATTGGGCTCACTACAGTTTGGATTCAATGTCACGATTCTTAATCTGATCTCGCAAAGTGCAATACAAGATTGATAAATCATCAAAGAGTCCAAATCCGGTAAATCGTTTTGAAATACAAATTTTTAGAAAGAAGTGCCAAACATGGACTGCTTTGCCAGATACAGAGTCGCCACCTAAATATTTTATTTTGGGGGATTTAGGAAACCATAACTCGTGCCTAAGGCCACGTGTCTGTCATCACCAAAGTTGCCTTGGCTCGGGAACTTGGGTACAATTGGGGAAGGTCATTTCATGAGCACCCTCGCTCGCCCGATCAAAGATCGGCCACTACTAAACATGATATCTCGTTTTTGAAAACACATGTGTTCTTATTCCAGTTTATTATCCTAGAATTACTATGTGATGCGCACAGCATACAAGTATAGACTGGACTGCTTAAGTTGGAACAAAGCATCGCATCTCCGTTTGTTTTGAAAATGGATTGAAGTTTGCTACTCGCAAGTAGGCTAAAGCACGGGTTTCAACGAATTATTCCAACTCAAGCAACCCAACCTTCACCCACAGGCATTCAGGTAGTTATATCACATAAACACATAGCCTCATGGTAAGCATGCTATCATGGCAGTCACTCACACACATGCAAGGATGCTAAAGCATAAACCCTTACCGAGTACTCCGAGCCAAAGAAAGAAGCTAATTAGAAATCATGCATGAATCCTAACTATGCTAAGAATGCCTAATGCAACACATGCAAAAATGCAACTACAATAGGCTCGGCTATTCTAGGATGGCGTATGAGATGCAACAATCGATACATGTATTCAACTTGGAATTGAAATACAATACAGTTAGCATGATGCACCGAGCCCGGTGCATGCAATACAGATGAATGAATGCAAGCATGCGAACATATAGATGCTAATTGAAACATGCCCTAAAACTAACCATCATAAGCTGGTAAATAAAAGGGAGAAAGACGTGGGGTTAGAAGACATGCATCACACACACGCACACTTATTACAAAGTTCGCCCTCTCGCGGAGGGTCCGAATAAATAATACAGAACCAACTAGCTAATCTAAGCTAATTAAACTAGTTACTACACAACCGAAATGAATAACGAATTACAGCTAAATATTACACAACATTAATTAATTAACAAATTAAACTAATGAAGCAAATAAATTAGCATGCAAGCTACATGAAATGGACTGCCTCAGCTCTGTTCCGAATGATAAAGGATGCATGCATGCTTGAGTCGCCTTGTCAGGAAATCCATCGCGATGCCTCGACTCGCCTTTGTTTGCAATTGAATTCAGAAAGTTACACGAGGCTCCAGAGAGATGAAACTCCACCCAAAGGAGCTGTGGGAAGGCTGCCGACTAGCTATGGGCAAGGGAGACCACCTGCCGACCACCCTGGGTGGTGAAGACCAGAAAAGGTGGTCGGCCTGCCAGAAAACCTAGTCGGCCGACCAGTTCATCCTCTTGGTTTCTGCTTTTTCTGCAACAAAGGCAAGGTATTTTCAACATATATGTGCCCAACCATTCTTCCTATCATTGCATAAGCTCTAGGGAGTGTAGTCCTCGATCCTCGGGCCACCAATCACGCATCCCGATACATGATGGCCGAGGAGTCGAATTGCACGACTCAATGGGACATGAATGCACATATAAGCAACTAAAACCAACAACTCTATCATAGATGGTCAAGAGTGTCGGCGACCGGGAATCGAGGCACATTTCATCACTTGGAGTATGAAACGTTCCTCGTTTCCCATGTTTGGACTGACTCCTATTCCAAACACAACGCAACAAGTAAAATGGCATGGCATGTACAAATGCAACTCTAGTACGCAATCTAAATGCAATGCAACTAAGTGATGCGAAGATGCATGAAATCACATGCAAGCATGCAAATGGCATACACAATGCTATGAACTAATCAATGGCATACTCAATGCACATGGATTATATGGCATGCATACACAATGCACTAACATACGCAATGTTATGAACGAGGCATATCCAATGCAATGATCAATCATGCGATAACATGGACTATAGGGCATACACCACGCAAGATGGACTTAAACCAAGATGGATGGGCCTCGGCCACACCCAAATCAGTGGCCAATATGATGAAAGTGAGGCAACAAGATACATGCGAACATGCACAAATGCAAGGAACCAAACCTAAGGAACAAAGTGCAACTCTACCAAAGCATGACAAGGATGAAATATGGCATACAATGACACATGTTCCAGCTCTGAAATGACATACAAGATGGTCCCGAATCAAGCAAACAACTCACCCGATGCATGTTCGATGGCACAATTACCGAAACTAGTGAAGTGCATTACACTAGAGGTATGCAAAGCGATGCCCAAATGACCAAACCAACCCCAAACAGTCCCTATGAAGACCCAAAACAGTGGCAAAATAGACTAAAATGATGGCTTGTAATGCACAAAAATGAAGCTCATGCAATAGCCCAAAAATGAGGCATACAAGCACAACTCTCAAACACATTGAAGGAGTGATAAAAATGGGAATATGGCAACCTTATATGCTTTGAAATATCATGCTCAATGATGCCAAGACATGAAAACAACTCAAGTTAAGCATGCAAGAGGCATCAAGACTCGAAGCTAGGCAAGGGTATTACACTACAAACATGCATGGCAAGCATCATTCGACCATGGGACCTCAAAACAGAGCTAAGGCAGCCCAAATCATGAATAAAATCAGTTTAAAACATGGCCAAAATGTGCTAGAATCAAGGGCCAAAACAACATGCAATGTGAGCTAGTGAGCATAGATTACACTAGAAGCATATGAAGCATTCAAGAGGCCACTAAACCAGCAAAAGTCAGAGACATGACATACCAAATAAAGTCCAAAAACCCACTGAAGCATGATCAATGCATGCAAGAATGACATGCTCCTTTGATAGGCTATAAGAGGGGTTATCCTACACATGCAAGGGACACACCCAAGGTGACAAAACCAACTCTGGACAGAGCCTAGGCAGGCCCTAAAAGTCACTCAAAAGGGCCTAAAACAAGGCTTGGATGTATGCAAATGAAGGCTCCTTTATAAGGCCAAAAATACTAGTGAACAAGACAAGGAGGGAGAGGGTCACCCCTCTCTGATTTTGGCTCTCAAAAACACATGTTAACCACTAAAAATCGGCTGGATTTTAGTGGTTAAAAGGCCAAGCAAAGGTCAACACAAAGGCCTTAGGGCATGGCTCAAAACAAGGCAAAAAGAAGCATGCAAGGGGGTAGATGACCCCCAACAACAAAATGACCTTAAACAAACATCAAAAGAACCTTAAAACAAGACTTTTTTCAGTTGACAACAAAGCTCAAATATGCATGAAAATAAGGCTAAGAGATGGATCCAAATAAAGCTTAAAAGTGGAAAAAAGTGTTACCCTTGTAGCTCAACAAAACCAGCAACTTCTCCAGCCCAAAACCAACTCTTTGAGACCTCTCAAGACCCTCCAAGAACCTTAGAACAATGGTGGAGGTGTGTGGTGCAAGAACAAGACCCCTTTGGACTCAAAGTGTAATACCCCTATTCCGTAATATGTTAATTGGTCCTTAACATGATGTGATTATGTATTTTGATATGATTTTGTGTTCCACTATGTGAAAATATGTGGTTTGAAGTTCTATCTGTTCACCGTAGGAATATCTGTTTGAATAATCAGCTCTGGAAATTTAATTGAGGGCCTTATCGGCCACAGAACCCGAAATCGATTACGCCATTGTAGTTGGCATAATTTTTAGAGCCTACGGTGAAATTTAATTGAAAATTGATTCTGGTCAATTTAAACTGATTGAAATGATAAATTAAGTACCCCATTATTTTATATTATTATATTGACTTAGTGGGACTTAATATATTTGAGCACTACACCTTATTTCTCTCCCTTGGCTTATTTTGGCTGATTATTGAACTCAATTTGAGAGGGAGAGCCGACTATAGGGAGGGAGAAAGAGGGATTATGCAACTTTGGTCTTGAAACTTGGGGATTGGAAGTCTAATTCAAGATTTGATCATAGATTGTGAGGATCAAGCTCCTAGGTGAGTGATTCTTGGATTATAATTGTAATTTTGTGCATGTCCAAGCTATCTTGGTGATCAAGAACAAGATTGTAATGAAGTTGAGTTGTGTTTGTTGAATTGAAGCTTAATATGTGCATGCATGTAAGAAATACTTTGAAATTTGCATGTTTGAGCACAAATGTGTATAACCCATGTGAAATATTAAAGGAAACTCATGACTTGATCACCATTTGTGTTATCTAAGTTGAGAATGTGGCTAATCCATCACATGCATGTACAAATTGAGAAGATATGAGCTTTGAATGCATGAAAGGGTTACATTGGTAATGAGTTGGTGGAAAATGAGCCATGCATGTAAATAAATTATGAAATTATGAAAGATTGGTAGTGTAACCCCACATGCAAGCAGGTCTTTGTTAAATTTTATGGGAATGAGCACTAATTACATTATTTGAAGTGAATATGAAGTCAAGAGGGCATGCATGTACAAATCATGGGAGTATAAGTCTTGAATGTTTGAATTTGAGCATGTTGGTGATGAGTTTGAGATGTTTTGGGACATGCATGTAGAGGAATCATGAAATTGAGCTTCCTAATGTTGTAATCTTGTATTGGTAGCATGTTAGCATGTGTAAATGTGTAATTTGAGCCATAACATGCATGAATTGTTGGTTGAAAGCCGAAATGAAGCTCAAGAACACAATTCTGGGTTTTCCAGAATTTTGAGGTCCGCTCGAGCGGGAAATACGTGCTCCCAGCACTTTTTGCAGACGTGGTGTCCGCTCGAGCGGGGAAGTTTATGCTCGAGCGGGGAGCTGTGTAGGCAGGCAGTCCGCTCGAGCGGCCGAGTTCACGCTCGAGCTGGAATAGAAGGCAACCAGTACTTTCGCAGACTTAAGGGTCCGCTCGAGCGGGGAAGTCCACGCTCGAGCGGGGACCCTATTTTCTGAAATTCTGTTTTTGCATTTTGTGTTCTGTTTTCCGTTCTCTTTCACTTGCAAGCACTCTTAGGCATATGTTAAGCATTGTAAATGAGTTAATGAGATAATAATAAAGCCTAAAGAGGAATATGTGAATTAAAGAACGGATTGAACTGTTAATGACCCTTTTGTGTTCATGAAACGTGTAGGGTCAAGCTCCAGGGCAAATCCACAAGCCGATCACTGTGAGTAATATCGATATTTGAATGCTTGTGAATGTCCAATTGTCTATTCCCTTATAAGCTTTATGAATTGCTAATTGGGATTATGGATGTAAGTCTGATATGAATAAACATAAATGGACCCAAAGTCGTTTTGATAAACATAAATAGACCAAAGGTCGTTTTGATGAACATAAATGGACCAAAGGTCGTTTTGATAGAAATGAGTGGACCGAAGGTCGTTTTGACATGAATGAGTGGGCCGAAGGCCGTTTTGACAGAAATGGATGGACCGAAGGTCGTTTTGATAGAAATGAGTGGACCGAAGGTCGTTTTGACATATATGAATGGACCTAAGGTCGTTTTGACATGAATGAGTAGGCCGAAGGTCGTTTTGACATGAACGAGTAGGCCAAAGGCCGTTTTGATATGAACGAGTAGGCCAAAGGCCATTTTGACATGAATGTATGGGCCGAAGGCCGTTTTGACGTAAACGAATGGGCCGAAGGCCATTTTGATAGAAATGAATGGGCCGAAGGCCGTTTTGACGTAAATGAACGAGCCGAAGGCCGTTTTGACATGAATGGAAATCTGAATGGGCCAAAGGCTAGAATGTTTGGGACTACAGTCACTTGATTTGAATTTCGTATAGTTATATATCTGTTAAATAGAGATAGGAATTGGGCCTAAGGCCGTTTGGAACGTGTTGTTCTACATTGTTATGTAACTTCTGTATTTGATTTGATATTATTCACTGGGCTATCGCTCACGCTCATTCATGTGTTTGTAGGTGAGCCAAGAGAAGTCCAGACCCAGCCTCAATGAAGTCTGTATGGAACCACCAAGGTTTGAGAGAGTCAGCCCTTGTGTCTCACGCATGAGACCCGCCTTCGCCTTTTTGTTATGTATTTATATCTTGTCATGGTGGCGAAGTTTTTGATTATGTCCGTATATAGTTTCATGGGTTGACTTAGTTGGATGATCCTGTCTGTATAGAATTTTATGCTACTACATTTCTGACGTGAGTTATTAACATGAGTTTGTATGGAATGTTATGATGTGCATATAAGCACGGCTCTATGGACAAAGTTTTAAATTTTGCTTCCTTTTTGGTCCCTTTACTCTGATGTGTTAAGTCTGTTTTGGTTTGAGGCCGTAAGTAATCTTAGGATTACTGGCCGGTTACGTCCTTAACCCATGGGGGCTGGTTCGGGTCGTGACAGAGTGGTATCAGAGCACGAGTTAATAACTCACACACTTGTCCAAAAAGAGCAATAAGCGTCTAGATGAGATCTAGGATGCATTAACATGAAATTGGAAGCATTGATAATAATGCTTAACTATTTTGATATGAACCTTGAAAGCATCAAGAATATGCTCAAGTGTTTCAATTTGAGTAATTATGTGATATAAGTTTGTGAACTACTCGCATTGCAATTATCTAAATATATGTACTCCTTTGTATATGCATACTTGTGAATCTTTTGTATAGAGTATAATGCAAGTTTAATCAGATAGTGAATAAGAACTCTATAAGGTTGTGTTTAGCCTCAATTATTTCCTGATGATATGAAATGACAAGTTCTCTGAGATGCTATGTTTGGTATGCGTGGTTGCTCAAATTCTCTTTGAACATAATTGTGGTATCCTTAGCGGAGGCCCTCGCCCAGGGGACATAATACTGTGGCTTATGGTCATGAGGCCCTCGCCCGGGGGAAACAATACCGTGGCCTATGTATGAGATCTGTTACTCAGTACCGGAGGTTCCATTATGGAACTTGTTATGCTTGACCAATATGTTATGTTATGCTAAAGGAAGTACCACACATGATTGGAATATGAGATATGAATTGTTACACTAATGTGTACAACAAGTTTGTTTTGATATAATGCACATACATGAATATATGAATCACGAAAGGTTGTTTATGTGCATCCGATTCTGCCAATGGGTGTCTACGTGGAATATGAACATGATTTGAGTGTATAATTACTTAGTAAATGTTCAGCATGCGATATTTGATAAATATGCAATTATCTGTTACGTAAGTGATTAATTGCGTACGATATGTAAAAGAAGAATATAACAACGTGCCTATGTGCGAATGTACTCATGTGATTTTGTGTTTAATTTCGTATTGGGCATCCCAGTATTGGTAAAGCTTGATAAGAATTTGTGTAGAGTATGGGCAAATTAAGGGCATACGGGTTGGAAGGTTCTTCCACAGCCCGACTTGATAGTCCGAAAAAAGTAGTACAAGAATTGGCAGAGATCTTGAGACAACAGCGTCCGTTGCCGCTACGACAAGAACCTTTGCCACCACCAGTGTGAGAAACACCGAAGAGTTTGTTATCTGACTTCTAGGGCTCGTTATAGATATGGTAAAATGGACCATACGGCAAGGACCTGTCCCCGGATTGAACGAAATGTGAATGAATCCTCTGCCTTGGCTAAATCCGTACCAGTGGTAGGAATTGCTACTCAGGATGGAGTAATCACACTCATCCCAGAAAGCACTCAGAATGTTGTAACCATTATCCCAGGTATCTATACTGTTTACAAATGAATGCTTATGTGTTGATTGATTCTGAATTAGTACGTTTGCACATCTTCGCTTGGGATATTGTTTGATTCGAATCGACATATATTTCATATCTGCTGCATGTGTATCTAGATTGGTTAGACCCACATGATCGAGACTGTATTCTTTGGAGGTATATGCCCCGTTTGGGAAATTGTGAAATATGTTTTGAGATATTGATTGACTCTGCACATGCACATATATATATCTACACCTATGCTCAGGGTGATTTATTATGTTACCGTCTTCAATGACTAAACCACTGGAATTATGATTCTGTAATCATGTGACCAAGTTGAGCGCCCTATATGATGAACTCTATAATTGTGAGACCATATATGTTGATTGGTAGAAAGTTGACTGGGTAATGTGACTAATTTGGAACTTCTGCGTAACAATCCCATACTATGTGTACCCGAGGAACTTTGTATAATGTATTACTGTGCACCATGTTCTTGCATATAAGGCTTATTTGGGAACTGCTGCACTGATTATGATACGTACCTCCTGATATGAACACTTGCATGCTTATGTAACTATACCTGAACTTATGTGGACAATACCGTATTGTACGTGATTTGAAACACTTTGATATGAACAGTTGTGATGAATAATTTTGATATGACTTTGAGAACTGATGAACTTAGGGCAGTTGAGAAACTATCAACCATGTACCTAAACAAACGAAGTATGCCTTACAGAACCGAATGTGTCCTAATTGAGAAAATTTTTATCTGATTCGATCCGATGGAACCTTTGCCTGATATTGTCCTGATGGAACCCTCATTTGATATAACTTGATAGAACCCTTGTTTGATCTAATCTGACAAGGCCGTTGCTTGGATCGACCGATAAGACCCTCTATCTAATTTGATTTTGTAAAAGGGGGATTAAGAATTGCTTGTGGATAAATAGCCAGATTATTCTTGGCAGAAAAAATGATAGGCCCAAAACTTGAATGCGTTTGGAATACTTGACTTATTTGAAAGACCTTTTGTGGGCTGTCAACAGATTGATCTAACTATGAACACCGTTGAGAACCAATCCCCAACTATTGAGGACATATGTGTTAAAAATGAACCGAATTGTACAAACCCCGTGATTGGGTGTCGTAAGGAGTGTTCCATTTTGTTTGTTTAACACTATGGGAACCGATGACGGTAGATTGATTTGATTTTGAGCAATACTGAACATTTGTCTTTGACTGACCAGAACATGTTTTGTAAGGGGGAGTGGTTGTTTCGGTGTTATCAGATTTTGGAGAAATCAGGTTATAGTGAATAGTGTTGTGTTGCTGTGATGACATTCTTGGGGCGTCTTTTCATGCTAGGGGACGTTAAGCCTATGTAGCACCTTTGATCAAGATACCTTTTGCCACCGACGGTTTCGTACGGGTGGGGTTGACTAATCGATCTCGAGTCGGCCACCGACGGTCGTGAACGGGTGTGCTTGATTCCGAGACGATTATTCCTTGTTTTGTCCGGAATGTCATCCTTTAGTATTATGCAGATGTTATAGACATCCAAGAAGCTTTGAAAAATCCTGATTATCCATAAGTGTGCGAATTCAATACACCTTGTGAACGCCTGCCCAGCGCCATTATATTCTGTAATTGGGGCCCTGAGGATGTGTAAATTGTGCTTAACATGTGATTGACTCCTTTGATACTACCTTTGCCATTATGGAGTTTTATATATGAATTGCCTTATGCTTTTGATGACTATCAGATAATGTGGAAAGACTCGATAGAACAACGAATTGAATGTTGAACTGAATTGTGAACTGTGAACTGTAAACTGTTGAATGAATTGAGAACACGTGTATTATGTCAGAAATTGCCTGCTTCGATGTTATTGTACTTTACAATCAGTATTATGGGGATGTCAGGACTATGTGTATTGTGCGGGTAATTACTTCGATGTTACCTTTGTTGTTTCGGGAATCAGTATCTGGATCCACCTTATATTCCCGAAGACTTTTAATTGACCTTGGACAATTATGATGAGTCACTGGACTAAATACCAAATCAGATCGTGAATTGGAGAATTATTGAATAATGAATTGAACTTTTGTGACATGGAATAGACCGAACTTATGTGATAAAGTTAGCTGACATTGAAATAAATATGTTGGTGACCTACCTTGAAGAGGGCAGTTGGTGAATATGTCTAATTATTTTTCGGTGCCAACAGGTCGAAGTTGAATTTCAGATAGTGGCGGGACTACTTCAACCTCTCTCCGTTTTGGAATAGAAATGGGAATATGTGGCTACGAATTTCGTTGTGGGGCTACCTTGAGCACCCAAGGTATAAGTCCCATTTGGGCTATTGTAGGTAAAATTATTGAAGTTGCCCATTTCTCCCTATAGAATTTTGTATGATGCTTGTAGACTAGCCACTGTTTACATCGATAAGATCGCTCGTTTACATGGGGTCCCAGTATCTATTGTTAGACAGAAATTCTAAAATGTGTTTGAATTCTGAAAAGCCTTCAAGAGGCAATGGGGGGCTCAGCTTCTGTTCTGTTATGTTACCCGGACCCGGAGGTTCCCTTATGAAACTGGTTATTCGTAACCTCACGTGTATATGTTCTGTTCTGTTCTGTTAGTGCTAATGGATGTGTCACGTAAACTTAATCATGACTTATGATTTCTGTATATGATCTGGACAAATTATGAATTTGATACGAAACTGAATTATGATTCGGCGCTGTTTTTCCATCCGCAAATTAATGTATGATCAGAAAGAACTTGTTAGACTCTGGGAGAAATGCTCCAAATGTGTACCTTAGATTTTCGAGGAATTGGAAAGATCTATTCATCGTTGGCAGACCTTACTCACGACGACGGTTTACAATCTAGTTTCGGTATGGCACCATACAGGCCTTGTATGGAAGAAAAGGTAAGTCTCTGACTGAGTAAGAACTGAGTTTTGTTTGACTTTGGGGCTAAGTAAGTGGCTATCAAAAGAGAAATGGAACCGTTGAATAAGAAAGTATTCCGAATTATTTTCGGCTACAGGTAAATTAAGTTTGGAGGACTAAACTTCCTAATGGGGGGAAGACTGTAATACCCCTGTTCCGTAATATGTTAATTGGTCCTTAACATGATGTGATTATGTATTTTGATATGATTTTGCGTTCCACTATGTGAAAATATGTGGTTTGAAGTTCTATCTGTTCACCGTAGGAATATCTGTTTGAATAATCAGCTCTGGAAATTTAATTGAGGGCCTTATCGGCCACAGAACCCGAAATCGATTACGCCATTGTAGTTGGCATAATTTTTAGAGCCTACGGTGAAATTTAATTGAAAATTGATTCTGGTCAATTTAAACTGATTGAAATGATAAATTAAGTACCCCATTATTTTATATTATTATATTGACTTAGTGGGACTTAATATATTTGAGCACTACACCTTATTTCTCTCCCTTGGCTTATTTTGGCTGATTCTTGAACTCAATTTGAGAGGGAGAGCCGACTATAGGGAGGGAGAAAGAGGGATTATGCAACTTTGGTCTTGAAACTTGGAGATTGGAAGTCTAATTCAAGATTTGATCATAGATTGTGAGGATCAAGCTCCTAGGTGAGTGATTCTTGGATTATAATTGTAATTTTGTGCATGTCCAAGCTATCTTGGTGATCAAGAACAAGATTGTAATGAAGTTGGGTTGTGTTTGTTGAATTGAAGCTTAATATGTGCATGCATGTAAGAAATACTTTGAAATTTGCATGTTTGAGCACAAATGTGTATAACCCATGTGAAATATTAAAGGAAACTCATGACTTGATCACCATTTGTGTTATCTAAGTTGAGAATGTGGCTAATCCATCACATGCATGTACAAATTGAGAAGATATGAGCTTTGAATGCATGAAAGGGTTACATTGGTAATGAGTTGGTGGAAAATGAGCCATGCATGTAAATAAATTATGAAATTATGAAAGATTGGTAGTGTAACCCCACATGCAAGCAGGTCTTTGTTAAATTTTATGGGAATGAGCACTAATTACATTATTTGAAGTGAATATGAAGTCAAGAGGGCATGCATGTACAAATCATGGGAGTATAAGTCTTGAATGTTTGAATTTGAGCATGTTGGTGATGAGTTTGAGATGTTTTGGGACATGCATGTAGAGGAATCATGAAATTGAGCTTCCTAATGTTGTAATCTTGTATTGGTAGCATGTTAGCATGTGTAAATGTGTAATTTGAGCCATAACATGCATGAATTGTTGGTTGAAAGCCGAAATGAAGCTCAAGAACACAATTCTGGGTTTTCCAGAATTTTGAGGTCCGCTCGAGCGGGGAACCTGACGCTCAAGCGGGAAATACGTGCTCCCAGCACTTTTTGCAGACGTGGTGTCCGCTCGAGCGGGGAAGTTTACGCTCGAGCGGGGAGCTGTGTAGGCAGGCAGTCCGCTCGAGCGGCCGAGTTCACGCTCGAGCTGGAATAGAAGGAAACCAGTACTTTCGCAGACTTAAGGGTCCACTCGTGCGGGGAAGTCCACGCTCGAGCGGGGACCCTATTTTCTGAAATTCTGTTTTTGCATTTTGTGTTCTGTTTTCCGTTCTCTTTCACTTGCAAGCACTCTTAGGCATATGTTAAGCATTGTAAATGAGTTAATGAGATAATAATAAAGCCTAAAGAGGAATATGTGAATTAAAGAACGGATTGAACTGTTAATGACCCTTTTGTGTTCATGAAACGTGTAGGGTCAAGCTCCAGGGCAAATCCACAAGCCGATCACTGTGAGTAATATCGATATTTGAATGCTTGTGAATGTCCAATTGTCTATTCCCTTATAAGCTTTATGAATTGCTAATTGGGATTATAGACGTAAGTCTGATATGAATAAACATAAATGGACCCAAAGTCGTTTTGATAAACATAAATAGACCAAAGGTCGTTTTGATGAACATAAATGGACCAAAGGTCATTTTGATAAACATAAATGGACTGAAGGTCGTTTTGATAGAAATGAGTGGACCGAAGGTCGTTTTGACATGAATGAGTGGGCCGAAGGCCGTTTTGACAGAAATGGATGGACCGAAGGTCGTTTTGATAGAAATGAGTGGACCGAAGGTCGTTTTGACATATATGAATGGACCTAAGGTCGTTTTGACATGAATGAGTAGGCAGAAGGTCGTTTTGACATGAACGAGTAGGCCAAAGGCCGTTTTGACATAACCGAGTAGGCCAAAGGCCGTTTTGACATGAATGTATGGGCCGAAGGCCGTTTTGACGTAAACGAATGGGCCGAAGGCCATTTTGATAGAAATGAATGGGCCGAAGGCCGTTTTGACGTAAATGAACGGGCCGAAGGCCGTTTTGACATGAATGGAAATCTGAATGGGCCAAAGCCCAGAATGTTTGGGACTACAGTCACTTGATTTGAATTTCATATAGTTATATATCTGTTAAATAGAGATAGGAATTGGGCCTAAGGCCGTTTGGAATGTGTTGTTCTACATTGTTATGTAACTTCTGTATTTGATTTGATATTATTCACTGGGCTATCGCTCACGCTCATTCATGTGTTTGTAGGTGAGCCAAGAGAAGTCCAGACCTAGCCTCAATGAAGTCTGTATGGAACCACCAAGGTTTGAGAGAGTCAACCCTTGTGTCTCACGCATGAGACCCGCCTTCGCCTTTTTGTTATGTATTTATATCTTGTCATGGTGGCGAAGTTTTTGATTATGTCCGTATATAGTTTCATGGGTTGACTTAGTTGGATGATCCTGTCTGTATAGAATTTTATGCTACTACATTTCTGACGTGAGTTATTAACATGAGTTTGTATGGAATGTTATGATGTGCATATAAGCACGGCTCTATGGACAAAGTTTTAAATTTCGCTTTCCTTTTGGTCCCTTTACTCTGATGTGTTAAGTCTGTTTTGGTTTGAGGCCGTAAGTAATCTTAGGATTACTGGCCGGTTACGTCCTTAACCCATGGGGGCGGGTTCGGGTCGTGACACAAAGTGTAGAGATATAGAGAGGGATATATCTTGGAGCCTTAGAGCAATTTCAAAACCTGTGCCAAGGAAGAGGAGGGCCTCTCTTATAGAGATACAAGGCTAAAGCTTCTTCAAGAAGCTAAAAAACCAAGGCACAAGATCCTCCACACACGTGTATGGAGGATATAAACTGTGCCTTCCAGCTGGCAGAGCTGGCACAAACTCACACAGACAAAACAAGAGGCAGTAGGCCGACCAGTTTTGGTGGTCGGCCGACCACTTCCCCTGGTCAACCGACCAGTTCAAATGGTTCAACCCAAAGAAAGTTGGTAAGCCAGCCCATTTGATGGTCTCCCAACTGAATGCAAGCTAGTGATATGGTGGGAGACCAGTAAATATGGCTTAAAGACCAAGGAGACCGGCTTCCTGACAAGAAAATCGGTTGGCGGGAGACAAGTGGTCTCCAAGGAGAAAAGGCAGTCTCCCACCCTTGTACCACCTCCCAAACAATGAAAACAAGGTCCATGCCAAAAATGAACCAAGACGGATGCAAAACGAGGGTTCGGGGGTCAAAACGCGTAGCCGGGTGCCCCAAAAACAGGCTGTTAAGCATCGAAAGTGGCTTGCGACCACAAAGGTGGTCTCCCAGGACACAATGTCCCTCCAAAGAGAGGAAACAAGGTGTGTGCCAAAAACCATGCCAAACGGAGAAAGTTAAGCAGTCCCGAACCGAGGCGCACGGCCGACGGCTCCAAAAACCGAAAACTGGTCTCCAAACGGGAAAAGTGACCAACGACCATGAAAAGTAGCCTACGGCCACTGAGAGATGGTCTACAAGACCTCTCCCTCCCTTCGGGAAGAGAAAACAAGACCTGGTCCACAAACCGATGCAAAGCACAAAGAGTCCTGAGGCACGAAGGCAAGGCTCTCAGCTGAAACTCTGAAACCTCAGAACGAGCACAACATGCACCATCACCGAGCGCTCAATCAATGACGTCTGAGTCTTAAGGTCGGTCAAAAATGGGGTGTCTACAGTTGCCCCTCTTTGACAGAACTCGAAAGTCATAAGTGACGGGAGTGAATATCAAAGCCCTGAGACGACCTATTTTTGACAAGGCCGAAGACTTAGACAAACATGCGAGATAAACAAAGAGATGTGCCCGCAGGCAGGGGCAAAATGCAAAGGGGTATGCACAAAGCTGAACATAATTTATGATAATGCAAAGCACGCTGTAATGAAGCAAATATACACAATAAATGCAACAGTTTTAAGCGAATGTTATGCAAAGCAAGTAAACACGAGCCAAACCACATCTCATGTAGAAAGGATGTAAGAAAATTATACAATTCTCACTGCGTCTCACGCGGAGAAGGCTAAAAGCGACTACCGAGAATACCCGGAATCTTAAACGAAACGACTCTCAATGTATCAAACGTAAAAGGAGAAAGCGAACAAATGGACACCGGAGTGCATCTGAGTGCTCGAAACCAAAGATGTCCTAACGCACCACATGCGAGAGGAGAAAAGGTCTGAATGAACACCAGAACTCATTCGAGTGTTTGAAACCGAAGATGTCCTAACGCACCGCATGCGAGAGGAGAAAAGGTATGAATGAACACCGGAACTCATCCGAGTGTTCGAAACCAAAGATGTCCTAATGCACCGCATGCGAGAGGAGAAAAGGTATAAATGAACACCGGAACTCATCCGAGTGTTCAAAACTGAAGATGTCCTAACGCACCGCATGCAAAAGAAGAAAAAGGTATGAATGAACACTGGAACTCATCCAAGTGTTCGAAACCGAAGATGTCCTAACGCACTGCATGCGAGAGGAGAAAAAGGTACGTTCAAACTGAACCGGAGATAAATTCTAAACACGCTGAAATTGTGTGAGGAAGGGGACACTCTAACCACGCTGAAATCGTGAGAAGAGGCCTGAAAACAACCACCTAGGTGCATCCACAACGCAACCTGAGATGAATTCCAAACACGCTGAAATCGTGTGAGGAAAAGAACACTCTGACCACGCTAAAATCGTGAGAAGAGGCTCGAAAACAACCGCCTAGGTGCGTACACAGCGCAACCTGAGATGAATTCTAAACACGCTGAAATCGTGTAAGGAAAAGAACACTCTAACCACGTTGAAATTGTGAGAAGAGGCTTGAAAACAACCGCCTAGGTGCGTACACAACGCAACCTGAGATGAATTCCAAACACGCTGAAATCGTGTGAGGAAAGGGACACTCAAACCATGCTGAAATCGTGAGAGGAGGTCCAACAACCGGCCCAGCGCGTCTACAACGCAACCTGAGATGAATTCCAAACACACTGAAATCGTGTAAGGAAAGGAACACTCTAACCACGCTGAAATCATGAGAAGAGGTTCGAAAACCGGCCCAGCACGTCTACAACGCAACCTGAGATGAATTCCAAACACGCTGAAATCGTGTAAGGAAAGGAACACTCTAACCACGCTGAAATCGTGAGAAGAGATCCGAAATAAACTATCAAGTGTGTGCTCGGCGCAACCTGAGAAAGTCCCGGAGGACAACGATCCTAAACGCAGCTCGACGTAAAAGGATAAATGATACAAGATAACACAAGATGCAAATAAACACAATAAGTGCGATGATACAGTACATGTTACAAGCAATGTAGAGCATGATGTTTAGGGAATGCAATAAACAAACAAAGCGGAACTTTAGAAAGCACCTCATGGAGTGAGTGGCAGTAAACTGCTTTACTCTGACGGGAATCTCCCCTCCATTGTGTTCTTCGAACACTTACCTTCAACTCGTAGTACAAAGGTCCTGAAATGCTGACAAGGAGCAACATCTGCATGTAGAAACCACAAATGCCGTTTTTTGTCCTGATCATATTCATAACTTTCCCTCATTGCAAACATAGCCAAGATAACTTTTGACGGGGAACGGTACTCAGGGAGAGCACTTCTGATCGCCATTTTGGCTTGAAACAGTGAAACAGTCAACACAGTATTCTGTTCACTTTGAACACACAGCTCGTATCAGCACACTGCTCATTCTGAACACGCAGCTCATAACACAGTATTCTAGTTTATTTGGCACACAGCTCATAGCACACTGCTTATTCTGAACACAAAGCTCAGAACACAATCACTTTGTTTATTTGGTACGCGGCTCACAACACAATATTCTGTTTATTCGGCACGCAGCTCGAAACACAGCACTCTATTTATCTGGGCACACAGCTCTTTTGGGCACACAGTTCATTTTGGGCACGCAGCGCATTTTGGGCACACAACTCATTTTGGGCACACAGCACATTTCGGGCACGCAGCACATCTCGGGCACACAACTCATTTCGGGCACACAACTCATCTTGGGGGCACACAGCTTATTTTTCGGGCACACGGCTCATTTCGGGCACACGGTTCATTTTTCGGGCACACAGCTCATTTCGGGCACACAGCTCATCTTGGGGGCGCATAGCTCATTTTTCGGGCACACGGCTCATTTCGGGCACACGGCTCAATTCGCTTCATTTTGAACACGTAGCTTACACATTTCAATTCTGAACACGCAGCTCATACATTTTCATTTGCATGCAGCTCATTCTTAATTCTGAACACGCGGCTCATAAATTTTCATTTCTGAACACACAGCTCATTCACTTCATTTTGAACACGCAACTCACACATTTCAATTCTGAACACGCAGCTCATTCTTAATTCTGAACACGCAACTCATAAATTTTCATTTCTGAACACACAGCTCATTCACTTCATTTTGAACACGCAGCTCACACATTTCAATTATGAACACGCAGCTCATACATTTTCATTTGCACGCAGCTCATTCTTAATTCTGAACACGCAGCTCATAAATTTTTATTTCTGAACACACAGCTCATTCACTTCATTTTGAACACGCAGCTCATACATTTCAATTCTGAACACGCAGCTCATAACATAACACTGCTCGATCTGAACACACGGCTCATAACATAGTATTCTTTTAATTTTGAACACACAGCTCATTCTGAACATACAGGATGCGATGACGGGACTTGCAGAAGTTGAAACAAACTCAGATGCTCGACATTTTCCCTTTTTTTTTTTGCTTCGAAGTCTGGAACCTATATAGCTTCAGATAGGTCCTGGTTTTACTGTTCCCGCATGACCCGGGTTGAACCCTACGGTTTTTGAAAGAACAAAATCTTGTTTTGCACAAATGTGGAGAACGGCACGACACTCTGAGCACAAAACGATTTTTTTTTTTAAATTGAGAGTGAGAATAGGTTCTCAACTGGGTATTGAGCCTACGACTGAACACAGCACACCACGATTCAACAATAAAGAGAAAGAGAAGGTAAGACAACCTAAACACATCTATAGACACCCGAAACGACTCAAAACAAGAATCGAGACAAGCAAAATGACTGACACGACACACAGACGTGTTCCAATGGCAAGAGACCTCTCAGTGCACGAGGAGCCAGTTTCTCCGAGTATTGCTTCCCACCCTTTCTCATTTGTGATTCTCACATCACTCGGCCCTCAAGCTCGATTTTTCTCTCAAAACCCTTCCTCGCTTTTCCTCTCAGCGCACATCTCTCTATTCATTAATCTCTTATTTTTCATCTCTCCCCTGGGTGGTTGATGGATAAGTAGGAAGTTGTGGGCTCTTGCCCCTGGTATTCTACCATATTCTCTTCTTCTGCTCACAACAGTGAACTCTCCCACAGAGGGGTTGCGCTACAACTGGGTTGTAGCAAATCTGCAGCTGACATCGGTTGACGATGTTCTGTTGGGGAGTTTGGACATGATCAAATGTGTCCAGACGAGGGAGTGAAATATCTTGATCCATTCCAGTTCATGCTTCGCACTTGGCTTGATACCTCGTTGCTTGGAGGATGTTAAGAGCTTTCAGCCCTTTGTTGTTAGCTTTAGTTATGCCCTTTTCTGGCAGGTAGAGTGCCCTTTCTGGCAAGTAGAGTGCCCTTTTCTGGCAGGTAGAGTGCTCTTTCTGGCAAGTAGAGTGCCCTTTTCTGGCAAGTATGTTGACGACGGGGAAAAGATAGATACCTGACTCAACTGTGCCCCTAGTTCATTATTTTTACCATTTTTTTGTTTTGGTTTTCTACTAAAACAATTTTGACCGACATGAAAATTAGATTAACATGCTTGTTCGATTTTCTGATTTAAAATCATGCAAGTTAGGTTATGAGCATTGAAAATTTTCCTTTTTGGGTCCAAGAAAATGGTCTAGTTTTGGAAAAATGGAATAATTTTTGAGAGAATTAGTCAACCTCAGTAAAAATTCTTAAAAACTATTTTTGCAAATGGCCACTGCTTGACCAACGTGGAATTGAATCTTGAGATGCACAACCTCAGATCCAAAAACAATGGAAAATTGCCCCTTGTCTGAAGGACACTGCACGGCAACAGAAAGTTGCCCCTTGTTCGAATAGCACCGCAGCACACTATATGGCAACGGAAAGTTGCCCCTTGTTTGAATAGCACCGCAGTACACTGTAACCAGTTCTCATGGTGAAGGTCACAACCGAACTCTTGGATACAGAAATGACAAAGATGACCTGTTCAATCTCATAGACAGGACAGTTGAATTTGAAGTGTTTTATGGCTGGACTTCAGAATGAAGTTGCCTATGTATCCCAAACATGGGAATCAAGCCTTACGTAGTTCGGGGTAAGGCACACTCGGGTATTTAACCTCTCCTTTTGCGCTCTAACTTTTGCCAAGGCCACCCTTCCGGGTTTTCAACCTTGCGAGCTTTGTTCTTCTTTTCTTTTCATTTCTTTTCTTCTTTTTTCTTTTTCATCTTTTCTTTTCATTTTCTTCATTTTTCTTCTTTTCTTTTTTTTTTCATTCTTTGCATTTTTCTCTTCTTTTTTTTTTTGTTCTTTTTCTTCTTTTTCTTGCTCTAACTTTTGCATGGGTCGCCCTTCCGGGTTTTTGGCCCAGCGAGCCTCTTAAGGGTAAAAGTGTAGCTTTGTCCATATCAAATGGTTTTGAGATCTTGAAGTCATCTGAATTCAAGAGAATGGCTGCTGTTCACTAACGATGCAGGAGTCCATCCAATGGAGGGCTGAATTTGCCCCTAGCGTTGTGGATAGGAACTCGGTTATCCTTCACCAATACTTTTTTCTTTCCTCCCCTCTGGGATTTGGCGTTCTTGCTAATCTTTGTTAGCTTGAGAAACATCCTAATTTTTTTACTCTTTGAGCAACTTTGACATTTTTGCCCCTAGTCCGAGGGGTGCTTCTGATCTAGCTTTGCAAGCTTCTTTTGACGACATCTGATCTTCTTGATTTGACTTGCCCCTAGTTCACGGACTGCTTCTGATCCGGCCACACAGGCCTTACATGGTGGTAGACCGTTGAACATTCTGAATCTAAGTTCAAGGTTCGAAAGCAAGGGGTCGAGTCTTGAGGCTGAGAGCGATCCTAGGCTGCACAATCTCAAGAGCGATTCCACACAGGTCTTCGCAAGATGGCGTAAAACATTTTTTTTTTTTGAAATCTTTTAAGAAAGCGACTAATCGCTCGTGCAGAAGACAATGTAGAACCAATCTGGATCTAGCCAGGATCCTTCTCAGTACTCACATTAACAAACATTATCTCATTCATTAAGGGCTTAGCATGCCTCTTTTTCTCTCAATTTGATCAAATTTTGCAAATCCCGAGGAATTCCTTCCTCTTCGTTTTCACCGCAATGTTCGAAAAAATTTTGAAAAACTTAGGTCAATGCAACAATTTCAAGGCACAGAAGAGCAGGTGAAAAGCACTGCCGTTCCATTCAAGTTTCCTGGCACAACTGGTGCAAGGCAGAAGCAAACACAAGAGTGTGAAAATCACTACTGTTTCATTTAGATCTGTTGGCACAACTGGCTCCACAGCAGAAACAGACTCAAGAGAAAGCAAAAAGACAAACACAAAACAAAATGCTGATGCCTGAGGTAACACCCCCGGAATCACCTGACCTTTGTACAATAGGACTAACTCGATACAACAAGATAGACCCTTAATAAAAAAGACTGACTCAAGACAATGAAACAGACTCAAAACAAAACTACAGAACTGACTCAACACCCAAGTCAGAACTACAAAACTAGCATTCGCAAATGCTTAAAACAGTGCATGCCAAACGCCACATCCGGAGTAAACCGAGCACCGCCCGCAGGTGGTTCATCCCCTGATCACATCACATTATCCTCCAGGTTCACTGATCCAGTAACAATAGACTTTGCTGAGCTTAGTGGGAGGACGACCCCATTGTCAAACAAGTCCTGTACTTCATGGCGAAGACGGAAGCAATTGTTGGTGCTATGACCGGTCTGTTGATGGTGCGCATAGTACTGGGTAGTATCATGACCTGGTGGAAGATGAGTAGGAAGGGGCCAAGGCTCGAGGGGCTTAAGATGCCCCTTTTCAGCAAGGATTTGAAGGGCCTTGGATAGAGGCATATAGAGGGCATGGAAGACCCTGCGACCTCGGGGTTGATACTTTGAGGTTTCTGGATTTTTGCTGGGTGCACTAGAAAAAGGGTCGGCAGGTACTGGCTTGGTCTGCTGGTCTTTTCCAGATACAGAATTAGGGTTGAAAGGAACAGCTTTGGCATGACGGTCTTTCTCCCGATTTTCACCTTGGCTTGAACTGCCCTCAGTCTGAGTGGGGAAAGTGTCATTCATAGTTTTTGCAACAACATCGAGCACCTGTTGTTTGTTCAGTCCTCCGGCTTTTAAAGCCTCAACAGCCCACGAGACTTGTTCGTAGGGATTAGTGTCTACCTTCACCTTGTTCTTACCACTCGCCTCAGCTTGGTAGAAGGTTTGGGTTGCTACATCAAAGCAGAGCCCTGTTATTGTCGACATGCCATTGCCAGAACTTGGGATGGCTTCAGGTTGGCTGAGCTCAATTACAATTCACCCCAATAGCGGGGGCTCTTCCGGCATGAAATTCCCAGCATACGATGCAGTCGGTGGCGGAGCCGACATTCCGTACGCTAAATCAGCCACAGATCTCTGAAGATCGCCAATCATTCCCATCAGCTCAAAAGTGGTGGGCTCATGGGTTTGAAATAACTGGGGTTCCTAGAGTGGACGTGCGGCCGGTGACCTAGGAGGGTGCTGCATTTCAACATCAGTTTCACCCTGCATGGTGATCCCCTGGTTTAGTGCCGCTGTTATGACCACAATTTCTTCCGAATTTTTTGTCATCATGAGTCTATTGAACAGAACAGAGGTGATGTAATTGGTGGCTGGCGGATCTGACAAACTAGTGAGCCTGGACTAGTCCCTTTCTGCCTTGCCTTGGCGAAGGAGAACACAAGTTGCTTGAAACGAATCTCTGAACTGAAAGAGAAAACAGGCAGTATCTCAGCCCAATTTCACCAGAACAGATATAAGCATAACTGAATAACTGTATTCGATCACTGATCACTGCTCCCCAAATTACTGCCCCAAAACTGAATCTGATACCCGCAAATATAACTAATTCTCAAAATACTGAAACTGATGCCCACGGGCCTGATACCCAGACTTGCAAACTGATACATGCATTCCTATAGAGACGCACTCTAAAAGCACATAGCAAGTAAGTGAGAGCCAAAAACATCCCTATGTTGGGGTAGGGTTTTCCTGTCCTATTGTGTCAGGAGCTAGGGTTTCACTACGCAAGCAGTGGTTTCAAACAACCTATAATCGAGTAAGCAACCTGTCCTAGTTTGGGATGGTCACTATGGATTCTAAATATGTACTAGGTCGAATGTTCAAAAGGGATGCCTCGGCAAAAATCGGGGTTTGTGTTCCCATCGAGGCAGAGCCCGTAACCGATCAGCCTTATGGCACGCTTCTCAAAGTGAGCCTCCGGCAAACCGTTCAGGAATAGCAAATGGCAAACACGGTGTCTTAGGCGCACCCATGCAAATGCAATGCAAAGAGACACAAAAGTGTAGTCAAAACAAGATATCATGAGTTTGAGTCAAGTTCTCTAAATCCCCAACAGAGTCGCCAGAAACTGTAGACGCGCCCGAACGTCCCGGGAGAATCCCGCTTTGTCCATTGGGCTCACTACAGTTCGGACTCAATGTCACGGTTCTTAATCTGATCTCGCAAAGTGCAATACGAGATTGATAAATCACCAACAAGTCCAAATCCAGCAAATCGTTTTGAAAAATAGATTTTTAGAAAGAAGTGTCAAGCATAGACTGCTTTGCCAGATACAGAGTCGCCACCTAAATATTTTATTTTGCGGGGATTTAGAAAACCCTGACTCGTGCTTAAGGCCATGTGTCCATCATCACCAAAGTTGCCTCGGCTCGGGAACTTGGTACGATTGGGGAAGGTCATTTCATGAGCACCCCCGCTCGCCCGATCAAAGATCGGCCACTACTAAACATGATATCTCGTTTTTGAAAACACATGCGTTCTTATTCCAGTTTATTATCCTAGAATTACTATGTGATGCACACAGCATACAAGTATAGACTGGACTGCTTAAGTTGGAACAAAGCATCGATCTCCGTTTGTTTTGAAAATGGATTGAAGTTTGCTACTCGCAAGTAGGCTAAAGCACGGGTTTCGACAAATTATTCTAACTCAAGCAACCCAACCTTCACCCACAGGCATTCAGGCAGTTATATCACATAAACACATAGCCTCATGGTAAGCATGCTATCATGGCAGTCACTCACACACATGCAAGGATGCTAAAGCATAAACCCTTACAGAGTACTCCGAGCCAAAGAAAGAAACTAATTAGAAATCATGCATGAATCCTAACTATGCTAAGAATGCCTAATGCAACACATGCAAAAATGCAACTACAATAGGCTCGGCTATTCTAGGATGGCGTTTGAGATGCAACAATCGATACATGTATTCAACTTGGAATTGAAATACAATGTAGTTAGCATGATGTGTGCCCGACCATTCTCCCCATCATTGCATAAGCTCTAGGGAGTGTAGTCCTCGATCCTCGGGCCACCAATCACGCATCCCGATGCATGATGGCCGAGGAGTCGAATTGCACGACTCAATGGGACATGAATGCACATATAAGCAACTAAAACCAACAACTCCATCATGGATGGTCAAGAGTGTTGGCGACCGGGAATCGAGGCATGTTTCATCACTTGGAGTATGAAACATTCCTCGTTTCCCGTGTTTGGACTAACTCCTATTCCAAACACAACGCAACAAGTAGAATGGCATGGCATGTACAAATGCAACTCTAGTATGCAATCTAAATGCAATGCAACTAAGTGATGCGAAGATGTATGGAATGACATGCAAGCATGCAAATGGCATACACAATGCTATGAACTAATCAATGGCATATTCAATGCACATGGATTATATGGCATGCATACACAATGCACTAACATACGCAATGTTATGAACGAGGCATACGCAATGCAATGATCAATCATGCGGTAACATAGACTATAGGGTATACACAGTGCAAGATGGACTGAAACCAAGATGGATGGGCCTCGGCCACACCCAAATCAGTGGCCAATATGATGAAAGTGAGGCAACAAGATACATGTGAACATGCACAAATGCAAGGGACCAAACCTAAGGAACAAAGTGCAACTCTACCAAAGCATGACAAGGATGAAATATGGCACACAATGACACATGTTCCAGCTCTGAAATGACATACAAGATTGTCCCAAATCAAGCAAACAACTCACCCGATGCATGTTCGATGGCACAATTACCGAAACTAGTGAAGTGCATTACACTAGAGTTATGCAAAGCGATACCCAAATGACCAAACCAACCCCAAAAATTCCCTATGCAGACCCAAAACAGTGGCAAAATAGACTAAAATGATGGCTTGTAATGCACAAAAATAAAGCTCATGCAATAGCCCGAAAATGAGGCATACAAGCACAACTCTCAAACACATTGAAGGAGTGATAAAAATGGGAATAGGGCAACCTTATATGCTCTGAAATATCATTCTCAATGATGCCAAGACATAAAAACAACTCAAGTTAAGCATGCAAGAGGCTTCAAGACTCGAATCTAGGCAAGGGTATTACACTACAAGCATGCATGGAAAGCATCATTCGACCATGGGACCTCAAACCAGAGCTAAGACATCCCAAATCATGAATAAAATCAGTTTAGAACATGGCCAAAATGTGCTAAAATCAAGGGCCAAAACAACATGCAATGTGAGCTAGTGAGCATGGATTACACTACAAGCATATGAAGCATTCAAGAGGCCACTAAACCAGCAAAAGTCAGAGACATGACATGCCAAATAAAGCCCAAAAACCCACTGAAGCATGATCAATGCATGCAAGAATGACATGCTCCTTTGATAGGCTATAAGAGGGGTTATCCTACACATGCAAGGGACACACCCAAGGTGACAAAACCAACTCTGGACAGAGCCTAGGCAGGCCCTAAAAGTCACTGAAAAGGGCCTGAAACAAGGCTTGGATGTATGCAAATGAAGGCTCCTTTGTAAGGCCAAAAATGCTAGTAAACAAAACAAGGAGGGAGAGGGTCACCCCTCTCTAATTTTGGCTCTCAAAAACACATGTTAACCACTGAAAATCTGCTGGATTTCAGTGGTTAAAAGGCCAAGAAAAGGTCAACACAAAGGCCTTAGGGCATGGCTCAAAACAAGGCAAAATGAAGCATGCAAGGGGGTAAATGACCCCCAACAATAAAATGACCTTAAACAAACATCAAAAGAATCTCAAAACAAGACTTTTTTCAGTTGATAACAAAGCTCAAATATGCATGCAAATAAGGCTAAGAGATGGATCCAAATAAAACTTAAAAGAGGGAAAAAGTGTTACCCTTGTAGCTCAGCAAAACCAGCAACTTTTCCAGCCCAAAACCAACTCTTTGAGACCTCTCAAGACCCTCCAAGAACCTTAGAACAATGGTGGAGGTGTGTGGCTATGAGGTGTGGTGCAAAGGTGCAAGAACAAGACCCTTTTGGACTCAAAGTGTAGAGATATAGAGAGGGATATATCTTGGAGCCTTAGAGCAATTTTAGAACCTATGCCAAGGAAGATGAGGGCCTCTCTTATAGAGATACAAGGCTAAAGCTTCTTTAAGAAGCTAAAAAACCAAGGCTCAAGATCCTCCATACACGTGTATGGAGGATACAAACTGTGCCTTCCAGCTGGCACACACTCACACAGACAAAACAGGAGGGAGTAAGCCGACCAATTCAGGTGGTCGGCTGACCACTTCCCTTGGTCGGCCGACCAGTTCAAAAGGTTCAACCCAAAAAAAATTGGTCGGCCAGCCCATTTGATGGTCTCCCAGCTAAATGTAAGCTAGTGATATGGTGAGAGACCAGTAAATATGGCTCAAAGACCAAGGAGACCGGCTTCCTGACAAGAAAATCAGCTGGTGGGAGAAAAGTGGTCTCCAATGAGAAAAGGTGGTCTCCCACCCTTGTAACACCTCTCAAACAATGAAAACAAGGTCCATGCCAAAAATGAACCAAGACGGATGCAAAACGAGGGTTCGGGGGTCAAAACGCACAGCCAGGTGCCCCGAAAACAGGCTATTAAGCATCAAAAGTGGCGTGCGACCACAAAGGCGGTCTCCTGGGCCACAGTGTCCCTCCAGAGAGAGGAAACAAGGTGTGTGCCAAAAACCGTGCCAAACGGAGAAAGTTAAGCTGTCCCGAACTGAGGCGCACGGCCGACAGCTCCGAAAATCGAAAACTGGTCTCTAAATGGGAAAAGTGGCCTATGACCACGAAAAGTAGCCTACGGCCACTGAGAGATGGTCTAAAAGACCTCTCCCTCCCTTCGGGAAGAGAAAACAAGACCTGGTCTGCAAACTGAGGCAAAACACAAAGAGTTTCGAGGCCTGGAGGTAAGGCTCTCAGCCGAAACTCTGAAACCTCAAAATGAGCACAACATGCACCATCACCGAGCGGTCAATCGATGACGTCCAAGTCTTAATGTCAGTCAAAAATGGGGTGTCTACAGCGACCAATTGCGAGCTCGAGCAAACTGCCCTATTCCAGCACAATTTTGAAAGTTGTATTCTGCTCATAATTGCATCCTCATTTCTTTCCGAGCATTCTTAGACATGAATTAAGCCTCATGAATGAATTGATAAGTCAGAAATGGACTAAAGGAATTGATTAAGAAAGAAAGACTTAATTAAGTAATGTGTTTCAATGTATGAATATGTCTATGTGTTGTGTAGGTTGATCCGTGGAGACGTGTCAACAAACTAATCGCTGTGAGTAATATCTTAGGAAAGATATTTTCATATATGTTATTTTCTAAATGTTCCCAATGTGGTAAGCTTTTCTGAACTTACGGTTTTGTGATTATGAATGAGCTTCTATTTGTTCGCTCAACATGATATTTGTTAATAGAATTGATTAAGTATAATGTGTGAGGTAGATCCAAGTTCATTCTGTGTATCTGATAAGATGGACCCAAGGTCATTCTAATCATCTGATAAGTCTGAGATATCTATTATGTATTGACCAAATGAGCATTATACAACGGTAATCAATTGGACCCAAGGTCATTCAGCCAAGTTACGATCTGTTCTACTCTGTACATTTGTTATATGTTAGACCAGAGGTCGTTCTGTCATGGATTGGACCAGAGGTCGTTCCGTTATGTAATGAATTGATAATGGAAATAAATATGTTTAAGTAATAGAACTCATTCATGTAACGTCTTTACTTTGATGTTATTCGCTGGGCTCTAGCTCACTCTTATATATATATATATATATGTAGGTGAGCAGAGGGATGCCCAACCTTGAGATGTTTGAAGATTACTCATGTTTTGTGAAGTCAGCCAAGGAGTGCCTCTTGAATGAGGCTTTTGTCCTTTGTTTTCGTTGGTCATGTTTGACCATCTTCTATTTTTTTTTTTTTTTAAGAAGTTTAAGTTTTGTAAGTTGATGAATGGTTCTCTTATGTGACAACCTTTGAATATGAAGTTATGAATGAAAGTATAACAAATGTTATTTGTACAAATGTATTCTGAATGTGGGTTATTAACTTAAAGTATTTCGATATGCCATGTATGTACAGCTCAATAGACATTTTGTTTTTTGTTATATCATTATTCTGCTTCCACTTTTGGCCCCATATATCTAATTATGATTTCAATTTTTATCTGAGGTCATAGATAATCTCATGATTACTGGTCGGTTATGATTCAAACCTATAGGGACGGGTTCGGGTCGTGACAATTTCGAAAAGTGAGCAAAGGGTGCCGCATCGATGCCTAGGTGTGGTGAAAAATGGGCAAAGGTTTATGCATTTTTATGGATGAACACGGATAAAGAAGCTATTCCAAGACTATAGTTTAGGGTAGCCACATGGAATATAGGTACTTTAATTGGTTAGATTGTGAAATTGGTAGATATCGTGATTATGAGGAGAGTTAGTATAGCTTGCGTACAAGAAACTAAGTTGACGGGTGAGAAAGCTAGGGAAATAGAGGATACCAATTTTAAACTGCATTATAGTGGCAAGTATAGACACAGAAATATGGTAGGAATACTAGTTGCCAAGGGTTTTATAGAAAATGCAGTGGTGGTCATTAGGAACGGTGATAAGATTATCTTAGTTAAACTAGTTATTAGAGAGAATATAGTAAACGTTATTAGTGTATACAACCCACAAGTAAGATTAGATGATCAGACTAAGAGATATTTTTTAGATGAAATGGATGAGGTATTATAGGAGATACCTGTAGGAGAAAACATAGTTATAGGGGTGATTTCAATAGCCATCTAGGAATAGACAAACGAGGTTATGAGAAGGTGCATGGTGGGTATGGTTTTGGTGATAAAAATGAGGCTGGTAAGAGTATATTAGATTTTGCGTTGGCTTCTGACTTGGTGGTGGCCAATACTATGTATAAGAAGAGAGAGAAGCATTTAATAACCTTTAAGAGTGGGTAAATTAGGAGCCAAATAGACTACTTTCTAGTAAGAAAAGTGGACCGTCTAAAATGTAGCGACTGTAAGGCGATTCCTAGAGAGAGCCTAATGTCTCCACATAAGATTTTGGTACTAGATTTATGTTTTAAAGGGTAATACCAAGCTAAGAAGGATAGTGGGCGTCGTAGGATGAGATGGTGGGACCTAAAAGGGGATAAACTAGAAATATTTAAGAATAGAATGGATAAAGAACGTACTTGGGACTTGGAAGATGATGCTAACACTATGTGGAACTCAATAGCCAATTGTATGAGGAGAATCTGAAGGGAAGTTCTTAGAGAGGCGAAAGGAAAGGGACCCAACTCTAGGGAAACTTGGTTTTAGAGAGAGGAGGTTCAAAAGGTAGTAAAGACGAAAAAAGAGTACTTTAAAAAGTGGCAGAATGATAGAACTGAAGAAAACCTTAAGAGCTATAGATTGGCTAATAAGGAGGTAAAAAAAAGTAGTGAAGGAGACTAAGTTGAAAGCCTATGATGACCTATACACTAGACTAGATAGTAAAGAAGGAGAGAAGAGGATATACAAACTTGCCAAGATAAGAGAAAGGAGAACAAGAGATTTTAATCAGGTTAAGTGCATCAAGAGTGAGGACTCTAAGGTGTTGGTGAAGGATGAAGAGATTAAGGAGAGGTGGAAGAACTATTTTAAAAAGTTATGAAATGAAGAACATGGAGGTAGGTCAAAAGGGGAGGAAGTAGGCAGCAATAAGGAAAACCAGGACTATAGGTTCTATCGTAGGATTAAGAACTTTGAAGTGGAGATTGCACTTAAGAATATGAAATAGAATAAGGCATTTGGACTCAATGATATTCCTATTGAAGCTTGGAAATGTTTGGGAAATGAGGGGGTTACTTGGTTAACTAGGTTATTTAGCAAGATTTTATTGACTAGGAAAATAGTAAATGAGTGAAGAAAAGTATTTTAGTGCAAATCTATAAGAATAAAGGAGCTGTCCAAAACTACAACAACTATAGAGGAATCAAGCTAATGTGTCATATAATGAAAGTGTAGGAGAGAGTGATGGAACGTTGATTGCGAGATATAATAGAAGTGTTAGAGAATCAATTTAGGTTTATGCCTAGTAGGTGAACAATGGAAGCGATCTATTTTTTGAGGAGAGTAATAGAAAAGTATAGAGAAAAGAAAAGAGACATTCATATTGTTTTTATTGATCTTGAGAAAGCATATGATAGAGTGTTTCGAGATATAATCTGGTGGGTGTTCGAGAACAAAAGGGTGACAAAATGTTACATTGATGTGATTAGGGATATGTATGAAGGTGTGGTGACTATTATTACATTGTCTGCTGGAGAGACAAGTGAATTTCTAATTATTGTAGGGTTACACCAATAATCAACCTTAAGTCCTTATCTTTTTGCTTTGGTTATGGATGAGTTGACAAGAAATATTCAAGATGATGTGCCATGGTTGTCACGACCCGAACCCGCCCCTATGGGTTAAAGGCCATGACCGGCCAGTAATCACGAGATTACCTACGGCCTCAAACCAGATAAGACAAAACTCATCAGAGTAAAGGGGCCAAACAGAAACAAATTTAAAACTTTGTCCATAGAGTCGTGCTTATATGCACATCATAACATTCCATACATACATCTGTTAATAACTCACAACAGAAAGTATAGTAACATAAAGTTCTATACAGACTGGATCATTCAAATCTAAGTCAGCCAAAACAAAGCTATATACAGACGTACACCAAAGTCCTCACCAACATGACAAAATAACATAGAATGGCAGAAGGGCGAAGACGTGTCTCGTGCGTGAGACGCAAGGGCTGACTCTTCAAAACCTTTGTTGTTCCATACAGACTTTACTGGGGCTGGGTTTGGACTTCTCCTGGCTCACTTACAAACACATGAATGAGCGTGAGCGATAGCCCAGTGAATAATATCAAATAAGGAATATACATTGGAACAATATACATCAAACGGCCTTAGGCCCAATTTATATTTCTAACTAATACATGCATACACAGATATATGTAAGTTAAGTAACTGCGGTTCCAAACACATCATACGGATTCGGGCCCAATCCATTCGTATCATTCATGTCAAACTGTTATTCATGACAAACTATCATTCGTGTCAAACTGTTATTCGTGTCGAACTATAGTTCGTGTCAAACTGTTATTCGTGTCTAACTATCGTTCGTATCAAACTGGCCTCTGGCTTATTCATTTATGTCAAACTGGCCTTTGGCCCATTCGTTCATGTCAAAACGGCCTTCGCCCCATTCATTCATGTCAAAACGGCCTTCGCCCCATTCATTCATTCATGTCAAAACGGCCTCTGGCCAATTTATACTTTTGTATCAAACTGGCCTTTAGGCCTTTCAAACTTTCATATCAAACTGGCCTTTAGGCCTTTCAAACTTTGTCCACCATTCAAATTAATGAACTTTACAAAACCTACATAGAAGTAAGCAATTGGACAACAACATATTTCAAATATTACTCACAATGATCGGCTTATGGATTTGCCCTGGAGCTTGACCCTACATATCACATAACACATATAGGTCACAAATAATTCAATCCATTCTTTAATTCACATATTCCTCTTTAGGCTTCATTCTTATCTCTTTAATTCAATCACAATGCTCAATGTATGCCTAAGAGTGCTTAGAAGTGAAAGGGAACGGAAAACAGAACACAGAATGCATTTTCAAAGTTTCAGAAAACAGGGTCCCCGCTCGAGCGTGGACTTCCCCGCTCGAGCGGACCCAATTGGCCTACAAAAGTGCTGGTTGCATCAAATTCACGCTCGAGCATGAACTCGGGCGCTCGAGAGAAAGGTCTATCTACATAGCTCCCCACTCGAGCATGGACTTCCCCGCTCGAGCGGACACTATGTCTGCAAAAAGTTCTGGGAGCACGTATTTCCAGCTCGAGTGGCAGTTCCCACGCTCGAGCGGACACCAAAAATTTTGGGTTTTCCAGAAATGTTCTTGAGCCGAAATTTCAACGTTCAAAGGTTCCAAAGCTCATGATTTTGGTTCAAAACATGCAAACACATTCTATTTCAAGGGTACACAAATAATATGAAGCTAGTTACTCAAAATCATGGTTCAATTTTCCAAAATCAATCAATGTTCTTGTACAATCACGGCTTATGCTTTCAAATCCCATAAGAGCTTCATATCTTCAACAATCAAACATGCATGCAATCTTTTAACTCCAATTCCATTTCAATTGGATCAAATGATGCTTAAATACATGAAATTCATTCAAATCATGCTTGCATGTATGGCCCTACAACTCAATTCTTCATGATTAACAAACTACATGATAGATTACACAATCCTTGCTCATTTATGATAATTCTATGCATGCATGTACATTCTTGCTTCATTTTCGACTAAATCGTTGCCATGAGCTCCCAAATCACTAGAATTCAAAAAATCACAAGTTCAACTCATGAATTAGGGGTTGATCACTCACCTAGGAGGTTCAAACACTCAAGTTCTTTGGAGTTAAACTTCAAATCTCCAAGCCTTGAGCCAAAATTGCACAATTCTCCCCCTTTCTCTCTTTATAGCCGGTCTCTCTCTCTCACTAGAGTATAAGCTCAAATTTTGGAACTCAAACAAATGAGGGTGAGTGCAAGTTGGCCTATTAATAGGCTCCTTTGATCAAATTTCATTAGTATTAAAATAGTTGAGCACTAACCCATTAAATTAATCTAATTAATCTGATCCGAATCAATTTCCAATTAAATTTCACCGTAGGTTTTAAAAATTACGCCAATCACAATGGCGTATTCGATTTCAGGTTTCGTGGCCGATAAGGCCTTCAATTTAAATTCCAAAGCAGATAATCAAACAAATATTCCTACGGTGAACAAATAGAAATTCAAAACCACATCTATTCATATAAATGGCACTCAAAATCATATCAAACACATAATCATATGCATAAGGAGGATAAATTAGCATAATACGGAACAGTGGTATCACAGTCTTCCCCCCTTTAGGAAGTTTGGTCCTCCAAACTTATTTTACCTTCAGTCGAAAACAATTCGGAATACTTCTTATTCAACGGTTCCAACCCTTTTTGATAGCCATTACTTAGTCTCAAAATCAAGCGACACTCTATTCTTATCAGTCAAAGACTTACCTTTTCCCCCATACAAGGTCTGTATGGTGTCACACCGAAACTAGAGTGTAAGCTGTGGTTGTAAGCAAGGTCTACCAACAATGGATGGATCTTTCAAATTCCCTGAAAAATCTACTGCATATATTTGGAGCATTTCTCCCAAAAGTTCTTTCTGATTATACATCAATTTGCAGATGGAAAGTAGCGCTGACTCACAATTCAGTTCCCATTGCCTTTCGAAGACTTGTCAGAATTCAAATGCATTTTAGGATTCCTGTCTAAAACAATAGATACTAGAACCCCATGCAAATGAGCAATCTTATTGATGTAAACAGTGGCTAGTCTACAAACATTATACGAAAATTTTACAGGAAGGAAATGGGCAAACTTAGTAATTCTTCATACAATAACCCAAATGGGACTTATACTTTGGGTGCTTAAGGTAGCCCCACAGTGAAATTCGTAGCCACACATTCCTATTTCCGTTCCGAAATGGAAAGAGGTCGAAGTAGTCCCGTCTACATCTGATGTTCAACTTCGACTTGTTGACACCGAAAATATTTGGACACAAATTCAATGATTTCCTTGTCACAGAAGCTCAATTCATTTTCCAACAATTCCACAATTCACAATCCAATTCGGTATTTAGTTCAATGACTCATCATAGTCCCGAAGGTCAATCAAAAGTCTTCAGGAATATAAAGTGGATCTAGATACTGATTCCCGAATCAACAAAGATAACAATGAAGCAATCAACCACACGACATACGTAACTCATATATCCCCGTAATACCAATTGTAAAGTACAATAACATCAAGGCAGTCGACTTCTAACAGAATACACGTGTTCTCAATTCATTCAACAGTTTGCAGTTTACAATTCGGTTCGACGTTCAATTCCCTGTTCTTTTAAGTCTTTCCACACTATCTCATAGTCGCCAAAAGCAGAAGGCAATTCGTATATTAATCCCCATGATGTCAAAGATGATATCAAAACAATCAATCACATGTTAAACACAATTTACACATCTTCAGAGCCCCAATTACAGAATATAATGGCACTGAGCAGTTATTTACACAAGGCGTATTGAATTCACATACTTTCGGACAATCATGGTTTTTAAAAGCTTCGTGGATGTCAATAACACCCACATAATACCAAAGGATGACATTCCGGACAAAACAAATGAATAATCGTCTCGGAATCAAAGCACACCCGTTCACGACCGTCGGTGGCCGACCCGAGATCGATTAGACAAACCCACCCGTACAAAACCGTCGGTGGCAAAAGAGGTATCTCAACAAAGGTGCTACATAGGCTTAACGTCCCCTAGCACGAAAGGACGTCTCAAGAATGTCATCAAAACAAACACAATACCACTCACATAACCTGATTTCCCAAAATCCGATAACACTGAAGCAGACATATGAAACATATTCTGATTAGTCGAGGATAAATATTCATCACTGTTTACAGTCAAATCAATCTATTGTCATTGGCTTCCATAGCGTCAAATAAGCAAGAGTATGACAATACACCAGCATTGTTCCTTAAGACACCCGATCACTGGATTTGCACAATTCAGTTTATTCCTAACACATGTGACCTCACAACAGCTGATGAGATTGGAGCAGACGCGGTACATAGAATTAAGACGGGGTGGCCTAAGTGACGGAGTGCGTCTGGGGTATTGTGCGATAAGTGAGTACCCACTAGACTAAAAGGGAAGTTCTATAGAACGGCTATTAGACCAACGATGTTGTACGGGTCGGAATGTTGGCTAACAAAGAAACAACATATAGATAAGATAAGTGTTACTGAGATGAGGATGCTAAGGTGGATGTGTGACAAGACTAGAAAATATAAAGTTAGGAGTGAGTATATTTGAGAATGGGTAGGAGCAGTACCGATAGAAGATAAGTTGAGAGAGAGCAGATTGAGATGGTTTGGTCATATATAACGGAGACCAATAGAGACAATAGTGAAGAGATGCGATACATGGACGATAGATGGAAGTGTTAGGGGAAGGGATAAACCTAGATTGACATGAGCTAGTGCAATAAATAGAGATATGAACCTCCTTAATTTGACTAATGATATGGCCTTGGATAGAGTTGAGTGGAGAAGAATGATTCATGTAGCCAAACCCATTTGATGGGGACTTGAGGCTTGCTTTGATTTGGTTTGGTTTGGTTTACTACCTAGTAATTTTCCTTTTCTTAAAAAAAAAAAAAAAAAAAATTATTTAAAGATAAAAGGTGAACAAAAATTGAAAAAGTTCACATTAAGTATCTAGGTCAACTTCTTTATCTATTTTATATATGAAAGTTTAGTTGTTTTAAAAAGAATTTTTTCTTTTATATTTCATTTTCAATAAAATGGTCAAATATTGCCAATGTACCACTCTAGTTAATAATTTTTTGCAACAATTACAAAAAAAAAAAAAAAAAAATCTCATAATTTGAGTCTTCTAACAAAGTAAATCATGAGTTTTTAATTTTATCAATTTAAATCATAATCTTTTCATAATCTTTTGATTTGTTTTCAATTTAAACCATTCACCTATTTTCATTAAGTAAAACTGACCAAAAAATAATATTTTAGTCATTAAACTCAATGTAGATATACATAAAATGTCTAAAATACCTTTTTACATGAGTTTAATGACTAAAATATACAAATGCAAAGTATAAGGTTTAAATTGATAAAATTTAAAACTCAAAAATTATTTTGTTAAGTGGCTTAAATCCTAGAGTTTTATTTATTTATGTTATAATTTGCCCTAATTTTTAATTTATTTTCTCATGCTTAGCACATCCTTGTATCGACATACCGTATCATCTACGAAATGAAATGTAATAAATAATTAAAAAAATTATTCTTCTCCCAAATTTTGTTCTTCCTAATTCCACTTTTAATGATGTGGAATTAGAGGGGCTAAAGATGCGAAAGCGAGAGAGAGAGAGAGAGAGACCGTTTCATATGGGTTTTAGTAATGTCATAGGGGATGGAATTGGAGGGTTTCAATTAGGGGATGTAGTGGAACTACAAATAATTATAAATTCACGGTTTAAATATTACATATCAAAAATTAATTTAACAAGAAATGCAACAAAAAGGTTTTAAGGCCTAAATTGATTTACAATTTGCAAATTACTAAAACAAAAGAGATGCCACAAAACAATTATGGATGTAACCTCTCGTTGATACCTCTAACATAAGAGGTGAGCAAATATCTAAGGAGACTAATAATAAAGTTGTGAACAAATATATTATTCATTACATATTTTCTTTCGATTAGTTGATTCAATTCTTGTTAATTAATTTAGGTATGGAGGTATAATTTTCATCTTGTCCACACAACAGGGCCCTCTAGCTAAGGTTTCACGTAGTGGAATGTGATTGATCAAGATGTTGAAACGATCCACGTCAGGGCCGAGATAAGCAACAGAGACTGTGAGTCTTGGTATAATACGACTTCTAGATTGGATAAGATAAGACTCTATTGAGAGGTTAACCCTAGTCCAACCAGGATTGAGTGAGTCCTAGGTGAATTGTTATTCCTAAAAGGAATAAGTGTCACTGAAAGAAAACGAGTTGTTTGATTAGAACGGAAACTGGAAATGGTACCTAGAAACAGTGAACGAAGCACTGGTAGTTGAGAGCTTGGGAGAAAGCAAGAATGGTGACTTGTACAGATGAGAGAAAAAGTGAAATAAGAATGAAGGAGAAGAGGAATATATAACCATTGGGAACAGAGAGAGAGAGAGATACATGAAAATGGCACATTGATTTGAAATTTGGGACATACAAAACGATGTGCACTAGAGGTGAAAAGATGTTAAAGGAACCAATGGGTTGGTGACACGTTAGCAAGATAGGTGGGGTGTTAGAGTTAGGGTTCCATGACACTGGATGATTAGCCAACATGTTTGTAACTTGGCAAAAAAAAACTCTCATCACCTTACAATTCTTGAGGTAATAGGAGCTACGGAGAGTTGAGAGTACCTGGGTTAGTTATTCTGCTTACTTTTTTCAGGCATGAATCTAGGTTATATGCTCTACAACTTTGTTCCTAGAATTTTAGGAGAAAGATTAGAGTATTGGTTGTGCAGTTATATTTTAGCACACACATTAGGTAAGTTTGGTTAAATAAACAAAACTCTAAAAGCCTATAATAATCGACAGGTATGTAAACATGCAATTCTATAATAATAAACAAACATAATGAATTTCAATGTTATATTTATATATATATTCATTCAGACTCCTCAGAGACTCTCCACTCCCACCACATCCATAGGGGTTATTAATTCTCAGATATCTTGTACAAATTCTTAGAACCATTGGGCAATTTTGCCACTCCATTTATCGTACTGGGCCAAAAATATAGCTTACTACCGAATTCAAAACCTAAATCATAATTAAAATCTTATCAGGCCATAAACCAAACATAAACCTATAGCTTCATAGGCCTAAGACCCAAATCATATAAACTTACAATACAAAATTAATACTCTTTATTTCCAAACTTGGCATTGGGAAGAGGTCATAATGGCAAGGTCATGGTAGAGGGGAGGGTCATGGTGGTCGGGGAGGATCACAGTGATAGAGAAAGGCTAGAGGAGGGTTTAGGGCGGGTGCTGTGGCAGCACTCATGTTGGCATACCCCAAAAGAGATTTATTCCGATCATATTTGACGATCTGAACCGTTCATATTACAGGATTCATTGAGCATATCATCTTTATAAAAAAATGAGGTTAATTAAACAAGTATATGCCCATTATCAAACCCTAATTGTTTTTAAAAAAAATATCAAAATCATATTAACTGTTTATTTGTATTAAACATAAATGTGGTCTTCTTGTGACTTACAGATGTCTAATTAATTTGAATTTTTTTCATGAATGATCTACTCGACGTACGTTACACTATAAATGGTTCAGATCATGAAAATAAATTCATGACATACCCTTACGGATCACAACATTGGTGTTGTTCCTTAGGCACAACACCAACCCCAAGTTTGGCTAAGGGAGGATCTCAATGGTGGTTGTTGGAATTAGTTGAGTTTTTGCAAAGTTTGAGTGAAAATAAATGTGGAACCCATGCGCCGTTGTTGATAGGTCTAAGTGGTTATATGTTCTATGTTTTGTGGATATTAACATCATGTAATTGGTTTGCCAAAACCTCTTATGAGTGAATGAGAAATTGGCACCGAAGAAAGCTTCAAGAGTATGAAGTTTGATGGTGCAATTTTTGCGTATCCAACATTGCTCAAGGAAGAGAAAATGGACACGTTTATAAGGCTAGGGTTTATACAAGGGGTTGGGCCTTTAGGGGCACCTGAGTAAGGGGTAAGGACCTATACATGTTATGGTTTGAACCCAAAAACACAAGCTTGGGCCCCGCCTCACCCAGACCCACACCAAATTGGGTCGGGGATGAGATGTGGGTTGGGTCGACCTAGTCCTTATCTTTTTGGACGAAATTCATTGCAAATTTTTGCTCCGAAAACACTAGCGGGAAATTTTGAATTTCAGGTTTTCAGTTTGAAAATTTGAATTCAAAATTATATTTTGAATCAACCCCAAACCTATTCGAATAGGTGTAACATTTCACAGCCTTCTCTTAAGCAACAAAAACTATCACTATTCAAGAGGTGCTTACCTTTTCAGAGCAGTCACTTCTTGGCCTATAAATTCCTTTATTCTCTAACCATTCCAGTATCAAATTTATTCTTTTTTTCTGAGTCTCTTTTGTTTCATCCTAGTCCTCAATTTTTGGTTCTAGTTAGAGAAAATACCAACAGAGTTTAGTTCGATAGGCTTACAGTCGGAGTGCTACGTTTATAAGATTTTGATCATTGTATATTGGAAGACGGATACGATTAAATCTCAAAGGCACCTGTGCGAGAGCGAATTTTGTCTTAAGGAAATAATGTGCAACACTAGCCTCGATCGTTGTTATTTTCCATCTACAAATCAGTTTGTAAGACAGATTTCCCCCCCTGATTTTATAACTTCTTGTTACTGCTGCTAAATTTCACATTTGCATGTTTTAATTTGATTTAAATTATGCTTGTTGCTTTACATTTGCCTTATTAAATTCGGTTTTTATACTGGCTATGAAGTTTCACATCACACATAGATTACACATAAGATTGTCCATTAATCTTTAGACATAACTTTTGTTGAATCAAATTCAATCTTTTGTGCACTATTAGTTCATGTACTTATTCCAAATTTTGATTTGTGTAATCAGAAACATGACAACTGAGAAGGAGACTAAGAGTACTGTTTTTATCCCACTCTTTACTCTTGTCGCAATGCCTCCTACCGCTCATGCAACGGTCCCAATTAATCATGGAGAGAAACCTGAGAAGTTCAATGATAGTGACTTCAAATGTCGGCAACAAATGTTATTTTATCTCACTACATTGAACTTGGCTAAATTCCTCAAAGAAGATGCTCCAACGTTGAAAGAAAATGAAACTGATTGGCAAGTGATCGCTGCAGTTGAAGCTTGGAAACATTCAAATTTTTTGTGCCAAAATTATGTCTTCAATGGGCTACATAATGTATTGCATAATGTATACAGTCCAATGAAAATCACAAAGTAACTTTGGGAATCCTTGGATATGAAATACAAAACAGAAGATGTTGGTTTGAAGAAATTCATTGTTGGCAAATTCCTAGATTGCAAGATAGTGGATTCCAAGACCATGATAAGCCAAGTTCAGGAACTTCAAGTCATTATCCATGAAATTCTTGTTGAAGATATGTTACTTGGAGAATCATTCCAAGTGTCTGCAATTATTGAAAGCTCCCATTTTCTTGGAAAGATTTTAAAAATTACCTAAAGCATAAATGAAAGGAGATGAATTTGGAAGATCTCATTATGCAGTTAAGAATCGAGGAAGACAATTATGGTTTGGAAAAGAAATTTGGAAATCACTATGTCACATCTAAAGCCAATGTTGTGGAGCAAGCACAAAGTTCTAATTATAAGAAAAGGAAGCATTTTGGTGACGACCCTTAACAAGGTGACAAGGGAGGAAAAATTATTAAGTTCAAAGGGAGTTGCTATAATTGTGGCAAGACTGGACATCGAGCTGTTAATTGTCATGGCCCTAAGAGGAATACAAGAAAGTTTGTAAAGAACATCGGAAATCCAGCCAACATAACTGAAGTGGACAACATCTCTACTAGTATGAATGACATCAATCTCTTTGCAGTGGTATCTAAAGCAAATTTGGTAGGAAACCCAAAGGAATGGTGGGTGGACACTGTTGCCACATGCCATACAAGGGTGATCAGTCATTTTTCAATCAAACATAAAGAACTAAACTAAACACTAATTTTGTAGAACAATGAATTGTCCAGGTATCGTACCACAAGGATTGTGGGTTGAGTTGTATCAATTTGATTAATAATTTCTAAATTAATTTGAAAAAGAAAGGATGATTGATTAAAACTAATGAGAATTTAAATCAAAACTAAATTAATTGCAAATAAAAAGAGTTGTTACGAATTTGGAGAGAGACTTAGGATCTTGAATCCATTACTAATCGCATATCACATAATTTAAATACCCAATTCTAGTAAATCAATGGTCCAGATAGTAATGATATATCTTATCGACAAGTTTCGATAATAGCACCAAGTAGATGAGTATATTCAAAACGTAGGCATGAATCATCTTCGGTTGGCACGAATCGTCCACACTAAACTAGGGTTTTGGCACGACTCACCTCCTCTAAGCATGACTTGTCTCATGGTTTGCATACACAAGAAAGTAAAACAGTTGTATGATCATGCTAATCACAGAAATCAAATACATAAATTGAATGAAAATATTGCTTGAATAAAAAAGATCTCAAACGATCATACAACGATTATCCAAATCCAATGAAAAACTAGAATTAAAATACAAATTATTAGAGTTTCATATCGATCCTAAAAAGAAAACTTAGCAGCTCACGAAGATGTTGAACACTTCGAAGGTTGAAGAGAACGCCATGGAGATTGTTATTTCTTCTCTAGCTTGTAGTCATCTTCTATAGGGTTTAAGATCCCAAAACAAGTCCCCAAAACCTCTTTTTTATCATCTCCAGTAAACTTTGGGTCAAAAATGTGTGCACGCAAAACGAGGAAAATCTGTTCGCAGTTTTAGTATTCCACTCGAGCAGATCGAGTCATGGCAAAAACAAGCTCAGGGAAATCCGCTTGCGGGAATGGACTCAATCAAGAATTTTTGCTCTTTTTGCCTCTTTTTTGTGATCTTTTCATCTCCGGAGTGATATTAGCTTGAAGAAGAACAATAACACCTACCCCCCCCCCAAAAAAAAAAAGAACAATAACACTTTATTGTATCAAATATCATAAGCTAGAAGACTAAAAATGTCACGCCCCAAACCCGCCCCTAAAAGTTTGGGCATGACCCGTTTGAAAACGAACACTTAACCTGTAGTAAATAACATATGGGGCCTCATCGGAAGCATAAAGTAGGAAAATAATTATACATATAAATTCCATTGAGCTACATCTACATGCCAGGACCTCTTATACATCACATTCATCATGGAAAATAGATAAAGCTCCAAACCATATGTTGTAGCATCGGTGATAAACAACCATATGTACAGACCCAGCCCCATCGTTGGGCTTATATAAAAATCATTGAAGTTCTACCTCTTTAACTTTAAATGGGTAATCAAAATTAAGCCAACATTTCAATAGACTTTACAAAAATAAATGGCTTCGTGTAGTGCCTGAACCCACGAAGGTTGACAAAAGAAAACAGGTGTCATGACTAGGACTAACCACTTGGTTGGTTACCTACAGAAACAGACATTAGACAAAGTGAGCCAAGGTCAGTGAATAGTAATACATAAATAAAACGATGCTTAAATTGAAACATAACACATAGCAATGCATATAAAGATGTAGAGTTCACATAGTTAGTCTGATTCTGTGCTACGTACATAACGGCCTTAAGTTCAATCTTGCAACATAAACATGGTGGCTATAAGCCCTTGAAACATGGTGGCACGAGGCCCTTGAAACATGGTGGCTATAAGCCCTTGAAACTTGTGGCACTAAGGCCCTTGAAGCATGTGGCATAAAGCCCTTGTAACATATGGCACTAAGGCCCTTGAAACATATGGCATAAAGCCCTTGTAAAGTTGGCATGAAGCCCTTGAAAAGTTGGCATGAAGCCTTTGGACATGCATATATGAACCCAAGAGGTGTCTCACACGGACTCTAGAGGTAACTCACAATGTAGCACTTAGTTCCATGTAGCACTTTGTTTCATTTCATAACAACTTATACGGATGGCTATAAGCCTCATAACTTTCACATATGTATGGACTCAAGAGGTGTCTCACATGGACTCTAGCGGTGGCTCACAATGTAGCACTTAGTTTCAAGTAGCACTTTGTTCCATACCAATAATCATTAGGTCTTACAGACCAAACCATACATGTAATGTCATACCCCGGAAATAAATTCATACATATGCATTATGCTTGAATCATAAATAGAAATCAGAATTCATACTTGCTTATACTTGGCACTGTAATAGTGCTAGCAAATCAATAATAAGTATTTTTTTTTGTTCGTTCCATAAAGGAATCCCCCAACATTGTGAACTTGTAGCATACTTGAACATGTACATACATAAACTGGTAACATACGTAAACTTGTGACAGACTTAAACTTGTAACATATACTTGAAACATACCTGAACATACTTGAACTTGTAACATACTGGAAACATGTCTGAAACATACTTGAATATCATTCATTAATTCAAATGGAACATATCATAACTAGAGCATTTCTTGTTGTATCGTGTCATTATCGTACGCTTAACAATAAGAGACTAATTCACATTCTCATGAGGGTCACATAATGATGCTAAACTTTGCACTTATATCGTAGATTCTGGATCACTTCTAATTCATAAGCAACATAACAAATTAACTTCAATTCATCTGGATACATGTAGCTACTCTTATATTTACTCAGAATCCATTCTTCAAGAATGAACATAAATTCTTTTGGGTAAATGACTTACTTTACGTGCTCTCTTATCAATAGTATACACCTTTGTTTAATCATTCTTATATGTTAACATAGTTGCCTTGCCTTGTAATTAACATAGTCCTAATGGTAACTGTTACATCATTCCCATGAGTTGACATAATTAACGTAAAGTTAACAGGACATTCCTGATAATTAGTAACGAAAAGTAAGTACATTCTCATTAGATTATAGATGACTTTATTGGTTTCACAATTTCACAGTTCGGCCCTTGGCCTGAGGGGTTCACACAATCACAAGTTCCTTTGATGTTTTCATAATTCCATAATGTTTCTCACATAACATACATAACTTCATAAACTCTTTTGAAGTTTCCATAATATCACAGTGTTTCTCACATGGCATTCATAACATTTATGTCAACATAATTCTTACGACGAAGATTTAACATCAATAACGATAAATGGTTAAAGGTACATCAAGGTACTACTACTCATAGTGATCGGTTCCCGGTGGTAATGGTACAATGTCCTCGTCTCGACCTACAATTACAGTGCACAACACATAATATGAGGTTATACTCGATCCTTTACTTATTCTCTTTGATCATTCAATCAATTAGTCATGGTGGTACCAAGCTCATTATTCTTTAATATGTTGTAATCCATGTCTTAGAAAACAGGAGAAATCGATAGGAAATGGTTTAGGTGAAGAAATGGTACATAACTAATTGACATAACGTGAACAGTCGTCACTAATTTGGGTATAACTTTTTCTGTATTTAGAATTTGGGAGTGATACTAGAGGCATTGGAAACTAGACTTCCGGGGCTTGATTTTAGGCTCAAGAATCACTCAAAACGGAGTCCGGATGCAAAAGATATACCTATTCAAAGTTGGCTGGACAGAGTTATCCCGCACGTGCGGGTGAACAGTGCCGCACGTGCGACTCTGGACAGCAGCAGTCCGAAAATGGCTGAAATTGTGGGACTTCTCATTTTCAAAAATCAAACCTTAATTACATGTAAATCAAAGCCCAAAACCCTTTAATACATGACCAATTTCACATTATTATTCTTCATCAAACACCATAATCTCACAATAAACAAATTTAATGATTTTACTTCTTCAATCAAGGAATTCTTAGAAAATCAAGGTTCATGGGTTCAAAGCTCACATCTTCTATATCAATCCGTGATTTCAAGTAGTAGATGGATTCTATACAAGGTTAGTAATTAGAGCCACATACCTTACCCAAACCTTTGTTCATCCCTTAGTCTCTTCAATTTTCCCAAGCTTTTGGTTGATCTTTCCTCTCTCTTCTATCTTCTTCAACCATCTTCAAGCTTCCATGGATGTTGAATTCCTTAGGGAGAAGCTTTGCCTCTTCTCTCTCTCCCTCTCTCTCTCTCACGGTTCTCCTTCCCCTTTCTCTAGATATTTTTATTTTTTGTTTGGTTCAAAATAGATGAGTTCAACAACTCATAAGGCATATATGCATATATAAAAGCTTCCCACAAATAGGAAGGGCCAAACACGCCCTTACGAATCGCACAAAATCACATTTCAATTAAACTTCCCAGATAACTCTAAAAATTATGCTGATCATAAATATGTCCCCTGTTCCGGTATCTGAAGTCTTTAAGGCCTTTAATTTGCAGTATAAAGTTAATCACCCAAACGTCCATTAACGAATCAAACAAATTAGATTTCAAATTAATTTTTCCAAATAATTTCAAAAGTTCCCATTAACATATCCAAGTACTCAATTTTGATTTTTGAACCCATAAAGGTCGGTAATTCCCATTTTAAGTCCGTAACTCAACTGATAATGCTTCAATTCTAATAGATATAATTAAATTAAACCACATCATTTCATAGGGAAATAAAGATGATTTCTTATACACATTTTGGGGTCATTACAAAAAACATAAGCTATGGAGCCTCAAAGTGTAACATTGCAACTCGGATCAAAGAGAATGTTCACATTGTATCAAACAATGGACGACATAGAGCAACTTTTCACGGGAAATTCCTTAACCTCCAAAGTTAAAAGACAAGGAAAAGTGGTTTTGATGATGACTTCAGGCAAGGAACTCACCCTCGGCTACATGTTACCTATTCCAGACATCCATAAGAATATAGTGTCGGGTCATTGTTGAACAAAAATGGGTTTAGGTTGGTTTTCAAGTCGGATATATTTGTACTCACCAAAAGTGGTGTTTACGTGGGAAAGGGTTATCTTAGTGATGGTCTATTTAGGATGAATGTAATGATAGTTGTACCCAAGATTGCTATTAATAAAAATATCACATCTTCTAGTTATATTGTTGAGTCTTCTGATATTTGGCATAATAGATTAGAACATGTGAATTTTGATTCATTGCACAGAATGATTATCTTAGAATGTTTGCCCAAGTTTCATATTGATCCTAATCACAAATGTGAAATTTGCATTGAAGCAAAATTGATAAGATTTTCTTTCTACTCAATTGAAAGAGATACTGAACCATTAGATTTAATTTATAATGATATTTGTGATTTTAAATCTTTGCAAACAAGAGGTGGTAAGAAATGTCTTATTACCTTTATTGATGATTGTACAAAATATTGCTATGTTTATTTATTGAGCAGTAAGGATGAAGCAATTGAGATGTTCATTCATTAAAAAATGAAGTAGAAAATCAACTTAGTAAAAAAATTAATATGCGTAGGAGTGACCGAGGAAGTGATTATGAGGCACCATTTGTTGAGTTTTGTTCTCAACATGGTATATAATACACCAAAACTACTGCTCCTTATTCACCACAATCAAATGGAGTGGTTGAGGAAAAAAATTGAACTCTTAAAGAGATGATGAATGCTATGTTGATCAGTTCAGGATTACCCCAGAACTTGTGAGGAGAAGCCATCTTGTCGGCAAATCATATTTTGAACAAAATACCCTATCAGAAAACTAGAAAGACACCTCACAAATTATGGAAAGGTGGAATGCCTTCTTACCAATACTTGAAAGTGTGGGGGTGTTTAGCGAAGGTTGCAATTCCTCTTCCTAAAAAGCGGAAACTAGGATCCAAAACTATTGATTGTGTATTCATCGGTTATGCACTTAATAGTAGTGATTATCAATTTTTGGTTCATAAATCAGACATTCCAGATATGCATGTCAAAACAATTATTGAATCACATAATGCATCATTCTTTGAAGATATTTTTCCTTGTAAGGAAAATACTTTTAAAAAGTCCTATGAAAATACAAGTAGAAGTAGTCAAGATCAAAAAGATAAAGAGGTAGAAGAACCTAAGCGTAGTAAACGTGCTAGGACTGAGAAAAATTTTAGTCCAAATTTTCTGACGTTTTTATTGGGAAATGAACCTCAGAATTTTAAAGAAGTAATGTCTTCTCCTGAAGCATCACTATGGAAAGAGGCTATCAATACTGAGATAGATTCCATACTACAAAATCATAATTGGATATTAGTAGATCTTCCACCAAGTTGTAACCTCTTGGTTATAAATAGATATTCAAAAGAAAAATGAAAGAAGATGGTGCTATCGACAAATACAAAGCTGGGCTTGTTTCCAAAGGCTATAGGCAAAATGAAGGATTGGATTATTTTGACACGTATTTGCATGTTACATTAATAACATCCATCTGAATGCTCATTGCGATAGTAGCGTTGTATAATCTCGAAATACATCAAATGGATGTCAAAACGGCATTTTTAAATGGTGATTTAGAGGAAGAGATTTATATGAAACAACTCGAAGGGTTTGTAGTTCCAGGACAAGAGAGAAAGGTTTGTAAATTAGAAAAATTATTGTATAGGTTGAAACAAGCACCTAAACAGTGGCATGAGAAATTTGACATTACAAGGATGTCAAATAGTTTAAGAATCAATGAATGTGATAAATTTTTTGCTTATAATTTTTAATAAGCTAATTCACCCCCCCTCCTAGGTTGCCTACCTGAGTAACAATTGGTACCAAAGCCTTGTCTCTAGTTTTGTGACTTAACTGCCTTAGAGTGGTCTATGGCAACCACTAGATCCTCTCTTCCTGAAGGTCAAGCCTCAAACAGACCACCCTTTTTCAATGGCACAAATTTTAACTATTGAAAAACCTGTATGATTATGCATATCCAATCTATCGACTATGAGGTTTGGAAAATCATTTGTGATGATCCCAAAGTCCCCAACAAATCCATAGATGATCTGAAAGTTCCCAAACTTGAGAGCGAATGGACTAGTGCTAATTATAAAGATATTCAAGCCAATTCCAAAGCTGCCAATATGTTGTATTGTGCACTTGATGCTATTGAGTGCAATAGAATTTTCACTTGTACAACAGCGAAAGAAATTTGAGATAAACATATTGTAACTCATGAGGGAACTACTCAAGTCAAAGAATCTAGAGTTAGTTTGCTTGTTCACAACTATGAGCTCTTCAAGATGAAACCTGATGAGAACATCTCCCAAATGTTCACTCATTTTACCGATATTATAAACAGTCTAAAATCTCTCGGTAAGACTTATACTAATGCAGAGGTTATGAGAAAAGTCCTCAAGTCATTGCCAAAAAGATGAGAGAACAAAGTTATCGCAGTGATAGAAGCAAGGGACTTATCAACATTAAACCTTGATAAGTTGATAGAATCTCTCCTAACTCATGAGCTCATTATGCAAGAAGGAAAGGAAGAAGAGGAAAAGAACAAGAAGAAAGGGATAGCCTTCAAGTCTACCTCAAAATATCAAGAGGAAGAAGAAGATGATTCAGAGGAAGCTGATGAAGAAATGGCATTCATTACCAAGAGGTTCAAAAGGTTTGTGAAGAATAAACAAGGTGTAAGAAAGTTCTTCAAAAAAGGCTTCAACAAAGATTTTCAAAAAGGTGAAAATCACAAAAAAATCTGAAGTTACTTGCTACAAATGCAACAAACTGGGACACTACAAATCAGAATGTCCGGAGCTCAAGAAACAATTCAAGAAGAACAAGAAGAAAGCCATGATTGCAGGATGGGGAGAAGATAGTGATTAAAGCGACTCAGAAACTAAAGGTTGCAAAAATGAAGTTGCTAACCTATGCTTGATGGCGCTTGAAGATGAAAATGAGGTAAATGATGAACCCTTTACTTTTGATGAACTACAATCTGCTTTTAATGAATTACATGCCGAATTTAAAAAGCTTAGTTTGAAAAGTAGTTGTCCAAAGAAAATGATTTCAAATTTATTACAAAAAAATGAATCCGTGACTTCTAAGATCAATGCTTTAGAAAATGAAGCCTTGAAAATGGAAAAGGAGAAAGAGGTTTTAAAAGAGTCTTTCATTTTTAAAAAGAAAATAGAGGTTTTGCAAAAAGAAAAAGAGATCCTGAAAAGGGGAAAGTTGTTTTAACTGAAAATATAGAAGACATGAAAAATGTTCTTTCAAAATTTACTCAAGGTAGAGATACCTTAGACAAAATTCTTAAGAGTCAAACTCAAACCTTTAGAAGAGCTGTGATTGGATATAAACCATTTTCAAAAGTGAAGAATCCCAAAAAGATTTTTGTTCATGCATCATCTAGTCATTATCATCTCACATGTCATTGGTGTGGTAGAAAAGGACGCATCTCTCCTCATGTCCTATTAAGAGAAATTTGTTTGTTAGAATGAAAAAGCAGTGGGTTCCCAAAAACACTTCAAACCCTAACTCTCATGGACCTAAGAAAGAATGGGTACCAAAAGACCAACAAAAATCTGATTTTTGCAGGTGTACTTTAGGTCAAAATCCAACAACAACTGGTGGTACCTCGACAGTGCTTGCTCAAGGCACATGACCAGCGGTAAAGCAATGTTCTTAACCCTTAAATCCAAAGAAGGAGGCCACGTAACCTTCGGAGACAATAGTAAAGGAAAGATCATCAGTGTAGGTAGTATTGGTAAAACTTCTTCACCCCGTTATCGAAAATGTATTACTTGTTGAAGGATTGAAACATAACTTGCTTAGTATTAGCCAAATGTGTGATAAAGTTAATCTTGTTACTTTTGAAAAAACTCACTGCACAATTGAGAATTCTATTGATAACAAAGTGCTTTTTGTTGGTCATAGGCATGAAAATGTGTATGTATTTGATTTTCATAGTTTATCTTCCAATTATGATGTTAAGTGTTTATCTACTATTAATGAATCAGGTTGGTTATGGCATAGAAGGTTAGGACATGCTCATATGGACTTGCTTTCAAAACTTTCAAAATTTGATTTAGTTGTTGGTTTACCAAAAATTGATTTTGAAATAGATAGACTTTGTGATGCTTGTCAACAAGGCAGACAAACAAAAATTTCTTTCAAATCAAAAAATGTTATTTCTACATCTAGACCTCTTTAATTGTTACATATTGATTTGTTTGGATCATCTAGGACTTTAAGTCTTGGTGGTAAATCTTATTGCCTTGTTTGTGTGGACGATTATACTAGATTTACTTAGGTGATTTTCTTGGCACATAAAATTGATACTTTCTTTGCATTCTCTCCTCTCTATAAACGTATTCAAAATGTGATTAGTCTAGTTATTTGTAGCATTAGAAGTGATCATGGTAGAGAATTTGATAATGATGAGTTTATTTTGTTTTGTAATTAGCATGGCATTGATCATAATTTTTTTGCTCCTCGAACTCTCAACAAAAACGGTGTGGTTGAAAGGGAGAATAGAGTTCTTAAGAAAATGGCTCGCACTATGCTTTGTGAAAATGATTTGCCTATATATTTTTGGGTGGAAGTCGTTAATACAACTTGTTAAGTTGTTAATCGTGCTATGATTAGACACATTCTCAAGAAAACCCCATATGAACTGCAAAAAGGTAGAAAACCCAACATTGGACATTTGAGTGCATTTGGTTGTAAATGTTTTGTACTGAATAACAATAAAGATAATCTTGGTAAGTTTGATGTTAAATCTGATGAAGCCGTGTTTCTTGGTTATTCTAATTCTAGTAAAGCTTATCATGTTTTTAATAAAAGAACTTTACTTGTTGAAGAATCTGTACCCATTGCTTTTGATGAATCTAACTCCTATGTTTTCAAGAAAATTGTTAGTGATGATATTGCAGATTCTAATCCAAGAATAGAAGGCATTTACTCATCAAAAATTGATGAACTTTATTCTTCAAAACCCAATGTTGAAGTCTCTATGGATGATCTCCAAAAAGAGTATGCTTGCCCAGCTAAGGAAAATGATCTATCCAAAGAATGAAAGTATGCTCATGGACATCCCAAGGATCTCATCATAGGAGATGCCACACAAGGTGTAAGAACTTGCTCTTTTATTCATAATGTTTGTGGTAATTTAGCTTTTGTTTCTCAAATTGAGCCAAAAACTTTTTTTGATGCTAAACATGATGAAAACTAGATTTCTGCTATGCAAGATGAGTTAAATCAGTTTGAAAAAAATGAAGTTTGGTTTTTGACTCCTCGTCCTAAAGATCATTCCGTTATTGGAACAAAATGGGTTTTTCGAAACAAAATGGATGAATCTAGTATTGTTGCTCGAAACAAAGCTAGACTTATAGCCCAAGGTTATAACCAAGAAGTAGGCATTGATTTTTATGAAACTTTTGCACTCGTTGCTCATCTTGAATCCATTTGCATGTTGCTTGCATTTGCATATTGTAGACATCCCATTTTTGACCGTCCTCAAGACTTGGACATCATCGTTTGAACACTCGATGATCATCTCTGTTCGTGTTCGTCTTGAGTTCTCGGAGGTTTCGGCTATGCGCCTTGCCTCAAGACCTCTCGACTTGTTTGTTTTGTGTTTGGTTTTACATTAAACACTTTTTGTTTTGCTTTTAAGGGTGGGAAATAGCTTGTAGGCCATCCCCACACCTCACTGGCCATGGCCTGAGGCCACCGGCCTTGTTTCCTTGCCATCGGCCATTGGTGATGGCCGGTCGGCACTATTGATGGTCGGTCGGCATTGTGTTTGGTCGGCCGGCCACTGTTTTTGATCAATCGGCCACTTTTCCTGGCTGAGACCTTTTCTTGAGGGAGCTTGACCCTTTTGAACCTTTTTTTAGCTTCTTGAGGAAGCTTGAACCTTTTTAGCTTCTCTAAGAAGCTTGACCCTTTTTTAGCTTCTCCAAGAAGCTTGAACCTTTTTTTAGCTTCTCCAAAAAGCTTGAACCTTTTGACCCTTTTTAGCTTCTCCAAGAAGCTTGACCTTTTTTAGCTTCTCCAAGAAGCTTGACCTTTTTTTTTTTAGCTTCTTGAAGAAGCTTGAACCTCTTGACCCCTTTGCCTAGCTTCTCTAAGAAGCTTGGCCCTTTTGATCCAAGCTTCTAAGAGAAGCTTGGCCTTTTTGCTCAAAGCTTCTAAGAGAAGCTTTGCCCCCTTGGTTCCTCTATAAAAAGAGGGCCTCTCCTCCCCTTTAGAGGGTTGAAAAAATCTGATATATAAGATATATATATCACTCTCTCTCTATATCTCCCCCTCTCTCTACATTTGGGTGGGTTAGAGGGTCCAAAAGGGTCTTGTTCTTGGCCTATTGCACACCACTTCATAGACACACACTTCCATCATCACTTGGAGGTTCTTGGAGCTTGTTTTCAGAGGTTGAGGGTTGCATTTTTGGGTCTAAAGGCTGCTGGTTCTTGCTGGTCTTCAAAGGTAACCCCTTTTCCTTCTTTATTCCCCGTTTTTGCACACCCTTTTAGCCTGTCTTTCTTGCTGATTTGGGCTTTGTGTATAACATAAAAAAAGTTCTGTTTTTTTGTGTTTAAGATACTTCATTAAGGTCACTTTTGTGTTTGGGGTTGTTTACCCCCTCTTAGGCCTTGTTTGGCCCCATTTTGTGCTATTTTTGGTGAGCTTCGGGACCACCTTGTTTGGGCCTCCTCACCACTGAAATCTTGAGGGATTTCAGTGGTGAGGATGGTGGTTTAAGGTCCTAAGAAGGAGAGGGTCATCCCCTCTCCTTGTTGTCTGCAAAAAGTGCCATTTCAAGCCTCATGTGTGAGCACCGTTTTTGAACTCATGTTGGCCATGTCTTAAGTAGTATTTGTGCTTATTTTGCCATGATATAGCACTCTTTTAAGTTGGTTTAGACACACCATGCTTGCTTTGCATACTTGTCTTGTAATGCCATGAAATTGCCTTAACATGTATCTAGCATTTAGACCACTATACTTACTTGTTTTGGCTTAGCTTTGTGAAGCTTTTATGCATGTTTTAGTGTGCTTGAGGTCTATTTTGGGTCATTCGGGTCATCCACGCTTTGCTTTGTATAGCTACCATGTAACCCCCCCTTGGCTTGCCTTGAGTTTTAGACCATTGTTGCATGCTTAGCTTGAAATGTTTACTTGGTTTTGCACCTTCTATAACATGATTTCAGAGCTTTCTATGCATGCCATGTATCCATGTTAATCCTCTTTTAAGTGCGCTTCGAAGTTGCTCTTTGGTGCCTAAGTGTTGGACCTTGTGTGCATGCATGCCTGCATGTGTTTTGGCCCTCATTTCCATGACATTTGGCCGCTGTTTTGGACCTAGTAGAGAGCTGTCCAAATTAGTTTAAGACCATCCCTTTGGCATGTTGTTGCATGCTATACATGTTTGTATGTTTAGGTACTTAGCCTATTTACATGTTGCATGTTTAAGTGTCATCGCATTTGGCATGCTTCTTGTATTAAGTTGCTTTGCATATTTACATGTGTTATGCCTTTCATGTTATTGCATGCGTGTCATTAACATTGATGTTATATGCCTTGCATGCTTACTTGTTTAGTTCATGTGCCTATTGCACATGGTTTTGTTGTTTGCATGATCATGTTGCACACTTAGCTCACATGCCTAGGTTGCATTACATTGGCATGCATGCTTTGCCTCTTGAATTGAGTATGATAGAGGTTGAGCTCATTGTTTGTTTATGTGCATTTCATTCTACATTGAAAATACATACTTGATCTCTTGGGCCATCACACATTGAAATGCGCGATTGGTGGTCCAAGAATCGAGCACCGTACCTCTTTGATTCATAAATATGATAAGGGATGCAGTGGTGCATACATTTGCTTGAAATGCATTGCCATGCCTTGTTTTGCCTTCTGCTGCTATCAAAACAGGTTCTGCAGGAAGCTTTGGCCGGCCGGCCATCTATACTGCCGACCGGCCATCCATTGTTGGCCGATGACTTTACAAATGGTCGATGACCACCCGGACATGGCCGGTGGTGTTCTGTCTTAGCCGGTGCTGTTCCACAGTGTCCATAGAGTGCTCCCTGGGACTTGTGCAATCACCCGGACATGGCCGGTGGTGTTCTGTCTTAGCCGGTGATGTTCCACAGTGTCCATAGAGTGCTCCTTGGGACTTGTGCAATTTTCAGAGGAGCAGAGCAGGGAAAACAGAGGCAAACTTGTGCATAGCGTTGGATTTCCGAGCAAACCCGAGCACGCGCGCACTGGATCCTCTTCTCGAGGCCTTTACTGCTTTCCATAGTTTAGTTAATTTGTTAATTAATTAAGTGGTCTGTAATAATTAATTTGTATATTCTTTTGGTCCCTCCAAGCGAGGGCGAATTTGTAATAAGTGTGGGTGCGTGTGTGCATGTCTTCCAACCCCCACTTCTTTCTCCCTTTTACTTACCTGCTTTTGATAGTTAGTATTAGGGCATATTTAAATTAGCATACCTTATGCTATGCATGCGTGCATCCATACATTTGTCTTGCATGCACCGGGCTCGGCGCATCATACTAACTGCATTGTATTTCAATTCCAAGTTGAATACGTGTTAGTTGTTGCATTTCACATGCCATCCATAGATTAGTCAAGCCTATTCTAGCCGCCTCATGCATGTGTTGCATTAGCCATCTTAACATGAACTAGGATCATGCACATGATTACTAACTGGTTTCTGTTTTGGCTTGGAGTACTAGGTAAGCATTTATGCTTTAGCATACCGCATGCGTGTGAGTGTTGCCATGACAGCATGCTTACCATGAGGCTAGATGCTTATGTGATATAAACTGCTTGAATGCCTGTGGGTGAAGGTTGGATTGTTTGAGTTGGAACAACTCGTTGAAATCCGTGTTTTAGCCTACTCGCGAGTAGCAAATTTCAAAATATTTTCCAAACAAATGGATATGCAATGCTTTGTTCCAAATTAGGCGATCTAGTCTATACTTGTTTTGCTCATCACATAGTAATTCTAGGCTAATAACTGAAATAAGAACACATAAACGTTTTCAAAAACAGATATCACGGTTAGTAGAGGCCGATCTTCGGATCGGGCGAGAGGGGGTGCTCATAGCTGACCTTCCCCAATCGTACCCAAGCTCCCGAGCCGAGGCAACTTTGGTGATGACGAACACGTGGCCTTCGGCACTGAGTCAGGGTTTCCTAAATTCCCCATAAAAAATATTTAGGTGGCGACTCTGTATCTGGAAAAGCAGTCCATGTTTGGCACTTCTTTCAAAAATCTGTTTCTCAAAACGATTTGCCAAATTTGGACTCTTCGGTTCAGATTAAGAACCGTGACAATTTGAGAGTCCGAACTGTAGTGGACCCACAAAACGAACAGAACGGGACCTCACCCTCCCGGGGCGTTCGGGGACGTCTACACATATTTTAAAGATTTTAAACTTCACCAAATGAATGTGAAAAGTGCTTTTCTAAATGGTTACATTTTGGAGGAAGTTTTTGTTGAACAACCTCTCGATTTTGAAAATCATAAACGCTCGAACCGTGTTTTTAAACTTTCAAAAGCTTTGTATGGTTTGAAACAAGCTCCTAAAGCTTGGTATGAACGCTTGAGCAATTTTCTTATTGAAAAAAGTTTTCTCATGGAAAAATTGATACCACTCTCTTTATAAAAACCAAAAATGATAATATATGCTTATTGTTCAAATTTATATTGATGATATCATATTTGGTGTTACTAATGAATCTTTGTGCAAGGAATTTGCTAAGGATATGCAGGGTGAATTTGAAATGAGTATGATGGGAGAGTTGACATACTTTCTCGGAATTAAAATAAAACAAACCCAAGATGGAAGCCATCTATGTCAAGCCAAATATATCAAGGATCTCCTCAAAAGGTTTGAAATGGACTTATCCAAGCTTGCAACAACTCCAATGAGCACATCGCTTAAAATCGACAAAGATGAGCAAGGTAAACCGGTAGACGAAAAGAAATATCGTGGTATGATTGGTTTCTTACTCTATCTAACTGCTAGCAAACCCGACATAATGTTTAGTGTTTGTATGTGTGCACGTTTTCAATCTGCTACAAAAGAATCACACATCACCACAGTAAAACGTATTTTTAGATATCTTGTTGGTGCTCCACATTTGGGTCTTTGGTACCCTAAAACAAATGCTTTTGACCTTCATAGATACTCGATGCCGACTTTGTGGGATCTAGACTTGACTAAAAAAACACTAGTGGCACTTGTCATTTTCTTAGAAATTCACTCATTTCATGGTTTTGCAAAAAACAAAATTTTGTTGCTTTATCAACCACTGAAGCAGAATACATTGCTATCACTAGTTGTTGTACTCAAATGCTTTGGATGAAACAACAGCTTCTTGATTTTGGACTTGTACATTCCTATTAAATGCAATAACATTAGTGTCCTTAATCTTACAAAAAATCCTATACAGCACTCACGCACTAAACACATTGAAATAAGACATCCCTTTCTACGAGATCATGTACTTAAAGGTGACATCAAACTCAAATTTGTACCTACAAGCCATGAATTTGCTGATATTTTTACCATGCCTCTCAAGAAGGAACAATTCTACTTTGTTCAAATTGAGCTTGGCATGTTAGATATTCCTATGTGATGTTAACATATGTGTTCTTATGCAATCATGTGAAATTTGCTTTGAAAAACACTATTTTTGGTCTTTCAGGACCCCCTACTCTATAGGGTCGACACCTTGTGAACCAGTTTTGTGCTTCCCTTGATAAGGTTCAACACCCTGTTTCATAGGTGTCGACACCAAATGTGTTTTGGTTCACTATTTTTTTAGGATCGACACCTCTCTTCAAATGTGTCGCCACCATATGGTGTTTGGGTGTATTGGTTTAAGGTCGACCCCCTTCATCACGAGGGTCAACACCTGCCTTTGGCTAAGGCATTGTTGCGTGATCTCTTCAGCTTCTAAGGATTGACCCTTCTCTCCGCGAGGGTCAATACCATCAAAAGGGTATTTAAACCCAGCGACCCTTTCCTATTCCTTTTTGACATCTCTTAAGCCCTAGCCTTGCCCCTTTTTTCTATTCTGGCAATTTCCATCAATGATTCCCATTTCGACTCCCCTCATCTCTCGCGATCTCTCTTCTTTATCCTCTATAGATCCTTAAGCTTCTCCATCAGCCCCATCTCGAAAATGATCTCACACCTCCACCACTTCCACCGCTATCCCTACGACTTCTAATCTTTTTGTTCTTCGATTCAAGAACGATGATTGCAAATCGGCCTTCAACAAGGATTTTAATCTGTGTAAGGTACTTTTTAGTTGCACTATTGACATCAATTTCTTTGAAAAACATTTTATTCCTATCAAAGCATGGTTTGATACTCAGAAATGGTCCTCCCTCCTAAAACTTGACTGTGATGTTTATCCAAACCTCATTAAAGAATTCTTTGCTAATCTTTCATATAATAAGGAATGTTCTCTTAATACTTTAGATTGTTTTGAGAAAGGTGTCTCTTTCACTTTGAGTTAACTCTATTCTGAAAACCTCTAATGATGGCCATAGAGTTTCCCCTTCTGTTAGCATAAACCCACCAAATTACACACATCTCACTGGACTGAAATTTCTCACAAACAATCCAACCCTAGACCATTACATTTTTGTCTCTGGAAGAGATCTTTCATTAGAACTGAGGCTCTTGTATCGTATCATCACACACAATATCATTCCTCAGACTGGTCAATTGGATGCTATTACCTTTGGTCATACTTTTCTTATATGGGCCTTATCCACTGGTTACCTCACTGATTTTCGATATTTGGTGTGTCACTGTATTATCAATGCACACAAACAAAGCAACCAAGCCCTTCCCTACAGGATGATTTTTACCAGAATTTTCTAACATTTTAAAATTGATCTCAAAGGTGAAGAAAAAGTTCCCTGAGACTCAGCCAATTATGGCTCTTTTTCCCGGCTCATTCTACTCCTGACTCTACTCTACCTAGCCCTTCCTCCCTTCAATTCTCCACTCCTAGTCCTTCCTCCTCTACTCCACCACCATCTGATCTCTCCTCTCTCTCTCTCTCTCTCTCTCTCTCTCCCACACACACAAAACTGATCACCTTGATTCCTTGGTTCAAGGTCCTCTATTGGTCAGAATTGCTGAGTTAAACTCAAGGCTTAACAACCTCAATCTCAATTCACAATTCGCACCAACTTCAAACATTCCATCATCCTTCCAGTTTGCCTCTACTTCATCCTCATCTGACCTGGCTCAAAAAGTTGATCAGTTGGCCTCCATAGTTCAACAACTTCTATCTCGGCAGATGGATATGCAGCATGACATCGACCAGTCAGCAGGCTCAAGCCATTGAAGCTACAAAAACCAGTGTTGAAAGCATGGTCAGCGCTGTCTATGGGCTCAAGCACTCCAATGAAGAATTCAGAGAGATTTTCTAGCATTGCTGGGACAATGACCTTGGTGAACAAATTCGCAAGTTTACGCTCTGGTTCGCCCAAGGGTGGCGTGAAGCAGCACTCCATTGGCCTCGCACTCCTCTACCTTTTCGATAGATTCTACTCTTCTTTTTGATGATGCCAAAGGGGGAGAAGTTTTTAGATTTTTTTTTTTAGATGTTGTTTCTGCTGTAATTAAACTAATTTGCTTTATGATTAGAAATGTTTTGTTGATATTGCTAACTATTAAGTTTTTGTTGACAAAGGGGAGAAATATTTAGTTTGGTGATGTATATTGTTAATTATCTTATGCACAGTCAGTTATTTTGGCTTGAATGAAAGATAACCACATATGAATGGTTCTTGATATAAATGAATTTGTGATATAGTTGTTTTTCAAAAGATAATTGTTATGCTCTTCAAGATTTATTTTATCAAACAACTTCTATGAATATGAACTTAGATAATTTTTGTTGAACTTCTATATTTTTGAAATTGAGAAATGTTTATGATTCAAAGGGGGAGAAGAACCTGCTCTGTTGGTACAAGAGCTTATGATTTCATTCAATGAAATTAAAGCAATAACAATTCATATTTGACATTGATCCAATGCACATTGATAGAAGGAGTATTGCTATACTTAATCTTGTTCTATTTATGCAACATTCTTATGCATTTTTATTGCGTTTTGACTTGGAAATGATTTGGCCATGAAGCCCTTTTATAAGGGGAGTTTTCAATCTCAATTTCTAAATCCTTTATTTCACAAAACTCTTTGAAAAACACTTCTTAATGTCTTTGTTTTCAAACCTGTACTTTGAAAACTTTTCATATAATTATCATCATCAAAAAAGGGGAGATTGTTAGCCCTAAGGTTATTCGAATTTAAATTCCTATTGATTTTGATTATCGACAAATATTTTGAACTCATTTATTTATTCAAAGTTTTCAAAATAATATTATATTGTTGCTCTTCAATGTTTCTAATGAGATATATGCTTCTAATGTGTTATTTTCTCATGAATTTTAAACCTCTAAATACATGGATTTTTGTGCAACAGGGCATTCCTGTTTAAAACAGGTCCAAGGGTCGACACCAAGAATGACAAGAGTCGACACTAAATTTTAGTATACAAGGCTCAGACAATCCAACAGCAAGGGTCAACACTATAGACATCCCATTTTTGACCGCCCTTAAGACTTGGGCACCACTGATTGATCACTCGATAATGAAAGTTATGCTATGCAAAATGTTCGATTTCTTCAGCAAGAAGAGCTCTAAATCCCAACCTTACACCCCATTTTGGACCAAAATTATTTTTGACCAAAATTATTTTAGACCTTAAAACCCTCTCTTTCAAAATATTTTTGAAAATGTTTCTACGATGTTCTGAGGCTCGCATTTCATTAAAAATTGCACTTTTCAATAAACCGAGCAAGGACAAAGTGGAAATAAATAAAAGGGAGGTGAACTCTTTGAAAAATCTTTAAAAATGTCTTATTTAGAAGTTTGGAGTTGAAGAAAATTGGAGAAGGAAGAAAACTAGTTGTGGAGAAGTTAAGCATCAATCCGATTAAAACAAAACTAAGCAGCCTTCACTAAAATAGGCATATCTTTGTACACACTTAGAACTTAGATGTGAGGCTTCCACCATTGGAAATTAGACTTCTGGGGCTTCAATTTAGACTCAAGAATGACCTAAAACCGAGTCCGGATAAAGGAGTTATGCCCATTTAAAGTCAAGCCTAAAAAAACAAATTTTTGTGGCTGGCCACTGGTGCAAATTTTGGCCATTTTGAGTGTTTTTTCGGCCACCAGTTATGGCGAGCCGGCCACTAGTGTCAAAAAGAAGATTTTTTGCAGATATTTTCCTCCAGCTATTTCCATAAAGCTTCACTTGTCTCAATATAGATATTTTTGACTGAAGCTCATATATTTCTATATATAGAGAACCTTCTCTCTTGGTTTCAAGCTTAGAATTCTTGAAGCAAAAATTATCCCTTTCTCTCTACATTTCTCTCTCTCTCTCTTGCAAGTTTGTGCAAACCACACTTTTGCCTACACCTCCTTAACCAAAGTGGTTCATCTTTGAGCTGAGGTTCCTTGAGACCTTCTTAGAGCTCTAGAAGGTGGTTTTGGCTTGAATTGTTGCCTAGAGCTGGTCTTCCCTTCAAGAGGTATAGCACTTGCCTTTTTAACGTGCTTTGCATACTTGTTTTTCTTATCTTTCCCCACTGATTTGGGCTATTTTTGGGCTGTAAAAAACTCTATTTTTATGGATTGAAATTGGTGGTTTTAGGCCATTTAAAGTTAAGGGGTGGTCCATCATTCTTTCTTCCTTGTTTGTTAGGCCTTTCCACCTTTGTTTCCCACATTCAAACCATTTTTTGGGGGGTTTTTAAATATTGAATTTCAGAGTATTTTTAGTGGTGAAAATCATGTTTTGAAGTCTAAATTTGGCGAGATTAGCCTCCCCTCCTTGTGTTTTGTTTGCTAGCTTAGATAACTCTACGTGTTAGCATATTTTGCTAGCCTTTTGTAGCTTAATTCCAGCATGTTTTAGGCTATATTTTAGACTGCTTTGTCTCTGTTTTGGGCTGTTTAAGTCATTTGAGTCTTGTTTTGCATGCTTCTAGTGTAAGTGTCCTCAAAAGCTTGGTGTTTTAGGCCTTTAGACACTACTTGTTTGAGTTGATTGCATTGTTTTAATGCTTTTCTCACTTAATTTTAGCAAGCATAGTCTCTGCAACCTCCCTCATTTCTTTACTCTTTGTTTGTTTTGAGGGTTGTTTCAACCTTAGGATTGTTTAAGCTTAAGATTGAGGTTCGTGCTTAATGGTTTAATCCTCTTTTGGGGGTTCATTATCAATGGCATGACACCTCTCTCTTGCCTTAAACTACCCCTTGTTTAACACTTCCTTCTCTTTTAGAGGACTCAACTCACTAATGGACTTAATTGGTTAAAGAATGGAAGGGTAATTAAAATGAGTAACTAAAAGTGGAAACTAAAATTGTGCAAAGATAAGAATTTGATTGTGTTACGGTGTTTTCAATTGAACGTTAATTAAACACAAGGAAAATTGGGGCATTTCATACTCAAAGTGATGAAATGTGCCAAGTTTCCTAGGTCTCCATTGCCTTTGATCATGCATGATAGGGTAAAGGTTGTGAGTCTTGTTTGTGCATTGATTAAACTGGTACACCTTGGTTCTTTAGCCATCATGCAATGAAATTACTTGATTGATGATTTTTGAACCAAGTGTATCACTTCTTTGAGCTTGTTTTGATGATAAAAAGAGATATACAGTACAAACAACCTGTGAGAATACCCTCTCTTTGCTCTATTTGCTCTTTGTTGCAATAGGAAATGGTGCATCACCAGTGGCTGGCCGACCATTATTCATGGCCTGCAGGGCATCCGTGTTGGATGGCAACCCCCTATTGGTGGCCGGCCTGCCACCACTTCTGGCCTGCCGACCACCAGTGAAAATTGAGCAGAGTATTTGTGAAACAAAGCAGAGTTGGTCTGGAAGAGGAAAACCAGTGCAAAGGCTGTGTAACAGAGGCTTTCGAAAGCAAACAATGGAAGTTCTTTGGATGGAAACCGAGCATGCATTGGGCCTCCTTCGTTCTCGGGACTAGTTAATTAGTTTAATTATTAATTAGTTAGTCATAGTTGTGTTGTGGCTAATTAAAGTGTTGTAATTACTTAATTAGATTAGTTATTTAGTTAATTAATTCATGTTGTAATTAGTTAGTTAACTAGTTTAATTAGTTGCTTTGTAATTAATTAGTTAATATAGTTAGCTAATTAGCTTCGTATTGTACTTATTTAATTAGTTTAGCATAATTAATTATTTACTTGTTGTAATAATTAATTAGCTTAGATAGCTAGCTTATTTATTCAAGTTATGTAATAATTAGTTAAGTAGTTTAGCATAGTTAGTTTATTCATTCGGACCCTCCTGCACGAGCGCATCAATGTTGTAATAATGTGTATATCTTCCAACCCCACGCCTTTCTCTTTTTTATTTATTCGCTTTTGATGGTTAGATTAGCATATCGCATGTTTTGTCAATTAGCATATCACATGTTTGCATCCATTCTTTTGTCTTACATACATCGAGGCTCAGTTCATCATTCAAACTTGCATTGTCGTTTATTACCTCGTTGAATACGTGTTTAAACGCATGCTATAAAATTGTTGCAAATAACATGTTAAGTAGTCGAGCCTATTTTAGTTGCATTTTTGCATGTGTTGCATTAGCCATCTTGTATAGTTAGCTATCATGCATATTTTTTCTAACTCTGTTGTTTTATCTTAACTTGGAGTACTAGGTAAGTTTTTTTAGTGCTTTAGCATACTTGCATGAGTGTGAGTGACTGCCATGACTAGCATGCTTGCCATGAGGCCAAGTGCTTACTTGTTAAATTGTTTGAATGCCTGTGGAGGAAGACTTGTTGCTTGAATTGGAATGATTCGATGAATGTACATTTAAGCCCATTTTGTCAAGTGGCAAATTCACAAGCTTTAAGCCCACTTTGTCTAGTGGCAAATTCAAATCCTTTGCGAAAAACAAACATGTAATTGAATTGTTCCAATTTGAGCAAACTAGTCTATACCTTGTGTGTGCACATCACATAGTAATGCTAGCCTAATAAATCGGAACAAGAGCATATAATGTAAATAAGATTCATATCATGATTAGTAGAGGCTGATCTTTGATCGGGCGAGCAGGGGTGCTCAAATGTATTCATGACCTTCCCCTCTCGTACCTAAGTTCCTGAGCCAAGACAATCTTGGTGATGATGGATACGTGGCCTTTGGCACGAGTCATGGGTTTCCTAAATTTCTCAAAAATAAAATATTTAGGTGGCGACTTTGTATCTGACAAAGCAGTCCATTTTTGGCAATTTGATTCAAAATCGATTTTTCAAAAAATCTACCAGAGTTGGACTCTTTGGTGTTTATCAATTTCGCATTGTACTTGTGAGATTAGATTCAGAACCGCGGGAGTCCGAACTGTAGGGCTTATTTCGAACTTCCGAAAGGAGGCACGAAAAAGCCGAGCTACAAACACCAAGAATGACAAGGGTCAACACTAAAATTTAGTATACAACAGGGGCCGACACCAAGAATGACAAAGGCCGACACTAAATTTCAATATACAATCTAGCAGCAAGGGTCGACACCAAGAATGATAGGGGTCAACACTAAAATTCAGTATACGAAGTTCAGAGTTTCAGCAAACAAAGGGTCGACACCTGGTTACAAAAGGGTCTACAACAGGAACACCTGGAAATCAACACAGAGAAGAAAAGAAAGCAAAGGGTCGACAGACACCCTTAAATTTGGGTTTAGAAAAACCTAGCTGCCATTTCAGATCTATTCTGACACAACTCAAATCTTAGCCACTTTTTCTAATCTATGCGCAAAATAGCCATCATTTCTGATCTGTGAGCAATCTTTTATGACACAATATCTTCTACTATTAGCTACCAAGATTTGACTTATGAGCTTGTGCATTTAATGAGGCTTCACTTCCAAAGACTTGATGATAGCTTGTACACACCCATGCCCTGCTCCATACAGCTAGAAGATATCACCCATGATCTGCTCCAACAATTAGAAAACTCACCCATGTTTCTCTCTAACGACTAGAAGCCATAAAAGCTATAAATGAAGAAGCTCTCCAGATCTGATTGTACTCTCTCCAACATAGAAACTCTGAGCATTCAATAACTTTCATTTATCATACTCTATTGTACGTCCACTTAAATATCTAAGTGAATCTCAAAACCCCTCAGTGCTTACACTTTTATACCTATTTTTCCAAAGAGAAAATTTGAAAAAGAGGACAGTTGTACCTCTTGTTCTTACTCATTATTTTTTGAGTGAAACACTTGTAAAGTGAGGCATTTTTAGTTTAGAGGTCCTCAATAGATAAAGGAAGTCTTGTGTAAAAATCCACAAGCTAGGTGAAACTTGGTAGTGTATTGATTCGATTCATAGTAAAGGAATTCTTGAGGAGGTACCTTAAGGAGTGGACATAGGCCGATAAGCCAAACCACTATAAATCTTTGTATTTGAACTATTCTCCCCTTCTCCTTTATTTTTGGTATTATTGATTGGGTTTTAAATTTATTTACTTGATTAATTGCAATCAATTTTCTGCTCATAATTTTTAATAACCCAATTCACCCCCTTCTTGGGTTGCCTACCTGGGTAACAGCCTTGTCAATTCCACCCCCTATTATGCACAAGCAAATGATCAACCAGAGTTATCTAACAAGTCCTTGAAGAAAGGGATACAAAAGGTTGTGGAGGACAATCCTAGGGATTGGCACAACTTGTTGTTAGATGTGTTGTGGGCCGATGGGACTTGTTAGAGATCAAGTATAGGAGTTACCCATTATGCCTTGTTATATGGGCATGATGCAATGCGAAATGTGGAGATCAATATCGATTCTTTGAGGGTAAAATGCCAAGACCATCTAAGTACTGATCAATATCATCAAAGCATGCACTTAGAATTAGAAGGTGTGGATGGCGCCAAAATTTTGGCATTAAATAATATCCTTTAACAAAAGAAAAAGGCAACTAAAAGCTATAATAAGAGGGCTCAACATCAGTGTTGATAAAAGGGACTTGGTTTCGAAAACAATATTTCCAATAGGAATTAAAAGCCACAAGTTTGGCAAATTGTCACCTAATTGGGAAAGGCCATACCAAGTCCGTAGAGTCTTGCCTGGAGGAGCCTACCATTTGAGAAATTTAAATGGATATGTGTATCCCAAGAAAATTAATGGCAAATATTTGAAACCTTTTTACCCAACTGTATGGGAAGCACAAGGAGTTTAAAAATACTGTATGGAAATATTAAGTAGAAAATGTAAACACTTGTGTAAAATAATGACTTCATTTCACAAAAATTATAGTACATTGCGCCATAAATTGGCCCAAAATTCATTATAATGTTTCAATTGTTCCCTTACAATAAGCTCCCTACTCCTGAGTAATGGGAACAATTGAATGATAGTATTCATCTCTTGTTTGTAGCTTGAAAGCCCTTGGTGTGTAGTGTGCAATTTCTCTGCATTCTGCTCCAAAGCCAGATTGACTGCTACTAGTTTTTTCTCCAATTCTACATTCCTATGCAAGAGTTGATATGAAGTTATGAGGCAGAGGAGTGTTGTCCCTTGAGCACTGAGACTTTAGAGTGAATGTGGGATACAAACTCCTTGTCTTTTAACAGCTCCTTCTCTACAACCTTAGCCATTTGGCAAATATTGACATAGAAGTCAATGGATGTTGTTACTTGGGTTAGATGGCCTCGAAAGGCAGCATTGGACTGTTCGAGGAGCTGACAGAATTTGAGGAATCCATTCTTGATGATTGTTTTCTGCAAAGCCACAAATGGAATCCTTGAGAAGGTCCTCATCAGCTATGAACAAGTGCCCAAGTCTGCTTGAGTAAGGGAGATGAATTCAGCAACAGATGAGCTTTTTATTATCTCTAGCAATGAGTCAGCTAAATCCAATGGCTCAATGTCACTGCCAGTTGAGAAAACTGGTGTGGATGTGTCAAATAAGCTCGCCAGCTGGGCTTCAAAAATATCCATCTCCTCTTCTAAAAGAAGCATTGCAAAGGGATCACTTATGGAGGCAGTATTGGAAGTATTAGTACGGGAGTAGGAGAAGAAAATGCCTCAGCAACATCCATGGTCCTGGCCACCAACAAGTCTAAGGAAATGGGACTGGAGTTGCATGGTAGGGAAAGTATTGGTGTGCCACCAGTGCCACCCCTAGAAGTACTAGCTGCCACTGGGACAAGAGTGGCAGCATGGTTACTCTCAGAAGGCTAGGGGGAAACCAAGACTCTAGAGGATAAGGAAGCATGCAGAGGTAAGGTAATGGACACCAAGGGCAGACTAAGAGGCTCAGCAGTACTGGGAGATGGGAAGGATAGAATGATGGGTATATCAAGCCTCAAAGGAATTAAGGGAGAAGCTATAGGGAGTGCAGAGGCATGGATTGGAACTATTGTTTGTGGGGGCTCTACACTCATTGGAAGCTGATGTCTACTTTTTCTTTCCCCTTCAAGGTTTCCAATTCTATGGGGCTCAAAGGTAGTTTTTTAGTTTCCCTAGAGGAAAAGAAACTGTCATTGAATATAAGAGGGGTAGGCTAGTTGCTGCTACATTTCAAAAAAGAAAAGTGTAAGGGGAATGCTAACATAAAGGATATAAGAAATAAAGAGCATCATAAAGGGCAGAAGGAAATTACCAGCACTGGTGGTAGCCAGAGAACTGCGAAGGGTATGATGTTCAGCAGCCTTGTTTTTTCTTGCAGCCTCTTTTTATGCTACCTCAACAGTAGTAGCCTCCTCTGTTAGATTTTCTATTGCCTCATCTTCTCTAATCTCTAGAACACAATGACCTCCTTGGCTTGTTGCTTCTCTACTACCTTGACTGCTACTTCATAAGCAAAATCCGTGATGAGTTTGGTGAGGCTGGCCTTTGTCTCCTTTTGAGAGGAGACTCTTCTTTCTCTTCCTCCTCTTCTACTATAGGAACCCCAAGTGCCTCTTCTACAAGATCAAGCTTGACTGGGGCCTTTCTTTTCTTTGATTTCTGTTGTTTGCCCTCCAGAGTAATAAGGGCTTGTGCTCGCTGAGGTGAGACCTCCTGCGAAGCCCCTGTAGTAGTAAAAGGAAGCACTAAGGTTAAAGAAAATATAAAAGGAAGAAAGAAAAGGCTAAGGAAGAAATAAAGCATGTACCCTTCTTGGTGGCAGCCCTAGTAATTCTGAGTAAAGGGGTTGAAACAACAGGAGTGGAAACAATGGTGATGCCAACCTCCCTAGTTTTGGCTTGCCCACCCTGGGATAGCACATCCAACTCTTTTAATAAATCCAAGGTGCGAGTATCAAGTTGCACTTCCATGTTGGCTGTCTACCAGTTCTGAAATCTTTTCATAACCTTATTATGGCCAATGAAGGGCACGAATTCGAAGCTAGAAAAGTCCTTTGCAAACTTGGTTATTGCTTCATCTAGCATGGATTTTGGCACCTCCAAGTTTCTAGCATCAAGATCCGAGTTGGAGTGGCTACTGAGAGGGATTGGAATCTCCTGAGTAAGCCTAAGCTGCCTTGCAAATTGGGCAGGACAGTAAGCCTTGGTAACACACTTGTAGGCCTTGGGGTTAAGAGTACCAATGAAGAGCTCCCTTGGAATCAAGATAGGATCCCACATTTCCTTGTGGACAGGCCTAGAACAGGTCACATTATCCAAAAAAGCCCTCAACCATATTGGCCCCACATTAGCATCGAAAGGGCAAAAGAATGAAAGACAAATGAAGGCTAGCAGGTGATGGAAATAAGAAAAATAATTGACAAAACTGGAAGAATACAAAAAGACTCTAGCATACTTTTCTCTGTAGGTGGTGGGCTCTTGCACCAGAAATTTTAAGCGACTGGAATGGAAGTCAGTAAAGTAAGCAAAAAGCCAAAGTTGGATTTTAGATGTCTTTCACAAAACTGGGAACAAACCCTATATACATGGCCTAGAACATAAGGAGCCAAGGCTATCCTCTTCTTCGAAACCAGAGCCTTGGCAAGAGAAATGAACTCAGGCATTATTTTTTAGGATGAAGTATAAAAAAGAAATTTGCAAAGCCAATAAAGAATAATAGAAAAGAATTCTCGATCGGTCACAGGACCTTCCTTGTTATTTTCAGCTTCATCCTAAAAAAGAAATTTGAACTCACATAAGAAAAAAGCCATAGTTGGGAAACCCAAATAGGGCCTCCTTGGTTGGATTCTAGATGTCTTTCACAAAGCTGGGAACAAACCCTATATACATGGCCTAGAACATAAGGAGCCAAGGCTATCCTCTTCTTCGAAACCAGAGCCTTGGCAAGAGAAATGAACTCGGGCATTATTTTTTAGGATGAAGTATAAAAAATAAATTTTCAAAGCCAATAAAGAATAAAAGAATAGAATTCTCGGCCGGTCACAGGACCTTCCTTGTTATTTTTAGCTTCAATGAACATACTGTAAGAAAGATTCGAAGCATGAGTAGAGAAGGAAACTACAAGGTCTGGGTATGCAAGACTAAAGGGGTTAACAATGGGTGAGAGCCCTAGAAGATGGCACATATCAAGAATGGTGGGGGCCATCATACCACACCAAAATTGAAAAAAATTAAAAGCAGGATTCCAAAAGCAAAGAGCAGCAAGGATAAGAAAGAGATCCTCATAAATTATAAACCTGGAAAGTCGAAGGGAATCAAGGATACAGAGGTCCTCTAAATCGTATTCTCTGGCTTCAACGACTCTATCATACCATTCCTTCCGTTCTGTCTTCAATGTGGGCCAGCAACGATGAGGTTGAGTGGCCCTCCAACCCACCCAGTTGAATTTTCTTTTGTAAAAAAAGTAATGATCATCCAAGCATGGGTACAAAGGGGGAAGTGCATGGGAGCCTTGAAAATAGGGCCAAGGATATACTCCCCTTTTGCATGATGGCCAGAGATGAAGTCCCTCCCATCGATTGCACTGTAACCTTCTGATTCATTATATTTGGCTATCTCTTCGTTTATGCATCTCCTCAGGGCCACCGAGGGACGAAGACGTTCGACGATTGGTAGGTTTGTAGAGGAAGAAGCAACCATTGGTGAGAGTTGAAGGAAGGATTGAAAAAGCAGGAACAAGGGTAGGAGGAGTAAGAGCTAAAGTAAGTACAAAGGCAAGTAAGAGTGACAATAAGAGTTAGAAATAGACACATGAGTAGGTAAGAGCGCAAGAATTAGGGTTTTATACCTTCTTGTCTAAGTTGCCCATTTAACCTAACGAGTCAAGTAGGTTCAAGCTATTTAAGTTTCATTTGACCCATGTGGGGTTAGGGCCTTTATTTTAATTTCAAAAGTCCTAAAAGCACATTCTTGGGCTTTCCACCAAGAAAATTTCCTTCGAAGGAATATTGTACTACCTTTTGAGAAAGAAAAGTGTGCTTCGAAGTGCTTGACTTGGCTCCAAAATGAATTGGTTACTTTGAAGCCAGTATTTGCTAATATATTAATGAGTTTTGAAATTAAAGACCTGCATATTAACAAAATACAAACCATGAAATTGGCAAAGAGAAACCCATATTTTAATTTCAAAGGTTTTGGAAGCACATTTTTAGACTTTCTACCAAGAATTTCCTTCAAAGGAATATTTTACTACCTTTTGATGAAGGAAAGTGTGCTTCGAAGTGCTTGATTTGGCTTCAAAATGAATGGGTTACTTTAAAGCCAATATTTTCTAATATGTTAATGAATTTTGAGATTAAAGGCTTGCATATTAGCATATACAAACCATGAAATTAGTAAAGAAAAACCCATATTTTAATTTCAAAAGTTTTGGAAGCACATTTTTGACTTCTTACTAGGAAAATTCCCTTCAAAGGAATACTCTACTACTTTTTGAGAAAGGAAATTGTGTCTCGAAACACTTGACAATGCTTCGAGATAAATGGGTTACTTCGAAACTAGTATTTGCTAGTATGTGAACGAGTTTGAGGTCATGCATATTGACAAATACAAACTATGCAATTGAAAGTAAGAAACACATATTTTATTGAATAAATAAATGATTATATTGAGGGGCCTATTTGGTTACATAATCAATTTCATAAAAATAAGGAATGGAAAAGGTTACGAGGTTATGGAACTTAGTCCAGCAAAACTCAATGAATACATGTTCTCTCTCTAACCTTTCCTCTATCCTATCTAATTAGGGCCTCTCTAGCTAGTGCGCCCTTATTTGGTGAAAAAGTTGTTGGGCCTTCATCTCAAATTCTGTTTGCTTCAACGCCTTTTCCACCTCATCCATCCCATCCATATCAGAATCCTCTTCATATACTGAATCATGGTTCTTGAAGTCTTCATATTCTTTAAGAAGATTCTCTACTTTGTATTGGGTTTAAATACGAGTGGCAGAGATCTTTTCCAACAATTCACTGGTGGCCAAGGCATTTTTATGCCAGTTGAGTAAGAAAAAGAGTTGGTCCAAGAAGGCATAGAGTTCTGTCTAGGCCACTGGGTTGAGAGTATGGCTTTGAGAGACTATATCACAAGCCCATAAAAGGTTCTTGTGAGGGGTGTCATCTCGAAGAACTTCGAAGGATAGGTGGGAGAAGGTAGCAAGCAAAGTTTGGGCTTTGTACTACTGGTAGCCAGTGGGAAGAACTAGGGCTTGATAGGGGCAAAATGTCAGTCCTTGAAAAGGGTGAGCTTCAATTCCTCAATCCAGTTAGGATTATGAGGAAGAGGAGGTGTAGCTGGGTCCACTCCAAAGGTAGAAGGAAACTGGGGCTCATTCACACACTCTAGCTAGTCAGAAATGCAGAGTTTTGCCTTCTTGGCCAAGTGTGAAGGACTCAGTCCTAGAGCTTTGATTGGGTGGGGAGTCTTCCGCACTATTTTGGTTAGCAAAGTGGAGGTATACCATGCCGAAAGAAAATTGTCTTCGAGCCAGCAGAGGTGGTCAAATAGTATATAAGGGTATACCACTAAACTGCGAAAAGAAGGAAGAACCAAAATAGGTTCATCCTATTCAACAAATCTATGGTGAATTCGCCCCTTTGTCTGAGGTTGAGTTGGTTTTGGCCAGGCATTCCAACCAGTAGTTTTGGTATAGGAGGAGGCAATGTCATCCCAAGCAGAGACCTTTGGAGCAGATGAAGAGCCTTCGAGGTCCATATGAGTAAGTTGTTGTTCTAAAGGTGTATATTCTGCAAAAGCCTCCACAACTTGTATAAATGGAGGAGAATAAGTATGGCTAATAAATGCATGAAAATTCTTCCAAGGTCGGCCATCATTGTCCAAAACCTCTTCATATACTTGATTAATGAAGGAAAAGGTTTGATTGGCCATCAAGGATGTATCAAGTCTCTTCGTTTGCACATAAAATAGAAGCAAGGTTCAAGCACAAGAGGAAGTTCAGTGTTTTAAACATCACTTGAAGACGGTTATACTTCCAGAACAATTAATTAACATGCACGTCCTAGAACATGGGCAGTAGTGCATCGATCCACTAATAATACCAAGTGTTGGTTATAATAGTGCGGGGGTAATGTTGGCTATATATTTTTGTATCAACCAATAACAGCCTGACACGTGGTCCGTCAAGGGTAACTTCAAGAATTAGTAAATGTCTCCAATCATCAGAGGACACGTGGCAAAATTACATCAATAGCAATGGATCTGTGAAGTACTGGAACAATCAAAAGAAGCAAGATGACGTGGCTAAACGGTTCTTGAAGATTTAAATTCAAATTCATGAGGGAAACCCAACTGCAAGAAATGGTTTAGTGGAGGCGAAATGCTTGAAACCATGTCCCATGATCATGGAGGTTGCTTCGACGGTTATCATTTACTTCAGCAATTATCAACCATTTCGACGGTTACTACCAGGGCCTATAAATAGAAGAGAAAGCTAATAGTTGAGGGGCCCAAAACCATATCCAGAAACTAGTTTATTTTACTTTACTTTTCCAGTTCTTTATTTTCCCAATCCTTTACTTTCCAATTATGTACTTTCTCGTTGCTGTAATTCCCTTCGAGGCTGTGGAAGTGTGAAGGCTATTGTAAACATTTGACTTAATGAAATTTAAATTCTAACACTGTTCTCTCCTTCCTTCTTTTACTTTTTGATTAATTCTTTTAAATTTTCTCCTAAAACATGCCACCAGTAAAAGTCCTCTTCATTGAGGCTAAAATAACTTCGAAGCAATTGTCTGATTAATTTGTTGGCATTTACTATTTCTATAAGGAATTATTGATCCTTACTGGCATGCTCTAATTATATTTTTAACCTTCGAAAGTCAAAAAAGCCAACAGTAGGGTATTGTAGAAATGAGCTTGGGAAGTGATGGGAAGGTGGAGAATGGATTGCCAAAGATGGAAGTACCAACGACTAGGGGTGGAGGTGGGAGACTAGAGTTAGGGTTTCAAATATGAGGGATGAAGGTGGAATTGTGAATAAGTTGGGATTCAAAAGGGAAAAAAAATGTTAATTTGAAAATAAAGTCGGAAGAAGGTAAGGGGCCAAAGAATTTTGGTAGGTACTGTGTGATTTGGTGCAGCTACCCATATGACATCTATTATACATGTAGTGATATAATTGAGGGTTGCCCTGTAAATTACATCTACGTAATTTTGTCTACCGCCCAATCAAAACACATAAATAAGAAATAAATAAGATAAAATAAAACAATTAATTGTGTACCAACCATGTATATGCTAGATAAAATTTGTAATTTACAATGTACTATGTTAATTGGTAAGAAAGTCCATATCAATGGAATCATATATTATTTAATCTAAGATGTAATTATTTTTTGTAATGATGACAAGCGTTGAAATCGCCAGAAAAATCACCAGTGCAAAAAAAAAAAAATGTCTACACTAAAAAAGTCGCCGAAAAATTAACTAGAAAATTGGATAGAAAGTCGCCTATGGTCGGCGAACAATAGCCACCGCCGCTGCTGTGACTGGTGGTAGTGAGATAGACAGATAAGTGAATAGATAGGTGACAAGTGTACAAATAAATGACATTTGGATAGATAGATAGATAGATGATACGTATATAAATATGTGACATTTAGATAAATAGATAAATATGTAAGTTTTGGATAGATAAATATCTTTTTGGACAGATAAGTGTCTTTATGGATAGATCAATGTCCTTTTGGTCCAAAAAAATTTTTAATTTGAAGCTATTGCCTCAAAAAAATTTAAAAATGAATCTCTGATCTTAGTAAAGGAAAAACAATTTTGAAAAATGTTAGGCATATCCTTGGATCCTCGCACACTCAACATGTGAAAGGTAAAATGAACCACACAGCCCAAAAAATAAATAAATAAATAAAATAATCTGAGAAATTAAAGGTTATGAATACGGCTTCCAAAAAATTCCCACTTCTTATTACAAAAACAACTTTGTTGTTATGCAATTTAACTTTAAACTTGAATGAAATAACCATCAACCAAAGAGCTTGTAAAACAAAGTATAACGCAGCGGAATAAAAATTATGGTCATACCTTTAGAATAGAGTCTGAATTGAAGGATCTCGTGGGTAAATCACGTGCTTCCTGAATCTAATCAGTCAACCCAGCAATGGAGTGATATTACAATAGAGAATATCACCCACACAAATCACAGTGCAAATGGCTTTGATCGTTGGTTTTTAGGAGAGAGTCAGTGTATGGGAAAAATTCAAAACATACGTTATTTTTCTCTTAATCACCCATATCCCATATTATCAGATATATAATCTGTGTATCTCATTTTTATCCATATCAGTTATATGAGATAATATATAAGATGTATTATCTATCCATATCAATTATATGATAGATATATATATATATATATATATCCTGAGTGGTTATCCAAATAGGTTTGAATTTGAATTCAAAACCCATTTGGATAAGGCTCAAAAGATTCAAAGGATCATGCCATTAAAACCCTTTTGGATAAGGTTCAAAAGATTCAAAAGGGTCATGCCACATGGGCGCCCATTTCTAACATCTCTCATTCGCACATGAGTTGGCATGACACTCATGCCACATCTCTATCTCAATCTCCCCAAAAATGAACAATCTCATACTAGCCAATGCACCGTGCGACCGCTGAGAACACCTGCATGTGGGAGCTCTATACTAGAAACTCAATATGAGTCAGCATAGAGACATCAACCCAAAAAGAACAGAAATAGTGTCTCATGTACCCAGACCCATCTAGCTACATCAGTCCAAAAACATCTCTAATCCCTCAAAGAGCATGTTTGGCTCTCCTAGGTCCCGCATTATATTCACACCCAATCAGCATCCTATAAAGAGCGATGTGAGTTGTCGACAGTGAATATAGAGCAGAGATGTAGAACTAGATGATCATCCCTTCATCCTCATATCATTCAATTTGAAATTGACCGCTTTCCCAGTAATGTCCCTTAAAGTCGAATCATACATGACCGCAGGCAACATACCAAAGTAGCTGAACATCAACTCCTCATCTTATGACATAGTCAAAGGTCACAAAAGGCACAAAGTGAAGTCATTTAGGGAAAAATGACTTTTAGGACTCACACGGTGAAGAAGCAGGGATCCATTCTTTCACCTCGCTAACGGGTCGATAAGCACATGCAGTATGAATACACGTTATAGTGGAGTAACTCTTCCAAAGAGTGATGTTAAACTCACACACTATACAGATCTTAGTCTAATCGCCCTTAAGCGCACAAGTCGCTTCCTAGCGTCTAACTCGAATTCTCTATTTGCTCGCCTCTCAGACATCAAATGAGATCTCGCATCTGGCTATCCATAACAGGCACATCATGGAAAAAGTGGGTACTCTCATATCCATGGTCGGTCTCTAACAAGACCTCATCTTGGCTCCAACCAAGGCGACATAGCTAGTGGATAATTTTGGCTTTTCTATTTGCTCCAAATACAATAAGCCACTAGTCTCATCCTTTCGCTACCTAGCGCTAAGGGCGATTGCTCGTGTGAGTGAGTCAATCTTGCCTGCTAACATCAATTTAATTATTTTGTGTATGCTAATTCACAAACCATTGCAAAAGGTAGTAAACATAAATGTGTAATAGAAACAAATATGAATACTAATGGCATAAATATCCCAAAAAATATGAGTTCAACTGAATACACATAAATATATCACCACCTACGTAGTCCTAAAGCCCTAACATGAGTAAGATAAACATCTCTAGCAATGGGCTTAGTTAAAGGGTCCGCAACCATGCGACTCGTAAGGATGTGCTCCAGGATCACTTCTTTCTACGCCAAAATGTCTCTAATAAAGTTGCACCTCACATCAATGTGTTTGGTTCTGCCGTGGTATTTAGGGTCCTTAGCGTAAGCGAGTGCAGCCATGCTGTCACAATGGATAGTCACAGGGTCTGAAGTGTGTGTGACAGCATCCAAATGCTGAAGGAATCTCCTCAACCACACGGCTTCCTGAACGGCAGATGAACAAGCCACAAATTTAGCCTCCATCGTCGATAAGGCGATACAGGATTGCTTCTTACTGCTCCAAGAAATAGCGCCATCGCTAAGCAAGAAAGCATATCCTGAAGTAGACTTACACTTATCTAGGTCTCCTCCCCAGTCAGCATCACAATAGCCAACTAGATGTAGATCTAAACTCTGGTAGCAAAGTGTGTAATCTGCAGTCCCTCTAAGATATCGTAATATCCTCTTAACTGCTTTCTAATGAGCTGGTCCTGGGTTGGATTGGTAACGACTCACCAATCCGACTGCATAACAAATGTCAGGACGCGCACACATCATAGCATACATCAAGCTTCCAACAGCATTTGCATAGGGAACACAGGCCATCTTTTCATTTTCTTCTTGAGTCTTAGGACCCATATCAAGACTTAGGCTCTCGCCTTTTGCAACATGAGTGTCAATGGGTTTGCAGCTCTGCATCTGGAATCGCTCTAGAATAGTCTTCATGTAAGTCTCTTGAGACAAACCAAGAAGTCTCCTAGAGCGATCCCTAAGGATCTTAACACCGAGCACATAGCTCGCCTCACCCATGTCCTTCATCTCAAATGTAGAGAACAACCACATTTTAGTGGCGACAATCATCTCCTTGTCATTTCCAGCCAATAATATGCCATCTACATATAATGACAATATCATAAAAATGTCCTTGGACCGCTTAACGTACACACAGTGATCTTCATCAATCATCGTAAACCCATTAGAAACAATGGCTCGATGAAATCTCAGATTCCACTGTCTGGATGATTGCTTTAAGCCATAATTAGATCGTTGAAGCTTGCAAACTTTGCGCTCATGACCTACTGCCACAAAGCCTTCTGGTTGATCCATATAGATTTCTTCATCCAATTCTCCATTGAGAAATGCAGTCTTAACGTCCATCTGATATAGCTCTAAGTCCAACTGAGCTACTATGGCCAGGATTAGGCGAATAGAGGCAAACCTTACAACTGGTGAAAAAGTTTCCTCATAGTCCACACCCTCTTGTTGGGTGTAACCTTTCGCCACTAGGCGAGCCTTATACCTTTCTATGGAACCATCCGCCTTGCGTTTGATTTTGAGAACCCATTTGTTCCCAATAGTCTTGCGCCCTGGCGGCAAATCAACCAAGTCCCAGACATGATTTTTCTTCATAGACTCTATTTCTTCATCCATTGCAGTACTCCATTCTTTACTAGCAGGGGATGAGAGAGCCTCTTTGAGATTCTTAGGCTCCATCTCATCACTCGGAGCAATCATGAATGCTTCCCCTTCAATCTCAAAACGACGACAGGGTATGGCTCTATGTTTGCTTCTACGTAATTGAAAATCCTGAGAATCCTCATCCATTGGATCTAATCCATGGGTAGGTAGATCGCTCCCACTGTCCCTAGGAGCTTGAGGAATTATCTCCTCATTCTCTACCAGGCTACTAGGTGCGCCTTCAAGTAGATCCTCCATCTCATAGAGTTCTACTTCTCTAGTTACCTCACCTCTGCTAGGGAAATCCTCCTCTAGGAAATCCACATCTCGTGACTCAATCTCAGTCACACTTCCATCCGGATGCTCCCCAACAAACACATAGCCCTTAGAATGCTCACTATAGCGAATAAAGATACACTTCTTTCCTCTAGGGCCCAACTTCCCAAACTTATGAGAAGCGTTGTGTATGTAAGTTGCCGAACCCCAAGGCCGCAAATTGCCCAAATCAGGCTTTTTGCCAGTCCACATCTCATATGGGGTGGAAGGAACTGATTTGGAGGGCACACGGTTAAGGATGTAGGCAGCAGTCAACAAAGCATCTCCCCAATAAGAAATGGGAAGATTAGCTTGCGCCATCATTGATCTAACCATGTCAAGCAATGTGCGATTCCTTCTCTCCGCTACACCATTTTGCTGCGGAGTCCTAGGAATTGTCAATTGCCTGATGACTCCTTTTTCCTCACAGAGCACTTTAAATTGCTCAGATATATACTCACGTCCTCGGTCAGTCCTTTAATGCTCTTGTCTAATTGATTCTCAACCTCAATAACATACCGTCTAAAGCAATCCAATGCTTCTGACTTGTGAGAAATCAAATAGACATGACCAAAACGAGTGCAATCATCTATAAATGTGATGAAATAAGGGGCTCCATGCCTTGCCCTCACATTCATTGGTCCACATATATCAGAATGAATAAGTTACAATGGGATAGATGCCCTTATGGCTTTCCCAAATGGTTTCCTTGTTGCCTTTCCAGCAAGACAGTGCTCACAAGTAGGCAAAGTGACTCTAGCGAGTGGGCCTAAAAGACCTTCTCTAGCCAATCTAGCCATCCTGTCTTGCCCTATGTGGCCTAATCTAGCATGCCATCTCATAGAATCATTATCACAAAAAGATGCAATATTAGAAATAGAGCCATTGGCATTTTTATTAAGACTAGAATCATCCACATCCAAAACTAAAAAACCATCTGAAAGATAACCAAAATCATAAAAAATTGTTCCCAAATAAATGCTAACACCATTATTCTCAAAATAAAAGCTAAAACCAAGGCTCATCATGCTAATAACTGAAACTAAGTTTCGCCGAATATCCAAAGCATAAAGAACATCATGAAGATACAAGGTGCGCCCTCGTCGCATTTCTAGCTTGAATGTGCCAATGCCAAGCACCTCCACACTGGACTCGTTTCCCATGTAAACTTTTCTGCTCCCAGCAGGTACTCGGCGATACTCAACGAACCCTACTCTGTCCCTTGTGATGTGGTCTGTTGCTCCGGAGTCTACAACCCAAAATTGAGGAGAATGAGCAATTAATGCTTGACTAGACACAAAGCATTGAATGCGAGAAATTAAGTAAGGGAGTACCTTCTTCTACTCAGGGCAATCCCGAGCGAAGTGTCCTTCTTTGTTACAGTTAAAGCATGTCAATTTAGCCTTTGCCTTCTTACCACCTCTCTTGCCCCTACACTTGAAATTTCTAGTGCCATTGGGCTTAAGCGCAGCTGCTGCTTGCTTCTTAGGGGCACCTTTTGCTTTTCCACGTTTGAACTAAGAAGTCCTACGTGAGCTTGACTCAACCATCATAGCAGAACCATCAGACTTAGCCGCCTCAAGGCGCTCAGCCTCTAGCTCCAAATGACGCGATATGTCTTCGAATGTTTTCACACTCTCATTATACATCATGTTCTGCTTCATCTGCTCCCAAGAATTTGGCAGAGAGCAAATCACAGCTTGTACTTGCTACTCTTGAGTCAAATTGTGCCCAGCAGCCGCAAGCTCACGTATCATGGCTGACATGACCCTCAAATGCTGCTTCATCGAGTGATGCACCCTTTTCTGATATGAGTCAAACTTCATAGTCAGCCCACGTAGCTTTGCCAAAGAGGTAATACCAAACTTTTGCTTGAGAGCTTCCCACATCTCAAATGCAGTCGGGCAATGCTCAAACTCACTAATCAAGTCGTTGTGCATGCTGCTCAACATAGTAAAGCGCACACACCGATCTTTGTTACGCCAAGTCTGAAAGGCTTCAAGATCACGACGATGTTGAGCTGTATTGCCCTGCTCTGGCTCAACCATCACTTGTTCAAGTGTGGTCAACACTTCTTGCTCATTGAGGAGGTATTGGATCTTACGGCGCCATATATCATAATTGTCGCCATCCAATTTCTCTCCCTTAGTTAAGTCTGCCACCACTGTCTTAGTAGCCATTTCTATATATAGAGTAAACAAATGCGCAAGGGATATTAATGATAGCAACACAAAAAATTATTTTGCAGCAAAGGAATCTAAATTAAATAATGATAATTTTACACATGTCTCAAGATCGAAAATTTGCTATGCTCGTAATCATCTCTTGCGCCTCTAGTGATAATTATCAAAATTTAATTTAATTCCATGCGCAAAAAAAAAAAAAATCTCCCACTACTTATGGCATATACAAAGCATGATAAATTCCATACAATAGCATCTTTAAGTAAATTTACAATTAACTCGTGCTATATTCACTTAATAATGGAATTCAAATAAATAAATAAAAAAACTAATCATGCTACTTTAATTGCAACATATTACAAACCCAAAAAATATGCTGTATACAATATTCAGATTATGCCATAATTCAAATGTACATCATTTTGAAATTTTCTGAAATTTTTCTGAATTTTTCTGGAATTTTAAATAACTAATAAACACACATTAAAATTAGAAATAAAAATTCCAGAATCTGATAAACTGAAAAAAATATTCTAGTAAATAGTAAAACATTTCAGAAGTCTACAATAAAAAATTCAACCCCAGAAAATAATTTATGCAATACAAGAATCATTTTAAAGCATAAATAATGAATTATAATCATAGGAAAAATATTTTTTATTTTTATAAAATTTTCAAAATTTTACAGAATATAGAAAATTTGATTCTGAGTCTAACAGTACTAACTACACATAAAACAAATCTATAATGAATTAATTATGACCATTTAATGCGATTCAGAATTAAAAACAAAACAAACAGCACCTAATACATCAGCAGCCAAGCCAGTCGAGCCGGTGGAGGAAAACAGCGCGGCTCAGCGAGCTCAGCTCAGCACGCGGCTCGGCGGGCAGCTCAGAGCGCGGCTCGGCGCGTGGCTCAGCCCACGGCTCAGAGCGCGGCTCGGTGTGCGGCTCAGGGCATGGCGCGCATGCGTGGCGCGAAGGGCGCGCGCGTGTACAGCGCCGCTGACGTGCGCGTGAGGGCACGTACAAGCGCGTCGGCAGGGCATCTGGCGCGTAGGAGCGCGTGGAAGCGCATAGGAGAGCGTGGGAGTGGCTCACAACGTCAGGTGGCGCGTGAGCCCCACGCGCCGCCTTCCAGGGTGTTTTCCGATCTAATTATTGTACTACCAGACTCCATTTTTTAAAATAAAACCATTTATGGTATTAAAAAAGACATTAATGAACATAAAAATAGGTATTTATGCTCTTAATCTAATGAAAGTAGACAATTTTTCATCCTTTATAAACACTCATGTATATAATGTATACATATACATATAAAAATATACACATGATTAAAGAAAAACACGAAAATACCCATTCACGCTCTGATACCAATGTAAAACAAAGTATAACGCAGCGGAATAAAAATTATGGTCATATCTTTAGAACAGAGTCTGAATTGAAGGATCTCGTGGGTAAATCACGTGCTTCCTGAATCTGATCAATCAACCCAGCAATGGAGTGATATTACAATAGTGAATATCACCCACACAAATCACAGTGTAAATGGCTTTGACCGTTCGTTTTTGGGAGAGAGTCAGTGCATGGGAAAAACTCAAAACATACGTTATTTTTCTCTTAATCACCCATATCCCATATTATCAGATATATAATCTGTGTATCTCATTTTTATCTATATCAGTTATATGAGATAATATATAAGATGTATCATCTATCCATATCAATTATATTATATATATATATATATATCCTGAGTGGTTATCCAAATAGGTTTGAATTTGAATTCAAAACCCATTTGGATAAGGTTCAAAAGATTCAAAGGGTCATGCCATTAAAACCCTTTTGGATAAGGTTCAAAAGATTCAAAAGGGTCATGCCACATGGACGTCCATTTCTAACCGAGTTAATTTGATTGATTTAATGGCTTGTGAGTTTTATTTCATGTATATTTATTAGAGTTTCTCCCCTCACTTTAAGAGTTATTTTTATATTATGAGGCTTTGTTTTTATTATTTATTTCTTTCTCATTATGGGGCTCTTGCTTCGGTTGATGGTTGTTGTACTAGTGCGATTTGTTTCTATTGTTTATTTATTTCTCATTAGATTGATTGTTGTTAGACTAGTGGACTCTTTGTTGGGTTTCATTTCTTCCCCATTATGGATCTCTTTGCGAGCTCTTTATAGATTAGTTGTTGGGTTAATATATCTGTTGAATTATGATTGTCCAGTTGTAATTCTCTTCACATTATAAAATTACTTCATTTGACTCTCTTTTTAACCAAAGAAAAAAATTACTGATTTATTTTCATCTTCCATTTTTCATTTTTGTTTCTCTTCCCTTTACATCTTCTCTTAACAAACGTATACACTTTATTTGGCATTAGTTAAAAAGGACACATTTTTTTTTTAAAAAAAAATTATATAAAAAAAATTTAAAACTTTTCCCATCCGTATAATGTAGAAGAAGGATTAAAAAGGAAACTTTTTTTCAAGAAAAATTCAAAAAAGCACTACAAAAAAAATTTAATAATTTTTTATCATCATTCTTTTATTTTTTTATGTTTGTCTAATTTAATAGGACTGTACACAAATTTATTGTCTGCAAAATAAAAACAGTAAAAATATATCTACAAATTTATAATTTTTGGATAAAATCAATACAATCTCTGATAAATTTTCTAAAAAAAAAAAGTTGACTCAGATGCTTCACAGCTTGTTCCCGAATCAAATGTAAAACTCTCTTCCAAGTAGTATGAAAAAGATGATGATGAAATAAATTAACTCAAAGGCTTGATAGCTTGTTCCCAGAATCAAAACGATGGTATCTTTTCCAAGTAATAATGAAGAAGATGACAAATTTGTAGAATTTTAACATGAGGACTTCACAGCTTATTCCTATATCAGATATGCATAATCTTCATTAATTTGGTAGAAGAATACATTAAATTTGTAAATATTCATGACAAACTTCCATTTGAATCTCTAAGCTTGAACGCTGTGTTTGGTTGGGGGATTCGAGGTGAGATTTGGAAAGAGAAATAGAAAAGGTAGGTGAAATGTGAATAAAACATACATATATTTCATCTAGTTTCACATATCTTTTCCCTTTCCCTTTTCCTTTTCCTTTCCAAATCTCCCAACCAAAAACAATGTAAGTGTGATAGAGATTGATAAAGTTTCGTTACAAACAATCGCCTTGAAATCGAAGGCTTAGGCAAGAAAAGTTATTTGTTTTTAAGGCTTTACTCTCAACTTGATTTGTGTATAGAGAATTTTTATGTAAATTTCTCTTGGTGATCACTCCTATTTATAGGTATGGGGGAAGAAAAGTTTTGATAGATTTCCTTTTAATGATGTGCCATAATTTTATTGGCTTGACCACCTTAATGTGAGAGGTGACTTAATTTGATTATTAAAATATAGAAAAATTTACCTATAAATCTTATTTTGAGGAATGATAATTTATTTAGTTTCAAGAATTTTCTTATAAACCAATTAACCCATTGATTTTGGAAAGATAGATTTAATATATTATTTAGAAATTAGATTTACTGTTATACCCTTATTTCTATTATGTTTCCTTCTATTTTTTTCTTTTATACTAGAAAGGTAATGTACACAATTTATGAGAATCAAATTTGGGATGAATTTAGAATCATTTTTATTTGGAAAATATTTCAAAAGGAGTACAAAAAGGACTTGAAATATGGGATCCTTCAAACATTCTAAAAGGATGTGGGATTTTTCAAACATTTCAAAATGAATACAAAAATCCCTTAGTAAACTTTGGGCAAATGTATAATTTCAAACTGTAACACTCTAATATAACACTCAAACGTAACACTTCAATGTAACACTCAAAAAAAAAATTTGTTGGTGTACTTTTTCCAAACGTAACACTTCAATGTAACACTCAAAAATAATTTCTTCGTGTAATATTCTAATGTAGCACATAAAAAAACTCTTTGGTGTACTTTTTCCAAATGTAACAATCCAATGTGACACTCCAAAAAAAAAAGGATATGTGATTCTTCAAACTATTCCAAAAAGAGTACAAAAATTTCTTAGTAAGGTTTGAGTAAATGTATAATTTCAAATTGTGAGTGTTACATTTAGAAAAATTACATTAAGGAATTTTTTAGTATTTTTGTATGTGTGTTACCTTTGAGTGTTACATTTGAGATTACATTGATTGGAGTGTTACGTTCGGAAAAAGTACACTAAGGAGTTTTTTTTTTTTTTTTTTGTAACATTGGAGTGTTATGTTTAGAAAAAGTACACTAATGGTTTTTTTTTTTGTTTTTGAGTTTTACGTTGTTACATTTGGGGAAAAAAAAAAAAAAAAGCACTAAAGAGTTTTTTAGTGTTTTACATTGGATGTTACGTTAGTGTTACATTAAAGTGTTACGTTATTGGAGTATTACTTTTATTTTTCCGTAATGTGGGATTTGTTCTAGGAGGGAAAAACGAAAACTTCTATAATGTAAATTGCCCAAATATGTAATTTTACATTTAGAGAAAGTCACTTTTATTCTTAAAAAATTAAACCCAAACATGTAAGTGACTACCTTTTTGTATAATTTCCACTTTAATGAGACCTTTGGATTCATAAGAAAAAATAGAAGACTAAACAATTTACAAGATCACATTTTAAGATTTATTGGTGTTTCACCCTACAATCTGCATCATTTTAGCATGTGGAAATATTTTATTTGACCACAATGTAATTTTCACCTGAAACCAATTAGACATATTGGAAGATTTGATTTGCTGTAATTGTATCATATATATATATATATATATATATTTTGTAGCACACGACAAATTATAATTAGTTGAAATTTTGCTTACTTGCAAAAGGCATAAAACTGAAAACTTTAAATTTTTATAAAAAAAAATCACTAAAAATTAAAAAAAAATACTAAAAAGTAATCGCAAAAGGACTAATTGGAAATCCATACGTATGGGGTTGTAAGTCATGTGGTCTAAAGTTTAATATTTTTTTGGTGATAAAGACTGGCGTTCAAAAGTCATCAGTAAGTGGCAGTAGTTGGTGACAACGGCTAGTGGTAGTGAGGTAGATAAATAAGTAAATAAATATGTGACATTTAGACAGACAAGTGACATATATACAAATAGATAACATGTTTATAAATATGTAACATTTGAATAAGTAGACATAAGTACATTTTTTTGACAAATATACGTGCTTTCGGATAAATATGCGGTGTTTGGCAACTTGATTTTTGGGGGTTTTTTTATATTTTTCACTACAAGACAAATGTTTTACAAAAAAAAAAAAAAAAAAAAAAAACAAATCCAAACGAAATATCACATCAAACCCCATAATTATTTCATTTTTCCTCTCACAAGCATCACATCTAATCACAAAAAAACACAACTATCTTTCCAAACACAAATTTTTTTTTTCCAATAATATCCTACAACTAAAAAAACCTACAAAAAAAACCTACTTCTCAAACACCCACATAATATCCTTCTAACTTAAAAAGATTCAAGTTTAGATCTGTTAACCCAATGTTTTTTAAAAAATGACCTCTCACCTGAATGCCTATGGCAAAACAAAAATGATTTACATAGGGGTGGGCGCGCGTCAGTTGCGGCCACGGAACCTCCAATCCGCCATCCGTCCGCCAGATTGGCGGATTGGAGAAAATCAATCTGCATCCGTCCCCCCAATCCGGCGGATATAGATTGAGCGGATTGGCGGTTTGGCGGATGGATGCGAATCGGTTTGGCGGTTTAAAATTTTATAAATTTTTAACATAATTTAACTTGTGCACTTCCTCAAAAAGAAATAAAAAAAGTATTACAGTTAATGACTTAAAAAAATATTACAATTACTGCAGGCCTCATCCAAAGTAAGAAAGTTTGAAACTTTAGAATATCACAATCACTGCATGCCTCATCCACATACTACAATCACAGCATGTCTCATCCACATAAAGTATTACAATCTGTGATTCTTAAAATATAAAAACAATTCAAACCACCAAAATCATGAACAGAGCAGTAGTAAAGATTGTATGTCTCTATATTGTTACATCTATATCTGTTTTTGAAAACAAAAACTAACCAGCATATATCATATTTTCTATTTATTATTTTAGAGACAGATTTAAAAACCAAAAAATATAGATAAATAATACGTTTATTTTTTTCAATTTAAAAAAGATATTCAAGTTGAAAACTTTTTTTCAACAGAATATTTAAAATCTTTTTTAATTGAAAACACAAACAGAATATTTAAACAAACTGAAAGCACAAAGTTTTATAAATTACTAGGGATGTTCGCGTTTGGCGGTTCGGTTGCGGCCAAAGAAATTTCAAATCCGCCATCCGTCTGCCAGATTGGCGGATTAGAGAAAATCAATCTGCAACCGTCCGCTCGTCAGCACACATCAGTCCAAAATGTGGCGGATCGGTTCGGTTCGGTCAGTTTTGGAGGATCGGTATATCCGCTGCTCACCCCTAGATTTACACACACAATTTACTTCCCTCCAAATACACCAAATGACCTGGACACTCCCTCCCCAAAAAGCATTCACGGGCACTCTCTCTCTTTCTCTTTCTCGAACCAACTGTTCTTTTCTCTCAAACGAAGCTCTTCTTCTCTCTTTCTCTCTCTACAGACAAATGGCGACGTGACAACCAATGACAAACAACGATGAGGATGACTGGTGAACTCCCTCTGGTACACCAGCGGCGGCGAATTGATTTTCGAACAAAAGAATTGATTTTCGGTTCACCTCTATGCTTTGCTTGCTTTATTGTTTCTCTTCTTCTTCTTCTTTTTTCTTCTTCTGTGTTTCACGGAGATTTTGTTTGATTTGAGAGATGTTTCTTTGGATGTTATGGATTACTTGAGTTTCTCTCTCTGCTCGACTCTTGTTCCTTTTTTTTTCTTTTTCTTTTTTAACCATATGTGGGTTTGATTTGGATTTGATTTTGAATTGATTTGGGTTTGATTTGACTTGATTTTGTCTGAATTGGGTTTTGATTTTGATTTGTGGTTGTAGGTTTTGATTTATGGTTGTGAGTTTGATTTTGGGTTCAAAAAAGAAGAATAGAGAAAGAAGAGGAAAGAGATTTACGATTGTGGGCTTGATTTTGGATTTGATTTTGATTTTGATTTTGAGTTTGAGTTTGAGTTTGAGTTTGAGTTTGGATTCAAAAACGAAGAACAGAGGAAGAAGAGGAGAGAGAGGGATTTGAGAGAAAAGAGAGAGCACATGATCTTCACCCAATTTTTGGGCAGCTATGACAAAAATTCCCCTAAATGAGTTCACCTCATTCAGGGGGGTCGGGAGTCTAGATTATGGATATCTAGCGGGACTGATAGTAAAAAGGGTAAATTACACTGACATCCCATGAGGTTTTTGTTTATTATAGTTTCCTCCTCAAATTTGAAAAATTACACTGACTCCTGTTAATTTAATTTTATGTATGATGATCATTACGATGAGGGGGGAACTGTTACGAAACTTTAAACCTCAAGGGGATAATCTGTAATGAAATTTTAAACCTCAAGGAGAAAATGTAATTTTTAAAAAGTAAAAAAAACTGTAATAAATATAAATCTCAAAAATGTCAATATAATTTACCCTAGTAAAAACTACTAATAATTTGTTGTGGTTTTAAATTTTGAAGAATTTGTGTCCCGAATAGCTATGCCCTTGTCACCGAGGCAATTATGAAAGCGATGAATACACCTCCTGAGTCATGCCAACCATTTGGTCTGTCGAAGTATCACAAAGTCCTCCCATCAAGAATTACCTAACCTTAGCTGGCTACCCAATTATCTGTGTTTTTTTTGGATGTTGTATTAGACCAGCCTTAATTTATAAATTAAAGTATTGGGTTCATTTGGAAAGAATTTGTTTAGCTTGATTTTTTTATTTTTTGACTAATTTAGATTAGTTAAATTAGTTCTATTTGAAAATAATGTTTTTTTTTTTTTTTTTTATAAAGTGAAATGATTAGAATTTAGGGATATTTAGATATTGTTTGGGGTGTCTTAAATAAGTACATTTTTTGTCTTTTTAGACTAAAAAATTGACAAAAAAAATATGGATGTTTAGGTTAACTTTTTTACTTTTTATAAAAAAATATATATTAAAAAATTGTATAAATAAGTGTGTAGGAGAAGATAGTGTTAGTATACAGCAGTCAGTCGGCTGAGTGAATACATGGGAAAGAATTGCCTCTTTTTCGGGCTTTGATTGGATGGTGTTGTTCGGCCTATGGGGGCCCACCACGGGTCCCTTTTTCTAATCGGAATCGTTCAATGTGTAAAACTCGTCGAGTACTATATGCTTGTAAAAAATCACGTTGATTGGATATCTATAGCTATCTAATCTTGTTAGTTTTTTTTGTCAACTGTTAACTATAACACCATCCAATTTTTATACAAAACTGATTTGATCATATAATTAGCGATATTCGATAGACATGATTTTTTTAAAGTATATAGTACTAGACGAATTATATATCTTGAACGGTTCGGATTATCAAAACGGGATCTATGGTGGGCCCTCACGAGCCCAACTTTACCATCCAACTTAGTGAATGAACATACGTAAATTTTTTTTCCCCTTTCCCTGCCGTTGGCTTGACGTCAAACATTCACAGGCCAAAAAGTTGATGTTATATTTTAATATTTGTATATTAATTTTTTTTTTTTTTGAATAAATAGTGATAACTTTTTAATTTTTTTGATAACTTTTTAACTTTTTTTACACTTGCCAAACCAACAATTAGTCTATCATCTCTTTCTAACTTTTAGTAATGAGAGAGATTCATAATAAAAAAAAATAAAAAATAAAAAAAATAATTGTAACCTAAGGTGCTCACGCAAACTCATATATCGCACACACACTTTCATTCTTTTTACTCTCTCCTCTCTCTTTTCTTCTATCTCTCTAGAGTTTCAGATCTCTCACAACAATCATTTCTCTCTCCTGCTCTACTACCACTGTCGCTGGGGATCCAGAAGTCGCCGAAGTCTGCTCAACATATTTGGAAGATCTATTTCTAATAGCCTCACCCTCATTCTCAAAGGGGTTTGGCGTGAAACCTTCCTATTTGGTTCTTTCGCTGCAATCCTCTCGTGGGTGTGTACAGTGATCACCCATCTAGGTTGTCTCAATTTATTGTTGTTGGTGGTGTTCGGTTCATTGGTGGGTTGGTTGATGTTGAGGATAGATTAGCTGTTGAGATATATAATCCTAATTCTAATTCTTGGGAGCTTTGTCCTCATTTTTCTGCAGATTTTTGGTCAGGAAATTCGTCTCAATAGTTTCTGCTTTGATTTGCTCATGCTTTGTTTTATCTTTTTATTTGAACAAACACTTATGGGGTGAGGTCTAGACACTTAGGCCTCTTGGGGTTTTGTTTTCATTCTTGGTTTCTTCTTAAGACCAACTTTTGATAGCTGGATTGTGCAATGGCCCTTGCGGGCCGTTATTTAATTTATGGAAGATTGATGAGAAAACAATGGAGTTAAGTGAGATAGCAACCATGGCTTAGGACTTGCTTTATTGTCTGTTTGATAGTGATGATAATGACAAATTTTAAAACACAGATAAATTTGTGAGCAAATTACAGATTAATTTGTGAGTAAATTAAAAAAAATTCTAACTCAGAAAAATTTCAAAGTATAGAAAAAATCATAAAAATTAAGTAAATTAGAGAAATTTCAAACTAAAGAAATTTCAAAACACAAAGAAATTTGTTTAAAATTTATCTATATTTTAAAATTTTTCCAGTTTAAAATTTCTCTGGCGAAATTTCTCTGAGTATGGGCCAAAATTTTGATTGATTATCTATGGCAAAATTTGGATTGATTTTCTATGGCATTTGAATTTTCCCTGGCCCATCAAATTATGTTGCTTGTTTGATTTTTACTGGTTAGTTGTCTCATTCTGTATAATTTTTCTCTTGAGATAAATTTTCTTTGGCATCACAATTTTCTCTAAATACATTGGATTCACTTTACTCTATGTGCCTTGTTTGATTTTCTATGGCTAGTTGTCTCATTGATTTTCTCTCCAATTTTCCTTGGCATTTTAATTTTCCCTGACCACATTAAACTCCCACTAATTTGTATTGTTTGTTTGATTTTTATTGGTTAGTTGTTCCTTGAACTGAATTTTCTCTAGCATTTGAATTTTCTCTACAAGCATTAAACTCTCACTAATTTAGGTTAGTTGTTTGATTTTCACTGATTAGTTGTTTTCTTGTGTATAATTTTTCTTTTGAGATGAATTTTCTCTAGCATTAAGATATCTCATTTAGATTAATTTTCTTTAAACACATTAGACTCTCTTTCTCTCCGTGTCTTACTTTATTTTCTCTGACTAGTTGTCTCTTTGATTTTCTCTAATTTTGTCTAGCATTTGAATTTTCCATGCCCACATTAAGCTTCCACTAATTTATATTGCTTGGTTAATTTTCACTGAATTTCAAACTTTGAATTTTATTTTTGATCTTTTGGGATGTGTAGTGTTTGCTGTTTTTTAAATTGTAATTAGATTTTGTATTTTAAGTTTTTTGATAAACTTAGCATGGTGTTTTTCTTGTGAAAATTATAGAAAAATTAGTTTGTAAATAGATCAATTTTCTCTATAATTTTTTCTGATTTGTTCAAAATATGAAAAAAATTGTGAGTAAATCAAACAAAATTAATCAAAACACGGAGAAATTTGTGAGTAAAATAGAGAAATTTCAGATAAATTTCTCTGTGTTTCGAAATATCTCTGGATCGAAATTTCTGTTTCAAAATTTTTCTATAAAAATTTGAGAGATTCCAATTACTATAAAAATATTTAATGTCATTTATATTATAAAATCTTAATAGGTGTGACTTTAAAAAAAATTTCTCCTAAAATTAAGACTTTCTATTTATTAACTTTATTTTGTCCTTTTGAACTTTTTAATTCAAAGTCAAAGCCAAAGCCAAAGCCGACGTCAAAGCCAAACCCACTTGCAAAATGGCAGCATGGTCTAATCATTACTTTTTTTTGTATTGCCTCATTTGGTTTAACTTCATCAAAATTGATAATTTAAAGCCTCACCTTAATTTAAAAATATTATCCCCATATGTTTTTTAATAATTAATTTTATAAAACTTAATTAAATCATTTTACTTAGCTAACTAAGTTGTGCTAAATACTAAAACCAATTTTCGAAAAAATTTATCAGTTTGGTTTGAGAGTTTTCAATCTGTATTTTTTTCTTCTTATTTTTACTTTTTAGATTTACTTAACCTAAATATTTTAATATATATAAAAAATTAAAGATTTTTTAAAAAAATATCATTAAATACTAAAAAATACAAAAAAAAAATTCAATATATTTTTCATTTTTTTTTGTATTTATTAATTGTTTATAAAAATTTTCACAAATATATTTTACTTTTGAAGTATGGCTAGATGAGGTGCATTTAAATAATAATAAAATGATTATAACATTAAAAAAATTATTAACAATAAAATAAGAAAATAAAATTTTAAAATTATTTTTAAAAATTCAAAACAAATAGATTAAATATTTGAATTTTTTTAACTTCATAATATATTTAGCAATAAATAAATAAATGAATAAGCACCCTTGTGTAATTGGGCCACATACCCTAAGTTTGGTCCAGTAGTAGTCTTGTAGTCATACCTTAGAGTGTGATAAGAGAAGGGTTAGGGATTCGAATTGATGGAGTAACAACGAATCCCTTTAAAAGAAAAATTGGCCAAAATACAAAAAAGCTATGAAAATCTTCAAAAAATTTATCAAATGGATATAATATAAAAGGGTGAAGCACCGATAAATCTCATATAATGATCTTATGAACTGTTTAGTTCTCTATTTTTTCTTATAGACGCAAAAGTCTCATTCTAGTGTGAATTACATAAACGATCAAATATAAACGCGCTTGTGTTATGTGTTGATGGACAGATGTGGGTTTTCTTATAATATTGAAATTACTATATGTAATATTTCAAAAAGATTACTTAGTGTACTTTTTTTCAAACGTAATACTCCAATGCAACACTAAAAAAATATAACACTTCAATGTAACATACTAAAAAGTACTTTAGTATATTTTTTTCAAACGTAACAATATAACATTTCAAAAAAAAAAAAACCCCTTAGTGTGCTTTTCCCAAACGTAACACTACAATCAATGTAACATACAAAAACTCCTTACGTGTATGTATATGTGTATTTTATGAAAGATTTGGGGAGGGATTTGGAAAGGAAAAAGATGTGTGAAACTAGGTGAAATATATGTGTATTTTATTCACATTTCACCTACCTTTTTCATTTTTCTTTCCAAATACATTCTCTAATCCTCCAACCAAACACATTATTAGTGTGTTTTTCTAAACGTAACATTCCAATATAACACACTAAAAACTCCTTAGTGTGTTTTTTCCAAATGTAACACTCCAATGTAATACACTAAAAAACTATTTAGCGTATTTTTTTTTTCAAATGTAACAATGTAGTACTTTTGTCAAACGTAACAACGTAACATTCCAAAAAAAATCTTTAGTGTATTTTTTTTCAAATGTAACACTCCAATCAATGTAATATACAAAAACTCTTTAGTATATTTTTCTCAAACGTAATACTCCAATATACCACACAAAAACTCTTTAATGTACTTCTTTCAAACGTAACACTCTAATGTAACGCACAAAAGCTCTTTAGTGTACTTTTTCAAACGTAACACTTCAATGTAACACACTAAAAAAATTTCTTAGTTTACTTTTTCAAACGTAACAACGTAACATTTAAAAAAAACTCATTCATGTATTTTTTTTTTTTCTAAACGTAGCACTCCAATCAATGTAACACACAAAAACTTATTAGTATATTTTTTTCAAATGTAAAACTCTAATATAACACTTCAATGTAACACCAGAAAATCACACTAACAGAAATGTAGATTTTCACGCTCAATAACCAACACTTCAGGCTCCAATCCCTTCAAAAAGAATCTTTAACACCTCACATTTCCATTTACATCCCAAAAAAGAATCAAAAAAATAAAAAAAATGAATCATAAAAAGGGATTCACTTAAACTCAAATAGTACCAAATCAAATAAATACAGCTTCCCAAAACAAAAACGACTAATTAGTTCATAAAAAAAAACTCATATAACTAAATGAATCAACATTCTCCCATATGGGATTTATGGGTTAATTTTCCATAATATTATTTTCAATAATTATATACAAATATAAATACAAATTTTTTTTTTTTATATAAAAAAGAGAAAATTTGTAGTAAATCCAATTTAGAGAGTGTCTAAGGTATGGGATTCCATGGATATTTTTTGTTTGTGAGAAGTCCACAATTTGTTAAATAGTTTGACGAGAAGTCCTTTTGTTGGTTTTAAAGGATATTTTGTTTCTAATTTTACCCCTTGACTTTTTTTATTTATTTGACTTTCTGTTGACTATCTGTTCAAAATTTTCCCTATCTGTTCAAATTTTTTACCCTATCTATTCAAATTTTTTTACTCTATCTGTTTAATTATTTAACATTTTCAATTCAAATTTCCTTTATCTGTTTAAATATTTGTCTAAATAAAATTCTATCTGTTGATATTCAAAGAGTGATCTGTTGAAATACCAAGCCAATTTTTGTTGTTTGTCTATTTCTTATTTGTGCATACATTCATACATACATATATATATCTATATTTTTCTCTTATTTGTACAGATTTGTGTAAACCAGACCATATCTGTTCAATATTTTCTATCTGTTTCAACATATTTTAGCCAAATCCAGATCTGGACATTTCTAGCAATCCAAATCTAGATTTGAGCCATTTTCTACAGAATGAATCAAATCAAATTCCATCAAACCTGTGACGTCCCAAAATCTACAGTAAGTGTTGTAGTTAAGGGAAAGTCACTAATGAGTCCTATGGCCAATGACCAAGTAAGATCTCAAATCACTAGAGGAGTCAAATTAGCTTCCCTTCTAAGTCCAGCTTTCTTAGGCAGCGCACTACCCTTTTGACAAATCTTAAAAGGCATTGATTGAAGGTCTCATAAGCAACGTAGGGAACTATATTGGCTTTAAAAAAGGCAAGCATACAACAATAAAAAGAGAATGAATACAGAATGTACTTAGTTACAAAAATTAGTTTCATCACTACTACATCTCAAAAAATAAAAGTTCAGATGGACTATACAAAACACAGAAAAAAAAATCTAACTTCTCTAGGACAACCAAAAGTCTTTGAAGGTTTCTGGCTCGTCGTTTTCTGCTGCAAACTCCTCTTCGGTACCTAGCATGATATGCCGTGCACTTTGAATGCCCAGTAAATGCACACACACTCCATCCATTTTTCCCAATCTAATACACAATGGCAATTACAATAACAGAAGAAATGAACATGACATTCAAGTAAATAACACAGGTTACAATGTTAGTTGTTAGTAGTCTAGAAATCCCCCAAAGAGATTTCATCATCCTAACCCCAAGAATCGGATGCAGATTATTCGGTATGCCTCTTGTTTTGCTGCTCTATAGACCTCACCCCGGATGCCTACCAACAGTTACATACCGTGTAGCGCCAACCGGGGACCTCAAAAGAGACGGTAAAATAGGGCCTTACCCATTCCCTCCTCACACCAAACCACTTAGGGTTCGAATCCAACTGCTCCGTTCAAGGGTTCCGAGCAACCACTTGCACAAGACTTTAACTTTCAAAAGGGAACACATCTCGCTAACCAATTCAATTTGAACATAACTTCATTTCATAACAATACTCATGTGATCGAAACCCCAGTAGCCGCCCCATTAAGTTTTCCGTTTAGATTAACGTTTTAAGTTAGTTAGTATAAACAAGTAATGAAGGGATAAATTTGCATAAATGTGAGTATCATCGAAGGACTAAAAAAAAGGTATATAACCATGATATATGTAATATCGTACCAAGACATGAACATATATTAATAAGCATATTTATTAACACAAGAGCATAAAATACCAATGCAAACAGAATTTCCAAATTCGGTACCACTTAAAGATTAAAATCAAAAGGGCTATTTCAAAATTTTCACAAACTCGGCCTTCCTATGGTTCGTAGAGAATTTAATCTAGTTTTCAGAACATGTTTTGGAAATGTAATAGCTTTTCTAGATTTTTAGTTATTTAAGAAACACTCCAGCACTGTCCAAATTCGTCGACCCTTACGAAAATCAGATTTTCTTATAAACCGCTCACTCTTTTTCAATGAAACCAATTTTACTTGAAAGCTAAATCCTTAAGGAAGATTTTGACATAAAACTGAGGTCTAGAAGATTTTTCTACATGTTTATAGAATTTCGAAAAGTTGGCTGTAAAACAGATTTTTTTATGCACAATATTCAAAATAAAAAGATTTGTGAGAAAAGAGGCCAACTAAGGGAAGTTTTTCACTTTTTTTTTGTGATGAAAACATACTAAATAATGTATCAATAACTCAAATTTTTAAAATGATGGCATGCCTTTGAAAAAAAAATGTGAGATATGGAAAGAAAAAGATAGTTTTGCATCTATTAAGAGAAAATACAAATAGAAGAAGGATTAAAGCCCAATTCATCAACTTTGAGCACATGAACACCATTAAAACACATCTGAAAATATGATTTCAAGACTCTAATAACATTGAGGATAAACTACGAATAGGTCCTAATAATTGGACTAAATTCCTATCAAGTCTTATTGAAAATAAGTCTTGGTAAAATCGTCGTTAAAAATAATTTTCTTGTGATGATTTTTTACATATGTTGCTAAAAATTAACAATTAGTGACTTTTTTTGGTCATAATTTTTATAAATTGTCACTAAAACTTACAATTAGTGACATTTTTCTATGACGAATTTTTTAAATTGTCGCTAAAAGTTGTGAATTAGTGACACTTTTTGTGACGATTTTTTTAAATTGTCACTAAAACTTATAATTAGTTGCATTTTTTGTGACAAAATTTTCATATTGTCGTTGAAAATTAACAATTAGTGACTTTTTTTAATAGTGTTTAGTGAAAAATATCACTAATTATCATAGGACCTATTGGACAATAAGTCCACATACTAGGACCTACACGTAAGTCCCCCTAACATGTATTTGAAAAAGGAAATAGAATGAGAAATGGTAACGTGGCTTACTTGAGGCTTGGTCAGTTAGCTAACATGGCCTTATTTTTCTTTCATTTCTTCCACTAAGCTCACTCTCTTCCATTTTCTCCCTCTCAACTGAACGGGGTGTTGTATAAGAGTTTTTGTGTGCAAAATGCTAAGGAAGAGGTGGTTTCTATAATAAAAGTGGTGTAAAAGGTCCAAATTGCCCATTGGTTGGAATTGGATTGTATATTTTAGATTTAGTTTGAATTCAATGGAATAGTGAATGATTAGAGGCCTCAATTGAGTACCTAAGCATGATCTTGTTAGGGTTTTATCTTAATCAAACTATCTTAGTTACAAGTACAATGCAGATATACATTTATATATATATATATATATATATATGTATGTATAAGTTTGTACCTAGGTCAAATATTTTCCTTAATTCATGCAAATTTGTTTCAAAAAGTACACCTAGTGCATCTATATGTGTATGGCCGGCCACATGATTATGATTTGAGAGGATTATTTTATTTTTTTCTTGTGTACAATTGTTGAAAATTTCAAAATATAGTGTATAAAATAGGTTTAAAGGTAGAAGTGTATATATATAATAGTATTTGTTTGGGGTCAATTAGTGATTTAATAAAAATGTGAGGGCTTTGGATTTAATTTATGAATTGGAACATTTATTTTAGTGTAGAATTAAACTAAATTAGAGTTGGAGTATCTAATTCGGTTTGGATTTCTTGTTTCGAATAAAAGGGTGATCAATCAACGAATGTAAAAAACCCCGAAAAAATCTAGGATTTTCAAGTGGTAATTCCATGTTTAGGGAGTCAATTAATCAGTATTAGGGTATTAGACATGATTTCTAAGTTATTGAAATTAATTAGTGTTAGACTTATTTATTTTGATAATTTATTTAATTATATTTTAATTTATTTGAAAGAGACAAATAGAATCCAAAATTTATTTTGATGATTTATTTAATTATGTTTTAATTTATTTAAAAGAGAAAAATAGAATCAAAATTTATTTTGTCCCATTATTTCTCACCTAAACTTTTATCCTAAACATTGTTAAAATGCATTTAATATTTGCTTAAATCAGGAGTTCGTTTCAACCAAAAAATAATGCCCAAACCAAAGGTTCAAATAGCCTAGCACAGCAGCAGGCCAAAATGTTCAAGTGAAAAATATTCAAATTAGTAATGATGGAGTACAACGGCTATAAAACGGTTATAAGTTTCATTATATATACCAAAGCCTCTAATGTAAACAAGTTACAAAAAAAAAAAAAATACCAGAAAATATTTTTTAATCTATAATCACTCACATCTATTCTCTGAAAAATTCTCTGAGAAGTGTTCTTCAATTTTTGTTTACATCCTCTTTCAGAAATTATGCACTGAGATGTATAGCTTTAAGCCCATCTTTCCTGTGTGAGATTTACAGAAAAACCAGAGCTTCATTTTTATATCTATCTTTGAGAGATAATTCTTGCAGCTTTCTGTGAAAGCAAAAACACATTCTTTTCAACATTGTAAGAGTGTAGTACACTCAGTGTTCTTGACTTAGAAAGTCTGTGTAAAATCTGTAGAGGATTGCTCCATCTGTGAAAAGGTTGCTAGCACCCTATGAAACTAGAGTATAGTGGAAAATCTCAAGTGAAGCTTGAGGAGTGGACGTAGGCCGAGTTGAAGCCAAACCACTATAAATTTGTTTGCCTTTCTCTCTCTTATCTCTTTATTTTATTTAAATTGCCATAGCTATATTTTACATTTTCACTGTGCTAAAATCATTAACTGATATAGTTGTTAGAACACTTGTTTTATGTCACGACCCAAACCCGGCCCTATGGGTTTAGTACCGTAACCGGCCAGTAATCCGAGATTACCGAAGGCCTGCAGATACAGTAATACAGTAAAACAGAGTACAGGGCCTGGCGGAAGCCAATACAGTAATTAAGTAGTGTCCATTGAGCTGTGACAGTCTGTATGCCAAAAAGATTTTTCATATATTCACACATAAACAGTACAGTACAGTATGTACAATATTCACATCCATTCAAACTAGGGACTCAACCCTATAGAACAGTACAGAAAACATTCCGTCTGTACAAAACAGTACGGTCTATACAAAATTTACAGTCACACAGTACAGGGACCTACTCCCTGTATAACAGTACAGTAAACAGTCAGTCTATACAGAACAGTGAAACAGTACAAAAAGGGGGAAATTCTAGAACACCCCTAAGCCTTAACAGTAGGCTCGGAACCTCGCAGTGAGGCACAACGGCTGGCTTGACAAAACTGGAGTAACCCTGACGCCTCTAGCTGCGGTCTGGTGCCTGTACACCTACATATATATATGAGCAGTGAGCTAAAGCCCAGTGAATAACACAATATGTAAAGAGGTTAAGAATGAATGTCCTTACAGTATGAAAACAGTTCATTTCAATCAGTCATTCAGTTGTTCAGTACAGTAAACAGTCATATGTGGTACATCCATTAGCATAACAGTAACAGTAGGTCTTAAAAGACCGAACAGTAATGATGGCCATCAATCAGTAAACAGTAGTGGTTCCACGAGGGAACCGACAGAGAATTCTGTCGCAGTAACAGTAAACAGTAGGTGCTAAGGATGCCACAGTACAGTTCAGAAATAAAGGACATACATTCATTCAGTAAATAATACCAGTTCAGTAAACAGTTCAGTTCAGTATTCAAAAGATAATCAGTTGAACATATCTTTACACAATTGTTACTCATAGAGTTCTGGGCTACAGTATGCTAGAGCTCACAGAGTTCTGGGCTACAGTATGCTAGAGCGTGTCTCCCCAGTTGCCAACCCTACACAGTTCACAGGTTGAACACACTAAGCTACACAGTTGGGAAATCTCATAACTTAATCCCTAATTGCCTCGGTGTGTTCTACAATGATATCCTCATCAAGATGCCTTAAACTAGGCCTAAGAATGCCTAGGATGGAATGAGGATGCAAAAATACACTTAGAAAACATTTTGCAACTTTGCTGAAAATAGGGGCTTCGCTCGAGCGAGACTTTATACGCTCGAGCGTAAGTCCAAAATCAAAGGCTTCGCTCGAGCGAGGAATCCTTCGCTCGAGCGGTCTGCAAAACAGTAAAAGTACTGGATGCTGAAAATCTACGCGCGATGGTCGCTCGATGGTCGCTCGAGCGGAGCCCTGGACAAAGGTGCTCGCTCGAGCGGGGAATCCTTCGCTCGAGCGAGGAAGCCAAATCTGGAATTTCCAGATTTGCCTCCCAAGCTCAAACCAAGCATTCAACCACTCCAAACTCGACCTCTTGGGCCCAAATTCTGGAAAACATCATTAAATTCAATGTATAACAAGTCTCAAAGCTCAATTTATGAATTCAAGCCCCAAAGGTGAGTCAATTAGAACCATATTCAAACCCATTTTCAAGAACAACATTCAAACATGTCATGCATGAGTTTTAAGCCAAATTAAGGCTCCAAAGCTTGATCAAATGAGCTCATTTCTTTTCAAATCAGATGGAAACATGGTCTATAACAACAATATGAGCATGCATGCACTAATGTCTATGTATTCAACCTCAAATTGCAACAATACCAACATGCATGCAAGAAATGATCTTCAATCCATCATTTATGGACCAAATCATGACTTAGCTCTACAAATTAACATGAATCATGCAAGAACTAGCTCAAACACATCAATAAAGGTTGAGTTCTCTTACCTAGAGCCTCAATTACTAGTGTAGGACCACAAAGCAACAATCAACCTTCAATTCTCTAAGTTGTTTAAGCCAAATCCCAAGAACTACACAAACTCTCACTCTCTCTCTCTCTAAGTCGGCAAAGCAAGGAGAAAGGCTGATGAAATGTTTTGATTCAATGTGTGCAAGGCTCTAGCATCACTAGGTAGTGTGCCACTAAGGGTGGCAATATGGTAAATAAACCGAACTCTTTAATTAGCTTATTTAATCTAATTTAATCATACCTAATCAATTTTCAGATAAATATACCATAAAATCACATTAATTATGAGGGTCACGGAACATCAATCGGTTTCTAATTCGGCCGCCGATAAGGCCTTCAATTAGCAGTTTACACATATAAACATGAACAGATCAAACAAACAGTCAACAGATAAAATGCAATTCAAACAGACGTATTCACTCAATTCAGTTTCAATTTCAGTCAGTCGGTTCAGTATTTCATTCAGTTCGATTATCAGTTAGTTATCAGTCATTATCAGTTCCGTTTAACAGTAACTGGTGATCAATCGGTCAATAATCAGTAAACAGTATGAGGGTTGTTACAGTCTCCCCTCCTTAAAAAGAGTTTAGTCCTCTAAACTCGAGTTACCTTCATTCTGGAAGAAAACAGGATTCAGTGGAAATAGTTCCGGATATCGTTTGGCCATGTCATCTTCCCTTTCCCAAGTGGCATACACGCCACCATGGTTCTGCCAGTCAACTTTCACTAACGGGATCTCTTTGTTTCTCAGTTTCTTGATCCGTCGGTTTACAATCTGTATAGGCCGTTCCTCGTAAGTGTAGTCATCACTCAACACTACGTGGGTAGGCTCTATTACATGGAAGGGATCCCGGAGATAGTCTCTCAACATAGAAATGTGAAAGACGTTATGCATGTGCTCCATTTCAGGAGGAAGCGCAACTTGATACGCCACCGGATTGATTTTCTCAATGATCTCGTATGGTCCGACGTATCTCGGTGCTAACTTGCCTTTGACTCCAAAACGAGTCTGGCCTTTCATTGGTGTCACTTTCACAAAAACGTGATCACCCACTTCGTACTCTCTGTCCCGTCTTCTGACATCTGCATAACTTTTCTGTCTACTCTGTGCAGTTTTCAGTCTCTGTTGTATCAGTTTCACTTTCTCAGTTGTTTCATACACAATCTCGGGCCCAAGCAAAGGCCCATCTCCAACTTCTGCCCAGAAAATCGGAGATCTACATTTTCTGCCATACAATGCCTCAAAAGGCGCCATACCAATACTCGAATGGTAGCTGTTGTTGTAGGCGAATTCAGCTAAGGGCAAGTGACTTTCCCAGTTTCCCTGAAAATCAAGGACACACATTCTCAGTAAATCCTCCAGAGTTTGGATGGTCCTTTCTGATTGGCCATCTGTCTGAGGATGATAGGCACTACTCAGTCTCAGTTCAGTACCCAGTGCAGTTTGTAGGCTTTGCCAAAACCTCGATGTAAACTTCGAATCCCTGTCAGAAACAATAGACACAGGCACTCCATGCAGTCTTACAATTTCATCAATATAGATAACAGCCAATTTATCCGCATTATAGATTGTCTTGACAGGCAAGAAGTGAGCAGATTTGGTTAATCTATCAACAATAACCCAAATTGAATCCATACCTTTTCTGGAGCGAGGTAATCCAACGATAAAATCCATCGTGATATGCTCCCATTTCCACTCTGGTATGGGTAGGGGTTGCAATAGTCCGGCAGGTCGTTGATGTTCAGCTTTGACCTGTTGGCAATGAAGACATTTGGATATAAAATCAGCAATTTCTTTCTTCATTCCCGGCCACCAGAAATTCTGTTTCAGATCTTGGTACATTTTCGTATTCCCCGGATGGATAGACAATTTCGAATTGTGGCCTTCTTGCAGAACTCTTCTTTTCAGTTCAGTATCATTTGGTACACACAGTCTTTCTTGAAATTTCAGTACATTATTCTCAAATTTGAATCCCGGTCTCGGTTTAGATTCTCTTTCTTCGATGATCTTCTTCAAGAAATCATCCAGTTGCTGTTTCTCTTTAATTTCCTCAATCAGTGCCGGTTGAACAGAAATAGCAGCTAAGGTTCCACCTTGTTCCCGTAAAACAATTTCAATTTCAGATTTTTCAAGGTCACAAAGCAACTCTTTCTGTCCTGTAAGCAAACATGCTAAGTTTCCAATCGATTTCCGGCTCAATGCATCGGCAACGGTATTGGCTTTTCCTGGGTGGTACAAGATCTGTAGGTCGTAATCCTTTATCAGTTCTAGCCATCTCCGCTGTCTCATATTCAGTTCTTTCTGTGTGAAGAAATACTTCAAGCTCTTGTGGTCGGTATATACTTCACATGTTACCCCGTACAGGTAGTGACGCCAAATTTTCAGTGCAAATACTACTGCAGCAAGTTCCAGATCATGGGTCGGGTAATTCTTTTCATGTGGTCTTAGTTGTCGGGAAGCATAAGCTATAACCTTCCCATTCTGCATTAAAACACATCCCAAACCCTTATGAGAAGCATCACTAAATACAGTATAACCATCCGTACCTGAGGGTAAAGTCAAAACTGGTGCAGTCACAAGTCGAGTTTTCAACTCCTGGAAAGCAGATTCTCTTTGGTCGGTCCAGTCAAATGATGTCCCCTTCTGAGTTAACTGAGTCAATGGTAGAGCAATTTTAGAGAAATCTTTGACAAATCTTCTGTAATATCCGGCCAATCCCAAAAAGCTTCGGACTTCAGTCACATTTGTTGGTCTAGGCCAGTTCACCACAGCTTCAATTTTCTGCGGATCAACAGAAATTCCATCTTTGCTAACAACATGCCCCAAAAACATAACATGGTCAAGCCAAAATTCACATTTAGACAGTTTAGCATACAGTTTCTGTTCCCTTAAGGTTTGTAGGGCAAGTCTCAGATGATGTTCGTGCTGTTCTATGCTTTTGGAGTAAATCAATATGTCATCGATAAATACAACAATAAAGTCATCAAGGTACGGTTTAAAAATTCTGTTCATGAGGTCCATAAATGCAGCCGGTGCATTCGTGACTCCAAAAGGCATAACTAAAAATTCGTAATGTCCATACCTCGTTCTAAAAGCAGTTTTATCAATGTCATCTGGTTTAACCTTCAGTTGATGATACCCCGATCTAAGATCAATCTTGGAAAACACTTGTGCCCCCTGTAACTGATCAAATAAATCATCAATGCGTGGCAATGGGTATTTGTTCTTTACAGTTACCTTATTCAGTTCACGGTAGTCGATGCACAGTCTCAGTGAGCCATCTTTCTTCTTGACAAACAAAACAGGAGCATCCCATGGCGAAGTGCTAGGTCTGATGAACTTTTTATCTAACAGTTCTTGCAATTGCACTTTCAGTTCCTTCAGTTCAGTTGGAGCCATTCTGTAAGGAGCTTTAGAAACTGGTTGTGTTCCGGGAATCACATCAACGGTAAATTCAGTCTCCCTATCAGTCAAATCTCCTGGAAGATTATCTGGAAAAACATCTGGAAATTCCCTGACTATAGGAATACAATTCACATCAGTTTTAACACTATCATCAGTAGACACAGTCAGTACAGAACACAGATATCCTTTACACCCCTTTCTAATTAATTTAACAGCTTTCACTGACGAAATCAGATACGGAGGAGGTACTACTCCACTCCCATTAAACACAAATGCAGGCAGACCAGGTGGACGGAAAACAACTTGCTTGGTCACACAGTCAATAGTGGCATGATATTTTTGTAACCAATCCATCCCCAATATTACGTCAAAATGATCAATGTTCAATGGCAGTAAATCAATAAACAGATGCATATCCCCAACAATAATTTCACATGCGGGGTACATATAAGCACATGTCATGGATCCCCCTACGGGTGATGATACGGCTAGCAGATAGTTCATGGGTTCTAAGGGTCTATCCAATTTTCGTGAAAAGGCATGCGATACATATGAATGCGTAGACCCCGAATCAATCAGTACATATGCATTTTGAGTACAGATAGAGAGAATACCTGACACAACGGTCTCGGTATTCTGCACATCTCCCGGTACTAGTGCGAACACTCGGCCTTGCCTCACAGGCTCTTTCCCGGTAGCTTTAGGGTTAGGCTTTGGTGGAGCATTTGATGCTGCTGCGCTTGGTGCAGCTTTACCACTGGCTTGTGGAGCAGAGGGGCAGTCTTTAACCATGTGGCCCACCTTGCCACACCTGTAACAGGCTCCAGATATTCTGTAGCAGACTCCCTTGTGCTTCTTGCCACATTCAGAACAGGGTGGTATGAATCCACTCCCTTGACTGAGGCTAGTTGTTAACCCCGTATTCTGTTTCTTGTTGGCTGGGTTGTGCTTGCCTTTCTTAAATTTGAAACTCTGCCTTTTACCATGCCATTCAGTTGTTGGTGTCTCAGATTGTTTCACTGCTGCAATGTTTGACTCGGCCATCAATGCCCGGTCAAGAACACCCACAAAAGTCGGTAATTTCAAAACATTTATCCGGTCAAGTATTGCCACATTAAGGCCACCTTCAAATTTTCTGGCCTTCTTATATTCAGTATCCACCATGTGCGGTGCATATCTAGCAAGCTCAGTAAATTTCGTCTCGTATTCTGCAACGGACATTGTGCCCTGCTTCAGCTGTTCAAACTCAGTTACTTTCCTATCCCTGACACACTGAGGGAAGTACTTTTCAAAGAAGGACTCCTTGAACTGAGCCCAAGTCATAACAGTGTTTGTTTCACGGATTAACATCCACCACCTTCTAGCTTCTTCTTGTAAGGTGAAGGTAGCTAACAGTACTTTGTTTGCTTCTGAGCACGGAAACACTTCGAACAATTTTTCCGTTTCCAGAACCCAAGCTTCAGCTTTTAACGGTTCAAGGCCTCCCTGGAAGGATGGCGGTTTCATCTTACTGAATTTATGGGTGAGAGCAATAATATCCCCATCATCCGCATTCGCATTAGGTTCCGGCTGTACCGGAGGAGGAGGTGGGGGCGGTTGGTTCTGTTGTTGCTCAAGTCTAGCAGTTATCAGTTCTATCATTCTTTCCATTCTTTCCATTCTTGCCTCGGTAGACGAGGATTCGGGTTCATTTGCATTGTCCATTTCACTATAAGCAGTTATAACAGTTTTAAACATAAGCAGTCATTTGCTTACCAGTTTAACACATTAACAGATATTCAGTCATAACATAACCACACACTTAACATGCTCATGAGATACCCTAATCACTTTCTAGGACACCCTATAGCTCATTTGGACACGTGTGTGCGGTATAACTCGTGGTTAAGTATCGCTCTGATACCACTCTGTCACGACCCAAACCCGGCCCTATGGGTTTAGTACCGTAACCGGCCAGTAATCCGAGATTACCGAAGGCCTGCAGATACAGTAATACAGTAAAACAGAGTACAGGGCCTGGCGGAAGCCAATACAGTAATTAAGTAGTGTCCATTGAGCTGTGACAGTCTGTATGCCAAAAAGATTTTTCATATATTCACACATAAACAGTACAGTACAGTATGTACAATATTCACATCCATTCAAACTAGGGACTCAACCCTATAGAACAGTACAGAAAACATTCCGTCTGTACAAAACAGTACGGTCTATACAAAATTTACAGTCACACAGTACAGGGACCTACTCCCTGTATAACAGTACAGTAAACAGTCAGTCTATACAGAACAGTGAAACAGTACAAAAAGGGGGAAATTCTAGAACACCCCTAAGCCTTAACAGTAGGCTCGGAACCTCGCAGTGAGGCACAACGGCTGGCTTGACAAAACTGGAGTAACCCTGACGCCTCTAGCTGCGGTCTGGTGCCTGTACACCTACATATATATATGAGCAGTGAGCTAAAGCCCAGTGAATAACACAATATGTAAAGAGGTTAAGAATGAATGTCCTTACAGTATGAAAACAGTTCATTTCAATCAGTCATTCAGTTGTTCAGTACAGTAAACAGTCATATGTGGTACATCCATTAGCATAACAGTAACAGTAGGTCTTAAAAGACCGAACAGTAATGATGGCCATCAATCAGTAAACAGTAGTGGTTCCACGAGGGAACCGACAGAGAATTCTGTCGCAGTAACAGTAAACAGTAGGTGCTAAGGATGCCACAGTACAGTTCAGAAATAAAGGACATACATTCATTCAGTAAATAATACCAGTTCAGTAAACAGTTCAGTTCAGTATTCAAAAGATAATCAGTTGAACATATCTTTACACAATTGTTACTCACAGAGTTCTGGGCTACAGTATGCTAGAGCTCACAGAGTTCTGGGCTACAGTATGCTAGAGCGTGTCTCCCCAGTTGCCAACCCTACACAGTTCACAGGTTGAACACACTAAGCTACACAGTTGGGAAATCTCATAACTTAATCCCTAATTGCCTCGGTGTGTTCTACAATGATATCCTCATCAAGATGCCTTAAACTAGGCCTAAGAATGCCTAGGATGGAATGAGGATGCAAAAATACACTTAGAAAACATTTTGCAACTTTGCTGAAAATAGGGGCTTCGCTCGAGCGAGACTTTATACGCTCGAGCGTAAGTCCAAAATCAAAGGCTTCGCTCGAGCGAGGAATCCTTCGCTCGAGCGGTCTGCAAAACAGTAAAAGTACTGGATGCTGAAAATCTACGCGCGATGGTCGCTCGATGGTCGCTCGAGCGGAGCCCTGGACAAAGGTGCTCGCTCGAGCGGGGAATCCTTCGCTCGAGCGAGGAAGCCAAATCTGGAATTTCCAGATTTGCCTCCCAAGCTCAAACCAAGCATTCAACCACTCCAAACTCGACCTCTTGGGCCCAAATTCTGGAAAACATCATTAAATTCAATGTATAACAAGTCTCAAAGCTCAATTTATGAATTCAAGCCCCAAAGGTGAGTCAATTAGAACCATATTCAAACCCATTTTCAAGAACAACATTCAAACATGTCATGCATGAGTTTTAAGCCAAATTAAGGCTCCAAAGCTTGATCAAATGAGCTCATTTCTTTTCAAATCAGATGGAAACATGGTCTATAACAACAATATGAGCATGCATGCACTAATGTCTATGTATTCAACCTCAAATTGCAACAATACCAACATGCATGCAAGAAATGATCTTCAATCCATCATTTATGGACCAAATCATGACTTAGCTCTACAAATTAACATGAATCATGCAAGAACTAGCTCAAACACATCAATAAAGGTTGAGTTCTCTTACCTAGAGCCTCAATTACTAGTGTAGGACCACAAAGCAACAATCAACCTTCAATTCTCTAAGTTGTTTAAGCCAAATCCCAAGAACTACACAAACTCTCACTCTCTCTCTCTCTAAGTCGGCAAAGCAAGGAGAAAGGCTGATGAAATGTTTTGATTCAATGTGTGCAAGGCTCTAGCATCACTAGGTAGTGTGCCACTAAGGGTGGCAATATGGTAAATAAACCGAACTCTTTAATTAGCTTATTTAATCTAATTTAATCATACCTAATCAATTTTCAGATAAATATACCATAAAATCACATTAATTATGAGGGTCACGGAACATCAATCGGTTTCTAATTCGGCCGCCGATAAGGCCTTCAATTAGCAGTTTACACATATAAACATGAACAGATCAAACAAACAGTCAACAGATAAAATGCAATTCAAACAGACGTATTCACTCAATTCAGTTTCAATTTCAGTCAGTCGGTTCAGTATTTCATTCAGTTCGATTATCAGTTAGTTATCAGTCATTATCAGTTCCGTTTAACAGTAACTGGTGATCAATCGGTCAATAATCAGTAAACAGTATGAGGGTTGTTACATTTTAATTATTTTTATTTCATTAACTATATTTATCTATTGTGCTGGTCATAATTTTTATTAGGGTATTATTATTTTTATTTGTAAAAACCTAATTTACCTCTCCTCTTAGGTTGTCTTTTGGATAACAATTAGGGTTTGTGAGTTTTCAGTTGGCGCATGTGTTTTGATCATAGAGTTAAAATTACAATTAATTAAAAAATTGAGGGACTTCAAAGAAATAATTTAAAAGTGAGGAACTTCCGAGAAAATAAAATTTTTAGGGGCCTCACAAAACCCTAATTCCAAACCCTAATTTCATCAAATTCTTCAATTTTCTTGAATTCAAACACAAACACACATATGCACACAAAGATAACCATAGACAATTATCAAATCAAATTCTATCAAACCCTAATTTCCATCAAATTCTTTAATTTTCTTGAATTCAAACACAAACACACGCATATATACACACAGAGAGATAATTACAGACAATCACAGGTCTATACAAAATAATTAATTAATTACAAATTTAAATTCAACAAACACAGATATATACATAGATACATATATATGTATAGATCTATACACTGTGATAGATATACATCTAGAAAACAAACACAATATACATATATATAAAAAATATAGGGTAAATTACACTTACACCCCCTGAGATTTGGGTTTGATACATATTACCTCCTGACGTTTGGATAATTACACTAACCCCCTGTCATTGTAATTATTTAGACGGAATGAAAACATTGAACTCATACACTCTTTCTTTTCATGCTTTATTTTACTTCCTCTGTTTCTTTTTTCTTTTTTTTCCCTTTTTCCTTTGCTTTGCTTTACTTTTTTTTTTTCAATGTAATTTTTTCTATTTTTCTACTAAGAGTTGTTGCCTTTTATATAAGTAAGGGGGATTGTGAAATGAGACTATTAACCACAGGGGTGGGAACGTAATTTCCAGAACGTCAAGGGGTGAAATGTAATTGGACCAAACTTCAGGGGGTCAGTGTAATTTACCTAAAAATATATATAACTATGAACTGGGGAAGGAAGAGCCAGAGTCGAGTCCCATCAAAAGCACTCAGATCTGACCCTCCGTGAAGTTATATCCTTTAGCGACGGCAAACGACCGAGTTGGTTGCCAATTTCGTGCAGTTACTAGCACCACCAGAAAACCCTAGGTCGAAACCCTAGGTCGCAGCGGCGACGGGGACTGATGGAAGATGATGATGATTCGGATGTGGGGATGTGAAGTGTAGGAGAAATAGAGACATAGAGACAAATCAATGTCGATATCATCGTATTATGATCTTCTCATTGGCTGATCTACAATCTGAACAATTGATAGATAGATCGTTGGTGAAGAGTAGAGAAGAGAGATGAGAGAGAGACGGTGGCGGCTATATCCTTCCAACTCAAATCGGGACATTGCCGCTATTACTCTAGTGCTAGCAGCAGAGAGAGACATAGACAAGCAGTTTTTATTTTTTGGCAGTGCATGGGGGTGTTTGAGAAGTTGCTATTTTAATAGGCTATTTTAGTTTTTGACTATTTTAGTAGGTTAAATTTTTTGTATTTGGAAGGATAGTTGGATTTTTTTGTAATTGGATGTAATATTTGTGAGAGAAAAAATAAAATGATTATGAATTTGATGTGACATTTTGTCTGATTGACTATTGTAGTCTATTTTGTCATTTGTAAATTTTAGTCCAAAAAGTTAAAAAAAAGCCTTTGCCAAACACCTCTTATATCATATATGAATAGGGTATTTTAGTTATTTAACTTAAACTTGTCCTTAAATAGGGTATTTTAATCATTTAACTTAAACTTTTAACTTAACCTTGTCCTTATGGACAAATTAATTCAGCGCTTGGACTTCTTGCCAAACAAAATTTCAAATTATATTTTTGAGCCGATTGCCCTATAAAAAATTGATTTAAATATGAGGCGGGAGTAGGAGAAGTAGTCAATAGTAATTATGCAGTTTTTTTTTAAAAAATGCTAGAGGTCTTAAAAATTTTATTAATACAAACACATTTTTTGAGATTTGTTTAAAGGAAAATACTATGGATCTTAAATAAATTACTAAAATTTTTACCAAATTTCTCACATGTGTGTAAGACCCACACAAATCACATGTGTGTGAGTCCACACCCATCTAAGAGGTTTGATAGAAAATTTAGCCTATGTTTGGGAAGTGGGTTGGTTTTTTGGTTTTTTTGGAGTTAAAAAGCTTGGTTTGTGAATGATTTTTGATTTTTTTGAATTTTTTGAATTTTTTGTAAGAGAAAAAATGTAATGATTATGGATTGGATGTGATGTTTTGTCTTATTGGACTAAAAAACCTATTTTTTTTTGTGTGGCTATTTTAGCCCAAAAAACCTCAAAACCAACTTGCCAAACGAATGCTTCGTAATTTATTTGGAATCCCTAACATAACTTTGTTTAAAATACAAATTATCTCCTGTAATTCTAGAAATTACATCTCACTCATTAAAGTTTATAATTTCATAACAAATGAACATTTTTATTAATAAATTATCAAGTTAATTAATAATTTTTAATAATATTAAAAATTTATTTCAATTACTAATTTAAGTAATTTTATTATTCTATAACAGTGCAATTAGAAATTTTATTTTTCCAATTAATTTTGTTAAATAAAAAATTCTAATAAAAATGTATTTATAATTTTTGAAATTAGCAGAAATAATCTGTATTTTAAATAAATCTGAATAAATATTTATAATTTACCCTTTTTTTTATTTTTATTTTAATGTGAAGCAGGGGCAGCAGCAGTAACCCGTGTACGTCCGTCTTGTCTTTCTAGGCATATTTCCATTTCCAAAACTCCCACAACAATTTTCTCTCACTCCGCCAAACCCTTCTTCACGAATCACCTGCAACATTAATTCTGTCTCTTTCTGATTCACACACACAAACACACACACACACCCTCTCTCTCTCTCAATGAAAACAAATTTGAAAGAGATATAGTCAGCAGCGTCGTTATTGTGGTGGTGATGGCGACGTCGGCATTCAAATCAACGTCGAAGAGAAGTCCAATCGGATCGAATTCGAACGGAGAGGAGAAGTCTGGTGGTTCATCTAACAGGGCTCACCGCAGGTCCAGAAGTCTTAGCCGCTGCCCTTCCGACTTGAGGGGACGAAGTTTCGTGAATACGGTCAGAGGATCGGCCTTCCCCGAAATCACCCTCCTACACGATCTCGGTATTGACTTCTTTCCACGAAATCACTCGACCCAGAACCAGAACCAGAACCAGAAGGAGAGAGGACGTTCGCCTCGTTGTTCTGAAATTAGTCCTGCAACCACTGCCACGATTTCATCGTCACCGCTAAGGCGTGGAAGGTCGGTGTCCAGACAAACCTCCCAAGTTGATAGAGTTTCTGGTGGTGGGAAGACTACTTCCGATGCTAATTCCAGACGAAAGCGCTCTGTTTCTCTGGTTCCAAGTCAGACTAGTGATTCTGAGGTACAGCTTGTTTGGTTTGGATTTTCGCCCTTTTCAAAAAATTGTTTGGTGCGTTTGATTTAGTTTTCCCAATTTAATTTTTTGGAAATTGAGCCCTCGTTTGAGAATAATTTTTTAATTTTTTAATTAAAATATAATGTAAAAAAATTAATATATTTTGAATATTTTTTTAATTTTTTATAAAAAGATATGTAAAAATAAAAAGAAATTTTTTTTTTTGATTTTTTTTTATAAATTGTTGATTTTTTTGTGTAAATTGTTGATTTTTTAATTTTTTAATAATTTTTTAACTTTTTAATGAAAAAGTCGTTTGTCTAATGAGTCTTATTTTTTTTTTCTTTTTTATTTTTATTCTTAGTAAATATTTTTAAAATTTTAAAATATATTTTTTTAAATTTTTTTTAAATGCACATTTCTTACATATATTTACAAAATAAAATATTTGTGAAAAAATATTTTAAAAAATTAATAGATATACAAAAATATGAAAAATGTACTGAATTTATATATATATATTTTTATGTTTTTGGTATGTAGTGAATTTTTTTAAAGATATTTTTTATGAAAATTATAGTTTTTAAGTTGTATTTATGTTAGGTGTGTTTGAAAATTAAAAAAATTATTTAAAATATTAAAAAAATTCAATAAAAATAAAAAATATGAAAAATAAGAAAGTAGAATTTTTTGAAATGTATTTTTAGAAAGCCCAAACCAAGCAAATTATTTTTTTAACTTTCTGTAATTTTTTGTTTTTTACTAAATATTCTTTAAATATCAAAAAAAAAAAAGGAAAAAAAAAAGGAGAATGTAGTATATTTTTCTTATTTTTATATATTTATTGATTTTTTAAAATATTTTTTATAAATATTTTAATTTTTAATACATCCAAAAAAGGTGTATTTAAAAAAGTAACAAAATTACTTAAAATTTTAAAAATATACAGTAAAAATAAAAAATAAGAAAAATATAAAATTCAATTTTTAAAAAATCGAATCCAGAAAATTAACAACCTGAATTTCATTTTTTTTAAAACCTGTACTGAGGTTTGTTTGTTAATAAATTAATTTGTTGGTAGGTTAGGTATTATATAAATGAACTTCATGATACTTTTCCTTTTCATATTGCTTATTTAGGCCTTGTTTAGGATAAATTAAAAAGTTAAAAAATTATTAAAAAAAATTAAAAAGTTATACTATTCAGGTACCTTGTGGGGGAAGCCACTAGGACAAAATTATTATTTTGTCTTTTAAATTCAACTATTCAAAAGTTAAAAAGTCAAAAGGATAAAATGATCATTTTGATTTTATTATAATATTTTATTACACATTTTTTGTAAAAAGTCAAAAAATTATCCCAAACTTATATATTTTTTTCTCTACTTTTTTAAGCAAAAAGTCAAAGGGTGAATTTATATAGCATATCCCAAACAACTACTAAGTCTATGGGAGTAGGGTAAATTAATTGTTTTTTATTTTATTTTTTATTTTTTACATGAATGTGAAACCTAAGATACATAAACATGTAGTTCACTTTAATTTGAAGAAATAATGCTACACTTGTCATATTTTTTAAGGAAAATTACACGAGCGAGAAGTGGGAAGTGGGAAAATTATTTACTCTAAATTGGGTAAATGGTTATTACTCTAGATTGAGTATTGAATTATTGTTAATAAGTTCTGTCCATAAACAAATTAGAAATTACAAGTTCTGGGTTTAAAATTCCTAAAATTAAAATGACTAAGGGAGGAGAAACAAATCACAAAGAGAACAACGGTGACAAATGAACTCTCACAAATACCCAAATTCACTAAACCCAAATACAAGTTCCCTCAAAATCATCTTTACCAAAAAGCTCTCTATACAAGCCTAGTAAAGTCTTAGGTTTCGTTGGGAAACATGCTATTTTAATAATTTTTTGGCTTTTTACGAAAAGATGTGCAGAAAAATAGAGAGAGTGATGTGACAACTTATAGTGACTTTTTAACTTTTAATCTAAAACTAAAAGTTGCCAAACGAGGCCTTAGTTTTAATCAAGAAACACCAAGGAACAATTCTTGCAAAGAGACAAAGGATCTAACTAATATAATCAAACATCCCAAACAAAAGATAAATAGCGATTCAAACAATACACAAGCTCTCTAACTTGCTGAGAATAATAGATGACATTCAGTAATAACTCCAAGAGGTCATGAAGAATCCTATGAAGACCATCCAACAAGAAACAAAGATCTCTGTTAGAATTTCCCATCTTTACCTTCACCTACTCCACTACACACTCCACTTCACCTACCTCCACTTCACCACACACTCCACTTCACCTAACCCACTATCACCTCCACTACACCTACTACCACATTTTCTTCTATATATAGATTGTATAGGAATTGTAATTTATCAATCTTGTAACAATCAGATATCAATCAATAATACATCATTTTTTTAACATGGTATCAGAGCAGAGATAAGATTTAAACCTATATTTCTCTCACCGGCGGGCAGTCGGTCGGCAACCTTGCCTTCACTGCCCGCTGGAGATTGGTACACATACCTTCACTCCACTGCCACAAAGTCTTCTCTTCCTCCGCTTTTCTTTCCTCTCTCAAAAATTCCCCATCATCACTGACGTTCCGACTCTACCATTTTCAAACCTTCATCCTCCTCATTTTTATCTAGGGTTAGGGTTTTGCAGTCGCCCAATCTCTCTAACAATGGCAGCTCCTCCGGTAGAGTCGGTCCAGTGCTTCGGCCGAAAGAAGACCGCCGTGGCCGTCACCTACTGCAAGCGTGGCCGTGGCCTGATCAAGATCAACGGCTGCCCCATCGAGCTGGTGGAGCCTGAGATCCTCCGCTACAAGGCCTACGAGCCCATCCTCCTCCTCGGCCGCCAACGCTTCGCCGGCGTCGACATGCGCATCCGCGTTAAGGGCAGTGGCCACACCTCCCAGATCTACGCCATCCGCCAGAGCATCGCCAAAGCACTCGTCGCTTTCTACCAGAAGTATGTTGATGAGCAGTCGAAGAAGGAGATCAAGGACATTCTCGTCAGGTACGATCGTACTCTCCTCGTCGCTGATCCTAGGCGCTGCGAGCCCAAGAAGTTTGGTGGTCGCGGTGCTCGTGCTAGGTTCCAGAAGTCTTACCGTTAAAAGACCAATATATCATCACTATGCTTTTTTTTTTTTGTTATTAGTCTGTTTTGGTTTTTATGTCTCTAGAGTGTAGTACCAGTACCAAACCCACATTTTTATTTAACCACACAAACACTCACCCCACTTCTTCTCTCTCTCCTATTTTTCAAACCCACAAATTTTTTTTAATCCACAGACACAAACCCTCTTTTTTTGTTGTCTGGCCACCGCCCCACTTTTGTCTGTCACTTTTGCTCTTACCCCCTTTACCTTTATTTATTTTATTTTATCTTCACTTTTTCTTTATCTGCAGCTGCTCCACAGGGCACATGCTTATATTATTATTATTATTATTATTATTATTCTTACACAAAAAAAAAACAAAAAAACAAAAAAAAAAAAAAAAAAAAAAAAAAAAAAAATAATTCCAACCCATTACAGGTTTTCACCAACCATGGGCCACGCAACCCACGTGAATCAATACAATAAAATAAAATAAAATCAAATAAAAACAAGGCTTAGCAGGCTGAACTTTCTCAGAAGCCTGATTATATTTGTTATTATTATTATTATTATTACTTTTGTTCTCCTAGCTTGTAATTTTCTTATTATTGTGGAAAAACAAGATGATTTGTTATTTTTGTCATTTTATTCATATCAGGGGATCAACCCCGATCACACTTTTTACATAAAAAAAAAAAAAAAAAAAAAAAAAAAAAAAAAAAAAACAACAACAACAACACAAATCGGAATAGTGGGATTTTTCTTCTCTACTCTGCCGCCGGTCTCTTCTTCTTGCCTCCGTCTTGGGCGGTCCTTGACGGTGTTGCCTCCGTGTTTCCTTGTCCACCGAGCACGTTCACTCCCCCATACTCCTCCACTGCAGCATATGGAGGACCTCCAAATCGGAACATCACGGTGGCCTTCCGCTTCAGCTCCTTATTTTCCGCCTTCAGCACACTTATCTCTGCTCGCGCATCCTTATACATGCGTTGGAGCAGAGCCAGTTGGGAGTTTAAATGCTGCACCTCATTTGTCCTACTCTGCAGCCGGTTCGACAGGTTTGTGACCGCCGTCATGCTTTCCACACATGCCTTCAAAGTATACTGATTGGCCTCCACATCCGACTGCACTGCCATTCTTTGCTCCACCGACCGCATCGGAAAGTTCAACGGAGCAAACTCCGGGGCGCTTGGTTGAGTTTCCAGTGCCGCCGCACCAGTTCTCTCTCTCGTTGACTCGTTGAGGTCGGGAAAGAGGGTGAGCAGCCCGCGGGAAGACGATGAAGCCATTTTCTAGGCAACAGAGTGTTACAGAGTGTCTCTCTCAGAAATCTCTCTCAGAAAACAGAGTGTTACAGCGTATCTCTCTCAGAAAACAGAGACACCAGAGTATTACAGAGTATCTCTCTCAGAAATCTCTCTCAGAGAACGAAGAGGTTTCCACTGGTTAGTTATGCTTTCAAGCCTCAGCCTCCGTCTTGGTTTAATAGCCGAGGTAGCCACGCGCATCGCGCGCCTCTTGCCACCAGACGACAAAACGGGCGCGCAAGCCAAGACGCCCGACAAACTGGCACGCCTTTTCATGGCACATCTTTTGATAAAGTGGACACGCCTTTTGATGAATTGGGCACGCTTTTTGATGGCACGCCTTTTGAAAAATTGGGCACACCTTTTGAGGGTGCGACTTTTTAAGGGTCCGACAAGACTCTATAAACTGTCCCGACATTTGATACCGGTTAGCTTTTTTAAGGGTCCGACAAGACTCTGTAAACTGTCCCGACATTGATTCCGGTTAGCTCCTTTATGGGTCCGACAAGACTCTGTAAACTGTCCCGACATTGATTCCGGTTAGCTCCTTTATGGGTCCGACAAGACTCTGTAAACTGTCCCGACATAGATTCCGGTTAGTTTCTACAAGGGTCCAGCAAGACTCCGTAAACTGTCCCAACAACTGTCACCACATTGTCTGCTATAACGGTCCGACATGACCCCGTAAACTGTCCTACTACATCGGTCCGACATGACCCCGTAAACTGTCTTCTACAACGGTCCGACATGACCCCGTAAACTGTCTTCTACAACGGTCCGACATGACCCCATAAACTGTCTTCTACATGGTTATGACACCCCCATACAGTGTCCTCTACACCGTTATGACACCACCTTTCAGTGTCTTCACCAACGGTCTGACACGACCATTCAGTGTCTCCTATCCTTTTTTATTTTTATGTATTTTCTTGTTTTGTTACTCTCTCCAAACTCAAGTTGGTTAGTTTCTCTCCTCCTTGAGTTTGCGGGGGGCTGTTAGAATTTCCCATCTTTACCTTCACCTACTCCACTACACACTCCACTTCACCTACCTCCACTTCACCACACACTCCACTTCACCTAACCCACTATCACCTCCACTACACCTACTACCACATTTTCTTCTATATATAGATTGTATAGGAATTGTAATTTATCATTTTTTTAACAATCTCTAACTCATTAAGGAGAAGAGATACCTCTCACCAAGATCTCTAAGAGGCCACCAAGAAACTTGTGAAGATCAGATCACTTGATAAGAAAAAAAAAGGATCACCAAGTGACTAATGGCCACACAAAAATCAAAATTCTACCAAAGATTCAAAGGCCTACCAATGAAACCCCCATGGGGGCACCCAAGGGACTAAAAATCATCAAGGGAGAGAGTGTCTTCATATAGTCTAAGAATCCTTCCTAAAATTAATCTAAGTCAAAGTTGGAAGTTAGTGGAAAGGACAAGTGGCAACGAAGCAGGGTAATAGTGATAGTGGATTCTGATAATGACATCAACACAAGGTGCATAAAGAAGGTGGCTATAGAGAGGAGGTTACACCAAGAGACAGTGGGATGACAGATGGCAATCTCTTAAGCAAAGAGGGACCATGATCAGCTATAATCAGAGAAAAACATGGAAAATGGCTACAAAAGAGGAGGTCATTCAGTAGATGTGGATCACCAGCTGAAAAGCTATAAAAGGACAACGGGACACAAGGAGAAAGGGACAACAATCAACATTACACCAAACTAGCGTAGCATAGAGTAGCATAGGAGTAGTGTTCTTAGGAGTAGTCTTGTAATTTTAACTTCATCCTGTTAAACTCTGGAGATTATAGCTTCATCTTATATTTCCCTGCCTTTCACTCTAAAGAAGTCCTTGAACCTTTCAAGGCATTGAACCTACAACACAATCGCTTAGTTTACCTTTGTTGTTTGGTAAGATTTGAAGTCTAGGTTCTGTCGATCTACGCCTAACAAGAAATTTTACTAATAGTTTCCTTACACGAAGTCCAAAACCAAGAAGGAAACATCTAAAACAAAATTTTATGAAGTTCAAAATGAAGTCCAAATAAGTATTCCACAAATCCATTCCAAAAAGGACTCAAAATCATGTCCAACCTGACTTTGGGAAGTCCAAACACGAAGTGTAACCATGTTAAAGCACATCTACTGCCAAACCCATCATCTATGGAGGAGTAGAGAGCAGAACTTGTGGACTTGCGTCAAAGGTTCCGCTCAAGTGGAGCCCACCACCGCTCGAGTAGTGAAGAGCAGAAACTTCGAGCCAAAATCAACATAAATTCACTTATTTTATTAAAAAATTAAAAAAATAAAATTAGATCCCCACTTTTTATTTATTTTATTTATATTTTTATACTTGCAATGTGTTTTATTAGTGTCCAGGACACATTTGGACACTTGTTCAATGTGTGTCCGTGGCTTCTTGTTTTAGTAGTGGTTGTGTTACTTGGAATATGATAAGCTCTCATTGCTAAGAAGCATGAACCTGGTGGACACAAAAGCACCGGACACTTGATTTAAAAAAATGGGTACACATCAATAAAATATTTTTCCACATATTTTTATTTGCTGCAAATTAGTATTATATTCACAACCAATCAAAATTAACAAAAACCAACACTAATTCTATATTTAAAAATAACCCTTTTAAATTAACACTTATCGTTTATATATATATTTTAGATGATCTATTTAGTATTTAAATCTAAGAAAAGAGTAATAAACATTCAACATTGAACATTCATCAAAAGTACTAAAGAAAATGGGAGAATAGACAAATTGGCATGTCCCTAGCGTGTCTCTTGAAAAAAATAAATTAAATAAGGGCACATGCCGCGTGGTGTGCCATACGTGTCCCCCGCTGTGTCCACTTTTCTGGCATAGCTACGTCACTTGTTTTGAAGTGTCAGTGCTTCATAGACTCAGTGTTTCTTTTTCTTTTCTTTTCTTTTTCCTGTGCTATCTTAAACTAGGAACAAATTTTGTCTTGTTTTATTTAGCGAAATCAAATTTTTATTGATCACAGAGTGATATAGATCATTCTCAGAATTCTGGCAAACATGCAAATATGAAGAGTTTCGATGGTGGAAATAGCCAGATGCCTTCATTTCAGAAGCCAACAGTTTCAAGTCATCGATGGCTGGGAAGGTCTCCCAGCCAAAAAGATCTATCAAAAAACCATGATGGCTACTCGGTAAGAGTTCTTCATCTCTTGTTCATGAAAGAGTCCACATGCAGGACTCCACTTTTCTAATTACTTAGTTGATGATGGAGTGATATAGATCATTGAAATTTGATTAGCAGATCAAGTTTGATGATTGAGTTGAAAGTTCATGATAACTTTATTATACTATGCTTTGGACCTTTCCAAAGACATAACAAATGAAGACTAAACCAATTTTTATGTAATGCTCTGGACCTTTCAGAGTCAGTCTTCTGCACTAACTGATGATGAAGCAAGAGATGGTCATTCTAGTAAAAATATGATTGAGAAGACAATTCGGGCAGTTTATGCGCAGGAAAAGGTTGGTTGATTCGTAGAAAGTAATAATTAATTTGTTAGTGAACAATCTCTCTGTTCTATTCTTTTCACATGTCACTTCATGTTATCTTTGGTTGCCTTCCAGGCAGAACATCCTTCTGGGGATGATGTGAATAGTGGGTTGTATGAAGCAATGCGGAAAGAACTTAGATATGCTGTTGATGAAATCAGGATGCAACTTGAACAAGTCTGTTGTAATTTAGAATTTTGTAAACCTGCTTTCAAATCATTGATATGTTTCCTTAACATTTACGGTAGTGTATGCTATTTGCTGAAACTTTTTGGGGTTTCTTTTCAACTTATACAGGCCATGGATAGAAAAACCTCTGCTTTAGCAAGTGGCAATCGTTTGCAGTCAGACAACTCAGATGTTCTTCAAGCTGTTTCTACAATCAGAAAAAATTACTCAATGAAATTAGAACAGGTGTGTTGTCAAATATAATTTTTCTCTTCAAAGAATTGTCATCTCTTGAGGTAATGTTTATATATATATTGATTTGTATGTGGAAATTATTATTGTCTGTGAACTGCATATCTCAAAGAAACTAAAAGTTTCGTGGGAGAATATACAATAGCTTATGATAATTATACGTTTATATTGTAGAAATGTGGTAATAACTTGATGGTTTGGTTGGTGATCTTGGAGAGTTTGAGGGCCCTGTCAAATGTTTGAAGTTTTTTATTTTGCCGTCTGTTAAATTTGATAGCCATTGCTAGTAAAGGAGGGTATTCATTTGTGTATATTCTTCTTGGGTATGGTATTGTGAGAAAGACCTTTTTTTTTCTTTTCTTTGCTTCTATTTTTTATTTTTTATTTTTTTTGGGTTGCTAAAATGATAATTATGAAGTATTTTTAATTCTCAGGTAAAGTTTGGTTTCATTTTTGTTAAAAATACATGGTTTAAACTATATTATAGTAGCAAGGATAGACATAGGAATGGGTAGGAATAATAGTTGTTGAGGGTCTTGTAGAAAATGTAGTTGTAGTCATTAGGAAAGGTGATTGGATTATATTAGTTAAACTAGTTATTGGAGAAAATATAGTGAACCTTATTAGTGCATATTCCCCCCAAGCAAGATTAGTTGATTAGACTAAGAGAGAATTTTGGGACCAAATGGATGAGGTATTACAGGAGATATCCGCAGGAGAGAATCTTGTTATAAGTGGAGATTTCAACGGCCATGTAGGAATAGATAAATTAGGTCATGAGATGGGGCATGGTGGGTATGATTTTGGTGATAGAAATGAAGCTGGATAGAGTATTTTAGATTTTGCGTTGGCTTCTGAACTGGTCGTGGCCAATACTATATATAAGAAAAGAAAGGAGCATTTGATAACCTTTAGGAGTAAGTCAATTAGCAGCCAAATAGACAACCTTTAAGAGTGGGTTAATTAAAAGCTAAATAGATTACTTTCTTAATTAGAAGCCAAATAGATTACTTTCTAGTAAGAATAGTGGTCCGTCTAAAATGCAACAACTGTTTAGTGATTCCTGGAGAGAGCCTGACGTCTCACATAGGATTTTGGTACTAGATTTATGCTTCAAAGGGCAATACCAAGTTAGGAAGTATAGTGGGCGTTGCAGGACGAGATGGTGGGACCTAAAAGGGGATAAATTAGAAATATTTAAAAATAAAATGGTTGAAGAACGTACTTGTGATTTAGAAGATGATGCTAACACTATATGGAACTCAATGACCAATTGTACGAGGAGAATCTCAAGGGAAGTCCTTGGAGAGTCTAATGGAAAGGGACCCACCTCTAAGGAAACTTGGTGATGGAGAGAGGAGGTTCAAACGGTAGTAAAGACGAAAAAAGAGTGTTTTAAAAAGTGGTAGAATGATAGAATTGAGAAAAACCTTGAGAGTTATAGATTGGCTAATAAGGAGGTCAAAAAAGTAGTGAGAGAGGCTAAGTGAAAAGCCTATGATGACTTATACACTAGACTAGATAGTAAGGAGGGAGAGAAGAGAATATACAAACTTGTTAAGATAAAAGAGAGGAAAATAAGAGATTTTAATTTGGTTAAGAGCATCAAGAGTGTGGACTCTAAGGTATTGGTGAAGGATGAAGAAATTAAGGAGATGTGGAAGACCTATTTTGAGAAGTTGTTAAATAAGGAACATGGAGGAAGTAACTAGTAATAAGGAAAACCAAGACTACATGTTCTATCGTAGGATTAGGAATTTTGAAGTGGAGATTGTACTTAAGACGATGAAATCGAATAAGGCATTAGGACCTGATAATATCCCTATTGAAGCTTGGAAATGTTTGGGTAAGAAGAGGGTTGCTTGGTTGACTAGGTTATTTAGTAAGATTTTGTTAATTGAGAAAATGCCAGAGGAGTGGAGGAAGATTATTTTAGTGCCAATCTATATGAATAAAGGAGGATGTCCAGAATTGCAACAATTATAGAGAAATCAAGCTGATGTGTCATATAATGAAAGTGTGGCAGAGAGTGATAGAACGTCAATTGCGAGATATAACAGAGGTATCAGAGAATCAATTTGGATTTATGCCTAGTAGGTCAACAATGGAAGTGATCTATCTTTTGAGGAGAGTAATAGAAAAATATAGAGAGAAGAAAAGAGACATTCATATAGTTTTTATTGATCTTGAGAAAGCATATGATAGAATGCATCGGGTTATAATCTGGTGAGTGTTAGAGAAGAAGCGGGTGATAAAATGCTGCATTGATGTGATTAGGGATATGTATGAAGGTGTGGTGATCACTATTAGATCGTCGGCTGGAGAGATAAGTGAATTTTCAATTACTGTGGGGTTGCACCAATGATCAACCTTAAGTCCTTATTTTTTTGTTTTAGTTATGGATGAGCTAGACGAAAAATATTCAAGATGATGTGTCATGGTGTGCTTTTGGCAAATGATATCGTGTTAGTGGATGTGAGTAAACAAGGAGTTAACACTAAGTTGGAGACTTAGAAAGAAGCCATTGAATCTAAAGGATTTTGGATAAGCAGAACCAATACAGAATATGTAAGTATAATTTTAGTAGCAGTAACAATGGAAACATAAGAGAAGTGAAGATTGAGAACCAAGAACTACTTAAGAGTGAACATTTTCGTTATATAGGATCGATTATCACGGCGGTTAGGGAGATAGAAGCAGATGTGATCCATAGAATTAAAGCGGGGTGGTTTAATTGGAGGAGTGCATCTGGGGTATTGAGCGATAACGAGTATCCACTAAACTAAAAGGAAAGTTCTATAGAATAGTTATTAGACTAGTGATGTTGTATGAGACGGAATGTTGGGCAACTAAGAAACAACATGTAGATAAGATGAGTGTTACTAAGATGAGGATGCTAAGGTGGATGTGCGGTAAGATTAGAAAAGACAAAGTTAGAAATTAGTCTATTTGTGAATGAGTATGAGTAGAACCGATAGAAGATGAGCTAAGAGAGAATAGATTGAGATGGTTTGGTCATATATAACGGAGATCAGCAGAGACAGTAGTGAAGAGATGCAATATAGTGACAGTAAATGGAAGTATTAAGGGAAGGGGTAGACCTAGATTAACGTGGCTAGTGTAGTAAATAGAGATATGAATCTCTTTATTTTAACTAACGAAATGATCTTTAATAGAGTTGAGTGAAGAAGAAGGATTTATGTAGCCGACCTCATTTGATTGGACTTAAGGCTTGGCTTGGTTTTGGTTATTATTACCCCCAGGCACGTTACATTGTGCTTAAAAATGTGCACCACATCAACAATTTTAAATAAAGTATATTCGCATCAAACAATTAAAGTAGTTAAACATTTATGGAATAACGCAATTATGCAAGTAATTAAGCAATTAAATGTTTAAATGATTAAGAAAATAAAAGAACCAATTAAATCATTTAATAACTTAGATTGCAAATTATTATTTGGCTGTTGTCATTGCCTAGAGGGGAGAAAAAGTAAAACAAAAAATGATGTGTAAGCCTCTAGAGGTGAGACTATATATTTATTAAGGGGTTTTGATAGGATGTGAGCAATATATACGATCATAATTGGATTCATTAGATTGATGGGTTGATATTGCATCTATGACAAATTAGGCACAATTGAAAAAGGCTCACAACTCGTTGTGCCTTGCACTTCACACGCCTTGAGTGCCTCGGCCATGCTTCATTAAAGTCGCCTCGCCTCGCCTCATGGGTGTTGATGTGCCTTGGGTGCACCTCATGCCTCAATGTGCATTTGATTACACTGATCTACGGGAGCTCAAGCATCACAAAATTTGTTTGCCTGCAAAATGCTATTGTGTAAGAGATATGTTTTTGACAAATGACCTTAAACATAATATATTGCTAACATTGCTTTTCATGAAATGATGATAAACAAACATAACATAATAAATTTTAGTCACCCTTTAAGCACCATCTTGTGAAACTAGGTGAATGAGGGACGGTTTGTTATTGACAGCTTCATGTGAGTTTCCAGAATGTTGAAGCAATTGACAGATGAGCAAACTTTGAAAGATATGTTGTTATTTTGTGCTTTTTAAGAACTTGAAGTAGTGAAATGTTGAGTTTCCATGAATTTTCCAGTCAGAAAAGCATAAACAAGATCTCTTAGCTGAGATAGTTTTGGAGGAGCAACGTGGTAGGGAACTGTCTAAAATTGTGAAAGAATTGCTTCCTGATCCAAAGAGCTCTACAATTGTGGATAAACCATCCCGGGCCAGAAAGGTATGGTTCTCAATCTCCATATGTGTAAACTGCAGGATCTGACTTTAGTCCTTGCTGAGAGTAGTGATGTTAAAGTGTTCTATTAACTTCAATGCTTCTACAATTTTCCAGAGTAATGACAGAAACAAGGTGTCTAAACGATTGACTGAAGAGGCGGAGAAATATTTTGAGGACTTCATTTCAAATGTTGAAGATACAGATATTTCTTCATTTGATGGAGAAAGAAGTGATGCAAGTTCGACTTTAGTAGTAACAAAGACTAGAGATGCAGTGTCACATTCTAGGGAAACAGAAACATTTCATAGTACAGCAGGATCTAATTCTCTTCCTGTTGAAATGGATGGTGTTATTCTGCCTTGGTTGCAGTGGGAGACCACTAATGATGGTTCCCCTCTTCCATCCAAGAATAAGAGAGAGCTTCCTGTGACTCCAAAAAGTATCTTGTGGGATGCAAATCAGGTAACCTTCAAACTGTCACTTAGTTGTAATATTTTAATTCATAAATTGCGGTCCTAACCTTTGCTGACTAAGAAGTTATTTGCACAGAACATACTTTCATTTAGTTGTAAGTTGACTGCTTCACTGGGTTACAATACTTTCATTTAGTTGTAAGTTGTCTGCATCACTGGTTTATAAGAAATTAGTTGCCTTTTGTACTTGCGATAAGAATTATACAACATCAACTATTTAGATTTTAAATTAAAGTTGATAAATTTTTAAACAAGATTTTTTCGGCTGAAATTTCAAGTTTGATAGAACTTTAGATTTTATAGGTTGAAATTTGATAGCATATAGAACATTGAAAGGGGAAAATAAACAGACTTTACAATCTTTACTCATGCGTATCTTAAAAGTGAAAAGTTTAAGTTGGTACATGCAGTTTTCAGACTACTTTTCTCAATTGTTTGGTCATGTGTCATTTGAGTTTTAATTGTTTTACAAAATTGTTCAAATAGCATTTATATAGGCAAACATGATGTGGTTACAATAATTTATGTTTGTATTTGCTTGAAGTCAATGCTATTGAGCTGTGTAATAAAATGTTGCTTACTTGCCAATGTATTCAACCCAAACTGTCTGCCAACCCTTAAGCTGTCCAACGACCCAAGTAACTGGGTTGACATGTGGCATCATGCTGATATCAAAATGCCTATTAACAAACATAATTAGCAAAAAGGATGAGAAATAAATTGAAGATAAATTCTGATGATCTTGATCTAGTGCACTGTTCATAGATAGCCCTGTTGGTGCCACAAGATCAATTTAAGGAAATGCTAATTTACTTCACCCTTTTTTTGGAGAAGTAAATAATTCTTCGAGTCTACTGCCATCTCCACTTATTGAAAGGCTTTAAACTCCATTCTGGTTTTTAAAACCTTGATTATAGAACAAAATGTGTTTCACTCAGCCAACATTATTTATAGGATATAGTTTCAACAGTTTTTTGCATCACCCGTCAATAGGGAATTTCAGGTCATCAATTCAATATTGCTCAAATTAATTTGCATTTGTTTCCTCTGATTAAATTCTTAGATTTTGACCATCTCTTTTTGGTTGCTTGAAATATTAGTTAGGTGATTAGATTTGCTACAGAACCATGTTCTGCACTTTTTTTTGCAACAATGTGAAACCCATTTAGGCTATTATTCATGGGTTTTATGTCATCGTAACGGATGACTTACAACTAAGCATGCATTGTGGTTGTATGTTGTGGATATAGGTTGTGGTAGTCGAGGAGGGTAAGTGATGAATTCAAAGAAGTGGCAATATTTGGAAATTGGCATGATTGCAAAGAAAAACTGATAGGAACCATTCGTAATCATGTTTCTAGTATTATCAGAGTCTTATTTTATGATTAGTTTATATTTTCTAGGATTTAGGTCAAGGGTATTTCGGTAAATTTTATATTTGTTGATATGGGTTGTAGGGGTTGCTCATTGGTCGTCTTGTGGGTTAAGTTATTTAATTGGGTTTTATTAATATTCTTATTTAATTTTAAATTGATTTTAGAAGTCCAAGATATTTTAGTAGTTTTTTTTTTTTGGTTATAATTGGTTTAGGAAGTCTCAAGTCTATATGAAGTCATATAATGCTTCCAATTCAATGGAGTTGATATTTTAAAGAATTTTGAGAGCTTTGAAGCCTCTTTGGGTTTGTGTGATGCAACTCTAATCCTAGGTGTGGTATCTATAGAATCTTGATGCGATGCCTAGACCTATCTTCTTATTTGCCTTTATTTCTTTCTTAAATTTAAGCACTTCCACAGCCTAATTACTGTTCACGGGTACTGTTCACAGCACCCAGAACAGTCCCAAAAACCATTCCTTCTTCTTGTTACATTAAGCCCTAAACCTAATTCTTCCTTACACTAATAGAAGCCCTAAATTTCCCATTACTTTTCATCTTGAAACCATAACAAAAAAACCACAGAAATTCATCATTACAGCTCTCACCTCGCTGTCCCTAATCGTCCTGCATCAGCAAGTCAGTAGGATGGGGCGGGGTATGAGGAGTCCAGAGTCGGTCTCACAGTCAAGCATGCTTATACCATTATGTTCATGAGCAGAATCTTAGCTTGAGTTGAAACCCTGGGATCACTCGATGGATGCTTGTTGAGCTTTGGAATTTTTTTGGCCTGCCTCTGTGCATCAGGATACTTTTGCCATATGCGTTGGCTGGAGACAACCATATGGTTGTAGGCAGGGAAAAAGTACGTCAAGTGGTTGCTTTTCTCACTAAATAAATACTCTCATCCATTGTCGCAAAACTGTGTTTCATCTCTCTTCCTTTCAAAATGAATGAAGATATCAATCCCACAAAAAACCAGGCATCAAGGATAGCATCCTGTCTATTACCAATTGACCATTCAAGAATGGGACCAAGTGCCTACATATAATGGTGCACCCTCTGCACACACTGAGCGAAAAAGAATTAATATAAATAAATGCATGATAATTTATGTTTGTGGAATGCTCATAACAAAACATTTAGACATGCAATGATGTGTAAGCAACTTTTGCAATCAATCTAGAATCAGGTAGGAACAACAGAATAATCTGGTTGGAGTATCATGTCCAACAATCATATATACGAGGTGAAACATAATTGCACTATAAACTGACTTTTGTGGTTGCTTGGTTTAGATAGAGGCTAATGCTTACTATTATGTATTTTTGGGTCCCCTATTATCGACAAAAGCGTAGTCTATACATGCATTTTGTTTACCTTGAATTTCTCTGTCTCTCTTTACTTATTTTGTTCTAATTCTGAATAAACTCATGATTGTAAAGGGAGAAATTTCAGCACATGATCCAAGTTGTCATGCCACTAGCAGTCAGTGGAGTTGGAGCCCAGGAATGGATTGCTCGTCACTAAGTACTAGAGAAGGTACCGGAAGCATACCCAAAGAACTTGGAAGTCACCAAAGGTCAGAATTTGACATGGCAAAGTATCTTAAGCTTGAAAAAGAGGAAGATCTTCTATTTGAGAGGTGGAGAGAACAAAATAGAATCAATTGGGGCGGTTTGTTGCTTTGTAGCAATGCCTTTATTTAGTTATTATTATTATTATTACATTTTTTTAAAAGAAAATGGTTCACCTCATCTTTAAATACAGTTAAATTTTGTAAAGAAACAGTGATCGACTATAATTCTCAGGGCAGTAATTATTTTGTTTCTCTCTCTAGTTTAGTTGTCAAATGTTGGCCAAACATGTGTATGCTTTTTTTTTATTTAGGGGTTGTTTGGGGTGGTCTAAATAAGTGTATTTTTTGACTTTTTATGAAAAAAACGTGAAATATGGGTTGGGTTTGAAGTGATACGGTAGAGAGATGATATGATTTAAATAAGATGATGTAACTTAAATAGGATAGTGACTTTTTGACTCTTTTAGATTATGTCGAACTTGGCCTTAACAATGGTGTAGTGCAGATTTGAGTATGGTCTTCAATTGCCTTGACTAACATTGCTAGTTAAACAGGAAATATATTTGTCTCTGTTTCTGTTTTTATTTTTTGTTAAAAAAACCAGCAACAAATATTATATGAGAGATTGGGTGATAGACACCTCAATATTTAACTTGTTCTTTAAAAGGACAAGAATTATATGGATTATTTCAAAATCTGTTAGTATTTTAAAACTTATTTATTTTACTATAATACCCTCATATATATATGTGTGTGTGTGTGTGTGTATCATATTGCAATCACACTCTCTTCTCCATGTCTTGCTCTTATCATTGTTGCTTTCCATCGGTGCCATCGCCACTTTATATCGGTGCAACCGCCGCTCATTGTGGAACTCTTTCTCTATCATTTTCATCGCTACCGTTATTTGTTGCATCCACAACTTAAAATCTGAGATCATTCACAGTCGTCGTTGGAAAATAACGGTTTGTGACGGTTCGCAAACCTTAGATTTGAGATCCTTTACTCTCTCTCTCTCTCTGGTTCTAATGGTTCGTGTTCTGTGTGTGTGTGTGTGTGTGTGACTCATCATTTATGCTCTCTCACTCTCTCTCTCACTCTCTCTTTGTCTCTTTATCCCTTTTTGTTTTTTCTTCTTTTTCTTTCTCACGATCTTCTGTTTTTGAACTTTTTCTCATGATGCTCTGTTTTTCGAATAGTAAAGTTTTACTCTGGTTCATGACATAACACTCTCTTGTAAAGTCATCATCGCAGCTTGTTTTTACAAAAAACAGAGTACATACTAAATGAACAAACCAGAATCAAATTTTACTCTTAGATTTATGAACAAACAAACAAAAAACACTTGATTTTTCATTGCAATATCTTGATTTCTCATTTTCTGTCAAATCTAAGTTTATTTATTTTTAATATCTCATATCTGAAATTATTGGTTTCAAATATGAGTTCGTAAGTATTAAATCTGGGATGGTGGTAATGTGACAGTAAAAATGGTGGTTGTCGACCAACGATGAGGATGCACAATGCCAATAAACGATGAAAATAGAGGAGACGATGAATAACTGTCGAGTTAGTTGGGGAGAGAGAGAGAGAGAGAGACAGAGAGTGTGTGTGTGTGTGCGTGTGTGTTGTAAAAGAAAGAAAAGAAAGAGAGGGTATAATGGTCATATAAAATATTCAAATAACAAATTTTTTCATTCATATAGAACTTTATAATTATGAGGGGGTGTTGGTAAAAATCTAGTTCAAACCTAATCGACAATGATTTGACTGATAGATTTAAACCAATCTTTTGGTAAACACAAATAAAAATCAAGCTTTGTGGTTGAGTTTTATGCTTTAAATAGATTAAGGACTTTCTTGGAAGTAATTAGGCAAAGAAAAGATAGAACAAAAAACAATATGCATTAATTTGAATGAATTGTCGCTTGTCACTAGTTACAAGAACTTAAACAAGAACAAATGATTAAAGAAATACAACAATCGATGGAAGAAAAGAAGAGAAGTAGGGGTTGGAAAAATCTATTAGCTTTAATCTACTCCTAAAAGGCTAAGTTAAACTACTTCTAGATGGACTCTTTGCGAGTGTTTTTGATAATTGACATGTCCTATTTTCATTCTTCAAGTCCTCATTTATACTTGTTTGGCCACCTCATGTTGTAGCTATCAATTTATGATCTTCTTTGATCTTTGTGCTACTCAACCATATCTCATATCTTCATAGGAACTATTTGCAGATTTTGTGCTTTGACTTGATATTGATCCCTTCGATTTTAGTATATGGTTTCTAATTGATTTCAACAAATATCTTTATAGGTTTTATTTAATCTTTTCAAGCCACATCATCATCTTTTCCATGTCTCGTTATTAGTATACTTGTCACGCCATGTCAGCATACCTGTCGATAGAAATAATAAAAGCAAATGTGGTCAAGATTATTCTTTGAAAATAGTTTATAATTTCAATCGACATACCATAATCGAACTTCGCCATAACTAATGGGTCACAACTAATAGGCCACAATCGATAGAAACATAAGATGTGGTGCAAACAATGCCCCCCTCATTTAAATGGATTAAAGAATGAAATCCAATTACATGACTTATAAGACGATTTATCACAATCGACAGAAAATATTTTATGGCGCAAACAATGCCCCCGCCTGATTTACATCACTAGTATTTTCTATTGCTTTACACTACCCATAAATGGTGTAGTTTGAGCCCTTTTGTATTTATTGAAGCATGGCATATGCTTACACTTCTAACATTTAGCCCTATTTCAAATTTTAAAACAAAAATTATAAACAAAAATGATTAGCTGGCCTTCTGTCAATGCAAAGTATAACCAATTGGTCATTGGCTATTAAACCGGCATGTGTTGACACTAAACAATTAGCCATTTAAATTGGCCTTCATGCAAAGTATAACCATTTGGCCGTTGGTCATTATTGGTTTGGCCAAGGATTGGCTATTATATGACCATTTTTTTTATTCCATTAAACTTACAAGTATAAGATGTTTTTGTTAACTAGTTCATCAAAATTAACTTTTGATGTGAACCACAAACTCATGGCAGTGATTTGGTAGTAGAAACCATAATATTAAATGGTTTTAGAAAATCAAAACTTTTAACAAATTTAAAATGTTAAAAAATTCAAATTTAACAAATGTGGGTTGTTCATAATTTTCAGCCATGTTTGGCTTAAAATCATGCCCCCCCATATTCATAATTTTCAGTTATCTTTGGCTTAAAATTATGCCCCCCAAGTGAATCTTCACCATTATTTTGTGATGAATTTTTTACATTTTTTTGAAAGAAAGGGTTCTTATTTTTTAGACATTAATGGCCTATGAAAATTTTCCAAAGTCATATTATCTTCATGACTTGATGTGCTAATCTTTCGAGCCACATAATTGGCTTTTTATATTATTTTCATATCTTAATTTTTCATTGGCCATTATGCCTTCTAATTTTTTCTTCCAATATCGAATCTCTTCATCAATTAGAAAAATTTGGCCTTTAAGTCGATTAATTTTTTCATCACAGTAATTTAAATCTTTTTGTGTAAAATAATACGGAGATGACAAAATTATTTGAAATATTTGCCTATAATGAGAATTAATTTCTTCTTTTAGGGCCATCAATAAGTAGTAGAACCACCACCATAACACTGAGAATTAAAGTTCTATATGTCAACTTAAGGGAAGTTTGATCTACTTGAGCTTGTGTTTCATGCTTAATATGTTCATATATCATGTTTTTGAAGTGAAATTGCTTGAATTGAACTTTAGAAATGAGTTTGGAAAGCTTGGATTTGTTAGATTTTCGGACTGCACAAACAGAGCCCAGAACTGCATGTGTGGGGCTCACAGCTGCACGTGCGGAAAACAGGGGAGGCAAGTCTAACATTTTGAAATAAAAGCATGTGCGAGGCCGCATGTACGACACACCTCTCTGCACGTGTGGTGGAGGTCTTCTGCACGTGCGAGAAACAGGGAGAAAAACTGCATCTTTTTATACATATTTCGATTCTTTGAATCTGTTAATGTGTATGTTTAAGCCCTCCAAAATGCTTAAAGATAAATAGAAATTGAACGAAACGGCAGAATGATTAAAGAGAAGAAGCTATGAAAAGATGCATTGCTTATCAAATTATGTGTGTGCCATGTGTAGGTCACTTGCTGGAAGGGGCCGTTGCTCGACCAAAGCACTGTGAATAATAGTAGTGTAACGATATGTTATGCTTATGTATTTTGACATGTTTTATACAAGTTATGTTTAATTTGAGAGGATTGAACATTGGATTACAATGGCATATGAAATGGACTCGAGGTCGTTCTGTATCTGCTTTATATAATGGGCCCAAGGCCGTTATGTTTGATATGGAATGTTTATGACTAATGGCCCTAAGGCCGAGGGAGATGGAGACATGTTGATGTTCCATCTACCCTGTAATGTTCAAAACAACTGTTGATATGTTGGGCCTAAGGCCGTTCTGTATTATGTTGGGCCCAAGGCCGTTTCGTTTTATGTGGGCCTGAGGCCGTTTTGGAATATGATTATGGTTCAGACATGTGTATGTTGTATATCTATTCTTCAAGACATATGCTCATGCTTATAAAATTCCTTACATTATTATTACTCACTGAGCCTTGGTCACTCTGCATTTGTATATATTTATATAGGTGATCAGCTCGGAGGTCAGCCCTAGGTCAGCTTTAGGAAACTTTGATGGACCTACTTTGTTAAGCCTCCAACATTGGAGCCTTTTGTGTTTTGAGGAGTTTCTTTGACGCTACATTTTTGTTAAGTCCTTGGTGGCTCTTATAGAACACTTGGTTAATATGTAAATTTTGAGTTTTTACCTCTTTGTATAGACCTGCATGACTTGCGCTTGTATATATATGAACTGTGTATTTGAACTCTCTATATATGACTTGATGTTTAAAATCCTAGCATTTAAGCATTACTCAATGGGCGTTCTGTTATTTTATTGCTTCTGCTCAGGCCCCGTTATGATAAATTCTTTGTAATCTGTCTGAGGCCGTAAGTAATCAAGAGGTTATTGGTCGGTCACGATCCAAACTTTTAGGGACGGGTTTGGGTTGTGACAGTTGGTATCAGAGCACGAGTTATTCCCTCACACACCGGGTTCATTTGAGCTTTACGGAGTCTAGAAAAGACTTAAGTTGCATTCATGTTGCTTCCTTCTGACATTCATACAATATGAAATATTGTAACATGATTTGTATATGTGAACAATGCTATGGAATATGAAATGAATATTGTCACCGTGTATTTGTGTATCTTTTCTGTGTGTATTAGAATCCATTATTATATAGATTATGGTGAGAACGTGAGCAGATGAAATGGAGGAGTCAACCTCCACAAGTCTTGATAGATTGGAACAAATGATAATGGACATGGCAGAAGCTATGAGACATCAACAACAACAACAACAATAGTAACCACCACTGCTGTCAGTGGTGCAAGATCATCAAGCCGAGGACTGAACAATTGCACTTACAAAAGAGTTTAAGAAGATGAAACCGTTGTTGTTCAAGGGGGGCATTGATTCGATGAAAGCAGAGGCATGGGTATTGGGTATAGAGAAATTGTTTGAAGTTTTTTCATGCACCGAAGCACAGAAGGTACAACTTGCCGCCTTTACTCTCGAAGATGAAGTACGGAGATGGTGGATGCTCACTAGAAATAAACATCAAGGATTAAACTAGGCTTGATTTTTGGAGCTTTTCTATGACAAGTATTTCCCATAGTGTATACGAGATAAGAAAGTGACAGAATTTGAAACTTTGAGGCAAGGAAACAAGACTGTAGCCGAATATGAAGCGCAATTTGCATAGTTAGCCCGTTTCGCACCATACATGGTGGACACGGACTATAAGAAAGCAAGAAAGTTCGAGGGAGGACTCCGTAACGCTATTCTAGATTGGATTAATGTGTTGAAATTGCCTACATATGTCGATGTGTTGGAAAGGGCGATAATGGCTGAAAGTAATATAGTTTCTCAAAGTCAAATCTTCGAGTGGAAGGAGAAGAGACAAAATACCATAAGAAACTGAATTTGGGGACCTCTAGTACTTCTGCCTCTATGCGGACTCGGCACCAGTTTGTCCGGAATGTGGGAAGAGACATCGTGAGACTTGTTATCGAGTAACTGGGCCATGTTTCAAGTGTGGAAAGACGGGTCACTTAGTGAGAGATTGCCCTTAGAGAGACAAAAATTATGGGAATAGAACCATTACAAGTTCAGTCGGCTCAACTCCAGCTCCAACTACAAAGACTATAGCAAAACCTACCAATACCAGAGATAATGCTAGACAGGGAAGAGTGTTTGCCCTCGTTCTTGGGATGTGCAAAATACCAAGGTTGTGGTGTCAGGTACATTCTCTATCAATGGTCACTTCACTTATGTATTATTTGATTCGGGTTCTACCCATTCATTTGTGTCAAAAACATTTGCTAGTCATTTGAATAGACCTATGACCCTTGCATTATGTGTTGTGTGTGTTTTCACCATCGGGGGCTCCATGTTATGTATGTCTATTTGTCTTGCATGTGAGATCTTGATTGGGGCTGTTCAGTTATATGCCAATTTGCTGCCTCATGACATGACTTATTTTGATATAATTTTGGGAATGGATTGGCTAAGTAAATACCATGCGACTATAGATTGTATGTCCAAGCAAGTTGTTTTTTGACCTCCAGGACAATCTGAATTTAGTTTTACGGGGCATGGGGTAATTCCTCTAACTTACTTAATCTCAGCAATGAAAGCGTGTAAATTGTTACAAAAGGGTTGTCAAGGGTATTTGTGTAGCATTTTGAATGGATAACCAGCGAATGTGTGTGCTGATAATATTCCAATTGTTCGTGAATTCCCGAATGTTTTTTTGGAGGAGTTACCAGGAGAGCTAGTGGACCGTGAAATAGAATTTGCAATTGATGTAGTACCGGGAACTCAACCTATTTCGAAAACTCCTTATAGAATGTCACCGGCTGAAATGAAAGAATTGAAGGTACAGTTGCAAGACCTGCTTGATAAAGGGTTTATTCACCCAAGTACCTCTCCTTGGGGTGCATTGGTACTTTTTGTGAAGAAGAAAGATGGGACACTTCGGTTGTGTGTTAACTACCGGGAGCTCAATAAAGTGATTGTAAAGAACAAGTATTCATTGCCTATAATCGATGATTTATTTGATCAGCTACAAGGTGCGCAAGTCTTTTCAAAAATAGATTTGAGATCCGGGTATCATCAATCAAAGGTAAAAGCCGAAGACATTGAGAAGACTACCTTCTGAACCCGATATGGGCATTATGAATTTTTAGTTATGCTATTCAGGGTTACTAATGCACCGGCGGCCTTTATGGATTTGATGAACTGTGTTTTCAAACCTTACTTGGATGACTTTGTAGTTGTGTTTATTGATGACATACTCATCTATTCGAAAAGCACGAAAGCTTATGAAAACCATTTACGATTAATTCTTCAAACATTGAGAGAGAAGAAATTATATGCGAAATTGAAGAAATGTGAGTTTTGGTTACATGAAGTGGTGTTCTTAGGACATGTAATTAATAAGGATGGTGTTTCTATTGATCCACACAAGATAAAAGCCATTGTGAATTGGCCAACTCCTACGAATGTGACAGAGGTGCATAGCTTCTTGGGTTTGGTAGGATACTACCGAAGGTTTGTTCAAGACTTTTCCAAGATTGTAGTGCTGCTTATCTAATTGACCCAAAATGGTGTTCCATTTGAGTGGACAGAACAAAGAGAATCTACCTTCCAGGAATTGAAGACGAGGTTAACTACAACACAAGTTCTTGCTCTACCATCTGGTATCGAGGGATTTGTGATTTATAGTGACGCCTCTTACAAAGGATTGGGCTGTGTACTTATGCAAAATAGAAGGGTCGTCGCATATGCTTCTCGCCAACTCAAGCCTCATGAAAAGAATTATCCCACACATGACTTGGAGCTAGCCGCGATGGTCTTTGCTTTGAAGACAATGTGACATTATTTGTATGGTACCACATGTGAGGTCTATACCGACCGTAAGAGCTTAAAGTACTTCTTTACCCAAAAGGAGTTAAATATGCGACAAAGACGGTGGTTAGAGCTTATCAAAGATTATGACATGCAAATCCACTACCACCTCGGCAAAGCTAATACAGTTGCAGATGCTCTTAGCAGGAAAGTTATGGAGAATTTAGCAAGTTTGCTCACAGGGCGAAAAGAGTTTCTCCTTGAGTTGGAAATAATGGACATGGCAATTGTGCTACGTGAACAAGGCGCCGTGTTAGCGGCAATATCGGCCCAGCCAGCAATTATTGAATAAATAAAGCAAAGACAAACAGAAGATGACTTTCTGAAGAAAATTTGTGATGAAATGGAAACAACGCCAAGGCCTGGGTTTACCTTTGAAACTTTAGTGTTGAAATTTAAAGACAGATTCTGTGTTCCCAATGTTCTAGAAATTACGAGAAGGATTATGGAGGAAGCGCATAAATCTAAATTTGCATTGCACCCTAGTAATACCAAAATGTATCAAGATCTTAAGAAAAATTTTTGGTGGCCAAGTATGAAGAGGGAAATTGCAGAGTTTGTTTCGAAATGCTTACAATGTCAACAAGTGAAAGCAGAACACCAAAGACCGGCGGGTTTACTTTAGCCTCTCCCAATCCCGGAGTGGAAGTGAGAACATTTGGCTATGGATTTCATTGTTGGCTTACCCCGAACACCTCGAGGTATGAATTCCATATGGGTTATTGTTGACAGGCTAACTAAATCTACTCGTTTCTTGCCTGTGAAAACCTAATGTAATGTGGATAAACTTGCTACTGCGTATATAAATGAAATTGTGTTGCTACATGGTGTTCCAGTTTCAATTGTATTTGATAGAGATCTGAAATTTGTGTCCAGATTTTGGCAGAGTTTACAGGATGCTACGGGAACATAGTTGAAATTCAATATGGCATTCCACCTCTAAACTGATGGCCGATTGAGAGAACAATACTAACATTGGAGGATATGCTTCGGATATATGTCTTGGACTTCTAGGGGAGTTGGGAAACTTATCTACCATTGGCAGAGTTTCCATACAACAATAGTTTCCACTCAAGCATAGGAATGGCACCATATGTAGCTTTATACGAGAGGAAATGTCGCTCTCCAGTGTGTTGGACCGAAGTCGGCAATAGATCATTGTTTGGGTCTAAAATTGTACAATTGACGACGGAGAAAATTAAAATCATTTTGCAAAGGTTGAAAACCGCCCAAAGCAGGCAAAACAGTTATGCGAATCACTAACAAAGGGATTTGGAATTTGAGGTTGGTAATTATGTTTTTATTAAAGTCACCCCAATGAAAGGACAAGCAAGATTCGGCAAGCAATGGAAATTAGCACCCCGATATGTAGGTCGGTTTCAAATTTTGGAAAGAGTGGGTCCAGTGGCTTATCGTGTGCTCTTCCACCAAGCATGGAACAAATGTATAACGTGTTTCAATGTTACAGGGTTACCTCCAAGATCCGTCCCATATTATAGACTACCATTAAATTACTTTGGATGACAACTTGATCTACGAAGAGAAACCGATTCAAATTTTGGATCGACAAGTGAAGCAATTACGGAATAAGATAATTCCGATGGTGAAAGTTGAATGGCAAGAACACTATGGGAAAAAAGCCACTTGGGAAAGAGAAGAGGAAATGAAACAACGGTATCTGGAGTTATTTTCAACTTGAGGTAAAACAAGTTTGAGGGACCAAACTTCTTAAAGGATGGAAGAGTGTAATAACCCGACTCTCCCATATGCTTTAATTCCCTTATTATATATGTGATTATATGTGTGTTTATGTAAAATTCCATGTTTTAATGTGTGAATTAGATGTTTATAAATTTGTATCTGTTGGTTATGAGAAAATCTATTCAAATTACAACATTTGAATGGAAAATTGAAAGCCTTAGAAGTGCGATAAATCGAAATTGACTTTATAATTATGATTAGCATGATTTTTAAAACATAATATGAAGTTTTGTAAAAATTTGATTCGTAATGAATTAATTAGATTTATTTAAGCTAAACTCTTAAATAAGCTTAAACTTAGACTTCATAGGTTAAGTCTTGTTAGATATAAAATATATACATAAGCCTTAGGAGACTTAGACTCAACAAACACCAAAAATATCTCCTAGAGAAGAGAAAAGAGAGAGAAGAAGAGAATTCAACCTAAGCTTGGAGATTCGAGGAAATTGAAAGAGTAACATAAAGATTGGCTCAAGGTAAGTGTTAATCAACTCAAATACTTGAAATATCTCTTCAATTGCTTGGAATTACGACCTAAGATAAAGCTTTTGTAGTCTTAAAAGTTAGGGTTTTGAGTTATGGTCTTGGTTGATCAACTCTCATGAAAATGAATATGTAATCCTTACATTTGTTTGATTTAAGAGTTTGTTCCTTTATTTTTAGTTTGATTTGAGTTGGATTGTGAGGAATTATTCCCTAATCTTGCCTCTTTGCATACCTTGAGCTCATGTATATGTGTATGTATATGAAAAGATGAAGAAAATGAAGGAATCATGGGAATTAGAGCTCTATAAACTTAAAGGAAGTTTGATCTAATTGAGCTTGTCTTTCATGCTTAATATGTTCATATATCATGTTTTTGAAGTGAAATTGCTTGAATTGAACTTTAATAATGAGTTTGGAAAGCTTGGATTTGTTGGTTTTTCGAACTGCACAAATAGAGCCTAGAACCGCACGTGCGGTGCTCACAGTCGCATGTGCAGGATGTCCATCCGTACGTGCGGGGCTCATAGTCGTACGTCCAGAAAACAGGGGAGGCAAGTCTAACATTCTGAAATAAAAGCACGTGTGGGGTCACACGTATGGCACACCTCTTTGCACGTGCGGTGGGGGTCTTCCGCACGTAGGGGAAACAAGGAGAAAAACTGCATCTTTTTTGCATCTTTTCGACCCTTTGAATCTGTTAATGTGTATGTTTAAGCCCTCCGAAATGCTTAAAGATAAATAGAAATTGAACGAAATGGGAGAATGACTAAAGAGAGAAGCTAAGAAAAGATGCATTGCTTATCAAGTTATGTGTGTGCCATGTGTAAGTCACTTGCCGGAAGGGACCGTTGCTCGACAAAATCACTGTAAGTAATAGTAGTGTAACGATATGTTATGCTTATGTATTTTGACATGTTTTATACAAGTTATATATATATATTTTTTGAGAGGATTGAACATTGGATTACAATGGTATATGAAATGGACCTGAGGTTGTTCTGTTTCTGCTATGTATAATGGGCCCGAGGCCGTTATGTCTAATATGGATTTTTTATGACTAATGGCCCTAAGGCCAAGGGAGATGGAGACATGCCGATGATCTATCTACCCTATAATGTTCAAAACCGCTGTTGATATGCTGGTCCTAAGGTTGTTCCGTATTCTGTTGGGCTTAAGGCCATTGCTTATTATGTTGGGCCTAAGGCCGTTCCGTATTATGTTGGGCCCAAGGTCGTTCCGTCTTATATGGGCTCAAGGCCGTTTTGGAATATGATTATGGTTCAGACATGGGTATGTTGTATATCTATTCTTCAAGACATATGGTCATTCTTATAAACCTCTTTACATTATTATTACTCATCGAGCCTTGCTCACTCCATATTTATATATACTTATGTAGGTGATCAGCTCGGAGGCTAGCCCTAGGTCAGCTTCAGGAAATTTTGATGGACCTGTTTTGTTAAGCCTCCAACATTGGAGCCTTTTGTGTTTTGAGGAGTTTCTTTGATGCTATATTTTTGTTAAGTCCTTGGTGGCTATTGTGGAACACTTGGTTAATATGTAAATTTTGGGTTGTTACCTCTTTGTATAGACCTGCATGACTTGGGCTTGTATATATATGAACTTTGTATGTGAACCCTCAATATGACTTGATGTTTAAAATCCTGGCATTTAAGCACTGCTCAATGGACGTTTTAGAATTTTATTGCTTCCGCTGAGGCCCCGTTATGATAAATTCTTTGTAATCTATCTGAGGCCATAAGTAATCAAGAGGTTACTGGCTGATCAGGATCCAAACTTTTAGGGGCAAGTTTGGGTCATGACAAAAATAGCCTTCATCCACTGACATTCAAGAGATATATCAAATAAGCACTTAGCCTCATAGTAATATGCTTGTTATGGTAACACAAACATTTATGCAATATGCTAAAGCGAAAATGCTCACCTAGTACTCAATTGAGGCAAGCCAAAATAGGAGAAAATAGTTAGAAAAATGTATGTTCTAATATGCAAGTGACTAATGTAACTCAAAGCATGTGATAGCGTATGTATTCATTTAAAAAGTAAATAACAAAAAGGTTAGAATGATGAACCGAACCCAATGCATGCAAAAAAATAGATACAAGTGTGGACACCCCATTTTTGACCGCCTATAAAGCTCGAGCGCATTGCTCGGTACACTCGATGATGAAAGTGGTGTTGTGTGTGGTTCGAGGTCTCAACAAAGGGGCCATGTTTTAAGCTCTGAAACAATACCAAACCTCCCATATTTCCACTGATTATACCCAAGAAATCTATTTTTACACATTGTGCCACCCTATGTTGAGTTTGAAACAAAAAAATAGGGGAACACATTAAGGCCCGCCTGTGCCTCATTAAGGGCCAGCTGTGGCTATTAAAGGCCGTCTATGCCTTAGTAGCGAGAAACACTGTTCTGGGTGGGAGCCCACCCGCTGTCCATTTTTGAAGATATTTATGACCCTTCTTGCTCAAACTCTATAAAAACGACCATATATCTCTGTTTTGAGGGTTGAAGAATTTCTAAAAAGCCTCTACATCTTCTTAAGAGCTCCTTCTTCTTGTGCAAGCAACACTTTGAGTAAACCTATCACCTTGACTCTATATCCATACACCATATACACCTTCACTCCTTAGCCTAGGAACCTTGGTTGAGCCTTGAACATCATAATTCAAGCTTGAGAGTGTGTTGAGACATAGTTTGATTCATAAGCAAAAGCTCACTTCTTTGAGAGGTATAAGCTTTTCATTCTCTCTTTTACTTCTTGTTCTTTCATTTACTATCTAGTTCTTGTAGTTTTATGTTGTTTTGATTCTCTTCCAAGTGTTTGAGATTGGGTTTGGAGAGTAAGCTCTTTCTACACCTTTACCTATAGCTCAAGCCCTTCCTTTTACACTCTTTTTCTTTGCTCCCTATACTGATTTTCAGAGTTAAAAAAGGGCTTAAAATCATGCTTTGAAGTCTCAAAAGTGAAGGGGTTAGCCACCCCTCATTGTTCTTGTTTACTAGCCTTGTTTTCTCTCTTTGTTGATTAGCTTTTTAGGCTCTTTTCATGCACTTTGAGCCACTATTTTTCATCTCTTAAGGGCTGTTTTGGGGTTGTTCTAGGTTGCTTAAATAGTTCATGCTTTGATTAGCTTGGTTGTTGTCTCATAAGTTTGCCTACACAGCTTGTTATATATTGTTCTTAACTTTTCTTTAACTAACTTCCATGTTTAAGAATCTCATTTTAATAATCGACTTGTCACTCATCTCTTTCATTTGAGAATTATTTCAACCGGTTGATGGTTATTCAAAACGTGAACTAGCGATTTATGCTTAATGGCTTAATCTCTATGGAGGTTCATTGCCAATGTTGTAGTCTCTTTTTCATGTTGAGAATCACCTCTCGTTTGACATATTTCTCACTTAGTGGACATAATCTCTAGTGGACGTAACAATCATCTCGGACTTAATGGATATAAGGATGGTAAAGACTAATGAATTTGGCTTAAAATGAACCAACCCACATAAAGGAAATGAGTTATATTGCTTGGGGTTCGGCCGTACGTTATGCCGAATCCATTGTGTTAAGGGTTGTCTTACATCAATTCATGATGTTTTGATGAACTTTGAAGCGTCTCTACCTCCCTCTTTGAGTTCATTCTATGATAGGAGGGAGGGGTGGTTGTTGTTCATTGCATTTATTGATTTTTGTCCAAATTGTACCCGAAATCATCAAGCAATCAAATTGCTCATTGATGGTTTTGGAAACGATTCCAACCTTCTCTAGAGGCTTTCCTATGACAGAGAAGTGTGAGAGGGACAAACAAAGTCCAGAATACTCTGTCTGCACTGTTTTCACTTCCGAGCACAAAATAGAATTGTGCATGAAATTGAGGCACGGCTGGCCTTCTTTAGGCCCGGCCAGGCTTCATTGATAGCCGGCTAGTCATTAATGTTTGGTTAGCAGTGTATTTTGCAGAAAATAGAGAGTAGTGGCTGAAGGTGAAACAGAGCAAGTTTAGGCAGACAGAGCAATTCTTGGACACTATGCATGCAACCCTTGCACATCCTTACTTACTTCATTATTGTCAATTAATGCTCCGTGCATTGTTGTAATTAATTAATTTATTATTGTTATTACAATTAGTCTTGTTAATTATTAGTGTTGTAATTATCATTATTGTTTATTTGTAATTGTTATAGCTAATTAGCTTATATAGTTAGTTTACTTCTCATGGATATTCTTGTTGTAATAAAGTAGTTAGATAGTTAATTCATTCAGTTTTGTAATTATTAGTTTAATTTGGACTTCCAGACTTTGATTCGGCTGCTCAGCCAAATCTTGATCCACCCCTTACGGTTGAAAATTTGCCAGTCCCAGATTTTCAGGAAATGTTCCTCTCGGCTCCGACTTATAGGCCTCCGGTTCAACCTCCCGCAGAAATCTTTCCTTTTGATATCAATGAAATTGATCCAACCTTGGTCAAGATCTCTATATTAGAAAAAGCATTGAAGAAATCTCAAGGCTTCAACTCCATTCAAGATATCAAAGACAGGTACACAGAGGCTTCGGTTAGATTACTGGAGAAATTTAAGATGCCCCACATCGACATATTCGATGGGAGTGGGGATCCGATTGTGCATGTCCAACTATTTTTAGACGTATTGAGGCCCATAGGTTTGTCTCGGGCGCAAAAGCTCTCGTTGTTTGGGAGCACCTTGTCTGATGTGGCGGCTATCTAGTACGCTAAATTGGAAGACTCAACAAAGCGGAATTAAGAGAAGCTATCTGAGGCGTTTGTCAATCAATACTCATATAACACCCAGATAGAAGTAACCATTAGTGAGCTGGAAGCTACTACCTAGTACCCCAAAGAATCATTCATTGATTTTGTCGCCCGGTGGAGAGCCAAGGCGGCCCGAATGACAAATAGGTCTGCTGAAAGAGAACAAGTCTGTCTAGTGGTCCAGAACCTTGAGCCAGACATGTCACAGAGAATGATAGTGGCACCATTGTCCACATATGCTTCCTTACATGAGCTGGGGGGTCTAGATTGAGAGTGAATTCAAAAAGGGTATCATCCACAGAACAAGTGAACCCGCAAGAAGGCCATTCTCTCGGAATACCAATGCTAGTAACAGCACTATTCCATGGCCTGCGGATGTCAGTACTGTTGTTTCAACGGCCAAGATGGCAGATCTTTTTGCTACTGCCACAACCTTACAACCTTCACAAAATACCGGTCCATCCCGGAATCGAAGAGCTTTTACTCCCCTCTATATGAGCCCAACCCACGCCCACAAACCATTAATGCAAAAGGGGCATCTCAAGCCTCTTGATCCTCGTCCACTTCCAGACCCATTGCCACCCAAACATGACCCTGCCTAGTATTATATCTTCCACCAACAACATGGCCATCCCTGTGACATCCCTGTTCTGTATCATGCTAATTGGTCCTTAAGTTGTTTATGGTTATGTGTTTAGCATGGTTTTGTATGCCATTATGTGAAAATATGTGGTTTTGAATTTCTATCTGTTCACCGTAGGAGTATCTGTTTGATTTTACCGCTTCGAAAATTAAATTGGAGGCCTTATCGGCCACAGAACCCGAAATTGATTACGCCGTTGTGATTGGCATAATTTTTAGAGCCTACGGTGAAATTTAATTGAAAATTGATTCGGGTTAGATTAAACCGATCAAATTGATGAATTAGAGCCCAACTACTTTATTATTGTAATCTTGGCTTTAGTGGATTTTGTTGTCAAGCTTTAAACACTCAATCTCTCCCTCCCTAGCCTCATTTTGACTGATATTAAACTCAAAGAAGAGAAGAGAGGGCCGGTTGTAGAGAGAGAAAGGGAGAGACTTGTGTAATTTGGGCTCAAGACTTGGGAATTTGAAGATCTAGCTCAAGATTTGGCTAGAGCTTGAGGGTTGAAGCTCTTAAGTAAGTGAATTCATGGACTCTTGTTTGTAATTTGTAAGTTCAAAGTTGATAGAATGTTAAAGAGCATGTAATAAGTTGATTTTTGTTGAGTTTGAAGTCTTGGAACTCATGCATGTAAGAAATTACTTTGAATCTGCATGTTTGAGCTTGAAACACATGATTCATGTAGAGTTTTGGTTGAAACTCATGTTGTAATCGCCATTTGTACCATCTAAGTTGAGAATGATGAGCATCTCCCACATGCATGTACAAATCATGGGAGTATAAGTCTTGAATGTTTGAATTTGAGCATGTTGTTGATGGGTTTGAGATATTTTGGGACATGCATGTAGATAAATCATGAAATTGAGCTTCCTGGTGTTGTAATCTTGTATTAGTAGCATGTTAGCATGTGTAAATGTGTAATTTGAGCCATTGCATGCAAGTATTGTAGCTGGAAAACCGATTTGGAGCTCAAGAACACAATCTGGGAAACCCAGAATTTTGATGTCCGCTCGAGCGGGGTAATGGCCGCTCGAGCGGGAAAATCGTGCTCCCAGCACTTTTGCAGAGTTGGATGTCCGCTCGAGCGGGACACCTCACGCTCGAGCGTGGAGTTTTGTAGACAGGCCTTCAGCTCGAGCGCTCTATTCCACGCTCGAGCGCATTTTTCATGCAACCAGTACTTTTGCAGGCCTTAAGGGTCCGCTCGAGCGGGTAAGTACACGCTCGAGCGGGGACCCTAATTTATGGAATTTTGTTCACGCGTTCTGTGTTTCGTTTTCCATTCTCTTTCACTTGTAATCACTCTTAGGCGTGTGTTAAACATTATAAATGAGTTAATGAGATAAGAATAAAGCCTAAAGAGGAATATGTGAATTAAGGGACGGATTGAATTGTTAATGACCCTTTTGTGTGCATGGAATGTGTAGGGTCAAGCTCCAGGGCGAATCCACAAGCCGATCACAGCGAGTAATATCAATATTTGAAAGCTTGTCAATGTCCAATTGTTTATTCCCTTATAAACTTTATGAGTTGTTAATTGGGATTGTGGACAAAAGTCTGACAGGAATGAATGAATGGACCAAAGGTCGTTTAGATATAAATGAATGGACCGAAGGTCGTTTTGATGTGAATGAATGGACCAAAGGTCGTCCTGATATAAATGAATGGACCAAAGGTCGTCCTGACGTAAATGAATGGACCAAAGGTCGTTTTGACACATGTGAGTGGGCCGAAGGCCGTTTTGACATGAATGAATGGGCCGAAGGCCATTTTGACAAAAATAAATGGGCCGAAGGCCGTTTCGACTTAAGTGAATGGGCCGAAGGCCGTTTTGCCATGAATGGAAACCCAAATGGGCCAAAGGCCAGAATGTTGGAACTACAGTTACTTGATTTGCATTTCGTATAGTCATAGATATTTGCTAATTAGAAGTATGAATTGGGCCCAAGGCCGTTTGGAGCATGTTGTTCTACATATTGTGATGTAACTGTCATATTTGATATTATTCACTGGGCTTTCGCTCACGCTCATTCATGTGTTTGTAGGTGAGCCAAGAGAAGTCTAGACCCAGCCTCAGTGAAGTCTGTAGGGAGCAACTAAGGTTTTGAGAGAGTCAGCCCTTGTGTCTCACGCATGAGACCCGTCTTCGCCCTTTTGTTATATATTTACATTTTGTCAGGTTGGCGAAGTTTTGAATACGTCTGTATATAGTTTTCATGGGTTGACTTAGTTTGGATGATCCTATCTGTAATGAATTTTGTGAAACTGTACCTTTGATGTGGGTTATTAACGTATCTGAGTATGGTTTGTTTGATGTGCATATAAGCACGGCTCTATGGACAAAGTTTTTAATTTTTGCTTCCGTTTGGCCCCTTTACTCTGACAAGTCTTCTTCTTGTTTCGGTCCGAGGCCGTAGGTAATCACAGGATTACTGGCCGGTCATGTCCTTAACCCATAGGGGCGGGTTCGGGTCGTGACAATCCCACAGACATGTGCTACCATTTACGTCATGAGATCTAGGATCTCATTGACAACAAAGTCATCGCCCTACCCGCTAAACCAAACGTAACAACCAACCCATTTCCTGCACACAACCAAGTCCCCTTACCTAGAAACATTAACCACATCCATACACTATCGCCCACCTTCAACCCTAGCACGTACATTACCTCATCCTACCTACCAAAACCAGAGGTGGTCATTTCAGAAGGCATAGACATGTGCATGATGGATTTAACACCACAAACCCAATCCAGGCCCATGGTAGTAGAAACGGAGAAAGAGAAGAATGCACTGAAGACAAGGTCGTTGATACCCGAGTCATAGAGAAGGGGGTATCGCTTGTAGATGAGTACAATCCCAGTTTATACATTGTGGCCATTGATCAGCCGAAGCCAGTGGTCATACTGCCGGACTTTCTCAGCATTAATGCTATCGGGGAAGGCTAGTTATGGAAATATTAGAATGATCGGCCCGAACAAGGCCTAAATGACTTAGCTAACTTAGAAGGGGATTTGGCTAATCTGGAGGAAGATCTGGAGGATTTGTACTTCTTTGAAGAAGAGGATACAAGCAATGTTCATGTGGGATGGTGGGACCTGAGCCAGCCAGAAACAAGCAATAGATGGTTGAGTGAGGAAGAGTCAGATGTGGAGGAACAAATAGGAGAGACTGGGATAGAAGACAAAATTACTTCTAGTGGCAAGGCTAAAGCTGTACCCTTTACTGAGAGAACAAGCACTGGAACAATTTCAGATGGAAAGGATAGAAAAGATCCAGACTAAGATAGCTCTGGAATAGGGAAAAGGAAAAAGGAAAAAGAAAAGAAGAACCCGAGACAACGGCAGGTGATGCCCAAACTATCAAAAAGGTCGAATAGGACCCCAGCGACTGTAAAAGGATGTTGAGGATGCTCAAAAAATATCAGGATTCAGAAACCAAGACTGTGGTGGAGGAAGAATGGTATGATGATGGGGCGCATGATGTCAACATGCTCCAGATAGAACCTGATGCCAGCCTGGCCATGACTGCGGGAGAGTGGTGGGAAGACAGCGACCTAAGTCATGCATACACTGATGAAGGTTGGAAAGCTGATACCCCGGATGACACTTGGTATGCTGTCGAGATCAATCATATGACCCAGAGCGGTCGGTACTTCAAACTCGCAGCATTAGACCAGCTAAAGACCTCTGGAAAGGAGGCTGAGAGATCAAAAGAGAAGGATATTGAAGAATACCTGGTCTTGAAACAACTCAAGAAGATTCAGGCTGACATATCAATTTGGGGTTGATAATGGTATCTCGAGAGCATAGACAAACACTGTTAGAGGCAATGAATCGGACTAAACTGCCTATTGATACCACTGTTGACCAATTGGTATCGTTGGTAACATCTGGGGACGTTACGCTGGTGATATCTTTTACAGATAAGGAGTTACCACTTGAGGGTGCCAACCACAACTGTCCTTTATATGTAACCCTGAAAAGTCGTAAAAAGTGGATTCTGGTGGTGTTAGTAGATACTGGATTGGCGATCAATGTGTGTCCAGTGAGGACTGCCTATGCCATCGGTTTGAGGTCGATTGACTTTACACCCACGACCCAAGCCGTCCAGGTTTATGAGAATACAAGTTAGGATGTTATGGGAACATTCAAGAGCCATATCCTAATCAGCCCATCCTAACATGAGGTGGAATTCCATGTCATGGACATTCCGGTCACTTTTAATCTACTGCTGGGAAGGCCCTGGCTACATCAGATGAGGGCTGTGTCCTCAATAGTCCATCAGTTAGTAAAGTACCCCTTCAAAGGCGAGATTGCCACTGTGTATGGTAATTCTGCCATCCATCCTCCCTAGGGAACCATTGCACCATTATTGGAAATCATACATGGGGAAGAAAACGTGTTCCTTTCTGGCTTCTCTCTGACAGAAGCCTGGTTGGTCCAAACCATCATAGCAGAGGGCGATGGAGACTACGTAAGTGTACAATCCATTTACATGATGAACAAACAGGGGCATATGCCTAGATCGGAACTAGGATGAAGTGGTAGATAGAGAGGTACTGCTGCTAAGGAGATCAATCACAATCCTCATGATTTTGGGCTGGGATACAAACCTACCGCTGTAGATTGGCAAAGGAAAGGGCAGGAACTGAGGGAAAGGCTGAAAGCAAAGAGGACTAAGAGGCAGTATGAGTTAGTCCACAAACTAATATAGGGAACCTTGAACAGACATTTTGTCCGCCAAGGGGAAGACTTCCCCTTTTGTGGATTCCCAGAGCCTTGGTATGATTGGGAAAGAAAAATAAGGTATCCGGGGTTCGAGATCTTTTTCGGACACTAGCTGCCAGAAGAGGAGGATGAACAAGTAAATCTGAGCCCTAGCATAAATCAAGGTAGGACTGTAAACTTGGACATCAAAGAGGAGGAGCTGTTGGGAAAAGCGCTGGCTGACCTACTGACAAGTTCAACTGCTGAAGCTGAGACCACCAACTTGGGGGATAGTTTTACTATCTCAATGATCGGGGATAACCCAGTAGCGGATTGCTCCAATCTTATTGAAGATGCATTTTAGGCTCCACGCCTGGTCTAGAAGTTTGAGCAAGGTGTCATCAACAGTTCTGAATCGGATAGTGAGTCCGGATCTGATTCCATTGAGTCTGTGGAGTCGGATTCAGATTCGAGTTCCTCTGAGTCTGGTACTTCTGGGAGTGGTAACCTGGATACCAAAGTCCTGTCCAGGTCGTCTTTTAGCTTTTGTTTTGAGAGCTTTTGTTTTGAGTCCATTGTAACCGAAGATCTAGACTTTTTGAATGGGAATGTTGTGGGCTTTGCCTACTTCTTTGTGCCTTTGGTTTGTTGTACTAATCTTAATTTTCAAAATTTTGATATAAACAAAGAGGAAGAAATTCCTTGGGTTTTGAAAAATTTGGTTGATCATGAGGAGGAGGGGCATATTAAGCCCTGTACAGATGAAATCGTATCAATTAATGTAGGTACTGATAAAGATCCTCACTTGGTCCAGATCGGGTCCACGCTATCTTCGGAGGAATGCAAGCGTTTAATCGCTTTATTAAAAAATTTCAAAGATGTTTTCGTGTGGTCCTACGAAGACATGCTTGGAATCGATCTTGAGATTGTACAGCACCGGATCCCTCTTAACCCTGAGGCTCAGCCAGTTAAGCAAAAGCTGTGCAGAGTTCGTTCAGATTGGGCTTTGATGATCAAGGACGAAGTTACTAAATAGATCGTGGTAGGGTTCTTGCTTGTATTTGAGTATCCGACGTGGTTGGCCAATATTGTTCCACTCCCAACGAAGGATGGCAGAATCAGAGTTTGTGTCGACTTTAGGGATCTGAATAAGGTTAGTTTAAAGGATGATTTTTCACTGCCGCATATTGATGAGTTGGTAGACTTCATCGCGGGCTGTGCATTACTCTCGTTCATGGATGGGTTTTTCAGGTATAACCAGATTCTGATGGCACTTGAGGATAGGGAGAAGACCACTTTTACTACTCTGTGGGGTACCTATTGCTACCGAGTCATGCTATTAGGGTTGAAGAATGCTGGGGCCACTTATCAAAGGGCTACAACTACCATTCTGCACGACATGATCCACAAAGAGGTTGAGGTGTATGTGGACGATATGATTGTCAAGTCCAAAGATCGAGAGGGCCATTACACAGCCTTGTGTAGACACCTCATTTTTGACCGTCCTCAAGACTTAGATATGCTTGCAGATACAACCAGTGACAAGTTCGATTGCTCGTTGAGTATTCGAGTTCGAGGCAGAATGTCACAGGTTTGAGCTTTCCAAACCCTGTTTTCTTTCTGTCTCATTTTTGGACCATGTGTTGGCCCTTTCTTCATGCTTCTTGTGAGGCACTGCCGACCACATTTTGGCCCTGTCGGCCATGGTTTTCTCCCTGCCTGCCATTGATGAAGCCTGCCGGCCATCAATGAGGCACTGCTGGCCACCACTGATGGCCGGCAGGATACATTGTCTCAGCAGATTTCACGCTAGATCTTTTGAGCCGGCTGGTTTTCACTCATCCTTCCTCCATACACGTGTATGGAGGGATGAAGCCCTTTCCAAGCTTGTTGAACAAGCTTGGCATTGCATTCCTCTATATAAGGAAAGGCTCCTTTTCTCCAGCAGAGGTTCGGATTTTTTTGGAGAAGTTGTATCTCTCTCTCTCTCTCTATATATATATATTTCTCACACACTCTCTCTCTCTATATATATATATTGTATTGAATAGTGTCCCAAAGTGTGTTTTCCTCTCACTTTTGCACTACAACACATAGTCCTACACCACTACCTTTGAGCTGAGGTTCTTGGGAGTGTTGTTTAAACTCTGAAAGTTGGTTTTTGGCCCCTGAGATTGCTGGTTTCGAAGTTGTGCTTCAAGGGTGAGTGTTTTCCCCATTTAAGCTTTTCTTTGTAAACCATTTTGGCCATCCTTGCATATTGTTTTGGGCCTTTCTTTCAACTGAGAAAAGTTCTGTTTTTAAGTGCTTTAGATGGTTGTTTAAGGTCTCTTTGGTGTTAAGAGTGTTCTACCCTCTTGTGTGCCTTGTTTGGCCTTGTTTTGTGCCATGTCTTAAGGCCTTTGGGTTAGTTTTTGTTTGGCCCTTTAGCCACTGAAATCCAGTGATTTTCAGTGGTAGGCATGTGGTTTTGAGGTCCTAAATGAGAGGGGGGATCCGCCATCTCTTCTTGTTTTGTTTGCTTGTATTATTTGCCTATCAAATGAGCATATATCTCTGTACTCCCTAAGCATGGTGTGAACTGGTTTTTGTGAGTTTTTAGGTCTAACATGACTCTGTTTTTGGTTGGTTTGGTTGTCTCTTCAGTAGCTCATACACTTGTAGTGTATTTTTGCCTTGCTAGCCTAACATGCTTGTCTCTTTAGCCTGTTATTCTAGCTCATTTTAGCCATATTCCAGCAAGTTTTCACTCATGTTTTAACATGTTTTACCTCTGTTTTGAGGCTTCTTGGTCGAATGATGCTTGTCATGCATGCTTGTAGTGTAAAAGATTTGACTAGCTTTGAGTTTTGAGGAGTCTTGCATGCTTAACTTGAGGTGTTTGCATGTTTTGGCATCATTTAGGATGATATTTCAAAGCATATAGGTTTGTTTCACTTCTATGTTTTCCACTCTTTAAGTGCTCTTGAGAGTTGTATCTTTATGCCCTATTTGTGAGCCATTGCATGAGCCTCATTTTCTTGCCTTTCAAGCCATCATCTCAGTCCATTTTTGCTACTGTTTTGGCCTGCATAGGGACTGTTTGGGGTTGGTTTGGCCATTTGAGGATTGTCTTGCATGCCTCTAGTGTAATATACTTCACTAGCTTTGATGCTTAGGCCTCTCAACATGCTTTGCATAGCTTGTTTGCATGATTCTAAGTCATTTTGCATGTCTTATTAGTGCTGGAACATATGCCATTGTGCTTCATATTTCACTCTTTCAATGCCTTTAGAGAGTTGTGTTTTATGCCTTAAGCTTGGGCTAATGTGCATGCATGTTTGTATAGTTCTTTGAGCTTCTATCTTAACATGTTTTTCCACTATTTTGGGCATGGTGCAACTCTGTCTTGGGTTGGTTTGAGTGTTGGAGTATTGTGATGCATGCTTATAGTGTTATCCACTTCACTAGCATTGGCATTCTTGGCCTTTTAGCATGTTGTGCATGATAGCTTGCATGTTTAGAGTAGTGCATTCCATGCCATGATTAGCATGTTGTTTGCATGTCATGTTGTTTGCATGCTTTGCATTGCGTTCAATCGGATGTCGTGTTGAACACGAGGGAGATCGGTTCATTTCATACTTGAAGTGATGAAATGAGCCAATCTCCCTCGGTCTCCATTTCCTTTGATTCCTCATGATAAGGAGATGGTCTTGGTGTCCTATTTGTCATGCATTTATTGAGATTTGCACATGTTGGATCTTTGGCCATCACGCATTGAGATGCGCGATTGATGGTCTTGGATCCAATGATGCCTATTCCATTGATGTTTGGAAATGATATGGAGTGACATGGTGCGTACATACCCTTGGGAGACCCTCCCTTTCCTCTATTTTGTGCTTTGTTGCAGCTTGGTGTCATAGTACACCAGTGGCCGGCACCCTCTCATTGTTGGCCAGCACCCTCTTCATCCTTGGCCGACAGTATGCATCATTGGTCGGCAGTGGGGTCGGCAGAGGCTCCTCATGGCCGGCAGGCCTCTGGTGCACTCCCCAGCAGTGCTTTGGTAAGTTTCAGCAGCAAGCACTGGAAGACACCCTGCAAGCAAAGCCTCAAGAGAGCAATCAGAGAGCTTTTTCGGGGTGACAATCGAGCATGCATACTCTTTTCGTTTAACCAGAGCTGGAGCAGCTTAGTTTAGTGCTTTATTTGTTAATTAGCATTTGGTGTTGTAACTTAATTAATTCATTTGATTAGTTAAAGTTTTGTAATAATTAATTAGCTTAGTATAGTTAATTAGTTGGTTGTAATAATTAGTTTAATTAGCTTAGCTGTCATTCATTCGGACCCTCCGTCGAGAGGGCAAATTTTGTAATAAGGGTGCGTGAGTGTGTGAATGTCTTCCAACCCCACGTCTTTTTCCCTTTTACTTAACTGCTTACGATGGTTAGTTCTAGGTCATGTTTCAATTAGCATTCCTATGCTCGCATGTTTGCATCCATTCATCTGTATTGCATGCACTGGGCTCGGCGCATCATACTAACTGCATTGTATTTCAATTCCTACTTGAATACATGATTATTAAGTTGCATCTCATATGCCATTTTAGAATAGCCGAGCCTATCTCTGGTTGCATTTTGCATGTGTTGCATTAGCCATCTTAACATAGCTAGGATCATGCATTGATTACTAACTAGCTATCGTTTTGGCTCGGAGTACTAGGTAAGCTTTTACGATTTAGCATATTGCATGTGTGTTAATGTTTCCATGATAGCATACTTGCCATGAGGCTAATTGTTTATTTGTTATAACTGCCTGAATGCTTGTGGGTGAAGGTTGGATTACTTGAATTGGAACAATTCATCAAAATGCGAGTTTTAAGCCCACTCGAGGTGGCAAAATCATGTTTTTTTCTAAGCCCACTCGAGGGTGGCAAATCCACGTCTTAGCCTACTTGCGAGTAGCAACTTCAAACCATTTTCAAAAAAATAAACATAAGATGTTTTATTCCAACTTAGGCGATCTAGTCTATACTTGTGTGTTGTGCGCGTCACATAGTAATTCTAGGCTAATAACTGGAATAAGAGTGCATGTGTTTTCAAAAACAAGATATCATGTTAGTAAAGGCCGATCTTTGATCTGGCGAGCGGGGGTGCTCATTGCATGACCTTCCCCTCTCGTACCCAAGTTCCCGAGCCGAGGAAACTTTGGTGATGACGGACACGTGACCTTAGGCACGAGTCAAGATTTCCTAAATTTCCTAAAACAAAACATTTAGGTGGCGACTCTGTATCTGGCAAAGTAGTTCATGTTTGGCACTTCTTTACAAAAATCAGTTTTCCAAAACGATTTGCCGGATTTGGACTCTGTGGTGATTTATCAGTCTTGCATTTCACTTTGCGAGATTAGATTCAGAACCGTGACATTGAGTTCGAACTATAGTAGCTCAATGAACAAAACGGGATTTTCGCGCTACTTCGCGCGCAGAGCCCGGGACGTTCGGGCGCGTCTACATTTTCTGGCGACTCTGCTGGGGATTTAGAGAACTGTACTCGAACTCATGATATCTTGTTTTGATTACACTTATGTGTCGTTTTGCATTGCATTTGCATTGGTGCACCTAGGACACCGTGTTTTCCGTATGCTCTTCCTGAACGGTTTGCCAGAGGCTCGCTTCGAGAAGCGTGCCATAAGGCTAACCGGTTGCGGGCTCTGCCACAACGGGAACACAAACCCTAGTTTTTACCAGGGCACCCTTTTTGACCATTCGACCTAGTGCATATCGGAATCTGTAGTGACCATTCCAAGCTAGGAGAGGTTGCTTACTCGATTGTAGGTTGTTTTGAAACCGCTGTGTGCGTAGTGAAATCCTAGCTCCTGACAAAATAGGACAGGGAAACCCTACCCCAACATAGAGGTGTTTTGGCTCTCACTTGCTTGCTATGTGCTTTTAGAGTTGGCCTCTATAGGAATGCGTGTATCAGTTTGCAAGTATGGGTATCAGGCCCGCGGGCATCAGTATTTGGGAATCAGTTTTACCTGCGGGTATCAGATTCAGATTTGGGGCAGTGATTTGGGAATAGTGATCAGTGGTTAAGAACGGTTCATTCAAGCTTGTGTTTGCCAACTGCATGTTGTGTTAATTTAAGCCGTTATGCTGCCCGTTTTTTCTGTTCATTATTTCCTTATTATGCTTTATTTATCTTTTTGCAAGGTAATTTAGCACCATTGCATCCGACCAGGCAGATATCCCCCAAGCACTCTGGGTTACAGGTCGTAGACTTAATCGATCTAGGGATCTGATAGACGGACAAGCAGTGTTTCTTTCTTTACCCCCGGTTACCAGACAGAGTTCAAAAAGGCGCAGTGTATCAGTACATCGGTCGCCAGATCAGTGGTTTACCCCACCAGTGAACAGTCAGGCTGAGGTCTCAGTTTCTACTATAGGGACAGATATACCGGGTATTCAGTTAGACCAACATCCTATGGCAGGAATGGAAGAAATGATGAATCACCATCAAGAGAGTATGCAAACCATGCAGCAGGACGCTGCCCGTCAAGCAGAATTTTCCGCACGCCAAGCCGAGGTTATGGCCCAACAGGTAGAGTTAATTTCCAGGCTACAGCAGCAAACTGGAGCATCCGCTTCACACCAGGCTCCTCCCCTACCAAGAGTTCCAATACCTGGGGAGGTAGCCAATGTCCAGGAAGATACGGACATCCCAATAGGGCTGGCTCCGCCCCCAATCTTACCTCAGCTGTCCAAGGCATCCACACCCACTAACCTACTGGATTCTCCCTTTGAGTTCGAGGTGGACCCCACAACGCTAAAACTGAGCAAGCTAGAAAAGCTGTTCAAGAAGTCTTAGGGTATGAAATCCATTCCGGATATTGAGAATGGGTATACCGACTCGGCCGTGACTCTGTCGGATCGGTTTAAAATGCCGCACATAGATCGTTTTGACGGGTCTAGAGATCCGATGGTGCATTTGCGGCTGTTTTCGGATATCCTAAGGCTGATGGGCCTCACCAGATTACAGAAGCTTTCCCTGTTTGGCCGGACCCTGTCGGGTGTAGCGGCTATTTGGTATACAAAACTGGAGGATTCCGTCAAGAGAAATTAGGAGGAGATGGCTGAGGGCTTCATAGCTCAATACTCCTATAATACACAGATCGAGGTCACAACCCGTGATCTCGAGACAACTAGGCAAGAGCCGAAGGAGAGCTTCTCCGATTTTGTGACCCGGTAGAGGGCCAAGGCCTCGATGATGACCATCAGGCCTGTTGACAAAGATCAGATTCGGATGGTTGTGTGCAACCTCCAGCCCAAGCTCATGCAGAAGATGATCGTTCTCCCCCTCCCCACCTTTACAAATCTACATGAGATTGGGGTGCAAATCGAGGACGCCATGAAACAGGGCCTCATTGATCATGAGAGAGAGCAGCCCAGGAGGGCATTCAATCCCAGTACAAATGCAGGCACAAGCAGTGCTGCAGCTGCCAGAACTGCAGATGTGAGTATGGTCACCACAACCACCACCCCAAGAACGCCCACCCCAAGAACCCTTGCAGTCACCCCATTCACCGGTGTGTCCGAAAGTAACTCACAAACAACCAAGTTTCTGTGCCCATTCACCGGTGCGTCCGGAAGTAACTCACAAACAACCAATTTTCCACCCCGAGGCCAAAGAACCTTCACCCCACTATACATGCCTCTGTCCAAGGCTTTGGGGGTTTTGACCAGGAAAGGGCACTTGAAGCCCCTAGAGCCGCGGCCACTTCCAGATAGACTCCCTGCTTCCCATAACCCAACCAAGTATTGTGCCTTTCACCAGCAACATGGTCATGAAACCGACCTTTGCTTTCGATTGCGTCATGAGATTCAAGATCTCATTGACAATAGGGTGATCGTGCCTTCGAAGAAACCGAATGTCATAACCAACCCTCTCCCACCACATAACCAAGCTCCACCTCCCAAACGTATTAAATTCATCCAAACTGGGGTTGTGTCATATGACCCTAGCATATATATCACCCCTCCCACCTACCTAAGTCAGAGGTGTTCATTCTTGACAGCACTGACTTGTGCATGTTGGACATCTCCCGAACCCAACTTGAAATGGCAGTGGTGGCTATCGAAGATAAAATGGGGTCAACTGTGGAGGTAGATGAGATTGATGATACAGAGCCTGAGGACTCTGCGAGCTTCATGTACAGCCCAAGTGGTTACATTACATCAGCAGGCCAGGCTAGGCCGAATGTGGAATTGCTAGTGCGGGTAGAGATTTGTGTAGTACGGGAAGATGGACTTAATCAGGGGCTGGATGACCTGGCAGGACTAGAGGAGGACATCGCAAACCTTCAATTCTTCAACGAACATGACTCGGGGGACGTGACTGTCAACTGGTTTGATGTGGATGGGTCAGCGGAAACTACTGGGTGGCTTGATGACCAACCAGATGTTATAGAGCAGCCTCAGCCAGAACAGGGTCCGTCAGGGATGGGGACATCAGCAGTGGTCGGAAGGGCCAGGAATCAGTTTACATCGCCGGAGAGCGCAGGTGTTAAGAATTTCACTCGGGGTCCGGGCAGTTTGAATACAAGAGACATTGAACAGCAAGCTGCACTGAAGCAGTTTGAGCGAGAGAGGATCGAAGATTCTGAGAGGGCTAGAAAAGCCAAAGCTTCTGCGGGGACAAAACGTGCTACGAGCACAGGAACGCAAGGTACTGCGGGCACAGGAATAGTTGTAACAGAGCCGGACAAGTGTCTGTTGGCTGCCGATGGCGTGTGGTGGAAAGATGACGATCTATGTCTCGCCCACACCAATGAGGACTGGGGGAATAACCAGCCGGATGATACCTGGTATATTGGCGAAGTTGACCATATGACTAGGAGCGAGCGGTATTTCAAACCCCCGCACTTAGATCAACCAGAGGCATCCGGAAAGGACAGGGAGGCGGAGAAGCAGAAAAATAAATTGCTCAAAGAGGAGGCTGTACTAAAATAGCTTAAGAAGATACAAGCAGACATCTCCATCTGGGGACTGCTTATGGCTTCAAGAGTTCATCGACAGGCTGTGCTTTCTGCAATGGACAAGGCCAAACTTTCGATAGATACCACACCTGAGCAGGTAGTAGGGTTGGTCTTTCCGGGAGGAGCTTCCCCGACGTTGACCTTTACTGATAAGGAGCTGTCGCCTGAGGGCGTAAACCATAACAAACCTCTTTACATCTCTGTGGAGTGTAGAGACAAATTGATACCGATGGTTCTTGTCAACACGAGATCCACCATTAACGTGTGCCAGTCGAGGACGGCATATGCAATCAGGTTGAAGCCTGCGGACTTTGTGCCAACTGCCCAGGTGATAAGGGCCTATGACAATACAAGCAGAGAAGTGATGGGGACTGTGCAGATTCGGACACAGGTTGGTCCAGGACAACAGGAGATTGACTTTCATGTCTTGGACGTTCCCGCAACCTTTAATTTACTCCTAGGGCGGTCGTGGTTGTACCAGGTGAAGGCGGTCTCTTCCACCCTGCATCAGATGTTGAAATACCCCCACGGGAAGGGGGTGGCTATTGTTTTTGGGAATTCATCAATCCATCTGCCGCCAGAGGTGTCCACACCGGTTTTGGAAATCGAGCATGGCACGAAGGATGTGTTCTTGTAAGGATTTACCTTGGCCGAGACCCGGGTTGTTCAAAACATCTTAGCTGTTGATGAGGGGTTACATGTCAGCGCGCAGTCAGTGTACCTCATGAACAAGCTCCAGCATATCCCTGGGATGGGACTAGGAAAAAGTGGTCGGAAGGGCATTGTAGTATCGGCCGAAGTGCTGCACAATCCGCATACCTTTGGTCTAGGTTATCTGCCTACCAAAGAGGACTGGGTGAGAAAGGGCAAATAAATGGCTGGGAGAGCCAGAGCCAAACAGACCTGAAGGTATTTTGAGTTGATGCATCGGCCTATCCAAGGCACCCTGAACGGACGCTTTGTCTGGGAGGGAGAAGACTTTCCATTATGCGGCTTCCCAGAGCCATGGCTAAATGCAGATATGAGGCTGTTGCCGGGGTTCGAGACATTCTTTGACTTACAGTTGTCTGGGGATGATGAGGCCGAGGAGCAGACAGACCCATCAGCTGAGGTGGAACAGTGTAAGGAAGTGGATTCCGAGAGCACCAAGATTGAAATAGGGGTAGCATTGGCTTGTCTACTATCAGATCCTCCGATCGAACATGAGTGCTCGGGGGACAACCTCTTAGTGTCTATGATTGGGAATGAAACAGCTGCGAGCCCAACTTCAAATATTCTGGATACGTCCATCGCACCCTCCCTCGTCTGGCAGTACGAGGAGGGATTCTTATCGAGCAGCACCGGGTCAGGTAGTGAACCAAAATCTGATTCCACCGAGTCTGTAGAATCGGAATCAGGTTCCAGCTCGTCTGAGTCTGAATCCGGTATTCCTGGGGGTGACAACCTGGATGCCACAGTCCTGTCTAGGTCATCTTTTTCTTTTTCCTTTGAGTTTGTTGTAACAGAGGAATCAGGCGACTTGAAAGTGATTAATGAGAATGAAGCGGCTGTGGCCTTTGAGTATTTTTCTGGGCCCTTGATTTATTGCATTAACTCAGACTTTCAAAACTTCGACGAAAACGACGAGGGAGAAATTCCTCCGGTTTTGAAATATTTGCTAGAACAAGAGCATGAGAGATTTGTAAAATCGCTGGTTGATGAAATCACCCAAATTAATGTTGGTACTGAGAAGGACCCGCGGCTGGTCTAGATTGGCTCCACGTTGTCTTCGGAGGAGCGCGAGCGCTTAGTCACTTTATTAAAAGATTTCAAAGATGTTTTCTTGTGGTCCTACGACGACATGCCTGGAATCGATCCTGAGATTGTACAGCACCGGATCCCTCTTGACCCAGAGGCCCGACCTGTTAAACAGAAACTCAGAAGGATCTGCCCGGACTGGGCTCTCAAGATCAAAGAAGAGGTCACCAAGCAAATTGACGCAGGGTTCCTGCTGGTATCTGAATACCCAACTTGGTTGGCCAACATAGTTCCAGTGATTTGAATAAAGCCAGTCTGAAGGACGAATTTCTTTTGCCGCATATCGACGAGTTAGTGGACTTCACTGCTGGGCATGCATTGCTCTCCTTCATGGATGGCTTTTCAAGCTACAACCAGATTGTGATGGCACCCGAAGACCGGGAGAAGACTGCTTTTACCACCCAGTAGGGGACCTATTGTTATAGGGTGATGCCGTTTGGGCTGAAGAATGTTGGGGCTACATATCACCGGGCCGCGACCACGATATTGCATGACATGATCCACAAAGAGGTTGAGGTGCACGTGGACGACATGATTGTCAAGTCCAAGAAAAGAGAGGGCCACTACATCGCCTTGCAAAATTTTTTCCAAAGGATCAGAGAATTTCGGTTGTGGCTGAATCCTCAGAAGTGTACGTTTGGTGTTACAACAGGGAAAATGCTGGGGTTCTTGATTACACAAAGAGATATCGAAGTCGACCCTTCCAAAATCAAGGCCATCTTAGAAATGCCACCACCAAGGACTGAAAAGGAGGTGCGAGGTTTTCTGGGTAAAGTACAATTCATAAGACGGTTTATTGCTAAATTAACCTTGACTTGTGAACCACTCTTTGGTCTCCTGAAGAAAGGAACGAAGTTCCAATGGACGACTGATGCCAAGCTGCTTTTGAACAGATTAAGCAATATTTACAGAACCCACCTGTGTTGTCACCGCCTGAGCCGGGGAAATCGTTGATTTTGTACCTTTCAGTGACTGAAACTACAATGGGCTGCATGCTTGCACAAGAGTCTGGGGACAAAGTGGAGAGAGTTATTTACTACCTGAGCAAGAAGATGCTGGATTACGAGACCCGCTACACTCCGCTGGAGAAGGCTTGTCTGACCTTGGTATGGGCTACCAGGAAGCTGCGGCACTACCTGTTAGCTCACTCTGTAATTCTGGTTTGAAGATTAGATCCCATCAAATATCTTTTCGAGAAACCGGCACTTACGGGTAGGCTAGCTCGTTGGTTGCTTTTCCTTTCCAAATTTCATCTGAAGTATGTGACACGCAAGTCAGTGAAGGAGAGAGCGGTAGCAGAGTTCCTAGCCGATCACCTAGTGGAAGGAGATGAAGCAGTTGAGTACCTATTCCCAGACAAGGCCATTCTGCATGTCGAAGACGAGTTTTGGATGATGTACTTTGACGGAGCGTCAAACCAATACGGGTATGGGATAGGGGTGTTGCTGATAGCGCCCCACAATTCCCACATACCTTTAGCATTCAAACTCCGGTTCAAAGTATCGAACAATGAGGCAGAGTATGAGGCGTATATTGCTGGACTAGAAGCAGCTCTGGAACTAGGGGCAAAATGGTTGGACGTCATCAGGGACTCGAACCTTGTTGTATCTCAAGCTAAAGGAGATTGGAAAGTCAAAGAAGAAAAGATGAGAATCTACCACCAGACCTTGGACATGCTGATTCCTCGGTTTGAGAAACTGAATTTCACTCATCTGTTAAGAGAGAACAACAGGTTCACAGATTCACTAGCAACTCTATCTTCTATGATAGATATCCCTTTCGGAGTCCGAATGCGTCTAATCATCATCGAACACAAATTTGCGCCGCCCTACGAGCTGATTGCGGCCATAGATGAGGTACAAGATGAGAACCCTTGGTATTACGATGTCTGGAACTTCTTGGAAAAAGAGGCGTATCCACCAGTGGCAAATTCCAAGGACAAAAGGGCAATTCGAAGAATGGTTGCTCAGTTCATCGTCTACAGGGGAAAACTATATAAGAGAGGTCATCTCGGGATGCATAAGCTGTGTGTTGATGTTGAAGAGTCGAAGTGCCTGATGGAGGCCATCCATGGGAGAGAGTGCGGAGCGCACATGAATGGGGTGATGCTAGCCTGGAAAATTCTTAGACAGGGTTACTACTGGTTCACCATGGAGGAGGATTGTATTGGCTTTGTTCGGCGATGCCACAAATGTCAGATCCATGCAAACTGCATGAACATTCCGCCGTCGAAGCTGTACAACATGACTTCGCCATGGCCGTTTTCAATATGGAGGATTGATGTGATTGTCACTACGAAGGGGTCCAATGGGCATGAGTTCATTCTGGTTGTGATAGACTACTTCACAAAGTGGGTTGAGGCCCAATCTTATGCGGTATTGAAGGCATTGCACGAATTTGAAGAACTCATGCTCTTTGATGAAAGAAGGCTGAAAGCACTGTACCATGTTCAGGGTTATCAACGATGAATTGCCAGGGCTTTCAACAAGAAGGTTCAGTCCACGAATTTGAAAGAAGGAGATTTGGTGCTCAAAGACAACCGAGCTCCCATCCACGACCCTAGGGGCAAGTTCAGACCCAATTGGACTGGTTCTTACATCATCAAGTCTATCTGGTCGGGTGGAGTTGTCGTTCTAATGGACCTAGATGGCCTAGAGTTCTCCCAACCAATCAACATGGAAAAGTTGAAGAAATATTACCCCTGAGTGGCTCGCTAGGCCGAAAACCCGAAAGGGTGACCTAGGCAAAAGTTAGAGTATAAAAAATTTGAAATGATAAAAACTGAGCTCGCAAGGTTGAAAACCCAGAAAGGGCAGCCTTGGCAAAAGTTAGAGCACAAAAGGAGAGTGTTAATACACGAGTGAACCCAAGCCGAACTATGTAAGGCTTGATTCCCATCTTTGGGATACGTAGGCAACTTCACCTTGAAGTCTAGCCATAAACACTTCCTCGATCAACTTTGTCCATGTGATCATGTTTGGTCATCTTTGTCTATTCTGCATTCAAGAGCTCAATTGTGATCTCCGGTACAGTGCTATTCAGACTAGGGGAACTTTCCAGTTGCTGGGATCCGGGGTTGTACATCTCAGTGATAGATCTCAGGCGTGTCCAGTTCTGATCCATATCGAAAATGGCTTTGAAAAGTTTTAATAAAAGTTGATTTGCTCAAATTAATCTTTTTACAACTTAGACCATTTTTGGACCAAACGGAAAATTTTCAATACCCACAACTTTCAATTACATTGATTTCAATACAGAGTTCTCTTGCTCTTGAATACAAATTGAAGTTGCTTTTCATTACATTCATAAAGAAAACTTGAAAGTTCTGATTAAAAGCAAATAAATCCAGGGCATAGTCAGGTGTTCTTGCGTCCCCTCCCTGAGCTTGTAGAAGCCTCTGATGCCAAAGTGGGCCTTATCTGTGCCTCTTCATTGAGCCAATCTATGCACTCACCAGAGAGGGTGCAACTGAAAGTGGAAGCCGGGGGCAGAAGCTCTTTCGTCCTCGATGCTGCGGCATACCGAGCTAGCTGCGCACCTCGGACCGGAAATGTAGCACGGTACTCTATCCCCTCCTTCGGACAAGTCTGATCATGACTGAACTGGCGCCGGATCCAGAATGGAAAGTAAAAGACACAGTGTGTCAGGCCAATCAACTGAATCCCGGGCTGGCGAGTCATGGGTAGCTCATCGCCGGTAAATTGAGCCAAGGGTAGTGCCAAGCAATGTCCGTAGCGGACAAACTGCACATCCAGTTGTACCACCATCCCTCATCCGGGGCATCGACTAGACGTCATCGGAAGAAATAGCTACGGGCTGAAAAAACTCGGCATGAGTCCACAATCTTCAATTTATCATCAACCACACCTGGGAAGGGATGAAAAATGAGAGATTAAAGAATAGAGAGGTGCACGTTGTGAGAAAAGTGAGAAAAGGGTTCTGAAAGAAAAACTGAGCCTAAGGGCCGAGTGATGTGAGCAATACATATGTGAGATGGGGTGGGAAACATTACTTGCAGTAGTAGTGGACTCCTCGCAAATTTAGTCGTCTCCCGGCGATGAAAAGCATCCAAGCCCGTCAGTGTCTCGGCTAGCATCATGGCAATGCAGCTCTTACCCTCTCTTAAGCCCTCAGCGACCTCAATCAAACAAGTGCTAAACCCACCAGAGCCTGGGGCAAGTAAGAAATGAGACAACATGCACAAGCAAAGCGCATGTCGCCGATAGCCCTGCCAATGATGATCGCCGTGGTCACCGGCATTAGAAAACCGACGAACCAAGCTCGGAATGTCCAGCTCTCTGTCATGAATCAATGACCGAGCGTCATGCAAGGTAAGGCCGCACATCCGTCCTAAGGCTTGGACATGGCTGAACCAGAATTGAGGCAAGATTTCTTCATTACGCTCGGATTCCATTAAAGCTTGGAAATCCTTGAAAGTGGGACACATCTCTTGTCCGCCAAAGCTAAAGACATGTGTTACGGATTCCAAAATCTTGCCGCGACATAGAGGAATGGAAAACAAGCAGGAAGCGACTCAGCGTGAATAATGCATTTATGCCAAAGCCCCGAAAATTTAGTTTTTCCGAGCCATCCAAGTTGGCAATCCAATTTGTGAGATTTTGGGTAAGAAATACTTCCATTTGGTGCAAAACTTAGTTAAAATGAAGAGAATCCCAAAGCTAGAACTCATATAGAAGATAAGGCAGTGAGTGGAGGACAGATGTCGACGTTTCAGAGAATCTGCCATCGATGGCCGGCACCTCCTTACTGATGGCCGACAGTGGCTCGTCAGTTGCCGGCAGTGGCACACTGATGGCCGGCAGGCTTTCCCCTATGGCTGGCAGCCTCTCCCTCATGCTCACTGACCTTCTTGGTGAAAGTCCAATTGTTTGCTGCAGTGGAGTCCTGTTATTCCTGTCTTTTAAGGTCTTGTCTTTGTCTTGTTGGACTCTGTTATGTCTCGTTTAAGACGTATTAGTTTTCACTCTTGTATCGAGCTGTAATCATCTTCCTTTCATTTATTGAGTTGTTGTAACTTGCTTATCGAGTTGTAAACTTGTTAAGACTTTGTTTTGCTTATCAAGTTATTTTGTCGTTAGTTGGTTCACTACCTGATTAATGCGATTCGAGTGTTTAGTTTTCAAAACAAAGTTCAATCTCATTTACATTGTTATGTAATGCGATGCGATACCTAGAATGTGCAAATGCAACACTTTTTCAACAAAAAGAGGCTGTTTCATTCCATCATATTTTCTTTTGCAAAAGTACATAGTTTTGAAGAAAATAAAACCTGCCTGACGCAGTACAATGTGCGAAACTACCAGTACAAAGAAAAATAAAGCAAAAAAGAAAAAGTAGCAAAATGTATGGATCGGCATCGGTAGCCTCAAGTGCGGGAATCCGTCCTGGTCCTCTTCCCGGACGAAGGTCCAGGATCTCCACCATCAGAGTCTGAATCTGAGTCATCCCCGGCCTCATCTCCATCTTGAGACGACTCTGACTGCGGACTCACTGCCTCCTCGTCAGACTCATCATTATCTGGAGCAGGCCTCTGAAAACTACTCCTGGTGTGAGCACGCTTAACTTCGCTACGGCTGTGCGCTGCAGTCCCTCATCCCACTCCCCCTGCTGCCTGGGGAGGTGCTGAAGGACCCGCCCCTGCTCCTGCTGGGGCATCTGATGGGCCTGGCATCAGGAAAGGAATCTGAAAAAGGGCAATTCGCCAAAATGCATTAGTAATAAAGTGTATCAGATGTAAAGAATAATGTCTGTGAGCAGTGAATGATTTGCAGTGTATGTATACCATGAGCAGTGTAAGGGAGTGTAGACACCCCATTTTTGACCGACCTTAAGACTCAGACGTCATCGATTGAGCGCTCGGTGATTGTGCATGTTGTGCTCGTTTTGAGGTTTCGAAGTTTCGGCTGAGAGCCTTGCCTCCAAGCCTTGGAACTTTTTGTGCTTTGACTCGGTCCGCGGATCAAGTCTTGTTTTCTCTTCCCAGAGGGAGGGAGAGGTCTTGTAGACCACCTCTCAGTGGCCGTGGGCTACTTTTCGCGGTCGTAGGCCACTGTTCCGGTTTGGAGACTAGTTTTCGATTTCCGGAGCCGTCGCCGCGCGCCTCGGCTCGGGACCGCTTAACATTCTCCATTTGGCACGGTTTTTGGAACACACCTTGTTTCCTCTGTTTAGAGGGACACTGTGGTCCGGAAGACCACTTTTGTGGCCGTACGCCACTTTTGGTGCTCAACAGCCAGTTTTCGAGGCACCCGGCCGTGCGCTTTGCCTCCCGAACTCTCGTTTTGCATCCGTCTTGGTTCATTTTTGGCATGGCCCTCGTTTTCCTTGTTTGGGAGGTGGTACAAGGGTGGGAGACCACCTTTGCTCTTTGGAGACCACTTTTCCCCCGCCAGCCGATTTTCTTGTTGGGAAACTGGTCTTTTTTATCTTTGGGCCACAATTACTGGTCTCCCACCACACCACTAGCTTTCTTTCAGTGTGGAGACCACCAAATGCCCTTGGAGACCACTTTTTTTTTGGAAGACCACTTAGGGTGGTCGGCCGACCACTAAAAGTGGCTGGCCGACCACCTTTTCTGGTCGGCCCCTTTCCTCCTGTTTTGTCTATTTGAGTGGGTGCCAGCTATGCCAGCTGGAAGGCACAGACTATATCCTCCATACATGGAGGATCTTAAGCCCTATTTTTTAGCTTCTTGAAGAAGCTTTGGCCTTGTTTGTCTATAAGAGAGGCCCTCCCTCTCCTTGAACCAGGTTCAGATTTTGGTCCAGGGCAAAGAAACATACCTCTCTATATATCTCTACATTTTAGCCCTAAAGAGTGTGTTATTCTTAGCCCTTTGTACCACCATAATTATTTGATTTGGAATATGGGTCTCCTCGTGTTAATATATGTAGAGGTGAAACTATGAAGACTTAAGGATGTTGATTGGGATTCTTCTTCCCATTGTTCTGACCTTGTCAATAATTAGTATATATGGTTTTGGAACAGTATAACGACATGACATGATATGTATTTGGAAATAGAGAAATGCTAGAAACTAGTAATGAAGCTAGTGGCTACGTACCTAAGCAACTTATTTGTGACTGCTGGAATGGAATATTCCTTGCTTCTTAGGCAGAACCTTATTTGGTAGGTTTTGATGTTTGATTCAATTATGCGTAACCGGATTTGAATCTAACCATGTAATTAATTTATTTATTTTGGAACTGTATTTGACCTTAGTAGACAAGTCATCCCCTAGTAAATTGCACTATAAGATTTACCCAGGAAATTACTTAACTGGACGAGTTTAAACATGTACCTTCTAATGAAAATTGCATATGAACTATTAATGTTGGGTCAATCTGATTATGACTATAGTAGAGAATGTTTCTGTTATTATGATCGAAATTAACGTATGCTGTGGGAACTTATGACTTATGTGCTTAGGGGAAAGCTATTTATTATGTTTCCATATTTGAGGATGGTATGTTTCTGTATCTGAGAATTAATGCTATGAACTTATTGACAGGAAAATATTGTGATTATAAACTCAGCTGCGGATTTTATGATAATCCTATGAAATAAATATATGGAGCTGATGTTTTATTTCTACACACTTGAGACGTTAAAACAACTAGTTGGATAAAACTATGAGATGCATATTATGTTGAGAACTTTTGACTAATTGTGATAAACGTCGAATTAACCTATGAATGAGAAATCCATTGAGCATCTATAACCGAAGTAGACAAGGGTGTGAGACCGAGATTTTTGTTTTAACTGTTACATAGTAAAACAAGTTTGAGGGACCAAACTTATTTAAGGGGGGAAGAGTGTAATAACCTGACCCTCGCAGATGTTACTGGTATACTTTCAATCACTTATTCTGAGCAATTATATGTTTATTGTGAAATTTCATGTGGAATTAAGTTTAATTAAGTGAACCTTATGACTAGGGATTTATATTTGTTTAATAAGAAAACATACCTGTCACAATTAAAATGTTTGGACCGAGAATTGAAAGCCTTAAGAGCTTAATAAGCTAAAATTGACCTTATATTTGAGATCAACATAATTTTTAAGTCATAATAAGCATTTTTGTGAAAATTTGATTTGGGATGATTAAATTGATTAAATTTTGTCTTATTCAGCTTTATATATATATGTGTGTGTGCATATTTTAGCTCTTTGACTTAGAGCCTTATACATATCTCCTGAGAGAGAGAGAATTAGAGAGGAGGAGGATTTGTGAAGGTGTTCATCAAGGAGGATGATTGAGAAAAAAAAAGGGGTTATAAAGATTTGAACTTAAGGTATGTATAATTCATTCCAATTGGCCCCTCTCTTTGATAATTGAGTAGGAATTCCTTTATGTTATGCAAGTTAGGGTTTATAATATGGAACAAGTATGTGTTAAATGATTAATTAGAATAATGTTTCTTGAGTTTGGTTGATTTGGGGTATCATTGAGTTATCTAATAGGAATCACATCTCATTTCTTCAATTGAGATACTTGAGCTTGGTTACGTAGATAAATGACCATGTGGGTATATATGTCTAGGTGTGTGTGAAGATGGGAATATTATGAAGTTGAGTTGGGTTGTGAGTTAAGATTAAAGATCCAAATTGTATGTCGATTGATCTATGTCGTAGTTTCTATTTACACGATTTTTGACCCATGTTTTTACAATTAAAAGATCTATTTTGAGCCTCAAGAATACTCACCAAAAATGGAGTTAAGCTGGAATTTCGAACTGCAATCTGCTAGAATCGCCGCACGTGCGAGGATCATTGTCGCACGTGCGGGAAGCCTTGCCGCACGTGTGGGGCTCACAGCAGCACGTGCGGCCCATGTTGAAAATTTTCATCTGCTTCATTTTACGTGCTTAACCCTCTGGTATTTTTGAAATCTGTGTTTGATATTCTGAAGATGCCTGTAAATTTGTTCGAAGTAAAATGAAGTAGGAAATGAATTAAGAAAGAAAGGGAACTAATGTATAAGTTGTGCATGTGTGTAGGTCATAACCCGGGAGGGACAAGCACTCCGCTACAACACAGTGAGTAGTAGTACTGTTATCGAACATTTACTTATCGTTAATAATTCTTATTATTATTAACGTTCTGCTCCTTGCAAGTGAATATGTTAACGTTTATGTTGATGGGAAATCGGTACAAACTTGTGTGAATATTGAAAGAGCTGAGTACATTGGTATAACTCTGGAACTACTCTGCATTTCGGTTACATTTAAAGATTATCTGTAATGTGCTATAATCTGTAAATTACTTGTGATTCCGCATAAGAATTGCGTACAAACTATTAATGCTGTGAAGTTGGTTAACAGGAAGAAATCATGAATGTAAGCCCGTGTACCGGGAACATGATATTGAATGGGATCATGACTTTATACGCTACTTTAAACATGTTGCTTTGTATGTTAGGAACCGTTGAGAAATTATGCTAAATATCAGATTAACCTATGAATAACTCAATCCAAGGGAAGCATTGAATATTAATAACATTATTATGTGACCCACGCTATGATGTGAGATATGTTGTTCTATTTATTCGTTCTGTTATACTCTGATATGAGATGAGTTGTGCGGTATAATCCGTTAGACCTGTTAATTTCTGGTATGGAACAAAGTGCTGTACGGAACTAAGTGCTGCAATGCGAGCCACCTCTAGAATCCGTACGAGCCACCTCTTGAGTCCATACATACGTGAACTGGGCTTAAAGCCGATGTGAAAGTTATGAGGCCTATGGCCGTTCTGTGGAAGTTATGAGGCCTATGGCCGTTCTGTGAAAGTTATGAGGCTTATAGCCGTTCTGAAACATTTGTGAGGCCTATGGCCAATTTGTGACATTTGGGCCTATGGCCATTCTGTATGATTTATTAGTATGAAACAAAGTGCTGCACGGAACTAAGTGCTGCCATGTGAGTCACCTCTAGAATCCGTGCGAGTCACCTCTTGAGTTCATACATGCATGAAAAGGGCTTAATGCCGTCTGTTTAAGGGCTGAAAACCATTATGTTTAAGTTTAGGCCTAAGGCCATTCTGAAAATAATTACAGGATAAAGCTAATTATATGTCCTCCGTACTTTATACATGTACATTGTAATGCAAGTTAATTGTTAAATTGTTACAGACTACTATTCACTGAGTTTGGCTCACTTTATGTTATGTCTATTTCTGTAGGCACTCCACCTGGAGGTCAGTTTCAACCCATGGCATCCGTTCCTCTTATGTCAACCTCAGGGTGTCCAGGCACTTAAATGAAGGCAACTCATTTTAAGGAGTTTTGCTACACTTTTGATTTTGTACCCTGATTGTCTGTCTAAAAAAGAAGTGTCTATAATCCTTTTACCTTTCAATGCTTTTGTTATACGCCCAATCTTGAGAGCTGGGTCTGTATATGTATATGTATAAGCATAAAGCTAGATTCTCAGATGCACGTCACTGTATGTTTATCTGCCTTCTGTTCCGTTAGTGATCTTGGTATGGTAGTTATAGCTCAATGGAGTTGGTTTTCGGTTATTTTAAAATATTAATGCTTCCGTTTAGGCCCCATATCCCATATATATATATATATATATATCAGGTTAGATGTCCGTTCTGAAGTGGTCATGCCCAAACTTTTAGGGGCGGGTTTGGGGTGTGACAGTGTGGCTGAGGCCCATTCATTTTGGTTTAAGTCCATTTTGCATCGAGTATGCCATTGTAGTTCATAGCATTGAGTATGCCGCGTTGTCGCATGTTTGATCATTGTATTGCGCATGCCTTGTTCACTTCATTGTGTATGATAGTCTTCACATGTGCGTTGTGTATGGCATATAGTATCATGTGCATTGAGTATGCCATTGTTAGTTCGTAGCATTGCGTATGCTAGTTTGCATGTTTGCACGTCACCCTTTGCATGTTTGCATGACTTGGTTGCATCGCCTTAGGATTGCATGCATGAGGTCGCATGGTGCATGCCATTCTACTTGTTGCATTGTGTTTGGAATAAGAGTTAGTCCAAACACGGGAAACGAGGGACGTTTCATACTCTAAGTGATGAAACGTGCCTCGATTCTCGGTCGCTAACACTCTTGACTAACACATGATGGAGTTTAGGCATTTATGTGTTTATATGTGCATTCATTTCACATTGAGTCGTGCAATCCGACTCCTTGGCCATCATGCATCAAGATGCGTGATTGGTGGCCTGAGGATCAAGGGCTACACTCCCTAGAGCTTATGCAATGATGGGGAGAGTGGCCGTGCACACATGTGTTGCAAATACCTTGCCTTCTCTCTCTTGCCTTTGTTGTAGAAAATGTAGAAACCAGGAGAAGAAACTGGTCGGCCGACCAGGTTTTTTGGCAGGCCGACCACCTTTTCTGGTTTTCACCACCAAGGGTGGTCGGTAGGTGGTCTCCAATGCCTATAGCTGGTCGGCAGTCTCCCCCTAGATTCCCAGGGTAGAGTTTCATCTCCTTGGAGCCTTGTGCAAGTTTCTGAAATCAATTGCAAACAAAGGCGAGCCGGGGCATCACGATGAATTTCCCGACAAGGCGACTCAAGCATGCATGCATCCTTTATCATTCAAAGCAGAGCTGAGGCAGCCCATTTTACATAGTTTGCATGCTAGTTTAGTTAATTTGTTAATTAGCTAGTATTGTGTAATAATTAGTTAATTCGATTCTGTATTATTTATTCGGACCCCCCGAGAGAGGGCAATGTTGTAATAAGTGTGCGTGTGTGTGATGTATGTCTTCTAACCCCACGTCTTTCTCCCTTTCATTTACTAGCTTATGATGGTTAGTTTTAGGGCACGTTTCAATTAGCATCCTTATGCTCATATGTTTGCATCCATTCATCTATTTTTCATGCACCGGACTCGGCGCATCATACTAACTGCATCGTATTTCAATTCCAAGTTGAATACATGTTACCTGTAGCATCTCATATGCCATCTTAGAATAGCCGAGCCTATCTTAGTTGCATTCTTGCATGTGTTGCATTAGGCATCTCAGCATAGTTAGGATTCATGCATGTTTTCTAATTAGCTTCTTTCTTTGGCTCAGAGTACTCGGTAAGTGTTTATACTTTAGCATCCTTGCATGCGTGTGAGTGACTGCCATGATAGCATGCTTACCATGAGGCTATGTGCTCATGTGATATAACTGCCTGAATGCCTGTGGGTGAAGGTTGGGTTGCTTGAATTGGAATAATCCGTCGAAACCCGTGTTTTAGCCTACTTGCGAGTAGCAAACTTCAATCCATTTTCAAAACAAATGGATATGTGATGCTTTGTTCCAACTTAGGCAATCTAGTCTATACTTGTATGCTGTACGCATCACATAGTAATTCTAGGTTAATAACCGGAATAAGAGCACATGTGTTTTCAAAAACAAGATATCATGTTTAGTAGTGGCCGATCTTTGATCGGGTGAGCGGGGATGCTCATTGCATGACCTTCCCCAATTGTACCCAAGTTCCCGAGCCGAGGCAACTTTGGTGATGACGGACACGTGGCCTTAGGCACTAGTCAGGGTTTCCTAAATCCTCCCAAAATAAAATATTTAGGTGGCGACTCTGTATCTGGCAAAGCAGTCCATGTTTGGCACTTCTTTCTAAAATCAGTTTTTCAAAACGATTTTCCGGATTTGGACTCTTTGGTGATTTATCGATCTTGCATTGCACTTTGCGAGATTAGATTCAGAACCGTGACATTGAGTCCGAACTGTAGTAAGCCCAATGAACAAAACGGGATTTTCCCGGGACGTTCGGGAACGTTTGCAGTTTCTGGTGACTCTGCTGGGGATTTAGAGAACTTGACTCGAACTCCTAATATCTTGTTTTGACTACACTTATATGTTTCTTTGCATTGCATTTGCATTGGTGCGCCTAGGACACAGTGTTTGCTGTTTGCTATTTCTGAACGGTTTGCCAGAGGCTCGCTTTGAGAAGCGTGCCATAAGGCTGACCAGTTACGGGCTCTGCCACGATGGGAACACAAACCTCGGTTGTTACCGAGGCACCCTTTTTGACCATTCGACCTAATGCATATTGGAATCCATAGTGACTATCCCAAGCTAGGACAGGTTGCTTACCCGATTGTAGATTGTTTGAAACCGCCGTGTGCGTAGTGAAACCCTAGCTCCTGACAAAATAGGTCAGGGAAACCCTCCCCCAACATAGGGTGTTTTGGCTCTCATTTGCTTGCTTATGTGCTTTTAGAGTGTGCCTCTACAGGAATGCACGTATCAGTTTGCAGGTCTGGGTATCAGACTTGCGGGCATCAGTATTTTGAGAATCAGTTATATCTATGGGTATCAGATTCAGTTTTGGGGCAGTAATTTGGAAAGCAGTGATCAGTGATCGAATACAGTTATTCAGTTACGCTTATATCTGTTCTGGTGAAATTGGGCTGAGATGCTGCATGTTTTCTCTTTCAAGGTTCAGAGATTCAATTCAGAGCAACCAGTATTTTCCTTCGCTGAGGCAAGGCAGAGAAAGGCCAGTCAAGGCTCACCAGTTTATCTAATCCGTTAGTCACCAGCCGTATCACCCCTGTTCAGTTCAGCAGACTCGCGATGACACAAAATTCAAAAGAAATTGTGGTCATGACCACGACACTAAACCAGGGAATCACCATACAGGGTGAGACCGATGTTGATATGCCACACCCACCTAGGTCACCTGCTGCACATCCAATCTGGAAACTTCAATTATTTCAAACCCGTGAGCCCACCACTTTTGAGCTGATGGGAATGATCGGCGATCTTCAGAGATCTGTGGTTGACCTAGCCTACGGAATTTCAGTCTCGCCACTAACCACATCGTATGCCGAAAACTTCATGCCAGAAGAGCCCCCGCTATTGGGGCGAATTGTAATTGAACTCAGCCAACCTGAAGCCATCCCAAGTTCCGGCAATGACAGGTCGACAACAACCAGGCTCCGCTCCGATGTAGCAACCCACTATTTCGAAAAGCCACAACTGTGTGGGAACATGGGAAACCATTAAGTTGCCATTGAAAACAAAAACATGTACTTGCACCGATGTCGACCAACATCGAGGGGTGCGAACGAACCTAAAAAACATTTTCATTGACCTAACTAACGATCCACGATCTACTAATTTTGAGTGCCAATTCCAAGATCTTTTCCATCTTCGGGCAAAGTTTCCCACCCCATACTCTACATTTAGCTTTATGCTTTGTCATTTGCTCCATGATTTGAGCCCGAATAGCATCCACCAACTGCGTGATTGGGAGATAACGAGTTACGCATATCCAATTGTTGAACGACTCCGCAACATTGGACCACATCTCGCCATACCTGCGACCACTGCACAAGGAAAGAAGCATTGGTGTTCGAATGAAATAATCATTTATTGCTAAATGTGTATAGTTACCATCGATAAATGATACCTGAAGTATGCACTGGCCCAATGTTTCGGATGCAAATCTTTCAAGAAATTTCCAACGATGACCGGGCTACACTGTTTCAATATCTCGATCTTCTAATTGAAACACGAAATTATAGGTGCATAAACGCAATCTCGTAACTTCCGCATCAGTCTAATTTTGTGCTCCGCATTAACATATTTCATTTGATCCCTTAGATTCATTTGAAGATGTAACAAGCAAAATGCATGATGCATTGATAGAAAAGAAATAGGCATTGACTGAAACAGGCTAGCGTTGCAATTGGATACAAAGGTCAACGTCCTGCTACCATCCACAACTTCTGACAACTGCCGCAAGAACCACTCCCAGTTATAGCATTTTCAAAATCAACAATGGCAAAAGCGCCTGCAAACAAACCTGCAGAAAGTGAATGTAAAAAACATGCATCTTGCAAAAAAATTGAATCGGAGCATAAGGTGAAACCCATAAAATTCATGTTATGTGCTGTGAGCGAAATGTGAAAAAATAGGGAAAAAATAGGGAAAATGGTAACAACATTTCAAAGATGTGAAACCCATATATTGGTTGCCATCCTTAGCGGTAGCCGTGAGCATATTACCCTTGAACCTCTCATTCAAAAATGTACCATCGAGAAACAAAAGCGGGCGACAATGGTTGAACCCATTGATGCATGCACGAAATAAAATAAAATACCATACAAACCTATCAGATTGTTGATTGAAATCCAAATTGATGTAACTATGTGGATTAGTCTCCATGACAGCGTTACTATACCACCTGAGTTGATCGAATGACATGGCATGGTCTCCATATACTTCACCCATCGCTTTCTCAACACCCAACCATGCAACCCGATAACTAATGTCCAGCCCAAAGTCATTTTTCATATCAAAACTACCTCCATCAAGCGGATGAGCGGTTATTCACGCACAAAATTCACAATAACATCTGATACCAAATCTGAACCTGTACACGGGTTCATCAACGTTTGTACCGTAACACCACAAGAATGTAAATTATTAAGCCTCTTCAAAAACAACACCCCATTAGATGCCAACACTCTTGCGTGAACCAACCATGCAGAACAAGTTGACATTGTGAACTTGCACACAGCTATTATCCACACAGAGTCATTCTTTACATACTTAAACTGAAACGCACATTTGACGACATACTTGCATAGTACTATTCAAAATTCGTTTGCACCACCCCAAAAAAGTTGACCAATATGTGTAATACCATATGCCCACCCAGTAGAAAGAAACGTCTTGGATTTGTGAGGACAATATAACGGCAACAAATTGGTCTGGTCTTTCATATCACACATCAACCCATCAACAATGTCGCACGATTCAACATTGTGAGAATTCGCAACCCCTCCTTCAATGTCGAACCCAACACTTTGCGTCTAGATGAGCACATAATATGAACAAGACCAAATGACTTCATAAGGGATAACATGTTCTGAACATCATTGTCACAATCAACCTTGAACTTATTGTATCCGGGGATAGCGAACAAGAAATATACCAACCTCAGCGCCGAAATATCAAACTTTCCACAAACAACATCAACCAACTGAGAAAACGTCAAAACTTCATGAATACGAACAACTACATTAGTTTGTTTGTATGTGCACAACAACAACAACACAAACTCCATACTTGCAAATATACAAACACACGACATAAAATGCTACCATTCTTATACGCCACAAGTCCAGAAACACATTATACAATGCAACCACCAAACACCACAAAGAAAAAATCACATTGTACAAAAGCATCATAACCTTGATAACATATCCCACAAAATCAGACACATTCCACTAGAAAATGAAACATCAACCAAACACATTGAATAAAAAAAAATCATATAACACATAAAACATACCTCAAACTAAAAGCACAACACTTGAAAAACCAGACCCAACAATGGCAACGACAAGGTAAATGAATAACCTATAACTCCCTTCAGCCAAAAAACATGACTCCCAAACCAATAAGACCACACGATCAAAATAACATCATCAATCCCATTAATCACTCCACTTAAATCCCCAAAACCTATCTTACCCACACACACCCAACATCAGGAAAAAAAATCCAAACAAAATCATATATAAAGGCAATCCAGTAAATTCCAAAACCCCCAAATCAAATAAATATAACATACCAAAAATAAAAAAGACTAATTGGTTTAAAAGAAAACTTCTAGGACTAAATGGCACAACTTTTCTCCAAATGGGATTTATGAGTAATTTTTCCTAAAATTAATAAACACATAACCTAACAAATTTTAATAAAAATTGGTCTTTTTTCAAATAAAAATAATTTTTTCTATGAATTTTAGGTTCAACAAAAACAAGGATACCAAAAAGAAAAAAGAAAAGAAAAATGAGGGGAGAGAGAGAGAGAGACAAAATTAGGGGGGGGGGAGGAGGGGAAGAAACAAAAAAAAAATGAAAAGAGAAAAAAAATGAAAACAGACAAACCAAGAGTTAAGAGAAACACAATCAGAACAGGTGAGAGAGAGGTGAAATAAGAAAAGAAAGAAAAAAAATTAGAAGATAAAGGGGAGAGAGACAAAATTAGAAAATGGTGGAGAAGAAGAAGAAAACGAAGAAAAGAAGAAGAACGAAGAAAACGAAGAGAAGATGAAGAATAGAGAAGACAACGTGAAGAAGAAGAACAAAGAGAATAAGAAGAATACCTCAGAAGGGCCTTTGATTGATCTCTTTTGAACAACTTCAATGCCTCCTTTGATCAACGTCTCTGTCATGACCCAAACCTGTCCTTAAAAGTTCGGTTCATACCCGACCAGTAATCACATGATTACCTACGGCCTCATACAGAAAACAAATGTTTTTAATAATGGGGCCTTAAACGGAAAAAAATTTAAGAAATAATGTCCATTGAGCAGTGCTTAAATCGTCAATATAAAATATTTATATAGATAGAAGTCAAGACATTAAGTTACACATCCACAGGACCAACATAACAAACACCGTACAAAAGTCTTAACATAGACTTGAAGTCAAAAGACAACAGCTTCATCTTGGAGTTTCGACACCACAGGTCCTCATAAACAATATCTTGAGGCTGACTCTAAAGTTGACCTCCATGCTAATCACCTACATACATACATACAACACAGGGGGTGAGTAACGCTCAATGAATAATAGCAAAGTAAAGAGAATTAAATGAATAATCTTGAATTAAAAGAAAGCCTATTATGTGAACACAATACTTTCCAAAAATTCATCCTTCATAACACTATCCATAGTCACATTTACAGAACGGCCTCAGGCCCAACATATAACATAATGGCCTTGGGCCCACAAATATCACAACGGCCTCGGGCCCAATCATATATCACAACGGCCTCAAGCCCAATCATATACCATCATCTCATTAATAGAACGACCTTAGGCCCAAGTACATCATAGCATAAATGGAACAACCTTAGGTCCATATTGCAAATGTCATATAACGTTCATAAAACTCATTCATTTCGATTAAAACACAACTTCAGAATAAGTCACCGTTCCTAGATCAAAATAATCAATTAAGAACATATCTTTACAAAACTATTACTCACAGTGATGTTGGTCGTGCGACAGTCCTTCTGGTAGGTGACCTACACAACATAACACATATACAAATTCGGTAAACTCATTCAATTCTTAGCCTTTTCCTTTATTTCTTCATTTTACAATTCGTTTGTTTTCCATTCATTTTTAGGTATTACGAAGGGTCAAAACATATTCATAAATAGATTCAGAGGATCGGAGGAGTTAACAGAAAAAGACAAGTTTTCTTCCCTATTTTTTGTACGTGCAGAAGCCTCTCACCACACGTGCGGAAGGTGCCACACTTAAGGTCGCACGTGCAATTAAAGCAATTTGCAAGCCCCCCGTTCCAACCTGTGTTCTGCACATGCGGGATTCTTGGCCACATGTGTGGTTCTAGGTAATTCAACCCAGTCCAAAAATGACACAAAGTGTAAACTTCCATACTCATTTCCAAGCCCAAATTCATGCAAAACTAACTCAAAAACATGATATATTAGCATGATTCAAGTGTAATTTCAACTCAAACACATCAATCTTGCTTCAATATCAAATTCAAGGTCTCATCTTTTTCATAAGTTCATGAATTACATGATCAAGCTCAAAATACATATGAATATGGATAATCTTTCAACAAATCTTTGGTGTATGAACAATGTAGAGTTTATTTCATGGATTATTCACAAGATTGAACTCAAATCAAACAAAGTTGAAGAGATTAAGGTTCCACTTCTTGAATTTAGTTCAAACAATTACATATCTCAAAACCCTAACTCACAAGTGTTAAATCTTTAAATTCCTCTTGATTTCAAGCAAAAGATGAGTTATTTACAAGATTTTAAGTAAATTTCCATACCTTAGCTCAAATCTCTTCCAAATCCCTAGCTTCTCCTAGTCCTCTCTCTCTCTAACTCACTCTCTAGCAAAAGCTCTCAACAAATGATGAACTCAAGAAGCTATATACATATATCCCACTTGGGCTAATTAACTTAATTAAATCATTACGAATCGTAATTTTACAAAATTTCACAGTGGGCTCTAAAAATCATCCTGAACACAGATATGAAGTCGGTTTTGGTTTCTGGTGCCTCTAAGGCAGTTCAAAGTTGTAATTGCAACAGATATTCCTACATTCAACATATATAATTCCAAAATCACATAATTCACACATTTAAACTTGCAAGTTCATATCAAACACATAATCACATGCATAATTAAGCATAATGCGGGTTGGGTTATCACTCTCATTCTCTCTCTCTCTCTCTCTCTCTCTCTCTCTCTCTCTCTCTCTTCCTAATAGGTTACGGCTTCTTCGATCCACCTCGCGTGTGTCCGAAACATGTCACCGAATGTCCGACTGGTAAAATTAAAAAAAAAAATGGGACACCTTATGTGATAAGCCAACCCGTATTATGCATAATTACGTATGTGATTATGTGGTTGATATGAATTTTCATGTTAATTATGTGATTTATGTGATTTTGAACTTATATTTGTTGAGTGTAGGAAATTTTGTAAAATTATGATTCGTAATAAATTAATTGGGTTTAATTAGCCTAAATTCTGGATTAAGATAACTTAAGTTCCATGGGTGTAAATTATATATGTATGGATAGGAAGACTTAAGTTAAGTCTTGAGCTCATTTTATATCAACAAAACTCTAGCTAGAGAGTTAGAAAGAGAGAAGAGAGTCAAAGAATTGAGAAGAGAATCAAGGAGATTGCTAGATTCAAGGAGAAAACTCTAGATTTGAGCTAAGGTATGAAAATCTATCTAGAATCCTTGTAAATAATTCATCTTTGTATCCTTGTAAATAATTCATCTTTGTTTGAAATCAAAAGGAATTTAAAGAATTAACACCCAAATGAGTTAGGGTTTTGGGTTGAGAGTGTCTTTGAGCTAAATTCAAGAAATTAAGCCTTTATTTCTTTAACTTTGTTTTCTTTGAGTTCAATCTTGAGAATAATTCATGAGATAAGCTCTAGATTGTTTCTACAACAAGGATTTGTGTAAGATCATCCATCTATTATGTGTATTGTGAACTTTATCATGAGATTCTTGCATATATAGCAAAGATGAGATCTTGACTTTAACATTGAAGCAAGATTAATGTGTTTGAGTTGAAATTACACTTGAATCATGTTAGTATATCATGTTTTGAGTTAGTTTTGCATGATTTTGGGCTTGAAATTCAGTTTAGAAACTTGGGGTTTGAAGCTCATTTTCGGACTGTCTGGTTTTTCCAAGACCGCTCGTGCGGCTGTGAGCTCCGTACGAGCAGAACATGAACCAAAATAGAGGGAGAGCATTCTGCTTGCTCGAGGGGCCACCACTTACATATGAGCGGAACCTGATTGCTCGAGCGGTAAGGCCTGCTGCACGAGCAACCAGTATGAAAAATTCTACTTCTATTTGTGGACCTCTCTGACCTTCTGAACGTATTCTCTACCGTATTTAAACGCTACCGCGTGTGGATTGCCAACAACAGACATGAACACTATTAAGAACCAACATTCAACTATGGAGCGGGTACGTGGTATAGATGGAGTAGGTTATGGGAGTTGACAATTGATTAATTGACCAAATTGTTACTTCTGTGTTACCGTGTTTTGACTTGATGCTATGGAAATTGTTAATCATGAATTATTTGACAATGAAAACTACTTGGGAAAACCTTAACTATCTAGGAGTATGCAAATTTGTTCATTTTGTACTTAGCTCAGTATTAGCATACCTTATAATTGATACTTTAGGGATATGAGAATTATGATTGATTGTTCAGTGTTATCCTTGCTGACTTGGGAATGTGTGTGAACAGGGGAAGAGATTAACATGAATATGTTTTGTAAAGTGTAAGAAGACTTGAATTATAATTGAACTCCTTATGGTTGTTTAATCGATTATTGGTAAAGTTGTAACAATTTTACTTGGACAGTTGAAACTTAATCTAAAGTTGTTAAAACAAGTGGAATGAAAATGCTCTGATTTGCCTAAACCATTATTAGGAAACCTTACTACCTGTGGACAAACATTTTCATAGTGATTAATTCATGACTCGTTCTTTTATTTCAATCCATTGGGTTATAAACGAGTAGTGTTCACCCTCCGAGATTAAATAGTTTTTCTTGTGGAACCCATGGAAGAAATCCTCACCCTAATTAAGGTGCTATTGACGGATTATGACTTGCATACAAATGAATGTTTGGATTATGGTTGCAAAGGAATTGGTGGATCGAGGATTGCCCTTATTATTAACGTCCTATCAATGTTGTATCACCATTGATCTAGTTGGAAGACTTCATATGAGGTGCCAAGAAAGGAATACTTTGATTTATTAGGAATTTAGTAAAATCATGACTATTTTTTATGACCAGGCCTTGACTAATTGGAGCCATGTGGGTTATGTGGAATATGTGAATTACTAGCAAATAGGTGGTTATCTAATTAGAAGTATCTAAGTGATGTGATAAATGAGAGTAATGTGTCATGGTTATTATGTTTTGTGGCTTGATGTTATGAGGTTGATTTCGAGATCTACTGAATAGTTGTTAATGCCAATACACACTGGGACGAATCACAAACCTAGGTTATTAACCATGCAATAAGGCTGAGTTGAACTTCTGTGATGAGAACATCGACAAGTACGGAAGTTGCTTGAGAAAAAGAAAAAGGGAAAAGTAACGAGACCACGATATATGATTTGTTTTTCATACGAGTAAACAAGTTTGGAGGACCAAACTTCCTAAAAGGAGGAAGACTGTGATAACCCAACCCGTATTATGCTTAATTATGTATGCGATTCTGTGTTTGATATGAATTTGCATGTTAATTATGTGATTTTGAACTTATATCTGTTGAGTGTATGAATATCTATTGCAATTACAACTTTGAACTGAAAATGGAAAATCGTAGAGGTGCCAAAAACCAAAACTGACTTCATATCTATGTTTAGCATGATTTTTAGAGCCTACTATGAAATTTTGTAAAATTATGATTCATAATGAATTAATTAGGTTTAATTAGCCGAAATTCTAGATTAAGATAACTTAAGTTCCATGGGCGTAAATTATATATGTATGGATAGGAAGACTTAAGTTAAGTCTTGAGCTCATTTTATATCAACAAAACTCTAGAGAGAGAGAGAGAGAGAGAGAGAGAGAGAGTCCAAGAATTGAGAAGAGAATCAAGGGAGATTACTAGATTCAAGGAGAAAACTCTAGATTTGAGCTAAGGTATGAAAATCTATCTAGAATCCTTGTAAATAATTCATCTTTGTTTGAAATCAAAAAGGAATTTGAAGATTTAACACCCAAATGAGTTAGGGTTTTGGGTTAAGAGTGCCTTTGAGCTAAATTCAAGAAATTGAGCCTTCATTTCTTTAACTTTGTTTGCTTTGAATTCAATCTTGAGAATAATTCATGAGATAAGCTCTAGATTGTTCCTACAACAAGGATTTGTGTTAGATCATCCATGTATTATAAATTTGAACTTTATCATGAGATTCTTGCATATATAGAAAAGATGGGACCTTAACTTTGACATTGAAGCAAGATGGATGTGTTTGAGTTGAAATTACACTTGAATCATGTTAGTATATCATGATTTTGAGTTAGTTTTGCACAATCTTGGGCTTGAAATTGAGTTTAGAAACTTGGAGTTTGAAGCTCATTTTCGAACTGTCTGGTTTTTCCCAGACCGCTCGGGCAACTGCAAGCTCTACACAAATGGAGCATGAACCAAAACGGGGGGAGAGCATTTTGCTCGCTCAAGCGGCCACCACTTCTGCACGAGCGGAACTTGATTGCTCGAGCGATGAGGCCTGTCGCACGAGCGGCTAGTAGGAAAAATTCTGCTTCTTTTTGTGGACCTCTCCGACCTTCTGAACGCATTCTCAACCATATTTAAACGCTATGGGAAATGAATTGATGAATAAACACACATTGAAAAAGGATGTGAATCATTAAAAGAAAAGTGTACGAAATGGAACGAATTATTTATCGAATGTGTTTGTGTGAAATGTTGTGTAGGTCTTATGTTAGAGGAGACGCTGCAAGACCAAACGCACTGTGAGTAATAGTATTTTAACGATATGTTCTCAATTACTTATTTTGATCCATGAATGGTGATTTATTCCAACATTGTGTTTTGATCGAAACGTATGAGTTTTATGAATGTTATATGATGTGTGCAATATGGACCTAAGGTTGTCCCATTTATGTTATGATGTGCTTGGGCCCGAGGCCGTTCTGTTAATGATATGATAATATACTATTGGACTTGAGGTCATTCTAAACAGTTGTTAATGTGTGAGCCTGAGGCCGTTCTAAACAGTTGTTAATGTGTGGGCCTGAGGCTGTTGTGATATATGTGGGCCTGAGGCCTTTTTGTCATATGTGCGCCTGAGGCCGTTTTGTTATACGTTGGGCCTGAGGCTGTTGTGATACATGTGGGCCTGAGGCCTTTTTGTCATACGTGCGCCCGAGGCTGTTCTATTATATGTTGAGCCTAAGGCCGCTCTGTAATATGTTAGGCCTAAGGCTGTTCTATAAATGTGATTATGGATAATGTTATAAAGAATGTAATTTTGGAAAAGTACTGTATTCACATATTATGCTTTCTTTTAATCCAAGATTATTCATGTGATTCTCTTAACCTTACTATTATTCATTGAGCGTCGCTCACTCCCTATGTTGTATGTATGTAGGTGATCGGCGTGGAAATCAACCTTTGAGTCAATCTTAGGAAATTGCTCATGAGGGCCTGTCATGTCGAAACTCCAAGATGGAGTTGTTGTCTTTTGACTTTATGCCTATGTTAAGACTTTGTCCGGTATTTGTTATGTTGGTCTTGTGGATGTGTAACTTAATGTCTTGACTCCTATGCATATATGTATTTTATTTTGACCATCTAAGCACCGCTCAATAGACATTATTTCTTAAGTTTGGTTCCGCTTCAAGCCTTATAATTATAAATATTTTGTGTACTATACGAGGCCATAAGTAGTTGAGTGATTATTGACCAGTTATGACTTCAACTTTCATGGGTGGGTTTGGGTCATGACACCTTAGGTGTCGGACACATGTCTATAGCATGTCCGACGAGTGTCCGTATCTGACACTAATACGCTAGCCCTGAGGAAGTGTCTGTGCTTCATAAAATTATGTTAATCAAACCAGGCCTAAGTGCTAAAAGTTAATCAACATGTACATTTCAATGCATTTAGGCCTTGTTAAGATGCAAAAGGAATGACAAGTAAATATTTCAATGCCAAGAAACCACCAACTAATCTTTATTAAATGAAACTCTACCCAAAAATAAACATGTGCCAAAGACCGAATTACCCAGCAGTATTACCCTAAACTGGTTCTAGCTTCCTATTGCTTAAGCACAAAAAGAATATTCAGTTTCAAGTCCAGAAGCCACAACAAGAATTACATTATCTAGTTCTCACTTATCACACATTTGTTTATAACGTGTAAAATCCGGTTAAGTTGCTAAGGTATCCTACTAACGAATTATCATTTAAGTCAACAATAAAATGTTCAGTAAAGTGTGTATTTCAATCATTTTTATTGGGTCGAAACATGTTGTAAGATCTATAACTGCACTCAACTTGGAAGCTCACTTATGTCTAGTTCGCATTTCTCTTACTGATCAAAGGAGGTGGCAGTAGGTGGTGACTGGGAAGTGTGGGGGAGGTGGCTGGGTGGGGGTGGCGGGGTAGGTGGGTTAGGGGTTAGTGTAACAGCCCAAATCCAGAGAGAGAGAGAGAGAGAGAGAGAGAGAGAGAGAAAAAAAAGGGAAGCAGAGGAAGGAAACTAGCCAAGGACGGTAAAGTAACCATTCTCCAATATTTATAAAAGGGAGGAAGGAAAGTAGTTAAGAAAAGATAAGGAACTTACTATTTGTGTGATCCTCGCCTTTCTTATAAATATTAGAGAATGCTGAATTCCGTAACTTTTTTAGGTACTTTCCTTCCTTGCTTAATTTAAATTTTAGAAAAAGTCTCGCCTGTTGGTGGGACGATGACCCAACTGAGGGGATGGCCATCTGACATCTTTTTTATTTATGAGAAAAACTATTATATACATCTCAAAAGATATGTACCACATACATTTTATAATTGTTTTTTAAAAAAAAATGACACAACTTTATATTTTTTGAATCCTAACTAAAATAAAATAAAATAAAAAAATCAGAATCAAACATTACATAAGACATAATTAAAGATTCAATAAATTATAATTAAAAAAAAATGACATAATTATAAATGCATATAGTACCCCTCTTTCAAGTGAAGAGTATAGTAGAATTTTCCTTTATTTAAACAGCAAATTTCCACAATGGAAATTTGTTGCTTTTTTTTTTTTTTTTTTTCCCACAATAAAATAAAATAAAATAAGCAAATTTCCTTTCTGAAAAATTATGCCTTGATCTCAAAAGTTCATAATAATTACACTATTTTATCAAATAAACTGCTGATTTGTTCATTAGTTTGCGAAAAAAGGGGAACTCGCAAAAGTAAAGGAAATTCCACCAATATTTTCCACTTTAAATTTGATTGTTCTACAAGGATCCAACCCCAGAAGTAATAGACACATTACCAGCAAGAAACAAAATTGCTTTCAGATCATCATAATGCAGAGCACCCAACTGCATCTGTTGATCAGAGGACTGGGTTTACAAATAAAAAGGTTCACATTTTTACACCTAGAAAGAGAGCGATCGAAGATGAAATCTCCATTGATACAAAAACTCTCTACAAGAGAATCCAACCAGCAAACAACCCCCCCTGCAGGCATATAGCGAGTCCTTAAAAAATGAGTTACGCTTCAACTTTTGTCGTCCCCTGTCCAAAACAAAGGCACACCATGCATCCTCCAAAATATTCATCTCGTTCTCTTCAAGCTCAGATGCTTGTTGCAGCAACTCAAGAAAGATCAGCAGTGTCATCTTCACACATAAAATCAGGGAGGACAAGAAAAGAGAACCATCGGCATAGCCAAGCAATCATTGAGTTCAAGAGTCTCCAGTCATGGTTATGCACCTCAATTGTGTAGGCAAAGCAAAGTGGTTAAACAATTAATCAATCAATCTCCCCTTCCTCCGCATCATTTGTTGTATCTGCATCTGGAACAGTTTGGGGCTCAGGTTCTTCCTCCTCCTCATCATCCACTTTCATATACAAACCAAGTTGCTCCAAGGGATTACTACTTCCCTGGAATTTGAAACTACCCAGACCATTTTGGGAATGTTCTGGGCTGGTGGTATCAACTGTGAAGCTCGGTAAAATTTCAGCAGGGGCAACCCTAAGCATTTCTAGATCTTCCATAAACTGACAATTCTCATTAATATCAACCGTCTTTTCCATCTGCAAATGGCATGAAAATTTCAGCAATTTGCAGTTATGTTCTGCTCTATAGCATATTATAACGAGCCTAGTTTACCTTTTGCAAAGCTTGGCGTGCTGCTTCTCTCTCAAGTTCTCTCTTCCTTTTGGCTTCAGCTGCAGCTTCTGCTTCAGCTTTCTTTCGAGCATGTTCTGCAGCCTTGGCTTCTGCTTGTAAACGAGCTTTTTCTGAACACCAGATGTGCAAAAGTGTTATGTGGCTAAAATCAAGGAGAATGGAATCATTACATTTGATAGAAATACAACTCTAATGTTGAAATGCAGATCACAACCTTCTTTTCTACGTCTTACAAGCTCCTCTCTCTCAAGACGCAGAGTCTCAGGATCCTGCTTTTCACCCTGGACTCGGCATATCACAATATATTAGTGACCACCACACATCTCAGATAATGCTCACAATGAAACTTCACACCGAACTGGTTGGTTGTGTTTTCCGTTTTCTTTATTTTTGTTTTTCATGTTTTTCAAAACAAAAACAATGAAATGTTCAAAAACAGTCATCATTTTCATATTATATAATTTTTGTGCGAAAACTTTTTGTTGTTAGCTAACAAGTGTTAAATTCAGAAGAAAAAAAATCTGAAAATAGTTCTAGGAACCAATTCGTGAAACAAATTTCTGTGTTGGCCGGAAAATGAAAACACAAAACTAGGGAACAAAAACACAACCAAACGGGGTTAGATATGCCAATTTTGTAACCAACCTTCTCAAGAGTCTTTTCCTGAAATTTGAGTATGGTGTCTGCAAAACGACTTCTCAACAAAGCTGCACGATAAAGCTTGTCGGGGGAGACTTGCCTCCCAAGTGGAGCACTCTCCCCTAAAATGTTATAGCATTATGCGTGAGATGCTGCTGCAAAACTAACAGTACACAGTTTCTTCATATTTTCAATGCTTACCGCCTTGACAACCTTCGGCCTCAATGGCAACTGCTTTAGGCTGGGAATTCTGCTCAACTTGGTTCAACTCATTTAACAAATCTGTGAAACATGGAAAATATCAGAATCCAAAAAAACACTAGCATGAAGAAATAAAGGCTGTGTTTGGTTAGCTCCTCCAAACATATTTTCACCCCCTGTTTTGAGTGTTTTGTTTGTTTAGAGTTTTCAAAAATTAATTCCACATCCCCTTTTGAAAACTTTTTTCAAGACGGAAAAATTTAGACTAAATGATCGTCCTCCCGGACGTCTAGCCAGTTGACCGGAACAGTGCTAACTTCTTTTTATATTTTAAATTATAAAAAAAAAAAAAATTCAGAATTTTTAAAAAAAATTTATAAACTTTAAATAGAATTTTGAGTTGTGCGTTTGATTATGAGTTATAAGTTTTTGTATCAACTATCATATGTCACATCAAAAATTCCAAACTCAATTCAAAACTCTTTTCAAAACTCCTAACCAAACAAATTTTCCACACTCAAATCATAATTTCAAAACTCACAAACTCAAAACACAACTCTATTCTCAAATCATAATTCCAAAACTCTTCCAAACACCACCAAAATATCAACCATATCTTGTCCCAAGTACAAGTAAAAGGATCACATAGCAAAGGTACTCACGATTTCCAATGTCTGGATCTCCAAAATCATCTATCTTCTGCTCAAAATTTGCTCCAGAGCCTTTGTTCTCCTACCATAGGGGAAACAGAGACAACATAAGTACTTTGCACATTAACGCATGCATGCACAGAGCGTGATGGCAAAGAACAAGTAATATTTAACCTACACCATAACAACCTAACAAACAGGCATTAAAGTTCATCCAGATTCAATGCTATCAAGATGTACCTTTGTACTAATTGCAGGAACCGAAGCTCTGCCACCATCTGATTCACTGCCAGAGTCTGAATCTGCCACACAACACCAAGAGAAAAATATAAATAAGAATAAATATAAATAAAAATAAGTTATCCAAAAAAATAGTAATAATGATGACACATTCACTGATTAAACATATGATAACCATGATAATAATAAATTTAAAGATGTTATAGAAGCTTAAAGTTATTGGCTCTGCCAAAAGCTTTACCTTAGGTAGGCTACATATTTTCTAATTAAGCATAGACAGTAACTTGCAGAGACATGAAACAATAATACCAGGTTACCAAAATAGGTTCATATAATTTCTAATGAAGACTGCAACTACTGCTTCATGCAGAACTAGCATTACTTGTTTTTCCATTCTATAGTTGAAATATAATCAGAATGTATAGCTATGAAATCAAACAGATCTTTGTCTGGACTTTGTGTGACAATCCTAATAGTTTTATGTTTACTTTCACCTTTTCAACTTTTGATAAGCAAAGCATTATAAACAAGTAAATGAACGCATACACAAACTCAGCTTTCCAACCCCATATATATAACATTTTACCATTAACTAATGGTGAAAAATATAATTTACAGTCATATGTTTTTCTCCCTACTATTAGATACCTTTTGCATTAAGTTTTCTTTAAACTTACTTTTGAATGTGCATCATAATAAAGCGGACCACGTAATAAGTATCGACCAATGTGGAACAAGATTCAGAAATCAAACTCCTGAATTTTTTCAAGCAATAGCTAATGCCAACAAATTTATTGATAATCATGTTTTATTTATCATAATTTGAATGTTAGTAATGTTTTTTAATCTATTTTCTGGTCCCTGAAACATGTTTGGTAAAATATTATTGAGTTTTATGTAGTTTTAAGATTAAAAAAAAAATGGAAAAATATAGTAAGGGATTTTCACCACCACTATTCACAAATATTAAAAGGTAAAGTAATTAACTTGGATATTAAAAAAAAAATTAAAATTATATACTCATATTTTATCAATAAATTAACTTGGTTATTAAATTTCTTCAAAATCAGAATTCACTAATCAAATTTAATTTATTAATCTACATTCTACATTCTACATCCCACACCATCACACACAACCATGCACCACACCCATTAAAATCAGAATTTACTAATCTAATTAGTAATTTATTGATCTAAATTCTACATCCCACGCTATCAAACAACCATGCACCACACCTGCAGATTCATATCACAATCACCATCACACCCACACTGTCCTGACTTCTAACACCCACACCAATTGACAAAATGGCAATCAACCCCACCCACAACATATGCATACGGTCAACACACCCCCTGCACCATCAGCCCATCACACTCGCACACCTACACTGCAAGAAGACCAACGGGACCAATTACACAGTCATGTCAATCCTTAGAGATGCACATATATTATACACTACTTATCAGAGTCACAGGCCTTGCAGCAAGAGAGGGCAACCAAAGGCCTCTAGGCCAAAATCAAGCTTCAAAACCTTGAATCACAGCAAGACAAGCAAGAATCGCAGCAAGAGTTGGGGGTAAAAAATTAGGGAAAAGTCAGCCAATCACAGTGAAGTGCATCAGTGAAGAATGGCCAAAATTGAGCTTCAAGGTCTTGTATTGAACCTCCAATCAGTAGTTCTGAAGTTTATGGCGCGAGAACAGAGCAAACATAACAAGAGTGAACACAGAGTAAGATATACACTGAAGAGTAAAGCGGCATAAATATCGGCCATACCAACCGATACAAAACTGGTTTTTTCTTATTTTCCTTCCACAAGATATCTTTTAAGAGTACATTTAGGTTAGGATGGTAATTTCCATGAGAGAAAAATTGGATGCACATATGTCATGATTGATGATGACAGGTTTGAAGTTGATGCAAAGTTGTCACTCCATTACATTTAAAGGTATAATCCTGCATGAGCACTTACATTAGCTTTAGGGAATCTTTTTTTTTAAGTAGGCCCCATGACTACATATGTTTTTCAACTCAATATACTTGCATGGATTTTAAAATGAAAACGTTCCCAGAAAATCAAAGTTCCAGGGTTCGCTTGATGCCTCGCCTAATAAAGTGAACAGGCATGGGCTACAAACCCACAAACCAAGCGCTTTGAGTAGGGTATTCTCTGCAGAAGTCTTGCAAGATCCGCTTGATGGTGTGCTCAAGCGAGCACACATGCTCGCCTATATTGAGGGCACACAACCTCTTCAAAGATGTCCACTCAACACCCTCATTCAAACCAGCACGTGGGATTTTCGCTCATTTTTTCTTCGAATTTGAACTCCCTAGCCTATATGTACATATTTTTACTCTTCTAGAGTTAGAGATACATGAGATATTTTTTTGATAAATAGAGATACATGAGATATGGCAGTCTATCGAATCCTTGAGTGTTTTTGAGAGTTTTAAACCTTATTCAAGGAGACTTTAGTTGAAGCCTGTGCGCTGCGTAATCTAGAAATAAATTTTCCAATGATTATATGATCTAGGTTGAGTAATTTTTGCATAAAGCCCCTCATGGGTATTCGTTTTTTATCCTTTCAACACTTTTGGCCAAAAGTGATGAAGCCATCAGAGTATGGAGGTTGAAGAGCTTCGTGACACACAATTGGATCTAAAGAGGCCAAGAGGACCATAGCTGCATGGACTGCAGATCAAGCGCACAGCATTTGTGGTGTACTTACTTTTACTCATTTTTTCTTCAAATTTGAACTCCCCTCGCCTATATGTACATATTTTTACTCTTCCAGAGTTAGAGATACATGAGATTTTTTTTTTTTTTTATTTGATAAATAGAGATACATGAGATATAGCAGTCTATTGAATCCTTGAGTGTTCTTGAGAGTTTTAAACCTTATTCAAGGAGCCTTTAGTTGAAGCCTGTGCTCTGCTTAATCTAGAAACAAAATTTCCAATGATTATATGATCTAGGTTGAGTTATTTTTGTATAAAGCCCCTCATGAGTATCCTCTTTTTTTTTATCCTTTCAACACTCTTGGCCGTAAGTGATGAAGCCATAGGAGTATGGAGGTTAGAGCGAAGAGCTTTGTTACATACAATTGGATCTGAAGAGGCCAAGAGGACCATGGCTTCATGGACTGCAGATCAAGCACACAGAGCATTTGTGGTGTACTTAATGAGTTAGGTGATCGGATAAAAGGTTGTAATTCCTATCATCTTTAGTCATGTACTTCTTTATTCAATAGTGGATTTTATGAGTTCATTGGGATAGTGATTCTGTCCTTAGAAGTGTTCCCCTCGAGATTTTCACATTAGATCTTGCGTCTCTCTGTCATGCTTACATTTTATGGATTGCATGATTCAAATCACAATACATTTTTTAAGTTGGATCTTAATTCTAGTAATTTAAAATTTGCAATTTTGAATTTTTAAGTTTGGCATATTCACTGCCCTTTAGGAACAAGAAAACACTAACTCCATGATTCAACATCTAAAATTAAATAAATCATTTTCTATACAACCATATAAATCATTAGTCATTATTTATAATCGTGCTAGTGTATATATCCATCATAAATTTCTTCGATGACAAGTTCAAACGGTCCATTAATTGTTTGTAGCAACATGAGTATGTAAGTGACAAACTAGATGATTCCACACTATAAATATGATCGCCCCCCTACATAAGCATGAAGGCATCTCAATAATAAGATTTGAGCCTTGAGGACACAGCCTTTGACCACGAGCCCATATCTAGATAGTAATTGGAGGCATAGCTAGGACTCCATTGAGGGGGCCAAGCTGCCAAAAGGAAGGCATAGGGAAGATTTCGTAGGGTAGTCAGTGGATCGAGTCTTTTTAATCAATTAACTACTAAAATATTACTTAATATAGGTCAATTGGCCCAATTAAAAATTATAAGAGACTAATCTCAATTTAGACATGCTACTCATTTCTCACAAGCCTATATGATTACTTAATATTCTTAGGTTCATAGATTCCACAAACGGTCCAATTAAAAAACTATTAGAACCCACATAAAAAACCAATCTCTTTTTCTCTAATATAATTTAACTAATTTAATAAAAGTTTTTTATATTAATATTATTTCACACTAATCAAGTAGATTATATTCATTGTTTATTGTAATTTTTCCTAACTAGTGATTACTAATGGATTTTTAACCACATGTCGAATTAAATTTTTTGGCAACAGCCATCGAATTTTAAAAGGCAACTCTTATAAAGTTTAAGTTTTCCAAAATGTTTCAGCGTGCCAAATTGAGTTTGAGGGAACCATTACATGGGGCAAAAAATTGGAGAATAGCGCACATAAGCACAAAAAATATATTGAGAGACCCACATTTCTTGAATATTTGCTAACACATGATTTTAAAAGTTTAAGAGCTTGACATAAATTTCTTACACTTAAAATTATTAAGAATAATCTTATAAAAGTCTCACATAAACTTAATAGAAAAATGAGAAAGACATATAATGCATTAGCAAATGTCTTAAGAGGATGATGGAAATGTTGCAATATATATGCTTGTTATAGTTTGTCTGATATTTAACTACTATTGTAGTAATCTGAAAATTTATATAAAATTTACGTAGTAGTATAAAGTAATTATTTAATTTTGCACATATTATGCACATGTATAACTAAATAACATAATATTCTTAGATAATATAATATTAATAAGTATTTGTGGCATTCCAAACCGTGTCCATATTCTACTTTTTTGGAATTTGTCATGTCGGCATATCCGTGTCATGCCGTATCCATGTTATGTATCAATGTCTATGCTTCATAAATGGACAAATAAAAAACCATCCCAACAAAGATCACCCAAACAATGAAGCAAACTCAGCTCCACATAAAATCAAGGCAATCAAAATCTAAAAGATTGTAATCTTGGGATGAGGTTCAAGAAGGGAAGAACACAAATTAGCACCACCATGTTTAGAAATGTGTGGCTACTAACATCATGAGAGCTTAGAAAGACCATAGAGGTAGCAAACCCCAACTAGTCAAATAATTCATATTCAACAACAATAGGAATATTGTTGAAGCATATGTTATATGGACTCTTCTACTTCTGGTGCACGTTTGATGCACATTTGATTGTTTAAGTGGGGAAACATGTGGGACCTACCAAAGCATTAGTTGTTTGATTGGTGTTAGATTTGTTAGCGAATTTTGAGGAGGCCAACAACACGCAACACTTCTGGCTCAATCTGTTGAGGAGCAGTGTTTTTAAAGGCTCAAGGCGCACTAAGGCGCTGAAGGTCTCTCGGGACCTAGGCGCAAGGCGAGGCGCGGGCTTTATTGAAGTAAGGTGCACAGTCTTAGTAAAAAATAAAAAAATTAACATAGACTAATCATTCATAGTACTAAAATAATTTTTTTAAAAATAAAAGGTAATCAAAATTCAAGACAAAATATAAAATAATTTTCAAAACCATGAAAGTGCATATTACATAACATTCCAATTTTCAAAGATAAAATAAATGAAAAATAATTTCAGTGTAATTTTCTATTGAAATTTTCTACATAACAAATTTAACAGATAAAGGAAATATAATTTTAGTATAATGTAATGTGTGATGAATTAATTATTTGTAATTTTTTTTCCCTAACAGATAAAGGAAAAAAAAAAGACCAATAGCACATTGTATTAATTAATTATTTGTATTTTTTTTTCAATGTATTTCTTTTAGTTAATTATTTGTATTTTTTTTATTTTTGAATAATTAATTATTTGTATATTTTTTTTCATTAATTATTCTCGTTCCCCCCCCCCCTTCTAACAGAGACTAAAGGCATAATTGAAAAAAAAAGAACAAAAAAAAAAAAGAAAAAGAAAAAAAAAGGGGCAAAACAAAGTCGAAGTCGAAGCCCAGGCGAGAGAGAGAGAGTGAGATCAGAAGACCAGAAGAGGTCGGAAGCCAAAAAAAAAAAAAACAGCCTAGTCGAAGTCGCGAAGTTGAGCAAACCAGAAGAGGATGAGAAGAAGAAGAAGAAGAAGAAGAAGAAGAAGAAGAAGAAGATGGCGAAGCATATATGTGAAGTCGAAGTCGAAGTCCAGCAGAGTCGGAGTCGGAGTCGAATCGAGCAGCCCAGGTGAGGCGAGAGAGGAAAAACAACATAGATTAGGGTTCATTTCAGTTGTATTTGGTCATATTGTACATGCGTTGTAATCCTCTATGGTTAAGAGCCATTCGAACACACCTACGTAGCCGTTAGATCAGATCTAGCTGCTAAAAACTCAAGCGCATCTAGTCGTGCGCCTTGCGCCTCTGTCGTCTGGCTCAAGTCGCGGCTAAGGCGTGAGCCTATCTCAAAGCACCTCGCCTGGGACCTGTACAGGCGCAAACAATGCACCTCGCCTCGCTTGGCGCCTAGGCATGCTTTTCACAACACTGTCGAAGAGAAACTTCAAAATGCACATAATACACAACACCAAAATCTAACATACATTAATAGCAATATTAGTTATAACCCCATTAATTAACTTTGCACCATTTTGTCTAGCTTAAATGAGGGCGTATCGGGAGCTATCCTCAGAACTGAGGATTGAACAGAAGATCATCATTATACAGCTTGATGAAAAATCTAGAGGGAGCATTGTGGAGATCATAGAAAGGAATAGAGTGCAAAGTTTCTCGTTGAAGATCGACTTGGGAGGAGTGAACTGGGCTGTCCAAGAGCTTCAGCAGTTGGGGTTGCGCTTCAGAGGAGGTTCTTTTTTCAGCAAATATCATAGCAGATCTGCTGTTTTCTGTTTATAGAAGTTTATGAATGATAGGGGTATCTTTGTTGAGATGTCGAAGTGGGAGGGAGGTGTTAGAAAAGGCAACATCATTTTTCCGGCGGGGTATAATGGTCGTGGGTGGCTTGACATTGCTACAATGCTTCGTAATATCATTTGCAATAATGCTAGAGCAAACTTTAAAGACTTGGAAGTCAGGGCTAATGTCACAGAAGAAATACAAAACATGGACACAAAGAAGAGGTTTATGGATGGGAAAACAGGGAAGAACAGAGGAAGGAGGTTTGTTGATTTGTTTCCTGCGAATCGGCTGAATAGTTTTAAGAGTGACTTCGAAAGGGTTGTTGTCTGCACAAGATGTGATTTCTCAAGCAGTTGGGATCAAATTGAAAAGAATTTGAGTAAGCTTTTAAAGAAGACTATTGCTCTGCAGCCATTTCAGCTCAATCGTGCTTTGTTCTGGGCTAGTAATAGTGAGGAGGCGAGCTTTCTAGGTACAAAGGGTATGAGCTTCTTTGATAAAGGTGTGGCAGTTAGTTTGGAAAAATGGTCTGAAGAGTTGCATGTTAAATCAGAGGTCATTGTCTCTTATGGAGGGTGGGTTGCAGTATGCGATCTGCCTTTTACCCTTTTGAATGATCAGGTGTTCCGGGATATAGGAGAGAGATGTGGCGGTCTGCTGGAAGTTGATCGAAGAACTATTGCTATGGATAACCTTTTCGAGGCTAGGTTGAAGGTCAGAGGCTTCGATTCTGGTTTTCTGCCGGCGTTCATAGAGGTGAAGGTGGAAGGGCGATCGTTCATGGTGCGTCTGAAAGCTCTGTCCAAGATTGTGCGCCGTCGAGTGGAAACGTGGCCAAAGGTTTTCCGATCAGCAACTTCAGGCGATCCTATCGCCGCCGACAAGGAAGTTAAGGGGGTGGAAACATCAGAGAGGACACGTGGAGCTATGGAAAGGGGAAGTCAAAGGGACAAAGGAGGTGAAGAGTCGGGGGATAGTTTCAATGCTGTAATGGTAGTGGAGGGAAGATCAATAGATATGGGGATTCAGGGTTTATCCAAAGGGCCACAGAAGGGGTATGATGGGCCGGGTAATTTTTTGGGCTCAACTGATTTAATAAACATGGGCCAGAAGATTAATTATCAGCAGACCCGGTTTGTTTCTCAAAAGGATGGGCCTTTTAAACAATATATAGAGCATAAGGATGGGCCTCAAGTTAGGGATTGTCTCAATCCCAATGAATTGGGCCCAGTGGCTTGTTCGAATGGGGTTCACACTTTGGTGGAGGATATCGGGGTTGAATTTCGAACTCAGGAAGCCGAAGTTCGACCCGATTTGTTCGATGTCAAAGGACGACCACTGGGTGAGAGAGAGGTCCAACGAAGGTTGTCGTCTGGGATGAAAGGAGATGCCTATGGTGTCGGTGATGTATATTTACAGAGGGACAGTCAGAATCGATTATCACAAGATGAGATTCAACTTGGTTTAGCTGATAGGGTGGTTGACTCTGTTGAAGGAGAGCAGAGATTAGCGACAGAAGTGGCTCAATGGGTCGATGATAGGATCGAAAATGAGAACGATGCTGAATTGCTGAGTCGTAAGGTGGATGAAGGGTGTTTCGAACCTACTGAAGTGTTGCAAGCCTTGAATACCTATGGATCTGGGTCTGATGAGAGCTCAGAGTACGACTCTGGTTCAGTTCGTGAGGGAGATGATCAGGAAGAGTCTGACCTTGATCTTATTAACCTTTTTTCTAAGAAGGGCACTGTTGAGGGGGAGGGGAATCTGAGGGGGTTTCTGAATCAATGGATCATGTCAATGGCTCTGTTAATCATGATTCTACTGAACTGTCATCACAGAGGGGTCACATGGCTGTTCCAGATTCTTTTTCTCGTGGGGATGGGATAGGGGATCCTTAGTGTCTTGGTCTTAAGTGTTCTGTTAGGGGAATGACTGATAAAGGAGTTACTCCAAATATCTCGGGAGCCATGAAGGATGTTTCTACCTTTAACCCTGCATCCTATAATGCAAATGTAAGTGTAGGCCAAGTGATTGATGCTCAAGAGGGAGCTTCTGTAAGGCATTTGCATAGCAGAGGCTATGTTTTTAGTAGTTTGAGGGATAGTGACGCAGAGACAGAACGCTGGTTGATGGAGTTGAGTAAGTTTGCATCATGTCCAATTGAGGAAAATGAAGTACCCCATTTCAAGCATTTGCTTCAAGTTATGGGGCTGTCCCTAGTAAGTTTAAATGGGAAGGGTGTTGTTAAAACCTATCACCTACTTCACCCACTAAACCTAACCCACTACACCACTACCACCTCACCTACTCCACTAAACCTAACCCACTACACCACTACCACCTCCACTTTACCTACTCCATCTACCACCTACTACCACCTACTCTTCTATATATAGGAATCATTGTAACATTCAATACATCTATCAATAATACAATCAATATCTATACAATTCTCTATTTCTCTTTATACATTAAATTTTCTACATGGTATCAGAGCAGGTTTAGAACCTAGTATTTTCGCTTCCCCGGCGGGCGGCAACCTCACCTTAGCCGCCCGCCGGACCTCAACCTATTCCGCTGTCATCTCTATCAATACATATAGCTTCCAGTTCGCCGCCACCAGAGGCGACTTCTCTACATACAAAGATCAACCATTCTCATCTCTCTCTGAGATGAAGAGGCCAACCTCTCTCTCTCGGCAACTCACCACCTTCTCAACCTTTTAGTTCTACTACTGTGATCCTCTCTATGATGGTTTTGGTGTCTCTGCAATGTGGGCTGTTCTTACTATTGTTGTTGTCTTTGACTTCTCTGTGGGTGCAACACTTGGAAGGGGTGTAAATAGGGGTTTTGCAACACTGCTTGCTGGTACTCTTGGCGTTGGAGCTCATCGAATTGCTAGTTTTTCTGGAGAAATATGTGAGCCCATACTACTTGGGCTTTTCGTCTTCATACTAGCTGCAGTAGTGACATTCATAAGATTTTTTCCAAGAATGAAAGCAAGATACGATTATGGGCTGCTGATATTTATATTAACATTCTGTTTAATATCAGTATCTGGTTATAGAGATGATGAGGTGTTAGAGATGGCCCACAGGAGGCTATCCACCATACTCATCGGTGGTGCCAGCGCTGTGATTGTGTGTGTATGCATTTGTCCATATGTGGTGCTGGTGTTGTCAAGGGCTTCCAGCCATCTATCTATCAGGCAAATAATGGTGGGGCCAATTTTGTGGCACATGGTTAGAACCTTTTCAGAGGACTACAATGATTTGAATGTTGAGCCTTCGTTTGGAGAGACCAATCTCGACTTTGAAGGCAGAGAGAGGAGCACTAAGGAAACCACACCCATTCTTCTTTTATTTATTTAATCACACTCACCAAGTTTGTTTCACTCTCATTATCACATCCATACACACCGGTATCATGTTGTCTTCAACTTTCTTTTATTTATCATTTTAAAATACACCCTTATCATGTTGTTCCCCACCTTCTTTACTTTATATATATATATATATATCTTTTTATTATATTCTATTACTCAAACTCTCCTCCATTTGATTTTAAAATCACTTATTTTTTATTTATTTTTTCCAAATCACTTTTCCTCCTTTTTACATACCCCCACTTTATTTTTGAAACAATCACCCTGATATTTTTCATATAATCCATCTATACATATTTTTTTATCTATTTTCTTTCTCCCTTGTTTTCTTTCATTTTATTTTTATTTTTTCAACACAACACTCCCCAAAAAAAAAAAAAAAAAAAAAAAAACATTTTACAAACTTGTCATTTCTTCATGCCGGGGATCAACCCCGATCAGCATTTTACACCAAAAAAAAAACAAAAAAAAACAAAAAAAAAACACACATAAAACAACCACATCCACAGGCGGGATTTTGCTTCTCTACTCTGCTGCGGGTCGCTTTTTCTTGCCTCCGTCCTGGGCGGCCCTTGCCGGTGCTGCCTCTGTGTCTCCCGCACCCACTCCACTGGGCACGATCACTACTCCCTGCTCCTCCACTGCAGCATATGGCGGACCTCCAAATCGGAACATAACGGTGGCCTTCCGCTTCAGTTCCTTATTTTCCGCCTTTAGCACACTTATCTCTGCTCGCGCATCCTTATACATGCGTTGGAGCAAAGCCAGTTGGGCGTTTAACTGCTGCACCTCATTTGTCCTACTCTGCAGCCGGTGCGACAAGTTTGTGACCGCAGTCATGGTTTCCACACATGACTTCAAAGTATACTGATTCGCCTCAATATCTGATTGCGCTGCCATTCTTTGCTCCACAGACCGCATAGGAAAGGTCAACGGAGCAAACTCAGGGGCGTTTGGTTGAGGTTCAAAGGCAACCGCACCGATTATCTCTCTTGTGGACTCGTTGAGGTCGGGAAAGAGAGTAAGCAGACCACGGGAAGAAGAGGCCATGTTCTGGGTAGCTGGACGGGAAGAAGAGGCCATGTTTTTGGGTTGCTAAGTGTTTCAGAGAAGCAGCGATTACCGATTGGTACTGTCAGACAGGGTTGGTTACAGAGTGTTTCAAGATTTGCAGCTCTTCGAGACAAGCTCTCTGAGAATGCAGAGGTTTCAACTGGTTTGTTATGCTTCCAAGCCTCAGCCTCCGCTTCGGTTTATAAAGACCCTGACGAAGAGGCCGACACGCGTTCTGTCGGTCATGTGCATCGCCGCGTGTCTGGCGCGCCTTTTGATGGCTCGCCGCTCGATGATTTCTGTCGGGCACATCTTTTGATAAAGTGGGTGCGCCTTTTGAGGGCGCAACTTTTGTGGGCTCGATATATATATCTACATGTATATCTTTTGGGCAGCCTATATACACACTCATACAGTGTCTTCTACACCGGTCCGACATGACCCCATAAACTGTCTTCTACATTGGTCCGACATGACCCCGTAAATAGTCTTCTACAGCGGTCCGACATGACCCCATAAACTGTCTTCTACATGGGTCCGACAAGACTCTGTAAACTGTCCCGACATTGATTCCGGTTAGCTCCTTCATGGGTCCGACAAGACTATAAACTGTCCCGACATTGATTCCGGTTAGCTCCTTCATGGGTCCGACAAGACTCTGTAAACTGTCCCGACATTGATTCCGGTTAGCTCCTTTATGGGTCCGACAAGACTCTATAAACTGTCCCGACATTGATTCCGGTTAGTTTCTACAAGGGTCCAGCAAGACTCCGTAAACTGTCACAACAACTGTCACAACATTGTCTGCTACAACGGTCTGACATGACCCCATAAACTGTCTTCTACATCGGTCTGACACCGCCATCCAGTGTCCTCTACACCGTTATGACACCACCATACAGTGTCCTCTACAACGTTATGACACCCCCATACAGTGTCCTCTACAACGTTATGACACTACCATCCAGTGTCTTCACCAATGGTCTGACACGACCATACAGTGTCTCCTATCCTCTTTTATTTTTATGTATTTTTCTTGTTTTGTTACTCTCTCCAAACTCAAGTTGGTTAGTTCCTATCCCCCTTGAGTTTGCGGGGGGCTGTTAAAACCTATCACCTACTTCACCCACTAAACCTAACCCACTACACCACTACCACCTCACCTACTCCACTAAACCTAACCCACTACACCACTACCACCTCCACTTTACCTACTCCATCTACCACCTACTACCACCTACTCTTCTATATATAGGAATCATTGTAACATTCAATACATCTATCAATAATACAATCAATATCTATACAATTCTCTATTTCTCTTTATACATTAAATTTTCTACAGGTGTTGTTAGCGGATTGGATAATAGTGTCATTAGGGCGGAGAGTACTAGGCGAGGAGGGGGAGGGGGAGGGGCTTCGTTTAGAAAGGGAGCCAGGGAGTTAAGGAATTTGATGAGTACAATTAATTATGATAATAGGCATGGGGAGGTTAGGGGTGACAATGATTATCAATGAAGATTGTTAGCTGGACTGTAAGAGGTTTGGGATCCCGGAAGAAGAGGGGGATTATTAGGGATTTTTTGGGAAAACATCAACCTAACATTGTCATTTTTCAAGAAACTAAAGTAGAAGTTTGTGATAGGTTTCTTATTAAGAGTATTTGGGGAGCTAGGCATAAAAGGTGGGCCTTTGTATCATCAGTGGGAAGGTCAAGAGGTATTTTAACTATTTGGGATGAGAGGGTTGTGTCGGAGTGTGAAACAGTAGTTGGTGAGTTTTCACTGTCAATTAGGTTTAGGAATCTAGATCTCAGTGAGTGGTGGTTGTCGGGAGTATATGGTCCAAATTGTCCTTCTAGGAGAAAGGAATGGTGGGATGAGTTATATGGTTTATTTGAGTTATGTTATCCTAATTGGTGTTTAGGAGGGGATTTCAATGTGGTTAGGAAGGTTTCAGAAAAGCTTAATGGGAACGGAATCAATAGGAGTATGAGAGATTTTGATGGTTTCATTAGAGGATGCGAGTTGGTTGACACTCATCTTTTTAATGCCAGATTCACATGGTCAAATTTAAGGGAAAGGCGGGTCTGTTGTTGATTGGATAGATTTTTATTTCTTTGGGGTGGGAGGGGATTTTCCCCTATGTCAGGCAGGAGGCATTACCAAGATTGGTATCTGATCATTGTCCAGTGATGTGTGAGAGCTGTCCTTTTAGGTGGGGTCCGGCTCCATTTAGATTTGAGAATATGTGGTTGGAACATCCTTCTTTTAAAGAGGCCTTTGAGGAGTGGTGGAATACTGCTACATATCAGGGGTGGGAGGGTTATAAATTCATGAGAAAGTTGAAAGTGATTAAAGAGAATGTCAAACAGTGGAATAGGGAGATTTTTGGGAATTTAGAATCAACTAAATGTCAGGTTTTGCGAAGGATTGAGGAGATAGATACTTTGGAGATGCAAGGGAGTGAAATTGAGGCTTTAAGGGGTGAGAGGAGGGAGTTAGGTTTGAAATTGGAAGAGTTGACTCTTAGGGAGCAGATCTTTTGGGCACAAAAAGCAAAGGTGAAATGGCTAAAAGAAGGGGATGTTAGTTCAAAATTTTTTCATAGAATTGCGGATGGGAAAAGGAAGAAGAAACTTATTAAGCGATTGGAAGAAAGGCCAGGTGTAGTGGATAGAGAGGAGCAAATAGTTCATGGGATATTTGATTTTTATTCTAACTTGTTTTCGGCGAAAGATATTGTCAGGCCTGGGATAGATGGACTTGAATGGCAGCCTATAAATCAAGAGAGTGCGATGTGGTTAGAGCGACCTTTTGAGGAATATGAGATTCGGGAAGTAATTTTTGAGTGTGAAAGGGACAAGGCTCCGGGTCCAGACGGTTTTTCTACGGCTGCTTTTCAAGATTGCTGGGAGGTGGTGAAAGAGGATCTGGTTAGAGTTTTCATGGAATTCTATGAGACAGGGGTGATCAATTTATGTACAAATGCCACCTTTATCTGTTTGATTCCTAAGAGGGATGGAGCCATTAGAATGGGAGAATTTAGGCCTATTAGTTTGATTACATCACTTTAAAAGATTTTGGGTAAGGTTTTGTCAAAAAGGTTGAGATGTTCTTTAGGAGATACAATCTCTCAGACACAAGGGGCTTTTGTGCAAGGTAGGCAGATTCTAGATATGGTTTTGGTGGCAAATGAGGTGGTAAAGGAGTGTCGGAAGTCAGGAAAGGTAGGCATTGTGTTTAAGGCAGATTTTGAGAAAGCATATGATCATGTAGACTGGCGCTTTTTGGATTTCGTGATGAACAAGAAAGGGTATGGTGCGAGATGGGGAGCTTGGATTAGGGGTTGTTTGGCGTCTTGTAATATGTCGGTAATAGTTAATGGCAAACCAGGGAAATGTTTTAAGGTCTCGCGAGGTTTGAGACAGGGAGACCCTTTCTCTTTTTCTATTCATTTTGGTTGTCGATGTGTTAGGTAGGATGGTTGACAAAGCTAAAGAGGTAGGCTTGTTCGAAGGTTTACAAGTTGGTAGAGATAGGGCTAGTGTGTCGCATTTGCAATTTGCGGATGACACTATTTTCTTCTCTTTGGGGGATGAGTGCCAAATGGCAAACCTTTTTTCAGTAGTTAGGCTTTTTGGGGCAATTTCAGGGCTTAAGGTTAATTTAGAAAAGAGTAGGGTAACAGGTATTAATGCTGATTCAAGTTTGATTGAAAGGGTGGCTGAATTACTTGGTTGTGGGATTGAGACATTTCCTATGAAGTACTTAGGCCTCCCACTGGGAGGTAACCCAAGAAGCGAAATGTTTTGGAATCCAGTGGTGGAAAGGATAGGTAAGAGGTTAGATGGGTGAAGTAGGGCTCTTTTGTCCCGTGGGGGTAGATACACTTTGGTTAAGACAGTGCTGAGTGGGATCCCTATTTATCTCATGTCTTTGTTCAAGATTCCGGTCAAGGTAGCAAAATTCATAGAAAAGCAAATGAGGGATTTTCTATGGGAAGGAAAGGAAGAAGGAAGAAAAGACCATTTGGTGAAATGGGAAACGGTGTCATTACCAAAGGAAAAAAGGGGCTTGGCAGTTGGTAATATATTGGCTAGAAACATGGCTTTGCTGGGCAAGTGGTTATGGAGATTCCCAATTGAGCGTGGTTCATTATGGCATGCAATTATCAAAAGTAAATATGGGTTGCATGTTAATGGTAGGGACTCTCAGGTGGTTTCTAGGGGTAATGGACGTGCTCTGTGGAAGTCAATTTCTCATATTTATCCAATTTGCTCCCAATTTATTTCTGTGAGGGTGGGGAGGGGGGACATGGTAAGGTTTTGGGAGGATGTTTGGGTGGGTTCTTCGTCCTTGGCTAAGTCTTATCCTCTTTTGTATAGAGTTTCTCAATCTCATAATTGTTCTATTGCGTCCGTGGCTGTCTCTTCGTTGGCTCCTTGTTCATGGAATTTTAATTTTTACCAAAATCTTCATGATAGGGAAGTTCCCGAGTTGATATCTTTATTGTCAAGGCTTGAAAATGTTTCTTTGTCTCCAATCTTGGAGGATCGCTGGTTTTGGAATATTCATTCGTCGGGCTCTTTTACTTGTAATTCCTTTCTAGAAAAAATCATTGATAGTCCGCATGTACCTCAATTTTTGTTTCACAAAAAGATCTGGAAGGCATGTGCTCCTTTTAAGGTGAAAGTTTTCATGTGGATTTTGGTTCATGGGGGAACTTTGACAAATGATTCATTGCAAAGGAGGCGACCTTCATGGTATCTTAATCCTCAATGGTGCATAATGTGTTGCAAAAGTGGAGAATCTTTGGATCATCTTTTTTTGCATTGTTCGGCGCCGGGGCTTTTGTGGAATCGGGTATTTGGTTTGGGCAATGTACAGTGGGTGGCTCCTAGAGATTTTGCTCAAATGCTATTAATTGATTTTCAAGTCTTTGGAAGGTCGAAGAGGGCTAAAGTTCTTTGGAGTAGTGTAGTCTTTGCAATCTCCTGGGTCATTTGGTTGGAGAGGAATGGGCGTATTTTTGAAGGAGGATCTAGGGATATAGATTATTTATGGGATAGAGTGTGTTATTTGGCGTCTTTTTGGGCCTCGGCAAGTCCTGTGTTCCAAGGGATTCTTCTTTTTTTGATTGCTTCAAATTGGGTGTCGGTTTGTGCTGAATAGTTGTGTAGTTTTGGTTGTCTTTCGGTGTGGTTGTCTTTTTGGATGTATTTTTTCTTTTTCCTTTTTTCTTTTTCTTTGTGGTGGATGCCTTATCCTCTCCTCTTTGGCCTTGGGCCTTCATAAAATTTATCTTTTTGTTGCTGATCAAAAAAAAAAAAAAGTCTAACATACATTATTTGAAACTCATATCCACTTAAAAACTTAAGCATATAAGTAGAGCCTAATGTATATTAAGACCACTCTTTTTTACTCTTTATCCGATGTGAAGTTTTACGTTCCCCTATGCTCCAACATGATCGCAAGATAAGGATGAAGAGATTGGAGGTGGCAATCATGTAGGCCTGATAGAATAGTTCAATCTAGTGTTTCTTTTGTACAGTACTAAACTCCAGATAATTTTAGTACCAGTGTCGTGGATTAAATAGAGAAAAATGGAGGGATTAAGGCTTGGTTTGACACGTTTGAAAAAAGTCAAAAATTTAAAAAGTTACTATCCTATTTAAGTCACATCATTTTATTTAAGTCACATCACCTCTTTAACACATCACTTCAAACCCAACCCAAACCCAACTCATATTTTATAAAAAGTCAAAAAGTGCACTTGTTTAGATCATTCCAAACAATCCCTAAATAATACCATAGGTATTGTGGTATTAGAAAGATTAGACCTCTCCAAATTATTTTTTATTGGGTCATTCTACCTTACACACCCCTAAAAAAAAGGGTGTACATTATAACCAAATCACTTTCCATCATAACTAAAAAGGCCACAATGGCTTATAACCAAATATCACCTAAAGCATAACTAAAGACATCTTCAATCTTAAACAAAATAACCACCACATAGGTCATAACATTATAATGATTCATAACCAAAGACTTCTTCAGTCATAACTAAATTAACAACCACAAGAGGTCATAACTAAGTTATAACCAATACCACAATGAGTCCTAACTAAGTCATAACCAATATTACAATGTGTCATAACCAAAAACCATAAAGATCGTAACTGGGCATACAGTATACCTTTTTTAAGGTGTGTATTATAAAATTTCTCCTTTTTATTTCATCCAAACCAAATATAATCTCCCTTTCCTATTTAATCATTTATCCCATCTATTATAGCATAGTACAACTTATTCATCCCATCTCATCCCATGATACAACCATCTTCACATTTATATGATGTTTATAGAAGACAACACTCACATTTGTTAGCAAACAAACATTTCTAGCTTCCCACACGAATGCTAGATATAAATTTTATATTTTGCCTAGATCTCTTATAGTTTGAAGTACATTTGTAACTAGCTTACAACATAATAAAAATATAAAATATGCAATACATGTAAGTGTTTAACACATGTCCCCATACCCATACCCAAGTTTTGAATGCATATCCTAATATCCTAAGATTTAGGTTTAGGAAGAGTCCATAAAACATAGATTGACCACTCCAAAGCATCATTAAATTGGAAGAGTAAAGACAAGCAGCTTCTAAACAAACATAATATAATAGTACAACCCTGGGTTTGTTAGAATCAAGACATATAAATAAATAAAATTAATTTCTACCAAATGCTTCCTAACAAAATATCCCCTCCTCTTTTTGGCATTAAAAGATATATATATATATATATTAAAGAAAAACACCAAAGATAAACATTGACCTTTTATATGCTCCAAAGTTGATAAACGTTGACCTTTTACATGCTCCAAAGCTCATAAAATGAAAATTAAATTTTATGAGGAAAAAAATATACTAACCGCTGGAAGAAGAGCCAGATTCGCTACTAGAACTACTTGAAGTATTGCATTTACTGTTTCTAAGGACTATATCTTTTTCAATCTCTACTGGGGGGTAGCTTGAGATAGGGGGATCATTCCCACCAATGTCTACATCCTCATCCACAAGATCATTGCCTGAAAAAAAAAAAAAAAAAAAAAAAAAATTAATAAAGAAATGTTAAAAAAGAATAATTTCATTTTAAATTCAAGTCTCTTTTAGGTGGCAAATTTGTTCACCAGTTCAGCAATTGCTATAAGTAGAATGTGTAATAGAAAATAACCTTTACATGGTTGGACAGATGAATTGCTGAAACCTGACTCGTTGAGAAGCTGCAGAAAGAAAAAAAAACAAATCCAATATGAGCTCCACAAAGCTTAAAAGGAAGAAGATTCACAAGCAAAATAACAGGCACAAGAGAGAGAGAGAGAGACCTCCACTTCACAAGGTTCAGGTCTTCCCTGTTTTTTCCGTTTATCCAGCAAATAATCATCTAAGAGTTTCCGCAATGTGAACAAAGTCTCATCACTTAGAGTATCAATGTCAATCTCAATCTCATCTTCATCAGTTTGATTTTCATTGTAACTTTGCTTTTTGAGAAAGTCAATAATGGTTTCAGGCAATTCTGCTAATAGAGACTCCAATTCTGTGCTCAGCTTATGCTTCTCCACATCAGTCATGACACGCTTCACAGGTTCTTGTTTGACCTCATCGTTGACCGGTGTGATTTTCTTCTTTTTAGCAGGAGGCATTGGATTAGGAGTTTCAGTTTCTATATGAACACTTGATGTTGAAGGCACTGGTGCATCAATGATAACAGGAACTTTCTTCTCGATAGATTTCCATCTCACTTCAAAATATTTACCGAGTGTCTCAGCCATGAAATGGAAATCATTTTCACGTGGATTGTAAGTCATTGCATTGGAGAAAGTAAGCTTCACATCTGCAGCAAAACCCAATGGACTCGAATACTCACCTGACAATAACTTGCTTTTCACTGTCCCCAAATCCATGGGATGCTTTATAACATCGAAGTAATCCGGAATATTCAACTTAACTACATCAACAGGAGCGTTGAAAGCCCAACCATACTGATGTGACATTAACCGACTCAGCAAGGACTCACACTGTTTCATCAACGTAGCATTTGAAGTACTTGGTGGCATTTCCTGTTTCACTGACTCAAAACGCCCTCCTGCTTTAGGCCGCTTTGCACGTGACCCATTCCGACCAGGAGCCCGTTTCTTTCCCTGTGAAGTGGACACGTCCAATGACCTTTGCCTTTGGAAACTCTCTAGTAGGGGTCTTTTTTGTCCATCACTGCAACTGCGAATATCACTAGAAGGCGACAAAGTTACAGCATTTGAATTCAGAGAAGCAATTTTCTTCTGAAGAAGCCTAACTTGTTCAAGTTCACTTTTCAACCTCAGCTCTAAGTCCTTCCTCTCAGACTGTGACAGCTTTGACAGTGACAGAACTTGTAAAGGGACACCGAATCGATCGTAAGTGTCCACATTCAAACTAATGCATTTCCTTTTGGGAGCATACGAATCCTCCGACGCAGTCATCTCCATGTCAACTCGTCCTGAGCTACCAAACCCTTCTGATTCAGCCATGGTGGTCCCCACGTTATGACGATAGTCGGGAACAAAACCAGAAGAATGTGCCTTGGAAAACTTCCTTGTTTTTCCCATCATTAGAGCACCACTTCTCTGCAAGCAAGTTTTTGATTCCCTCCTTCCAATGTACTCTATGGGAACAGTTGGTGCCATAAGATTAACCCCCAATTTCTGCACATATCAAGTCTTAGGTTTGAGATTTATACTCTTGATGATTCCAATCTTATAAAATCAAAAAAAAACTTCCCAAATGTTGCGGTTAATGCCAATATCTAGGTTTTGTTTCGGAATCAGATAAATTTCATAGTTCCTTTAATACCGTGATTGCGATTCTTGAATTTCTTATACGTTCACAAACGAGATCACAAATTCGCACCGACAAGAAAATCTCAAGAAATGGTGTTGAATTGTAGATTTTATTTTAATTTTCAATCAGTATTCGTCCACCAGGAATTCCCATACAAAATTTTCGATTTTGATGAAACAACAAATCCAGAAAATAAAATAATAATCGAATGAGAAGCAGCTACTGAAAGTATAGGAAAAGAATAACGAAAACAGAGAAAACCTAACCTCGACACATTCGATGTTCAATCCAAGCGAGACCAAAAATTGATAATTTTATTATTTTCACAACCCCAACCCCTAAATGACAATTACAATTATAAAACCCTAAAAACTCTCGCTTTCTCTATCAAGAACTCGATACGCCTTTGACGCCGGTTCAGATCGAAGCTCCTGGGGATGTGGAAACAAGGAAGAAACTAGAAAGAACAGAACGAATACTGATTCGAGCACGACCTAAACTAAACCCTAGATCGAACGATTGAGAGACGCAAAAAAAACACGAAGCTAGAACAAATCAAATTGAAACGAAACGAATGATGCAATCGACGAGACTCGGAAACCCTAGAGAAGCTTCACAAGAGAGTCCAATTCATAACCTGCATCTCCGAGCAGAGCAGTTGTGGGCATGGCAGGGACGTTTGAAACCCTAGAAAGAAAGAAACCCTTCTTCGTTAGTCTCTCCTCGTACAGACACAGATATAAGCATATATAGAGAGAGAGAAAGAGGGACTCGAGAGAGCTCAAACTTTCGCTCCTCTACTTATAGGCAATTTGCCTCCTTGCCCGCCGCTCTTCGAGAAATCTCACCCGTTAATTCGATGTCCCACACGATCCCACGGTTCAAATTCGATTTCAATTTTATACCCTCCGATCTAGATCTAACGGTCGCAAGGTGCTGTGCGAGCACTTTAACAATAAAAATGCTAGAGATCCCATACCAAAAGTTTTATCAAATGTTTCACATGAGTGTAGAATCCACATAGAACCCACATTGTGTAAGTGCCACACACTTTTAATAAAATTTTTAAGAAAATATTTGGGATCTCTAGCAGTATTCGTTTAACAAATAGGACATTTGATCCAAACCCATAATTAAAAAACTAAGAGAAGAAATCGATCAGTATGTAAAAACACGTATACTCGCTTTGAAATCATGACACGCTGGCATCAGAACAAGTTGGTGACACGCGTCGCGAAGTGAGCTCGAGTATGGTTTTAGGAGAGGGGAGTATAAATGTGAAAAGTAGTGAGGTCTCCGCCACGTGTCGGACTTGACTTTTCAGCGCCGTGTGGCGCGGAGCCGTAGCACGTTCTTAAATTTAGAGCGTACATTGATTGGCTTTTTTCAGGATGGGCCTCGGCTGGGTCTCCTTGATGTATTTTTTGGTGAAGTGAAAAACTTTGTAACTGGGCCGGCCCATCTATCTCTTATGGGGTTTGAAGAACCTCTGATTTAGAGACATCTTCAAAATAATCGAGGGGAAATACCAACTGTGTATTTTTCTAAAAAAAATTAAATTAATAATAAATCTTACAAATTTTAATAAATCAAAGTCATAAAATTTTTCATAAATCAGTAATTATTTTTGAAAGATGAAAACTAATTTGTAATTCTCTCAATAATCAATAGAATTGATGGGACGTCTTGCACGAGATACTTATGTAATTCAAATAAGAAAATAAAAATATATAATAAAGAAATTAATATTATAATATGTATTTTGCTAAGGTGATGAGAGATTTCTTAATGAAACCGAATGTTTGGGATTCAAACCTTGATTACCTCTTTATATAACTTAAATTTGCCACATGGCATAAGGAGAAAATTTGGACACTATGGCCAGCCTTCACTTAATACTAGCTTTTCTAGGTAAAAAAAGATAGATAGATACAAAAGATAACTTAAATTTGCCACACGACATGAGGAGAAGGCTTTGACACCAAGTTCGGCCTTCACTTAATTAACCTTCTACACTATAATTAAGTCGTAATGTCACCCCTTTCGTCCATCTACTGTTAATATAGCTAATGAAACTTGTCATGTAAACCAAACATATAAAATAAAAAAAAAATTTGTCTCATTTGGGCCCTTACATTTTCATTAAAATTTTAATTTAGTTATCACAATTCCACTAAAATCTCATTTTGATCTCTTCACTTTTAATTTTCTACAATCTCACTATGATAAAAGGACAAAATGGTAACATTACAACTTGACTTAAAATGTGTGACATTACAATTTGACTTAAAAGTATAAAGAGTTGACTATCACAACTCAAAGTAAAAGAACCAAAGTAAAATTACAATATAAGTAGAGGAGTGCTAGTAATTAACTTCTTCTTTTTTTTAACACAACTAGTTGTTAGTATACATGATCAACAATAAAGCTTAATTTGAGGGGTGATTTGGAAATTGATTATTTTAGCTAATTTTTAACTAAAAGGCATGTAAAGAAATAGAGAGTGTAATGTGATAATTTGTAATAGCCTTTTGACTTTTAAGTTAAAATAATCTATCTCCAAAAAGTCTGAGGAGTAGTGATAGTTACCTATAAGTACATTTCAGCCTGAGGTTATTGCCAAATCTTAATAAATTTTAACTGTAGTTGGATTTTAATTTGAAAAAATTACCAACCAATTTCATTGAGTACACGTAAATATCTATAAGTCATGTATTTACAGTAATCTCATTACATATGTCACTACAAAAAAAATTGACTTTTTGCGACGGTAAAATACCGTCGCTAATACTCCTAATGCCGTCGCTAATACTTTTTGCGACGGCAAAATGACTTTTTGCGACGGCAAGAGGGGGTCGCAACTGCAGGGGTTGCAAAAGAGTTTTTGCGACGGTAAGTGCCGTCGCTAATGTTTTGCGACGGCATTTTTTACCTTTTTGCGACGACACCGTGCAGTCGCTAATAATTTGAAATTTCTTGACTTTTTTGCGACGGCCCTATTTTACCGTCGCTAAAAATGTTATTTGAGACGGCAAAAAATACCGTCGCTAATAGTCTTTTTTTTAAAAAAAAACACTTTTTTGCGACGGTGTGGTGCCGTCGCAAAAAGTATAAAAAATATGAAATTTTCTATTTTTTGCGACAGTGTAATGCCGTCGCAAAAAATATTAAAAAATAATAAAATTTTTATTTTAAATAATAAAATTTCTATAATTTAAATATATATATATATATATATATATATCTTTATATATAATAATTTAATCAGGATAAGCCATAGAGTTACTATTTTTGCTTACTTTCTAATTTGTACTTCAAAATCAAACTATTTTATTAGTCAATTATTAATTTATGAATAAAAACCCTGATCTAGAATTGATTTTTTTTCGGACCAAACTATTTAGACTTGAGAGACTGCTCAACCATAGTTTAAATTTTTTTTCTTCCATTTTCAAAAGTAATGCAGTTTAATAAAATTTGGAAAAAAAATTAAGGATCAGGAAAGAAAAAAAATATTAGAATTAGAATCAACCAACATATAAATTACTAAAACATGAAATCAATCAACCAAAATATTAGAATTCTTTGATATATTGAGTCTGAAACTATAAATATAATTACCCAGTCTGACATCCATCACCATTCATGTTCATACAAACATAATCTTCACTAAGGAGAGATCAAAAGAAGCAGGGTTACATACCTGAGAAGAGTTCAGATCATTCTTCTTGCACATAAAACTCAAAGCACGACCTGGATAAGCTCCGACCAGAGTTTCTCCAAGGCCTTTCACCACCTGTGCCGAAAAGAAGACAGACGCAAACATTATTTGCTCTGCTGATCACTCCAATAAATATTCAATAAAGAAAAAAAATTAGAACCACGACGCTGCTGCTGCTCCGATGCTGCTCCGACGACGACACTGCTCCTCCTCCGCTGCTCCGACGCTACTCCTCCGCCGCTCGCCGTGGGGTAGGGATTGAGATTGGGGATTTGTGGGTTTGACATTGGGGATTTTGGGGGGGGAGGGGGGGTAGTGATTTTTGGGTTTGAGATTGGGAATTTGTGGGTTTGAGATTAGGGATTTGGGGGGGGCGGGGTAGGGATTTTTGGGTTTGGGGTTTGAGATTGGAGATTGGGGGGGCGGGAATGGGAAAAAAAGGGGCGGTGAGATTAGGGATTTGGGGGGGGGTTGGGGGGGTTAGGGATTTTTGGGTTTGGGGTTTGAGAAAAAAAATGGGCGGTAATAAAAAATAAGAAAATATTTTTTTTTAGTCATATATGAAATTTAAATAATAAAATAATATCGTTAATTTTTTTTTTTTGTGACGGGGTTATCGTCGTCAAAAAATTTTATTTTTTGTTAAAATATATATATTTTTGTAGTTAATGAATTTTTTTTAATTTTTTTTTTAGTTACTAAGATTGAAAATTTATTTGTTTCATTTTTATTTTAATGAAAAAAATATTATTATTTTTTATTTGGTAGAAGTAGGGGTAATATTTTAATGAAAAATATTTTTCACTAAAATAAAAATTAATTTTCTATAGTTAATGAAAAATATTTTTCTGTGGCTTATTTTTTTGGGTTACTAAAAATCACGATCTAATTTTTTATGGTAGAAGAAATTGAGCGGCAATAGTGGTGGTGGTGGTGGTGATGGTGATAGCGAAAGAGATTAGTGGTGAAGTCGTGGTAGTGGTAGTGTAAATGGAGTGGCAGGGGTGAAGAAGAGAGAATGGTAGTAGTAGTGGTAGTAGTGGTAGTGGTAGTAGTGGAGTGGTGGCGATGGTAGCAATAATGGTGAAGTGGCGACAGTGGAAGTAGTGGTGGTGGTGGAATGGTGTTTGCAATAGTGGTAAAGGTGGTAGAAGAGATGGGTGGTGAGAGAGAGAAATGAGTGAGAGACAGATAGAAGAGAGAGAGGAGAGAGACACAGTGATGAGCGAGAGAGAGACAAAGTGGTCGCTAAAAGTGCATTTTCTTGTAGTGGATCGATAAATCGAGAGGGAGCTCAGTAAATAGAGAAGACGAGAGTAAGAAAGTGAGCAACGCAAACACAGTAGGAGAGAGAGAGAGAGAGAGATAGAGAGTGAGAGACAGAAAATAGACATAGAGAGAAGAGAGATAGAGAAAAAAGAGATGAGCGAGAGAAATAGAAAAAGATGAGAGAGATAGAGAGAAGAGAGATGAGCGAGAGAGATAAAGAGAAGAGAGATGAGCAAAAGAGATAGAGAGAAAATAAATGAGAAAAGAGATGAGAGAAGAGATAGATGAATGAGAGATACAAAGAGAGAAAGACAGATAGACAGACAGACAGAGAGAGAAGAGTAATGAGTAAGAAAGAGAAATAGTGACGAATGAGAGAGAGACATGGAGAAAGAGATAGACAGAAAAAGAGATAGAGAGAGAAAGAGAGAGAGAGATAGAGATAGAGGGAAAGATAGAAAAAGAGAGAGAAACAAGAGATGAGCGAAAGATAGACAAAAAGAGAAAGAAATAGAGCGAAAAGAGATAAGCAAGAGAGAGACACAGAAAAAGAGAGAGACAGAGAGATAAGAGAAATGGGCGAGAGAGATAGAAAGATAAGAGAGAGAGAGAAAAGAAATGAGAGAGATAGAGAGAAGAGAGATGAGCGAGAGAGACAGAGAGAGAAAACAGATGAGAGAGATAGAGAGAAAAAAGATAGGCGAGAGACACGAAGAGAAAATGAGAGAGAGAAACAGACAGACAGAGAGAGAAGGGTGATGAGTGAAAGAGATAAAGAGAAGAGAGAGAGATAGAGGCAGAGAGACATGAAGATGAAAAAATGAATGAAAAGAGAAATGTTACATCAAAAGAGTAAGAAGACATTGTTTTTTTAAATTTTTTTTTGTGAAAGAAAAAAGTACTAGAATTTATTTAAACCATTTTGTGACTGTATATATATGAAGCTGTCTCAAAACCACAATCACTATGCTAGGTTAGAGTTTTCCAAAAACTCTTTTGAGAAAATTATACTTTCTTGTTTTCCGTGTTATATTGTTTTTACTGAATTTTTTTAATATTTTAAGTATTTTTTTTTTAATTTTTTTAATTTTTTTTAATATTGTAAATTTTTTTTAAAAAAAATTCACTAAATACCAAAAATACAATACATTTTTTTTTTGTATTTTTATGTATTTATTAATTTTTAAAAATATTTTTTCATAATTTTTTTTTAGATACATCTAAGTAAGGTGCATCTAAAAAAAATATTTAAAATTTTAAAAATATTCACTAAAATTTTTTAAAAAAAAACACGAAAGTCACTTTTTGCGACGGCAGAAAATGCCATCCCAAAAAAGCAGAGTATTTGCGACGGCACCATTTGCCGTCTGAAAAAAGCAGAGCATTTGCGACGGCACAATTTGCCGTCTCAAAAAAACCGAGTATTTGCGACGGCAGAAAATACCGTCGCAAATGCTCTCATTTTTTGAGATGGCAAATTGTGCCGTCGCAAATGCTATGCTTTTTTGAGACGGCAAATGGTGCCGTCGCAAATACTCTGCTTTTTTGAGACGGCATTTTTAGCCGTCGCAAAAAGTGACTTTTTGAGACGGCAAGTGTGCCGTCGCAAATAGTCCCGTCTCATATACCCACTTTTCTTGTAGTGTGTATTTTTTGAACTCATACACATGTATTTGAAAAAAATATTGTTTAGTTTGATTAAATATCTATAATTAATCAGTAATCACATTACACATGCATTTTCTAAATTCATATATTTTATTTATTTATTTATTTTATAAAAAAAAGTATAACTATGTTCATTAATAAGTATAATTTAATTTAGCTATAGAGAAAAAGGTGGCAAAGTCATAATATTTTTTAACTCAAATAAATTTTTTGAGTTTTTTTATTTATTTATATTTCATGCTTTTTTATTTTCAGTAAAGTTTTTTCATGTTTCACTAATTTTTTTTTTAATTTTTAGATATACTTCATCTAAATGCACGTAAAAAATAAAATTAGTGAAAAGAATGAAAAAAATCACTCAAATTGAAAAGGTCAAAAATAAAAGCAAAAAAAAATGACTCAATTTTTTTTCAAAAATATCTTAGTTTGTATGTGTATTTGACTGAAATATTAAAATAAAATTAAAAAAAATTTATGAAAAAAAAAAAACTCAAACAATTGAAAAAAATTAAACCAAACAAATCTAATAAGTGTATTTTTACTATTAATAAATAAATAATTTTTAACAATTTTTGTTACATATTTACTTTCTATGCAAGAATTTAAAATACAATTTTAAAAATCTATCTGAAATTACGTTTACCATAATTGCAGTGTAATATTATTTGAAAATAATTATTTTTTGTATTATTTGTAAATAATTCTTAATTTGGAAAAGGAAACCCTACACCAACAAAAGTTAATTTGAAAATAAAATTAATTTTAAATTAATCCATTAATAATGACTTTACAAATTTATTTTAATTATATTCTTTTCAAAGACTAATATGGAAAGATTTTCAAAATTGTATTTTAAATTAAGATTAATATGGAAAGATAATAATGACTTTACAAATCTATTTTAATTATATTATTTCCAAAGACTAATATGGAAAAAACTTCAAAATTGTATTTTAAATTAAGATTGATATGGAAAGATTTAGGTTAAGGGTTTCCTTTTCCAAATTAAAGAATTATTTGCAAATAATACAAAAAAGAATTATTTTCAAATAATAATACATTGTAATTATGGCAATACATTTTAAGGGGAAAAAAAATTATAATAACAATTACCATATCTAAAGTGACACTTTTTGTCACGACCCAAACCCGTCCCTATAGGTTTAGCATCGTAACCGGTCAGTAATCTGTAGATTACTAAAGCCCTCTTAAATAGAAAACAATTTAATAGGGGCTAGCGGAAGCAAATAACAAATATACAATGTCTATTGAGCTGTGCAGACATATATGAGACAAAAAAAATTTAAACTTTATATACATTTATCACACATCACCCATACGTGACCTTATACGGATAAGACAAAAAGGGACTTCACCCTAATTACAGAATAAACAAAAAATTAAACTTTAATCACATAGCCATGACCATTTGACATATCTGGAATCTCTACGAGAAGCACATAGGTTGGTTGACAAGACAAAATCCAAGCAGAAGCTCTAAGCCTAGTCACGTGCCTGATCACCTACATACATAAATAATACAGTGAGTTGAGCCCAGTGAATAACAACAGAGTAAAGGTTTTGATGAATGATGTCCAAAAAGATTTAGAAATCAGAAACAGATTCTTATACATATTCAGATTTGCAAACAGTCATGCGTGGTACATCCATTAGCGCTAATAGTTCAGATTGGTCATAAAGACCCATATATAGAGCAGATAGTCATTAAGACCCATATTCACATGAGATGGTCAAAAAGACCCACTTGCAGATCATATAGTTGATTATACATAATCAGTTCTATGAATGGAACCCACTTGAAACCCTGGTACTAGGTAACATATAACATATCACATGATGCTAAGGATGTCACGATACATTTCAGACATAGGACAATCATTCATCTATACAACAAATATCATTTCAGAAAACAAAGCTTATCATATCATTTCTTTCAGAAAACACTTATAAACATAGCGTAGACACCCCATTTTTGACGACCCTTTAAGACTCAGATGTTCTTGCAGGTACATCCGATGATGAGTCTGTTTGATTGCCGAATGCTCAAAGTCTCTAGTGGAATGCCACAGCTTTGAGCATTTCAAATCATGCATTCATTCTCATCTTTAGACCATGCGTGAGTCTTTTCAGCCTGAAGTTTTTGATGGCCTACCGGCCATCCTTGGAGGTTTCCGGCCACCACTTCTCATTTGCTGTCCATTGATGTGCATTGCCTGCCATCAATGAAGCCTTGTCGGCCACCACTGATGGTCGGCCGGCCACTATTGTATGCTGCAGATATTTTGTGCCAGCTGTTTGCACAGATTCATGCATCTTCCTGCACATATATGGCTGGTTATTTGTGAGGGAATTTTGTATTTTCTATATATAGGACCCCTCTCTCTCATGAGGAAGGGTTAGAAAAATTTAAGACATAAAAATTTTCTCTCTCTCTCTCTCTCTCTCTTGTAATTGTGTATGTTTGCCTAGTTTCTCTACACTTTTGCCTACTTCTCCTAAACCAAATCTTCTCACCTTTGAGTTGAGGTTCCTTGGGGCCTTCTTGGAGCTCTTGAAGGTGGTTTTGGCTTGAACTTGTGCCTAAAGTGTTCTTTGCTTCAAGAGGTAGAATACTAGTCTTGTTATCTTGTTTTCAATTCTTGTTTTTCTATTTTTTTCAATTGATTTTGGGGCTGGTTTTAAACTATAAAAAGCTCTATTTTTGTGGCTTAAATTTGGTGGTTTGAGCCCTTTTTCAGTTAGCGGGTGGTTCATCATTCTTGCTGCTTAGTTTATAAAGCTTTTGTGACTTTATCCATCACTTTCAAACCGACCTTTTTGGGCCTTTTAACCACTGAATTTCAGAAGTTTTTTAGTGGCAAACATCTCATTTTGAAGTCCCAAATTGGAGAGGTTAACCTCCCCTTCTTGTGTCTTGTTTTCATGCTTAGTTAGCTTTACATGTTAGCATGTTTTTCCAACTTAACTTAGCTTAAGTCCAACATATTTTAGCCTTTGAAATAGCCTGCTTTAGCTCTGTTTTGGGCTGTTTGGTTCATTTGAACTTTGTTTTGTGTAGTTGTAGTGTAAATCCTTGCACTAGTTTGTTGTTTTAAGGCTTTAAACATCATTGGTGTGACTTGGCTGCATGTTTTTTATCACTCAATTTCAGTACCTAAATCTCTGCAACTGCCCTCTTTGCTTTACCCTTTCATTTGCTTTTGAGGGTTGTTTCAAGCTTGGGATCTTTTAAGCTTGACATTGAGGTCATGCTGAATGGTTTAATCCTCTTTGAGGGTTCATTATCAAAGGCATGATCTCTCTTTTGCCTTACACTATCCCTTGATTGACGCTTTCTTCACTTTAGAGGACACTCACCAATGGACAAATTGATTAAAGAATGATTTGGTAATTAAAATGTGTAAACAAAATTGACAAGTAAAAGTGACAAGATAAGCATGACTTTGTGTTGCATGTGTTCAAATCGGACTTTAATTTGAACACAAGAAAAATGGGACATTTCATACTCAAAAGTGATGAAATGTGCCATTTTCCTAGGTTTCCATTGCCCTTGATCATGCATGATAGGGTGGTGGTCTTGTTGGTCATATTTGTGCATTTATCGAAATTGTACAACTTGGATATTTGGCCATCATGCAATGAACTTACTTGATTGGTGGTTTTTGGATCCAAATGTGTCACTCCTTTGAGATATTGAGATGATAAGGAGGGATATAGTACAAACAAATCCTTGGAAAAATCCTCTTTTTGCTTTGTTTGTACTATGTTGCAGTATGATGACCCAGTGCATCAGTGGCCGGCAGGCCACCATTTATGGCCAGCAGTGCATCATTTCTGGTCGGTAAGACACCTCCCTGGCCGGCAGCAGCCATTCATGGCCGGCAGGTCACTGATGTGAACCTCAGTTGATTTTGGTAAGGTGGAGTAGAAAGGTTTTGGAAATGCTGAACCCTGCAAACAGAGACTTTCGAGAGCAAAACGAAGGTCTTTTCGGGGCGAAAATCGAGCATGTGGATCTTCCACTTCCCGAGGTGGAGCAATGGCAGCATAGTTTAATATCTTAAACGCTTAGTTCGTGCACATTTGTGTTGTAAATTGATTAATTAGTTGTAGCTAATTAAGAGTTGCAATTAATTAGTTAGTTTAACTAGTTATTCAATTTCGATTTGTGATAATTAGTTAACTAGAATAATTAATTAATTCGAGTTTTGTAATAATCAGTTAGCTTAATTAGCGTAGCTAGTTGGTTAGCTTATTTATTCGGACCCTCCTTCGTGAGGGCACAATGTTGTAATAAGTGTGCGTGTGTGTGTATGTTTTCCAATTCCACGTCTTTCTCCATTTTATTTATTCTCTTTTGATGGTTAGATTAGGGACATCATATTTCAATTAGCATATCGCATGCTTGCATACATTCATCTTGTCTTGCATGCACCGAGGCTCAGCGCATCATTCAAACTGCATTGTCATTTCAATATCTTATTTGAATACGTATTTAATAGCATGTTGTTCAAATCGATCCCTATGCCATATTAGTAGCCGAGCCTATTAATTGCATATTGCATGTGTTGCATTAGGAATTTTGTATAGTTAGGAATCATGCATATTTCACTAACTCATGTTTTCCTAGCTTGGAGTACTAGGTGAGTTTTTATGCTTTAGCATACTTACATAAGTATGAATGTTGCCATGATTAGCATGCTTGCCATGAGGCTATGTGCTTAAATGCTAAACTGCTTGAAATACATGTGGATGAATGCTTGTTGTTTGAATTTGAACGATTCAACGAATGTACGTTTTAAGCCCACTTTGTTGAGTGGCAAATCATGTTTTAAGCCCACTATATTTGGTGGAAAAACTGCATCTTTAAGCCCACTTAAGGTGGCAAATTCAAACCATTTTTCGCAAACAAACATGAGTTGAATTGTTTCAAAATTGAACAAACTAGTCTATACTTGCTTGTGCGCATCACATAGTAAAGCTAGTCTAATAATCGGAACAAGAGCACATAATGTACATAAAAATCATATCATGATTAGTAGAGACCGATCTTTTGATCGGGCGAGCAAGGGTGCTCAATTCATGACCTTCCCCCTTCGTATCCAAGTTCCCAAGCCGAGGCAACTTTGGTGATGACGGACACGTGGTCTTTGGTACGAGTCAGGGTTTCCTAAATTTTCCCAAAATAAAAAATATTTAGGTGGCGACTTTACATCTGGAAAAACGGTCCAATTTTGGTATTATTTGATTTAAAATCGATTTTTCAAAAAGATTTGTCGGATTTGAACTCTTTGGCGTTTATCAGTTTCGCATTGCACTTGTGAGACTAAATTCAGAACCGCGGGAGTCCGAATTGTGAGGCCTTATTTTCAAACCTTTCGAAAGGGGGTGCGAAAAAAGGTGAGTCCACACATAGCTTTACAGAGTTGTTACTTATAGATAGCTCCAAAGACGGATCAGGCATACAGTGGAACGTGACCTACACAAACATATAACAGATACACATTGAAACACAATATCACTTTCTTGATCAAACTTAACTTTTCTTGTCCTTTTCTGTCTAAGTATCCCAAAGTTCTACTATGCTTATTCTTTCTTACTCAAATAAACTGGGTTCTCATTTCATATATTCTTTTATTACTAAATTCTTTTTTTCCAAATAGACCGACTTTTTACTTGGCTTCTTACTCAACTACTATTAAATCAATGACTTATTCTTGAACCAACTAATTTATGTTGATTGCTAGCTTATTAATCTTCATTGAGTTAGAAATCATGACTAGGATGCTTGGAAAGAAATGAGAATAAAAATATGAAGAAAATGTAATTTTTCAGAACATGCTGAAAATGGCCTGACCACTCGAGCCACCACTTGGTCGCTCGAGCGGACTATCTTGTCTGCAAAAATACTAGATGGGTCAAAAGTGCGCTCGAGCCAACAGTTGGTCGCTTGAGCGACTAACAAACATAAGGTGGGTTTGCTCGAGCCACCAATTGATCACTCGAGTGGCCTATCAATTTTCTGGATTTTCAAAACTGAAAAATTAGCTTCCAAATTCCATTTCCAAAACTTGGGGTCTTGCATGACTTAAAAACATAAAAATACCTTGGAAAACATAAATACATGACCATTTAGAAATTATTTCCTCAAAACCTTACAAATTGTCAAAACTTAAATTAAAATCTCAAGCATATAAGATTTTCCAAATTCTTTTTCTTACTTTTCAAAACATGAAATCAAAGCTATTAAAACTCTTAGTAAAATATTTGCATTTATGAAATTTAAATCAAAATCAAACCAATTTTTTATTCTTAATTTTTGAATTTGTCTAAATTTAGATTTAATTCATTTTCTTCATATCAAACCCAATTCCAAACTCATAAATTCTAAAACATAAATTAAGCTTTCAAATTCCAATTTCATGCTCAAAACTCATACAAAACTTCATCAAAACATGAAAATAAATATGAGCCACGATCAATCTTCAACTCATTTAAATCAAAACTTCCTTTAATTTCAAAATCAACCCTCAAATTTCATGAACTCATGATTTTCAAAACTTTTCTTCAAAGTCATTCATATACTCCTTTGCATGGATCAAATCTTCAAACAATTCCTGTTACATGTAATTTATAAAACCCAATTCAAGAATAATTCTCAAAATCAAACTCAAACTTAAACAAATTCAACGAATCATAACTCATATTCTTCAACCTAACATGATTTAACATGCAAAACCCAATTCCTATCAACTTATATAATTAATATAGCAACTCTAGTTTAGACCCAACTCATTCTATGTTTTGGATCCAGGTTTCATTGCCTTATATAGTTGTTCTTGTCTTGTTTCCCTTTATTTCTCTTTAAGTTTGGCTATTGGGATGTGTTGGTTGCATTTGAAACAGGTTGGTAGCTTATTTTTCAAACTGTTGCTGCCCAGAATTTTGTTTCTTCTCTTAAGCGACACTTCTTGCACTCGAGCGGTCTTTGTGAACTTCTAGCACTTTTGTAGGTTTGCAGAGATACTGGGAGTTGGTATTTTTCACTCAAGCGATATTTCTTGCGCTCGAGCAGCGTTCGCTCAAGCAAGCCTTCTTGTGCTCGAGTCGTGGTTCTCTGTTTGCAAAACTTCTAGGAGTTGGTATTCTTCGCTTGAGCGAAGCTTCTTGCGCTTGAGCGGTGCAACTTATTGTGTCTAGTCACTCGAGCGACACTTTTTGCGCTCGAGCGGTCTACGCATATATCAGTTCGTAAAATCACTTTTCTGAGTCACTTTTCACTTCTCTCTCTCTCTCTCTAAACATGTCAAAACCCTATTTTCTCTCACTCTCTCTCTCAAACTCATCTATTTCACTCAAATATACCTAGATCCGTCGACCTTTTCACCCCGTGTCCCTCTCGACGTGGGCTTCATTCTAATCGGAGCAAAGTTGATTTTTGGTGTCCTTGAGTTTCCTTTACTCTCTCTCTCTCTCTCTCTCTCTCTCTCTCTCTTCTAAGCTTAAGCCTGGGATTTATTGCACTTTCTGTGAGTTTTAACTTAGTTATTTGTTTTTCCAAACAATAGTGTGATTTTGGGGATTTTGAAACAAATCTAGGGTTTTTGGGTTAAAGATCAAAAGAGGGGTTTTCAAACGGATTCTTGAAAATGATTGTGGTGTTGAAAATAAAGTTGAGTTGTGATGAAATGGTTGATTTTGATACTTGGGATTGATTTTCGAAGAAAAATGGATTTTACTCTAAATGTCTCAAATGTTGATTTTATATAAATAATGAATTGATGTTGGAAATATGAAATTGGGTTGACATTGATGAGGATGGTAAAGTTGGATATGTATTATCACTCACATCTTGAAATCTAGAAAGTTTATCTTTATTGAAAATTATTTATTGGTTTAGAAATATCTATCGGTAGAGGATAGTTATGATTGTTGTAGAAATTGCATGAGAATTAGGAGAATTGAAACTATTGTCTCATTCATTTGCATTGAGCATTACTTCATATTTATACATTGAAAATGTTTATCGTTTTGAGAAAATGGGGTGAATCTGGGAAGTATGTATTGTCTCGTTGAAATAAGTTGGCCTGAGTGTCCATGGTGAAAGTCTTAAAAACCGTGCATATACATGGGTGCCGATCCCGCAGACGAAATTTTCGTGAAATGGCAATAGTAGTGCTTGTAGAGCCTACGTTTATATAGGTGCCGATTTACGGTTTCCCACAAACGAAATTTCCATGAAAGGTTGGAATTGTTTTGAAATTCCCAATGTGTGATTCACTGCCCTGTTTTCTATTTTAAAGGAAGTGATTTATGAATTTGGATATTAACCTGGCAGTTCATAGTTTTGGAAAAGATATAAAATATTTTGGCACGAGCATTGCATATGCATTCATCTTATATCTTTGTTAAAATTCATATGCCGTGTTGGATTATTTCTATTAGGCTTTTGGCTCACCCTATGTGGGAAAAATATTTTCAGGTGCTGATGAAATACCTCTGCCAAGGCAATAGCTTGGGAGGACTTGGAGTAAGAGCTTCATTTTGTTTGATTGTGTATATGTTTTGTACAGGCCAAGGGCCTTTAACTGTATTGAATTTAAATCCACTTTTATTGTAACCAAGCATCGTCTTGGAAAGTTGTAAGCCTTTAGGGCATTTATTATCTGTTTCACTTTCATATCATATCTCTTGTTGGACCTTTCAACATATACACATATGCACACCTCTCTTGTTGACAACACATAACATACGTGCATCCTTTCTCAATTCTCCAACACAACACTCACACATATACACAACCAGATTTCTCAGTACACCCACATAGATTTCTCAGCACACCCATACCCACATACACCCACAATTTTGGATTCTTCTATAATTTAATTTATCAATAAGATTAAACTAATTAAGTAACACTTAGTCTGAATAAATCTTTATTTAGCACATAATTAAATTAATTATAACTAATCATAAATCCCACATAATTTAATAAGTCTACTTTGACTTCAATTAAGTCTCACGTAATTATAGTTAATTTTATCATTCTGAATCAGATTTTTAATCAAACTCCCAAAAGGCTCCAAATATCAAATTAAACTTATTGACATCATCAATTTTGGTTTCCCAAATCTATAAGACCTTCAATTTCAGATCAAACTCAAAATCTCTATCATTAAATTACATATTCAATTGAACACCTCATAAATAAAGTTATTTCATAATAATCTTAAGTCCCAATCTTCATAACTTAATTAACTCCAATTCGGACCTACTTAATAAAATCTCAATTTTACTAAACTGTATCGAATATTTAATTAAACTCCCATATCGTCAATGTTGGCTTCTTGAGCCATTTAAGCTTTAAATTTCTAATTCAAAAATAAATCGTCAATAGAATCATATACGAATCAATCTTAGCAATTTTCATACATCCCAAATTAAATTAGAATAATGGGCAATTAAAATTCAAATCTCTTTAATATTAATTAATACTAATTTTTTATACGTGGTGTGGTCGTCACAGTCTTTCCCCCTTAGAAAGTTTAGTCCTCCAAACTTATGATACTTAGACAGAAAAAGACAAGAGAAGTCAAGTTTGATCAAGGAAGTGATATTGTGTTTCAATGTATATGTGTTATGTGTTTGTGTAGGTCACGAGCTATTGGCTGTCTAATTTGTCTGATATGCTTCTGGAGCTATCTATGAGTATTAACTCTGTAAAGTTTTGTTTGACTGTAAGTATTTTCTAAATGAAATGATATGATAAGCTCTATTTTCTATATAGATGAATGATTGTCCCATTTCTGCAATGTATCGTGGCCTCCTTAGCTTTATGTGATATGTTATATGTTACCTGGTACTAGGGTTTCATATGGGTTCCATTCATGAAACTGATTATGCATAATCATCTGTCTGATCTGTTCTGTATAAGGGTCTTAATGACCATCTGCTCTATATATGGGTCTTTATGACCAATCTGATCTATTAACGCTAATGGATCTAAAACGTATGACTATTTACAAATCTAAATACGTATAAGAATCTGTTTCTGATAAGAATCTAATTTCTGATTCTATTATGGACACCATTCATTAAAATCTTTACTTTGTTGTTATTCACTGGGCTCCAACTCATTGTTTATGTATATGTATGTAGGTGATCAAGCGTGTGACCAGGCTTAGAGGGGTCTGCCTGGAATCTGTTTTTGTCTGCCAATCTATGTGCCTCCCGTGGAGGTTCCGGATATGTCAAGTGATCACAGCTATGTGATTAAAGTTTAAGTTTTTATTTTTCTTAGTTTGTTAAACAAGTTTTTGTTTATTCTGTATATAGGGCTAAGTCCCTTCTGTCTTATCTATATATATTGCAACACTTGTATCCTTTAAAGCTTTTGGGAAGTGTATTTGAATCCTTTATTTTATTTTGGGAATCTTTGGTGTTGTTGTATCTTGGTTTTGGAGGAGTACAAATCAATTTAAACTTGTTGGGATTGCTCGTTCATGCTTGTTTATGTTGAAAAGTTGTTTGGGAACTTAGAAATCTTGTTCTGGGGTCGACACCAATCTTGGTGGTGTCGACACTTACCTTTTGTTGTTGGCCTTAAGGGTCAACACCAGTTTGGGAAGCGTTAACCCTTGTCTATTGCTGAATCTGGAATTGGCTACTGATATTTAGGGTCGACATTAGGGGTTCCAAGGGTCAACCCTTGCCTACTGCACACATTAGTGTCTCAGTTTTTCTTACAGAAGGGTCGACACCTCTATCTGAGGGGTCGACCCCTGTGTGTAATTTTCAGATTTTTGGGTCCGTTTGGGCCCTACTTTTGGGAGGGTTTTGACTTGTTCTTTTCATTTGACTTTGGGGCTATTGTTTTATTAGTGCCTAGCCACTATAAATAGGTTCCAAAACACTTTCCTCTCATTACTTTTACTTCTCTTTTCCTCTCAAACCGTGACTTCTCCCTTCTATCCATAAACTTAACTTTTTCACACTTAGATCTTCAGATCTACTCACCTAGAGCCATCTTTTCACCTTGGTCCTTGGGGAAAGGTTGTAGATCTTGCCAAGGGCTTTCTACTGATTCGAGTAGTTCGTGGTTTCGTCGCCAGTGATTTTTGGGTTGTCTCTTCTTCGCTTCAAAAGGTAGGGATTTCTTGCTTCTCTTTAATACTTTGTCTATAAATAGTTATGTGGTAGATTTTTATTGCATAAAAGCCATGTATATTGGAGTTTTTTTTGAAAAATCATATGAAAGATATTTAGGGTTTGTTACTTGGGGGTCGGAAATCATTATATAAATTGTTGTTTAGGTTCTTTGGGGAATAGTTTAGCATGTTGATGTTGAGAAGGAGAAAAAGATCTAATTTAATATTATAGACCTAATGGATTAAAGATGAGAGAAAGTTGTGTAATATTTTGTGATTATATGGATTGTGTGATTGTGTTAATTGATAAAAGGGTGGATTAACCATGGTATTGGAATTATTCTTGATTAATCATGTTAAATTGAGTTGAGTTATGTCTTTGACATTCATGGATTTGGTTTTCTAAAGCAAAGGGAATGGATTTTGGTTTTGCAAAACAAGGAGAATAGATTTAGTTTTGTAAATTAAAGAGGATGAATATTGGATAAAGATTTGAACATGTTAACTTGGAAAACAAAAGAGTTGATTTTCATAAGAGAAAGAGACTATGGCATATTGTAAATATAGAATTGATGCTTAGGAATGGATTTTAGAGCTTTTGAATATCGTTATTATCATTATTGTTGGGACTTAAAGTCAAGTGAACATCAGATTATTGTATCATGTGTGTTTAAATATTTATGCTTAGAGGTTTTGTCCTTGGTCATCGTTGGAGGATGATATTGTGATGTTGAATAGATTATGTGTATGTAGTACACTCGGGTTATTTATATTTGTTGAATTATGTGATGGTTGGGAATGTTCTTGCTCTTCGAATGAGGGGTACCATTACTTTCCAGCTCGCGCTTGGAGAATTGGTCGCGCTTAGAATGAGAGGTATCAGTACCTTCCAGCTAGCGCCTAGAGAACTTGGTAGAGGTACCATTAACTTCCAATCGGTGTCTGGTAAATTGGTAAAGGTACCATTACCTTCCAGCTTGTATCTGGTAAATTGGCATTTCGTTATGGAAATGTGTATCCTTGGCTTACCATGCTTAAGGCAGGTAGAGCAGAACTTATTTATCATTATTGTCTCAGTGTATCTGTGTATATTATGGGTTATGATGGTTATGGTTTGGGAAGGCCGAGTTGTCTCATTTGTTGAGTAGATAGTTGTTGGTTGCTTGTTGTTTTCCTTTCGTATTAGATGTATATCTATGTATGTATAGATATGAATGTGTATAAACCGGACGTAGGTACTGTATTGAGATAGTAAATAATGTGAAGGACATTGAATACTTGTGAACATGTTTCAAAAAGGCAAATTAGGTGTAAGTCCGGAAAGTGGGAGAAAACGTAATGGGCTTTGTGAAATTGTTTTCAAGAATTTGTTATTGTCATATGAATTTTGGTAAAAGGTAACAAGAAGAAAGAAAAGTGAATCGTATATGTTGTTTAATGAAATGAATGATTTTGAGAAAAGTTCTTATATAAGTATATTTCTATATAAACTATTACATTATGTGTATGATACGATTTAAAGCATTCATAATTATAGCTATCTGTATGTTGTTATTGTTTAGGATCATATTAGGATCCCTACTGGACTTTATGTTTATCCTACGTTGCTAATCCTTTTTCAGGTGAACGTCGAGAAGTGTTTCAAGATTGATGATCTTTCTTATGTGTTGGCCATGGGGCCTTTTATTTGTGGGCGGAATGCCAATGATATAAAAGGGTTAAACCCTTTCTTTTAATTTAAAAGATATAAGCCTACGAGCAATTTATTTATTTTTAACTCATGTCACATTCACTTCATATTCGAATGAGAGAACCTCTAATAATAGTACTCGTTATTGTATTGAATTTCCGCACATGATCTTTGAAATTGTTTATAATAAAGGATATGGTAATGGTATCCGTAGGCATAAAAAATGGAGCGTGACATATATGATGACTTAGGAATGATCAATCTATGTATATAAAAAGTTTAAATATTTTATGTCTCAAATAAGTCTGCATAGCTCAATGGACAATGTATATTTGTATTTTGCTTCCGTTAGCCCCTAATAATTTGATTTTTGTTTAAGAGGCCATGGGCCTCATTATTTGATTAATTTCATCATCATGTTAATACTAACTAAACTTGCAAGTGGAAGAATACAAATTAAAATTGAACTCAAATTGAACTTAGTTAGTAGCAAAGAAATTAATTTATGGGTCAAGGGTAAATAAAGGAAATTTGGGGCAAAAGAAGAGAGAAAAAAAATACGGTGGATTGTCACCAGCCTAACATATAGGATGGTGAATAAGCATACATAGCTTTAGTGAATTGCCTAGCTAGAGAAACAGATGTGTAGTGGGTTAATTGACATTTGTTGAATAGGTGGCCAAACCAGCCACACGTCGATTGGAGACTATGCATACACACCCCTATAAATAGTTTAGTACTAAGGTACTGAGCTTCAGAAAAGAAAAAAAATATAAATAAATAACTAAGGTGCAGCATACAAGTAACGAGAAATCAATAGTAGAAAAGTAAAGGCTAAGGATCAAGTGCTTATAGGTGATGAGATTTATCAGAACCGAGATTGGGAATAAATCACAGTTTTTTTTATTTGTTTCTTTTATTTACTATTTGTAATCTTGATTAGACTCTTGTGATTAAATAAGGCCCAAATGAATATTTTTCTTTTAAATAAATTTTTGTTGGTACCCATTTATTTTATTTTATTTTATTCGCTTGCGCTATTAGTATAGAAATTTTAGAAATATATATATATTTTATTGTCACGATGCGTAACCGTTGGGTACCAAGGATAGGTTGTGACAAAAGTGGTTTCAGAGTAAGATACCTTAGTTTGTCCAATACAATTAGACCGTTTTATAAACAAATTTTAGGCTAAGTTTTCCTGTGTTGTAGGGAATGGCAAATCTGGTAAAGTTATTTTGGTTCGGGCCCCCGGGAGCCCTCCTTGTCCCCGAATCTACTAGAGGGGTGGAGAGATTCAGAGACTATCGTCAGACAAGCCCACCTAGGACTTGACCGGCTTACGGGGAGACCTGTATACTTACAGGCTGATGCCGATGAGGATTTTTGGTTTTGGAGACATAGCCGTTACAGCACATGCGAGAGATACATTGGACCGACCCAATTTATTAGTATTACGCCAGATCTAGGACATCCACACTTTGTGGTTGCACCTTTTCCCTTGGGCTTTTGCTAAGAAGAGAGGGCACGCGTACCCTAGTGGTCACATACATACTACGACATCTCCCCCACGGCACATTATCCATGTCCCAACTGTGGATTTCACTGATAGCGTGACATACTTGGAGGTACTTGTACGAATTACTGGGCGGGAGTTCTGGGGATACAATCATGGTATTTTTGTCTATATGGTCCAGGTTGTTTGGCATTGTTTTGGTATAAAACATAGTGGCTGGGAGTTTGAGTCCCTTATGCCAAATGAGTTTTTTAAAACAAGTTATCGTGGTTGCTTAACGGTCCATTTTAGACGCTTGACCAGGAGACTTTGGTAAACTAACCATGATTAGTCTGATCCTTATTTTTGTATTAGTAGGATTAAACACTAACTCCTGACTACTATATAAGTATGTAGTACTAATACCATATTTGTAGTAAAGCCGATATTATATATATATATATATATGATGCTTTATAAATGTGACGCCACGCTTATTACATTATTTCTACTTAAATCTACTTTGTAGTAATGGCCAATGATGGTAACGGAATCGGGTTGTTAGTTAGCAGAACAAAGTCAATGGAAAGAATCATGGAAAGAGCTGTAGGCCCTACAAACTAACATAAATAATGGAATACCTGAACGGCGAGAAGAACCAGTTACGATAAAACAGTTCTAGGATTTAAAACTCACTACATTTACCGGCAGTCTAAACCCACTGGTGTTTGGGACATGAAGAAGATTTTTCGCGCGCTACCTTGTACCAAAAGACAGAAGGTAACCTTCACCACGTTCACCTTCAAAGATGATGAACAGAAATGGTGGCTTCTTATCTTGGAAAAAGAAGAGATCGTGACCTAGGCAAGATTCTTTGAAGTATTTTACGAAAAATACTTTCCAGATTCACTACGAGAACAAAAGGCATATGTAGACCCGACTTTCTTCACGCGCCCCCTTTAGGAGAGGCACAAATTGGTCTTACCACAGTTCGGACTCCTATCATGGTTCTGAATCTAATCTCACAAAGTGCAGTGCGAGACTGATAAACACCAAAGAGTCCAATCCGGCAAATCATTTTGGAAAATCAGATTTTGAATCAAATAATGCCAAAACTAGACTGCTTTGCCAGATTACAGAGTCACCACCTAAATATTTTGTTTTGGAAAATTTAGGAAACTCTGATTCGTGCCAAAGGCCACGTGTCCGTCATCACCAAAGTTGCCTCGGCTCGGGAACTTGGGTACGAGAGGGGAAGGTCATGACATGAGCACCCCCGCTCGCCCGATCAAAGGATCGGCCTCTACTAAGCATGATATGTTGTTTTATAAACCTCATGTGATCTTATCCAGTTATTAATCTAACTTTACTATGTGACGCACACATACAAGTATAGACTAAGTCGCAAGACTTGGAACAAATCAACTCATGTTTGTTTTCGAAAATGGTTTGAAAGTGCCACTCGCAAGTGGGCTAAAGTGCGGATTTGCCACCCTCGGGTGGGCTTAAAACATGATTTTGCCACTTTGCAAAGTGGGCTTAAAACTCGCATTCATCGAATTGTTTCAATTCAAGCAACCAAGCCTTCATCCACAAGCACTCATGCAGTTTTAACAAATAAGCACATAGCCTCATGGCAAGCATGCTATCATGGCAACACTCACACTCATGCAAGTATACTAAAGTATAAAACTTACAGTGTACTCCAAGTCAAAACAAAAGCTAGTTAGAAACAATGCATGATCCTAACTATACAAGATGCCTAATGCAACACATGCAATAATGCAATTTAATAGGCTCGGCTATCTAAGATGGCATATGAATGCAACGATTTGATACACGTATTCAAATAAGTATTGAAATACGATGCAGTTTGAATGATGCGCCGTGCCTCGGTGCATTCAAGACAAATGAATGGATGCAAACATGCAAGCATAAAGTATGCTAATCAAAACGTGCCCTAAAACTAACCATCGAAAGCGGTTAAGTAAAAGGGAGAAAAAAGTGGGGTTGGAAAACATGCACACACACATGCACGCTTATTACAACATTGTGCCCTCTCGAATGAGGGTCCGAACAAATAAGCTAAGCTAATTATTACAAACCAACTAATTAACTATGCTAAGCTAATTAATTATTACAACACAAATTAACTAGCTATGTTAAGTTAATTAAAATATTACAAAATTTGAATCGAATAATTAGCTACGCTAACTAATTAAAGCAAGTAAAGTGGCCCCGCAGGCGAGAGAGATATGCATGCTCAATTGGCTTTCTTCCGAAAATCCACCGCCTTGCCTTTGGATGCCTCTGTTTGCACTTTGCTTTTATCTCTGAACCTTACACCATTTAACAGACTGCCTTTGCTCCAAAACATGAACACTTTGAACATCTTTTCAACTGGTGGCCGGTCGGCTACAATAGGTGGCTGTCGGCCACTACCACTGGCCGGTCGGCCACCACTGGTGACCGGTCGGCCACCCTTTCCCTGGAATTCTCCTTTTTGCTGCAATGGAGAGCAAACAGAGGCAAAGCAATGTATTCTTCAAGGAATGTGTGTACTGCCACCCTCCTTATCATATCTCAAGCTCAAAGGAGTATGACACTTGGCTTTCAAGCTACCAATCAAACATTTTCATGCATGATGGCCAAAGAGTCAAGCTTGTACAAGCTTAATGAATGCACACATAAGACTCCAATGGCCACCACCTTATCACGCATGATCAAGGGTAGCGGCGACCAAGAAATGTGACATGTTTCATCACTTTGAGTATGAAACGTCCCACATTTATTGTGTTTGGATTAACGTCCGATCCAAACACATGCAATGCAACACAAATATGTTTATCTTGGTTATGTTTTACTTTGCATATTTTATTTACACATTTTACATTACCGATTAAGCCTTTAACCGATTAAGTCCAATGTGAAAGTCCTCTAATGAGGGAAGGGTCAACCAAAGAATGGTTTAAGGCATGAGAGAGACCATGCCTTTGACTAGTAGAAACCCTCAAAAGAGAGCTAAAGCCATTGAGCACAAGCTATATCTCAGCTTAAACACAACACTAAGGTTAACCAACCCTCAAAGCAAATGAAAAAAATGAAGAAATGAGGGAGGTTACAGAAATTCAGTGCTAAAATGGCATGCTAAAGACATTAAATCATGCAAGCAATGCATGCAAGGCAAGTTCAAGAGCCAAAATCAAGAAAGCTAGTATAGAGCACTACACTAGAGACATGCAATATCAAACTTGGATGACCAAACCAGCTTTGGATAGAGCTTAAACATGCCAAAATAGTGGCTAAATCATGCTGGAATTGAAGCACAAAAAGCTATAAAATCATGCGCACATGTTGGCTCGCAAGCTAGGCTCAAAACGCGACTCTCAAAAGCAATGAAAGAGTGGAATATGTGAGAGTGTGACAAGACTATATGCACTGAAATTACATGCTAAATGATGCCATATCATGTAATCAACATAAGCAAAGCATGTTAGAGACCTTAAAACACAAAGCTAGTAAAGGCCATTTGCACTACAACCATACAAAACAAAGCTCATATGACCAAGACCACTCAAAACAGAGTCAAAGCATGCTAAATTAGTAGCAAAAACATGCTGAGATCATATCACAAATAGGTAGAAAAACATGCTCACATGCTAGGCCATCTACACATGCAAACAAGACCCAAGAAGGGGAAGCCACCTCCTCCTATTTTGGACGTCAAAACACACTTTTTACCACTGAAATTCCTCTGAGTTTCAGTGGTTTAAAGGCTAAACAAAGTTACTTTAAAAGGGTTTGAAAGATGGCACAAAACTTAGCACATAAGCTACAAAAGATGGTGGACCACCCCTAACTCAAAAAAGGCCTTAGACCACCATTTTTAAACCATAAAAACATAGTCTTTTATAGTTGAAAACTACGCCAAAAACAACATGCAAAGCTGGCGAAGTAATGGATTAAAACAAAGCTTAAAGAGGGTAAGCTTATACCTTTGAAGCATAGCAACAAAACAGGCACTTTTTTTTAGCCAAAACCAGCTTTAGGAGCTCCAAACAAGCCTTAAGGAACCTCAGCTCCAAGATAGGGATATTTGATCAAGGGTCTTTTTGTAAATGTATAAAGAAAAGTCACTTTCAAGCACAAAATATATATATATAGAGAGAGAGATTCTAGAGAGAGAGGCAGAATTTTTTCTCACAAAATTTTTGAACCCCAAAAATGGGGGAGCGACCCCCCCTTATATAGAAAAACAAGCCAAAAGCTTGGCTTCATCCCTCCATACACGTGTGTGGAGGATACACTCAGTGATCAACAACTGGCACATAAAATATCTGAAAAAGAAGAAAAATGGCCGTCGGCCATCAGTAGTGGCCGATCGGCCACCACTAATGGCTGGCAAGCATAATCCATGGCCGATGGACACTGGGGATGGCTGACAAGCCACCCTCTCCTCCAGATTCAAATCAACAAGCTCTTGGTCCACAACCAAGCACAAAATAGATAAGTTGAGAGGCTCCAAGGCAAGGCGCTCAGTCGAGACCTTTAGAGACTCAAAACGAACATGAACATGCACAATCATCAGATGTTCATATGATGACGTCTAAGTCTTGAGGACGATCAAAAATGGGATGTCTACAGCATCGAAATTCATACACCTAAAGCAAGGAACAATGACGGTGGCCCAATATGAGAGCAGGTTCACGCAATTAGCTCGATTTGCGACATATGTCATTCCCACCGAAGCCCGAAGAGCTAGGAAGTTTGAAGCCGGCTTAATGATGACACTAGAAACAAGATTGAAGTTCTAAAGTTGCCAACGCATGCAGAAGTGGTGGATTGAGCATACATCACCAAAAAAGGGATTAAAGTCTCGCGTTCTGGGAAATGAGCCAAAAAAAGCAATTTTGAAAAAAAAAATAGCAGAAGATCTAGTGCTGCACCCCCAAAAAAGGTAAATACAGGTTCAACTAGTCCAGGAAATCAAGGTCCTATTGTAGACACCCCATTTTTGACCGACCTTAAGACTCAGACTGTCATGACCCGAACCTGCCTCTATGGGTTAAGGCCATAACCGGCCAGTAATCACGAGATTACCTACGGCCTCAAATCAAACCTTTCGAAACTCATCAGAGTAAAGGGGCCAAACGGAAGCAAATTTAAAACTTAGTCCATAGAGCCGTGCTTATATGCACATCATAACATTCTACATTTACATATGTTAATAACTCACAACAGAAAGTGTAGTAGCATAAGGTTTTGTACAGACAGGATCATTCAACTCTAAGTCAGCCAAACAAAACTATACACAGACGTATACCGAAGTCCTCGCCAACATGACAAAATATACAGAAAGGCAAAAGGGCGAAGACGTGTCTCGTGCGTGAGACGCAAGGGTTGACTCTTCAAACTTTGGTTGTTCTATACAGACTTCACTGAGGCTGGGTCTGGACCTCTCTTGGCTCACCTACAAACACATGAATGAGCGTGAGCGAAAGCCCAGTGAATAATATCAAATAAAGAATATACATTGGAACAATATACATCAAACGGCCTTGGGCCCAATTTATATTTCTAACTAGTACATACATACATAGACATATGTAAGTTAAGTAACTGCGGTTCCAAACACATCATACGGCCTCGGGCCCAATTCATTAGTATCATTCAAGTCAAACTATTATTCGTGCCAAACTGTTATTCTTGTCAAACTATTATTCGTATCAAACTGTTATTCGTGTCAAACTGGCCTTTGGCCCATTCAATCTTTCATGTCAAACTGGCCTCTGGCCCATTCATTCATGTCAATCGGCTTTCGGCCCAATCATTTATGTCAGTCGGCCTTCGGCCCAATCATCTATGTCAATCGGCCTTCGGCCCAATCATTTACGTCAATCGACCTTCGGCCCAATCATTCACGTCAATCGGCCTTCGGCCCAATCATTCATGTCAATCGGCCTTTGGCCCAATCATTCATGTCAATCGGCCTTCGGCCCAATCATTCATGTCAATCAGCCTTCGGCCCAATCATTCATGTCAATCGGCCTTCGGCCCAATCATTAATGTCAATCAGCCTTCGGCCCAATCATTTATGTCAATCGGCCTTCGGCCCAATCATTCATGTCAATCGGCCTTTGGCCTAATCATTTATATCAATCGGCTTTCGGCCCAAACATTTATGTCAATTGTTGTCCACCATTCAAATTAATGAACTTACAAAACTTTCATAGAAGTAAACAATTGGACAATAACATATCTCAAATATCTTGTTAAGACATTACTCACAGTGATCGGCTGATTGATTTGCCCTGCAGCTTTACCCTACATATCACATAACACATATGGGTCACAACCGATTCAATCCGTTCTTAATTCACATATTCCTCTTTATGCTTAATTCTTATTCTTCTAACTCATTTACCATGCTCAATGTATGCCTAAGAGTACTTGGAAGTGCAAGAGAACAGAAAATGAAACACAGAATGTCTTTTCAAAATTTCAGAAAACAAGGTCCTCGCTCGAGCGTGGACTTCCCCGCTCGAGCGGACCCTTGAGGCCTGCAAAAGTACTGGTTATGTCGAATTTATGCTCGAGCGTGAGTTCTGGCGCTCGAGCGGAAGGCCTCTCTACATGGCTCCCCGCTCGAGCGTCAACTTACCCGCTCGAGCGGACACCATGTCTGCAGAAAATGCTGGGAGCTCGTTTTTCACGCTCGAGCGGCGGTTTCCCCGCTCGAGCGGGCACCAAACTTTTTGGGTTTTCCAGAACTATTCTTGAGCTTCAAATACACATTCAAGCTGGTATTTCTTGCATTTCACAGCCCATAACTCTCATATACATATACCAACATGATATAAACACCAAATTACAACATATTGAAACTCAATTCCCATGAATCAATCACATGCAAACCCAAATTATACCAAACTTACTTCTAATACATTAAATTCATGCATTTAAGCTTCATATCTTCATCAATCATGCATGCATGTCAATTCTTGACTCTATTTCTATTTCAAATGGTACAAATGGTGCTTATAACCATGAAACTCAACAAAACTATGCTTGCATGTATGATTCAATACTCATATTTCCATATTCAACTTAATATACGCTTGATTATGCAAAATCATGGTGATCCTATACATGCATGTGCATTTTTAACTTCAAATTCATCAATTAAAGCACAACTCTTGTTCTTGATCACCAATCAATCTTTAATTCACAAATTACAAGTTAATATTCATGAATCCATTTACCTAGAGGCTCAAACCTTTCAATCCAAAGCAATTTCTTGAGTAATCTTCCAAAATCTTCAAGCCTCAAGACCAAAACCTCAACCTTCTACACCTTCCCTCTCTAATTCGGCTCTCCCTCTCCTCTTTTGGAGTTGATTTCGACCAAATGAAGAAAAAGATAGGGGTTGGTGTAAAATGCTTCACTAAATACCATTTCACTTAATTACAATCATCAACATTACATTTTTGAGCACTAAGTCATTATTTTAATCCAATTAATTTGATCCGAATCAATTTCCAATTAAATTTCACCGTAGGCTCTAAAAATTATGCCAATCACAATGGCGTAATCAATTTCGGGTTTTGTGGCCGATAAGGCCTTCAATTTAATTCCCAAAGCAGATAAGCAGACAGATATTCCTACGGCGAACAGATACAAATTCAAAATCACACATTTTCACATAATGGCACACAAAATCATATTAGACATATAATCAAACTCATAATAAGGACCAATTAGCTAATTACGGAACAAGGTTATCACACAGACGTCATCGATTGAGCGCTCGGTGATGGTGCATGTTGTGCTTATTTAGAGGTTTCGGAGTTTTGGCTGAGGGCCTTGCCTCCGGGCCTCTGAATTCTTTTGTGCTTCAGTTCGGTTTGTGGACCGAACTTTGTTTCTCTTCCCCGGAGGAAGGGAGAGGTCTTGTAGACCATCTCTTTGTGGTCGTAGACCACTTTTCCTGTTTGAAGACTAGTTTTCGATTTTCGAAGCCTTCGGCCTCGTGCCTTGTCTCGGGACCGCTCAACGTTCTCCGTTTGGCGTGGTTTTTCAACCACACCTTGTTGCCTCTGCCTAGAGGAACACTGTGGTCCCGAAGACCACTTTTGTGGTTGCATACCACTTTTGATGCCCGTAGACTAGTTTTCGAGGCTTTCGGCCGCGTGCTTTGCCTCTCGATCTCTCGTCTTGCATCCGTTTTGGTTTGTTTTGGTACAAACCTTGTTTTCCTTGTTTGGAAGGTGGTACAAGGGTGGGAGACCACTTTTTCTCCTTGGAGACCACTTTTCCTTCTGCTAGCCAGTTTTCTGGTCAGATAACTGGCTTGCTTGGTCTTTGGGCCACATTTTCTGGTCGGCCACCACACCACTAGCTTTCTTTCATGCCCTGGACTCTCTCCCACCATGGCCAACCAGTTTGTGTCTTGGAAGACCACTTGAAGTGGTCGGCCGACCACTTTAAGTAGCAGACCGACCACTTGAAGTGGTTGGCTACTTTTGGCACCTTTTTGGAGATATTTTCTTCTAGCTGGCACAGCTGGAGGGCATTTGGGCTATCCTCCATACACGCGTATCGAGGGATTTGTTTGAGGCTTAGCTTCTCTAAGAAGCTTTGCCTTTTAGTTTCTATAAGAGGGAGGCTCCTCCTCCCTCCTCTAGGTTCAGAAAAATGACCTTTGAGTGATACATATAGTCTTGTATCTATATTCCCTTGTTGCTTCATTTTTTGTGCTTCAAAAGTGTTGTTTTGTTTTAGTTTAACACACAAACACACACTCAAACACCTTCCTTTGGTTGCTGAGGTGCTAAAGGGTTGTTTTTGGTGTTCTTGGACTGGTTTAAGCTCAAAGAACTTGCTGGAGTTGCAGTTGTAAAAGAGGTCTTCAAGGGTGAGCATTTGACCTTTAAATCCCCCTTTCTTGCTTAAGATTTTAGCCCTTCTTTCATACGTTTTTAAGCTTAACTCTTAACTAGAAAAAGTTCTGTTTTTGCATGCTTAAAATAGTTGTTTAAGGTCACTTTTTCATTTGGGGTGATTTACCCCCTCTTAGGCCTTGTTAGGTCTTATTTTGAGCCATCCCTTTAGACTCTTGTTGAAGCCTTTGCATGACCTTTCTACCACTGAAATCCAGAGAATTTTCAGTGGTGGAAAGGTGGATTTGGTGTCTTAAATAGGAGAGGGTCATCCACTCTCCTTGTATTGTGTTTACTTGCTTCATAAGCCTCATGTTTGAGCACCTTTGTTAAGCTTATGTTGGCCATATCTTAGCTTGTATTTGTAGTTATTTTGCTGAGGCATACCACTATTTTTGCTTGGTTTGGTCACTCCATGCATGGTTAATACACTTGTAGTGTAAATCTCTTAAACTAGCTTTGTATGCTTCATGAAGTAGCATGTCATTATAGCTTGGTTTGAGTCCATTTCAGCATGTATTTAGTGTTGTTTTACCATGCCATACCTCTGTTAGGGTTTGGTTTGGTTAGCCTTTGCATGCTCCATGCACTTGTAGTGCAATTCCATGAAATAGCCTAACATGCATCATGTTGTAACATGTCATTTTAGCATGCTTTTGGCTTAGCTCTGAGAAGACTTTGTTCACGTTTTAGCATGTTTAAGGTCTGATTTGTGTTGTTTTGGTCATACATGACTTGCTTTGTATAGCCTTGGTTCAATCTAGCTTGTTAGGTTTATGTATTGAGTCCACTAGCATGCATTACTTGGCCTATTTGAATGATTTGGCACCATTTCATATGTGATTTCAGTCCATGTTTCATGGCCATGCATGCACATTTGTCACTCATTCAATGCGTTGGAGGGTTTGCCCCTTTATGCCTTAACATGAACCACTGCGTATGCCTTCATGCCTAAGCTTGCAAGCTATCATTTCAATGTGTTTTTGGGGTTATTACGCCATGATATAACTATGATTTTTGTTGCTTAAGTCATCCCATGCTTGGTCTTAATAGGTGTAGTGTAATCCACCTTATTTGCCTTGTATGCATCATGTCTTATGCCCTTCATGATAGCTTGTTTTGGCTTTCTTCCATGCATGTTTTAGACTCATTTTAACATGTTCTAGGACTTTTTTGGGTCACCTTGGTCACATGCTTCATATTTTGTATAGTTGTAGTACAAGTGCCCTTGCTTGCTTCAAGCTTTGAGTACCATTGCATGCTTCATTTGTGTTGTGTACATGATTTGGTATTACTTAACATGACATTTCAGAGCATATAGACTTTCCATGTTCTTACTTCATTCACCCTTTGAGTGCCTCTAAGGGTTGTGCATTTGATGCCTAGTTTATGACTTAGCTTGTATGCTTGCATGCTTGCATGCCTAGGTTTTGAGCCCTCATCTTAGCATGTTTAGGTCCTTGTTTTGACCTAATTAAGCTCTGTCCATGGTTTGGTTCATGCATTTGTGTCATGTATTGCATGTCCCTAGAGTAATCCTTCTTGTTAGCTTTCATGCTTTAGGACCATTGCATGCTTTACTTGCTTTGTTTGAATGATTTGGCATCATTTCTTACATCATTTCAGTGCACTTAGTGTTGTCACACTTGCACATTTGTCACTCTTTGAGCACTCTTGAGAGTTGTGCTCTTAGGCCTCTTTGATAGGCCATTGCATTGTACATGCATACCTTGCCTTTTGTGTCTTAATTTCATCACCAATGACCACTAATTTGGGCATGACTGAGGTCTACCCCTGTTGGTTTAAGTCCATTATCCATTGATTATGCCATGTATATTGCATTGAGTATGCCATATTGTTTCATTGCATTAGGTATGCTATCTTGCATTGCATTGTGCATGCCATGTGGTTAGTTGCATTACGTATGCCAAGTTGTTCCTTGCATTGAGTATGCATGTCCCTAACATTGCTAAGTTGCCCTAGTAGCATTGCATTGTGCATGTATGTGTTAGTATTGTTTGCATGCCATTTGCATTGGTAGTTTGATCATGTTGTATTGCATGTTGTTGTATGCCTGTCCCTTGCATTGTGTATGCCATGTAGTAGCATTATGCATGCCATGTTATGTGTTGCATTGTGTTTGGAATAGGTGTTAGCCCAAACACGGGAAAAGAGGGACATTTCATACTTGAAGTGATGAAACCTGTCTTAATTCCCGGTCGTCGACGCTCTTGATCATATATGATAGAGTTTTAGGCTTTATGTGTTTACTTGTGCATTCATTTTATATTGAATTGTGCAACTTCGCCTCTCGGCCATTATGCATTGAAATGCGCGATTGGTGGCCCGAAGGTCGAGAACCACACCCCCTTGAGTTCATGACATGATAGGGAGGGTGGTTGTGCACACATATCTTGAAAATGCATTGCCATGCCCTTTCTTGCTCTCTGTTGCAGCAAATTGCAGTTCAGCAGCAACAACTGGCCGGCCAGCCAGAAAAACTAGCTGGCCGACCACTTTTCTAGTTTTTCAACAACCAAAAGTGGTCGGCAGGTGTTTGGAGAGACCAAAAGTGGTCGGCCACCCTCCCACAGGTTTCCCTAGGTGGAGTTTCATCTTTCTGGAGCTTGGTGCAGAGTTCTGAGGACAGATGAAAACAGAGGCAAATTGGGCATCGCATTGGATTTATGAACGAGGTGACTGGGCTTGCATGCATTCCTCTCCCTCTGAGACTCCTGATTTACTACTTTCCTTAGCTGCCATGCTTAGATAGCTAGCTTTTGCTTTGGTTTGTACTTTAATTAGTTAATGCGTTAGCTATTCAATTTGTTCTGTAATAATTAGTTAACTAGGATTAGTTAATTAATTGTGTTGTAATAATTAGTTTAATTAGCTTAGATTACCTAGTTAGCTTCTTATTCGGTCTCTCCCTCGAGAGGGCCAATTGTTGTAATAAGCGTGCGTGTGTGTGATGCATGTCTTCCAATCCCCATTTCTTTCTCCCTTTTACTTCACCGCTTACGATGGTTAGTTTTAGGGCATATTTCATTTAGCATACCTTATGCTCGCATGCGTGCATCCATTCATCTGTATTGCATGCACCGAGCTCGGCGCATCATACTAACTGCATTGTACTTTCAATACATTATTTAAATACATGTATCAAGTTGCATTTCACATGACATGATTAGAATAGCCGAGCCTATTTTAATTGTATTTTCGCATGTGTTGCATTAGCCATCTTAACATGAACTAGGATCATGCATGATTTCTAACTAGTTCTTTGTTTTGGCTCGGAGTACACTGTGAGTGTTTACGCTTTAGCATACTGCATGTGTGTTAATGTTTCCATGTTAGCATGCTTGCCATAAGGCTAACTGCTTATGTGATTAACTGCCTGAATGCCTGTGGGTGAAGGTTGGATTACTTGAATTAGAACAATTCATTGAAATCCGCATTTTAGCCTACTTGCGAGTAGCAAACTTCAAACCATTTTCCAAACAAACGGATATGCGATGCTTTGTTCCAAATTAAGCGATCTAGTCTATACTTGTTTGCTGTGCACATCACGTAGTAAGACTAGCTAATTAATCAGAATAAGAGCACATGTGTTTTCAAAAACAAGATATCATGTTTAGTACAGGCCGATCTTTGATTGGGCGAGCGGGGATGCTCATTGCATGACCTTTCCTTCTCGTACCCAAGTTCCCGAGCCGAGGCAACTTTGGTGATGACAGACACGTGGCCTTAGGCACGAGTCAAGGTTTCCTAAATTCCCCCAAAACAAAATATTTAGGTGGTGACTCTGTATCTAGCAAAGCAGTCCATGTTTGGCACTTCTTTATTAAAAATTAGTTTTCCAAAACGATTTGCCGGATTTGGACTCTTTGGTGATTTATCGGTCTCACATTGCACATTGTGAGATTAGATTCAGAACCGTAACATTTGTGTCCGAACTGTGGTAAGCCCAAATGAACAAAACGGGATTTTCCTGGGACGTTCGGGCGCGTCCACACGTATTAATCCCAGAAGTGGCACAATTCCAAATTTTCGTACTTGTGGGAGGACTTATTGGGGAAGATGCTGTCAAGACACGGGAGCATGCTTTAAATGTGGGCAAATTGGTCCCTTGTTAAAAGATTGTCTAAAGCTTACCAATGCTATAGCAGGCCCCTCTGAACCAGCCCCAAAACCCGCGGTACTTGGAGGAGTGAGGAAGGACCAAAAAGGCCAAGAGCTTTTGTCTTGGTGCCTAGAAACCTGGAAGTTACCAAGAACGTTGTGTCAGGTACACTTTCTGTCTGTGGTCATGTAGCTCATGTTCTCTTTGACTCTAGTTCAACTCATTCTTTTATTGCACCACATTTTGCTTCCAAGTTAGCATCAACACCCAAACTCTTAGGATATATATTGTCTGTGCCCTTTTCTTCTAGTAACTCTGCCCTTGGTACCGATGTGTACAAATCTTGTGCTATATCCTTAAAGGGCGAAACCTTATATGTAGATTTGATCCCTCTACACATTGGTAACTTTGACGTAATCTTAGGAATGGATTGGCTAACTGCCAACCACGTCTCTATCGATTGTAAAGCCAAAAAGGTTTCTCTCCGGTTACCAAACCAACTCAAGCTTGTCTTTGATGAAACTAGAATTTCCACCCCTCCATGTGTTATAACCTCTATGTCAGCTCATTGACTTCTAAGAAAGCGTTGTTGTGGTTATATTTGTTATGTGATTGATACTCAACAAGAGGCCTCTACACTTAACGAAATCCCCGTGGTTAGAGAATTTCCAGATGTCTTTCCTGAAGACCTAACTGGTACCCCAGTTGACTGGGAATTTGAATTCAACATTGAAACCCAACCTGGTACACAACCAATATCAAAAGCTCATTACCGCATGTCAATGACAGAATTGAAAGAACTGAAGACCCAACTCCAGGAACTCCTAGACAAAGGCTTCATTCGACCAAGTACATCACCATGGGGAGCTCCAGTACTGTTTGTAAAGAAAAAGGATGGCACAATGAGGTTATGCATCGATTACCGAGAGCTGAATAAGGTCACTATCAAGAATTGATACCCCCTACCACGAATCGATGACTTGTTTGATCAACTTCAAAGCGCCCAAATATTCGCGAAAATTGACTTGCGTTCTGGCTACCATCAACTAAAAGTCAAAACGGAAAGTATCAAAAAAAATTCCTTCAGAACATGATACGGGCATTACAAACTTCTAGTCATGCCATTTGGAGTCACAAATGCTCCAGCGGCCTTCATGGACCTCATGAACCGAGTGTTCAAACCCTATCTTGATGAGTTCATCATTGTCTTCATTGATGACATTCTCATATACTCCAAGTCACCGGAGGACCATGAGCAACACTTGCAAATAGTTCTACAAACACTACGTGATCACAAACTTTATGCCAAGTTGAAGAATTACGAATTTTGAATCACTAGTGTACACTTCCTTGGTCACATCATTAACAAGGATGACATCTCAGCCGACCCCCAAAAAGTTACAGCAATCTTAAATTGGCCATGACCTGCCAACGTGTGTGAAATTTGAATTTTCTTAGGTTTAGCAGGCTATTACCGGTGTTTCGTTTAAGATTTCTTGAAGATAATATCACCCTTGACCCAACTAACTCAGAAGAACATACCCTTTGAATGGACTGACAATAGGAACGTTGCTTCCGAGAGTTAAAAAACAGACTCGTGTTCGCTCCTACACTAGCACTCCCTACGGGAACGGATGAGTTCGTAATTTATAGCGATGCCTTATACAATGGGTTGGTTTGCGTTCTTATGCAAAATAGAAAAGTCATTGCGTATGCCTCGTGTCAACTAAAAACTCACGAAAAAAAACTACCCAACCTATGATCTAGAATTGGCCGCAGTAATCTTTGCCCTCAAAATTTGGCATCACTATCTCTACAGAGTAACCTGTGAGACTTATACTGATCACAAGAGTCTTAAATATCTGTTTACACAGAAGGAACTGAATATGAGGCAACGACGATGGCTAAAATTTATGAAAGATTACGATACAAAAATCCATCACCATCTAGGCAAAGCCAATGTAGTAGCAAACGCATTGAGCCAAACACCTCATTATTTGATTAATTTCATCACCATGTTAATACCAACTAAACTTGTGAGTGGTAGAAAAAATTGAACTCAAATTGGACTTAGTTAGTAACAAAGAAATTAATTTATGGGTCAAGGGTAAATAAAGGAAATTTAGGGCAAAAGAAGAGAGAGAGAGAGAAAAAAAAAGGGGAAAAAAAAGGTGGATTGTCACCAGCCTAACATATAGGATGGTGAATAAGCATGCGTAGCTTTAGTGAATCACCTAGCTAGAGAAACATGTAGGGAGTGGGTTAATTGGCATATGTTGAATAGGTGGCCAAACCTGCCACACGTTGATTGCAGACTATGCATGTTCACCCCTATAAATAGTTCAGTACTAAGGTACTGCGCTTGTCTCTTGTCACAACCCCAACTAGTCCCTAAAGGTTATAGAGGTGACTGGCCAGTAATCATAGATTACCTAAGGCCTCTTTGAACAAATCTGAAAAATATTTATTTAATATTGGGGTCTGGAGCGGAAGCAAAACAAAAATATCATTGTCCATTGAGCAATGCATACATGATATGACAAACCCATATTTGTAGTTACATGCACACATTAAATACATTACATCGAAAGTAAACATTCATGTTACAAAAATTCTAAATTAAATGGCAACACAAAACTATTTTCCAAAGGAGGCAATAGGGGCCTCGGTTCGGGTGGCATTTCCACAGGCTTCACAAAAGTTGTTAAAAGCAAAACTCTAAGCTTGATCTCCTAAATGCTCACCTACATATATATATATATATATATAAGACAAGGGGGTGTGCTATAGCTCAATGTGCAGTAATACAGTAAAGTGGTAAATGAATGAACACCGATAATCTTTATTTAAGAACCAAGCATAATCTCATTCTGAACATAATATATATTTTGCATATGATACCAAAACTGAATTTGTAGGCATATACATAGCGATGACATTTTCAGAACTTAGCCGAACAAAACAGATTCCACAATGGGTGGCAGAAGAGCTCGGTTAGTAGACGATTATTGGCTTAATTTCCAATAACCAATAGATACAAATACCAAGAAGTCATTTTAGTACATGATACAAAAGTATAGGATGTCCATTAATGGTAAAACCATAGCATATGTTTTCTAAACACATCATACATTTAGATTTCAAATCATAGTTTAAAAAACATAACTTTACTACACTACTACTCATAGTGGGCTTGGTTTCGATAATGCTTTCCGATAGTCTGACCTACACCAAACAAGAACAAGCATTGAAATTCAATTCAACTTGCAAGTCTTAATCATAAGTCACATGTTCTAATCATGTCTATTGTTTTCTACTCTTCTTTTCTAAATTGTTCAAGGCTTGGCTATGACTTAATTTGTATCCTCAAATTAGTTAAGGCTATTTATTTTCTCTTTAACTGTTTCATGCCGTTTCCTACCATGACGTAGTTTCATTTCATTTCTTGCTATTTCCTTAAACCTTAAATTTGTAAACATGATATTTTCTTAAAGGTCTCACCAACCAGGGGAGTCATTCGATTTGGAAAACGAGAAAAATTGAACCCGTGTTACATCGGTCCATTTGACATACTGGAAAGGATTGGCCATGTAGCATACCGTCTTGCCCTTTCACTAGAATTGTCCAATGTTCATAATGTATTTCATGTGTCGATGCTCCGGTGATATCTTTAAGACTCAAAATATGTAATCGATCACGAAAACCTAGAAGTTCAAGACAATCTCTCTTATGAAGAGCAAACTATTACGGATCCTCGACCGTCGTGATCAGATTCTCCGAAACAAGACTATACCTATTGTAAAAGTTTTATGGTGAAATCATCGTGTCAAATAAGCTACGTAGGAAACGGAGAGTCAAATGCGGGCTCGATATCCACATCTTTTCAAAAACTAAGGTATGACCAGTTTGGTTAGGAGGGGAGAAATGTGACACCTCATTATTTGATGAATTTCATCACCGTGTTAATACTAATTAAACTTGTGAGTGGTAGAATACAAATTAAAATTGAACTCAAAGTGGACTTAGTTATAACAAAGAAATTAATTTATGGGTCAAGGGTAAATAAAGGAAATTTGGGGCAAAAGAAGAGAGAGAAAAAAATGAACAAACCTGCCCCTATAGGTTTAGCATCGTAACCACCAGTAATCCATAGATTACCAAAGGCCACTTAAATAGAAAAAAATTTAATAGGGGCTAGTGGAAGCAAATAACAAATATATAATGTCCATTGAGCTATCCTTTTTTGGGGGGTGTAGCACCAAATCTTTGTCTTTTTCCCAAAATTGCTTATTTTGGCTCGCTTCCCCAGAACGCGAGACTTTAATCTCTTTTTCGGCGATGTAAGCTTGATCCATCACTTTTGCATACGTTGGAAACTTTAGAACTTCAATCTTGTTTCTGATGTCATCATCGAAGCTGGCTTCGAACTTCCTAGCTCTCCGAGCTTCGGTGGGAATGACATTTGTCACAAATCGAGCTAGTTGCATGAACTTGCTCTCGTATTCGGTCACCGTCATTGTTCCTTGCTTTAGGTGTGTGAATTCTGATGCCTTTTTTTATTGTAGTGAATCCAGAAAGTATTTTTCATAAAATACTTCCAAGAATCTTGCCCAGATCATGATCTCTTCTTTTTCCAAGGTAAAAGCCACCTTTTCTGTGCATTGTGTTTGAAGGTGAATGTGGCGAAGGTTACTTTCTGTCTTTCGGTACAAAGTAGTGTGCGAAAAATATTCTCCATGTCCCTAACCCAAGCTTCTGCTACCATTGGGTTTGGACTGCCGGTAAATGGGGGGGGGGGTTTCAAATCTTGGAATTGTTTTATCGTAATTGGTTCTTCTCACCGTTCAGGCATTCCATTATTTATGTTGGTTTGTAGCGCCTGCAGAAAATTGGTAATTGCTCTTTCCATGATTTTTTCCATTGACTCTGTTTCGTTAACTGACAACCCGGTTCTGTTACCATCATTGGCCATTACTACAAAGTAGATTTAAGTAGAAATAATGTAATAAGTGTGGTATCACATTTATAAAGCATCATATATATATATATATATATATAATACCAGCTTTACTACAAATATGGTATTAGTACTACATAATTATATAGTAGTCAGGAGTTAGTGTCTAATCCTACTAATACAAAAATAACGATCAGACTAATCATGGTTAGTTTACAAAAGTCTCTTGGTTGAGTGTCTAAAATGGACCATTAAGTAACCACGAGAACTGCCTTTAAAAGACTGGGCCATGAAATAACCCTACAAATTCATTATGCATAGGGGACTCAAACTCCCAACCACTATACTTTATCCCAAAACAACGCCATATAACCTAGACCATATAGACAGGAATTCCATGATCGTATCCCCAAAACTCCCGCCCAATAATCCGTACAAGTACCTCCAAGTATGTCGCTCTATCAGTGAAATTCACAGCTGGGACATGGATAATGTGCTATTGGGAAGGTACCATAGTATGTATGTGGCTACTGGGGTACGCGTGCCCTCTCCTATCAGCAAAGCCCAGGGGCAAAGGTGCAACCACAAAGTGCAGATGTCCTAGATCTGGCGTAAGACCAATAACTTGGATCGATCCAATGTATCTCTTGCGTGTGCTACCACGGCTAAGTCTCCAAAACCAAAAATCCTTATCGGGGTCTGTAGCTTGCTTTTCGTGCTCCTTTCGGATACGACTAGCCCTACAGTTCGAACTCCCGTGGTTCTGAATCTGATTTCACAAGTGTAATGTGAAACCATGAAAACACAAAAAGAGTCCAAATCTGACAATTCTTTTGGAAAATCGGTTTGAATCAAAAAATGCCAAAAATGGACTACATTGCCAGATTTCAGAGTCGCCACCTAAATATTTTTGGAAAATTAAGGAAACCCATGACTCATGCCAAAGGCGACTTATCCGTCATCACCAAAGTGTCTCGGATCAGGAACTTAGGTACGAGAGGAAAAGGTCATGAATTGAGCACCCCACTCACCCAATCAAAGATCAGCCTCTACTAATCATGATGTGATTCTTATTTACATTATATGCTCTTATTTGGGTTATTAGGCTAACATTACTATGTGTTGCACACAAGTATAGACTAATTTGCAAAAATTGAAACACTTTGATTTCATGTACGTTTGAAAATTGTTTCGAATATGCACCACTTGAAAAAATGATCGCATATGTACATTACTCAATTTATTCCAATTCAAGCAATTAGCCTTCATCTACAGGCATTCAAGAGTTATATCAATTAAGCAATTAGTCTCATGGTAATCATGCTTGACATGGCAACAATCACACGCATGCGATATGCTAAAGCAAATAAAAGCTTACCCCAATTCCCGAGGTGAGCCAAAAGAGAAACTAGTTAGAAAATGCATGATCCTAACTAATGAAAGATGCCTAATGCAACACATGCAAAAATGCAATTAATAGGCTCGGCCACTAATTATGACATGTGAATCAATTTGATAGCATGCGGTTTAAAAACGTATTCAACGAAGTAATAAACGACAATGCTTGTTAAAATGATTAACTGAGCTTCGATGCATGCAAGACAAGTGGATGCAAATCATGGAATATGCTAAATGAAACATGATGTTCTATTTTATCCATCATAAGCAGATAAATAAAAGGGAGAAAAACGTGGGGTTGGAAGACATACACATTATTACATATTAGCCCTCGCACATGAGGGTCCGAATGAGTGTCCAAGTGTCTGAAATAAACTAACTATTACAAATTCAAATGAATAACTAACTAGATATCTAACTTATTACATCAATAATATTACAACAACAACAAGCATAATTACAACAATTATATTTAAGATAAATAACAATAAGAATGCACGAAGATCGTATGCTTGTTAATGAAGACAATGTTCAGAGATTGCTTTGTATGCCCAGACTGCTCTGTTTCACCCTCAGCCACTGCCCTCTATTTCTGCCAAAAGCATTCTGTTTACCAAACATTGGAGCCCGATCGACCCCTAATGAGGCCCGACCGGGTCCAAATGAGACCGGTCGTGCCCTAGTTTCTTGCAAAAATCTATTTTTGTGCTCTAAGGTGAAAACAGTATAGACAAAGCAACTTCAAACCATTTTTGTCCCTTCTATTCCCCTCTATCATGAAACTCAAGAAAAGAGTGAATTTGAGTCTGAAACCATCAATAGGCACAAGTTGATGGCTTGACGATTTCGAACACAATTTGGACAAAAGAATTAATAAATATAATGAAGACAACCACCTCTCTCTCTCATCATGGAGGCTCAAAGAGGGGGATAGACACGCCTCAAGTTTCGTCAAAATATCATGGACTGATAGGTGACAATTCTCGAAGCGATGGATCCGGCATAACGTCAATCCAACCAATTCTAAACATTTTCTTTATGTCGGTTTAATTCATTTTACACTGATTTTATTAGTCTTCGCCATTTTTTAATCAATTTGTCCAAAGTGATGTTTAAGTCCACTAAATAAGAAGAAACGTCAAACGAGAAGTAATCCTAAGTATGAAATAGAGCCTATGCCTTGACGATGAACCTCTGTAGAGATTAAGCCATTGAGTATAGGTCTCTTTCCCATGCCTTGAATAACCATCAATCTTTTGAAATAACTTTCAAACAGAAAAAAGAAAAAGAAAAAGAAAAGAGGGAGGTTGCAGAAATGGTTATGCGAAGTTGATTATTTAAATGAATCTCTTCGCATGAAAATCAAGTAAATAAAGTTATCAACTCAAATAACTTGGTGTCTAAGGCCTAAACAACCGAAGCCATGAGGACTTACAATGCAACAAGTATGATATTCAATGCATAAACTATTTAAATGAATTAAACAGCCCATAACAGCCCTAAAATGTAAAAAATAGTAGCTAAAAGCAAGAGAAAGTAAGTAAAAAGAGTAGAGAAAAAGCTATGGAACAAAGCCTAAGGAGGGGTGGCTAACCCCTCCACTTTTTGCAATTTTAAATCACATATTTCAGCCCCAAAATAGTCCAAGAACAATCCCAAAACAGCCCAAAAATAGTGGCTAAAAGTGTGTTTAAAGAGCACAAAAAGATAGACGAAAGCACGAGATATAAAGCTAGTAAGCAAAATCAAGGAGAGGTGGTTAACCCCTCCACTTTTGAGACTTTTAAACCATGTTTTTCAGCCTTTCTAAACTCTGAAAATCAGTGTGAAAACCGAAGAAAAGAGTGCAAAAACAAAGGGTATGAGCTATGGGATAAGGTGCAAGAAAGGGTGTTAAGCATCTCTACCTTTGGTAGCTCTTCAACCCTAAGTTCCAACACTTGGAATGGATCCAAAATAGTAGGAAAACACAAGAAAACGATAGAAAAAGATTAAAATGAAAGCAAGGAAAAGGGTGAGAAGCTTCTACTTCTTGAAGAGAGCAAGCTTTGGTTATTGATTAAACTTGATTCTAAACACCCTCAAGTTTATGAAATATGGTTTGAAATTCTAGCAAAAAGCTTCAAGAATAAGCTCTAATGGTGTATGTATTGTGTATGTACAACTAAAGAAGGTTTGAAGATCAAAGGAAGCAAGGAGGATGGTTTTAGCTCTCAATCTCCCTCAAAGCCCTTAGAAAAATCTTCTAACCTTTAATTCTGAATGCATGGGGTCTATTTATAGAATTTGAGCCAATTTGGTCGAAAATATCTTAAAAAAAGGCCAGCTGGCGAATTCTTGCCAGCTGTCTGTTTGGCGTCATTAAGACCCAGCCGGGCCCCAAAACACACGGTCGAGCCTAAAAAGCAATTCTGGAAAATTTTTCATTGAGACCCGGCCGAGTCTAAATGAGGCATGGCCGGTTCTAAATGGACCCGACCGGGTCCAAAAATCTACATTTCAGGCCCGACTTAAAACGGGCATATCTCTTTCATCCGGACTTGGTTTTAGGTGATTCTTGAGTCTAAATTGAAGCCCCAAAAGTCTAGTTTCCAATGGTGATGGCCTCACATTTAAACTCTAAGTGTGCAAAGAGGTATGCCTAATTTAGTGAAGGATGCTCATTCTTTCTCAATGGTTTGATGCTCAACTTCTTCCTAAACTAGTTTTCTTCCCTCCCTTCATATTTCCTTTAACTCCAAACCTATAACTAAGATGTTTTTTTTTAAAAAAATATTTTTTAAAGAGTTCACCTCCCTTCCATTTTTTTCCACTTTGTCCTTACTCGGTTTACCAAAAAGTGCAATGTTTTAAACGAAATGCGAGCCTCGGAACATCGTAGAAGCATTTAGAAAAATATTTTGAAATGAGGGTTTTAAGGTCTAAAATAGTTTGGCCAAAATGGGGTGTAAGGTTTGGAATTAGAGCTTGAATCCAAATTTCTACGCTGAGAATTCAAAAGATTGCACAGTGTAACTTTCATCACCAGGTGTTTAGAATAAAGCGTCAAGTCTTAAGGGCGGTCAAAAATGGGGTGTCTACAGTGTCAACCTATAAGTATACAAGTATACTCTTTGAATCCCCACCTCTCTAGTAGATTCGGGACAAAGTGGGCTCCCAGGGGCTCAAACCAGAATAACTCTACTAGATTTGCCATTCCCTACAACATAGGGAAACTTAGCCAAAATTTATTTATAAGGCAGTCTAATTGTATTGGACAAACTAAGGTGTCTTGCTCTGATACCACTTTTGTCACGACCTAACCTCGGTACCCAGGGGTTAGGCGTCGCGACAAAAAAAAATAAAAATAATAATAATAATTATAATAATAATAAAATATTAAAAAAATAAAAAATTCTATGACTTATATTATATCTTGAGTCACCATAACATATTTTATGTATGTCTTGAGTTATCATAATTTATTTTATGCAATTTATGTTTTATAAGCTATAATGATATTTCAATTACATTGATTATTTTCTGAACTCTATTTGCTTAAACTAAAATCCATGGATATGATTGTTTAAATTTTAGAAATTATTTGACAATAATAATTATTTTGGTAAGTACCACCACGAGAGTCGCATGCCTTGGGGGACTTAAATAAACCAGTGGCTTTTGATTGGTCATTTTGTGGCCTTCTGTTGTCATGGATCCATTGACATTTGTTTTGATTGTCACTTTGGCGACCTCTGTTCTATTCTATACCGTGGTTATAATTACTTTTCTTATATGATTTCTGAATTAAAATTTTGTTGTTTAAATAATTTATTTATTCAAATTGAATTGTTCACTATTTTAGCCTAAATAATTATCCATGGTAATTTTTGTACCCTCATGCTCACTATATAATACTTCTCACTCTGCCACGTGCTTATAGCTATTATCCGCTTTCAGGTGATGAGATTTAACAGGATCGAGTTTAGGAATAAATCGCAGTTTTTTTATTTTGTTTTATTTACTATTTATAATCCTGATCAGACTCTTGTGATTAAATAAGGCCCAAATGAATATTTTTCTTTTAAATAATTTTTTTTGATACTCATTTATTTTATTTTATTTTATCTGCTTGCGCTATTAATACAAAAATTTTAGAAATATTATTTATTTTATTGTCGCGACGCCTAACCCTTGGGTATAGCACTCTGTCATAACCCAAACCCGCCTCTATAGGTTTAGCATTGTAACCAGCTAATAATCTGTAGATTACTGAAGGCCTCTTATATAGAAAACAATTTAATAGAGGCTAGCGGAAGCAAATAACAAATATACAATGACCATTGAGCTGTGCAGACACATATGAGACTAAAAAATTTAAACTTTATATACATATATCATACATCACCTGCACGTCATCACATTTATACGGATAAGGCGAAAGGGGACTTCGCCCTAATTATAGAATAAACAAAAACTTAAACTTTAATCACGTAGCCATGACTACTTGACATATCTGGAACCTCCACGGGAGGCACAGAGACTTTGAAAAAGTGATCAGACAAAGTAGAAGAAGTACTAGAGAACATGGTGAAAGCTATGCAACAATGCTATGACAAACCGCAAGACCAAAATAAGAAGTTAAGTGTGAAGTCAAAGAAGGAACCAAAGGAAAAGCCTAAGAAATTTGTGATTGGAGAGTCAAGCAATTCTAAGCGAGGTAGTAAGTTTAGTTTCTTATGCTCAACATGTCATAAGCGACATAGGGGGTTGTGTCAGCGACTTACTGGAGCATGTTTCAAGTGTGGGAAGATGGGGCATCAAATAAAAGATTGTTCCAAAGTCTAGGGAAAGCTCAAGTGATTTAATCGGTTAAGGTTAGTATTTGACTAAAAATTAGGAGGTTAGTAGGAATGTTTTAAATACATGCATAGAAATTTGACGTTATAACTTTATGTTTGTGTGACTTTATTTAAATTGATCCTAATCAATATTTGATAAAGTTAGAACCCATCTATTTGACTATTTGACACTCAACCTGAGAATGCTAAAGAATATTAGAATATTGCCGAGACTTAAGCTAAATAAAAGACTAAACGATTTAAGCCAATGAAAATTTTCCTATTTAATATCCGAATAAGTATGCCTTTATTTACTGAAATCATATTGTAATGGAGCCATTTAAAAACATTGAAAGTGACAATTTTATGACATATTGAATTACGAATCTGAAAGAATTTTCCTTCTCAAACAAAAAATAAAAATAAAATAAAATAAAAAGGGCACATATTGATTTCGTATCTGACTGGTGGCTAGAAAGGATTGAAATTATGATCTTATAGATAGATAATTGAGTTTAGATTTTGAACCTTAACTTAGATAGCCTAACTCATTGTGAAGAAATTCAGCTCTAGTGTTAAACAGAAGAAAGAATGCGTAATGGGAAATAACAAAAAGAATTTAGAAATCATGACTAGGATGCTTGGAAAGAAATGAGAATAAAAATATGAAGAAGATGTAATTTTTCAAAACATACTGAAAATGGCGACCGCTCGAGCCACCACTTGGTCGCTCGAGCAGACTGTGTTGTCTACAAAAATGCTGGATGGGTCAAAAGTGTGCTCTAGCCAACGCTTGCTTGTTCGAGCGACTAACAAACATAAGATGGGTTCACTCGAGCCACCAATTGATCGCTCGAGCAGTCTGTCAATTTTCTAGATTTCCAAAACTGAAAAATTAGCTTCCAAATTCAATTTCCAAAACTTGGGGTTTTGCATGGCTTACCTAAAAACATAAAAATACTTTGGAAAACACAAATGCATGACCATTTAGAAATTATTTACTAAAAACCTTACCAATTCTCAAAACTTAAACTAAAATCTCATGCATATAAGATTTTCCAAATTCTTTTTCTTACTTTTCAAAACATGAAATTAAAGTTATTAGAACTCTTAGAAAAATATTTGCATGTATGAAATTTAAATCAAAATCAAACGAATTTTTGATTCTTAATTTCTGAATTTGTCCAAATTTAGATTTAATGCATTTTCTTCATATCAAACCCAATTCCAAATGCATAAATTCTAAAACATAAATTAAGCTTTCAAAACCCAATTTCGTGCTCAAAACTCATGCAAAACTTCATCAAACACATGAAAATAAATATGAGCCACGATCAATCTACAGCTCATTTAAATCAAAACTTCCTTTAATATGAACTCATGATTTTCAAAACTTTTCTTCAAAGTCGGTCATATACTCCATTGCATGGATCAAATCTTCAAACAATTCCTGTTCCATGTAATTTATAAAACCCAATTCAAGAATAATTCTCAAAATTGAACTCAAACTTAACAAATTTAACGAATCATAACTCATATTCTTCAACCTAACATGATTTAACATGCAAAACACAATTCCTTTCAATTTATATAATTAATCTTTAAATTACATCATCCATTCCTAATTTCTTTTAATTTATATGAAATTGATTCGAATTATTTCTAGATTTTAGTTGTTAGATAATTAATCTACAAGAATCAAGCTTGAAATCCTTACCTTGAATTCTAGATTGATAAATTTCTTGATGATTTCCCATTTTCCTTCCTTAAACCATAGCCTTTCTTAGGCTCCAGTAAGCTTCCTTCCTTAGGTTCTCTAGCAGAACAAAGAAAATATGAGCTCTCTCTCTCTTCCTCCCTCAGTTCTCTCTCTACACTTAAAACTCACTCTCTTACTCTAGAAATGCTCTCAGTAGAACACCAAATGGGTCTCATTTAGACCTTTCAACATATACACACATGCACACCTCTCTTGTTGACAGCACATAGCACACGGGCACCCTTTCTCAATTCTCCAGCACAACACTCATACACATACACAACCAGATTTCTCAGTACACTCACATAGATTTCTCAGTACACCCATACTCACATACACCACAATTCTAGATTTTTCCATAATTAAATTTATGATTAAGATTAACTTAATTAAGTAACACTTAGTCTTAATAAATTTTTATTTAGCACATAATTAAATTAATTATAACTAATCATAAATCCCACATAATTTAATCAGTCTAATTTGACTTCAATTAAGTCTCAAGTAATTATAGTTAATTTTATCATTCTGAATCAAATTTTTAATCAAACTTTCAAAAGGTTCTAAATATCAAATTAAACTTATTGCCATCATTAATTTTGGTGATGACGGACATGTGTGCTGCTTGTTCACATTCAAAAATGGGCTGCGTGTTCAACTTTCAACAAGTGTGTGCTGCTTGTTCACAATCAAAAATGGGCTGCGTGTTCAGAAATTCAAAAGTTTGGGCTGCGTGTTCGACTTTCAACAAATGTGTGCTGCGTGTTCACATTCAAAAATGGACTGCGTGTTCAGAAGTTCAAAAGTTTGGGCCGCGTGTTCAACTTTCAAACAAATGTGTGCTGCGTGTTCACATTCAAAAATGGGCTGCGTGTTCAGAAGTTCAAAAGTTTGGGCTACGTGTTCAACTTTCAACAGGTGTGTGCTGCGTGTTCACAATCAAAAATGGGCTGCGTGTTCAGAAATTCAAAAGTTTGGGCTGCGTGTTTGACTTTCAATAAATGTGTGCTGTGTGTTCACATTAGAAAATGGGCTGCGTGTTTAGAAATTCAAAAGTTTGGGCTGCGTGTTCAACTTTCAACAAGTGTGTGCTGCGTGTTCACAATCAAAAAATGGGCTGCGTGTTCAGAAATTCAAAAGTTTGAGCTGCGTGTTCAACTTTGAAAAACTGTGAGCTGCGTGTTCACGACAAAAGTTTGAGCTATGTGTTCAGATTTTAAGAAAATGTGGGCCGCGTGTTCACCGCAAGAGTTTGAGCTGTGTGTTCAGATTTCAAGAAAATGTGGGCTGCGTGTTCACGACAAAAATTTGAGCTATGTGTTCAGATTTCAAAAATGTGGGCTGTGTGTTCATGCCAAAAGTTTGAGCTGCGTGTTCAGAAATTCAAGTGCTTGAGCTGTGTGTTCAAAATGCAAACCAAATGCTGTGTTATAGACTGAGTGTTCAGATTGAGCAGTGTTATGAGCCGTGTGCCCAAAATGAGCCGTGTGCCCAAAATGAGCTGTGTGCCTATGTAGACGTCCCCAAACGTCCCGGGAGGGAAATCCCGTTTTGTTCATTTGGGCTCACTACAGTTCAGGACTCAATTGTCACGGTCCTGTATCTAATCTCGCAGAGTGCAATGCAAGACCGATGAATCATCAAAGAGTCCAAATCTGGCAAATCGTTTTGGAAAACAGATTTTTAGAAAGAAGTGCCAAACATGGACTGCTTTGCCAGATACAGAGTGGCCACCTAAATATTTTATTTTGGGGGAATTTAGGAAACCCTGACTCGTGCCGAAGGCCACGTGTCCGTCATCACCAAAGTTGCCTCGGCTCGGGAACTTGGGTACAATTGGGAAAGGTCACTTCGTGAGCACCCCCGCTCGCCCGATCAAAGATCGGCCTCTACTAACCATGATATCGAGTTTTGAAAACATTATGCATTCTTATTCCGGTTATTAGCCTAGATTTACTACGTGATGCGCACAGCATACAAGTATAGACTGGATCGCCTGAATTGGAACAACACATCTCATGTTTGTTTATTTTGAAAATGGTTTGATGGTGCTACCCTGTAGACACCCCATTTTTGACCGTCCTTAAGACTTGGACGTCATCATTTGAACACTCGATGATTACCCTAGTTTGTGTTCATCTTGAGTTCTCGGAGGTTTCGGCTACGCGCCTTACCTCAAGACCTCTCGACTTGTTTGTTTTGTGTTTGGTTTTGCATTAAACACTTGTTGTTTTGCTTCTGAGGGTGGGAAATAGCTTGTAGGCCATCCCCACACCTCACCGGCCTTGTTTCCTTTCCACCGACCATTGGTGATGGCCGGTCGGCACTATTGATGGTCGGTCGGCATTGTGTTTGGTCGGTCGGCCACTGATTTTGGTCAGTCGGCCACTTTTTCTGGCCGAGACCTTTTCTTGAGGGGGTTTGAACCTTTTGAACCCTTGGTTTTAGCTTCTTGAGGAAGCTTGAACCTTTTGAACCCTTGGTTCTAGCTTCTTGAGGAAGCTTGAATGTTTTGAACCCTCAGTTCTAGCTTCTTGAGGAAGCTTGAACCTTTTGAACCCTTGGTTTTAGCTTCTTGAGGAAGCTTGAACCTTTTGAATCTTTGTTCTAGCTTCTCCAAGAAGCTTGAACCCTTTGCTCCAAGCTTCTAAGAGAAGCTTGAACCATTTTCTAGCTTCTCCAAGAAGCTTAACCCCTTTGTTTAGCTTCTCCAAGAAGCTTGGCCCTTTTGCTCCAAGTTTCTAAGAGAAGCTTGACCCCTTTGCCTAGCTTCTCCAAGAAGCTTGGCCCTTTTGCTCCAGGCTTCTAAGAGAAGCTTGGACCCTTCTTCCTTTATAAAAGAAGAGCTCCTCTTCCATTGCAAGGGTTCCAACAATTGGTCTAAGGCATACAAGAGTTGTATCTCTCTATATCTCTACATCCAAGCTCCATAAGTGTTGGTTCTTGACCCCTTTACACACCACATCCTATCCTAACACCTCCACCATCACTCTAAGCATCTTGGAGGCTATTTTCAGAGGCTAAGGGACTGGTTTTTCGGACCAAGAAGCTGCTGTCTTCTTAGCTACAAGGGTAACACTTCTTACCCTCTTTATTTCCCGTTTTTGCACAAACTTTTAGCCTGTCTTGCATGCTGTTTTGGGCTTTGTCATAAACTGAAAAAAGTCTTATTTTGAGCTCCTTTTGAAGTTTGTTTGAGGTCACTTTTGTATTTGGGGTTGTTTACCCCTTCTTAGGCCTTGTTTGGCCCCATTTTGTGCTATTTTTGGTGAGCTCCGGGACCACCTTGTTTGGGCCTCCTCACCACTGAAATCTTGAGGGATTTCAGTGGTGAGGATGGTGGTTTAAGGTCCTAAGAAGGAGAGGGCCATCCCCTCTCCTTGTTGTCTTCAAAAAGTGCCATTTTAGCCTCATGTGTGAGCACCATTTTTAAGTTCATGTTGGCCATGTCTTAAGTGTTATTTGTGCTTATTTTGCCATGATATAGCACTATTTTCACTTGGTTTAGACACACCATGCTTGCTTTGCATACTTGTCTTGTAATGCCATGATATTGCCTTAACATGTATCTAGCATTTAGACCACTATGCTTACTTGTTTTGGCTTAGCTTTGTGAAGCTTTTATGCATGTTTTAGTTTGTTTGAGGACTGTTTTGGTTGTTTGGGTCATCCATGAGTTGCTTTGTATAGCTACCCTGCAATCTCCCTTGTAGGCTTTGAGTGTTGGACCCTCTAGCATGCTCTATTTGCATTATTTCAGGGGTTTGGAACCACTTGCCATGTCATTTCAGTCCTTATGGCATGCTTGTATGCTTGCATTTGATGCTCCTTTAATGCTTTAAGAGGTTGGTGTCTTATACTCCATGTTTGGTCCCTTTTGCATGCCTTGAGAATTAGGTCATTTAGATGCCATCTAAGTGGTTTTTGGGGCTTGCTTTTGCATGACTTAGGACTGTTTCGGCTCACTTTGGTCATTTGCTTCATGTGTCACATGACCATAGTTTAAGTCCTTGGGTTTGGTTGCATGCCTTGCTTGCATTGGTAGGTGGATTTGGTATCATCTTAACATGATTTTCAGAGTTTGATGTGCATGCCATTTGTCCATGATTATCCTCTTTTAAGTGTGATTAAAAGATGCTCTTTAATGCTTAAGTATTGGGCCATGTTTGCATGCATTGTTTGTGTGTGTATTTGCCTCCATTCCATAGCATTTTGGCTTCCTATTTAGACATGGCCGAGGCTTGTCCATATTGGTCTAAGTCCACCTTTCACATGTTGTTCAAATGTGATCACATTGCGACATGCTTGCATGCTTCGGTTGCATAATGTTTGCATGCTCATTACTTGCATTGTTGACACATGCTTAGCTATATTGCATTTTGTTGCATGCTTCCCCCATGTTCATGTTTGTATGCTTGCCCTCATGTTCATATTGCATGCTTAGTTCACATGCCTAGGTTGCATTGCATTGAGCATGCATGCCTTGTCTCTTGATCAAGTGATAGAGGTTGGGCCTTATGTGTTTGTGTGCATTTCATTTGAAATCAAAATGCACAACTTGGCCTCTTTGGCCATCACGCATTGAAATGCGCGATTGGTGGTTCGAGGGTCGAGTACCATGCTCCCTTGAGTCTTAAACATGATAGGGAGGGTGGTGGTGCAAACATTGCTTTGAAAATGCATTGCCATGCCTTGTTTGTCCTCTGCTGCTGTCAAAACAGGTTTCTGCAGGAATATTTGGCCGGCCGACCATCTATACTGCCGACCGACCAAATATTTGTGGCCGAGAGCTCCATAATTGGTCGATGACCAACTCCATTTGGCCGGTGGTGATCCCCCTTGGTCGGTGGTGTTCCATAGTGTCCATGAAGTGTACCTTGGGACTTGTGCAATTTTCAGAGGAGCAGAGCAGGGAAAACAGAGGCAGCTTGTGCATGGCGACGGATTTCTGAGCAAACCCGAGCACGTATGTATCGGACCCTCTTCCCGAGGCCTTTTACTTCTTTCCTTAGCTTAGTTAATTTGTTAATTAATTAAGTGATCTGTAATAATTAATTAGCTTGTAGGTTAATTAATTTGTATATTCTTTTGGTCCCTCCGAACGAGGGCGAATTTGTAATAAGTGTGCGTGAGTGTGTGTATCTCTTCCAACCCCATTTCTTTCTCCCTTTTATTTGACTGCTTACGATGGTTAGTATTAGGTCATATTTAATTTAGCATACCTTATGCTATGCATGTGTGCATCCATACATTTGTCTTGCATGCACCGGGCTCGGCGCATCATACTAACTGCATTGTACTTCAATTCCAAGTTGAATACGTGTTAGTTGTAGCATCATCATATGCCATCCATAGATTAGCCGAGCCTATTGGAGCTGCATCTTGCGTGTGTTGCATTAGCCATCTTAACATGAACTAGGATCATGCATATGATTACTAACTAGTTTCTGTTTTGGTTTGGAGTACTCGGTAAGCATTTATGTTTTAGCATCCTTGCATGAGTGTGAGTGTTGCCATGATAGTATGCTTACCATGAGGCTATGTGCTTACGTGTTATAACTGCCTGAATGTCGGTGGGTGAAGGTTGAGTTACTTAAATTGGAACAACGCATTGAATACGAGTTTTAAGCCCACTTGAGAGTGGCAAAATTATATTTTCTAAGCCCACTTGAGGGTGGCAAAATTCATGTCTTAGCCTACTTGCGGGTAGCACCATCAAATCATTTTCAAACAAACAAACATGAAATGTTTTGTTCCAATTTAGGCGACCCAGTCTATACTTGTTTGCTGTGCGCATAACATAGTAAATCTAGGCTAATAATTGGAGTAAGAACATGTAATGTTTTCAAAACAAGATATCACGGTTAGTAGAGGCCGATCTTTGATCGGGCGAGAGGGGGTGCTCATAGCTGACCTTCCCCAATCGTACCCAAGTTCCCGAGCCGAGGCAACTTTGGTAATGACGGACACGTGGCCTTTGGCACCGAGTCAGGGTTTTCTAAATTTCCCAAAATAAAATATTTAGGTGGCGACTCTGTATCTGGCAAAGCAGTCCATGTTTGGCACTTCTTTTCTAAAAATCTGTTTTTTTCTCAAAACGATTTGCCGGATTTGGACTCTTTAGTTCAGATTAAGAACCGTGACAATTTCAGAGTCCTGAATTGTAGTAGACCCACAAATGAACAGAATGGGACTCATCCTCCCAGGGCGTTCGGGGACGTCTACATACCCGCAAGTAGGCTAAGACGTGGATTTGCCACCCTCGGGTGGGCTTAGAAAACGTGATGGTTTGCCACTCTCAAGTGGGCTTAAAACTCACAGTCAATGCATTATTCCAATTCAGATAATCCAACCTTCACCCACAGGCATTCAGGCAGGTATATCACATAAGCACATAGCCTCATGGTAAGCATGCTATCATGGCAGTCACTCACACACATGCAAGGATGCTAAAGCATAAACACTTGCCGAGTACTCCGAGCCAAAGAAAGAAGCTAATTAGAAATCATGCATGAATCCTAACTATGCTAAGAATGCCTAATGCAACACATGCAAAAATGCAACTACAATAGGCCCGGCTATTCTAAGATAGCATATGAGATGCAACAATCGATACATGTATTCAACTTGGAATTGAAATACAATGCAGTTAGCATGATGCGCCGAGCCCGGTGCATGCAATACAAATGAATGATGCAAACATGCAAGCATAAGTATGTTAATTGAAACATGCCCTAATCTAACCATCATAAGCTGGTGAATAAAAGGGAGAAAGACGTGGGGTTGGAAGACATACATCACACACACGCACACTTATTACAATTGTGCCCTCGCTCGGAGGGTCCGAATAAATAATACAGTCCGAATAAATGATTAACTACTCTAGCTAAGTAAATATTTCAAAACCCTAATTAATCAACAAATTAGCTAGAAAAGCAAATAAATTAGCATGCAAGCTAAATGGACCGCCTCGGCTCTGTTCCGAATGATGAAAGGTGTATGCATGCTCAATTCGCCTCGTCGGTAAATTCCATCGCAATGCCTCGCCTCACCCTTGTTTGTAATTGATCTCAGAAACTTGCACAAAGCTCCAGAAGGCTGAAACTCCACCTTGGGAAGGCCACTAACCAATTATTAGCATGGGAGACCACCTGCCGACCACCCTTTGTGGTGGAGACCAAAGAGGGTGGTCGGCCTGCCAGAAAATCTGGTCGGCCGACCAGTTTCCACCTCTGGTTTCTGGTTTTTTCTGCCACAAAGACAAGAGAGAGAAAAGGCAATGCATTTTCAACAAATGTATGCATGACCACTTTCCCTATCATTGCACAAGCTCTAGCGAGTGTAGTCCTCGATCCTCGTGCCACCAATCACGTATCTTGATGCATGATGGCCGAGAAGTCGAATTGCACGACTCGATGTGAAATGAATGCACATATAAACAAGTAAAGCCAACAACTCTATCATGGACAGTCAAGAGTGTCGGCGACCGAGAATCGAGGCACGTTTCGTCACTTGGAGTACGAAACATCCCTCGTTTCCCGTGTTTGGACTAACCCTACTCCAAACACAATGCAATATGCATGACATGCATGAATGCAACTCTAACATGCAACCTAGATGCAAATGCCACTGAATGACGCAAACATACAAGGGATGACATGCAAACATGCTACTAGCATACACAATGCTATGAAATAATCAATGGCATACTCAATGCAAGACGATTCTATATGGCATATGCAATGCATATGAAGACTAACAAACACAATGAAACGAACAAGGCATACACAATGCAATGATCAAATCATGCAACAACGTGAACTAAATGGCATACACAATGCAAGATGGACTTAAACCAACATGAGTGGACCTCAGCCACACTCACATCAGTGGCCATATGATGGAAATGAGACAATCGAAATACATGCAAACATGCAAGGATGCAAAGGACCGACCCTAAGGCACAAAATACAACTCTAACTAAGCATGGCAAAGGATCAAGTATGGCATGCAAACACACATTTTCCAGCTTTGAAACATAATGTACAATGGTCCCGAATCATGCAAATATGTCACACAATGCATGCTAAATGGCCCGAATACCGAAACTAGTGAGGTGCGTTACACTAGAGGTACACAAAGCAATGCGTAAATGGAAAAACCAGCCCCAAACAGACCCTAGGCAGGTCCAAGACAGTGGGAAAATGGCCTAAAATGATGGCTCAAAGTGCATGGAAATGAAGCTCATTCAATGGTACGAAAACGAGGCATTTATGCACAACTCTCAAATGCATTTAAAGAGTGGAAAACATGACAATATGGCATGCATGCAAGCTCTGAAATATGATGTGCAATGGCCCCAAAACATGAAAACACCTCAGCATATGCATGCAATACACCTCAAATCTCAAAGCTAGGCATGGATATTGAACTACAAGCATGCAAAACAAGCATCATTCGACCATGAGACTCAAAAACAGAGTTAAGGCAGTCCAAAACTTGCACAAAATCAGTTTAAGGCATGGCCAAAAAGTGCTAACATGAAGGGCCAAAACAACATGCAACATAGGCTAGTAAACCATGATTTGCACTACAACTATGTGAAGCACATGAGAGGTCACCAAACCAGCCAAAAACAAAAGTATGCCATGCCAAATAATGCCCAAAAACCCACTGAAACTCAGTCAATGCATGCAAGAATGATGTGTCCCTTTGAAAGGCCAATAAGGGGGTTATTCTACACATGCATAATAGACATTTAACATGACAAAACCACCTCTGTAAAGAGGTCATGCAGGTCACAAAACTCATCAAAAATGACCTGGAGCATGGCTTTGAAACATGCAAATAGGGGCTCCTTTGTAAGGCCAACAAAGCTAGTAAACAAAACAAGGGGTGAGAGGGTCACCCCTCTTTGATTTTGAGGCTCAAAACAGCATGTTAGCCACTGAAAATCCACTGGATTTCAGTGGCTAAAAGGTTAAACAAAGCACAATACAAAGGTCTAGATGCATGGCTCAAAACAAGATGAAAACAAGCATGCAAGGGGGTAGATGACCCCCAACAGAAAAAAGACCTTAAACAAACATGTTTAGAAGCTCAAAACAAAACTTTTTTCAGTTTATGACAAAGCCTAAATATGCTTGCAAACTAGGCTAAAAGATGAAGCAAAATAGTGCTACAAAGAGGGAAATAGAGAGTTACCCTTGTAGAGCTGACCGCCAGCAACTTCTGGACCAGTGTAGCAACCCTTCAACCTCTGAGAAACAGCTCCAAGGTGCTTGGATGGATGGTGGAAAGGTTAAGCTAAGGGTTGGTGTGTGATAGGCCAAGAACTATGGAGTTTTGGAGGCAATATAAAGATACAAGAGGGAGATATATGCATGTATGCTCCAGCACTTTTTTGAACCAAGGCCAAGGAGGAGAGGCCCTTCCTTTATAGAGGAGAAGGTCTAAAGCTTCTCAAAGAAGCTTAAAAACTAGGCCAAACATCCTCCATACACGTGTATGGAGGATGCACCAAATGCCTCCCAGCTGGCACAACTGGAACACACTCAGAGAGAGGAAAAAGCAGATGGCTGGCCGACCAGTTCAGGTGGTCAGCCGACCATGCCCCCTGGTCGGCCGACCAGGTTCAAAAGGGTCAAGCTCAAAAGGTGGTCGGCCAGCCCATATTGGTGGTCTCCCAGGTGAATGTAACTCAGTGGTGGTATGGGAGACCAGAAAATGTGGCTCAAAAGTGAGAGAGACCACCTACCTGTTAAGAAAATCGGCTGACCGGGGAAAGGTGGTCTCTAAGAAGAAAAGGTGGTCTCCCACCCTACTACCACCTTCCTAACAATGAAACTAGGGTCCATGCCAAAAATGAACCCACACCGATGCGAAACGAAAGTTCGGGGGCCAAAACGCGCAGCCGGGGGCGCCGAAAACTAACTATCAAGCACCGGAAGTGGCGTGCGACGACGAAGGTGGTCTCCTGGGCCACAGTGCCCCTCCAAGGAGAGGAAACAAGGTGTGTGCCAAAAACCGGAGCAAACGGAGGTAGTTAAGTGGTCCCGAACCGAGGCACACGACCGACGGCTCCGAAAATAAAAAACTGGTCTCCAAATGGGAAAAATGGCCTACGACCACGAAACGTAGCCTACGGCCACTGAGAGATGGTCTACGAGACCTCTCCCTCCCTCCAGGAAGAGAAAACAGAGAAAATAAGACTTGGTTCGTAAACCGATGCAAGGCACGAAGAGGTTCCGAAGCCTGGAGGCAATGCTCTCAGCCGAGACTTTGCAACCTCAGAACGAGCACAATATGCAACATCACCGAGTGCTCAGTTGGTGACGTTTGAGTCTTAAGGTCGGTCAAAAATGGGGCGTCTACAGTTGCCCCTCTTTGACAGAAATCGAAAGTCATAAATGACAGGAGTGAATGTCAAAGCCTAGAGACGACCCATTTTTGACAAGGCCGAAGACTTAGACAAACAGGCAAGATAAAAGAGATGCGCCGTAGGCATGCCCGCAGGCGGGGGGCAAAATGCAAAATGATATGTGCCAAGTCGAACTTAACTCATGATCATGCAAAGCAACAAACTGTAATGAAGCAAATATTCACAATAGATGCAACAGTTTTAAGCAAGAATGCAAAGCAACAACTACATTTCATGCAGTAAGAATGTAAGAGAATCACAGTTCTCACTACGTCTCACACGGAGAAGATACAATACCTGCGCTGTTTGTCTGGTTGCACCAGCTTCAAATGAACCGTACATACAATATCGTGCTTGCAAAAGAGAGAAACTTAACAAGCACAACATAGTTAGCAACACATGTTCAACACTACATCGAATGCAGACAAACATGGTGCCGATGGGAAAGTGCATCGCAATGCGAGAGAAGTGCGCGTGACAACGCAAGTTAAGCATGGAGGTATGACAATACCGGTGAAACGTGCACCACAATGTAAGCGATGTTCATAACAATGCGAGTGGCATGCATAACAATGCTGGATAAGTGCGACTTTACGAGCATGTTTAAAACAAAACATCGAGCAAAGAAATGCAAGTTTCGACGAGGACGACTCAATCGTGACCTCCGGTTTACCTCTCGGAGGGGTCGCAACGTACTAAAAAAGGATACATCCTTCTCTTGACGAGTAACGATGAAACACGCATCGAAAGTTGGGGTTGAAGTTCCCGCGGAGGGATTTCGCGCCGAAAAGTGCACTTTCCTTGTACTTTCTTAAGTGCCGGGGGCTCCAATTACCACCAAAATTTGCAGGGAGCTCAAAGAGACATTGGAGATCACCTAGGAAGGATGGTCGACCATCATAGAGTACCACCGACCAGGTTTGATGCAAGGGGGTGGTCAGCCTACCAGGAAAGGTGGTCGGCCGACCACTTTGCCAAAAACAAGGGCAGTTTTGTCCTTTTGCATTTGTTTATTTAAATATACTCGGCCAAAGCACTTTTCTTCATAACTCCAAGTCCGAAATCAGTGCTCCTTCCTTCCTAGACCATTTTCTCTCTCAGATCTGCGCTCTATACGCGTTTCCCAACGCCCCACACAAAGTTGTTTCGCGAAATCTTTCAGTTTTCTTCACTTTGGACCGATTAAAATTTGATTTCAGAGCTTCTATCTCCATTTTCACCACTTGAGGTAAGTTTGTCTCAACATTTGGAACATTTTCTCGGGAGTTGACTTTTGTTGACTTTTCATTTCCCGAGAGTTGACTTTTGTTGACTTTTTCCAATTTTGGCTCATTTTGCTCATTTTTGCAGATTTCTCAAAATGGCAGGTCATTTTCCTTAGGGCGGAGGTCCTCCAGGTGCTAGGGGTGAGCCAGACATTATGTCTTTACCTCCGAGGATTCGGCCATTTATTCCCGAGAGGTATGACCCTCCGGCGCACATCCTTCCTCGGGCCGTTTTCTACCACTTCACCGACTTTGATGAGCGAGCACCTATAGATCTATTACTGCGGGAGCCAGAGTCCCACCTCTCTTATCAGGCACGAGAGGTATGTATTTCACTTTTACATTTTTTGTAATGTATTCTGCATTTTCCGTGCATTTCATGCTTTTGCTATGTATTTTTTATCTGCTCGTTCTGAACGCGTTCACACACCATACTTCTGTTTATTTTAGCACACAGCTCACAGCACAGTATTTTGTTAAGTTGACACACAACTCAAGCGCTCGAAGTTCTGAACACACAGCTCACACTTTGATGATGAACACACAGCCCACTATTTGACGGCGAACACACAGTCCACTATTTTCTGAAATCTGAACACACAGCCCAAATTTGTTGATTACAAACACGTAGCCCACTGTTTTTGAAGTCTGAACGCACAGCTCAAACACTTGATGTTGAACACACAGCCCACTGTTTTGAAATTTGAACACGTAGCCTAAACTTTGATGTTGAACACACAGCTCACACTTTGATGATGAACACACAGCCCACTGTTTTTGAAGCCTGAACACGCAGCCTAACCTTTGATGTTGAAAACACAGCTCACACTTTGATGATGAACACACAGCCCATTGTTTTTGAAGCCTGAACACACAGCTCAAACACTTGAATTTCTGAACACGCAGCCCATATTTTGAGGTGAACACATAGCACACACTGGTTGAGAGTAGAACACGCAGCCCAAACTGTTGAATTTCTGAACACGCAGCCCAAATTTTGAGGTGAACACACAGCACACACTGGTTGAGAGTTGAACACGCAGCTCACTGTCTTTGAAGTCTGAACACGCAGCCCAAATTTTGAGGTGAACACACAGCACACACTGGTTGAGAGTTGAACACGCAGCTCACTGTCTTTGAAGTCTAAACACGCAGCCCAAATTCTGAGGTGAACACACAGCACACACTGGTTGAGAGTTGAACACGCAGCTCACTGTCTTTGAAGTCTGAACACGCAGCCCAAATTTTGAGGAGAACACACAACACACACTGGTGGAGAGTTGAACACGCAGCTCACTGTCTTTGAAGTCTGAACACGCAGCCCGAATACTTGATGTTGAACACACAGCTCGAACTTTGAGATGGACACACAGCCTATATACTTTATGTTAAACACGCAGCTCACACACTTCAATTCTGAACACACAGCTCATGGCATTGTATCTGATTTAATTTGCACACAGCTCATATACTTTATTTTGAAATTGAATACATGTGTTCATTCTGAATGCATGTATCTTCCCGTATTACACGAGGATATGGATCAATCATCGCCAGGGAGTGGTACGCGAAGCTCCCAGAGGCCGTTTGCGATCTGGTTGACCATGCAGGGTTCGGACCCTTCTGCACAGGGATATCACATTATCCAGCGAGCAGGACCCTGATGGGCACCCTCGTAGAGAGATGGTGGGACACCACCAACTTCTTCCATTTCTCAGCTACTGGGGACATGACGATGACCCCGTTCGACTTTGCCGTGCTGACAGGCCTTGACGTAGGAGGCTGGCCGATCCCCTATGACGAGGATATGGGTGAGTGGGAGGCTGCCTGGATTTATCTGTTGGGAGCTCGCCCACCGGTTGACAGATCTTCGGGCCGAGTTCGGTACACTTGGTTTTCTACACAATTCAGGGAGGCTGTGCTCGAGACTCCTGAAGAGATAGAACAGTACACTCGGGGATTTTTGATGTTCCTTTTCGGGACCACTCTGTTCTCCGATAGGGGAACACCGTTGGACTTTATCTGTTGAGTGCCCTGGTAGACCTATCACAGGTTAGCCAGTATGACTGGGGTGGCGCCGGCCTGGCTACCCTCTACTGCTACATGAGTGCAACCTCCTGCGGATGGGGAAACATAGTTGGCGGCTATTGGAGAGCCAAGAAGGTACTTTCTGCCCTCTTGATTTACATTTCTGCTTTTCATTACCTGTACACTGCACACATGACACACTTTACATCCTGTACTTTGCATTCTGCTCTCAGCATTCTACATTCTCTGTACATTCTGTATTCACATTCTGCACTCGGCATTCTGTATTCTGATGGATATTGCCCTGTTTTCCACAGCCATGGGTTTTCGTGTACTTTCTGACGCTAGCCCCGGAGCTTGAGGTGGAGGTGCCTCTCATGATTCCTTACTCGCTCGTATTCGAGGGCCAGTACCGGCCGAGGGCCCGAGAGACTTTGCCCTACCTGCAGTAGTTTTTTGACACAGTGCGAACGACCGAGGTAATTCAGAACTCTCAGTTCTCTATGTTTTCATCTTTGATTCATCTTGCACATTTATGATTTCTAATCGGCTCATGCATTGGTTATCCGCAAATCACATGGCAGCCCTGGGCACCCTTGGGTGGAGATACCCGATTTCAGTTTGCTGGGGGGTGGGCCACTTCTCGGTACAGGATCCTATTTGAGGGGCCCGTTGGTAGGGCCTGGTTTCTGGGGCACTGCTTCATGCGCCAGATTATGGGCTACCCCGAGCAGAGTGTCCCCGCAGCACCTCCGGACGATATGCGGTCTACTGAGGGGCTCACTCCCCAAGATGTTGATAGCACCATGTTGGGTACCGACGTACTTCTACATTTGGAGGAGGGGGAGTACACGACTTACCATCATACATACTTGATGCCTCCATTGACAAGTGTCCGTACTCCCACGAGGAGGTCTGCTGGCATGCCATCATCAAGCCGGGCCCGGGCTGCAGATATTCCTTTGACCAGCAGGGCTGGCACATCGAGAGGTGGGGCTGGACTGGTCCCCCCAATTCCCCCGACTTATCATCACGCCGGATGGCCAGATATCCCGACTGAGTTGACAGGATGGCGATATGGGACTTCCTACCCGATTCCGATAGAGCCCCCTATGCCCGATCACCGATACGTCAGTGATCCTGACTCACCACCGGTATGTTCCACTGCTTTTCGTTTACCACTCAGATACTTAGGCATTCATTTACTCATTGATGACTTGAGCTTGTATCTGCAGCCTTCCAGGGAGTATACGGAGGGGTTACTTGGGTTAGTAACGTCACTCGAGGGCATGGTCCTGCAGAGAGAGACGCAGTTGTCCATCGTCGGTGTCCCGGTACTCTGTAGTTTTCTTGCATTTATCATACTTCTGATGACATGCTGAACTTGAACATTTCACTGCATTAATTGACTGTATGTGTAGAGCACATCTAACACACACCACATTCATGTACTGTATCTGCATACACCCACTCTATGTAGTTTTCTTGCATCTGCATCTGATATACATACTTTGGCTGATGTATTCAAATTGCGCTCTTTCTTTTCAGATGCCTCCGCTACATATTGGGCCACAGGCCGGGCCATCCAGGCCTTCTCGGAGAGCTGGAAGAGGGAGTTCGACTCGCGGCCGAGGTGGACGTAGAGCACCTGTCATAGAGGAGGAGTCCAGCAAGGAGGAGGAGCCTGCACATCCCCAGTCAGAGACATCCGCTGGCAGAGAGGATGACTCTAGTTCCGGTTCCGGTAATGGAGATGATGCCGAGGAGGATTCCGAGGGAGGCGACTCCGATTCCGATGATGATGATGGTGCAGAGGTTGTTCCGCAGAAGAGGACGAAGAGGGCCTTTTATTCTTGTGCTTGATAGCACTGATGCAACTGTCCCTGCTTTATTTGCCTTTTTTACTAGTAGTTGTAGCACATTGTACATTATTAGGCAGTTTTATTTTCTGTAAAACTTGTACCCTTGTTGTAAAATGTTGTAACAAAGGGAAGCATGATGGAATGAAACAACTTTAGTTCAAAAAAAAATGTTGTATTTTATGTTCTTATCATCGCATTGCATCATTTTGCACGAAAATGAGATTGAATGGAATTGTGCATTGAAAATTGCCAAGTCAGGTAGTGAACCGACGCAACAAACTAAACAACTTAACTTACTAAGAAACAACAAAATCTTAGCAAGTTTACAACTCGATAAGCAAAACACAACAATGTTGAGTAAACAAAGAGTAACAACTCGATATACAAAACTCGACAACTCGACAAAACCTAACGACTCGATAAGCAAAAAACTCGATAAGCAAAACAACAACTCGATAAGCAAAAACAACAACTCGATAAGCAGGACTTAATAACAACTCGATAAACAAATGCATTTCGGACGATCTGGGTGACAGAACGTATCCAAAACTGAGGTAAACTCGAACCTTCAACACTCCCGACGCATGGAAATGCTAGGAACTCTCTTCTAGAAGCTAGGACAAGACCAAAGCCCTGTTTCTCTCTATGGCCGACCACCTAAGGAAGCTGGCCGACCAGCTTTTTTTCATTGGAGACCAAGGGGTGGTCGGCCTACCAGAAAAGGTGGTCGGCTGACCACCTGGTTTGGCAACCACCAGTTTTTCGACATGTGTCCTCCGAACAGTGCCTTATCCTCTTTAAAAGTTCCAGCCTCGTGGTTCATTCATTTCATCTCAGTTTTGCATCAAAATGGAGGCGTTCCTCATCCAAAATCTCACAGCTTGGATTGCTTCTCTGGATGGCTCGTAAAAGTTGAACTTTCGGGGCTTCGGCTTGAATGCACTATTCACGCTGGGCCGTACTCCGCTGCATCTTCCTTTCCTCCATGCCGCGGCAAGGTTTTGGAATCCGGTAACACACGTTTTTAACTTTAGCAGGCCAGAGATGTGTTCTACTTTCGAAGATTTCCAAGCTTTGATGGAATCTGAGCGCAATGAGGAAATCTTGCCTCAACTCCGATTTGGCCACGTCCAAGCCCTAGGACGAATGTGCGGCCTCACTTTGCATGACGCTCGATCATTGATTCACGACGGAGAGTTGGACATCCCAAGCTTGGTGCGCTGGTTTTCTGATGCCGATGACGGCGGCGACCATCATAGGCAGGGCTATCGGCGACACGCGCTTTGCCTATGCTTGCTATCTCATTTCTTACTTGCCCCGGGCTCCGGTGGATTCAGTGTCCGGTTGATCAAGGTTGCCCAAGGTTTGAAGGAGGGCAAGAGCTGCATCGCCATGACATTGGCTGAGACATTGATGGGCTTAGACACTTTTCATCGCCGGGAGACGGCTAGGCTCGCGGGGAGCCCACTACTATTGCAGGTAATGTTTCCCACCCAATCTCACATATGTATAGCTCACATCACTCGGCCCTCAGGTTCGATTTTTCTCACAAAACCCTTTTCTTTCTTTTCTCTCATCGTACATCTCTCTATTCTTTATTCTCTCATTTTTCATCCCTCCCCAGGTGTGGTTGATGGACAAGTTACAGATTGTGGAGTCTTGCCCAGCATACTCAGCTCGCGGCTACTTTTTTCGACAACGCCTGGTCGATGCCCTGGATGAGGGGTGGTGGTACAACTGGATGTGCAGTTTGTCTGCAAACCGCATCGCTTGGCGCTACCCTTGGCTCAATTTGCCGGCAATAAGTTACAACATGACCCATCAACCTGGGATTCAATTGATTGGCATGACACATTGTGTCTTCTATTTTTCGTTCCGGTTCCGGCGCCAGTTCGGACATGATTAGACTTGCCTACCAGAGGGGATAGAGTACCCTGCTGCATTCCCAGCCCGAGGCGCATAGCTTGCCCGGTATGCCACAACATGAAGGACTAGAGAGCTCCTGGCCCCTGCTCCCACTTTCAGTTGCACTTTGTCTGATGAGTGCTTGGATTGGCTCAATGAAGAGGCACAGGAAGGGCCCACTTTGGCATCAGAGGCTTCGACCAGCTCTGGGAGGGGGCGCAGGAACACCTGACTTATCTATGCCCCGGATTTATTGCTTTATTAGTACTTTCAAGTTTTCTTTATGAATGTAATAAAAAGAAACTTCAATTTGTATGCAAGAGTAGGAGAACTCTATATTGAAATCAATGAAATTGAAGGTTGTGGGTACTGAAAATTTTCCGCTTTGGTCCAAAAATGGTCTAAGTTGTAAAAAGATTAATTTTGAACAAAGTCAACTTTTATTAAAACTCTTCAAAACCATTTTCGATATGGATCAGAACTGGACACGCCTGAAATCTATCACTGAGATGCACAACCTCGGATCCTAGCAACTGGAAAGTTGCCCATAGTATGAATAGTGCCGCGGCACTGCACCGGAGATCATAACCGAACTCTTGAATGCTGAATAGACAAAGATGGCCGAGATGATCAAATGGACAAAGTTGATCGGGAAAAAGTTTATGGCTGAACTTCAGGATGAAGTTGCCTACGTATCCCAAAGATGGGAATCAAGCCTTACGTAGTTCAGGCTCGGGTTCACTCGAGTATTTTTACTCTCCTTTTACGCTCTAACTTTTGCCAAGGCCGCCCTTTGCGGCTTTTCAACCTTGCGAGCTTAGTTTTTATAATTTCAAATTTTTTTGTGCTCTGACTTTTGCCTAGGTCGCCCTCTCGGGTTTTCGGCCTAGCAAGCCTCTCAGGGGTAATATTTCTTCAACTTGTCCATGTTGATCGGCTGTGAGAACTCTAGGCCATCTAGGTCCATCAGAACCACAGCTCCACCTGACCAGATAGACTTGATGATGTAAGGGCCAGTCCAATTGGGTCTGAACTTGCCCCTAGGGTCGTGGATGGGAGCTCGGTTGTCCTTGAGCACCAAATCTCATTTTTTCAAATTCCTGGACTTAACTTTCTTGTTGAAAGCCCTGGCAATTCTGCGCTGATAACCTTGAACATGGTACAGTGCTTTCAGTCTTCTCTCATCAAAGAGCATGAGTTCTTCAAATCTGCTCTGCTGCCAATCTGCTTCGGCTATTTGACACTCAGCCAACACTCGTAAAGACGGAACCTCAATCTCGATAGGTAGGACGGCCTCCATCCCATAAACTAATGAATACGGAGTCGCCCCAGTAGAAGTTCGAATTGACGTCCGGTAACCCCACAAAGCGAACAGTAGCTTATCTGGCCAATCCCGGTAGGTTTCCACCATCTTCTGCAGTATGTGCTTGATGTTCTTGTTGGCAGCCTCAACCGCTCCATTGGTTTGCGGCCGGTATGTGGATGACTTATGAAAAGCCACGTTGTATTTCTCCAACAAGTCAATCACTTCCTTCTTGAAGTGGGAACCATTATCTGAAATGACCTCGTTTGGGACCCCATAACGACAGATGATGTTGTTTCTGATAAACTTTGCAACGTGCGATGCCTTCAGCATCGCATAAGATTGGGCCTCAACCCACTTCGTGAAATAATCTATCGTGACTAGGATGAACTCATGCCCATTCGACCCCTTCAGAGTGACAGCCCCGATCACATCGATTCCCCAAACTGAAAATGGCCATGGCGAAGTCATATTGTACAGCTTCGACGACAGAATGTTCATGCGGTTTGCATGGATTTGACACTTGTGGCATTACCGAACAAAACCGATACAATCCTTCTCCATGGTGGACCAATAATAACCTTGTTTGAGGATCTTCCGCGCTAGCATTACCCCGTTCATATGCGCACCGCATTCCCCTCCATGGATGGCCTCCATCAGGCATTTTGATTCTTCAGCTTCAACGCACAGCTTATGCATTCCCAGATGACCTTTCTTATACAATTTACCTCCGCAGATGATGAACTGAACAACCATTCTTCTGATTGCCCTTTTATCCTTGGCATTTACCCCTGGTGGATATGCTTCATTCTCCAAGAAATTCCAAATATCGTAATACCAGGGGTTCTCATCTTGAACCTCATCTATAGCAGCAATCGACTCGTAAGCCGACACAAATTTCTGGTCAATAATGACTGGACGCATTCGGACTCCAAACGGGATGTCTATCATGGAAGATAGAGCTGCTAGTGAATCTGCGAACCTGTTGTTCTCTCTTAACAGATGAGCAAAGTTTAACTTCTCAAACCGAGGAATTAACAAGTCCAAGGTCTGGTGATGCATAATCATCTTTTCTTCTTTGACTTTCCAATCTCCTTTCGCTTGAGATACAACAAGGTTCGAGTCCCCGATGACGTCCAACCATTTTGCCCCTAATTCCAGGGCTGCTTCTAGACCGGCAATGCATGCCTCATATTCTGCTTCGTTGTTCGAGACTTTGAACCGGAGTTTGAATGCTAGAGGGATACGGGAGTTGTCGGGTGCTATAAGCAACACTCCTATCCCATACCCGTATTGATTTGACACTCCATCAAAGTACATCGTCCAAAATTCATCGTCGATATGAATAATGGCCTCATCTAGGAATAAGTACTCAACTGCTTCACCTCCTTCCACTGGATGATCAGCTAGGAACTCCGCTACCGCTCTTCCCTTGACTGACTTGCGCATCACATATTTCAGATTGAATTCGGAAAGCAATAGCAACCAACGAGCTAGCCTACCCATAAGTGCCGGTTTCTCAAAAAGATATTTGATGGGATCCAGTCGTGAAACCAACATTACAGAGTGAGCTAACAGGTAGTGCCGCAGCTTCCTGGTAGCCCATACCAAGGCTAAGCAAGCCTTTTCCAACGGTGTGTAGCAAGTCTCATACTCCAGCATCTTCTTGCTCAGGTAGTAGATGACTCTCTCCACTTTGTCCTCTGATTCTTGCGCGAGCATGCAACCCATTGTAGTCTCAGTTATTGAAAGATACAAAATTAACGGTCTCCCCGGCTCTGGCGGTGACAACACGGGCAGGTTCTGTAAGTATTCCTTGATCTGTTCAAAAGCAGCTTGGCATCGGCCGTCCCATTGAAATTTCTTTCCTTTCTTCAGGAGGCCAAAAAGTGGTTCACAAGTTAAGGTTAATTTTGAGATAAATCGTCTTATGAGTTGCACTTTACCCAGAAAGCCTCGCACCTCCTTTTCAGTCCTTGGTGGTGGCATTTCTAAGATGGCCTTGATTTTGGAAGGGTCGACTTCGATACCTCTCTGTGTAATCAGAAACCCCAGCATTTTCCTTGCTGTAACACCAAACGTACACTTTTGAGGATTCAACCGCAATCGAAATTCTCTGATCCTTTGAAAGTACTTTTGCAAGGCGGTGTAGTGGCCCTCTCTTTCCTTGGACTTGACAATCATGTCATCCACGTACACCTATACCTCTTTGTGGATCATGTCGTGCAATATCGTAGTCGCGGCCCGTTGATATGTAGCTCCAGCGTTCTTCAACCCAAACGGCATCACTCTGTAGCAGTAGGTCCCCCACGGGGTGGTGAAAGCAGTCTTCTCCCGGTCCTCGGGTGCCATTACAATCTGATTATAGCCTGAGAAACCATCCATGAACAAAAGTAAAGCATGCCCCGCTGTGAAGTCCACTAACTCATCGATATGCGGCAAGGGGAAGTCGTCCTTCGGACTAGCTCTATTCAAGTCCCTGAAATCCACGCATACCCGGATCCTACCATCCTTCTTCGGCACCGGAACGATGTTGGCCAACCAAAGTTGGGTATTCGGATACCAGCAGGAAACCTGCGTCAATTTGCTTGGTGACCTTTTCCTTAACATTGAGAGCCCAGTCTGGGCGGATCCTTCTGAGTTTTTGTTTAATGGGTTGGGCCTCGGGGTCAAGAGGGATCCGGTGCTGTACAATCTCAGGATCGATTCCAGGCATGCCTTCGTAGGACCACGCGAAAACATCTTTGAAATCTTTTAATAAAATGACTAAGCGCTCGCGTTCCTTTGAAGACAACGTGGACCCGATCTGGACCAGCCGCGGGTCCTCCTCAGTACCAATATTCACGGTAGTGATTTCATCCATTAAGGGTTTAACAAATCTTTCCTGCTCTTGTTCAATTAAGCGTTGCAAAATCGGAGGAATTTCTTCCTCGTCGTTTTCATCAAAATTTTGAAAGTCTGAGTTAATGCAATAAATCAAGGGCACAGAAAAGTACTCAAAAACCACAACCACATCATTCTCATTAAGTACATCCAAATCGTCCGATTCTTCGGTTACAACAGACTTAAAAAAGAAAGAAAAAGACGACATGGACATGACTGTGGTATTCGGGTTATCACCCCCTGGAATACCGGACTCAGACTCAGTCGAGCTGGAACCTGATTCCGACTCAACAAACTGGGTGGAATCAGATTCCGGCTCACTACCTGACCCGGTGCTGCTTGACAAAAATCCCTCTTCATACTGCCAAATGAGAGAGGGTGCGATGGATGCATCCAAAATGTTTGCTAGTAGGCCCGTAGCCGTTTCATTCCCGATCACGCATACCGAGAAGTTATCCTCCAAGCACTTCTGTTCGATCGGAGGATATGAAAGTAGACACGCCAGCGTTACCCCCATTTCACTTTCGACGTCCTCAGACTCCACTTTCTTGCTCTGCTCAGCCTCAGCTAATGGGTCCGTCTGCTCTTCGGTAACGTCATCCGGATAACTGTAGGTCAAAGAAAATCTCAAACCCTGGCACACGGCGCTTCTCTTCGTTTATCCACGGCTCTAGGAAGCCACAAAATGGAAAGTCCTCCCCCTCCTGGACAAAGCGTCCATTTAGGGTACCCTGGATGGGTCGGTGCATTAGCTCAAAAGGCTTCCCCGCCTGCTTCGCTCTGGCTCTCCCAGCCATCTCCTTATCTTTCCTTATCCAATCCTCTTTGGTGGGCAGATAACCCAAGCCAAAGGTGTGTGGGTTGTGTGGCACTTCGGCCAACGCTGCAATGCCCTTCCGGCCGTTCTTTCCCAATCCTATCCCGGGGATGTGTTGAAGCTTGTTCATGAGGTATACTGATTGTGCGCTAACATACACCCCCTCATTAAAAGCTAAGATGTTCTGCATGACCCGGGCCTCAGCCAGGGTAAAGCCCGACATGAACACATCCTCCATGCCGTGCTCAATTTCCAAAACTGGCGTAGATACTTCTGGCGGTGGATGGATCGACGAATTTCCAAAAACGATGGCTACTCTCTTCCTATGGGGCACCATCTGATGCAAGGTGGACGAAACTGCCTTTACTTGGTGCAACCACGGCCGCCCCAAAAGTAGATTGAAGGTCGCAGGAACTTTTAAGACGTGAAAGTCTACCTCATGCTATCCCGGCCCAACCTTGGTCTGAATTTTCACTGTCCCCATTACTTCTCTGCTTGTGTTATCATATACCCGAATCACCTGGGCTGTCGGCACAAAGTCCGCGGTCTTTAAACCGATTGCATATGCAGTCCTTGCCGGTACACATTGATGGCGGACCCTATGTCTACAAGCACCACAGGTATCCATTTGTTTCTGCACTCCACAGAGATATAGAGTGGCTTTTTATGGTTCGCACCCTCAGGTGGCAATTCTTTGTCAGAGAAAGTCAACATCGGGGTAGCCCCTCCCTGAAAAACTAAGCCCACCAGCTGTTCAGGCGTGGTGTCTATTGAGAACTTGGCCTTGTCCATGGCCGATAAGACAGCTTGTTGATGCACTCGTGATGCCATAAGCAGTCCCTAGATGGAGATGTCTGCCTGTATCTTTTTCAACTGCTTCAGTACAGCCTCTTCTTCGAGTTGCTTCTCTTTCTGTTTCTCCGCCTCCTTATCTTTTCCAGACGTCTCTGGCTGATCTAGATGTGGGGGCTTGAAATACCGCCCGCTTCTAGTCATGTGATCAACTTCGCCGATGTACCAGGTATCGTCTGGCCGGTTGCTTCCCTAATCCTCATCTGTGTGGGCAAGACATAGATCATCGTCTTCCCACCACATTTCGTCAGCAGCTGACAGACACCTGTCCGGCTCCGGTACAATTGTACTCGCAGTACTTTCTGTCTACATGCTCACAGCATTCGTTATCCTCGTGCACACAGCACTTTCAGTCCCCTCAGGGGCCTTAGCTTTCCTGATTCTCTGAGAATCCCCGAACCTTTCTTGTTCTAACTGCGTCAGTACAACTGGCTGTTCAACACTTCCCGCATTCACAATGCCCAAGTCCTGAGTGAAATTTTTAGCACCGGCGCTCTCCGGCGATGCATTCTGATTTCTGACCCTTTCGGCCACAACTGATGTTCTTGCCCCTACCGGGCCCCGTTCCAACTGAGTTCCGTCGATAACATCTGGTAGGTCATCAAGCCACCCGGTGACCTCTGTTGACTCCTCAAAATTTGACCAGTTGACTACCATGCCCTTTGGATCTTGTTCATTGAAAAATTGGAGGTTAGCAAAGTCCCCTTCCACAGCTACCAAGTCATCTATCCTCTGACCAGATTCATCCCCCTGTATCACACAAAGCTCTGCCCCTGCCGACAATTCCACATTTGGCCCAACTTGGCCTACTGATAGAATGTAGTCACTCGGACTGTATACCTCCTCAGCAAAACTCCTAAATTCCTCAGATTCTGACTCAACAATCCCATTCTTCCCTGAAATCTCCCCTGTTCTGTCTTCGACAGTCACAACTATTGGTTCGGGTTGGGTTTTGGAGATGTTCAACATGCACAAGTCAGTGCAGTCAGGAAGGAGCACCTCCGGCTTGGGTAGGTGGGACGGGGTGATATATATGCTAGGATCGTAAGACACGACCCCAGTCTGGATAAAGTTGATACGTTTGGGGGGTAGAGCTTGGTTGTGCGGTGGGAGAGGGTTTGTTGTGACATTGGGTTTTTCTTGAGGCACAATCACCTGCTTGTTAATGAGATCTTGAATCTCATGACGCAATCTAAAACATTGGTCAGTGTCGTGACCACGTTGTTAGTGATATGCGCAGTATTTTGCTGGGTTATGAGAGGGAGGGAGTGGATTTGGCAATGGCCTCGGCTCCAGGGGCTTTAAGTGCCCTTTCCTGATTAATACCCCCAGAGCCTTAGACATGGGCATATATAATGAGGTGAAGGTTCTCTGGCCTTGAGGTTGGTATTTGGTGGTTTGTGCGTTGCTTCCGGACGCGCCGGAGAAAGGTGTAGCTACCATGGGTCTTGGAGGGGGACTGGTGGTGACCATGCTTACTTCTGAAGCTCTAGTATTTGCGGCATTGCTGGTGCCTGTATTGTTGTTGCAGTTGAAGGTTCTTCTGGATTGCTCTCTGTCATTATCAATCAAGCCCTGCTTCAAGGCATCCTCAATCTGTACTCCCATCTCATGCAAATCTGAAAAGGTAGGAAAAGGGAGCACGATCATTTTCTGCATCAGCTTAGGCTGGAGATTGCGCACAATCATTCGGATTTGATCTTTATCAGTAGGCCTTAGGGTCATCATTGAGGCCTTCGCCCTCCACCTGGCTACGAACTCCGAAAAGCTCTCCTTAGGCTCCTACCTTGTTGTCTCAAGGTCACGGGTTGTAATCTCGATTTGCGTGTTATAGGAGTACTGTGCAATGAAAGCCTCGGCCATCTCATCCCAGTTCCGTTTAACATCGTCTTCTAATTTTGCGTACCAGATATCGGCCACACCCGACAGGGTCTGACCAAATAATGAAAGCTTCTGCGGTCTGGTGAGGCCCATCGGCCGTAGTTGTAGACGCGCCCGTGGGCCTCACTACAGTTCGGACTCAATTTGTGTCACGGTCCTTAATCTGAACCAAAGAGTCCAAATCCAGCAAATCGTTTTGAGAAACAGATTTTTGAAAAGAAGTGCCAAATATGGACTGCTTTGCCAGATACAGAGTCGCCACCTAAATATTTTTTATGGGGGAATTTAGAAAACCCTGACTCGGTGCCAAAGGCCACGTGTCCGTCATCACCAAAGTTGCCTCGGCTCGGGAGCTTGGGTACGATTGGGGAAGGTCAGCTATGAGCACCCCCTCTCGCCCGATCCGAAGATCGGCCTCTACTAACCGTGATATCCATTTTTGAAAACGTTATGTGTTCTTATTCCATTTATTAGCCTAGAATTACTATATTATGCGCACAGCAAACAAGTATAGACCAAATTACCTAAATTGGAACAAAACATTTCATTACTATGTTTCGCTCTGGCTCTTCCAGCCATTTCCTTTCATTTCCTTACCCAATCCTCTTTGGTGGGCAGATAACCCAAGCCAAAGGTATGTGGGTTATGTGGCACCTCGGCCAATGCTGCGACGCCCCTCCGGCCGCTCTTTCCCAATCCCATCCCGGGGATATGTTGAAGCTTGTTCATGAGGTATACCGCTTGAGCACTGACATATACCCCCTCGTTAGCAGCCATGATGTTTTGTACAACCCGAGCCTCAGCAAGGGTGAAACCTGACATAAACACGTCTTCCATGCCGTGCTCAATTTCCAAAACTGGCGTAGATACTTCCGGCGGTGGATGGATCGATGAATTCCCAAAAAAATGGCTACTCCCTTTCCATAGGGGTATTTCACCATTTGATGCAAGGTAGAAGAAACTGCCTTGACTTGATGCAGCCACGGCCGCCCCAAGAGTAGATTGAAAGTGGCGGGAACCTTTAGGATGTGAAAGTCAATTTCATGCTGCCCTGGGCCAACCTTGGTCTGGATTTTCACTGTTCCCATGACTTCTCGGCTTGTATTGTCGTATGCTCGAATCACCTGGGCTGTTGGTACGAAGTCCGCAGTTTTCAAGCCAATTGCATAGACAGTCCTCGCCGGACATACATTGATGGCGGACCCTGTGTCGACAAGCACCACGGGTATCCATTTATTTCTGCACTCCACGGAGATGTAGAGTGGCTTGTTATGGTTCGCATCCTCAGGTGGCAGTTCTTTGTTAGAAAAGGTCAACATTGGGGTAGCTCCTCCCAGAAAAACTAAGCCTACCAGCTGTTCCGGCGTGGTGTCTATAGAAAGCTTGGCCTTGTCCATGGCCGATAAGACAGTTTGTCGATGTACTCGCGATGCCATAAGCAGTCCCCAGATGGAGATGTCTGCTTGTATCTTCTTTAACTGCTTCAGTACAGCCTCTTCTTCGACTTGCTTCTCTTTCTGTCTCTCAGCTTCCCTATCTTTCCCAGATGCCTCCGGCTGGTCTAGATGCGGGGGCTTGAAATACCGTCCGCTTCTAGTCATATGATCGACTTCTCCAAGGTACCAGGTGTCATCGGGTTGGTTGTTCTCCCAATCTTCGTCCGTATGGGCAAGACATAAATCCTCATCTTCCCACCACATTCCATCAGTAGTCGACAGACACCTGTCCAGTTCTGGTATGACTGTTTTCGTACTCGCGGTACCTTCCACCCCTATGCTCGCAGCATTCTCTGTTCCTGCGCACACAACAATTTCAGTCCCCACATGGGCCTTTGCCTTTCTGATTCTCGCAGGATCTTCAAATCTTTCTTGTTCCGACCGTATCAGCACAGCTGGCTGCTCAATAATTCCTGCATTCAGAATGCTCCAATCCCGAGCGAAATTCTTAACACCGGCGCACCCCGGCGATGTATTCTGTTCTCCGACTCTCTCGACTATCATCGACATTCGTGCCCCTGCCGGACTCTGTCCTGGTTGGAACTCTTCCACCACATCTGGTTGATCATCCAACCACCGAGTAGCCTCTGCTGATTCCTCATAATCAAACCAGTTGACTGCTGCGCCCCCTGGATCTTGGTCACTGTAAAACTGGAGATTGGCAAGGTCCTCTTCCACAACCCTTAAATCATCTGTTCCCTGTCCCAGACTATCCCCTTGGATCACACACAGTTCTTCCCCTGTTGGCAATTCCACATCTGGCCCATCTTGGCCTATTGGTGAAATGTAGTCACCCAGACTATATGTCTTCTCAATACGACTCCCAGATTCTACAGATTCTGACTCAACAAGCTTCTTCTCCTTTGGGATCTCTTCTCTCCTGTTCTCGACAGTCACCACCGTTGGCTTAGGTCGGGTCACGGAGATGTCCATCATGCACAAGTCGGTGCAGTCGGAAAGGAATATCTCCGGCTTAGGCAGGAGGGAAGGAGTGATATAGATGCTAGGATCGTAAGGCACGACCCCAGTTTGGATGAAGTTGATCCTTTTAGGTGGTGGAGCTTGGTTATGTGTGGGGAGGGGATTTGTTGTAACATTGGGTTTCTCGGGAGGCAGAATCACCCCGTTGTCGATGAGAACTTGAATCTCATGACGTAATCGGAAGCACAGATCGGTGTCATGACCGTGCTGTTGGTGAAATGCGCAATATTTGGCTGGGTTGTGGGTAGGGGGAAGTCTTTTTGGTAAGGGCCGCGGTTCTAGGGGCTTCAAATGCCCTTTTCGGATTAAAACCCCCAGACCTTTGGATAGGGGCATATACAGTGGAGCGAAGGTTCTTGTGTTTTTGGGTGGGTATTTGGCTGTTTGGGTATGGCTTCCGGACGCGCCGGAGAGAGGCGCAGCTGCCATGGTTCTTGGAGGGGGGTTGGTGGTGACCTTGCTTACTTCGGAGGCTCTTGTAGTTGTAGTTCCGCTCGGGCCTGCATTAGTGTTGCGGTTGAAAGTTCTTCGGGGTTGCTCCCGGTTATTATCAATTAAGCCTTGCTTTAAGGCATCCTCAATCTGCACCCCCATTTCATGTTGATCAGAAAAGGTAGGGAAGGGAAGTACAATCATCTTTTGCATAAACTTCGGCTGAAGATTGCGCACAATCATCCGAATATGGTCTTTGTCTGTAGGCCTTAGGGTCATCATCAAAGCCTTAGCCCTCCATCTAGTCACGAATTCTGAGAAGCTCTCTTTAGGCTCTTGCCTCGTTGTCTCAAGATCACGAGTTGTAATCTCGATTTGTGTATTGTATGAATATTGCGTAATGAAGGCCTCGGCCATCTCGTCCCAGTTTCTCTTGGCATCATCTTCTAATTTGGCATACCATATGGCCGCCACACTCGACAGGGTTCGGCCGAACAGAGACAGCTTCTGAAGTCTGTTGAGGCCCATTGGCCTTAAGATGTTTGAAAACAATCTCAGGTGTACCATGGGGTCCTCGGACCCATCAAATCGATCAATGTGCGGCATTTTGAATCTGTCAGGCAGCGTCACAGCTGTGTCGGTATATCCATTTTCGATGTCAGGGATGGTCTTGACTCCCTGGGATCTTTTGAACAGTTTTTTGAGCTTGCTCAACTTCAATGCTGTGGGATCTCTCTCGAACTCACAGGGAGAGTCCGGTAGGTTGGTGGGTGTTTTGGATAACTGGGGTTGGATTTGGGGTAGGATCGGGGGTAGAGGTGGTCCCGTGGGAATGTCCGTATCATTCTGAACATTAGTTGTCTCCCCGGGGGTGGGAATTCCCGGTGGGGGAGGAACTTGTTGTGAAGCAGATGCTTCGGTTTGCTGCTGTAACCTTACGATTAACTCTGCTTGTTCATTCATAACCGTGGCCTGCTGTTTGGCGAACTCTGCCTGTCGGACAGCATCCTGCTGCATCATTTTCATACTCTCTTGGAGCTGGCGCACCATCTCCTCTAAATTGGCCATACTGTTCTGCTCTGACTGAATTATCAGTATATGTTCCCTTTCTGTGGGAGAAGCAGAATCCTGATCCCTACCGTACACAGGTGGGGTAGATAAAGCCCTCTGTACTGACTGTTGAACTGATGCCCTCTGCCTAGCTGTCCTTCGTCCAGTAACCGGGGGTAGAGAGTGGTACACTGGTTGTCTGTCTACCAGATCCTCAGATCGATGGAGCCGACGACCTCTAATCCAGAGTGCTTGGGGAATATCTACTGCGTCAAAAGCAATTGTGCTCGACTACCTAGTAAAAAGATAAATAAAGCATATAAACAAACAGACAATTGGGCAGCGTAACAACGTAAAATAAACACAACACGCAGTTGGGTATCACAACAAATTGCCAACAAGATGAATGTACTGTTCCTTAATCACTGATCACCGTTTCCAAATCGCTGCCCCAAAGTCTAAATCTGATACCCGTAGATGACTGATTCCCAAAAACACTGATGCCCGCAGGCCTGACACTCAGACTTGCGAACTGATATGTGTGTTCCCTGTAGAGATGCATTCTAAAAGCACATAGCAAGTAAAAGAGAGCCAAAACACCCCTAAGTTAGGGTAGGGTTTCCCTGTCCTATTTTTGTTAGGAGCTAGGGTTTCACTATGCACGTAGCAGTTTTCAAACAACCTAACATCGGGTAAGCAACCTGTCCTAGTTTAGAATGGTCACTATGGATTTCGATATGCACTAGGTCGAATGGTCGAAAAGGGTGCCCCGGTAAAACCGGGGTTTGTGTTCCCATACTGTCAGAGCCCACAACCGGTCAGCCTTATGGCATGCTTTGACAAAGTCAAGCCTCCGGCAAACCGTTCAGGAATGGCAGATGGCAAACACGGTGTCCTAGGCGCACCAATGCACATGCAATGCAAAGAAACACATAAGTGAAATCAAAACAGGATATCACGAGTTCGAGTCAAGCTCTCTAAATCCCCAGCGGAGTCGCCAGAAACTATAGACGCGCCCGTGGGCCTCACTACAGTTCGGACTCAATTTGTGTCACGGTTCTTAATCTGAACCAAAGAGTCCAAATCCGACAAATCGTTTTGAGAAACAGATTTTTGAAAAGAAGTGCCAAACATGGACTACTTTGCCAGATACAGAGTCGCCACCTAAATATTTTTTTATGGGGGAATTTAGGAAACCCTGACTTGGTGCCAAAGGCCACGTGTCCGTCATCACCAAAGTTGCCTCGGCTCGGGAGCTTGGGTACGATTGGGGAAGGTCAGCTATGAGCACCCCCTCTCGCCCGATCCGAAGATCGGCCTCTACTAACCGTGATATCCATTTTTGAAAACGTTATGTGTTCTTATTTCATTTATTAGCCTAGAATTACTATGTTATGCGCACAGCAAACAAGTATAGACCAAATCACCTAAATTGGAACAAAACATTTCATGCTGGTTTTGAAAATGGTTTGCTACTCGCAAGTAGGTTGAAATGCAGGTTTTGCCACCCTCAAGTGGGCCTTTAGAAAAGATGGTTTTGCCACTATCTAGTGGGCTTAAAACTCACAGTTTTAATGCATTATTCCAATTTAGGTAATTCAACCTCCATCCACAGGCATTCGAGCAGTTATATCACATAAGCAGCTAGCCTCATGGTAATCATGCTGTTATGGCAACACTCACACGCATGCGGTATGCTAAAGCATGAATGCTTACCGAGTACTTCGAGCCAAAACAAAAACTAGTTAGTAATCATATGCATGATCCTAGTTCATGTTAAGATGGCTAATGCAACACATGCAAAATGCGACTAAGATAGGCTCGGCTAATTTATAATGACATGTGAAATGCTACAACTAATCACGTATTCAATTTAGAATTGAAATACAAATGCAGTTAGAATGATGCGCCGAGCCCGGTGCATGCAAGACAAATGTATGAATGCACGCATGCATAGCATAAGGCATGCTAATTTAAATATGCCCTAGTCTACCATCATAAGCGGGTAAATAAAAGGGAAGAAAGACGTGGGGTTGGAAGACATACACACACTCACGCACACTTATTATACAATTGCCCTCGCTCGGAGGGTTCGAATAAATATTACAGTCCGAATGAATAATGCTAAATTAATTATTACAGAAGTTCCAATTAATTAACAATTTAAACAAAGAATTAAAGTGGCCACAGCCCCTGCCTCGAAATGCGTGGATGATGCATGCTTGACTCGTCTTGCCCAAAAATCTGTATCATGCCACTGTTGCCTCTGTTTACACTGCATTGCTCCTCCGAAAATTGTGCAACTCCCAAGGTGCACTCTCTGGACACTGGGGAGCATCACCGACCAAGTGGGATTTCCACCGGCCATGTCCGGATGGTTATCGGCCATTTTTAAATCCATCGGCAAACAATGAATGGCCGGTCGGCAGTATAGGTGGCCGGCCGGCCAAAGCTTCCTGTAGAACCTATTTTTGACAGCAGCAGAGGGCAGACAATGCATAGCAAAGAAATTCAAAGCAATGTATGCATGGCCATTCTCCCTATCATGCAATGGACTCAAGGGAGCATGGCCTTTGACCCTCGGGCCATCAATCACGTACTTCAATGCATGATGGCCCAAAAGCCAAGTGTGCAACTTTGATATCAAATGAAATGCAAGCACAAAACACATCAAAGGGTCCCAACCCCTATCATGGTAGATCAAGAGGCAAGGGAATGCACAACGATGCACATGCGACCTAAGCATGCAAACAAACATACGAATATGCAATGCAACTACATGGCACACACAATGCTAACAACATAACATGCACAACGCATTGAAACATGACATACACAATGCAGGATGGACTTATACCAATGCGAGTGGGCCTCAGCCACACTCACATCAGTGGCCAATAAGATGGAAATGAGGCAACCGAAATGCACACAAATATGTCCAAAGCATGGACCGATCCTAAGATACAACATGCAACTCTAACTAAGCATGGAAAATGATGAAACATGGCATATGAACATGCAAATTCCAGCACTGAAGTATGATGCTAAACAGCCCCAAAACATGAAAAAATGGCACCCGATGTATGAGATGAAACCCGCAACTCGAAACTAGGCACACGGAATGACTTATAGCCATACAAAGCATGCATTATTTGATCATGAAGCATGAAGACAGAGCCAAGACAGTCCCAAAATATGAGCATTTCTAGTTCAAACCATGGCCAAAAAGTGCTAGCAAGATGGACTAAAGTAGCATGCAACTTTGATTAGCAAACATGGTTTACATGGCAAGTGTGTGAAGCATATGGAATCTCACCAAACCAGCAAAAATCAGTGAACAAAACATGTGAAAATAGGCCCAAATAGCCACTGATATGCAACCATGGTATGCAAAAAAAAAATGAGTTACTTTAGAGGGCCATGCAAGGAGTCATTAAGCACATGCAAGATAGACATTTGGCATGGCATAAAAAACTATGAAAATCAAATATGGTAGTCCCAAAACTCACCAAATTGACCCTAGAAAGTGACTCCAAAGCATGCAAGATAGGGTCTCTTTGGAAGGCCAAGATGACCACCAAACAAGTCAAGGTGAGAGGGGGTCACCCCCCTCTGATTGGGAGGCTCAAAATAGTGTGCTAGCCACTGAAAATCCACTGGATTTTAGTGGCTAGAAGGCCAAACAAAGCATGCAACAAGAGCTTAGGTGTAAGGCTCAAAATAAGGAACAATCAAGCATACAAGAAAACATATGACCTCAAAAAAAGAAAATGCCCTTAATAAAACATGAAGATGATATCAAAATGAGATTTTTTTCAGTTTATGACAAATCTCAAAAATGAACACAAATAGGGCTAATCTATCATGCAAAAATCACCCTAAAAGAGAGAATAGAGACAAGGGACAGCAGCTGGCCTCAAACAGTGAAGAGCCCTTCAACAAAGCTGAACAAAGGCTCAAAATGAAGCACTTTTCAATTTATGACCAAGTCCAAAATGGCTCACAAATAAGACTAAAATACCATGCAAAAATAGGCCTAAAAAAGGGATTAAGCACAAAGGGTGAGGAGAAGACCTCAAACAGCAAAAAGTCCTTGATCAAACATGAAGAGGAGCTCAAAATATGACTCTTTCTAGTTCGGGTCGGAGCCCAAAAATGTAAGCAAAAGGAGCTAAAACATAGAACAAAACAGTGTAAAAAAGGGGAACATAGGAGCTTACCCTTGTAGAACAACAACACAACAGCTTTTGGTGCAAGGAAATGAGCTTCTAGCCTTTGAAAATTAACCTCAAGTTGCTGGAATGGAGTATGGAGGTTGTAGGCTATGAGTGGTAGTGTAAAGGGTGTAAGAACCTTAGGATTTGAAGGGTTTGAGAGAGAGAGATAGGGAGAGAGCTGAGAATTTTTGAGAGAGAGAGATAGGGAGAGAGCTGAGAATTTTTTAGAGAGAGAGGAAATTCTTCTTCCTCCAAGTTGTATCTCTCTTCCCTTCTCTCCCTGTGTCTCTTTTTTTGTAAAGAAGCTTGATTAATATAGAAATATATCAATCTGCAGCTCCTCAGAGCTCCCACGTCCAGGCATGGGCTGGGGTATGGCCTGGAATGACAGCTGCCAGCTGTCTACAGAAATATCTGTTGAAAACCACATTTGGCCGGTCGGCCATCAAAGTGGCCAACCGGCAGTGAAATTGGCCGGCTAGCCATCACATTTGGCCGATGGCAACATAACACAGCCGGTGGCCTCAAGCCATGGCCGGTGGAGTGTGGGGATGTCCCAAAAGCCATTCCCTGCCCTCCAAAGCAAAAACACAAGTGTTTGGTGCAAAACCAGACACAAAACGGTCGAGCCGAGAGATCCTGAGGCAAGGCGCGTAGCCGAGGCCTCCAGGAACTCAAAACGAACACAAACATGGATGATCACCGAGTGTTCAAGCGGTGACGTCCAAGCCTTGAGGACGGTCAAAAATGGGGTGTCTACAGTTGCCCCTCTTTGACAGAACTCGAAAGTCATAACAATGACGGGAGTGAATGTCAAAGCCCAGAGACGACCCATTTTTGACAAGGCCGAAGACTTAGACAAACATGCAAGACAAACAAGATATGCGCCCGAAGGCAGAGGCAAAATGCAAGACAAATCACAAAGCCGAACATAACTTATGATCATGCAAAGAAAGCTGTAACGAAGCATAACATGCGACAGTTTTAAGCTAGCACACACCAAACTACACTACAATGCAGAAAGGATGTAAGAGAATTATGTAATTCTTGATACGTCTCACTCGGAGAATACAATACCTGCGCGGTTCGTCTGGTTGCACCAGCTTCAAATGAACCGTACATACAATATCGTGCCTGAAAGAAAGAAAGCTTAACAGGTACAGATATTGTTAGCAATATGCATAACATGCAATCGAAAGTGCGTGACAACGCAAGTTGAGTGGGATGCATAACAATGCTGTGAAGGCACAAACATATGTAAGTAACGAACACGTGACAACGTGCACAATGTGTATGAAGAAATTTGAACACATGTAAGTAAAGCATGCGGTTTACGCAAGCAATGTGTATAGAAACTTGAAATTGAACACATGTAAGTAAAGCATAACGCAACAACGCATGCAATGTGTATAAAAGGAACTTGAACACATGTAAGTAAAGCATAACGCAACAACGCATGCAATGTGTATAAAAGGAACTTGAACACATGTAAGTGAAGCATAACGCAATAACGCATGCAATGTGTATAAAAGGAACTTGAACACATGTAAGTAAAGCATGCGGTCTACGTAAGCAATGTGTATAGAAACTTGAAATTGAACACATGTAAGTAAAGCATGCGGTCTACGCAAGCAATGTGTATAGAAACTTGAAATTGAACACATGTAAGTAAAGCATAACACAACAACGCATGCAATGTGTATAAAAGGAACTTGAACACATGTAAGTAAAGCATAACGCAACAACGCATGCAATGTGTATAAAAGGAACTTGAACACATGTAAGTAAATCATGCGGTCTACGCAGGCAATGTGTATAGAAACTTGAAATTGAACACATGTAAGTAAAGCATGCGGTCTACGCAAGCAATGTGTATAGAAACTCGAAATTGAACACATGTAAGTAAAGCATAACGCAACAACGCATGCAATGTGTATAAAAGGAACTTGAACACATGTAAGTAAAGCATAACGCGACAACGCATGCAATGTGTATAAAAGGAACTTGAACACATGTAAGTAAAGCATAACGCAACAACGCATGCAATGTGTATAAAGGGAACTTGAACACATGTAAGTAAAGCATAACGCAACAACGCATGCAATGTATATAAAGGGAACTTGAACACATGTAAGTAAAGCATAACGCAACAACGCATGCAATGTGTATCAAAGGAACTTGAACACATGTAAGTAAAGCATAACGCAACAACGCAAGCAATGTGTATAAAAACCTGAAATTGGTAAGGACCAGTTATTCATGATGTTGAAATGCCAAACACTGTAACATGGTATAATCGAAGCGATTTGTGGAATTCACAAGATACGAAAAGGATACGGGAAGGGACGTTCCTTGCGCGTACCGAGCATCGCTCATAGAAGACACGGCTTGAGGTCAACTCGAAGGCCTACTAATGTTCCGAAAGTGTACTTCCTTGCACTGTCTCAAGTAATGAAGGCGCCAAATCACATAGTTGACTCGAACAAGGGCACGGGAGATGCATTGCTCACAAGGGGAGGTTATTGGCATCAATTCCGATACCTTGCTGCCCTGCTCTTCCGCCAAATCACATAGCATGATGCGCGGTGCATGCAATACAAATGAATGATGCAAACATGCAAGCATAAGTATGCTAATTGAAACATGCCCTAATCTAACCATCATAAGCTGGTAAATAAAAGGGAGAAAGACGTGGGGTTGGAAGACATACATCACACACATGCACACTTATTACAATTGTGCCCTCGCTCGGAGGGTCCGAATAATTAAGATAGTCTGAATGAATGATTAACTACTCTAGCTAATTAAATATTACAAAACCCTAATTAATCAACAAATTAGCTAGAAAAGAAAATAAATTAGCATGCAAGCTAAATGGACTGCCTCGGCTCTGTTCCGAATGATGAAAGGTGTATGCATGCTTGAGTCGCCTCGTCGGTAAATTCCATCGCGATGCCTCGCCTCACCCTTGTTTGCAATTGATCTCAGAAACTTGCACAAAGCTCCAGAAGGCTGAACCTCCACCTTGGGAAGGCCACCGACTAGTTATTAGCATGGGAGACCACCTGCCGACCACCCTTTGTGGTGGAGACCAAAGAGGGTGGTCGGCCTACTAGAAAATCTGGTCGGCCGACCAGTTTCCACCTCTGGTTTCTGGTTTTTTCTGCAACAAAGGCAAGAGAGAGAAAAGGCAATGTATTTTCAACAAATGTATGCATGACCACTCTCCCTATCATTGCACAAGCTCTAGGGAGTGTAGTCCTCGATCCTCGTGCCACCAATCATGCATCTCGATGCCTGATGGCCGAGAAGTCGAATTGCACGACTCGATGTGAAATGAATGCACATATAAGCAAGTAAAGCCAACAACTCTATCATGGACAGTCAAGAGTGTTGGTGACCGAGAATCAAGGCACGTTTCATCACTTGGAGTACGAAACATCCCTCGTTTCCCGTGTTTGGACTAAACCCTACTCCAAACACAATGCAATATGCATGACATGCATGAATGCAACTCTAACATGCAACCTAGATGCAAATGCCACTGAATGACGCAAACATACAAGGGATGACATGCAAACATGCTACTAGCATACACAATGCTATGAAATAATCAATGGCATACTCAATGAAAGACGATTCTATATGGCATACGCAATGCATATGAAGACTAACAAACACAATGAAACGAACAAGGCATACACAATGCAATGATCAAATCATGCAACAACGTGAACTAAATGGCATACACAATGCAAGATGGACTTAAACCAACATGAGTGGACCTCAGCCACACTCGCATCAGTGGCCATATGATGGAAATGAGACAATCGAAATACATGCAAACATGCACGGATGCAAAGGACCGATCCTAAGGCACAAAATACAATTCTAACTAAGCATGGCAAAGGATCAAGTATGGCATGCAAACACACATTTTCCAGCTCTGAAACATAATGTACAATGGTCCCGAATCATGCGAATATGTCACACAATGCATGCTAAATGGCCCGAATACCGAAACTAGTGAAGTGCGTTACACTAGAGATACACAAAGCAATGTGCAAATGGCAAAACCAGCCCTAAACAGACCCTAGGCAGGTCCAAGACAGTGGGAAAATGGCCTAAAATGATGGCTCAAAGTGCATGGAAATGAAGCTCATTCAATGGTCCGAAAACGAGGCATTTATGCACAACTCTCAAACGCATTTAAAGAGTTGAAAACATGACAATATGGAATGTATGTAAGCTCTGAAATATGATGTTCAATGGCCCCAAAACATGAAAACACCTCAGCATATGCATGCAATAGACCTCAAATCTCAAAGCTAGGCATGGATATTGAACTACAAGCATGCAAAAAAAGAATCATTCGACCATGAGACCCAAAAACAGAGTTAAGGCAGTCCAAAACATGCACAAAATCAGTTTAAGGCATGGCCAAAAAGTGCTAACATGAAGGGCCAAAACAACATGCAACATAGGCTAGTGAACCATGATTTGCACTACAACTATGTGAAGCACATGAGAGGTCATCAAACCAGCCAAAAATAGAAGTATGCCATGCCAAATAATACCCAAAAACCCACTGAAACTCAGTCAATGCATGCAAGAATGGTGTGTCCCTTTGAAAGGCCAATAAGAGGGTTATTCTACACATGCATAATAGACATTCAACTTGACAAAACCACCTCTGGAAAGAGGTCATGCAGGTCATAAAACTCATCAAAAATGGCCTGGAGCATGGCTTTGAAACATGCAAATAGGGGCTCCTTTGTAAGGCCAACAAAGCTAGTAAACAAAACAAGGGGTGAGAGGGTCACCCCTCTCTGATTTTGAGGCTCAAAACAGCATGTTTGGCTAAAAGGTCAAACAAAGCACAATATAAAGGTCTAGATGCATGGCTCAAAACAAGATGAAAACAAGCATGCAAGGGGGTAGATGACCCCCAACAGAAAAAAGACCTTAAACAAACATGTTTAGAAGCTCAAAAAAAAACTTTTTTCAGTTTATGATAAAGCCTAAATATGCTTGCAAACTAGGCTAAAAGATGAAGCAAAATAGTGCTACAAAGAGGGAAATAGAGAGTTACCCTTGTAGAGCAGACCTCCAGCAACTTCTGGACCAATATAGCAACCCTTCAACCTCTGAGAAATAGCTCCAAGGTGCTTGGATGGATGATGGAAAGGTTAAGCTAAGGGTTGGTGTGTGATAGGCCAAGAACTATGGAGTTTTGGAGGCAATATAGAGATACAAGAGGGAGATATATGCATGTATGCTCCAGCACTTTTTTGAACCAAGGCCAAGGAGGGGAGGCCCTTCCTTTATAGAGGAGAAGGTCTAAAGCTTCTCAAAGAAGCTTAAAAACTAGGCCAAACATCCTCCATACACGTGTATGGAGGATGCACCAAATGCCTCCCAACTGGCACAGCTGGAACACACTCAGAGAGAGGAAAAAGCAGATGGCTGGCCGACTAGTTCAGGTGGTCGGCCGACCCGGCCCCCTAGTCGGCCAACCAGGTTCAAAAGGGTCAAGCTCAAAAGGTGGTCGGCCAGTCCATATTGGTGGTCTCCCAGGTGAATGCAACTCGGTGGTGGTGTAGGAGACCAGAAAATGTGGCTCAAAAGTGAGGAAGGCCACCTACCTGTCAAGAAAACCGGCCGACCGGGGAAAGGTGGTCTCCCACCCTACTACCACCTTCCTAACAATGAAACTAGGGTCCATGCCAAAAATGAACCCACACCGATGCGAAACGAAGGTTTGGGGGCCAAAACGCGCAGCCGGGGGCCCCGAAAACTGACTATCAAGCACCGGAAGTGTCGTGCGACCACGAAGGTGGTCTCCCGGGCCACAGTGTCCCTCTAAGGAGAGGAAACAAGGTGTGTGCCAAAAATCAAAGCAAACGGAGGTAGTTAAGCGGTCCCGAACCGAGGCACACGGTCGACGGCTCTGAAAACCAGAAACTGGTCTCCAAATGGAAAAAATGGCCTACGACCACGAAACGTAGCCTACGGCCACTGAGATATGGTCTACGAGACCTCTCCCTCCCTCCAGGAAGAGAAAACAGAGAAAACAGGACTTGGTTCACAAATCGAGGCAAGACACGAAGAGGTTCCGAAGCCCGGAAGCAAGGCTCTCAGCCGAGACTTTGCAATCTTAGAATGAGCACAATATGCAACATCACCGAGCGCTCAGTTGGTGACGTCTGAGTCTTAAGGTCGGTCAAAAATAGGGTGTCTACAGTTGCCCCTCTTTGACAGAACTCGAAAGTCATAAGTGCCCGAAACGAGTTGTGTGCCTGAAGAATGAGCTATGTGCCAGAAATGAGTTGTGTGCCTGAAGAATGAGCTGTGTGCCCGAAACGAGCTGTGTGCCCAAAAATGAGCTGTGTGCCCGAAAACGAGCCGTGTGCCCGAAATGAGCTGTGTGCCCGAATGAGCTGTGTGCCCAAAAGAGCTGTGTGCCCAGATAAACAGAGTGCTGTGTTTCGAGCTGCGTGCCAAATAAACAGAATATTGTGTTGTGAGCCGCGTGCCAAACAAACAAAGTGTTGTGTTGTGAGCTGTGTGCCAAATGAATGGAATGCTATGTCGTAAGCTATGTGCCAAGTCTTGCATTGTGCATGCATTTTATTGCGCTATCTTGCGCACCTCATTCGCACCGTTTTGTGCATCTCATGCATTTTGCATACATTTCATTTCGCGCTATTTTGCGCATCGCGCTATCTTGCGCACCTCAATCGTACTGTTTTGTGCATTGCATTCATCGCGCTATCTTGCGTACCTCAATCGCACTGTCTTGTGCTTTGCATATCGCATCACGCTATTTTGCACACCTCTCTGCACTTGTAAGTACATTGCATCGCGCTATCTTGCGCACCTTACCTGTACTTGTTAGTGCATTGCATTATCATGTATACTTCATTTGTATTGTTATGCACATTTTGCTCGCATTTTTATGCATCACACTTAGGTTGCATTGTCATGCACCTCTCCACTTGCGTTGTCACGCACTTTTCACTTGCATTGCTATGCATGCTTCTAACAGTATTGCACCTGTTAAGTTTCTTTCTTTTACAGGCACGATATTGTATGTACGGTTCATTTGAAGCTGGCGCGACCAGACGAGCCGGACAGGTATTGTATGTTCTCCGAGTGAGACGTAACGAGAATTGAATAACTCTCTTACATCCTTTCTGCATTGTAATGTAGTTTGGTTTTTGATTTCTTAAAACTGTTGCACGTTTTGCTTCATTACAGCTCTCTTTGCCTGATCATAAGTTATGACCAGCTTTGTGCATGCCTCTTGCATTTTGCCCCTGCTTGTGAGCCCATCTCTTGTTTATCTCGCCTGTTTGTCTAAGTCTTCGGCCTTGTGAAAAATGGGTCGTCTCTAGGCTTTGACATTCACTCCCGTCACTCTTGACTTTTGAGTTCTGTCAAAGAGGGGCAACTGTAGACACCCCATTTTTGACCGCCCTTAAGACTTGGGTGCTACTGATGGTTTACTCGGTGATGAAGGTGTGCAGGGCAAAGGTTCAGTTTCTTCGGCAAGGAGAGTGTCAAATCTCAACTTCATACCCCTTTTGAACCAAAACAATCTTGATCGAAAGATTTTAGACCTTGAAACCCTCTCTTTCAAAATATTTTGAAAATAAAGTTCCTATGATGTTCCGACGCTCGCATTTCATTAAATGTTGCGCTTTTCGGTAAACCGAGCAAGGACGAAGTGGAAATTAATGAAAGAGAGTTGAAATCTTTGAAATATCTTTCAAAACACCTTGTTTAGGGGTTTGGAGTTGAGGAAAATTGGAGAAGAGGGAAGAAACCAAGTTGAAGAAGAAGGTGGGTTTGAATCGCTAAGAGAGAGAGCCGAGCGGTCCTCGCTAAATCACACCTGTCTGTCTATACACTTGGATTTTAGCTACGAGGCCACCACCGTTGGAAATCTTACTTCTGGGGCTTCATTTTGCACTCAAGAATCTCCTAAAGCCAAGTCCGAACGGGGGAGATATGGTTGGTTGAAGTAGGGCATCAATCTAGTTGGACCGAATCTGCGCGGCTTCACCAAAACATGCATAACTTTTTGCATAGTTGGAATTTTGATGCAAGGTTGGTGCCATTGGAAATCTAACTTCTGGGGCTTCATTTTGGACACTAGTCGACCACTTTTTGGCCTTGGAGACCACCCTCCGACCACCTTTCTTTCCGGCCGACCACAAAAAGTAGCTGGCCGACCACCTGACCCTTTTGACCTGGTCGGCCGACCAGAGCAACTGGTCGGCCTGTCTCCTCCTGTCTTGTCCCTGTGAGTTATTGCCAGTTGTGCCAGCTGGAAGGCACATAATTGATCCTCCATACACGTGTATGGAGGATCTTCAAGCTTGGTTTTTGGCTTCTTGAAGACGCTTTGGACCTCTTTGGCTATAAGAGAGACCCTCTCCCTCATTAGCAAAGGTTTAGATTTTTGGTCTAAGGCTTATACATGCACCTCTCTCTCTATCTCTACATTGGAGCTCCAAAAGTCCCTTGTTCTTGGCCTATTGCATACCACCTCTTAGCCTAACACCTCCAACACCAACCTAAGGTCCTTGGAGCTTGTTTTCAGAGGTTAAGGAGCTACATTTTTGGTCTAGAAGCTGCTAGAGCTGCTGAGCTACAAGGGTAACACCCTATTCCTTCTTTAAGGCTTTATTTTGCTTCATCTTTTAGCCTTACTTGAAAGCGTTTTTGAGCTTTGTCATAAACTGAAAAAAGTCTTATTTTGAGGTCCTTTACATGTTTGTTTGAGGTCATTTTTCTGTTGGGGGTCATCTACCCCCTTGCATGCCTGTTTTCACCTTGTTTTGAGCCATGCACTTAGACCTTTGCATTGAGCTTTGTTTGGACTTCTAGCCACTGAAATCCAATGGATTTTCAGTGGCTAGCATACTATTTTGAGAGCCAAAATCAGAGAGGGGTGACCCTCTCACCCCTTGTTTTGTTTTCTAGTATGTTTGGCCTAACAAGGGAGCCCATGTGTGCATGCTTCCAAGCCATGTTTCAGGCCATTTTTGGTGAGTTTTAGGACCTGCATGAGCTCTATCCAAAGCTTTTTTTTCCATATTAGGTGTCCCTCTTGCATGTGTAGAATAACCCTCTTCATAGCATATCAAAGGAGCCTATACTTGCATGCTTCCTAGCCTCATTTCAGGCCCTTTTCAGTGAGTTTTAGGGCTTGAATAACCTCTTTCCAGAGCTGGTTTTGTCATATTGGGTGTCCATCTTGCATGTGTAGAACAACCCTCTTCATGGCCTATTAAAGGAGCATCTCATTCCTACATGCATAGACCATGTTTCAGTGAGTTTTTGGGCTTTATTTGGCATGTCATACCTCTGAATTTTGCTGGTTTAGTGGCCTCTTGAATGGTTAATATACTTGTAGTGTAAACCCTCTTCACTAGCTTGTATTGCATGTTGTTTTGGCCCTTGATTCTAGCACTTTTTGGCCGTGTCTTAACCTGATTTTGTGCATGTTTTGGACTGCCTTAGCTCTGTTTTTGTGCATCATGGTCGAATGATGCATGCTATGCATGGTTGTAGTTCAATATCCATGCCTAGCCTTGAGTTTTGTAGCCCCTTGCATGCTTGAATAGAGGTGTTTGCATGTCTTGGCATCATTGTGCATGTTATTTCAGATCTCATACTTGTGCCATGTTCCCATGTTTTCCACTCCTTAAGTGCATTTGAGAGTTGTGCTTGTTTGCCTCATTTTTGGACCATTGCATGAGCTTCATTTCCATGCCTTTTGAGCCATCATTTTAGTTCCTATTTGCTACTATTTTGGTCTGCATAGGGACTGTTTGGGGGTGGTTTGGTCATTTGTGCATTGCTTTGTATACCTCTAGTGTAACGCACTTCACTAGTTTCGGTATTCGGGCCATCTAACATGCATTGTGTGACATATTTGCATGATTCGGGACCATCTTGCATATCATTTCAGAGCTGGAAAATGTATGATTATATGCTATATTTCATCCCTTGCCATGCTTTGGTAGAGTGGCATTTGATGTCTTAAGTTCGAGCCTTTGCATTGTGCATGCTTATGTGTGTCTTGTTGCTTTGATTTCATCATGTTTGGCCACTGATTTGGGTGTGGCCGAGGCCCATTCACTTTGGTTTAAGTCCATCTTGCATTGTGTATGCCACATAGTCCATGTTGTCGTATGATTTGATCATTGCATTGAGCATGCCTTGTTCATCTCATTGTGTTTGTTAGTCTTCACATGTGCATTGTGTATGCCATTATTCAGTCCATGTGCATTGCGTATGTCATGTATAGTTCATAGCATTGTGTATGCCATTTGCATGCTTGCATGTCATTCCTTGCATCTTTGTATCATTTAGTTGCATTACATTAGGATTGCATGCTAGAAGTTGCATTGAGCATGCCATTCTTGTTTCATCATGTTTGGGATAGGAGTTAGCCCAAACACGGGAAATGAGGAGCATTTCATACTCCAAGTGATGAAACGTGCCTCGATTCCCGGTCGCCGACACTCTTGACTATCCATGATAGAGTTGTTGGCTTTAGATGCTTATTTGTGCATTCATGTCACATTAAGTCGTGCAATCCGACTCCTCGGCCATCATGCATCGAGATGCGTGATTGGTGGTCCGAGGATCGAGGGTTACACTCTCTGGAGCCTATGCTATGACGGGGAGAGTGGTCGAGCACACATTTGTTGAAAATACCTTGCTATGCTTCCCTATTGCTTTGTGTTGCAGAAAACCAGAATCCAGGGGCAGAAAGTGGTCGGTCGACCAGGTTTTCTGGCAGGCCGACCACCCTTTTTGGTCTCCACCACAAAGGGGTGGTTGGCAGCTGGTCTCCCATGCCATTGGCTAGTCGGCAGCCCTCCCACAACTTCCCAGAGTGGAGTTTCAGCCTCTTGGAGCTTCGTGCAAGTTTTTGAAATAAATTCCATACAAAGGCGGGATGAAGCATTGCGATGGATTTCCCGACGAGGCGACTCGAGCATGCATGCATCCATTGTCATCCAAAACAGAGCCGGGGCAGTCACATTCCTTTAGTTTATATGCTTACTTAGCTAGTTTGTTAATTAGCTAATGTCGTGTAATAATTAGCTGTAGTTCATTATTCATCTGGTTTTGTATTATTCGGATCCTCCGAGGAGGGCAATGTTTTAATAAGTGTGCGTGTGTGTGATGTATGTCTTCCAACCCCACGTCTTTCTCCCTTTTATTTACTAGCTTTTGATGGTTAGTTTAGGGCATGCTTCAATTAGCATACTTATGCTCGCATGTTTGCATCATTCATCTGTATTGCATGCACCGGGCTCAGCGCATCATGCTAATTGCATTGTATTTCAATTCCAAGTTGAATACATGTTATCTGTTGCATTTCATATGCCATGTTTAGAATAGCCGAGCCTATCCTAGTTGTATTTTTGCATGTGTTGCATTAGCCATCTTAACATGAACTAGGATCATGCATTGATTACTAACTAGTTTCTGTTTTGGCTTGGAGTACTCGGTAAGTATTTATGCTTTAGCATCCTTGCATGTGTGTGAGTGACTGCCATGATAGCATGCTTACCATGAGGCAATGTGCTTATGTGATACACCTGCTTGAATGCCTGTGGGTGAAGGTTGGGTTGCTTGAGTTGGAATAATTCGTCGAAACCCGTGTTTTAGCCTACTTGCGAGTAGCAAACTTCAATCCATTTTCAAAACAAACAGATACGCGATGCTTTGTTCCAAATTAGGCGATCCAGTCTAAACTTGTATGCTGTGCGCATCACATAGTAATTCTAGGCTAATAAACCGGAATAAGAACGCATGTGTTTTCAAAAACTCGATATCATGCTTAGTAGTGGCCGACCTTTGATCGGGCGAGCGGAGGTGCTCATGAAATGACCTTCCCCAATCGTACCCAAGTTCTCGAGCCAAGGCAACTTTGGTGATGACGGACACGTGGCCTTAGGAACGAGTCAGGGTTTCCTAAATTCCCCCAAAATAAAATATTTAGGTGGCGACTCTGTATCTGGCAAAGCAGTCCATGTTTGACACTTCTTTCTAAAAATCAGTTTTTCAAAACGATTTGCCGGATTTGGACTCTTTAATGATTCATCGGTCTTGAATTGCACTCCGCGAGATTAGATACAGGACCGTGACATTGAGTCCTGAACTATAGTGAGCCTAATGAACAAAACAGGATTCTCTCCCTGGACGTTCGGGGATGTCTACAGCGGCATGTCACCTGTACCTGAAAAATGGTGTCCCAAGTAGGGTGAGCTAAAGCCCAGTAGAGATATGCTAAATAAGATATGAGAATTAACTAAAATATTAGCATCCAATAAATGTTAGACACATAAGACCAACTTATACACTTTCCACGCCCAATCGACATTTGGATCTACATTTCAACCCATTTCCTTTTATTAATCCCAATCAATTTAAAATGAGACTACAACTCATAATATTAACACTTCAATCAGAAACATCATTCATGCACTTCCATTCACTTGCCATTTTACGGAACTACGTCCAAGGGAACCAGCACCCACAAATAGATATGATTTTGGGACTTTCACCCAGGACACCGGCCAACTTAGTTATCAATGGAGTCCATCCCCTATTTCCTTTCATACAAAGATACATATATAATGTATTAAACATATTGGCATATACAATGACCCAACAATTCACATATTCGACGTTTTAATCCAACCGTTATATTCAATGACATAATTCAATTGATTAGTTTTAATTTACCTAATCATCATGCAGTGTCTACAACAATCAAGATTATCCTCCACCGATAGCCTAAAACAGTTATTTCTAAATAGATAATAAATTTATCAAACAGATAATTTATCAACTTTTCCATAGGTGAGTGATTATTTAATCCAACCACACCATCAAATCACAATCCTTTACAATTCCATAATTCCACAATGAATTCACTATATATACAAAATAGTTATTTAATTCCAAACTAGGGCATTTTCCCCCAATTTCCACAATATTGACCCAAAGGTTCAAATCTCACCATTTCAACAACTATACATCAATAACCCCATTTTTAAGACCCACATACACATATGGAGTTTAAAATTGAAAACCCCTCTTTCACAAATCAACACCCAAACCCTAACTTCACCCAAGCTTCCCAAATCCAACCATTTATACGAAATGACCAACATTTATGTTAAAGCTCATAAGAATGAGTAGATTATCCCTACCTTAAATGAAGAAGCTCAAAGGAGAAGGAAGAGAAACTTGAAGATGCTCCAAAACCAAACTTTTTCGGATCAATAGATAGCCCAAGCCAAGCTCTAACTTTTATACAAAGGGACTAGGGTAGAGAACCTTTAAAATAAGATGTATTTGTAGAGAGAGAGTGTGTGTGGAGAGAAAGGCAGCCAGATTTAGGGTTTGGAGAGAAATAGGGATGAAAAAGTGATGTAGAATCACGCTGCTACGAACTGATATATACAGGGCTCGCTCGAGTGAAGGAGTGGTCGTTCGAGCGACCAGACACAAAAGGACCTCGCTCGATCGCAAGAAGCGTCGCTCAAGCGAACAACAAGAAGCTTCAGGTCTGCAACCCAGACGCACGCTTGAGTGTAAGAATGCTCGCTCGAGCAAATGAACTCAAAACACAAACCTCGCTCGAGCACGAGAAAGCTCGCACGAGCGAAAAATACCAACCTTCAGGTCCAAAAGAGACGCAGACACACGCTCGAGCGCAAGAGTTCTTGCTCGACCGAAGAGACACACCACACAAAGCTCGCTCGAGCGAAGAAACAAATACCCAGGGCTTGCTCGAGCGCAAAAATCCTTGCTCGAGCGAAGAAGCCAAATCCTGGGCAGTAACCACTTGAAACTCACAACCAACCTGTTCCAAACTCGCCCAACACATCTCAAAACTCAAACACAAGGAATTAAAGGATGGAAACAAGATATAAACAACTACATACAACTACGGAACCCGAGTCCAGAATACAATAAACAACGGGGAAGAAATCGGGATCGCTATAACCTCCCCCCCTTAAAGAATTTCGTCCCCAAAATTTATACAAGTTTCAAAATCGTGACTATTCAATTCTCACCTAGATTATAATTCAACATTCACCACCATGACCCACTCACCGGTCACTTCACCTCTTCTCAACAGAACAATTTTTTTTTTTTTTTTTTACAAAATATACTCAACATACATTATCAACATGCATTCTTTCGAAATTCACTAACTTCAACACATATATCTCATGCTTTCCAAAACATATTCAATGTTTTTAACAAGTTTATGTTTCCAAAACTTAAATAACATATACAATGTTCAAGTTCAATTTATGTTTCCGAAACATACTCAATATCCACAATGTTCTTAGAGTTCTTTAACAAAACAAAATTTTCAACACATATTTAAATATCAACAAATAGGTCTGGATATTTCTCTCGGACCTCCAATTCATGTTCCCAAGTCGCTTCCTCAACCCTGTGATGTTTCCACAATACTTTGACCAAAGTGATTGTCTTGCCTCGCAAGACTTGGTCCCGTCTATCCAAGACCCTCATCGGTCTCTCCTCATACGAGGTATCTTCATCAACCTCTAGATCGGTCCAATCCAACACGTGTGATGGATCCGGCTCATATTTCCGAAGCATACTAACATGAAACACGTCAAGCACCTCGGAAAGTTACGGTGGAAATGCTAAACGGTAGGCAACCTCCCCAATCCGCTCAAGGATCTCAAAAAGGCCAATAAACCGAGGGGACAACTTCCCACTCTTCCCAAACCTCATCAAATCCCATCTAGGTGATATCTTCAGGAAGACGTGATCACCCACCTCAAAAGACAAAGGCCTCCTCCTACGGTCGGCATAACTCTTTTGGCGACTCTGAGCTGTAACCAACCTCTTACGGATTTGTGCCACTTTCTCCGTTGTCTCAAGCACCAACTCCGGGCCCAACAAAGGTGCATCACCCACCTCGGCCCAACACACTGGAGATCTACACGGTCAGCCATACAAGGCCTCAAACAGTGCCATTCCAATACTCGATTGGAAACTGTTAGTGTATGCAAACTCCACTAATGGTAGGTGTCTTTCCCACGACCCCTTAAAGTCAAGGGCACAACCTCGAAGCATATCCTCAAGGATTTGAATAGTACGCTCGGACTGCCCGTCAGTCTGAGGATGGTAAGCCGTGCTAAAAGTCAATCTAGTACCCAAGGCACTCTGTAAACTCTGCCACAACCTAGTAGTGAAACGCGGGTCTCTATCTGAGACAATCGACACTGGGACCCTGTGCAACCTCACTATGTCCTGAATATACATGTCGGCAAGATGATCTACCGAATCTCTTACGCGTATAGGAATAAAGTGCGCTGACTTAGTCAACCGGTCCACCACCACCCAAATGGCATCACTACCCCGTTGAGTCCTCGGAAGACCCACGACAAAATCCATCGTGACGTGCTCCCATTTCCACTCGGCTATAGGCAAGGGTTGTAACATACCTGTTGGCCTCTGATGCTCAGCCTTCACTTGCTGACAAGTAAGGCATTTCGATACAAACACTGCCACATCTTTCTTCATGCCCCTCCACCAAAACTGGCAACTCAAATCATGATACATCTTTGTGCCTCCCGGATGCACCGCAAGACGTGAATGGTGAAACTCTCGGAGTACTTCCTCGCGGCAAGACTCCGACACAAATAAGCTATCTCGGTACTTCACACTCAGGTTGGGATACATAGCCAAACCCGTCTCTACCTTCCCACTAGAGATCTTCTCCCGGAGGGATTCCACCTCAAAGTCACCCCTTTGTGCTTCTAACACTCGATTCACAAGCGTAGGTTGTGTAACTACAGAAAACAAGGCTGCAGACTCCACAAACTGCCCAGACGCAAGTCAAACTCACCAAGAGCACCCAATATCTCCCATTCTCGGATAGCAATACAAGCTACATCACTAATGGACTTCCTACTAAGGGCATCGGCCACAACATTGGCCTTTTCCGGATGATAATGCAACTCGAAGTCATAATCTTATATGAACTGCATCCATCTTCTCTGCCTCAAATTCAAGTCTTTCTGTGTAACCAGATACTTCAGACTCTTATGATCCGAGAACACCTCGAATCTATCACCAAAAAGATAGTGCCTCTAAATCTTTAAGGCAAAAATCACAGCTGCTAACTCTAGGTCGTGAGTGGGGTAGTTTCTCTTGTGCGTTTTCAACTAACGTGAGCCATAAGCTACTACTTTCCCCTCTTGCATCAATACACAACCCAAACCCTCTCGTGAGGTATCACAATACACAACATAACCCAAACCCCTCTCCGGAATAATCAAGACTGGAGCGGTAGTAAGTCTAACTTTAAGCTCTTGGAACGACTTTTCACAAGTCTCACTCCATACAAACTTGACCCCTTTCCGTGTCAATCTAGTCAAAGGCGAAGCTAGCCTGGAGAAATCCTTTACAAACCGACGGTAATACCTGGCCAATCCCAAAAAACTGCGGATCTCAAAAACATTCCTAGGCTATGCCCAGTCCTGCACTGCCTCTATCTTAGATGAATCTACAGTCACCCTGTCCCCGGATACCACATGGCCTAAGAACTTGACCTCTCTTAGCCAGAACTCACAGTTTCCAAACTTAGCATACAGCTTATGGGCTCTAAGCAACTCAAGCACCACTCGTAAGTGTTCCTTCTGCTTCTCCTCAGAAGGTGAATAAATTAGAATGTCATTCACAAAGACAACTACGAAGCGATCTAAGAATTCCCAGAAAATTTGGTTCATCAAGTCCATGAACATAGCTAGTGCATTGGTAAGCCCAAAAGTCATCACCAGAAACTCATAATGGCCATATCGTGTACGGAATGCCATCTTCGGGATATCCTCCTCCCTAACCCTCAACTGATGGTAACTCGATATCAAGTCTATCTTAGAAAAACAACAGGATCCTTTCAACTGATCAAACAAATCATCTATACGAGGCATAGGGTACTTGTTCTTAACCATAGCCCGGTTCAATTTTCGATAATCTATGCAAAGTCTCAAAGCCCCATCTTTCTTCTTAGCAAAGAGGGCCGGTGCTCCCCAAGGCGAAGTACTAGGGAGAATAAATCCCTTATCTAGCAACTCCTGGAGTTGAATTTTCAACTCACTCAACTCGGCTGGGGAAAAAAAATACCGTGCCATGGAAATCGGTGCCGTACCAGGCACTAAGTCAATAGAGAACTCGATCTCTCGATGGGGTGGTAAACTAACAAGATCCTTGGGAAAGACATCCGAGTACTCACAAACCACCGAGGGCAACTCAGTTTGAGTCTCATCACACTCACTACTCACAAAGCTAGCGAGAAGACAACTACGCTCACTCCGCCCTCGCGGATCATATGCTGGTGGTAAGACTCTACCAGCCCAATCTCCCAAGAAATGAAAACAATCATCGCTCAAGGTACATACAATAACCCTCTGACGGTAGCAATCTATAACAGCCCGGTATAACGATAACTAGTTCATACCCAAAATCACATCAAATCCAGACATATCCATTGACACAAAAGAAAAGGAAAGCCGACGATCGGCGACCTCTATATCACAGCCCCGACACCCTTGTTTCAAAATCAACTCAACCCCAATAGGTGATACAACACAACTAGGAGAATGGGATGCACCTGTATCAATTAACACATTGGCAATCGAGTTGCAAAACAGAAAGGTACCTCTCACCACTGATGGAGCCGATACAAGATCCGGCGCTGTAACAGCATATACGCACCTTGTAGGTCTCTGATCTACCTACTCACCCCTCGGAGCATAAGACTGCTGCACAGACTGAGCCGAAGAGGCTCCCTGATTGGCCCTCGAGGCTTGAACTGATTGCGCTGGCTGATAACTCTGCGTCTGTCTCGAACCAAACGCACCAGGTGTGCCACCCAACTATGGACAAAACCTCTTCAGGTGCGCCGCCTGCCCACACTGATAAAAAGTAAGTGGCTGGCCTCTACTCTGACCCTAGCCCTGAGAACGGACCGAAGATGATGATGCACGCTTCCCTCCTCCCCTCTGTGGGCCCGCTGGAGACTTATGGCCCAACTGACCACATTTAAAGCAGGTGATGTCTCCCTGACCGCCTCTCCCAGAACCCGAACTCGGTACTGGAAAGGTAGACCTCGAATGCACTCCCTGGGACTGTTGAGGGTTAGAACCCCTCTGCCTTTTACCATCCCCCTGACCATCCCGACTCCTCCTAGAGCCCCTCATCCTCTTCTTCTCTGCATGCATAATAGTCTCAAGATGGACAGCAGCCACCACAAGGTGCCCATAATCTCTAATCATGGACCTGGCAACTCGAAACATGAGTCCGGTCCTCAACTCCTTCTCGAACTCCAAACTTCTACGCTCCTCGGTTGCCACAAACTCTGGTGCAAACCTAAACAAGCTAGTAAAAGTGGCCTCGAACTCCGCCACTGGTGTACTCAATTGCTTAACTTGAGAAAACTGATCCCTCAACTTTTCCATCACTTTAGCTGGCAGATACTTGTCTTGGAAAGCTTCAACAAAGGCCGCCCAAGTTCCCCCAATACGCCCTCGTACATACTTCCACCATTAATCCGTGTCTCCCTTCAGCTGGAAGGATGCCAAGGTCACTCGCAAACCCCCGTCTTCGATGCCAAGCATCTCAAACGTCTTCGTCATCTGCTCAAGCCACTCATCAACCTTCAATGGCTCTTTAGGATCACCCACAAACTCATCCGGATTTGACTGGAAGAACTCCCTCTTTAGAAAGGATGGTCCAGCTTCAGCTACTTGGGCCTGGACTTGATTCTCAGCTCAGAGAATGTCCATAGACTCCCTCAATGCTCCGGCCATTTCACGGGCTAAGGCGCCCATGGCCTGTTGACCTACTGGCTCGGCCACGTTGGCCTGACCAACTCTTTTCTCCTGTGCCAGAATCTTATCCGGTATAGGCATCTCCTGCCTCCTTGGCCTACCACGCCTACCCCCACGACCTCGTCCTGACATCCTAATAAAGGTAACAAAAGACATTAGCACATTCACAAATGTGCCGAAACTAATCCACTCACGTCCTAATACGATGGACAACAATAATTCACTCCATTTAAGCACATAATCACATAAACAGTTACGAATTTCATTTCTGGATAATGACAGTCCCGTGGCATTGCTAGAGTTCCAGTTAGAAACGGCAGTGATCAAGTGCCTTTCTAATAGGACTCCAAGAAACCCATGGACCCGATCAACCTCCTGGAAACTAAATTCCATACCCATATTGTCACATAAACATGTTATCACATAAGCACATAACATTATACTTAAGTCTCTAACAAGCGAGACAAACCCATTGTGGTACTAACCACTTTCCCACGTACCCAAAGTATTCAAACCTGATACGCTCTGATACCAAGTTATAACGCCCTCAATTTAAAGCATACGACAATCATGCATAAGATCCATAAACGTAATAGGAAAGTTACATTTCATTTATCAGAGTTTCCTTTACAAAAGATATCACATGCATTACATTTTCATTGATGTTTATCCAGAAACTATAGCATGTAATTCTAACTCCAAATAACAAAGTAAATGCTCTACGGGTTTACATCTTTCCAAGCTATTCATGGTTAAAACAAAAGAAGAGTTCTAACTCTTTTACATATAAAGCCCTCGGCTTGAGTTTACATCTAACATCAAAAATAAATCACCAAAAAGGAGCCTTCAACTCCTAAACCTCCCAAGCTAAGATCTTGGAGGCGGCATGTCACCTGTACCTAAAAAATGATGTCCCAAGTAGGGTGAGCTAAAGCTCAGTAGAGATATGCTAAACAAGATATGAGAATTAACTAAAATATTAACATCCGATAAATGTTAGACATATAAGACCAACTTATACACCTTCCACGCCCAATCGACATTTGCATCTACGTTTCCACCTATTTCCTTTTATTGATCCCAATCAATTTAAAATGAGGCTACAACTCATAATCTTAACATTTCAATCAGAAACATCATTCATGCACTTCCATTCACTTGCCATTTTACGGAACAACGTCTGAGGGAACCGGCACCCACAAATAGATATGATTTCGAGACTTTCACCCAGGACACTTCAGCCAACTTAGTTATCAATGGAGTCTATCCCCTATCTCCTCCCACACAATGGAGTTCATCCCATATCTCCTCCCATACAAAGATATATATACAATGTATTAAACATGTTGGCATATACGATGACCCAACAATTCACATGACATTTTAATCCAACCGTCATATTCAATGACATAATTCAATTGATTAGTTTCAATGTACCTAATCACCATGCAGTGTCTACAACAATCAAGACTATCCTCCACCGATAGCTCAAAACAGTTATTTCTAAACAGATAACAAATTTATCAAACAAATAAATTTATCAACTTTTCCATAGGTGGGTGATTATTTAATCCAACCACACCATCAAATCACAATCCCTCCCAATTCCATGATTCCATAATGAATTCACTATTTATACAAAATAGTTATTTAATTCCAAACTAGGGCATTTTCCCCCAATTTCCACGATATTGACCCAAAGGTCCAAATCTCACCATTTCAACAATTATACACCAATAACCCCATTTTTAAGACCCACATACACATATGGAGTTTAAAATTGAAAACCCCTCTTTCACAAATCAACACCCAAACCCTAACTTCACCCAAACTTCCCAAATCCAACCATTTATACAAAATGACCAACATTTATGTTAAAGCTCATAAGAATGAGTAGATTATCCCTACCTCAAATGAAGAAGCTCAAAGGAGAAGGAAGAGAAACTTGAAGATACTCCAAAACCAAACTTTTTCGAATCAATAGATAGCCCAAGCCAAGCTCTAACTTTTATACAAAGGGACTAGGGTAGAGAACCTCTAAAATAAGGTGTATTTGTAGAGAGAGAGTGTATGTGGAGAGAGAGGCAGCCAGATTTAGGGTTTGGAGAGAAATGGGGATGAAAAAGTGATATAGAATCACGCTGCTGCGAACTGATATATACAGGGCTTGCTCGAGTGAAGGAGTGGTCGCTCGAGCGACCAGACACAAAAGGACCTCGCTCGAGCGCAAGAAGCGTTGCTCGAGCGAACAATAAGAAGCTTTAGGTCTGCAACCTAGATGCACGCTTGAGCGAAGGAACTCAAAACATGAAGCTCGCTCAATCACAAGAAAGCTCACTCAAGGGAAAAATACCAACCTTCAGGTCCAAAAGAGACACAGACGCACGCTCGAGCACATGAGTTCTTGTTCGAGCGAAGAAGCCAAATCCTGGACAGCAACCATTTGTTTCAATTGAAAACCAACTTGTTTCAAACACGCCCAACACATCCCAAAACTCAAACACAAGGAATTAAAGGATAGAAACAAGATATAAACAACTACATACAACTACGGAACCCGAGTGCGGAATACAATAAACGACGGGGAAGAAACCGGGATCGCTGTAGAAATAACTCACTTTTTCTTTCTTTTCCTGATGTGAGATTGTAACACTTTATATAAGTTAAACAATTCACCTTTTCTTTCTTTTCTCGATATGGGATTGTAATTATTTTAAAGTTAAATATTATGAGAGTTTCAAAATCTCATACAAATTTATTTTTAAATCAAAACTAAGTGGGATTGTGAAATAAAAGTTAAATGGAAGCTAACCAATAGGGATTTTCTTAGTTGTTTAAAATTAAGAAAATCAAAAAAATGAGTATGAGATATTGATCATAGGGTTTCTCACTAAAAATCTCTTTTTGCTTATATAAATGGGAGCATAAGATTCACTTTATGTAAGTGAAACAATTCACTTTTTCTTTCTTTTTCCGATGTGGGATCGTAAAATAAAAGGTAAATGAAAGTTAGCTAATGGGAATTAGAGAGGCATAGTTTAGGTTGGTGAATTTATCATACTCGATTATTTTGTAAACTCGTATGCATATTAATAAAAAAAAATTCAAATTCATTCTAAAGTCATGCTCATGTGATTTCAATATATTTATCTTTAATAAAAATATATGACATATTTATAAAATTATATTATTTAATTTTAAAAATTAAATATAATAAAATTACGTGATTATAAATGATAGTCTCGCTCAAAGTAAATTGAACTTTAATCTGTTCAAAATGTTGCTAATAAAAACTGAATATAAATCAAAGTCAATCAACTGTGGCTTGTTACATTGTCATCCATGTGGTCATAATCGTGGAATTAACTTGCATCATTATATTTAGAGCAAAATATTGTTTTAAAAATATAATTAATTGTAGTCATGCAAGCAAGATGGACCCAATTGGAGGAGATGGGTGACGAACTCCAAATTTCGAAACCCTTTTATCATAATAATAATAACATTAATTATTAAAAAAAAAATTAAAATTATATAAGTTAGCCTCTTATTAGATAGGCATATTTTTACCGTATAGTTTGGTGAACTATCAACCTAAACTATGATAAAAGCTTCCAACCTAAACTATCCCAACTTAAACAATTAATTTTTTTTCTTCTTTTCCTAATGTGGGATTATCAAATAAAAGTTAGCCAATGAAAATTTTCTTAATTGTTTAAAATTAAGAAAATTAGTATGAGATATTGAAACTCTCACAAGCCACCTCACTAAATGGGATGAGAGTATAAGATTTTCTTTATATGAGTAAAAAACTTTTTTTTTTCCTTCTTTTCTTGATGTGGGATTATCAAATAAAAGTAATTATTTAAAATTAAGAGAATCAAGAAAATTAGAATGAGGATTTGGAACTCCTAGAAGGTTTCTCATTAAAAAGTTCATTTTCCTTATATAATATATAGATTATATAAGGAAAAAGAGATTTTTTGTAAGGAGTTTTGTGAGAGTTTCAATATCTCATACTAATTTTCTTGATTTTTCTAATTTTAAACAATTAAGAAAATCTCCATCGACTAACTTTTATTTGCAAATCCCACATTGGGAAAATAAGAAGAAAAAAAAATGAGTTGTTTTACTCATATAAAGTGAATCTTATACTTCTCTCTCATTTAATATTGTAGTGTTGTGCATCTTTCAATTCAATATAGTTTAATTTTAAAAGTTTTAATTAATTAATTTTGACCTACCAATTAGGCTAAATCATTTTTGATTTGATTGATTTATTGGTTTTACCGCGATTTTAGCGGTTTTATCAAAATATATTGATTAGATTTGTTTGATTCAAAATAAATTAAAGATTGATCCGATTAAAGATTGAAAGACTGAGATTGCTTGATTAGAAATAAACTTTTCGTCCAAATAATTGTTAACTTTTATTTTATAATCCCATATCAGAAAAAAAAAAAAAAATTTGAGTTGTTTTACTTATATAAAGTGAATCTTAATAGTGTAGTATTGTGTGTATATTTCAATTCAAGACAGCTTAAATTTTAAAATTAAAATAACATCGAAAATTTTAATTAATTAATTTTTATATAAGTCGGTTGGTCATTTGACCTAACCGATTAGGCTGAACCATTTTGAATTTGACCAATTCACCAGTTTAATTGCAATTTCTCATACTGATTTTATTAATTTTAAACAATTAAAAAAAATTCATTAGCTAACATCCATTTAACCATATAAAATAAAACTCTAATTAGTTTATAATTTATTTTTTAATCCCACATCGGGAGAAGAAGAAAAAGCAAAGTTTGTTTCACTATATATTATATAAGGAAAATAGAGTTTTTAGTGAACAGTCTTGTGAGAGTTTCAATAGCTTATATTAATTTTTTTGATTTTCTTAATTTTAAACAGTTTAAAAAATCTCCATTTGTTAGTCTTTATTTGATAATCCTACATCGAGAGAAGAAAAAAAAAAGAGTTGCTTTACTCATATAAAGTGAATCTTATACTCTCATCTCATTTAATATTGTAGTGTTGTGCATGCTTCAATTCAATATAGTTTAAATTTTAAAAATTTTAATTAATTAATTTTTGTGTAACTAGTTGGTCTTTTGACCTAGCCGATTAGGCTAAATCATTTTTGATTTGATTGATTCGTTGATTTAACCACGATTTTAGTGGTCTAATCAAAATATATTGATTAGATTTATTTTATTTGAAATAAACTAAAAATTGATCTATTTAAGATTGAAAGATTAAGATTGCTTGATTATAAATAATCTTTTCGTCCAAATAATTGTTGACTTTTATTTTATAATCACATATCGAGAAAAGAAGAAAAAAGTGAGTTGTTTCACTTATATAATATAGCGATTCCGGTTTTAACTCATTATTTATTGCATTATAGACTCGGGTTGGTTTGGTTTTGAATGGTCATTCATATCTTATTCCCCTTGTCTCCCCTTCATTTTGGCCATCGAGTTGTAGTTGTGTGTTTGGAACAAGTTGGTTGCTTATTTTTCCAAGCTTTTGTTGCCCAAATTTTGGCTTCTTTGCTCGAGCAGCCATTCTTACGTTCGAGCGAGCTTCAAAAATTTTGCTCCTTCGCTCGAGCGGCAATTCTCGTGCTCGAGCACGATTCGTCAACTTTCAGTATATTTTTGCAGTTCTGAAAATGTTGGAAATGTGCATTCCACACTCGAGCGCCAACTTTCACGCTCGAGCGGAACCTTGTGTCTGACGCTCGAGTGGGGCTTTCCACGCTCGAGCGGGGTGCACGTCTAACAGTCCGAGAAGATGATATTTTAAGTCACTTTTTCATATCTCTCTCTCTCTTTCTAAAACTTTCCAAAAAGCTTGTTGTTGAGCCTCTCTCTCTAGAATTCACATTCTCTCTTAGATTTCATCTACATCCATTGATCTTTTCACCCTAGTACCTTTGAGAAAAAGGTAGAGCTCATTAAGATCTACATTTTGATCCGAATAGAAGTGGGTTTCGGCGTTCTTGGAAGTTCTCTCTTGTTTGACTCATCTTCTTTCTTTGAGGTAGGGATCTTTTCTACACCTTCATATGATATTTAGCTTAGTTATGTGAATTTTTGTGTAACAATGATGTGATTTGAGGGTGTTGTAAGCAAACCTAGGGTTTGGGTATATATGGAAAGAGGGATTGTTGTTAAACATGAAATACATGAATGTGGGTTTGGAAAATGATATGGTGTTGGGTCACAATAGTTGGATATGATATTTGGGTTGATGATTAGAAAAGGGGAAGTTTTGCCCTAAAATGACCATCATGATTATTTTATAGAGATAATTGAAATTGCCATTAAAAATGTTAAATTGAGAGAGTATTGATATGAATGGTGGGATAAGTTATGTGTTAACTCATTCTTTGGAAATTTGAATAAGTTATCTGCCCTGAGATTGAATATCTGTTTAGAAATAACCGTATTGGGCTATCGGTAGATGATAGCTATGATTGTTGTAGAAATTGCATGAGGATTAGGTGGATTGAAACTAATCTCTTGTTGTTTGACATTGGATATGACTATGCTTATATACATTGTAAATGTGTGATTATGTGGGAGTTGAAAAGGGATGTGCTCCATTGTTTGATGTTGTGTTTAAATACATTGCATATATATAAATGATTGTTTAGGAGGAGAAAGGGGCTGGACTCCATTATAATTAAGTTAGCCGGAGTCTCCTGGGTGAAAGTCTCGAAATTATACATGGGTGCCTAGCCCGCGGACAAAATATCCTTAAAATGGCAATCGTAGTGCTTGTATAGCCTACGTTTACAGGGGTCCCGTTTGACGGTTGCCCAGGGACGAAATTTCCATGAAAGAAAAGTTTGAAATGTTCATGCATTGTTGATGTGATTGTAGAACTGGTGAATTGCAGTCTCATCTAGATTGTTAAAAAGATAATGAAACTGCTCTATGTAATGAAATGAATGGAAATTGGTACTTTATGACTGTATAACTGTGGATGTCTCTATCACTGACGTTGTATATGCATAGTGTACTTATACCTTTGCTAAGTTTCATATATTGTGCTAGATGATTTCTACTGGGCTGTGGCTCACCCTATTTGGGAATAACATTTTCAGGTTTGGTGACTTACCTCCACGAAGGCAATAGCTTGGAGGGACATTTTGGGAACACGAGCTTCTTTATTTGATTTGTATATTTTTGTAAAGCCTAGGGATAAAGACGTCTGAGCTGGTCTCCCTTTTGTGTAACCAAGTCAAAGCTTGGAAAGATGTAAGCCAACAGGGCATTTAATTCTGTTAAACTCTTTTGTATAATTAACTTCATGTAATGAAAGGACTATTTACTCTGATTTATGCTGTTTTTAATATATGTTTGGGGTCGTATTTATTGTATTATTTTTGGGGGCGTTACATATAAAGTGAATCTTAATAGTGTGGTATTGTGTATACTTCAATTCAAGAAGGTTTTTTTTTTTTTTAAATATTCTAAAAACAAAAATTTAGAGAATTGAATCACTTTTCAAACTATTTGGGAAACTAACCTGCTTTTTAAAATCACATTTGGAAAATGCAATTTTAAATTGAAAATGCAATTTTAAAATCGCATTTTGATGACATGGACTTCACTTTTTGAAATTGCATTTTCAACATGCGATTTCACTTGAAATCGCATGTTGAAAATGCAATTTCAAAAAGAAGGTTAGTTTCCCAAATAGTTTGAAAAGTGGGTTAATTCTTTAAATTATTATTATTTTTTTAGAATATTAAAAAAAACTCTCAATTAAAGACAGTTTAAATTTTAAAATTAAAATAACATCTAACAGTTTTAATGAATTAATTTTTGTATAAGTTGGTTGGTCATTTGACCTAACCGATTGGGCTTAACCATTTTGGGTTTCATTGATTTACTGATTTAATCGCGATTTCTCATACTGATTTAATCGCGATTTCTCATACTGATTTTATTAATTTTAATAAATTAAAAAAAAATCTATTGGCTAACTTTCATTTAACCATATAAAAATAACTCTAATTAGTTTATGATTTATTTTATATTCCCACATCGGGAGAAGAAGAAAAAACAAAGTTTGTTTCACTATATATTATATAAGGAAAATGGGGTTTTTAGTGAGGAGCCTTGTGAGAGTTTCAATTTCTCATTTCAATTTTCTTGATTTTCTTAATTTTAAACAATTAATAAAATCTCCATTGACTAGCTTTTATTTAATAATCCCATATTGGGAGAAGTAGGAAAAACATGAGTTGTTTTACTCATATAAAGTAAATTTTATAGTCTCATCCCATTTAATATTGTAGTGTTGTACATGTTTCAATTGAACATAGTTTAAATTTTAAAAGTTTTAATTAATTAATTTTTGTGTAACTTGGTTGATCTTTTGACCCAGCCGATTAGGCTAAATCATTTTTGATTTGATTGATTTGTTGGTTTAACCTCAATTTTCACTACAAGAATTTTCACTTTTGGCGATTAAATTTTTAGTCGCTAAAAGTTAATTTTTAGTTACCGAAGGGTTTCAGCGACTAAAATTATTTTAGTGGCCAAATGTATACAATTTTCGACTAAATTTTTAGTCGCCAAAAGGTTGGGCATAAAATTAAATTAGTACATTTTCGGCGACCAATTTTTTTGTCGGCAAAAGCTTCAGTTATTGTTAACGACTAAACATTTAGTTGGGAAAAAAAAATTTAGCTACTAAATATATTAGTCGCCTAAAGTAAATACTTGTGTTTTGGGTACTAACATTTTAGTCGCCTAAAGACAAATTTTTTCGGCTACTACAGGTCTAGTCGCCTCAAGTCCCACATTTTTAGCTACTAAAATCTTAGTCGACAAAGAGTTCTTGTTTTGGCTATTAAATATTTGGTCGCCTAAAGTCCCACATTTTTTGCTACTAAATTTTTAGTCGGCAAAAGTGTTTTATTCATTAGCTTTTGTTTTTAGCTAAGAAATATTTTAATCGCCAAATGTTTCATTTTCTTTTGGCTACAAAACTTTTAGTCGCCAAATCTTTGCTTTTCTTTTGGCTACAAAACTTTTAGTCACCAAATGTTTTTTTTTTTTTTTTTTTCTGCTACAACTTTTAGTTGCCAAATGTCTATTTTTTTTGCTACAAAAATTTTAGCCGCCCAAACTGTTTTCCCAATTTCTTTTTAGCTACTAATTGTTTAGTCGCCAGAAACATGATATTATGTTAGAGAAATTTACAATGTGCACCCTTTTAAATGGTGCACATTGTAAAAAAGTTATGAATTTTTATGATGAATGTTATGATTGTTTGTGATATGTGTTATGATATTTTGTAATAAAGTTATAAATAACAAATTTATGATATGATGTGCACCCTAAATTAGGAATGATAATGTTATGACATTTTGTAATTTTTGTTATAACACTTTGAGATTTTGTTATGACATTTTTCAGTGAAAAGAAGTTACGACTTTTGTAGTGAAAAAGTTGTGACATTTTGGATTTAAGTTATGAAATCTTGTGAAAAAATTATGAAAGACATACCATATGCACTTTTTTTAGAGTGCACATTGTAACATCTCCCTATTATGTTTTATCGCAAAATTATAATTTCTCCACAACCTGTCTTTATTCCACGCAACCTATAATACGTATAAAAACAAAATGATACATATACTATCAATCATTCCACAATCTGCATCCATAGACAAAAAAAAAAAAAAAAAAAAAAAACTTTAAATGTCAAAGTCCATACAAACCAACTATTGTCCAAACTAAAATAATAATTCCATAAAAAATATAGAATCATACAAAAATCAAAGCCCTCTATATACAAAAAATACATTTACTAATCATTAAAAAAATTATAAAAAATGACGTAGTTGAATTGTGAGTCAGGGTGTCATTTTTTTAGGTAACTTCGTGAATAGTCATTAACTAAAATTATTTCAAAAATTATAAAAATGACGTAGGTGTCATTTTTTTAGGTAACTTCGTAACTAACATTAATTAAAATTATTTAAAAAATTATAAAAAATGATGTAGTTGAATTGTGAGCCAAGGTGTCATTTTTTTAAGTAACTTCGTGAAATTATCAATAAATTATGAGGGCTCACATAGGTAAATATGTAAATTATTTATTAAATTGAGGATGAGACTATATTTTTTAGGTAAGTAAGCAAATTTATCATGGAATTGTGGATGTGTAATTTTATCAAATAGAACTAATTAAGATGCATTCACATATTAAAAAATATTATGTTATTTTTGTGAAAAAATCTATATTAAAATTATGTTATTTTGGATTTATTTTTTTTCTTTTTTGTAATTTGCCTTATAGATATTTATTAAATGAATTTATGTAGTTAAGTTCTAGCATTTAAAAAATTTGACACAAAAATACAGATAGATAGGTAAATATATTAAAATTTATTTTTGCCACCACATGTTTAGACTCGTCAACTAAGCCTCTGTTTGGGAAGTTGAGGTTGGTTTTTTTTGGCTAAAATAGACACACACACACAAAAAAAACAAAATAGCTTTTTTAACCCAATAAGACAAAACATCACATCCAATCCATAATTATTGCATTCTTTCTCTCATAAAAAGTCAAACACGTTAAAAAACTCTTCCCAATCGAGGCCTTTTAGCCCTAGACTAAAATAGCCAAAAAAAAATAAAAAAGCTAACCCACTTCCCAAATGAACCATAAAATAATTTATATGTTTGTCGTTAGAACTGACAAAGATTAAAGTTCGGACGTCCACAACAAAACAGTCCAATGCTTGAACTTTTGACAAAAAATTCCCCTACGTTTTGAGAACTACCAAGCAAGAAAATACATGCGCTTTTTGACAAATATTTTTAAAATAATAATATTACAGTGATCTTGGTTTCTAACTCGACCTTTATGTTATGTCTCTTCCTCGTCTTTCTCTTTGAATTTGAGTTTTGGAATGTCTTGGGCGTGTTTAGAACAGGTTGGTTGCTAATTAGTCCAGAACCTTGTTGCCCAGAATTTTAGTCTTCTGCTCGAGCGGGCCTTCTTGCGCTCGAGTGGGGTTTGCAATCCTTCAATACTTTGTGCGTCTGCAAAAATACTGCAGAAGTGTTTTTCACACTCGAGTGGAGTTTCTTACGCTCGAGCGGGTCTGAGCTCGAGCGGCCCCTCTGGCGCTCGAGCGACTGTCTGAAATCTGTAAAATACTGGACGATTGTATTCTACGCTCGAGCGGGTCTCTTTGCACTTGAGCGGGCAGTGCCTTGCTGTTGTGCCTTGGCGCTCGAGCGGCATTTGTTGCGCTCGAGCGGGTTTAATTTATGTGTCTGATGCTCGAGTGTCAAACTCTCTACTCGAGCGGACTGTACGTATATCAGATTGCGAAAGTGACGTTTTAAATCACTTTTTTCTGTCCTGTCTCTCTCTCAAACTTTCCAAAATCCTAAGTTGAGAGCTTCTCTCTCTAAAATACTCTCTCTCTCTCTCTCTACATTTTGACCTAGATCTAGTGATCTTCTCACCTTCCTTCCTTTGATAAAAAGATTAAGCTCTTCAAGATCTCCATTTTTATCCGAGTAGAAGTTGATTTCGTCATCTTTGGAGTTCACCCCTTGCTTGGCTCATCTTCTCTTCTTGAGGTAGGGATAATCTACTCACTACTATGAGTTTTAACATAGATATTGGTCTTTTTGTATAAATGGCTGGTTTGGGTAATGTTAAGGTTTGAGGTTGGAATTGTGAAAGAGGGGTTTTCTTGTTTAGGCTCCATATGTGTATATAAGACCTTAAAAATGGGGTTAATGGTGTATAATTGATGAAATGGTGAGATTTGGCCTTGGGTGCACTATTTGAGAAAAGGGAAAAAAATGCCCTAATTTGAATTATAAAGGTTATTTGCATAAATAATGAAAATGATGCGAAAATATGAAATTGGTTTGAAAATCATGAAATTGGAGGAAAAGTGTGATTAAATGGTGTAGTTGGATTGATGAATCACTCACCTATGGGAAATGTGATAAATTATCTGTTGAAAAATTTATTTATCTGTTTAGATATATTTGTTTTGGGCTATTGGTGGAGGATAATCATAATTGTTATAGAAACTGCATGTTGATTAGGTAAATTGAAACTAATCGATTTGAATATGTCATTGAGTATGACAGTTGGAAGTAAACATTGTATATGTGGTTGAATTGGTCATTTTATATGACAACGTGTTTAAATACATTGTATATGTATCATTGTTTAGGAGGAGATAGGGGATGGACTCCGTGGATAATTAAGTTGGTCGGGGTGTCCAGGGTGAAAGTCCCGAAATCTTGTTTATATTTGGGTGTCGATTCCCACGGACGTAGTTCCGTAAAATGGCAAGTTATGGAAGTGTATGAATGATGTTTATAATTGAAGTGCTGATGAATCAGTTGTAGTCTCATTTCGAATTGTTTATATGATAATGAATTATGTCAATGAATTGACTTAGGTAATAACTGGATGTAAATTGAAATGTGGGTATCAATGTCGATTGATTATGGAAAAGGTTTAAGATGGTTCATAAGTGTTAAAAATTTATCGAATGCTAATGTTTTTGTTAATTCTCACATGTTGTTTAGCATATCTCTACTAGGCTTTGGCTCACCCTACTTGGGACACTATTTTTCAGGTACAGGTGATATGCCACCTTCAAGGTCTTAGCTTGGGAGATTTAGGAGTTGAAGACTCCATTTTTCTATTTATAGTTTGTGTTTAATGTAATTCCAAGTCGAGGGCTTTTCATGTATAGAGTTAGAACTCTTCTTTTGTTATAACCAAGTGATAACTTGGAAAGCTGTAAGCCCGTAGGGCATTTATTTTGTTGATAACATGTAATATTTTTGTAAAGAAGACTCTGATGAATGAAAATGCATTCTTTTCTTTATGTTCATGAAACTTGTGAGTGAATGATTTATGTCTTAAATTGAGGGCGTGACAACTTGGTATCAGAGCATACTGGGTTTGAATACTTTGGGTACGTGGGAAATAGTTAGTACCACAATGGGTTTGTCTCGCTTGTTAGAGACTTAAGTGAAATGTTATGTGCTTGTATAATAACATGTTTGTGTGACTATATGGGTATGGGATTTAGTTTTTCGGATGTTGATCGGGTCTATGGGTTTCTTGGAGTCCTGTTGGAAAGGCACTTGATCACTGCCATTTCTACCTAGAACTCTAGCAATGCCACCGAACGGTCATTATCTGGAAATGAAATTCGTATGTGTTTATGTGCTTATGTGCTTATGTGGAGTGAATTACAGTTGTCCATCGTATTAGGACGCGAGTGAGATAGCTTCGACACATTTGTAAATGTGCTAATCCTTTTGTTACCTTTATTAGGATGTCAGCACGAGGTCGTGGTGGTAGGCGTGGTAGGCCTAGGAGGCAGGAGATGCCTATACCAGAGGAGATTCCGGCGCAGGAGGAGGAAGTTGGTCAGGCCAACGTAACCGAGCCAGTAGGTCAGCAGGCCATGGGCGCCTTAGCCCGTGAAATGGCCGGAGGATTGAGGGAATCTATGAACATTCTCAAGGCTGAGAATCAAGTCCAGGCCCAAGTAGCTGAGGCAGGGCTCTCCTTTCTAAAGAGGGAGTTCTTTCGGTCGACTCTGGACGAGTTTTTGGGTGATCCTAAGGAGCCACTGAAGGCTGACGAGTGGTTGGACCAGATAATGAAGACGTTTGAGATGCTTGGCATCGAAGACGGAGTTTTGCGTTTGACCTTGGCATCCTTCCAGTCGAAGGGAGACGCGGGTCAGTGGTGGAAGTATGTACGGGGGCGAATTGGTGGGACTTGGGAAGCCTTTGTTGAAGCCTTCTAAAACAAGTATTTGCCGGCTACGGTGAGGGAGAAGTTAAGGGATCAGTTTTCTCAGCTCAAGCAGTTGAATACGCCTGTGGAGGAGTTCGAGGCCACCTTTACTAGCTTGTCTAGGTTTGTTCCGAAGTTAGTGGCGACTGAGGAATGCCGTTGTCTGGAGTTCGAGAAGAAGTTGAGGACTAGACTCATGTATCGGGTTGCCGGGTCCATGATTAGAGATTATGGGCACCTTGTGGAGGCTGCGCCCATCTTGAGATTATCATGCATGTATAGGAGGAGAGGATGAGGGGCTCCAGGAGGAGTCAGGATGGCTAGGGGGACGGTAAGAGGCAAAGGGGTTCTAACCTTCAGCAGTCCCAGGGAGTGCATTCAAGGTCTACCTTTCCAGTACCGAGTTCAGGTTCTGGAAGAGGCGGTCAGGGAGACATCACTTGTTACAAATGTGGTCAGTTGGGCCACAAGTCTCCAGCTTGCCCACAGAGAGGAGGATGGCAGCGTGCAGCATCATCTTCGGCCCGTTCTCAGGGCCAGAGTCAGGGTAGAGGCCAGTCACTCACTTGTTATCAGTGTGGGCAGGCAGGGCACCTGAAAAGGTTTTGCCCACAGTTGGGTGGCACACCTGGTGCTTTTGGTTCAAAGCAGACACAGAGTTACCAGCCAGCGCAGTCAGTTCAGGCCTCGAGGGCCAATCAGGGAGCTTCTTCGGCTCAGTCTGTGCAGCAGTCTTACGCTTCAAGAGGTGAGCAGGTAGTTCAGAGACCTATGGGGTGCGTGTATGATGTTACAACACCAAATTTTGTACCGACTCCATCTGTTATGAGAGGTACCTTTTTGTTTTGCAATTCAATTGCTAATGTGTTAATTGATACGGGTGCATTCCACTCTTTTATATCTTCTACATTTGCATCTATTTTGGGATTGGAGTTGGCGCAGTTAGCATCTCCTATTTGTGTGGTGTCACCTATTGGGGGTGAGATGGTTCTGAAACAGGGGTGTCGGGACTGTGATATAGAGGTCACCGACCGCCGGCTTCGATTTTCTTTTGTATTAATGGATATGTCTGGGTTTGATGTGATTCTGGGTATAGACTGGTTATCGTCATACCGGGCTATTATAGATTGTTATCGCCAGAGGGTTACTGTATGTACCTTGGGCGGCGAGTGTTTTCATTTCTTGGGAGATCGGGTTGGTAGGGTTTTACCACCGATGTATGATCCGCGAGGATGAGTGAGCTTTGTTGTCTTCTCACTAGCTTTGTGAGTAGTGAGTGTGACGAGACCCGGACTGAATTGCCAAGAGTGGCTTGTGAGTACTCGGACGTCTTTCCCAAGGATCTTATTAGTTTACCACCCCATCGAGAAATCGAGTTCTCTATTGACTTGACTTAGTGCTTGGCACGGCACCGATTTCCATGGCACCGTATCGTTTTGCCCCAGTCGATTTGAGTGAATTGAAGATTCAACTTCAAGAGTTGCTAGATAAGGGTTTTATCTGCCCTAGTACTTCGCCTTGGGGAGCACTAGCCCTCTTTGCTAAAAAGAAAGATAGGGCTTTGAGACTTTGCATTGATTATCGAAAATTAAACCGAGTTATGGTTAAGAATAAGTATCCTATGCCTCGTATAAACGATTTGTTTGACCAATTGAAAGGATCTCGTTGTTTCTCTAAGATAGACTTGAGATCGGGTTACCATCAGTTGAGGGTTAGGGAGGAGGATATCCCGAAGACGGCATTCCGTACGCGGTATGGCCATTATGAGTTTCTGGTGATGCCTTTTGGGCTTACCAATGCACCGACTGTGTTTGTGGACTTGATGAACCGGATCTTCCAGGAGTTCTTGGATCGCTTTGTGGTTGTTTTCGTGGACGAAATTTTGATTCATTCACCTTCTGAGGGGGAGCACAAGGGACACTTGCGAGTGGTGCTTGAGTTGCTTAGAGCCCATAAGCTGTGTGCTAAGTTTGGGAAGTGTGAGTTCTGGCTAAGAGAGGTTAAGTTCTTAGGCCATGTGGTATCCGAGGAAGGGGTGACTGTACATTCATCCAAGATAGAGGCAATGCAAGATTGGGCGCAATCTAAGAACGTCTTCGAGATCCGTAGTTTCTTGGGGTTGGACAGGTATTACTGTCAGTTTGTGAAGGATTTCTCCAGGCTAGCTTTGCCTTTGACCAGATTGACACGGAAAGGGGTCAAATTTGTATGGAATGAGACTTGTAAAAAGTCGCTCCAAGAGCTTAAGGTTAGACTTACCACAGCTCCAGTCTTGATTATTCTGGAGAGGGGTTTGGGTTATGTGGTGTATTGTGATGCCTCACAAGAGGGTCTGGGTTGTGTATTGATGCAAGAGAGGAAAGTAGTAGCCTATGGTTCACATCAGTTGAAAACACACGAGAGAAATTATCCTACTCACAACCTAGAGTTAACGGCTGTGATATTTGCCTTGAAGATTTTGAGGCACTATCTTTATGGTGAGAGATTCGAGGTGTTTTCGGATCATAAGAGTTTGAAGTATCTATTTACACAAAAAGACTTGAATTTAAGGCAGAGAAGGTGGATGGAGTTCATAGAAGATTATGACTTCGAGTTGCATTATCATCCGGGAAAGGCTAATGTTGTTGCTGATGCCTTTAGTAGGAAGTCCATTAATGATGTAGCTTGTATTGCTATCTAGGAATGGGAGATGTTGGGTGCTCTGGGTGAGTTTGACTTGCGTCTGGGCGAGTCTGTGGAGTCTGCAGCCTTGTTTTCTGTAATTGCACAACCTACACTTGTGAACCAAGTGTTAGAAGCACAGAAAGGTGACTTTGAGATAGAATCCCTTCGGGAGAAGATCTCCAGTGGGAAGGTAGAGAAGGGTTTGATTGTATATCCTGACCTGAGTGTGAGGTACCGAGACTGCTTGTTTGTGCCGGAGTCTTGACGAGAGGAAGTACTCTGAGAGTTTCACCATTCACGCCTTGCGGTGCATCCAGGAGGCAAAAAGATGTATCACGATCTGAGTTGCCAGTTTTGGTGGAGAGGTATGAAGAAAGATGTGGCGGTGTTTGTGTCAAAATGCCTTACTTGTCAGCAAGTTGTAGACACCCCATTTTTGACCATCCTCAAGACTTGGACGTCACCGTTTGAACACTCGGTGATCATCCATGTTTGTGTTCGTTTGGAGTTCCCGGAGGTCTCGGCTACGCGCCTTGCCTCAGAGGGAATGCCTTGTGAGGCATCCCCACACATCACCGGCCATGGCCATGGGCCACCGGCTGGTATTTTGTTTCCATCGGCAATGTATATTGCCGGTCGGCATCATTTGTTGCCGGTCGGCACTCCCTTTTGTCAAAATGGAATTTTTGGGTAGCCGACTACTGTTCATCTGCTTTTGCAGATATTTTAAAACAGTTGTATGGCATTTTGTTCCCCTCCATACACGTGCATGGAGGGATGGCTTCCTTGTTAGCTTACCTTGTAAGCTTTACAAGATTGGCTCCTCTATAAGAGGAGCCCTCCCCTCTTGGCTCTAGGTTAGACATTTTAGAGACAAAACATACAGAGGAGAGCTCTGGATTAGGGTTAGGGTTTGTGTCTCACCTATCTCCATTTCTCTCTTTCTTTTTACCTTTGTGTGTGTCTAGGTGCATTTGTGTCTTACTATTACACACAAACACATAGTATTACACCTTCCCTTGGCTACTGAGGTTCCAAGAGGTTGTTCTTGAAGTTCTTGGGTGGTTTTGAGCATGGAGAACCAGCTGGTCCACCATTTTTGAAGAAAGGCTACAAGGGTAAGAAACTTGCCTTTATATTCCCCATTTTTGCATTGTATTTTTACCTATCTTAGAACTGTTTTTGTGCTTAGTGTATAATATAAAAAGTTCTGTTTTTAAGCCCTCAAAATAGTTTATTTAGAGTGTTTTTTGGTTTGGAGGAGTTTGACCCCTCTTAGGCCTTGAAAGGCCCCATTTTGTGCCATTTTGAGTGAGCTCCGAGACCTTGGTGTTTGGGCCTCCTCACCACTGAAATCTTGAGGGATTTTAGAGGTGAGGATGGTGCCTTGAGGTCCCAAGAAGGAGAGGGCCACCCCCTCTCCTTGTTGTCCTTGAAAAGGACCATTTTTGGCCTCTTGAGGGAGCACCTAGCTAAGCTTCATGTTGACCATGCCTTAGTTGTTTTTTGTACTTATTATGTCATAATATGCCTTTGTTTTTAATTGGTTTTGGTACACCATGCATGCTTAGCATACCTACCTTGTAATGCCATGTTTAGGCCTTAACATGCCTTAGGTTGTAAACCATTGTTCAAGCATGTTTTAGGCCTAGCTTTATGAAGCTTTAGTGCATGTTTTTGTATGCTTTAGCTCTGTTTTAAATTGCTTGAGTCATACTTGCCATGTATTGCATAGCTCCTTTGCATTTTTGGTTTGTTAGCCTTAAGTTTTGGGCCTTTATTGCATGCTTAGCCTATCTTGTTTGCTTGGTTTGACACCATCTTAACATGATTCCAGAGCTTACATTGCATGCCATTAGTCCATGCTTAGCCTCTTTTAAATGTGCTTGAAAGCTGCCCTTGTTTGCTTAAGTATAGGCCCATTAACATGTGCATGTGTGTAAGTGTGTTTGGTCCCTTTTCTTAAGTTTTTGGCCACTGTTTTGGGCCTAATTAGAGCTGCCCAAATCATGTTTAAGTCCATCTCTTTGCTTGTTGCATGCTCTCCTTGTATATTGTAGCATATTGGTGAATTGTTGCATGTTTGAAATCACATGATTGAATGAAGTCACATGTTGGCTTACATGCTTAAATGCCTACATTAGCCTTGCACACTTGTTAGTTGCATTGCTCTGTGCCTTGCATTTCTTGCATGCTCATTTGCATTGCCGTATTGCATGCCTAGTTAACATGCTTAGGTTGTATTGCATTGGCATGCATACTTGGCCTCTTGACTATCCATGATAGAGGTTAAGTCCCCATTGGTTTGATTGTGTGCATTGCATTTCATTTGACATAGAAATGCATAACTTGGTCTCTTGGACTATCACGCATTGAAATGCGTGATTGATGGTCCGAGAACCAAGGAGCATGTCCCTTTGAGTCACTAACATGATAAGGGACATGATTGGTGCATATATGCCTTGAATTGTATTGCCATGCTCTGCCTTGCCCTCTGTTGCTGTCAATTGCAGGTTCTGCAGGAAATCTATGCCGACCGGCAGTGCTAAGTGCCGACCGGAAATCCTCCCTCTGCCGATAGCTTCACCAATGGCCGGTGGCAACATACCACTGCTGGTGGCAATCCTGCTCAGCCGGTGATGTCTCCCAATGTCCAGAGAAGCATTCCTGAGACTTTGGAAGTCTCCAGAGGAGTATATCAATGAAAACAGAGGCAGCCTATGCATGGCGATGCATTTCCGAGCAAGACCCGAGCGCGCATCGCATTGAGCTCTCTTCCCGAGGCGGTTTACTGTTTTTCCTAGCTTAGTTAGTTTGTTAACTAATTAAGTAATTTGTAATAATTAATTAGCTTGCGAGTTAGTTAATTTGTAATATTTATTCGGTCCCTCCGAGCGAGGGCAAATCTGTAATAAGTGTGGGTGCGTGTGTGTGCATGTCTTCCAATCCCCACTTCTTTCTTCCCTTTTACTTACCCGCTTTGATGGTTAGTAATAGGACATGTTTAATTTAGCATACCTTATGCTATGCATGCGTGCATTCATACATTTGTCTCGCATGCATCGGGCTCGGTACATCATGCTAACTGCATTTGTACTTCAATTCCAAATTGAATACGTGCATCAATTGATTGCATTTCACATGCCATTTTAGGATTAGCCGAGCCTATCCTAATTGCACTTCGTATGCGATGCATTAGCCACTTTAACATGAACTAGAATCACGCATGTCTGCTAACTAGTTTATTGTTTTGGCACGGAGTACGATGTAAGTATTTATGCTTTAGCATATCACATGCGTGTGAATGTTAATATGACAGCATGCTTACCATGTGGCTAGATGATTATGTGATAAACTGTTTGAGTGCTTGTGGGTGAAGGTTGGATTGTCTGAGTTGGAAAAACTCGTTGAAATCTGTATTTTAGCCTACTTGCGAGTAGCAAATTCCAAAATGTTTTTCAAGACAAACGGATATGCAACGTTTATTTCCAAATTAGGCAATCTAGTCTATACTTGTGTGTTGTGCGCATAACATAGTAATTCTAGGCTAATAAATGGAATAAGAATACATAACGTTTTCAAAACTAGATATCACGGTTAGTAGAGGCCGATCTTCGGATCGAGCGAGAGGGGGTGCTCATAGCTGACCTTCCCCAATCGTACCCAAGCTCTCGAGCCGAGGCAACTTTGGCAATGACGGACATGTGGCCTTCGGCACCGAGTCAGGGTTTCCTAAATTCTCCCATTTTAAAATATTTAGGTGGCGACTCTGTATCTGGCAAAGCAGTCCATGTTTGGCACTTCTTTTCAAAAAATCTATTTCTCAAAACGATTTGCCGGATTTGGACTCTTTGGTTCAGATTAAGAACCGTGACACAAATTGAGTCTGAACTGTAGCGAGGCCCCTCGCAGACGTGTTACAGTTTCTGGCGACTCTGCTGGGGATTTTTAGAGAGCTTGACTCGAACTCGTGATATCCTATTTTGACTTCATTTATGTGTCTTTTTGCATTGCATGTGCATCGGTGCACCTAGGACACAGTGTTTGCCATCTGCCATTCCTGAACGGTTTGCCGGAGGCTTGTCTTGTCAAGGCATGACCATAAGGCTGACCGGTTATGGGCTCTAACAGTATGGGAACACAAACCCCGGTTTTACCGGGGCACCCTTTTCGACCATTCGACCTAGTGCATATTCGGATCCATAGTGACCATTCCAAGTTAGGACAGGTTGCTCACCCGATTATAGGTTGTTTGAAACTGCTGCGTGCATAGTGAAACCCTAGCTCCTGACAAAATAGGACAGGGAAACCCTACCCCAATATAGGGGTGTTTTGGTTCTCACTTATCTGCTATGTGCTTTAGAGTATATCTCTACAGGGACGTACATAACAGTTTGCAAGTTTGAGTATCAGGCCTGAGGGCACCAGTATCAGTGTTGTTGAGAATCGGTTATCTGCGGGTATCAGGTTCAGTTTTGGGGACAGTGACTTCTGGGGAACAGTGATCAGCAGTATAGTACAGTTGTTCCGCTACACCCGTGTTTGATCCATTTAGGCTGAAATGCTGCTTGTTGTCTCTTTCAGTTCGGACAGCTGGTACAGAATAGCTAGTGCTCCCCCTTGCTGAGGCAGGACTTATGACGATGCAGAATTCAGAAGAGATCGTGGTTATGTCAGCTGCATTAGATCAAGGGATCACTCTGCAAAGTGAGACCAACATTGATATGTCACATCTACCCAGGTCGCCTGTTGCGCACCCGGTTTGGACCCCCCCAGCTATACCAGGCTCGTGAGCCCACCACATTTGAACTAATGGGGATGATAGGTGATCTCCAGAGATCCGTGGCGGATCTCGCCTATGGAATGTCAGCTTCACCTCCAGCCACACCATATGCCGGGAGTTTTGTACCCCAGGAGCCCCCGCTGTTGGGGCGGATTGTGATTGAACTTAGCCAACCGGAGATGGCCTCCAGCTATGGTAATGACATATCAACATCAACCCAAACCCTCGATCAGGCTGAGGCCAGAGGAAAAGACAAAATGAAGGCAGATGTCGATCCCATTGAACAACTGCTGCGGGCAGTCGAGGCTTTGAAAGTCGGGGGGATGAACAAGCAACAGATATCCGCAGTTGTGGCAAAAACTGTGGAGGATGCTTTCCCCACTCCACCTGAGGGTAGTTCAAGTCAGTCAGAAAATCGGGATAGGCCCCGTCATGCCAGAACAGTTCCTTCTGCTCCCAGCCCTGCACCTGGGAAAGATCAGAAAGCCATGGCAGTACCTGCCGACCCTTTTGCTTGTGCGTCCAGTAAGAACGCCCAGACTTCAAAATACCTGCTCCGAGGGCGCAGGGTCTTTCATGCTCTCTACATGCCTCTGTCTAAGGCACTTCAAATCCTTGCCGAGAGGGGGCACCTTAAACCCTTAGAGCCTCGGCCTCTCCCAAAGAATCTTTCTGCTACGCATGATGCTGCTCAGTACTGCGCGTACCACCAGCAGACAAGCCATGCAACCGACAATTGTTTCCGCCTCCGTCATGAGGTGCAAGATTTGATTGACAACGAGGTTATCCTCCCGCCCACCTCAGCCAAGTCCGTTACCACCCAGTTGATGGATTTTGAGGACACAGATACTGCAAGTATGTAATCAGAAGGTGAACCACCTGCGGGCGGCATTCGGTATATTTTTGGATGTGGCGTCTGGCACGCATTTTTGAGCATCGGTGAAACCGAGTTTTGTAAATTCTGGCTTGGGTATCGAGTCAGTCTTTTGTTTTGAGTCTGTCTCTTTGTCTTGAGTCAGTCTTTTTTTTTTTTTTTTTTTGCTTAAGGGTCTGTCTTGTTATGTCGAGTCAGTCCCCTTTGTATAGAATACCGGGTGATTCCGGGGTTGTTGCCTCGAACACCGTTTTGTCTTGTAATTACCCGTTTTTGTTTTTGAGTCTGTTTCTGCCAAGGGGCCAGTTATACCAACAAATCTGAATGAAACAGCGGTGGCTATCTCATTTTCATGCTTGCTTCCAGTGTAAGTTAATTGTGCCAGAGGACTCGAATGGACTGACAGTACATCTCGCCTACTCTCCTGCGCGCCAAACTCATTGCATTAGCCTGAGTTTTTCAAAAACCTTTCGAACACTGCGGTGATAAAAACGAAGAGGAAGAAATTCCTCGGGTTTTGCAAAATTTTGATCATTTTGAGAAAAAGAGAAGCATACTAAGCCCTTAATGAATGAAATCATGCTTGTCAGCGTGAGTACTGGAAAGGACCCTAGCTTGATCCAGATTGGTTCCATACTATCTTCGGCGCGAGCGATTTGTCGCTTTCTTAAAAACTTTAAAAAACAAATGTTTTACGCGGCCCTGTGAAGACCTGTGTGGAATCGCTCTTGAGATTGTGCAGCCTAGGATCGCTCTCAACCTCAAGATTCAACCCGTCCGTTTCGAATCTTGAACCTGTTCAGAAAGTTCAACGGTCAAACTCCATGTAAGGTCTGTATGGCCAGATCAGAGGCAGCCCTCGAACAAGAGGCACCAAAGTCGAATCAAAACGAGTAGATCTCACCAGAAGAAGCTCGTGGAGCATCCATGATGGATTCTCTTATAAATCATTGCAACAGCCGTTCTCTTAGATATAGAGGGGCTTCAACTTCAAAAACCATTCGGCATGGACTTGTTACACTTTTACCTTTTGAGAGGCTCGCTGCGCCGAAAACCCGGAAGGGCGACCCAGGCAAAAGTTAGAGCAAGAGAAAAATACAAGAAAAAGAAAAAAAGAAAAAATACAAGAAAAACGAAAAGAAAAAGAAAAGAAAAAGAAATGAACAAAAGAAAACGAAAAGAAGCTCGTAAGGTCGAAAACCCGCATCGGGCACCTTGGCAAAAGTGAGAGCCTGAAAAAAAGTGAAGGTTAAAATACCCGAGTGTACCTTAACCGGAACTACGTAAGGCTTGATTCCCATGTTTGGGATACGTAGGCAACTTCATTCTGAAGTCCAGCCCCCAACGCTTTCATAGCGTCTCAGTCCATGCAATGGTTTCGACTTCATCCCAAAGTCTAGTCGCCAACACCTTCCAAGGTGATTGTGTCCATATATCTGTTATAACCATCTTCGTCATCTCTGTGTCCAAGAGTTCGACCATCATCGATGAAGACTGTTTGCGGACTGCTGCGGCACCATCCAAACAAAGGGCAACTTTCTGTTGCCACGAGTCGTCGTGAGCCGCCATTCAAACCAGGGGCAACTTTCCGTTGCCGTGCGGCGTTCTTCAAGCCAGGGGCAATTTTCCATTGCCTTCGATCCGAGGTTGCGCATCTCAAAGAGTAAGTTCCATGCTCGTTGAGCATCAGCCGTTTGCAAAAATAGTTTTTGAAAATTTTTACTGAGGTTGACTATTTTCTCGAAAACTATTTAATTTTCCAAAACTGGACCATTTTCTTGGACCCAAAAAGGAAAATTTTCAGTGCTTACTGCCTGACTTGCATGGTTTTCAAATCAAAAATCGAACAAGTACGTTAATCCGACTCTCATCATTGATCAAAACTGTTTTAGTAGAAAACCAAAACGAAAAAATGGTCAAAATGATGAATTAGGGGCACAGTTGAGTCAGGCGTTCTGTCTTTCCCCCGTCGTCAACGTACTTGCCAGGAGGGCACTCTACCCACCAGAAGAAGTAGCTGTGAGCTAACGGCATCGGGCATGAACCCGCAACTTCCTATTCATTCATTAATCACCTTGGGGAGGGACGAAAAATGAGAGAATAAAGAATAGAGAGGTGTAAGTTGAGAGAAAAAGCGAGCCAAAGGGTTTTAAGAGAAAAACCGAGCTTGAGTGCCAGAGTGATGTGAGAATCACAAATGAGAAAACGGTGGGAAACAATACCGAGAGAAACTGGCTCCTCGTGATTTGAGATCCCCCGTCTTCGTTAACACGTCTGTATGTCGTGTCTTTTGTTTTGTTTACCTCAACCTTTGTTTTAGGTCCCTTCCGAGCGTGTCTCGTTGTGTTTGGGTCATGTACCCCCTTTGTTTGAGTCTTTCCCGCTGTGTTCAGTTGTAGGCTCGATACCCCGGTTAAGAAAACCCTTTTTCCGAAAGTTAATCAGTTATGCTTAGGGTGCTGTGCCATTCTCTACATTTGGGCAAACCAAAAGAAGGAAGGGAAAATTTGGGGCATCCGAGCATGTTTCAACCCTAGCCGGTTTCACCTTTGAAGGCCGTCTTGTCAGATTGGGCTGTTTTGTTTAAAGTTTGCCGTGTGCAGAATAAACCAAGTGTTGGGTTATGGGCTGTATGCAGATTAATCCTCAGCAGAGTGCGGGCCGTGTGTTCAGGTTAAGCAGTGGTTCGTATGGGTTGCTTTGCTGTTACTTGGTTTGGTTATCTTGTTATTACAATGCAAGTGTTCAACATTCAAACCACAGATCAATTCCATTTACATTGAGGTGTAACATGATGTGATGCGATGTAATACATGAGATATGTAAATGTAACACTTTTCAGATAAAAAGTTCGTTTCATTTCATAATCTTTTAAGTACAAAGTTTTGAGGAAAACAAAAATCTGCCCGCGGCAGTACAAGGTAATCTATCCACCAGCGAAGAAAGAAAAAGAAAGAGAAAACAAAAGAAAAAGTACAAAAAGAAGAAAAGCAGCAATCTGGGTCATCCTCAGTAGTCTCGAGCCCGGGGGTCTGCCCTCGCCCTCTTCCTGGACGAAGGTCCAGGAGCATCATTAGCATCGCCGTCTGAGCCTGAGTCTGAGTCATCTCCAGCCTCCTCAGATGACCCGGCCTCTGCCTCTGCCTCGGACTCATCATCGTCGTCATCATCGTCGTCAGGGGTCGGCGCCCGAGAACTACTCCCGATATGAGTGCGCCCTCCCCTGGTACGGGGACGTGCAGTGTCTCCACGCCCTCCCCGAGCAGGAAAAGAAGGCCCAGCTGGAGCATCGCCCACTGGAGGGATCTGGAAGGGAGGCTGAAAATCACAAAAGGCAAATGCATTAGTATACTGTGGACAGTTTATCAGTGCAGAATGCAGTGTATGAGTACAGTGTCAGGATGCTGTGAACAGTTTATCAGTGCAGAATGCAGTGTATGAGTGCGGTGCGTGGATACCGAGAGCAGTGCATCAGTGCAGAATGCAGTATACAGTGTGTGAATGCCGTGGGCAGTTTATCAGAGCAGAGTACAGTGCAGAATACAGTGTATGCAGTGTATCAGATGCTATGAGAACAGTATGTCAGGTGTTGTGTCGTGCATCAGATTACGTGAAGCAGTGTATGAATGGTTTGAGGCCATTGTCAGAAGAACACACCAGAATACTGTAAAGGGCCAGGAGGTCAAAGGTCCGCTGCAGCATCCCCATCATGGAGGCGTTCAACTCCACGGACTGTCGGGTGTACGCGGAGGACGCCTGAAAGAGTATAAGATACATCAGTGTTCTGCGGAATATCAAATAAACTGAAATGAAATGCTAGATGCAAGATGCAAAATGAAGTAATACATACTGGAGGCAAGTCGGGGATGCCGACTAACTCATGACCAACCGGGGGAGGAGCAAAGGGGATCTGGTAGGTTGCCCCATCCTGCCCTCTATATGATAGTACAGTGGGCAGGGCGGGCCAGCCAGTCCCTCGTCCCCCCCGAGCTCCGCTCCTGCCATGCCCTCGAGCCCTCCTCGATGTGCCCGCTCCAGCCCCAGCTCCCACTCTGGCTACCGGCCCCGCTGGCCTCTCTCCCTCAGCTCGGCGACCACCACTCAAGGGTCGCATAATATAGGTCCGGACGTACTCTGTGTAGTCGTCCTCGCCTCTGTGATGCTCCTCACCCCAGCCGGTCGTGTACTCCCTCATGTGCCTAAGGGAGTGTCCCTCTGTATCTCTCATGTGGGAAGGAGGCGGACCCGGCACTATCTGCTCCGGTAAACCTAGGGTCTGGCGCAATAAGCGCTCGCCCAGGTACCAAGCCCGACAGACTGGGCCCTCCAGCAAAATCCGACAGGGAGAAGTCTCCTCTGAGCCCTCATAATGATCCCTCACCCCAGCCGGCAACGAAGCCCAGGGCTGCCAGGTGATCTGAAAATGAAACGCAGTGTATTATCTATCTGTTATTGAAAACATATAGTGCTAAGCAAAGCAAAAATAAACTCTAAAGTTGAACATACCTCCGCTACAGTGATGGTGTCGAAGTATCGGTGAAAGAAAACGAGAGACTCCCGCGGTCTCCGCACGCATCGCACGTCGAAGCGATGAGAAAAGGGGACGCCGAGCGGGATCTCCTCAACGGGCACTGGGGCAAGCCTAGGAAAATAGGCATACACCCACAACTACAGAACAGATATCAGTAAGACTATCAGATAAGGCAGAATACAGAATAAAGCAGAAATGGCAGAACCGTGTGTTGTGCAGTGTATTGTGCAGAGTGTACAGTGTGTGCAGTGTGCAGTCAGTGTAAAACAGAGTATATGTGTGCCGGGTGTGCAGTATACAGTCAATGTGGGGCAGTGTACAGTATATGTGCAGTGCGCAGAATACAGAAAGCAGAAGACAGAAATGTAAAATGGGAAGAAGACGTACCTCCCAGGCTCGCCAGTAGCCACCAAGGAGCTGTCCGCTGAGGCGGGAGGAAGAGCTCATATAACCGTATAAAGTGGCCAGAGCGGCGCCACCCCAGTCGTAATGGCGGATCTGCCTGACGTCCACCAGCGCGCTCAGCAAGCATAAGGGCACGGTGTTCGCCCGATCGGCGAAGATAGTCGTCCCGAAGAGGAACATGATGAAGCCCCGAGCATACTGGTCCACCTCCTCTGGAGACATCTGTGCCTCCTCTGCCAAAGCCGGCTGGACCCGAAAGTGGCTCTCAAACCACGAGTACCTAACAAACCCCGCTCGAGCGAGGGGAGGCTGAGTGCCAAGCAAGTACAGCTGGGCAGTGTCCCACTCGTCCATATCCGTGCCAAAGGGGATCGGGTCACCCCCTACCCCAATGCCAGTAAGCATCGAGAAGTCATAAGGGGTCATCATCATGTCCCCTGCGACGGAGAAGTGGAAGGAATCGGTGGTATCCCACCACCTCTCCGCCAGAGCAGCGAGCAAGGGCCTGCAGGTAGTCAGCCGAGAGAGCCCCTACAGAAGATGCCAAAGCCGGCCTCGTTGACGATGTCACGGACCGCATCCGGCAGCTCGAGGTACCAGTCCCGAGCGCCGGTGTTCCCATACCCGCGAATGGTATGGGAATCTCCCTGTAATCAAAAACAACAATTGCAAAGCAATATTCAAAATGTAGTTCTAAGAAGCATATGGGCATATGGCATGCGTGCATGTTTTCAGATTCAAACAAATACCGGGTGCCGGTGTGCTTACAGTGAACTACAGCGTGTGATGTGTCAGCATGTTTGGGTGGTTCAGGGCAGATGTAGCATGCGTGCAAGTTTTAAACAGATTCAAATACCGGGTGCGGGTGTGCTTACAGTGAACTACGACGTGTGATGCGTCACTGTATTCGAGTGGTTCAGTACAAATATGGCATGCGTGCATATTTTCAGACTCAAGCCAATACCGGGTACTAGTGTGTATGCAGTGAAATACAGTGTGCGCCGTGTGTTTGGGTGATTCGGGGTCAGTGCAGTGTGTGTGCATGTGTCAGTCTCAAACAGATATCAGTTGCACGTATGTTTACGACCAACTACAGTATACAGCACATCAGAGTTAAGCAGTTAAAGAGCATAACTAGCTACGGCAGTTTTGCATCCTACATTGCAGAAAGTAAAGCAGAGAAAGGAAAGTAGAGAAAGGAAGTTACCTCGGAAGCGCCGAAGGACAGGTGGGAGGTAGGCTCACGCAGTAGTAGCTCGGGAGGCACGTGCCTATCAAAGCTCCTGAACTGGCGTAGTCCGTCAGGGAGCATCTCGTGAACCGCAGGCCTGTAGGTCTCCGGATCGAACGATCGGACGCGGAGTGGCAAGGGCTCGACCTCAGGGTCCATCTCGTGCTCTGGAGGGATCCCGCCCTATGGAAGGTCGTCCGCCATCTCGAAGAGAATGTGAAAATGGCCGGAAGACGAAAAATCGGGCAAGAAGGCGAAAAGTCAACAAAAAGTCAAACCCCGAGAGGGTCGGAAAAGGCCAGAAAAGCCGGAGTGCGGAAAAGGCACGGGTATCGAGGAAAACTCGAGGGAAACAAGCCTCGAGTGGCGAAAATCAAGAAAGAAACACCGAAATGAAGTTTTGTTCGGTTGAAAATGTCCGAAACGCGAAGGAGGTCGCGAATCGAACGACGAAACGGGAGCTAGAACGCAAGAAAAGGCGAGAATCAAGGGGGGAAAACACTCTAGAGAGAGAGGGGGGCAATTTTCGACCAAAGGAGGAGTGAAAAAATAGGGTTAGAAACCCTATTTTAAAAGACCCGTGCCGAAATGACAAAACTGCCCCGACACAGGAATTCTTTGCCGGTCGGCAACATTCTTTGCCGGTTGGCAAAATATTGTGCCGATGGAATTATATGAGTGCCGATGGACGGCCGGTGACTCATTCTGATGGCCGGTGGACATCCGGTGGTCTTCTACAGTGATTTTGGAGCTTTCTACACCCTTGTTTGAGTCGTGTGTGGGGTCCAGGGCCTTTAGTGCTCAAAACAGTGCAAAACAGTGCATTTCCGACGCTCAACCGGCCTCCGTTTTGACCTCGGGTCGTGTCCTCTGTGCGTGGCACTCGAATTCGTGCAAGGTGTATCCTTTTCGTATCCTTTTTGGCTTTTACAAAACTCAAAAAAGTTGCCCCATGCGTATCATATATCATCGCACTGTCTTGTGCATTTCAAATCATCGCACTGTCTTGTGCATTTCAAATCATTGCACTGTCTTGTGCATTTCAAATCATCGCACTGTCTTGTGCATTTCAAATCCATCGCACTATCTTGTGCACTCGCGTAGTCTAAAACGCATCGCGTGGTTTTGCGTGTCTCATTGCATTTTGCATGCATTCAATCATTTCATTACTTGCGTAGACCGCATGTTTTGCCTGCGTAGACCGCATGTTTTACTTGCGTAGACCGCATGTTTGTTTAAATTTCACTACTTGCGTAGACCGCATGTTTTGCTTGCGTAGACCGCATTCTTATGTTCAATTTCATTACTTGCGTAGACCGCATGTTTTGCTTGCGTAGACCGCATTCTTATGTTCAATTCCATTACTTGCGTAGACCGCATGTTCTGCTTGTGTAGACTGCATGATTTGTTCAAACTTCATTACTTGCGTAGACCGCATGTTTTGCCTGCGTAGACCGCATGATTTCCTTGCGTAGACCGCATGTTTTGCCTGCGTAGACCGCATGTTTTGCTTGCGTAGACCGCATGATCATTCAATTTCATTACCTGCGTAGACCGCATGATTTCCTTGCGTAGACCGCATGTTTTGATTGCGTAGACCGCATGATTGTTCAATTTCACTACTTGCGTAGACCGCATGTTTTGCTTGCGTAGACCGCATGCTTGTTCAATTTCATAACCTACGTAGACCGCATGTTTTGATTGCGTAGACCGCATGATCATTCAATTTCATTACTTGCGTAGACCGCATGTTTTGCTTGCGTAGACCGCATGATTGTTCAATTTCACTACTTGCGTAGACCGCATGTTTTGATTGCATAGACCGCATGATTGTTCAATTTCATAACCTGCGTAGACCGCATGTTTTGATTACGTAGACCGCATGATCATTCAATTTCATTACTTGCGTAGACCGCATGTTTTGCTTGCGTAGACCGCACGATTGTTCAATTTCACTACTTGCGTAGACCGCATGTTTTGATTGCGTAGACCGCATGATTGTTCAATTTCATAACCTGCGTAGACCGCATGTTTTGATTGTGTAGACCGCATGATTGTTCAAATTTCATTACTTGCGTAGACCGCATGTTTCATTTGCGTAGACCACATGTTTGTTCAAATTTATAACTTGCGTAGACCGCATGTTTTGCTTGCGTAGACCGCATTCTTATGTTCAAAGTCATTACTTGCGTAGACCGCATGTTTTGCTTGCGTAGACCGCATTCTTATGTTCAATTTCATTACTTGCGTAGACCGCATGTTTTGCTTGCGTAGACCGCATTCTTACGTTCAATTCCATTACTTGCGTAGACCGCATGTTCTACTTGCGTAGACTGCATGATTTGTTCAAACTTTATTACTTGCGTAGACCGCATGTTTTGCCTGCGTAGACCGCATGATTTCCTTGCATAGACCGCATGATTTCCCTACGTAGACCGCATGTTTTGTTTGCGTAGACCGCATGTTTTGCTTGCGTAGACCGCATATTTGTAATCAATTTCACTACTCGCGTAGACCGCATGTTCTGCTTGCATAGACTGCATGCTCATGTTCGATCTCTTTGCTTGCGTAGACCGCATGTTTATGATCAATTTTGTTGCCTGCGTAGACCGCGTGCTCCGCTTACATGTCTGTGCTTTCACAACATTGTTATAACTTCCCACTTACTTTGCGTTGTCACGCATTTTCAAATACATCAATATGCATTGTACCTGTTAAGTTTGTTTTCTTTTCAGGCACGATATTGTCTGTACGATTCATTTGAGGCTGGTGCAACCAGACGAATCGCACGGGTATTGTATGCGGTCTAGGAGACCTTAAATCCTTGGAAGGTGTAAGACCTTTGCCGGTCTAGGAGACCCTAAATCCTTTGAAGGTGCAAGTCCTTCGGTGTTTGTCGTGCCCGAACGACTGTTGGCAATGTCACATGCATTATCATGCAATCGGCGAGACCTTAAATACATACGGTCTAGGAGACCTTAAATCCTTGGAAGGTGCAAGACCTTCGGCACATTGATGTGCACAGTTCGCTTGCATTGTCATGCATATCAAAAGCCGCGCGTTGTCGCGCACTTCAAAATCATGCATCATCATGCATTTGCATCTCAAAAACAAAAAACAAAAAACAAAAAATATAGTTGCATTATCATGCATCATTGTAGTATAGTGTACGTTGCATTGTAGCTTGCTTGCATTCATTGCATCACCTTCCATTTATGGCTTGCGCCTTTCCATGTTGAGCTTGGTTTGGTATGTGCCCATACTTCTCGTGTCAAAGCATAGTTTAGTGGACCGTTCTATGTTAGCCGCGGCTTGTTTGTGTACATGCCTTTCCTAGGCAAGATTTGGTTTGGCCCGCGCGCCATATCTATTGCATTGTAGATCGCATGCATTCATTGCATCACCTTCCATCTACGGCTTGCGCCTTTCCATGTTGAGCTTGGTCTGGTATGTGCCCATACTTTTCATGTCGAAACATAGTTCAGTGGACCGTTCTATGATTAGACGCGGCTTGTACGTGTACTTACTTTGCCTAGGCAAGATTTGGTTTGGCCCGAAGGCCATATCCATTGTATCCATTTCCATTCCATTGCATATTTGTAAATATCGCATTGTAGCTTGCATGCATTCATTGCATCACTTTCCATTTATGGCTTGCGCCTTTCCATGTTGAGCTTGGTCTGGTATGTGCCCATACTTCTCGTGTCGAAGCATAGTTCAGTGGACCGTTCTATGTTAAACATGGCTTGTATGTGTACATGCCTTTCCTAGGCAAGATTTGGTTTGGCCCGCGTGCCATATCCGTTGCCATCTCCCAGCATATCCATATATATTACATTATAGTGTAATTTTTGCATCCGGCATTAGGATCGTAGTCCTTTCCCCAGCGGGTCGTTTCCCCACTTATGTCATTCCACCCAATACTTGTTCTTGTGTCCGCCTACGTTACTCATAGTTCAGTGGACCGTTCTATGGTAGACGGACTTGTTACCTCCATCAATCTATTTGACATAGGTGTGGTTTCGAACCGCTCGTGATTGGATCATGATTCAATTGCTTTGCATATAGTTTGCATTGTTTCAATTACATTGCATCTTCATTTGCATTGTTTATACATTGTTTTGTATATATTGCATATCATTTTGCATCCATTTTCGCATTGTCATGCATATTGCTAACAATATTGTACCTGTTAAGTTTGCTTTCTTTTCAGGCACGATATTGTATGTACGGTTCATTTGAAGCTGGTGCAACCAGACGAATCGCACAGGTATTGTATCCTCCGAGTGAGACGTATCGAGAATCGCATAATTCTCTTACATCCTTTCTGCATTGTAGTGTAGTTTGGTGTATGCTAGCTTAAAATTGTCGCATGTATGCTTCATTATAGTTTTCTTTGCATGATCATAAGTTATGTTCGGCTCTGTGCATTGTCTTGCATTTTGCCCCTGCTTTCGGGCGCATACCTTGTTTGTCTTGCATGCTTGTCTAAGTCTTCGGCCTTGTCAAAAATGGGTCGTCTCTGGGCTTTGACATTCACTCCCGTCATTGTTATGACTTTCGAGTTCTGTCAAAGAGGGGCAACTGTAGACACCCCATTTTTGACCGTCCTCAAGACTTGGACGTCACCGTTTGAACACTCGGTGATCATCCATGTTTGTGTTCGTTTGGAGTTCCCGGAGGTCTCGGCTACGCGCCTTGCCTCAGGATCTCCGAACTCGACTGTTTAGTGTCTAGTTTTTCACCAAACACTTGTGTTTTGCCTTGGAAGGGCAGGGAATGCCTTGTGAGGCATCCCCACACATCACCGGCCATGGCCATGGGCCACCGGCTGGTATTTTGTTTCCATCGGCAATGTATATTGCCGGTCGGCATCATTTGTTGCCGGTCGGCACTCCCTTTTGTCAAAATGGCATTTTTGGGCAGCCGACTACTGTTCATCTGCTTTTGCAGATATTTTAAAACAGCTGTATGGCATTTTGTTCCCCTCCATACATGTGTATGGAGGGATGGCTTCCTTGTTAGCTTACCTTGTAAGCTTTACAAGATTGGCTCCTCTATAAGAGGAGCCCTCCCCTCTTGGCTCTAGGTTAGACATTTTAGAGACAAAACATACAGAGGAGAGCTCTGGATTAGGGTTAGGGTTTGTGTCTCACCTATCTCCATTTCTCTCTCTCTTTTTACCATTGTGTGTGTCTAGGTGCATTTGTGTCTTACTATTGCACACAAACACATAGTATTACACCTTCCCTTGGCTACTAAGGTTCCAAGAGGTTGTTCTTGAAGTTCTCGGGTGGTTTTGAGCTTGGAGAACCAGCTGGTCCACCATTTTTGAAGAAAGGCTACAAGGGTAAGAAACTTGCCTTTATATTCCCCATTTTTGCATTGTATTTTTACCTATCTTAGAACTATTTTTGTGCTTAGTGTATAATACAAAAAAGTTCTATTTTTAAGCCCTCTAAATAGTTTACTTAGAGTGTTTTGTGGTTTGGAGGAGTTTGACCCCTCTTAGGCCTTGAAAGGCCCCATTTTGTGCCATTTTGAGTGAGCTCCGAGACCTTGGTGTTTGGGCCTCCTCACCACTGAAATCTTGAGGGATTTCAGAGGTGAGGATGGTGCCTTGAGGTCCCAAGAAGGAGAGGGCCACCCCCTCTCCTTGTTGTCCTTGAAAAGGACCATTTTTGGCCTCTTGAGGGAGCACCTAGCTAAGCTTCATGTTGACCATGCCTTAGTTGTTTTTTGTGCTTATTATGTCATAATATGCCTCTGTTTTTAATTGGTTTTGGTACACCATGCATGCTTAGCATACCTACCTTGTAATGCCATGTTTAGGCCTTAACATGCCTTAGGTTGTAAACCATTGTTCAAGCATGTTTTAGGCCTAGATTTGTGAAGCTTTAGTGCATGTTTTTGTATGCTTTAGCTCTGTTTTAAATTTCTTGAGTCATACTTGCCATGTATTGCATAGCTCCTTTGCATTTTTGGTTTGTTAGCCTTAAGTTTTGTGCCTTTATTGCATGCTTAGCCTATCTTGTTTGCTTGGTTTGACACCATCTTAACATGATTCCAGAGCTTACATTGCACGCCATTAGTCCATGCTTAGCCTCTTTTAAATGTGCTTGAAAGCTGCCCTTGTTTGCTTAAGTATAGGCCCATTAACATGTGCATGTGTGTAAGTGTGTTTGGTCCCTTTTCTTAAGTTTTTGGCCACTGTTTTGGGCCTAATTAGAGCTGCCCAAATCATGTTAAAGTCCATCTCTTTGCTTGTTGCATGCTCTCCTTGTATATTGTAGCATATTGGTGAGTTGTTGCATGTTTGAAATCACATGATTGAATGAAGTCACATGTTGGCTTACATGCTTGAATGCCTACATTAGCCTTGCACACTTGTTAGTTGCATTGCTCTGTGCCTTGCATTTCTTGCATGCTCATTTGCATTGCCGTATTGCATGCCTAGTTAACATGCTTAGGTTGCATTGCATTGGCATGCATACTTGGCCTCTTGACTATCCATGATAGAGGTTAAGTCCCCATTGGTTTGATTGTGTGCATTGCATTTCATTTGATATGGAAATGCATAACTTGGTCTCTTGGGCTATCACGCATTGAAATGCGCGATTGATGGTCCGAGAACCAAGGAGCATGTCCCTTTGAGTCACTAACATGATAAGGGACATGATTGGTGCATATATGCCTTGAATTGTATTGCCATGCTCTGCCTTGCCCTCTGTTGCTGTCAATTGCAGGTTCTGCAGGAAATCTATGCCAACCGGCAGTGCTAAGTGCCGACCGGAAATCCTCCCTCTGCCGATAGCTTCACCAATGGCCGGTGGCTACATACCACTGCCGGTGGCAATCCTGCTCAGCCGGTGATGTCTCCCAATGTCCAGAGAAGCATTCCTGAGGCTTTGGAAGTCTCCAGAGGAGTATATCAAGGAAAACAGAGGCAGCCTATGCATGGCGATGCATTTCCGAGCAAGTCCCTAGCGCGCATCGCATTGAGCTCTCTTCCCGAGGCGGTTTACTGTTTTTCCTAGCTTAGTTAGTTATTTAACTAATTAGGTAATTTGTAATAATTAATTAGCTCACGAGTTAGTTAATTTGTAATATTTATTCGGTCCCTCCGAGCGAGGGCAAATCTGTAATAAGTGTGGGTGCGTATGTGTGCATGTCTTCCAATCCCCACTTATTTCTTCCCTTTTACTTACCCGCTTTGATGGTTAGTAATAGGATATGTTTAATTTAGCATACCTTATGCTATGCATGCGTGCATTCATACATTTGTCTCGCATGTACCGGGCTCTGTACATCATGCTAACTGCATTTGTACTTCAATTCCAAATTGAATACGTGCATCAATTGATTGCATTTCACATGCCATTTTAGGATTAGCCGAGCCTATCTTAATTGCACTTCGTATGCGATGCATTAGCCACTTTAACATGAACTAGAATCACGCATGTCTGCTAACTAGTTTATTGTTTTGGCACGGAGTACGATGTAAGTAATTATGCTTTAGCATATCGCATGCGTGTGAATGTTAATATGACAGCATGCTTACCATGTGGCTAGATGATTATGTGATAAACTGTTTGAGTGCCTGTGGGTGAAGGCTGGATTGTCTGAGTTGGAAAAACTCGTCGAAATCCGTATTTTAGCCTACTTGCGAGTAGCAAATTCCAAAATATTTTTCAAGACAAACGGATATGCAATGTTTATTTCCAAATTAGGCAATCTAGTCTATACTTGTGTGCTGTGTGCATAACATAGTAATTCTAGGCTAATAAATGGAATAACAATACATAACGTTTTCAAAACTAGATATCACGGTTAGTAGAGGCCGATCTTCGGATCGGGCGAGAGGGGGTGCTCATAGCTGACCTTCCCCAATCGTACCCAAGCTCCCGAGCCGAGGCAACTTTGGCAATGACGGACACGTGGCCTTCGGCACCGAGTCAGGGTTTTCTAAATTCTCCCATTTTAAAATATTTAGGTGGCGACTCTGTATCTGGCAAAGCAGTCCATGTTTGGTACTTCTTTTCAAAAAATCTGTTTCTCAAAACGATTTACCCGATTTGGACTCTTTGGTTCAGATTAAGAACCGCGACACAAATTGAGTCCGAACTGTAGCGAGGCCCCTCACGGACGTGTTACACAAGTGAAGGCAGAGCATCAGAGGCCAGCGGGTTTGTTACAACCCTTGCCTATAGCCGAGTGGAAATGGCAGCATGTCATGATGGATTTTGTCGTAGGTCTTTCGAGGACTCATCGGGGTAGTGATGCCATTTGGGTGGTAGTTGACCGGTTGACCAAGTCAGCGCACTTTATTCCTATGCCTGTGAGAGATTCGATAAATTACCTGGCTGACTTGTATATTCGGGACGTAGTGAGGTTGCATGGAGTCCCAGTATTGATTGTCTTAGATAAAGATCCGTGTTTTACTGCTAGATTGTGGCAGAGTTTGCAGAGTGCCTTGAGCACTAGGTTGACCTTCAGCACGGCTTACCATCCTCAGATTGACGGGCAGTCCGAGCGCACTATTCAGATCCTTGAGGATATGCTTAGAGGCTGTGTCCTTGACTTTAAGGGGTCGTGGGAGAGACACCTACCCTTAGTGGAGTTTGCCTACAATAATAGCTTCCAATCGAGTATTGGTATGGCACCATTTGAGACCTTGTATGGCCGACCATGTAGATCTCCAGTGTGTTGGGCCGAGGGGGGTGATGCACCTTTGTTGGGCCCGGAGTTAGTGCGGGAAATGACAGAGAAAGTAGCACTTATTCGTAAGAGGTTGTTTACGGCTCAGAGTAGCCAAAAGAGTTATGTCGACCGTAGAAAGAGGCCTTTGTTATTCGAGGCGGGAGATCACGTCTTTTTGAAAATATCACCTAGACGAGGTTTGATGAGGTTTAGGAAGAGAGGGAAGTTGTCCCCTCGGTTTATTAGCCCTTTTGAGATCCTTGAGCGGATTGGGGAGGTTGCTTATTGTTTAGCGTTACCGCCGCAACTATCCGGAGTGCATGACGTGTTTCATGTTAGTATGCTACGAAAGTATAAGCCGGATCCATCACACGTGTTAGGTTGGACCGACTTAGAGGTCGATGAGGATGCTTTGTATGAGGAGAGACTAGTGAGGGTCTTGGACAAACGGGACCAAGTCTTGCGAGGCAAGACGATTCCCTTGGTCAAGATATTGTGGAAACATCACGGAGTTGAGGAAGTGACTTGGGAACGTGAAATGGAGGTCCGAGAGAAGTATCCGGATCTGTTTATTAATGTTTGAGAATATGTTCGAAATCTTGTTTTGTTGATGAACTCTAAGAACATTGAATATGTTTGGGTTGTAAAACATTGTATATGTTTAAATTATGAGAACATTGTATATGTTATGGACATCTTGGAAACATGAATTTATTGTAAACATTGCATATGTTTGGGAATATGGAATATCATGTGTATTGTGTTACCTTGGGAGCATTGTATATGCCATGTACACTTCTTGAGAATTTGAATTATTTTTAAACATTGTTAACATTTTGGAAATTGTGAATTTCGTTTCAATATGGGGCTCGTGTATCGAGTCGGTGAAAATGAATGACCGGAGGATGGGTCACGGTATAGAATTTGTAACAATAACATGGTTGGGGGTGACCAAATGTTGATTTTGAACTTAATTTGTAATTTTGGGGATGAAATTCTTTAAAAGGGAGAGGTTATAGCGATCCCGGTTTCTAACTCGACCTTTATGGTGTTTCGGACTCGGGTCTTATGGTTTAATGTTGTTGTTATGTCTCTTCCTCCTCTTACTCTTTGAATTTGAGTTTTGGAATGTCTTGGGCGTGTTTAGAACATGTTGGTTGCTAATTAGTCTGGAACCTTGTTGCCTAGAATTTTGGTCTTCCGCTCGAGCGGGCCTTCTTGCGCTCGAGCGGGGTTTGCAATCCTTCAGTACTTTGTGCGTCTGCAAAAATACTGTAGAAGTGTTTTTCACGCTCGAGCGGAGTTTCTTATGCTCGAGCGAGTCTGAACTCGAGCGGCCCCTCTGGCGCTCGAGCGACTGTCTAAAATCTGTAAAATACTGGACGAGTGTATTCTACGCTTGAGCGGGTCTCTTTGCACTCGAGCGGGTAGTGACTTGCTGTTGTGCCTTGGTGCTCGAGCGGCATTTGTTGCGCTCGAGTGGGTCTAATTTATGTGTCTGACGCTCGAGTGTCAAACTCTCCGCTCGAGCGGACGATGCATATATCAGATCGCGAAAGTGACATTTTAAATCACTTTTTTTTCTATCCTTTCTCTCTCTCAAACTTTCCAAAACCCTAATTTGAGAGCTTCTCTCTCTAAAATACTCTCTCTCTCTACATTTTGACCTAGATCTAGTGATCTTCTCACCCTCCTTCCTTTGATAAAAAGATTAAGCTCTTCAAGATCTCCATTTTCATCTGAGTAGAAGTTGATTTCGTCATCTTTGGAGTTTATCCCTTGCTTGGCTCATCTTCTCTTCTTGATGTAGGGATAATCTACTTACTACTATGAGTTTTAACATAGATATTGGTCTTTTTGTATAAATGGCTGGTTTAGGTAATGTTAAGGTTTGAGGTTGGAATTGTGAAAGAGGGGTTTTCTTGTTTAGGCTCCATATGTGTATATAAGACCTTAAAAATGGGGTTAATGGTGTATAATTGATGAAATGGTGAGATTTGGCCTTGGGTGCACTATTTGAGAAAAGGGAAAAAAATGCCCTAATTTGAATTATAAAGGTTATTTGCATAAATAATGAAAATGATGCGGAAATATGAAATTGGTTTGAAAATCATGAAATTAGAGGAAAGTGTGATTAAATGGTGTAGTTGGATTGATGAATCACTCACCTATTGGAAATGTGATAAATTATCTATTGAAAAATTTATTTATCTGTTTAGATATATTTGTTTTGGGCTATCGGTGGAGGATAGTCATGATTGTTGTAGAAATTGCATGTTGATTAGGTAAATTGAAACTAATCGATTTGAATATGTCATTGAGTATGACGGTTGGAAGTAAACATTGTATATGTGGTTGAATTGGTCATTGTATATGACAACGTGTTTAAATACATTGTATATGTATCATTGTTTGAGAGGAGATAGGGGATGGACTCCATGGATTATTAAGTTGGCCAGAGTGTCCAGGGTGAAAGTCCCGAAATCTTGTTTATATTTGTGTGCCGGTTCCCACGGACGTAGTTCTGTAAAATGGCAAGTTATGGAAATGTATGAATGATGTTTATAATTGAAGTGTTGATGAATGAGCTGTAGTCTCATTTCGAATTGTTTATATGATAATGAATTATGTCAATGAATTGACTTGGGTAATAATTGGATGTAAATTGAAATGTGGGTATCAATGTCGATTGATTATGGAAAAGGTTTAAGATGGTTCATAAGTGTTAAACATTTATCGAATGCTAATGTTTTAGTTAATTCTCATATGTTGTTTAGCATATCTCTACTGGGCATTGGCTCACCCTACTTGAGACACCATTTTTCAGGTACAGGTGATATGCCGCCTCCAAGGTCTTAGCTTGGGAGGTTTAGGAGTTGAAGACTCCATTTTTCTATTTATAGTTTGTGTTTAATGTAAATCCAAGCCGAGGGCTTTTCATGTATAGAGTTAGAACTCTTCTTTTGTTATAACCAAGTGATAACTTGGAAAGCTGTAAGTCCATAGCGCATTTATTTTGTTGATAACATGTAATATTTTTGTAAAGAAGACTCTGATGAAAGAAAATGCATTCTTTTCTTTATGTTCATGAAACTTGTGAATGAATGATTTATGTCTTAAATTGACGGCGTGACAAATATAATGGAATTTCAAATTTGAATTGTTATAAATTATATTTAAAATAAATTTGATTTATATTTATTTTTAAAAAATATATTTTTTTGAATTCATAATATTACAGTGTAGAATTAAATGCATGACAAATAGGGAAATGTCATTAGCAGAGTAATATGAGATGAAAAAAAAAAATTAGTAATACCGTTCATACCATGCTTTAAATTTTTTACTTTTTTTTTGAAATTGCTGATTTTTTTTTAAAAAAAAATATTAAAGAGTTAAAAATAGTGTATCATTAACTAAAATTATTTAAAAAATTATAAAAAATGACTTAGTTAAATTGTGAGTCAAGGTGTCATTTTTTAAGTTAACTTTGTGACCGACATTAATTAAAATTATTTAAAATTATAAAAAATGACATTCATACTATGCTTTAAATTGTTTACTGACTAAGTAATATTACACAGAAAAAATTAATTAATAATGATGTTATTCTACGCTTTAAATTTTTTATATTTTTTTTTTGTGAAATGCTGAAAAATTAAAAAAAAAATTATCAAATAGTTAAAAATAGTGTATCATTAATTAAATCATTAATAGAATTTTAAAAAGTGACATAGTTGAATTGTGTGTCAAGATGTCATTTTTAGGTAACTTCGTGAATAGTCATTAACTAAAATTATTTTAAAAATTCTAAAAATGACGTAGGTGTCATTTTTTTAGGTAACTTCGTAATTAACATTAATTAAAATTATTTAAAAAATTATAAAAAATGACGTAGTTGAATTGTGAGCCAGGGTGTCATTTTTTTAGGTAAATATATTCAATCAATTATGAGTGCTCATATAGGTAGGTACGTTAATTTTTTATTAAATTGAGGAAGAGACTATATTTTTTAGGTAAGTAAGAAAATTTATCATTGAATTGCAGATGTGTAATTTTATAAAATAGACCTAGTTAAGATGCGTTCACATATTAAAAAAAATTATGTTATTTCGGTAAAAAAAATCTATATTAAAATAATGTTAATTTGGATTTGTTTTTTTCTTTTTTGTAATTTTCCATATAGATATTTGTTAAATGAATTTATGTAGTTATGTTATACATTTTAAAAATTTTGACACAAAAATACAAATAGAAAGGTTAATATATTAAAATTTATTTTTGTCACCACATGTTTAGACTTGTCAACTAAGCCTCGATTTGGGAAGTTAGGTTGGTTTTTTCTTTTTTTGGCTAAAATAGTCACCAAAAGACAAAGTAGACTTTTTAACCCAATAAGACAAAATATCACATTCAACCCATTATCATTACATTCTTTTTCGCACAAAAAGTCAAAAAGCTTTTCCCAAATAAAGCTTTTTAGCCACAGACTAAAATAGCCAAAAAACCAAAAAGTTAACCCACTTCCCAAACGAATCCTAAAATATTTTATACGTCTGTCATTAGAACTAACAAAGATAAAAGTTTGGACCTCCATAACAAAACAGTCCAATGTTTGAACTTTTGGCAAAAATTTCCCTACATTTTGAGAACTACCAAGCAATAAAATACATGCACTTTTTGTAAAATATTTTTAAAATAATAATATAGTGGAATTTCAAATTTGAATTGTTATAAATTATATTTAAAATAAATTTGATTTATATATATATTTTTTAAAAATATGTCTTTTTGAATTCATAATATTACTGTGTAGAATTGAATGCATAACAAATATGGAAATGTCATTAGCAAAGTAATATTACATTGAAAATAAATTAATTAGTAATACCGTTCATACTACACTTTAAATTTTTTACTTTTTTTTTTTGAAAATTCCTGAATTTTTTTTTAAAAAAAATATTAAAGAGTTAAAAATAGTGTATCATTAACTAAAATTATTAAAAATGACATAGTTGAATTGTAAGCTATGGCGTCATTTTTCTAGGTAACTTCGTGAATATATCAATAAATTATGAGCGCTCATACAGGTAAGTACAAATTTTTTTTTATTAAATTGAGGATGAGACAATATTTTTTTTATGGCGATTCTAGTTTTGACCGTTACTTATTGCATTTCGGACTCGGGTTGGTTTGGTTTTGAATGGTCATTCATATCTTATTCCCTTTGTCTCCCCTTCATTTTGGTTATCGGGTTATAGTTGTGTGTTTGAAACAAGTTGGTTGCTTATTTTTCCAAGCTTTTGCTGCCCAGATTTTGGCTTCTCCGCTCGAGCGGCCATTCTTGCGCTCGAGCAGGCTTCACAAATTTTGCACCTCCGCTCGAGTGGCCATTCTCGCGCTCAAGCAGGCTTCACAAATTTTGCACCTTCGCTCGATTCGTCAACTTTCAGTATAATTTTGTAGTTCTGAAAATGCTGGAAATGTGCATTCCACGCTCGAGCAGGGCTTTCCACGCTCGAGCGAATTGCGCGTATAACAGTCCGAGAAGATGATATTTTGAGTCACTTTTTTATATATCTCTCTCTCTAAAACTTTCCAGAAAGCTTGTTGTTGAGCCTCTGTCTCTGGAATTCACCTTCTCTCTTAGATTTCATCTAGATCCATTAATCTTTTACCCTAGTGCCTTTGAGAAAAAAGTAGAGCTCGCCAAGATCTACATTTTGTTCCGAATAAAAGTGGGTTTCGGCATTCTTGGAAATTCTCTCTTGTTTGACATATCTTCTTTCTTTGAGGTAGGGATCTTTTCTTCCTTTACAATGATGTGATTTGAGGGTGTTGTAAGCAAACCTAGGGTTTGGGTATATATGGAAGAGGGATTGTTGTTAAACATGAAATACATGAATGTGGGTTTGAAAAATGATATGGTGTTGGGTCACAATGGTTGGAAATGATATTTGGGTTGATGATTAGGAAATGGGAAGTTTTGCCCTAAAATGACTATCATGATTATTTTATAGAGATAATTGAAATTGCCATTGAAAATGTGAAATTGAGAGAGTATTGATATGAATGGTGGGATAAGTTATGTGTTAACTCATTCTTTGGAAATTTGAATAAGTTATCTATCATGACATTGAATATCTGTTTAGAAATAATTGTATTGGGTTATCGGTGGAGGATAGCTATGATTGTTGTAGAAATTGCATGAGGATTAGGTGGATTGAAACTAATCTCTTGTTGTTTGACATTGGATATGACTATGCTTATATACATTGTACATGTATGATTATGTGGGAGTTGAAAGGGGATGTGCTCCATTGTTTGATGTTGTGTTTAAATACATTGCATATGTATGAATGATTGTTTGGAAGGAGAAAGAGGTTGGACTCCATTATAATTAAGTTGGCCGGAATGTCTTGGGTGAAAGTCCTGAAATTATACATAGGTGCCTAGCCCGTGGATGAAATATCTATAAAATGGCAATTATAGTGCTTGTATAGCCTACGTTTACATGGGTCTCGTTTGACGGCTACTCGCAGACGAAATTTTCGTGAATGAAAAGTTTGAAATGTTCATGCATTGTTGATGTGATTATAGAACTAATGAATTGCAGTCTCATCTAGATTGTTAAAATGATAATGAAATTGGTCCGTGTAATGAAATGAATGGAAATTGGTACTTTTATGACCGTATAACTGTGGATGCCTCCATCACTGACGTTGTATATGCATAGTGTACTTATACTAAGTTTCATATATTGTGCTAGATGATTTCTACTGGGCTGTGGCTCACCTTATTTGGGAATAACATTTTCAAGTGTTGGTGACTTATCTCCACCAAGGCAATAGCTTGAAGGGACATTTTGGGATCACGAGCTTCTTTATTTGATTTGTATATTTTTGTAAAGCCTAGGGCTAAAGATGTATGAGCTAGTCTCCCTTTTGTGTAACCAAGTCAAAGCTTAGAAAGATGTAAGCCAATAGGGCATTCAATTCTGTTAAAAATCTTTTGTATTATTAACTTCATGTAATGAAAGGACTATTTACTCTGATTCATACTGTTTTTAATATATGTTTGGGTTGTATTTATTGCATTATTTTGGGGGCGTTACATTTTTGGTAAGTAAGCAAATTTATCATTGAATTGCGGACATGTAATTTTATAAAATAGAACTAATTAAGATGCGTTCACATATTTTTTTTTTTTTTTTGTTATTTTGGTAAAAAAATCTATACCAAAATTATGTTATTTTGGATTTTTTTTCTTTTTTGTAATTTTCCTTATAGATATTTATTAAATGAATTTATGTGGTTAAGTTATAGCAGTTTAAAAATTTTGACCCAAAAATACAAATAGAAAGGTAAATATACTAAAATTTATTTTTGTCACCACATGTTTAGACTTATGAACTAAGCCTCTGTTTGGGAAGTTAACGTTGTTTTTTTTTTTTTTTTTTTTTTTTGCTAAAATAGTCACAAAAAAGCGAAATAGGCTTTTTAATCCAATAAGATAAAACATTACATCCAACCCATAATCATTATTATCTTTCTCTCACAAAAAGTTCAAAAACTCAAAAAGTTCTTCCCAAATGAGACTTTTTAGCCCCAGAATAAAATAGCCAAAAAACCAAAAAGTCAACTCACTTCCAAAACAAACCCTAAAATATTTTAAATGTCTATCCTTAGAACTGACAAATATTAAAGTTCGGACCTCCACAACAAAACAGTCCAATGCTTGAACTTTTGGCAAAAAATTTCCCTACGTTTTGAGAACTACAAAGCAAGAAAATTCATGCACTTTTTGTAAAATATTTTTAAAATAATAATATAGTGGAATTTGAAATTTGAATTGATATAAACTATATTTAAAATAAATTTGATTTATATATATATTTTTTAAATATATTTTTTTGAATTCATAATATTACTGTAAGGAATTAAATGCATAACAAATAGGGAAATGTCATTAGCAGAGTAATATTACATGGAAAAAAATTTTAATTAGTAATACTGTTCCTACTACACTTTAAATTTTTTACTTTTTTTTTCAAAATTTCTAATTTTTTTTTTTAAAAAAATATATTAAAGAGTTAAAAATAGTGTATCATTAAGTAAAATTATTTTAAAAATTATAAAAAAAATGATGTAATTGAATTGTGAGTCAGGGTGTCATTTTTTAAGTTAACTTTCTGACTGACATTATTTAAAATTATTTAAAAACTATAAAATGACATTCATACTAGTATGCTTTAAATTGTATATGGACTAAGTAATATTACGTAGAAAAACAAAATTAATAATGATGTTCATACTACGCTTTAAAATTTTTACATTTGTTTTATGAAATGCTGAATTTTTTTTTTAAAAAAAAAAAGTATTAAAGAGTTAAAACTAGTGTATCATTAATTCAATCATTAAAAAAATAAAAAAAAAAGAATGCAGTTGAATTGTGAGTTAGGGTGTAATTCTTTTGGTAACATTGTGAACAATCATTAACTAAAATTATTTCAAAAATTATAAAAATGACGTAGGGGTCATTTTTTTAGGCAACTTAGTAACTGACATTAATTAAAATTATTTAAAAAACTATAAAAAATGACATAGTAAATTGTAAGCCAAGGTGTCATTTTTTTAGGTAACTTCGTGAATATTTCAATAAATTATGAGTGCTCATATAGGTAAGTACGTAAATTTTTGAATAAATTGACGATGTGACTATATTTTTTAGGTAAGTAAGAAAATTTTTCATTGAATTGCGGATGTGTAATTTTATAAAATAGAACTAATTAAGATGCGTTCACATCTTAAAAAAAATTATGTTATTTTGGTAAAAAAAAATCTATATTAAAATTATGTTATTTTGGATTTGTTTTTTTATTTTTTGTAATTTTCCCTATAGATATTTATTAAATGAATTTATGTAGTTAAGTTATAGCATTTTAAAAATTTTGACACAAAAATACAAATAGAAAGGTAAATATATTAAAATTTATTTTTGTGACCACATGTTTAGACTTATCAACTAAGCCTCTGTTTGGAAAGTTGAGGTTGGTGTTTTTTTTTTTTTTCCCCTAAAATAGTCAAAAAAAAAATAAATAAAATATGCTTTTTAACCCAATAAGACAAAACGTCACATTCAATTCATAATCATTACATTCTTTCTCTCACAAAAAGTCAAAAAAGTCAAAAAGCTCTTTCCGAACGAGGCTTTTTAGCCCCAAACTAAAATAACCCAAAAATCAAAAACTCAATCCACTTCCCAAACGAATCCTAAAATATTTTATACGTCTGTCGTTAGAACTGACAAAGATTAAAGTTCAGACCTCCACAGCAAAACAGTCCAATGCTTGAACTTTTGGCAAAAATTTCCCTACATTTTGAGAACTACCAAGCAAGAAAGTACAAGTACTTTTTGTAAAAAAAAATTTAAAAAATAATATAGTGGAATTTCATATTTGAATTGTTATAAATTATATTTAAAATAAATTTGATTTATATATATATTTTAAAAATATATTTTTTTTGAATTTATAATATAGCGATCCCGATTTTTTCCCGTCATTTATTGTATTCCGAGCTCGGGTTTCGCGGTTGTATGTCGTTGTCTGTACCTTATTTCCATCATTTATTCTTTGTATTTGAGTTGTGGGATGTATTGGGTAAGTTTGGAACAGGTTCGTTGTGAGTTGGAACAAATGATTGCTGCCTAGGTTTTGGCTTTTTCGCTCGAGCGAGGATTTTTGCGCTCGAGCGAGCCTTGGGTATTTGCTTCTTTGCTCAAGCGAGAATTCTTGCGCTCGAGCGAGCTTTGTGTAGTGTGTCTCTTCGCTCGAGCGAGAACTCTTGCGCTCGAGCGTGCGTCTGCGTCTCTGTAAGACCTGAAGGTTGGTATTCTTTGCTCGAGCGAGAATTCTTGCGCTCGAGCAAGCCCCGAGTTGTTTGTTCCTTCGCTCGAGCGAGCACTCTTGCGCTTAAGCGTGCATCTGCGTCGGTTATAGACCTGAAGCTTCTCATTGTTCGCTCGAGCGACGCTTCTTGCGCTCGAGCGAGGTCTTTGTTGTGTCTGGTCGCTCGAGCGACAACACTCTCGCTCGAGTGAGCCTCGCATATATCAGTTTGCAGCAGCGCGATTTTATATCACTTTTTTCTCTCTTCTTCATTTCAAACCCTAGCACAACAGCCTCTCTCACCAAAATGCTCTATCTCTCTCTCTACAAATACTCTTGATTTAGAGTCTCTCTACCCTACTCTCTTTGTTAAAAAGCTAGATTTTTGCGTAGGCTATCTTTTGGTCTGAAAAAGTTTGGATTTGGAGCATCTTGGGTTTCCTCCTTTGAGCTTCTCCATTTAGGTAGGGATAATCTACTCCTTAATATGAGTTTTGACATAAATATTGGTCATTTTGTATAAATGGTGGGATTTGGGAATTTTGGGTAAAGTTAGGGTTGAGTTTGAAATTATAAAAGAGGGGTTTCCTAATATTGGGTTCCATATGTATGTGGGGTCTTGAAAATGGGGTTGTTTGTGTGTAATGGGCGAAATTTGGCCTTGGGGGCAATATTTGAGAAGAAGGGAGAGATTGCCCTAATTTGAATTATATACATTATTTGTGTAAATAATGAAATCAATTGTGGAAATATGAAATTGGTCTGGGAATTATGAAATTGGGGGAAATTGTGATTAAATGGTGTAGTTGGATTGATAAATCACTCACCTATGGAAAAGTTTATAAATTCTCTGTTTGATAGATTTAAATATCTGTTTTGGGCCATCGGTGGACGATAGCCATGATTGTTATAGAAATTGCATGAGAATTAGGGAATTGAAACTAATCAATTGGAATATGTCATTGAATATGACGGTTGGATGTAAACATTGTATATGTGATTGAATTGGTCATTGTATATGACAACGTGTTTAATTACATTGCATACGTATCTTTGTTTGGGAGGAGATAGAGGATGTACTCCATTGTTTGGGATGAGATAGGGGATGGACTCCATTGATAATTTAGTTGGCCACAGTGTCCAGGGTGAAAGTCCCGAAATCTTATACACATTTGAAGGATGTTGATGATTAAAGTGTTGATAATATAAGTTGTAGTCTCATTTTGAATTGTTTGGATAAAAATGAGTCACGTGAATGAATTGCTTTGGATAAATAAATGAAAGTGGATTGAAATATGGATGTCAATGTTGATTGATTATGGAAAGAGTGTAAGTTGGTTTTCAAGTGTTAAACATTTATCGAATGCTAATGTTTTAGTTAATTCTCATTTACTGTTTAGTATATCTCTACTGGGCATTAGCTCACCCTACTTAGGACATCATTTTTCAGGTACAGGTGATATGTCGGCTCCAAGATCTTAGTTTGGGAGATTTAGGAGTTGAAGACTCCGTTTTGTTATTTATATTTTGTGTTAAATGTAAATCCAAGGCGAGGGCTTTCTATGTATAGAGCTAAGACTCTTCTTTTGTTGTAACCAAGTGATGACTTGGAAAACTGTAAGCCCATAGGGCATTTACTTCGTTGCTAACATGTAATATCTTTTGTTACGAAGACTCTGATGAATGAAAATATAACATTTTCTTCTATGTTTATGGATTATATGAATGGTTGTCTTATACTGTATTTTGAGGGCATTACAACTTGGTATCAAAGCGTACCGGGTTTGAATACTTTGGGTACGTGGGAAGTGGTTAGTACAACAATGGGTTTGTCTCGCTTGTTAGAGACTTATGTATGATGTTATGTGCTTATATGATAACATGCTTACATGACTATATGGGTATGAGATTTAGTTTCTAGGATGTTGATCAGTTCCATGGGTTTCTGGGAGTCCTGTTGGAAAGGCACTTGATCACTGCCGTTTCTAACTAGAACTCTAGCAATGCCACGGGACGGTCATTATCCAGAAATGAGATTCGTATGTGTTAATGTGATTATGTGCTTATGTGGAGTGAATTATTGTTGTCCATCATATTAGGACATGAATGAATTAGCTTCGGCACATTTGCAAATGTGCTAATCTCTTTTGTCACCTTTATTAGGATGTCTGGATAAGGTCGTAGTGGTAGGCCTAGGAGGCAGGAGATGCCTATACCGGATGAAATTCCAGCACAGGAGGGAGGAGTTGGTCAAGCCAATGTGGCTGAACTAGTAGGTCAACAGGCCATAGGCGCCTTAGCCCGTGAAATGGCCGGAGCATTAAGGGAATCTATGGACATTCTCAGAGCTGAGAATCAAGTCCAGGCCCAAGTAGCTGAGGCAGGGCCGTCTTTTCTAAAAGAGGGAGTTCTTCCAGTTGAATCCGGATGAATTTTTGGGTGACCCTAAGGAGCCACTAAAGGCGATGAGTGGCTTGAGCAGATGACGAAGACATTTGAGATGCTTGGCATCGAAGACGGGGGCTTGCGGGTGACCATGGCGTCCTTCCAGCTAAAGGGAGATGCGGGTCAGTGGTGGAAGTATACGTGAGGGTGCATTGGAGGAACATGGGAGGCCTTTGCTAAAGCTTTCCAAGACAAGTTCTTGCCTGCTACAGTGAGGGAGAAGCTGAGGGATCAGTTTTCTCAGCTCAAACAGTTGAAGATACCAGTGGTTGAGTTTGAGGCCACCTTTATTAGTTTGTCTAGGTTTGCACCGAAATTAGTGGCAACTGAGAAACGCCGTTGTCGGGAGTTCGAGAAGAAATTGAGGACTAGACTCATGCTAAGAGTTGCCGGGTCCATGATTAAGGACTATGGGCACCGTGTGGAGGCTGCTGCCCATCTTGAGACTATTATATTATTGTCATGACCCGAATCCGCCCTTATAGATTAAGGTCATAACCGGCCAGTAATCCTGAGATTACCTACAACCTCAAACCTGATATCAATTAAAAATTCATAATATGGGGCCAGATGCGGAAGCAAACTGAAAAATTTTGTCCAATGAGCTATGCTTACATGGCATATCAAAGCATTTCACATATACTTAATAATAACTCAGACCACATATTAGTTGTAAACATCTTGTATACCTAGGATCATTGTAACACATAGTCAGCTAGACCAAAAGCTTATACACATAAACGGTCTATCATGACCAATAGAAATAGCAAAAGAAATACAAAAGATCATAAACAAAGCCTCTTGCATGAGGCACCGGGGCTGATTTCATAAAACTCGGGTTCCTTTCTTAAATTCCACTAAGGTTGGGGTTGAACGTCCCTTTCCTCACCTACATACATATAAATAAGAGTGAGCTAATGCCTAGTGAATAATATCAAAATAAAGAGATTAATGAATGATATTCGTTCATAATGAGTCATACTTATAATGTACACATTTGAACCACTATTCTCATTCACATCAGATTTACAAATGTCAACATATGCAAAACGACCTCGGGTCCAACACATCATATCCATATGCAAAATGATCCCAGGTCCAATTCTTATATAAAACAAAACGACCTTGGCTCCATCTATACAAAACGGCCTTTGGTCCAACCGACTCTTTATTCAAAACGACCTTTGGTCCGATTCAAACATATCAAACGGCCTCGGGACCAATTCAAACATATCAGGCGTATCAAATGGCCTCGGGTCCATTCTCTTTATATTCATATCTATGCGTATTTCATATTCATGATCATGATCCCTTTTCATTCAAATGGCCTTTGGCCCATCACGGTATTCAAACGGCCTTTGGTCCATCATCATTATATTCAAACGGCCTTTGGCACATCTTTATATTCAAACATATAAAATGGCAAACGGCCTTAGGCCCAATTCGGACATATCAAACGGCAAACGGCCTTAGGCCCAATTCAGATATTTCAAACGTATCAAACGGCCTTATACAAAATTAGGCATATAGAATACTCATTCATATTTCAAATCAACAAATCCATGAAGCTTATACAGAAGTAACATTTGGAAAGTAACATACTTGAAAATATCTTTACTAAGATATTACTCACAATGTTTCGCCGATGGATTTTCCCTTGTGCTTGACCCTACACATTTCATATTACAATGGGTCATAAGCGATTCAATCCATTCTTAACTTATTATTTCTCTTAGGCTTCTTTCTTATCCCTTTAGGTCATATACAAAGCTCAATGCATGCCTAAGAGTGTATAGAAATGAAAGAGAACGGAAAATGAAACACAAAACATCTTTTCAAAATTTCTGAAACAGGGCTCCCCGCTTGAGCGCAGCTTTCGCCGCTCGAGCGTACCCCTTTGGTTTGCAAAAGTGCTGGTTAGTTCATTTTTATGCTCGAGCGTGACTTCGGACGCTCGACCTGATAGCCAAAGTGTGTGTCTAGGCGCTCGAGCGTAACTCTTCCCCGCTCGAGCGGACATCATGTCTGCAAAACTTCTGGGAACTAACATTTCACGCTCGAACGGCGCTTTCCCCGCTCAAGTGGACATGCCAAATTCTGGAATTTCCAGAATTGTTCTTGAAGCTCAAACTTAGCATTCAAAGGTTCAAAGTTCGTGTTTTTGGTACAAAATCGTGGAAAAACATTACATAGCATGAGAATATAGGTTATTTAAAACCAATTGTCCAAAACCATGATCTAATTCTAAAATTAATCAACATTTCTCTTGGTATGGTCAAAGCTCATGCATTCAAACTTTATACAAGCTTCATATCTTCACAAACCTTTCATGCATGCCAATTATTGACTCTCATCCCACTTTAAATGGCACAAATGATGTTCAAAATCATGGAATCTATTAGAATTATGCATGCATATAAAGTATAAGCTTCATTTTCAACTTAAATAGCGCAATTGATGTTCATTTTCACGAGATTCAACATTATCATGCTTGCATGTGCAATTTGGTGCCAAATCCTTCATCTCTTTAGAGACCATCTTTCAATTCTTCATAAAATGCTTGTTTGAACTCAAATTCCATTTCAAATAGTACAAGTGATGTTCATACTCGTGGAGCTTAACAAAACCATGCTTGCATGTATGACTTAGTACTCAATTTCTCACATTTAACTTGTTACATGCTTGGTTATGCAATATCATGGCAATACTCTACATGCATGGTCAAGTTGACTTCAAATACTTCAAATTCAACTTAATTCTTGTTATTGATTACCATACAACTTGAATTCACAAAATTACAAACTCAAACTTATGAATTTATGCTCGATTACTCACGTAGGAGCTTCAATCTTCACAATTTTAGCTAGTTCTAGAGCCTAGCCTCCCAAAGCTTGAGTTCTCTTGCAAAATCTTCAAGGATGGCTTCTCTCTCTCTCTCTCTCTCTACAATCGGCTCACTCTATCTCTAGAGTGCTTATTTCAGATTTTTGAGTTCTCCATATGAGCTTAATCATATACGGTTCATTTATATAGGCTTTCCCTAATCACACTTAATTAGAACTAATCAATGGTACTTAATTAATTCAATTTAAACTAATTAATTCGTTCCGAATCAGTTTTCAATTAAATTTCACCGTAGGCTCTAAAAATTACGCTAATCACAATGGCGTAGTCAATTTCGGTTTCTGTGGCCGATAAGGCCTTCAATTTTCAGTTCAAAGCACAGATTCTAATAGATTTTCCTACGGTGAACAGATACAATGCCAAAATCACATATAATCATGCAATTAACACCCAAATTCAAGTTAAGCACATAATTACAAACATAATCATGATTAATTAACATAGTACAGGACAGGGTTATTACAATCTTCCCCCCTTTTGGAAGTTTGGTCCTCCAAACGTTTTTTTATCTTTAGTCAAAAACAATTCGGAATACTTTTATTCAACGGTTCCAATCCTTTTGATAGTCATTTGCTCAGTCTCTAAATCAAGCGACACTCTGCCCTCAACCAGTCAGAGACTTACCTTTTCCGCTATACAAGGCTTTGCACGGTGCCACACCGAAACTAGAGTGTAAGTTGTTGTTGTAAGCAGAGTCTACCAACGATGGATAGATTTTTCCAACTTCCCTGAAAATCTAATGCATACATCTGGAGCATTTCTCCCAAAATCTAAAAAAAATTTCTTTCTGATTATACATCGATTTGCGAATGGAAAACAGCGATGAATCACAATTCAGTTCCCATTGCCTCTTGAAGGCGTGCCAGAATCTAAACACAATTTAGGATTCCTACTTCCATCCCGAAATAGACAGAGATTGAAGTAGCTCCGTCTATATTTGATGTTCGACTTTGACTTGTTGGCACCGAAAATATTTAGACACAAATTCAACAATTTCCTTCTTTATAATAGGTCACCAACATATTTACTTCAAATGTCAGCTAACTTTACCATAGAAGTTTGGTCTATTCCCTTGTCACAGAAGTTCAGTTCATTTTTCAATAATTCCGCAATTCACAATCCAATTCGGTATTTGGTTTAGTGACTCATCACAGTTATCCAAGGTCAATCAAAAGTCTTCGGGAATATAAAGTGGATCTAGACACTGATTCCCGAGTCAACAAAGGTAACAACAAGGCAATCAACCACACAATGTACATAACTCATATATCCCCATAGTATCAATTGTAAAGTACAATAATATCGAAGCAGTCAATTTCTAACATAATACATGCGTTCTCAATCATTCAACAGTTTACAGTTTACAATTCAGTACAATATTTGATTCCCTGTTCCATCAAGTCTTTCAACGTTATTTGATAGTCGTCAATGAGCATAAAATGATTCGTATATTAATCCCATGACATCAAGGGTAATATCGGAGGAGTCAATCACATGTTAAGCACAATTTACACATCCTCAAAGCCCCAATTGCAGAATATAATGGCACTGAGCAGTCATTTACAGGGCGCACTAAATTCACACACTTTCGGATAATCGAGGTTTTCTAATCCCAATAGTGTTCACAATCAAAGCTGTTCGCAGTTAATAATTACCGTAACCTAAATTCCCAACATCCGATAACACTGAAGCAACTATTCTCCTATACAAAACAAAACATATTTCAACCAATTAAAGATAAATGTTCAGTACTGTTTATAATCAAATCGATTTGCCGTCATCGATTACCATAGCGTCAAATAGATAAGAATTCAGTAACACAGAAGCAGTCATTCCTTAAACATCCAATCACTGGATTTGCACAATTCTGTTCATTTATAACATGTATGTCTCCAACAATTAAAGGTTGGTTCTTAATGGTGTTCATGGTTAGATCGGTCTGTTGATAGCCCATATAAGGTCTTCTAAATAAGTCAAGTATTCCAAATGGATTCAAGTTTTGGGTCTATTAGGCCAAATCAAACAAAAGTTCTATCAGATAGAATCAGATAAAAGTTTTCTCAAATAAGGTACATTTGGTTCTGTAAGGCATACTTCGTTTGTTTAGGTACATAGTCAATAGTTTCACAACTGTCCTAAGTTCATCAGTTCTCAAAGTAATGTCAGACTCATTTATCACAACTGTTCACATTAAAGTATTTCAGGTCATGTACAATATGGCATTGTCCACATAAGTTCATGTGTAGTTGCATATGCATGCAGTTGTTCATATCAGGAGGTATGTATCATAATCAATACAGCAGTTCCCAAATAAGTCTCATATGCAAGTACATAGTGCACAGTAACACATTAAACAAAGTTCCTCGCTTGCACATAACATAGGGTTCGTTATGCAGAAGTTCCAAATCAGTCATACAGTCACAAAAGCATTGGTTTATGAGTCAAGCCTCGTATAGTCACATAGTCTAGTCAATTTTCTACCAATCAAAATACATGATCTCACAATTTATAGAGTTCATTATTTGGGGTGCTCAACTCAGTCACACAATCACAGAGTCATAATTCCAGTGGTTTAGTCATTGAAGACAGTGATATAACAAATCACCCTGAGCATAGGTTTAGATGTATATGTGCATGTACAGAGTCAATCAATATCCCAATACGTATTTCAAAAATTTCCCAAATGGGGCAGATGCATACAATAAATAAGGTATTGATCCTGTGGGTCTGACCAATCTAGATACATATAGCAGATATGAAAGAATGCTCCGAATCGAATCAAATAATATCCCAAGCAAATATGTACACATGTACCAGTCCAGAATCAATCAACAAATAGGCATTCGTTTATAAATAGTATAGATACCTAGGATGATAGTCGCAGTATTCTGAGTGCTTTTTGGGACGAGTGAAATTACTCTCTCTTGATTAGCAGTTCTAGCCATTGGTACGAATCCAGCTGAGACAACGGGTCTATTCACATTTTGTTCAGTCCGGGGACAGTTCCTTACCATATGGTCCATTTTACCGCACCTATAACAAGCCCTAGAAATTCGGTAACAAACTCCTCGGTGTTTGTTACCACATTCGTTACACGTTGGTGCTGTATTCCTTGTAGAGTTTGATGTGCGATGATCCCGCATTTTGCTTTTTAAATAATATTTTCTTTGAGAAAAAGCCTTGTCACTTGCTTTTCCATTCAGAAGATCAGTTCATGTTAGCTTCGGTCATCAGTGTTCGGTCTAGCACCTCGACATATTTTGTGACTTCCAACACATTCACTTGGTGCTCTTGCGCTGATGGTGGCAAAAGTTCTTGCCATAGCGGTAACTGATGTTGTTGTCTTAAGATCCCTACCATTTCTTGTACTATTCCTTCCAGTCTATCAAGTCGGGCTGTGGAAGAGTCTGTCAACTTGTATGCCCTTACTTTATCCATGATCTACACAAACTCTTATGAAGCCATGCCAAATACAGGAATGCCCAATACAGAAATAAACACAGATACACATAGGTACATTCACACATAGACACATCGTTATATTCTCATTTTACGTATCGTCAAGACACAATTAATCACATACATAATAGATGATTGCATACTTATTAGATATCGCATGCTGAACACTTACTAAGTAATTATACACTTAAACCATATTCATATTCCACGTAGACACTCATTTGCAGAATCGAATGCACATGAGCAACTTTTTATGATTCGTATGTTCATGTATGTGCATTATAACAAAACAAAACTTGTTGTACACATTAGTGCAACAATTCATATCTCATATAATCACATGCTCTCAATGCTTACATCATGCACTTATCAAATGGATGCATCTTAAGTCTTTTCTAGACACCTTATGACTCATTTGGACAAGTGTGTGAGTTATTAACTCGTGCTTTGATACCACTCTGTCATGACCCGAACCCGCCCCTATAGATTAAGGTCATAACCGGCCAGTAATCTTGAGATTACCTACGGCCTCAAACCTAATACCAATTAACAATTAATAATATGGGGCCAGATGCGGAAGCAAACTTAAAAAATTTATCCAATGAGCTATGCTTACATGACATATCAAAACATTTCATATATACTTAGGTCTTGTTTGTCATAACCTAAAAAAGTCAAAAAGTCAAAAAGTTACTATCCTGTTTAAGTCACATCATCTTATTTAAGTCACATCACCTCTCTACCACATCATTTCAAACCCAACCCATACCCAACACATATTTCATAAAAAGTAAAAAAATGCACTTATTTAGATCATCCCAAACCACCCCTTAATAATAACTCACACCACATATCAGTAGTTAACATCTTATATACCCAGGATCATTCAAATACATAGTCAGCTAGATCAAAAGCTTATACACATAAACGGTCTATCATGACCAATAGAAATAGCAAAAAAAATACAAAAGATCATAAACAAAACCTCTTGCGTGTGAGGCACCTGGGCTGACTTCACAAAACTCGGGTTTCTTTCTTAAATTCCACTAAGGTTGGAGTTGAATGTCCCTTTGCTCACCTACATACATATAAATAAGAGTGAGGTAACGCCCAGTGAATAATATCAAAATAAAGAGGTTAATGAATGAGATTCGTTCATAATGAGTCATACTTGTAATGTACACATTTGAACCACTATTCACATTCACATCAGGTTTACAAATCTCAACATATGCAAAACGACCTCGGGTCTAACACATCATATCCATATGCAAAACAATCTCAGGTCAAATTCTTATATAAAACAAAACGACCTTGGGTCCATCTATACAAAACGACCTTTGGTCCAACCGACTCTTTATTCAAAACGACCTTTGGTCCGATTCAAACATATCAAACGGCCTCGGGCCCAATTCAAACATATCAGGTGTACCAAACGGCCTCGGGCCCATTCTCTTTATATTCATATCTATGCGTATTTCATATTCATGATCATGATCCCTTTTCATTCAAACGGCCTTTGGCCCATCATCATTATATTCAAACGGCCTATGGCCCATCTTTATATTCAAACATATCAAATGGAAAACGGCCTTAGGCCCAATTCGGACATATCAAATGTGTCAAATGGCAAACGGCCTTAGGCCCAATTCGAATATATCGAACGTATTAAACGGCCTTATACAAAATTAGGCATATAGAATACTCATTCATATTTCGAACCAACAAATCCATGAAGCTTATACAGAAGTAGCATTTGGAAAGTAACATACTTGAAAATATCTTTACTAAGATATTACTCATAGTGTTTCACTGATGGATTTGCCCTTGCGCTTGACCCTACACATTTCATATTCTAATGGGTCATAAGCGATTCAATCCGTTCTTAACTTATTATTTCTCTTAGGCTTCTTTCTTATCCCTTTAGGTCATATACAAAGCTCAATGCATGCCTAAGAGTGCTTAGAAATGAAAGAGAATGCAAAATGAAACACAAAACATCTTTTCAAAATTTTCGAAAGAGGGCTCCCCGCTCGAGCGCAGCTTTCATCGCTCGAGCGTACCCCTTTGGTCTGCAAAAGTGTTGGTTACTTCATTTTTACGCTCGAGTATGACTTCAGACGCTCGAGCTGATAGCCAAAGTGTGTGGCTGGGCGCTCGAGCGTAACTCTTCCCCACTCGAGCGGACATGATGTCTGCAAAACTTCTAGGAACTTACATTTCATGCTCGAGCAGCGCTTTCCCCGCTTGAGCGGACATGCCAAATTCTAGAATTTCCAGAATTGTTCTTGAAGCTCAAACTTAGCATTCAAAGGTTCAAAGTTCGTGTTTTTGGTACAAAATCATGGAAAAACATTACATAGCATGAGAATATAGGTTATTTAAAACCAATTGTCCAAAACCATGATCTAATTCTAAAATTAATCAACATTTCTCTTGGTATGGTCAAAGCTCATGCATTCAAACTTTATACAAGCTTCATATCTTCACAAACCTTTCATGCATGTCAATTATTGACTCTCATCCCACTTTAAATTGCACAAATGATGTTCAAAATCATGGAATCTATTAGAATTATGCATGCATGTAAAGCATAAGCTTCATTTTCAACTTAAATAGCGCAATTGATGATCATCTTCATGAGATTCAACATTATCATGCTTGCATGTGCAATTTGGTGCCAAACATGTCTCTAATCTAACCATCAAAAGAGGATAAATAAAAGAGAGAAAGAAGTGGGGTTGGAAGACATACACACACGCATGCACACTTATCACAACATTACGCCCTCGCGAAGGAGGGTCTGAATGAATAAAAGCTAACTAGCTAGCTAAACTAAGCTAAGCTAATTAAGCTAATTAATACAAAACTTGAATTAATTAGAAAACTAACTAATTTAACTAATCATTACAACACAAATTAATTAGCTACAACTAACTAATTAAATAATTACAACACAAACTAGTTGAATTACAACATAGGCTAATTAAATTAAACTAATTAACAAGATAACTCGTCTCGGGATGCGAGGGAGGCCTATGCATGCTCGATTTTCACCCGAAGAATATCCTCTGTCTGCCCTCCGAATGCCACTGTTTGCACAACCCTTGCACTGTTTCCTTCTCCAGATTCACTCTGCCATGCTTCACAAGCAGATTGCTCAAAATTCATTGGTGGCCAGCAGGCCAGAAGTGGTGGCTGGCCGGCCACCATTGAGGGGTTGCCGTCCATCATTGGTGGCCGGAAAGCCACTGATGATACTCCATTTTTTGCTGTAATAGAGAGAACACAGGGCAAAGAAATGATATTCTCACAGGTTGTTTGTATTGTGTAGCACCCCTTATCTTCAACACAAGCTCAAAGGAGTGATACATTTGGCTCTCAAACCATCAATCAAGCAATTTCCATGCATGATGGTTAAGGGACCAATTTGTACGAGTTTAATGAATGCAAAACAAGACTCAAATGCCATCACCCTATCATGCATGATCAAGGGCAACGGAGACCTAGAAAAGTGGCACATTTCATCACTTTTGAGTATGAAATATCCCATTTTCCTTGTGTTCAAATTAACGTTTAATTTGAACACATGCAATGCAACAGAAAGAATGCTTATCTTGCCACTTTTACTTGCCAATTTTGTTTACACATTTTAGTTACCAAATCATTCTTTAATCAATTTGTCTATTGGTGAGTGTCCACTAAGATGAAAGAAGTGTCAACAAAGGGATAATGTAAGGAGAGAGAGAGATCATGCCGTTCATAATGAACCCTCAAAGAGGATTAAACCATTAGGCATGACCTCAATCTCAAGCTTAAAGGATCCTAAGCTTGAAACAACCCTCAAAAGCAAATGAAAGAGTGAAGCAAAGAGGGAGGTTACAGAGTTTATAGTGCTGAAATGGAGTGAAAAACAACACCAAAAGATGCTATCAACTTAAACAAGAGGTGTCTAAGGCCCTAAAACACTAACTTGTGAGGACTATTACACTGCAACCATGCAAAACAAGACTCAAATGAACCAACCAGCCCAAAATAGAGCTAAAGAAGGCTATCTTAAAGGCTAAAACATGCTGGACTTGAGTTAAGTTAAGCTAGAAAAACATGCTAACATGTGAAGCTAACTAGGCATGCAAACAAGACACAAGGAGGAGAGGCTAACCCCTCCAAATTTGGACTTCAAAATGAGTTTTTTGCCACTGAAAAACCTCTGAAATTCAGTGGTTAAAAGGCCCGAAAAAGTTGGTTTGAAAGAGGTGAATAAAGGTACAAAAGCTTTACAAGCAAAGAAGTAAGAAGGGTAAACCACCCCCTAATTGAAAATGGCCTCAAACCACCACCTTTAGGCCATAAAAATAGAGTTTTTTACAGTTTAAAATCAGCCCAAAAACAGCTGAAAGAGATGGAAAAACAAGTATGCAAAAAAAGTGTAAAAGGGGAGTGTTATACATCTTGAAGCAAGCAACAATTTTAGGCAAAAATTCAAGTCAAAAACACCTTCTATAGCTCCAAGAAGGCTTCAAAGGTCCTCAGCTCAAAGGTGATCAAGTTTGATTAAGAAAGTGTATGCAAAAGTATAGGATTTGTGAGCAAATGTATACAAAATTGCAAGAGAGAGAGATAATTTTGCTCCAAAATTCTCTAACCTTAAAACAAATAGAGAAGGTCAAGTATATATAGATAAATATGAGCTTTAGGTTGAAATATTTATATAAGGACAGGTGGAGCAATGGGGAAATAATTGGCACAAATATCTGCAAAATATCTGTTTTTTGACATCAGTGGCCGGCCGGCCATCAATGGTGGACAGCAAAACACATTAGTGGACGGCACGTCCTCAAAAGTGGGTAAATCTAATCAAAAAGAGGTCAAATTTTTCACTACTGGCCGGAAGGCCACTATTTGTGGTCGGCCACAAAAATCTATTTTTTTGCCCGATTTCAAACAGGAATATCTCCTTCATTCGGAATCCGTTTCAGGTCATTCTTGAGTCTAAATTGAAGCCCAGGAAGTATAATTTCCAATGGTGGCAGCCTCACATCTAAATTCTAAATGTGCAAAGATATATGCCTATTTTAGAGAAGGCTCCTCAGTTTTCTCCTAACCGGATTCATGCCTAACTTCTCCCAAACTAGTTTTCTTCCCTCCTCCCTTATTTTCTTCAACTTCAAACCTAAAAATAAGATGTTTTGAAAGATTTTGAAGAGTTTACATCTCTTTCATTTATTTCCACTTTGTCCTTTCTCGGTTTACCGAAAAGCGCAACATTTAACGAAATACGAGGCTTGGAACATTGTAAAAACATTTTCAAAAATATTTTGAAAAAGAGGGTTTTAAGGTCTAAAATAATTTTGATCAAAATAGTTTTGGTCCAAAATGGGGTGTAAGGTTGGGAGTTAGAAGCTCTCCTTATTGAAGAAATCGAACATTTGCATAGCACAACTTTGATCATCGAGTGATCAACCTGAGGCGCCCAAATCTTAAGGGCAGTTAAAAATGGGGTGTCTACAGTATTCCATGACTATACAAAAATGTGAATGTTTGATCCCTGGCATTGTATATGCACATTGCACTTATATCTTTGCTAAATCTCATAAATTATGCTAGATTATTCCTACTGGGCTGTAGCTCACCTTATTTGGGAAAAACATTTTCAGATATTGATGGCATGCCTCCACCAAGGCAATAGCATTGGAGGGACTTTTGGGAAACAAGAGCTTCTGTGTTTTGTTTCACTTTTTGTATAGCCTAGGGCTTGAATTGTATGAACTAGTCTCACTTTTGTTGTAACCAAGCCAAGACTTGGAATGGTGTAGGCCTATAGGGCATTTATTTATGCTAAACTCTTTTGTACTATTAACATTATGAAATGGAAGAACTTTATGCTTTGATTCATGCAGTTATATATATATATATATATATTTGGGTTGAACTTATGGTTATATTTTGGGGGTGTTACAACTTGGTATCAGAGCGTACCGGGTTTGAATACTTTGGGTAAGTGGGGAGTGGTTAGTACCATAATGGGTTTGTCTCGCTTGGTTGAGATGTTAGTATGTATTGTATGCTTATGTAGTAACATGCTTTTATGATTGTATGGGTATGAGATTTAGTTCCTAAGATATTGATTGCGTCTACGGGTTCTTGGAAGTCCTATTAGAAGAGCACTTGATCACTGTTGTTTCTAATTAGAACTCTAGTAACGCCGTCGGACGGTCATTATCTAGGAAGGAAATTCGTATGTGCTTATGTGATTACTTGCTTATATGGAGTGATTTACTGTTGTCCATTACATTAGGACGCGAGTGAGTTAGCTTCGATACATTTGTAAATGTGCTAATCTCTATGTTACCTTCATTAGGATATCAGGACGTGGTCGTGGTGGTAGGTGCGGTAGGCCTAGAAGGCACGAGGTGCCTCTACCAGATGATATTCTGGCACAAGAAGAAGGGGTTGGTCAGGCCAATATGGCTGAACCAGTTGGTCAACAAGCCATGGGCACCTTAGCCCGCGAAATGGCCAGAGCTTTGTGGGAATCTATGGACATTCTCAGAGCTGAGATTCAAGTCCAGACCCAGGTTGCTGAGGCAGGGCCATCTTTTATGAAGATGGAGTTTTTCTAGTCAAATCCGGATGAGTTTTTGGGCGATCCTAAGGAGCCATTGAAAGCGGATGAGTGGCTAGAACAGATGGTGAAGACCTTTGAGATGCTCAGCATCGAAGATGGGGGTTTGAGAGTGATCTGGGCATCCTTCCAGTTGAAGGGAGACATGGGTCAATGGTGGAAATATGCGCGAGGGTGCATTGGAGGGACTTATGAGGCTTTTGTCGACGCCTTCCAGGACAAGGTTTTACCTCCCACTGTTAGAGAGAAATTGAGAGGCCCGTTTTCCAAGTTTGTGCAATTGAACACACCAGTGGCTGAGTTCAGTGCTACATTCACCAGCTTGTTGAGGTTTGCACCAGAACTTGTGGCGACTGAAGAGCGCCATTGTCTAGAGTTCGAGAAGCGGCTAAGGACCGGGCTCATGTTTAGAGTGGCCGGGTCCATGATTAGAGATCATGGGCGCCTTGTAGAGGCGGCAACCCATCTTGAGACTATCATACAGGCAAAGGAGAAGAGGATGAGGGGTTCCAGGAGGAGTCAGGATAGTTAGGGGGATGGTAAGAGGCAGAGGGGTTCTAACCCTCAGTTGTCCCAAGGAGCTCAGTCGAGGTCCATTTTTCCAATGTCGAGTTTGGGTTCTAGCACAGGTGGTCAGGGGGATGTGACTTGTTTCAAATGTGGAAAGTTGGGCCATAATTCTCCAGTTTGCCTACAGAGGGGAGGAGGGCAGCGGTCTGCACTATCTTCGGCTCATTCTTAAGGCCAGAGTCAAAGGAGAGGGCAGCCGCCCACTTGTTATCAGTGTGGACAGGCGGGCACCTGAAGAGGTTTTGCCCATAGTTGGGTGGCACATCTGGTGCGTCTGGTTCAAGACAAACATAGAGTCACCAGCCAGCACAGTCAGTACAGGCCTCGAGGGCCACTCAAGGAGCCTCTTTGGCTCAATCCGTGCAACAGGCTTATGCTCTGAGGGGTGAGTAGGTAGTCCAGAGGCTAACAGGGCTTGTGTATGTTGTTACCATGCCAGATCTTGTGCCAGCTCCATCTGTAGTGAGAGGTACCTTTTTGTTTTGCAATTCAATTGCTAATGTGTTGATTGATACAAATGCATTCCATTCTTTTATTTCGTCTGCATTTGCATCGGTTTTGGGGTTGGAGTTGGCACAGTTTGCATCTCCTATTTGTGTAAAGTCACCTATTTATGGTGAGGTTTTTTTGAAACAGAGGTGTTAGGGTTGTGGCATAGTGGTTGTTGGTCGTTGATTTCCATTTGCATTTGTATTGATTGACATGTCTAGTTTTGATGTTATTTTGGGTATAGATTGGTTGTCGTCATATCGAGCTATTATAGATTGCTAAAGTTAGAGGGTTACTGTATGTACCTTAAGCGGTGATTGCTTTTATTTCTTTGGAAACCGGGTGGATAGAGTCTTATCACCGGTATATGATCCGCGTGGGCGGAGTCAACTTAGTTTCCTTCTTGCTAGCTTCTTGAGTAGTGAGTGCGATGAAGTCCAGGTTGAGTTGCCAAGGGTGTTTTGTGAATACTTGGATGTCTTTCCTGAGGACCTTACTAGTTTACCACCTCATTGAGAGATCGAGTTCTTTATTGATTTAGTGTCTGGTACGGCATCGATTTCTGTGGCACCGTATAGGTTTGCACATGCTAAATTTATTGAGCTGAAGATTCAAATCCAGGAATTGTTAGATAAGGGTTTCATCCACCCTAGTACTTCATCTTAGGGAGCACCGACTCTCTTTGCTAAAAAGAAAGATGGAGCGTTGCGACTTTGCATTGATTACAGGAAGTTGAACTAGGTAACTATTAAGAACAAGTACCCAATGCCTCGGTGTAGACACCCCATTTTTGACCGTCCTCAAGACTTGGACATCATTGTTTGAACACTCGATGATCATCTATGCTTGTGTTCATTTTGAGTTCCCGAAGGTCTCGGCTGCGCGCCTTGCCTTAGGATCTCTCAACTTGTTTGTTTTGTGCTTGGTTGTGGACCAAGGACTTGTGGTTTTGCTTCTGAGGGAAGAGGGTGGCTTGTTGGCCATCCCTACAACCCATCGGCTAAGGCATTGTGCCATCGGCCTTCTTTTCTTGCTATCGGCCATAATTAGTGGCCGATCGGCACTCGTTTTGGTCGATCGGCCATATTTCTTAGCCGAGACCTTTTCATCTGCTTTTTGCAGATATTTTGTGCCAGCTGGTGAGCATAATTCTCACCCTCCATACACGTGTATGGAGGGATTTGAATCAAGACTCAACCTTGTTCAACAAGCTTGAGAATTGAAATTCTATAAGAAGGGAGGCCCCTCTTCCTCTCCAGAGGTTCTGAAAATTGGATGTACAAGTTCTATATCTCTCTCTCTCTCTATATATTCTACCTCTCTCTCTCTCCTCATTTACCTTTGTTTGTGCTCAAAAGTGTAAAATCTTCATACTATTGCACACAAAAACCTACTAGAACACCATCCTTTTGGTGCTGAGGTACTGAGGAGTTCGTTTTAGTGTTTTTGGGTTGGCTTGAACTCAGAAAATCTGCTGGATTTGTGTTCTTGAAGGTGTTCTTCAAGGGTGAGAAACTAACCTTTTAATCCCTTGTTTTGGCTTAAGCTTTTAGACCTATTTTCATGCTGATTTAAGCTTAACTTTCTACTGTAAAAATTTCTAATTTTTCATGCTTGTGATGTTTGTTTAAGGTCACTTTTTTGTTGGGGGTGGTCTACCCCCTCTTAGGCCTTGTTTGGCCTTGTTTTGAGCCATCCCTTTTGGCTCTTGTTCTAGCCTTTGCATGACCTTTCTACCACTGAAATCCAAAGGATTTTCAGTGGTGGAAAGGTGGTTTTGGAGTTTTGAATAGGAGAGGGATACCCACCTCTCCTTGTGTCTTGCATGCTAGTATAAATGGCTCATAATAGTGGCATGTTTGCTTAGCATGTTTTGGTTCCATTTCAAAAAAATTTTGATGTTATTTTAGCATGCTTCAACTCAGTTTTAAGTTGGTTTGATAGCATTTTGCATGCTTCACATACTTGTAGAGTAATCTTGCATGCTAACATAACATGCATCATGTGTTAGGACCATCATCCTCGCATGTTTTTGCTCAACTCAAAGAAGCTTTACCTCATGTTTTACCATGCTTGAGCTCTGTTTGATGTTGTCTTGGTCATGCATGCATTGTTTTGTATAGCCATGGTTCAATCTAGCTTGTTAGCTTTGTGTATCAAGTCCACTAGCATGCATTACTTAGACTATTCTCATGATTTGGCATCATTTGAAATGATATTTCAGTGCATGTTTCATGGTTATACACTTGTGCTTGTCACTCTTTTAATGCCTAGGAGAGTTGGTGTTTTATGCCTTAAGAGTGGGTCATTGTGCATGACTCTATGCTTAGGTCTTTAGGATGTCATCTCAGTGGATTTTTGGGTTTATTTTGACATGCCATAACTCTGTTTTTTTTTGGTTAAGTCATGCCATGTTTGGTTTTAATAGGTGTAATGTAACACCCCTTGTTAGCCTTGCACGCTTCATGCTTTTGGTCTTTTGTTCTAGCTTGTGTTGGGTAGGTTCGAGCATGCTTTTGGTCTTGTATTGACCTGCCTTAGGACTGTTTTGGTTGCCCTTGGCCCTTTGGGGCTTGCTTTGCATGGTCATGGTTTAAGTCCCTTTGCTAGTTTCAAACTTTGAGCTTTCGAGCATGCTATCCTTGTGTTATGTGAGTGGTTTGACACCATTCCATACATGATTTCAGGGCCTATACTATTGTCATACATCCATGTTTTTCATTCATTGCTCATGCTTGAGAGTAGTTGTCTTCATACCTTGTTTGCGAACCAAAGTGTGTGCATGTTTGTATGTGCATTTCATGCCACTGTTTCATCATTTTGGCCACTGTTTTTGGCATAGCTAAGGTCTGTCCATCTTCGATTTAAGCCCATTGTGTATGTGTTTTGCATGTTGTTGCATGCTTGTCGCATTTGCATGTTGTTGCATGCTTGTTCCATTTTGTTATTGTTGTATGCTTATTGCATTACATGTTGTTGCATGCTTGTTACATTGCCTCATATTTGCATTCATGTGTTGATTTGTTAGGTTGATCATGCATGCCTTACATTGTGTTCAATATGCTTGCTTTGCATTGTGTTTGGTTTGGGTGTAAAGCCAAACACGAGGAACGAAGGACGTTTCATACTTGAAGTGATGAAACGCGCCTCAATCCTCGGTCGCCGACCCTCTTGATCATGCATGATAGAGGTTAAGGCATTATGTGTTTTTGTGCATTTCATTCACATTGAATTGTGCGACTCGGCCTCTTCGGCCATCATGCATCGAAATGCGTGATTGATGGCTCGAGAGTCTAGCACTACACTCCTTTGAGCTTTGAACATGATAAGGGGTGTAGTTGCACAACATTTTCTTGCAAATGTATTGCCATGCCTCTGTTTGTACTCTGCTGCAGCAAAAGGAGCAGTTTGCAGGAAGAGATGGCCGATCGGCTATCTGGTGTGCCGATCGGCTATCAATATTTGGCCGATGGACTCAAAAGTGGTCGATGACCCTTATCTCTTGGCCGATGACCACATCATTTGGCCGATGGCCTCTCAGCATGTCCATGAGGTGGATCAGAAATGTTTTGGAGATTTGTAAAGTCTTCAGAGGTGTAAAATAGTGCAAATAGACGCAACATGAGGCACGACAATGGATTTTCGAGCGAAGTCGACCGACCATGCATCTCTTCATCGCCTGCGAGGCCATTTCAGTATTCATGATTAGTTAGTGTAATTTAATCATTTAATTGGTTTTGTAATATTCATTTAGCTTAGTGTAGCTATTTGTTTCAATTTGGGTTGTAATAATTAATTAGCTTGTTAGTTAATTAGTTTTGGTGTTGTAATAATTAGTCTAATTAGATTAGTTAGAATAGCTTAGCGTAGCTAGCTTGTATTATTCATTCGGACCTTCCATCGAGAGGGCGAACTTTGTAATAAGTGTGCGTGAGTGTGTGAATGTCTTCCAACTCCACGTCTTTCTCCCTTTTACTTAACCGCTTACGATGGTTAGTTCTAGGTCATGTTTTGATTAGCATCCTTATGATAGCATGTTTGCATCTATTCATCTGTCTTACATGCACTGGGCTCGGCGCATCATACTAACTTCATTGTATTTTAAATACATTTACTTGAATACGTGTTCAACAGCATGTTATCAAGTTGCATCTCATATGCCATCTTAGAATAGTTGAGTCTATTTTTAGTTGCATTTTGCATGTGTTGCATTAGGCATCTTAACATAAACTAGGATCATGCATGATTACTAACTAGCTATTGTTTTGGCTCAGAGTACTAGGTAAGCTTTTATGCTTTAGCATCCTTACATGTGTGTCAGTGTTGCCATGATAGCATGCTTGCCATGAGGCTATTTGCTTAAGTGATTAACTGCCTGAATGCCAGTGGGTGAAGGTTGGATTACCTGAATTGGAACAATTCATTGAAATGCGAGTTTTAAGCCCACTTGAGAGTGGTGAAATCCACGTCTTAGCCTGCTTGCGAGTAGCACCTTCAAACCGTTTTCAAACAAATAAACATGACATGTTTTGTTCCAATTTAGGCGATCTAGCCTATACTTGTATGCTGTGCGCATCATGTAGTAAGATTAGTTAATTAACCGGAACAAGAACACATGTGTTTTCAAAAACAAGATATCATGTTAGTAAAGGCCGATCCTTTGATCAGGCGAGCGGGGTGCTCATTGCATGACCTTCCCCACTTGTACCCAAGTTCCCAAGCTGAGGCAACTTTGGTGATAACGGACACGTGGCCTTAGGCACGAGTTAGGGTTTCCTAAATTTCTCAAAATAAAATATAGATGGCGACTCTGTATCTGGCAAAGCTGTCCATGTTTGGCACTTCTTTATAAAATCAGTTTTCCAAAATGATTTGCTGGATTTGGACTCTTTGGTGATTTATCGGTCTTGCATTGCACTTTGTGAGACTAGATTAAGAACCGTGACATTGAGTCCGAACTGTAGTAGCTAATGAATAAAACGGATTCCGCATCGTTCACCGCGCGGAGCCGGGACGTTCGGGCACGTCTACACTCATATAGATGATCTGTTTGATCAGTTGAATGGGTTTTGTTGTTTCTCTAAGATAGACCTGAGATCGAGTTATCATCAGTTGAGGGTAAGGAAGGAGGATATCCCGAAGACAGCATTTCGTACACGGTATGGCTATTACGAGTTTCTAGTGGTACCTTTTGGGCTAACCAATGCTCCAGCGGTGTTTATGGATTTGATGAATAGGATCTTCCATGAGTTCCTAGATCGTTTTGTGGTCGTCTTTGTGGATGACATCTTGATTTATTCACCCTCTGAGGAGGAACACGAGGAACATTTGTGAGTAGTTCTTGAATTACTTAGAGCCCACAAACTGTATGCTAAGTTTGGGAAGTGTGAGTTCTGGCTGAAAGAGATTAAGTTCTTAGGCCATGTGGTATCCGGGGAAGGGGTGACTATCGATTCATCCAAGATAGAGGCAGTGCAAGATTGGGCATAACCTAAGAATGCTTTTGAGATTCGTAGTTTTCTGGGGTTGGCAGGGTATTATCGGAGATTTGTGAAGGATTTCTCTAGATTAGTGTGATACCCCTATTCCGTGGTACGCTAATTGGTCATTAATTTGAGTATGAATATGTGATTAATGTGATTTTGTGTGCCATTATGTGAATATATGTGGTTTTGAATTTCTATCTGTTCACCATAGGAATATTTGTTTGACTATTTGCTTTGGAAATTAAATTGAGGGCCTTATCGGCCACAGAACTTGAAATTGATTGCGCCATTATGATTGGCATAATATTTAGAGCCTACGGTGAAGTTTAATTGAAAAATTGATTCGGACCAGATTAAGTTGAATAAATTGGTGAATTAGTGCCTAACTATTTAAAATTATTAATTGTGGCTAGTGGGATTTGTTGTATTTGAGCACTATACCCTCATTTCTCTCATTTAACTTCACCTGGGCTGATCAAACTCTACGAAAAAGAGAGGGGCCGGCTGTTAGAGAGAGAGAGAGGGATAGAATTGTGTAATTTTTGACTCAAGCTTAGGAATTTGAAGTCTAGTTCAAGAATTAACCATAGATTGGGCTTCTAGGTAAGCATTGATTCTTGAATTCATGAGTTTAAGGTGTAATCTTGTGTGTTCAAAGTTAATTTATGGTCAAGAGCATGTTTTGAATTTGTTTTGTTGAATTGGAAGACCATATATGCATGCATATATGTAATTGGCTGGAATTTGCATAATTGAGCTTGAATTACATGATTCATGTTGCAATTTGGTTGAAATCCATGTAAATTTGTAGTTGAAGCTCATGTGTAATCACCATTGGTATCATCTAAGTTGAGAATGGGAGCTAGACATCACATGCATGTACAATCTGTGAAGATAAGAGCTTTGAATGCATAAATGTGTATGTTAGAATTGAGTTTGGTGTCAATTTGAGCCATGCATGTGTTAAATCTTTGAAATTGAGCTCCATGATGATGTGTTTTGGTGTTTATACCATGTTAGTACAAGTGTGTGTGGAATTGGAGCTATAAAATGCATGAATTGTTGGTTGAGAGTCGAATTTGAACTCAAGAACACAATCTAGGAAACCCAGAATTTTGATGTCCGCTCGAGCGGGGTAATGGCTGCTCGAGCGGGAAATACGTGCTCCCAGTACTTTTTGCAGACTTGGTGTCCGCTCGAGTGGGATATTTCACGCTCGAGCGTGGAGCTTTGTAGACAGGCCTTCCGCTCGAGCGCCCTATTTCATGCTCGAGCTTATTTTTCATGCAACCAGTACTTTTGCAGGCCTTAAAGGTCCGCTCGAGCGGGGTAGTCCACGCTCGAGCGAGGACCCTGTCTTCTGAGATTTTGTTTTCGCATTCTGTGTTTCGTTTTCCGTTCTCTTTCACTTGCAAGCACTCTTAGGCATGTGTTAAACATTGTAAATGAGTTAAAGAGATAAGAATAAAGCCTAAAGAGGAAAATGTGAATTTAGAACGGATTGGATTGTTAGTGACCCTTTTGTGTTCATGGAATGTGTAGGGTCGAGCTCCAGGGCAAATCCGCAAACCGATCGCTGTGAGTAATATTTGAAATACATATTGTTGTCCAATTGCTTACTTCTATGTAAGTTTTGTAAAGTTCATTAATTTTGAATGATATGACAAGTTTGAAAGGCTTAAATGCCAGTCTGATATGACAAGTTTGAAAGGCTTAAATGCCAGTTTGACATAACAAGTTTGAAAGGCTTAAATGCCAGTTTGATATGACAATTTTGAGAGGCTTAAATGCCAGTTTGATATGACAAGTTTGAAAGGTTTAAATGCCAGTTTGGTATGACAAGTTTAGAAGGGCCGAAAGGCCAGTCTGATACGAAAGTTTGATAAGGCCAAAAAGGCCAGTCTGATATAAACGTTCGAAAAAGGCCAAAGGCCAGTTTGACATGAATGAATTGGGCCAAAGGCCGTCTATTGTATAATGTTTCAATGTATTTTCTTTATTTGATATTATTCACTGGGCTTCCGCTCACGCTCATTCATGTGTTTGTAGGTGAGCCAAGAGAGGTCCAGACCCAGTCCCAGTGAAGTCTGTATGGAACAATCGAGTTTTGGAAAGTCAGCCTATGTGTCTCACGCACGAGACTCGCCTTCGCCTTTGTTATTTTGTTTTATGTTGTCACGTTGGCGGAGCCTTTGTATATGTCTGTATATAGTTCATGGGTTGACTTAGTTTTGGATGATCCTGTCTTTACAGAACTTTTTGATACTTTAATTCTGTTGTGAGTTATTAATGTTTATATGTACTACTTGTTTGACGTGCCATGTAAGCACAGCTCTAAGGACAAAGTTTTTAAATTGCTTCTGTTTGGCCCCCATTAACTCTGTTAAAATATGTTTGGTTTGGTTTGAGGCCGTAGGTAATCTCACGATTACTGGCCGGTTATGTCCTTAACCCACGGGGGCGGGTTCGGGTCATGACAATTAGCTTCACCATTAACAAGACTGACGAGGAAGGGAGTTAAGTTTGTGTGGAATGAAACCTGTAAGAAGTCATTCCAAGAACTTAAGGTTAGACTTACTACTGCTCCAGTCTTGATCATTCTAGAGAGAGGTTTGGGTTATTCAGTTTATTGTGTCGCTTCATGAGAAGGTTTGGGTTGTGTTTTGATGTAAGAAGGGAGGGTAGTAGCCTATGGCTCATGGCAGTTGAAGACACATGAGAGGAACTACCCTACTCGTGATCTAGAGTTAGTGGCGGTGATATTCGCCTTAAAAACTTAGAGGCACTATCTGTATGGTGAAAAATTTGAAGTGTTCTCCGATCACAAGAGCCTAAAGTATCTGTTTACAGAAAAGGACTTGAATTTGAGGCAGAGAAGGCGGATGGAGTTCATAAAAGATTATGATTTCGAGTTGCCCTATCACCCGGGGAAGGCAAACGTTGTGGCCAATGCCTTGAGTAGAAAATTTGTTAGCAGCCTGGCTTGTATTGCCATCTGGGAGTGGAAAATGTTGGTGCTCTTGGGGAGTTTGACTTGCATCTTAGCGAGTCCATTGAATTTGCGGCTTTGTTTATGGTAGTTACCCAACCTACACTTGTGAACCGAGTGATGGAGGCACAGAAGGGTGACCTTGAAGTAGAAAACCTCCGGGAGAAGATCTCCAATGGGAAAGTAGAAGGGGGCATGAGCGTGTATCCTAACTCGAGTGTTAGATAGCGTGACCGTCTTGTCGTGCCAGAGTCTTGCCAAGAGGAAGTACTCCGAGAGTTTCACCATTCGCGCCTTGCGGCATAGCGATCCCGGTTTTACCCCGACCTTTGTTGTGTTCCGGAATCGGATTCCGTGATTGTATATTGTTGTCTATGTCTTGTTTCCTCTCTTTGATTCTTTGAAATTGAGTTTTGGGATTTATTAGGTGAGTTTGGAGCAGGTTAGGTGTTTGTTGCCCAGATTTTGGTCTCTTCGCTCGAGCGAGGCTTTTTATACTTGAGCGAGCCTTGAGTAGTTTGCTTCTTTGCTTGAGCGAGGTTTCTTATGCTCGAGCGAGGATTGTGGGACTTCAGGTTTCTTTCCCAGACGCAGCTATTCTGGAAGGGTGAAGCACTTCGCTCGAGCAAGGCTCCTTGCGCTCGAGCGAGACTTCTGTGTGATATCCCTGTTCTGTAATGTGTTAATTGTTCCTTAATATGAGTATGACTATGTGTCTAATATGATTTCGTGTGCCATTATGTGAAAATATGTGGTTTTGAATTTCTATCTGTTCACCGTAGGAATATCTGTTTGACTATCTGCTTTGGAAATTAAATTGAAGGCCTTATCAGCCACAAAACCCGAAATTGATTACATCATTGTGATTAGCCTAATTTTTAGACCCTACGGTGAAATTTGATTGAAAATTGATTTAGATCAGAATTAATTGATTTAATTAATGAATTAGGTACCTAATTATTTTATAATAAAATAATGTGTTGAGTGGGGGCCTTTATACACTCAATACCTCTCTTTTATTTCATCTTGGCTGAAATCACTCTAAGAGAGAGGGAGAGGCCGAACTAGAGAGAGAGAGAGTGTAGGAGAATCAAAGTTGAGCTTGAAGGCTTGTGAATTTGAAGTCCAACTCAAGAATCTACCATAGATTGTGAGAATTAAAGCTCCTAGGTGAGTAATCAACCCCAAATTCTTAAGTTTGAGCTTGTGATTTTGTGAATTCAAGATTAATTGGTAAGCTAAATCATGAGTTGTGTTGATTTTGATGAGTTATGGTCATGCATGCATAGAATTGCTATCAATTACCATAAGTTTGCATAATCTAGCATGTAGCATGCCAATTAAACAAGATTGGAAGTTTGATCATACATGCAAACTTGGTTTTGTTGAGCTTTATGAGAATAGACACTATTTGCACCTTTTGAAATGGAATTGGAATTAAAAGATTGCATGCATGTTTGATTTATGAACTTATATGAGATTTGAAAGCTTGAGCCATTAGTATACCAAAAATGTTGATTGATTTTGAAGAAATGTGACCATGATTTTGAGCAATTGGCCTCCTATTACTTGTGTACTCATGGTATGTAATGTATTTGCATGTTTGGGAACCAAGATTATGAGTTTGGAACCTTCGGAGGTCGTTTTGAGCTCAAGAACACATTCTGGAAAATCCAGAATTCTTGATGTCCGCTCGAGCGGGGAAACCGCCGCTCGAGCGTGAAATACGAGCTCCCAGCATATTTTGCAGACATGGCGTCCGCTCGAGCGGGGAAGCCCATGCTTGAGCGGGGAGCTATGTAGACAGACCTTCCGCTCGAGTGCCCGAGTTCACGCTTGAGCCTGGATTTGATGCAACCAGCACTTTTGCAAACCAATTGGGTCCGCTCAAGCGGGGACCCTATTTTCTGAAATTTTGTATGATCGTTCTGAGTTTCGTTTTCCGTTCTCTTTCACTTGCAAGCACTCTTAGGCATGCATTAAGCATTGTAATTGAGTTAAAGAGATAAGAATGAAGTCTAAAGAGGAATATGTGAATGAAAGAACAGATTGAATCGTTTGTGACCCATATGTGTTATATGATGTATAGGGTCAAGCACCAGGGCAAATCCACAAGCCGATCACTGTGAGTAATATCGATATTTTGAAGTTTGTCAATTGTCCAATTGCTTATTTCTTTACAAGTTTACTAGTTTGAATTATGGACAACTGATTGACATGAATAATTGGGCCGAAGGCCGATTGACATGGATAATTGGGCCGAAGGCCGATTGACATGGATAATTGGGCCGAAGGCTGATTGACACGAATGGTTGGGCCGAAGGCCGATTGACATGAATGATTGGGTCGAAGGCCGATTGACATGAATGATTGTGCCGAAGGCTGATTGACATGAATGACTGGGCCGAAGGCCGACTGATATAAGTGATTGGGCCAAAGGCCGATAGATATAAATGATTAGGCCAAAGGCCGTCTGCTGTAACTGTTTCAATGATTGCTTATGTATCTTCCTCATTTGATATTATTCACTGGGCATTCGCTCACACTCATTCATGTACATGTAGGTGAGCCAAGGGACGTTCAAAACCAGCCCCGGTGAAATTGTGAGAAACAATCGAAGTTTTGAAGAGTCAGCCCAAACGCCTCACGCATGAGACCCGTCTTCGCCCTTTTGTTGTCTTGTTTATTTTGTCATGTTGGCGAGGACTTTGTATATACCTGTATACAGTTTTGATGGGTTGACTTAGACTTATATGATCCTGTCTGTACAGAACTTATGCTACTGTACTTTTGTTGTGAGTTATTAATGTATATATGTTTGGTTGTTTGGATGTGCCATGTAAGCACAGCTCTATGGACAAAGGTTTGAATTGCTTCCGTTTGGCCCCTTTACTCTGATGAGTATTGCTTTATTTGGTTTGAGGCCATAGGTAATCTCGTGATTACTGGCCGGTTATGGCTTTAACCCATAGGGGCGGGTTTGGGTCATGGCATCTTGCGCTCGAGCATGCGTCTGTGTTTGTGGCAGACCTGAAGCTTTGCATTGTGCGCTCGAACGAGGTCACTATTGTGTCTGGTCGTTCGAGCGACGACTCCATCGCTCGAGCGAGGACTGCGTATATCAGTTCGCAGCAGAGCTTTTCTGCATCACTTTTTGATTTCTTTTCATCCCAAAACCCTAATCCAACAGCTCCTCTCTCTAAAACTCTCTCTCTCTCTACAAATACTCCATGATCTAGGGTCTTTCTACCCTACTTCCTTTGTTAAAAAGATAGAGTTTTGCGTGGCCTTTCATTTGATCCGAAAAAGGTGGAGTTTGGCCATCTACAAAGTTTCTCCCTTCTTCTCCTTTGAGCTTCTACACTTGAGGTAGGGATATTCTGCTCTTTGATATGGGTTTTAACCTAGATATTTGTCATTTGTGTATATGGAGGGATTTGGGAGTGGTTTGGGTAAAAGTTAAGGTTTGGGCTCTAAACTAATGAGGGGTTTTCATGTTGATTTACAAAATAACCTTGGAGGTTTATGTATGAGGTTCTTTAGTGTTGAAATGTTGAGATTTCGACCTATGTGTTGATGTTTTGGAATAGGGAGAAAATTGCCCTAAGTTGAGTTGAATTAACTAATTGTGTCAATTATGAAATTGGTTTGGAAATTATGAAATTAGGGAATGGTGTAGTTTGGTTTGATAAATCACAGACCTATGAAAAAGTTGATAAATTATATGTTGATAGATTTATTTATCTGTTTAGAAATATCCATTTTGGGATATCGGTGGAGGATAGCTGTGATTGTTGTAGAAACTGCATGAGGACTAGGTAAATTAAAACTAGTCACATGAATTATGTCATAGAATATGACGGTTCGATTAAACTATTGAATATGTGATTTGATTAGTTATTGTATATGACAACGTGTTTAAATACATTGTATATGTATCATTGTTTGGGAGGAGCTAGGGGATGTACTCCATTGTGTAGGAGGAGATAGAGAATGGACTCCATTGAGAATTAAGTTGGCCAGAGTGTCTAGGGTGAAAGTCCTGAAATCTTATATATTTATGGGTACCGGTTCCCTCGGACGAGGTTCCGTAAAATGGCAAGAAATAGAAATGTTGCATTGATGAATGTATTGAATTGTGAACCATTGAGTTGTAGCCTCATATTGGTTGCTTTGATAATAATGAATTTGGTTAATTGATTTACCCGAAATGGAAGAATGGAAATGAATTGAGATATTGGTTATTTATATTGAATGGTTTTGGAAAGAATATGTGTTGGTTAAGTATATTGCACTTTTATATTGCACTTTTAGTTAGTTTTCATATATTGTTTAGCATATCTTTACTGGGCTTTGGCTCACCCTACTTGGGAAACTATTTTCAGGTACAGGTGACATGCCACCTACAAGGACATAACTTGGAAGGCTTAGGGGTTGGAGGCTCTACTTTTGTCATTTTGCTTTATGTTATATGTTTTGTTTTGAGCCGAGGGCTTTAATTGTAAAGAACTTATGACTCTCACTTTTGTTGTATCCAAGTTATCTCTTGGAAAGATGTAAGCCCGTAGGGCATTTATTTTGTTAATAGCAAATAGGATTACCTGCTATAGTTTCAAGATGAATATTTATGAAAGTGTAATGCATGTAATTTTTTTTTGTAATATAAACTCCAGTGAATGAAAGTAATACATTTCACGTTATGCTTGTGAATCTCTTGGGTTGATTTATTCCATATTTTGAGGGCGTTATAACTTGGTATCAGAGCGTACTGGGTTTGAATACTTTGGGTACGTGGGAGGTGGTTAGTACCACAGTGGGTTTGTCTCGCTTGTTAGAGACTTAAGTGTGATGTTATGTACTTATATGATAACATGTTTATGTGACTATATGGGTATGAGATTTAATTTTTGGGATGTTGATCGAGTCTATGGGTTTCTAGGAGTCCCGCTGGAAAGGCACTTGATCACTGCCGTTTCTAACTGGAACTCTAGTAACGCCACGAGACGATCATTATCCGGAAACGAAATTCGTATGTGTTTATGTGATTATGTGCTTACATGGAGTGAATTATAGTTTTCCATTGCATTAGGACACGAGTGAGATAGCTTCGACATATTTGTGAATGTGCTAATCTCTTTGTTACCTTTATTAGGATGTCAGGACGAAGTCGTGGTGGTAAGCGTCGTAGGCCTAGGAGGCATGAGATGCCTATACCGGATCAGATTTCGGTGCAGGAGAAAGGAGTGGGTCAGGCCAACGTGGCCGAGCCAGTAGGTCAACAGGCTATGGGTGCCTTAGCTCGTGTGATGGACGGAGCATTGAGGGAATCTATAGACATTCTTAGGGCAAAGAATCAAGTCCAGGCCCAAGTAGTTGAGGCAGGGCCGTCTTTTCTGAAGAGGGAGTTCTTCCAGTCGAATCCGGACGAGTTTTTGGGTGACCCTAAGGAGCCATTGAAGGCTGATGAGTGGCTTTAACTGATGACAAAGACGTTTGAGATGCTCAGCATCGAAGACGAAGGTTTGAGAGTGACCTTGGCATCCTTTCAGCTGAAGGAAGACGCGGGTCAGTGGTGGAAGTATGCATGGGGGCGCATCGGAGGGACTTAGAAGGCCTTTGTTGAAGCCTTCCAAGATAAGTACTTACCTGCTATAGTGAGGGAGAGGTTAAGGGATCAATTCTTCAAGTTGGTACAGCTGAACACCCTAGTGGCCGAGTTTGAAGCCACTTTTACTAGCCTCTTTAGATTTGCACCGGAGTTAGTGACAACAGAGGAACGTCGTTGTTTGGAGTTTGAGAAGAGACTGAGGACGGGCTCATGTTTCGAGTAGCTGGGTCCATGATTAGGGATTATGGGCGCCTTGTGGAGGCTGCAGCCCATCTTGAGACTATTATGCATGCGGAGGAGGAGAGGATGAGGGGTACCAGGAGGGGTCAGGATGGTCAGGGGGACAGTAAGAGGCAGAGGGGTTCTAACCCTCAACAGTCCTAGGGAGCGCATTCGAGATCTATTTTTCCAGTGTCGAGTTTGGGTTTTGGGAGAGGTGGTCAAGGAGACATCACTTGTTATAAATGTGGTTAGTTGGGCCACAAGTTTCTAGCTTTCCCACAAAGGAGAGGAGGGCAGGGGGCAGTTTCATCTTCGGCTCGTTGTCAGGGCCAGAGTCAGAGCAAAGGCCAGTTGCTTACTTGTTATCAGTGTGGACAGGCGGGCCACTTGAAGAGGTTTTGCCCGCAGTTGGGTGGCACACCTGGTGCGTCTGGTTCGAGGCAGACACAGAGTCACCAGTCAGCGCAGTTAGTACAGGCCTCGAGGGCAAATCAAGGAGCCTCTTCGGCTCAGTCAGTGCAGTAATCTTATGCTCCGAGAGCTTAGCAGGTATATTAGAGACCTACGGGGTGCATGTATGCTGTTACCACGCCGGATCATGTACCAGCTCCGTTTGTTGTGAGAGGTACTTTTTTGTTTTGGAACTCTGTTTGTAATGTGTTAATTGATACGGGTGCATCCCATTTCTTTGTATCTTCTGCATTTGCATCAGTTTTGGGGTTAGAGTTGGCACAGTTATCGCCTATTTGTGTTGTGTCACCTGTTGAGGGTGAGATAGTTCTGAAACAGGGATGTCGGGGTTGTGATATAGAGGTCGCTGATCGTCGGCTTCCCTTTTCTTTTGTGTTAATGGATATGGCTGGTTTTGATGTTATTTTGGGTATGGACTGATTATCGTCATACCGATCTATTATAGATTGCTACCGTCAGAGGGTTACTGTATGTACCTTGAGTGGTGATTGTTTTCATTTCTTGGGAGATCGGGTTGGTAGAGTTTTACCACCGGTGTATGATCCATGCGGGCGAAGTGAGCTTAGTTGTCTTATCGCTAGCTTTATGAGTAATGAGTGTGACGAGGCCTGGGTTGAGTTTCTAAGAGTGGTTTGTGAGTACTCAGATGTCTTTCCCCAGGATCTTATTAGTTTACCACCCCACCGAGAGATCAAGTTCTCTATTGATCTAGTACCTAGCACGGCACCGATATCCATGGCACCGCATCGTTTTGTACCAACTGAGTTGAGTGAGTTGAAGATTCAACTCCAGGAATTACTAGATAAGGGCTTCATTCGCCCTAGTACTTCGCCCTGGAGAGCACCGACCCTCTTTGCTAAGAAGAAAGATAGGGCCTTGAGACTTTGTATCGATTATCGAAAGTTGAACCGGGTTCCGGTTAAGAACAAGTATCCGATGCCTTGTATAGATGATCTGTTTGATCAGTTAAAAGGATCTCGTTATTTCTCTAAGACAGACTTGAGATCGGGTTACCACCAGTTGAGGATAAGGGAGGAGGATATCCCGAAGACAGCATTCCGTACGCGGTATGGCCATTATGAGTTTCTGGTGATGCCTTTTGGGCTAACCAATGCACCAACTGTGTTTATAGACTTGATGAACCAAATCTTCCGAGAGTTCTTAGACCGTTATGTAGTCGTCTTTGTGGATGACATTTTGATTTACTCACCCTCTGAGGAAGAGCACAAGGAACACTTGCGAGTGGTGCTTGAGTTGTTAGAGCCCATAAGCTGTATGCTAAGTTTGGGAAGTGTGAGTTCTGACTGAAAGAGGTTAAGTTCTTAGGTCATGTAGTATCCGGGGAAGGGGTGATTGTAGATTCATCCAAAATTGAGGCAGTGCAAGATTGGGCACAGCCTAAGAATGCCTTTGATCCGTAGTTTTCTGGGATTGGCCGGGTATTACTGTCGATTTGTGAAAGATTTCTCTAGACTAACTTCGCCTTTGACTAGATTGACGCGGAAAAGGGTCAAATTTGTATGGAGTGATACTTGTGAAGGTCGTTCCAAGAACTTAAAGTTAGACTTACCACCGCTCCAGTCTTGATTATTCCAGAGAGGGGTTCAGGCTATTCAGTGTACTGTGATGCCTCACAAGAAGGTTTGGGTTGTGTGTTGATGCAATAGGGGAAAGTAGGCCTATGGCTCACGGAAGTGGAAAACCCATGAGAGGAACTATCCTACTCACGATTTACAGTTAGCAGCTGTGATTTTTGCCTTGAAGATTTGGAGGCACTATCTGTGTGGTGAGAGGTTTGAGGTGTTTCTAATCGCAAGAGTTTAAAGTATCTGTTTACACAGAAGGACTTGAATTTGAGGCAGAGAAGGTGGATGGAGTTCATAGAAGATTATGATTTCGAGTTGCATTATTATCTGGAAAGGCCAATGTGGTGGCCGATGCCCTAAGTAGGAAGTCCATCAGTAGTGTAGCTTGTATAGCTATCCAGGAATGGGAGATGTTGGGAGCTCTTAGGGAATTTGAATTGCATCTGGGTGAGTCTATTGAGTCTGCAGCTTTGTTCTCTGTGATTGCATAACCTGCACTTGTGAACCGGGTGTTGGAAGCACAGAAGGACGACTTTGAAGTAGAATCCCTCTAGGAGAAGATCTCCAGTGGGAAGATAGAAAAGGGTTTGTATAGACATCCCATTTTGACTGTTCCTAAGACTTGGGCGCTTTCTTTTGACAACCCCATGATGAAAATTAGAATATGCTATTTTATGAATTTTTCAGCAGAAAACTCAGATTGAAGTTTTAATTCCAAACCTCACCCATGTTGGCCAAATTATTAATTTGTAGTATTTTATAATATTTTATAATTTTATATGTACATATTTTTAGGTATTTTTATCAAAAAAAAAAAAAAGAAAAGAAAAGAAAGAAGAAGAAGAACGACAACAACAAAAACAAAAAAAAAAAATTAGTATGGTCAGAATGTTTGGAGGGATTTTTTGGGAGGAGGGAAAGATAGAGAAAATATCATGATGCTAAATGATGATCATTATATTCGGCGGGGGTGGACAATTATGTTAAAAAAAACAAAAGAAAAAAAAAAAAAAAAGAGTGCATGGTAGGGTGGGGTGTAAAGTTGATTAATTGAGGGAGAATGATGATGAGAAGGAGAGGGATATTTTATTGGAGGTGATGGAGAGCAGATTGGGGTGGGATAACAACAAAAATAAAAAAAATAAAAAAAATAAAAAGAAAGGGTGGTTTGCTTTGTTGGAGGGCAGAGGGGGTAAAGATAAGGCCAAAAAAAAAAAATGAAGTTTCAAATTCGGTGGGAGAGGTGTTCACCTGGAGGGGGGCCAAAAAAAAAAAATCTGACTCTCGTTTATGAATGGGGTGAGTAGTGTTCATGTGGGTAGAAGACACAGATTGTTTTGATATACAATTTAACATAGAGGGCACATGAGGATGAACATCACAAAACTCCCACTCTCTCTCTACAACACGACCGAAATTCCATCTTCCTCTCTCTCTCAGCCCTAATTCTTCTTCGCCAAGCAACCACCATGGCATAGAATGAGGAGTTTCCTCCATCACAGTCACTGTCGTAGCCCCTCCCTCGGGCATGGTCTCTCTCTCTCTCTCTCTCTCCGGGGTGTGTATGTTGGGTCTCTCTGCCATGTTGTAGGACTGGGCTCTCCCAAAACAAATTAAAAAAAAAAAGAAGTGAGCTTGTAGCTGGTGATCTATCTACACTTGGAGAGCTTCTTTCACTTATTTTCCACCATGATCACAAGCTCTTTGCCGATCCAGATCAAGTTTTCAAAAGTGGAGTAAATACCTTCCCTTCCTTTCCCACCCGAGCATCATTGTGAGCCAACGCACAAACCTCCAATTAAGCAAGCATGTTCAAGAAGCCTGTGGAGTCAAGAACACAGCAACGTTTGTCTTGGTATGCTGGCTCCAAGAAAGTTCATGCAACAGAAAAGAAAATAGAAAGTTGAGAGAGAGGACTCATCCGAGGTCATCTCATCTCCTACTGAATATTGATTGGAGAGGAATCAGCATGGTGCACGCTGGGTCTATCTGTGATGAATTTGTGGTCCTCCAACCGACCTTCGCAACATGGCAAAAGGCTCTCAGAGGCTGACCTCTTTCTCTCTTTCGCATAGGTTCTCACTCTCTCTCTGAGATGAACACCACCGAAGCTCCCTCTCATGGGCTCTCTCTCTCTCTCTCTCTCTGCTGCTCTCGCTAGAATGAGAGTAGAGTGTTGAATAACACAGCTTATCAATGGCGTTCCACGACCATCTGTCCCAAGAAATGGTACTCCAGCACTTCGCCGACCAACACCTCCGTGCCATGCTCCCTGACCAACTCAACCACTCCTCTCCGCCTGAGTCTGCCGCAAAACAACCTCCCACCTGACTCAACAGCACCATTCTCCGCTACCACTATGTCGGCGATGGCAGCTTCCTCCACCTGTAGACTAACACCAATTCGGACTCCTCCAATTCCAACCCACAGGCTGCTCTCTCGACCCAATCTCCAAATACACTCATCATCTCTCTCTCTTTCCACAGGCTCAGTCCCTCCACCACTCTCTCACTTTTCTAGCTACATCACAGTCAACATCACAGTCAACCAAGATCATGGGAGGGCACTTTTCTATTGGTTCTTTGAAGCTCAATCTCATCCGTCCATTAAGCCCCTCTTGCTCTGGTGCAATGGAGGACCTGGTTGTTCATCAATTGGGCATCTTTATTTTATTTTATTTTTTTAGTTTAGTTTGAGAGTTTGTGAGGATTTTTATATTTATTTGTTTCCTTCCTCCTTTTTTATTTGAATATGTAATATTTAAAGTGTTGTAATAATTTCTCCACCCCGCTTCTTTCTATCACATTCTTTACTCGCTTTCCCTAGCTGTACATATGTATATATATATGACACGCCATGCATATCCATGCTTTGCATCCATGTTTCATGCATTAAGATTCGGCTAAATTTGCATTTGTGGATTTAATCAATTCCTATGTGATTATGTGCGCTACCTCATGTTTTGAGTGGTTTCACATGCCATATTTTAGAATTCGGATCTTTAGAAGCATTCTTGTGTATATGAATTGCATTAGGATTTTGTATATAAGATCATGCATATTTTACTAACTTTGTTTTCTAACTATTCGCGGGACGTCGGTAAATATATGAGTTTTTATGCTTTAGCATCCCACTTATACATAATTTTCTTATTATGTTTAGCATCCTACCATGTGGCTAATTGCTTAAGTGATAAACTGTTTGAGTGCCTGTGGATGAAGGCTTGTTGCTTGAATTGGAATAATTCAACGAATGTACGTCTTAAGCCCACTTTGTAGTAGCAAATCCACAAACTTTAAGCCCACTTTGTTAAGTGGCAAATTCAAACCCTTTCCGAAAAACAAACATGAAATTGAATTGTTCCAATTTGAGCAAACTAGTCTATACTTGTATGCTTCACATAGTAAATTTTAGGATTTACGAAATAATCAGAATATGAACATATAAAGAAAAATAAAATTCATATCATGGTTTAGTAGAGGCCGATCTTTGATCGAGTGAGCGGGGGTGCTCATTATTGACCTTCCCGTCTCATACCTAAGGTTCTGAGCCAAGCATCCTTGGTTACGACAAACAGTGGCCTTGGCACGAGTCATGGGTTTCCTAATTTTCCAAAAATATTAGGTGGCAACTCTGAGATCTGATGACACAGTCCATTTCTGGCAAAAGATTTTGCAAGAAAATGGATTTTTTTCAAAAGTTACCAAATTTGGACTCTCATCTATGTTTCACATTGCACTCGTGATCAAAGAGATCTCAAGAGTCCGAACTGTTTGACGCACACGGGTACCCCCGGGGCGTGTTACAGTTTGACTGTGTATCCTGATTTGAGTGTGAGGTACCGTGACCATTTGTTTGTGCCAGAGTCTTGCCAAGAGGAAGTACTCCGAGAGTTTTACCATTCTCGCCTTGCGGTGCATCCGGGAGGCACAAAGATGTATCACGATCTGAGTCGCTAGTTTTGGTAAAGGGGTATGAAGAAGGATGTGGCAATGTTTGTATCGAAATGCCTTACTTGCCAGCAAGTGAAGGCCGAACATCAGGGGCCAGTGGGTTTGTTGCAACCCTTGCCTATAGCTAAGTGGAAATGGGAGCATGTCACGATGGCTTTTGTTGTGGGCCTTCCGAGGACACAACGGGGTAGTGATGCCATTTGGGTGGTAGTGGACCGATTGACTAAGTCGGCGCGTTTTATTCCTATGCGTGTAAGAGATTCAGTAGATTATCTTGCTGACTTGTACATTCGGGACATAGTGAGGTTACATGGGGTCCCAGTGACGATTGTCTCAGATAGAGACCCGCGTTTCACTGCTCAGTTGTGGCAGAGTTTGTAGAGTGCCTTGGGCACTAGATTGACTTTTAGTACGGCGTACCATCCTCAGACTGACGGGCAGTCCGAGCGTACCATTCAGATCCCTGAAGATATGCTTCGAGGCTATGTCCTTGACTTTAAACGATCATGGGAGAGACACCTACCCTTAGTGGAGTTTGCCTACAATAATAGTTTCCAATTTAGTATTGGCATGGCACCGTTTGAGGCCTTGTGTGGCCGACCGTGTAGATCTCCAGTGTGTTGGGCCGAGGTGGGTGATGCACCTTTGTTAGGTCCAGAGTTAGTTCGAGAGACGACGGAGAAAGTGGCACTTATCCGTAAGAGGTTGGTTACAGCCCAGAGCCGTCAAAAGAGTTATGCCAACCGTAGGAGGAGACCTTTGTCATTTGAGGTGGGTGATCATTTCTTTTTTGAAAATATCACCTAGGCAGGATCAAGTCTTGCGAGGCAAGACAATTCCTTTGGTCAAAGTATTGTGGAAACATCACGGTGTTCAGGAAGCAACTTGAGAGCATGAATTGGAGGTCTGAGAGAAATATCCAGACTTATTTGTTGATGTTTGAGTGTATGTTGAAATTTTAGTTTTGTTTATGAACCATAAAAACGTTGTATATGTTTTGGATTTTGAAGACATTGTAAAACTTGAATGCGTTTCGGGAATACAAGTTTAATATGAGCATTGTATATGTTGTTTGAGTTTTGGAAATGAAAATATGGTATAAACATTGAATATGTTTGGGAAAAACTTGAAATATGTCAAATTTCGGAATATGCATATTGGTAATATATGTTGTGATATATTTTGTGAAATTGATCTCTTGAGAAGGGATGGAATGACCCGTTGGCGGGTCATGATAACGAGAATTGAATTATAATCATTTTGAAAATTGGGATATCATGGTTTTGAAACTTGTACAAAATTTCGGGGACGAAATTCTTTAAGGGGGGGAGTTTATAGCGATCCCGGTTTTACACCGACCTTTGTTGTGTTCTGGACTCGGATTCCGTAATTGTATGTTGTTGTCTATGTCTTGTTTCCTCCCTTTAATTCTTTGAAATTGAGTTTTGGGATTTGTTGGGTGAGTTTGGAGCAGGTTGGGTGTTAGTTGGTATAAATGGTTGTTGCCCAAATTTTGGTCTCTTTGCTCAAGCGAGGCTTTTCACGCTCGAACGAGCCTTGAGTAGTTTGCTTCTTCGCTCAAGCGCGGTTTCTTGCGCTCGAACGAGGATTGAGGGTCTTCAGGTTTCTTTCCCAGACGCAGCTTTTCTGGAAAGGTGAAGCACTTCGCTCGAGCGGGGCTCATTGAGCTCGAGCGAGACTTGTGAAATTGTTTCTTTGCTCGAGCGAGACTTCTTGCGCTGGAGCGTGCGTCTGCATTTGTGGCAAACCTGAAGCTTTGCATTGTGTGCTTGAGCGAGGTCACTATTGTGTCTGGTCGCTTAAGCGACGACTCCTTCGCTCAAGCGAGGACTGCGTATATCAGGTCGCAGTAGAGCTTTTCTGCATCACTTTTTGATTTCTTTTCATCCCAAAACCCTAATTCGGCAACTCCTCTCTCTAAAACTCTCTCTCTCTCTCTACAAATACTCTATGATCTAGGGTCTTTCTACCATACTTCCTTTGTTAAAAAGATAGAGTTTTGCATGGGCTTCCATTTGATCCGAAAAAGGTGGAGTTTGGCCATCTTCAAAGTTTCTCCCTTCTTCTCCTTTGAGCTTCTACACTTGAGGTAGGGATATTCTGCTCTTTGATATGGGTTTTAACCTAAATATTTGTCATTTGTGTATATGGGGGGATTTGGGAGTCGTTTGGGTAAAAGTTAAGGTTTGGGCTCTAAACTAAAGAGGCGTTTTCATGTTGTTCATGTTGATTTACAAAATAACCTTGGGGGTTTATGTATGAGGTTCTTTAGTGTTGAAATGTTGAGATTTCGACCTATGGGTTGATGTTTTGGAATAGGGAGAAAATTGCCCTAAGTTGAGTTGAATCAACTAATTGTGTAAATTATGAAATTGGTTTGGAAATTATGAAATTGTGGAAAAATGTGATTGAATGGTGTAGTTTGGTTTGATAAATCACACACCTATGAAAAAGTTGATAAATTATCTGTTGATAGATTTACTTATCTGTTTAGAAATATCCGTTTTTGGTTATCGGTGGAGGATAGCTGTGATTGTTGTAGAAATTGCATGAGAACTAGGTAAATTGAAACTAGTCACATGAATTATGTCATAGAATATGACGGTTCGGTTAAACAATTGAATATGTGATTTGATTAGTCATTGTATATGACAATGTGTTTAAATACATTGTATATGTATCATTGTTTCGGAGGAGATATGGGATGTACTCCATTGTGTGGGAGGAGATAGGGGATGGACTCCATTGATAATTAAGTTGGCCGGAGTGTCCATGGTGAAAGTCCCGAAATCATATATATTTATGGGTGCCGGTTCCCTCGGACGTGGTTCCGTAAAATGGCAAGAAATAGAAGTGTTGCATTGATAAATGTATTGAATTGTGAACCATTGAGTTGTAGCCTCATATTGGTTGCTTTGATAATAATGAATTTGGTTAATTGATTTACCCGAAATGGAAGAATGGAAATGAATTGAGATATTGGTTATCTATATTGAATGGTTTTGGAAAGAATATGTGTTGGTTAAGTATATTACACTTTTAGTTGATGCTTATATCTTAGTTAGTTCTCATATATTGTTTAGCATATCTCTACTGGGCTTTGGCTCACCCTACTTGGGAAACTACTTTCAGGTACAGGTGAGACGCCACCTCCAAGGACATAGCTTAGGAGGCTTAGGGGCTGGAGGCTCTACTTTTGTCATTTTGCATTATGTTATATGTTTTCTTTTGAGCCAAGGGCTTTAATTGTAAAGAGCTTATGACTCTCACTTTCATTGTATCCAAGTCATCTCTTGAAAAGATGTAAGCCTGTAGGGTATTTATTTTGTTGCTATCAAATAGGATTACCTGCTATAGTTTCAAGATGAATATTTATAAAAGTGTAATGCAGGTAATTTCTTTTGTAATATAAACTCTAGTGATTGAAAGTAATACATTTCACGTTATGCTTGTGAATCTCTTGGGTTGATTTATTCCATATTTTGAGGGCGTTACATACAGTGCATCCGGGAGGCAGAAAGATGTATCACGACCTTAGTTGCCAGTTTTGGTGGAGAGATATGAAGAAGGACGTGGCAATGTTTGTGTCAAAGTGTCTCACTTGTCAGCAAATGAAGGCCGAACATCAGAGGCTAGTGAGTTTGTTGCAACCCTTGCCTATAGTTGAGTGGAAATGGGAGCATGGCATGATGGATTTTGTTATGGGCCTTCCAAGGACTCAACGGGGTAGTGATGCCATTTGGGTGGTTGTTGACCGGTTGACCAAGTCGGCACACTTTATAGCTATGTGCGTGAGCGATTCGGTAGACTATCTTGCCGACCTTTACATAAGGGACATGGTGAGGTAGCATGGGGTCCCTATGATAATTGTTTTGGATAGAGATCTGTATTTCACAACTCGGTTGTAGCAGAGCTTGCAGAGGGCCTTGGGCACTAGACTGACTTTTAGCACAGCGTACCACCCTCAGACTAACGGGCAGTCCGAGTGGATTATTTAGATCCTGGACAATATGCTTTGAGGGTGTGTCCTTGACTTCAAAGGGTCATGGGAGAGGCATTTGCCCTTAGTAGAGTTTGCCTATAACAATAGCTTCCAAGAGAGTACTAGCATGACACCATTTGAGGCTTTGTATGGCCGACCGTGTAGATCCCCTGTGTGTTGGGTCGAGGTGGGTGATGCATCTTTGTTGGGACCGGAGTTGGTTCAGGAAATGACGGGGAAAGTGGCACGTATCCGTAAGAGGTTGGTTATGGCTTTGAGTCATCAAAAAAGTTATGCCGACCATAGGAGGAGACCCTTGTCTTTTGAGGTAGGAGATCATGTCTATTTGAAGATATCACCTAGGTGGGGTTTAATGAGATTTGGGAAGAGTGGGAAGTTGTCCCCTCGGTTTATTGGGCCTTTTGAAATCCTTGAGTGGATCGGAGAGGTAGCTTACCATTTGGCATTGCCGCCACAACTTTCCGGGATCCATGATGTGTTCTATATTAGCATGCTTCGGAAGTATGAGCCGGATCCATCGCACGTATTGGATTGGACCGACTTAGAGGTAGATGAGGATGCCTCGTATGAGGAGAGACTGGTAAGAGTCTTGGATACCCGGGACCAAGTATTGCGAGGCAAGACAATTCCTCTGGTAAAAGTATTGTGGAAACATCACGAGGTCGAGGAAGCGACTTGGGAGTGTGAATTGGAAATCCGAGAGAAATATCCGGACTTGTTTGTTGATGCTTGAGCATGTATTAAGATTTTGATTATGTTAATGAATGTAATAACATTGTATATGTCTTAAATTATGAGAACATTGTATATGTTATGGGAGTTTGGAATCATGAGTTCAATATAAACATTGTATATGTTTTAAGAATATGAAATATTGTGTGTGTCGTATCACTTTTGGAGGCATTTTATATGCTGCACAAATTTTAGAAAAAGAACTTGGATTTTGATTAAACATTGCACATAATTTGGGAAAGTATGAATTGTATATTCAGTATTGAGATATTGTTTAACTTGTAACTGGGAATGCATGACTGGTGAATAGGTTATGGTGATGGAATTGAATGATTTGAAATTTCGTAGTTTTAACTGTATTTTAGAACTTAATTTGAAATTTCGGGGACGAAATTCTTTAAGAGGGGAAGGTTATAACGATCCCAGTTTTGACCCGACACTTGTGGTAGTCTAGACTCGGGTTTATGGTTTCTGAATGTTGCTCATTGTCTTTTCCTCTTTATTCCTCCTTAAATTTGGTTATTTGGGCATTTTGAGTGTATTTGGAATAGGTTGGTTGCTTGGTTTTCAAACCTTGTGCTGCCCAGAATTTTGGTCCCCCACTTGAGCGGCCCTTTTTCCGCTCGAGCAGGATTGGCAAACTCTCAGTACTTTGCACGTCTACAAAAGTACTGGAAGGGTGTTTTTCATGCTCGAGCGGCGTTTCCTACGCTCGAGTTGGCTGGCGCTCGAGCGATTTGTCTGTTGTTTGCAAAAGTACTGGAGGTGTGTATTCTGTTCTCGAACGGGGCTTCTTGCACTCAAGTGGATCAAATTTTTGTGTCTTCTGCTCGAGCGTCAACTCTTTCGCTCAAGCGTCAACTCTTTTGCTCGAGTGGACTGTGCGTATATTAGATCACGAAAATGACATTTTATATCACTTTTTTATTCTTCTCTCTCTCTAAAACTTTCCAAAAACCTAGATCTTGACTCTCTCTCTCTCTAAAACACTCTCTCTTTCTCTCTCTCTCTCTCTCTCTCTCTCTCTACATTTTGGCCTAGATCCTTTGGGTTCTCTACCCTAGTGTCTTTAAGAAAAAGTTAAAGCATTCCAAGAGCTTCATTTTGATCCGATTGGAACTTGGTTTTAGTGTTGTTGAGGGTTCCACTTTGCTTTGCTTGATCTTCTCTTCCCGAGGTAAGGATTTTCTACACTTTAATATGGTTTTTAACTTAGTTATTTATCGTTGTGTAACAATTGTGGGATTTGGGGGTAATGTGAACAAACCTAGGGTTTGGGTGTAAAATGGAAAGAGGGATTTTTGGTAAAAGAGAAATAAATGACTGTGGGGTTTGAAAATGATGCTGTATGGGATCAAAATTGTTGGTTTTGGTGCTTGGTTGATACTTGGAAAAGAGAGAGTTTGCCCTAAGATGATTATGATATTTATTTTGTATATATAAATGAAATTGATGTTGTAAACATGAAACATGAAATTGAACGAGTAGTGAAATAAATGGTAGAATTGAGTAGATGATACGTCTCATCTTTCGAAATTTTGAATAAATTATATGCCTTGAAATTGTATATATGTTTTGAAATAACTGTATTGGGCTATCGGTGGAGGATAGCTATGATTGTTATAGAAATTGCATGAGGATTAGGTGAATTAAAACTAATCCATGGTTGGTTATCATTGAATATGATCATGTTGTAAATACATTGTATATATATGATTGTTTAGGAGGAGAAAGGGGATGTATTCCATGTATGATTATATGTTTAAATACATTATACATGTATGATTGTTTGGGAAGAGAAAGGAGATGGACCCTATTATAATTAAGTTGGCCATAGTGTCCTAGTTGAAAGCCCTGAAATTTATACATGGGTGCCGATCCTGCGGACAAAATTTCCATAAATGGTAGATTGAAGTATTTGTGTATAATGGTGTGATTGTAGACCATTAAGTTGTAGTCTCATTTAGGTTATTGAAAAACAATTAAATTGGCTCATGTATTGAAATAAATTGAAGGACAATGAAATGAAATGAAATATAGACTTGGTATTCTATGACTATACAAAAATGTGAATGTTTGATCCCTGGCATTGTATATGCACATTACACTTATATTTTCGTTAAATCTCATATATTGTGCTAGATTATTCCTACTGGGTTGTGGCTCACCCTATTTGGGAAAAACATTTTTAGGTATTTGATGGTATGCCTCCACCAATGCAATAGCATTGGAAAGAATTTTGAGAAGCAAGAGCTTCTATGTTTTGTTTCACTTTTTGTATAGCCTAGGGCTTGAATTGTATGAGCTAGTCTCACTTTTGTTATAACCAAGCCAAGACTTGGAATGGTGTAAGCCTATAGGGCATTTGTTTATGCTAAACTCTTTTGTACTATTAACATTATGAAATAGAAGAACTTTACACTCTGATTCATGTAATTATATATATATAGATTTGCGTTGAACTTATGGTTATATTTTGGGGGCGTTACACTCTGCTTGGGAAGTTGAGATTGGTTTTTTTTTTTTTTTTTGGTGGCTAAAATACTCATAAAAAAACAAAATAGGCTTTTTAACCCAATAAGATAAAATATCACATCCAATCCATAATCATTACATTCTTTCTCTCACAAAAAGTCAAAAAAGTCAAAAAGTTGTTCCCAAACGAGGCTTTTAGCCCCCGACTAAAATGGCCCGAAAACTAAAAAGTCAATCCACTTCCCAAACGAACCCTAAAATATTTTATACGTCTGTCATTAGAACTAACAAAGATTAAAGTTCGGATCTCCACAACAAAACAGTCCAATGTTTGAACTTTTGGCAAAAATTTCCCTACATTTTGAGAACTACCAAGCAAGAAAATACATGCACTTTTTGTAAAATAATATAGTGGAATTTCAAATTTGAATTGTTATAAATTATATTTAAAATAAATTTGATTTATATTTATTTTTTAAAAATATATTTTTTTGAATTCATAATATTGCTGTGTAGAATTAAATGCATAACAAATAGGGAAATGTCACTAGCAGCGTAATATTACATGGACAAAAAATTAATTAGTAATACCATTCTTACTACGCTTTAAATTGTTTACTTTTCTTTTTTTTTTTTTGAAAATTGCCAAAAAAAAAATTATAAAAAAAATATTAAAGAGTTAAAAATAGTGTACCATTAACTAAAATTATAAAAAAATTTAAAAAAATGACATAGTTGAATTATGAGCCATGGGGTCATTTTTTAGGTAATTTCGTGAATAGTAATTAACTAAAATTATTTCAAAAATTATGAAAATGATGTAGGTGTCATTTTTGTAGGTAACTTTGTAACTGACATTAATTAAAATTGTTTTAAATTTAAAAAAAAAAAACATAGTTGAATTGTGAGCCAGGGTGTCATTTTTTTAAGTTACTTCGTGAATATATCAATAAATTATGAGCACTCATATAGGTAAGTATGTAAATTTTTTATTAAATTGATGATGAGAGTATATTTTTTAGGTAAGTAAGCAAATTTATCATTGAATTGTGGATGTGTAATTTTATAAAATAGAACTAATTAAGATGCGTTCACATATTAAAAAAAATGTTATTTTGGTAAAAAAATCTATATTAAAATTATGTTATTTTGGATTTGTTTTTTTATTCTTTTTAATTTGCCTTATAGATATTTATTAAATGACAATTCACGAAGTTGAGGTTGGTTTTTTTTCTTTTTTTGCTAAAATAGTCACAAAAAAACAAAGTAGACTTTTTAACCTAATAAGACAAAATATCACATCTAATCCATAATCATTACATTCTTTCTCGCACAAAAGGTCAAAAAAGTCAAAAAAAATTCTTCCCAAATAAGGCTTTTTAGCCCCAGACTAAAATAGCCACACAAAAAAAAATAAATAAATAATCAAAAAGTCAACCCATTTCCCAAACGAACCCTAAAATATTTTATATGTCTGTCATTACAACTGACAAAGATTAAAGTTTGGACCTCCACAACAAAATAGTCCAATGTTTGAACTTTTGGCAAAAATTTCCCTACGTTTTGAGAACTACCAAGCAAGAAAATACATGCACTTTTTGTAAAATATTTTTAAAATAATAATATAGTGGAATTTCAAATTTCAATTGTTTTAAATTATATTTAAAATAAATTTGATTTATATATACTTTTTAAAAATATGTGTTTTTGAATTCATAATATAACTGTGCAGAATTAAATGCATAACAAATATGGAAATGTCATTAGTGTAACGCCCTCAAAAAGAACATAAATCAATCATTCACAAGATCTATAGACATAATAGCTGTGACGCCCTCAAAATAAAACATATAAACCCACCATTTATGATATTCATAGACAGAAGAATAAAACATATTTCCATATATTAGAGTAGTTTTACAAAAGTAATACATGTTGACAACAAAAGTAAATGCCCCGTAGGCTTACAACTTTCCAAGTCAACACTTGGTTACATCAAAAGGAGAGTTCTAACTCTCTACAACAAAATAAGCCCTAGGCTTGAATTTACATGTATCACCCAAAAATAACAAAATAAATAAAAGGGTCTTCAACTCCTAGGACCTCCCAAGCTACGTCCTTGGAGGTGGCATAACACTTGAACCTGAAAATGATGTCCCATATAGGGTGAGCCAATGCCCAGTAGAGATATACTAAATCAAGTATGAGAAATAACTAAAACAATAGCATTTGATATATGGTTGACACTTATAAACCAACTTACACACTTTTCAATTCAACATCAAGTACATCCATTTTTCATTTCAATTTCCTTCACTTATACAGTTTCGACTCATAATTCTGGCTCAGAACCTGGCCAAACAGTCCAATGAGACTATAGCACATATTAAAACACATCCATATTTCACAATTCACATGAGAATATAACTCATATTAAAACACTGCCATACTTCAAATGATACACATATTTGCTGTATTAGTGGAGTCCATCCGCTATCTCCTCCCAAGCAGGTTTGAGAGTCCATCCCCTATCTCCTCTCAATCCATGGAGTACATCCCCTATCTCCTCCCAAACTATGGAGTACATCCCCTATCTCCTCTCAAACCATGGAGTACATCCCCTATCTCCTCCCAAACCATGGAGTACATCCCCTATCTCCTCCCAAACAATATACATATACAATGTATTTAAACACTTATCATATACCATGATCAATCAATACACAAATTTGCTGTATTTCTCTAACCATCATATTTATTGACATATTCAATGTGATTAGTTTCAATTTTCCTTAATCATCATACAAAGTCTACAACAATCAAGACTATCCTCCACCGATAGCCCAAAGCAGTTATCTCTAAACAGATAATAAATTTATCAATAGATAAAATATCGACATCTTCATAGGTGAGTGATTAAATTATCTAACTACACCATTTACTCCCACAATTTTCCAATTTCATGAATTTCACTTCACTTTCACATTTCCCCAAATTAATTATTCAAATTAATTATTCAACATAATTAGGGCATTTTTCCCCTTTTCTCAATATTAGCCCAAAGGCTCAATTTCATCGATTTAACAACAACAACAATTTCATTTTTCAATGTCTCATACACACATAGGTTTTAACATTTGAAAACCCCCTTTTTAAAACCTCAAATTAAACCCTAAATTTCTCAAAATGACTAAGCAACACCATCAAATCAAAATGACCAAAATTTATGTTAAGACTCATAGAATAGAGTAGGTTATCCCTACCTCAAATTTCGGAGCTCAAAGGAGAAGATGAAGAAATTCGAAGGTGCTCCAAACCCCAAGATTTTCGGATCCAAATGTAGCCCATTCCAAGCTCTACACTTTTTACAAAGCGACAAGGGTGGAAGATCACTAAAACTAGATAAAACCCTAGAGAGAAGATGAAGTCTAGAGTGAGAAGCTCTCAAGTTTGGATTTTGAAAAGTTAGAGGGAGAGAGTAGGTCGAAAAAGTGATCCAAAAAGCTAAAACTCGAACTAATATAATACACAGTCCGCTCGAGCGGGAACGCCCCGCTCGAGCGTCAGACACAGACTCACGCTCGAGCGTGAAAAGCGCCGCTCGAGCGTCGAATGCACACTTCCAGAAGTTCTGCAGACAAAGTCCCCGCTCGAGCGTGAAAGTGGACGCTCGAGCGTCCGATGACCTACAAAGAAAAGTACTGAGGGTTGGATAATCCCGCTCGAGCGTCAAAATCTCCGCTCGAGCGGAGAAACAAAAGTAAAGGGCCTGCTCGAGCGTCAAAAGCCCCGCTCGAGCGTAAAGGCCAAAATCTGGGCATCAACTCTTGGTTTCCAAACACAACCAACCTGTTTGAAACCTGCCCAACACAACCCAAGACTCAAATACAAGAGTAAAGGATGGGAATGAGAATAAGACAACAACCAGCATCGACGGACCCGAGCCCGGAATACAGTTTAAACAAATAAGGGAAAACCGGGATCACTATAACAGAAATATTATATTTTCATTCATCAGAGTTAATATTACAAGAGATATTACATGCATTACACTTTCACAAATAATCATCCAGAAACTATAACATGTAACTCTGAATGTTAATAGCAGAATAAATGCCCTGTTGGCTTACATCTTTCCAAGACTTTGCTTAGTTACAACAAAAGAAGAGTCCTAGCTCTATACATATAAAGCCCTTGGCTTGAATAAACATTCAGCACAAAAACGAAATCACAAAAGTGGAGCCTTCAGCCCCTAAGTCTCCCAAGCTATGCCCTTGGAGGCGGCATGTCACCTGTACCTAAAAATGGTTTCCCAAGTAGGATGAGCCAAAGCCCAAGAGAGATATGCTAAACAATATATGAGAATTAACTAAAATATGAGCATCAGATAAATGTACAACATTCTTAACCAATACATATTCTTTTCAAGGTTATTCAACATAGATAGCCAATATCTCAATTCATTTCCATTCTTCCATTCCTGGTAAATCAATTAACCAAATTCATTATTATCAAAGCTCCCAATATGCGACTACAACTCAATGGTTCACAATTCATTACATTCATCAATCCAACACTTCTATTTCTTGCCATTTTACGGAACCACGTCCAAGGGAACTGGCACCCATAAATATATAAGATTTCGGGACTTTCACCCTAGACACTCTGGCCAACTTAATTATCAATGGAGTCCATCCCCTATCTCCTCCCAAACAATGGAGTACATCCCCTATCTCCTCACAAACAAAGATACATATACAATGTATTTAAACACTTTGTCATATACAATGACTAATCAAAACACATATTCAATGGTTTAATCAAACCGTCATGTTAAATGACATAATTCAACTGATTAGTTTCAATCATCTGAATTCTCATGCAGTTTCTACAACAATCATAGCTATCCTCCACCGATAGCCCAAAACAGATATATCTAAACAGATAAATAAATTTATCAACAGATAATTTATCAAATTCCATAGGTGTGTGGTTTATCAAACCAAACTACACCATTCAATCACATTTCCCCCAATTTCATAATTCCCAACCCAATTTCATTATTTACATAAATAGTTATTTCAACTCAACTTAGGGCAAGATTTCCCCTTTTTCCAAAATATCAACCCATAGGTCCAAATCTCACCACTTCAACAATAAAGAACCTCATACACAAACCCCCAAGGTTACTTTGTAAATCAACATGAAAAACCACCTTTAGTTTAGAACCCAAACCTTAACTTTTACCAAAATCTTCCCAAATCCCACCATTTATACAAAATGACAAATATCTAGTTTAAAGCTCATATTAAAGAGTAGAATATCTCTACCTCAAGCTTAGATGAGAGAGAAGAGAGAAAGCTCAAAAATCAATGGCGACGAAACCACGTTTTGCCCCGATCAAAATGAAGCCCTTGACAAGCTCTACACTTTATCTCAAAGGAGCAAGGTGAAAAGATCACTCTAGGTGAGTAGATCTAGAGATTTAAGTGAAAAAAGTTTGGGTTTTAGAGAGAGAAGAGAGAAATCACAGTTTAAGAGAAAAAAGGGAAGGAAAATCATGGGAGAAAAAAGATTTTTCCCTATTTATAGTAGTGAGGAAAATCCCTAAGGTCAAATAAAATAATAGGCCCAAAACCCCCCTTAGATAGGGCCCATTCGGACTTCAAAAATCTGGAAAAAAAAAACGCGCAGGGGTTAACCCTTCGGGCATGGGGGTCGACCATTTAGGTAGAAAAGACAATCTGCACAAGTAAGGGGGGTCGACCCTTTGACAGGATAGGGTCGACCCTATTTTCCAGCAACTAACACACAGACATAAGAGGGTCGACCCTCCCCAGTCTGGTGCCTACCCTATTTTCCAGCAACTAACATACAGACATAAGAGGGTTGACCCTCTCCAGTCTGGTGTCTATCCTATTTTCTAGCAACACTTCCAGAAACTTCACCAACAAGTAAGAGTCGACTCTTAGGAAGGCTGGTGTCGACCCTAGAATAGAATTTCTAAGTCTCCAAGGAACTTTTGACAAGAATAAGTGTGAACAACTAAACCTAACAAGTTTAAATCGGATTATACTCCTCCAAAATCAACGCACAACAACACCGAAGATTTCGAAAATAAAAAATAAAGGATTCGAATGCACTTCCCCAAAAGCTTTGACAGATACAGGTGCTACAATTAGTAGAGTAATATTACATTGAAAAAAATTAATTAGTAATACCGTTCATACTAGGCTTTAAATTTTTTACTTTTTATTTTTTTGAGAAATGCTGAATTGTTTTTTAAAAAATATATTAAAGAGTTAAAATAGTGTATCATTAACTAAAATTATTAAGAAATTATAAAAAATGACATACTTGAATTGTGAGTCAGCGTGTCATTTTCTAAGTTAACTTTGTGACTAAAATTAACTAAAATTATTTAAAAATTATAAAAAAAAAATGACATTCATACTATGGTTTAAATTGTTTATTGACTGAGTAATATTACACAGAAAAAAAATTAATTAATAATGATGTTCATACTACGCTTTAAATTTTTTACATTTTTTTTTTCTGAAATGCTGAATTTTTTTTTAAAAAAAAAGTATTAAAGAGTTAAAAATAGTGTATCATTAATTAAATCATTAAAAAAATGACGTAGTTGAATTGTGAGTCAGGGTGTCATTTTTTAGGCAACTTCATGAATAGTCATTAAATAAAATTATTTCAAAAATTATAAAAATGACATAGGTGTCATTTTTTTAGGTAATTTCGTAACTGACATTAATTAAAATTATTTAAAAAATGACGTAGTTGAACTGTGAGCCAGGATGTCATTTTTTTATGTAACTTTGTTAATATATCAATAAATTATGAGCTCTAATATAGGTAAGTACGTAAATTTTTTATTAAATTGATGGTGAGACTATATTTTTTAGGTAAGTAAGCAAATTTATCATTGAATTATGAATGTGCAATTTTTTAAAATAGAACTAATTAAGATGCGTTCACATATTAAAAAAAATTATGTTATTTTGGTAAAAAAATCTATATTAAAATTATGTTATTTTGGATTTGTTTTTTTCTTCCTTTTAATTTGCCTTATAGATATTTGTTAAATGAATTTATGTAGTTAAGTTATAGCATTTTAAAAATTTTGACACAAAAATACAAATAGAAAGGTAAATATATTAAAATTTATTTTTGTCACCACATGTTTAGACTTGTCAACTAAGCCACTTTGGGAAGTTGAGGTTCGTTTTTTTTTTTTTTTTTTTGGCTAAAATAGTCACAAAATAAAATAAAATAAAATAGACTTTTTAATCCAATAAGACAAAATATCACATCTAACCCATGATCATTATATTCTTTCTCTCATAAAAAGTCAAAAAAATCTTCCCAAACGAGACTTTTTTGCCCAAGACTAAAATAGTCAAAAAATCAAAAGTCAACCCAATTCCCAAATGATCCCTAAAATATTTTATACTTCTGTCATTAGAACTAACAAAGATTAATGTTCGGACCTCCACAACAAAACAGTCCAATGCTTGAACTTTTGGCAAAAATTTCCCAACGTTTTGAGAACTACCAAGCAAGAAAGTACATGCACTTTTTGTAAAATATTATTAAAATAATAATAGTGGAATTTCAAATTTGAATTGTTATAAATTATATTGAAAATAAATTTGATTTATATATATTTTTTAGAAATATATTTTTTTAATTCATAATATTACTGTGTAGAATTAAATGCATAACAAATAGGGAAATGTGATTCTATTATGTCGATCCCATATTTTCTTTCTGACGAAGATTCCAATAATAGTTCAAGTTTAGATGTTGGACTTGCAAAACTTTATTTGCTAACATATATTTGTATTACATCAAATAATAAACCTAGCTCTAATACCAACTTAAGGTGCTTGATTGTCTGATATTTGGACTCCTTAAATGACTGGATCTACAGAAGGATCACTAGATGGCCTACTAGGAGGTCTAGAAGGCATTCCTTGCATGACAGACTCAACAGGTTTTGAAATAGATTATCTGGATGATTTTGGTAGATCTACTCTGTAAGGAGGAATAGATCTAAAATTTGTACTGGACATGCTTCTTGTGAGTGGTCTACGGAAATGGAGGTACACATTACCTCCTTGAGTTTGGACTATCTGGTCAATAGTTTGTCTAATAATTGGTCTGGCTGGAATGACATTAGGTATATTGTCACAGCCCAAACCCGGCCCTATGGGTTTAGCACCGTAACCGGCGAGTAATCCGAGATTACCGAAGGCCTGCTTAACAGTAATACAGTAAAACAGAGTACAGGGCCTGGCGGAAGCCAATACAGTAATTAAACAATGTCCAATGAGCTGTGACAGTCTGTATGCCAAAAAGATTTTTCATGCATTAATACATAAACAGTACAGAACAGTATGCACAATATTTACATTCATTCAAACTAGGGACTCTACCCTAGATAGCGGTACAGTGGACAGTCAGTCTATACAAAACAGTACGGTCTATACAGAATTTACAGTCACTCAGTACAGGGACCTAATCCCTTTATAACAGTACAGTAGTCCAAACAGTATGGAAACAGACGGGGGAAAACAAACAAAACACCCCCAAGCCATAGCATGGCAACTCGGAACCTCGCAGTGAGGCACATAGGCTGGCTTGACAAAACTGGAGTTACCCTGACGCTCCTAGCTCCGATCTGGTGCCTGTACACCTACATATATATATAAGCAGTGAGCTAAAGCCCAGTGAATAACATAATGCGTAAAGGGGTTTAGAATGAATGTCCTTACAGTAATGAAAACAGTTCAATTCAATCAGTATTTCAGTTATTCAGTACAGTAAACAGTCATATGTGGTACATCCATAAGCATAACCGTAACAGTAGGTCTTAAAAGACCGAACAGTAATGATGGCCATCAGTCAGTAAACAGTAGTGGTTCCCCGAGGGAACCGACAGAGAATTCTGTCGCAGTAACAGTAACAGTAAACAGTAAGTACTAAGGATGCCACAGTACAGTTCAGAAATAAAGGACATACATTCATTCAGTAAATAATACCAGTTCAGTAAACAGTTCAGTTCAGTATTCAAAAGATATCAGTTGAACATATCTTTACACAATTGTTACTCACAGAGTTCTGGGCTACAGTATGCTAGAGCGTGTCTCCCCAGTTGCCAACCCTACACAGTTCACAGGTTGAACACACACTAAGCTACACAGTTGGGAAATATCATAACTTAATCCCTAATTTGCCTTGGTGTGTTCTACAACGATATCCTCATCTAAATGCCTTAAACTAGGCCTAAGAATACCTAGGATGGGATGAGGATGCAAAAATGCACATTTAAAAGCATTTTCAGGATTTTCAGAAAAACAGAGTCCCGCTCGAGCTCAGGTTTCCCCGCTCGAGCGTACAGGCAAACAAAGGTACTCGCTCGAGCGCGAACTTTCCCGCTCGAGCGTACTGTAAAGGTACTGGATGGGTGAAATCCCCGCTCGACGCCCGCTCGAGCTTGAGACATGACTCCGCTCGAGCGCCCAATCCTCCGCTCGAGCGGACTGTAAAACAGTGCAAGATGCTGGAAGCTCGATTTTCCCGCTCGAGCGGCACTTCCCCCGCTCGAGCGGACGACGGAAATCTGGAAATCCCAGATTCGAGCTCCAGGTCCAAAACCAAGCTCAAAAGCATCAAAACCAATCCTCTTGGGCCCATTTTCTGGAAAACATTTATAAACACATAGGATATCATGTTTCAAAGCTCAATTTTAAGAAATCAAAGCCCAAGGGTGTTTAATTCAAACCCAATTTAAACCATTTTTCAAGCACAAGATGAACATGCAAACATGCATGAATTCAAACCATTTTGAAGCTTCAATTTGATGCTCTCAGGAGCCAATTCTTTTCAAAACATGGTGAAATCATGGACTTAAACATGATTATGAACATGCATGTAACCCTTTGCCATGAAAACAACTCAAACATCTACAATACAAACATGCATGCATGAAATGAGCTTCAAATCAACAACAATGAACCAAAATATGACTTAGTTCTACAATGAAGCATGACTCATGCAAGAACTAGCTCAAACACATCAATAAAGGTTGAGTTCCCTTACCTAGAGCCTCAATTCCAAGTGTAGGACCACAAAGCAACAATCGACCTTCAATTCTCTTCAAATTCTAAGCAATATTGAAATGAACTCAAGACTCTCACTTCCTCTCTCTCTAAATTCGGCTAGAACAAGAAGAAATGGCTGAGCAAATGTGTTTGGCTCAAGTATAATGAGCTCAAAGTGTAGAGGTAGTGGCCCACTCAAGGGCAAAACGGTAATTAAGTCCAACTCTTTAATTAGCATATTTTAATCTAATTTAATCATACCTAATCAGTTTTCAGGTAAATACACCACAAAATCACATAAATTATGATGATCATTAAACATCAATCAGTTTCTAATTCGGCCACCGATAAGGCCTTCAATTAGCAGTTTAAACATATAAGTATGAACAGATAATCATACAATCAAACAGATAGAATGCAATTTAACTAACATATACTCAATCAATTCGGTTTCCAGTTTCAGTCAGTCAGTTCAGTACTTTTAATCAGTTCAATTATCAGTCAGTTATCAGTCATTATCAGTCTCGTTTAACAGTAATCGGTGATCAATCGGTCATTAATCAGTCATTAATCAGTAAACAGTATGGGGGTTGTTACAGTCTCCCCTCCTTATAAAGAGTTTAGTCCTCTAAACTCGAGTTACCTTCATTCTGGAAGAAAACAGGATTCAGTGGAAACAGTTCAGGATATCTTTTGGCCATGTCATCTTCCCTTTCCCAAGTGGCATACACACCACCATGGTTCTGCCAGTCAACTTTCACTAGCGGGATCTCTTTGTTTCTCAGTTTCTTGATCCGTCTGTTAACAATCTGTATAGGCCGTTCCTCGTAAGTGTAGTCATCACTCAGCACTACACGAGTAGGCTCTATTACATGGAAAGGATCCCGAAGATAGTCTCTCAACATAGAGATGTGGAAGACGTTATGCATATGCTCCATTTCAGGAGGAAGCGCAACTTGATACGCCACCGGATTGATTTTCTCAATGATCTCATATGGTCCGACGTATCTCGGTGCTAACTTGCCTTTGACTCCAAAACGAGTCTGGCCTTTCATTGGTGTCACTTTCACAAAAACGTGATCACCCACTTCATACTCTCTGTCCCGTCTTCTGACATCTGCATAACTTTTCTGTCTACTCTGCGCAGTTTTCAGTCTTTGCTGTAGCAGTTTCACTTTTTCAGTTGTTTCATACACAATCTCGGGCCCAAGCAAAGGCCCATCTCCAACTTCTGCCCAGCAAATTGGAGATCTACATTTTCTGCCATACAATGCCTCAAAAGGCGCCATACCAATACTCGAATGGTAGCTGTTGTTGTAGGCGAATTCAGCTAAGGGCAAATGACTTTCCCAGTCTCCCTGAAAATCAAGGACACACATTCTCAGTAAATCCTCCAGAGTTTGGATGGTCCTTTCTGATTGGCCATCTGTCTGAGGATGATAGGCACTACTCAGCCTCAATTCAGTACCCAATGCAGTCTGTAGACTTTGCCAAAACCTCGATGTAAACTTCGAATCCCTGTCAGAAACAATAGACACGGGCACTCCGTGCAGTCTCACAATTTCATCAATATAGATAACAGCCAATTTATCCGCATTATCGATTGTCTTGACAGGTAAGAAGTGAGCAGATTTGGTTAGTCTATCAACAATAACCCAAATTGAATCCATACCTTTTCTGGAGCGAGGTAATCCAACGATAAAATCCATCGTGATATGCTCCCATTTCCACTCTAGTATGGGTAGAGGTTGCAATAGTCCGGCAGGTCGTTGATGTTCAGCTTTGACCTGTTGGCAATGAAGACATTTGGATACAAAATCAGCAATTTCTTTCTTCATTCCCGGCCACCAGAAATTCTGTTTCAGATCTTGGTACATTTTCGTATTCCCCGGATGGATAGACAATTTCGAATTGTGGCCTTCTTGCAGAACTCTTCTTTTCAGTTCAGTATCATTTGGTACACACAGTCTTTCTTGAAATTTCAGTACATTATTCTCAAATTTGAATCCCGGACTCGGCTTGGATTCTCTTTCCTCGATGATCTTCTTCAAGAAATCATCCAGTTGCTGTTTTTCTTTGACCTCTTCAATCAGTGCCGGTTGAGCAGAAATAGCAGCTAAGGTTCCACCTTGTTCTCTCAAAACAATTTTAATTTCAGATTTTTCAAGGTCACAAAGCAACTCTTTCTGTCCTGTAAGCAAACAGGCTAAGTTTCCAATCGATTTCCGGCTCAATGCATCGGCAACGGTATTGGCTTTTCCCGGATGGTACAATATCTGTAGGTCATAATCCTTAATCAGTTCCAGCCATCTCCGCTGTCTCATGTTCAGTTCTTTCTGTGTGAAGAAATACTTTAAACTCTTGTGGTCGGTGTATACTTCACATGTCACCCCGTACAGATAGTGACGCCAGATTTTCAGTGCAAATACTACTGCAGCAAGTTCCAGATCATGGGTCGGGTAGTTCTTTTCATGTGGTCTCAACTGTCGGGAAGCATAAGCAATAACTCTCCCATTCTGCATTAAAACACACCCCAGACCCTTATGAGAAGCATCACTAAATACAGTATAACCATTCGTACCTGAAGGTAAGGTAAGAACTGGTGCAGTCACTAATCGAGTTTTCAACTCCTGAAAAGCAGATTCTCTTTGGTCAGTCCAGTCAAATGATGTCCCCTTCTGAGTTAACTGAGTCAATGGTAGGGCAATTTTGGAGAAATCCTTGACAAATCTTCTGTAATATCCAGCCAGTCCCAAAAAGCTTCGGACTTCAGTCACATTGGTCGGTCTAGGCCAGTTCACTACAGCTTCAATTTTCTGCGGATCAACAGAAATTCCATTTTTGCTAACAACATGCCCCAGAAACATAACATGGTCAAGCCAAAATTCACATTTAGACAGTTTAGCATACAGTTTCTGTTCTCTTAAGGTTTGTAGGGCAAGTCTCAGATGATGTTCATGCTGTTCTATACTTTTGGAGTAAATCAATATGTCATCGATAAATACAACAATAAAGTCATCAAGGTATGGTTTAAAAATTCTGTTCATGAGGTCCATAAAAGCAGCTGGTGCATTCGTGACTCCAAAAGGCATAACTAAAAATTCGTAATGTCCATACCTCGTTCTAAAAGCAGTTTTATCAATATCTTCCGGTTTAACCTTCAGTTGATGATATCCGGATCTAAGATCAATCTTGGAAAATACTTTAGCACCCTGTAACTGATCAAACAGGTCATCAATACGCAGTAATGGGTATTTATTCTTTACAGTTACCTTGTTCAATTCACGGTAGTCAATGCACAGTCTCAGTGAGCCATCTTTCTTCTTTACAAACAAAACAGGCGCACCCCATGGCGAAGTGCTAGGTCTGATAAACTTCTTATCCAGTAGTTCCTGTAGTTGCACTTTCAACTCCTTCAGTTCAGTTGGGGCCATTCGGTACGGAGCTTTAGAAACTGGTTGTGTTCCGGGAATTACATCAACGGTAAATTCAATCTCCCTATCAGTCAAATCTCCTGGAAGATTATCTGGAAAAACATCTGGAAATTCTCTGACTATAGGAATACAATTCACATCAGTTTTAATACTATCATCAGTCGACACAGTCAGTACAGAACACAGATATCCTTTACACCCCTTTCTAATTAATTTAACAGCTTTCACTGACGAAATCAAATATGGAGGAGGTACTACTCCACTCCCATTAAACACGAATTCAGGCAAACCAGGTGGACGAAAAACAACTTGCTTGGTCACACAGTCAATAATGGCATGATATTTTTGTAACCAATCCATCCCCAATATTACATCAAAATGATCAATGTTCAATGGCAGTAAATCAATAAACAGATGCATATCCCCAACAATAATTTCACATGCGGGGTACATATAAGCACATGTCATGGATCCCCCTACGGGTGATGATACGGCTAGCAGATAGTTCATGGGTTCTAAGGGTCTATTCAATTTCCGTGAAAAAGCATGCGATACATAAGAATGTGTAGACCCCGAATCAATCAATACATATGCATTTTGTGTACAAATAGAGAGAATACCTGACACAACGGTCTCGGTATTCTGCACATCTCCCGGTACTAGTGCGAACACTCGGCCTTGCCTCACAGGCTCTTTCCCGGTAGCTTTAGGATTCGGTTTTGGTGGAGCGTTTGATGCTGCGCCGCTGGCTGCAGCTTTGCTATTGCCCTGAGGAGCAGAAGGACAATCTTTAACCATGTGGCCCACCTTGCCACACCTGTAACAGGCTCCAGATAATTTGTGACAAACCCCTTTATGCTTGTTACCACATACAGAGCAGGGTGGAATGAACCCACTCCCTTGGCTGGGGCTAGTCATTGATCCCGTGTTCTGTTTCTTATTGGCTGGGTTGTGCTTGCCTTTCTTGAATTTGAAACCCTGCCTTTTACCATGCCATTCAGTTGTTGGTGTTTCAGATTGTTTCACTGCTGCAATGTTCGACTCGGCTATCAATGCCCGGTCGAGAACACCTACAAAAGTCGGTAATTTCAAAACATTTATCCGGTCAAGTATTGCCACATTAAGGCCACCTTCAAATTTTCTGGCCTTCTTATATTCAGTATCCACCATGTGCGGTGCATAACGGGCAAGTTCAGTAAATTTCGTTTCATATTCGGCAACCGACGTGGTGCCCTGTTTCAGTTGCTCAAATTCAGTCACTTTCCTATCCCTGACACACTGAGGGAAGTACTTTTCAAAGAAGGACTCCTTGAACTGAGCCCAAGTCATAACAGTATTTGTATCACGGATCAACATCCACCACCTTCTAGCTTCTTCTTGGAGGGTGAAGGTAGCTAACAATACCTTATTCGCTTCCGAGCACGGAAACACTTCAAATAATTTTTCTGTTTCAAGCACCCAAGCTTCAGCCTTTAACGGTTCGAGGCCTCCCTGAAAGGATGGCGGTTTCATCTTGCTGAATTTATGGGTGAGGGCAATAATATCCCCATCATCCACATTCGCATTAGGTTCCGGCTGTACCGGAGGAGGAGGAGGAGGTGGGGGCTGTTGGTTCTGTTGTTGTTCAAGTCTAGCAGTTATCAGTTCTATCATTCTTTCCATTCCTTCCATTCTTGCCTCAGTAGATGAGGACTCAGGTTCATTTGCATTGTCCATTTCACTATAAGCAGTTATAACAGTTTTAAACATAAGCAGTCATTTGTTTAACAGTTTACCACATCAGTATGTATTCAGTCATAACATAACCACACACTTATCATGCTCATGAGATGCCCTAATAACTTTTCTAGGACACCCTATAGCTCATTTGGACACGTGTGTGCGGTATAACTCGTGGTAAGTATCGCTCTGATACCACTCTGTCACAGCCCAAACCCGGCCCTATGGGTTTAGCACCGTAACCGGCGAGTAATCCGAGATTACCGAAGGCCTGCTTAACAGTAATACAGTAAAACAGAGTACAGGGCCTGGCGGAAGCCAATACAGTAATTAAACAATGTCCAATGAGCTGTGACAGTCTGTATGCCAAAAAGATTTTTCATGCATTAATACATAAACAGTACAGAACAGTATGCACAATATTTACATTCATTCAAACTAGGGACTCTACCCTAGATAGCGGTACAGTGGACAGTCAGTCTATACAAAACAGTACGGTCTATACAGAATTTACAGTCACTCAGTACAGGGACCTAATCCCTTTATAACAGTACAGTAGTCCAAACAGTATGGAAACAGACGGGGGAAAACAAACAAAACACCCCCAAGCCATAGCATGGCAACTCGGAACCTCGCAGTGAGGCACATAGGCTGGCTTGACAAAACTGGAGTTACCCTGACGCTCCTAGCTCCGATCTGGTGCCTGTACACCTACATATATATATAAGCAGTGAGCTAAAGCCCAGTGAATAACATAATGCGTAAAGGGGTTTAGAATGAATGTCCTTACAGTAATGAAAACAGTTCAATTCAATCAGTATTTCAGTTATTCAGTACAGTAAACAGTCATATGTGGTACATCCATAAGCATAACCGTAACAGTAGGTCTTAAAAGACCGAACAGTAATGATGGCCATCAGTCAGTAAACAGTAGTGGTTCCCCGAGGGAACCGACAGAGAATTCTGTCGCAGTAACAGTAACAGTAAACAGTAAGTACTAAGGATGCCACAGTACAGTTCAGAAATAAAGGACATACATTCATTCAGTAAATAATACCAGTTCAGTAAACAGTTCAGTTCAGTATTCAAAAGATATCAGTTGAACATATCTTTACACAATTGTTACTCACAGAGTTCTGGGCTACAGTATGCTAGAGCGTGTCTCCCCAGTTGCCAACCCTACACAGTTCACAGGTTGAACACACACTAAGCTACACAGTTGGGAAATATCATAACTTAATCCCTAATTTGCCTTGGTGTGTTCTACAACGATATCCTCATCTAAATGCCTTAAACTAGGCCTAAGAATACCTAGGATGGGATGAGGATGCAAAAATGCACATTTAAAAGCATTTTCAGGATTTTCAGAAAAACAGAGTCCCGCTCGAGCTCAGGTTTCCCCGCTCGAGCGTACAGGCAAACAAAGGTACTCGCTCGAGCGCGAACTTTCCCGCTCGAGCGTACTGTAAAGGTACTGGATGGGTGAAATCCCCGCTCGACGCCCGCTCGAGCTTGAGACATGACTCCGCTCGAGCGCCCAATCCTCCGCTCGAGCGGACTGTAAAACAGTGCAAGATGCTGGAAGCTCGATTTTCCCGCTCGAGCGGCACTTCCCCCGCTCGAGCGGACGACGGAAATCTGGAAATCCCAGATTCGAGCTCCAGGTCCAAAACCAAGCTCAAAAGCATCAAAACCAATCCTCTTGGGCCCATTTTCTGGAAAACATTTATAAACACATAGGATATCATGTTTCAAAGCTCAATTTTAAGAAATCAAAGCCCAAGGGTGTTTAATTCAAACCCAATTTAAACCATTTTTCAAGCACAAGATGAACATGCAAACATGCATGAATTCAAACCATTTTGAAGCTTCAATTTGATGCTCTCAGGAGCCAATTCTTTTCAAAACATGGTGAAATCATGGACTTAAACATGATTATGAACATGCATGTAACCCTTTGCCATGAAAACAACTCAAACATCTACAATACAAACATGCATGCATGAAATGAGCTTCAAATCAACAACAATGAACCAAAATATGACTTAGTTCTACAATGAAGCATGACTCATGCAAGAACTAGCTCAAACACATCAATAAAGGTTGAGTTCCCTTACCTAGAGCCTCAATTCCAAGTGTAGGACCACAAAGCAACAATCGACCTTCAATTCTCTTCAAATTCTAAGCAATATTGAAATGAACTCAAGACTCTCACTTCCTCTCTCTCTAAATTCGGCTAGAACAAGAAGAAATGGCTGAGCAAATGTGTTTGGCTCAAGTATAATGAGCTCAAAGTGTAGAGGTAGTGGCCCACTCAAGGGCAAAACGGTAATTAAGTCCAACTCTTTAATTAGCATATTTTAATCTAATTTAATCATACCTAATCAGTTTTCAGGTAAATACACCACAAAATCACATAAATTATGATGATCATTAAACATCAATCAGTTTCTAATTCGGCCACCGATAAGGCCTTCAATTAGCAGTTTAAACATATAAGTATGAACAGATAATCATACAATCAAACAGATAGAATGCAATTTAACTAACATATACTCAATCAATTCGGTTTCCAGTTTCAGTCAGTCAGTTCAGTACTTTTAATCAGTTCAATTATCAGTCAGTTATCAGTCATTATCAGTCTCGTTTAACAGTAATCGGTGATCAATCGGTCATTAATCAGTCATTAATCAGTAAACAGTATGGGGGTTGTTACAGTCTCCCCTCCTTATAAAGAGTTTAGTCCTCTAAACTCGAGTTACCTTCATTCTGGAAGAAAACAGGATTCAGTGGAAACAGTTCAGGATATCTTTTAGCCATGTCATCTTCCCTTTCCCAAGTGGCATACACACCACCATGGTTCTGCCAGTCAACTTTCACTAGCGGGATCTCTTTGTTTCTCAGTTTCTTGATCCGTCTGTTAACAATCTGTATAGGCCGTTCCTCGTAAGTGTAGTCATCACTCAGCACTACACGAGTAGGCTCTATTACATGGAAAGGATCCCGAAGATAGTCTCTCAACATAGAGATGTGGAAGACGTTATGCATATGCTCCATTTCAGGAGGAAGCGCAACTTGATACGCCACCGGATTGATTTTCTCAATGATCTCATATGGTCCGACGTATCTCGGTGCTAACTTGCCTTTGACTCCAAAACGAGTCTGGCCTTTCATTGGTGTCACTTTCACAAAAACGTGATCACCCACTTCATACTCTCTGTCCCGTCTTCTGACATCTGCATAACTTTTCTGTCTACTCTGCGCAGTTTTCAGTCTTTGCTGTAGCAGTTTCACTTTTTCAGTTGTTTCATACACAATCTCGGGCCCAAGCAAAGGCCCATCTCCAACTTCTGCCCAGCAAATTGGAGATCTACATTTTCTGCCATACAATGCCTCAAAAGGCGCCATACCAATACTCGAATGGTAGCTGTTGTTGTAGGCGAATTCAGCTAAGGGCAAATGACTTTCCCAGTCTCCCTGAAAATCAAGGACACACATTCTCAGTAAATCCTCCAGAGTTTGGATGGTCCTTTCTGATTGGCCATCTGTCTGAGGATGATAGGCACTACTCAGCCTCAATTCAGTACCCAATGCAGTCTGTAGACTTTGCCAAAACCTCGATGTAAACTTCGAATCCCTGTCAGAAACAATAGACACGGGCACTCCGTGCAGTCTCACAATTTCATCAATATAGATAACAGCCAATTTATCCGCATTATCGATTGTCTTGACAGGTAAGAAGTGAGCAGATTTGGTTAGTCTATCAACAATAACCCAAATTGAATCCATACCTTTTCTGGAGCGAGGTAATCCAACGATAAAATCCATCGTGATATGCTCCCATTTCCACTCTAGTATGGGTAGAGGTTGCAATAGTCCGGCAGGTCGTTGATGTTCAGCTTTGACCTGTTGGCAATGAAGACATTTGGATACAAAATCAGCAATTTCTTTCTTCATTCCCGGCCACTAGAAATTCTGTTTCAGATCTTGGTACATTTTCGTATTCCCCGGATGGATAGACAATTTCGAATTGTGGCCTTCTTGCAGAACTCTTCTTTTCAGTTCAGTATCATTTGGTACACACAGTCTTTCTTGAAATTTCAGTACATTATTCTCAAATTTGAATCCCGGACTCGGCTTGGATTCTCTTTCCTCGATGATCTTCTTCAAGAAATCATCCAGTTGCTGTTTTTCTTTGACCTCTTCAATCAGTGCCGGTTGAGCAGAAATAGCAGCTAAGGTTCCACCTTGTTCTCTCAAAACAATTTTAATTTCAGATTTTTCAAGGTCACAAAGCAACTCTTTCTGTCCTGTAAGCAAACAGGCTAAGTTTCCAATCGATTTCCGGCTCAATGCATCGGCAACGGTATTGGCTTTTCCCGGATGGTACAATATCTGTAGGTCATAATCCTTAATCAGTTCCAGCCATCTCCGCTGTCTCATGTTCAGTTCTTTCTGTGTGAAGAAATACTTTAAACTCTTGTGGTCGGTGTATACTTCACATGTCACCCCGTACAGATAGTGACGCCAGATTTTCAGTGCAAATACTACTGCAGCAAGTTCCAGATCATGGGTCGGGTAGTTCTTTTCATGTGGTCTCAACTGTCGGGAAGCATAAGCAATAACTCTCCCATTCTGCATTAAAACACACCCCAGACCCTTATGAGAAGCATCACTAAATACAGTATAACCATTCGTACCTGAAGGTAAGGTAAGAACTGGTGCAGTCACTAATCGAGTTTTCAACTCCTGAAAAGCAGATTCTCTTTGGTCAGTCCAGTCAAATGATGTCCCCTTCTGAGTTAACTGAGTCAATGGTAGGGCAATTTTGGAGAAATCCTTGACAAATCTTCTGTAATATCCAGCCAGTCCCAAAAAGCTTCGGACTTCAGTCACATTGGTCGGTCTAGGCCAGTTCACTACAGCTTCAATTTTCTGCGGATCAACAGAAATTCCATTTTTGCTAACAACATGCCCCAGAAACATAACATGGTCAAGCCAAAATTCACATTTAGACAGTTTAGCATACAGTTTCTGTTCTCTTAAGGTTTGTAGGGCAAGTCTCAGATGATGTTCATGCTGTTCTATACTTTTGGAGTAAATCAATATGTCATCGATAAATACAACAATAAAGTCATCAAGGTATGGTTTAAAAATTCTGTTCATGAGGTCCATAAAAGCAGCTGGTGCATTCGTGACTCCAAAAGGCATAACTAAAAATTCGTAATGTCCATACCTCGTTCTAAAAGCAGTTTTATCAATATCTTCCGGTTTAACCTTCAGTTGATGATATCCGGATCTAAGATCAATCTTGGAAAATACTTTAGCACCCTGTAACTGATCAAACAGGTCATCAATACGCAGTAATGGGTATTTATTCTTTACAGTTACCTTGTTCAATTCACGGTAGTCAATGCACAGTCTCAGTGAGCCATCTTTCTTCTTTACAAACAAAACAGGCGCACCCCATGGCGAAGTGCTAGGTCTGATAAACTTCTTATCCAGTAGTTCCTGTAGTTGCACTTTCAACTCCTTCAGTTCAGTTGGGGCCATTCGGTACGGAGCTTTAGAAACTGGTTGTGTTCCGGGAATTACATCAACGGTAAATTCAATCTCCCTATCAGTCAAATCTCCTGGAAGATTATCTGGAAAAACATCTGGAAATTCTCTGACTATAGGAATACAATTCACATCAGTTTTAATACTATCATCAGTCGACACAGTCAGTACAGAACACAGATATCCTTTACACCCCTTTCTAATTAATTTAACAGCTTTCACTGACGAAATCAAATATGGAGGAGGTACTACTCCACTCCCATTAAACACGAATTCAGGCAAACCAGGTGGACGAAAAACAACTTGCTTGGTCACACAGTCAATAATGGCATGATATTTTTGTAACCAATCCATCCCCAATATTACATCAAAATGATCAATGTTCAATGGCAGTAAATCAATAAACAGATGCATATCCCCAACAATAATTTCACATGCGGGGTACATATAAGCACATGTCATGGATCCCCCTACGGGTGATGATACGGCTAGCAGATAGTTCATGGGTTCTAAGGGTCTATTCAATTTCCGTGAAAAAGCATGCGATACATAAGAATGTGTAGACCCCGAATCAATCAATACATATGCATTTTGTGTACAAATAGAGAGAATACCTGACACAACGGTCTCGGTATTCTGCACATCTCCCGGTACTAGTGCGAACACTCGGCCTTGCCTCACAGGCTCTTTCCCGGTAGCTTTAGGATTCGGTTTTGGTGGAGCGTTTGATGCTGCGCCGCTGGCTGCAGCTTTGCTATTGCCCTGAGGAGCAGAAGGACAATCTTTAACCATGTGGCCCACCTTGCCACACCTGTAACAGGCTCCAGATAATTTGTGACAAACCCCTTTATGCTTGTTACCACATACAGAGCAGGGTGGAATGAACCCACTCCCTTGGCTGGGGCTAGTCATTGATCCCGTGTTCTGTTTCTTATTGGCTGGGTTGTGCTTGCCTTTCTTGAATTTGAAACCCTGCCTTTTACCATGCCATTCAGTTGTTGGTGTTTCAGATTGTTTCACTGCTGCAATGTTCGACTCGGCTATCAATGCCCGGTCGAGAACACCTACAAAAGTCGGTAATTTCAAAACATTTATCCGGTCAAGTATTGCCACATTAAGGCCACCTTCAAATTTTCTGGCCTTCTTATATTCAGTATCCACCATGTGCGGTGCATAACGGGCAAGTTCAGTAAATTTCGTTTCATATTCGGCAACCGACGTGGTGCCCTGTTTCAGTTGCTCAAATTCAGTCACTTTCCTATCCCTGACACACTGAGGGAAGTACTTTTCAAAGAAGGACTCCTTGAACTGAGCCCAAGTCATAACAGTATTTGTATCACGGATCAACATCCACCACCTTCTAGCTTCTTCTTGGAGGGTGAAGGTAGCTAACAATACCTTATTCGCTTCCGAGCACGGAAACACTTCAAATAATTTTTCTGTTTCAAGCACCCAAGCTTCAGCCTTTAACGGTTCGAGGCCTCCCTGAAAGGATGGCGGTTTCATCTTGCTGAATTTATGGGTGAGGGCAATAATATCCCCATCATCCACATTCGCATTAGGTTCCGGCTGTACCGGAGGAGGAGGAGGAGGTGGGGGCTGTTGGTTCTGTTGTTGTTCAAGTCTAGCAGTTATCAGTTCTATCATTCTTTCCATTCCTTCCATTCTTGCCTCAGTAGATGAGGACTCAGGTTCATTTGCATTGTCCATTTCACTATAAGCAGTTATAACAGTTTTAAACATAAGCAGTCATTTGTTTAACAGTTTACCACATCAGTATGTATTCAGTCATAACATAACCACACACTTATCATGCTCATGAGATGCCCTAATAACTTTTCTAGGACACCCTATAGCTCATTTGGACACGTGTGTGCGGTATAACTCGTGGTAAGTATCGCTCTGATACCACTCTGTCACAGCCCAAACCCGGCCCTATGGGTTTAGCACCGTAACCGGCGAGTAATCCGAGATTACCGAAGGCCTGCTTAACAGTAATACAGTAAAACAGAGTACAGGGCCTGGCGGAAGCCAATACAGTAATTAAACAATGTCCAATGAGCTGTGACAGTCTGTATGCCAAAAAGATTTTTCATGCATTAATACATAAACAGTACAGAACAGTATGCACAATATTTACATTCATTCAAACTAGGGACTCTACCCTAGATAGCGGTACAGTGGACAGTCAGTCTATACAAAACAGTACGGTCTATACAGAATTTACAGTCACTCAGTACAGGGACCTAATCCCTTTATAACAGTACAGTAGTCCAAACAGTATGGAAACAGACGGGGGAAAACAAACAAAACACCCCCAAGCCATAGCATGGCAACTCGGAACCTCGCAGTGAGGCACATAGGCTGGCTTGACAAAACTGGAGTTACCCTGACGCTCCTAGCTCCGATCTGGTGCCTGTACACCTACATATATATATAAGCAGTGAGCTAAAGCCCAGTGAATAACATAATGCGTAAAGGGGTTTAGAATGAATGTCCTTACAGTAATGAAAACAGTTCAATTCAATCAGTATTTCAGTTATTCAGTACAGTAAACAGTCATATGTGGTACATCCATAAGCATAACCGTAACAGTAGGTCTTAAAAGACCGAACAGTAATGATGGCCATCAGTCAGTAAACAGTAGTGGTTCCCCGAGGGAACCGACAGAGAATTCTGTCGCAGTAACAGTAACAGTAAACAGTAAGTACTAAGGATGCCACAGTACAGTTCAGAAATAAAGGACATACATTCATTCAGTAAATAATACCAGTTCAGTAAACAGTTCAGTTCAGTATTCAAAAGATATCAGTTGAACATATCTTTACACAATTGTTACTCACAGAGTTCTGGGCTACAGTATGCTAGAGCGTGTCTCCCCAGTTGCCAACCCTACACAGTTCACAGGTTGAACACACACTAAGCTACACAGTTGGGAAATATCATAACTTAATCCCTAATTTGCCTTGGTGTGTTCTACAACGATATCCTCATCTAAATGCCTTAAACTAGGCCTAAGAATACCTAGGATGGGATGAGGATGCAAAAATGCACATTTAAAAGCATTTTCAGGATTTTCAGAAAAACAGAGTCCCGCTCGAGCTCAGGTTTCCCCGCTCGAGCGTACAGGCAAACAAAGGTACTCGCTCGAGCGCGAACTTTCCCGCTCGAGCGTACTGTAAAGGTACTGGATGGGTGAAATCCCCGCTCGACGCCTGCTCGAGCTTGAGACATGACTCCGCTCGAGCGCCCAATCCTCCGCTCGAGCGGACTGTAAAACAGTGCAAGATGCTGGAAGCTCGATTTTCCCGCTCGAGCGGCACTTCCCCCGCTCGAGCGGACGACGGAAATCTGGAAATCCCAGATTCGAGCTCCAGGTCCAAAACCAAGCTCAAAAGCATCAAAACCAATCCTCTTGGGCCCATTTTCTGGAAAACATTTATAAACACATAGGATATCATGTTTCAAAGCTCAATTTTAAGAAATCAAAGCCCAAGGGTGTTTAATTCAAACCCAATTTAAACCATTTTTCAAGCACAAGATGAACATGCAAACATGCATGAATTCAAACCATTTTGAAGCTTCAATTTGATGCTCTCAGGAGCCAATTCTTTTCAAAACATGGTGAAATCATGGACTTAAACATGATTATGAACATGCATGTAACCCTTTGCCATGAAAACAACTCAAACATCTACAATACAAACATGCATGCATGAAATGAGCTTCAAATCAACAACAATGAACCAAAATATGACTTAGTTCTACAATGAAGCATGACTCATGCAAGAACTAGCTCAAACACATCAATAAAGGTTGAGTTCCCTTACCTAGAGCCTCAATTCCAAGTGTAGGACCACAAAGCAACAATCGACCTTCAATTCTCTTCAAATTCTAAGCAATATTGAAATGAACTCAAGACTCTCACTTCCTCTCTCTCTAAATTCGGCTAGAACAAGAAGAAATGGCTGAGCAAATGTGTTTGGCTCAAGTATAATGAGCTCAAAGTGTAGAGGTAGTGGCCCACTCAAGGGCAAAACGGTAATTAAGTCCAACTCTTTAATTAGCATATTTTAATCTAATTTAATCATACCTAATCAGTTTTCAGGTAAATACACCACAAAATCACATAAATTATGATGATCATTAAACATCAATCAGTTTCTAATTCGGCCACCGATAAGGCCTTCAATTAGCAGTTTAAACATATAAGTATGAACAGATAATCATACAATCAAACAGATAGAATGCAATTTAACTAACATATACTCAATCAATTCGGTTTCCAGTTTCAGTCAGTCAGTTCAGTACTTTTAATCAGTTCAATTATCAGTCAGTTATCAGTCATTATCAGTCTCGTTTAACAGTAATCGGTGATCAATCGGTCATTAATCAGTCATTAATCAGTAAACAGTATGGGGGTTGTTACATATATGCCATGATTCTGGAAAGGTAATGTTTTGCCAAGGGATCATCTTTGGAACAGCTACCTGGCTACTGAACAAGTTAGTATCGATCATGATTGTTTGTCTTGATTCACTTTGTTTTCTGGTGTATGGGTTCAAAGTGGTAAGAACCTTAAGATGTATTCTGAAAATAACTATTAAAGGAGGTGTTCCTGCCATATACATATAACCATGGGTAAGAACTCTAAGTTCTAGTACTTCTAAAAGATTTGGATCCATGAGTGCAACACTCAAATTTGGATAGATGTTAAAATAAACTAGTCTATGGGATAAACTGGTTTCAATTGCTCCCATAAGAGAGGCTTTCCAGTCGAGACATTCATACTATGCTCCCATAAGAGTTGGTATCAGAGCCAGGTTTATACATTGATGTAATACAAATATATAATAATTAAATTATTCATATATGGTCACATTCAAATTATAGTAGAAGAAGCATCCATTACAACAGTACCCAACACAGTAGCTTCTACATCAGAAGCAATAGAACTTGTAGCATATCAGGATGTTAAGGAAGCCTTAGATAAATGGACAATTCCTAATGTCTAACCAGATACCATTTATAAAATTGGAAAATTTGATTTCTCCAGTAAAAAGATAATTAAAACCTTTGAGCATGTGAAGCCTTTATAGGATAATGATGAAATAATTAAATTACTTCATATCCAGGATCTTGCACCTATTTTCAAAAAATGCAAATATATTCATATAGGCCTTGTCCAGGTAGCCTTCAAACCCTTGACTTTGTTAGGTCAAGATACTAGTATCCAATGCACCCTTTGTAACGAGTTGAATCAAATTGAATTTATACTTTAATCTCAGTTGGGGATTTATTTTAAATTATTAAACTCCATTCATTTGGATCCAATTGATTGAATTGTGACCCGTTAGTAACCATGTAATATTGTTATGGTTTTATTATTATTATTTAATTACCATAAAAGAGTTGTGAATATTTATGGTGTGTACCATTAAACGAAATATATTTTGTGGTGAGAAAATATTATATTTACTTTTATTATTAAAGATGTTGAAATGTATTTTTAAATTGATATATATATATATATATATAGGTGTATATATATGTGGTTGATATTTGTATAGTTGTATATTTGTTTAGTCAAAGAAAAGGAAATATCTATAAATAGAACTTAATATATATATTTTTATACTTTGGGTGTTCTTTCCTAGTTCTTGCTGTGGAGAAAAGAAAGAAAGAGTTCTAAGTTGGTTTTTCATGGGTTTGATCTAGCGTAAGTCATTTTTGACCCCTAGTGTTTGGATCAAAACGTAGAGGGCAGAAAAGGCGTCGTTTGGCTCCAAGAAAATTTAATTTTTGTTGCTGAAAAATTTGAAAGCTTCTTGGCTTGAGGTAGGGATTTTTCCTACACTTCTTTATGCACTTTTACTTGATTATATGGAGCTTAGAGTTGTATATAATTTAATTAGAATTTTTTAAAAAAATTGTGATTTATTTGCTTAAAAGGAAAATTTTGAGAAAATAATGAGTTGATGCCCAAATTGCAAAAGCATAAACTTGGAATATGTTTGTAAGGTTTTGAAAGAGCTATTTTTTAAATTTGAACAAAAACGGACTTTGATTCGATCGGTTTTAAAAATTTTACGGGTTTTGCGACCAAAAGAGCATTTTTAAAGAAAACAAAGGAATTATGTTTAACTTTTGGGGATTTGGATCAAAATAGGATGTCATAGTTGAATAATGCTTGGAGAATGTGTTTGGAAAGAAAATGATGTTTTCTTGGGCATTAACGGTATTATTTTACTTAATGTATCTGTTGGAATAAAATCGACACGGTTAAAAATGGACCTTGAGAGGTTATCGGATGTGATTGTGATATGAAAACTAGTGTAGTTGTTCATATTTGATGAGATGTGGAATAGATTGTATTTATCAGAATTTTTGGAATTTAATTGTCTAAATATCTGTTTAAAAATATCTGTTTTAGGCTATCAGTAGAGGATAGCCATGATTGTTGTAGAAATGCATGAGACTTAGGTAAATTGAACCACATTTCTCATTTGTTGCATTGGACATTTCATTACATTCATTTCATTGGAAATGTATTTGTTTTTTAGAAATGTTTGGAAATATATCTATTTGCGAAAAGATGAATACTTGGTGAATCTGGGTAGAGGGAGTGGAACCACGCGGTTAGGTGTTGAGCCTTCCAGTTTAGTGGTAAAAATGGCAGTGGTAGTGCATTAGGACCTACTTGCAAACACTCACCTAGAGATTCACAGAGCCTGTATTAATGTAACAGATATGGTTTAAAATAGAAATGGCTTTATATCTATTGTTGCATTTCAGCATTGCATGCTTTATAAAAAGAGAGATAAACTATTTTATCATGAGCATGGCATAAGCATACTCCTCTTTAGTCTTGTCATGGTTCATATGTTGTGTAGTATATCTTTACTGGGCTGTGGCTCACCCTATATGGGAGACTATTTCAGGTACAGGTGTTATGCCTCCGCCAAGGCATTAACTTGGGAGGACTCGGAGCTGAGGCTTCATTTTTGTTTTATTGTTATTTGTTGAATGTAAGCCCAGGGCTGTATTTGCGTTGAGGTAAAACTTCATTTTGTGTAACCAAGGATGTTCTCGGATAAATTTGTAAGCTTGTAGGGCACTTATTATCTGTTTGTCTTTCATTTCATACTTGTTGCAAAATGCATGCTTGGTATTGGAACTGTGGCATTGAGATATGAACAGCATGTATTTGGCATTTGGGATTTAATGAAAATGGATGTATGGAATAATTAGCTATGTATATGTGTTTGTCTATCAGGTGGGTTTTGTTGCATAAATAGATATATCCTGCCCAATTTTCGGTGCGTTACAACTTGGTATCAGAGCTATCGGGTTTGAATACTTGGTACTCGTGGAAAGTGGTTTTTACCATAGTGGGTTCATTTCGCTAATGAGAAATGTTGTATATCTTATGTGCTATGTGATAACATATTTATGTGACTATGTGGGTATAGGGTTAAACTTCTGAGATGTGATTTGCATCCATGAAATTCTTTAGGTACTTTTAGAAAAGCACCTGATCAATGCTATTTCTATTTGGAAGCCTTTGAATGTTTGTGGAACGAGCCAATATCTTGGAGGGGTAACTCGTATTTGCTCTATGTGAATATGTGTTTATATGGTTTGCCTTATGTGATGTAGATACATGTGTAGGTTTATGTTTAATCTGTATGTAGCGTATTAGAACTAGTGTGGAGTACTTACTTCTAAGTTAAATTTTGTCTCTTAGAGTTTGTGTTGTGTAGCAACTGGTTTGTTGTTATGAGGAGTTAATTATTTTTTTTTTTCAATTTTATATCAAGTTTGCGGAAGTGGACTAGTTGAAAAATCTTAGAAATAGAATGAGTTAGAGATTAACCTTATTGTAATAGTATGGTTTGGTTGTGACTTTAATGATGATTAAAGTAATCTAAGATAATATGCTTTGGATTGTTGACATTAGAACACGTAAAACTAGTTCTAAATTTTCTTGAGATAGACGAAGTTAGTTATTGTTGGATTGTTTCACTTGCTTGATGGACTACTTGTGAGGTTAGTGATGGGCCCTAGGCCAATTATTTTGTATGTGTTTGGGAATAAACGTGGTCTTAGTATGATAGAAATTATAGCGTGTAATAAGAAATGTGTTTCTTAGAGAGTTTGTTTTATTCATAATTTTGTTGCAAATCCTAAGAGGGAAAATGAGATAAATAATTTTGAGATAGATTGGAATGAGATTAAATTTGATTCGGGTTACGCCATTTGATGGGATTATTAGTAGTAACAACATTGACTCATGAGTCGATATTTTAGAACATGTAGGCGAGTTTGGAGTGCCTTCAAGATTGGTGGAGTCCATTGTCTCAGAGTTAGTTGTTGATTGTACCCAAGTGAAATAAGTGTTTAGGGATATGATGTAATTGATGTCTCGGGAGTTGTGTTAGCAAACCAATGTCTTTAAAGAAATTTTTGAAATACTCATGTGAGGATGTTGTGATTCTATGGAGATTATGATTAGGTGCCTTGAGATGGTTGATGTGACTATGATTTGAGTATTTTCATGAAAATTAGTGCTTGATCCATCGCGAGTGATTGATATTAATTTTTATAGTTACTCTTACTTATGGATTAGAAATTGTAAATATGAGAAGTATACGTGAGCATTTTGGGTTAAATTTGGCTTGTGTAGTGACGATGATTTTCATGCAATTGAAATGGAGGTTATTTCATATCCCTTGTCCTTTAGCTATAAGATTGTTTTGTATCCTCGGTGTAAGAGTTGCGAACCCCTTATATTGATCCTTCGTTTTGCTATAAGTGTGGTGAGAATTTGTGCTATTGGTATGTTGATCTAATATTATTATTGGGTTTAATTTGGGTGTATTTGACCTTGAGTGGTAAGTGGTTTTCCTAAATTAAAAGATATTTAGTTTTGCCTAATAGAGGGCAATTCCTTATTTTAATTTTATTCCATGGTGTTTTGTGATGGTATTATTTTATAAGAAGTTATTTGGCGGACCCCTTGTTGGAGAATAAATTGGTATGAAGTACTTTTGCTATTTTGGTTAGTCTTGCAAATTGTTATGGAATGACCATTGTTGACTTAGAAAATTCCTAGAGTGATGTGGCATTGTAGGAAGTGGTAGTACATTTTAAGAGTTGTGCAAGGGTGAGTTTGATTAGAGGTATTGGATGAGATTTTGAAATAACTCAAGACTGGATATTTGTTGGTGTAATCCTTCGTCTTAAGTTGTGCAGGCTTTCGTGGTCGGTTTGATATGGTAATTGGTGTTGTTATTTGTGACATGAGCAGCTATGAGGTTTCGATTTTATTTTCTTTGTACTTTAGTAAGCTATGGTTGATTACTTTTCAAGTTAAATTATTTTTCAGGTACAAAGCAGATTTAGTAGTGATTGGATTGAAATACTGAAAAGATTATATTAGTTAGAATTCTAAATCAGAAGTGTAGAATTATTTCTTTTGGCGAGTGATGTACATTGAATTTCCTTTGGAGAGATTTTATTGTAATTTGAGGTTAATCAATTTATTAAAGATTTGGGAATTTTAGAGTCATTTCAATGTTAATCTTTATAAGTGTCTCATTGTGATTGGTTTTGTATACTTCTAGGGTGAGAGGTAGACTATTTAGTTAACTAACCTCAAGAGCAGTATTAGTACTTTTCAATAAGTGAGTTAGTATAGTAAGAGTTGTTCAATTTGGGTTTGATCTCGTAGGTTATCGTAATGTTAGTGTGATGTAAAATCGTGTTGGAACTTTGGAGTTAGTGTCATAGCTTGGGTTTTAAAGAATGAGAGTGGCTTTGAGTTAACTTTTGTTAGGAGTATCTTAGTAGTGTTAGAATGTGTATCTAGTCTTGATGAATTCTATGTGAACTCGAAATGCATTGTGTGAGCGTTTGGGTAAATTCTATGTTGGAGTGAAATTGTGTGGATGGATGTAGATAAGTTTGCATAAACTGTTAATTGGTTCGTTGAATGAAAGAAATAGAGTGGGTGGGTAAAAATAATACAAAAATTGTTTGGTTGGGCAGGTAAAGTTGTGGCTGAGAATTTTTGAGTCGTGTGTTTGGCATGATTGCATTATCTTTCGTAAGGGTTGGTGTTTCTTCTTGTTCAAGTGAAGTGCTTGAGGCTAAGGTGATCTGTGAATTTTGTTTTTGGAATAATTCATGGAAGAATATGATTGTACTAGGGGACGAATGGAGGTTCTTGGGATGAAATATTTGGAGTCATTGTCTGTGTTAGTTTTATTCAATTGAGTAACTGAGTATGAATTCATTTTAATATTGAGATGAGTTAGTTGTCGTGCGACGGTTGCAATTACAAAATATATCATTAAATTGTGTCTTTAAATGGAGGGTGTTCTCATTGGTTAAGAGTCTTGAGATAATCACTTTGGATGGATATTAAGTAAATTATTACACTAGATTATGAAAAAAAAAAGAAAAAAAGAAACTGATTTTATTGAAGTCAGGAGATGACATCCCCGATTGCAGTGACATCATGAAAGAAAAAAAAAGAAAAAAAAAGGGATCTTGTTTTTGGTAACAGCCACACGCCGACTTCATTTACTCGACTCTCCCACCGAGCTCTTCCTTTTTTTGTCATTTGGGTGACCCTTGAAGGCCCTGCCTCAGTGCGTACAAGACCGCCAAGAGAGTTGACTCCCTGCTGGCTGTCAAAGGCGAAGTACGACGGTGCTCTGAATCGGGCCATGACGGTGGTCTTCCGTTTTAGCTCTTTATTCTCCGCCTTCAGTGCGCAAATCTCTGCTCATGCATCTTTGTATATGCACTGGAGCAGAGAAAGTTGGGCGTTTAACTGATGTACCTCACTGATCTTATTCTGCAGCCGGTGAGACAATTTGGTAACTGCAGTCACTGTCTCCATACAGGATCTCAGTGTGAAATGGTTGGCTTCAATGTCAGATTAAGCGGCCATGATTTGCCCAACTTACATCATGGGAAAGTTAAGAAGAGTAGGAGGAGGGGCACTCGGTCCAGGAAGGTTAGAAAGAGTTGGAGTAGGGGCACTCGGTCTAGGAGAGCTTGGATCATTGAGGTCCGAAAAGAGAGTGAGGGGACGAGATGAGGCCATGTGTGGTGAGAGGTGTAAAAAGAAAGAAAGGAGAGTCAGAGAAATAGCAAAGAACAGACTGAGTTTTGGGGCAGCTTTTCTCCTCCGTTCAATCTCGATGTTCTGTCTCTCTCAAGGGAAATGAGGAAGAAGAAGGAAAAAAGAGTGATTAAGTAGACGAAAGAGAGTGATGAAGAAGAAGAAGACGGAACAGAAGAAGACAAAGAGGGAGAGAAAGTCGAGGTAAAAAAAGAAAAAAAAAGGAGATGGAAGAGAATCGAGGAGGGTAGCTTTTGTCGGCTAGCTGACGAAAAAGAAGACAAAAGAGAAGAAGACAAAGAGGGAGAAAGAGTCGAGGCGAGTTTAAAAATCGAGGAGGTCTGCTTTTGTCGGCCAGCTGACGCAAAAGCAAGGCAGCGTGTCAGACGCAATTTTCAAAGGAAGAGAGAGAAATGGGAAAGTTGTATACACATATGTATATATATTGTATATTTATGTATTATATAAATTTGTTTGACCCGGCCACTCAGAACATGAGTCCAGTCCTCAGTTTCTTCTCGAATTCCAAACACCGACGCTCCTCAGTCGCCACTAACTCTGGTGCGAACCTCGATAAGCTAGTGAAAGTGGCTTCAAACTCGGCCTTTGGTGTATTCAGTTGCTTGAGCTGACAGAACTGGTCCCTCAACTTCTCCCTCACCATAGCAGGTAAGTACTTGTCCTGGAAAACTTCTACAAAGGCCTCTCAAGTCCCTCCAATGCGCCCCCACACATACTTCCACCACTGACCCGCGTCTCCCTTAAGCTGGAAGGACGCCAAGGTCACCCTCAAACCTCCGTCTTCGATGCCGAGCATCTCAAACGTCTTCGTCATCTGCTCTAGCCACTCGTCAGCCTTCAGGGGCTCTTTGGGATCTCCCAAAAACTCCTTCGAGTTTGACCAAAAGAACTCCCTCTTCAAAAAGGACGGCCCAGCTTCAGCTACTTGGGCCTGGACTTGATTCTCAGTTCTGTGAATGTCCATAGATTCCCTCAATGTTCCGGCCATTTCACGGTCTAAGGCACCCATGGCCTGCTGACCTACCGGTTTGGCCATGTTGGCCTGGCCCACTCCTTCCTCCTACGCCAGAATCTCATCCGGTATAGGCATCTCGTGCCTCCTAGGCCTACCACGCCTACCACCACGACCTTGCCCTAACATCCTAATAAAGGTAACAAAGAGATTAGCACATTTACAAATGTGCCGAAGCTTTCTCACTCGCATCCTAATACAATGGACAACTGTAATTCACACCACGTAAGCACATAATCACATAAACACATACGAATTTTGTTTTCGGATAATGACCGTCCCGTGGTGTTGCTAGAATTCCAGTTTGAAACAGCAGTGATCAAGTGCCTTTCCAACAAAACTCCCAGAAACTCATAAACCCGATCAACATCCTAGAAACTAAATCCTAGACCCATATAGTCACATAAACATGTTATCATACAAGCACATAACATCATACTTAAGTCTCAAACAAGCGAGACAAACTCATTGTGGTACTAACCACTTCCTACGTACCCAAAGTATTCAAACCTGGTATGCTCTGATACCAAGTTGTAACGCCCTCAAAAAAATTATACAAATCAACCATTCATAAGGTCTAGAGACATAATAGAAATGTTATATTTTCATTCATCAGAGTTAATATTACAAAAGATATCACATGCATTACACTTTCATAAATATTCATCTTGAAACTATAGCATGTAACTCTAGTTTAGAACAACAAAATAAATTCCCTAAGGGCTTACATCTTTTCAAGTAATCACTTGGTTACAACAAAAGGGAGAGTCAGAAGCTCTTTATAATTAAAGCCCTCAGCTTAAAAGATGACATATAAACACAAAAATGAAATCACAAAAGTAGAGCCTTTAGCCTCTAAGCCTCCCAAGCTATGTCCTTGGAGGTGGCATGTCAACTGTACCTGAAAATGGTTTCCCAAGTAGGGTGAGCTAAAGCCTAGTAGAGATGTACTAAACTATACATGAGAATTAACTAAAATATGAGCATCAGATAAATGTGAAACATTCTTATCCAACACATATTCTTTTCAAGGCCATTCAATATAGATAACCAATATCTCAATTCATTTCCATTCTACCATTTTGGGTAAATCAATTAGCCAAATTCATTATTATCAAGCAACCAATATAAGACTGCAACTCAATGGTTCACAATTCAATACATTCATCAAATCCAACACTTCTATTTCTTGCCATTTTACAGAACCACGTCCGAGGGAACTGACACCCATAAATATATAAGATTTTGAGACTTTTACCCTGGACACTCCGGCCAACTTAATTATCAATGGAGTCCATCCCCTATCTCTTCTCAAACAATGGAGTACATCCCCTATCTCCTCCCAAACAAAGATACATATACAATGTATTTAAACACATTGTCATATACAATGACCAATCAAATCACATATTCAAAGGTTTAATCCAACCGTCATATTCAATGACATAATCCAATTGATTAGTTTCAATTCACCTAATCCACATGTAGTTTCTACAACAATCATAGCTATCCTCCACCGATAGCCCAAAGCAGATATTTGAAAACAGATAAATAAATCTAACAAATAGATAATTTATCATATTTTCCATAGACGAGTGATTTATCAAATCCAACTACACATCTCATTTGTGCATTCTTCCAATTTCAAATTTCTCATAACAATTTCATTATTTATACCAATAAATTATTTAACTCATATTAGGGCAAATCTCTCACTTTTTCAAACATCAACCCCCAGGACTTAATTTCACCATTCATACACAAATAAGCACATTTTCAAGACCTCACATACATATATGGAGCCCATACTAGAAAACCCCTCTCTCAAAAATTCGAATCCAAACCCTAACTTCAACCAAACTTCCCAACTCCACCATTTATACAAAAATGACAAATATCAAGGTTAAAGCTCATATTAAAGAGTAGAACATCCATACCTCAAGCTTAGATGAGAGAGAAGAGAGAAAGCTCAAAAGTCGGTGGTGACGAAACCACGTTTTGCTTAGATCAAAATGAAGCCCTTAACAAACTCTACACTTTATCTCAAAGGAGCAAGGTGAAAAGATCACTCTAGGTGAGTAGATCTAGAGATTTAAGTGAAAAAGTTTGGATTTTAGAGAGAGAAGTGAGAAATCATAGTTCAAGAGGAAAAAGGGGAGGAAAATCATGAAAGAAAAATGGTTTTGGCCTATTTATAGTAGTGAGGAAAAGCCCTAAGGTCAAATAAAATAATAGGCCCAAAAACCCCCCTCAGATAGGGCCCATTCGGACCTCAAAAATCTGGAAAAAAAAAATGCACAGGGGCCCTTCAGGCGTGGGGGTCGACCTTTTAGGTAGAAAAGACAATCTGCACAAGCAAGGGGGGTCGACCCTTAGACAGGATAGGGTCGACCCTATTTTTCAGCAACTAACACACAGACATAAGAGAGTCGACCCTCCCCAGTCTGGTGTCTACCCTATTTTCCAACAACTAACACACAGACATAAAGAGGGTCGACCCTCTCCAGTCTGGTGTCTACCCTATTTTCCAGTAACACTCCTAGAAACTTCACCAACAGGTAAGGGTCGACCCTGAGGAAGTCTGGTGTCGACCCCAGAATGGAATTTCTAAGTCTCCAAGTAACTTTCGACAAGAATAAGTGCGAACAACCAAACCCAACAAGTTTAAATCGGATTGTGCTCCTCCAAAACCAACCCATAACAACACCAAAGATTTCCAAAATAAAAATAAAGTATTTGAATACACTTTCCCATAAGCTTTGAAGAATACAGGTGCTACATGTTGAAATGTATTTTTAAATTGATATATATATATATAGGTGTATATATATATGGTTAGATATTTGTATAGATAAATAGAACTTAATAGATATTTTTTTATATTTTGGGTGTTCTTTCCTAGTTCTTGCCATGGAGAAAAGAAAGAAAAAGAGTTCTAAATTGGTTTTTCATGGGTTTGATCTTGTGTAAGTCATTTTTGACCCCTAGTGCTTTGGATCAAAACGTAGAGGGCGGAAAAGGCGTCATTTTGCTCCAAAAAAATTTAATTTCTGTTACCGAAAAATTTGAAAGCTTCTTGGCTTGAGGTAGGGATTTTTCCTACACTTCTTTATGCACTTTTACTTGGTTATATGGAGCTTAGAGTTGTATATAATTTAATTAGAATTTTTAAAAAATTTGTGATTTATTTGCTTAAAAGAGAAATTTTGATAAAATAAAGAGTTGATGCCCCAATTGCAAAAGTGTAAACTTGGAATATGTTTGTAAGGTTATGAAAGAACTATTTTTTAAATTTGAATAAAAACGGACTTTGATTCGATCGGTTTTGAAATTTTTACCGGTTTTGCGACTAAAAGAGCATTTTTAAAGAAAACAAAGAAATTATGTGTAACTTTTCGGGCTTTTGATCAAAATAGGATGTCATAGTTGAATAATGCTTGGAGAATGAGTTTGGAAAGAAAATGATGTTTTCTTGGGCATTGACGGTATTATTTTGCTTAATGTGTCTGTTGGAATAGAACCAACACGGTTAGAAATGGACCTTGAGAGGTTACTGGATGTGATTGTGATATGAAAACTAGTGTAGTTGTTCATATTTGATGAGATGTGGAATAGATTGTATTTATCAGAATTTTTGAAATTTAATTGTCTAAATATCTGTTTAGAAATATCTATTTTGGACTATCGGTGGAGGATAGCCATGATTGTTGTAGAAATGCATGAGACTTGGGTAAATTGAACCACATTCCACATTTGTTACATTAGACGTTACATTATATTCATTTCATTGGAAATGTATCTGTTTTGAGAAATGTTTGGAAATGTATCTATTTGTGAAAAGATGAATACTTGGTGAATCTGGGTAGGGGTTGTGGAACTGCGCAGTTAGGTGTCGAGCCTTCTAGTTTACTGGTAAAAATGACAGTGGTAGTGCATTAGGGCCTACTTGCAGACACTCACCTAGAGATTCACAGGGCTTGTATTCATGTGACATATATGGTTTAAAATGGAAATGGTTTTATATCTGTTGTTGCATTTCAGCATTGCATGCTTTATAAAAAGAGAGATAAACAGTTTTATCATGAGCATACTCCTCTTTAGTCTTGTCATGGTTCATATGTTGTGTAGTATATCTCTACTGGGCTGTGGCTCACCCTATAAGGGAACCCATTTCAGGTACAGGTGCTATGCCTCTGTTAAGGCATTGACTTGGGAAGACTCAGAGCTGAGGCTTCATTTTTATTTTATTGTTATTTGTTGAATATAAGCCCAAGGCTGTATTTTCGTTGAGTTGAAACTCTATTTTGTGTAACCAAGAATGCTCTTGGATAAATTTGTAAGCTTGTAGGGCACTCATTATCTGTTTGGCTTCCATTTCATACTTGTTGTAAAATGCATGCTTAGGATTGGAACTGGGGCATTAAGATGTGAAAAGCATGTATTTGGCATTTGGGATTTAATGGAAATGGAAGTACGGAATAGTTAGCTATATATATGTGTTTGTCTATCAGGTGGGTTTTGTTGCATAAATAGATATACCCTGCCCAATTTTCTGGACGTTACACCTTTCGAGATGAAAGATGTCTTGACTAGAAAGCCTCTCTTATGAGAGCAATTGAAACCAGTTTATCCCATGGACCAGTTTATTTTAACATCTGTCCAAATTTGAGTGTTGCACTTATGGATTCAAATCTTTCAGAAGTTCTAGAACTTAGAGTTCTTACCTATGGTTATAAGTATATGGCAGGAAGACCTCCTTTAACAGTCATTTTCAGAATACATCTTAAGGTTCTTACCACTTTGAACCCATACACCAGAAAACAAAGTGAATCAGGACAAACAGTCCTGATCGATACTAACTTGTTCAGTTGCCAAGTAGCTGTTCCAAAGATGATCCCTTGGCAAAACACTACCTTTCCAAAATCATGGCATATACCTAATGTTGTTCCAGCCAGACCAATTATTAGACAAACTATTGACCACATAGTCCAAACTCACGGAGGTAATGTGTACCTTAATTTCCATAGACCACTCGCAAGAAGCATGTCCAATTCAAATTTTATATCTATTCCTCCTTACAGAGTAGATCTACCAGAATCATCCAGACAATCTATTTCAAAACCTGTTGAGTTTGTCATGCAAGAAATGCCTTCTAGACCTCCTAGTAGGCCATCTAGTGATCCTTCTGTAGATCCAGTCATTCAGGGAGTCCAAATATCGGACAATCAAATACCTCATAGTGTTTATGAAACTAGAAGACCTGAGAGTCCAACAGTTACTGATATGAATTTTGAAATTTAATGAATTATTCTTCAGGAAGTGAAATTAGAAAACAATTAAACTAGGAATTCATGCAAGATAAATACCAGGAATTTAGAAATTGGTATTTTAAAAACCATAACAATCAGCAACTTCAATATTTTAAAAACCAATACTATTACCATTTAGAAAGATGCCAAATTCTAACATCTTTCCCTGAATGGTATTATGAATTTGTAACAGTTATGGAAATAATTCCTAAACAACAAATAAATGTTTTGACCAATATTCAAAAAACATGGACAACAGTTACTGGACAAACTATTACATCTATACATCCACCACCACAATCATTGGAGTTAACCCCAAACAGTGATACAACATTACAGCCTTTAATGACAACAGCATATGTGGAAATTCCATCCAAATCATCTCAAAGAGACATAATTCAGTTAAAAGATATAGTACCAATTATGAAATAGAATAATTATACTAATCTGTATTTCCAAACAGTTGGCAAACAATTAACCAGAATTGAAGACTCAATTGAAAATTTTAAAGATCGATAATTAGTTCCAACATAATCTATAATTCAACCTGTTAATGTAAAACCACCCCTAGAAGTAACTAATTTTAAGTTACGTTTTGACAAACAGGATAATGAATTTATGGAAACTCTTCTAAAGAAAATGTCTGCTTTGAACCTAGGAAGAGTACCACCTCCAGAAGGTAGTAGTTCTATTCATATGATATCCATTCCCCAACAGAATGATGTGCCAAAAGATTATTCCGAAGAAATCACTCCTTCCTTAATTTAGGAATTACAAAATAATTTCCAGGATACTCAATCTGTAAATAAAGTAAATTTTTCTAAAGAAATTAGTAGAAATGTTCAACCAGGATCAAGCAGGTATTATTACCATCGACCTACCCCTCAAGATATTCTTTATGAAAAAGGATATATCCAAGCCCATAATTCTTACCATGGAAAACCCATTTATGAATGGAATATAGATGGTGCTACAGAATACCGTATTTTTTAATGCATACATCAAATGATTATGTATGCTACTATTTGTAAACAGAAGAGTAATACAGATCATCAGATTGTCCGTTTTATTATTAATGGATTCACAGGTATATTAAAAGGTTGGTGGGATAATATTCTCACTACCACACAACAGAATGAAATTTTAACAGCTACCAAAATTGAATATGATCCTGGTAGTAATACTCCAGCACAAAAAGAGGATGTTGTCTATACTTTATTTCAGACGATTATCCTCCATTTTATTGGACCTAGTTCGGGCACTAATGACCGTAGTCGCCACTACAACAAAACTGACTTTTTACGACACCACATCAATGGCATACAATAAATGCATGCCGTAGTTTCTCACTTTTACGACTTGCTTTTTTGCACATCGTAAATACTCTTCCAACCACAGTGTGTCTATTGCGTAGGCCGTGAATGGTAATAACGATGATTTTTTTACAGCTTGCAATGCGCGCCGTAAATAATAATACTTTCTACGACATACATATGGCATGTCGTTAATACATCAACTATACACGACACGCGTACACCAGTCATTAAAAATATTAAACATTTCACGGCGCACAAAAAGTCAGCCGTTAAAAATATTATACTTTTTACGGCGCACAAAAAGTCCGTCGTTAAAAAGTATACTTTTCACGACGTACATATGCCAGCCGTTAAAAATATTTTAATTTTCACGACACGCAATTTATGTCGTGAATAATATGACCAAAAAAAAATAAGCGCCAAAATGAAAATGTTGAGCGCCAAATGCGCAAAAAAAAAAAAACAAAAACAAAAACAAAAACAAAAAAACAAAAAACAAAACAAAACAAAACAAAATTGATCAATTTCACTCTCTTTCGCTTCATATTTGTATTCACTCTGTCTCCTCTTCCTCTGTGAACCCTTGATTTTTCTCTCTCTCGCCTCATATTTGTAGAACCGTAGCTGAACCCCTTTGTATTGGAAGATTGATTCAAGTATTCGTAGATCGATTCAGGTAATATTCACTCTCAGTCTTGCTCTCTCTCTCTCTCTAAACCCTTGATTTCACTCTCTCTCTCTTCAAACCCCTTCATTTCAAAGACAACCCTTCATATTTGTAGAACCGCAGCTGAACCCCTTCATATTTGCAGATCGATTCAAGTATTTGTAGATCGATTCAAGCCTCTTCTCTAGTACGTGTTCGAGTTCGCAGCTCTTTCTTTATAGTAAGTGTTGATCAGTCTTATCTCTATCTTCTTACTGACGAAATCATTCGATTCAAGTATGCTAGGTTTCGTCTACTTTATCATTCTTAGATCAGATTGAAGATCTATTGATTCGATTCAAGTATGCTAGGTTTCGATTGAAGATCTATTGATCTATTGAAGATCATAATGTGTATTGTAGATGTTAAAATTGAACAAAAAATAAATAAATACATACATATATATGAATAGATTGACAAATTTTTTTGTCAGAAATCTCAATAAGAATTTCTATAACCTTTTATATATTCATATGGATTATATGTTGAATTATGTATCAAATGAGTATGGCCAAGTCCAAAAACTAGCTATGTTTGCTTAAAACAACAAATTGGAATTCATGGTTTCACTTAATAGTTTATTAAATTTGATTATTTCAGCCGTTTGATTTTTTATTAGAGTGCTTGTCCAAGCTCTCTTCAACTAATAGATTTGTCTGATGATGAGAAATTTGTAGCAATTTGTGATGCTGCATCATAGCCTTTTTAAGACTTCATTCATGAAGAAAAATAGAAGATATTTTGAACCATTTGAGTGAGTTTCTTTTATCTTTTATGCAAAATAAGTTGTTGGAAGCTTCAGACTTTATCATCTTAATAATATGAAGGTGTAGACACCCCATTAGATATGCATACCTTGTATATAAACAACTTTTGTTCTACCTGGTCATTAATATGCCAAGACTTCAAACAGTGAAGACTCCAAGAATGTATATTCATCTAAGCTTCTCTATATGGATTCCTAGCATTTTTTTTTTTTTTTTGTAGTTTAGTCGAAGTAAAAAAAGAAGATAAAGAGGCCATTTATTTTTATTTTTGTATTTGCAGTTATGCTATTTAGCTCTAATTTGTTCAAACATTTTTAGGTGAAAGTTTCTCTGAAATTGTTGGAAGCCCATATTACATGGCACCAGAGGTGCTCAAGCAGAATTGTGGATTAGAAATAGATATTTGGGCACCAGAGGTTCTCTGAAATTGTTGGACCATAAGGGAATTTTATTTTAATGATGTGAGATAGGCATCCCACATGTGAATGAAGACTGCTCATTGCAGTTTCGAATGTACAGTTTCTTTCATTTGTTCTCCACATTTCTTGATCATGATGGTGAGATGAGCTCTTGGGCTGATCTTATGTAGATGTGCATGCATGGGTACATTTGACATACCTATATTTAGCACTTTCTAGTGAATAATATGCATTTAAACAACATGGACTTAAATTTTTCATGCGTGGTATGGTTCAATAATGGTCAAAACTAATGCACTCAACAAAGTGTTTTCATGTGATTTAGATTTCAGAGCCATGGTCTCTCTAAGCAAGTGCATGATTTGTCACCCATGCATGCTGTAAGCACCAATTTTGGATGATCTTTTCTGAAAAGGTGCACTGTTGATAATATTATGGACACATCAGTAGGTATTTCAACTTTTATGCTAATGAGTTGATGAACCCCTGTTTGGTTTTTTTTACAGATATCTGTAGACACCCCATTTTTGACCGTCCTCAAGACTTGGACGTCACCGTTTGAACGCTCGGTGATCATCCATGTTCGTGTTCGTTTTGAGTTCCCGGAGGCCTTGGCCACGCGCCTTATCTCAGGATCTCTTAACTTGCCTGTTCTGTGCTTGGTTTTGCACCAAGGACTTGTGTTTTGTGCTTCTGAGGATGGGAAGAGGCTTGTTAGCCATCCCTGAAACCCACCGGCCGTGGCATGATGCCACCGGCCTTTTTTTTTTTTTTTTTTTTCTACCGACCAAATGTTTGGTCGGTCGGTATTTTCTTAGGTGTATCGGCCTTTTGTGTGGTCGGCCGACCATTTATTTGGTCGGTTGTCTCTTTTTTTGGCCGGTACCTCCTTTTTGCCTTTTTCAAGCATTGTGCATGCCAACTATGCCAGCTGGAGTGCACGGACCTGTCCTCCATACACGTGTATGGAGGAATTTGCACCCTTTGCACCTTTTTTGCTCAAGCTTCTTGGAGAAGCTTGCAACCTTTGCTCAAGCTTCTTGGGGAAGCTTGACCCTTTGCCTTAGCTTCCTCAAGAAGCTTAGACCCTTTGCCGTAGCTTCTCTTAGAAGCTTGACCTCTTTGACCTTTTTGCCTTAGCTTCTTTAAGAAGCTTAGGCCTTTGTCTTCCTCTATAAAAGGAGACCTCTCTTCTCCTTTGAGGGGGTTCAGTAAAATCAGAGTTATATAGCATATATACACCACTCTCTCTTCATTTGTGTGTGTTAGAGGGCCTAAAAGGGTGTTTTGTTCTTAGTTTTGCACTAAGGCACCTAGTATTACACCATACTTGGGTTATTGGGGTCTTGAGAGTTTGTTCTTGGAGTTTTGAGTTGATTTTGATCAGAAAAAGGGGCCTGAGGTTGCTGTTCTTCAAGTGTTCTTCAAGGGTGAGCACAGCTACTTTATATTCCCCATTCTTGCACTAGCTTTTAACCCACTTTGCATGCTGTTTTGTGCTTTGTGTATAACTGATAAAAACTCTGATTTTTCATGCTTAAGATGTTTCATTAAGGTCACTTTGGTGTTGGGGGTCGACCTCCCCCTCTTTGGCCTTGTTTGGCCCTTTTTTTGTGCCTTCTTTGTTGAGCCTTTGAAACTTTTGTGTATTGGCCTTCTCACCACTGAAATCCAGAAGATTTTTAGTGGTGAAGAAGAGGTTTTGAGGTCTTGCATAGGGGAGGGACACCCCTCTCCCTTTGTGTCTCATTTGTTTGTGTTTTTGGCTCATAAGGGTAGCATGCATGCCTAGCTTTGTTTGGTCTTATTTCAGAGGTTATTTGGTGTTTTTTTAACATGTTTTACCTCTGTTCCATGGTGGTTTGTTGACCCTTGCATGCATAATACACTTGCCTTGCATTCCTCCATTTTGCCTAGAAGTGCATCTTACCTTTGGACTACCATGCATGCATGCTTTGGCTTAACTTCATGAAGCTTTTGGTCATATTTCATCATGCTTGAGGTCTGTTGGGTACTGATTTGGTCATATTTGCCATGTTTGGTATAGCCTCTTTGCATTTTGGCTTGTGAGCCTTGAGTGTGTGAGTCATTAACTTGCATTACCTAGGCTATTTCAGTGATTTGGAATCATTTATCATGCCATTTCAGTCCATATTTTGTGCTTACATGCTTGTATTTGTTACCCTTTCAATGCCTTGAAGAGTTATGGACTTGTGCTCCATGTTTGGGCCTTGGTGTATGCTTCTTTGTTCAAATCAGTTAGAGGTCATCTAAGTGGGTTTGGGGGTTATTATGGCATATTATAACTCTGCTTTTCATCACATAATCCATGCCATGTTTGGTTGGGGTGGGTGTAGAGCAATGCTCCCTTTCGTGGCTTTGAATGCCCTTTGTTTTGGGCCCATTTCTTGGCATGTTTTGATCATGTTCTATGCATGCTTTAGTCTTGTTTTGGAGTGCCTTTGGACTATTTTAAGCCATTTTGGTCCTTTGGGGTTTGGTTGACATAGCCATGGTTTGGACCCCTTTGTTGGCTTCAAGTTTTGGTCATTATTGCACGCCTTACTTGCATAACATGGTTAATTTGGCATCATCCTCTATGCATTTTTCAGAGTTTAACATGTTGGTCTAATGTCCATGTTTATCATCTTTTGAGTATTCTTGAAAGTTACCTTTTGTGCCTTAGCTTTAGGCCCATTGGTGTGCATGTTTGCATGAGCATTTGTCCATTATTGGCATCATCTTTGGCCACTGTTTATGGCAAGGCTGAGGTCTACCCTTTGCAGTTTAAGTCCACCATTGCATGTTTTGACATGTTGCATTACTTTGGTTTCATGCTTGCATTGTCTCATCTTTGCACGTTTGCATGTTGTTCAGCTAGTTGCATTCCATATCCTAGCTTGCATGATAGGTTGCATTGTATTGTATCTTGCATGTTTGGCACATTGCACTTGGCATATTTGTTACCTTAGCCTCATATTGCATGCTTGAGACATGCTGCATACTTGAGTCACATTGCATATTTGCATTACATTTTGCTTGGTTTGGGGTGTCAAACCAAGCATGAGGAATGAGGGGCGTTCGTACTCAAAGTGACGTAACGTGCCTCAATCCTCGGTCGCAGATGTCCTTGATCTCAACATGATAGGGCGTGTAGCACTCATGTGTTTTGTTGCATTCATTCACATTGAAATGCATACTTGACTTCTTGGACCATCACGCATTGAAATACGCGATTAGTGGTCTGAGGGTCGAGTACCAAACTCCTTTGAGCCCATAGCATGATAGGGAGAGTGGCCATGCACACATTGCTTTGAAAATTCCATACCATGCATTGTTTGTCCTCTGCTGCTGTCAAAACAGGGCTCTGCAGGAAGAAATGGCCGGCCGACCATTTTTGGTGTCGACCGACCATCAGTGTCCAACCGGTGGTTCAATATTTGGTCGATAAGCCTATTCCCATGGCCGGTGGATTTTAATTGTGGCCGGTGATATTCCACAACACTCAGGGAGTGATTCAGAAGGATTCTGGAAACTTTCATAAATTTCAGAGGAGCAAGACAGTGTAAACAGAGGCAACAATGGCATGGTACCGGGTTTCCAGGCGAGGCGAACCGAGCATGCATCATCCCATCATTCCGAGGCGGGGCTGCGGCCACTTTCCTTCTGTATTTAATTTGTTAATTAATTAGAAGCTTTGTAATATTTAATTAGCTAGAGTAGTTAATTATTTGTTTAATTTGTATTATTCTTTTGATCCCTCCGGGCGAGGGCAATTCTGTAATAAGTGTGCGTGAGTGTGTGTATGTCTTCCAACCCCACGTCTTTCTCCCTTTTATTTATTAGCTTATGATGGTTAGTACTAGGGCATATTTAATTTAGCATACCTTATGCTATGCATGCGTGCATTCATTCATCAGTATTGCATGCACCGGGCTCGGTGCATCATACTAACTGCATTGTATTTAATTCCAAGTTGAATACGTGTTAGTTGTAGCATCATCATATGCCATCTTAGAATAGCCGAGCCTATTGTAGTTGCATCTTGCATGTGTTACATTAGCCATCTTAACATGAACTAGGATCATGCATATAATCATTAACTAGTTTCTGTTTTGGCTTGGAGTACTCGGTAAGCATTTATGTTTTAGCATCCTTGCATGAGTGTAAGTGTTAACATAACAGCATGCTTACCATGTGGCTATATGCTTATGTGATATATCTGCCTGAATGCCTGTGGGTGAAGGTTGGATTGTTTGAGTTGGAACAACTCGTCGAAATCCATGTTTTAGCCTACTTGCGAGTAGCAAATTTCAAACCGATTTCCAAACAAACGGATATGCGATGCTTTGTTCCAAATTAGGCGATCTAGTCTATACTTGTTTTGCTATGCGCATCACGTAGTAATTCTAGGCTAATAAACAGGAATAAGAGCACATAATGTTTTCAAAAATCGATATCATGGTTAGTAGAGGCCGATCTTTGATCGGGTGAGCGGGGGTGCTCATAGCTGACCTTCCCCAATCGTACCCAAGTTCCCGAGCCAAGTCAACTTTGGTGATGACGGACACGTGGCCTTAGGCAACGAGTCAAGGTTTCCTAAATTCTCCCAAAATAAATATTTAGGTGGCGAATCTGTATCTGGCAAAGCAGTCCATGTTTGGCACTTCTTTACAAGAAAATCTGTTTTCAAAAATGATTTGCCGGATTTGGACTCTTTGGTTCAGATTTAGAACCGTGACAATTTGAGTCCTGAACTGTAGTGAGCCCAAATGAACAAAACGGGATTCCCTCCCGGGACGTTCGGGGTACGTCTACAATATCTCTCACTAGATTCAACACTTGTAAGGGCTAATGGTTTTATAGATGTTGATTTTGATATAGTCATCTTCCATGAAGCACACAAGAGGTTCATTTTACCTTTTTATACCTGAGGTAACCTTACATTCTTTTCCACATTTATTCTTGTTACTGTCCTGTGCTTGCATTTCTTCTTTCCATACCATGTCTATTATTATCCATTGAAACTAGTTTACATCTGTGTTTTGGTGTATGTCCTTTTCATTTTAGCAAAGAATTGGGATTTAGATTATGTTGGGTTGTGTGTTTGTTTTTTTGTTCCTCAGTGGAGAGCTGCTCTGCACATGTATATTAAAATGAGAATATTTTTCAACAGATTGAGTTAGATGAACTTGAAGGTATATCTAATTTAGCTGCAACATTGGTATGGGATGACTCTTCCCTTTGTACATTTGAGGAGGCTGTTCAATCTTACAAGTTAGCTCTCTACCAGGCATTCCAAGGTTCCAATCTCTCAGTTATCCTTTCCCTTCTTTATTTTAGATTCAACTAGTACAAAAGTTAAAACAGGACCAATGTTCTGCAGACAATATTTATTCGGAACTGAATTATTCTTATAAGAGTAGAAATACTTTGAGATTCAAGTAAAACTGCTTTATTTATTTTTTTATTTTTGATAAATAAATCTGCTTTATTTTTGACCTGCTGACAATGATGATTCGACAATGTCTTCGATAGCTAAAGTATGCTAAGATTCATATTGGCAAGAGTTTCAAATGAGAGATTCATATTTTCTTGTCATCTTATGTACTTTTTCTTTTGGGGTTTAATATCACTTTTCAGGCCACTCATCATTTTTGGCCCACCACAGAGAAATGTCATGACAAATGCATCAGTTCTACTCTTAGAAAGTTCAATGTGATGGAGGATAAAAACACCTACACGGTATAGGTTCTTCATTTTTGTACTTTATTTAGGGAGTAAATTATATATCTAGAATTCTTTTAAAGTACTTGGAGTGTTCTCTTCTTTGTTATTGAACATTACATTGTGTTTTCATGTTGATAGTTGCCCTACTTCTACCACATTGATGTCATAATCTATTTTTCTAGTTCGGTGTATAATTGCTCTCTAGTTCTCCATTGAAGTGACTTTCAAATTAGATGCATCTTTGAAACTAGAATGCTTGAAGATTCTGCTGTTATTTTCTCCTAACAATTCAAATTTGTTAGATTATTTGTATGTTAACTCTTTCAATGTTCTACTGTCGACTGAGATGATTGTGTAGGTATGTATGAACGCTCTCTCTAAGGGTGGAAAGGATCTTGGGAATGACACTATGGAAGTGGTATCTCCTTTAACCTGGTAGTTCTTTATCCTTCAAGTACTTTAGCTCTTATTTTTGATGGGGTGGGAAAAAGCTTATTATTTTTTTCTTAGGATGGATGTTGCTTTTATTCTGTTAGAACTCTTGATGGAAAAACAATCGAAGCTGACTCTTTTGACCTTTTCTCACAGAAAGAGATTTCATCTTCATGTCAGCTCTCTGTCAGGCTTTCACATACTCTAGCAATTGCCAATGACATTGTATGGCACTATTAAATTAGTAAATTGGTATATACTTTCTATAATAATTTGCTAATATAACTAGAAGCTAGTACTATACCATACATACATTGCCTGAGTTGTAAATCTTATGATATTTTTAGTAGTCATGGAAGTAGTGTTTTCGTTTATGCTATTTTCCTATCTATGAATCCAATTGTTAGAAAGATATGCTAGCCACTTAGTTAGGCAAATTTTTATAGTAGATGGAGCTTTGTGATTTAAAGTTGCTAGATGTAGAGAGGGAGTGTATTACTTTACATCAAAATCCTTTCAAAGTACATGGGAAGGATGTCATTAGTGGTGTTGGGGAGTTGATTCCAACTAATATTTAAGCATGAATATTGAGGATGATAGAGTTATCCATATCTGAATGTCTTAATGGTTTGTTTGAAGATTCCTACCCATTTTCCTCTAGAAACATTGCAACAAAAGGGTAACTTCATTTGAGGTATGAAAAAAAGAGTTTTGCTTCATGTGGATTTTATTTGCATACACGTTAAGACTATTGAGATCTTGAATTTTTTCTAATTTTCATTATGACATTGCTTTTATGGGGTCATTGAATTATCTTATTAATTTTGGAAATATTTTGTTGATGTTTTAAAATTTCTTGATCATTTTTTGATACCTCAAGAAATATTTTTGTCCCTGAGTTGTTGGTTTTTGTACTTATGTGAAGTTTCCTTTGTCATGCAGACAAGAAATGCAATAGGGTTAGTTGCCCCAGCTATTGCCGCGGGTTTGGGTGCCTTAACACATACATTTGACACCTCGTCCCTGTGATAGGAGTAAATAGATTTGCTACAGCTGTAGGTGCAATTGCTATAGGAACTGTTGTCGGTAGTTTTAGATAATCTCTTAATAGTTGTCGATATGTTTAGAAAGTTAGATATGCATAGTTTTGGATGGTTTAAACTTTTTGTACAATTTAGAACTTAAGGATATAGTTTTTGAATGTTTGGAATGTATAGACAATTGTTAAATGTTTATAATTTATGGATATAGTTTCTTTTTTATGTTTCAAACAATATTTTGGTAGTTGATTGATGTTTTGTGATGTTTGTTTGTAATATTTGTTAGATTGTACAAAATTGGTCAAATAGAACCTACTGAATTTAAAAAAAAAAAAAAACTGCATATTCTACGGCAGGCATAATAAGTCGTTGTATTATATATTTTATGGCGCACAATCAGCATCGTTATTTGTCTCACCAATTAACGGTGTGCAAAAATAGTCGTAGAAAAAGAAACGACATACAAAATCTGCCATTAAATAGTTTTTAACGGCTTACTATAGTATGTCGTAGAAAAAATAACGACGACGCACAAAATCTGCCGTTAAATAGTTTTTAACGACGTACGAAGCATGTCATTGAAAGTAAATGACTTTTCATGACTGGTCATAATATGACACGCGCTACACGTCGTAAAAGGGTTTTTACGACGTGCATTGCGTGCCGTAAAAACCCTTTTTTGTTGTAGTGCGCGAACTTCTCCAAAATTTACGCTGCCCATCTTTAACCCATTTTCGATGGTATAAAGATGTTTTCCTTCTGAAAGTTGTCCAGCATCCTGACGCTAACAGTGAACACTGGAAAGCCAAATTTATTGATGGCCTTCCTACCTTTTTTGCTGAAAAAGTTCGCAAAAAACTTAGGGATCGCCATGATCGTATGACTATACCCTATGACCAGTACACTTATGGCTAGCTTATTGCTGTAGTCATTGATGAAGGTCTTTCATTATGCAATGACCTTAAATTACAATATCAACTTAAAAAACACACATCTTACCGGAAAGAAAGAATTAGGTGAATTTGTGATCAATTTGCCTATGATACAAAAGTCTAATATCCTTCTAAATCCAGGAAATCCCATTAGAAGAAATTTACCAAACAATATCATAAGCAGTATAAAAACCTAGTCATACTTCTTACCAGAAAAATTTTTCTCCTCCTAACAGAAAGCCAAAACTCACTAAGAAAACCACTAAAAAAGATGTTAAATGTTATAAGTGTGGGGCAACCAGACATTATGCTAATAGATGTGGGTCCAAGTTAAAAACTAAAATTCATGAGCTATCCTTGGATCCTCATATAACTCAACAGATACTTCAAACGCTTAAAGAAGAAGAAGAATTAGAAGCCGGCTCTGAGTCTGATGGACTTGCTGAGCTTTACTCTCCATCAACCTCTAGTGAAGAAGCTGAAAAACCAGAGCCAACCTATTCCTATTCCATGAACCTGAATCAGATTTCTGAAATTAATTATTGGAAATCTATTGTTGAAATGAATGGCTTGGACCTTGGAGGTCCTAGTATTCATGTTTTAACTGATGATCATAAATCCATGATAGATCTTGCTGATGAAATCAAAGATCCAGAGATGAAAATCAAATTTTTAGAAATTTGTTATCAACACCAGTAAGCTATCAAAGAACCCCCATTAATTCCAGTAGATTCTTATAGTATGAAAGATGTTTTAAACATAATCCAATCTTCATCCACTACTGAAAAACCAGTAACAATTCAAGATTTAAAAATGGAAATTAATGTACTTAAAACAGAAGTTAAGCATTTCCAAACCGCTAATCAGTCTGTCATTAATGACATTGAAAAGATTAACAGTCAACTAAAAAATAAAAGACAATCATCCTCGTCTAATCAGAATGAAAAACTAGAAAACGAAACGAATGAAAAACTAGAAAATCAATATTTGATGCTTATGAATCAAATTACTTTTCAGAAATGGTATATCAGAATTACTTTCATAATAAAAGTCGATTTTATTGTAAAAGATGCTATCGCCTTAGTAGATAGTGGAGCTGATATGAATTATATCCAAGAAGGATTAATTCCAACCCAATATTTCCACAAAACTACTCAATCTTTAACCAGTGCAAGTGGAACTTCTATGAAAATCAGATATAAAATTCCAGAACATTAATCTATAATCAAGGTATTTGTCTTCCAACTGCTTTTGTTCTTATCAAAAACATGTCTCAAAATATTATTTTAAGGACACCATTCTTATGTTTACTTATGCCTATCACAAAGATAGACTCCATAGGTATCTATAGACACCCCATTTTTGACCGTCCTCAAGACTTGGACGTCATCGTTTGAACACTCGATGATTATCCATGTTTGTGTTCGTCCTGAGTTCTCGGAGGTCTCGGCCACGCGCCTTGCCTCAAGACCTCTCGACTTGCCTGTTTTGTGTTTGGTTTTGCACCAAACACTTGTTGTTTTGCTTCTGAGGCCAGGGAATGGCTTGTTGGCCATCCCCACACCTCACCGACCATTGGTCATGGCCGGCCGGCACCCTTTATGGTCGACTGACCATTGTTTTAGTCAAATTGTCATTTTTGACTGGCCGACCACTGTGCATCTGCTTTTGACAGATATTTTATGCTAGTTGTGATAGCTGGCATCCACTTTGCACCCCCTCCATACACGTGTATGGAGGGATTTCCATCTTGCTTAGCTTGTTTTGTAAGATTTGCAAGAGTGAACCTCTATAAAGGGAGGGCTTCTCCTCCCTCCTCAAGGTTTAGAGGTTGAGCTCCAGAGGTCTGGATTAGGGTTAGAAATAGTGTATCTATCTATCTCTATATCTCCCTCTCTCTTTGCCTTTGTGTGTGTTTAAGTGTGTTTTGTTCTTACTTTTGTGCATAAACACCTAGTATCACACCTTACCTTGGTTGTTGAAGTGCCAAAGGGTTGTTGTTAAGGTTTTTGACTGGATTTAAGCTTGGAAAGGCTGTTGGAGCCTTGTTCTTGAAGGTGGTCTACAAGGGTGAGATTCTTGCTCTTTATTTCCCATTTTTGCATAAGCCTTTTGCCTATCTTGCATCTATTTTTTAGCTTAGTCTATAACTGATAAAAGTTTTGATTTTACTTGCTTAAAATAGTTGTTTAAGCTTGCTTTGGTGTTTGGGGTTGTTTGACCCCTCTTAGGCCTTGTTTGGCCTCATTTTTGTGCATTTTTGGTGAGCTTTGGGACCACTTTGTTTTGGCCTCCTCACCACTGAAATCCAGAGGGATTTCAGTGGTGAGCATGGTGCTTTAAGGTCCTAGGAAGGAGAGAGCCATCCCCTCCCCTTGTTACCTTCAAAACTTGTCATTTTAGCCTCATGTGTGAGCACCTCTCTTAAGTTCATGTTGGCCATGTCTTAGGTAGTATTTGTGCTTATTTTTCCATGATATAGAACTGTTTCAAGTTGGTTTAGACACACCATGCATGCTTAGTATACTTGTCTTGTAATGCCATGAAATTGCCTTAACATGCTTTGTGCTTTGAGCCTTGTTTTTAGCATGATTTTAGCTTAGCTTTGTGAAGCTTTTATGCATGTTTTGATGTCCTTGAGGTCTGATTTCAGTCATTTGGGTCATCCATGACTCGCTTTGTATAGCTACCATGCAATCTCCCTTGTAGGCCTTGAGTATTGTATCCTCTAGCATGCTCTCCTTGCATCATTTCAGTGGTTTGGAACCACTTACCATGTCATTTCAGTCCATATAGCAAGCTTGTATACTTGCATTTATGGTTCCTTTGATGTTTCAAAAGGTTTGTGTTTTATGCTCCATGTTTGGGTCATTTTGCATGCCTTTAGACTTAGGCCATTTAGATGCCATCTAAGTGTGTTTTGGGCCTTGTCTCGACCTATATTGGGATTGTTTTGAGTCCCCTCGACCCTTCGGGACTCACCTTGCATGGCCATGGTTTGATCCCTTGGGTTAGCCTTAGGCCTTGGGCTTGGTTATATACTTTGTTGTCTTTGTTTAATTGGTTTGGCACCATCCTTGACATGATTTTCAGAGTTTATCATGCTTACCATTTGTCCATATTTGTTTCCTTTTAAGTGTGCTTAAAAGTCCCTCTTTTATGCTTAAGTGTTGGACCATGTTTGCATGCATGTTTGTATGTAAATTTGACCTCATTTCCATAGCATTTGGCCACTATTTTGGGCCTAGTAGAGAGTTGTCCATCTTGGTGTAAGTCCATCATTCGTATGTTGTTGCATGCTTGCCTTGTATGTTGTTACACACTTGGCCTTTGGCATGTTGTAACATGCTATACATGTTTGTATGTTTAGATGCTTAGCCTATTAACATGTTGTTGCATGTTTAAGTGGTGTTGCATTTGGCATGCATCTAGTGTTAAGTTGCTTTACATGTTCCTATGCTAAGTCCCCCTCACATGTTGTCGCATGTTGGTCATTAGCATTATTGTTACATGTCTAACATGCTTGTTTGCTTAGGTTGTATGCCTAGTACACATTGCTTATTTGCATGCTCATATTGCATACTTAGCTCGCATGCATAGGTTGCATTTTGCATGCATACCTTGCCTCTTGAATCACCATGATAGAGGTTAGGCCCATTATTTGTTTATGTGCATTTCATTTGACATTGAAATGGCACACATGGCCTCTTTGGCCATCACGCATTGAAATGCGCGATTGATGGCCCAAGGGTCGAACACCATACCCCTTTGAGTCATAAACATGATAAGGGGTGTGGTGGTGCAAACATTGTTTTGAAATGCATTGCCATGCCTTGTCTTGTCCTCTGCTGTTATCAAAACAGGATTCTGCAGGCATAGATGGCCGACCGACCACATTGAGTGTCGGCCGACTACAAATCTCTGGCTGAGAGCCATACCAACTGGTCGATGACCACTTTACCATGGTCGGTGACCATTCCTTATGGCCGGTGTCATCCCACAATGATCAGGGAGTGATGCTGAAGCATCCTTGGGACTTGTGCAATTTTTAGAGGCATAAAATAGTGGAAACAGAGGCAGCTTGTGCATAGTGGTGGATTTCCGAGCGGAGTCGAGCACGCATGCATTGGACCCTCTTCCCGAGGCTGTTTTATCGCTTTATTAGCTTAGTTAATTTGCTTAACTAGTTAATTGGTTTGTAACTATTTAATTAGCTTGTTAGTTGATTAAATTGTATTATTCTTTCGGTCCCTCCGAGCAAGGGCGAATTTGTAATAAGTGTGCGTGCGTGTGATGCATGTCTTCCAATCCCCACTTCTTTCTCCCTTTTACTTACCTGATTTTGATGGTTAGTGTTAGGGCATATTTTAATTAGCATCCTTATGCTATGCATGTACGCATTCATTCATCAGTATTGTATGCACCGGGCTCGGCGCATCATACTAACTACATAGTATTTCAAATCTAACTTGAATACATGTTATCTGTTGCATTTCACATGCCATCCATAGATTAGCCAAGCCTATTCTAGCTGGATTTTGCCTGCGATGCATTAGCCATTTTAACATGAACTACAATCATGCATGATTGCTAACTAGTTTCTTGTTTTGGCTCGAAGTACTCGGTAAGCTTTTATGCTTTAGCATCCTTGCATGTGTGTGAGTGATTGCCATGATAGCATGCTTACCATGAGGCTATATGCTTATGTGATATAACTGCCTGAATGCCTGTGGGTGAAGGTTGGGTTGCTTGAGTTGGAATAATTCGTTGAAATCTGTGTTTTAGCCTACTTGCGAGTAGCGAACCTCAAACTATTTTCCAAGCAAACGGATATGCAATGCTTTGTTCCAAATTAGGCGATCTAGTCTATACTTGTGTGTTGTGCGCATCACATAGTAAATTCTAGCTAATTAATCGGAATAAGAACGCATATGTTTTCAAAACAAGATATCATGTTTAGTAGAGGCCGATCTTTGATCGGGCGAGCGGGGGTGCTCATAGCTGACCTTCCCCAATCATACCCAAGTTCTCGAGCCGAGGCAACTTTGGTGATGACGGACACGTGGCCTTAGGCAAACGAGTCAGGGTTTCCTAAATTCCCCCAAAATAAAATATTTAGGTGGCAACTCGGTATCTGGCAAAGCAGTCCATGTTTGGCACTTCTTAAAAATCAGTTTTCCAAAATGATTTGCCGGATTTGGACTCTTTGATGATTCATCGGTCTTGCATTGCACTCTGCGAGATTAGATACAGGACCGTGACATTTGAGTCATGAACTGTAGTGAGCCCAAATGAACAAAACGGGATTTCCTCCCGGGACATTCGGGGACATCTACAGTATCCATACAAACATCAGAAATCAACCCATAATTTTTGAATTCATAACAGAACCCTATACCAAAGAATTTGACCAGATACGAGATCTCGTTAGTTTTTAGGAAAAACAAATAAATTTTCTTCAAACAGAAATTCATTTTCTCACTATTGAGCAAAGATTACAACATCCATCTTTACAGAATAAAATTAAAATCATTGAAAAGGAATTTCAATTAGAAATCTGCAGTGATATCCCAAATGCTTTTTGGGAAAGGAAGCGCCATATAGTCTCTCTTCCATATGAACCAAACTTTGATGAAAAATTCATCCCAACCAAAGCTTGTCCTAGCCAAATGAAGAAAGAATATTTAGAAATGTGTAAAACATAAATCCAAAGTCTTTTACAAAAGAGCTTAATCAGAACAAGTCACTCCCTTTGGAGTTGTACAGCATTTTATGTGAATAAGAATGTCGAAATAGAAAGAGGTGTACCTAGATTAGTCATTAATTATAAACATCTTAACGATGTTTTGAAATGGATCAGGTACCCAATTCCAAATAAAAAAATCTTTTAAATCGTTTACAGGATGCTGTCATATTTTCAAAATTTGACCTAAAATCAGGATATTGGCAAGTACAAATTACTGAATCAAATAGGTATAAAACTACTTTTACAATACCTTTTGGGCATTATGAATGGAATGTTATGCCATTTGGCTTGAAAAATGCCCCATTAGAATTTCAGCATATCATGAATGATATATTCACTCCTTATACAAACTTTGCTATCTGCTATATAGATGATGTTCTTATTTTTTCATCATCTATTGAACAGTATATTAAAAATCTTAATATATTTAAGAATGTTATTATCAGAAATGAATTAGTTATATCTGCACCAAAAATGAAACTTTTCCAAACAATAATACGATTTCTTGGACATAATATCCATAAAGGAAGTATTATACCAATCAACTGGAGTATTGAGTTTGCATCTAAATTTCCTGATGAAATAAGGGATAAAACTCAATTACAGTGATTTCTTGGTAGTCTTAATTATATTAGAGATTACTATCATTAGTTAGCTCAGGATGCTTTCATCATTTATACTCGTCTCCAAAAAAATCCTCCACCTTGGTCTGAGGAACATACAGCAGCAGTACAGACAATTAAAGCTAAGGCTAAACAATTACCTTGTCTCCAACTTCCTAATCCACAGTGGAAAAAGATTGTTGAAATTGATGCTTCTAAACAGGGATTTGGTGGGATTTTAAAACAAATTAATCCTACTACCTCGACAGAAGAACTTTTACGTTTTCACTCTAGTAATTGGAAAGGAACAGCATTAAATTATCCCACTATTAAACAGAAATGTTTAGCAATTGTTAAATGTGTTGTAAAATTTCAAGATGATCTTCTCAATCAACATTTTCTTATAAGAGTTGATTGTTTATTGTTCAGCCGCTAAACAATTTTTCAAAAAAGATGTTTTAAATTTAGCATCAAAACAGATATTTGCAACTTGGCAAAGTGTTTTATCAGTATTTGACTTTGATATTGAATATATCAAAGGTGAACAGAATTCTTTACCCGACTTTCTAACCTGAGAATATTTGCAAGGTCCAGGCAACATTACTACATGACCAACAGAGGCCGTAGAGGTCACGGTAGGGGTTCTAACCCCTACTATATAGAATTTCCTAGGCTCAATGCCTCTACCAATAAAGATGCTTCCAGTCAATCGATTAAGGATGTGCTCTTTAAACCTAAAGATCAGTATACCCCTAACAGTATTACCGAGGAGACAATCCTCTATATTGCACCTGCTGATGCAAAATGGATGTCAGATCCAAGGGAAATTAAGCGGCGGTATCTGTAGCGATCTCGGTTTCGATCCTTCTTTCATGTTTTGCCACTTCGACTGCCCAGTCAGTTCGCGGGGGTCTAGGGAGCAACGCCCCTTGGCGAGTCCGAGGGCAGTGCCCTTGCAGGGTCGAGGGGCAACACCCCTGAAGTAAAAATGCAAAATGCATTCGAAGTTACTTGTTCACTCGAGCGGACGTTTATGCGCTCGAACGGAGAATGTTTAGTTTCAGAAGTTTGGTCTGTCTGCAAAAGTATTGGGTTAGTGTATTTGACGCTTAAGCAGGGCTTTCCACGCTCGAGCAGACCATGTTATATCAGTTCATGAATCTAATATTTCAAATCACTTTTTCAGTCCTCTTTCGATAAAACTCTCCAGAATTCCAAATCGGGAGCTTCTCTCTAGAAGTCATCTTCTCTCTTTGATTTCTCCAAATCCATTGGGATTTAGACCTAAGTTCTTCACCAAAGTTGGTTATCATCTCGAGGGCTTCGTTGTGTGCGGTGAAGATCGAGTTTCGACGCCGTTGATTTTGGGGGTTACATGTCATTTCTTCTTCAACACTTGAGGTAGTGATTTTATTAGAGTTATATATATGTTTTTGCAAGATCTATATGATTTTTAAAATCATCTTTTGATAGCTTTGAAAATTGATTGTTGATTCAAGAAGTTGAGCGATTTTGAAAGTGGGTTTGTCTCTTGTTCTTTTAAAATGAACTTATAGGTTTTGATATTCATTGATTGAAGAAAAGATGATTTTGAAAAGTTTTCTTTCAAAAGATTTGAGTTGTATAGTTTTGGTGAGAAAACCTAGGATTTGGGAATTTTTTTTAAGAGACTGAAAATCCATTAATGATGTTGTTATATTTATTTTGTGTGTCAAAATAAATGGATCTTTGGAAAATTTCTTATTTATATTTATATAAATGATGAATTTCGGGGAATATGAGAATTATTGTTCATTTTGAAAATTATTGTTCAAAACGTTGAAATAGTCTTGAAATGACTAATTGTTGAGGATACTTGAGAATAGGGAATTGTGTTATTCCTTGGATGATGAATTGGAATAAAAGTATTTATATTTATCTTGTGTTATTGGCATATCAATTCATTTGATTACATTAAACTTTGAAAGTTGATTTGAAAACTTGCATTGAAAAAAAAATGTTGAGAAACAAGTTTTCATGGAATGGTTTTGGGGTAAATACGTTGGTAGGTCTTGATAGGTGGTGTATATGATATTTAATAAGTTGGCTTGAGAGTCTGGGGTGAAAGACTGAAAACCCATGCGGATAGGTGTTGAGCGTTCCGGTTAATACCAGTACTTGTATAGTCTACTTGCAGACACCGACCTAGGAATTACCAGAGTCGTATTTACTGCTCTTGAAATGAATTGTTAAGTTTTGAAGAATTGAAATTGCATGACATCATTGAGCATGATGGTTTTCAAAGATAAAGATGTGATTTTCTTTCAAAAGGGCATAACATGGCATGTGCATTTCATCTCTTGAGACTTGTATAAAATGTATATACTTTGTTAAGGATTTCCTACTGGGCTTTATGCTCACCCTACGGGATTTTTGTGCAGGAAAAGATGTGGTGATGCCGCCTAACTAAAGGCCAGGAAATGTGTGTTGAAAGTACAAGACTCTCATTTTGCTGTGACTCTGTGTATAAGCCAAGGGCTATATGTGTGTGGGTTTGAATAACCATTTTATGTAACCAAGCTCAAGCCTTCGAAACTTGTAAACCCTTGGGGGTATTTATTTGTTTATTTTCTTGTTGTTGGATTAATGTATTGTTGCATGAAGAATTATTGTATCATGTAATGTAAGTTTGGAGATCTATATTCAGTTTTCCTTAAAAGAGCCATGATTGTTGTATTATCATTTGGGCTAGAAATTTGGGGCGTTACAGTATCTTACCACGCAACAATTTCCTCCTCACTTTGACCAGTATAAATAGGTGTATGAACAGATGCTCATTGAAACCGGATCTGCCGAGATCAAGCATACTTTGCATGATCTATCCAAAACAGCTAGTCCAATCCAATACAGTAAGATTACCATAAAAAATATCATGCCCATTTCCTCATGGGGCATATTTCCGCATACAACGTGCCAGTTAGATATCAGAAATTGTGAAACACGATATAGTTATTGGGACTATATTGATGCTTTTACACACAGTTTTTATTACCAGAATCTTATCAACAACCATCCATGGTTTATCTGCATTTGCCCTGACATCCTAAAAAATGATTTACCAAATTGGTTTCTCGTTTGGTGAGATAAATTTGGGCTTCAGTTTGAAATTTTACCAGTACCAGTTCGGGAAGCATATAATGATTGGCATATTGCTTATTCCCATTTACCAGTGAACAAAGACATTTCTGTCAGTAGATAAGGGGAGGATAGGTGGCGTGTCCTTGATGGGTGGAGTCGATCATCTTGATCCTCTTTCTGAGTGGGAATCTTCAGCATCCTTATCTTTTTTGGACAGATATGAGATATTATTTCTCTTTTCTGGATGGCAAACAATGAATCTGCTTTGGCCGAAAGGAATTTTGTCTTCTTATGCCGACCTTCTGGTTGATTGATTTTGGTGGGGAACAAAGCCTTATGCTTTGCCTTTTCCTTTCTTGTGTTTTTCTTTATCGATTTTCTCTGCAATCATACTGGTTAGAGAATCCCAAAAATCTCCAAAATTCAGTTTGTCTTCTTCTGGTGCTTATGACTCACCAGCTAATATGGTGTCGGCAAAGGCATTGACACCTTCATCTTCAAAATCTTCCTATTTTTGACTACTGGTGACAGATTTCATGGAGAAGTCATCTTTGGGGAGAGTTTGGAGAAATTGCTCCTTCATGTAATCTATACTTTTTATAATTAATTCTGTTTCAGACAGATTGGGAAATTTCTGTCTTAATTATGTTTGGATTTGAACAAAAGGATTTGAATTGGCCGATTGACTGGGAAGAGCTTTAGGAGTAACATCCCAGCAAGCCTATGTATGGGCCTTAATTTTCTGGACATTTTATGTTAAAGGAGGGTTCATACCCTTATCCCACTATCTCATAAAGAAAATCCTTTTAAGACGCCAGATTTTATTCTGACAGTCACATTGAAAGTCCCACTTCCATATCCATAGAATTCCAAAATGGATAACAAAATGGACTAATGATTTACTGATAGAAATGTCCTTGTTCACCAGTAAATGGGAATAAGCAGTATGCCAATCATTATATGCTTCCCGAACTGGTATTGGTAAAATTTCAAATTGAAGCCCAAATTTATCCCACCAAATGAGAAACCAATTTGGTAAATCATTTTTTAGGACATCAGGGCAAATGCGGATAAACCATGAATGGTTGTAGATAGGATTCTGGTAACAAAAATTGTGTATAAAAGCATCAATATAGTCCCAATAACTATATCATGTTTCATAATTTCTGATATCTAACTGGCGCGGTGTATGCAGATGAATGCCCCATGTGGAAATGGGCATGATATTTCTGATGGTAATCTTACTGTATTGGATTGGACTAGCTGTTTTGGATGAATAATGCAAAGTATGCTTGATCTCGGCGGATCCTGTTTCAATGAGTATCTGTTCATACACGTATCTATATTGGTCAAAGTGAGGAGGAAATTGTTGCGTGGTAAGATATCGCCGCTTAATTTCCCATGGATCTGACATCCATTTTTCATCAGCAGGTTCAATATAGAGGACTATCTCCTCGGCAATACTGTTAAGGGTATACTGTTCTTAAGGTTTAAGGAGTACATCCCCATTGACTGGAAGCATCTTTATTGGTAGAGGCATTGAGCCTAGGAAATTCTTTATGATAGGGATTAGAACCCCTATCGTGACCTCTATGACCTCTGCTGGTCATGTAGTAATGTTGCCTGGACCCTGCAAATATTATCGGGTTAGAAAGTTGGGTAAAGAATTTTGTTCGCCTTTGATATATTCAATATCAAAGTCAAATATTGATAAAACACTTTGCCAAGTTGCAAATATCTGTTTTGATGCTAAATTTAAAACATCTTTTTTGAAAAATTGTTTAGCGGCTGAACAATCAACTCTTATAAGAAAATGTTGATTGAGAAGATCATCTTGAAATTTTACAACACATTTAACAATTGCTAAACATTCCTGTTTAATAATGGGATAATTTAAAGCTTCTCTTTTCCAACTACCAGAGTGAAAACGTAAGAGTTCTTCTGTCGAGGTAGTAGGATTAATTTGTTTTAAAATCCCACCAAATCCTTGTTTAGAAGCATCAGTTTCAACAATCTTTTTCCACTGTGGATTAGGAAATTAGAGACAAGGTAATTGTTTAACCTTAGCTTTAATTTTCTGTACTGCTGCTGTATGTTCCTCAGACCAAGGTGGAGGATTTTCTGGAGACGAATATAAAGGATGGAAGCATCCTAAGCTAACTGATGATAGCAATCTCTAATATAATTAAGACTACCAAGAAATCGATGTAATTGAGTTTTATCCTTTATTTCATCAGGAAATTTAGATGCAAACTCAATACTCCTGTTGATTGGTATAATACTTCCATTATGGATATTATGTCCAAGAAATCGTACTGTTGTTTGGAAAAGTTTCATTTTTGGTGCAGATATAACTAATCCATTTCTGATAATAACATTCTTAAATATATTAAGATGTTTAATATGTGGATCAATAGATGATTAGAAAATAAGAACATCATCTATATAGCAGATAGCAAAGTTTGTATAAGGAGTAAATATATCATTCATGATATGCTGAAATTCTGATGTGGCATTTTTCAAGCCAGATGGCATAATATTCCATTCATAATGCCCAAAAGGTACTGTAAAAGCAGTTTTATACCTATCTGATTCAACAATTTGTAATTGCCAATATCCTAATTTTAGGTCAAATTCTGAAAATGATGTTAAAGGAGGTGTTCCTGCTATATACTTATAACCATGGGTAAGAACTCTAAGTTCTAGTACTTCTGAAAGATTTGGATCCATAATTTTCTGGATTGTAGCCTTACTGAAATTGATGGGACTGGCAGTTCGATTGGGATCATCCAAAGTATGTTTGAACTCAATCGAAGCAATCTCAACAAGTATCTGTTCATAAATGTACTTGTATTGATCAAAATGAGGTGGAAATTGTTGAGTTGTAAGATCCCTTCTTTTGATTTCCCATGGATCTAACATCCATTGTTCATCTTCTGTATTAATGTAGAGGATTGTTTCCTCAATGATAGTATTCTGTATATATGATTCTGGAGGAGTAAGCAGAACATCTTTAACTGTTTGGCCAGATTCCCCTTTTTTACTGTTAAGGGCAGCTTGAAGCCCTAGAAATTCTGTATGATATGGATTCTGTACATGGTAAAGGTTAGATCCCCTTCCACGGCCCCTTCGACCTAGGCCACGGCCTCTACTAGACATGTGATCCTTGCAAATATTCACAGGTTAGAAAATCCGGTAAAGAATTATGTTCTCCTTTGATATATTCAATATCAAAATCAAATGCTGAAAGTAAACTTTGCCAGGAAGCAAATCTGTTTTTGAGCGAGATTCTGGACATCTTTTTTAAAAATTTGTCTTGCTGCATAACAATCAACACGGATTAAAAAATGTTGATTTAATAAATCATCCTGAAATTTAGAAAAACTTTTTACAATGGCTAAGCATTCATGTTTAATAGTTGGATAATTTAAAGCTTCTTGTTTCCAACAGCCAGAAGTAAACCGTAAAAGTTCTTCTTTTTTGCTACTAGGGTTAAATTGTTTTAGAATACCTCCCATACCCTTGGTTAGAGGCATCGGTTTTAATAATCTTCTTCTATTCTAGATTTGGTAAAGCAAGGCAAGGTAGAGTTTTTGCTTTAAGCTTTATTTTCTGAACAGCTTTGGTATGTTCTGGAGTCCATGGAAAAGGATTTTTTCTGAGTCTGGTATAAAGGATTACAGCATCCTGTGCTAACTGGTGGTAGCAATCACTAATGCAATTGAGACTACCAAGAAATCTCTGTAATTGAGTTTTATCTTTAATTTCATCAGGAAATTCAGATGCAAACTCAATACTTCTGTCAATAGGAATTATTGTGCCATTATGAATATTATGGCCTAAAAATCGTACTGTAGTTTGAAAAAGTTTCATTTTTGGTGCAGAAATCACCAAACCACTTCTAACAATAACATGCTTAAAAATGTTAAGATGTTTAATATGCTGGTCAATGGATGATGAAAAAATAAGAACATCATCAATATAACAAATAGCAAATTCGATATAAGGAGTAAATATGTCATTCATAATATGCTAGAATTCAGATGATGCATTTTTTAAACCAAATGGCATAACATTACATTCAAAATGCCCAAAAGGTACTATAAAAGCAGTTTTATACCTGTCTTGTTCATCAATTTGAATATTCCAATATCTTGATTTTAAATCAAATTTTGAAAAAATAATTGAATCCTATAATCGATCCAAAAGATCTTTCTAATTCAGGATAGGGTGTCTGATCAATTTCAAGACATCATTAAGAGGTTTGTAGTTGATGACCAATCTTGGCACACCTCTTTCAATTTCTGCATTTTTGTTAACATAAAAGGCTGTACAGCTCCAAGGCGAATAACTTGGTCGGATAAGATTTTTCTATAAGAGAGTATTGATTTCTGTTTTACACAGTTCTAAATACTCTTTTTTCATTTGTGTGGGCCGCGATCTAGTGGGAATTTCGCATTCATCAAATTCTGGTTCATAAAGAAGAGAAACTACATGTCTCTTTCTTTCCCAAAAAGCATTGGGAACATCACTGCAAATTTCTGTATGAAATTCTTTTTCAATCATCTTGATTTTATTCTGTAAAGAAGATTGTTGTAACCTTTGTTCTGTAGTGAGATAATGAATTTCTGTTTAAAGGAAATTAATTTGTTTTTCCTTGAAATTAACTAAATCCTTAATTTGATCTAACTCTTTAGTGTAAGGTTTTGTAATAAATTCAAAAATAATTGGTTGATTATTTATGGTTGTATGAATGCCAGTGGAAATAATTTTGGCAATTGGCATCAATAAACACAGGAATGGTGTCCCTAGGACAATATATTGAGACATATTTCTGATTAGAACAAATGAAGTGGGAAGACAAATGCCCTGTTTACAGGTGAGGACTTCTGGAAGTTTATATCTAATATACATAGAATTACCACTAGCGCTGGTTAGTGACTGGGTTGTTTTCTGGAAATACTTTGTCGGAATTAAACCTTCCTTGATACAATTCATATCAGCACCACTGTCTACTACAGTGACATCATCTTTAATTATAAAATCTGGTTTTATAATATAAGTTATTATGATATACCATTTCTGAAAAATAACCTGATTCATAAGCATTAAATATTGGGTATTATTAGGTTTCTAATTACTGGATTCTTCTGCAATAACTCTTTTTTCTTGGCCTAAACCTTTCTGCATGTTTAGATGAGTATTAATTTTGTTACTATCAACAGTAATGGCTAAGTTTGTTGTTTGGAGATGTTTAATTTCTACTTTTAAAGTATTAACTTCCATCTTAAGATCTTGGATTGTGATAGGTTTTTCATCAGAAGTATGTTGTAATCGATTATAAACTTCTTTCATACTATAATTGTGACGCCCCGATTCTACACTATTGGTTACAGTCAAGGGAGAGTCACTAATGAGTCCTATGGTCAATAACCAAGTAAGATCCCAGATCGCCGGAGGAGTCAAATTAGCCTCCCTTCTGAGTCCAGCTTTCTTAGGCAGCGCACTGCCCTTTGACAAATCTTAAAAGGCATTGACACAAGGTCTCATAAGCAACGATAAGGTTCATACATAGAATATAAATACATAACAACCACAAATATACTTAATTCAAAAGATGGTTCCATTACATTACATCCCAAAAGAAGCTTAAATCTTCACATGAGTCTTACAAAATAACAAAAGGAAATTTCTAGCCTTCCTAAGATAGCCAAAAGTCTTCGAAAGGTTTCCGGCTCGTCGTCTCCCGCTATAAGTTCTGCTTTGTCACCTGGCATGATACGCCGTGAGCTTTGAATGCCTAGTAAACACACACACACCCCGTCCCTTTTTCCCAGTCCAACACACAAACACCAATATAACATCAAGTAGTAAAACATGATACTCAAATAAATAAATAACGGGTTAAGTTAGATGTCAGTAAACTAGAAATCCCCCAAAGAGATTCCGTCCTCTCAACCACAAGAATCGGACGCGGATTATTCAGTATGCCCCCTCTTTTGCTGCTTTGTTGCAGAACTAAGCTCGGATGCCTACCAAAGCTTATATACCACGTAGCGCCAACCGCAGGGCCTCAAAAGAGATGATAAAATAGGGCCTTTCCCAAATCCCTCCTCACACCAAACCACCTAGGGTCTGAATACAACCGCTCCGTTCAAGGGTTTCGAAAACCACTTGCGCAAAACTTTAACTTTCAAATAGGGAACGCATCCCAACAATCCATATATCACATATTCTTATCTTTTCATTACTCAAGTGCTCGAAAACCCAATACCCTCCCCATGAGGTTTCCCATTGAGTTAAATGTTTTACATCAAGGTTAGACAGCCTAACAATATCATAATATCCACACAAGCATGCCTCAATAAGATGAAAAAGATGAAGAACATAACATAACACATACAATATCATGCCAAGATATGATCATAAGCTAATAAACATTTTCATGAATATAGGGGCATAAAACATCCATTCGTAACAAAATTTCCAGATTTAATATCACATAAAGATTAAAAGGAAAGGACTATTTTAGATCCTTTACCGGACTCGGCCTTCCTATGGTTTGTAGAGAATTTGATCTAGTTTCTAGAACATTTTTCGGAAATGGGATTGCTTTTCCAGATTTTAAGTTATTTAGAAAACTTTCCAGCGCTGTCCAGATTCTGTCCAAACCCGTCGACCGTTACGAAAATTTGATTTTCTTGCAAACCGCTTAATGTTTTTCGATGAAACCAATTCTAGTTGAAAACTAACACCTTAAGGAAGGTTTTGACATAAAATAGAGGTCCAGAATAATTGTATACATTTTTCTAGAATTTCTGGAAGTGGGCTGCAAAAACAGATTCTAAGGTACCAGGCCCAAAACAAGAAGTTTTATGAGAAAAGGGTTCCACCAAGGGAAAGTTTTCGTTTCTTTTGTGAAGAAAACATGCTAACTAACATAACTCATAAAATTTACTTGAAAGAGTGCCCTTGGAAAGTTGAGAGATTGGTATAAAAAAAGATGATTTTGTGCCAAAATGGAGAAAATACAAGAGAGATAGAATCAATACTCAACCCTTAGCATTTTTAACATAAGAAATCATTAATAACAGATCTGAAAACATTATTTAGAACCCTTAGAAACATGTATTGAAAAAAAGGAAAATGAAAGAGAAGGTTGTGTTTGTGGCTTACCTACTAAGCTTTGCACAAGAAGGCTTTCTTCTTCCTCGCTCTTCTTCTCTAGACTTCTCTCTCTTGCTCTCCTCCCTCTCTCTAGCCGAAAGTGTGTGTGAGTGTGTTATTTGTGCTTGCCAAGCCAGGGGGTGTTGGTATATACAGACAATTTTTGATGTAAAATGTCCTAAAAGCCCATTAGTTGCAAATGGATGGAAAGGTTAGGATTTGTTTGAAGTTTTAAAAGAATAGGGATGATTTTGGAGGCTTACTCTTAGGTTTAGGCAACATTTGGTTGTAATGAAACTAGTTTTGGAATTAGCATCCTAGGTCTAGGGCACTAGGTTTGTGAGTTTCTAGATTTTCATGATGATAGACTTAGAAAATTGTATCCTCACTTCCTCCTAGAATGGCCGGCCCTAGGGAAGGGTGAAGGGGCTATTTTTTAATTAATTTAGGTTCTAGGGCACACTCCTCAAGGTGTATATATATATATATATCTCACTTGATTGATGGTACATATGGTACAAGGGTACATGTACTAGTTTTCTGTATATTTTCCAGAACATTAAGCTGGTTTTTTGTTTGCTTAACATTTTCCATATACCATAATGGAAAAGATTGAAGTATCTGGTGGTGCTCTAGGTGAACATAATACTGTTGTTTAAGCTGGAGAAGTTGGGTAGGACTATGATTCTTAAAATACCATGTCCTAAACTCCTAGTATTTATCCTGGTAAAAATCCTTGTTTAGGATTCTACGATTTTCACTGCCTAGTGTAAAATTCATTAGACTTCAAAATTCATATCGCTGGCTGTAGGGCTATAAGGCCTTCTGGATTCATAAACACCATGTGATATTTGATTTTCTGAAAATTGAACTCCTTGTACTACGGGGTCTATAGTATTGTCAGGATTAGTGTCACTAGGAGGTCAGGAAGACATTCCTTGTACCACTGATTCTATGGGTTCTGAAGTTGACTGTCTTGAAGACTCAGGTAGATCAACTCTGTAATATGGGGCAATTCTAAAACTAGCACTAGACATGCTTCTGGATAATCGCCTGTTTGGCCTATTGAAGGTGAGGTATACATTACCTCATTGTGTCTGTATAACATCGTTTATAGATTGTCTGACAATGAGTCTGACTGGGACAGTGTTAGGAATATGCCATTTCTCTATAAAGGTTATATTTTGCCAAGGTATCATCCTTGGAACAGCAACCTGACTACTGAAAAGGTTAGTCTTTTTGATGTAAGGATTCAAAGTGGTTAAAACTTTTAAATGAATCCGAGATATAACTGTAGTTAAAACTTTTAAATGAATCCAAGAGATAACTATGAAATGTGGTGATCCTGGAAGATACTTATATCCATGAGAAAGAATCCTAAGTTCTAGGACTTTTGATAAATTAGGATCAATAAGTGCTATACTTAGGTTTGGATATATATTAAAATATAGTGGACCATGAGAGAAACACATTTTCATCTTGATCTAGATCTTCCTATGGGTCGGGTCCCTGGCTACTGGTAACCGACTACATACTGGTATCATCACTGGAGAGGGATTGAAGGAACTGTTCCTTCATATAATCCATACTTTTGATTATTAATTCCTATTTTGACAAATTTGGATATCTTTGCCTTAATTCAGACTAAATTTGAACAAAAGGGTTTTTGATGACTACAGTGGCTGGAAGTAATTTGGGAACAGTCTCCCAGCATGCTTTGGTATGAGCATGAATTTTCTGTAACAGTTCCTGTTGCTGTTTAGGGGTATCAAGCCCCTTTGTCCACCATTTCACAAAAAGAACTCTTTTGAGACGAGGAACATTATTCTGGTAATCACATTGGAAATCCCATTTCCATATTCATGGAATTCCAAAGCAGATGACAAAATGAACAACTGATTTAGACATTGAAATATCTTTGTATACTGGAAGACGGCTGTAAGCAATTTTCCATTCATTAAATGCCTACCGAATTGGATCTGAAAAAACTTCTAACTGGAGCCCGAATTTATCCCACCAAATGAGAAACCAGTTTGGTAGATCATTTTTGAGGACATCGAGAATAATACGGAGAAACCAAGAATGGCTCCGTGGAGGATTCTAGTAGTAAAATGCAAAAGTAAATGCATCAATATAATCCCAATAATTGTAACGGGATTCCTTATTACGGATATCCAAGGTTCTGGTAATATGGGGATGCATACCAATTTGATTGTAAGTATTAAAGAGTTAAAAATAGTGTATCATTAATTAAATCATGAAAAAAATTATAAAAAATGACGTAGCTGAATTGTGAGTTAGGGTGTCATTTTTTAGGCAACTTCGTGAAAAGTCATTAACTAAAATTATTTCAAAAATTATAAAAATGACGTAGGTGTCATTTTTTTGGGTAACTTCATAACTGACATTAATTAAAATTATTTAAAAAATGACATAGTTGAATTGTAAGGCAGGGTGTCATTTTTTTAGGTAACTTCGTTAATATATCAATAAATTATGAGCGCTAATTAATACAGGTAAGTACATAAATTTTTTATTAAATTGATGGTGTGACTATATTTTTTAGGTAAGTAAGCAAATTTATCATTGAATTGCGGATGTGTAATTTTATAAAATAGAACTAATTAAGATGCGTTCACATATTAAAAAAAAAATTATGTTATTTTGGTAAAAAAATCTATATTAAAATTATGTTATTTTGGATTTGTTTTTTTCTTCTTTTTAATTTTCCTTATAGATATTGTTAAATGAATTTATGTAGTTAACTTATAGCACTTTAAAATTTTTGACACAAAAACACAAATATAAAGGTAAATATATTAAAATTTATTTTTGTCACAAACATGTTTAGACTTGTCAACTAAGCCACTTTGGGAAGTTGAGGTTTTTTTTTTTTTTTTTTTTTTTTGCTAAAATAGTCACAAAAAAATAAAATTGGCTTTTTAACCCAATAAAACAAAATATCACATCCAATCCATAATCATTACATTCTTTCTCTCACAAAAAGTCAAAAAAATCTTCCCAAACGAGACTTTTTTGCGCCAGACCAAAATAGCCAAAAAACCAAAAGTCAACCCACTTTCCAAACGAACCCTAAAATATTTTGTATGTCTGTCGTTAGAACTGACAAAGATTAATGTTCGGACCTCCACAACAAAACAGTCCAATGCTTGAACTTTTGGCAAAAATTTCCCAACGTTTTGAGAACTGCCAAGCAAGAAAATACATGCACTTTTTTGTAAAATATTATTAAAATAATAATATAGTGGAATTTCAAATTTGAATTGTTATAAATTATATTGAAAATAAATTTGATTTATATATATTTTTTTTGAATTCATAATATTACCGTGTAGAATTAAATGCATAACAAATAGGGAAATGTCATTAGCAGAGTAATATTACATGGAAAAAAAAATTAATTAGTAATATCGTTCATACTACGTTTTAAGTTTTTTTACTTTTTTTTTTTTTTTTGAAAATTGCTGAACGTTTTTTTTTTAAAAAAAATATTAAAGATTTAAAAATAGTGTATCATAAACTAAAATTATTAAAAAATTATAAAAAAATGACGTAGTTGAATTGTGAGTTGTGGTGTTATTTTTTAAGTTAACTTTGTGACTGACATTAATTAAAATTATTTAAAAATTATGAAAAATGGCATTCATACTATGCTTTAAATTGTTTACTGACTAAGTAATATTATACAAAAAAAAAATTAATTGTAATGCCCCAAATGTCTAGCCCAAATGATAATACAACAATCATGGCTCTTTTAAGGAAAACCGAATATAAATCTCCAAACTTACATTACATGATACAATAATTCTTCATGCAACAATACATTAATCCAACAATAAGTAAATAAACAAATAAATACCCCCAAGGGTTTACAAGTTTCCAAGGCTAAAGCCTGGTTACACAAAACAGTTATTCAAACCCACACAAACACAGCCCTTGGCTTACACACAGAGTCACAGCAAAATGAGAGCATTGTACTCCCAACACACATACTTTCACGCCCCTAGTTGGATGGGATCACCACATCTTTTCCTGCACAAAAATCTCGTAGGGTGAGCATAAAGCCCAGTAGGAAATTCTTTACAAAGTATATACATTTTATACAAGTCTTAAGAGATGAAATGCACATGCCATGCTATGCCATTTTTGAAGATAAATCACATTTTCATCTTTTGAAAACCATCATGCTCAATGATATTATGCAATTTCAATTGTTCAAAACTTAACAATTTATTTCAAGGGTGGTAAATACGACTCTAGTAATCCTTAGGTCAGTGTCTGCAAGTAAACTATACAAGTACTACCAAATTGTCAATTTTACAGGTATTAACCGAAAGGCTCGACACCTATACGCGCGGGTTTTTGGTCTTTCACCCTGGACTCTCAAGCCAACTTATTCAATATCATCTACACCACCTATCAAGACTTACCAACGTATTTACCCCAAAACCATTCCATGAAAACTTGTTTCTCAACATTCTTTTCTCAATGTAAGTTTTCAAATCAACTTTCAAAGTTTAATCTAATCAAATGAATTACTATGCCAATTTCACAAGATGAATACAAATATTTTTATTACAATTCATCATTCAATGAAAACACAATTTCCTCTTCTCAAGTATCCTCAACAATTAGTTATTTCAAGACTATTTCAATGTTTTGAACAATAATTTCCAAAATGAACAGCAATCCTCATATTCCCTAAAATTCATCATTTATGTAAATATAAATAAGAAATTTTTCAAACATCCATTTATTTTGACACACAAAATAAATATAACAATATCATTCATGGATTTTTAGTCTCTTTTAAAAAAATCCCCAAATTCTAAGTTTTCTCACCAAAACTATACAACTCAAATTTTTTGAAAGAAAACTTTTCAAAATCATATTTTCTTCAATCAACAAAGATCAAAACCCATAAGATCATTTTAAAAGAACAAGAGACAAACCCACTTTCAAAATCGCCCAACTTCTCAAATTAACAATCAATTTTCAAAGCTATCGAAAGATGATTTTGAAAATCATCTAGATATTGCAAAAATATATACATATAACTCTAAGAAAATCCCTACCTCAAGTTTTGAAGAAGAAATGAGATGAAACCCCCAAAATCAACGGTGTCGAAACTCGATCTTCACCGCACACAACAAAGCCCTCGAGAAGTTAACCAACTTTGATGAAGAACCTATGGCATAACTCTAATGGATCTTGAGAAATCAAGGTTTTGATCCAACTTGGCGTAGGCAAATGTAGAGAGAAGGGAGAGGAAAGGGTTTTTAGAGAGAGAGAGAGAGAGAGAGATACAAAAGTGATCTGAAATATCAGATTCACGAACTGATATAACATGGTCCGCTCAAGCGTGGAAAGCCTCGCTCGAGCATCAAATACACTTTCCCAGTACTTTTGCAGACAGGTCAAACTTCTGGAACCAAACATTCTCCGCTCGAGCGCATAAATGGCTGCTCGAGCGGATAAGCAACTTCGAATGCATTTTGCATTTTCACTTTGGGGGTGCTGTCCCTCAACCCCGCCAAGGCGCTGCCCTAGGACCCATCAACGGGCGCAGCCCACTAGACCCCTGCGAGCTGACCAGGAAGCTAGATCTCTGCCAGGGCCCTGCCCTTGGACCCACCAAGGGGCGCTGCCCTCTGGACCCCCGCGAGCTGACCGGGCAGCTCGATCCCCGACATACTCAGCGAAGTGGCAAAACTGGGATCGCTACATTAATTAATAATGATGTTCATACTACACTTTAAATTTTATACATTTTTTTTTTGTTGTGAAATGCTGAATTTATTTTTTAAAAGTATTAAAGATTTAAAAATAGTGTATCATTAATTAAATCATTAAAAAAATTATAAAAAATGAAGTATTTGAATTGTGAGTCAGGGTGTTATTTTTTTGGTAACTTCATGAATAGTCATTAACTAAAATTATTTCAAAAATTATAAAAATGACGTAGGTTTCATTTTTTTAGGTAACTTCGTAACTGACATTAATTAAAATAATTTTAAAAATTAAAAAAAAATGATGTAGTTGAATTGTGAGCCAGGGTGTCATTTTTTTATGTAACTTGGTGAATATATCAATAAATTATGAGCGCTCATATAGGTAAGTACGTAAATTTTTTATTAAATTGAGGATGAGACTATATTTTTTAGGTAAGTATGCAAATTTATCATTGAATTGCGGATGTGTAATTTTATAAAATAGAACAAATTAAAATGCGTTCACATATTAAAAAAAATTATGTTATTTTGGTAAAAAAATCTATATTAAAATTATGTTATTTTGGATTTGTTTTTTTCTTTTTTGTAATTTGCCTTATACATATTTATTAAATGAATTTATGTAGTTAAGTTATAGCATTTTAAAATTTTTGACACAAAAATATGATATATATCTACCACGAAAAAAGTTTTTCTATACACCATGACAAAAGGTCATATATGTAAGCTGACAAATGGTCATATATGTACCACGACAGAAGGTGATCTATGCACCGCGACAAAAGTTTTTCTATAGACTATGACAAAAGGTCATATATGTACCACGACAAAAGGTGATCTATGTACCACGCCAGTCATTATCTGTAGATTGCCAAAAGTTTTCTGTATCAGTAATAGTGAACTACACAAAAACTGAGGACGACAAAAGTATTATATTAGTTCTATACAAAAGTGAAAATTCTTCTCCATACACCAAAATGGATTATCCACCAGTCCACGCAACAAAGCCATTTACAAAAAAAACAAAAAAACAAAAACAAAAACAAAAACAAAAAACAAAACATTAGAATTAGTTACAAAATATCAATTCAGTCATCCATAAGAAAGATGTTCCAACATGCATTTAAGGTAGAACAATCGAGAAATGTCTTCTTGGAAATAAAAGTACATATATATGTATCATGCAATATTTATTCCAACTAACTGCATAAACAATCTAATATGTAATTGCTTCATCCTATAAATATACAAAGGCAATTATTAGATTATGTGGATGTTTATTTCATAAAGTTGTCGCTCTTTAAACCAAGTGTTACGAGTTTTTCAACTAAGTGTAACACGTTTTCAGCTCAAACTCCAAGCCTACGGGTCCTAATTACATTCCGTATGTTGTCACAGGTCGTAATTGTCATGCAGAAGCTGTCTGTGAGAGCCACACGGCGGTTCGGGAAATGTCTTGAATTTTTCGCCACTGAAATACCCTTTTTCGACTAAGTTTAAGGCATTTTTGACTCAAACTCCAAGCCTACGGGTTGTAATTACATTTCGTCTATTGTCACAGGTTGTAATTGTCATAGGAAAGCTATCCGTCAGAGCCATACGGTGGTTTGGGGACTGTTTTGAATTTTCAGCCCCCCGGATTGCCCTTTTTCGACTAAGTTTAAGGCATTTTCGGCTCAAACCCCCAACCTACGGGTCCAAATTACATTCCATCAGTTGTCAAAAGTCCTATTTGTCGTGGGGAAGTTGTCCATGAGAGCCGCATAGTGGTTCACGGGCTGTTTTGAATTTTCGCCCCCGGAATGCCCTTTTTCGACTAAGTTTAAGGCGTATTCGGCTCTAATTCCTAACCTACGGGTCCGGATTACATTCTGTTAGTTGTCACAAGTCCTATTTGTCAAGGGCAAGATGTTCGTGAGTTTCTAAACATCTTTGACCCCTAGTTCCATATACCAAAACGTAGAGCTCGGCGAGGGCTTCCATTTAATCTGAGCATATCATCGTTTTGTTGCCGGTGATTTTTGCATTGTCTCATCTTCGCTTCAAGAGGTAGGCATTCTTTTGCTTCTCTTCAATACCTCTTTATAGATAAACATGTGGTAGTTTTTAATGCATTTAAAAATATGTTTGTTAAGAGATTTTCCAAAAGCATGAAAGGGGATTGGGGGTTTGAGTTTTTGGGAGTTGGAATCTTATGATTGTTGGTTGATTTAGTATGTTCGAAGGTAATCATGTCTATGTTGATTGTAGTGAAAAACCCTAATTTATTTTTAAGAATTAATAAACAAAAAGAGGTAAAGTTGAGTAATAATTGGGTTATGTGTTATGAGATTGAATAAATACTTATGAGATTTAACAAATGCTTTAATAATTTGGTTGCTAAAAGGGATTAATCGGGCCTAGTAATTACTTTGTTTGTGTTGTGTTGATTTGGGCTGAAGTTGTATATCTTAAAGAGGGTTTTATTAAAGGAATAGAGGTTTTGACAAAGGTGTTGAGGTTTTGGAATAACGGGTTGGACTTAATAGCAAAATTATGCTGGTAATTCTTTTGGTTTAATGAAATAGAAAATGGTTGATTTGAAATGATGGAATTAGTTATGAAATTGAGTTATAAGAGTCTTGTATTTAAATGTTAGAGGCTTTGTCTTTGGTTATCAGTGGAGGATGACATTGTTGTTCTTGAATAGATTATGTATGTGTAATACACTTGTGTGGTAGCTATGTGATCTAGCATGTTGTGATGTGGTTAGAGGTCTATTTTTCTACGGTTAAGCTAGTAAAGTATGGCACCCTAATAGAGGTTCCTCTCCCTTCCAGTTTACGCCCGCTAAAGTGTGAAATTGCGGTCCATTTCTCTTCAGGAGGCTAGTAAAGCGTAACTCCTTGAGATAGGTTCCTCACCCTTCCAATTTGTGCCCTGTAAAGTGTGACCTTAGGGTCGTTCCCCTCCGAGTGAGGCCAATAAAGCATTATTTATTATATGGGTTATATTATTTTCCATCTGTGCTGTAGGCCGGTGGAAATTGAAGTATGTATTACATTCAATTATTTTTATTTAGAAATATGTTTTCTCGGTATCTTGTTATGGGTGTTCCTTGCCCTTGCTCTTATGGCTAGGGAAAATAGTAGATGTGTTGTTGCATAAGTGTGTGTAGTGGGTTGAGTTATGGCATTGGGTTATGATTGGTATATGTGAATGTGCTTTCAAAACAAATGTGGAGATAGAATTCTTTTATATTAATGTGAAGTTTTAAAGAAACAAGGTTGTGTTGTGACAGAATGCTTTTGAAACTAAACTAGATAATCGGGAAGAAAACAAATGGTTTTACACCTTGTGGTGTTCAAATGAATGTTTTTGGAGAAAAAGTACTTATATAAGTATATTTTGAATATTAAACTGTCATAGTATTTATATTGTACGTCATGGTGCATTCATGATCATAGATATTTGTAGTTTTTTATTGTTTAGGATTATGTTGAGATCTTTATTGGACTTTATGTTCATCCTATGTTGCTAATCATTTTTCAGGTGCAGGTCGAGAGATAATTCAAAATTAGTGATCTTCCTTAATTGTTGGCCACGAGGCCTATACTTGTTGGTGGAACGCCATTGTTTAAAAGAGTTAGACCCTTACTTTTAATGTAAAGATGTAAGCCTACGGCATTTCGTTTACATGTAATTTTTGTTGCATTCCGTATATGTACGATTGAGAGGACTTTCATTTATTTATGGATGTAATGTATCTATGGTTCCACATGTTCTTAATGGAAATGGATTTATGTAAATGGATATGGTAATGTTATTCGGGTAATAAAAAAATGGGGCGTGACAAAATCTCTTTGTAAAGAGTTATTTTAATTACCTTCAATTTGTAATTCTCTTGATTATTATGGTTATTTGATAAAAATCTATGGAATCATTCTATATTGAATTGTTTGATTATTCTAGTCATTTGAGTAAATTTTGTGAGTTATTTTGTATTGGAAATATTAATTTGTCTGACTAATGATGTGGAAATACTTTGTACATGGGTCGAGTGGACCCTGCCAATAGCTGCACCAATATGCTCGGATAAACCATTATGCTTGGGTGAGGTGGGTGAGGCCGGTCACTGGCCATGTACTATGTAAAAAAATAAGAAATAATACACATAAGAAATAAATGGATTTCGATATACCTTTTTCGATCAAACCGAATCCAATAATCATGTGGGTGAATCACGTGCCTCCATTAATGAACTCTAACAATTCCCAGCTGTGGAGTAGTATTACTGGAGAACTATCCACACTCTTCACAGTGCAAAGGCATGGTTCTGTGTTTCTATGGAGAGAAAAGAAAAAAGAGAAGAGAGAAGATACAGGAGACTCATCAGATACGATTCAATTAACTCTCACCATATAATATATATATATATACATATTATATGAGAGTGTTATAACCACCCACAACTCTATCTCCTAAATAGATGAGATAATGGGTCATTCACACTTATTCTTAGGATAAGTTAATCTAAGTCTACTTTGACTGGGTCTCTCCTTATGAATCTTGGGTCATGCCACCAATCCAATCAGGTACGGATTCTAAACTCGACCCAATTTCCAACATACTGAGTACGACCTAGTATTTGGTCTTGAATAAATTATCATATGTGAGTTTATTTGTTTATGCAATTTTATAAATTGCTTGATATCTCGAATCAAATCATTTTTCCATGTCGTAAATTAGTGGACCCTATTGATTTATTCTCTATTTGAGTCTTGTTATTCCTGTCGTATTGTATACTTCTTGAGTTTATTTATTTTTTAGGTGTCGAGCAATTTAGTGGCGATTGGAGTTCCCATCACTATGATAATATTTTTTTGGACTATAAACCATATTTTGGAGACATTTGTGTAGATTATTTTGGAGATGATTTGTATATTTGAAGTTATTAGTTATTTGAAATTGTAAATTTGGAGTTTATTTGATTTATTAACGGCCCGAAAGTTGAGGCGTTACAGATATGCTCGTCATTTTGGTCTAAAGAACTAGTATCTAGATATGTTATTGATCTTATTGGATTGAAGAAAATTTAAGGGTTTTGGTGTATTTTAGATAGAAAGATTGAGAGGGTATGGAAAAGTGAGGGAAAAGATGGGATTGAATTAGATTTAGAGAGTTTGGACAAAAAAATCGAGACAAAAGCACGGAATTTACATATGCGGAGACCCTCACCGTACGTGCGGGAAACCTCTACCGCAAGTTCAACTTTGCTGCACGTGCGGGCTCACTCACCACACATGCAATCCCAACCCAGAATCTAAATTTTCCCCTGCACAAAACCGCACGTTCGGGCTCCATTTGCCTCACATGCAGAAATGCCTGATGGTCCAAAATTTTCCCTAAGGCATTTCCGCACTTATCTGTTTCATCCTTACTTCCGAAAATTAAAATTTCTAACTTGTTAAATGATAAGTAAGGCTAGATCATTAATAATTGGGTTATATGAACATATCGTAGTAATGAGTCTCATATCAAGAATTAGTAAAGGCCAATCATTAATTAGGTGAGTCGGGGTACTCAATTCATGACATTCCCCTCTTATACCTAAACTCTTGGATCGAATTATTTGGTTATGACAAGTAGTAGCTTATATTGGTAGGAGTCAAGGTTTTCTAATTTTTCCAAAAAGATTAGGTAGCGACTTCATGTCTTGTGATTGGTCTTTATTTGGCATATCTGTTCAATTAGTGGATTTTTCAGCAAATATACTAGACTTAAACCCTTGCTTGTTTCACATTGCACCATCCGTAAACGAGACGTGGAGAGGCAAGTTGTCTAGAGTGTCGATACCCTTCAAAGATCCCATACTAGGTAGTGTATAAAACAATTTGAAATATTGATTTAAATTGTTTTGAGGTCTTCGATGAAAGACTGGAATCCCGAGCGGAGTAGATACCAATTTCTTTCCGGCTAGCAACTAGTAAAATGTGGGTGGTTTTGGTAGTTCTTAGATAGACTACTAGCAGGTACTTACCTAGGGATTCATTGTGTTTTCAAATTTATATATACTCTTTTGAATCATAAAAATTGAGGAATTGGGAAGTTGTTTGGAAAATTTCATGTTTCAAAAGTTGTCTTATTATAAAACGGCATGTACATTGGCATTCATGATCATATGCATACTCAAAGCCTATTTGTTTAGTTAAGATTATCTTTACTGGGCCTAGTACTCATCCTTAGTAATGATGGAGTGCCTCAATCGAGATGATGGCTAGAGGATTTTAAGAGCAAGAAGCTCACTTGTTTTGTTTATTTTGTAAAGCCTAGGACTTGCTTTGTATTGGGATTAATCCCCTTCTTTTCTTGTAATAGGGCAAGGCCCTTGATATATGTAAGCCCTTAGGGCAATCTTTTTTAACTCAATTATTTGTATTAAATGTAATGTCTCACATGCTCAATATTCATCTCATGTAGTGATCTTGAATATAAGATGTACGTGACATTTGTAACCCATATATTGAATGGATATATGCATATTGACGAAGGGTTTCCATTAGTAATCTCGCTTCTTGTTTTCTCATGTTTTGGTTATACACCTCTATCTCACCAGATCATCTATATATTCACGTATTTCCTCGTAAGTACTATTTTCTTAATAGATTCGGATTTTTTAGAAATTGTGGCATTACAAACCACCTCCGCTGTTATTGATCTATACTCCACTATCATCGATCTACACATCACTACCCTCCTCCGTCCCTGTCAATGCTGCACACTTCTCACCACCATTCTTTTCATTTGTTTCCATCATCAATGACTTTTTGATATACGTATTTCCAATACCAATCTTTACCAATGACTTCAAATCTAGCCATTTCAAATGTCGATCTACTATTTTGGATATCAATCTAGCACCATATTCCTCGTCCCTATTGAGATATAGTCATGACATAAGTCGTTGAAACTCCTACTAATAAGATCAGGTCTCTATCTCACTCTATGTGTGTGTTCATATCGATGGATCTCCATCAATCTATTTGTAAAGATTTAGTTGAACCAGATCTGTTGTTTGTAAAATCTAGATATTAGTAAAAGAATTTACAGTGATAAATTTATCAATCTTACTCTCTCTCTCTCTCTCTCTCTCTCTCTCTCTCTCTCTCTTTCCTTTTTTGTGTGTGTTTTTGTGAATGAATAAGTTAGTGAATGTGGATGTAAGTGAGTGTAAGTGTGAGAGGGTAACTGATTAAGTGATCTAGTAAATACTAATAAATTTATCACTACTAAATTTTTTTCCTTCTCATCCTCATTTTTCTGCTTTATTGTTGTCAGCAACATTTATGAGAAGGTGGTGGGAGTAGTGACGTGGTGGAGATGGACATTGTTGTTACCCAAAAAATGGTTGAAGAATTTTTTAAAAATATTGTCGGAGGTCGCCAGAGGTCTGAGGTGGTCGTCTTTAGAGATGGCAACTAGAGGTGTGTTGGCACTCTAAAAGTATTATTATTATTATTATAGTACAGGACACATGGCATTGTTTGGTTCACTTAGAGGTAATAAGAAGTTATGGAGACTGTGGAGGAACATGGAGCACAAAGTGAAGGAGATGGAAGACGTGGAGGAACATGTGTCAACACTAAAATGAAGATGAATGAAAAGCCAAAAAGTCAAAAAGTTACCTTTTTAGCCCAAAAGCCAACAACTCATACCAAAAAGTCAAAGATTCTCTTTTCTCTCTACTTTTTGCACATCTTTTCGTAATTAGCCAAAAAGTCATTCCAAACATATAAGTTTTTTTAACCTACTTTTTTAGCCAAATAGCCAAAAAGTTACTAAATTAACCTGTTCCCAAACGAGGCCTTAGTAGGTAGCTTTTTCGTACAATTTTTTTCCTGTAAATAGTCTTGTATGGCTACATTGTAATAGTTCTGTAACATAAATATAAAACAATTTATTTCTATTTCTTGTCATTTCTTTTATTTTAAGAGTAAATATAACTTAGGTTTATCTTCTGCATTTCTTTTCCGAACTTTTATTTCGAAGCAATAGAAGTAGATTTAATTTAATGGTTACTTTGATTATTCATTCAATCACTTTATTTCATCTTCGCCATCTCATTCTCTTCTTTTTTTTATTTATTTTTCTTTACGCTTGCCAATTGTGAAAGTTTTTTTTGTCGAAGTAAAAGAACTGTCAATACCTTTACTTGATATTTGACTTAAATTTATTTGAAGTGATTAAAAATGTCGAAATGGGCCATGTAAGACAAAAATGAAATGCAGGAGTCATAGAAGATCTTAGGCTTATTTAAGAATAGAGCCCAATTAGAAAGTCACAACTTTTTAATTTGTTAACTCCAAGTGTAAAAAATATTGAAATGGGCCTTGCCCGACCCTAATTTGTCGATATGCCAAGTCATATGAATACTTGATTTCTTTGAAGAGTTGACTTATCTGAATGAGATCTTGAGACGTCCTAGAAAGCTGCCTGGGCTGCAAGACCATGATCTGAACATCGAAATGTAGTTGATTTATGTCTGTAAGTGGCCCAAAATTAGGGCCGGCTTTGGGGACAAAGGCCAAGAAGCCGTTGTTTTAAGTCCCAAAAAATTGACTAAAAAAGAAGTTTTAAAATTTTATTAATTATTATATTAACTTAAAAAAGATTCACTGAAATTTAAAGGGTCTTAACAAAATTTAGTTATGATTTAAAATTAATAAATGATTGATATGATAAATTATTCAAAATTAATAGATAGTTGTCTTTTATCGAAAGAAACTAAAAAACTTATTGATGTGCTGAATTGTTTGAAATTATCGAATGATTATTTTTTAAATGTTTGAATTATATATAAAATACAATTGATTATACTACTTGCAGTTACTCTTTTGAAATAGAAGTTGATTAAATCTTACCTTTACTCAACTATACCAAATGAAAGACTAAATTGATTAGCAATTTTATCCATCGAAAATTATTTAACTTATAAGTTGGTTTATGCAAACTAGATTAGTAATTTTATAACAAAAAATGTTAGCAGAATGATGTTTAAGTGATTTTTGTTACAATTTATTTACTTTTTATTTGATACTTTAATTTAGATTATTTTGATCCTTTTTTTTATTATGGACTTTAATGTATATTTAAGTAAATTTTAATAGATATATATACTGAAAGTAACATTTTCACGAAATACACACACAAAAAAATACATATTATTTTTTAAAAAAAAACATGTATGAAAAGCCCAATGTTAAAATTTTGCTTGGACTCCGAAAAAGTCAGGCTCTGTCCCAAAATTGTGGCCTTTCATACTGGAAATATGATTACGAAAAGTGCTATCAACAGTGGTTATAAGAAATTAGTAAATTTTTGTAATTTCTTTACAATTTTTTTGAATATGAAAATATATATCAAATGATTTTTTTTATTATTATCAAAATTTTCAAAAAATATATAAATATAAATAAAAAACTGTAAATATAAACATAGGTGTTACTAAACAGACACCAAATAGGTTTAGTTAGTTATATAAGGAATAAAATCAAATTATGAAAAATGTGGTGCTGGTAAGTTTTAAAGTAGTTGAGATTATGAGAAACTAGCAGGCGGCACGTGCATTGTCATAATATAAGCATAATGATAAAGAAAAATATTGTGATGATCCCGACATATGTATTATTTTTATATAATATTTTAGTGAGCATAATTGCATGATTATATGTTTGCCTATCTGTTTGCTTATGGATTATCTGTTAGAGTACCGACTTAGAATTCGAAATTGAAAGCCTAAACAGATTCAGAAACCAAAATTGATTAGTTCAATAGATTAATTGGAATATTTAGGATCATATGGTCAATTTAGTTAAAATTTGATTCAAATCAAAATAATTAGAATAAATTAATTAGACTTGATTAAGACTAACTAAGCATAAGCTAGATTAATTAGCTTAATCTAACCCTTCCATATATTTATATGTGCCTTAAACATTTGAGCTCAATCTTCTTCTTCAACAAACTGTGGATGAGGTTCTAGAGAGAGAGAGAGAGACCAACTTCTAGAGAGAGAAAGAAAGAATTGTAGAGAATTGAAGAGGGATTGAAGACATTAAGCTACTAACTCTTGATTTCAAGCCCTAGGTAAGATTATCACCCATAATTCTTGTAAATAATCCATGTAGAAGTTGAATTCATGAAGCTTGTAGGATCATTTGCATGTAATTGAGAAAAGAATGTTAGAATCGCTTGAATTCTCGTAGGATTGAGTTAAATATGAACATGCATGCATAATTCTTCATCCTTGAGCTTGATTTTCTACAAATTCCTACATGCATGAAGCTTATACATATGAATTTGCAAGATTTTTCATGATTTCACACTTCTCATTTCATTTTATCTTGTTTTGAAAAGAACGAAAATAAAAACACTACATGCATGGCAAGAACATTGAGTTTTGAGTTTTGTTTTGGAGAATTGAAAGAGAATTTGAGAATACGATTTCATAATTTCCATGAATTCATGTTTTATAAAGAGTTTCTACACATTTCTACTAAGCCATGCAAGCTTTGAATTTGAAAGACACATTTTTGAACTTCAAAGAGCAATCTGGAAAACCCAGAATTTGCTCAGTTCGCTCGAGCGATGAATTCGTGGCTCGAGCGCACTTTGCATGCTCCCAGTAGTTTTGTAGACATTTGCACTTGGCTCGAGTGGCCAAGTGATGGCTTGAGCCTACTTTGACACCATCCAGTACTTTTGTAATCAGGCCACACCGCTCGAGCGACCAAAGGTGCGCTAGAGTGAAGACCCTGTTTTCAACAATTTTTGGCAAACACTCAAATGTGCATATTTGCATCATCATGCCCTTTTAGGCATTATTAAGCATCATTTAGACATCCCTAGCCATGGAATAAGCTAGGAACACCCGTAAGAGAATCGAATTAAGATACAATATTTGTTATAAACGTGCGCTTCAATGTGTATATTTGTTATGTGTTTTGTGTAGGTGGTTATTCGAGGTCCAACACCTATGCCAGCCGACTGTGAGTAGCATCTTTATAAAGATATGTTGAAACGTATTTTTGAATTACTGCAAGAATGTTATTTTGAAATGCTATTTTGATAAAAATGAATGATTGTCTCACTTAAAAAGTAATTGTAGCATCCTTAGTGAAGCCCTCGCCTAAGGGAAACAATACCATTGTCCTTTGTTTGATAAGGCCCATGCCTGTGGGGAAATAATACCAAGGCCCTTTGTTATATGACTACAGAGATCTCTAATATTGACCCCGAGTGGTCACTTTGCTTGACCTATATGGTCCCTTTATTTAGACCCATGTGGTCCATTTGTTATATGCCTTCGGGCCCCTTGCTTTGCACTAATGGATGTACCACATATGAATATGATATTGTAGCTCGACTTTTTCCACGCCCCCTTTCGAAAGGTGAAATAAGCCCTACAGTTCGGACTCTCGCGTTCTGAATCTAATCCCACAAGTGCAATGTGAAATTGATAAACACCAAATAATACCAAATTCGGTAAATCATTTTGGAAAATTGATTTTGAATCAAATTGTCAAAAATGGACTGTTTTGCCAGATACAGAGTCGCCACCTAAATATTTTTGAAAAATTTAAGAAACCCGTGACTCGTGCCAAAGGCCACGTGTCCATCATCACCAAGATTGTCTCGACTCGGGAACTTAGGTACGAGAGGGGAAGGTCATGAATGAATTGAGCACCCCCGCTCGCCCGATCAAAGATCGATCTCTACTAATCATGATACGAATCTTATTTACAGTATATGCTCTTGTTCTGATTATTAGGCTAGCATTACTATGTGATGCGCACACACAAAAGTGTAGGCTAAATCACAAGAATTGGAACACTTGATTCATGTTTGTTTTGAAAATTGTTTCGAAATATGTACCACTTGAAAAAGTGATCGCATATGAACATTACTCAATTTATTCCAATTCAAGTAATAAGCCTTCATCTACAGGCATTCAAGCAGTTATAGCAATTAAGCATTTAGCCTCATGGCAAGCATGCTAGACATGGCAACAATCACACGAATGCGATATGCTAAAGTGAGTAAAGGCTCATCTAGTACTCCAAGCCAAAAAGAGATATGAGTTAGAAAAATACATGATTCCTAACTTATGCAATATAACTAATGCAACGCATACAAAAATGCAACTAATAGGATCAACTACTAATATGGCATATGAATCAGTGAAATAGCATGCGGTCTAAGCATGTATTCAAAGAAGTCTTAAACTAATAATGCAGTTAGAATGATGAACCAAGCCTCGGTGCATGCAATACAAGTGTATGAAAACATGGAGAATGCTAAACAAAACATGATGTTCCTAAACTAACCATCATAAGCTAGTAAATAAAAGGGCGAAAGACGTGGGGTTGGAAGACATACACATTATTACATTGCGCTCTCACGAAGGAGAGTCTGAATGAACTAACTAGCTAATTAACTAACCTAAGCTAATTATTACAAAACCAAATGAAATTAGCTAAACTACTTAACTAATTATTACAAACCAAATCAATTAACTAACTATTCTAGCTAATCAAATTACAACACTTTACAAAATTAACTAGCCACATCTAATCAATTACAACAAATATTTAATCTAAATATTTAAACTTAAACAAGCTCGGAATGCAAGGAATGTTCATGCACGTGCTCGATTTCCACCCAAAAAGCCACTATTTTGCTTCCGGAGAGCCTGTGTTGCACAATAGAACACTAACACTGTTGCCCACTTCCAGAATAACTTTGCTTTGCCTCAAAAACACACAGTTGAATTTTGTATCAGTGGCTGGCCGGCCAGTGATGAGGCCTTCCTACCACCAGTGATAGCCTGCCGGCCATCAAAGGTGGCATGCCAGCCATAGAAAGTGGCTTGCCGGCCACTGCTGCCTAGTTCACCTTGCTACAACAAAGAACAAAGAGAGCATGCACAGAGTATTTTCAAGGGTTTGTTTGCACAATTCACCTCTCCATATTATGAACAAATCAAAGGAGTAGTAAACTTAGTCCACAAACTATCAACTCAAGCAATTTCATTGCATGATGGCTCATGAACCAAAGTGTGCAAGTTCAATAAATGTAATGAAATGAGACTCTCAAAGCCACCTCCCTATCAAGGAAGAACAAGGGAAGTAGTGACCTTGGAAACTTAAATCATTTCATCACTAGTAAGTATGACATGGCCCAAGTTTCATGTGTTCAATTAACGTCCGATTGAACACAACACTTTTTATTATCTTGCACCTTTTTAGCCTCAATTTTATTACATCCTTTTAGATTACCAACCATTCTTTAATGAATTGAGTCCAAAGGGTGAGTTTAAGTCCTCTAACGGAAAGAGTGCTAAAACCAAGAGTTGTCTTAGGCATGAAAGAGACATCATACCGTTGGTAATGAACCCCATAAGGGGATTAAACCATTAAGCATGACACCTCAATCTCATGCTTTAGACAAACAAGTTGTTTGAACCACTTTCAAAGAAAAACAAAAGCCAAGAAAGGAGGAAGGTTGCAGAGATGATTAAGTGTGATTACAATTATAGAAAGCCATAAATAAATGCAATCAACTCAAAGGAGATAGTGTCTAAGGCATAGAACACCAAACTCATGAAGACAATTACACTACAAGCATGTGAAACAAAGCACAAATGCAACAATCAACCAAAAAAAGTGCTACAACAGATCTAATACCATCCTAAAACATGTTGGAATTGAGCTAAAAAGGGCTAGATTAATATGCTAAAACATAGCACAAACTAGACTTGTAAGCAACACACAAGGAGGGGAGGCTAACTCCTCCAAATTTGAACTTCAAAACATGATTTTGGCCATTGAAAAATCTCTAAAAATCAGTGTTTAAAAGCTTAGAAAAAGATAGTAAGAGTATGGGAAACAAAATGGAAAATGCCTTCAAAGCAAGGTACAAAGAATGGTGAACCACCCATCAACCTTCAATGGCCTTAAAACCCAAGTTTCAGCCCAAAAATATAAAAGTTTTACAGCCCAGAAACAGTTGGAAAATTGCAGGAAAAAGAGTAGTTAAAGCAAGCAAATAAGCAAAGCCTTATACCTTTTGAAGAGGAAATCAATTCCAAGAACAAAACCAAGCAAACAACACCCTCAAGAGCTCAAACAAGCCTCAAAGACACCTCAGCTCAAAGATGAGAAGGTTTGGTTAAAGGTGTATAGGCAAAGGTTAAAAGTGTATAGGCTAAAGTGTATGAATTTGCTAGAGAGAGTGGAAAATTTTTTCTCTAAAATGTTTCCAACTCTAAAACATGAGAGGAAGGTCCCCTATATATAGAAAGCAAGAATTTCCCTCAAGAATATCCAGCCCTACACATGGGGGCAAATGCATACATCTATGCAAACAGCTGGCACAACTGTCACAAAATATCCGCAAAAGAAACTGGTGGCCAGTAGGCCACATCAGTGGTCGGCAGCCCAAAAAGCTGGCCGGCAGGCCACCAGAAGCTACAGGCTTGGTCCAAGAATGAGGCAACAAGAGTGTAGGGTTTGAGGGGCTCAAAGCTGTGGCATCCCGCTGAGGACTCCGAGCACTTGACGAGCATATAAACTCATCATCGGGAGTGCATACAATGGTGTCCAAGTCATAAGGGCTGTCAAAAATGGGGTGCCTACAGTTGTCCCTCTTTGACAGAACTCGGAGTCTTGAAATTACTTGAGTGAATGTCAAAGCCCAAAGATGACCCATTTTGACAAGGCCATAAGACTTGGACAAACAATCAACACAGAAATAAATGGTTGCACTCGCAGGCTGCCTACGTATCCCTTTGCAAGGAATCAAACCAACATGGTTTTGGGGCAAAATGCAAATGATATGCACGATGCAACTTTGAAAGATGGACTCACACGCTTCGCAAAGCTGGCTATTTTGAAAACTCATGATCATGCAAGATGATCCTATAAGCAATAACAAGATGCGATAAGCAAGATAATGAGATAATAACAACATGAATGAGCAGTTTCAAGGTTAAAACCAACACAGGTTCCATGCAAAAAGATAAAACCACACTCTAACCACGCCAAAACACGAGACAAGGAAAGAAAACACTGCTCAGGGCTGCATTTCACACATCCTAAGAAAATCGCTCAGTGTCGTGTTTTACACGTCCCAAGAAACTGAAGAACAAAAATCGCCCGGGATCGTGTTTCACACATCTCGAGAAATAGAAAGACCGCTCGGGCTCACACTAGGCACATCCCGAGAAACAAGAGAATCCGCTCGGGTTCGCGCTTCACACGTCCCAAGATAAAAGAAAATCGCTCGGGCTCGCGCTTCATACGTCCTAAGATACAACACGCCCAAGGCTGCGCGTTACGTATCCTGAGATATAAGAAAAATCTCTCAGGTTCGCGCTTCGCACGTCCTGAGATAAAACATGCCCAGGGTCGCGCGTCACGCGTCTTGAGATATAAAAAAAGTCACACGGGCTCGCGCTTCGCACGTCCCGAGATGGAACACGCCCAAGGCGGCGCGTAACGTGTCCTGAGATTTAAGAAAAACCGCTTGGGCTCGCACTTTGCATATCCCGAGATGAAACATGCCCAGGGCCGCGCGTCACGCGTCTTGAGATATAAGAAAAACCACTCAGGCTCGTGCTCCGTACGTCCAGAGATGAAACATGCCCAGGGCCGCGCATCACGCGTCCTGAGATATAAGAAACATCACTTGGGCTCGTGCTTCGCACGTCCCGACATAAGAGAAAATCGCTCAGGCTCGCATTTCACGCGTCCCGAGATAAAATAAAGAGGTGTACGATAGATGCACAAAAGTAAAGAAATGTGATAGATGCACAAGTAAATATGTGCGATAGATGCACAAACGTGAACGTGTGCGATAGATGCACAAACGTGAATGAGATCATAAATCGAAATAGTGAGAGCGCATGTTCCATGCAAGATGGTCAACCGACATATGATAGCAATTGAAGGCACTTTCTATGCAAGAAGCAAAAACATACTCTATGCCAAATATAAATGATGCGAGACACGCATGCAATATGTGATGCACATTCTATGCAACGGAAAAGAACAAAAGCCTAAATTGAGTAAACTCAGTGGCACCTCCAAGTTACCTCTCTGAGAGATTGCAATATGTTCAAAAGGATACATCTTATTTATGTTGACAAGTGGTGAACATCGTGCGACAAAACACAGTTTTGAGCTTCCTTTGAAACAATCTAAACCCAACAATGAACCTTTCTTGCACTTTTTGGGAAACAAAGACACAAAACAACATCAAGACTCAAAGGAAGGCCATCGGCCACCTGCCGACCACAAGAGGAGGATGCCGGCCATCTGCTGGCCATCAAAGAGTTTTGTCGGCCACCAATGTGGCTTGCCGGCCACCTGTTGGCCACTGATGACAGTTCGGGGGTTTTTTGGTCTTTTCACTCTCGGGTCTTTAAGTACACATCAAGACTCCTTATTTCCTCACTTCTCTAGGTCTAAAATTCTTCCCTCTCTCTCTCTCTCTAGACACTTCCTCTCTCTAGATCCGAGCTTTTTACGTGTTTTCCAACGCCCCACACAAACTTTATTCGCTAAATCCTTTTGATTCTCTTCACTTTGAACTGATTGGATTTTGGTTGCGACACTTTTTTTCTCATTTTCACCCTTCTAGGCTTGTTCCCCTCAAGTTTCTCTCAGGTTTCGTGAACTTTTTCGGGCTTTGACTTTTTCTTCCATTTTCTCTCTCCTAGGGTTGACTTTTTCCAAGTTTACCCCATTTTCTCCATTTTTCTTCACTTTTCACCTACTTTCCATCCACTTTCTAGATGGCAGGTGATTCACAACATGACGGGGACCCTCCAGATATTCCCCTCGTATTCCCACCCATTGCCGAGGCTGGCGAGGCAGCTCAGGGTATTGAGGCCGACCTCGAGGTAGAGTTTGAGCCTGAGCTCGAGCCGGAGCCGCTACCATTGAGGGTAAGGCCTTTTGATCCTGTGAGGTATCATCCCCGCACACATATCTTGCAACTCGGAGGCATCAGGCGCTTTAGCGACTTCGCTCACGGTGTACTAGAGGACCTCCTACTGAGGAAGCCGGCTTCTCACCTTTCATCCATTGCCGTTAAGGTATGAACTCTATTTTCATGCATTCTTACCTGTCTTTAAACTACATTTCTTGAATTGCCTTTTATCTTACTGTACTTTCATCACTACCTTATCTGATTCATATATTTTTTTCCACAGAGAGAGTCTCGTGCCTTTAGAGGGTACAGAGCTACGACTGAGCGAGATTAGTACAACGAGCTCCCAGCTGGAGTTCACGACACTGTGGGCGAGACTGGCTTCGGTCTCTTCTGCTCCGGCCTGACGCAGGTCATCGCGAGTCGTCCTCTTTTGGGAGCACTTGTGGAGAGGTGGTGGGACACCACTAACTCTTTTCACTTCTCCATTGCCGGGGAGATGACGATGACTCCCTATGACTTTGCCATGCTCAGTGGCTTATGAATAGAGGGTGATCCAATCCCTTTCGACACAGGCATAGGGGAGTGGGAGGTCGCCTGGATCGAGTTGCTAGAAGTACGCCCACCTTTGTACCAGACAGTTATGGTTAGATATAGCTGGTTTGCTGAGCATTTCAGAGGGAGTGAGCCAGATACATTAGAGGAGATGGAGTAGTACGCCAGAGGCATTCTGATGTTTGTCCTTGGTACCACCTTGTTTTCGAACAGGTGGAACACCGTGGGATTATATCTCTTGAGCACCCTGGCGACCCTTCCCCTGGTTCGCTTCTATTATTGGGGCGAAGCTGGCCTTGCCACTCTGTACGGCTACATGAGCTCTACCTCCCACTTGAGGAGAGAGTTGATCGGAGGCTACTGGCGAGCCTGGGAGGTATGCATTTTAGTTCCCTCTTTGCACTCCACATTTCCTGCTTTATATCTGTTCAACACCTGTGCTTTCTGCTTTGCACTTTCTGCATCTGTTCATACATTATGCTTTCTACTTTGCACTTTCTACATCTGTTCATGCTATATGCTTTCTGCTTTGCCCTTTTTACACATGTTCATGCATTGTGCTCACATATTACTACACCTTCCTTGTAGCTATGTGTTTATGCTTATTTTCCAGCACTTGCCCTAGAGCCCGTGGAGAAGCTCTCTCTGGTAGTCCCCTATTCGAGGCGGTATGATGGCAGATGTCAACGTCGGAGCCACGAGTCCTTCACATTCTTTCGCCACTATTTTGACATAGTGGCCGCCCACGAGATAATGCAAAACATAGTCATTTTTGCTTTACAATTGTCCTGATTCACAGTTTAGCAACTGATAGAATCGAACAATCTGTACACTTTCTATTTGCAGATCATGTGGCAGCCTTGGGCCATGATGCCGGCTGGGATACGGGACCAGCACACCGGGGCCTGGGCCACTTCTCGCTTCCGCATTCTACTTGAGGGCCCAGTCTGCCGGGCCTGGTTCCTAAGTGAGCGGTTTGTCCATCAGACCATGGGCTTCCCAAACCAGATCGTTCCGATGGCATCGCCAAAGTCTATGAGATCAGCAGACAGCCTATCCGTTGATGCAGTCACCCAGTTCATGGTGGGCTTGGATGTTGATTTCTTCATAGACAAGGGCGACTATGCGACCATTATTCAGACCCATCTCATGCCACCTCTGACAGGCGCTCGCAGAGGCGAGGAAGCGAGGGCTCTTGCAGCGAGAGAGGTGCGTAGGGCGACCAAGGCAACTAGGGCCCGCGCTAGAGGGGCTCCTCGTGTGGGGCAGAGCAGCACCTGTTGGCCAGAGCTTTCCACCTCACTCACATGCTGGTGGCATACCGGGGCTGCTTACCAGGTCCCGATTAAGCCTACATCGGCTAAGCATGAGCTTGTCGGGGTTTCAGGCCTGACTAAGGTATGGACCATACTTTACGATTTGCACCCCACATTTCATTTCAGATATATTTATTGCGAACACATCTCGGTAATTTCTTCAATTTGCACTTCGGGCTATCAAATTTCCACTGATACACTGGCATTTCAACTATAGTCTTTCCAGATTGCACTGATACACTGCATTGGCACACGACATTCACTCACTGTACTTACACACTGTATCTAATTTTTGCAGACCGCTTATTCTGCATACTATGCTTGTATCTAATACACACATCGAAATTGATATGTGACAACTATCTTTTCATATCCCAACTATATCGATTACACCGGCGGCAGCACCAGCACCAGCACCAGCACCAGCACCAGCACCAGCGCCAGCGCCAGCATCGGTGGTACCCTCTCCAACAGCAGGGAGGAATGAGAGGAATAGAGGCACCCGAGGCCAAAGTAGTCCTTCAAAGCCCATCTTAAGCGATGACGATACTGAGACCAATGACTCTGAGTCGGCAATGAGTCAGCATTCTGAGTCATCCGAGAGTGGAGACGATGGTGCTAGCTCAGGTTCCAAGAATGGAGGTGACGATGCCGAGACGGGTTCAGAGGCAGAGAGTGGAGACAATGCTAGCTCTGGTTCTGTCGCAGAGACTAATTCAGACAGCGGCGTTGATGGAGATATTGCCCCAGAGTCCTCTCCTCCGAAGAAGAGGACGAAGAGGGCCTCTCGAGCCTAAGGCGACCAACGCTAATTTTTTTGATTGATTTTTTTTTTTTTGGCTTAGTTTCTGTTTGTTTGGTAGCATTAGCAAATGTATAGCCTCAGATAGGTTTTATTTTGCTTTGAAAACTTGAACTCCTCTTTTGTAAAAACCATGATCAGAATAAAACCTCGCAGTTTTTATAAAAAGTGTTGTTATTTTTGCATCATGAGCACCATATTAGCATGAAATGGACATGGAATTGAAATGTCCAACAGAGCACTTGATTGAAACAATGTTCTTAATCAGGTAATGAACCGACCAACAAACAAAATACAAATTGCAAAACACAACTCGACAATCAAAAACAACTTGATAAACAAAACAAAAATAACTCGAATACAAATAAACAAACCTACTAAAATAAAAAAAACTCAAAACAAGACCTTAGAATACTCAAAGATCAAGACAAAACACATGCTTCCAGCACTGCTTAGCACACAAGTGGGCGGCGGGGCTGAGAAAAACGCTACCGGCCAGAGATGGAGCCTGCTGGCCACCTGCCGGCCATTAAATGTGAAAATCACTAGATCGTTGACAACTGGCTTCCACTCACTGCCTTATCTCCTACAAAAGGTTCAGCTTCATGAATTTTTCTCCAGAACTTCATTTCAGCTGTAGGTTTCTTCACAAATGAAGCCATTTTTCGCCGAAAAGCTCTCGGATTGGATAGCTGCTTTAGACGGCTCAGAAAGGGTTAATTTTTGGGGTTTCGACATAAATGCACTTTTTTCAATGAGCAGAACTTCACTTTGTTTTCCATTCCTTCATGTCGCGGCACAATACTGGGACCTGATTACACATGTCTTTAGCTTTGGGGGACAAGAAATATGCCCAACAGTTAAAGAATTTCAGGCACTAATGGAATCCCAGTGCAATGAGGAAATCATACCTCAGCCCCATTTTGGCCACGCCCAAGCTTTAGGACAGATGTGTGGGCTTACTTTGGCCCCGTTTGGTAAAGCTGTGGGAAAGTGATTATAGCTTATAGCTTAACAGCTTATAGCTTATAGTTATGAACATAAGTTGATTTTTGACTTATAAATTAAGCTTATCCTCCCCCACTCAAAGAATAAGTTGATTTTTGACTTACAAAAATCTATAAGTTGTATTGTTAAGCTGAACCAAACGCATCAAAATAGCTTAAATTAAGCTAAAAGCTGAAATAAGCTATAAATAAGCCCTACCAAATAGGGCCTTTGCATGAGGCTTGATCTTTGGCCCACAACAGAGAGCTGGACATTCTCGGCTTAATTCATCGATTTTCCGACATCGGTGATAGAGGCGACCTTCTCTTACTAGGATTTCGGCAACATGCCCTCTACTTATGTATGCTTGCTCATTTCCTTCTTGCCCCTAGTTTCGGCGGGTCCAACGTTCGGTTGATCGAAGTGGCCCAAGGTCTGAAAGAACGCAAGAGTTGCATTAGCTTGGTGCTAGCAGAGACTTTGATGCGCTTAGACGCCTTTTATCGGCGGGAGACTACCAGATTTGCGGGGAGTCCACTACTTCTTCAGGCATTGTTTTCCACCCTTTCTCATATGTGTTTCTCACATCGCTCGGCTTTCATGCTCTATTTTTCTCAGAAAGCACTTTTCTCACTTTTCTCTCAACATACATCTCTCTATTCTTTAATCTCTCTTTTCTTTCATCCCTTCCTGGATGTGGCTTATGGATAAGCTAAAGGTAGTGGACTCTTGCCCTGAGCACTCAGCTTGACGTTATTTCTTCTGCCACCGACTAATGGATTTCCCGAATGAGGGATGGTGGTGCAACTGGATGTGCAACAGGTCTGCTATTGACATAGCTTGGCATTGCCCCTGGCTTAATCTAACCGAGATGAGCTACAATATGCCTCGGCATCCTGGCATACAGCTAATCTACCTTACGTACTTCGTGTTCTATTTTCCCTTCCGATTTAGACGACAATTTAAGCATGATCAAACCTGCCCAGAGGAGGGGGTAAAGTACCCAGTTTCATTATCTATCTGTGGTTCACACTTGGCTAGGTACCTCACTTCTTGGAGTATGAGAGAGCTTCTGGCCCTTGCCTTTAGTTTTAGTTGTGCCCCTTCTGGCGAATTCTTGGCTTGGCTTAAGGATGAGGCACAAACCGGGCCTACTTTGGCTTCAGAAGCTTCCTCAAGCATAAGCGGTGGACGCAATAGCACCTGACTCATCTATGCCCATAGTTTATTTCTTTAACCTTTCTTTTTCAAGTTTTTTCGATGTAATAAAAGCAACTTTGATTTGTATCAGAGAGTTGGAGAACTTTTATGTTGAAATCAATGCAATTAAAGTAGTGAGCACTGAAAATTTTCCTTTTGGTCCAAAAATTGTCTAAGTTGTAGAAGGTAAAATTTGAACAAAATCAACTTTTATCAAAACTTTCCAAAATCATTTTCGGAAAAGATCACCACTTGACAAGAACAGAATCAATCCTCGAGATGTGCAACCCCGAATCAAGAGATGATAACTACCCCTTGTTTGAACACCACTGCTCTACATTGTAGCCAGCTCTTCTCTCAGAGTGAAGATCACAACCGAACTCTTAGGTCAAGGACAGTCAAAGATGACCTGATCAGACACATGGACAGGACAGTTGAGTTGGAGGTGTTTACGGCTGAACTACAAGATGAAGTTGCCTATGTATCCTGAAGATGGGAATCAGGCCTTACGTAGTTCGGTTCAGGTTTACTCGAGTATTAACTCCCTCTTTTGACACTCTAACTTTTGCCAATGCCGCCCTTTAGGATTTTTAACCTTGCGAGCTCAGTTTTTCTTTATTTCTAATTTTTTATGCTCTAACTTTTGCCTAGGTCGCCCTTCCAAGTTTTCACCCTAGCGAGCCTCCAGGGATAGTATTTCTTCAACTTGTCTATGTTGATCAGTTATGAAAATTCCAGGCCATCTAGATCCATGAGAATAACAACTCCACCCAACCAGATAGTTTTGATGATGTAAGGACCATGCCAATTGGGTCTGAACTTGCCCCTAGGGTCATAAATGGGAGTTCGGTTGTCTTTCAACACGATATCTCCATCTTTGAGATGTCGGGACTTTACATTCTTGTTAAAAGCCCTAGCAATTCTGCGTTGATAGCCCTAAACATGATATAATGCTTTAGCCTTCTCTCATCAAACAGCATCAACTCTTCGAATCTGCTCTATTGCCAATCCGCCTTCGCTATCTAACACTCAGCCATAGCTCACAGCGATGGGACTTCTATTTCAATTGGCAAAACAGTTTCCATCCCATAGACGAGAGAATAAGGAGTTGCCCCAGTAGATGTCCGGATTGAGGTTCTATAGCCCTAGAGTGCAAATGGCAATTTATCTGGCTAGTCCCTATAGGTCTCAACCATCTTCTACAAGATATTCTTGATATTCTTGTTGGCGGCCTCAGCAGCTCCATTGGTTTGTGGCCGGTATGTAGACAACTTATGAAAAGCCACATTGTATTTCTCCAACAAGTCTATCACCTCTTTCATGAAGTGGGAGCCATTATCTAATATGATCTCGTTTGGGACTCCATATCGGCAAATGATGTTGTTTCTGATGAACTTAGCCACATGCGATGATTTCAATACTACATAAGACTGAGCTTCCATCCACTTTGTAAAGTAATCAATTGCCACCAAGATGTATTCATGCCCATTCTACCTTTTTGGTGTGACTGTGCCGATAACATCGATTCCCCAGACTGAGAAAGTCTATGGCGAAGTCATGTTGTACAGTTTTGACGGCGGGATGTTCATGCAATTAGCATGAATTTGACATTTGTGGCATCGCCGAACAAGACCAATACAATCCTCCTCCATAGTGGACCAATAATAACCTTGCCTGAGAATCTTCCAGGTTAACATCACTCCGTTAGTGTGCGCTCTGCACTCTCCTCCATAGATGGCCTCCATCAGGCGCTTTGATTCCTCTTCTTCGATACACAACTTATGCTTTCCCAGATGACCTTTTTTGTACAGTTTACCTCCGCAGATGATAAATTAGATGGCTATTCGCCCTATTCCCCTTTTGTCCTTGGCATTTTCCCCTGGTGGATAAATCTCATTTTCCAAGATGTTCCAAATATTGTAGTACCAAGGGTTTTTGTCTTGCGCTTCATCTATTGCGGCGATAGTTTCATAGGTCGGCATGTATCTCTACTCAATGATAATCGGACATATCCGGACTCCAAGTGGGACGTCTACCATGGAAGATAGAGTTGCTAAAGTGTGAGTGAATCTATTGTTCTCTCTTAGTAAATGCGTGAAAGTCAGCTTTTCAAACCTAGGAATCAAAACATTCAGGATTTGGTGATAAACCTTCATCTTTTCTTCTTTGACTTTCCAGTCTCCATTTGCTTAAGACACAACTAGGTTCGAGTTCCCGATAACATCCAATGTTTTTGCCCCTAGTTCCAGGACTGCTTCTAAACTAGCGATACACGCTTCATATTCTGCTTCATTGTTGGACACCTTAAACCGGGAGTTTGAAGGCTAAACGTATATGGGAATTGTCAGGTGCTATCAACAACAAACCTATCCTATAACCATATTGATTGGATGCTCCGTCAAAGTACATTGTCCAAGTCTCCTCTTCAACTTGCAAAATGGCTTCATCTGGGAACAGGTATTCCACTGTTTCATCCCCTTCTACTGGGTGATCTGCTAGGAGCTCTGCTACAACTCTCCTCTTAACCGACTTGCGAGTGACATACTTGAGATCAAATTCGGAGAGAAGAAGAAACAAACGGGCTAGCCTACCTGTAAGCGCTTGTTTCTCAAAGAGATATTTGATGGAATCTAATCTCGAAACAAGAATTATGGAGTGAGCTAACAAGTAGTGCCTCAATTTCCTGGTAGCCCATACCAAGGCTAGGTAAGTTTTCTCCAACGGAGTATAGTGAGTCTCATAATCCATCATTTTCTTGCTCAAGTAATAGATGGCTTTCTCCACCCTATCCTCAGATTCCTATGCAAGCATGCATCCCATTGTGGTGTCCGTTACTGACAGGTATAGAATCAAAGGCTTCATCGGCTCTGGCGGCGACAACATGGGTGGATTCTGGAGGTACTGTTTAATCTGCTCAAAGGCGAATAGACATTGATCATCCCATCAGAATTTCTTCCATTTCTTCAGGAAACCAAATAGTGGTTCACAAGTCAAGATTAATTTGGAAATAAACCGTCTTATGAACTGCACTTTACCCAGAAAACCTCGCACCTCCTTTTGAGTCCTTGGTGGTGGCATTTCTAGGATGGCCTTGATTTTGGAAGGATCTACCTCGATGCCCCTCTGTGTGATTAAAAAGTCCAGCATTGTCGCTGCTGTTACACCGAAAGTACATTTTTGCAGATTCAACCTCAACCAGTATTCTCTGATATGTTGAAAGAATTTCTTTAAGGTAGTGTAGTGGCCCTCTCTTTCTTTGGACTTGACAATCATATCGTCCACGTACACCTCAACCTCTTTGTGGATCATGTCATATAGAATAGTGGTAACATCCCTCTGATAGATAGCCCCGGCATTTTTCAACCCAAACGGCATAAACTGATAGCAGCAGGTACTCCACAGCGTAGTACATGCAGTTTTCTCTCTGTCCTCGAGCGCCATTAGAATCTGGTTATACCCGAAAAACCCATCCGTGAAGGATAGCAAAGCATGACCCGCAATGAAGTCCACTAAGTCATCGATGTGCGGCAGAGGAAAGTCATCCTTCGGACTAGTTCTGTTCAAATCCCTGAAGTCCACGCACACTTGGATTCTACCATCCTTTTTCGGCACTAGGACGATGTTGGCCAACCAAGTCGGATATTCAAATACTATCAAGAAACCTGTTTTGATCTGCTTGGTTACCTTTTCTTTGATTTTCAACGCCCAATCCGGATTGATTCTTCGCAACTTCTGCTTAACAGGTTGGGCCTCGGGGTCAAGAGGGGTCCAATGATATAGAATCTCAAGATCGATTTCAGAAATGTCTTCGTAGGACCACGCGAAAACATCTTTGAAATCTTTTAACAAAGCGACTAAGCACTCGCGCTCCTCCGAAGACAACGTGGACCCGATCTGGACCTGGCGCGGATCCTTCTCAGTACCGACATTAATAGCAATGATTTCATCGGCGCAAGGTTTTGCAAACCTCTTCTTCTCTCGATTAATCAAGTTTTTTCAAAACCAGAGGAATTCCTTCCTCTTCGTTTTCATTAAAATTCTGAAAATCTTGGTCAATGTAATAAACAAACGGCACAGAGAAATACTCAAAATCAGCAGCGTTCACATTCATAAGATCCAGCTCTTCGGTTACAACCAACTCAAAAGTAAAAGAAAAAGTGGACCTCAACAAGACCTTGGCATCTGGGTTATCACCCCCAAGAATACCAGACTCGGACTCAGAAGAACCGAAATCTAATTCTGACTCCACAGACTCTGTGGAATTAGATTCTAGCTCATCACTTGACTTAGAACTAGACAGGTAGCCCTCCTCCAGCTACTAGATAAGAGATGGTGCTTCAGATGCATCCAAAATACTACTGGATGGGTTCACACCAAGTTCGTCCCCAATCATGGAGATGGTAAGGTTATCCTCCAAGTTCTCTGAGTCGATCGGAGGCTCTGTAAGGAGACATGCCAGTGCTGCCCCTACTCCAAGCTCACTGTTGTATGAGTCACTTTCCATGCTCTTTTCAGCTTCAGCACTTGGTTCAGCCTTTTCTTCGGCATCACTATCTTGCAACTGTAGGCCGAAGAAGATTTTGAACCCGGGAACACGCTGCTTCACAGAATTCATCCAAGGCTCGAGAAAGCTGCAAAAGGGGAAGTCTTCTCCCTCCCGAACAAAGCAGTAATTCAGCATTTCCTGAATTGGCCTGTGAACGAGCTCATAGTGTTTTCCGGCCTGCTTGGCTCTAACTCTACCTGTCATCTCTTCCTTTTTCCTAACCCAATCCTCTTTGGTGGGTACATATCCTAGACCAAAGGTATACGAATTATGCGGCACATTGGCCAATGCTATGATTCCTTTTCGGTCACTTCTTCTATGCCCCATTCTTGGCACATGTTACAGCTTGTTCATGAAATAAACCGACTGGGCACTGGCATACATGCTCTCATCAGTGGCCAAGATGGTCTGCACTACTCAGACCTCGGCCAGCGCAAACCTTGAGGGATACATCCTCCTCACCATGAACAATCTCCAACACTAGTGTAGTTACCTCTGGAGGGAGAAGGATGGATGAATTCCCGAAAACAATGGCCGCTCCCTTCCCGTGAGAGTATTTTAGCATTTGGTGGAGGGTAGAAGAGACTGTTTTCACCAGATGCAACCAAGGTCTTCCTAGTAGTAAGTTGAAGGTAGCCGGGACATCCAGGACATGGAACTCGGCATCCTACTGAGCTAGGCCTACCTGGACTCTAATTTGCACCATGCCCATAACCTCTCTGCTTGTATTATCATATGCCCAGATTACTTGGGCAGTAGGTACAAAGTCTGTCGGTCTAATGCCGATGGCATAAGCTGTGCGAGAAGGACAGACATTAATAGCCGAACCATTGTCAACCAACACCACCGGTACCCATTTTCTTTGCACTCAGCAGATATGTACAAGGGTTTGTTGTGAGCTGAGCCTTCAAACGGCAGTTCTTTATCATAAAAAGTTAGGGTTGGCCCGACACCACTTGGGAAGACCAATCCCATATGCTGTTCAAGGGTTGTGTCAATGGACAACTTAGCTTTGTCCATTGTTGATAATACAGCCTGTCGATACACCCGAGAGGCCATAAGATGACCCCAAATTGAGATGTCGACTTGGATTTTCTTCAGATGCTTCAAAACTGCTTCTTCCTCAAGCTGCTTCTCTTTTTATTTTTCAACCTCTCTATCTTTCCCAGAGGCCTCAGCTTGGTCTAAGTTTGGTGGATTGAAATACCGCCCACTTCTTGTCATGTGGTCTATCTCTTCAGTGTGCCACGTGTTGTCTGGAAGGAACTTACCCCAATCTTCATCGGTGTGAGCTAGAAGTAGATTGTCATCCTCCTATCATACACCTTTGGCAGTCGACAAACAATTATCCAACTCTATTTGGATCACTCTCATATCACAAGCATCTCCCATAGGGTGTGGGGCCATTATAGCTTCCTGGTTTTCTTCGATCCTCTCTTGTGCAAACTGCTTCAGCGAGCTTCCTATTCTGTGTCCACATTACTCACAATGCCCAATTCCTAAGCTAAATTTTCTACGCCGGTGTTCTCTAACAGTTTCCCCTTTCCATCGGCCATTCCAACCACTGCAGCAATTCTTGCTCCATTTTCTTTTGGTTTTGTTTCTGTTGCATCCTCCTTGTCGGGTTCATCACTCAACCACCCAGAGTTATTCGTTGATCCATTCAAATCGAACCAGTCAATCTACACATCCCCTTGATCTTGTTCGTCGAAGAATTGCAGGTTATCTAAGTCTTCTTCAAGCTCCACCAGATCATCCAATCCTTGGCTTGGGCCATCCTCCCTAACCACATTGACCTCTATTAGAGTTGGCAACACCACTTCCGGCTTGACTTGATCAATCAGCACAATATAGCAGCTTGGATCATACCTCCCCTTAGACAAGTCCTCAGAGCACTCAGGCAACGGACTCATACTCTCCTCTAAGGCCAACCTCCCTTCTACTGCAACTGTCACCACCACAGGTTTAGGTTGAAGTGCGGACGTGTCCATCATGCACAAATCTGTGCTTTCGGGAAGAACATCGTCGTTCTGGGTAAGTGGGAAGGGGTAATATATACACTGGGGTCATAAATGATGGCTAGTGTATGGATTAGATTTAGATTGTGAGGTGGAGGAACCTGATTATGGGCTGGGAGAGGGTTGGTAGTTACATTTGCTTTTTGGGGTGGTGCAATCACCTTATTGTTAATGAGATCTTTAATCTCATGACGCAGTCTGAAGCATTGGTCGGTGTCGTGACCGTGTTGCTGGTGAAAAGCATAATACTTGGTTGGGTTGTGTTTCAGTGGGAGAGGATCAGATAATGGGTGTGGTTCTAATGGTTTGAGATGCCCTTTTTTGATCAATACCTTCATGGCTTGAGATAAAGGCATGTAGAGTTGAGTAAAGGTCCTCTAGGATTGGGCAGGGTTGTTTAAAGTTTCTGGAGTTGTGTTGGCAAAGGGATTGGTGGTCTTGGTTGTGGTGGTGACAGCACTCACATCAGACGGCCGCGCAGCTGTGCCACCACTGGTTCAGCCAAAGAGTGTTCGCTTCTACAACTTGGTCAAGCCCATCGGTCGTAGGATGTCTGAAAACAGCCGAAGATGAACCATGGGGTCTCCATAGCCATCGAACCGATCGATGTGTGGCCTTTTGAACCGATCTGGCATTGTCACTGCAGAGTCGGTATACCCGTCTTCTATATCAGGAATGGAGTTGACACCTGTAGATGCGCTCCAGAGAACTCTCCGATATCCGCGCTGTGAAGCGCAGATCTCGTTTTGTTCTGAGCTACTACAGTTCGGACTCAATGTCACGGTTCTGATTCTAATCTTACAATGTGCGATGTAAGACCGATAAATCACCAAAGAGTGAAAATCTAGCAAATCCTTTTGGAAAACTGATCTTTATAAAGAAGTACCAAACATGGACTGCTTTGCCAGATACAGAGTCGCCACCTAAATATTTTATTTTGGGGGAATTTAGGAAACCCTGGCTCGTGCCTAAGGCCATGTGTCCGTCATCACCAAAGTACCTCGGCTTGGGAACTTGGGTACGAGAGGGGAAGGTCATGCAATGAGCACCCCCGCTCGCCCGATCAAAGATCGGCATGTACCAAGCATGATATTTTGTTTTTGAAAACACATGTGTTCTTATTTCGGTTAATTATCTAATCTTACTACGTGATGCGTACAGCATACAAGTATAGACTAGATCGCCTAATTTGGAACAAAACATTGCATATTCATTTGTAAAAACGTTTTGAAGTTTGCTACTCGCAAGTAGGCTAAATCGAGGATTCAATAAATTGTTCCAATTCAGGCAATCCAACCTTCACCCACGGGCATTCAGGAAGTTATATCAAATAAGCAATTAGCCTCATGGCAAGCATGCTTAACATGGTAGTCAATAACACATATGCAGTATGCTAAAGTGTAAACACTCACAGTGTACTCCGAGCCAAAACAAAGAACTAGCTAGAAATCATGCATGATCCTAGTTCATGTTAAGATGGCTAATGCAACACATGCAAGAATGCAACTAAAATAGACTCGACTATTCTAGAATGTCATGTGAAATGCAACTTGATAACATGCTATTGAACACGGATTCAAGTAAATGTATTGAAAATACAATGCAGTAAGTGTGATGTGCCAAGCCCGATGCATGCAATACAGATGAATGGATGCACGCATGCAAGCATAAGCTATGCTAAATGAAACATGCCCTAAAACTAACCATCGTAAGCGGTCAAGTAAAAGGGAAAAAGAAATGGGGGTTGGAAGACATGCATCACACACACGCACGCTTATTACAACAATATGCCCTCTCGCAGGGGGGTCCAAATAAGAAGCTAACTAGCTAATCTAAGCTAATTAAACTAATTATTACAAACAAAACTAATTAACTAACAAGCTAACTAATTAAGCTATTACAACACAAATAAGAAGCTAAACGCATTAACTACTTAATTACAAAACCAAAGCATGAACTAGCTAAGTAAATTGGCTAAGTAAAGTAGTAAAACAGGAGCTTCAGAGGGAGAAGAGTGCATGCATGTCCGGTCGCCTTGTTCGGCAATCCGCGATGCCCCAACTTGCCTCTGTTTGCAACTATTCTCAGAACCTTGCACCAAGCTCCAGAAAGCTTAAACTCCACCATGGGAACCTGTGGGAGGATGGCCGACCACCTAGGGGTGTCACCAGCCATGGCCAACCACCTATCTTTGTTGTAGACCAGAAAAAACGGTCGGCCAGCTAGTTTTTCTGGCTGGCCGACCAGTTGTTGCTGCCAAACTCCAGTTTTCTGCAACAGAGAGCAAGAAAGGGCATGGCAATGTATTTGCAAGATATGTGTGCACAACCACCCTCCCTATCATTTCATAAGCTCAAGGGAGTGTAGTTCTCGACCCTCGGGCCACCAATCACGCATCTCGATGCATGATGGTCGAGAGGCGAAATTGCATTATTCAATGTAAAATGAATGCACAAGTAAACACATAAAGCCTAGAACTCTATCATGTATGATCAAGAACGTCAGCGATTGGGAATTAAGGCACGTTTCATCACTTCAAGTATGAAACATCCCTCATTTCCCGTGTTTGGACTAACACCTATTCCAAACACAATGCAACACATAACATGGCATGCACAATGCTATGTAGCATGGAGTATGCGAAAATGCAATGCGACACAAGCATGCAAATATGCAATATGACTTGAGCATGCAAACATGCAATGCAACATGAACAACCTAACAAGGCTAATAGCATGCATACACAAGGCAATGTAATATGAGCATACACAATGCAAATGACAACTAGCATACTCAATGCAATGTGATATAAGCACGCGAACAACATGACATACACAATGCTAAATGGACTTAAACCAAAATGGACAGACCTCAATCATGTCCAAATCAGTGGCCATAATGATGAAACTAAGGCATGAAGATCAAGACAAGCATGCTCGATGCAATGGCCTATCAACTAGGCCTAAGAACACAACTCTCAAGCATGATGAAGAAGTGATAAATATGTAAGTGTGACAACACTAAAGGCTCTGAAATCAAGTGTGAAATGATGCCAAATCATTCAAACAACACAAGTAAAGCATGCGAGAGGGCCTAAGGCACAAAGCCATTAAAGGGACTACACAAGGGGCATGCAATACATGGCACAAATGATTGAACCAAACATGGACAGAGCTCAAATAGGTCTAAACAAAGACCAAAACATGCTAAGATGAGGGCTCAAGGCCTAGGCATGCAAGCATACAAGCTAGACCACAAGCTAGGCAACAATGAATAATACTCAAAGGCATTCAAAGCATGAATGAAATGAGAACATAGTCATGCTATATATAAGCTCTGAAATGAAGTATTAAATGATGCCAAATCATCTAAATAGCTCAAAGATAGCATGCATGATTCATCAAAACACAAAGCTAGCGAGGCTAATTGCACTACAACTATGCAAAACATGAAGCATATGGTCAAGGAAACCTAAAACAGTCCTAGAACATGTCAAAATGATACTAAAACATGTATAGAAGGAAGCCAAAATAAGCTAGTATGAAGGGCATAAGGCATAATACATACAAGGCAAATAAGGTGGATTACACTACACCTATTAAGACCAAGCATGGGATGACTTAACCAACAAAAATCAGAGTTATATCATGGCAAAATAACCCCAAAAACACATTGAAATGATAGCTCGCAAGCTTAGGCAGGAAGGCATACGCAATGGTTCATGTTAAGGCATAAAGGGGCAAACCCTCCAACGCATTGAATAAGTGATAAATGCAAGTGCATGAGCATGAAACATGGACTGAAATCACATAATAAATGATGTCAAATCATTCAAATAGTCCAAGTAAAGCATGCTAATGGACTTCGTGCACAAAGCTAACAAGCTAGATTGAACCATGGCTATACAAAGCAAGTCATGCATGGCCAAAAAAACCAAAATCAGAGCTAGAGCATGCTAAAACATGGACAAAAGCTTCTTGAAGTTAAGCCAAAAGCATGCTGGAATGACATGTTAAAGCATGATGCATGTTAGGCTAATTCATGGAATTGCACTACAAGTGCATAGAGCACGCAAGAGGTGACCAAACCAAACCCTAACAGAGGTATTACATGCTAGAAAAACACCAAAAATATGCTGAGATGGACTTAAATGAAGCTAGAATGACATGCTGCTTCATGAAGCATACAAAGCTAGTTTATGAGATTTACACTACAAGTGTATAAACCATGCATGGAGTGACCAAACCAGGTAAAAACAGTGGTATGCCTCAGTAAAATAAGCCCAAATATAAGCTAAGATATGGCCAACATAAACTTAACAAACATGCTCACACATGAGGCATTCAAGACAAGTGTTGAAGACACAAGGAAAGGGGATGACCCTCTCCTTTTTGGGACCTCAAAACACCAGCCCCACCACTGAAATTCCTCTGGATTTCAGTGGTGAGAAGGCCAAAACAAGGTGGTCCCAAAAAGCTCACAAAGAAGGCACAAAAGCAAGGCCAAACAAGGCCTAAGAGGGGGTAAACAACCCCAAATACAAAAGTGACCTTAAACAAACTTCACAAGGACTGAAAAATAGAAATTTTTGTAGTTTAAAGTGAAGCCTAAAATAGCAAGGAAGTATGGCTAAAAGCTTAAGCAAAAATGGGGGTTTAAAAGGTTAAAAGGTCACCCTTGAAGACCACCTTTAAAGCTGCAACTCCAACAACTTATTTGAGCTCAAACCAGTCCAAGAACTCCAAAACAAACCTCAAGAAGCCTCAGCAACCAAAGAATGGTGTTTGAGTGTGTGTTTATGTATAAAAGTGAGACAAAATGACACTTTAAGGCACAAAACAAGAACAAACAAGGAAATATAGATACAAGTGTATATCTATCTCTCATGGCCAAATTTTCTGAACCTAGAGGAGGGAGGAGGAGGTTCTCTTATAAAGAGAACAAAAGTGTAAGCTTCTTGAGGAAGCTAAGGGTCCAAGGCCATTCCTCCATACACGTGTATGGAGGATGGTTTCAGTGACTTCCAACTGTGCCAGCTAGAAGAAAATATCTCCAAAAAGGTGACAAAAAGTAGCCGACCACTTAAAGTGGTCGGTCAGCTACTTCTAGTGGTCGACCGACCACCATAAGTGGTCTCCCAAGACAAAAAATGGTCGGCCATGGTGGGAGAGAGTTTAGAGCATGAAAACAATGCAGTGGTGTGGTGGCCGACCAGAAAAGATGGCCCAAAGACCAAGGAGACCAGTTGTCAGACCAGAAAACTGACTGGCAGGAACAAAAGTGGTCTCCAAGGGGAAATACTGGTCTCCCACCCTTGTACCACCTTCCAAACAAGGAAAACAAGGTTTGTACCAAAAATAAACCAAAACGGATGCAAGACGAAAGTTCGGGAGGCAAAGCGCACAGCCGAAAGCCTCGAAAACTAGTCTACTAGCACCAAAAGTGGTGTCCCAGACCACAGTGTCTCTCTAGGCAGAGGCAACAAGGTGTGGTTCAAAAACAACGCCAAACGGAGAACGTTAAGCGGTCCCGAGCTAAGGCGCGCGGCCGAAGGCTTTGAAAATCGAAAACTGGTCTCCAAATGAGAAAAGTGGTCTACAACCACAAAAGGATGGTCTACCAGACCACTCCCTCCCTCTAGGGATGAGAAACAAGGCCTGGTCCGTAAACCGAGCCAAAGCACAAAGAGTTCAGAGGCACGGAGGCAAGGCTCTCAACCAAAACTCCGAAAACTCGAAACGAGCACAACATGCACTATCACCGAGTGCTCAATCGATGACGTCTGAGTCTTAAGGTCAGTCAAAAATTGGGTGTCTATGACACCCTACTCTCTCTTGAAGAGCTTCTCCAATTTGTTAAACTCAAACACAGTCGGGTCAACCTCAAACTCAAATGGAGCCTCAGTCTGATACACAGGTGCTTTGGAGGCTTGTGATGGGATCGGCTCTGCTGGATTGCCCTAATTCTCAACATGGGCAGTGGCACCGGGTGTTGGGATACCTTTAGGAGGTGTATATGTGTAGACACCCCACTTTTGACCGACCTTAAGACTTAGACATCACCAGTTGAGCGCTCGGTGATACTACATATTATGCTCGTTCAGAAGTCTCAGAGTCTCGGCTGTGAACCCTGCCTCCGGACTTCCGAACCCTCTTTTGTGCTTTGCCTCGGTTTGCGAACCAGGCTCAGTTTTCTCTGTTTCTTTTCCTGAGGGGAGGGAGAGGTCCCGTGGACCATCTCTTGGTGGCCGTGGGCTACGTTATGTGGTCGTAGGCCATTTTGTCCATTTCGGAGCCCGGTTTCCAGTTTTTTGGGACCGTTGGCCGTGTGCCTCGGTTCGGGACCGCCTAACCATCTCCGTTTGCTCTGGTTTTTGGCATGTGTCTTATTTTCTCCCTTTTGAGGGACATTGGGGTCTGAGAGACCCACTTCGTGGTCGAACACCACTCCCAGTGCCTAACAGCCAGTTTTCAGGGCCTCGGGCTGCGCGTTTCGGTCCCCGAACCTTCATTTTGCATCGGTTTGGGCTCATTTTTGGTGGAGACCTTATTTTAACTGTTAGAAAGCTTGTAGGAGGGTGGGAGGCCAGCAATTTTGCTGAAAAGCCAACTTCTTTTTGGTCAAAAGTGGTTCAGCATGAATCCGGGAAGGAGAAAAATTTGCACGGCTTCACCGAAACGGGCGTAACTCTTTGCACAAGAGGAATTAAGATATGAGGCCACCACCATTGGAAAGCTTACTTCCGGCTTCATTTTTCACTCAAGAATCTCCCAAGTCCAAGTCCGGGGGGGGGGGGAGATGTGGTTGGTTGAAGTCTGGTTGGACCGAATCTGCGCGGTTTCACGGAAAAGGGCATAACTTTTTCTACAGGAGGGATTTTAATGCAAGGTTTGCGCCATTGGAAAGCTAACTTCTGGGGCTTCATCCTAGGGGGTGGCCGGCCACTTTTTTCCCTTTGACCTAGTCGGTCGGCTAGGGGAAGTGGCCGGCCGGCCACCTGCAGCCAAAATGTCAGGCCGGCCTGCTTTTTCAGGTTGAGTACATTCTAGCTGTGCCTTGGTTTTCCCCCGAAAATATCTATATCCGGGGGACCCTTTTGGAGGAAAAAGAGGCCTCATTTCCCTCCACTTTTGCCTAGACCCTTCTCTCCCTCTCTTGCCTATATAGTTGGCCTCCCAACTCAAGAGAAAGGGTCACAAGAATTGGCTTGAGGATATACATACATATCACTCCATTTCCTTCAAGTTTTGGCTCCATTTTCTTCATCATCTTCAAGCTCTACCATCACCACTCCATTCCAGCAGTAAAGGAAGGGATTCCAGCAGCTTAGAGTCATCAAATCTGGTCCAAGAAGCAACAAAAGTGTTAGTCTTCAAGGGTAAGTAGACTTTCCCTCTTTTCTAGCTCATTTTTGCACCATTTCTTAGCCATATATGCCTACTGTTTTGAGCTCCGGCCCTAATTGAAAGTGGCCTTCTTTTGATCTCTTTTTTACTTTTGCTTAAGGGCTCAACACTGTTTGAGGCCCCCATATTGCATTTGCTTCAATATCTCCTTGTATGTCAATATTCTTGCATGCTTCACTAGCCTATCATTTTTCTATTTTTGGACCATGATCAGAACTGAAAGTGGCCTTATTTTGACCTTATTAACATGTTTTATTAAGGGTCTTTGCTCTTTTGGTGAATGCTTTGTATACCTCATGTTATAGCCACTTTTGAGCCTCATTTTGCATTACATTTCTAGCATGTTTTTGTACTGATTTTGGGGTTTCCATAAACTGTAAATGTGTATATTTTTGGTCCCTCTTCAGTGTTATAGAAGGGAAGTTTTCAGTTTGGGCTTTGCATATACCACTTGCTTCTTTGGCCACCTTTTGGCCCATTTTCTTGCATAAGAGCTTAGCCATATCTATGTTTGTTTTGGGGGTTTTTACAGTTCTGTAAATGTGCATATTTTGGGCCCCTCTTCAATGTTGTTGAAGGGCCCTAACCTGTTTGGAGTCATCAGCTGTGAGTTGCTTCATAACCTCATATTTAGGGCCATTTTTGCATACTAGTTTTGCCCTATTTATGTTTGCTGTTTGGCCATGCTTTGAACTGGAAAAATGCTTATTTTAGGGCTGCCTTGCTACTGTCTATTCATTGCATGTCCATATTGTGCATGTTTGGTGTAGCTATAGGCCATTTCGGGTGCCAAAATTCATGTTTCGGGGCTATTCCATGCATCGGATGTACTTTCGCCTCATTTCGGGGCTGTTTTCCCCCACATTTCAGTGCTGAAATTCCATTAGCATGTTTGCATATCATTTTCCATGCCATTGCATTGCATATGCCATTGCCTCGATTTGCGTGCCCGTGTGCACGCATGTCGAGGCACATCATTTTCATCCATTGGCCTCTTATGTGAGTGTGGCTGAGGCTCTCTCATGTTGGTATAAGCCCATATCATATTTTCATGTTATTTGCATTGCGTATGCCATTGCCTCGGTTTGCGTGCCCGTGTGCACGCATTTCGAGGCACTTCATTTTCATCCATCGGCCTCTTATGTGAGTGTGGCTGAGACTCTCTCATATTAGTATAAGTCCATGTTGCATTCTATATGCCATTTTAGCCATATTGCATTGCGTATGCCATTGCCTCGGTTTGCGTGCCCATGTGCACGCATTTCGTGGCACCTCATTTTCATAACATTGTGTATGTTAGGATTGTATCTTAGTCGCATTTCATGCATGTCATGCATATTGCATCATGTTTGGGATAGGAGTTAGCCCGGGCACGGGAAACGAGGTGCATTTCGTACTTCGAGTGACGGAATGTATCTCAATTCCCCAGTCACCGACACTCCGGATCATCCATGATGGAGTTAGTTCTCGTTGTGTTTTCATGTGCATTCATCCCATATTAAATTGTGCAATTCGACTCCTCGGCCATCATGCCTCGATATGCGTGATTGGTGGCACGAGGATCGAGGCATGCATATATCTGTGAAAATACATTGCTATGCCCCTTTCCTGCTCTCTGTTGCAGCAAAATGAAGAATCAGTAACTTTTCAGAGTTTGGCACGCTTTCCAAGAATAACTGCTAAACAGAGGCTAATTAGGGCATCCCGGTGGATTTCCGCGCAAGGCAGCCCAGACATGTATCATTCATCAGAAGCAAGGCAGTCCTTGGCTTGCATGCCAGTTTTACAGTTTTCTTAGTTAATTTGTTAATTAATTAGGAATTTGTATATTATTCGGACTGTAATATTTGGACTGTAATATTCTTTTATTCGGGACTGTATATTTATTCGGACCCTCTGCGCGAGGGCACAACTGTAATAAGTGTGCGTGTGTGTGTTGTATGTCTTCCAACCCCACGTCTTTCTCCCTTTTATTTATCTGCTTATGATGGTTAGATTAGGGAATATTTCAATTAGCATACAGTATGACAGCATGTTTGCATCATTCATCCGTTTTGCATGCACCGGGCTCGGCGCATCATACTAACTGCATTGTATTTTCAATTCCAAATTGAATACATGTTAGCTGTAGCATTCCATATGCCATGTTTAGAATAGCCGAGCCTACTATAGGTTGCATTTTTGCATGTGTTGCATTAGGCATTTCTGTATACTTAGGGTCATGCATGATTTCTAATGTGATTTCCATTTTGGCTTGGAGTACTCGGTAAGTTTTATGCTTTAGCATCCTTGCATGCGTGTGAGTGACTGCCATGACGGCATGCTTACCATGAGGCTATTTGCTTATGTGATATAACTACCTGAATGCCTGTGGGTGAAGGTTGGGTTATTTGGATTGGAACAAATCATTGACTGTGAGTTTTAAGCCCACTAGATAGTGGCAAAACCATCTCTTCTTAAGCCCACCTGCGGGTGGCAAAATCTGCATTTTAAGCGTACTTGCGAGTAACAAACCATCTTTCAAATAAACAAGCATGAAATGTTTTGTTCCAATTCGGGCGACCCAGTCTATACTTATATGCTGTGTGCATCACATAGTAACCTAGGCTAATAACCGGAATAGGGACACACAAAGTTTTCAAAAATAGATATCATGGTTAATAGAGGCCGATCTTTGATCAGGCGAGCGGGGGTGCTCACGAAGTGACCTTCTCCAATCGTACCCAAGTTCCCGAGCCGAGGCAACTTTGGTGATGACGGACACGTGGCCTTAGGCAACGAGTCAGGGTTTCCTAAATTTCCCAAAACAAAATATTTAGGTGGCGACTCTGTATCTAGCAAAGCAGTCCATGTTTGGCACTTCTTTCAAAAATCTATTTTCTCAAAACAATTTGCCAGATTTGGACTCTTTGGTTCAGATTAAGAACCGTGACACGAATCGAGTCCGAGCTGTAGCGAGGTCCCCCGCGGGCTTGTTACAGTTTCTGGCGACTCTGCTGGGGACTTAGAGAACTTGACTCGAACTCTTGATATCTGTTTTTGACTACACTTGTGTGTTTCTTTGCATTGCATTTGCACTGGTGCGCCTAGGACACCGTGTTTGCCATCTGCTATTCCTGAACGGTTTGCCAGAGGCTTGTCTTGTCAAGGCATGACCATAAGGCTGACCGGTTGTGGGCTCTGCCAGTATGGGAACACAAACCCCGGTTTTACCGGGGCACCCTTTTTGACCATTCGACCTAGTGCATATTCGGATCCATAGTGACCATTCCAAACTAGGACAGGTTGCTTACCCGTTTATAGGTTGTTTGAAACCGCTGCGTGCGTAGTGAAGCCCTAGCTCCTGACAAAATAGGACAGGGAAACCCTACCCCAACATAGGGGTGTTTTGGCTCTCACTTGTCTGCTATGTGCTTTTAGAGTGCGTCTCTACAGGAATGCATGTATCAGTTTGCAAGTCTGGGCATCAGGCCTGCGGGCATTACTATCAATATTTGGGAGTCAGCTTTACCTGTGGGTATCAAACTCGGATTTGGGGCAGATTTTTGAGACAGAATTCAGTAGAGGGCACACTCATTCAACTATGCTCGTATCTGTTCAGATGGAATCAGGCTGAGATGCTGTCTGTTTTCTCTTTTGCTAGGGTAGTCTGGGAACCATAGCTTCAGAAGGCTCCGATGTCCCCCGAGGTTCATCGAACTTGTGCTGATAGACTTTGTTAGGTCAGAGATTCAGTTCAAAGGCAATCAGTGTTCCTTCGCCAGAGGCAAGGTAAAAAGGGCTAGTCGGGCACAAATCACCGGTTCAGCAGTTACCAGATCAGTGGCCCTTATCCACCCCACCAGTGAACAGTCAGGCTGAGGTCTCAGTTCCTACTGCAGGGATAGATACCAATCAGTCAGATGGAACAGTAGAACACGTCAGGGATGGAGGCCATGATGCGCCAGATGCAAGAAAGTATGAAACTCATGCAGCAGGATGCTGCCCGTCAGGAGGAATTTTCCAAACAGCAGGCTGCGATCATGGCCCAGCAGGCCGAGCTCATCATCAAGCTGCAACAGCAAAGCGGCGCGTCCGCTTCACAACAAGTTCCTCCCCCAGCAGGAGCTCCAGCACCTGGGGAGATGCCAAACGTCCGGGATGATACGGACATTCCAGGCGGGCCAGCTCCGCCCCCAATTTTACCTCAACTATCCAAAACACCTACCAGTCTACCGGACTCTCCCTTCGAGTTCGAGGTCGACCCCACAGCGTTGAAGTTGAGCAAGCTTGAAAAGTTGTTCAAGAAATCTCAGGGGGTAAAGTCCATCCCGGGCATCGAGGACGGGTACACCGACGCAGCTGTAACTCTGCCGGACAGGTTCAAGATGCCTCACATCAACCGTTTTGATGGGTCAGGAGATCCCATGGTCCACCTGAGTCTGTTTTCAGATGTTTTGCGCCCGATGGGCTTGACAAGATTACAGAAGCTCTCCCTTTTTGGCAGGACCCTGTCAGGTATTGCGGTCACCTGGTATGCCAAATTGGAGGATTCAGTAAAACGAAGCTGGGAGGAGATGGCCGAGGCCTTCGTCGCGCAATATTCATACAATACCCAAATTGAGATTACGACCCGTGATCTTGAGACGACAAGACAGGAGCCTAAGGAGAACTTCTCAGAATTCGTGGCCTGCTGGAGAGCCAAAGCCTCAATGATGACCATTAGGCCAACGGATAAGGATCAAATACGGATGGTTGTGCGCAACCTCCAGCCCAAACTAATGCAGAAAATGATCGTGCTCCCCTTCCCTACTGTAGACACCCCATTTTTGACCGACCTTAAGACTCAGACGTCACCGATTGAGCGCTTGGTGATGTTGCATAATGTGCTCGTTCAGAAGTTTCAGAGTCGCGGCCGTGAGCCCTGCCTCCGGACTTCCGAACCCTCTTTTATACTTTGCCTCGGTTTGCGAACCAGGCTCGATTTTCTCTGTTTCTTTTCCTGAGGGGAGGGAGAAGTCCAGTAGACCATCTGTCAGTGGCCGTGGGCTACATTTTGTGGCCGTAGGCCATTTTGCCCATTTCGGAGTCCGGTTTCCGATTTTTTGGGACCGTTGGCCGTGTGCCTCGGTTCGGGACCGCCTAACCATCTCCGTTTGTTCTGATTTTTGGCATACTTCCTTTATACTCCCTTTTGAGGGACACTGGGGGCTGAGAAACCCACTTCGTGGCCGAATGCCACTTTCGGTGCTTAACAGCCCATTTTCGGGACCTCGAACTGCGCGTTTTGGCCCCCGAACATTCGTTTTGCAACGGTTTTCGTTCATTTTTGGCAGGAACCTCTGTTTTATCACCGGGGAGGTCACTGAAGGGTGAGAGGCCAGTAATTGTTGCAGCAACCAGTTATACATCCTCCGACGCCCTCCGGCGCCCGTTTTTCACACTTCCGGGCTAATGTTGAACACCTTGGGCCCATTTTCTCGAACTTTGAACCACATATTTGTGATGTACACACATGGGAGGACCCTAAAAAATGGTGGCCGGCCATTAATGTTACTTGACCCTTTTGACCCCTCCTTCCGGGCTAATGTTGAACCCCTTGAACCCTTTTTCTTGGACTTTTAACCACAGAGTTGTGTTGTACACAGATAGGAGGACACCATCAGTTGGTGGCCGGCCACTAAATCAGATTGACCCTTCTGACCCCTAGCCGGCCGGCTAGGGGGTGTGGCCGGCCGGCCACCTGCAGCAAAAGTAACTGGCCGGCCGAGTTCCTTGCACTGTGCACTTTACAGCTGTGGAGCTTTATCCCCTAGAAAATATCTTTATCCGGGGGATATTTTGTGGGGGAAAGTTGCTCTCCTTTTCCCCCACCTTTACACCCCCTTTTTGGCCCTTATAACCAGCTGGTGGCTTCACTTGTAGGGGTTAGAAAAATTGTTCTTCAAGCTTCCATACACAAAGCCATCTTTATCCCTCTCATTTCCTTGAAACTTCCAAGTCCCTAATCATCATTTCTTCTACACCACCAAGCTCTACCACCACCACCTCATTTCCAGCAACAAGGAAGGCTTCTCAAAGGCTAAAGGAGCTGCAAATTGGTCCAAGAAGCAATAAAAGCTTTAGTCTTCAAGGGTAAGTAACACTTCTCCTCTTTTGACCCTTTTTCTTGATTCATTTGTAAGCCCCACATGCTTTTTGTTTCAAGCTCCGGCCCTAACTGAAAGGGGCCCTCTTTTGAGCTCATCTTCACTTTTCATTAAGGGCTCAACCCTGTTTGAACCCTCCATGATGCACTTGCTTCATTGATCCTCTTATATGTCATAATCTTGCATGCTATTTTTGGCCCATGAGTAATCTATTGTTGAGCATGTTGTAAACTGCTATTAGGCTTATTTTGAGCCCCTCTTCAACATTGAAGAAGGGCTCAACACCATTTGGGACTTCCATGTTGTACTTACCTTTATACTCCTCTTTTCTTCCCCATTCTTGCATGCAATGGCAGCCTACCATGCTTTTGTTTTTGGCCATTTTATAGTTCTGAAAAAGTGCTTATTTTGGTCCATTATTCATATTTCATTTAGGTCCTTTCATGGTTTGGGACCTCCATATGCCACTTCATGTTATATCTCTCTTTTATTCCCCATTCTTGCATGTTTAGTTAGCCTATCATGCTTTTGTTTTTGGCCATTTTACAGTTCTGGAAATAGTCCTATTTTGGCCCATTCTACATGTTTTATTAAGGGTCTTTGGCTGTTTGGTGAATATTTTGCATACCTCATGTTATAGCCACTTTTGAACCTCATTTTGCATCACATTTCTATCATGTTTGTATACTGATTTTGGGGCTGCCATATACTGTAAATATTCATATTTTTGGTCCCTCTTAAGTGTTGTAGAAGGGAATTTTTCAGTTTGGATTTTTCTTATATCACTTGCTTCATTACCCCTCTTTTGGCCCCTATTCTTGCATGCCATTTTTGCCATACCTATGCTTGCTGTTTGGCCATGTTTATAACTGTGAAAGTGCCTTTTATGGGACTGTCTAGCTTCTGTCTTTGCATTGCATGTCCATATTGTGCATGTTTGGCATAGCTATAGGCCATTTCAGGTGCCTAAATTCGCATTTCGGGACAATTCCATGCATTTGGTGTCATTTCGCCTCATTTCGGGACTGTTTTCCCCCATATCTTAGTGCTGAAATTCTATTAGAATGATTGCTATTCATTTCATGTCATTTACATCGCATTCTGCCATTGCCTCGGTTTGCGTGCCCGTGTGCACGCATTTCGAGGCACTCCATTTTCATCCGCCGGCATCCTATGTGAGTGTGGCTGAGGCTCACTCATGTTGGTATAAGCCCATATCATGTTTTCATGTCATTACATCGCATTCTGCCATTGCCTCAGTTTGCGTGCCCGTGTGCACGCATTTCGAGGCACTTCATTTTTATCCACCGGCATCCTATGTGAGTGTGGCTGAGGCTCACTCATGTTAGTATAAGCCCATATCATTTCCCATGTCATTACATCACATTCTGCCATTGCCTCGGTTTGCGTGCCCATGTGCATGCATTTCGAGGCACTTCATTTTCATCATTCGGCTTCTTATGTGAGATTGGCTGAGGCTCTCTCATGTTAGTATAAGCCCATGTTACATTTTCCATGTCATTTGCATTGCATTCTGTCATTTCCTCGGTTTGCGTGTCCGTGTGCACGCATTTCGAGACATATCATTTTCATAGCATAGTGCATATTAGGTTGTATCTTAGATCACATTCTGTCATTTTCTCGGTTTGCGTGCCCGTGTGCACGCATTTCGAGGCATATCATTTTCATAGCATAGTGCATATTAGGTTGTATCTTAGATCACATTCTGTCATTTTCTCGGTTTGCGTGCCCGTGTGTACGCATTTCGAGACATATCATTTTCATAGCATAGTGCATACTAGGTTGTATCTTAGATTGCATTCTGTCATTTTCTCAGTTTGCGTGCCCGTGTGCACGTACTTCGAGGCATATCACTTTCATAGCATGGTGTATGTTAGGATTGTATCTTAGTCGCATTTCATGCATATCATGCATATTGCATCGTGTTCGAAATAGGAGTTAGCCCGGGCACGGGAAACGAGGTGCATTTCGTACTCCGAGTGACGGAATGTGTCTCAATTCCCCAGTCACCGACACTCCGGATTATCCATGATGGAGTTAGGTTTTAGCTGTAGTTTCATGTGCATTCATTCTATATTGAGTTGTGCATTTCGACTCCTCGGCCATCATGCCTCGGTATGCATGATTGGTGGCACGAGGATCGAGACATGCATATATCTATGCAAATACATTGCTATGCCCCTTTCCTGCTCTCTGTTGCAGCAAAACGAAGAATCAACAACTTTTTTGGGGCTTGGCACGCATTTCAAGAACATGTGTAAACAGAGGCTAATTGGGGCATTCCGGTGGATTTCCGCGCAAGACAACCCGGACATGCATCATCCATCAGAAGCAAGGCAGTCCCTGGCTTGCACGCCAGTTTTACAGCTTTCTTAGTTAATTTGTTAATTAATTAGGAATTTGTACATTATTCGGACTGTAATATTTTGGACTGTAATATTCTTTTATTCGGGACTGTATATTTATTTGGACCCTCTGCGCGAGGGCATAATTGTAATAAGTGTGCGTGAGTGTGATGTATGTCTTCCAACCCCACGTCTTTCTTCCCTTTTATTTACTAGCTTACGATGGTTAGATTAGGGCATGTTTCAATTAGCATACAGTATGATAGCATGTTTGCATTCATTCATCTGTTTTGCATGCACCGGGCTCGGCGCACCATACTAACTGCATCGTACTTTCAATTCCAAATTGAATACATGTTAGTTGTAGCATTTCATATGTCATGTTTAGAATAGCCGAGCCTGCTATAGTTGCATTTTTGCATGTGTTGCATTAGGCATTTCTGTATATTTAGGATCATGCATGATTTCTAGTAAACTTCTTTTTTTAGCTTGGAGTACTCGGTGAGTTTTATGCTTTAGCATCCTTGCATGCGTGTGAGTGACTGCCATGAATAGCATGCTTACCATGAGGCTAATTGCTAATGTGATATAACTGCCTGAATGCCTGTGGGTGAAGGTTGGGTTATTTGAATTGGAATAATTCATCAAATGTGTGTTTTAAGCCCACTAGATAGTGGCAAAATCATGTTTTCTAAGCCCACCCGAGGGTGGCAAATCCACGTCTTAGCCTACTTGCGGGTAGCACCATCAAACCACTTTCAAATAAACAAACATGAAATGTTTTGTTCCAATTCAGGCAACTTAGTCTATACTTATATGCTGTGTGCATCACATAGTAACCTAGGCTAATAACCGGAATAAGGACACACAAAGTTTTCAAAAATTGATATCATGGTTAGTAGAGGCCGATCTTTGATCGGGCGAGCGGGGGTGCTCACGAAGTGACCTTCCCCAATCGTACCCAAGTTCCCGAGCCGAGGCAACTTTGGTAATGACGGACACGTGGCCTTTGGCACCGAGTCAGGGTTTCCTAAATTTCCCATTAAAAAAAAAACATTTAGGTGGCGACTCTGTATCTGGAAAAGCAGTCCATGTTTGGCACTTCTTTTCAAAAATCTGTTTCTCAAAACGATTTGCCGGATTTGGACTCTTTGGTTCAGACTTAGAACCATGACAAATTTGAGAGTCCTGAGCTGTAGTGACCCCAAAATGAACAGAACGGGAGCTCGTTCCTCCCGGGGCGTTCGGGGACGTCTACAGTTTCTGGCTACTCTGCTGGGGATTTAGAGAACTTGACTCGAACTCATGATATCTGTTTTTGACTACACTTGTGTGTTTCTTTGCATTGCATTTGCATTGGTGCGCCTAGGACACCGTGTTTGCCATCTGCTATTCCTGAACGGTTTGCCGGAGGCTTGTCTTGTCAAGGCATGACCATAAGGCTGACCGGTTGTGGGCTCTGCCAGCATGGGAACACAAACCCCGGTTTTACCGGGGCACCCTCTTTGACCATTCGACCTAGTGCATATTCGGATCCACAGTGACCATTCCAAACTAGGACAGGTTGCTTACCCGTTTATAGGTTGTTTGAAATCGCTGTGTACGTAGTGAAACCCTAGCTCCTGACAAAATAGGACAGGGAAACCCTACCCCAACATAGGGGTGTTTTGGCTCTCACTTGTCTGCTATGTGCTTTTAGAGTGCGTCTCTACAGGAATGCATGTATCAGTTTACAAGTTTGGGCATCAGGCCTGCGGGCACCAGTTCAGTATTTGGGAGTCAGCTTTACCTGTGGGTATCAGACTCAGATTTGGGGCAGAATTTTGGGGCAGAATTCAGTAGAGGGCACACTCATTCAACTATGCGCGTATCTGTTCAGATGGAATCAGGCTAAGATGCTGTCTGTTTTCTCTTTTGCTAGGTAGTCTGGGAACCATAGCTTCAGAAGGCTCCGATATCCCCGAGGTTCATCGAACTTGTGCTGATAGACTTTGTCAGGTCAGAGACTCAGTTCAAGGGCAATCAGTGTTCCTTTGCCAGAGGCAGGGTAAAAGGGCTAGTCGGGCACAAATCACCGGTTCAGCAGTTACCAGGTCAGCGGCCCTTACCCACCCCACCAGTGAACAGTCAGGCTGAGGTCTCAGTTTCTACTGCAGGGATAGATACCAACCAGTCAGATGGATCAGCCAAACACATCAGAGATGGAGGCAATGATGCGCCAGATGCAAGAAAGTATGAAACTCATGCAGCAGGATGCTGCCCGTCAGGAGGAATTTGCCAAACGGCAGGCTGCAATCATGGCCCAGCAAGCCGAGCTCATCACCAAGCTGCAACAGCAAAGCAGCGCGTCCGCTTCACAACAAGTTCCTCCCCCAGCAGGAGTTCCAGCACCTGGGGAGACGCCAAATGTCCAGGAAGGTACGAACATTCCGGTAGGGCCGGCTCTGCCCCCAATTTTACCTCAACTATCCAAAACACCTACCAATCTACCGGACTCTCCCACCGAGTTCGAGGTTGACCCCACAGCGTTGAAGTTGAGCAAGCTTGAAAAGTTGTTCAAGAAATCCCAGGGGGTAAAGTCCATCCCGGACATTGAGGACGGGTACACCAACGCAGCAGTAACTCTGCCGGACAGGTTCAAGATGCCTCACATCGACCGTTTTGATGGGTCAGGAGATCCCATCGTCCACCTGAGCTTGTTTTCAGATGTTTTGCGCCCGATGGGCTTGACAAGATTGCAGAAGCTCTCCCTTTTTGGCAGGACCCTGTCGGGTATTGCAGTCACCTGGTATGCCAAATTAGAGGATTCAGTGAAACGAAGCTGGGAGGAGATGGCCGAGGCCTTCGTCGCACAATATTCATACAATACCCAAATCGAGATTACGACCCGTGATCTTGAGACGATGAGGCAGGAGCCGAAGGAGAGCTTCTCAGAATTCGTGACCCGCTGGAGAGCCAAAGCCTCAATGATGACCATTAGGCCAACGGATAAGGATCAAATACAGATGATTGTGCGCAATCTCCAGCCCAAGCTAATACAGAAAATGATTGTGATCCCCTTCCCTACCTTTTCAGATTTGCATGAGATGGGAGTACAGATCGAGGACGCTATGAAGCAGGGCCTTTTTGACCAGGAGAAGGAGCAGCCCAGGAGGGCGTTTTCCCGCAGTTCGAATGCGACCACAAGTGGTGATGCAGCTGCAAGATCTTTTGATGTGGGCATGGTGGCTACCACCGTATCAAAAACAGCTACCCCATTCACCGGTGCGTCCGGAAGTAGTTCACAAGGGACCAAATATCCACCCCGAGTCAAGAGGGTTTTCACCCCGCTTTATATGCCTTTGTCAAAAGCTCTAGAGGCCTTAATCCGAAAAGGACATCTGAAGCCATTGGAACAACGGCCTTTACCTGATCCTATCCCTGCAAAGCATGATCAGACTAAGTACTGCGCCTACCATCAGCAAACAGGCCATACTACCGACGACTGCTTTCGTCTGCGCCATGATGTACAAGATCTGTTTGACAACGGGATCATCCCCGCGCCAGTCCAGCAAAGTCTATCGGCACTTGATAGGTGAACTTGTGGGGGGGATAATGTGATCTAATCAAGGAATGAACCACCTGCGGATGGCGTTCAGATTATTCCAGTTGTGGTGGATGGCATGCACTGTTTTGAGCAATGTACAAGTGCTGTTAATTTTGCGTTCTGACTTGGGTATTGGGTCAGTCTTGTTGTTTTATTTTGAGTCTGTCTTTTTGTTTTGAGTCAGTCTCTTTTTGTTTTGGGTCTATCTTGTTGTATCAAGTCAGTCCTGTTGTATAGGAGTCGGGTGATTCCGGGGGATGTTACCTCAGGCATCACCATTTTGTTTTGTGTCTGTCTTTTTCGTTTTGTTTTGAGTCTGTTTCTGCCAGGGAGCCAGTTGTACCAAAAGATTTGAATGAACAGCAGTAATTTTTGCACTTCTGTGTTCGCTTCTGCCATGTGCCAATTGTGCCAGAAAGTTTGAATGAAATGGCAGTGCATTCCACCTGCTCTCTTGTGCCCTAGAATCATTGCATTGACCTAAGTTTTTCAAAACTTTTTAAACACTGTGGTGAAAACGAAGAGGAAGGAATTCCTCGGGATTTGCAAAACTTTGATCATTTGAGAGAAAGAGAGGCGTACTAAGCCTTTAATGAAATCATGCTTGTTAGCGTGAGTACTGAGAAGGACCCTGGCTTGATTCAGACTGGTTTCACACTATCTTCAGCGCGAGCGATTTGTCGCTTTCTTAAAAACTTTCAAAAACAAAATGTTTTGCGCGGTCCTGCGAAGACCTGTGTGGAATCGCTCCTGAGATTGTGCAGCCTAGGATCACTCTCAGCCTCGAGACTCAACCCCTTTCGCTTCCAAACCTTGAATTTGAATTCAGAAGGTTCAATGGCCAACTACGATGTGAGGCCTGTGTGGCTAGATTTGAAGCAGCCCTCGAGCAAGAGGCACCAAAGTCAGATCAAGAAGATAAGACCTCGTCAGAAGAAGCTTGTGAAGCTAAAACAGAAACACCCCTCGAACTAGGGGCGAAAATGTCCGATGTGTTCGAAGGGCCGAAGACGGATCCTTCTGCAAATCGATACAGCAGCCACTCTCTTGGATTCAGATGACTTCAGGATCTCAAAACCATTTGGCATGGACAAAGCTACACTTTTACCCTTGAGAGGCTCGCTGGGCCGAAAACCCGGAAGGGCGGCCCAGGCAAAAGTTAGAGCAAGAAAAAGAACAAAAAAGAACAAAAAAAAGCAAAATGCAAAGAATGAAAAAAAGAAGAACAAACAAAAAAGAGAAGAAAATCAAAAGAAAAGAAATGAAATGAATTGAAAAAGAAAGAAGAACAAAGCTCGCAAGGTCGAAAACCCGCGACGGGCGCCTTGGCAAAAGTTAGAGCCTAAAAAGGAGAGGTTAATACCCGAGTGTACCTTAACCCCGAACTACGTGAGGCTTGATTCCCATCTTTGGGATACGTAGGCAACTTCATTCTGAAGTCCAGCCCTAAAACACTTCAAACTCAATCATGTCCATGTAATGGTTTTGATAATCTTTGCCTTCTCTATATCCGAGAGTTCGGTTGCAATCATCGCTCTGAGGACTGACTACAAGACACTATGGTGCCATTCAGACAAGGGGCAACTTTCCGTTGCCATTCAATGCACCACGGTGTCATTCAGACAAGGGGCAACTTTCCGTTGCCATTCCATGCGCTGCGGTGCTATCTAAACAAAGGGCAACTTTCCGTTGCCATTCAATGCGCCGCAGTGCCGTTTAAACAAGGGGCAACTTTCCGTTGCCATACAGTTCTCCTCAAGCAAGGGGCAATTTTCCTTCGAATCCGAGGTTGTGCATCTCGAGAGTAGGTTCCGTACTCGTTGAGCAGTGGTCGTTTGCAAAAATAGTTTTTGAGAATTTTTACTGAGGTTGACTAATCTTCTCGAAAAGTACTCCATTTTTCAAAACTGGACCATTTCTCGGACCCAAAAGAGGAAAATTTTCAGTGCTCACAGCCTAACTTGCATGATTTTAAATCAGAAAATTGAACAAGCATGTTAATCTAACTCTCATTTTGGTCAAAATTTTTAGGAGAAAACTAAAACAAAAAAAATGGTCAAAATAATGAACTAGGGGCACAGTTTGAGTCAGGCCTTCTGTCTTTTCCCCATTGTCAACATACTTGCCAAGAAAGGCACTCCACCTGCCAAGAAGGGCACTCTACCTGCCAGAATAGGGCACAACTAACGTTAACAGCAAAGGGCAGAAAGCTCTTACATCCTCCAGCCAACGAGGTATCAAGCCAAGTGCGAAGCACGAACTAGAATGGGGCAAGATATTCCACTCCATCATCTGGACAGATCTTATCACGTCCAAACTCGCCAGCAAAGCATCATCAACTGATGTTAGCTACAGATTTGCTACACACCCTGTCGTAGCGCAACCTTTCCGTGGGAGGAATTCACTAGCTGTGAGCGGAAAAAAGGGAATCTAGCGGAATGCTAAGGGCACGAGCCCACAATTTGCTGTTTATCCATCAACCACCCAGGGGAGGGATGAAAAATGAGAGATTGAAGAATAGAGAGACGTGCAATGAGAGGAAAAGTGAGAAGAGGGCTTTTTCAGAAAAACAGAGCTTGAGGGCCGAGTGATGTGAGAACTACAAATGAGAAAGGGTAGGAAACACTACCTGAATAGCATGCTTACCATGAGGCTAATTGCTAATGTGATATAACTGCCTGAATGCCTGTGGGTGAAGGTTGGGTTATTTGAATTGGAATAATTCATCAAATGTGTGTTTTAAGCCCACTAGATAGTGGCAAAATCATGTTTTCTAAACCCACCCGAGGGTGGCAAATCCACGTCTTAGCCTACTTGCGGGTAGCACCATCAAACCACTTTCAAATAAACAAACATGAAATGTTTTGTTCCAATTCAGGCAACTCAGTCTATACTTATATGCTGTGTGCATCACATAGTAACCTAGGCTAATAACCGGAATAAGGACACACAAAGTTTTCAAAAATTGATATCATGGTTAGTAGAGGCCGATCTTTGATCGGGCGAGCGGGGGTGCTCACGAAGTGACCTTCCCCAATCGTACCCAAGTTCCCGAGCCGAGGCAACTTTGGTGATGACGGACACGTGGCCTTTGGCACCGAGTCAGGGTTTCCTAAATTTCCCATTAAAAAAAAACATTTAGGTGGCGACTCTGTATCTGGCAAAGCAGTCCATGTTTGGCACTTCTTTTCAAAAATCTGTTTCTCAAAACGATTTGCCGGATTTGGACTCTTTGGTTCAGACTTAGAACCGTGACAAATTTGAGAGTCCTGAGCTGTAGTGACCCCAAAATGAACAGAACGGGAGCTCGTTCCTCCCGGGGCGTTCGGGGACGTCTACACCTACCTTTTCAGATTTACATGAGATGGGAGTACAGATCTAGAACGCTATGAAGCAGGGCCTTTTTGACCAGGAGAAGGAGCAGCCCAGGAGGGCGTTTTCCCGCAGTTCGAATGCGACCACCAGTGGTGATGCAGCTGCAAGATCTTCTGATGTGGGCATGGTTACTACCACCGTATCAAAAACAGCTACCCCATTCACCGGTGCATCCGGAAGTAGCCCACAAGGAACCAAGTACCCACCTCGAGTCAAGAGGGTTTTCACCCCACTTCATATGCCTTTGTCAAAGGCCCTAGAGGTCTTAATCCGGAAAAGACATCTGAAACCATTGGAACAACGGCCCTTACCCGATCCTATCCCTGCAAAGCATGATCATACCAAATACTGCGCCTACCATCAACAAACCGGTCATGACACCGACAGTTGCTTTCGTCTGCGCCATGATGTACAAGATCTGTTTGACAACGGGGTCATTCCCGCGCCAGTCCAGCAAAGTCTATCGGCACTCGATCAGTGAATTTGTGGGAGGGATAATGTGATCTGATCAGAGATTGAACCGGCTGTGGGTGGCACTCGATTTACTCCAGATGGGGGAAGGACAGGCACTGTTTTGAGCATTTGCGAATGCCAGTTTCTGACTTCGGTATTGGGTCAGTCTTGTTGTTTTATTTTGAGTCTGTCTTTTTGCTTTGAGTCAGTCTCTTTTTGTTTTGGGTCTATCTTGTTGTATCGAGTCAGTCCTGTTGTATAGGAGTCGGGTGATTCCGGGGGGTGTTACCTCGGGCATCACTATTTTGTTTTGTGTCTGTCTTTTTCGTTTTGTTTTGAGTCTGTTTCTGTCAAGGAGCCAGTAACACCAGAAGATTTGAATGAAACAGCAGTAATTTTTACACTTCTGTGTTCGCTTCTGCCATGTGCTAGTTGTGACGGAATCTGAATGAAATGGCAGTGCATTCCACCTACTCTCTTGTGCCCTAGAATCATTGCATCGACCTAAGTTTTCCAAAACTTTTTGAACACTGCAGTGAAAACGAAGAGGAAGGAATTCCTCGGGATTTGCAAAACTTTGATCATTTGACAAAAAGAGAGGCGTGCTAAGCCCTTAATGAATGAAATCATGCTTGTTAGCGTGAGTACTGAGAAGGACCCTGGCTTGATCCAGACTGGTTTCACACTATCTTCAGCACGAGTGATTTGTCGCTTTCTTAAAAACTTTCAAAAACAAAATGTTTTGCGCGGTCCTACGAAGACCTGTGTGGAATCACTCTTGAGATTGTGCAGCCTAGGATCGCTCTCAGCCTCGAGACTCAACCCCTTCGCTTCCAAACCTTGAAACTTGAATTCAGAAGGTTCAACGGTCAACTATGATGTGAGGCCTGTGTGGCCAGATTTGAAGCAGCCCTCGAACAAGAGGCCAGGAAAGTCAGGTCAAGAAGATCAGATCTCATCAGAAGAAGCTTACAAAGCAAAACAGCAGCCATTCTCCTGGATTCAAATGACTTCAGGATCTCAAAACCATTTGACATGGACAAAGCTACACTTTTACCCTTGAGAGGCTCGCTGGGCCGAAAACCCGGAAGGGCGACCCAGGCAAAAGTTAGAGCAAGAGAAAAATACAAAAAAAGAGAAGCAAAAAAATGCAAAGAAAAGAACAAAAAAAAATCAAAAAAGAAAAGAATTGAAAAGAAAAGAAAAACAAAGCTCGCAAGGTCGAAAACCCGCAACAGGCGCCTTGGCAAAAGTTAGAGCATAAAAAGGAGAGGTTAATACCCGAGTGTACCTTAACCCCGAACTACGTAAGGCTTGATTCCCATCTTTGGGATACGTAGGCAACTTCATCCTGAAGTCCAGCCATAAAACACTTCAAATTCGATTATGTCCATGCGATGGTTTTGGTCATCTTTGTCTTCTCTATATCTGAGAGTCTGGTTACGTTCGTCGCTCTGAGGACTGCCCACAAAACGCTGCAGTGCCATCCAAACAAGGGGCAACTTTCCGTTGCCATCCAATGCACCGCGGTGTCATTCAGACAAGGGGCAGCTTCCCGTCGCCATTCAACGCGCTGTGACGCCGTTCAAACAAGGGGCAACTTTCCGTTGCCATTCAATGCGCCGCGGTGCTGTTCAAACAAGGGGCAACTTTCCGTTGCCATGCAGTTCCCCTCAAGCAAGGGGCAATTTTCCTTCGAATCCGAGGTTGCGCATCTCAAGAGTAGGTTCCGTGCTCGTTGAGCAGTGGTCGTTTGCAAAAATAGTTTTTGAGAATTTTTACTGATGTTGACTAATCTTCTCGAAAAGTATTCCATTTTTAAAACTGGACCATTTCTTGGACCCAAAAGAGGAAAATTTTCAGTGCTCATGGCCTGACTTGCATGATTTTAAATCAGAAAATCGAACAAGCATGTTAATCTAACTCTCATTTTGGTCAAATTTTTTTTAGGAGAAAACTAAAACAAAAAATGGTCAAAATGATGAACTAGGGACACAGTTGAGTCAAGCTTCCTGTCTTTCCCATTGTCAACATACTTGCCAAGAAGGGAACTCTACCTGCCAGAATAGGGCACAACTGAAGTTAACAATAAAGGGCTGAAAGCTCTCTCATCCTCCAAGCAATGAAGTATCAAGCCAAGTGCGAAGCACGAACCGGAATGGGACAAGATATTCCACTCCCTTATCTAGACAGATCTGATTACGTCCGAACTCCCCAACAGAGCATCGTCAACCGATGTCAGCTACAGATTTGCTACACACCCAGTTGTAGCGCAACCTTTCCGTGGAAGGAATTCACTAGCTGTGAGTGGAAGAAAGAGAATCTAGCTGAGTGCTAGGGGCAAGAGCCTACAACTTTTTGTTTATCCATCAACCACCCTGGGGAGGGATAAAAATGAGAGATTGAAGAATAGAGAGATGTGCAATGAGAGGAAAAGTGAGAAGAGGGCTTTTTCAGAAAAACAGAGCTTGAGGGCCGAGTGATGTGAGAACCACAAATGAGAAAGGGTGGGAAACACTACCTGGTGAAGCAGGCTCCCTGTGCACGTCTGAGTGTCGTGTCTTTTTTTATTTTATCTCGATTCTTGTTTTGAGTCGTTTCAAGTGTTACTCGATGTGTCTAGGTTGTGTGCCTTTTATTTCCTTGTTGAGTCATTTTGCTGTGTTCAGTCGTAGGCTCAATACTTGGTCGAAAACTCATCTCTCAATTTCAAAAATGAATCGTTTTGTGTTCAGAGTGCCGTGTCGTTCTCCACATCTGTGCAAAATAAGATTCGTTCTTTCATAAAACCGCAGGGTTTAACCCAGGTCATGTCAGAACAGCAAAACTAGGACCTATTTGAAACTATATGGGTTCCAGACTACAAAGCAAAAGAAAAGAGGAAATGTCGGGTATCTGAGTTTGTTTCAACTTCAGTAAGTTCCGAGACTACATTTCGTGTGTACCTCTTCAAGTCTTGCCAAAGCTCCGAAGTACGAGTGTGCCTCTACCTCAAGCTCAAGATTAAGTCTGTTTCAAGCCAGGATGGCGATCAAAAGTGCTCTCCCTGAGTACCGTTCCCTGCCAGAGGCATCTTGGCTGTGTTCGCAATGAGTTCCTAGGAGACCAGCTGCGACGGTGGAAACTAGAGTTCGAATGGCTAATGCCTAGAACGTAAAGGTTCGGGATTTCCGGGACTAAAGTCCGGTTTAAATACCCAGAGGCGTGTCCTCGGCTTGAAATCTGTATGGAAGCCCCATAGGTTGAGATAGCGTGTATGCACCTCAATTCTGGATACTGAACCAACCTAGTCTGTCACCCCGTTGGAGAATAGGAAAAGTTGCGAATATGATCAGGAAGAAAGGCAACATCCAAAGTGTTCTACGTGAAGAATCCTTGTCAGTATTTCAGAGCCTTTGTACTGTGAGTTGAAGGTAAGTATTCGAACAGCACAAGGGGAGATCCCCGTCAGAGTAGAGCGGTTCATCGCCACTTGCCCCATGAGGTGCTTTCTAAAAAGTGCCACTACGCTTGTTTATTGCGTTCCTTAAACATCATGCGTTGTATTGCATTGTACCTACCAGGTTTCCTTCCCATTCATGCACGATATTGTATGTACGGTTCATTCAAAGAAGTTCGGTTTAAGATCATTTCTTTAGTGTATCTATCACACTTTCTTCATTCACTTTTGTGTATCTATCACATACATTCTCGTTTAGCGTATCAATCACACTTCATTCATTTAGTATATCAATCATACTCTGTTCACACTGTGCATCTATCACACTTTGTGTTCACATTTAGTATATCAATCATACTCTGTTCACATTGTGCATCTATCACACCTTGTGTTCATTTTCAGTATATCAATCATACTCTGTTCACACTGTGCATCTATCACACTTTGTGTTCATTTTCAGTATATCAATCATACTCTGTTCACTAAGTGCATTTATCACACTTCGTGTTCACATTCAGTATATCAATCATACTCTGTTCACTAAGTGCATCTATCACACTTTGTGTTCATATTCAGTATATCAATCATACTCTGCTCACATTGTGCATCTATCACACTTTGTGTTCATTTTCAGTATATCAATCATACTCTGTTCACTAAGTGTATCTGTCACACTTCGTGTTCACATTTAGTATATCAATCACACTTCATTCATATCTATCATACTTCGTTCGCATAGTGCATCTATCACACTTTGTGTTCACCTTTAGTGTATCCAACACACTCGTTCGCATAGTGCATCTATCACACTTTGTGTTCGCTTTTAGTGTATCAATCACACTCTGTTCACATAGTGCATCTATCACACTTTGTGTTCGCTTTTAGTATATCCATCATACTTGTTCATTAAGTGCATCTATCACACTTTATGTTCACTTTTTAGTGTATCAACCACACTCTACTCATATTGTGCATTTATTACATTTTGTGTTCACCTTCAGTGTATCAATCACACCCTCTTCACTTTGTGTACCTATCACACCCTGCTTCATTTAGTGTATCAATCACACTTTATTCATATAGTGTGTTCATCACACTCTCTTCACTTTTGTGTATCTATCACACATGCTCGCTAAGATTGCACCATAACTGCATGAAATGTAGTTCGATTTGCATTTTTGCTTAAAACAGTTGCATCTATTTGCGAATACTTGCTTCATTACAACTTGCTGCATTTGCATGATCATAAGTTATGTTCGGCTTCTTGCCTTATCATTTGCATTTTTCCCCTGCCTGCGGGCATGCCTGCGGGCACATCTCTGTTTATCTTGTATGTTTGTCTAAGTCTTCGGCCTTGTCAAAAATGGGTCGTCTCTGGGCTTTGACATTCACTCCGGTCACTTATGACTTTCGAGTTCTGCCAAAGAGGGGCAACTGTAGACACCCCACTTTTGACCGACCTTAAGACTTAGACGTCACCAGTTGAGCGCTCGGTGATACTACATATTATGCTCGTTCAGAAGTCTCAGAGTCTCGGCTGTGAACCCTGCCTCCGGACTTCCGAACCCTCTTTTGTGCTTTGCCTCGGTTTGCGAACCAGGCTCAATTTTCTCTGTTTCTTTTCCTGAGGGGAGGGAGAGGTCCCGTGGACCATCTCATGGTGGCCGTGGGCTACGTTTTGTGGTCGTAGGCCATTTTGTCCATTTCGGAGCCCGGTTTCCAGTTTTTCGGGACCGTTGGCCGTGTGCCTCGGTTCGGGACCGCCTAACCATCTCCGTTTGCTCTGGTTTTTGGCATGTGTCTTATTTTCTCCCTTTTAAGGGACACTGAGGCCTAAGAGACCCACTTCGTGGTCGAACACCACTCCCAGTGCCTAACAGCCAGTTTTCGGGGCCTCGGGCTGCGCGTTTCGGTCCCCAAACCTTCATTTTGCATCGGTTTGGGCTCATTTTTGGTGGAGACCTTATTTTCACTGTTAGAAAGCTTGTAGGAGGGTGGGAGGCCAGCAATTTTGCTGAAAGCCAACTTCTTTTTGGTCAAAAGTGGTTCAGCATGAATCCGGGAAGGAGAAAAATTTGCGCGGCTTCACCGAAACGGGCGTAACTCTTTGCACAAGAGGAATTAATATATAAGGACACCACCATTGGAAAGCTTACTTCTGGGGCTTCATTTTGCACTCAAGAATCTCCCAAGTCCAAGTTCGGGGGGGGGGAGATGTGGTTGGTTGAAGTCTGGTTGGACCGAATCTGCGCGGTTTCACGGAAAAGGGCATAACTTTTTCTACAGGAGGGATTTTAATGCAAGGTTTGCGCCATTGGAAAGCTAACTTCTGGGGCTTCATCCTAGGGGGTGGCCGGCCACTTTTTTCCCTTTGACCTAGTCGGGCGGCTAGGGGAAGTGGCCGGCCGGCCACCTGCAGCCAAAATGTCAGGCCGGCCTGCTTTTTCAAGTTGAGTACATTCCAGCTGTGCCTTGGTTTTCCCCCGAAAATATCTATATCCGGGGGACCCTTTTGGAGGAAAAAGAGGCCTCATTTCCCTCCACTTTTGCCTAGACCCTTCTCTCCCTCTCTTGCCTATATAGTTGGCCTCCCAACTCAAGAGAAAGGGTCACAAGAATTGGCTTGAGGATATACATACATATCACTCCATTTCCTTCAAGTTTTGGCTCCATTTTCTTCATCATCTTCAAGCTCTACCATCACTACTCCATTCCAGCAGCAAAGGAAGGGATTCCAGCAGCTTAGAGTCATCAAATCTGGTCCAAGAAGCAACAAAAGTGTTGGTCTTCAAGGGTAAGTAGACTTTCCCTCTTTTCTAGCTCATTTTTGCACCATTTCTTAGCCATATATGCCTACTGTTTTGAGCTCCGGCCCTAATTGAAAGTGGCCTTCTTTTGAGCTCTTTTTCACTTTTGCTTAAGGACTCAACACTGTTTGAGGCCCCCATATTGCACTTGCTTCAATATCTCCTTGTATGTCAATATTCTTGCATGCTTCACTAGCCTATCATTTTTCTATTTTTGGACCATGATCAGAACTGAAGTGGCCTTATTTTGACCTTATTAACATGTTTTATTAAGGGTCTTTGCTCGTTTGGTGAATGCTTTGTATACCTCATGTTATAGCCACTTTTGAGCCTCATTTTGCATTGCATTTCTAGCATGTTTTTGTACTGATTTTGGGGTTTCCATAAACTGTAAATGTGCATATTTTTGGTCCCTCTTCAGTGTTGTAGAAGGGCATTTTTCAGTTTGGGCTTTTCATATACCACTTGCTTCTTTGGCCACCTTTTGGCCCATTTTCTTGCATAAGAGCTTAGCCATATCTATGTTTGTTTTTGGGGTTTTTATAGTTCTGTAAATGTGCATATTTTGGGCCCCTCTTCAATGTTGTTGAAGGGCCCTAACCTGTTTGGAGTCATCAGCTGTGAGTTGCTTCATAACCTCATATTTAGGGCCATTTTTGCATACTAGTTTTGCCCTATTTATGTTTGCTGTTTGGCCATGCTTTGAACTGGAAAAATTCTTATTTTGGGGCTGCCTTGCTACTGTCTATTCATTGCATGTCCATATTGTGCATGTTTGGTATAGCTATAGGCCATTTCGGGTGCCAAAATTCATGTTTCGGGGCTATTCCATGCATCGGATGTACTTTCGCCTCATTTCGGGGCTGTTTCCCCCCACATTTCAGTGCTGAAATTCCATTAGCATGTTTGCATATCATTTTTCATGCCATTGCCTCGATTTGCGTGCCCGTGTGCACGCATTTCGAGGCACATCATTTTCATCCATTGGCCTCTTATGTGAGTGTGGCTGAGGCTCTCTCATGTTGGTATAAGCCCATATCATATTTTCATGTCATTTGCATTGCGTATGCCATTGCCTTGGTTTGCGTGCCCGTGTGCACGCATTTCGAGGCACTTCATTTTCATCCATCGGCCTCTTATGTGAGTGTGGCTGAGGCTCTCTCATATTAGTATAAGTCCATGTTGCATTCTATATGCCATTTTAGCCATATTGCATTGCATATGCCATTACCTCGATTTGCGTGCCCGTGTGCACGCATGTCGAGGCACATCATTTTCATCCATTGGCCTCTTATGTGAGTGTGGCTGAGGCTCTCTCATGTTGGTATAAGCCCATATCATATTTTCATGTTATTTGCATTGCGTATGCCATTGCCTCGGTTTGCGTGCCCGTGTGCACGCATTTCGAGGCACTTCATTTTCATCCATCGGCCTCTTATGTGAGTGTGGCTGAGACTCTCTCATATTAGTATAAGTCCATGTTGCATTCTATATGCCATTTTAGCCATATTGCATTGCGTATGTCATTGCCTCGGTTTGCGTGCCCATGTGCACGCATTTCGTGGCACCTCATTTTCATAACATTGTGTATGTTAGGATTGTATCTTAGTCGCATTTCATGCATGTCATGCATATTGCATCATGTTCGGGATAGGAGTTAGCCCGGGCACGGGAAACGAGGTGCATTTCGTACTTCGAGTGACGGAATGTATCTCAATTCCCCAGTCACCGACACTCCGGATCATCCATGATGGAGTTAGTTCTCGTTGTGTTTTCATGTGCATTCATCCCATATTAAATTGTGCAATTCGACTCCTCGGCCATCATGCCTCGATATGCGTGATTGGTGGCACGAGGATCGAGGCATGCATATATCTGTGAAAATACATTGCTATGCCCCTTTCCTGCTCTCTGTTGCAGCAAAATGAAGAATCAGTAACTTTTCAGAGTTTGGCACGCTTTCCAAGAATAACTGCTAAACAGAGGCTAATTAGGGCATCCCGGTGGATTTCCGCGCAAGGCAGCCCAGACATGCATCATTCATCAGAAGCAAGGCAGTCCTTGGCTTGCATGCCAGTTTTACAGTTTTCTTAGTTAATTTGTTAATTAATTAGGAATTTGTATATTATTCGGACTGTAATATTTGGACTGTAATATTCTTTTATTCGGGACTGTATATTTATTCGGACCCTCTGCGCGAGGGCACAACTGTAATAAGTGTGCGTGTGTGTGTTGTATGTCTTCCAACCCCACGTCTTTCTCCCTTTTATTTATCTGCTTATGATGGTTAGATTAGGGAATATTTCAATTAGCATACAGTATGACAGCATGTTTGCATCATTCATCCGTTTTGCATGCACCGGGCTCGGCGCATCATACTAACTGCATTGTATTTTCAATTCCAAATTGAATACATGTTAGCTGTAGCATTCCATATGCCATGTTTAGAATAGCCGAGCCTACTATAGGTTGCATTTTTGCATGTGTTGCATTAGGCATTTCTGTATACTTAGGGTCATGCATGATTTCTAATGTGATTTCCATTTTGGCTTGGAGTACTCGGTAAGTTTTATGCTTTAGCATCCTTGCATGCGTGTGAGTGACTGCCATGACAGCATGCTTACCATGAGGCTATTTGCTTATGTGATATAACTGCCTGAATGCCTGTGGGTGAAGGTTGGGTTATTTGGATTGGAACAAATCATTGACTGTGAGTTTTAAGCCCACTAGATAGTGGCAAAACCATCTCTTCTTAAGCCCACCTGCGGGTGGCAAAATCTGCATTTTAAGCGTACTTGCGAGTAACAAACCATCTTTCAAATAAACAAGCATGAAATGTTTTGTTCCAATTCGGGCGACCCAGTCTATACTTATATGCTGTGTGCATCACATAGTAACCTAGGCTAATAACCGGAATAAGGACACACAAAGTTTTCAAAAATAGATATCATGGTTAGTAGAGGCCGATCTTTGATCGGGCGAGCGGGGGTGCTCACGAAGTGACCTTCTCCAATCGTACCCAAGTTCCCGAGCCGAGGCAACTTTGGTGATGATGGACACGTGGCCTTAGGCAACGAGTCAGGGTTTCCTAAATTTCCCAAAACAAAATATTTAGGTGGCGACTCTGTATCTAGCAAAGCAGTCCATGTTTGGCACTTCTTTCAAAAATCTATTTTCTCAAAACAATTTGCCAGATTTGGACTCTTTGGTTCAGATTAAGAACCGTGACACGAATCGAGTCCGAGCTGTAGCGAGGTCCCCCGCGGGCTTGTTACAGTTTCTGGCGACTCTGCTGAGGACTTAGAGAACTTGACTCGAACTCTTGATATCTGTTTTTGACTACACTTGTGTGTTTCTTTGCATTGCATTTGCACTGGTGCGCCTAGGACACCGTGTTTGCCATCTGCTATTCCTGAACGGTTTGCCAGAGGCTTGTCTTGTCAAGGCATGACCATAAGGCTGACCGGTTGTGGGCTCTGCCAGTATGGGAACACAAACCCCGGTTTTACCGGGGCACCCTTTTTGACCATTCGACCTAGTGCATATTCGGATCCATAGTGACCATTCCAAACTAGGACAGGTTGCTTACCCGTTTATAGGTTGTTTGAAACCGCTGCGTGCGTAGTGAAGCCCTAGCTCCTGACAAAATAGGACAGGGAAACCCTACCCCAACATAGGGGTGTTTTGGCTCTCACTTGTCTGCTATGTGCTTTTAGAGTGCGTCTCTACAGGAATGCATGTATCAGTTTGCAAGTCTGGGCATCAGGCCTGCGGGCATTACTATCAATATTTGGGAGTCAGCTTTACCTGTGGGTATCAAACTCGGATTTGGCGCAGATTTTTTAGACAGAATTCAGTAGAGGGCACACTCATTCAACTATGCTCGTATCTGTTCAGATGGAATCAGGCTGAGATGCTGTCTGTTTTCTCTTTTGCTAGGGTAGTCTGGGAACCATAGCTTCAGAAGGCTCCGATGTCCCCCGAGGTTCATCGAACTTGTGCTGATAGACTTTGTTAGGTCAGAGATTCAGTTCAAAGGCAATCAGTGTTCCTTCGCCAGAGGCAAGGTAAAAAGGGCTAGTCGGGCACAAATCACCGGTTCAGCAGTTACCAGATCAGTGGCCCTTATCCACCCCACCAGTGAACAGTCAGGCTGAGGTCTCAGTTCCTACTGCAGGGATAGATACCAATCAGTCAGATGGAACAGTAGAACACGTCAGGGATGGAGGCCATGATGCGCCAGATGCAAGAAAGTATGAAACTCATGCAGCAGGATGCTGCCCGTCAGGAGGAATTTTCCAAACAGCAGGCTGCGATCATGGCCCAGCAGGCCGAGCTCATCATCAAGCTGCAACAGCAAAGCGGCGCGTCCGCTTCACAACAAGTTCCTCCCCCAGCAGGAGCTCCAGCACCTGGGGAGATGCCAAACGTCCGGGATGATACGGACATTCCAGGCGGGCCAGCTCCGCCCCCAATTTTACCTCAACTATCCAAAACACCTACCAGTCTACCGGACTCTCCCTTCGAGTTCGAGGTCGACCCCACAGCGTTGAAGTTGAGCAAGCTTGAAAAGTTGTTCAAGAAATCTCAGGGGGTAAAGTCCATCCCGGGCATCGAGGACGGGTACACCGACGCAGCTGTAACTCTGCCGGACAGGTTCAAGATGCCTCACATCAACCGTTTTGATGGGTCAGGAGATCCCATGGTCCACCTGAGTCTGTTTTCAGATGTTTTGCGCCCGATGGGCTTGACAAGATTACAGAAGCTCTCCCTTTTTGGCAGGACCCTGTCAGGTATTGCGGTCACCTGGTATGCCAAATTGGAGGATTCAGTAAAACGAAGCTGGGAGGAGATGGTCGAGGCCTTCGTCGCGCAATATTCATACAATACCCAAATTGAGATTACGACCCGTGATCTTGAGACGACAAGACAGGAGCCTAAGGAGAACTTCTCAGAATTCGTGGCCTGCTGGAGAGCCAAAGCCTCAATGATGACCATTAGGCCAACGGATAAGGATCAAATACGGATGGTTGTGCGCAACCTCCAGCCCAAACTAATGCAGAAAATGATCGTGCTCCCCTTCCCTACTGTAGACACCCCATTTTTGACCGACCTTAAGACTCAGACGTCACCGATTGAGCGCTTGGTGATGTTGCATAATGTGCTCGTTCAGAAGTTTCAGAGTCGCGGCCGTGAGCCCTGCCTCCGGACTTCCGAACCCTCTTTTATACTTTGCCTCGGTTTGCGAACCAGGCTCGATTTTCTCTGTTTCTTTTCCTGAGGGGAGGGAGAAGTCCAGTAGACCATCTGTCAGTGGCCGTGGGCTACATTTTGTGGCCGTAGGCCATTTTGCCCATTTCGGAGTCCGGTTTCCGATTTTTTGGGACCGTTGGCCGTGTGCCTCGGTTCGGGACCGCCTAACCATCTCCGTTTGTTCTGATTTTTGGCATACTTCCTTTATACTCCCTTTTGAGGGACACTGGGGGCTGAGAAACCCACTTCGTGGCCGAATGCCACTTTCGGTGCTTAACAGCCCATTTTCGGGACCTCGAACTGCGCGTTTTGGCCCCCGAACATTCGTTTTGCAACGGTTTTCGTTCATTTTTGGCAGGAACCTCTGTTTTATCACCGGGGAGGTCACTGAAGGGTGAGAGGCCAGTAATTGTTGCAGCAACCAGTTATACATCCTCCGACGCCCTCCGGCGCCCGTTTTTCACACTTCCGGGCTAATGTTGAACACCTTGGGCCCATTTTCTCGAACTTTGAACCACATATTTGTGATGTACACACATGGGAGGACCCTAAAAAATGGTGGCCGGCCATTAATGTTACTTGACCCTTTTGACCCCTCCTTCCGGGCTAATGTTGAACCCCTTGAACCCTTTTTCTTGGACTTTTAACCACAGAGTTGTGTTGTACACAAATAGGAGGACACCATCAGTTGGTGGCCGGCCACTAAATCAGATTGACCCTTTTGACCCCTAGCCGGCCGGCTAGGGGGTGTGGCCGGCCGGCCACCTGCAGCAAAAGTAACTGGCCGGCCGAGTTCCTTGCACTGTGCACTTTACAGCTGTGGAGCTTTATCCCCCAGAAAATATCTTTATCCGGGGGATATTTTGTGGGGGAAAGTTGCTCTCCTTTTCCCCCACCTTTACACCCCCTTTTTGGCCCTTATAACCAGCTGGTGGCTTCACTTGTAGGGGTTAGAAAAATTGTTCTTCAAGCTTCCATACACAAAGCCATCTTTATCCCTCTCATTTCCTTGAAACTTCCAAGTCCCTAATCATCATTTCTTCTACACCACCAAGCTCTACCACCACCACCTCATTTCCAGCAACAAGGAAGGCTTCTCAAAGGCTAAAGGAGCTGCAAATTGGTCCAAGAAGCAACAAAAGCTTTAGTCTTCAAGGGTAAGTAACACTTCTCCTCTTTTGACCCTTTTTCTTGATTCATTTGTAAGCCCCACATGCTTTTTGTTTCAAGCTCCGGCCCTAACTGAAAGGGGCCCTCTTTTGAGCTCATCTTCACTTTTCATTAAGGGCTCAACCCTGTTTGAACCCTCCATGATGCACTTGCTTCATTGATCCTCTTATATGTCATAATCTTGCATGCTATTTTTGGCCCATGAGTAATCTATTGTTGAGCATGTTGTAAACTGCTATTAGGCTTATTTTGAGCCCCTCTTCAACATTGAAGAAGGGCTCAACACCATTTGGGACTTCCATGTTGTACTTACCTTTATACTCCTCTTTTCTTCCCCATTCTTGCATGCAATGGCAGCCTACCATGCTTTTGTTTTTGGCCATTTTACAGTTCTGAAAAAGTGCTTATTTTGGTCCATTATTCATATTTCATTTAGGTCCTTTCATGGTTTGGGACCTCCATATGCCACTTCATGTTATATCTCTCTTTTATTCCCCATTCTTGCATGTTTAGTTAGCCTATCATGCTTTTGTTTTTGGCCATTTTACAGTTCTGGAAATAGTCCTATTTTGGCCCATTCTACATGTTTTATTAAGGGTCTTTGGCTGTTTGGTGAATATTTTGCATACCTCATGTTATAGCCACTTTTGAACCTCATTTTGCATCACATTTCTATCATGTTTGTATACTGATTTTGGGGCTGCCATATACTGTAAATATTCATATTTTTGGTCCCTCTTAAGTGTTGTAGAAGGGAATTTTTCAGTTTGGATTTTTCTTATATCACTTGCTTCATTACCCCTCTTTTGGCCCCTATTCTTGCATGCCATTTTTGCCATACCTATGCTTGCTGTTTGGCCATGTTTATAACTGTGAAAGTGCCTTTTATGGGACTGTCTAGCTTCTGTCTTTGCATTGCATGTCCATATTGTGCATGTTTGGCATAGCTATAGGCCATTTCAGGTGCCTAAATTCGCATTTCGGGACAATTCCATGCATTTGGTGTCATTTCGCCTCATTTCGGGACTGTTTTCCCCCATATCTTAGTGCTGAAATTCTATTAGAATGATTGCTATTCATTTCATGTCATTTACATCGCATTCTGCCATTGCCTCGGTTTGCGTGCCCGTGTGCACGCATTTCGAGGCACTCCATTTTCATCCGCCGGCATCCTATGTGAGTGTGGCTGAGGCTCACTCATGTTGGTATAAGCCCATATCATGTTTTCATGTCATTACGTCGCATTCTGCCATTGCCTCAGTTTGCGTGCCCGTGTGCACGCATTTCGAGGCACTTCATTTTTATCCGCCGGCATCCTATGTGAGTGTGGCTGAGGCTCACTCATGTTAGTATAAGCCCATATCATTTCCCATGTCATTACATCACATTCTGCCATTGCCTCGGTTTGCGTGCCCATGTGCATGCATTTCGAGGCACTTCATTTTCATCATTCGGCTTCTTATGTGAGATTGGCTGAGGCTCTCTCATGTTAGTATAAGTCCATGTTACATTTTCCATGTCATTTGCATTGCATTCTGTCATTTCCTCGGTTTGCGTGTCCGTGTGCACGCATTTCGAGACATATCATTTTCATAGCATAGTGCATATTAGGTTGTATCTTAGATCACATTCTGTCATTTTCTCGGTTTACGTACCCGTGTGCACGCATTTCGAGGCATATCATTTTCATAGCATAGTGCATATTAGGTTGTATCTTAGATCACATTCTGTCATTTTCTCGGTTTGCGTGCCCGTGTGTACGCATTTCGAGACATATCATTTTCATAGCATAGTGCATACTAGGTTGTATCTTAGATTGCATTCTGTCATTTTCTCGGTTTGCGTGCCCGTGTGCACGTACTTCGAGGCATATCACTTTCATAGCATGGTGTATGTTAGGATTGTATCTTAGTCGCATTTCATGCATATCATGCATATTGCATCGTGTTCGAAATAGGAGTTAGCCCGGGCACGGGAAACGAGGTGCATTTCGTACTCCGAGTGACGGAATGTGTCTCAATTCCCCAGTCACCGACACTCCGGATTATCCATGATGGAGTTAGGTTTTAGCTGTAGTTTCATGTGCATTCATTCTATATTGAGTTGTGCATTTCGACTCCTCGGCCATCATGCCTCGGTATGCGTGATTGGTGGCACGAGGATCGAGACATGCATATATCTATGCAAATACATTGCTATGCCCCTTTCCTGCTCTCTGTTGCAGCAAAACGAAGAATCAACAACTTTTTTGGGGCTTGGCACGCATTTCAAGAACATGTGTAAACAGAGGCTAATTGGGGCATTCCGGTGGATTTCCGCGCAAGACAACCCGGACATGCATCATCCATCAGAAGCAAGGCAGTCCCTGGCTTGCACGCCAGTTTTACAGCTTTCTTAGTTAATTTGTTAATTAATTAGGAATTTGTACATTATTCGGACTGTAATATTTTGGACTGTAATATTCTTTTATTCGGGACTGTATATTTATTTGGACCCTCTGCGCGAGGGCATAATTGTAATAAGTGTGCGTGAGTGTGATGTATGTCTTCCAACCCCACGTCTTTCTTCCCTTTTATTTACTAGCTTACGATGGTTAGATTAGGGCATGTTTCAATTAGCATACAGTATGATAGCATGTTTGCATTCATTCATCTGTTTTGCATGCACCGGGCTCGGCGCACCATACTAACTGCATCGTACTTTCAATTCCAAATTGAATACATGTTAGTTGTAGCATTTCATATGTCATGTTTAGAATAGCCGAGCCTGCTATAGTTGCATTTTTGCATGTGTTGCATTAGGCATTTCTGTATATTTAGGATCATGCATGATTTCTAATAAACTTCTTTTTTTAGCTTGGAGTACTCGGTGAGTTTTATGCTTTAGCATCCTTGCATGCGTGTGAGTGACTGCCATGAATAGCATGCTTACCATGAGGCTAATTGCTAATGTGATATAACTGCCTGAATGCCTGTGGGTGAAGGTTGGGTTATTTGAATTGGAATAATTCATCAAATGTGTGTTTTAAGCCCACTAGATAGTGGCAAAATCATGTTTTCTAAACCCACCCGAGGGTGGCAAATCCACGTCTTAGCCTACTTGCGGGTAGCACCATCAAACCACTTTCAAATAAACAAACATGAAATGTTTTGTTCCAATTCAGGCAACTTAGTCTATACTTATATGCTGTGTGCATCACATAGTAACCTAGGCTAATAACCGGAATAAGGACACACAAAGTTTTCAAAAATTGATATCATGGTTAGTAGAGGCCGATCTTTGATCGGGCGAGCGGGGGTGCTCACGAAGTGACCTTCCCCAATCGTACCCAAGTTCCCGAGCCGAGGCAACTTTGGTAATGACGGACACGTGGCCTTTGGCACCGAGTCAGGGTTTCCTAAATTTCCCATTAAAAAAAAAACATTTAGGTGGCGACTCTGTATCTGGCAAAGCAGTCCATGTTTGGCACTTCTTTTCAAAAATCTGTTTCTCAAAACGATTTGCCGGATTTGGACTCTTTGGTTCAGACTTAGAACCATGACAAATTTGAGAGTCCTGAGCTGTAGTGACCCCAAAATGAACAGAACGGGAGCTCGTTCCTCCCGGGGCGTTCGGGGACGTCTACAGTTTCTGGCTACTCTGCTGGGGATTTAGAGAACTTGACTCGAACTCATGATATCTGTTTTTGACTACACTTGTGTGTTTCTTTGCATTGCATTTGCATTGGTGCGCCTAGGACACCGTGTTTGCCATCTGCTATTCCTGAACGGTTTGCCGGAGGCTTGTCTTGTCAAGGCATGACCATAAGGCTGACCGGTTGTGGGCTCTGCCAGCATGGGAACACAAACCCCGGTTTTACCGGGGCACCCTCTTTGACCATTCGACCTAGTGCATATTCGGATCCACAGTGACCATTCCAAACTAGGACAGGTTGCTTACCCGTTTATAGGTTGTTTGAAATCGCTGTGTACGTAGTGAAACCCTAGCTCCTGACAAAATAGGACAGGGAAACCCTACCCCAACATAGGGGTGTTTTGGCTCTCACTTGTCTGCTATGTGCTTTTAGAGTGCGTCTCTACAGGAATGCATGTATCAGTTTACAAGTTTGGGCATCAGGCCTGCGGGCACCAGTTCAGTATTTGGGAGTCAGCTTTACCTGTGGGTATCAGACTCAGATTTGGGGCAGAATTTTGGGGCAGAATTCAGTAGAGGGCACACTCATTCAACTATGCGCGTATCTGTTCAGATGGAATCAGGCTAAGATGCTGTCTGTTTTCTCTTTTGCTAGGTAGTCTGGGAACCATAGCTTCAGAAGGCTCCGATATCCCCGAGGTTCATCGAACTTGTGCTGATAGACTTTGTCAGGTCAGAGACTCAGTTCAAGGGCAATCAGTGTTCCTTTGCCAGAGGCAGGGTAAAAGGGCTAGTCGGGCACAAATCACCGGTTCAGCAGTTACCAGGTCAGCGGCCCTTACCCACCCCACCAGTGAACAGTCAGGCTGAGGTCTCAGTTTCTACTGCAGGGATAGATACCAACCAGTCAGATGGATCAGCCAAACACATCAGAGATGGAGGCAATGATGCGCCAGATGCAAGAAAGTATGAAACTCATGCAGCAGGATGCTGCCCGTCAGGAGGAATTTGCCAAACGGCAGGCTGCAATCATGGCCCAGCAAGCCGAGCTCATCACCAAGCTGCAACAGCAAAGCAGCGCGTCCGCTTCACAACAAGTTCCTCCCCCAGCAGGAGTTCCAGCACCTGGGGAGACGCCAAATGTCCAGGAAGGTACGAACATTCCGGTAGGGCCGGCTCTGCCCCCAATTTTACCTCAACTATCCAAAACACCTACCAATCTACCGGACTCTCCCACCGAGTTCGAGGTTGACCCCACAGCGTTGAAGTTGAGCAAGCTTGAAAAGTTGTTCAAGAAATCCCAGGGGGTAAAGTCCATCCCGGACATTGAGGACGGGTACACCAACGCAGCAGTAACTCTGCCGGACAGGTTCAAGATGCCTCACATCGACCGTTTTGATGGGTCAGGAGATCCCATCGTCCACCTGAGCTTGTTTTCAGATGTTTTGCGCCCGATGGGCTTGACAAGATTGCAGAAGCTCTCCCTTTTTGGCAGGACCCTGTCGGGTATTGCAGTCACCTGGTATGCCAAATTGGAGGATTCAGTGAAACGAAGCTGGGAGGAGATGGCCGAGGCCTTCGTCGCACAATATTCATACAATACCCAAATCGAGATTACGACCCGTGATCTTGAGACGATGAGGCAGGAGCCGAAGGAGAGCTTCTCAGAATTCGTGACCCGCTGGAGAGCCAAAGCCTCAATGATGACCATTAGGCCAACGGATAAGGATCAAATACAGATGATTGTGCGCAATCTCCAGCCCAAGCTAATGCAGAAAATGATTGTGATCCCCTTCCCTACCTTTTCAGATTTGCATGAGATGGGAGTACAGATCGAGGACGCTATGAAGTAGGGCCTTTTTGACCAGGAGAAGGAGCAGCCCAGGAGGGCGTTTTCCCGCAGTTCGAATGCGACCACCAGTGGTGATGCAGCTGCAAGATCTTTTGATGTGGGCATGGTGGCTACCACCGTATCAAAAACAGCTACCCCATTCACCGGTGCGTCCGGAAGTAGTTCACAAGGGACCAAATATCCACCCCGAGTCAAGAGGGTTTTCACCCCGCTTTATATGCCTTTGTCAAAAGCTCTAGAGGCCTTAATCCGAAAAGGACATCTGAAGCCATTGGAACAACGGCCTTTACCTGATCCTATCCCTGCAAAGCATGATCAGACTAAGTACTGCGCCTACCATCAGCAAACAGGCCATACTACCGACGACTGCTTTCGTCTGCGCCATGATGTACAAGATCTGTTTGACAACGGGATCATCCCCGCGCCAGTCCAGCAAAGTCTATCGGCACTTGATAGGTGAACTTGTGGGGGGGATAATGTGATCTAATCAAGGAATGAACCACCTGCGGATGGCGTTCAGATTATTCCAGCTGTGGTGGATGGCATGCACTGTTTTGAGCAATGTACAAGTGCTGTTAATTTTGCGTTCTGACTTGGGTATTGGGTCAGTCTTGTTGTTTTATTTTGAGTCTGTCTTTTTGTTTTGAGTCAGTCTCTTTTTGTTTTGGGTCTATCTTGTTGTATCAAGTCAGTCCTGTTGTATAGGAGTCGGGTGATTCCGGGGGATGTTACCTCGGGCATCACCATTTTGTTTTGTGTCTGTCTTTTTCGTTTTGTTTTGAGTCTGTTTCTGCCAGGGAGCCAGTTGTACCAAAAGATTTGAATGAACAGCAGTAATTTTTGCACTTCTGTGTTCGCTTCTGCCATGTGCCAATTGTGCCAGAAAGTTTGAATGAAATGGCAGTGCATTCCACCTGCTCTCTTGTGCCCTAGAATCATTGCATTGACCTAAGTTTTTCAAAACTTTTTAAACACTGTGGTGAAAACGAAGAGGAAGGAATTCCTCGGGATTTGCAAAACTTTGATCATTTGAGAGAAAGAGAGGCGTACTAAGCCTTTAATGAAATCATGCTTGTTAGCGTGAGTACTGAGAAGGACCCTGGCTTGATTCAGACTGGTTTCACACTATCTTCAGCGCGAGCGATTTGTCGCTTTCTTAAAAACTTTCAAAAACAAAATGTTTTGCGCGGTCCTGCGAAGACCTGTGTGGAATCGCTCCTGAGATTGTGCAGCCTAGGATCACTCTCAGCCTCGAGACTCAACCCCTTTCGCTTCCAAACCTTGAATTTGAATTCAGAAGGTTCAATGGCCAACTACGATGTGAGGCCTGTGTGGCTAGATTTGAAGCAGCCCTCGAGCAAGAGGCACCAAAGTCAGATCAAGAAGATAAGACCTCGTCAGAAGAAGCTTGTGAAGCTAAAACAGAAACACCCCTCGACCTAGGGGCGAAAATGTCCGATGTGTTCGAAGGGCCGAAGACGGATCCTTCTGCAAATCGATACAGCAGCCACTCTCTTGGATTCAGATGACTTCAGGATCTCAAAACCATTTGGCATGGACAAAGCTACACTTTTACCCTTGAGAGGCTCGCTGGGCCGAAAACCCGGAAGGGCGGCCCAGGCAAAAGTTAGAGCAAGAAAAAGAACAAAAAAGAACAAAAAAAAGCAAAATGCAAAGAATGAAAAAAAGAAGAACAAACAAAAAAGAGAAGAAAATCAAAAGAAAAGAAATGAAATGAATTGAAAAAGAAAGAAGAACAAAGCTCGCAAGGTCGAAAACCCGCGACGGGCGCCTTGGCAAAAGTTAGAGCCTAAAAAGGAGAGGTTAATACCCGAGTGTACCTTAACCCCGAACTACGTGAGGCTTGATTCCCATCTTTGGGATACGTAGGCAACTTCATTCTGAAGTCCAGCCCTAAAACACTTCAAACTCAATCATGTCCATGTAATGGTTTTGATAATCTTTGCCTTCTCTATATCCGAGAGTTCGGTTGCAATCATCGCTCTGAGGACTGACTACAAGACACTATGGTGCCATTCAGACAAGGGGCAACTTTCCGTTGCCATTCAATGCACCACGGTGTCATTCAGACAAGGGGCAACTTTCCGTTGCCATTCCATGCGCTGCGGTGCTATCTAAACAAAGGGCAACTTTCCGTTGCCATTCAATGCGCCGCGGTGCCGTTTAAACAAGGGGCAACTTTCCGTTGCCATACAGTTCTCCTCAAGCAAGGGGCAATTTTCCTTCGAATCCGAGGTTGTGCATCTCGAGAGTAGGTTCCGTACTCGTTGAGCAGTGGTCGTTTGCAAAAATAGTTTTTGAGAATTTTTACTGAGGTTGACTAATCTTCTCGAAAAGTACTCCATTTTTCAAAACTGGACCATTTCTCGGACCCAAAAGAGGAAAATTTTCAGTGCTCACAGCCTAACTTGCATGATTTTAAATCAGAAAATTGAACAAGCATGTTAATCTAACTCTCATTTTGGTCAAAATTTTTAGGAGAAAACTAAAACAAAAAAAATGGTCAAAATAATGAACTAGGGGCACAGTTTGAGTCAGGCCTTCTGTCTTTTCCCCATTGTCAACATACTTGCCAAGAAAGGCACTCCACCTGCCAAGAAGGGCACTCTACCTGCCAGAATAGGGCACAACTAACGTTAACAGCAAAGGGCAGAAAGCTCTTACATCCTCCAGCCAACGAGGTATCAAGCCAAGTGCGAAGCACGAACTAGAATGGGGCAAGATATTCCACTCCATCATCTGGACAGATCTTATCACGTCCAAACTCGCCAGCAAAGCATCATCAACTGATGTTAGCTACAGATTTGCTACACACCCTGTCGTAGCGCAACCTTTCCGTGGGAGGAATTCACTAGCTGTGAGCGGAAAAAAGGGAATCTAGCGGAATGCTAAGGGCACGAGCCCACAATTTGCTGTTTATCCATCAACCACCCAGGGGAGGGATGAAAAATGAGAGATTGAAGAATAGAGAGACGTGCAATGAGAGGAAAAGTGAGAAGAGGGCTTTTTCAGAAAAACAGAGCTTGAGGGCCGAGTGATGTGAGAACTACAAATGAGAAAGGGTAGGAAACACTACCTGAATAGCATGCTTACCATGAGGCTAATTGCTAATGTGATATAACTGCCTGAATGCCTGTGGGTGAAGGTTGGGTTATTTGAATTGGAATAATTCATCAAATGTGTGTTTTAAGCCCACTAGATAGTGGCAAAATCATGTTTTCTAAACCCACCCGAGGGTGGCAAATCCACGTCTTAGCCTACTTGCGGGTAGCACCATCAAACCACTTTCAAATAAACAAACATGAAATGTTTTGTTCCAATTCAGGCAACTCAGTCTATACTTATATGCTGTGTGCATCACATAGTAACCTAGGCTAATAACCGGAATAAGGACACACAAAGTTTTCAAAAATTGATATCATGGTTAGTAGAGGCCGATCTTTGATCGGGCGAGCGGGGGTGCTCACGAAGTGACCTTCCCCAATCGTACCCAAGTTCCCGAGCCGAGGCAACTTTGGTGATGACGGACACGTGGCCTTTGGCACCGAGTCAGGGTTTCCTAAATTTCCCATTAAAAAAAAACATTTAGGTGGCGACTCTGTATCTGGCAAAGCAGTCCATGTTTGGCACTTCTTTTCAAAAATCTGTTTCTCAAAACGATTTGCCGGATTTGGACTCTTTGGTTCAGACTTAGAACCGTGACAAATTTGAGAGTCCTGAGCTGTAGTGACCCCAAAATGAACAGAACGGGAGCTCGTTCCTCCCGGGGCGTTCGGGGACGTCTACACCTACCTTTTCAGATTTGCATGAGATGGGAGTACAGATCTAGAACGCTATGAAGCAGGGCCTTTTTGACCAGGAGAAGGAGCAGCCCAGGAGGGCATTTTCCCGCAGTTCGAATGCGACCACCAGTGGTGATGCAGCTGCAAGATCTTCTGATGTGGGCATGGTTACTACCACCGTATCAAAAACAGCTACCCCATTCACCGGTGCATCCGGAAGTAGCCCACAAGGAACCAAGTACCCACCTCGAGTCAAGAGGGTTTTCACCCCACTTCATATGCCTTTGTCAAAGGCCCTAGAGGTCTTAATCCGGAAAAGACATCTGAAACCATTGGAACAACGGCCCTTACCCGATCCTATCCCTGCAAAGCATGATCATACCAAATACTGCGCCTACCATCAACAAACCGGTCATGACACCGACAGTTGCTTTCGTCTGCGCCATGATGTACAAGATCTGTTTGACAACGGGGTCATTCCCGCGCCAGTCCAGCAAAGTCTATCGGCACTCGATCAGTGAATTTGTGGGAGGGATAATGTGATCTGATCAGAGATTGAACCGGCTGTGGGTGGCACTCGATTTACTCCAGATGGGGGAAGGACAGGCACTGTTTTGAGCATTTGCGAATGCCAGTTTCTGACTTCGGTATTGGGTCAGTCTTGTTGTTTTATTTTGAGTCTGTCTTTTTGCTTTGAGTCAGTCTCTTTTTGTTTTGGGTCTATCTTGTTGTATCGAGTCAGTCCTGTTGTATAGGAGTCGGGTGATTCCGGGGGGTGTTACCTCGGGCATCACTATTTTGTTTTGTGTCTGTCTTTTTCGTTTTGTTTTGAGTCTGTTTCTGTCAAGGAGCCAGTAACACCAGAAGATTTGAATGAAACAGCAGTAATTTTTACACTTCTGTGTTCGCTTCTGCCATGTGCTAGTTGTGACGGAATCTGAATGAAATGGCAGTGCATTCCACCTACTCTCTTGTGCCCTAGAATCATTGCATCGACCTAAGTTTTCCAAAACTTTTTGAACACTGCAGTGAAAACGAAGAGGAAGGAATTCCTCGGGATTTGCAAAACTTTGATCATTTGACAAAAAGAGAGGCGTGCTAAGCCCTTAATGAATGAAATCATGCTTGTTAGCGTGAGTACTGAGAAGGACCCTGGCTTGATCCAGACTGGTTTCACACTATCTTCAGCACGAGTGATTTGTCGCTTTCTTAAAAACTTTCAAAAACAAAATGTTTTGCGCGGTCCTACGAAGACCTGTGTGGAATCACTCTTGAGATTGTGCAGCCTAGGATCGCTCTCAGCCTCGAGACTCAACCCCTTCGCTTCCAAACCTTGAAACTTGAATTCAGAAGGTTCAACGGTCAACTATGATGTGAGGCCTGTGTGGCCAGATTTGAAGCAGCCCTCGAACAAGAGGCCAGGAAAGTCAGGTCAAGAAGATCAGATCTCATCAGAAGAAGCTTACAAAGCAAAACAGCAGCCATTCTCCTGGATTCAAATGACTTCAGGATCTCAAAACCATTTGACATGGACAAAGCTACACTTTTACCCTTGAGAGGCTCGCTGGGCCGAAAACCCGGAAGGGCGACCCAGGCAAAAGTTAGAGCAAGAGAAAAATACAAAAAAAGAGAAGCAAAAAAATGCAAAGAAAAGAACAAAAAAAAATCAAAAAAGAAAAGAATTGAAAAGAAAAGAAAAACAAAGCTCGCAAGGTCGAAAACCCGCAACAGGCGCCTTGGCAAAAGTTAGAGCATAAAAAGGAGAGGTTAATACCCGAGTGTACCTTAACCCCGAACTACGTAAGGCTTGATTCCCATCTTTGGGATACGTAGGCAACTTCATCCTGAAGTCCAGCCATAAAACACTTCAAATTCGATTATGTCCATGCGATGGTTTTGGTCATCTTTGTCTTCTCTATATCTGAGAGTCTGGTTACGTTCGTCACTCTGAGGACTGCCCACAAAACGCTGCAGTGCCATCCAAACAAGGGGCAACTTTCCGTTGCCATCCAATGCACCGCGGTGTCATTCAGACAAGGGGCAGCTTCCCGTCGCCATTCAACGCGCTGTGACGCCGTTCAAACAAGGGGCAACTTTCCGTTGCCATTCAATGCGCCGCGGTGCTGTTCAAACAAGGGGCAACTTTCCGTTGCCATGCAGTTCCCCTCAAGCAAGGGGCAATTTTCCTTCGAATCCGAGGTTGCGCATCTCAAGAGTAGGTTCCGTGCTCGTTGAGCAGTGGTCGTTTGCAACAATAGTTTTTGAGAATTTTTACTGATGTTGACTAATCTTCTCGAAAAGTATTCCATTTTTAAAACTGGACCATTTCTTGGACCCAAAAGAGGAAAATTTTCAGTGCTCATGGCCTGACTTGCATGATTTTAAATCAGAAAATCGAACAAGCATGTTAATCTAACTCTCATTTTGGTCAAATTTTTTTTAGGAGAAAACTAAAACAAAAAATGGTCAAAATGATGAACTAGGGACACAGTTGAGTCAAGCTTCCTGTCTTTCCCATTGTCAACATACTTGCCAAGAAGGGAACTCTACCTGCCAGAATAGGGCACAACTGAAGTTAACAATAAAGGGCTGAAAGCTCTCTCATCCTCCAAGCAATGAAGTATCAAGCCAAGTGCGAAGCACGAACCGGAATGGGACAAGATATTCCACTCCCTTATCTGGACAGATCTGATTACGTCCGAACTCCCCAACAGAGCATCGTCAACCGATGTCAGCTACAGATTTGCTACACACCCAGTTGTAGCGCAACCTTTCCGTGGAAGGAATTCACTAGCTGTGAGTGGAAGAAAGAGAATCTAGCTGAGTGCTAGGGGCAAGAGCCTACAACTTTTTGTTTATCCATCAACCACCCTGGGGAGGGATAAAAATGAGAGATTGAAGAATAGAGAGATGTGCGATGAGAGGAAAAGTGAGAAGAGGGCTTTTTCAGAAAAACAGAGCTTGAGGGCCGAGTGATGTGAGAACCACAAATGAGAAAGGGTGGGAAACACTACCTGGTGAAGCAGGCTCCCTGTGCACGTCTGAGTGTCGTGTCTTTTTTTGTTTTATCTCGATTCTTGTTTTGAGTCGTTTCAAGTGTTACTCGATGTGTCTAGGTTGTGTGCCTTTTATTTCCTTGTTGAGTCATTTTGCTGTGTTCAGTCGTAGGCTCAATACTTGGTCGAAAACTCATCTCTCAATTTCAAAAATGAATCGTTTTGTGCTCAGAGTGCCGTGTCGTTCTCCACATCTGTGCAAAATAAGATTCGTTCTTTCATAAAACCGCAGGGTTTAACCCAGGTCATGTCAGAACAGCAAAACTAGGACCTATTTGAAACTATATGGGTTCCAGACTACAAAGCAAAAGAAAAGAGGAAATGTCGGGTATCTGAGTTTGTTTCAACTTCAGTAAGTTCCGAGACTACATTTCGTGTGTACCTCTTCAAGTCTTGCCAAAGCTCCGAAGTACGAGTGTGCCTCTACCTCAAGCTCAAGATTAAGTCTGTTTCAAGCCAGGATGGCGATCAAAAGTGCTCTCCCTGAGTACCGTTCCCTGCCAGAGGCATCTTGGCTGTGTTCGCAATGAGTTCCTAGGAGACCAGCTGCGACGGTGGAAACTAGAGTTCGAATGGCTAATGCCTAGAACGTAAAGGTTCGGGATTTCCGGGACTAAAGTTCGGTTTAAATACCCAGAGGCATGTCCTCGGCTTGAAATCTGTATGGAAGCCCCATAGGTTGAGATAGCGTGTATGCACCTCAATTCTGGATACTGAACCAACCTAGTCTGTCACCCCGTTGGAGAATAGGAAAAGTTGCGAATATGATCAGGAAGAAAGGCAACATCCAAAGTGTTCTACGTGAAGAATCCTTGTCAGTATTTCAGAGCCTTTGTACTGTGAGTTGAAGGTAAGTATTCGAACAGCACAAGGGGAGATCCCCATCAGAGTAGAGCGGTTCATCGCCACTTGCCCCATGAGGTGCTTTCTAAAAAGTGCCACTACGCTTGTTTATTGCGTTCCTTAAACATCATGCGTTGTATTGCATTGTACCTACCAGGTTTCCTTCCCATTCATGCACGATATTGTATGTACGGTTCATTCAAAGAAGTTCGGTTTAAGATCATTTCTTTAGTGTATCTATCACACTTTCTTCATTCACTTTTGTGTATCTATCACATACATTCTCGTTTAGCGTATCAATCACACTTCATTCATTTAGTATATCAATCATACTCTGTTCACACTGTGCATCTATCACACTTTGTGTTCACATTTAGTATATCAATCATACTCTGTTCACATTGTGCATCTATCACACCTTGTGTTCATTTTCAGTATATCAATCATACTCTGTTCACACTGTGCATCTATCACACTTTGTGTTCATTTTCAGTATATCAATCATACTCTGTTCACTAAGTGCATTTATCACACTTCGTGTTCACATTCAGTATATCAATCATACTCTGTTCACTAAGTGCATCTATCACACTTTGTGTTCATATTCAGTATATCAATCATACTCTGCTCACATTGTGCATCTATCACACTTTGTGTTCATTTTCAGTATATCAATCATACTCTGTTCACTAAGTGTATCTGTCACACTTCGTGTTCACATTTAGTATATCAATCACACTTCATTCATATCTATCATACTTCGTTCGCATAGTGCATCTATCACACTTTGTGTTCACCTTTAGTGTATCCAACACACTCGTTCGCATAGTGCATCTATCACACTTTGTGTTCGCTTTTAGTGTATCAATCACACTCTGTTCACATAGTGCATCTATCACACTTTGTGTTCGCTTTTAGTATATCCATCATACTTGTTCATTAAGTGCATCTATCACACTTTATGTTCACTTTTTAGTGTATCAACCACACTCTACTCATATTGTGCATTTATTACATTTTGTGTTCACCTTCAGTGTATCAATCACACCCTCTTCACTTTGTGTACCTATCACACCCTGCTTCATTTAGTGTATCAATCACACTTTATTCATATAGTGTGTTCATCACACTCTCTTCACTTTTGTGTATCTATCACACATGCTCGCTAAGATTGCACCATAACTGCATGAAATGTAGTTCGATTTGCATTTTTGCTTAAAACAGTTGCATCTATTTGCGAATACTTGCTTCATTACAACTTGCTGCATTTGCATGATCATAAGTTATGTTCGGCTTCTTGCCTTATCATTTGCATTTTTCCCCTGCCTGCGGGCATGCCTGCGGGCACATCTCTGTTTATCTTGTATGTTTGTCTAAGTCTTCGGCCTTGTCAAAAATGGGTCGTCTCTGGGCTTTGACATTCACTCCCGTCACTTATGACTTTCGAGTTCTGCCAAAGAGGGGCAACTGTAGACACCCCACTTTTGACCGACCTTAAGACTTAGACGTCACCAGTTGAGCGCTCGGTGATACTACATATTATGCTCGTTCAGAAGTCTCAGAGTCTCGGCTGTGAACCCTGCCTCCGGACTTCCGAACCCTCTTTTGTGCTTTGCCTCGGTTTGCGAACCAGGCTCAATTTTCTCTGTTTCTTTTCCTGAGGGGAGGGAGAGGTCCCGTGGACCATCTCATGGTGGCCGTGGGCTACGTTTTGTGGTCGTAGGCCATTTTGTCCATTTCGGAGCCCGGTTTCCAGTTTTTCGGGACCGTTGGCCGTGTGCCTCGGTTCGGGACCGCCTAACCATCTCCGTTTGCTCTGGTTTTTGGCATGTGTCTTATTTTCTCCCTTTTAAGGGACACTGAGGCCTAAGAGACCCACTTCGTGGTCGAACACCACTCCCAGTGCCTAACAGCCAGTTTTCGGGGCCTCGGGCTGCGCGTTTCGGTCCCCAAACCTTCATTTTGCATCGGTTTGGGCTCATTTTTGGTGGAGACCTTATTTTCACTGTTAGAAAGCTTGTAGGAGGGTGGGAGGCCAGCAATTTTGCTGAAAGCCAACTTCTTTTTGGTCAAAAGTGGTTCAGCATGAATCCGGGAAGGAGAAAAATTTGCGCGGCTTCACCGAAACGGGCGTAACTCTTTGCACAAGAGGAATTAATATATAAGGACACCACCATTGGAAAGCTTACTTCTGGGGCTTCATTTTGCACTCAAGAATCTCCCAAGTCCAAGTTCGGGGGGGGGGGAGATGTGGTTGGTTGAAGTCTGGTTGGACCGAATCTGCGCGGCTTCACGGAAAAGGGCATAACTTTTTCTACAGAAGGAACTTTAATGCAAGGTTTGCGCCATTGGAAAGCTAAATTCTGGGGCTTCATCCTAGAGGGTGGCCGGCCACTTTTTTCCCTTTGACCTAGCCAGCCGGCTAAGGGAAGTGGCCGGCCGGCCACCTGCAGCCAAAATGTCAGGCCGGCCTGCTTTTTCAGGTTGAGTACATTCCAGCTGTGCCTTGGTTTTCCCCCGAAAATATCTATATCCGGGGGACCCTTTTGGAGGAAAAAGAGGCCTCATTTCCCTCCACTTTTGCCTAGACCCTTCTCTCCCTCTCTTGCCTATATAGTTGGCCTCCCAACTCAAGAGAAAGGGTCACAAGAATTGGCTTGAGGATATACATACATATCACTCCATTTCCTTCAAGTTTTGGCTCCATTTTCTTCATCATCTTCAAGCTCTACCATCACCACTCCATTCCAGCAGCAAAGGAAGGGATTCCAGCAGCTTAGAGTCATCAAATCTGGTCCAAGAAGCAACAAAAGTGTTGGTCTTCAAGGGTAAGTAGACTTTCCCTCTTTTCTAGCTCATTTTTGCACCATTTCTTAGCCATATATGCCTACTGTTTTGAGCTCCGGCCCTAATTGAAAGTGGCCTTCTTTTGAGCTCTTTTTCACTTTTGCTTAAGGACTCAACACTGTTTGAGGCCCCCATATTGCACTTGCTTCAATATCTCCTTGTATGTCAATATTCTTGCATGCTTCACTAGCCTATCATTTTTCTATTTTTGGACCATGATCAGAACTGAAGTGGCCTTATTTTGACCTTATTAACATGTTTTATTAAGGGTCTTTGCTCGTTTGGTGAATGCTTTGTATACCTCATGTTATAGCCACTTTTGAGCCTCATTTTGCATTGCATTTCTAGCATGTTTTTGTACTGATTTTGGGGTTTCCATAAACTGTAAATGTGCATATTTTTGGTCCCTCTTCAGTGTTGTAGAAGGGCATTTTTCAGTTTGGGCTTTTCATATACCACTTGCTTCTTTGGCCACCTTTTGGCCCATTTTCTTGCATAAGAGCTTAGCCATATCTATGTTTGTTTTTGGGGTTTTTATAGTTCTGTAAATGTGCATATTTTGGGCCCCTCTTCAATGTTGTTGAAGGGCCCTAACCTGTTTGGAGTCATCAGCTGTGAGTTGCTTCATAACCTCATATTTAGGGCCATTTTTGCATACTAGTTTTGCCCTATTTATGTTTGCTGTTTGGCCATGCTTTGAACTGGAAAAATTCTTATTTTGGGGCTGCCTTGCTACTGTCTATTCATTGCATGTCCATATTGTGCATGTTTGGTATAGCTATAGGCCATTTCGGGTGCCAAAATTCATGTTTCGGGGCTATTCCATGCATCGGATGTACTTTCGCCTCATTTCGGGGCTGTTTCCCCCCACATTTCAGTGCTGAAATTCCATTAGCATGTTTGCATATCATTTTTCATGCCATTGCCTCGATTTGCGTGCCCGTGTGCACGCATTTCGAGGCACATCATTTTCATCCATTGGCCTCTTATGTGAGTGTGGCTGAGGCTCTCTCATGTTGGTATAAGCCCATATCATATTTTCATGTCATTTGCATTGCGTATGCCATTGCCTTGGTTTGCGTGCCCGTGTGCACGCATTTCGAGGCACTTCATTTTCATCCATCGGCCTCTTATGTGAGTGTGGCTGAGGCTCTCTCATATTAGTATAAGTCCATGTTGCATTCTATATGCCATTTTAGCCATATTGCATTGCGTATGCCATTGCCTCGGTTTGCGTGCCCATGTGCATGCATTTCGAGGCACCTCATTTTCATAACATTGTGTATGTTAGGATTGTATCTTAGTCGCATTTCATGCATGTCATGCATATTGCATCGTGTTCAGGATAGGAGTTAGTCCGGGCACGGGAAACGAGGTGCATTTCGTACTCCGAGTGACGGAATGTTTCTCAATTCCCCAGTCACCGACACTCCGGATCATCCATGATGGAGTTAGGTCTCGTTGTGTTTTCATGTGCATTCATCCCATATTAAATTGTGCAATTCGACTCATCGGCCATCATGCCTCGATATGCGTGATTGGTGGCACGAGGATCGAGGCATGCATATATCTGTGAAAATACATTGCTATGCCCCTTTCCTGCTCTCTGTTGCAGCAAAATGAAGAATCAACAACTTTTCGGAGTTTGGCACGCTTTCCAAGAATAACTGCTAAACAGAGGCTAATTGGGGCATCCCGGTGGATTTCCGCGCAAGGCAGCCCAGACATGCATCATTCATCAGAAGCAAGGCAGTCCTTGGCTTGCATGCCAGTTTTACAGTTTTCTTAGTTAATTTGTTAATTAATTAGGAATTTGTATATTATTCGGACTGTAATATTTGGACTGTAATATTCTTTTATTCGGGACTGTATATTTATTCGGACCCTCTGCGCGAGGGCACAACTGTAATAAGTGTGCGTGTGTGTGTTGTATGTCTTCCAACCCCACGTCTTTCTCCCTTTTATTTATCCGCTTATGATGGTTAGATTAGGGCATATTTCAATTAGCATACAGTATGACAGCATGTTTGCATCATTCATCCGTTTTGCATGCACCGGGCTCGGCGCATCATACTAACTGCATTGTATTTTCAATTCCAAATTGAATGCATGTTAGCTGTAGCATTCCATATGCCATGTTTAGAATAGCCGAGCCTACTATAGGTTGCATTTTTACATGTGTTGCATTAGGCATTTCTGTATACTTAGGGTCATGCATGATTTCTAATGTGATTTCCATTTTGGCTTGGAGTACTCGGTAAGTTTTATGCTTTAGCATCCTTGCATGCGTGTGAGTGACTGCCATGATAGCATGCTTACCATGAGGCTATTTGCTTATGTGATATAACTGCCTGAATGCCTGTGGGTGAAGGTTGGGTTATTTGGATTGGAACAAATCATTGATTGTGAGTTTTAAGCCCACTAGATAGTGGCAAAACCATCTCTTCTTAAGCCCACCTGCGGGTGGCAAAATCTGCATTTTAAGCCTACTTGCGAGTAGCAAACCATCTTTCAAATAAACAAGCATGAAATGTTTTGTTCCAATTCGGGCGACCCAGTCTATACTTATATGCTGTGTGCATCACATAGTAACCTAGACTAATAACCGGAATAAGGACACACAAAGTTTTCAAAAATAGATATCATGGTTAGTAGAGGCCGATCTTTGATCGGGCGAGCGGGGGTGCTCACGAAGTGACCTTCTCCAATCGTACCCAAGTTCCCGAGCCGAGGCAACTTTGGTGATGACAGACACGTGGCCTTAGGCAACGAGTCAGGGTTTCCTAAATTTCCCAAAACAAAATATTTAGGTGGCGACTCTGTATCTGGCAAAGCAGTCCATGTTTGGCACTTCTTTCAAAAATCTATTTTCTCAAAACGATTTGCCAGATTTGGACTCTTTGGTTCAGATTAAGAACCGTGACACGAATCGAGTCCGAGCTGTAGCGAGGTCCCCCGCAGGCTTGTTGCAATGTGATGCAGAAGGCGTTGTCGGCTGTGGTTGTTGTTGTTGCAGCCTATTTATTACCTCAGCCTAACGTGTTATGACCTCGGCTTGACGAGCAGCATCTTGCTGCATGGTTTTAATTGTTTGCTGAAGGTGATGGATTAGGTCCTCCATGCTGACTGGGGGATATTATGCCATCATAATTGGCGAGTGATTTTGTACTAGGCTAGATATAGAAGACTGAGCCTAACTAGATGCAGGTGAAGTGAGGGATGACTGCTGTAGAAATTGAACCGGTGAACTCTGCCTTACTCTCCTCCGTCTAGTAACTGGCGGGAGCGAGGTAAACACGGGTTGTCCCCTAACAAGATCTCCAGCCTTGCAAAGCCTTCTGACACGGGTCCAAAGTGCTTGGGGGATATCCGAACTATCCGAAGCTATGGTGTTATACTACCTAGCAAAAAGAAATAAAGCAAAAAGAAAGCAGTAATCAGAAACTGCACAACACCTCAACTCAGATGTTAACAACACATAGATGTAATCAAAGCTATAGGATTGCACTCGACACTAAATTCTTCCCCCAAAATGGATACCAAACTTGGAACTGATACACACGTTCCTGTACAGTTTCACTGTAAAGCACATACCAATTAAGTGAGAGCCAAAACACCCCTATGAGGGGGTAGGGTTACCCTGTCCTAGTTTCGTCAAGAACTAGGGTTCACTATTCAAACAAAGCGGTTTCACGCAATCCTGTTTTTGGGTAAGCATATTGTCCTAGTTTGGAAGAGTCTTTATGGCTTGCGATATGCAACTAGGCCAACTGGTCAAAAGGCTACCTCAGCAAGACTACCTAATATACCTCTCATACCTAACACCGAGAAGTGAAAGGAGTATCAAGCGGTACATCAGTAGTCCAGATCCAAGGGTTGTGTTCCCATCATGGCAGAGCCCGTGACCGGTCAGCCTTTTGGCAAGCTTTTCAAGCAAGACTCCAGCAAATCGTCCAGAAATAGTAGATGGCAAACACAGTGACTTAGGCGCACCAATGCGAATGTAATGCAAAGAAACATATAAGTGTAGATAAAATTTCATATCATGAAGTTCGAGTCAAGTTCTCTTTCTTTCCCCGGCAGAGTTGCTAGAAACTATAGCTCGACTTTTTTCGCGCCCCCTTTCAAAAGGTGAAATAAGCCCTGTAGTTCGGACTCCCGCGGTTCTGAATCTAATCTCACAAGTGCAATGTGAAATTGATAAACACCAAAGAGTCCAAATCCCGTAAATCTTTTTGGAAAATCAATTTTGAATCAAATTGCCAAAAATTGATTGCTTTGCCAAATACAGAGTCGCCACCTAAGTATTTTTGGAAAATTTAGGAAACCCATGACTCGTGCCAAAGGCCACGTGTCCGTCATCACCAAGATTGTCTCGGCTCCGGAACTTGGGTACAAAAGGAGAAGGTCATAAATGAATTGAGCACCCCCGCTCGCCCGATCAAAGATCGGCCTCTACTAATCATGATATTAATCTTATTTACATTATATGCTCTTGTTTCGGTTTATTAGGCTAGCATTATTACAATGTGATGCGCACACACACAAGTATAGGCTAAATTGCAAGAATTGAAACACTTGATTCATGTTTGTTTTGAAAAAAAATTCGAAATATGTACCACCTGAAAAAGTGATCGCATATGAACATTACTCAATTTATTCTAATTCAAGCAACAAGCCTTCATCCATAGGCATTCAAGCAATTATAGCAATTAAGCACTTAGCCTCATGGCAAGCATGCTAGGCATGGCAACAATCACACGAATGCAATATGCTAAAGCGAGTAAAGGCTCATTTAGTACTCCAAGCCAAAAAGAGATATGAGTTATAAAAATGCATGATTCCTAACTTATGCAATATAACTAATGCAACGCATACAAAAATGCAACTAATAGGATCAACTACTAATATGGCATATGAATCAGTAAAATAGCATGCGGTCTAAGCACGTATTCAAAGAAGTTTTAAACTAATAATGCAGTTAGAATGATGAATCGAGCCTCGGTGCATGCAATACAAGTGGATGAAAACATGGAGAATGTTAAACAAAACATAATGTCCCTAAACTAACCATCATAAGCTAGTAAATAAAAGGGAGAAAGACGTGGGGTTGGAAGACATACACATTATTACATTGCGCTCTCACGAAGGAGAGTCCGAATGAACTAACTAGCTAGCTAACTAACCTAAGCTAATTATTACAAAACCAAATGAAATTAGCTAAACTACTTAACTAATTATTACAAACCGAATCAATTAACTCATTATTCTTGCTAATCAAATTACAGCACTTTACAAAATTAACTAGCTACAACTAATTAATTACAACAAATATTTAATCTAAATATTTAAACTTAAACAAACTCAGAATGTGAGGAATGCTGATGCATACGCTTGATTTCCACCCAAAAAGCCACTATTTTGCTTCCGAAGAGCCTCTGTTGCACAATAGAACACTAACACTATTGCCCACTTCCAGAATAACTTTACTTTGCCTCAAAAACACACTGCTGAATTTTACATCAGTGGCCGGCCGGCCGGCCAGTGATGAGGTCTGCTGGCCATAGAAAGTGGCTTGCCAGCCACTGCTGCCCAGTTCACCTTGCTGCAACAGAGAACAAATAGAGCATGCACAAGGTATTTTCAAGGGTTTGTTTGCACAATTCACCCCTCCTTATTATGAACAAATCAAAGGAGTAGTAAACTTGGTCTACAAACCATCAACCCAAGCAATTTCATTGCACAATGGGTCATGAACCAAAGTGTGCAAGTTCAATAAATGCAATGAAATGAGACTCTCAAAGCCACCTCCCTATCATGAAAGATCAAAGGAAGTGGTGATCTTGGAAACTTGAATCATTTCATCACTAGTAAGTATGAAATGGCCCAAGTTCCATGTGTTCAATTAACGTCTAATTGAACACAATAATTTTTATTATCTTGCACCTTTTTAGCCTCAATTTTATTACATCCTTTTAGATTACCAACCATTCTTTAATGAATCGAGTCCAAAGCGTGAGTTTAAGTCCTCTAATGGAAAGAGGGCTCAAACCAAGAGTTGTCTTAGGCATGAAAGAGACATCATACCATCGGTAATAAACCCCCTAAGGAATTAAACCATTAAGCATGACACCTCAATCTCATGCTTTAGACAAACAAGTTGTTTGAACCACTTTCAAAGCAAAACAAAAGCCACGAAAGGAAGGAGGTTGCAGAGATGATTAAGTGTGATTACAAGTATGGAAAGCCATAAATAAATGTAATCAACTCAAAGAAGATGGTGTCTAAGGACTAGAACACCAAACTCATGACGACAATTACACTACAAGTATGCAAAACAAAGCTCAAATGCAACTATTAACCAAAAACAGTGCTAAAACAGGTCTAATATAGTCCTAAAACATGCTGGAATTGAGCTAAAAAAAGGCTAGATTAATATGCTAAAACATAGCACAAGCTAGACTAGTAAGCAACACACAAGGAAGGGAGGCTAACCCCTCCAAATTTGGACTTAAAAAAAATGACTTTGGCCACTAAAAAAGATCTAAAAATCAGTGTTTAAAAGCTTAGAAAAAGATAGTAAAAGGATGGTAAACACAAGGGAAAAGGCCTTCAAAACAAGGTACAAAGAAGGGTGGACCACCCCTCAACCTTCAATGGCCTTAAAACCCAAGTTTCAGCCAAAAAATACAAAAGTTTTACAGCGCAAAAATAGTTGGAAAATTGCATGAAAAAGTGTAGTTAAAGCAAGCAAATAGGCAAAGCCTTATACCTTTTGAAGAGGAAATCAATTCCAAGCATCAAAACCAAGCAAACAACACCCTCAAGAGCTCAAACAAGCCACAAAGGCACCTCAGCTCAAAGATGAGAAGGTTTGGTTAAGGGTATATAGGCAAAGGTTATGAGTGTATAGGCTAAAGTGTATGAATTTGCTAGAGAGAGAGAGAGAGAGAATTGTACAGAGAGAGGAAAAATTTTGCTCTAAAATGTTTCCAACCTTAAAACATGAGAGAGAGGTCTCCTATATATAGAAAACATGACTTCCCTTCAAGAATATCCAGCCCTACACGTGGGGGCAGATGCATGCATCTGTGCAAACAGCTGGCACAGCTGTCACAAAATATCTGCAAAAGAAACTGGTGGTCGACAGGCCACATTAGTGGTCGGCAACCAAAAAGTGATGACCGGTAGCTCAAACGGCCACCAGAAGCTGCAGGCTTTAAGAACCAAAGCTTGGTCCAAGAATACGGCAACAAAAGTGTAGGGTTTGAAGGACTCAAAGCTGTGACATCCTGCTGAGGACTTCGAGCACTTGACGAGCATATAAACTCATCATCGGGTGTGCATGCAATGGTGTCCAAGTTGTAAGAGCCGTAAAAAATGGGGTGTCTACAGATATAAACTTTGATATGACAAGTATTTAATTATGATTGGTTTCGAAACTTTTGAGACATGATTTGTATTATGCTAGGCATCATTCATTTAACCTCTTTATACTAATATTATTCACTGAGTTTTAGCTCACCCCCTTCCCCTATATATATATATATATATGTAGGTGAGCAAATGGAGCATCAAGTTTAGAGCAACCTCGACAGTCTACTTTTTATGAAGCCGCTATTGGAGTTCCTCCATGATGGGGTGTACTTGGACTCAAATGGAGCCAAGCTGTGTCAACCTTTTTGTTTAATTTTCTTTTGTTTTTGTTCATTGAGGACTTAACTTGAATAGATAATATGTGTAAGAAGTTTAACTAGATGTGTTGCACCTACGTATGTATATAAGAATGGATGTATGAGTTTTAAATTTTAAATACTTGTGTAATTTGCATGTATGCACTGTTGGATGGATATAGTTATGTGTTATTATTGCTTTCACAATGCCCCGTTTACTATAATTAATTATCTATTTTGTCTTTGAGGCCGGGTAATTTGGGATTACTGGTCGATCATGTCCTAAACCCCTAGGGGCGGGTTTAGGTCATGACAAATACACTTATAATATGTCTGCTCTAGTAAGGACTTGTTTTACCAGATCCATGATCTTGATGTCAAATCGTGTCTTCTTTTTAAAGGAAAAATATGCGAGTAATCATATTACCTTATGCGAAAATAGTTTGGATTGGATGCTTGAATTACAAGCCTCATCTGGCAAACCCTCCGTCAACTGAGAAGCTACCAGAGTTTCTCAATGTTGTATTCACACTCCAAATCCCTAGGTTCTATAATGGTGACCTAAGATGGAAGAATAGAAAAAGAAATTCTACAGAGATTTTTTGGGTAAACTCCCACAAAAATAATACGTATATTTTCTCTATATCAGATATATGATATTTATCTCTGCAAATAGAAGTGAAGTTGTAAACTCTCACAACAACTCAAGCACTTCATTAAATAATTCTTTAATTATCTTATTTATTAAATAATGTGAATTATCTACAACCCATATGGACACTCCATGGTTTTGGGTCGGGTCAAATCTGATCTCATTTCCAACATCTCCCACTCGTCCACATCATTGGTTACATTCACAACTGATATTTCTCAATCTCTCATTCAATCCACTCCTTATACGGAAAAATGAAGCGTGCGACTTGATAAGAATGTATAAAGGTAGGAGTGCTATATTAAGCCACCATAAACTAACAGTTCATCATTCAAAATATCTTGTCTACACCCTAGATTCATTGGATCACACTAGATCAAACATTTTAAAACCCTTCACGAGTCATAACTCATAAACATGCTTGACATCAACACTGTATCTGTGCTCATGATTATATTGTGATCTCAAATCTGACACAATCGCCTGGGCAATGAGCTACAATACAAGGGTATGATTTCCAACAATCTTCCCTAGCTACTCATGTCAATTTACTCAAACTTGACAGCTTTCCTAGACATGGTCCTCTGAATCGTATTCAACATGACCCTTGGATGACATGCTAAAGTAGCGACATCAAGTCATCACTTCATGACATAGTTCCAGGTTCAAGGGCATAGTGTAGGCCTATTATTGGCCTAACAAGGCTCACACAATGCTAGAGTAGGGATTCATCTAGCCACTTCCTTATGTGGTAGACGGTAGCACATATAGTATGATATGTATGCTACGGCGGAGCTCCCACGAAATTTGGGTCTATCACTCTCTAACGCCATACAAATCTTAGTTTGGTCCCTATACAAGCACCTAACCTGAGTTTCTTAGCATATTCGCTCGTCAAGCGCCTATCTAAGATCTTATATTCTACTATATTTAGGCTTCATAAAGCTGTGGATAGCTTCATGTTCAACTTTTTAAAGTCTCATCTTAGCCAATGTTAAGGCGACATCTAACAATAAAAAAGTTTTGTTCACTTCTCAAGTCACAAAACATTTACCTCGCTCGTTCTCTAAGCTCCAAGATAATTAATGTTTCATCCTGCTTGCTCTACAAGCATCAGGGTGATCGCCAGTGTGAGAAGGCCGATCTAAGCCTGGTGACATCATATACAATACGTGCTAATAGTATCAATTACGCCATAAAACCACATGAAGAAATAATTATGCATAAGATACTCATAGAAATATCCAACAAAATCAAATTCTACGAAGTCCTAAACTCCTAATATGAGTCTGGAAAGTATCTCTAGCAGTGGATCAACCACCATCTTTCAAGTGGAGATATGTTGTAGAACTACTTCCCCTCGTGCAATCACACCTCGAATAAAGTGAAAACAAATATCGATGTGTTTGGTCCTACCAAGACACTTAGGATCCCTAGATTATGCCAAAGCTTCCATACCATCAATATGGATAATAGTTTTATCCGCAAGAGCCATGATGATCCCAAGGCGCTATAGGAATCTCCTCAACCAAACAGCCTCAAGTACTGTTGTTGAACAAGCAACGTACTCTAACTCTATCGTGGACAAAAATGGCGAAAAAATCCTCTCCACTGCTTGTTAGTGAACAAGTCATGTGTTACTCTAATAATGGCTAGCTACACCCATTACAAAGCATATGTCCGATCAAGTACAAACCATAGTGTACATCAGACTACCAACTGCACTTGCATAGGGAACCATTGCCATTTGTTTCTTTTCCTCATTTGTTCTTAGGGCAAGAGTCAATGCTCAGATTATGTCCCTTCTCAATCGAATTGTCAATGAGTTTGAAATAGTGCATCCGAAACCGTTCTAAGATCCTCTTAATGTAAGTCTTTTGAGAGATATTCACCCAACAAAAGGTCTCTTGAGAAAAATAGAGAAGTCTCTCAGAACGATCTCTCAGGATCTTAACTCCGAGCACATAATTTGCCTCTCCTATGTCCTTCATTTCAAAAATAGAGGACAGCCACTTTTGAGTGGCAACAATCATCTCCATGTCATTTCTAGCTAACAATATGTCATCAATATACAGTAATACAATGGTCTTCCTCCATCATCTCAAACCCAGTCGAAACAATGGTTTTTATGGAATCTAAAATGCCATTATCTAGACGATTGCTTTAGGCCATAAATGGAACATTTGAGATGGCATACTTTGCGCTCATGTCCATTGACCTCAAAGCCTACTGGTTGATCCCTATAGATCTCCTCGACCAGTTCTCCATTGAGAAATGCAGTCATAACATGCATTTAGAAAGTTCCATATCTAAATGCGCGAAAATAATTAGAATTACGCGAATGAGGGCAAATCTCACCACTGGGGAGAATGTCTATACCTTCTCGTTTGGTATAGCCCTTCGCTATGAGACGGACTTTTGACCCATCAGCCTGACGCTTAGCTTTTAAGACCCACTTGTTGCCAATGATCTTGCGCCAAGGTGGAAAGTCAACCAACTCTCAAACTTGGTTTCGAGCCATAGCACTCATTTCATCCTTCATAGCAGTCATCCACTCGATAGCAGTCAGTGAAACTAATGCTTCCTCATAGGAAATAGGCTCATCAAGATCCAACAGAGCATACATGAAAGATTTCCCCTCAATCTCATAAGACGACGAGAATGATTCCATGTTTACCTCTATATAACTGGGATCCTTATTGAGTCATTTTCTAGTGAAACACTCCTACTAGAAAGTAAATCACTCCCACTATCTTTGGCCATTTCAAGATGAGTCTCTAATTCTCTACCCTAGCCAAAAGATGGTGTGACTTCCTTAGACTCCTGTAACTCAAATAGCTCAAGATCTCTCATTACTTCACCAATACTAGAAAAATCACTCTCAATGAAATTGATATCTTGCAACTCACTTCTTGTCATTCCACTATAAGGATGTTCACTATCCATTAAATAACCCTTTGAGCATTCTGAATATCTAACAAACACTTACTTGTTTGCTCCAGGGCCTAACTTCCCATGCTTATAAGAAGTACTGTGAACAAAACCCGCACAACTCCAAGGCCGCAAATGCTCCAAATCAAGTTTTGCGCATTTCCATAATTCATATGGAGTCGATGGAACTGACTTTGAAGACACACGGTTAAGGATGTAGGCAGCAATCATAAGAGTATCCCCCCAAAAAGATATAGGGAGGTTGACTTGCGCTATCATCTATCTAACAATTTCAAGCAAAGTGCGATTCCGTCTTTGTCCTACACCATTTTGTTGTGAAGAGCCTGGAATCGTTAACTGCCTGCATATCTTCTTTTTCTCATATAGTCCCTGGAACTGATGTGATAAATATTTATGCCCTCGATCCATTCAAAGGATGCTCAATTTTCTATCTGTCTGAGTCTCAAAACGATCCAATGCCTCAAAACGATGTGAAATCAAGTAAACATAATCGAACCGTGAATAGTTATCAACAAATGTAAGGAAATGAGAAACTTCATGGCGTGTCTTTACATTTATAGGTCTACAAATGTCAAAGTGGACTAACTCTAGAGGATATAAAGTCCTAGGTGCCTTTCCAAAAGGCTTTCTACAAGCCTTTCCTACCAAACAAGGCTCACACACAAGAAGACTTACATTAGCAAGATGCCCCAATAGACCTTCTTTAGCTAGTATACTCATTCTATCTTTTCCTTTGTGACCAAGTCTAGCATACCAATTAACATAATTTTAATGTATCATTATCACAAGACACATAAGAATATAAGGGAAAATCCAAATCTAGCATAAATAAATCATTGGAAAGAAAACCTTTTCCATACAAGCCCGTATTCAAGTAGGAATCTAACTAACTACTGCTAAAACCAAAACCTAGCAAAGTCATAATTGATTGAAAAAACAATTACGTTAGACACCAAGAGCATAAAGAACATCATGGAGAGTAAAGTATAGTCCGGATGCGTCTTGAGCTGATAAGAACCAACTCCAAGGACATCCTCGCGAGTTCCATTACCCAAAGTAAAGTACTGCTTGCCCACAGGTATCTTTCTATAATCCACAAACTCAACTCTTACTTTGACTATATGGCGGGTTGCTTTTGACTTCTACAATCCAACCATGGAAAGAAATATCAACACATACGTGTGAACAAAAACAAGTATTTAAAGAGTTAAGTAGAAGGTCTACTATCTTTGCATCAAGCCATTCCCGAGCAAAGTGACCTCGCTTTCCACAGTTATAGCACTTGACCTTGGTCTTGTTCTTATTTCCAGCGTGCTTGCCTCAACGGTGCTTCCCCATGTTACCTCTCTTACGACCAAAGGTAACAACTGGACCACCACATTTTCCTCGTCTGTTGCAATTAGAACTGAATGCCTAACGCTGTCCTGCTTAGGCGACAAGGGCAGTGCTACAGTGCAACCCCAGGTGCTCCACTTCAAACCCAAATTACTCAAATTTCAAAATAAAAGCATGCAGCTCGGTTACAGGTGTGGTCCCATAAGTAATATGCAGTTGATTCCACATGTCATGAGCGATGGGATTTGTCTCAAACTCCCCCGTCAGATCATTGTGCATGCTGTTAAGCATAGTATAGCACTTGCATCGTTCTCCCTTGACCCAATTCTGATGGGTCTCAGTGTCATAACAATGTTGGGCAGTGGCCTTTTCTTCAGAAAGGATTTTAAGGGTGGTCCATTTTTGTATGCCTTCTTGTTCATTAAGCAAATGTTGAATTTCATCTTTGGTGAGGGTAGTGACAACATTCTTAGAGGCCATGTCACTACACTGATTGCACAAGGTTTGACATTATTAAAAAAATTATTCCAAAAACACAATTGGCATACAATATTTTCACTTACATGGAGAGATCAAAATTTCACTAAGCTCATAATCATTTCCCTCTATGTGAGCTAAAATATGGCACCCAATTAATTTTGAATAAAATTATGTAAGAGGCAAAATCATCTCTTATTTCCACACCATCAAATCATGTAAAATATATATGAGTCCAAAAATGAGTCATACAATTTTGCACGTGGGCTCCATTTGCAACCTTGTTAGTAATATGGTGCAACATGTTAAGGCAACCTTGAAACGTATTGATGATAGTGAAACACATCCCCTTATATGGCTATGGAAAAATACATTCAAAAATAAATAATTAATTACAACCCAAAAGAATCCTAATACATTAATTCTAATAATAATAAATATAAATATAAATATAAATATATATATATATATATATAACATGGGGATGCCACTTCACCAATACGTTTGTGAGGTCTACCTCTAACAATACAAAAATAAATAAATAAACATGTACACAAAAACAAAAACAAAAACAAAAAATTACCAACATTACCTCCATCCGTCCAAACATACAACAACAATAAATAAATGACCAAAGGATAAATGTCAAACTACAATTCCTACTAAGGAAAAGAGTATAGTCATGAAAACTAAGACTCAAAAAATATATATATATATATATATTAGTTCTCAACTAATATATATTAAACAATTGATAAATTAATTCCACAATTAATTGCACAAAAATAATTGCTAAAACAACCATAAGGAATTAATAAATTATGCATGATAATTAATAAAATAGAAAAATAATTTTTTCAAAAATTTTCTTAATCTTTATGCAGTTTTCATAATTATATTTTTAATTTTTTGTAATTTTCATAATTAAAATATATATATATATGTGAGAATATTCAAAGAAAATTCAAAATAAATTAATTCTGAAAAACAGTGGCCAAACAAATTACACAGAAAAATATAACATATGGTCAGCAACACCTACGCATTGCGCGTGGCATACACGCACCTCGAAAATCATGCCACACGCCCACACGCACTGGATTGATGCTATGCGCATGTGAGAGAAGCCACGTGCGCCACATGGCCCGCGTTTCACGCATACGCGCTGTGACGTCAACCGCAACTCGTGCAGTGACATCGTCCGTTGATCGAAGCCTTGTTGTTGCTGATGGCACATTGACATCACGACGCACTAAGGCGCCCCACACCGCATTGGACCCACAGACTTTGAGTCAGCTTTCGCGTGTTGCTAACGTCATGTTGACGTCAGCCTCCGTATCCATATTTTCCTGGTTTCCCAAAATTTCTCAAAAATAGTGATTTTGATCCAAAAATCTTTGAAAAGCCATAACTTTTTTCAATGTAACTCCAATTATAGACTATTTTATATGGATGGAAAGCTCATTACGAGTACTTTCAAAATATGTAAATTTTAGTTCTTGAAAACGAAATTTTTTATACTAATTTTTTAGATAAAAATATATGTTCTAATGGAGTTTTATAAGAACCAAGGTTTTCAAGAACTTTTTCAACATGCCATGATATTCAACAATATTAAAACGGATAATATTGATTAAACTTGAACAAAACTAATATATGGCATGCAAATCATGAGGCGAAAACAAGCAATACAGCTCTGATACCAATGAAGGTAAAATATGTAGGTAATTATATTACCTAATACAGAAACGGTTTAGATCGGATGCTTGAATTACAAATCTCGTCTGGAAAACCCTCCGTCAATTGAGAAACTACCATAGCTTCTCAATGTTGTATTCACACTCCAAATCCCTAGGTTCTATAATAGTGACCTAAGAGGGAAGAACATAGAGAGAAATTCTACAGAGATTTTTCAAATAAACTCCCACAACAATAATACGTATCTTTTCTCTATATCAGATATATGATATATATATATATATATATATGCAGATAGAAATGGAGTTGTAAATTCCCATATCAACTACAATAATATTTTTTTTAAAATCCAATGGGATACAAATGTGTCAATACCACCAGCAATCTTCACTTTATATATTAGAATAGATATAGAGTCAATTATGCTCTAAATAGTTATGTTATGCTTGTGTTGGTTGGTTATGGCTCAAAATTAGTTGAAATAATTTTAAATATATATTAATTTGTTCTAAAATAGACATAATCATGAGAATAATGGTTTCGATTATATATTGATTATTTTCTAAAGTAGACACCATACCAATGATACCATATAGTTTTTTAAAATGTGTGTATAGTAAACATGTCAAAGATACATTCACTCGATTTTCGCCGTCCACCTGTGCATGCTCTCTATGGGGAAGTGGATTTTCGGAAATACTCCTCGGGTCCAAGTAAGCCTCAAAGATCCTTTTGATGTTGCCTAAAATAGATAAACAACTCCGATCTATAGCGCCAGAATTACCACTCCGATAGTTTAATCAGTTATATGTTTAGGTAGTTGGTATTCTGTTTTAATTGAGGTCCAAGTCACTATTTTTTTCATGCCCTCTTCTTGAGACTCCTCCCCTCCTTTTATAGACTTTTTCTTGTCATCATACTTTTATGGGATGAGCCAGCAGTTTGGTCCAACAGGACCCTTCTGTCTCCTCTGAACTACTCGGCTTCGGCATATGGCCTGAATGTTCGATCTCGTATGGGCCTCCATCGCTATTCGGCAACCTATTAGTGGCCCACTGGGCTTTTACCCTATACAGCCCAATGGACAGGACCAATTTGAATTTCTTATATTCGGCTCCCATAATTGCCCCCAAGTATCTGACGATCTGAGATAGCCAGCATTCTTAGCCGCTAAGTGAATCTTGTTCGGCTAAAAATTCGTAAATTTCGAGAATACAGCACACGCGCCCTTTCCATTGCTGACACGTAAGAGATGTGACATGAAACAATTATGGCTTCCCACCCCTTTGTGCCTGTCATTCATTTAATGTGATTTGAAACTCTTTCCCCTTCTATGTTTTTGAAAGACCTTTATACATGGTCCATCTCTATAACTCTTCATCTTTAACACTCCTCGCGTTTATTATGCCCTCTCTATAGCTCATGTCTCTTCCATTTTACTCTGTAAGTCTTCTAAGCCTCTCCTTTTATTTTTCTTGAGTAATTTTAATCCAATCATTTCCTCTTTCTTCCTGCTTTCACTCTGGCCTTCCTATTTTGTTGCCATGGCGAAATACCTGAAAGCTTTCCTTTTTGAGGATCGAGTTGCCTCCTTTTGCCATCACTTCTCGATCCCAGATTACGTTTGACTGACCCTTATTAGGGATGATGTGGTTGATATGGAAAGGGCTAATACAAACATAATCATATTCCCATTACTGCCAATCGTTGAGGGTGGAGTCTGTTTACCCCTCCATCCCCTTCTTAGATGCATTCTTCATTACTACGATTTGATGCCTTCCTAGCCTAACGTAAACTTCTATCGAATAATAATGAGCATAATCGAACTAAACCGACGATTTGGGCTCAACCTAGGGATTCCTACGATTCTACATTGCTATGCCTTGGCTAAATCGTCTAGTCGGCAAGGCCGATATTTCTTAAGAGCCAAGGATATAGACCATCACTTAGTTATGATGTTTGCCAAGCTTTGGCAAGAGGGTCAACGATGTTGTGGTTGCTGTTCAACGCAATTGGGAAATCGGCGAAGAAGAAGAGCCCCTAGACCTAGTGCCTAGACAAAAAGGCAAACCGAGTGGCCGAATAGCTCTTTTATTAGTTTGATTTCTATTTGGCTTGAAATGTGCATGCTAATTATTTTTGTGTGCAGGCAACGATCTCAAGAAAGTCCTCTCTTCGGCGAATGAACTTGTGTTTGCACAAGTGAAGACTATTCTTGATTACGTTGGTCGTCTGAATCTCTAAGGGCAAGGACGCGCCGCCCACATATTATTCAGATACGACCCTACGTATTCGACATTCGCGGCAACAGATCACATTCCGATTCCAAGAGGCGAACAACAACTCACAACGCTAATATTCCCTAGCTTTACCAACCTTAAGGATATTTGTCTTGAAGGGTCTCCATCCAGCAAACAAGGAGGCGAAATCGTCGCATAAGGTAGAGGAGATACCGAGCAAGGTGTTAAAGAGGTCTAACCAGATCGTGCCAATTCGAATGTTTCCGCCAAATTGGATGTCTGCCTACCAGAGGAGCAAAAACTAGCTAGAGAAGTCGGTCTAGCTTTCAACCAAATCGGCCTCGACAAAAGGAATAGCCCTCCTCCACTTGGCCAAACAAACTTATCCTCCTGAGAAGAGGACATCTTTATTGATTTAGCGGACCTGCCTGGGTTAGGATCTAAAAATATAGCCGGCGAATCACTTGCACAATTTGCGAGGCGGAGGAATGCCAAAAAGATGGTGGGGAGGAAGAAAATGATGGATATTAGTGGAGGCCAGGAGGTTTCTCTAGTGGTCGATCAATCGGTGGTTGCCTATCTAATTCTTGAAGAGGTGGCTGAACCTCAGGAACCAATGATCGAAGAAGCACATGTTGAGCCAAGGGGACAAAAGCGATCAACTGAATCCTCGAAGGTCACCACCGAATTAACAGAGTAGCCGACAAATAAACGGTCAAGAGTTTTGCCTTCTCTTGATCTTGCTATGTCGTTTACGATACAGCCAAGAATAAAGAGTGCTTTAGTCCCAACTAGCGCTTTGGCATCCAAAGATCCTTTTGTGGAGCTGAGTGTTGCATTAGTGATTGCTTTCCTCGCAGACAAGGTAGCATTTCGCGTAGAGCCTAACTTACTTTCGATTGCCTTGGTGGCTTAGTCAGCCATTTTGGTGAGTAGCATTCGTCCAAAGTGCTCATCTGACTTTAAAAACTACCACTTCTGTTGCACGTATATTTACGTTTGCCTTTTTATTTTTGCTTTAGGAGGCAGAATGGATAGCTAAAATTAGACGCTGTCACCACGATGCTATGGAATTAAAATTGGCTCTCTTAAATCGGAAGTGGAAAAGCTGAAGCCAAGGCGAGGAGGGCTGATGAAGCACACACAAGGGTCGTTACCAAAGAGGGAAAGAAAAAACATATAGACCTACTTCGGAGGGCCACCGAAGAAAGGGTTGATATAACTAATGCCACTCTAGCAACGGCGAAAGAAGAGATAGATAAACTCAGGGCTGATCTCCAAGTGGCTGAAAAAGAGAATAAGCAAGCAGAAGTAGAGTCATCCAAAGCATTTGACGCTGGAGAAATGTCGGACATGGAGAAGTATGCTGATGAGGCCTTGAAATTCAAAAATTGAGGCTTCAAACACAACTAGCTCAAAGCTTTGGCGGCTACGAAGACGACGCTTGATATGTCGATTCCATATGAACAACAAGAAGTGGAGTCACTAGAATCAGACCCTGAGGAACCCTGAAGCCGAATGGAGCGGTGGGCCCGATTGGAACTAACCCTGTTTTGTAACTAGGCAAAAAAATATTTGTATTTTGTTTGTTGTTTTCCTGTTAAATTGTATCTTGGTTGTTTGTTTTTCGTTTTTTTTGTTTTTAGCAAGGGTTGTAATAGTTTCATTTTCATATATAAAGTGAAACATTTGTACTTATTCAGTTTATCAATAAAAAAGCTCCTATTGAATCATTTTGCCCATAACAATAATTGTAATAATCTTCTTGCGTGCTTCCCACAACAGTCAATTTGTTGAGTAAATGTGATGTAAACGACTCTTGGGACATTGTGCCAGTAGTAAAGTTGACACGGCATCGATGGTGTTGGCTATGATGTGGCAATTCAACCTCATGCTTGAATGTTCGTCGATGGTGCCAAATAGATCAATATATCGGCCCCTTCTCCAGTTGAGACACGGATGTACAGCGCCAAGTAATTGTAGGGCCAGCGGCATCCATATGCACATTGGAAAGGGTGCATTTGTAAGTAATGAATAGCGCAGCCAGGCATTTATGGCTTTACTACTTTAAATAGATGTTGCACGAATGACAAAGAGACATTCGCAAAAAAGGTCACTCAAGTTATCAGTGAGTAGAGGGGCATGTTTCGTTGTTGAAGTGAGCAAGGTCATATATCAATAAGGTTATTCTTCAACAGTAGAGGAGAGGGGAAAAGTTTGGCAGAATTAGATGCAGAGATGCATCGTAGAGTTTGTGGCGATCCTACACGAACTAGAAATGTGGTGTCAGAAAAGTAAGTGAGACGTCGATCGCCCAGGCATCGAAGTAGGTCACCAAGAAGGGATGAGGCGAATAGATCCCCCAAAAATGAAGGTCAGAAAAGAGGAAGCACACGTGCTGCTAGTATGCAAACACCAGCACAAAATGAGCCGAACAGATCACCGCGCCCCCTGAGTTTTTCAGTCTTCATTGGGAACAAACCCATGATTAAGGCTAACTCAGTTGTTCATGATCAGAACATAGCGGTGGAGTTTACGCGGTATATCTTCCCGCTAGAAGTTTAGTAGCCAATGATTAATCGAGGCGACTATGAAGTTTTCAGGGAGGGAATCCATGGAGTGATCAAGGGACTTTATAGTTCATATGAAGTCGGCATGCGCCTTTGCACCACACAGAAAGAGATACAGTATGAAGATGGGCATATTCAAAATCTAGAACGTCGGTTGGACGAGATGAAGGAACGAGCCGAAAGCGAAGCACGGAAAGCCAAGGCAGCCAAGGTCCAATGACGCAGTCACGCGACATCTAATAGACCATGCAATAGCTGATTGGGACACTACCAGTATTTTCATTAAGGAAGTGATAGAGACCAGAGCTTGTAACAAAGGATTCTTTGAAGGCCGAGTAATTGGGATTGAAAGGACAAAAAAAAAGCTGGCATATGATGTTTGTCGATATGAGAACCGTGGTTTCAAACATAGATGGATCAGAGCCCTAAAACGGCGGAGGCAAATTCAGCATCTCCCTTGTATCAAAATTTTGTAATGCCATTCGAAGCCTATGATGTCAAGAAGACAGATAATGAAGAGGAGGCGACGACATTGGACAAAGCCTAAAGGCACGGAATCCTTTTTTTTTTTTTCCCTATGGTCAGCAACTTTAAAGTATGACATGTAAGTCAACTGAAATTGTAATATTATTTTCTTTTAATAAAAAAGAGATTCCAACTACAAGTTTTTAATTGTTTGCCTATTTCAAATTTGGCTCTCTGAATTCTGAGGCTTTTGGCCAATTGTGCCGAGCACGAAAGGTGCTCTGAATTCAGAGGCTTTCGGCTAATCGTGTAGAGCACGAAGGGCACTACGAATTCGAACGCTTTTGGCGGCCAATCGTGCCGAGCACGAAAGGCACTCCAAATTCAAAGGCTTTAAGCCAATCATGCCATGCACAAAGGGTGCTCTGAATTTGGAGGCTTTTGGCGGCCAAGCGTGCCAAACACGAAGGGTACTTCAGATTCGAAGGCTTTTAGCCAATCGTCCTAAGCACGAAGGGCACTCCGAATTCGAAGGCTTTCGGTGGCCGATCGTTCTGAGCACAAAGGACACGCAACAAGCTGAAAAACAAACATCATTCAAGAAGAAAACGATGCAAAGCGATATAACAACTTGTATTGCTCAAAGAGGTTATACATGTAACTTAGAGCAATTAAACCAAATGTACAACTAAGGTAACAAAAATATCATTAAGGAACATATTAATGGTAAAACTTGCATAAATGATTTGAATTCCATGGTCGGGGCAATCTTTTGCCATTCAGATCTGAGAGCCAGTATGCCCCTATACCAACAATTGAGTCCATTTGATAGGGGTCGTCCCAGTTGGGGCTGAGTTTACCTTTGGTGGGATCCTTGGTTGCGGATTGTACTTTCTTGAGGACTAACTCTCCAGGTGTATATCGGCGTAGCTACACTCGCTGGTTATATGATCTGGCAAGTTGTTGCTGATACCGTGCCATAGTCATGAGAACCCGGTCTCGACGTTCCTCAACTAAATTTAGATCTAAGGCTAGCATCATGTCATTTCAGCCGGTATCAAAAGCTTTTGATAAAAGGGTTAGCAATCCGATTTCCAAAGGGATGATGGCTTCAATGCCAAAACATAAAGTGAACGGGGTCTCCCTGGTAGATCATCTTAGAGTAGTGCGATGAGCCCATAGCACACTCAGCAATTCCTCAATCCACTTGCCCTTAGCTTTCTCCAAATGCTTCTTAATACCATCTAGGACCACCTTATTAGAGGCTTCTGCCTGACCATTGCTCTGTGGATAGGCCAGAGAGGAGAAATAGGGTTGAATACCATACATGTCACATAATTCCCGATACACGCCATAATCAAACTGAGTACCGTTATCATAAATAAGTGCTCTAGGTATGCCGAATCGGATAATAATACTCCTCCATACAAAACGTTTAACATATGCATCCCGTATGTGTGCCATTGGCTCTGTCTCGACCCATTTTGTGAAATAATCTGCTGTAACAATTAGGAACCGTTTGTTTCCCGGTGCCCTTAGCAATAGGTCAAAGGGGAAAACTTTTGGCATTGTTCATATTTCCTTACGTAGGTCTCGGCATCGGTTCACATAGTCTACCACCAATATCCCTAAGTAACGGCTCGATGGGTTAAGGACCGTCCTCCGGTATGGGCACCACAGTGTATCTCGGCTAAGAAATCTTCAACTAGATCCAAATGTACATATTCCAAATAAGGTTCGGAGAGAGATTTCTTATAAAGTTTGTTGTAGGGGTCCAAGTAATATCGCAAAGGTTTGTTTCGTAGCTTGTGGGCTTCCTTTTTGTCCTCTGCCAGCTATTCTGAAGAGATAAATGCAATAATTGGATCCATCCAACTTGGCCTTCTTTCGATGGTATTCACAACAGTTGGATTGGGGATGATGATGCTTGGTTTTGGAACGAAGCCCATTTCAATGGTTCGCTTAATTTTCAAGTTTACGGCTGAAGCCAGATAGGCAAGAACATCTGCGTGTGTGTTCTGGTCGCGGGCAATCCGATTTAGTTCATGATTGTCAAATTTCGCGAGTAAAGAGCTGGCCAACTTCATATAGGCTACCATGCGATCATTCTTGGCCACATACTCCCCTTTTAATTGGTTGATGACCAATTTAGAATCACAAAAAACCTGTAACTACTTAGCTCCCAGTTGTAATGCGTTTTGAAGGCCGATTATCAGAGCCTCATATTTGGCCTCATTGTTTGAGGCGTCAAAACCTAATTTGACCAATTGTTCGAGTATTACTCTCTCAGGTATCATAATTATGGCTCCTGTCCTACTGCCACGCTGATTAGATGACCCATTACAATACATCTGCCAAATATCCCTAACATACGTTCTCCAATTCGACTGAGGTCTGAGGGCAGAACGGTCAAGATCTGGTTTATCATGGCACCATGTGAATTCAACAACAAAGTCAACTAGCATTTGCCCTTTAATGGCCATTCTTGGTGAAAACTGAAGATCGTATTGGCTGAGTTCTAATGCCCATTTCGACACTCACCCTGACAACTCTGCACTACGGAGTACTGAATGGAGGGGAAAATCAATCGGTACTTTGATGGTAAGAGCTTGAAAATAATGCATCAGTTTCCTGGCAGCTACTACTAAAGCTAGGATGAGCTTCTCCAGCGGTAAGTGTCGGGTCTTAGTAGCCACCATTGCCTTGCTAATATAGAAGATAGTTTTCTGTTCGCCGAGTTCCTCCTTTAGTAACACGGCACTTACTATTTGCTCGGACACTACCAGATATAAGATGATCACATCGCTTGGAGATGGGGTTGCCAAAAGTGGGACGGAGCTTAAGTATGTTTTCAATTCGTCCAGAGCAGCCTGACATTCAAGGGTCCATTCAAAGGTTCTTCCCTGCCAAAGTGTGTAAAAAAATGGTTTACATTGGTCCGATGAACGACTGATGAACTAGTTGAGAGTTGTAGCCATCTCCATCAATTTATGTACCCCCTTAGTTGATTCTGGTCACCTGAGTTCTAGGATGGCCTTTATTTTCTTTGGGTTGGCCTTTATCCCACGATGATGCACGATATAGTTGACAAATTTGCCAAAGCCGATACCAAAGGCACACTTTACAGCATTGAGCTTCATTTTATATTTTCGGACTATGCCAAAGGTCACTTCTAAGTACACTTCCATGGTTCAGCCGATTTGTTCTTTGAACATAGTGGTGACCAGTCGTTGATATGTTGTGCTGGCATTTTTCAGTCCAAATGGCATAACCTTATAATAGTAGGTTCCCCTTGGGGTGAGAAATGTCGTTTTATCTTGGTCGGCAAGGTCTATGGTGATTTGGTGATAGCCCCGATAAGCATCTAGAAAGCTCATACGCTGATATTGGGCGGTTGCATCCACAAGTTGGTCAATTTGGGACAAAGGGAAGCAATCCTTGGGACAAGCTTTGTTTAGATCGATGAAATCCACACAAACACACCATAATCCATTTTTTTTCTTCACTATCACCGTGTTAGACAACCGTGTTGGATAAGTTACCTCCTGAATTGCCCCAGCTTCCAAGAGGTTGTCCACTTCATCACTTACGGCCGAAGCATGCTCAGTGGCTCTTCTCAACCACTAGTTTGGCTTTTGGGTCAATATGCAAGTTGTGCATGGCTACATCAGGGTCGACCCCTGGCATCTCGTAAGGTGTCCATGTAAAAATATCAATGTTGTCGAGCAAGAAGGAGACCAACTCTTGTCGCTCAGCTATACTAAGACAGGTGCTGACCAGGAAAAACTTGTCTGGGTCATCATTGATGTTGATTCAGCCCAACTTCTCTCTTGCCTTCTCAACCAAGGTCTTACCCACATCCCCAGGCTCTCTCGGTCAGAGACTTCGATTGAGTTTACTTCCAGTTCCCTGGGCTTCTTCGCTAAAACGATGAAATAACAATCCTTTGCTAACTTCTAAGAGCCCCAAATCTATTCGATTCCATGCTACAAAGAAGCTGATGGTAAGTGCTTGGTATGGCCTGCATCGCATGTAGCCAGGTTCATCCTATGATCATGTTATAAGGTGATGGAAGCTTGACGACCAGGAATTTCACATCCAGTGTTTTGGTACCTGCACGCACCGATAATGTAATCTTCCGTAAGGGGTACTCAAGATTGGCGTTGAAACAGAATAGGGGATAATTAGCTGGGAGAAGATCTAAATCATTAAGGCCAAGTTTGTGGAAGGTCTTGTAATACATTATTTCGGAAGTGCTTCCTTGATCGATTAGGACGCATTCAATAGCGAACTTGGCCACTCGCAATTCGATCACAAGAGCATCATCATACGAGAAGGTCACTCTTTCGAGTTCGGCATTAGAGAAACTAATCTCATTCATGAGTCGAGGCCATTTGGCCAACGTATGTGGCTTAGGCAGGGTTGGCTGTTGTAGTTGGGTTGTGTTTACCCTATTTGGATGAGGTAAGCTATATATTATATGGATTAATTCGAGTGGAGACGAATCTGGGCATAAGGTCACTGCACTTGATGGACTATTTTTTATGCTAATATATTCACGCAGTCGGTCGTCTTGGGCCAATTTCTCCAGGTGACCCTTTAAGGCATAGCATTTATCGATCTCATGTCCATGATCTTTGTGGTACTCACACCTCCTATCCCTGCATCTCGTGTTAGGAGGTCCAATCATCTTAGTCGGGCACTTGAAGAATGATATCTTACTAATTGGCTCCGACAGTTTCATGTATTTCTTGTCCGACCTCCTTGGGCTCCTACCTTCCACCTGATGTTGTTCACTCGGTCAACGAGATTCTCAGAAACTCTCCCTCTTTGGCTAACCTCTTGAGTCAGACTTCTCACTCTTTCTGGAGGCATGATACTTAATGGTTGTACCAGAGTAGGTATTTATGTTTCTACAACTTGTAGGCTGACCTTCATTCGGATCGCATCATCTTCCATTTTGTAATACTCTTCAACTTTCTTCATTAAGGCCCAAACTGTCTTGGGAGGCCGTCTAGTTAATGAAATTCAAAGTGGGCTATCAGGGTGAAACCCCAACTTAAAAGTGGTAATGGCCATGGAATCATTGCAGTCATCATCGACCAGGTTAAAGCACTCCCAATAGCGCGCTGAATACTCACGCAAAGTTTCATCTGGCTTGATTTTCATTGCCCACAACGAATATGCTTGTTTTGGCTAGATTTCATTAGTGATGAATCTCGCCCTGAAAGACTTTTGAAGCTGATGAAAACTCTTGATTGAAGCCGGTTTGAGTTTGTAATACCAGCTGACGGCCAGCAGTCCTAAGCTGCTAGGAAATATTCGGCACATGAGTGCTTCATCGTTTGCATGCAACGTTGTAGCTTGACTTTTCATGCTCCTTTCGAATACGATCAACCCTACAGTTCGGACTCTCGTGGTTCTGAATCTGATTACACAAGTGCAATGTGAAACAGTGAAAACACAAAAAGAGTCCAAATCCGACAATTCTTTTGGAAAATCAATGTTTGAATCAAATGCCAAAAATGGACTGTTTTGCCAAATTTCAGAGTCGCCACCTAAATATTTTTAGGAAATTTAAGAAACCCAAGACTCATGCAAAAGGCCATTAGTCCGTCATTACCAAAATGTCTCGGCTCGAGAACTTAAGTACAAGAGGGGAAGGTCATGAATTAAGCACCCCACTCGCTTGATCAAAGATCGGCCTCTACTAATCATGATATAGTTTTTATTTACATTATATGCTTTTGTTCTAGTTTTATTAGACTAACATTACTACAAGATGCACACCCAAGGTATAGACTAGTTTGCAAGAACTGGAACACTTGATCTCATGTTTGGTTTGAAAATTGTTTTGTGAATTTGCCACTTAAAAAAAAGTGGGCTTTAAAATGGACATTAATCAAGTCATCCCAATTCAAGCAACAAGCCTTCATCCACAGGCATTCAAACAATTATATCATTTAAGCAATTAGCCTCATGGTATTCATGCTTTGACATAGCAACACAAACATTCGATGCAATATGCTAAAGCTCAAAATTGCACACCTAGTACTCTGAGCCAAAACAAAGCAAAATAATTAGAAAAATATGCATGTTCCTAACTTATGCAATATGACTAATGCAATGCACACATTATGTATTTTGTAGGCTCGGCTATAAGCATGGCATATGATTCCATTTAAGACATGCGATAAAGCACGTATTCGAGCAATAAGTTTAAACATTTGATATTGGGTTAGTATGATGAGCCGAGCCTTGGATGCATGCAAGACAAATGGATGCGAAACATGGAGTATGCTAATGAAACATGATGTCCTATACTAACCATCATAAGCAAGTAAGTAAAATAGAGAAAGATGTGGGATTGGAAGACATACAACTTATTACAACATCATCCTTGTGCAAAAGGGTGTGAATAAAGTCCAAAAGTCCGAAATAAACTAATTATTACAAAACCAAATGAATAAATAAGCAAGGCTAATTAACTAGCTAACTATGCTATTGCAACAAAGATAACCATGATAAATAAACTCGTTATTTAAACTAATTAACTACAATAATTACAAAGGGATAATAATAATTATTACAACATTAATAATTAATAAGACTAATTACAATAAACAATATTGAATAAATTAATTACAATGATGATCATGATGTAAGCGAGGATGCGCAAGGGTTACATGCATGCACATGCACAATGTTCAAGAACAGCTCTGTCTGTCCCAGGCTTGCTCTATTTCACCTCAGCCACTGCCCTCTATTTTCTGCAAGAATACACTACTGACCAAACATTGAGGACCGATCGGCCCTCAATGAAGCCCAGGCGGGCATAAATAAGGCCGGTCGTGCCTCACTTTTGTACAAAACTCTATTTTGTGCTCTGAAGTGAAAACAATTCAGACAAAGTTGTTCAAGCTCTATTTGTCCCTTCCTTCCTTCTCTGTCATGGGAAAGCCTCGAGAGAAGGTTAGAATTGTTTCCAAAATCATCAATGAGCAAGTTGATTGCTTGATGATTTCAGATACAATTTTGGACAAAAATTAATGAATGCAATGAATATGACCACTGCTCCCTCTTTATCATGGAATGAACTCCAAAAAAGAAAGTAGAGACGCTCAAGGATCATCAAAACGCCATGAATTCACGTATGACCACTCTTGACTCGATAAACTTGGCATAACGTCTGGCCAAGCCCAAGCAATATGACTCATTTTCTTTATATGTGTTGGTTACTTTTAAACCAATTCTCTTAGTCATTTCTATTCTTTAATCCATTTGTCTGAAGTGATGATTAAGTCCTATAAAAAAAGAGAAGCGTCAAATGGGAAGTAATTCTCAACATGAAAGAGAGATTATACCGTTGACAATGAATCTCCGTAGAGATTAAGCTATGAAGCGTGAATCTCTAGTTCATGTGTTGAATGACCATCAACCGATTGAAACAACTCTTAAATGAAAGAAAGGAATGGCAAGTTGATTCTTAAAATGAGGTCATTAACATGAAAGTGAGACAAAGAAAGGCTAAGAATAACATAATACAAGCTATGTACAAAGACCAATGCTACAACAAAGGAACTAATCAAAGCTTGAATCAATTAAATAGATTAGGACAGCCCTAAAACAGTCTCTAATAAGCCAAAACAGTGGTCGAAAATGCAAGAAAAGAACTCAAAAAGCTAAACAAAAAGTAAAGACAATAGAGCTATGTAAGAAAAAACAAGGAGGGGTGGCCAACCCCTCCAATTTCAAGACTTCAAACCATGTTTTTTGGCCTTAGTTCAACACTAAAAATCAGTTCAAAAATCAAAGGAAAAGAGTGTAAGGGATCCAAGGGTTGAGCTATGAAGATAGGTGCAAGTATGGGTGTTAACCTTACCACCTTTGGTAGCTTATCCAAACCCAAGTTCCAACACTTAAAATGGATGCAAAACAGCCCAAGAATACAAGAAATAGATAGAAAATGAAGTAAGCAAAAACAAGAACAAGAGTTGCAAGCTTATACCTCTCAAAATGGAGTAAGCTTTAGTTGATGATCAAACTCACTCTTAACATACTCTCAAACTTGAATTATGTTTCTCAAGGGTTAACCAAGGCTCTAAGATGATGAGTCAAGGTTGTGTATGGTGTATATAGATGATACGAGGAAGATAAGTTAGCTCAAAGGTAGCTTGCAATGGAAGAAGGAGGAAGAATGAACTCTCTCTATGTGTATAGGCTTTTTCTCAATTGTTCAACCCTCAAAACAGAGATATATGGTCGTATTTATAGAATTTGAGCAAGAAATATCATAAATATTTTCAAAAATGGACAGCTGGCGGCCTCCCGCCTAGAACAGTGTTTCTCGCTACCAAGGCCCAGCTGACCCTCAATAGCCACGGCCGGGCCTCAATGCATTCCCCTGTTTTTTCTGTTTCTGTTTCAACCTCAACAAAGCACAAGGTGTATAAATGAATTTCTTAGGTATGATTAGTGGGAATATGGAAGGCTTAGGGTTGTTTCGAAGCTTAAACAAGGCTCCTTCGTTGAGACCTAGAACCACACACAATACCACTTTCATCATCGAGTGCACCGGACAAAGCGCTCAAGCCTTGCAGGCGATCAAAAATGAGGTGTCCACAAATGTCATTGCTTGTTTGTAGTGACGAATGTGGTCTGTAGGATCCGACTTGCTGTCATACAAAGTAAATGTTGCTGATTTGAACTTTTTTGGTAGGATAACTTTGGCAATACGTCGCACAAAAGGATCATGTTTGTTGTCTAACTCCGAAGCATCACCTCCTTTCTTACGCCCACGCTAAGCATAAAGATTTCCTTCGGATGAGCTGGAAGTACCCACTCGGCCCTTCTTTTTGGGCTCTTCAGGTGATCATTCTAACATACTGTTAATGGCATGTCCCTGATGCCGGTGTTGTTTTGTAATTTTCTTCTCCCGTGATCGGCTCCGCTTTCTACAGGATGTATTTTGCTGGGACTTTGCCAACTCCTGGCACAGGAGCTCATTATCAGTTGCCATATCGTCCAGCCACTGTTTATTTTGTCTTGCTTGGGCTATCAACATCTGCATAGTGTCCTCCGCTGAGGTCAAAGGCATAAGAGTTACTAGGTCAAAGTTCAAAGATCTTCGCGCGGGAGTGTTTGCCAGACCAAAGACTATTCTGGGTACAACATCGTCCTCGATGAGCAACGGATCCCGCACTGGGTTTTCCATGGACGGGTTTGCGTATTCCCACACACGGCGCCAATTTTGGGGAAGTGGATTTTCAGAAATACTCCTTGGGTCCAGGTAAGCCTCAAAGATCCTTTCGATGTTGCCTAAAATAGATAAACAACTCCGATCTATAGCGCCGGAATTATCACTCTGATAGTCTAATCAGCTATATGTTTGGGTAGTTGGTATTCTGTTTTACTTGAGGTCTAAGTCACTATTTTTTGCATGCCCTCTTCCTGACGCTCCTACCCTCAATTTATAGACTTTTTCTTGTCACCATGCTTTTATGGGATGGGCTAGCAGTTTGGTCCAACAGGGCCCTTCTGTCTCCCTTGAACTACTCGACTTCAACATATGGCCAGAATGCTCAATCTCATATCAGCCTCCATGGCTATTTAGCAACCTATCAGTGGCCCATTGGGCTTTGACCCTATACGGCCCAATGGACAGGACCAATTTGAATTTCTCATATTCAACTCCCACACTCTCTATCGTACAAAAATATTACAGCTTTTCTACATATCAAATTGCACCCACCCGTGTCTTCATTTGTCCATCATATCTTACTTACTCACTATTCAACATTCACAATCTCCATATAAATAAAAATAAGTGAGAGAAAATAAATAAATAAATAGGGAGACGTTTTTTTTAAAAAAAAAAAACGTAAAAATAAATAAAATAAAAAGAAAAGAAGGGAGAATGTGGGATCATGGAATCATTCATGAGAGAATGAGTGAAAAAAGAAAAAAAGTAAGAGAGAGAGGTAAGAAAGTAGAAAATGTACCCATAGAACATATTTTGAAAAATATATCTTAGTCATTATTTTATAGTTTAAACACATCTGAACAGTTCAAATATCAAAATATCCTAATAGAACAAAAATATGTTGAAAATTTAAAAAACTTCATACTTTATTATATAGATATGAGGAAGAATGAACTGGAATGTTTTCAACCCTAACTTCAAAAATAAACATTGAATACTTGCAATAATTAGCAAATTACTGATTCCAGTCAAGTTTGAGTGATCTCAATGAAAGTAGTAATAAAGTGTCTCAATTTATACGTCCTCCCATAGTTTCCATTGCTATGTCACAAACCTACAAACTGAATAAATTTTGGAAGCTCTTATAATTACCATTTTAACTAATATCATTTTCAAAAATATATTATAAATAAAATTAGATAATATTACCAGTCACTACAAAAGCCTAGAAACATACTGACAAGAAGAAATATTGAGCACAATTATAATATAATATTATATAGTAACTGAGGAATAAAATATTACATATAAAATTAAATAAATATTTAATATCCCTCACTACTCCAATCATCAAAATATTATATTTCTTATGATGTTACATTTGCTAATACATTTACTAATAATCTTACTAAAACTCACATATTTGGATAAGATCATTATCACTAAATATTAAACCAATGGCTGAGTCACATAGTGACAAGGAGTCACATGCTATAGCGATTCTGATTTGGACCCGACCCATTTATTACTTTTAAATTTGAAAAATTATATCCGTAGCGCTTGTACTCCTTTCTTTCATGTTTGGTTCGAGCTTCAAGGGTCGACACCAGTCTTGGTGGTGTCAACACTACATTCCTCTTCATGTTTTGTTCAACTTTGGGGGTCGACACCAGTCTTCCTAGGGTTGTTTTGCTCTTGGTGTTGCTTCTGGTTTTTGGGGTTTACACCAGTCTTCCTAAGGTCGACCCTTGTTTGATGTTTTGTTCTGAGTTGTCTACTGAAATATAGGGTCGACACCACGATTTCCTAGGATCGACCCTTGTCTGCTGCACACATTAGTGTCTCAACATTTTCTTTCTAAAAGTCGACACCACTGTCATGAGGGTCAACCCTTGTGTGTATTTTCCAAATCTTTGGGACGGTTTTGGGCTCCACTTTTTGGGAGTTTTGGCTTATTCCTTTTGTTGACCATGGGGCTATTATTCTATTAGTACTTACCCACTATAAATAAGCTCCAAAATACTTTCCACTCATTATTTCCCTCTTTTTTTTCCTCTTTACTCGTGACTTCTCTCTCTTTCTCTCAAAGCTCAACTTCTGTCACTTAGATTTTTAGATCTACTCTCCTAAAGATACCTTCTCATTTTGGTCCTTTGAAGTAGATTGTAGATTGTGTCAAGGGCCTTCTTTTGATCCAAGAGGTTTGTGATTTCATCGACATTGAGTTTTCTCTGAGTTTTCATCTTTCCCTTTTAAACTTGAGGTAGGGATTTCTCCACACTTTTTATAGTTTTTAACTTAATTATTTGTTTTTATAAAATAACATTGTGAAAAAGTGAATTTTGAACAACCTAGGGTGTTGGCTTGATATCAAAAGAGGGATTTCAAATGGATTGTTGGAAATGATTGAGCAAATGTATTTATTGTTGAGTTGTGATGAAAAGGTGAATTTCTATCCTTGGAATTGATTTTTTTTAAAAAATGGGGTTTTACCCTAAATGTCTCAAATATGGATTTTGTATAAATAAATGGGATTGATGTTGAAATGGAAAAATTGGATTGATGTTGATAAGGATGGTAGAGTTGGGTGTGTATTATCACTCACATCTTGAAATTTGATAAAGTTATCTTTATTGAATTTATTTATCTGCTTAAAGATATCTGTTTTGGGCTATCGATGGAGAATAGCTATGATTGTTGTAGAAATTGCATGAGAACTAAGGGAATTGAAAATATTTTCTCATCCATTGCATTAAGTATTGTTGCATATTTAACACATTTGAAAATGTATTTTGTTTTGAGAAAAATGGTAAATACTTTGTGAATCTGGGTAGAGCGTGTTGTTACAATATTAAGTTGGCCTGTGTGTCCTTGATGAAAGATCAGAAACCCGTGTGGATATGTATCGAGCCTTCTAGCTAATACCAGTAAAAATGACAAATTGGTACTACTTATATAGTCTACTTGCAGACACGTATCTAGAAATTTACTCACAGTCCTGTTTTATGAATTATGATATAAATCTGGCATTACATGGTTTTGAAAGAGATATAAAATGTTTTAGACACAAGCATTGCATATGCGTTCACCTTATAACTTTGTTATGATTCATATACTGTGTTAGATTATTTCTACTGGGTTTTGGTTCACCCTATGTGAGAAAACCATTTTCAAATGCTGATGATATGCCTCCGCTAAGGCAATAGCTTGGAAGGACTTGAAAGTAAGAACTTCATTTTGTTTATTTGGTTGTGTTCACTTTATACAAGCCTAGGGTTTTAACTGTATTGAATTTAAATCTATTTTGTTATAACCAAGTACTATCTTGGAAAGCTGCAAGCTTTTAGGGCACTTCTTATTTGTTTAACTTTCATTTTATCTCTCTATTATGTAACATATACTATAGATTCAGAGTTAGGTTTGTGAATGTATATCTGCATATATCACTCTTTTGTGCAATTAATTGAAACTAATGGGAAATAATTACTTACGCATATGTTGTTATTTAATAAATATGATAGATGGTTTATTATCTTTTATTTTGGGACGTTACACGTGCCCCTAAATTTTATTTTATTTTATTTTTATATGTATATAAATAAAATTTTAAACAAAAATAATGTTTTAAATAAAATATCAATGATATTTTTAAATTTATGAGAAGAATTGGGAAATAATTACTTACTCATATGTTGTTATTTAATGAATATGATAGATGGTTTATTATCTTTCATTTTGGGATGTTACACGTGCCCTTGAATTTTATTTTATTTTATTTTTATATATGTATATAAATAAAATTTTAAATAAAAATAATATTTAGAATAAAATATCAATGATATTTTTAAATTTATGAGAAGAATAATGATTGTTTTATTAAAAATGAAGTGACAACAACAAATTATATTTTTATGTATAAAAATTTTATTAAAAAAAATCTCAATATGAAAGTAATATTCATCATTATTAATATACAAATATAATTAACCTCACTATATATACTGTATGTAAAAATTACTAAAGTGTTAATTATATTTATATATAAAATTCACCCTTCATATGTTCATTTACTATTGAATAGTGATATCATGTCAATGATAAAGTGATATCACTAGTATATGAAATTTTTAAACAAATTTTATAAAAATTTAACTTATCTCACCATTATATAATTTATTTTAAAATTTAAATATATGACTTTTTTATATTATACATGATACACTAATTACACGCAATACTTTTTTAATTTTACACAAAAATAATTATAAAATTTTATGTGAAATACTTTGTAATAATTTATTTAAATTTGTATACTTAATATTAATTCAAAAATAATTATTATTTTCTTATTATTAGTTATAAAAAAAATTAAATTATAATTAATAAATATCCTTGTGATTTAATTTTCTACCTCCACTATTATACTGAACCCACATTAATTTGTGAATGTGTTAATAAAATTATTTATAAATATATTAATATCCCTAATATTTTTCAATTTCTTATTCATAATATCCCTACTATACCTCACATGAGCTCCCACCCCATTATTATCTCAAACCGATCAGTGATGATAAGGATGAAGATTTATACATAGGTCCCTTTTGGCAAACAACAAAAAAACAAAATAAAATAACACAACAATGGGGGTAGAAAATTTATTTACAAAGAAATAAATAAAAATTTTAATTTCAATTATTAATATTTATAATGTTTTTTATTTTTTCAATTCTTTTTTATTAACATTGTGTCAGTGCAATTTTCCATTAAAAAAAAAAAAAAAAAAAAAAAAAAAACTTACTAATTTATTGACTTATTTTAATCATATCTCATCTCTTTACTTTTTTATTTATCATTTTATAATAAATAAATAAAAAATAAAATAAATTACAAATGCACCCTAAAATTTACTTAAAATACGAATTGTTCCTATAATTTTAAAAATTACAAATACTTCATTGTCATAATTTTTTATTTAACAGAATTAATTAAAAAATACAATAATAAAATTATTTAAATTATTAATTAAAATAAAATTTTAATATTATTAAAAATTATTAATTACCTTAATGATTTATTAATTAAAAGGCCTATTTATTATAAAATTAAAATTTTATAAAGAATAATGTAATTTGTAAAAAATGAATAATTTGTAATTTAATTAAATCTCAACAATGTGTTTGTAATTTATCTCAAAAACAAAAAATTTACTAAATTATACCCAAAATAAGCCGTAATTACATTACAACATTGATTTTGATTTGTATCTTTGAGTGTGCACTTGTTGACAAATGTTGTAACTGAACCCAGCGCACAAGAAAGAGAGAGAGAGAGAGAGAGAGAGAGAGCTAGAACGTAACAGTAAATAAGTACAATTCAGAAATATACCTATCACAAAAAACACAACCAACCAAACCCCACAAAGATATTTACAATTTTACTGTTTGTTTCTTCACTCTCGTCTCGTCAGGGCTCGTCATCAGTGGTTGGAAGAGTTCTAGCTTTAGCTTTTTGATCTACGGTGCAGATCGTTTTTACCGACCCAGACCCAGAGTGAGACTGAGAGCAGCCTTGACATCCAGTCTCCATGCAAAATCTCCACCGTCCATCTTCCACACATCACAAGGCACCGTGATGGAGGTCGCCTCCTTCCCACACATGTACTGCAGCCTCACCTTGCAGGTGAAGGCCGGGTACGTTATCGGCACCCTCTCCTTCATCACCAACCAAACCATCACCGGTACCCCTCCAACCCCACCATCATGGTCCACCATCTCCCTGTACGCCCCGTTGGTCCACCCGACGCGATTCAGGCCGTCCGATATGAACCCCGGGCACGTGTCCCTCTCCAGATTCCTCATCCTCTCCTCGTCCGTACGCCCCAGACCGCAACCTTCAACCCACGTGTCGGTCACGCATTCCACCGTCACGATCGACCCCAGCAGCCTCACCGGCTGCGGCATCGCCACCTCCACCGTCTGATCTAACCCGAAAGACACTTGCCTCGACGACGATGCATAATTATTACTACTATTATCGTTGTTGTTGCTAAAGTTTAACCAGATTGTTTCGTTCTTCTTCTGTGGTGCTTTTTCAGCACTAGTCAGACTCAGATCAGAATGGTTACTACTCGGAGACCCCCCCCTGACCGGTGACTTTTTCCAGTCGGGTGTCTCCGGCAACAAAGGCAGTGTCACCACCGTAACTCCGCCAGAAACTGACTCACCACCACCACCACCACAACTGGTGGTCTTGTGAAGTGGGTCAGTTTCAGTTTCCTCCGTAGAGGAGGAGGAGGAGGTCTTTCTTTTCCTTTTACTAGTGCCGTTGTTGTTGTTTGCATCTCTAACGTACCTTCGCTTACCTCGTCCTCCACTTCCGACGTACACTTCGTTGTTCGTAGAACCGCCGGAAACTGACCCACCAGTCGCCGGCTTCGGTGCGATGGGACGGAATCTGAGCATTATACGGTCCACCTTCGACATATCGCCGCCAGCGTACCGCGCAATACAGCAACCACCCCTCCCCTCCATCCTCTCTCTCTCTCTATATATATATATATATATATGTCTCTCTTTCTTTCTTTCTGTGTTTCTGTCTTTTTTTCTGAATGAATGAATGAGCGCACTAAATACAGAACCGGGCACCAGTGGAGGTGATCAATTTAGAGCAATGTTAAGTATCATGAAAAAAACTTTCATGAAAATGATCATGAAAGATTTATGACCCTTGGATTACACTTAAAATAAAACATCACACACTAATCAAGGTAATCAAAGGGTCATAAATTTTTCATGACCAGTTTCATGAAATTTTTTTCATGATCCCTATTTTTTCTCGTCAATTTATAAGCCATCTACATATGACGCGTGTTAGAGCTTACACGTGGCTAACAGAGCTCGAACAGTGCACAATCTGGATCATCATACTTACGGAAGGATGTTAACGCAAAAACAACAACTGAAACGCATAGACCTTTCAAATAATACATACTGTTTTCTTTTACGGAAAGAGGGTGGCTGCTGTAAGCAATCAAAAATGATTTAGCCTCCATTTAGGAGGTGGGTTAGTTTTTTGATTTTTTGATTTTTTTTAGTTATTTTAATTTGGGCTTAAAAGTTTGGTTTGGGAAGAATTTTTTGATTTTTTGACTTTTTTGAATTTTTTTGTAAGAGAAGAATGTAATGATTATGGGTTTGATGTGATGTTTTGTTTGTTATGATTAAAATAGTCTATTTTATTTTTTGTAGCTAAAATAGCCAAAAAAACCCAAACCATGGCTTCCCAAAAGACTTTTAAAAAGATAGTTTTAATGAAGCATTAATTTGTTTTCTTTCTCTTATTTTTTGTCTTTTTACTTTACTTTATTTTTATTTTTTTTAATAGGTGGATAGCTCATTAGAGCTGTACTGTAACAGCTCTAATTAGAGCTCTACAGCACTTCCGTGTGAGCAATGCCGCCTATTTTCGGTCTCATTTTCAGTGGATATATCAATTCGTCAAAATTAATTGAATCGAATCGATCCGTCGCATTTTGGATGGATGTGTGATGACGAGCGAACGGTTTGCAGATTGATTTTCTTCAATCCGCCAGTCTGACAGACGGATGGCGTATTTGAGATTCATTTGGCCGCAACCGAACCGCCAAATCGCAAACACTCTTAGCCTGTGTTTGGCAAGTGGGTTTGCAGGCTTTTTTGGCTATTTTAGCCACAAAAAACAAAATAGGCTATTTTAACCATAAGAAACAAAACATCACATCCAACCCATAATTATTACATTCTTCTCTCACAAAAAAAACTCAAAAAAGCCAAAAAGTTCTTCCCAAACCAAGCTTTTAAGCCCAGGCTAAAATAGCCAAAAAAATCAAAAAGCCAAAAAGCCAACCCACTTCCCAAACGGAGGCTTAGTAATTTATAAGACTTTGTGTTTTCTGTTTGTTTAAATATTTTGTTTGTGTTTTCAATTAAAAAAGAGTTTAAATATTCTGTTAAAAAAAATTTCAACTTGAATATGTTTTTTGAATTGAAAAAAATAAACGTATTATTTATCTATATTTTTTTATTTTTAAATCTATCTCTAAAAATAATAAATAGAAAATATGAATATATGCTGGTTGGTTTTTGTTTTTAAAAACAGATATAGATGTAACAATACAGAAACATACACAATCTCTACTACTGCTCTGTTCATTGTTTTGGTGGTTTGAATTGTTTTTATATTTTAAGAAATTGTAATACTTTATGTGGATGAGGCATGCTGTGATTGTAGTATGTGGATAAGGCAAGCAGTGATTGTGATATTCTAAAGTTTCAAAGTTTCTTACTTTGGATGAGGCACGCAATGATTGTAATATTTTTTTAAGTCATTAATTGTAATATTTTATTCTTTTTTTTTTAATGAAGTACACAAATTGAATTATGTTGAAAATTTATAAAATTTTAAACCGCTAAACCGATTTGCATCCATCCGCCAAACCGCCAATCCGCTCAATCCACATCCGCCGGATTGGCAGACGGATGCGGATTGATTTTCTCCAATCCACCAAGCTGGCGAACGGATGACGGATTGGAGGTTCCGTGGTCGCAACCGACCCACACCCACCTCTAATATGAACCACTTTTTATAGAGTGTTGAATAAATTATTTTGATAAATAATTATTTTAATTGTATATCGATAATTTTATGATTAAATTAAATTTATATTTATAAAATTAAATATTTATTTACAGATATATATTGTATTCGATGTGTTTGATTTGATAATAAGATTATTAATGTATGATATTTTTTATAAATATATTTTATTTAATATATATAAAAAATAAATAAACGATTCAAATTATTAATGTGAAACTAAAAAATATCCTATCATACTCAGGAGTGGTTGTCCAAAGGATTGCGTAATATTCATTTTCAGTAGTGCTGGGGACCCCCAATGGGAGTGACCCCAGTACTCCCACTCCACGTGGGGCTCTGTGATTGCAAGAAAACAAAAAAAAAAAAGAATTCAACCAATAAAAAAACAATGGGGGTTGTGGGGGTCACCCCCACTGGGGGCCTCAATCATTTTCCATTCATTTTACCCTAGTTATTTGGATTGTATCATTCCACCCATCTATATTTCAAATATAAAAGCGCTTGTGCAATTTTGATGTTATTCGCAGTGTGTTTGGTTTGAATTTTTTAGATTAAATTTTTTAAAAATTGAATTTTTTATTTTTCGTATTTTTTTATTTTTAGTGAATATTTTTAAAATTTTAAGCATTTTTTTTACTTTTTTATATGCACCTTACTTAGATATATCTACAAAGTAAAAAAATTGTGAAAAAATATTTTAAAAAATTAATAAATACATAAAAATGCAAAAAATGTATCAAATTCTCGTAATTTTTTTATATTTTTGATATTTAGTGAATTTTTAAAAAGTTATTTTCACAATTTTTTTACTTTTTAAGTATATTTATGTTAGGTATATCTAAAAAATTTAAAAATTACTTAAAATATTAAAAAAATTTAATAAAAATAAAAAAAAAATGAAAAATTAGAGAATAGAATTTTCTGAAAACTATTTTAAAAAATACGAAACTAAACAAGCTGATTGTTAATTTTTTTTTAAATTAAAAAAAATTATTATTAGAATTATTATTATTAAAATTATTATGGTTATAATTTGACAATTAAAAAAGAAAAGTGATGCTCTAATAATGTCATATGACAGTTGTCACACGTGGCAATTCAGGCAAAAGCTCTTTTCATCTCTCTTAGCAAAACAAATAATTTTCTATAAAATTGTCATTTATACGAAACTAAACACAGAGACAGTCTGTTCTAAATGACCGGTCAGATGATCTCGTCCAAAATAGCATCCGACCATTGAAATACTATTATTATAATTTTACTATTTATTATTAAATTATAATAATGACAATAACATTGATGGGTAGATATGCTCTAAGGGATATAATATATCTTTAGGTTCCCTTTGTTTTGAGAGGTCGAATGGAGAAAATTGATAATGATAAAATTAATAATGAGAGAATTGATAGTGTGAAATTGTTAAATTATTTTTATATAAAATAATAAAACAAATAAAAAAATATAAAAAATTAAATATTATATTTAAAAAAAATCTCAATATATAAAAAATAAAAAAATTTATAATCCCTTCACTATTTTTCTAATACTATCTCTATCTCTTCTTACCAATTCCCCTTCCAAGGGGACTAATAATACCAAAGGATTAATAGTCCCCTCCTTATCTCTCAAAACAAACACCCTCATTAATAATACTAAGAAATTGATAATCTCAATCCCCTCTCTATAACACCAAACAAACGGACCTTAATATTATAAAACAGTATTTTGTATTTTACCTTTAATATTTGTGATGTTTGATTGATAGAAAATAAAACGTGAAGAGACCGGAACAGCGGGCCCCACACAACCCTCCCTCCCCCACTGAACTGAGGCCTAGAGGATAGCCAATTAGATTACGGGGAGTGTCACGTACTGCACCAAGAGTGGGGCACGTGGGCCTGTGATCTCGTGCATCGTGTACGGTCTTGCTTGAAAGGGCCATTTGGTGGAGCATCAGGAAGCCGACACGTGGACCAACCAATATTACATAGCAACGAGACGCGGACGCTGTTGACTTCTTGTTGCGGCCATTCGCTATAATTAGCATAAGCGGATCTCGCCACGTGGACGGTCCGATGACGACAAATACTATCAAATCTCGTTTGGAAAGATAGCTTGACTACTTTTGTCACAAAAGACAAAATAAATTATTTTAATCATAAAAATAAAATGTCATATCTAACTCATAATTATTATTTTTTTTCTCATAAAAAAATTAAAAAAATTAAAAAGTCCTTCCTAAATCAAATTTTTTAGTCTAAATTAAAATAATTAAAAAAATCAAAAAATAAAAAGTCAACTCACTTCCCAAACAACATCATTGTATAAGAACTTGGGATTAGTGACGTCACTGAACGATTTTCTCTCCTGGTCCCGTGATTAGAGATGGTAATGGATAACTTATCCAATGGGTATCCATGGAGACCCAACCTAAATACATGAATTTTCTTCTTTTTTTTCTTATCCATTGAGCCTCCGTTTGGGAAGTGGGTTGATTTTTTGGCTATTTTAGCCTAGGCTAAAAAGCCTGCTTTGGAACGACTTTTTGACTTTTTTGACTTTTTGGTGAGGTGTCTCACTATTAATTTACCAAAGTGCCCTTGATTGCCCTTGAGCCACATATATCTGTAATTTTGCAAAGTCCACGTCAGCTTCCGAAAAGGTCCGAAATTGTTAGTTTATATTTTTGCCATATTTATTTTTATTTATTGTTTTATACATTAATTATTTATTTTTTACCTTATTTATTTATATTTTTGCCATATTTATTTTTATATATTGTTTTATACATTAATTATTTATTTTTTTCCTTATTTATTTATTTTTTTGCCATATTTATTTTTATTTATTGTTTTATACATTAGTTATTTATTTTTTGCCTTATTTATTTTTATTGTTGCCATATTTATTTTTATTTATTTTTTTATACATTAATTATTTATTTTTTGCCTTATTTATTTATATTTTTGCCATATTTATTTTTATATATTGTATTATACATTAATTATTTTTTTTCCTTATTTATTTATTTTTTTGCCATATTTATTTTTATTTATTGTTTTATACATTAATTATTTATTTTTTGCCTTATTTATTTTTATTTTTGCCATATTTATTTTTATTTATTGTTTTATACATTAATTATTTATTTTTTGCCTTATTTATTTATATTTTTGCCATATTTATTTTTATATATTGTTTTATACATTAATTATTTATTTTTTTGCCATATTTATTTTTATTTATTGTTTTATACATTAATTATTTATTCTTTGCCTTATTTATTTATATTTTTGCCATATTTATTTTTATATATTGTTTTATACATTAATTATTTATTTTTTTCCTAATTTATTTATTTTTTTGCCATATTTATTTTTATTTATTGTTTTATACATTAATTATTTATTTTTTGCCTTATTTATTTTTATTTTTGCCATATTTATTTTTATATATTGTTTTATACATTAATTATTTATTTTTTGCCTTATTTATTTTTATTTTTGCCATATTTATTTTTATTTATTGTTTTATACATTAATTATTTTTTTTCCTTATTTATTTATATTTTTGCCATATTTATTTTTATTTATTTTTTTATACATTAATTATTTATTTTTTGCCTTATTTATTTATATTTTTGCCATATTTATTTTTATATATTGTTTTATACATTAATTATTTATTTTTTGCCTTATTTATTTATTTTTTTGCCATATTTATTTTTATTTATTGTTTTATACATTAATTATTTATTTTTTGCCTTATTTATTTATATTTTTGCCATATTTATTTTTATATATTGTTTTATACATTAATTATTTATTTTTTTCCTTATTTATTTATTTTTTTGCCATATTTATTTTTATTTATTGTTTTATACATTAATTATTTATTTTTTGCCTTATTTATTTTTATTTTTGCCATATTTATTTTTATTTATTGTTTTATACATTAATTATTTATTTTTTGCCTTATTTATTTATATTTTTGCCATATTTATTTTTATATATTGTTTTATACATTAATTATTTATTTTTTTCCTTATTTATTTATTTTTTTGCCAATGATGAGATCATAAGATTAATTCATATAAATGATTTTATCCCTTTTATCGGTAAGTATAAGTACATCCACATAGGATTGGTACAGGTAGCTTTTAAGTCTTTGACTCTTTTAGGTCAAAATACTAGTATACAGTGTACACTCCGTGATGGAAGGTGTCTTAATTGGAGAACTTCCTTAATGGGAACCATTGAGACAAGTTTGTCTCATGGACTAGTATATTTTGATATTTATCCGAATCTTAGCATAGCAATGACTGATGGTAATCTATCTGATGTCTTGGAACTGAGAGTTCTTACTCATGGTTATGAGTATAAACCAGGATCTCCACCATTCTCTGTTCATTCCAGAATATACCTTAAGGTTTTAACTACCTTTTAATATCTGGATCAAGATTTAACTCATTAATCTTGGACTTGACTTTAGATTTGCATCGGTTCGCATAATGACCAATTTGGCCACACTTGTAACATTTAATTTCTTATTTGGGTTTTCGTTTACTTTTTTCTATAGATGAAGCTTTGTTGGAATAAAACTTCTTATTAGGGTTCTGTTGATATATGTGACTTTCTTCGGATGGGTTGAGAGTGTTTCTTATGGGAAACCTTCCTAGTTTTAGCAGGATAATTAATACCTGGTTCATAAGCAAACTGTTCGCAGAATTCGCCTAATTCTTTTCTTCCTGTTAAATTCTGTTGTTTCATCTGATAATGAAGTTTAAGGTCATTACATAAGGATAAACCTTCGTCGGTAACAATGGAACAAAGTTGTCCATATGTATACTGTTCATAAGGAATAGACATCCGGTCATGGCGGTCCCGAAGTTTTTTCCTAACCCGTTCGGAAAAAAGGGTAGGAAGGCCGTCAATAAATTTAGCCTTCCAATGGCTACTGTTAGCATCAGGGCGTTGAGTAACCTTGATGAGGAAAACATCTTTGTACCATTTGAAATGGGTCAAAGAAGGGCATCGTAAATTCTGTAAGAGTTCACGACTACAGTCGGAGGAGCTAGTACTGGTACTAACAAAATGAAGAATAATGGTTTGGATAAGAGTGTAAACTGCATCTTCTTGTTGAACAGGTTGTTGAGTGGTTGGATCAAGCTCAACTTTAATAGAAGTAAGAATTTCATTGTGCTGGAGAGGAGTGAGAATGTTATCCCACCATCCTTTTAGCTGGCTGGTAAATCCATTAATAATGAATTTAACAATTGCATGGTCGCTATTACTGTATTGGTGGCAAACGGTGACATGCATCATCATCTGATGTAATTTCTTGTAAATACCATATTCGGATTCGCCATCTATATTCCATTTGTAGATGGTTTTACCATGGTAGGATCCCTGATCATTGATGTACGTCTCTTCATAGAGTACATCAGGAGGAGTTGGTCGGGCATAATAGTTTCTGGTTGGTGGTAACATAGCTGGTCGAGAAGAATTGTAGGAATGAAGTTTGCTTACAGATGTGGGTTCCTGGAAATTTGATTGTATCTCTTGAATTTGTTCAAGTGATAAATCTTCTTCCTGTTCTGGTGTAGGATTCGCTCTAAGCATTTGGATTGAACCAGAGGGTTCATGGGGTTCTGGTCGAACATTTAATGTTTTCATTTTCTGTAATAGAGTGTCCATAAATTCTGTATTAGAGGCTTTTAATTTAAAATTGGTTACCTCTAATGGTGGCTTGATGGATACTGGATGGATTGTAGAAGGTCCTACTGTTGGTGGAGCTAAATTCCTATCTCTGAAAGTATTGATAGCTTCTTCAATTCTAGTTAACTGTTTACCCATTGTTTGACAAAACAAATTAGTATAATTATGTTGTCGGCAAACAAGGCCTAGGTCTGACAGTTTGATATATTCTGATTTAATGAATCTAGCGGATTGAGCATCTATATAAGCTGTGGCAACTAGCGGTTGTCGAGTTACTTCTCCATTAGGAGCTAACTCTAAAGATTGAGGTGGTGGATGAAGGGCATGGATGACTTGTCCTTCAGTTGTAGTCCACGTCTTATACTGGTCTTCTAATATATTTAATTGGGAGTTAAATACTGTATTATACCATTCTACAAAAGGTATCAATTTCTGGTATAATTCAAGGTGTTGATAATACTGAGTCTTGTACTCTTGTAACTGTTGAGACGTATGGTTTGCAAAATACCATGTCCTAAATTCCTGATATTGAGGTTGAAGAAATTCCTGGTTTAAATACTTACGATTTGCACTTCCTGGTGTAAAATCCATTAAATTTCAAAATTCATGTCACTGGCCGTTGGGCTATCTGGTGTTGGGGTCGTGTAGACACCATGTGGTATTTGGTTATTAGATATCCTAATACCTTGTATTTCTGAAAGCATTGGATCCTCATTAGAATCACTAGGTGGTCTACTCGGAGGTCTATCTGGTATAAGGGAATCTACAGATTGCCTACTGGATTCTGGTAAATCTACCCTATAAGGAGGAGCAGAACAGAAACTGTTATTAGAAAAGCTTCGAGGAGCTGTTCGAAAACTGGCATTAGAAGAATTACTTCTGATCAACTGCTGTGGAGGTTTCTGAAATTGGATATACAGATTTCCTCCTTGTGTCTGAATTACATCATCTAGATTTTGACGAATAATAGGTTTTGCTGGAATAGCATTGGGAATATGCCATCTTTCTGGAAAAGTTATGTCCTTCCAAGGGATTAACCTAGGGACTGCTACTTGGCTACTGTAAAGATTAGTGTCTATCAACATTGTTTGTCGTGTAGTAGTCTTCTTACGGGTGTAAGGATTTAAGGTAGTTAAAACCTTAAGATATATTCTGGAATGAACAGAGAATGGTGGAGATCCTGGTTTATACTCATAACAATGAGTCAAAACTCTTAGTTCCAAGACATCAGATAAATTAGCATCAGACATTGCTATGCTAAGATTGGGATAAATATCAAAATATACTGGTCCATGTGACAAACTTGTCTCGATGGCTCCCATCAAGGAAGCTCTCCAATTGAGACATCGTCCATCATGAAGTGTACATTGTATACTGGTATTTTGACCTAAAAGAGTCAAAGGCTTAAAAGCTACCTGTACCAATCCTATGTGGATGTACTTATACTTACCGATAAAAGGGATAAAATCATTTATATGAATTAATCTTATGATTTCATCATTGTTCTGGATACATGAGGCATGCTCAAAGGTTTTAATTATCTGTTTACTGAAGAAATTAAAATGTCTGATTTTATAAATTGTTTTTGGATCTACTGTTGGGATTATCCATCTATCTAAGGCATCCTTTACATCCTGATAGGCAACTAATTCAGTTGCTTCGGTTAGGGAGGTAACAGTATTACCTACAGTTGTTACTGAATCATTACCTGTTGGTTCTACTGGTGTTTCATTAGTAATTTCAGCCATGGATGTATTGCGATCATATACACATAATTGTTTTATACATTAATTATTTATTTTTTTCCTCATTTATTTATTTTTTTGCCATATTTATTTTTATTTATTGTTTTATACATTAATTATTTATTTTTTGGCTTATTTATTTTTATATATTGTTTTATACATTAATTATTTATTTTTTTCCTTACTTATTTATTTTTTTGCCATATTTATTTTTATTTATTGTTTTATACATTAATTATTTATTTTTTGCCTCAATTATTTTTATTTTTTTGCCATATTTATTTTTATTTATCGTTTTATACATTAATTATTTATTTTTTGCCTTATTTATTTTTATTTATTGTTTTACACATTAATTATCTATTTTTTTCATTATTTATTTATTTTTTTGCCATATTTATTTTTATTTATTGTTTTACACATTAATTATTTATTTATTTTCCTTATTTACTTATATTTTTGCCATATTTATTTTTATATATTGTTTTATACATTAATTATTTATTTCCTTCCTTATTTATTTATTTTTTTGCCATATTTATTTTTATTTATTGTTTCATACGTTAATTATTTATTTTTTCCATTATTTATTTTTATTTTTGCCATATTTATTTTTATTTATTGTTTTATACATTAATTATTTCTTTTTTTCCTTATTTATTTATATTTTTGCCATATTTATTTTTATTTATTGTTTTATACATTAATTATTTATTTTTTGCCATATTTATTTATATTTTTGCCAGATTTGTTTTTATATATTGTTTTATACATTAATTATTGATTTTTTTCCCTTATTTATTTATTTTTTTGCCATATTTATTTTTATTTATTGTTTTATACATTAATTATTTATTTTTTACCTTATTAATTTATATTTTTGCCAAATTTATTTTTATATATTGTTTTATACATTATTTATTTATTTATTTATTTATTTATTTTTTTGCCATATTTATTTTTATTTATTGTTTTATACATTAATTATTTATTTTTTGCCTTATTTATTTTTATTTTTGCCATATTTATTTTTATTTATTGTTTTAGACATTAATTATTTATTTTTTTCCTAATTTATTTATTTTTTTGCCATATTTATTTTTATTTATTGTTTTATACATTCATTATTTATTTTTTTCCATATTTATTTATATTTTTGCCATATTTATTTTTATATATTGTTTTATACATTAATTATTTATTTTTTTCCTTATTTATTTTTATTTTAGCCATATTTATTTTTATAGATTTTTTTATACATTAACTATTTATTTTTTTCGTTATTTATTTATTTTTTTGCCAGATTTATTTTTATTTATTGTTTTATACATTAACTATTTATTTTTTGCCTTATTTATTTATATTTTTGCCATATTTATTTTTATATATTGTTTTATACATTAATTATTTATTTTTTTAGTCATTTATTTATTTTTTTCCATATTTATTTTTATTTATTGTTTTATACATTAATTATTTATTTTTTGCCTTATTTATTTTTATTTTTGCCATATTTATTTTTATTTATTGTTTTACACATTAATTATTTTTTTTTGCCTTATTTATTTATATTTTTGCCATATTTATTTTTATATATTGTTCTATACATTAATTATTTATTTTTTTCCTAATTTATTTAGTTTTTTGCCATATTTATTTTTATTTATTGTTTTACACATTATTTATTTATTTTTTTTCCTTATTTGTTTATATTTTTGCCATATTTATTTTTATATATTGTTTTATACATTAATTATTTATTTTTTTCCTTATTTATTTATTTATTTTGCAATATTTACTTTTATTTATTGTTTTATACATTAATTATTAATTTTTTTCCATATTTATTTATATTTTTGCCATATTTATTTTTATATATTGGTTTATACATTAATTATTTATTTTTTTCCTTATTTATTTATTTTTTTGCTATATTTATTTTTATTTATTGTTTTATACATTAATTATTTATTTTTCGCCTTATTTATTTTTATTTATTGTTTTATAAATTAATTATTTATTTTTTTCCTTATTTATTTATATTTTTGCCATATTTATTTTTATATATTGTTTTATACATTAATTATTTATTTTTTTTAATTATTTATTTTTATTTTTTGCCATATTTAATTTTATTTATTGTTTTATACATTAATTATTTATTTTTTGCCTTACTTATTTATATTTTTGCCATATTTATTTTTATTTATTGTTTTATACATTAATTATTTATTTTTTGCCTTATATATTCAAATTTTTGCCATATTTATTTTTATATTTTGTTTTATACATTAATTATTGATTTTTTTCCTTATTTCTTTATTTTTTTGCCATATTTATTTTATTTATTGTTTTATACATTAATTATTTATTTTTTGCGTGATTTATTTATATTTTTCCCATATTTATTTTTATATATTGTTTTATAGATTAATTATTTATTTTTTTCCTTATTTATTTATTTTTTTGCCATATTTATTTTTATTTATTGTTTTATACATTAATTATTTATTTTTTGCCTTATTTGTTTTTATTTTTGCCATATTTATTTTTATTTATTGTTTTATACATTAATTATTTATTTTTTTCATTATTTATTTATTTTTTTGCCACATTTATTTTTATTTATTTTTTTATACATTAATTACTTATTTTTTTGCCTTATTTATTTTTCTTTTTGCCATATTTATTATTATATATTGTTTTATACATGAATTATTTATTTTTTTCCTTATTTATTTACTTTTTTGCCATATTTATTTTTATTTATTGTTTTATAAATTAATTACTTATTTTTTGCCTTATTTATTTTTATTTTTGCCATATTTATTTTTATTTATTGTTTTATACATTAATTATTTAATTTTTTCCTTATTTATTTATATTTCTGCCATATTTATTTTTATATATTGTTTTATACATTAATTATTTATTTTTTACCTTATTTATTTATTTTTTTGCCATAGTTATTTTTATTTATTGTTTTATACATTAATTATTTATTTTTTGCCTTATTTATTTTTATTTTTGCCGTATTTATTTTTATTTATTGTTTTATACATTAATTATTTATTTTTTGCCTTATTTACTTTTATTTTTTTGCCCTATTTATTTTTATTTATTGTTTTATACATTAATTAAATATTTTTTGCCTTATTTGTTTATATTTTTGCCATATTTATTTTTATATATTGTTTTATACAATAATTATTTATTTTTTTCCCTATTTATTTTTATTTTTGCCACATTTACTTTTATATATATTTTTATACATTAATTATTTATTTTTTTCGTTATTTATTTATTTTTTTGCCAGGTTTATTTTTATTCATTGTTTTATACATTAACTATTTATTTTTTGCCTTATTTATTTATATGGATCACGAAATTGCCCTTGTCATTTGGACATTATTTTGTCACATGCCCTCAATGATATATACATGTCCATATCGCCATGTTGGTACATAAAGTGGTAGTTTTTTAATTAATAATAAGAGTTATGTTATGGATTTTAAATAATTTATAAAATTTTTTATCAAATTTTTTATATGAAATTGGGATTCACATATATATGGATTTGCGTGGAATTCACATGCATATGAGAGACTCGATAGAAAATTTAATATATTATTTAAGATACATAATATTTTTCTAATAGTAATAACATCATCATCTTATTCTGTAAAAAGATTTTTGTATAAATTTTGTATATGAATAAAATTTGTATTTGTTAAGTCATACATAAATGGACTTGGATTGCCATTGATTTGGAATTTATTATAAATCTATTTCGGTGGTTTATATTATTCATTTTATCAAATCATTCATGTATATTATTTACATAAAATTAAATCGATTTCATAATCGTAATATATTAAATTTATAAGTAATGTTATAAAAATAAAAAATTCTTACATAATTTTTATGCATAATGATGTGGTTCATTGTTGACTTTTCATTTCAAAATAAAATATCATTGAAGATGAATTTATTTACAATAATAGAAATATCACATCATTCTTGTCAGGTTTTTTGTATTAATTTTATGTATGTTTAGAATTTTTCTAAATTTATTATATTTATTTTTTTAAAAAATAAACGACAAATATATTTTTAAAATTATTCATTTTTTGGTGACAAATGTGATAAATTGAATAGACTATAAATATCAAATCAACTTAATCTTTTTAATAGATGATATATATGAATAGCTCTACAAAATAAACGGTTTAAATAATTGAAATAACACTCAGTTTAAATAATTGAAATAACACTCATGATATATATCCCATGAATCCAAACAATACCTTCCAATTTTGGGTATATAACATAGGGAAGCCCAGTCCTATGATTACGAATTCTCAAAGAACGATTAGCCATTCCATCAAAAAGTTAAGATTTTTATAATCTAATTTTATAGAATTGAAAGTTAAAATATCATCTTATTCTTATTAAATTTATAAATTAGGCATTTGGTACAAAAGTCTATTTTATAAAATTGTATAGTCATGTTCAGGTTCTAAAATATTTTGTTCATAAAGACATATGGAAGCAAAAAGACAAAAATACTCGTGTATACATAGGGTATACACATGCGTGTTCTCTCTCTCTCTCTCTCTCTCTCTCCTCTTCTCCTTCTCCCTCCTACGCCATTGCCTCATCTTCCTTCTCCTACCACTCCTACTTCTCCTCTTCCACCATCACCATCGCCACCGCCACCGCCAGCTATTGCGACCACCACCATCGTTGCCCTCTGTCTCTCTATTTTCACCTTTTCCCACTGCCAATCGTTCTCCCATCTAACGGTAAATAGGGTTCAACACCATGTTGACGTCACGCTCTAGCAAAGTCTGATCCAATTCTATCGTGTCGACGTCGATTGTGTATCAAAGATCTCAGATCTGCCTCTAACATGTTTGTGTATATATGTATAAATCTGTGTTCATTATATATATATATATATATATATAGGTTTTTGTGTTCAAAGAAAATCGTTTCTACTTCACTAGATTTGGATTTTTTTTTTTTGATTGGACTATTATTTGAATTAAGGAAGTGAACTTGAGGTTGTTTTTGTTCTTGTTTTTGTTGTTGATGATGGTGAAACATATTGCTATAGACAAGATAGAGTTTGCTTTGGTTTAGTATTGCAACACATATAAACATATAAAATTTGTTTTTGTTTTTGTTGTTGTTAATGATGATGATGATGATGAAACAAATTGCTATAGACAAGATAGGATTTTCTTTGGCTAGGTATTGCAACAGATAGAATTTTGTTTAGTTTCATATTTCAACAGATAGAAAAAAAATATTAAAAAAATAATTGAACGGATAATAAAATTGAATCGGTAAAAAATTTGAACAAATAAAAAAAAAAATTGAATAGATAGGAATTTGAACAGATAACAATAATTTCAATCGATAGAAAATAATTTGAGCAGATAGTCAACGAAAGTCAACAGACAAAAAAAAAGGCAACAGATAAATTAAGGGATAAAATTGAAAACAAAATGTCTTTCAAAACTAACAAAATAATTTTTCACCAAACTATTTCACAAAAATGATGGACCTCTCACCAATAAAAAAAAAAATATAAACTAGACCCAATTTCTTAGACACTTTCTAAATTGAATTTATCACCAATTTTCTCTTATAAATTTAGGATTATTTTAGAAATTAGTTATTTTAGTTAGTTTTTTGAATTTTTACAAAAAGATGTGCAAAAAAAATAGAAAGAAAATTTGACTTTTTATACTTTTTATACTTTTTTTTTTTTTTTTTTGGTTGACTATTTTAGCCAATTATCAAAACAAGCCTTAGAGTATCTCCAACCCACTGGGCGCATAAATGCTTGTTAGTCAAAATATCTAAGGTGACTCATTTTTTTCAACTGCAATGTACTAGGCATATGATTAGGCATTTTAGCTCAGCTCACATTCACTAGCTACATGTAGCTAGCCTTCAAGGTTTAAGCAAAATGTATTTAATCATTAGGATTATTTCCCTCCATCTTGGTTGTTGACGTGACATTTTATAAAGTTAATAATATTTGGATGAATAGGTAAAATAAAGTGTATGGTTGGAGTAGAAACATGTAACAGTTGACAGGCAAAATAAAATGTATACTTTATAGTAATATTTAGATAGGTAAAATACCTACTACCGTTGGAGATGCTCTTAGGGGTTGTTTGAGATGATCTAAATAAGTATATTTTTTGACTTTTTACAAATGTGGTAAAGATGTGATGTAACTCAAATAAAATGTGATGTGACCCAAATAAGATAAAAAAATGTGCTAAAGTAACATATGCCAAATAACCCCTTAATCTCAAATTAATATTATCATGTTAATTAGGGGTGATCGTGGATCGGGTTGGGTTAGGTGGCATCCCATCCGCCATCCGTCCAAAATTACGCAGATTAGAAAAAAATCAAACTGCATTCATCCACCAGTTTGGGAGATACGAGTTGTGCGGGTTAGCGGATAGATGCGATCAATTTGACAATTTGAACTTTACAAATTTTAGGTATTTTTTTGAATTATAATTCAGAACTTTCTCTAATAGCTAGTAATCTGAAAAAAATAATATATATATATATATATATGTATTATTTGCCTATAATAGACCATGACACCACACATGCATATTTTTGAGGTATTATTTTTCATTTTCAAAAAAATATATATTTTATTGTTTCTACTCGATGTTATTACTTGTTAGCAGTTTCTTATATATATATATATACATATATATTTTATCTATAGGCGCATCGGGTTCATGTGGGTACAAGATAGTTGATTCGATATTCGAACCGTATTTGCGAGTTTTAAAATATTCAATCTGCATCCGTCTATCAAAAGACATATATCCGTTTAAAATCAATCAGGTTGGATCGATTCTGTCAAGTTAGACAAATTGAACAGATCCATAATCATCCCTAATATTAATACAAAAACAAATATTATTTATTATATATTTTCATCTAAATATCACCGTATCAGATTTTTTATTATTCAATTTTACTATATTAATAATTTCACCTAATTTAATCTAGCATCATTATTATTATTGTCATTATTTGGGATAATGACATGTACGAGACTTACCAAAAATGCTGTGTGTTTTGTTTGGTTTAAAGTAGCAAATCTTGCGTCACAGTTTCGCCTTAAATAGATTAATCTCGCCTAAATAGACTTACCAAAAATGCTGTGTGTACTCGTCTAATGTCTCGATTATGGCAACTCCCTTCAAGTTTTTAATAATTACATTGGTTGTTTTTTTTTTTTTTTTTTTTTTTTTTAATATTACACTGACCTTGTATGAAATTTACTTTTCATTTGCATATTTTCCCAATCTATTAGTTTATCGTTAGTTTAATTAACAATTTTTTTTTTTTTTTTTGTAAAAGTTAGTGATTAATTATTAAATTAGCAGATGAAAATTTTCAATTTGTTTGTACACATTTGAAGTGATTATCTGTAAATTAAGAATAAAAAAATAATTAATTATTTTTTAGATAAACAAATTAGTAAGAAATATTAAAACCAAAGGAAAAGTACAAGAACTTGTATATATGTAAAGCAATAAATTATATATATTTATAATCAAACCATTTGAGCATTTAAAAATATTATTTAATACTACTCAACTAAATACATGTGGTATCCCGATTTAATTTTTATTAGTCTAAATAGTGAGACTTATCAATTTTATCTTATTTTTTAGAAAACAATTGAACTGTATGGTGTCAAATATTAATTAAAAACTACCAAGTAACTTATCTTATATTTATGCAATTAGTTTTTTTAATTTGTTTCATCATCACTTTTGTCATATCAATAAGTTATTTTAGAATACACATTATTTTATGTAACATTTATGTTGTTGATTACTACATATATCATAACTAAGTTTTTTTCAGTCATAATTAAAATAAATGAATCATGACCAAATATCACATAAGGTATAACCAAAATAATAATTGCACATTTATTGGTTGTCAAAAAAAAATATTTGTAATATTGAAATTACTAAACTAGCTTTTCCATTAACGTTGTTAGTCACTGGAGAAATTAGTGTAATTTCAAAAAAAGGAGAGGAGGGCAATGTAATTGCCAAAAACCTCAAAAGAGGTGACTGTAATTTAGCCTTTTAATTATTATATATTTACTATATAATATGTATATTCATAAAATAATTATAAAAATTTAAACAGTAACTAAAATCTCTTTATAAAATAAATAAATAATTTTCAAAAATTAAAATTATCCAAAAAAAAAAACTACTTAATTAATTATTTTCATCCCTCAATCAAATAGAAAGAGAGTAAAACAATTGATGGCATAACCAAACATCATATAATTTATAATCAAAATAATAATTGCACATTTAGGCGCTGTTTGGGTAACGGTGGTTGAGGCTATTATAGCCTCATTTGAGTTATTAGCCAAAAAGCCTCCAAATCAAATTTTTTCAAAAAAAAAAAAAATAAAAAAAAAAAAAAATAAAAATAGGCTCAGCACCGAATAGTGTAGGCTGTGCCTACACTGTCACAGCCTCAACTTGTTACATCAACGGCTAAATTACCATTTTGCCCCTTTACATCAATTTAAAAAATTATAATTTTAGGGACAAATTTGTCATTTTACATTCAAATATCATTTCAACACACTTTTCAATACAACAACTCAACTAAAAATTATCTCATCTTCCCAAACACAAAAATTAAAATAGCCTACTAAAATAGTCAAAAAACCTCTAAAATAGCCACTTCCCAAACAAGGCCTTAATAGTTGTCAAGAAAAATATTTTTAATATTAAAATTACTAAACTAACTCTTCTATTAACGCCGTTAGTCGCAGGAAAGGTCAGTGTAATTTCAGAAAAAAGAAAGGAGGGCAATGCAATTGTCAAAAATCCCAAGGGAAGTGACTGTAATTTAGCCTTTTAATTACTATATATTTACTACATAATATGTACATTTATAAAATAATAATAATAATTCAAACAGTAACTAAAATCTCTTTATAAAATAAATAAATAGTTGTCAAAGATTAAAATTATCCAAAAAAATACTACTTAATTAATTATTTTCATCTCTCAATCAAATAGAAAGAGAGTAGAAAAATATCTATCATTGAATAAAAAAGTCTCATTATTATATAAGCATCTCTTCTTCTCTTATTTTTTTTTTCCAATTCAGATAAAAAATAAGAAATAAAAATTTATAACTTATAAAAGTCACAATTAATTTTTTTTGCCTTAGACCTTAAGGGTTCATTTGGGAAGTTGTCTGCTTTTTTATTTTTTAGCTTTTTGGCTATTTTAGTTTATGACTAAAAAAGCTCTGTTTGGTAGGACTTATTTCCAGTTTATTTCAGCTTTTAACTTAATTTATGCTATTTTGATGTGTTTGGTTCAACTTAAAAATACAGCTTATAGTTTTTTGTAAGTCAAAAATCAACTTATTCTTTGAGTGGGGGAGGAGAAACTTAATTTATAAGTCAAAAATCAGCTTATGTTCACAGCTATAAGTTAAAAGCTGTAAACTATAAGTTATAATCACTTTCCCACAACTCTACCAAACGGGCCTAAAGTCTTATTTGGGAAGGACTTTTTGACTTTTTATGAAAGAAAAAATGTAATGATTATGGGTTGTCTTTTTATGGTAAAAAAAGTCTCAAACCCAACCCAACCCAACTCAACCCATCTTCCCAAACAGAGGCTAAATAAGATTGAGTCGCCTCTGCACACTTATATGATTGCATTAGTCTTGTTAAGCTAATAGTGTTTTTTGCAGATCTTATTTTGATGATTTGAGTTATTTATTTAGTAAAATATGGTGGATGTCATTAAGAAAAATTAGATTAATTGGATAATAATCATTTTTACTTTTTAAAAAAACAATTATATTTTAAAAATATGGTGGATATCTATTTTTATTACAAATATGATGAAATTACATATAGCGTTTCTGTCTTAGACCCAACCCATTGTTGTCTTGGATCCAGGTTTTGTTGTATTTTATAGTTATTCATGTCTTGTTTCCCCTTATATCTCTTTGAGTTTAGCTTTTGAGATGTGTTGATTGCGTTTGGAACAAGTTGGTAGCTTTTTTTTCAAACTTTTGTTGCCCAGATTTTTGTTCCTTCGCTCGAGCGAAACTTCTTGCGCTTGAGCGGTCTTTGTGAACCTCCAGTACTTTTGCAAGTCTGTAAAACTATTGGGAGTTTGTATTCTTCGCTCGAACGAAGCTTTTTGCGTTCAAGCAACAATCTTCTGTCTGTAAAATTATTGGGAGTTTGTATTCTGTGCTCGAGCGACACATCTTGCGCTCGAGCAAACTGTGCGTATATCAGATCGCAAAATCACCTTTTTGGATCACTTTTCATTTCGCTCTCTCTCTAAACATTCCAAAAACCCTAGATCTACACACACTCTCTCTAAAACTTATTTTCTCTCTAAAAAATACTAAAATCTATTGATTTCTTCACCCTACTCCCTTTGTTAAAAAGGTAGAACACTCCGTAGGCTCTCTTTTCATATGAACAAAAGTGGGTTTTAGCCTTTTGAGGTTTCTCCACTCTCTCTTTGGTCTTCTAGCTTTGAGGTAGGGATTCTTCACACTCTAGTATGGGTTTTGCCTTTGCTATTTGCTATTTCAAAGGATTATAGTAGTTTGGGGGGTTTCGGCAAAAACCTAGGGTCTGAAATCAAAATGTAAAAGAAGGGTTTTCAAATGATTTCTTGAAAAAGGTTATGATTATGAATTTGGGGTTGATATATGTTGAAATGAGATATTTCTTGCTTTAAAATGGATTTTCAAAGTGAAAGGGGTTTGCCCAAAAATGTAAATGTTGAGATTATAAAGAGAACATGGAATTGATATTGGAAATTGTGAAATTGAGTTGATGATAATGATGATGGGGGTGGAATTGGATATGCATTATCACTCCCATTTGAGATTTTGGAAAAGTGTATCTTTAATAAAAATTTATTTATTTGTTAGAGATATTTGTTTTGGGTTATCGGTGGAGAATAGTTATGATTATTGTAGAAATTGCATGAGGATAAGGCTAAATTTTCATACATTTTGTATTGAGTATTGTTGCATACTGATTAATACATTGAATTAATGTATACGATTTTGAGAAAAAATGGGTGATGTTGGGAAGAAGGTGTATAACACCAAAGTTAAATTGGCCAGTGTGTCCAAGGTGAAAATCCAAAAAACCGCGCGTATACATGGGTGTCGATCTCGCAGACAAAATATCCGTAAAATGACAATAGTAGTGCTTGCATAGACTACGTTTACATGGGTCTTGTTTAACGGTTTCTCGCGGACGAAATATCAATGAAAGGTTGTATTGGTTGAGATTCCCAAAGTTGTACTTCACTGCCCTATTTACTATTGTAAAAGAGATGATTTGATGAATTGTGATATAAACTTGGCATGGCATGGTTTTGAAAGGAAATGTAAAATGTTTTGGCATGGGCATTGCATATGTATTCACCTTATGGATTTGTCAAGATTTATATATTATGTTGTAGTATTTCTATTGGACTTTGGCTTACCCTATGTGGGAAAACCATTTTCAGGTGCTAGTGATATGCCTCCACCAAGGACTTAGCTTGAGAGGACTGTGGTGCTGAAGGCTCATCGTTGTTATTTTGTATTTAAGTTTTGTACAAGTCTAGGGCTTTATTTGTATTGAGCTTAAGACTTATTTTTTATGTACCCAAGCATTGACTTGGAAAGATGTAAGCCATTAAGGAACATGGTTATTTGTTTAGCTTTCTTTTCTTCTTCCTATCTTGTAACACGTGGTATAGATTCAGGATGTATTGTTTATGAATGTACATCGCATGTGTCACATTTTGTATATCAAACTCTGATTAATGAAAGCTTATCATTTCATTTATGTTGCGATTTATTAGTGGTTATGAGATGGGTATATTGTGTTTATTTCGAGGCTTTACAACTTGGTATCAAAGCGTACTGAGTTTGAATACCTTGGGTATGTAGGAAGTGGTTATTACCACAATGGGTTTGTCTCGCTTGACAGAGATATTTGTATGCATGGTATGCTTATGTGATAACATGCTTATATGGTTATATGGGTATGAGATTTAGTTCCTAAGATATTGATTGGGTCTACGGGTTTCTAGAAGTCCTATTAGAAGAGCATTTGATCACTTCTATTTCTAATTGGAACTCTGGCAATACTGCGAGATGGTCATTATCTAGGAAGGAAATTCATATGTGTTTATGTAACTACGTGCTTATGTGGAGTGCATTACTGTTGTCCACCGCATTAGGACGCGAGTGAGTTAGCTTCGGCACATTTGTAAATGTGCTAACATTTTTGTTACCTTCATTAAGATGTCAGGACGTGGACGTGGTGGTGGTAGACGTGGTAGGCCTAGAAGGCATGAAGTGCCTTTACCGGATGAGATTCCAGTGTAAGAGAAAGGGGTTGGTCAGGCCAATGTGGCTAAACCAGTTGGCCAGTAGGCCATGGGAGCTTTGGCCCTTGAGATGACTGGCGTTTTGCGGGAATCCATGGACATTTTCAACACTGAGAATCAAGTCCAAGCCTAAGTTGTTGAAGCAGGGCTGTCCTTTTTGAAAATGGAGTTCTTCTGGTCTAACCCGGACGAGTTTTTGGGCGATCCTAAAGAGCCTTTGAAAGTGGATGAATGGCTTGAACAAATGGTAAAGACATTTGAGATGCTTGGCATCTAAGATGGTGGTTTGAGAGTGACCTTGACATCTTTCCAGCTGAAGAGAGATGCGGATCAATGGTGGAAGTATGCGCGTGGGCGCGTTGGAGTAACTTGGGAGGCTTTCGTCGATGCCTTCTAGAATAAGTTATTACCCCCCACTGCTACAGAGAAGTTGAGAGACTAGTTTTCTAAGCTCAAGCAGTTGAACACACTGGTGGCCGAGTTTGAGGTCATATTTACTAGTCTATTGAGGTTTGCATCGAAACTTGTGGTGATTAAGGAGCGTAGTTGTATAAAGTTTGAGAAGAGGTTAAGGACTGGGTTTATGTTCAAAGTGGCCAGGTCAATGATTAGAGATTATGGATGCCTTGTGGAGACGGCGGCTCATCTTGAGATCGTGAGGAGTCAAGAGGAGTCAGGATGTTCAGGGGGACAGTAAGAGGTAGAGGGGTTTTACCCCACAATAATCCCAGAGGAGCACAGTCGAGGTCCACTTTCCCAATACCGAGTTTTGGTTCTAGGAGAGGTGGTCAGGTAGATTTCACTTGCTTTAAGTGTGGTCAGTTTGCCACAAGTCTCCAGCTTATCCACAGATGGGAGGAGGGTAGCGGTTTGCATCGTCTTCGGTTCGTTCTCAGAGCCAGAGTCAGGGGAGAGGGCAACTACCTACCTGTTATCAGTGTGGGCAATTAGGGTATATAAATAGGTTTGCCCCATAGTTGAGTGGCACACCAAGTGCGCCTAGTTCGAGACAGACACAGAGCCACCAACCTGCACAGTCAGTTCAGGCCTCGAGGGCTAATCAAAGAGCCTCTTCGGCTCAGTCAGTGCATCAAACTTATGCTCTGAGGGATGAGTAGGTAGAGTAGAGGCCTATAGGACATGTGTATGCTATCACCGCGCCAGACATAGTGCCAGCGCCTTCAGTTATGAAAGGCACTTTTTTGTTATGCAATTCTATTGCCAATGTGTTGATTGATATGGATGCATCCCATTCTTTTATTTCGTCTACATTTGCATCGACATTGGGGTTAGAATTGGCTCGATTAGCATCTCCACTCAGTGTAGAGTCACCTATTGGTGGTGAGATTGTCTTGGAACAGGGGTGTCAGGGTTGTGAAATAGAGGTTGCCAGTCGCCAACTTCCTTGTGGATTTGTGTTGATTGACATGTTGAGTTTTGATGCTATATTGGGTATGAACTGGTTGTCATCGTATCGGGTTGTCATAGATTGTCAGAGGGTCACTGTATGTACCTTGAGTGGTGACTGTTTTTAATTCATGGAAGACAAAACCGATAGAGTTTCATCGCCAGTATGTAATCTGCGAGGTCGGAGTGAACTTAGTTGCCTTATTGCAAACTTCTTGAGTAGAGGGTGTGACGAAGTCCGAGTCGAATTGCCAAGAGTAGTTTGTGAATACCCGGATGTTTTTCTTGAGGATCTCACTAGTTTACCACCTCACCGTGAGATTGAGTTCTCTATTGTTTTAGTGCCTGGCATGGCACCGATCTTGATGGCACCCTATAGATTTGCACCTGTCGAATTGAGTGAGTTGAAAATTCAACTCCAGGAATTGTTAGATAAGGGTTTCATTTGCCCTAGTACTTTTCCTTGAGGAGCACCGACTCTCTTTGCCAAGAAGAAAGACGGTGCATTGCGACTTTGTATAGATTACTAGAAGTTGAACCGGATAACTGTAAAAAACAAGTACCCAATGGCTCGTTAGATGACTTGTTTGATCAGTTGAAGGGGTCTTGTTATTTTTCTAAGATAGACATGAGATTGGGTTATCACCAGTTGAAAGGTAAAGGACGAAGATATCCAAAAGACGGCATTCCGTACATGGTATAGCCATTATGAGTTCCTAGTGATGCCTTTTGGGCTAACCAATGCACCCGCCATGTTTATGGATTTGATGAATTGGATCTTTTGCAAGTTCCTAGACCGTTTTGTAGTGATCTTTGTTGATAACATCCTAATTTACTCACCCTCTAAGGAGGAACACGAGGAACACCTGCGAGTTGTGCTTGAGTTGCTTAGAGCCCACAAACTATATGTTATGTTCGGAAAGTGTGAATTCTGGTTGAGAGAAGTAAAGTTCTTAGGCCATGTGGTATCTGGGGGAAGAGTGACTGTAGATTTATCTAAGATAGAAGTAGTACAAGATTGGGAATAACCTAAAAATGCCTTTGAGATTCGTAGTTTCTTGGGTTTGGCCAGGCATTACCGTTGGTTTGTGAAGGATTTCACTGTTGACTAGACGGACGAGGAAGTGAATCAAATTTGTATGGAGTGAGACTTGTGAGAAGTCATTTCAAGAGCTTAAGGTTAGACTTACCACTGCTCCAGTGTTAATTATTTCGGAGAGGGGTTTGGGTTATTCTATATATTATGATGCTTTGCTGGAAGGTTTGGATTGTGTTTTGATACAAGAGGGAAATGTAGTAGCCTATGGTTGACGTCAGTTGAAAACACACGAAAGGAACTATCCTACCCATGATTTAGAATTAGCAGTTGTAATCTTTAACTTGAAGATTTGGAGGCATTACCTTTATGGTGAGAAATTTGAGGTGTTTTTTTATCATAATAGTTTGAAATATCCATTCTCAAAGAAAGACCTAAATCTGAGGCAATGGAGATGGATGGAGTTTATGGAGGATTACGATTTTGAGTTGCACTATCATCTGGGAAAGGTCAATGTAAGGGCCGATGCCTTGAGTAGGAAATCCATTAGTAGTGTAGCTTGTATTTCCATCCGAGAATGAGAGATGTTGGTGCTATTGGTGAGTTTGACTTGTATCTTAGCTAATTCATTGAGTCGGCAACTTTGTTTTCGGTAGTTGCACAACCTACACTTATGAGCCTAGTTGTAGAAGTACAGAAAGGTGACCTCGAGGTGGAAACCCTTCGGGAGAAGATCTCTAGTGGAAAGATAGAGAAGGGTTTGAACGTGTATTCTAACTCGAGTATTAGATACCTTGATTGTCTTTTCGTGCCAGAGTCTTGCCGAGAGGAAGTACTTTGAGAGTTTCACCATTCACGTCTTGCGGTGTATCTGGGAGGCACAAAGATGTATCACAACCTTAGTTGCCAATTTTGGTGGGAAGGAATGAAGAGAGATGTGGCCGTATTTGTGTCAAAGTGCCTTACTTGTCAACAAGTGAAGGCCGAGCATCAGAGACCAACGGGTTTGTTGCAACCCTTGCTTATAGCTGAGTGGAAATGGGAACATATCACGATGGATTTTGTTGTGGGTCTTCCGAGCACTCAATGGGGTAATGACGCCATTTGGGTGGTGGTTGACCTATTGACCACGTCAGCGCACTTTGTACCTATGCGCACGAGTGACTCAGTAGATTATCTAGCCGACCTTTATATTAGGGACATAGTTCGACTTCATGGGGTCCCTGTAACTATTGTTTCAGATAGAGATTCGCATTTTACGGCTCGATTGTGGCAGAGTCTGCAAAATGCCTTGGGTACTAGGTTGAGTTTTAGTACTGCCTATCATCCTCAGATGACGAGCAGTCCGAGCGTACTATTCAAGTCCTTGAGGATATGCTTCAAGGTTGTGTCCTTAACTTTAAGAGGTCGTGGGAGAGACATTTTCCCTTAGTGGAGTTTACCTATAATAATAGCTTTTAGTCGAGCATTGGTATGGCACCATTTGAGGCCTTGTATGGTGGACCGTGTAGATTCCTTGTGTGTTGGGCCGAGGTGCGTAATGCACCCATGGTAGGTCCAAAGTTAATCTAGGAAATGACGAAGAAAATTGCACTTATCTGTAAGAGGTTGGTTACGGCTCAGAGTTGTCAGAAACGCTATGCTGACCATAGGAGGAGGCCATTATCCTTCGAGGTGGAAGATCATGTCTTCTTGAAGATATCACCTAGACTAGGTTTGATGAGGTTTAGGAAGAGCGGGAAGTTGTCTCCTAGGTTTATTAGGCCTTTCGAGATCCTAGAGCGGATTTGGGAAGTAGCTTATCGCTTGGCCTTATCGCCACAACTTTTCAGGGTTCATGACATGTTTCATATCTATATGCTTTAGAAGTATGTGTCAGATCCTTCACACGTGTTGAATTGGACTGAGTTAGAGGTTGACGAGGATGCCTCATATGAGGAGAGACTCGTTAAAGTTTTGGATACTCGAGACCAAGTCTTGCGCGGCAAGACGATTCCTTTGGTAAAGGTGTTGTGGCCACGAGGTTGAGGAAACCACTTGGGATTGTGAGGTAGAAGTTCGTGAGAAGTATCTTGACCTATTTGTTGATGTTTGAGTATGTATTGAAAATTTTGTCATGCTAATGTAATATAAACATTGTATATATTTTGGAAATGTGAATTGTATATTCATTAATGAGCATATATTTATCTTGTTAATGAGAATGGATGACCAACGGATAAGCCATGGTGATGAATTTAAATTACTATCATTATGATAATTGGTTTAATCTTGATTTTAAATGTTTGGTTTAAATTTCAGGGGTGAAATTCCTTAAGAGGAGGTTATAGTGTTTCTGGCTTAGACCCGACCCATTGTATGTCTTGGATTCGGGTTTCGTTGTCTTTTATAGTTATTCATGTCTTGTTTCCCTTTATATCTCTTTGAGTTTAGCTTTTGGGATGTGTTGATTGCGTTTAAAACATGTTGGTAGCTCATTTTTCAAACTTTTGTTGCCTAGATTTTTGTTCTTTCGCTCGAGCAAAACTTCTTGCACTCGAGCAGTCTTTGTGAATCTCCAGTACTTTTGCAGGTCTGTAAAACTATTGGGAGTTTGTATTCTTCGCTCGAGCGAAGCTTCTTGCGTTCGAGTGATAGTTTCTATCTGTAAAACTACTGGGAGTTTGTATTCTGCGCTTGAGCAAAGCTTATTGCGCTTGAGCGACACATCTTGCACTCGAGCGAACTGTGCTTGTATCAGATCGCAGAACCGCCTTTTTGGGTCACTTTTCATTTCATACTCTCTCTAAACATTCCAAAAACCCTAGATCTACACTCTCTCTCCCTAAAACTTACCTTCTTTTTACAAAAACACCAAAATCTAGTGATTTCTTCACCCTACTCAGTTTGTTAAAAATGTAGAACACTCTGTAGGCTCTCTTTTCGTTTGAACAAAAGTGGATTTTGGTTTCTTTGAGGTTTCTCCACTCTCTCCTTAGTCTTCTAACTTCCAAGTATGTATTCTCCACACTCTAGTATGGGTTTTGCCTTTGCTATTTGCTATTTCAGAAGATTATAGTGATTTGGGGATTTTTGGCAAAAACCTAAGGTTTGAAATCAAAACGTAAAAGAGGGGTTTTCAAATGGTTTCTTAAGAAAGGTTATGATTATGAATTTGGGGTTGATATATGTTGAAATGAGATATTTCTTGCATTGAAATGGATTTTAAAAGAGAAAGGGGTTTGCCCAAAAATGTAAATGTTGAGATTGTAAAGAGAACATGGAATTCATATTGGAAATTGTGAAATTGAGTTGATGATGATGATGATGATGATGATAATGATAATGAGGATGGAATTGGATATGTATTATCACTCCCATTTGCGATTTTTGAAAAGTGTATCTTTAATTGAAATTTATTTATTTGTTAGAGATATTTGTTTTGGGCTATCGGTAGAGAATAGTTATGATTGTTGTAGAAATTGCATGTGGACTAGATGAACTAAAACTAAATTTTCATACATTTTGTATTGAGCATTGTTGCATACTGATTAATACATTGAAAATGTATATGATTTTGAAAAAAAATGGGTGAAGTTGGGAAGAAGGTGTGTAACACCAAAGTTAAGTTAGCCTGTATGTCTAGGGTGAAAGTCTCGGAAACTGCGCATATACATAGGTGCTGATCCCACGGACGAAATATCCGTAAAATGACAATAGTAGTGCTTGTATAGACTACGTTTACATGGGTCCCATTTAACAGTTTCTCGCGGACGAAATATCCGTGAAAGGTTGTACTGGTTGCGATTCCTAAAGTTATACTTCACTGCCCTATTTACTATTATAAAAGAGATGATTTGATGAATTGTGATATAAACTGGGCATAGCATGATTTTGAAAGGAAACGTAAACCCTTTTGGCATGGGCATTGCATATGTATTTACCTTATGGCTTTGTCAAGATTTATACATTGTGTTATAGTATTTCTACTAGACTTTGGCTCACTTTATGTGGGAAAACCATTTTTAGGTGCTGGTGATATGCCTCTACCACGGACTTAGCTTGGGAGGACTGTGGAGTTGAAGGCTCATTATAACGTCCCAAATAAATACAATGAATCACAACTCATAAGTGGAAGAATAATAGAAGCAATATACTTTCACTCATCAGAGTTTAATATACATTAGAGATAAATACAAGAAGGAATGAAAGTTAACAGATATTATCATGCCTTAATGGCTTACATCTTTCCAAGGCCGTGCTTTGTTACAACAAAATGGATACAAATCCAGTACATATAAAGCCCTCGGCTAGACTTAAAACAAATAGCATGATACAAAAAGAGAAACCTTTAGCTCATTTTCCTCCCAAGTTATTGCCTTGGCGTAGGCATGTCACCAACACCTGAAAATGGTTTTTCCCAAGTAGGGTGAGCCAAAGCCCAGTAGAAATAATCTATCACAATATATGAGTTTTAACAAAGGTATAAGCACAATATGCAAATAAAATGCCGGTGACACATCATTCATATTCTGCAAGGTCATAAAGTACCAAAGTTAACATCTTAATCCAATGTTCTTCTATTCATTTCAAATTAATTCATTTCATCTCAACTCATAAGTCAATTTTATTATTTTCAAGACAACCCAACTGAGACTACAACTCAGTGGTTCTCCAATCAACATGACAATCACGAAATCCTTCAATTTGCCATTTTACAAAAATTTTGTCTACAAGAATCGACACCCATGTATACGCGCAGTTTCAGGACTTTCACCCTAGACACACAGGCCAACTTAATTCAATGGAGTCCATCCCCTTTCTCCTCCCAAACATGGAGTACATCTCATTTCTCCTCCCAAACATCATTGTGTTGAAGTGGTTTGGAAATACTCTTCTGATCCTGGGAGACACTCGTGATCCTCAAATAGACACCTGAAAAGAAATGAACACTCCGATCAGGGGTGCCGGAATTAGCACTCCGACGGACAAGTCAGTCTCTACTCTCTCTGGATTACTTGTATTTTAAGTTAAGCATACTAGTTCTCACCTACCTTTCTTTGACTGTTGTTCCTTTATTTATACTCTTTTCCCGGGCCTCGGGGCCTGGTCCACTTTTCGCTCACTATTCACTTATTTATTCGGCCCTATAGTTCAATAGTTACTCGGCCTATTTATTGTATTCGGCTTCCTGATCGTGCAGGTTAGAGCCGAGTAATGTCTATCTTCTAGAGCGTACGTTTCTAATTCTGCTATTTATTCGGCTCCCACAATTATCCCCCAAACTCCCCATTGACGACAGTTAATTGGTATGTTTGGTTTCGAATTTGAAAAGTCAAGAGAAACATAAGTTAGGCGGCTTCACCTATCCCAATGTGAATGTCAGAATGCACACGCCTTTCGGTCATCATTATACGTTTCCGCCTCATTCGTGCATCTTTTGCATTTATTATGATTTGAAACTCCAGTTTCTTCGAATGCATGCTTTTTTGAATATTTGAGCCTCCTGGATTGCTAGCCGGTATCTCTCTGTCTCGCGTCTTCTGCAACTTCTTCCCATCTCTCCTTGTCTCCTTTGCCTTTCATAAGCTTTTTTCTCTTCTCTTTGTAATCCTATTTTCCGTGTTCATTTTTGATTTAGAATACCCTTGAGTCCTTACTAGAATGGCTAAGCATTTGAAAGACCTCCTTTCCAAGGGTCGTATTCCTGGGTTCCGACGACATTTTTCTATCCTTGATGATGTCCATCTATCTCTAGTGACGGACAATACTCTTGATATGGAAAGGGATGACCAAAATACAATCGTCTTTCCTCTCCTGTCCATTGCGGAGAGCGGAGTTCGCTTTTCCCTTCACCCATTTCTTAAGGCCGTCCTCCGCCATTGGGGTCTGATTCCTTCCCAACCCAATGTGAATTTTTTTCGAATCATAATGGGAATCGTAGAGTTGAACCGGCAACTTAGGATCAACCTTGGCATTTCGGTGATTCGGCACTACTATGCTTTAGCCAAATCCTCCGGTCGGCTCAGGCGCTACTTTCTCAGGGCCAAGGACACTGACTATCACTTGGTAACCATGCTTGCCAGCTCTGGCAAACGAGTTGACGATGTAATGGTCAATCTCCTAGGCAACTGGGAATTCGGCAAAGGCGAAGATCGCCTAGACCCTATTCCCAGACGGAGGGGTGAACCAGGTTGCCGTGTAACTCCTTATGTTTATTGATCTTTCTTTTATTCAACTTTTTTTTCAAGTCTAATCCTTTGTTTTTGTAGCCAATAAGTTGAAGAAGATTCTGACCTCAGCTGACGACGTAGTCCTTGCGAAAATTAAGACTGCACTCAGGTATTTTGGCCGTCCAAACGTACAGAAGCAAGGGAGAGCCGTCCATATACTCCTGCGGTACGAGCCTACTTATACGACGTTCTCAGCCGCAGACGACATTCCGATCCCATCCGGCAAACAACACCTTACGGCTCTTATCTTCCCCAGCTTCAAGACCCTTAGGCAAATTGGTTTCGGAGCTTCTGATTCGGAGCAGGACGTAGAGACGGTGGTCGAGGTAATTGCCGAACCAACGAGAGAGTTCGACGAGGCTTTAAACTCAGCGTTTGAGGCAACCGGTCTTAACCAGCCTAACTCACCGCCCACTTCGGGTCGGGCGGAGTTTTCCTTCGGAGATATTTTTACTTGTTTGGCAGATCTTCCCGGCTCCTATTCCGAGAGTATGGGAAAGGAATCTCTTTCTCAACTGGCACGAAAAAAGAACGCTTAGCGTTTGGCCACCCGTTAGAAAGCCGAGGCCATTAGTTCCAAACCTGCCCTCCTTGAATCATCCGAGCCAGTTGTCGTGGTTGAAACGGCTCAAATTGTTTCTGTTGAGACAGAACGGTCAGTTGGGCGTTTAACTCCAGAGGCTGATAAGGGGAGGGAGAAGCGACCGACCGATTTCGAGGCCGTCTCCGAAGAAAACCCAGCCAAAAAATGGCCGTGCTTAGAGGAGTTGAACGTGGTTGTTCCTTTTGTGGTTCAGCTGAAGATAAAAGACGTGCCGATCTCCTCGGACGCATCGGCTGTGAAAGACCCAGCCGTGGCGTTGAGCCTGGCTTCGTCAGTCTTGTTGCCGGCCGACAAGGCGGCTTTCTGCTCGGAGCCAGACATGTTAGCAATTGCATTGGCCGCTCAAACAGCTCTTCTAGTATATAGCTTGATCTTGTCTTTTGCGTTTCTGCGTATATTTGTTTTTGGTTTTAATTTTCTGTTTTACAGACAGTCGAAAGGATAGCCAAGATAGGGCACCGCCAGCATGACGCCGTTGAAGAAATCAGCCATTTAAGATTAGAGGTGGAGGGCGAAAGGAGTAGGGCCAACTTCGAAGCGGCGAGGGCGACGATGGAGAGTGCAAGGGCGGAGGTTGAAATAGAAAGAGAAAAAAATGATAAAGAGCAGAGATTGGTCGCTGAGCAGAGGGAAAGCGCGAGCGAGGAATCGCTCAAGTTGGCCAAAGAAGCGCTTGCCAAAGTGGAGGCCGAGTTAGAAGAATTGAAGACGGCCAAGGAAAAAGTCGACTCTGAGGCTTCTGCAGCGTTCAAGGCTGGAAAGGGCACCGCCCTTGAAAACTACGTAGAAGAAGTCCCCAAATTCGAGAATCGGGGATTCAAACACGGGTGGCTCAAAGCCCTTGCTGCAGCTGGAGTTACATTGGCCATGCCAATTCCATACAAGCAAGTGGACGTTGAGCCACTTGAGTCTGATCCTGAGGCTTGATTTGGGAGGCATTTTAGTTTTATTAGGTATTTTCTATTTCAATGTATGTTCTTTGTTAGTTGATTTTCAGCTTTTTTGGATTTTCATGTGTAAAATGTCCGCTGTTAGCGCCCAATTTATGAATGAAAATTTTCTATGCTCTCATGTTATTGCTTGTATTGTTTGTTATATGAGTACACAATTAAAAGAATTAGCAATTAGAACAAAATGTCACGACTACGTGAGGCGGCAAACTTAATACCCGATTAAATTAATGAATTTGATTTATGATTGAATAAAAATGAATTCAAGACGTGCCGATAGGTCAGCTTATAAGGCAGCTAAGGTACATAAGCTGATTAGCTTGACGCCGAATAATATGAACTTATGAATCTGCCTTTGCCCCAGCTAGTACATAAACATAGAACGCCGAATAACATGAACTTATGAATATTGTACTGATGAGTTGATTCGTGGGGCAGCTGGGGCACTCAAGCCGACTAGATTGATGAATCTGCCCTTGCCCTAGCTGGTGTATGAACTCTGAATAGGACTAGTTCATGGAGTGGCTGCGGCACAAATCGATCGGCATTGGGCTTAGGTATTTGGCCGATTAGATTAATAAATCTGCCCTTGCCCCAGCCAATGTATGAACTCCAAAGGTCGAATAGGACTAGTTCATGGAGTGGCTGCGGCACAAATCGATCGGAGGTAGGTTTTGAGGCCGTTAAAAGCGACTTTGCACTTGGCGGACCATTCAAAAGCCTTGCCCTGCTGTAGTGTATGAAAGAATTGTCGGCAACAGTCCGCGGAACGACTGATGAACCTATTAAGTGCAGCGGCCATCCCCATTAACTTCTGAACCTCCTTGACCGATCGAGGGGAGCCGAGTTCTAGGATTGCTGTGAGTTGCCTTGGATTGGCTTCGATTCCTCGGTGGTTGACAATGTAACCCAAGAATTTGCCAGAGCCGATCCCAAACGCACATTTGGAAGCGTTCAGCTTCATTCCATATTTGCATAGAATGCCGAATGTCTCCTCCAGATCGGTTATGTGATTCTGCTCTTTCTTGGATTTGACCACCATGTCGTCAATGTACACTTCCATAGTGTGGCCAAGTTGCTCTTTGAACATGGTGGTGACTAGTCTCTAGTAAGTTGCCCCTACATTCTTCAGCCCAAAAGGCATAACCTTATAGCAGTAGGTTCCTCTTAGGGTGAGGAATGCAGTTTTGTCTTCGTCCTCCGGATGCATGGCAATTTGATGGTAGCCTCTGTGGGCATCGAAGAAGCTCATACGCTGATGACGTGCTGTAGCATCTACCAGTTGGTCTATCTTGGGGAGAGGAAAACAATCTTTGGGGCAGGCTTTGTTTAGGTCCGTGAAATCAACGCAGACTTGCCAGGTCCCATTTTTCTTCTTCACAACCATAGTATTAGAGAGCCATGTATGATAAGTCACTTCCTTGATTGCCCCGGCGTCAAGCAACCGGTCGACCTCTTCAACAACTGCGGCAGTGTGCTCTGCGGCTGATCACCGGCTTTTTTGAATGATTGGCTTGCATTTAGGGTCAACATTTAAATGGTGTTGCGAAATAGACGGATCTACACCCAGCATCTCATATGGAGTCCACGCAAATACATCAAGGTTGCCGAGCAGGAAGGACATTAGTTGCTGTCTGTCGGCTTGATTGAGGGAGGCGCCGACCATGAAGAACCTGTCTGGGTTGTCATTGATTTCAACTCGATCTAGGTCTTCTGTGGCCTTTTCATTTGGGAGCCGCCCAACATCGTTGAGGCTTTCTCGATCTGTTACCCCAATAGAGTTCACTTGCAACTCTTTTGGTGTCTTTTGAGCAAGGAGATAACATGCTTGTGCCGATTTCTGAGAGCCACGGATTTGCTCAATGCCGTGTTCTGTCGGGAAGCATAGCAGCTGATAATAGGTGCTTGGCACGGCCTGCATAACATGCAACCAAGATCGCCCCATGATGAGATTGTACGGCGATGACAGCTTGACGACGAAGAATTCCACATCCACTGTTCGGGATCCCGCTCAAACGGGTAGTGTGATTTTTCCCAACGGGTACTCTGGATTGGCGTTGAAGCCGAATAGGGGATAAGGGGCCGGAGAGAGATCCGATTCAGGGAAGCCGAGTTTGGTGAATGTATTGTAGTACATAACCTCTTATGTGCTCCCCGGATCAATGAGTACGCGCTCCACTGTGAATCGGTTTACACGTAACTCAATTACTAAGGGATCGATGTGGGAAAGTGTCACTTCGGCCAAATCTGAATCATCAAAAGCGATGCTCGCAGCTTCATGGGGCCGTTTAGCTGGAGTGAGTTGACTTTGAGGGTCAGGATTTGACTGAATCGTATGCATTGTGGATGACATTGGCAGGTTGTATATCATGTGGATCACGCCGAGTGGAGGGGAATCCTGTCTTAAGGCTAGTGCTTTGGTTGAGTTGCCTTTTAGGACGTACTATTGTAGCCAACCATCTTGTACCAATTCCTCCAAGTGATCCTTAAATGCATAACAACTCTCAGTATCATGGCCATGGTCCTTGTGATACTCACACCGTCTATCCCGCCTTCTCGTGTCGGGAGGTCCCACCATTTTAGACGGCCATTTGAAGAACGGAAGGTGTTGGACTTTGGACATAACCGCGCTGATCGGCTCTATCAACTCTGTATATTTATTGTTGACGCGCCTCATGCGCCTGTTATCAACTTGCAGTTGTTCATTTGCTCGGTAGGAGCATTGGTCGCTTGATCGGCGGGAATCCCATCTCTTGTCTCGTTTAGCCCGATGCTGTGGCTCGGGGCTCTGAGGTGGTACATAATTTATTGGTTAAGCAATTTCAGAAGGGGCCGGCTTGTTGGCCACGTTTCTGGCTTTAACTCGCAAGGTGTTATCCTCCACTTTGCAGTATTGCTTAACTTTCTTCATCAACGACCAGACTGTTTTGAGGGGGTTTTCTAGTCAAGGAACTGCGGAGAGGACTGTCAGGATGCAAACCCATTTTGAAGGCGGTAATGGCCATGGAGTCATTGTAGGCATCGTCGACAAGATTAAAGCACTCCCAATAGCGCGCCGAATACGCTCTTAGTGTTTCTCTTGGCTGGATCTGCATTGCCCAGAGAGAGTCGGCTTGTTTTGGCTGGACCTCGTTGGTGATGAATCTGGCCCTGAAAGATTTCTGTAATTGATGGAAACTTTTGATCGAAGCCGGCTCCAGTTTATAATACCACCTGACAGCCAATGGTCCCAAACTGTTGGGAAATATTCGGCATATGAGGGCCTCGTCGTCTGCATGCAATGTCATGGCTTGCTTGTAGTGACGGATGTGACCGGTGGGGTCTGATTTTCCATCATAGAGAGTGAACGACGAAGCTTTGAACTTTTTGGATAGAACTTCCCTTGCGATCCGTCGCACAAAGGGATTATGCTGGTCTTCCTCATCTGAACTGTTTCTTTTGCGCTTATGCCTTATACGTGGACTTTCTTTAGAGGAACTGGAAGTCTCGGGTTGTCCCTTCTTCTTGGGCTCCGGGGATAATGAGTTGGAGTCGTTATCAGTGTCTTCTTGTCGAGCTCGAGGTCGTCGACCACCTACCCTCAGAGGTCGTTCCGGATCTTGGCGTACAACTTGTTTGGACTTTTCCACCTCCAAGGCCAAGTCCTGACAGAGACGTTCGTTCTCAGCAATCATGTTCTCCAACCTCTGTCCGTTTTGCTTCGCTTGTTCCATGATTTCTTGCATTGCCTCATGCTCTGGAGTCGAGGGTGAGGTGAAGTTCAAAGCGCGTCTTGCGGGGATAGTATTCGGTCCAAGCATGTTTGTTGGAGTAAGGTCATCTCTCTGCATGGTTTCATCAGTGACTATCGGAGGGTCTTCCGTTACGCCCACCATGGATGTGTTTGAGTATTCCCACAGATGGCGCCAATTGTGGAGAAGTGGTTTGGAAATACTTTTCTGATCCTGGGAGACGCTCGTGATCCTCAAATAGACACCTGAAAAGAAATGAACACTCCGGTTGGGAGTGCCATAATTAGTACTCCGACGGACAAATCAGTCTCTACTCTCTCTGGATTACTTGTATTTTAAGTTAAGCATACTAGTTCTCACCTACCTTTCTTTGGCTGTTGTTCCTTTATTTATACTCGTTTCTCAGGCCTCGGGGCCTGGTCCACTTTTCGCTCACTATCCGTTTATTTATTCGGCCCCATAGTTCAATAGTTTCTCGGCCTATTTATTGTATTCAGCCTCCTGATCGTGCAGCTTAGAGCCGAGTAATGTCTATCTTCTAGGGCGTACGTTTCTGATTTTGCTATTTATTCGGCTCCCACAATCATACATATACAATGTATTCAAAACACTGTCATATTCAACGACAACCAACAAGAGATTAGTTTCAATTCACCTAATCCTCATGCAATTTCTACAACAATTATAGCTATCCTCCATCGATAGCCCAATACAAATATTTCTAAACAAATATTAAATCTCAAGATAGAAAATTTATTCAAAATTTCATAGGTAAATGATAGTACATATTCTTTTCCACCATTTATGTCAACATCCATTCAATTCACATTTTCAATACCAATTCCATTTATTTATACAAAATAAATATTTGAAACATTTTAGGGCAAACTCCCTTCTTTCCCAAATATCAACTCAAATGTCAAAATCAACTATTTTTCTACAATAAAACTTCATATTTAACCCCATAACCAATTATAACTCATTCCCTTAGAAACCCCTCTTTTGATTTAACACTCAAACCCTAGGTTTGTTCATAGTAACCCCAAATTCCACCATTTTTACACAACAACTTATAACTAAGTTAAAGATCAAATGAAAGTATAAAAAATCTCTACCTCAAGCTTAGAAGATCAAGGAAGCAAAGGAGAAACTTCAAAGATGCTGAAACACGAAATTATTCGGATCAAAAGCGAGCCCTTTGCGTGCTCCATCTTTTTCTCAAAGATACTAGGGTATAGAAATCAATGGATATAGATGAAAATGAAGAGAGAGAGAGAGAGAGAGAGAGAGAGAGAGAGAGAGAGGGAGATTTTAGAGTGAGGAGCTCTAGATCTAAGATTTTTGAAATGTAGAGAGAGAAAGAGATATGAAAAAGTCATGTAAAATGACCTTTTTACGAACTGATATACGCACAATCCACTCGAGTGCAAGAGTTGACTTTCGAGCGTCAGACACAATAAGTTGTTCCAACTGAGCGCAAGAAGTGACGTTCAAGCGTAGAAAACACACATCTAGTAGTTTTGCAGACAATAGACCAACACTCGAGCGTAATAAAGGCCGCTCGAACGCCCACCCGCTCGAGCGTAAGGAACGCCGCTTGAGCGTAGAAATCACTCTCCCAGTATTTTTACAAACCTGCAAAAGTACTGAGAGTTCGTGAAGCCCGCTCAAGCACAAGAAGTGCCGCTCGAGCGGTGGACCAAAAATCTGGGCAACATAAGGTTTGAAAACCAAGCAACCAATTTGTTCCAAACACAACCACAACAACCCAAAAGACAAACCCAAGGGACAATAAGGGAAAAAGAGATGAACAACAATATTAAACCTTGAAACCTAAGTCTGGAATACAATAGAAGGTCGGGTCAAAACTGGAATTGCTATACTTATCGTTGTTATTTTGTATTTAACTTTTGTACAAGCCTAAGGCTTTATCTATATTGAGCTTAAGACTCATTTTTGATGTACCCAAGCATTGACTTGGAAAGATGTAAGCCATTAGGGCAAATGGTTATCTGTTTAGCTTTCATTTCTTCTCCTTATCTTGTAACATGTGTTGTAGATTTAGGATGTATTGTTTATGAATATATATCGCATGTGTCACCTTTGTATATCAAACTCTGATTAATGAAAGCTTATCATTTCATTTATGTTGCGATTTATTAGTGGTTATAAGGTGGGTATATTGTGTTTATTTCGAAGCATTGTATTACTACTATAATTATGAAATTACTTGAACTTTTAATAAATGATTCCAGATTATTGAAGCGGAATCTATAATGGGCTTCACAAGTCGTAATAGACTAATCAATAAAGGATTGTAGACAAGCTAATTCCAAACTATTAGCTTTTTTTTTTTTAATTAATGAAAGTCAGTGATTGTTAGTATTGTTAGATTAGCATCTAGGGGAGTTGAGACTTACACCCATATGTCTTGCACGCCCTAAAATTTGGACAATTAAATATTAAATTAGGATTAAATCCTAATCAATATTCCATCATCCAATTCCTAAGGGTGAAACAAAAATCTAAATCTTTTCACCTCAATTTGGTTTAAGTAAATTTCAATACTCAAAAAAATTACAAGAGATAAATTTTTTTTAACAAAACGCCAACCAAACTATCCATCATAAATTCATAACTATCCAATTCCTCCAACATTAAAGTAGCAACAAATAGTCAAAACAACTTAAAGAATGTAAAGTTAGAAAATAACCCATTATGTCAAATTATCAAAATACTAAGGTGAAAAATAAATAAATAAATAAATAAATAAATAACTAAACTAAAATCAACCCTAAACTCAAGAAAACAAAAAAAATCCAAGAGACATGTCCTATAACCATAGTTATTTATCGTCACCACCCTAGTCCCAACTAATCTTGCGAAGGAAGCTCAACTGCATTGAAACAGAATGCATCTGAAATGCTAAGAGACAAAACAGGTCAATATACAAGTATACTAGTATGAGTACAAGATTTGACACCCACGTGTCTACTAGACACAATCAAAAGTACATTTAATTCTTATTACGAGACAAGACAAATAGTTCCATCTGCACTAAGACGAAGGGGTAGTTATCCTAGATACGGTGGTATTTAATTTTTTGCTCGTACACAACTAAATATGAATTGAGTATAAAATAAAAATAATATGGTGGGTCAGTCCTGCATAAAAAGTCAGTAAGACCCATCATTCTGCAAAAAAATAAAGTTAGTACAATTTAATCATAAGTAAATTACTGAAGAAGTATATAAAAAAATGTATCATTTCATGCTTAAATCATTCAAATTGACCAAAAATCAAAGAACAAAATTTGTACAGAATCAAATTTTCTAAAAGTCTTCATCAAAGAATTTAGTAGAAATTAAATTGGTTGAGAGAAAAACTTGATAGAAGAACCTAGATGGAAATCGACCGAAAAACCTGAAGCTGAAAATGAAAAGAAACTGCCTAAGATGATTTTATTCGGAAAAATTCAAAACACAAAAAGTGTTTAGAATAAAGTTTTACTTCAGTTTACTAGAAATCAATTAAAATGAGCTAGTTCTATGGGTTAAAACAGTATCTAAAATCTGCATTGCTAAAATGAATAAAAACTAATATAACCAAGATCACTAGATTACAAGTTCTAATCGATCTTTTTAGTAAAAAGTTAAAATGCAAAAGTTGTCTAGAATTACATATACATGCCTCTACCCAAATTTCGAGATGCATAAACTTGCATATTTAAATAATTCAAACTATACCAATAAGTTCATATTTAAATATTTGTACCTTAACTCCACCATTTCGGCCCTTCACTTCCGACCTACACATATATCCCATGTGCCTCCCGTTTACCTAACACCGTTCCAAAGCTAAACTTGCACGAGAATATCGTCTCGAGTTTGACTCACACTCCCTGAACGGTTAGCATATACGTACGCCTGTAAATCAAAGCATTCTCGTCTACTCCTGAGAACGAGACAACAATATATATAAACAGCCCCTCATCTACTCATGAGAACAAATATAACAATGCCAAGCCTAAGGCATTCAAATCAATCTTATAATCCTCACCTTTTTTTTTTCTTTTTTTTTAAACACTTTTTCTCACTAGCACTCAAATAAATAACAATTCCTGGAGTCATGGTGGAGTATTTGGAATTTATCCATGGGTTTCTAGTTTATTTTAATTTCATATATCCATGAGTGTGATTACAATCATAAAATAAATATATATAAAAATCCTAAACCTTACATACACAACTAACCAAAATAATTTAAATCAATTCATCATTTTCATGCCAATACAATATCAAACAAACATCAAATAAATAAATAATAACAACAAAATAAACATAAATCAAGGAAAGTAGATTTTACACTCACAATTATGTTTTAATGATTAAAGAAGTATTTGAAAAATTAATGAAGCCATCAAAATAAAAGCTTAACCCTTTTATTATTATTTTTTCCTCTTTGTGCCTCACCACACAACTCCTTGCCGTCTCTCTCTCTCTCTCTCTCTCTCTCTCTCTCTCGACTTTTTCACACACAGGGCCTTTATATATATATATATATATGTGGGAAAGTATTTTCTGATGACGCCACGTGGCTAAGGTGACGCTGAGGTGTTAACCGAGGTGCCACGTGGGTAGATCATGTTTGCCAAGATGTTTAGGGCACTGCCGAGGTATTCTATAGGAATACCAGAATTCAAGATATTTGGATAGAGGACTAGAGTCCTAAATGACATCAAGCTACCTATTTAGATAGAGATGGGACTCTCAAGGGAATTCATCTTAATCTGAATAGTGTGAGTTGTGATAGATGTTATTCTTGTAAAAGATAGAGTCCCATGAAGTAAGACTTCTAGGGGAAATTGAATACTGATCATTATAAAAGTAAGGCACCCTTGTGGGTCTAAGGTATTCTTTTATTTGTGATGCTTGGACTTGTGCATTGAGTACTTATTTGATATCTTTGAGAGATAAGTTGACTGACTTGATTGTCGGAGTGCTCCCGGGTGGATGAACCACTGTAGAAATTCTCATTTTCTTGTTACAGGTTGTTGGGCTTAATTTATTCTGCCGGTGCTCTCTAGCTAAGTTTCCCGTTTGGTTATGTGGTCGAAAATCAACATCCATAATTTGGCGCCGTCTGTGGGAACTTAATAAGGATAGATGGCCAACGATGGACAGGAAGTGAGGATTGGGGATAACATCCACAGTGAGGAAGAGGAGCATGTGGATCCTAACATTGAAGGAGGAGACCACAACGGAAAAGTGCAATAAGTGAATCTTGAGGTAAATAATATTGCCAAAGGCTGAGAAGGGAGCAAGAAGGGTAGCCAAAATGAGTACTACCGTGAAAGCGACCTTCAGGTATAGAGGAAAAGATACCGGAGAAAAGACGGGGAAATTAAAAGACATGGCAAATAAGTTGACAGATCTATAGAGGTGGTCAACCTCATGATGCAGAACAACGTGATACGATTGACATCCCCATTACAGGACATGCTGACACCAGCAACCAAAACTAGTGCCTAGAAGACAAGATCTCAGCCTGGATAATTAGATCTGAGAAAAGAAAAGCTCAGCCTAAATGAGCAAATCCCAAATTTCAGAAGACAAGATCTCAGCCTAGATGATTAGGTCCGAGAAGACGAGAGCTCAGCCTGAGTGAGCAGATCCTAAATTCCAGAAGATAAGATCTCGACCTAGATAATTAGGTCCGAGAAGAGAAAAGCTCAGCCTAAGTGAGCAGATCTCAGATTCCAGAAGACAATATCACGACCTAGATGATTAGGTCCGAGAAAAGAAAAGCTCAGCCTGAGTGAGCAGATCCCAGATTCTAGAAGATAAAATCTCGGCTTAGATGATTAGGTCCGAGAAGACGAGAGCTCAATCTGAGTGAGCAGATCCTAGATTCCATAAGACAAGATCTCGACCTAGATGATTAGGTTCAAGAAAAGAAGAGCTCGGCCTAAGTGAGCAGATCCTAGATTCCAAAAGACAATATCTCAGCCTAGATGATTAGGTCCGAGAAGAGAAGAGCTCAATCTAAGTAAGTAGATCCCAGATCCCAGAAGATAAAAATGAAGCACACAAGATCATATTGAAGTCGGCCAAGTTCTGCCTGTTGGCAAAAGGCCATCTATACAAAAGGGTTTTTACTGGACCTCTATTACGATGTGTACATCATTCCTAGATTAAAGACTTTTTATACAAGGTCCATAGAGGAGTACGTGGAAGCTATGCAGGGGGCAGATCCCTTGCCCACAAAACTATATCACAGGGATTTTGGTGGCCCTACATGTAAAAAGATGCCGAAGCCTATGTAAAAAAGCGTGAAAATATTGTCGAAATCCATGATTATGTGATAAGACAAAGTCTTATGACGATGTTCTCCTGGAGAACATGACAAATAACTTAGACTTGCCGAGATGGTACAGTTGAACTAAGTTTGCGATGTTTCAATATAAAATATGACGAATAACTTAGACTTGTCATATGATAGAGTTGAACTCAACTTGCCTATGGTAGAGTTAAACTAAGTTTGTGATGTTTCAATATGAAACATGACGACTAACTTAGACTTCCCATGCTGGTAGAGTTGAACTAAGTTTGCGATGTTTCGGTAAGAAACATGACGAATAACTTAGACTTGCCATATGGTAAAGTTGAACTAAGTTGGCAATGTTTCCGAATAAAACATGACAAATAACTTAGACTTACCATATGGTAGAGTTGAACTCAGCTTGCCTATGGTAGAGTTGAACTAAGTGCAAACACCCTATTTTTGACCGTCCTTAAGACTTGGATGTTCTTGCAGGTATATCCAATGATGAGTTTGATTTCTCGTCCAGTGCTCGAAATCCGCGGCGGAACACCACAGGTTTGAGCTTTCCAAACCCTGCATCAATTCCGTCTCTTTTTTGGACCATGTTTAGGTCATTTCAACATGATGTTTTTGATGCACTGCCGGCCATGTTTGGGCACTGGTGGCCATGGATTTTGTCCTGCCGGCCATTGATGTGCCTTGCCGGCCACCAATGTATTAGTAGATATTTTTTGATATTTTGTGTCAATTGTTTGCACAGATTGAGCTATCTTCTTGCACGTGTATGGCTGGATCTCTGTGAGGGGATTTTGTATCTTCTATATATAGAGGTCCCCTCTTGCATGTGAGGGGGTTGGAAATATTTGAAGACAAAAATTCTCTCTCTAGAATCCTCTCTCTCTAAATATTTTGTGCCTTATAGCTTGAATTCTCTACACTCTTGCATATAAGCCCTTGATCAAACATGATCACCATTGAGTTGAGGTTTCTTGAGGTCCTATTTGAGCTCTCGAAGAGGATATTGGCTTGGTTTGGCTTGGTTTTGGTGCCTAAATTGCATCTTGTCTTCAAGAGGTAGAACACTTGTGTTTTAAGCCTAATTTAAATACATGTTTTGCCATCTTTGCATGCTGTTTTGAGGCTGGTTTTGACCTCTGAAAATCTTTATTTTTATGGTCTAAAATGGTGGTTTAAGGTTTGATTGGAGTTAGGGGTAGTTGTAGACACCCCATTTTTGACCGTCCTCAAGATTTGGACGTCACCGTTTGAACACTTGGTGATTATCCATGTTTGTCTTCGTTTGGAGTTCCCGGGGGTCTCAGCTACGCGCCCTGCTTCAGGATCTCCGAACTTGACCGTTTTGTGTCTGATTTTGCACCAAACATTTGTGTTTTGCCTTGAAGGGGCAGGGAATGCCTTGTGAGGCATCCCCACACACCACCGGTAGTGGCTAGAGGTCATCGGCTGGTTTTTTGATGCCATCGGCACTTTTTGTTGCCGGTCGGCACTAAATTTTGTCAAAATGACATTTTTGGGCAGCCGACCACTGTTCATCTACTTTATGTAGATATTTTGTGCTAGCTGTGATAGCTGGCACCAACTCTGCTTCCCTCCATACACGTGTATGGAGGGATTTCCCTCTAAGCAAGCTTGTTGTATAAGCTTTGCAAGAGGGAGTTCTATAAGAGGAGAGGCCTTCTCTTTGCTCTAGGTTAGAGACTTTGAAGGAAAAACTAGAGCTTACACATATAGATACACCCTATCTCTATATTTCCCTCTCTCTCCTCCTTTGTGTGTGTTTCTTGGCCTAAAAGTGTGATTTTACCTTACTTTTGCACCAATACACACACTATTACACCTTGCTCCGAGATTGGGGACTTTGAGGGTTGATTCTTGAGTTTTTGGGCTGTTTTTGATCAAAAGAAGGGGGCTGCCTTGGCTGTTCTTGAAGTGTGCTTCAAGGGTGAGCATTTTACTTTAGTTTCCCCAAACTTGCACTAGCTTTTTACCTATCTTATTTGCTGATTTAGTTTTTGTGCATAACATAAAAAAGGCTTGTACTTTTATGCTTAAGAACTTTCATTAAGGGTCTTTTATGGTTTGAGTTTGAACTCACCCTCTTAGGCCTTATTTGGCCCTTTTGTTGCCTCTTTGGTGAGGCCTTATTTGCTTAAGTGTTTTGGTCTTCTCACCACTGAAAACCAGTGGATTTTCAGTGGTGAGGAAGGTGGTTTGAAGTCTTGCATAGGGGAGGGACACCCCTCTCCCTTCATTGTCTTGTTTCCTTGCATTTTGGCTTAAAAGGGTAACATGCATGCTTGATCATTCTTGGCCCCATTTCAGAAGTTTTTTGGGTGTTTTGGGTCATATGTGATCTCTGTTTTTGGCCGGATTTGTACCCATTTGCATGCTTAATATACTTGCTTTACATTCCTCTATTTGGCCTAGAATTGTATCTTGTGTTTAGGCTATGATTCTTGCATGTGTTGGCTTGGTTCCATGAAGATGTTGGCATTATTTTACCATGTTTAAGGTCTGTTGGCCCTTTATTTCAGTCATGCTTGCCTTGTTTGGTGTCATCTCTTTGTGTTTTGGCTTGTAAGCTTTGAGCATATTGACCTCTAGCATGTATAGCTATGACTATCCTCATGATTTGCCATCATTTAGGGTCACATTTCAATCCATGAATCATGTTTATATGTGTGCATGTGTGACCTCTTTCATGCCTTGAGGGTGTGCCCTTTTATGCCTACATATGAGCCTTGGTGCATACATCTCTTTGGAGCCACTTTAGCTGCCATATTAATGGGTTTTGGAGTCCATCTTTGCATGTTAAATTTCTATTTTGGCTTGTCCAAGTCATGCCATGAGTGGTCATGTTGGTGGGAGTGAAGTGCCTCTTTTTTGTGCCTTAACCTTAGGACCATTGGTTTGATTGTTAGCATGAGTATTGGTCCACCTTTTAGGCACTTTTTGGCCACTGTTTTGGGGTGGATCAAGGCCTGCCCCTTTATGGTATAAGGCTCTCTTGCATGCTTGTCTTATGTCCATTGCATAATTGTTTCATTAAGTGTTGTATTATGTTGATCCTATTGCTTAAGGTGTCCATATTTACATTGCATTTGCATCTTGTATGCCTAACATTGCATGCTTGCCATACTAGTTGCATGACACTTGGCATGCCTTGCATCTCGATATCATGTTGCATTTTGAGCCATGTTTGCATAACATGCATTGCATTACTTGGTTTGGGGTGTCAAACCAAGTGTGAGGGTAAAGGGGCGTTCATACTATAAGTGATGTAATGTGCCTTAACTCTCGGTCACCGGGGCCTTTGATTTCGACATGATAAGGTCTTGGTCCTCATTTGTGTGATTGCATGCATTTTTACATCAAGTGGAAAGCTTGATCTCTTGGGCTATCATGCACCATTGATGGCTCGAGTATCGAGGGCCATGCTTCCCCGAGTTCAAAGCACGATGGGAAACATGACCATGCTCACATGTGCCTGAAATCCCATGCCATATACTGTCTGTTCTCTGTTGCTGTCAAAACTGTCTCCTGCAGGAAGTTTCTGCCGACCGGCAGAATTCAGTGCCGACCGGCCTTTGGTGAATGGCCGATGAATCCAGAGTCAGCCGATGGCAATTATGCACTGCCGGTGGGAATTTCCCCCAGCCGGTGGTCCTCTGCAGCATGCAATAAACCTGTCCCAGCACTTTGGAATTTTTCAGAAAGATAGGGCAGTGTAAACAGAGACAGCCTTGGTATGGTACGGACTTTCCGGGCAAGGCGGGTTCGAGCATACATCATTCGCGCATCTCGAGGCGGAGGCTGCGGCCATCTCTCTCCTTCATTTTGCATTCGTTCTATTAATTAAGTAGAAATTCTGTAATAATTAATTTATTTGTTATTCGGACTGTAATATTTATTTGTACCCTCCGAGCGAGGGCAAATCTGTAATAAGTGTGTGTGAGTGGGGTGTATGTCTTCCAATCCCACGTCTTTCTTCCCTTTTATTTACCTGCTTATGATGGTAGACTAGGGCATATTTAAAATTAGCATACCTTATGCGATGCATGCGTGCATTCATACATTTCTCCTGCATACACCGGGCTCGGTACATCACGCTAACTGCATTTGTATTTCAAATTCCAAATTGAATACGTGCATCAATTGGTTGCATTTCACATGCCATGTTTAGGTTAGCCGAGCCTACTCTAATTACATCTTGCATGTGTTGCATTAGTCAATTTGACATGAACTAGGATCATGCATGTTGCTAACTAGTTTATTGTTTTGGCACGGAGTACGATGTAAGTATTTATGCTTTAGCATCTCGCATGCGTGTGAATGTTAACATGATAGCATGCTTACCATGTGGCTAAGTGCTTATATGAGATAAACTGTTTGAATGCCTGTGGGTGAAGGTCAGATTGTTTGAGTTGGAAAAACTCGTTGAAATCCGTATTTTAGCCTACTTGCGAGTAGCAAATTCCAAAACATTTTCCAAAACAAACGGATATGCAATGCTTATTTCCAAATTAGGCAATCTAGTCTATACTTGTTTGCTGTGCGCATAACATAGTAATTCTAGGCTAATAACCGGTTTAAGAACACATAACGTTTTCAAAAACGGATATCACGGTTAGCAGAAGCCGATCTTCGGATCGGGCGAGAGGGGGTGCTCATAGCTGACCTTCCCCAATCGTACCCTAGCTCCCGAGCCGAGGCAACTCTGGTTATGACGGACATGTGGCCTTCGGCACCGAGTCAGGGTTTCCTAAATTCCCCCATAAAAAATATTTAGGTGGCGACTCTATATCTGGCAAAGCAGTCCATGTTTGGCATTTCTTTTCAAAAAAAATCTGTTTCTCAAAACGATTTGCCAGATTTGGACTCTTTGGTTCAAGATTAAGAACCGTGACACAAAATCGAGTCCGAACTGTAGTAGCGGGGTCCCTCGCGGGCGCGTGCTACAGTAGTCTACCCTTCTTGTTGCTTGATTATTAAGTTGCTGTGCCAACTTTCAAAGCTTTCTAAAACAAATTTTTTGGATCTTTTAACCACTGAATTCCAGGGCATTTTCAGTGGTAAAACCTATGTTTTGAGGTCCAAAATGGGAGGGGGTAGCCTCCTCTCCTTGTGTCTTGTTTGTAAGCCTGGATAATACCTTAAACTCAGCATATGTTTGCTACTTTTTTGGCTAGTTTTAGCCATATTTTGAGCTGGTTTGGTCACTTGAGGCTTGCTTTGTATGCTTGTAGTGCAATTATGCTTAATAGTTTAGTTTGTGTTATGTGTTGGCCTCCTATTCTAGCTAGTTTTAGCTTATTTCAAGCATGTTTTAGGACTCTTCTTAGGCTATTTTAGGACTGTTTTGGAGTGGTTGTACCTTTGGAGCTTTGTATTGCATGCTTATAGTGTAGTGATCTTCACTAGTTTGGTGTTTTTAGTTTTTAAACATGCTTTGCATGAGTTGCTTACATGTTGTAGTATCATTTTACATGCAATTTCAGCACATACAATATTTGCAACCTCCCTCATTTCATCGTTTTTTCATTTGCTTTGAGGGTTGGTTAGCCTTAGGGTTGTGTTTAAGCTTGAGATTGAGATTTGTGCTTAATGATTTTAATCATCTTTTGAGGGTTTCTACTAACCAACGGCATGATCTCTCTTATGTCTTAAATCATCCTTTGGTTGACACCTCTCTCATTAGAGGACACTCACCTTGGACTTTACCGGTTAAAGAATAGATCAATAAACAAAATGAGCAAGTAAAACTTGAGCAAGGTAAGCATGTTGTGTTGCATTGCATGTGTTCAATCGGACGTTATATTGAACACAAGGAAGATTGGAGCATTTCATACTCAAAGTGATGAAATGAGCCAATCTCCTTTGTCTCCATTGCCTTTGATCATTCATGACAAGGTAGTGGTCTAAAGTCTTGTTTTGTGCATTTATTGAAATTGTGCAACTTGGATCTTTAGCTATCATGCATTGAAAATGCTTGGTTGGTGGTTTTGGATCCAAGAGTGCCACTCCTTTGATGTTTTGAGATGATAAGGAGGGGTACAGTACAAACATACCCTTGGAAAACCTTTCATTTTCCTCTGTTTGTGCTTTGTTGCATTGTGGTGATTCAGAACACCAGTGGCCGACAGTGGCTCATTGGTGGCCGGCAATGGTTCACTCTTGGCTGGCAAGGCACATTTTTGGCCGGCAGGGGGCCGACAGCAATCAACCATGGCCGATAGGCCATTGGTGCAATCCTTAGCATTGGTTTGGTAAGGTGGAGCAGAAGGTTTTGAAGTGTACTCAACCCTTCAAACAAAGCCTCTCAAGAGCAAAATCGGAGGGCTTTTTAGGGCGAAAGCTAAGTGAATGCATCCTCCACTTCCCGATGCAGAGCTGTGGCAGTGTAGTTTAGATATTTCGCATGATTAGTTTATGTACATTTGTGTTGTAATTTAATTAAATAGTTTGCTAATTAGTTAAGTGTTGTAATAATTAGTAATTAGTTTGCTAGTTATTTGTTGGGTTTGTAATAATTAGTCTAATTAGTTTAATTAGATTAGTTAGCTTAGTCTAGCTTAGCTTAGATGAGCTTAGCTCTTATTCATTCGAACCCTCCTTCGCGAGGGCACAATGTTGTAATAAGTGTGTGTAGATTAGTTAGCTTAGTCTAGCTTAGCTTAGATGAGCTTAGCTCTTATTCATTCGAACCCTCCTTCGCGAGGGCACAATGTTGTAATAAGTGTGTGTGTGTGTGTGTGTGTGTGTGCATGTCTTCCAACCCCGCGTCTTTCTCCCTTTTACTTAACCGCTTTCGATGGTTAGATTAGGGATCATTTTCAATTAGCATACCTTATGCTTGCATGTTTGCATCATTCATTTGTCTTGCATGCACCGAAGCTCGGCACATCATTCAAACTGCATTGTTATTTCAATACACTTCTTTGAATATGTGTTTTCAAAGCATGTTATCAAGTTGCAAATACCATGATTAGGTAGCCGAGCCTATTTAGTTGCATTATTGCATGTGTTGCATTAGGCATCTTGTATTGTTTTAGCTTGGAGTACTCTGTAAGTTTTACGCTTTAGTATACTTGCATGAGTGTGATTTCCATATTGCTATGATTCGCATGCTTGTTATGAGGCTATGTGCTTATTTGCTAAACTGCATGAATGCCTATGGATAGAGGCTTTGTTATTTGAATTGGAACAATTCATCGAACGTGTGTTTTAAGCCCACTTTGCGAAATGGCAAATCATTTTTTAAGCCCACTTGAGGTGATAAATCCGTGTTTTAGCCCACTTGAGAGTGGCAAATTCAAACCATTTTCGAAAGCAAACATGAGTTGAATTCGTTCCAAGTCTTGCGACTTAGTCTATATTTGCTTGTATGCATCACATAGTAAAGTTAGCTAATAACCGGAATAAGAACGCATGAGGTTTATAAAACAACATATCATGATAGTAGAGGCCGATCTTTGATCGGGCGAGCGGGGGTGCTCATTTTAGGACTTCCCCTCTCGTACCCAAGTTCCCAAGCCGAGGCAACTTTGGTGATGACGGACACGTGGCCTTTGGCACGAGTCAGGGTTTTCTAAATTTCCTAAAAACAAAATATTAGGTGGCGACTCTGTAATTTGGCAAAGCTGTTCAGTTTTGTCATTATTTGATCTTAAAATCAATTTTCCAAAATGGTTTGTCGGATTGGACTCTTTTGTGTTTATTAGTTTCACATTGCACTTTGTGAGACTAGATTCAGAACTGTGACAGGAGTCCGAACTGTAGGACCAATCCGAGCTCTCTGAAAGGGGGCGCGAAAAATTTGAGCTACACTAAGTTGGCGATGATTCCGAATGAAACATGACGAATAACTTAGACTTACCATATTTTAGAGTTGAACTCAACTTGCCTATGGTAGTGTACGAGCAAGAAATAATCTTCTCGTATAATCCTATTGATCAAGTCCGCGCTCCTCCAAACGTCGTCGCTTTACTCCCTGAAAACACAAACGTAAGCTAGCTGGCGGGTGTGTGCCGGATACCTCTCCGATGCCTAAGTCAGCAAAATAGACAAATAGACAAAAGCTCTGTGTATTCGAGAATCAAAGTTGTGTTACCTCTCCATAGGTGATGTTATGAGCTTTTATAGGTTCCGCGTGGCATAATCCTAGTAGCACTCTTATTCCTCCATTGTAGAGTCCTTCTAGGAATCACACTCCTGAAAGATAATGCTTATCCTTCAACACCCCCCTCACTGCTTAAACCAAGTGAGATGGTTTTACCTCGGTTGGATGTCAATACGACCGAGCTAACATGACCATGCTAAAGCCACAGACTAGACCGAGCTCCAACTAGCTCGGTTCTTCCTTTCACTGCGCGCGCCTCGGTTTGACACTCCAACTGGGCTGTTCATTTAATACCGAGCTAACCAAGTTTGGCGCTCTTATGCACAATGCCAATCTAGCTAAGTTCTCATACGGTTGTACCTTGGTTGCCTGTTGAAACCACATTATCCATAGCGTGCCTAGACCGAGCTATTCAACAGCGAGGCCCTGAGCAAAGGCCCACAATACCTCAGCTCAGTCTGGTTTGACCGAGCTGACTGCTGCTGCTCTGACCATACCGACCGAGCTAACTATAAAGCTCCTTGGGACCAGGCTAACTTTAGACTAACTTCAAGGCCCTTTTACTCAGTCCTTACTGTGGCCCACAGAATGGCCCATTACCCAGCTCGGCCCAATTTACACATAAATTACCCTCTCAATTGCCCCTTAATTCCATCTGCGCAGCATGATAGGGATTACCTGTTACCAGCCGAGCTAAGAAAAGCTTTAGCCTTCCAACCGAGCTAAATTCATACCGTGCTATCAATTTGTCCGGTTAAAACATTTTTTCAATCATTGTAACTGAATCGCTTCTTATCCCAAGAACATGTGGCACACTATCATTAGCCCAATGCAGCTGCCACGCCGTTTTCGTATTTTACGTAATTTGAATAGTCCCACCCAATTTCTCCTTCTTCACACAAAAATCACTCATTTTGAATCTATCACGTCCACTATTCATCATTTTCTCTCTTTTTGAGCTTCTTCTCCCTTGTTCTCTTACAACTGTGGAGCTCATGTTCTTGTTGGGATCTTTTTCACCTTTGGTCCCTCCATTTTGAACTGGTAAGTAACTTAAACCTGTTTCTTGTTTGCTGATATCGTCCATGTTTATATAGCATGCTTAGTTGTGTGTTTTTTCAAAACATATGCCATGTTTGCTTCCATTTTTTTGTGAAAAACCATGTGATAGAACCACTTGTACTCACGAATAATCTGAAGAACGATGTATTTGATCCAAAATCACACACCAACCAAACTAGAAAGTTGTTTTTATTAGGTGCGAACCCAGCCAAACTAAACAACCGAACTAACACTTCATGTCATACTTGTAGTTCCAATAAGTCTAAGTACCTTGTGCTTTATTGGCCGAGCTAGCGAACTACCTTAGGTTCGCGCAGTAGTGTACTAGAAAGCCTCAACCGCTGACCGAGCTACAACCTAGGCTAAACCAGCTCCCTTAGTCCAAACCGGACTAAGAATGCTGCCCCAAAAGGCTCAATCAGGTTAAAAAGCCCCTTGCTCAAACTGAGCTAAGACTGGATTGCATCCCGTGTAACCGAGCTAGGACTTTCATTTACCTTGCCTTTGTTTCTTGTAGCACGGTCCTATGCTCTGTGCTCAACACCTTTATTTTTTACTTTGCAGACTCTGACTAGGTTGCCCAAGCACTCCTTTTGAACGTTTGACCGAGATAACCAACATCTTCTCAGCGCCGAGCTAACACTTAGGCTAATTTATTCATAATTTAATAGCAAATGGGTAAATATAGGTTTTTAGTAAACTCACCAGGGGCCATGGCCGAGTTCCGAAGGGACTTCCATATCCCTGATGATGTCTATCTTATTTTGGTCGACCTAGATACCATACCCTGGGGAAACCCTGGCTTCGTTCTTTTCACCCTCATTTTCATTGTAGAAACCGGCCTAAGATTCCCCGTACAACCCCTTCTTTGTGAATTCCTCAGACAAACAAACCTTTGCCCTACCCAACTTTCCACCAATTCTTACCGCATAATAAACGGCATTGCCGAGCTAAACTGCCCGGCTGGCCTTAATCTCGGTCTAGCCGAGCTCTTCCACTAATACTCCATAGGATCAGCTGAAGATGGCTGGGTTTACTATTTAAGAGTAAGACGCCGTCGTGAAAAAATAATAAAAAATACCCCGGATAAAGATGTGAATGATGATGATTTCTTCTGGGTATTTGGGAACTTTGAGGACCAACAAGCCCAGAACCCGGGTGACAGAATAAATTGGAACAAGGGTGAAGACGGTAGGATTACCTCAGCTCAATGTCATGCTTTTCTTTACTTCGGTTTCTTATATTGAACCGTACTAACTGTTATCTTTTTTTCTTCACGCAGATTTGAACTTCCTTAAGTCTCAGTACAGCTACCCAAACTTAAATGCACTTCGTGCCGCACTCCGATATCCAAATAGAGGCTGGGCCGAGCTACTGAATTTTGAACTGACCTACCGATATAGTAGCCGCAGGAAGACCAGAGTGACCGATTTCCTCCTTGAACCTTCGCCAGAGCCAGATCCGTACTTGCCTCAAATCAATCTCATCCCTCTAACTGCCGAACAAGAAATGGCCAAGAAGAGAGCCGTAAGAGCACTCCTCACCAAGACAAACCGACCCGAGGTACCACAAGCCGGTCAAACCCAGGAGACCGTGGTAGCCCTGCCATCCTAACAACCTGAATCATCTCGGACTCGTAAGCGCGCTCGATTTTCCACTACCGAGCCATGCCTCGTCGATGAGGACGAAACTGTGCTTTCCCCAACCGAAGTACCGAGCCCACAACCTGAGTGCCCAGACCGAGCTAACTCTTCTAATTGGGCACCAAGATTAACATATCAGAACCGAGCCATTAGACCAACAGATTCAGTGGTGGCATATAATGATCACACGCTGGCCTTCAACCTGGCTAAGAGCGTGTGTCTACCCCCTGATATGGATCACCACGCCCACCTTATTGGGCTAAAAGCTCTCCGCTCGGCCACTAAATCAATGGTGCTGGTGAGTACTCTTTCCTTTGTTTTCCTGTTTTGTGCAACTGTTAGCTCGGTTCTCACTCAAAATTGCTTACCACATTTATGCAGGCTATGCAAAAGAACCAGATTGCTCATAAGCGTGTGTTAGAGCTACGCAAAACAACAAGGCAAGCCATGGAAGAGGCTGACAAGAAGACGGCCGAGCTAGACGAGACCAAACAAAAAATGGCCGAGTTACAATCTGAGGTCGCCCGCCTCACCGGTGTAGTTGACTCTGCCGAAGTGGAGAAACAAAAAGCTTTGACCGAGCTGAAGGACTACTACCTGCGTGAGCTTACCATAATTGAGGAGAAGAAGAAGGCCGAGATAACTGAGTTGGAAAAGAAGATTGAAGAAGCGGAAGACCGCGGCTACAAAGAAGGCGAGGCAACCTATATCCTGCAATGCGAAGCTGGGAAGGACTTATTCTTTAAGTGCGGGTAGAAAGCAGCAGTGGAACGGCTCGGTCATGATTCAGAGACTGAGGTTTTCCTGAACCCTCCAGCGCACTTCATACCGAGCTGTATGGCGGAGTATGCAGCCGCCATTCAACAAAAATTCCTTGAATCTGAGGATGATGAAGAAGAGACCGTGCCTAACAATGCCCCAGTCATCAATGATCCTGCCATCCAGTCAGTGCGGGTTGAACCGCCGGTGGAAGACCTGACAACTGAGCTACCAACTGAAACCGGGCTCCGAGTTGAACTGGATGGTGATCTTGACGACCTGTTTGCTTGACTTTGTATTTTCTTCTTTTTACTTTTTAGAAAGAAAACTATAGCCAGGCTGAAATCCCACCCTTTTGTAGCTCTTGATTTTGCACTCTCATTGAAATCTTCTCTTGTTCCAACTATTATTTCGGTTAACTTCCATGCATGTACTTTACTCTGTAATCTGAATGAAGTATAATATTCTCTGGCCGAGATACTTTATCCAGGTCTTAACTTTGCAATCTAACTGGCCATACCTGCCAACCTCTTCAGCCTAGATCCTTATCTCTGCTGAAGAACAGTAAGTGTTGGTTTTTTCAGCCAACCTCTGCAGCCTAGATCCTTATCTCGGCTAAAGAACAATAAGTGTTGGTGTTTCCATCCAACCTCTTCAACTTAGATCCTTATCTTAGTTGAAGAATAATAAGTGTTGGTTTTTCCAGCCAACCTCTGCAGCCTAGATCCTTATCTCGGCTGTAGAACAATAAGTGTTGGTTTTTTCAACCAATCTCTTCAACCTGGATCCTAATCTTAGCTGAAGAGAGCTCAAAGTTGGTTTTTTCTGCCAACCTAGAGTGAAGTGTTTGGTTATTCCGACCAAACGTCCTGCAGCCTGGATCCTTATCCTGGGCTTAGGAGAAGTGTTGGTTTTTCCAGCCAACCTCTAAGTTGGTTATTCCTGCCAACCTAGAGTAAAGTGTTTGGTTATTCCTGCCAAACGTCCTGCAGCTTGGATCCTTATTTTGGGCTTAGGAGGGGTGTTGGTTTTTCCAGCCAACCTCTAAGTTGGTTATTCCTGCCAACCTAGAGTAAAGTGTTTCGTTATTCCTGCCAAATGTCTTGCAGCCTGGATCCTTATCCTGGACTTAGGAGGGGTGTTGGTTTTTCCAGCCAACCACTAAGTTGGTTATTCTTACCAACCTAGAGTAAAGTGTTTGGTTATTCTAACCAAACGTCCTGCAGCTTGGATCCTTATCCTGGGCTTAGGAGGGGTGTTGGTTTTTCCAGCCAACCTCTAAGTTGGTTATTCCGACCAACTATGCTTTCAGTGCGCCTAACTCACTAAAACAATCTTTTACAGAAGGAAACAACTATACTGAAAAGGAACTACTTGTTTTATTGAGAAAGAAAAAATTACAAATACTTGAAACAAAAGCTAAAAATAAAATAGTTTGAGATTGACAGTGTTCCATGGCCTGGGAATGGCTTTGTCGTCCTCGTCTTCCAAGTGGTAAGCCCTTTTGCCAGCTAATCCAATCACTTTGTAAGGTCCTTTCCAATTGGACCCTAACTTGCCATCTCCGGGTACCAGGGTGTTCCCTATTACTTTGCGCACTACCCAATCTCCGATCTTGAATTGCCTTGGATGGACGGTCTTGTTGTATTTCCTGGATAACTCCTGTTGGTATGAGGCGATGTGAACCAGTGCTCTTTCTCTTCTTTCTTCTACAAGGTCAAGCTCTAATGCGATGGCTTCTCCATTTAAGTCTGGATCAAAATTTTCGCTTCGAATGGTGGGGAGGCCAACTTCCAGTGGGATTACTGCTTCCATGTCGTAGGCTAAGGAGAATGGTGTTTCTCCTGTTGATCGTCGAGGTGTGGTACGGTAAGCCCATAAAACATGAGGAAACTCCTCAGCCCACTTTCCTTTTGCTTTCTCTAACCTTTTCTTTAATCCATCCAAGACAACCTTGTTTGATGCTTCTGCCTGGCCATTTTCTTGGGGGTATGCTGGTATGGAGTTGTAGAATTTTATCTTGTACTCCTCACAAAAGCCTCTAAAAATTTTACCATCGAACTGGGTGCCGTTGTTTGATATCAGCGCCTTGGGTATGCTGAATCGAGTGATTATATTCTTCCAGATGAACTTCTTCACATCTTTCTCCTTTATCGATGCTAGTGCTTCTGCTTCCACCCACTTTGTGAAGTAGGCTGTTGCTGCAAGGAAGAACTTTTTGTTACCGGGTGCTGTTGGAAGTGGTCCTACTATGTCCAAGCCCCACATTGCGAAGGGCCATGGGCTAGTTAATGGAAGAAGTTCTCTGGCTGGTTGATGTATTTGGTGTGCGAACTTCTGACATTTCTCGCACTTCTTGACATACTTCTCTGAATCTGCTTGCATGTAAGGCCACCAATATCCTTGCGAAATTGCTCTGTAAGCCAATGACCTCCCCCATTGGTGGCTTCCTCATACGTCTTCATGAATCTCGAATAGGAATGCTTTGACCTTGTTGGGATGGACACACTTCAGGTAAGGTCCTGTGAAGGATTTCTTGTACAAGGCCATTGATGGGGAGAGCCAAAATCGCTGTGACTTTGCTCTTATCTTGTTGGCCTCCTTCTTCTCTTCGGGTAAGATGTCGTCTTTTAGGAACACTATGATGGGATCCATCCATGAAGGGCCTAGTTCGGCGTAACATACTTCTTCTACTTCAGGTTCTTCAATGCTTGGTCTGGGCAGGAAGTCGATTAGTAATGGATGTGGGATGGATGTATCTACCATTGAAGCAAAGCTTGCTAGTTCGTCTGCTCTGCTATTTTGTTCTCTGCCAATCTGCTCTATCCGCACTACTTTGAACTTCATGATCTCTTTTCTAACTAACCCTTGGTACTTAGCCATCCTTTCATCCTTTGCTTCGTAGTCGCCTGAAATTTGGTTTACCACTAGTTGTGAGTCACTGTAAACCATTAGCTCGGTGGCCTTCATGTAGAGTGCTGATTTTAATCCTGCCAGAAGCGCTTCATACTCCGCTTCGTTGTTTGATGTTGGGAAGCCAAGGTTGACTGTCTGTTCCACTACTAAGCCATATGGTGAGACGAGGACTATGCCGAGTCCTGCTCCGTGCCTGTTGGATGCTCCATCCACAAAGAGCTTCCACATCTCTCCAACGAATAGCTTCCAGCAGGTAGAGGGATCGGATGATGCCTTGGGGTCCTGAGTGTTGCTGGTGTTTTCTTCAAAGTCCACACTTACTGTTTGCTCCTTGCTATCTGATTGTACCAAGTCTTTATTTGTTGATGAGTCTTTGCTTGGTGCAGTATGGTTTGTTTCTCCCTCCTTTTGTTTACTCTGGTCTGTCCTGGGATTTGGCTGGGTATCCTGTATTAGGGGTTGCGCTATTCCGACGCCACTTTCCATCCCTATTTCGGTTGTACCCGTTAAGTCAACTGGGCAGATATGATGACTTCCTGGTGTGAATTCTGCGACAAAGTCTGCCAAAGCTTGGGCTTTTATCGCGGTTCTGGGTTGAAACTTGATGTCAAATTGTCCCAACTCTACTGCCCACTTCAAGATTCGCCCAGAAAAGTTCGCCCTCTCAAACAAAGCTTTTAATGGAAAAGCTGTGAGGACGATTATGGTGTAGACGTGAAAGTAGTGCGACAACTTCCTTGAGGCCATCATCAAGGGTAAGGCCAGTTTTTCCAATGGTAAGTACGTGGTTTCAGCACTCAGCAATGTCTTGCTGACATAAAAAATGAGCAGATGTTGGATTCCTTCTGCTCAGACCAACACTGCGCTAATTGCGTGCTGTGAAATTGCCAAGTAGAAAAATAGTTCTTCTCCAGGGATTGGGGTCACTAACAGTGGTGGAGAAGACATGTATTCTTTCAAACTTTCCAGGGCGCGGTCGCAGTCTTCATCCCACTCAAACTTGGCCTTTAATGCTTGAAAAAATGGTCAACATCTGTCTGACGACCGACTTATGAACCGGTTTAGTGCGGCTGCCATACCGATGAGATGTTGTACTTCTTTTACTGAGTTGGGCCTCTCTAGATCCTAGATTTCTTTGATCTGAGAAGGGTCTACCTTTATACCTCGGTTGGTCACCAAGAAGCCTAGGAATTTTCCTGATCCTACGCCGAACGCACATTTAGATGCATTAAGGTGCAACTTGTGCTTCTTTAGGATCTGAAACATCTCACCTAGGTCCCTAAGATGGTCATTCTCATCCTTGCTTTTGACTACCATATTATCGATGTAAGCCTCCATTGTTCTGCCTAACAATGGCTCAAACATCTTGGTGATCATCCGCTGAAAAGTTGCCCTTGCATTTTTTAGGCCAAAGGGCATGACCTTGTAGCAATATAGTCCTCTTGGCGTTGTAAAAGATGTGACTTCTTGGTTTGGCTCATACATAGGGGTCTGATGATAACCTCTGTATGCATCAAGAAAGCTAAGTCGATTATGTCCCGCCGTTAGGTCTACCAGTTGGTCTATCCATGGTAGGGGAAAGCTATCTTTTGGGCACGCCTTGTTGACTGTCTTGTAGTCCACACAGACATGCCATTTTCCATTCTTCTTTGGCACCACTACTGTGTTGGATATCCACTTGGGATAGTGCACCTCTCTGATAGCTCCTTGCTCTAGAAGGTTTCTCACTTCTTCCGCCACTATCTCGGCGTGGTTGAGTGCTAATCTGCGAGTGCGTTGTATGATTGGTCTTGCAGTTGGGTGGACATTCAATTGGTGACAGATGAAGTTTGGGTTGATGCCAGGCATGTTGTACGGCGTCCAGGCAAACACTTCGATGTTAGAGGTCAAGAATTCCATGACCTCTATTCTCTCGGTGCTGGACATAGATGAGCCAAGCAAGAAGAACTTTTTCGGGTCCTTTTCATCTATTCTTACTTGCACCAAGTCTTCCACCGCCTTCTGTTCAGCGGCTTTGCCAACATCTGCAAATAATTCATTGCTCTCAGGTTCTTCCACCATCTGAACAAACCCTTTGGCAGCTCGACTGCCATTTACTGTGACGAAGCATTGCTTGGACATAATTTGGTCTCCAAAGACCTCTTCAATTACTCCGGCTTCGTTGGGGAACTGCATTACTTGATGGTAGGTTGACGCTACCGATCGCATGGCGTGCAGCCATGTCCTCGCCAAGATTATGTTGTAAGTGGAAGGGACTTTCAATACCTAGAATTCCACTTGTTTCGTCATGCTTCCTGCTCTGACTGGGAGGATAATCTTGCCAATTGGCCACTATGGCATTAAGTTGAATCTGATCAGGGGAGATACGGCAGGTGCCAAGTCTTTGTCCTTTAGTTTCAACTTCTTGAAGGTTTCGTAATACATTATCTCGCATGAGCTCCCTTGGTCAATCAAAATTCGCTTGACGTCGTAATCCTTGATATGGAGAGTGACGAGCAGTGCATTGTTGTGAGGGCAATATATCCTTGCCAAGTCTCTGTCTGAAAAAGACATGACGTTCGTGGCCTCTGTTCTCCCATTTTTAATGGTGGGCTGCGCGCTTAATACTTCCCTTAAGTGCTCAGCCTTCTTTATCATGCCCCTGAGCTCACATACTCACTCAGGTTTGAATATTCCATGTATTACGTTTATCACGCCTTGAGGTGGGGCGTCGATCGGTGTTCCGTCTGGGTGATCATGGTTTTGGGGGGCTGGCTGTGTCCCTCCTTCTATGTACTGGTCAAGGTGCCCAGTGCCACTAACTCCTCCAGGTGCTGTCTCAACGACGTGTAATTTTCAGTGCGGTGCCCTTTTTTCTTATGAAAGGTGCACCGAGATCTTTCGTCATAGTCCTTTTGTGCCTCTCCCAATTTAGTTGGCCATCTGACGAAAGGTTCATTTCGTATCTCACTGAGAATCCAATAGATCGGTTTTTTAAACACCGTGGTAAAAGCAGTGCAGACTCTCAACCACCTTTTATCGTGGTCTTCTCTGTTGTCCCGCCCGCCTCGCCCGTTTCTGCTTGGACGTTCTACCGCGTTGACTTTTGCCGAAGCCTTTTTATCTAGTAATGCGGTTGTACCAGACTTTGTTTTAGCACGGGCGCCATCCTTCTCCACCCGATGTGCTGGTGTACCATCTCCATTAAGGCTTCCATTGTGAGGGGGGTGTCATGGTAATTGAGTCCCTCAGCCTGTTTCCGACTGGAAGACCTCTTTTGTATTGTGCGATGGCGAGATTTGTGGGGCAATCTTCTATCTGGTTGAAGGTCTCCCAATAACGGCTGTTGTAGGATCTCAACGTCTCCTTGTCGCCCATGTCAATGGAGAGTAGCTGATCGATCTCTACTAGCGTCTTAGTGTTCGTTCTGAATCTTGTCACGAACGCCTCCGCTAATTGCGCCCAGGAGGCTATGCTGCCTTCTGGTAGCCTTTCAAACCAGGTTAAACCTAGGTCGCCAAGACTGGATGGAAATAGGATGCACATCAAAGCCTCGTTCCGCCGGTATACTACCATGACCTGGCGAAAGTGGCTTAGGTACATGTAAGGGTCTGTTTTCCCCTCATAAGTCGTAAATTTAGGCTGGATGAAGCCTGAAAGTAATGGTGTGTTCTCAATCGCTGGAACGAATGGCGAGCTATGTAGCCTTGCCAATGCTTTATCTGTTGGTTCGTTGGCAAGGTGCAGTATTGGCATTCCTACCTCGATGCTTCCATGCGTCCGAGGAGCCAACCGCTGAAGGGCTGAAATTCTGTGCGGATTGCGTGCCCTAGCATCCTCCTTCCGTCGTGCCCTTTCTTCAAGCACAGTCCGTAAGTCGGACGATCTAGGCAACTCCGTTTGCCTGGATGATGTCTGGTGCATGTGTGAGGGCCGATAGGTGCTTCCCTCAGTGTAAGATGTCAATGATCTCGTTCTCTCAGACCTGGAGTAACGAGTTCTGGAAGTCTTTAATTGAGTGTCGCCTGTTCTGAGGCTCCTACTCTCTGCTTGCGATGGTGTGGTATGCCTACCATGATCTTCTGAATAGCGAGAAGGCGTATTGCTTTTGCGCCCCTCTCCTGTCGCCACCCCTTCCCTTTTATCTAGCGCTTCCTCAACTCCATGTCCGCCACCATCTTCCTGATTAACTCATCCTGCTCCTTTACCCGATCCTCCAAAACTTGAGGATCGATCCTCCACCTCTGCCTATCAGGACTTGATGAGCGACAGGGGCTGTTACCCCGCCTCCCCCTTACATCCCTTCGGGGGTTCTGTCGCTAGGGCTCTAAATCTGCCATAGGAGGGATGGAAGGCAAACCTTCGCGCCTCCTACCTCCCTCTGGGGTTTGCCCGTCAATGACGGACTATGGTAAATCCTCATTGTGTGCCATTGCGTCTAATCTAGCGAGGAAAACTTTGATCAAGAAGTTTTATTCTTTCTGTGATTCCCACAGAGGCGCTAATTGTACGAGCAAGAAATAATCTTCTTGTATAATCCTGTTGATCAAGTCCACGCTCCTCCAAACGTCGTCGCTTTACTCCCTGAAAACACAAACATAAGCTAACCGGCGAGTGTGTACCGGATACCTCTCCGATGCCTAAGTCAGCAAAATAGACAAATAGACAAAAGCTCTGTGTATTTGAGAATCAAAGTTGTGTTACCTCTCCATAGGTGATGTTATGAGCTTTTATAGGTTCCGCGTGGCATAATCCTAGTAGGACTCTTATTCCTCCATTGTAGAGTCCTTCTAGGAATCACACTCCTGAAAGATAATGCTTATCCTTCAACACCCCCCTCACTGCTTAAACTAAGTGAGATGATTTTACCTCGGTTGGATGTCAATACGACCGACCTAACATGAGCATGCTAAAGCCGCAGACTAGACCGAGCTCCAACTAGCTCGGTTCTTCCTTTCACTACGCGCGCCTCGGTTTGACACTCTAATTGGGCTGTTCATTTAATACCGAGCTAACCAAGTTTGGCGCTCCAATGCACAACGCCAAGCTAGCTAAGTTCTCATACGGTTGTACCTCAGTTGCCTGTTGAAACCACGTTATCCATAGCGTGCCTAGACCGAGCTATTCAACAGCGAGGCCCTGAGTAAAGGCCCACAATACCTTGACTCAGTTTGGTTTGACCGAGCTGACTGCTACCGCTCTGACCATACCGACCGAGCTAACTATAAAGCTCCTTTGGACCGGGCTAACTTCAAGGCCCTTTTACTCAGTCCTTACTGTGGACCACAGAATGGCCCATTACCCAGCTCGGCCCAATTTACACATAAATTACCCTCTCAGGTAGAGTTGAACTAAGTTGGCGATGTTTCCGAATGAAACATGACGAATAACTTAGACTTACCATATGGTAGAGTTAAACTCAACTTGCCTATGGTAAAGTTGAACTAAGTTGCCGATGTTTCCAAATAAAACATAACGAATAACTTAGACTTACCATATGATAGAGTTGAACTCAACTTGCCTATGGTAGAATTGAACTAAGTTGGCGATGTTTCCGAATAAAACATGACGAATAACTTAGACTTACCATAATGGCAGAGTTGAACTAAGTTTGATCTAGTCAGATTAACAGAGACACCGAGGTAGAAAACCTCGGCTAGAATTTGTTTGAATCAGACTTTGGCAAAATTGAAGATGCATGCTTCATGTGAACATAAGTGATACTTAGGTTCACATTAGGGAACAAGAAGTAGGAATAAGGAATAGGCTTGACACTTGTTGAAATTTACAAATTGGAGTCAGCCGAGGTATCCAGATGAAGGAATCAGGAATAGGCTTGACACTTATTTAATTTTTTGAAAACATTTACAAGTTAGAGCCAGTCGAGGTATCCAGATGAGGGGACACTCGAGTTGTTGGTTACCCGAGATCACTAACAGGTCGTCAAACCTGGAAATGTTAGAAGGGTGAAGTCTTGATAAAAGACAGCAAGTACAAGTAAGGAAGCAATAGTTGTTGAATGTTATTCAAAGAATTTTATAAAGTGCTCATTGGTTGAGATCACAGTAAAAGGTGAACTTCAAGGTAAGTTGGTTCGAGGTGACCAACTAAGGGTGCCACCGAGATGAAGTGGATTCGAGGTGGTATACATCAGATGTGTTCTAACTCGAAGTGATTACACAATTAAAGTATACTTGGAAGAAGTACAAAACTATTCTTAGTATGGAATCACACATGACAGCAAGGCCAGAGACAAGCATTCAACACTTAGTCAAAAAGAGGACTTGCATTCAAAAAGAAAACTTGTTTAGATAAAAAAGAAGGCACCTCGCCCTGAAGCAAAACAAGATGTCAAGGTGGAATCTGACTCCACAGGGAAGGGCATATATGTCTCTCCAGGCATCATGGAATCCTCCTCCCCTGCCAACCTTAGATGAACGTCGGCTGGAATGGAGAATTCCTGATGGAAGTATTCTAGTTTATTGGAGAAGTCTACCCTCTATTTAAACATCTCCATGACCTCGACTAGGGCGATTTTGGCAAGGAAGGTTAGACTATATGGGTTAAAGACCTCGGCAAAACCCTAAGAATTGTTGGGTTATCAGTTTCAGGGTTCTGAGGAAGGTCTAGGGGCAAAATTTGTTTCAGTTTTACTAGGTGTGGATTCTGGCAAATCCCAAACCTAAATCTATGCAAATGTACAAGATTCAGAGGCAGTAATCTACTAACAAGCAAGAATAGACAGGAGAAACAGGTCTAAAAAACATGAAACGGTGATCAAAGATTCAAGAATAAGAGAAAAATAAAGCATTGACAAATTCAAGGTATGAACAAAATTGATAGAATTCGGTGATAGTATGCCAGAAGATATGTGTCAAATACAAAAAATGTGAAGATGGGCTCAAGAACATGAAGGACAAAATATGAGTCAAAGCAAGCGAAGGCATGTAGAACAATGGGATTCGAATACGAATATAAGATGACAATGTAGATGCAGATTCAAATACCGTGTGTGATGTGTAACAATCCACAGAAGGAATATATTTGAAAATAGTGAAGAACTAAAGTTTAAATAAAAGAAATCAAGGACTTACAAAGCGAAGACGAGGAAGTAAATGCCAGAATGGGGTTCACTAGAGTCAAACAATGCTCTAATCAGAATGAAACTACTGAGTGCACGCCGGAAGTGGTAACCAGAATTGTAATAGGAAAAATTTCGAAGGAATGGCAATGGAGACTTCTAGAGAGAGAGTGAAGGAAGTTTTGTCCAAAAACGAAAAGGTGGCAAAACATTATGTAACTACCTTGGACGACGTGCCTGTTAGGCGGCATAAGCAGCTTTGATGTGATACAGTGACACGTGACTGATATGAACCAATGAGGTAATGACATGATGATCTCGGTTGAGATGTTGATCTTGGTTGAGATAATGATCTTGGTTGAGATGTTGAATTTAGGTGGGACAGAACTTGTTTGTTCTTGGTTCTTGATGAGTTGATGCTAGGGTCTTTATGTTCTTGAACTAGTGAATCATGATCTCTACTAGTAGTGTGATCTTTGTCGAGATGTTGGACCTGGATGAAATAAAACATGATGGTTCTTGATTCTTGGTTATTGACGAGTGGGCATTTGAGTCCCTGTTTCGATATGCCAACAAGTCATGATCTCGGTCGGAAGAGTATCTCTAGCATGTTGGAAGATGAAACGATGTAGGTTCCATCACCTCAGGTTGCTGAGGTAATAAAACCTAGGGGCCAGTTGTGGGGAAAGTATTTTGAGATGACGCCACGTAGCTAAGGTGACGCTAAGGTATCAGTCGAGGTGCCACGTGGGTAAATCATGTTTTCTGAGATGTTTAGGGCACTGCCGAGGTATTCTGCGGGGATACCAAAATCCGAGATATTTGGATAGAGGACTAGAGTCCTCAATGACATCAAGCTACCTATTTGGATATAGATGGGACTCTCGAGGGAGTTCATCTTAATCTGAATAGTGTGAGTTGTAATAGATGTTATCCTTATAAATGATAGAATCCCATGAAGTAAGACTTTAAAGGGAAGTTGAACACTGATCATTATAAAAGTAAAGCACCGTTGTGGGTCTAAGGTATGCTTTTATTTGTGATGCTTTGACTTGTGCATTGAGTACTTATTTGATATCTTTGAGAGATAAGTTGACTGACTTGATCGTTTGAGTGCCCTCGGGTGGACAAACCACTGCGGGAATTCTCATCTTCTTGTTACAGGTTGTTAGGCTTAATTTATTCTACCGGTGCTCTCTGGCTGAGTTTCTCGTTTGGTTGTGTGGTCGGAAATCAACACCCACAATATATATATATATATATATATATTTTAATCTCTCTCTCTTTCTCCCATGGCTGCTGCTATATATTGTATTAGGTAATCTAAGGTTCCTGTATATATCTATATATTATATAAGGAAAATGAAGTTTTTAATAAGGAGGATTGTGAGAGTTTCAATATCTCATACTAATTTTCTTGATTTTCTTAATTTTAAAAAATTAAAAAAAAATCTCCATTAGCTAACTAATTAGTCCATGATTTATTTGATAATCCCACATCGGGAGAGGAATGAGAAAGTGAATTGTTTTACTTATGTAAAGTCAATCTTATACTTCTATTTTATAGTATTGTATATGTTTCAATTTAATATAATTTAAATTTTAAAATAAAACTTAAAAGTTTTAATTAATTAACTTTTGTATAAGTTGGTTCGTCTCTTGACTTAGCCGATTAGGATGAATCATTTTTTATTTGACTGATTTGTTGGTTTAATTGCGAGGTTTTTAGTGAAGAGCATTGTGAGAGTTTCAATATCTCATACTATTTTTCTTGATTTTCTTAATTTTAAACGATTAAAAAAATCTCCATTAGCTAGCTAATTAGTCCATAATTTATTTGATAATCTCATATCGGCAAAAAAGGAAAAAGTGAATTGTTTTGCACATATAAAGTCAATCTTGTACTCCCACTTAATATTATAGTGTTGGGTATGTTTCAATTTAATATAATTTAAATTTTAAAATAAAATTGAAAATTTGTAATTAATTAACTTTTGTGTAAATTGGTTGGTCTTTTAACCTAACCATTTAGGCTGAATCATTTTTTGATTTGACTGATTCATTGCTTTAACTACGATTTTAACAGTTTTATCAAAATATATTGATTATATTTGTTTGATTCGAAATAAACTAAAGATTGATCTGATTAAAGATTAAACGACTGAGATCGCTTAATTAAAAATAAACTTCAAGTCCAAATAATTGTTAACTTTTATTTTATAATCCCACATTGAAAAAAGAAGAAAAAAAATGAGTTGTTTTACTTCTATAAAGTGAACCTTAATATTGTAGTGTTGTGCATGCTTCAATTCAAGCTAGTTTAAATTTTAAAATTAAAACAATATTTAAAAGTTTTAATTAATTAATTTTGTATAAGTTGGTTGGTCATTTGCCCAAACCGATTAGGCTAAATCGTTTTCAGTGAGGAACATTGTGAGAGTTGCAGTATCTCATGCTAATTTTTTTGATTTTTTTAAATTTAAAAAATTAAATAAAAGTTAACAAAACGGAATTTAAACTAGCTTTAATTGAAGTAAGTGGTGGTGGCTAGTGTTGGGTGGTAAAAAAAAAAAAAACTCAAAACTCAAAACAGAAACACATTTTTTGTGTTTTTATTTTTTGGCCAAATTTATAAATTGAGACCACTGATTTATAAATCAAAAATTTTACCAAACAAGTTTTTATTTGAGTTTTTAAAATTTTTATAAATATAAACAGAAAACTGAAAACGTAAGTGTTACGAAACGGCACCTAACTAATTAGTCTATAATTTATTTAATAATTTCATACCGGGATAAGAAGGAAAAAATGAATTTTTTTACTCATAAAGTGAATCTTATAGTGTTGTACATGTTTCAATTTAATATAATTTAAATTTTAAAATAAAGAACGAAAAAATGAATTGTTTTACTCATATAAAGTGAATTTTATACTCTCATTTAATATTTTAGTGTTATGCATGTTTCAATTTAATATAATTTAAATTTTAAATAAAATTTAAAAGTTTTAATTAATTAATTTTTGTGTAAGTTAGTTGGTCTTTTGACCTAGACGATTATGCTAAATCATTTTTGATTTGACTGCTTCTTTGGTTTAACTGTGATTTTAACAATTTTATTATAGCAATTTTATCAAAATATATTGATTAGATTTGTTTGATTCGAAATAAAATAAATATTGATCTAATTAAAGATTGAACGACTGAGATTGCTTGATTAGAAATAAACATCCCGTCCAAATAATTGTAAACTTTTATTTTATAATCACAAATCGAAAAAAGAAAGAAAAAGTGAGTTGTCTACTTATATAAAGTGAACCTTAATATTATACTATTGTACATGCTTTATTTCAAGCCAATTTTAAAATTTAAATATCATTTAAAAGTTTGAACTTTTTAAATTTTGTATAAATTGATTAGTCATTTGACCTAACCGATTAGGCTGAACCGTTTTCAGTAAGGAGTATTGTGAGTGTTTCAATATCTCATATTAATTTTCTTAATTTCTTAATTTTAGACAATTAAGAAAATTTTCATTAGTTTATAATTTATTTGATAATCTCACATCGGGAGAAGAAAGAAAAAGTGAATTATTTTACTGTTATCAAGTGAATTTTATATTCTCATTTAATATTGCAATGTTGTGAATGTTTCAATTTATATAATTTAAATTTCAAAATAAAATTTAAAAGTTTTAATTAATTAATTTTTTGTAAGTTCGTTGGTCTTTTAACCTAACCGATTAGGGTAAATCATTTTTGATGTGACTAATTCATTGGTTTAACAACGATTTTAGCAGTTTTATTAAAATATATTGATTAGATTTGTTTGATTCGAAATAAACTAAAGAATAATCAGATTAAAGATTGAACGACTGAGATTGCTTGATTAGAAATAAATTTTCTATCCAAATAATTGTAAACTTTTATTTTATAATCCCACATCGGAAAAAGAAGGACAAAGAGGGTTGTTTTACTTTAATAAAGTAAACCTTAATATTGTAGTGTTGTGCATACTTCAATTCAAGTTAGTTTAAATTTTAAAATTAAAATATCATTTAAAAGTTTTAGTTAATTAATTTTTGTATAAGTTGGTTGGTCATTTGACCTAACAAATTAGGCTGAACCATTTTTAGTTTGACTAATTATCTGGTTTAACCACGATTTCTCATACTGATTTTCTTAATTTTAAGCAATTAAATTTTTTTCTGTTGGCTAACTTTCATTTAACCATATACAAATAAAATTCTAATTAGTTTATAATTTATTTTATAATCCCATATCATTTAGAAAAATTATTTTAAATTTTTTTCCATTGGCTAATTTATTTTATTCTAATTAGATTTGATTTTAACACTATCTTTTAACTTTATTTACTACTTTCATGCTAAATAAACTCATAAAATATTTTATATATATTATCTTTCCATCACTTTTTAACACTTTCATCCTAAACAACCTCAACCCAAGAATTGAACTTAAGCCAAGGATTATTGGCATAAAAGTTGACTCAAATTCGATTTTTAAGTTACTTTTAGTGTTTAATCCAATGTTTACACTTTCTTTCTAACTTTTGTCCATCACAACTTGAGAAATTATGATACAATTCAAATATAAATTTTAAATTTATTATTACCAAATATTTCAACTAATTAACCGTTCAATTTTTTAGATTAGGCGTAAGGTTTGGATTAGAACATGAACCATAGTTTAGGCCGACTCAATCTTATTAAATAATTGTTTGATACATAAATATATCAAACTATTCATGTAATAGTTTTAACCATAAATTTGTAAATTTTAAACAATATGTATAAACATGTACATATTTCTTATTTTATTTGAAAAATAAGAGCAATGTATCTACTAATTTTATAAATGGTTTTATTGGTCCATGTGTTGAGTATTTTTTAATGATTAGGTTAGGGTTAAGTGGGTATAAAAATCTATCCCACTTTTAATGTCAAGTCAAATTTTAAGTTTTAGAAGCCAATTCTTATATGTTTTTATTTGAGAATTATAACCCAAGGTAAAGTATAATTTTTATGCTTTAGTAAACAAATTTCAATTTTTACAAAATAAACGCGGGGTAATTAATACATTGACAAATATGATTTATTATATCAACTCTAACATAGGATAAACTAAAATTACAAAACTCATAAGATAAAACATATTTATATTTAATCGTAAATATAGGTTTTAATTGATCTGATTTTTGTTTAATATCAATTAAACTGTGAAATGTATTTCTTATTAAGAACTTAAAACACATTTAATCATAACAATAAAAAAAATTATGTAAGTCGTGAAAATAGTTAAAATTTAATTCATTTTAAAATAAATAAGTTCAATAACTAATTTCATTATTATGATTTTATAGATTAAAAAAAAAAGGAACAATAATCATAAAAAAACACTACAAAAGTTCCTAAAATTAAGAGGCATTTTTTGTTCATTTTTTTATTTATTAGTATTTATATATACAATACATACAAAATTATTCATCATTTTATACGAGTCCAGTTTGAATTTATTTGAGAATCTATGCCAACTCAACCAATCTATCATCAATTAATGGTTAATTAGAATTTTAATAGTCAAACAATAGAATAAAGGGCGGAGACAAGGTTAGATTAGAGAAGAGAGGTTGCTTTAGTGGGAGTAGAAGTTGACTTGTGGGAAAGGGAAGAAGAGGAAATTAAAAGTAGGGGTGGTCGCATAACAGAAGTGCTTTAAATAAGAGTCAATATGGTCAAAAGAGTAGAGATGAAAATTGGAGAGATGATAGCTGGTGAAAATAGTTAAAATTTAATTCATTCTAAAATAAAAAAGATCAGTAACTAATTTCATTATTATGATTAATTTTATAGATTAAAAAAATAATAATAATCATAAAAAGCACTACAAAAATTCCTAAAATTAAGAGGCATTTTTTTGTTTATTTTTTATTTATTAGTATATACAATGCATACAAAATAATTCATTATTATACGAGTTGAGTTCAAATTTATGTGAGAATCTATACCAACTCAACCAATCTATTATCAATCAATGGTTAATAAGAATTTTAATGGCTAAATAATGGGATGAATGATGGAGACAACGTTAGATTAGAGAAGAGAGGTTATGGATAGAGTAAAAGTTGACTTGGGAGAAAGGAATGGAAGATAAGTTAAAAGTAGTAGTGGTCGCATAGCAGAGATACTTTAAATAAGAGTTGATGTGCTCAAAAGGGCAGAGATGAAAATTGGAGAGATGATGGTTGGTGAAGGGTGAAGACATGATAAGGGTTCTTGTGAGAATTAGTATCATGTTTCTCTTAGAAAGAGATAATCGACAAGTTTATAAATCAACTTATAAGATAGTCTATGTAGAATCATTTGATAAGAACCACTTACAAATTTTTTTAACAATGATTGAAATCAACGTATAAGATAATCGTATGTAAAATCATTTGATAAGGACCACTTAACCCATACGATCATTTGGGAGAGAGTCAGTATATGGGTAAAACTCAGATCATACGTCGTTTCTCTCTTAATCACCCATAACCCATATACCAGATATATAATGTGTTATTATTATTTATCCATATCAGTTAATAGAGATAATATCTGTATCCTGAGTGGTTACCCTAAATAGGTTTGAATTCAATTTCAAAACCTATTTGGATAAGATTCAAATTCAAATTCAAATGGTCATGCCACATGGGCGCCCATTACTAATATCTCCCACTCGCACATGAGTTGGCATGACACTGCCACATCTCTTTCTCAATCTCCCCAAAAATGAACAATCTCATACTAGCCAATGCACCGAGCGACCGCTGAGAACACCTGCATGTGGGAGCTCTATACTAGAAACTCAATATGAGTCAGTATAGAGACATCAACCCAAAAAGAACAGAGATTGGTCTCATATACCCCAGACTCATCTAATTACACCGGTCCAAAAAACATCTCTAATCCCTCAAAAAGAGCATGTTTGACCCTCCCAATTCTTGCAATATATTCACACTCAATTCACTTTTCATACAGATCGATGTGAGTTACCGGCAGTGAATATACAACGGTGGTGTAATACTAGAGCCCTCATGCCATTTAGTTTAGGATTGACCGCTTTCCCAGTGATGTCCCTTAAGGCCGAATCATACATGACCGCAGGCAACAAACCAAAGTAGCAGAACATCAACCCCTTACCTTATGACATAGTCAAAAGTCACTGTCACGACCCAAACCCGCCCCTAAAAGTTTGGTCCATGACCGGCCTATACGTAGGCCTCAAAACAGAAATTTTAGAATAATATTTAACCACATACGGGGCCTTAAGCGGAAACAATATCAATAAAAGGCAACATCCATTGAGCTTGTGCATATATGATGGTTTAATTGATTTAGCATTTACATACATTCCCATAATTACATATACAATCACAGAATTATGTAGATCTCACACAAACTTAAATAAGACTCCAAAAATTACATAACTCCCAGTAATCAAAATTAAGGCCTCAACACGGAGGCGTACCCCAGGCGGCTTGGCAAACAGGTTGACCCCAATACAATTCTAGTGTCAATCCCCGATGGCTCACCTATATAAACATACATAAAAACAGAGTGAGCAAGGCTCAATGAATAATAGTACGTGATAATCCAATAACTAACTTGAATCACAAGGTATATAAATGCAGAGAACTTATAGTTAATCTGATTCTGTACTAATTTCAGAACGGCCTTAGGCCCAGTCTTTAAACAGAATGGCTTTAAGCCCTTGAACAGAGTGGCATTAAGCCCTTAAACAGATTGGCATTAAGCCCTTTAACAGAGTGACATTAAGCCCTTTTCATGCATGTATGAACTCAAGAGGTGGCTCGCACGGATTCTAGAGGTGACTCGCATTGCAGCACTTAGTTCCATGCAGCACTTTGTTTCATACTAACAGATCATACAGAATGGCCATAGGCCTCACACATGTCACAGATTGGCTGTAGGCTTCTTAACTTTCACAGAACGGCCATAGGCCTTAGTTCATATATGTATGGACTCAAGAGGTGGCTCGTACGGATTCTAGAGGTGACTCGTATATCAGCACTTAGTTCCGTATAGCACTTTGTTCCATACCAGAAATCCTTAGGTCTTAAAGACCGAATCATCCATATGGTATCACAGTATAGCATAACATACATGAACCACGGTATTATTACCCCCGGGCAAGGGCCATAAGACCACGGTATTTTTACCCCCGGGTAAGGGCCTTGTTCTAAGGATGCCATGAATACTTATATATATGTGGACAATCACTCATTGATTCAAAACGTAACATATCAGAAAATAGAGCATTTCTTGTCATATCATGTCACTATAGTACACTTAACAAAGACAAAATAATTCACATTCTAGCGTGGGTCGCATAATGACGTTAAACCTTTGTATTCATGTCATAGGTTTTGAACGACCTTAGGTCCATACGTAACACAATAGAATAATTTTAGATTCACACAGATACCATTGCTCAAGGATGAACATAAGTTCTATCTATTCTTTAAGAAGTAACGTAGTATGCTGATAACTAATAGAGGGTTAATATCCATTATTGACAGAACAAAATGATTCCCAAGTCATACCGATGTATGCAAATCTTTCAGCGTTCACATTGATTTCTAATCGTCATAAATGTTCGTGTAACACTTACAAGGAACAGAGCGTTAGTAACAATAATTATCAATGGTAAATAAAATGTACATTTCCGTACTATAACTCACAGTGGTAGGTCTCTGAAGCGGTGGAACGATGTCCTCGTCTTGACCTATAAACATAATGCACATAACAGAATATGAGAATAACACCAATCTCTTTCTTATTCTTTAATCAATAGCCATGGTGGTTCTAGACTCATTAGTCCACCATAGGTTATAATCCATGCCTCAAGATAAGAGGAAGCGATAGGAGAAAGGTTTAGACGAAGAAACGGTACAAAATCGATAGACAGAAGGTGAGCAACTCTCACTAATTTGGGCATAACTATTTCCATATTTAGAATTTGGGAGTGAGATTACCACCATTGGAAACTAGACTTCCGGGGCTTCATTTTAGGCTCAAGAATCACTCAAAACGGAGTCCGGATGCAAAAGATATGCTTGTTCAAAGTTGGCTGAACAGAGTTGTCTCCCCGCACGTGCAGGAAACAGGGCCGCACGTGCGGGAATGGAGCCGCACGTGCGGGAGAATGTGCTTTTTTAGCAGATTCAATTTTTGGTTTTGGTACTGTAGCGCCGCACGTGCAGGAAGACCTGCCGCACGTGCGGCTCTGGGAAGTTTGGAGTCCGAAAATGGCTCTTTTTGCTCCAACACTTGGTTCTTCCATTCTAAGCTTAGTTTCTAATATAAATCACTTAAAAACATGTAAAATTGCCCCATAACATGATAATTCAACATTAACCAAATGTATTTTCATTTCAAACAAATCAATCTTTGCTTCAAGGTTCAAGATTCATGCTTAATCTTTCATAATCTTCAAGGGTCTTAGAACACAACCCACAACCCACAAATTCACTTAATTCTTGCTTGATTTTATTCTTTGGACAATTCTAAAGTGCATTTCATACGGTATTCATAAGATTGAGCCCTAATCATAAACAAACCATAGAACCTAAGGTCTCATTCCTTATATTGAATTCAATTAAATACATGCTTAGAACCTTAACTTAAATGGTCTCAAATCTTTCCATATCATTATGATTTCATGAAATTAATGTCTTAAACACAAGGATTCAAGATAAATTATCATACCTTAGTTCAATCTTGGTCTTCTTCTCAATTCTCCTCCATTTCCTCAAGCCTCCATGGTTGATTCCCCTTCTCTTTCTTCAATTCCCTTTAATCATCTCCAAACCCCCATGATTGTTGAGTTGTTTTTTCCTTCAAGAATCTTGGTCTCTTTCCCTCTTTCTCTCTAACGTTTCTCTTCTCTTCTACCTTAGATATTTTTGGCTCACATATCTTGAGTTCCCAACACACATAACATGCCTCCATATATATAAATATACACACACTTAAGCTTTTCACAATAAGGAGGCCAAACACGCCCTTACGAATCGCACAAAATCAAATTTCCATTAAACTTCCCAGGTGACTCTAAAAATTGAGCTGATCATAAATATGTCATCTGTTCTGATTTCTGAAGCCTCTAAGGCCTTTAATTGGCAGTATTAAGTTAACCACCCAAACGTACATTAACGAATCAGACAAGTTGGATTTCCAATTAATTTTCCCAAATAGGTATAAAAATTCCCATTAACATACCCAAGTACTTAATTGTGATTTTTGAACCTATAAAGGTCGGTAATTTCAATTTTAAAGCCGTGACCCAACAGATAATTCTTTCATTCAAACAGATATCATTAAATTAAAAAGGCATTAACCCACAAAGGCATAAGGGTAATTTCAGATACGGATTTTGGGGTCGTTACATTCTCTCCACCTTATGAAGTTTGGTCCTCCAAACTTGATTCACCCTGACACAAGTCAAGTTTTGTCTTGGATATACAACATTTCTTAGTTATTAGCCATTCACAATCATATACAGTCAATTTCAATGGAGTTTGCTCCCAGAATCAAAAGTAAGTCATTTTCACGGACTAATTGGTAACCCAATTGATAATAATACGCCATAACATCAGATCATCATCTCATTATTCCCAATCCTCATACATTTCAATCTATTGATCCCACAAGTCATACCTTCCAAATAATGCAACAACTTAAGGGTATTCGGAAATGGATTCACTTCAAGTATTCGATTGCATGTGACTGATAAGCTATCAAACATAATTCAAACTCTTTAGGTTCAAACAACCCCCATTATCATAATTCCTCAAAGGTTAAGGAAGCATTCACTACTCAATCGGGTTTCAAATGGCATAAACAAGCTACAACAATTAGGCCCAAAACAAACAAATGAGTTCTAACCCATGATCTTATGACTCTTGCTCACTAAGAAGTTAAACATTCAGAACAATGGTTTCAGTAATTTGAAGTATCCCCAAGCGATTTACTTCCATAACAGATGGGATAATAAGGTCCAAATTTTGGATAATCAAATTCATATTCAAATCTTCAACTTCAATGAAGGCTCAAATAATCAGAAGTCAACTTATCTAATCGTAATACAAAGTCCAAAATAAATTGTTAGCAAAATCAAATACGGATCAAACCTTAATGGTCACAATTCCCAAATTGCAGTAAGGTAATAATCATTTAAAATCCATATTCACTTGGAAGATCTTAAAGTCGGCATCATGTCATCAAAGTTCATCAAAGCTTTTCCAAACCATCAAAAATATGTCATCAATGGTCATCAAACCATCATGGACAAAAACATTTTCCAAAAATATGTAATACACAAAGTTCATCAAACCTTTCATAATTTCACACAATACGTTATGCAGAGATATTATTCAGAAACTTAGCAGAACTTTCAAAGATTATCAGATGATGGGATAATTCCCAATAGTATTAAACTTATTTAAACTTTGACAGAACAAGCTCTGGTCTAACTTATAACAGATAAGACATAATGACTTCAAGTTCAACATAAGGCATTCATCAAGCATGCCACAATAAATTATCAAATAGAAAACTCATCCATGCATAGCAAAATATCTCTTTTAGAAAACTTGTCATATCCTGAACAATCGGAGTTTCGTAGCATACCGAATCATTTTGGGGAAATTATTCGGAAAACCCATCATATAATAAACATGTCGGAAGCTCATGGCATATCTTATTACTTTAGAAAATACTTATCATATAGAACATTGCGTAACCAAAATACAGATTTCATTAAATATCGTATAGCATAGCCATTTTCAAAATCATTTATACGGAAGTATCTTCACCGGGACATTACTTACTGAGGTCTATAGTCAACTCATGCAAGATCACACATTATTCATCTATGTCGGAAGTACCGAATGTACTTGATGGTATAACATCTCTAAATAACACAGATCACATATATTTCATTCTAATGAGCACTCATTTTCAGATCATAATAAAGGAACAAGCCTTGAATTAATTCTCGTACAAATATTTCATCCTTAATTAATAACGGTGAGTTTATGATAGCAATAAGTTAGGTTCAGCACAAAATGTATCAAAACAAAATTATGTCTTTCAGACAAATGGCAGTCCACAAAAGAAACATAATTTTCCTTCACCAGCATACATATCTCAATTCCCTCAACATACACTCGATCTCTACAAATTAACATACTTAACACCACCAATGTCCTAGTCAAAATTTCAATTTCCCTGTATTACTAGTGTGATCACAGATCATGATACTTGTATTTATTAACATTCCAGGTAGCAATTTCAACATCCTAACTCTTGATTACCAGTTCCATGCTTGTTATCAATCATCAAATATCTCAATCACAATAATTCGATGATTTGACAACTACCATAATTCTAATATCTCTTTCCCAAATATTCTTGCTATGGCTTTAAGCAAAGCTCTAAATCACTTGTCATTTCATGTTTCCAGAACTCAACATGCTTGCACTCCCCATTATTCAAGTCAAAACACCACAATTTCATAAACCTTAGCCTTCTGTTTCCTTATACATATCTTTTAGAGAAATGACCCTTCGGGCTCAAGACTTTCAAGCTTTCATACTCATTGTTGCTCTTCACATTCCTCAATTGTCATAATTCCATACACTTAATTCCTCATGGCTACTTTCATATGTAATCCATATCGAAGCTACATTTAAACTTTATTCACATCACGTTTCCACAAACATGCTTATATTGACCAATTTTAACATCCTAAGGACATCAATATTCCACATCTTTCATTGCTTTAGCCTCAATGTCATACTCATTACACAATCCATTCTCGTTTCATAACAATGATCAAATCCTCTTTAGTCACAAAACTCAGTCTAATAAATAACACATGGATTTCCTTCTATTACTTAAAGTCCATAAGAATTCTTATTCTAAATCTCAATACTCAACACATTGTACGAGCTCACATACATCTTTTAAAATGCACATCATATCCTTTCGTTACTAGAAACATGCAACTTAAATGCATTCTAGACACTCTAATGGTCAATGGACACGTGTGTGAGATCTTAACTCGTGCTCTGATACCACCTGTCACGACCCAAACCCGTCCCTAAAAGTTTGGTCCATGACCGGCCTGTACGTAGGCCTCAAAACAGATATTTTAGAATAATATTTAACCACATACGGGGCCTTAAGCGGAAACAATATCAATAAAAGGCAACATCCATTGAGCTTGTGCATATATGATGGCTTAATTGATTTAGCATTTACATACATTTCCATAATTACATATACAATCACAGAATTATGCAGATCTCACACAAACTTAAATAAGACTCCAAAAATTACATAACTCCCAGTAATCAAAATTAAGGCCTCAACACGGAGGCGTACCCCAAGCGGCTTGGCAAACAGGTTGACCCCAATACAATTCTAGTGTCAATCCCCGATGGCTCACCTACATAAACATACATAAAAACAGAGTGAGCAAGGCTCAATGAATAATAGTACGTGATAATCCAATAACTAACTTGAATCACAAGGTATATAAATGCAGAGAACTTATAGTTAATCTGATTCTGTACTAATTTCAGAACGGCCTTAGGCCCAGTCTTTAAACAGAATGGCTTTAAGCCCTTGAACAGAGTGGCATTAAGCCCTTAAACAGATTAGCATTAAGCCCTTTAACAGAGTGGCATTAAGCCCTTTTCATGCATGTATGAACTCAAGAGGTGGCTCGCACGGATTCTAGAGGTGACTCGCATTGCAGCACTTAGTTCCATGCAGCACTTTGTTTCATACTAACAGATCATACAGAATGGCCATAGGCCCAGATGTCACAGTTTGGCCATAGGCCTCACACATGTCACAGATTGGCCGTAGGCCTCTTAACTTTCACAGAACGGCCATAGGCCTCAGTTCATATATGTATGGACTCAAGAGGTGGCTCGTACGGATTCTAGAGGTGACTCGTATATCAGCACTTAGTTCCGTACAGCACTTTGTTCCATACCAGAAATCCTTAGGTCTTAAAAACCGAATCATCCATATGGTATCACAGTATGGCATAACATACATGAACCACGGTATTATTACCCCCGGGCAAGGGCCATAAGACCACGGTATTTTTACCCCCGGGTAAGGGCCTTGTTCTAAGGATGCCATGAATACTTATATATATGTGGACAATCACTCATTGATTCAAAACGTAACATATCAGAAAATAGAGCATTTCTTGTCATATCATGTCACTATAGTACACTTAACAAAGACAAAATAATTCACATTCTAACGTGGGTCGCATAATGACGTTAAACCTTTGTATTCATGTCATAGGTTTTGAACGACCTTAGGTCCATACGTAACACAACAGAATAATTTTAGATTCACACAGATACCATTGCTCAAGAATGAACATAAGTTCTATCTATTCTTTAAGAAGTAACGTAGTATGCTGATAACTAATAGAGGGTTAATATCCATTATTGACAGAACAAAATGATTCCCAAGTCATACCGATGTATGCAAATCTTTCAGCGTTCACATTGATTTCCAATCGTCATAAATGTTCGTGTAACACTTACAAGGAACAGAGCGTTAGTAACAATAATTATCAATGGTAAATAAAATGTACATTTCCGTACTATTACTCACAGAGGTAGGTCTCTGAAGCGGTGGAACGATGTCCTCGTCTTGACCTATAAACATAATGCACATAACAGAATATGAGAATAAAACCAATTTCTTTCTTATTCTTTAATCAATAGCCATGGTGGTTCTAGACTCATTAGTCCATCATAGGTTATAATCCATGCCTCAAGATAAGAGGAAGCGATAGGAGAAAGGTTTAGACGAAGAAACGGTACAAAATCGATAGACAGAAGGTGAGCAACTCTCACTAATTTGGGCATAACTATTTCCGTATTTAGAATTTGGGAGTGAGACCACACCATTGGAAACTAGACTTCTGGGGCTTCATTTTAGGCTCAAGAATCACTCAAAACGGAGTTCGGATGCAAAAGATATGCTTGTTCAAAGTTGGTTGAACAGAGCTGTCTCCCCGCACGTGCGGGAAACAGGGCCGCACGTGCGGGAATGGAGCTGCACGTGCGGGAGAACGTGCTTTTTTAGCAAATTCAATTTTGGTTTTGGTACTGTAGCACCGCACGTGCAGGAAGACCCGCCGCACGTGCGGCTCTGGGTAGTTTGGAGTCCGAAAATGGCTCTTTTTGCTCCAACACTTGGTTCTTCCATTCTAAGCTTAGTTTCTAATATAAATCACTTAAAAACATGTAAAATTTCCCCATAACATGATAATTCAACATTAACCAAATGTATTTTCATTTCAAACAAATCAATCTTTGCTTCAAGGTTCAAGATTCATGCTTAATCTTTCATAATCTTCAAGGGTCTTAGAACACAACCCACAACCCACAAATTCACTTAATTCTTGCTTGATTTTATTCTTTGGACAATTCTAAAGTGCATTTCATATGGTATTCATAAGATTGAGCCCTAATCATAAACAAACCATAGAACCTAAGGTCTCATTCCTTATATTGAATTCAATTAAATACATGCTTAGAACCTTAACTTAAATGGTCTCAAATCTTTCCATATCATTATGATTTCATGAAATTAATGTCTTAAACACAAGGATTCAAGATAAATTATCATACCTTAGTTCAATCTTGGTCTTCTTCTCAATTCTCCTCCATTTCCTCAAGCCTCCATGGTTGATTCCCCTTCTCTTTCTTCAATTCCCTTTAATCATCTCCAAACCCCCATGATTGTTGAGTTGTTTTTTCCTTCAAGAATCTTGGTCTCTTTCCCTCTTTCTCTCTCACGTTTCTCTTCTCTTCTACCTTAGATATTTTTGGCTCACATATCTTGAGTTCCCAACACACATAACATGCCTCTATATATATAAATATACACACACTTAAGCTTTTCACAATAAGGAAGCCAAACACGCCCTTACGAATCGCACAAAATCAAATTTTAATTAAACTTCCCAGGTGACTCGAAAAATTGAGCTGATCATAAATATGTCATCTGTTCTGATTTCTGAAGCCTCTAAGGCCTTTAATTGGCAGTATTAAGTTAACCACCCAAACGTACATTAACGAATCAGACAAGTTGGATTTCCAATTAATTTTCCCAAATAGGTCTAAAAATTCCCATTAACATACCCAAGTACTCAATTGTGATTTTTGAACCTATAAAGGTCGGTAATTTCAATTTTAAAGCCGTGACCCAACAGATAATTCTTTCATTCAAACAGATATCATTAAATTAAAAAGGCATTAACCCACAAGGGCATAAGGGTAATTTCTGATACAGATTTTGGGGTCGTTACAGTCACAAAAGGGTACATAGTGAAGTCATATCAATAATGACACGTAAGACTCACACGGTGAGGAAGCATGGATCCATTCTCTCACCTCATTACTTGGTCGCTAAGCACATATAGTATGAATACATGCTACGGTGGAGTAACTCTTCCATAAAGAGTGACGTCATACTCGATACACCGTACAGATATTAGTCTAGTCGCTTTCGAGCGCCTAACCCGAATTCTCTATTTGCTCGCCTTCTAGGCGCCAAATGAGATCTCGCATCTGGCTAATCATAACAGGTGCAACATGGAAAGTGGGTACTAGCATCCATGTTTGGTCCTTAACACGACCTCATCTTGGTTATAACCAAGGCGACATACATAGTGGATGATTTAAGCCTCTCTTGGCTCCAAATAAAAATAAACCACCAGTCTCATCCTTGCTCGCTCCCAAGCGCCAAGGGCGATTGCTCGTGTGAGTGAGCCAATCTTGCCTGCTGACATCATCATCTGCTAATCATTATGACACAAACCATAATAGTGTCAACATCCATCATCTCAAAATAAGTGATCGATTTTAAAAAAAATTGACCACAGCTTGCGCAATTTTCGATTCCAAACATAAGCCTTATCATCACCTCTTGCGATAAGTATATACAACGGGATCCACCATGTGCGCCTCACATGAAGTAATTTAAGATCACTACCTCTTGCGCAATAACCTCTCTAAAGATATTTTGGTGACCAATTTGCGTTCATTCTTAGTGCGCCCAACTAGCACAGATGCGCCCAACTAGCGCATTGAATCTTACAATGAGCAAATTAATATACTACTAGTAAAGCATTTTATCCACAGTCTAATGAGCAAGGTCAATGTCTAAACAACTCAGTTGACCATTTACCAAAGATAACACTTATCATGCCGAATACGCCCACATAGCGTACTTTAGGCTCCCACAACAAAGAAAAGATCAAGGAATATAGGTCATCTGTTTCTCCCAAAGACAATCCGAGGATTCACTTAATAGCTAAGGTTCTGGCTTTTACCGATAGGTAAGTCAATGGGTTTGTAATTTTGCATCTAGAATCGTTCTAGGATATTCCTTATGTAAGTCATCGAAGACAAAACATGAATTCTCCCAAAGCAATCTCTAAGGATCGTACATCCGAGCATATAAATTACATCACCCATGTCTATCATATCTAAAATAGAGGACTGCCCACCCTAGGTGGCGACAACCTTATAAATTCCTGGCTCATAATGACTAAGTAAGGAAAAACTTCTTTTGGACCATTGATCATGCCTCAGTGGTCTTCATCGATCATCGTTGGCCTATCATGGCTTGACGAAATCTAAGAACCACTATTTGGATAACTGTTTTAGGCTATAAAAGATTTATTGGAACTAGCAACCTTTTTTGCGCTCCTAACTTTTCACCATAAAAACATAAGGTAAATCCCTATGGATCTACTTATCCAATTCTCCAACGAGAAGTTGGGTCACAATGTCCACAAATCAATGTTCCGAACTTATGTCAATCATAGCTTAAGTCAAAATAACCTCACTCCCCAGGAGGAAGTCAAGGAGGAAGTCAAAATAACCTCACTCCCCAGGAGGAAGTCTTCTCATGGTCTACACTTTCCTCAATAGTTCGACTTTTCGGTATCTAGCGAGCCTTATGCCTCAACAATGACTATCCAAATTACGCATAACTTTATAACAGTTTTGCGTCATAATGGAAAGTCAACCAATTTATAAAAAGGTTAATCCTCAAAGACTTTGTCTTAAACTGCGCAACATTGATCCACTTTCTAAAAATAGGGGACTAGAGCCTTAGGCATTATCCTAGGCTCTTTATCATCTTGCGGAGCAATCATGAATGTTTCCCTCTCAATCACCCAGTGATGACGTGGAAAATTTTCACATTTGCTACCACGCAACTAAGAATATACAGTATTCTTCTCTAATGGAGTAATCCATTAGTAGGCACATCGCTCCCACTGTCCCTAGGATATTGGAAATTTCTTTCCATTCTCAACTAGGCTACATAGAGCGCTATGCTTAGAATTCTCTATCTTATAGAGTTCCAAAAACTCTATTCACGTCACCTTTACTAATAAAACTTTATGTGACTTAATTACACTACCACAAAGCTGCTTACCTATATGCACATGACCCGGAAGGTTTGCATGACCGCATACAATAATGCGCCACACGACCTTTTGTGTTTACAAGACAGCATATAATAATGCGCTATAGAACCCTAGGTCTTAACTTCACAATCTTATGAGAAGTAAAATAAAGATAAGCTGCTTAACGGTTACATATCGCCCATAGATGGCTCTCCACTAACCTATTACTCAAAATTGGAGTGTAAAATATGATATGGAGGGCTCTTAGTTAGGGATATAGGCAACAAACTAGTGCAATTTCCAATTGGGAAACATCTTGCGCCATTATCCACCTAACATTAACAATATTTAATTCCTTATCTCTACTACACCATTGTGTTGTTGAGTACTAGGAATAATCAATTTTCTAAGCATCCATCTCTCTTCACAGAGTTTTCTAGAAATAACTCGAATAGATACTCGCCACCTTGGTCAAAACTAAAAGCATGAAAGCTGTTATCTAATTGATCTCAACCTCATATGTGCAATGTCAAAAATCATCTCAAAACTTTTGACTTATAGGAGATCAAATAGTCTTGACTCAGATACGTATCGTAATCTATAAATGTGTCGAGATTGAGGCTTAGCTATCATACCCTTACACATATCTAGTCACAAATATCATAGTGGACTAAATGCACCAAAACAAATGACCTTCTACGGCTTTCCTACTTACTTGTGCGCACCCATTGTGAACAAAGTTACACATTCACATGAGAGCAGGATGTCATAAGCGAGTGGGCCCGAGAAGGCCTACTCAAACCATCGTGTCATCATCTCATTAATGTGATTAAGTATAATAAGCCACTGGTTCATGACCAATGTCATAAACTAATTCCAATCATCTTAATGTGTGAGTTCTTGAAGACAAGTTTTAAAGGTTTAGGCCTAACTAGGTAATGACTCACGACTAAGTCATATTCACTAGATCATAAAAAAGATGTCATGGAGATATCAAGTGCGCCTAAGTCGCAAATTTAACTAGTAAGTGCTAATCCCCTGCACCTTCAAGTCAATTTTATTCTCCATACACTTTACTGCATCTAGTTGAAAGATGACGACACTCCTCTTGCCATCTCTGTTTCTCGCTTCATAGTTACTTGCAATTAATTCTACTATCCACAAGAAGGAGAGAATAAGGTATCAACTATGACAGCCCCTGAAGTAACTTAAGCGCGAATTAGGCCAAAGAGTCTAATTCAACACAATGCTCTTACAAGCGATGCGTCAAATTCTTAGAGTTATAACAACCTTGTCAGCCTTGACCTTTTCATTACTATGCTGCAACGTTTGCGCTTAGTGGTAAACGTTATTCAAAACGTTAGCCTAGCTAAGGAATCATACAAAGAAGCCCCTCCTCATGTCTCACACTCAAGTGTGGAAACAGTAAGTGTCCAGACTAGGACAAGTCGGCAATGCTAATAGATTTTGCAGCCACTAAGCGATAATCTTTTCACTTAGTGTTAATAGATTTTGCAGCTTCTAAGCGCTAATCTTTTAACTTCACGTGATATTTCAACGCACACTATTATAGTGCATGAAATCTTTGCTCCATCCACTCCCAATAATTGGGTAGAGAGCAAAACACTGCTCAAACTGGCTACTCGTCTTACACTTAATGACTAATTTATTTAAGCTCGCATTTCTTGGATGACGTGACTCATGAATGTCACTTCATCCAATGATGTAACATTATTTACAAGTCAAATTACAAAGTCAATTCGCGCAGCTCAATAGTCAAGATCATATACAGATCTATTGAGGGCTTACTAATTTTATAACTCCAAAACTCGCCAACCAAAACTACGTAGCGTGCCGCTAACCATAGCGCACACATTAGTTTTTATTATGCCAAACAAGGCAACAAAACCACGGCGACTTTGAGTCATGTTTCCTTACTTTGGCTCAATTAAGACTTGACCTAAAGTCTTCAAGACTTTTGCTCATCTAAAGAATGGGATTAGATTGTTCACATTTGAACATATTTACTAAGTCTGGGCCAACCAATTGACTTCCATAAGCTAAGTCAATTTAGAGAGAAATTCGCATTAGGATTAATTTGATTAGCATAATATAATTTTTCCACAAAAATCTAAATTAAATAGTGACAATATTACACAAGTCGCAAGATCGAAAATCCGCTATGCTCGTAATCATCTCTTGCGCCACAGGTGACAATTATCTAAAATTTAATTTAATTTATGCGCAAAATATTGGTTTTCGGAAGTAAATCTACAAAGATTTCTCTCAACCGAACAACCTCCCACTGACTATGGCATGTCAAAGCATGATAAATTCCATACAATAGCATCTTAATGTAAATTTACGAATAACTCATGCTATATTCATTTAATAATGGAATTCAATTAAATAAATAAATAACTAACCATGCTTTTCTAATTACAACATATTAGAAACTCTAAAAAAAATAATATACTGTATTAAATATTCAAATTATGCCATAACAGAAAGTACATCATCCTGAAATTTTCTGAAATTTTTTTGGAATTTTAAATAACTAATAAACACACATAAAATTAGAAATAAATATTTCAGAATCTGGTAAAATGCTACAATTATACCAGTAAACATTAAACCATAACAGTAGTCTACAATAAAAAATTCAACCCCAGAAACTTAATCATGCAACACCAGATGTATTTTAAACTAGAAATAATGAATTATTATTTCAGGAAAAATATTTTTTATTTTTATAAAATTTTCAAAATTTTACAGAAGATAAAAAATTTAATTCTGAGTCTAACGGTACCAACCATACTTAAAACAAAGCTATAACGAATTAATTATGGCAATTTAACGCGATTCAGAATTAAAAACAAAACAAACAGCGCCTAATACACCAGTAGCCAAGCTAGCCGAGCCGGCAGAGGAAAACGGTGCGGCTCAGCGAGCCCGGCTCAGTACGCTGCTCGGCGCGCGGCTCAGCCTGCGGCTCAAAGCGTGGCTCGGTGCGCGACTCAACCCGCGGCTCGGAGCACGGCGCGCGTGCATGGCGCGGAGGGCGCGCGCGTGAGGGCGCGTGCAGGCGTGTCGGCAGGGCAGCTGGCGCGTGTGAGCGCGTGGGAGCAGCGCGTGGCGTCAGGTGGCGCGTGCAAACCACGCGCCGCCTTCCAGGGCGTTTTCTGGTCCGATTTTTGTACTGTCGGACTCCTTTTTTCAAAATAAAACCATTTATGGCATTAAAAATGACATTTAAACAACATAAAAATGAGGTATATCACTCTCTCAATCTAATGGAGTTAAAATGTAAAATATCGTGTACTTCATCTTCCTTCTCCATTAATATTCATGCATATATCATGTATATATATTTATATAAAAAAGATACACATATTTTAATGCATAAAAATAAGCACGAAAATACCTATATTTATGGCTCTGATACCAATGTAAATCAAAGTATAAAAAATGCAGCGGATAAAATATTTAGATCATACCTTTAGATGATAGAATCTCGTGGGTAAATCACGTGCTTCCAGAATCGAATAAATCAACCCAACAGTGAAGTGATATTACAGAATGAATATCACCCACACAAATCACAGTGCAAATGACTTGATCGTTGTTTTTGGGAGAGAGTCAGTATATGAGTAAAACTCAGATTATATGTTGTTTCTCTCTTAATCACCTATAACCCATATACCAGATATATAATGTGTTATTATTATCTATCCATATTAGTTAATGGAGATAATATCGGTATCCTGAGTGGTTACCCTAAATAGGTTTGAATTCAATTTCAAAACCTATTTGGATAAGATTCAAATTCAAATTCAAATAGTCATGCCACATGGGCGCCCATTACTAACAAACACAAATCAAATAAAGCCTTAGTGATCAAAAGGCTAGCCAACTAGTGCCCCTTTGTTCAAATTATTCACCAAGGATCCTCTAGAGTGAAATTTCTCTAAAGTTTCCTAAAGTGCTACAGTGTATGGTTGAGATTTATTGGCAAGTCACATCAGAAAAATTGATGTGACTTGCCAGTAAATCTCAACCATACACTGTAGCACTTTAGGAAACTTTAGGAAAAAATCACTCTAGAGGATCCTTGCTCCAAATTATTAGCTACTTACCTGCTTCAACTTTCCTTTTGGATTGGCCCCCCGCATGTTGTTATTGGATTAACAAAAATGTCGTATAGCTTGGAATTTATTCGAGACAAGTGTTTAAAATTTAAATTTACTGGTACATTTAAACTTTTTGTGATCTGAGTTATACCTTAAAATAAGGGACTACTTAACATTTTCCTATAAAATTATTCACTGTGTTTGGTTTGAATTTTCTGAATTAAGTTTTTTAAAAATTGAGTTTTTTAATTTTCGTATTTTTTTGTTTTTAGTGCATATTTTTAAAATTTTAAACATTTTTTTTTACTTTTTTAGATGCACCTTACTTAGATGTGTCTAAAAAGTAAAAAAATTGTGAAAAAATATTTTAAAAAATTAAGAAATACATAAAAATACAAAAAATGTACTAAATTCTTGTATTTTTTTGTATTTTTGGTATTTAGTGAATTTTTAAAAGATTTTTTAAATAATTTTTTTACTTTTTTGGTGTATTTATGTTAGGTGTATCTAAAAAGTAAAAAAAATGCATAAAATATTTAAAAAATTCAGTAAAAACAAAAAAACACGGAAAATAAGAGTGTAGAATTTTCTAAAAACTGTTTTTAAAAAATGGGAACCAAGCAAAGTGATTTTTTTTTTTTTGGTTCATATTATCTCCCTATTTTTTTTACAAATTTTTTTTTATAAAAAATCAAATAATATACATATTTAAATTATTCCAAATACCCTCTAAATCTAATTCACATATTTTGAAGTGTATTCTCTTCAAATATATATATATATATATATATATATACATTACAATTAGGGCTGTTCAAATGAACTGAATACCCGCCCAAACCGTCCAATCCGGGCCGACCCGGGCTGCCACGAACGGTTTTGAAGAGAAGAACGGTCGACTGCGGCTTTTCTATACTATTCACAAATTCACTGTTGGAAATGAATTTTTCAAATACAAATCCGACAAACCCGGCCCGACCGGAACAATAATAAACATATAATATTTATATATTTATATTGGGAGTATGCATAGCAATCTGTCTATCCTTTCACTTTCCAAAGAGATTAAAACTCTCTTCACTTTATGTCTCTCATAAAATTTTGAAAGACTCAAATTGAAAAGTCATTTCCTTTTCTCTCTCTCTCATAAACCGTGGAAAGAACAAAAATGGCGAGCCTCTCTCTGTTCTCTTCACAGACTTATTTCTCATCTTTCTTCTCTCTCATAAACCCTAAGTAGACCAAAAGTTGAAGAATCTCTTATTCTCTCTCTTCAATCTCGGCTCTGGCCTTTCTCTTTCTCTGTCTCTCATTTTTCATCTCTTTCTTTGAGAGAAACTCATCTCTTCCTTATGATTCATTTGTGCTTCTCTTTCTTTTGATGGTAATGGTTGTGGTGAAGACGAGGTAGTTAACAATGGCGACGATCTACGATGGCGATGGAGATGGTTACAACTATGATGGTGAGTCTTTTTCTTTCTCTCTCTCTTTTTCTTCATTTTTTTTCATCCACTGTCATAGATGTATGTTTGTATATGTATACATACATATATATATATATATATATATATATATGTATATTTATGAGTATGAGTTTAATTCAATATTTTACACAAAAAATTCACCCCTATTTAGATTTTCGATTTCGACCGAACCGACCGTCAAACCATCTTCTTTAACTCGATCGATTTCGAACCATACTTCGGTTGACCATGGATCACTAATTTTTTAACCTGAAGGTGTCGGTTCGGCTGACGGATAAAGGGTAAACCCGACCTAACCCGTGAACAGCCCTAATTACAATACATAATAAAAATTGTTGATTTAAGTAACCAACAAATAATAATATAGAAAATTAGTCTAAATTCCCTATCCTATTTTTAGTAATGAAAAAAGTCCACAATATTATTTTGTGATGTCAAAATTCCCTCAACCTCAATACGTATATATTACAGAGAAATTTAATTATCTCAAATCAAACCTCATCTCTCCCTCTCACTCTTTCTCTCTCTCTCTCTCTCTCTCTCACACTCTCACATCAACATTAGATATTTCATCGTTCTTACAATTTACAATCAAAATTCACATACAGTTTTAATTCTCTCTCGTTGATCTCTTTGTTCATTTTATCTTCGTTTCTTTCGTATTGGTTTTGCTTTCTAGGGTTTTGCACCGATTGGAAATGGATTGGGGGAACGTCACCGTAGAAGATCTGATCGAAGCCCCACGCGAAGTCGACTGGTCATCACCTCCTCGCCCTCTCTCCGAATTCTTCTCCAGATTCACTGTCCTCCGATCTTTCTCCAAATAAAACAGTCACCTCAAGTGCAATCTCTACTATTATGATCTTTCTCAATTATATATATATATATTTTCACATGCATTTTTATTTATACAATTCTCATTTCATGCCCTGTTTGGTTTCTCAAAAATATTGTAGGAAACAACTCTATTTTGACCCCTTCTTTGGTTTCATAAACAAAATTTAACTAATCTAGGTTTGGTTGGAGCTCAATCGACTCAAATTTTGTTGGGTTTATTATAGGAAACATAAATTTTTTGAATTTCTATTTGGACCCTTATTTGATTCCAAAAACATAATTGGTTGCCTCTCCTTCAAAATTCACTTCATCCTTTTTCAATCTAAGCGCTATTCAATTTTGATAATTGGGGACAAGTAATTAATTTTTGTGTAGGATTTACTTCTAAATCGACCTCAATTTAATAATTTTCTTTGAAATCAAGAGAACCAGGAAAGTTCTCTGGAAAGTCAGAGGAGAGAGATGAAGATGAGGGTAGTGATGGTAGGTTTTGAAGGAGTGGTTCTAGAGAAATTCATTTTATCTTTTCCAATCTAAGCTCTATTCAATTCTTAGATTTTTTTTTTGGAGAGAATTTCTTTAGAGAGTGGTGTTTAAAGAAATCTTTTAGATCGAATTTTCTCTGGATTGATATTGAAGGATTTTAGATATTATAAAAATATTAGATGACTTTAATATTATAAAATCTTAATATCGTAAACTTTAAAAAAAATTCCTATAATAATATTAGACCATATTTTATTTTCATGAAAAGAGGAAGAAACACACTGGTGTAGGAAAAATTTTGAGGAGAAATTTTGGTCGTGTTTGGTAGAGTTTTCTAAATATGATTTAAGAATAGAGTTGTATCTTGAGTTTGTGAGTTTTGGAATTATGATTTGAGTGTGGAAAATTTGTTTGGTGAAAGAGTTTTGAAACAATTATTGAATTGAGTGGAGAATTTTTTATGTGACCTATGATATTTGTTAGGTTTTTTCTTGACAATCCCGTTTGAACAAAACTCCTTTCAGTTGTACTTATTTTCGTACTTTTTATTTCAGTGAGGCTATGAGTGTTTAGATGCGAATCCAACTCGAATTGTGTCTTGCAGAGAAGTTTGTGATGTTAATGCTTTCAAGATTGCCACTTCGCTGATTATGACGAGGATCGAGCTGCCCAGTCAGCTCGCGGAGGTCTAGGGGCCAGCGTCCCTTGGCGGGTCCCGGGGCAGCGCCGCGGCGGGGTCGAGGGGCAGCGCCTCCGAAGTAAAATGTAAAAAGGCATTCAAAGTTGCCTCCCCGCTCGAGCGTCCGTTCCCCTGCTCGAGCGAAGAATGGTGATTTCCAGAAGTATGCGTGTTTGCAAAAATACTAGAGTTCGTGTTTTCACACTCGAGCGTCCATTTCCCCGCTCGAGCGTACACCCTAGTGTGGAACACGTCATATAATGTCCCCGCTCGAGCGTCTATTCCCACGCTCGAGTGGACCTCACGATTTCAGATTCTATAAATTCGCAAGTTGCTCAAAATCTAGGATTACTTCTCTAGATCTTCTTCTTGGGTTCTAGGGTTTATATCTGGGGATATTTTGCTAGTTTTCTTTGATGTTTTGATTGAGTATTCAACTCATGGTTTAAAGAATATACATCAAAAGATTATTTATTTGTTTGTTTTACATAAAAGAAAGAGTTGTTGTTCGGTGGATTTTGAAGAATTCGAGCTTAAAGCTTTGGTGGATTCTGGAGTGGCTCATCGTCAAGACAATTTTGAGGTGAAGATGGGGTTGGAAGAGACACATAGAGGTTGGTTCAATTCGGGCATGGATTCGCTAGGTAATGGAGAGTATACCTGTGTAATTCCTTTATATCTTCTTAGTGGATTGTTTTGTGGCTATTGCCTATGGTTTTTTATCACAATTGGAGGTATCAAATTGTGGTTATTCCACATAAAATCGTTGTGTCGATTTGTCTTGATTGTTTGATTGGGATTGTTGTTTACTGCTTAAAATTGATACATAATCACAAATCAACATCTAGGAGATTTCTAGATTTTTCACTTGGTATCAGAGCAGGTCGTTCTATTTTGTTTTAAAAAAAATTCTTTTAGAACGAGATCTTGTTTGATTTGTGATAATGGATTCAATACGTGAGGGAAATTTTATGGTTCGACCACCCCTACTTGACGGATCCAATTATTCTTTTTGGAAAGCTCGGATGAGATCGTTTTTAAAATCTATTGATGAAAAAGTTTGGCAATCTGTCATGTATGGGTGGACTGAACCGACGATTACTGTTGATGGAGTAACTTTTCCCAAACCAATCGATAAGTGGGACACAATTGATTACCAAAATAGTAGCTGGAATAGTAAAGCTATCAATTCTCTCTTTTGCGCTGTCACACCTGAAGAGTTTAGTCCTATTTGTAATTGTGAAGTCGCAAAAGAGGCTTGGGATATCTTACAAATTATTCATGATGACACTCCTTCTGTGAAACGCTCAAAACTTCAAAGGCTCACATCTAGTTTCGAAAACCTTTCAATGAAAGATAGTGAGACCTTTGATGAATTTTATGCGAAGTTGAGTGACATTGTAAATTTCGACTTCAATTTAGGTGAAAAAATACCAGAATCTAAAGTTGTGGGAAAAATTTTGAGATCCTTGCCCGATCGATTCCAACCAAAAGTTACGGCTATTGAGGAGGCTCAAGATGTTGACAACCTCAAGCTGGATCACTTTGTTGGAAATCTCCAAACTTATGAGGCACATAGGAATTTCAAAAATAAACAAAAAGATATTGCTTTTAGTAGTGCTCATAGAGTTGGAGAGGATTCTGATGAGGATTGCGAGATAGATTTCAAGATTACGGCTGCTTTTGTTAAACAATTTAAAAAATCTTTCTTGAAAAAGAATCCTAATCTTTTGGAATCTACTCATACTCATAAATCTAAAGGCAAAGATAAACTCAAAATTAATTCTATAGCCAAGAAGGAGAAAGGAAATATACAAGAGAACTCTGAAAGAGTCCAATGCTATGAATGCCAAGGATTTGGCCACTTTGCTTCAAAACGCCCACTCGTTTGAAGAAGAAGAAAGTCATCGCCATTACTTGGAATGATGAATCAGAATCTGATGAAGATGAAAATGACAACGAAGATCAAGGCGAAGAGGGACATAGACAATTCCTTGCTTTCATGGGGGCTTCCGAAACTGAAGGACGAACAATGTATTCGAAGAGCCCAGTTGAGCATGCCACTGATGATGAATCCTCGGGAAGTGATGATGAAGACCTTGAGCAAGCTTATGAAAAGTTGTATAAGGAGTCTTTTAAGTTATCCAAATTGAATGACAAACTCACTATAAAACTCAAAGCATGTGAAAGTGAGAATGTCAAACTAAAGGAGGAGATTTCCGAGGCTAGGATTGATGCCATCAAGATAGCTAATGATCGACAAGCTCTTTGTGCAAAACTCTTGGCTTGTGAGACAGAGAGGAATGAGCTCCAGCAAATCTATGCAACATATGAAGAAAAAATTAAAACTCTCGAGATGTCTCAAGTTGCTTTTGAAGAACTAATGATCAAGAAAGAGGAAGAACTCAAGTGTACGATGGCTACCATTGGTGTTTGGAACAGAGGATCAAAGACTTTGGACAATATCATTGGGTCTCAACAAATTTGTTCTGACAAAAGTGGCATTGGCTTTGGTGGTAAGAAAGAGCAAAAACAGAGTGTTTCCATATCTCATGATACAAGAACTCAAGGAAAGGGAGAACAAAAAATTCAACATAAGGATGAACTTTTCAAACTTCTTAGAGTTGGTAAGGTAAAGGAAAAGAAGGTACACCTGTACATCCTGTTTTTATTTGTGATCATTATGGTATGCATGGTCATATTCGCCCTTATTGTTATAAGTTGCATGGGAAAGTGTATTTGCCTAGACCTAAAAATAAGAAGTTGGAAACCATGTCGAGACAGGTTCCTATTGAAAGGGAAGGGAACCACTACGTCAAGACACCACCCAAGAACCACAATTCTCACAACTTTGTTCGTACTAAAGCAATTTGGGTGAGAAAACTTGACTTGTATTAATTTGTTTTGTCATTTTAGTTTTTGGATTTCTGTGTGTTTTTTTTTTGTCATTAAATGTGTGCTTGTTCATTTTTTTGTCTTGCGTTACTGTTGAAAAAAAAAAAATCAAAAATCAAAAAAGATTTTCTTAGTATGGTTTTGCAAGCTTGAAATTTGTGAGTGGTACTTGGTGCATATTGGAATTGATAAGAATATCCATTACATGTTAATATGTATGTGCTTTCTATGGTCATTACTTATTTTGGAGTGTATGTTTTTTGATTAGTATGTCTCATTCTGTACACACTCTTGGATTAGCAAATTTTGGAGTCTTCTGCCTTAGTGATCATTTTTCTCTATGGACTTCTGGCATTGTATCTTTTGCTTTTCTAGAGGAATTGACCTATACTAGCATATCATGAGTGATGTTGAGTCTCTTAACCATCTTCCATCTTTTTTTGCATCTCCATGGCTTTCTCCTCTATTCTTTGTAGTCCAGCCATGAGGAAAAGGCTACATTAGAGTCACTAACCAGGCCATCCTTATTATATCCTTGCTTCTTTGGTTCGTTTTCCATACTCTTGAGCGTGTTAGCCGCTAATGAGTGTGCAAAAGAAAAAGAAAAAGAAAAAGGAAAAAATGTGCAAAAGAAAGAAAAGAAAAAAATGTGCAAAGGAAAAAAAAAATGGGGATTCATTGATTGAGAGGGAGCCTCCGCTTTTACTCACTAAATACCCCTTGATTCCTAGTGGTTTGACTTTCCTTTGCTGTGCTTAGATTCTCTTGTCAGAGGTTCAGCTATCAGATCACTACTAGGATTTGAATATTGTGTTTGTCGAACTCCAAGAGTCACACACACACTTTTCTCATGGGATCTATGCTTTTCACATAATGCATCACTTTCTTTTATGAGGAATCTTCTAGAGGCTGTGCACATTGTGTTTTCAAGTAATTATGTTTCTTGGATAATCTTGTATGTTCTAAGGTACAAATTTGAGATTTCTTGCTTGCTCCACCATATTATTTTTGTTATTTTCTTCTTGTTCATTGTTTTTAGTAAGGGGGAGTTTGTATTATCTTTGCAAGAGTTTGTTAGCATGGACACTTTGATTTGTTTGGTAAGGGAGATTGGCTTTAGTTGTTTGGCATGTTGCTATGCACTGTTTGCTTGTTATTTCCTTTTTGCATGCCCCTGATATTTACATCATCATATCATTACTTCTGTGGTTTATGATCTTGCTTTTGTTGTTTGAGCTTCCTTTGTCAGTTCGTGACAAAAAGGGGGAGAAAGTTATTTTTCATGTGTCTTAGGATTTCATGTATTCATATCATGTGTTTTCATCTATTCATGCTACTTGTTCTTAAAATCTCTAAGTTGCATTTACTCATGTTTTCCATCTCATGCTTCAAATGCTTCAAGATAATCTAGCCATATGTTTATTGTTTTTTCATATACTCTTGTGGGACTAATAGTTGTTTTGAAGATTGTGGCACTAGTAGTTGTTTTGCAGATCATGACCTTGAGAAAGAAGTTAGTTTTTGTTGGTTGTAATGGGTTGGGGTGTTTAGGATTTTATTTGTTAGGTGTGTTTTGTCACAGCATTGCCCAAAGGGGTAGATTGTTAGGTTTTTTCTTGGCAATCCCGTTTGAACAAAACTCCTTTCAGTTGTACTTATTTTCGCACTTTTTATTTCAGTGAGGCTATGAGTGTTTAGATGCGAATCCAACTCGAATTGTGTCTTGCAGAGAAGTTTGTGATGTTAATACTTTCAAGATTGCCACTTCGCTGATTATGACGGGGATCGAGCTGCTCAGTCAGCTCGCGGGGGTCTAGGGGGCAGAGCCCCTTGGTGGGTCCGGGGCAGCGCCCCCGAAGCAAAATACAAAAATGCATTCAAATTTGCCTCCCCGCACGAGCGTCCGTTCCTCTGCTCAAGCAGAGAATGGTGATTTCCAGAAGTATGCGTGTCTGCAAAAATACTGGAGTCTGTGTTTTCACGATTGAGCGTCCATTTCCCCGCTCGAGTGTACACCCTAGTGCGGAACACGTCATATAGTGTCCCCGCTCGAGCGTGCATTCCCATGCTCGATCGGACCTCGCGATTTCAAATTCTATAAATTCACAAGTTGCTCCAAATCTAGAATTACTTCTCTAGATCTTCTTCTTGGGTTCTAGGGTTTATATCTGGGGATATTTTGCTAGTTTTCTTTGATATTTTGATTGAGTATTCAACTCATGGTTTAAAGAGTATATATCAAAGGATTATTTGTTTGTTTTACATCAAAGAGAGAGTTGTTCTTCGGTGGATTCTGAAGAATTCGAGCTTGAAGCTTTGGTGGATTCTGGAGTGGCTCATTGTCAAGACAATTCCGAGGTGAAGACGGGGTTGGAAGAGACACACAGAGTTTGGTTCAAATCAGGGGTGGATTCACTAGGTAATTGAGAGTAGACCTGTGTAATTCCTTTATATTTTCTTAGTGGATTGTTTTATGGTTGTTATTCGTAGTTTTTTTTATCACAATTGGAGGTGTCTAATTGTGATTTGTTCACGTAAAATCGCTGTGTCGATTTGTCTTGATTGTTTGATTGGGATTGTTGTTTACTACTTAAAATTGATACATAATCACAAATCAACATCTAGGGAATTTCTAGATTTTTCAATATTTGATACAAAAATTTACAACTCATAACCAAACACACAATTTAAAATTCTATTCAAAACTCGTAATTTTTTTTTTAAAAAAATTCTGATTTTTTTTAAAATATAAAAAATAATAGATGGCAATTGTAAAAAAAAAAAATAATAATAAAAATTATGCACTGTTTCGATCAACTGACCGGACGTCCGGGACAGGGCCAGCCCTGGCCTAAGGCCTGTGCCTTAGGCCCTAAAATTTTTGCACAAAAATAGGGCCCCAAATTTAGTAAAATGTTGTAGGTCCAATGTTTTTTTTTTTTTTTTGTTTTTTTTTTTGTTTTAAGATCAATTTAAAGGGTTTCAAAATATTTTATTGGGTTCATGCATGATTTAATCCATATTTATTTATAAGTATAGTTTGTGTTTGACTCATATTCATTAAAATGAAAATATATAAGAAAAACAATATTTGGCTGAAGAAGAACAATACATATAATATATAGGCCCTATTTTTTTTTTTTTTTTAACCTTCTTTATCTGTTAGATTTTAGTGGAATAAATAATTTTGTCCCAATTGTACGGGGAGCAAATATTCCGGCGTGCCCGTATTCCTTTCTTCCGAGCTCCGTCGATGTCCGATCACCTGCGAGCAAATAATGGTGAGCTACCCGGCGGTGTGTGGCCGGAAAAACCCTCCGACGGTCAAGTTAGCACACACCTTAGAGGGAATAGAGAGAAGGGAGAGAGTGTTTTAGTGTAAGGATTTCTTACAGATATGTTCGTCTCTCGCGTATGGGGGGCGCAGACATGCTTATATACCTTCTGAGCCCCATATCCACTCCCTGTCATCTCCTGACACGTGGCTCTGCTATCCCATCTGTCAGCATAAACCATGCCGTTCATCACCTGCTCTCAACTGCCTGTCAGCACAGCCGGAGCTCGGCAGCCGAGCTGCCCTACCTCGGTCGTACCATGCTTCATACCTTAAGCGCCTAACCGGATAAAGAAATGAAGGACCGGGCTAGGCGGCATCTCGGCAAAGCCTAGCTCGAGCTCCTCCTTTGGTCGGCCTTCTCGCCGGTCAATCAACTACCTCGGCTGACCGCGCCTTTCCGAGCGCCGGTCTCTCGATCTGTCTGGTTTCGACCATCCTCGGACCGAGCATCCTGGTCTGACCGGTCACTTCCTGGCCGAGCAGCTTCTGCACGGTCTGGGGCAGCACACGCTCAGTCCAAACTCTGCCCGGCCCAAGTTCTGGTAGCCCATCTCCGGGTGAACAGTCGATCATCTCGGCCCAACGCTCTGCTGGGCCCTCAACTTGCATGGTCTATACCTCGGCCCAACACCGGATCATAAATCACCCTCTCAATTGCCCCTTAATCCCGTCCGCGAAAGCGTGACTGGGATTATTCACTTCGACCGAGATAACATTTCTCAGGTCGTCAAGTTGCCAAGCCTTGACCGAGCTAGTTGACGTCATTGTCTGCAGATTTGTCCGGTTATATTCCTCGGCCGACCTGTTCTCGTCGAAAGTAGCTCGGTTGGCTCTTCGTCTTTTCAACCCGTCGCTTCAGCCCCGACGTAGCCATAAATGGGGACACGTGGCGGCCTGCCATTGGGCATCGGGCAGCCAACCCGCCGTTTTTGTCAGAATTTGAATTTGGGCGGACTCCCCCTTGCTTATACATACGAGACCTCCCCCAAACTCCAATCCCTACTGCCATTTCGATATTCAACCTCAGAGCCCCAGCACTCTCGTATTCAAATCTTCTGCCATTCTGCCATCCTTCGTGTTTTGGAAGAACACCCTCAGCCCTTCACAGGTAAGATACTCAATCCCTCTTACGTTGCTATTTTCTTTTATTTTACACACATTAGGGCACAAAAACGTAGCTTTTAGGGCATTGATCATTGAAAACGTCACAAACCTCCCACTGTTCTTGGCGTTCTTCGTCTCCCTGAAGAACGCTGAAGAACTGGGGTGAACCGGGCTCTGGGCCTTCTTTTGATCCAAAAAACCAACCAAACCGGGCAAACAACATGTTTGTAATAACCACGGCACAAACCGAGATAACCCAATTACTCGATCGCTTAACCGGGCTAAAATTAGGTCTGCTTGGGCGACCGAGCTCCTTAATTAGTCAACCGAGGTGGTTTGGCACCCTTACCGACCGAGCTGAAGTCTAGCTCCTAATGCGAAACCGCGCTCACTTACACTTGCCATCCTTTTCCTGCAGAGTCCAAGGGGACCACTGCCATTCCTGAACCTCTCAGGACCGAGCTGCAGCCAATTACCACCGTGCCCAACCCATCAACCGGGCTATAGTAAGTCGGCCTCCAATGGGGAAATTCCGCTTCCTAGTGGACACTCCGGCCGCGCTAGCCGCTTTCAGAGAGGATTACGGCGTCCCGGCCGACGTCCATCTCGAGCTGGCCGAAGAAGAAACCACGCCTTGGGGTAGGGAGGAATGCCCCTTCACCGTGCTGTCCATTGTCGAAGGGGGCCTTCGTTTCCCTCTTAACCCGCTGATTACCGAGTTCTTACGCCGAACCGGGCTAGCGCCAACCCAAGTGTCCACCAACACATACAGGATAATAAATGGCGTGCATGAGTTAAATAACCGGTTAGGCATAAGCCTAGGTTTAGCCGAGATCCTACGCCAGTACACACTTGGCCACACCGGCGACGGTCTCGCCTATTACTTGAAGATTCGACCGGGCCGAGAAAAAATCGTAACCGGCACACCAGACAAGGATCTTCATGACGATGATTTCTTCTGGGTGTCTGGTAACTATGAAACAGCCGAGACACCGGGCTGGATGATTAGCAAAAGTTTTGGGAGCACATGTAAGCTGCGCAAATAATCTCGGTTTACATACTTATGTTTTTCGCAGTTTAATCATTCTCTTGTTTCTTTTGCAGCCATCCAAGCCTTGCAAGCCAACTACAACTTCCCCAACGTAGAGGCGATCAGGACCGCGCTTCGCTACCGGGATCGTGACTGTAACCAACTACTCGGCTACAGTCCTACATATAGATATTCCGCTCCCCGCCGGAGTAAAGTGACCGACTTCCTCAGAGCTCCTTCGCCACCGCCAGATCCAACCCTTCCCGACATCCCGTTAATCCGGTTAACAGACGAGCAAGAAATGGCCAAGAGAAGTCGAATCAAGAACCTGCTCACCGCCACATCTGCCGAGGTGCCGAGCGTGGTAACCCGGTCGCCAACCGCCGGTCAATCCAGTGGCGCCGTGGTCGCCCTAGCCACTGCATCCGCTGGGCAATCCAGCCGAGAACCTTCTGCGCGGCGGGCCGGGAAAAGAGCTCGGGCAGATCCGTCCGCCGAGCTAGTCACCGAGCTCGCCACCGAGCACCCCACGGACGCCCCCGCCCCAGTGCCAGCCTGGCGCCCACATCTGAAGCACCGGGGTCAGGACATCCCGGCGACGGCTTCGATCAAGGCTGACAAAGAGCATCTGCTCGCCTTTGATCTGTCCAAAGCATTCCTACTACCGAGTGACGTGGTTGGCAGCGACCACGTCCCTGACACTCGGTTAGTCAAATCATCAGTAAAGTCCATGGCCAGGGTAAGCCAATGCAGCTCTGAAAATTTTCCTAAGTGTTTGCCCGGTTCCGTTTCTCATCAACTTTGTTTTTTGCAGGCCATTCAAAAACAGCATCTGGTTTTGGAGCGCATCCACCGGCTTAGGCAAAAGGCAAATGACACAGCCAGCCAGGTTGAGAGCCTTCAAGCCGAGCTGGGCCGGGCTAAGGCTTCCCTCCAGATAGCCAATGCTGACAACAACAGACTGCTCGGTCAGCTGGAGGCGGCCGAGAAAAAACAAAGTGAGCTCCAGATTGAGGTGGACGCTTTTAAGAAGACGAAGAGGAGAGCTTGCCGGGCTGCCAACAATGCCGGGTTTAACGAAGCCGAGAAGAACTACAAGAAGCAAGTCTTTGCAACACAAGACATCTTTTTCAAGGCTGGCTGGAAGTCCGCCTGCGAGCACCTCGGCCAGGGCTCCGACACCGATGTATTTACTAATCCTCCTCCCGCCAAGCTACCGGTCTACTTCGTGCCTTACGCAAATGATGTATTCAGTGCGCTTCAAGCGGAGGCCGAGGAGGGGCTTGAAGAAGGAAGTGATGAGACAGATTCGGAGGCTGAGGACGCCGAAGTGGAAGTGCAGCCCGGTCAAGTTGAGCCCGGTGCCCAAGAAGCGAGCCCAACCGTCAACCTCGAGGCTGCCGAGGATGAATTCACCAATCTATCCCCCTTGGTTTAGTTTTCTTTTCTTTGTATTTTTGCTTTCAATACTTTTGATGTAACCGGGCTCTGTCCCCACCTCTTGTAATGAATTTCTTTATCAATGAAAAATTTTGAATTTTCGCCAAATGTTTGTCCGGTAGTAATCCATTCCATCTTCAGCAAACTATCTCGGTATAACTTATCATTGGAACACTTTGTCGACCGGAGTCCATAACACGGTCGAAGCAATTTGAGCATAACAAAACAAATTCATGCACCGAAATACCCATCTCGGTTGTAGCTAAGTTTGGACAAGATACCATGTTGGACAAGACGCCAACTCTTCCAACCGGAGTACTTCATCACGGTTGGGAATCCCAAGTTGGACAGTACACCAACTCTTCCAACCGGAGTACTTCATCTCGGTTGGGAATCCAAAGTTGGACAAAACACCAACTCTTCCAACCGGAATACACCATCTCGGTTTGGAATTTTAAGTTGGACAAATCACCAACTCTTCCAACCGGAGTACATCATCTCGGTTGGGGATTCTAAGTTGGACAAAACACCAACTCTTCCAACCGGAGCAAATCATCTCGGTTGGGAATCCTAAGTTGGACAAAACACCAACTCTTCCAACCGGAATACACCATCTCGGTTTGGAATTTTAAGTTGGACAAATCACCAACTCTTCCAACCGGAGTACATCATCTCGGTTTTAAACATTAAAGGAACAATCCAAGTGCTAATGCAAAATGACTTCTATAATTTGACAAAAAGAATTACATTCTGCTTTGCAAGCCAAAAAATCGCTTTACAAAAAGAGGAAAGTAAAACGCTTAAAAATAATACAATTTCAAGTTGGCCGCGTTCCATGGCCGGGGTATGGCTCTTCCCTCTAGATCCTCCAAGTGGTAAGCCCCCTTGCCAGCCAGACCAGTGATCTTGTAGGGTCCTTCCCAATTTGCCCCTAGTTTGCCTTCTCCTAGCACCAGGGTGTTGCCCATAATCTTCCTCAAAACCCAATCCCCAACTTTGAACGGTCTGGGGTGCACTGTCTTGTTATACTTCTTGGAGAGCTCTTGTTGGTAAGCGGCAACATGGATGAGGGCTTTCTCCCGGCGCTCTTCCGCTAGGTCCAACTCCAAGGCAATAGCCTCGGCATTTAGCTCGGGCTCAAAACTCTCAGTTCTGAGGGTGGGCATTTCAACTTCCAAGGGTATGACCGCCTCCATGCCATAAGCCAAAGCAAATGGAGTTTCCCCGGTCGAACGTCGCGGGGTTGTTCGATATGCCCAAAGGACGCTCGGTAATTCTTCAGCCCACTTGCCCTTAGCCTTTTCCAACCGTTTCTTCAACCCATCCAGTATAGTCTTGTTTGATGCTTCGGCTTGACCATTGGACTGCGGGTAGGCCGGGGTGGAGTTGTAGAATTCTATCTTCAGATCTTCACAAAATCCTCTGAATAGGCGACCGTCAAACTGGGTACCGTTGTCAGAGATCAAAATCTTGGGGACGCCAAACCGCGTGACAATGTTCTGCCAGACAAATCGCTTCACGTCTTTTTCTTTGATGGTTGCCAAGGGCTCAGCTTCAACCCACTTTGTGAAGTAATCTGTGGCCGCGATGAAGAATTTCCGGTTGCCCGGTGCTGTTGGCAACGGTCCCACTATATCTAGCCCCCACATGGCGAAAGGCCAAGGACTGGTGAGGGGAAGAAGTTCCCTGGCAGGCTGGTGGATCTGATGGGCGAATTTTTGGCATTTCTCGCACTTGCGGACATATTTTTGGGCGTCGGCCTGCATGCATGGCCACCAGTATCCCTGCGAAATAGCTCGGTAGGCCAAGGACCGTCCCCCGACGTGGCTGCCACAACTGCCTTCATGAATTTCAAACAAGAAGGCCTCCACACTGTTCGGGTGCACGCACTTGAGATAAGGACCGGTGAAGGACTTCTTATACAACGCGCCTGATGGAGAGAGCCAAAACCGCTCGGACTTCACCCGGATTTTGTGTGCTTCTTTCTTGTCTGCTGGAAGAGTCCGGTCTCTGAGGAACGAGATCAAGGGGTCCATCCATGAAGGACCTAGCTCGGCGCAGAGTACATCCGTCTGCCCGGCGTTTTCAATGCTTGGCCGCGGAAGAAAGTCAATCAACAGGGGGTTTGGAGATGTGCTATCTACCATGGAAGCGAGGCCGGCGAGTTCATCAGCCCGGCTGTTTTCTTCCCGGCCAATCTGCTGGACTCTGATTGCCTCAAACTGCTTGATATGGTCCCTGACCAGAGCTTGGTACTTCGCCATCCTGTCGTCCTTCGCTTCATAAATCCCGGAAACTTGATTAACCACAAGCTGGGAATCACTATATACCAGAAGCTCGGCAGCCTTCATTTGGATTGCGCTCTTGAGCCCAGCAAGAAGCGCCTCGTACTCAGCCTCGTTGTTAGACGCCGGGAAGCCGAGTGTGATAGAATGCTCTATGGTTAGGCCGTCCGGGGATATAAGAACAATACCTAGGCCGGCACCATGGCGGTTGGACGCTCCATCAACAAAAAGCTTCCACATGTCCCCCACGAAAAGCTTCCAGCAGTCAGATGGGTCCTGAGAGTTGCGAAGGGCAATGGGATCACAACTGCTCGGCTGTGCGGTGTCAAGTTTGGTGTTGACCGGTTCAAAGTCAGTGCCCCTTGGTGATTCGACACCGGACTCAGCAAGTTGGTCCGTAATGCCCAAGTCCGTAGGCGAAACACCAGGTTGCGGTGTGAAGCCGGCCGCAGGTTCTGAGCTGCCTGGAACCATTCCTTCCCCCCTTGAGGATTCGGCACCGGACTCAGCAAGTTGGTTCAGAATGCCCAAGTCCGTAGGCGAATCATCAAGTTCTGAGCTGTGTGGAACCATTCCTTCCCCCCTTGGTGATGCGGTACCGGACAGAGTGGATGGGTTGGTGATACACAACTCCGTCATCGCAGCACCGGGAGGTATTACCGTGCAAACTGAGGGAATTTCGATGGTGCGCGCTAACTCCGCGGCGCGACCTTCTGCAGCTGGTAGTTCCTCGGTTGGCATTGTGGGCGTCTCATCATCTGCCCCGGCAATGTCGACCGGGCATACCGGATGAGTGCCAGGTGAGAACTCGGCAACAAAATCGGCCAAGGTTTGGGCTTTGATTGCGGTGCGCGGCTGGAACTTCACATCGAACTGTCCCAACTCGACCGCCCATTTTAATATTCGGCTGGAAAAGTCTGCGCGCTCAAACAAGGCCTTGAGGGGGAACTCGGTCAGTACGACGATGGTATGGGCGTGAAAATAATGTGCCAATTTCCTCGAAGCCATCATCAATGCCAACGCAAGCTTTTCCAGCGGCAAGTACCTCGTCTCAGCCGGCAGAAGGGTCTTACTTACGTAAAAAATTGGGAGGTGCTTAATTCCTTCAGCCCGGACTAACACCGCACTTACTGCGTGCTGGGAGACGGCAAGGTAAAGGTAGAGTTCCTCACCGGGCTCTGGTGTAACCAACAGCGGCGGAGAAGACAAATAATCTTTGAGCTCGGCCAAAGCTCGGTCACACTCGTCATCCCATGAGAACTTTGACTTCAATGCTTGAAAGAAAGGGCGGCAGCGATCTGATGACCGGCTTATAAATCGATTAAGCGCGGCGGCCATCCCGGCCAGATGCTGCACGTCCTTAGCCGAGCTGGGTTGTTTCAATTCTTGCACGGCTCTGATCTGAGTAGGGTCTGCTTCGATGCCTCGGTTCGTGACTAAGAATCCCAAAAATTTCCCGGATCCCACGCCAAAGGTACACTTCGAGGCGTTCAAGCGCAGCTTGTGCTTCTTAAGAATGGCGAACATCTCGGCTAAGTCGGACAAATGGTGTGCCTCATGTCGGCTCTTTACCACCATATCATCGATGTAAGCCTCCATTGTCCGGCCGAGCAAAGGAGCGAACATTTTGGTCACCATCCTCTGAAAGGTTGCCCCGGCGTTTTTCAAACCAAAGGGCATAATTCGATAGCAGAAGAGTCCCCTTGGAGTCGTAAAAGAGGTGATTTCTTGGTCAGGCCCATGCATGGCAATCTGGTGATAGCCGCGGTACGCATCCAAGAAACTGAGCCGACTGTGTCCAGCCGTCAAATCCACTAGCTGGTCAATGCGCGGCAAAGGGAAGCTGTCTTTTGGACAAGCTCGGTTGACTGTCTTGTAGTCGACACAAACTCGCCACTTTCCATTTTTCTTGGGCACCACTACCGTGTTGGAAATCCACCGAGGGTAGTGCACTTCCTGTATTGCTCGTGCCTCAAGCAAGTTCTTTACCTCCTCTGCTACTACCTCGGCGTGATGCAGCGCCGATCGCCTTGTTCGCTGGATGACTGGCTTTGCTCCAGGGAAGACATTGAGGTGATGACAGATAAAGCTTGGGTCAAGACCAGGCATGTCATAGGGCGACCATGCAAAGACTTCGATGTTCGCCATTAAAAACTCAATCATCTCGGTTCTCTCCATGGCCGAGAGACTTGAACCGAGCAAGAAGAATCTGTCCGGCTGCTCGGCATCAATCCGCACCTCAACCAATTATTCAACTGCCTTGTCTTCTGCTTTGGTGCCAACATCATCCAAGACACTCTGGTCCTCCGGTCCCTCGATCATTTGAACGAATCCTTTGGCAGCCCGGCTCCCATTGACCGCCACGAAGCACTGCTTGGACATGACCTGATCACCCCAAATCTCCTCGATTGCCCCCATAGCCGAGGGGAATCTCATCACCTGGTGGTAGGTCGATGCTACGGCTTGCATGGCGTGAAGCCATCCTCTTCCAAGGATAAGGTTGTATGTTGAAGGCACTTGTAGCACCCAAAACTCCACTTGCTGGACCACGGATCCCGCTTTGACCGGCAGGATAATCTTTCCCAATGGCCACTCCGGCTGCGAGTTAAACCCAACCAGTGGCGAAGTGGCCGGTGCCAAGTCTGTCTCACGAAGTTTGAGCTGTTTGAACGCATCATAATACATGATCTCGACCGAGCTTCCCTGATCGATCAAGATCCGTCTAACATCAAATTCTTTGACGCGTAGTGTTACGACAAGAGCATCGTTGTGCGGCGTCTGGATACGCTCTAAATCCCTTGAGGTGAAACTGATCACGTCTTTCTCCTCTGTCTTCCCCCTTTTGATGGCAGGCTGTACTGACAAAACCTCCCTCATATGCTCTGCCTTCTTAATCATGCCCCGGAGTTCGCAAACACGCTCCGGTTCCACGATTCCGTGGATGACGTTAATTACTCCCTGTGGTGGTGCATCTCGGTCGTCCTGTCCCCTGGGATCGACCGGAGCCTGATTCGGTTTCACTCCGCCATCGATGTAAAGGTCCAGATGCCCGGCCGCAACCAGTTCTTCCAAGTGTTGTCGCAGAGGCAAACAATCCTCAGTCCGGTGGCCCCTCTCCCGGTGAAACGTACAACGATACCGCGGATTGTAGCCCTTTTGTCCATCGCCCAATTTAGCAGGAAACCGGACATACTCCTCGTCTCGGATTTCACTAAGTATGCGATAGATTGGAATCTTGAAGACCGTGGTTATGCCAGTCCTTGCCTTCATTCTTCTGTTTGCGTCCTCAACGTCATCTCGGGGATAATCATCCCGGTCATTCCGACGTCCTCTACCCCGGTTTTTTCGATTTGAACCTCGGTCTGATTCCTCTGCTCGGTCATTTGAGCGGTTGGACTCTTGCCCAACTGCGTGCACCTTGCCTGCTGTCTTCTTGTCTGTTCCGACCGGAGTGGCCTTCACGGTGGAAGCCGACGCATCATCCTCTACTCGGATGTGCTCATTGATGCGCTGCATGAGCTGGCCCATGGAGGTCGGTTGGTGCATGGTAAGCGAGTCCCGCAGTCTATGTCCGACCGGGAGACCGCGCTTATATTGCGTGATAGCAAGGTTGACCGGGCAGTCTAAGATCTCGTTGAAGGTTTCCCAATACCTTGAATTGTACGCCTTCAGTGTGTCGCACGGTTCCATCTTGACACTTAGCAAGTGATCGACTTCCTTTGGCGTTTTTGTGTTGGTTTTGAAGCGCGTAACAAACGCCTCGGCCAACTGATGCCACCTTTGTATGCTCTCTTCCGGCAACCTCTCGAACCACTTTAGGCCCAGCTCGCCTAAACTTGACGGGAAGATTAGGCACATAAGTCCGTCATTGCGCCGATGTCCGGCCATAACCTGTCGGAAGTGGCTCACATGCATGTACGGATCGGTTTTTCCGTCGTAAAGTGTGAACTTAGGCTGGTGGAAGCCTGCCGGAAGCGGCGTTGTTTCTATTTCCAGGGAAAAAGGAGTGGCACTCAGCCTTGCCAAGTCTGTATCTTCGAATATTGGCATTGCTGGGCGGGGTGGAGGCATTCCGACCTCCTCGCTGCCGTGAACCCCGTAGGAGAGCCGCTGGAAAGCAGGTATTCTCCGAGCTTCGTGCCGGCGAGCCCACTCCCTTAACACTGCCCGTAGATCCTCTGACTGAGCAGAATAAGAGTACCTCGACGTCGTCGCCGGACGTGAGGGTTTGTAAGTGCTGTCTTGCGCGCTAGACTTTTCTGCACGCATGTCGGAATCACCAACCTGGTAACTCCTGGTGATGGAAATGGACTGAGTACGTCGCTGACTCTGATCGCCTGACCGGTGGGATGGGGTGCGCTCACTGTGGTCTCCCACCCCAGCTACACCTTTCCCTTTGACATGCCGCTTAAGATCCTCCATCTCCGCCGCCATCCGCCTGATGACAGCGTCTTGGTCCCTTAACTTGCTTTCCAATCGCCTGGCGTGTGAGTCTCTCCGCCGGTGACCGTCTGGACTCCGTGAATGCCCATGACTCCTTCCGCGCTTATCCCGCGCGTCACCTGACTGTCCTCCAGTGGGCGTCCCCAAGTCAGCCATTGGATGGACGGCAGGTGGTCCCTCTCTCCTTCGGGTATACTCCAGGGTGGCTCCATCGATGGCGGACAACGGGAACTCGTCGTTGTTCGCCATGGATGGCGATCAGATGAACCTGGAAGACAAGGTTTTGTCTGTCAAGATTCCCACAGACGGCGCCAATTGTACGGGGAGCAAATATTCCGGCGTGCCCGTATTCCTTTCTTCCGAGCTCCGTCGATGTCCGATCACCTGCGAGCAAATAATGGTGAGCTACCCGGCGATGTGTGGCCGGAAAAACCCTCCGACGGTCAAGTTAGCACACACCTTAGAGGGAATAGAGAGAAGGGAGAGAGTGTTTTAGTGTAAGGATTTCTTACGGATATGTTCGTCTCTCGCGTATGGGGGGCGCAGACATGCTTATATACCTTCTGAGCCCCATATCCACTCCCTGTCATCTCCTGACACGTGGCTCTGCTATCCCATCTGTCAGCATAAACCATGCCGTTCATCACCTGCTCTCAACTGCCTGTCAGCACAGCCGGAGCTCGGCAGCCGAGCTGCCCTACCTCGGTCGTACCATGCTTCATACCTTAAGCGCCTAACCGGATAAAGAAATGAAGGACCGGGCTAGGCGGCATCTCGGCAAAGCCTAGCTCGAGCTCCTCCTTTGGTCGGCCTTCTCGCCGGTCAATCAACTACCTCGGCTGACCGCGCCTTTCCGAGCGCCGGTCTCTCGGTCTGTCTGGTTTCGACCATCCTCGGACCGAGCATCCTGGTCTGACCGGTCACTTCCTGGCCGAGCAGCTTCTGCACGGTCCGGGGCAGCACACGCTCAGTCCAAACTTTGCCCGGCCCAAGTTCTGGTAGCCCATCTCCGGGTGAACAGTCGATCATCTCGGCCCAACGCTCTGCTGGGCCCTCAACTTGCTCGGTCTATACCTCGGCCCAACACCGGATCATAAATCACCCTCTCACCAATTTTTTTACTTAAGTCTTTATCAGTTTTAATTGAATAATTTTTTTCTAGTTTTTTTACCCTAATTTTGTTTCATTAAATTGTTTTGTTTATAATTTTAATGATTATATGTGCAATTAAATTTTTTTGTGACTACAAACAAATAAAAAAGTTGTAACTTATCGTTTTATTCATAAACTTTTTTTCCCCAATATAAAGGGAGCCCTAATTTTCGAAATTTGCCTTAAGCTCCCTAAATTTTAGGGCCAGCTTTGGTCTGAGAGGACAATCGGTTAACTTAAATTTTTTTTACCTTGGATAGAATTTTCAAAAGTGAGTGAAATTAATTTTTAAAAACTATAAGCAAACACTACATACAAATTAAAAGGAAGAAATTAAAGTTTTAAAATTCTATCAAATAGGGCCTTTAGTAGTGTAGATCGTAAAAAATAATTATAAAAATAAATAAATATTTTTATAAACATTAACAATTAAAATTTGTTAGCACCATAAATCTGTAATTTTTATTATTATTTATTATTTATATAATTGCAGGACACGTGGCATCCTCTTATTCATTTGGAAGTTAAAAGAAGTTATAGAGATAATGGAGAATATGGAGGACAAAGTGGATGAGTGGGAGGACAAAGTGGATGAGTGGAAGGACACATGGCAAGACAAGAATGAAGATGGAAGAAATTGGTAGTTACTAAGTAGTTATTGCTGTATTTTTTCTTCTATAAATAGCCATTAATGGCTACATTGTAAAGGATCCAGAACTTAAATCAAAGACAATTGATTTCAATATTTCTTGTCATTTTCCTTATCTTAGGAGTAGTTTAACATAGATTTATATTTCGAAGCATTTATTTTCAGCATTTCCATTTCGAAGCATTTTATGCACTTTCTTTTCGAAGCATAGGAGTAGAGGTAAGTATTTATTACTTTGATTATTCACTCAATCATTTTTTTCCGTCCATTTTTCTTCTTTTATTTTTTCTTTTCGCTACACTTGGCAAATTTGAAGTCCTCTTCGTTGAGGCAACAGAACCGTCAACACAATCGCTTGATAATTGGCTTGAATTTAATCTGTAAGGATTTTTTAATCCTTCCTGACACGTTCGCATTTATGATATTTTCCTTCGTAAGAAAAATAAGCCAACAAAATTATAAATGTTTTTATGATTCACAAGAACTCCCCGAATTGTGATTTTTCCAATTTTTGAAGCAGTACGGTGCACCAAACACCCGTTGTGTTCTAGATATAGAGGGTAAAATGGTCAATTTGTTGACCGTGATCTGTCCGCGTAGATCCTAGTACTATTTTTTGTTTTTTTGAACCAATAGATCCTAGTACTAGATGAGGGAGATTTTTTCGCTGCCTAAAGATTGCCAAACTCTGGCAGGTTTAAAGTTTAGATTTGAAAGAAGTGAGATATCAACCAAGACCAAACCAAGTTTAGATTTCAAAAGAATTGAGAAATCAACCAAAATCGAATCAGGTTTAGGCTAAAGGTAGGTAAGAAGTTGATGTTTTTTTAATTTTTTTTTAATTTTTTAAAAAATATATGAAAAAAAGTAGAGAAATAATCACTTTGTTTAGTTTTAATTTTCTAAATTTAATTTTTAGAAATTAATTTTTTTATTTTTTGTGTTTTTATTTATTTTTTTGTTTTTAATCAATATTTTTATAATTTGAAGTAATTTTTTTTTAACATTTTCTTAGATGCACTTTATTTAATTGTGTATCTAAAAAAAAATATTTTAAAAAATCAATAAATACACAAGAATACGAAAATATATTGAATTACTGTATTTTTTTTTGTATTTTTGATAATTATTGAATTTTTTTTAAAAAAAATTCACAAATATTATACTTTTTCGTATAGTTATGTTAAGTATATTTAAAAATTATTTAAAGTATTAAAAAAATTAGTAAAAATAAAAATACATAAAAAAATTAATTTTTCAAAAAATAAATTCAGAAAACTCAAACTAAATAAGCTAATATAATCTAAAAAAATTTTTTAAAAAATAATTTAATCTATTTGTTAAAAAGATGCCTTAGATAATTCATAGTTGAATGAAGTGAGAAATCAACCAAAACCAAACCGAGACGGTCCCAGCAACCAAACCAAATTAGTAGGTCACAGACGGTCCCAATAACTAATAAAGAGTTCACTTAGTTTTATTTTTCTAAAAATAGTTTTTAAAAAATTCTATTTTTTTATTTTTCGTGTTTTTTTTGTTTTTATTAATTTTTTTTTACTTATTAAACATGCCTAACATAATTATACCTAAAAAATAAAAAATTTGTGAAAAAAACATTTTAAAAATTCATTAAATACTAAAAATACAAAAAAAATATGAAAATTATGTACATTTTTTGTATTTTTATGTATTTATTAATTTTTTAAAATATTTTTTTACAAATTTTTTATTTTTTAGATACATCTAAGTAGGGTGCATCTAAAAAAAAATGTTTAAAATGTTAAAAATATTCATTAAAAATAAAAAAATACGAAAACCAAAAAACTTACCGCATAATGGTATTTTGAGAAATTGGTAAAAAGTTGACAATTTAATTTTTTTAATTTATTTTGTCTTTTTGTGGGTAAGTTATGTGAGAGGTGATGTGACTCAAAATTGATAAAAAATTCAAAACTAACTTTTTACTAATTTCTCCAAAGATCACAATATCTTACATGTGTTTTGATTGATAAAGAAAATAGAAATTATAATTTTATATTAAGTAATTAAAAAATATAAAGAGGCATTAAGATTTATAATTAGTTAAAAATATGATCTTGTGATATCTCTTAATCAATTATGCATTTCATCTCACTTCATTTTCGGAAAATTTAACTTTTTTAGTAATATAATTATTGCAGTTTGAAACAATTGATTTTTTAAAATTATATTTTGATAGTAATTTTTTAAGAAATATTAATTGTTATAATTATATTTTTTATGTTGTTAATAAATTTTAAAAAAAAAGATAAAATAAACAATTTATATTATTTTAACTCTTAATTTTTTTAAAAAAATTAATATTTTGAGATAATAAAAAATAAAATAATAGATTAATATTTTGAAAGAGAAGATGTAATAATTTTTGTTACAAAAAAAATGAATTGAAAATGAATAATGTTTGGTAGCTCGAAGATTTTGCCCCCCGAATCCCCTAATGCCTAAAGCGATGTCGTTTTGGGCATTAGGTTTTTTTTTTTTTTCTTTCATTTTCGATCTGAAACCGATCTGAGAAGAAGAGGGGAAGAGGAAGAGGGAGAGGGAGAGGGAGAAGGAGGGAGAGAGAGAAGAAGAGGGGAAGAGGAGCAGCTGGTGGTCGTCACAGCTCCCCGCCGTCGTCGCAGCTCCGGCCCGCCGTCATCGCCTCGCCGCCAGCTCGTCTCAGCACCAGCTCCAGCTCCAGCTCCAGCTCCGGCCGTCGTCTCCGCCTCCGGCCCCGCCTCCTCCGCCTCCGGCCCCGCCTCCTCCTCCCTGGTTATTAGGCCCCCTCCAGTCCTCATCCTTCTTCCTCCTCCTCCTCTCCTCTCCTCTCCTCTCTTTCTTCCTCCCGATTTCTACTTCTGAAAAAAAAAATAAAAAAAAATAAAAAAACGACAACATTTTCAATTAGAAAGATTCGAGTTACTTAATTTTCGAGTTACGTAATTTTCAAGCTAGGTAGCATGAATGAAATTTTTTTTTTGCGGTGCTGAGATGAGCGTTCCCAATGCAATCAAAGTTCAAACTTTAAGATACATAGGCCAATGGGACCCACCCCCACAACCCAGTTTTTAAATCCATTCAAGTTTACGTTAAAAAAAATAAAAAAATTAATCTTCACATTTTGATACTTGTGTTGTTTTAATTTTTATAATTTTAACTAGTTTAATTTGATTCTTAATTTTATATTTAAGTCAATTTAATCTAATTGATAATGTTCATAAAGTTTTTGACAATTTTTTTAATTAAATTAGTTTAGGTAAAATCATTGAATTGATCGAGTTTATGATTTTATTTTTAAAAGTATGCAATTTGTTGCTCATGTGTTAATTTGTCATAAAAAAATACTAATAATTGAAATTAATTAGATCAATTTGAGATAAAAAAAATTTAGGATAAAATTAAACAAATTAAAATAATAAACACTAAAATGACACAATGACCAAAGTTCAAGAACTAATAGTGTAATTTTGTCCAAAAAATAAAAAATAAAAAAACCATTCAGTCCCACCAAAAAAAAAATTATAAAAAAATTCTCAATTTAAACTCTAAAAATAATTTAAATTATAAATTTTTAATTTTATCAATATAAATTCTAATATTTTTGATTTGTTTTTAATTTAAATCATTTGTTCATTTTCGTCAAGTAAAGTTGACCAAAAATGAGTATTTTAGTCATTATATTCATTGTAAAAATACAAAAAATGTCTAGAATATTCTTTTTCATTTAATATAATGACTAAAATTTATTTATCGTCAATTTTACTTGACGAAAATAAACAAATGACTCAAGTTGAAAACAAATCAAAAGATTAGAATAATTGATAAAATTAAAAATTTAAGATTTATTTTCTTAGAAAACTTAAATCCCGATTTATTTATTTTTTATTTTTGCAATTAAAAAAGGGAAAGTCATGCAGCCTAATGCATATGTAGCATTGTTGGGAAGAAAAACCTTACTTGACAATATATATATATATCTATCGCTATTATAAAAACTGTGAAAAATTGTCTTTTTTTTTTTTTTTTTAATACGTATTTTGAAAATACCCTCCTAAATTTATTAAATATCAACAAAACCACAAACAACCGTAGACATCTTTTGGAATTTAAACACTTTTAAATATCAAACACCTTAAGGCTTGGTTTGGGAAGTGAGTTGGCTTTTTAATTTTTTTGGCTATTTTAGCCTGGGGTTAAAAAGCCTGGTTTGGGAAGGGCTTTTGGCTTTTTTGACTTTTTTGTGAGAGAAAGAATATAATGATTATGGGTTGGATGTGATATTTTGTTTTATTGAGCTAAAAAGTGTATTTTGTTTTTTGTGACTATTTTAGCCAAAAAGGCCTCCAAACCAATTTCCCAAATGGAGGCTAAAACAAGCAAAATACCGTGAAACATCAATCTATTATTAAACACTTTGGATGATTCGATTTTTTTTTTTCCTTTCAATTTTCTAAAAAATGAATGTAAAAATTAAAACTAAACAACGTTATCAAGTTCTCTATTTCAGACTATCACTTATGTCTAATTGTATTATTTGTATTATAATATGCATCATCATACATAATAATATCGTCAATATCGTCAACTGATGGAAAAGGGTCCTACACCACTCAAAGATATTATCTAAACAGTACATGTAATGCCCCACTTTTTATTTCACAAATAACATTACTAAAGCCATTAATATAATACAGTTTCACAAATAACGAACAAAAGTTCTATACATTAACAAGAATAAATAAAAGAAGGTTCTTTCATTCGAATACATTGTGGATGCAATAAGGGATATAATAAAATAAGCTGTCGTAGACTTACATCATTACATATAAAAGGAATGGTTCAACCCTTTTACATCAAATGCGTTCCTCCAACAAATAAAGGGCCCCATGGCCAAAAGATAAAGAAGATCCTCGATCTTGAAGCACTTCTCAATATTCACCCAAAAAGGATTAGCAACGTGAAATGAACATGAAGTCCAATAGGGATCCCAACATGATCCTAAACAATAATAACTTACAGATAGCTATGATCATGAATGCTCCAACTCATACTATAAAGAAAATGTGATGGCTTGTACCAAAGTATATTTACATAAATACGTTTTTTTTTCTTCTTCAAAATCATCCAATTCGTTCAACAATACAGACGGTTCACATTTCCTTCATAATCCAACCTCAAGTTTATTTCAGAATTTTACAATACTTTATGATTTCTTTCTCCTTTCAAAACTCAATTATCTTATTTTTGAAATTACCATACCCCAATGTAGACACCCCATTTTTGACCGCCTTTAAGACTTGGGCGTTACTGATGGTTTACTTGGTGTTGAAAGTTGTGCAGTGCAAAGGTTCGATTCCTTCGGCAAGAGGAGAGTCAAATCCTAACCTCACACCCCATCTTGGACCAAAGCTATTTTGAATGGTTTTTAGACCTTAAAACCCTTTCTTTCAAAATATTTTTGAAACAACGTTCCAACGATGTTCCGACGCTCGCATTTTGTTAAATGTTGCGCCTTTCGGTAAACTGAGCGCGGACAAAGTGGAAATGAATGAGAGAGAGAGATAAAATCTTTGAAAATCTTTCAAAACACCTTGTTTAGGGGTTCGGAGTTGAAGAAAAGAGGAAAGGAGAGAAGAAAACTAGTTTGGGAGAAGTTCGGTATAAATACGGGTAGGATCGAAACTGCGCGGCTTCACCAACATAGGCATAACTTTTTGCATAGTTGGAATTTTGACGCAGGGCTGGCGCCATTGGAAAGCTAACTTCTGGGGCTTCAATTTGGACACCTAGCCGACCACTTTTGACCTTGACAGCCATTGGCCAACCACTTTTCTTTCTGGGAGACCATTTTTTGTCCTGAAAAACCAGAAACACTAGCTGGCCGACCACTTTTTTGGTTTTTCAACAACCAAAAGTGGTCGGCAGGTGTTTGGAGAGACCAAAAGTGGTCGGCCACCCTTCCACAGGTTTCCCTAGGTGGAGTTTCATCTTTCTGGAGCTTGGTGCAGAGTTTTGAGGACAGATGAAAATAGAGGCAAATCGGGGCATTGTATTGGATTTCCGAACGAGGTGACTGGGCTTGCATGCATTCCTCTCCTTCTGAGACTCCTGATTTACTACTTTCCTTTGCTTCCATGCTTAGATAGCTAGCTTTTGCTTTGGTTTGTACTTTAATAGTTAATGTGTTTAGCTATTTCAATTCATTTTGTAATAATTAGTTAACTAGGATTAGTTAATTAATTTGTTTTGTAATAATTAGTTTAATTAGCTTAGAATTAGCTAGTTAGCTTCTTATTCGGTCTCTCTCTCGAGAGGGCCAATTGTTGTAATAAGCGTGCGTGTGTGTGATGCATGTCTTCCAACCTTAATTTCTTTCTCATTTTTACTTAACCGCTTACGATGGTTAGTTTTAGGGCATGTTTCATTTAACATACCTTATGCTCGCATGCGTGCATTCATTCATCTGTATTGCATACACCGAGCTCGGCGCATCATACTAACTGCATTGTACTTTCAATACATTACTTGAATACGTGTTTAACAACATGTTATCAAGTTACATTTCACATGACATGATTAGAATAGCCGAGCCTATTTTAATTTCATTTTCACATGTGTTGCATTAGCCATCTTAACATGAACTAGGATCATGCATGATTTCTAACTAGTTCTTTGTTTTGGCTCGGAGTACACTGTGAGTGTTTACGCTTTAGCATGCTGCATGTGTGTGAATGTTGCCATGTTAGCATGCTTGCCATGAGACTAACTGCTTAGTTGATTAACTGCTTGAACGCCTGTGGGTGAAGGTTGGATTACTTGAATTGGAGCAATTCATTGAAATCCGCATTTTAGCCTACTTGCGAGTAGCAAACTTCAAACCATTTTCAAATGAATATGTAATGTTTTGTTCCAAATTAGGCGATCTAGTCTATACTTGTTTGTTGTGCGCATCACATAGTAAGACTAGCTAATTAATCGGAATAAGAGCACATGTGTTTTCAAAACAAGATATCATGCTTAGTACAGGCCGATCTTTGATCGGGCGAGCGGGGATGCTCATTGCATGACCTTCCCCTCTCGTACCCAAGTTCCCGAGACGAGGCAACTTTGGTAATGATGGACACGTGGCCTTAGGCACGAGTCAGGGTTTCCTAAATTCCCCCAAAACAAAATATTTAGGTAGCGACTTTGTATCTGGCAAAGCAGTCCATATTTGGCATTTCTTTATTAAAAATCAGTTTTCCAAAACGATTTACCGGATTTGGACTCTTTGGTGATTTATCGGTCTCACATCGCATATTGTGAGATTAGATTCAGAACCGTGACATTTGAGTCCGAACTATGGTAAGCCCAAATGAACAAAACGGGATTTAGAGAACTTGACTCGAACTCATGATATCTTATTTCGACTACACTTATGTGTCTCTTTGCATTGCATTTGCATTGGTGCGCCTAGGACACCGTGTTTGCTGTATGCTATTCCTGAACGGTTTACCGGAGGCTCGCTTTGAGAAGGGTGCCATAAGGCTGACCGGTTGCGGGCTCTGCCATGACGGGAACACAAACCTCGGTTTTTACTGAGGCACCCTTTTTGACCATTCGACCTAGTGCATATCGGAATCCATAGTGACTATTCCAAACTAGGACAGGTTGCTTACCCGATTGTAGGTTGTTTGAAACCGCTGTGTGCGTAGTGAAACCCTAGCTCCTGACAAGATAGAACAGGGAAACCCTACCCCAACATAGGGGTGTTTTGGCTCTCATTTGCTTGTTATGTGCTTTTGGGAAGTGTGTCTCTACAGGAATGCGTATATCAGTTTGCAAGTCTGGGTATCAGGCCTGAGGGCATCAGTATTTTGGGGAATCAGTTTTACCTGAGGGTATCAGTTTTTCAGGCAGAATTTTGGCAGAATTCAGTAGAGAGTACAGCCATTCAGCTATCTTCGTATCTGTTCTAGTGAAATTGGGCTGAGATGCTGCCTGTTTTCTATTTTGCTAGGTAGTCTTGGGAACCGTAGCTTCAGAAGGCTCCAACATTCTCCGAGGTTTATTGGATTTGTGCTGATAGACTTTGTCAGGTCACAGATTGAGTTCAGAGCAGCCAGTGTTTTCCTTCGCCGAGGCAAGGCAGAGAAAGGCCAGTCAAGGCTCACCGGTTCATCTAATCCGTTAGTCGCCAGTTACATCACCTCTGTTTAGTTCAGCAAACTTGTGATGACGCAAAATTCAAAAGAAATTGTGGTCATGACAGCAGCATTAAACCAAGGAATCGCCATGTAGGGTGAGACCGATGTTGAAATGCAACGCCCGCCCAGGTCACCTGCCGCACATCCAATCTGGGAACCCTAAAAATTCCAAACCCGTGAGCCCACCACTTTTGAGCTGATGGGAATGATCGGCAATCTTCAGAGGTCTGTAGTTGATCTGGCCTACGGAATGTCGACTCCATCATCGATCATATCATATGCCGGGAACTTCATGCCAGAAGAGCCCCCATTATTGGGGTGGATTATAATTGAGCTCAGCCAACCTGAAGCCATCCCAAGTTCTGGAAATAACATGTCGACAATAATAGGGCTTCGCACTGATGTGGCAACCCAAACCTTCGACCAAGCTGAGGCGAGTGGTAAGAACAAGGTGGGGGCATACACTGATCCCTATGAACAACTTCTGCAAGCTGTTGACGCTTTGAAAGTCGGGGGACTAAACAAACAACAAGTGTTCGCAGTTGCTAAAAAAACTGTGGATGACACTTTTGTCACTCAGAATGAGGGCAGTACGAGCCAAGGGGAAAATCGGGAGAAGGGCCGTCGTACCAGAACTGTCCCTTCCGACCCTAATTTTACACCCGGGAAAGAACAACAGACCAAGCCAGTACCTGCCGACCCTTTTTCTAGTGCACCCAGCAAAAATCCACAAACCTCGAAGTATCAACTCCGAGGTCGCAGGGTTTTCCATGCCCTCTATATGCATTTGTCCAAGGCTCTTCAAATCCTTGCTGAAAAGGGGCATCTTAAACCCGTCGAGCCTCGGCCTCTCCGTGTTCGTCTTCCACCAGGTCATGATATTACCCAGTACTGTGCGTACCATCAACAGACCAGTCACAACACCGACAATTGCTTCTATCTTTGCCATGAAGTATAGGACTTGTTGGACAACGGGGTCGTCCTCCCACCAAGCTCAGCAAAGTCTATTGTCACTGGATCAGTGAACTTGGAGGATAATGTGATATGATCAGGGGATGAACCACCTGCGGACGGCACTCAGTTTACTTCAGATGTGGCGTATGGCACGCACTATTTTGAGCATTTGCGAATGCTAGTTTTTGTACTTTCTGACTTGGGTATTCAGTCAGCTTTGTTGCCTTGTATATAGTCAGTCTTTTTGTACTATGTCAGTTGGGTCTGTCTTGTTGTATCGAGTCAGTCTTGTTGCATAGGAGTCGAGTGATTCCGGGGGCGTTACCTCGGATATCACTATTTTGTTTTGTGTTTGTCTTTTCGCTTTCTTTTGAGTCTGTTTCTGTCGTGGAGCCAGTTACACCAGAAGATTTGAATGAAACAGTTGTGGTTTTCATGCTTTTGTGCTTGTTTCTGCTTTGAGCCTGTTGTGCCAACAAACTTGAATGAAACGGCAATGCATTTCACCTGCTTTTCTGTGCCTTCAAATCATTGCATTGACCTAAGTTTTTCAAAACTTTTTGAACACTGTGGTGAAAACAAAGAGGAAGGAATCCCTCGGGTTGTGCAAAATTTGATCAAATGAGAGAAAGAGAGACGTGCTAAGCCCTTAATGAATGATATCATGCTTGTTAATGTGAGTACTGAGAGGGATCCTTGCTTGATCCAGATTGGTTCCGCATTGTCTTCAGTGCGAGCGATTTGTCGCTTTCTTAAAAGATTTCAAAAAATATTTTGCGCCGTCCTGCGAAGACCTGTGTGGAATCGCTCTTGAGATTGTGCAGCCTAGGATCGCTCTCAGCCTCGAGACTCAACCCCTTGCTTTCAAACCTTGAACTTGGATTCAGAATGTTCAATGGTCAACCACAATGTGAGGCCTGTGTGGCCAGATTTGAAGCAACCCTCGGACTAGGGGCAAGAAAAGTCAGATTAAGAAGGTCAGACGTCGTCAAAAGAAAGCTTGCAAAGCTGGATAAGAAGTATCCCTCTGTAGACACCCCATTTTTTACCGACCTTAAGACTCGGACGCCACCAATTGAGCGCTCGGTGATGGTGCATATTGTGCTCGTTCTGAGGTTTCAGAGTCTCGGCTGCGAGCCTTTCCTCCGGACTTCGGGGCTTTTTTGTGCTTTGCCTCGGTTTGCGAACCAGGTCTTGTTTTCTCTATTTTCTCTTCCCGAAGGGAGGGGGAGGTCTCATAGACCATCTCTCAATGGTTGTAGGCTACGTTTCGTGGTCGTAGGCCATTTTTCCCGTTTAGAGACCAATTTTTGGTTTTCAGAGCTGTCGGCCGTGTGCCTCGGTTCGGGACCGCTTAACTACCTCCGTTTGCTCCAATTTTTGGCACACACCTTGTTTCCTCTCTTTTGAGGGACACTGTGGCCCGAGAGACCACCTTCGTGGTCGCACGCCACTTCCGAAACCTAATAGCCTGTTTTCGAGGCCCCGGGCCGCGTGTTTTGGCCCCCAAACCCTTGTTTTGCATCGGTTAGGGTTCATTTTTGGTATGGACCCTATTTTCATTGTTTGGAAGGTGGTAGGATGGTGGGAGACCAGCAATTATTTTGAAAACTATTTTCTCTCTCCTCCAATCGATTTTCTTAACAGAAAGCTGGTTTTTCTCACTTTTGGACCTTAATTTCTGGTCTCCCGTACCACCATTGTGTTGTACTCATCTGGGAGGCCACCAATATGGGTAGGCCGACCAGCTTTTCTTCCTGACCCTTTTGAACCTTGCTAGAAAGCTGGTTTTTCTCTCTCTTGGGTCACATTTTCTGGTCTCCCACCATACAACTGTATTCTACTCATCTGGGAGGCCACCTTTCTGGTATGGCCGACCAGCATTCCTTCTTGACCTTTTTGAACCCTGGTCGGCCGGCCAGGGAAAGTGGTCGGCCGACCACTTGGACTGGTCGGCCTACCTTCTGCTTTTTGGCCTTCTTGAGTTGCATACAACTGTGCCAGCTGTGTAGCATTTGACCCACTGTCCGACATTTTGAGCCTTTTGTTGGTCTTTTTATGTTGGTTTTGACCCTTTTGCTTAGCTTTTTAGAGAAACTTGACTCTTTTGTCAAGCTTCTTCCTTTTGGTCTAGCTTCCTCAAGAAGCTTGACCCTTTTGGTTAAGCTTCTTTGAGAAGCTTTGACCCTCTTTTAAGGCTTCTCCAAGAAGTCTTAGCTCTTCTCCTTTATAAAACCAACACTCCCCCTCCATTTGCAAGGGTTAGAAAAACCAGCCAAGACATATACACTCCACCCTCCATATCTCTCTCATCCAAGCTCAAATACCCCATTGTTCTTGGCTATTACACCACACCTCATAGCCTACCACCTCCACCATCCATTCAATCATCTTGGAGCTGTTTTTTAGAGGTTGGAGACTCACCTTCTTGGTCCAGAACTTGCTGCATTGCTGTGCTACAAGGGTAAGTCATTTTCCCCATTTTTTGCATTATTTTGCTTCATAACTTAGCCCTATTTGCAAGCATTTCTGGGTTTTGTTATAAACTGAAAAGTGTCTTATTTTGAGCTCCTCTTGAAGTTTGATTAGGACACTTTTCTATTTGAGGTCATATACCTCCTTGTATGCTCTATCTCTCTTTGTAGGCTTATTTTGCTTCATATCTTAGCCCTACTTATGAGCATTTTCGAGATTTGTCATAAACTGAAAAGAGTCTTATTTTGAGCCCCTCTTGATGTTTGATTCAGGGAATTTTTCTGTTTGAGGTCATTTAATTCCTTGTATGCTTGTTTGCCTCTTGTTTTGAGCCTTGCATCTAGGCCTTTGTTGCATGCTTTGTTTGGCCTTCTAGCCACTGAAAATCAGTGGCTAACATACTGTTTTGAGAGCCAAAATCAGAGGGGGGTGACCCCCTCTCTCCTTGTCTTGTTTGTTGGCCCTTTTGGCCTTCCAAAGGGGCTCCATCTTGCATGCTTTGAAGTCTTGTTTCAGGCCCTATTATGTGAGTTTTGAGGTCTGCCTTAGCTCTGCCCAGAGCCCTTTTGGCCATATTTTTTTTGTCCCTCATGCATGTATGGAGCAATCCTCCTCAAGGCCTTTCAAGGGAACCTTTCATTGCATGTTTCATTGACCCATTTCAAGGCCTTTTTGGTGAGTTTTAGGGCTGTCATAACTGATTTCCTAAGTTGGTTTTGCCATTTTACATGTCTATCTTGTATGTGTTGAGTAATCCACCTCATGGCCCTCCAAAGGAGCCCATCATTTTTGCATGCATTGGATACATTTCAGTGGTTATTTGGGTATATTTTAGCATACTATGTTCCTATTTGTGGCTGGTTTGGTGACCTCTCTTGTGCTTCATATACATGTCATGTAAACCATGCTTACTAGCCTATGTCGCATGTTGTTTTAGCCCTTCATGTTAGCACCTTTTAGCCATGCTTGAAACTGATTTGGTGCATGTTTAGGATTGCCTTGGCTCTGTTTTCATGCCTCATGATCAAATAATGCTTGCTTTACATACTTGTGGTTCAATGCATTTGCCTAGTTTTGAGTTTCGGGGCTTATTTCGTGCATTGGTGACATGTTTCCATGATTTGGGACCATTGAGCATCTTATTTCAGAGCTGGAAATTGCATGTTTGTATGCCATCTTTCATCCCTTGCCATGCTTTGGTAGAGTAGCATTTGATGCCTTAGGACCTGTCCCTTGCATCGTGCATGTTTGCATGTGTTTCGGTTGTCTCATTTCCATCACATGGCCACTGATGTGAGTGTGGCTGAGGTCTACTCATGTTGGTGTAAGCCCATCATGCATCGTGTATGCCATTTTAGTCCATAGTATTGCGTATGCTAGGTTGCATGTTAGCGCGATGTGTTGTGCATGTTATGTTGTTAGTATTGTGTATGCCATGTCATTCCTCGCATTGTGTATGCTAGGTTGTTAGTCGCATTGAGTATGCCATAATTCATGAGCGTTGTGCATGTCATATAGTTCATAGCATTGTGCATGTTAGTCGCATTTGCATCACTTAGTTGCATCGCATTAGGGTCGCATGATAGATTTGCATTGGTGCATGCCATCCTACTTGTTGCATTGTGTTTGGGGTAGGAGTTAGGCCAAACACGGGAAACGAGGCGCGTTTCATACTCAAAGTGACGAAACGTGTCTCAATTTCCAGTTGCCGACACTCCGGATTATACATGATGGAGTCTAGGCCTTGTCGTGTTCATTTGTGCACTCATTCCATATCAAGTCGTGAAATTCGGTCCCTTGGCCATCATGCATCGAGATGCGTGGTTGGTGGCCCGAGGATCGAGGGCTACGATCCCTAGAGCTTATGCAAGGACGGGGAGTGTGGTCGTGCACACCTTTGTTGAAAATACCTTGCCATGTTTCTCTCTTGCTTTGCGTTGCAGAAAACCAGGATCCAGGGGCAGAAAGTGGTCGGCCGACCAGGTTTTCTGGCAGGCCGACCACTTTTTTTTGGTATCCACCACAAAGGGTGGTTGGCAGGTGTTTCCCAAGCCAATAGCTGGTGGGCAGTCCTCCCAGGGTGGAGTTTTAGCCTTCTGGAGCCTTGTGCAACTTTCGAAAATCAATTGCAAACAAAGGCGAGACGAGGCATCGCGATGGAATTTCCCGACAAGGCAAATTGGGCATGCATACACCCTCCATCATTCCGAGCAGCGCTGAGGCAGTCCATTGTACATAGCATAGCATGCTAGTTTACTTTGCTCACCTAGTTCATTTGTTAAGTAATTAGTGTTGTGTAATAATTCGTTATTTATTTTGGTTCTGTGTTATTTATTCGGACCCTCCGAGCGAGGGCACAATTGTAATAAGTATGCGTGTTTGTGATGTATGTCTTCCAACCCCACGTCTTTCTCCCTTTTATTTACCAGCTTATGATGGTTAGATTAGGGCATGTTTCAATTAGCATACTTATGCTTGCATGTTTGCATCATTCATCTGTCTTGCATGCACCGGGCTTGGCGCATCATACTAACTACATCGTATTTCAATTCCAAAGTTGAATATGTGTTAGCTGTAGCATTTCACATGCCATCTGTAGAATAGCCGAGCCTATTTTAGTTGCATTTTGCATGTGTTGCATTAGGCATTTCTGTATAGCTAGGATCATGCATGGATTTCTAACATAGCTTTTGTTTTGGCTTGGAGTACTTGGTGAGTTTTATGCTTTAGCATCCTTGCATGTGTGTGAGTGACTGCCATGATAGCATGCTTACCATGAGGCTAACTGCTTATGTGATATACCTACCTGAATGCCTGTGGGTGAAGGTTGGATTATCTGAATTGGAATAATGCATTGACTGTGAGTTTTAAGCCCATTAGATAGTGGCAAAACCATCTTTTCTAAGCCCACCCGAGGGTGGCAAAATATGCATTTTAAGCCTACTTGCGAGTAACAAATTGCTTTAAAAAAACAAACATGAAATGTTTCGTTCCCATTCAGGCGATCTAGTCTATACTTGTATGCTGTGCACGTCACGTAGTAAATCTAGACTAATAACCAGAATAAGAATGCATAATGTTTTCAAAACTCGATATCATGATTAGTAGAGGCCGATCTTTGATCGGGCGAGCGGGGGTGCTCATGAAGTGACCTTCCCCAATTGTACCCAAGTTCTCGAGCCAAGACAACTTTGGTGATGACGGACACGTGGCCTTAGGCAAACGAGTCAGGGTTTCCTAAATTCCCCCATAAAAAATATTTAGGTGGCGACTCTGTATCTGGCAAAGCAGTCCATGTTTGGCACTTCTTTCAAAAAAATCTGTTTTCAAAAACGATTTGCCGGATTTGGACTCTTTGATGATTCATCGGTCTTGAATTGCACTCTGCGAGTTTAGATACAAGACCGTGACATTTGAGTCCTGAACTGTAGTGAGCCCCAAATAAACGGGGGGGATTTCCCTTCCAAGACGTTCGGGGACGTCTACAGTTTCTGGCGACTCTGCTGGGGATTTAGAGAACTTGACTCGAACTCGTGATATCTGGTTTTGACTACACTTTTGTGTTTCTTTGCATTGCATTTGCATTGGTGCGCCTAGGACACCGTGTTTGCTGTATGCTATTCCTGAACGGTTTGCCGGAGGCTCGCTTCGAGAAGCGTGCCATAAGGCTACCGGTTGCGGGATCTGCCACGACGGGAACACAAACCCTGGTTTTACCGGGGCACCCTTTTTGACCATTTGACCTAGTGCATATCGGAATCCATAGTGACCATTCCAAAGCTAGGACAGGTTGCTTGCCCGATTATAGGTTGTTTGAAATCGCTGTGTGCATAGTGAAACCTTAGCTCCTGACAAAATAGGACAGGGAAACCCTACCCCAATATAGGGGTGTTTTGGCTCTCACTTGCTTGTTATGTGCTTTTAGAGTACGTCTCTACAGGAATGCATGTATCAGTTTGCGAATTTGGGACATCAGGCCTGCGGGCACCGGTTCAGTATTTTGGGAATCAGTTATCTGCGGGTATCAGATTCAGTTTTGGGGGCAGTGATTTGGGGATAATGATCAGTGTTTGAGAACAGTATTTTCAGGTTATCGACTGTGTGTTGTGATGCCCGACTGTGTGTCGTGTATTTATTTTAAGCCGTTATGCTGTACGTTTGTCTGGTTGTTTATTTCTTTATTATTGCTTTATTTATCTTTTTGCTAGGTAGTTTAGCACAATTGCTTCAGACCAAGCAGATATTCCCCAAGCACTCTGGATAACAGGTCGCCGACTCAATCGATCTGAGGATCTGGTCGATGGACAACTAGTGTTCCACTCTCTACCCCCAGTTATCAGACGGAGGTCGAGGAAACGCAGTGTATCCAAGCAAAGATTGCTAGATCAATGGACTTTGAACAGTCAGGTTGAGCTTCCCGAGGTTACTCCAGAGTTAGACCTACCGGTAGTTCAGATAGATTAGGGCAGTATGGCAGGAACGACAGGAGTTGAGGAAATGATGCGTCAGATGCAGGACACCATGAGAGCCATGCAGCAGGACGCTGTTCGTCGAGATGAATTTGCCAAACAACAGGCCGAGATCATGGCCCAGCAGGCAGAGTTAATTGCCAGGCTACAACAACAAACCGGGGCATCTGCTTCACAGCAAGCTCCTCCACCACCAGGGGTTCAGACACCCGGGGAAACACCCAATGTCCAGGAAGGTACGGACATTCCGGTAGGGCTGGCTCCGCTCCCAATTTTACCCCAGCTATCCAAAACACCTACCAATCTACCGGACTCTCCTTTCGAGTTTGAGGTCGACCCTACCGCGTTAAAATTGAGCAAGCTTGAGAAGTTGTTCAAGAAATCCCAAGGGGTGAAGTCTATCCTGGACATTGAGGACGGGTACACCGACATGGCTGTGACGCTACCAAATAGATTCAAAATGCCACAAATCGACCGCTTTGACGGATCTGGGGATCCCATGGTGCATCTCCGGTTGTTCTCAGATATACTACGGCCGATGGGCCTCACCGGACCGCAGAAGCTTTCATTATTCGGCCTGACCCTGTCAGGTGTGGCCGCTATCTGGTACGCAAAATTAGAAGATGGTGTTAAGCGAAATTGGGATGAGATGGCCGAGGCTTTCATTGCGCAGTACTCCTATAACACACAAATCGAGATTACAACCCGTGATCTTGAGACAACAAGACAGGAGCCTAAGGAGAGCTTCTCTGAATTCGTAGCCTGGTGGAGGGCAAAGGCCTCGATGATGACCCTAAGGCCCATCGATAAAGACCAAATCCGGATGATTGTGCACAATCTCCAGCCTAAGCTGATGCAGAAAATGATCGTGCTCCCCTTCCCTACCTTTTCAGATCTGCATGAGATGGGAGTACATATTGAGGATGTCTTGAAACAGGGCTTGATTGATAATGACAGAGAGCAATCCAGAAGAACCTTCAATCGCAACAACAATACAGGCACCAGCAATGCCACAAATGCTAGACCTTCAGAAGTAAGCATGGTCACCACCATTCCCCCTCCAAGACCCATGGCAGCTACACCTTTCTTCGGCGCGTCCGGAAGCAACACACAAACCACCAAATACCAACCTCGAGGCCAAAGGACCTTCACCCCATTATATATGCCCCTGTCCAAGGCTCTGGGGGTATTAATCAGGAAAGGGCACTTAAAGCCCCTGGAGCCGAGGCCATTGCCAAATCCACTCCCTCCCTCTCATAACCCAGCAAAATACTGCACATATCAACAACAACATGGTCACGACACTGACCAATGTTTTAGACTACGTCACGAGATCTAGGATCTCGTTGACAAGCAGGTGATTGTGCCTCCCGAAAAACCCAATGTCACAACAAACCCTCTCCCACCGCACAACCAAGCTCCACTCCCCAAACGTATCAACTTTATCCAGACTGGGGTCGTATCTCCTGATTGCACTGACTTGTGCAGTGCATGTTGGACATCTCCAGAACCCAACTCGGACCAATGGTGGTGACTGTCGAAGACAGAACAAGGGAGATTTCAGGGGAGAATGGGATTGTTGAGTCAGAATCTGAGGAATCTGGGAGTTTTGTTGAGGAGGTATACAGTCCGAGTGACTACATTCTATTAGTAGGCCAGGTTGGACCAAATGTGGAATTGCCGGCAGGGGCAGAGCTTTGTGTGATACAGGGGGGTGAATCTGGTCAGAGGATAGATGACTTGGCAGCTGTGGAAGGAGACTTTGCTAACCTCCAATTTTTCAATGAACAAGATCCAGAGGGCATGGCAGTCAACTGGTCTAATTTTGAGGAGTCAGCAGAGGTCACCGGGTGGCTTGATGACCTACCAGATGTTGTCAACGAAACTCAGTTGGAATGGGGCCCAGCAGGGGCAAGAACATCAGTTGTGGCCGGAAGGGCTGGAAATAAGAATGCATCGCCAGAAAGCGCCGGTACTAAGAATTTCGCTCAAGATTTGGGCATTTGGAATACAGGAATTATAGAGCAGCTAGCTGTACTGACGCAGTTGGAGCAAAAAGGAATCGAGGAGTTTGAGAGAATCATAAAAGCCAAGGCCCCCGTGGGGACTGAAAGTACTGTGTGTATGAGGATAGAGAATGCTGCGAGCATGTGGACGGAAAGTATTGCAAGTACAATTGTATCGGAGCCGAACAGGTGTCTGTTGGCTGCCGACAGAATGTGGTGGGAAGACGATGATCTATGTCTTGCCCACACAGATGAGGATTGGGGAAGCAACCAGCCAGACGATACCTAGTACATCGACAAAGTTGATCATATGACTAGAAGCGGGTGGTATTTCAAGCCCCGATATCTAGATTAGCTAGAGGTGTCTGGGAAAGATAAGGAGGCGGAGAAACAGAAAGAGAAGCAACTCGAAGAAGAGGCTGTACTGAAGCAGTTGAAAAAGATACGAGCAGACATCTCCATCTAGGGAGTGCTTATGGCATCGCGAGTGCATCGACAAGCTGTCTTATCGGCCATGGACAAGGCCAAGCTCTCAATAGACACCACGCCCGAACAGCTAGTGGGCTTAGTTTTTTCGGGAGGGGCTACCCCGATGTTGACTTTCTCCGACAAAGAATTGCCACCTGAGGGTGCGAACCATAACAAGCCACTCTACATCTCTGTGGAGTGCAGAAACAAATGGATACCCGTGGTGCTCATCAACACAGGGTCCGCCATCAATGTGTGCCCGGCAAGAACTGCATATGCGATCGGTTTAAAGACCGCGGACTTTGTGCTGATAGCCCAGGTGATTCAGGCATATGATAACATAAGCCGGGAAGTAATGGGGACAGTGAAAATTCAGACCAAGGTTGGGCCGGGACAGCATGAGGTAGACTTTCACGTCTTAGAAGTTCCTGCGACCTTCAATCTACTTTTGGGGCGGCCGTGGTTGCACCAAGTAAAGGCAGTTTCGTCCACCTTGCATCAGATGGTGAAATACCCCCATGGGAAGGGAGTAGCCATCGTTTTTGGGAATTCATCGATCCATCCACCGCCGGAGGTGTCTGCACCAGTCCTGGAAATTGAGCACGGTATGGAGGATGTGTTCTTATCCGATTTCACTTTGGCTGAGGCCCGGGTCGTACATAATATTTTGGCTATTAATAAGAGGGTGTATGTCAGTGCTCAATCAGTATACCTCATGAACAAGCTTCAACACATCCCCGGGATGGGATTGGGAAAGAGCGGCCGGAAGGGCGTTGCAGCATTGGCCGAAGTGCCACACAACCCACACACCTTTGGCTTGGGTTATTGCCCACCAAAGAGGATTGGATAAGGAAAGGTAAGGAGATGGCTAGGAGAGCCAGAGCAAAAAAAGCAGGGAAGCCATATGAGTTAATGCACCGGCCCATCCAGGGTACCCTATACAGACGCTTTGTTCGGGAAGGGGAGGGAGGACTTTCCATTTTGTGGCTTCTCGGAACCATGGTTGAACGCGGAGAGGAAGCGCGTACCAGGCTTTGAGATCTTCTTTGACCTGCAGTTATCCGGGGATGACGTTGCCGAAGAGCAGACAAACCCATTAGCTGAGGCTGAGCAGAGCAAGAAAATGGAGTCTGAGGACGCCGAAAGTGAAATGGGGGTAGCACTGGCGTGTCTACTTTTAGATCCTCTGATCGAACAGAAGTGCTTGGGGGATAACTTCTCGGTGTGCGTGATCGGGAATGAAATGGCTGCGGGCCTACCAGCAAACATTTTGGATGCATCTATCGCACCCTCTCTCATTTGGCAGTATGAAGAGGGATTTTTGTCAAGCAGCACCGAGTCAGGCAGTGAGCCGGAATCTGATTCCACTGAGTTTGTTGAGTCAGAATCAGGTTCCAGCTCGACTGAGTCTGAGTCTGGTATTCCAGGGGGTGATAACCCAGATACCACAGTCCTGTCCAGGTCGTCTTTTTCTTTCTCTTTTGAGTCTGTTGTAACCGAAGAATCGGACGATTTGGATTTGCTTGATGAGAATGATGTGGCTGTGGTTTCTGAGTACTTTTCTGTGCCCTTGATTTATTGCATTAACTCAGACTTTCAAAATTTTGATGAAAACGATGAGGAAGAAATTCCTCTAGTTTTGCAACGCTTAATTGAACAAGAGCAGGAAAGATTTGTTAAACCCTTAATGGATGAAATCACTACTGTGAATATTGGTACTGAGGAGGACCCGCGGCTGGTCCAGATCGGGTCCACGTTGTCTTCGGAGGAACGCGAGCGCTTAGTCGCTTTATTAAAAGATTTCAAAGATGTTTTCGCGTGGTCCTACGAAGACATGCCTGGAATCGATCCTGAGATTGTACAGCGTCGGATCCTTCTTGATCCCGAGGCCCGACCCGTTAAACAAAAACTCAGAAGGATCCGCCCGGACTGGGCTCTCAAGATTAAGGAAAAGGTCACCAAGCAAATTGACGCAGGTTTCCTGCTGGTATCCGAATACCCAACTTGGTTGGCCAACATCGTTCTGGTGCCGAAGAAGGATGGTAGGATCCGGGTATGCGTGGATTTCAGGGACTTGAATAGAGCTAGTCCGAAGAATGACTTCCCCTTGCTGCATATCGATGAGTTAGTAGACTTTATAGCGGGGCATGCTTTGCTTTCGTTCATGGATGGCTTTTCGGGCTACAACCAGATAGTGATGGCACCTGAAGACTGAGAAAAGACTGCATTCACCACCCCGTGGGGGACGTATTGCTACAGAGTAATGCCATTTGGGCTGAAGAACGCTGGAGCTACATATCAACAGGCCGCGACCACAATATTGCACGACATGATCCACAAAGAGGTTGAGGTGTATGTGGACGACATGATTGTCAAGTCCAAAGAAAGAAAGGGCCACTACACCGCCTTGCAAAAGTTCTTTCAAAGGATCAGAGAATTTCGGTTGCGGCTGAATCCTCAGAAGTGTATGTTTGGTGTTACAGCAGGGAAAATGCTAGGGTTTCTGATTACACAGAGAGGTATCTAAGTCGACCCTTCAAAAATCAAGGCCATCTTAGAAATGCCACCACCAAGGACTGAAAAGGAGGTGCGAGGCTTTCTGGGTAAAGTGCAATTCATAAGACGGTTTATCTCAAAATTAACTTTGACTTATGAACCACCTTTTGGCCTCTTGAAGAAAGGAAAGAAATTCCAATGGGACGGCCGATGCCAAGCTGCTTTTGAACAGATCAAGGAATACTTGCAGAACCCACCTGTGCTATCACCACCTGAGCCGGGGAAGCCGTTGATCTTGTATCTTTCAGTAACTGAGACTACAATGGGTTGCATGCTCGTGCAAGAATCAGAGGACAAAGTGGAGAGAGCCATCTACTATCTGAGCAAGAAGATGCTAGAATATGAGACTCGCTACACACCGTTGGAAAAGGCTTGCTTAGCTTTGGTATGGGCTGCCAGGAAGCTGCGTCACTACCAGTTAGCTCACTCCGTAATGTTGGTTTCACGACTAGATCCCATCAAATATCTTTTCGAGAAACCGGCACTTACGGGTAGGCTAGCTCGTTGGTTGCTGTTGCTTTCCAAATTCGATCTGAAATATGTGACGCGCAAGTCAGTCAAGGGAAGAGCAGTAGCAGAATTCTTAGCCAATCATCCAGTGGAAGGAGGTGAAGCAGTTGAGTGCTTATTCCCAGATGAGGCCATTTTGCATATCGAAGACGAAACTTGGACGATGTACTTGACGGAGCGTCAAACCAGTACGGGTATGGGATAGGGGTGTTGCTGATAGCACCCGACAATTCCCGCATCCCTTTAGCATTTAAACTCCGATTCAAAGTCTCGAACAACGAAGCAGAGTACGAAGCATGCATCGCTGGTTTGGAAGCGGCCCTGGAACTAGGGGCAAGACGGTTGGACGTCATTGGGGACTCGAATCTTGTTGTATCCCAAGCTAAGGGGGATTGAAAGGTCAAAGAGGAAATGATGATAATGTACCACCAAACCTTGGACCTGCTGATTCCTCGGTTTGAGAAGCTAAACTTCACTCATCTACTAAGAGAAAACAACATATTCGCAGATTCACTAGCAACTCTATCTTCCATGATAGACATCCCGTTTGGAGTCCGGATGCGTCCAGTCATCATCGACCAGAAATTTGTGCCGGCTTACGAGTCGATTGCTGCTATAGATGAGGTTCAGGATGAGAACCCCTGGTAATACGATATTTGGAATTTCTTGGAGAAGGAAACATATCCACCAGGGGTAAATGCCAAGGATAAAAGGGCAATCAGAAGAATGGCCGTTTAGTTCATCATCTGCGGAGGTAAATTGTATAAAAGAGGTCATCTGGGAATGCATAAGCTGTGCGTTGAAGCTGAAGAATCGAAATGCCTGATGGAGGCCATCCATGGAGGGGAATGTGGTGCGCATATGAACGGGGTAATGCTAGCGCGAAAGATCGTCAGACAAGGTTATTATTGGTCCACCATGGAGGAGGATTGTATCGGCTTTGTTCGGCGATGCCACAAGTGTCAGATCCATGCAAACCGCATGAACAGTGTGCCGTCGAAGCTGTACAATATGACTTCGCCATGGCCATTTTTAGTTTGGGGAATCGATGTGATTGGGGCTGTCACTCCAAAGGGGTCGAATGGGCATAAGTTTATCCTAGTCGCGATAGATTATTTCACGAAGTGGGTTGAGGCCCAATCTTATGCGGTGTTGAAGGCGTCGCACGTTGCAAAGTTTATCAGAAACAACATCATCTGTCGTTATGGGGTCCCAAACGAGGTCATTTTAGATAATGGTTCCCTCTTTAAGAAGGAAGTGATTAACCTGTTAGAGAAATACAACGTGGCTTTTCATAAGTCATCCACATACCGGCCGCAAACCAATGGAGCGGTTGAGGCCGCCAACAAGAATATCAAGAACATATTGCAGAAGATGGTGGAAACCTACCGGGATTGGCCAGATAAGCTGCTGTTTGCTCTGTGGGGCTATCGGACTTCAATTAGAACTTCTACTGGAGCGACTCCGTATTCATTGGTTTATGGGATAGAGGCCGTTCTACCTATTGAAATCGAGGTTCCGTCTTTGGGAGTACTGGCCGAGTGTCAGATAGCGTAAGCAGATTGGCAGCAGAGCAGATTTGAGGAACTCATGCTCTTTGATGAAAGAAGACTGAAAGCACTGTACCATGTTCAAGGTTATCAGCACAGAATTGCCCGGGCTTTCAATAAGAAAGTTAAGTCCAGGAATTTGAAAGAAGGAGATTTGGTGCTCAAGGACAACCGAGCTCCCATCCACGACCCTAGGGGCAAGTTCAGACCCAATTTGACTGGTCCCTACATCATTAAGTCTATCTGGTCAGGTGGAGCTGTGGTTCTGATGGACCTAGATGGCCTAGAGTTCTCCCAACCGATCAACATGGACAAGTTGAAGAAATATTACCCCTGAGAGGCTCGCTCGGTCGAAAACCCGAAAGGGCGACCTAGGCAAGAGTTAGAGCATAAAAAATTGAAAAATATAAAAACTGAGCTCGCAAGGTTGAAAACCCACAAAGGGCGGCCTTGGCAAAAGCTAGAGCGTAAAAGGAGAGTGAAAATACTCGAGTGAACCCGAGCCTGAACTACGTAAGGCTTGATTCCCATCTTTGGGATACGTAGGCAACTTCATCCTGAAGTTCACCCATAAACTTTTCCCCGATCAACTTTGTCCATTTGATCATCTTTGCCATCTTTGTCTATTCAGCATTCAAGAGTTCGGTTATGATCTTCGGTGCAATGCTTTTCAAACTAGGGGCAACTTTCCGTTGCCTTGCAGTGCCGCGGTACTATTCAGACTAGGGGCAACTTTCCAGTTGCTAGGATCCGAGGTGTTGCATCTCAGTGATAGATTTCAGGCGTGTCCAGTTATGATCCATATCGAAAATGGTTTTGAAAAGTTTTAATAAAAGTTGACTCTGTTCAAAATTAATCTTTTTACAACTTAGACCATTTTTGGACCAAAGCGGAAAATTTTCAGTACCCACAACCTTCAATTTCATTGATTTCAATACAGAGTTCTCCTGCTCTTGCATACAAATTGAAGTTGCTTTTTATTATATTCGTAAAGAAAACTTGAAAGTACTAATAAAGCAATAAATCCGGGGCATAGATAAGTCAAGTGTTTCTGCGCTCCCTCCCAGAGCTAGTCGAAGCCTCTGATGCCAAAGTGGGCCTTTCCCGTGCCTCTTCATTAAGCCAATCCAAGCACTCATCAGACAAGGTGCAACTGAAAGTGGGAGCGGGGGCCAGGAGCTCTCTAGTTCCCCATGCCGTGGCATATCGAGCAAGCTGTGCGCCTCGGACCGGAAAGGCAGCTGGGTACTCTATCTCCTCTGGCGGGCAAGTCTGATCATGTCCGAACTGGCGCCGGAACCAGAACGGAAAATAGATGACACAGTGTGTCATGCCAATCAATTGAATCCCAGGTTGACGGGTCATGTTGTAACTCATTGCCGACAGATTGAGCCAAGGGCAGTGCCAAGCGATGCGGTTTGCAGACAAACTGCACATCCAGTTGTACCACCACCCCTCATCCAGGGCATCGACCAGGCGTTGTCGAAAAAAGTAGCCGCGAGCTGAGTATGTGGGCAAGGCTCCATAATCTGAACTTGTCCATCAACCACACCTGGGGAGGGATAAAAAAAATGAGAGAATAAAGAATAGAGAGATGTACGATGAGAGAAAAGAAAGAAAAGGGTTTTGTGAGAAAAAACCGAGCCTGAGGGCCGAGTGATGTGAGCAATACATATGTGAGGTTGGGTGGGAAACATTACCTGCAATAGTAGTGGGCTCCCCGCAAGCCTAGCCGTCTCTCGGCGATGAAAAGCATCTAAGCCCATCAATGTCTCAGCCAATGTCATGGCAATGCAGCTCTTACCCTCCTTCAAGCCTTGGGCAACCTCGATCAACCGGACACAGAATCCACCGGAGCCCGGGGCAAGCAAGAAATGAGATAGCAAGCATAGGCAAAGCGCATGTCGTCGATAGCCCTGCCAATGATGGTCGCCGTGGTCACCAGCAGTGGAAAAATGATGAATCAAGTCGAGGATGTCCAGTTTCCCGTTGCAGATCAGAGACCGAGCGTCATGTAAAGTGAGGCCGCACATTCGTCCTAGGGCTTGGACATGGCTAAACCGGAGTTGAGGCAAGATTTCCTCATCTCGCTCGAATTCCATTAAAGCTTGAAAATCTTCGAAGGTCGGACACATCTCTTGCCCGCCGAAGCTAAAGACGTGTGTTACCAGGTTCCAAAACCTTGCCGCGGCATGGAGGAAAGGAAGATGCAGCGGAGTACGGCCCAACGTGAATAGTGCATTCAAGCCGAAGCCTCGGAAGTTCAACTTTTCCGAGCCATCAAGAGAGGCTACCCAAGCTGTGAGATTTTGGATGAGGAACGCCTCCATTTTGATGCAAAATTGAGATAAAATGAATGAACCACGAAGCTGGGACTTTTATAGAGGATAAGGCACTGTTCGGGGGACACGTGTCAACAAACTGGTGGTTGCCAAGCCAAGTGGTCAGCTGACCACCTTTTTTGGTAGGTCGGCCACCCATTTGGTCTTCATTGAAAAAAACTGGTCAGCCAGCTCCCTTAGGTGGTCGGCCATGGAGAGAAGTGTGGCTTTGGTCTTGTCCTAGCCTCTAGAAAAGAGTTCCTAGCATTTCCATGCATTGGGAGTGTTGAAGGTGCGAGTTTTCCTCTATTCCGGATGCATTCTGTCATCCAGATCGTCCGAAATGCATTTTGTTTATCGAGTTGTTGTTAAGTCTTGATTATCGAGTTGTCGTTTTGTCTATCGAGTTGTTGTTTTGTTTATCGAGTCGTTGTTTTGTTTATCGAGTTGTTAAGTTTTGTCGAGTTGGCGAGTTTTGTGTATCGAGTTGTTACTCTTTGTTTGATCAACATTGTTGTGTCTTGCTTATCGAGTTGTATCGAGTTGTTACTCTTTGTTAAATCAACATTGTTGTGTCTTGCTTATCGAGTTGTAAACTTGCTAAGGTTTTGTTATTTCTTAGTAAGTTAAGTTGTTTAGTTTGTTGAGTCGTTTCACTACCTGACTTGGCAATTTTCAGTGCACAATTCCATTCAATCTCATTTTCGTGCAAAATAATGCGATGCGATGCGATGCGATGCAATGCTAAGAACATAAAATGCAACACTTTTTCAAAAAGATGTTTCATTCCATCATGCTTCCTTTGTTACAATATTTTATAACAAGGGTACAAGTTTTACAGAAAATAAAACTGCCTAATAATGTACAAATGTGCTACACCAACTAGTAAAAAAGGCAAATAAAGCAGGAACAACTATCAAGCACAGGAGTAGGAGGCCCTCTTCGTCCTCTTCTGCGGAACAACCTCTGCACCATCATCATCATCGGAATCGGAGTCGTTGCCCTCAGAATCCTCCTCGGCATCATCTCCACTACCGGAACCAGAACCAGAGTCATCCTCTCTACCAGCGGATGTCTCTGACTGGGGATGTGCAGGCTCCTCCTCCTCCCTGGACTCCTCCTCTACGACAGGTGCTCTGCGTCTGCCTCGGCCGCGAGTCGAACCCTCTCTCCCAGCTCTCCGAGGAGGCCTGGATGGCCCGGCCTGTGGCCCAGTATGTAGCGGAGGCATCTAAAAAGAAAGAGCGCAATTTGAATACATCAGCCAAAGTATGTATTTCAGATGCAGATGCAAGAAAACAACGAGGGGTGGGTGTATGCAGATACAGTACATAAATGTGGTGTGTGTCAGATGTGCTCTACACATACAGTCAATCAATGCAGTGGAATATTCAAGTTCAGCATGTCATCAGGAGTATGATAAATGCAAGAAAACTAAAGAGTACCGGGATGCCGACGATGGACAACTGCGTCTCTCTCCACAGGACCATGCCCTCCAGTGAGGCCACTAACTCGAGTAACCCCTCCGTATACTCCCTGGTAGGCTGCAGATACAAGTTCAAGTCATCAATGAGTAAATAAATAAGTACCTGAGTGGTAAACGAAAAGCAGTGGAACATACCGGTAGTGAGTCAGGATCACTGATGTATCGGTGATCGGGCATAAGGGGCTCTATCGGAATCGGGTATGAAGTCCCGTATCGCCATCCTGTCAACTCAGTCGGGATAGCTGGCCATTCGGCCTGATGATACGTCGGGGGAATCGGGGGAACCAGTCTAGCCCCACCTCTAAATGTACTGGCCCTGCTGGTAGAAGGGATATCTGCAGCTCGGGCCCGGCTCGATGATGGCATGCCAACAGACCTCCTCGTGGGAGTGCGGACACTAGTCAATGGAGGCATCAAGTATGTATGGCGGTAGGTCATGTACTCCCCCTCCTCCAAATACAAAAGTACATCAGTGCCCAGCATCGCCGACTCAATATCCTGGGGGGTGAGCCCCTCAGTGGACCGCATGTTGACTGGAGGTGCTGCGAGGACACTCTGCTCGGGGTAGCCCATAGTCTGACGCATGAAGCGGTCCCCCAAAAACCAGGCCCTACCAACGGGCCCCTCAAATAAGATCCTGTACCGGGAAGCGGCCCACCCCCCAGCAAGCTGAAATCGGGTATTTCCACCCAAGGGCGCCCAGGGCTGCCATGTGATCTGCGGATAACCAATGCATAAGCCGATTAGAAATCGTAAATGTGCAAGATGAATTAAAGATGAAAACATGAAGAACTGAGAGTTCTGAATTACCTCTATTAGCCGCATTGTGTCAAAATACTGCCGCAGGTAGGGCAAAGTCTCTCGGGCCCTCGGCCGGTACTGGCCCTCGAATACAAGTGAGTAAGGGATCGTGAGAGGCACCGCCACCTCGAGCTCCGGGGCCAGCGTCGGAAAGTACACGAAAACCCAGAGCTGTGGAAAACAAGGATAGCCATCAGAATACAGAATGCTGAGTGCAGAATGTGAATGCAGAATGTACAGAGAATGCAGAATGCTGAGAGCTGAATGCAACGTATAGAATGTAAAGTGTGCTGTGCGTGTAGTGTACAGATAACGAAAAGCAGAAATGTAAATCAAAGAGGGTAAAAAGTACCTCCCAGGCTCTCCAATAACCGTCGACTATGTTCCCCCGTCCGCGGGAGGTCGCGCTCATGTAGCAATAGAGGGTAGCTAAGCCGGCGCCACCCCAATCATACTGACTGACCCGTGCGAGGTCTACCAGGGCACTCAGCAGATAGAGTCCGACGGTGTTCCCCCTATCGGAGAACAGAGTGGTCCCAAGGAGGAACATCAAAAAACCTCGAGTGTACTGCGCTGTCTCCTCGGGAGTCTCGGGCTCAGTCCCCCTGAAATATGTGGAGAACCAAGTGTACCGGACCCTACCCGATGCTCTGTCAACCGGTGGGTGAGCTCCCAATAGATAGATCTAGGCGGCCTCACACTCGCCCATGTCCTCATCATAAGGGATCGACCAGCCTCCCATGTCAAGGCCTGTCAACACAGCGAAGTCGAACGGGGTCATAGTCATGTCCCCGGTAGCTGAGAAATGAAAGGAGTTGGTGGTGTCCCACCATCTCTCTACAAGGGCACCCATCAATGTCCTGCTAGCAGGATAGCGAGATATCACCGTGCAAAAGGGTTCGAACCCTGCCTGGTCAACCCAATCACGAACGGCCTCCGGGAGCTCTATGTACCACTCCTTCGCAACAATGGAGCCATATCCTCGTGTGACACGGGAAGACACCTGCATTCATAATGAACACATGTATTCAGTTTCAGAATGAAATGAATAAGCTGCGTGCAAATGAAATGTGTGAGCTGTGTGAAAACCAAATCAGATACAATGCTGTGAGCTGTGTGTTCAATATGAAGTATATGAGCTGTGTGTTCAGAATGGAAGTGTATGAGCTGTGTGCAAATACAAGTGTGCGCTGTGTGTTCACCTCAAAATTGGGCTGTGTGTTTAGAAATTCAACAACGGGCTGCGTGTTTAACTTTCAACAAGCGTGAGCTGTGTGTTCATCTCAAAGAATGGGCTGTGTGTTCATCTAAAAGAATGAGCTGTGTGTTCAGACTTCAAAATCAGTGGGCTATGTGTTCATCTCAAAGTTCGAGCCGTGTGTTCAACGTCAAGTGTTTGGGCTGCGTGTTCAGACTTCAGAAATAGTGGGCTGTGTGTTCATCTCAAAGTTCGAGCCGTGTATTCAACATCAAGTGTTTGGGCTGCGTGTTCAGACTTCGGAAACAGTGGGTTGTGAGTTCACCTCAAAGTTTGGGCTGTGTGTTCAACTCTCAACTAGTGTGTGCTGTGTGTTCACAATCAACAGTGGCCTGTGAGTTCACCTCAAAGTTTGGGCTGTGTGTTCAACTCTCAACAAGTGTGTGCTGTGTGTGTTCACAATCAACAATGGGCTGCGTGTTCAGAAATTTAACAGTTTGGGCTGTGTGTTCAACTCTCAACAAGTGTGTGCTGTGTGTTCACAATCAACAATGGGCTGCGTGTTCAGAAATTCAACAGTTTGGGCTGTGTGTTCAACTCTCAACAAGTGTGTGCTGTGTGTTCACAATCAACAATGGACTGCGTGTTCAGAAATTCAACAATTTGGGCTGTGTGTTCAACTCTCAACAAGTGTGTGCTGTGTGTTCACAATCAACAATGGGCTGCGTGTTCAGAAATTCAACAGCGGGCTGCGTGTTCAACTCTCAACAAGTGTGTGCTGCGTGTTCACAATCAGCAATGGGTTGCGTGTTTAGAAATTCAACAGTTTGGGCTGCGTGTTCAACTCTCAACAAATGTGCACTGTGTGTTCACAATCAATATGTGGGCTGCGTATTCAGAATTTCAAGTGATTAAGTTGTGTGTTCAAGATGCAAACCGAATACTGTGTTATAGACTAAGTGTTCAGAATAAGCTGTGTGCTAGAATGAGCAGATAAACATAGCGAAAGCATGAAATGCACGGAAAATACATAATACATTGCGAAAAATGTAAAAGTAAAGTACACACCTCCCGTGCCTGATGAGAGAGGTGGGACTCCGGCTCCTGCAATAGCAGATCCACAGGTGCTCGATCATCGAAATCGGTAAAATGGTAGAAGACGGCCCGGGGAAGGATATGCTCCCGAGGGTGGTACCTCTCAGGATCGAATGGCTGAACCCTCGGAGGTAAAGACATGATATTTGGCTCACCTCTGGCACCGGGAGGACCTCCGCCATAAGGGAAATGACCCGCCATCTCAAGAAATCTGCAAAAAGGAGCAAAAACGAGCAAAATGAGCCAAAATTGGAAAAAGTCAACAAAAGTCAACTCCCGAGAAAATGTTCCAAATATTGAGACAAACTTACCCCAAGTGGTGAAAATGGAGAAAGAAGCACCGAAATCAAAATTTAATCGGTTCAAAGTGAAGAGAACTGAAAGTTTTCGCGAAACAACTTTGTGTGGGGTGTTGGAAAACGCGTATAGAGTGCAGATCTGAGGGAGAAAATGGTTTAAGAAGGAGGAAAAGGTGATTTCGGATTTGAAGATGTGAGCAAAAAGTGTTTAGGCTGAGTACATTTATAGAAACAAGTGCGAAAGTACCAAACTGCCCCGGATTTGGGCTAGGTGGTCGGCCGACTACCTTTTCTGGTAGGCCGACCACCCCCTTTACCAAGCCTGGTCGGTGGCCTCCAATAGCCTCCAAACCTGGTCGGTGGTGCTCCCAAGGTGGTCTCCAAGGTCTCTTTGAACTCCCTGCAAATTTTGGTAGTGATCGGAGTCTCCGGCACTCGAGAAAGTACAAGGAAAGTGCACTTTTCGTCGCGAAATCCCTCCGCGGGAACTTCAACTCCAACTTTCGATGCGTGTTTCATCGTTACTCGTCAAGAGTGAGATGTATCCTTTTTGAATATGTTGTGACCCTTCCGAGAGGTAAACCGGAGGCCGCGATTGAGTCGCCCTCATCAAAACTTGCATTTCTTTGCTCGTTGTTTGTGTCAAATATGCATTCGAGTTTGCACTTATCTTGCATTGTTTTGCACGTCACTTGCATTCTCATGCACACCACTTGCATTGTTGTGTACGTTTCATTAGTATTGTCATGCCTCCATGTTTAACTTGCGTCGTCACGCACGTTTCTTCTTGCATTGCGATGCACTTTCTCATTGGCACCATGTTCGTTTGCGTTCGATATAGCGTTGAACATATGTTGCTAACTATGTTGTGCTTGTTAAGTTTCTCTCCCTTGCAGGCACGATATTGTATGTACGGTTCATTTGAGGCTGGTGTGACCAGACGAATCGCGCAGGTATTGTATCTTCTCCGTGTGAGATATAGCGAGAATTGTGATTCTCTTACATTCTTACTGCATGAATTGTAGTTTTGCTTTGCATTTTTGCTTAAAACTGTTGCATTTATGTAGACGTCCCCGAACGCCCCGGGAGGATGAGTCTCGTTCTGTTCATATTGGGTTCACTACAGTTCGGACTCTCAAATTGTCACGGTTCTAAATCTGAACCAAAGAGTCCAAATCCGGCAAATTGTTTTGAGTAAAACAGATTTTGAAAGAAGTGCCAAACATGGACTGTTTTGCCAGATACAGAGTCGCCACCTAAATATTTTTTATGGGGGAATTTAGGAAACCCTGACTCGGTGCCAAAGGCCACGTGTCCGTCATCACCAAAGTTACCTCGGCTCGGGAACTTGGGTACGATTGGGGAAGGTCACTTCGTGAGCACCCCCGCTCGCCCGATCAAAGATCGGCCTCTACTAACCATAATATCGGGTTTTGAAAATACTATGCGTTCTTATTCCGGTTATTAGCCTAGATTTACTATGTTATGCGCACAGCAAACAAGTATAGACCAAATCGTCTAAATTGGAACAAAACATTGCATGTTTGTTTTGAAAATGGTTTGCTACTCGCAAGTAGGCGAAAATGCAAGTTTTGCCACCCTCAAGTGGGCTTTAGAAAAGATGGTTTTGCCACTACCTAGTGGGCTTAAAACTTACAGTTTTAATACATTATTCCAATTTAGGTAATTCAACCTCCACCCACAAGCATTCAAGCAGTTATATCACATAAGCAAGTAGTCTCATGGTAAGCATGCTGTCATGGCAACACTCACACGCATGCAAGGATGCTAAAACATAAATGCTCACCGAGTACTCCAAGCCAAAACAGAAACTAGTTAGTAATCATATGCATGATCCTAGTTCATGTTAAGATGGCTAATTCAACACATGCAAGATGCAGCTACAATAGGCTCGGCTAATCTATGGATGACATATGATGATGCTACAACTAACACGTATTCAACTTGGAATTGAAATACAATGCAGTTAGTATGATGCGCCGAGCCCGGTGCATGCAAGACAAATGTATGGATGCATGCATGCATAGCATAAGGTATGCTAAATCAAATATGACCTAATACTAACCATCAAAAGCAGATAAGTAACAGGGAGAAAGAAGTGGGGGTTGGAAGACATACACACACGCACCCACACTTATTACAAGTTAGCCCTCACTCGGAGGGACCGAAAGAATAATACAATTTAACTAACTAACAAGCTAATTAAATATTACAGACCACCTAATTAATTAAGCAAATTAATTAATCTAATTTAAGCAATAAACAGCCTCGGGAAAAGGGTCCAATGCGATGCGTGCTCGATTCCGCTCGGATGTCACTGCCATGCACAAGCTGCCTCTGCTTTGACTGTTTTGCTTCTCTGAAGACTGCACAAGTCCCAGGGTTGCTTCTCTGAGTGCTGTGGAGCACCACCGGCCGTGAGGAATAGTCACCGGCTAAAAAATAATCCATCGGCCAACAATGGATGGCCGGTCGGCACTTAAGATGGCCGGCCGGCCAAAACTTCTTGCAAAAAAACTAGTTTGATAGCAGCAGAGGACAAAACTTGGCATGGCAATGCATTTCAAGCAATGTATGCACCAACCACATTCCTTATCATATTTATGACTCAAAGGAGGATGGGCCTCGATTCTTGGGCCACCAATCACGCATTTCCATGCATGATGGCCCAAAGAATCAAGTGTGCATGTTGATATGGAATGCAATGCACATAATCAAGCAAATTGAACTCAACCTCTATCACAAGCAATTCAAGAGGCGAAGCAAGCATGCCAATGCAATGCAATCCTAAGCATGTCGACTAGTATGCAACATGGACAATGCTAAGAAGCATACAAGGCATACAATGGTCATGCAAGACATAGGGCATGAGACAATGCAACTAACAAGTATGCAAGGCACAATGTGGGTGCTCGAGCATGCAAGCAAGCATGTGACTTCATTCAATCATGCAACTCCAATCATGCAGCAACACACAAATATGCAACAACATACAAGGTGGACATACAGCAACATGCAAAGGGGTGGGCTTAAACTAACATGGGTAGCTTGCAAGCTTGCCAAAATCAGTGGCCAATACTATGGAAGTGAGGTCCAACACACACACAAGCATGCATGCAAATATGGTCCAACACTTAAGCATATGAAGACAACCTGTAAGCACAAAAACATGGACTAATGACATGCAACATAAGCTCTGAAAATCATGTTAAAATGGTGCCAAACCAAGCCAACAAGACAAGCATAAGCATGCAATTAGAGGTCCAAAACTCAAGGCAAGCTAAGGAGGTATTGAACTACCCTTAGCAAAACCAAACATGGCATGAATTAAATGACCAAAAGCGGAGTTTTAGCATATTAAAACAAAGCCTAAAGACCACTTAGATGGCATCTAAATGACTTAAATTCAAGGGCATGCACAATGACCAAACATGGAGCATAAGGCACAACCTCATAAGGCATCAAAGAGGCATCAAAGGCAAGCATGCAAGCATGTCACGAGGACTGAAATGATGCTATAAGTGGTGTCAAACCACTGAAATAAATCAAACAATGCATGCTTAACACTTCACACATTTAAAGCCTACAAGCTAAACAATGTAAAGGGGCTATGCAATGCATGCCATGGTCGACCAAAACAACTAAAGGCAGACCTTAAGCATGGAAAAACAAGTACAAAAGCTTCACAAAGAAGGGCCTAAAACATGCTTGAACAAGGGTCAAAGCCTAGATGCATGTTAAGGCTAAATGATGGCATTACAAGACATGTATGCAAAGCATGCAAGGTGTGTCCAAACCAACTCAACACAATGCTATTTCATGGAAAAATAAGCATAAATATCAGTCAAGGCATGGTCAACACACACTTAAACTAGATGCTCCCTCAAGAGGCAAAAATAGCCCTTTTCAAGGACAACAAGGAGAAGGGGTGACCCTCTCCTTTTTAGGACCTCAAGGCACCATCCTCACCACTGAAATCCCTCAAGATTTCAGTGGTGAGGAGGCCCAAACACAATGGTCCCGGAGCTCACCAAAAATGCACAAAAACAAAGGCCAAACAAGCCTTAAGAGGGGTCAAACAACCTCAAAGCTCAAACCACTCTTAAACAACTATTTAAAGGACTCAAAAACAGAACTTTTATATATTATATGCAAAGCCTAAAAATAGTTGCAAGATAGGTAAATAAGCTATGCAAAAATGGGGTATTTAAAGGTAAAGTCCTTACCCTTGAAGACCTCTTTCAAGAACAGCACTCCAGCTGCTTCTTTGGCTCCAAACCAGTCTAAAAACTTCAAGAAAAGACCTCTGGCCCCTCAGCAATCAAGAAAAGGTGTAAGACTAGGTGTTTGTGTGCAATAATGAGGCTAAACACACACACTAAGCTCAAAAGAGAGAGATATAGATATAGGATAGATACACAACTCAAACCCTAAAACCAGAGCTCTCTATCAAAATCTTGTCCAACCTCAAAAGAGGGAGAAGAGGCCCCTCTTTATAGACAATCCCTCTTGTCAAGCTTCCAAAGCAAGCTAGATAAGAGAGAAATCCCTCCATACACGTGTATGGAGGGGAGCAGAGTGTATGCCAGCTGTGCTAGCTGGCATAAAAATATCTGCAAAAGCAGATGAACAGTGATCGGCCAGCCAAAAATGCAATTTGACCAAAATAGATGGCCGGTCGACCATCTAGAGTGCCGGTCGGCCAAATATTTGGCCGGTGGCAACAAAACACAGCCGGTGGCCTCAAGCCATGGCCGGTGGAGTGTGGGGATGTCTCATAAGCCATTCCCTGCCCTCTAAAGCAAAACACAAGTGTTTGGTGCAAAACCAGACACAAAACAGTCGAGTCGAGAGATCCTGACGCAGGGCGCGTAGCCGAGACCTCCGGGAACTCAAGACGAACACAAACAAGGATGATCACCGAGTGTTCAAACGGTGACGTCCAAGTCTTGAGGACGGTCAAAAATGGGGTGTCTACAATTTATTGTGAATATTTGCTTCATTACAGCTCGCTGCTTTGCATTGTCATGAGTTGCGTTCGGCTTTGTGCATATCATTTTGCATTTTGCCCCCTGCCTGCGGGCACATCTTTGTTTATCTCGCTTGTTTGTTTAAGTCTTCGGCCTTGTCAAAAATGGGTCGTCTCTGGGCTTTGACATTCACTCCCGTCACTTATAACTTCCGAGTTCTGTCAAAGAGGGGCAACTGTAGACACTCCATTTTTGACCGACCTTAAGACTCAGACATCGCCAATTGAGCGCTCGGTGATGGTGCATATTGTGCTCGTTCTGAGGTTTCAGAGTCTTGGCTGTGAGTCTTTCCTCCGGATTTCGGGGCTCTTTTGTGCTTTGTCTAGGTTTGCGAACCAGGTCCTGTTTTCTCTATTTTCTCGTCCCAAAAGGAGGGAGAGGTCTCGTAGACCATCTCTCAGTGGCTGTAGGCTACGTTTCGTGGTCGTAGGCCATTTTTCCCGTTTAAAGACCAATTTCTGATTTTCGGAGCCGTCGGCCGTGTGCCTCGGTTCGGGACCGCTTAACTACCTCCGTTTGCTCTAGTTTTTGGCACACACCTTGTTTCCTCTCTTTTGAGGGACACTGTGGCCTGAGAGACCACCTTCGTGGTCGCACGCCATTTCTGGTACCTAACAGCCTATTTTCGGGGCCCCGGGGCGCGTGTTTTGGCCCCCGAACCCTCGTTTTGCATCGGTTAGGGTTCATTTTTGGTATGGACCCTATTTTCATTGTTTGGAAGGTGTTAGGATGGTGGGAGACCAGCAATTCTTTTGAAAACTATTTTCTCTCTCCTCCAGCCGATTTTCTTGACAAAAAGCTGGTTTTTCTCACTTTTAGACCTTAATTTCTGGTCTTCGATACCACCATTGTGTTGTACTCATCTGGGAGGCCACCAATATGGTAGGCCGACCAGCTTTTTTTCCTGATCCTTTTGAACCTTGCTAGAAAGCTAGTTTTTCTCTCTCCTGGGTCACATTTTCTAGTCTCCCACCACACAGCTGTACTCTACTCATTTGGGAAGGCACCTTTCTGGTATGGCCGACCAGCATTCCTTCTTGACCTTTTTGAACCTTGGTCGGCCGGCCAGGGAAAGTGGTCGGCCGACCACTTGGACTGGTCAGCCTACCTTTTGCTTTTTGGCCTTCCTGAGCTGCATACAACTGTGCCAGCTGTGTAGCATTTGACCCACTGTCCTAGATTTTGAGCCTTTTGTTGGTCTTTTTAAGTTGGTTTTGACCCTTTTGCTTAGCTTTTTAGAGAAGCTTGACTCTTTTGTCAAGCTTCTTGAGGAAGCTTGACCCTTTTGGTCTAGCTTCCTCAAGAAGCTTGACCCTTTTGGTTAAGCTTCTTTGAGAAGCTTTGACCCTCTCTTAAGGCTTCTCCAAGAAGTCTTGGCTCTTCTCGTCTATAAAACCAACACTCCCCCTCCATTTGCAAGGGTTAGAAAAACCAGCTAAGGCATATACACTCCACCCTCCATATCTCTCTCATCCAAGCTCAAATACCCCATTGTTCTTGGCCATTACACCACACCTCATAGCCTACCACCTCCACCATCCATTCAATCATCTTGGAGCTATTTTTCAGAGGTTGAAGACTCACCTTCTTGGTCCAGAACTTGCTGCATTGCTGTGCTACAAGGGTAAGTCCTCATTTTCCCCTTTTTTGCATTATTTTGCTTCATAACTTAGCCTTATTTGTAAGCATTTATGGGTTTTGTTATAAACTGAAAAGTGTCTTATTTTGATTTTCTCTTGAAGTTTTCTTAAGGATACTTTTCTGTTTGAGGTCATATACCTCCTTGTATGCTCTATCCCTCTTTGTAGGCTTATTTTGCTTCATATCTTAGCCCTACTTATGAGCATTTTCGAGATTTGTCATAAACTGAAAAGAGTCTTATTTTGAGCCCCTCTTGATGTTTGATTAAGGGTATTTTTCTGTTTGAGATCATTTACTTCCTTGTATGCTTGTTTGCCTCTTGTTTTGAGCCTTGCATCTAGGCCTTTGTTGCATGCTTTATTTGGCCTTCTAGCCACTGAAATCCAGTGGATTTTCAGTGGCTAACATACTATTTTGAGAGCCAAAATCAGAGGGGGGTGACCCCCTCTCTCCTTGTCTTGTTTGTTGGCCCTTTTGGCCTTCGAAAGGGGCTCCATCTTACATGCTTTGAAGTCTTGTTTCAGGCCCTATTATGAGAGTTTTGAGGTCTGCCTTAGCTCTGCCCAGAGCCCTTTTGGCCATATTTTTTTTATCCCTCATGCATGTGTGGAGCAATCCTCCTCAAGGCCTTTTAAGGGGACCTTTCATTGCATGTTTCATTGACCCATTTCAGGGCCTTTTTAGTGAGTTTTAGGGCTGTCATAACTGATTTCCTGAGTTAGTTTTGCCATTTTACATGTCTATCTTGTATGTGTTGAGTAATCCACCTCATGGCCCTCCAAAGGAGCCCATCATTTTTGCATGCATTGGATACATTTCAGTGGTTATTTGGGCATATTTTAGCATACCATGTTCTTATTTGTGGCTAGTTTGGTGACCTCTCTTGTGCTTCATATACATGTCATGTAAACCATGCTTACTAGCCTATGTCGCATGTTGTTTTAGCCCTTCATGTTAGCACCTTTTGGCCATGCTTGAAACTGATTTGGTGCATGTTTAGGACTGCCTTGGCTCTGTTTTCATGCCTCATGATCAAATAATGCTTGCTTTGCATACTTGTGGTTCAATGCATTTGCCTAGTTTTGAGTTTTGGGGCTTATTTCGTGCATTGGGTGACATGTTTCTATGATTTGGGACCATTGAGCATCTTATTTCAGAGCTGGAAATTGCATGTTTGTATGCCATCTTTCATCCCTTGCCATGCTTTGGTAGAGTGGCATTTGATGCCTTAGGACCGGTCGCTTGCATCGTGCATGTTTGCATGTGTTTTGGTTGTCTCATTTCCATCACATGGCCACTAATGTGAGTATAGCTGAGGTCTACTCATGTTGGTGTAAGCCCATCGTGCATTGTGTATGCCATTTTAGTCCATAGTATTGCGTATGCTAGGTTGCATGTTAGCGCGATGTGTTGTGCATGTTATGTTGTTAGTATTGTGTATGCCATGTCATTCCTCGTATTGTGTATGCTAGGTTGTTAGTCGCATTGAGTATGCCATAATTCATGAGCGTTGTGCATGTCATATAGTTCATAGCATTGTGCATGTTAGTCGCATTTGCATCACTTAGTTGCATCACATTAGGGTCGCATGATAGATTTGCATTGGTGCATGCCATCCTACTTGTTGCATTGTGTTTGGGGTAGGAGTTAGGCCAAACACGGAAAACGAGGCGCGTTTCGTACTCAAAGTGACGAAACATGTCTCAATTCCCAGTTGCCCACACTTTGGATTATACATGATGGAGTCTAGGCCTTGTCGTGTTCATTTGTGCATTCATTCCATATCAAGTCGTGCAATTCGATCCCTTGGCCATCATGCATCGAGATGCATGGTTGGTGGCCCGAGGATCGAGGGCTGTGCTTCCTAGAGCTTATGCAAGGACGGGGAGTGTGGTCGTGCACACCTTTGTTGAAAATACCTTGCCATGTCTCTCTCTTGCTTTGTGTTGCAGAAAACCAGGATCCAGGGGCAGAAAGTGGTCGGCTGACCAGGTTTTCTGGCAAGCCGACCACCTTTTTTTGGTATCCACCACAAAGGGTGGTCGGCAGGTGTTTCCCAAGCCAATAGCTAGTCGGCAGTCCTCCCAGGGTGGAGTTTCAGCCTTCTGGAGCCTTGTGCAACTTTCGGAAATCAATTGCAAACAAAGGCGAGATGAGGCATCGCGATGGAATTTCCCGACAAGGCAAATTGAGCATGCATACACCCTCCATCATTTCGAGCAGCGCTGAGGCAGTCCATTGCACGTTGCATAGCATGCTAGTTTACTTTGCTCACCTAGTTAATTTGTTAAGTAATTAGTGTTGTGTAATAATTCGTTATTTATTTTGGTTCTGTATTATTTATTCGGACCCTCCGAGCGAGGGCACAATTGTAATAAGTATGCGTGTATGTGATGTATGTCTTCCAACCCCACGTCTTTCTCCATTTTATTTACCAGCTTATGATGGTTAGATTAGGGCATGTTTCAATTAGCATACTTATGCTTGCATGTTTGCATCATTCATTTGTCTTGCATGCACCGGGCTCGGCGCATCATACTAACTGCATCGTATTTCAATTCCAAAGTTGAATATGTGTTAGCTGTAGCATTTCACATGCCATCTGTAGAATAGCCGAGCCTATTTTAGTTGCATTTTGCATGTGTTGCATTAGGCATTTCTGTATAGCTAGGATCATGCATGGATTTCTAACATAGCTTTTGTTTTGGCTTGGAGTACTCGGTAAGTTTTATGCTTTAGCATCCTTGCATGCGTGTGAGTGATTACCATGATAGCATGCTCATCATGAGGCTAACTGCTTATGTGATATACCTGCCTGAATGCCTGTGGGTGAAGGTTGGATTATCTGAATTGGAATAATGCATTGACTGTGAGTTTTAAGCCCACTAGATAGTGGCAAAACCATCTTTTCTAAGCCCACCCGAGGGTGGCAAAATCTGCATTTTAAACCTACTTGCGAGTAGCAAACCGCTTTCAAAAAACAAACATGAAATGTTTCGTTCAATTCAGGCGGTCCAGTCTATACTTGTATGCTGTGCGTGTCACGTAGTAAATCTAGGCTAATAACCGGAATAAGAATGCATAATGTTTTCAAAACCCGATATCATGATTAGTAGAGGCCGATCTTTGATCGAGCGAGCGGGGGTGCTCACGAAGGGACCTTCCCCAATCGTACCCAAGTTCCCGAGCCGAGGCAACTTTGGTGATGACGGACACGTGGCCTTAGGCAAACGAGTCAGGGTTTTCTAAATTCCACCATAAAACATATTTAGGTGGCGACTCTGTATCTGGCAAAGCAGTCCATATTTGGCACTTCTTTCAAAAAAATCTATTTTCAAAAATGATTTGCCGGATTTGGACTCTTTGATGATTCATCGGTCTTGCATTGCACTCTGCGAGATTAGATACAGGACTGTGACATTTGAGTCCTGAACTGTAGTGAGCCCCAAATAAACGGGGGGGATTTCCCTCCTAGGACGTTCGAGGACGTCTACATGCTCAAACTAGGGGCAAAAGATGTCAGATAATGCGCTCGAAGAGTCAAAGATGAAGATCGGCAAGAATGCCAAATCCTAGAAGGGAGAAAAGAAGAAAGTATTGCTGAAGGACAACCGAGTTCCTATCCACAACACTAGGGGCAAATTCAGCCCCCATCGGCTGGACTTCTTCAGCATCAACAAACAACATCCATTCTTCTGGATTCAGATGGCTTTGAGATCCAAAAACCATTTGGCATGGACAAAGCTACACTTTTACCCTTGAGAGGCTTGCGGGGCCAAAAACCTGGAAGGGCGACCCAGACAAAAGTTAGAGCAAATGAAAAAAGAAAAGAAAAAGAAAAATGAAGAAAATGCGAAAAATGAAAAGAAAAGAAAAGATGAAAAAAAGAAGAAAAGAATTGAAAAGAAAAGAAAAACATAGCTTGCAAGGTTGAAAACCCAGAAAGGGCGGCCTTGGCAAAAGTTAGAGCGCAAAAGGAGAGGTTAATACACGAGTGTAACCGGAACTACGTAAGGCTTAATTCCCATGTTTGGGATACGTAGGCAACTTCATTCTGAAGTCCAGCCATAAACACTTCCAAATCGATTGTGTCCATGTAATGGTTCTGACCATCTTTGTCTTCTCTGTATCCAAGAATTCGGTTGTGGTCACCACTTGGAGAATTGGTTACAGTGTGCTGCGGTACTATTCAAACAAGGGGCAACTTTCCGTTGCCATACAGTGTGCTACGGTGCTATTCAAGAAAGGGGCAATTTTCCATTGTCATATAGTGCCGTTCAGACAAGGGGCAATTTTCCATTGCTTCCGATTCCAGGTTGTGCGTCTCAAGAGTAGGTTTCGTGCTCGTTGAGCAGTGGTCGTTTGCAAAAACAGTTTTTGAGAATTTTTACTGAGGTTGACTAATTCTCTTGAAAATTATTCTATTTTTCCAAAACTGGGCCATATCTTGGACCCAAAAAGGAAAATTTTCAGTGCTCACAATCTAACTTGCATGATTTTGAATTAGAAAAGTTGAACACGCATATTAATCTAACTCTCATATTGGTCAAAATTGTTTTAGTAGAAAGTCAAAACAAAAAATGGTCAAAATGATGAACTAGGGGCACAGTTGAGTTAGGTGTTCTGTCTTTTCCCCATTGCAAACATACTTGCCAGAAAAGGCACTCTACTTGCTAGAAAGGGCACCGTATTTACCAGAAAGGGCAAAACTGAAGCTAACAACAAAGGGCTGAAAGCTCTCAACATCCTCCAAGCAACGAGGTATCAAGCCAAGTGCGAAGCACGAACTGGATTGGATCAAGATATTCCAATCCCTCGTCTGGACACATCTGATCACATCCAAACTCCCTAGTAGAGCATCGTCAACCGATGTTAGCTGCAGATTGGCTACACACCCAGTTGTAGTGCAACCCCTCTGTGGGGGGAGTTCACTATTGTGAGCAGAAGAAGAAGAAGAATTTAGCGGAATGCTAAGGACAAGAGCCGTAACTTTTTGTTTATCCGTCAACCACCCAGGGGAGGGATAAAAAGAAGAATAGAGAGATGTGCGTGGAGAGAAAAGTGAGAAAATGGCTTTTCAGAAAAAAAGAGATTGAGTGCCAGAGTGATGTGAGAGTCACAAATAAGAAAGGGTGGGAAACAATACCCGAAGAAACTGGCTCCTTGTGGACTGAGAGGTCTCTCGTCTTTGTAACACATCTGAGGGTTGTGTGCGTGTTTTGTTTGTTTTGATTCTTGTTTTGAGTCGTTTCGAGTGTTTCTCGATGTGTTTAGGTTGTTTACCTTTTGTTTTCGTTTGTTGAGTCGTTTTGGCTGCGGTCGGTCGTAGGCTCAATACCCAGTTGAGAACTCATTTCTCGATTTCGAAAAAATCATTTTGTGCTTGGAGTGCTGTGCCATTCTCCACATTTGTCCAAAACAGGTTTTGTTCTTTCTCAAAACCGCAGGGTTCAACCCAGGTCATGTGAGAACAGTGAAACCAGGACCTATCTGAAGCTATATAGGTTCCGGGCTGCGAAGCCAAAGAAAAGAGGGAAAATTTGGAGCATCTGAGTTTGTTTCAACTTTTGCATGTTTTGTTATTGCATCCCGTATGTTCAGATTGAACTGTTTATTCAGAATGAGCCATGTGCAAAGTAAACCGAATACTGGGTTATGAGCTGTGTGTTCAGAGTGAGCAGTGCATTGTATGAGCCGTGTGCAGAATAAACCGAGTACTGTGTTATGAGCTGTGTGTTCAGAATGACCAGTGCGCTATATGAGCTGTGTGCCAAATAAACCGAGTACTGTGTTATGAGCTGTGTGTTCAGAATGAGCAGTGTGTTGTACGAGCTGTGTGTTCAAAGTGAAAAGAATATTGTGTCAACTGCTTCAATGCCAGAATGACGATTAGAAGTGCTCTCTCTGAGTATCGTTCCATGCCAGGGCATCTTGGCTGTGTTTGCAATGAGTTCCTATGAGATCAACTGCGACAGTGGAAACTAGAGTTCGAATGGCTGTTGCCTAGAACACAAAGTTTGGAATTTTTGAGACTAAAGTCTGGTTTAAATACCCAGGGGTGTATCCTCGGCTTGAAATCTGTATGGAAGCCCCATAGGTTGAGGTAGCAAGTTTGCGCCTCGGTCTTGGATACTGATCCAACCTAGTCTGTCACCCCGTTGAAGAATAGGGAAAGTTGTAAATATGATAAGGAAGAAAAGCGGTATCCGTGGTTCCCCCAGCAGATGTTGCTCCTCGTCAGCATTTCTGGCCCTTTGTACTGTAAGTTGAAGGCACGATATTGTATATACGGTTCATTTGAAGCTGGCACAACCAGACGATATTGTATGTGTTTCAGTCAGAGGAACTCTGGGTGAGATCATTCCTGTTCTCTTGAACTCGTTTGGATACCTTTCTCCTCTCGCATGAGACGCGCTTGGACGTATTCGCATCCCTTTCTAGTCTAGGAGACCTTAAATCCTCTGAAGGTGCAATTGTTTTGGTGTTTGTCGTGCCCGAACGACTTCCGGTGGTCTGGTATAACCACCTGCCTGTGTTTGTTGTGAGTTCCTAAGAGATCAACTGAGACGGTGGAAACTAGAGTTCGAATGGCTCATGCCTAGAACGCAAAGGTTCGGGATTTCTGAGACTAAAGTCTGGTTTAAATACCCAAGGGTGTATCCCTGGCTTAAAATCTGTATGGAAGCCCCATAGGATAAGGTAGCGGGTATGCGCCTTAATTCTGGATACTAAACCAACCTAGTCTGTCACTCTGTTGAAGAATAGGGAAAGCTACGACCATAGTCAGGGAGAAAAGTAGTACTTGTGGTTCAACCGAGAAGAAGGGAAAGATTCCCATATCAGCATGAGGTAGGACATTGCTGAGGTAGGTCATTGCCAATTGCCCTTGTAAGGTACCTTCACTTCCTAACTACTACATCACCTAGTATGTCTATTGCATTGTACATAGCATTTATCGCATGCATTCACTGCCTATCCATTGTATCGCCTGCGCCTTTCCGTGTTAAGCTTAGTCTGGCATGTGTCGAGACTTTTCGCGTTAAAGCATGGTTATGTGATTATGTGTACGCGCCTATTCCACTAAGGGAATTGTGGTTTGAGGGTGACGACACCATTTCTGTGTTAGACGTGGTTTGTTTGTGTCCATACCTTTTCTAGGCAAGATATGGTTTGGCCGCACGCCTTATCCACTCCATCCATTGCATTTTAGCTATTACATTGCATTGTACATAGCATTTATCGCATGCATTCACTGCATATCCATTGTATCGCCTGCATCCTTTCCATGTTAAGCTTAGTCTGGCATATACCCATACTTTTCGCGTTAAATCATGGTTATGTGATTATGTGTACACACCCACACCACTAAGGGAATTGTGATTTGGGGGTGACGGCACAATTTCTGTGTTAGGCGGGGTTTGTTTTGTGTCTATGCCTTTTCTAGGCAAAATATGGTTTGGCCGCGCACCTTATTCACTTCATTCATTGCATCTATTGTATTGTACTTTGTTTTGTTGTATTCAGCATTTACGATCACGATCTTTCTTTAGCAGATCATTCCTCACTTATATCATACCACCCAATTACTTGTACTTTGTGGTCTCCCTGCGAAACACATAGTTTTGCATGTGCTCGCACCTCTTTCACGTTGAAACACGGTTCTGTTATGTGTAAGCATCCATGCTGGGCTGGGCTAGCACTGAGGATGTAGGCACTTAGCCTGTGTTAGGTGTCGTTCGGCTCGTGCCCACTGCCTTTTCAGTGTTAAAAGTAGTCTGACGTTGCATCTCCATCCCTTTATGATATTTGTGTGGTTTTGTACTGCTTGTGGTTTGATTATCTCAATTACATTGCATATCATTTCCATTGTTTCGTTACATTGTATATCATTTACATTGTTTTGTTTTTTTTTTTTATATTGTGTATCTTTTGCTTTCTGCCCCTGAACTACGCTGGTTTGATTCCTTGCAAAGGGATACGTAGGCAGCCTGCAGGCGCAACCATTTATTTATCTGTATTTTGTTTGTTTGTCCAAGTCTTTGGCCTTGTCAAAAATGGGTCCTCTCTGGGCATTGATATTCACTCACATCACTTCATGACTCTGAGCTCTGTCAAAGAGGGGCAATTGTAGACAACCCATTTTTGACCGCCCTTAAGACTTGGGCATTGTTGATGGTTTACTTGGTGTTGAAAGTTGTGCAGTGCAAAGGTCCGATTCCTTCGGCAAGAGGAGAGTCAAATCCTAACCTCACACCCCATTTTGGACCAAAGCTATTTTTGAATGGTTTTTAGACCTTAAAACCCTCTCTTTCAAAACATTTTTTGTAATAACCCGACCCTCGTACATATTTTTTGAGATATTTTCAGTCCCTTATCCTGCGCATTTAAATGCTTATTGTGAAATTCCATGTTAAATTAAGTTAAGTAAGTGAATCCTATGTTTATGAATGTATATCTGTTTCATAAGAAAAAGATCTGTTACAAGTAGAATGTTTGGATCATAAATTGAAGGTCGTAGAAGCTTAATAACCTGACCCTGGCATGTGCTTCTGACATGTTTAAGTCTTTTAATTTGTGCATGGAAATGCTTAATGGAAAATTTTGTGTTTATATCTGTTGGATAAGAAAAGCATCTGTTACAATTAAAACGTTTAGAACAGAAATTGAGAGCCTTAGAGGCTTGATAATCCGGAATTGTTTTGACATTTGGAATCTGCATGATTTTTAAGCTATAATGAGATTCTTTGTGAAATTTCAATTTAGGATGATTAAACGATTGATATTTGTCCTTATTCACATTATATATATATATATAACTATGTAATATGTCCCTTAAAACACTTTGACTTGGGAGGCAACTATCTCTTGAGAGAAAAGATTGGGTTAGAGAGGGGTTTGAGAAGTAGGGTGAAGAAGATTCTCCAAGGGGGTTGAGAATTTGGGAGACTTAAACTCAAGGTATGTAAAAGTTTAATTACCTCATCTCTTGTCTTGGATGGGAATTTTTGGTGTATGGGTAGAATTTTCTTTGATATGGGATGTGTATGGATTTAATTGAGAAGATGTGTTGATGTTAGATTGATTTAGAAATTCAATCTCATCCTATCCCTTATCTATGCATGATCATGCTCAATTATGAACTTGGATGATCTTATGGTATAAAATTCTTCATGTTTATGTTATGCTCATGAAGTGCAAGGGACAAGAATGAATATATGTTTGCAATACTTTGTATAAGATGTATGTTGACTATGGAATCATGTGTCCACATGTTGTGTCTCCTAAATTACATGATGTTTAAACCATATTTTATGAATTAAAGGATCTATTTTGGACCTTGTTGAAGTCACCAAAGAATTAGATTTTTGGAGAATTTCGGACAGGTTTTTGGCAGAATCGCCGCACGTGCGGGAGTCAATGCTGCACGTGCAGCAAATGGGGTGAATTTTGGGCTTGAACACTGTCTAAAAAGCACATGCGGGGCATCACTGCCGCATGTGCGGGAGGATTTGCCGCATGTGCGGGGCTCACAGCCGCACGTGCGGCCCAAGGTGGAAAAAGTGGTTTGCTTCTTTTGACCTGTTTGACCCCCTGGGATAGTTGAAAATAATATTTGAAATGTTTAAAATGCTTTTTTAATTTACTGGAAGTTAACGACTGAATTGCGAATGTAAGAAGAATTTGAACTAACTTGTGAGTTCTATGTGTGTGTAGGGCACACTCCGGGAAGAAGTAGCGTTCCGCCACAACACTGTGAGTAATAGTACTATAAATGTACATTATTTCCGTTAATAATTATTATTATTAACATTCTGTTCTCTGTGGTCAATTAAGTTAACATGTATGCGGAGTGAAAATTGGTGTGAACTTATGTAAGCGTTGAAGAATTTGGCACACACCGATATGATACAGATATCTACCTATAGTGGATCATCAAAACAAATAATTGGATAAGACTACAAGTTGTTTTGTACGTTAATAACCGTTGTGAAATTATGTTAAGTATCAGATTAACCTCTGAATGACTCAAGCCGGAGTAAGAATTGAATGTCAGTAACACGATTATGTGACTCACGTTATGATGTGAATGGCTTCACTCTTATTAATGTAATGGAGCATTTACCTTCTGTTCATCGTTAATATTATTGTTCTGTTATTGTGGGACAATTATGTCACTTTATGAGAAAACATGGGGAAACTCTAAGAGCATTATTGGGTACTACGTTCTGTTTATTATTGATAATGGATACTAACATTCTGTTATCTGTAAGTCAGTTGTGTGGATTCATGACAAACAAGTGGAACGTAAGTGCATTACGAGACTATGGTATCTACGTATCTCTGGACTCGTTTAATCTGTAATACGCTCTTACCTTTATTGGTAAATAACAATAGCACTTAATTACGTAAATTAGTTATGTCGACTCATGTGAATGAATGAAAGAACCTGTATGTCTCTGTATAGCTCTGGGACTAGTCCATTCTAATAATTTCTGGTATGGAGCAAAGTGCTGTACGGAACTAAGTGCGGCAAAGCGAGTCACCTCTAGAATCCGTACGAGCCACCTTTTGAGTCCATACATATGTGAACTGGGCTTAAAGCCGATGTGAAAGTTATGAGGCCTATGGCCATTTTGTGAAAGTTATGAGGCCTATGGCCATTCTATGAAAGTTATGAGGCCTATCGCCATTGTGTATGATTTGTTAGTATGAAACAAAGTACTGTACGGAACTAAGTGCTGCAATGCGAGTCACCTCTAGAATCCGTACGAGCCACCTCTTGAGTTCATACACGCATGATAAGGGCTTTATGCCGTTCTGTATAAGGGCTTAATGCCACTCCCTTCACGGGCTTAAAGCCATTATGTTTCAAGACTGGGCCTAAGGCTGTTCTGGAATTAATGCAGAATCAAATTAACCGTATGCCTCTCTATTTATATACGCACTGATATATATTATAATTCAAGATAAGCATTAAATTGTTTATGTACTATTATTCACTGAGCTTCGCTCACTTTGTGTTACGTCTGTTCTGTAGGTAATCACTTTGGAAGTCTGTCTTAACCCTTGATGCTCGCCCTTCAGTTATCAACCTCAGTGTGTCCAGGCACCCAAACCAAGCCATGTATTTCTGTGAAGTTTTGTTAAGATTTCGGCTTGCACTTTTTGCACTTTAATTGTTATCTAAAGTTTAAATGTACGTATATGACCCCCTTTCTTTACTAACACTTGGTCATACACTCAGAAAAGGCGGCTGAGTATGTATATGTGATCCTGGCATGTTAGTATAGCTCAATGGCTGTTAATCTGTTTGTTATTTTTTTAATATTAAATGCTTCCGTTCAGGCCCCATACGTTATAAACATCAGGTTTTATGTCCGTTTCTGAGGTGGTCATGCCCAAACTTTTAGGGGCGGGTTTGGGGCGTGACAAGTGGTATCAGAGCACGAGTTGCCATCTCACACACGAATCCATTGAGCTTTAGGATGTCTAGAAAGACTTAGGCATCATATATTCCAAAAGAACATGGAAAGATTGTTGGCAACGTTAAATGTATATGTTTTACCTGCTAACTCTGATGGTTATGATCTATGTCTATTGTATATTCTTTTATTGCCTCTATTTATCTTACATAGATTGGTGAATAATGCAAGACATGCAGATGGGATTAAATCAATAACATTGCACTGCGGAAGGATGGTAAGGATTTGAGTTGATTGGTAAGACAGTTTATATGTAAATGATTAGACGAAATGTGTGTTATCGGTTGATAGATATCTGTGGGAAATGATAACGGCATAATTGAGCTTTTGAGCATCCATTTAAGTGAATTGATCAAACTTTAAGTATGAGATATTTTTAAGATCAAGGAAATGCTATATGTGATACTCTAACTTGGTGCTATAGTTATGTCTTCTTTACTATAACAATGTTTAGACTTGTGACTTTGAAAAGTTACTGTGTGTAGATATTTGATAAGATGTATTGCATGATAGCTAGCATTGTGCTGAGTCTAACCGGCTATGTTAAGAAATGGCGCATATAGTGACCCTCTTAGAATTGTGTAAAAGGTTAATTGAATGTAATTCTGTTCTACTAATTGTTAAAAGGGATTAGGAAATTAACTATGGACCTTGGAACCACCTAAAATTAATGTGGTTTTGTGAACTGAGAAATTATTGACGATTCCTGATGGGGAACCGAAGAAATTATTGATGGTGGTGAATGGGTTATGTATATGTGTAATCGGGATTTGTTTATGGGAATCTATAATCTGAAATCTATAATTGTAATCTGTTGTGCTATGTGTAATCTGAAATCCGTAATCAAGATTTCTTGTAAGGAATGGTTGAACGACATGAAGGACTTCACCCATGTTATGTGTCTGCTCACATGATACTTGTAAAGAGAAGATGGATCGTTATTGACTGCTTTGAGATCAATTGAATGCTTGGGATCTGATAATTTCCCACAAGAACGAAAACACTGCTTATGGGTATTAATGATATAAGATTGAGAAGTCATTTCTGTGCTATATTTCTATGTAGATATGCAAATGTTAGATGTTGCAATTGTCAAGTTAATTCCTATTTTGTAGTTGAAGGTTACAATATAAACTGTTCTGTATGACATTGTGAACTTTGATAGAAACAAATGGAAATGGAATATACTAAATTAATGTTTGATTAAGGGTATGCATTGGGCGCTTACCTCCTATTGCAGGTTTATACGGATTTGAACGATATTCATTACATGGTTACGAATTGATTTATTATCATAAGGAACTAATTTACCCACAAAGTACTAACTGAGGAATTAGTTGGATAAATGATCCTTTTGTTATACTTTGCATATTTTGTTTTGATATTATGAAGTCTGAAAGAATGTGGTTCTTATAGTTATGACCCGACAAATGAATCTGGTAGGATCTACGTATGCAAAGTAACTGGTCACTCTGTCTGTGTTAATTGACTGGGCTAGATGATTGGTCTCTAAGTTATGTATGGTGGCTTACTAACCCGCTGTAATTATAAATTGTGAATACAAACCATGTGGAAGATCTCATACCTTACAGTAGGAAGAGAAAGAATTAACTGAATTGTGGAATACTGAAATGATTAAAGAGAGGCCAAATTAATGTGCGTTGTAGCAAGAAGAAATATTTATTGAGAGAGAATGCACATCTTATTGTTGTGACTGATTAATTAAACATGACTTAAATTCAATTCCTGCCCTTATCTTGGGATGGTTTCCCTTGCTTGAAAAGATGGTTGTTGTATTTGTTTCTATTGCTCGGATCCGAACTTATGATGGTATGACTAAGTGACTATCATGGCACATCTGTATGAATCTGCAAAATTATATGCTACTTGCTTTGGTATTATCGTAACGGTTTGATTTAGAGCATGGTTCTTTTTGTGTTACTAGACTAGACATAATGCCATGAGATATTAATGATGTATACTGCGATTCTCCTTTTTATCGTACTGACCTTGCTAAAAACTATTGCATATAACTCTAAACCAATGTAAAGGTATGACGTTGAAATGCCTTCGAAAATAAGGGGATATATGAATTATGTGCTTAAGGGAAACGATAGCTATTATATTCCTGTATTTGAAAATTGTATGCTTCTATATCTGAAAATTTATGCTATGGGACTTATTGACAGGAAAATATTGTGATTATAAACTCGACTGTGGATTTTATAGTAATCCCATGGAATAAGTATATGAGGTTGTTTTCTTTTATTCTACGTGCCTGAAATAGACATTAGAACAACTAGTTGGATCAAATTATGAAATGCTTATGATGTTAAGAACTTTGGAATAATTGTGATAAGTGTTGGGCTAGCCTGTGAATTGTTGAACCGACGGATGTGAACATCTATGCCAACATTGGACGTTAATGCGAGACTAAGATTTCTAATCTCTTACATGGTAAAACAAGTTTGAGGGACCAAACTTATTTAAGGGGGGGAGAGTGTAATAACCCGACCCTCGTACATGTTTTCTGAGATATTGTCAGTCCCTTATCCTGCGCATTTAAATGCTTATTGTGAAATTCCATGTTAAATTAAGTTAAGTAAGTGAATCCTATGTTTATGAATGTATATATGTTTCATAAGAAAAAGATCTGTTACAAGTAGAATGTTTGGATCAGAAATTGAAGGTCTTAGAAGCTTAATAACCCGACCCTCGCATGTGTTTCTGACATGTTTAAGTCTCTTATTTTGTGCATGGAAATGCTTAATGGAAAATTTTGTGTTTATATCTGTTGGATAAGAAAAGCATCTGTTACAATTAAAACGTTTAGAACAGAAATTGAGAGCCTTAGAGGCTTGATAATCCGGAATTGTTTTGACATTTGGAATCTGCATGATTTTTAAGCTATAATGAGATTCTCTGTGAAATTTCAATTTAGGATGATTAAACGATTGATATTTGTCCTTATTCACATTATATATATATATATAACTATGTAATATGTCCCTTAAAACACTTTGACTTGGGAGGCAACTATCTCTTGAGAGAAAAGATTGGGTTAGAGAGGGGTTTGAGAAGTAGGGTGAAGAAGATTCTCCAAGGGGGTTGAGAATTTGGGAGACTTAAACTCAAGGTATGTAAAAGTTTAATTACCTCATCTCTTGTCTTGGATGGGAATTTTTGGTGTATGGGTAGAATTTTCTTTGATATGGGATGTGTATGGATTTAATTGAGAAGATGTGTTGATGTTAGATTGATTTAGAAATTCAATCTCATCCTATCCCTTATCTATGCATGATCATGCTCAATTATGAACTTGGATGATCTTATGGTATAAAATTCTTCATGTTTATGTTATGCTCATGAAGTGCAAGGGACAAGAATGAATATATGTTTGCAATACTTTGTATAAGATGTATGTTGACTATGGAATCATGTGTCCACATGTTGTGTCTCCTAAATTACATGATGTTTAAACCATATTTTATGAATTAAAGGATCTATTTTGGACCTTGTTGAAGTCACCAAAGAATTAGATTTTTGGAGAATTTCGGACAGGTTTTTGGCAGAATCGCCGCACGTGCGGGAGTCAATGCTGCACGTGCAGCAAATGGGGTGAATTTTGGGCTTGAACACTGTCTAAAAAGCACATGCGGGGCATCACTGCCGCATGTGCGGGAGGATTTGCCGCATGTGCGGGGCTCACAGCCGCACGTGCGGCCCAAGGTGGAAAAAGTGGTTTGCTTCTTTTGACCTGTTTGACCCCCTGGGATAGTTGAAAATAATATTTGAAATGTTTAAAATGCTTTTTTAATTTACTGGAAGTTAACGACTGAATTGCGAATGTAAGAAGAATTTGAACTAACTTGTGAGTTCTATGTGTGTGTAGGGCACACTCCGGGAAGAAGTAGCGTTCCGCCACAACACTGTGAGTAATAGTACTATAAATGTACATTATTTCCGTTAATAATAATTATTATTAACATTCTGTTCTCCGTGGTCAATTAAGTTAACATGTATGTGGAGTGAAAATTGGTGTGAACTTATGTAAGCGTTGAAGAATTTGGCACACACCGATATGATACAGATATCTACCTATAGTGGATCATCAAAACAAATAATTGGATAAGACTACAGGTTGTTTTGTACGTTAATAACCGTTGTGAAATTATGTTAAGTATCAGATTAACCTCTGAATGACTCAAGCCGGAGGAAGAATTGAATGTCAGTAACACGATTATGTGACTTAAGTTATGATGTGAATGGCTCCACTCTTATTAATGTAATGGAGCATTTACCTTCTGTTCATCGTTAATATTATTGTTCTGTTATTGTGGGACAATTATGTCACTTTATGAGAAAACATGGGGAAACTCTAAGAGCATTATTGGGTACTACGTTCTGTTTATTATTGATAATGGATACTAACATACTGTTATCTGTAAGTCAGTTGTATGGATTCATGACAAACAAGTGGAACATAAGTGCATTACGAGACTACGGTATCTACGTATCTCTGGACTCGTTTAATCTGTAATACGCTCTTACCTTTATTGGTAAATAACAATAGCACTTAATTACGTAAATTAGTTATGTTGACTCATGCGAATGAATGAAAGAACCTGTATGTCTCTGTATAGCTCCGGGATTAGTCCATTCTAATAATTTCTGGTATGGAGCAAAGTGCTGTACCGGACTAAGTGCTGCAAAGCGAGTCACCTCTAGAATCCGTACGAGCCACCTCTTGAGTCCATACATATGTGAACTGGGCTTAAAGCCGATGTGAAAGTTATGAGGCCTATGGCCATTTTGTGAAAGTTATGAGGCCTATGGGCAGTCTGTGAAAGTTATGAGGCCTATCGCCATTGTGTATGATTTGTTAGTATGAAACAAAGTACTGTACGGAACTAAGTGCTGCAATGCGAGTCACCTCTAGAATCCGTACGAGCCACCTCTTGAGTTCATACACGCATGATAAGGGCTTTATGCCGTTCTGATAAGGGCTTTATGTCGTTCTGTATAAGGACTTAATGCCACTCCGTTCAAGGGCTTAAAGCCATTATGTTACAAGACTGGGCCTAAGGCCGTTCTGGAATTAATGCAGAATCAAATTAACCATATGCCTCTCTATTTATATATGCACTGATATATATTATAATTCAAGATGAGCATTAAATTGTTTATGTACTATTATTCACTGAGCTTCGCTCACTTTGTGTTTTGTCTGTTCTGTAGGTAATCACTTTGGAAGTCCGTCTTAACCCTTGATGCTCGCCCTTCAGTTATCAACCTCAGTGTGTCCAGGCACCCAAACCAAGCCATGTATTTCTGTGAAGTTTTGTTAAGATTTCGGCTTGCAATTTTTGCACTTTAATTGTTATCTAGAGTTTAGATGTACGTATATGACCCCCTTTCTTTACCAACATTTGGTCATACACTCAGAAAAAGGGGCTGAGTATGTGTATGTGATCCTGGCATGTTAGTATAGCTCAATGGCTGTTAATCTGTTTGTTATTTTTTTAATATTAAATGCTTCCGTTCAGGCGCCATACGTTATATACACCAGGTTTTATGTCCGTTTCTGAGGTGGTCATGCCCAAACTTTTAGGGGCGGGTTTGGGGCGTGACATTTTTGAAACAACGTTCCTACGATGTTCCGACACTCGCATTTTGTTAAATGTTGCGCCTTTCGGTAAACCGAGCACGGACAAAGTGGAAATGAATGAGAGAGAGATGAAATCTTTGAAAATCTTTCAAAACAACCTTGTTTAGGGGTTCGGAGTTGAAGAAAAGAGGAAAGGAGAGAAGAAAACTAGATTGGGAGAAGTTCGGCATAAATCCGGGTAGGATCGAAACTGCGCGGCTTCACCAAAACAGGCATAACTTTTTGCACAGTTGGAATTTTGATGCAAGGCTGGCACCATTGGAAATCTAACTTTTGGGGCTTCAATTTGGAAACCTGGCCAACCACTTTTGGCCTCGCCAGCCATTGGCCGACCACTTTTTTTTGCGGGCGACCACTTTTTGTCTTGAAAAACCAGAAAAAGTAGCTAGCCGACTAGAACAAGTAGCTGGCTGACTACTTAACTGGTCAGCCACTTTCCAACACCTTTTTGAAGATATTTTCCTGCAACTGGCACAGCTGGAGGGCACCAGAGCCATCCTCCATACACGTGTATGGAGGGATTACCTTGGCCCTTAGCTTCTTGGAGAAGCTTTGCCTTTTGTTCTCTATAAGAGGGAGGCTCCTCCTCCTTCCTCTAGGTTCAAAAATTTGAGGGTTGAGAGTTAGATATAGTCTTGTAGCTATACCCCCTTCTTTGCTTCATTTTTGTGCATTAAAGTGTTGTTTTGTCTTAGTTTAACACGCAAACACACACTCAAACACCTTCCTTTGGTTGCTGAGGTGCTAAGGGGTTGTTTTTGGTGTTCTTGGACTCATTTAAGCTCAAAGAACTTGCTGGAGTTGTAGTTGTAAAGGAGGTCTTCAAGGGTGAGCATTTGACCTTTAAATCCCCCTTTCTTGCTTAATCTTTTATCCCTTCTTGCATATGTTTTTAAGCTTAACTCTCAACTAGAAAAAGTTCTGTTTTTGTATGCCTAAAATAGTTGTTTAAGGTCACTTTTTCGTTTGGGGTGATTCACCCCCTCTTAGGCCTTGTTAGGCCTTATTTTGAGCCATCCCTTTAGGCTCTTGTTGAAGCCTTTGCATGACCTTTCTACCACTGAAATCCAGAGGATTTTCAGTGCTGGAAAGGTGGTATTGGTGTCTTAAATAGGAGAGGGTCATCCCCTCTCCTTGTATTGTGTTTACTAGCTTCATATGCCTCATGTTTGAGCACCTTTGTTAAGCTTATGTTGGCCATATCTTAGCTTGTATTTGTGGTTATTTTTCTAAGGCATACCATTGTTTTTGCTTGGTTTGGTCACTCCATGCATGGTTAATACACTTGTAGTGTAAATCTCTTAAACTAGCTTTGTATGCTTCATGAAGTAGCATGTCATTATAGCTTGGTTTGAGTCCGTTTCAGCATGTATTTGGTATTTTTTTACCATGTCATACCACTGTTAGGGTTTGGTTTGGTCACCTCTTGCATGCTCCTTGCACTTGTAGTGCAATTCCATGAAATAGCCTAACATGCATCATGTTGTAACATGTCATTTTAGCATGCTTTTGGCTTAGCTCTGAGAAGACTTTGTTCATGTTTTAGCATGTTTAAGGTCTGATTTGTGTTGTTTTGGTCATACATGACTTGCTTTGTATAGCCTTGGTTCAATCTAACTTGTTTGCTTTGTGTATTGAGTCCACTAGCATGCATTACTTGGACTATTTTAATGATTTGGCATAATTTATTATGTGATTTCAGTCCATGTTTCATGGCCATGTATCCACATTTGTCACTCATTCAATGCGTTGGAGGGTTTGCCCCTTTATGCCTTAACATGAACCATTGCGTATGCCTTCATGCCTAAGCTTGCGAGCTATCATTTCAATGTGTTTTGGGGGTTATTATACCATGATATAACTCTGATTTTTGTTACTTAATTCATCCCATGCTTGGTCTTAATAGGTGTAGTGTAATCCCCCTTATTTGCCTTGTATGCATCATGTCTTATGCCCTTCATGATAGCTTGTTTTGGCTTCCTTCCATGCATGTTTTAGACTCATTTTAACATGTTCTAGGAGTGTTTTGGGTCACCTTGGTGACATGCTTCATGTTTTGTATAGTTGTAGTACAAGTGCCCTTGCTTGCTTCAAGCTTTGAGCACCATTGCATGCTTCATTTGTGTTGTGCACATGATTTGGCATTACTTAACATGAAATTTCAGAGCATATAGACTTGCTATGTTCTCACTTCATTCACCCTTTGAGTGCCTCTAAGGGTTGTGCATTTGTTGCCTAGTTTATGGCTTAACTTGTATGCTTGCATGCCTAGGTATTTGAGCCCTCATCTCAACATGTTTAGGTCCTTGTTTTGACCTAATTAAGCTCTATCCATGGTTGGTTCATGCATTTGTGCCATGTATTGCATGTCCCTAGAGTAATCCTCCTTGTTAGCTTTCATGCTTTAGGACCATTGCATGCTTTACTTGCTTTGTTTGAATGATTTGGCATCATTTCTTACCTCATTTCAGTGCACTTAGTGTTGTCACACTTGCACATTTGTCACTCTTTGAGCACTCTTGAGAGTTATGCTCTTAGGCCTCTTTGATAGGCCATTGCATTGTACATGCATACCTTGCCTTTTGTGCCTTAATTTCATCACCAATGACCACTAATTTGGGCATGACTGAGGTCTACCCCTGTTGGTTTAAGTCCATTGATTATGCCATGTATATTGCATTGAGTATGCCATATTGTTTCATTGCATTAGGTATGCCATCTTACATTGCATTGTGCATGCCATGTGGTTATTTGCATTGCGTATGCCAAGTTGTTCCTTGCATTGAGTATGCCATGTAGTTCATCGCATTGTGTATGCTTATGTTTCATTGCATTGTGCATGGCCCTAACATTGCTAATTTGTCCTTATAGCATTGCATTGTTCATGCATGTGTTAGTATTGCTATCATTAGCTTTGTTAAGTTAATCATATCATATTGCATCGGGTATGCCATGTAGTTGCATTTCATGTTTGCCATGCTTTTGTTGCATTACGTTTGGAATAAGTGTTAGCCCAAACACGGGAAAAGATGGACGTTTCATACTTGAAGTGATGAAACGTGCCTTAATTCCCGGTTGCCGACGCTCTTGATCATACATGATAGAGTTTTAGGCCTTATGTGTTTACTTGTGCATTCATTTTACATTGAATTGTGCAACTTCGCCTCTCAGCAATCATGCATTGAAATGCGCAATTGGTGGCCCGAGGGTCGAGAACCACACCCCCTTGAGTTCATGACATGATAGGGAGGGTGGTTGTGCACACATATCTTGCAAATACATTGTCATGCCCTTTCTTGTTCTCTGTTGTAACAAATTGCAGTTCAGCAGCAACAACTGGCCGGCCAGCCAGAAAAACTAGCTGGAGAGACCAAAAGTGGTCGGCCACCCTTCCACAGGTTTCCCTAGGTGGAGTTTCATCTTTCTGGAGCTTGGTGCAAAGTTCTGAGGACAGATGAAAACAGAGGCAAATCGGGGCATCGCATTGTATTTTCGAACTAGCCGACTGGGCCTGCATGCATTCCTCTCCTTCTGAGACTCCTGATTTACTGCTTTCCTTAGCTACCATGCTTAGATAGCTAGCTTTTGCTTTGGCTTGTGCTTTAATAGTTAATGTGTTTAGCTATTTCAATTCATTTTGTAATAATTAGTTAACTAGGATCAGTTAATTAATTTGTTTTGTAATAATTAGTTTAATTAGTTTAGAATTAGCTAGTTAGCTTCTTATTCGGTCTCTTCCTCGAGAGGGCCAATTGTTGTAATAAGCGTGCGTGTGTGTGTGATGCATGTCTTCCAACCTCCATTTCTTTCTCCCTTTTACTCAACCGCTTACGATGGTTAGTTTTAGGGCATGTTTCATTTAACATACCTTATGCTCGCATGCGTGCATCCATTCATCTATATTGCATGCACCGGGCTCGACGCATCATACTAACTGCATTGTACTTTCAATACATTACTTGAATACGTATTTAACAGCATGTTATCAAGTTACATTTCACATGACATGATTAGAATAGCCGAGCCTATTTTAATTGCATTTTCGCATGTGTTGTATTAGCCATCTTAACATGAACTAGGATCATGCATGATTTCTAACTAGTTCTTTGTTTTGGCTCAGAGTACACTGTGAGTGTTTACGCTTTAGCGTACTGCATGTGTGTTAATGTTGCCATGTTAGCATGCTTGCCATGAGGCTAACTGCTTAGTTGATTAATTGCCTGAATGCCTGTGGGTGAAGGTTGGATTACTTGAATTGGAACAATTCATTGAAATCCGCATTTTAGCCTACTTGCGAGTAGCAAACTTCAAATCGTTTTCAAATGAATATGCAATGTTTTGTTCCAAATTAGGCGATCTAGTCTATACTTGTTTGCTGTGCGCATCACATAGTAAGACTAGCTAATTAATCGGAATAAGAGCACACGTGTTTTCAAAAACAAGATATCATGCCTAGTACAGGCCGATCTTTGATCGGGCGAGTGGGGGTGCTCATTGCATGACCTTCCCCTCTCGTACCCAAGTTCCCGAGCTGAGGCAACTTTGGTGATGACGGACACGTGGCCTTAGGCACGAGTTAGGGTTTCCTAAATTCCCCCAAAACAAAATATTTAGGTGGCGACTCTGTATCTGGCAAAGCAGTCCATGTTTGGCACTTCTTTATTAAAAATTAGTTTTCCAAAACGATTTTCCGAATTTGGACTCTTTGGTGATTTATCGGTCTCATGTCGCACATTGTGAGATTAGATTCAGAACCGTGACATTTGAGTCCGAACTGTGGTAAGCCCAAATGAACAAAACGGGATTTTCCCAGGACGTTCGGGCGCGTCCATACCCAACCTTTCTCCAAGATCTATTCTCTTCATTTCGCAAAAATTAAATCCATGGATATCAAAGCCATAATCCAACTTAATTTAACATGATTAATGCAAAATAATTCCAATACCATGGTTAATTTTCCCATTTTAGTTATTAACACAATTACACAAACCATCTTAACAAAACACAAACATTATTCAATTTTATCCCTTTTCAATGCACTAAGTCAAAATATTAAATTAGGATTTTTTTCTCCCTCTCAATATAAACATGTTAAACTACTCCCCAATTAACTCAAACAATAATCAATTTAACAATTTCAACTCCAAACATTCAAACCCTAGATCCCCTTTCATGATTTTCAAAGAATCCATAATGGATATGATTTTTATGCAATAAAATCTACCATATGTCTATCTATAGATGAGGTATTGAAAAGGAATAAGGAAATCCCTACCTCTTGAAGTGACAAGGAGAAAGCCGAAAAATCCACGGCGACGAAAACACGATTCGCTCAGATTAAAATGAAGCCCTCGTGACCCTCTACGTTTTGATCTAAAAATGAAAACCAAGCTAGAAAGCTTGAAACCCACAAAAATGGTGGAAGAGAAGAAGAGGAGAGAGAAAAGAATATAGAAAAGTGGACCAAAATGACCTTTTAAAGATGCTGAATTAGTCAAGTGATAAAACTGTTGCTCGAGTGAAGAATTCAAACTCCCAGAAGTTCAGGCCAAACAAGATAGATTGCATGAGCAACCAAACCTGCGCTCTAGCGAACATCTGCAACAACCAGAATCACAGACCTGTAAAAGTACTAGATGACATGCCGAACTACTTGAGCGACCAATTCATCGCTCGAGCAGTGAAAAAAAACTTTAGAATGCTACAATCTCCCTACCTTAGGAAATTTTGTCTCCAAAATTAAGGATAAGGTCGAAACAAAGGAAACTTAATCACAACAGGAAGCATAACCACCAACTTAAAGTTAGATCCATACTTGGGATAAATTCTCGGATCCCGATTCAACATTCAAGGGCCCCAAAGACACCCGAACAACGAAACTCAAGAAAAGATCACAGATGCCTCCTTGACCCATACAACTCATTGGGTCTATGAGACAAGAACAAAAAACAACAACCACACGTATACCAAAAGCATCACCCACGTGACAACCACCACAACACGCCCAAACACCTCCGAGTGCTCAACACTAGAATACGAAGTAAAACTCCCACAATAGAATCCTCGGTTAACATGGACAGAAGGAAAATAACTTATAATAAAACAGTAACAAAGACCACATCCCGGCATAACAAGCCCCAAGCAAAACAAATAACAACAGAATTTTAAATTTTTTCCCCTTGTTTCTTAACTCTTTAAAAATCATTCTCTTGTACATAAAATATTTCTTAAAAGATGCTCAAATTTGTACCGCCCAATTTCAAAATGCGCCTTCCATGTGAAACTCAAAAGTTTTGCAAACATTTCTCGAAAACAAAGTGCTACTCACAACACATAACCATCGACAATTAGTTACGGGGAATTGCTCATTGAAATTTCTCATACCATCTAAATTACAACCATTATATATCTATTTAACAAGCCATTCCGAGGCCATAACACGAGGAAAAATACAATTTTCAATTCCATTCCAATATAACCATCGACGAGTCTCTACCATCACCCAATCAACGCCTATCACTCATATAGTGAGGCCATAACCAACATCAAATGTAACATTACTATAACAACAATTAATAGAAACAACAACTGTACTATCAACACAATAAGGCACAAGGAAATTCACAATCCTGCAATTTCATTATGTCATAACCATTATCATTATTAACATAATTCATCATCCACACGAGGTAGGGAAACCGTCACACAAACTTGTTAAAACGAGAGTTTTCTTATTATCTTAATAAAATCTCTTTTCCGTTTATATGTTTTCTCAAAATTTGTCCAAACTCGTACCGTCTTGCAACAAAAGATTCGTGTCATAAACTTCGAGTAAAACCATTTGTTTTGCAAACATTTTTCCAAAACAAACTATAAAATTTTAACCCCAAGTTTTATTTATTTATTTATTTTTGAAATAAAATGCTTTGAGAGCTTACAAAAATCAATAATCACTTTCCAAATTCATTTTTTCAACGAACTTCCGGTGAATACCAACCATCACCTAACAACTTCCATCACACAACTAGTGATAGCACAACACGTGTACTACATTTCTATATTACAGTGAATAAAAACAATCACAGGGCTACAAGAGACAATATAACACGTACCACTTTTTAACAGTTAAAAGTTCCAAACCATCATGTACATCAACATAGATAATCATTGATACACCTTGGCATAGGTGCACTTGCAACAATCTAGATTCTAACACGTCATCCCAACTCGAGGGATTCCACAAATTCACACCAACAACTTACATCCACAAGCAAGGTTCAATGTCCTCAAGTACCGGCAAATTTTCTCGAACCGAAGCAATTCTCGAGATGACTATGTGCCACTCAACTTCAAATACTATTCATCCAAACCACCAGTTCCAAACTGAACAAAACCAAACCATTCTAAAGCGACTATTTGTCACCCAACCATGATATCAACCAATTGACTAACTACATAAGAAACTCCAACCCCGACACTCAAACATCTACATTTTTTTTTTGTCTCGCCCCATTAACTCCGAGATGGGCTCCACACATCGTTCCATACATTCTAGAATCTCATTAGATTCCTCAAAATAAATCGCACCACCATTGTTTCCAAAGAAATCACCACTCATAGGCTTATATGGAAAACACATTCTTACGTCTGATAGGGCCAACGACGATCACATGATCCCAGTCATACTAGACAAGCCTCACCAATGCTACACTCGTTACCCGAGAACACAAACCATTCTTCATTCCAAGAAATACTTCTAGCATCTACCCATGAAATTTTTCTTTCCACTCATAAACTCCACCCAATATCTGAGAATACCATGAATCATTTTTCCCATAGATAAATACCAACCCATAACCAACCATGACACGAACACCATTCCTACCTATGATCGATAGGACCGCAACGAACTCACTAACCAACAAAACACTAAACACTAAACAATACACACTAGTATCATTCTCACTACCCTGAGGTACAAATAATCTCACACTCTCTCAGACATTCTCACATAACCTTCATCGATTTCACAAACCTCTAAAGTCTTACATTCCCTTAGATTCAACACCTTCATAGCCTTATGACTCGACCTTTACTATACCACCACACTAATCGCAATATCCCATGGATTTCCAATTTCCAGCAAACAACTTCTGAACAGAACAAGGCTCCCAAGCCATTACATAACCATCTCATAAATTAACATCAGGTGTACAACAACACTAGGATGATTAGTCCCATTAACGACTTCTCATTACATATACATAAAAGAGAGTTTTGAGATTCACTACGTGCCCCTAACACATGAGGATAAACAAACAACAACATATTTATTACACATAATCATCATGTCTCAACATCCAACAGTACACCAGTCAATAAAAAAAATTCAAATATTGTGTCACTGGCCTCTTATACAAAAAGTCCCTCTCAAGGGTAATATTACGCGAAGCTCTCAAAGCCTAGCCTACTCGGATTTGATATCGATACTGCCCCCAATTGGACAGAAAAGACTAAGTCCGACTAGGTTCTGAAACACCCAAAGAATTCACACGCAAATGGCACAAACGTCATACATGGCCCAAATGACTACAATCAAAACAAATAGTAGACCCCCTACTTTGAGACTGGCTTGAAGCCTGAACCTCACTAGGTCTCCCAATAGACGAGCCTGAAACTCCCCACGAAGACATAGACTGAACTTGAGATTGAGCATGCGCTCGTCTCCACCTTTTACCGAGCCTAGAGTGCTTATGAACCGTAGGAGTTACCGAAGTGGCCTTCTCCCTATCTTGACTAACACGCAAAACCATGGCCTCCACATGGGCCGTTGCCTCAATTAGAGCATAGTAATTTTACCACCTAGATCCCACTACCTTCTCTTGGATATTATCACGCAACCATCTCTCAAACTTATAACAATGACGCTCATTCCCTACCACCAACTCTAGAGGAAACATCGACAAACTAGTAAACCTTATCTCAAATTGTGCCAAAGGAGTAACATCCTGGTGCAACTCGACGAATTGTTCCCTTAACCTTTCCCGAGCAGAAGGAGGGAAATACTTGGCCAAGAAGGCCTCGGTAAAAGAAACCCACGTGATACCTATAGTGCCTCTAGCATACTTCTACTAATAACCCACATCTCCCTTCAATTCAAAAGTCGCCAAAGAGATCCTCAACCCCTCATCTTTGACTCTAAGCATATCAAGAGTCTTGGTAATCTGTTCCAACCAATCTTCTGCTTCTAGCGTCTTAGCCTCCCCCCAAAACTCTGGTGGATTAGAGCGAAGAAACTCCTTAGTGAGTTTGAGAGTACGCCCGTTGTCCCCCTCATTGCGAGTTAGAGACTCATGCACTGCTTTTACAATCTCGCGTGCAACTTCCTCGCTGACAGATGATGCTGCAATGACAAGTGCTAAAGGAACTGTTGTGCCCTTATCTGCACTCCTACTCCCAACTCGTTCTCTATTCCCTCGTGTAGACATCCTATAAAACCAGAAAACAAAACCAAATTTAGTGCACTACACAACAACCTCCTCGAGGCACATGCTCACCACCGTTAGGCTACAAGACACACTTAGCCCCCAAATACACAATTTTATTACACATAAACAATTAAATACTTAATCACATAATCGAATCAAGTCCACAAGATAACTACTCGCCCTAGAACTCTCAAGAAATTCCTATCAGAAACCACGTTGATCAGGCGTGTTTCCAATAAGACCTTAAAGTAAGTTCATTGGTTATAAGCATTATCCAAAAAACTTGATCCCATGCTCACATAAATGCAATAAATAGGTCCTACTATTTATCCTAACTATATGCAAACGTCCTCACAAAGCATAGCAAACCTGTTGTGGTAAAAACTACTCCCCACATGCCCAAGATGTTCAAACCCGGCTCGCTCTGATACCAAGTTATAACGCCCCACTTTTTATTTCACTGATAACATTACCAGAAGCATTAATACAATACAGTTTCAGAGATAACGAACAAAAGTTCTATACATTAACAAGAATAAACAAAAGCAGGCTCTCTCATTCGAATACATGATGGATGCAACAAGGGATACAATAAAATAAGCTGCCCGTAGACTTATATCATTACATATAAAAGGAAGGGTTCAACCTTTTTACATCAAAGATGTTCTTCCAACAAACAAATAGCGCCGTGGCCAAAACATAAAGAAGATCCTCGATCTTGAAACACTTCTCAACATTCACCTAAAAAAAGATTAGTTACGTGGAATCAACATAAAATCCAGAAGGAACCCTAACATGATCCTAAACAACAACAACTTACAGATAGCTATGATCATGAATGCTCCAACTCATACTATAAAGATAATGTGACGATTTGTACCAAAGTATATTTATATAAATATTTTTTTTTTTCCAAAATCATCCAATTCGTTCAACAATACAGGCAGTTCACATTTCTTTCTCATTTTCCATAAAAGTATATATCATGTAACAACCATTTTCTTTCTAAATATATTCACAAAATCTGATTTCCTCATATTACTTACAATTCAATACGTAATCTACGACCGTCTCAAATATGTTCATCACATCTTCCGACCTTATGCCCAAGTTAAAGAGATACTTTCAACAATTAATTTGATATGCTCACATGTACACATAAACATCTAACACAAAGATGAAAACAACAAACACCCAACAACTATCTACTCACATATAAAACACTCTGCCCTCCTGAACCATAATCATTATATTGCATGATATACACAGATACACTGAGATCAATATGATAAACAAAACTTTGCTCTACTTGTCTTAAGCACGATAAGCCAAATATACAACTTTCTATAACAGAATACCAATTTACCAGGTGCTAATTGGAAGGTAATGGTACCTCTGATTCTCAGCGTAGCCAATTTTTCAGGTGCTAGCTGGAAGGGAAAGTACTTTTGATTATCAACACAACCAATTCTGCAGGTGTTTGCTGGAAGGTAATGATACCTTTGATTATTAGCGTAATATACAATGTCATCCAACACAACATGCCAGGAGCACAAATAACTCTATTGCAATACATACACATAATCTATTCAACAAAACTATCATCCTTCACTGATGACCAAGGACAAAACCTCCAAACACACGTACTTAACACCTGTGATATAATAATTCAATTCACATTAGACTATAAATCCAATAACAACAATAGTAAAATAAAATGTTCATAATCCAACATCAAGTTCATTTCAGAATTTTACAATACTTTATGATTTCTTTCGCCTTTCAAAAACCAATTTTTTTTTTCCAAATTACCATACCCCAACCTTTCTTCAAGATCTATTCTCTTCATTTCGCAAAAATCAAATCCATGGATATTAAAGCCATAATCCAACTCAACTTAACAAGATTAATAAAAACTAATTCCAATACCATGGTTAATTTCTCCCTTTTAGTTACTAACACAATTACACAAACCATCTTAACAAAGCACAAACATTATTCAATTTCACCCATTTTCAATTCACTAAGTCAAAATATTAAATTAGGATTTTTTTCTCCCTCTCAACATAAACATGTTAAACTACTCCCCAATTGACCAAAATAACAATCAATTTAACAATTTCAAATCCAAACATTCAAACCTTCGATCCCCTTTCATGATTTTCAAAGAATCCAGAATGGATATAATTTTTATGCAATAAAATATATCACATATTTATCTATAGACGTGATATTGAAAAGGAACAAGGAAATCGCTACCTCTTAAAGCGACGAGGAGAAGGTTGAAAAATCCACGGCGATGAAAACACAATCCGCTCAGATTAAAATGAAGCCCTCACAACCCTCTATATTTTGATCTAAAGAAGTATGGGTAGAAACTGAGTAGAAATAGATGAAAAACAAGATAGAAAGCTTGAGACCCACAAAAATAGTGGAAGAGAAGAAGAGGAGAGAGAAAAGAATAGAGAAAAGTGGATCGAAATGGCTCTTTAAAGATGCTAAATTTGAGTAGGCCACTCGAGCAAAGAAACTGTCGCTTGAGCGAAGAATGCGAACTCCTAGAAGTTTAGGCCAAACAAGACAGATCGCTCGAGGAACCAAACTTGCGCTCGAACGAATATCAACAACAACCAGAATCACAGACCTACAAAAGTATTGGATGACACATCAGACCGCTCAAGCGACCAATCTATCACTCGAGCGATGAAGAAAAACCTCAAAATGCTACAATACAAACCCACAATTAATTTAAGTGGGTGATTCTGTTAAAACCACTAATAGTGGGTTGAGTTCCCTCAATTCGTTTATTTTTTTATTTTATTTATTTTTTGAGTTGATTCATTATTTTCAATTATCATAACATCTTAATTCTTTGTTACCCACTATGTTTCAAATTTCAGAACCAAACAGTCGATGGCGTTGTCTCTCAATCAACTCTGTTTGACGACCCAGTTGTTGTACAAACAGATAAAAACTTAACAGTCCACTCTAATTCATAAACAAACCGTTCACTTATCAAGTTAGGCTTTATACAAGTAGCAGCCTTTTTGGTTTTTTCCGTTCTTCGTTCATGAATACATAAAGAAAAACAGATGACTCTTAAGTATATTTTGAGTTTTTAATTTCAGATTGACTTAATATATACACTTAAAAAAAATTGTACAAAAAAAGAAATTAAAAAATCAATGAATATGACAAAATACTAAAATGTATTAAATTTTTGTATTATTTTATATTCAATAAAATTTTCAAAATAGTTGGATTATGTAAAAGGGAAGGAATGATAGGTAGAAGGAATAACAGTGTTAGACTCACAAAAATAAAACATATAAAAGTCTTGGATGGAATTTATTTTAAGTCTAACTCACATCACAGTCAAAACAAATTGTAACTACGTAAGGCATTTTCGTTATATGTTTTATATTCTATTTTTTTGCACTTAATATTAAAAAAAAGAATGTAAATTTACCAAGTGTCTAGAAAAAAAAAAACAAAAAAAAACTAAAGATTAACTTCACTTCTAAAGAATTAGAGATCCATAAAGGATCACCAAATCCGTTTAGAAATATGTTATTTTAGTTGACTATTTGATTTTTCATGAAAGGACATGAAAAAAAATAGAGAAAGTGATGTGATGAAGTATTTTGTTTTATTGATTATTTGTGCCCATCCTAGAGAAGCCCGTATTTTAACTTATTTCTACCTTAAAGTGAATGTGCAAACAAAATCAACTACAGTTACAGCATTGTAAGCTAAGCACAAAATCACTATATAAATCAGAAGCCCAAATTAATACATTAATACAAGATTATCTGAGAAAATAATCTAAATAAAAACCCATATTTCGTTTATAAATCAATTTATGTGCCACGTGCACCTTCCAACTAGTATATATAAAATAGTACAATTCTCAATCACTACAAAATCACAATATGAAATGAGTGCTTTTTTTCCCTTACTCACCATTAACTTTGAGGAGTTTGTATAAGGGGGAATTAGCGTTCCGTGGGAGCAATAAATCAGATTACCAAATCAGTTGGAGAAAATTGTAAATTGCTGTAGCCTTGGACAGTTGAAGCTTTATTACAAAAACATGGGAATCAAAACGACATCGTGTACCCCTTTTCTTCCCCCTTCCACTCTTTCACTATTTCCAGTTCTCTCTCTCTCTCTCCCCTTTTTACTATTTCCACTTCTCTTTCTCTCTCTCTCTCACTCTGCTCTGCAACTCTCTCTCACTCTCCCGCGCTGCCCTCTCGCTTTTTGGCGACACTCATTCCTTCCTCCATCTACTCTCTCCCTCTATTCACGACTTTCCTTGGGTGCCCGAACCCTACGCTAGCAGCCTCTCTCTCCTCACTCTCTCAGCATCTATATGTGTCGCTCCAAGAGCTGACGTTGCAAGCCCAAATTTAAAGCAACTGTTTGAATTTGAAGGTAATGCATCACTCTCTCTCACACTCTCTTTATCTCTCTCTCACCTTTACCATTGTTGACATTGATAACCTTTGTGTTATTTGTATCATTTTTCTATGCCCATCAGTTGTTTGATGAAATACGTAAACGAAAAATCATTAGCGGAAAATCATTGAACTCCTCACGTATTATACTTGCCCCCAATTTCTATTCCCACTGAATATCTATTCAATTTTTATTTTTTATTTCCCTTTTGTTATATTTCAAAATTTTCGGTAGTGCGAGCTCACACAAAATTTTGGAAACTGAATATTTTGTGAGTGCTGAATCATTTTGGAAACTGAGTGTGCGTTTGTTTTCGAAAGATTAGGGCGTGAGATTAGACTATTAGTCTCACCGAACTAATAATCTATTGTTTATTTGAAAATTTTTGTTCCGGACTAATAGCCCTCGGACTATTAGCCCCACAAATATGGGACTATCCTATCCTATGGGGAGGGTGGGATAGAAACTATGAAATTGGTATCACATGAGATTATTTTGTGAAATGTCCATTTTATCCTCTATGTTATTACTTAGTAAACAATTAGAAAAAAGGTAAAATAGTCTTTTGAACATTTATAAATTATTTTTTTAGTATTGTTAATTTAAAATTATATATTAAATGACAAATTTAAATTGTAAATTATAAATTATAAATTAAATTTAATTAAAAATAATAAATTAAAAATTATGGCATTATAAATTAAATTTTTTTAGTGTTGTTAAAAAATTAAATTTACATATTAAACAAAATTATTTTTTAGTGTTGTTAATTTAAAATTATATATTAAATAAAAAATTTAAATTATAAATTATAAATTAAATTTATTTTAAAATAATAAATTATAAATTATGGCCTTATCAATTAAATTTGTTTAGTGTTGTTGAAAATTTAATTTATATATTAAATAAAATTATTTTTTTTATTGTCGTTAATTTAAAATTATATATTAAATAAAAAATATAAATTATAAATTACAAATTTAATTTAATTGAACATTTATATTAAATAAAAATTATAAATTACAAGGGTAAAATAGTTTTTTGAACATTTATCCTTATCCAGTCCGTCTAACCAAATATTGGATTAACTAAAAATAGTCCAATCCAGACATATAATCCCAAACATAGGATACAAATCTAGTCCAACCAAATAGTCTGGGGACAATGTATCCCAAGACTAATAGTCCGATGGATCACAATCCCCCCTTATCCAGTCCGTCCAAACAAACACACCCTCATGAATACTTTGTGAGTGCTGAATCTGGTTATGAATAACATTCAATGTGTTTAGTTTAAGTTTTTTAAAAATTGAATTTTTTGATTTTCGTTTTTTTTTATTTTAGTGAATATTTTTAAAATTTTAGATATTTTTTTTTCACTTTTTTAGATGCACATTACTTAGATGTATCTAAAAAGTAAAAAATTTGTGAAAAAATATTTTAAAAAATTAATAAATACATAAAAATACAAAAAATATACTGAATTCTCATATTTTTTTTTGTATTTTTGGTATTTAGTGAATTTTTAAAAGGTTTTTTTTAACAAATTTTTTACTTTTTAGGTATATTTATGTTAGGTATATCTAAAAAGTAAAAAAAATTACTTAAAATATTAAAAAAATTCAACAAAAACAAAAAAATACGAAAAATAAGAAAGTAAAATTTTCTGAAAAGTGTTTTTTTTGAAAAACCTAACCAAACAAGTTGATTCGGATTTACAATGTCAGTGCTGAATTTAATCGATTTTTTTACATATGGTGTTGAGTATTTACAATATTGGAGGCAGCAAACGTGGTTGGAGTAATTCGTTGCAAATGCATGACAATTTTTTTGTGTCAGTTTGTTTAATAAGTCTTGCAAAAATGGGTTTCTATTTTGTTAATTTTTATTTAGTAATTTATGAAATTATATCTTCAGAATTATTATTATTATTATTATTTTTTTTTGTTGAGAAATTGTATAATAAAGTACAACTTTGGACCTACCATATGAAATTTGCTATATTTTGTGATTTTCATACCACTGTAGCAACTTTAAATCATAACAAACCACAACCATAATGGAACATGTATACGTTGTCAATGGAGATATGATGAAAATCATAATCAAAATAACAGGAGGTCATAACAAAAACAAAAAAAAAGAAAGCATTATGATAATGATTGATACATAAAAATGTTGATAAAAGTTGCTGTCCAGAACTATATTGATTTCTCACATGTTATATGACCTTGCAAGGTTAAATGCACTGAAGTGTTACCGTTGCCTTGGACGTGCACTTGCATGTGTTGGGCAGTTTTGGCGTGCTGCGTGGCATTGTAAGCCAGGTTAAAGTGTTTCATTACTTTGACCACTCAAGCGATCCCCTAGCAAATTGGTTAAGCTCGATTTTTTTCATTAATTAAATGTTTTTTATTATATGTAGGGCAAATTTTAGTGATAATCCTTGTAATTTCTTTTAAGTTTCAATTTCGTCCTTGTCATTTCTATTGTAACACATTTATCCTGTAATTTTGCTTTTTGTTTTAAACAAGGATAATAGATGACAGAGGTTAACTTTTTGGATGGAAATTGCTATTGTGTAATGCATGTGATTAATTTTCAGGGATCAAATAGTCTTATCTCGTTCCGTCTCATCTCTTCATCTGCATGTTTATCTGCAAACCAGAAACCACCATTTCCATACACCCACCACTAAATCTCATCCCTCTACTTCTTCTCATCATGACCAATCATCACCTCCTCATTATCCATCCCCCTGCTACACCAACAAACATATAGCGTTCCGATTTTGACCCGGTCAACCTACGGGGGTTGAGCTGCCCGGTTAGCTCGCCGAAAGCAAAAATGCAAAATACATTCGAAATTACTTACGGGAAAGTGTATTTCACGCTCGAGTGGACCATGTTATATCAGTCCTTAAGGGGAGATTTCATATCACTTTTTCAGTTCTTTCTCCCTCTAAAACTTTCCAAAATTTCCAGATCTAGAGCTTCTCTCTTTAGAAGTCATCTTCTCTCTTTGATTCCTCAAAATCCGTTGGGAGTTAGACCGAAGTTCTTCATCAAAGTTTTGTAACTTCTCGAGGGCTTCATTGTGTGCTGTGGAGATCGAGTTTCGACACCGTAAATTTTGGGATTTCATCTCATTTCTTCTTCAAAACTTGAGATAAAGATTTTCTTAGAGTTATATATATATTTTTGCAAGATCTATATGATTTTCGAAATCATCTTTCGATAGCTTTGAAAATTGATTGTTGATTCAAGAAGTTGAACGATTTTGAAAGTGGGTTTATCTCTTGTTCTTTTAAAATAATCTTATGAATTTTTGTCTTTATTGATTGAAGAAAATATGATTTTGGAAAGTTTTTTTTTCAAAAGATTTGAGTTGTATAGTTTTGGTGAGAAAACCTAGAATTTGGAGATTTTTTTTAAAGACCGAAAATTCATGAATGATATTGTTATATTTATTTTGTGTCAAAATAAATGGATGTTTGGAAAATTTCTTATTTATATTTATATAAATGATGAATTTCAGGAAATATGAGAATTATTGTTCATTTTGAAAATTATTGTTCAAAACGTTGAAATAGTCTTGAAATGACTAATTGTTGAGGATACTTGAGAAAAGGGAATTGTATTATTTCTTGGATGATGAATTGGAATAACAGTATTTATATTCATCTTGTGTTATTGGCATATCAATTCATTTGATTATATTAAACTTTAAAAGTTGATTTGAAAACTTGCTTTGAGAAAAGAATGTTGACAAACAAGTTTTCATGGAATGGTTTTGGGGTAAATACGTTGGTAAGTCTTGACAGGTGGTGTAGATGATATTAAATAAGTTGGCCTGAGAGTCCGGGATAAAAGACCGAAAACCCACGCGGATAGGTATCGAGCCTTTCGGTTAATACCGGTAAAAATGACAAATTGGTAGTACTTATATAGTCTACTTGCAGACACCGACCTAGAGATTACGAGAGTCGTGTTTACCGCTCTTGAAATGAATTGTTAAGTTTTGAAGAATCGAAATTGCATGACATCATTGAGTATGATGGTTTTTAAAGATGAAAATGTGATTTTCTTTCAAAATGGCATAGCATGGCATGTGCATTTCATCTCTTAAGACTTATATAAAATGTATATACTTTGTTAAGGATTTCTTACTGGGCTTTATGCTCACCCTACAGGATTTGTGTGTAGGAAAAGATGTGGTGATACCACCTAACTAAAGGCGAGGAAATGTGTGTTGAGAGTACGAGACTCTCATTTTGCTGTGACTCTGTGTGTAAGCCAAGGGCTGTATGTGTGTGGGTTTGAATAACCGTTTTGTGTAACCAGGCTCAAGCCTTGGAAACTTGTAAACCCTTGGAGGTATTTATTTGTGTACTTATTCGTTGTTGGATTAATGTATTGTTGCATGAAGAACTATTGTATCATGTAATGTAAGTTTGGAGATTTATATTCGGCTTTCCTTGAAAGAAGCATGATTGTTGTATTATCATTTGGACTAGAAATTTGGGACGTTACAACTAAACATCCACTTCTGTTCATCACAAAACCACCACCAAAACCATGTTGGGTGTAATGTCGTGATCTGGCTCGAGTAACATTTTAGCCCATTGTTTGTCACTTGGAGGAAGGTGTTGAATGGCAGGGAGCCTCGTCTACATGGATGCTCGTCTACATGGATGCATTGGAGTCCTAGAAGCTTGTGGCTTGATCAATGGATTTTGTGACTATGACTAACAAGGTAATTTCAAAGAAATCATTTTGCAATGACTTATTAAATGTCTTGCTGAAAGCTTATTCTCTCATTTTCTGTTTCTGAAGTTACATTCTTATAATAAATTATATATTTCAGTCTAAAATAGTTGGGGGAAGGCTTTGGCACTAATGGTGTATGCTTCTTTTTCTTTATCCTTTTATCTTTTCTTTTCCTTGATTCATTTTAGTTCTTGTATGTAAGTTGTCCTAGATATTATCAGCTGTAACGCGAATCATGAAATGCAAACATGTATTATTGCACTTTCGTGTTGAAACAATTGAATTTATGAAGCGAAATACATATGTGTAACCTAACATGTGTCATGGTAGATTATGTAAATTTGACAATTTCCTTGTCAGCATGGATCGGTCCATCAACAAACAACTAATAGCCACTTCTTGTTATCATACATCTAGAACAAAAAATAAGGGAGAACATCGGGCAATGGCTGGGTAAGCTATTATGGGCCTTCACACCTGTGGCATGATTTATAGCAGATAGGTTGAAGAATTGCATATAGCTTTTTTAAGTCTTTCACCTAGTTGGTTGCTTTGTTTATTTGAAATGTCAACAAAATATTGAGGTTAGTTACTATTTAATTTGTGTAAACTGAGTTGATGTCTCTTGTGGTTTGAACAAAATGCAAGCTTCACAAGTTTGACATTTGAATGATTGAGATGAGTATGTGTCATTTACTTTGGACAGTTCAAATATATTTTTCAGTTCCCACCCATGTCGAAAGCTCTCTAATAGCCATCTCTCATTGTCTTAACCAATGACGAAGGAGTTATGTTTTCATTTCACTAGGACTACTATGTATTTGTAAATAATATGTCATTGTCATGGTCTATGCATACCAAATTGGCAAATCATTGGGTCCTCCAACATTTGCAACCCACACACGCTATATTTGCACCCCACATAGAATAGACTTGCACTCCACACAGATTTCGCTTGCACCCCTCAATCATTTTCATTCTCACTTTCCATTAGAAGATCATTTCATTCAAGAAACCATTTTTACCCATTCATTCCTACTTGTGCACTTGCCTATCCAATTGACTAAGGTGTTATGTTTAAATTTCACTAGGACAACCATGTGTTTGTAAATAAATTGTCATTTCATTCAAAACAACCATCTTTTTCAAAATTACATGTCCCCTATTATCATGTCAATGTTAAATAAATTGTCATTGCATTCAAAACAACCATTTTTTTTTAATTATAAAGAAATACATGTCCCCTATTATCATGTCAATGTTGGACTTGCACATGGCGCCCATTTCTACAGATATACTTGGCTATTGATGTTTTTTACCAAATCACCAAGGAGTTATGCTTTCATTTCGCTAGCACTATCATGTCAAATGAACCAAGCTGAGCTGAACTCAACACTTGTCATGCTCAGCTTGTTTACTAGGCCAAGCTCCAAATTGAGCTCACGCTCACTCTTTCTATTAAATGAACGAGCACAAGCCTAGCCCTTTATGTAACAAGCTAATCCCAAGTTCATAAACAACTTGTTTCGTTTATAATTGTAGAGAGATACATTAAATGTATTGAGGATGTTGAGCTCAGAGCATGTGTGTTCAGGTTTAGATCACCTTGCTTCACGTAATGTCAAAGCTTAGCTTGCATTTTCTAAACAAAAACTAAAATATAAGAGTAAAATCTCAAATAAGAAGAGCTTAAATCACAAACAGGGGCAAAGTATCAAAATTACATGTAATTAAAATACAACTACAAAAACCTAATGCATATATGTCTTATGTAATTCAAACTAATGCATATGTATTGTGTGTTTTGTATTATTGTTTACACTTCTCAAAAATTCCTGTTGTCACTCAAGAAGTCCTGCAAGTGTGAAAAAAAAAAAAAAAAAACTTCTTGATTAAATACGGACGTGCCAGAACTTGTGAACCTAGTTCAAGGTGTAGGAATTGTTGAACATTTCTATTTTCTAACACAAAGAAATGACTGTGTGTGGCTAAGAGGAACCACCACTGGTTCGGATCTTGCCTCAATGAAGAGGATTTTTAACAAATTTATAGGTGCCAAAGATAATTAGACTAAAATTGTGACTTGCATTGATTGAGAATAAAGTACAATTGATAATCTATGAAAACTAAGCTATGAAACTAAGGGAACTAAGCTATGAAGCTATAATAAGTAAGCTACGAAGCTAAGTTAAGATAATTAAGCAATAAAGCTAGGATAAATAAGCTATGAAGCTAAGATGAATTGAAAGACTTTTGGTCGTGTTGATTGGTGTTGGACCCCTTCAAATGTTACTCTTGGAGCCCTTTATATAGTGTTGGGGATGCCCCTAATTTTGATTGGTGCCAGATCCTTTCTTTTGTTCTGCACGCTTATCCTTAAGAAAGTCAAAAACCCAACCTTGCTTCATTTGGGAAAATACTTCCTTGATTGCAGTAGTTTGTTGATCTTTCATATGTTCACTAATTGCCACGTGTCCATCAAAAACCCACTTGCCTTGATTTTGGGAAAAATGCTTCCATTTTTGTGGCCTTCTTGTTGACATATGAGATCTTCAAATCTTATGTAAGCCTCATCGTTAGCAATCTCTTTAACAAACCAACTAAAAGATAAGGCACTAAAATAGAAGATAAGGCCTCAAAAACCTCCTCAATCTTTGGAACGGTTAAAGCCTATCTTATCAAATCCAAACAAATATAAATTAATTAATTAATTAACCCAATGACTCGGTTAATTTAATTAATTAAAATTAATTAATTCCAATCGCCATTTTCTTGATCTTGGTTGTGGGTCCCATAAAATTATTGGCTCTTCATCTTCTATTGCCACGTGGCATGAATAATTGAGGGAATTGCCACGTGGTAATTTTGCCAAAAAGGGTACAAACAATGCCTCTTTCAAGTACATTCTTGGTTCTGTTGAGGAATTGAAAAGGATGTACTTGAATTCTAACCCCCATTTTTTGCCATGATTTGAGACCCAATAATGACCTTCCTTAATGTGATAGACCAAAAATCCTTGGGAAGTGGAGCCTTGAAGAACGAAGTGGGAAGGTTAAGTTGGCAACCAATTAACACGCATGCCATCATTGCGTTTGTGTCTCTTCCATCTCAAGAACTGACGACATCTGTCAAGAGCAAGACTAAAAACGTCTTTGTAGAGGTGGAAGTGACTAGGACTCCTTAATAGAGCGATTAGAAGAGTATCTTCAGGCTTAATTCCCCCAAATTTCAACCTTGCCGCCAAAACTTGGCGCTAGTCCTCTAAGAAGGCAACCCTTCAAGCGCTAGGGTAATAAATACCCCTAACCACTTCTTCAATCCATAATTTGCACCAAAATAATCGCTCATCTTCTTCGTTGTCTTACCCAAAGCTTTCTTTCTTCATTTTCTCTACTTCCATGACTTCTAAAAAAATTGCTACCTCTAAGAAAGAATTGAAATCAATTGGGCCTGAGATCGACACTCTTATCAAAGACAAAAAGCCCTCGATCTATTTTGAGTATCTGATTGATCTTCCTTATTCTGTTGGCTCATCCCTGAAGTGCAAGATAGGGCTTGGTCCTGCTTTTGTTGCTGGCTTTCCTATCTAGCTGAATTAGTACTACCAATGTCTTGAGAAAAAACAACCATTTGAGCACTCTGTTCCTGCCGACTGGAATTGCTATAACCTATCCTCAACCATCAAGGTTAAACATTCCTCCAAGCCTGAGTACGTCACTTGGTTGGATAGCGTAGCTGCTGCTAAAGGCCATGTTTGGAAAGAAGCAAGAATCTATGATGCAATCATGTTCAGCCAAGGCAATATTCGTCTTGACAAAGTCGTATTCTTCTATATTTCCCACTTTCGATCCATCACTACCAACTCCTTCCATTTAAGGACTGGTATGATGGGCCCTACCTCACAAGATATTGTCTTTTTAGCTGGTTTTGTCCCTATGGAGATGAAGTAAACACTCTCCTTGTCTACAAGGATATTGCCTATGTTAAAGAAACTGCTGACTTACTCCTCCTTCCTGCTTGCCGTTCAGACAACGCTAGAAGTTTCTGAGTATGAACACATTTATCTTATGATTTTTTGGTTGAACAAATGCTTGTTTTGTGTCTTTTCCTAGAAGATTATCAAGGACGTCACATAATGGGCCAAGGCTCTCTCTTAGAGCAGAAAGCTTGCTCCTGGCCCACTGGTTCTGGCTCACCTTTATAGAGGTATGATGGAGTTGGTATCTTCACGCTTGATCAATGGTTCTGGACCCTTTTGGCTTATGCAAATCTGGCTCTAAGCTTATTTTCCATAGTTTTCTCTATCCATTCCTACCACAATGCTGCAATCTAACTGCTTTGGCCTCTAATTCCTAGAGGCCTACCCTAAAGCCCATGTGTTTGATGAATGCTTCACTTTATTTTACAGAAAGCTGATATCTCATGATGCCGCTACTCTCCTACCTTTCCCATGTGATTCTACCCCTTCTTGGCTCGACACTCCTCTATCCAAAGCCGTTGGTCAGAAAAATGAACAATTTGAGATATGGGCCATCTTCCTGATCTCAAGGGACCTTCTATTTGACTTGTCTCAAATGATCTTTATGCCTTCATATTGGACTCAGAACGACACATTAGAGGCAGATTTGTCCTAAGTAATGCAAACATTGAAGCACTTAGCTCTGTCTTTCCTACTCTGAAGCAGAACTTCCATTTTAGGGCCTTCGATGAAGCTCCTAATGCCATCATAGAATTTGATGTTTGGTGGGAAATGTACATTGTGAGCAAAACTTCCATGGATCTGAAGGCACTTCTAGTTCGTATCTCCCCAAACTGCATTGCCAAGATTGAGGACACTAAAGAGATAGCCGGCTAAAGTCCTGCCCCTTCTAGAGGACCAAAACAAGGTACTATTTCTTTCCTTGACCGTTTTAATTTAGTCCTTTGCTTTGAGGAATTCTTAAAGTGCAAATGGAACCCTTTGAAATTTGAAGAGATGGAAAAAATTCGAGAGGAAAAATTGATTAAAATTTCTAACAAATAGAAATATGAGGCAAACTTGACATTCTTGAAAGCTTATCAAACCTTAGATGCCCAAACTCATGCCTTAGAAACTTTCTTGAACTCAAAAAGAGAAAGTAACTGTTGCAAAGACCAATGTTCCTTCCTGGGAACTTGAGGATGTTATTAGACAAAGAATAAACATAGTAGTTCTTATCCCCAATGCAGGTCAACCTCCTCTCTTTCTGACAACTTATTTATCCTTCTACTTGATTCTGACAATTTCTACCCTCTAGCCTTGCAGTTGCTATACCTACTCCCATGTTGGCAGAAACTGGCAAACAAAAGGCCACCAGCAAAAAAAAAAAAAAAAGACCGCCTACCCAATATGTCCAGAATTCACCATCATTTTCTAACAAAGGAAGATCTTAACTTTTACTAATGAATTGAATTTTTGTCTCTAGGCAGGCACCACTCCACCAGCTAAAAGAACCAGGTCAAATTACAAAAAGAAATTACAACCAGCCCGTTTAGCTCTTCCTTCTATCAGGTAAGAATTTTCCATCATTTATGACTTCTTTCCTTTGGTTTTCTACTGAGCCTTTATTCTTTATCCTAGAAATCTCCTGGGATTGTGGTAACCAAAACAACGAAGGGTCTAGCCAAAGAAACACCAACCCCAACCAAGCCAAAGAGGTTCAAAATGGTAGCTTGCAAATGCCACACCCATTTAGTGGATTCATCCAATTCTCTCGCAACTCCTTAGGCAGAAGACAATCCTCCTGAGATAATTTCTCCACCTTCTATCAATAAAGTAAAAGTTCTCACTCGACAATGAATTTCTTTCTTTGGTTTCATTTTGGCCTTTTTCTTACTTCTGATCTTTCTTCGTAGGAAAAAGGCCTAAGGAAACGCACTCACTCAAGGTGAAACTACTCAAGCCTTCAAAGCACCAGAACCTACTTTATCTATCCCAAAGCAAACTGTAGACTTGGATGTTCACTTTGAGGCTCTGTCTCAGAGTACTACTCCAACTGCTTCTAAAGCCTTTAATAGTGGACCTGCCTTCTCTAGCCAAGTCATGCCATCATCAAACGAAGTTGAGAAGGCCAAGAATGATCTGAAGCCTCTGCTAGCCTTGTCTTTTCAAGATGTTCTGTACCTAGGATGACTCCCAGTTCTAACTTCTGCTTTAAAGGTTCTAGCTAGCCTTCAGCCAGCTTTTCAAGAATTTTAGCAGCGAATTCCTAAACTAAGCCAAACTTGGCTTTCACTTGTTCGCAAACAATAAGAAATTGATGAGAAATTTCAACAGTCGACTTATTTGTAGAATCTCATAAAAGAGTATATGGAATCCTACAAGATGCTGAAGGAAACTACAGATGCTCAGGCCAAACACATTGTCCATCTGAAGGACCAGATTGCCATTCTTTAAGTTCAACTGGAAGACGTAGAGAAAGACACAACAGTCCTAGCTGACCAGAAATAGGAACTATACACAACTTCTTTCCCAGTGAGCGTTGAATCCTCAAAGCTAGACATCAAACTTTTGAACTTGCCAAGACTCATGCCGCCACCCTGGTTGAACTACAAGTTGTGGATGGCCCTTGGAACATTCTCAAGACTAGATTGACTAGTCTCTTGTAATTCCTTTTTTACTGCACCCCAAAACTTTTGCTCAGCTTACGAGTCTGCAACACTTTTGTTTTTGTTTGGCCTATTACAACCTTTTTTGCTTAGTCAGCCTAGTTCTAGACTAGGCCTTTTTGAACATTTTTGTACATGCTTAACTTTGTTCGGCCTATTTAGCTCATTTTTGATTTGATTAATGCACAAAATTTTGCTTTGTTGACTCTATCATTTCCCAGATTGTTGGGTAAAATTTCTTCAAGTACTGGCCATTTATTAGATGTTTGTGTAACTCTCCGTCTAAATCTTGCAATTGGTAGGAACCTCCCTTGCAAATTTTGAAAACTTGAAAGGGGACCTCCCAACTTGGAGACCATTTCCCCTTTCCAAACTAAGTTATTTTCTGCAAAACTCTTCTTTCCAACTCTTCGATCATAAGCTCTGGCTACTTTCTATTTCTGCACTAAAAGTTGATCTAGAGTTACTAACGTCACTTCATCAAGATCTTCAAGTTCCATGAACATAGCTTGATTGTATTCTGCAGGAGTTAAACCATTATCAAATGCAACTCTCAAGGATTTCACAGTGACCTCCATAGGCAGGACTGCATTATGTCCATAAGTAAGCATAAATGGTGTAATTCCCGTTGCTGTTCTCTTTGAAATTCTATAGGCCCACAAAGCTTTTAACAGGACTTCATGCTAAACTCTGGGTTTGTCCTCAATCATTCTTTCAGTGATGCCTTTCATAACTTTGTTTGTTGACTTTGCCTGGCCATTGCCTAGAGCATAATATGGAGTTGAATGAGAAAGCTCTATACCATACTCTTTTGCTATAGCCTGGACTTCCTCACCAAAGAAAACTATCCCCCTATCGGTCACAATATGCTGAAGCAAGCCGAATCTGTAGATGATGTTCTCTTTGATCATCTTGATGATGTCACTTTAACTCACTGATTTCATAGGAATGACCTCGACCCACTTTGTGAAGTAATCCGTAGCCACAACTATAAAGGAATGACCCATAGAAGAAGGACGAAAGATCTTGCCAATCATGTCAAAGTACCAACCTCTAAATGACCATGGTTTAACTATGGAATTGAAGTTGCTGGAGCATGTTGAATAGGACCATGGGCTTGACAATGTAGACATGCTTGGGCAAATTTAAATATAATATGAAAGAATAGTAGTGTAGACCGCCTCGAAGAACTCCCGCTCTCCGCGCGCGAGGGCGTGAATCGCTTTGTTCATTAGCTACTCACGGTTCTGAATCTAATCTCACAAAGTGCAATGCAAGATCGATAAATCACCAAAGAGTCCAAATCCGGCAAATCGTTTTGGAAAACTGATTTTTATAAAGAAGTGCCAAACATGGACTGCTTTGCCTGATACAGAGTCGCCACCTAAATGTTTTATTTTGGAAAAAATTTAGGAAACCCTGACTCGTGCCTAAGGCCACGTGTCTGTCATCACCAAAGTTGCCTCGGCTTGGGAACTTGGGTACGAGAGGGGAAGGTCATGCAATGAGCACCCCCGCTTTCCCGATCAAAAGATCAGCCTTTACTATGTATGATATTTTATTTTTGAAAATACTTATGTTCTTATTCCGGTTATTAACCTAGAATTACTATGTGATGCGCACAGCATACAAGTATAAACTAGGTCACCTAAGTTGGAACAAAACATTTCATGTTCATTTGTTTGAAAATGATTTGAAGTTTGTTACTCGTAAGTAGGCTAAGACGAGGTTTTTGATGATTTGTTCTAATTTAGGTAATCCAACCTTCATCCACAGGCATTCATGCAGTTAAACACTTAAGCAGTTAGCCTCATGGCAAGTATGCTAACATGGCAACATACACATCTCATGCAGTATGCTAAAGCGTAAACACTCACAGTGTACTCCGAGCCAAAACAGAGAACTAGTTAGAAATCATGCACGATCCTAGTTCATGTTAAGATGGCTACTGCAACACATGCAAAAATGCAACGAAGATAGGCTCGGCTATTCTAAGATGTCATGTGAAATGCAACTTAGTACATGTATTCAAAATGGAATTGAAATACAATGCAGTTAGTATGATGCGCCGAGTCCGGTGCATGCAATACAGATGAATGGATGCATGCATGCGAAACATAAGTATGCTAATTGAAATATGTCCTAAAACTAACCATCGTAAGCGGTTAAGTAAAAAGGAGAAAGAAATGGGTGTTAGAAGAAATGCATCACACACACGCACGCTTATTACAACAGTTGGCCCTCTCAACGGAGGGTCCGAATAAGAAGCTAACTAGCTAATCTAAGCTAATTAAACTAATTATTACATCACAAAACTAGCTAACTAACAAGCTAACTAATTAAGCTATTACAACACAAATCAAATAGTTAAGCGCATTAACTAATTAAGTACAAACTAAAGCATAAACTAGCTAAGCTAATTAGCTAAGTAAAACAGTAAAGCAATGTCCTAAGAGGGAGGAGAGTGCATGCATGCCCGGTCGCCTCGTTCGGAAATCCATCGCGATGCCCCAATTTGCCTCTGTTTGCAACTGTTCTCAGAGCCTTGCACCAAGCTCCAGAAAGCTTCTAACTCACCTTGGGGACCTGTAGGAGCATGGCCAACCACCTAGGGGTGTTGCCAGCCACTGGCCGACCACTTTCCATTGCTACAGACCAGAAAAAGTGGTCGGCCAGCTAGTTTTTCTAGTTGGCCGACCAGTTGTTGCTGCACTTCTCCAGTTTGCTGCAACAGAGAGCAAGAAAGGGCATGACAATATATTTGCAAGATATGTGTGCACAACCACCCTCCCAATCATTTCATAAGCTCAAGGGAGTGTGGTTCTCGACCCTCGGGTCACCAATCACGCATCTCGATGCATGATGGCCGAGAAGCCAAGATTGTACGAATCAATGTAAATGAATGCACAAATAAACACATAAAGCCTTGAATGCTGTCATGTGTGATCAAGAGTGTCGGCGACCGAGAATTGAGGCACGTTTCATCACTTCAAGTATGTAACGTCCCTCGTTGCTTGTGTTTGGACTAACACCTAAACCAAACAAATGCAATGCAACTCAAACATGCAAACATGCAATGCAACTTGCGCATGCAAACATGCAATGCAAGGCATGCAAAACATAATGCAACTACATGGCATACACAATGCAAAGAATAACATGGCATACACAATGCAAACAATAACATGGCATACTCAATGCAGTGTGGCATGGTCAACTTAACAAAGCTAATGACATGCAAACAATGCTAATGCATGCATACACAATGCAAGGCAACATAGGCATGCAACAACATGATACAATGTAATAACATTCACATAACATGCTCGATGGACTTAAACCAAAATGGACAGACCTCAGTCATGTCCAAATCAGTGGCCATAATGATGAAATGAAGGCACGAAAGCATATACAAGCATGCACAGGCAATGGCCCAAAAACTAGGCATAAGAGCACAACTCTCAAGAGTGCTCAAAGGGGGACAAATATGGAAGTGTAACAACACTATAAGCTCTGAAATAAGGTATGAAATGATGCCAAATCATTCAATCAACACAAGTATAGCATGCAAAGGTCCTTAGGCATTAAAGCTAGTAAAGAGGACTACTCTAGAGACATGCAATACATGGCGCAAAAGCATGAACCAGCCACAAACAGAGTTCAAGAGGTCAAAACAAAGACCAAAACATGCTAAGATGGGAGCTCAAAGACCTAGGCAAGATGACATACATGCTAGGCCACAAACAAGGCAACAAATGCACAACCCTTGAACCACAATTAAAGAGTGATATGCATGAGAATATGATAATATTACAAGCTCTAAAATCAAGTATTAAATGATGCCAAATCATCCAAATAGCTCAAAGATAGCATGCAAGAGGCATCAAAACACAAGGCTAGCAAGGCCAATTGCACTACAGCTATGCAATACATGAAGCATATGGCTAAGGCAACCCCAAATAGTCCTAGAACATGTCAAAATGATGCTAAAAAATGCCCGGAGGGAAGCCAAAATGAGCCAACATGAAGGGCCAAAACATGGAATATACAAGGCCAAAAAGGTGGGTTACACTACACCTACCAAAACCAAGCATGGGATGGCTTCGCCAACAAAACTTAGAGTTATATTATGGCAAAATAACCCCAAAAACACACTGAAATGATAGCTCGCAAGCTTAGGCATGAAGGCATACGCAATGACTCATGTTTAAGGCATAAAGGACCAACCCTTCAAAGTTTGAAATAAGTGAAAGATGAGAGTGTATGATCATGAAACATGCACTGAAATTACATAACAAATGATGCCAAATCATTCAAATAGGCCAAGTAAAGCATGCTAGTGGACTCAATACACAAAGCTAACATGCTAGAATGCATTATAGCTATACAAAGCATGGCATGCATGACCAAAACAATACAAATTAGAGCTAGAGCATGCTAAAACATGGACAAAAGCTTCTTAGAGTTAAGCCAAAATCATGTTAGAATAACAGTCTAAAGCATGATACACATTAGGCTAATTCATGGAATTGCACTACAAGTGCATGGAGCATGCATGGGGCTATCAAACCAAACCTTAACAGAGGTATATGATGGCAAAACAACACCAAGAACATGCTGAGATGGACTCAAAACAAGCTAGAATGACATGCTATTTCATGAAGCATACAAAGCTAGTTTATGAGGATTACTCTACAAGTGTATTATGCATGCAAGGGATGACAAAACCAAGTCAAAATAGTGATATGCCATGCTGAAATAAGGCCTAAAATAGGCTGAGATGTGGCCAACACAAGCTTAACAAACATGCTCAAACATGAGGCAAATGAAGCAAGCATTCAAGAACACAAGGAGAGGGGATGACCCTCTCCTATTTGGGACCTCAAAACCACCTTTCCACCACTGAAAATCCTCTGGATTTCAGTGGTAAGAAGGCCAAAAAGAAGTGGTCCCAATAGCTTAAAAGGAAGGTTCAAAACAAGGCCTAACAAGGCACAAGAGGGGGTAGACTACCCCCAACACAAAAGAGACCTTAAACAAACATGCTAAGGACTAAAAATCATAACTTTTTTTAGTAGAAAGTCAAGCCTAAATAAGCATGCAAATAGGTCCAAAAGCTTAATAAAAAACAAGGTTTAAAAGGCTAGTTGACTCACCCTTGAAGAATTACTTTGAAGCTACAACTCCAGCACTCTTTTTGAACCAAAACCAATCCAAAGACTCCAAAACCAACCTCAAAGAGCCTCAGCAACAAGAGTATGGTGTTTGAGTATGTGTTTGTGTGCAATAGTATGGAAAAACTACACTTTCAAGCACAAAACAAGAGCAAAGAAGGAGATATAGAGACAAGTGTGTATCTATAGCTCAATGCCAAAATTCTGAACCTAAGGCATGAGGGAGGAGGCTCCCTCTTACTGAAAACAAGCAACAAGCTTGTTGGACAAGCTTTTGGCCTAAAGCCATCCCTCCATACACGTGTATGGAAGATGGTTTTTGTGCCCTCCAGCTGTAACAGCTAGCCTAAAAATATCTCCAAAAAGGTGATGGAAAGTTGTTGACCACTTGAAGTGGTCGGCCAAGTACTTGTAGTGGTTGCCGACCACCACAAGTTCTCTCCCAAAAAGCAAATTGGTCGGGCAGGGGTAGGAGAGGTCTACACGCCGAAAGCAAGTCAATGGTGTGGTTGCCGACCAGAAAAGGTGGCCTAAAGACCAAGAAAACCAGTTGCCCGACCAGAAAACTGGCTGGCAGGAAGGAAAGTGGTCTCCAAGGGGAAGAACTGGTCTCCCACACTTGTACCACCTTCCAAACAAGGAAAACAAGATTTGTACCAAAAACAAACCAAAAAGGATGCAAGACGAAAGTTCGGGAGGCAAGGTACGCAGCTGGGAGCCTCGAAAACTAGTCTATGAGGATCAAAAGTGGTTGACGACCACAAAAGTGGTCTCCCAGACCACAGTAGCCCTCTAGGGCAAGGCAACAAGGTGTGGTTCAAAAACTACGCCAAACGGAGAATGTTAAGTGGTTTTGAGACAAGGCGCGCGACCGAAGGCTCCAAAAATCAGAAACTAGTCTCCCAGCTAGAAAAGTGGTCTACGACCACAAAAAGGTGGTCTACAAGACCTCTCCCTCCCTCTAGGGAAGGGAAACAAGGCTTGGTCCACAAACTGAGCCAAAACACAAAGAGTTCAGAGGCCCGGAGGCAAGGCACTCAGCCGAAAACTCCGAAAACTCGAAACGAGCACAACATGCACTATCACCGAGCACTCAATCGATGACGTCTGAGTCTTAAGGTCGGTCAAAAATGGGGTGGCTACAGTTGCCCCTCTTTGACAGAACTCAGAAGTCATAAGTGACGGGAGTGAATGTCAAAGTCCAGAGACGACCCATTTTTGACAAGGTCGAAGACTTAGACAAACAGGCAAGATAACAAAGAGATGCGCCTACAGGCGGGGGCAAGATGCAAAAGACATGCACAAAGCCGAACATAACTTATGGTCATACAAAGAAAGCTGTAATGAAGTAAATATGCAAAATAAATGCAACAATTTAAGCAAGTGAATGAGTACGAACCAAACTACATCTCATGCAGAAAGGATGTAAGAAAATTATACAATTCTCACTGCGTCTCACGCGGAAAAGGACGAGAAGTTCAAATGAACCGTACATACAATACCGTTTGGTCGCACCAGCCTCAAATGAATTGTACATATAATATCGTTTGGTTGCACCAGCCTCAAATGAACCGTACATACAATATCGTCTGGTCGTACCAGCCTCAAATGAACCGTACATACAATATCGTGCCTGCATAAGAAAGAAACTTAACAGGTACAATATAGTTAGAAACACATGCCCCACGTTACAACATGGTACAATTCCAATGCGAGATAAACGCATGCACATATGATGCTGATGGAAACATACATAGCAATGCAAGTGAAAAGTGCGTAACAATGCAACCGGAACGAGCATAACAATGCAGGTGGAGTGTGCATAACAATGCGGGCGAAACATGCTTGACAATGCAAGTGAAGAAGGCATGACAATGCAACCTAAGTATGCGCGACAACGCGGGTGAAGGGGTGCATGACAATGCAACCTAAGTGTGCGCATAACAATGCAGATGGAGGGGTGCATGACAATGCAACCTAAATGTGCGCATAACAATGCGGATGAAAGGGTACATGACAATGCAACCTAAGTGTGCGCATAACAATGCGGATGGAGTGTGACTTAAATAGCATGTTTGAAGCAAAATACTGAAAAAAAGGAGATACAAGCCATAACGAGGCGAATTAAACCGTAACCTCTGATTTACCTCTCGGAAGAGTCACAACATACTTAAAAAGGATACACCTTGCTCTTGACGAGTGACAATGAGCTACGCATCGAAGACTTGAATTGAAGTTCCCTCAGGGACATTTTTGAACCGAAAAGTGTACTTTTCTTGTACTTTTTCGAGAGCCGAGGACTCCAATCATCACCAAAACACACAGGGAGAACAATGGAGCTCTGAAGATCATCCAAGAGGGTGGCCGACCACCTACATCAGTGGTCGACCAGTTGTTGACCACATAAGTGGTCGGCCGACCAGAAAAACTAGCTGGCCGACCAGTTTTGCAAAACAGGGACATATTGGTCTTTTCAAGGACGGATCTTTAAGTATACACATCCAAATCACTTTTGCTCATAAACACAAGGCCGAAACACATTCTCCTTTGCTTCTAGACCCTTTTCTCTCTCAGATCTGTACTTTATACTCGTTTTCTAACCCCTCACGCGAAGTTGTTTTGCGAAAACTTTCGATTCTCTTCATTTTGAACCGATTAGAATTTGTTTTCGAAGATTCTTTCTCCATTTTCATCACTTGAGGTATGTTTGTCTCGAATTTTAGCACCTTTTCTCGGGCGTTGACTTTTTCTCTTCTCGAGAGTTGACTTTTGTTGACTCTTTACAATTTTGGCTCATTTCGCTCATTTTTGCATCTTTTTGTAGATTTTTTCAAATGGCCGATGATATTCCATACGGTGGAGGCTCCCCTAGAGTAGAGGATGAGCCCGACATTATACCATTGCCTCCGAGGATGTGGCCGTTTGACCCGGAGAGGTACCACTCGCAGGAGCACATCCTACCTCCTAGCACCTTTCACCATTTTACGGACTTCGCGCCCCGAGCACCCGCAGACTTGCTACTACGGGAGCCTGAGTCCCACCTATCTCATCATGCGCGAGAGGTGCGTACTTCATTTTTGCATTTTCTGCGATGCATTTTGCATTTCTTGCACATTTCATGCTTTCGCTATGTATTTCATCTTCTCGTTCTGAACACATTTACATACACAGTACTTCTACTCATTCTTGAGCATAACTTACACATAGCATTCCGTTCATTTGGGCACATAGCTCATTTTGGGCACGCAGCACATTTTGGACACACAACACATTTAGGCATACAACATATTTTGGACACACAACTCATTCTGGGCACACAGCACATTTTGGGCACACAGCTTATTTGGGCACACAACTCATTTGGCACACAGCTCATAATACTGCTCAATCTGAACACACGGTTCATAATGTAGTATTTTGCTCAATCTGAACACGCAGTTCATAACCCAGTATTTTGCTCAATTTGAACACACAGTTCATAACGCAGTATTTGCTCAATCTGAACACACAGTTCATAATGAAGTATTTTGCTCAATTTGAACACACAGTTCATAACGCAATATTTGCTCAATCTGAACACACAGTTCATAACGCAGTATTTTGCTCAATCTGAACACAGTTCATAACGCAGTATTTGCACAATCTGAACACACAGTTCATAACGCAGTATTTTGCTCAATCTGAACACACAGTTCATAACGCAGTATTTTGCTCAATCTGAACACCCAGTTTATAACGCAGCATTTGCTCAATCTAAACACACAGTTCATAACGCAGTATTTGTTCAATCTGAGCACAGTTCATAACGCAGTATTCTTTTAATTTTGAACACACAACTCATAACATAACACTGCTCAATCTGAACACATAGCTCATAACACAGTATTCTTTTAATTCTGAACACACAACTCGTAACATAACACTGCTCAATCTGAACACACGGCTCATAACACAGCATTCTTTTAATTGCACACGTCTCATAACACTGCCCAATCTGAACACACAGTTCATAACATAGCATTCTATTTATTTGCACACGGCTCATAACACTGCTCAATCTGAACACACAGTTCATAACACAGCATTCTGTTTATTTGCACACGACTCATAACACTGCTCAATCTGAACACACAGTTCATAACACAACATTCTATTCATTTGCACACGGCTCATAACACTGCTCAATCTGAACACACAGTTCATAACACAGCATTCTGTTTATTTGGACACGGCTCATAACACTGCTCCATCTGAACACACAGTTCATAACACAGCATTCTGTTTATTTGCACACGGCTCATAACACTGCTCAATCTGAATACACAGTTCATAACACAACATTCTGTTTATTTGAAACAGATTATATTTGTTCATTCTAAATGCAGGTATCTTCCCATTTCGCACGGGGTTACAGATCGATTATTGCGAGGAAGTGGTACATGGAGCTCCCAGATGCCGTTCGACATATTGTAGATGAGGCCGGGTTTGGTCCGTTTTGTATGGAGTTGTCGCGTCATCCGACGAGAAGGACCCTTCTGGGCGCACTTGTGGAGAGATGGTGGGACACCACCAACTCCTTCCATTTTTCTGCCACCGGGGATATGACGATGACCCCGTATGACTTTTCCATACTGACGGGCCTCGATGTGGCAGGCCGGCCGATCCCATACGATACTGATATGGGGGAGTGGGAGGCAGCTTGGACTTATCTACTCGAAGCCCATTCGCCGCCTTGCAGATCACCGGGCATGGTTAGGTACACCTGGTTTGCGGAGCAGTATAGATGGACTACGCCCGAGACTATTGAGGCCATACAGCAGTATGCTCGGGGATTTTTGATGTTCCTCCTCGGGACCACTCTTTTCTCCGATAGGGGGAGCACAGTCGGGCTTTATCTTCTCAGTGCTCTGGTAGACCTATCACAGGTCTGGCATTTTGATTGGGGCGGCGCTGGCCTCGCTACCCTTTATTGCTACATGAGTGCGACCTCCCGAGAGCGGGGGACCATAGTAGGTGGCTACTGGCGAGCCTGGGAGGTACATTCGGCCCTCTTGATTTACATTTCTGCTTTTCATTATCTGTATACCACACACTGCACACATTGCACACTTTACATTCCGTGCTCTGCATTCTGTACTCAGCATTTTGCATTTTCTATACATTCTGTATTCGCATTCTACACTCAACACTCTGCATTTTCTATACATTCTGTATTCTTATTACCACTGTCTTGCCTTTCATAGCTGTGGGTTTATGCCTACTTCTCGACGCTCGCTCCCGAGCTGGAGGTCGAGGCACCGCTTGAGATACCGTACTCGCGCCGATTCGAGGGTCGGTGTCTGTCCAGGCCTCAGGAGACATTGCTATATCTCCAGTAGTATTTCGACATGGTGTGGGCAGACGAGGTAATCCAGAACTTCCAGTTCTTTATGCTCTCAGCTTTGATTCATCTTGCATACTTATGACATCTAATCAATTTATGCACTTGCCATTCACAGATCACTTGGCAGCCTTGGCTGGCGATGCCCGGGTATTCCCGGTTCCAGTTCGCCGGGGCATGGGGCGCCTCACGATATAGGGTTTTGTTTGAGGGACCAGTCGGCAGAGCCTGGTTTCTCGGGGATCACTTCATGCGCCAGACGATGGGCAATCCCACTCAGGAGATCCCCTCAGCACCTCCACTCGACATGCGGTCCACAGAGAGCCTCACTCCCCGGGAGGTTAACGACCTTATGTTGGGTGTCGACGCAGATCTTTTCCTGGAGGAGGGGGAGTACGCGACATACCGCCATACATACTTGATGCCTCCACTGATAGGTGTCCGTACTCCTACGAGGAAGGCTGCTGATATGCCATCGTCGAATCGCGCTCGAGCTACAGACATCCCTTCCACTAGCAGGGCTAGCAAATCGAGGGGTAGGGCTAGAGGGATGCCCTCGACTTGCCAGTATGCTGGGTGGCCAGTTCTTCCGACCGAGCTGATGGGCTGGCAGTATGGGTCATCTTACCCGATTCCACTAGAGCCTCCATTGCCCGATCATCGATACGTCAGTGACCCTGACTCACCACCGGTATGCTCTACAGTTTTCATTTATCACTCAGATATTTACACATCATTCATTCACTCACCGATGACTTGAACTTGCATTTGCAGCCTCCCAGAGAGTATACTGAGGGGTTGCTCGAAGTGGTGGCCTCACTCGAGAGCATGGTCCTGCGGAGGGAGACGCTGCTGTACGCCTCCGGCATTTCGGTACTTTTCAATTTCCTTGCATTTATCATACTTCTGATGACATATGGAAACTGAACATTTCACTATATTGATTCACTGCATGTGTAGAGCACATCTGACAGATCACATTCACATACTATATCTGCATGCACCCACTCTATGTATCATTCTTTCATCTGCATCTGATATACATACTGGCTGATGCACTCAAAACTGCCTTTTCAGGTCACACCACTATAGGCCGGGCCATCTAGGCCTTCTCGATCAGCTGGGAGAGGGACCTTGACTCGCGGCCGGGGGAGACGCAAAGCACCTGTCAGACATGACGAGGAGTCCAGCGAGGAGGAGGAGTCGACACATCCACAGTCAGAGACATCTGCAGGCAGGGATGATGACTCCGGTTCCAGTTCTAAAGACGGAGGTGACGCCGAGGAGGATTCCGAGGACAGCGGCTCTGATTTGGACGGAGATGCCGACGATGGTGGCACAGAGGCTGCTTAGCTGAAGAGGGCAAATAGGGCCTCTCAGTTTTGAGCTTGATAGCACTGATGCAGATGTTCCTACTTTATTTTTCTTTTTACATGTGGTTGTAGCACATTGTATAGCTTAGGCAGTTTTATTTTCTTTAAAACTTGTACCCTTTTGTAAAATGTTGTAAAAAGAAATCATGATGAAATGAAAACAGCTTTTTGTTCAAAAAATGTTTTATTTGTATTCTAAGCATCGCATCGCATCGTTTTACACAAAAATGAGATTGAATGGAAACTGAACATTCATGTATTACCAAGTTAGGTAGGGAACCAACGTAACAAACAAAACAACTTAACTCAATAAGCAACAACAAGACCTAAGGAGGTGCATCTGGAATACAATCTTGGAATTTGCAGAAGTTGAAACAAACTCAAATGCTCCAAATTTTCCCTCTTTTCTTTTGCCTTGCAGTCTAGAACCCATGACTTCAAATAGGTCCTTGTTCTACTGTTCTCACATGACCTGGGTGGAACCCTGCAGTTTTATGAAAGAACAAATCCTGTTTTGCACAAATGTTGAGAAGGACACAGAACTCCGAGCACAAAACGATTTGAAATTGAGAAACGAGTTCTTAATCGGGTATTAAGCCTACGACTGACCACAGCAAAAACGACTCAATAAAGGAAAAACAAAGGTAAACAACCTACACACATTTATTGACACTCAAAACGACTCGAGACAAGAATCAAGACAAACAAAAACACACGCACAACACTCAGATATGTACCACCACTGGGAGACCTCTCAGTTCATGAGGAGCCTGTTTATTCGGGTATTGTTTCCCACCCTTTCTTATTTGTGATTCTCACATCACTCTGGCACTCAATCTCTTGTTTTCTAAAAAAGCCATTTTCTCACTTTTTCTCTCAACGCGCATCTCTCTATTCTTCAATCTCTCTTCTTTTTTATCCCTCCCTTGGGTGGTTGATGGATATACAAGAAGTTGCGGGCTCTTGCCCTTAACATTCCGCTAGATTCTTTTTCTTCTGCTCATAACAGTGAACTTTCCCACAGCGGGGTTGCGCTACAACTGGGTGTGTAGCAAATCTGCAGCTGACATCGATTGATGACGCCCTTGACCAGTTCGGATGTGACCAGACCTTTTCAGATAAGGGAGTGGAATATCTGGCTCCCTTTCCAGTTCGTGCTTCGCACTTGACTTGATACCTCGCTGCTCGGAGGATGGGAGAGTTTTCGGCCCTTTGCTGTTAGCTTTAGTTGTGCCCTTTTTGTGGCAGGTAGAGTGCCTTTTCTGGCAAGTATGTTGATAAAGGGGAAAAGAGAGAAAACCTGACTCAACTGTGCTCCTAGTTTATCATTTTGACCATTTTTTGTTTTTGAGCTTTCTACTAAAACAATTTCGACCAATATGAGAGTTAGATTAACATGCTTGTTCAATTTTCTGATTTGAAATCATGCAAGTCAGGCTATGAGCACTGAAAATTTTCTTTTTTTGGGTCCAAGAAAATGGTCCAGTTTTGGAAAAATGGAATAATTTTCAAGAAAATTAGTCAACTTTATTAAAAATCCTCAAAAACTATTTTTACAAATGGCCATGCTCGACCAACACATAATTTACTCTTGAGATGCACAACCTCAGATCCAAAACAATGGAAAATTGCCCCTTGTCTAAATGGCACTGCACAGCAACGGAAAGTTGCCCCTTGTTAGAATAGCACCGCAGCACACTGTACGGCAACGGAAAGTTGCCCCTTTGTTCGAATAACACCGCCGCACACTGTAACCAGTTCTCATAGTGAAGATCACAACTGAACTCTTGGATACATAAATGACAAAGATGACCCGTTCAATCTCATGGACAGGACAATTGAATTTGAAGTGTTTACGGTTGAACTTCAGAATGAAGTTGCCTACGTATCCCAAAGATGGGAATCAAGCCTGACGTAGTTCCGGGTTAAGGTACACTCGGGTATTTAACCTCTCCTTTTGCGCTATAACTTTTGCGAAGGCCGCCCGTTTGGGTTTTCAACCTTGCGAGCTCTGTTTTTCTTTTCTTTTCAATTCCTTTTATTTCTTTTTTTCTTTTTTCATCTTTTCTTTTCATTTTCTTCATTTTTCTTCATTTCTTTTTTCATTCTTTGGATTTTTTCTTTTTTGTTCTTTTTGTTCTTTTTCTTGCTCTAACTTTTGCCTGGGTCGCCCTTCCGGGTTTTCGGCCCAACGAGCCTTTCAAGGGTAAAAGTGTAGCTTTGTCCATGTTGATTGGTCGTAGGATCTCGAAGCCATCTGAATCTAGGAGAATGGCTGCTGTTTGTTGATGATGTAGAAGTCCATCCAATGGGGGCTGAATTTGCCCCCAGTGTTGTGGATATGAACTCAATTGTCCTTCAGCAATACTTTTTTCTTTCCTCCCTTCTGGGATTTGGCATTCTTGCCGATCTTCGTTAGCTTGAGAAATGTCCCAATTCTTGACTCTTTGAGCACATCTAACATTTTTTGTGCCCCTAGTTCGAGGGCTGCTTCTGATCTAGCTTTGCAAGCTTCCTTTGATAACATCTGATCTTCTTGCCCCTAGTTCAAGGGTGGCTTCTGATCGGGCCATACATGCTTCACATCGTGGTTAATCGTCGAACATTTTGAATCCAAGTTCAAGGTTTGAAAGCAAAGGGGTTCGAGACTCGAGGCTGAGAGCGATCCTAGGCTGCATAATCTCAAGAGCGATTCCACACAGGTCCTCGCAGAAACACGCAAAACTTTTTTTTTTTTTTTTGAAATCTTTTAGGAAAGCGACTAATCGCTCGCGTCAAAGACAATGTAGAACCAATCTAGATCAAGCCAGGATCCTTCTCAGTATTCACATTAACACGTATGATCTCATTTATTAAGAGCTTAGCATGCCTCTCTTTCTCTCAGTTTGATCAAATTTTTACAAAACCCGAGGAATTCCTTCTTCCTTGTTTTCACCACAGTGTTAGAAAAAGTTTTGAAAAACTTACGTCAATGCAATGACTTCAAGACACAGAAAAGACACAATTTTGGTCAAATACTGCCATCTCATTCAGAACTTCTGGCGCAAGGCAGAAACAAACACAAAAGTGTGAAAATCACTGCTGTTTCATTCAAATCTTCTGGTGCAACTGGCCCCACAGTAGAAACAGACTCAAAAGAGTGAAAAGACAAACACAAAACAAGTAAGTGATGTCCGAGGTAACGCCCTCGAAATCACCTGACTCTTAACAAAACAGGACTGACTCGATACAACGAGACAGACTTAACTGACTCAGAACAACGAGACAGACTCAAAATAGCACAACAGAACTGACTCAATACCCAAGTCAGAAAGTAAAGTAAACAACATTCACAAAATGCTCAAAACAGTGCGTGCCATATGCCACATCCGGAGTACGCTGGGTGCCATCCACAAATGATTCACCCCCCCCGATCACATCACATTACCACACAAGCTCATCGATTCAGTACCAACAGACCTTGAAGGACCTGGTGCAACAATGACCTCGTTGTCAATCAGATCTTGTACCTCGTGGCGAAGACGAAAGCAACTATCAGTGCCATGACCAGTTTATTGATGGAAGGCACAATACTGGGCAGTATTATTCTTAGCTGGAAGGGGATTCGAGAGAGGCCGAGGCTCAAGGGGTTTGAGATGGCCTTGCCCAACAAGGATTTGGAAAGCTTTGGACAAAAACATATAGAGGGCATGGAAGACCCTTCGACCTCGGGGTTGGTACTTCGAGGTTTGTGGATATTTGTTGGATGCACTAGCAAAGGGGTCAGCAGGTGCTGACTTGGCTTGCTGATCTCTTCCAAGTGCAGGGTTAGAGCTGGAAGGAACGTTTCTGGTATGACGGCCCTTCTCCCGGTTTGTCCCTTGATTCAAACTGCTTTCATTCTGAGTGGCGAAAGTGTCACCCACAGTTCCTGCAACAACTGCGAGCACTTGCTGTTCGTTTAGTCCTTCGGCTTTCAAAGCCTCAACAGCCCATAAAAGGTGTTCATAAGGATCAATGCCTGCCCCTACCTTGTTCTTTCCACTCGCCTCCACTTTGTCAAGGGATTGGGTCGCTATGTCAGAGCGGAGCCCTGTTGTTGTCGACGTGTCATTGCCCAAACTTGGGATGACTTCAGGTTGGCCAATTTCAATTGCATCTTGTCCTAAGATTGGAGAGCCTTTTGGCATGAAACTTCTGGCCTATGATGTGGTCGATGATGGAGCCAAAATTCCAAAGGCTAAATCTGCCACAGTTCTTTGCAAATCTTCGATCATCCACCCCAGCTCAGAAGTAGTGGGTTCACGGGTTTGAGATGATTGGGGCTCAAATGCATTCATTGTGCTTAAGCCCATGCTTTTCGAGATAAACACCTCAGGCTTGAGTATATGGGTCAGGGTGTATATACTGGGGTTGTAGGTGGGTGGCGGTGTATGGTCGAGGTTGAGATGTGGATGAGGTATTTGGTCATTAGGGTCGTGGGGTGGAGATGTCGTCCAGTTGTCGATGAGATTATGGATCTCATGACGAAGGCGGTAGCAACCATCGACTCCATGACCACGCTGCTGATGATACACGCAGTATTTCGTGGAGTTATGCCTGGCAGGGAGTGGGTTAGGCAGAGGTTGAGGATAAAGGGGTTTAAGATACCCTCTCCCCATCAGGACTTTTAGTGCGTTGGTTAGGCTCATATAGAGGGGGGTGAAAGTTCTACCCTGAGCTCGGGCTGAACTGGCTGTTTGTAGGCTGGTCTTGGCAAAAGGGTCAACTATGGTGACTGTGTTAATTTTAGTGGGCTTGGGAACAGTGCTACTGGCATGGGTACTCTCAGAAAACACCCTCCTTACAAGTTCACTTGTTCTGGGAATAATCCCTCTGTTGAATGCATTCTCGATCTGAATCCCCAGTTCATGTAAACTCTTGAAAGTGGACAGTGGAATGACTATCAACTTTTGCAGCATATCAGGCTCAAGATTCTGCACCACCATCCACACTTGATCCCTTTCAGAAGGGCGATCTGTCATCTGTACTGCCTTTGCTCTCCACCTCGCAACAAATTCCACAAAAGGCTCTGTTGGGTTCTGGCGGGTTGCTTCAAGCTCTTGCAAGGTCATTTCGACCTACTCTTCAAGGTTCGCAATCTTCTCCGAGCTCGGATCAAGATCATTAGAATCAAGGGAATAAAGCCTCTCAGTAGGCTACGCCAAGGGTCTGAAAACTCGGGCTTGAGCCAACCCTTCTCGGGGATCCGGACCATGCAAATCTTCCACTAACGGGAGTGGGTCCAAGTTCGACTGGGGTCCCGAGATTGGCTGTGTGGTAGATGCCCCAGATGGGTGTTGCATTTCAGTATCGGTCTCCTCCTGCATGTCCACAAACATAGCTTGATTGTATTCTGCAGGAGTTAAACCATTATGAAATGCAACTCTCAAGGATTTCACAGTAACCTCCATAGGCAGGACTGCATTATGCCCATAAGTAAGCATAAATGGTGTAATTCCTGTTGCTATTCTCTTTGAAATTCTATAGGCCCACAAAGCTTTTAACAGGACTTCATGCTAGACTTTGGGTTTGTCCTCAATCATTCTTTCAGTGATGCCTTTTAGAACTTTGTTTGTTGACTTTGCCTGGCCATTGCCTAGAGCATAATATGGAGTTGAATGAGAAAGCTCAATACCATACTCTTTTGCTAAAGCTTGGACTTCCTCACCAAAGAAAACTATCCCCCTATCGGCCACAATATGCTGAAGCAAGCCGAATCTGTAGATGATGTTCTCTTTGATCATCTTGATGATGTCACTTTAACTCACTGATTTCATAGGAATGACCTCGACCCACTTCGTGAAGTAATCCGTAGCCATAACTATAAAGGAATGACCCATAGAAGAAGGAGGAAAGATCTTGCCAATCATGTCAAAGTACCAACCTTTAAATGACCATGGTTTAACTATGGAATTGAAGTTGCTAGAGCATGTTGAATAGGACCATGGGCTTGACAATGTAGACATGCTTGGGCAAATTTAATACAATATGAAAGAATAGTAGTGTAGACCCCCCCGAAGAACTCCCGCTCTCCGCGCGCGAGGGCGCAAATCGCTTTGTTCTTTAGCTACTACAGTTCGGACTCAATGTCACGGTTCTGAATCTAATCTCACAAAGTGCAATGCAAGATCGATAAATCACCAAAGAATCCAAATCCAACAAATCGTTTTGGAAAACTGATTTTTATAAAGAAGAGCCAAACATGGACTGCTTTGCCAGATACAGAGTCGCCACCTAAATGTTTTATTTTGGGGGAAATTTAGGAAACCTTGACTCGTGCCTAAGGCCACGTCTCCATCATCACCAAAGTTGCCTCGGCTCAGGAACTTGGGTACGAGAGGGGAAGGTCATGCAATGAGAACCCCCGCTCGCCCGATCAAAAGATCGGCCTTTACTAAGCATGATATTAATTTTTTGAAAACACGCGTTCTTATTCCGGTTATTAACCTAGAATTAATATGTGATGCGCACAGCATACAAGTATAGACTAGGTAGCCTAAGTTGGAGCAAAGCATTTCATGTTCGTTTGTTTGAAAATGGTTTGAAGTTTGCTACTCGCAAGTAGGCTAAGACAAGGTTTTTGATGATTTGTTCCAATTCAAACAATCCAACCTTCATCCACTCGCATTCATGCAGTTAAACACTTAAGCAGTTAGCCTCATGGCAAGCATGCTAACATGGCAATATACACATCTCATGCAGTATGCTAAAGCGTAAACACTCACAGTGTACTCCGAGCCAAAACAGAGAACTAGTTAGAAATCATGCATGATCCTAGTTCATGTTAAGATGGCTAATGCAACACATGCAAAATGCAACTAAGATAGGCTCGGCTATTCTAAGATGTCATGTAAAATGCAACTTAGTACATGTATTCAAAATGGAATTGAAATACATGCAGTTAGTATGATGCGCCGAACCCGGTGCATGCAATACAGATGAATGGATGCACGCATGCAAAGCATAAGTATGCTAATTGAAATATGTCTTAAAACTAACCATCGTAAGCGGTTAAGTAAAAAGGAGAAAGCAATTGGGTTTGGAAGACATGCATCACACACACGCACGCTTATTACAACAGTTGGCCCTCTCAACGGAGGGTCCAAATAAGAAGCTAACAAGCTAATCTAAGCTAATTAAACTAATTATTACATCACAAAACTAGCTAACTAACAAGCAAACCAATTAAGCTATTACAACACAAATCGAATAGTTAAGTGCATTAACTAATTAAGTACAAACCAAAGCATAAACTAGCTAAGCAAATTACCTAAGTAAAACTGTAAAGCAATGTCCTTAGAGGGAGGAGAGTGCATGCATGCCCAGTCGCCTCGTTCGGAAATCCATCGCGATGCCCCAATTTGCCTCTGTTTGCAACTGTTCTCAGAACCATGCACTAAGCTTCAGAAAGCTTCTAACTCACCTTGGGGACCTGTAGGAGCATGGCCGACCACCTAGTGGTGTTCTCAGCCACTGGCCAACCACTTTCCATTGCTACAGACCAGAAAAAGTGGTCGGCCAGCTAATTTTTCTGGTTGGCCAACCAGTTGTTGCTGCACTTCTCCAATTTGCTACAATAGAGAGCAAGAAAGGGCATGACAATATATTTGCAAGATATGTGTGCACTACCACCCTCCCTATCATTTCATAAGCTCAAGGGAGTGTGGTTCTCGACCCTTGGGTCACCAATCGCGCATCTCGATGCATGATGGCCGAGAAGCCAAGATTGCATGAATCAATGTAAATGAATGCACAAATAAACACATAAAGCCTTGAACTCTATCATGTGTGATCAAGAGTGTCGGCGATCGAGAATTGAGGCACGTTTCATCACTTCAAGTATGAAACAACCCTCATTGCTCGTGTTTGGACTAACACGTAATCCAAACAAATGCAATGCAACTCAAGCATGCAAACATACAATGCAACTTACGCATGCAAACATGCAATGCAAGGCATGCAAAAGACAATGCAACTACATGGCATACACAATGCAAAGAATAACATGACATACACGATGCAAACAACAACATGACATACTCAATGCAGTGTGACATGATCAACTTAACAAAGCTAATGACATGCAAACAATGCTAATGCATGCATACACAATGCAAGGCAACATAAGCATGCAACAACATGATACAATGTAACAACATTCATATAACATGCTCGATGGACTTAAACCAAAATGGACAGACCTCAGTCATGTCCAAATCAGTGGCCATAATGATGAAATGAAGGCACGAAAGCATATGCAAGCATGCACATGCAATGGCCTATCAACTAGGCATAAGAGCACAACTCTCAAGAGTGCTCAAAGGGGGACAAATATGGAAGTGTAACAACACTATAAGCTCTGAAATAAGGTATGAAATGATGCCAAATCATTCAAACAACACAAGTATATCATGCAAAGGTCCTTAGGCATTAAAGCTAGTAAAGAGGACTACTCTAGAGACATGCAATACATGGCACAAAAGCTTGAACCAGCCACAATAAGAGCTCAAGTAGGTCAAAACAAAGACCAAAACATGCTAAGATGGAAGCTCAAGGACCTAGGCAAGATGGCATACATGCTAGGCCACAAACAATGCAACAAATGCACAACCTTTGAACCACAATTAAAAAGTGATATGCATGAGAGTATGACAATATTAAATACTCTAAAATCAAGTACTAAATGATGCCAAATCATCCAAATAGCTCAAAGATAGCAAGAAAGAGGCATCAAAACACAAGGCTAGCAAGGCCAATTGCACTACAGCTATGCAATACATGAAGCATATTGTAGACACCCCATTTTTGACATGCCATAAGACTTGGGCATTACTGATGGTTTACTTGGTGATAAAAGGTGTGCAGGGTAAAGATCCAGTTTCTTCGGCAAGGAGAGAGACAAGTCTCAAATTCACACCCCGTTTTGGACCAAAGCTATTTTGGATGGTTTTAGACCTTAAAACCCTCTCTTTCAAAACTTTTTTGAAATAAAGTTTCTGCGATGTTCCGAGGCTCGCATTTTGTCAAACGTTGCGCTTTTCGGTAAACCGAGCAGGGACAAAGTGGAAATGAATGAAAGAGAGATGAAATCTTTGAAAAATATTTCAAAACACCTTGCTTAGGGGTTTGAAGTTGAAGAAAGGAGGGGAAGAGAGAAGAAACCAAGTTGGAGGAGAAGATAGGCATGAATCCGAGTAGAAGGGAGTCGAACAATCCTCGCTAAATCAAGCTTATCTGTCTATAAAAATGAATTTAAGCTATGAGGCCACCACCGTTGGAAAGAAGACTTTCGGGGCTTCATTTTTTGTTCAAGAATCTCTTAAATCTGAGTCCGGATGGCGGAGATATGATTGGTTGAAGTTGGGCATCATCCCGGTTGGACCGAAACTAAGCAGCCTTCACCAAAACAAGCATAACTTTTTTTACAGTTGGAATTTTGATTCAAATCTGGTGCCATTGGAAATATTACTTACAGGTCTTCAATTTTGACACAAGATTGACCTGAAAAGGAGTTCATATGATGAAGTTATGCCCGTTTGAAGTTGGACCTGCAGAGCAGATTTTTCCTGCCGGCCGACCAAACATTCTGCCGACCGACCAAATAGATGGCCGACTGGCCATAACAGATGGCCGACTGGCCAAATAGATTACCGATCGGCTAGTTAAAGTAGCCGACCGACCAATTTTGCTAGCCGACGACCTTCCGGAGTATTCTACAGATTGAATGGATGCCAGCTGTGCCAGCTATTCTCCACTCAACCCACTGTCCGAGGGGCTGCCTTTTGGGGGGAATTTTGAATTTGATTTTTCCCCCTTTTTGCTTTGGCCTCTACCTCTATATAACCAGCCCCTTACCTCCTCTCTAAGAGTTACAAAAAACCAGTTGGAGCTACATACATACACCCTCTATATCTTTCTCCTTCAACCTTCCAAACCCTATGGTTCTTGCACCCTTTGCACTACAACTCATAGCACCACACCTCCATACACTATTCCAGCAACTTAGAGGTTATTTGCAGAGGTTAGAAGCGCCATTTGTTCAACCAAAAGCTGCTGGTTCATTGGTCTTCAAGGGTGAGTCCCTATTTCCTCATTTCTTGCCTTATTTTGCTTTATATCTAAGCCATACTTGCTAGCATTTTTGGGCTCCGACCCAAACTGTAAATAGTCATATTTTGAGCCCCTTTTCATATTTTATTAAGGGTCTTTCTCTGTTTGAGGCCAGTTGCTACCACTTGCCTCTTTACCCCTCTTTTAGGCCTTTTCTTGCATGATAGTTTGGCCTTATTTGTGCTAATTTTCGTGGCTTGATGTAAACTGTAAAGGGTATTATTTTGAGCCCCTCTTCAACTTTGTTGAAGGGCTCATCACCATTTGGGGCCATCTTCTGTCCCTTTGTGTTTAATCTCTCTTTTAGGGCCATTTTTGCATGATAGATTAGCCCTATTTGCATTCATTTTTGGGACTTGTTATAAACTGGAAATATGCATGTTTTGGGACTGTCTTGCATCTGTCTTCATGCTTCATGATCAAATAATGCATGCTTTGTATAGCTATAGGCCAATGCGTATGCCTAGTTTTGTGTTTCGGGGCCATTCCATGCATCGGGTGCCATGTTTCCATGATTCGGGGCTGTTTTGTATCACATTTCAGTGCTGGAATTACATGCTTGTATGCCATATTTCATGCCTTGCCATGCCTTGTTAGAGTTGCATACTATGCCTTAGGTTTGGTCCTCGGTTTGCGTGCATACGTGCACGCATTTCAAGAGTCTCATTTTTCATCTAATGGCCACTGATTTTGGCACGCTTGCGAGCTATCCATGTTAGTTTAAGTCCATCATCGCATTTTGTTGTATGCCATGTATGCTTACATGTTTAGGTTGTGTGCCTATTGCATATTAGATGCATTGCATAATCATCTTGCATTAGCCTTGCTTGCATGCTTAGGTTGCATTACATTGTGCATGCATCCCTTGCCTCTTGATCAGGCATGATAGAGGTCGGGGCCTTTGATGTGTTTTGTGTGTGCATTCCATTTGATATCGAAGTTGCTAACTTGGCCTCTTAGGCCATCGTGCATCAAAATGCATAATTGATGGCCCGAGGGTCGAGGGTCATGCTCCCTTGAGTCCATTACATGATAGGGAGTGTGTCCTTGCATACATTTGCCTAAAAATTCCATGCCATACACTGCTTGCCCTCTACTGCTGTCAATTGCAGGTTCTGCAGGAAGATTTGGCCGGTCGGCTAAATACAGTGCCGACCGGCCAGTAATCTGTGGCCGATAGATCAAAAGTCAGCCGGTGATCATCCCCTTCGGCCGGTGGAATTTTGTCCTAGCCGGTGGTATTCCCTAACATCCAGAGAGCATACTCTTGAACTTTAGCAGTCCCTAGAGGAGCAGGGCAGTGTTAATAGAGGCAACAGTGCTATGGCAGCGAGTTTTCGGGCGAGACGAGTCAAGAATGCATCATTCACGCATCCCGAGGCGGGGCTATGCCCCCCTTCTTTTGTTATTAATTTGTTAATTAATTAGAGGGTCTGTAATAATTAATTAGCTAGGATAGTTGATTCATTATTCGGACTATAATATTTATTCGGACCCTCCGAGTGAGGGCAATTGTGTAATAAGTGTGCGTGAGTGTGTGTATGTCCTCCAACCCCACGTCTTTCTTCCCTTTTATTTACCCGCTTATGATGGTAGACTAGGGCATATTTAAATTAGCATACCTTATGCTTAGCATGCGTGCATCCATACATTTGTCTTACATGCACCAGGCTCGGTACATCATGTTAACTGCACTCGTATTTCAATTCCAAGTTGAGTATTTGTTAGTTGCAGCATTTCACATGCCATGTTTAGGATAGCCGAGCCTGTTTGGATTGCATCTTTGCATGTGTTGCATTAGCCATTTCAAATATGAACTAGGATCATGCATGTGATTACTAACTGGTTTCTGTTTTGGCTTGGAGTACTAGGTGAGCTTTTATGCTTTAGCATGCCGCATGCGTGTGAGTGTTGCGATAATTGCATGATTACTATGGGGCTAGCTGCTTATGTGATATAACTGCTTGAATGCTTGTGGATGGAGGTCGAATTGCTTAAATTGGGATAACACATTAAAACTGTGAATTTTAAGCACACTAGATAGTGGCAAAACCATCTTTTCTAAAAGCCCACTTGAGGGTGGCAAAACCTGCATTTCAGCCTACTTGCGAGTAGCAAACCATTTTCAAAACAAACATGAAATGTTTTGTTCCAATTTAGGCGATTTGGTCTATACTTGTTTGCTGCGCGCATAACATAAGTAATTCTAGGCTAATAATTGGAATAAGAACACATAACGTTTTCAAAACTGGATATCACGGTTAGTAGAGGCCGATCTTCGGATCGGGCGAGAGGGGGTGCTCATAGCTGACCTTCCCCAATCGTACCCAAGTTCCCGAGCCGAGGCAACTTTGGTGATGACGGACACGTGGCCTTTGGCACCGAGTCAGGGTTCCCTAAATTCCCCCATAAAAATATTTAGGTGGCGACTCTGTATCTGGCAAAGCAGTCCATGTTTGGCACTTCTTTTCAAAAATCTGTTTCTCAAAACGATTTGCTGGATTTGGACTCTTTGGTTCAGATTAAGAACCGTGACACAAATTGAGTCCGAACTGTAGCGAGGCCCACGGGCGCGTCTACACATATGGATAAGGTAACCCAAAATAGTCCTAGAACATGTCAAAATGATGCTAAAACATGTATGGAGGGAAGCCAAAATGAGCCAACATGAAGGGCCAAAACATGGAATATGCAAGGCCAAAAGGGTGGGTTACACTACACCTACCAAGACCAAGCATGAGATGGCTTTGCCAACAAAAATTAGAGTTATATTATGGCAAAATAACTCCAAGAACACACTGAAATGATAGCTCTCGAGCTTAGGCATGAAGGCATACGCAATGGCTCATATTTAAGGCATAAAGGACCAACCCTTCAAAGCATGGAATAAGTGAAATATGAGAGTGTATGACCATGAAACATGCACTAAAATCACATCACAAATGATGCCAAATCATTCAAATAGGCCAAGTAATGCATGCTAGTGGGCTCAATACACAAAGCTAACAAGCTAGAATGCATTATAGCTATGCAAAGCATGGCATGCAACACCAAAACAACACAAATCAGAGCTAGATCATGCTAAAACATGGACAAAAGCTTCTTGGAGTTAAGCCAAAATCATGTTAGAATAACAGTCTAAAGCATTATACATATTAGGCTAATTCATGGAATTACACTACAAGGGCATGGAGCATGCATGGGACTATCAAACCAAACCTTAACAGAGGTATATGATGGCAAAAAAACACCAAGAACATGATGAGATGGACTCAAAACAAGCTAGAATGAGATCCTACTTCATGAAGCATACAAAGCTAGTTTATGAGGATTACACTACAACTGTATTATGCATGCAAGGGATGACAAAACCAAGTCAAAATAGTGGTATGCCATGCTGAAATAAGGCCTAAAATAGGCTGAGATGTGGCCAACACAAGCTTAACAAACATGTTCAAACATGAGGCAAATGAAGCAAGCATTTAAGAACATAAGGAGAGGGGATGACCCTCTCCTATTTGGGACCTCAAAACCTCCTTTCCACCACTGAAAATCCTCTGGATTTCAGTGGTAAGAAGGCAAAAAAGAAGTGGTCCCAATAGCTTAAAAGGAAGGTTCAAAACAAGGCCTAACAAGGCACAGGAGGGGGTAGACTACCCCCAACACAAAAGAGACCTTAAACAAACATGCTAAGGACTAAAAATCATAACTTTTTTTAGTAGAAAGTCAAGCCTAAATAAGCATGAGATGGGTCCAAAACCTTAATCAAAAACAAGGTTTAAAAGGCTAGTTGACTCACTCTTGAAGAACCACTTTGAAGCTACAACTCCAGCACTCTTTTTGAACCAAAACCAATCCAAAGACTCCAAAACCAACCTCAAAGAGCCTCAGCAACAAGAGTATGGTGTTTGAGTGTGTGTTTGTGTGCAATAGTATGGAAAAACTACACTTTCAAGCACAAAACAAGAGCAAAGAAGGAGATATAGAGACATGTGTGTATCTATAGCTCAATGCCAAAATTTTGAACCTAAGGCATGAGGGAGGAGGCTCTCTCTTATTGAAAACAAGCAATAAGCTTGTTGGACAAGCTTTTGGCCTAAAGCCAACCCTCCATACACGTGTATGGAGGATGATTTTTGTGCCCTCCAGTTGTAACAGCTGGCCTGAAAATATCTCCAAAAAGGTGATGTAAAGCTGCCGACCACTTCAGTGGTCGGCCAGCTACTTGTAGTGGTCGGCCGACCACCACAAGTGGTCTCCCAAAAAGCAAACTGGTCGGCCAGGGGTAGGAGAGGTCTACAAACTGAAAACAAGTTAATGGTGTGGTGGCCGACCAAAAAGGTGGCCCAAAGACCAAGAAAACCAGTTGCCCGACCAGAAAACTGGCTGGCAGGAAGGAAAATGGTCTCTAAGGGGAAGAACTGGTCTCCCACGCTTTTACCACCTTCCAAACAAGGAAAACAAGGTTTGTACCAAAAATAAACCAAAAAGGATGCAAGACGAAAGTTCGGGAGGCAAGGCGCGCAGCCGGGAGCCTCGAAAACTAGTCTACGGGCATCAAAAGTGGTTTACGACCACAAAAGTGGTCTCCCAGACCACAGTGGCCCTCTAGGCCAAGGCAACAAGGTGTGGTTCAAAAACCATGCCAAACGGAGAACGTTAAGCGGTCTCGAGACAAGGCGCGTGACCGAAGGCTCCAAAAACTGGAAACTAATCTCCCAGCGAGAAAAATGGTCTACGATCACGAAAAGTGGTTTACGACCAAAAAAAGGTGGTCTACAAGACCTCTCCCTCCCTCCAAGGAAGGGAAACAAGGCTTGGTCCACAAATCACGCCAAAACACAAAGAGTTCAAAGGCCCGGAGGCAAGGCACTCAGCCGAAAACTCCGGAAACTAGAAATGAGCACAACATGCACCATCACTGAGCGCTCAATCGAAGACGTCTGAGTCTTAAGGTCTGTCAAAAATGGGGTGTCTACAAGTAGGCCAATAGTATTCATACTTTCTAATTAGCCATGTCATCTTCCTTCCTACCCAGTGAGCCCCACAAATTCCTTTATGTGCCTCAGCCATTACTTTGATTACCTCTTCTTTAGAAAGACATTGCAGGAGCAAATCATCTTCAGGACTTCTCTTATATAGTTCTCCCTCAATCCAAACACAATGTGTTGCATTTCTTCTAGTCTTTCTGTCTACAGGAAGTTGTGGATGTTTTAGAAATTGGGCTACAGGAAAGCGCCAATCTTCGTTAGAAATCTCTGTCATGTTTACTTCCAAGATAGGTTGCTTTTTTCTCTTGACTGAAGGCCATAATATTTGTTGGATGGTGATGGTTTTGTGATAGAAACCTTGAGGAATCTTCACTACAGTGGTAACTTGAGCCATTTCATTACCTTCATAGTTAAATCTTCTAGGAATGTGTTTGAGTGAAGCATCATCAAAGTCTTCTAAAAATGGTTTCAGCTTCCATGAAATAAGGAGCCAAATATTCACTATGGCATTTGTAAATGCCCCCTAAGTGATTAATGACAAGTTGTGAATCCTCAATCACTTCCACTATTAAAGCTGTCATTTTCTTTAATATTTCTAGGCCGATTATCATAGCCTCGTACTTGGATTGATTATTTGAGCATTCAAAGTCAAACTAAAAGAGAATTGTGTCTTTAAGCCTTTGGGAGAAATGATTATGATCCCATATCCAGAAACTAGATCAATTTTAGAACCATCAAACAATAGTGCCTAAGGAGCAAAACAAGGAAAACAGGAGACCAGGCCGAAACCAGATTCATCACTGATTTGTAAACATGGATGATCGACAAGGAAATCTGCTAGGGCTTGGCTTTTTACAACCTTTTGAGGTATGTACTAGAGTGAAAAGTCCATTAGGGCTAAGGCCCATTTACCAATTCGATTTCTTATTATGGGCTGAGAAAGTAAATAATTAATCAAATCAGTTTTGCGCACCAAGTAAACCAAAACAGGAAGCATGTAGTGCCTCAGTTTTATTGCAGAAAAATAAAGTGCAAGGCATAATTTCTCCATAGGACTGTATTTACATTCAACAGGAGTCAAAAGCTTGCTGAGATAGTAAATTGCTTGCTTTTTCACATTCTCATTATCCTGTGCTAACAAACTCCCAATGGACTTCTCTGAAGAAGAAATGTATAACTTCAGAGCTTTATTCTTGATAGGAGGTGTTAGGACATGGGGCTATGCTAAGTATCTCTTGATGACTTGAAAAACATGCTGGTGGTAAGGCTCCCATCTAAGCTCTTCTTCATCTTTCAAATTCAGCATCTAAGAAAAAACTTGAACTTTTGGTTTCTATTGTCTTGTGGAAACTTTTGGTTTCTGTTGTCTTGTATAAGCATGCACATATCTAGCTTTCATTGTGGCATTTCATCTTTTCCTCATGCCTTAAGACAGGGCAATTAGGCACCTAGACTCCTCGTGCAAGTACCAATACAATACTCAACTCATCAACACCAACTAACTTTATTACCAAGACTCATACATCATTTGCCTCCACTTTACATTTATCAATAACCAATGAGTGTACCATCATAAGAATAACCATGGATGCTATGTTATGCATGAATTTGCAAATATTTCAAGTCACCTAAAGTTCAAATCAATGATAAGAGATTTCAAAGTTTTTAAGACAAAATTCGTGAAGTATGAACCACAAGTATCAGTTTCAACCCTTTTTATAAGTTTCAAAAGCAATAATCATATCTCAAGGCTCGCAACAATCAAGTATTTCTCATATAAAAATGTCAATTTGATCTCAATTTCATAGTAGAAAATCAATTTATTCCAAAACCCACATTTAATTCACATTTAAATTCTAGGGTTTTCCAAGAAATTGGGGTTTTTTTCTTATTTCCTTAACAAACCATCAAACCTTCAAGTAATATCTTCTAATATGTCAAAACATTAAAACATCTAAAAAATTTAGAAGGAATAACCCCTTTTAACATCAATATTTCACTGTAAATCAAATGGTTTCTCTCATACATCAATATAACGAGGAAAATACCACATATACATCTCAAATCATAGATATATTGAGTTAAAGGTATCCCTACCTCGAGAATTTGAGCAAAAGATGAAAATCCAAGGAGGAAACATCAAGAAATCATAATCCAATCGGTAAGAGTGATGATCTCTACTTGCTTTTCACTTCTACTACAAAATCTAAGGGTATTCTTTGTAAAAGTAGATGAAATCTAAGGGTGGAGGTTAGGGTTTTTGGAAATGGAGAGGGGAGAGAGAAAGGAAAAGAAAAAGTGAGAAAAATTGACTTTTTAAGGGGCTAAACGGAACAGACAGCTTGAGTGGTCAATCTACCACTCGAGTGGCGTGAAAGCAAGAGCCGCTTGAGCAATAACTGGGTCACTTGAGCAAAAAAATCTCTTTTCCTAGAATTTCAGACTTGGAGGGAAGATTACAAGAGCTTTATTTCACCGCTCGAGTGGTAACTCCACCGCTTGAGCTTTCTCTCAAATTTCAGAATGTTACAACCTGCCCTCCTTATAGAATTTCATCATCAAAATTTCACCACACCTATACAACGACAACCGCAACAACAACGATAACAATAACAACAACAATTCATTGAACGTGATAATAAATCAATAATCTATTTATAGAAATTCAAATGTTAAAGCTTTAACACAATCATTTCTTCATTTCTCATATATATATATAACCATACTAGAAATACAAAAAAAGGAGATAAACAGGGATGAATCATACATCACTAAACAAATTCAAGAACTTCTCATAGACCTCGGCATTCGGTTCCAGGTTAGTTCTTCTACCCCGTGATGATGCCATAATACTTTAACTAGAGGAATAGTTTTACCTCTCAAAACTTGCTCTTGAGAATCTAAGGTTTTCACCATCTTCTCCTCATAAGAGGTGTTCTTATCTACCTCAAGGTTGGTCGAATCCAAAACATGTGAAGAATTGGGCTCATATTTGCGAGGCATAAAGACATGGAACATGTTGTGTACCCTGGATAGTTGGGGTGGCAAGGTGAGACGATAAGCTATTTTTCCTACTTGCTTAATGATGTCAAAAGGGCCAATGAATCTAAGCGATAACTTTCCACTCCGACCGAATCTTATCAAACCCTTTTTGGGTGATATCTTTAAGAAAATGTGATCACCAACCTTGAAGGATAAAGGTCTCCTCCTTTGGTTGGCATAACTCTTCTAATGGCTTTGAGCCGTAATCAACCTCTTCCGAATGAGAGCCACCTTCTCGATGGTCTCATGAACTAACTCGGGCCCAAACATAGGTAAATCCCCCATTTGGTCCAACGTATCGGTGATCTACAAGAACACCCATACAGGTCTTTGAAAGGTGCCATACTAATGCTAGCTTGATAACTATTATTATAAGCAAACTCTTCTAGAGGAAAATACTTCTCTCAAGAACCCTTGAAATCCAAAATTGTCACCCCCCTATCCCACCCCAAATAGGATAGTAGTCATGATCAGCCAGTAGTGCTTAACTACCAAAGGAATAACAAGAGGTTGGACCAAAAATAGCGGAAGATTGACTTAGTCGATTAATTACCAAAAATCCAACCAGAGCCTGTGCATAAATTATATGATACAAGCAAACAACTTTATTTATTTATCCTCTTAGTACAACAACATCCAAAGATAAGTACATGATTCACAATATATACAACCAAACTAAACTCTAATATAAAGGTCTTGAACCAAAACTCTCATTCTCAAAAGAAGAAAAACAAAAGAAAAGACTTCTAACTTGCTCTCTTATCCATAACAGGATCCACGACATCACCTACATACATAGAGGGGAAAGGGGTGAGCCAAAACTCAGTGAATAGTAATATAGTAAAGTGGTTAATGAATGAACACCTGCAAGTTTTAGCAAAACCAAGCATGCAAGCAATTGAACATAATATAGTTTGTTTTTCAAGAAAAACAAGATTGTCACATATAAATAACGATGACTATTATCAAGGCATTTTGATTCACAAGACAAGAGGCCACAAGAGGTGCTAGAGCTCAGTCAGTAAGAGGTTATTGGCATGATTCCCAATAACAAACAAGTCCAAGATGTCATTGTATTAGAAGATACAAAAGTATATGATGTTCATTCGTAACAAAATAATAATATAACTTTCTAAACATATCATATATTTGCATTTCAAAATATAACTTTAATAATATAACTTTACTACACTACTACTCACAATTTGGCTCCTTGTTCAAGGCTAAATTCTTCAAAGCTTGACCTACGAACAAGAACAAACCATTGAACTTCCTAAACACAAACAAGATTAATTGGTTTTCACATATCTTTTCATGATTAACCTTACTCATTTTAAGTTGTCTTCTAAGTATTTTTGATCTTCCTTGAGGTTTAAAATGCGTATAAAGGTAATGCGTATAAAGGTATCCAAGGGTAGAAGGAAACAATTAGAAAACAAAACGGTGTTGTGCTCCGCAAACCGCACGTGTGGTGGTACAAGGCCATATGTGCGTTGCCACATACAATTATTTCAGAATACGAGATGTTGCTGGTTCGGTTGGTCGTATGTGCAGGAAGCCCGTCTGCACATGCAGAACTAGGTAAATTGCTGCTGCTAAATTTTTTTGTTTGTTCTAAGCTATGTTATTCCATTTTCATGCCTAGGATTCAATCCAAATCACTCAAAAGCGTGTAATATTAATAGAAAACATGATTTTTTTGGTTGTTTCGTATATCAAAACATCAAAAATATGATGAAACTTCAAGCTAGAAAGATCAAAATCAATGTTTTAGCTCTTTTTCAAACTTTTTCAAAACTTCTCTTTTCTTTTGCTTCAAAACATGGATTAAGTCATGAAAGCTATGGACAATCATGAGAATATATGAAAATAAAGGTTCATATATATCAAGAACACCATGACTTCAATGAAAAATTTCTTAGTTTTCTAACACTCTACTTTTGTAGTTCAACTTTTCTTCCATCCTTTCTAAATTCTCCATTTCTAACTCTTTTTGATTCCAACTTCCTTCCTATTCTTAGATGCTTGAAGAGTTTACTACAAGATTTAGGATTGAATTCTTACCTTGGAACGCTCCTAGATCGATTTTTGATTGAATTCCTAGGAGTTCTTCTCTTTTTTTTCTCTTTTTCTTCTTTTCTCCTTCCCTCGTTTTCTCCTTCTTCATTGTTCTCACCTCTCTAGCACATATCCTATTTGTTTGATTAGAGTTAGAGGTTTTATTGTGTATAGCTAGGGCAAGGGTTGTAACATCCTTAAACTAATCATATTGCTTACTTAGGCTTACTTAGTCCAAGTTACACCTAGGTAATTAAGTTTATTCTTAATTCTTATTAAGATTCCCTAATTATATTTAATTAATACTAATCCTACTTAGTAATACAACACATAGCATGAAAAGGTTGGATTTATTAGACTAAGGTCTTTAAGCTCCTCACTTAAGGTTTTGGCACAACCTATTTTTTTCAAATCAAGTTCTAAACTACTCCCTAACTCAAAACATAGAACAATTAATTCTAACACACAACAAACAAGTTCCTAATTTTTCTTCTCTCCCAATACTACAAATCTCAAATCATATAAGCATATGATATATAACATGAAGGCATGAGCAATTTAATATTCATGATGCATGAAAAGGTGTGGCTGCCACAAAAGCACACGCCCTCAACATATCTTATAAAATCTGAATAGTGCACTCAGACTGACTGTCAGTTTGAGAGTGGTAAGCGGTGCTAAAGGTCAAGTGAGTACCCATAACACTTTGGAGACGCTGCCATAATTGGACACTAAAATGGGGATCTCTATCTGAGATGATGCTCATCGGAACTCCATGAAGTTGGACAATCTCTCTAACATAAAACTCGGCTAAATAATCAATTGAGTCACCCATACTCATAGCAAGAAAAAGGGCCGATTTAGATAGTCGATCCATGATCACCCAAACTGCATCATTACCCTTCTGAGTTCTAGGAAGGCCCAAAACAAAGTCCATGGTGATATGCTCCCACATCCACTCAGCTGTAGGTATGGGTTGCAATAACCTAGCTAGACTTTGGTGTTTCACTTTGACTTGTTAACATGTTAGACACTTAGACACAAACAAAGCCACATCCTGCTTCATACCCCTCTACCAAAATTGATGACTAAGATCGTGGTACATTTTTGTGCCTCCTGGATGCACCACAAGGCGTGAATGATGAAACTCCTGAAGTACCTCATCCATACAAGATTTTGGCATGAACAAGCAATCTAGGTACTAGACACTCAAATTGGAGTGTATACTAAAATCTTTTTCTTCCTTCCTGGGGGAGATTCTCTCTCGGATTGTCTCCACTTCCGAGTTACCCAGTTATGCTTCTACAACCCATGTGACAAGTTTAGGATGTGCAACGACAGTGAATAAGGTGGCATGCTCCGTAGACTCGCCAAGATGCAAGTTAAACTCATCAATATCGCCCAACATCTCCCACTCTCTAATGGTAAGGCTAGCCATATTGTTCACGGACTTCCTACTAAATGCATCAGTCACTACATTGGACTTTCCTAGATGGCAGTACAACTTAAAATCATAATCTTCCATGAATTCTGTCCACCTCCTGTGATGTAGGTTTAAATCCTGTTGAGAAAATAAATATTTGAGGCCCTTATGATCTGAAAACACATCAAACCTCTCACTACACAAGTAGTGCCCTCCAAAGCTTCAGGGTAAAGATGACCACTGCTAGCTCTAGATCATGGGTTGGGTAATTTCTCTTATGAGTTTTTAATTGGCGTGAGCCTTACGACACTACCTTGTCCTCTTGCATCAAAACACACCCTAAACCTTCTCTAGAAGCATCACAATAGATGGTGTAACGCAACCCTCGCTTCAGAATGATTAAGATATGTACGGTAGTCAATCCAGTCTTTAATTCCTGAAAGGATCTTTCATAAGCTTTGCTCCAGGCAAATTTCATCCCTTTTCTATTTTATCTGGTCAATGGAGATGCTCGGGTAGAGAAATCTCTCACAAAACGTTTATAATAACCGGCAAGACCCAAGAAACTACGGATCTTAAAGACATTCTTAGGTCACTCTCACTTCTATATTGCCTCAATTTTAGATGAGTCCACTGTAACCCCATCCTCGAAAACAACAAGACCTAAAAACTTTACCTCGGAAAGCTAAAACTCGCACTACTCATACTTAACATATAAGCAGTGCTCCCCAAGCAATTGTAGGATAATGTGGAGATGTTCCTCCTCAGAAGGTGAGTAGATCAAAATATCATCCACAAAGACGACCACAAATTTGTTAAGATACTCTCGGAAGACTCGATTCATCAAGTCCATAAAAGTGGCGGGGGCATTGGGTAAACCAAACGACATGACAAGAAACTCATATTGGTCGTATCGAGTACGAAAGGCTATTTTTTGAATGTCCTCCTCCCTCTCTCGTAATTGATGATAACCCAACCTCAAGTCAATCTTTGAAAAGTAACGAGAACCCTTAAGTAGGTCGAAGATGTCATCTATTCTAGGCAATGGGCACTTGTTCTTAAATGTGACCCTATTCAATTTGTAGTAATCGATGCATAACCATAATGAACCATCATTCTTCTTGGTAAAGAGAGTTGGTGCACCCATGGCGAAGTGTTAGGGTGTATAAAACCTAATTTAGGCAAAATTGTATACCATTGAGGTTAATAATTGAGATTTCTTAACCTTAATCTTGATTCAAGTTGTATATTTACTACTCTTTAATGTTAATTAGGTTGGATACGGCGGAAGCACAAAATGAGCAAAGACATGGAGTTTTAGCTTAAAAAAATTCAATGATCATTCCTGCACGTGCAACCTCGCTTCCCAAAGCCCATGCATTCTAAAAAAACCGCATATATGGTCATACCTCATTTTGTGTGTGTTGTGTTCTAAACTTGTTTTGAAGCTTGGAAGGTAAGAAAGAAGAAAAAGTTGAAAAAGGGTTATGAGATTTTCCATAGAAAAAGAGAGGCTAGGGTTTGGGAGAAACGAGCTTGGAGTTTTCAAGGATGTCTTCCATGGTGGTTTTTTCCTTTACCTCTTCCCACTCCTCCATGAGTGGCTAGTCGTTCATTTTTTAGGATTTTGATGAAATCCTAGCCAAGTAAATAGGGTTTTTCTTAGGTTTTTGATTATTGTAATGGTTTGAACAAGTTGTATGGTGTTTAAAAAGCTTTTCAGTGTATTTTTCATTGTTCTCTTTAAGTGTTCTACTTTTTGTGATTGTTGAATACTTTCCATGCAGTAGTTATCTTTTCTTTCGTATTCAAAGTGTATTGCTACCCTAGTTTAGAGCAAACGACTCATAATAATTGAGATGATTCGTGCCTATACATTGAACATGATAATCCTCTTGATCAATACTTCAAGCTTACAGTCGTGAAGTATTGGGTAGTTCGAACTAGAGTACAATCGATTTCCAACTTTAAATCTTATTTATGTAACTAGTGGTGAATTCATTTCCTTAGAAATTTTCTCCAATTAATATCTTAAATACCTATTTTCTTTGCTAGTTTAAGTTTTCTTTTTCATTCAAATATAATTATCATCAAGCTTTTCATCAAAATTAATTTAGGAACCTAGCAATTAAATAAGTTTAATTTCCCAATTGTCCTTATGGATCGATGCCTAAACTTACCTCTACTCTACGGAATTAGAATTCAGTTTAGTGCTTATTTTTGGTGTGCAAAACGACCTATCCCCAATTGTCCTTATGGATCGATGCCTAAACTTACCTCTACTCTACGGAATTAGAATTCAGTTTAGTGTTTATTTTTGGTATGCGAAACGACCCATCAAATTTTGGCATTGTTGCCAGGGATTTCTAGAAAAATTAATTAATTTAAAGTTAGATTCTTATTTTAAATTTTTAGTTTAGGATTTTACATTCTTGTGTTGCTAAGTCTGCAGAATTTCTGGCGAGTGAAGCTATCACTAAAGTGAAAAGCGGAGTGCAATTGAGCTAAAAAAAAAATGTAGCACCGAAGTGCTAAAAGCAAACACCCGGAAGCAAAACACCAAAGTGCTAAAAAGTGAGAGCTCAAGTGGAGGTTGGAGCCAACAGTCTACACGTCAAGCACCCGCAAAGCGAGTAAAGTGTTTTCGTTAACCGCTGTGGCTATTTCTTTCTTTAGTATTTTGTTTTTGTTGATAAGATACAATAGGAATTTAGTATGTGTGAGTGGTGTATGCATAGGCGCCGTTCTTGTCGCCTAGAACTTTGGAGTTTGGATCTTGAGCTAGAAAAGACTTTTAGAAATCTTAGAGCCTCTTCCCATGTTCCTAAGCTTGAATAACCCTATCCATATCTGTAGACACCCCATTTTTGACAGTCCTAGAGACTTAGATGTCGTCGTTTGAACACTCGATGATTTTGTATGCTTGTGCTCGTTTTGAGTGCCCAAAAATCTTGGCCGGACACCTCGTCTTTGAGCCTTCGAACCTTATCTGCTTTGTGCTTGGTTGTGGACCAAGAGCTTGTTGTTTCAGGTCTGGACGAGAGGGTGGCCTGTCGGCCAGCCCCAGAGTCTATCGGCCATGACTTGTGCCTGTCGGCCATCAGTGGTGGCCGATTGGCTATGTTGGTGCCCGGTCGACCACCAGTGGTTGCCGACGACCATATCTCTCCTTTTTTAGATATTTGCTTGCCAGCTGTTGTTCACTGAAGTGCATCTCCATACACGTGTATGGTAGGATGATTTCAAGCTTCAACCTCGATTTTCTATATATAAGGGGTGCTCTCCCCCATTTGGGAGGGTTAGAAAATTTGGATCAAATTTCTCTCTCTCTCTCTCTAGAATTCTCTCTCTCTCTCTCTCTCTCTTCTTGTTTTGTGCCTTAAAGTCTTGTTTCTCTACACCTTTGCACATCAAGCCTTAACCAAACACTCTTACCTTTGAGCTAAGGTTCTTTGGAGTCTAGTTTGAGCTCTTGAAGGAGGTTTGAGCTGGAATTTGAGGGTGTTTTGTGCTTGAGCTTCAAGAGGTAGTTTACTTACTTAGTGTACTTGCTTTGACTACTTATTTTGCCATCCTTTTGTATTGTTTTTGAGCTGGTTTTCAACTATAAAAAACTCTATTTTTTGAGGCTTAACATGATGGTTTGATGCTATTTTGTGTTAGGGGGTGATCCACCCTTCTTGTTGCTTAATTGTGTAGACTTTTGCACCATCTTTTAGCATATTCAAATCAAACTTTATGGGCCTTTTAACCACTGAAATTTAGAGTTATTTCAGTGGCAAAAGCCTTGTTTTGAAGTCCAAAATTGGAGGGGCTAGCCTTCCCTTTTTGTGTCTTGTTTGCATCCCTAGATAGCTTAACATGTGAGCATGTTTTTCTAGCATTTTGTACCTTAATCTCAGCATGTTTTTGCTACTGTTTTGACTGGTTTCAACTCTATTTTGAGCTGGTTTGGTCCTTTGAGGCTTGTATTATGTGGTTGTAGTGTAAAGAGGCTTTACTAGCTTAATATTTTTAGGCTTTTTAGCATGAATTACGTGAGTTACTTGCATGTTTTAGTGTCATTTTGCACTCCATTTCAGCACTGAAATTTTTACAATCTCCCTCTATTCTTCACTCTTTCATTTATTTTGAAAGTGGCTTTGAACCTCTTGTTGGCTTGAGCGTGAAATAGAGACATTCATGCTTATTGGTTTAATTCCTTTGGGAGTTCATTATCAACGGCATAAGGTCTCTTTCATGCTCAAGACACTTGTAGTTTAAGTCTACTTTCAATTAGAGGACACTCACCTTTTGGACTAATCAATTAAAGAATGGATTGGTAAGCTAAAATGAATAAATAAAAATGAACAAGTAAAACAGGCAAGATAAGAATCTTATGTGTTGCATTGCATGTGTTCGAATTGGACGTTAATTCGAACATGAGGAAAATGGGGCGTTTCATACTCAAAGTGATGAAACGTGCCACTTTCCTTGGTTGCCATCACCCTTGATCATACATGATAGGGTTGTGGCTTTGTTGAGTCTTATTTTGCACTCATTAAGCTTGTACAAGTTTGGTTCCTTAGCCATCATGCATTGAAAATGCTTGGTTGATGGTTTGAGGACCAAAAGTTGCACTCCTTTGAGATTGTGTAATGATAAGGAGAGTAACAGTATACATACTCCATGAGAATACACTGCTTTGCATCTGTTTGCTCTCTGTTGCAACAAAAAAAGGAAGTTCAGGGAAGGAGTGGCTGAACGGCCCACAGTAGTGGCTGACCGGCCACCAGCAACAACTGACCGGCCACCATCGGCAGCCGACCGACCACCATTGGTAGCCGATAGCCACCATTGGTAGCCGACTGGCCATCAATGAAAAATTGCACAAGCGTGCTCCTGAGTTGGAGCAGAGGCATTTTGGATCTCGGAAGCACTGTTGGTGTTCAAGCATGTGCAAACAGAGGCTGCAATCGCAAGGCAGTGGCATTATTAGGAGGAGACCAACCGAGCATGCATGTATCCCTCGCCCCTCGAGGCCATTTAATTGCTTTGCTTATTTAATTAGTGGTAGCTAATTAATTAGTTTAATTGCTTTGTGTTTGATTAGCTTAGTATTTAGCTAATTACCTCATTTTGTAATAATTGATTAGCTAGAATAGTTAATTCATTCATTTTGTAATAGTTAGCTTAATTAGCATAGTTAGCTTAGCTTATTCATTCGGACCCTTCTTCGCGAGGGCATAATGTTGTAATAAGTGTGCGTCCGCGTGTGTATGTCTTCCAACCCCACGTCTCTCCCTTTTATTTAATCGGTTTCGATGGTTAGATTAGCGACATTTTCAATTAGCATATCGCATGTTTGCATCCATTCATTTGTCTTGCATGCACCGAGGCTCGGCGCATCATTCAAACTGCATCATAATTTCAATACTTCTTTGAATATGTGTTTCAAAGCATGCTATCAAAGTGTTGCAAATACTATGGCATATTAGTAGCCGAGCCTATTAATTGCATATTGCATGTGTTGCATTAGGCATCTTGTATAGTTAGGATCATGCATCTTTCTAACTAGTTTTTGTTTTGGCTAGGAGTACTCGGTGAGTCTTTATGCTTTAGCATACTTGCATGAATGTGATTTCCATATTGCCATGTTTTGCATGCTTACCAGAGGCTATGTGCTTAAATGCTAAACTGCATAAATGCTTGTGGATGAAGGCTTGTTGTTTGAATTGGAACAATTCAACGAATGTGAGTTTTAAGCCCACTTTGTTGTGGCAAAATCATGTTTTAAGCCCACTTTGTTGTGGCAAATCCGCATTTTTAAGCACACTTGAGGGTGGCAAATTCAAACCATTTTCGCAAACAAACATGAGTTGAATTGTTCCAAGTCTTGCGACTAGTCTATACTTGCTTGTGTGCACCACATAGTAATGTTAGATTAATAATAGGAACAAGAACACACAAGGTTTATAAAATGACATATCATGATTAGTAGAGGCCGATCTTTTGATCAGGCGAGTGGGGGTGCTCATTTCATGACCTTCCCCCCTCATATCCAAGTTCTTGAGCCGAGGCAACTTTGGTGATGACGGACACGTGGCCTTTGCCACGAGTCAGGGTTTCCTAAATTTCCCCAAAAATAAAATATTGAGGTGGCGACTCTGTATCTGGCAAAACAGTCCAATTTTGGCATTATTTGATGTAAAATTGATTTCCCAAAATGATTTTCCGGATTTGGACTCTTTGGTGATTATCAGTTTCACATTGCACTTTGTGAGATTAGATTCAGAACCGCTGGAGTCCGAACTATGAGGCCTTCTTTTCAAACCCTTTTCGAAAGGCAGAGTGCAGAAAAAGACGAGCCCACAGTTTCTGGCAACTTTGCTGGGGGCTTAGAGAACTTGACTCCAACTCATGATATGTTGTTTTATCTACACTTACATGTTTCTTTGCATTTGCATTTGCATTTGCATCGGTGCACCTAAGTCACAGTGTTTGCCATCTGCTATGCTTGTGTGGTTTACCAGAGGCTTGCTTGGAAAAGCTTGCCATAAGGCTGACCGGTTGCGGGCTCTGCCACGATGGGAACACAAGCCTTGGATCTACGCTACCCTTGTACCGTTTGATCCTCCTTTTCGCTTCTCGGTGTTAGGTGTGAGTGGTATATTAGGTTGTCTTGTTGAGGTACCATTTTGACCGATCGGTCTAGTTGCATATCGGAAGCCATAGAGACTGTTCCAAACTAAGACAGGTTGCTTACCCGAAATGTAGGATTGTGGTGAAACCACTTGTTTTGAGTAGTGAACCCTAGCTCCTAACGAAATTAGGACAGGGTAACCCTACCCCATCATAGGGGTTTTGTCTCTCACTTGCTTGATACATGGTTTTAGAGTGAAACTCTACAGGAACGTATGTATCAGATGCAAGTCTGCGTATCAGTTTTGAGGGTATCAGTTTTGAGGTAGAAATTTGGGGCAAAAATCAGTGTTTGAGTACAGTCATTCAGCTTAAGATTATAACTGTGTGTTATTTCTGTCTGAGTCGAGGTGTTGTACGTTTTCTAATTTTTGTTCTTTTGCTTTATTTTCTTTTTGCGATGTAGTGTTTCACAATTGCATCAGACGAGGCAGTTACCCCCCAAGCACTCTGGACTCGAGTAAGGCGACTCTACCATCTAGGGATCTTGTAAGAGGACAACCAGTGTTTGCTTCGCTACCCCCAGTTACAAGACGGAGGAGAGTCAGGCATAACTCACCGGTTCGGCAGTTACCTCCCTTCAACGAAGTCCAGTTTTCTACTTCCACCTCGGAAATAGAGTACACACCAGTTCTAATAGATCAGCACCCACAAGATAGCATGGAAGAAATGCTCTGCCAACTTCAACAGACTATTGATAATATGTAGCTGGACGCTGCTCGCTAAGTGGAAGTCACCGCTCGCCAAGTGGAAATTGCGGCGGCAGCAGGCAACAGTCTTTGCATCCCATCCATCTCCCGTAAACATTCCAGTACCCAGAGCTTCTGCTCCCACAACCAATGTCCAGGAAAATGCGGACACCCTCGTGGATCCGATTCCACCCCACACCTCCAAAGCACCGATTTACCCAACAAAGGCGCCCTTTGAGTTTGAGGTTGACCCTACTACGCTGAAAGTGAGCAAGCTTGAGAAGCTCTTTAAACGAGCTCAGGGCGTTAATTTGATCTCGGATATAGAGGACGACTATACTGATACAGCGGTGACATTGCCAGATAGGTTTAAAATGCTGCATATAGACCGCTTTGATGGCTCGGGTGATCCCATGGTGCACTTGCGGCTATTTTCAGACATTCTGCGACCAATGGGCCTCTCTAGACTGTAGAAGTTATCCCTCTTCGGCCGGACCCTGTCAGGTATTGCGGCCGTTTGGTATGTTAAGCTTGAAAACTCTGTGAAGAGGAGCTGTGAAGAGATGGCTAAGGCCTTTATTGCTCAATATTCCTATAACACTCAAATCGAGGTTACAACTCGTGATCTCGAAGTAACTCATCAAGAGTTAAAGGAGGGCTTCTCCGATTTTGTCACTTGGTGGAGGGCCAAGGCCTCCATGATGACCACCTGGCTAGCTAAAAAGGACTAGATAAGAATGGTTGTTCGTAATCTGCAACCAAGGCTGCTACAAAAAATGATAGTCATATCTCTACCTACTTTTGCTAACCTCTATGAAATAGGGGTACAGATAGAGGATGCAATGAAGCAAGGTCTGATAGACCACGAGAAAGAGGAGCCTAAGAGGGCTTTCATATGTAGTTCTAATGCGGCTATGAGTAGTAATGCAGCTGCAAGGCCTTCTATCACCACCACACCGAAAACTGCCAATCCCTTTGCCGGTGCATCCGAAACCACCTCACAAGCTGCAAAATACTAACCCCAAGGCCAAAGGGTCTTTACCCCTCTATATATGTCCTTATCTGCAGCCCTGAGAGTCCTGATCAAACAATGGCATTTGAAGCCACTAGAGCCTTGCCTCTTACCCGACCCTCTTCCCTTAAAACATAACCCGACCAATTACTACGCCTTCCACCAACAGCATGGTCATGACACTGACCTATGCTTCAGATTGCTTCATGAGATTTAGGATCTCATTGACAAAAAAGTGATAGCGCCTCCTCAAAAGCCTAATGTCACTACAAATCCCCTCCCACCACATAACCAGGTCCCTTCGCCTAGGCAAGTAAACCTCCTCTATACACTGGCCGTCCCTTACGACCCTAGTATGTACATCACCCCTGTCCACCTACCTAAGCTGGCGTTGTTCATCCCAGAGAGCATGGATTTGTGCATGATGAGCGCATCCATATCCTGAACCAAACCTGTGGTGGTGACTATGGGAGAGGAAGAAAGGATAACCTTGGTGGAGAATGTGAATGTCAGTTCAGCACCTGAGGGCTCCGTGGATTCATCTGAAGCGGAATACAACCCGTACCGCTACATTGTGCCAACCCATCAGGCCAGACCAGATATAGAGTTGCCAACAGGGATGTAGGTTAATGTAGTCTGGGAGGACGAGCGAAGCCAGGATTGGATGACTTAGTCGACCTTGAAGAGGACATCAACAATCTGTAGTTCTACAATGAGCAAGATCTGGAAAATATACAAATTGATTGGTTCGATCCGAATCGGTCAACAGACAACTCGAGGTGGCTCAGTGATGAACCTGATGTGGATGAGGGACCTCAACCAAAGTTGGAATAGCCAGAAGTAAGAACTGCTACAAGGGCCGGAACGGCTGAGAACAAGGGAAAGTTACCAGAGAGCACCGGTACTAAGAATTTTGCTCAGGAATTGAGTTATGTTAGTACAATTGATACAGGGCAAGAGGCCGCATTGAAGCGGTTTGAATAGGAAAGAGTTGAGCATAGTCATAAAAATAAGAAAACCAAAGGCCCTGCAAGGATTGATTGTGATGTGGATTTGGGAATACTTACAGTAGAACCGAACAGTTACTTGTCGGTTGCCAGAGGAATATGGTGGGAAGATGATGACTTGGATCTTGTGCATACTGACGAAGATTAGGGATAGAATCTGCCAAATGATACTTGGTATTATGAGGAAGTGGATCATATGACTAGGAGCGGGCGGTACTTTAAGCCCGCACACCTGGACCAACCAGAAGCATCTGGAAAGGACAAAGAGGCTGAAACATAGAAGGACAAACTATTGGAGGAGGAAGTTGTACTGAAGCAGCTGAAGAAGATTCAGGCGGGCATATCTATTTGGGGGTTGCTCATGGCTTCGCGTGTGCACCGGCATGCTGTATTGTCTGCAATGGATAAGGCTAAGCTAGCTATTGACACAACTCCAGAACAGTTAATGGGACTGGTCATCCCGGGAGGTGCTTCGCCGATTTTGACCTTCATGAATAAGGAATTGCTGCCCGAGGGCTCTGAGCATAACCAACCACTATACATCTCAGTCGAATGCAGAGAGAAGTGGGTGCCGGTTGTGTTAGTTGATACTGGGTCTGCAATTAATGTTTGTCCGTTGCGCACGACCTATGCTATTGGCTTGAAGCCGGCAGATTTTGTACAAACTACACAGGTGACCGGGCTTACGACAAGACGAGTAGAGAGGTGATGCGAACAGTTCAGATCAAAACACAAGTAGGGCCGGTACAATAGGACATTGAGTTTCACGTCCTGAATATTCCAGCTACCTTTAACTTGCTCCTTGGACGATTGTGGCCGCACCAAGTAAAAGCTGTTTCTTCCACCTTGCATCAGATGCTGAAGTACCCTCTTGGAAAACGGGTAGCCATTGTTTTTGGGAACTCTTCCATACATCCTCCGCCGGAGGTCACTACACCAGTACTGGAGATTGTACATGGCGATGAAGATTTTTTCCTTTCTGGGTTTACCTTGGCTGAGGCCTGGGTGGTGCAAGATATCTTGGCTATTGATGAGGGGTTGTATGTCAGTGCTCAATCTGTCTACCTCATGAACAAGCTACAACATCTGCCCGAGATGGGATTAGGAAGGAGTGGCCGGAAGGGCGTTGCTGCAATGGCCGAAGTGCCACATAACCCTCATACCTTTGGTCTAGGTTACATGCCTACCAAAGAGGACTGGGTGAGAAAAGGAAAGGAAAAGGCAGGAAGAGCCAAAGCTAAGCAAAGTGGGAAGCACTATGAGCTTGTACATAGACCAATTCCGGGAACTCTAAATGGTCACTTTGTCCGAGAAGGGAAGGACTTCCCATTTTGCGACTTACTTGAGCTATGGTTGAACTCTGAGAAGCGGCACTTGCCCGACTTTGAGATTTTCTTCGACCTACAGCTACAAGAGGATGAAGTCACAGAGGAACATGCTAACCTACTTGCTGAGGCTGAGCAAGATACAGAGGATGAGTCCAATGGCAGTAAACTTGAGATAGGAGTAGCACTGGCTTGTCTCCATTCGGATCCTCAGATCAAACCGGAGAGCTTAGGGGATGACTTCACCGTTTCCATAATTGGAGATCAATCAAGTGTGGACCCTTCTGGCGGTATTCTAGACACATCTATCACACTCTCTCTCGTTTGGTAGCTAGAGGAGGGCTTTTTATCCAGCAGTTCTAAATCAGGTAGTGAGCCAGAATCTGATTCCACAGAGTTTGTGGAGTCAGAATCAGATTCCAGTTCTTCTGAGCCGGAGTCTAGTATTCTTGGGGTTGATAACCCGAATGCTGTTGTTTTGTTCAGGTTGTCTTTTTCCTTTTCTTTTGAGTCGGTTGTAATCGAGGAATTAGACGAGCTGGAAGTTTTGAATTAGAATGGTACCACCGCTATTTCTGAGTACTTCTCTGTGCCACCTATGTATTGCATTGATCGTGACTTTCAAAATTTTGATAAAAACGACGAGGAAGGAATTCCTCTGGCTTTGAAACATTTGATTGATCGAGAGGAGGAGAGGTTTGTAAAACCCCTTGTTGATGAAATTGTTGCAATTAATGTGGGTACTGAGAAGGATCCGCGTCTGGTCCAGATCGGGTTTGCGTTGTCTTTGGGGGAACACGAGCGCTTAGTCGCTTTATTAAAAGATTTCAAAGCTGTTTTTGCGTGGTCCTATGAAGACATGCCTAGAATCGATCCTGAGATTGTACATCACTAGATCCCTCTAGACCCTGAGGCCTAACCCATCAAGTAGAAGCTTTGGAGAATATGCCTGGATTGGGCTTTGAAGATCAGGGAAGAGGTCACCAAGCAGATAGATGCAGGGTTTTTGCTAGTATCTAAGTATCCTACTTGGTTAGCCAACATTGTTCCGGTGCCGAAGAAAGATGGAAGAATTCGAGTATGTGTAGATTTTAGAGATCAGAACAAAGCCAGTCAGAAGGATGACTTTTCTCAACCTCAGATCGATGAATTGGTGGACTTCACCGCAGGCCATGCGTTGCTCTCCTTTATGGATGGGTTTTCCAGGTATAACCAGATTTTGATGGCACCCGAGGACAGGGAGAAGACTGCCTTTACCACGCCGTGGGAAACTTACTGCTACAGGGTGATGTCGTTTGGTTTGAAAAATGCTGGGGCTACTTATCAACGGGCTGCAACCACGATCTTACATGATATGATCCACAAAGAGGTTGAGGTGTATGTGGACGACATGATTTTCAAGTCCAAGGAAAGAGAGGGCCACAACACCGCCTTGAAGAAATTTTTCCAATGAATCAGAGAATATTGGTTGAGGCTAAATCCACAGAAGTGCACATTTGGCGTTACAGCAGGGAAAATGCTAGGGTTCTTGATTACACAAAGGGGCATTGAGGTTGATCCTTCCAAAATCAAGGCCATCTTAGAAATGCCACCACCAAGGACTGAAAAGGAGGTGCGTGGCTTTCTGGGTAAAGTGCAATTCATAAGACGGTTTATTGCAAAATTAACCTTGACTTGTGAACCACTTTTTAGTCTCCTGAAGAAAGGAAAGAAATTCCAATGGGATGACCGATGCCAGGTTGCTTTTGAGCAGATCAAGCAGTACCTTCAGAACCTGCCCGTGTTGTCATTGCCAGAGCTGAGGAAGCCGATAATTTTGTATCTGTCAGTAACCGACACGACTATGGGCTGCATGCTTGCGCATGAATCAAAGGATAGAGTGGAGAAAGCCATTTATTACCTGAGCAAGAAGATGCTGAAATATGAAACCTGTTACACCCCGCTAGAGAAGGCTTGCTTAGCCTTGGTATAAACTACCATGAAGTTGAGGCACTACTTGTTAGCTCACTCTGTAATTATGGTTTCGAGATTAGATCCCATCAAATATCTCTTTGAGAAACCAGCGCTTATTGGTAGGTTAGCCCGTTGGTTGCTTTTTCTCTCCGAATTCGATTTGAAGTATGTGACTCGCAAGTCTGTCAAGGGGAGAGTGGTAATAGAGTTCTTGGCAATCACCCAGTGGAGGGGGATGAAGCAGTGGAGTATTTGTTCGCAGATGAGGCCATTCTGTAGGTTGAAGAAGAGATTTGGACCATATACTTTGACAGAGTGTCTAATCAGTACGGTTATGAGATAGAGGTGTTGCTAATAGCACCTGATAATTCCCATATACCTTTAGCCTTCAAACTCCAATTTAAAGTATCTAGCAATGAAGCAGAATACGAGGCATGCATCGCTGGCTTGGAAGCTGCCCTAGAACTAGGGGCAAAACAGTTGGACGTCATTGGGGAGTCGAACCTGGTTGTGTCTCAAGTGAAAGGAGATTGAATTAGTGGCTAATCATAGTTCGGGGTCGTTACAATTACCCTTGTGTCTAGGTCCAAAACATACCTAAAAGTGTCCTAGAAAGAAAGAGAACTATATCTCAAACTTTCTTGATTTTGGCCACTCCGCTCGAGCGGTCTATACACTGCTCGAGCAGTGATCAAGTACCTCCCACATGTTCAGACCTACAAAAGAGATTCTGAGAGTGTCCAAAGTGAGCTCAGGCGACTCTTTAACCACTCGAGCAGTTAATCGACACATTCAGGTTTCTAGGATGTCTGCTCGAGCGGTCCTTCCACAACTCGAGCGGTGATTTGCAGAATAGAATTCTACAGTTTGCGAACCTCCACTGCTCTTGGCTGTTCTAAGGCGTTCTAACCACAATTTGTTGCACTTTAAACCCTCAAACATGATATGCAAGGTCTAGAAACATACAAATATACAAATATGATTGTTAATCAAATCAAAACTATCAAAACTTGATTTATCTTCAAGGTTTAAGAATCAAACTTACTAATTTGTTAAGAATTTGAAACAAAACTATCTTTCCATGGTACTCTCCCTTTTTCTTATTTTTTAACATAGCTTTAACCACGAGATTGATGAAAATCAAAGGAATATCTAAATATAAAGGTCTACATGCATCATAAGAACTTCAAACAAGTTCAAAGAGATGGTTCCTTAAGAGTTTCAACAAATTCTACAACTAAGCCTAACTTTCCTAATTTCTTCATTCCTAAACCATTTTAATCCTAGTTCTTGAGTTTGGATGCTAGGGATGATTACTACAAGATTTTGGATAGAAATCTTACCTTAAACGTTTCAAGGATTGAGATTTGGTTCAAATCTTTGAGCCTTTCTTCTTTCTCTCTTCCTCTCCCTTTTCTCTAGCTTGTTCTCCCGTTAGTTCTACAATTCTCCGGCAATTCTCTTTTTGTTTGATTTCAGAACATGAGGTTTTATTGTGTGCGGTTGGGGCAAAAGTTGTTTTACTCATTAGTTAGCTAATCTCCTAATTTAGGCTTAATTAACTAAGTTTAAAACTAAATAATTTAATATTATTCTAATCATACTTATCCTAATTAATTCTAATTAGCAGTTTGGAAAGTAGCATGAAATGTACAAGTACATTAGACCAAGGTCCTTAAGCTCCTCAATTAAGGTTAAAGCATTTCTTATGGTTTTCATATCAAGTTCTAAGGTATACCCTAACTCAAAGCATAGAACATGCAATATTTTCTAAGCTAAGGTTTTCAGGTTAACTTCTTATTCTCTTATGCTCCTATCAAGTTCTAGTTCAAGCAAGTAAGCACTTAACATGAGATTAACATACTTGAATGACATGATATGCATATCCATGAAATGTTGGTTGTCACATTCTTCCCCCTCCTAAGAAGTTTGGTTCTCCAAACTTGTCTCGCCTTAGCTCAAAAATAAACTAGGATATCCTATTCTCATCTCATCTTCTTTCTCCTAAGTAGCATCTCTCCCATAGTGTTCTCGCCATTCCACCTTTACCATTGGTATTACTTTGTTACTAAGTTCCTTTACTTGATGGTTAGTAAGTTGAATAGGTCATTCCTCATACTCCAAATCCTTATCAATAACTAGTCTCTAGAAATCAATCACGTGGTAAAGATCTCGGGCATAACCTCGTAGCATAGAAATATGAAACACGTTGTGCACTTGTTCTATTTCTGGTGGTAATGCAATCCGGTAAGCCACTTGGCTAATTTTTTCCAAGACTTCAAACGGTCCAATATAACGTGGAGCTAATTTCCCTTTATTTCCAAATTGTGTATAGCCCTTCATTGGAGTGACTTTCAAAAATACATGATACTAACTTCAAATTATACATTCCTCCTCATTGCATCTGCATAGCTCTTTTGACGACTTTGAACGATTTTGATTTGTTGCTAGATAACCTTGATATTTCAATAGTAACTTGAACAATTTCGGGCCCCAATATTGTTTGATCTCCCACCTCTATCCAACAAACGGGTGATCTACATTTTCTTCCATACAATGCCTCATAAGGTGCCATACGAATACTTGCTTGTTGTTGTAGGCAAATTTCACCAACGGAAAATGAATTTCCCAACTTCCTTTGAAATCTATGACACACAAATGAAGCATATCCTCTAGAGTCTGTATGGTTCTTTCTAACTGTTCGTCTATTTATGGATGGAAAGCAGTACTAAACCTTCATTCGGTTCCTATTGCTTTTTTTAAACTTTGCCAAAATCTATATATAAACTTGGAATCTCTATCTGATACAATAGAAATAGGCATACCATGAAGTCTAATGATCTCATTTATATACAAAGTAGTAAGTTTGTCTGCGTTATAAAAAGGTTTCAGAGGTAAGAAATGGGTGGACTTGGTCAGCCTATCAATGATGACCCAAATAGAATCCATACCTCTTGGTGTACGAGACAAGCCAATTACAAAGTCCATCGTGATATGTTTCCACTTCCATTCAGGTATAGGAAGAGGTTGAAGAAGACTGGCTGGCCTTTGATATTCGGATTTGACTTGTTGACATAGAAGGCATCAAGATACAAATTCTGCTATGTCCCTTTTCATGTTTGGCCACCAATAAACTTGCTTGAGATCTTGACACATCTTGGGATTCTAGGGTGGACTGCAAACTTAGAACAGCGAGCTTCCTCTATAACTTTCTTTTTCAATTTAGGTATATCTGGAACACACATTCTGCCTTCAAATTGTAACACTTGATCCTTGATGCGAATCCCGGCCTTGGCTTTGAATCAATTTCCTCAAGAAACTTTCTTTTAGGTAGGCATTCTTTATCCATTTCTGTTTAATTTCTTCAATGATCATTGGTTGTACTGAAATTGCCTCTTGTCTCATGTAGAACTAACTCCACTTCCATTTTTTGTAGGTCTAGTAAAATATCTTTTTGTTTGGTAAGTAAGCATGCCAAATTCTCCATGGACTTTTGGCTGAGGGCATCCGCTATAGTGTTTGCTTTGCTAGGGTGATATTAAATTTGCAAATCATAATCCTTCATCAGTTCAAGCCACCTCCTTTGTTTCATGTTGAGTTCATTTTAGGAAAACAAATATTTGAAACTCTTGTGGTCCATGAATACCTCACATGAAGCCCTGCACAAATAATGACGCCATATCTTCAATGTAAAGATGACGATTGCCAATTCTAGATCATGTGTTGGGTAATTCTTCTCATGTGGCTTTAGCTAGCGTGAAGCATATGCAATAACTCCATTATTTTGCATCAAAACACAACCTAATCCCTTATGTGATGCATCACTGTAGATAATAAACCTCTTTGTACCAGTTGGCAATTTAAGGACTGGTGATGTAATCAATGTAGTCTTGAGCTCTAAATGCACCGAATCTCTTTCTTCTATCCACTCAAATGGTAACCCTTTTCGTGTTAGCTGAGTGAATGGCACTGCTATCTTGGAGAAATCCTTGACAAATATTTTGTAGTAACCTGCCAAAGCAAGGAAATTTCGAACTTCTGTTACGTTAGTCGGTCTTGGCCAATTAACTATTGTTTCAATCTTTTGAGGATCAACTAAAATCCCCATTTTTTTTTCAAGCACATGCCCCAAAAATGTTACACTAGTTAACCAAAACTCGCACTTCTTCAACTTTGCATACAACTTTTTATCTCTAAGAGTTTGAAGGATCAATGCCAAATGCTGTTCATGTTCCTCCGCACATTTAGAGTAAATAAGAAAGTCATCAATAAAGACTACAAAAAATTCATCCAGATAAGGCTTAAAAATTATGTTCATCAGATCCATGAATGCTGCGGGTGCATTAGTAACTCCAAAAGGCATAAAAAAAATTCGAAATGGCCATACCTTGTTTTGAAAGTTGTCTTTTCTACATCTCCTGCCTTGACCTTGAGCTAGTGGTAGCCTGATCTGAGATTTATCTTGGAAAAGACTTGTGCCCCTTGTAACTAATCAAACAAGTCATCAATTCAAGGCAATGGGTATTTGTTCTTGATTGTCACTTTATTCAGCTCCCTGTAATCAAGGCATAGACGTAGTGTTTGTTTTTCTTTTTGAGAAACAATATTGGTGCACCCCATGGTAATGTGCTAGGTCTGATGAAGCCTTTATCTAGTAAGTCTTGCAATTGAATTTTTAATTCCTTCAATTCCGTGGGCAACATTCTGTAAGGAGTTTTAGAGATAGGCTGAGTTCCTAGTGCCGCATCAATAGTAAACTCGATCTCCCTATCAATTAAATTGCTCGGTAAGTCATCAGGAAACACGTCTGAGAATTCTCACACCACTGGAATACTTTCAAAACTGGCATTGAATTCTTGAATGGTCAAAACACTACAAAAATAGCCCCGACACCCTTTCTTGAGTAACTAGTTGGCCTTCATAGATGAAATAAGATACAGTGGTGGTATTACTCCATTCCCTTGAAAAGAAAATTCTTCTTGATTAAGTGGTTGGAATATGACATACTTTGATACATAGTCAATAGTAACATAATTTGTTGATGACTAATCCATTTCCAAAATTGCATCAAAATGATTCATATCAATAGGTAATAAATCTATAGTCAAACTAGCACTCCCAACTAATATATCACAACCTTGATAAACAAATGTACAAATCATGGATTCACTCGATGGTGTAGCTACTGACAACAAATAATCCAAAGTTTATGACTGTTTATTCAACTTATTCACAAATTCACTAGACACAAACGAATGTGTTGAACTTGAATTTATGAAAATATAAATGTCTCGAGCACAAATTGAGAGTGTTCCTGACACCACTGACTCGGTATTCTGGACATTCCCTAGGACAAATGCAAAGACTTTGCCTTGCCTGACTGCTTCTTTTCCTGTGTTAGCTTTAGTACTTGATCTTTGGAATGACACAGATGAACTACTTGCACCTCTTTGCTGGGTTTTTAGACAATCTTTGACTAGATGTCCCATTTGTCCACACTTAAAGCATGCTCCTATAGCTCGACGGCATACCCCAAAGTGGTTTTTGCCACATTCTTGGCATGCTAGTATTGTCTTGCTAGTTGACTTGAACTGCTAGTGCTCCCTGTACTAGGCCTTTTGATTGGTAAACTACTAGGCCCTTTGTTTATGCCAAAACCTTGCTTCTTACTGAACCATTCCTTTGACCTTTGTTCATCTTTGGCATTCTGTTCAGCCATCAGTGCTTTGTCCAAAACTTCTGCATATGTTAGCAATTGAAAGAGGTTCCTTTTATCCTTAATTGGCCCTTTTAACCCTCCTTCAAACTTTCGTGCTTTGTTATAATCCGTGTTCACCATATGTGGGGTGAACCTTGCCAATTCAGTAAACTTTGCATCGTACTCTGAATCAGTGCCTCCTTCTTGCTTTAATGCTTGGAGCTCTGCAGCCTTTCTGTCTTTGATGGATTGAGGAAAATATTTTGGTAAAAGACTTCCAAGAAGCGGTTCCAAGTAATACCTTCATATTGACACTTCACTAATATCCACCACCTACGTGCCTCCTCCGCTAGAGTGAATGTAGGAAGTGCAACCTTCTGCGCCTCAACACATGAAAAGACCTTAAAAAATTTCTCAGTCTCTAACACCCAAACTTCTGCCTTCAATGGATCTATGCCTTTCTCAAATTGTGTCGGTTTCATTTTCTTGTACTATCTAACTATTGCCATAGTTCCTTGATCTAGGAAGTCCATATGCAACAAAACCTACTGCTACGGTAGTTGTTGTTGTTGCTGTTGTGGCTGTGGTTGGGGTTAATGTTGTTGTGGTTGTTGTTGTTCTTGCTCTCTCTAATCTCTTTGTCTCATAGCCTCTACTACACCCTCCAATAATCATTCCAAATGATCTAGAAGGCTAGTAGAGGATTCTCCCCCTTCTCTTACCATGATGCTATGCACATGAACATGAGTTAAACATTTATAAACATGCACATGATGCTTCAAATAACATATAAGATGTACATCTTGTCACAAACACTCATTATGAATGCATTCCTAAAATTCTTCTAGGGAATCCTATGCTTTGAAGGACAAGTGTGTGCATGTGTGTGTGTGTGTGTGTGTGTGTGTGTGTGTGTGTTTGTGTGTGTACAAACTTGTGCTATGATACCACTTTGTCACGACCCTATCTTGCCCCAAACAGGATAGCAGTTATGACCGACTAGTGATGTCTGACTACCAACGGCTTGACAAGACGAGACAAGATGGGACTATAACCTTGGGGGTTATGTGGAATAACCGATTCATTATACTAAACAACATCCATTCAGAGTATGTGCACAAGTAAGATGGAAACAAGACAAGCACACTACTTATCTATTTACTTTAGTATGTACATGTCCACAAGACAAAACAAAAGAGTATAATACTAAAAGGCATCTTTACAAAACCAAAACATAAGAACAAGGCTCTTGTCTCAAGATTACATCTTTCCAAAAGAAACAAAGAAAAGAAAAGCATTCTAGTGTGACTCATTCACGTGTCCTTGCGCTTCATCTTCACCTACATACATATAAGGTAGATGGGTGAGCCATTGCTCAGTCAATAGTAATAAAGTAAGGCGGTAAATGAATGACCATTGAAAGCTTTAAACATTCTTTCAAAATAACATAAGTTTGAACAAGACAAAACATAGCTTGGCTTGCGAACAAAATATATAATGATAAGAATTTCAAGGATGACAAGGTGCTTAGCTAGCCCAGGTACCGGCTAAATGTAATAAAATGAACCCGGCCATCAAACATGATTGGATATCCCCCCAATTGTGGGCTTGATCCATGAACGCCATCTAAATACAAGATACAAGATTATAAAATGTTCATTCATAGTAAAACATATCAAGCTTGTAAACATAATCAAGTTTTGCATTGAAAACATAATTTGACAAACATAGCATTAATGAATTACTATTCACAAGTAGCTCGGTTTGACAAGGAGTGCCTTCCTCCAAGGCTTGACCTATGCAAAACAATAACAAAACATTGAAGTATGGAAAACCTTTAAGCTTCTTATAGTAATTTATCATGCAGTTGGACTTTAATCCTCTTTCCTATTTAAACATGTTTCAAGTGGGTTTCTAGTTATGTTACCCTTGTGTCTAGGTCCAAAACATACCTAAAAGTGTCTCGGGAAAGGAAGAAAAAATAAATGGAACTATATCTCAAACTTTCTTGATTTTGGCCACTTCGCTCGAGCGGTCTTTACACCGCTCGAACGGTGATCAAGTACCTCCCAGAAGTTCAGGCCTGCAACAGATATTCTGAGAATGTCCAAAGTGCACTTGGGCGGCTCTTTAACCGCTCGAGTGGTTAACTGGTTCATTTAGGTTTCTAGGATGTCCACTCGAGCGGTCCTTCCACTACTCAAGTGATGATCTATAAAACAGAATTCTGCAGTTCGCGAACCTGTTCTGTTCTTGGTTGTTCTAAGGCCTTCTAACCTCGATTTCTTGCACTTTCAACCCTCAAACATGATATGCAAGGTCTAGAAACATACAAATATACAAACATGATTGTTAATCAAATCAAAACTATCAAAACTTGATTTATCTTCAAGGTTCAAGAATCAAACTTACTAATTTGTTAAGAATTTGAAACAAAACTATTTTTCCATCATACTCTCCTTTTTTCTTCCATTTTCATCGTAACTTCAACTACGAGATTGATGAAAATCAAAGGAATATCTAAATATAAAGGTCTACATGCATTATAAGCACTTCAAACAAGTTCAAAGAGATGGTCCATTAAGAGTTCCACCAAATTCTATAACCAAGCCTAACTTTCCTAATTTCTTCATTCCTAAACCATTTTAATCCTAGTTTCTTCTTGAGTTTGGATGCTAGGGATGGTTACTACAAGATTTTGGATGGAAATCTTACCTTAAACTTGTTAAGGATTGAGTTTTGGTGCAAATCTTTGAGCCTCTCGTCTTTCTCTCTTCCTCTCCCTTTTCTCTGGCTTGTTCTCCTGTTAGTTCTACAATTCTCTAGCAATTCTCTCTTTGTTTGATTTGAGAACATGAGGTTTTATTGTGTGCAGTGGGGCAAAAGTTTTTTTACTCATTATTTAGCCAATCTCCTAACTTAGGCTTAATTAACTAAGTTTAAAACTAAATAATTTATTCTTATTCTAATCATACTTATCCTAATTAATCCTAATTAGCAATTTGGCGAATAGCATGAAATGTACAAGTACATCAGCCCAAGGTCCTTAAGCTCCTCAATTAAGGTTAAAGCATTTCCTATGGTTTTCAAATAAAGTTCTAAGGTATCCCCTAACTCAAAGCATAGAACATGCAATATTTTCTAAGCTTAGGTGTTCGAGCTAATTTCTTCTTCTCTTATGCTCCTATCAAGTTCTAGTTCAAGCAAGTAAACATTTAACATGAGATTAACATACACGAATGACACGATATGCATATGCATGAAAGGTTGGTTGTCACAATGGTGCATTGATTTCATGGGTCCTTTTCCATAGTATTTCGGTTTTGTGTACATTCTTTTGGCGGAAGACTATATTTTGAAATGGGTTGAGGCTATAGCTACCAGAACTAATGACCAGAAAGTGGTGATAAAATTTTTGCATGAAAATAGCTTTAGTCGTTTTGGCTTTCCTAGGGCCATAATAAGTGATTAGGGTACGCATTTTTGTAATCGGTTCTTTGAGTCGATAGTCAAGAAATACTCCATCACTCATAAGGTTGAAACTCTATACCATCCTTAAACTAGTGGCCAGGTAGAGGTGTCCAATCGGGAAGTGAAGCACATAATTGAAAAGAAGACGAGGCCGGATAGGAAGGATTGGTTAATATGGTTGATTGATGCCTTATAGGCCTACCACACTGCTTACAAGACACCCATTGGAATGTTTCAATATAGGGTGGTGTTTGGAAAAGCTTGCCACCTCCCGATTGAGCTAGAGTATTGAACACTTTGGGCCATAAAGAAGTTTAACTTTGATATGGTCGCAGCTAGAATTAACTGAAAGATGTAATTGAATGAATTAAAAGACATTAGGAATGATGCATATGAGATTTCAAAAATCTTCAAGGCTCAAAGCAAGGCTTTTCACGATAAACATATTAGTCGCAAAGCCTTTGAGTTTGACCAAAAAGTGTGGCTCTTTAATTCCAAGTTGATACTCTTCCCAAGTAAACTTAGATGAAGATGAGATGGCCCCTTTGTGGTTTTCAAGGCATTCCCTCATGGTGTCATTGAAGTGTGAGATCCACGTAATGGACACACCTTTATGGTGAATGGCCAACGATTGAAATCCTATGTGGAAATGATTGAGAATGGGGAGATGATTGAGTCCATTGCTTTGATGGATCTGTTCTACTTCGATTGAGGCACATATTTCTGTTTGGCTCTTTTCTTTTCTTTTCTTATTTCTATTTTTGCTATCTTGTACTTGATGTCCAGGAGACTTTAAATCCTCTAAAGGTGCAATTCCTTCGGTGTTAGCCGTGCCCGAACAACATTTGACAGTCTGGTATAGCCACCTACTAATGTTTGTAGTGAGTTCTTAGGAGACCAACTGAGACGATGGAAACTGGAGTTCGAATGACAAAACCTAGAACGCAAATGTTTGGAATTTTTGAAACTAAAGTCTGGTTTAAATACCTAGGGGTGTGGAGATTGCTTCAAAACCACCTTGGCTTGAAATCTGTATCGCAGTCCCATAGGTTGAGGGTAGCTTTGGCGCTTCAATTCTGAATACCAAGTCAACCTAGTTTGTCACCTTGTTGGAGAATAGGGAAAGTTACAAACACAGTTAGGGAAAAAAGTAGTACCATGGTTTTTGCATGAAGATTATACCTTCATTTAGCAGTATGGGGAAGTTGAAAAGGTTTATTTGTTTGTTAAATGCAAAAATGAAGGTAGAAGTCGCTAGTGATTGTCCATGGATTTGAATTGGTGTAAGTAGAGGGTGTCTTATAAAAATTAAAAAAAATACCAGTACATGTGACAAAATACCAGGTGTTAGGGGTTGGTACGAAGGAGTGGCGCACGTTCGGCACTATTTTTAGCACATGGAAACCCAAAAGACCAAAATTTGCCCACTACTTTAAAAGAAGGTGCGACACATGGTGCGGCGAGATGCCCGCACATGCGGCAGATATTCCCACACGTACGGCGCGACATGAAAAAAAAAATTTGATTCAAACCCTAACCAACCCTTCTAATCCATCATTTTCCAAACTCTCTCTATCTACCTCTCACACTTTCTCTCTCTACCTTATCTTTTCCTTCTTCTTTCTCTTTTACCCAACATCACCATTATTAACCACCTTCCTCAACCTTCACTCCATCTCTTCTCACCACCTTAGCACCACCCAACTCACCACCGGCACACCTTCGGCGACGTTTTTTTTGGAAGACCTCCATTTTTCTTCTCTTTTTCATTCTTTCTTCTCACTTTTTTAAGGTGAGTTCATTTTCTGTTTTAGATCTTTCATTCCTCATTTGTAGTAAAGTACATTTGTAGATTCATAGTAGTTTTCTTTTATTGTTTTAAATTTTTTATTTTATTTTATTTTATTTTTTTATGGAATTTGAAATGATAAACAGCCGTACGTGTGGCCATCTCCGGCACACGATTGCTACTATTATAGTTTAATCAGTTAGTTGTTTTACTTGTTTAATTTAATTAATTTACTTAAGTAGAGTGTGGTAAAGTATAGTTTATTAACAGTTTAGTTTAGTTTAGTTTTTTTTTTCTTTTTTTTTGTTCATTAATATTTTTTTTTTTGCTTTGTTGTCAAAATAAATAAATAAATAAAAATTTGATGGTGATAGACTTATGTACTGTTTATTTGTGTGTGTGTCAGTAAGATTTATTTAACAATAGTCTAATATTAATTTTTCTTATTTTTGTTAGAATATAGTAGTTTAGTATTCGTTTATTTATTTATTTATTTATTTTGTTAGCATAGCTAATTGTATTTTTTTTTTTAAATGGAGGATGGAGAATTGCATGTGTCGAAATCAATAGGGGAAACATGTGCTATGACATTATATTTTATTCTCACTCATGTTTCACGGGTATTCTTTGTATATGTTGTTGTTGTGCGCAGAATATGAGTCGACATGCACCATCTCAGGTTTCCAAGAAAGCTAAAGGTTCTTCCTCAATAGCAGCAGCACCACCACCACCACCGTCACCAACATCCTCACCATCGTCACCACCATCCTTGCCACCGCCACAATTTGAGCAACCCAGAGATTAGTGGGCTTCTTGGCTGCTTCACAAGCTCACCTGGTTCAGTATTCGGTATTTTCGTGATGACCCAGCCACCTCTTACGCTGTTCAATAGCTCTGGGATCAACAACAGTTAGACTTTTGCACTGTCATTGCTAGTGCCTACCCTCACCTGGTCTGGCTTTTCTATCATAACATGTATGAGGAGCCCATGGTATCCTCTCCAAAGCTCTGCTCAATTATTGATGGTTATGAAATTCAAATCATGCCATTGATGATTGCTCGAGCTTTAAACTTCTATGAGGGGTCTGCAGCTGACTACCCGTTTCCTGACATTGCGGTAACACCTCCATACCAAGCCTCATTCATGATTTCTTTCTAGGAGCCCATGGTGATAATGTTTTCACCTGCCTACGCTGTAGCAAACAGCCCACCCGCCTATTATTCATCGACTCAGTGCTTCACATGAATGCCCTTCCACTTGGGCATAAAGCTGAACATCACAAGGAATGCGTGCGGGTGTTATATCACTACTAGCATGGCTACCAAGTTGACCTTCAAAACATCATCTAAGTTTACATGCATAAATTCATACGGGAGGCTATTTGGCTTCAACCCATGCAAAGTATGAGTTGGCCTACTCCATCTGCCCACTTGCTCACTCGCCTCTTCCAGATGAATGGCCTCGAGATTGACCCGGATAAGCAATCCAATACTACCATCCCGAAGTTTGGCTAGTAGGAATGGCAGCATAGTCTATCCGAAATTCCACCACAGAGTGGTGCTATGGTTGATGCAGGGGATGCTCCTATGCATGATCCACCTCTTCCTACCACTCCAAGGGGAGCCGATGTACATGACTACAGAGCATTACATGCGTATTCAGCACTTAGTGGATCTTGTCCACAATACCCTTTAGAACCACTAGTAGCTACTGACGGGATTGCACACCGATTTTGCTTAGTACCGTAAGCATGTGCACACATTGTAGACCGATTTTCAGGCCTACCAGATGTAGTCTCGTTAGGATGCATATGAGACCCACATTATGTTGTAGGCCCTCCTAGGTCATTATCATCCATCACCTCCAGATACTTTCGGCCCATGAGCCCTATTTATTCAATTTAGTATATGTGTAGTTAAATATGAATTTGTGGTACTGATGGAAACACAATCTGGTGATAGTCTCTCTTTTACATTTATTTCAATTTTGATTTGACTTACTTAATTATTTGTTTGTCATTGAGGACAATGTCATTTTAGTTTTTTATTTTATTTTATTTATCTTTTTATTTTTTTGAGAGGGGGAGGGGAGGGGAGTGCATATTTATATGGGGGTGTAGACACCCCATTTTTGACCGACCTTAAAACTCAGATGTCATCGATTGAGCGCTCGATGATTGTGCATGTTTGTGCTCGTTTCAAGTTTCCGGAGCCTTCGGCCGAGCGCCTTGTCTCGGGACCTCTTAACTTCCTTCTCTTGGCCTGGTTTTTGGACCATGCCTTGCTGCCTTTTCCTAGAGGGAGACAGAGGTCTGTAGGCCACTTTTTGTAGCCGTAGACTACCTTTCCCTCTCGTAGGCCACTTTTTGTACCCGTAGACTAGTTTTCGAGGCTTTCGACTGAGTGCCTCACCTTGCGGACTCTTGTCTTGCTTTCTTTTTTGTTTGGTTTTGAACTAAACCTTATTATCCCTTGCCTGGAGAGTGGAACATGGGTGTAGACTAGTTTCTCCCCTTGTAGACCACTTTTCTTCCCTGCCAGCCAGTTTTCTGGTCGGCCAGCTAGGGTGGATGGTCTGTTGACCACCTAAAGTGGTCGGCAGCCATGCCACCACCTTTCTCTCTCTGTGCAGACCACCTCCCCCCCTTGCCGCCCACTTTTGTCCTTGCAGACCACTTTTTCTGGTCGGTCGACCAGTGGGAATGGTCGGTCGACCATTTTAACTGGTCGGCAACTTTCCTGCACTTTTTACAGATATTTTTCTTGCCAGTTGTGCCAGCTGTTGGGCACAGAAAGCATCCTCCATACACGTGTATGGTGGGATTGCACCAAGCTTCTAGCTTGTTCAACAAGCTTGAAGCTTGGAATTTTATATAAGGGAGCCTCCTCCCTCTTGTCTCAGGCTGAGAAATATTACTTAGGGCTATACATATCCTTCTATCTCTATATTTTCTTCCTCTCTCTTTATATTTGTGTTGTTTTGTACCTAAAAGTGAGATTTGTTCATACTTTTGCACTAAACACCTAGTGAAACACATTCATTCTTGAGCTGAGGTTCTTGGATGTTTGTTTGAAGCTCAAAAGCTTGGTTTCACCTCAGAAGTTGTTACCTTGTTCTTGTTCTTCAAGGGTAAGAGACTAGTCCTCTTTTAAGCTTTGTTTTGTTTAAGTACTTAGCCATCTTTGCATGCTACTTTTGGCTTAACTTTCAACTGTAAAAATCTTCATTTTCAAGTGTTTGAAATATTTGTTTGAGGCCTCTTTGATGTTAGGGGTGGTCTGCTCCTTTTTGTGCCTTGCTTTGCTTTGTTTTGAACCATCTTTTTAGGCCTTTTAGGTCACCTTTGCATGGACTTTCTACTACTGAAACTCAGAGGAATTTTCGTGGTGGAAAGTGTGTTTTGAAGCCCCAAATGGGTGGGGGTTGTCCCCCCTCCTCTTCTCTTGTATGCCTGTGTTGATGGCTCACCAAGTTAGCATGTTTTTCTACCTCCTTGAGGCTCCATCTTAGCATGTCTTAGGCCTTATTTCAGCATGGCATAGCACTGTTTTGGCTTGGTTTGATCATCTCATGCATGCTTTTTACACTTGTAGTGTAATCTTGTCATTTAGCCTTTGTGTGCTCAATGCCTTGATCCATCATGCTAGCTTATTTTGGTATCATTTCAGCATGTTTTTGGTGTTGTTTTGCCATGATATAGCTCTGTCTAGGGTTGGTTTGATTGCCACTTGCATGCTCCTTGCACTTGTAGTGTAATTCCACTAACTAGTCTAACATGCATCATGCTTTGGACCATCATTCTAGCATGTTTTTGGCTCCATTCCAGCAAGCTTTTACTCATGTTTTGCCATGCTTGAGCTCTTATTTAAGTGTTTTGGGTCATGCATGCCTTGCTTTGTATAGCCATAGTTCAATCTTGCTCATTAGCTTTGTGTTTTGAGTCCACTAGCATGCATTGCTTGGGTTATTTACATGATTTAGCATCATTTGATATATGATTTCAGAGCATGTTTCAGTGTCATACACTCACATGTGTTACTTTTTCAATGCTTTTGGAAAGTTGTGCTTTATGCCTTAAACATGAGCCAATATGTATGCCATCATGCCTAATATTTTGGGCTACCATCTCAGTGTGTATTTGGTCTTATTTTTCCATGTTACAACTCTGATTTTTGTTGGTGAAGTCATCTCATTCTTGGTTTTTACACTTGTAGTGTAATCCTCCTCATTGGCCTTGCATACTCCATGCTTCATGCCTCTAATTCTAACATGTGTTAGCTCTAGTCTATGCTTTTTTTTTTTGCCTTGATTTGACATACTCTAGGACTATTTTGGGTTGTCTGGGCCATATGGTTATTGTATTGCATAGCTATGGTGTAATGGGCTTGACTAGCCTTGTGTTTTGATGCCTCTAGCATGCTTTGTTAGAGATAGTTGCATGTCATGGCATCATTTAACATGTTATTTCAGAGCATATGGCATTGCCATGTTCCCACTTCTTTCACTCTTTGAGTGCTTTTAAGAGTTGTGCCTTTGTGCCTCGTTGTAGACGCGCCCCGAGGGCCTCATGCTACAGTTCGGACTCAAATGTCATGGTTCTGAATCTAATCCCACAAAGTGCAATGCGAGACCGATAAATCCCCAAAGAGTCCAAATCCGGAAAATCGTTTTGGAAAACTGATTTTCAAGAAAGAAGTGCCAAACATGGACTGCTTTGCCAGATACAGAGTCGCCACCTAAATGTTTTATTTTTGGGAGAATTTAGGAAACCCTGACTCGTTGCCTAAGGCCACGTGTCCGTCATCACCAAAGTTGCCTCGGCTCGGGAACTTGGGTATGACTGGGGAAGGTCATCTATGAGCACCCCCGCTCGCTCGATCAAAGATCGACCACTACTAAACATGATATCTTGTTTTTGAAAACACATGCGTTCTTATTCTGGTTATTAGCCTAGAATTACTATGTGATGCGCACAACACACAAGTATAGACTAGATCGCCTAATTTGGAACAAAGCATTGCATATCCGTTTGTTAGGAAAATGGTTTGAAGTTTGCTACTCGTAAGCAGGCTAAAATGCGGATTTATTGAATTGTTCCAATTCAAGTAATCCAACCTTCACCCACAGGCATTCAGGCAGTTATATCACATAAGCAATTAGCCTCATGTCAATCATGTTGTCATGTTAACATTCACATACATGCGAGATGCTAAAGCATAAATACTCACAGTGTACTCCAAGCCAAAACAAAGAACATGTTAATAATCAATGTATGATCCAAGTCCATGTCATGATGGCTAATGCATCACATACAAAATGCAACTAGAATAGGCTCGGCTAGTCTAAAATGGCATGTGAGATGCGACATTTCGATACATGTATTCTACTTAGAATTGAAATACAATGCAATTAGTATGATGCGCCAAGCCCGATGCATGTAATACAGATGAATGATGTAAACATGCATAGCATAAGGATGCTAATTGAAATGTGCCCTAGAACTAACCATCGTAAGCGGTTAAGTAAAAGGGAGAAAGAAGTGGAGGTTGGAAGACATGCATCACACACACGCACGCTTATTACACAATTGTACCATCTCGACAGAGGGACCGAAAGAATAATACAAATTACATAATTAACTCACTAACAAGCTAATTAATTATTACACAACACTTAACCAATTAAGCAAATCAATTAAGCTATGAAAACAGTAAAAACAGCCTCGGGAAGAGGGATGCATGCGTGCTCGGACGGCTTCGCTCGGAAATCCATCGCCATGTCACATGTTGCCTCTGTTTACACTGCTCTGTACCTCTGAAAACTGTGCCAACTTCTGTGACACTTCTGAACCAACTTGGGGACTTTCTGAGAGTCCATCGGCCAAGAGATAGAGCCATCGGCCATGGGAGATTGGTCATCGACCAAATGTAAAGCTCTCGGCCAACAATGTTTAGTTGACCGGCACTGAAAGTAGCTGACCGGTCATTTCATCCTGCAGAATGCTGTGTTGCTACAGCAGAGGACAAACAGAGCATGGGAATACATTTACAAGGAAATGTTTGCATGACCACCCTCCTTATCATGTTTGAGACTCAAAGGAGTGTAGTTCTCGACCCTCGGGCCATCAATCAACCATTTCAATACATGACGGCCAAAGGAACCAAGTGTGCAATTCAATATCAAATGAAATGTATAAAACATATAAGGGCCCCCAACCTCTATCATGCTTGATCAATTGGCAAGGGATGCACACATAATGCAATGCATGCAAGCATGCAAAATGCTATGCAATGCAACATGATTAATTTATCAAAACTAATGGCATGCCAACTCAATGCAATGTAACATAAGCATATGAGCAAAGCTAATGCAACATGAGTATGCCAACAACAATGTCATGTAATGCAACTAGCATACAACAACATGCAAAGACAAGCATATTAAACCAATGTAACGCATGTATGATTAACTTAACAAAGCAACACAAACATGCAAATATGAGGTCATATAACAAGCATGCAACAACATGCAATGCAATATGCATGCAACAATATGCAAACCACATACTCAATGGACTTAAACTAAAAATGGACAGACCTCAGCCATGCCCAAATCAACGGCCAAAGTGATGAAATGGAGACTCTAAAGACTAGCCAAGCATGTAAGAAAGCTTAAAGCTTGAAACTAGCCTAAGGGTTCAAACCAAGGCTATACAAAGCAAGCCCCAAAGGGCCAAAAGGACCTAAAATAGTCCTAAGGCAGGTCTAAACAAGACCGAAAGCAAGCTCGAAACTAGCCAACACAAGCTAGAACACAACGCCAAAACATGAGGCATGCAAGGCTACCAAAGAGGGTGTTACACTACACCTATCAAAACCAAACATGGCATGATTTAAGCAATGAAAAACAGAGTTATGGCATGTTAAAGTAAGTCCAAAAACTCACTTAGATGGCATCCCAAAGACCTAAGCATGATGGCATACACAATGGCACATTCATGAGGCATAAAACACAAACCCTTCAAAACATTAAAGGAGTGACAAATGCAAGTATATGAGCATACTATATGGACTGAAATAACATAACAAGTGATTCCAAATCACTGAAATGAGCTAAGTAAAGCATGCTAGTGACTTGGACACTCAAAGCTAACGAGCTAAAATGCATGGTGGCTATACGAAACATGGCATATATGGTCAAAAAAAACTCAAATCAAAGCTTAAGCATGTTACAACAAGACTAAAAGCTTCATGGAGTTGATCCAAAATCGTGCTAGAAACATGGCTTAAAGCAAGATGCATGTTAAGGCAAATCATGGGATTACAAGACAACTACATGAAGCATGCATGGTATGTCTAAAAAAACTTAAAACAGTGCTATGTCATGGCAAAACAAAGCCTAATATATACTGAAATGAAGCTAAAACAAGCTAAGCATACAAGCTACCAACATAAGCCATTTATGCAAGCTTTCAAGACAACAAGGAGAGGGGATGACCCTCTCCTAGTTAAGACACCAAAACCACCTTTCCACCACTAAAAATCCTCTAAATTTCAGTGGTGGAAAGGTCATGCAAAGCTCAAAGTAAGGGCCAAAAGGGATGGCCTAAAACACGCAAATGATAGAGATTGGGAGATATAGAGATAGAGAGAGATACAACTTTCTAACCCTAATTTCAGAACCCTTGAGAAGGGAGGAGGGCCTCCCCTCTTATAGAAATCCAAATTGCAAAGCTTCTTGGAGAAGCTAAGCAAAGCTCAAATCCCTCCATACACATGTATGGAGGGGGTCAATTGTGCATGCCAGCTGTGGCAGCTGGCATAAAATATCTGCATAAAGTAGATGAACAGGGTTCGGCCACCAAAAATGGCCGATCGACCAAAATAAGGGCCGGTCGACCAAATAAAGTGCTGATCGGCCAATACCTTTGGCCGATGGAAAGAAAACAGGGCCGATGGCCTCAAGCCTTGGCCGGTGGGTTGAGGGTATGGCAAACAAGCCACCCTCTTCCCGTAGAAGCAAAAACACAAGTGTTTGGTCCACAACCAAGTACAAAACAAACAAGTTGAGAGATCTTGAGGCAAGGAGCGCGGCCGAGACCTCCGGGAACTCAAAACGAACACGAGCATGGATAATCGTCGAGTGTTCAAACGATGACGTCCAAGTCTCGAGGGCGGTCAAAAATGGGGTGTCTACAGTTGCCCCTCTTTGACCGAACTCGAAAGTCATAAAGATGACGGGAGTGAATATCAAAGCCCAGAGATGACCTATTTTTGACAAGGCCGAAGACTCAGACAAGCATACAAGATAGCAACCATGGGCAGGGGCAAAATGCAAAGGACATGAAAAATGCCAAGCATAACTTATGATCATGCAAAAAGAGTTGTAATGAAGAATTTATGCAAAATAAATACAACAGCTTAAGCGAGTGAATAAGAAATAACAGTCCTACACAATCCAACAGAGAGGATATAAGAAAATTACGCAATTCTCACTGCGCCTCATGCAGAGAAGATTAAAAGTGACTACCGAGGACACCCGGAGTCTCAAACACAAAATCTCTCAGTGTATCACACGCAAGAGAGGCAAAAGAGCATCTTTCAGCGTGGCACGCGCATAAGAGAGAAGAGAGCATCTCTCAGCGTGGCACACGCATGAGAGGAAATGGAGCATTTCTCAGCGTGGCACACGCATGAGAAAGGTTGGACTGTGCAAGAAAGCGCAGTAATCCAAACGTGTGCCAAACGCGAGAGGAGAAGGGTATGTCCAAACGCGGCACGCGAGTGGAGAAAGGATACGTCCAAACACGGCACGCGAGTGGAGAAAGGTTGCGTCCAAATGCGGCACGCGAGTGGAGAAAGGGTCTGTTCAAACGCGACGTGCGAGTGGAGAAAGGGTGCGTCCAAACGCGGCACGCGAGTGGAGAAAGGTTGTGTCCAAACGCGGCACGCGAATGGAGAAAGGTTGCATCCAAACGCGACACGCGAGTGGAGAAAGGGTATGTCCAAACGCGGCACGCGAGTGGAGAAAAGTTGCGTCCAAATGCGGCACGCGAGGGGGGAAAGGTTGCGTCCAAACGCGGCATGCGAGTGGAGAAAGGGTACGTCCAAACACGGCACGTGAGTGGAGAAAGGTTGCGTCCAAACGCGGCACGCGAGTGGAGAAACGGTACGTCGAAAGGGTATGTCCAAACGCGGCACACGAGTAGAGAAAGGTTGCGTCCAAACGCGGCACGCGAGTGGAGAAAGGGTACGTCCAAACGCGGCATGCGAGTGCAGAAAGGTTGCATCCAAACGCGGCACGCGAGTGGAGAAAGGGTGCGTCCAAACGCGGCACGCAAGTGGAGAAAGGTACGTCCAAACGCGGCACGCGAGTGGAGAAAGGGTACATCCAAACGCGGCACGCGAGTGGAGAAAGGGTGCATCCAAATGCGGCACGGGAGTGGAGAAATGGTACGTCCAAACGCGGCATGCGAGTGGAGAAAGGGTGCGTCCAAACGCGGCACACTAGTGGAGAAAGGGTACGTCCAAACGCGGCAGGCGAGTGGAGAAAGGGTACGTCAAAACGCGGCACACGAGTGGAGAAAGGTTGCGTCCAAACGCGGCACGCGAGTGGAGAAAGGGTACGTCCAAACGTGGCACACGAGTGGAGAAAGGGTTGCATCCAAACGTGGCACGCGAGTGGAGAAAGGTTGCGTCCAAGCGCGGCATGCGAGTGGAGAAAGGTTGCGTACAAACGCGGCACGCTAGTGGAGAAAGGGTACGTCCAAACGTAGCACGCGAGTGGAGAAGGGGTATAGTAAGACTGAACTGGAACTTCTCTTGAATGAACCGTACATACAATATCGTGCCTGCAAAAGAAAGAAATTCAACAGGTACAATATAGTAGAAAGTTACGTTCAATGTTAGATCAAGAAATCATTTCAATATGAGATAAACACGAGTATAATAATGCAAGTAGGGCATAACAATGCCAGTAGAATGAGCATAACAATGCAAGTAGGGGCATGCGCGACGACGCAAGCAAGGGGTGCATAACAATGCAATCTAAGTGTACGTATAACAATGCGAGTGAAATAAGTAGGATAACACATGTAAGTAAAGTGTATGCGACAACGCAAGCAATGTGTGTAACAATGCGAAAGGGTGCATAAACACATGTAAGTAAAGCATGCGCAACAACGCAAGCAATGTGTGTAACAATGTGAGAACGGGGTGCATAAACACATGTAAGTAAAGCATACGCGACAATGTATAGCAAGGTGTATAGAAGGAAAAGCATGAACACATGTAAGTAAAGCATACGCGACAACGTATAACAATGTGAGTAACAAGAAAGACCCAAGTTCAGCATAAGTATGGTGAAGGCACGTCACTCGCGATGTTGAAATGCAACTTCAAAACAAGACGAGGCATTGTTCAATGCAAGACACGTAACGAGCGTGCTTATTACAGTCATAACAAAGCATTGTAATACAACATATTTAAAGCGATTTGTGGAACTCGCAAGATACAAAAGGATACGAGAAAGGATACTCCTTGCGCGCACCGAGCATCGCACACAGAAGACACGGCTCGAGGTCAACACGAAAAAGTGCACTTTCTTGCACTATTTTGAGTAATGAAGGTCCCAAACCACATAACTGACCCAAACAAGGGTGTGGGAGGTGCATCGACCACAAGGGGAGGCCACTGGCCATCTATCAACCACAAAAGGAGCTCATCGGCCAACTATTTAGCCGATCGGCTAACAATTTGGCCGACCGGCCAAAAATGGCAATGTCGGGGCAGTTTTGTCCTTTGGCCACGGGTCTTTAAATATAAGGTTCCAAACCTTATATTTCCACTTCACCCTAGCTCGAAAAACACTCCTCTCTCTCTCTAGGTGATTTCACAACCTTCGATCCGAGTTTTTGCCGTGTTTTCAAGCCTTTTTCGTCATTCGATTCGTGAAACCCCTCCCGTTTTGCACACTTTAAACCGAACAAAACACGGTTTTCGATGTTTCCTTCTCGATTTCCACTACTTGGGGTTTGTTTCCCCCCGAGTTTACTTGGTTTTCGTGCCTTTTCCAGACTCTGACCTTTTCTCTCATTTTTCATCCTCTCGGGGTTGACTTTTGGGTTGACCTTTCGCATTCTTGCTCGTTTTTCACATTCTCAGCCATTTTCACGCCCCTTTTGAGATGGTAGACGATATTTCACGTGGTGGGACTCCCCCGGAGATGGACGTGGACCCCGAGGTCTAGCTCATACCTCTTTTTATCCGGCCGTTCGATCCAGCGACTTACAGGCCGGCGGTACACGTGTTGCCTCCCGATGGCATCCACCATTTCAGGAGCTATGCGCGGGCACGCCACTGGAGCTTTTGTTGCGCGAGCCAGAGTCACATCTGTCTTACGGTGCCACTGAGGTATATTCTTCCTCTGTTTCATTTTTTACAATGTAGAACAATAACTACGATAGTCGATTCTGTTCTTTAACTGCTTAACTCAGACACATTGATACATCATATGCTATAGTTCACTCTGAGCACACCCACACCCGATATCTGTTTAGATCTGAACACATGCACACACGCTGCATTTTTAACTGAACAATTTTGAGCACATTCAACACTGTATTTCTAACACTGCTTCACAACTGATATATTTTAAACACAGGGAGATTCCCATAACTTTCGGGGGTATACGAACACTGTCGCCCGAGGTTGGTATATGGAGCTGCCTGATGCGATCCGTCATATTGTCGACTAGGCCGGTTTTGGGACTTTCTGCATGGGACTCTCGCGCCTCACTGCGAGTAGGCCCCTTCTTGCTGCTTTGGTGGAGAGGTGGTGGGACACTACCGACTCCCTCCACCTTTCTGCCACTGGGGAGATGACGATGACTCCATTTGACTTGTCCATGCTCACAGGCATCGGAGTAGGGGGTGATCCGATCCCCTTTGATACAGACATGGATGAGTGGGACGCCGCTCAGCTATACTTGCTTGGCACTCAGCCACCTCCTGCCCATGTAGGATTTGTGAGGTATTCATGGTTCGAGGATCACTTCCGGATCTAGGCGCCTACTACTCGGGAGGAGGAGGAGCAGTATGCTCGTGGCTTCATCATGTTCCTGCTGGGGACCACGCTCTTCGCCGATCGAGCGAACACTGGGATGGCGCAGATCCGCAGTTACGACTGGGGTGGCGCGGGCTTGGCCACCCTTTACGGATATATGAGCTCATCCTCCCGCCTCAACGGGCAGTTGCTTGGAGGCTACTGGCGAGCCTGGGAGGTACACTTTCCCTTTCTGTTTTTTTTTTTCAATTCTTTTTTTCATCATCTGTACATCACACACACTACGCGCATGCAATCTGCTTTACACTGGTTGTGCACTGCACAATACACTGCACTTACTGCATTTTGCTTTATTTGTATACTGCTTTATCTGATAAGCATACTCATATCTGCTTTGTTGCATTCGGTAGTTGTGGGTGCATGCTTACTTGCCTAGGCTTGCCCCAATGCCGGATGAGAAGATGCCCCCTATGGTTCCGTTTTCCCACCGCTTCGATGTGAGATGCGAGCGGAGGCCACGGGAGTCCTTCATGTTCTTCCGTCGCTATTTTGACACCATCACCACAGCCGAGGTATGTCAAACATTACAGTTTATTTAAGCTTCACTTTATATTGTACTCTCAATAACAGTAGATAACAAACTGTGTATTATTTGCAGATCACCTGACAGCCTTGGACCCCGTTGCCTGACGTAGTTCGGGAGCGGTATGCCGGTGCTTGAGAGACTGTCCGGTTTAGGGTCTTGCTGGAGGGTCCAGTCTGTCGGGCGTGGTACTTGGGTGAGCGCTTCTTGCAGCAAACCCTCGGCTTACCGGAGCAGGTACTCCCGAGGCTGCCTCCTACCCATATGAGGCATACTGAGAGGTGTACCTTTGAGGAGATGATGGATTATACGATCGGCTGGGACTCGGAGCGCTTTAGAGACGAGGGCGATTATGCCGAGTTCATTCAGGCTTATCTCATGCGGCCTCTGATCGGTGCTCGTCGAGTCGAGAGAGAGAGGCTTGCGGCGCCGATTGGAGTACGAGCACCGAGGGTGACTTAGGCTCGTGGTAGGAGTGGATCTCGAAGAGGACGAGGTGCTGAGTGGCCAGCACTGCCCACAACGATCACATGCTGAAGGCAAGGTGGGGAGACTTATCAGATCCCTTTCGCTCCTCCTCCGGCTGATTATGAGCTTGTCGGAGTCTATGGCTCGACCTCGGTATGTACTACTAGACTTTGCATTCTTTACAGTCATTTCGATTCATTTGATATCCCGCAGAATACTAATGACTTGAACACTTTTGCAGGCTTCCATCGAGTACACTCGCCAGTCCCTGGAGTTGATAGCCTCAACGGTAGGAATGCTACAACGGTGCATCGACTTGTTGACCATCTACAATATCTCAGTAAGTACTTTCAACTGCAGTCTCAAACTCTACCTAATCTATTTCATACATAATCTGATGCATCACACTATCAACACGGCACTTGATACACAGCACTCACGACACTGATACACTGTAACCCACATACTGCTCACAGCGTTGCTCACGACATTCATACACTGGACCCATACACTGCATTTTGTACTGATACACTGCTCACAGTATTTATACACTGTACTCATACACTGTATTCGGTATTCATACTTTGCTTTGCGTAACATGACTGATGCATTTGTTATTTGTCCTTTTCAGGCCCCATTTCCAGATTCCGGCTGCGGGAGGTGCTCCAGCTGGACCATCTGTTCCTGCTCGAGGAGGAGGGGGAGCCAGGTGAGGGATGACATTTCATAGCCGGGGCAGACATAGGCACACTCATGCTGAGAGCAGTTCATGAGAGCCCTCCCCCGATGATTCTGACGAGGAGGCGGCGTCGTCCCAGGGCGAGGCCGGAGACGGCTCAGACTCTGACTATGGAGATGGCGGTGGTGACCCTGGACCCTCGTCCCGGAAGAGGACCAGGACCGACTCTCGTGCTCGAGATGACTGATACTGATCCAGACATTTTCTGTTTTTCTTCTTTTTTGCTCTGTTCAGACACTTTGTTACTTTTCTCCTCTTTTTTGTTTTGCTTTATTTTTCTTTTTACTGGTAGTTTGAGCACATTGTACTGCCTCAGGTAGGTTTTACTTTCTCAAAACTATTGTTTGGTTTGTATTTGAGAAACATGTTTTGAGATAAAAAGTACGAAAATTTGTTTGGTTTGGTTTTTTTTCAAAAGATGTTTTGAAAAATTATTTTGAGAGAGAGTTTTGGAAAAAAGTGATTGATTTGATGTGTATGAGAGAGAGATTTGTTTGGAAAATTTGTAAACCAAACAAGTTTTGGAAAGAAATTTTGGGAAAATTTGTTTGGTTTGACTACTTTTGAAAACTTATTTGTAGAGAATTTTTTCCAAAATTTTTTGACAAACACAAACCAAACAAGGCCATGATGAAATGAAACAGCTGTTTTGTTCAAAAAGTGTTACATATGTACATTCTATGCATCGCATCGCATTACATAACAATATAAATGAGATTGAACTTTTGTTTGAAAATTAAGCACGTGCAACGTAATAATCAGGTAGTGAACCGACTAACAACAAAAACAACTCGATAAACAACAATAAGACCTTGACAAGTTTACAACTCGATAAGTAAAGAGCAATAACTCGATAAATAAAATCGCGACAACTTGATAAACAAATGGACAACAACTCGATAAAAGAATGAGCAACAACTCGATAGACAAATGAGCAACAACTCGATAAGCAAATACATTTTGTTTTTTTTTTACGCATGAGACAAGCAAAACATATTCTATGCAAAATTGAAAGCAAGCACATTTTACGCAATAGACAGGTATATCATATGCAATATTGAAAGCATATTCTATGTATGAATCATAACGATGCGCGGCATGCGTGCAACAGAAGTGTAGATGGGAGTGCACATTCTATGCAGTAGAGGGGCATCAAACATGTACTCTGGTGCCTCCGATTTATCTCTCAGAGGGCTTTGCAACACACTCAGCTCAAAAATGGTATACCCTGTTTATGTTGGCAAGAGATAACATTTGTATGTGAAAACCGTAGGTGCTGCTTGGACTACCATTCTGACTTGAAGCAGGCTTACACTTGGGGTCGAGATACACTCACACTCTCAAGAAAGGCGATGCCTAAGAAGGTGCACCTGAAATGCAACCACGGAATTTGTTGGAGTTGAAACATACTAGGATGCTCCAAATTTTCCCTCTTTTCTTTTGCTTTGCAGTCTGGAACCCATATAGCTTCAGATAGGTCCTGCTTTTATTGTTCTGATGCGACCTGGGTTGAACCCTGCAGTTTATGAAAGAACAAATTCTATTTTGCGCAAATGTGGAGAATGGCACAGCACTCTGAGCACAAAACGATTCATTTTTGAAATTGTAATGACAGGAGGGTTCTCAATCGGGAATTGAGCCTACGACTGACCACAGTCAAAACGACTCAACAAAGAAAAACAAAAGGTAAACAACCTAAACACATCGAGTAACACTCGAAACGACTCAAAATAAGAATCGAAACAAACAAAACAACAAACACGACACTCAGACGTGTTCCAAAGGCGAGAGACCTCTCAGTTCGTGAGGAGCCAGTTTCTTCGGGTATTGGTTCCCACCCTTTCTCATTTGTGATTCTCACATCACTCGGCCCTCAGGCTCTGTTTTTCTGAAAAAGCCTTTTTTCCTCACTTTTTCTCTCAACGCACATCTCTCTATTCTTCAATCTCTCATTTTTATCCCTCCCCTGGGTGGTTGATGGATAAATAGGAGGTTGTGGGCTCATGCCCCTAGCATTCTGCTAGATTCTCATTCTTCTGGGCACAACTAGTGAATTTTCTCCCAAAGAGGGGTTACGCCGCAACTGTGTGTGCAGCAGGTCTACAACTGACATCAGTTGATGACGCCCTTGGCCAGTTTGGATGTGATCGGATGTGTCCAGATGAGGGAGTGGAATATCTTAATCCATTCCAATTCGTGCTTCGCACTTGGCTTGATACCTCGTTGCTTGGAGGATATTGGGAGCTTTCAGCCCTTTGTTTTTAGCTTCAGTTGTGCCCTTTCTGGCAAATACGGTACCCTTTCTGGCAAGTAAGTTAACAATGGGGAAAAGACAGAACACCTGACTCAACTGTGCCCCTAGTTCATCATTTTAACCATTTTTTGTTTTTGCTTTCTACTAAAACAATTTTGACCATTATGAGAGTTAGATTAACACACTTGTTCAAGTTTTCTGATTCAAAATCATGCAAGTTGGATTGTGGGCATTGAAAATTTTTCTTTTTGGGTCCAAGAAAAGGTCTAGTTCTAGAAAAATGAAATAATTTTCGAGAAAATTAGTCAACCTCAGTAAAAATTCTCAAAAACTATTTTTGCAAACAACCATTGCTCAACGAGCACGAAACCTACTCTTGAGATGCACAACCTGGAATCGAAAGCAATGGAAAATTGCCCATTGTCTGAATGGCACTGCATGGCAACGGAAAGTTGCCCCTTGTTTGGAGTGCGTCGTAGCACATTTTTGACCGTCCTCAAGACTTGGACGTCACCGTTTGAACACTCGGTGATCATCCTTGTTTGTGTTCGTCTTGAGTTCCCGGAGGTCTCGGCTATGCGCCTTGCCTCAGGATCTCTCGACTCGACTGTTTTGTGTTTGGTTTTGCACCAAACACTTGTGTTTTTGCTTTGGAGGGCAGGGAATGGCTTGTTGGCCATCCCCACACTCCACCGGCCATGGATTGAGGCCACCGGCTGTGTTTTGTTGCCATCGGCCAAATGTTTGGCCGACCGGCACTCTAGATGGTCGACCGGCCATCTATTTTGGTCAAATTACATTTTTGGCTGGCCGACCACTGTACATCTGCTTTTGCAGATATTTTTATGCCAGCTGTGCTAGCTGGCATACACTTTGCTCCCCTCCATACACGTCCAGAGGTCTGGTTTTTAGGGTTAGAAGTGTGTGTCTATTCTATCTCTATACCTCCCTCCTTTGTGAGTTAAGTGTGTGTTTGTCCTTATTATTGCACACAAACACCTACCATTACGCCTTTCCTTAGTTGTTGAGGCATTAGAGGGTTGATCTTGGACTTTTTGAGCTGGTTTTGGTCCAAGAAGAGGTCTGGTCTAGTGATCTGGGAAGTATTCTTCAAGGGTGAATGTTCTTACCCTTTATTTTCCATTTTTGCATAGCTTTTTTGACTATCTTGCAACTATTTTTAGACTTTGTATATAACTAATAAAAGTCTTGTTTTTGCCTGATCTAAACAGTTGTTTAAGAGTGTTTTGAGCTTCGGGGTTGTTTGACCGCTCTTAGGGCTTGTTTGGCCCCATTTTGTGCCATTTTGGTTGAGCTCCGGGACCACCTTGTTTGGGCCTCCTCACCACTGAAATCTCTCAAGATTTCAGTGGTGAGGATGGTGCCTTGAGGTCCTAAGAAGGAGAGGGCCACCCCCTCTCCTTGTTGTCTTCAATAATGGCCATTTAAGCCTCATTAGTGAGCACCTTGTTTAAGTGTATGTTGGCCATGCCTTAACTGTTTTTTATGCTTATCTTGCCATGATATAGCATTGGTGTGAGTTGGTTTAGGTACACCATGCTTGCTTAGCATACATGTCTTGTAATGCCATGAATTGCCTTAACATGTCTTGTGCTTTGAGCCTTGTTTCTAGCATGTTTTGGGCTTAGCTTTGTGAAGCTTTTATGCTTGTTTTAGTATGCTAAAGGTCTGTTTTTGGTCATTTGGGTTGTCCATGCTTTGCTTTGTAAAGTTACCATGTAACCTCTCTTGTATGCCTTAAGCATTGACCCCTCTAGCATGCCATCCTTGCATCATTTTAGTGGTTTGGAACCACTTATCATGTCATTTCAGTCCTCATGATATGCTCGTATGCTTGCATTTGATGCCCCTTTCATGCTTTAAAATGTTGGTGTTTCTTGCCCCATGTTTGTGCCATTGTGTATGCCTCTAGGATTAGATCATTTAGATGCCATCTAAGTGGTTTTTGGGGCGTACTTTTGCATGATTTAGGACTGTTTTAGTTCATTTTGGTCATTTGCTTCATATGTCATATGGCCATGGTTTAAGTCCTTGGGCTTGGTGGCATGCCTAGCTTGCATTGTAGATTGGTTTGGCACCTTCTCTAACATGACTTTCAGAGCTTATAATGCATGCCATTTGTCCATGTTTGCATCCTCTTAAGTGTGCTTGAGAGTCGTTTCTATATGCCTAAGTGTTGGTCCTTGTGTGCATGCATGTTTGCATGTCATTTTGCCTTCATTCTTGAGCATATTGGCCACTGTTTTGGGCATAGAATAGAGCTGCCCAAATTAGTTTAAGTCCATAGTTCGCATGTTGTTGCATGCTCACCTTGTGTGTTGTTGCATACTTGTGTGTTGTCACATGTTTAGGTTGTCTAACATGTTTGCTCCATGTGTTGTGGCATGATTGAATGAAGTCACATGCTTGCTTGCATGCTTGAACATCCCCATTGTATTTGGCATACTTATTGGTTAGCATGATTATCACATGCCTTGTATGCTTGTTCGCATTGCTCACGTTGCATACTAGCTCATACGTCTAGGTTGCATTGCATTGACATGCATGCTTAGCCTCTTGAATTGAGAATGATAGAGGTTGAGCTCTTGCTTGTTTATGTGCATTTCATTTGAAATCAAAGTGCATAACTTGGTTTCTTGGGCCATCACGCATCAAAATGTGCGATTGGTGGTCCGAGAATCGAGAACCATGTCCTTTTGAGTCATAAACATGATAAGGGATGTGTTGGTGCACACATTTGCTTGGAATGCATTACCATGCCTTGTTTTGCCCTCTGCTGCTGTCAAAACAGGATTCTGCAGGAAGATTGAAATCATGCTTGTCAGCGTGAGTACTGAGAAGGACCCTGGCTTGATCCAGACTGGTTCCACACTATCTTCAGCGCGAACGATTTGTCGCTTCTTTAAAAACTTTCAAAAATAAAATGTTTTGCGCGGTCCTGCAAAGACCTGTGTGGAATCGCTCTTGAGATTGTGCAGCTTAGGATCGCTCTCAGCCTCAAGACTTGAGCCCTTACTTTAAAACCTTGAACCACAATTCGGAGTGTTCAACGATCGACCATCAAGAGAGGCCTGTGTGGCCAGATTGGAAGTAGCCCTTGAACAAGAGGCACCAAAGTCAGATCAAGAAGATCATATCTCGCCGGAAGAAGCTTGTGAAGCTAGAACAGAAGCACCCCTCCAACTAGGGACAAAAATGTCCGATGTGCTTGAAGAGCCGAAGATGGGTCCTTCAGCAAATCAATACAACAATCATTTTCCTGGATTCAGATGACTTCAGGATCTCAAAACCATTTGGCATGGACTTGTTAAACTTTTACCCTTTGAGAAACTCGCTGGGCCGAAAACCCGGAAGGGCGACCCAAGCAAAAGTTAGAGCAAGAGAAAATACAAAAAGAAGAAGAAGAAAAAAAAAATGCAAAAGAAATTAAAAGAGAAAATAGAAAATAGAAAAGAAAAAAGGAAAAGAAAAGAATGGAAAAGAAAATAAGAACAAAGCTCGCAAGGTTGAAAACCCGCAAAGGGCGGCCTTAGCAAAAATTAGAGCATAAAAAGTGAGGGTTAATACACGAGTGTACCTTAACCCGAACTACGTAAGGCTTGATTTCCATGTTTGGGATACGTAGGCAACTTTATCTTGAAGTCCAGCCCCCAATGCTTTCATAGCGACTGAGTCCATGTAATGGTTTTGATCATCCTTGCCTTCTCTGAATTCGATAGTTCGGTTATGACACCATGAACTACGTAGGCTTGATTCCCATGTTTGGGATACGTGGGCAACTTCATCCTGAAGTCCAGCCACCAACGCTTGCAAAGCGACTGTGTCCATATATTGGTTTTGACCATCTTCGTCTTCTCCGTATCCGAGAGTTCGGTCGTGATCATCACTAATGAGGACTGTTTACAAAATGTTGCGGCGTTATCCAGACAAGGGTCAACTTTCCGTTGCCATGAGTCACCATTCAAACCAGGGGCAACTTTTCGTTGCCATGCAGCATCCTTCGAGCAAGGGGCAATTTTCCTTCGGATCCGAGGTTGTGCATCTCAAGCGTAGGTTCCGTGCTCGTTGAGCATTGGCCATTTGAAAAAATAGTTTTTGAGAATTTCTACTAAGTTTGACCATTTTCTCAAAAATTATTCTATCTTTTCCAAAACTGGACCATTTTCTTGGACCCAAAAAAGGAAAATTTCCAGTGCTCATAGCCTGACTTGCATGATTTTAAATCAGAAAATCGGACAAGTATGTTAATCTAACTCTCATTTTGGTCAAAATTGTTTTAGTAGAAAACCAAAACAAAAAAATGGTCAAAATGATGAACTAGGGGCACAGTTGAGTCAGGTGTTCTGTCTTTACCCTGTGGTTAACATTCCTTGCCATAAGGACACTCTACCTGCCAGAAAGGGCATAACTGGAGCTGTCTGTAAAGGGCTAAAAGCTCTCTCACCCTCCAAGCGACAAGGAATCAAACCTAGTGCGAAGCACGAATCGGAACGGATCAAGATACTCCATTCCCTCATCCGGAGCACTGACTAGATGTCATCGGAAGAAATAGCTGCAAGCTAACAGTGTTGGGCGTGAACCAACAACCTCTTGTTTATCCACCGACTGTATCTGGGGAGGGATAAAAAATGAGAGAGTAAAGAATAGAGAGATGTGCGCTGAGAGAAAAGCGAGCAAAAGGGTTTTGAGAGAAAAATCGAGCCTGAGTGCTGAGTGAGGTGAGAATCACACAAATAAGAAAGGGTGGGAAACAATACCCGGAGGAACTGGCTCTTCGTGATTTGAGGTCTTTCATTTTTGTAAACATGTCTGTGTGTCGTGTCTTTTGTTTTGTTTAGCTCAACTTTTGTTTTGAGTCTTTTCTGAGTGTTACTCGTTGTGTCTAGGTAGTTTACCTTTTGATTTTCGCTATTGAGTCTTTTTCACTGAGTTCAGTCGTAGGCTTAATACCCTGGTGTGAGAAACCCTTTTTTCAAAAACAAATCATTTGTGCTCAGAGTGCTGTGCCATTCTCCACATTTGTACAAAACAGATTTGGTTCTTTCGTAAAGCCGCGGAGGTTCAACCCAGGTCGCGTGAAAACAATGAGCATATGGATTCCGGATTGCATCTGAGTGTGTTTCAGATTCAGCAAATTCAACCATTGTATTTCGTCTTGTCAGATTGAACTGTTTGTTCAGGATTCGCTGTATGCAGATTAATCCCCAACAGAGCATGAGCCGAGTGTTCGGACTGAGCAGTGGGTTGTTTAAGTTGTTTTGCTGTTAGCTAGTTCATTACCTGGTTATTACAATACAAATGTTTGATTTTCAGACAGGAGATCAATCTCATTTACATTGAGGTGTAACATGATGCAATGCGATGCAATGTATGAAATGTACAAATGTAACAATTTTTCAGACAAAAAGTTTGTTTCATTTCATCATCTTTTACAAGTACAAAGTTTTGGAGAAAACAAAAACCTGCCTGAGGCAGTGCAATGTGCTTAAAACTAACAGTAGGGAAGGAAAGTAGAGCAAAAGGAGAGCAGGGCAGCAGAGTGTCGGGATTGATACCAATAACCTCCCCTGATGGCCGGTGAGTCTCCTAAAACCTTGTTTGGGTCAGAGGTGTGGTTTGGGGCTTTCATTGCTCAAGACAGTGCAAGACAGTGCATTTCTGAAGCTCAACCGGCCTCCGTTTTGACCTCAGACTGTGTCTTCTGTGCGCAGCACTTGAATATGTGCAAGGTGTATCCTTTTTGTATCCTTTTGTCCCTTTCAAGATTTGAAAGTTGCCCCACACGCGTTGCTTTACAACGCTTTGATGTGAACGCGCATTGAGTTGTACATCATTATGCTTGCATTGTCATACACCTCCTCACGGTCTGGCGAGACCTTAAACACAGACGGTCTAGCGAGACCTTAAACACGCACGGTCTGGCGAGACCTTAAATACGCTCGGTCTAGGAGGCCTTAAATCCGTCGGTCTGCATTGTCATGCATGATCCTCGTCACGCGTTGCCATGCGCACCTTACATGCGTTGTTATGCATCTTCCTCATTTGCATTGTCATGTATTTCAAGCCGCGCGTTGTCGCGCATTTCAAATTCACATGCATTGCCATGCATTTCAAGCAACTTGCGTTGTCGCGCATTCAAAACAACATGCATTTCAAACAAAAAAAAAACATGCATCATTTGCATTTCGAAAAAAAAAAACAAAAAAAAACATGCATCATTTGCATTTCGAAAGAAAAAACAAAAAAAAAAAACATGCATCATTTGCATTTCAAAAAAAACAAAAAAAAAACATGCAACATTTGCATTTCGAAAGAAAAAAAAAACAAAAAAAAAATGCATCATTTGCATTTCGAAAGAAAAAGCCAAAAACAACATGCATCATTTGCATTTCAAAAAACAAAAAAATATATATGCATATGTCATGCATTGTAAATAGCATGCATTATCATGCATTTTCTTGCATTTGTCATGCATCCACTGTATATAGTGCATATGTCATGCATCATTGTAAATAATGCATATGTCATGCATTTTTATTGTAAATAATGCATATGTCATGCGTTCACTATACATACATACATTCCATTGCATATTGTATATATTGCATTGTAGCTTGCATGCATTCATTGCTTCACCTCCATTTATGGCTTGCGTCTTTCCATGATTGAGCTTGGTCTGGTATGTGCCCATATCTTCACGTCAAAGCACAGTTATAATGTTATGTGTATGCACCTATTCCACGCTAGTATGTTGGTTTGAGGGTGACGGCACTGTTCTGTGTTAGACGCGGCTTGTATGTGTCCATGCCTTTCCTAGGGAAAATACGGTTTGGCTGCAGGCCTTATCCACTGCATCCATTGCATTCTCCTCGGCAGATCGCATCGTACATAGCATTCATTGTATATAATGCATTGTACATACATACATTCCATTGCATATTGTAAATATTGCATTGTAGTCTGCGTGCGTTCACTACATCACCCCCTCCATCTATGGCTTGCGCCTTTCCATGTTGAGCTTGGTCTGGTATGTGCCCATATCTTTCACGTCGAAGCACAGTTATGATATTATGTGTACGCACCTATTCCACGCTGGTATGTTGGTTTGAGGGTGACGACATCGTATCTGTGTTAGACGCGGCTTGTATGTGTCCATGCCTTTCCTAGGCAAGATTTGGTTTGGCTGCATGCCATATCCATTGTATATATTACATTGTAGTGTAATTTTTGCGTCCAGCACTAGGATCATTGGTTTTTCCTCAGCGGGTCATTTCCTCACTTATGTCATTCCAACCAATTACTTGTTCTTGTGTCCGTCTGCATCACTCATAGCTCTGCATGTGTACGCGCCTATTCCACTGCTGGTATTGTGGTTTGAGGGTTACGGCACCTTTTTTATGGTAGACGGACTTTGCATCTCCATCAATCTATTTGACATTTGTGTGGTTTTGAACCGCTCATGATTGGATCATGATTCAATTGCATTGCATATCGTTTGCATTGTTTATACATAGTTTTGTATGTTTTGCATATTATTTGCATTGTTTTTACATTTGTTTTGGAATTTTGTATATCATTTGCATTACATTAGATTCAATTGCATATCATCGCACTGTTTGTGCACCCCTTGGTCTAAGGAGACCTTAAATCCTACATTCGCGTTGTCGCGCAGCTTTCGATTGCATTGTTATGCATGTTGCTAATGATATTGCACCTGTTGAGTTTTCTTTCTCTTTCAGGCACGATATTGTATGTACGGTTCAATTGAAGCTGGTGCAACCAGACAAGCCGCACAAGTATTGTATCCTCCTAGTGAGACGTATCGAGAATTGCATAATTCTCTTGCACCCTCTCTGCATTGTAGTGTAGTTTGGTTTGTGCTAGCTTAAAACTGTTGCATTGTATGTGCTTTGTTACAGCTTTCTTTGTATGATCATAAGTTATGCCCGGCTTCTTGCATTTTCAGTTGCATTTCGCCCCTGCCTTCAGGCGCATATCTTTATTGTCTTGCATGCTTTGTCTAAGTCTTCGGCCTTGTCAAAAATGGGTCGTCTCTGGGCTTTGACACTCACTCCTGTCATTCTTATGACTTTCGAGTTCTGTCAAAGAGGGACAACTGTAGACACCCCATTTTTTACCGTCCTCAAGACTTGGACGTCACCGTTTGAACACTCGGTGATCATCTTTGTTTGTGTTCGTCTTGAGTTCCCAGAGGTCTCAGCTATGCGCCTTGCCTCAGGATCTCTCGACTCGACTGTTTTGTGTTTGGTTTTGCACCAAACACTTGTGTTTTTGCTTTGGAGGGCAGGGAATGGCTTGTTGGCCATTCCCGCACTCCACCGGCCATGGATTGAGGCCACTAGCTGTGTTTTGTTGCCATCGGCCAAATGTTTGGCCGACCGGCACTCTAGATGGTCGACCGGCCATCTATTTTGGTCAAATTGCATTTTTGGCTGGCCGACCACTGTACATCTGCTTTTGCAGATATTTTTATGCTAGCTGTGCTAGCTGGCATACACTTTGCTCCCCTCCATACACGTGTATGGAGGGATCTCCCTCTTGACTAGCTTACTTGAGAAGCTTTGCAAGAGTGAGCTCTATAAGAGGGAGCCTCTTCTCCCTCCATTAGGGTTAGAGAAAAAAGCTCCAGAGGTCTGGTTTTTAGGGTTAGAAGTGTGTGTCTATTCTATCTCTATACCTCCCTCCCTTGTGAGTTAAGTGTGTGTTTGTCCTTATTATTGCACATAAACACCTACCATTGCACCTTTCCTTAGTTGCTGAGGCATTAGAGGGTTGATCTTGGACTTTTTGAGCTGGTTTTGGTCCAAGAAGAGGACTGGTCTTGTGATCTTGGAAGTATTCTTCAAGGGTGAGTGTTCTTACCCTTTATTCCCCATTTTTGCAAAGCTTTTTTGACTATCTTACAACTATTTTTAGACTTTGTGTATAACTAATAAAAGTCTTGTTTTTGCTTGCTCTAAACAGTTGTTTAAGAGTGTTTTGAACTTCGGGGTTGTTTGGCTCCTCTTAGGGCTTGTTTGGCCCCATTTTGTGCCATTTTGGTTGAGCTCCGGGACCACCTTGTTTGGGCCTCCTCACCACTGAAATCTTGAGGGATTTCAATGGTGAGGTTGGTGCCTTGAGGTCCTAAGAAGGAGAGGGCCACCCCCTCTCCTTGTTGTCTTCAATAATGGCCATTTAAGCCTCATTAGTGAGCACCTTGTTTAAGTGTATGTTGGCCATGCCTTAACTGTTTTTTTATGCTTATCTTGCCATGATATAGCATTGTTGTGAGTTGGTTTAGGTACACCGTGCTTGCTTAGCATACATGTCTTGTAATGCCACGAATTGCCTTAACATGCCTTGTGCTTTGAGCCTTGTTTCTTGCATGTTTTTGGCTTAGCTTTGTGAAACTTTTATGCTTGTTTTAGCATGCTAAAGGTCTGTTTTTGGTCATTTGGGTTGTCCATGCTTTGCTTTGTATAGTTATCATGTAACCTCTCTTGTATGCCTTAAGCATTGACCCCTCTAACATGCCATCCTTGCATCATTTCAGTGGTTTGGAACCACTTGTCATGTCATTTCAGTCCTCATGATATGCTCGTATGCTTGCATTTGATGCCCCTTTCATGCTTTAAAAGGTTGGTGTTTCTTTCTCCATGTTTGTGCCATTGTGTATGCCTCTAGGATTAGATCATTTAGATGCCATCTAAGTGGTTTTTGGGGCTTACTTTTGCATGATTTAGGACTGTTTTAGTTCATTTTGGTCATTTGCTTCATATGTCATATGGCCATGGTTTAAGTCCTTGGGCTTGGTGGCATGCCTAGCTTGCATTGTAGATTGGTTTGGCACCTTCTCTAACATGACTTTCAGAGCTTATAATGCATGCCATTTGTCCATATTTGCATCCTCTTAAGTGTGCTTGAGAGTTGTTTCTATATGCCTAAGTGTTGGTCCTTGTGTGCATGCATGTTTGCATGTCATTTTGCCTTCATTCTTGAGCATATTGGCCACTGTTTTGGGCTTAGTATAGAGCTGCCCAAATTAGTTTAAGTCCATAGTTCGTTGTTGTATGCTCACCTTGTGCGTTGTTGCATACTTGTGTGTTGTCACATGTTTAGGTTGTCTAACATGTTTGCTCCATGTGTTGTGGCATGATTGAATGACGTCACATGCTTGCTTGCATGCTTGAACATCCCCATTGTATTTGGCATACTTATTGGTTAGCATGATTGTCACATGCCTTGTATGCTTGTTCGCATTGCTCATGTTGCATACTAGCTCATACGTCTAGGTTGCATTGCATTGACATGCATGCTTAGCCTCTTGAATTGAGTATGATAGAGGTTGAGCTCCTTGCTTGTTTATGTGCATTTCATTTGAAATCAAAGTGCATAACTTGGTTTCTTGGGCCATCACGCATCGAAATGTGCAATTGGTGGTCCGAGAACCGAGAACCATGTCCCTTTGAGTCATAAACATGATAAAGGATGTGTTGGTGCACGCATTTGCTTGGAATGCATTAACATGCCTTGTTTTGCCCTCTGCTGCTGTCAAAACAGGATTCTGCAGGAAGATTTGGCCGGCCGGCCATCTTTAGTGCCGACCGACCAACAATTGGTGGCCAATAGCTTAATAAGTGGCCGGTGATCATTTCCTTTGGTTGGTGACCATTTCCCTTGGCCGGTGGTATCCCACAGGGTTCATAGAGTGCACCTTGGGAATTTTGCAATGATTAGAGAAGGAAAACAGCGTGGACAGAGGCAACTTGTGCATGGTAGTGGACTTCCGAGCGGAGCCGACCACGCATTGCATTGGGCCCTCTTCCCGAGGCTGTTTACTATTTTATTATATTAGTTAATTTGCTTAACTAGTTTAATTGGTTTGTAATATTTAATTAGCTTGTAGGTTAGTTAAATCTGTATTATTCTTTCGGTCCCTCCGAGCGAGGGCAAATTTGTAATAAGTGTGGGTGCGTGTGTGTATGTTTTCCAACCCCTACTTCTTTCTCCCTTTGACTTACATGCTTTGATGGTTAGTATTAGGGCATATTTAATTTAGCATACCTTATGCTATGCATGCGTGCATCATTCATCAGCATTGCATGCATCGGGCTCGGCGCATCATGCTAACTGCATAAGTATTTCAAATCTAACTTGATATGTGCATCAAATGGTTGCATTTCACATGCCATCCTAGGATTAGCAGAGCCTATCCTAATTGCATTCTGTATGCGTTACATTAGGCACTTAACATAGACTTGGATCATACATTGATTGCTAACGAGTTCTTTGTTTTGGCTTGGAGTACACTGTAAGTATTTTGTGCTTTAGCATCTCGTACGAGTGTGAATGTTAACATGACAGCATGCTTACCATATGGCTAGATGCTTATGTGATATGACCTGCCTGAATGCCTGTGGGTGAAGGTTGGATTGTTTGAGTTGGAACAACTCATCAAAATCCGTGTTTTAGCCTACTCGTGAGTAGCAAATTTCAAAACATTTTCCAAACAAACGGATATGCGATGCTTTGTTCCAAATTAGGCGATCTACTCTATACTCGTTTTGCTATGTGCATCACATAGTAATTCTAGCTAATTAGCCCAAATAAGAACACATAATGTTTTCAAAATTGGATATCATGGTTAGTAGAGGCCGATCTTTGGATTGAGCGAGAGGGGGTGCTCATAGCTGACCTTCCCCAATCGTACCCAAGTTCCCGAGCCGAGGCAACTTTGGTAATGACGGACACATGGCCTTAGGCAAACGAGTTAGGGTTTCATAAATTCCCCCATTAAAAAATATTTACGTGGCGACTCTGTATCTGGCAAAGCAGTCCATGTTTGGCACTTCTTTTCTAAAAATCTGTTTTCTCAAAACGATTTGCCGGATTCGGACTCTTTGGGTCAAACTAAGAACCGTGACACAAAAGGGAGTCCGAACTATGGTGGCATAAAGCCCGAGGGCGCGTCCACAATCCCAGATAACACCCCCGAAATCACTCGACTCCTGTACAACAGGACTGACTCGATACAACAACGCAGACCCGACTGACATAGTAAAAAAAACTGACTATATACAAGACAACAAAACCGACTGAATACCCAAGTCAAACAGTACAAAAGCTAGCATTGGCAAATGCTCAAAATAGTACGTGCCATACGCCACATCTGGAGTAAACTGAGTGCCGTCCACAGGTGGTTCATCCCCTGATCACATACGTGTATTATCCTCGAAGTTCACTGACCTAGTGACGATGGACTTTGCTGAGCTAGGTGGGAGGATGACCTCATCGTCAATCAAATCCTGTACTTCATGGCGAAGACGGAAGCAATTGTCGGTGCGGTGACCGGTCTGTTTATGGTACGCACAGTACTGGGTAGCGTCATGATTGGATGGAAGATGACTAGGGAGAGGCCGAGGCTCGAGGGGTTTAAGATGCCCCTTTTCAGAAAGGATCTGGAGAGCCTTGGACAAAGGCCTGTAGAGGGCATGGAAGACCCTACGACCTCGGGGTAGATTCTTCGAGGTTTGCAAACCTTTGCCGGATGTACTGGCAAAAGGGCCGGCAGGCGCTGATTTGGTTTTCTAATCTTTCTCGGATACAGAATTAGGGTTGGGAGGAACAGTTCTGGTACGACGCTCTTTCTCCCGATTTTCCCTTTGTCTTGAACCGCCTTCGTTCTGAGTGACGAAAGTGTCATCCACAGCCTTTGTAACAATTGCGAGCACTTGTTGTTTGTTCAGCCCTCCGGCTTTCAAAGCCTCAACAGCCTGCAGAAGTTGTTCATAGGGATCAGTGTCCACCCCCACCTTGTTCTTACCGCTCGCCTCAGCTTGGTGGAAGGTTTGGGTCGCTGCATCAGAGCGGAGCCCCGTTGTTGTTGTCATGCCATTGCCGAAACTTGGGATGGCTTTAGGTTGGTTGAGCTCAATCACAATTCGCCCTAATAGCGGGGGCTCTTCTAGCATGAAATTCTCGGCATACGATGCAGTCGGTGGCGGAGCCGACATTCTGTAAGCTAAATCAGCCACAGATCTCTGGAGATCGCCGATCATTCCCATCAACTCAAAAGTGGTGGGCTCATGGGTTTGAAATAACTGGGGTTCCCAGATTTGGACACGCAGCCGGTGACCTGGATGGGTGTTGTACTTCCACATCGGTCTCACCCTGTATGGTGATTCCTTGGTTTAGTGCCGCCGCCATAACCACAATTTCTTCTGAATTCTGTGTCATCATGAGTCTGCTGAACTGAACAAAGGTGATGTGACTGGTGGCTGACGAATCTGATGAACCGGTGAGCCTTGACTGGCCCTTTTCTGCCTTGCCTCAGCGAAGGAGAACACTGGTTGCTCTGAATCGAATCTCTAAACTGAAAGAGAAAACAGACAACATCTCAGCCCAATTTCCCCAGAACAGACATAAGCATAGCTGAATAATTGTATTCTACCACTAATCACGATTCCCTAAATTACTGCCCCAAAACTGAATCTGATACCAACAGACATAACTGATTATCAAAATACTGATGCACGCAGCCCTGATACTCAGACTTGCAAATTGATACGTGCATTCCCTGTAGAGGTACACTCTAAAAGCACATAATCAAGCAAATGAGAGCCAAAACACCCCTATGTTGGGGTAGGGTTTCCCTGTGCTATTTTGTCAGGAGCTAGGGTTTCACTACGCACACAGCGGTTTTAAACAACCTATATTCGGGTAAGCAACCTGTCCTAGTTTGGAATAGCCACTATGGATTCCGATTATGCACTAGGTCGAATGGTCAAAAGGGGTGCCCCGATAAAAATCGGGGTTTGTTTTTCCATCGTGGCAGAGCCCGCAACCGGTCAGCCTTATGGAATGCTTCTCAAAGCAAGCCTTCGGCAAACCGTTCAGGAATAGCATACGGCAAACACGGTGTCCTTGGAGCACCAATGCAAATGCAATGCAAAGAGACACATAAGTGTAGTCAAAACAAGATATCATGAGTTCGAATCAAGTTCTCTAACTCCCCAGCAGAGCTGCCAAAAACTGTAGATGGGCCACGAGGGCCTCATGCTACAGTTCGGACTCAAATGTCACGGTTCTGAATCTAATCCCGCAAAGTGCAATGCGAGACCGATAAATCACCAAAGAGTCCAAATCCAGAAAATCGTTTTGGAAAACTAATTTTTAAGAAAGAAGTGCCCAACATGGACTGCTTTGCCAGATACAGAGTCGCCACCTAAATGTTTTATTTTTGGGGGAATTTAGGAAACCCTGACTCGTTGCCTAAGGCCACGTGTCCGTCATCACCAAAGTTGCCTCGGCTCGGGAACTTGGGTACGATTGGGAAAGGTCATCTATGAGCACCCCCGCTCGCCCGATCAAAGATCAGCCACTACAAAACATGATATCTTGTTTTTGAAAACACATGCGTTCTTATTCCGGTTATTAGCCTAGAATTACTATGTGATGCGCACAACACACAAGTATAGACTAGATCGCCTAATTTGGAACAAAGCATTGTATATCTGTTTGTTTGGAAAATGGTTTGAAGTTTGCTCCTCGTAAGCAAGTTAAAATACGGATTTAATGAATTGTTCCAATTCAAGTAATCCAACCTTCACCCACAGGCATTCAGGCAGTTATATCACATAAGCAATTAGCCTCATGGCAATCATGCTGTCATGTTAACATTCACATACATGCGAGATCCTAAAGCATAAACACTCATAGTGCACTCCAAGCCAAAACAAAGAACATGTTAGTAATCAATGTATGATCCAAGTCCATGTTAAGATGGCTAATGCATCACATACAAAATGCAACTAGAATAGGCTCGGCTAGTCTAAAATGGCATGTGAGATGCGACAATTCGATACATGTATTCAACTTAGAATTGAAATACAATGCAGTTAGTATGATGCGCTGAGCCCGATGCATGTAATACAGATGAATGATGCAAACATGCATAGGATAAGGATGCTAATTGAAATGTGCCCTAGAACTAACCATCGTAACCGATTAAGTAAAAGGGAGAAAGAAGTGGAGGTTGGAAGACATGCATCACACACATGCACGCTTATTACATAATTGCGTCCTCTCGACGGAGGGACCGAAAGAATAATTCAAATTACATAATTAACTAACTAACAAGCTAATTAATTATTACACAACACTTAACTTATTAAGCAAATCAATTAAGCTATGAAAACAGTAAAAACAGCCTCGGGAAGAGGGATGCATGCGTGCTCGGACGACTTCGCTCGGAAATCCATCGCCATGTCACATGTTGCCTCTGTTTACACTGCTCTGTACCTCTGAAAACTGTGCCAACTTCTGTGACACTTCTGAACCAACTTGGGGACTTTTTGAGAGTCCATCGGCCAAGAGATAGAGCCATCGGCCATGGAAGATTGGTCATCGACCAAATGTAAAGCTCTCGGCCAACAATGTTTAGCCGACCAGCACTGAAAGTAGCCGACCGGCCATTTCTTCCTGCAGAATGCTGTGTTGCTGCAGCAGAGGACAAACAGAGCATGGCAATACATTTACAAGGCAATGTTTGCATGACCACCCTCCTTATCATGTTTGAGACTCAAAGGAGTGTAGTTCTCGACCCTCGGGCCATCAATCACGCATTTCAATGCATGATGGCCAAATGAGCCAAGTGTGCAATTCAATATCAAATAAAATGCACAAACCACATAAGGGCTCCCAACCTCTATCATGCTAGATCAAGAGGCAAGGGATGCACACAGAATGCAATGCATACAAAATGCTATGCAATGCAACATGATTAACTTCTCAAAACTAATGGCATGCCAACTTAATGCAATGCAACCTAAGCATATGAACAAAGCTAATGCAACATGAGTATGCCAACAACAATGTCATGCAATGCAACTAGCATACAACAACATGCAAAGACAAGCATATTAAACCAATGTGACGAATGTATGATTAACTTAACAAAGCAACACAAACATGCAAATATGAGGTCATATAACAAGCATGCAACAACATGCAATGCAATATGCATGCAACAATATGCAAACCACATACTCAATGGACTTAAACTAAAAATGGACAGACCTCAGCCATGCCCGAATCAACGGCCAAAGTGATGAAATGGAGACTCCAAAGACTAGCCAAGCATGTAAGAAAGCTTAAAGCTTGAAACTAGCCTAAGGGTTCAAACCAAGGCTATACAAAGCAAGCCCCAAAGGGCCAAGAGGACCTAAAACAGTCCTAAGGCAGGTCCAAACAAGACCGAAAGCAAGCTCAAAAATAACCAACACAAGCTAGAACACAACGCCAAAACATGAGGCATGGAAGGTTACCAAAGAGGGTGTTACACTACACCTATCAAAACCAAATATGGCATGATTTAAGCAATGAAAGCCAGAGTTATGGCATGTTAAATTAAGTCCAAAAACTCACTTAGATGGCATCCCAAAGACCTAAGCATTATGGCATACACAATGGTACATTCATGAGGCATAAAACACAAACCCTTCAAAACATTAAAGGAGTGACAAATGCAAGTATATGAGCATACTATATGGACTGAAATAACATAACAAGTGATTCCAAATCACTGAAATGAACCAAGTAAAGCATGTTAGTGACTAGGACACTCAAAGCTAAGAAGCTAAAATGCATGGTAGTTATACGAAGCATGGCATATATGGTCAAAACAACTCAAATTAGAGCTTAAGCATGTTATAACAAGACTAAAAGCTTCATGGAGTCGAGCCAAAATCATGCTAGAAACATGGCTTAAAGCATGATGCATGTTAAGGCAAATCATGGGATTACAAGACAAGTACATGAAGCATGTATGGTATGTCTAAAACAACTTAAAATAGTGCTATATCACGGAAAAACAAAGCCTAATATATACTGAAATGAAGCTAAAACAAGCTAAGCATACAAGCTACCAACATAAGCCATTTATGCAAGTTTTCAAGACAACAAGGAGAGGGGATGACCCTCTCCTATTTAAGACACCAAAACCACCTTTCCACCACTGAAAATTCTCTGGATTTTAGTGGTGGAAAGGTCATGCAAACCTCAAAGCAAGGGCCAAAAGGAATGGCCTAAAATAAGGCCTAACAAGGACTTGGAGGGGGTAAAAAACCCCAAAGTTGAAAATGACCTTAAACAAACTTAAAAAGCAAGTAAAAATAGAACTTTTATTAGTTAATAGCTAAGCTTAAAACAATAAGCAAGAAGGGCTAAAAGCCTAAGTAAGAAAGGGGTATCTAAAGCAAGAATGCTCACCCTTGAAGAACACCTTCAAGAACACAACACCAGCACCTTTCTCTGATCAAAACCACTCCAAGAACCCTAACAACAACTCCTTAGAACCTCAGCAACCAAGGATGGTGTAATGCTAGGTGTTTGTGTGCAATAATGTGAACAAAACTCACTTTAGGTCACAAATACACACACAAATGATAGAGATAAGGAGATATAGAGAGAGAGAGAGAGATACAACTTTCTAACCCTAATTTCAGAACCCCTGAGAAGAGAGGAGGGCCTCCCCTCTTATAGAAATCCAAATTGAAAAGCTTCTTGGAGAAGCTAAGCAAAGCTCAAATCCCTCCATACACGTGTATGGAGGGGGTCAATTGTGCATGCCAGCTGGCATAAAATATCTGCATAAAGTAGATGAACAGGGTTCGGCCACCAAAAATGGCCGATCGACCAAAATAAGGGCCGGTCGACCAAATAAAGTGCTGATTGGCCAATACCTTCGGCCGATGGAAAGAAAACAGGGCCGATGGCCTCAAGCCTTGGCCGGTGGGTTGAGGGTATGGCAAACAAGCCATCTTCTTCCCTTAGAAGCAAAAACACAAGTGTTTGGTCCACAACCAAGCACAAAATAGACACGTTGAGAGATCTTGAGGCAAGGACTGCGGCCGAGACCTCCGGGAACTCAAAACGAACACAAGCATGGATAATTATCAAGTGTTCAAACGATGACGTCCAAGTCTTGAGGACGGTCAAAAATGGGGTGTCTACACTCGTTTACCGGCCAATGCGTATGCATACTTGTCTAGACTTTTGAGCTCCCTTCCCAGCATGTTTTGGTCTTTGTTTGGACCTAATTGAGCTCTGTCTATGGTTGGTTCCATCATTTGTGGCATGTGTTGCATGCCTCTTGTGTAGTTCCATTTAGTAGCCTTGTGCCTTAGGGCCCCTTCCATGCTATACTTGTGTGTTTATGTGATTTGGCATCATTTAACACTTGATTTCAGAGCATATAGCATTGTCATATCCTCATGCATATCACTCTTTGATTGTGTTTGAGAGTTGACCCTTATACCTAGTTCATGGGCCAATGCATGAGCATCACCATCTTACCTTTCATGCCATCATTTCAGAACATTTTGGCCACTGTTTTGACATGCATGAAGTCAGTTTGGGGCTGGTTTGATCCATTGAGCATTGCATTACATAGCCCTTGTGTTGTGTCCTTCACTAGTTTCAATGCTTAAGGGCTTTAACTTGCCATGCTCATGTTGTTTGCATGTTGTTTGGAATGTTGTTGCAGTGCATTGTGTTTGGATTGAACATTAATCCAAACACGAGAAATGAGGAACGTTTCATACTTGAAGTGATGAAACGTGCCTCATTTCTCGGTCGTCGACCCTCTTGATCTTGCATGATAGAGGTGGAGGCCCTTATGTGTTATTTGTGCATTCATTGACATTGAAATTGTGCAAACTTGGCTTCTCGGCCATCGTGCATTGCGATGCTCGGTTGGTGGCCTGAGTGTCGAGTACCGCACTCCCTTGAGCTTGAGAAATGATAGGGAGGGTGGTTGTGCACACATACCTTGCAAATACACTACCATGCCTTTGTTTGTCCTCTGTTGCAGCAAAAGGAGAAATTGCAGGAAGCAGTGGCCGACCGGCCATCAAAGCTGCTGACCGGCCACCAAGTCTGCTGATCGGCTATCAAAAGTGGCCGATGACCATTAACTTTGGCCGATGGCTATCCCTCTTGGCTGACCACCCATCAACGTGTTTCTAGGGTGGATCAGAAGCATCTTGGAAGTTGGCACAATTTTCAGAAGTCTAAAAGAGCGCAAATAGAGGCATCATGAGGCACGGTAGTGGATTTTCGAGCGAAGCCGACCGAGCATGCATATCTCCCTCGCTTCCCGAGGCCATTTGTTTAAATTGCTTAGTTAAACTAATTCATTAGCTTAGTCATTTTGTAATTAATTAGTTAATGTGTTAGCTAATTTAATTCATTATTTTAATTTCTTCATTAGCTTAGCATAGCTAGTTTTCAATTCGGTTGTGTAATAATTAGTCTAATTATATTATTAGATTAGTTATCTAGCCTAGCTTAGAGTAGCTTAGCTTTCATTTGGACCCTCCGTCGAGAGGGAAAATGTTGTAATAAGTGTGCGTGTGTGTGTGAATGTCTTCCAACCCCACGTCTTTCTCCTTTTTACTTATCCGCTTTCAGTGGTTAGATTAGGGCATATTTCAAGTAGCATACTTGTGCTTGCATGCATGCATCATTCATTTCGTATTGCATGCACCGGGCTCAGCGCATCATTCAAACTGCATTGTACTTCAATACACTTTCTTGAATACAAGTTTAACAACATGTATCAAGTGTTGCATTCATATGCCATTCTAGATAGCTGAGCCTATTTTAGTTACATTTTGCATGTGTTACATTAGGCATCTTACACTACTAAAGAAAGGGCCTTTTGAGTCGGTTTTTTGAGTCAGCAAATTTTACCGTCGCAAAAGGTAGCCTTTTTGAGACGGCACAGAGTTACCGACTCAAATACCAAACCTTTAGCGTCGGCACCGTTGGCCGACACAAAAAAATTAATATTTGATAGCATTATTTGAGTTGGTTGAATTTACCGACGCAAAAGATAGACCTTTTGAGTCGGCATAGACCTTTTGCGTCGGCAAATTTGTGCCGACGCAAAAAATTAGACCTTTTTGTGTCGGCAACTGATACCGTAGCAAAAAAAAAAATTATAGCCAAGATATATATATATATATTTACTTGATTATATTTAATAAATATATTTATTTATACATATACTTTTATATTAATATTGAGTGTATATACTATAAATAATATATATCTCGTTTAATATCTGGAAGAGGTATGGTGGTGAAGTGGGTTTAGTGCGGTGACCTCGGGTCAAATTGTCCAAATGGTGTGTGTTCGAAACTTGGGAGCCTCAATGAGAAAATTATGAGTTAAATTTTTTAAAACATTTAACCACTTTTTGAGTCGGCAATCTACCGTCTCAAAAAATTAAAACCTTTTGCGTCGGCAGATTGCCGACTCAAAAACTTTTTGCGACCCTACCATTTTCGTCCCTTGAGTTGCCGTCGAAACGCCGTCGCAAAAAGTTTTTGCGTCGGCAAATACGCTATTTGCGACGGCACGCTGCCGACTCAAAAGCCCTATTTTCTAGTAGTGTTAACATAGCTAGGATCATGCATTGATTTCTAACTAGTTTTCTTTCTTTGGCTCGGAGTACACTGTGAGTGTTTACGCTTTAGCATCCTTGCATGTGTGTAAGTGACTGCCATGATAGCATGCTTGCCATGAGGCTAATTGTTTAATTGATTAATTGCATGAATGCCTGTGGATGAAGGCTTCATTGCTTGAATTGGAATAATTCATCAAAATGTGCATTTTAAGCCCACTTGAGAGTGGCAAATCATGTTTTTCTAAGCCTACTTGACGGTGGCAAATCCGCATCATAGCCTACTTGCGAGTAGCACTTCCAGACCATTTTCACAAACAAGCATGAGATGTTTTGTTCCAAGTTGAGTGATTTAGTCTATACTTGTATGTTGTGCGCATCACATAGTAAGCTAGCAAATAAACCAGAATAAGAACGCATGTGTTTTCAAAAACATCATATCATGTTAGTAGAGGCTGATCTTTGATCGGGCGAGCGGGAGTGCTCATTTCAGGACCTTCCCCTCTCGTACCCAAGTTCCCGAGCCGAGGCAACTTTGGTGATGACGGACACGTGGCCTTAGGCACGAGTCAGGGTTTCCTAAATTTTCCAAAATAAAATATTTAGGTGGCGACTCTGAAATCTGGCAAAGCAGTCCATGTTTGGCACTTTTTGATTAAAATCGATTTTCCAAAACGATTTGCCGGATTTGGACTCTTTGGTGATTTATCAGTCTTACATTGCACTTTGTGAGATTAGATACATAACCGTGACAGGAGTCCGAACTGTAGTAGCTAGAACCACAATTCGCGCCCTCGCGCGCCGAGCGGAGTTCGGGGCGGTCTATAGGGGGTACACCTTAATTCATATATGAGAATTATGAACGTTGGAACACACTTGATATTTTGCACCACAAGTACTGTTTTTATGACATCTTAAAATATTTTTCAATCTATTATTGGTGTGCATGATTAACTTAATGTAAGTGTGTGTGTAGCAAGGGTCCATTTGATTTGTAGTGATAATTTTGCACTTTCTCTTTCACAAGCACAATTCTAAGTACGTTAATTGCAATATTTGTTATCTAAGATTGTGTTCTTGATTCATAGTGTGACTGATCCTTCAGAGTTAAAAAAATAAAACAAATAAATAAAAAGTGACTAGTTTGGGTTCGTAGCCTTTTTAGCTGAAGTTATTAAGTCCATTGGGGTGTCTTCACACCTAGTGCCCAAAAACCATATAGTTTGGGAGTCATTGATCTAACACTTGTTACATGGGTTAATTAGAAAGCTTGAGGGCCTACACATCACACGGTCACTGATTGAAAAGATGACTAGTTTGGATTTGTAGTTAAAAAGATGAAGTTATTAAGTCCATTGGGGTGTCTTCACACCTAGTGCCCTAAAGTTGTCTGGTTTGGGAGTTATTAGCCTAACACTTGCTACATGGGTTAATTAGAAAGCTTAAGAAATCTGGACATTGAATAGTCTCTTTAAAAAAAAAAAAAAAAAAAAGAATTTTTTTTTTTTAAAGGTGCCGTTGTGCTATGGGACTTTAAGTACACTTGATTTGATACTTTATGGTAATTCACTAATTGTTGAGCTTCACATTACACACGAGGTGCAAATATTACTTTCAATCCGAATACCTCTTGTTGTTTCGCATGTTCATATGAATTGATCTATGCATAACAATAGTATTGAATAATCCATGAGAGGAAGTGAAATATCTGTCATTAGATGGTGTGAGATTTTGGGGAGTGTTATTGGAGCAAATAATTCAAATGTTGTAAATGAGGTGTATGTATATAGAATGTTTGTTGGTACCATTTATGGAAATCCTCAGAAGACTATACTCTTCCACTTTGCATAACTTTGTGATTTAAAGGCTTGTTGCATACGCTAAATGCAATTATTCATCCCACGAAAGAGAAGGTAGCTAGATTTTGCTTTGTTTTCTTTCTTTATTTCCTTGCTCGAGGACTTGCTTGTTGTAAATTTGGGGCTGTGATTGAGGCCGAATTGTATATTATTGAGGCTGGTAATTGAGATTTCTTAACCCTACTCTTGATTCAAGTTGTACATTTCACGATTGTTTAATGTCAATGAGGTTTGATGCGGTGGAAGCAAAAAATGAGCAAAAGCATGGAGTTTTAGCTGAAAAAAAAAGTCAACCCCACATGTACGAAGGGTCATTCCCGCACATACGGCCTCACCACCCAAAGCCCATGCATTCTGGAAAAGCTGCACGCTCAGAGGGGTTTTCCCGCACGTGCGGAACCTTCGCCGCACATGCGGTGATATTTCCCCTACGTGCGCCATATCTCATTTTTCATGTGCAGCTTTCTAAACTTGTTTTGAAGCCTGGAAGGTATAAAAGGAAGAAGAAAAAGCTGAAAAAGGGTTATGAGATTTTTGAAAGAAAAAGAGAGGCTAGGGTTTGGGAGATAAAGGAGTTTAGAGTTTTCAAGGATGTCTTTTATGGTGGCTTCTACCTCTACCTCTTTCCACTCCTCCATGAGTGGCTAGTCGTCCATTTTCTAGGGTTTTTATGAACCCTAGCCAAGTAAATAGGGGTTTTCTTAGGTTTTTTATTGTTGTAATGGTTTGAACAAGTTGTATGATGTTTAAGAAGTTTTTCAATATATTTCCATTATTCTCTTTAAGTGTTCTACTTTCTATGATTGTTGAATGCTTTCTATGCAATGGTTATCTTTTCTTTCGTATTCAAAGCATGAGACGAGTCATGCTATGAGAGACGAGTTGTATTGCTACCCTAGTTTAGAGCAAATGACTCGCACTACTTGAGATGATTCGTTTACATTGAACGTGATAATCCTCTTGATCAATACTTCAAGCTTGTAGTTGTGAAGTATTAGGTAGTTCGAACCAGAGCACAATCGATTTCCATCTTTAAACCTTATTTATGTAACTTGTGGTGAATTCATTACCTCAGAAATTTTCTTCAATTAATATCTCAAATCCTAATTTTCTTTGCTAATTTAAGTTTTCTTTTTCATTCCAATGTAATTATCATCAAGCTTTTTATCAAAATTAATTTAGGAACCTAGCAATTAAATTAGTTTAATTTGCAATTGTCCCTGTGGATCGATGCCTAAATTTACCTCTATTCTAAGGAATTAGAATTTAGTATAGTTTTTATTTTTGGTGTGCAAAATGACCCATCAAGACCGTTATCTAATAACTCTTCTCACTACTCTTTCAAAACAAATAATTCAGCCAGTGCAAATCTATAAGGTGACGTTGAGATGGGTACTGTGCTTGGCACTAAATCTATGGAGAACTCAACCTCATGATGAGCCAGTAAATCGGTACGGTCTTTCGAAAAGACATACGGGTACTCTCAAACTACTCTAGAAAGTGCACCTCGAACCATACTACCCTCTGCTAGAATAATAGTAAAAAGGAAACTAAGTTCCTGTCGACCCCGTAGGTCATACAATGGTGATAACAAGTTATCATTTCGATTCCCCATAAAATAGAAGTAATCCTCATCAGATGTACACATGGTGACCCTCCTACGGTGACAATCTATGGTGGCATGATAGGAAGACAACCAATCTATGCCTAGAATGACATCAAAACCCAACATGTCTAATATAATGAAATCAAAGGAAAGTCGGCAATCGCTGACCTCAATCTCACAATCATGACATACTCGGTTTAGAACAACCTTACCCCTAACTGGTGACTCTACCATAAGAGGTAGGTCAATCTCTAACCCTAGAATAGATATGAATGCAGATGATATAAGTGAATGAGATGCCCCGGTATCTATTAACACATTGGCCCATCTATTGAAGAAAAGATATGTACCTCTCTCTACAGTTGGTCGAGATGACTGTTCGGACGCAATGACGGTGTACACTTGTCCTTATGGTCTCTGCTCACCCTGATCACCCTTCAGAACATAGGTTTGTTATACAAACTCTATAGAAATGGCCCCATGCACTGCTCTAGATGCATGTCCTTACTGAACTGGCTGATGTAATTGTGTCTAGCCCTTGCCCACCTAAAAACCTCCCAACTATCGGGACCCAGAAGCACTGGCCGTCCCGGCTAACTATGGGCAAAACCTCTTCACATTTCCAAGCTGACCACACTGATAACATGTGAGTGGTTGATCTCTACCTTGGGATTGACTTTTTGAATGAGTTGACTATTGCTGGCCCCCCTATTAGCCACATTGAAAACAAGTAACACAGCTCTAACCCATGCTCTTTGAACTCCTCGCAGGTATAAGGACTGTAGATCTAGTCTGCTGAGGTGGTGACTGAAAAGATAATGATCATTTCGATCTCTTGGATGACCTCGTGTCACCTTGGGACCTCGAAATTCTTGGCCTCTTAGACCTTTGCCTAACCTCCTCTACCTTTATCATAATTTCCACGTGTGCGTCGGCTTTCACAAGTCGATCCACTTGAATCATGTTTCCCACTACTTTCATCAAGATTTTGGGCCTCAATCTCTTCTCAAACTCAACATCGATGCTCCTCAGTTGCCACAAGTTCAGGTGGAAAACGGGATAGGCTAGTGAATTGGGCCTCAAACTCAACCAAAGGGGTATCAAGTTGCCTAAGGCCCTCGAACTACCTCCTCAACCGCTCCCTAGCTCTGGGGGGAAGGAACTTCCAAGTGTTCGCAATGCAGTTCTTAGCGAACTTCCACCATTGACTGGCCTGCCCCTTCAACTGATAGGCCGCAAGCACTACTCAGAGCTCACCCTCATGGATGTCTAGGATCTCAAAGGATTTCATGATTTTCTCAAGCCATTCATCGATTTTCATTAAATTAAAACCGCCACTGAACTTAGTGGGATTAGAGTGGAATAATTCCTTTTCAGGAATGTGACTCTAGTCTCTCCTTCTACAATCCTAGTCACTTGCTTGGCTTTAAGGATATCCATGGACTCTCTAATAGCCCTGACCATTTCTTGGGGCAAGGCCACCATTGCATCTTGGACCGGTTGTACGGCCACATTGTTCTGACCAACTCCCACTTCTAGAGAAGGGATTCTTTGTTGGGCTGCAATATCCCGACCACCTCGACAAGGTTTACGATGGCCTCTACCATGTTTAGACATCCTATATGAGAGTAGAAATAAGGTTAAGCTAACAATTCACATGCTCACACATTACCTTATACGTAACATATGCACAAACATGAACCTACACATGTAACTACTTCACATAAAGAAGCCAAATAAGCATAGTCACATAGAGCACATATTGATCACCCTCCTAGATATCAACTCATCCCACGCTGCTTAAAGACTTCCAAGTGAAAAAAGCATTCATCAGGTGCCTTTCCAAAAAGATTTCGATGAATGCAATAGGCATAAGTTGTATCCAAGAAACTTAACTTCATACCCACATATTCACATTAACAGAAAAAGTATACAAGGTAAACTAACGTTCTTTCCTAGCATGACAAACCCATTGTGGCACAAGCCAAATTCTACGAGCTCAAGGTATTCAAACTTGGTTAGCTCTAATACCAAGTTGTAACGCCTTGATATTATAATTCAATTTACCAAATATGATCCTCAGTAGTACTAAAATATTCTTTAGGATTTCCATGCAAAATACTCTTTCTCATTGAACTATTTCCCATCAAATGAATAATTACTTTCAAAAGTGAGCATTTGGTTATACATTACAGTTCAAAGAGTTAGAGAGAAATAAAAGAAAATTAACTATTGGCTTACAGAATTCAAGACATGTGTCGTGATTACACAAAAAAGGAATTTAATCCCAAAATATCAAAGCTCGATAGTTTAAGCACAAACAACATCCAATGAGCAATTCCGTGCTCCATAAAAAAATAATCACCACCCACCATCAATTAGGTAGAAGCACATCATCCATACCTGAAAAAATTAATGATTGGGATGAGCAAAATTGCCTAGCACGAATACATTCAACAAATATATAAATGCTTAAAATCCTTGTTTTCCTTCCTTTAAGAATCAAAATGCGAGGAGTTCCCATGCAAAATCAAGAATTAGCATATCCCCCACTCAACCATCATTACGCTACTTCCACATTTGCCGGTTCACAATACGATAGAGCGATGGACACCTAAAACATAAACACCCTTTCCACATTTGCCGGCTCATAATACAGCAATCCCAATGGACACCTAAAATCGCTTGTTTTTCCATATTTGTTGTGTTGATACAATAGGGCTAGTGGACACCCCAAAACATTTTCCACATTCGTCCGACGATCAACTCAAGACAGGGCAATTGGGCACCTAGACTCCCTGCACATATACCAATACAATACTCAATTCATCAACATCAACTAACTTTATTACCAAGATTCATACATCATTTGCCGCCACTTTACATTTATCAACAACCAATGAGTGCACCATCATAAGAATAACCATGGATGCTATGTTATGCATAAATTTGCAAATGTTACAAGTCACCTAAAATTTAATTCAATCATAAGGTATTTCAAAGCTATTAATAAAAACTTGGAAGTAGGAACCTCAAGCATCAGTTTCAACCCTTTTTTATAAGCTTCAAAAACAATAATCATATCTCAAGGTTTGCAACAATTAAGTACCTCTCACATAGCAATGTCAATTTGATCTCAATTTCATAGTAGAAAATCAATTTATCCCAAAACCCACCTTTAATTCACATTTAAATTCTAGGGTTTTCTAAGAAATTGGGGCCTTTTCTGATTTCCTTTACAAACCATCAACCCTTCAAGTACCATCTTCTAATATGTCAAAACATTCAAGACATTTTAAAATTTTGGAAGGAATCACCCCTTTTAACATAAATATTTCATTGTAAATCAAATGGTTTCTCTCATACATCAATATAACTAGGAAAATACCGCATATACATCTCAAATCATAGATATATTAAGTTAAATACCTTGAGAATGTGAGCAAGAGATGAAAATCCAAGAAGAAAATTTTAACAAATCACATTCAATCGGTGAAAGTGACGATCTCTACGTGTTCTTCATTTCTACTACAAGATCTAAGGGGTGTTCTTTATAAAAGTGGTTGAAATCTAAGGGTGGATATTAGGGTTTTTCAGAAATGGAGAGGAGAGAGAGAGAGAGAGAAAGAAAAAGTGAGAAAAAATGAAGCAAAAGTGACTTTTTAAGTGGCTGAACTCGAATAGATCACTCGAGCAATCAATCCACCACTTGAGTGGTAACTTGGTCACTCGAGCAAAAAATCTCTCTTCCTAGAATTTCAAACATGTAGGGAAGTGTCTGCGAGCTTCACTTTACCGCTCGAGCAGTAACTACACCGCTCGAGCGGTCTCTCAAATTTCAGAATGTTATAATGGACCTCCTTATTTTAAACAAAAACAGTTCAATGTCATGAGCTTTAGTGCACATATCATTGAATCCTTTGAAGGGTTGAGCCATAAGAGACGTAGAGAGCTCATATCGAAAGTTGTTAAGGCACATCTGAATTAACTCTAATTGCATGAACTTTTGAGAGCAGACAACTGTCAACGCTTGCCATATTGCAATGAGATCTGTAACAAGCTCATTGTACGTTGCTTGGTTTCAATCAGTTCCGGTACTCCGACTCGCCTTTGCATATTGTAGAACTGTTTAAGGAACTCCTTTACCATGAAATCCCAATTTGGGATTGATCCCTCAAGACGGTTAGCATACCACATAAATGCGGAACTTTCAAGTGACTGGACAAATAGTTGTACGCAAAGGGCCTTTTTCTGGGCTATCGGCCTACATCGTGAAAGAAAGTGGGCCACATGATGCCTTGGATCTCCTGTCCCATCAAATATTTTGATGTTTGGTTAGAAAAAAAACTAGAAGGAAATGTAACCACATGTACCCATGCTGAGTAAGGCATTGTGATTACTCGAAAGTTCTCATCATCTTACTCCTTGACCTTCTTTACCTGTCTCTTTACCATATCATCGATCATGGCCATCAGCATTGGATTTATACCACCATTGGGTAGGTCAGAGTAACAAGGACCACTGCTTCTCAGGGTTAGTGTGCTTTGCATGCCTATGGATGTCCCCGTTGCGGATTGCACCATTTGTTTGGGTGCATTTCCTGTTCTTTTTATTTGGGCCTATAACTGTTGCATTTGCTCCAACATAGCAGCTATTTCTCATTTTCTTCTTTCTAGTTGTTCCTGTAGGGCCTATGAGTTTTCGCATTTGTTTTCATCATCAGTCATCATCGTTGTAATAGCTTCGGTGATGTCTTTCAAATCATCGTTTTCAATATTGGTTAAAGTAGATGAATTGGACGAGACAAAATCATCTTGTTCATACGAAGGATTATCTATCTCCATAACCTTACTTATATTTGAAGCATTTGACTACGATGTTTTGTTTTGGGCCTCAACATGAGTCATAGACCTTGTTACAAGCCCTTTTCTCATGACCTCCATAGATGGTTGGATCAAGGAAGAAAAATTTCCCAAGGGTCATTTACTCACTGCCTTTGAGAGGCTTGACTTTCCAATGGAGTTTGATTCTCTAGCTTTTCCTAGTGTGAAGATAGGAGTTTCAAAATTGATTTTGGTGTTCATCTCTTTTGATAGCTCCTATGATATTTGTCGCCACTATCTTTCCTTTCAGTTCTGTTAAGGCCTTATTTTTCCTTTGACTTTGTCTTTTCGAGCATGAGCCATTTGATGACCTATCAGGTCGAACCTCTATGGGCATAGAAAGAACAATGTGTGTAGTCACTTTTGCAAATTCCTTATTAACTTTCAAGATAGTCCTTGTATTTTTGAAAATAGAGGAGGTCTTGTGTTGGTCCATAGCTATGACCAGTTGATGTTGATTTGGATCTCGTTGAGCTAACGAGTGTTCCTTTTTCAAAATTAGCCCATCAGAAATTACTAGGCTTCGATTTGACAAACTTTGTGCCTTGAATAGAATTGTAGGTTCGAAGCCCACATTTGGTTTTGGCTTTTCATTAACAAGGGTTTGAGTCATCACTCTTCTCCCAATGGCTCTAATGACGGCCATGTTCTTAGCAAAGACTTTCATCTAGGCAGACTCCGCTATTTTAATGAAATCTTCCACCCTTGTGAGTACTTGGGCCACAGCATTTTGTATTGCATCCATCGAGACTACAACAAGGGCCGTAGTTGAAATTTGAGTCGCATCCCTTGCCCAGATCAAGAAACTCTTTATTTGGGTTGTGCCCTCACTACTGTATATTGCTTCGACGCCTGTACGTAGTGTTTCACAATCTTTTTCAAGTTTTTAGCATTCTAGAGAAGAGTGACCTTTTCTGAGACACGATTCACCTTTGGGACAACCAAGAGAATTCGCTCCAGAGCCCCTTAGGCGATAGGTATCGGGGAAAGAAATGTATCTTTCTAGGATTTTGTTGGTTCTACCTTTGGGACAGCCAAGAGCATTCGCTCTGGCACGCCTTGGGTGATATACGCCATCTCCATCCTTCATTATTTTAGAACCACTGAAATGTAAGTCAGCCTCTTGATAGTTACTTCAGCATTTCTATAACAAACAAAATATGTCAGTGAAGCATCCGCCCAATCTAGATTTGTGGCCCGACCAGCGCTATCAACTTCCACCACAAATATCTATCCACTGCATTCCAACAACTCAAAATTTTAAATATATATATATATATATATATATATATTTGTTCTTCAAAAAATGGGATGAGAAATAGGTCTTACTGGGTGTACTTGAATTTGTAGACACAAAGTTCAAAACATGAAGCGTTTTAATGCATTTTGGAATTCATGTTACAAATGTCCAAACTAAATAGTGTTGATTATTTGAATAGCAGGTTCCTATTTCTGATCTGTATTCTCGATTGTTAATTATACATTTTAATTAAATGAAACCTCCGATTAATGAAGAACGAAAAATAACATAAGACAATTTAATGAAAATAAATATTTTGTTGAATTGTTATGGGTTTTGAGTCCCTGAATACGAAGTACAATTCTTTACCTATTGATCGCCATTATATGTTTGCAGCATAGGCTCTTCAATTCTCCCGATTTCTATTTTTCTTCTTTGTGAAGACTTCTTTGACTTCTGATTTCTCTCTCTCTCTCTCTCTCTCTCTCTCTCTCTCTATGTGTGTGTGTGTATGTGTGTGTGTGTGTGTGTGTGTCATCTTTGATTCTTAATCCTTTGATTTATGATCTTTTGATCTCTGATATTTTTATCTTTGCATCCTTATAATTATAGAGGGTCATCTATGTGGTAAGAGTGCACTATCTTCAATTTGAATTTCAAATTGAATGATAACGCCACTTGAATTTGGCATCATCATATCTGATTAATCATAAATATGATTAACCATACTAATTATTTAGATTTCATCCTCTGTAGTGTCCTTTCTGTAGGCTTCACATGTGTCATTCTTTTGTTGAGCATATTGTACTTCAAGTCTTGTAGGCTCTAGCGTTCCCCCCTCCCAAAAAAAAAAAAAAGAAAAAAAAATTCTTGTATGCTCCACATGTCGTTTGAACAATACGACATTGTTGTACTTTGCCATGCACTTCAATGGATCACATTGGTCCTCTTTGAAAGTCATTACCTACAACTTTCCTATCGTAGGCTCTACACGTGTTATTAACTAATTTACTATATTTGAAATTTTAGCATACATTTGATTGAAATTTATTTGTCAACAGAGGGTGAGCCTACTGAAAACCATGATAGGTTATATTTGTTGTATAGATTGTTAGTAAAGGTTGCGGGTGAACCTATTGAAAACCTTTTGGAAAAAATAGTTATGCGTACTATGTGAAACACGTAATAATTATACCAAATATGTTATCAATTATTATATAAAAGATATAAGTTGAAAAAGAGTAATTTGTTTAGGTAAAACCAAACCAAAACACTCATAGAAAAGTAGAAAACTTACAAACATATTGTATAAATCTGGAACCAAAAACAGTTTCGAGACTTGTGCTAGACACAATTTCATTAAGACGAATTTTGCCCCTCGTGTTGGTGTTCACGAGTTTGAATGGGCATTAGTCGATCGGAAACCTCATACAAGTAGCACTTCAATTTGCGATTCTAGCGAACGTTGTTGTGCATGTACACTCTCTGTTATACTTGACTTAATGTATAATGTATAATGTATAAATCCTAAAATTCCTATCTTGAATGAATGCCAAGGGGATAATATTTATAGTAATATTGGTGACTGTTATGAATGGTTATGACTTTTCTATGAAGGATACCTTCCCATTCGAACAGACACCATAACGAGTCACACCCTTCCAACTTTAATGGAATTAATTTCCATTCATACTGAAATATCCAATAATCTCTCACATGAATGAAATTGACGACACAATGCCCCACATAAAGAAAACTGACAACACAATGCAAATGAAATGCCAACACTGGCGAAGAGAGTACAAAATGAAAATATCCTGCATTGAGATAGGTGGCTTTTGGCTTTGAACATTCTTAGTGAAAGACTATCGAACTTACTAGCTAATCAGTAGATGCAATGTCTTAAAACTGTTCAGTGGTTTGTATAAGCCAAGACCATAGAATTCGCACAGAATATCTCTGGATACAATTTGGTTTTCTCACAGTTGTGCCCGTTTTAGCCTTAGGCATGTCCTTGTGTTTCATGAGTGCTTTAGAGGATTTAGCCTTATCAATTCTCGTAGAAACGGCCCCTTCACGCTCATATTGGTGATCCTTATTTCGAGTATCTTAAATACTCCTCTTGACAGATACCCCTCAAGATTTTCATGATATAAGTGATCATTAAAAGCATAGCTTACCCTAAGTCCCCTACAAACTACATATGTTGCAAATATCACTTTCAGCATAGAAATGGGTATGAGGATAGACTCTCTTAGTGATTTGTGGTGAGTCATCAATAATTTGGTTGTCTCTTTGAACTCAGATCTTGGGATCTCTAATCAGCTAGGTTGGGCTGCCATTATGGCGACTCAAAATTAAGGCTTTAATCATATCATCCTCAATGAACTTTCTCTCATTTGCTATTTGGTCAAACCATTTGTTTAGCGGCCGCTATTTTTCGTTTGACCTTCTCAGTTACATATCATTGAGTGGTTAGTAGATCACTATATTCTCCTCAAACAATATTCACGACTAAGAGAAAATGTCTTACAGTATTAGGTCTTTGACTACGTCGAGACTTACTGTTACTCTATGTCACTCCCATATCTAAAATTAATTAATAGACATAGAGATGTTCCCTAGGAGTTAACAAAGTCATTTTTGTTTCTCCTCCAGCTTTGTCTTAGACAAAATCGAGATCCTTTGTGGACCTAACATCGGAACTGTTACTTTAATAAAATCCTCCAAGAACCCTTACATTTTAAATATTCTAAGAAAAATTAATTTCGTTGTTAGGATATTACCACATGAAAACATCAATACACTCCCACAATTCTAATATAAATCAGAATATATCCATCACTTATTGACTATGGTGTGTTTGAATAATACAATTTTAAATCAAATTTATCAAATAGAAAAGCCAGAATAAGTATGACTACACAACTCAAAATGAAGGGCAAATTATGCTAGTGGTTTCTATATTTTACCTCTTGTGTCATTTTGGTCCATACACTTTCAATTAGCTCAATTTTGATATTTAATTTTAGATTTTATGTCAATTTGGTCCAATTGATAATATCGTTATTGTTTTTTATCAAAATTTATCACTAAATTAATTGAGGTTAACTCTCTTAGTTGAGTAAATTTATAATTTCACCCTTACAGATATGATATATGACTCTTATGTGTGAATTTTTCATTAAAAAAAAAAAGGGTATGCACCAATAAATTCCAAATTAATAACTTATGCACTGTTTAGTCCTAAAAGTTTTCTTATAGACTGAAAGGTCCCATTACAATGTTAATAACATCAGATACAATGTTAATAACATCAGAGTCATGTTACAAACATTGGATTTCAAACATCTAATGTTCATCAAATTTCAATAATGTTTGAAAATATAGGATGAAAAACATCTAATGTTCATCAGATTTCAATAAATTTTGAAATTATAGAATGAAACATCAGATCATTTACATCATTCACATCATGTTGATGTAAAAATGGGACTAAATGGAGCATAAGAAAACTTTTAGGACTAAATGGTTCAACGTTTCAAAAACTAGGACTTATGGGTAAATTTTCCAAAAAAAAATCTTAAAATTGTAATCAATTGGACCAAATAGAAACAAAGTCAAAAATTTAGTGTCAAAATCGAATCAATCGAAATTACAGGGATCAAATGACACAATGATCAAAGTACAGGAACTACCGCTGTAATTTGTCTCCAAAATTAATGCTTAAACAAAGTCATATTCTCATAAAGATTTTGCTCAAGAACCAAACAATTCAAAAATATCATTTGATTGTATAAATCCTTACAATGCATGCAAAAAAAAAAAAAAAAACTTATACCTCCAAATTATGATTCAAATTCTTAAATTGAGTATTTCTTGTTCGAGTTTATGTGTGTAATGATTAGTAGATAATCTTGCTACTCTCCCTCACATTTATGATAATACATAAATTAACACAAAGATATGACTCATTTTTGAACAAGTGTCATTGCCTCAACTATCAACTCATACTCTGACAAGTATGTATTTAATGCAAGACTTACACTTTATGTCATTCCATACCTTTAGAATGTAGAAATAAATCCCCATAAAGAGTAACTACTCACTCGTAAATTATAGATTTATATACATATAGGCACCTTTTGTTCGGTCAAAATAGTTAGTTACCTATCATAGCATATAAAAGTAATTGTAATAACACAAGTTACAATCGCAATTTAATTTGTCTAAAATAATATTTAGACCAGTTATGGCTACAACACTTCTGTCTAATAATATTTCTTTCAACATACATTATATCTAGTTAAGTATAAAGAGAGAGTACACAGCACAAATTAGTTAGCTATTTACTGCAACCCATCATTCCAATTGTAATATGGAATATAAAATATCACTGTTTAAATTATCAATTAGATTAGTTAGCTATTTACTGCAACCCATCATTCCAATTGTAATATGGAATATAAAATATCACTGTTTAAATTATCAATTAGATTTTTCAGTGACGGTGACCATCTTAATGATGCAAAAAGTTATTTCCAAAGAAAAGTTATTATATATATGTGTGTATGTGTGTGAGAGAGAGAGAAATGAAAATTAAATTATTTTTTCAAAACCAAAACAGAGACTCTCACATGAGTAACTATTTTCTTATTTATTTATTTATTTTAGTTAATGCTTAATGCAACAAGCATCCATGTAACCTGGCATAATTGAATATTCACAAAAATAAACCAACTTTACAAGTATAATAATCGATGACAAATTTTGTCACAAAATTCAAAATCACCTTATAAATAACTTTTAAATTGATTATTAACAAAATAATAACCAACTCAAAAGATTCATCAATCTACTTCTAATTAAATGGAATGACACCATTTAAACTATTATATTTAAATTTTTCCAGTGTTAAAAATTACTTTGATATAACAAGAATACTACTGCCATACAGTTATTTACATACAAAATATACTTTTTCATACTTCAAAAAAGATCCATTATTAATATTATATGTTCCATAATTGCCATTCCAAAATGATTTAAAATACTTTGTGTAAAACATACATATCCACAAGCATTTACTTTGACCACAAAAATAATATATTTATCTGTACAAACAGTTTATTCTGATTACATCAGCAATAAATTATGTAATAAAAAGATCACAAAAATAGTATATTAATCTGTACAAACAGTTTATTCTGATTACACCAACAATAAAATATGTAATAAAAAACTAAAATCAAACACTAACAAATTTACAGTTCAAACCAAAAAAAAAAAAAACTAACAAATTTTGAAAGAAAGTCTGAAATCCGTTGAAAATTACAGTATCAAATTCTGATACGACACAGAATTGAAAAGGTTGTACAAGAGCACAACCAGAAACCAATCAATCAGTTCTATCCTAAAATTTCTAGTTATCAACATCAACTTAACGATAGTACAAAAATATAGAAAATGTTGGCACTGTTTGGTGTTTAGATTTCAAAATATAGTTTCACCACCGATCAGGGTCGGCCTTGACTTATTAGGGGCCTAAGGCGAATTTTTTAAATTTGGCCCTTCATATATTATTATCCAAAAAAAAAAAGATTGTTTGGATAAAACAAAAAAGATAAAAAGTTATTTCTATTGCATTACAATTTAACAAAATTTAGATAACAAATATATATATATATATAATAGTTTAACTTCAATTAGTTGAATCGAATCTTTATTTTTTAGCTTACCAATGCTATAAGAACAAAAATTAATTCAGGTAAGGATGAGAATTTTCGACACAATTCAAGCAATATATAAAATTAGCAAGTTAAGGTTGACTATTTTCAACATGAATCCAAATATGACACAACTCAATAAAATGAATTATTAGTTATATATTTGAATGTTCACTAAGGGATGCTATGCCATTTTTTTAATCTTTTATTTAACTCTATCTAACTGAATAAAAAAGTATGTAAAATTATAATTAAGGCTAATATCTTTTTTTCATTTAATATATATATATATATATATTTACCTATTTTAGAGTCAATCTTATAAAAAATATATAGTAATAAGGTACAATTTTTTTAATTAGAAAAATGCAATTGAATTAAAATCAAACATTCTATGAATAATTTCATTTAGCTGAAATAAATTTTATAAAATTCAAATTATGAGAAAAATTTTATTCTCTCAATGCACTTGCTAAGTTATTTTTAAATAAAAGTGAAAGTTTTCACATTAAATATCAATCGAACACGAATCAAAATAACACCACACGACAACATAAAAATAAATAAATTGAGCTAATATTAAAATAATTATGAAATAACATGACATAATACACTCCCCTAATTGGGGGACCTAAATTTTGTTCAAAATTGGGGGTCCGAGGCGACCGCCTCAGTTGCCTCACCCCAGTGCCGGCCCTGCCACTGATTTGCGTGTGGTATTTCGTTGTAGTTTTCAAATCATAATTCTACGCTCATTTCTCAAAACTCATTTCAAACTATAATTATTACTTTTCAAAACTCATAACCAAACACACAACTCAAAACACTTTTCAAAACTCAAAAACAACTTAATTTTTATTTTAAATATTTTTTTATTTTAAATATTTCATTTTATTTTATAGGAATATTTTTAATATTTTAATTTTCATAAAAATATTTTAATATTTTAATTTTAATATTTTGATATTTTAATTGTAAATATTTTGATTTTCGGAATATTTTTAATATTTTTAATATTTTATTTTTCTGTATATTTTTAATATTTTAATTTTCTAAATAATTTTAAAATATTTTTCATATTTTTAATGTTTACACAGGCCTAAAAATTGAATTGACAGAAAAATAAATTGACATAAAATAATTGACATCAAAGTTATTTGGAAAAAAAAAAATTGTTTGAAAAAAAAAATTATTCAAACAAATTACTTAAAAACAATTAATTGAAAAAAAAAATTATTTTTTTATTTGAGTATTTTAAAAATAGTGTGGTTATGATTGTTGCTAAAAAATACCGATATCGAGTTATGAGTTGTGTGTTTGATTATCAGTTATAGGTTGAATTAAGTTTTGAAAATTATTTTGAAAACTCATCACCAAACAAATTTTCTTATTTCACATGTCACATGTCACATCAAACTTTCATAACTCAATTCCACATACAATTTAAAACTCAATTCAACACTCAATTCAAAAATCATAACCAAACAAATTTTCTACACTCAATTCATAATTTCACAACTCACAAACTCAAAATACAACTCATACTCTCCAATCATATTTACAAAACTCTACCAAACGTAACATTTGTTTTCAAAGAAAAAAAAAAAAGTTTGCAAACTGCCTTTACCGAAACAAAGTAAAAATTTTCATTAGAGTGCATCCCTTTATTAGAGTGCTGTAGAGATTGGTAAGCATATTGACACTAAATCATAATATTATATAATATTATGAAAGATCATAAGCCCCAAACCAAATCCAAATTCAAAGAGACATTAGGAATGATAAAATAAAATAAAAAATTGTAACCAAAGCATTGCTTATCATGATATTGAAAGAACTAACAAATATGATAAATATAGTGACCAAGCAATTGATAGAAGTTACACAACTTCTGAAGAGAAGCCACCAACCGACATAACTATATATATATTCCACAAACTAACATAAATCAATTTCCTCCCCCCCCCCCCCCCGCGGATAGTATAGAAACAAATCTGAGTTTTTCAAATCATAAACAACGTGAAATTGTAATACCAATGCAACATGCACTACAGGAAAAATGATCAAATAACACGAAACTTTTTGTGACGGCGTCTATACCGTCGCAAAAAGTGGTCTTTTGCGGTAGCATATGAAGCCGTCTCCAATACTATTTTCTGCGACGGCAATTTCCCCGTCGCTAATAAGCACAGAACAAAAAGTAACTTAGATACGGAAGTGGCACTGTGTACCGTCGCTAAAAATATTTTTTTGAGAAGGGTGAAATTTACTGTCGCAAATAGTGGACATTTGTGACGGGAATGCTCTGTCGTAAAAAAAAAAAAAAAACCCTTAATAAAACGGCGTCGTTTTATAAATGGATTTGATCATTTGTGACGGTTTTGCCATGCCGTCGCAAATAGTCTGAAATTTCATCTCCCTCCTTCAGCCGAAATGGCGCTCGATCAAATTCCCTAAAATCCCCAAAATCCCTAACACCTTTCTCCCTCAAAACCCCCCAAATCCCTAAATCCCCAAAATCCCTAAATCCCCAGAGACGAGTTCAACGACGATCTCTCTCCGTCTCTCGACGAGCGACGACGGTGACGGCTAGCGGTGTTCGAGTTCACCGACGATCATAGCGACGACGGCGAGTGTTCACCGACGATATCTCTCTTGACGAGCAACGACGGCTAGCGGTGGTGCGGCGACGGCGTATTACGATCTCTCTCTCTGAGCTCAGTCAGTATGTATGCTCTCTCTCTCTCTTTCGAAAGCCCGCAGTAATTTATTTTGGTCACTCATCTTGTATAGAGATCAGGTGCGTTTCTCTCATTGCTATGATTCAAAACTGTAATATTTGATTACTCCATTTTTTGTTCTCTATAAGTAATATCTGATTTTGATGTCTACTCTTTTTTTGGTCACGACGACGACCACAATTGATTGTCGTCTACTCTTCCAGTAAGTCTCCATTCTACAAATCCAAATCTTTCAATTCTTTTTTTACTTACTCTTTTTTTCTTAATGCGACAATTTTAGAATCAAATAATGGACTCTCGAGTGATTAGAAAAGAGAGTTTCTCGAACGATACGGTCTTAATCCCGACGACTTCCTATCAAAAACCTTCTCCTAAGGTCTCTCTCTCTCTCTATAATATCGATATATACGTATATAATATGTATGATAATAATGTAAATAAAGTTTGGATTTTGAATGTATAGACAAGGAGAAAGGAACTGCGAAAGACAGGAAGGGGAAAGTAGGTCCCACCGGAGGAACCTAAGCCGCCAAGGGAGACTCATAAATTGCTTCAGGTGTGGAATGGCTTGAATTCATCTTTGTATTCAATGAGTTTGGGTAAATACATATACATTGTGATGTTCCAATTTGATATAAGAATTTTGGGATTATTTTACTATTTCACCACAATTTGGAACTTTTCATGGATGGAACTGGTAGCTTGTTGATTAAATGAATATTAACTGCCCTTATTCTCAATGGTTTTGGAAAATTATGCGCAATTGGAAACCAATTTTCTATTCAAGTATTGCATTTGAATCACTCGCAAGTGTGCTCAAACTCAAACAGATACAAAGTGTGATCAAACTACTTGAGAGAGAGCGAGAGAGAGAGAGAGAATGTGATCTAACTAGAAAAACTGTAGTTCAATGTCCATCTAAGTGTCTGTCTTGGTTTGTTTAGATGTGAATGCAAAGGTTAACTTACAGAATTGAGGCTTGCCATTTTCAAGGATACACTATAGTGATAAATTTTTCATTATTGTTTTTTCTTAATGTGAATAGTTCAATATATACATCGTCATAAAAGAAGTAATATCAACCTTATTGGTGATTTTAGGTGCTTAGAGGAACAGCTAAAAGAAAGAAATTGCTCTCACCAAAGGGCATGGACGTACACCTAATGAAGTAAGTTGTAAAAGGTGCAGCCTTTGACTTTTTGCAGGTAAAAGATATCTTATTCTTCAAATGTTGTCCTGTAGTTCTAGAAACAAGATGATACTTCAATTTCTTTGTCTGCAATTAACTTTATGTAGATGCTATTTTGATATACTTATAATGTTGTTTTATTAAGGCGGCCGGTGGTTGTCCTGCATCTTTAAGGCCTCGTCATTGGTTAGACTTGTATAGCGGCACAGGATCTGTTGGTATTGAGGCTCTCAGCTGGGGATGTTCTGAGGTACTATGATTAATTTAGTAAACTAGCAGTAATTTTTTAATTAAATTTTTGGATAGTTTGATGTTTGAGAAAAATTAATTAACAATTTTGGACTGTTTGATGAAGGAGAAAAAGCATTCTAAAATTTAGGATGTGATAGTTACTATTACTAGGTAGGAAGGGGTTGACAGTCACAAGATTGGAAATGCATTATTAGAAAAGTAAAAAGCATGATAGCTTTCACATCAACTCAGGTGTATGATTTATATAAATAAAATAGATTACTGTTTATAGCGTTGGTAACGATGTTTGGCTGATTGGCTAGCTGGTAAATTAATGTTGAACTCATGTCGGATGGAGTGGCTTCATGATATAGTTGAAAAGATGCGTTTGACTTGAGTTTTGGCAATGAGATTTTTTTATGAGTTGTTTGGTTTTAGTTTCTTTTGCTGTTTTGATTTCATGCTTCTCTTATTGGTTTGCACTGAAATACAGGTTGTGCATACTGTCAGGTGCATTTTGTCGAGATGGATCCTTGGGTTGTTTCAGATGTTCTACGACCAAATTTAGAATAGACTAGTTTTCTTGATGTTTCTGTCATACATACAACCCGTGTCGAAAGGTTCTTACAACAGGCTGAGCAGTTTGTAGGTATGTGATTTCTTCTTCTCTGCTCTCTCTCTCTCTCTCTCTCTCTCTCTCTCTCTCTCTCTCTCTCTCTCTCTCTCTCTCTGTGATTTCTGGCCATCTGCAAACAATCATTTCTAATTGTTGTGTAGTTGCCAAAAGTATTGTTCTAGGTTGTCAGTTCAATTATTACCTTAACTCCTATGTTCTGACTATTGAGAGGAATATATTTTTATCTACTATAACCAATAGTACTATTGCCTGCCAGTATTATAGATTGAATTTGTTTTTAGTATATCATTTCCTATTCTCATGTGTTTGCTTATCTTTGTGTATGCTCTTTTATGCATGTTTTGTGTGTTTGTATATGAGATCCATGGAAGAATTTTTTGTAGTTGTCTCTGGAAGAATTTGCAATTGTTCTCAAGTTTTCATTCAGAACTTGCTATTGACTTTTGGTTTTGTGGTTCAGATGGGGAAGCTGAAAAGACGCATTCAACCTAGAGACACTACTATAAATATTGGAAAGGATGCCCCAATTCTCGAATGCCCTATCCCTGGTGAAAGGTGGTTGTTTCTGCCATAATTTTATTAGAAAATAGGAACAAAGTTATGTCTCTTTTTTAATATTTTTAATAAATTAACTTTACAAATATTTGATCTTTGCAGATGGAAAGAAATAAGGCATGACAACACAGTTACATGGCTTGCTTTTTGGAATGATCCAATCAACCCAAAGGAATTCAAATACGTGTTCTTGGTAGCTAGCAGTTCTTTGAAAGGGCAAAGTGACAAGGAGAAATATGAGAAATCAAGGATGTTGAAGGTACTTTACATAAAATTTTACCTACACATCTGATGAATGCCATTTCTATTTGTGTTAGACAATGTAGTAGTAACATCCCGTCCCTTAGCTATAACTATAATTTGTTGTTTGATTGTAGGACTACATACAAGGCATCAGAGCAGCTTATACTAAAGATTTTTCCAGGAAGGATATCATAAGGCGGCAAATAGCAGTTGCCACCTATCTTATTGATAAACTAGCTCTCAGGGCAGGCAATGAAAAGGTATGGTGTATGTAATTGTTTTCATCATGTTTATGATTATCTTTTACTCTCTTGTTCATGGAACATCCTCTTTCTTTTTCCTCCCAATGTAGAAGCATAGTTGAGAATCTGACAACAGGTAATTGGTTAAGACTCTGTTGGATGGGGTGGACAACCTTCTCTGTGGAGGAAACATAGTGATGCAGATCATCTTACAGATGCTAATAGTGTTTTATTTACTTTATATAGATGCATGCTTTAATATATAAACACATGTATTATGTATATATGATGAGTCCTCTACGATCTTGCTCAGAAAGTAAATAGAAACATAACAAAAAAAAACAAAACAAGTTTTGGAGCCTTTATTCTTATAATTGTTTTGATCTTGCAGGATGATGATGACATTGATACCGTTGGTTGCTGCACATTGAAAGTAGAAAATGTAGAACCAATGCCTCCAAATACTGAAGGTATAATGGCGTTTATGTCTCAGATAGCAAGGTTTTAAACCTTAACTTACAATTGGATTTGGTTATTATAATATTTGTGAGTTTGGTGGGTTATTATATTGAGATTTTGAAGTTTTAAATGACTAAAAAGGGGACTGCATGATGTGAAACTGGAATCAGTTTCTGGAATATTTTGAACCTATTAGAAACATGTAACAATACAAAGGTTTTTCGTCAACTGCAATTAATAACAAATCAATATCTTTTCTAGTTTTCTAGTTTGACTTCCTTGGTAAAGATTCAATTAGATACCAAAATGAGGTTGAAGTTGAACTTCCTGTGTTCAAGGTAATTCAGCAATTCCGAACTGGTTAGTGGATGCATGGCCTTTTGTATCAAAATATCTCTTTTTGTATTTCATGATAAAGACATGCTCACATGATCTTATTTTTCTACAGGAAAAAGTGGCGGCGATGATCTTTTTGACAAGCTGGATACCAATAAACTGAATGCTCATCTGAAGGAACTCATGCCTGGTCTCACAGCAAAGGTTTTCCATACATATAATGCATCTATAATTTTGGATGAGATGGTAAGAGGCAAACTGGGATTTTTCACACCTTGAAGTTAGTATTTTTCCTGTGAATATGAATTTACTATGTTAACCAAACTTTTGGTACACATGGGAGTGTTTGTGTTGGTGTTTGGATTGTCTGACCATCAACTTTTGGTACAGATGGAAATATGGGACCCGGCCAAATAGTTGTACTAGTGCTTATTTGAAAGTTGGTACTAGGGTGAAGTAATAAAAAATCAATAAATGTGGGCTATCTAACAAAACATATTGGAAATAAGATTTTGCAATATAACAAATAGTTGTTGTCATTTGACATTATTGAAAGTAGAAATGGTTTTTAACAAATAATTGCTGTCATTTGACAGTAGTGAACTTGATATGCATTGGCAAGATAACTCAACTCAACTTACCAAACTTTAATCCCAATTATTTGACCTACAGTAGGACATGGTGGTAATATGACGTCACGGTTAAACCAATTTACATTTTTGTTGATTATATTTCATGATGATGAAGGCTATATATGGTTTGTAGATATAGTAGTCTGAAACATGGAGTAGTTTACGCAATGAATGACATAACTTAAGCAGTTTGTAGTGAGCACGTGATTTATTATTTTTTATTTATTTATAAAAAAACATGTTTATCTTTGCGATTTAAAAAAGTTTTATATAGAGGGGATTCATTTATTTAAAAAACATGTTTTATAATTTTGGCATTTGTTTTTCTGTTGGCATTAGCAAGAAAGGGTATTAATTCAAACATTTTATTGTTTGAATTAATACCAAACAAACACACCACCACCAGAAGATCATGTATAAAATGTATCTTTACATTCTAAGCTAAAATGTATCTTTTCATTCTTTTCATTTTAAGCTAAGAGACTAGTGGGAGAAGACGGGACTCAAATCGGGTTCCCGGATTGGGAGTTAGAGCTGTATTTCGGTCTAGGCAAACTAATTCCTTAAGAAACTTGAATTCGAGGTGCTGACGCCCCAAAATCACCAAACGGGGTTGGATTGACACAAAACTTGAGACACACGACCGCCTAGGCACGAAATACTTGTGGGAGAAGACGGGACTCCAATTGGGTTCTCGGTTTGGGAGTTAGAGCCGTATTTCGGTCTAGGCAAGCTAGTTCCTTAAGAAACTTGAATTTGAGGTGTTGACACTCCAAAATCACCAAAAGGGGTCGGATTGGCACGAAACTTGGCACACACGACTACCTAGGCACCAGAGACTTGTGGGAGAAGACGAGGCTCGAATCGGGTTCCGGGTTTGAGAGTTAGAGCTGTATTTCGGTCTAGGCAAACTAGTTCCTTAAGAAACTTGAATTCGAGGTGTTGACCCCCCAAAATCACCAAACGGCGTCGGTTTAGCATGAAACTTGGCACACACGACCGCCTAGGCACGAGAGACTTGTGGGAGAAGACGAGACTCCAATCGGGTTCCCGGTTTGGGAGTTAGAGTCGGATTTCGATCTAGGCAAACTAGTTCCTTAAGAAACTTGAATTCAAGGTGTTGACCCCCCAAAATCAGCAAACAACGTCGATTTAGCACGAAACTTGGCACACACGACCGCCTAGGCACGAGAGACTTATGGGAGAAGACGGGACTTCAATCGGGTTTCCGGTTTGGGAGTTGGGGCCGGATTTCTGTTTGGCCAAAATTATTTACTAAACTATCTTTGTAATTATATAGTAGTTAATTTTTATGTTTTTCTGTAATTAAAATATTAACACAATTATATTGTCATTAATTATTTTTATTTTGTTATTTTCAGATATTTCCTGAGTAACAGTTTGCTTCTTGTGGAATGCAGGCGTGTAAAGATTATGACCAACTTTTGTTTTTGTAACCCACGGAAGAATCATGATGAAAACTTTTGATTTTGATTTACGCTATTTAGATTTGTGAACAACATTATGTATGTATTATGCAACATTATGTAGGGGGATAATTTTGCTGATGTATTGTTATGAATGGAAGAATATTTTAATTATGGATGAATTTTTATTTATATACTGGACTTTTTATATTATTATGTAATTATCGGGTTTTTTTTACAGTTATTTTTCATTTAATACAGGTTATTTTCATATTTTTAATAATTTTATTACAGTTTTTTTTTTTTGAGACGGCACCACCACACACACCGTCTCAAAAAGAAATTTGAGACGGCACCACCACACACACCGTCTCAAAAAGAAAATAGAACCAGTGCCGTCGCAAAAGATAGGGGAATTGGTTGAAATGGAAGACCTTTAGCGACGGTGTTATTTGCCGTCGCCAATAGTACTTTAGCGACGGCATCAGGTGTTGTCTCAAATAACCCTTTAGCGACGGTATTTTTGCCATCACAAATAACCCTTTTAGTGACAGCAAAACAGTGTCGTCTCAAAAAAACTCAGATTTTCACACGTTAATGCCGACAGAATTTTTCCGTCGCAAAAAGGCATATTTTCCGTCACAAAAAAAAGGTGACGATGTTATGCCGTCGCTAAAACCCTTTTGCAACCCCCGTTGTTGCGAACCCCCACTTGCCGTCGCAAAAAGCCAGTTACCGTCACAAAAAAAACTTTTGAGATGGCGTTTTGGTTATTTGCGACGGCAAAAAGCAAATTTTTTGTAGTGATAAAGGAGAATTTGACTCAAACACAGATTCGGGTAAGAATAGTACACAACGGATTTTTCAAAATAAAGAAAAAAAATTTGTATTTTAAAAAATAGAAAACGTACAATCTGTATTAAAGCAGAACCATGAAATATACAAAGAAAATTTTGTATGGAAATTAGAGCAAGAAAAAAAAATAATAATATAGGTTTGTATTAAATAGAACAAAAAAATCCTTATCTGTACTAGGTAAAATGTGTAATAATTATACCAAATATATTTTCAATTATATAAAAAATTTAACTTGAAAACAACGTAATTTGTTTGGGTAAAGTCAAATCAAACCAAAATACTCATAAAGAAGTAGAAAATTTACAAACAGATTGTATATATATCTTGTGATAGTTGAGTTTTGAGGACCGTTCAAGCGGTTTTTTGGTTGCTCGAGCGAAGATTCTTAGCTCTCAGTAGTTTGCCATTTTGTAGGTGAGATTGCTCGAGCGGTAAAGTAGAGACTCGAGCATAGAATCTATGCTCCCAGTATTTTCACAGTAACTTTGAAAAACTTCTTGAACCTTTTGTTTTTTGCTCGAGCGATAAAAAGGTCGCTCGAGCGATCCCCTACAATTTGTGATGTTCTCTTAAGCGGTCTGTTCGGGACAACTCACTTAAAAGTCGATCTAACTCATTCTTTTCTCACTTTTTCCAATTGCTCTCTCTCTCTCTCTCTCTCTCTCTCTCTCTCTCACACACACACACACATATTTCGAAGTCCTGTAAACACTTGAATTCTCCAATTTTTGCCTTAAATCCACCTTAGATCCTTCAAGATAACTAAAGAGCAAGTTCAGTTCAAGCTAATTACTGATTGTTTCACCCATTGGTTGAGATTTTTCTTGGATTCTCCACCTTAGCTTCTGTATTTGGGGTAGGGGTGTCATTAACTTGTTATACCTTTAATTTGGAACTATATGTGGTAATTTCATTAGCTATTCATTTTGTAGATATATCTACATCTATATATATGTATAGATAGTGTTTGCTATCAAATGATTTGGAAGGATAAGAGTAATGATTCAGGATTAAGGAGGGAATTATTTTTATCTTTGATGATCATGGTTGTTGGTGAAGAAATTTAGCCTCTAATTCATTAAAGAGAGGAAACCCCTAATTTTTCTATAAACCCTAGTTTTGAAACTTGTTTTAAAAAGAGGGGTTTTGTTCAATTGATTCTTAAAACATGAAATTGAGGGTGATTGCTTAACTTTGAGGTTGAAATGTATGCCTTTTTTCTTTTTTTTTTCCCTATATGCATCTTGTGTTGGTGATGATTAGTGAATAAACCATGATTATTATTGTAAGGTGAATACTAGATTAGGTACATTAGAAATCATTTTAGGGGAAAATGAGTGTTTACAAAATTTATGCATCATATGCATTACTAAAGTTCTTTTGTGATTGAATTAATGGTGCAAATAGTGGAAAGCTAAAACGGGGGTAAATAGTCTGAGTTTGGGAAGTGAGTCAGGCGGTTTTGAGTTGTGTATTGTATTCGGTACCCGCGTGGGGAGCCAAGGTGCCCAATTGCCCTGTCTGTGCATATTGCTGGACGAATGTGGGAACATGTTTTTGGGTGTCCACGAGCCCGCCGTTTCTGGAGTCGGCAAATGTGGACAAGCATGGTTTTGAGTGTTCGTATCCCCGCCGTTTCTGGAATCGGCAAATGCTGAAGGGAAAAGTATTTTTGGGTGCCCATCGCCCCACCATTTCTGGAGCCAGCAAATGTGAGACTATTTTAAGTATACAAAACCTATATCTGTGTATGTATTATGAATTTTGGCTCTTACTTGGAAGGTCATAGTATATTTACCTCATCGTCTGAATTCAGGAATTGTTTAGTTAACTTACATATTGCATACTCATGCACAAGGGCATTCATACATACATAATAAAATAATTATAGAATGATGCATTGCATGATGATATGTTTTTCAATTAATGTTATAATCTGTTAAGTGCATTACTTGCTGAGCTTTTGCTCACCCCCAAAACTAACCAAATTTCAGGAAAAGAAGATGAAGTGACCTCTGAATGAACGTGTTGGGTTGAAGAACACTTTTGGGATGTGAGGGCTTGTATTGAATCATATTCGGTGTGTGCTAGGGACAGTTTTTGGATGACTATGTGTAGTTAGGTATTTTGATTAACAATGACAAAATTTTTTGTTGAATCTTTTCTTACTTGTTGAACTATTTTATTTTTAGTTGTAAATGTAATGAAACAATGTTGTAAGGTTTTTAAATAGTTAAAAATGGAAGGAATGTTGTTAATGTTGCATTATTTCTATTTTGTTTTGTTGTGTTGTCTATTGTATATTGGTAATGCTCGGATGAGAAGGGGAACATTAAAGTTCATTTGTCGGACGTTACATATCTGGAACCAAAAACAATTTGATCGAGGCTTGTATTGGACACAATTTTCTTAAGACGAATTTTGCCCCTCACTCTAGTGTTCATGAGTTTGAATGGGCATCTGTCTCTAAGGGTACAACGATTGAAAAATTTACAGAAACAACACTTTAATCTATGAGTCTAGCGAACATGGTTGTGCATATACTCTCTCTGTTATCCTTATGAATCCTAAAATTCCTATCTCGAATGAATGCCATGGGAATAATATTTATTGTAGTATTGGTGATTATTCTGAAATGTTATGACTTTTTTTTATGAAGAATTATTTCTGTCCATCCGAGTAGACACCATGAAGAGTCACACCCTTCCAACTTTAATGGAGTTAATTTCTGTTCATACTAAAATATCCAACAAAAACCAGATATATATGTTACTCTCTTTTCAATTCTTTATAAGATATTGTTCTGATTATTCCATTTGAGTTGTCACTGTTTGTTTTGTTTGTTGCCTTGAGACTATATAGACTATTTTAAAAGGGAAGGATTTGTTATCTAGAATTAATTATAATATTCATGATTGTCATTCACCATTTTGAGTTTAGAGCTTTACAATGTTCTACAAATGTAGTAGTTAACTGATTAATACTGATTGATGTTTAGGGGACTTACATGTAGGTCTTAATAGGTAGACTTATTATCCAATAGGTCCTATGATAATTAATGGCATTGTTTATTAAGCACTATTAAAAAATGTCACTAATTGTTAATTTTAACGACTGTTTAAAAATTGTCATAAATTTTTTTACTATTTATAAGTTTTAGCGATAGTTTAAAAAAGTCGTCACAAGAAAATTCACTAATTTTTAACTTTCAGCCACAATTTGAAAAATTCAACTCATAAAAACATTACTAATTGTAAGTTTTAGCGACAATTTATAAAAATTGTGGCAAAAAAAGTCACTAAATGTCAATTTTTAACGACATATGCAAACAATCGTCACAAAAATTTATTTTTAAAGACAATTTTACTAGGACTTATTTTTAGTAGGATTTGATGAAAATTAAGTCTAACTATTAGGACCTATTGGTAGTGTACCCTTAGAAGGTGTTTGGTTGGAAGGATTAGGGTGTGGGATTGAATTGAAATCCATTAGAAGCCCCTTATCCAGCGTTTGTTTTTTTCAATCCCCCGGACAAGGAGTTCAACCAGACTCCTTATTCCCCCATATGTGGAATTACACTGTTCGCACCCCAGGAGTTCAACCAGACTCCTTACACTGTTCAAGTCTGATGGATTCTAATTCCCCCTTATCCAGTCCGTCCAATCAAACATCCTCTTAATGTTTTTATAATTATAGGTTGACTATCACCAAGTGCAAGCTTGTTCAAGACAACCTTTAGCTTCTTTGTAGATTCAATGAAACAAATGCGAACTAGTTTTGTTATGGGGAGTGAATTATTAGGATGGTTCTATTTTGAAATTTTACAATTCTTGTCACACTTCACTTTTTATTATACGGATAACATTACCAAATCCGTCGTTATAGTCCATTTCATTAATACAATACGGAAAAGAAATACATTGACATCCAGAAATGCATAAGGGTTCCCCCAATCGGATATACAAATTGAAATGCAACATGAATTACAATAAAATAAATTGTCCGTAGGCTTACACTATTATATAAAAGAGAAAGGGTTCAACTCTCTTTACATTGACGGCGTTCGGCCAACAAATAAGGGCCTCGTGGCCAACACGTAAGGAAGATCACCAATCTTGTATCACTTGTAAACTTGTACTGAAAAGGGATTAACAACGTGAGATGAGCATAAAGCTCAGTAGTGATCCCAACATGATCTTAAACAATAACAACATATAGATAACTATGATCATGAATGCTTCATATCATACAATATAAATAATGTGATGGTTTATAATCAAAGTATACTTATATATATATATATATACTTTTCCAATAATTTGTCTAATTTGCTGAACAATACATAACGTTCTCTTTTCATTCTCTTACATTATTCATGTCAAAAAGAACAAATGTTAACAACACGTTTTCGATGATATGTTCACAAAACCAACTCACCTTTCATTCCTTACACTCCCAATCCATCACATACACCCATTTCAAATACGTGAATGCCATTTCCAAGCCCTAAGCCAAGGTAAAGAAACATTTCTACAACCCGTTTAACACATAAACTTACATACAATACCTTTAACACGAAAAAAAAATAACATAGATACCAAGTCTACGACAATATCACATGAGACAATCCGACCTCATTGACCAAACCACTACCACATATGATATACACAGATAAACCGATTCAACACTGAAATCCCCAACCCATGCTCTACCTGCTTCAAGCACGGTAGGCCAAGAATATAGCTTTCCACAACGAAATGCTAATTTACCAAACACAAGCTGGAAGGGAATGATACCTCTGCCAATTTACCAGACACAAGTTGCAAGGGAATGGTACCTCTGTCAAGTTCTCCAGACATTAGCTGGAAGGTACTAACACCTCTCATTCTAAGTGCAACCAATTCTCCAAGCGCTAATTGGAAGGTAATGGTACCTCTCATTCTCAACACAGTATGCATTACTAACCATAATGACATGCTAAAATCATAATAACACAAGTGTAATACATACACTTAATCTATTCAACACATCAATGTCATCCTCCACCAATGACCAATGACAAAACCTCTAAGCACATGTATTTATTACACATAACTACAACCGTCAAATCCTCGTGGAGCGTAAGCCCAAAACAACAATAATATATATCAAATGTTCAAATGTCCAACCTCTCATTTATTTCTCAATTTATAAAACATTTATAATTCCATTTTCCTTTCAAAATCAATTTCCTTATTTTCCTAATTCACAATACTCCAACCATGTTTAAAATTATTCGTTTTCTTTCTTATAAAAAAATCTTGAATCTATAGTTAACCAAAACCACAATTCAACTTAACTCAACATATATTTCTCAAACAATTTCAATATCTCGATTAGCTCCCCTTTTAACAATTACATTAATACAATCTGCATAATACATAACATAACTATTACTTAACTTTGTCCCTTTTTATTTCATCAACCTTTAATAATAAAAATTAGGGTTTTACTGTCATTTATAACATAAACAAAATAAACTACCTTCCGATACACCAACACCTCCCCAAAACATACAATTTTATTTTTCACAACTCAACCTCAAAAACCCCTTTGCATGAATTTGAAATTACATAACTAAATCGTACTTTTTATGTAATAGAAATATACCACATGTCTATCTATAAGGAAGGATTGGAAAGGAGCAAAGAAATCACTACCTTTAGCAAGAAGAGAAGAAAACTCAAAAATTCAACTGCGACAAAAACACGATCCGCTCAGATTACTAGAAAGCTCTCTTCGTGCTCTGCATTTTGGTATATGTAACTAAGGGTAGAAAGTGAGTGGAAATGAATGAAAACCAAGCTAGAAAGGTTGAAACCCTTAAAAATGGCAGAAGAGAGGAAAAAGATATATATATATATATATATATATATAGAGAGAGAGAGAGAGAGAGAATGATCTAGATTTGACCAAAAAGTGGCATTTCAAAGTGTTGAACCCGAATAGACCGCTCAAGCTATGAAACTTGCACTCAAGCATCAGAGACATAAGACTGCTTGAGCGATGAAACTTTCACTTGAGCATAGAACGCGAACTCCTAGAAGTTCAGACCTACAAAAGTACTGGATGACCCGCAAAACCTCTCGAGCGAACAATCTGTCACTCGAGCGATGGAGAAAAAAAATTTACAGGTTGTCACAATCTCCCCACCTTAGGAAATTTCATCCCCGAAATTAAAGATAAGGCCGAAACAAAAGGCCATACACTCACAACTGGAAGCACAACCCCCAACTCAAGACTAGATCCATCCTTGGGATAAATTCCTAGATCTTGATTCAACACTTCGGGGGCCCCAAAGAAACCCGATCGACAAAACTCCAGGAAGAGATCACGGATGCCTCCTCGACCCTCACTACAACCACGTCTCAACCACCACCACACACACAAACACCCCGAGTGTTCAATACTCGAATACGGAAGAAATACCTTACAATAGAATTCTCAGTTAACTTGCACAGAAGGAAAGAAATTATAACACAATACGGTCAAAATATAACACCCTAGCATAACAAGCCTCAACAATGCCAAAACACTCCTCAAAACCAAACACCCAAACCCATGATTAGCAACTCAAGCTAAATCACTACACAACCCAATCATCAAAATAATAACATAACTTTGTTATAAGGGAAATTTGTTCTTTTTCTCAACTCTTTGAAAATCAATCTCTTGCATATAAAACATTTCTTAAAAGGGTGCCCAACTGGCACAACCGAAATATATTTTATGCCTTTCTCCACATAGAACGCAAGATTTTTGTAATAGAAATTCCTAATTACACATTTAAATTAAATCCATAACATTTCCTTGTAACAAAACATCCGAGGCTATACCACTAGGAAAATTTCATTTTCTAAATCCTTTTTAAAAAAATAACTGGTGAACCTCTACCATTACCCAACAACGCCCATCAATCTTACAGTGATGCCACAACAAACATGTATGCAACACTTCTACAATAATAATTAATAGAAATAGCAATGGTGCTACCGACACAATAAAGCACACGCAGAAACAAAAGTTCACAATACGTTACTCCAACTTAGAAATTTCCCTTAACTCAAGACAAGCTTCACACAAGATTCACAACCATATACACGAGGCCCAATGCTCGCAAACCATTCTAAGGCATCCAAAATCTTTCGACCCTCATACACAAGCACAAGCTATTCCCAAGGTGACTACTTGCCAACTAAACTCCGATATCAACTAACCGACTAATCGACTTGTTAAAACTCTATACTCGATACTAAACACCAACATGCCACCCAACACCCATTACTCCAAAACGAAGTTCCACACACATGCCCTCATATTCCTTGAATCACCTCAGATTCTCAAGATTAGACCACACTACTATTGTCCCCAAGGAAATCACCACACATATGCCTATATGGAAAACACATCCTTACATCGCGAACACAAGACCGACAAGGTCAAAAGAGATCACACAATCCCGAACACACAAAACAATCTTCACCAAGGCTACACTCGTTACTTGGTAACACAAACCGTACTTCATCCCATGGAATACGCCTAGCATCTAACCACTAAATTCTCCTTACGCTTATAACCTCACAAATTTCACAAGACTCTAAAGTCACATATTCCCTTAGACTCAACCTATTCAAGTCTTATAACTTGGCCTTTATGACACCACCTCTCCAATCACAATGCGCACGGATTTCCCGTTCTCAACAAACAACTTCTAAATAGAACAAGGCTCACATGCCATCACATAACTATCTCTTAAATTAATAATAGCTATACAAAAACACTAGGATTATTGATCCCATTAACAAATTCTCATTACATACATAAAAGAGGGTTGAAACTCCAATACGTACCCCCAATACATGGGGATAAACAAAAACAATGTATACATGCAACACATAGTTATGATGCCTTAAATCTAACTGCACACCTATTAACAACAATTTTTTTTCCCAAATATTATATCACTGGTCTCTAATACAAAGCCCCTTTTAAGGGTAATGCTATTGTACTGGCTGAAAAGTTGACCCTCATAAGGCTCACGAAGCCTAGCCTACTCAAGTCTGGTACCGATATTGGCCCCGATTAGACTGACGAGACTAAGTCCAACTGGTTTCTGAAACACCTGAAGAATTCACACTCATAGGGCACAAACGTCTAACATGGCCTAGATGACCACAATCAAAACAAACAACAGACTTTCTATTCTATGACTGACCTAAAGCCTGAACCTCACAGGACCTCCCAACGGACGAGTTTGAAACCCCCGACGAAGACAAAGACTGAGCTAGGGATTGAGCATGCACTCGCCACCTATAACAGTTTCAGTTTAGACCCAACGCTTTTTATGTTCTTAGATTTGGGATTTCGTACCTTCAACTATGGTTTATGCCCTTTATCATCCTATTGATAGTTGAGTTGAGTTGTTGGTTGTGTTTGAAATAGGTTGAGAGTTAGTTTTTCAATAAAGTTGTTGTCTGTTTCACTTCTATTTCACTCGAGCGATGCTTGGGTCGTTCGACCAGTCTTTTAGATCTCTCAAAGTTTTTGCAAACTTGAAAAACTTTTGGGAATGGGTGATCTTCGCTTGAGCGGTCTTTTCTTCGTCTTTTGCACGTTTGAACTTCTATGAAGGGGTAATTGTGTGCTCAAGCTGTATTTTTGGTCGCTCGAACGATGTGACTTATTGTGTCTGACGCTTGAGTGATGGATTGGTTGTTCGAGCAGTCTGTGCGTATATCAGTTTGAGGAAAAGGGGTTTTTGTCACTTTTTCACTTCCTTTCTCTCTTTCTAAAACACTCCAAACCCTAATTTCTTCACCCTCTCTCTGTAGTTCTTACCTTAAAACTTCAAATACTCCTTAATCTATTAATTTCTCCACCATAGTTGTTTGGGAAAAAAGGTAGAACTCGTTGAAAGTTTCGTTTTAATCGTAGAGGTTCTCGCTTTCAGCCTTGTCAAACTTCTACCCTTGTTCTCTTCCTCTTCTACTTTAAGGTAGGGAATTCTTCAACCTTTGGTATGATTTTTTGCTTAGTTATTTTCTCTTTAAAAAGGTTTAGTGATTTGGGGATTTTGGTTAAATCTAGGGTTTGATTTTGAAATGTAAAAGAGGGATTTTTTAGATAAATTTTTGAGAAAGGTTGTGGGAGTGTGTATGTTGTTGGGTTGTGTTGAAATGTTAGAAATTCTTTCCTTAAATGTGAAGTAGACAGTGAAGGAGGTTTTGTTTGAAAATCATTGATGTTTGATTTATGAAAGAAAATGAAAAGATATTGGCTCTGAAAAGTTAAGAGGAATGTATTAGTTGATGATAAGAGTGGGCCCTTTTTTTTTCTCTTTTTTGAGAGGGGAAAAACCCAAAGAAAATTACAGAGCTTCAGAAAAGACTAAGGAAGATAATTCCAAAGGGACCTCTTTCATCCAGATTGATGGTCCAAAAATCTTAGTAGCCATCTGGGACAGACCATGAGTTACTTGATTGCCAAGCAGAGGAGTACGAGAAAAATTCCATTGCCTAAAAAGCTTGAATGATGGTGAACAAATCCCCTTCTAAATGAACATCAGAAATGCCCAAATCAATAGCAAAATTCATCACTCGTTAGGCTGCAAATGCCTCAACACAATCTGTATCCCCCCAATAATCAATCTTCTCTGACAAGGTCGCAATAACCACGCGGTCCCGGATAATCACACCAACCTCAATTTCCTTAAGATAATGGAACACAACACCATCAAAATTGATTTTGTAAAACCCATATATCGGAGCTACCTATCGGACAGGAGCTCGAATGACTGGAGCACTAAGAATTCAATTATTCGCAAGAGAAAAGTCATGAAGAAGATCGCATACCCAACTGTATCCTCCGCTGAATGAGTGACACCGTTGAACACAGCTTGATTATGAGCACACCACAAACACCAACAAAGTGCAAAAAAATAAGCCAAGCCTGCGCTCCTAAATTCTATTTTCAATCACAAAAATCCATTGAGAAAAGTTAAAGCAAGTCCAAGTTTGAACCTCAAACAGCAGACTCAATTCTCATACCTGCTTCGCCCCATGACAATCATGAAAATAGTGCAACAGGTTCTCTAGAGTTTTGAAGTAGAGCACACAATTTTCTACCACAAATACTTGCTTGCGACGCAACAAGTCGGTGGTTGGGATATTGTTCAAATACGCTCTCCATGCAAAGATTTTAATTTTGTTCAAATATGGAGATGCCTAAGTTTCTTCCAAAAGTGTTGTTGCTCATGTCCTCTACCTGAAGATCCAAGTTGATTACTTGAACACATGAGATCAACTTGTAAATGGTAGGCTGACTTTACCGAGAAAAAACCATTTTGAGTGTAATGCCAAACTATTGTGTCAGGTGGTAGAGTTGGGCTTAATGGAATTTGTTGAATAGCCTCAACATCAATTAGGAGCAGCAACTCTTGACAAAGATCTAGATTCTAGCATCGTCGATCCAAGTCAATGAGAAAACATTCCATTCAATTTTTCTCACTAATTGAGGGAGATATTATCTCAAAACATTGTGGTCGAGGAATCTATTTATCACCCCATATATGAACACTTTGTCCATCACCTATACACCATCGAAGACCTGCCATAAGCGATGGTTTTGCATTAAAAATGCTTCGCCAAGTGAAAGATGGATTATGCACAATCGAAGAAGACAAAAAATCCACATGAAGGTAATACTTAGCTCGAAGAAGACAGGTCAATAAGGAATCGGGAAATTTTATGAAGCACCAATTTTGTTTAGCGAGCAAGGCTTTGTTAAAGCCTGCCAGCTTCCAAAAACCCAACCCACCAACCCATTTCGGTGTGCACTCATCCCAACCTTTCCAATGTATTTTCCTGTTGTCATCAGATTGTCCCCACCAATATCTACTCACCATGGAGTCCATCTCATCACATCATGTTTATGGGATTCAGAAACACGACATGACATAGGTTGGTATTGCCTTAGCAACTGCCTGGATCATCCCAACCTTTCCAATGTATTTTCCTGTTGTCATCAGATTGTCCCCACCAATATCTACTCACCATGGAATCCATCTCATCACATCAAGTTTCTGGGATTCAAAAACACGACATGACATAGGTTGGTATTGCCTTAGCAACTGCCTGGATCAAAACTTGCAACCCGCCATTGATATAAACTTTTCTTTACAACCGTTTAGACACTTTCACAATCGATCCTTGATAAACTGAAACACATCACGCATGGTGCGTTGCCTTCAACTACCACAGAGCCGACATTGAAAAGTTGTCAGAGCTCCTCTCGTAATTCCTTCCCCCACATTAGCGCTAAAACTAATAGATATCTTACTAAAATTGACCTTCTAAACTGAAGCTAATTCATAAGCTTTCAGAATGTGCTAAATCATCTACACCTCCTCCACATTCGCATTACCAAATAAGAGTCTATCATCGGCAAAAAGTAGGTGTGAAATCCTTGGGCTTCCGCGGAATAAGGCTATCCTAATAGGTTGACTATCGAGCTCTGCCTTCTAAATCAACAAAGATAGACATTCCGTACATAAAACAAATAGATAAAGGGACAGAGGACAACCTTGACACAATCAATGGAAAGGGCGGCAAGTTCTTGTGGGTTTACCATCGAGAAGGATCGAATACGAAACTATCGTAAAACACCTCATAATAACTTGTAGAAACCGGTCATTCATTCCCATTTTCAACATGATTTAGCAAAGAACTTCCCATTCTATTCGGTCATAATCTTTGCTCATATCCAATTTTAATGTGAAATGCTCTGTATGAACTTGCTTCTGATTCTTCATGTAATGAAATACTTCAAATGCCGTTACTACATTATCAGTGATGAGACGCCCAGAAACAAAGCTGCTTTGGTTGATTGAAATCACTAATGGCAACATAAGCTTAAGTCGATTCGCCAAAACCTTGCTAACCAACTTGCAGAGAACATTGCACAAACTAATTAGGCAAAATTCAGATATTCTTTTCGAATAAGAAACCCTCGGAATTAACACTATAAAAGTGTCATTAATAATGTTCACCTACTCTTGTCGATTAAGAATTCCCAAAACTACCTCAATCACCTATGACCCAATTTTTGACCAAAAGCGTTGATAGAGCAACGCATGTTTACCATTCGGACACAGTTCCTTTGTGGGATTCATTTGGGCTAAGGCCCTTTCCATCTCTACAGCTGTGAAAACATGACCCAACATTCTATTTAAATCGTCGGATACCTGCGAGGTAATAGTGTCAAGAACTTCCGTAATACCCCGGGGGTTCTCCGAAGTAAAAAGGCTTTCAAAATACCTCACCGCAACATCCTCTATTCTACAGATATCAGTGCACCATTATGATTGCTCATTTTCCAAATCCATAATCAGTTTCTTCTTATGCCTCTGGGTTGCTTTGGCAAAAAAAAAAAAAAGTGTTTTAGTCGCCATCTTTTAACCAATTGGCACATGAGCGCTGAAACCAAAAGACTTCCTCTCTCTAATGAAGTTCAACATGTCACCAAAGTTCATAAAAGGTATCCCGTTCCAAAGGCGACATGGATAGCAATCTCTCTAATTTTTGTAGCTCCTTGATCTTGTCACGAATGGTGTTCTAAAATGCACCAAATTTTCTTTGGCCCCACGCAGACAAGTGGGCCCCATTGACGTCATGATTTCATCGAATACCTTCCATTGTAGGTGTCTGGTGCCACAATCAATTTTGATGAACAATAGATTCACACTCTTCACCCCGCAACTACATTGCCTCAAAACGATAAAGACGATGCCCTCCACGCCGACCCACCAAGATATCTTTAAATCTTACTAAATCAAGCAAAAGTGGGTTGTGACGTGAGGATATGCATACCAGATTATGTACCTTTTCCCGAGAGAATAACTGCGACCATGCCAAAGTAGCCACACCACGGTCCAACCTTTTCCGAATCAATCTTTGCTGGCGGTTGTTGGCCCATGTAAATTTGGGTCCACTATAATCGAGGTCTGCAAGAGCACAATCTTCTAAAACATGTTAAAAAGTAGTCATATGGACACCATTACGTTCACCCATACCAACCTTTTCATGCGAGAATAGTATTTCATTAAAATCACCAATAACAAGCCATGACAAATTAGACAAACCCGATAATCTTCGTAGCAATTCCCATGAAGCCCATCAGTGAGATGCCACTAGATTACCATAAAAGCCCGTAAATTGCCATGGGTTGAACCTAAACCAGAGTCTACAATAGCATCAATATATCCAGTAGAATAGCTTTTAATACAGACTTGAATATCACTCCCTCCAAAGCAAAGCTAAACCACCTGCAAAACCAATTCAGTCCACCGTAAAAGCACCAGAAAAACCAATCTTACAACGTAACCTTTCAATTTTACTCGCAACACTTTTAGTCTCCATAAGAAAGACTGGAGCAGGATCTTCAGATTTCAGCATTTGCTGAAGGTCTCAGACTATCTGCGGTTCCCAAGCCCATGGCAGTTCCAGCTTATGCAATTCATAATGGTCAGCGGTGCTGCCTCGCAACATCCGTCATTACAAATTTGGTTGGATATATATATATATATTATCGCTTCCATTTTGAAATTTATGAGAATATATCTATTGTTGGAAAATTATATGTTGAGTAAAAATATTTGTTACGTGCTATTGGTATAGAATAGATTTGATTGTCTTAGAAATTACATGAGGATTAGGTTAATTAAAACTAATTACTCATATATCTTACATTGAGCATTGTTTCTTACTTAAACATTGAAAATGTATTTTTTTGGGAAAAAATGGTGTATACCTTGGTCAATTTGATTAAGGGGTGTAGCCATAGTTTATTATGTTAACCTGTGTATCCTTTGTGAAAGTCTAGAAACCTGCGCAATTAGGTGTCGATCCTTCCGGTTAGTGTAACACCCCAAAATAATAACGACAACCGATCCCATGATGTTTAAATAGAAGCACAAGCTTGCTAAATGTTAACCTTTCATTTATATTCCTTTACTAAACAAAAGATGACATATGCATGTATACATTCACGAATCCTAGTTCCTGAATCTATAGCATATGCCAAGTATGAGAGAACTGAAAATAAATGGGAATACATTTAAGTTTATACCCTAATGGCTACATCTTTCCAAAACATTGCTTGGTTACAACAAGGTGGATCAAGTCCAAAATAATTTTAAAAAGTCCAAGGCTTGTACAACAGATAATCACAATAAAAGGCACAAAAATGAGCCTTCAGCTCCACTGTCCTCCCAAGCTAAATCCTTGGTGGAGGCATATCATCAGCACCTAAAGTTGATTTCCACGTAGGGAGCTAAAGCCTATTAGAGATACTTTAACAAAATGTATAAAACTTATTGAAGTCATAAGGTGAATGCATATGCATGCCGTTTGCCAAACATTATACATTTCCATCTCAAAATAATGCAATGCCAATATTATATATATCTATATATCAATTCATGAAAATATACTTTTATATAAGAAAATACAACAATGGATACAAAATACTAGGAATCTCTAGGTAAGTGTCTGCCAGTAGGCTATACAAGCACTACCAAAGCCATTTTACTGGTACTAACTAGAAGGATCGATACCTAATCGCGTGGGTTTTTGGACTTTCACCAAGGACAAATAGGCCAACATAATAAACCATAACCACACTTCTTAACCAAATTCACCGAGGGACGAGTTTCATCCGGCGGTGTCTCGAGTCGTAATATACAATTTTTTTCTCAAAACAATCCATTTTCAATGTTTAAGAATGAAACAATGCTCAATGCAAGATGTATGAGCAATTAGTTTCAATTCCCCTAATCCTCATGTAATTTCTACAACAATCAAAGTTATCCTCCACGGATAGCCCAAAACAGATATTTCTACTCAACAGATAATTTTCCAACAACAGATCCAATCTCATAATTTTCAAAATGGCAGCAACAATACATATCCACCTCCACTCTCATCATCAACATATACATTCTTCGTATCTGTTCAAAACCCAACATCTTTTCATTTTCTTTCATAAATCAAATATCATTGATTTTCAAACAAAACCTCATTTACTTTTCAAATCACATTTAAGGAAGGAAATTCCAACATTTCAACACAACCCAGCAATATACATACTCCCACAACCTTTCTCAAGAATTTATTTGAAAAACCCCTATTTTACATTTTAAAATCAAAACTTAGGTTTAACCCAAAATTCAAATCACTAAACCTTCTCAAATAGAAAATAACTAAGCTAAGAGTCATACCAAAGGTTAAAGAAATTCCTACCTTAAGATTGGAAGAAGAAAAAAACAAGTGTTGAAGTTTGGAAGGGGTGAAATGAAATCCATTCCGATTAGATTGACCTCTTAACGAGCTCTATGTTTTACGCTAAAGCACAATGGTAGTGAAATTAATGGATTAGGGTGTATGAGAGGGTTTTAAGCAAGAACTAAAGAGAGAAGAAGAAGAAATTAGGTTTTTAGAGGTTTTTGAGGGAGAGAGAGGGAGTGAAAAAGTGACAAAAATTCTTTTTTCTCGAATTGATATACGCACAGACCGCTCGAGCGACCAAACAACTGCTCGAGTGTTAGACACAGTAAGTGACACCACTCAAGCGTCCAAAAACACTACTCGAGTGCACAATGACCCATTTTCCAGAAGTTTTACAGGTTGTAAAAATACTGAGAGATCTCAAACACTGCTCGAGTGACCAAAGCATCACTCGAGTGAACCAAAAGTGAAATAGATAACAACTTTATTGGAAAACTAACTCTCAGCCGATTTCAAACACAATAAACAACTCAACTCAACTATCAACATGATAATAAAAGGAATAAACAATAATTAAAGGTACAGAATGCTAGATCTAAGAGCATGAAAAGCGTCGGGTCTAAATCGAAGCGGTTATACAGGTAAGTTTCTACCCTACTGACTATATCTTTCCAAGCCAATGCTTGGATACAACAGAAGCAAGTTCAACTTCATACAGTTAAAGCCCATGGCTTTACAAAAGTAATTACATCAAAAGAAACAAAAGGAGCTCTTGGCTCCAAGTCCTCCCAAGATATGTACTTGGTGGAGGCATATCATTAGCACCTTGTGGTGAAGTGGTTTGGAAATACTCCAGAATCCAGTCAGACGTCCCGGATCCTTTGATCACTACCTAAAAAAGGGATGAACACTCCGGTCGGGGGTGCCAGAATTAGCACTCCGACGGACAAATCAGTATCCTCTCTAGCTTACTTCTATTTCAAATGATATCATCTATTCTCACATACCTTCTTTAATTGACATTCCTCCCTTTTTATATTACCTCTGGGCCCGAGGGTCGAGCCGACTCTTGATCTCCTACGTAGTTACCTAGTCATCCTTCCAGTTGAGTGTTGGCTCCTGCTTGGCTCCTTATACGGCCGATTCGTTTATTCGGCCTTATCAGCCCGTGGTCAGGGCTGAATTGCTTTGGCCGGATGCCGATCAAATGCCTTGGCCTCTTCCTAACAAATTTTATTCGGCCTCCACAATTGCCCCCCGAACATCCGACTAAAACCAATTAGCCGGCATATTTGGTTTTGCGTATGGAAAGTCAAAAATAAGGTGCTCGCACTTCTTCCAATACCGAAGCATCAGAATAAATACGGTTTTAGAAATCATTATAACTTCCCGCCCCTTCGTACACGTTGCTCATTTAATGCGATACCAAACCGCGCTGTCTTTTCGAATATTTTTTGAATGTGCAAGATTTTTTGGTTCGTTCACAGTATCATTCCTCTAAGACCTCTGCGACTTTTGCCTGCTCCCTATTGTTCTTCTCTCTCTAAACTGTAAGTTCTTCTCTTCTTTGTACTTCTTCCTCATTCTAGCTCACATTTTCTTATTCATTTTTTAGTTAGCGTGTTTTCTATTCCGATTTAAATGGCGAAACACCTAAAAGATCTCCTTTCCGCGGATCCTATTTTCACTTTTCAATGCCATTTCTCTATTCCAGATGACATCCATCTTTCACTCATGGCGGACAGCGTGGTTGATATGGAGAGAGCCGATGCAAGTACGATCATCTTTCCCCTCTTGTAATTCGCTAAGGGCAGAGTCCATTTTCGCCCTCATCTATTTCTGAGGGTCGTTCTTCGTTATTAGGGCCTACTCCCTTCACAGCCAAACATAAATTTTTTTCAAATCATAACGGGCATAGTAGAATTAAATCGCCGACTTAGGATTAATCTAGGAATCCCTACTATTCGGTATTGTTATGTCCTGGCAAGATTTTCTGGTCGGCAGGGACGCTACTTCCTCAAGGCCAAGGACACTAATCACCACTTCGTGACTATGCTTGCCAGCCCTGGTAAACGTGTTGACGATATCATGGTCATTGTCTGAGGTAACTGAGAATTCGGCGAAGGTGAAGATCGCCTGGATCTTGTGCCTAGGCAAAAAGGCGAAGCAAGTGGCCACATAGACCCATTTTTAAAAAAAATATTTTTAGGTGCATTTCTTATATGTTTACTCGGTTTCGATTCCATGAACTTAATTGTTTCTCTTGTGCAGGTAACGATCTGAAGAAAGCATTCACTTTGGCCGACGACATTGTACTTAAGCAAGTCAAAACCACGCTCAAATTCTTTGGCCGTCCAAACCTTCAAAAGCAATGGTGGGCTGCCCACGTGTTACTTCGACACGATCCTACGTATTCGACTTTTTTGGCTGAAGATCACATCCCAATTCAAAGGGGTGAGCAACATCTTACGACACTCATCTTCCCAAACTTCAAGAGCCTTAGGGACATCGATTTTAAAGGTTCAGATTTGGACGTAGGTGGTGAAGTCGACGATCAGGCCGCTGAGCAGCCGGGTTAATCCAGCACGGACGGGTCAGAGGGTCGTTTGGGGGAGAAAGTTGACACAGCTCTTAACTTAGCTTTTGAAGAAGTCAGCTTTGACCTCTCATCCACTTCAGGCTGAATTGACACATCTTTAGAAGAGGATATTTTCACCGACCTAGGAGACCTTCCCGGCACAAATCCTGAAAACATGGATGGGGAATCGCTCGTTCAGATGGCGAGAAGAAAGAGCGCCGAAAAGATGGCAGCCCATTGGAAGATCAAAGCCGCCAGATCTGAACCTCCACCATCTGCTCCTATTGAGGCTGAACCTTCACCACCTGCTCCTATTGAGGAAATGGTGCAAATTGTTGTGGCCAAATCAGTCATTGAACAACCAGACGACCAAGTTGCCGAACAAAGTGGGGAGAAACGCCCCACCGAGATTAAGGCCGACTCTTCTAAAGACTTGGCGGCACCATTTATTATCCAAACCAGAATCAAGAACACATCAATTTCTGCCGATGCATCAGCTTTGAAAGACTCCACCGTGGCCCTAAGTGTGGCCTCATCGTTCTCCTTGCCGACAGACAGGGCTGCTTTCCGATAGCATTAGCTACTCAATCAGCGATATTGGTACATAATTGGAAAATTTTATACTTCATTTCCTTCGTATGCTGATAAACTTTCCCATGTTTTGTTTCAGGCGGCAGGCAGAATCGCAGAAATTGGTTGCTGTCACTATGACGCCGTTGAGCAAATCAGCTTACTTAAAGCCGAAGTTGAAAATGAAAAGGGCAAAGCCAAGGGGCCTCTGGCCGAATTGGCAGTGGCATCTCTAAGAGTCGACTCCGAGGCTAGGAAGGTAGAAGAGGAGCGAGCTAGGGCCAACGTTGAGGAAGAAAAGGCCAAAAGCTCCGACCTACTCAGGGCGGCCACCGAGGAGAGAGCGAATATAAGCGATGATGTGCTCAAATTAGCCAAAGAGGTGATCACAAGGCTAGAGGCTGACTTGGAAGAATCGAAGAAGGTAAAAGAAATCACCGAATTTGAGATTTCCAAGGCATTCGAAGTCGGAAAGGACGCCGCCATGGAAAAGTACGTGGAGAAGGTGCCCGAGTTTGAAAACCGGGGCTTCAAAAATGGCCGGCTTAAAACCTTGGAGTCGCTAACGTGACATTGGGGCAACCGATTCCATACGAGCAACTCAATGTTGAGCCGTTGGAATCAGACCCCGAAGAATAAAATAGAGCTAGCATAATTTTGCTTTATGTTAGGCATCTTTTGTATGTAGTCTGTATAGGTTTTTGTTCATTTTGTTTGTAAGTTTTTCGTAGGGCAATTTTCATGTGTAAAGTGACTGTTTGTCTTTTGTATTCATTTTATTAATGAAAATTGCCCTTTTTGTCTCTATTCTGATTTTTCTAATTTAGATTGATGGATAAGTTAGACAATGTGCCATAATTCCGCATTAAATTTAACCTTGCAACATTTGGCTATAACATAATCTACCGAATCAAATATATGGCTCAATGCTAAGCTTGTCTGGCCAAGTGGGGTAGTGTAATATGATTCGGCTATAACATAATATGCCGAATAATCACATATTTTCCCTTGCTCCATTTGGATGTCCTTTTAGAGCCGAATAACACATATGGTTTGCAACGTTAACATAATCAGCTGAATAAAATATACGGCTCAATGCTAAGCTTGTATGGCCAAGTGGAGCAGTGTAATGTGATTCGGCTATAACATAATTTGCCTAATATTCATATATGTGCCCTTGCTACATTTGGATGTCGTTCTAGAGCCAAATAACACACACAGTTTGCAACGTTAACATAATCTGCCGAATAAAATATACAGCTCCATGTTAAACTCGTCTGGCCAAGTGGGGTAGTGTAACGTGATTCAACTATGACATAATATGCCGAATAATCATATATTTTCCCTTGCTCCATTTGGATGTCGTTCTAGAGCCAAATAACACATACGGTTTGCAACGTTAACATAATCTGCCGAATAAAATATACGACTCCATGCTAAGCTCGTCTAGCCAAGTGGGGCAGTGTGACGTGATTCGACTATGACATAATATGCCGAATAATCATATATTTTCCCTTGCTCCATTTGGATGTCCTTTTCGAGCCAAATAACACATACGATTTGCAAGTTTAACATAATCTGTCGGATAAAATATACAGCTCACTGCTAAGCTCATCTGGCTAGGTGGGGGCAACGTGACATGATTCAGCTATGACATAATATGCCGAATAATCATATATTTGCCCTTGCCCCATTTGGATGTCATTCTAAACCCAGCTACAGATGCAGGGTTAGCTGCGGGGCGCATCAGAAATGCTACATCCGTAATTAATGAACAAGGTATCTATCATTTAAGAGGTCCCACGCGTTATGGAGTTGATCTAGCACAAACGACGAAAGAGGTAGTCGATAATTTGAGAGCGAGCGGAAACTCGAGTGTCGACTGTGGTCATGAGTGAGGCCATAGATGTCTCAGAGATTATTCTTCAACAGTAAAGGAGAAGGAAGGAGCTTGGCAGAGCTGGAAGCTGAAATGCATTGCGCTGTTGGGGGCAAAGCTCAGAGAACAGGAAATGTGACAGCAGAGGGGAGAGAAAGATGTCGGAGTAGGTCCCTCAAAAAAGGTGATATAGTGCAGTCCCCCAGTGATGGGGCTCAACAATGAGGGAGCTCAAAGACCGTGAGTGGGCATGTCGCTCCGCGAGGTGAGCCGAGCAGACCGCCACGCCTACTGAGCTTTTCAGTCTTTATTGGGAACAAACCAATGATCGAAGCAGACTCAATAGTCTGTGGCCCCAATGTGGCGGTGGAATTCACGCAGAAAATATTTTCGCCACAGGTGTAGCAGTCTCTCGTCAGCGGGGGTGATAATGAAATTTTAGGGGAAGGTATACATGGATCAATCTAAGGACTTTACAGTTCGTCTAAAATCGGCATGTGCCTGCGTGCGGTGAAAAAAGAGCTTGAGCAAAAGGAGGGGCGCATTCAAGATTTGGAGCACCGTGCGGAAAAAGCCGATAATGAGATAAAAAAAGGCTAAGGCTGCTGAGACGCCGTCGGCGTGTGCTGCAAACTCGGTTGTCACAGATAGAGTCAACCAGCGCCTGCTAGATCATGCTATGGCCAAGAGAGAGATAGGAAACATGTTTGCCAAAGAGGTTATAAGGACTCGGGCCTATGAAGAAGGCTTTTTTGATGGCCGAAAAATCAGCATTAAAAAGACTAAGGAAAAATTGACAGAAGACGTCTATTAATGCGAGAACCGCTGCTCCAAACACGGTTGGGTTGGGGCCTTACGAGCTACGGACGTTGATTTGGCATTACCACTATTTCAGAATTACAAGTCTCCTGTAATACCCCTGTTCTGTATTATGCTAATTGGGCCTTAATACGTATATGATTATGTGTTTCATACGATTTTGTGTGCCATTAAGTGAAAATATGTGGTTTTGAATTTCTATCTGTTCACCGTAGGAATATCTGTTTGACTACCTGCTTCGGAAATTAAATTGAAGGCCTTATCGGCCACAGAACCCGAAATTGATTGCGCCATTGTGATTAGCGTAATTTTTAGAGCCTATGGTGAAATTTAATTGGAAATTGATTCGGATCAGATTAAATCGATTCAATTATTGAATTAGTGCCCAATTACTTTATTGTTATTATATTGGAATTAGTGGGGCTTTATATAAGGGCCATTACACCTCAATTCCTCTCCTTTTTACACTTTGGCTGATTTTGAACTCAAGAGAGAAGAGAGGGTCGGCTAAGAGAGAGAGGGTGAAGAAAATTGGGGTTTTGATCCTAAAGCTTGAGTCATTTGAAGCTACACTCAAGAAATTGCCATAGATTGGAAGAATTGAGCCTCTAGGTAAGTAATTGACCTTGAATTCAAACGTTTGAATTTGTAATCTTGTGTGTTCAAGGTTTGTTTGTAATCAAGAGCATGATTGAGTTAGTTTTGTTAAAATTGAGGGTTGATATGTGCATGCATGTAAAGAACACCTATGGAATCACAAAATCTAGCATGCGAATTGTAAATTATGAAAGATTAAAAGTGTAATCCCACATGCAAGCATGTTTTTGTTGAGTTTCATGGGAATGAGCACTAATTGCATCATTAGAAGTGGAAATGAAAGTTAATATGGGCATGCATGTTGGTTATTAAAAAGGGGAACCTTGAATGCATGAAATTGCTATGTTAGAGTGAGTTTGATGGGAGATTGGGGCATGCATGTGATTTATTTGTGAAATTGAGCTTCATTGGGTTGTAATTTGGGGTTTATACCATGTTAGTGTAATTATATTTGAGATTTGAGCCATTGCATGCAAGAAATGTTAGCTTGAAGGTCGAAATGGAGCTCAAGAACACAATCTGGAAAACCCAGAATTTTGATGTCCGCTCGAGCAGGGGAAGTGTCGCTCGAGCGGGAAAAATGTGCTCCCAGTACTTTTTGCAGACTTGGTGTCCGCTCGAGCGGGTCAGTTCACGCTCGAGCGGTGGAGTTACGTAGACAGGCCTTCCGCTCGAGCGCCCTATTTCACGCTCGAGCGTATTTTTGATGCAACCAGTACTTTTGCAGGCCTTAAGGGTCCGCTCGAGCGTGTAAGTCTACGCTCGAGCGGGGACCCTATTTTCTGAAATTTTGTTTTCGCATTCTGTGTTTCGTTTCTGTTCTCTTTCACTTGCAAGCACTCTTAGGCATGTGTTAAGCATTGTAAATGAGTTAAAGAGATAAGAATAAGGCCTAAAGAGGAATATGTGAATTAAGGAACGGATTGAATTGTTAATGATCCTTTTGTATTCATGAAATGTGTGGGGTCGAGCTCCAGGGCAAACCAACCAACCGATCACTGTGAGTAATATCTTATCAAAGATATCTGAATCATATGGTTGTCCAATTGCTTACTTCTTACTTCGTCAATTCGATTGGTGGGCAACGTTTTGATATAAATGAATGGACCGAAGGTCGTTTTGTCGTAAATGAATGGACCGAAGGTCGTTTTGACATAAATGAATGGGCCGAAGGCCGTTTTGACATAAATGAATGGGCCGAAGGCCGTTTTGACATAAATGAATGGGCCAAAGGCCGTTTTGACTTAAATGAATGGGCCGAAGGCTATTTTGACATGAATGAGTGGGCCGAAGGCCGTTTTGACATGAATGATAGTTTGACACGAATAATAGATTGACACGAATAACAGTTTGATCTGAATAATAGAATGAATGGGCCAGAGGCCGTTCTGACATGAATGAATGGGCCAGAGGCCGTTTTGACATGAACGAAAGTCCGAGTGGGCCAAAGGCCAGTTTGTTGTGGAAGATAAATGGGCCAAAGGCCAATATGTTTGGAACCACAGTCACTTGACTTAAATTGTGTATATATATGTATGTTAAATAGAAATATGAATTGGGCCCAAGGCCCTTCGGAGTATGTTGTTCTACATATCGTTGTGTCTTCTTATTTGATATTATTCGCTGGGCTATCGCTCACACTCATTCACGTGTTTGTAGGTGAGCCAAGAGAAGTCCAAACCCAGCCCCAGTGAAGTCTGTGAGGAACAACAAAGGTTTTGGAGAGTCAACCCTTGTGTCTCACGCACGAGACCCGTCTTCGCCCATTTTGCTATGTATTGATATTTTGTCATGTTGGCGAAGTTTTTAAGTATGTCTTTATATAGTTTTCATGGGTTGACTTAGTTGGATGATCCTGTCTATATGGAATCTTATGTCACTATGTTTCTATTGTGAGTTATTAACGTACATATGTATGGTTTGTTTTGATGTGCACATATGCACGGCTCTATGGACAAAGTTTTAAATTTTTGCTTCTGTTTGGCCCCTTTACTCTGATGAGTTATGTCTGTTTTGGTTTGAGGCCATAGGTAATCTCAGGGTTACTGGCCGGTTATGTCCTTAACCCACGGGGGCGGGTTCGGGTCATTACATCTCCCTTCAAAGCTTACGACGCCGAAAAGACTTAGATATTAAGAAACATATTATTTTACTTTTGAATTTGTCCAAAGCTATGTATTTGTACCTCTTTGGTGAAATAAATAAATATTTGTTAGACTGCTTTGTTTAATATTTGTATCAATTCTTGTGATAATTGCATATTTCTAGGCCCTATGCCGTTGTATTGCCAAATACACGACCGCTCGTGGTCATATACGAAGCGCGCTTCGAATTCAGAGGCTTATTCGGCCCAAACATGATATCCACAAAGGGCGCTCCGAATTTGGGGTCTTTGTGTTGGCCAATCGTGATAGCCACGAAGCGCGCTCCAAATTTGGAGTCTTTGTGATGGCCAATCGTGATATCCACAAAGGGTGCTCTGAATTCGGAGGCTTATTCACCCAAACGTGATATCCACGAAGGGTGCTCCGATTCAGAGGCTTATTTGGCCCAATTGTCATATCCATGAAGGGTGCTCCGAATTTAGAGTCTTTGTGTGGGCCAATCATGATATCCACAAAGGGCGCTCCGAATTCGGAGGCTTATTCCACTCAAACGTGATATCCACAAAGGGCGTTCCAAATTCGGAGGCTTATTCCACTTAAACGTGATATCCACGAAGGGCGCTCCAAATTCGGAGTCTTTGTGCGGGCCAATCATGATATCCACAAAGGGTGCTCCGAATTCGGAGGCTTATTTGGCCCAAACGTGATATCCATGGAGGGCGTTTCAAATTCGGAGGCATATTCAGCCCAAAGGTGATATTCACAAAGGGTGCTCCGAATTCGGAAGCTTATTCCGCCCAAACGTGATATCCACGAGGGGCACTCCGAATTCAGAGTCTTTGTGTTGGCCAATCGTGATATCCACGAAGGGTGCTCTGAATTCGGAGACTTATTCGGCCTAAATGTAATATCCACAGAGGGCGCTTTGAATTTGGAGTCTTTGTGTTGGCCAATCGTGATATCCACGAAAGGCGCTTCGAATTCGGAGGCTTTTGTTGGCCAACCGTGATGTCCATGAAGGGCGCTCCAAATTTAGAGGCTTATTCGGCCCAAACGTGATATCCACAAAGGGTGCTTCGAATTTGGAGTCTTTGTGTTGGCCAATCGTGATATCCACAAAAGCACTCCGAATTCGAAGGGTTTTTGTTGGCCAATCGTGATATCCACGAAGGGCGCTCTGAATTCGGAGGCTTATTCGGCCTAAACGTGATACCCACGAAGGGCGCTCCGAATTCAGAGTCTTTGTGTTGGCCAATCGTAATATCCACGAAGGGCGTTCCAAATTCGGAGGCTTTTTCATTATTCAACCATTATTAACGAGACATAGATAAAATGGGGAATGCATTACGGAATTCGTAGATGGATATATGTTTGCATAACAGCAAAAATTAGAAACAAACTAGCACGCCGTACAGGTTGGCTTAATGATAAAATTTACGCAAATGTGTGGAATTCCAGGGTCATGGTAAACTTCTGCTAGCCATGTCTAAAAGTCGATACGCCCTTGTTTAGGTAATTGAATCAATCTGATAAGGGCCATCCCTATTGGGGCCTAATTTACCGTCTGCCAGATTCTTAGTAGAAGAAAGCACTTTCTTGAGGACCCGTTCTCTAGGTGTATAACGATGCAACTGCACGCGCTGGTTATATGACTTGGCGAGCTGCTGCTGATACCGCGCCATGCAGACAAGAGCACGATCTCGACGTTCTTCAATGAAAGTCAGATCTAGGGCCAACATCATGTCATTACGGCCCATATCAAAAACCTTAGATTTCAGTGTGGGCAGGCTGATTTCAAGAGGGATGATTGTCTGTGTCCCAAAGCACAAAGGGAACGGCGTTTCCCCAGTAGATCGCCTCGGAATAGTACGATGAGCCCACAATACACTCGGTAATTCTTTAATCCACCTATCTTTGGCTTTTTCCAATCGTTTCTTGATGCCGCCCAGGATTGCTTTATTGGAGGCCTCGGCCTGACCGTTGCTTTGTGGGTATGCCGGCGAAGAAAAGTAGGGCCGAATACCATGTGTGTTGCTTAATTCCTAATAAACACCATAATCGAATTGGGTGCCGTTGTCGGAGATAAGTGCTCTCGGTATGCCGAATTGTGTTATGATGTTTTTCCATACAAAACGTTTAACATCGACATCTTGAATATGTGTTAATGCCTTTGTTTCGACCCACTTTGTAAAATAATCTGTTGTGACGATCAGAAATCGCTTGTTCCTTGGAGCCCGTGGTAATGGTTCGACGATATCAAGTCCCCATTGAGCGAACGACCAAGGATTAGTAATAGAGTTTAATTCTTTGGCAAGCAAACGAGTTAAAGAGGAAAACTTTTGGCATTGTTCGCACATCTTTACGTAGTTCTCGGCATCTATTCACAGGGTCGGCCAATAATACCCCTGTGTTACAGCTCTGTGGGCCAATAAGCGTCCTCCAGCATGGGCACCACAGTTACCTTCATGTATTTCAGCCAAGAGTTCCTCAACTTTATTCGGGTGAACACATTCCAAGTACGGCCCCGAAAGAGATTTTTTATAAAGCTTTTCCTGCGGATCTAGGTAGTATCACAGGGCTTTATTTCGCAGTTTGTAGGCTTCTTTCTTATCCGTTAGGAACTGTTCTGAGGAAAAGAATGCAGTGATAGGGTCCATCCGACTTGGTCCTGGTTCAATGATGTTAATCTAAACTGGTTCAGGAGAGATGATGCTCGGCTCTGCGATGAACCCTACTTCGATTGTTCATTAGACTTTTGAGTTAATGGCGGAGGCTAAACAAACAAGGGCATCCGCATGCGTGTTTTGATCCCAAGTTATCTAATTCAATTCGTGGTGGTCGAATTTCGTGAGCAAGGAATTCGCCGTTTTCACGTAGGTTGCCATGCGGTCATTTTTAGTTGTATACTCCCCTTTCAACTGGTTGATGACTAATTTCAAGTCACAGAAAACAAGCAACCACCGTGCACCAAGGTGAAGTGCGTTACGAAGCCCGGTTAGCAATGCTTCATATTCGGCCTCATTATTTGATGCATCAAAGCCCAGTTTGACCGCCTGCTCGATTATTCCCCTTCGAGGGTCATGATTACTATGCCTGCTCTGTGCCACGTTGGTTAGATGATCCGTCATAGTACATCTACCAAATGTCTCCAACGTATATTTGCTAGTCGGGTTTAGGTTGCACTTGATCAGACTTAAGGTCGACATGGCATCCCGTGAACTCGGTTACAAAGTCGGCAAGCACTTGCCCCTTGATAGCAGTTCTAGGCAAAAACTGGATATCATATTGGCCAAGTTCCAGAGCCCATTTCGAGACTCGCCCTGATGCTTCTACACTGCGGAGCACTGACCGGAGGGGATAGTCCGTTAATACCCCTATGGTGTGAGCCCGAAAATAGTGCATCAATTTTCTTATAGCCAGTATGAGAGTAAGGATGAGCTTTTACAGTGGTAGATATCGCGTTGCGGCGTTGACCCTAGCCTTGCTTACATATAGTAAATTGGTCGCTGTTCCCCGAGTTCTTCTTTTAGTAGCATGGCGCTGACCGCCCGGTTAGATACCGCCAGATACAAGATGAGCAGATTGCCTGCCGATGGAGTTGCCAAAGTGTTTGAATGGACTCCTATTCAGGGGCAAGTGCCAATATGATATCCATTTTTTTCAAACCCGTCCAACGCAGCCTGGCACTCAGGAGTCCATTCAAACACTTTGTCCTGCTGAAGTGTATAAAAAAATTGTCTGCAACGATCTAAGGAACGGCTAATAAACCTATTCAAGGCGGTGGCCATCCCCATCAAATTCTGAACTTCTTTGACCAACCGAGGGGAGCTAAGTTCTAGAATTGCTGTGATCTGCCTTTGGTTGGCGTCTACTCCGTAATGGTTGACAATATAGCCGAGAAATTTACTGGCCCCGATGCCGAATGTGCATTTCGAGGCGTTCAGTTTCATCTTGTACTTTTAGAGAATGTTGAAGGTTTCTGCTAAATGTGCTAGATGGACGTGCTTTTCCGTGGACTTCACCACCATGTCATCGATGTACACTTCCATGGTGCAGCCGAGTTGTTCCTTGAACATAGTGATAACCAGTCTTTGGTAAGTTGCCCCCACATTCTTCAGTCCGAAGGGCATGACCCTGTAGTAATAGGTTCCCCTTGGGGTGAGGAATGCAGTCTTTTCTTGGTCCTCTGGATGCCTGGGAATTTGGTGATAACCCCTGTAAGCGTCCAAGAAGCTCATGCGTTGATGATGTGCCGTTGTGTCCACAAGTTGGTCGATTCTGGGAAGAGGAAAACAATCCTTTGGACAGGCCCTCTTCAAGTCCGTGAAATCGACACAAACGCGCCAAGATCCATTTTTCTTCTTTACAACCGCGGTATTGGACAACCATGTGGGATAACTGACTTCACGAATTGCCTCGGCATCAAGCAATCTATCAATTTCTTCAACAACAGCCGATGCATACTCCGTGGTTGACCGCCAACTTTTCTAAATGATTGGTTTGACTTTTAGATCAACATTTAAACGATGCTGGGCCACGACTGGGTCCACGCCCGGCATCTCGTACAATGTCCACGCAAACACGTCAATGTTGCCGAATAAGAAGGATACCAGCTCGCATCTATCAACTTCGCTCAAGGAGGTGCCGATCATGAAGAATTTGTCAGGACTCCCATTGATTTCGATCCGATCAAGGTCTTCAATTACCTTTTCCCTGGGGATTTTCCCAATATCCTCAAGGCTCTCTCGATCCGGTACTTCAATTGAGTTTATTTCCAGTTCCTTTGGCCTCTTTGTAGCAGTAATAAGATAGCATGCCTGTGCCGATTCCTGAGAACCCCAAATTTGCTCGATGCCATACTCAATTGGAAATCGGAATAGTTGATGGTAGGTGCTCAGCACAGCCTGCATGGTATGCAACCAAGTCCTTCCCATGATAAGATTTTATGGTGACGAGAGTTTGACGACCAGAAATTCTACATCTACTGATCTGAAACCTGCCCATACTGGTAGTGTGATCTTACCCAAGGGATACTTAGGGTTGGCATTGAAGCCGAACAATGGGTAATCGGCTGGCAACAAATCCGAATCAGTGAAGTCGAGTTTAACAAATGTCCTGTAATACATTATTTCCGAGGTACTTCCCTGATCGATGAGAACACGCTCAACTATGAATCTGTTCATGCATAGCTCAACGACGAGGGGATCGGCGCGGGGGATAGTTACTCCATCTAGGTCCGTGTCATCGAAGCTAATCCTCCCAGTTTCATGGGGCTGTTTGGCTAGTGTGATTGGCTTAGGTAGGCTAGGTTGTAACTGAATTGTATGTACCTCGGCTGACGAGGGCAGGCTTTATATCATGTGAATTACACTAAGTAAAGGTGAATCCGGTCGTAGGGCTACCGTGTTCGATGGATTGTTCTTTCGAATGTGTTGCGCCAGCCGGCCGTCTTGTACCAACTCTTCTAGGTGGTCCTTCAGTGCATAACTGTAACGCCCTGAAAATTAACCCTGTTATCACACTGGTAACATAATCATAAAATCCCAAAATGAGTCATCTTTTCCATTGAACTGAGACTTAAGTAATTACAATTCAAATGTTACATTCCCACGATACTCAAGGTCTTGTCCTAGTTCAATGACCTAGATGACTTAACAAAACATGAGCCCTTAAGGCTTACATTTTTACAAATTTACATACAAAAGTTCGATTACAAAATCCCAAAAAAAAGCAAGCTCTAGCATTGGAACCGGTACTTCATCGAGGCTGACCTTCCTTAATTCCTAAAAAACAAGTTAGGGTTGAGCTATATGCCCAGTAGGAATACATTTACACATGTATCTAATTCCCTGAACAAAAGTATGGCATCCATGTGAAATAACAACACAAACAAAGATATATATATAATCCATATCTCACAAGAACTTTCGCAATCTAATTCAGATAAATTTAAATAGTGATATCTAGTTAAATAAGGAAACATTCATAACCATGAAATCTGTGATAACCCTGGTCCGTGTTATGCTAATTAATCTTGATTATGATTGTGATTATGTGTTTGATATGATTTTGAGTGTCATTTATATGAATATATATGGTTTTGAATTTCTATCTGTTCACCGTAGGAAAATCTGTTTGATTATCTGCTTCAGAATTTAAATTGAAGGCCTTATCGGCCACAGAAACCAAAATTGATTACGCCATTGTGATTAGCGTGATTTTTAGAGCCTATGGTGAAATTTTAATTGAAAATTGATTTGGGTCAAAATAATTAGATTCAGAATGGGTAATTAGAGTGCCTTTACTTAAACTTAATCAACGTGATTAAGCAAGCCTATAAATAGGCCAATATACACTTAAGTCCCTCATTTTTGTGAACTCAAAATCTGAAATGTGCTCTAGAGAGAGGGAGGGAGAGAGAGAGAGAGAGAGAGAGAGAGAGAGACGGCTCTAGAGAGAGAGCGGCTCAAATTAAGAATGTTGGTGTAAACACCCCATTTTTTACCGTCCTCAAGACTTGGACGTCATCGTTTGAGCACTCGATGATCATCCATGCTAGTCTTCGTTTTGAGTTTATGAAGGTCTCAACTGTGCGCCTTGCCTTGGAGCCTATCAACTTGTCAGTTTTGTGCTTGGTTATGGACCAAGAGCTTGTGGCTTTGTTTCTGAGGGAAGGGGGTGGCCTGTTGGCCAGCCCTACAACCCATCGGCCAGGCCCCTTGCTCGTCGGCCGTGCCCTCTTTCCATCGGCCATCAGTGGTGGCCGGTCGGCGTCACTGATGGCCGGTCGGCACCTTTAATGGCCAGTCAGCCATACTTCTTGGCCGAGGCCCTTTTCTTTGCTTTTTCAGATATTTTTATTGCCAGCTGTGCCAACTGGTGAGCACAGAACTCATCCTCCATACACGTGTATGAAGGGATTGTAACAAGCCTCTAGCTTGTCCAACAAGCTTGAGACTTGGATTTCTATAAGAGGGGAGGTCCCTCTCCCTTTCCAGAGGTTCAGCAATTTGAGATACAAAACATATCCCTCTCTCTCTATATTTGCACTTGTTTGTGCCTTAAAGTGGTTTTTCTTCACACTTTTGCACTAAAGCACCTAGTGAAACACCTACACTCTTGAGCTGAGGTTCTTGGAGGTTGTATTTGAGTGGTTTAAGCTTGGTTTTGCCTCAGAAGTGGCTTCTTTGAAGTTGTTCTTCAAGGGTGAGTCTTCACCATCTTTAAAGCTTTATTCTTTCATTGCTTATTTGGCCCTATTTGCATGATGTTTTAAGCTGAACTTTAAACTAAAAAAAGCTTCATTTTCAAGTGCTTGAAGTGTTTGTTTGAGGCCTCTTGGTGTTGGGGGTGGTCTACCCCTTTTTGTGCCTTATTTGGCTTTGTTTTATGCTATCCTTTTAGGCCATTGAGATCACCTTTTCTTGGCCTTTTAACCACTGAATTCCAAAGGAATTTTAGTGGTGGAAAGTGTGTTTTGAGGCCTCAAATAGAAGGGGGTTGTCCCCCTCCTCATCTCTTGTTTGCTTGTGTTGGTGGCTCACCAAAAGAGCATGTATTTCTATCTTCTTGAGGCTTTGTTTGAGCACTTTTTTGTGATTTTTCAGACCTGCCATGACTCTGTTTTTGGTTGTTTTGGTCACCTCTTGCATGCTTCTTGTACTTGTAGTATAATCATACTTGTAGCTTTGCAAAGTAGCATGTCTTTCTAGCATATTGAGGCTCTATCTTAGCATGTTTTTGTGACTTTTCTAACATGTTACAACTCTATTTTTGATTGGTTAGAGCATCCCTCATTTGCTTCTTACACTTGTAGTGTAATCCCACTTATTGGCCTTGCATGCTTCATGCTTTATGCCTCTCATTCTAGCGTGTGTTGGCTACACTCCATCATGTTTCTAGCATTTTTTTGACCTACCTTGGGACTATTTTGAGTCACCTTGGCCCTTTGGGGCTTGCTTGATATGGCTATGGTACAAGTGCCTTTGCTAGCCTTAAGCTTTGAGTCTCTTAACATGTCTCATTTGTCATATGTGTATGATTTGGCATCATTTAGAATGTAATTTCAGAGCTTATGTCTTTGCTATACTCCCATGTTTATCATCTTTTCATTGCCTTTGAGAGTTGGCCTTTATGCCTAGTTGATGAGCCATTACATGAGCATCATTATATTGCCTTTCATGCCATCATTTCAGAGCATTTTGGCCATTGTTTGGGCATGCATGAGGTCTATCCATAGTTGGTTTAAGTCCATTGAGCATTGTATAGCATGCCTCTTGTATGATGCCCTTTACTTGCTTTGATGCTTTAGCCTACCATGCATGCGTTGTTCATATGTTAGAACCTTGTGCATGCCATATTAACATTGTTAGATAGGCATGTTGTGTGTGTTGCATTGTGTTTGGATTGGAGGAATGTCACACGTTTCATACTTGAAGTGATGAAACGCGCCTCATTTCTCGGTCGCCGACCCTCTTGATCAAGCATGATAGAGGTGGAGGCCCTTATGTGTTATTTGTGTGCATTCATTGACATTGACTTCTGTAACTTGGCCTCTTTGGCCATCATGCATTGAGATGCGTGATTGGTGGCTCGAGAGCCGAGCACTACACTCCTTTGAGCTTGAGACATGATAAGGAGTGTAGTTACACACACATTTTCTTGCAAATACACTGACATGCCTCTGTTTGTGCTCTGTTGCAGCAAAAGGAGAAATTGCAGGAAGCAGTGGCCGACCGGCCACCAAGTCTGACGATCGGCTATCAAAAGTGGCCGATGACCATCAACCTTGGCTGATGGCCATCCCTCTTGGCCGACCATCCCTCAGCATGTTCCTAAGGTGGGTCAGAAGCATTCTGGAAGTTGGCACAATTTTCAAAAATATAAAAGAGTGCAAACAGAGGCATCATGAGGCACAGTAGTGGATTTCTGAGCGAAGGCGACCGAGCATGCATGTTCCCTCACTTCCCAAGGCCATTTGTTTAAATTGCTTAGCTCAACTAGTTCATTAGCTTAGTTATTTTGTAATTAATTAGTTAAGTGTTTAATTAATTAATTTGGTTTGTATTTAATTAGCTTAAATTAGTTAGTTGTTCAAATTCATTTGTGTTGTAATATTTAATTAGCTAAGTTAGTTAATTAGTTGGTTTGTAGATAAGTAGCTTAGCATAGCTAGCTTAGCTTACTCATTCGGACCCTCCGTCGAGAGGGCAAATGTTGTAGTAAGTGCGCGTCTGTGTGTGAATGTCTTCCAACCCCACGTCTTTCTCCCTTTTATTTACCAGCTTTTGATGGATAGTTTTAGAGCATGTTTCAATTAGCATACTTATGCTTCGCATGCATGCATCATTCATTCGTCTTGCATGCACCGGGTTCGGCGCATCATACAAACTGCATTGAATTTCAATACTTACTTGAATACGTGTTTCAAAGCATGTTATCAAGTGTTGCATTCATATGCCATTTTAAATAGCCGAGCCTATTTTAGTTGCATTTTGCGTGTGTTGCATTAGGCATCTTAACATAGCTAGGATCATGCATTGATTACTAACTAGCTTCTGTTTTGGCTCGGTGTACACTGTGAGTGTTTACGCTTTAGCATCCTTGCATGTGTGTAAGTGATTGCCATGATAGCATGCTTGCCATGAGGCTATTTGCTTAAATGATTAACTGCATGAATGCCTGTGGATGAAGGCTTCATTGCTTGAATTGGAACAATTCATCAAAATGTGCGTTTTAAGCCCACTTTGCAGAGTGACAAAATCATGTTGTTTTCTAACCCCACTTGAGGGTGGCAAATCCGCGTCTTAGCCTACTTGAGGGTAGCAACTTCAAACCATTTTTGCAAACAAACATGAGATGTTTTGTTCCAAATTGAGTGATTTAGTCTATACTTATATGTTGTGCACATCACATGGTAATTCTAGATTAACAAACTGGAATAAGAACACGTGTTTTCAAAAACAACATGTCATGTTAGTAGAGGCCAATCTTTGATCGGGCGAGCGGGGGTTCTCATTTCAGGACCTTCCCCTCTCGTACCCAAGTTCTCGAGCCGAGGCAACTTTAGTGATGACGGACACGTGGCTTTAGGCATGAGTCAGGGTTTCCTAAATTTTTCAAAATAAAATATTTAGGTGGCGACTCTGAAATCTGGCAAAGCAGTCCATGTTTGGCGCTTTCTGATTAAAATCGATTTTCTAAAACGATTTGCCGGATTTGGACTCTTTGGTGATTTATCAGTTTTACATTGCACTTTGTGAGATTAGATTCAGAACCATGACAGGAGTCCGAACTGTAGTAGCTAGAACTACAATTCGCGCCCTCGCGCGCGGAGTGGAGTTCGGGCGGTCTACAGTTGGCTCAAAGCTTGGGGAATGGAAGCTAAACTAAAAAATTTTGCTAGAATTTGTGAAGATTGAAGCTCCTAGGTGAGTATTTGAGCATAAATTCATAAGTTAAGTTTGTAATTTTGTGAATTCAAAGAGAATATGTAACTAAGAGAAAGAATTAAGTTGTAATTAATGAATTTGGAGTCAATGATGCATGCATGTTTAGAATTGCCATGAATTTGCATAAGCTAGCATGTAACATGTTAATTATGAAAGATTGGGCATTGAATCATACATGCAAGCATTGTTTTGTTGAGTTTCATGGTTATAAGCACCATTTGTACCATTTGTAATAGAAATGGAGTCAAGAATTGACATGCATGCATGATTGATGAAGATATGAAGTTTGAATGCATGAATTTAATGTATTGGAAGTAAGTTTGGTATAATTTGGATTTGCATGTGATTGATTCATAAGATTTGAGCTTCATAATGTAGTAAATTGGTGTTTGTAGCATGTTAGTAGTTGTATATGAGAATTGTGGGTTATAAAATGCAAGCTATGTTAATTTGAATGCAAGTCTGAAGCTCAAACTAGTTGCTGGAAATTCTAGAATTCGGCATGTCCGCTCGAGCGGGGAAAGCGCCGCTTGAGCGTGAAATACTAGTTCCCAGAAATTTTGCAAACATGGACGTCCGCTCGAGCAGGTAGATTTACGCTCGAGCAGGGGGCCATGTAGTTTGACTCTTAGTTCGAGCGTCCGAAGTCACGCTCGAGCGTAAAAATGAAGTAACCAGTACTTTTGCAGACCAAAGGGGTCCGCTCAAGCGGCAAAAGCTGCGCTCGAGTGGGGATCCCTGTTTCAAATATTTTGAAAAGTGGTTTTGTGATTTGTTTTCCATTCTCTTTCATTTCTAAGCACTCTTACGCATGCATTGAGCATTGTGACTGCATTAAAATGATAAGAAATGAGCCTAAGAGGAATGTATAAATTAAGAACGGATTGAATCGTTTGTGACCCATATGTGTTATGTAATGTGTAGGGTCGAGCTCAAAGGCAAACCCACCGGTAGAACACTGTGAGTAATATCTTAGTAAAGATATTTTCAAGTACGTTACTTTCCGAATGCTACTTCTGTATAAGCTTCATGGATTTGTTGATTTGAAATATGAATGAGTATTCTATATGCCTAATTTTGTATAAGGCCGTTTGATATGTTTGATATAACTGAATTGGGCCTAAGGTCATTGGACATGAATGATTGGGCCAAAGGCCGTTAGATATGAATGACTGGGCCAAAGGCCGTTAGACATGAATGCAAAGATGGGCCAAAGGCCGTTTGAATATGTCATTGGATATGTTTGAATACCGTGATGGGCCAAAGGCCGTTTGAATGAAAGGGATCATGATCATGAATATGAAATACACATGGATATAAATATAAAGAGAATGGGCCCGAGGCTGTTTGATACGCCTGATATATTCGAATTGGGCTCGAGGCCGTTTGATATGTTTGAATTGGACCAAAGGTCATTTTGAATAAAGAGTTGGACGGACCAAAGGTCGCTTCGTATAGATAAGCCCGAGGTCGTATTGTTTTATATAAGAATTGGACCTGAGCTCGTTTTGCATATGGATATGATGTGTTGGACCCAAGGTCGTTTTGCTTTGTTGAGATTTGTAAATCTAGTGTGAATGAGAAGAGTGGTTCAAATGTGTACATTATAAATGTGATTCATTTATGAACGAACCTCATTCATTAACCTCTTTATTTTGGTATTATTCATTGGGCATTAGCTCACTCTTATCTATATGTATGTAGGTGAGCAAAGGGATGTTCAACCCCAGCCTTAGTGGAATTTAAGAAAGGAACCCGAGTTTTGTGAAGTCAGCCCAGGTGCATCACGCAAGAGGCTTTGTTTATGATCTTTTGTATTTCTTCTGCTATTTCTGTTGGTCGTGATAGACCGTTTATGTGTATAAGCTTTTTGTTTAGCTGACTATGTGTTTGAATGATCCTGGGTATACAAGATGTTAACTATTGATATGTGGTGTGAGTTATTATTAAGTACATGTGAAATGTTTTGATATGCCATGTAAGCATAGCTCATTGTACAAAATTTTTAAGTCGTTTCCGTTTGGCCCCTTAACTCTGATGGAGTATATTCTAATCTGATTTGAGGCCGTAGGTAATCTCATGATTACTGGCCGATTATGACCTTAATCTATAGGGGCGGGTTTGGGTCATGACAGAGTGGTATCAGAGCACGCGTTAATAACTCACACACTTGTTCAAATGAGCCATAAGGTGTCTAAAAAAGACTTAAGATGCATTCATTTGATAAGTACATGATGTAAGCATTGAGAACATGTGATTATATGAGATATGAATTGTTGCACTAATGTGTACAACAAGTTTTGCTTTGTTATAATGCATGTACATGGACATGCGAATCAGGAAACCCTAACTCGTGCCTAAGGCCACGTGTCCGTCATCACCAAAGTTACCTCGGCTCGGGAACTTGGGTACGAGAGGGGAAGGTCATGCAATGAGCACCCCCGCTCGCCCGATCAAAGATCAGCCTGTACTAAGCATGATATCTTGTTTTTGAAAACACATGCATTCTTATTCCGGTTAATTAGCTAGAATTACTATGTGATATGCACAACACACAAGTATAGACTAGATCGCCTAATTTGGAACAAAGCATCGCATATCCGTTTGTTTGGAAATGGTTTTGAAGTTTGCTACTCGCAAGTAGGCTAAAACACGGATTTCAATGAATCATTCCAATTCAAGTAATCCAACCTTCACCCACAGGCATTCAAGCAATTATATCACATAAGCAATTAGCCTCGTGGCAAGCATGCTGTCATGTTAACACTCACACACATGCAAGATGCTAAAGCATAAACACTCACAGTATACTCCGAGCCAAAACAAAGAACTAGTTAGTAATCAATGTATGATCCTAATTCATGTCAAGATGGGTAATGCAACACAGGAAAAATGTAACTAGAATAGGCTCAACTATTCTAAGATGGCATATGAGATGCAACAATTCAATACATGTATTCAAGTAGGGACTGAAATACAATGCAGTTAGTATGATGCGCCGAGCCTGGTGCATGCAATACAGATGAATGGATGCAAACAAGAGAGCATAAGGTATGTGTGGACGCGCCCCGAAGGCCTATGCTTTTCCACAGTTCGGACTCATTTGTGTCACGGTTCTTAATCTGATCTTGCAAAGTGCAATGCAAGACTGATAAATCACCAAAGAGTCCAAATCCGGCAAATCATTTTGGAAAATTAATTTTTAAGAAAAAAGTGCCAAACATGGACTGCTTTGCCAGATACAGAGTCGCCACCTAAATATTTTATTTTGGGGAAATTTAGGAAACCCTGACTCGTGCCTAAGGCCACGTGTCCGTCATCACCAAAGTTGCCTCGGCTCGGGAACTTGGGTACGATTGGAGAAGGTCATCTATGAGCACCCCCGCTCGCCCGATCAAAGATCGGCCACTACTAAACATGATATTTTGTTTTGAAGACATATGTGTTCTTATTCTAGTTAATTAGCTAGAATTGTTATGTGATGCGCACAACACACAAGTATAGACTAGATCGCCTAATTTGGAACAAAGCATCGCATATCCGTTTGTTTGGAAATGGTTTAGAGTTTACTACTCGCAAGTAGGCTAAAACACGGATTTCAACGAATCATTCCAATTAAGGCAATCCAACCTTCACCCACAGGCATTCAGGCAGTTATATATCACGTAAGCAGATAGCCTCATGGCAAGCATGCTATCATGGCAACACTAACACTCATGCAAGATGCTAAAGCATAAAAGCTTACCTAGTACTCCGAGCCAAAACAAGAAACTAGTTAGAAATCAAGCATGATCCTAGTTCATGTTAAGATGGCTAATGCAACACATGCAAAATGCAACTAAAATAGGCTCGGCTATTCTAAAAATGGCATGTCAAATGCGGCAACTCGATACACGTATTCAAGTTAGAATTGAAATACTATGCAATTAGTATGATGCGCCGAGTCGGGTGCGTGCAATACGAATGAATGTATGCAAACATGCTAACATAAGGTATGCTAATCGAAACATGACCTAAAACTAACCATCAAAAGCAGGTAAGTAAAAGGGAGAAAGACGTGGGGTTGGAAGACATTCACACACGCACGCACACTTATTACAAATTCGCCCTCTCGACGGAGGGTCCGAAAGAATAATACAAACCGAATAATAAATCAACTATCCTAGCTAATTAATTATTACAAACTCTTAATTAATTAACAAATTAACTACAAAACAATCTAAGTATGAAACTAAAGAGGCTGCCGCAGCTCCGCCTCGAGATGGTTGAATGATGCATGCTCGGTTGCCTCGCTCGGAAACCCATTGCCATGCCACATGTTGCCTCTATTTGCACTGTTTTGCATCTCTGAAAATTATGAAAATCCTTGGGATGCTTCTAAAACACTCCCTGAGCACTGTGGGAGGTCACCGGCCAAGAGATTAAGTCACCGGCCATGGGAAAATGATCATCGACCAAAAGTGGAGCCCTCGGCCAGGTCAAGTTAGCCGGCCAGCACTGAAGACGGCCGACCGGCCATCCTTTACTGCAGAATACTGTTTTTGCTGCAACAGAGGACAGACAGTGCATGGCAACATGTTTACAAGACAATGTGCGCACGACCACCCTCCCTATCATACTATGAACTCAAGGGAGTATGGCTCTCGACCCTCGGACCACCAATCATGCATTTCAATGCATAATGGCCAAAGGTACCAAGTGTGCAAATCAATATGGAGTGAATGCAACAAACACATGAATGCCTAGAACTCTATCATGTTTGATCAAGAGCGTCGGCGACCGGGGATTGAGGTACGTTTCGTCACTTTAAGTATGAACGTCCCTCATTCCTCGTGTTTCGTTTGACACCCCAAACCAAACAAAATGCAATGCTTGTATGCCAAATACGATGTAACATGGAAACATAATGCAATGTAACATGAGCATGCCAAAAATGCAATGTGACTCAAGCATGTACACAAGACTAAGGTAACAAACATGTCAAATGCAATACAACCTAGGCATGCAATTCAAACTAATGTAACATGAACATGCCAAGTATGCGGCAATGTTATGTGATGCAACTAGCTAAGCATCATGCAATATACCGAACACGCAAACATGATGCAATACAAGCATGCAAATATCATGAATGCAAACATGCTCAAATGGACTTAAACCAAAAGGCACCAACATGCGAAACAAACATGTACACATATTGGTCTAAACACTATGCAACAATGCACAATCCTCAAACATGAGCAAAATGGGACAAACATGAGAACATGATAATGCAATGAACTCTGAAATCATGTGAAGAATGATGCCAAATCATATACACAAGTGAAGCATGGCATGCCAATGGGTTCAACACTCAAAGCTAGTCAAGGAGCTCATACCATGGCCATGTCAACCAAGCCCCAAAGGGCCAAAGTGACCTAAGACAGTCCTAGGGTAGACCAAAACAAGGCTGAAACATGCATGGAATGAGGCCGAAACATGCTATGAAGGCGAGCATAAAACAAGACGCATATAAGGCCCAAAAGGGAGAATCCACTACACCTACTACAACTAATCATGGCATGAATTAGGCCAATAAAATCAGAGTTATAATATGTCAAAATAAGCCCCAAAACCCAATGAGAAGGAATCCCAAAGACCTAATCATGGAAGCATATACAATGGTCCAAACATGGAGCATAAGACAATAACTCTTCAAAGAGTTGAAAGGATGGCGAATGCAAGCATACAAGCATGGAACATGGACTAAAATACCATGACAAGTGATGCCAAATCACTAAAATGGCCCAAGTAAAGCATGCTAACGACTCACACACTCAAAGCTAACAAGCTAGAATGCATGGTGGCTATACAAGGCATGGCAAACATGACCAAGACAACACCAAACAGAGCATAAGCATGATAAAACAAGGCTAAAAACTTCTCAAAGTTAAGTCAAAACATGCAAGCATGATGGTCTAAATGTAAGATGCATGTCATGCAAACATGTAAGATTACTCTACAAGTATGTGAAGTATGCAAGATGCCATCAAACCAACATGGAATAGAGTTAAGGCAAGTCCTAAAAGCCACTAAAAAGTGTTGAAATAGAACCAAGACATGCTAAGCAAACATGCTAATGTTATGAGCCATTTATGCTAGCAAGTGAGACACAAAGGGAGAGGGGTGTCCCTCCCCTATTCAAGACCTCAAAACCACTTCTCCACCACTGAAAATCCTCTGAATTTCAGTGGTGAGAAGGTTAAAATAAGATGATCCCAAAGCCCAAAAGTAAAGGCACAAAACAAGGCCAAACAAGGCCTAAGAGGGGGTAGACAACCCCCAACCCAAAAGTGACCTTAAGCAACCATAACAAGTATACAAAATCAGAACTTTTTGTAGTTTAGAGTCAAGCTTAAAATAATATAGAAGTATGTGTAAAAGCTTAAGCCAAAATGGGGTATAAAAGAGTAGTTTCTCACCATTGAAGAACACCAACTCCAGCACCTCCTTTTGATCAAAACCAACTCAAAAACTCTGAAAACAACTCCTTAGCACCTCAGTAACTAAAGGATAGTGTAACACTAGGTGCCTTAGTGCAAAAATATGAACAAAAACACCCTTTAGAACACTATTACACACACAACTATCTAGAGAGAGGAGATATAGAGAGAGAGTGATAAATATGCTCTATCTCAGATTGTTCAACCTCTGGAAAGGGAGGAGAGGACCTCCTCTTATCGAAAATCCAATTCCAAGCTTCCAAGGGAAGCTAAGTGTAAGGATGAAATCCCTCCATACACGTGTATGGAGGGCAGAGTCTGTGCTCACCAGCTGGCACAACTGGCATGCACAATGGCTGAAAAAGGCAAAGAAAATGCCTCGGCCAGAAAAAGTGGCCGATCAACCAAAACAATGGCCGGCCGACCAACTAAAGTGCCGATCGACCAATACATTTGGCCGGTGGCAAGAAAACAAGGTCGGTGGCTTCAGGCCATGGCCGGTGGGTTGAGGGGATGGCTAACAGGCCACCCTCTTCCCTCAGAAGCAAAAACACAAGTGTTTGGTCCACAACCAAGCACGAAACAAACTAGTTGAGAGATCTTGAGGCAAGGCGTGCAACCGAGACTTTCGAGAACTCAAAACGAACACAAACATGGATGATCATCGAGTGTTCAAACGATGACGTCCAAGTCTTGAGGACGGTCAAAAATGGGGTGTCTACAGTTGCCCCTCTTTGACAGAACTCGAAAGTCATAACAATGACGAGAGTGAATGTCAAAGCCCAGAGACGACCCATTTTTGACAAGGTCGAAGACTTAGACAAAGCATACAAAACACAGATAAAGAAATGTGCCCGAAGCTAGGGGCAAGATGCAGGAACAATAAACAATGCCATAACTCTGTTTGCACTGCTCTGTACCTCTGCAAAGTGTGAAAATTCCCAACACACTTCTGATTCACCCCATGGGCACAGTGGGAGGCCATCAGCCAAAACTCATGGTCATCGACTAAGATAAACAGGTCATCGACCAAATATGAAGCCATCGGCCAAACACTTGTAGTCGACCGGCATTGAAGATGGCCAATCGGCCATTCCTTCCTGTAAAATGCTCTTTTTGCTACAGCAGAGGACAAACAGAGAATGGCAATGCATTTACAAGACCATGTTTGCAACTACACCCCTTATCATGTTTAAGACTCAAAGGAGTGTAGTTCTCGACCCTCGGACCATCAATCGCGCATTTCAATGCATGATGGCCAAAAAAGTCAAGTGTACAATTCAATATCAAATGAAATGCACAAAACACATAAGGGACCTTAACCTCTATCATGTGTGATCAAGAGGCAAGGCAATGCACACACAATGCTATGCAAACTAAGCATGCAAGCAAGCATGCAATGGAACTAATATGCAACAACATATAATGTACTAAATATGTAACAAGCATGCGACAACATGCAAGGCAAGATGGATGAGCATGCAACATGTCAATTAGCAAGCATGTGACAACATGCAATATGACAAGCATGCAACAAGCATGTAAGCATAATGTAAAGTAGCAACTTTGAACAACATGGTAAATGGTCTTAAACTAAATATGGACAGACCTCAGCCACACCCAAAATCAGTGGCCAAAGTTATGAATTGGAAGCATGAAAATGCAAAACAAACATGCACATGTAAATGGTCCAACAACTAGACATAGTAGGGCAACTTTCAAGAGCACTTAAAAGGGGACAAATATGGACATGTGACAAACATTATAAGCTCTGAGATCATGCATGGAAAGGTATCAAACCAACCAAACAAAGCAAGCAAAGCATACAAGAAAGCCCAAAGCTTAAGGCTACCCAAGGGACTCAAACCATAGCCACAAGAATCAAGCCCCAAAGGGCCAAGGGCACTCAAAATAGTCCCAAGGCAGGTTAAGACAAGACCAAAAACATGCTCAAAACTAGCCAACATAAGCTAGAATACAACTCCAAAAGGCATGAGGCTTGCAAGGCTACAAAGGGGTGTTACACTACACCTATCAAAACCAAACATGGCATGAATTATCCAATGAAAAATAGAGTTATGGCATATCAAAATAAGCCCAAAAACCCACTTAGATGGCATCCCAAAGACCTAAGCATGGAGGCATACACAATGGTCAATTCATGAGGCATAAGGCATCAACTCTTTAAAACATTAAAGGAGTGATAAGTGCAAGTGTATGAGCATGAAACATGGATTGAAATAACATAACAAATGATGCCAAATCATTGAAATGAGCCAAGTAATGCATGCTAGAGGACTCAATACTCAAAGCTAAAAAGCTAGATTGAACCATGGCTATACAGAGCAAGTCATGCATGACTAAAACAACCTAAATCAGAGCTAGAGCATGCTAAAACATGGACAAAAGCTTCTTGAAGTTAAGCCAAAACTATGTTAGAATGACATGTTAAGGCATGATGCATGTTAAGGCAAATGAGAGGATTGTAAGACAAGTACATGAAGCATGTAAGAGCCAACTAAACCCACCTAAAACAGAGTCATGGCATGCTAAAACAACACCAAAAACCCACTAAAATGGAGTCAACATAAGCTAGAAAGACATGCTCAAACATGAAGCATATAGGACTAGTTTGTGTGATTTACACTACAAGTGTATTAGGTATGCATGGAATGACAAAACCAAGCAAAAAGCAGTGTTGCATCATGGAAAAACAAAGCCTAATATATACTAAAATGAAGCTACAACAAGCTAAGCCAACATGCTACCAATATAAGCCCCTTATGCAAGCATACAAAACAACAAGGAGAGGGGATGGCCCTCTCTTATTTAGGACTCCAAAATCACCTTTCCATCAATGAAAATCCTCTGGATTTCAGTGGTAGAAAGGTCATACAAAACCTAAAACAAGGGCCAAAAGAGATGGCCTAAAACAAGGCCTAACAAGGCCTTGGAGGGAGGAGATGACCCCCAACCAAAAGGTGACCTCAACCAAAGATTTAAAGCATGTAAGAACAAAACTTTTATCAGTTATGAGTTAAGCTTAAAAAAATAAGCAAGTAGGTCTAAAAACTAAAACAAGAATGAGGGTTTAAAAGCAAGGAACTCACCCTTGAAAACCACCTTCAAGAACAATGCTCCAGCAGCCTTCTTTGATCAAAACCAGCCCAAGAACACTAAAATCGACCTCAAGGGACCTCAGCGCCAAGAGGATGGTGTTCTAGTGTGTGTTTGTGTACAATAGTAAGACAAAATGACACTTTTGAAGCACAAAATGAAGAATCAAGGCAAGATAGATACAAAACTATATCTCACTCTAACCCTAATTTTTCTGAACTTCTGGAAAGGGAGGAGGAGCTCCCTCTTTATAGAAGTTCAATTCCTAAGCTTGTTGAGCAAGCTAAGCAATTGAATCAAACCCCTCCATACACGTGTATGGAGGATGTGAATTGTGCATGCTAGCTATGACAGCTGGCATAAAATATCTGCATAAAGCAGATGAACAGGGCGCGGCCAGAAAATATGGCCGATCGACCAACATAAGTGCCAACCGACCAAAAAAGGTGCCGATCGGCCAACACTTTTGGCCGATGGAAAGAAAACAAGGCCGATGGCTTCATGCCTTGGCCGATGGGTTGAGGGGATGGCCAACAAGCCACCCTCTTCCCTCAGAAGCAAAAACATAAGTGCTTGGTCTACAACCAAGCACAAAACAGACAAGTTGAGAGATCTTGAGGCAAGGCGCGCGACCGAAACCCCCAAGAACTCAAAACGAACATAAGCATGGATGATCATCAAGTGTTCAAACGATGACGTCCAAGTCTTGAGGACGGTCAAAAATGGGGTGTCTACAATATGATATGTTGGACCCAAGGTCGTTTTGCTTTGTTGAGATTTGTAAATCTGGTGTGAATGAGAAGAGTGGTTCAAATGTGTATATTATAAGTGTGATTCGTTTATGAATGAACCTCATTCATTAACCTCTTTATTTTGGTATTATTCATTGGGTGTTAGCTCACTCTTATCTATATGTATGTAGGTGAACAAAGGGACGTTCAACCCCAGCCTTAGTGGAATTTAAGAAAGGAACCAGAGTTTTGTGAAGTCAGCCCAGGTGCCTCACGCAAAAGGTTTTGTTTATGATCTTTTGTATTTCTTCTGCTATTTCTATTGGTCGTGATAGACCATTTATGTGTATAAGCTTTTGGTTTAGCTGACTATGTGTTTGAATGATCCTGGGTATACAAGATGCTAACTACTGATACGTGGTGTGAGTTATTATTAAGTACATGTGAAATGTTTTGATATGCCATGTAAGCATAGCTCATTGGACAAAATTTTTAAGTTGTTTCCATTTGGCCCCTTAACTCTGATGGAGTATATTCTAATCTGATTTGAGGCCGTAGGTAATCTCATGATTACTGGCTAGTTATGACCTTAATCTATAGGGGCGGGTTCGGGTCATGAAAAAATCAATCCACATGCATTCCATCACATGAACCCAATTGAGAACAACCAATTATTTTTATAAACAAACCCTACATTCGCCGGCTACTATACAGCGGGGAGTGGGCACCCAAGAAAATCATCTGTTTTTCCACTTTCGTCGGCTACTATAGGCGGGACTGTGTGGACACCCAAAAACGTTTCCCCACATTCGTCCAGCGATAAGCCTAGATAGGGCAATTGGGCACCTTTTAAAACTCCCCGCGTGGGTACAACACCACACCACCTTTACACATTACCAACTCACACATGGACTCATGCATGCTTAATAATTAAATGACGTTTCAATTTCACAATTAAACATCATGTATCATCATCATAGATAACATCACACAAAGCTCAAGGGATAATAGCATTCAAGTTGTCATCCCTCTAACTACATCAATACCCACATTTCCTCTCTTCATTATCCATCAAACTCCATGAGTCAATAAAATATTCCATTAGTTAGAACATTCTCTAACCATTTGGGAACTTAGGTTTTCTCTAAATTTTGGGGGTTTCTACTCCTTGCCACAAATCTAGTTCTTTAACCATATCTACCCATATATTTAGGAAGAGAAATTAGGGATTTCAAACAGAATACTAAGCAAAAGAACATTTATATGAAAAGTGGGTTTTTATTCAACAAATACTTAAATTAATGCAACTAATTCTTCAATTGGTTCCCATTCACACACAATACCATGAAATTTCGTCCAGAATGAAGAGATACAAGGGTAAAAGTATCCCTACCTCAACTATCAAACCCCAAATTTGAACTTCTTCGCGAATCTATCGTAAATCCCCAATCCAATCGGAAGATAATGCCATCCTTCATGTGTTCTTCATCCCCAACCAACAAATTTGGGTGGATTTCAATGGTATGGAAGCTATTTGAAGATGGAGATTTAGGGTTTCCAAGAGAAGGAAAAAAGGAATCAAGAATAGAAGAAAAGAGGTGTCAAAATGATCTAGAGTTGCTATGTTTAAAAAGTTGTCATCGATCAAGAAGGCCCGCTCGAGTGGAGAAAGAGGGATCTCAGAAGTTTTACAGAGCTAAAATGGAATTACTGGAGGCTAGCATTTCACGCTCGAGCGGACACGCCTGCAATGAAACAAAATACTAAGGGTAACAGTTCTACGCTTGAGCGGCGGTTTCCCCGCTCGAGCGAACCTGGAAACAAATTGTCACAATCTCTCCCCCTAAGGAAATTTCGTCCCCGAAATTGGTTTCTAGCCCCCACCTGCTATAAGTAATGACAATATCAACAAAAGAGGTATAAACACACACACATATTCTAGTTTTCTATTATTATTATTACACCATTCATTAGTCTTTACGCATCTCACCAATAATTAATATGCATGCACATATCTATAAACATTTCCACTTGGACACGTAACCGATAGTAGAGATATACTACAAGAAATTCGTTTACTCTTAATACAACTACAAGTTAAGGTCAAACATTCACCACAACATCTAATTTAAACATAACACTACTTCAAAGTCAAAGTCAAAATAAAGGAACATTAAGAGTTTGAGGCTCAAGATTAACTACATTAGTTACTTAAGAAGTGTAAGGAATTTAATACATTAAGGATCTGAGAATAGTTCGGGTTATTTCTCGCGAACTTCGGCTTCTCGCTCCCATGTTGCTTCCTCCACACCATGATGATACCACAACACTTTAACCACAACCACACCTCTTAACTAGATTCACCAAGGTATACACCCCTTTTTTCTCAAAACAATACATTTTCAGTGTTTAAGTATGAAACAATGCTCAATGCAGGATGTATGAATAAATAGTTTCAATTCGCCTAATCCTCATGCATTTTCTACAATAATCAAAGCTATTCTCCACCGATAGCCTAAAACAGATATACGCACAGACTGCTCGAGTGATCAAAACACCGCTCGAGTGTCAGACACAATAAGTGACATCACTCGAGCGCATAATGACCCTCTCCCAGAAGTTTTGCATACAACAGAAGACCGTTCGAGCGCAAGAAATACTGCTCAAGCGAAGATCACCCTACTTCCAGAAGTTTTTCAGACCTGTAAAAATACTGGGAGACCTCAAAGACCGTTGAAGCAACCAAAACATCGCTCAAGCAAACAAGAAGAAAACTGGACAACAACTCTTTTGAAAAACTAACTCTCAACCTATTTCAAACATAACCAACAATCAACCCAGTTGCGAACAATATAAACAAGGGCATGAACAACAATTAAAGACATGGAATCCCAGATCTAAGAGCATTAAATGGGTTGGGTCTAAACCAGAACCGTTATAATCTCCCCCTTAAGAAATTTCATCCCCGAAATTTAAATCAAACCAATAACCGCCGAATTTAAATCAAACCATTGACCATCCACACTAGTAATAATGATAAAACAGAGTCTTTTAACACAAAATATTACAGTTCAACTTTCCAAAATATTTACAATGTTCACAATTTACAACATGAATAAAATTTTCAATACAAGTCTCAAACATCAACAAATAGGTCTGGATACTTCTCACAGACTTTCACCTCACACTCCCAAGTCACCTCCTTGAGTCCATGGTGTTGCTACAATACCTTAACCAATGGAATAGTCTTTCCCCTCAAGACTTGATACTGAGTATCTAACACTTGAACTGGTTTCTTTTGGTACAAGGCATCCTCATCTACCTCTAACTCAATCCAATCCAGCATGTGTGAAGGATCGTGCTCGTATTTTTGGAGCATACAAATATGAAGCACGTCATGGACCTTGGAAAGTTAGAGCGGTAAGGCCAAACAATCAGGAAGCCTCAGACAAATGGACAATCCCAAATGTCAAACTATAGACACCCTATTTTTGACCATCCTCAAGACTTGGACGTCATCGTTTGAACACTTGATGATCATCCATGCTCGTGTTCGTTTTGAGTTCCCGAAGGTCTCGGCTGCACGCCTTGCCTTGGAACCTCTCAACTTGTCTATTTTGTGCTTGGTTGTGGACCAATGACTTGTGGTTTTGTTTCTGAGGGAAGAGGGTGGTTGGTTGGCCATCCCTACAACCCATCGGCCAAGCCTTGTGCCCATCGGCCTTGTTTTCTTGCCATCGGCCATCAGTTTTGGCCGGTCGACACTCTTTTTGGCCGATCAGCCATTTTTTTGGCCAAGACCCCTTTCTCTGTTGTTGCAGATACTTTTCTTCCAGCTGGTGCCAGCTGTTGGTCACTCGGTGTATCCTCCATACACGTGTATGGATGGATTTTAACAAGCCCCAAGCTTGCTCAACAAGCTTGGTACTTGATTTTCTATAAGAAAGGAAGCCCCTCTCCCTTTCCAGAGGTTCTGAGATTTTTGATATAGAAGATATATCTCTCTCTATATTTCTTCCTCTCTCTCTATATTTGTGTGAGTTTATGCCTTAAAGGGTGTTTTGTCTTCACTTTTGCACTACAACACCTAGTAGAGCACCTTTGCTTTGTTGCTGAGGTATTAGAGGACCTTGTTTGGACTCTCAAAGTTGGTTTATTTGGCTCAGAAGTTGCTGTTCTAAAGAGGTTCTTCAAGGGTGAGTCTCTTACCTCTTTAAAGCTTTATTTTCATAGTTTGTTTAGCCAACTTTGCATGCTTCTTTTGGCTTAGCTTTCAACTGAAAAAAGTCTTGTTTTGAAGTGCTTAACATGTTTGTTTAAGGCCTCTTTAGTGTTGAGGGTGGTCTACCCCCCTCCCCCCTTTGTGCCTTGTTTGGCCTTGTGTTGAGCCACCTCTTTGAGCCTTTGTGATCACCTTTATTTGGCCTTTCTACCACTGAATTCCAGAGGAATTTCAGTGGTGGAAAGTGTGTTTTGAGGCCTTAAATAGGAGGGGGTTGTCCCCTCTCCTCTTCTCTTGAATGCTTGCGTTGATGGCTCACCAAGTTGCCATGTTTTTATACCTCTTTGTGGCTCCATTTCAGTATGTCTTAAGCCTTGTTTTTCCATGATATAACACTATTTTGGCTTGGTTTGATCATATCATGCATGCTCCTTGCACTTGTAGTGCAAATCCATTCACTAGCCTAACATGCATCATGTGTTTAGACCATCATTCTAGCATGTTTTGGATTAACTCCAATAAGCTTTTGTTCATGTTTTGGCATGCTTAAGCTCTGATTTATGTTGTTTTGGTCATGCATGCCATGCATTGTATAGCCATAGTCATTCTAGCTTGCTAGCTTTGTGTATTTAGCCCATTAGCATGCACTGCTTGGACTATTTTCATGATTTCGCATCATTGGAAATGTGATTTCAGTACATGTAGTGTGGTCATACACTTGCATTTGTAACTCTTTCAATGCTTTGAAAGGTTGGTCCTTTTTGTCCTAAACATGAGTCATTGTGTATGCCTTCATGCCTAAGCTTGCGAGCTATCATTTCAGTATGTTTTTGGGGTTATTTTGCCATGATATAACTCAGATTTTTGTTGGTGAAGTCATCTCATGCTTGGTCTTGGTAGGCGTAGAGTAGTCCTCCCTATTGCCCTCGCATGATCTATGTTTTAGCCTTTCATGCTAGCTTATTTTGGCTTCCTTCCATACATGTTTTAGCATCATTTTGATATGCTCTAGGACTGTTTTTGGGTGCATTGGCTACATGCTTCATGTTTTGCATAGTTGTAGTGCAAACACCTATGCTAGCTTCAAGCTTTGAGTTTCCTAGCATGCTTCATTTATGACATGTCCATGATTTGGCAGCACTTACCATGTTATTTCAGAGCATATAGCATTTCCATGTTCCTATTTCTTTCACCCTTTGAGTGCCTCTAAGGGTTGTGCATGGTTGCCTAGCTTATGGACCAATATGCATGTATGTTTTGCCTTTTGGTGCCTTAGTTTTGGTGTTATATGGCCACTGTTTTGGACATGATTGAGGTCTGTCCATATCCGGTTTAAGTCCATCTTGCATGTTGTTTGCATGTTTGTTTTTGCATTTGTGGTTCGCATGCTTAGGTTGCATTCAGTAGAGTTTGAATGCCATTAGCTTTGATAAATTGCTCATGTGTGCATGCTTGAGTTGCATTGCATTTGGCATGCTTATGTTGCATTGCATTGCATTTCCATGTTGTGTGCTTTGCATTGTGTTTGGAAAGGGTGTCAATCCAAACACGAGAAACGAGGGACGTTTCATACTTGAAGTGACGAAACATGCCTCATTTCTCGGTCGCCGACCCTCTTGATCATGCATGATAGAGGTTAAGGCATTTATGTGTTTTTTTTGTACATTCATTCGACATTGATTTGTGCAACTCGGCCTCTTTGGCCATCATGCATCGAGATGCGTGATTAATGGCTCGAGAGCCGAGCATTACACTCCTTTGAGCCTTAGACATGATAAGGAGTGTGGTAGCACACACATTTTCTTGCAAATACATTGCCATGCCTCTGTTAGTGCTCTGTTGCAGCAAAAGGAGGAATTTGCAGGAAGCAGTGGCCGATCGACCACTTAGGCTGCCGATCGACTATCAAAATTGGCCGATAGCCATAAAAATTGGCTGATGACTACTACACTTGGCCGATGGCCATTCCTCTTGGCTGACCACCCCTCAGATTGTTCCTAAGGTGGGTCAGAAGCACTATAGAAGTTGGCACAATTTTCCGAGATACAGAAGTGTGCAAACAGAGGCAACATGAGGCACGGTATTGGATTTTCGAGCGAAGCCGACCGAGCATACAGCTTTTCATCGCCCGCGAGGCCATTTCAGTATTCATGATTAGTTCGTATAATTTAATCATTTGATTTGTTGTGTAATATCTCAACTAGCTTAGTGTAGCTATTTGTTCCAATTCGGTTGTGTAATAATTAAATTAGCTAAGTTAGTTAATTAGTTGGTTTGTATTATTCATTTGGACCCTCCCCCATTTCTTTCTCCCTTTTACTTAACCGCTTACGATGGTTAGTTTTAGGGCATATTTCATTAGCATACCTTATGCTTACATGCGTGCATCCATTCATCGGTCTTGCATGCACCAGGCTCGGCGCATCATACTAACTACATTGTATTTCAATACATTTACTTGAATACGTGTTCAACAGCATGTTATCAAGTTGCATTCACATGACATCTTAGAATAGCCGAGCCTGTCTTAGTTGCATTTTTGCATGTGTTGCATTAGCCATCTTAACATGAACTAGAATCATCCATGAATTCTAACTAGTTCTTTGTTTTGGCTCGGAGTACATTGTAAGTGTTTACGCTTTAGCATATTGCATGCGATGTATATGTTGCCATGTTAGCATGCTTGCCATGAGGCTAACTGCTTAAGTGTTTAACTTCATGAATGCTTATGGATGAAAGTTGGATTGCTTGAATTGGAACAATTCATCAAAACTACGAGTCTTAAGCCCACTTGAGAGTGGCAAAATCATGTTTTCTAAGCCCACTTGAGGGTGGAAAAATCCATGTCTTAGCCTACTTGCGAGTAGCAACTTCAAACCATTTTTCAAACAAACGAACATGAAATGTTTTTGTTCCAACTTAGGTGATCTAGTCTATACTTGTACGATGTGCGCATCACATAGTAATTCTAGGTTAATAACCGGAATAAGAACGCATGTGTTTTCAAAAACAAAATATCATGTTAGTAAAGGCCGATCTTTGATCGGGTGAGCGGGGGTGCTCATTGCATGACCTTCCCCTCTCATACCCAAGTTCCCGAGCCGAGGCAACTTTGGTGATGACGGACACGTGGCCTTAGGCACGAGTCACGGTTTCCTAAATTTCCCCAAAATATAATATTTAGGTGGCGACTCTATATCTAGCAAAGCAGTCCATGTTTGGCACTTCTTTATTAAAAATCGATTTTCCAAAACGATTGGCCGGATTTGGACTCTTTGGTGATTTATCGGTCTCACATTGCACTTTGTGAGATTAGATTCAGAACCGTGACACGAGTTTGAACTGTAGTAGCTAAGAACAAACGATTCACGCCCTCGCGCGCGAAGAGCGGAGTTCTGGGTGGTCTACACAAACCAGATACAATTTATAAAATTGGCACCTTTGATTTCAACAGTAAGAAAATTATTAAAACTGTTGAGCATACGGCCCCTCTTCAAAATAATGATGAAATAATTAAATTACTTCATATCTAGGATCTTGCACCCTTTTTCAAAAAGTATAAATACATCCATATAGGACTTGTCCTAATAACCTTCAAGCCTTGAACCTTGTTAGGCCAGAATATCAGTATCCAATGTACCCTTAGAGATGGTAGGTGTACTAATTAGCAGGCCTCATTTATGGGTACTGTTGAAACCAGTTTATCTTATGGACTAGTTTACTTCAACATATATCCAAATTTAAGTGTTTCACTTTTTGATCCAAATCTTTAAGAAGTCTTAGAACTTAGAGTTCTTACTTATGGTCATGAGTATTTACTAGGATCACCACCCTTAGCAGCAATCTTTAGGATTCATTTAAAGGTTTTGATAACCTTAAATCCTTATACCAGAAGACATAGCAAAATAGGACACATAGTTTTAATAGACACCAACTTGTTTAACTCCCAGATAATAGTCCCTAGAATGATCCTATGGAAGGACATTACCTTTCCAGCCAACTAGCAAATACCGAACGTTGTTCCAACCAGACCTATTATACGTCAAACCCTTGACCAGGTCATCCAAACACAAGGAGGAAATGTATACCTTCAATTCCGTCGACCTTTAACTAGAGGTATGTCTAGTTCTAGTTCTGATCGGGTTTACTCCATCTTATAGAGTAGACTTACCTAACTTATCTAGGCAATCGACTTCAGAACCACCAGAATCTATCCTGCAAGGAATGTCTTCCAGGCCACCTAGTGAACCACCACTAGAGTATGTAATTTAGGGAATACATATTTCTAAACACCAAATACCCCATGGAGTGTGTAACACTAATAGGCCGTCGTATGATAGGGAAAGCCCTACAGCTAGTGACATGAATTTTGAGATTTGATGGATTTTACACCAGATAGTGAAACTCGTCATCTTATCAACTAGGACTTCATGCAACCCAAATACAAGGAATTTAGAGATTGGTACTTCAGCTACCATAATCCTCAACAGCTTAAGCAATTAAAAAACCAGTATTACTTTCATCTGGAAAAACAACAAAAAATCATTCATCAAAATATGCTACTGTTATGGAACTTCTTCCAAAACCACAACTTAATGTCTTAGATGATTTACACAAGACTTGGCTGATAATAGAAGGAAAAAGTATCAAATCGATACATCCTCTACCACGATCTTTAGAGCTAGCACCCAGCGCAGCTTTCTGTTCTAGTGCTCCGTTGGTTATTACATCTTTTGTTAAACCAACTGATACTCCATAAAAAAGAGACCCAGTAAAGGATACTGACCTTACTCCTCTCATTAAACAAAATAATTACACCAACTTGCACCTCCAAACTGTAGGAAAACAGTTAACCAGAATTGAAGAATCAGTTACTAAATTAGTTTAACAGAAAAAGACTACTAGCTTGAAATTGGAAATAGATCTTCTACCAGTTAATATCAAACCACCCTTGGAGGTTTCAAACTTTAAGCTCAAACCTTCTAAACAAAATGATGAGTTTATTGATGCTATTGTCAATAAAATGAAAAACACTGGATAGGATCTTCCAGTCAACAAATTATTGTGCTTTCGTCGCAGCACCAGCTTAATCCTCCTTCAGAAAGTGAAGAAGACGATGGCCAAATGCCATCACAAATCTTTGAAATCCAGAATAGTTTCCAAGAAATGCAATCTGTCAATAAGATGTATTTTCCTAAACAAACCTCTCGTATAGCCTTAACAAGACCCAACACGTATTACTATTCCAGACCTACTTCCTAGGATGTTCTTTATGAAGAGGATTTCCTTCATACCAGAAATCCTATCATAGAAAAACCATTTATGAATGAAACATGGATGGTAAATCAGAATTCCAAAATTTTGAAACTATCCACCAGATACTTATGTACGGAATCGTCTGTAAACAAAATGATAATACAAACAGCCAAATAATTTATTATATCGTGAATGGCTTTACAGAAATTCTTAAATGATGGTGGGACAATGTTCTCACACCTACTTAACAGAATGAAATTCTTAACTCTGTTAAGATTGAAACAGACCCAGTCACTAGTACCACCAGAAGTAGGGAAGATGCTGTCTACACCCTAACCCAGACTATCCTTCGTCACTTTGTTGGACCCGAAGTCGCTAGTAGTGATAAAGGTTGAGAACGTCCCCAGAATCTACGATGTCCATCTTTAACCCATTTCAGATGGTATAAAGATGTCTTCCTGCTTAAAGTTATGCAACATAATGATGCTAATAGTGAACAATGGAAGGCCCAACTTATTGATGGTCTGCCTAATCTCTTTGCAGAAAAAATCTTAGGGATCGTTATAGTGGCATGACTATTCCTTATAACCAATATACTTATGGCCAACTTATTGGCATTATCACTGAAGAAGGTCTATCTTTATGTAATGACTTCAAACTCCAGTATCTTATGAAAAAATACAATCTTACTGGCAAAAAAGAACTTGGTGATTTTTGCAACCAATTTGCTTACGACACCAAACTCCAGTACCCCTTTAAGTCCAAGAGATCTAGGCAGATCAAGCCTTATAGAAAATCTTCCCGCAAGTGTTACTCTAAGAAATACAAGGGTTCTTCATCCAATCCCTCTTACCAGCATAAGCCTAAAACATATTCTAAAGGTAAACAAAAATCTACTTCTAGATCTACATCAATCTATTACAAATGTGGCAAAATAGAACACTATGTTAATAAGTGTCAATCCAAACAAAAACAGAAACTCAACCAGAAAATTAGCCAACTATCTACTGAGCTTTCTCTTGATGAAGGTCTCAAACACAAGATATGTAAGATTTTGTTCAACTCTTCTCATTCCAAATCTGAATCTGATCCCGAAAATGAGCTTGCAGAACTCTATTTTGTATCTGAATCCAATGACTCTATTGATGATACCCAGTGTCCTTTGTACCACCAGTCATCTAAATCCCATTACAAAATCCAACTATTGGAAAGCTATTGTTGAGATGAATGGCCTTGACATTGAAGGACCCAGCCTCCATGTTTTAACAGATAATCAAAAATCTATTCTAGATTTAATTGACCAGGCAAAAGATCTAGCAATGAAATTAAAAATTTTAAAAGTTTGTTATCAATCTCAAAAATCTAAAAATGTTCTCATTTTAGAACATTACAATATGAGAGAAATCATAAATAGGATGCAATCCTCTTCCTCTGAAGAAAAAACAGTAACAATCCAAGATCCCAAAATGGAGATTAATGTCTTGAAAACAGAAGTTAAAAATCTAAAATCTTCTAACCAGGCAATCAATTTAGAAATCCTTACGATTAAACAATAGTTGTCCCAAATAGCCCAAAAGAATAAGGGTATAATTACTAAAACCACTCGAACTCAAGAACAAAAGGACAACCAGTATTTACTACTAATGAACCAAGTCACTTTCCAAAAATGGTATATCAGGATTACTTTTATCATTAAACTAGACTCCATTCTTAGAGATGCTATAGCTCTAGTTCATAGTGGAGCTGATATGAACTGTATCCAAGAAGGATTAGTTCTAACCCAGTATTTTCAAAACAACCACCTAGTCACTCACCAGTGCCAATGGTAATCAGATGAAAATCAAATACAAACTTCTAGAAGTCCTTATCTGTAATCAAGGGATTTGTCTCCCTACTTCGTTTGTTCTTATCAGGAACATGTCTCAGACTATTATCTTAGGAACTCCTTTTCTATGTCTGTTGATGCCCATAGACAAGGTTGATTAAGTAGGTATTCATACAAAAAATTAGACCAAATCAAAGATTTAGTTAACTTGAAAGAAAAATTGGTAAATTTCCTCAGAAAAGAAATTGCTTTCTTAAGTATTGATCAGAGGTTACAACAACCTTCTCTTCATAATATAATTAAAATAATTGAACAAGAATTCCAATCAGAAGTATGTAGTGATATTCCCAATGCTTTCTGGGATCATAAGAGACACATTGTCTCTCTTCCGTATGAACCAGACTTTGACGAGTGTGATATACTCACCAAAACTCGCCCTAGCCAAATGAACAAAGAGTATTTGAAACTCTATCAAACAGAAATTGCTAATCTTCTTGAAAAGAAGTTAATTAGAAAAAGTTACTCCCCTTGGAGTTGTACAGCCTTTTATGTTAACAAAAATGTAGAAAAGGAAAAAGGTGTGTGAAGATTGGTGATTAATTATTAACCTCTTAATGATGCCTTGAATTGGATTAGGTATCCTCTTCCAAATAAGAAAGATCTCTTAGATTGTCTCCAGGATGCTACCATATTTTCTAAAATTGACATGAAATCAAGATATTGGCAAATCCAAATAGCTGTGCAGGATAGATTTAAGACTGCCTTTACAATACCTTTTGGGCATTTTGAATGGAATGTTCTGCCACTTGGTTTGAAAAATGCACCATTTGAATTCCAAAATATTATGGATGATATTTTTAATCCATATTCAGAATTTACAATTTGTTATATAGATGATGTTCTCATATTCACATCTTCTGTTGACCAGCATATTAAACATCTTAATATCTTTAAGAAAGTTGTTTCTAGAAATGGTTCGGTGATTTCTGCACCAAAAATGAAACTTTTTCAAACAATGGTTCGATTTCTTGGCCATAATATTCATAATGGCTCAATTATACCAACAGATAAAAGCATTGAATTTGCTTCTAAATTTCTAGATGAAATTAAAGCTAAAACTCAACGTCGGAGATTTCTTGGTAGTTTAAATTATATTGCAGATTATTATGAGCATTTGGCCCAAGATGCATCCATTCTTGGTAGTTTGGTTGTTTCCTTGTCTTGCTTTAGCTAATCCAGCATGGAAGAAAATTCTAGAAATCAATGCTTCTGATATAGGATATGGTTGTATCCTCAAACAATTAAATCTCAATACAGGAAAAGAAGAACTATTAAGATTCACTCCTGGTGTATGGAAAAATTCTTCTTTAAATTATCCCACAATTAAAAAAGAATGTTTTTCCATTGCCAAATGTATTCTTAAATTCTAGGATGATTTATTAAATCAACATTTTTTAATTTGAGTTGATTGTAGTTTGGCCAAGGCAATTTTAACCAAAGATGTTAAAAATTTAGCCCACAAACAAATGTTTGCCGCCTGACAAATTTTACTTTATGTTTTTTTATTTTGATATTGAATATATCAAAGGAGAATCTAACTCCTTACTAGATTATCTAACTAGAGAATATTTGCAGGGCCCATGAGTAGCGGCAGTGGCAAAGGCCGGGGTAACCACGGTAGAGGACGGGGACACTTGTCTTACAAGCAAAACATCCAGGATACTTCTGAGTATCCATGGATTACAGTAAAGCCAAAAGAACAATCCAGTAGAACTCCTCAAGGAAAATCTAGCAACCATGAAAGAAGCTCTTCTTTCCAATCCAAAAAATACTATCATCCAAATGCCTCTTACAGAGGAAACATCACTTATAGTTGAAAAACAGGATGAACAATGGATGAGAGATCCATGGGAAATCAAGAGTAGGTATCTTACCACGCAGGCATTTCCCCCTCATTTCGACCAATACCGTTATGTCTATGAGCAAATCCTCATTGACATTGCTTCATTTGAATTTACCCACACTCTTGTTGAACCCCAGAGAACAAACAATGCTCTTCGTTTTAGTAAAGCCATCATCTGAAATATTATGTCCATTTTTGCTTGGGGGATACACCCTCATACTACAAGACAACTTAACAAAAAATCCAAGAGAACAAAAATTTGGTTATTGGGATTGTATTGATGCTTTTTCCAAAGCATTTAATTACCAGAATCCAGTCAACAACCATTCTTAGTTTTTCAAAATTTTCCAAGATATTCTAAAGTCTAGTATCTCGAATTGGTTTTATCTTTGGTGGCAAAAATTTGGTCCACCTATGGATATTCTACGAGAAGCAATCAAATCAGAATTCAGTGAGCGGCAAATAGCCTATTCTCACACTCGAGGTAACAAAGACATCACCATGACTAAATCTTGGGTTATCTTTGTTATTAACTTTGGAATCCCTTGGATTTGGAAATGGGATATTCAGTGTGACTATTTACTGACCAATATTCCCCACTTGAAGCAACTATCTTATACTAAGTGGTGGAATAAAGGTATGGATCCTCACCAAGAAGAACTAATCCAGAAAATTGAAGCCAATTGTAGGCACCCCATTTTTTACTGGCCCTAAGACTTGGGCACTTTCTTTTGATCACCCTATAATGAATAACACAAAGATGTTTCTTAGAAAATCCTCAGCAAGAAAAATGGAATTTGGTTTTCTCTGTTATGCCCCATTTTGGCCAAACTATTTTAGACTTTAAAATCTTCTTTTCAAAATATTTTTCCAAATATTTCTACGATGTTCCGAGGCTCACATTTCAATTAAAATATTGCACTTTTCAGTAAACCGAGTAAGGAAAAACTGGAAATACATGGAAGGGAGGTGAACTATTTGAAAAATATTTAAAAACATCTTCTTTATAGGCTTGGAGTTGAAGGAAATAGGAAGAGATGGAAGAAAGCTGGTTTAGGAAAGGGGTGAGCATCAAATCGTTAAGAAAGAAATGAACAGCCTTCACTAAATTAGACATATCTCTTTGTACACTTAGAATTTAGATATGAGGCCACCACCATTGGAAAGTAGACTTATGGGACTTCAATTTAGACTAACAAATCACCTAAAACCAAGTCCAGATAAGGGAGATATGCCCTTTTGAAGTTGGGCTTAAGAGTAGATTTTGTTGACCCGGCCCGAGACAGTAGCAGACCCCTTTTTTTTTTTTTTTTTGGTTCGGTTGGGACATCCAATTGACCCATTTTATGATCCATTCAAGTGTACCCACTCATCCTCCATTATCTCCACTCACCTTCCATTATCAAAAAAGGTTTTCGCCTTGTCATAAAGGATGAATCAAAAGCAACAAAGTCTTGATCATCATTATCATCCTTGTCATCCCCATCACCTTTCTCTTCCACCTTGTCCCCTATTCCTTGACTTGTTTATTCCTTCATGGCTTATAAATTCAGATTGTATATTAAAGAGGGATAGGATGGAATGAGGAAAAAAATCATTCGAGAGAGTTAAAGAGAAAAGAGAGCAAAAGAGGAAAAATTGTCTAAATTGCAACCTTGAGCCAAAACACTTCCAAGTTTCCATAGCTACTAAAATTCCTCATTTTTATACACCAAAACCACTCCAAAAATTCTGATATAGCCGAAGATCAATTGCCTTGATCATAAGAAAGAGTGTTTAGCGATTGAAAGTGAGAAAAACTAGAGAGTTAGCCACTTTCCATACCATAAACTCCATAATTTCAACTTGAAGATTTGAGAACACACTTTCTACACTTGAGGGTGATCAAGAGAGAGTTTGTGAACTGGGGAGTTCATTCTTTCCTTGGAAGGTGAATTTCACAAAGTTTTCATTTTCTTGCATTTCTTACTTATTTTGCTCTTTTGCTTTGATATCTTGTTATATTATATATTGTTGTAATCTAATTGAAAGTGGTGAGTTGAGACTTCTATATATATTTCTTTTAGTTCTGTTTTTGTTGTGGAAAGCTAAGAAAACAAAGTTTGGCCAAGCCTACCGGGCTACCTGGCCCGTTAGTTGGCTGGGTAGCCACCTAAAAGTACACCATCGTGCCCGCGACCTTCATGATCGTGCCTGCGACCTCTAGGCAAAATCAGGCAGCCTTCCGACATTGAGAAGATCAACCTCCGATGGTCTTTGATGCGCTTAAAGCTGCTATTTTCTTGTGTTTATTTTATTTTGAGTGTTTGTGAGGATTTTTATATTGTGTAATAATATTTATTTATCTCCCTCAGATATATAATATTTAAAGTGTTGTAATAATTCTCATCCCCACTTTTTATCTATCCCATTCTTTAATCGCTTTCCCTAACTGTACATATGTATATATCTTGCATGCCATGCATATCCATGCTTTTACATACATGATTCATGCCTAAATCCGGCTAAATTTGCATCTTTGTGCTTTAATTGATTATTACATGATTTTGTGCGCTATCGCAAGTTTTGCAATGTTTCACATGTCATGTTTTAGAAGCCGGATCTTTAGAAGCATTCTTGTGTATGTATTGCATTAAGATTTTGTATATAGGATCATGCAAATTTTACTAACTTTGTTTCGTAGCTGTTCGTGGGACGTCAGTAAATATGTAAGTTGTTATGCTTTAGCATCCCGCTTGTACATAATTTTCTTATTATGTTTAGCATCCTATCATGTGGCTATTTGCTTATGTGATATATCTCTATGAATGCTGGTGGATGGAGGTTATGTCTCTTAATTTGGAATGATATTGATTTTCATGCTTGTAAACTCAATTTCTTTGAGTTATTCATCTTCAAAACTCTTTCAAAAAATACATTAACTCAAATTGTTCAAAGATGAATGACATAGTCTATACTTGTATGATTCACATAGTAAATTTTTAGGATTTATTAAATAAATTGGAATATGAACATATAAAGCAAATAAAACTCATATCATGGTTTAGTAGAGGCCGATCTTTGATCGGGTGAGCGGGGATGCGCATTATTGACCTTCCCATCTCATATCTAAGGTTCCGAGCCAAGCATCTTTGGTTACGATGAACAGTGGCCTTGGCACGAGTCATGGGTTTCCTAATTTTCTAAAATATTAGGTGGCGACTCTCAAATCTGATGACGCTGTCCATTTTTGACAAAATTGCAATAAAATGTATTTTCAATAAAAGTTTTCAAATTTGGACTCTCATCTATGTTTCACATTTCATTCGTGAGACTAGATCAAAGAGATCTCAAGAGTCCAAATTGTTTAACGAGCGTGGGTACCCCTTGGGTGATGTTACACCAATACCAAAGCTAGCTAGGATATGGCTCCTAAAGCCATTCCCCTTCCAGTATCATCTAGCAATCCATTTTTTGATGTCTAGGAGGCTCTTCGCCAACAATTTCCACACATTTCAAAAACAGAACTAATTGTGAAAAGTATGGACTACATGAAAGATAAATTCTTTCAAACTATTACCAGTCAACCTCAGTGTAGGGATGATACAGCCACGCACACTGTGTCCGCGCATAGTGATGAAGAAAAAGAGGAAACCACACTAGTACCAGCTGCTCGATCTGCGTTCAGCAATGACGATCTAGTTCTTGTAGGAGAATCACATAATTCAGATGACGACATTATTGTTACAAAAAATATTGATGACTTTTGGGATTCTCTCATGGGCATGATCTCTGATGCCCTAGCAAAAGACAAGAAAGGAAAAGGCAAAGCCTGATTCCTTTCCACCAGCATTCTTTTTCAGCTAAGTGTCGGCACAAGGCGGCAATCAATAGTAACAGCAGAAGATGCTCACTTTCATAAAAATAGATTCCTTGCCTGCCACCTGTCTACCATTCAAGAAAGAAGTCTATAAAGTCTATAGTTGTTCCTCTCCATGACAAAAGGGATAAGATTCTTATTAAAGTTGAAGAAATGGATGATCGACTCCAAGTTATCCAAGACACGCCACCTGTCTTCAACCCTGTCTTTTTTGCTTTCAGAATTAGTGTATAAAAAGGAAGGCTTCACCCTTGTTGAAGCACGAACAAATTTTTACTCCCTCCGTCCCAAAATAATGATCCCTTTTGGGGAATCTAACTTTTTTTTGTAGTACAATTATTGCACTTTAAAAAAATTGATTTTCCAAAATTACCCTTTAATGGTACATTTTTTGGAGAATATCAATGTCATAATTGTACTTTTATGTTATGAATAAATTTAAAAGAAGGGAAAAATAGGAAATTTATATTATTTTTGTACTTGATTTTTGAAAATGGACTAATATTTTGGGACAATGAAAAATGAAATAAGGAACTAATATTTTGGGACGGAGGGAGTATCTTTTTTTTGTGATCCCCCTCTCTCTCTCTCTCGCCCCCCTCCCTTTACTGTAATATCAAGTAGCTGCTGGTTTGGATCAATAAAAGTATTTTGTAAGTATTTTTTGCATGAATGCCTGTTGAATTACTTTCTTATTTGGATGATATATTGGAATTCCATAAATAGAGACGTTCTTTATATTCAAGTTTACTTCCAGATAATTATTTACATCCATCTGTAATACCAGTACTTGAAGAGCTTGATCACCTGATAGCTCAAACAGAACAGCAGATCCAAGAGGAGATCTGCCGTTTGGCAGCCTTTCTCAAGCCTCCTCCCCAATAGTAGAATAATAAATGCGACCATGTATGGCATAATTTAAGTTTTGTATAATCCTAATATGGGTCGTAATATTCCTGGGTTTGTGCTAGTTAAGGACTGATTTGATTAAAGATAAGTGGGACGTCACCCAAGTCGCGTATGTGGTTTTAAGACCGTTGTTGCAGTAATTGCATTTAGGTCTAGTTCCCAGTAAGCCGTTGACAGACGTGCTTATCCTAATCCCTGTGTCAAGCACCTAAAGGCTATCTGAGGGAAGATCTGCAGTGCAAAGGTGGAGAAGGGTTTGAATGTTCATTCTAACTCGAGTGTGAGATATCTAGATCATCTTTTTGTGTCAGAATCATGTAGGGAGGACGTACTCCGAGAGTTCCATCATTCACACTTCTTCTAGAAGTTTTGTAGAACTGTAAAAATACTAGGAGATCTCAAAGACTGCTCGAGCGACCAAAACACCGCTCGAGCAAATAAGAAGAAAACTGGACAACAATTGTTTTGAAAAACTAACACCCAACCTATTTCAAACCCAACAGCACTCAACCCAACTACCAACAATATGAAAAAGGGCATGAACAACAATTAAAGACACAAAATCCCGGATCTAAGAGCATTAAATTAGTCAGGTCTAAACTAGAACCGTTATAAAAATTTTCAATACCAAACACAAATATCAACAAATAGGTCTAGATATTTTTTACAGACTTCTGCCTCACGCTCCCAAGTTGCCTCATCAACCCCATGGTGTCGCCACAACACCTTAACCAATGGGATGGTCTTGCCTCTCGAGACTTACTCCCAAGTATCTAACACCCAAATTGGTCTCTCTTCATGTGAGACATCCTCATCTACCTCTAACTCGGTCCAATCCAACACGTGTGAAGGATTAGGCTCGTACTTCCAGAGTATACAAATGTGAAATATGCCATGAACCTAGGAAAGTTGAGACGGCAAGGCTAAACAATAAGCTACCTCCTCAATTCGCTCTAGAATCTCTAAAGGCCCAATAAATCTAGGAGACAACTTCCTGAATCTCATCAAACCCCGTCTCAGTGATATCTTCAGAAACACATGATCTCTCACCTCAAAAGATAAAGACCTTCTCCTATGATCGGCATAGCTCTTCTGGTGACTCTGAACCGAAACCAACCTCTTATGAATAAGCGCAACCTTCTCCATCATTTCCTGGAATAATTCCAGACCTAACATAGGTGCATCACCCACCTCGACCCAACACACAGGAGATCCACACGGTTGATCATACAAGGCCTTAAAAGGTGCTATACCAATACTCATCTAAAAACTATTATTGTAAGCAAATTTCACCAAAGGCATGTGCCTTGAGTGATGAAATTCCACCAAAGGCAAACTACTCGAGTGATGAAACTTGCGCTCGAGCATCAGAGACATAAGAGCGCTCAAGCGATGAAACTTTCGCTCCAGCGCAGAACGCGAACTTCCAGAAGTTCAAATCTGCAAAAGTACTGGATGACTTGCAAGACTGCTCAAGCGAACAATTCGTCACTCGAGCGATGAAGAAGACAAATGTACAAGTTGTCACAATTCTCTTTGAAAGGAACGACTTAGTACATGTATATATATATATATATATATAGTTCTTATTTGAAGGAAAAAAAAAATGTTGACAGAAGTACTAATATGTGTGTAGTTAGATCTTATAAATTTCAAATATTAATTTATTTGATTCAAGCTATTCTTTGTTCAATGTATTTGTTTGATTGGAGTTATTCTTATCTAACTCATTTGTTTGATTTTAATTATAATAAATAAAATTTATAGAAGAAGAATTTAGTTATATAATTCAACACAATTCAAAAAATGAGATTTTTTAGCAAAAGAAATGAAATAATTATATCACGGTTTTTACAAAAAACGAAAAAAAAAATCTTTTATATATTAATCATCACGGTTATTACAAAAGTGAGATTGTAACTTTAAAGACAATCACACTTTTTTGTTGAAAAATGAAATTGCAACTTTAAAACAATCACAATTTTTCTGAAAAAGTGAGATTGTAACTTTAATCATGATTTTTCTTAAAAAGTGAGATATTTTACATTTTAATCTCAGTTTCTTAATATTACTATGACGGCTAAAAACAATCACACTCACATACATCATGCTTTTTAAATAAAAAAATTGAGATTGAAAACTTAAGATCGTGGTTTTTAACTGTGACTTTTACAGTAGTGACAGTTTTTGAGTTTTTTATTTTTCTTGTTTAATTATTTTTAGTTTTTTTTTTATTTTATATTTTAGGTAAAAAAATTATTTTTTAAATGCACACAATCTAAATGGACTAAAAATAAATAAATAATTGTGAAGAAATATAAATGTACCGAATTTTTGTATTTTTTTATTTAGTAAATTATTTAAAGGTTTTTTTTTCATAAAATTTGTACTTTTAAAGTGAATCTAATTTTTTTAAAAAAAATTGACTAAAATATAAATATAAAAAAAATCACTAAAAATAAAAAAAAATATAAAACAGAGTGCATACGTTTTTAATAGTTTTCAAAATCATAAATTAAAGAAGTTTTACGCTCGAATATATTTCTTCTTTAGAATTACATATTTATCATAAAATTTATGTTGCTTATAAAGATCTTTTCCGTATCTTTTGGCATGACAGGACTAGAGGAGATTGATATTTATCTAAAGAAAATTATAATACAAACCTCCATAGATCATCTCATCACTAATATATATATATTAAAAGAATAAAGCTTAAGACCCCAGTGAGGGTGCTGGGGTCTGTTTTCATTGGTCCAAAAATTTTTTTTTTTTTTTCCCTTTTTCTTCACCATTGGCAGCCCCCCATGTGGAGGTGGGGGTGCTGGGGATGCTTCCGTACTGGGGGTCCGAATCACGGCTCATATTAAAAATTGGAGAACTTTTCAATAAGTTTTCTATATAAAGTTCAAAATTTATCAAATCTCAAAATAAAATATTTACATCAATTAGTTTTATATATTTTTAATTGTTACAAAAAAAAAATTTAATTTACAGACACTATTACATCCTACTACCGTCGAACTTTCGTTAGACGGTCACTGGAGACTCGCCGAAATATTCAACATCACAGCTAGGAAGTCGTCAGAGTATCGTCGGAAGTTTATTGGAGTGTTATGAACGTCAATGGAAGTCACCGAAATGTCCAAAACGTTCGCTGGACATTAAGAATATCATTGGAGATTTACTGGAATGTCCAGAATATTGCCCAAAAAAAAAAGAATAAATGGAGAAATTCGAACAAAAAGATAGTAAAATGTGCTAAATATTGATAAACTAAAAGAATATATATATATATATATATATATATAACGTTAAAAAAAGTAACAATGGGAAAAAAAACTTATGTTATTTATTAATTTTTATAGGGTTTAAGTAAATAATCTCCAATATTGATCAAACTAAAAAACAAACTTTGAAACTGTAAAATGTTACTGTTTCAAAGAAAAAATCTATTAAGCATTTATCCTTATTAATCAAATTGAAAAACATGTTATGAAACTGTAAAATTTTACAATTATAAAGAATGTTATGAAACTGTAAAATTTTGCAGTTTTAAACCATGATTCATTCCAGCACCAAAAAAATTTGAAACTACAAAATTTTACATTTTTCACTGCCTGTAACTAAAACTCGAAAACAACTTGTTTAGAACTTGAAAATTTTCTTCATTAAAATAGAAAAAGAGAAGTGTATAGTAGAGAAAATGTAGAAAAATTAAGAGATCGAAGGAGAGAAATAGATATAGAGAGAGGATTGTACTCCGGAAACTATTTTCTTGTTTAGATCTAGCGGAATATGATGTAGATCTACATCATATCTAAGTAAATCTACCCATCTTCTTCGTCAGAAACATATCTTCTTCGCCATCGATAAGGGTGAAGTAAAAAGTCAGCGGTCAATAGTTGCTGGTGAAGCCCAATTAATGGTAGTCGTCGGTCGCCAGTGATAATATATCAGAAAGAGAAAGGGAAGAAGCAAGATGTGGTTTTCTGTCGACGATCGCCGAAAATCATAAAGAGCAAAAGATGTAGAGAAGAATAAAGGTAGAGAAGAAGAAAAACATTATAGGACTTTTGAGTATAAACAAAAGGTTATGGAACTAAATAGGCTACACGTTTTTCAAAGAAGATTTCTTGATAATTTTCCCATAAAAATTTTAAATTGTCATTACTACTCACAGTTTGATGAGTTAAATTTATGAAGTGAAGGATATCTATCAAATAGATTATTGGGTAAATTATTAACAATTCCTCTTGGAAAGAGGCGTGACATATTTAGTTTCACAATCTTTTGTTTATATATAAAAATCTTGTAGCATTTTTCTTCTTCTCTATCTTCGTTCTTCTTTTTCTCTTTCTTTTCCTGATTTTCAACGATCGGCAACCACGTGTTGTTTCTTCCTTTTTTCTTTCTGATATATAGTCAATGGCGATTGACAACTACCATCATTTGGGGTTCATGGGCAACCATTGACCACCAATTCTTTACTTCACCCTCTGGTTAGATCTAAATTAAAAATAGTTGTCGGAGTACAATCCTCTCTCTATATTTGTCTCTCTCATTAGATCTCTCAATTTTTCTACCTTTTCTCTGCTATAGACTTCTCTTTTCCCTTTTTAATATAGAAAATTTTAAGTTCTAAACAAGGTATTTTCTAGTTTTAGTTACACGCAGTTAAAGTTTTACAATTTTACAATTTCAGTTTTTTTGGTATTAAATTAAATCATGCTTTAAAATTGTAAAATTTTGCAGTTTCATAACATTCGTTAGAAACTGTAAAATTTTGTAATTTCATAATATATTTAGAATTATAAAATTTTACAATTTCATGACATGTTTTTCAGTTTAATTAATAAGGATAAATGCTTAATATAAACTTTTGCTTTGAAATTATAACATTTTACAGTTTCAAAGCTTGCTATTCAGTTTGATTAATATTGGAATATAACATATGTTTTTTTTCTATTATTACTGTTTGTTGTTGTTGTTACGGTTTTTTTTTTTTCCTTGTAACTTATTAATATGTAGCACATTTTACTATATTTTTTCGTACTAATTTCTCCATTTATTATTTTTTTCAGCAATATTCTAGATATTTCAGTGAGTCTCCGATGATGTTCTTAACATCTAGCGAATATTCTGGACATTTCGGCGACTTCCAGTGACGTTCAGAATACTCCGGCGATACTCTGATGACTGTCTAACGGAAATCTAATGGTAGTGAGATGTAACAACGTCTGTAAAAAAAAAATAATAACAATTAAAAATATGTAAAACTAATTGATATAAATATTTTATTTTAAGGCTAAATAAATTTTAAATTTATATATGAAACTTACTAATAAGTTTCTCATTAAACTCAATGTAACTATTATTTGATCTTGTGTTGAGACAAAGTCATCCAATCCTGGACGAAACAACCTTGAGTCATAAAATATTAATATTATTCCTTCATTATCATTGATATTATTCCTTCATTATCGTCGCCTATAATCCTATTGATTTGGTATCGGTCTCACTTGAATGATTTTACAATTGAAATATCTACAATCGCAATGATAATGATGGGGGCACTTTAGGAAAATATTTGGGATTCTCTTTAGAGATGGCTTTCACACTTTAAACTATGTTTGTTTGGGTGGACATGAGCTTGGGATTAGAGTAATAGTCTAATAAAATTATTAATCCGATGTTTGGTTAAACAGTTAAAGTACGGACTAATTATTTTAAACTTGACTATTAGTTAAGATAGGATACATAATCCAACGGAAATTATTAATCCGATGTTTGGTTAAACAGTTGAAGTACGGACTAATTATTTTAAACTTGACTATTAGTTAAGATAGGATACATAATCCAACGGATTCGTAGTCCTAGGACTATTAGTCATGGGAATGCTAGTCCAGTCCGTTCAAACAAACATGATCCTCTATATATATGTAGAGCCTATTCATATATGTGTGAAATTCAAATTATGAACAAAAATGCTAGAGGCCCCAAAAATTCTACCAAAAGTTTTACCAAATATCTCACATGGGTGTGGGACCCACATGAGACCCACATTGTGTGGGTCCTACACCCATGTGAGACATTTGGTAAAATTTTTAGTAGAATATTTAGAGTCTCTAGCATTACTCAATTATGAATATTTAGATTTGTAGAGATGTTATTGAAATTTTATGTGACGTGAATCTCAATCATTACTCGCACTTTAATGATTTTACAATTGAAATGTCTACAATCGCATTGATAAACGATGCGGGCATCAACCTTACTGTAAAGTTTAATTTGCAATACAACAATGATTCATCCCATTAAAAATATCACCACTAATAGCACTAATGCATTAAAAAAGTAAAAAAATAAATAAATAAATACAACTCCAAAACCAAAACATCACATCATTAATAGCGAGACCCACTGCCACCTAATTAGTAGGAGCACTAATTAGTGCTCCCAAGCATTTTTCTTTGCAATAAATAGACCTTTGTCATTGATTTCAACCGTCCAAATGGCGCAATGGAAGCAAGACAGATACCACCATACCTTTTGAGTTGTCCCAAATAAATATATATATATAGATTTTTTTTTTTTCGACATGGTTATTATGAGCACCAGCTAATGAACATATTAATATTATAATGGCTAGCCAAATAAAAAATATTCATGCATTTACTAATCCACGTATAGAAAGAGACGTATAGTACATTTGTATGTATTGTTTCTTTGAATTAAATACATTTGTATGTATGTATTGTGTCAAGGAAGCCAATCACAGTCAGCATGTTAGCAATTCCTGGAACATACATTATTATTCATCAAATAATTGAAGTATATGGTTGTTTCTTAATTGTTGAGTTGATGAAAGTCACATCTCAATCTTCTGCAGTTTCATGGCATAGGATGATTGAGCAAACATGATGACTACGTATCTATAATATGCAAAACATTTGGTTGCTTTCTCCAAACCAAAAAACAAAATTAAAAGTAATAAAAACTAAAAAATATAACTTGCCCACTCTCCAAACAATATGCTTCGATGCCAGGTTCAGCATCCTTGATTTTCTGACATCAAATTTTCTTTGGGTAATATTATGGTGATTATTGTTGTGTGTAACATAAAGATTAGATTTTTTGCAAGTTCAAATCTTAATTTGAGGGGTCCGTGAGGTCTATCATAGGTTCTGTTTGGATTATTCATACCATTTATTTTGTTAGACTTAGACTCTCTGTTCATATCATGTATGAAAAAATTAGGTAGGTCTAAAATTTTAGTATTTTTATTTTATAATATTTATCTTTAAAAATTGGATGGTATATTTTGAAAATGGAAGACTTGGTCAAAATATCCTCATAAAATTTTAATGCATTAAGGACAGCTACAAAAAAAAAAATTCTTAAAAAGTCCAACACATATCACTATAATTGTAATATCCTTAGTGAGTAATTTAATATTTTAAATTTTAAAATTAATATAACTTTTAATTTAGATGTCAATTTTTAATAAAATTAGTATTTATAGATTCCTTTTCATCAAGATCTATCAAACAAGATCCATGTTGATTATAAAATTCTTTATATATATATATATATATATATATAACTATTGAAATTAAAGTAAATAGTAACATTTTACTCTATTTCACAGTAACATATTATTGACTACCAGAATAACACTTTACCGTTTTCTTGAATGGGGCATCAGTAAAAACAAAAACAATTTAAAAAAAAAAAAAAACAGAATATGATATGAAGGAAGTTCTACAAGTTCTTTCACTACGAGTTCACAAACAAATTAATAACAATTCAACCTCACATCAACAATGATTCAACATACTTGAAGGAAACTTTATAAACAACAATCAACAAACTCCGCAAATTAATCAACAATTTGATCACAGTCGTCGACTCATTCAATACTTATCGTCTACTCATAATCGTTGTCTACTCATAATCGTTGTCTTCATACACACTTGTGAATAAAAGAAGAGACCGAAAAAGGTTAAAAAACCTTCAAATTTTGGACTCACATATTGTGTCTCAGCCGTGTTATAGAGGTTCACAAGTTGATCGGAGGTTGAGGGTCATAATTAATGCTTTCAATTTGATTGATTAGAGCATCTCCAAGGGATAGTTAAACAAGTCTTGTTAGGTATTTTAGTCAATGTAAGTCTAATTTTGAGTTCCAATGGGCTAGCTATTGGGTTAGCTACTTTACCATCCTATTTTTTTGGTGGCTACAATTGAAGAGCCCTAGAGGCTCTCCAAACAATTATGTATGTATATATTTTAGATTTTTGTATATTTATGTCTTGGATTTGGGATTTTATATATATATATTATATATATATATATATGTGTGTGTGTATGTAGCAATTTTATATGTTCTTTCAATTCTGTTTGATGAATTACAGAATAACTTATTTTGTATTTTGTATTTTTTTTTCTCCTCATTCTACAAGTTTTGTATGTTTGTATGGGCAAATTTATTATTATTGCAAATTTATATTAGTAAAATATCAACAATTAGTATTTTTTTATTTTAAAAATTAATTAAGTTAGTTTAAAGGGTGAATTACACTAATAGTCCCTATAATTTGGGGTTTGTGTCACTTTGATCCCTGATTTTTCAATTGTGACACATTTGACACTAAATTTTGAATCTTGTTCCAAATAAGGACAATTGAAGATGATATCATTAGATTTTTCAAGGGCAAAATCGTCAATTTGATAAAAAAATAAACTAATTTGACAAAAATAAATGTCAAACAAATATTTTTAAATTTTTAAAAATTATTTCTACCTACTAAAAATAAAATTATGTAAAATTGATAAATCTTTTAGACATTTATTTATTTTTTTACCAAATTAATTTTTATTATATGTTTGGACGATGATCATGTAAAATTAATTTTTAAAAATTAATCATGTAATTTTTATTAATTTTTATCAATTTTACATAATTTTATCATTGGTGGATAAAAATAATTTTTAAAAAATTTAAAATATTTTTTTGACATTTTTGTCAAATTAGTTTATATTTTATTAAATTGACAATTTTGCCCTTGAAATTAAACAATAGTATCTTCAATTTTCCTTATTTGAAACAAGATTCAAAATTCAGGGTCAAATATATCACAATTGAAAAGTCAATGACCAAAGTGACACGAGTCCCAAACTATAGGGATTGTTAGTGTAATTTGTCCTAGTTTAAATGATTAGCTAAAATAAAGAGCGTGGTTGGAGAACACAATAGCTAAAGTAATTAGGTAAAATAAAGAGTGCACTTTTTTTATATTTTAGCTAGTGAAAAATAGAGAGTGGTTGGAGTTGCTCTTAATGCCTCCATAGGAATACTCGCCGCCTTGTGCGGTTGCTTCAACACCAGTATGAGATTCGAGTGGGTTCCATCTAACATAGGTGCAAGATTGTCCAAAAAAAAAAAAAAATTGTTAGTATGTCCTTTATGAAACAAGCGTTTGTTGCTCAACGAGTTTAGGAAGTATAATATTTTGAGTTAGGCTAGGAGATTGTGGCTAAATTTACAAAAACATATTTGTCATTCATTTTTTGAGAAAAATATAATATAAAAAAATATTATAATTATTGAATCAGTTTAATTTTTTTTCGTGAATGATTTGAGAAAACAAAATACAAAGAAGTTTGAAAATGGCTATCACTTTACATCATTTTTATTTTTTCGTGTAATTTTTTTTCAATTATTCAATCCATGTTTCCTAAAAAGTGACTTTTTTTATAAATATTTTTCAAAAATAGTTTTTCAACTATTATCTATATTTTATAAAAAAAAAAATAAAAACAAATAACAAAAGAACCAAAGCACAATCAAACAATCAATTTCTTTTTCTTTTCTTTTCTTTCTTTCTTTTTTCTTTCTCTTTTATAGTACCCAAACTAGTAATTATAGTACATATTAGATCATGATTAATTAGTTGACCAATGTCAAAGAAAGCAAAAGGAAAACAATAAACATATATATATATATATATATCAAAATTCTAACTTTGGTTATTTTTAGGGGACTTACATGGAGGTAGGAATTGAGAAAAAAAAAATTATAAATATATCACTACAAAAAAATTTGTTTTTTGCGACGGTAAGCGGCCGTCGCAAATGCTCCCTGAACCGTCGCTAATACCTTTTGCGACGGTAATCTGGTTTTTTGCGACGGGAGGAGGGGGTCGCGACAGATGGGGTTGCAAAAGACCTTTCGCGACGGTAAGTACCGTCGCCATTAGTTTCTGCGACGGTAAGGTATGTTTTTTGCGACGGCGTTTTTCCCGTCGCAAATAATGGGGAAAAAAATCACTTTTAGCGACAGCACGTAATTCCCGTCGCTAAAAGTGAGTTTTTGAGACGGGAACATTACCGTCGTTAAAGGCTCTGGCATCTTATAAGTATTGGCGACGGCACAGTTTACCGTCGCTAAAGGAGTCCTGTACATTCAACAAGACAGCTTTTGCGACTGTGTTGGTACCGTCGCAAAAGCCTATTAATGGTTTTTGCGACGGGTTATTCTCCCGTCTCAAAAAATAAAAAAATAAAAAAAAAAACCTGCTGATAAATTATTAAAAAAATTAAAATAACCTGTATTAGATAAAAAATAAGTATAAAAAATTGAAAAATTACAGAATAATATAAATACGTACATAAACAAAAATTGACAAATAATGAAAATTAATAATCTTGTTCCATTCATAGCAATACATAAATAAAAATTCATAACAATAAAAATTATGCCACTACATAACGTCGCATAATACATACATAATGTTGCTCCCAAATTTAAATAACATAAATCAAAATCAAAATCAAAAGTTTTCGTCTTCATTCGTTCGTGGGTTACAAAAACAAAAATTGGTCATAATCTTGATACGCCCGCATTCCAGAAAAAGCCAACTGCTACTCCGGAAAGATCTGAAAAAAACAAGATAAAAATAATTAAAAACCATATAATGTCTTAATATTTTAATTATAGAAAAATATAAAAAAAAAATTGACTACTATATAATTAGAAACATAGTTTAGTAAATAATTTTGACTAGACCGAAATCCAGTTCTAACTCCCAAACCGGGAACCCGATTCGAGCCCCGTCTTCTCCCACAAGTCTCTCGTGCCTAGGCGGTCGTGTGTGCCAAGTTTCGTGTTAAACCGACGCCGTTTGGTGATTTTGGGGCGTTAACGCCTCGAAAAGAAGTTTCTTAAAGAAGTAGTTTGCCTAAAGTGAAATCCGACTCTAACTCCCAAACCGGGAACCCGATTCAAGCCCCGTCTTCTCCCACAAGTCTCTCGTGCCTAGGCGGTCGTGTGTGCCAAGTTTCGTGTTAAACCGACGCCGTTTGGTGATTTTGGGGCGTTAACTCCTCAAATTCAAGTTTCTTAAGGAAGTAATTTGCCTAAAGTGAAATCCGGCTCTAACTCCCAAACCGGGAACCCGATTCAAGCCCCGTCTTCTCCCACAAGTCTCTCGTGCCTAGGCGGTCATGTGTGCCAAGTTTCGTGCTAAACCGACGCCGTTTGGTGATTTTGGGGCGTTAACTCCTCAAATTCAAGTTTCTTAAGGAAGTAATTTGCCTAAAATGAAATCCGGCACTAACTCCCAAACCGGGAACCCGATTCAAGCCCCGTCTTCTCCCACAAGTCTCTCGTGCCTAGGCGGTCGTGTGTGCCAAGTTTCGTGCTAAACCGACGCCGTTTGGTGATTTTGGGGCGTTAACTCCTCAAATTCAAGTTTCTTAAGGAAGTAATTTGCCTAAAGTGAAATCCGGCACTAACTCCCAAACCGGGAACCCGATTCAAGCCCCGTCTTCTCCCACAAGTCTCTCGTGCCTAGGCGGTCGTGTGTGCCAAGTTTCGTGCTAAACCGACGCCGTTTGGTGATTTTGGGGCGTTAACTCCTCAAATTCAAGTTTCTTAAGGAAGTAATTTGCCTAAAGTGAAATCCGGCTCTAACTCCCAAACCGGGAACCCGATTCAAGCCCCGTCTTCTCCCACAAGTCTCTCGTGCCTAGGCGGTCGTGTGTGCCAAGTTTCGTGCTAAACCGACGCCGTTTGGTGATTTTGGGGCGTTAACTCCTCAAATTCAAGTTTCTTAAGGAAGTAATTTGCCTAAAGTGAAATCCGGCACTAACTCCCAAACCGGGAACCCGATTCAAGCCCCGTCTTCTCCCACAAGTCTCTCGTGCCTAGGCGGTCGTGTGTGCCAAGTTTCGTGCTAAACCGACGCCGTTTGGTGATTTTGGGGCGTTAACTCCTCAAATTCAAGTTTCTTAAGGAAGTAATTTGCCTAAAGTGAAATCCGGCTCTAACTCCCAAACCGGAAACCCGATTCAAGCCCCGTCTTCTCCCACAAGTCTCTCGTGCCTAGGCGGTCGTGTGTGCCAAGTTTCGTGCTAAACCGACGCCGTTTGGTGATTTTGGGGCGTTAACTCCTCAAATTCAAGTTTCTTAAGGAAGTAATTTGCCTAAAGTGAAATCCGGCACTAACTCCCAAACCGGGAACCCGATTCAAGCCCCGTCTTCTCCCACAAGTCTCTCGTGCCTAGGCGGTCGTGTGTGCCAAGTTTCGTGCTAAACCGACGCCGTTTGGTGATTTTGGGGCGTTAACTCCTCAAATTCAAGTTTCTTAAGGAAGTAATTTGCCTAAAGTGAAATCCGGCTCTAACTCCCAAACCGGGAACCCGATTCAAGCCCCGTCTTCTCCCACAAGTCTCTCGTGCCTAGGCGGTCGTGTGTGCCAAGTTTCGTGCTAAACCGACGCCGTTTGGTGATTTTGGGGCGTTAACTCCTCAAATTCAAGTTTCTTAAGGAAGTAATTTGCCTAAAGTGAAATCCGGCACTAACTCCCAAACCGGGAACCCGATTCAAGCCCCGTCTTCTCTCACAAGTCTCTCGTGCCTAGGCGGTCGTGTGTGCCAAGTTTCGTGCTAAACCGATGCCGTTTGGTGATTTTGGGGCGTTAACTCCTCAAATTCAAGTTTCTTAAGGAAGTAATTTGCCTAAAGTGAAATCCGGCTCTAACTCCCAAACCGGGAACCCGATTCAAGCCCCGTCTTCTCCCACAAGTCTCTCGTGCCTAGGCGGTCGTGTGTGCCAAGTTTCGTGCTAAACCGACGATGTTTGGTGATTTTGGGGCGTTAACTCCTCAAATTCAAGTTTCTTAAGAAAGTAATTTGCCTAAAGTGAAATCCGGCACTAACTCCCAAACCGGGAACCCGATTCAAGCCCCGTCTTCTCCCACAAGTCTCTCGTGCCTAGGCGGTCGTGTGTGCCAAGTTTCGTGCTAAACCGACGCCGTTTGGTGATTTTGGGGCGTTAACTCCTCAAATTCAAGTTTCTTAAGGAAGTAATTTGCCTAAAGTGAAATCCGGCTCTAACTCCCAAACCGGGAACCCGATTCAAGCCCCGTCTTCTCCCACAAGTCTCTCGTGCCTAGGCGGTCGTGTGTGCCAAGTTTCGTGCTAAACCGACGCCGTTTGGTGATTTTAGGGCGTTAACTCCTCAAATTCAAGTTTCTTAAGGAAGTAATTTGCCTAAAGTGAAATCCGGCACTAACTCCCAAACCGGGAACCCGATTCAAGCCCCGTCTTCTCCCACAAGTCTCTCGTGCCTAGGTGGTCGTGTGTGCCAAGTTTCGTGCTAAACCGACGCCGTTTGGTGATTTTGGGGCGTTAACTCCTCAAATTCAAGTTTCTTAAGGAAGTAATTTGCCTAAAGTGAAATCCGGCACTAACTCCCAAACCGGGAACCCGATTCAAGCCCCGTCTTCTCCCACAAGTCTCTCGTGCCTAGGCGGTCGTGTGTGCCAAGTTTCGTACTAAACCGACGCCGTTTGGTGATTTTGGGGCGTTAACTCCTCAAATTCAAGTTTCTTAAGGAAGTAATTTGCCTAATGTGAAATCCGGCACTATCTCCCAAACCGGGAACCCGATTCAAGCCCCGTCTTCTCCCACAAGTCTCTCGTGCCTAGGCGGTCGTGTGTGCCAAGTTTCGTGCTAAACCGACGCCGTTTGGTGATTTTGGGGCGTTAACTCCTCAAATTCAAGTTTCTTAAGGAAGTAATTTGCCTAAAGTGAAATCCGGCACTAACTCCCAAACCGGGAACCCGATTCAAGCCCCGTCTTCTCCCACAAGTCTCTCGTGCCTAGGCGGTCGTGTGTGCCAAGTTTCATGCTAAACCGACGCCGTTTGGTGATTTTGGGGCGTTAACTCCTCAAATTCAAGTTTCTTAAGGAAGTAATTTGCCTAAAGTGAAATCCGGCTCTAACTCCCAAACCGGGAACCCGATTCAAGCCCCGTCTTCTCCCACAAGTCTCTCGTGCCTAGGCGGTCGTGTGTGCCAAGTTTCGTGCTAAACCGACGCCGTTTGGTGATTTTGGGGCGTTAACTCCTCAAATTCAAGTTTCTTAAGGAAGTAATTTGCCTAAAGTGAAATCCGGCACTAACTCCCAAACCGGGAACCCGATTCAAGCCCCGTCTTCTCCCACAAGTCTCTCGTGCCTAGGCGGTCGTGTGTGCCAAGTTTCGTGCTAAACCAACGCCGTTTGGTGATTTTGGGGTGTTAACGCCTCGAATTCAAGTTTAGAACGCAAAGATGCATTTTAGCTTAGAATGCAAACATAAATTTTATACCTGATCTTCTGGTGGTGGTGTATATGGATTCTCGTCTTCTGCAGATTCCCTAAATTCCCGGTGGCCACTCGATGCATCAGGAACCTATGTTAGTCAGTGCATAATGTGTTAATCATATTCGAATTTCATACATAATCTTGAGTGAAAATTGAACTATCAAACAATTGTGATGTTTATATGGAACCTGTCTGTTGGGATCCACACTCGCCCCCTGTGACACAAGGGCCATCATCTCAGCTCTCATCTGCTGCAAATGTGTAGAGAACTCTGCTCGCAGCTCCTCCCTCAACTCATCCCTTAGCTCAGCACGAACCTGCTGCGTGATCTGATCAATAGTCGATGGATGGGGTGTTGACTGTGATGGCCCAGCACCATCCTTATACACCACTCTCCGAGGCACGATTCTCCCGTATGTGCGACAATATCCATGTCTGTCATGACCTATCAACTCATGGAAAATGGCATTCCTAGCCTCCAAAGTCCGACCATCCTCAGGTAGCATAGAGAGTTGACGATTAAACTCATCCTGTATTGAATAAGACACACAAGTATACACGAAATTAAAATGGTTGACACACAAAAAATAAACTTTAAATACAATCAAAGGTGTTTGGAAACTACCAAGGTCTGGATAACCTCTGGGTCATCTACTCTACGTGTCATAAGCCAAACATTCATCTTATCAGTAGACTTCCCCTTACTGGTCATCTAAATTTTTTTTTAGAAATATGAAAATTAGAATCCAAATAATTTGCAAATATACAATGTTTATTTATATAGAAAAATAAAACAATAAAATGTAAACCTCATGCCGTATCTGAGAGAAAGTAGTACGCCCTGTGGTATGAGCTATGCCGTGAGCTCGCCGATTTTTAGCGTTCCTACTTGCAATTTTCTATAACAAGTTCAACAAATGTAAGTATGTAAATATGATTTGTATGTTTACATATCATAAATATAACGTAATTGTATACCTCAGCATCGGAAGTACGCCAATACTCTACAAGTTGTTCCCACTGGCTTGGCACAACGTTCATAGGAACATCATCCTTCAGATTAGGATCAGAGCTTCTAGGCTTGAAATACTTAGCCTTAAGCTTGTTCTTGTGATCCTTCCATATGCTGTTGCAGTTTTTCATGCAGATTGGCTTGTACTCCTCTGGACATATATTCAAATTGTCCTATAAAACACAAAGTTTAAGGCTAAGTATAACACAAATTTGGAATTCGAATTTGTGGACAAAAATATACTTTTACCTTCACATCCTTCCAGATAGCATCAACAATATCATCAGGCACACTGTTCCAGTCAACAAAAGTAAGAGGAACAATGTTACCATTCCGGACAATAATGCCAAGTTGAGTAGTTAACTTGGCCACGTTATCTCCTATTGGGCAGTAATTTCCATCAAATTGTATGTGCAGCTTTTTACCAGTACCCCACTCTTTAATGCCCTTGGCACATCCTCTACCACGCCTAGTCGAGGTTGATGAAGAACTAACATGACCTGCGATATACAATAATAATAAACAATATGCAATGGTAACAACCAAATGTAAATACAAATCATATCAAATAAACCTAATGTGGGCTGTGAAGAAGTCGAAGGGTCTGCAAAATACAATGAGAATAAACAAGTTATATATAATGAGCATAAATAAATGTATGTGTAAACAATTTTCATGCAAATCAAAGCAAATTTAAATACCTGCGGATGGCTCATAAGCTGATGATGATAGCTGCTGTGGTGCCATTGATGGTGGACGCACCGATGGTAGGCGTGGAGGCCGAGTACATGGTAGCTGCTGTGGTGCCACTGATGGTGGTCGATACGGTGGTAATGGCCCCTCAGATGGTGGTGGCACTAATGACCCCTCCGATGCTGCCCGATGTGATGCCTCCTCTAATGGTGGTGCTACTGATGTCCTGTTATGTAGCACATCAGACATCATGCGCCGGGGATGATCAGGCTTCCTCTTCCTTCCCATAATAATCTGCAAACAATATAACATTAATTGACATTAGAAACATACACAATGGTTTGTCATCAACTATAATATGACATGAATTGAACTAATACAATTACAAAGACAAAGTAAATTAAGAAATTGATGATTAACTACAACCTTGGCCTTAATTGAATTACTAATGTTGATTACATATCAGCCTATTTGAACATCAACTGTTTCCCCTTCTGCGGCTTCCCTCACCCAACCAACTTCTTCATCACGAAGCATTATATTTTCTTCCAATTGTTGGCTCATGTATGGCTCGATTTGTGGATCAGTTGAACTCATATCAAATAAACCTCTTTGAGACATCTTCACCACGACTTGCCAGTCTGGTTGTAACGGGTCTGCAACATACCAAACTTGCTCTGCTTGGGACGCCAAGATGAAAGGTTCATTGGTAATTCGATCATCTCGGTACAACAAATGATTGAAGTTCACCAACGTGAAATTGAAGACATCTTCTTTCTTTCCGTGAATGTTGTCAATCCAATCACACTTAAACAACACATGTTTCTTCTCATTGGAATATCGAATCTCAACAATATCTGTCAATTGTCCATAATAGTACACAGACCCCAGACGAGGATTCTTGTCTTTTCGACTAGCATAACTTATGGTATCTGCCTTCAAAGCTACACCACAATTTTGTGTGGCTCGACGATCATCCATGGCCTTTACTCGATACCGAAACCCATTCAGTATATACCCGTTGAACCTCCTTGCCAGGTTATGAGGACCATTTGCCAATAGAATAATCTCGTCAGAAAGTATGACATCAGTAGTCCTTCGCAAAGTTTGGACCTATTTAACACGAAATGTAAAATTTAAAATGTAGATCGACTTAAGTAACTAGAATCTATAGAGTTAAATACATACATGTTCCTTGAACCAAATGTGAAAAGTTTCAAAATGTTCACGCTGAAGTTGATGATCGTCGACAAGAGGCATTTTGAGCTTAAGTACTTCAAGGTATTTGCTGTGTAGATTGAAATTTTAGCCATACAAAAATTTTAGTTGAAAATTCAATAAACATAATAAAATATTGAGTGAGTGACTTAACCTACTTTATGAATGGTTGAACCGCGCTTGTATTGCATAAGATGTACCGATGAGCTTGTACCCAAGAAGTATTATCAAGATAAAAGCTTGTGTTTTCACCAGTAGCATGACCCAAATTGTCAGCACCACTATAGTTCCTCACGGGTCGACTAGATTTGGTTTCCACATCACTGAGATATTGTGCACAAAAATTCATGCATTCTTCCATAAGATATCCTTTAGCAATTGATCCTTTAGGACGAGCTCTATTACGCACGTATTGCTTCAAAGTAAGAAGATACCTCTCAATTGGATACATCCATCGAAACTGAATCGTTCCACCCAATAGCGCTTCATCAGCTAGATGTATAGGCAAGTGCTCCATTATATCAAAAAAACTCGGAGGAAATATTTTCTCTAGATGACAAAGTGTTACAGCGATACGATCTTTAATATATTGCAAATCCGTCGCACGATTCACTTTCGAACACAATTGTCTAAAGAAATTGCTCAATTCAATCAAGGGTTCAATTACATTCTTCGGTAACGATCTGCGAATAGCCAATGGAATAAGTTGTTGCATCAGAATATGACTATCGTGGCTCTTAAGACCCCCAATGCTTCTATCATGTAAGCGCACACGACGTGATATATTGGATGAATACCCGTCGGGAACTCTTACTTCCTTCAACACTTTCAAGAACAAATCTTTCTCATCCTTGGTCATCGTGAATTGTGCTGGTGGTAAATAGGCTTTATTCGACCCTCTTAACTGCAAATGTAGGGGTTTTCTAATATTCATATCTTGTAAATCACGCCGAGCATTAACACCATCCTTCGATTTTCCTGCAACCCCTAATATTGTCCACAACACATTGTCACAAACATTCTTCTCTATATGCATCACATCGAGGTTGTGTCTTATTAGATTGTGCTCCCAATATGGCAATTCATAAAAGATACTCTTTTTCTTCCAACTATGGGTGCGATGTCCAGCTTTCTCCTTCTCTACCTGTCTCCTATGCCTCTCCTTAAGGTCATCCCTATTGTATTGGGTTAAAATACCCTCAGATTCTAATTGTAGCAACATCTCAGTTCCAGACAACAATTTTGGTTTGAGTCTGACTTCCCGACTACCATCAAATGATACTTTATCCTTCCGGAATTTATGGCCAGTAGGTAAAAATCTGCGATGACCCAAGTATGATTGTTTCCTACTATGCTTCAACCAACACGATGTAGTTTCCTTATTGCAACAAGGACATGCATATTCTCCTTTAGTGCTCCATCCTGACAAGTTTGCGTATGCAGGAAAATCACTAATTGTCCACAGTAAAGCTGCATGCATTTGAAACATTTGATTTGTTGATGCATCAAATGTTGGCACACCCTCATTCCATAGTTCTTTCAACTCCTCAATCAACGGTTGCATATAAACATCAATCTTGTCACCAGGTCCTTTCGGGCCGTCAATAAGCACAGATAAAATTAGAAATGGTTGCTTCATGCACATCCATGGCGGCAAGTTGTATGGAATGAGCACAACAGGCCAAGTGCTATGAACTATGTTCATCGTCCTGAATGGGTTAAAACCATCAGATGCTAAGCCAAGCCTTACACTTCGGCAATCATTACTAAAGTGAATATTCCGACGGTCAAAATCTTTCCATGCAAGGGAGTCAGCAGGATGCCTGAAGACACCATCATCAGTTCGTTCCTCTGCATGCCATCTCATTAACTTGGCCGTCTTGGATGACATAAACAACCTCTGCAGCCTTGACTTTAAAGGAAAATACCTCATCTGTTTTGCAGCTACTTGTTTGCCACCTGTGTTAGGACCATTTGAACCACCATCACCATTTGATTTCCATCTAGAACTGTTGCATATGACACATTTATCAAGATTGGCGTCCTCGTTTCGAAACAACATGCAACTGTTGGGACATGCATCCCACGTCTCATACGTGAAGCCCAAATCTGTTGTGACCTTTTGAGCTTTATAATATGAGTCCGGGAGTTTGACACCCAACGGAAACGCCTCATTCAATAACTCAAGCAACATGTCAACAGACTTGTCCGTCCACTGATTAAGCACCTTCAAATGTAGAAGTCGAACAATGAATGACAAAGATGTGAACTTCTGACAACCCGGATACAATTCACTTTGTGCATCTTGAAGAAGTTTGAAATACTTTGCAGTCTCTGCATTTGGACCGAACTGGGGTTCAGATGCACGGGGATCAGGCCCCTGTGGTTCATCACCCTCAACACTTGTACCGGCATGTGGATTTCCCATAGCCCCTTGTATCATTCCAATCATATCATCTCCAATGTCTAAATTAGCTAATGTTTCATTCTCTCGATTACTATGCAGAGATATGTAAGATTCCCCATGATTAATCCAATGTTTGTATTTTTTAAAAAAACCATTCAAAATCAGATGCTCCCGTACACCATCTCGTACAAAATAGTATCGATTCTCACACTTCCTACACGGACAACTGATCATCGAACCTTCAACCCTATTGGTGTAGGCAAACACAAGGAATTCATCAATCCCATTAATGTATTCACTCGACATCCTATTTGGCAAATCAATCCAACTCTTATCCATCATCTGTACACATCCACAAGAATATCTCACCAAAGTAACTCTAAATATAATACCTACACATAAATATTCACTCGACATCCTATTTGGCAAATTAACGAAATGATAATAGTTTAATTTATTTCGTTCTTAAGTTCGTAAACTCAACACAAGTAACTAAAAAATACCAAAAATAATATATTTTTAATGTTTGACTAGCTGAAACTACTAACTGCATTTACTGAGCCAAAACTACGAAAACTAAAATAGCTAACTTGATAGTCATTAGTTCAATGGAGTTGAAATTTAGTGATTTAATCACTGTTTTAATTAAAAAAATAAAAATAACTATTTTGATAGAGATGCTCTAATATAATATGAATAAGAAAATAGTTGTTTGGCCGGATGATGTGGTTGTCTAAATTATAAGATTAAAATTTTTCACATTATGTTAGGTTGCTACTGTTACTGATTTTGACAAACTATTTCTAATTAGAGCATATGATTTGGAAAAAATAAAAAAATAAAAAACTTGAAGGATTGAATGGTAAAATTGATAATTTATGGATGAAATAGAAAAAAAAAAAATGATAATAGTTGAAGAGATATAAATGAAAACAACCATAAAAATAATTAAAAAAATTAAAAACACTAATTGATAATAATTGATAATAATTGATAAATGTTGATAATAATTAAAAAATAAACAGATTTATATATATATATATATACATATATATAGACAGATTTATTAATAACCATGAGACAAATCTGTTATATATAGACAGATTTCAAATTTATATACATATATATAGACAGATTTATTAATTAAAGTATGTTCTTAATTAAAGTATATTAATAAACAGATTTATATACATATATATAGACAGATTTATATATATAGATTTCAGATAAACAGATTTATATATATATATAGACAGATTTCAGATTTATATATATATATATAGATTTATATATATATATATAGATTTCAGATTTATATATATATAGATTTCAGATTTATATATAGATTTATCTGTCTATATATAGATTTCAGATTTATATATAGATTTCAGATTTCAGAAAATCTATATATATATAGATTTCAGATTTATATATATATATATATATAGACAGATTTATATATATATACACAGACCGAGAGAGAGAGAGAGAGAGAGAGAGAGAGAGAGCATACGCAGACGGAGAGGAGTCGTCGCCGGAGCACCACTCTTGTCGCCGGAGCCGTCGCCGCCGCTGTCTTCCTCGTAGGCCGTTTGGGGAATTTGGGGTTGAAGTTAGGGATTTGGGGAGGAGGAGCGACGGCAGAACAGGAAGAAGAAGGGCTTGGGTTTTTTTTTTGGACTTTTTGCGACGGTATGATGTAGACCGTCGCAAATAGAAGGCAAAACGGCGCCGTTTGTATTAATCCTTTTTTGCGACGGCAAATTTCCGTCGCAAATGATATATGCCGTCTCAAAAAAAAGGGTTTTCGCGACGGTTTTATTTACCGTCGCTAATACTTCCGCATTTCCGACCCCTCCGCTTGGTTTCATTACCGACGGGTCAGTACCGTCGCTAAAGGGTATTATTTGCGACAGGTGCAGTTACCGTCGCAAAAAACTTTTTTTTTGCGACGGGAGGCGCGGCGTCGCTAAAAATCCGTGGTTTTTGCTATATTTTCTTGTAGTGTATAACAGTATAAATATATTTGTGGTAAAGTATAAATAAAAAACTGTAAAGATATCTTTATATGCTGATAATTTTTTTACCAACTCTCATGTAGTTCTTATTTTTTTTATCTTTATAGAAGAAGGTTGGTCATTTCCTCCACGATTTGATCAGCGAGAACCAATAAGACACAAACACATCATAACAATTTAAAAATCAAAACTAATTTTTAATTGAAAAAGTTGTTAAAAAAAATCCTTTTATCAATGCAAAGTCCAGCTTAGGTTGGAAACTAGTGTTGGGTTTGTGCCACGTATTGCTGTGGGCACCAACCACAAGTGTAGGGAGCATCTCGGGCCAAGGATTATCCTTTAGATTTGCTCTTTCTCTGACTTTTTCCGAAGGAAAATGTGTGAGAGTATTAATTAGTGTTATCATTAATGATGTGATAGTAGGTCTCACCATGAATGATTTGATATTTTGACTTTGGTGTTGTATTTTTTTTCTTTTTTTATTGAGTGCCATGTTATTAGTGGTCTTTTTAGAGCTCCAAAATTAGTGGTTTCTATCATTGTTGTTTTCCGAATCCAAGACACAGGAAAATGAGTTGGACCCCTCAAGGTGACACTCACTTTGATCTCCTCTCTTTTTGATTGATTAAATTTTTTTTTTTTCCTTCTCCTTCAATCACCACCCATCACGTGCGTGTAGGGTGGTGGGGGTGGTGATTGGAGGGAGTCTCAATCACTTCCCTAAACTAAAATAAAAACTGAGAGATTAATCCAAGGGTGGGTAGCATTGTGGTTAAGGCTTGGGGTTTAAGTCCTAAGGTCATGAGTTCAATTCCTTCCCCCTTGGGTCAATCTCCTGGGCAAAGCACAGTTGGTTAGAAGATTGGATCTCAAGTTGTCTAATCAGCACTTAGTGTGGGTTCAACGCTCCCCCTCTATGCGAGTCCTAACTTAAGCGGAACTTGTCTTGGGAGGTCGAGACAAGTTTTCAGGTTATAGTCTCCTCGCTCGGAACGGCTAACAGGACACCCTAACGGGGCAAGTTCTCAGGTTATAGTCTCCTCGCTCGGAATGGCTAACAGGACACCCTAGTGATCTCTACAAGAGGCCTTGGACCTACGGGAGGGTAGGGAGAATTTTCCTGTAAAAAAAAAAAAAAAAAAGAAACTGAGAGATTCACTTTTTTATTTTATTTTTATTTTTATTTTTATTTTTATTTTTATTTTTATTTATTTATATATATATATATATATATATTTTAATGTTGGTTAAAGTTAGTTCTAATGAGTGATAATAAAATAAAATAAAAATTATAAACTAGTTTGGTGAAAAAAATAAAATAAATTTATTCTTTTTAAAGGTCATAATTTTTGGAAATATAAGTATTTATTTGTGAAATTAATTTTTATTCTTTAGAAAAAAATCAAAAAATAATTTTTGAAAATAAAATCAAACAGAGCTCCTGTTTTTACTGAGAAAAAAATAAAATAAAATAAAAAACCATATGTTTTTATGGCAGCAACAAAGGAATGTAACTACCTCCATTAGAATATCTTCTGAGCAGGTGAACCATACGTTGGCAAGAATACGGCAACGTTCTCTCTTTTGAAAGCTGCACAAGGTCTTTCATTATAAATGGGAAGATAATAACTAAATAAATAATGGTATAAAAATTATGTTTACATATTACATTAATAAAAAAATTAATCAAAACTCCATCATAATAAAATTTTCATACATTATGGACAAGTACATAAATTTTGCATTAAAAATATCAACGCACATCACTATTAGCAAAATATTCTTAATGACTAATTTTAAATTTCAAACTCTAGAATGATATAACTTTTTATTTAAATATAGGTTTCAAATAAAATTTGATAGTGCAATATGGCCAATGGAGGATGAGTCGAACTGATTCACGTGTTCTACGGGTCTGCTGGCCTTCGTCTCCTTGATGTATGCCTGCAAAAGGTCCGGTGGAAAGATACCAAGATTGGAGTGGTCTCTTCCCATGGACGCTCCGATGATCAAGTTAGATTGGAAGTGATGGAAAAAGTAGTCAGAGAGAGAGAGGAAAAGAAGAGAGTATTACTTGTTGTTCTTAACGTTCTTCGCAAGCTTCCTTATATCTTTTACCAATCATTTTTTTGTCCATTCGAGCTGTCTCATTAGCTGAAAGTCTATGGTCTACTCGCCGTCAATAATGGCAATTGAGAGGTCCCGTTGTATTTAATGCCATGACAACTTCATTTAATACTTGACGCCTGGGCTCAATAACTCTGCAGGATCTTTATCTGCCACATGACTAACCCCCTATCTGACCGGCGTCTAAATGCCCGAGGGCCTGGACCAGTGCGGGTTATTCGGTGGGCCTACTGTTGAGTTTCACCTATTGGGCAGTAACTAAATGATCGCTTGGGCCAGCTAAGACAGTTGTGGGTTGCATTGTCCTGTGCCATGTGGGTCATGTCCATCAAAATTAATATTTTTAGAATTCTTTTCGAGATCTGTCAAACAAGATCCATTTGGGCATGAAATTCTTTAAAAAAAATAAATAAATAAATAAATAAAGGTAAAAATTTTATTGTCAAAACTGACGTCAACAATAAAATTTTAATTTGGTTAACAATAAAAATTTAATTTGATTCACAATAAATTTTATTGTGAAATTTTTACTATCACAAGTAAAAATGTTGAAAATACTGAAATATAATAGTCACATAATTGTTACCATTAGAAGTAAAAATATTGAATAAAAAGTTTATTAAAACAATGAAATGACAATATCAACAGAGTAAAATTTTACCATTAACTTAAGGAAAATGCTAGAGGTCCCAAATTTTCTACCAAATAAATGACCAAATGTCTCACATGGGTGTGGGGCCCACAAAATTGCGGACCCCACACCCATGTGAGACATTTGGTCATTTGTTTGGTAGAAAATTTGGTGTCCCTAGCATTACTCTTAACTTAAACCATAGTATCATCCAACATACTACCATAACAAATCAGGATAAAATTTTACTGTCACATTTAAACAGAGCATAAAAAAATAAATAAATAAAATAAAAAAACACACACATATTACTAGAGCAAATCAAAATAAAGTTAATCTAACAACAAATAAAAATACCATTATTCAATCAGATTTAATAAAAAATAATTAAACAAAATAATCTTCAATTTGACTTGAAAAAACTTTCAATGATTATTCGCTCTTTCATCTAAAGAAACAAATGAAATACGTATCTCTTGTATGACTCAATTGTAAATTCAATCCAAACAATCATCGAAATATAACAATCATCAAATTTCTAAGACTCAATTATAGAACTATCTCTTACAATGTTGTAGAAAATTTTAACTTAGAATGTCGAAAACGATATATATACATATATATAGGGAGGGAGAGAGAGAGAGAGATTATTACGTTGATGAGTGAAATGGGAAAAGAGAAATAATGGAAGATAAAAATAATAAAATCGTCTAAAATAAAAATAAAAAAGGACATATTTTGTATGTGTCCTTAATTCATAAAAAATAAATTTTAAAAAGAACTTTATAGATAAAAAAAATATTTACTTGTCCTTTTAACACTATACAATTATGTTAAGGGATTTTTGATTAGATTTTCATATTTTGTTTATTATTTTATGTATTATTACTGTATTAATTTAATAAAATATTCCATTTATGCTAATTACCAAGAGAAATGCTACATTTATCAGTTTTTTTTTACCACTTTTAATTTATCATATGGTATGTCACAATTGCATTGATAATATATATATATATATATATATAAGTGGTGTGATCTATTAAATCAATACAATAATTACACATGAAATGATAAAAAAAATGTGATAAAAAAAATCATAAATGTAACGTTACTCTAAATAAAATAATTATACTATAAAGATGTGAGGGGTGATTTTACAATATTCCTTCATCCCAAACAAACCTTCGTTTGATCCTCGCTCTAGTGCCTAAAACAAGAAACACTCCGGTCAAGGGTGTCGGAATTAGAACTTCGATGGTTAAGTCAGATTCTAGATATATGTTAGATATTTAGGAAATGAAGTAAGTTTGGGTGAATGTGCATATCTCTTTTATTCCATTTACCTTCCTTATATAGAGGGTTGGTGCAAACATTTCTTACATAGTTTGATCTTTTTATTCATAATCATCATAATGTCAGGGCCCATGCTTCTATTACACCTCTAAAAAGGGACAGATTGGACCCACCTTGATTAGGATAGCCTGTCGAACTGCATCTAGTGATTGGCATAAATGTTCGACTGTCGGATTAAGTACTTGGCGTGTCACCTAGTCAACGTAGGGATTTACTCGGCACCGTTCCTATGTAATCCTATGGGCCTGGTTGGCAATTGGAATTGATGGACTTGGGCCCATTAATAATGGGCTTGGAGGTGTTGTTTGTCGAATGTACAATTTGTATACTCGGCTTACACAATTGCCCCTGAGTTCCTGGTCATCTAGAGTGCCGAGTGACCTACGTGCTTAGCTTGTACTGGACCATTCATTCGCCTTGAAATTTGAGCACGGTATGGGATGCCACAAAAGATATATCTAACTTCTCGCCTCTTTAGACTTTCCTCACATGCCTCATTTATTGTCTTTTAAAAAACTCTTTAACGCCCTTTTGTCTCCAAAAAAATCCTCTATTTTCTATAACGCTCCATTTTTGTATTCCTCACTTGAAGTTGCTTCACAATCCCCCTCTCTGAGCATTCCACAAATTTCTGTTTAAGTCCTCTGCACCGTTTTCTTTTGTATTTCACATTTTCGATTTTTCTTTTTCTTCCCTTTGAGTTTTTCTTTCTTGCCCATGTGCATTTTTGGTGAACTACCAGAAAGGCCATTTCGTCCTTTGTTACAAACAGTCCTTCATTTCTAGGGTTTTATTCCCTCTCAACCAAACGTAATTTTTTTTTTCCGCATTATAATGGGGTTATTGAATTGAGCAACAACTTGGGAACCAACCTTGGAATTCCTGTTATTCGGCACCGTTATTCCCTTGCCAAATCTTCTAGTTTGCTTGTAAGATTTTTCCTGAAAGCCAAGGACACGGACCACTAACTGGAAACCATGTTAGCCAGTTTCGGCAAAAATGTTGTTGGCATATAATGGTCTTTGTTCATGGCAACTAGGAATTCGATGTTGAGACAGACCGCTCAGATATCATTCCTAGGCTTGAGGGTGACCCAAGCGGTCAAGTAGCTTTTACCGGTTAAACTTGAATACATGCCTTTAAATTGTTTCTAATCGCATTTATTTCTAGTAGATGTCGATATCAAAAGGACTCTTCTGTCAAGGGATACCGAAGTGCTTGTGCAAGTAAAGGCTGCCCTTGATTATACTAGCCAAAATGATTGCAAGGGTCAATGTCCTATTTCCCATATTCTGCTTCGATACATATACATTGTGACAACATTCCAATTCCTAAAGGAAAAACTCATCTAGTGGCCATTACATACGGTGACGCCCTAAGCTTTAGGGAGTTGGAAGGAGTTAAGGAAGTTGACAACACATGCATTAAGAAGAAGGCATCGATGGCAGGGAGTCAGCAGAAAATTCTTCCTTGGAAGAAGTTGGCATATCAGGATGTGTTCTGTCCCTTGAGCCTGAGACTTTTTCTGGCCTAGCAGATCCCGAAGTTCATATTTAGGAGAACATCGACTTCTTTATTTTCCAAGACTTAGAGGATCTACCAGGCTCTAGAGTTGAAGATATGCATGCCGAGAAGTTATCATTGTCGCAGATCTCCAAATGGCAAAACACTGAAAAGATGGCTACAAAAAATGCTAGATGCTAGAGTTCAACAAGATGGCTCTGCCAGAGGGGCCTGTTGTTCAGCAAGATGCTAGAGTTCCCAAGGAACCGGCATGTCACCGACTGGGCACTTGTCATCCTCCCTAGAAGCCAGCTCCACGAGTGGTATTGCGTACCCCCATGCATTATGGCCAAGGACCAACCTAGGAGAAGCGATAAGGATCTATCCTACCTGCCTTGCCGCTCACAAACTAATGTGCTTGCAAGGTGCTTGGTGTAGAACTCACATCCCTAATGAGTCGATACATGACATGCTACCACTGCCAATCCCTGATACCCTCGTTAGGGGGACATTACCCTGCCTACCTCCATGCTTGTCCGTTTCCTTACCCATGGGAACCCGCCCTATGCGGACACCACCCGTGGTGCGGACCTCACAATGAAGGTGCTTGGTATAAGTCCCACGTACCGTCCCCATCACAGTGCCCCTAGGCTGGCTCTGATACCACTTGTCACTGACTGGGCGCTTATCATCCCCCCGAGAAGTCGGCTCCACGAGTGATACTGCGTACCCCTGTGCATTATGCCTAAGGACCAACCCAGGAGATGCAATAGGGATCTACCCTGCCTGCCTTGCCGCTCACAAACTAATGCGCTTGCAAAGTGATTGGTGTAGAACTCACATTCCTAATGAGTCAGTACATGAAAGGTAGTTGAAGTAGCCGTCGCCGTTGTGGCTGAAAAGGCTGATCAAAGGGGCTCAAAATGCCTTGCCTAATTTGATGAACCAATTGAGAAAAGAGAATGCACCTCGCTAGCTTCAGACGTCTTGGCACTTTTTGTCATTCAACCAAAGGTAAAAGGTATGAATGTACTAATAGGTGCTTCAGGTCTCAAAGAGCTTGGTGTTGCCCTCAGCATGGCCAAAGCCATAATCCTTTCTGTAGATAAGAAAATACGGCACGCCAAAGATGATGTGATGGCCATAGCCCTTACAGCTTAGTTTGCAATCCTGGTAAGTATTATGCCGAAGAAACTTAATTTTAAGGTTTGGCAACTTGCTTTCTAACATATTTCCCCATCTCTTTCTTTTTTTTAGGCTGTTGAGAGAATCATCGGTATTGGACGTTGACACCATAATACGGTGAACTTGGTTAGCCAACTCAAAGACCAAGTGGCGGCTGAAGAAAAGAGAGCTCAAACAACAGTAGTGACCTTGCAGTTGGAAGTGAAAAGGTTACTGCCGAATAGGCAAAAGTCGAAGTCCAACGCGTGAGAACCAAAGAGGTGGAAAAGTTGCACCTTGCTACTGAGGAAAGAGCAACTACCTTTGAAGGGGCTTATAAAGCTGTGAGGCCCCTAAAAATTTTATTTTCTTAAAAGTCCCTTACTTTCAAATTTTTTCGTTGAAGTCCCTCAGTTTCTTAATTAATTGCAATTCTAACCCTAGACCAAAATGCATGTGCCAACTAAAACCATGCAAACCCTAATTGATTGCGCTAACTTAGGAATCAATTCTAATACCCTAATACTGATTAATTGGCTCTCCAAATGAGGAATTACCACTCGAAAATCCTAGATTTTCCGGTTTTCATCATGTTCGTTGGTAGATAGCCTTTTTATTCAAAACAAGAATCTAGACCGAATTAGACTCTCTAACCTTAATTTAATTTAATTCTACACTAAAGTAAATATTCCAATTCAAAAATTATACCCAAAGCCCTCACATTTTTATTAAATAACACAAAGACCCCAAACAAGTACCATTATATATTTATATATACCCTTGTACCCTAAAATCTTTTTTTAAACATTATATTTTACAAATTCCAACAATTGTACTCAATATATATATATATATATATAAACAAATCCAATTCACCATCACATGGCCGACCATCACCTTGTAGGTGTAATGAATGTACTTTGAGACAATTTTGCATGATGTAAGGAAAATATCTTTGACTTGGTGCAAACTTATATATATACATATATATATATCTGTGTGTGTGTGTATATATAACTAGGTTGGTTTGATTTGGAAGAAAATCCTAACTAGATCATGTTTAAGAACCTAATTAAGGACTCTAAACTTCCAATATTCCTTTGGATTCAAACTAAATCCAAAACATCCCATTCAATTCCAACCAAAGGACATTTTGGATCTTTCATACCAATTTTTTCTATAAAAGTAACCCCTCCCTTAGCATTTTTTTCATACAAGAATGCACACACATACACTATTTTCAACTGAGAGAAGAGAGAGAGGAGAGTGAGCTTGGTGGAAAATAGGAGAGAAAGAGAAGTTTGCTAGCAATTCCAACAAGCCTCAAGTAAGCCACAACACATATCTCTCCTTTTTTTTTCCTTTCAAATACGTGCTCTTATAAGTTTTAAACATCCATTTCAGATGTGTTTTGATGGTATTCATGTGTTAAAAATGAATGGAGTTGAGCCTTAATTCTACCCTTCTTGTATTTCTCTTAATCAGTATAAGACTACCTTTTTCCATATCAATCTCTCAAAATTTTCCTAAGGCACACCTTCACCTTAAATTTCTTAGTTTAATACATGTTATTTAGCATGTTTTCATCACAATAGAAGTGGAAAATTTTCCCTAGTTGACCTTTTTTCTTACCAAATTTCTATTTTCAAGAACTGTGCTAGAAAAATCTATTTTACAGACAATTTGCGAAAATTGTAGAACAATGTATAAAAATATTATGGACCTCCATTTTATTTCAAACTCTTCCTTAAGGAGTTATCTATCAAGTAAAATTGGTTTCATTGAAAAAGAGTGAGTGGTTTGTGAGAAAATCTGATTTTCGCAACGGTCGACAAATCTGGACAGAGCTAGAGTATTTTGAAATAACTAAAAAACTAGAAAAGCTATTTCATTTCCGAAAAATGTTCTAAAAACTAGATAAAATTCTCTACGAACCATTGGGAAGCCGGACTTGGGAAAAATCTGAAATAGTTCTTTTAATCTTGATCTTTAAGTGACTCTGAATCTGGAAATTCTGTTTACATTGATGTTTTATGCTCTTGACTTTATGAATGTGCTGACTTATATATAATCATGTCTTGGTATGATATTATACATGTCGTGGTTATGTATTTTTTTGTCCTTTGATGATGCTTACACTTATGCAAATTGAATTTTCCTTCTCGCTTGTACTAACTAATTATAACGATTAATCTAACGGAAAACTTAATGGGGTGGTTAATGGGGTTTTGATCACCCAATTATTACTATGAGAAGAAGTTATTGGTCAGTGGGATGCGTTCCCTTTGATAAATTAAATCTTGCGCAAGTGGTTGTTTTGGAACCCTTGAATGGAGTGGTTGTATTTGGACCCTAGGTAGTTCGGTGTAAGGAGGGGTTTGGGCAAAGCCCATCATTACTACCTCTTTTGAGGCTTTGCGGTTGGCGCTACGCGGTATATAACCGTTGGTAAGCATCTGAGGTAAGGTCTGTAACAAAGCAGCAAAAGAGGTGGCATATTGAATAATTAGCATCCAATTCTTGGAGTTGAGAGGACAAAATCTCTTTAGGGGATTTCTAGACTACTAACAATTAACCATATAATCTATGCTATAAACTTAAATGCCATGATCCTTTTCTCTATTTTTTTTTAAATGCTGTTGTGTATTGAACTGGGAAAAAAGGATACGGTGTGTGTACGTTTATTAGGCATTCAAAGTTCACAGTGTATCATGTCAGGTGTCGACGAGGAGCACGTAGCAGAAGATGACAAACCAAAAACCTTCTTAGAGATTTGGCTATCCTAAAAAATTAGGATTTTCTTTTGTTGTTTTGTAAAGCCCATATGAAACTTTAAATTTTCTTTTGGATGTAATATTGATAGAACGAGCTTTGTAATTAAGGATATTTGTAATTATTCTATTATTATGTATTTATATTCTGACACCAATATAATTCCCTACGTTGCTTATGAGACCTTGTGTCAATGCCTCTTAAGATCCGTCAAAAGGGTATTGTGCTACCCAAGAAAGCTGGACTTAGAAGGGAGGCTAATTTGACTTCTTTGGCGATCTAGGATCTTACTTAGTTATTGGCCATAGGACTCATTAGTGACTTTCCCTTGACTACAACCCTTAGTGTAGATTTGAGGCGTCACAAAGCAATGGACACCGAGCTGATAAAGGTTAAGGCTAAGCTTGTGCAAGTGCAGCAATCAACAACTAACGCTTTCGAATAAGGGGAGGAGTCAGCCACAAATACTTATGCTGATCAATTTCTAAAATTCGAGAATAAGGGGTTCAAGCATGGATGGACTAAGGCCCTTGCAGTAGCCAAGTTCACTCTGAATATGTCGATCCCCATTGAGAATGAAGGCGTCGAATCACTAGACTCTAACCCCAAATAGACTTGATGCTGATCAGTTTCTTTTTCTTTTTTTATTTATATATATATATATATATATATTTTTAAATTTGGAAACTAGGGTTGTTTTCATATATAAAATGATCTTGTAACCCAATTCAGTTTTTTAATGAAAACAACACTTTATGCCGAATTGTAACTTAAATGATGTGTATGAAGCCAAGTTTGTATGAGAACTCGATAATGCAATCTAGTACTCGAAAGCGTGTTCAGGTAGAAAAGTTGAGTATGTATTCATTGTTCATGTATTCGGCGTCTATATGTGCATAAAAATATAAACCATTTGTCGATTAATGTATTGAAGCTACAAAGTTGGCCTGCCCTCGTTATCCATGCACTCGACATTTAGCATGATTTCACAATCGAGGTAAATATCTTTCCGAATGAGGTATTCCGACGGCGTGGTGCCAACGTATTGCCCATGAGATCAGTGATTAGCGCCAACTTCTACATCTATGAACTCGACAATGAGCATAAAATTTTAAATGGGGGAACTTTTGTCAACTGCGTTGTGCCAGTATGCCCATACCCGATTGGGGAATGAAAACTATTCAAACAACTACCGGCCAACATGGAGTTACCGCAATAAATAGTGGCGCGCAAGCTGGATTATAATACGACATACCTGATACATGGCGTTCTGCTAAGTGCCTTGAAAAGGGGCACCAATAATGCTTATTTAAAGTGACACGTGACTGACCTATTCTATTTGTGTATGTTTGTCAAATTTTGAGATTTGTGAGGTGAGAGAGTTCGTTTCTCCATTGAAGCCATAAATTGATACGCCCGTGCCTCAACCTTTCACAATCACAAAACCTTATCCTACAGCTAGTCTTTGTTGCTTGAAACCTACTTCGATCTTTTTGAAATGACTAGAAGGATATTCATTGAGGAGTCTCGCTGAGTTAGACGCAGAGATGGACCAGCATGCACGTGGTGATTCACAGGGGGTTAGTTAAAATGGAAGAGAAGAACAGACGACCCTCACTGCACCAACCCCACCGGAGCTTCGATCGAAAATAACAATGAAGTAGATCACCTAGGGGAGATAGACCTGATAAAGTAGGCAACAGGACAGTGGGTGTCTCAATTATAGGCAAGCCGAGTAGGCTGTCTCACCTCCTGAGCTTCACAATCTTTCTTAGGAACAAGCCAATGAGAGAGGCTAACTCATTGGTCAACAACCCCAACTTCAATGACTATGAGGTTTTTCGGTAAGGTATTCACGAAGCCATGAGAGGGCTCTATAGTTTGTATGAAATCAGCATGCGCCTTCATGCCGCCTAGGCTGAGGTGGGACAGAAACGTGGATTAATTCAGAAGTTGGAGTTGGAACTGGCCGAAGCCGAGAAGAAAGTCAAATCGGAGGCTTGAAAAGCCAAAGTGGTGGAGAAAAAAGCAGCGGAGCCTATTAATTTAGAAACAGGCCAAAACAATAGTGTGCAGTGCCAAATGGATCATGCCTTATCCGATCTAGACACTACACAATTTTTCCTAAAGGATCATTATCAAAGTCGAGCCAACACTGAGGGTTTATAGAAGGCAAAGAGCTCAGCCTGCAAACCATCACCGAAAAGCTCACCAGCCGAGTCTCTCCTTTAGGAATTGGCAGGTGCCAATTCCCAAAGGGGAGACTCGTCTGGCAGCCATTACATACGGTAATGCCCTTAGCTTTAGAGAGTTAGAAGAAGTTGAGGAAGTTGATGACGCAGGCTTCAAAGAAGAAGGCATCGAGGATAGGAGCCTGCAGAAAATCATTTTCTAGAAAAATTTGGCACATCAAGATGCGGTCTGTCCCTTAAGCCTGAGACTCTTTCTAGCCGAGCAGATCTCAAAGCTCATACTCGGAAGAACGCTGACTTCTTCATTTTGCAAGACTTTGAGGATCTACCAGGCTTAGAGCTTAAGATATGGGCACTGAGAAGTTGTCATTATCACAGATCGCCAAATGGGGAAACATCGAAAAGACGACTGCAAAAAATAAGACGTCAGTTGCCAACAAGAGTGGGGAACCTAAAGCTCTGGAAGAGGGGCCTACTATTTAGTAAGCTGCTAAAGTTCCTAAGGAACTGGAAGTTGAAATAACCGTCGCCATCGTGGCCGTTGAAGAGGCTGATCAAAGGGGCTCAAAATGCCTTGTTGAATTTGACAAACTAGTTGAGAAAAGAGAACACACTTCTCTAGCTTCAGACATCTCGACGCCTTTTGTTATTCAGCCAAAGGTAAAAAGTATGAATGTACCAATAGGTGCTTCAGGGCTCAAAGAGCTTGGTGTTGCCCTCAGCATGGCCAAAGCCATCATCCTTTCTCTAGATAATGAAATACTGCACACCGAAGATGATGCGATAACCATAGCCCTTGCAACTTAGTCTGCAATCCTGCTAAGTATTATGCCGAATAAACTTAATTTTAAGCTTTGGCAACTTACTTTCTAACACATTTTTCTCTCTCTGTCTCTTTTTTAGGCTATCAAGAGAATCGTCGATATTGGACGTCGGCAGCATAATATGGTGAACTTGGTTAGCCAACTCAAAGACTAAGTGGCAGCTGAAGAGAAGAGATCTCAAATGGTAGCAGCTGACCTTGCAGTTGGAACTGAAAAGGTTACTGTCGAATAGGCCAAAGCCGAAGTCGAACGTGCAAGAGTTGAAGAGGTGGAGAAATTGTGCCTTGCTACTGAGGAAATGGTAGCTACCTTTGAAAGGGCTTATAAAGAAGTGGACACCTAGCTGATAAAGGTTAAGGTTGAGCTTGTGCAAATGAAGCAATCAGTAACTGACGCTTTTAAACATGGGGAGGGGTTAGCCACAAATACCACGCGAATGAAGCGTTGGAATTCGAGTAAAGGAGGTTCAAGCATGGACTGACTAAGGCCCTTACAATAGCCAAGGTCACTCTAGATATGTCGATCGCCTTTGAGAATGAAGGCATCGAAGTGCTAGACTCTAACCCCAAATAGACTTGATGCTGATCAGCTTCACCTTTATTGTTGTTGTTGTTTTTTTTTTTTTTTTTTTAACTTTTGAAACTAGGGTCGTTTTCAGATATAAAATGATCTTGTAACCCAATTCATTTTATTAATGAAAACAACACTTTTCACTGAATGGTAGCCTTAATGATTTGCTTGAACCCAAGTTTGTATGAGAACTCGACAGCACAATCCAATAATCAAAAGCGTATTCTAGTAGGAAAGTTGACTATGCATCCATTTTTCATGCATTCAGCGTCCATATGTCCATAAAACTATAAACCTCTTGCCGAGTAAGGTATTGAAGCTACAAAGATGGCGTGCCCTTGTTGTCTACACACTCGCCCTTTGGCATGATTTCACAATCAGGGTAAATATCTTGCCGAATGAGGTATTCAGACGATGTGGGGCCAATGCATTACCCATGAGATCAGCGATTAGCTCCAAATTCTACATCCATGAACTCGGCAATGAGCATAAAATGTTAAACGGGGGAACTTTTGGCGACTGCATTGTGTTGGTATGCTCTTGCCTCAATTAAGGAATGAAAACTATTCAAATAGTAGCCAACCATCATGGAGCTGCCCCAGTAAATGGAGCTGCGGAAGCAAGATTATGATACGACATACTTGATATATGGCTATTTTTTAAGTGCCTTGAAAAGGGCAACAATAATGCCTATTTAAAGTAACTCATGCCTGGCCTATTCTACTTGTGTATGTTTTTCGAATTTTGAGATCTATGAAGTGAGAGAGTTTGTTTCTCTATTGAAGCCATAAACTGCTTCGCCCTTGCCTTAACCTTTCACAATCACGAAACCTCATGCTGTAGCTGGTCTTTGTTGCTTGAGAGCAAATTGGATCTTTCTGAAATGACTAGAAGGATATTTTTTAATAATAGAGGCAAAGTAAGGACTCTTACTAAGTTAGATGCAGAGATGGACCGGCGTGCACGTGGTGATTCCAGTCGCAGGGGGTTGGTTGAAATGGAGAAGGAGAACAGATGATGCTCACCTCACCAACCTCACCAAAGCTCCGGTCAAAAAGAACAATGGAGCAGATCGCCCAGGGGTGATGGACGTGATAAAGTGGGCAACAAGACATCAGGTGCCCTAATTATAGGCGAGTTGAGTACGTCGCCTCGCCCCTTGAGCTTCGCAGTCTTTATTGGGAACAAGCCAACGACAAAGGCTGACTCATTGGTAAACAACCCCAACATGGCTGTTGATTTTGCACGCCAATCTTTCCTAAAGAAGTCCAAAGGTCGTTAACTAGCCATAATGACTACAAGGTTTTTCGGTAAGGAATTCATGGAGCCATGAGGGGGCTCTATAATTCGTACAAAATTGGTATGCGCCTCCGTGCCACCCAAGCTGAGGTGGGAAAAAAAAATGGATTAATTCAGAACTTGGAGCGACGATTGGATGAAGTAAAGAAGAAGGCCGAATCAAAGGCAAGAAAAGCTAAAGTGGAGGGGGAAAAAGCAACAGAGGCTATTGACTTGGCAACGGGCCAAAACAATGGGGTGCAGCGCCAAGTTGATCGTGCCTTATTCGATCTAGACATGCCACAATTTTTCCCGAAGGATCTTTATCAAAGTCGAGCCTACAACCGCGGGTTTATAAAAGGGAAAGAGCTCAGTGTGCAAACCACAACCAAAAAGCTCACCAGACGAGTCTCCTTTTTAGGAATTGGCTAGTGCCAATTCCGAAATGGGAGACTTGTCTGGTGGCCATTACATACGGTGACACCCATAGCTTTAAGGCGTTGGAAGGAGTTGAAGAAGTTGACAATGCATGCGTCAAAGAAAAAGGCATCAAGGAGAGTGAGTCAGCAGAAAATCCTTCCCTAGAAGCAGTTGGCACATCAGGATGTGGTCTATCTCTTGAGCCTAAGACTTTTTCTGGCCAAGCAAATCTTGAAGCTCATACTCAGGAAAACGCCGACTTTTTCATTTTCCAAGACTTTGAGGATCTACCAGGCTCTAGAGCTGAAGAAATGCAAGCCGAGAAATTGTCATTGTCGCAGATTGCCGAATAGCAAAACACTAAAAAGATGGCTACAAAAAATAAGATTGTAGTTGCCAACAAGAGTGGGGAACCTGAAGCTCTGGGAAGGGGGTTTGCTGTTTAGTAAGTTGATAAAGTTCCCAAGGAATCGATAGTTGAAATAGTCGTTGTTGTCGTCGCTGTTGAAGAGGCTGATCAAAAGGACTCAAAATGCCTTATAGAATCTGACGAACCAACCGAGAAAAGAGCATGCTCCTCTCCAACTTCAAACATATCGGTGCCCTTTGTCATTCAGCCAAAGGTAAAAGGTGCAAATGTACCAAGAGGTGCCTTAACTCTCAAAGAGCTTGGTGTTTCCCTCAGTATGGCCAAAACCTTCATCCTTTTTGCAGATACAGAAATATAGCACGCCGAAGATAATGCGATGGTCATAGCCCTTGTAGCTTAGTCGGCAATCCTGGTAAGCATTATGCTAAATAAACTTAATTTTTAGGTTTGGCAGCTTGCTTTCTACCTTTGAAGTGGCTTATAAAGCAGTGGACGTTGAGCTGATAAAGGTTAAGGCTGAGCTTGTGCAAGCGCACCAATCAGCAACTAACGCTTTTAAACAAGGGAAGGGTTCGGCCACAAATACTTACACCGATGAAGCGCTGAAATTTGAGAATACGGGATTCAAGCACGAATGGACTAAGGTCGTTGCAGCATCCAAGGTCACTTTAAATATGTTGATCTCCTTTGAGAATGAAGGCATCGAAGGGCTAGACTCTGACCCTGAATAGCCTTGATGCTGATCAACTTCGCCTTTTTTGTTATTGTTGTTGCGCTTTTTTTTTTTTACTATTATTATAATTTTGAAACTAGGGTCATTTTCATATATAAAATGATCTTGTAACCTTTTTTCCCGAATTGTAGCTTTAATGATGCATGTGAACTAAAGTTTGTATGAGAACTCGACAACACAATCCAATACTTGAAAGCGTGTTCAGGCAGAAAAGTTGACTATGCATCCATTGTTCATGCATTCGGCGTCTAAATGTCCATAAAAATATAAACCTTTTGCCAAGTCAGGTATTGAAGTTGCAAAATTGGTGTGCCCTCATTATCCAAACACTCAGCATTAGCATGATTTCACAATCGAGGTAAATATCTTGCAGAATGAAGTATTCAGATGGCGTCGTGCCAACACAGTGCCCATGAGATCAGCAATTAGCACCAATTTCTACATCTATGAACTTGGCAATAAGCATAAAATTTTAAACGGGGGAACTTTTGATGACCGCATTGTGCTAGTATGCCCTTGCCCCAATTGGGGAATGAAAACTATTCAAAAAGCAACTGACCATCATGGAGTTGTCCCAGTAAACAGCGGTGCTCAAGCTAGAATATGATATGACATACCTAATACGTGACAGTCTGCAAAGTGCCTTAAAAATGGTGCCAATAATACCTATTTAAAGTGATGCGTGCCTGGCCTATTCTAGTTGTGTATGTTTGTCGAATTTTGAGATCTGTGATGTGAGAGTGTTCATTTCTCCATTGAAACCATAAAATGTTGCACCCGTGCCTCAACCTTTCACAATCACGAAACCTCATCCTGCAGCTAGTCTTTGTTCTTTAAGAGCTACTTGGATCTTTCTGAAATGACTGGAAGGATATTTTTTTATAGTAGAGGCAAAGCGAGGAGTCTCACTGAGTTAGATGCAAAGATGGACCAGCATGCACATGGTAATTCCAGTCGCAGAGGGTTGGTTGAAATGGCAGAGGAGAACAGACGAAGCTCACCATACCAACCTCATTGGTGCTCCGATCGAAAAGAACAATGGAGCAAATCGCCCAAGGGTGATGGAGATGATAAACTGGGCAATAGGACAATGGGCGCCATGATTACAGGCAAGCCAAGGAGGCCGCCTTGCCCCCTAAGGTTCGCAATCTTTATTGGGAACAAGCCCATGACAGAGGCTGACTCATTGGTCAATGACCCTAGCATGGCTATTGATTGTGCGCACCAAATCTTTCCCAAAAAAGTCCAAAGGTCGTTAACTAGACTCAATGACTATAAGCTTTTTTAGGAAGGAATTTATAGCACCAAGAAAGGGCTCTATAGTTCATATGAAATTGACATGTGGATCCGTGCCGCCTAGGCTGAGGTAGGGAGAAAAGATGGATTAATTTAGAACATAGAGTGGGGAATGGCCGAAGTCGAGAAAAAGGCCGAATCGGAGGCTCGAAAAGCCAGAGTGGCGGAAGAAAAAGCAGCGGAGGCTATTGACTTGACAATGGGCCAAAACAATGGAGGGCAATGTGTAGACGTGCCCGAACGTCACGGCTCCGCACGCGAAGGCGCGAAATCCGTTTTGTTCATTAGCTACTATAGTTCGGACTCAATGTCACGGTTCTGAATCTAATCTCGCAAAGTACAATGCAAGACCGATAAATCACCAAAGAGTCCAAATTCGGCAAATCGTTTTAGAAATTTGATTTTTATAAAGAAGTGTCAAACGTGGACTGCTTTGCCAGATACAGAGTCGCCACCTAAATATTTTTATTTCGAGAAATTTAAGAAACCCTGACTCGTGCCTAAGGCCACGTGTCCGTCATCACCAAAGTTGCCTCGGCTAGGGAACTTGGGTACGAGAGGGGAAGGTCACGCAATGAGCACCCCCGCTCGCCCGGTCAAAGGATCGGCCTTTACTAAGCGTGATACTTTGTTTTTGAAAACACATGTGTTCTTATTTCGATTTATTAGCTAGAATTACTATGTGATGCGCACAGCATACAAGTATAGACTAGATCGCCTAAGTTGGAACAAAACATTTCATGTTTGTTTGTTTGAAAATAATTTGAAGGTGCTACTCGTAAGTAGGTTAAGACGTGGATTTTGCCACCCTCATGTGGGCTTAGAAAACATGATTTTGCCACTCTCAAGTGGGCTTAAAACTCGCATTTCAATGAATTGTTCCAATTCAAGCAATCCAACCTTCACCCACAAGCATTCAGGCAGTTATACACTTAAGCAGTTAGCCTCATGGCAAGCATGCTGTCATGGCAACACTTACATGAATGCAAGATGCTAAAACATAAACACTTACAGTGTACTCCGAGCCAAAACAAAAGCTATGTTAGAAATCAATGCATGACCCTAGCTATGTTAACAATGCCTAATGCAACACATGCAAAATGCAACTAGAAATAGGCTCAGCTATTCTAAGATGGCATATGAGATGCAACTTGATAACATGCTGTTGAACACGTTTTCAAGTAAATGTATTGAAATACAATGCGGTAAGTATGATGCGCCGAGCCCGATGCATGCAAGACTGATGAATGGATGCAAACATGCAAGCATAAGAATGCTATTTGAAATATGACCTAGAACTAACCATTGTAAGCGGTTAAGTAAAAAGGAAAAAGACGTGGGGTTGGAAGACATTCACACACTCATGCACAGTTATTACAAAATTCGCCCTCTTGACGGAGGGTCCAAATAAATAAACTAGCTAGCTATGCTACACTAATTAATTATTATAAAACTTTAACTAATTAAACAAATTAATTAAGTTACAAAACCAACTAAGTAAGAAAAGAAAGAAGTTGAATTGAGCTGCCACAACTCTGCCTCGGAATGATGAATGATGCATGCTCGATCGCCTCGCTTGTAAATCCGTTGCCATGCCTCATGTTGCCTCTGTTTGCACTGTTTTAGACTGCTGAAAATTGTGCCAACTTCTGAAATACTTCTGATCCACCTCATGGACATGCTAAGAGGTCATCGGCCAAGAGGTAAGGCCATCGGCCAAGAAATGAGGGTCATCGACCAGTTTTTAGTCCATCGGCCAAATATTGTTAGCCGATCAGCACACCAGATAGCCGATCGGCCATCTATTCCTGCAGACTGCTCCTTTTGCTGTAGCAGAGTACAAACAGAGGCATGGCAATACATTTACAAGAAAATGTTGTGCAACTACACCCCTTATCATGTTTGAGACTCAAAGGAGTGTAGTGCTCGACTCTCGAGCCATCAATCACGCATTTCGATGCATGATGGCCAAAGAGGCCGAGTCGCACAATTCAATGTGAATGAAGTGCACAAAAACATATAATGCCTTAACCTCTATCATGCAGGATCAAAAGGGTCGGCGACCAAGGATTGAGGCACGTTTCATCACTTCAAGTATGAAATGTCCCTCGTTCCTCATGTTTGGTTTAACACCCCAAACCAAACACAATGCAATGCATGCAACATGGAGATGCTATGCAATACAACATAAGCATGCCAAATGCAAATGTAACAAGCATGCAAAATGCAATGCAACCTAAGCATGCAAACATGCAATGTACCAAGCATGCAACAACATGCAAAAATCATGCAATGCGACAAGCATATAACAACGACAAAATAGAACAAGCATGCAACAACATGCAAGATGACAAGCATGCAAAGACAAGCATACAACAACATGCAAAAATGGACTTAAACTAAAATAGGCAAACCTCAATCATGCCCAAATCAGTGGCCAAAGTGATGAAATGATGACATGAAATGCAAAACAAAGCATGCACATGTAATGGCCTATCACCTAGGCATAAGAGCACAACTCTCAAGAGTGCTCAAAAAATGAAAAAAATGGAAGTGTAACAACACTATCAGCTCTGAAATCATGCACGGAATGATGCCAAATCAAAAGCTTAAGGTTAGCAAAGGGATTTGCACTAAGGCTATGCAAAACATGAAGCAAATGGCCTAAGAAAACCAAAATAGTCCTAAAGCATACCAGAGTGAGACTAAAACATCCATGGACCAAAGCCAAGACAAGCCAACATGAAAGGCATAAGGCAGATGCAAGTAAGGCCAACAAAGGGGATTGCACTACACCTATCAAAACCAAACATGGCATGACTTAACCAATAAAAATCAGAGTTATGGCATGTCAAAATAAGCCCAAAAACCCACTGAGATGGCATCTTAAAGGCCTAAGCATAGAGGCAAGCACAATGACCCACTCTTAAGGCATAAAACACCAACTCTTCAAAGCATTGAAAGGATGACAAAGGCAAGTGTATAACCATGAAACATGCACTGAAATATCATTTCAAATGATGCCAAATCACGGAATTGGTCTAAGTAATACATGCTAGTGACTTGGACACTCAAAGCAAACAAGCTAGATTGAACCATGGCTATACAAAACAATGCATGCATGACCAAGACAATACAAATCAGACCTTAAGCATGCAAAAACATGGCCAAAAGATTCTTTGAGTTGAGCCAAAATATGCAAGAATGATGGTCCAAACACAAGACGCATGTTAAGGCAATAGAGAGGATTGCAATACAAGTGCATGGTGCATGCAAGAGGCTATTAAACCAACCTTAGACAGAGATATAACATGGCAAAATAACACCAAATACTTGCTGAAATGGGGCCAAAACATGCTAAGCAAACATGCTACTATTATAAGCCATTTATACTAGCATACAAGACACAAGGAGAGGGGGGGTGTCCCTCTCTTATTTAAGACTCCAAAACCACCTTTCCACCACTGAAAGACCTCTGGATTTCAGTGGTGAGAAAGTCAAAACAAGGTGGTTCCAATAGCTTAAAAGGATGGTTCAAAACAAGGTCAAACAAGGCCTAAGAGGGGCTAGACTACCCCCAACACAAAACTGACCTTAAACAAACATCACAAGCATGAAAAATTAGAAATTTTTGTAGTTTAGAGTTAAGCTTAAAACAATATGCAAGTAGGTCTAAAAGCTTAAGCCAAAACAAGGGATTAAAAGGTTAGTTTCTCACCCTTGAAGAACACTTTCAAGAACACAACTCCAGCAGCTTTTCTGAGCTTAAACCCACCCAAAAACACTAAAACCAACTCCTTAATACCTCAGCAACAAAAGGATGGTGTTCTAGTAGGTGTTTGTGTGCAATAGTGTGAAGATTTTACACTTTTGGGCACAAACAAGAGCAAATGGAGAGAGAGAGGTAAAATATATATATAGAGAGAGAGATATAGAACTTGTATCTCAAGATTTTAGAACCTCTGGAAAGGGAGAGGGGCCTCCCTTCTTATAGAAAATCAATTCTCAAGCTTGTTGAACAAGCTTGAGTCTTGATTCAAATCTCGTATGGAGGATGAGAATTGTGCTTACCAGCTGTCACAGTTGGCACAAAATATCTGTAAAAAGTAGATGAAAAGGGCTTGGCCAATAAATATGGCCGATCAACCAAAAAAGGTGCCGATCGGCCAACACTTATGGCCGATGGAAAGAAAACAAGGCCGGTGGCACAATGCCTTAGCCGATGGGTTGCAGGGATGGCCAACAAGCCACCCTCTTCCCTCAAAAGCAAAAGCACAAGTCCTTGGTCCACAACCAAGCACAAGACAGACAAGTTGAGAGATCCTAAGGCAAGGCGCGCAGCCGAGACCTTCAAGAACTCAAAACAAACACGGGTATGGATGATCACCGAGTGTTTAAACGATGACGTTCAAGTCTTGAGGACGGTCAAAAATGGGGTGTCTACATAATGCCAAGTTGATTCTGTACCATCCAGGGAAAGCTAATTCAATGGCAGATACTTTGAGTAGAAAGGCAATCGGGAATTTGGCATGTTTACTTACCGGTAAGAAATAATTGTTGTATGAGCTGGAAAGAAATGAAATTGAGATTGTCTTACGTGAACAAGGTGGAATTCTAGTTGCCATTTCTGCACAGCCAGCGATCATTAAAGAAATTAAAGAAAAACAGTTAGAAGATGAATTTTTGAAAAGGATTGTTGATGAGATTGATTCAAAACCAAGGTCGGGATTTGTGTATGAAAGTAATGTGTTGAAATTTCAAGGTAAAGTTTGTGTACCAGATTGTTCGAAATTGAGAAAGCGTATTATGAGCGTGGCTCACAACTCTAAATTTGCTATCTATCCGGGAAATACGAAGATGCATCATAATTTGAAATAGAATTTCTGGTGGCCTGGAATGAAAAAATGTATTGTTGACTATGTAGCTAAGTGTTTGCATTGCCAACAAGTGAAAGCCAAACATCAACAACCCATTGGACTACTTCAGTAACTTTCAAAACCAGAATGGAAATGAGAGTATATTACGATGGACTTCATTATTAGACTGCCTCACTCCTCTCGAGGTATGGACTATATCTGGTTCATTGTTGATCGCTTGAGTAAATCTTCTCAGTTTTTTCCTATGAAAACATTTTACAATGTGGATAAATTGGCTAACATCTATGTGAATGAAATTGTGAGATTGCATGGAGTACCTGTATCAATTGTATCTGATAGAGACTCAAAGTTCACTTCAAGATTCTAACAAAGTTTGCAACAAGCCTTGGGAATTGAATTGAGACTGAGCAGTGCTTATCACCTACAGACAAATATCCAGATTGAACGGACCATTCAAACTTTGGAACATATGTTGAGAATGTGTTCCATTAGTGAAAGTCGACTGCTAACAACATGCAAGAACCTATGTAACATGGGAAATAGAAGAAGATATGATGAAGAGATATTCATATTTGTACCCATTGAACCTTATGTTCTTCCAAAATGAAGGTAATTCGAGTTTGGAGAACCAAACTCTTTAAGGGGGGAAGACTGTGACAACCTCGATCTCTGATTAGCTTAAAATCCTTGATTAAGAATGCTTAATGAGTAATTAAGAGGAAATTCTGAGTTAATTGCATGTGTATTGTGTTATTTGTGTTTATATTTGTCCATAGTAGGAATATCTGTATGACTTTCTGTTTCGATACGTGAATTAAAGGCCTTATTAACCACCGAACAAGAAACTGCTTAGGTTTATGTGTTATTTGGGATTTTTTTAAATTTTATGGTAGGTTTAATTGAAAACTGATTCGGAATTAAATAATTAAAATAAAATAAATGAAATTTAATTAGCTTGATTAGACATAAACATATTTAATTTGCTTAAGCTAATTGGACCTATATAAGGCCAATATAGCTTCTAGAACTCAATATTCATCATCTTCCTTGACACAAAAACGTGGAGAATGAGAGAGAAAGGGAAGGGGGAATTGTGTTCAACATTGAAGGAGGAAATTTGAAGAAGAATTAGAGAATTGAGTTAAGTAACTCTTGAATTCAAACCTTAGGTGAGTTCTTCAACTATAATTCTTGTAATTATGCCAAGGTAGAGTTAAGTTCATGAAGTTCATAAGCTCAATTGCATGATTTTGGGAAGTAAGTGTTAGAAATAAGCTAAGGAAGTAAAAAAGAAGAGCATTCTTGCATGCATTTCCATTTCCTCACATTTAGAGTTTGCTTTTCAAGAATTCTTACATGCATGTGCTTATTCTAACTCTATTTTGGAAATCCATCAAGTTTCATATCAACTTACCTCAAGAGTTCATGTTTTGAAAGCAAAGAATTCATATCATTACATGCCTATTATCTATTCAAAGTTTCAAGTTTGAGTGTAAACAATACTTGCTTTTGGGCTTGATTTTGCGAAATGGTTTTCAATTCATGATTTAGTATGAGTTTCTACATGTTTTCTTCAGTTTTGGCCCAAAGAATGTGTTTTAATGCTTTGGAATCAAGTTTTGAAGCTTGGAGAGCAATCTGGAAATTCCAGATTCTACATCCTCGCTCGAGCAACCACCTTTTATTTTGAACCTCGGCTCGAGTGACCAAAAGTTTGCTCGAGCATGAAATGAGAGCTCCTTATAGTTTTACAAACAATTGCACGGTGGCTCGAGTGACCGATTGTGCGCTCGAGACATCCTTTTTCTCAATACTTAGCCCAAGAGACTATCGAGTGACCGTCAAGCATGAAAATTGACCATCTAGTACTTTTACAGACTTTGCAGAACACTCGAGCGACCAAAGCTTTGCTCGAGTGAACTGCCCTATTTTTCAAAATTTTACATGTGTTTTTAGAGTTCATGTTTACATCCTCATTGCATCCTAGGTATTCCTAGGCCATGATTAAGCTTCAATAATGAGGATAAGAGTTGGAAACACACACTAAGAAAAAAAGTGATAAGTTATGTATTTACAAAGCCTGTGTTTGTGTGTAGGTCACGCACCTTTATTCGATCGATCTGTCTAAGTGATTTGTTCTACTATTGGACCTATCTGTGAGTAACAACACTGTAAAGTGATATTTAACTATTTTCTGAACAATAAGATTTGATCTGTTTTCTGAAATGCTATTTTATGAATTAAGAATGATTGTCCACTTTTCTAAAATGTATTCGTGGTATTCCCTAGCATCATGTGATATCTGTTATCAGCTCTGTAAATGTCCAATATAATTATAGGTCATTATAGTTGGTTTTTCGAGCTCCTCAGAGAGGTTTAGTCTCCTCGGATATGATAGCCCTACAGTTCAAACTCCCGTGGTTCTGAATCTGGTTTCACAAGTGCAATGTGACAAAAAAAAAAGAGTCCAAATCTGGCAAATTTTAGAAAATCCATTTATCATCAAAGATGCCAGAAATGGAATGCATTTCCAAATTTCAGAGTCGCCACCTTATTTTTGGATAATTTAGGAAACCCGTCACTCATGCCAAAAGCCACTTGTCTGTCATAACCAAAGTGTCTTGACTTGGGAACTTAGGAATGAGAGGGGAAGGTCATGAATTGAGCACCCCACTCACCCGATCAAAGATCCGCCTCTACTAATCATGATGTGAATCTTATCAACACTATATGATCTAGTTCTGATTATTAATACTAACTTTACTATGTAAGGCATACAAATATAGACTATTTCACCTATTTTGGAATGTTTTGATTTTATGTTTGTTTGAAAAGAGTTTTGAATACGTGCTACTTGAACAAGCAAGCTCATATGTACATTTATCAAGATCATTCCAACTTAAGTGAAATAGCCATCATCCACAGGCATTCAAAGAGGTATATCAAATAACTACTTAGCTTCATGGTAATATGTTTGATATGACAACACAAACACACATGCAATATGCTAAAGAAAAAAAAGCTCACCTAGTGCTCAACCGAGGCAAGCCAAAAAGAAAAAAATAATTAGAAAAAAAAGCATGCTCTAATATGCAAGTGACTAATGCAACACATACAAAATGCAACTTCTAGGTTCGGTTTATTTAACATGCCATATGGATCAACTCAAAGCATGCGACAACGCAAGTATTCAAGTAAGTAGGAAATGACAATGATATTAGAATGATGAACTGAACCCAATGCGTGCAAACATGGATATTAAACATGGCAATGATATGAAACGAAAAAAATATGATGCTACCACAATAAGCATGTATGTAAAAAGGAGAAAGAAATGGGGGTTGAAAGATATACAAATATTACAAGCATCACAAATTTTCCCTCGTACAAGCGGTCCGAATAAATGTCCTAATTAAGCTAATTATTATAAACCCAAAGACTTAACTAAATTAACTAGCTATTACAAGTTCGAATGAAGCCAACTAATTAATTACAACATACTAATATTAAAGCACTAATTTAATCGAGCGGAAGGCAAGGAGCCATATGCGCACAACCGAGAACATCCTCCTAGAAACCTCTATGTTTGCTACCAGAACTTGCTCTGTTTACAGCTAGAAAATTATTCTATTTTGGCCTCAAGTTTTGCTCTGTTCTGCAGTAAAAATGCCACTGCCAGGACAAAAATAGGTGGTCGGCCGACCTTGAGAAGTGGTCGTCCGTACAGAATGGTGGCCGGCCGACCACTATTTTCTGGGGATTACCTTGCTGCAACAGAGCTGAAATAGAGCAAAAACAGAGTGTCTTCAGGAGATGTTTATCCTCTCTGCCCTTTTCCATCATGAAAATGTTCAAGGAAGGAGTAGAATTGTTTCTCAAATCATCAATTATTGCAAATTTGTTGCGTGATGATCTTAGAAACAATAGGATAAGAGCTTAATAAATTAAACAAATGACAAACAACAACTTCTCCCTATCATGGAGTCACCTCAAGAGAAGGGGTAGACATGGTTTCATGAATCATTAAATATCACTAAAAGGTATGCAATAATTCAAGACGCAATAGGTTCAATATAACGTCTAATCGAACCTAACCCAATTTTATTACCTTTTTTACCTCTTTTTATTCTAATTTTATTAGTCCTTTTTCATTACCTTTCCATTTCCTATCTTCTCTTTATTTTTGTCCAAAGGTGATGATTATGTCCACTAAATCCAAAAGTAATAAAGAATAGCAAGCACGACTTGACCCGAGAAATGAGCTTTTCAAGCCTTTTTCTATGAGAGAAATTACAAAGGAAGAATCAAACCCATTTACAAGCTATAATGAATTCGAAGTCAAACCCAAAATGAGCGCTAATGACTAATCAAACTCGAAAAGAGCAATAACAACTAATCAAACCCAAAATGAGCGATAATGACTCTAAATCCAAACTCGATAATAAGCTACAATGAACCTTTCCTTTATGATTTCCAAAGGTCTAATTAGAAAATTAGTCCCTTAGTAGTAAATGCACCAGCGATATAGAGAGGTATCAAACAATAGGTTGTGCTTAGCGTAAGAGAGATGCAATACCCTCGTAATGAACATCCGAAGAGATTAAACCATTTAGCATGAAGGGTCTCTTTCTTATGCTTTGAGTGGTATTCTTTTGTTTGATTCAACTCTTTAATCAAAATAAACAAAGAATTGAGGGAGGTTGCAGAGTGTTATGGAAAAGTGGGTGATTACAATAGTGTGAACATGTATGAAAGCTATAAAAAAAAAAAAAGTCAAAGAAAAAACTATTAACTCAAATGGATTGAAAGCTATATCCATGAGGACTTACAACAATACATCTATAGTATTTAAAGCATAATCAAACACACTGAAAAGCTCTGAAACAGCACAAAATAGTGCTGATAATCATATTTTCGAGGTGGAAAAAGTGAGCAAAAATGAGCTAAAGCCAAAGGGTTTCAACCAACCAACAAGCCTAAGGAAGAGTGGCTAACCCCTCCTATTTTTTGTGACTTGAAATCACATATTTTAGGCCTCAAAATACTCTAAAAACAGTAACACCAAGAAAAGAGAGAAAAGATGGTTCAAAAGCTCAAAGTATACCTCTTAAAAGAGAGGATGCTCTTCTAGTTCACAAACCACAAGTTAAACACTCTCAATAGCTGAAATTGTGTTTAAGAATCTCAGCAAAAGACCTCAAGTTTTGGCTTAGGAGGTGTATGTTTGGTGTATGTATATTGCAAGAGAAGAGGAAAAGTGTTTGACAAGTTATAGGCTCTTGGCAATATTTTCTAAGCCCAAACCATGAGGGGGTCATGGATTTATAGAAAAACACTTTATCGGGTCAGAAATATCTGTAATGAGACAGCTAGTGCAAGACATGGGCATGGGGACAGCTGGCCGTTGTTAAAATATCTGTTGCGCTAAACATGCCCAGCCGGCCATGAAGAGGGACAGCCGACCAATCAAAAATGGCCTGTCGGCCACTTGTTGGCCAGCAGGTCTCTGAGTGGTCAAGCTAGAAAAAAATAAGGTTTTGGTTCAAAAGGGGTGTAAGGTTTAGGTTTTAAAGCTTGAAACCGAAGCCTTTTGCTGAAGAAATTAACTGATTGCACAGCGTAATATTTCATCATCGAGTGTTCAAAGTGACGCGCCCAAGTCTTAAGGGCGGTCAAAATGGGATGTCTACAGTCATCTGTACATCTCATGGGCCATCTGTATATGGATCCTTATGAACATCCCATGTGAACATGGGTCATTTGTATGTCTCATGTCTTCATGAGCCATTCAATTTATTAACACTAATGGATGTACCACGTATGATTATTTGTGAGAATTTGATATGTATATGAATCTGTTTCTGATCTGAATTTTGATTTCTGAATCTGGACATCATTCATTAAAACCTTTACTCTGTTGTTATTCACTGGGCTCCAGCTTATTGTATCATTTATGTATATAGGTGATCAGGTGCGGGACCAGGCCTAAGTTGCTAGTCTGGAGTTCTGTTTTGTCAAGCCAACCATTGTGCCTCCCGAGGAGGTTCCCAAGTGTTTCAAATGTTCAAGTCAAGTGCACGTGATGTCAGTCTTTATCTTTTCTTTCTTTTATTGACCAAGACATTTGTATAATCTGAATATAGGGCTAAGTCCCTTTTTGTTTTGTTTAGAAGTGGGTGACGTAAGACAATGATATGTATATATGATGTCACTATTTATATGTAAATATAAGTTCCAATTTTTTGTCCCATATACGTCTGCACAGCTCTATGAATATTGTATTTTATATATTTGCTTCCGCTAGCCTCTTATTTTGTTAATCTATTTCAGAGGGCTTCGGTAATCTTAGAATTACTAGCCAGTTACGATGCTAAACCTATAGGGGCGAGTTTGGGTCATGACAACGTGGGGTTAGAAGATTATTACAGCAATTCAACTAAGAAAGAGGGTAGAGAAAAACATTATTACAACAATTGAATGAGTAATAATAAAAAGAAAATGAGTGGGGTTTAAGGAGTTATTACAACAATGAATAGATTCAGCCAAATTACTGCTGAATCTAACAAATCATATTAAATAAATAAAAGAACTTAATTAGTAGCTCCAGAATCACCCAAGAGACCACCCCCCAGAAGCTGTCTGCTTTGTTCTTGAAGAAGTTAGCCGGCTATACATAACAGTGGCCAACCGAATAGAAAATGGACCAACCGAACCTCTCTTTCGGGCAAAATATGGGTTAGTGCAAACTTTCTAAAATAGAAGCCAAGGGCCCTTTCTAAGGGATGTTCATCCCTTTTACCTCTTTCATCCATAGAAATCACTTAAGGAGGAGGTAGATGGACTGTAACCCTTAACAATGATATAACATATATATACAACAGATATTTTGCCATAAATTAACAAGTTAAATGGATTAAAAAAAGAACAAATTCAAGCCTAAGAAATGGATAGAAACCTACATCATCTCTTTGTGAATATGGGCAAATCAACACCCAAATCCATGCTATTAATTTGAGAGAGTAAATTAATGCAAATCTTTTCTTAGTGGAAGTTTTGCCTTTAAAATAGGGGATTCATCAAAAGCTATTAAGAACTCTTCTTCTATTCATGGAACAAGGATGTTTCCACCCCTTTCCATGTTCACGAATGATTGAGAAGAGAGATTTCAACATTCTTGACATAGAATCTCTTGTTTTGCTTCCAAGGAAAATCAATAAAAATGAAAACCAACCACTTTCTCAACATCAAATCCCCAAAATCATCTAACTAACCCCATGAAACAACCTCCACTACTCATTAGGATTGGGCATGTGTTGAAGTATATGGGCCAATATGCTAAGATGATGAGATATGTGATGAAAAAGTGTATAAAATGAAAGAAACAACTCTACATAATTGAACTTCTAGATAAGTGGCTACTTTCTACTCCCTCCACATCCACAAGGTTCCAAGTACGTAACAACAATGGATTATAGCACTAAAAAGGAAGAAAAGTGTGCAAAAGCGTTAGAAAATAAAGAAAACAATCAACTCAGTGGATGGGTGGTTATATCCTAGTTCCCTCCACATCTATGAGGACCTATCACATGATTACAACAAGCTAATAGTGAGATACAAACCTTATAAATGAAGAACAAGAAAGAGAGAATGGCCTCGTTTGGAAAGTTGGCTATTTTAGTAGGATATTTTTAATTTTTGGCTATTTTAGTAGACTAAAATATTTGTGTTTGGGAAGAGGGTTGATTTTTTTTGTAGTTGGATGTGATGTTTATGTGAGAAACAAGTTAAATGATTATAGATTTGATGTGACATTTTGTCTTATTAACTATTTTAGCTTATTTTATCTTTTTGTGGATTTTAGCCCAAAAAGCTAAAAAAATCATTTGCCAAACACCCCCAATATGAGAAAATTGCAAAAAGTTCACCTCTTAAAGAACGGATAAGCTTTCTTATTCACAAACTCTCTCCTAGTACCCTCAAAGTTCTTGATTAAGTCCAAGAATCCTTAGCAAGAAGCTCCAAGTCAAGGTTTGATGGTGTTTAGGTGATGGGTGTATGAAAAATGGAGGTTGAAGATGAAGTGTAGGAGATGGGCTCTCAAACAAGTTTTTAAAAATATTTTGTAATCACTTAGAAATATTTCTCAACCTTAGTTTTAGCTTTAATGGAGTTTTAGATGGTGCATCCATAAAGAAGAAGTGAAGAAAATGCAGAAGAAGATTGAAAATGAGGTGTAGGTGTAAACAAAATTTTGCAACCCTTTGAAATGAAGAAGGAGAGGGGTATTTATTTACTTTTGAGGGAAATAAAAATATCTAAGAAACTTGCAGAGGAAGCCCAAGGAAAAATATCTAAGATATTTGTGTAAAATTCGAGAAAAATGCTGAATTTCTTGAAACTGCTCTGCTTTTCAAACAAATCATCCGACCAGACAAAAAGGTTTTTGGCCAGGCAACAAAATGTTTGGCCAAACAACTTTTTCAAAGGAGAAAATAGGGTTTTTTCTTAGAACATTATCATTCCTTCCACTCATTTCCACTTTTTCCTTGCTCAATTTACTAAGAAAATATAACACTTGAATTTTGAAAATGTGAGTCTCAAAACTTTGTAGAAATGTTTGAATCCACACACACACACACAAAAGAAAGTTGAAAAATATTTGAAAATTTTCTAAAATAGTTTGGCCAAAATGGGTTTAAAGTTGGAATCAAAGCATGAACTCGGCTCTTTTGCTGAGGAATTCGTACGATAGCACATTCCAACTTTCATCATCGGGTATTTAGAAAAGAGCGCCCAAAGCTTAGGGTCGGTCAAAATGGGGTGTCTACAACCCTCGCGTGTTGATATAGCAAGTAGATGATGGGATATTGAGACATCCGGCTGATGGTGAGGCGTGGAAGAATTTTGATAGGCAACATCCTGTGTTTTCCTAAGAGGATCAAAATGTGAGGTTAGGATTGGCCACTGATGGTTTCAATCCTTTTGGGAACATGAGCAACTCGTACAATATGTGGTTTATGATTGTTATGCCTTACAACTTGCCTTATTGGAAATGTATGAAGTAATCATTTAGTATGTTGTCGTTGCTTATCCCTGGACCATAAGCACCGGGGATAGATACTATGTTTACACGAGACCATTAATTGATGAGTTGAAAGAGTTACGGGAAGATGGTGTGATTACTCATGATGCCTCAACTGAATTAAGTTTTCGAATGCATGCAGCTGTTATGTGGACAATTAATGACTTTCCTACATATGGTAACTTGTTTTGATAGATTATGAAAGGTTATTTAACTTGTCCCATATGTAACAAGAATACATCCTCACAATGGTTGAGAGGTAAGATAAGGTGCACAAGTGCTCACCATTACCTACATGATGACTGCCCTTGGCATAGGAGTCGACTTTGTAACTGTAAGACTGAGTTCGTATCAAGACCTTTAGAGTTATTAGTGGAACAAATCTTAGAACAATTGGACTCAGTGATATACAGAACATTTGGAAAGTATCCAACCAATAAGAAAAGAAAAAGGAAAAATACACTATTGAATTGGACCAAAAAAAAAGCATCTTGTTTGAGTTGCCATGTTAGAAAACACTTAAACTCCAACACAACCTTGATGTTATGCACATAGAGAAGAATATATGTGATAGTTTTCTTGGAACATTATTGAGTATACACAGAAAGAACAAAAACACAGAAAAAGCACGTATAGATTTGGAAGATTTGAAAATAAGCAAGGAGTTGTACTTAAAGCGGCATGTCGATGGGTCTTTTGAGCAGCCCTCAGCATTGTACACTTTGTCCTCAGATGAAAGACATGGTTTCTACGAATTTTTGAAGTCAATTAAGTATCCTGATGGTTATGCGGCAAACGTATCAAGATGTGTCAACAAAAAAAGGTGACAAGTTAGCAGGCCTAAAAAGTCATGATTGTCATGTCCTTTTGCAATGACTTGTTCACATTGGAATGCGTGGATATCTTCACAATGATATTTGTGTCGCATTATTCGAGTTGGAAAATTTCTTCCAAGAGCTTTGCTCCAAGACATTGAAGGTGAAGGATTTGGAAAAATTAGAAGATCGCATAGTACTCATACTGTGCAGGCTAGAAAAAAATTTCCCACCAACGCTTTTTGATATGATGGTCCATTTGGCCATTCATTTGCCACGTAAAGCCATTCTTGGTGGGCCTATGCACTATGGGTGGACATACCTCAATAAAAGGTACTTACTAACTTCCTAATATACTAGAATAGTTATATAACGGCTTGGGTTCGACCCGACCCTTCTATGTTCTTGGATTCGAGATCTGATACTGTTTATCGTTGTTTATACTCCTTTTTGTATTCTTATTGTTGAGTTAGTTGTTTGGAGTTATGGGTTGTGTTGTGAACAGGTCGGTAGTTCGTTTTTCAAGGAGTTCATGTTTGTTTTTCTTCAGGTGCACTCAAGCAGTCTTTCCTTCGCTCGAGCAGTCTTTGGGTTCTCTCAATACTTTTACAAGTATACAAAACTACTGGGAGTAAGGTGTTCTTCGCTCGAGCGGTCTTCTGCAGTATGGAAAACTTTTGGGAGGGGGGTCATTGTACATTCGAGCCGTGTTTTGGTCACTCGAGTCGTATTACTTACTTGTGTCTGACGCTCGAGCGGTGGTTTAGTCACTCGAGCAGTTTATGCGTATATCAGATCAAGGAAACGTCATTTTCTATCACTTTTTATTTTCACTCTCTCTCTCTAAAATATCCCAAAACCTAATTTCTTCACTCTTTGTTTCTCTCTAGTTGTTGTCTAAACCCTTCCATACACCCTAATCCATTGATTCCAACACCATAGTGCTTTGGAGTAAAACGTAGAGCTCATAGAGGAGATTAATCTAATCGGAGAAGATTTTTTTTTCGGCTTTACCAAACTTTGACACTTGTTCTCTTCTTCTTCTAATCTTGAGATAGGGATTTCTTCAACTTTTGTATGATTCTTAGCCTTGTTATTTGCTCTTTAAAAGGGGATAGTGATTGAGAGTTATGGATTTTCATTTAGGATTTTGATTTTGAAAATTAGGAAGAGGGGTTTTCAAATGGGTTCTTGAGAAGGGTTGTAGGAATGAGTATATTGTTGAATTGTGTTGAAATATTAGAAATTTCACCTAAAAATGGGTTTTTAAAATTAAAAGATGTCTTATTAGAAATCATTGGTGTATGACCTATGAATGAAGGGGAAAGATGTTGGATTTTGAAAAAATAAAATAAATGTATCTATTGATGATGAGAATGGAGTTGGATATGTGTTATCACTCCCATTTTGAGATTATGAAATTATTATTATTGTTGGAAATTTATCTGTTGTATAGAGATATCTGTTTTCGATTATTGGTAAAGGATAGCTTTGATTGTTGTCGAAATTGCATGAGGATTAGGTTAATTGAAACCAACTACTCATACATCTTGCATTGAACATTGCTCCATACTTAAACATTGAAAATGTATCATTTTGAGAAAAAGGGATGTCTACCCTAGCAAATCTAGTTTGGGGTGTGGTTATGGTTTTATTATGTTAGCTTGTGTGTACTTGGTGAAAAGCCAGAAACCCGCATAGTTAGGTGTCGATCCTTCTAGTTAATACTGGTAAAATGGTTTTGGTAGTGTTTATATAGCCTACTAGTAGACACATACCTAGAGATTTCCAGTGTTTCGTATCCAATGCCCTATTTTCTGGTTTAAAAAGCATTTTTTTATGGATTGACATATAACTAACTATTGCATCTTATTGTTTTGGAAAAGAAAATGTAACGTATTGGTAAATAGCATGCATATGCATTCATCATATGATATTGTTAAGCATCATACATTATGTTAAAGTATCTCTACTAGGCTTTAGCTTACCCTATGTGGGAAACCAATTTTCAGGTTTTGATGATATGCCTCTACCAAGGACGTAGCTTGGGAGGATTGTGGAGCTGAAGGCTCATTTTTTTAGTTTTTTTATTTTATTATAATTATCTTTTGTACAAGCCTCGGGCTTTTTAATTATTTTGGGATTTGATGTATTTCCTTTTGTTCTAGTTTATTCACACACATCATATGCTATAGATTCAGGATCTAGGATTTATGAATTTATACATACATATGTCATCTTTTGTGTGGGAAATAATATCAATGAAAGGTTAATGTTATGTAAGTTTTTGCTTTTCCATTGAATATCATGAGGTGGGTTGCTGTTATTATTTCGGGACATTACAAGTTAAATCATTGCACAACTTGTATATATTTATAAAAATGCGAGTGCATGTAATAAGATTATTCTATTGTTTATTTCATAGGCTACTTGGAACTCTAAAAGGATATGTTGCAAATTGAGCTAGTCCAGAAGGTTCAATCGCAGAAGCTTATATTGTCAAGGAGTGTCTCACATTTTGCTTAATGTATCTAGGTGGGATCAAAACTGTATTTAATCGAGAGGAACGAAATGTTGATATTAGTGTGCATGAGTCGACATTAGAGGTCTTCACGCAAAATGTTCGTCCTTTGGGCTAATTAGGATTTTTGATATGTCTCAAAAAGAACATGAAATGACTCATTGGTTTATCTTGAATAATAGCCTCGAGTTGGACCATTATCTAAAGTACGTTCTTATTATTTTATTTTTTAAAAATTATGTTTTCAATACAATATATTACTTATCAATCATATGTTTGTAAGTAGGCAACAGAAGAATCTTTTAGAAAATCAAGGTGCACGTGACATCACAAAGAGACAGAAAGAGGAATTCCCTAAGTTATTCAAAGAACATGTAAGATATAAGCCTAAACTTTATTAAGCTATACTTACATGAATATTAACATAATGATTGAAATTGATATGTCCTTATGTCAATGAACCAATTACGAGCTCAAGGATTACAAGAAGCAAATAATGAATTGTGGTCATTAGCAAATGGTTCTAGTGTGATAGTTAATTTGTATTCAACTTGCATTTCCAATGGGGTTCAATTTCATAGTAAGGATCATCACAATCATTGTAAATGCAAAAATAGTAGGTTGGTTATGGAAGGGGAGCATGAGGGACAAACAATTGACTTTTACGGGTACTTGAATAGAGTGTGGGAGATGCATTATATACTTGGGCATTGAGTTGTTTTATTCCAATGTGAATGGTTCAACACTGGTAATTACAGAACATTACATACCAATGCACATTTCACAAGTATTGATGTTAGAAGTCGATGGTATAAAGATGATCCATTTGTCTTACCAAGTCATGTGAAGCAAGTTTTCTACGTTGATGATACAAAGTCATGTAGACATTGGAAAGTCGTAGAAAGACTACAACATCGACGAATATGGGATGTACCAAAACAAGATTGCATTGACCTTGATGATGTATTCCAACAGAATGAAACAACTGATGTTATCTCAATTAGCGTTCATGACCCCATCACAATCTCACTTCATAGGAATGACATTGATCCTCAGATTATCCCAAGTGAGGTGGTTTTACAATCAGTTAGTCGAGCACACAATGATGGTGTTGATGATAAAGAGGCATGCGATAATGAAGATGATTACTAAGAGCATTTTGACTATCTGAGAAGATGATCTACATAGTCATTTTGATTCTAATATAGATTTTGACATAGAACTTTAATTATTGCGTCATTTTACAAGTGCCTTTGAGTTTAAGTACAGTGATTATCTATGATGTTTTTTAGTATATGTATGTTTGTGTGTGTCCCTCTCTCTCTCTCTGTGTGTCTCTCCCCCCTTCCTCTCTATTTTTTTGTATTTCTTATCTCATGTTATTGTTTAGTTATCACTTATATTCTAATATTGATTATATCATACATCTATTAATATTAATGCCATTGCTTATTTTACATATGCTTCACACGTGTAATTGTTGAGTTGTTGTACTAAGTGATAGGCCTTGGTAAAGTTAGAAGTGCAGCATCATCTAAAGTTTCTCTACCTACCCAGCAAACTCTGGTTAGAGTTGTTGTTGCCCCTACTTAGCATGCACCATCTAACTTAACCCCATGTACTCAGAGTGTACCATCTACAAATGCTCTAAGTATCCAACCTGCACCATCTACAAATGCAACTACTACACAAGTTGTACCATCTACAAAGACAATTACTATCGAGGTTGCACCATCTACAACTAGTTTGTGTACTCGTTCAAGATAGGTATGGGGTCAGACTTGAGGGAAGAGCATAGCACGTCTCGTAGCTAACAATGGTGGGAAGAAACTTCCTGTTTGGTTCCCTCCATATGCCAAGGTGCCAGTAGGGCCTTATGCCACTCCATTTGCAAATCAACTTGGGCTACAGATAAGGATGGTTGCATCAATCATTAACATAAAAAAGTGGGATAAGATTGATGAGATTCATAAAGCCCCAATCATTCAGGCAGTTCGAGTACTTGTATTTGTTATTTTTGAAATAATTAGATTATCACAATTACTTGCATTTTGATATTAATAAAAGTATTCATTATATTTGTAGCATAAATTTGAAATTGTTGATTATGATGAGGATGAAAAGGTTCGGAAAGTAGTCAACAAAAAGTGTAAAACCCTTTACAAAAGTTGGCATAACAAATGAAGACGCATTACTCAAAGTTGGTAGACACTGGTGTTGACCCTTACAGTAAGCCATACGAAGGGGTCGATCATAAGGCTTGGGTATACATGATCAATCATGTATGGCTTGATCGTGATCATCTGGTAAAATGTCATAATTTAAAGAATCATGTTTCAATTTCAATTCAATTTTTCTAATCAATTAATTTTGTAGAAATTGGCTGAAAATGTAAGAGATGGTTGATCATGGTTACCATATAATCATACAATGGGCTCCAAATCATTTCAAGCTATAATGTATAAATAGGTGATGCATTTAATATATTTAAAAGTGTGGCTAGGTTAAAATTAATTATGTATGCTTACTTTTAAATGGAATTAAGGTACCAAGAAGCTTGACATTGTAGACTTCTACAAAGACTCCCATTAGAGCAAGAGAAAGGCGGATTGGCTAGCCCCAATATGTGGTGAATTACATGTAAGTATGCCAATAAATATAGTTACATATTTATATAAATGGTTCTATTTGTTAAAGTTGTTTACGAATTGATAGGAAACTTTGAAAAGGCGACGTGAACAGTCTTTGGAGCCTAGGAAAGTACCTTTAACTCAGGAGCAACTGCCAATTGATGTTCTTAGAAAGAGATCGAGATACTTAAAGGGCTTCAGAAAACCAACCTCACCCAGATCTTTTGTTAGTGCACAAGCACATATTAAGTTGGTGTCGAGCCTACAAAACCAGCTAGAGTCATTGAAGAAATTGTTTGAGGTCCAACAAGAACAAACTACAACCCAGAACAAGCTAGAATGATTGAAATGCAAAACGAAAGGTTTGAAGAGATTGAGAAGTTTATGAGAATGTGCAAGGATCATGCAGGCACGTAGGTTGATGAAAGGGATTATCCATCAAAGGAATCCTATTAATAAGCATTTTTGTAAGTATATTTTTCATAATTTCATTTTCAAATCACTATAAGAACTTCACTTAATATATTTGTTAAAACAAACTAATGATTGTTGCTCTTGTAACGCCCTGCTATATCAAATACAAATACATTTCCCCTCGGTTTATTTGCCCCTTTGACATTATTGAACGGATTAGAGAAGTTGCATACCGTCTTGCCTTACCGCCATAACTCTCCGGAGTGCATAATGTGTTCCATGTGTCTATGTTTCACAAGTACGAACCAGATCCCTTCCGTGTGTTAGATTGAATGGAAATTGAAATGAATGAAGATGTGTCCTATGAAGAAAGACCAATCCAAATTTTAGATACACAGGAGCAAGTGTTAAGGGGTAAGACAATTTCATTCTCCAACCATTCATCTGCTTTCATTTAGTCGGGCCCACCGCTGAACTTGGCAGGGTTTGAACAAAAGAACTCCTTTTTTCAAAAAGAAAGCTCTAGTTTTCCCTTCAACCGTCCTAGCCACTTACTCGGCTCTAAGTATCTCCATGGACTCCTAAAGAGCCCTTGCTATCTCTCTAGCCAAGGCCCCCATTGCATCTTGGGTCGATGGGGCGGGTACATTTTTTTGACCCACTCCTTCTCCTTGTGAAGGGATCTCGGGTTAGGTTAGAAGACTCTGAACTCCCTAACAAGGTCTATCGTGGCCTCTAACATGCCCAGACATCCTATAAGAAAGAAAGACAACATTAAGTTCAAACTAACTTTCCACACCAAAGTGCCCCACGCAAGATCGTCGTACTTTCTACACAATCTAAGCACATATCCTCACATATACCTACTTTTATGTAAAACAATCCACATAATCACACCATCACATCAAGCACATATGAGTCACCCTCCTAGGATACAAGCTACTTCCATGGCAATCAAGGACCTCCAAATGGACATAGCATTGATCAAGTGCCTTTCCAAAAGGATCTCGATGAATGCAACGGATGAAAGCTATATCAGAGAAGTTTAGCTCCATACTCATATAACCACATAATCACATAGAACACACAAGGCATATAAGCATACCATCCTAGCCTAGGGAACCGATTGTGACAAATGTCACTTCCCACGAGCCTAAGGCATTCTCAAACCTAGCACTTTGATAGCAATCTACAATGCCCTGCTATATCATATACAAATACACCACGATAAAGCATAACAAAATACCCAAAAATCATCTTTCTCATTGAACTAAGATCTAATAAATTACAATTTCAAGTTTACATTTCCAAGATACTTTGAATCCATCTCCAAGTTCAATGAACTAGATAACATTACAAAAAGAAAAGCCCAAAAGGCATACAAAACTACAACAAAATAACTTCAAAAGTCTTGATACAAAACTCTAAGTCTGGGCGGTAAGGTATCCTCAAGCTATCAATCCCAACTGAGCAATCGCTTACGTCAAGTCATCACTGTGGTGGTATATCATCATGTCCAAAAAATTTGAACAGGGTTGAGCTATTTGCCAAGTAGGAATACATTTTACCAAGTATTTAATCATTTAAATAAGTTCATGGCACCATCATAACCAAAACTACATTAGTAATTAATAAGAAAACATAGTCAATTGAGTACTTCAATTTCAAATTGATACGGTAATCACATTCCATCTCACACCAAATCACAATCAGTGTTAGAAAGAGTAATATGCCATGAGTCCCTAGTAAGAGTCCAAAACTTCACACACAAATCATTTTCATTCAAAACCATCCCCACATTTACCGACTATTATACGGCAGGATGTAGGCATTCAAAATCATCTGTTTTTCCACTTTTACCAACTATAATACGACAGGACCAGTAGACACCCAAAAATATTTTCCCACATTCATCCAGTGATATGCTCAAAGCAGGGCAATTCGACACCTTGACTCCCCGCATGGGTACCAACACAATTCAATAACATCAAAACCGACTCTTAACCATGCTCAATTTACCAAACTTTCATTCAACCAACAAGTATTCACATTATATGAGATGAAATACACACATAACATTAAGAAAAATCAATTCCCAAGCCTCGATTTCAACACCATAGCATTGTTCATATATTTTATCTCTTCAATATTCACAATATCTCAAGAATTCAAGAAAATTCTAATCTTAATACTATTTTCCTCTCATTTTGAAAACTAGGGTTTTATCAAATTTGGGGCTTTCTCTCCATTTTCATACATAAGTATCTGCTTAACATTTATATACACACTTTAAAAAAAAAATTGGAAAACTTCTAATAAAAGTTGAGTTATATGCGCCCTTTGTAAGAAATGAAAGTTTATCCAACCCAATCATCAAATTAGATTTCAAGTCATAATAATACCATAGACACACCTTCAAAACAAAGAAATACTAGATTAAATGCAAACCTACCTCAAGTTTTGATGAGAAAAAGACCAAGCTTCTAAGAGAGTCTTTCGTAAAAACAAAATTCAATCGGTAAGAAGGAGGATCTCCACTTGTACTTCACTCCTTGCAAGTGATTTAGGTTGGATCTTGGGTGAATGAGGAATGTTTTGGGGTGAAAACTTAGGGTGAGAGGTAGGAAGAGAGAAAAGAAAAGTGGAAGGAATGATCTAGAATTGTACTTTTTAAACTACTGAATTTGCACAGTCCACCCGAGCAAGCAACACTATCACAAAGGAACACTTGAGCAACAACTCCACCGCTCAAGCGAAAAATGCAAAGTCCCAGAAGTTTTGCAGAGCTATAGTGAAACTACTGGGAGCTCACATTCTACACTTGAGCGAAGATTCCTTCGCTTGAGCGTCCTCACCTATAAACCTGTGAGATACTAGGAGCAACAATTCTCCGCTCGAGTGACACTTCCGTCGCTCGAGCAATCACTTGGGACAACATGTCACAACTCTTGAGTTGGCTGAGTTGAGATAGAACTTTAATTATTACAAAACTTAAGGTTGGGAAGCAATTGGACTTTCAATTAAGATATTAGTAAAGGTAATGCAATCCCCTGTTGGTGACATTACTTTGATGATAGCTACAGTTGTTGTTTTGTTGCACTCTTTACTCTATTTTCCAAGCTAACCACCCGAAGAATTAGACTTTTAGTGGGATGTAATTGACCCAACCAACCTAATTGTGTTTAGAACATGACCTACACTACCTACACATAATTTGTAAATGGAAGAAAATGAAAACATCCCAGAAGAAGTAATCATTCATCTCCCTAATTTTATTAAATTGCAAAATAGATGGAACATAAAGTATCTTCTAGTTTGAATAAAAAAAAAAACACAAGGACCTCACTGTAACTTAAAGACACTCGTAGCAACAAACCACACCTGGTTAGTACTCAAGGTTAGAACATTAGAAGCAAGTATATAAGATTTATATTGAGTTGAAAACTGAAAACAGGTCATTTAGCGCTAAATTCATGAAATAGCTAATTTATATTGAGTTGAAGACTGAAAATAGGGCATAAGCATCTTTTGATCATGCCTGCAATTTGTGGTTTAGATATGCTATGTTCTATTTACTCAAATTGGTTTCTTAGTGGATTTATGTGTCTCATGTGTCTAAAACTAGTGATAGATTCACAAAATAGCTAATTTAATGAACTTTTCATATGAATGAACAATGCTAGATTTCTGAAACTATTCTACTGACCTAAGGAGACATTTTACCTTGTTTTTTGATAAAGGGTATTTTTTTATTTGAAAAACCTGATACCACAACCTTTACTCATCATTAGAGTTCTGAATTCATCAAACTAGCACTCCTAGATAGTCCTTTGAACTTTTTATTTATTTTATAATATTTTTGGAGCATGAATAGTTCTTTGAAATTTTTATTTTTTTTAAAAATATTTTTGGGGCCTGAATTACTGTTTGAACTTGAGTTTTACTTTCTCTCTTTGGGAAGGTAAAAGCGGGTTGAATTTTGTGTTTGTTTTTGTTATCTTCCCTTTAGTTTCTGTTGGATTTTGCTAATGAAAGCACAACTAGCAGGGTTTTTGTTGTAAAATGGCTACAGGAAGAACTCAAATAAACTTCACTTCTGTCACTCTTCTCATCCAAGTCTGCTAAAATTTTACACTGACCACCATTGAGGCCTAAAATGAAATTTCAATTAGAGGTTTTTCTTATTTTTAAAACTAACTTCTATTAATTTTATATATATTATAAATTGTTGTGTAAAATTCATTTTACTTTTTGATTCTTGTAGTTATAATTAAAGAGGTTTATTTATAGGTTTTTGGGCCTTTAGATAATGATTTGTTTGAAGATGAGCAAAGAAAATACTTGTTCATTATCATTACAATCCATCATATATATAAATATATATTAATAATAATAATATAAGGGGGGGTGTATAGTTGGTGGTCGGATCAAAGAACACTTGTTTCTCTCCAAGAAAAACGGAGAAACCAATGTGGATACAACACAAACAACAACTCTTTTCTTCACCGAAGGGCCAACCCATCTTCTTTAATCCTTCAAAATTTTCAACTTTGTTTTCTTTTCTTTTTTTTTTCCTTAAAAAATGTGATCTTTATTATTTTGTTATATTTGTTTCCAACTTATGTGTTTCACTTATACTTATTGGTTATCCTTTAGGGTATAGCTTAGAAGGTTATTCACCCAAAAAAAATAGCTTAGAAGGTAGAAATGCTATGAGTTTGTATGTTTCCCTAGTTTTCTTGACAATACTCAATATTAAAGTAGTCAAATTCATTGCATCTCAAGCCGTTCAAACCACTCATTCATTATTCTTCAATTTTGGATCAAATTATATCTTGTTTAGTACATTAGGACATTTTGAATATTGTAATTTTCAAAATTTAGGGTAACCGGTGTGTTTGGTATATCATAGTTTTGAGACCAAGCATTTTATTACTAACATTTTCATATTGTAATTTTTTTTCATATGTTTGATAGATTGGCAATGGATGGAATGTAGTTCGGGGAGTATCAGAGGATTACATTTTGAATTTTTAGATATATTTTGTCATAGGATTTTGTAGCTTGGAAGTTTTTCTAGAATCATTATGTGCATGTTTGAAGTTTCGGATTGTAAGGAATTTACTTATGTTGGATGTTTTGGATTTGATATTTTTCTTATGTTTATAATATGCTAGTACTTTTGAATTAAGTTTATAGTTTGGATGCTTTGCGCAATGTATTAAATTTTTTTGATTGCATATATGTGTAGAAATGACGCATAGGAAAAGTTAGCTTGGGTTTGGATTATTTTTTATACGTTATGAACTAAACAGGGAAATTGTAAAAAATATATATAATAATAATAATAATAATTTTTGATGACAAGTTTTTTAATTGTTAATTTACTTTTGGTGACAATTTGTTTCAGTTGCTAAAAGTCTATGTGAAATAAGATATGAATTTTTAGCAACCAAGAACTTGATTGGTCACTAAAAGATTTGGAATTCAACAACTAATTTGTTTCGTCGTTGAAGGATGTTTTGGCGAAGCGTTCATGCGTCGCTAAAACCTAACATGACATCTGTTTAAGGCTACTTTCAGTGACTAAATGTTAATTTACAACGACGAATTGTTTGGTGTTTGGCGACTAAAATATTTGATCACTGATTCTTTTATAAGTGCCACCATAGTTTATTTGGTTGTCAAATCATTTAGTGACATGGCTCTAGCGACTGTTTTTCTTTTTTTTTTTTTACGTCGCTAATACTTTCTGAGACAAAAAATACACTTTTAGTGACTAACAAAAACGTCGCTAAAAGTGCAAATTGTTGTAGTGATTTTTTTCTCCTTCTCCTACCTGCATGTAGTTTCCCCATGTTTAAAAAGAGTTTTGGATCCTTCATTGTATTGATATATACTATCTAAAAAAAAACTATATAATATTTGGTGGAAGAAAAAAGTTCTTAAAATGGATCATCAATCACATTATAAGATAATGGTTATCTCATAAGATACATGCTATGTAGGGCATGTACTCATAAATATTGGACCCACGAAGTGTATGTGGCATAAAAAAAATTTAAAAAATAAGAAAAAATTAAAACACTGGGGATTGGCATTGGTATATATAATATGTATGGAGTTGTTTGAGGGCATAAAACATCACTTACATCCATATATATTAATTTTTTACTTCGTATATCATACACATAAAAAAAAAAAAAAAAAACACCATCAAGAGACATGATAAAAAAATTTGTTGACAAATCTTCACATATAGTGTTTCTACGTATTTTTTTTAATCTATATTGTATAATTATATCATTAAAAAAATCCATATAGATTAGTATGAGTTTTATTAAAATAAAATAAAAAATCAGAAATTAAAGACACATGTGATATGAAACAATACACGTTAGGAAACGATATATGTTTGTATAGTATAATGTAATATATGCAATTCTAGAGAGAGAAAAAAAAGTCTATATATATTAGCATGAGTTTAAAAAAAATGAAATATATATATGTGTGTGTGCGCGCGCGCGTTTCGAAACAATATTAGAATGTTTGGAAATGAATATATGTGTTTCGAAACAATATTAAAATTTTTGGAAATGATACATATTCTAGTCTTATTTAATAGCTTATGATATAAGTAATTATAGGAGAAAAAAATCCATGCAGATTAACGTGAGTTATACAAAAAACAATTGATAACTAAAAAAAAATACATACTACCAAATGATATTGTGTGAGTGATTTTCCGATCACACTGCCAACTCAGTATTCAACTGGAGAGCACCGGCAAAATAGATTAAGCCTGAACGACCTGCAACAGAAAGAAGAGTTTCCGGCGGTGACTCGTCCACCCGGGGGCACTCCGACGATCAAGTCAGTACTCAATATCTCTCAAAGATAATCAATAGTGCTTAACTCACTAGACAAAATATCAAAAGCATACCTTAGACCCATGGGGGTGCCTTCCTTTTATAGCCAACACAATCCTAGTCCCAATAGAAGCCTAGCTCTAATGGACTTAGGATTACTGCTAATCTTGGACTCTCAGTAGAATTAGGATAAACTCTCTAAGAGTCTCATCTTAACCCAAACTGAAGTCTTCTCGCATTCTAGGACTCTTGTCCCTTATCCACTTATCTCGGATTTTGGTATTCTCGCAGATAACCTCAGCCTAGCCAAGATTACCTCGGCGTCATGACCAGGACACGTGGCACCTCGGCTGGTACTTCGGTGACACCTCGGCCACGTGTTGTCATTCAAAAATTATGTCCCCACAACTGCCCCCTAAGTTCTATTACCTCGGCATCCTGAGGTGATGGAACCTATACATCTACTCTTCCAGCCGAGTTCATGGCTTGTCAGCGCCGAGAATTTAGGACTCATATGTCCACTCATCAAGAATTAAGAATCAAGAATCAAGAATCATCATGTTCTTTCTTATCTAGGTTCAACATCTCAATAGAGATCATACTATCATCAGAGATCATCATCAGATCTGGAACATACCAATCACGCCCCCATTGTGTCGCATCAGTTCTGCCCCCCGGTGAAGCTTTTGCTGATCCTTTCCAATTACTGCCATCATCTGACTCCGACATACTGAACACCGATTTCATTTTCTTCGGTGAGTTATTCCTTTTTTCCCCTCTTTAGTTTCATACCTTGTTGTCTCTGCTTGTTTGAACATATCCGTCTGCTCCTGTCCCTAAGGATTCTCCTCTCAAGAATGCTAGCAACCTCGTCCTGTCATTCCCTCCATCTCCAAGCCAGCCTGTAGACGAAACTGAGTCCGAGGATCAGACTAAGGCCGAGAAGAAATGAAGAAGCTGATGAGGCCAAGTCTTCAACTCTGAATGAGCAAGTCTTCGACTTGACTCAAGATGAAGAGGATGAAGTCTCAAAGACGCTATCCCTGAGAAGACCACATCTGACGCGTCTATCGCCAGGAAGAGCATCGACCAGACTCTACAAGAGACCGACGCTGACCTCGAGGCTGAGAAGGTTACCGGGAAGTCTTCCTAGTTGTCTTCTGGGGGTGAGACATAGTCCGTTGCCAACGCCAAGTAGTTTCGTTTATGATTTTTTTTCTTTGTACTTAGTACTCTTTTCTTACTTTTGAAACAATGTAAGCTTTAATTTGGCCGATGTGCCACTTTTGTAATCTGTACAATCATTCTTCAATGTTTAGGCCGAAGTGTCTTCTTTCCTTTTCTGAATGCATTCTATACTAAAAATAATTTGCATGTCTTCAAGGTACACCTTCATTGTGTAATCTCTTCGGGGTAAAATACCTCGGACACAACTTCTAGTCTTGTTTATCTCGGCCTTGGCTTAACACTTGAAAACATTGTAACAAATGTTTTCTCAAGGGTTTGCTCAAAACTCGCCACTTTTTTATTTCTTAAGGCTTCTGTCTTCCGTTATCTTCCAAGTCTTGGCCACATGGTAATCGTGCATAGATACTTCTTTCACTCGTAATCCTAGCTTAATCTCAACTTGTAAATTTTCTCAAAATTTCAACAAGTGTTTAAACCAGTCTTCTTATAACATGACCTCGGCTTTAACTTCAACTTGTAAATTTTCTCAAAATTTCAACAAGTGTTGAACGTGATCTCGGTTTAACTTCAACTTTTAAACTTTTCTCAAATTTCAACAAGTGTTAAACGTGATCTCAGTTTAACTTCAACTTGTAAGCATTTCTCAAGTTTCAACAAGTGTTAAACATAATCTCGGTTTAACTTCAACTTGTAAACTTTTTAAGTTTCAACAAGTGTTAAACATAATCTCGGTTTAACTTCAACTTGCAAACTTTTCTCAAGTTTCAACAAGTGTTAAACATGATCTCAGTTTAACTTCAACTTGTAAACTTTTCTCAAGTTTCAACAAGTGTTAAACGTGATCTCGGTTTAACTTCAACTTGTAAACTTTTCTCAAGTTTCAACAAATGTTAAACATGATCTCGGTTTAACTTCAACTTGTAAACTTTTCTCAAGTTTCAACAAGTGTTAAACATAATCTTGGTTTAACTTCAACTTGTAAACTTTTTAAGTTTCAACAGGTGTTAAACATGATCTCGGTTTAACTTCAACTTATAAATTTTTCTCAAGTTTCAACAAGTGTTAAACATGATCTCGGTTTAACTTCAACTTGTAAACTTTTCTCAAGTTTCAACAAGTGTTAAATATAATCTCGATTTAACTTCACTTGTAAGCTTTTTAAGTTTCAGCAAGTGTTAAACATGATCTTGGTTTAACTTCAACTTTTAAACTTTTCTCAAGTTTCAACAAGTGTTAAACATGATCTTTTTAAGTTTCAACAAGTGTTAAACATAATCTCGGTTTCACTTCAACTTGTAAACTTTTCTCAAGTTTCAACAAGTGTTAAACATGACCTCGGTTTAACTTCAACTTCTAAACTTTTCTCAAGTTTCAACAAGTGTTAAACGTGATCTCGGTTTAACTTCAACTTGTAAACTTTTCTCAAGTTTCAACAAGTGTTAAACATGATCTCGGTTTAACTTCAACTTGTAAACTTTTCTCAAGTTTCAACAAGTGTTAAACATGATCTCGGTTTAACTTCAACTTGTAAACTTTTTAAGTTTCAACAAGTGTTAAACATAATCTCGGTTTAACTTCAACTTGTAAACTTTTCTCAAGTTTCAACAAGGGTTAAACCTGATCTCGGTTTAACTTCAACTTGTAAACTTTTCTCAAGTTTCAACAAGCGTTAAACATGATCTCGGTTTAACTTCAACTTGTAAATTTTTCTCAAGTTTCAACAAGTGTTAAACATAATCTCGGTTTAACTTCAACTTGTAAACTTTTCTCAAGTTTCAACAAGTGTTAAACATGATCTCGGTTTAACTTGAACTTATAAACTTTTCTCAAGTTTCAACAAGTGTTAAACATAATCTCGGTTTAACTTCAACTTATAAACTTTTTAAGTTTCAACAAGTGTTAAACATAATCTCGGTTTAACTTCAACTTGTAAATTTTTCTCAAGTTTCAACAAGTGTTAAACATAATCTCGGTTTAACTTCAACTTGTAAACTTTTCTCAAGTTTCAACAAGTGTTAAACATGATCTCGGTTTAACTTCACCTTGTAAACTTTTCTCAAGTTTCAACAAGTGTCAAACATGATCTCGATTTAACTTCAACTTGTAAACTTTTCTCAAGTTTCAACAAATGTTAAACATGATCTCGGCTTGAAAATTCCAACTCCCCAGCATCATTCTCCAGCCCTCTACATGGCTTCCACCTACTCCTTTGTGGAAAAAAGTCTTTAACTCGGGCTGTGTTTTTCTCTTCTTGGATTTAATCATTTGAGCCGAGATCTTGCCTTCTGGAATCTGGGATCTGCTCACTTTAGACTGAGCTCTTCTTTTCTCGAACCTAATCATCTAGGCCGAGATCTTGCCTTCTGGAATCTAGGATCTGCTCACTTTTAGATTGAGCTCTTCTTTTCTCGGACCTAATCATCTAGGCCGAGATCGTGTCTTCTGGGATTCTCCATGGCCGACCTCCCGCGGAGGCCTGTGAGAATGTCCCTTGGTCTCGCCATGCTGAGGGACTGCAGGAATCGTTTTCTGTCCCCTTTTCTGGGCGTCTTTCTTGGCCGCTAGAATTCGCATATCTTGTAGCGAGAACAGTGGCTGCACGACGTTGTTCTGCATCAGGAAATTGACGACCGTTTGCAGGTCCGCCAATTTGCCCACCATTCCCTTTATCTCGTCGTCCCTCCGCGGGCATCTATCCTTCCATACTTGGAGGTCGTCCCCGTTGTAATACCCGCTCCGATCCGTTTTCTTTGGTTCGTCGCTCTCCTGGCCGACGTCCTTTCCTTTGTGATTCTTATCACGAGTCTCTTTGTTGCAGTTGACTTCTTCGACGTCAGAGTCAATATGTTTCCCATTCTTAGTAGGGGTGTTGTCCCCAACCTTCTCTTTATGTCTGTCATTGGCTATCTATTCTCCTTTCTTTCCCACAGACGGCACCAAATTGTGTGAGTGATTTTCCGACCACACTGCCAACTCAGTATTCAGCTGGAGAGCACCGGCAGAATAGATTAAGCCCGAACGAGCTGCAACAGAAAGAAGAGTTTCCGGCGGTGGCTCGTCCACCTGGGGGCAATCCGACGATCAAGTCAGTACTCAGTATCTCTCAAAGATAATCAATAGTGCTTAACTCACTAGACAAAATATCAAAAGCATGCCTTAGACCCATGGGGGTGCCTCCTTTTGATAGCCAACACAATCCTAATCCCAATAGAAGCCTAGCTGTAATGGACTTAGGATTACTGCTAATCTTGAACTCCCAGTAGAATTAGGATAAACTTTCTAAGAGTCTCATCTTTACCCAAACTGAAGTCTTCTCCCATTCTAGGACTCTTGTCCCTTATCCGCTTATCTCGGATTTCGGTATTCTCGCAGATAACCTCGGCCTAGCCGAGATTACCTTGGCGTCATGACCAGGACACGTGGCACCTCGGCTGGCACTTTGGTGACACCTCGGCCACATGTTGTCATTCAAAAATTATGTCCCCATAGATATCATAATTTAAAAATACAACTTTGCATGGACGGATATAGGATTATGACTTTGGATGGCTACTCTATAGTTTAAAAAATTAGGGGCTACTCTATATAATTTTGAAATTATCTAAAAAAAATGGAGAGTGCAAACTTCTATAATTTTAAATTATTTTAAAATTTCTAATATAATATATGATATTTTTAAAATTTTTGAGGGTGCGACTGCCCCCAGCCCCTAGATCCATCATTGCAACTTTGAGAATGCAATCATGTGATATCATTTATATTGAAAAGCAACATTTATATTCAAAATACAAACGTTACATAAAAATAATAAAACTAAAATAAAGCACAGCAAAAAGACAAAAGTTATCAACAAATCAAGACTACAAATGAAAAAAATAAAAAACAAACGCACTTCAAACAACACCAAACGAAACCCAACACCTATTACAAATAAGGATCAGTACTTAAAAACCAATACATGATATTATACTTTAAGACCATGTTTGTTTAGGCGGATTAGATTAGATTGGATTAGTATTCTCATGACTAATAGTCCTAGGACTACAAATCCCTTTGGATTGTATATAATATCCTATGTTTGGATTGAGTTAGGATTATAAGGAGGGATTAACAAAATATTATCTAATCCGATGTTTGTTTAAGGGGATTGGAATAGATAGGATATGATAGGACATAGGACATTCAATATATTGACCATAATACCTCTATTATGGTCATTTGATAAGTTAGTCTAGCCTTTGACTTAGTCCTCCAATTTATACCCCACCCCATATGTGGGATTAAATAGTCTATCAAATGTGGGACACCATACCTAAATGGATTGTTAGTCCATTCTTAAATTTTTTTAACCAAACATCGGATTAATAATTTTATTGGACTATTAGTCCAATTCCAAGCACATGTCCGCCCAAACAAACATGGCCTAATAGCATTGTGGATGAGTCAGGCAAATACAGTACAGTCAAGGTTACGATAAGTAAATGTCACCAAATAAAGATGTTGCCAAGCAAAGTGAAGGAAACATTAGAATACTTAGATACAATTTCAAATGGCATCAACTAAAGTAGAAGGGAAAGTTGTACATTAAAATGGCCAGAATTTAGAGAGATGTAATTATAATGGTTATGATTTTTTATTTTAAGAAAACATAAATTATGGCAGAATAATAGTAATATCTTTATTTTCATTTTGAAAAGCATAAGGATGGCAAACAAATATAAAATCCTACCTTAGGTTATGGAAGCATAACTTGGGGGTTTAAGAGAACAAAATTACCCTCTACAAATACATTTAAAAAGGGAACAAAACTACGGGGATCACGGGTGTAACGCCCCGAAATAATTACAATAAACCGAGTGTAATGATTAATTAAACAACATCATAATCAAAGAATAAAGTCTTTCCATTCATATACTTCAAGTGTACGAAAGAGTAACACATGCATTTATACATTCATAAGCTCTAACCCTGAATCTATAGCATGTGTTTAAAAATAAAAAATAAAAAGTTATGAAATAAGAGTTAAACAGATATAATAATGCCCTATTGGCTACAACTTTCTAAGACGATACTTGGTTACAAGAAAAGTGAGTTTAAACTCAATACAAATAAAGCCCTAGGTTTGTACAAAATAAATACAACAATGACAAAAATAGAAACTCTTGGCTCATGTCCTCCCAAGCTATTGCCTTGGCGAAGGCATATCATCAGCACCTAAAAATGGTTTTCTACATAAGATAAGCCAAAGCACAGTAAAGATACTCTAACACAGTTTATGAATCTAAATAGGGTTATAAGGTGAATGCATATGCAATGCTCATGCCAAAAAATATTTTTATATCTCTTTCCAAAAACCATGTAATGGCAGGTTATATCACAATTCATGAAATCACTTTCTTTACAATAGAAAATAGGACAGTGGATACAACATTGGAAATCTCTAGGATGTGTCTGCAAGTAGGCTACAAGCACTACCAATTACCATTTTTACCGGTACTAACCAGAAGGCTCAGCACCTATCTGCATGGGTTTCTGGACTTCCACCAAGAACACACAGGCGAACTTAATACCATAACTACACTCCCTAGCCAGATTCACCAAGGTATTCACTCATTTTTCTCAAAACGGTATACATTTTCAATGTGTTAAATGTGTTACAATGCACAATGCAAATGGATGAGAAATTAGTTTTTATTCACCTAATTCTCATGCAATTTCTACAGCAATCATAACAATCCTCCACAAATAGCCCAAAACAGATATCTCTGAATAGATAAATAATTTTCAATACAGATATACTTTCCAACATTTCCAAATAGGAGTGATAATTCATATTTAACTCCACCACAATCATCATCATTGTTCCAATTCTATAAAACCAACATCAATTCCATTTCCTCTTTACGAAAATCAAATGTTCACAATTTAGGGCAAAATCCTCTTTGTTTAAAAATCAATTCCCAAGGATAAAATCCACCATTTGTCACAACCCAACCATTTTTACAAAGCCACAATCATATACAAGAACCCATTTTGAAAAACCCTCTTTTGAATTTTTAAATCAAAACCCTAGATTTTTGTTTAAAAATCCCCAAATCACAACATAGCTTAGAAAATCAAATAACTAAGTTAAAAACCATACAAAGTGTAGAGAAATCCCTACCTCAAAGAAGAAGACACAAAGGAAAGATGGATAGAACTCAATGGAGCTGAAAAAATGAACTTCTCTAATTAGAACGAAGCCCTCGACGTGCTCTCTCTTTTTATCAAAGGGACTAGGGTGTAGAGATCGATGGATCAAGGTGTATTTGGAGTTTAGAGATGGTTTCTAAAGAAAGAGAGTGTAGATTTGATATTTACAGAGAGAGAAGTGAAAAAATGATCCAAAAAGTGACTATTACAACTTGATATACCCGTAGACCGCTCGAGCGCAAGAATGGTCGCTCGAGCGACCAATCACAGAAAAATAGGACCACTAGAGCGAACAAAGTACCGCTTGAGCAAAGAACACCACCCTCCCAGTACTGTTGCAAGCCTACAAAAGTACTGAGAGTTCCAAAAGACAGCTTGAACGCAAGAAAGACCGCTCAAGCCAAGACCGCTCAAACGCAAGAAACACCACTCGAGCGAAGAATGCCATACTTCTAGTAGTTTTTTAGACCTGCAAAAGTACTGGAAGTCCTCAAAGTTCGCTCAAGCGCAAGAAAGTTCGCTCGAGCGAACAAGCCAAAATCTGGGCAACATAGTTTTGAAAATTAACTCCCAACCTGTTTCAAACACAACCAAGACACTTCAATACCCAAACTCAACAAGGAATAAGATGGAAGAAGACATGAACAATCATCAAGAGAAGAAAAACCCGGATCCAAAATAATGAATAGGTTGGGTTTAAACCAGAATCGCTATAACCTCTCCTCTTAAGGAATTTCATCCCCGAAATTTAAAAATCAACATAATAACCAATGTATTTAAATCAATTATAACAACTCATATCCATGACCCATCCATCGGACATTCATTCTCAAAAACAATGATAAACAAGTTTTCAACATTGAATATGCAATTCATTTTTCCAAAACATACAATGTTTACATATAATCAATATAACAAGATTTTCATTACGAGTTTCAAAAAGATCCGGATATTTCTTACGGACTTCTGCCTCAAGTCGCCTCTTCAACCCCGTTGTCTCGCCACAACACATTTACCAAGGGAATTGTCTTGCCTCGCAAAACTTGGTTCTGTGTATCTAAGACTCTAACTGGTCTCTTCTCATATGAGGTATCCTCATTTACATCTAGCTTGGTCCAATCCAAAACATGTGATGGATCCGGCTCGTACTTCTGGAGCATACAGATATGAAACACATCATAAACCGTGGAAAGTTATGACGGAAAGGCCAGACGATAAACTACCTCCCCAATGCACTCTAGGATCTCAAAAGGCCCAATAAATCTAGGAGACAACTTCCCGCTCTTCCCAAACCTATGAAACCCTATCTAGGTAATATTTTCAAAAAGATGTGATCTCTTACCTCAAATGATAATGGTCTCCTCCTACGATTGGCATAGCTCTTCTAACGACTCTGAGCCGAAATCAACCTCTTACGGATAAGTGCAACCTTCTCCATCGTTTCCCAGACTAACTCAGGACCTAACATAAGTGCGTCACCCACCTCGGCCCAACACACTGGAGATCTACACAGTTGGCTATACAAGGCCTCAAACGGGTGCCATGCCAATACTTGCCTGAAAGCTATTGTTGTAGGCAAATTCTACTGAAGGCAAGTGCCTCTCCTACAACCCCTTAAAGTCAAGAACACAACCCCGAAGAATATCCTTTAGGATCTGAATGGTACTCTCTGACTGCCCGTCAATCTGATGATGATAGGCGGTACTAAATGTCAATTTAGTGCCTAAGGCATTTTGTAGGCTCAGCCACAATCGAGCCGTGAAACGTGGATCCCTATCTGAAACAATAGTTATAGGGACCCCGTGAAGTCGCATTATGTAGACACCCCATTTTTTACCGTCCTCAAGACTTGAACGTCATCATTTGAACACACGATGATCATCCATACTCGTGTTCGTTTTGAGTTCCCGGAAGTCTCGACTGCGCTCCTTGCCTTAGGATCTCTCAACTTGTCTGTTTTGTGCTTGGTTGTGGACCAAGGACTTGTCGTTTTTGCTTCTGATGGAAGAGGGTGGCTTGTTGGCCATCCCTGCAACCCATCGGCTAAGGCCTTATGCCATCGGCCTTGTTTTCTTGCGATCGGTCAGAAGTGGTGGCCGATCGGCACTCTTTTTGGTCGATCGGCACTCCTTTTGGTCGATCGGCCATATATCTTGGCCGAGACCTTTCCACCTGCTTTTGCAGATATTTTTGTGCCAGCTGTGACAACTGGTATGCACAATTCTCATCCTCCATACACGTGTATAGAGGGATTGCATCAAGACTCAAGCTTGTTCAACAAGCTTGAGAATTGAAATTCTATAAGAAGGGAGGCCCCTTTCCCTTCCATAGGTTCTGAAATCTTGAGATACAAAACATATATCTCTCTCTATATTTTACCTCTCTCTCTCTCCATTTGCTCTTGTTTGTGCCCAAAAGTGTAAATCCTTCACATTATTGCACACAAACACCTACTAGAACACCATCCTTTTGTTGCTAAGGTAATGAGGAGTTGGTTTTAGTGTTCTTGGACTGGTTTTGGTCAGAAAAAGACTGCTGGAGTTATGTTCTTGAAGGTGTTCTTCAAGGGTGAGATTCTAGCTTTTAATCCCCTATTTTGGCTTAAGCTTTTAGACCTACTTACATATTGTTTTAAACTTAACTCTAAACTACAAAAAGTTCTGATTTTTCATGCTTATGATGTTTGTTTAAGGTCACTTTTGTGTTGAGGTTAGTCTACCCCCTCTTAGGCCTTGTTTGGCCTTGTTTTGAGCCATCCCTTTTAGCTCTTGTTCTAGCCTTTGCATAACCTTTCTACCACTGAAATCTAGAGGATTTTTAGTGATAGAAAGGTGGTTTTGGAGTTTTAAATAGGAGAGGGACACCCCCCCCCCTCCTTGTGTCTTGTATGCTAGTATAAATGGCTCACAATAGTAGCATGTTTGCTTAGCATGTTTTGGCCCCATTTCAACAAGTATTTGGTGTTATTTTTCCATGTTATACCTCTATCTAAGGTTGGTTTAATAGCCTCTTGCATGCACTATGCACTTGTCTTGCAATCCTCTCTATTGCCTTAACATGCATCATGTGTTTGGACCATCATTCTTGCATGTTTTGGCTCAACTCAAAGAAGCTTTCCCTCATGTTTTACCATGCTTGAGCTCTGATTTGTGTTGTCTTGGTCATGCATGCATTTTTTTTGTATAGCCATGGTTCAATCTAGCTTGTTAGCTTTGTGTATCAAGTCCACTAGCATGCATTGCTTAGACTATTCTCATGATTTGGAATCATTTGAAATGATATTTCAGTGCATATTTCATGGTCATACACTTGTGCTTGTCACTCTTTTAATGCTTAGGAGAGTTAGTGTTTTATGCCTTAAGAGTGGGTCATTGTGCATGCCTCTGTGCTTAGGTCTTTAGGATGCCATCTCAGTGGGTTTTGGGGCTATTTTGACATGCAATAACTCTAATTTTTATTGGTTAAGTCATGCCATATTTGGTTTTAATAGGTGTAGTGTAACACCCCTTGTTAGCCATGCATGCTTCATGCTTTTGGTCTTTTGTTCTAGCTTATGTTGGCTAGGTTCGAGCATGCTTTTGGTCTTGTATTGACCTGCCTTGGGACTGTTTTGGTTGCCCTTGGCCCTTTGGGGCTTGCCTTGCATGGCCATGGTTTAAGTCCCTTTGTTAGTTTCAAACTTTGAGCTTTCTTGCATGCTATCCTTGTGTTATGTGAGTGGTTTGGCACCATTCCATGCATGATTTCAAGGCCTATAGTATTGTCATACATCCATGCTTTTCATTTATTGCTCATGCTTGAGAGTAGTTGTCTTCATACCTTGTTTGTGAACCAAAGTGTGTGCATGTTTGTATGTGTATTTCATGCAATTGTTTCATCATTTTGGCCACTGATTTAGGCATGATTGAGGTCTGCCCATTTTAGTTTAAGTCAATTTTTGCATGCTGTTGCATGCTTGTCACATTGCATGTTATTGCATGCTTGCTAAGTTTGCATGTTGTTGCATGCTTGTCCATCTCTTACATGTTGTTGCATGCTTGTTGCATTGCATCATGTGTGCATGCTTCAGTTACATTGCATGTTTGCATGTTTAGGTTGCATGGCATTTTGCATACTTGTTGCATTACATTTGGCATGCTTATGTTGCATTGTATAGCATCTCCATGTTGCATGCATTGCATTGTGTTTGGTTTGGGTATTATGCCAAACGCAAGGAACGAGGCACGTTTCATACTTGAAGTAATGAAGCGTACCTCAATTCTTGGTCGCCGACCCTCTTGATCATGCATGATTAATGGCTCGAGAGTTGAGCACTACACTCCTTTGAGTCTCAAACATGATAAGGGGTGTAGTTGCACAACATTTTCTTGCAAATGTATTGCCATGCCTCTGTTTGTACTCTGCTGCAGCAAAAGGAGCAGTTTGCAGGAAGAGATCCGATCTGCTATGTGGTGTGCCGATCGGCTAACAATGTTTGGCTGATAGCCTCATAAGTGGTCGATGACCCTTATCCTTTGGCTGATGACCATACCATTTGGCCGATGGCCTCTTAGAGTGTCCATGAGGTGGTTCAGAAGCATCACAAAGATTTTCACAGTTTTCAGAAGTCAAAAACAGTACAAACAGAGGCAACATGAGGCATGGCAACGGATTTACGAGCGAGGCGATCGAGCATGCATCATTCATCATTTCGAGGCAGAGCTTTGGCAGCTCAATTCAGCTTCTCTCTTTTCTTATTTAGTTAGTTGTGTAACTTAATTAATTTGTTTGATTAGTTAAGAGTTTTATAATAATTAATTAGCTAGGGTAGTTAATTAATTAGTGGATTTGTATTATTTATTCGAACCCTCCGTTGAGAGGGCCAACTTTTGTAATAAGTGTGCGTGAGTGTGTGAATGTCTTTCAATCCCACATCTTTCTCCCTTTTACTTAACCGCTTACAATGGTTAGTTTTAGGGTATATTTCAATTAGCATCTTTATGCTAGCATATTTGCATTCATTCATCTGTCTTGCATGCACCGGGCTCGGCACATCATACTAACTGCATTGTGTTTCAATTCCTACTTGAATACATGGTTATCAAAGTTGCATCTCATATGCCATTTTAGAATAGCCGAGCCTATTTTAGTTGCATTTTTGCATGTGTTGCATTAGGCATTCTTGATATAGCTAGGATCATGCATTGATTACTAACTAGCTACTGTTTTGGCTCGGAGTACTAGGTAAGCTTTTATGCTTTAGCATCTTGCATGAGTGTGAGTGCTGCCATGATAGCATGCTTGCCATGAGACTAACTGCTTAAGTGTTAAATTGCATGAATGCCTGTGGGTGAAGGTTGGATTACTTGAATTGAAACAATTCATCAAAATGCGAGTTTTTAAGCCCACTTGAGAGTGGCAAAATCATGTTTTCTAAGCCCACTCAAGGGTGGCAAATCCACGTCTTAGCCTACTTGCGAGTAGCACTTTCAAACCATTTTCAAACAAACAAACATGAGATGTTTTGTTCCAACTTAGGCGATCTAGTCTATACTTGTGTGTTGTGTGCATCACATAGTAATTCTAGGCTAATAACCGAAATAAGAACGCATGTGTTTCCAAAAACAAAATATCAGGTTAGTAAAGGCCGATCTTTGATCGGGCGAGCAGGGGTGCTCATTGCATGACCTTCCCCTCTCGTACCCAAGTTCCCGAGCTGAGGCAACTTTGGTGATGACAGACACGTTGCCTTAGGCACGAGTCAGGGTTTCCTAAATTTTTCAAAACAAAAACATTTAGGTGGCGACTCTATATCTGGCAAAGCAGTCCATGTTTGGCACTTCTTTATAAAAATCAGTTTTCCAAAACGATTTGCCGGATTTGGACTCTTTGGTGATTTATCGGTCTTGCATTGCACTTTGCAAGATTAGATTCAGAACCGTGACATTGAGTCCGAACTGTAGTAGTCTAATGAACAAACCGGATTTCGCGCCAATCCCTCCACCAAAATTAGTGACTAAGGTCGTGATACATCTTTGTGCCTCCCAGGTGTACTGCAAGGAGTGAATGATAGAACTCTCAGAGTACCTCCTCTCTACAAGACTTCGGCATGAAAAGACGATCAAGATATCTAACACTCGAGTCAGAATACACATTCAAGCCATTCTCTATCTTCCCACTAGATATCTTCTCCCGGATAGACTCTACCTCATGATCACCCTGTTGTGCTTCTATAACTCGGCTCACAAGTATAGGTTGGGAAACTATAGTAAACAAAGCTGTAAACTCAACTGACTTGTCAAGATACAAGTCAAACTTACCAATAGCGCCCAACATCTCCCATTCTCGGATAGCAATACTAGCTACATTGCTAATGGATTTCCTACTCAAGGCATCGTCCACTATATTGGCCTTCCCCGAATGACAATGCAACTCGAATTCGTAATCCTCCATCAATTCCATCCACCTTCTCTGCCTCAGATTCAAATCTTTCTGTGAAAATAGATACTTCAAACTCTTGTGATTCAGAGAATACCTCAAACCTCTCACCGTACAAATAATGTCTCCAGATTTTCAAAGCTAAGATCACTGTTGCTAGCTCTAGGTCATGAGTGGGGTAGTTTCTCTCGTGTGTTTTCAACTGCGGTAAGCCATAAACTACCACCTTCCCCTCTTGCATCAAGACACAACCCAAACCTTCCAGAGATGCATCACAATACACAGAATAGCCTAAACCCCTCTCTTGAATAATCAACACTAGAGCAGTGGTAAGTCTAAACTTAAGCTCTTGAAATGATTTCTCACAAGTCTCATTCCGTACAAACTTAATTCCCTTCCTCATCAATCTAGTAAATGGTGAGGCTAATCTAGAGAAATCCTTCACAAAACATTGGTAATACCCGGCTAACCCCAAGAAAATCCGAATCTCAAAGGAATTCTTAGGTTGTTCCCAATCTTGCACTGCCTCAATCTTAGAGGAATTTACAATCACCCATTTCCCGGATACCACATGGCCTAAGAATTTCACCTCCTTTAACATGAACTCACACTTCCCGAATTTAGCATACAACTTGCGGGCTCTAAGAAACTTAAGTACAATCTATAAGTGTTCCTCATGTTGCTCCTTAGAAGGTGAGTAGATCAAAATGTCATCCACAAAGACAACTACAAAACGGTCTAGGAACTCACGAAAGATCTTGTTTATCAAATCCATAAACAAGGTCGGTGCATTGGTTAGCCCAAAAAGTATCACTAGAAACTCATAATGGTCATACCGCGTACAAAATGCCATCTTCTAGATATCCTCCTCTTTCACCCTCAATTGGTGATAACCTTATTTCAAGTCTATCTTAGAGAAACAAAAAAACTGATCAAATAAGTCATCTATACGAGGCAATGGGCACTTGTTCTTAACAGTTACCTAGTTCAACTTCCGGTAATCAATATACAGTCGCAATGTGTCATTCTTCTTTTTGGCAAAGAGAGCCGGTGCCCCCCAAGGCAAAGTACTAAGGCGGATAAAGCCCTTATCTAGCAATTCCTAGAGTTAAATCTTCAACTCACTCAACTTAGCGGGTGCGAATCTATATGGTACCATAGAGATCAATGTCGTGCCAGACACTAAGTCAATTGAGAACTCAATCTCGCGATGAGGTGGTAAACTAGTGAGATCCTCAGGAAAGATGTCCGGGTATTCACAAACTAACCTGGGCAACTCTACTCGGACCACATCACTCTCAACACCCAAGAATATAGCGAGAATGAGAGTAAGCTCACCCCGACCATACGGATCACACACTGGCAACAAGGCCCTGTCAACTCGGTCTCCCAGGAAATAAAAACAGTCACCACTTGACGTACACATCGTGACTCTCTGACGGTAATAGTCTATAATAGCTCGATAGGGTGACAACCAATCCATGTCCAAAATAATATCAAAACTCAACACATCAATCAACACAAAAGCAAAAGGAAGTCAACGACCGAAAACCTCTATCTCACAATCCCGACACTCTTGGTCCAACACAACCTCACCACCAACAGGTGACTCTACCCTGAGTGGAGATGCTAATTGAGCCACTTCTAACCCCAATGCTGATGCAAATGCAAACAAAATGAAAGAATGCGATACACCAGTATCAATCAACACATTGGCAATAGAATTACACAACAAGAAGTTAGCTCTCACTACCAAAGGTGATGGCAACAAATCTAGCGTGATAACAACATATGCACGCCCTGTAGGTCTCTACTCCACCTGCTCACCCCTTGGAGCATAAGTCTGATACATTGACTAAGCCGAAGAGGCTTCATGATTGGCTCTCGAAGCCTAAGTTGACGATGTTGGCTGATGACTCTATATCTGCCACATACCAAATGCACCAAATGTGTCACCTGTCTAAGGACAAAACCTCCTCAAGTGCCCCGATTGCCTACACTGATAATAGATAGGTGGTTGCCCTCTCCCTTGACTCTAGCAATGAGAATGAGTCGAAGACGGTGTAAACTGTTGCCCTCCTTCCTTCTGCAAGCAAACTACAGACTTATGGCCCAACTGACCAAACTTGAAGCAAGTGATCCCTCCCCAACCACGTCTCCTAGGACCAGAACTCGGTACCAGGAAAGTGGACCTATACCGTGCTCCCTGGAACTACTATGGGTTGGAACCCTCTACATCTTACTGTGCCGAGTCTCCCCTTGAACCTTCTGACACCACTCGAGTGATAAAACCTTCACTCGAGCGCAGAACGCACGCTTCCAAAATCTTAGACCTGCAAAAAAATACTGGATGACGTGCTAGACCGCTTGAGCGAACAATCTGTCACTCGAGCGAAAAGAAAGAAAACTTTCAAAGTGTGACACCAATAGCTGAAAATGTCCATAATCCACAATCCACAATCCACAATAAATCATATATCCAACTTTTTTATTTCAAAACCATAACTTTCTCTTGCATGTATTTCAAAATTTTCTTTCAAACTTATATTTTTATGCAATAAAAAATACCACACATCTATCTATACGAAAAATATTGAAGATAAATAAGAAAATCCTACCTCGAGGGAGAAAATGGTTGGGAGAAGACCCACGAAGTGATGTTGAGGAAAACACGATCCAATCTGCTCAAAATATCGATCTCGCCTTGCTCTACATTTTTCACCTCAAGAACCAAGGGTAAATTTTTAGTGAAAATAAGTGAAATCTAAGTTAGAAAAACTTAGAAAGTCAGAAATTGAGAAAAAAGAGAGAAGAGAGAAAGAAAAATGAAAAAGTTTAGACAAAAAAGTGACTTTTAAATGGTTGACTTCGAATAGACCGCTCAAGCGGTGAAAAGTGGAAGAGACATAAGATCGCTCGAGCAACAAAACATGTGCTTGAGTGAAGAAAATGAACTCCCACTATTAGAGATTGCAGAACAAAGTACTAGATGGTCTAAAAGACTACTCGAGCGCTCAAACCTGCGCTCAAGCGAACTGAAATTTTTTTTCTCAGAGTGCTACAAGTCGAGATGCCTAACCTTTGTGTACCATGAGCAGGTCGTGATATATTTTTATCCTTTTAGAATTTTTTTTTAAAAAAACTTTGATTCAAATATTTTAATTTTTAAATACATTTTGACTAAATGATGATTTTAAAAATTAAAAAAATTTGCGCCCAATTTTTTGTTATTTAAATTCCCTAAAAATGTTATCAAAAAAATACAAAAAAATGACTAAATTTTGTATTTAATGAACTTAGTTTAAACCAATAAATTTTAAAATGATAGTTGAGACAAATCCAAAAAAAGAAAATAGACATTTATTTTTGTTATCATGAAAGACAAAAATAAATGAAACTAAAAAATAAAAAATAAAAAAATAATAATAATAATTGGAATAATAGTATATACTTTAAGTATATTTTTTAGGATAAATTACAAATACACCCTAGAAATTTAAAATACAGAGTAGAAAAAATAAAATTTCAAACTACTCACTTATAAATAGTAAAATTATCAAAATTATAAATTGAAATATATTTCTAACATCATTAAAACTGATAATTGACTAAATGATTTTTAATAAAAATAACCATTTGTTATACGAATAGAAATTTGAAGGTCGTGATGTAGTTTCCAAAATCACAAAAAAATAATTTGTATTTTAATGTGTATTTATAATTGATCCTTTTTTTATTTAATTAGGTATATATTTTTTTTTTAAGAATATACTTTATCCGCAGCAAGTGGTTACCGTTAAATTGCCAAAAATACAAACACACCCTTATTAACCTATAATTTATCCCGAATATATTTGTAAGGTGGAAATTAAATTCATGAGTAAAAAAAAAAAAAAATTAACCACTGATTTCCTTTTCTTGATAAATTCTGAATTAATAAATCGAATCGGTGTTAGTGTTGTTAAATTATCCTTGGATTTATTTATGGATAAGGCTTCTCTGCAGTCCACTTTATGGACTAGACAGTACTGTTGGGTTCGTGTGACCCACCATAGGTCTCATTTTAATGATCCAAACTATTCAATATATAAAACTCGTCGAGTTAATCATCTCTGCAAAATATTACATTGATCGAATATGGATAGCCCCTTGATCAGAATATGTCTTTGTCAATGGTAAATATTATTTTAAAATAAATTGTTGACAAAAATTTGTTCTGATCAAGTGCCTATTGATATCTGATCAATTTGATTTTTTACAAGTACGAAATACTCAACGAGTTCTACATATTAAATAGTTTGGATTATAAAAATGAAACCCGTTATGGGCTCCACATGCCCAACAGCACCATCCAACCCACAAAGTGGGCCAGAGAGAATCTACATCCTCTATTTATTTGTTTTTGGTTTCTTAGAGCATCTTCAATCGTTCATTAGATATTTCATCACATTTGAATAAAAGTTTGATCTGATACGATGCATTCCAACATTTTCATCAAATCCCACTGATCGACTATCTAAAGCAAATTTTCATCAAATTCATTTCAAAACTGGTTATCTAGGGGATGTTCGGGCAGACGTACGACCCAAAAGTCACCTACAAATTTGATTAATGGATAAATGCTTCCTTCATTTGATGAAAAAATAGTACCGCCTTCTTCATTTGATATCAAGCTGATGAAACGGTTGAAATATCATTTTTACCAATTTTTTATCAAATTTAAATTTCATAAAAAAAAAATCTGATGAAGGATTTGGAAAGATGGTTAAAAGCTGATTTTTTGACTTTTTTTACTTATTTTAAAAAAACGTGTAAAAAATGTGAGAGATGATGTGACCCAAAATGGGTTAAAAGTTGGAAAGTGACTTTTAACTCATTTCCCAAAAGAAGCCAAAGATTGACCCAGCCATTATCACATTCACACATATGTGTACATTCACACATGTATGTTTTCTTTTAGACTCAGTTTGGTTAGATAAATAACACAAAAAAGTGAAAGAGTTTATGTGTTTATTTAAATAAAGAGTCCTAGAAATAAATGAAAATTAAAGTTTTCTGTACAACTCAAAATAGCTTGTTAATTAGACTAATAATTTCTTACAAAATATATAGAAAATTTTATTTTTTTCCCCAAATCTTGACATAGTTTATTTTATTTTTCTTTTTATCCATATTTCTCTCTACAACTCCTTATTATGCAGCAATTATGTATATTTTGTTTTATCATTTTCTTACAAAACTTTTTATCTATTTAAATACATGTAAGAAAATAATTTTCATTTCTTTTTCCTTTCTTTCACTTCATTTTCTACTAGGGATGGGCCTATCTATACCCATTTTAATCCGATCCGCGTGGGCCTACCCATACCCACCTGAATGAGACGAATTTTACATGCCCCAACACTTATGTGGAGTGGGGGTGGATTATATTTTGGTCACCCGCAAAGGGAGTGAGGTGAGGACGAGAATTGTCTCCTTCAATCCAAACCCAACCCGATATAATTTATAATATATAAATAAATAATATATAAAATATAATTAGATATAAGAAAATAACACTAAAAGTCTGTGGTTCTATTTAAATATAAATAAATAATAATCTTAAAAGTCTCACTATTTATATATATGAAAACAAGAAAAATTATTTAGTGTGCTAAGGATTTAAATGGTTCTCAATTTTTTTGGCTATTTGAAATGTGGTCGGGTATCCACAGGTATCAAGTATCCACAGATATCGGCAAAGCAGCAATGGAGTTGAAAAATTCCACCCATAACAGAGATGGGGCAGGAGCAGGAGTAAGTTTGTCCGCAGAAGCAAGGGTAGGAAATGATAAACCCGTCCCAAACCCATCCCATGGCGATCCCTACTTTTTGGGTAATTCTATTTCTACACACCAAAATATCTCACTCCACATCCTCTCTCAATACACACACCAACTAATTTTGAATTTTGTAATTTTACTCAATGCACAATCCTTTTTAGCAAAAATATCTCTCTCTTTAACATTGAAACCCTAAACCAACACCTATTGTCACCTGTCACTTGTTGTCGTCCATGACCATGCATCGACGATGGCAACTCTAAGTTACCCCTTTTCAACCCCTTTCTACTGCTGTCGCCGCCTCCGCCATTTCCTCTACCCCTCCACTAGTCATTCTCTAGACTAAAAAAATCCAAACTTTTAACATCAAAACCTCACACAAACATATATACAAACACATAGTATACATATATATACGAGCCTTATGGAAAGTAAGATTTGGGCCATACAAGTAGAGTTACACTATTATATTTATCAGTGTTGTTTCTTCTCCCCTACTTCGGTCTTGAAAAGAATTTTCATTCATTTTAAAAATAAAAATAAAAAATTTGTTACATTGAGGCACTGTAAATGGCATGTTGGTTAGAGCTATGGTTTAATTATGGATTTACATAAGTTATTAAATTTTTTTTGTTATATATTCATCAGAATTTTAGCCTCAATTCTTACTTTGAAGACACAAAGTGCACGAAGGTTTTTACCTTTCTCGACGAAGGAACAACAAAAATTACCACCGATTCAATTAAGTGGAAAGAGGGCATAGTAAGAGGTCTTTGTTCATACATTTCTATCCAAATGCAACTGAAGCACCGTGTGGGTTCCAAATATACCCGGCACCACCAGTCACAAGTATGTTCTGCACCATAACTACACAAACCCTAGAGAGAGAGAGAGAGAGAGGGAGAGAGAGGGGATAACGGTTTTGCGGCAAAGAAGTTGTAGTGGAGTTGATGGCGGCAATAGTGGTAGCCGGTAGCTAGGGTTAGGGTTAAGAAATTACAATTTTTGTGGAAAAGATAAGGACACTTTAGTAACTTTATTTTAAAACAAAACTGTAATTAAAAAAAGTGTTGTTATTAGCACCCCATTAATTATTTTGAACCCCTCAATTTTTAGCTTTTTTTTATTATAATAATAACTTCAAATAAAATTACTAAAAAGGACATTATTAATTTTGGGACACCCCATCTCACAATTAAACTCATACATCCACGATATCATGAATTAGGGTTTACGAGAGCACCCACCTCCATCACTACTCATCTATCTTCTCCAAATCTCACCTTCAAAACTTACCCACCCTCAAAACCTTGAAAACTCTTTGGTGGCAATATTCCGGTGGTAACGGTAGCAACCATTTGATTACCTACACTTCTCCGACAATGATAATGAGTGGAAGTTTTTTCAGTAACCACATCTCCATGAGACAAGAGGAGTACAACAATAAATGTTCAGAGAAGGTTCATAGATTTGATGGTGTTCTTAGCTCAGAGGATATTGATCTTATAAAAGTAAATTTCTTTAAAAAATGGCAAAAATAAGAAAATATATTCATCATTTTTTTGAGACTGAACTTCCGAACATATGACCGAAATTCGGGAACACAAACCTGAATATTGTTTATTTGTTCGGGAACTGAAAATCGAACATTTATTATTTGTTCGGAAACCGATAACCGAACATTAATCATCAAAGCAAAGGATGAGGCAGCAGAGAGAGAGAGAGAGCATTCCAACTATGACATTGGTTAAACCGAAAAAAAAAGGATGACGCGATAGAGATAGTAATCACACTTGACTCTTCTTTTTCTTCGTGGGCTTTGTTAGGGTTTTTGAAAGAGAGATTTTTTTTTGGGTGTGGGGGGTGGTGTGCATTCAATTGAATAAATTGAATGTTTTCACGAGGATAATTTTGGTATTATTTGGAGGAGAAAAGAAATTTTAAGTGTTTCAAAATTTATAAATTGGGGGTCCAAAGAAATGTGGGGTTCAAAAAAATAGATAGAGTGCTAATAGCACCACTCGTAAAAGAAAAAATAAATTATTAAATATATAAAAAGATAAGTAAGTGTGTAAAAATAAATTTTTTTTTTTTTTTTTTATCATTTTCCTTTTCATTTTCTATCCTCCAATTTTTTCTAAATAAATGGAGCCTTGGAAAGAAAGAAACGAAGGCGGCCAAAAAAAAAAATCAGAGAAACGCGTTCAGGGAACTTCCGAAACCATTCCTTGGTTAGCGTTGTCGAAACGGTGATCATCATCATCGGAAGCGGCGACAAACAACCGTTCGCCTTCCGGTAAGACCTTTCAGTACCTGTGATTATTTCGGCCGCAAATCCTTCTCCAGGAAGAGATCAATTGATAGCTGAATCGCATATTTATTTATTTACTATTGTTTTTTTTTTTTTTTGTTCTGATTAATCAATCCCTCCATACAACTATAATTTCATTTTTTTTTGGTTACTTTTGATCATCCAATTGTTGATCTAGGGTTTCTCATAGGATTTTGTTTACCTATCTAGTGTTGCAAAAATAATCTGGTTGGTTTGATTTGATTTAGGGTTTCAGTTTTGTGTTTTTGTTTTTGGGTTTGATTAATTTGTTGTTTAAAGAAGAATCCTTGGTTGTTAATCATTATGGCGGCAGGACGATTTGATGTCTCGAGGAGGAGAGATGTTCATTATTCTAAGAAAGAAAGCTATCACTATAGAAACGGCTACCATGACCTAGAATTGAAAAGTCGGAATGGATATGGTTCTTGTTCGGCCGCTGTTGAGGCAGTTGGTGGACAAGGAAGAGGATTTGTTGGTAGGGCTAGAGAGTGGGAGGTGGGTGAGTTATCAGGCCGAGCCAGGTCTCATGATGCTTTCCCTTACGAGTCTAGTGCCTGGGATAATGAGATTGCAAGGTCTCAAGATGGGGTGTCAATGCATCCAGAAAAGAAAAGGAAACTTACACCTATTATTTGGGATAGGGATGACAAAGAAGTAGGAATTTCATCCAAGAACAGAATTTCCTCAAAAAGCCCTTTCCTTTGTTCTCCACTGTCTTTGCAGAAGTTAATGAATATTTCTGCGGATGGGGATGTTATCATGTATGCTATCACAAATACTCAGCTTCAAGGCATGCAGATGGCAGCTGGGGCGGCGGGGAACTCTGAAGCACTACCCAATTCACCATCTTTGTTGTCACCAAAGCAATGCAGGAGAACTAATAAAGAGCTTGGAGAGGTGGAAGACAATGAGTGCATTGAGGTTCGGCACATATCAACATCACGGTGGGCATTAATGGATAATTCACCAGGGGAAATATGTTCAGATAACACTGGAGACACTTTATTGAATACTCATGAAAGTGGGGAGTTTCCTAGGGAAGGCTCTGATAGCAGTCGGGGAAAGTCATCTTCATTTGATGGGCAAGATAGTTTTATGGAGCTTGCAACTAGTAGGCATGATTACTCAGATAATGATACCATGGAGATTGATGAGAAACATGATGAGGTTAGGCATTTGGACTGGGATCTTGAGGAGGAGGAAGAGTTTTCTAGGTTTGAGCAACCTGCTGCCCCTAAATCAAGAAGCATGAACATGCTTCAAGGTTGTAGGAGTGTGTTTAATTACGAGAGACTCAACAAAATAAATGAAGGTACGTATGGTGTTGTGTATAAAGCTAGGGATAAGAAAACAGAAGAAATAGTGGCATTGAAGAAGGTGAAGATGACCCTAGAAAGAGAGGGTTTCCCTCTGACATCTTTGAGGGAAATAAACATTCTTGTGTCTCTTCATCACCCTTCAATAGTGGATGTGAAAGAAGTAGTTGTGGACAAAGATGTTTTTATGGTTATGGAGTACGTGGAACATGATCTTAAGGGGCTTATTGATATAATGAAGCAGCCTTTTAGTGAAAAAGAAGTTAAATGCCTGATTCTACAGTTATTGGAGGGTGTCAAATATCTGCATGATAATTGGGTTCTCCACAGGGATTTGAAGACATCAAATTTGCTTCTAAACAACAAGGGGAAGTTGAAAATTTGCGACTTTGGATTGTCACGTCAGTATGGAAGCCCGTTGATAACATATACTCCTTTGGTGGTCACTTTGTGGTACAGGTGAGTTGCGGTCTTTTGTGCATTAACCATAGATTTATGAACTACAGTTTTTTATATTCATGCTTGCATTTTCACTCTTTCTATTTTGAGTTATGTGGTGCTTCATTTGCTTTTTTTGTCTTTAGATTCACTTGTATTAACTCTTTCTGTAATTTTTGCCTTTTAACAGAGCACCTGAGCTGCTGCTCGGAACAAAACATTATTCTACTGCAATTGATATGTGGTCGGTGGGTTGTATAATGGCAGAATTGTTGGCAAAGCAACCACTATTTAATGGAAAAAGTGAATTAGAACAGCTTGACAAGGTAACAGTTGCTTCCTCATTCTTTGAAATTGTTTTTTTAGTACTTATTCCTTTGGCCTATATCTGATGATTAGTTTATTTTTCACACAAATTGCAGATTTTCAGAGCTCTTGGCACACCAAACGAGGCAATCTGGCCAGGATTTTCCAAACTGTCAGGAGCCAAAGTAAAGTTTGTTGAGCAATCGTAAGTTTCTGTTTCATGCACATTAGATTGAATCCTTAAAAAGTTGTTGAAACTGGCTTTTCATTCCTCTTTTTAACTTTATGAAATTGCTGTGGTTTTGTGGACAGGAGGAATACACTGCGGGAGAAGTTTCCTGCAATTAGTTTCAAGGGGTCTCCAGTCCTCTCTGAGCAGGGCTTTGATCTGTTGAGCCAGCTTCTAACTTATGATCCGGAGAAGGTAAATCTTCATTAGGGGCAGAGAGTTCCAAGTTATGTATTTAGTATATAGCCTTCTATATCTAGTAAGAATTTTGCAGTGCATTTTGCATGCATGCTTGTATTGATGAAGATCCTTTATTTTGTTTGTACAGCGAATAACAGCTGAAGCTGCTCTCAAGCATAGCTGGTTCCATAAAGAAGAGCCTTCCATTCAAGAATTGATTCGTAATAGGCTAAAGTCGATGGGATATGATGGCTAGGCATCCTGACAAGTTCATTGCAGAAGGCATCCCAGCATGTGCACATTTGGTGGTTCATCACAATTTTCTGATTAAATCGAAGCCAGCAGGTGAAGTTGTTATTTGGTTTTTTTATAGCACCACCAAGCGCATGAACCTTGAGAGAGAGAGAGAGAGAGAGAGAGGCTTATTTGAAGTCTGCTGTGATTTTGGTCATTAGTAAATGTGAATGTTACTGTATCCCCTCTAAAATTGGAAGGGAAAATTTTGCTGGTGAAAATGCTCTCTTTTCACAGTTTGTTCAAGTGGATATGTGTAGGTGCACATTGAATATTAGTAGGATGAAAGATGAATAATGTAAAAATACCAAAACAAATAAGTAAATAAATATGTACTAGAAAATCAGTTGTAGTTGTTTTAGCCATGATCTTCACCTATAAATATTTGCTTACTGAAAGGGATTGTGAGAAGCCAAGTAGACGGTAAGAGCATTATATTATTATTATTATTATTTGGGTAAATTACTTAAAAGTCAACTTTAGCAATTGTCTAGGACATTAGATCTAGTAGGTATTTTTTTATTGTTAAGAGGTTTACCCTTTGTGAAATAATTTGCTAAAAAGTCATTTTGTTTGTTTTGAATAACATTTTGTTTTTAATTTTACTCATTAATTTATCTGTTGACTTTTTTTATCTATGGACTTTTTTTGACTATTCAAATTTATATCTATTTGTTTAAATTATTTTTTATCTGTTCAAATTTTTTCCTTATCTAGTGAAGTATTTTTTTTATCTGGTGAAATTATCTATTTAAAAATCTATTTGTTAAAATTTACCCAACTTATTTTCTCTTATCTATTGAAATTTACATTGCATATTTCCATGATCTGTTGAAATTATTTGTTCAAAAAATTTATCAATTAGAATTTACTAGACTTTTTTTTTTTTTTTTTATCTATTGAAATTTGTTGGAATTTTTTCCCAAATCCACTTTCTCTCTTATCTGTTGAACCAGGACTTCTCTTATGCACAAATACATGATCTGTTGAAAATGTTAGATAAAATATTGAACTTGCTCTGTTTCAATCAAACAAATGGCATTCCATCTAGATCTTACCATCATAACAATAGTAAAACAACTAAACTAAAATAAAATAAAATAAAAACTGATGAATAACACAACTATGAGTACCACCACTAGATATATTCAAATCACAATTACATTTTCATAGCATATTCACACATTACAGATCTAGATGGAAAATTCACACAGATACTCCAAGATCCATCACCAAGAAGATGGCAAGGAATTAACCAACACCTCGCAATAGAGAAAATCCAGGAAATGGTGCAATATTCTGAGAAGACGAAGAAGAAGAAGAAGAAGAAGAATATCAGATCCAACTCAAAACAACACGTGTAAGTGTATATCACGAAGAAGCTTACAAGAATCTATGTCTAATATTGTATTTAAAAAAACTCTGTAATCAGAGAGAGAGAGGAGGGGGATTAAAACCAATCTATATGGAAACCAATCTCAAGATTTTTTGTCCAAAACCATAGAGTTAGAAAATGAGAGTGGTGTTTAGAGGGGAGAGAGAGAGAGAGAGAGAGAGAGAGAGAGAGAGAAGCGACAACAAACGAGGGAGATCAGCGTCATTCTCGGGTCTAGAGCCCCTCAGATCTGTAATCTATTTGAGAGACCTCAAATCTCAAAGAAGAAGAGAAAACCACTGCATCACCGACTCAATTCTTCTACATTTGCATTAAAATCGAAGAGAAATGAGAGTTAATAATACTCAACAAGTCCCATGGAGATTTTGCCGGTGCCAGCCTCGACGATGTCGGGGATGAGAATAAGCTGATGATGATGTCACGAATGATCTTGCCAGTGGTGAAGTGCTTTTACCACGGTGGCGAAGAGGTTCTTTCGCTCAAGGTCTTCCACTACGGCGGCATCGTACAGCAGAGACCAAGTCTAGGAGTTTGGAGAGACAGAGGGTTAGGGTTTGAAGAGAGAGAGAGAGAAAATTGACGGGTTTTAACCATGTACATGATATATATATATATATATATATATATATATATATATATATATATATGTAAGGATAGTTTGGACATTTTGCACCATCATGCCCTTACGGACAAAATATCTTAGAGCTTGGATCTTTGGCTAAACAAATTTCAAATTTAAATTTATGGACCGAGTGCCCTCCTCCTCCTCCTCCTTCTTCTTCTTCTTCTTATTATTATTATTATTATTATGTCAAAATGAAAGATACAATATTAGAAAGATTCTTGTAAAAGGTCCACAATGAGGAGTTATATCATTATGTATGAAAATTATGAAATGAATTTTTTATTTATATAACATTACTCTTATATTATATATATATATATATATAAAATATAGGCATCGTTTGGGAAGTTGATTATTTTAGTAGGCTATTTTAGTTTTTGGTTATTTTAGTAGGCTAAAATATTTGTATTTGAAAAGATGATTGGATTTTTTTTAAGTTGCATATGATGTTTGTAAGAAAAAAAGTAAAATAATTATGAATTTGATATGACATTTGTCTTATTAACTATTTTAGCTTATTTTGTCTTTTTATGACTTTTAGCCGAAAAAGCTAAAAAAATCATTTGCCAAACACTCCCATAATATATATATATATATATATAGCAACATGTCACGTCCTGCCAAATTACCTAGACAGAATTGCCTACCAAAAAGAAGTCTCAATGAATGGAGGCTAATGGAATATTCTAGAAGCTCTTGGAAAACTTGAGAAAATGATATAATATAGTACATAATTCTATAATGTACTTGCAATGATCTATAATAGATTTTTTAGCATTTGAGTGAATATTAGAGAGAAGAAAGCAATAGAAGCTTTTAGAACCCCCTAGAAAAATGGAGTTGGTAAAAGACTTGTATTTACTTCTAGAATGAGGTAGATATTTGTATAGATATTTTTAGAGAAGATTCTAGAACCCTCTTGTAGGATAAGGAAAGTTTCCAAGAGAAGCTTGTCCATGGTTCTTTTCTTATGTGTTCTAAAATGTTCCAAAAGTGCCTATAAATAGGAGAGGAGCTCATTTGCTCCAAACCATCCAAGAGTTGTACAAGTTTTCTCAAAGTAAATACAAAGACATTCTCTCAAATTCTCTTTGTCTTCTTACTTGTCTTTCTTGCAAATTTATAGGTTAAGCTAACTAAGCATCACCAAGTAAAATTTGTGATTGTCTAATTGCCGCATAGATAACTTGGGAATAACTAAAGCCATGACATGCAGCTGATGATATTCTAATTTCACGAGTGATTAGCATTGAAAATAGTTGTTGGCCATTTCAATTTATTAATTGGAAAATGCTATGAACTCCAAATAATTTACGAATTTTTTTATTAAATCTCTTACATAGGCGTGAGACCCACACAAATCCGCATATGTGTGGGTCTCATACCCACAAGGATAGATCTAGGGGGGCTGAGGGTGGCCGCACCCCCAAAAATTTGAAAAATATCATATATTATACTAGAAATTTTAAAATAATTTAAAATTATAAGAGTTCGCATCCCTAATTTTTTTTTTTTTTAAAGATAATTTCAAAATTATATAGAGTAACCCCCAATTTTTTAAACTATTTGGAATGAGATGTCCTTATAAGGGAGGCCGAGGTCGGTCTCATTCTGAAAGAAGTCAGCTCACCGTGGAACATCATTTTCACGTTGATATTTTTATGGTTACTGTTGATTTTCAGTTACAAGAATTAAACAATAGGTTTAAGAAAGATGTAATGGAATTGATTGTTCTTGTCTCAGCTTTGGATCCTTGGGATGGTTATAGATCATTCAAAATTGAGGATATTTGCAATCTTGCAAATAAATTTTATCCCATAGATTTCACCAAGCAAGAAAAATTGAATTTGAAGCATCAGCGGGAAAACTATAAACTTGATATTTCTGTACTTCCCGAATTTCAGAAGTTGTCAATCATTTTTGAGTTATGTCAAATGTTGGCAAAAATAAAAAAAAAAAAAAGTCAACAAGTTATCCTCTTATTAATAGATTGATCCGTCTTGTGTTGACTTTACTTGTTTCAACTGCTACATCAGAACGTGTATTTTCAGCTATGAAACTTGATAAGTCTAAATTGCGCAATAGGATGGAAGATGATTTTCTGGCTAGTTACTTGATTAGATACATTGAAAAAGATATTGCTCAAGGGTTTGATGCAGACTCTATCATTCATGTTTTTGATATTATGAAAAAGCTTCGAGCTCAATTGAAGATGCCTAATTTTAGTAAATAAATACATGTAGAAATAGTTATTACTTTTTGTAAGTGAATATGGGCAAAAAAATATTCTCAATTGTATGATCATCTTTTTGTACCCAACTATGTTAACAAGGAATATATAGTTTAATATTTTATCGTAACATTATTGATTTTTTTTCATGTTAGTAGAAATTTGTATTGAACTTTAAATTTTATTGGTTAGAGGTTAAACGTACTTTGGCCCCCCCAAAGTCATAATCCTCGAACTATCCCTGCATACCCATGTGAGACGTTTGATAAAAAATTTAATAAATCATTTAAAGTCTGTAACATAACCCTTATTAATTATACATATCGATGGTGTAGTGGTGGATTGTGGCCACAATATGGCTTAATGAAATACTATTATGTTACAAAAGAGTGGTTAGCTGATGCTTTACCAGTTCTCGCTCAAGATAAAATAAAATAAAAAATGATCATGTCGCCTATTTAGAATTCAAACCTTTCATTGGTAATATTAAAATCAAACGAAAGTTAAAGACGACATAAAACTTACAATCCTCAAAACATTTTGTTAATGGATAAAATTTGATGATATTATCAATTTATTAAATTAAAGTACTAATTTTATCCTTCATTAAAAATGACCCTACACACACAAAAAATAAATAAATAAAATTAAGTCCACTACCATCTTCAGTTTTTAAACTCTTCATGGTGAACCCAACAGTAATTCTATGCAAACCACTCTATGGAGGCATTTATTCCAACAATAAACAAGGCATCACAACCCACAACTTAGCACTCAAATAGACACCCCTGTAATTGAATCCCAACACCATAGATCCCCTACTAACCATGGAAGAACTCTTGTCAACAAAATGCACTGGCTTGAATATATATGTATACAGTTATATATATCCACACAAAACAAAATCCCAGTACCCATTAAAATGAAAAATAAAAAAAATCCCCCACCACTATTGCCAGTAGAGAGACCCCAGAAAAAATCCAAGTAGAGATTGTGGTGCTGGAGTGAGGCAAATATGGTGATTGCAAGCGATGAACACCGATAATGATGGACATGATGAGAGACACAGTAAGAAAGGGAATGAGTAAAGAAGATATAGGGAGAAAGGGAGGTTTGACTGACAGAGAAGAGAGCAAGACAGCCAATGATGAGAATACCAATTGAGGGGAAGGTGGAGAGAGAGAGAGAGAGAGCAATGGGAATTGGGAAGAAAATAATTGAAGGGTAGTTTCATCATTTTACCAATTCTGTTGACTCCATAATTTACCTTAAATCACTAGTTTTGTAACCATAGTCGGACACCAGCAATCACATTACTCGGATTCAGTGATCTTTGATGACGATGATACTGAAGCAGATTTTCCTTTAAAATTAGAGCGAGATAAATGAGATAGAGGGTACTTTTCCAAACTCTGGTATGACTGAATTTACCAAAATGATTGTTAAATCCCATCTTATGAGATAACTACAAGACCAAGAAGATGCAATGAAGAAAACCTTACATGACTAACACATATTCGGTGCACGTTTAGGGAGACTGCAAGTTTCCACCAATTTGAAATTCATACAACTGTGTAGCAAAGTATCTGTGTATAGAATCTTAAATGATTCAGTAAATCCATTTCTAGTCTAACATATGGAGCCTGTTTTTGGTGGCTTTTAACTTGGTGCTGGGTATCTATGTACTCTGCTATCTCAAATTTCTCATCATCTATGCAAGCATCATCACATCCTCCTTATTAGCCCTAATCTGGGCTCAGAAAGGTGCACTGGCAAATGATATGGTGTGGCCAATGCATCACTTGCAAAATGTTTTGAGCTCTTCAAAACTCAAGTAAATGTTTCAATGAGAATAGATAATAAAAAAAAAAATGTCATACTAATGATACATTCAATCCAGGTAGAATCTTTCCTACCAACAACATGATGACAAAAATGGCAACTGCTTGCGAATATCTTAGGAAACTGTAAATAAAAAAGATCATCAAAAATTAAACACTCATTGGTGAAGATGATGCTATGCTGTCCCATGGAAACAGGCTAAAGGGAAGCTGTTGTTGTGGATGTATCCATTGTAGGGTTTCTGGCAAATGTCATCTGGTAGTGATAGTTATGGTCTTCCCGAGCACAAAGGAAAACAGAGAGAACTCAATGAAGAAGATTGTGTTAATAAGGATCCGATCAATTGTCCATCCGAAAACTGTGAACCCTCCAGGATTGGACTGCAAATATGTAACTGAAAACAAACAAACTTCAGTGATATTGACATGAGTATCATGTCTAACCATGTAGATAGTCATTGAAACTGAAGTGTGCACAAGCATAGAAGCTAGATCATTACATGACATCTACAGCGTTCAACAGCACACAAATTTTGGTTTTTTAATTTGTATATATATATATATATTTGAATTACATTATTATACAATTTCTTTTGAATTACATTCACGATTTAACACATTCTACCATATATATATATATATATATAAGATGACTGTAACATGGGAACACTTTCCAACTTTTGCCTTGGGCAATTAACTAATGTGTAAAAAGAACTCAAGATCTTTTAATGCTGCTTATCGACCCAAAACATCACCATGATACTATGATGCTGACTCACTTATTTGGCTAACCAATACGGGCCACCTAAACCCATAATCTGAATCATGACTGCCACACATGCCCACACACATTGCTAAGAGACAATACCAGCTCCAATCTCACATTGCCTGCCTCTACTCTCAGTGCACTCTTTTCAGAGCAACTTCAATAGACCGAACTTGGTCTGTAATTCTCCTCACCACATTACATGATCTTATTCACATACCTGAGTAGCCTGACACTTTTGGCTCAAGCTGTCAGATAAGAACCACTCAAAGCAGAGGTGCCAAGTTTAGGGATCAAATTACGATGGAAATGAGATGGAAACAAAATAACAGGCAAAAATCATTAATTTGAGCAGCGTCATCTGAATCAGTAATTATTAGGAAAAGTAAAAATCTTCTATCGCAGATGTCTCACTAAGAGAAAAGCTACAACTCACATGAAATCACTGGCAAGGGTTAACTCCAGACATGCATTAACCAGCATATTTGTTGTTTTTTTTTTTTTTTTTTTTTTTTTTCATTGATAAGTTGCATTAACCAGAATACTCTACATTGCTAAACATTTTTCACACAAATAATCACTTTACCTGCCATTACAAATTACTTGTGCCACGCACAAATCAGCAAACTTGATAAGATTATACTTCCAAGAAAACAATCAATCAAGTTACCGATCATTAAAAATGAAAAAAATAAAATAGAAGGAAAAGAAAATAAAAGAAAAGAGAATACTATGTTACTAGAAAATGTTTCCAGGGTTGTCAACTTCGAAGTATATGAGAAGCTCCGAGATAGAATTTATTCCGATTGTTTGATGATTTATCAACTCAACTGACATTTTACATGCTTAAAAGCAGATTCCGGATAAAAGAATCCAAATCATTAGTTATTTCATTTAGTCCAGTTAGTATAAGCACGAAGATAGCAAAGCAGATTTTCTCATATCATTGGGATGGAAAAATGAAGCCAAAAAAAAAAAAAACCTTTTGCAGTGTTCTTTGCTTGAAAATACCAATCATATATGAGAAACATTCTTTGAGACAGCTATAAGACCAGAATACAGGCAATGGGTATTAATACCCTCAAACCAATGGGATTCGTGCATTCATTTATTCAGTGAAACAAATATTATTCTGAAATATTTTCATACATAATAGATATGATTCATAAGATGAATGCTTTAACCCTTTAGTTACATTGAATGTGATGTATGTAAGTGAAAGAGTTTCACTTACGGGAGATATAGATCACAAGTCTTGTAACTTAGAGATTTCACAGTTTTCTAATAGACTTAAGACTATTAGGACAACTGCAGCATGATTAACCCGTGTGAGAGGATGGTTTATCTCAACCATTGAAGTGGAAGACTTTGGATTAATATGTTGGTGTTTTGGAATACATTGAAGGACTACAATAAGAGTCATGCCATGTAAAACCTATTGTCTATTTGGTGTGAATCTTATAGTGCCCAATGCAATGAACTCTTAATCCTGAGAGAAGTTATGGACTCAAGTTTCTAGTCAAGGTCACTTTGATTACCAAAGAGTGAGGTTTATTATTTGGCCAACACCTCGGTGTATTGGGTGACTAAGGTTCGTGGGAACATTCGTTTTAAGATGGAATCCATCCTTTGTCTAAAAATAAATTAAATCTCCCTTTGAATCAGGTCACTAGTTTAGTCACTTGAAATTGGGCCTGGTCATTTGCATGATTTGATCATTCAAATGCAAATGGTGACTATGGTGTTTGGGATTAGTACTCAATGTAAATGAGTAAGTTTTGGTTAGACAGTAAATCTGTATTTACTACATTACTAGTTATGGACATGGTTATGGTGGAGGGATTGCTTTGCGGTATTGTGTACATATATTTTTATTAATAATAATAATAATAATTAACTCTTTGAGGAGTAGAGTGAAATTGCAATTATATAGTGGAGTTAATTGCAATTAATTGATAGCTCCTATCCTAATAAGGTGTAGAGTCCCATTGGAGCTAGAGTTAGAGAGACCTTAGAAGTCCCAATCCAAGCCTGCATGGGAAAGGGTCTTAATGCCTATATAAAGGCTCATAAATGGCCAACCAAGGAGATGTAGAATTTTGCACTCTTTTCTTTCATATTACTATACAGCAAGTGTAGAGATAAAAAATAAGATCCCAAAATCGTACCTTGGTAAGGATTCCCAAAGGGTATCGGATTGAAGGCTCTTAAGCATACAAGTTCAACAATTATTATTCAACATTCAAGTGTTCTTGAAGATCATCATCAACATTCAAAGTACGGAATTACAAACAGTCACAAAGGTATGATTCTACCTATCTTTATCTAGAACATTATGAACACAGGAGTTCAGATTCAAATTTATAAAATTGTTCGCTTCCGCATGGTTTTCGAAACCAACAATTAATAGTGTTGATGGGAATAGTACAGATAAAGAATGCTGAAATAAACGTGAATGCATCTGCTGGGGTACATTTGGCATCCATGATGGACAAAATTAGATAGACTCAAGTGCAACGGTTAAGGTGAAGACTGATGATTGACATGTTTTAGTACTAAAAAAGTTTGGGGTGACAGTGTCACAAGGATAGGGGGAATTATAACCAGAGATGGACAATAATGAGGAAAAATATCTCATGATTGAACAAAATATGTCCTTGACAAGGAAGAAAAGAATTTGTGTGGCCACCGGCCAACCACAAATTGGTGCTAATCAGAGTTGTAGCATATTCCCAATGTCAAGCGCCAAATGCTTGTGCTCACTAGTTACTAGAAGAATTGAAAGTTTAGACATATCTATCAATATGGTGGATCTTCATTATGGAAGATTGAATAAAACTTTATCATAGCCGTCACTAAATGGTTGCATGTTATATGACAAACATTAATGGTTGCCATCAAAACTATCTTGAAGTAAACAGAGAATTTGATATACAAAGCCAGGAATAAATTAAGATCACAGTCAACTAAAATTACAGATTGAGCATGTTCTCTGAGTTTGCAGCCACTATAAAGAGCTCGCGTAGTAGTTAAAGAAAAAATAAAGCACAAATATGTTGATTGTTCTGCATACATACCAAAGGATTGCCGTTTGTGGTATGAAGACATATAAGAAGCCAGCTGGGTATTTGTTGGCATGGGCACATAATCAGTCGATTCCAAATCACTTTCTGAGTAGTACATTGGTAATGCACCTGTTGGATTGACAGCCTCCACATTTCTCCCATTAGTCACAGTTCCCCCTTGAGAACCCTCATTAGAATTGCATGTAACAAAAGCATGCCATCTACTGGCCACTGATGCAATTCCTTGAGCTCTATGTGTAATCTTTGCAGCTCCATGCAGACACAGAATTATTCCAACAAGCTCAACGATTGAGGAGACCTGTTATTGTTGCAACAATACAATATCAGAGCAGATTATTAAGTATATAACACTAACAAATTTTACGAGTATCATACTTGAAGCAAGGTGTTTCTATGAGTTCCCTACGCAACTCATTATTTAGAAATAGCATGGTGCTCCTATACACATTAAGGTAAAGACTCAAAGCATCATACATAATTCCTAAAGGAAATGACTAAGATGGTTGCAGCCATTGTTCTTGCTCTGTAGCTTTATGAGAAAGAGATTCCGCAGATAAAAGTGGTAAAAATTCTAAGTAGGAAAATTTTTTAAAGTGAAATTACCAAAAATCTCCTTAATAATGCTATAGGGCTATAAGCCTGTCACACTCAGTCAAAAAGATATAAATTCTCATGGACAGGCAAAGCCCGAAGGCTGCTATCCCAATAGGCCAGCAGGCGTACAACACCTACGAATAAAACTTTACTTCCAAACTTACAGCAAAATCACCACCGTTTATCAAATTGAGGATTCCATGATTCCCTGTTGTTTGTAATAGAGCCACAAATAGACTAGCTGTCACTACCAAGAACTCCAGAAGAAGAAATATTCGGAATCTGTGGCTTATTTTAGATAAGTAATGTGTTAAACGGATGTGCTCCTCAATATAAACTGAAACATCCAAATCCCTTTCTAAAAGCTTCCCATAGCTTTCGAAGTGTATCACTTGCAAATTGCAAACCAAATTGAACAGAGCAGTGCCTGACAGAAAAATCATAGTCAAGTACGTCCATGAGACAACAGAAGCTATCACAATGCCAACAGATTGCCACCACGGATCATGACGCACATAGATGGCACGGGCAACCTCCCGGGCAGTCTTCAATAGCAAGCACGGTAATGTCCACAAAGCAAGTACACGGAAAAAGTCCTGAACAATTAAAGACACAAGTCAAAATTCTTAATATGATTAAGCCAAAGAGGGAGAGGCAAGGACCTGCGCCATTACAAAGACTTGAGAAGCATCATTGGCTGCTTATTTGCATGAGATATAAAATGCCATCTAAGTGTGGAACTTGTACTCAGAAGCAGATACTATTTGACCAAATTATATTTAAATTAGAAGATTCCTATGCCCAATATTGTAAACAAGTATGCTACCCTCAGTTATTAGATCACAAATTTTTCCTTTCTCTGTTTTCTCAATAATAGTAAAAGTCTTTATCTATGTGTTTTCCCACAGAAGTAACTCATCCACTCTAAAGTCTGGACCAAACACACAAAAACAAAAGTGAAAGCATCTCATGAAATCCTTATGGCCCCATGGGAAGATTTATTTTCCCACAGCAACACTGAGAGTCTTCCTTTGTGTTGAAGATAGAATCCCAGGGTCCATAGGTTAATCAGATCAATCAAGAGAAATTCTACGATTCATGTGAATCAAATCCCATGATTATTGGCATGACTAATGTAATTAGATTTAACATTAACCTCCATGTCATTGTAGTCCATCTATATGTGTGTGTGTGTGATGCTCATGTATTCAAATTATCCAAGATGACAACATAACCAACTGGCATTTGGGTCTGTAGATGTAGGCACAATGTGCCGAACCACGTTTGTGTTCTTCTTGTTCTTACTCTTTTCTTTCTTCTTTATCTGAAGTTTAACATGGTAGCAGAGCAGGTTAGTTGGACCTTGCTTTGAATTTGCTTCTGCTGCATATTCCACATTTTATTTCTACATTCTATTAACATTTTTGCACCAGAAATATTTTTTTTCTTTTGGGTCATCATTTTCCTAATTTGGCTCCTCTCCTCTTCAAATCATCAATCACCAGAGAGATCATGAATGAAATTCGCTCCATTTTCTAATGATGGCACCTTGTGTTCATGCACACTTCAAATGACATAATAATTTAATTTAAATAACCATCTATACTATATATAAAGCAAACACCATAATTGGTGTTTATGTCACAGTTTTTTTTTGTGTATTTTTTTTTTTTTTTTGGGCGAAACTATCCACAAAAGCCCTTATAACAGCAGTTATGCCATTATTCAGTTATGTCCCAAATTCAGTTCTTTTTTTTTTTTTAACTTTTTTCTTTTGTTACTTTTGATTTTTCAGATTCACCAAAACTTTTAGATTATGAATTCAAGCATACATTTCACAATTTTATTTCATTGAAAGAAAACAATCCAATGCGCACGCATGGTGTGCACCACCATTTCTAGTTTCTCGAAAAGTGCACACAAAATAAACCTAAATTATACTAAAAAGAAGTGAAGATATTATGAAAAATACAATACTCATTGTAAAATGTAAATAAAATATTATACAAAAGAAAATCCGATGGTAAAAATTTTGCAATTCATCGAAAAAGCAAGCAAAAAAGATGAGTTCTATAACAAAAAAAACTTTCCAATCTACAATAATACAATAACTCAAAAGAGTGGCTAGGCCAAATGATAAGGTTCGCCATTAGCGTCCTTGGTGGAGCAAGTTCGAGTCACGAAAATAACCTCTCCAAAAATTGGGATAAAGTTGCATACAATTTGTCCCCCTTAGGCCCCACTAAGGCTAAGTTTATTTTTCCGACTAGTTAGTTTTCTTAAATTACTACATTATTTAAATGCTTATTTTCCTAGTTTGTTTTTCTTAGTTATTTGATTCAATATTACTTATTTTTTTATTCATCTAGACCACATAAATTTGTATTTAAAAAAAAAAAATAGGTACACAATACAAAACAAGGCTCACAAATTGGATCGATAGGATCGAATTCGGATCGAAATTCTACAATCCTATAATATCCAATTATCAAGATTGAAAGATCCTACCTATAAAGCATTTTTTACACAATCTGAATCTATTGTGCCCAAATGGATTGTAAGATCTGGATCAAAATTTTGATAACCATTACTTCAACAACACTTGTTTTCCAATAATCAATTTTGTTTGTCAATTTCTCATGTTGCACGATGTTCATTCATGCTTAGGTGGGGTTAGGCTTAGGGTTTGGAAGATTAGGAATAGGGGTATGATTGGAATTTCATATTAGGGTAAAATTATAAGAGGGTTGCTAAATGTCCCTACCTTTCTTCTTAGGACCTCTCACTTCTTTGAACCCCCACCATCAAAATTGCTCCCTTCCTCATTTTCTTTGGACCCCTACCATAATCCCAAATATACCCTCACTCCAACATTTTGCTTCCCTTCTCTCACTTCACTGGTCCCCAACCATAACCCATTCCGACCGACGACCTCCCCCACCATCACAACCCCAGCCGACAGCTTCCCCGTCGTCGCCCGCTCATCCCCAAACCAGACCCACCACACCACCACCACCACCACCACCACCACCACCACCACCACCTCTCCCCCATCCACCATCTTACACCAACCCCCCATCGCCGTCGCTCTCCCTTTCAATCATTCATCAATGTCGCCACCCACAAAACAACCCTAGAGCCCTCTCCCATCATGCTCGTGTTTGATTTTTCTTCATTTGAAACTGTCACGCCTGGTTTGGAAAACCAGTACCAAACAAATGGTGGAGGTTCGGATGCAGACTAGTGAACAAATGGTGGCAGTTCAGGTGAAGACTGTCAAACAAAAGGTGGTGGTTCAGGCTTGAACTACTGAACCGAATGAGAGAAGAGAATTTAGTGCAAACGCAAGCCAGTCTAGCCCAATTTTGAGGATCATCTTCGAGCATGAAGAAAATGTTGAGAACAACGCCCTCGAAGAGCTTTGAAAACACTGTACCAGTCATTTTCGTTACAAACAGAGAAATGGGTATTGATACAAATTTTCGATTGTTCTATTTTTCTAATCCTCTTCCTCCTCCTCTTCCTCCTCCTTTTCTTCTTCCCCCAAAACCCTAGCCTAGATCTAAGATTTTTGATCTAAAAGCAACAATCTTCGCCGGAGGTGGAGAAGTGGTGACTGCCACTTCTCTCTCTCTCTCTCTCTCCCACTCTCAGTGGCGGTGGTGAGGGGGCTACAAAGGTGGTGGTGGTCGCGACGATGAGACATCGGAGGGAGTAGTGGTTGCAGCGACTAGGGGCTGCTGGATGGTGGACGGAGATGGTGGTGATTGCCGGAGGTGGTGGGGGATGCGATTAGGATTAGGGTTTGGGCTTGGGCTTGGATTTGAAAAATTAGGGTTAGAAGATTAAGGATGAGGGTAAAAATGAAATTTTATGTTTGGACAAAATTGAAATTAAAAAAAAAATGGAGTAGGGGCATTAGCAACTATCAATTATAATTAAAAAGATTAGTTAGATGTGTGGTCCAAAGAAATTTGGTGAGGCAACTAGTAACACTCTTATTCTAATTATGACTATAGTCGCGCAGTATTTGGGTACAAAGAGCAACCTAATAGTAAAACTGTATCCTTTATATCCAATTGCATTCTCATTTTACGACAGAAAGAATTCAAAAAATCCAAGGAATAAAGTTTTTAAATCCGTTGTGTTGTCACATCAGAATCTTTTCTACAAGTTCATAGATCCAAAAATGCGTCTCAGCATCAACTGGAAAGAGAAGAGAAAAGTAGGGAAGTATTTTGAACGCTTTGGAAGCACTCAAAGTAAGTGCTATCCAAGAACAAGTTTACTTTGCAAGTACTTCACTGAACCAACGAAGTTGATTTTTTAGGGCAAGCAGTTGTCTCCGATTCAAAGCAAAATCACAAATTTTGAAAACAAAACTGACAAGTAATACAAGTATTGGATGCTTACGTGAATCTTGTGAATATAGAGGTCGCGAAACTGGGCCATATGACCACGATACCGATCGACGAAGAGTAGCCTCCGAACACCATACTTGCGAAGATTGTGAGAAATGCAGAGAAGAGAAATGGCAGCGAGAAGGGATTGACAAACGAAGATTTCGAGCTCGAACACTCTGATCTGATACTTCTCACAATCAGAGCAATACGAAAACTCGATTATAAGAAACGGAACAGCCAAGCCGATCGCGAGGAATGAAAGCCAGGAGAGAGTGAAGCTGAGTGGAGAGTAATGACAAAAGCCGAAGAATCGAAGAAACAACTCCAATCTCTGTAGGTACTTGTCTAGTTGAACGTCTTCTGATGATGATTGAGTCGCGGCTGTGTCTATCAGAGAGATTTCAGTTGAACTCTCGTCAACTTCCATTGTAGAGAGAGAGAGAGAAATTGAATATGGAGAGTTAAAGATCTCTGATTTTGAGTTGCAGGGAAAACAGAGCAAAACTGAGAGATATAAAGATCGTTTAGGGTGGTGCTACACACCAACTAAAATAGTATAGTCAAAAGGCCATCCTCGGTGTTTGAGAAGTTAATATTTTACTCCCTCCGTCCATAATATTAGTCCCTTATTCTATTTTTTATTGTCCCAAGATATTAGTCCCTCTTCAAAAATCAAGTACAAAAATAATATAAATTTCTCATTTTGCCCATCTTTTAAATTCATAAATAATATAAAAAGTACAATTATGACATTGATATTCTCAAAAAAGTGTACTATCAAAGGGTAATTTTGGAAAACCAACTTTTTAAAAGTACAATAATTGTACTACCAAAAAAAGTTGAATTCCCCAAAAGGGACCATTATTTTGGGACGGAGGGAGTAGTAGTTTTTTTAGTTTTTGATTATTTTAAGAGGTTAAAATTTTTGTATTTAAAAAGATATTTTGATTTTTTTTATAGTTGAATATGATATTTGTAAAAAAAATAAAATAATTATAGATTTGATTTAATATTTTATCTAAATTTGTTTTTTTTTTTTTTCATCACTAATGTTGTCTTTTAATTTTTTTTTTTAAGCAAAAAAAAAAAATCATACTTTTCAAACACCTCCATTGTCACTTCAAAATTCATTATGAATTTTATTTATTATATAAATTATAAAAATTTTAAATTTTAAAAAATTGATAAATTACAAACACACTTCTAGAGTTTACTTAAATTAAAAATTACTCATTTGATTCTAGAAATTATATTATGTTCTAAGATTTCTAATTTCATAACAAACAAGCCTTTTTATCAATAAATTATTAAATTAATTAATAATTTTTAATAATGTTAAAATTTTATTTCAATTAATAATTCAAATAATTTATTATTGTATAAGTAAATAGATAGAAATTTTACTTTTTCAATTAATTCTGTTAAATAAAAAATTCTAATAGAGAAGTTTTTGTAATTTTTCAAACCATGAGAGGCAATTCATATTTTAAACAAACTTCAAAAGATATATTTATAATCAATTGTGATAGAGACCCCTACACATATATGACTCTCACAATCCCTACTCTTATTCCAACCTCTCATAATATGGAGCCCACACATACATGAGTGGACCCACACACTATCAATGACTAAGATTAAATTAGAGATCATGAAACTACCCTATTTATTAATATATTAATTAATAGGTATAATTTTATTTTATCATTTATTTCGTTTATACATAATATAAATAATTAGGTAATAATAGAACAATATAGAGTTTTTTTTTTTCTTACAGGAAAATCCTCTCACTCTCTCGTAGGTCCATGGCAGCGCCCCTTGCAGAGATCACCAAAGTGTCCTGTTGTCCGTTCTGAGATAGGAGACTATAAACAGAAAACTTACCCGGACCTTTCAAGATAAACTCACCATAAATCAAGACTCGAGCAACAAAGAAATATTGAGCCCACACCAAATATTGTAGTAAGAACAACTTGAAGCAAGAACAGATCAGATAGAGAGAGCGACAGAGAGAGATTGCGTTGTAAAGACAGAAACAAACTTTGAGATAGGATAATAATAATATATATATATATATATATAGACAGACAGACAGACAGCATTAGGTGACCTGGAAAGAAAAAAAATATACATTTTTCTTACTAGTTGACATCACTGATTTAAATAAATAAAAATTAGAAAAATATAATGAAATCGAAAGGACGGAATCATTTCTCTCATTATTTCTATTTGTGAGGTATTACACATCATGAAATTTTTATTTAGAATTTATTCAGAAATAGTAATTAATTGTTGCAATCCATTTTATTCATAAATCTCATATTTTAATAATTTAATTTTCACTATACAAATTAATTTTAAACAAATTTTAAATTGTAAATCTGGCTCCTAGCTTTTTCCCTTCTATTTTGAATCTCTATTTTAGAAAGAGATTGAGAGAAAGACAAAAATCAACTAAGATCTGTTTTGAAAAATGCCAAAAAAGTTAATTTTTTTTTTACATATTTTGAAAAGATGTGCAAAAATAAAGAGGTGATATGAATTAAATAAGTCGATAAGTTAATAAATTGACTTTTTTGACACTTTTCAAAAGCAACAATGCTAGGGATACTTACACATTACTAACAATTTTACTAGGCAGTGGCTTTGGTCTAGTCCAAGATCAGACTGGACCATGCTGTTGGGCCCTTGGGGGTCACCATGGGTCCTGTTTTGATAATCTGAACCGTTCAATGTGTAGAACTCGTCGAGTACTATATGTCTGTAAAAAATCACGTTGATCGGATATCGATAGCTATGTGAACAAACAATTTTTTATCAACCGTTAATTTTTTCACCATCCATTTTTTTTATACAAAACTGATTTGATCATATAGCTATTGACATCCGATCAAAGTTATTTTTTATAGGCGTGTAGTACTCAACGAGTTCTACACATTGAACGGTTCGGATTATCAAAACGGGCCCAAAAAATGGACCCTATGGACCGAACTGGACGGATCCAGTCTTGATCTCAACTTGAGACAAGTTGGACCCATTTTACTAATACACTCACAAGTTTTGATAAGATCAACCATCACTTGATATGGGACCCACATCAACTTGTGAGTGTGTTAGTAAAATTGTTAGTATTCTTAGTAATTTTCCTTCAAAAGAGGCCTAAGAATATTAGGAATATAAACACCAAATAGGATGAGACACATGTTTCACATTGAGTGAGATCTATGATGTGAGACTTACATGCGGGACCTATCTCATGTGAGACATTTATGTCTCATTCTGTATTTAGTATCTGTGTTTCTAGACTTATTGACCAACTGGTTGGTTTGGAAAATGGGTTGGCTTTTTGGCTTTTTTGGCTATTTTAGCCTGGGCTAAAAAGCTTGGTTTGGAAACGGCTTTTTGACTTTATGGCTTTTTGACTTTTTTGGCTTTTTTTATGAAAGAAGAGTGTAATGACTATGGGTTGGATGTGATGTTTTTGTAGCTAAAATAGTTTATTTTTTCTTTTGTAGCTAAAATAGCTAAAAAAAGAGCTCAATCTAGCTCTTCCCAAACGGATGGTTTTTTGGGGGTGTTTGGCAAGGAAACAAATAGCCTAGTTTAGGCTAAAATTCACAAAAAGACAAAATAGACTAAAATAGCTAATAAAACAAAATATCAAATCAAACCCATAATCATTTTACTTTTTCTCTCACAAACATTACATCCAACCACAAAAAAAATCCAATCATCTTCCCAAACATAAAAATTTTAGCCTACTAAAATAGCCAAAAACTAAAATAGCCTACTAAAATAGCAACATCCCAAACGAAGCCTTTGTTATAATATCAAAAATACTCTTTTAGATGGGTTATTATACTTTCTATCTTTAAACTATCGCTAAATTATCTATTTCCCTGAATTATCAATTGAGTCTCATAAGTTCCTAAAGTATACATAAATCAAAATTTATTTAGTCCCTACACTATTGATTAAATCTATTAAATTCCCAAAATATTTAATTCAAACATATTTAGTCCCTTAAAAAAATTGCAAAAATAAAATATAATCCATAAGTATTATAATAAATTAATAAAAGGTCCTATCTAGTTTAAATTTTATTTTAAAAAAATCAATTTTTATTTTATCTTTGAAAAGTAGGTATCAATTCTTATGGTAAATTTCCTTTATAAGGGTAAGGGTCATTATCTATAATTTTTTCTCACTTATTTTTTACAATGGGTATGTAAAATAGCAAAGTGTTGATAAATTCTTTGATAATTTTTAATGACATATTATATGACATAATTTGTTTATAATTTTTAAGTTTTTTGATATATTCCTTTTATCAGCAACGTGTTAGTATTTAAATTATCTAATTCTAGTTATAGCGATCCCGATTTCTCTTCCTTTCATTGTTGTATTCCGAACTTAGGTTCCGTGGAGTTGGTGGTTGTATATCTTGTTATTATCCTTTAATTCCGTGTGTTTGAGTTTTAAAATGTGTTGGGCGTGTTTCGAACAGGTTGGTTGAGTTTTAATCCCATTCCTTGTTGCCCAGATTTTTGGTGGTACGCTCGAGCGGGTCCCTTTGCGCTCGAGCGGAGTTTGATTTTTGGTTGTCCGCTCGAGCGGGTCTTCTTGCGCTCGAGCGAGGTTTACACACTCCCAGCATTTTGTGCCTTTGCAAAACTTCTGCAGGTGCGTTTTTCACGCTTGAGCGGTTTTCCTTACGCTCGAGCGGGTATATTGGCGCCCGAGCGGGTAGTTTATTGTCTGTAAAAGTACTGGAAGGGAGAAATCTACGCTCGAGCGGCTTTCCCTTTGCGCTCGAGCGGGTGTGTTTTGCAGTTGTGTCTTAGCGCTCGAGCGTGTCTAGTTTCTGTGTCTGACGCTCGAGCGTCTTATTCTCCGCTCGAGCGGGTCATATGTATATCAGTAGACAACAGCGGGTTTACACTTCACTTTTTCATCTCTTTCTTTTTCAAAAACCCTAGATCTGAGCTCTCTCTCTCTCTAAACAACTTCTCTCTAGGGATTGATCTACTTCTAGTGAGTTTCTAACCTAGGCTCTTTGTAAGAAAGATAGAGGGTATTGAGGACTTCCTTTTAATCTGAAAAATCTTGGATTTGGAGCACTTTGGATTTTGGTCATCTCCTCCATTTGAGCTCTTAATCTCGAGGTAGGGATAACTACTCATTTCTATGGTCTTTGACATAAACTATTGGTCTTTTTGATATAATGTTGAGTTAGGTGATTTTGGGTGTTAGGGTTTCAAAATGTATAAAAAAGGGGTTTCGTATTTTGAGCCTATACATGTATATTTGAGCCTAGAGATGAGAATATTGGTATTGTTGATAATATTTGGACCTTTGGGTCAATATTGAGTTTAAAGGAAAAAAAGCCATATTTGAGTATATTTGGGTCATTAGTGTAATTAATGACATTTGTGATGAAATTGAGTTGGGGATAATGAAATTTGTTCATTATGAGATAGAATGGTGGAGTTGGATTTATAAATCGCTCACTTTTGAAAATGCCAATTATATATCTGTTGAGGCATTTATTATCTGTTTAGAAGTAACTGCTTTGGGCTATCGGTGGAAGATAGTCTTGATTGTTGTAGACATTGCATGATGATTAGGTGAATTGAAACTAATCAAGTTGTGTATTTGAACACATGGGTGCCGAATCCCGCGGATGAAATTTTCGTAAAATGACCATTTGAATATAATTGTACATGGGTGCCGAATCCCGCGGACGCAATTTTCGTAAAATGGCAATCCACATATATATATACATGGGTGCCGAGTCCTGCGGATGAAATATCCGTAAAATGGCCATAAGAGAATGAAAATACATGGGTGCCGAATCCCGCGGACGCAATTTCCGTAAAATGGCAGTTTGTAGTATTGTTGGCATGAGATGTAGTCTCACTTCAGTTATTTGGCTAGGTTCTGAGCCATGTTTATAAGTTGAGTTTTGTTAAGTTAAACATTTATCAAGTGCTAATGTTTTAGTTACTGCTCATATTATCTTTAGCATATCTCTACTGGGCGTTGGCTCACCCTATATGGGACATCATTTTCAGGTACAGGTATTATGCCACCTCCAAGGACGTAGCTTGGGAGGCTTAAGGCTGTAGACTCTTTTTGTTGTTTTTTATTGTATTACATGTATATCAAGCCAATGGCTTATTTGTGTAGAGTTAGTACTCTCTTTTTGTAACCAAGTGTTGATTTGGAAAGTTGTAAGCCTATAGGGCGTTTACTTTTATTGTCAGTATGTAATACCATTTGTAAGAATACTTTGATGGTTATAATATGAGAACTCTTTTATTTATCGTGAATGTATGCTATGATGAGTTTATTTTTGAGGGCGTTACAACTTAGTATCAGAGCGTACCGGGTTCGAATACTTTGGGTACGCGGGAAGTGGTTAGTACCACAATGGGTTCGTCTCGCTTGATAGAGACTTAGATGTAGTGTTATATGCTTATGTGATAACATGTTTATGTGACTATTTGGGTATGGGATTTAGTTTCTAGGATGTTGATTGGATCCTTGAATTTCTATGAGTCTTGTTGGAAAGGCACTTGATCAATGCTGTTTCTAACCGGAACTCTAGTAAAGCCTCGAGACTATCATTATCTGGAATTGAAATTCGTAGGTGCTTATGTGATTATGTGCTTACGTGGAGTGAATTACAGTTGTCCATTGCATTAGGCCGCAAGTGTTATAGTTTCGGCACATTTGTGAATATGCTAATGTTCTTCATTACCTTTATTAGGATGTCAGGACGAGGACGTGGTGGTAGGCGAAGCAGGCCTAGGAGGCAGGAAATGCCTATACTGGATGATATTCCGGCGCAGCCGGAGGGGGTTGGTTAGGCTAATGTAGCCGAGCCAGCAGGCTAGCAGGCTATGGGCGCTTTAGCCCGTGGGATAACAGATGCTTTGAGGGAATCCATGGGCATTCTCAGAGCTGAGAATCCAGTTCAGGCCCCGGTTGTTGATGCAGGGCCTTCCTTTCAGAAGAGGGAGTTCTTCCGGTCTAATCCGGATGAGTTTGTTGGGGATCCAAATGAGCCACTTAAGGCTGATGAGTGGTTGGAGCAGATAACCAAGACATTTGAGATGATTGGCATCGAGGACGGGGTATTAAAGGTGACCTTGGCATCTTTCCAGCTTAAGGGTGATGCGGGTTAATGGTGGAAGTTCACAAGGGGCCGTATTGGTGGCACTTGGGAGGCTTTTGTAGACGCTTTCCAGGAGAAGTACTTAGCCCCAACTATCAGGAAAAAGCTGAGGGACCAGTTTTGTCAGCTCAAGCAGCTAGGTTTGTCAGTGGCCGAGTTTGAGGCCGCCTTTACCAGTTTATCCAAGTTCGCACCTGAGCTCGTGGCGTCGGAGGAACGCCGTTGTATTGAGCTCGAGAGGAAGTTGAAGCATGGCCTTAAGATGAGGGTTGGGGGATCCATGATCCAGGAGTATGGGCGTCTTATGGATGCCGCGACCCATATGGAGTCTATGATGGAGGAGGAGGAGAGGATGAGGGGCTCCAAGAGGAGTCAGGAAGGCGAGGGGGATGGTAGAAGGCAGAGGGGTTCTAACCCTCAGCAATCCCAGAGTGCTTTAGTGAGATCTACCTTTCCAGTACCGGGTTCGGGTTCTGGGAGAGGTAGCCAGGGGGACTTTACCTCTTTCAAATGTGGTCAACTGGGCCACAAGTCTCCAGCTTGCCCACAGAGGAGAGGAGGTCAGGAAGCAGCTTCATCTTCAGCTCGACCTCAGAGCCAGAGTCAGGGCAGAGGCCGATCGTCCTCTTGTTATCAGTGTGGTCAGGCAGGATACCTAAAGAGGTTCTGCCCACAGTTGGGTAGTATACCCGGTGCGTCTAGTTTGAGACAGACACAGAGTTCGCAGCCAGTACAGTCTGTTCAGGCCTTGAGGGCCAATCAGGGGGCTTCATCGTCTCAGTCTGTGCATCGGTCCTTTGCTCCGGGAGGTGAGCAGATAGATCAGGGGACTACAGGGCGCGTGTATGCTGTTACCGCGCAGGATCTTGTACCGGCTCCATCTGTTGTAAGAGGTACCTTTTTGTTTTGCAACTCGGCTGTCAATGTGTTGATTGATACGGGTGCATCTCATTCCTTTATATCTGCTGCATTCGCATCTGTTTTGGGATTGGAGTTGGCACAGTTAGCATCTCCTATTTGTGTTATATCGCCTGTTGGAGGCGAATTGATTTTGAAACACGGATGTAGAGGTTGTGACGTAGAGGTCGTCGACCGCCGACTTCCATTTCCTTTTGTAGTTATGCCTATGTTGGGTTTTGATGTTATTTTGGGTATGGATTGGTTATCGTCATACCGAGTAGTTATTGATTGTTACCGCCAGAGGGTCACAGTTTGTACCGTGAGCAGAGAGTGTTTCCATTTCTTGGGGGATCAGGTTGGTAGTGTGTTGCCACCGGTGTACGATCCGCGAGGGCGGAGTGAGCTTAGTGGTCTTCTCGCTAGCCTTATGAGTAGTGAGTGTAATAAGACCGGGGCTGAGTTACCGAGAGTGGTTTGCGAGTATTCGGATGTTTTTCCCGAGGGCCTTGTTAGTTTGCCACCACATCGAGAGATAGAGTTCTCCATTGATTTAATGTCGGGCACAGCGCCGATTTCTATGGCACCTTACCGTTTTGCCCCAGCCGAGTTGAGTGAGTTGAAGGTTCAACTCCAGGAGTTGCAAGATAAGGGTTTTGTTCGCCCTAGTGTTTCACCGTGGAGAGCACCGACCCTCTTTGCTAAAAAGAAAGATGGTGCCTTGAGACTTTGTATCGACTACCGGAAGTTGAATCGGGCTACGGTTAAGAATAAGAACCCTATGCCCCGTATAGATGACTTGTTTGACCAGTTAAAAGGGTCCCATTGTTTCTCCAAGATAGACTTAAGATCGGGTTACCATCAGTTGAGGGTCAGGGAGGAGGATATTCCGAAAATGGCATTCCGTACGCGGTATGGCCACTATGAGTTTCTGGTGATGCCTTTCAGGCTCACCAATGCACCGGCAGTGTTTATGGATTTGATGAATTGGATATTCTGGGAATTCTTAGATCGTTTTGTAGTCGTTTTCGTCGACGACATTCTGATTTATTCGCCTTCGGAGGAGGAGCACGAGGAATACTTGAGAGTGGTGCTCGAGTTGCTCAGAGCCCATAGGCTGTATGCCAAATTTGGGAAGTGTGAGTTCTGGCTAGGAGAGGTCAAGTTCCTAGGTCATGTGGTTTCTGGGGAAGGGGTGTCTGTTGATACATCCAAGATTGAGGCAGTGCAAGATTGGGCATAGCCTAAGAGCGTTTTTGAGATCCGCAGTTTTCTGGGATTAGCTGGGTATTATCACCGGTTTGTGAAAGATTTCTCTAGAATAGTTTCGCCATTGACTAGATTGACGCGGAAAGGAGTCAAATTTGTATAGAGTGAGACTTGTGAAAAGTCGTTCCAAGAGTTGAAAGTTAGATTGACCACCGCTCCGGTATTGATTATTCCGGAGAGAGATTTGGGTTATGCGGTTTATTGTGATGCCTCACGAGAGGGATTGGGTTATGTCTTGATGCAAGAAGGGAAAGTGGTAGCCTATGGCTCACGTCAGTTGAAGATTCACGAGAGGAATTACCCTACTCATGACCTAGAGTTAGTAGCAGTGATCTTTGCCCTGAAGATTTGGAGGCACTACCTGTATGGTGAGAAATTCGAGGTGTTCTCGGATTATAAGAGTTTGAAGTACCTGTTTACACAGAGGGACTTGAATTTGAGGTAGATGAGGTGGATGCAGTTCATTGAGGACTATGACTTTGAGTTGCACTATCACCCGGGAAAGGCCAATGTTGTGGCCGATGCCCTTAGTAGGAAATCCATTGGTGATGTTGCTTGTATAGCCATCCGGGAGTGGGAGATGTTGGGTGCACTTGGCAAGTTTGATTTGCTTCTAGGTGAATCTGTTGAGGCTGCTGCCTTGTTTTCTGTTATTGCGCAGCCTACACTTGTGAATCGATTGTTAGAGGCACAGAGAGGTGACCTTGAGATAGAATCCCTTCGAGAGAAGATCTCCAGTGGAAAGGCTGAGAAGGGTTTGACTGTGTATCCCGACCTGAGTGTGAAATACCAAGACCGTCTGTTTGTGCCGGAGTCTTTCCGAGAGGACGTACTCCGAGAGTTTCACCATTCACGCCTTGCAGTACATCCGGGAGGCACCAAGATGTATCGTGATCTAGGTCGTCAGTTTTGGTGGCGGGGTATGAAGAAGGATATGGCAGTTTTCGTGCCTAAGTGCCTTACTTGTCAGCAAGTGAAGACCGAGCATCAGAGGCCCGCGGGTTTGTTGCAACCCTTGCTTATTACCGAATGGAAGTGGGAGCATGTCACTATAGACTTCGTTGTAGGTCTTCCGAGGACTCAGTGGGATAGTGATGCTATTTGGGTGGTTATAGACCGGTTGACTAAGTCAGCGCACTTTATTCCTATGCACGTGAGAGATTCGGTAGATCATCTTGCTGACTTGTATATTCGGGACATAGTGAGGTTGCATAGGGTCCTAGTGTCGATCGTCTCTGATAGAGATCCTCGTTTTACTGCTAGGTTGTGGCAGAGTTTGCAGAGTGCCTTGGGCACTAAACTGACTTTTAGCACAGCTTACCATCCTCAGACTGACGGACAGTCCGAGCGTACTATTCAATCCTTGAGGATATGCTTCGAGGTTGTGTCCTTGACTTTAGTGAGACGTGGGAGAGGCACTTGCCCTTGGTGGAGTTTGCCCACAACAATAGCTTTCAGTCTAGTATCGGTATGGCGCCGTTTGAGGCCTTGTATGGCCGACCGTGTAGGTCTCCGGTTTGTTGGGTCCGGAGTTGGTGAGGGAAACGACGGACAAAGTTGAGCTTATCTATAAGAGGCTTGTTACAGCCCAGAGTCGCCAAAAGAGTTATGCCGACCGTAGGAGGAGGCCTTTGGCATTTGAGACGGGTGATCATATTTTCTTGAAAATATCACCTAGGTGGGGTTTGATGAGGTTTGGGAAGAGTGGGAAGTTGTCCCCTCGATTTATCGGTCCCTTTGAGATCCTTGAGAGGATTAGGGAGGTTGCTTACCATTTAGCTTTGCCGCCGCAGTTGTCCGGAGTGCATGACGTATTTCATGTTAGTATGCTTCGAAAGTACGAGTTGGATCCATCGCATATGTTGAAATGGACCGACTTAGAAATAGATGAGGATGCCTCGTACGAGGAGAGACCGGTACGACTCTTGGATAGACGGGATCAAGTCTTGCGAGGCAAGACCATTCCCTTGGTAAAGGTTTTGTGGAAACATCACGGAGTGGAGGAAGCCACTTGGGAACATGAGGTGGATATCCGTGACAAATATCCGGACTTGTTTGTAAATGTTTAACCATGTATTGGGATTTTGTAATATTGATGAACTTTAAAAGTATTAAATATGTCTTAAGTTGTAAAACATTGTGAATGTTTTGGTTTATAGGAATATTGTAGAACTTGCCTTGTAATGGAAGTTTATTTTAACATTGCATATGTTGACTCTGTTTTAGAAATGCAAATATAATTTTGGTATTGAATTTGTTTTGTGATGCATGTTGATAATGCATGTTGGAGATTATGTTGGAAGTTTGCCTCTTGAATAGAGATGGAATGACCGGTAATGGGTCAAGTTGTTGAATTTTGCATTGTATTAATGCTAGTAATTGAGAAACATGTTTTTGAAAAACTTGTACTTAATTTCGGGGACGAAATTCTTTAAAGGGGGGAGGTTATAGCGATCCCGGTTTCTCTTCCTTTGATTGTTGCATTCCGGACTCAGGTTCTGTAGAGTTGGTGGTTGTATATCTTATTGTTATCCTTTAATTCCGTGTGTTTGAGTTTTAGAATGTGTTGGGCGTGTTTTGAACAGGTTGGTTGAGCTTTAGTCTCATTCCTTGTTGCCCAGATTTTTGGTGGTACACTCGAGCGGGTCCCTTTGCGCTCGAGCGGAGTTTGATTTTTGGTTGTCCGCTCGAGCGGGTCTTCTTGCGCTTGAGCGAGGTTTACACACTCCCAGCATTTTGTGCCTCTGCAAAACTTCTGCAGGTGCGTTTTTCACGCTCGAGCAGTTTTCCTTACGCTCGAGCGGGTAACACTCGAGCGGGTATATTGGCACTCGAGCAGGTAGTTTATTGTCTGTAAAAGTACTGGAAGGGAGAAATCTACGCTCGAGCGGCTTTCCCTTTGCGCTTGAGCGGGTGTGTTTTGTAGTTGTGTCTTGGCACTCGAGCGGGAATCTTTGCGCTTGAGCGTGTCCAGTTTTTGTGTCTGACCCTCGAGCGCCCTATTCTCCACTCGAGCGAGTCATATGTACATCAGTAGACAACAGCGGGTTTACACTTCACTTTTTTATCTCTTTCTTTTTCAAAAACCCTAGATCTAAGCTCTCTCTCTCTCTAAACAACTTCTCTCTAGAGATTGATCTACTTCTAGTGAGTTTCTAACCTAGGCTCATTGTAAGAAAGATAGAGGGTGTTGAGGGCTTCCTTTTAATCTGAAAAATCTTAGATTTGGAGCACTTTGGATTTTGGTCATCTCCTCCATTTGAGCTCTTCATCTTGAGGTAGGGATAACTACTCATTCCTATGGTCTTTGACATAAACTATTGGTCTTTTTGATATAATGCTGAGTTGGGTGATTTTGGGTGTTAGGGTTTCAAAATATATAAAAGAAGGGTTTTGTATTTTGAGCCTATACATGTATATTTGAGCCTAGAGATGAGAATATTGGTGTTGTTGATAATATTTGGACCTTTGGGTCAATATTGAGCTTAAATGGAAAAATGTCATATTTGAGTATATTTGGGTCATTAGTGTAATTAATGACATTTGTGATGAAATTGAGTTGGGGATAATAAAATTTGCTCATTATGAGATAGAATGGTGGAGTTGGATTTATAAATCGCTCACTTTTGAAAATGCCAATTATATATCTGTTGAGGCATTTATTATCTGTTTAGAAATAACTGCTTTGGGCTATTGGTGGAGGATAGTCTTGATTGTTGTAGACATTGCATGATGATTAGGTGAATTGAAACTAATCAAGTTGTGTATTTGAATATATGGGTGCCAAATCCCGCGGATGAAATTTCCGTAAAATGACCATTTGAATATAACTATACATGGGTGCCAAATCCCGCGAACGCAATTTCCGTAAAATGGCAATCCGCATATATATATACATGGGTGCCGAGTCCCGCGGATGAAATATCCGTAAAATGACCATAAGAGAATGAAAATACATGGGTGCCAAATCCCGCGGACGCAATTTTCGTAAAATGGCAGTTTGTAGTATTGTTGGCATGAGATATAGTCTCACTTCAATTATTTGGCCAGGTTCTGAGCCATGTTTATAAGTTGAGTTTTGTTAAGTTAAACATTTATCAAGTGCTAATGTTTTAGTTACTGCTCATATTATGTTTAGCATATCTCTATTGGGCGTTAGCTCACCCTATATGGGACATCATTTTCAGGTACAGGTGTTATGCCACCTCCAAGGACGCAGCTTGGGAGGCTTGAGGCTGTAGACTCTTTTTGTTGTTTTTTATTGTATTGCATGTATATTAAGCCAAGGGCTTATTTGTGTAGAGTTAGTACTCTCTTTTTGTAACCAAGTATTGACTTGGAAAGTTGTAAGCCTATAAGGCGTTTACTTTTATTGTCAACATGTAATACCTTTTGTAAGAATACTCTGATGGTTATAATATGAGAACTCTTTTATTTATCGTGAATGTATGTTATGATGGGTTTATTTTTGAGAGCGTTACATCTTCAGTATATCTAATAGTCATACAATTTTATTGATAAGATTAAGAAATCAAACTCTAATATTAATTTAAACACACAAAGAAATAAAATACTTTTTAGAGACAAAATAAAAATTTAAGATTTTCTATAATAAAATCTTAATGAGGTAGGGTTTTTTTATTAATTTATAATATTTATGGGTATATATTTTATTTTTGTAATCCTTTAAGAGACTAAATAGGTTTGAATTATATGTTTTAGTAATTTAATAGATTTAATCGATAGTTTATGGATTAAAATAGATTTTGATTTATATATTTTAAGGACTTAGTAGATTCAATCGATAATTCAGGAAATAAATAAACAATTTGGCAATAATTTAGGGATAGAAAGTGTAATAAATCCTTTAGATATATAGAAAAAATAAATAAATATAACACCTATAAATTTTAATTTAATAATATTATATGTATATATATATATATACATTTGATCTATTATCTACTATCTACTACTATTTTAAAAGTGTGAGTACCCTTACTTATTTTTTATTTTTTTCATATTTTCAAAATACCCTTCTCAATACATTGTCCCTAAAAAGACACCATATACTAATAGTTGCGTGTATCCTATAGCATCAAGCACTAGACTTTCGAATTTTTGTGAATGGTTACGATTTTCATCTGTTAAAGAACTTCATACTATATAATTATAATAATAATAATATTTGAAACTCTTAAAAAGAATTCTAATTTAATCCAAAATGGTATGACATAATTGATGCTAATGTGTTAATTTTTAATTTTTCACGCACTTAATTATATATAGTGTCTAGCCACATTACTATAATTGAATTTGTAGATATAAAATTGTTGATCTTCAATATTTTTCATATAATAATACATAATTTTACTATTTGAGTTTTTCGAAAATTCAAATATAAACTTGATAGAATTTGACAACCTCGGGAGGCTCATCACAAGTTCTGTTTTAAAGATCCAAACTGTTTATTTTGTATGACCCTCCGTGTAATTTTATCATGTTTGTCTAAAACAAAAAATAGTTTATTTTTAAAAATATATTTGTTATCTATATTTTTTAGAGACATGTGAGAAAATAAAAATATTATACTTATCAGATTAATCTATTTTCTTTTCTATAAATGATATATACTGGGGATTCTACAAAATAAACAGTTTAAATTATCAAAACAAAACTTTTGGTGAGCCCCACAAGACTGTCAAGTTTTCTCAAATTTAAACTCAATCTTAATTTTAAAAGGTAAAATCAGTATTTTTTATATAGACCAAATAGTCATACTTTTACAAATCATTACAAAATTAAATTGAATAAAGGAATTTTTGATGAAAAGCCCCTTCTATAGAGGTTTTTTTGTGTGAAGCCCACCGAATAAAATAATAGTTTCAAAAGTCCCTCAAATAAAATAAAAAAATATGATGAAAAGGCTAAAATGCCCTTCCATATAATCCAAAACCCTCGTTGAACCATTTCTCTTCTTTTCTATCTCTACATTACCAGTATCCTCTATCTTCCCTTTATTTTCTCTCTTTCTAAACCCTAAACCCTTTTGATCTCCATTTTCGATCCGTCTCACAAAATTGAAATCTTGAAATTGTCCATTGAAATCCATCACCATCTTAGATTTGATGCCTTTTGAACTCATGTTTGAGATCAATAAATTCAGATCTGAGATAAAATAACCTCATATATGTCAAAAAAATGATAAATTGATATATTACAATAAAAAATCGAGAGTTTTTTTGTTTGTTTGTTCATAGATCTAAAGTAAAATTCGACTATAATTCATTTATCTAGTATGTACTCTGTTTTCACAACAGTAAAATTTTACTCTGGTTAATAAAAAATAAAGTTTATTCTCTTATGCATAGACAAACATTCAACAACACAATAAAATTTTACTTTAAGATTTAGAGTAAATTTTACTCTGAAATACAATAAAATTTACTAGAAAACAAATCAGAAACCGCATAAACAAGCATTCAACAACACAGTAAAATGTTACTTTCAATTTAGAGTAAATTTTACTCTGAAATAAAGGAAAATTTTACTTGATTTTACTCTGAAGATTCAAAGTAAATTTTACCAGAAAACAAATCAGAAACTACATAGACAAACATTCAACAACACAGTAAAATTTTACTTTCAATTCAGAGTAAATTTTACTCTAAAATACAGTAAAATTTTACTCTGAAATAAAATAAAATTTTACTTGCATGTTAAGAAAACAGAACGGATAACACCAGAGTAAAATTTTACTCACATTTTATCAAACAAAAACAGAACACATACCAGAGTAAAATTTTACTCTCATGCTGTCAAACAAAAACAGAGCACAAACCAGAGTAAAATTTTACTCTCATTATGTCAAACAAAAATAGAGCACACACCTGATTGAACTCGGCAAATCAACAAAAAACAAATCAAAAATAACAACAAATTTATACAGCTTTGCAACGTAATCTCTCATTTTAATTGAGAGTGTTGATCTTGGATGGCGAGATCATGTATTGTTGACCAAGGGTGAGATTGTCAGTGGTGAGATCTTCAGACTTTGAGATCGTCTTCATGGATTTCGCAGATCATCTTCACTTCGCAGATCGTCTTCAAGATCGGTGTATGCATGAACTGAGATTGTTCAAATATATGATATATGATATATATATATATATATAAGGGCAATATGGTAAAAAAAAACAAAAACAAATTATAGAATGTCCTTATTGAGCTGGGCTTCTCTTACTCAGGTGCTGTTTAAAGAAGAATTCATTGAGTTGTCCTTTATCGTAAAAAAAGGCCCAAAAAAAAGGGGTTTAACCAAAAATCCCTTGAATAAACACATTTATTCATTGAGAGATACTTCATCTTCTATATAAAGTGTAAATTTTTCATTGTTGTTCACATATGCAACTTTTACTTCTGTTTACTGTACAAGAGATAATCTAATCATTTTTTAATAACACACAATTATCTTTGTTACGAGGACTTTTACAAACTCAAATATTTTTACTAGAAATTTGTCTAGAAAATACATGTGTAGTGAGATTTATTTTAAAAGTAGAACCCATCATTTAGGAGTTGAATCTTGATCATTCATTCAGATTCTTGATAATTTTTAGGTTTAAGTTTCTTTTTTCTTACAATTCATGCTTAGTTATTTACAGTCAAATCATATTTGTACATCATTAGTTTATTTTATATCAATGATTCTACAACTTTGTAATACAGAACATCTTATTCTCACTTTTCTCATATACTATGAAATACTATTTTTATGTTTGGTTGATAAATCGACATAGTTTATAAATTTACTTTGACATACTAGTTTTCTAATATCTATTTTCTTTATATTATGATGAAAATTTTCATTTAAAAATATAACCACACTAAAGAAAATACCACGTATAATGCACGTGTACACCACCACTAGTTTATCAAAAAGATAAAGAAATTAAATTACAATTATTTAACATAGTGTAACGTAATTATATGAGATAAATAACAATATTAGGGATATAAAATTTTCTATTAAACACTCACAACATTGGCGTTGAAATTTTGATTAAAAAAAAATTAAGACTTGTTTAGTTTGTATCTCAAGATACAATTTTTGAGAAAAATTTTCAAAATTTTGTTTAGTTCAAATTTTTTGATTTTTTTTTTTTTTTCAAAATCACTCTCTCTCTCTCTCCTACACATCAATCATTCATTTTTTTCTCTCTAAATTAAAACAAGATTTAAAGAGTGATATGCACATTGTTATGCTTTGATTATTTTTGTGAAAATGAAAAATATGAGATAGGATTTTTGGCTTCCAAACCTGGAAAACTGTATCAATTGTCATATTTCATGACTTTTGATATAAATATCATGTTGTCCGTAACGTTGTAAAATTATTAAAGTGTACTTACTTGGGCCTAATATGATTTAGTTTAAAAGATGACATGTTTTGAAATGGACTTGGTATTTTTAAGGTATTTACAAGCTATCTAGTTTAATGATATAATGTGATACTTTCATGCCTCATGTTTAGGTTGTAAATGAGCCGAACCAAGCCGAGTTTTGCTGAGCTCAAGTTCGGCTCATTTATTGAGCTCGAGGTCGACTCAATAAGCAACTAGGCTCGAGCTCGGCTCTGCTTGATAAGATTTTTTTTAATATTATTTATATTATTTAAATAAAAAATATTATTTATTATATAAATAATGTATTTATACTATTATTTATATATATTTAATATTATTTAATATATAAATAATATATTTATTATATAATTTAAATAAAGATAAACGAACCGAACTTATTCGAGTTTGAACTCGGCTCATTTACTAAAGGAGCTTAATATTCGAGTTCAAACTCGGCTTGTTGACTAAAAAACAAGCTTAATATTCGAATTCGAACTCAGCTTGTTTAGTAAATTTAAATAAAGATAAACAAGGCCAACTTATTCGAGCTCGAATTCGAACTTGACTCGTTTACTAAACGAGCCGAACCCTTAATGAGTCGAGTCGAACCTATTCGTGAACAGTTTGATTCATTTGCAGCCCTACTAATGTTAACTTATTGATAATTTGAATTATTTAATGACTTTTAGGATAACAAGAGTAAAATGGAAATTTTTGAACAAAATGGACATTTTCTGTTGAAATGGATTACTGGTTAATTTTGTCACTTACGGTTAAAATCATGGACAAGTTATTCTAAAGATAATTTAGAAATTACCCTTATTCTAAAGATAAGGGTAAAAGATAATTTTGACCCTTTGGGGTTAAAAAGATAATTTTGATTCTTAGAGACAAAATTATAACTTTGTACTTACAAGTTATTCTAAATTATTAGACAAAAAAAAACATTTAGTCTCCTCGGATGTAATTCCCTACAATTCGGACTCCCGTAGTTCTAAATCTGCCTTCACAATTGCAATGTGAAATAGAAAAACAAATGAGAGTCCAAATTCGGCAAATCTTAGAAAAATCCATTAATTACCAGAGATGCCAAAAATAAACTGGATTGCCAGATTTCAGAGTCGCCACCTAATATTTTTGGGAGAATTAGGAAACCCGTGACTCGTGCCAAAGGCCACTTGTCCATCATAACCAAAGCTGTCTCAGTTTAGGAACTTAGGTATGAGAGGGGAAGGTCATGAATTGAACAACCCACTCACCCGATCAAAGATCGGCTTCTACTAAACCATGATGTGAATCTTATAGACATTATATGCTCATATTTTGTTTTATTAATAATGCTAACATTACTATGTGAAGTAAACAAGTATAGACCATGTCACTTACTTTGGAATGCTTTGATTTCATACTTTTTTGAAAGTGTTTAAGAATATGTGCAATGCAAAGGAAAAATGAGCTCATATGTACAATAATCAAAATCATTCCAATTTAAGCAAAATAACCTCCATCCAAGAGTATTCATAAGAGTTATTTCAAGTAAGCAAGTAGCCTCATGGTAGTATGCTCAACATGGTAACACAAACACACATATAATATGTTAAAGCAAAAAGCTCACCTAGTATTCAACCATGGCAAGCCAAAGAAAAGAAGATAGTTAGAAAAAATACATGATTCTAATATGCAAAATGGCTAATGCAACGCATACAAAAATACAACTACTAGATTCGGTTACTAACATGACATGTGAATCAACTCAAAGCATGAGGTAACACACATAATCAAGTAGGAAAAGATAACGACATTAAGTATGATGACCCGAACCTTAATGCATTCAAAAATGGATACAAAGCAAAGGAATGATAAAGGAAAACATGATACTTTATACAACCACGATAAGCATGTAAATAAAAGGGAGAAAGGAATAGAAATTGAAAGACATACATCAAGTGTTACAAATGTGCTCTCTTTACAAGAGGATTCGAATGTCTTAATTGACTAATTATTACAAACACAAATGAATTAACTAATTATTACAAATACAAATTTCTGAACGGTGAATCTAAAGGAGTTGAATGAAAGGCGGGAAGCCGCGTGCGCACAAGCAATAACATCCTCTGGAAACCTCTTTGCCTGTCGCCAGAAATTGCCCTGTTCATAGCTAGAAAACAGTTCTATTTTGACGTCAGGATTTTCTCTGCTTGGCTGAATAACCACACTTGCCATACAAAAGATTTGGTCGGCCGACCTGATGAATTGGTCGACCATACACCTGAATGGTTGGCCGGCCACTGATTCTGGAAAACATGCTGCAACAGAACTCGAACAGAGCAAACAGAGGATTTCCAAAGGATGTTCATCCTTCATGTTCCCTCTTATCTTGAAGATAGTCAAGGAGGAAATAGGTTTTCTTCTCAAATCATCAAACATCCCAATGGTATTACATGATGATTAGTGAAGCAATGCGATGAAAGATCTAACAAATAATGAGAATTAAAGCTTGAAACTTCAAATGAAGAAATAGTTCAAACCTACTACGTCTCATAGTAAATAAGAATAAATGAGTACTCGAATTAGAGAGAATAGGTTAATGAGAACCATTTTGAAAGTGAAGCTTATAAACAAAAGATTACATCATTGAAGAAAGAAATTAGAGACTCTTCTTCCTACTCATGGAACATGGATTAACATCCATTTCCATGCTTCAAAATGGAACTAGGAGAGAGTTTATAATACTTTCGATGAAAGAGCTCTCATTTGACTTCAAAGAAAAATAAAAACAAAACTAAGCAAATATATGACAGCTATAAAAAGTTGTTGTATGCTCATCTTCCTACTTATGGAATAAGGATGAAACATCCATATCCAAGCTTCAAAATGGAACTAGAAGAGAAACACCTTAAAGAAGACAAGAGGGAAAATCAAAATCAAGCTACCTACTAAAGCTTAAACACACAATTCATCAAAATTGTTAACAACTCCTCTTCCTACTCATGAAATAAGGATTAAACATCCATTTCCATGTTCCAAAAATGATCAAGAAGAGAGTTTTTCAACACTTTTGACAAGAAAGCTATCATCTAGCTTTGAAGTGAACAACAATAGTATGAAAGCGAAAGATTTACAACTAGTTAATCAAACTTGTGGCAGGATGGCTAGGTTCTAAACCTCCCATAACCACAAGGTTCCAATATACATATGAAAAGTTATAAGAATAAAAGTAAAGCGATCAACTCAAACAAATGGATTACTATATCCTAAATACACCAAATCCGTAAGGACTATTACACTATTACAAGCCCATATTCAACTCATATCACACAAAAATAACTTAAAAAAAAGTGAAAAAAAAAGAAGAGCAAAGATGGAAAGAGCGTGAATGGATTACAACTAGCCTATGGAAGGGTGGCTAACCCTTCTATTTTTAAGAAAGCTCAATCACATTTTTAAGCCTAAAATAACTCTGAAAATCAATATGTATTGACAAGAAATGAAGAGCAAAAAAGTAAAAGAAAAGGTGATGAAAGGAGTTCAAAGGTTAACCTCTTGGAAACAGGAAGAGATTCTTAGTTAGCAAACTTCAATCCCTCAAGTATCTGGAACAAGGTTCAAAACTTCAACAAAAAGCTTCAAGTTTGAGCTTCAATGATGTATCTATAGTGTATCTATATTCAAGAGGGTAGAGAAAATGCTTTGGGCAATCTTCTAAGCTTTTGGGATAATTTTTCTAACCCTAAACTCTAAGGGGAGGTGGTCTATTTATTGAATTACAGCCTCTCACGTCGAAAACATCTTCAAAAAAAGACAGTTGGCCAAATCCCGTGCATGGAAGCAGCTTGCGCTGCAAATACAAAATCTGACGCTACACATGGCCGACTGGCTGACCAATCAATTGGCTTGCTGCTCTTTGAGTGGTCAGGCTAAAAAAAGAAGGAAAAAAAAAGGGTTTTGGTAAAAAATGGGTGAAAAGTTTGGGTTTGAAGCTCGAAACCGAATTTCTTTGTTGAAGATTTAAAAGATTGCACAGCGCAACGTTTCATCATCAGATGTTCTGAATAAAGCGCCCAAGTCTTAAGGATGGTCAAAATGGAGTGTTTACAGTCCAATTTGAATTATTTGCTTGGTTTCAAACCCTTGTAATCATACTGTCATAACCCAAACCTACCCCTAAAAGTTTGGTTCATAACCAGCCAGTAATTACACGATTACCTACAGCCTCATATAGAAAACAAATATTTTTAATCATGGGGCCTTAAGCGGAAACAAATATAAGAAATAACGTCCATTGAACGATGCTTAAATGGTCATGATAAAATACTTATGTACATAGGAGTCAAGACATTAAGTTACACATCCGCAAGACCGGCATAACAAACACTGTACAAAAGTCTTAACATAGACATAAAGTCAAAAGACAACTGCCATGTTGGAGTTTCGACACGACAGGTCTTCATAAGCAATTTTCCTGAGGCTGACTCTAAGGTTGACCTCTGTGACGACCGCGCCACGTATAATAATTAACATTTAATTAATCAAAAAGATTTGAATTTAATTGCGCATTACTCTGATTTAATTCAGGATTTATGAAAATTATGAAGACTGATTCGTATATGATTCTACTGAGGATTTATTTTGGAATTAGAAATTAAAAACCTAAATGGCTCAAGATAGTACCAATGGTGAATTGAATTATTTTTAATTTCGAGTATCAAATCATATGGGAGTTTAATTAAATATTCCATTCAGATTTATAAAATTAAGATTTGATTAATTGGATCCGAATTGAAGTTAATTAAGTTATACAAAGTAGGAATTAATATTATTATGAATTAAATTCATTTATGTGGTGCCTAATTTGAATATGTAATTTATTGACAAAATTTTGAGTTTGATAAGAAATTGAAGGCTTAAATGATCTAAGAAATCAAAATTGATGATGGAAATAAGTTTAATTTAATATTTGGAACCTTTTGGGAGTTTGATTAAAAATCTAATTCAGAATGGTAGATTTAATATAATTAATTGCGCTCTAAAGAAAGTCAAATTAGACAAATTAAATTATGCAGAATTTATGATTAGTTGTAATTAATTTAATTATGTGTTAATTAAGATATATTAAGACTAAGTGTTATTTAAATTAAGCTAATCTTATTCATGAATTCAATTAAGAAAAAATCTAGAATTGTGAGTGCATGTGGGTGTGGATAGAAACCTATGTGGATGTGCTGAGAATTCTAATTATACAAGTGTGTGTATACGTGTAATGTTGAGACAAAGGTGTGTGCGCGCTGGCGAGTTCCAGAATCAGTGAGAACAAAAGAAAAACAAAAAGAAAAAGGTGAACTCAATATGTTGAATAGGAATGTAATGGAAACAAAAAGGACCGGGAGCGAGAAAGAGGAGGACCAAGAGAGAGTTAGCTGCTGGAAATCCAACTCAAGAGTTCAAGAAGAAAAAGAAATAAGGAAAGAAAAGCTAAGAAAGGTGTGGAATTAAAGGGGAGTTCAAGAATTCATCAAAGATTCATCAAATTCAAGAGTTTAGGTAAGAAATTCAAGCTTAATCCTTATAGATTGATTACTTAACAACCAAAATCAAGAAGTAAATGGGTTTAATTTCATGGAACTAGAAAGAATTAAGAAAAGAACGAAGAAAATTTGAGTTAAGTTTGATAATTAAGAAATTGATGTTGTAATTTAATATTTGAGTTTGATCTTTGTCATCCTTCATAAATTTGAAGGTTATCCTTACATGCATTGTGAATCTTCAAGATTTTAGAATTTAATTCATATTTTAAAGTCTATGAGTTTGGTTATGATATAAATTAAGAAGTCAATTATAGTTTAAGCTTGATTATGGAGAATTGGTTGGATTTTGATAAGTGGTTTATACATACATCATGGATTTTGAAGAATTTAAGATAATCAATTTCGTGCTTTGAAGAGAATGAAAAATTTTTATAAAAATCAAGTTTATGGAAATTTGGAGTTAATCCTAAAGTTAGACAATGTTTTGATTTTATTATGAAAGATAGGAATTGGTTTAATTTTAATTTTGAATCCATGCATGTAATTCAAATTGAACATATTTTGAAACATCTGTAATTAAGTTTTGGGTTAAAAAGTATGAGTTTATGAAGAATGAGGTTTAATTTTATATTAAAGGAGTTTTGATGTAAATGGTTTAAAATTGATCAAGTTTTCTTAATTATTTAAGAGTTTGTATTATTTTAGACAAGCCATGTTAAACCGAAGTTTTGAAATTATATTTTGAAAGCTTAATTCATATTTTAGAAATTATGAGTTTGAAATTGGGTTTGATATGGATGAAATGAATTAAATTTAAATTTGGTCAAACATGGAAATAAATTATAATTTATATTTGAGAAGCAAAACTTAGTTTGATTTTGATTTAAATTTCATACATGCAACTATTGTTGAAAGAGCCTTATAGATTCAATTTTAAGTTTCATTAAACAAATATATGTAATTGAGAATGTTTTTGCATATTTGAGTGAGTCATGCATGAATTTGGAGTCTTGGTAATGTGTATTGAAATTTAAACGTTCTGGAAAACCCAGAATTCATCACCGCTACTTGAGCGAAGAAGTTGTCGCTAGAGCGTAAAATGCAAGCAACCAGTATTTTTGCAAACCAAGGGGTCTGCTTGAGCGACCAATGTTGCACTCGAGCAAAGAGTCCTATTTTAGAAAATTTTGAAAAGTCGTTTCATATTTCGATTTCCATTCTCTTTCGCTTACAAGCATTCTTAGACAAGAATTATGACTCAACAAGATTAATAAACTACCAATCAACATAAATTAATTGGTTAAAGAATAAGTCATTGACTTAGTAATAAAGGAAGAATAAACGTAGTAGAATTTCGGACTACTCAGACAGAAAAAGACAAGAAAAGTCAAGTTTGATCAAGGAAGTAATATTGTGTTTCAATGTGTATATGTTATATATTTATGTAGGTCACGCGCTATTGTCTGCCTAATATGTCTGATCTACTTATGCAGCTATCTGTGAGTAATAACTTAGTAAAGCTATATTCCACTTTATTTATTTTCTGTATGATGAAATAAGAGTTGTTTTCTGAAATGTTATGTTTTGTACAATGAATGATTGTCCAATTTTTGACATGTATTCGTGGCATCCTTAGCATCATATGATATTTGTTAACTGTTACGCGGTATCGGAGGTTACATTATGAAACTTATTATATCTGTTATCTGTTACCCATACCGGAGGCTCCATCATGAGCTCAGCATATCTGTTATCTGTTATCTGTTACCCAAATCCAGAGGTTCCTTTTATGGAACTGATTACTCATAACCACCATCTGTTCTGCATCTATTCAATTAGTGCTAATAGATGTACCACGTATGATTAAGCATGAACTCTAATTTCTATATATGATTTGGACAAGATTATGAATATGGATCTGCTTCTGTTTCTGAAATAAATATGAATCTATTTTCTAAAGCTGATATAGGACATCATTCATTAAAATCCTTTACATTGTTATTATTCACTAGGCTGCAGCTCACTGTATTATTTATGTATGTAGGTGATCAGGCGCGTGACTAGGCTTAGAGGCATTTACCTGGAATCTGTTTTTTGTCAGCCAACCTATGGGCCTCTCGTGGAAGTTCCAGATATGTCAAGTGGTTATGGCTACGTGATTTAAAGTTTAAGTTTTGTTTTCTTGTTTGGTTAAACAAATCTTTGTGTATTTTGTAAATAAGGCTAAGTCCCTTTTTGTCTAATCTATATATATATGATGACATAAGAATGATGTTTATATATATATATATATATAAGTTTTAAAATTTTCTGTCTCATGTAAGTTTGCACAGCTCAATGGACGTTGTATATTTGTTATTTGTCTCCACTAGCCCCTAATATTATATTAATCTGTCTCAGAGGCCTTCAATAATCCCAGGAATACTGGCTGGTTACGATGCTAAACCTATAAGGGCAAGTTTGGGTAGTGATAACCTCCATGCTGATCACCTACATACATACATACATACAATATAGGGTGTGAAGAGAATCAAATGAGCAATCTTGGATTAAAAGAAAGCATATTATGTGAACTCAATACTTTTTCAAAATGTCATCCTTCATAACACTATCCATAGTCACATTTACAGAACAAACTCGGACCCAACATATTACGGAAGGCCCAACAAGTTACGGAACGGCCTTAAGCCCAACATATAACATAACGGACTCAGGCCCGACATATTAAAGAACGGCCTCAGGCCCAATAGGTTACGAAACGACCTTAGGCCCAACATATAACATAATGGCCTCAAGCCCACATATTAACACAACAGCCCCGGGCCCACATATTAACACAATGGCCTCGAGCTCAATCATATATCACAACAGCCTCGGGCCCAATCGTATAACACAATGGCCTAAAAACCAAATTCGAGCTTGTTCATTTAGTAAACAAGACAAGCTCCAACGACCTTTAAATGAGCAGAGCTCGAGCTGTTCATGAACAACTCAATTCGTTTATAGCCCTAGTGCTGACTAAGGCATGAAAGAGTAATGGCCATACAGACAAGTCTTGACACACAATGATGGTGTGTATAACTTCTTCAACCACTATTTGAACTAGAAGTTTGTAATAACCAATGGTGGAGCTAGGTAATAACTTCAGGAGAGGCAAGTATTAATCACAACAGCAGGGAGAAAAAAATTATGAACGAAAACTTAATACTTTCCTACAGTTGTTACACCAACAAAAGCAAAAAAAAAAAAAAAAAAATTCAAAATTTTGTTAACGAAGTTTCTAATATAAACTTAAATTTCTTTATAACAAAAACACAAAAACTACCAAGTTTCTAATATAAACTTCTACAATCGACTCCCACAGTGTCACGGCCCAAACCCGCCCCTTATAGGTTTAGCGTCGTAACCGGCCAGTAATCCTTAGATTACCAAAGGCCTCTTAACAGAATGTCATATAATAAGGGATTGCGGAAGCAGATATAGAAAATATAAAATGTCCATAGAGCTGTGTTAACGTATATGAGACAGAAATCATCAAAACAAACTTATACATATATGCGACGTCATAAATACATGAGTCTTACGTCACCCAAATACACAAATAATACCAAAAGAGAACATAGCCCAATGTACAGATAAGCAAAACAAAGCAAAAACATCTGTAGCAAGGTTATAAAACTGGACATCTCAAAAGGGAACCTCCCCGGAAGACATAATGGCTGGCTGACCAAAAATTTCCAGGCAGCAGCTTAAGTCTAGTCACACGCTTGCTCACATACATACATAATATAGTAGAGTGAGCGAAAGCCCAGTGTATAATAACAGAGTAAAGGGTTTAAATGAACGATATCCATAACAAATTCGAAAATCATAATTCATATCAAAACATATATATATATATATATATATATATATTCTTGTTCAAACTTCATATAAAAATCAGAGTTCATGCTTAATCATAAATGGTACATCCATTAGTGTTATCATGCTTGTTAGTTCCATGAGGAACCTCTAGTACCGGGAACTTGTAACATACTTGAGCCACAGTATTGTTACCCCCAGGCAAGGGCCATGAGACCACGGTATTATTACCCCAGGGCAAGGGCCTTGCTTAAAAAGGCATGGTATTGTTACCCTCGAGCAAGGGCCTTATACTTGTAAACCACGGTATTATTACCCCTAGGCAAGGGCCTTGTGCTAAGGATGTCACAAATACATTTCAAAAATTTGGACAATCATTCATTCATACAAAACATCACATTTCAAAAAACTTATCATTTCATAGCATCAGAAAATAATTAAAGTTAAACATAACTTTACAGAGTTATTACTCACAGATGACTCCACTTGCAGAACAAACAACTCAGATAACTTGTGGCGTGACCTACACACACATAGTAGAAACACATAATAGAACACATACTCGGTTGATACTTAACTTCTTTTGTTTCAATCTTAGTGTGTTTCTAAGTCTTAGCCTCTTATTGAGTCTTAAACATGGCCTAGGAATGCCTAGGATGCATTATGAATGCCAAGGATGCATTATGAATGCCAAAATGCACTTTGGGACTCTCAACAAAACTTGCTAAAAACAGGGGTCACGCTCGAGGGCAACTTCTCTCGCTCGAGCGGACATGTAAACATATGAGGAGTCGCTCAAGCGCAGATTCCCTCACTCTAGCGGTCTACAAACTTTGAAAAAGTACTGGTTGTATGAAATCTCCACTCGACGGTCGCTCGAGCGTGAGAATGAGACCCCTGCTCGACCGCAACCTTTGTCGCTCGAACAGTCTATAAAATGTGAGAACTTCTGGGAGCTTGCATTTCTCGCTTGTAACGCCCTCAAAATAATACATAAAACCCAATATTTTAGACATGCATTGACATAAAAGAAACCAACCATTTCTATTCATCAGAGTAATTCTTACAGTTGTATTACATGTTAACAACAAAAGCAAATGCCCTATGGGCTTACAGCTTTCCAAGTTAATACTTGGTTACAAAAAGAAGAGTGCTAACTCAATACATATTAAGCCCTTGGCTTGAATTTACATGTAATACATCAAAATAAACAAAAAAAAGAGTCTTCAACTCTCATCATCATCCAAGCTATGTCCTTGGAGGTGGCATACTACCTGTACTTGAAAATAATGTCCCATATAGGGTGAACCAACGCCCAGTAGAGATATGTTAAACACAGTATGAGCAATAACTAAGACATTAGCAATTGATAAATGTTCAATTTCCATAAACCAATTCATAACCCATTTCCATTTCTTATCAATTCCACAATTTACATCAACGGCTCAGAACCTGGCCAACCACTTATATGAGACAATGACTCATATTAAACATTTCCCATTTTACAATAGATAACCATCCTAGTTGTATCAACATCTCAACAGATAAGCATACAAGTTGTATCCACATTTCAACAGATATGCATATTAGTTATATCAACACTTCCAATGATAAGCATATGAGCTGTATCAACACTTCCAAAGATAAGCATATGAGCTATATCAACACATTATCTGACAAGCATATGAGCTGTATCAGTGGAGTCCATCCCCTATCTCCTCCCAAACAATATCCGGTTTAGAGGTCCATCCCCTATCTTCTCCTAAACCGTGGAGTACATCCCCTATCTCCTCCTATACACACAACGTATATACACAAAGGTCATATACACAATCAATCAATACATAACGTTAATGTATTCTATCAACCGTCATATTCTATGACATATCCAATTGATTAGTTTTAGTTTGCCTAATCATCATTCATTGTCTACAACAATGAAAACTACCCTCCACCGGTAGCCCAAGCAATTATTTCTAAATAGATACTAAAAGCTCCAACAGATAAAATATCAATGTTTTCAAAAGTGAGCGATTAATAAATCTAACTCCACTATTCAACCATATAATGAACCAATTTCATTATTTCCAACTCAATTCCATAAGTCCACAATTTTTCCCAAATTAATTATACCAATTAATTTATTTAACAAATTAGGGTTTTCTACCACATTTCTCAATATTGACCCAATGGCCTATATATCAACAACCAACAACAACATCATTATTTTGAAACCCAAAATACATGTTTAAGAATCAAAACATCAAACCCTCGTTTATACCCTTTTGAAACCCTAAGTCCCAAAATCAATCAACTTCAACACTTTATCAACACTACCAATAATCTATGTCGAAGATCATAATAGTGAGTAGGAATCCCTACCTCAAATTCGGAGCTCAAGGGAAGAAGATGACGAAACTCAACGTGCTCCAAAACTCAAAATTTTCAGATCAAGGTAAAGCCCTCTACGATCAACCCAACTTTTGTGAAGACCAAAGGTGAAGAAAACACCCTAGCTAGATCAATACTTAGAGAGAAGTTATGGTTTTAGAGAGAGGAGCTCTCAAATGGCTTTTTGGAAAAGTAAGAGAGAGAGAGAGAGAGAATGCAAAAAGTGATTTTAAAATGCCCAGCTGCCAACTGATATACGACATTCCCGCTCGAGCGGAGAACACAACGCTCGAGCGTCAAGAACAAAAATCTGGACACGCTCGAGCTCAAGAAGGCCCGTTCGAGCGCCAAGACACAAGAATAAAGCACATCTGCTCGAGCGCGAAAACCAGTCCACTCGAGCTTAGATTTTCCCCTCCCAGAACTTACACCAAAAAGGTATTACCTGCTCGAGCGCCAGAGTACCCGCTCGAGCGCCACCGCTCAAGCGTAAAGAAACCCGCTCGAGCGTAAAAATCACACCTGCAGAAGTTTTGCAGGGACACGAAAAACTGGAAGTGTGCAATCTCCGCTCGAGCGCAAGAAGACCCGCTCGAGCGAACCTCCTAAAAACTGGGCAACAAAGAATTGAAACCAAAGCCTAACCAACCTGTAACAACTCTGCCCAATACATCCTAAAACCCGAACAAATGGAATTAAAGGATGACAACAAGGTAGACACAACTACCAACTCCACGGAACTGAGTCCGGAATACAACAGAACAGTAAAGGGACAACCGGGATCGCTATAACCTCCCCCCCTTAAAGAATTTCGTCCCCGAAATTAAACACAAGTTCTTTAAAAAAAAACAGGTTTTCTCCATTCTCAACAATATTACAACATAATATTTAAACAACCCGACCCATTACTGGTCAAACCCATCTCTTTTCAAGAGGCATTTCACATTATACATAACAACCTGCATTATCAACATGCATTCTTTTGAAATCTACCAATTTCAACCTGTTTCTCACAATTCCATAATATATGCAACATTAATATCATACCTGCATTTCCACAATATAACATACGCAATGTTAAAACAAACTTCCATTAACCAAAACATTCACAATGTTTTACAACTTAAGACACATATAATGTTCTTAAAGTTCAACAATATTACAGAATTTCATTACAAAATTACACATCGATAAACATGTCCGGATACTTTTCACGAACTTCCAACTCACGTTCCCAAGTGGCCTCCTCCACTCCGTGATGTTTCCACAAAACCTTCACCAAAGGAATGGTCTTGCCACGCAGGACTTGATCCCGCTTATCCAAGACCCGAACCGGTCTCTCCTCATACGAGGCATCCTCATCTACCTCCAAGTCAGTCGAATCTAACACATGGGACGGATCCAGCTGATACTTCCGAAGCATACTCACATGAAACACGTCATGCACTCCGAACAACTGCGGTAGTAAAGCTAAATGATAAGCAACCTCCCCAATCCTCTCAAGGATCTCAAAGGGACCGATAAACCGAAAGGATAGCTTCCCACTCTTCCCGAACCTCATCAAACCTCGCCTAGGTGATATTTTCAAGAAGACATGATCACCTACCTCAAACGCCAAAGGCCTCCTCCTACGGTTAGCATAACTCTTTTGGTGACTCTGGGCTGTAACAAGCCTCCTATGGATAAGCTCAACTTTCTCCGTCGTCTCTCTAACCAACTCCGGACCCAACAAAGGTGCATCACCCACCTCGGCCCAACACACTGGAGACCTACACGATCGGCCATACAAGGCCTCAAACGGTGCCATACCGATACTAGACTGAAAACTGTTATTGTAGGCAAACTCCACCAAGGGCAAGTGCCTCTCCCATGTCCCACTAAAGTCAAGGACACAACCTCGAAGCATATCCTCAAGAATCTGAATAGTACGCTCGGACTGCCCGTCAGTCTGAGGATGATAAGCCGTACTAAAGGTCAACCTAGTGCCCAAGGCACTCTGCAAACTCTGCCACAACCTAGCAGTAAAACGAGGATCTCTATCTGAGACGATCGTCACTGGGACCCCGTGCAATCTCACTATGTCCCGAATATACAAGTCGGCGAGATGATTTACCGAATCTCTCACGCGCATAGGAATGAAGTGCGCCGACTTAGTCAACCGGTCTACAACCACCCAAATGGCATCACTACCCCGCTGACTCCTCGGAAGACCTACAACGAAGTCCATAGTGACATGCTCCCACTTCCACTCGGCAATAGGCAAGGGTTGCAACAAACCCGCTGGCCTCTGATGCTCGGCCTTTACTTGCTGGCAAGTAAGGCACTTAGACACGAGAACAGCCACATCTCTCTTCATACCCCGCCACCAAAACTGGCGACCCAAATCCCGATACATCTTAGTGCCTCCCGGATGCACCGCAAGACGTGAATGATGGAACTCTCGGAGTACTTCCTCTCGGCAAGACTCCGGTACAAACAAACGGTCTCGGTATCTCACACTCAGGTCGGGATACACCGTCAAACCCTTCTCAACCTTCCCATTTGAGATCTTCTCTCGGAAGGATTCTACCTCAAGGTCACTTCTCTGTGCCTCTAACACTCGAGTCACAAGTGTAGGCTGCGCAACAACAGAGAACAAGGCCGCAGCCTCAGCTGATTCACTCAGAAGCAAGTCAAACTCGCCAAGTGCACCCAACATCTCCCATTCCCGGATGGCTATACAAGCTACATCACTAATGGATTTCCTACTAAGGGTATCGGCTACAACATTGGCCTTTCCCGGGTGATAGTGCAACTCAAAATCATAGTCCTCAATGAACTCCATCCACCTTCTCTGCCTCAAATTCAAGTCTCTCTGTGTAAACAGATACTTCAAACTCTTGTCGTCCGAGAACACCTTGAACCTCTCACCATAAAGGTAGTGCCTCCAAATCTTCAAGGCAAAGATTACTGCTGCTAACTCTAGGTCGTGTGTAGGGTAATTCTTCTCGTGTATTTTCAACTGACGTGAGCCATAAGCTACTACTTTCCCCTCTTGCATCAACACACAACCCAAACCCTCTCGTGAGGCATCACAATAAACCGCGTAACCCTACCCTCTCTCCAGAATAATCAAAACCGGAGCGGTGGTCAATCTAACCTTCAACTCTTGGAACGACTTTTCACAAATCTCACTCTATACAAACTTGACCCCTTTCCGCGTCAATCTAGTCAACGGCGAAGCTAGCTTGAAGAAATCTTTCACAAACCGACGGTAATACCCAGCTAATCCCAGAAAACTGCGAATCTCAAACACATTCTTAGGCTGTGCCCAATCTTGCACTGCCTCAACCTTGGATGTATCCACAGACACCCCTTCCCCGGATACCACATGGCCTAAGAATTTGACTTCCCCTAGCCAAAACTCACACTTTCCAAACTTGGCATACAGCCTATGGGCTCTAAGTAACTCAAGCACCACTCTCAAGTGTTCCTCGTGTTCCTCCTCTGAAGGCGAATAAATAAGAATGTCGTCCACGAAAACGACTACAAAACGGTCTAAGAATTCCCGGAAGATCCGGTTCATCAAATCCATAAAGACTGCCGGTGCATTGGTAAGCCTGAATGGCATCACCAGAAACTCATAATGGCCATACCGCGTACGGAATGCCGTCTTAGGAATATCCTCCTCTCTGACCCTCAACTGGTGGTAACCCGATCTCAAGTTTTTTGAGAGAAACAACGGAAATCCTTCAACTGGTCAAACAGATCATCTATACGGGGCATAGGGTACTTATTCTTGACCGTAGCCCGATTCAACTTCCGGTAGTCTATACACAATCTCAAGGCACCATCTTTCTTTTTAGCAAAGAGGGCCGGTGCTCCCCATGGCGAAACACTAGGGCGAACAAAACCCTTATCTAGCAATTCCTGGAGCTGAATCTTCAACTCACTCAACTCGGCTGGGGCAAAACGATAAGGTGCCATAGAAATCGGCGCTGTGCCGGGCACTAAATCAATAGAGAACTCTTATCTCTCGGTGAGGTGGCAAACTAACGAGATCCTCGGGAAAAACATCCGAATACTCACAAACCACCCTCGGCAAAACAATCTGGGTCTCATCACACTCACCACTCATAAAGCTAGCAAGTAGACCACTAAGCTCGTTCCGCCCTCACGGATCATACATCGGTGGCAACACACTACCAACCCGATCTCCCAAGAAATGGAAACACTCCCCGCTCAAGGTACAAACCGTGACCCTCTGGCGATAGCAATCAATAACAGCCCGATATGACGATAGTCAGTCCATACCCAAAATAACATCAAAACCCTTCATGGGCATGACAACAAAAAGAAAAGGAAGCCTATGGTCGGCGACCTCTATATCACAACCTCTAACACCTTGTTTCAAGATCAACTCACCACCAACAGGCGATACTACACATATAGGAGATGCTAAATGTGCCAACTCCAATTCCAAAACAGATGCAAATGTAGCAGATACAAAAGAATGAGATGCACCCGTATCAATCAAAACACTAGCAATTGAGTTGCAGAACAAAAAGGTACCTCTCACTACTGATGGAGCCGATACTAGGTCCTGCGCGGTAACAGCATATACGCGTCCTGTAGGCCCCTGATCTACCTGCTCACCTCTAGGAGCAAAAGACTGCTACACTGACTGGGATGACGAAGCTCCCTGATTGGCCCTCGAAACCTGCACAGACTGAGCTGGCTGATAACCCTACGTCTGCCTAGAACCAGACGCGCCCGAAATGGCACTCAACTGTGGGCAAAACCTCTTCAGGTGCCCAGGCTGACCACACTGATAGCAAGACAAAGGCTGGCCCCTGCCCTGACTCTGGCCCTGAGGTCTAGCTGAAGAAGAAGCAGCTCGCTGACCCCCTCCCTTCTGTGGGCAAATCGAAGATTTGTGACCCAGCTGGCCACACGCAAAACAAGTCAAGCCTCCCTGACTACCTCTCCCAAAACCCGCACTCGGCACTGGAAAGGTTGATCTAGCCAAACCACCCTGAGACTGCTGGGGGTTAGAACCCCTCTGTCTCCTGCCGTCACCCTGACCATTTTGGCTCCTCTTGGAGCCTCTCTGCCCCTCATCCTCCTCCTGCATCATGAGCTCCATATGAGCTGCAGCATCCACCAAACGTTTATACTCCTGGATAAACGACCCTCCAACCCTCAGCTTGAGTCCACGCCTCAACTTCTGCTCAAACTCAAAGCAACGGCGTTCCTCGGACGCCACCAGTTCAGGTGCAAACTTGGACAGACTAGTAAAAGTAGCCTCAAACTCGACCACTGACAAGCCCTGCTGTTTAAGCTGGCAAAACTATTCCCTCAGCTTCTCCCTTGCAGCTGAAGATAAAAGCTTCTCCTGGAAAGCATTCACAAACGCCTCCCATACACCACCAACACTGCCCTTCTCGTACTTCCACCATTGACCCGCATCTCCCTTCAGTTGGAAGGATGCCAAGGTCACCTTTAAAGTCCCGTCCTCGATGCCAAGCATCTCGAACATCTTCTCCATCTGTTCCAACCACTCGTCAGCCTTAAGTGGCTCCTTCGGATCCCCAACAAACTCGTCCGGGTTAGACCGGAAGAATTCCCTCTTCAAGAAAGAAGGCCTTGCCTCAGCAACCTGATTCTCAGCTCTGAGAATACCCAAAGCTCCCGCTATCTCTCGGGCAAAGGCGCCCATAGCCTGCTAACCCGCTGGCTCGGCCACGTTGGCCTAACCAACTCCCTCCTGCATTGCCGGAACGTCATCCGGTAAAGGCACCTCCTGCCTACCATGCCTGCCACGCCTACCACGCTCTCGTCCTGACATCCTAATAAAGGTAACCAAGACTATTAGCACATTCACAAATGTGCCGAAGCTATAACACTTGCGTCCTAATGCGTGGACAATTGTAATTCACTCCACGTAAACACATAAACACATAAGCACTTACGAATTTCATTTTCGGATAATGATAGTCCCGAGGCGTTACTAGAGTTCCGGTTAGAAACAGCATTGATCAAATGCTTTTCCAACAAGACTCCCAGAAACCCAAGGATCCAATCAACATCCTAGAAACTACATTCCATACCCACATAGTCACATAAGCATGTTATCAATTAAACACATAGCATATGACACTATACCTAAGTCTCTATCAAGCGAGACAAACCCATTGTGATCCTAATCACTTCCCACATACCCAAAGTATTCGAATCCGGTACGCTCTGATACCAAGTTGTAACGCCCTCAAAATAATACATAAAACCCAACATTTTAGACATGCATTGACATAAAAGAAACCAACCATTTCTATTCATCAAAGTAATTCTTACAGCTGTATTACATGTTAACAACAAAAGCAAATGCCCTATGGGCTTACAGCTTTCCAAATTAACACTTGGTTACAAAAAGAAGAGTGCTAACTCAATACATATTAAGCCCTTGGCTTGCATTTACATGTAATACATCAAAATAAACAAAAAAAAAGAGTCTTCAACTCTCATCATCATTCAAGCTATGTCCTTGAGGTAGCATACTACCTGTACCTGAAAATAATGTCCCATATAGGGTGAGCCAACGCCCAGTAGAGATATGCTAAACACAGTATGAGCAATAACTAAGACATTAACAATTGATAAATGTTCAATTTCCATAAACCAATTCATAACCCATTTCCATTTCTTATCAATTCCACAATTTACATCAACGGCTCAGAACCTGGCCAACCACTTATATGAGACAATGACTCATATTAAACATTTTCCATTTTACAATAGATAACCATCCTAGTTGTATCAACATCTCAACAGATAAGCATACAAGCTGTATCCACATTTCAACAGATATGCATATTAGCTATATCAACACTTCCAATGATAAGCATATGAGCTGTATCAACACTTCCAAAGATAAGCATATGAGCTATATCAACACATTATCTGACAAGCATATGAGCTGTATCAGTGGAGTTCATCCCCTATCTCCTCCCAAACAACATCCGGTTTAGAGGTCCATCCCCTATCTTCCCCTAGACCATAGAGTGCATCCCCTATCTCCTCCCACACACACAACGTATATACACAAAGGTCATATACACAATCAATCAATACATAACGTTAATGTATTCTATCAACCGTCATATTCTATGGCATATCCAATTGATTAGTTTTAGTTTACCTAATCATCATGCATTGTCTACAACAATGAAAACTACCCTCCACCGGTAGCCCAAGCAATTATTTCTAAACAGATAATAAAAGCTCCAACAGATAAAATATCAATGTTTTCAAACGTGAGCGATTAATAAATCTAACTCCACTATTCAACCATATAATGAACCAATTTCATTATTTCCAACTCAATTCCATAAGTCCACAATTTTTCTCAAATTAATTATACCAATTAATTTATTCAACAAATTAGGATTTTCTACCCCATTTCTCAATATTGACCCAATGGCCTATATATCAACAACCAACAACAACATCATTATTTTGAAACCCAAAATACATGTTTAAGAATCAAAACATCAAACCCTCGTTTATACCCTTTTGAAACCCTAAGTCCCAAAATCAATCAACTTCAACACTTTATCAAAACTACCAATAATCTATGTTGAAGATCATAATAGTCCCACTGTCTTAACCATTGCAACATATCTCCCTGGAGAGTTACTGCAATATAATCAAGGAATTTTTTCTTTGACCAACTATTTTTATAATTGGTAATTATGATGGACAAGGATTGTGCCCAATCATCTATTGCTTGTGGTTGATCCTTAAAAGGAACATGAGACAAGTCTAAATAAGTACCATTTTGAGATATTGGATACTTATGATTATTATCTTTTCTAGATATTACTGGCTCAGGTGTAGGATTGGAGGTACTTCCAATGTTAATATCATTTTTAACTTCATTTGTTTGAATAAAGTCAAAATTTTCTCCATCTCCCCATGTGCCAAATAATTCGGGATCAATTGGCTCGTCTGCCTTTCTTTTCCCTTTATTTAGTTCTGATGAAATATCTTGATCTATTGATTCTTCAGATGAGGATGATTGGCTGTTATCATCATTAGTTGACATATTAATATCATAATTAAAGTGTTGTAAAAGGGCTTCATTTTCTAGATAAGTTTCTCTTATCTGATCTAGTAGCCTATTTCTTTCATCAATACCTAAGTCTGGGTCTTTATATAATTTTCTCCAATAATCCAATATTTCAACAATATTTTCATATTCAGTTTTATTATAGGTATTGGTTTGAAGTACCATAATATCTTCTGTACCATAAAATAGCCTAGGGATGTCACTATCTCCTGGACTATTCATTCCATCATTGTTTATGAAGGATATAGTTTCTAATTTTGTCACAAAATTGTTTATTTGGTTTTTTGCTTCTTTATTTAAATCAATATTTATTATAGAACCTAAATTGTCTATTTTAGATTCTATAGACTCAACTTTAGTCTCTAGATAATTTTGATTTATTTTTTGATTTTTATCTAATTTAGAAAACCAAGAACACATAATATCAGTAATAATATTTAAACTAGAACACACATTATTTATATTTGCAGATTCTTTAGTAATATGCAGACTATGATCATATTTATTATTAACATTATTTTTTGTATTTCCAAAGCATATTATATCATCAAAATTAATTGCCATTTTAGATTGTTGTTGGTACCTAAGACCCTCCTAGTGTATTATCTGGTGCCTAAAACCTCTCTTTTATGATCTTAAAGACTTAATTATGGCCAATAGTCAAAAGATCTTAATGAGTATATGGGCTTTGACATACACTAAGCATATAGGTTTTACAACAACTAAAAATGAAACAAATAATTATGAAGATATAAAATACAAAAGATATACAAAAAACTTAGACGAAATTTTTAACTTAAATTTTATTTTATTTTATTTTATTTATTTATTTTTTTTTATAACATAAAACACACCATACAAACTTATATATATATCAAGAATTTATACATAGATAGAAATACTTACATAGCTTGATCTTACTTTTCAAAGCTCTTCACCAAGCTCTGATACCAATTACAAAACTAAAAAGGAAATGAGCTTTTTTACTTATGGAGTTATGGTGGAGTTATAAAATTATGATAGAGAACTTAGAGACAAAGAAGAAAGCAAAAAGATGGAGAGAAGTTGAAGGGAATTTTCATGCTTCATTATGTTGGCATAAAGGCCAATATATAGATACAAAGTGGTGAATACAAACAAAAACTTAACTTAATGCATATCTAACATATCAAATTCGGAGCTCAAATTCGGAGCTCAAGGGAAGAAGATGACGAAACTCAACGTGCTCCAAAACTCGAAATTTTCGGATCAAGGTAAAGCCCTCTACGATCAACCCAACTTTTGTGAAGACCAAAGGTGAGGAAAACACCCTAGCTAGATCAATACTTAGAGAGAAGTTATGGTTTTAGAGAGAGGAGCTCTCAAATGGCTTTTTGAAAAAGTAAGAGAGAGAGAGAGAGAATGCAAAAAGTGATTTTAAAATGCCCAGCTGCCAACTGATATACGACATTCCCGCTCGAGCGGAGAACACAACGCTCGAGCGTCAAGAACAAAAATCTAGACACGCTCGAGCTCAAGAAGGCTCGCTCGAGCGCCAAGACACAAGAATAAAACACATCCGCTCGAGCGCGAAAACCAGTCCGCTCGAGCGTAGATTTCCCCCACCCAGAACTTACACCAAAAAGGTACTACCCGCTCGAGCGCCAGAGTACCCGCTCGAGCGCCACCGCTCGAGTGTAAAGAAACCCGCTCGAGCGTAAAAATCACACCTGCAGAAGTTTTGCAGGGACACGAAAAACTGGAAGTGTGCAATCTCCGCTCGAGCGCAAGAAGACCCGCTCGAGTGAACCTCCTAAAAACTGGGCAACAAAGAATTGAAACCAAAGCCTAACCAACCTGTAACAACTCTACCCAATATATCCTAAAACCCGAACAAATGGAATTAAAGGATGACAACAAGGTAGATACAACTACCAACTCCATGGAACTGAGTCCGGAATATAACTAAACAGTAAAGGGACAACCGGGATCGCTATATCGCTCGAGCAGAAGTGTAAGATCACAAAAGGGTCGCTCGAGTGCAGATTATGCCGTTCGAGCGGAAGTGCAGAATCTCAAATTTCCAGATTGCACTCCTAAGCTTCAAACTCAAATTTTAATTGAACCTACCCAAAAATTCTAAAAATTCTAATTAACACAAAAACCAAGTCAATTTCATGATCGGATGCCGATAGGGCCTTCAATTTTACAGAATAGAACAAAATTAGAGACAGATATTCCTACACAGAACAGATAGAAAGTCATATAACACATAACACACGTAATGAATGCAAAATTTCACTTTAATTACTTATTAAACATTCTTAATCATGGATTGCATGTTAATTAGAGATTAGGGTTGTTACAGTCTTCCCCCTTTAAAGAGTATGGTCTCCAAACTCAAAGTACCTTCATTTTGGAAGAACGTTGGGTTCAACAGAAACAAATCTGAATATCTCTTCATCATATCTTCTTCCATTACCCATGTAGCATAAGTTCCTCCATGATTCTGCCAATCAACCTTCACCAATTGGAATGTCCTTGTTCCTCAATCTCTTGATTCTTCGGTTAATGATTTGAATTGGCCGTTCTTCATATGTATAATCATCCTTCAAAAGTACATGTGTCGGCTCAATAACATGGAATGGATCCCTCAAATAGCCCCCGAAGCATTGAAACATGAAAGACATTATGCATATTTTCTATGGCTGGAGGCAAGGCTACCCGATACGTCACTGGGTTAATTTTCTTAAGGATTTCATAAAGCCCAACATATCTTGGTGCTAACTTACCCTTCACTCCAAACCGTGTCTGACCTTTTATTGGAGTCACTTTGATAAACACATGATCTTTGACTTCATATTCTCTATCACGCCTTCAGACGTCGGTATAACTTTTTTGACGGTTCTGTGCAGTTTTCAGACATTGATGAATCAATTTCACTTTTTCGGTTATTTCTTGCACAAGTTCCGGCCCTAACAATGGCCCATCACCTATCTTAGCCCAGCAAATTGGAGATCGAAACTTTCTACCATACAAAGCTTCATAAGGAGCCATGTCGATACTCGAATGGTAGCTATTGTTATACACAAATTTGGCTAGTGGTAAATAAGTTTCCCAACTGCCTTGAAAGTCTAGGGCACACATCCGTAACAAGTCTTCCAACGTCTGAATGGTCCGTTCAGATTGGCCATCTGTCTATGGGTGATAAGCACTGCTTGGTCTTAATTTAGTCCCCAGAGCTTACTATAGACTCTGCCAAAATCTTGAAGTGAACTTAGGATCTCTATCGGATACAACAGATACTAGCACGCCATGTAATCTCACAATCTTATTAACATACAAGTTAGCCCACTTATCTGCATTATACAAAGATTTGACAGATAAGAAATGTGCAAATTTAGTCAAACGATCAACAATTACCCAGATAGAGTCCATACCTCGAGGAGAGCGAGGTAATCCCACAATGAAGTCCATTGTGACATGTTTCCATTTCTATTTCGATATTGGAAGCAACTATAGCAATCCGGTGGGTCGATGATTTCAGCTTTAACTTGTTGGCAGTGCAAACATCTAGCTACAAAATCTACAACACACTTTTTCATTCCCAGCCACCAGAAATTTTGTTTCAAGTCATGATACATCTTTGTGTTTCCCGGATGCATACAAATTTTGAATTGTGAGCTTCAATCATGATGTGTTTCCTCAAGTTAAAACAATCTGGCACACAAAGACGATTTTGAAATTTCAACACTTCATTGTCAAGCATAAATCCCGATCTCGGTTTTAAGTCAATCTCATTGACAATTTTCCTCAGAAACTCATCTTCACGTTGTTTCTCTTTAATTTCTTCAATGATTGCAGGTTGGGCAAAAATGGCAGCCAAGATCTCGCCTTGTTCACGTAACACAATTTCAATTTCATTTTTCTCCAAGTCACACAATAACTCTCTCTGACCAATGAGCAAACATGACAAATTCCCAATAGATTTTCGGCTCAATGCATCTGCAATGGTATTTGCCTTCCCTGGATGATACAAAATTTGCAAATCATAGTCCTTGATTAATTCTAAACATCTCCTCTGTCTCATGTTTAGTTCTTTTTGGATGAAGCAATATTTTAAGTTTTTGTGATCTGTATATACTTCACAAGTTATTACATACAGATAATGGCGCCAAATTTTTAAAGCAAATATCACAGCAGCTAATTCAAGGTCATGGGTTGGATAATTCTTTTCATGAGGGCGGAGTTGTCAAGAAGCATAAGCAATCACTTTTCCATTTTGCATCAACACACCCCAAACCTTTGTGGGAAGTATCACTATAAATTTGAAACCCATCAGTACCATTAGGCAAGGTCAAAATTGGTGCAGTTACTAACCTTGTTTTTAGCTCTTTGAAAGCAATCTCTCTTTGATCAGCCCAATCGAATGGTGTAGCTTTCTGTGTCAATTGAGTGAGTGGCAAAGCAAGTTTGGAAAAATCTTTTACAAATCTGCGATAATAGCCTGCAAGTCCTAGAAAATTTCAAACTTCTGTTACATTCGTCGGTCTAAGCTAGTTCACAATAGATTCAATTTTTTATGGGTCAACGGAGATACCATCCTTATTAATTACATGCCCCAAAAATGCCACATTGTCAAGCCAAAATTCGCATTTGGAAAATTTTGCATATAACTTCTTTTCTCTCAGAATCTGTAAAGCAATTCTCAGATGATTTTCATGTTCTTCCATGCTTTTAGAATAAATCAATATATCATCGATGAACACAATAATAAACTTATCAAGGAATTGTTTGAACACTCTATTCATTAAGTCCATGAATGCTGCAAGTGCATTAGTTATCCCAATTGGCATGACTAAGAATTCATAATGTCCATATCTAGTTCGGAAAGCGGTTTTCTCAATGTCTTTTGCATTCACCTTTAGTTCGTGATACCCGGATCTAAGGTCTATCTTAGAGAACACTTGTGCTCCTTGAAGTTGATCAAACAAGTCACCTATTCGGGGTAATGGGTACTTGTTCTTGATAGTTACTTTGTTCAACTCACAGTAGTCAATACATAACCTCAAAGACCTGTCTTTCTTTTTGACAAATAACACTGGAGCACCCCAAGGTGAATTGCTCGAGCGGATAAACATCTTGTCTAATAGTTTTTGGAGTTGAGTTTTTAATTCCTTCAGTTCAAAAGTGGACATTCTGTATGGGGTTTTAGAAATTGGTTGTGTCCGAGGTACTACATCAATGGTGAACTCACTTTCTCTGTCAATTAATTCCCCAGCTAGGTCAGTAGGAAACACATTAGGAAATTCACGGACTTTAGGTATCGTTTATCCGAAGACTCAGTCAACACACAACACAAGTAGCCCCGACAACATTTTCTTAACAATTTCCTGGCTTTCATAAATGAAATCAAGTATGGCGGAGGAACTACCCCATTTCCAGTAAAAACAAACTCAGGCATACAAGGTGGTCTAAACATAATAGGTTTATTCGCACAATCAATAGTGGCGCAGTATTTAGTCAACCAATCAATACCCAGAATACAATCAAAATGATCAATGCTCAAGGGCAACAAATCAGTATACAATGTCATATTACCAATCATAATATCACATGTCGAATAGACAGAAGCATATATCATAGAACCCCCAGACGGTGTAGACACAGATAATAAATAGTTCATAGGTTCTAATGGTCTAGTCAATTTTCAAGAAAAAAGCATGCAATACAAATGAATGCGTGGAACCAGAATCAATCAGCACATAGGCATTCTGAGCACAGATAGAGATTATTCCTGACACCACTGACTCAGTATTCTATACATCCCCAAGTATTAATGTAAAAACCCGGCCTTGTCTCAAAGTTTCTCCTCCAATATTAGACTTCGCATTGGTTCTTGGTGCAGGAGCAGATCCGGCTGAACTTGCCGCAGGACGGGTAGTCGTGTCGAGTCTTATCGGGTAATCTCTAATCTTGTGGCCTGTCTTGCCACATCGAAAACAAGCACCAGATGCACAGTGACACATGCCCCTATGTTTCCTTCCACATTCTGGACAAACCGGGATAGACCCACTACTTTGGCTTAAGCTACTTGACGATCCAGTATTTTGCTTCTTCGAAAATGGTCGGCCTTTCTTGAAATTGAATCCGGCCCTTTTACCTCTTCATTCAATTGTTGGAGTTGTACCTTGTTTCTTAGCTGCTAGTATGGCCTCTGTTATCAATGCCCTATCAAGCACTTCTATATAAGTAGGCAATTTCAAGACGCCTACTCGATCAAATACTTCCAGACTAGTCCTCCCTCAAACTTTTGTGCTTTCTTATAATCTGTGTCCACCATATGAGGAGCAAATCTGGTCAACTCGGTGAACTTAGCCTCGTACTCAGCTACGGACATCTTCCCTTGCTTAAGTTCTTGGAATTCAGAAACTTTTCAGTCTCTAAAGCATTGGGGGAAGTACTTGTTGTAGAAGATCTCATTGAATTGAGCCCATGTCATATTCCCATTACTATTTCGGATCAATAACCACCATCTCCAAACTTCATCTTTAAGAGTGTAGGTGGCCAATAAAACCTTCTGAGTCTCAGTACAAGGAAATACTTCAAATAACTTTTCCATTTCTAGTAACCATGTCTCTTCGCTTTCAACAGTTCAATACCACCCAAGAAAGTTGGCGGTTTCATCTTCATGAATTTCTACGTTAGGCTGGTGATGTCATTATTATCCAATTCAACTTGGACCGGAGGAGGCATGGTTGTTGTCTTTGTTGCTGTGCTATTGCTTTAGTTAGAGCAATAATCATTTGTTTCATTCGGCTCATGCAAGCCTCTAAGGATTCACTTGTATCATTACTTCTTGCATTCTCCATTAGCTATAGGTAAACACAACAATAATAAACATAGGCGAGTAAACCCTTCCATAATGTTCAGAATATTCAGTTTCAATTCATTTGTTTCATTTATGTGAGGTCAAGTTAAATTCATGTTCAGATCCAGTTATCACAGTAATCAACTCACACACTCACACATGCACATGAATGTCCCTACTTTTCTAGGACAACCTATAGCTCATATGGACACGTGTATGCAGTAAGAAACGTGCTTTGATACCACTCTATTACGGCCCAAACCCGCCCTTATAGGTTTAGCATCGTAATCGGTATAATAAGGGACTACGGAAGCAAATATAGAAAATACGCAATGTCCATAGAGTTGTGTTAACGTATATGAGACAGAAATCATCAAAACAAACTTATACATATATGCGACGTCATAAATACATGAGTTTTACGTCACCCAAATACACAGATAATACCAAAAAGGAACATAGCCCAATGTGCAGATAAGCAAAACAAAGCAAAAACATCTGTAGCAAAGTTATAAAACTAGACATCTCAAAAAGGAACCTCCCCGGGAGGCATAATGGCTGGCTAACCAAAAATTTCCAGGCAGCAGCTTAGACCTGGTCACGCACTTGCTCACATACATATATAATATAATAGAGTGAGTGAAAGCCCAATGGATAATAAAAGAGTAAAGGGTTTAAATGAACAATATCCATAACAGATTCGGAAATCAGAATTCATATCAAAACATATATATATATATATATTCTTGTTCAAACTTCATATAGAAATCAAAGTTCATGCTTAATCATACATGGTACATCCATTAGCGTTATCATGCTTGTTAGTTCCATGAGGAGCCTCCGGTACCGGGAACTTATAACATACTTGAGCCACGGTATTGTTACCCCCAAGCAAGGGCCATGAGACCACGGTATTATTACCCTAGGGCAAGGGCCTTGCTTAAAAAGGCACGGTACTAAGGCCAAGTTTGGAATCTTTAATAAAAGTCAAAAAGTCAAAAAGTCAAAAAGTCACTATCTTATTTAAGTCACATCTTCTTATTTAGGTCACATCACCTCTCTACCACATCACTTCAAACCAACTCATATTTCATAAAAAGTCAAAAAGTGCACTTATTTAGAACATCTCAAACAACCCCTAAGGATGCCACAAGTATATTTCAGAAATTTAGACAATCATTCATTCATACAAGACATCGCATTTCAGAAAACTGATCGTTTCATAGCATCAGAAAATAGCTAAAGTTAAACATAACTTTACAGAGTTATTATTCACAGAGGGCTCCCCTTGTAGAACAGACAAATCAAATAACTTGTGGTGCATGACCTACATGCACATAGTAGAAACAAATAATGGAACACATACTCGGTTCATACTTAACTTCTTTCGTTTCATTCTTAGTGTGTTTCTAAGCCTTAGACTCTTATTGAGTCTTAAACATGGCCTAGAAATGCTTATGATGCATTGTGAATGCCAAAATGCACTTTGGGACTTTCAACAAAACTTGCTAAAAACAAGGGTCACGCTCGAGCGCAACTTCCCTCGCTCGAGCGAACATGCAAACATGTGAGGGGCTGCTCGAGCACAGATTCCCTCGCTCGAGCGGTCTGCAAACTTTGAAAAAAGTACTGGTTGTATGAAATCTCCGTTCGATGGCGGCTCAACGATCGCTCGAGCGTGAGAATAAGGTCCCCGCTCGAGCGCAACCTCTGTCGCTCGAGCAGTTTGTAAAATGTGAGAACTTCTGGGAGCTTGCATTTCTCGCTCGAGTGAACTCTTGGTCACTCGAGCGGAAGTGCAAGATCACAGAGGGGTCGCTTAAGCGCAAATTATGCCGCTCGAGCGGAAGTGCAGAATCTGAAATTTCCAGATTGCACTCCCAAGCTCCAAACTCGAATTTTAATTGAACCTACCCAAAAATTCTAAAAATTTCAATTAACACAAAAACCAAATCAATTTCATAATCGTATGCCGATAGGGCCTTCAATTTTACAAAATAGAACAAAATTAGAGACAATTATTCCTACACAAAATAGATAGAAACTCATATGACACATAACACACGTAATGAATGCAAAATTTCACTTTAATTATTTATTAAACATTCTTAATCATGGATTGCATGTTAATCAGAGGTCAGAGTTGTTACACATAGGTCTTCATCTTTTGAAAGTTTTGCATGATAATATCATTATCAATGCAATAAAAAAATGTCTCTATGTAAACAACCAAGTTATTGTTCATCCATCGGTTGCTCATTCAGTTGCGCATTCAATTTTTCACAATATTTATAGCTGAAAATGCCCTCTCAGCAATAGTAGTTGCAACCAATAAGATTAATGCCAAAGTTGAAATAAAGTAAACTAATGGACACACTTTGTGTCTTCCAGTCTCCATTTTTTTAGCAAGATCACTAGTTACATTCAATCTTGAAAAGTCACTACTAAAGCGCATGTCCACTATAAAAGTATCAAGCTGATCATGAAGTACTGGGAGCTCTACACAAGAAAATTCTTGTGGATACAATTCGGCAATATAGGTTAATTTTTTCTTAAGCAACTCAGTGTTTGACTCGGTGAAATGAGTAGTTCTTGAAGTTTCATATCTATGACATTGTAGAATAACTCAACATGGTAGTAATGTAAGTTTGTCACTTATTGTGCTTTATGTCTTTTTCTCCCTTGAGCTATAAAGTCATTGTCCATATTCGGAACATCAATCTCATGTCTTTCACAAAAAGATGAAGCATCATCAAGTAAAGAGCTCCACTCAATCTCTCTCGTCATTTGAAGTCACCTTTTGGACACTTCAACTAAATTCATGGCATTCACAATATCTTGATCTATCTTTGTAATGCCTGTGACAACTCACTTGTTTCCTAATATCGTTCTCGTCAAGTGAAGATTGAATACAAATTCAAAAGATTGCATTGAGTGCAACAACACATTTGCTTCCGCTCATTGTTTTGAATTTGAACCATCCTCCGAAATCATTTCAAGCACATCATTCACCAGCAAGAACATATAAATCAAACTAACCAAATTACTATAGTGTGAGCCCCAATGTGTCTCACTGGGAAGTTTGAGACTGGTTGCTAGATTTAATCCTTAACCACTAGAAAGTTTTCCATTATTAAGTGCCACAACAACTTTTGTAGTTAGTTTTTCCCTAAGAATATCTCACCTTTCGCATGATTGCTCCAACAACATTCACCACTATACTAACCAAATGAAAAAGCAAGACAATCTAATCATGATTCTTTGCCACAATAATAAAAGCTAATTGCAATTGATGAACAAAGCACAAAACATAATATGCACACGGGTTCTCTTTCATCACAAGTGTTTTAAGACAATTTAACTCATCTTCATATTACTAACCCCATCATAACCTTGACCATGCAATCTAGAAAATTCTCAATCCATGTCTTCCATAGCTTTCTCAAGTGACAAGGCACTAGTATTGGCAATACGTTCAATGCCCAAAAATCACTCAATGACATGTCCTTTTTTTATTCACATATCGTATTGCAACTGTCATTTGCTCCTTAGTTGATATGTCACGTGATTCGTCAACCAAAACAGAAAAAAGTGTCACCAAGGTTTCTAATAATCACCTTGATAGTTTCAAAGGTGGTTGCAATTACAATATCCTTTTCAATATCAAGAGCTACCAACTTAAGATTTTGTGGAGCATTGTTCAACACAATGGCTTTGATCTCTCAATTGTGGTCAGGAAGAAATTTCAAAAAGTTCAAGAAAATTTTCTTGGTTACTTGAATTTTCATATTCATCATGACCACAAAAAGCAAATCCTTGTCTTCAAAGAAACCTAACGCAATCAATCGGTGCATTCACGCGAGTTCAATATTCAAGTCGAACTTGGTTTGATTACTTAACAAAAACAGTTTGAATATGCTCATTTTGGTTCGGCAAGTCTTGGCACTTACTCCAAGCTTGGTTATGAGTGCTATTGGGGCCTCCCGATGAATTTGAAAATTTTTTTTCTTCTTCCAATTTGAGAAACCCTCACCGACAAAAGATTCACCACTCGCTTGATCTCCAATATCAAGTTTGAAAAGACAATAATTTAGACAAAACGCAACATCTTTTTTCTATGCTATACTCAACCAATTAGGAAATTCACTAAATCAAGCGTGATTAAACCTTCATAGTGTTTTTCCAAATCTTCTTTGTGGAAAATTATGTTTAGAAGGCTAACAAGAACCTCTTTGTACATATGCTCTATGAATTTCATCTAAATTTCATCTCGGCCATTAGGATTATATTCCATAATCTAAGTCCGAAGCCCTGGATCTGCAGGAAGATCCGCCAAGTTGATTTCTGTGCGCCTTTTTTTTTTTAGTAAGAAGAATTATCATCTTTTCAAGGATGAGACATTTCTAGATTTGATTTTCTTTTAAAATAATTCTCCATCACTTTTTAATCTAGCTCCGGTCAGAATTGTTACCTACATATAACAATGACCATTAAGTAAAAAACCCTATAAAATAATGAATTAAACCATTAGACTGGTTCATCATAAAAAAAAAAAACAAAATAAATAAACGTATTTACTCCAAAAAAAATCAATAATGCATCAACAAACAAAACCAAAAAAAAATATTAAAAAAAAAAGATTCCTAAATTCCACTCATGGCCATTTTGGTCCGATCCGCGAGGGTCCGTCCATACCCGTCCGAATGAGGCGGATTTTACCCAACCCGATACTTATGTGGGGCAGAGGCGGATTATATTTTGGTCACCCACAACCGAGGTGGGGGTGGGGTGGAGGCAGGTATCGCCTCCCCTGATCCAAACCCGACTCAATATAATTAATAATATATATGTATATATATAATATAATTAGATATAAGAAATGAATGCTAAAAGTCTGTGATTCTGTTTAAATATAAATAAATAATAATCTTAAAAGTCTTACTATTTATATTAGGGGTGAGCAGCGTATATATCGATCCGCCCAAACCGACCGAACCGAACCGAACCGATCCGCCTCATTTTGGATGGATGCGTGATGACGAGCGGACGGTTGCAGATTGATTTTTTTCAATCCGCCTAGTTTTGGACGGATGGCGGAGTTGAGGTTCCTTTGGCCGCAATCGAACCGCCAAACTGCTAGCACCCCTAGTAATTTATAAGACTTTGTTTTTTCAATTTGTTTAGATATTCTATTTGTATTTTCAATTGAAAATTAATTTAAATATTTTTTTTGTTGAAAAAGAGTTTTCAACTTGAATATATTTTTTGAATTGAAAAAAATAAATATATTATTTATCTATATTTTTTAGTTTTTAAATCTAACTTTAAAAATAATAAATAAAAAAGATGATATATGCTGGTTAGTTTTTGTTTTCAAAAACAGATATAGATGTAACGATATAGAGACATACAATCTCCACTACTGCTCTGTTCATAGTTTTGATGGTTTGAATTGTTTTTATATTTTAAGAGCCACATATTGTAATACTTTATGTGGCTGAGGTATCCTGTGATTGTAAATGTGGATGAGGCATACTGTGATTGTAATATTCTAAAGTTTCAAACTTTCTTTCTTTAGATGAGGCATGCAGTGATTGTAATACTTTTTTAAGTCATTGACCGTAGTACTCTTTTTTTTTTTTTTTTTTTTTTGAAGAAGTGCACAAGTTGAATTATATTAAAAATTTATAAAATTTTAAACCGCCAAACCGATTTGCATCCATCCGCCAATCCACTCAATCCATATCCGCTGGATTGGCGATTGGCGGACGGATGCAGATTGATTTTCTATAATCCACCAATCTAGCAGACGAATGACGGATTTGAGGTTCCATGGCCGCAACCGACCAGTGCCCACCCCTAATTTATATATATGGAAACAAGAGAAATTATTTAGTGTATTAAGGATTTAAATGGTTTTCAATTTTTTTGGCTATTTGAAATGTAGTCGGATATCCACGGGTATTGAGTATCCGCAAGGGTAGGGATCCACAGGGGTGGGGATAGAGTTGAAAAATTTCACCTATAACAAGGTTGGAGTTGGAGTTGGGGTTGGGGTTGGGGTGGGACGGGTGCAGGGTTTGAAAGCAAGGGCGGGGGATGAGAAAGCCATTCTGTGGTCATCTCTAATCTTAGCACGTTCATTAAAGTTGATTATAAAAGGCATTAAGGCCAAGTTTGGAAAGACTAAAAAAGTGCACTTTTTGTCTTTTTGGACTAAAAAATTGAGGTTGAAATAATGGATGTTTGGGTTAACTTTTTGACTTTTTATTGAAAAATGTGTAATAAAAAATTATAAAAATTGATTTGTAGGGAAAAATTTGAATTGGGAGTTGTGCAGCCGTAATTGTTGACTTTTGGTGAATAGTGTTAACTTTTTAATTTTTTGAGTAATTTTTTAACTTTTTGACTTTTTTAGAAGTACCTAAACTTGACCTAAATGTAATGCATCAATAATATATGTTTTTTGATAACTGGATATCTGCCTCATTAAACCAACTGATCTAAGTGGCCAATCCCACTATTCACTTGTAGGAATCCTAATTAAAGTCAGGGCAAAAGCCTTGACCACCACGTCAACCCCTTGGGGTTTAATGTATCAATAATATATTATCAACCATATATATATATATATATAGCAGCATAAAAAAGCATTATATATGTTTTTAAAACAATAGAACAGGGTAGATTGATCATCAAAAAAAATTCAGCCCTAATCAAATAACCTAATCAGGCCATCACAAATTAATCTCCCAAAGTTATGCAAACACAACAAATCAACACAGAAAAGTTATCAACCAAGAATAAGACCGCCAAATGGAAAAACCCTCAGTTCTTCATCACAATCAGAAAGACGAAAGAGAAACTTACAGATTGGAAGTTGTATCGAACTTGTTGATGGTAGTCATTGATCCTTCAATATTAAATAACCCTTCTTCAATCGTCAATGCTTTGATCTTCAATGACAATTCACGCAACTTGGAGAGACGACGGGAACATCGGGAAGAGAAATAGAGCGATGAAGGCAAAAACAAAAAAATATGAAGGGCCTAGCATTTTAAAGTTCTGTAAATCGTTGATTTATTTTTTATTTTTTTCTTTTAAAAAAAAAAAAAAAAAAAAAAAAAAAGGAATGGTAAATCTGCCACTAATAACATTTTATTTGGTTATCAAGTCTGTAAGATAGAAAAAGCTTTTGGACCCACTCCTCTTCAGACATTTTGATTAAGGCCTCGATTGGCAAGCGGTTTTTTTTATCAAAAAATTAAAAAGTCATTAAAAAAATTAAAAAGTTAACAATCTAAACTAAAAAGTCAAAGATTCTTTTTTTTCTCTATTTTTTGCACATCTTTTCGTAAAAAGTTAAAAAGTCATCCCAAACATACTAATTTTTTTAGCTCATATTTTAGCCAAATAGCCAAAATATTACTAAATTAGCCTGTACCCAAACGAGGCCTAAGGCCTGGTTTGTCATGTACTAAAAAAATTAAAAAGTTACTATTCTATTTAAGTCACATCATCTTATTTAAATCACATCACCTCTCTATCACATCACTTCAAACCCAACCCAAACTCAATCCATATTTCATAAAAAATAAAAAGTACGCTTATTTAAAACATCCCAAATCACCACTAAAACTTGCTGATGAAGAATCCAACTAGTAGTTTAAAGCTGAGGTTCTATTTGGCATCTAATTAATTAGTACAGACCCCTTAATCAATAACCAAATCCAAGATGTTTGTGTTGTCTAAATTGTGTGTGTTGTCTGAATTAATTAGTACTGACCCCTTCATCTTGAATGTGTTGTCTGAATTTTGTGATATCTTGTCAAAAAATCAATCTTCAGAAATCCAAGATGTTTGTTTCCCTAATCTCCCTAGAAGAGAAGCCATGTCTCCTAGTCTACAATGTGGTATCCCCTTGACTAATGATCATGGGAAATATCTAGGGACCCCTCTACTCTACATGAGAGTGCACAAAAAATCATTTCAAGGAAGTGTTAGAGAAAATGAAGACTAGACTCTCTGGTTGGAAAGTTAAAATCTTGTCACTTCCTGGTAGAACCATGCTTTTTCAAACTGTTATGTATGCATACCTAATTACCTCATGCAAACCATGGAACTCCCTAGGAATATTTGTGATGAGATTGACAAGATCAATAGGAAGATCTCTGGGGAAACTCTAAAAATACCAAGAAAGTCCATTTGGTTAAGTGGGATAAAGTTTGTAAGAGCAAGAAGGAAGGTGGATTAGAGTAGGGAAAGATAGAGATCAGAGCTCTGCGTTAATGTCTGAGTTAGGTTGGAAAATTCTCAGTGAGGGTGAGAACTTGTGGTGTAGAGTGTTGAAAACTAAATACCTTAGCAATAACACCATTTATAATTGGCCTAATAATGGAAGAGCCTCTCACATTTGGAAGAGCATCATTAAGAACCATAATATCCTTCGCAAGGGTGTTAAATAGAATGTGGGAGATGAATCAAATATTTCTCTGTGGAATGAGTGATGAAGTGGTAAACAACCTTCGGCTAATTCTTATAATAATCAATCAGTTAATGGGCTGGACACTGTCAGTGAAATCCTAGATGATGAGGGAAATTGGAATACTGAATGCGTGGACAATATCCTTAACCAACATGATAAAAGTGAAATTCTTATAATTCACAGACCGAGGTATGTTACCTACAATGATACACCTCACTGGATTGGCACCGACAGTGGGAACTTCAACACTTTGTCCGCTTATGAGTTGATTGTTGAACATGATGACAATGGTGGGGACTGGTCTTGGGCGTGGAAAGCTAAATTCCGCAAAAGCTTAAGAATTTTTGTGGCTAATCTTGCAAGGAAGACTCCTAACTAACCAGATGAAATTTGTTAGGGACATTGCGAACTCGGACTTGTGCCCCAGATGTGGCACATTCACTGAGGATATGAATCATCTCATCAGATGATGTGTTAAAGCTAAAGAGGTTTGGATTTTGTTAACAAACATTCAATGGTGGGATGAGGGTTTTGAAAAGCCTCTTTTGGAATGGATCTCTCTAATCAAACCAAACCAAACCAAACCAAACCAAACAAAGTCTTAAGTCTCATCAAATAGCTCTGCTACATGAATCTTTCTTCTCCACTCGACTCTATCAAAGGCTATTTGGTTAGTCAAATTAAGGAGATTGGAATGGATCTCTCTAAAAACGAAAAATAAAATAAGTTTTAATAACAAAAGGTGGAATCTAGTTTTCATAATTACAATTTGGCTAATTTGGAAGGATGGAAATAAAATGGTTTTTGAAAATGTGCAACATCCTGCCCAGTTAAGCTTTATAAAACTTTAGACTACACTAATGAGATCCATGAGGCCTTCCAATTCTCTCCTTTTCCAAACCATAAAGGCCCAATCCTGATTAGTTGGCGTTTTCCTATTGCAGTTAAGCTTCAAATTAAACACGGACGGATGTTTGAAAGAAAATCCAGGACAAGCAGGATATGATGGACTGCAGAGAGATCAAAAGGTACCTTGGGTGTGGGGATACTATGGGAAGCTGGGATATTGTACTAGCTTGGAAGCTGAAATTTGAGGCACATATAGAAGACTCACCGTCATATGCCAGAAGGGCTTAAAAGAGGTGAAGATAGTATCAGACTCAGAGATGGCTGTAGGACTAGTCTGGGACAGAGCAAACCGCAATTCAGCTTATAAGGCTCTGATGGAAGAAGCAAATTTTTTGTTGCGAAGATGCAAATGCGACGTCAGTCATACCAAGAGAGAAGGAAACATATGTGCTGATGCAATGGCAAACCAGGGAGTGAAACAGGAGGAGCATGTAGAGATCCTAGAAGAACCCCCAGAACCTGTTAGAGCCTTGGTCATTGCAGATATGACCAGAGTGAGCAGAGTGATGGATTAGCCCCCAGCTTCTTTTGTTTAACTTTCATTTAGGGGAAGAAAAATCCATTTGTTTCAAATTCATATATACAAATGCAACCCTCAAATTTTTGAAAATAAATAAATAAATAAAATTGACAAATCCATATGACAGGACAGGAATAGTACAGTTTTAAGCATCCGAGTGAGGAAATTCTTACAGATGTACTAGAGTTTAGTGCTCTGTTTGGAGCTAGGAAAGAACCAGGAAAAGAAATAAAAATTGTTTGAAAATGTGCATTTTGAGCACCTACTCTTTTGCTACTTGTCACTGAGATCCAAAAAGAACGCCAAATCGTGAATTTTCATGTTGCGCCAACTAGTGCAGAAGTGATCCAAATCCAAACTTGCCCAACAAATGATTTCCACGTTTGGGTAAATAGATGCCAAAATGATTAATAATAAGTAAATAAAATAAAATGAAAAAAGATAAGACAACTGACTTGTTTAACTGAATGGAATCGACTTGACCAAGTTGTTTCAAGTATACACAGAATTAATAATAACTTTTATCACAATTTAGATGAAGCAGCAGAGAGAGCATGATTGATCAGTTCTCTTCTTAAGATCTTCCCTGCCGGAGATTTTGGAATAGCATTGACAAATCCAACACGCCGAATCTTCTTGTAAGGAGCAACCTGCAAGTTGAAACGAACCAGTGCTACCATAAAAACTACTAAAACAAAAGTAGGGGCGGACATTTAGATGGTAACAAGCACTGTCATACAACAATACAAAAAATAATTAACACTTAACAGTATATATAGGGGCGAAAAGGTAGTTGGGTACTTGGTTAGTTGTTTATTTGATGTTAGCTGAGGTATCCTGTTCTGCTTTGTCTGATGGTTTGTAGATTTACTGTTTTTTTAGTATTGTTGCACTTCTATATAGAGTGGTGAAGAGTGAGTGACACAGAAACTGATCCTAGCAGTGACTGATGCTGGTGAATATGGGTCTGTTTGCCTCTGTAGGAATCTGATTGCTGCTTGCTACTCTGCTGTTGCTGCTGCTGAAATAGCAGGCTAGGGCAGTGGCTGTTTGTTCCTTCTGTGGGATGTTCTGTTAGCTGTTTAGATGTTATGTAGTGTGAAACGTAAACATGGGTTGGTTTGGAATTTTACCATATGGAGAGTTTTAAAAAAAAAAATGAGAAAGAAAGAGTGGGCTGGTAGAGTTAGAATAAGGGGGGGAAATGAGGACGTACAGAGTTAGACAGGAGAAAAAAGTAGTGTATAGTGAGTGAGTAAGATAGGGTGAGGTAACATGTGAGAATATGGTTCTGTTTCCTGCTGAAGCTAATTTTGATGCTTTGCGTTGGCTGTTGCAATAGTGTAACCTTGTGTTGATGATATTTACGAGTTCTATCCGTGTTGCTATGCCCATGGGTCCCTTAAAAGTGGGCTGCTGCAGTCCTCAATAGGGCTGTGTTGGTATTGCTAAAATTTTGGTTTGTGTGCACTTCCATGTTCGAAATCCCATAGTTCCTCAAGTTGATATGGCTGCTTTCAAACCATTCATACTAGCTGAATAGGTGCTTCAACCGCATAGGAGGCTCAGGAAGATGGTTTGGGTTTAGAAGATTTTTGAAGACTATGCCAGATCAAAGACACATAGCTTTCTTTTGACACTACGGCTGCTCTATACCATGCATTTTGGTTGAAGATGGCTGTGCTTTTTTTTTTTTTTTTTTTTTTAATAATTGGGTCTGTTAAGTAGGTTTATGGTTTAGAGGTTTTTGTTCTTATATAGGGAGGTTTTGAAGGAATGATCCCTCAGCTGCTTTTGCCATAGCCTGATTTTCATTCTATGGTAGTAGCAGCTGGGCGACTTTTGTTTTGGGGTTTGGGATTGGGTATTGTTTAGAGGGATGTATCCTCCTTGGTTACAAACCAGGTTAGTTTGTAGATCTTATCTTATGGATTTCACTTTTTTTTTAATTATTATTATATTATATTTATGCACCTAGGGTATGCCCCTTGTATATTTTCTTTCCTTTATAAACCGCTTACTTAAAAATAAAAATAAAATTAGAAAAACCAATCTCATTAGGTAGGGATGAACATTTTAAATTCTTATTCCTTGGTGATTTGAACTTTCCCAAGTATGTTTGTCATTCCCAGAGCATCCACAGGGGTGATGGGTCGAGAAAATGACAAAGGTATCCCAAAAATGTCAAAGACAATCATCAATTCCCCGCATCTATATTTTCTTAATATATGGGTTTTCATGACTACTAAATTGTTATGTTTTGTTTCCTCCTTTTGTAAAGCTTGAAAGCTAGTATGTACACAGATTGTTTAAGCAGAATGCAAGAAGTGCTAGCATCAAATGACACATATGTAATACTAAGGCTCCGTTTGTTTCGACATAAAATATTTTACAAAAAAACAATGTTTTTGTTTTTTTTTTTTTTTTGGAGTGTTTGGTTGACACTTGAAATTATTGCCTAAAAGAGAAATTTTGATTCAATAAAAGTGTCATTTATGATTTTTTAGCGAGCTAACATATTTATTTGAAAAGGTAGTGAATGAGAATCAACTTTGTAAAAATTGACTTACGGAATTTTTAAAGGTAAGTCATTTTTGGAAAAATGATGCAAAAATATTTTCCTTAAAAAATGTTTTACTTGCTTTTTGTTCAACCAAACAACAGAAAATGAGTAAAAAATATTTGGCAAAAAAATTTTATGTCAAAACAAAAGGAGCCTAAATGTAATCAATCAAATGTTAAAATAATATTTGGAAGTTAACTTGCCTGTCTTGCAATGAAATCCATAATTTGGGCTTCAGTGACATTGCTCCCAGATTTCCTCACTACAAAGGCCATGGGAATCTGCCCTGCTTCTTCATCAGGATATCTGCTTTCAGATGACAAACAATTTATTTGATATTGTTTGCTAGTTTGGTTGTTGAAGCAAGCTAATTTACATCACGGACCATAAAATATTATATTAGCACCTTAAGTTGACCTCAAACCAAAAATGTTAAATAGGGATTTACTAATTAATTAATTCCACACTTTTCTTTTTTCTTTTTTCTTTTGTAGGTAATGAAAAATATTCCTAGGGCTTAAGAAGTAAGCATATCAAGAAAGCAAACCCACAGGTTAAGTATGTTGAAGCAGAAAGAAAGATTACAAACTATATAGGATTCAGACAAAAAAACTAATGGTGAAACGTTAAACATGTACATTCAGTGTTCAAAAGGAGGGAAGAACTTTCCAACCCAATTGTTTTGAGAAAAATCTTCCTTTATATGACTTCCATTAATCATCACATTGAAAGCAAGGTGAACCTATAAAAGGTTATCGACTAAAAGTTGAATATTCTGCAATTGATTTTTAAAGCGGGACCTTGAAAACGTCATACAAGTACGAGAATAATTTGTTACCAAACAAAGGAAACAATGAAAAACCTAGATTGAAAGATGGATTTGTGTTGGCGAGTCATGGATTAAGGAAAGCAGACATAAATACAATAGAAAACCTAGATTGAATAAGAATCCACATTACTGAGTCCAAAAATGCTAGCCAATCATGAGGTATATTGTAGAATATACATGGTGAAAGATGAGTTTCAACTTCATAAGAGAAGGATATTAGAGATGGATGAAATCTCTCAAAAGCTTGCCCATCCTGTAAAGATGTTGACACGAAGTGTAGGAACCAGATTACTAACTTACTGGTTAAGTGGGTTTGACAAAAAGCAGAAGAAAAACAAAAAAGAGTTCACAAAATTTGGCTCATGAATACTTGGAATCATGTTTCATCTGAATGCAAGGAACTGCAGACTTGAAACTAACAATTTTAGTACGAACTTTAATTTTAGAGGATGTTGAATCAAAAAACAAAAAACACGTGCGGATTCCAGAATATGATGACCAACTGTGTTCTAGGGAATCAACAAGACAATCAAAAAGAGAAGCCAGTACATGCTAATTTTTTGAGCTAACCGTGCATGCATTTAGCTGTCATAATCACTACAATGTTAAAAGCTCTGTAGGTGCACAAACTCAAACGTGCGTAAGCACACATGATTTTTCTGAAAATGGATAAAAATCACAATATGAGATACATACGGAATTACAGCAGCATCAGCAATTTCAGGATTTGATTGAAGCAAATGTTCCAACTCAGCTGGAGGAACCTGCAATTTATTCAAGATTTTAGCAGATGGCAACTCAATACCAGTAAAACGCAGTTCCAACCACGTGTTAAGAGGTTGAAAACTGTGTAAAAGAGTATTTTAGCACCTGATAGGCCTTATATTTTATCAATTCCTTTAATCTATCAACAATGTAGAGGCATCCTTCAGAGTCAAAATAACAGAGATCACCAGTCTTTAACCAGCCTTCTGAATCCAATGTTGCCGCAGTTGCTTCATCATCTCCAACGTAACCTATAATTTCCCATCATTCTCCTTATCAAACAAGAATCATCATAACGGTATTTTAAGGCCAAAGTTTTAAAAAATAAAAATTAACAATTGTAAACTGATATAACCCGGTAGTAGTGAACAAGTAAATGAGTCATTCCATAAAATTCTGATCAAGATCTTAATTCTTTCCTTTGAGGTTCTTTCTTTTTAAAAACCTCTTCAATTCAGAAAAACTCTAAAAGGCAGTTAATATTGCATAAGAATGAGCTTTAACTTATTCTTCTAGTTGATTCAATTACTCTGTCATGAAACCGGATCAGATGCAGTAAATATAATCAACTATAAAGAAGCTAGAGTACAACATGCAATTTCCATTGCTCAAGCCTCAAAATTAAGTAAATATTTATTTTTATTTTTTTTTTTATTGACACTGGGGTGTCTGGATCAAAACCCGACTAATCTCCAGAAGTGCATAGACCCTTTGCAAGGAATTTTCCGCAAGTGCACCACAATTAATTTAAGGGTTTTCCCCCAGTCTGATGGCCCCAAGGAATTGTTAGCACCAAGCAAAAACCATAAGAATGCTTTGCAGTAGTTTATCTTGAAGGAATAAAATATTACAAGTTTGCCTACAAAAACAAATAAATGATGGTCCTATTGGGATCACCTTTCATTATTGTAGGTCCTCGTAACCATAGCTCCCCTTGTTGTCCAGGAGGTAAGGCCTCTCCAGTTGCAGGATCAACTATCTTGGCTTCAATGTTCTCGGCTAGACGACCTACAGATCCATAGCGTCTAGATTCATCCAGATCTAACATCCTTGTTGCCCCTCCACCAGTCTCAGTTAGACCATATCCCTAATAAAGGCAGAATCGCAAAGTAAATTAGCAGCCAAAAGCAGAATCACATGCAGTTAAAGGAACGTCCCAGCCGTATTACAATCATGTAAGTTCACAAAAATATAACAATTGGTTCTTATGCCATGAATTTCAACAATTCAATTGTTCAAGTTTTGATTAATTGTATAAATTTTCAGTATCACGTACAGTGTAATACAAAGACTAACACTAGTGAACAAATAGTGAAAGCCTCAAACAGTAAAATTGTTGTTAAAACATTATGCGGCTAGCTACTATGTAAAAATTCTAATAGGCAAAGTGAAAATCATCCTACCGTCCTACCATGCTGCATGCCCACAGTATCAAAGAAGAATAACTTCTTCCTTTTTTTTTTTTTTGGGATCAGCAACAAAAGAAAACTTTAAAGACGAAGAAAAAAAGATATATAAAGACAAGAAGTACTCAAAATAGAAACCAAAAAAAAGCCTAATTTTGTGTTTGGTTAGAGGATTTGAAGAGGAATTTGGAAAGGGAAATAGAAAAGGTAGATAAAATGTGAATAAAACATACTTATATTTTAACTAATTTTGCACACTTTTTCTCTTTCCCTTTCCCTTTCCCTTTTCAAATCCCTTTCTAAATCTCCCAACCAAACAGTACTCTCCACACGACACGGACTTCCAATTGCTAAAAATTTAAAATAAAAAATAATAATAATAAAAAAAAAAACTGGAATACTGATCCCCAAAAATGCCAACAATCTAATTTTCTCCTACATTGAGAACACATAAGACTTAGAGTGACTGAATAGGTGTATATATATACATGGAGGGACCAGGGAATCTATTCCCGTCCTCAGCCCAAAAATCATCGGAATCTATTTTTCAATATCAGCTCCGGCCTTATAAGAAATAATTTTCGAGAAAAATCCAACTTATCAGAATAGAGCAGTCCGGTCCCGCCAGGTCGGGTTCAAATTGCCGTCCCTAACAATATACCCTCACCTCACTCACATGGTCACGTATAAGAAACTAATAGATACAAGCACGCAAACCCAGCAATAATTAGAAAAATGTTTGGGAGCACTAATTAGTGTTCTCACTAATTAGGTCCCGTCATGAATGATGTGATGTTTTGGTCTTAGAGTTGTAATTTTTTTTTATTTTTTTTATTTTTTTAATACATTAATGCTATTAGTGGTGGTATTTTTAGTGGAATGAATCATTGTTGCAATAATTAACACATGATGTAAACTATTAACATAAATAATGACACATGCTTATAAACTATTAACATAGATAATGACCTTTTTGTTGGAGACAATAAAGTTTATACTACGCGCTTTTAAAGAGAATTGGACTTCACGCCATTATCCTAATATACCTGCACTATCTCAACTCTGGGGAACCTATCCCGGAACCTCTCGGAAACCTCCTTCCCGAGCGGCGCACCACCGCATCCAAGCAACTGAAGAGAGCTGAGATCGTATTTCGCCACCAGCTCCGATTTCGCCAGCGCCACCACCAGCGGCGGTGACACCGGCATGTAAGTGACCTTGTACTTCTCCACCGCCCTCAACATCCCCTCGAAATCGAATCTATCCATCAAAACCAGAGTCTCCCCCAACGCAACCGCCCTAATTAGCATGAAGAATCCAAACACATGGAACAACGGCAGCGTGAACAGAGACACCGGATGCGGAGCGTTGTCGTCGTCGGTTTCTCGCCGGATATAGTAGAATCCGGCAATCAAGGCAATGAAGTTCCGGTGAGTCAACTCAACGCCCTTGACTCGGCCCGTCGTACCAGACGAATACAGTATTGCCGCCGAATCTGACTGCTCCACTTTGATTTCTGGATTCGGTTGGTGATTGTTTTCAGTAGTAGGGTTCATCATCATCATAGTTTGAAAGTCGAGCGAATCGATTAGAATTGTGCCGAGTGGGAAAGAGGGGAGTTTGTGAGCGATTGAGGAGGTAGTGAAGGCGATGACCGGTTTGCAAAGACCAATCATGTGAGTGATCTCGGACTGGGAGGCGAGAGGGTTGGCGGGAGAGAGAGTGACGCCTAGGGAGAGGAGAGAGAAGTAGATAACGGGGATTTGAAGAGAGGGAGGAGCGATGATGAAGGCGACGTGGTTTTGATTAGAGAGAGAGGGGAGAGAATTGAGGAGAGAGAGGGAAAGGGATTTGGTTTGGCGGAGGAAGTCGGAGTAGGTGAGGTGGAGACCGGTGGAGGAGTGGATGAGGAAAGGGGTGGTGGTGGGGGTGGAGGAGTGGTAGAGAAGAGAGAGTGTGTAGTGGATGAGAGAGAGGGGTTGGGTTGGAGGAGGGAGAGAGACGGTTGGCCTCATGCTGTGGAAGGTCTTGGTCTCTGAGCAAAAGCCATTGCGTGGGTCGATCATCGTGGGCTTTGGTGGCATGTCCTCCCCCATGAAATTTCTCCTTCTTTTCTTCTTCTCCGACTTCTAGAGCCAGAGAGAGAGAAAGAGTGACAGAGGGAGGATGAGAGAAATTGAGTTCGGATCGGCCCTCCGACGTCGTTTTGATTTTATTTATTTATTTATTTATTTTAAATACATTGCTTTTCAGTCACTTTCGTTTTTCAATCAAACCCACCACCTCCTCTTCTCCGTCTCCTCCATCTTCTTCGTAGGTTAGGTTTGGCTTTCTTTAAAATAATTAAAAAAATTAAAAAATCACTATCTTATTTAAATCACATTATCTTATTTAAATTATATTATCTCTCTACCATATCATTTTAAACTCAATTCATATTTCATAAAAAATTAAAAAATACATTTATCTAGAACATCCCAAACAACCCCTTCTATCTATAAAAACTACTAAACCCACCATCTCTTCTTCTCTATTTCCTTCTTCTTCCTCTTTTCTCTCTCTAAAAACTATCAAATCACACCCACTACAAAATAAACCCGGATTTAAACCCAAAAAGAAGAATTGCAAACCTACAAACTTCTCAAATGAAAATTCAATATAGATGTAATCTCAAACCTGCAATAAATCACATAAAGATCCACATATCTAATAAAATCTCAAACCAAATGAAATAATTTTTCGACTAATCTAGTTGTTTATGTGACACCGTAAATATTTAATTAATACCATAACTAATCACGATTAATAATAATAATAATAATAATAATAACAAAAATAATGAAAATAATAAAATAAATAAGCTATACACGCTGTGTAAATTAATTTGCCATTGTGGTTATCAAATATATGATGAAAAGATTTATTTGGAGGTTAATTAATCACTGATTAATGTGAGAAGATTAGCATGTATAGATATAATTAAGCAAATTAAGTATCATTAATTACAAAGATTGCAAATATGCTGAGACGAAGGAGTGAGAGCCATTTGGACCACCTAGGATTAGGGAGGGGAGGTGATTCATCACCTTAGGGCCATTAGATAGGATGAGTCATCACCAAAGTTATGTGTATAAAAATAGGGAATGTGCTGTGGAGTGAGTACAAACAGAAAAACGAAGAAGAAAAAAAAAAAAAGAATCAACAAAAAAAAAAAAAACAAAGAGCAAAGGAAGGGCCGAAAACTAACGGAAATAGGAAGGAATTAGTAAGACTCAATCTTAAGGTGAGTTATATTATATCTTGAGTCACCATAATATATTTTACGTATGTTTTGGCTTATCATAATTTATTTTATACAAGCTATATTTTATAATTAATTTTATACAAGCTATATTTTATAAATTATATTAATATTTCAATTACGTGGATTAATTTCTAAACTCTATTTGTTTAAAATGAAACTCATGGATATGTTTGTTTAAATTTTAGAAAATATTTGACTATGACCTTATAAATAATTATGTTTTGTAAGTATCACCACGGAAGTCCTACGCCTTGGGAAACTTAAAAAATCATTGGCCTTTATTTGGCCACTTTGTGGTCTTCTGTTTGTCATAGATCTATTAACCTCTGTTCTGACCATCACTCTTGTGACCTCTGTTCTGTTTTGTTCTGTACCGTGGTTATGATTATTTATTTACATAATTTCTGTATTCCAGTTTCTGTCACTTTGAATAATTTGTTTATTCAAATTGAGTTATGTAAATATTTTAGCCTAACTAACTATCCATGGTTATTTTGTGTTCCCTATACTCTCGGCATAATATTTCTCACTCTACTGTGTGCTTATAGCTATTACCCTTTCAGGTGACGAGATATAAGGAAGTCCCGTAACCTCATGTAGTGAAACCTGAACAAGAAAGACCCTTTCAGGTGACAAGATATAAGGAAGACCCTTTCAAGTGCTGATCCATTATTTTGTTTTTTTTTCCTTTTCTTCCTTTTATTTTTTTTTTTACTGAGGGCAGGTCACTGCATAATAAAAATAAATAAATAAAAGCTCTATAGATGTATTTTCTTTTATCAAAATAATAGAATGGAATTAATTTTTGTGATTAATTTTTCTTACTTCCATTTTGCCTCCGCATGCGCCACTTAATTTATTAAGATTAGAATTAATTAGTAAGTTGCGATTCCAGCCCTAAGCCCTTGGGGCTGGATCGTGACAACGGTAGTATCAGAGCAATGGTTCATTCAAAAAAAAAAAAAAAAAAAAAGCTATTTTAATTTGATCTGAAAGTTCGAGAAGTTATAAATAAAGCTATATAGCTAGATACACATAATAAAGTAAATAATAAATATTTACCTGCGACGTTAGTTCTTTTATGTAAAATCTCATGTTTATTCTGGTGATGTAGGAATGTTCGAGATTAACCTTGGTGAAGCATTTTGGGAGGAGCTCGGGGCCACTAATTTGGATGATATTTTAGCAGAGCACCCTGCCCCCGCCTCACCTGAAGGATGGGGAGACTCAGAGGATATAATTAGGAGACTGCATCCAGGCCTTGCCCAATTGATGGGTCGGCCAATCTATATATAAACTGATCCTACTGATGTCCCATACTTACTATGGAGGTAGAGCCATGCCTATATGCGCGAACACTTTCTTGGGCCCACTCGTGTCCTCGACATTGCCCCCGGATATGACCGCCCGCACTACATCGCAGGCCCTTTGCCCCCAAATTTTGTGGCAAGAAGGGAAAATGTGTACCCCAAGGACTACATTTTTACCATTGTTCCTAACCCGTTGAAAATTATTAATATTCAAAATGTTGATTTTAGTAATGACCTATCATATATAGAGACGCCCGACTGGATTGTTGATCGAGCATTTTTGGGATACATACAGTCCGTCCCCCATTTTCACAATCCAGGCAACATGGATGTGTTTTGGTGTGGTCCAATTAGGATGGGAATTTGAGCTTTTTATGCAACACTACTTCCCGTGGTTGTTTGACCCGTTTGACCTACTACTCTAGATTTGGTAGAAGAAAACCTTTTTTGTACGCTAACCATGATGTGTTCTAATCCATTTTTTTGTTGTACCACAGGGATAAGACATTAACATATTTTGACTTTTGACAAGAATGTAATATTAATTGTAAAAATATTAAAGTTGGTATTATATATATATATATATACATAATGCGCTATATATGCTTATATATATGTTGCGTTATGGATGTAATGCCTCGTTTATTACTTTGTAGAATGGCCAATAATGGTAACGGAAGCGAGTCATCAGTCAGTGGCACTGAATTGATGGAAAGAATCATAGAAAGAGCGGTTACCAACTTTTTGCAAGCCTTGCAAACTGACATCAATAATGGGATGTCAGAACGGCGAGAAGAGTCGGTTACCATAAAACAGCTCCAAGATCCAAAACCCACTACATTTATCGGTGGCCCAGACCCAATGGTAGCAGACGCTTGGGTTAAAGACATGGAAAAGATTTTTCGCACCCTACCCTACACTGAAAGACAGAATGTTACTTTCGCCACTTTCACCTTTAAAGATAATGCATAGGAATGGTGGCTTCTCACCCTAGAGAAAAAAGAAATTGTGACTTGGGCAAGATTCTTGGAAGTGTTCTATGCAAAATACTTCCCAAATTCGTTGCAGGAACAGAAGGCGTCAGAATTCATACATCTAAAGTCAGGAACCATGACGGCGGTTGAATACGAGAACAAGTTTACACAACTCGCTCGATTTACGACATATGTCATTCCTATCGAAGCTCGAAAATCAAGAAAATTTAAAGCAGGATTGGATGCTGAAATCAAAGATAGGCTTGAGGTTTTGAAATTGCCAACCTATGCGGAAGTGGTAGACCAGGCGTACATTGTAGAAAAAGGGATTAAAGCCTCGCGTTCCGGGGAATCAAGCCAAAAAAAATGATTCTAGGAAAGAGACAACAGGAAGACCCGGTGTTGCGCCTCCCAAAAAGGTGAATACAGGCACAACCAATTCAGGCAATCAAGCTCCTACCAACCCCTGAGGTGGCACTATTCCAACTTGTCCTACTTGTGGGAAGGCTCATTAGGGACAATGCCATCAAGACACGAGAGTGTACTTTAACTACGGTCAAGTTGGCCACTTGCTGAGGGATTGTCCAAAGCTAACCAATCCTACAGCCAGCCCCTCTGGCCCAATCAGAAAACCCACAAGACTTGGAGGAGAGAGGAAGGACCAAAAACACCATGAAAGGGCTTTTGCCTTGGTACCTGGAAAACCAGAAGTTACCGAAAACGTTGTGTCAGGTACACTTTCTATTTGTGGTCATTTAGCTCATGTCCTCATTGAATCTGGGTCAACTCATTTTTTTGTTGCACCATACTTTGCTGCCAAGCTGGTATCAACACCCGAACCCTTGTGTGTCTGGTAACGTTTACATTTTCAGTTTATATTTACAAAAATTTTATAAACCGGTTTTTGTTTATTTTTTGTTTTTTTTAGAAAAACATAAACTACAAACGCGTTTGGTAATTGACAAAATGTTTAAAAAAATTTAAAAATATAAAAAAGAGTGAGAAATGGCAAGTGGTGGCAAGTGGCAGCGGAAGACGGTGGTGGAAAGTGGTAACGATGGGTGGAGAGTAGCTGGTGGTGGTGGTGGTGGGTGGGTGGTGGTGGTGGGTGGGTGGGTGCGGTGGCAGGTGGTGGGTGGTAGTGAGTGGGAGGTATGGGTGGTGGTGGCAGGTGGGTGGTGGATGGTGGGTGGTGGTGGAAAGGTGGCGGGTGGTGGTGGTGAGTGGGTGGGTGACGATGGCGGGTGGTTAGTGGTAGCGAGTGGGTGGTGGTGGTGATGGTGGTGGCGGGTGGGTGGTGGATGGTGATGGTGGGTGGGTGGGTGGATGGGTGAATGGGTGACGGTGGCGGGTGACGGTGGCGGGTGATGGGTGATAACTAGTGGGTGGTGGTGGTGGTGGTGGTAGCAAGTGGGTGGCGGGTGGTGGCGAGTAGTGGGTGGGTGGGTGACGGTGGTGGGTGGTAAGTGGTAGCGAGTGGGTGGTGGTGGGTGGTGGTGGCAGGTGGGTGGCCGGTGGTGGTGGTGGTGGTGGGTGGGTGGGTGACGATGGTGGGTGGTAAGTGGTAGCGAGTGGGTGGTGGTGGTGGTGGTGGTGGGTGATGGTGGCAGGTGGGTGGCCGGTGGTGGTGGTGGTGGTGGGTGGTGGGTGACAGGTGGCTGGTGGTAGGTGGTAGCGAGTGGGTGGTGGTGGTGGTGGTGGTGGTGGGTGGTGGGTGGTGGGTGACAAGTGGCTGGTGGTGGTGGGTGGCTGGTGGTGGCAAGCGGGTGGTGAGTGGTGGTGGCAATTAAGTGGCGAGTGGTGACGGCGAGCGGTGCATGGTAGTGGCAGGTGGTGGGTGGTGGCGGATGGATAACAAGTGGGTGGTGGTGGTGGTGGTGGCGAGGGGTGGGTAGTGGTGGCGAGTGAGTGGCAGGTGGGTGGTGGTGGCGGGTGGTAGCAGGTGGGTGGTAAGTGGTGGTGGCAAGTGGTGGTGGAGGGTGGGTGGTGGTGGCGGAAGACGGTGATAGAAAATGGTGGCGGGTGATGGCTAATGTTGGGTGATAAAAAAAAAAAAACTGAAAACTCAAAATGGAAACACATTTTTTGTGTTTTCATTTTTTGGCCAAATTTATAAACTGAGACCACTGATTTATAAATCAAAAATTTTACCAAACAAGCTTTTATTTGAGTTTTTTAAATTTTTGTAAATATAAACAGAAAACTGAAAACGTAAGTGTTACCAAACGGCACCATATTGTCTGTGTTTTTTCCTTGTGGTAATTCCGCCCTTAGTGCTGATATATACAAATCTTGTGCTATATCCCTAAAAGGAAAAACCTTATACGTAGACTTGATTCCCTTTTGCATTGGGAACTTTGATGTGATCTTAGGTATGGATTGGCTGGCTGCCAACCACGCCTCTATTGATTGCAAAGCCAAAAAGGTCTCCGTCAGGTTACCAAACCAACCCGAGTTTGTCTTTGATGGGACTAAAGTTTCCAACCCTCCCTGTATTATATCCTCTATGGCAGCCCAACAACTTCTAAGAAAGGGTTGTCTTAGTTATATTTGTTATGTGATCGATACACAAAAAGAGGCGCCCACCGTTGATGCAATCCCCGTAGTAAGAGAATTCTCGGATGTTTTTCCTGAAGATCTACCTGGTACTCCAGTTGACCGGGAAATTGAATTCCCCATTGAAACTCAACCTGGTACCCAACCAATATCAAAAGCCCCTTACCGCATGTCAATGACGGAATTGAAAGAACTGAAGACGCAACTCCAAGAACTCCTGGACAAAGGTTTCATTCGACCTAGTACCTCACCCTGGGGAGCTCCAGTACTATTTGTAAAGAAAAAAGATGGCACGATGAGGCTATGTGTTGATTACCGGAAGCTAAACAAAGTCACCATCAAGAATCGGTACCTTCTGCCATGAATCGATGACTTGTTCGATCAACTATAAGGCGCCCAAGTATTCTCGAAATTGACTTGCGTTCTAGTTACTATCAACTAAAAGTCAAAACGGAAAGCATCGAAAAGACTGCCTTCAGGACCCATTACAGGCACTACGAGTTTCTCGTCATGCCATTTGGCGTCACAAATGCCCCAACAGCCTTCATGAACCTCATGAATCGAGTGTTCAAACCCTATCTTGATGAGTTATTCATTGTCTTCATTGACGACATTCTCATATACTCCAACTCACCAGAAGACCATAAGCAGCACTTGTGAACGGTTCTACAAACACTACGTGATCACAAAATTTATGCCATGCTGAATAAATGCAAATTTTGGATCACTAGTGTACACTTCCTCGGTCACGTCATTAACAAAAATGGCATCTCGATTAACCCCCAAAAAGTTACAACAATCGTGGACTGGCCACGACCTATTAATTTGTCAGAAATTCGAAGTTTCTTGGGTCTAGCTAGATATTACCGACTTTTCGTGCAAGATTTCTCAAAGATAGCATCACCATTGACCAAGCTAACTCAGAAGAACACACCCTTTGAACGGACTGACAAATAGGAGCGTTGCTTTCAAGAATTAAAAAGTCGACTTGTGTCAGCTTCTATACTACCACTCCCTAGAGAAACAGATAAGTTTGTAATTTATAGTGATGCCTCATACAATGGTTTGGGTTGTGTACTTATGCAAAATGGAAAAGTCATTGCTTATGCCTTATGCCAACTAAAGACTCACAAGAAAAACTACCCAACTTATAATCTAGAATTAGTTGCGGTGGTCTTCGCCCTCAAGATCTGGCGTCATTATCTCTACGGTGTAACTTGCAAAATTTACACTGATTACAAGAGTCTTAAATACCTGTTCACACAGAAGGAACTGAATATGATGCAACAACGATGGCTAGAATTTATAAAAGACTACGATGTAGAAATCCATCACCATCTAGGAAAAGCTAACTCGGTGGCAGACACACTGAGCCGAAAGACGACTAAAAGTTTGGCATGTACTCTCGTTTCCCACAAGATCAATGAACTACTCATCAATATAACCGTAGAACCCGCATTGATTAAAGAAATTAAAGCGCACCAATGTGAAGATAAACTTTTGAAGAGAAAGTACGAGGAGCAAAGGAGTACACCTGATCCTGATTTCACTATAAGTAATGGGATACTAAAATTTTGAAATTGAATTTGTGTACTCGACATTCCGGAACTCAAGAAGAAGATATTAGTGGAAGCTCATAGCTCGAGATTTACAGTCCACCCTGGCAACACAAAGATGTAACCATGATCTAAAGGGACACTACTGGTGGACAGGAATGAAAAGAGACATAGCAAGTCATGTCTCCAAATGTCTACATTGTCAGCATGTTAAAGCAAAACATCAGAGACCTACAGAAATGCTGCAATCACTCCTTATTCCTGAATGGAAATTGGAGCACATTACTATGGACTTCGTGGTCTGGCTACCACAGTCATTTTCGAAGAATGATGCAATATGGGTTATAGTAGACCGATTGACAAAGTCGGCGCATTTTTTTCCAATCAAAATCATGTACTCCCTTATTAAGTTTGCCACTTTATACATCAAGGAAATTTTTCGTTTGCATGGTACCCTAGTTTCAATCGTGTCTGACTGAGACCCCCGCTTCGTGTCTCACTTCTGGAACAAATTACAAGAAGCTTTCGGAACCACACTGAAGTTTAGCACTGCTTATCACCCACAAACTAATAGGAAATCTAAAAGAACAATCCAAACGTTGGAAGACATGTTACATGTATGCATGTTGAACCTCAAATGTAACTGGGATGAGCACCTACCTTTAGTGGAATTCACCTATAACAACAGCTACCAAGCAAGCATTGGAATGGCACCGTACGAAGCTCTATATGGAATGTGATGTCGATCACCTATATGTTGGACGAAAGTTAGGGACAGGAACTGTTAGGCCCCGAGATCGTGCAAGTCACAACTGAGAAAATCCAACTCATCTAACAGCGAATTCGCACTGCTCAAAGTCGCCAGAAAATCTATGCAAATACACGAAGACGGGACTTGGAATTTCAAATAGGAGATCATGTGTTCCTTAAGATCTCACCAACAAGAGGAGTTATCTAATTTGGAAAGCGAGGAAAGTTAAACCCATGTTATATCGGGCCATTCGAGATACTGGAAATGATTGGTCCTATAGCCTATCGCCTTACACTACCACCTGAACTATCCAATGTCCACAATGTGTTTCACGTTTTAATACGTCGATGGTATCTTCAAGATCCAGAACATGTTGTTGATTGAGAGAACCTGGAAGTTCAAGAGGATCTCTCTTATGAAAAGCAACTAGTGCAGATTCTCGATCGTCGTGATCAAGTTCTCCGAAACAAGACCATACCGTTGGTAAAAGTCTTATGGCGAAATCATTGTATCGAAGAAGCTACGTGAGAACAAAAAGTCAAATGCGAGCCAAATACCCACACCTCTTCGAAAATTAAGGTACATCAAGTTTAAGAACAAACTTCTATTTAGTTGGGGAGAAATGTGACACCCTAAATATTTAATTAATACCACAACCAACCACGAATAATAATAATAATAATAATAATAATAATAATAATAATAATAATAATGAAAATAATAAAATAAATAAGCTATACGTGTTATGTAAATTAATTTGCCATTGTGCTCATCAAACACATGATGAAGAGATTTATTTGGGGGCTAATTAATCACTAATTAATATGAGAAGATTAGCATGTATAGATGTAATTAAGCACATCAAGTATCATTAATTACAAAGATTTCAAATATACTGAGATGAAGGAGTGGGAGCCATCTGGACCACCTAGGATTAGGGAGGGGAGGTAATTCATCATGTGACACCCGAATGTTTTAAAATTACAATAAATAGAATTCAAAAAAATAAATAAATAAATAAATGATAATAAACAAATATATATATATATATATACATGTAATGACAAGAATAATAACTAAACAAATAATAATAAATAAATGCATAATAAATTGGGAATTTGATTATTAAAGAAATACGTTGTTAAACACTACACGTTAAATATTTTAGTAAGTGGTAAGTGGTGACTTATAGTTAAGTAGTAAGGTTTTTAGATATGAACCTAACTTATAGTCGTATATAATTCTAAGAGTCATCAAATTACCAAAGAGATAGTAACCCTTTAAACCCATAATTCAAGTCTCAAGACGTTGGTACAAGATAAGGGTTAAACAAAAGGGATAAGACTCTGGATTAGGATAAGAGTCAAAGTAAAGGGTCAAAGTAAAAAGGGTAAATTAGTGGGGGATTGAGAATGCCGCCACGTATACAACTATTGCTTGGGCTTCACACCTTGTTTAAGTATAAATAGGGAAGTGAAGTGCGTTGGTGTAGCACAGAAACAAAGTGAACGTAAGGAGTGTAACGGGGCAAGTGAGGCTCGGAAGTGCGAGGAAGTAGGGATAAATTTGTACTAGAGGTGAGTTATATTATACCTTGAGCTAGTATAATATGTTTTAAATATGTCTTGAGTTACCATAATATAGTTTACTTATGTTTTGACTCACCATAATTTATTTTATAAAAGTTATGTTTTATTAGTATATTAATAAAAGTTATGTTTTTCAGTTACTTGGATTATTTTCTGAACCCTATTTGTGAAAACCGAAACTCATGGATATGCTTATGTATATTTTAAAGAATATTTAACTATAACCTCATAAACAATTATGTTTTGTAAGTACCACCACGGGAGTCCCACGCCTTGGGGGACTTAAATAACCATTGGCCCCTGTTTGACCACTTTGTGGTCCCGTGTTTGTCATGGATCCATTGACTCCTATAGTGATTGTCACTTTGTGACCCCTGTTCTATTCCATTAAGTACCGTGGTTATAGTTAATTTTTCAGTTTCTGGCACTTAATTAATTTGTGCATTTAACTCAAATTATGTTAATATTTTAATGTTTTAGCTTAAATAAATATCCACAGCTATTTTGTGCCCTACACTCACAGTATAATATTTCTCACTCTGCTATGTGCTTATAGCTATTACCCCTTTCAGGTGACGAGGTTTAACGGGATCAAGATGGAAAATGAATCGCTGCGTTGTTTTGTTTTTTTTTAAGATTTCTATCTTTTATTATTAAACTTTTGTAATATAATGAAGTTCAAATGACTATGTTTTGCTTCTTTTAAATAAACAATTGGTACCCAATCATTTTGTTTAATTTATCTGCTTGTGTTGCGACTACAGAATTATCTGAATTATTTTATTTTTATCTTGTTACGACGCCGAGCCTTTGGGTACTGGGTTTGGGTCGTAACAAAAGTGGTATTAGAGCAATGGTTTTTTTTTAAAAAAAATATATATATATATATATTAATAAGAATAAATAAAAATATCTATATATAGTATAAGTTTTAAATCTTTTTATAATTTTCATTATTTGCAACTCACATTATTTAAATTGAAGTAAAAAAATAAAATAAAATAAAATAAAAATAAAAATAAATATAAATATATATATATATATATATATTAAACTCGCATTATTTGGTATTATGTGGTATGTCTAACGCAAATAAACCATGTTATATATATGTCTAAGCTAAGTTTTCTTGTGTTGTAGGAATGGCGAACCTAATGGTGTTATTCTAGTACGAGCCCCCAGAAGCTCATCTCCTCCCAAACCAATTAGAAGGCTGGGGTGACTAAGAGAGTCTTGTCAGGCAAACCCATCCAACACTTGACCATCTCATGGGAAGACCAGTTTATTTGCAGGCTGACCTCGATGAGGATTTATTGTTCTGGAGACTTAGCCAAGGTAGCACTCGTGAAAGGTACAAAGGACCGACCCACGTTGTTGGTCTTGCTTCGGACCGAGAACCGCCACATTTTCTAGTCGCACCCCTACCCGTAGGCTTTGCTGAGAGGAGGGGACCCGCATACCCAAGTAGCCACCTTCGCACTACGACACCTCCCCCACAGCACATTGCCTATACCCTAGCTGTGGACTTTACCGACGATGCATCATACTTAGAGGTGCCGATACGGATTACTGGACGGGAATTTTGGGGTTATGATCGCGATACTCCTGTTTACGTAGTCCAGGTAGTATGGAGCTGCTTTGGAGTGGAGCTCAGTAGGTGGGAGTTGGAGTCCATCATGCAGAGTGAGTTTCCGGGGTTATTTCATGGGCCAGTGTTCCGAAGCCAGTTCTCCTGGTGGCCTAACGGTCCATTCTAGACATCTGACCAGAAGACCCTTTTTGTGAGCTGACCATGATTAGTCTAATCCTTATATTTTTGTATCAGTAGGATTAGACATTAATTTGTGACCGCCAAACTAACGCTTTACAATGATGTATGTATATGTGGTATTAATGTGGTGATATTAATGTGATAGTAAGACTAATATGTTATATATGAATGTGGTGACATTAATAGTAAAACTTATGTATTATATATGAATGTGGTGTTAGTGTTACACCAAAATTGTATCAATATGACGTCACGCTTATATCATTTTACCTTGTAGTAATGGCCAATAAAGGAAATGAAACCGGATCATCAGTCAGCGGTACCATCCCAATGGAACAAATCATGGAAAGAGCAGTCATCAACTTTTTGCAGGCCTTGCAAACCAGCATAACCAATGGGGCATTAGAGAGACGAGAAGAATCGACTACGATTAAACAATTTTCGAATCTGAAACCCACTACGTTTATCGGCAGTCCAAACCCACTAGTAACAGAGGCTTGGGTCAGGGACATGGAGAAAATCTTTCGCGCGCTACCTTGCACAGAAAGACAGAAGGTGACTTTTGCCACCTTTACCTTCAAAGACGATGCACAAGAATGGTGGCTTCTTACCCTAAAGAAGGAAGATATTGTGACTTGGGCAAGATTTTTAGAGGTGTTCTATGAAAAGTATTTCCCAGATTCACTACGGGAACAAAAAGCGTCAGAGTTCATACATCTAAGGCAAGGAACCATGACAATGGCCGAATATGAAAGTAAGTTCACACAACTGGCCCGGTTCGCGACATATGTCATTCCCACCGAAGCTCGAAAAGCCAAAAAATTTGAAGCAAGATTGGATCCTGAAATTAAGGACAGGCTAGAGGTTTTGAAACTACCAACCTATGCGGCAGTGGTAAATCGAGCATACATTGCGGAAAAAGGGATTAAAACCTTGCGTTCCGGGGAACCAAGCCAGAGGAAGCGATTTTGGGAAAGAGATAACAGAAGACCCGGTGTTGCGCCTCCCAAGAAAGTAAATACGGGCACAACCAGTTCAACCGGTCCAAGCAATCAAAGTCTTACAGACCCTAAAGGTGGCACCATTCCAGCTTGCTCTACCTGTGGAAGGACTCATTGGGGACAATGCTGACAAGATACAGAAGCATGCTTTAGATGTGGCCAAGTTGGTCATTTACTAAGAAATTGTCCAAAGCTCGTCCGCCCCTTTGAACCAGTTCAAAAACCCGCAGTATCTGGAAGAGTGAGAAAGGACCAAAAACGCCAAGGAAGAGCTTTTGCCCTGGTGCCTGGAAACCCAGAAATTACTGAAAATGTTGTGTCAAGTACACTTTCTGTTTGTGGTCACTTAGCTCATGTTCTCTTTGACTCTGGCTCAACTCATTCTTTTGTTACACCACACTTTGCTACCAAGTTGACATGAACACCCGAACCCTTAGAATATGTATTATCTGTGTCTTTTCCTTCTGGAAACTCCGCCATTAGTACTGATGTATACAAATCTTGTACTGTATCCTTAAAAGGTGAAACCTTACACGTAGACTTGATACCCATTTGTATTAGTACCTTTGATGTAATCTTAGGAATGGATTGGTTAGCTGCCAACCGTGCCTCTATCGATTATAAAGCCAAAAAGGTCTTCCTCAGGTTGCCAAACCAGCTCGAGCTTGTCTTCAAAAGAACTGGAGCTTCTCCCCCTCCATGTATTGTATCCTTCATGACAGTTCAACGACTGCTAAGAAAGGGTTTTTGTGGCTATATCTGTTATGTGATTGATACTCAACAAGAGACCCCCACACTTGATGTAATCCCTGTGGTTTGAGAATTTCCGGATGTATTTCCTAAGGACCTGCCTGGCACCCTAGTTGATCGGGAAATCGAGTTCACCATTGAAACCCAACCTGGCACACAACCAATCTCAAAGACCCCTTACCTCATGTCCATGGCAGAATTGAAAGAACTAAAAACTCAACTCCAAGAACTACTGAACAAAGGCTTCATCCGACCAAGTACCTCACCATGAGGAGCTCCGGTACTGTTCATAAAGAAAAAGGATGGTACAATGAGGTTATGTATCGACTATTGAGAGCTAAATAAAGTCACCATCAAAAATCGGTACCCCCTGCCACGAATTGATGACTTGTTTGATCAACTGCAAGGCGCCCAAGTGTTCTCAAAAATCGACTTGCGTTCTGGATACCATCAACTAAAAGTCAAAACGAAAAGCATTGAAAAGACTGCCTTCAGAACCCGTTACGGGCACTACGAGTTCCTCGTCATGCCATTTGGCGTCACCAATGCTCCAGCGGCCTTTATGGACCTCATGAATCGAGTGTTCAAACCCTATCTTGATGAGTTCGTCATTGTCTTCATTAACGACATTCTCATATACTCCAAATCACCAGAAGATCATGAATACCACGTACGAAAAGTTCTACAGACATTACGTGATCACAAACTTTATGCCAAGTTGAAGAAATGCGAGTTCTGGATCACTAGTGTACACTTCCTCGGTCACGTCATTAACAAAGATGGCATTTCAGTTGACCCCCAAAAGGTTGCAGCAATCGTGGATTGGCCACGACCTACTGACATATCAGAGATTTGAAGCTTCTTGGGCCTAGCCGGCTATTACCGGTGCTTTGTGCAAGATTTCTCGAAAATAGCTTCACCCTTGACCCAGCTAACTCAAAAGAACACACCCTTTGAATGGATGGACAAGAAAGAACGTTGCTTCCAAGAATTGAAGAACAAACTCGTGACAGCTCCGATACTAGCACTCCCCGCCGAAGCAAAAGGGTTTCTAATTTATAGCGATGCCTCATACAATGGTTTGGGTTGCGTTCTTATGCAAAACGGGAAGGTCATTTCTTATGCCTTCCGCCAACTAAAGACTCATGAAAGGAACTATCCAACTCATGATCTAGAATTAGCTGCGGTGATCTTCGCCCTCAAAATCTGGCGTCATTATCTCTACGGAGTAGCCTGCGAGATCTACACTGATCACAGGAGTCTCAAATATCTGTTTACATAGAAGGACTTGAATATGAGGCAACGACGATGGCTAGAATTTATGAAGGACTACGATATAGAGATCCATCATCATCCCAGCAAAGCTAACGTAGTAGCAGACGCATTAAGTCGAAAAACGACCAAAAGTTTGGCATGTACCCTCGTTCCCCGCAAGATCCATGGGTTGCTCGCCAACATAATCGTGGAACCCGAATTGATTGAAGAAATTAGAGCCTGCCAATGTGAAGATAAACTTCTGAAGAAAAGTACGAGGAGCAAGGAAACACGTCTGATCCTGACTTTACAATAAGCAATAGGATGCTAAAATTTCAAAATCGAATTTGCGTACCCAACCTTCCATAACTCAAGAAAAGGATATTGGTAGAAGCTCATAGCTCGAAGTTTGCGATCCATCCTGGCAATACGAAGATGTATCACGATCTGAAGGAACACTTCTGGTGAGCAGGAATGAAGAAAGACATAGCAAGCCATGTTTCCAAATGCCTGCGTTGTCAACAAGTTAAAGCGGAACATCAAAAACCTGCAGGTATGTTGCAGCCACTCCCTATTCCCGAATGGAAATGGGAGCATATTACTATGGATTTTGTGGTCGGGCTACCGCACTCAGTCTCGAAGAACGATGCAATATGGGTTATCGTAGATCGATTGACGAATTCGGCGCATTTTCTACCAGTCAGAATCATGTACTCCCTCTCTAAGTTCGCTACTCTCTACATTAAGAAAATCGTTCGCTTGCATGGCACCCCAGTTTCAATCGTATCCGATAGAGACCCCCGCTTCGTGTCTCACTTTTGGAACAAATTACAAGAAGCTTTGGGAACCACCCTAAGGTTTAGCACGGCTTATCACCCGCAAACTGATCGGCAATCTAAAAGAACGATCCAGACCTTGGAAGATATGTTGCGTTTGTGTGTACTAGACCTCAAAGGTAACTGGGATGATCATCTACCATTAGTGGAGTTCGCGTATAATAATAGCTACCATGCAAGTATTGGAATGGCACCTTACGAGGCACTGTATGAAAGGAGATGTCAATCACCTCTGTGTTGGATGGAAGTCGGAGATAGAAAATTATTAGGCCCCAAGATCGTGCAAATAACGAGCGATAAAATTCAACTCATCCAACGACGAATTCGCACTGCCCAGAGCTGCCAGAAAAGCTATGCAGATACACGGAGACGAGACTTAGAATTTCAAATGGGAGATCATGTGTTCCTTAAGATCTCACCGACAAGAGGGGTTATCCAATTTGGAAAGCGAGGAAAGTTAAGACCACGATACATCGGCCCATTCGAGATACTCGAGAGGATTGGTCCTATGGCATATCGTCTCGCGCTTCCACCCGAACTATCCAATATCCATAATGTGTTTCACGTTTCGATGCTTCGTCGATATCTTCGAGATCCAGAGCATGTTGTTGATCATGAGAACCTAGAAGTTCAAGAAGATCTCTCTTACGAAGAGCAACCTGTACAGATTCTCGATCGTCGTGATCAGATCCTTCGAAATAAGACTACACCCCTCGTAAAGGTCTTATGGAGAAACTATCATGTCGAAGAAGCAACGTGGGAAACTGAAAGCTAAATGCGAGCCAAATACCCACACCTCTTCGAAAACCAAGGTACGTCAAGTTTGGGGACAAACTTCTTTTAAGGGGGGGGAGAAATGTGACACCCGAATGTTTTAAAATTACAATAAATAGAATTCAAAAAATAAATAAATAAATAAATAAATGATAATAAACAAATATATATATATACATGCAATGACAAGAATAATAACTAAACAAATAATAATAAATAAATGCATAATAAATTGGGAATTTGATTATTAAAGAAATACGCTGTGAAACACTACACGTTAAATATTTTAGTAAGTGGTAAGTAGTGACTTATAGTTGAGTAGTAAGGTTTTTAGACATGAACCTAACTTATAGTCGTATATAATTCTAGGAGTCATCAAATTACCAAAGAGATAGTAACCCTTTAAACCCATAATTCAAGTCTCAAGACGTTGGTACAGGATAAGGGTTAAACAAAAGGGATAAGACTCTGGATTAGGATAAGAGTCAAAGTAAAGGGTCAAAGTAAAAGGGGTAAATTAGTGGGGGATTGAGAATGCCGCCACGTATACAACTATTGCTTGGGCTTCACACCTTGTTTAAGTATAAATAGGGAAGTGAAGTGCGTTGGTGTAGCACAGAAACAAAGTGAACGTAAGGAGTGTAACGGGGCAAGTGAGGCTCGAAAGTGCGAGAAGTAGGGATAAATTTGTACTAGAGGTGAGTTGTATTATACCTTGAGCTAGTATAATATGTTTTAAATATGTCTTGAGTTACCATAATATAGTTTACGTATGTTTTGACTCACCATAATTTATTTTATAAAAGTTATGTTTTATTAGTATATTAATAAAAGTTATGTTTTTCAGTTACTTGGATTATTTTCTGAGCCCTATTTGTAAAAACGAAACTCATGGATATGCTTGTGTATATTTTAAAGAATATTTAACTATAACCTCATAAACAATTATGTTTTGTAAGTACCACCACGGGAGTCCCACGCCTTGGGGGACTTAAATAACCATTGGCCCCTGTTTGACCACTTTGTGGTCCCGTGTTTGTCATGGATCCATTGACCCCTGTAGTGATTGTCACTTTGTGACCCCTGTTCTGTTTCATTATGTACCGTGGTTATAGTTAATTATTTCAGTTTCTGGCACTTAATTAATTTGAGCATTTAACTCAAATTATGTTAATATTTTAATGTTTTAGCTTAAATAAATATCCATGGGTATTTTGTGCCCTACACTCACAGTATAATATTTCTCACTCTACTATGTGCTTATAGTTGTTACCCCTTTCAGGTGACGAGATTTAGCGGGATCAAGATAGAAAATGAATCGCTGTGTTGTTTTGTTTTGTTTTTAAGATTTCTATCTTTTATTATCAGACTCTTGTAATATAATGAACTTCAATGACTATGTTTTGCTTCCTTTTAAATAAATAGTTGGTACCCAATTATTTTGTTTAATTTATCTGCTTGCGTTGCGACTACAGAATTATCCGAATTATTTTATTTTTATCTTATTACGACGCCGAGCCTTTGGGTATCGGGTTTGGGTCGTGACACATCACCTTAGGGCCATTAGATAGGATGAGTCATCACCTAAGTTATGTGTATAAAAAGGGGGGAGGTGCTGTGAAGTGAGTACAAACGGAAAAATGAAGAAGAAAAAAAAAAAAAAAAAGAATCAGCAAAAAAAAAAAACAGAGAGCAATGGAAGGGCCGAAAACTAACGAAAATCGGAAGGAATTAGTAAGACTCAATCTTAAGGTGAGTTATATTATACCTTGAGTCACCATAATATATTTTACGTATGTTTTGGTTTATCATAATTTATTTTATACAAGCTATATTTTATAAATTATATTAATATTTCAATTACGTGGATTAGTTTCTGAACTCTATTTGTTTAAAATGAAACCCATGGATATGTTTGTTTACATTTTTGAAAATATTTGACTATGACCTTATAAACAATTATGTTTTGTAAGTACCACCACGGGAGTCCTACGCCTTAGGAAACTTAAATAACCATTGGCCTCTGTTTGGCCACTTTGTGGTCTTCTGTTTGTCATAGATCTATTGACCTCTATTCTGACTGTCACTCATGTGACCTCTGTTCTGGTTTGTTCTGTATCGTGGTTATAGTTATTTATTTACATAATTTCTGTATTCCAGTTTCTGCCACTTTGAATAATTTGTTTATTCAAATTGAGTTATATAAATATTTTAGCCTAACTAACTATCCATGGTTATTTTGTGTTCCCTATACTCTCGGCATAATATTTCTCACTCTGCTGTGTGCTTATAGCTGTTACCCTTTCAGGTGACGAGATATAAGGAAGACCCGTAACCTCATGTAGTGGAACCTGAACAAGAATTAATGTTGATCCATTATTTTGTTTTTTTTCCTTTTCTTCCTTTTATTTTTTTTTACCGAGAGCCGGTCACTGCATAATAAAATAAATAAGTAAAAGCCCTATAGATGTATTTTCTTTTATCAAAATAATAGAATGGAAATTATTTTTACGTTTAATTTTTCTTACTTTCATTTTGCCTCCGCATGCGCCACTTAATTTATTACGATTAGAATTAATTAGTAAGTTGCGATTCTAGCCCTAAGTCCCTGTGGTTGGATCGTGACAGTTTATGAGTCCGATCGAGTTGCACAGGTATCAATTTGGTTGCCCTTTCCTTCTAATAATTTTTCAGTGATGCCTCTTCCTTTATTCTTCTCTTTGCACTCTTGCATCTACTTCAAATTTTTTCCTCCTAAATATTTTCTTTTTTCCTTCTTTCCTTCTAAGTGCTAGATCAAGGTTGAATGTGCCGTCTAAGCAGCGAAACATGTTGTAAGCTAGCTTGAAGTTTGATATTAGGATCCATGTATTCAATGGAACTACTCTCTGTAAAGAACAACCAGAGATTTTGAAGATGATGATGAGAACAACCAATCAATTAAACAAGGGCTGAAAAGCAAAGTAAGAAGGCGAAGAAAAAAAAAAACCAATACGATGTCGTTTTGGCAAGCGTAGCAGGGAGGACCGCAGGGAAGTGCAGCCAACAATCCAAACTCGAGAGGAATTAAGGTACCATTTGGTTGTGTTTTCAAATTATCATTTCAATCAAATAAATAAATAAATAAATAATATATTTTTTAAAAAATTCATAATTAAATATACAACTTAAAACTCAAATTCAAAATTATTTTCAAAACTCAGAATTAAACATACAATTCAAAATTTAATTCAAAACTCAAAATTAAACTCTTTTCAAAACTATATTTTAAAAAAAATTTGTTTTATTTTTTAAAATTATTTTTAGAATCATGATTTGAGTGTGCAGTCATGTTTTGAGTTATGAGTTTTGAGTTGAATTTTGAAAATAGAAAATTTATTTGAATATAAGTTTTGAAAAGACTTTTTTGTTGTATTTTGAGTTTTGAGTTGTATTTTGAAATTTTTTGGATTTATTTTTTTAAAATATTTAAAAAATTTCTTAATTTTATTTTTTTAGGATAAATATTTTATATTTTAAATATTTATTTATTTTAATGTGCATTATATTTCGTACATTAGTATGTTGTATTTTATTTTAAATATTTTAAATATATTTTTTAATATTAAAAAATTTTAAAAATTATTTTTTTTAAATATATAATTTTTATTTTAAATATTTTGGTTACGATTTAAGTGTAGAGTTTTGAAAGTAGTATGCAGTTTCAAATTACATGTTTAGTTATGAGTTTTAAAAATAGTTTTTAAATATGACCGTTACTAAGCTCTCACATTCCGGCGAATTACGTTCGGAGAATGGTTGTTCGTCAGAGAAGAAAGACCACTTGATCTGAAGCACAAAGAAAATCAAGAGCACCTTGGATCCAGGGGATGATCCAATTACTAAATCACATCCGCAAGCACATGAACGAGACACAGAAGCATCTGACCTAGACTGTGCTGAAGATGATCTGGAGGAGAACAATCAGATCCGTAAGGATAAGGTTAGCACAGACTATTTGGATCCTACTATTAGAAGCAACGGAAACCGATCTTTCAAACAAGCTCTACTCAGATCTAGGTTTAATGAGGTAGGTAATGAAAAGAATTTCGATTGCGTTGTGGAAGAACTCTCTTCTAATGAGAAAGCTGACACCACAGACACAACAATGGCTGAAGGGTTGCAAGATGGCAGCAAAATAAATGGCGAAATCCCCAATATCAAACTCCCCGCGACACTTCTGAAAAAGGTCAGGGAACCGTGGAAGAACTGCTTGATTGTGAGGCTACTTGGGAAAACCATAGGATACAAACTATTCATGGCAAAAATGACAAAAAATTTGGAGCCTCCAAGCAGATTTTGAAGCTCTGGACATTGGGAATGGGTTTTTCGTAGTGAAATTTGACATGATAGATGATTACACAAAGGTTTACACTAGTGGCTCGTGGATTGTAAGGGACCATTATGTTACTTTGAGAAAATGACAACAAGATTTTAAATCTGATGATGCTGAGGAGGACACAACAGTGATTTGGGTTCGTTTCCCCAATCTACCCATAGAATACTACAAAGAAAAAGAATTATACCACATAGCTAAGTCTCTGGGAAGCCCACTAAAGGTTGACATCAACACCGCCATGGCAGCTCGAGGGAAGTATGCTCGAGTCTGCGTTGAAATTGATCTACGGCAATTTCACACGTTACTATCAGTAAGTATACCTATGGAGTTGAATATGACCATCTTCATTCACTTTGTTTTTATTGTGGCAGGGTAGATCATCGGAAAGAGATCTGTAGCGATCGCTCGCAACCGCTGCCGGTGGAGAAACAGTCTCAGAACCACAGTGAGGAAGCTACAGGGATGCAGGTGGACCAAACAAGTCATAGCCCAAACACAGATCCACTATTAGAAGATACTGGAGCAGGCAAGACTACCTATGGGCCTTGGATGCAAGTTACAAACCATAAAAAGAAACCTAAAGGCCAAGTGACTACCAGAGGGAACAAAGCCCAATCGGGTAATCGATTTGAATTACTAAGAGAGAACCAAGAGTCTGAAGCCTAGCTACAAAGAATTAGAGAGCAGAGCCAAACAAGTAGCAGTAAAAAAAAGGGATTTAAGTATAAGGCCCATGTAAGCCCAAATGAGAGGAGAGATATATGAAGTGGACTAGCTGTAAATGCTAAGGACAAAGCCGATGTAGAAATCAGACTAGGAAAGCCAGAGCTTTAGACCCCCCAAGCACGTCATCAGAGCTCTGACAGTACTGGTATGATTCATACACTAATGTCCATATTGCCCACAACCAATACCACAGTCACCTCCACACCCACCACCACTGTTACTCTACCTCTATTACAGACCAAACCTCCTCTTAAAACCAGAGTGCCTCCGAACAAAAATGGAAGCAGAAGGCGAGAACTACCCAATGGAGCATCACGTAGTGAATCAGAATAAAGTCACAGTGTACTTAACTCCAGAGAAAGAAGCGTTTCACCATATCGCCTCAAACGGGTGGATCGAGAAAATAAAATTGAAGATCCAACCATGGAGACAGATAAAAATGGGTCAGGAAAGGCATATGATATTCGTAATGGCAACTCAATCGATGGAGGACAACCTCAAGAGAGCAAAGGGGTATCTAGGGATTGATGACTAGGACCCATTACCTAACCTCACCAATACTCACATGGATTTGCTTATCTGGAATTGTAGGGGTGCTGGAAATAAGAAATTCAAAAGGAATTTGCGTGAGTTAGTACAGATTCATAAACCAGATCTACTGGTTCTTATGGAAACTAAAGTTGAATTAGCTTCAATGGGGATGTTCTTCAACCAAATGGGATTCACAACTTCAGCACATGTTGACCCTATAGGCCGAAGTAGTGGTATCTAGATGCTCTGGAACCCAAACTCTGTTACTGTACGGGTCACTGAGGCCAATTCGCAACTCATAACAGCTAAGATTGTTACACAAGAGTACCCTGAGTGGCTTCTTTCAGCCGTCTATGCCAGTCCTGTGAGCAGCAAGAGAGAGGAATTATGGGAAAGATTGGAGAACATTGCTCAAAACACCTCTGAATCGTGGGTGGTAGCCAGTAACGTCAATGATTTTGCTAGCCAAGAGGAAAAGAGAAGCCTGGCAGGTAACCCCCATAGTAGCCAAGATCATAGAAGAGCTAAAACTTTTGCTGGTAGGATAAACCGTTATAGTATTATGGACCTGGGATGTTCTGGATCGAAGTTGACCTGGACTAACAACCGAAAAGGCTGGGCCAACACAATGGTAAGGTTGGACCGAGCTATGTGTAACAGTGAATGGCGAACTAGCTTTCCTGAGGGACTGGTTCATAATCTTTCACGTACCTACTCTGACCATTCCCCACTGATGGTTTTTACCCAAGGTAAGTCCCCTTATAATCTTTCTTGTAAGCTTTTTAAGTTTAAGGTTGCGTGGATCTCTCGTGAAGAGTTTCAAGCAATGGTGGAGGATAATTGGATAAATAATCAAGACCCTTTATTGGCTAATCTTGATAATCTAGCTCGCAAGGCTAGTCTTTGGAATAAAGAGGTTTTTGGCTATATCTTTGGCGAAAAAGATTGCTACTTGGGAGAATTGAAGGCATTCAAAAATCCCAAGCAACCATCTATTCCCATAACCTTCATGTGTTGGAAATGGATCTTGTTGATCAGTATAATAGAGTCCTCTACCAAGAGGAATTTCTCTGGTTTCAGAAGTCAAGATCTAAGTGGATCACTCAGGGTGATAGAAACACTAAATTCTTTTACCTCTTCACCTTGACTAAGAGGAGGAAAAGGAAGATTGATGTGTTAAGAGGGGAGGATGGTGTTTGGGTTAAAAGACCTATTGATTTGAAACTGATGGTGACTAATTACTTTATTAACCTATTCTCTCTGAGTTCTAACCACACTTTGAGCCACTGGAATAACTTGGCCAGTCACACCCTTAGTAATGAGGACAACAGTAAGCTTATGCTCAATGTGACTGATGAGGAGGTTTGGAAGGCCGTTAACAATATCAAGGCTTTCAAAGCCCTGGGTCGAGATGGCTTTCAGGCCATTTTATATCATACTTATTGGAAGGTGATTGGGCTTGCTGTGTGTGAGTTTATTAAAAATTGTTTTGTTAACCACACCATACCCTCTACCATCAATAGAACCCTGGTTGCTCTAATCCCAAAACTGGACAACCCTGAGACTATTAAGCAATTTAAACCAATCAGTTTGTGCAATGTTACTTACAAAATCATAGCCAAAATTTTAGTTAGCAGAATCTATCCCTTTCTGTGCCATCTTGTGAGGCCTAACCAATGTAGCTTTGTTCCTGGTCGATCTACTAATGATAATATTATCATCTCTCGGGAAATTATTCACACTCTAAACTCTGAGAAAGGGAAAGTGGGAGGTATGATTCTCAAAATTGATTTGGAAAAGGCTTATGATAACATCTCTTGGGCCTTCTTGGAACAAACTCTCAATGAATTTGGGTTTGATAAGAATCTAATTGACATGATTATGTATTGCATGACCACTGTGAGCACTGCTATCCTTTGGAATGGGGAGCCTTTGGAGGAATTCAAACCTGAGAAAGGGCTAAGGCAGGGAGATCCTCTATCTCCCTACATGTTTGTTTTGTGCATGGAAAGACTTTCCAACATGATCAGTACGAAAGCTGTAAAAAATAAATGGAAAGGCATCCAAACGTCTAGAGGGGGTCCATGCCTAACGCATCTATTTTTTGCAAATGATTTAATGCTGTTTCAAAAAGCTGGTATGAGAACTTGTAATTCCATTAAGATCACTTTGGAAGAATTTTGTGTAATTTCGGGGCTTAAGTTCAATGCCCAAAAATCTAAGGTGTTTTGTGTCCTCCAATGTTGATAGGAGGATGGCTAGGGACTTGAGTGCTAAGTGTGGTATCCCCCTAACTTCTGACTTAGGGAAGTATCTGGGGGTCCCTCTTATGCATGGGAGAGTCACAAGAGGGCATTTTAACCATATCCTTGAAAGAATGCAAAAGAGTTTGGCTGGGTGGAAAACTAAAGTACTCTCGGTGGCTACCAGGACTACTCTTATTCAAGCTATGAGCTCTATTATAATGCTTTGCCGAAGAAAGTGTGTGATGAGATTGATAAGCTTAATAGAAACTTTTTTGTGGGGGGATACCCTTGAGAGAAAGAAAATTCACTTGGTGAATTGGGATAAAGTTTGCCAGTCAAAAAATGCTAGTGGACTTGGTATCAAAAAAGCCATTGATCAAAACCTGGCTCTTCTAACTAAACTGGGTTGGAAACTTTTGAATAAAGGTGATAGTTTGTGGTGCACTGTTCTCAGTTGCAAGTATTTGAGGAACTTTCAATTCTTTACTTGGCCTAAAGGGAAGTGCGCTTCCTTTGTGTGGTGAAGCATTCTCCAAACTAGGCATACCCTTAGAAAATGGGTGAAGTGGAAATTGGGCAATGGTGCTTTGGTAGATATTTGGAAGGATTGGTGGTATGGGGATCAATCCTTTGCGGATGTAATGCCCAACACACACCAAACCAACCATACAACTACTGAGGGTTCTAGTTCTGTGGCTGAGTTTGTTACTGATCATGGTGAATGGGATGTTGTCAGACTTTCTTTAATGTTCCCTCCTAATATTACCTCTATCATTTTGAATACTTCACATCCTTCTAACAATAACCCAAATAGTCCCAATTGGAAAGGCACTCAGTGTGGTGAATTTCTTGTGGCCTCAGCCTATGAATTAATCATAGGTAATCCGAGGTGTTAAGGAAGTTGGAGCTGGCTTTGGAAATTGAGACTACCTCAAAAACTTAAATGTTTTATGTGGTTGGTCTTCCAAGGAAAGCTACTTACAAACCATCTGAGAATGAAAAGGGGTCTCACCCCTGACCCAACCTGTTCTAGCTGTTGTGAGGTGGAGGACCTACAACATATGTTCAAAGATTGCTATAAAGCCAAAGAGGTGTGGCTGGCTTTATGTGGTAGACAGTGGTACATGAGGATGATTAGGCAGAATTGGCAAGATTGGGTTTTTTCAAACTCCAAAAATAAACATCTTTTTAATACTCATGCCACTTGGTCTACTGTGTTCATTGTGACTCTTTGGAGAATCTGGAAAAATAGGAATTTAGTTATATTTGATGATGCTTCACCTCTTCCTCAGGAGAGCACCAAATTTATTTTTGATTACTCTAAAGATATAGACTTCGCTTTTAATGTTTCAATCACATCCAAGGCCTGTACTTAGATTGATTAATTGGGTTCTTCCACTTGCAGGGAAAATTAAGCTGAACATTGATGGTAGCAGAACTGTGGGAGTTGGAGGAGGCTTTGAAGGAGTCTTTAGAGATGAAAGGGGCAGCTGGATATGTGGATATTATGGCAAGATGGATAGTGGCACGAGCTTGGAGACAGAGTTGTGGGCTCTTTACAAGGGCTTGACAGTGCTGTTGCAACAAGGAATGCATCGAGTGATCATTGAATTTGATGCTCAGCAAGTGGTGCAACTGATGGGAGAAGATACAACCGACAAATTCCCATTCAAAGAGTTGTTGGAGGATGCCAAGATCATCTTGATGTGAATGCACCATCCAACATGTGTTCAAGGAAGGGAACTTGTGTGAAGATGCTCTAGCTAAGCTGGGAGCTGCCCAACCTGAAGAGATATTGGTGGTAAAGGAACCACCATTTGAAACTAGGAGCTGCTTGGTAGCTGATATGGTTGGGCTCTCTAGTGAAAGAGCCTAGTTTCTGTTTTATTTCTGTTGTACCAAAAAAAAAATAAATAAATAAATAAATTGAGTTTTAAATTATATATTTGGTTACGATTTAAGTATGGAATTGTGTTTTGAATTTAAAATATTAAAAAATTAAAATATTTACAAAATAAAATAAAATATTTAAAATAAAAAATTTAAATAAAAATTATATATTTAAAATAAAAAATAAAATTTTCTTAAACATTTTTTAATATTTTAAAAAAATTAATCCAAAAATTTTCAAAATACAACTCAAAATCCAAAAACTCAAAACTCAAAATTCTTTTCGAAACTCAAAACTCTTTTCAAAATTTAAAATTCAAAAACTCTTTTCAAAACATTTTTCAAAAGTCATAACTAAACAAATTTTCTCTTTTCAAAACTTAACTCACAATTCTACACTTAAATCACAACTCCACACTTAAATCATAATTTCAAAAAAAAAGTCTCGTGCTCTCAAATCACTTCCCACGCCTTTGGTTAAGCGTTATCACTCTATCTTTACTTACACAAATCCACCGGGGGTGAGTTCAAAACCCAGTAGGAAGATCTTAATAAAGTATATATGTTTTAAGCAGTTTTATAACATGAATTATATGCAATGCCATGCTTCAAAATCCATATCTTTATTCGTTTTGAAACCACATGTTTCAAAATACATTATCTCAGTAAAATTAAAAATACACAAACAGTATGGTAAATATGACTCAGGTAATCCCTAGGCTACTGTCTGCAAGTAGGCATAACAACCACTATCAATCCCCAATTTACCGGCTCCTAATTTGAAGGCACGTGGTATCCATTTCGTGCGTGTTTTCGATCTTTCACCCTAGGCACTCAGGCCAACTTAAACATTACCAAACTATACCCTTTATCCAGACTTACCAAACATATTTACCCCAAAACCTTTCAAGATCATCAATTGTTTTATCAAAATAATAGCTCCATTTTCAAAACATAACTGTAATAATCAATATTCAAAGCTATGGAAGTAAATGTATGCAAATGCAATTATACAAAATTCCATAATTCTTAACACTTATTCCTCAATGTAATAAAATCATCCACATCTCTCAATGTTTTCAAGTGATAATCAATATCCACATCCATGTGACATATGACACAATCCAAATTCACAATTCACACAATTATCTAATTCCCATGGTCCAAGTATTCTCAACATACTATCCATGGTAATTTCTCAACAAACACTTATCCATTTCATAGATGATTTAACAAAATAACATACAAAATATTTTTCTTTATCTTTCTCTACAATTTCTATAGCGATCCCGGTATTCCCTTCCTTTATTCTTTGTATTCCGGACTTGGTTCCGTGGTTATGTTGTTGTCTTATTCTCATTTTCATCCTTTACTCTTTATATTTGAGTCTTGGGTTGTGTTGGGCAAGTTTGAAACTGGTTGGTTGTGTTAGAAATCAAAAGTTGATGCCCAAATCTTGGCCTTCACGCTCAAGCGGCGCTTTTGACGCTCGAGCGGGCCCTTTGTTGTTGCTTCTCTGCTCGAGCGGGAGTTTGGACGCTCAAGCGTGAATTTCCATCTCCTAGTATTTTTCTCTGCAGGTCTTCGTACGCTCGAGTGGGAGTTTTGAAGCTCGAGCGTAACCCTTTGATTTTGTTCCTCCGCTCGAGCGGGGAGTTTGGCGCTTGAGCGAGGACCATCGTCTGCAAAACTTCTGGAAGTGTGCAATCGACGCTCGAGCGGGGCTTTTGAAGCTCGAGCATGAGTCTGTGTCTCACGCTCGAGCGGGGCGTTCCACGCTCGAGCGGGGAGTGCATTATTTCAATCCGAAAAGTGACTTTTTGGATCACTTTTTGATTTCCTTTCTCTCTCTAACTTTTCAAAACCTATATTGGAGAGCTTCCCTCTCTAAAACCCAACGTCTCTCTAGGTATTGATCTAGTTAGAGTGATCTCTCACCTTTGTCCCTTTGTAAAAAGTGTTGTGCCTGGCGTGGGCTTCACTTTGATCCGAAAATTTCTTGATTTGGAGCATTTCGAGATTTCTACATCTTCTTCATTTGACCTCCGTATTTGAGATAGGGATAACTACTCATTATTATGATCTTTGGCTTAAACTTTTAGTCATTTTGAGTTAATGTTGAGGTTGGGTGATTTTGGGTGTTAGGGTTTCAAAATGTATAAAGAGGGGTTTTGTATTTTGATCCCTATAGAAGTGTATTTGCGTCTAGAAATGTGTTTATTAATGTTGTTGTCGATATTTGATCCTTTGGGTCAAAGTTGAGAAAATGGGAGAAAGCCCTAATTTTTGTTATGAATTAAATTATATAATTAATTTGAAAATGTTATGGAAATATGAAATTGAGTTGGGAATGATGAAATTGGCATAATATGAGATAGAATGGTGGAGTTGGATTTTATTAATCGCTCACTTTTGAAAATGTCGATTATATATCTGTTGAGGCATTTATTATCCGTTTAGAAATAACTACTTTGGGCTATCGGTGGAGGATAGTCTTGATTGTTGTAGACAATGCATGATAATTAGGCGAACTAAAACTAATCAATTGAATATGACGATTGGAATAATACATCAATTTTAAGTATTAATTGCTTGCTCATGTATATGATATGTGTTTATATACATTATGTTGTGTGGGAGGAGATAGAGGATGTACTCCATGGTTTATGAGGAGATAGGGGATGGACTCCTAAACCGGATGTTATTTGGAAGGAGATAGAGGATGGACTCCATTGATACAGCAAATATGTGTATCTATTGAAGTGCTGATACAGCAAATATGTGTATCTATTGTGAAGTATGGAAGTGTTTGAATGTGTTATTGATACAGCAAATATGTGTATCTATTGTGAATTATGAAAGTATTGTTGATATGGGCGATAGTCTCATTAAATTGTTTGGCCAGGTTCTGAGCCATAGTTATGAATTGAGAATTGGATAAGAAATGAAAAATGGAATAAAACATGGACACATTTGTCATGTAATTGAAATGGATTATGAATTGATTTGTGTGAGTTCAACATTAGTTATTGCTCATATTATGTTTAGCACATCTCTACTGGGCGTTGGCTCACCCTATATGGGACATTATTTTCAGGTTCAGGTATTATGCCACCTCTGAGATCTTAGCTTGGATAGTTGTGGGAGTTGAAGACTCTTTTGTTTATCTTTTGTTGTATTACATGTATATCAAGCCAAGGGCTTATCTTGTGTAGAGTTAATACTCTCTTTTTGTAACCAAGTGTTGACTTGGAAAGTTGTAAGCCTATAGAGCATTTACTTTTGTTGTCAACATGTAATACCTTTTGTAATGAATACTCTGATGAATGAAATTATGCTTTATTCTCTTATGTCTAAGCATGTTAAGATTGTGTGGTTTATGGGTTTATTTTGAGGGCGTTACAATTTCCCATACTCTCATGAGTTTTTCTCAAAATCAACTTTTTTCCCAAATCTCCAAAATCTAAGATTTTCTTTCCAAAAAGAATTTTTCTTATATATAAAATTTTTAAAAAAAATCATTTATAAATAGATTTCCAAGAGGCTCATATACTCATAAAATAAATCAATTTGGACAAATTCATGAGAGAAAATACTTTTCAACATACCAAAACTCAATAGATGTAACAACCTTGACCTATGATAAGCCGATTAACCATGATTAATTATGCCTAATAACTAATTAAGGGAAAATTCTGAATTAATTGCATGTGCATGTGCATTATTTGTGTTTATATCCGTCGGCGGTAGGAATATCTGTTTGTGTTGCTATTTTGTTATGCAAATTAAAGGCCTTATCGGCATCCAATCACGAAATTGACTTGGTATATGTGTTCGTTGGAATTTTTAGAATTTTATGGTAGGTTTAATTGAAATTCGATTCGGAACGAATTAATTAGAATAAATAAGATCCATTTGCTTAATTTAAGCCAAGTTTATTTAAGTCTTCTTAATTAAACCCATATAAGGCTCCTTTATGCCACCATTTATCTTTTTCTTCATCACGTCTTTGAACCTACACAACAAACTAACGTGAGAGAGAGAGAGAAGAGAAGAAAGTTGAAATTAAGCAAAGAATTGCTAGCATTTGGGAGGAACCTTAGACATTTGGCCTTCAAGCTCAAAGAATTAGCATTCTAGAGCAAAATTAGACATCTAAGGTAAGAATTCAACATTTAGGTTTGAGTTTAAGTTATTCCATACATGAATTCTAGAGAAGTAAGCTAAGTTAAGTAAGAATTGAACTAGGAAGTAGAAAAGAAGAGAATCTCATGCATGCATGTACATTTCATGGAGTTTGGAAATTGTTGTCGAAGCTTTTCTCTCTTGCATGTGGCAATTATAGCATGGTTTTACTAATTCACAACATTTTTCACCATTGGACCTCATTTGATTATATTTTGGAAGTTTTGAACCCAAGTCAATACATGCATGGTATGTATACACATAATTCACGTTTAAATTCGAAGAATCCACTTACTTTTGGGCTTTGATTTTGAGTATTGATTCTTAATCCATGATGTTTTACAAGTTTCCAATCGTTTTCTCAACTTTTGGGTCCAAATGATGAGTTTTGAGGCTTTGAATTTGAAATTTGCATCATGTACAGCAATCTGGAAATTCCAGATTCTGCTTCTCCACTCGAGCGACAGAACTTGCGCTCGAGTGACCCCTCTGTGTTTTGCACCCCCGCTCGAGTGACCAAAAGGCGGCTCGAGCATAAAATGCATGCTTCCAGAAGTTTACATGTTTTGCAGAACACTCGAGTGACAAAAGTTGCACTCGAGCGAAGACCTTAGTCTCACGCTCGAGCGACCGTCGATCGTCTGTCGAGCGTGAAAATCACACAACCAGTAGCGACCACTTACATTTTGCATGTTCGATCGAGCAAAGGAAGTTGCGCTCGAGCGAGACTCCTGTTTTCAGCAAGCTTTGTTAAATGTGATCAAGGGCATGTTAGCATCCTCATTGCATCCTCATTAAGATACAATAATAAGGATAAGACTTAGAAACACATGAAGAACAAAGTGAAATAAGTTAAGTACTATCCGAATGTGTGTTTCAATATGTATATTCATTCTGTATCTGTGTAGGTCACGCACCACAAGATATCTTATTTGCTTACTCTATCTGTTTGCTTTGGAGCCAACTGTGAGCAATAACTTTGTAACGTTATGTTTAACTATAATTATTTTCTGATGATATGAAATGATCTATTTTCTGAGATGCTATGTTCTGTATCAATGAATGATTGTCTATACATGGAAAGTATTCATGGCAACAATTATGTGGCTCAAGATTGTTATCTGTACCCGGTACTGGAGGTTCCTTTAGAGAACTAACAAGTTATCTGTTCCCAGTACTGGAGGTTCCTTTAGGGAACTGACAAGTTATCCGTTCCCAGTACTGGAGGTTCCTTTATGGAACTGACAAGTTATCCGTTCCCAATGCTGGAGGTTCCTTCATGGAACTGACAAGTTATCTATTCCCAGTACTAGAGGTTCTTTTATGGAACTGATAAATTATTCGTTCCCAGTACCGAAGGTTCCTTTAAGGAATTGACAAGAATGACCCTTAATGCTCTGTATTTGATCTGTTAGCACTACTGGATGTACCAACTGCTAAGCATGAATTCTGATTTCTGTATGATTCGATTAAGGCTATGAAAATGAATCTGTTTCTATTTACTAATTTGTTATGGGACATCATTCATTTAACCCTTTACTTATATTATTATTCACTGGGTTTTCGTTCACTTTTTATATTATGTATGTAGGTGAGCAAGCGCGTGACCAGGCCTAAACTGTTGCCTAGAGGGTTTTGGAGTCAGCCAGCCACTGTGCCTCCCGGGGAGGTTCCAATTTATAGAAGTCAAGTTTTGTGGACCATGCTAAGAGTTTGTTTTGTGTATCATGTTAAGAATGACTATGTTTAGTTTCGTTTTGTTTAGCCGTATACTGGGCTGAGTCCCTTTTGATAATACTTGTACGGTGTTGCATGTTTTACGAAGACATGACATAATATATATATATATATATATATATTATACAAAGCTTGAAACTATCTGCCTCATGTATGTCAACACAGCTCAATGAACTACGTATATTTTATATATTTGCTTCCGCAGCCCCTAACTGTACGTTATTCAGTTCAGAGGCCTTGGCTAATTCAAGGATTACTGGCCAGTTACGACGCTAAATCTACAAGGGTGAGTTTGGGTCATGACAATAGATTTCCAAGAGGCTTATATACTCATAAAATAAATCAATTTAGACAAATTCATGAGAGAAAACACTTTTCAACGTACCAAAACTCAATATCCCAAATTTCCAAACTTCCAACCCCATAATCCTATCAAAAGACAAAGACATGCTAAAAATCATATATATAACTCTAAGAAACCCCTACCTCAAGTTATGGAGAAGAGAAGAGAAAAAACCCTCAAAATCAACAATGTCTAAATCCGATCTCCATCACACAAGATGTAACCCTTACTGAGCTCTCCAAAATTGATGAAGGAATTTGGGTCAAATCATCAATGGATTTGAAGAAATCAAGGATTAAATGAAGTTTAATGAGAGTGAATGAAGAGAGAAGAGAGAGAAATGAGTTAAAAAGAGAGAGAGAGAGAGAGAGAAATGATAGAAATGAGATGGGTACTCAACCAAAGGAAAGAAAAGGAAAAAAAAAATTGGGCTTCCAGCTGTTCCCACACGTTCAGCACTCACCCTTGCACATGCGGTTATTTCATAATGAAACTCTTCGAACTCACCTCCTCACCGCACGTATGGCACCTAATTCCGCACATGTTGCACTTCTCCCGCACGTGACCACCTATCATGACCCAAACCCACCTCCATAGGTTTAGCATCGTAACCGACCAGTAATCCTAAGATTACCAAAGGCCTCTAAGACAAATTAGCAAAATAAGGGGCTAGCAGAAGCAAATATCAAAATACAATGTCCATAGAGTTGTGTAGACTTATATGAGACAGAAAATTTAAAACTTCATATTCATACATTATACTCAGCCTTATGTCATCACATGTACAGATAGAACAAAAGGGACTTAGTCCTAACTATAGAGTAAACAAAAGTAATCCAAACAAGAGAAAATAAACTTAGAACTTGGTCACAAAAGGCTTGTCCACATCACTATTTCGAAACCTCCTAGGGAGGCGCATTGGTTGGCTGACACAAAAAGATCCAAATTAGAAGTCTCAAGCCTATTCACGCGCTTGATCACCTATGTATATAATAATAAGTAATGAGCTGGAGCCTAGTGAATAACAATAGAGTAAAGGTTTTGTTGAATGATGTCCATAACAGATTTAGAAATCAGAATTCAGATCAGAAACAGATTCTTATACATATTCAAATTTGTAAACAGTTATACGTGGTACATCCATTAGTTAACAAAGCAAATGGTCATATAAGACCCATATACAGAGCAGATCAAATAGATGATTATGCATAATTGTCAAAGATGACCATATAGGTTTGACAGATAGTTCCTTGATTGGAACCTACATAGATCCCTGGTACTAGGTAAACTGATCACATATATCAAATATCAGATATCAAATAATAGATGCTAAGGATGCCACGATTGCATTTCATAAATTGGACAATCATTTATTCATTCAAGAAATATCGTTTCAGAAAACAAAGTATAACTTATTATGTAACGCCCTCAAAATAATACGTAAAACCCATCATTTTAGACATGCAATGATATAAGAAAATAACCATCTTTCCATTAATCAGAGTAGTTCTTACAAAAGTATTACATGTTAACAACAAAAGCAAATGCCCTATGGGCTTACAGCTTTCCAAGTTAACACTTGGTTACAAAAAAAAATAGTGCTAACTCAATACATATTAAGCCCTTGGCTTGAATTTACATGTAATACATCAAAAAAAAGCAAACAACAAAAGCAATCTGTCTGCCTCTAGCCTCCCAAGCTATGTCCTTGGAGGTGGCATGCTACATGTACCTGAAAATGATGTCCCATATAAGGTGAGCCACAGCCCAGTAGAAATATACTAAACCAACTATGAACAATGACAAAAATAACAGCATTCGATAGATGGCCCACACTGATATTCCCACTTATAACACATCACAGTTTCATGACATTCAAGTCCATGTTACATTTCACTTCTCACTTCCTTTCATCTTTGAGTTTGAAAACAAGGCTCAGAACCTAGCCAAATAACTTAATGAAATTATGACCCATCTTTAAAACACTTTTGGAATTCATGACGGATACACATTTTGATGCTGTATCAATAACACATAAACCACTTCCGTCCTTCACGAAGGATACACATTTTGGTGCTGTATCAATATAACATAGAAATACTTCTATACTTCACAATTGATAACGATATACATTTTAGTGCTATATCAAATCAATTCAAACATTTCCATAATCCACACTTGATACACATTGTAGTGCTGTATCAATGTCACACGAAATCTGGTTTAGAGGTCCATCCCCCATCTTCCAATAAACCGTGGAGTACATCCCCCATCTTTTCCCACACAATACAATGTATAGAAACAATTATCATATACAAATTCAATCAATCAATACACATTTTAGTGTTGTATTGTACCAACCACCATATTCAATGACTTACTCAATTGATTAGTTTTAGTTTGCTTAATCATCATGCATTGTCTACAACAATCAAGACTATCCTCCACCGATAGCCCAAAACAGTTATTTCTAAACAGAAAATAAATGCACCAAATGGATACAATATCAACATTTCAACTAGGTGAGTGATAAATGATCCAACTATACCCTTTAATCCCACACATTCCCAGTCTCAACATTTTCAATTCAATTTCTCATTTCTCATTTCTCAAAATTAATTTCACAAATTAATTTATCCACAATTAGGGCTTTTTCCCATAATTACAACACCAACCCTAAGGTTCAATTTTCATCAATAATCCCGACATCAAGTCCATTTTCCAATGTATTACATACTTAAAGGTTTTAAACTTTGAAAACCCCTCTTTTGAAAATTACCCAATGACCTCAAACTTTCTCGAAATCACCCAACAACCCCCAACATATCAAAATACCAAAATTCAAAGACAAAGCTCATAAGATGGAATAGGATATCCCTACCTCGAAGTTAGAGCTCAAACGAGGAAGTTGAAGAAAACGAAAATGCTCCAAATACCAAGATCCACGGATCAAAATGAAGCCCTCGACGATCAACACCCTTTTTACAAAGGCCGAAGGATAGGGGGACACTCTAACTAGATCAAACCCTAGAGAGAAGGGAGATCCTAGAGAGAGAAGCTCTCAAAAAGTGTTTTTAGAAAGTAAGAGAGAGAGAGAGAATGTAAAAAAGTGATTTTAAAACGCCCAGCTGCCAACTGATATACGACATTCCCGCTCGAGCGGAGAATAGAATGCTCGAGCGTTAAGAACAAAAACCTGGACACGCTCGAGCGCAAGGAGGCCCACTCGAGTGCCAAGAAACAAAAGCAAAACACATCCGCTCGAGCGCGAAGAACCAGTCCGCTCGAGCGTAGATTTTCACCTCTTAGAACTTTTTCAGAAAAGAACTACCCGCTCGAGCGCCAACAAGCCCGGTCAAGCGCTACCCACTCGAGCGCAAGAAACCCGCTCGAGTGTAGAAAACACACCTGCAGAAATTTTGCAGGGATACGAAATGCTGGAAGGGTGTAAACCCCTCTCGAGCGCAAAATGACCCGCTCAAGTGGACCATTCAAAAACTGGGCAACAACAATGGGAGCCAAAGCTCTACCAACCTATAACAACCAAGCCCAACACATCCTAAAACTCAAACAAATGGATTTAAAGGACAACAACAAGATAGATACAACTACCAACTCCACGGAACCAAGTCCGGAATATAACTGAACAGTAAAGGGACAACCGGGATCGCTATATATTATCAGAAAATACATATAAGTAAACAAATCTTTACAGAGTTGTTACTCACAAATAGCTCCAGAAACAAATCATGTCAGACATGTTAGACAGACAATGGCACATGACCTACATAAACACATGACAGATACATACTGAAACACAAACTCTGAGAACACTTGACTTATTATATTTTTTTCTTAGTGTGTTTCTAATTCATTTCCTCATTATTGTGGCCTAAACCATGGCTTAAGAATGCCTAAGATGGAATGAGGATGCAATTATGCACTTTGGAACACTTGGCGAAATTTCAGAAAATAGGGTAGTTCACTCGAGCAAAACTTTGGTCGCTCGAGCAGATTCCTTAGTCTGCAAAAGTACTGAGAGCTCGCATTTTACGCACGAGCCAACTTTTTGGTCGTTTTAGCCATGATCCTAACAAAGGTGAGTTCGATCGAGTGAAGCTTGGTCGCTCGAGCCAACTTCACTATCTACAAAATTTCTGAGAGTTAGCAAAGTACGCTCGAGCGAAGAATTCGCCGCTTGAACGAACCCTGCGAACTCTGAAATTTTTAGATTTGCTCTCCAAGTTCAAAATTCAATCTTTTTGCACCAAATCACATTCTTTTGGGACAAAACTTAGGAAAACACTTAGAAACTCATAAAATCAAGAATTAAAGATCAAGTCACAAAATCGAGGCCCAAAACCATGTCAATCCTTCAAAATTATACTTTGAACTTCATCGTATATACATGTATGTACTGATTCAAATTCTCAACTTCCAAAACATAAACATTTAGGATAAAATGGTATGAAACATAATGAATTTCCAAAACAAGCTTAAATAATTACATGCATGTAAGAGTTCTTGGAAAATGATCTCAAAATGTGATGAAATATGCATGGATGCATGAATTGTCTACTATTCCATCATCCTTAGTCCAATTCATGTAGTTAATTCCTAAATTCTCTTGAATTCACATGCAAATTAATTTAAGCTCGTATTGTGAGAGTTAAATTCTTACCTAGAGTCCTTAATCCCTTGAATTCAAGCAATTTCTTGAATAATTCCTCCAATTCTCTTCAATCTCTTTGGCAATTCTTCTTTTTCTCTTCTTTGATCTCAATCTCTTCCTCTCTCACTCTCTCTCTCTCTCTCTCTCTCACACATTTTGACATCAAAGATAATGAAGAAAATGTGAAGTCTAGAAGTTATATTAGCCTTATATAGGATCATTTAGCTTAAGCTAATTAAGTGCCATTAAACTCATTAATCTAAATCAAATTAATTAATTTATTCTAATTATTTGATTCAGAATCAATTTCTAATTATACTTACTGTAAAATTCTAAAAATCCCAAATAACACATTGACTTAGTCAATTTCATGTTTGAATGTCGATATGACCTTCAATTTTCATTACAAAACAGAATTTCAGACAGATATTCCTACAACAGACAGATAGAAACACAAATAACACATAAGATGCACAATTAACTCACAATTTCATCTTAAATACTTATTAGTCATTCTTAATTACGGATTAGTAGTTAATTACGGATCGGGGTTGTCACACCTCTTCACTTGCAATTATTTCAGTTGCCAACCCTCAAAATCACTCATTCACTACATGTGCAGCTCAAATTACACTCTCGAGACAAGAAAACTCAAGCTTACACCAAGCTTACACCAACCCCTGCACGTGTAGCTTACACCAAGAAAACTCAAATTACACTCTCGAGAAAAGAAAACTACAATTATTTCAGTTGCCAACCCCTGCACGTGCAGTTTTCAAGCTTACACCAACCCTGACTCCAATTACTCTCTCAAGACAAGAAAACTCAACTCCAGAAACACTATGCAGATGTTAATTCGAGGAAGATTTCAAGAGTAGTGAACCTATACGGCCGATGCGGCCTTAAATTGGTTTCAAAATCTTGAAAACGAGGAATTAAACATGATTAAGAGGAGAATAAAGCGGGTTATATGCCTGAGACATCACACTGCACATACCTCCTAGGTATATGTGCCATACATGCATGCACAAGTACGTGGTTTCATGTTTTTAGACCCTATTATTGCCTAAGTAGGTCCGATTGACTCTCAATTAACGTTTTTATATGAAATTTGTCAATAATTTTGGAAATGTTTATCAATTCAGACTTAACCAGACTTTTCCTTCCCTCTTTCTCCTAAGTGGGACCAAAAAGTCAGGTTTTAGATAAAAATGGGTTTAGGGGTAAAATGATTATTTTTCAAAAAGATGTTTTGTCACGACCCAAACCCGCCCCTATAGGTTTAGCGTCGTAATCGACCAGTAATCTTGGGATTACCAAAGGCCTTTGAACAAATCATCACATAATAAGAGGCTGCAAAGTCAAATATAGAAAACATACATAGTCCATAGAGCTGTGCAGACATACATGGGACAAAAATTTAAAACTTTATATACATAAGCGTGACGTCATATAAGCAATAGTCTTATGTCACCTTACATACAGATAAAAATGAAATCTTGGATCACAAAACATTGACCACAAGCAGGTTTCGGAACCTCCGCGGGAGGCACTATGGTTGGCTGGACAAAACTAACTTCCAGGCAACAACTTAGGCCTGGTCACGCGCTTGATCACCTACATACATTAATAATACGATGAGTTGGAGCCCAATGAATAATAACAGAGTAAATGTTTTAATGAATGATGTCTATAACAGATTTAGAATTCAGGTTCATATTCAGAAATAGATACATATTCATATTCATGTTCAAAGTTCATACATTTCACATGCTCATACGTAGTACATCCATTAGCGTTAACAAATTCGATGATCCATAAAGGGACAGCCATAAATGCATTTCGATGACCCATAAAGGGATGGCCATAAATGCATTCCGATGACCCATAAAGGAACGCATATCATATGATGCTAAGGATGCCACGATTATATTTTAGAAACTTGGATAATCATTCATTCATATAAAACATAGTATTTCAGAAACTAATCATTTCATATCAACCAAAAAAAAAATAAAGTTAAACATAACTTTACATAGCTATTACTCATAGATGGCTTCAATAGCATATCAGATGAATCAAACAAACCAAACGGCTAAGGCACGTGACCTACCCAAACGCATAGCAGATACACATTGAAACACACATTTGGAAAACACTTAACTTATTTCATTTCTATCTTAGTGTGTTTCTAACTCTTATCCTCATTACTATGTCTTAATTAAGGCTTAAGAATGCCTAAGATGCAATGAGGATACCAAAATATGTGTTGTAACACTTAGTCAAATTTCTAAAAACAGGGTCTTCGCTCGAGCGCAGCTTTGGTCGCCCGAGTGGATTGCAAAATTCTGTAAAACTTTTGGGAGCTCTCATTTTACGCTCGAGCGCAACTTCTGGTTACGCGAGCTAGGGGTCAAAAACAGGCACGGTCGAGCACAGGTTCCCTTGCTCAAGCAGAGGCTCATGTCTGCAAAAGTACTAGGAGCATGAATTTTACGCTCGAGCCAACTTTTAATCGCTCGAGCGAAAGTGCAAAACAAAGAGTGGTCGCTCGAGCGCAGAATCTGTCGCTTGAGCGGTGATGTAAAATTTTGGAATTTTCAGATTGATGTTTAAGATGCAAAACTCGATTTCAAAACTTTAAAACACATCCTTTGGGCTCAAAACTTGAGAAAACATGCCTAAACTTGTAAAACATCAAGAATTAAGGATCATTTGGCAAAATCAAGGCCTAAAAGTAAATCAGTTGTCTAAAATTCAACTTGAAACTTTAAAAACATAACATGTATGTAATGAATTGAATTCAAAGCCTCCAAATCATTGTCAATATCAAATAAGGTAAAATGATGGAAAACATGATGAATTCCCAAAACTAAGGTACAATTGCTACATGCATGTGAGAATTCTTGACAATTAAGCTCAAAATGTAAGAAAATATGCATGCATGCATGGTATGACTTAAATTCCTTCATTTCTAGCTCAATTCTCATGTTTAAACACTTAAATCTCTAGAATTCTTACACTAATGTCTTGAATACAAACTTTAGGAATACAATTCTTACCTAAAGTGCCCAATTCTTTGAATTCTAAGAATTTCTTACACAACTCTTCCAATTTCTTTCGATTGTCTAGCAATCCCTCTCTTTTTCCTTCCTTAAGCTTCAATCTCTTCCTCTCCCTCCCTTCTCACATTTTTTATGAAAAAAAGATGATGAAGTGTGTGTATAGTGGTGGTATGAAGCAACATTAGGCTTATATAGGTGCCATTAGTGGAATTAATTAATCGTTGCCTAGATTAAACAATTATACTTATTTTATTCTAATTATTTGGTCCCGAATCGAATTTCAATTAAACCTACCATAAAATTATAAAAATTCCAAATACCACATACCCTAAGTCAATTTCGTGATCAAGCACTGATAAGGCTTTCAATTCGCAAAATAGAACAGATGCACAAATAGATATTTCTACGACAGATAGATTCAAACACAAATAACACATTTCATATGCAATTAATGAGAATTCCTTCTTAATTACTTATTAGGCACGCTTAACCATGGTTTAACAGTTAATCACAAATCAGGATTGTTACATGTGTTTGGTTTAAAACGAGGTGATATAGCAGCTCATAACAACCTCAATTATCTCTAGGGATGTAGTAATTACTATTTCAACATCGGAAAGCTTTCAAGTGCTCGAAGTCTTAGGGTCAGTCAAAATGAGGAGTCTACACTCACCAAAGAAAATGCTCTGCCGGCAATTGCAAATACCCTATTGGCAATTATAAGATAGCATTTCTTAAAACGTTGCAAAAAAACACATAAGTGGCATTTATTAAACATCTTTAAATTAAGACAATGGCCGCGTCTTTGGCATTTCATACAAACGTCACTAGAATGTTTTAGTGGCATTTTTCAATGTTTAGGTGTTATTTTTGAAGCGTCACTAAATCTTTTTTTTTTTTTTTTTTACAGTTACTTACTAGACGAAGTTGTGGAAGCATTGATGCCTGTGAAACAAAAGAAGACATCTAAAGAACATAACCAAGCAAGAAGTTAAAATCTAAGAAATAAAAAGGTAGAAGGCGAAGGATGTTGATTTGTCGTGATCTAGACAATATAATATATCATTTGGCTTTTAATGGGCATTCCACAAGTCTGAATATAGGGCAAAGTACACAGGTATTCCTTTCATTTAACCTCTTGTGTCATTTTGGTCTTTACACTTTCAATTGACTCAATTTTAACTCTTAATTTTAGAATTTGTGTCAATTTGATTCCATAACAACTCCATTAGGCATTTTGACAAAAACTTATCATTGAGTTGGTTGAGGTTAAGTAATTAAGTTGGGTAATTCTATTTCCATACACCAATTTCACTCAATGCACACACTTAATGAACACATTTTCAAAAAAATAAAAAAATCTCAGTATACATCTTTCTAATTCAATAATATACTCATCTTCAATTTCAAAAGTCTAATTTTTCTTCCATCCACCCATCCCTCATTCGCCACTGTTTCTACCATTCTTAGCTCTCCATCACCACCACCGCAGCCACTCCTAACTTATCCCCTTCTATCATAGACCTTTATAGTCAACCTCTAAAGTGAATGGTTCATGGTGAGGAGTTGTGGAAGTGTATGGTTCATAACGAAAGGTGGTTGCAAGCAATGAGGAAAATAGGCGATGGGAGGAGATGGCAGAGGAGCGAGGTGGCACTAGAGATAAAGGATAGTTGTAGTGTTTTAGAATTAGAGTTTTGGTGGAAGAAGATAAGGATATTACGATGTTTTAATTCTAGGACAAAATTGTATTAAGAAAAAAATTCATTAAGTATGTGAATTGAGGGAAATTGGTGTATGAAAATAGAATTACTTACCCATTAAGTTGTGCAAGTTTACAATTTTGCACATAAAATGATGACACGTCACTTATGTGTAGAATTTTCATAAAAAAACTACTGATGGTTTGTCACGACCGAAGCCATCCCCTAGAGGTTTAGGCCATGATTGGCCAGTAATCCCATATTACATTTGGTCTCAAAGACAAAATCAAATCATAATATGATAACGGGGCTTAGTGGAAGCAATAGCAAAAATCAAATAAGTCCATTGAGCCATACATGACAAATTTTATAAATATTTTAAACTTTAGTCTTCACACATAGATACAAATACAATAAATATAAATATCTTACATAACTTCCAAACACAAAACAAAGCTCTCTAAATAACAAAGACAAAAGTAAACAAAAGAAAGGGTTGACAAGCTTGGCTCCTCTTGAGATCAAGTAACGCCCCCCCATCACGAAGGCACTCCAAAAACGGCTTCACAAAAAGGTGGACTCCCGAGGCATCTCTAGACTTGACGATCCATTTTCTCACCTACATATATATAAGGAAGAGGGGTGAACTAAAGCCCAGTAAGTAATATCAAAATAAAGAGGTGAGATGATTAAAGTCCCATACATTACAAATCATGCCTTGCATTTTCAAATATCAAATAACAAAATCAAATCGAATATTTATCATATCAAAATCCATTAACCAAATGTCATACATGGTACATCCAATAGCGTAACAAAAAGGCCTGAAGGCCTAATCAAAGGGACCACAAGGTCTAGCAAAGGGACCACGAGTGTCATGACCAGAACCCGCCCCTATGGATGAAGGTCATAACCGGCCAGTAATCATGAGATTACCTACGGCCTCAATCAAATTCAGACATACTTTAATAATAATAGGGCCAAACGGAAGCAGACTTAAAGATTTGTCCAATAAGCTGTGCTTATATGGGCATGGCAAAATTGTTCCAAAAACACACCATAATAACTCACATATATACAGAATTTAACATCTTTGTACATCCAAGAACTTCAAACTCATAGCAACCAAACAAACGCTTATATACATAGATGATACAACATATTCACCAAGATAACAAAAGAGTAACATAAAAAAAAATAAATAAATAAAGAAAATAAAGAAAAAAGAACAAAACAAAGTCTCAAACGTGAGATATTCAGGTTGACTCCTCTAAACTGACATCCTCTCACATTCTTTACTGAGGCTGGGTTTGGACATCTCTTTGCCCCCCTACATGCACATAAATGAGAGTGAGTGAAAACTCAGTGAATAATATCAATATCAAAATGAAGAAATTACATGAATGAAATTCATAACGGACATATCAAACGGCCTTAGGCCCATCCATATTTCCATCTAGTACGTCAAACGGCCTCAGGCCCAAGCATATCAAATGACTTTGGGCCCAATTCATTCTTATCAAACGGCCTTGAGCCCAATTCATCGTTATCAAATGGCCTCGGGTCCAATTCATTCATGTCAAACAGCCTTGGCCCAATCATTCGCATCAAACGACCTTTGGCCCAATCATTCGTATTTGTGTGCATTTCACACTTGAGATTATAAACATACCATAATTATAATCACATTCCAACGGCCTTATCCAAACATTGGCATAACGAATATCCAATTCAATTTACCAAATCCGTGGAGCTCGTATATAAGTAAACACCTAGAAGGTAACATATTTCAATAAATTCTTATTAAGATATTACTCATAGTGCTCTGCCGGTAGATTTGCCCTTGCGTTTGACCCTACACATTTCATAACATATCGGGTTATGAGCGATTCATTCCGTTCTTAATTTATTTATTTCTCTTAAGCCTCTTTCTTATCCTTTTAGGTTAATTATAATGCACAATGCATGCCTAAGAGTGCTTAGAAATGAAAGAGAACGGAAAACAAAACACAAATTAACTTTTCAAAATTTCTGAAACAAGGCTCCCTGCTCGGGCGCAGCTTTGGCCGCTTGAGTGGACCCCTTTGGTCTACAAAAGTACTGGTTGCTTGCAATTTACGCTCGTGTGAGACTTCTGACGCTCGAGTGAGAAGTTTTGCAAAACAGGGTACGCTTGAGCGTAGCTTTGGCCGCTCGAGCCTCCGTGTATTCTCTGTAAAACTTCTGGGAGCTTGATTTCTACTCTCGAGCGGCACTTTCCCCACTCAAGCAGACAAGCCGAATTCTGGATTTTCCAGAACTCTGTTTGAGCTTTAAACTTGGTTCCAACCGATGTAACTTATATCATAAGGTTCATATTTCTACCATATAACTTTTAACATGAATATAAAGGCCAATTTTACAAGATTTGAACCTCAAATTCACATAAATCCATCACATAAACTCAAATCATATCAAACTCACTTTATAACTTCAAAACTCATGCAAATTAATTTCCATATCATTTTGAATTATACATGCATGTGAAATATAGGCTTCATTTTCAACTTAAATAATACAAATGATGATCAACTTCATGAAACTCAACATTATCGTGCTTGCATGTGCCAAATAGCCTTCAATTTATCATAAAATGCATGTTTGTACTCAAATATGCAAACTCGTGACAATTCTTTACATGCATGTACATACAAACTTCAAAATCATCAAATTCAACTTATTTCATATTCTTGATTACAATTTATCTTTGAGTTCACATAGTTACAACTCAAATTCATGAATTCATGTCTAATTACTCACCTAGAGGCTCCAATCTTCCAATTTCTAACTAGTTCTTGAGCCTAGCCCTCCAAATCTTGAATTCTCTAGCAAAAATCTACAAGGATGGCTTCTCTCTCTCTCTCTAAACCGGCCCTCTCTTTCTCTAGAATGTGATTTCAGCCAAGATGAGTTCAAAAGAAGGAATTTTAGTGTACATAGGCCTATTTATAGGCTTGCCTAATCAAATTGATTAAGGCTAAGTAATGGTGCTCTAATTTAATCATATTGAATCTAATTATTTTGATCTGAATCAATTTTTAATTAAATTTTACCGTAAATTCTAAAAATCATGCTAAACACAAAAATACAGTCAATTTCACTTTCTGAAGTCTCTGCGACCTTCAATTTAAATTCTATAGTAGAAAATCAAATAGATTTTCCTACAACGAATAGATAAGAATTCAAACACACACATAATCATGTCAGTGGCACTCAAAATCATATTAAGCACATAACCATAATCATAATTAAGATTAATTAACATAACACGGGACAGGGTTATCACAACGAGGGTCTATATGAAGGGACCATAAAGTTCTAACAAAGGGACCACGAGGGTCATTCATCAGAAATCTCTGTAATCGAATAATTAAAGGGCCATGATATTGTTTCCCCTAAGCGAGGGCCTGACTAAGGATGCCACAAATATTTTTGCAAAATGGACATTCATTTATTCATATAAAATAGCATTCAAGTAACGAATCAAAATACTTTACAAACGTATCTTTATAGAGATACTACTCATAGTGGGCTTGTACAGATGTTGGGCTTCGGGTGACCACCTACACAAAACACATAGCAAAGATACACAATGAAACACATGTACTAAAAAAACATTATATCTTTATTCGCTTTCCTTAAGTGTGTTTCTAACTTACTCCTTTAATGATGCCTAAACAATGCCCAAGAATGCCTAAAAGAACATGGGAATGAAAATATGCACATGAGAGTGTTTTTCAAAATGGCTGAAAATAGGGTGTTCACTCGAGCGCTCATTTGGTCGTTCAAGCGGTCTACATGGTCTGCAAAAGTTCTGGATGGTGTTAAAGTGGGCTCGAGCCGTCGCTTGGTCGCTCGAGCCAAGTGTAATGCAAAAATGGGTTCGCTTGAGCGTACACTTGGTCGCTCGAGCCAAATGTAAAGTTCTGTAAAAATACTGGGAGTATGTAAAGTGCACTTGAGCGACGAATCATCGCTCAAGCGAAGTGGTCGAATTTTGGAATTTCTAGAACATAATTCAAGTCTCAAAACATGGATTTCTAAGTTCAAAGCATGTATGGTTGGTAGAGACATGTACAAACACTTATAACTCTTGAATACATGATCATTTTCAAATCATAGACCCAAACTCTCTTTCTATCTTCAAAATAAAACCCAAAACTTCACAACTTTGCCATGCATGAGGAGAATTCAACTCTTTCCTTTTCAAAAGGTCTACATATGAAGTGATGAGTAATAAACCATGAAGAACCCTTAAAGATAACAAGTATAAGCACCATGCATGTAAAGATTTTGTGGAAAATCAAGCTTAAAAATGATGAAATATACATGCATGTCCATATTTAATACATTCTTACTAAATTCAAGTTGATTCCATCATTTTCTTTTTAGTTACATGTAAATGATCCTATATACTTCATGAATTCCAACTCTTAGATGAACTATCTACAAAGATTAATGTTGTAGTTCACCTAGAGCTTGAATTTGAAGATTTCTAACTCAATTCTTCAATTCTCATCCTAATCTTCACAAATTGAACTCTTCTCCCTCTAAATTGAAGCTTTCTATCTCTCTAAGATCTCAGCCAAGGATGTGAGGAAATGAACTCAAATAAGCTTATAACACATATATATTGTGATAACCCCGACCTCCGTAATATTATATTCAATTATTTCAATAAGCTTAATTTCATGATTGTATATTTAATTGTGTGATTGTATGCTTAATTTTGCGATTATCTGTTGATACATGGTATATCTATTTGCTTATCGACTTAGAATCAAAAATTGAAAGTCTAAACGCCTTCAGAAACCAAAATTGACTAGCCGAATAAACTAATTAGAATATTTAGAATTATGGCAACTTTAATTAAAATTTGATTCAGATCAAAATAATTAGAATAATTGATTGAAATTAATTAGAATTAAGTGAAATTGATTTGTTCTAAACAAGCTTAATTAACTTTAGTTAATTACACCATATATAAGCCAACTCATCACTTGAACTCGCATAATATACATACATGAGCTGAGATTTGAGAGAAGAGAAGGAGAATCAGTTCTAGAGAGAGAGGGAGAGGAGAATTTGTGGGAGACTTGAAGATTTGAGCTAGGATTTCACTTGAACTTAATTCTAGGTATGATAATCACACTAAATTCTAGTAGATAATCCATAAAGGTACTGAATTCACCAAGATATGAGGCCTCTTGCATGAATTTAGTAAGTATATGCTAGAATCATCATAGTTATGTAAGGTTTGAGCATGATCATGTACATGCATGCATAATTGAGTATGGAATTCATGAAATTTTTACATGCATGGTACTTTTACACCTCAACTTGAAGAATTCTTCATGTTTTCATACTCTTCATGTCATTTGATCATGTTTTGAAAGGAGAGAATTCAAGTTAAGACATATATGGTTCATAACTTACAATTTTAGATCAAATTTGAGAAAATGGTGCATGATTTTGAGTGATTGGTTTCAAATTGAGAGTGTTTTCATGTTACATAATGTTTTTCCATGTTTTTGTACCCAACTTGCGAGCTTTGAGCCTTTGGAAACATGTTTTGAACTTCAAACACAGTTTTGGAAATTTCAGAATTCGACTAGTTCGCTCAAGCGCAGAAGTAGCGCTCGAGCGTAAAAGTTAAGCTCCCAAAAAATTTACAGACAATTGCACAGTGGCTCGAGCCGCAAAAGTTGCGCTCGAGCGAACCCTATTTTGCATTACTCATGGCTCGAGTGACAAAAAGTTGGCTCAAGCCTAAAAATCAAGCAACCAGTACTTTTACAGAGTTTTGCAGACCGCTCGAGTGACCAAAGTTGCGCTCGAGCGAAGGCCCTGTTTTCAGCAAATTTTGACTAACTCTTTTAAGTGCATACTTGCATACTCATATCATTTCAAGTACTCTTAGGCACCAATTTAACTCATATAATCATGGAATGAATTAGGAACACATAAGAAGAGTTGAATTAAAGTGAAATGGTTATCGAATGGTGCTTCAATTGTATATATGTTCTGTGTTTTGTACAAGTGGATGTCTGAGACCTAGCATCGATAGAACCCACTGTGAGTAGTAACTTTATAACGATATGTTCAAGTGATATTTATTTTCGAAATTGTTATTATTCTTGAAACGTTATGATGATTGATGGAAATGATTTATTGAAATGCTATTTTCCTTAATGAATGAAGTTCTATTTGAAATTGAAATCGTGACATCCTTTAGTGAGGCTCTTGCTTGGGGGAAATTAATATCATCGCACATTGTTTAATAGGCCTTCGCCCTAGGAAAATAATACCGTGGCCCATTGGATTAATTGAAACACAGAAATCTCTGATGTTAGACCCATATGGTCACATTGAACATGGAATATTGATTGACACATCGTGGTCCCATTCAATGACCCTTGTGGTCCATTTGTCATTAAAGCATTGCTACTCTACCAGATGTGCCACGTAAATTGAATGAAATGGCTATTGATATCGAGTTTTGAATAGAATTGGAAATTGATATTTGAAATGTTATCGAACTTCATTCATATAATCTCTTTATTCTATTATTACTCACTGGACCTTAGCTCACTATTTATATGTATATATAGGAGAGCAAACGAAACACCAAGGTTAGCGAAGATTGTCTCGGAGTCACTCCATTGTCAGCCTTTTGTAGAGCTTCCAAAAAGGAGCCAGCTTGGACTCGTGTGGAGCCAAGCAAAGTCCACACCCCCTTTTGTTGTGAACTTACGTTTTTGAGATTTTGTTTTGGTGCTTGCATATGGAGTTCTATTTAATTATGACTTATGGAGTTTTGATGTATGGATTTGATTAAACTTCGTAATGTATGCACTCCAAGAATGGTTGTACAATTATCATATGAAATCTTTTCATATAAGCACAGTTCAGTAAATTATTCTTTTCATATTGCTTTTGCTGAGTCCCAAAATTTATATTCAATCGATTTTGTTAATAGAGGCCGTAGGTAATTTAAGATTGCTAGCCGATCATGACGCTAAACCCATAGGGGCGGGTCTGGGTCGTGACATATATAGGGTAGATTAGGTTAGGCTAATTAAGTAGGATTAAATCTAATTAAACAAGCTTAAATCTAATTAATCCTACTCAATTCTACTTAATTAATCTAATTAATTTAATTTGATTCCTACTCAATTCTACTTAATTAATCTAATTAATTTAATTTGAATCAAATTTTAATTAAACTTCCCATATGGTTCTAAATATTCCAATTAGCCTATTAAACTTGACAATTTTGATTTCTGAATTCGCTAAGGCTTTCAATTTCTGATTCTAAGTAAATATTCTAACAAATATTCCACAAGCAAACAGATATGCACAAAATTTAAACACAAAATTAGCAAATTCTCTCAATGAAATAATATACATGTCAGGGTCGTCACACGGTTGTTATCATTTAGATTAAACTAAGACAAAATCATAAATTCATGATCAAAAACGAGTCAATTAAAATTATAAAGATCAAAATAATATGAGGGCCAAAATATATAGACTATCAATGTAATTATTTATCCCCGGATATATTAACCATGTGTTGCATATACCAGCTGAGAAGGCTGCAAACTGATATTCCCCTCAATTGGGAACTTTGGAGAAGTTTCACATCCATATTGTTCATTTGGATACTGTTTGAAGAATTTTGCAGCTAATATATAGTTGTATCAGCTAGGCTAGTGTAGTTGACCATATACCTTGTAAAATTTGGTTCGGTTGCACCAAATATGCACAAGAGCATCACATAGTTCAGGAAATAGAATGCTGTTTAGTCAAGTTGTTTCGTCCAATCAAAAGGTTCCCAATCTTTGACAAAACTCGCAGCAGCTTGCTTTTGTGTCTCCACTGAATCATGCTTCCTACGACCATACATGTCCTCTTCCGGCAATCGCAGCATCCCCCTTATAACATTGAGTCCAAAGCTGCTTTTGAACTGCTTTTCATCGTCCATAACATGAACAAACCCCTTATTCAATCCAAATTCAACATGGAAGTACGGAAAATCCTTGGGGATTGAACCACGCAACCCCTTTTCACTTGTATCAATGAGCTTCTTTGAATTGTGCTGGCTCCACTCATCTTCAGCTTCATCAATTGCCTGAAGCAAACTCATTTTAGAAACATGTAAATAGCAAAATAATCAAATATAAAAGAATTGTAAGTTAAATTTCATCAACAATGCTTGAGATCCAAAACAATCTTTAGTTTGGTCAGTAGTAGAATCAGGCATATCTTTTTTGTAATCCTTGTTTTTTTTAAGACCAATAGCAAGATTTCACACAGTTTTCCATTGGTGATGACTACTTACTACCAGGCAAAAAAATGTAAGATGATAAAATCAGCCACCACATTGGGTTCAGTACCTAAATGCTCCATACTACAAGTTCACAACTACATTGTAAGATATATATCTATATATATATATAATAAAATAAAATTCAACATACTGGTAGCAAATATATAAGCTCTATAGTAGACAGTACATCGTATCAAATAATAAGGAGAATGCAATATTGAAACCACAGGCAAAATTGGACCAGTGAAAAGCAACAAAATCAAAGTTCTAAATTACAATAAGAGGTCTAACAGAGCTAAGTTGGAGACTTGGCGGCCTTAAAAAGAATGGAAGATCACCCAACCTAGTCAACTTTATGACCTTTCACATAACATTCAACATTTATAAGTATTCATTTTGCCAACAAAGGGTCAAAAAGAAGTAAAAGAGTATATTAATAGTTTACATCATACGAATAATTGCCTCAGAAATCTAATTGAGGGGATTGGGCTGGGCGGATTTTCAGCTAATCTACACATCTTTATGCTGCTCATCAACTTCGCAGCATAAAAAGACCCACTCAAATCAAAGGATACAACTGACAAGCCATGTGGGGCTTAAGAAAATTGATACTAGAATATGTTAATACCTAGAACACTGAAATCAGTTTTTCCATGCCAGCAGTCCATGTTCTAAAGTTTCAAAGAATATTCAGAAGCTCAAAGTCCATAATCCAAAGAATTTGTGTCATTGCAACAAATAGTATGATATAAAAAGTAATATACAAAAAAAATTGCATAACATAGTTTTATGTACTTTTTTTAGCACTTGGTTTTCTTCTGAAAAAATGATTTCAATTTTCTTCTTTGCACTTGCTTCACAAGTGCTACTGATTATGCCACTGAGACAACACTGTTGGGTATATGTAGAGAGACTGCCCCAATACAACACACAATGATATTTGAATTAAAATCCAATTGTTTTTATATCATTATATTGACATGGTCCAGGGATCCACTTTGAAGTAATCACAAAGATTGAATAGAACAAGCTCTAACAGCTTGTTCTCTCTCACTTGTAAGCTAGTGTCATGTTGAAACTTAAACAGTGTAACACATGAAGGTATTTTCAAGCAACATTGTCCTACTAGCATAAAAAAAATAAAAATAAAATAAAAGATAAAAAAACATACAACTAATTAGTAAATTCTATTTCAATGTTGAAAGGCTAAGTTAAAAAACCCAGCAGCTAATTCCAGAGCAGATATATCCTGCTTGTGCAGAGGGAACTTTTTTTTGATCATAGGGAACTTGATTACATAAACTCTATGGGGCCGCCCATTACACTAATGTCATCTCATTCTTTGATTTTTAGAAAATCACAAGGGTTTATTAAAAATGAAACAGAAAGAGGGGGTGGGGAAGGGGAATTGTCAGCCCATTAAAAGGCGACACTTGCAAGAAAAGTGATTCAATATCAATATGCAATCTGAATATTAGCAAATAAAATTGAAAATGAAAGTAGAAAACCAAACCTTCTTAAAATAGAGAGGTGCCTGTTTTGCTATGTCTTGGGGCAAAGGAATGCACTCGACCATACAATGACGCCTTTGCTGCGCCAATCCCATCACAGTTTCAAGGAACACTACATCCTTCACTTGCTTTGCAAACATCATGATAAGGCATTTCTTGAAGTTCCGAATTTCATCCCACACATTATTGTCAACAGCCCTTGTGGCTGACTCATGCTGTTTACGCATAAAAACAATGATTAGAATAAAAATCATAATGACGAAATTAACAATGAGAACAATGAAGAAAGAGATGGTGACTGGACATCCCATGAGAATGAAATAAGTGATTGAACATAAAGCAACCACTTTGAGTCCAAAACAATAACAAGAGAGGTTGGGACTGGACATCCTATGAGAATGAAATAAGTCTATCTATTGCTTCTATGCACAACCTATTTAAGTCAATTTTCTCCCACAAGCAGTTAAACAGTAGTACTTACTAATATTATAATTAATACATGCCTCTATAGAAATTTATGATTCAACTAGCATTCAATGCCTTATCATTATCACTTATGACAGGCAGAAACCTCCTGACCACGAACGGTGGCTGGAACTAAATGCAGACTATTTTCTACAGTGTCATTTAACAAATGGACCTGTGTAAGAAGCATAGGTACAAACGCGAGACATAGATACGTACGATGCAAAAGGGACAAAGCTGGCATGACAATTTTTAAAAAATAAGGACACAACAAAGCAGGGACATGTCAACAAAAAAAATAGATATTTATATATACATGAAAATAATAACAATTGCTTTATTTTTACGTTAGAAAAGCATTATATTACATCAAAATAATAAGGAATTATTTTCCACATTGTATATCTTAGAAGATAAGTGCAAACAAAAAACTTTAATAATCTATTTTAGAAAACGTTTTCATAAACAAATTACAAGTGTTAGGCATTAGAATTTTGAGAATTAAAGAGTTGGAAAGCAGTGACTAATAGTCATTACATCCACATTGCTTTGATCTTAATCATTGACTCCCAACTTACTTCTTCAAACTTGCAATGTCTCGTGCATGTGCATAAATCAATGGGCACGTGCATCCCTCAGGTGTCCAAAGCGTGTCCAGGTCTAAAACAAATAACCAGACACGTTTGGTCATGCGTCCAACACGTGACGGGAGTGTCCAATGGGTTATAATGTTTGATATAGACACGGAACCTCCTTGTAAGTGTCCATGCTTCTTAATTTTTAACAGCTATAAAATGAAGAATAAATAATAACAAGACAGATATCCTAACTTCTAAGTGATGAATTAATGATCATCCATAGCTTCAACGCAATCGCAAGTTGTTTCAGTAACATGAAAAGAGAAGACATAATATACAAAGTTAACAAACTAATACTAACCTGCGAGGTTAAAATGCAGCAATGGCCTGGCACAATGGACTGCCAGTGTGGTAAACTGAGGTAGGTGAAATTGGCTATAGCAACCACAAGATGTCTTGGCCTGCTGGGGTTCTCAAAACAGAATTGGCAACGCTCTTGCTGAGTCAAGATTTGCTGGGGAAAATTAGTCTTCTCAGTTAACTTATTATCTTTCGCCCCTTTCTTCCGAGTCTTTCTCCTTGGACCATCATCAAAATCATATTCATCATCTGCCCGACCAGATATACTGTCCTGTTTATTTTGTGCTATCTTTTGGGCAAGGTGCATGTCAGCATCATCTTCTTTCTTTCTTTTCCGAATAGATGTGTCATGTGTGCCATATCTGAAAAATTAAATTCAGCATAAATTATTTTCTAATGACAATATAAGAGGCAGCATCTTACTCTCAATGGTAAAACCTGAACTGAATAAATAATTGTGAGACAAAAAATTACTTTCTTTTGTTGCTCTCATTTTGTGCTTCACCGGATTCATCCACAATACCTTGCTTCGCTTTAATGTTCTCCACTTCTTTCTGGTAACAACAAATAAAAACACAATTCGAATTAATAATCAAAGAGAAATCCCAATCCTATTGTAACTGGTCCACCAAACACATCACCCCTTACAATGTTTAAGTTCAAAAAAAATTGCTCAAATATAATGCAACAAGGTTCCAAATTGCCAAACCCCCAATACCAATCAAAATGAAAGGAAAAAAAAAAAAAAACACAAGCACAAACACAAACACAAACACAAACACAAACACAATACAATACAATAAATATGTTTTACACAAGAGGGTCTAGAATGTAATTTCAAATACATGCATCTACAGAAACAAAAGGTGCAATGGCTGGCATTGCATTTTGTGACTTTCTGCCATTTTTAGAAAATGATCACCAACCCATATAAACCCATACACTACACAATTTACTAAACTCAGCCTAACATCCGTTTTTCTCATTAACCAAAAAATACCAATATCTCTGCTTCAAGTTTTTGTGTGATCAAATTACTAAAAGCTTATTATTTCAAATTATGATTAAGATATAAGCCTATCCTCATATCACAATTAAAGCAAGGTTGTTAAACTCAAGATATTTCATCTGATAGTGATGCTTGCTCCATGATCAAGTAGGAGGCTGAAACTGGGGATAACAATATTCTACAGCCAAAAAGAGAACAACAATACAATGATTGTGAAGATTGGAAAAGGACATTATTTAATAGTCAAATGCATCATGTAATTAAGTTTTCAAGGAATATATTGAAACCCTAGCCACATCAGTTGGCCTAATTCCAACCTCGATGTCAGATGCACCAACCCACACAAAACACATAAAAATAGAAAATAAAACCCTTGAGGTGCCATGGGACAACCTCTGGATATCAAAAGCTGCTATCATATGAAAATACAATTTTACACTAATAAAGCAAAGGATGCAGCTCAATGAGTAAAGGACTCCCATTATGAGTAATGTGTTAATTAACTGTTGTGTACAAGAAAATCAGCAATCAAATCCACTTCTTAGTCTTTGCTTCAATTCGAAAATAATTGAGTACAACCTGGAAAACAAACCAGTTAATAACTTAATATTGACAATCAATCACATGAGTAAAGAAACCAACATGCCTATTGCTTCTTATAATTTTTATCAAGTCCATGTCATATGCCCTAATCTCCCCCTAAAAAAGATTAATAATATATAGATTCCGAAAACATAACAGAAAAAAACAAACACACAAAACATGCACGCGCACGCACACACAGAGACTATGAAGTAGAAATAGTAAGGAGAAGTGTTTGTCTCACCAAAAGTTTTTCAGCTTCTTCATGCTTTCCTTTCAAACAAAGTTGCAAAGCTTTTGCGGCCAACTGGTTAGCACTCATTCCCTGATTAACAACTGCACTAGATTCACCAGGTTTCTGATTTCTCTCACAATTATATGGAGAACCACCGCGTTCATCATTCTGCTGACGAATAACTTCGCTCATAAAGTTGCCATCGTTTGCAAACTTATTTAAGCTTGCCATTGCAGTAGAGATAAGATCAGAATCTTTATTAGATGACATGATTTGACTTTTCCGCTTGCCCCAAGATAAAGAATCATGAAGCTTAGGCACTTTCATCTCTGAATGGCGACGATCCCTTAGCCTTTCTCGGCCAATATTCTGATAAAAAATTATAACATGCAAGTTAAAAGGAAGCACATATCTTTACTTTCATTTCAAGTTCAGAATTAGACAGGAAATAAATAATATATATATTTAAACACAGGAAAACACATTTGAAAAATTCATCCCCAAGATGTAGATCACACTATCTTAAACGAAATGATTCACATATTGGCCAACATAAATGGTAAATTTTAACAACAATACCGTTGGCAATAGCTAAGTACCTTTTCAGTTGTTTGTTGTTCCTCACTTAGCCCCTTCTTTCTATTTTTTATGGCATGGAGGTGAGCACGCGACGGAGCAGCTGTACGAGATGCCACAGAAACTGCCAGCTGAGCTAGGGATCCCCACCGCTCTCCAACAACCTATACAATTTTAGTGCATCACATCAAAATGATAAAGATAGAAGATAAGATACCCTACCTTATATCAAAAAAGCACAAGATAATTACCTCCTCAAGGGCCATTCCTTCACGAGCTGCCTGCTCCTGAGCTCGCTTCAAGGCTTTCAGTCTCCAACTTGCACCTCCATCTCCAACAACAGCAGAAGACAGAAGTTGGTTCTGTCCGGCCTTTGTCCCATCAGCTTCTTCTGGATAACCAGTTCCATTATTCTTAAAATATGGATTCAATTCTGTGGGATTTTCTTTCATCTGACAAAAAAAGAAAAAAATATATATTTATGTAAAAACTACTGCCTAAATGCATACATAACAACATAAAGAAAAGAGACAGAGACCAAACACTCATTACTTAGTTTATGTATTAATAATTTACTTTCTTATGTATTAATAATTTACTTTCTCCACAGAAAAACCACCTATAATAACTATTGAAATTAGTTTTTCCAAGAACTAAAATAAAATAAGAAAAAACTTAAATACTTCAAATTCCTGAAAAATGGGACACAGAAATGTAACATGTACTTGCCAATGATGGATCTAGGGGGCTAGGGGGCCGCGGCACCCTCAAAAATTTGAAAAATATCATATATTATATTAAAAATTTTAAAATAACTTCGCACCCTCAAATTTTTTGTAAATAATTTCAAAATTATATAGGGTAGCTCTCAATTTTTAAAATTTCTAAACTATAGAGTATCCCAAAAACATAATCCTGGATCCGTCCTGCTATTTGGCCAAATACATCACCAGCATGGGCAAGTATAGACAAGTAACGTATCAATTAAAGTTATTAATCAACAACAATCCAATCCTTTCTCCTTAAACACATATTAACAATATAATGCCAATGCTGATTACGTCTCATCTGCCGAACTTGGTTCTAGTCCCCCCAAAAACAAAAAACAAAAATGATAAGCATTCTAGTCATTGAAATTTTACTAAAACTGCGCTTCTTAGAGAGAAACGTTGTGTAAGAATCGCGTTTCCATTGAGAGAGAATCGCGTTTCTGTTGAGAGAGAAGCGAAGAAAAGAAAAACCTGATCTGGTCTTACGATTAGGGCTACGAAAGTGGAGCTTCTTCTTCCATGCATTTGCTTCGCAGGCTCTTTTACCTTCATCTTCTTCGATTGTTGAAAGCAAAATCCTCTCTCTCTCTCTCTCTCAATCGCTGCCAGTGCCAGACCTCCCTCTCTGTCTCCCTCTCTTATCTTAGTTAGTAATAAGGATTGATGAAAAGTCTAAACACTCTCTCTCTCTCTCTCTTTCTTATATTTTTCTTCGTAAGAGATTGATGAAAAGTCTAACACTTAAATTTACCTAATTAATTTTATATGCAACCATTAATATATGAAAAATGCTATAGGTCTCAAATTTTCTACCAAATGAATCACTAAACCTCTCACATGGGTGTGTGGCTTACAAAAAAGTGGACCCATGTGAGAGGTTTGGTCATTCATTTGGTAAAATATTTTGTATCTCTAGCATTACTCTTAATATATTAATTTTATATAACTAATATTACACGTACTAATTAATATATTAATTAATGTATTAATAGAGGATGTAGTACAATTTTATAAATTTTGAATATTTATAATTTGTATAATAGGTAGAGTCAGTAATAATGTCATAATACTAGTTGATACATTAATTGATATGCTAATTAGTGCATGTAACCAGTGGCGAACCCAAAAATTAAATTAGAGAGAGTACTTATTAATTATAACATTAAAAATGTTTACAAAAATATTTCACATAAATTTTTACGATTGACTTCAAGAAAGATGAAAAAAAAAAATAATCAACGTGTTTGATTTGAGTTTTTTTAATTAAGTTTTTTAAAAATTGAGTTTTTTATTTTTTGTTTTTAGTGAATATTTTTAAAATTTTAATTTTTTTTTTTAACTTTTTTATATGCATCTTATTTAGACGTATCTAAAAAATAAAATATTTTAAAAAATTAATAAATACATAAAAATATGGAAAATGTACTTATTTTTTATATTTTTGGAATTTAGTGAATTTTTTAAAGATTTTTTTTGCAAAAAATATACTTTTTAAATGTATTTATGTTAGGTGTGTCTAAAAATTAAAAAAAAAAATTGTTTAAAAAGTAAAAACAGGCTTATCAAGAAGGCTCGTACGGCGGAGCTAAAAAATTAACTTAGAAGAGTACTTATTAATTATAATTTTTTATTTTAAAAAAAATTATGATCAATATTAAGATAATAATAATTTTATGAGTTAAATTTGAGTATAAGAAATTAAAAATCATTATTAACAAGAACAAATCAAAATTCTATAATAGTGTATGATAGCTCGGTACAGGATGGTAATGTAAATTTGTAATTTTAGCACAAAAAATTATGGATCAAAATTCTTAATTTTAAAAAATAAAAACACATCATTTATAGCATAAATTATTATAAAATCTATTTAATTTTTATTTGACAAAAAATATTAAAGAGATGATAGTGCTTATAAATGATGGAGGTGTTTGGGAAGTAGCTTTTTTGATTTTTTTTTTTTTGGTTAAATAGCATTAAAAGACAAAATAGGTTAAAATAGTCAATAAGACAAAATGTCACATCAAATCCATAATCATTTCACTTTTTCTCTCACAAAACATCACATCCAACTACAAAAAATCCAACTATCTTCCCGAACACAAAAATTTTAGCCTCCTAAAATAGCTAAAAACTAAAATAATCTACTAAAAGAGCAACTTCCCAAACATCCACAATGTGTTTTGAATAGAAATTATTACATAATCTTAGAGTATCATATGGGGTTGCCTTTGTGATGCTCAAAGCACGCGAAATCACAAATCACACTAAATAGTTTGTCGGCTACCTAAAAATAATGAGTTACTTATATTCAATCCATAAGATTTTTCACTACACTATTAGCTTAGACTACTATATAAATAATACCACATAATGCTCCTAAAGTATCAAATAACTACTTATCGTGAACAATACAATAAATCCTTATCCAAAGCAAATGTTAAGGGGGAAAAAAAATACATTTTGCATATGACCACAAAACAAAACAATACAAAAACAAAAACGCGGGACCCCTGGGCCTCCTTTGACTCTACCCCTGCTCATATGAATTTCAGATTGTATTATTATGGTCTGAAACTCCTGTATTTGTGCTTTTATTTCAGCTGTAAGAAAGATCTTTTATTGTTTCAGAAGTAGTGTAAGAAAGATCTTTTATTGTTTCAGAAGTAATAACTACTGATAACTACTGTGAAGACTAAAAAGTGCATGTCTACTTGGGATGTGCTACTGCTTTTGCATGGCAAGATGGGAAATTATGTAGTCTCAAAAATCTATGTAATATTGTTTAAGTTGTACTCTCAACAAATAAAAAATCACCAAACGAATTATCTTTTTAACTAGTTAATAAAGATAGATCAACATTGATGCGCACATAAAATTTTTAGTCACATTATCGGTTTGATTTGAAATGTGTCGCGGGACAATCTGAATAGTTTTTAGGTATGTGACAAGGCATCTCTAACAAAATTGTTAGATGCATTCAAGCCGACGTGTCAATTTAACTAGCGGTGTACCTTGTAATAAACTGAGGTTTGGTGGATTAATTAATACAAAGGTATAAACATTTTGCAAAAGCCTTCTGAGATTTGTCTTCTGATAAAAACAGCTTACACTCAACTCTGTTTGCTTTTGTTACCTGCAACTGTTGCTTCTAAACATCAGTTTTAAAATTGTTAAGCCCATCATTAATGATTGCTTGTGGGTTAATTAATATAGAAAGGAAGTTTTGCTTTTCCCTTCTCTCCAACTGGACCAGCAAGTAACTTTTTTTTGGTGACTTTCAATTTTTTGACTAAATATAGTGTAATAAAAACAATGTGCAAAACAAAAACTTAATTTTTTATGGAAAAAACATGAAGAAAAAAAAGAGTAAAATAAAATAAAATAATTTTTTCACTTTTTTTGTAGGAGTAGAAAACATTTTGATTTTTTGCCTTTCTTTTTTTTTTAACTTTTTGGCAGAAATAGTCGCTTTCCAAACAGACCTAGGTCATTTTGTAACACAAGATAATCATTTTTCTGGCTTCTCAAATCAGTCATGTCACACAAAATGAATATTCCTCTTTTGCTGCAAACTTCCACTAATTTGTTCTACATATTCAACCAGTTAGATCATGCATTCTAATGCATTTTACAATAGTTAGAAACGCACAGAGAAGGACAAAAAAAACACAGAAATTCCAAATAATGATCTCGTGAACAAGGTTCAGGTATAGCGATAGCACTGAACCAACCAGTTGCATGGTCTTATGGTTAAAACTTTTCAAACTTCGGAGCTTGAATATTCTGACAAACAGTTTATTTAGGTAATATTGGATTGTAACAAAGCCAGAGTGCAATACAAACAAAATAACAGCAGTCACAATTTACTTGAAATGATTGTGTGGTTCTGCTAGTACCCTAATCACATACTAATAAAATGCTTAATTTCACATCAATGACAACTTGTTTTCTGTAGGGAAGCAGGCCCAACAATGGAAAAGAAAAAGGGCAGCACCAAGTTACTGAGGTGCAGGTTCATCCTTCTTCTGCCCACCCAAGTACCTGTCATTCATTAAGAAGGCGAGAGGGCACTATTATCAAACATTCCTTGGAAAGTATCATATCAAATGTATTATACAACGAGGATAGGGCTGTTCAATGGATAGGTTTGCCCCCAAAAGGGCAACTAATTGCTCGACACAGAAAAGAAAAGTCCAATAGGAAAATCACTTGAAGAAAATTTTTCAACGCAACATGACAGCGCACAACATCCAAGAGCTTGCAAAGGGTTCATGCACATTAGTTCAAACATACTTGTGCCTACATGCTTTTGAGTGGTTACTTCTGAGGGTAAAGCATTACAAGTCAACCAAGCATTATGAATGTTCAATTCCTCCAGAGTATGTAAAGAAAGGGAAAAAATACATATATTATTCTGCAAGAGATCTTTCTTAACATCTAGCGTGTTGGTACTAGATAGAAATGATAACTCCAACAATTTCTTTGTTCTCAATGCCTCCTAATTTCTAGAAACAAGTCACTGCTACAACCTGCGATAGTTATATGGGCATCCAAAAAACGAACGAGATGCAAGCATGTTTATTGTCCCAACCATTCTTGTTAATCCAAAATCTGCTATGAAAGGGGGTAATTTATAATATAACAAATTTTCATGATGTTGATTCCTAGGTGCAGTGCTTCCTCTATGCTTCCTATTGGTACTAGTGGAGTAGGAGTGACCTATAATCTAGGTGTAACCTTTCGCTTAATACTATAATTGACAATTGAAGTTTGAGAGGGTTATGGATGTTCCTTCTATTCCTTTATTTCCTTCTCATAAAAAAAATCTAGAAAGTGGCGGTCCCTTATAAAGTGAAGTTCTTTATGCGGTCCTTAGCTCACAGGGGTGTCATGACCAATGATATCCTCCAAAGAAGAAGGCCCAATCATTCTCTTGACCCTCAATGGTGTATTTTGTGTAAAAGAGATGCGGAATCAGCGGATCCTTTGTTCCTACATTGCTCGGTGGCTATTGCACTATGGCAGCATCTCTTTGGTCTTTGTGATGAGTTGTGGGGGTTGCTCCGAGGGTGTGCACACATTTGTTGTTGATTTCCTATGGAGGATTTGGGAGCAATAAGAAGGCCAAAGCTTTGTGGTCTTGCATTATTTTCGCTATTTTTTGGACCATTTGGTTGGAAAGGAATAATAGGATCTTTAACGAAAAGGAATCTGAGGTTGAAGCTATGTGGGAAAGAGTGAGGCATCTTGCATCAGTTTGGGCTTGTGTTAGGGATTGGGTGGCTGTTTGTCACTCCTAGTAGTGGATTGTCATATGTTTAGCCGTCACTTCCTTGATTTTTAGTTTTGATTTCTTGCTTTTTTATCAGTACTTCTTGTCCTCCACTTGTTTTCATCTTTTATCTCAATAAAATTGTTTTGTTGCTCTTCCAAAAAAAAAAAAAAGAATTGACTATTGAAGTATAGATCTGAGGCTGCATTAATCAAGAATACAACAGAAGGAATTGTTTTATATCCAAACTTCACCTTCAACAAGCATAGATTTATTTCAAAAAATTTCTTTTATAGCACGAAGCATGTGTCTTTCTCGTAAGACTGAGATCATTAAAAACAATCAAATTGCACTACCATGTGTCTTTCTTTACATACTGAGGGTTAAGCATTACAAGTTAATCAAGCATTATTGTAATGTTTTACCCTCAAATGTTAAAAAAATAAATAAACAAGACAAGGATTGAAGCAATAGAAATATATCATCTGATAAGCTTTTTTTTTTGTTTTTTGTTTTTTTTTTTTTTTTTAAATTAGAAGAAAAAGAACAGGAAGAAGAAACTGCTAATACATGTCCTTTTTAGATTTTTCTATAATTTATTGAGAAAACTTGGATAATTCGTTTATATTTTTACTTATGTTTAGTTTCTTTAATCATAAGAAAGCCCTCTCCTGAATCAAATAACTCTTCACTCCAGTCGATCAAGACAGGTAGAACAAAACAACTTGGGTTAGAGTATCAGAGAGTATTTGTGCTTCCACATTCAGCAATCAACCTAGTTGCCCAACTGACCCATCAGCGGGCACAATTTTTAATTAGTCCGATAAGGTTGTATGCACACAAATTTGCTTTTACTGCAACAGCACCATATTGTGGCAGGCATTTCATATAAAAGTGAGGCCCAGTTTGGCCTTGATGAGGGATAGATAGGCCATGACTTTCAATCCATATTACCACTACTAAACCAAAAAATAGGCAAAGATTGAATTACTCACCCATTACCCTTTGCCCAGCGAGAGAGTTGATAGAGCTGCACTGTCTCATTCGAGGCATGGCATGCTAGAAGTAGATAATTGCGAGGCTGTACCATCCATGCAAACCTCATGAATAATAGAGAATATACACACATTGCTGCAGCACCATATCAAGCTTTAATTAGAATCTCAACCGTATTATTTATTCAAATAACTATACATTGTTTTCAAACCAGATTTTTTTTTAACCTCCAGTCATGTTGCCTGAGATCATTTCAGGGGGTTTCTTCATGTCCACCAGCCCCTGTGAAATTTACCAATTATAAATGAGCCATAAAGCCACCCCAACCAGAAATTTATATGATATGCAGTAAATGATCATGCAACAAGTGAGCATACAGCAATTACGAATCCCCAGTTAGCAACAGGACCCCAGAAATGAGTTGTTTTAGGGCCAACTGGACTGTTCAAGAATGCTCGGAACGAAGCCATGTAGGACCAACTGCTATGCAAAATATCTCTGCAACGATTGTAATAGCAGAGTCAGATATTAAAGTCAAAGAAAGTAATATGTCAAATGTAGTAAAAAGCTTTATAATAAACAAACTTAAGAATACATGTGAAAGAAACTACATTGATGAATTTTAATCCTGCAAAAAAAAAAAGAAAGGGTATGTTGGAGGGTTGGGGGCACAATCAAAACCGACACAGATGCCTTTGTTAGGAAGGTTTATGTAACATACAGACAACTTCATTTATAAAAGAAATCAAGAATTTGCACCCTTGAGATGTTCTGAGGGAACTTTTAACAAATTGAGGTACACAAAGCAGCAGAATGATTAAAGAACTGAACATATGATTTGATAATTTGATATAGATTTTCGGGTAAATTACACTCACCTCTCTTGAGTTTTAGAGAAAATACAGTTAGCCCCAAACTTTTGATATTACACTGATCTCCCTTTCAATAAGGCTAAAGTAACTGAAACTAATGCAGATGATGGATAGACATTGAAATAAACAAAGACAAATATATATTTCCATAGAAAAGAGATATGATGATATAAATGTTTTTTTCATTCATACAACTAACGGAAAACTGATAAAAAGGGTCTAATTGTTAAGTAAATTAAAAACCTCAAGGGAGACTAGTGTAATCATGTCAAAAGTATGGGGCTAACTATATTTTTTCCAAACCTCAAGGGACATGACATGAGTGTAATTTACCCTAGATTTTATAATGAATAGGTTGGTAATTTTGTTTGGACCCATTCTGTGAAGTGCCAAAAATGCATAGACGAAGTATTTGAGAAGAATAATTTTGGGTAATGCTACACTTATCACATACTTTTTAAGCTATTGCAGTAAAAACTAATCGAACCACTAAATCACATTGGAAGTATAGAACTTCCTACAAACTCCAGTGGCTATGAATTTAGGAAATTTCAAAAGAGCTTAGCACATTAAGCAAAGTCAAACAAACCCATCTTTGTGCTAGTTAGACTTCTCATGCCCTCCCCACCCTATACAGCTCTCTATAGTTATACAGTGCTTCAGCTTGATCTAGTAAATCATCCAAATATAGTTTCCAATTTTCACAGTTAAAACATCAAATATGTTGTGCATCCTTGTATAAGAAAAACAATACCAAAAAAGCAATCAAAATAGACCTCAAGACATGCCCCAAGAAACCCAGTTTCAGGATATGAAGCTACGTCAATATTACCCCAGCAACGATCACAAGTTCTTCTCTCTCTCTCTCTCTCTCTCTCTCTCTCTCTCTCTCTCTTCCACATTATTATAAACTCATACTTCAAAGAGAATAGAGAAAGCAGTTCAAGAGAGAGAGAGTTGACATGATACAGCCAAGAGTAATAAGGCACAATTCAAACACTATGTTCAAGTAAATGTCAACTTAACAAAAAAGAAACATACTAAGAAGCCAAAAAAAAAAGAAAAGAGAAAGGAGAGGGTATGATGTTCATCCCTTCCGTTAAAGATCCTGCAACTTTCAACACCCTGTCATTCTGAACTTCCAGCCATCGACCTCCGAGAACGGTATGATATGACATTCAACAAACACATGTATGTATAAATGCATACTAGAAACTGGATCTGATGTTGATGTTATTTTTACTCATTTGCTATTGTTTCTATTCAAATAAACTTGAGATTGGATCAATGGATTTCATCAAATGCGCAATTAATTTCTCTTATATGAACTATACATACATACATATGGCATGACGAAGGTCATGTCAACAATCTCACTTGATTTATCTTTTTTTTTATTGAAAACTTTCAGTGATTGCTTTAGTGTTTGATAAAATTGAAATTGAAAAACTAAAAATTAAATATTGAAAGGTTGTGGTGGTGTAGAGGTAGTGGCGGTCTGTGTTACATGGACTCGCCGGTTTTGGCCGGAGTACCTATGTCGACACGAGAAGACACGGATACAGATGGTGACTCAAGTCGGACACAGCATCCTTGTGACAAACGCAAGCCACGGCTGACCACATATGACCGCCGATGAAGACGAAGACTAAGATAAAGAAGACAATGAAGAAGAAGAAACAAAGGTTTCATGAAAATGTATTTAGCCCAAAAGATGATCCAACATAGGAAAAAAAATATGCCTTCGCTTTGTAAATTGTTTTTGTATTACTATTGTTAACTAAATCTTTTGTATAGTAGTGTAATTATCCTTTTAAACTCATCATATGTTTTTAAAATGTATATAAATAAATGTATTCCTATACCCATGTCCAACATTTTATCAATGCCCCCATATCCTAAAATCAGAAAAAAAAAATGGAGAATCCGACTCTTAAGAGATGTATCCATGTCTGACACTTTTACTGAGTTCGTGTAACATAGGAGGTGGCAATGATGGTAGAGGTGCAGGGTTGTGGTAGTGTTAGTCGTAGCGGTGACAATAGCGGTGACTTGGTGGTAGTAAAATGTTGGTGGTACTTGTGGCAACAATGGCAATGGTAGTAGAATCGGTGATTGTCGTGGTGAAGGTGGAGGTGGAGGTGGCTGTGGTCATAGTGGGGATGATATCGATGTACGTTGATACTTACAAATTTCAATGTCTAAACATGATTATCCCTACAAATTTCTAATGTATGGGTTTTGTATAATGTGTCATGGGAAGGAGAAAAGCAATCTATGGAGTGAAAACCTTAGTTACACAAAGCGGAAGCAGGAGTGAGAGCATGGCCACTTAGAAGAATCGTAATTTGGAAGGGCTTTTATATTATTTTTATTAAAAATATTTTTAATTTACCTATATAATTTTTTATTTTAATTGAAATATATACATATATATATATATATATGTGTGTGTTATAAATGAGTTCGAAATTTTAAAATTTTATATAATATTTAATTAATTAAATACAACATAAAAAATATTTTTTATAAATGAATAGTAGATAAAAATTCATTCTAGATATAAAATCAAAATAAATTAATAATTCAAATATTATAAGAACATTTAAATTCATTATCTTCAATGCTATCATCAAAATAGTTGTTTATAAAAAAAAATTATAGGCCATTATCATTGAAACTTCAAATTATAGAGACCAAAAAATTAATTAAGTGATATTATTGAAACTTCAAAACAAAGAGACCAATAAAAATAATAGAGTTATATTCTTGAATTTGTAACCAATAAAAGTAGTGGAGTAAAAGTAATAAAAGTAGTAGAGTAAAAGTAATGGACTGATAGTCATTATCTCCAAATAAAATATTACTATAATAAATGATCCTGACACCTCACCGACCAAGAGAGAGAGAGAGAGAGAGAGCGAGAGAAGAGAGAAAAAGATGGAGAGATAGCAAAGAGCGAAACCACCAAAGGGAGGAGAAGAAGAAGAAGAAGATCGAAAGTCAGAGCTGAGAGAGAGAGAGAGAGAGAGAGAGAGAAGGAGAAGAAAAAGAAGACACAGATTCTTGCACGAGAGATCGAGAGAAGTCAAGAGATATTGAGCTTCATTCTTGGACTAATTCGCATTTCTATCTCATCAAAAACACGATTCTAGCACGATTCTTCTTCAGAAGCACAAAATCATGATTTTCACTCAGGTGCATCTTCATGTTACACGATTCCTGCTACTAAGGTGAAGACTAATTTAATATTGAGGCTTGACTAGTGCATAGTGACTATCTTGATATCCTAAATTTCCGACAAAACTGACTCTTCTTCTTTTTTTTGGCTTTTTAATTATCTTTTTTTTCTATGAATCTTTGAATTATAAGTTTATAACTTAACAAAAAACAAAAAACCAAGAAAACAAAAGAAAAGAAGATCAATTCAGGTTATCTTGTGATAGTTGTTGCCGCAATATTGACATAACTTCATGTTCTAAACCTGGTTTCTTGGGGATGTCTAAAGGTTTCTGGTGTTGTTTTTGATATAAGGATGCACAACATATTGCTTAGGTGCCTAAGCAAATAACAAATTAATTATTGTTTCATCTCCATATATCTAGTATTCTCTTGTGAAATGATATGGATCAACAGATTTTAGCTTGAATCAACACACCAAAAACCAAAAGAAAGAAAGAAAAAGAAGATACATAGACTAGGAAGAAGATATATTATTGTGCTTCTTTTTTTTTTTCCTTTTTGGTCAACAAAGAAGAAGGTATATTAGATAGGAAAAAGAAATTACAAAAAGTTCCATAAGCTATGGAAGAAAAACAAAGACCCTTTAAAAATACCCCAGCAAAATACCACCCTATCAAAATCAAAATCATCGAAAGAAAACACTACTCATCTTTAATGGCACCTAGTAAAATCCTTTCAGATTCTAACACCTTTGTAAGAAATTAGACCATAGAAATCTTGACATAACAAATCCTCCCCTATATCAAAAAAATTCTTTCTCAAAACACAGCTTCAACCTCTTCACCCATTCTAAGTGAAATAGAAAATCATTGCTAGAATAGTTTTCACTATAAGAAATTATACATATTCAAAATCTTTGGCATGGCCCCATGCCATTTCATCGCAATCTTTATGTGAATCCATTTCTTTATCTATCTATTCTACTATATAAAGCACACAACCCACCTGGTATGAACTTTATCACATAATTTTGATTTCCAAAAAACCACAGAAAAATCTATATTTCTCCTAAATATTTACATTTGATTAACCGTTATTGTAAGGGCAAAAAAGTACTCAACAGACTCTCTCTTCATTCTCACTCACCCATCTATGATCTCTTTCATTGCGACAAATAGTGTGCGTCTTCTAGTTATATTTATATAGAGCTCCAAAAAGGGACAAACCATAGGAAAGAGCTAACCATAAAGATAATATGGCTGACAGAACAAGGCAATTTTACATAAATTTGCAATCAAAAGAAACTCTCCTTTCCGTTTGCCATGCATTATACGCAAGGATGGATGTAGGGGGTGCGGATAGAGGCGACCGCACATCCAAAAATTTGAAAAATATCATATATTAAACTAAAAAATTTTAAATAATTAAAAATTAAAATTGCAGCCCTAAACATGTTTGACAATCCTGAATCCCTCCCTCATTATACCCCGTTCCTCACAATCCAATCTGATTCATAGTATATACAAATTCATACATATATATATATATATATATAAACACACACACAAACAGTTTCCAATACAAAAGCCCTTCCTCCACTCCCTACCCTACCACCGAAACCCTCCTCTCCTCCTCCTCCTCCTCCTCCTCCTCCTCCCCAACTGTAGATCTGTCACCCCATCCCCGAACCTATCACAATCCCACCAAACCCTTTACGACCGAAAAGCCCCTCCTCCAGCAGATCTGCCACACCCTCTGCGCCACAGCTCCGGTACCTGCCCTACCACAGATCATCCACCATCGAAAGCCCCCCTTGAGAACATTCAACAACCCAAAAAGAGTAAAAGAGAGGGCTATAGATATACACAGAATCCATGCCTGTTTGAGGGAGAGTCAGCGCAGCGCAGCGCAGCGAGCCAGAGCGAGAGCGAGAGCGAGATAGGTACACACCGTCTGACGCTCCGTTTGGATGGTGAGAAAAGAAAACAATAAAGAAATGATTGTCACTTGGATGTATATAGCCTGCGTTTGGCAAGGGCTTTTTCAGGTTTTTTTGGTTATTTTGGCCACAAAAAATAAAATAGGCTATTTTAGCCATAACAAATAAAACATCACATCCAACCTATAATCATTACATTCTTCTCTCACAAAAAAAGTCAAAAAAGCCAAAAAGTCCTTCCCAAACCAAAATTTTTAGCCCAGGCTAAAATAGTCAAAAAGCCAAAAAGTCAACCCACTTCCCAAACGGAGGCATAATATGGCAGTTTATAATAATAGCGATTTGTTTTCGTAGTTAGACTCAGGTGTGGGTTGCGTCACGAAATCTCTAATTCGTTTTTCGTTTTTCAAATTGATAGACTGAGAAAAATTAATCCGTATTCATATATAGGGGGTGTTTGGGAAAAAAAAATAGACTAATTTAGGCTAAAATTCATAAAAGATAAAATAGGTTAAAATAACTAATAAGACAAAATATCACATCAAACCCATAATCATTTTACTTTTTCTCTCACAAACATGACATCCAACCACAAAAAATTCCAATCATCTTTCCAAACACAAAAATTTTAACCTACTAAAATAGTCAAAAACTAAAATAGCCTACTAAAATAGCCACTTCCCAAACGAGGCCATTAATTTGGCAGATATGAATTGAGTGAATTGACAGTTTGGCGGATAAATGCGAATCGATTTAACGGTTTAAAATTTTATAAATTTTTAACATAATTCAACTTATGTACTTCTTCAAAAAATATATATATATATTATAATTAATGACTTAAAAAAATATTACAATCACTACATGTCTCATCCACATAAAATATTATAATTTGTAATTCTTAAAATATAAAAATAATTCAAACTACCAAAATCATAAACAGAGCAGTAGTAGAGATTGTATGTCTCTGTATCTATATCTATTTTTGAAAACAAAAACCAACCAGCATATTTCATATTTTCTATTTATTATTTTTAGAGATAGATTTAAAAACCAAAAAATATAAATAAATAATATGTTTATTTTTTTCAATTCAAAAAAGATATTAAAGTTGAAAACTTTTTTTCAACAGAACATTTAAACTCTTTTTTAATTGAATCCACAAACAGAATATTTAAACAAATTGAAAACACAAAGTCTTATAAATTATTAGGGGTGCTCGCAGTTTGACGGTTCGGTTGCGGCCAAAGAAATCTCAAATGCGTTATCCGTCTGCCAGATTGGTGGATTGGAGAAAATCAATCCACAACCGTCCGCTCGTCATCACGTATCGGTCTAAAATGAGGCGAATCGGTTCGGTTCGGTCAGTTTTGACGCTGCTCACCCTTAGTTGGACTGACACTATTCATAGTTAGGGTGGAGGAATTGTTAAATTATTTTTATATAAAATAATAAAAATATATTAAATATTAATGTTTTAAAAAATGTCTAACATGGAATAAATAAAGTTATATTTTACTTAATAAAAAATATAAAAATTTAAATATTATTGTTAAAAAAAATGCTCAATGTGTAAAAAATAATTATAAAAAAAAAATAGTTCGGTAGACTATTTTTTAATATCAAGTCTCAAGTTTCCATCCCAATCTCTTCCTCGAGACTCATCCTAATCCAGGGGAGATTATGAATTCCCTTTTCATTTCTCAAAACAAACATAATATTAGTAAATCTCACCTCCATTTCAATTGCAATCCCCTCGCTATCTCCCAAAATAAACGAGGCCTAAGGGTAAATTACACTTTTTCCTTTATGATTAGCCATTTTTGTTTTGACTCTTAAAATGAATTTCAAAATTAACTTTTTAGAGAAAGAAAAAAAAAATTGTTTTCTATTTTTTTTTTATTAATATTTTAAATATCTTTTTAAATTTTTAAACACACGTAATATAAATATATTTAAAAGGTATAATATTTATGAAATTGTTTTAAAAAAAATCACTAAATATCAAAACTATTTTAAAAATACAAAATTTAGTATATTTTTCATATTTTTGTATATTTATTAATTTTTTAAAATATATTTTCACAAATATTTTATTTTTTAGATACATCTAAGTAAGGTGCATCTAAAAAAAATAAAATAAAATAAAAAATTGGTTAAAATTTTAAAAATATTCGCTAAAAATAAAAATAAAAAACAAAAAACTCAATTTTCAGAAAATTGAATTCAGAAAATTGAAATCAAACACACTAATTTTTTTTTTCACTTTAATCTTTTATATTTTAAGTTTTTTTTAAAGTTTTTTTTAAAAATTAATTTTTATTTAAAATTAGACAAAAAAAAATATCATAAAACTATCGCATAATATAAAAAATATATTATTATATTGAGATTTAAATTTATGTCAAAAGTGTGAGTTACATATAATAAAATATTTTTAAATCATGTGACAGTTAATATATCATTTTCTGTCTAATTTTTAACAGAAATTAATTTTAAAAGAAAATTAAGAAAAACTTAAAATATGAAAGGCAAAGTGAAAAAAAAAAAAAAAAACAAACAAATAAACAAAAAAAACAAACAAACAAACAGACAAACTTTAAGAACCAAAATAAGAAAGTGCTTAAACATAAAAAGAGTGAAAGTGCTTAAACAAAAAGGGGTTGAATTGTAATTTAACCCTATAACAAACTAGCAATTGGATTAAAGTAAGTAATAAATAAAAATAAAATAAAATTTTTATTATATATGGTATGTTATGCAAGTGATAAGAGTCTTATTTATTAACCTTAAGATTCAAGGTTTGAATCCTACTCTTGCCAACTACCTAATTTTACTAGCTTACATAAGTGATTCTACAAAAATGCGTAACCTGAACACAAATTCATGTAAATAAATGAATGAATATCGAATTGATGAATGATTTCTGAAAAGAAGTGCATGGCGTGCGATTTTTAAATGAGAAAAATCTACATTTTTGGCATGGCATATCACGTGCATTACACTTCCTGACCTTGTTAAGTGTTGTCACGGCCCGATATTTATAACCTATTTTATAATTACCAAACCATAATTATTATCCAATTTCATAACAAATACATATCTTTCTCACAAAGTCCTCATAGGATTACATACATTATACTACAATGGGGTGTTTGGCAACTTAGGTTTAGGCTATTTTTTGGCTAAAATCTACAAAAAGGCAAAATAGAATAAAATAGCTAATAAGACAAAATGTCACATCAAATCCATTATCATTTCGTTTTTTCTCTCACAAACATTACATCTAACTACAAAAAAATTCAATTATCTTCCCAAATACAAAAATTTTAGCCTACTAAAATAGCTAAAACCTAAAATAACCTACTAAAATAACAACTTCCCAAACACTCACAATACATGTAAAATAAAGAGAGAAATACATCAAAAGTGCCCCAAGGGCTTACATCTTTTAAGGCTAAGGACTTGATTTCAAGCAAGACAAAATCCTATTCCGAACAAATAAGCTCAGTAGCTATCAACCTGTAATCATCAAAGGGAGCTCCTATGCCCCAATAAGATCTCCACAACTCTTCGATAGGAAGATAACATGTCATCAGCTATAACGCCCCACTACTTGCTGGCCCAAGTAACTTGTGGATCGACTAACAATACCTCAATGCTTAAGTCCAAGTTATTTAGTAGCAAGGTAGTGGTGCTTTATATGCCCAAGATCACCCATGCAAACTTCCAATGTGGGACAGGGTGTAACAAACTCCCCACTTATAAATCCTCGCGTCCTCGCGAGGGTTTATAATCAATCAGAATACCACGACAAGCTCGTGGCCAGTCCAGAATAAGTGACCCACATAGTTGTGTGCATGGGTTAGCTCTGATACCGTTTGTAACACCCCACTACTTGCTGGCCCAAGTAACTTGTGGGTCGACTAACAATACCCAAAAGCTCAAGTCCAAGTTATTTAGTAACAAGGTAGCGGTGCTTTATATGCCCAAGATCACCCATGCAAACTTCCGATGTGGAACATGGTGTTACATCAACACTTGAAAATTTGGATATCCATCCCATAAAAAGGGAGTGAGTATTGATGCCTAGTACGAATAATCATAACAATATATATATTTATATTCTTGTGATTATGTTCATGCAATGCAATGTGATGCCATGCCATACACAAAATCACTATTTCTTTTGTAACCCAATGCATGATGTATGATTTTGAAACCCGATGATTGACTCGAACACTTGAACAATTATTATACTTAGAAATTCTTTGTATGACAAGAGCAAATCCACAATGTGTGTCTCAAAATTTCTCCCACATTTACCGACCACCGACTACGGATGGGCAATTGGGCACCTATCATACTTCTGGATCACACAGCAAGTTCAATCTTTTAATGTTTTGGATATTTTAATCACATTTTCTTTGCAAATTTATATGAAGAAGTTTTGGTTAACCCTCTTCACCCTCCTGGCTCCTCTCTATATTTGTTTCATTTTCGCATATTATGCTTATAAATCTGATTGGATGCATTTCTTTGTGTTTGCATAAAATCAATTCTTGCTGCAAAAGTAAGGTTTCTCTTGAGGGAGACTTTTGAGTTTATTTCATACCTGTTGAATGTGCATAAATAGGGAGCACCTCTAATTTATAACATGTTGAAAACTTGAATCTTAATTTTTTAATTTTTTAGTATATTCTATATGAAATGAGGCTGGCTTCTAAGATGATTGAAACCCACCTGAGTTGTAACCCTAAATATGCCTTGTGCTCTTGTATTCTACGTGAACAGCTTTATAGGGAATTGCATTAAATGGAAAACTTACAATATTCTCTTTTAGAAATGGAATCGGAGTAGATAGGCTGGTCAAGTTTCAAGACTTGGGAGGAAAAGATGATTTCACCATGAAGGCACTTCAGAATCTACTAATATAAAAAAAAAATGAAATAATACTTCAGTTTAGATTACTTTACATCGCTAGAATAGAAGTCTCTAAATGATAATCATTTTATAGGTATAATTAGTGAGAGTAAAGGAGATGAAGAAGACGAGGAAGGCGATTATCATGAAAACAAGAGCAGGGCAATAAGATCCTCTACGGGTTTTAGTTCTGATTCTAATTGAAGAAAAAGGAAACCTTTGGAATTTACTTGGATTATTAGTTTGCCTTTTTAATGTTGTTGTTGCAGAAGTTTTGTCATATTTGTACATCTTTATTACCACTTTAGACTTCTTCTTTTTTCTTATATGCAAGATAATGAAATTTGGATCTTCAATCCTTGAAACATGGTACAAATTTAAAGGAAGTTCAAATTAAATAGTAACGTAGGATATAGATGACTTCGATCCATTTGGAAAACCTTATAGTTAGCATATTACAGATTTTATGAAAAAAGTTTATTATTTTAATTATTAATATTTATAAAGTGTATTGGTTATTATTTTTTGAAAATTTTCCCTGAATTTTAAATTTAGTATGTGGCCTTTACTGCTATTGAGATTTTTAGCCATTCTTGGTCTGCTGGAGCAGTAATAGAATAAAATGGCACGCAATTTAGCAGAGCTTCCAAGAAGTATACCAAACGAAACCAAACCAAACCAAGCCTTAAGTCCTATCAAATGGGGTCGGCTACATGAATCCTTCTTCTCCACACGGCCCTATCAAAGGCCATTTCATTAGTCAAATTAAGTAAATCCATATCTCTATTTACAACGCTAGCCAACGCTAATCTAGGCCTACCCCGTTCCCTAACACTCTCATCTACCGTTACAGCATCGCATCTCTTCACTACTGCCTATGTTGGTCTTCGTTGAATGTGACCAAACCATCTTAATCGATTATCTCTCAACTTATCTTTTATCAGTGCTACTCTTACCCATTCCCAAATACACTCATTCCTAATTCTATCTTGTCTAGTCTTGCCACACATCCACCTTAGCATCCTCATCCAAACCACACTCATCTTATCTACATGTTGTTTCTTGGTTGCCCAACACTCCATCCCATACAACATCGCCGGTCTAATAGTCATTTTATAGAACTTACCTCTTAGTCTAGTGGGTATTTGTTTATCGCACAGTACCCCAGACGCACTTATCCACTTACACCATCCCACTTTAATCCTATGGGCCACATCCACATCAATCTTTCCCGCTGTTGTGAAAATCAAAAATACCTCTCACAAAAATACCTCTCACAACTGAGGATTCTGACAATTGCTCTGGCACGGTAACAACATACACGCGCCCCTGTAGCCCGTGATTGACTTGCTCCCCTCTCAGAGCATAGGCCTATTGTACTAACTGAGCCAAAGCGGCTCCCTAATTAACTTGCGGAGCTTGGACTGATTGAGCCTGCTGGTGGCTTTGAGTCTGCCTCGACCCTGATACGCCAGATGCGCCTCCCAACTGTGGGCAAGTTCTCTTCATATGCCCCGGCTGACCACACTGATAACAATTAAACTCTTGACCTTTATTCGGAGACTTAGACTGACTTTGAGATCAGTTAGGTGGTGGTAACATTAACTGCCCTCCTCCCTTCTGTGGGCATGAGAAAGATTTGTGACCCGGTTGGCCACACTTGAAACACAAGAAGCTACTCGATGCACTTTTTCCCGGACCTGCACTAGGCAAAGAAAAAGTGGATCTAGACTGCTGTGGTTGGGACTGGGATAGATAGGTGTTCCTGCTCTTCTTGTTCTGTCTACAGTCTCCTTGAGACTCTTGGCCCCTAGACCTCGAACTCCGAAGCCTCTCCTCCTCAGCTTGTATGGAAATTTCTACGTATGTCGCCGTCTTCACAAGACGGTCATATTCTCGAATCATATTTCCGACAAGCTTGAACATAATTTTTGTTTTCAATTTCTTTTCAAATTCAATGCAACGACGCTCTTCCATTGCCACCAACTCTGGTGCAAATCTGGACAAACTAGAGAAGACCGCCTCAAACTCGGCCACGGGTTTGTCGAGTTGTTTGAGGTCTTTAAACTCTTGCCTCAATCTCTCCATAGCAGTGGAAGGTATGTACTTATCTTGGAAAGCAACCGCAAAGGCTTCCCATGTCGGCTCCACTCTACCCTTGGCATATTTCTACTATTGACCCGTGTCTCCCTTAAGGTAGTAACTCGCTAGAGTCACTCTTAGTTCACTATCTTCGATGTGAAGCATCTCAAATGTCTTCACAGTTTGTTCGAGCCACTCATCCGCTTTCTTGGGCTCGGGACCACCATGGAACTCATCCGATTTGGCCCGCAAGAACTCTCTAGTAAAGAAACTCGCCCTTGACTCTACGGTGTTCTCTCAGGCTTGATTCCCCACCCTCAACAAGTTCATAGACTCTCTTAAAGCCCCTGTCATTTCTCGAGCTAGGGCCCCTATTGCGATTTGACCCACTTGTCCCACTTACTCAGCCACATTAGCTTGGCCTGCTTGCTCGGCCATATTAGCTTGGTCGAACCCTTCTTATTGCACCGGAACCCTATGGACCGGTACCTCATGCACACCTCGGTGAGCCCTATCACGCCTCCCGCCTCTACCACCACGGACTTGACCCTTTCCTAACATCCTAATAAATGACACAAGATAAATAATTTAGCACATTAACTCATATGCTCATAACTTGACTCACATGTTCGACTACAACAATTCCATATATTTCTCTACCATATACACAATTCAATTTCACTTCACATAAGCACTTAGTCATGTAAACACATACGGATTATACTCTTATGATGAGATTCGTCCCACGAAAAACCAAGAATTCTTAGTAGAATGAGTATTGATCAAGTACCCTTCTAATAAGACCTCAAAAAATTTAACAGGCATAAACAATATCCTAAAAGTCCAATCCCATACCCATTTAGTCACATAACATAGTCACAAAATGCGTAACACTTCCTAAGCATGCTGAATGAACTTATTGTGGTTAAACAACCACTTCTAACAAGCTCCAAGTATTCAAACCTGGTAATTCTGATACCAAGTTGTAATGCCCCAAATTTCTAGCCCAAATGATAATACAACAATCATAGCTCTTTCAAGGAAAACCAAATATAAATCTCCAAACTTACATTACATGATACAATAGTTCTTTATGCAATAATACATTAATCCAACAACAAGTAAATAAACAAATAAATACCCCCAAGAAGTTTACAAGTTTCCAAGGCTTGAGCCTAATTACACAAAACAGTTATTCAAACTCACACAAACACAGCCCTTGGCTTACACACAGAGTCACACCAAAATAAGAGCATTGTACTCCCAACACACATACTTCCACACCCCTAGTTAGATGGGATCACCACATCTTTTCCTACACAAAAATCCCATAGGGTGAGCATAAAGCCTAGTAGGAAATTCTTAACAAAGTATATACATTTTATACAAGTCTCAAGAGATGAAATGCACATGCCATGCTATGCCATTTTTGAAAATAAATCACATTTTCATTTTTTGAAAACCATCATACTCAATGATATCATGCAATTTCAATTGTTCAAAACTTAACAATTTATTTCAAGGGCAGTAAATACGACTCTAGTAATCTCTAGGTCAGTGTCTGCAAGTAGACTATACAAATACTACAAATTTGTCATTTTTACCAGCATTGACTAGAAGGCTCGACATCTATAATTTGTCATTTTTACCAGTATTAACTGGAAGGCTTGACATCTATTCAATTTCATCTATACCACCTATCAAGACTTACCACTGTATTTACCCAAAAACCAATTCATAGAAACTTGTTTCTCAACATTCTTTTCTCAACATTTTTTTCTCAATGCAAGTTTTCAAATTAATTTTCAAAGTTTAATGTAATCAAATAAATGGATATGCCAATAACACAAGATGAATATAAATACTTTTATTCTAATTCATCATCTAAGGAATAACACAATTCCCTCTTCTCAAGTATCCTTAACAATTAGTCATTTCAAGACTATTTCAACGTTTTGAACAATAATTTCCAAAATGAATAACAACTCTCATATTCCCTGAAATTCATCATTTCTATAAATATAAATAAGAAATTTTCCAAACATCCATTTACTTTGACACACAAAATAAATATAACAATATCATTCATGGATTTTCAATCTCTTAAAAAAAAATCCCCAAATTCTAAGTTTTCTCACCAAAACTATACAACTCAAATCTTTTGAAAGAAAACTTTCCAAAATCATATTTTCTTCAATCAACGAAGATCAAAACCCATAAGATCATTTTAAAAGAACGAGAGACAAACCTACTTTCAAAATCGCTCAACTTCTTGAATTAACAATCAATTTTCAAAGCTATCGAAGGATGATTTTTAAAATCATCTAGATCTTGCAAAAATATATATATATAACTCTAAGAAAATCCCTACCTCATGTTTTGAAGAAGAAATAAGATGAAACTCCCAAAATCAATGGTGTCCAAACTCGATCTTCACCGCACACAACAAAACTCTCGAGATGATAACCAACTTTGGTGAAGAACTTAGGTCTAAATCCCAATGGATTTGGAGAAATCAAAGAGAGAAGATGACTTCTAAAGAGAGAAGCTCTCGATTTGGAATTTTGGAGAGTTTTAGAGAGATAGAGGACTGAAAAAATGATCTGAAATTCAGATTCACGAACTGATATAACATGGTCCGCTCGAGCGTGGAATGCCCCGTTCGAGCTTCAAATACACTAACCCAGTATTTTTGTAGACAGGTCAAACTTCTGAAGCCAAACATTCTTCGCTTGAACGCATAAACGGCCGCTCGAGAGGACAAGCAACTTCGAATGCATTTTGCATTTTTGTTTTGGGGGCGCTGCCTTTGGACCTGCCAAGGGGCGCTGCCCCCTGGACCCTCGCAAGCTGACCCGGCAACTCGACCCCCGACATACTCAGTGTAGTGGCAAAACTGGGATCGCTACAGAATCACTCTAAAATTGCAGAGATTGGGATAGAAAAGAATTTGAATGATTAATTTTGTTTATTAGTAAAAAGAAAATGATTAATCACCCTAATTTTGCACTTTCAATTTCATCCCTAATAATATATAATTAGAGAGGTTAAAGATGAGAGGAGAGGAGTGTGGCATCGCTTCATATAGGCCTTAGCCATGTCATTGGGATAGAATTGGAAAGGCAAAATTAGAGAGATATAGCATTGCTCTTACTAAAATTATCCATCTAAAAGGTTATTTCGATAAATATAATCTGTAAGTTTTTTAATTTAATTTAATTTTTTCTCCTTTAATAAAGTCTATCCAAACACTATTAGAGACTATACATACATATATATGTTTTCCCCTTTTTTCTCATAACTTAACAAATCACTTCATTTTGTTTTCCTACTAGATATCCAACCTTGGTCTTAAATACAACTATTCATTTTTGTAAATTTCTTCTCAAGTGGATGAAAGTTCGGGTGCTTTTGTTTTCTTCAAAACCGTGTAGGGTCCGCATTGAAATACCAATTATGATAAAGACCCAATACATATATGACCCCCACAATCCCCACTCTCATCTCAACCACTCATAATGTGGGGTCTACACATACATGAGTGGACCCCACACACACATCAAAGGCTAAGATCAAATTGGGGTTCATGGAACCCCCCAAAAAGGAGGTCCCAAACATTTCTCTATAATATACAGTGGCCCGGACAGGCAGTTGTCCCTTTTAATTTTGCAAAATTTATTTCTTAATAAATTTATATTTATAAAGTAAATTTTCAATTAGTTCATTCTAAATTTCTATTATCCTTGCAATTTTCTTTCTTTAAATTTTTACTTTGCAATGAAGTCTCACTTCAGATATTTTAATTTTTTATTTTCTATTTTTTGGTAAAGCCCTGCTGGTTTGGCAATGATTTTTTGGTAGTGTTTTTTTTTTTTTAAAAAAAAAATTAGAATAAAATTATTACTAAAAAGGATGATGAGATTGGTAAATATTAAAAAATTATTTTTTCATTCTTGACTCTTTTAACCGGAAACAAATAGAGTTAAATTGACAAACTTGGAAATTTATTTTTGCTAGTAAAATTTTTCATGAGTTAAATACACGATATTTTTAATTGTTTGATGAAATTTCATAATTAAATACTTATTGAAATCTTAATGATTTTGCTTTTTAATTTGTTTGTATTTTTGTTATTGAATTAGAAGTAATAAAATAAAATAGAAAGAGAGAGAGAGGAAAAATACATGAGAAAAAAAAATGTGATATTTTTTGAGAAAAGTTTTTGGAAATTAAATATTTAAAAGGGGCAATATTAGAGATTATTGAAAAAAATGAAAGTTAATTTTTTTAGATATGTCAAAAAAGAAAAGAAAAGCTACGAAAAATGGGAAAATATTAGGTACATAAAAAAAAAATTCAAATTAATGAAGCAATAGTAAAACATGTGTTCAATACAAGCGAGAACTGTACAAAAATAAAATAGTTGTTACTTACACTCTATTAATTAATTAATTAATTATTATTTTTTATTTATTTGATATTTTGTTAAATAATTTGTGCTCATATATGAACTAAAATTAGTTATTTTTTATTTATTTGATATTTTGTTAAATAATTAGGGCACATATCTATCATCTATATAAAAAGTGTGTAATAGTGGTATAACGCTGTTGCTTGTGTAACGGCCCATAAATAACACCAACAAAACCATCTCACAACAGATATTAAATAATAACGGATGTCAGAGTATAGTGTTCTCCCATTCATAAGGTCTCATCTCTTTACAAAAGTGTAACATATATAGTAATACACTTATAAGCCCTAACTTATTCACCAAAAAAAAAAAAAAAGCCCTAACCCTGAATCTATAGCATGTGTTATAAACAAAAGTTCTAAAATAAGAGTTAAACAGATATAATGATGTCCTACTGGCTACATCTTTCCAAGATGGTGTTTGGTTATAACAAAAGTGAGTTTAAACTGAATACATATAAAGCCCTTGGCTTGTACAAAAATAGATACAAAGATAATAGAAGCTCTTGGCTCCAAGTCCTCCCAAGCTATTGTCTTGGCGGAGGCATATCACCAGTACTTAAAAAATAGTTTTCCACATAGGGTGAGCCAAAACCTATTAGAGATACGCTAACACAGTGTATGAATCTTAACAAAGTTATAAAGTGAATGCATATGCAATGCTCATGTCAAAACATTTTATATCTCTTTCCAAAATCATGCAATGCCAAATTTATATCTCAATTCATGAATTCATTTCCTTTACAATAGAAAATAGGATGGTGGATACAACACTAAGAATCTCTAGGACGTGTCTACAAGTAGGGTACAAGCACAACCAATTTGTCATTTTTACTAGTATTAACCGGAAGACTCGATATCTAACCACACAGGTTTCTGGACTTTCACTAAGGACACACATGCTAACATAATACCACAACTATACTCCTTCCTAGATTCACCAAGGTATTCACCCATTTTTCTCAAAACGATAACCATTTTCAATGTGTTAAATATGTCACAATACTCAATGTAAATGGATGATAAATTAGTTTCAATTCACTTAATTCTCATGCAATTTCGACAACAATTATAGCTATCCTCTACCGATAGCTCAAAATAGATATCTCTAAACAGGTAATTAATTTTCAACACGGGTATACTTTTCAAAATCACAAGATGAGAGTGATAATATATATCCAACTCCACTACCATCGTCATCATCGTCCTTCTAATTCCATAAGACCAACATCAATTCCATTTTCTCTTTACAAAATCAAATATTCACAATTTAGGGCAAAACTCCATTTCTTAAAAAAAAAAAAAATCATGTCCCAAGGATAAAATCTACCATTTATCACAACCTAACCAATTTTACAAAGCCACAATCATTTACAAGAACCCATTGTGAAAACTCCTCTTTTGAATTTTTAAACTAAAACCCTAAATTTTGTTTAAAAATTCCCAAACCACAACATAGTTTAGAAAATCAAATAACTAAGTTAAAAACTATACAAGTGTCAAAATAATCCTTACCTCAAAAAAGAAGACTCAAAGAAAAGATTGGTAGAACCCAACGGAGCCGACAACACGAACTTCTCCGGTTAAAATGAAGCCCTTGACGAGCTCTACCTTTTTATCAAAGGGATTACGGTTGAGAAACCACTAGATTAAAGTGTATATGAAAGTAGAAGATGAGTTGCAGAGAGAGAGGGTTTAGATTTAGGGTTTTGAAATGTTTAAAGAGATAGAGAGATATGAAAAGTGACTAAAAATGTGGTTGCTACGAACTGATATTTGCGCAGACCGCTCGAGTGTAGAAATTGTCACTTGAGCGACTAAACACAAAAGTGAGATTGCTTGAGCGACTAAAGTGACCGATCGAGTGATGAACACCACCTCCCACTGCAAAAGTACTGCAAAAGTACTGAGGGTTCACAAGGACCGCTCGAGCACAAGAAAGTTCACTCGAGCGAACATGCCAAAAATTAGGCAGCAACAGTTTTGAAAAACTAACTCTCCAACTTGTTTGAAATGCAATCAAGACAATCCAAACGCCATACTCAAAAAGAAATAAGATGAATAAGGATATGAACAACCAAATACGATAAGAAGTCCAGGATTCAAAACAATAAGCGGGTCCTGTCTAAGTCGAAATCGTTATAGCTTGCTTGGTTTCTAACTCTTTCCTTGCAGATTATGGGCTACACACGTGGGCTTCAAATCATCCACATACACAATAGAAGAAGAAGACAAATTTCACCACTCCTACAAATTTCCAAGATCAGTGCTGTGTTGGACTTCTGTGATGACCTCTTCATCAATTATTGCCACTTGTACGTTGTTGCTGAGGCGGTGGCTTCTCACCTAGGCTTGTTCTTGAAGTCCTAAGCTGTTACACTGCTACAATAATGCTTAAAGACCACACATAAGGAATCAAAAACATCTCACTGTTATTAAAAGTATGATTAAAAAAATTAGAATGATATTTTAATTACAGTTAATCTAATTGAGTGAGATAGTAATTATTTTTAACCTCACCTTCTAAATAAATGTGATTATATATCTTTTTTTAATCACAATTTCTATATAAATGTGATTATATATATATATTTATTTTTATTTTTAATTTTATATCTCAATAATAAAACAACATTCAGTGTGTTTGATTTGAGTTTTTCGGATTAAATTTTTTGAAAACTGATCTTTTTTATTTTAGTATTTTTTTGTTTTTAGTGAATATTTTTAAATTTTTAAATATTTTTTTTAAAATTTTTTAGATGCATCTTACTTAGATGCATCTAAAAAGTAAAAAAATTATGAAAAATATATTTTAAAAAATTAATAAATATATAAAAACATAAAAAATGTACTAAATTTTCATATTTTTGGTATTTATAGAATTTTTAAAAGGTTTTTTCCACAAATTTTTAGGTATATTTATGTTACATATGTCTAAAAGTTTAAAAAATTACTTACAATATTAAAAAAATTCAGTAAAAATAAAAAACACAAAAAATAAAAAAATAATTTTTTTTAAAAACTCTAACCAAGGAAAGTGAAATTTTTTTGAAGTGTTTTGAAAAGTGTTTATCTTTGTAATTGGTTAGAACCGTCAATCCAGGGGCATTTCCTAAATAAGCCAAAACACTAAATCAATTTCCAAACTAAGCCTAGTTTTGAAATAATTATCAAAATAGGCTAAATCGCGGTTGTGAACCACGATTTCAACATATATGCGCTTGTCTCGTGTAGATGGGAAATCTTAAAATTGTGGTTACAAAACGCGCTTTTGATTAAGAAATCGCGGTTACAAAACGCGTTTTTAATTAAATTTTTTTTTCTTCTGAAATCGCTGTTATGAACCACGATTTTATCCAAAAAAAAATTTCTTCTGAACTCGCTGTTCTGAACCACGTTTTTATCCAAAAAAAAATTTCTTCTAAACTCGCGGTTCTAAATCACGATTTTGGCCAAAATATTTTCAAACACAAATTCATTCTGACACTATGACACACATATATATTTATTGAAATTTATTCTGACACTATGACACTATGACAAACATTTTCAACACGTTTTCTGTCTCTCTCACACTATGCCACACATATATATTTTGTAATAAAATTGAGACTAATATTATTTTAATATATAATTTATAATATAAATAAATTTTATTTTATAAAATTGAGACTAATATTAAATATATATATAATAATAATTTATAATAGCAAATAATAATCAATTATATAATTTTTGTAAATATAAATCATTTTTATGTAATTTTAGAAATAATTTTTTACAAATTAAATTGAAACAACCATACATACGTATGTATATAACCTGTCCAAAAGTTAAAATGATAATTATTTTTTACGTTTTTTCCTCAAATTTACAAATTGAGACAACCATTTATAAACTAAAAAAATTATCAAACAAGTTTTTATGATAGTTTTTTAAAATTTTTGTAAATATAAATTGAAAACTGAAAACGAAATGGTTACCAAACATGCCTCATATGGTAAAAATGTCGTAAAATTAATAAATAATTAAATAAGTTACCAACGTAAAAAATGACTTATCAAAAGATTTTTAGGTTATGTATGGTTTGTCACGCCCTAAAAATAATACATAAAACCCATCTTTTTAGACATGCCATGATGTACGAGAAATAGATATCTTTCTATTAATTAGAGTAGCTCTTACAGAAATATTACAAGCTACTAACAAACAAATGCCCCACGGGCTTACAGCTTTCCAAGTTAACACTTGGTTACAAAAAGAGAAGAGTACTAACTCAATATATCTTAAGCCCTTGGCTTGAATTCACATATAATACATTAAAGAAAGCAAAACAATAAAAGCCGTCTGACTACCGCTTGCCTCCCAATCTACGCCCTGGGAAGTGGCATGCTTTCTATACCTGAAAATGGTGTCCCATATAGGGTGAGCCACAGCCCAGTAGAAATACACAAAACCAACTATAAACAATGACTAAGATAATAGCGTTCAATGGGTGGTCCGCACTTATATTCCAATTTATACTGTGCTACAGTTTAACGACAATCATGTCCATGTTACGTTCACTTTCCGTTTCTTAACCAATTCTCAATTCATAACTATGACTTAGAGCCTGGTCAAACAACCTATATGAGACAAACACTCATATTAAGCATTTACGTTTCGCAATAGATAAGCATACTAGCTATATCAATACATCAACAGATAATCATACAAGCTGTATCAATACATCAACAATAAGCATATTAGCTGTCAAACCCCAAACCCGCCCCTAGAAGTTTGGGCATGACCACTTCAGAAACGGACACTTAACTTGTCATATATAATATATGGGACCTGAACGGAAGCATTAAATATCAAAATTTGACAATAGAGACAAACTCCATTGAGCTACTACTATCATGCCAGGATCACAAACTTTAAACAGACAAATAAAATCTAAAACATACACCTGAATATCGGATATATACGCACATATATACAAGCCCGGCTCTATAATTGGGCATACATCAAAAACGTTTCAGAAGAAAGTATTATACACATTTCAACCTTAGGCCAACAACTAGAGTGCAAAACCAAAGTTTGTCAAAACTTCATGAAAATAAGAGCAGCTTCTCTTAGGCTTGGACATGGAAAGGTTGGCCAAAGAGGACAAGCGTCATGGCTTAGGATTGACCACTTGGTTGGTTACCTACAGAAACAGACATAACATAGGGTGAGCCAAGCTCAGTGAATAGTATGATACATAAATGCACAATGTAACATACTACATAACAATGCATAAATAAATGCGAAGATCATGTAGTCAATCTGTTCCTGTTTTCATTTTAAATGGCCTTAGGCCCCAATCGTGAGTCATGATGGTTTTAAGCCCTTGAACTCATTAACATTAAGCTTTTAAACATAATGGCATATAGCCCTTGAACATATGGCATGAAGCCCTTAAACATGGTGGCATATAGCCCTTGTACATATGGCATGAAGCCCTTGTCAGAATGGCATAAAGCCCTTATCAGAATGGCATAAAGCCCTTATCAGAATGGCATTACAGCCCTTGAACATATAGATATATGAACTCAAGAGGTGTCTCACACGGATTCTAGAGGTGACTCACATTGTAGCACTTAGTTCCGTGTAGCACTTTGTTTCATATTAGAATGGCATAAGCCCTTATCAGATTTGCATTACAGCCCTTAAAACATATTGGCATTAAAGCCCTTGGACATGCATATATGAACCCAAGAGGTGTCTCACACGGATTCTAGAGGTAACTCACATCGTAGCACTTAGGCTCCGTTTGGGGACTTACTTTTTTAGCCAATTAGCCAAAAAGTTACTAAATTAGTCAAAAAGCCAACAACTCATACCAAAAATTCAAAGATTCTCTTTTCTCTCTACTTTTTGCACATCTTTTCGTAATTAGCCAAAAAGTCTTCCCAAACATACAAGTTTTTTTTTACCTACATTTTTAGCCAAATAGCCAAAAAGTTACTAAATTAGCCTGTTCCCAAACGAGGCCTTAGTTCCGTGTAGCACTTTGTTTCATTTCATAACAACTTATACAGATGGCCATGAGCCTCATAACTTTCACAGAATGGCTTTCAGCCTCATAATTTTCACATATGTATGGACTCAAGAGGTGTCTCACATGGACTCTAGCGGTGGCTCACAATGTAGCACTTAGTTCCAAGTAGCACTTTGTTCCATACCAATAATTAGCAGGTCTTACAGACCAAACCATACATAAATGCCATACCATAAACGGAAATAAATTCATACATAGCATTATGCTTGAATCATTAACAGAAATCAAAATTCATACTTCCTTATACTTAGCCTTTTAATAGCGCTGGCAAATCAATAAAAAGCATTCTTGGTAGTTCCATAAGGAAATTCCTCAACATTGCGAACTTATAGTATACTTGAACTTGTACATATGTCAGCATGTAACGTAGCTTGTAACATACTTAAGCTTGTATCGTACTTTAACTTGTAACATACTTAAGCTTGTAACGTACTTAAACTTGTAACATACTTGAACTTATAACATGTGTATACTTGTATATACTTGTACTTGTAACCTTACTTAAACTTGTACATATTTGAACTTGTCACATAGATATAAACTTGTAACATTCTTGACTTAGAGCATACGTAAACTTATAACAGACTTAAACTTAGAACATACGTAAACTTGTAACTTAATCATTGGAACCACGGTATTATTACCCCTGGGTAAGGGCCTTGTGCTAAAGATGATGTGAATACTTCCACATATATGAATAATCATTCATTAAGTTAATAGAAAACAGAGCATTTCTTGTTATATCATATCATTATCATGCGCTTAACAAAATAGAATAATTCATATTCTTAGGTGGGTTGCATACTGATGGTAAACCTTTACATTCATATCATAAATTCTAAACGATCTTGGGTCCCTTCGTAACATAATCTTAGATTCACACAAATATCATTCTTCAAGGATAACTATAGGTTCCACTTGTTCTCTAAGAAATAACATAGTATGCTGATAAATAACAATGGCTAATATTCGTCATTAACAGAACATAAGGATTCCAAAATCATACCGACGTACGCGAATCTCTCAGTGTTCATATAAGTTCACATTGCTTTCCAATTGTCATAAATGTTCGTATAACACTTACAAGGAACAGAGCATTAGTAACAATAATTGTCAACATTAGATAAAATGTACATTTTTGTACTACTCACAGTGCTACAACAGAGTGCTTGTCCCTCCTGGAATGCGCCCTGTATACATACATAACTTAGACATTAGTTCTTTTTCTTTCTTAATTCATTTCCTGCATCATTTCACTTCGAACGAATTAATAGGCATCTTAGGAACTTCAAACATGAATTTCAAAAATACCAGAGGGTTAAGCACGCAAAACGGAGCGAACAATTTTTTGCAGTTTGGGCCGCACGTGCGGCAAGAAGCCCCGCACGTGCGGCGATTCTGGCAGAAAGCAGTTCGAAAATTCAGCAAAAATCCAATTTTTGGTACTCTTTTTCAAGGCTCAAAATAGATCCTTTAATGGTTAGAATATGGTTCAAAAACATGTAAATAGACATCATAACATATATCAATCTCAACATAACTTGGATCTTTGATCTTTAAAACTTATGAACATGACCTAATTCCACCATGTTTCCAATTCCTTACACATACACACATATAAGCAACCCTTATTCATGTAACTCAAGCTTTATAATTGAAGTAATAAAATGAAATTCCTCACTAGATCATTCAATACATCCTTCCAACTCATTTCAACATAAGAAACAACAATTTAATTAACCATTGAACATCATAATATAAGGGGATTCTTTCTCAATTCAAAGAGGAGGATTAATCAATAAGGATTAGACTTACCTTGGGTTAAATTCTCTACTAACCCTCTAAGTTTCTTCAATTCCATCCTTGGAGAACTTCCTTTTCCCCTCCACTCTTTTCTTTCCTCTCTCTCTCAGGAGATTGTTTTTGTATGGCTCTTAAGTCAAAGAAATGAAGCATATAAACATATATGTCTAAAAATGAGTAAAGACAAAATTTAATAATCCCTAATCGAATTTCTACAAAAATGCTTATTAATACTTAAAAATTATGCTGATCTCAGATGTAAAATCAATTTCAGGTAATTAAGCCTCTAAAGCTTCCAATTTCTGATCTGAACATCATAATTGTGACAGATATGCTTTCTTATTAAACAGATATGGATCTATAATTATAAGGTTCACTTAATTAAACTTAATTTCTTATGAACTTTCACAATAAACATTTAAAGACACAGAATAAAGGGACTGAAAATATATCAGAACACATGTACGAGGGTCGGGTTATTACATTAGCTGTATCTGCACTTCAATAGATAAGCATATGAGCTGTATCTGCACTTCAATAGATAAGCATATGAGCTATATCAATACACCAACAAATAAGCATATTAGCTGTATCTGCACTTCAATAGATAAGCATATGAGCTGTATCTGCACTTCAATTTCCGGTTTAGAGGTCCAGCCCCTTTCTTTCAATAAACCGTGGAGTACAGCCCGTTTCTCCTCCCACACAAACAATGTATACAAACAGTTATCATATACAACCAATTAATACATAAAGTTAACTTATTATTCCTATCGCTATATTCAATAGTACACTTAATCGATTAGTTTTAATTTGCCTAATCATCATGTATTGTCTACAACAATCAAAACTACCCTCCACTGGTTGTCCAAGCAATTATTTCTAAACAGATAAATAAAAGCTCCAACAGATAAAATATTGACATTTCAATTTGGTGAGTGATAAATATCCCAACTACACCCTTTAATCCCATACATTCCCACTTCCAACATTTTCAATTCCTTTTCTCATTTCTCACATTTATTTCATAAATTGATTTAACAATGCAATTAGGGCATTTCCCATAATTAACGAAACAACCTTAAGGTCTAATTTCCATCAACAATCCAACATTTATCTCATCTCTCTATGCCCAAGATGCATATAGATAATAATAAATAAAATCCCAACTTTGTAAAATCACACAAGACCCAAACTTCCTCAAAATTACCCAACGACTCCAAACATATCAAAATGCCAAAATTCAAAGACAAAGCTTATAAGATGGAGTAGGATATCCCTACCTCGAAGTTAGAGCTCAAACGGAGGAAAGGACCAAACTCAAAGTGCTCCAAACTCCAAATTTTTCGGATCAAAATGTAGCCCTTAATGATCAACACACTTCTTACAAAGGCTCAAGGTGAGGAAAACACTCCTACTAGATCAAACCCTAGAGAGAAGTTAGGTTTTAGAGTGAGGAGCTCTCAAAAATCGGTTTTGGGAAAGTAAGAGAGAGAAAGGAAATGTAAAAAGTGATTTAAAATAGCCTAGCTGCCAACTGATATACGACTCTCCCGCTCGAGCGGATAACACAACGCTCGAGTGTCAAGGACAAAAAGCTAGGTACGCTCGAGCGCAAGAAGGTTCGCTCGAGCGCCAAGACACAAGAATAAAGTACATCCGCTCGAGCGCGAAAACCAGTCCGCTTGAGCGTAGATTTCTCCCTCCCAGAACTTACACCAAAAGGTACTACCCGCTCGAGCGCCAGAGTACCCACTTGAGCGCGACCGCTCGAGCGTAGAAAACACATCTGCAGAAGTTTTGCAGAGGCACGAAATACTGGACGTGTGTAAACCCCGCTCGAGCGCAAGAAGACCCGCTCGAGCGGACCATTCAAAAACTGGACAACAACAATAGGAGCTAAAGCTCTACCAACCTGTAACAACCAAGCCCAACACATTCTAAAACTCAAACAAAAGAGTTTAAAGGTTGACAACACGATAGGTACAACTACTAACTCCACGGAACCGCGTCCAGAAAACAACAGAATAGTAAAGGGATAACCGGGATCGTTATATGGTTTGATTTTTAGAATTTTTTTTTTTAAAAAATTAAAATTAATTTGGTTATGAAATAAAAAATAAAAAATAAATATTATTTAAGGGTAAAAAATAATTATCATTTTAACTTTTGGACAGGTTATATACATACGTATGTATGGTTGTTTCAATTTAATTTGTAAAAAATTATTTCTAAAATTATATAAAAATGATTTATATTTACAAAAATTATATAATTGATTATTATTTGCTATTATAAATTATTATTATATATATTTAATATTAGTCTCAATTTTATAAAATAAAATTTATTTATATTATAAATTATATATTAAAATAATATTAGTCTCAATTTTATTACAAAATATATATGTGTGGCATAGTGTGAGAGAGACAGAAAACGTGTTGAAAATGTTTGTCATAGTGTCTTAGTGTCAGAATGAATTTGAATAAATATATATGTGTGTCATAGTGTCAGAATGAATTTGTGTTGAAAATATTTTGGCAAAAATCGTGATTCAGAACCGCGAGTTTAGAAGAATTTTTTTTTGGATAAAAGCGTGGTTCAAAACAGCAAGTTCAGAAGAAAATTTTTTTTGGATAAAATCGTGGTTCATAATAGCTATTTCAGAAGAAAAAAAAATTAATTAAAAGCGCGTTTTGTAACCGCGATTTATTAATCAAAAACGTATTTTGTAATCACGATTTTAAGATTTTCTCTCTACGCGAGAGAGACACATATATGTTAAACTCGTAATTCATAACCACGATTTAGCCTATTTTAAAAATTCTTTCAAAATTAGACTTAGTTTAAAAATTGATTTAGTATTTTGGCTTAGGGAAATGCCCCGTCAATCCATCATAGATTAATGGGTGGATTAACATGACTTCCTACTATCTACTATTTCTTCCCAGCACAATCTGTGCCCCACCTCATATCTCTCTCTCTCTCACTCTCACTCACTCACTCACTTCTCCGCCACGACAACAGCAGCAACTTTGCCTCTTCCTTTTCGTCGACACCCACAGTCCTCACCACCGTCGCTGCTCCTCCCTCCTGAGCGACCCTTCGTCTACATCTCGATCGCAACAACTGCGGTAACCCCACGCCCCATCTCGACCATCGCAGCAACTGTGGCAGCCACCATCTTAGCCTCACACAGCATTGCGAACGGTGAACATATATTTATATATATATATGCTTCAGTTTTCAAGATCGTTAAACTATTTGGAAAGCTTTGATAAAAATTTATCCTTGCATAGAATGAGAACGGCATGATTTTACCTAATTTGTAATCTATGATTGGATCTCCAAATTCATAGAAAAACTATTGTTCTCATAGAGCAAAAAGCCTAATTTTTCACACCGCTAAAGCTTATACTTAGAGAGATTTCTTTTTACTTTCTTTTCTTTTCTTTTTCCTTCAGTTTGGGTATTGGATTCCAATTTTTTTGTTTTAGGTTTGTGAATGATATGGAACTCTTTTTGATCACCTGAATTTTTATAATATGGTTTCGTACCTTCAAAAATTTTCCTCCCCTTCTAGCCATGGTGTTTCAAGAGATTATGTTGATTAGGTTATTCATCACATCATCATTACAACACATGGGTTATTATAGTGATGATGAAAGTTATCGAAAAGTTCATTGTGATTTTCAGTTGGGAATGCACATTTTGAAACATGGTAGATTTGTATTCTAATTCCTTAAATCTAGTGATAAAAAAAAAAAAAAAATGCCCCCTTTCTCTCCTCACTTAGTTCTTTTTAAAAAGGATTTATGCAAGTAATGGATTGATAATAAAATGAAATTGACTACTCATATCAAATTCATGAGGAGCAGATTGAGGGAAGGCCTATAACATATCAAATATTAAACTTTCTCTGGGAAAAATTTGGGATTCATCCATTAAACTTACTCGGGAAACATATTGGGATTCAAACACAACTTATTCAGGAAAGGCTCATATCATTTCAAAGAGGAAACTGAATCCCAATATGTGCTCTATATTGCTGCTTGCTAGCTGTTTCTCATGTAGTGTAGCTGCAGTAATATTAAATGTTTCAGTAGTCTTTACTGAGCGTATAATTCATTAACTTTTCTTCATTATTTTTTACCATTGCAGGAAGATAAGGCTGATGCTATTTCCCATATGAACGCCATTGTCAATTCAACCAAAGGAGATCCACTTTTGGTTAGTTTTTTCTTTTGACCTGTCATGAGTGCTATCTGTTGATATTTTGCTTATAACTTAATCTATTTAACTGCCACTAATGTGAATAATGCTGATGTTCGAGCACTAACATCTTAAACTAAGTTTGGCTTGAGTTTGGCTTAGTATTTATTTTGTAGGGTATTGTTGATTTTGAGTTATGATAGCCTTAACACATTATTGTCTTGTTCTCCAGATGGTTAAGAATTAGCAGCTATCGATTTAATTGTCATTTTTTACTTTGTTTTGAAATCATCCAGGAAATTGATCTTCAGGAGCCCTTGTTACTTTTCTCCTTGTGGGATTCCTCTTTTTGTTTCTTTGTCGAAGGGCCTTTTTTTCCTTTTTTTTGTATCCTTTTTTTTTTTGGGGGTGGAGTGGGATATTATGGTGTTGATTTTGGAATTCTTTATCTAATTAGGCTTATATGATTGCCACGTCTATATTGTTCATTTATCCATAGCTTCTAAGTTGAATGTATAATGTATCATTAATTTTTTTTCCCTCTATTAACTGGCCTATTCTTCTTCTTCTTCTTCTTCTTTTTTTTTTTTTTTTTTTTTTTTTTTTTTTTTTTGTATTATACCATATTGTATCTATATATGTTTTCCTTGAGTTGCTTACAATTTTTGCTAATTATTTTTTATGCTTGTTATAAGAATTCCAAGTTCTGTTCCCTACTCTTTCTATTATACCATATTGCTTCTATATATCTATATATTCCCCCCCTCCCCCTATTAACTAGCTTATTCTTAATTAAGTTTTTCATTTTTTTAATGAGATTTTTATTGTGTAATCACATTAAAAAACCTTTTATTCCTGAACTTTCTTTGTATATATTTTTCCAACATTAGACTTTTATTTATGAAATATATGATGTTATTAGCTATTCATATGTGGTCAATGTTGTGATTCAAAGGAAATTTTTGTAAAAATAATATTGATTATATTTTAGATATTAGTTTTGTTCAGATTTTAATCACGGTTGATATGTTGTGTTTGATAGTCACATTTTGTGGTTCAACTTTTTTTTTTTTAATCACATGCACTAATTGTGATGAGAAATGCATATAACTATGATCTTATCTCACTATTAATCATGGATTATTTAAATTCAATCTTAGGTTTTATTAGTTATTGATTACACTTAAAATTCCTGATCTAAATGTTTATTATCACGGTTAAAACATGTGATGAAATTATTTTTTAATGATGGTCAAAAAGTATGATCGAAAATGACCCTAAACAATTATACTCTCAAAGATCACACTTTGACAAAATAAAAAATCCGTGATTAAATAACATACAGCACACTTAAAATCCGTGATCTATTTATGATTTTGTAGTAGTGTTAAAGAGGTGTAAATTGTTCAATTTCACTGCTGCAAATCACTATCAGTTTTATCAAAGAAACAAAAGAGGTATGCTCTTCTTCCATTTCCATTTTTCAGTTGCTGTTAAATGTGAGACATGTATTCATTCTTCCATTGTCACTATTGTTGTTGTTGGTAGTGTATTTGTTGCTGTTTTTTTGGTCTATGCTTGTAATTGCTGTTGTTTTTCATCCTCTTCCTCATCTATTGTGCAATTATTTCTAACTTGTCTATTTTGAGCTCTGCTCTTGTTCCTCACAATTGTTTAATGGTGTGCCCACCATGTGCTTGACCATATGCCGAAATGAAACACACACATAAATTGACAATCAGAATGTGAAACTTTTTATCCACCATATACTTGACCATATGCTTAAACGAATAAACACATAGAAATTGAAAACCAGAATGTGAAATTATTTTTCCCAAATTGAAAAAAAAAAAAAAAATCCCAACATATGATTCACCAAATGTTGGGGAAAACTCTAGGTGTACATGGACAGCTCTGTTTTTTCTTTTGTTTGTTTGCTTGAAACAAAATAATGTGCTTCTAAACAATTAAACTTACTGACTTCATAGTGATAAAAGCTGAAATTCAATTATAATAACATACATATCTAATTCAAGCAGATGATAGAGTTTTTGTTAAAGGTTAGTTTTTGTTAAAGGTTATCTAACATACATACTTTCTTGAGCTTTAGCTTTTGCATTTTTGAACTAAATTCGTTTCCATCTTTCCCATATCTCTACAACCATATTTGAACAAGATAGTTTTACATTTTTCAAGTTGAATGTGATGACCCCAAATGCCGCAAACTCTTTTCTTGATGTAATTTTTTACCAACATAAATGAGTTTTTCTTTTCTTCTTCTTATCTTATAAGATTGTGTTTGGTTGAAAGATTTAAGTAGAGAAATAGAAAGAGAGAAATAAAAAGAAAATAAAAAAGAATCGATAGGATTTGGATTCCAAACTAATATTTGGTTGAGTTGGGAATTGGAGAAAGAAAAGAGTATAGATGAACCCTAAGTGTATGAAAAAATTAACATAAAAAATTAAACCTAAGTGTTGGAGAATTTGAATTCCATCTTGCCCATATCTCCACAACCATATTTGAACAAGATAGTTTTACATTTTTGCAAGTTGAATGTGATCACCCCAAATCCCGCAAACACTTTTCTTGATGTAATTTTTTACCAACTAACATACATGAGTTTTTCTTTTCCTTTTCTTATTCTTATCTTTAACATTGTGTTTGGTCGAAAGATTTGATTAGAGAAATAAAAAGAGAAAGAGAAATAGAACGAAAATAAAAAAGAATTTTTTTGAGGCTTTATCACATCGCCATATCCGTATCAAATCGTATCCGTTCCTTTTAATTGTTAAAAAAAATTGATTACTATGAATTTCAATAGACAGATTCTGTACAGTTATTTTGTACCATACAAAGACGACTCTATCAAATTGATTGAATTTTTCTTCAAACAATTAACATTCCGCCCCCAATACCACGACCCGCACACGCGGAGCACGTGGGGGTCCAACTAGTATGAACTAAAAAAAGGCTACCAAGTCAAGAAGAGAGGAAGTTTCCCCCAAATTTATAGAGAAAGATCAAGTTTGAAATTCACTCTCTCCCATTTCTTGTACCCTTCTCTCCTATTCTCCTCCCATGCATGATTGTAGAGATCAAAGTCTTTGGAGCTTCAGATTTTTAGGAGACTTTCAAATTGCCCTCTTGTGTTCCTCTTGTCTTCCAGATTGAACAGTTGTGATTGTATTTTTTTTTTTTTGGGGGTTTGATAATTGATCTTGATTTCATGGTGGTTAGTATTCAAGAACCACGAATATCTAATTCCTGTAAAAGCGTAGGCATTCTTGTATATCATCACATCACATCACATCACATAAGAACAATGATATATAGTACACTACACCAAGTTTAATAGACTTTTATTTCTTTTCATATTTGTCCTTGATATCATCTTTTGAGTTCAATTTAAGTTTCAACTTTAAAATAGCAAGTGTTTATATATATGTTTGTGTATATATGTATATATTATACATTTAAATTTTTTACTTGCTTTTAAATGAGGAAATTTTTTTCGGTTTGATGGAATGAGAAAAACAATTTAACGGGTACATATATATATATATATAGAGAGAGAGAGAGAGCCCTAATCAAAGATTTGTAGTGTGGACCAAAATTCACAGATATATATATATATATATATATATAGAAAGAGAGAGAATACAGAGACGGTAGAGAGAGAAGAGACGAAAGAGAGAAATGAATAGAGATTTGGTATATATATATATATATAAAGAGAGGGTGTGATATATGAGTGTGGGCGAGGGATCTTAGGTTACAAAAAGAAAATATATATTTTGAACCTCTCCCATTACTGAAAGTTCGAGAGGGATGTTAGATCAATTTTTAAGGGCCTTTAATATTGTTTTTGGTTTATGAATTTAAGTAAGAATTTAAAAATAAAAAGAAAAAAAGAAAAAATAAGTATAATATGAATACCTAACATTTCACACCTTTTATTTTTCTTTTTCTTTTCAAATAAACACAACCTACAACTATACTTCCATTCAACCAACAATCACCACCGATCCACCCTAATTCTAAATTCATGATCTAAAAACCACAACATGATATAATGTACAAACAGACCACTTCAAAGTTATTTATTTATTTATTTATATATAATTTTAAAAAGTAGAATACAAAATTTATTTATTTATTTCTTTTGATTAGCCTTATTAAAACCAAGTGAGATATCTCTGATTTTGAAACCGTACTGGTTGATTAATTTATTTAGCCCAAATCTCTCAGTCTCTGTTTGTCTACTTTTGAAACTCAGCGACACCTTGTCAGTTCTCACATTGCTTTTGCTGCTCGAGGCTCCGTTCTTCGCAAAGCAATTTATTCGAACGCAGACACTTTCTAAAATCTGAGATCTTGTGGTAAGGGCTACGCAATTCCTTGCATTTTCTTGAAAATTATCTTCTTTATGTGTTTGCTTTCAAATTGTCTTATAATGGGGATCTAATCATATAGATTTATTGACCAACCCAAGTATAAGATCATATATATATATATATATATATTTTAAATCTATTTAGATACAGTAAATCTATTCATTTTGTGATCTGATAGTTGTACACGATGATTCGAGATTCAAATTCGTTCCAGATTATTATTTTTCTTTTTGATGAATTCTAGGCAATCAAAATCTAGCTGGAGATTTCTCCCCCTTTACTGGGTCTAGGGTTCGGATGATTTTAAGATTATGATGTCTGATGATGCAGTTTGGTTGTACGAGAGATGGGGTCGGACAGGATCCGGATGCTCCATGGGTTGGCCGAACTTCGGCTTCCCTGTAGCACCAGCACAAAGTCTGGTAGGAAGGACCCAGGGGGTGGGGTTCCTTACTGAGGACCCTCCGATTTAAGTTAGATTGGGAAAAAAAAATAAAGTAGTTATAGAGAGTATCTATGTATTGATATCTTTCATATCTTTGTTGGCCTCTTGGCTTACCGTGCCCCACTTATGATTGCTCCCTTGTCTTTGTCTTTTCATGCTGTCTTACCAGCTGTAAGTCTACGGCTATCTATAGCCGGCCATGGCAGCGTCGCCATGTGACAGAAATCACGGAAGAAAAGAGGGCGGCTTGTCTCTTCTTTTTGTTTGGCCACTAGGCCTACGTTGGGTTATGAATTACTTGCACGGTCCATTGGACCACCTATTTGGGCTATGCCCACCAGTAGTCACCCATTCTCGAGTGCAGCTTTAGTCCAATGAAAGGAATCAAAAGTGTCCGGTTTGTTATGCTCGATTGTGCTTGTATTGCTTGATCTTGATTTGACACGCTGCTCAGTCCATTGCTTGATTTAGTATGATAGTGCTCGGTCAAAATAATGCATGTTATGTGTGCTTAGTAAAATAAGCTTGTTGATTTGTTTGGCTTCATTATTCAAACAACTTAGTTCCACTCTAGGTAGTAATTGAATTTTGGTTGCAAGACTTATGTTTGGTTGTTTGAAAATAATTCACATGAATTTGCTTTTTGATATTTGTTGTATTATGATCACCATGGGACCCGTTAGCTTTCTGATTGTTGACTGCTTTACTTGGTTGGTTTTCATGTCTTTTTCTAAAATTCAATATTTATCTTCATGTTTGGAATTATTAAATTGACATGGCCCCACCAATTTATTTGTTGAATGGTATTAGGGCTGCAAATGAACCAGGTTGTCCATGAACAAGCTCGGCTCGGCTCGTTAAGGGCTCGGCTTAGCTCGGTTCGTTTAGTAAACAAGCCAAGCTCGAGCTTGACTAGTTGGCTTATTTAATAAACAAGCTGAGCTCGAGTTCGCATAAGCTCGGTTCGTCAAGTTCGGCTCGTTTATCTTTATTTAAATTATTTAATAAATATATTAAATAATAATATAAATACATTATTTATATATTAAATAATATAAATAATATTTTTTTTTTATTTTATTAAACAATATAAATAATATTTTTTATTTAAATAACACAAATAATATTAAAAAAAAATTATTGAGCTGAGCCGAGCCCGAGCCGAGCCGAGCTCGAGCCTAGTTTCTTATCGAGCCAAGCTCAAGCTCAAGCTCAATATACAAGCTCGATATACAACTCGATAAGTAAACGAGCCGAGCTCGAGCTCAGCAAACCTCGGCTCGGCTTGGTTTGTTTGAAGCCCTAAATGGCTTGCTTGATTAATGTTTTGTCAAGTAGTCCATAAAAACTCTTCTTTTTCCTAGATTTCAAGTGACCTACTGCGACAATCCTTCGAATTACAGTGACTTATTTAGAGACAGAGAAGCAAAATTGTTTCACTTTCTCTCTTTATATCCATGTACTCAGAAGCCCGCAAGCGCGACATGGGAAGGAACCCTGCCCCTAAGTCCTTCCTACCTGATTTGGTGCAGGTTTTGCTGGGAAGACGAAGTTCGGCCAACCCGTGGAGCATCCAGATCCTGTTCGACCCATCTCTCGTCTGACCAAATTGCATCATCAATGGGCACCGTCTGTGGGAACCTTTCGGTTGACAGTTGTGTTCATTGTCGGCGGAAACGATTTCCTTATCACCCATCTTCGGTGTGGAGTGAATGGCTACGACACGATCCTTAGCTTCACAGCACACCACCGAAAATCTTCAAGCTGAGCCCTCTAACCCAATCAATCCACCTCAATACTTCACCGAACTTACCAACAGCATTAACCGCTTGGCTGAACAAAACCAAGCCTCAATCCTCGCCTTACTTCAACGTGAGCTACCAGCTTCTCCACCCCCACCACCACAAGACATTCCTCAAAACCAAGACCAAGTCCAAGACAACCATTCTTAGCAACAAGGACCACTTCTTCCACCACTTGCCCCACGAGAACCCCCGCCAAATCTGAATGGCTTACATATCCCTTCTCAAGGTTCGTAACTCAACCAAAATGACTCTTAGTCCTTCCAAAACCACCATCAACAACAACAAGACACTGCCACCCATGAAGGAGAAGCTAGCAGTATCCAACCCCCTCATGCTAGAGGAGACAATATCCCTGTTTGGGACGAGGAATTGTGGGCTCTCGAACTCCCAACTACAAGGGGTCATGGAGAACATGCAAAATAAGAACTTGGCCGTTGATGATCTTATCCGAACCACCATCTCTCCTTTTGCTGCTTCCATCAGAGATAAGCCTTTACCCTCAAAGTTTAAAATGCCCTCCATAGATACATTTGATGGCACGACTGACCCAATTGACCATCTTGAAGCCTACAAAACACTCATGATCCTCCATGTCTTCCCTGACGAGATCATGTGTTGCGTTTTCCCCGTTACACTCAAGGGGTCAGCACGACTATGGTTTAGTCAGCTTAAGCCTAATTCAGTCACCTCATTGACCACATGAGCAAACACTTTTTGGGCCACTTCATCGGTGCTCAACGCCAATGGTGCCTAGCAACTCAGTTGCTAAACATCAAATAGACTGAGGGTGAGTCCTTACATATGTGACTTGCTTCAATGTTGAGGCCTTGCAAATTGAAGAGAATGATGAGAAGGTCATCATAATGGCATTTATGGCCGGTCTACGCTCCTTAGACTTCCTATTCCCTCTCTCTAAAAATCCTCCGAGCTCCATGAGAGCCCTCTTAGCCAAAACCCAAAAATACATAAATGCTGAAGACTCTATGGCAATTTGTCAAGACTCTATGCCTAAACCCTCACCAGCCAAAGATTAAAGAAAAGAGCTTGAACCGAAACATAATCCATATCCTGATCGATCCACCCGATACTCCTACTGACCCTCATGCTCTGACTGATCGGCTCCAGCTCGCCCGACCAGTCGGTTCAAGCAATTCATAGATCCGATTGGTCGGGCGAGCTCGAGCCGATCGGTCAGGCGAGCCCAAGCCCAAGGAGCAAGTCTTACACTAGATCCAGCATGATTATAACTTGAAATGGCCTAGACCCTTAAGAGGCCCTTCTGACAAGCGAGATCAATCCAAATATTGTTGCTTTCACTGCGACCATGGCCACAACGCAGAGGACTGCATCAACCTCAAGGATCAGGTGGAGGAGTTGATCCGCCAAGGCCGATTGAGCCGATTTACCATAGCTAAACCCCACAAAACCCCCCAGACACAATGGTGGCACTCTTGACAAAGGCCCAGGAGTACATGAACGCAGAAGACTCAATGGTCATCCGCACGGAGGTAGAGACGTGACCCCTGCCAACCAATAAAAAGTGAAAAGAGCCCAAGCCCAAGCATCAACTCTGAACCTAGGGCAGAAACCTTCTTTATGCCGAGCACCTCAAGAGATATTTTTAGTGGAGGTCCAATTTTATTTTGTCTAGTTTCATTTCATTTTTGTTTCATGTGTTATCCCCACTTTCAGTTCTTTAGTTTGCTACTTATGTTAAGTGCTAATTTCAACCTAATTATTGTCAAAACATTATGTATAAGCTAAACTTGAGCAGATCCCATCATCAATGAAAAGAGGCTATTACAATCTGATCGCTATTTTGCATCCACAAGCCATGACAAAAACAAACACCAGCCAACCGTCCAAGACCTCAACCAGACTGAGTCAAACCTTGCGGTAAGAGTTAAACACCAGCCGACCATCCAAGGCCTCAGCTAGACTGAGTCAAGCCTTGCAGTAAGAGCCAAACACTAGTCGACCATCCAAGGCCTCAGTTAGACTGAGTCAAACCTTGTGGTAAGAGCTAATCCATCAGTTGACCGTCCAAGGCACCCATCCGGGGTATATAACCTTGCGGTGTTGAAGACTTAAAAGCAACAGATAAACACTCCTCCAAGATGAGCACAAGAACAAACGAAGGAGGTCAACATCATGAAGTGGAACTAAGCACTAATACACATCAGTTTGCTGTCTGCCCTATAGCATTTCGAAGGCGATGCCTTTCATGCGGAAGACCACCATGCGAAAGACCACCATGTGGAAGACCGCCATGTGGAAACCACCATGCGGAAGACCGCCATGTGGAAGACCACCATACGAGAAGACCGCCATGCAGAAGACCACCATGTGGAAGACCGCCATGTGAAAGACCACCATTTGATCAGCAGCTTGAATCCTATCAACATCAAACGGAGACTGAGCAAATTGTCACTTGGCATATGCTATCATACTTGACCTTTTCTTTTATGAATTCCATCAACTGGGACTATACCAGCTACAACTTGAATATGCAAAACCTTAGCAAAAGTGTGCGCCAATTTGCTGCTACTTGGAGTCAACACTGTCGAGTCAACTGAATCTATCTCAAAAAAATCATGAGAAATTGATACTCTTCAATTTTTCTTCTTCATCATCATTAGCATGAATCTCCAAGAAAACTATAGCGCGCCATTAATAGTCCTTTAAGACTACACGAACTAGTGAATGGTGAGTAGAGATTGAAAACACATAGAGAAAGAGAGAGAGAGAGAGAGAGAGACCAGTCTGCTTGGAGAAACCAGGACGATCACTCGCAACTCCATTCCTTCCCAAAAATGGTCTCCATCAACAACATCACACTCCACGGCTTCATTCCTCTCTCCACACCCAAAACGAAGCCCAAAAAAATCGCAGGCTTCTGGGTATATGGATATAGAGAGAGAAAGTGAAACAATTTTGCTTCTCTCTCTAAATAAGTCATTGTGATTCGAATGATTGTCGTAGCGGGTCTCTTGAAATCTGAGAAAAAGAAGAGTTTTTATCTATGAAGCATGGATACCCCAAAATCGGTGCCGTGGCAGTGTCCGACATGGGGACATGCCGGGGACACATACGGGACACGTCATATGGCGTGTCCCTTTAATTTATTGATTTTTTTGTAGGGGATACGGCGGGGACACAACATGGGACACGGCAGGGCCGCTAATTATTTTTTTATTTCTTTTTCTTTTGCCTCTCTTATTTAGTGCTTTTGTGAAGAATATTGTTGGATGTTGAATGTTTTTCCCTTCTCGTCTTAATTCTTGTTATCGTTTATTATGATTTTTTTGTGAATGGATGGTCTATTAATTTGTTTAGATGTGGTGGTTATATTTATTGAATTAATGTTACTATGTTAGTGTTTGTTAATTTTGATTTAAGATGAATGTAATATGAATCTATATAACACATAAAAATATATAATTAAAAAAAACAAAAAAATCGTCGTGTCCCCCGCTGTGTCCGTGTCCGTGTCCGTGTCCGTGTCCGTTTCCCCATTTTTTAGAAATTGCTGTGTCTCGTGTCTCCTGTCTGTGTCTATGTCTGTGTCTGTGTTTCATAGGTTTTTATGGACTACTTGACAAAACATCAATCAAGTATGCCATTCAACAAATAAATTAGTGGGGTCATGTCAATTCAATAATTCCAAACGTGGAGATAAGTATTGAATTTTAGCAAAAGACATGAAAACCAATCAAGCAAAATAGTCAACAATCAGAAAGCTAGTAGGTCCCATGGTGATCATAATACAACAAATATCAAAAAGCAAATTCACACGAATTATTTTCAAACAACCAAACAAAAGTCTTGCATGGGCTCCGCCAAAAAGCAGTTACTACCTATTTAACCCCCATTATCAAAACCATTGATGAACCATACTGGATTTATAAAATTTTAGAAGAAAATTTTAGTAAACATCCATTAAAACAATGGCAACGTAGTCCACGTTATTGTAGTTTGAAATTAAAAGACCGTAATGTTATCATTAGAGTAAGACCAATGATCTATAGTAGACAAGATATAGATAAATTTGATTTTCAACTCCAGAAACTTTTAGATAAAAAGTTAGTCGAAGAAACTAGAAGCCCTCACTCTAGTCCAGCTTTTATGGTAAGAAACCATGGTGAAATTAAAAGAGGAAAAGCCCGAATGATAGTTAACTATAAACGGTTAAATAAAATTTAGAATTTGATGAATATTTTATTCCACGAAAAGATGTTTTGATTAACTTAACCAAATGATCAAAAATCTTTAGCAAATTTGATTGTAAGAGTGGATTTTGAAAAATTCAATTGACTGAAGAGTCAAAAAAATTGATAGCTTTCAGTATCCCAAGAGGACATTATCATTGGAATGTTATACCCTTTGGGTTAAATATAGCACCACAGGTATTTCAACGGTGGATGGATACAATTTTTAAAGATCTTAAAGATTGTTGTGTAGTTTATATTGATGATATACTTGTCTTCTCTACAACCAAAGAGGAGTATAAGAAACATTTAAAATTACTTTGTGAAAAATTTCAAAAATATAGAATTATTTTGTCTCCAAAAAAGATTGAACTAGAAAAAAAATCAATTGAATTTTTGGGAATAATTTTAGACCAGAAAGGTTTAAAATTACAGGAACATATTTTGTCCAAAGTACGAGATTTTCCTGATACTCTTGAAAATATAACACAATTACAGAATTTATTAGGCATTTTAAATTATGGGTGAAATTTTATCAAAAATCTTTCAAAAGTAGAAGTTCCTTGGTTAACCAAATTGAGGGAAAATGTTATTTTTGAATGGACAACAAAAGATGTTGCTTTAATTAAACAAATTAAAGAAAATGTTAAAACTTTACCAGATGTTTATCTTCTTAAAACAGGTGATAAATTAATTTTAGAAACAGATGCCTCAGAAACATGCTGGGGATGTGTTTTTTAAGTAATACCAAGTAATTTATAGCATGATAGAGAGAGATCTTTATCAAAAAATGGGATTAGACCAAGAAAAAATTCAGTACTCATAAAATTACAAAAAGAAGAATTAATTTGTGGATATAATTCTAGATCATTTAAACCAAATGAACAGAAATATATTATTTTTAAAAAAGAATTACTTACAATAAAATTGGCAATAAAAAGTTTTCATATTTACTTAGCCCAAGAAAATTTTATTGTACGCACTGATAATAAGACAGTATGAGATTTTTTGATCAATAAAAAATCTATTGAGCAAGGAAGAAGATTAGCCTGATATAATAAAATTTCTGAATATACTTTTGAGGCAGAACATTTTAAAGGTACTAACAATTTTCTTGTAGATTTTCTTAGTAGAAATTGTTTCAAAAAATTAAATTACTAAACAAGTGCTTTTAATTTTTGCAGAAGACCTTTAGATCAAGAGGAAACAATAGACAAGGGTAAACAACCCGCTCAAGGAGATTGGGTGACAATTGCTAAAAAAGCAATCCCCAGACAAGAAAGGGTTTATGTTATATTTGCAGGAAAACAACTTGGAATTTATGTAGACTGAAATGAATGCAATAAGCAAGTTTGTGAATTTCCAGGAGCCAGTCATAAATCATATGATAGCATGACTAAAGCTAAAAAAGCTTTTTACAGTGTACCAACTATGCCTATTTATCAAAAGAATTTTTGTCAAATGAGAACTAACCCAGTTCCAACTAGTATTCAGACATCTAAACCAGATGAATCTGAAATAAAAGATTTTTTCAACCATGGTATATTCAGAGAAATTTATACAGAACTCAATGGAGTTTGGAAAACTTACATTATAGACAACAAAGTGAAATTTCAAAAACACATGGGAGTTCTGGCCAAGAAATTAGCTGAGCAAACAGCTAAATTAAAAGATTTGCAAAATCTTTGTTTCAATATTTTTAAACAAATGAATTGGAATGAAGATTTTAATTTCGAAAAAATAAATAATTTTTTTCAGGTATCAGACCTCGTATCAAATGAGTTTTCTGATCTAGTTTTTGAACAAATAAAAAGAATGTCTTTTTGAAAAAGTAAGAACTTTGCTTCCAAAAGAAATTTTTCTATTAATCAAAAATCGAGTTGAGGATCATCGTGATAAGATTAGACAAATCTTAGAACGATCTTATGATAAATTAAATTTTAAAGATGGAATTCCCAAAATAACCATCATGGCAAATCATGACATATGGTATTTTGAAGATATAGATTGGGGAATAACTAATCAAGTTATTTTCTAAATTTTAGATCTAATCCAATGCATAGAATATCCAATGATCATCAAAGCAATGCTCTCATGGGTAGTAAAAGGCTTCTGATGGAGTAAATATTTTACTTTCTGGATCTCCAGCATTGTTGGTTGGCGGGAACGAGAACATTTTTTCCGACCATACCAGATTTGGTATCTTAAAGAAACTAAAGATTTTGAATTTGAAGATGATTATTTAGATGAAGATCGCCGGAGAGAGCGATTGGAAAATATTCAAAAACTTTCTTTGACAAAATATTGGATAGACAGTCTAATATCTATTTCACAGGCAGCGTCCAATATCCATAGCTCAGCAAAATTGCCATTCATGGTCACAGATGGTAGAATACTATTTGTAACCTATTTTCCCATAACATATCGAAGGTCTCATACACAAATTAATGAGGCTCTTGACATGTTATTAAATCTCAAAAAGAGAAATAATTTGGATCTTCCGTTGGAACTAGCCATGACCGCGGATGATGTAGGAACATTTTCGGAATGAGCAATACAGTCAGGATTCTGATTCCCCTCCATCAGAGACTGATGAAGAATATCACAATCTCATCAACAGGATAGAAGCATAGTGGACCCCACTATCACATGCAGCTGTCTCTTGATTGACTCCAACTTTATCCAGGACACGTGGAGCAACCTGCATTATTAGGCGAAAAGTGGTCAGACAAATCCTTTCAGCCGACGCTACACGACGGCAAAGATCAGCCAAATCTTATCTGTTTCAGTCTATCCCTTTGAAAAACGGGGAGGGTAGACAGTGTATATAATTGTAGTTTGTCAGAATATGGCAAATAATTGTAGTTTTTGCTTTAGACTTTTTTGTCTCTTTGTATTTATTTTTATGAACACATTTTGTAAAAGCCTATGCATAGGCTTGTAGACTTTGCAAAGTTTTGGTTGTATTGGTGTGGTGCTTGTCAATAAAGTAGATATGTAATAATGTTAGGATGACTTACGGGTTTTAAGTAATATACAAACTATGGTCATATTTGTTATTAACAGTATTTTTTGTATTTTCAAAGCATATTATATCTTCAGGGTTAATTGCTATTATAGATTGTTGTTAGTACCTAAGACCCTCCTAGTGTATAATCTAGTGCCTAAAACTTCTCTTTATGATCTTGAAGACTTAAAAATGTCTAATTATGGCCACTAGTCAAAAGATCTTAATGAGTATATGGGCTTTGACATATACTAAGCATATAAGTTTTGCAACAACTATAAATGAAACAAATAATTTTGAAGATATAAAGTATAAATGATACACAATTAAAGACTATACTTGACGAATAATATTTTTTGACTTTTTATTTTTATTTTTTTATATATCATTAAGAACACCATACACACTTATATATATATATATATATATATATATCAAAATTTATACATAGATATTTACATAGCTTGATCTTGCTTTCAAAAGCTTTTCGCCAAGCTCTGATACCAATTATAAAACAAAAGGGAAAGGAACTTTTTACAATGTTTATTATGGAATTATGATGGAGTTATGGTGTTAAGAGAAGTTAGAAGTTAGTGACGAAGTAGGCAACCAAAGATGGAGAGAATTTTCATACTTTATTATGTTCGCTAAAAAGCCAATTTATAGACTACATGTCGTATATGCAAACAAAACTCAAAAGTCATCCTAACATTATTACATATCTACTTTGTTGACAAGCACCACACCAATACGGCCAAAACTTTGCAAAGTCTACAAGCCTATGTAAAGGCTTTTACAAAATGTCTTCATAAAAATAATAACAGAGACAAAAAAGTCTAAAGCAAAAACTGTAATTATTTGCCATATTCTGACAAACTACAATTATCTGATCACACACTATTGATGAATCATACTGGATTTATAAAATTTTGGGACTAAGTTGTTAGAATAATGAAGCCAAACAAATCAACAAGCTTATTTTATTAAGCACACGCAACGTGCATTATTTTGACCGAGTGCTATCACATTAAATCAAGCAATTGACTGAGTGGCGTGTCAAATCAGGATCAAGCAATACAAGCACAATCGAGCATAGCAAACCGGGCATTTTTGATTTCTTTCATTGGACTAAAGTTGTACTCGAGAATGGGGGACTACTGATGGGCATAGCCCAAATAGGTGGTCCAATGGGCCGTCCAAGTAATTCCTAACCCAACTTAGGCCCAATGGCCAGACAAAAAAAAGAGACAAGCCGCCCATTTTTCTTCCATGATTTCTGTGACATGGTGACGCTGCCATGGCTTGCTATAGATAGCCATAGACTCACAGCTGGTAGAACAGCGTGAAAAAACATAGACAGGGGAGCAGTCATGAGTGGGGCATGGCAAACCAAGAGGCCAACAAAGGTATGAAAGATATCAATACATACATATTCTCTCTAACTACTTGACTTTTTTTCCAATCTAACCTAACCATCAGAGGGTCTTCAGGAAGGAACCCCACCCCCTCGGTCCTTCCTGAAGTTCGGCCAACCCGTGGAGCATCCAGATCCTGTCTGACCCATCTATCATCCGACCAAACTGTATCATCAATTTCTAAGCACATTTTGATCGCTTGAATTTTGTGTAAAATTATCAATTTGAGGATGCCAAAGATTATTATGAGATATTCACATTCATGTAAATTGTTACCTTTTGTTTTATTTTAATTTTTGCTGAAATTAACACTCAAGATCATTAGAGGGCCAAATTAATGTCCCTTGTTCCAAGTTCAAACTGGAATATCCTCGAATGCTCATCAAGACCATCTTATTTATGCATATTGTGAACATCATCCCCAACCTTGTGTAATATATGTTACAGTTTGTTGTTGCATATTCCTTTTTAATGACCAAATTGTAAGTAGTTGTGTACATTCTTTGATCCTTATTACCTCTTCCAAATTGTTTTTTTTTTTTTTTTTTTTTTTTTTTTTTTTTGGCGGTGATACATAGAGAGATGGATCCAAATTCAGTTAAATCGACTCTATCTAATTTAGCATTTGGGAATGTTATGGCAGCAGCAGCTCGTGATTATCAAAAGGTGTGTTCTTTGTTTTTCCGTCTTCTTCTTCTTCTTCTTCTTTTCTTCTGTGGTCATCTGTGTCCCTTTTTCATCCGTTGTCCTTCATTTGTTGTTAGTTTACTTATATACATATATATATTTGATAAGGATTTGTTGTTAGTTCATATACTTTGCTTGTTCTCTAAATCTTCAAACTTAGGACAAAAAGACAATCAGCTAGCTTGATGTTCTTTTATTCTTGTTAACTAAGATTGGTCAATTATATTTGTGTGTGATTGTAATGTTGGTGGCTATTAGCTTAGTGAGGTGTGTCTACCCATCCTATCCTTTAGAATGTCGCAACTTATGCAAACATGAAAGTTGCGTTCTGTCATTTTGGAGCTCTCACCCCCTCATACTGTAAATATAATAATGGTTGAAGTCCTTAAGATCTAGAACCCTTCTTAACATTGCAATATATTTTAGTAATTATGTAAGTTAACATCTGTCAAACAATAAAACATTGTGGCTCTAACATTGCTTTGGTTTTCTGGCCTTAAAGTTGTTATTAATGCGGTTCATAGGACAAAATTAGGAATCAGAAAATTTGAATGGACTAAGGCCTTTTTTGGGAAGAGGGTTGGGCTAAAATAGCCCACTAAAAGACAGAATAGGCTAAAATAGCCAATAAGATAAAATGTCACGTCCAACCCACAATCATTTCACCTTTTATCTTACAATCATCAAATCAATTACAAAAAAAAAAAAAAAAAAAAGGGCCAACCAACTTCCCAAACACAACAACTTTTTATTATGTTTCCATTTACTAATCTTACAGGAAGTTTTAGCGCAAGAGAAGGGACATGCTTCTACATCTATTAATCAGGAGGTTGATCTTGATGACTTGATGGATGTAAGTTGGATTGTGCATCTTCCTGCTTGTTCACTTATTTTTCTGTATCCAAATTGGTTTAGTTGCATTGGGTGATATCAGGATCCCGAGCTGGAAAAATTGCATGCAGATAGGATTGCTGCTCTAAAGGTCTGAAATTTAGTCTTATTAAATGCACCTTCTGGCCGTTTGATTATTAGATTTGGGGTAAGATGTCCGAATTGGAAAAAAGTTACCAGGGTTGGTTTTATTTAACTAGAAAGAAGCTGAGAAGCGACAAGCATTGAAGAAGCAAGGGCATGGAGAGTACAGGGAGATTACTGAAGGGGACTTCTTGGGTGAAGTCACCGGAAGTGAAAAAGTAATCTGTCACTTCTACCATCGGGAGTTTTACCGATGCAAGTAAAACCTTTTATCTCTCTCTCTCACACACACACACACACACACACACACACACACACACAAACGTGCATGCACACATGCATATAAGTGGACTCACCAATGACACGGTTGGCTAACCTTGAACCTTCTTCTTTCGATAAGTTATATTCATTGAGTCTGAGAATTGTTTGTGAACTACTGTCTATCATCTAGATAATAGCATGCCCATATATCTCACCATTTATGTATAGTATAGGTCTTCCTTCTAAATGTTGTCCACTTAATCAAGTAATGATAGGATGCAGGGTCTTGATTGAGGATTGTAGCATTGGGCTTACACACCACACTAGCATTTGTACAATTTGTAAGCTGTTCATTTTATATCCCTGTCACTTTTGACTTCAATATTTTTATTTGATGAGCTATTAACTTCACCCTTAGCATAATAGAAGTACGAAGACATTGAAATAAAATTTTCAATCAAGTCCTAGCTGTCTTACTGGTTTCGTTTTATGATGTCTGCAATGAATGTATTGATTTGTGTTGGAATGGTTTCCATTGACATTAATTGGTTGCAATGATCTGAGTATTTTGGTTATAAAATAAGAAGTACAGACATCAAAACCTAGATTCCTGCTGCTTTTCGTTTCATATTTCACTGTGAATTTCTTTATATTGTAAAATTATTTAATATTTTTGAATGATTTAGCAACCTATAAACCATTGCTTGGGGTGGACATGTTTTTTTAGTATATCGTCTTCATTTGCAATAGTAGAGTTTTAAGAACAATGATATTTGTCTCAAATTCGTTTCTTCTACCCCTGCTAGGCAGCATTTAAGTTATCCAAACCAATGTAAGCATAATAACTTGTACTTGGTCAAATTGGGGATTGGATGATTGTGCTCAAACCCTAACCCATTTTGATAGTTTCCAAATATTCATATCCACATTTTACTAATTGAGGTTGGCTTAAATTATATTGGGTTATGGAGATATTTGTTATTGCTTCAATTGAAAGATGAACTTTGTATTAAGTTAAAATGCACAATGCAGAGAGGCCTCAAGGTTATGGTTATCAGCATTCTCTAAACAAACATATTAACTATATGGTGATATTTTCAATTCTATGAGCATTTTTATGAAAGCCAACTGCTTTGTCTCTACTTTTTGGGTTGGTTACATGAATCATATTTCATCATTCCATTCAATCAAGGGACAGAGTTTGAGAGGTTAGAAAGTATTTCAAACTTGGGACACAATAGACAACCATTTCGTTTACAAATAAATTTGAGACATTTTGAGCTCCACAATATATGCTTTGAAAACTCACAGTTTGGACAAAGAGAAATCGTAGTCCAAATCCTTAATGTCCATTTTGCTGATTGTGCAAACTGGAATGCTTTAGCATTGAACATTTTGTTTGGACAATATTTATAGGAAGTGCTCCATTTATGTTCTGTGGTTATGCCTTTTTTTTTTTTTTTTTTTTCTGATCTTATATGCACATCCCAGGCCTTGGGAGAGCCTTTGACATAAAATGCATAACTTACATACAACTCATGCCAACACACGCACATGCATTTATGTTGTGAGTACTATGCCACCATGTTGATGAATCTTTTGTAGGATAATGGACAAGCATTTGAAGTCACTTGCACTAAAGCATATTGATTGCAAATTCGTCAAGCTAGATGCAGAGGTCAGTTTTCATGTGCTCTTTAAGTTTTTATGCTCTGGTGCTAGTAGCAATTACAATATTGAATTTTTGGTTCCATTCATTTTTTTAACCTTTGAGACAAGATCAAATATGAGATTCTTATAATTTGAAATGAAATGCAGAATGCGCCTTTCTTTGTTTCCAAACTTGCAATCAAAACTTTGCCTTGTGTCATCTTGTTCAGGTAAGCCATCTTTATTGTGTTTCATCTGTTCAATATTTTTTCCAATGCAAGAGTAGATCAATGTTTGGCTGAGACTACAAATTTGATATGCCTATGGCTGCAATTTGATATTCTTATGGAAACTTAATATATGGATAACACAGCAAGTTCAATCCTTTAACGTTTTGGATATTTTAATCACATTTTCTTCGCAAATTTATATGAAGTCTTGGTTAACCCTCTTCCCCCTCCTGGCTCCTCTCTCTATTTGTTTCATTTTCGCATATTATGCTTATAAATCTGATTGGATGCATTTCTTTGTGTTTACATAAAATCAATTCTTGCTGCAAACGTGAGGTTTCTCTTGAGGGAGACTTTTGGGTTTATTTCATACCTGTTGAATGTGCATAGACAGGGAGCACCTCTAATTCATAGCATGTTGAAAACTTGAATCTTAATTTTTTTATTTTTTGAGTTTATTCTATTTGAAATGAGGCTGGCCTCTAAGATGATTGCAACCCCCCTGAGTTGCAACCCCAAATGTGCCTTGTGCTCTTGTATTTTACGTGAACAGCTGTATAGGGAATTGCATTAAATGGAAAACTTACAACATTCTCTTTCAGAAATGGAATTGCAGCAGATAGGCTGGTTGGGTTTCAAGACTTGGGAGGAAAAGATGAATTCACCACGAAGACACTTCAGAATCTACTAATAAAAAAAGGTAATAACACTTCAATTTAGACTACTTTACATCTCTAGAATAGAAGTCTCTAAATGATAATCATTTTACAGGTATAATTAGTGAGAGTAAAGGGGATGAAGAAGACGAAGAAGACAATTATCACGAAAGCAAGAGCAGGGCAGTAAGATCCTCTACGGGTTTTGGTTCTGATTCTGACTGAATCAGAACCTCTAGACCTCTTCTTTTTTCTTATATGGAAGAGAATGAAATTTGGATCTCCAATCCTTGAAACATGGTTACAAATTTAAAGGAAGTTCAAATTAAACAGTAACCCAGGATGCAGATGACTTGGATCCATTTGGAAAACCTTATAGTTAGTATATTACAGATTTTATGAAAAAAGTTTATGATTTTAATTATTAATATTTATAAAGTGTGTTGGTAATTATTTTTTTTAAAAATTTTCTCTGAATTTTAAATTCAGTATGCGGCCCTTATTGCTAGAGGTTTTTAGCCATTCTTGGTCTGCCGGAGCAGCAGTGGAATAGAATGGCACGTGGTTTAGCAGAGCTTCCAAGTAGTATAGAAAGAAATTTCTCAGTGACTAACTCTTTAATTATCATTCATTATAAATCATTATCAGGAATATTTTATATTCTTTAAAAATTTATTCATATTTTTATTTCTAAAATTATAAAATGAACCTATTCTTTTCTTTTGTCTCCTCTGATATGAAATGGGACAGAGGCTGGGCACTACAAAATGGCCCTATTGCGATCACTTACAGTCAGTAAAGATTACAATTTTCAAGTCTACATAACCATAACACCGCATACAGGACTCCTAGTTCAATGAATTAGATGACTTTACAAAGGAAAAGCCCCAAGGGGATACAACAATATAATGCACTTGCCTGGTACAACAAAGTTTGTTTGTTCTGTTTTGTTTTTAAAATCTTAATACAAAACAATAAGTCTTAACAACCAAAATATCCTTGAGCTATCACATTGAAACTGAACCACCGCTGGATCTGAGTTATTTCTGTAGTAGTGTATCATCATTTCCTGTAAAGTAAATAGGGGTGAACGATATGTCCAATAGGAATACATTTAACCAAATATCTAATCGTTTGAATAAGTCTGACACCTTTGTAACTAAACAACGCGAGTAATAAAAAGATAACAATTACATAAATAAATAAGGAAAATAAATCACATTGCCTTGTCATACCAAACCATTATCAATGGTGGAAAGTAAATTACACCATGAGTCCCTTTATAAGAGTCCAAAATTACAAATACAAATCATTTTCACTTGAAAATCATCCCCTCATTTATTGACTATCATACGGCAGGATGTGGGCATTCAAAATCATCCGTTTTTTCACTTTTACCGACTATAATATGGCAGGACCAGTGGACATCCATAAACATTTTTTCACATTTGCCTGGCGATAAGCTCAAACATAGCAATTGGGCACCTTGACTCCCCGCGCAGGTACCGACACCATTCAACAACATCAAAACCGACCCTTAACTTGGACTCATGCTCAATTTACCAGACTTTCATTTAATCAACAAGTATTCAACATTTTATGAGATGAAGTCCAAACACGACTTTCAAGAAGAATCAATTCCCAAGCCACAATTTCATTATCATAACAAGATCCACATCTTTTACCTTTTTATTGCTCACAATATTTCTAGAATTTAAGGAAATTACAATCTAAATACTATTTTTTACTCAATTTAAAATTAGGGTGTTGGTCAAATTTGGGGCTTTCTCCCTATATATATATAGATTCTCAACATCAATGTTCCTCTTTTATGTAAAATTTGATGAAATTTTAATGAGAATTGAGTAAAATGTCTCATTTTGTTACATATGAAGTTTAATCCAACTCAATCATTTAATTAAGCCTTATAATTACAACAATACCATATAAATTTCTTCAAAACGAAGAAGTACTAGGTTAAAAGTAACCCTACCTCAACTTATGAGCGCAAGAACCAAGCTTCTAGGAGAGCTCTTCGCCAAACAAAAATCCAATCGGTAGAAAGGGTGTTCTTCACATGTACTTCACCCATTGCGAATGATTTAGGCTAGATCTTAGAGGAAGAAGAGGTATTTTAGAGTGAGAAATCTAGGGTTTTCAAACTTAGGGTGAGTGGGAGGAAGAGAGATAAGAAAAGTGAAAAGAATGATCTAGAAATATACTTTTTAAAGTGCTGAAATCGTGCAGACTGCTTGAGTGCAACTTTTTTTGCTCGAGCGAACAACACAATTATGAAAGGATCGCTCGAGTGATCATTCCACCGCTTGAGCTAAAGATGAGAAGTTCGAGAAGTTTTGCAAAGCTATAGTGAAACTATTGGGAGCTCACATTCTGCGTTCGAGCGAGACGATTCCTTCCCTCGAGCGGTCTAGCCTATAAACTTGCGAGATACTGGAAGCAGCAATTCTCTTCTCGAGCGACACTTTTTTTGCTCGAGCGGTCTCCTGGAACAAGATGTCACAATCTCTCCCCCTTAGGAAATTTTGCTCCCGAAATAGCATCCACTCCTAATCCAATAATAAAGTATGGCAACAACAATATACTTATCAATCCTTAACAACACCCAATTAAACAATATGTCAATTTAAAACCAAAACCAAAAACAAGGTAGAATTAAAAGATTATGTGTCACGACCCCAAACCGCCCCTAGTAGTTTGGTGCCATGATGGCCAGTAATCCGAGATTACCGAAGGCCAACTTTCAAAATTCACACACGATCAGAGTATAAATATATGGGGCTCACAAGTGCGGAAGCGATAATTTAAAATACAAGTGGTCCATAAGAGCAGTGCATAAGTCAAATGAAATGGCATACATCTTTACATAGCTTTTCAACTTGAATACAAATAGGAATGAAGTACAAAAATACATATTACATCTTGGTAAAAGGCTTCTCAAGCCAACATGTTCAAAATACATAAGCTTCAAAATTGCCGACATAAACAAAATACATGAAATATAACTAAAAGCATAATTTTCAAGATTGCCGACATCCTCACTGCCGACATAACATACATGCAAAACACACATCTCGGCGTAGCTGACTTCTTGCTTGTTACCTACATACATACATAGGGAGGGTGAGCTTGGATACTCAGTGAATGGTATAAGTAATAAAGGGGTTAAATGAATGATTCCCGAGGTCCTTGTCAAAATAATACATATATCATAGCTTGTTCAAACACGAGATAAATCTTGTTCATCAAACTTGATCTTGCAAAACTTACATACTTAACATGCGTCAAATCTTGTAACATAACCTCGGCATAACCTTGGTCCTTCAAAACTTACTTACTTACTTACAAGACCCACGCGGTAAACCGCCAGTGGCAAAACAAGACCAAGTAGAAGGCCCATAGCCCTTTAACACTTGGGTGCTGCTCAAGTTTAGAGTTCTCCAACACAAGGGACCTATGTTACAAGAGCCCGTAGCCCTTTAACACTTGGGTGCTGCACAAGTTTAGAGTCCTCCAGCACAAGGGACCTATGTTACAAGAGCCCGTAGCCCTTTAACACTTGGGTGCTGCTCAAGTTTAGAGTCCTCCAGCACAAGGGACCTATGTTACAAGAGCCCGTAGCCCTTTAACACTTGAGTACAAATCAAGGGTGCTGCGAAAGTTTAGGGTCCTCCAGCACAAGGGACTTTCCGAAAAAAAAGTCGTCAAAACAAAGCTTACTTGATACATTGCCATTCAAAACAAAGCTTATACTTGATTCATAAAATAGGGATATCATTCATGCTTAACAAATACTTTTATCAAAACAAGGCAAAACTTTATCAAAACCTTAAGAACATAACTTTATTAAAAATACCACTCACTTTAGTTCTTGGGACGTCGGGATCAAGGCAAAGGTCCAAGTCCTACAAACACATGGCAAAGCATACTGAATGCACTTCTCAAAACAAGTCTTACATGCATGCAAATGTTCTCGGAAATCATGCTGGAAGTCAAAACACTGTTTTACATGTCAGGGAGACATGCTGGGTACTAACCAGGTCTTTGCCGAGGTCCCACACCTCCTGGCCGAGGTGTGGCTACCTAGGCTTCGGCATGCGGCTGCATGCCGAGGTGCGCACAAGACAAACTAAGGTGTAAGTGATCATGCAAGGTAGGCCAAGGTGAGATACGATGCTTGGCCTAAGTGTGAGATCTAGGTAAGAGTGATCTCGGTGACTACACCTCGGGGAGTGAGGTCTTGAGATTTGGGTTTCCACCCGTGAAGAACAGGAAGAACATGAACATGAAGATCATGAAGAACATGAATACTAAAATCATAACTTCTTTATTTACAAAATCTGGGGTTTCATGCTATGAGTTCGAAAACATGGACCTGGGTACACATACTTGAAGATCATGTGAAAACAAACACAAAAACATGGATCTTGGCATGAACTTTCGGATCAAAACATGACTTTTCTTGAAGAACACATGAATGCTATTTTCTCTTTCTAAAACCGAACTTCAAAGCAATGCATGGCTTACAAATCATATTCAATCATGAAATGCAATAACATAAACATAAGGAATAACATGCGCAGATCAAGAATCTAACCTTAGAACACGGATCTAACTGTTCGATCTCTAGGGATCAAGCTTGGAAATCCACTCTCCCTCAAGAATTCTTCTTCCTCTCCTAGAGCTTCTCTCTCTACTCTCCAAAACAAGTATAGAAACAAATGATGGGTTTCTCTCTCTCTACTGGCTGACTTAACTCTTAGCTCGAATACGTGGCAACGACTGGTTGGTTCTCTTCAAAAAGGTGATAGATTGACAAGACAAGACTATGACAAAGCGTATAGAACAAGCTACTCGGTATGGCACTCCGGCAAGTGGTGACATCGGCTTAGGACAAGGCTTCGGCAACTAAGGTGACACTGACTTCGGCTAGGAAAGACGACACTTGACTAAGCTGTGCTACACCTTGGTCTAGATGTGCCACACCTCGGTCTAGGTCATACCACTCCAGGACAAGATCACTCAGGTGCAAAGGTAACATCTCGGCCTAGATGACACACATCTCAGCCAATATGCCAGGACGAAGGTGGAGGTCAAACAAAGGGGTTCCAAGATGATTCTAGACTGAAAATGACCTCGGCTTGGAATGATCTAGGCGTAACGTAACCTAGGCTTGGCATAACTTCGGCTTAACATAACTTAGGCTTAACATCAAGGAAGGAACAAAGCATGCACACAACACTTAGACATATCACATAAAACACAAAGCAAGACAAGATTCATGAATGTAAACTTAACAAGACAAAGTCATGTAAATGAACATGAACATGACTACAACATGAATATGGGTTGCTACAGAAATCTTAACATGGGAAAACATATAAATGCATGCAAACATGACTAAGCTATAAATGTGGGTTGTTACATTATGGTTCATTTCCAATTTATCATATACAAGGAAAGAGCAAGGAGACAATTACATCACAAATTTGAAAATAAGTCTAGGTATTTCTCGCGGACCTCAGCTTCATGTTCCCATATCACTTCTTCAACACCGTGTTGGAGCCACAATACTTTAACTAACGGAATTGTCTTACCCCTTAACACTTGCTCCCGTGTATCTAAAATTTGGATTAGTCTTTCTTCATAAGACACATTTTTATCCACTTCAAGTTCTGTCCAATCTAACACGTGAGAGGGATCTGGTTCGTACTTGCGAAGCATAGACATATGAAACACATTATGGACCCGGAGAGTTATGGCGGTAAGGCAAGACGATATACAACTTCTCCAATTCATTCGATAATGTCAAAGGGGCCAATAAACCAAGGAGATTATTTTCCACTCTTACCAAACCTCATTAATCCCTTCCTCAGAGAGATCTTCAAGAACACATGATCCCTAACTGTGAAAGACAAAGGCCTTCGACGACAATCGGCATAGTTTTTCTGTCGACTTTGAGCCGTGATTAGTCTTTGTTGAATGAGGGCTACCTTTTTAATTGTCTCACGAAGTAACTTGAGTCCAAGCATAGGTGAGTCTCCAACTTCTGTCCAGCACACCGGTGATTTACAAGGACGTCCATAAAGAGCTTCAAAAGGTGCTGTAGACTCGACTTTTTACATGCCCCCCCTTTCGGAGAGGCTCGAATTGGTCCTATAGTTCGAACTTCTGTCACGGTTCTGAATCTAATCTCACAAAGTGCAATGTAAGACTAATAAATTATCAAAGAGTCCAATCCGAAAAATCATATTTTGAATCAAATTATGCCAAAACTGGACTACTTTGCCAGATTACAGAGTTGCCACCTAAATATTTTATTTTTGGAAAATTTAGGAAACCTTGACTCGTGCCAAAGGCCACGTGTCCGTCATCAGCAAAGTTGCCTCAGCTTGGGAACTTGGGTACGAGAGGGGAAGATCCTGAAATGAGCACCCCCGCTCGCTCGATCAAAGGATCGGCCTCTATTAAGCATGATATGTTGTTTTATAAACCTCGTGTGTTCTTATCCAGTTATTAGCTAACTGTACTACGTGACGCGCGCACAAGCAAGTATAGACTAAATCGCAAGAATTGAAACAAAACAACTCATGTTTGTTTTCGGAAATGGTTTGAAAGAGCCACCCTCAAGTGGGCTTAAAACATGATGATTTGCCATTTCACAAAGTGGGCTTAAAACTCATATTTATCGAATTGTTCCAATTCACGTAATAAAGCCTTCAGCCATAGGCATTCATGCAGTTAATCATTTAAGCAAATAGCCTCATGGCAAGCATGCGAAATATGGAAACACTCACACTCATGCAAGTATGCTAAAGTGTAAAACTTACAATGTATTCCAAGCCAAAACAGAAAGCTAGTTAGAAACAATGCATGATCCTAACTATGTAAAATGCCTAATGCAACGCATGCAATAATGCAACTAAATAGGCTCGGCTATCTAAGATGGCATATGAATGCAACAATTTGATACATGTATTCAAAGAAGTATTGAAATACAATGCAGTTTGAATGATGCGCCAAGCGCGGTGCATGTAATACAAATGAATGATGCAAACATGCAAGCATAAGGTATGCTAATCAAAACGTGCCCTGATCTAACCACCAACAGCGGGTAAATAAAAGGGAGAAAGACGTGGGGTTGGAATACATGCACACACACACGCACACTTATTACAACATTGTGCCTCACGAAGGAGGGTCCGAATAAATAAGCTAAGCTAATCTAAGCTAAGTTAATCAAACTAATCTAATTAAACCAATTAGACTAACTATTACACAACCAATCGAATAACTAGCAAACTACTTACTAATTATTACAACACTTCAATTAATTAACAATTTAATTAATTAAATTACAAAACCAACTAATCATGCAAGCAAAGCATGTAAACTAGGCTGCCTCAGCCCTGCCTTGGGTAATGAAGGATGCATGCTCTCGGTTTCTCGCCTTGAAAAGCCTTCCAGTTAGCTCTTGAGAGGCTCTGTTTGCAGGGTTGCTCCAAGAAATTTTGCTCCACCTTACCAATTCCATGCTGAGGAATGTACCAGTGGCCTGCCGGCCATGGGTAGCCACTGCCGGCCATCAGTGAGCCACTGTCGGCCACTGGTGTGCTGAATCACCACATCACAACAGAGCACAAACAGAGGAAAATGGAGGGTTTTCCAAGGATATGTTTGTATTGTGCCCCTCCTTATCATCTCAAAACATCAAAGGAGTGGGACTCTTGGATCCAAAATCACCAATCAAGCATTTTCAATGCATGATGGCCAAAGATCCAAGTTGTACACTTTCAATAAATGCACAAAAACAAGACTCTAGACCACTACTTTATCATGGATGATCGAAGGCAATGGAGACAAAGGAGATTGGCTCATTTTCATCACTTTAAGTATGAAATGGACCAATCTTCCTTGTGTTCAATATAACGTCCGATTGAACACAATGCAATGCAAACACAACATGCTTATCTTGATCATGTTTTACTTGTCCAATTCTTGTTTACTCATTTTAGCATTACCAAGCCATTCTTTAACTGGTTAAGTCTAAAGTGAGTGTCCTCTAATGAGAGAGGGGTCAACCAAAAGATGGTTTAAAACATGAGAGAGATCATGCCTTTGACTAGCAGAAACCCTCAAAAGAGAGTTAAAGCCATTGAGCACAAACTCTATCTCAAGCTTAAACACAACCTTATGGCTAACCAACCCTCAAAATAAATGGAAAAATGAAGAAATGAGGGAGGTTGCAGACTTTTAGTGCTGAAATGGCATGAAAAATAATACTACAACATGCAAGCAACACATACACAACATGTTAAGAGTCAAAAGCATTAAACTAGTGAAGAGCATTACTCTAGAAGCATGCAATATCAAGCTCAAATGACCAAACCAGCTTTGGACAGAGCTAAACTATGCCAAAATAGTGTTTAAATCATGCTAGAATTGAAGCATAGAAGGCAAGAAAAACATGCTCACATGTTGGCTCACAAACAAGGTTAAAAGCACAACTCTCAAAGGCAATAAAAGAGTGAAATATGTGAGAGTGTGACATAGATATATGCACTGAAATCACATGTTAAATGATGCTATAGCATGTAACCATCTCATGCAAGACATGCTAGAGGCCTTAAAACACAAAGCTAGTAAAGACCATTTGCACTAAAGCTATGCAAAACCAAACTCACATGGGACAAACACTCCAAAACAGTCCTAAAACAACTTGAATGAAGTTCTAAAACATGCTTGAAGTAGGCTAGAAAGAGCTAGAATGAGAGGCTAATACTTAGCACAAACTACACTAGCAAACATGATTGCACTACAAGCATACAAAGCAAGCCTCAAGTGACTTAACCAGGCCCAAACAAAGCTAAAGCAGGTAAAAAAAGTAGCAAAAACATGCTGAGATCAAGTCATGAGATGGTAGAGAAACATGCTCACATGTTAGGCTATCTACTCATGCAAACAAGACACAAGGAGGGGAGGCCAACCCCTTCTATTTTGGACCTCAAAACATGGTTTTTGTCACTGAAAAACCTCTGAGATTCAGTGGTAAAAAGACCAAAAGAGTTGGTTTGAAAGGTGATGAAAGATGGCACAAAAAGCTTCACAAGCCAAAGAGCCAAAAGGGGGGACAACCCCCTAACTCACAAAGGCTCAAACCACCATTTTTAGGACTAAAAAATAGAACTTTTTACATGCCAAAACCAGCCTTGAAATGGTGGAGAAAGATGGCAAAGCAAGTATGAAAAACAAGCTTAAAGGGAGAGAATTATACCTCTTGAAGCACAACACACTTTTAGGCAACAAAACCAAGCAAAATCACCTTCAAGAGCTCCAAGGAGGCTCCAAGAGAGCTTCAAACAACCTTAGCCCAAAGATGAACCACTCTTGTTAAGGGTTGATGTAGACCGCCCGAACTTCCTTTGTGCGCCCCCCTTTTGGAGAGGGCGCAGATTAGGTTCTAGCTACTACAGTTCGGACTCCTGTCACGGTTCTGAATCTAATTTCACAAAGTGCGATGCAAGACTGATAAATCATCAAAGAGTCCAATCCGGCAAATCATTTTGGAAAATTAGATTTTGAATAAAAAATGCAAAACTAGAATGCTTTGCCAGATTACAGAGTCGCCACCTAAATATTTTGTTTTTGAAAAATTTAGGAAACCCTGACTCGTGCCAAAGGCAACGTGTCTGTCATCACCAAAGTTATCTCGGCTCGGGAACTTGGGTACAAGGGGGGAAGGTCATGAAATGAGCACCCCTGCTCGCCTGATCAACGGATCGACCTCTACTATCATGATATGTTGTTTTATAGACACATGCGTTCTTATCCGATTATTAATCTAACATTACTATGTGATGCGCACAGCATACAAGTATAGACTAAAGCGCTCAATTTGGAACAAAACATCTCACGTTTGTTTTCGAAAATGGTTTGGAATTGCTACCCTCAAATAGGCTAAAGTGGAGATTTGCCACCCTCAAGTGGGCTTAAAACATGATGATTTGCCACTTCAAGTGGGCTTAAAACGCACATTTTGATGAACTGTTCCAATTCAAGTAATGAAGCCTTCATCCACGGGCATTCATGCAGTTTAGCATTTAAGCAAATAGCCTCATGGCAAGTATGCTAATATGGCAACATTTACACTCATGCAAGATGCTAAAGCGTAAAACTTACAATATACTCCGAGCCAAAACGAAAAGCTAGTTAGAAATCATGCATGATCCTAGTTATGTTAGGATGCCTAATGCAACACATGCAATAATGCAACTAAATAGGCTCGGCTATCTAAGATGGCATATGAATGCGACAATCGATACATGTATTCAAATAGGTATTGAAATACAATGCAGTTTGAATGATGCACCGAGCCCGGTGTATGCAAGACAAATGAATGATGCACGCATGCGAGCATAAGGTATGCTAATTGAAACATGCCCTAATCTAACCACTGAAAGCGGATAAATAAAAGGGAGAAAGACGTGGGGTTGGAAGACATTCACACACACACGCACACTTATTACAACATTTGCCCTCTCGTCGGAGGGTCCGAATAAAAGAGAGCTAACTAGCTACGCTAATTAAGCTAACTATTACAAACCAACTAATTAACTAACTATTCTAGCTAATTAATTACAACACAATTGAATAACTAGCTAAGCACATTAACTATTTAAGTACAGAACCAATGAATTAACCAGCTAAGAATAACAGTTAAAAGGCCTCGGGACGAGGGATGCATGCATGCTTGATCGGCTTCCTCCCGAAAATCCGTCGCCTTGCCACCGGTTGCCTCTGTTTGCATTGGCCTTGATTCTTGAACACCGAACCAATCTCCAAGTTGTTTCTGCTTCAGAACCAGAACAACTTTTGACCACCTCTGAACCTGAGAACTGTCGGCCACTTGCTTCTGCACACTCCAATTTTGCGGCAAACAGAGTACAAAAAGGGCAAAGCAAGGTATTTGCAGGGTATGTGTGTACAACCACCCTCCTTATCATTTCTCAAGCTCAAAGGAGTGTGGTACTCAACTCTCGGGCCACCAATCGATCATGACAATGCACGATGGCCGAGAAGCCAAGTTTGTACAAGTCAATGAATGCACAAATAACACATAAGACTCAAGAGGCCTTCACCCTATCATGTACAATCAAGGGGGACGACGACCAAGAAATGAGGCACGTTTCATCACTTTGAGTATGAAACGCCCCTCGTTTCTCGTGTTTAAATTAACGTCCGATCCAAACACATGCAATGCAACTCAAACATGTTATCTTGGCATGTTTTTACTTTGATTCATTTTGTTTACTCATTTTAGATTACCGATAAGTCCTTTAACTGGTTAAGTCCAAAAGTGAGAAGCCCTCTAATTGGAAAGACGGACCAAGCCACAAGCTTCTTGAGCATGAAAGAAGCATTATGCCAATGGTTAGTAGAAACCTTCGAGAGAAGGCTAAATCCATTAGGCATGAACGCCTCAATTTCGTACTCAAACCAACAAAGGGCTTAAGACCACTTTCGAGAGTGATATAACAATGAAAGATGGAATGCAATGGCACACATTCCAGCACTGAAATAGGACACTAAATGACATCAAAGCATAAAAATGATACATGCAAGACATGCTCGGAGTCGAAAGCATTGAAGCTAGCAAAGAGCATAACATTATAGGCATACAATACAAAGCCTAAATGAAAAACCAAACCCGGACAGAGGTTAAACATGCCAAAACAGAGGCCTAATCATGCTGAAATGGGAGCTCAAAAAGCAAGAAAAGCATGCTCATTTGATGGCTCGCAAACAAGGTACAAAGCTCAACTCTCAAAAAGCACTTAAAGAGTGATTCAAGTGGAAGTATGGCAAAGATATAAGCTCTGAAATTACATATCAAATGATGCCATATCACACAAATATCACAAATAAGGCATGCTAGGGGTCTCAAAACACAAGACTAGCAAATCCAATTACACCATAGCCCTACAAGGCAAGCCATACATGACCAAGACCACTTGGAGTAGAGTTTAAGCATGCTAAATCAAAGCCAAAAGCATGCTGAAACATAGCTAAAACAAGCTAGAACAATAGGCCAAAACACTAAGCATGCAAGGCTAATGAGTGAGATTGCACTACAAGTACAAAAACCAAGCAAGAGGTGACCCAACCAACCAAAATCAGAGTTAAAGCATGTTAAATAATGGCCAAAAACATGCTGGAGTGGAGCCAAAACATGCTAAAATAATAGGCTAAGACATGAAGCATGTTAGGTTAGCAAGTAGGATTACACTACAAGTGTATGAAGCATGCAAGAGGCGACCAAACCAGCCAAAAATAGAGTTATAGCAGGTCCAAAAGGTCACAAAAACATGCTCAAACTAAGCCTCAAGAAGGGAGAAATACATGCTCATTTGATAGACCAACAACACATGCTATCAAGACAAGGGGAGGGCGGACCACCCCCTCCTATTTGGGACCTCAAAACAAGTTTTCTACCACTGAAATTCGTTTGGAATTTAGTGGTTAAAAGGCCAAAACAAGATGGTTTCAAAGGCTTTAAAGGAAGGCAAGAAGCTTAGCAAATAAGGGACCAAAGAGGGTGAAACATCCCTAACTCCAAAAACACTTTAAACTACCATATTTAACACTTAAAAACAAAGGTTTTTGTAGTTGAAAGCTAGACCTAAAATAGCATGCAAAGGTGGCTAAGGAAGCAACTAAAACAAAGCTTTAAAGAGGACATGGCTTACCCTTGAAGGACAATAGCCAAAGAGACAACTTTTGAGCCAAAAACCAGCTGTTGAAGCTCCCATAAGGCCCTCAAGCACCTCAGCAACAAGGTAGGAGAGTTTGATCAAGATTCCCTTTGCAAATGCACCAAGAATTCTCACTTGCAAGCACTTTCAAGCACAAAAATATATATAGAGAGAGAATTCTAGAGAGAGAGAGAGTAGATTTTTTGCTCTCAAAATTCTGAACTCCCTATAAGGGGGAAGCATCATCCCTTATATAAGCAAAGCAAGGAGAAGCTTGCTTGACAAGCTTAGAGCTTGTTCCAATCCCTTTCTACACATGTAGGGAGGATGCATTCGGTGGCCAACAGCTGGCACAGCTGGCACCAAAAATATCTGCAAAAATAGAAAAATGACCGTAGGCCACTTCAAGTGGCCGACTGGCCACTTCCACTAGCCTATAGGCTACTTCAAGTGGCCTACAAGAGGGAAAAGTAGCCTACAGCTACAAAAAGTGGCCAACATGCCTCCCTCTCCCTACAGGCAAGGGGTAACAAGGTGTGGTCCAAAAACAAACCAAAAAGAAGAGAGCTAAGAGGCCCCGAGACAAGGCGCTCAGCCGAAAGCTCCGAAAACTCATAACGAGCACAAACATGTGCAATCACCGGGTGCACAAATGATGACATCAAAGTCTTGAGGTCGGTCAAAAATGGGGTGTCTACAGTTGATAGGTTAAAGATTGAGGTATGCAAGCTTCTAAGCACAAAAGCTCTAGAGAGAGAGGATTGTAGAGAGAGAGGCTCCCAAACTCCTTCCTAAATTGTTCTAACCCTTAAAACCATAGAGAAGGCTCTCTATATATAGAAGAATGCAAGCCTTGGTCGAAATATCCTAAAATGGACAGCTGGAACAGTTGGAACAAAAATATCTGCAGAAAATTGTCTTTTTGCATCAATGGCCGGCACTGCTTTATTGATGGCCGACACATGATCATTGTTGGCTGGCAATGGTCACTCTTGGACGGAAGGGGGCTAGCATAGGCCATTCATGGCCGGCACATGGCCAGAAAATCCCATTCATGACCAGCAACCTCCACTTCTGGTTGGCCAAAAATATTTGCTTTTGGGCCCAACTTCAAATGGGAATATCTCCTTCATCTGGACTTCTTTGCAGGTCATTCTTGAGCCTACATTGAAGCCTTGGAAGTCTTCTTTCCAATGGTTTTAGCCTCACATTGTAGACACCCCATTTTTGACCATCATCAAGACTTGGACGTCATAGTTTGAACACTCGATGATCATTCATGCTCGTGTTCGTTTTGAGTTCCCGAAGGTCTTGGCTGCGTGCCTTGCCTTAGGATCTCTCAACTTGTCTGTTTTGTGCTTGGGTATGGACCAAGGACTTGTGTTTTTGCTTCTGAGGGAAGGGGGTGGCTTGTTGGCCATCCCTACAACCCATCGGCCATGGCATGGTGCCATCGGCCATAAGTGTTGGCCGATTGACACCCTTTTTGGTCGATCGGCACTTCTTTTGGTCGATCAGCCATATTTTCTGGCCGAGGCCTTTTCATCTACTTTTTGCAGATATTTTGTGCCAGCTGTGACAGCTGGTGGGCACAATTCTCATCCTCCATACACGTGTATGGAGAGATTGCATTCAAGACTCAAGCTTGTTCAACAAGCTTGAGAATTGAAATTCTATAAGAAGGGAGCCTCCCCTCTCTTTCTAGAGGTTCTGAAAAGTTGATATAGAAGTTATATATCTATCTCTCTCTATATTTTACCTCTCTCTCCTTTTGCCATTGTTTGTGCTCAAAAGTGTAGAATATTCATACTATTGCACACAAACACCAACTAGAACACCATCCTTTTGTTGCTAAGGTACTGAGGAGTTGGTTTTAGTGTTTTTGGGTGGGTTTGAACTCAGAAAAGCTGCTGGAGTTGTGTTCTTGAAGGTGTTCTTCAAGGGTGAGATTTTAGCTTTTAATCCCCTATTTTGGCTTAAACTTTTAGACCTACTTGCATATTATTTTAAGCTTAACTCTAAACTACAAAAAGTTCTGATCTTTCATGCTTGTGATATTTGTTTAAGGTCACTTTTGCGTTGGGGGTAGTCTACCCCCTCTTAGGCCTTGTTTGGCCTTGTTTTAGGCCATCCCTTTTGGCTCTTGTTTTAGGCTTTGCATGACCTTTCTACCACTGAAATTAGAGGATTTTTAGTGGTGGAAAGGTGGTTTTTAGGTCCCAAATAGGAGAAGGTCATCCCCTCTCCTTGTTGTCTTGTATGCTAGTATAAATGGCTCATAATGATAGCATGTTTGCTTAGCTTGTTTTGGCTCCATTTTAGCAAGTATTTGGTATTATTTTGCCATGCTATACCTCTGTTTTAAGTTGGTTTGATAGCATCTTGCATGCACCATGCACTTGTAGTGCAATCCTCTCATTTGCCTCAACATGCATCATGCATTTGGACCATCATTCTTGCATATTTTGGCTCAACTCGAAGGAGCTTTTAGCCTTGTTTTACCATGCTCTAACTCTAATTTGCATTGTCTTGGTCATGCATGCATTGTTTTGAATAGCCATGGTTCAATCTAGCTTGTTAGCTTTGGGTGTCCAAGTCACTAGCATGCATTGTTTAGACTATTCTCATGATTTGGCATCATTTCATATATGATTTTAGTCTATATAGTGTGGTCTTGCACCTACGTAATTTGTCACCTTTTCCATGTATTGGGAGGTTTATGTTTTATGCCTCAAGAATGGATCATTGTGCATGCCATCATGCTTAGGCCCTTGGGCTTCCATCTAAGTGGGTTTTTGCGCTTATTTTGACATGCCATAACTCTGATTTTTATTGGTTAAGTCATGCCATGTTTGGTTGTAATAGGCGTAGTGTAATACCCCTTGTTAGCCTTGCATGCCTCATGCTTTTTGGACTTTCGTTCTAGCTTATGTTGGCTAGGTTCAAGCATGCTTTTGGTCTTGTATTGACCTGCCTTGGGACTATTTTGGGTGCCCTTGGCCCTTTGGGGCTTGCTTTGGCCATGGTTTAAGTCCCTTTGCTAGTTTCAAGCTTTGAGCTTTATTGCATGCTATGCTTGACTTGTTTGAATGGTTTGGCACCATCCCATGCATGATTTCAGAGTTTATGGTGTTATCACACTTGCATGCTTTTCACTCTTTAAGTGCTCTTGAGAGTTGTCCTCTTTATGCCTTAATTCTTGAGCCAATTGGCATGCCTGCTTGTCTTGCATTTCATGTCTTTGTTTCATCATTTTGGCCACTGATTTGGGCATGGCTGAGGTCTGCCCATTTTGGTTTAAGTCCATTTTTGCATGTTGTTGCATGCTCATTTTGCGTGTTGTTGCATGCTTGTCTTGCATGTTGTTGCATGTTTAGGTTGCATCGTATTTTTGCATGCTTGGTACATTGTTGCATACTTGTTGCACGCCATGGCATTTTGCATGCTTGTTGCATTGCATTGTGTGTGCATGCCTTGCCTCTTGATCAAACATGATAGAGGTTTAGGTCCCTTATGCGTTTTTGTGCATTTCATTCACATTGAATTGTGCAACTCGGCCTCTTTGGCTATCATGCATCGGAATGCGTAATTGATGGCTCGAGAGTCGAGCATTACACTCCTTTAAGCTTCAAACATTATAAGGGGTGTAATTGCACAATATTTTCTTGCAAATCTATTGCCATGCCTCTGTTTGTGCTCTGCTGCAGCAAAAGAAGCAGTTTGTAGGAAGAGATGTCCGATCGACTATCTAGAGTGCTGATCGGCTAACAATTTTTGGCCGATGGACCCAAAAGTGGTTGATGACCTCTTTTCTTTGGCTGATGACCATACCATTTGGCCGATGGCCTCTCAGTATGTCCATGGGGTGGTTCAGAAGCATCACAGAGATTTTCACAATTTTCAGACGTGCAAAACAGTGCAAACAGAGGCAACATGAGGCATGGCAACGGATTTCCGAGCGAAGCCGACCGAGCATGCATATGTCCCTCTTCTTGAGGCCGCTTTAACTGTTTTGTAACTTAATTAATTTGTTTATTTAGTTAAGAGTTTTGTAATAATTAATTAGCTAGGATAGTTAATTAATTAGTTGGTTTGTATTATTTATTCAGACCCTCTGTCGAGAGGGCGAATTTTGTAATAAATGTGCGTGAGTGTGTGAATGTCTTCTAACCCCACATCTTTCTCCCTTTTACTTAACCGCGTACGATGGTTAGTTCTAGGTCATGTTTTTATTAGCATACTTATGATAGCATGTTTGCATTCATTCATCCGTCTTACATGCACCGGGCTCGGCGCATCATACAAACTGCATTGTATTTCAATACATTTACTTGAATACGTGTTCAACATGTTATCAAGTTGCATTTCATATGCCATCTTACAATAGCCGAGCCTATTTCTAGTTGCATTAGGCATCTTAACATAGCTAGGATCATGCATTGATTACTAACTAGCTTCTTGTTTTGGCTTGGAGTACACTGTAAGTGTTTACGCTTTAGAATCTTGCATGAGTGTTAGATTTTCCATGTATAGCATGCTTGCCATGAGGCTATTTGCTTAAATGATATAACTGCATGAATGTCTGTGGATGAAGGTTGGATTGCTTGAATTAGAAAAATTAATCAAAATATGAGTTTTAAGCCCACTTGAGAGTGGCAAAATCATGTTTTTTAAGCCCACTTGAGGGTGGCAAACCCACGTCTTAGCCTACTTGTGAGTAGCACCTTCAAACCATTTTCAAATAAACAAACATGAAATGTTTTGTTCCAACTTAGGTGATCTAGTCTATACTTGTATGTTGTGCGCATCATATAGTAATTATAGGTTAATAACCGGAATAAGAACACATGTGTTTTAAAAAATAACATATCATGTTAGTAAAGGCCGATCTTTGATCGGGCGAGCGGGGGTGCTCATTGCATGACCTTCCCCTCTCGTACCCAAGTTCCCGAGCCGAGGCAACTTTGGTGATGACGAACACGTGGCCTTAGGCACGAGTCAGGGTTTCCTAAATTTTCCCAAAACAAAAACATTTAGGTGGCGACTCTGTATCTGGCAAAACAGTCTATGTTTTTGGAACTTCTTTATTAAAATCAGTTTTCCAAAATGATTTGCCGGATTTCGACTCTTTGGTGATTTATCGGTCTTGCATTGCACTTTGCGAGATTAGTTTCAGAACCGTGACATTGAGTCTGATCTGTAGTATGCCAATGAACAAAACGGATTTCGCGCCTTCGTGCGCGGAGCCCAGGATGTTCGGGCCCGTCTACACACATCAAAATTCCAAGTGTGCAAGGAGATATGTCTCTTTTAGTGAAGATTGCTCAGTTTCGATCCTATCCAGATTCATGCCGAACTTCTTCCAAACTAGTTTTCTTCTCTCCTCTCCCATTTTCTTGAACTCCAAACCCCTAAATAAGGTGTTTTGAAAGATTTTTCAAAGAGTTCACCTCTCTTTTATTTTTTTCCACTTTGTCCTTGCTCAATTTATCGAAAAGCACAACATTTAACAAAATGCGAGCGTCAGAACATCGTAGGAACTTTTTTTCAAAAATATTTTGAAAGAGAGGGTTTTAAGGTCTAAAATCTTTTTGGTCAAAATAGTTTTGGTCCAAAAAGGGATGTGAAGTTAGGATTTGAAGCTCCTCTTGCTGAAGAAATCAAACCTCTGCACTGCACAATTTTCATCACCAAGTAAACAATCAGTGGTGTCCAAGTCTTAAGGGCGGTCAAAAATGGGGTGTCTACAGTTGCCCCTCTTTGACAGAGCTCGAAGTCATGAAATGACGTGAGTGAATGTCAAAGCCCAGAGACGACCCATTTTTGACAAGGCTGTAGACTTGGACAAACAAATAAAATGAAGATGCAGAAACAAATGGTTGCGCCCGCAGGCTGCCTACGTATCCCTTTGCAAGGAATCAAACCAGCGTAATTCAGGGGCAGAATGCAAAATGATACATAATGTAACAAAAACAATGTAAATGAAATACAATGCAATGAAATATCATAAAGGGATGAAGATGCAAAATCAAACTATGTTTGACATAGAAAAGGTGCCGGAACCCTCAAACCACAATTCTCTTAGTGGAATAGGCGTGTGCACATGTAGAACTATGTGTTTCGCAGAAAGAATACAAGTAATTGGGTAGCATGATATAAGTGAGGAATGATCTGCTGAGGAAAGATTGTGATCCTACATGCTGAATGCAACGAAACAAAGTACAATGCAATGGATGCAATGAATGTAGTGAATAAGGCGCGCGGCCAAACCACATTTCTACTTAGAAAAGGTATGGACACAAAACAGACCACGTTTAACACAGAAAAGGTACCGACACCCTCAGATGACAATTCTCTTAGTGGAATAGGTGCGTACACATTATCACAGAACCATGCTTCAATGAAGGAAATGTATGGGCACATGCCAGACTAAGCTTAACATGGAAAGGATGCAGGCGATAAAATGGATAATGTAGTAGATACATGCGATAAATGCTATATGCAATGCAATAGACATAATAGATGACATAGTAGCTAGGAAGTGAAGGTTACAGGGGCAATTGGCAATGACTCACCTCATGCTGCTGGGGATCTTCCTCTTCTGCATCTTGCGCTTCCAAACCACAATAATACTTTTCTCCCTGACTGTGTTCGCAACTTTCCCTATTCTCCAACAGGGTGACAGACTAGGTTGGTTTAGTATCTAGAATTGAGGCGCACACACGATACCTCAACCTATGGGGTTTCCATATAGATTTCAAGCCGAGGATACACCCCTGGGTATTTAAACTAGGCTTTAGTCTCGGAAATCCCGAACCTTTGCGTTCTAGGCATCAACTATTTGAACTCTAGTTTCCATCGTCTCAGTTGATCTCCTAGGAACTCACTGCAAACACAGGCAGGTGGCTATACCAGACCACCAGAAGTCGTTCGGGCATGACAAATACCAAAGGAATTGCACCTTTAGAGGATTTAAGGTCTCCCAAACCAGAGAATGCACAAGACCGTGCGATGCAGAGTGAATGCACAAAACAGTGCTAACAAGACGCACAAAACAGTGCTATGCAGGTGCACAAGACAGTGCAATATGGGTTAAATGCACAAAATAGTGTGATGCAAGTGAATGCACAAAATAGATGTGAACGCACAAGACAGTGCAATATGCGAGGTGCACAAAATAGTGCGAATCATGATGCAGGATTTAAGGTCTCCTAGACCAGGGAGTGCACAAGACAGTGCGATGCGCAAGAAAGCGCGAGTGTGCAATGTGCAAGAAAGTGCGAATGTAAGATGAAACGCACAAGATAGTGCGCGTACGTCCACACGCGCCACACGCGAGTGAAGAAAGGTTGCGCAAGAAAGCGCGATGCACAAGGCAGTACAAGTACATCCAAACGCACCACACGCGAGTAGAGAAAGGTTGCGCAAGAAAGCGCGATGCACAAGAAAGTGAAAATACATCCAAACACACCACACGTGAGTGGAGAAAGGTTGCGCAAGAAAGCACAATGCACAAGAAAGTGAGAGTATATCCAAACGCGCCACGCGCGAGTGGAGAAAGGTTGTGCAAAAAAGCGCGATGCACAAGGTGAAATGCACAAGACGGTGCGAGTGGCACACAACCACAAAGTGCACAAAACAGTGAGAGTGATACGAAATTGTGAAATAGATGTACTGAGTAAGATTATTGTGCAATAGATACACGATGTTAATTGAAAGCATGTTCTATGCATGAAACAAGCATATTATATGCAAGAGGCAAAAGCATATTCTACGTAAGAATCATAAACGATGTGTGGCACGCATGCAACAAAAGTGTATATAAAAGTGAACATTCTATGCAATAGAGGGGCAAATATGTACTTTGGTGCCTCCGATTTACCTCTCAAAGGACTTTGCAACATGCTTAACTCAAAAAGGACACACCCTGTTCAAATTGGCAAGGGTAACATTTGCATGTTGCTTGGATTACCATTCTGGCTTGAAGCAGGCTTGAGCTTGAGCTTGAGGTAGAGACACACTCATACTTCAGAGAAATGGCGAGGCCTGAGAAGATGCACCTGGAATGCAGTCTTAGAATTTGCTGAAATGTGAAACATGCTAAGATGCTCCAAATTTTCCCTCTTTTCTTTTGCTTTGTAGTCCGGAACCTATGTAGCTTCAGATAGGTCTTGGTTTTATTGTTCTCACATGACTTGGGTTGAACCCTGCAGTTTTATGAAAGAACAAATCCTGTTTTGCAGAAGTGTAGAGAATGGCACAGCACTCTGAGCACAAAACAATTTATTTTGAAATGGAAATTGAGAATGAGTTCTAAACCGGGTATTGAGCCTACGACCGACCACAGTCAAAATGACTCAACAAAGGAAAAACGAAGGTAAAACAACCTAAACACATCTATTGACACTCAAAATTACTCAAAACAAGAATTGAGACAAACAAAAACAACAAACACAACACTCGGATGTGTTACAAAGGCGAGAGACCTCTCAGTTCACGGGGAGCCCACAGCTTCTCCAGGTATTGTTTTCCACCCTTTCTCACTTGTGATCCTTACGTCACTCTGGCACTCAATCTCTTTTTCTCTGAAAAACCCATTTTCTTACTTTTTCTCTCATCACACATCTCTCTATTCTTCAATCTCTCTTATTTTTATCCCTCCCCTGGGTGGTTGATGGATAAACAGGAAGTTGTGGGCTCTTGCCCCTGGTATTCTTCTAGATTCTCCTTCTTTCACTCACAGCTAGTGAGCCCTCCCACAGAGGGGGTTGTTGTGAGACAGGATGTGCAACAGATCCGCAGCTGACATCAGTTGACGACACCCTTGGCTTAGCTTGATCGTCTCACCGGTCAGGTATACAATTGATTGGCCTTACACATTGGATTTTCTGCATCCCCATTCCGGGTCAGATTCCAATTTGGGTGTGATCGTCCGGATGAAGGAACCGAACATCCAGCTCCATTTCGTGCTTCGCATTTGGCTTGATACCTCGTTGCACGGAGGATATGAGAACTTTTGGCCTTTTGCTGTTAGCTTCAGTTGTGCCCTTATCTGGCAAGTAGAGTGCCCTTTCTGGCAAGCATTTTGACAATGGGGAAAAGACAGAAAACCTGACTTGACTGTGCCCCTAGTTCATCATTTTGACCATTTTTTATTTTTGGCTTTTGCTAAAACAATTTTGACCAACATAAGAGTTAGATTAACATACTTATTCGATTTTCTGATTTGAAATCATGTAAGTCAGGCTACGAGCACTAAAAATTTTCCTTTTTTGGGTCCAAGAAATGATCCAATTTTGGAAAAATGGAGTAATTTTTTAGAAATTAGTCACCTTCATTAAAAATTCTCAAAAACTGTTTTTGCAAATGGCCACTGCTTGACCAACATAGAATTTACCCTTGAGATGCACAACCTCAGATCTGAACTTGAAATGTCTTGCAGCTGAATCTTGTAACGGAATAGAACAACCCGATTTTGAACAAAGATGAGCACGAAGACGAGCCAATTTGCACATGGATAAGATAGCTGAGTTTAACAAGGATAAACCAATCAACATGGATGAGACCAGCAGGCTGAAAATGATTGGGGTCGAACTTCAGGATGAAGTTGCCTACGTATCCCAAACATGGGAATCAGGGCTGACGTAGTTCCGGGTTGAGGTTCACTCGTGTGTTAACACTCTCTTGTTGCGCTTTAACTTTTGCCAAGGCCGTCCTTTCGGGTTTTCAACCTTGCGAGCTATGTTTTTCTTTTCTTTTCTTTTTCTTCTTTTTTGTTTTCTTTGTTTTTTGTTCTTTTTTTGTTTTCTTCTTTTCTTTGTTTTTGTTCTTTTGTTCTTTTTTGTTTTTCATTTGCTCTAACTTTTGCTTGGGTCACCCTTCTGGGTTTTCAGCCCAGCGAGCCTCTCAAGGATAAAAAAGTTTAACTTTGTCCATTTTGATCGGTTTCGAGATCTTGAAGCCATATGAATCCAAGAGAATGGCTGCTGTTCGCTGATGATGTAGGAGTCTATCCAATGGGGGCTGAAGTTGTCCCTAGTGTTGTGGATAGGAACTTGATTGTCTTTCAGCAAAAACTTTCTTCTTTCAGCTACTGGAATTTGGCTTTCTTGCCAGTCTTGATTGACTTGCGGAATGACCCATCTTTTGATCCTTTGAGCACATCTGCCATTATTGCCCCTAGTTGAAGGGCTACTTCTGATCTAGCTTTGCAAACTTCCTTTGATGACATCTGACCTTCTTGATTTGACTTTCTTGCCCCTAGTTCGAGGGCTGCTTCAAATCTGGCCTGGCGGGCCTCATTTGATGTCATACGACCTTATTGCCCCTAGTCCATGGGCTGCTTCAAATCTGGCCATACAAGCGTCATATTTTGGTTGATTGTTGAACATTCTGAATCCAAGTTCAAGGTTTGAAAGCAAAAGGGGTCGAGTCTTGAGGCCGATAGTGATCTTATGCTGCACAATCTCAAGATCAATTCCATATATGTCTTCGCAGGACCACACAAAACATTTTTTTGAAATCTTTTAAGAAAGCGACTAGTCGCTCGCGAAGACAGTGTAGAACCAATTGGGATCAAGCCAGGATCCTTCTTAGTACTCATATTAGCAAACATGATCTCATTCATCAAGGGCTTAGCACGCCTCTCTTTCTCTCAATCGATCAAATTTTTGCAAATCTCGAGGAATTTCTCCCTCTTTGTTTTCATTACAGTGTTCAAAAAGTTTTGAAAAACTTAGATCAATGCAATGATTTCAAGGCACAGAAAAGTAGGTGAAAAGCACTGTCATTTCATTCAAATCTTCTGGCACAACTGGCTTCATGGTAGAAACAGACGCAAAAGGGTGAAAATCACTGCTGTTTCATGCAGATCTTCTGGTGCAACTCGCTCAATGATAGAAACAGACATAAAAGAAAGAGTGTAAAAGAAAAACACAAAACAAGCAAGTGATGCCCGAGGTAACACCCCCGAAATCACCCAACTCTAACACAACAGGACTGACTCGATACAACAAGATAGACTCAACTGACTCAGTACAAAAAGACTAACTCAACACAACAAGAAAGAACTGACTCAATATCCAAGTCAGAAAGTAAAATAAACAGTATTCACAAATTGCTCAAAACAGTGCATGCCATCCACCATATCTGGAGTAAAATGAGCTCCATCAGCAGGTGGTTCATCCCCTGATCACATAGTCACATTATCCTCCAAGTTCATCGATCCAGTGCCAATAGACTTTGCAGGACCTGGTGCGACGATGACCTTGTTATCAATCAAATCTTGTATTTCATGGTGAAGACGAAAACACATGTTAGTGTCATGACCGATTTGTTGTTGGAAGGCACAGTGCTTGGCCGCATCATGCTTGGCTGGAAGGGGATTCGGGAGAGGTTGAGGCTCAAGGGGTTTGAGATGGCCTTGTCCAACGAGGATTTGGAAAGCTTTGGACAAAGTCATGTAGAGAGGATTGAAGACCCTCTGGCCTCGGAGTGGATACTTTACAGGTTGTGGGGTGGTGGATCTACCAGTAAAGGGATTGGCAGATGCTGACTGGGTTTGATAATCTCTTATAAGTGTAGGATTGGAGTTGAAAGGAACGTTTCTGGTACGACATCCCTTTTCCCAGCTTGCTCCTTGATTCAAACTGCCTCCAACTTGAGTGGCGAAAGTGTTATCCACAGTTTTTGCAACAACTGCAAGCACTTGCTGTTTATTCAGTCCTTCGGCTTTCAAAGCCTTAACAGCCCATTGAAGATATTCATAGGGACCAATGCCTACCCCAACCTTATTCTTGCCATTTGCCTCCATTTTTCCAAGGGATTGGCCTTCTTCAAATGTAGCCCGTCCCAAGATTGGAGAGCCTTTTGACATGAATTTCCTAGTATGTGGTGTGGTCGATGACGGAGCCAATATCCCAAAGGCTAAATCTGCCACAGTTCTCTGAATAATCCCTCTTGTTGGTTCACTTGTTCTGGGAATAATCCCTCTGTTGAATGCACTCTCAATCTGAACCCCCAATTCATGCAAACTTTTAAAAGTGAACAGTGGCGCCACTATTAACTTTTGTAGCATATCAGGCTCAAGGTTTGCGCCACTATTCGCACTTGGTCCCTCTCAGAAGGGCGATTTGTCATCTGTGCTGCCTTTGCTGTCCATCTTGTAACAAACTCTACAAAAGACTCTTCAGGATTCTGGTGGGTTGCTTTAAGCTCTTGAGTGATTATTTCAACTTGGGTATTGTAAGAGTACTGATCGACAAAGGCCTCAGCCAACTCTTTCTAGTTTTGCTTCACTTTATCTTCCAACTTGGCGTACCAAGTGGCTACTATGCTCGACAGGGTTCTTCCATACAGAGAGAGTTTCTACGGCTTAGTCAGACCTATCGGTTTCAGGACATCCAAAAAGAGCCGGATATTTACCATAGGATCTCCAGACCCGTCGAAACGGTCAATATGTGGCATTTTGAATTTTTCTAGGAGTTGTACGGCAGCCTCGATGTACCCATCCTCAATGTCGGGAATGGAGTTAAGGCCCTGTGCTTTTTTGAATTGCTTCTCAAGGTTAGCAATTTTCACCGAGGTCGGATTGAGATCATTAGCATCAAGGGGATAAAGCCTTTCGTTAGGCTGCACTACGGGTTTGAAGACTCGAGCTTGAGCTAACCCTTCTCGGGAATCCGGACCATGCAAATCTTCAGCTGGTAGAAGTGGATCAAAGTTCGGCTGGGGTCCTGATGCCGGATGTGTGGTAGGTGTCCCAGATGGGTGTTGCATTTCGGCATTGGTCTCATTCTGCATGGCGCTTCCCTGGTGTAACACCGCTATCATGGCCACAACTTCTTCCGGACTCTGTGCCATCACGGTTTGCTGAGTTTGAACAAAGGTGATGTGACTGGTGACTGTCGGATCAGTTGAACCACTAAGCCTTATCTGGCCCTTCTTTGCCCTGCCACCGGCGAAGGAAACACTGGTTGCCCTTGAACTAAATCTCCTGACCTGACAAAGTCTATCAACACAAGTCCAATGTACCCGGGGGATATTGGAGCCTTCTGAAGCTATAGTTCCAAGACTACCTTGCAAAAGAGAAAACAGATAGCACCTCAGCCTGATTTCACCAGAATAGACATGAGCATAGCTGAATGACTGTACTCTTTGCTGAATTCTGCCCCAAAACAGATACCAACTTGCAACTGATATGCACATTCCTGTACAGAGTCACACTCTAAAAGCACATATCAAGCAAGTGAGAGCCAAAACACCTCTATGGTGGGGTAGGGTTTCCCTGTCCTAGTTTCGTCAGGAACTAGGTGTTCACTATGCAAACATGCGGTTTCATACAACCCTACATTCGGGTGAGCATCCTATCCTAGTTTGGAATAGTCTCTATGGCTTTCGATATGCAACTAGGTCGAATGGTCAAAAGGGTGCCTCAGCAAGACCACCTAATATACCTCTCGCTCCTAAAACCAAGAAGTGAAAGGAGGATCAAACGGTACAACGGTAGTCCAGATCCAAGGTTTGTGTTCCCATCATGGCAGAGCCCGCAACCGGTCAGCCTTATGGCACGCTTTTACAAGCGAGCCTCTGGCAAACTGCTCAGGAATAGCAGATGGAAAACACTATGACTTAAGCGCACCAATGCAAAGAAACACACAAGTGTAGATAAAACAACATATCATGAGTTCGAGTCAAGTTCTCTAAATCCCCAACAGAGTCGCCAGAAACTGTAGACTCAACTTTCTTCGCGCGCCCCCCTTTCGGAGAGGCTCAAGTTGGTCTTATAGTTCGGACTCCTGTCACAGTTCTAAATCTAATCTCACAAAGTACAATGTAAGACTGATAAATCACCAAAGAGTCCAATCTGGCAAATCATTTTGGAAAATCATATTTTGAATCAAATTATGCCATAACTGGACTACTTTGCCAGATTACAGAGTCGCCACCTAAATATTTTGTTTTTGAGAAATTTAGGAAACCTTGACTAGTGCCAAAGGCCACGTGTCCATCATCACCAAAGTTGTCTCGGCTCGGGAACTTCGGTACAAGAGGGAAAGGTCTTGAAATGAGCACCCCCACTCGCCCGATCAAAGGATCGGCCTCTGCTAAGCATGATATGTTGTTTTATAAACCTCGTGTGTTCTTATCCAGTTATTAGCTAACTTTACTACGTGACACGCGTGCAAGCAAGTATAGACTAAATCGCAAGAATTGGAACAAAATAACTCATGTTTGTTTTCGAAAATGGTTTGAAAGTGCCACCCTCAAGTGGGCTAAAGCGTGGATTTGCCACCCTCAAGTGAGCTTAAAACATGATGATTTGCCACTTCGCAAAGTGGGCTTAAAACTCACATTTATCGAATTGTTCCAATTCAAGTAATAAAGCTTTCATCCATAGGCATTCATGCAGTTAATCATTTAAGCAAATAGCCTTATGGCAAGCATGCGAAATATGGCAACACTCACACTCATGCAAGTATGCTAAAGCGTAAAACTTACAGTGTACTCCAAGCCAAAACAGAAAGCTAGTTAGAAACAATGCATGATCCTAACTATGTAAAATGCCTAATGCAACGCATGCAATAATGCAACTAAATAGGCTCAGCTATCTAAGATGGCATATGAATGCAACAATTTGATACATGTATTCAAAGAAGTATTGAAATACGATGCAGTTTGAATGATGCGGCGAGCTCGTTGCATGCAATACAAATGAATGATGCAAACATGCAAGCATAAGGTATGCTAATCAAAACGTGCCCTAATCTAACCATCAAAATCGGGTAAATAAAAGGGAGAAAGACGTGGGGTTGGAAGACATGCACACACACACACGCACACTTATTACAACATTGTGCCCTCATGAAGGAGGGTCCGAATAAATAAGCGAAGCTAATCTAAGCTAAGCTAATCAAACTAATCTAATTAAACTAATTAGACTAATTATTACACAACCAATCGAATAACTAGCAAACTACTTACTAATTATTACAACACTTCAATTAATTAACAATCTAATTAATTAAATTACAAAACCAACTAATCATGCAAGCAAAGCATGTAAACTACGCTGCCTCAGCCTTGCCTTGGGTAATGAAGGATACATGCTCTCGGTTTCTCGCCTTGAAAAGCCTTCCGGTTAGCTCTTGAGAGGCTCTGTTTGCAGGGTTGCTCCAAGAACTTTTGCTCCACCTTACCAATTCCACGCGGAGGAATGCACCAATGGCCTGTCGGCCATGGGAAGCTACTGCCGGCCATCAGTGAGCCACTACTGGCCACTGATATGCTAAATCACCACACTACAACAGAGCACAAACAGAGAAAAAATGGAGGATTTTCCAAGGATATATTTGTACTGTGCCCCTCTTTATCATCTCAAAACATCAAAAGAGTGGCACTCTTGGATCCAAAACCACCAATCAAGCATTTTCAATGCATGATGGCCAAATATCCAAGTTGTACACTTTCAATAAATGCACAAAAATAAGACTCTAGACCACTACCTTATCATGGATAATCGAAGGCAATGGAGACAAAGGAGATTGGCTCATTTTCATCACTTCAAGTATGAAATGGATCAATCTTCCTTGTGTTCAATATAACGTCCGATTGAACACAATGCAATGCAAACACAACATGCTTATCTTGGTCATGTTTTACTTGTCCAATTCTTGTTTACTCATTTTAGCATTACCAAGCCATTCTTTAACCGGTTAAGCCCAAAGTGAGTGTCCTCTAATGAGAGAGGAGTCAACCAAAAGATGGTTTAAGACATGAGAGAGATCATGTCTTTAACTAGCAGAAACCCTCAAAAGAGAGTTAAAACCATTGAGCACAAGCTCTATCTCAAGCTTAAACACAACCTTATGACTAACCAACCCTCAAAATAAATGGAAAAATGAAGAAATGAGGGAGGTTGCAGACTTTTAGTGCTGAAATGGCATGAAAAATAATACTACAACATGCAAGCAACACATGCACAACATGTTAAGAGTCAAAAGCATTAAACTAGTGAAGAGCATTACTCTAGAAGCATGCAATATCAAGCTCAAATGACCAAACCAGCTCTGAACAGAGCTAAAGAATGCCAAAACAGTGGTTAAATCATGCTAGAATTGAAGCATAGAAGGCAAGAAAACATGCTCACATGTTGGCTCACAAACAAGGTTAAAAGCATAACTCTCAAAGGCAATGAAAGAGTGAAATATGTGAGAGTGTGACATAGATATATGCGTTGAAATCACATGTTAAATGATGCTATAGCATGCAACCATCTCATGCAAGACATGCTAGAGGCCTTAAAACACAAAGCTAGTAAAGACCATTTGTACAAAAGCTATGCAAAACAATATTCACATGGGACAAACACTCCAAAATAGTCCTAAAACAACTTGAATGAAGTTCTAAAACATGCTTGAAGTAGGCTAGAAAGAGCTAGAATGAGAGGCTAATACTTAGCACAAACTACACTAGTAAGCATGATTGCACTACAAGCATACAAAGCAAGCCTCAAGTGACTTAACCAGGCCCAAATAGAGCTAAAGCAGGTCAAAAAAGTAGCAAAAACATGCTGAGATCAAGTCATGAGATGGTAGAAAAACATGCTCACATGTTAGGCTATTTACTCATGCAAACAAGACACAAGGAGAGGAGGCCAACCCCTCCTATTTTGGACCTCAAAACATGGTTTTTGTTACTAAAAAACCTCTGAGTTTCAGTGGTAAAAAGGCCAAAAGAGTTGGTTTGAAAGGTGATGAAAGATGGCACAAAAAGCTTCACAAGCGAAAGAGCCAAAAGGTGGGACAACCCCCTAACTCACAAAGGCTCAAACCGCCATTTTTAGGACTGAAAAACAGAACTTTTTACATGCTAAAACCAGCCTTGAAATGGTGGAGAAAGATGGCAAAGCAAGTATGAAAAACAAGCTTAAAGGGAGAGAGTTATACCTCTTGAAGCACAACACACTTTTAGCAACAAAACCAAGAAAAATCACCTTCAAGAGCTCCAAGGGGGCTCCAAGAGAGCTTCAAACAACCTTAGCCCAAAGATGAACCACTCTTGTTAAGGGTTGATAGGTTAAAGATTTGAGGTATGCAAGCTTCTAAGCATAAAAGCTCTAGAGAGAGAGGATTGTAGAGAGAGAGGTTTTAGAGAGAGAGGCTCCCAAACTCCATCCTAAATTGTTCTAACCCTTAAAACCATAGAGAAGGCTCTCTATATATAGAATAATGCAAGCCTTGGTCGAAATTATCCCAAAATGGACAGCTGGAACAGTTGGAACAAAAATATCTACAGAAAACTGCCTTTTTGCATCAATGGCCAGCACTGCTTCATTGATGGCCGAAACATGATCATTGTTCATTGGAAATGGTCACTCTTGGATGGCAGGGGGCTGGAATAGGCCATTCATGGCCGGCACATGGCCAGAAAATCCCGTTCATGACCAGCAACCTTCACCTCTAGTTGGCCAGAAAAATATGCTCTTTGGGCCCAACTTCAAATGAGAATATCTCCTTCATCTGGACTCATTTGCAGGTCATTATTGAGCCTAAATTGAAGCCTTGGAAGTCTTATTTCCAATGGTTTTGGCCTCACATAAAAATTCCAAGTGTACAAGGAGATATGCCTCTTTTAGTGAAGACTGCTCAGTTTCGATCCTACCCGGATTCATGCCGAACTTCTTCCAAACTAGTTTTCTTCTCTCCTCTCCCATTTTCTTCAACTCCAAACCCCTAAATAAGGTGTTTTGAAAGATTTTTCAAAGAGTTCACCTCTCTTTTATTTATTTCCACTTTGTCCTTGCTCGGTTTACTGAAAAGCGCTACATTTAACAAAATGCGAGCGTCGGAACATCGTAGGAACTTTTTTTCAAAAATATTTTGAAAGAGAGGGTTTTAAGGTCTAAAATCTTTTTGGTCAAAATATTTTTGGTCCAAAAAGGGGTGTGAAGTTAGGATTTGAAGCTCCTCTTGTTGAAGAAATCAAACCTCTGCACTGCACAACTTTCATCACCAAGTAAACAATCAGTGGCGCCCAAGTCTTAAGGGTGGTAAAAAATGGGGTGTCTACATGTGCCATTTCAATACTGGCCTGGTAGCTATTGTTATAAGAAAATTTAACTAAGGGTAGGAGTTTCTCCCAAGACCCTTTAAGATCTAGCACACATGCCCTCAACATATTTTCTAAAATTTGAATGGTACGTTCGGATTGTCCGTCGGTCTGTGGGAGATAAGGAGTACTGAAATTCAATTGGGTACCCAAAGCACTTTGGAGCCTCTGCCATAGTCTTGCTGTAAAGCGAGGGTGTCTATCGGACACTATACTCACTGGAACCCCATGGAGGTGAATGATCTCATGATGTAAAGTTCAGCTAGGAATTCTATAGAATCCCCTATGCTCATGGCAAGGAAGTGGGCTGATTTAGTGAGTCTGTTGACAATCACCCATATTGCGTCATTACTTCTTTGCGTTCTAGGAAGGCTCGTGACAAAGTCCATGTTAACATGCTCCTAGTTCCATTCAGCAACTGGAAGAGGTTGTAGCAATCTTGCCGGTCTTTGATGTTCAGCCTTAACTTGTTGACAGGTTAAACATTTGGACACAAACAAAGCTATATCCTTTTTCATACCACTCCACCAAAATTGTCTGTTTCGGTCATGATACATTTTGGTGCCTCTTGGATGCATTGCAAGATGTGAATGATGAAAGTCCTGTAAAACTTCTTCTCTCATTGATTTAGGCACAAACAACCGGTCAAGGTAACAAATACTAGAATCGGTATAAATGTTTAGGCCCATCTCTTCTTTTCCTTTCGAGATTCTCTCGAGAATTGCATCCACCTCTAGATCACCCAATTGTGCTTCTGCTACACGCGCAACAAGGGTGGGTTGTGCAATGGTGGTGAATAGGATGGCTTGTTCAAAAGACTCCTGGAGTTGCAAATCAAATTCACTGACATCCCTCATCATTTTCCATTCCCTTACCGCTAAGCTGGCTATAGTACTTACGAACTTTCACTCAAAGCATCCGCTACAACATTGGCTTTACAGGGGTGGTAGTGTATTTTAAAGTCATAATCTTCCAAAAACTCCATTTATCTCCGTTGGCGTAGATTCAAATCTTTTTGGGAGAATAGGTATTTAAGGCGTTTGTGGTCGGAGAAGACTTCAAATTTCTCATCATTCAAATAATGTCTCCAAAGTTTCAAGGCAAATACAACAACGACAAGTTTTAAATCATGCGTCGGGTAGTTTCTCTCATGAGTCTTCAATTGGCACGATCCATATGCCACCTTTTTGCTCTTTTGCGTCAAAACATGCCATAACCCCTCTCTAGAGGCATCACAGTACACGGTATATCCCAGGCTGCATTCTGGAATGATAAGAATAGGATCGGTAGTCAATCTAAGCTTTAGTTCTCGGAAAAAATTCTCGCAAGCTTCATTCCAAACAAATTTCACACTTTGCGGGTTAATCTAGTCAATGATGATGCTATGGAAGAGAAGTTCTTTACAAACCGGCGATAGTAACCAGCTAAACCCATGAAACTATGAATTTTAGAAGCATTTTTAGGCAGCTCCCAATTTTGCACTGCTTCTATCTTTGAAGAATCCACTATAACCTCGTCTCCCAAGACTATGTGACCCAAAAACTTCACTTCTAAAAGCCAAAACTCACGTTTTTCATATTTCGCATACAGACGATGTTCTCTAAGAAGTTGTAAGATGGTACGAAGATGCCTTTCATGCTCTCCTTCAGAAGAGGAATAGATGAGGATGTCATCTACAAAGACGACCACAAATTTGTCAAGAAACTCCCGAAAAATTTGGTTCATTAGATCCATGAATGTAGCAGGTGCGTTAGTTAAACCAAAGGGCATGACCAGAAACTTGTAGTGACAATATCGGGTATGAAAAGCAGTCTTGGGAATATCCTCCTCCCTAACTTGAATTTGATGATAACCCGACCTTAAATCTATCTTCAAAAAACAACGCGAACCTTTGAGTTGATCGAAAAGATCATCTATTTTGGGCAAAGGGTATTTGTTCATAACCGTAACTTGATTCAATTTACGGTAATCTATACACAATCTTAATGACCTGTCTTTCTTTTTTCCAAACAAGGCTGAAGCTCCCCAAGGTGAAGTGCTAGGGCGTATGAAGCCCTTACTTAGCAACTCCTGTAATTGTTCTTTCAGGACAACCAATTCATGTGGAGTGAACCTATATGGGGACAAGGAGATAGGTGCTGTACCAGGTATTAAGTCTATAGAAAACTTAACTTCTTGGTGTGGAGGTAATTCAGTGAGATCTTCAGGGAAGATGTCAAGATACTCATATACTACCATTGGAAACCTGTAGACACCCCATTTTTGACCGACCTCAAGACTCAGATGTCATCGATTGAGCGCTCGGTGATCGCGCATGTTGTGCTCGTCCTGAGGTCACGAAGTCTCGGCTGAGAGCCTTGCCTCCAGACTTCGAGACTTTTTGTGCTGCGCCTCGGTTTGCGAACCAGGTTCTGTTTTCTCTTTCCGAAGGGAGCGAGAGGTCTCGTAGACCATCTCTCAGTGGCCATAGGCTACTTTTCGTGGTCGTAGACCACTGTTCCCGTTTGGAGACCAGTTTTCGATTTTCGGAGACTAAAAAGGGGGAAAACAATGCTAATAGGGTAACTCTCATTTTTCCCCTTTTTAGCATTCTCGTAGACCATCTCTCAGTGGCCATAGGCTACTTTTCTCATTTTTCCCCTTTTTAGCATTGTTTTGCTTCATATCTTAGCCTAGTTTGAAAGCATACTTGGGCCTTGTCATAAACTGAAAAAAGTCTTGTTTTAAGCTTCTTAACATGTTTGTTTAAGACCTCTTTTTTGTTGGGGGTCATCTACCCCCTTGCATGCTTCATTTCTCTTTGTTTTGAGCCATGCATTAGGGCCTTTGTGTTGAGCTTTGTTGGCCCTTTTGACCACTGAAATCCAGTGGATTTTCAGTGGTTATTATGCATTTTTGAGCATCAAAATCAGAGAGGGGTGACCCTCTCACCCCTTGTCTTGTTTTCTAGCATTATTGGCCTTACAAAGGAGCCCATACTTGCACACTTCTTGAGCAAGTTTCAGGCCATTATTTGTGAGTTTTATGACCTGCATGAACACTGTCCAGAGTTGTTTTTTCCATGTTAGGTGTCTATCTAGCATGTGTAGAGTAATCCTCTTCATGGCCTTTCAAAGGAGCCTTCATTTGCATGCTTCCTAGACTCATTTCAGGCCCTTTTCAGTGAGTTTTAGGGCCCTCATAACCTCTGTCCAGAGGTGGTTTTGCCATTTTGTATGTCCATTATACATGTGTAGAATAACCCTCTTATTGGCCTTTCAAAGGGACATATCATTCTTGCATGCATTGACTGAGTTTCAGTAGATTTTTGGTCATATTTTGGCATGGCATACTTCTATTTTTGGTTGGTTTGGTGACCTCTCATGTGCTTCATATAGTTGTAGTGCAAATCATGGTTCACTAGCTTGTTTTGCATGATGTTTTGGCCGCCTTTCCTAGCATATTTTGGCCATGCCTTAAACTAATTTTGTGCATGTTTTGGACTGCCTTAGCTCTGTTTTTGGGTCTCATGGTCGAATGATGTTTGTTTTGCATGCCTGTAGTTCAATATCCATGTTTAACTTTGAGTTTTGAGGTCCATCGAATGCATATACTGAGGTGTTTTCATGTTTTGGAGCCATTGCACATCATATTTCAGAGCTTATATGCATGCCATATTCCCATGATTTCCACTCTTTAAGTGCATTAGAGAGTCGGGCTTGTATGCCTTATTTACTGACCATTGCATGGGCTTCATTTGAATGCATTCCGAGCCATCATTTTAGACCAATTTCCCACTGTCTTGGACCTGCCTAGGGTCTGTTTGGGGTTGGTTTTTCCATTTGTGCATTGCTTTGTGTACCCCTAGTGTAACGCACTTCACTAGTTTCGGTATTCGGGCCATTTAGCATGCATCATGTGAAGTGTTTGCATGATTCGGGACCATTGTGTATCATATTTCAGAGTTGGATCATGTGCCATTCTATGCCATATTTCATCCTTTGCCATGCTTTGTTAGAGTTGCATGTTGTGCCTTAGGATCGGTCCTTTGCATCCGTGCATGTTTGCATGTATTTCGATTGTCTCATTTTCATCATATGGCCATTAATTTGAGTGTGGCTGAGGTCCACTCACATTGGTTTAAGTCCATCTTGCATTGTGTATGCCATTTAGTTCATGTTGTTGCATGTTTGGCCATTGCATTGTGTATGCCTTGATCATCTCATTGATAATCTTCGTATGTGCATTATGTATGCCATATTATGTCATGTGCATTGAGTATTCCATTCTCCGTTCATAACATTGCGTATGCCAGTTGCATGTTTGCATATCATCCCTCGCATGCAAGCATCATTTAGGTTGCATTGCATCTAGGTTGCATGTTAGAGTTGCATTCATGCATGTCATGCACATTGCATGGCCTTTGGAGTAGAGTTTAGTCCAAACACAGGAAATGAGGGACGTTTCGTACTCCCAGTGACGAAACGTGTCTTGATTCTCGGTCGCTGACACTCCGGATTACCCATGATGGAGTTTAGGCCTTGTTGTGTTTTCATGTGCATTCATTTTACATCGAGTCATGCAATTCGACTCCTCGGCCATCGTGCATTGAGATGCGCGATTGGTGGCACGAGGTTCGAGGTCTACATTCCCTAGGGCTTGTGCAATGATGGGGAGAGTGGTCATGCATACATATGTGAAAATACTTTGCCATGCCCCTTTCTTGCTCTCTGTTGCAGCAAACCGGAAACCGACAGCAAAAACAGGTCAACAACCTTCTGGAGTTTTGTATAGCATTTCGGGATCAATTGTAAACAGAGGCGAATCGGGGTATCGCGAGGAATTTCCCGACGAGGCGGCTCGAGCATGCATGCATCTTTCATCATTCGGAACAGAGCTGAGGCGGCCCATTTAGCTTGCATGCTAATTTATTTACTTTTCTAGTTAATTTGTTGATTAATTAGGGTTTTGTAATATTTAATTAGCTAGAGTAATTAATTATTTATTCGGACTGTATTATTTATTCGGACCCTCTGAGTGAGGGCACAATTGTAATAAGTGTGCGTGTGTGTGATGTGTGTCTTCCAACCCCACGTCTTTCTCCCTTTTATTTACCAACTTATGATAGTTAGATTAGGACATGTTTCAATTAGCATACTTATGCTTGCATGTTTGCATCATTCATCTGTATTGCATGTACCGGGCTCGGCGTATCATACTAACTGCATTGTATTTCAATTCCGAGTTGAATGCGTGTATCAGTTGTTGCATTTCATATGCCATTTTAGAATAGCCGAGCCTATCTTAGTTGTATTTTTGCATGTGTTGCATTAGCCATCTTAACATGAACTAGGATCATGCATTGATTACTAACTAGTTTCTGTTTTGGCTTGGAGTACTCGGTAAGTATCTATGCTTTAGCATCCTTGCATGTGTGTGAGTGACTGCCATGATAGCATGCTTACCATGAGGCTATGTGCTTATGTGATATACCTGCCTGAATGCCTGTGGGTGAAGGTTAGGTTGCTTGAGTTGGGATAATTCGTCGAAACCCGTGTTTTAGCCTACTTGCGAGTAGCAAACTTCAATCCATTTTCAAAACAAACGGATGTGCGATACTTTGTTCCATTTAGGCAATCCAGTCTATACTTGTATGCTGTGCACATCACATAGTAAATCTAGGCTAATAACCAGAATAAGAGCACATAATGTTTTCAAAACTTGATATCATGGTTAGTAGAGGCTGATCTTTGATCAGGCGAGTGGGGGTGCTCACGAAATGACCTTCCCCAATCGTACCCAAGTTCCCGAGCCGAGGCAACTTTGGTGATGACGGACACGTGGCCTTAGGCATGAGTCAGGGTTTTCTAAATTTCCCCAAAATAAAATATTTAGGTGGCGACTCTGTATCTGACAAAGCAGTTCATGTTTGGCACTTCTTTCAAAAAAATCTATTTTCAAAAACGATTTGTCAGATTTGGACTCTTTGATGATTCATCGGTCTTCAATTGCACTCTGCGAGATTAGATACATGACCGTAACATTTGAGTCTTGAACTGTAGTGAGCCCATATGAACAAAACGGGAGGATTTCCCTCGGGACGTTCGGGGACGTCTACAGTTTCTGGCGACTCTGCTGGGGAGTTTGGAGAACTTGACTCGAACTCATGATATCTTGTTTTGATTACACTTATGTGTTTCTTTGCATTGCATTTGCATTGATGCGCCTAGGACATCGTGTTTGCCCTATGCTTTTCCTGAATGGTTTATTGGAGGCTCGCTTCGAGAAGCGTGCCATAAGGCTGACCGGTTGCGGGCTCTGCCACGACAGGAACACAAACCCTGGTTTTATCGGGGCACCCTCTTTGACCATTCGACCTAGCGCATATTCGGAATCCATAGTGACCATTCCAAACTAGAACAGGTTGCTTACCCGATCATAGGTTGTTTGAAACCGCTGCATGCGTAGTGAAACCCTAGCTCCTGACAAAATAGGACAGGGAAAACCTATCCCAACATAGGGGTGTTTTGGCTCTCACTTGTTTGCTATGTGCTTTTAGAGTGCGTCTCTACAGGAATGCATGTATCAGTTTACAAGTTTGGGTATCAGGCCTGCGGGCACTAGTTCAGTATTTTGGGAATAAATTATTTGCGGGTTTCAAATTTAGTTTTGGGGGCAGTAACTTGGGAACAATGATCAGTGTTTGAGAATAGTCTATTCAGCTTATCAACTGTGTGTTGTGATGTCCAACTGCGTGTTGTGTGTTATTTACGCTATTATGTTGTCCATTTGTCTGGTTGTTTATTTCCTTATTATTGCTTTATTTATCTTTTTGCTAGGTAGTTTAGCACAATTGCTTCAGACCAAGCAGATATTCCCCAAGCACTCTGGATTAGAGGTCGCCGACTCAATCGATTTGAGGATCTGGTTGACGGGACAACCAGTGTTTTATTCCTTACCCCCGGTTATCAGACGGAGGTCGAGAAGACGCAGTGTATCCGAGCAGAGGTTGCCAGATCAGTGGTCTTTGAATAGTCAGGTTGAGGTTTCTGAGTCTACTACAGAGATAGATACACCGGCTGTTCAGATAAATCAGGGCAGTATATCAGGGGGCAATATGTCAGGGATGGAAGACATGGTGCGTCAGCTCCTGAAGAGCATGAAAGCCATGCAGGAGGATGCTGTTCGTCAAGCAGAATTTGCCAAACAGCAGGCCGTTGTCATGGCCCAACAGGCAGAGCTAATTACCCAGCTACAGCAGCAAACCAGAGCATTTGCTTCGCACCAAGCTCCTCCCCCACCAGGAGTTCTGACACCCGGGGAGGCACCAAATGTCCAGGGAGAGACAGACATTTCGATAAGGCTGGCTCCGCCCCCGATTCTACCTCAACTATCCAAGGCACCTACACCTATCAATCAACCAGACTCTCCCTTTGAGTTCGAGGTCGACCCTACAGCGTTGAAGTTGAGCAAGCTTGAAAAATTGTTCAAGAAATCCCAAGGGGTAAAGTCCATCCCAGACATTGAGGACGGGTATACCGACGTGGCTGTGACGTTGCCAGATAGGTTCAAAATGCCACAAATCGACCGTTTTGACGGGTCTGGGGATCCCATGGTGCATCTCCGGTTGTTCTCAGATATACTACGGCCTATGGGCCTCACCAGACCGCAGAAGCTTTCATTATTCGGTCGAACCCTGTCGGGTGTGGCCGCTATCTGGTATGTAAAATTAGAAGACGATGTCAAACGGAACTGGGATGAGATGGCCGAGGCCTTCGTTGCGTAGTACTCTTATAACACGCAAATCGAGATTACAACCTGTGATCTTGAGATAACAAGGCAAGAGCCTAAGGAGAGTTTTTCTGATTTCGTAGCCCACTGGAGGGCCAAGGCCTTAATGATGACCCTTAGGCCCACTAACAAGGATCAAATTCGGATGATTGTGCGCAATCTCCAGCCTAAGCTTATGCAGAAAATGATCGTGCTCCCTTTTCCCTACCTTTTCAGATTTGCATGAGATGGGAGTACAGATTGAGGATGCCTTGAAGCAGGGCTTGATTGATAATGACAGAGAGCAACCCAGAAGAACCTTCAACCGCAATACCAATACAGGCACCAGCAACACCGCAAATAATAGAACTTCAGAAGTAAGCATGGTCACCACCATTCCCCCTCCAAGACCCATGGCAGCTACACCTTTCTTCGGTGCGTCTGGAAGCAATACACAAACAACCAAATACCAACCTCGAGGCCAAAGAACCTTCACACCATTATATATGCCCCTGTCCAAAGCTCTGGGGGTTTTAATCAGAAAAGGGCACTTGAAGCCCCTGGAGCCGAGGCCATTGCCAAATCCACTCCCACCCTCTCATAACCTGGCAAAATACTGCACATATCACCAACAACACGGTCATGACACCGACCAATGTTTCAGATTGCATCATGAGATTCAAGACCTCATTGACAAACAGGTGATTGTGCCTCCAGAAAAACCCAACGTCATAACCAACCCTTTTCCACCGCACAACCAAGCTCCACCTCCCAAACGCATCAACTTTATCCAGACTGGGGTCGTGTCTTACGATCCTAGCATATATATTACCCCGTCCCACCTACCCAAGCCGGAGGTGTTCCTTCCTGACTGCACTGACTTGTGCATGTTGAACATCTCCAGAACCCAACCCGAACCCATGGTGGTGACTGTCAAAGACAGAACATGGGAGACTTCAGTGGAGAATCGGATTATTGAGTCAGAATCTGAGGAATTTGGGAGTTTTGCTGAGGAGGTATACAGTCCGAGTGACTACATTCTGTCAGTAGGCCAGGTTGGGCCAAATGTGGAATTGTCGGCAGGGACAGGGCTTTGTGTGATACAGCGGGATGGGTTTTGTCAGAGGATAGATGACTTAGCGACTGTGGAGGAGGATTTTGCCAACCTCCAGTTTTTCAATGAACAAAATCTAGGGGGTGTGGCAGTCAACTGGTCAGATTTTGAAGAGTCAGCAGAGGTTACCGGGTGGCTTGATGACCTACTAGACGTTGTTGAAGAATCTCAGTTGGAACAAGGCCCGGTAGGGGCAAAGACATCAATTGTGGCCAAAAGGGCTGGAGATCAGAATGCATCGCCGGAGAGCACCGGTGCCAAGAATTTCGCTCGGGATCTGGGCATTTTGAATATAAGAGATGTTGAACAACAGACTGCATTGACGCAGCTAGAACGGGAAGGAATTGAAGACTCTGAAAGAGCCAGAAAAGCCAAGGCCCTTGTGGGAACTGAGAGTGCTGTGTGCACAGGAACAGAAGGTGCTGCGAATGCGTGGACAGAAAGTACCGTGAGTACAAGGACAGTGGTAACGGAGCTAGACAGGTGTCTGTTGGCTACCGATGGAATATGGTGGGAGGACGATGATCTATGTCTTGCCCACACGGATGAGGACTGGAGAAGCAATCAATTGGATGATACCTGGTACATTGGTGAAGTTGACCATATGAGTAGGAGCAGGCGGTATTTCAAGCCCCCACATCTAGATCAACCAGAGGCGTCCGGGAAGGACAAGGAGGCAGAGAAACAGAAAGAGAAGCAACTCGAAGAAGAGGCTGTGTTGAAACAGTTGAAAAAGATACAAGCAGACATCTCCATCTGGGGACTACTTATGGCTTCGCGAATACATAGACAGGCTGTCCTATCTGCTATGGACAAGGCTAAGCTCTCCATTGACACCACACCAGAGCAGCTAGTTAGACTAGTCTTTCTGGGAGGAGGTTCCTCGACGTTGACCTTTTCGGATAAAGAACTACCGCTTGAGAGCGCAAATCACAACAAACCTCTCTACATCTCTGTGGAATGTAGAGACAAGTGGGTACTAGTGGTTCTTGTCAACATGGGATCTGCCATTAATGTGTGCCCGTCAAGGACGGCATATGCAATCGCGTTGAAGCCCGTGGACTTCGTGCCAACTACTCAAGTGATCAGAGCCTATGATAACACAAGCAGGGAGGTAATGGGGATTGCCAAAATTCAGACCCAGGTTAGTCCAGGACAACATAACATTGAATTCCATGTCTTGGACGTTCCCTCAACCTTTAACCTACTTTTGGGGCGACCGTGGTTGCACCAGGTCAAGGTAGTCTCTTCCACCTTGCATCAGATGTTGAAGTACCCTCACGGGAAAGGGGTAGCTATTGTTTTTGGGAACTTGTCAATCCATCCGCCGCCGGAAGTGTCTACACCAGTCTTGGAAATTGAGCACGACACGGAAGATGTGTTCTTATCAGGGTTTACTCTGGCTGAGGCCCGGGTCGTGCAGAACATTTTGGCTGTTAATGAGGGGGTGTATGTCAATGCGCAATCAGTATACCTCATGAACAAGCTTCAACACATCCCTGGGATGGGATTGGGAAAGAGTGGCCGGAAGGACGTCGCAGTATCGGCCGAAGTGCCGCACAATCCGCATACCTTTGGCTTGGGTTATCTGCCCACCAAAGAGGATTGGGTAAGGAAAGGTAAGGAGATGGCTGGGAGAGCCAGAGCGAAGAAGGCAGGGAAGTCATTTGAGTTAACGAACCGACCCATTCAGGGTACCCTAAACGGACGCTTCGTCCGGGAGGAGGAGGATTTCCATTCTGCGGCTTCCCAGAGCCATGGTTGAATGCGGAGAGGAAGCGCATGCCAGGTTTTGAGATCTTCTTCGACCTGCAGTTATCCGGGGATGATGTTGCCGAGGAGCAGACAGACCCATCAGCCGAGGTTGAGTAATGTAAAAATGTGGATTCCGAGAGCGTTGAAATTGAAATGGGGGTAGCACTGGCTTGTCTACTTTCAGATCCTCCGATCGTACAGAAGTGCTTGGGGGATAACTTCTCGGTGTCCATGATCGGGAATGAAACGGCTGCGGGCCTACCATCAAACATTTTGGATGCATCCATCGCACCCTCTCTCATCTGGCAGTACGAGGAGGGATTTTTGTCAAGCAGCACTGGGTCAGGTAGTGAGCCAGAATCTGATTCCACCGAATCTGTTGAGTCGGAATCAGGTTCCAGCTCGACTGAGTCTGAGTCCGGTATTCCTGGGGGTGACAACCCAGATGCCACAGTCCTGTCTAGGTCGTCTTTTTCTTTCTCTTTTGAGTCTGTTGTAACAGAAGAATATCGGACGATTTAGAAATGCTTAATGAGAATGGAATGGATGTGGTTTCTGAGTACTTTTCTGTGCCTTTGATTTATTGCTTGAATCAGGACTTTCAAAATTTTGAAAACGACGAGGAAGAAATTCCTCCAGTTTTGCAACGATTAATTGATCAAGACCAGGAGAGATTTGTTAAACCTTTAGTTGATGAAATCACTACTGTGAATATTGGTACTGAGAAGGACTCGCGGCTGGTCCAGATCAGGTCCACCTTGTCTTCGGAGGAACACGAGCGCTTAGTTGCTTTATTAAAAGATTTCAAAGATGTTTTCGTGTGGTCCTACGAAGACATGCCTGGAATCGATCCTGAGATTGTATAGCACCGGATCCCTCTTGACCCAGAGACCCGACCCGTTAAATAGAAACTCAGGAGGATCCGCCCTGATTAGGCTCTCAAAATTAAAGAAGAGGTCACCAAGCAAATCGACGCAGGGTTCCTGCTGGTATTAGAATACCCAACTTGGTTGGCCAATATCGTTCCAGTGCCGAAGAAGGATGGTAAGATCCGAGTATGCGTGGATTTCAAGGATTTAAATAGAGCCAGTTCGAAGGACGACTTTCCCTTACCGCATATTGATGAGCTAGTAGACTTCACAGCATGGCATGCTTTGCTTTTGTTCATGGATGGATTCTCGGGGTATAATCAGATAGTGATGGCACCTGAAGACCGAGAGAAGACTACTTTCACTACCCTGTGGGGGACTTACTGTTACAGGGTAATGCCATTTGGGTTGAAGAACGCTAGAGCTACATATCAATGGGCCGCGACGACAATATTGCACGACATGATCCACAAGGAGGTTGAGGTGTATGTGGACGACATGATTGTCAAGTCCAAAGAAAGAGAGGGCCACTACACTGCCTTGCACAAGTTCTTCCAAAGGATCAGAGAATTTCGGTTGCGGCTGAATCCTCAGAAGTGTACGTTCGGTGTTACAGCAGGGAAAATGCTGGGGTTTCTAATTACACAGAGAGGTATCGAAGTCGACCCTTCCACAATCAAGGCATCCTAGAAATGCCACCACCAAGGACTAAAAAGGAGGTGCGAGGCTTTCTGGATAAAGTGCAATTCATAAGACGGTTTATCTCAAAATTAACCTTGACTTGTGAACCACTTTTTGGTCTCCTGAAGAAAGGAAAGAAGTTCCAATGGGACGGCCGATGCCAAGTTGCTTTTGAACAGATCAAGGAATACTTACAGAACCCACCTGTGCTGTCACCGCCTGAGCCGAGGAAGCCGTTGATTTTGTATCTTTCAGTGACTGAGACCACAATGGGCTGCATGCCCGCGCAAGAGTTTGAGGACAAGGTGGAGAGGGCTATCTACTATTGGACCAAGAAGACGTTGGAGTATGAAACTCACTACACACCGTTGGAAAAGGCTTGCTTAGCCTTAGTATGGGCTACCAGGAAGCTGCGGCACTACCTGTTAGCTCACTTTGTAATGCTGGTTTCAAGATTAGATCCCATCAAATATCTCTTTGAGAAACCGACACTTACGGGTAGGCTAGCTCATTGGTTGCTGTTGCTTTTCGAATTCGATCTGAAATATGTGATGCGCAAGTCAGTCAAGGGAAGAGCGGTAGCAGAGTTCTTAGCCGATCATCCAGTTGAAGGAGGTGAAGCAGTTGAGTACTTATTCCCAGATGAGGCCATTTTGCATATCGAAGATGAGTTTTGGACGATGTACTTTGACAGAGCGTCGAACCAGTATGGGTATGGGATAGGGGTGTTGCTGATAGCACCCGACAATTCCCGTATCCCTTTAGCATTTAAACTCCGATTCAAAGTCTCGAACAACGAAGCAGAGTACGAAGCATGCATTGCTGGTTTAGAAGCGGCCCTGGAACTAGGGGCAAGACGGTTGGACGTCATTGGGGACTCGAACCTTGTTGTGTCCCAAGCTAAGGGGGATTGGAAAGCCAAAGAGGAAAATATGATAATGTACCACCAGACCTTGGACCTGCTGATTCCTCGATTTGAGAAGCTAAACTTCACTCATCTACTAAGAGAAAACAATAGGTTCACAAATTTACTAGCAACTCTATCTTCCATGATAAACATCCCTTCTGGAGTCCGGATGCGTCCGATCATTATTAACCAGAAGTTTGCACCGGCCTACGAGTCAATTGCCACCATAAAAGAAGTTCAAGATGAGAACCCCTGGTATTGCGATGTCTGGAACTTCTTGGAGAAAGAAGCATATCTGCCAGGGGCAAATGCCAAAGACAAGAGGGCAATCCGAAGGATGGCTGCCCAATTCATCATCTGCGGAGGAAAACTGTATAAGAGAGGTCATTTGGGAATGCATAAGCTATGCGTTGAGGCTGAAGAGTCAAAGCGCCTAATGGAGGACATCCATGGAGGAGAATGCGGAGCGCACGTGAACGGGGTAATGTTGGCCTGAAAAATCCTCAGACAGGGTTACTACTGGTCCACCATGGAGGAGGATTGTATCGGCTTTGTTCGGCGATGCCACAAATGTCAGATCCATGCAAACCGTATGAACATCCCGCCGTCGAAGCTGTACAATATGACTTCGCCATGGCCATTTTCAGTTTGGGGAATCGATGTGATCGAGGCTGTCACTCCAAAAGGTTCTAATGGGCATAAGTTCATTCTGGTCGCGATAGACTATTTCACAAAGTGGGTTGAGGCCCAATCTTATGCGGTGTTGAAAGCGTCGCACGTTGCAAAGTTTATCAGGAACAACATCATCTGTCGCTATGGAGTCCCGAACGAGATTATCTTAGATAATGGTTCCCACTTCAAAAAGGAGGTGATTGACTTGTTGGAGAAATACAACATGGCTTTTCATAAGTCATCCACATACCGGCCTCAAACCAATGGAGCAGTTGAGGCCGCCAACAAGAATGTCAAGCGTATTTTACAAAAGATGGTGGAAACCTACCGGGACTGGCCAGACAAGCTGCCATTTGCTCTGTGGGGCTACCGGACTTCAATTAGAACTTCTACTGGGGCGACTCCGTATTCATTGGTTTATGGGATGGAGGCTGTTCTACCTATTGAAATTGAGGTTCCGTCACTGAGAGTGCTGGCTGAGTGTTAGATAGCCGAAGCAGATTGGCAGCAGAGCAGATTAAAAGAACTCATGCTCTTCGATGAAAGAAGACTGAAAGCACTGTACCATGTTCAGGGTTATCAACGGAGAATTGCTAGGGCTTTCAACAAGAAAGTTAAGTCCAGAAATTTGAAAGAAGGAGATTTGGTGCTCAAAGACAACCGATCTCCCATCCACGACCCTAGGGGCAAGTTTAGACCCAATTGGACTGGTCCCTACATCATTAAGTCTATCTGGTCGGGTGGAGCTGTCGTTCTGATGGACCTAGATGGCCTAGAGTTCTCCCAATCGATCAATATGGACAAGTTGAAGAAATATTACCCCTGAGTGGCTCGCTATGCCAAAAACCCGAAAGGGCGACCTAGGCAAAAGTTAGAGCACAGAAAATTTGAAATTATAAAAACTGAGCTCGCAAGGTTGAAAACCCGCAAAGGGCGGCCTTGGCAAAAGTTAGAGTGTAAAATGAGAGTGAAAATACTTGAGTGAACCTGAGCCTGAACTACATAAGGCTTAATTCCCATCTTTGGGATACGTAGGCAACTTCATCCTGAAGTTCAGCCATAAACTTTTCCCCGATCAACTTTGTTCATTCAATCATCCCGGTCATCTTTGTCTATTCAGCATTCAAGAGTTCGGTTGTAATCTCCGGTGCAGTGTTATTCAAACTAGGGGCAACTTTCCAGTTGCTGGGATCCGGGGTTGTGCATCTCCGTGACAGATCTCAGGCGTGTCCAGTTCTGATCCACTTCGAAAATGGTTTTGAAAAGTTTTAATAAAAGTTGATTTTGCTCAAATTAATCTTTTTACAACTTAGACCATTTTGGGACCAAAGCGGAAAATTTTCAGTACCCACAACCTTCAATTTCATTAATTTCAATACAGAGTTCTCCTACTCTTGCATACAAATTGAAGTTGCTTTTTATCACATTCATAAAGAAAACTTGAAAGTACTGATAAAGCAATAAATCCGAGGCATAGTAAGTCAGATGTTCCTACGCCCCCTCCTAGAGCTGGTCGAAGCCTCTAATGCCAAGTTGGGCCCAATCTGTGCCTCTTCATTGAGCCAATCTATACACTTATCAGACAAGGTGCAATTGAGAGTGGGAGCGAGGGCCAGGAGCTCTCTAGTCCTCCATGTTGTGGCATACCGGGCAAGCTGTGAGCCTCGGGCTGGAAATGCAGCAGGGTACTCTATCCCCTCCGACGGGCAAGTCTGATCATGTCCGAACTAGCGCCAGAACCGGAACAGAAAATAGAAGACACAGTGCGTCATGCCAATCAATTGAATCCCAGGTTGACGGGTCATGTTGTAACTCATTGCCGGCAGATTGAGCCAAGGGCAACGCCAAGCAATGTGGTCCGCGGACAAACTGCACATCCATTTGTACCACCACCCCTCATCCCGGGCATCGACTAGACATCGTCGGAATAAATAGCCGCGAGCTGAGTATACCGGACACGAGTCCATTACTCTCAACTTGTCTATCAACCATACCTGGGGAGGGATGAAAAATGAGAGATTAAAGAATAGAGAGATGTACGATGAGAGAAAAGTGAGAAAAGGGTTTTGGGAGAAGAACTGAGCCTGAGGGCCGAGTGATGTGAGCAATATCTATATGAGATGGGGTGGGAAACAGTACCTGCAATAGTAGTGGGCTCCCTTCAAGCCTAGCCGTCTCCCGGCGATGAAAAGCGTCTAAGCCCATCAATGTCTCAGCAAATGTCATGGCAATGTAGCTTTTTCCCTCTTTCAGGCCCTCGGCCACTTCAATCAAACGAGTGCTAAACCCACCGGAGCCCGGGGCAAGCAAGAAATGAGATAGCAAGCATAGGCAAAACGCATGTCGCCGATAGCCCTACCACTGATGGTCGCCGCGGTTACCAGTATTAGAAAACCAGCAAACCAAGCTTGGGATGTCCAGCTCCCCGTCGTGAATCAATGATCGGGCGTCATGCAAAGTGAGGCCGCACATTTATCCTAAGGCTTGGACGTGGCCGAATCGAAGTTGAGGCAAGATTTTCTCGTTGCGTTGGGATTCCATCAAAGCTTGGAAATCTTCGAAAGTAGGACACATCTCTTGCCCCGTAAAGCTAAAGACGTGTGTTACCGGATTCCAAAACTTCACCGCGACATGAAGGAAAGGAAGATACAGCGGAGTACAGCCCAGCGTGAATAGTGCATTCAAGTCAAAGCCCCGGAAGTTCAACTTTTTTGAGCCATCCAAAGTAGCAACCCAAGTTGTGAGATTTTCAGTAAGGAACGCCTCCATTTTGATGCAAAACTGAGATAAAATGAATGAACCACAAAGCTGGGACCTTTATAGAGGATAAGGCACTGTTCGAGGGACATATGTCACAAATCTGGTGGTTGCCAAACTAGGTGGTCGGCCGACCACTATTTCTGGTAGGCCGACCACCCCTTTGGTCTCCAAGACAGAAAACTGGTCGGCCAGCTTCCTTAGGTGGTCGGCTATGGAGAGAAGTGTGGCTTTGGTCTTGTTCTAGCCTCTAGAAGAGAGTTCCTAGCATTTCCATGTGTTAGGAGTATCAAAGGTCTCCGTTTCCCTCTGTTTCGGATGCGTTCCGTTACCTCGATTCTCCGAAATACATTTGCTTATCGAGTTGTTGTTTTGCTTATCGAATTGTTGTTTTGCTTGCTGAGTTTTTTTGTTTATCGACTCGTTGGGTTTTGTCGAGTTGTCGAGTTTTGTATAGTGAGTTGTTACTTTTTGTTTAATCAACGTTGTCGAGTTTTGCTTATCGAGTTGTAAACTTGCTAAGGTTTTGTTGTTTCTTAGTAAGTTGAGTTGTTTAGTTTGTGGTGTCGGTTCACTACCTGACTTGGCAATATTCAATGCTTAATTTTCATTCAAATATCATTTTTGTGCAAAATGATGCGATGCGATGCTGAGAACATAAAGTATAACACTTTTTCAAAAAAGCTGTTTCATTCCATCATGCTTCCTTTGTCACAACATTTTACAACAAGGGTACAAGTTTTACAGAAAATAAAACTGCCTAATAATGTACAATGTGCTACAACTACTAGTAAAAAAGGAAAATAAAGCAGGAACAGCTGCATCAGTGCTATCAAGCACAGGAATAAGAGGCCCTCTTCGTCCTCTTCTGCGGAACAACCTCTGCACCAGCGTCATCATCTGAATCAGAGCTGCCGTCCTCAGAACCCTCCTCGGCATCATCTCCACTATCAGAACCAGAGCCAGAGTCCTCCTCTGCCTGCGGATGTCTCCGACTGGGGGTGCGCGGACTCCTCCTCCTCACTAGACTCCTCCTCTATGACAGGCGCTTTGTGTCCACCTTGTCTGCGAGACAAACCCTCTCTCCCGGCTCCCCGAGAAGGCCTAGATGGCCCAGCTTGCGGCTCAGCCTGTAGCGGTGGCATCTGAAATGGATGAGTGCAATTTGAATACATTAGCCAATATGTATATCAGATGCAGAGATAAGAAAACTACATGAAGTGGGTGCATGCAGATATAGTATATGAATGTGGTGTGTGTCAGATGTGCTCTACACATACAGTCAACCAATGTAGTGAAATAGTTAAATTTAGCATGTCATCGAAAGTATGATAAAGGCAAGAAAATTGAAAAGTACCGAAACACCGGCAATGAACAGCTGCGTCTCTCTCCGCAGGACCATACCCTCGAGTGAGGCCACCAACCCAAGTAATCCCTCCGTATACTCCCTGGGAGGCTGCAGATACAAGCTCAAGTCATCAATGAATAAATGAATGCCTAAGTATTTGAGTGGTAAATGAAAAGCAGTGGAACATACCGGTGGTGAGTTAGGATCATTGACATATCGGTGATCGGGCATAGGAGGCTCTATCGAAATCGGGTAAGATGACCCATATCGCCATCCAGTCAACTCGGTCGGAAGACTTGGCCACCCGGCGTGTTGATGAGTCGGGGGAATCGGGGGAACCAGTCCAACCCCATCTCTCGATGTGCCAGCCCTACTAGTCGAAGGAATATCTGCAGCCCGGGCTCGACTCGATGATGGCATGCCAGTAACCCTCCGAGTGGGAGTGCAGACACTTGTCAATGGGGGTATCAAGTATGTATGACGGTAGGTCGCGTACTCCCCCTCCTCCAAATGTGGAGCTGCATCAGTGCCCAGCATAGCCAAATCAACCTCTTGGGGAGTGAGTTCCTCAGTGGATCGCATATCGTCTGGAGGTGCTACGGGGATACTCTGCTCGGGATAGCCTATCGTCTGACGCAGAAAACGGTCCCCCAGAAACCAGGCCCTGCCAACTGACCCCTCAAATAGGACCCTGTACCGAGAAATGGCCCATCCCCCAGCAAACTGAAATCGGGTATCTCCCCCCAAGGGCGCCCAGGGCTGCCATGTGATCTGCGGATAACCAATGCATGAGCCGATTATAAATTGCAAATGTGGAAGATTAATCAAAGATGAAAACATGGAGAACTGAGAGTTATGAATTACCTCGGTCGTCCGCACTATGTCAAAAAACTGTCGCAGGTAGGGCAAAGTCTCCCGAGCCCTCGGCTGGTACTGGCCTTCAAATACGAGTGAGTAAGGAATTGTAAGAGACACCTCCACCTCGAGCTCCGGGGCTAGCGTCGGAAAGTACGCGAAAACCCATAGCTGTGGAAAACAGGGCAATATCCATCAGAATACAGAATGCCGAGTGCAGAATGCGAATGCAGAATGTACAGAGAATGCAGAATGCTGAGAGCGGAATGCAAAGTACAGAATGTAAAGTGTACCGTGTGTGTAGTGTACAGATAATGAAAAAGCAGAAATGTAAATCAAGAGGGCAAAAAGTACCTCCCAGGCTCTCCAATAGCCGCCAACTATGTTCCCCCGTCTGCGGGAGCTCGCGCTCATGTAGCAGTAAAGGGTAGCCAGGCCGGCGCCACCCCAGTCATACTGGCTAACCTGTGATAGGTCTACTAGAGCACTCAGCAGATAAAGTCCAATGGTGTTCCCCCTATCGGAGAACAGAGTGGTCCCGAGGAGGAACATCAAAAACCCGCGAGCGTACTGTGCAATCTCCTCGAGAGTCTCGGCACAGTCTCCCTGTACTATGTGGAGAACCAGGTGTATCGAACTCTACCCGAAGATCTGTCAATCGGTGGGCGAGCTCCCAACAGATAGATCCAGGCAGTCTTCTACTTGCCCAGCCTCCTACGTCAAGGCCTGTCAGCATGGCAAAGTCGAACGGGGTCATCGTCATATCCCCGGTAGCTGAGAAATAGAAGGAGTTGGTGGTGTCCCACCATCTCTCTACGAGGGCGCCCATCAAGGTTTTGCTCGCCGGATAGCGTGATATCCCCGTGTAGAAGGGCCCGAACCCTGCCTGGTTAACCAGGTCACGAATAGCCTCCGGGAGCCCCGTGTACCACTCCCTAGCAATGATTGAGCCATAGCCTCGTGTAATGCGGGAAGATACCTGCATTCAGAATGAACACATGTATTCAGTTTCAAAATGAAAGTGTGAGCTGTGTGCAAATTGAATTAGATACAATGCTGTGAGCTGCGTATTCAACATGAAGTGTATGAGCTGTGTGTTAAGAATTGAAGAGTGGGCTGTGTGTTCATCTCAAAGTTCGAGCTGTGTGTTCAACATCAACAAGTTTGGGCTGTGTGTTCAGATTTCAAAAACAGTGAGTTGTGTGTTCAGAATTGAAGTGTGGGCTGTGTGTTCATAATCAACAAGTTTGGACAGTGTGTTCAGACTTCAAAAACAGTGGGCTGTGTGTTCATCTCAAAGTTCGAGCTGTGTGTTCAACATCAAGTGTTTGAGCTGTGTGTTCAGACTTCAAAAACAGTGGGCTGTGTGTTCGTAATCAACAAGTTTGAGCTGTGTGTTCAGATTTCAGAAATAGTGGGCTATGTGTTCAGATTTCAGAAATACTGGACTGTGTGTGCTTGCCGTCAACCAGTGGGCTGCGTGTTCATCTCAAAGTTCGAGCTGTGTGTTCAACATCAAGTGTTTGATCTGTGTGTTCAGACTTCAAAAATAGTGGGCTGTGTGTTCATAATCAACAAGTTTGAGCTGTGTGTTCAGATTTCAGAAATAGTGAACTGTGTGTGTTCGTCGTCAAATAGTGGGCTGTGTGTTCATCATCAAAGTATGAGCTGCGTGTTCAGAAATTCGTGTGCTTGAGCTGTGTGCCAACTTAACAAGATACTGTGCTGTGAGACATGTGCTAAAATAAGCAGAAGTATGGTGTGCAAGTGTGTTCAGAACGAGCAGATGAACATATATAGCAAAAACATGAAATGCGTAAGAAATGCAAATACATTGCAGAGAATGTAAAAATGAAGTACGTACCTCTCGCACCTGGTGAGAGAGGTGAGACTCTGGCTCCCGTAGCAGGAGATCCGTAGGCGCTCGTCGATCAAAATCGATAAAATGAAAGAAAACACTTAGAGGGAGGATGTGCTCCCGAGGGTGATACCTCTCGGGATCAAATGGCCGAATCGTCGGGGGCAAGGACATGATGTCCGGCTCACTCCCGGCACCTGGAGGACCTCTGCCATGAGGAAAATGACCCGCCATTTGAAGAAATCTGCAAAAATGAGCAAAAATGAGCAAAATTAGCCAAAATTGGAAAAAGTCAACAAAAGTCAACTCTCGGGAAATGAAAAAGTCAACTCCCGAGAAAATGTTCCAAATATCGAGACAAACTTACCTCAAGTGGTGAAAATGGAGAAAGAAGCTTCGAAATCAAATTTTAATCGGTCCAAAGTGAAGAAAACTGAAAGATTTCGCGAAACAACTTTGCGTAGGGCGTTGGAAAATGCGTATAGAGCACAGACCTGAGAGAGAAAATGGTCTAGGAAGGAAGGAGAGCTGATTTCGGACCTGAAGTTGTGAGGAACAGTGAATTGGACATGTGTATTTAAAGAAATAAGTGTAAAATGACCAAACTGTCCCTGTTTTTAGCAAAGTGGTTGGCCGACCACCTTTCCTGGTAGGCCGACCACCCTCTTGCATCAAACCTGGTCGGTGGTACTCTATGATGGTCGACCATCCTTCCTAGGGATCTCCAATGTCTCTTTGAGCTCCCTACAAATTTTGGTGGTGATTGGAGTCCCCAACACTCAAGAAAGTACAAGGAAAGTGCACTTTTTGGTGCAAAATCCCTCCGCGGAAATTTCAACTCCAACTTTCAATGCGTGTTTCATCGTTACTCGTCAAGAGCAGGATGTATCCTTTTTGAGTACGTTACGACCCCTCCGGGAGGTAAACCGGAGGTCACATTTGGGTTGCCCTCGCAAAAGCTTGCATTTCTTTGCTCGATGTTTTGTTTGAAACCTGCTTTTGAAGTTGCACTTATCCTGCATTGTTATGCATGTCACTTGCATTAGTATGCACATCGCTTGCATTGTTGTGCACGTCTCATTGGTATTATCATGCCTCCATGCTTAAATTTGCGTTGTCGCACACGTTTCTTGTTGCATTGCGATGCGCTTTTTCATCAGCACCATGTCTATCCGCATTCGATGTAGTGCTGAACATGTGTTGCTAACTATGTTGTGCTTGTTAAGTTTCTCTCTTTTGCAGGCACGATATTGTATGTACGGTTCATTTAAAGCTGGTGCGACCAGACAAGCCGCACAGGTATTGCATCTTCTTCGTGTGAGACATAGCGAGAATTGAATGATTCTCTTACATTCTTACTGTATGAAATGTAGTTTTGCTTTGCATTCTTGCTTAAAACTGTTGCATTTATTGTGAATATGTGCTTCATTACAGCTTGCTGCTTTGCATGATCATGAGTTACGTTCGGCTTTATGCATATCATTTTGCATTTTGCCCCTGCCTGCGGGCACGCCTGCGGGCACATCTCTTGTTTATCTTGCTTGTTTGTCTAAGTCTTCGGTCTTGTCAAAAATGGGTCGTCTCTGGGCTTTGACATTCACTCCCGTCACTTATGACTTTCGAGTTCTGTCAAAGAGGGGCAACTGTAGACACCCCATTTTTGACCGACCTTAAGACTCAGATGTCATCAATTGAGCGCTCGGTGATCGCGCATGTTGTGCTCGTCCTGAGGTCATGAAGTCTCGGCTGAGAGCCTTGCCTCCAGACTTCTGGACTTTTTGTGCTTTGCCTCGGTTTGCGAACTAGATTCTATTTTCTCTTTCCGAAGGAAGGGAGAGGTCTCGTAGACCATCTCTCAGTGGCCGTAGGCTACTTTTCGTGGTCGTAGACCACTGTTCCCGTTTGGAGACCAGTTTTTGATTTTCAGAGCCGTCGGCCGTATGCCTCGGTTCGGGATTACTTAACTACCTCTGTTTGCTCCGATTTTTGGCACACACCTTGTTTCCTCTCTTTAGAGGGACACTATGGCCCGGGAGACCACCTTTGTGGTCGCACGCCACCTTTGATGCTTAATAGTCAGTTTTTGGGGCACCCGGCTGCGCGTTTTGGCCCCCGAACCCTCATTTTGAATCGGTGTGGGTTTATTTTTGGCATGGTCCCTATTTTCATTGTTTGGAAGGTGGTACCATGGTAGGAGACCACCTTTTCTTCTTGGAGACCAACTTTCTCTTTGCCGGTCAGTTTTCTTGTTAGAGAGCTGGTCTCCCTCACTTTTGGGCCACATTTTCTGGTCTCCCATACCACCACTGAGTTGCTTTCACCTGGGAGACCACCAATCAGGGCTGTCGACCAAGTTTTGATGATTGACCCTTTTGAACCTGGTCAGCCGACCAGGGCAAGGGGTCGGCCGACCACCTGAACTGGTCGGCCAGCTTTCTCCCTTTTTGTCTCACTGAGTGCTATCCAGCTGTGCCAGCTAGGAGGCATTTGCTCCATCCTCCATACACGTGTATGGAGGATTGACCCTCTTGTTTTGGCTTCTTAAAGAAGTTGGACCCTTTGCTCTAAGCTTCTTAGAGAAGCTTGACCTTTTCTTAGCTTCTTGAGGAAGCTTGACCCCTTTGGTCTAACTTCCTCAAGAGGCTTGACCCTTTTGGTTTAGCTTCCTTAAAAAGCTTGGCCCCTTTTCTCCAAGCTTCTAAGAGAAGCCTTGGACCTCTTCTTCTATAGTAGAGACCCTCCTCTCCACTTGCAAGAGTTGAAAAATTTTGGCTAAGGCATATACATACAACTCTCTCTATCTCTCTACATCCAAGCTCCAAAGCTCCATTGTTCTTGCACCATTGCACTACACCTCCTATCCTAACACCTCCACCATCACTCTAAGCAACTTGGAGCTGGTTTTCAGAGGTTGAAGGCTTACTATTTTGGTCCAGATGCTGCTGGCTCTTTTGACTACAAGGGTAACTCTCATTTTCTCCCTTTTTAGCATTGTTTTGCTTCATATCTTAGCCTAGTTTGCAAGCATATTTGGGCTTTGTCATAAAATGAAAAAAAGTCTTATTTTAAGATTCTTAACATGTTTGTTTAAGACCTCTTTTCTGTTGGGGGTCATCTACCCCCTTGCATGCTTCATTTCTCTTTGTTTTGAGCCATGCATTAGGGTCTTTGTGTTGAACTTTGTTGGCCCTTTTGACCACTGAAATCCAGTGGATTTTCAGTGGTTATTATGCATTTTTGAGCTTCAAAATCAGAGAGGGGTGACCCTCTCACCCCTTGTCTTGTTTTCTAGCATTATTGGCCTTACAAAGGAGCCCATATTTGCACACTTCTTGAGCATGTTTCAGGCCATTATTTGTGAGTTTTATGACCTACATGAACACTGTCCAGAGTTTTTTTTCCATGTTAGGTGTCTATCTAGCATGTGTAGAGTAATCCTCTTCATGGCCTTTCAAAGGAGCCTTCATTTTCATGCTTCCTAGCCTCATTTCAGGCCCTTTTCAATGAGTTTTAGGGCCCTCATAACCTCTGTCCAGAGGTGGTTTTGCCATTTTGTATGTCCATTATACATGTGTAGAATAACCCTCTTATTGGCCTTTCAAAGGGACATATCATTCTTGCATGCATTGACTGAGTTTCAGTGGGTTTTTGGTCATATTTTGGCATGGCATACTTCTGTTTTTGGTTAGTTTGGTGACTTCTCATGTACTTCATATAGTTGTAGTGCAAATCATGGTTCACTAGCTTGTTTTGCATGATGTTTTGGCCGCCTTTCCTAGCATATTTTGGCCATGCCTTAAACTGATTTTGTGCATGTTTTGGATTGTCTTAGCTCTATTTTTGGGTCTCATGGTCGAATGATGTTTGTTTTGCATGCCTGTAGTTCAATATCCATGTTTAACTTTGAGTTTTGAGGTCCATCGCATGCATATACTGAGGTGTTTTCATGTTTTGGGGCCATTGCACATCATATTTCAGAGCTTATATGCATGCCATATTCCCATGATTTCCACTCTTTAAGTGCATTAGAGAGTCGGGCTTGTATGCCTTATTTACTGACCATTGCATGGGCTTCATTTGAATGCATTCCGAGCCATCATTTTAGACCAATTTCCCACTGTCTTGGACCTGCCTAGGGTCTGTTTGGGGTTGGTTTTTTCATTTGTGCATTGCTTTGTGTACCCCTAGTGTAACGCACTTCACTAGTTTCGGTATTCGGGTCATTTAGCATGCATCGTGTGAAGTGTTTGCATGATTCGGGACCATTGTGTATCATATTTCAGAGTTGGATCATGTGCCATTCTATGCCATATTTCATCCTTTGCCATGCTTTGTTAGAGTTGCATGTTGTGCCTTAGGATCGGTCCTTTGCATCCGTGCATGTTTGCATGTATTTCGGTTGTCTCATTTTCATCATATGGCCATTAATTTGAGTGTGGCTGAGGTCCACTCACATTGGTTTAAGTCCATCTTGCATTGTGTATGCCATTTAGTTTATGTTGTTGCATGTTTGGCCATTGCATTGTGTATGCCTTGATCATCTCATTGATAGTCTTCATCTGTGCATGATAGTCTTCGTATGTGCATTGTGTATGCCATATTATGTCATGTGCATTGAGTATTCCATTCTCCGTTCATAACATTGCGTACGCCAGTTGCATGTTTGCATATCATCCCTCGCATGCCAGCATCATTTAGGTTGCATTGCATCTAGGTTGCATGTTAGAGTTGCATTCATGCATGTCATGCACATTGCATGGTGTTTGGAGTAGAGTTTAGTCCAAACACGGGAAACGAGGGACGTTTCGTACTCCCAGTGACGAAAGTGTCTCGATTCTCGGTCGCTGACACTCCGGATTACCCGTGATGGAGTTTAGGCCTTGTTGTGTTTTCATGTGCATTCATTTTACATCGAGTCCTGCAATTCGACTCCTCGGCCATCGTGCATTGAGATGCGCGATTGGTGGCACGAGGTTCGAGGTCTACATTCCCTAGAGCTTGTGCAATGATGGGGAGAGTGGTCATGCATACATATGTGAAAATACTTTGCCATGCCCCTTTCTTGCTCTCTGTTGCAGCAAACCGGAAACCGATAACAAAAACCGGTCAACAACCTTCTGGAGTTTTGTATAGCATTCTGGGATCAATTGCAAACAGAGGCGAATCGGGGCATCACGAGGAATTTCCCGATGAGGCGGCTCGAGCATGCATGCATCTTTCATCATTCGGAACAGAGCTGAGGCGACCCATTTAGCTTGCATGCTAATTTATTTGCTTTTCTAGTTAATTTGTTGATTAATTAGGGTTTTGTAATATTTAATTAGCTAGAGTAATTAATTATTTATTCAGACTGTATTATTTATTCGGACCCTCTGAGCGAGGGCACAATTGTAATAAGTGTGCGTGTGTGTGATGTATGTCTTCCAACCCCACGTCTTTCTCCCTTTTATTTACCAGCTTATGATGGTTAGATTAGGGCATTTTTCAATTAGCATACTTATGCTTGCATGTTTGCATCATTCATCTGTATTGCATGCACCGGGCTCGGCGCATCATACTAACTGCATTGTATTTCAATTCCGGGTTGAATGCGTGTATCAGTTGTTGCATTTCATATGCCATTTTAGAATAGCCGAGCCTATCTTAGTTGCATTTTTGCATGTGTTGCATTAGCTATCTTAACATGAACTAGGATCATGCATTGATTACTAACTAGTTTCTGTTTTGGCTTGGAGTACTCGGTAAGTATCTATGCTTTAGCATCCTTGCATGTGTGTGAGTGACTGCCATGATAGGATGCTTACCATGAGGCTATGTGCTTATGTGATATACCTGCCTGAATGCCTGTGGGTGAAGGTTGGGTTTCTTGAGTTGGGATAATTCGTCGAAACCCGTGTTTTAGCCTACTTGCGAGTAGCAAACTTCAATCCATTTTCAAAACAAACGGATGTGCGATGCTTTGTTCCAACTTAGGCAATCCAGTCTATACTTGTATGCTGTGCGCATCACATAGTAAATCTAGGCTAATAACCAGAATAAGAGCACATAATGTTTTCAAAACTCGATATCATGGTTAGTAGAGGTCGATCTTTGATCGGGCGAGCGGGGGTGCTCACGAAGTGACCTTCCCCAATCGTACCCAAGTTTCCGAGCCGAGGCAACTTTGGTGATGACGGACACGTGGCCTTAGGCACGAGTCAGGGTTTCCTAAATTCTTGCAAAATAAAATATTTAGGTGGCGACTCTGTATCTGGACTCTTTGATGATTCATCGGTCTTGCATTACACTCTGCGAGATTAGATACAGGACCGTGACATTTGAGTCCTGAATTGTAGTGAGCGCATATGAACAAAACGGGGAGATTTCCCCCGGTACGTTCGGGGACGTCTACAAAACCCATCCCAGGGTATACCACCTCCGTCATCTATAATAGTTGCTAAAAGAGAAACAAATTCACATTGGCCACATGGATAGTATGATGAGAGTAAGGATTTATCATTCTTATCCCCGAGAAAGGTGAAACAATCACTACCCAACGTGTATACTATAATTCTCCCACGACAATAATCTATAATAGCCCGATAAGTAGACAACCAGTCCATGCCGAGAATAACATCAAAACCCGGCATTCCCAACAACACAAAAATTAAATGGAAGTTGTCGACCCACCTCCTCAATTACACATCCTTGATATCCCTGGGTCAAAGTGACTTTACCACCGACTGGTGACTCTACAGTGAGTGAAGATTTTAATTGTTTACTTTCTAACCCCAATAACGATGCAAATGAAGTTGCTATAAAGGAATGAGATGCCCCAGTGTCAATCAACATCCTAGCCTAGGTATTGCAAATGAGAAATGTACCTCTTGCAACTAACGGTCATGAAGTCTGCTCTGAAGCAGTGACGACATATACCCTTCCCTGTGATCTTTGCTATTCCACATCACTTCTGTGAGCATAAGTCTGTTGTGTAGTTTGTGCCGATGTCGCCCCCTGAGCTGTTCTAGATGCTTGGCCTGGCTGAATTGGCTGGTAAGATTGTCTCTGTCCCTAGTCCATCTGAAAACCTCCAGACTGTCGAGATCCTGCCACACAAGTAGTCCCCGCTCTTTGGGGACAAAACTTCTTCAAATGCCCTGGTTGACTACATTGATAACAAGACGGTGATTAACTCCTATTCTAATATTGGCCCTGTGGACGCTTAGGTAGGGACTGTGTTCCACCCTTCTATCTACACTCGGAGGCTTTGTGACCCACTTGGCCACATCTATAGCAAGCATCACAGATTCAACTCACACTCCTTGAACTTCCACCTATCACAGAATCAGAAGATTTGGCCTGTTGTGGAGGTGATTGAAGTGATGATGATGAACCCTTAAACCTTTTTGAAGAGCCCGTGTCGCCCTTAGGGTCAAAATGTCTTGTTCTCTTCAATTTTTGCCTTGCCTCCTCTGCCTCCACCATGATCTCTACATGGGCTGCAGCCTCTACTAGGCGATCGTAATCACGAATCATATTTCCTACCACTTTCATTAAAATTTTCAGCCTCAACCTCTTTTCAAATTCTAAACATCAGCGTTCCTTGGTTGCTACTAGCTCCGGTGCAAAACGAGATAGACTAGTGAATGTGGCTTCAAACTTAGCCACAGGTATATCGAGTTGTAATAGATTTTCAAACTGTTTCCTTAACCGCTCCCTAGCTATGGGAGAGAGGAACTTCTCTTGGAAAGTGTGCACAAATGCCTCCCATGTGTGCTCAACTCTATTCTTGACATACTTCCACTATTGCCCAACCTCTCCTTTCAACTGGTAAGCCGCTAATGCTACCCGTAAGTCATTCTCTCGGATCTCCAAAATCTCAAAGGATTTGACAATTTGTTCCAACCATTCGTCTACCTTCATCGGGTCGGGCCCACCATTGAACTTGGCAGGTTTTGAATGGAAGAACTCTTTTTTTTTCAAAAAGGAAGCTCTAGTTTCCCTTTAACCGTCCTAGCCACTTGTTTGGCTCTAAGTATCTCCATGGACTCTCGAAGAACCCTTGCCATCTCCCTGGTCAAGGCCCCCATTGTATCTTGGACCGGTGGCGCGGGTACATAGTTTTGATCTCCTCCTTCTTCTTGTAGAGGGATCTCGGGTTGGGCTAGAACATTCTGGCCTCCCCGACGGGGTTTACCACAACCTCTAACACGCCTGGACATCCTATAAGAAAGAAAGACGATATTAAGTTCATGACCAACTTTTCGCACCTAAGTGCTCCACTCAAAACTTTCATACTTTTACACAAAGTCCAAACAAGTGCTTACATAAGTACGTACTTTCGTGTAGAATAATCCACGTAGTCAAACAATCACATGAAGCATATACGAGTCGCCCTCCTCCATGGCAATCAAGGACCTCCAAATGGAAAGAGCATTGATCAGGTGCCTTTCCAAAAGGATCTCGATGAATGCAATGGATAAAAGCCATATCATAGAAGTTTAACCCCATATTCATATAACCGCATAAATACACAAAACAAAAAAGACACCCAAGCGTCCCATCGTAGCCTAGGAACCTACTGTGACAATTGTCACTTCCCACAAGCCCAAGGTATTCAAACTTGGCTAGCTCTGATACCAATTTGTAACGCCTTGCTAAATCGTACAAGAATGCACCCCCAACAAGCATAACAGTATACAAAAAAGTCATCGTTCTCATTGAACTCAGATTCAAAGATTACAATTTCCAAGTCTACATAACCATGACACCGCATACAAGACTCCCAGTTCAACGAATGAGATGACTTTACAAAGGAAAAGCCCCAAGGGGATACAACAATATAAGGCACTTCCTGATACAACAAAGTTTGTTTTTGTTTTTTTTTTTTCGTTTTTTTGTCTTGTTTTTTTAAAGTCTTAATACAAAAATATAAGTCTTAACAACCAAAATATTCTTGAGCTCTCACATCGAAACTGAACCACCACTAGATCCGAGTCATTTCTGTAGTAGTGCGTCATCATTTCCTGTAAAGTAAATAGGAGTGAGCGATATGCCAAGTAGGAATACATTTAACCAAGTATCTAATTGTTTGAATAAGTCCATGACACCCTTATAACTAAACAACGTAATTAATAAAAAGATAATCAATTACATAAATATATAAGGAAAATAAATCACATTGCCTTCTCATACCAAACCATTATCAACAGTGGAAAGTAAATTACACCATGAGTCCCTTTATAAGAGTCCAAAATCACAAATACAAATCATTTTCATTTGAAAACCATCCCCACATCTACCAATTATCATATGGTAGGACGTGAGCACCCAAAATCATCTGTTTTTCCACTTTTACTGACTATAATGCGGCAGGGCTAGTGGACACCTAAAAATATTTTCCCACATTCGTCTGGCAATAAGCTCAGATAGGGCAATTGGGCACCTTGACTCCACGAGTGGGTACCAACACAATTCAACAACATCAAAACCGACTTTTAACCCGGACTCATGCTCAATTTACCAAACTTTCATTCAATCAACAAGTATTCAACATTTTATGAGATGAGGTCCAAACACAACATTCAAGAAGAATCAATTCCCAAGCCACAATTTCATTATCATAACAAGATCCACATCTTTTACCTTTTTATTCAATATTCCTAGAATTTAAGGAAATTTCAATCTAAATACTATTTTCTACTCAATTTGAAATTAGGGTGTTGGTCAAATTTGGGGCTTTCTCCGTATCTATATATATATAGTCTCAACATCAATGTTCCTCTTTCATGTAAAATTTGATGAAATTTTAATGAGAATTGAGTAAAATGTCCCATTTTGTTACATACAAAGTTTAATCCAACTCAATCATTTAATCAAGCCTTATAATTACAACAATACCATATAAACTTCTTCAAAACGAAGAAATACTAAGTTAAAAGTAACCCTACCTCAAGTTATGAGCACAAGAACCAAGCTTCTAGATGAGCTCTTCGTCAAACAAAAATCCAATTGGTAGAAAGGATGTTCTTCACATGTACTTCACCCCTTGCGAATGATTTAGGCTAGATCTTAGAGGAATGAGAGGTATTTTAGAGTGAGAAATCTAGGGTTTTCGAACTTAGGGTGAGAGGGAGGAAGAGAGAAAAGAAAATTGAAAAGAATGATCTAGAAATGTACTTTTAAAGTGCTGAAATCGTGTAGACCACTCGAGCGCAACTTCCTTTGCTCAAATGAACAACACAATTTTGAAAGGATCACTCGAGCGATCATTCCATTGCTCGAGCTAAAAATGAGAAGTCCGAGAAGTTTTGCAGAGCTGTCTCACATTCTGTGCTCGAGCGAGACGATTCCTTCATTTGAGTGGTCTCGCCTGTAAACTTGCGAGATACTAGGAAAGCAATTCTTTGCTTGAGCGACACTTTCTTCGCTTGAGCGGTCACCTAGAACAAGATGTCACAGTCTCGCTTCAGGTATTTTAATTTTCTATTTTCTATTTTTTGGTAAAGCCTTGCTGGTTTGGCAATGATTTTTTAGTAGTTTTCTTTTCTTTTCCTTTTTTTTTTTAAAAAAAAATTAGATTAAAATTATTACTAAAAAGGATGATGAGTTTGGTAAATATTAAAAAATTTGTTTTTCATTCTTAACTCTTTTAACTGGAAACAAATAGAGTTAAATTAACACACTTAGAAATTTATTTTTGCTAGTAAATTTTTTATGAGTTAAATACATGATATTTTTAATTGTTTGATGAAATTTCATAATTAAATACTTATTGCAATCTTAATGATTTTTCATTTTAATTCATTTGTATTTTTGTTATTGAATTAGAAGTAATAAAATAAAATAGAAAGAGAAAGGGAGGAAAAATATGAGAGGGAAAAAAAAAAGAATGTGATATTTTTTGGGAAAAGTTTTAGGAAATTAAATATTTAAAAGGGGCAATATTAGAGATTATTGAAAAAAATGAAAATGAATTTTTTAGATATGAAAAAAAAAAAAAAAAGCTATGAAAAATTGGAAAATATTAGGTATATAAAAAACAAAAAAAATAATTTGAAATTAATAAAGCATGTACAAAAATAAAATAGTTGTTACTTACACTCTATTAATTAATTAATTAATTTTTATTTTTTATTTGTTTGATATTTTGTTAAATAATTAGGGCACATATCTTTAACCTATATATGTCATGCCCCAAACCCGCTCCTAAAAGTTTGGGCATGACCACTTCAAAAACGGACAGATAAAGCGATATATACAACATATGGGGCCTGAATGGAAGCATTTAACAACATAAAATAATATAAATTAACATCCATCGAGCTCACACCTATATGCTAGGATTTCAGTGTGCCATTCAATAGTTCCTCATGTGATAGACATGCATACAAGAAGCAGATATATGCATTCACACAATAACATATATGGGCATATATATACAGAACCAGCCCCACACGTGGGTGTACAACAAAAATATTGATAAAGGAAATTATACCCGACTAATTACACTAGACAACAGATTAAGGACCAAATCGGGGGTCATTAAAGGAACCCCACAAAATGCATAAGCTTCTCTACATGGTTTGACCAAGAAGGGGTGACCAAAGCTGAATTAAGATCAACCTCCAGGTTGATTGCCTATAGAAATAGACATAACACAAAGTGAGCAAGGCTTAGTGAATAATAGCACTCAATGATTTAATGATTAAACTTGAATTGTAATATTTATTTCGTATATAAGTGCAGAGGTTATATCATTAGTCTTATCTTGTAAACATTTTTAGAACGACCTTGGGCCCGATTATTATACAGAAAGGCTTCAAGCCCAATATCATGCAGGACGGCCTCAGGCCCAACATATCTTACAGATCGGCCTCTGGCCTAGATATTAACAGATTGGCCTCTGGCCCAGATATTAACAGATTGGCCACTGGCCCAGATATTAACAGAGTAGAGTAATTCCAGAGTCGTACCAATGTACGCAGATTTTCCAATCATTTATAAATGTTAACGTAATTAACTCGCGAAAAACAGAGTGTTAATAATAATAATTACCGTTATACAGAATAGCCTTAGGTCTAGTAGATTATACAGAACGGCCAAGGCCTAACAGATTATACAGAACGGCCATAGGCCCAGATGTCATCAAAACAGACTAGTTCCAGAGTTATACAGAGACACACAGATTCTTTCAATCATTCACATGAGTTAACATAGTTAATTTGCTTTCAACAGAGTGCTGTTGATAATTATTAGCAAAAGGTAAGCGTATTTTACAGATTGTACAGAGTTGTCCACACGTGGTGGCTCATCATAGAACGGCCTCAGGCCCATTAGTGGCAAAACAGAATGATCTCATATTCACATAGAAACCATTATTCAAGAATGAACATAAGTTCCCTTTGTTCATTAAGAAACGACGTAGCTCACTTACGGAGAATAGAATGTTAATATTAACTATTAACAGTAAACCAAATGTACTGTGCAGTACTATTACTCACTGTGCTGTAGTGGAGTGTTAGCTCCTCCTGGGTTGTGACCTACAAACACACACAACTTGCAAATTAGTTCATTTCCCCAGTTAAGTCATTTTCTGACTTGCTTGGCTTCGAATGAATTTACAACATTAAAAAGGCATCAAATGCAGATTTCAAAAATATCTGAGGGTCAAGCACGTAAAACGGAGTAGACCATTTTTTCCAGCTTGGGCCGCACGTGCGGCGATTCTGTCCAGCAACAGTCCGAAATTCACACAAAACCCATCTTGAAAAACATATAGTAAGGTTCAAAATAGGTAAATGTAACACAAGAATTAGGCTCAAAATCACATAAAAACATAATCACAAACCTACTTAGGTCCTTATTCATTTTAAATTCATAATCATATTCAACCATAATTCAATTCTTTTAACTCTATATATACATTGCCATGTGGTTCAACTTGGAAACAAAGAGTAAAGTGTAATTTCCCCCACATAGCTCAAATCAACCATCAGCGCAAACAATAATAGGTATAATTGCCCAATTGAATAAGTATCTCACACAAAACTTCAATCACAACCCTAGCTCTCACAATTGAAAAGAAACTCTCACACATGTTCAAGAGAGAGCTTATGTAGAGTAATTTTTACATGCCTTGAGTTCCAATTCTACAACCCTCACAAAGTTTCCCAATCTTCTTCTTGAAGAACTTCCTCTCAAACCCTCTTCTTCCCTAATTTCTCTCTCTCAGGAGATTTCCTTGTAATGACTCTAAGTCAAATGTTCAAAGAGCATAGATATTTATATAAAAGGTGAGTAAGGACAAAAATCAACTAGTTTAATCATTCCAAACCAAAATTTCACAAAAAATCACATTATGACCTAAAAATCATGCTGATCTCAAATGTAAAATCAATTTCAGGTTATTAACCTTCTAAGGCTTCTAATTTCTGTTTTACTTATCTCAATTGTAACAGATTTTTCTCCTATTAAACAGATATGAATCTGTATTTATGAGATTTACGTAATTAAGCTTAATTTCGCATAAAATTTCACAGTAAGCATTTAAATGCACAGAATAAGGAACCGAAAGTATACCAGAAACACATACGAGGGTCGGGTTATTACAATATAAAAAGTGTGTAAGAATGGTATAATGCTGCTGCTTGCTTGGTTTCTAACTCTTTCTTTGTAGATTTTGGGCTACACACGTGGGCTTCAAATCATCCACATACACAATAGAAGATGAAGAAGACAAATTTCACCACTCCTACAAATTTCCAAGATTGGTGCTTCATATCGGTGTTGTGTTAGACCTCTGTGCCGACCTCTTCATCAATTCGTGCCACTTGTACTGTCACTGCTGAGACGGTGGCTTCTCACCCAGGCTTGGTCCTGAAGTCCTGAGCTATTAAGAGGTGTAAATTGTTCAATTTCATTGTTGCAAATCAATATCAGTTTTTATCAAAGAAACAAAAGAGGTATGCTCTTCTTCCATTTTCATTTTTCAGTTGCTGTTAAATGTGAGACATGTATTCATTCTTTCATTGTCATTATTGTTGTTGTTGGTAGTGTATTTGTTGCTATTCTTTTGGTCTATGCTTGTAATTGTTGTTGTTTTTCATCCTCTTTCTCTTGTCTATTGTGCAATTATTTCTAACTTGTCTATTTTGAGCTCTGCTATTGTTCCTCTCAACTGTTTAATGGTATGCCCACCATGTGCTCGACCATATGCCGAAATAAAACACACACATAAATTGACAATTAGAATGTGAAACTTTTTATCCCCCATGTACTTGACCATATGCTTAAACGAATAAACACATAGAAATTGACAATTAGAATGTGAAATTATTTTCCCAAATTGAACCAAAAAAACGAAATAAAAAAATAAAAAAAATCCCAACATATGATTCACCAAATGTTGGGGAAAACTCTGGGTGTACATGGATAGCTCTATTTTTTTTTTCTTTTGTTTGTCTGCTTGAAATAAAATAATGTGCTTCTAAACAATCAAACTTACAGACTTCATAGTGATAAAAGCTAAAATTTCAAGTATAATAACATACATATCTAATTCAAGCAGATGATAGAAAGTTTTTGTTAAAGGTTTCGTGAGCTTTAGCTTTCGCATTTTTCAACTAAATTCTTTTCCATCTTTCCCATATCTCCACAACCATATTTGAACAAGATAGTTTTACATTTTTCAAGTTGAATGTGATCACCCCAAATCCCACAAACTCTTTCTTGATGTAATTTTTTACCAACTAACATAATTGAGTTTTTATTTTCTTGTTCTTATCTTATAAGATTGTGTTTGGTTAAAAGATTTGATTAGAGAATAGAAAAAGAAAGAGAAACAAAAAGAAAATAAAAAAGAATTGATAGGATTTGAATTCCAAACTAATATTTGGTTGAGTTGGGAATTGGAGAAACAAAAGAGTATAGATGAACCCTAAGTGTATGAAAAAATTAACCCTAAGTGTTGATTGCTGATTTGAATCCCCACTTTCAGTTCTTTAGTTTGCTACTTATGTTTAGTGCTAATTTCAACCCAATTATTGTCAAAACATTATGTATAAACTAAACTTGAGCAGATCCTCTCATCAATAAAAAAAAAGTCTACTACAATCCGATCGCTATTTTGCATCCACAAGCCATGACAAAAACAAACACCAGCCGACCATCCAAGGCCTTAGCCAGGCTAAGTCAAACCTTACGATAAGAGCCAAACACCAGCCGACCGTCCAAGGCCTCAGCCAGACTAAGTCAAACCTGGTAGTAAGAGCCAAACACTAGTTGACCGTCCAAGGCCTCAACCAGATTGAGTCAAACCTTGCAGTAAGAGCCAAACACCAGCCGACCATCCAAGTCCTCAGCTAGACTGAATCAAACCTTGCGGTAAGAGCTAATCCATCAGCTGGCTGTCCAAGGCACCCATCTGAGGTATACAACCTTGCGGTCATGAAGACTCAAAAGCAACAAATAAACACTTCTCCAAGATGAGCATAAGAACAAACGAAGGAGGTTAATATTATGAAGTAGAATCAGGCACTAATACACATCAGTCTGCTGTCTACCCTATCGAAAACGATGCCTTTCATGTGCAAGACCACTATGCAGAAGATATGGAAGACCACCATATGGAAGACCGCCATGTAGAAGACTCCCATATGGAAGACCGCCATGTAGAAGACCGCCATGTGGAAGATCGCCATGTGGAAGACCACCATATGGAAGACCGCCATGTGGAAGACCACCATATGGAAGACCGCCATGTGGGAGATCGCCATTTGATCAGCAGCTTGAATCCCACCAACATCAAACAAAGACTAAGCAAATTGTAACTGGACATATGCTATCATAGTTGACCTTTTCTTTTCTGAATTCTATCAACTGGGGCTATACCAGCGACAACTCGAATATGCAAAACCTTAGCAAAAATGCATGCCAATCTGCTCTTACTTGGAGTGTTAGGTCAACTGAATCTATCTCGAAAAAATCATGAGAAATTGATACTCTTTAGTTTTTCTTCATTATCATCGTTAGCATGAATCTCCAAGAAAACTATAGCGCGCAATCAATAGCCCTCTAAGATTACATGAACTAGTGAATGGTGAGTAGAGATTGAAAACACAAAGAGAGAGAGAGAGAGAGAGTAGCCTGCTCGGAGAAACCAGGACGATCACTCGTGACTCACTCGCTCCTCCATTCCTTTCCAAAAATGGCCTCCGTCAACAATATCACACTCCACGGCTTCCTCCCTCTCTCCACACCCAAAACCAAGCCCAAAAAAATTGTAGGCTTCTGGGTAGATAGATATTGAGAGAGAAAGTGAAACAATGTTGCTTCTCTTTCCCTCTCTCTCTAAATAAGTCACTGTGATTCGAAGGATTGTCGTAGTGGGTTTCTTAAAATTTGAGAAAAAGAAGAGTTTTTATGGACTAATTGACAAAACATGAATCAAGCATGCCATTCAACAAATTAATTGGTGGGGCCATGTCAATTCAATAATTCCAAACATGGAGATAAGTATTGAATTTTGGAAAAAGACATGAAAACCAACCAAGCAAAGCAGTCAACAATCAGAAAGCTAGTGGGTCCCATGGTGATCATAATACAACAAATATCAAAAAGCAGATTCATGTGAATTATTTTCAAACAACCGAACAAAAGTCTCGCATGGGCTCCACCAAAAAATCAATTACTACCTAGAGTGGCACTAAGTTGTTGGAATAGCATAAAAGTTTACATATTTATCGCATTCCACAAACAATTACAAAATAAAGTTAGTAAAGCATGCATGATCTTACATACAAGGTTCTAATACAATTCATTCCTGATATGCAACTAGTGATTCAACTTCTAAAACATGACACATGATTCATATCAAGAATGTGAAGTTGTACACAAAATTACGTAATAGTCGATTAAACTCACAAATGCAAATTTAGCTGAATCAAGATGCATGAAACATGATGTAGAGCATGGATATGATGATAAATAAAATATTCTACCTACGTACATGTAGGGAAAGCGAGTAAAAGAATGAGATAGAAAGAAGCGGGGAGGAAAATTATTACAACAGTTAAATATTACAAATCCGAATAGGGGAAAAGAAAGAAAATATTTCAACAAGATATATCCTCACAAATCTCCCTTAAATTAAAAAAAAAAGGAAAAATAGAATCTTTAGGGGGCCTTGGAGACAGTCGAAGTCTGTTTTGTTCGACGCCGGGAGGTTGCTAGGTTCTATCCAGAAGGAATAACTAGCCGGCCAAAAGATGAGCGGGCTGGTCAGCCAATCAGGCCAGGCCAAAACTCTATTTTATTGTATTATCAAACAAAGAGAAAACAAGGGCTATGTGGGTGACGTAACTCACCACGCCTAGTTAGAATACAACAGTTTATAATATGAAATCAAAACAAGAAGAGCAAAATGAGAAAGAAAATGCAAGAAAATATAAAAAGCGTGCAAAATTCACCTTCCAAGGAAAGGATTTGATTTCCAAACTTCCTTTTGATCACCCTCAAGTTTAGGAAGTTATACTTAGTTCTCAGTTTGAAATTTGAAATTATTGTGTGAATAGTATTTTTAGGTGTTTAACAGAGTGTGTGGGGGAGTTTCTCAACTCTCTATTTTTCTCTCTTTTCAACAATACTCACTCTCTTTTGATCAAGGCTGCTAAAGCTTGGCTATATCAGAGTTTTTAGGGTGGTTTTGGTGTCTTAAGGATGGTATATCAGTGTATGGTAGTGTATCTTTGAAAATGGGAGTTTTTGTCTTAAAACTTAAACTCTTCTTTTTTTCTCTCTAACTTTCTTCTCTTGGTTTTCAATCATCCTCTCCTGACAATCTGATCACCTTCATATAGGTAATGCAAGAATGCTTAGTGGAGAAAGTGGTGGGGGACAAGGTTGAAAACAAAGGCCATAAAATGACAAAGGCCAAGGACTTTGTTAAAGAGGCCATCTCTCTTGACGATGAGAGATGAGTAGATACACACCCTATAAGCCTCAATCAAGCAGGTAGGAGGGGACAAGATGGAAGGCAAGGATGATGGAGTGACAAGGATGGTTGCATTGGATGCTCCTTTTGGGGTAAGAGACAAATGCTCTTTTGATAATGGAGGCCAAAGGAAGATAGTGGAGGGTGAGGAGGTGTATATCTCGTGCATGCATGTATCAAGAAATATCTGGAATAGCATGTTCCACACATTTCTAACAAGAATTCTGCCAAAACTACCATGTCTCTGGGAAAATTAGCTGGCTGGCTAGCCAGAAAACCTTGGCCGACCGGCCAACTAATTGGTCGGTCGGCTAACAAAGTTGGTCGTAGTTGACTATTTTGTACGAAACAATATTTTTTGATAGAATTATCATCTTTTCCTCCTATTTCCACATTGTCATTTGCTCTATTTCCTTAGAAAAAGTCTTATTTTGAAGTTTAAAAGTGAGCCTCAGAACACAACGGAAATATTTGGAACAAAGCGCGGAAAGAAAGTTTTGAATGGGGCTTGAACACTTGGCCAAAATAGGCTTAGGGTTTGAAATGAAGCAGAAATTTCATCTTTCTTACTGAGAATGTTGTGACAAATACCTTCTTGTAAGTCAGAATGCATAATTGTAGAGACGTGATTTGGATCTAGAAATCTTTCTAGTTGAAATTGGTGAGTTACAAAGAATAGAAAAAGGATTTTTATGAAAAGACAAAGAAAGATTCTTTTTGAAAAATATACAACTATGTATGATTACATGCATACAATTTGAATATAAATAGTCACATTATATATATAAACGTGACTTGTAGCGTCCATGATCATATCTATCCATGTGCTGCTATTATTTAAAGTCATTGTAGATCGTTATTGGACATTTGTGTTCATCCCATGTTGCTAAACCATTTTTCTGGTATGGCATTGACTACATCGTTCAAGGATCAAGAAGTTATTTCTTTTATTGAGAACTACACCTTTGTTGATCATGGGTGAAGGGTTAATGCGCCATAGAGATGACATTGTTCTTTCATTGTAATTATTTATTTTCTAATGTTCTATGTAAGCTTATGGACATAAATTGTAATTTGTTGTAACTATGTACTTCATCAATTCAATATTATGAGAGAGAATATCATTATTTATTCATTGGAACTCTTGTTTTTGTACCTCTATTATGTAATTGGACTTTAATAAGGAATTTAGTAACATTTTTAAGTAATAAAATTTAAGGGTGTTACAGGAAGTATGTGCTTGATCTTCTCTCTGAGACTGGCTTTTTAGGTGTTCAAGACATTGATACTTTTATGGACTCATTTGTCAAACTTGATGGTGAGCATGGTGAGTTAGTGTTTGATGTTGGTCGGTATCGTCGGTTGGTTGGAAAATTGATTTATCTACCTGTTACTCATCCAGATATTACCTATGCTGTAAAAGTGGTCAGTCAATTTATGCATGCTATGTGCCAACCTCACTTTGATGATGTGTGTCATATTTTGTGTTACTTGAATAGTGCTCCTGGTTGTGGTCTCTTATATCGGCCTTCTTTTTTTTATTTTTTATTTTTGTCACTGGCTTTAATGATGTCGATTGGGCTGGTAGTCGTATCGATTGCCGTTCTACTTCTGGCTACTGCACCTTTGTCGGTGACAATTTGGCGACTTGGCATAGCAAGAAACAAAATGTTGTTGCTCGATCTAGTGCTGAGACTGAGTACTGTGCTATGACACATACTGCTTCTGAGATGTTGTGCGTTCGTTCTTTTTTGTGGGATTTTGGCCTTGTTATTCCTACTCCTATGTCCATATGTTGTGACAATCAAGCTGCTATTTTTATTGCTAATAATTCAGTGTTTCATGAATGTACTGAGCATATTGAGGTTAACTGTCACTTTATTCGAGATTTATTACTTCAGAAATAGCTTGTGACTCCATATGTTAGGTCCAACGAACAACTTGGTGATATTCTTACTAAACCATTAGCCCAATCTTCTTTCCAATGTCTTTCTACCAAGCTGGGCATGTGCAATATCTATGCTCCAGCTTAAGAGGGAGTGTTAGAATAGTTGTGTTATTATTTATATAATGAGGGGTATTAGTATCATAATGTAAGACTTGTGTTTATTATAAATAAATGATTGATGTGAAGGGTTGATTGAATTTTGATCAAACCCTATTACTACAATAGTCTTTCTCTTTCTGTTTCTCTTCTTAAACCCTAATATCTACCCGCCTTATATCTTCAACTAAATACAAGATGAGCAATGCTAGGTCTCCAATGATGTGACTAACAATTTTGAGAGGAGAAAGAAGTGTTTGATGGAAGTTGATTGGTTGGTAGAGTAATGCCACATCATTGAGGGAGTTTTGGGGGGAGGAAATTGGGGGAAGAAGCATTTTTATACAAAAATATTCATTAGACTTATTTGTTTACAAGTTTAGGAAAATGAATTTTATTTTAAGTTCCCTCCCCAAAAGGATTAATTTCACTTTCTAACCTTGAACTATAGTCAAATTGTCTATTTAGTTCCTAAATTGGCGATTGAGCCTATTAAGTCCTTAAAATATATAAATCAAAGTTTACTGTAGTCTCTAAACTATTAATTGAATCTATTAAATCTTTAAAATATTTAATTCAACCTATTTAGTTCCTAAAAGAATCACAAAAATAAAATATAAGCCTATAAATATTATAAATTAGTAAAACCTAGTTAAGATTTTATTTTAAAAAACTTCAAATTTCTATTTTGTCTTTAAAAATTGTTTTGTTATGTTTTAATTAGTATCAGAGCTTGATTTCTTAGCCTAATTATAAAGGAAATTATAAATGAAATTGAATATATAATACCAGATAAAGGTAAGCAAGTAGTTATTGTAAAAGAAAAGCAACAAAATATTATAGATAATTATCCTTTATTTTATAAAAAAAAATTCATTAATAGAACTGGGATCCACTTTTTAAAGACGTAATAGAAATTTATAATTTTTTCGAAATAAAATCTTAACTAGTTAAGATTTTTTTACTAATTTATAATAATTAAGAAGTGCTTACCAATCAATCCTATTAATTAGACTTATTTACCTACAGATCCTGATTTATGAATTTATCATTGTAAATTTATTCATAAAACCAAGAGAGACTAATAAATTTATCATTTGATATATTTATCAATAGGACATAATAGGTAATAAGTCCTAAAAGTAAGATCTATTAGTAATTTACCCTAATAATTATGGTTTATATTTTATTTTTGTAATATTTGTAGAGACTAAATAAGTTTAAATTATAGGAGCTTTTTTGATAAATCCCCTTCCTAAGAGTTTTATACCATAAAACCCCAACCCTTTTTGATTCCATTAGGTCATATTTTGTGTAATAAGACCAAAAAACTCCTCAAGCCTCTTCCGCATGTCTGTATGTTTGAATTAAAACATAGAAACGGTTACTCATCAACAACTATCTTGCTGAATATATCTCCCCCTTCTAAAACCCCAAACCCTAGGTCATCAATCCCCAATATTCCATCTCTCCCATTGTCTCATCGTCACATCGCGAAGCCCGTTGTCTCATTATCAGATGGAGGTTGTGATTCTTTCTATTTAAAATAAGCCGACATATTTACAAAATAATCCTCATTAATTGAAAACTCAAGACAAAAAAAGTTACTTCCAAATTTGTTAGGTCGTACTTAGCAGTTCCATTCAAAGGTGTACTCATCTATTTGGCCCCGACACACCACGCTAAAAACACACAAAATAATAAATAAAGAAATAAAACTAAAATGCTTAGGTTTCCTCTCGGGAAGGGATAAATTTATTTCTTCATCCAAATATCAACACAAATTTATTTTTGCCTTTTCTTCCAATTTATGAGATATGGGTCCCTGTAACGAAAATAAATTAACTTGTCCAACAGTGCGGGACTAGGTTGTAAATGACTTGTGGGAAGATGATTCACAGAGTGGAGAAATATGTGTGTGAAAAGTATAGTGTGTAAAGAAATCTCATGGTTGAACACAATAAGATCAAAACCAAAAATAAAATCCCACTCATGCTGATTTACTTTATCACTATAATTTTATATAGTTAAATCTCTTTCAATTTCTTTCACATGAGAGGCCAAAACTATGGGGAGAGTTTCGGTCATATCTATGGGTGCAACGGTAGACTCAAGTGACAAAAATACTAACTCCATATCAGTTGTTGGATCACTGGATAGATGTTTTGTGGCTTCACTAGGTTTAATTTGCAACTCTTTTTCAAAAATCTCATGGCATGCACTTTTATAAAAGTCTTGAATGAGTTGGTCAAAAGAAATCCACACCTCAGCTTGGAACATCTCAAAATATTCAGTTGCCCATATTATGTCTACAAACTGACTTGTTTGAGAGTTCAACCCATTGTAAAAGAAAGCAATGAGTTGAGTCATTTTGTAGCCATGCTGTGGATAAGCATCTACGTAGCTCCTGTATCGTTCCCAACAATGACAAAATAACTCTCCCATTTTCTAAGTAAAATTTAATATTTTTCTTTTGAGAAGAGTGAGTTCAGATAGAGGTTGTGATTCTTTCCATTTAAAATAAGCCGACATATTTACCAAATAATTCTCATTGATTGAAAACTTAGGACCAAGAAAGTCACTTCCAAAGAAAGTCATCTTTAGGGGAAAAAAAAAGATATATATATTTTTAAGCGCTTGCGGGTTGTTCACTTGTTGTGTAGACACGTGAAAATCCTGCACAAGTAGACACTAGCAAGAGAGAGAGTAGTAAACCAAGAATAAAAATAAAATAAAATCCTAAATTATAAATTAAAATAAAAATATAACTTTAAATTAATTAATTTCACCAGAAGTCCCTGGCAACGACACAAAATTTGATGGGTCGTTTTGCACACCAAAAATAAACACTAAACTATACCAAATTCCTTAGAATAACGGTAAGTCTAGGTATCAATCCACAGAGACAAATGAGAAATTAAACTAATTTAATTGATAAATTTGCTAAATTAATTTTGATCGAAGAGATGATTGATTCATAAACTAATCTAATAATAAATAAAATAAACTAAGAGATTAAACTATCAATTAAAAATGAAATTGGGATTACTGATTGTTGGAAAAACCTACGGTAATGAATTCACCACTAGTTACATAAATAAAGTTTCAATTTGAAAATCAATTATGTTATGGTTCAACCAATTAATACTTCGCAACTACAAGCTCGAATCATTGATCAAGAGAATTAACATGTTCAATGTATAGGCACAAACCATCTCAAGTAGTACGAGTCGTTCGCTCTAAACTAGGGTAGCAACACGACTCGTCCCTCGTAGTATGGCTAGTCTCATACCTTGAATATGAAAGCATAGAAAACCATTGCATGGGAAGCATTCAACAATTACGAAAGAAGAATACTTGAAGAAATAATGGAAAATTGTATTTGAAAACTTCTTAAGAACCATACAACTATTTAAACCATTACATAAAAGAAAACCAAAAATAAAACCCTATTTACTTGGCCAATGTCACGCCCCGAATTTACACGGTCTGGCTCACGTGAATAAACTACCCACCGATGAACAATAAATAACAACTCTCATGCAAATGAATATAATATAGTCACAAATACATGTGTTTATCCGATTTTATGCCTTCCTAAATACAACATTTGAATCGAATGAATGTTTTGTAACTAAAAACATACACAGATGTTATAAATTAAATTGAACTTCCTAAGGCTTACATCATACACAAGGGTGTAACCCTTACAAGAATGGCACATGGCACATGGCACAACTGAACCACCCTACACAATTCCGAACACAGCTTTACGTCACAGTCTCCATCCACACATGTACACCTGAAAAACATTTTTAGCCAAGTAAGGTGAGCATAAAGCTCAGTAGAGAATATTTCAAAAATTAAACATGCTCCACTAGCATAAATGATCATGATGCAATACATATATAGAATATGCCCAAATGCATTTTCAAATGCATTTGATTTCTCAACAAAAGCCTTTATTTTCAATTACCAAACCTTACGTTTAATCAAAACGTTTTGTGAGTTGAAATCATCTGTTTGATATAAAATCCTTTTCCAAAACCAATCCAGGAATCTCAATAGCAACCAGCAAAAACATTGCTAAATCAAATGTGACTACATCACTGAACAAAAAGCAAATACATTGCTCAAACATTTCCAAACATCTTGTTCCAAAATCAACATAATGGTAAATAAAATAGGTAAATCTCCAAAACAAACACAACCTTTCACAGAAATTTCGTCCATAGAAAACCGTAAACCGGCACCCATGTAAACGTAGGCTATACAAGCACTATTATTGCCATTTCACGAAAATTTTGTTCACGGGATTGGCACCCATGTATACGCGCGGTTTTAGGACTTCCACCATGGACACTCAGGCCAATTTATTTCAACATGACAATACTTACTTCCCAAATTCACCATTTTATTTACCTTTTTTCAATAGTACAATACATGTAACTCAAAATATTATTTTTCCAAAACAATGCAAATGTTCCAAAACATAATGTGAGAATTTCCAAAACCTCTTTCCAAAACATACAGTTTCAATTTCTAAAATCCATTACATGCTCCATGATATGAATGATTTCAATTTGCTAATCCAAACGCAATTTCTAACGCACGACAATGTTATCCTCCACTGATAGCCAAAACATTTATCTCTAATGCAATAGTTAAAAGATAACAATCCAGATATATTTTTCGAAAAGAGTAATAACACCAATTGTTTCAAAATCCAATAATCATTCCCTTTCTATTTCTTTCTAACCAAACCACTTACCAAAAATAATTCCAACTCCCAAAACAATATCATTCAGGGTTTTTTTTACAAATTGGGGTTTTTCTCTTTTAGAAAATCAAATGCAAGTTTGTTTACCAAAAATAGATTTAATAGCAAAATTATAACCAAACAACCCCCAATTTGTACAAACCTTCAACCCACAAAATATACCCCAAAAGCAATCTACGCACCACAAGATCTACATCTCAAAATATACCAAAAATACTCCAACGAACTCATATTGAGTTAAGGAAATAGACCTTACCTCTTGAAGTGAAGAAGAAAACTCGAAAAAACTCAAAGTTGATGAAACCACGAAACTCTTGGGTCAAAAGAAAGCCTTTGATGAGATCTACAACCTTTCTCAAAGGACCAAGGTGAAAAGATGCCTCTAATCGAGTAGATCTAGAGATCTATTGTGAGAAATGTTGAGTTTCATAGAGAAAGGGAGAGAAGTTCACGGATCAAAGAGGGAAAAGAGAGAAGAGAGAGAGAGAGAGAGAGAGAGAAAAGAAAAGATGAATGAGAAAAGTGTGTTTGGAGTCTATTTATAGTGGTAGAATAATAACCCTAAAATCAAAGAAAAGAATAAGTCAAACCCCCAAAAAGTTGGGCCTAAAACCGAACCAAAATTTCTGAAAATAACTCACAGAGGTCTACCCTTAAGGCAGTAGTGTCAACCCTCAAGAAAAAAAACTGAGACTCTAATTTGTGCAGCAGACAAGGGACCCTAGGAACCAGTGGTGTCGACCCTATATTTCAGTAGAAACACCCAGAACACAGCAGTAGACAAGAGTCGACCCTGGGACCCGTGATGTCGACCCTATAAACTAGCAGAGACACTAAGAGCAAGGCAGTAAGGTGGTGTTGACCCCCAGGAAGACTAGTGTCGGCACTAGAACAAATTTTCTAAGTTCCCAAATAACTTTTCAATGAAAGCATGTGCGAACGAACAATCCCAACAAGTCTAAATTGAATTGTATTCCTCCAAAACCAAGATACAACAACTCCAAAGACTACCAAAATGAAAATAAAGGAATTAAGGCCTCATTGGGGAACTTTTTTGGTAACTTTTTTTTGTCTTTTTGGCTAAAATATGACGTAAAAAAAGAAAACTAGTATGTTTGAGATGACTTTTTGATTTTTTTTATGAAAAGATGTGCAAAAAGTAGAGAGAAAAATAAATCTTTGACTTTTTGGTATAGGTTGTTGGCTTTTTGATTTTTTTAAGTGACTTTTTAACTTTCTGGTTAAAATCACCACTTGCCAAACGAGGCCTAAATACACTCTCCAGTAGTTTAAAGGACACAAGTGCTGCTGCTAGGGTTTCATTAAAACCCTAGAAATATGAGCCTAGCCACTCATGGAGGCGTGAGAAGAAGTAGGAGAAAAAGAAGCCTCCATGAAAATTGTCCTTGAAGCTTGAGAATCCCCTTTTCCAAACCGTAGCCCCTTATTTCTTTCAAATACTTTGGAACCCCAAAGTAGCCTCTCTTTTTTTTTTTCCCCAGCAGAATAAACTTGAAATTTCTCGCATGAAACCCTAGGTGGCTGCTCGAGCGCCCATACTTTTCGCTCGAGCTGTGGTGGGCTAGATGTGTGGTGAAGCCTGGCTACACGTGTGGTGAGGTGGCAAGCCGGGAATTTTCACTACTTGCACGAGGAATATACTTTTGTGCCACTTTTGCTTGAATTTCCATGTTATCTGCCAAATCTATACAAATGCAGAAAACACATCATCTCCACCAAATAAACAAAATTCAAAGGCTATAAATGTAACTTAAGTGGCCTCAATGTGGTACCTTTTAGCCTACCTTAGTGTTCTTGTTGTATGATACTCATATGTGAACATTCACACCATATATAGTCTGATTATCGGCTTTATTCTCAGTTTTGTAGTCTCAAATATTTGTGTGAATATTCACATTGCTCAATGTGTTTCTATGCATGTTGACACTATGCAAGCCACCTTGATTTTAATATAATGGTCTTGTCTTGCTGTAATTGTGGCTCAATTAGAGTTTTTAGAAGTTATGACATTATTCACAATATGGCTAATGTAAATATTAGTGTGAACATCCGCATTATACTTATTGGTAAAATAATGGTCATATGGGTTTGGTCTCAGTGGCCTAGCTTTGTGTTTTAAGGCCTCTAGCATGTCTTGCATGAGATGGTTGCATGCTAGAGCATCATTTAACATGTGATTTCAATGCATATATCTATGTCACACTCTCACATATTTCACTCTTTCATTGCCTTTGAGAGTTATGCTTTTAACCTTGTTTGTGAGCCAACATGTGAGCATGTTTTCTTGCCTTCTATGCTTCAATTCTAGCATGATTTAACCACAGTTTTGGCATACTTTAGCTCTGTCCAGAGCTGGTTTGGTCGTTTGAGCTTGATATTGTATGCTTCTAGAGTAATGCTCTTCACTAGTTTAATGCTTTTGACTCTTAACATGTTGTGCATGTGTTGCTTGCATATTGTAGTATTATTTTTCATGCCATTTCAGCACTAAAAGTCTACAACCTCCCTCATTTCTTCATTTTTCCATTTATTTTGAGGGTTGGTTAGCCATAAGGTTGTGTTTAAGCTTGAGATAGAGCTTGTGCTCAATGGTTTTAACTCTCTTTTGAGGGTTTCTGCTAGTTAAAGGCATGATCTCTCTCATGTCTTAAACCATCTTTTGGTTGACCCCTCTCTCATTAGAGGACACTCACTTTGGACTTAACCGGTTAAAAAATGGCTTGGTAATGCTAAAATGAGTAAACAAGAATTGGACAAGTAAAACATGACCAAGATAAGCATGTTGTGTTTGCATTGCATTATGTTCAATCGGACGTTATATTGAACACAAGGAAGATTGGTCCATTTCATACTTAAAGTGATGAAAATGAGCCAATCTCCTTTGTCTCCATTGCCTTCGATTATCCATGATAAGGTAGTGGTCTAGAGTCTTATTTTTGTGCATTTATTGAAAGTGTACAACTTGGATATTTGGCCATCATGCGTTGAAAATGCTTGATTGGTGGTTTTAGATCCAAGAGTGCCACTCTTTTGATGTTTTGAGATGATAAAGAGGGGCACAGTACAAACATATCCTTGGAAAATCCTCCATTTTTTCTGATTGTGCTCTGTTGCAGTGTGGTGATTCAGCATATCAGTGGCCAGTAGTGGCTCACTGATGGCCGGCAGTAGCTTCTCATGGCCGGCAGGCCACTGGTGCATTCCTCCGCATGGAATTGGTAAGGTGGAGCAAAAGTTCTTGGAGCAACCCTGCAAATAAAGCCTCTCAAGAGCTAACCGGAAGGCTTTTCAAGGCGAGAAACCGAGAGCATGCATCCTTCATTACCCAAGGCAAGGCTGAGGCAGCCTAGTTTACATGCTTTGCTTGCATGATTAGTTGGTTTTGTAATTTAATTAATTAGATTGTTAATTAATTGAAGTGTTGTAATAATTAGTAAGTAGTTTGCTAGTTATTCGATTGGTTGTGTAATAATTAGTCTAATTAGTTTAATTAGATTAGTTTGATTAGCTTAGCTTAGATTAGCTTAGCTTATTTATTCGGACCCTCCTTCATGAGGGCACAATGTTGTAATAAGTGTGCGTGTGTGTGTGTGCATGTCTTCCAACCCCACGTCTTTCTCCCTTTTATTTACCCGCTTTTGATGGTTAGATTAGGGCACGTTTTGATTAGCATACCTTATGCTTGCATGTTTGCATCATTCATTTGTATTGCATGCAACGAGCTCGCCGCATCATTCAAACTGCATCGTATTTCAATACTTCTTTGAATACATGTATCAAATTGTTGCATTCATATGCCATCTTAGATAGCTGAGCCTATTTAGTTGCATTATTGCATGCGTTGCATTAGGCATTTTACATAGTTAAGATCATGCATTGTTTCTAACTAGCTTTCTATTTTGGCTTGGAGTACACTGTAAATTTTACGCTTTAGCATACTTGCATGAGTGTGAGTGTTGCCATATTTCGCATGCTTGCCATAAGGCTATTTGCTTAAATGATTAACTGCATGAATGCCTATGGATGAAAGCTTTATTACTTGAATTGGAACAATTCGATAAATGTGAGTTTTATGCCCACTTTGCAAAGTGGCAAATCATCATGTTTTAAGCTCACTTGAGGGTGGAAAATCCACGCTTTAGCCCACTTGAGGGTGGCACTTTCAAACCATTTTCGAAAACAAACATGAGTTATTTTGTTCCAATTCTTGCGATTTAGTCTATACTTGCTTGCACGCGCGTCACGTAGTAAAGTTAGCTAATAACTGGATAAGAACACACGAGGTTTATAAAACAACATATCATGCTTAGCAGAGGCCGATCCTTTGATCGGGCGAGTGGAGGTGCTCATTTCAAGACCTTTCCCTCTTGTACCGAAGTTCCCGAGCCGAGACAACTTTGGTGATGACGGACACGTGGCCTTTGGCACTAGTCAAGGTTTCCTAAATTTCCCAAAAACAAAATATTTAGGTGGCGACTCTGTAATCTGGCAAAGTAGTCCAGTTTTGGCATAATTTGATTCAAAATATGATTTTCCAAAATGATTTGCCAGATTGGACTCTTTGGTGATTTATCAGTCTTACATTGTACTTTGTGAGATTAGATTTAGAATCGTGACAGGAGTCCGAACTGTAAGACCAACTTGAGCCTCTCCGAAAGGGGGGCGCCCGAAGAAAGTTGAGTCTACAGTTTCTGGCGACTCTGTTGGGGATTTAGAGAACTTGACTCGAACTCATGATATGTTGTTTTATCTACACTTGTGTGTTTCTTTGCATTGGTGCGCTTAAGTCACAGTGTTTTCCATCTGCTATTCCTGAGCAGTTTGCCAGAGGCTCGCTTGTAAAAGCGTGCCATAAGGCTGACCGGTTGCGGGCTCTTCCGTGATGGGAACACAAACCTTGGATCTGGACTACCGCTGTACCGTTTAATCCTCCTTTCACTTCTTGGTGTTTTGAGCGAGAGGTATATTAGGTGGTCTTGCTGAGGCACCCTTTTGACCATTCGACCTAGTTGCATATCGAAAGCCATATTGACTATTCCAAACTAGGACAGGATGCTCACCCGAATGTAGGGTTGTATGAAACCGCATGTTTGCATAGTGAACCCCTAGTTCCTGACGAAACTAGGACAGGGAAACCCTACCCCACCATAGAGGTGTTTTGGCTCTCACTTGCTTGATATGTGCTTTTAGAGTGTGACTCTGTACAGGAATGTGCATATCAGTTGCAAGTTGGTATCTGTTTTGGGGCAGAATTCAGCAAAGAGTACAATCATTCAGCTATGCTCATGTCTATTCTGGTGAAATCAGGCTGAGGTGTTATCTGTTTTCTCTTTTGCTAGGTAGTCTTGGAACTATAGCTTCAGAAGGCTCCAATATCCCCCGGGTACATTGGACTTGTGTTGATAGACTTTGTCAGGTCAGGAGATTTAGTTCAAGGGCAACCAGTGTTTCCTTCGCCGGTGGCAGGGCAAAGAAGGGCCAGATAAGGCTTAGTGGTTCAACTGATCCGGCAGTCACCAGTCACATCACCTTTGTTCAAACTCAGCAGACTGTGATGGCACAGAGTCTGGAAGAAGTTGTGGCCATGATAACGGCGTTACACCAGGGAAGCGCCATACAGAATGAGACCAATGCTGAAATGCAACACCCATCTGGGGCACCTACTACACATCCGGCCTCAGGACCCCAGCCAAACTTTGATCCACTTCTACCAGCTGAAGATTTGCATGGTCCGGATTCCCGAGAAGGGTTAGCTTAAGCTCGAGTCTTCAAACCCCTAGTGGAGCCTAACGAGAGGCTTTATCCCCTTGATGCTAATGATCTCAATCCGACCTCGGTGAAAATTGCTAACCTTGAGAAGCAATTCAAAAAAGCACAGGGCCTTAACTCCATTCCCGACATTGAGGATGGGTACATCGAGGCTGCCGTATAACTCCTAGACAAATTCAAAATGCCACATATTGACCGTTTCGACGAGTCTGGAGATCCTATGGTACATATCCGGCTCTTTTTGGATGTCCTGAAATCGATAGGTCTGACTAAGCTGTAGAAACTCTCTCTGTATGGAAGAACCCTGTCGAGCATAGTAGCCACTTGGTACGCCAAGTTGGAAGATAAAGTGAAGCAAAACTGGAAAGAGTTGGCTGAGGCCTTTGTCGATCAGTACTCTTACAATACCCAAGTTGAAATAATCACTCAAGAGCTTAAAGCAACCCACCAGAATCCTGAAGAGTCTTTTGTAGAGTTCGTTACAAGATGGAGAGCAAAGGCAGCACAGATGACAAATCGCCCTTCTGAGAGGGACCAAGTGCGAATAGTGGCGCAAACCTTGAGCCTGATATGCTACAAAAGTTAATAGTGGCGCCACTGTTCACTTTCAAAAGTTTGCATGAATTGGGGGTTCAGATTGAGAGTGCATTCAACAGAGGGATTATTCCCAAAACAAGTGAACCAACAAGAAGGGTGATTTCCGGGAGTACCAATGCTGGTAGTAGCATTATTCCCAAACCCACTGAAATCAATACAGTCGCCACAGCCGACCTTTTTGCCAAACCAAGCCTACAAACAGCCGGCCTAACCCGAGCTCATGGCAGAACTTTCACCCCCCTCTATATGAGTCTAACTAGTGCACTAAAAATCCTGATGGAAAAAGGGTATCTCAAACCCCATGATCCTCAACCTCTGCCTGACCCACTCCCTGCCAGGCATAACCCTACCAAATACTGTGTGTATCATCAACAGCGTGGCCATGGCACCGATCGTTGCTACCACCTTCGTCATGAGGTTCAGAATCTCATCGACAACCAGACGATAGCTCCACCTCAAGATCCCAATGACCAAGTACCTCGTCCATACCTTAACCTCATCCATACACTACTATCTACCTACAAACCCAGCATATACATCACCCCGGCCCATCTACCTAAGCCTGAGGTGTTTATCCCAGAAAGCATGGACTTATATATGATCGATGCACTCGAGCCCCAATCATCTCAAACCCGTGAGCCCACTAATTCTGAGCTGATGAGAATGATTGAAGATCTTCAGAGAACTGTGGCAGATTTAGCCTTTGGGATATTGGCTCCGTCATCGACCACACCACATACTAGGAAATTCATGTCAAAAGGCTCTCCAATCTTGGGACGGGCTACATTTGAAGAAGGCCAATCCCTTGGCAAAATGGAGGCAAATGGCAAGAATAAGGTTGGGGTAGGCATTGGTCCCTATGAATATCTTCAATGGGCTGTTAAGGCTTTGAAAGCCAAAGGACTGAACAAACAGCAAGTGCTTGCAGTTGTTGCAAAAACTGTGGATAACACTTTCGCCACTCAAGTTGGAGGCAGTTTGAATCAAGGGGCAAGTTGGGAAAAGGGATGTCGTGCCAGAAACGTTCCTTTCAGCTCCAATCCTACACTTATAAGAGATTATCAAACCCAGTCAGCACCTGCCAATCCATTTACTGGTAGATCCACCACCCCACAACCTGCAAAGTATCCACTCCGAGGCCAGAGGGTCTTCAATCCTCTCTACATGACTTTGTCCAAAGCTTTCCAAATCCTCGTTGGACAAGGCCATCTCAAACCCCTTGAGCCTCAACCTCTCCCGAATCCCCTTCCAGCCAAGCATGATGCGGCCAAGCACTGTGCCTTCCAACAACAAATCGGTCATGACACTAACATGTGTTTTCGTCTTCACCATGAAATACAAGATTTGATTGATAACAAGGTCATCGTCGCACCAGGTCCTGCAAAGTCTATTGGCACTGGATCGATGAACTTGGAGGATAATGTGACTATGTGATCAGGGGATGAACCACCTGCTGATGGAGCTCATTTTACTCCAGATATGGTGGATGGCATGCACTGTTTTGAGCAATTTGCGAATACTGTTTATTTTACTTTCTGACTTGGATATTGAGTCAGTTCTGTCTTGTTGTGTTGAGTTAGTCTTTTTGTACTGAGTCAGTTGAGTCTATCTTGTTGTATCGAGTCAGTCCTGTTGTGTTAGAGCTAGGTGATTTCGGGGGTGTTACCTCGGGCATCACTTGCTTGTTTTGTGTTTGTCTTTTACACTCTTTCTTTTATGTCTGTTTCTATCATTGAGCCAGTTGCACCAGAAGATCTGCATGAAACAACAGTGATTTTCACCCTTTTGCATCTGTTTCTACCATGAAGCCAGTTGTGCCAGAAGATTTGAATGAAATTACAGTGCTTTTCACCTACTTTTCTGTGCCTTGAAATCATTGCATTGACCTAAGTTTTTCAAAACTTTTTGAACACTGTAATGAAAACAAAGAGGGAGAAATTCCTCGGGATTTGCAAAAATTTGATTGATTGAGAGAAAGAGAGGCGTGCTAAGCCCTTGATGAATGAGATCATGTTTGCTAATATAAGTACTAAGAAGGATCCTGGCTTGATCCCAATTGGTTCTACACTGTCTTCGCGAGCGACTAGTCGCTTTCTTAAAAGATTTCAAAAAAATGTCTTGTGTGGTCCTGCGAAGACATACGTGGAATTGATCTTGAGATTGTGCAGCATAGGATCACTCTCGGCCTCAAGACTCGACCCCTTTTGCTTTCAAACCTTGAACTTGGATTCAGAATGTTCAACAATCAACCAAAATATGACGCGTGTATGGCCAGATTTGAAGCAGCCCATGGACTAGGGGCAATAAGGTCGTATGACATCAAATGAGGCCCGCCAGGCAAGATTTGAAGCAGCCCTCGAACTAGGGGCAAGAAAGTCAAATCAAGAAGGTCAGATGTCATCAAAGGAAGTTTGCAAAGCTAGATCAGAAGTAGCCCTTCAACTAGGGGCAAAAATGGCAGATGTGCTCAAAGGATCAAAAGATGGGTCATTCCGCAAGTCAATCAAGACTGGCAAGAAAGCAAAATTCCAGTAGCTGAAAGAAGAAAGTTTTTGCTGAAAGACAATCAAGTTCCTATCCACAACATTAGGGGCAACTTCAGCCCCCATTGGATAGACTCCTACATCATCAGCGAACAGCAGCCATTCTCTTAGATTCATATGGCTTCAAGATCTCGAAACCGATCAAAATGGACAAAGTTAAACTTTTTTATCCTTGAGAGGCTCACTAGGCTGAAAACCCAGAAGGGTGACCAAAGCAAAAGTTAGAGCAAATGAAAAACAAAAAAGAACAAAAGAACAAAAACAAAGAAAAGAAGAAAAGAAAAGAAGAACAAAAAACAAAGAAAACAAAAAAGAAGAAAAAGAAAAGAAAAGAAAAGAAAAGAAAAGAAAAACATAGCTCGCAAGGTTGAAAACCCGAAAGGGCGGCCTTGGCAAAAGTTAGAGCGCAACAGGAGAGTGTTAACACACGAGTGAACCTCAACCCGGAACTACGTCAGCCCTGATTCCCATGTTTAGGATACGTAGGCAACTTCATCCTGAAGTTCGACCCCAATCATTTTCAGCCTGCTAGTCTCATCCATGTTGATTGGTTTATCCTTGTTAAACTCAGCTATCTTATCCATGTGCAAATTGGCTCGTCTTCGTGCTCATCTTTGTTCAAAATCGGGTTGTTCTATTCCGTTACAAGATTCAGCTGCAAGACATTTCAAGTTCAGATCTGAGGTTGTGCATCTCAAGGGTAAATTCTATGTTGGTCAAGTAGTGGCCATTTGCAAAAACAGTTTTTGAGAATTTTTAATGAAGGTGACTAATTTTCTAAAAAATTACTCCATTTTTCCAAAATTGGATCATTTCTTGGACCCAAAAAAGGAAAATTTTTAGTACTCGTAGCCTGACTTACATGATTTCAAATCAGAAAATCGAATAAGTATGTTAATCTAACTCTCATGTTGGTCAAAATTGTTTTAGCAAAAGCCAAAAATAAAAAATGGTCAAAATGATGAACTAGGGGCACAGTCGAGTCAGGTTTTCTGTTTTTTCCCCATTGTCAAAATGCTTGCTAGAAAGGGCACTCTACTTGCCAGATAAGGGCACAACTGAAGCCAACAGCAAGAGGCCAAAAGTTCTCATATCCTCTGTGTAGCGAGGTATCAAGCCCAATGCGAAGCACGAAATGGAGCTGGATGTTCGGTTCCTTCATCCGAACGATCACACCCAAATTGGCATCTGACCCGGAATGGGGATGTAGAAAATGCAATGTGTAAGGCCAATTAATTGTATACCTGGCCGGTGAGACGATCAAGCTAAGCCAAGGGTGTCGTCAACTGATGTCAGCTGCGGATCTGTTGCACATCCTGTCTCACTACAACCCCCTCTGTGGGAGGGTTCACTAGCTGTGAGTGAAAGAAAGAGAATCTGGAAGAATACCAGGGGCAAGAGCCCACAACTTCCTGTTTATTCATCAAGGGATAAAAAATAAGAGAGATTGAAGAATAGAGAGAACTGTGATGAGAGAAAAAATGAGAAAAGGGCTTTTTCAGAGAAAAAGAGATTGAGTGCCAGAGTGACGTGAGGATTACAAGTGAGAAAGGGTGGGAGAAGCTGTGGGCTCCCCGTGAACTGAGAGGTCTCTCGCCTTTGTAACACATCTGAGTGTTGTGTTTGTTGTTTTTGTTTGTCTAGATTCTTGTTTTGAGTCATTTTGAGTGTCAATAGATGTGTTTAGGTTGTTTTACCTTCGTTTTTCCTTTGTTGAGTCATTTTGACTGTGGTCGGTCGTAGGCTCAATACCCGGTTTAGAACTCATTCTCAATTTCCATTTCAAAATAAATCGTTTTGTGCTCAGAGTGCTGTGCCATTCTCTACACTTCTGCAAAACAGGATTTGTTCTTTCATAAAACTGCAGGGTTCAACCCAAGTCATGTGAGAACAATAAAACCAAGACCTATCTGAAGCTACATAGGTTCCGGACTGCAAAGCAAAAGAAAAGAGGGAAAATTTGGAGTATCTTAGCATGTTTCACATTTTAGCAAATTCTGAGACTGCATTCCAAGTGCATCTTCTCAGGCCTCGCCATTTCTCTAAAGTAGGAGTGTGTCTCTACTCCCATCTCATGGTACCACATGGTACCATATGGTACAATATGTGGACAAGCATCCACTGGTGAAGCACCAAAAAAAATTATTGACGTTGACCATCAAGTTCAAGGTCTGGAGCATGATGTCCAAACACGACAAGCGAAAGGTCCAGAATTTGCAAAAGAGTGGAGGCGATGAGTAAGTGACTGTACAACCACCTAATCTGAACATTCCCATTTCATAAATGTGAATATTCACAGTTATACTTGATGATTTGGTTTAGTTTGTTTATGTGCAGTGTTAATATTCACATAAATGCACAGGTTGCTTGTGTGGAAAGGGGATTCGAAGTCTACATACATTTATTTTGATGACATTGTGTACCTTATCAAGCAGGAATCAATACACACCAACGTACGCCATTACAAAAAATTATTCACTGTTCACACACAAACACACAGAGACACATAGACACATAGACACAAATAGACACACGGACAACCACACACACACTGTTCACCCCCACAAATAATGTAATACGGCCCTATGTTTGTGTAGGTGATAGATACATATGCCGAACTACTATTTGAACAATAAGAAGTGGTCAACCCAACTTCAGTGGAAGCCTCATTCATCTTCACAAGCATGTGTTTGGTAACAACTCTAACTTTATTCGTTTTTCTTGATGTGAATGTGAATCTTCACATTCCATTAATGTAACCGTTACATGATTACCGTATTTGAATATGATCAATATAATTGAATGTCCAATGTGTGCAAAAAGTGATATGACAGTAACCTCCTAGCACAAGAAATAAACATATTGGTGCACATATGAAACATGACCAAGGAAAGATATCTACTATTCTCGTTGCACCATAACTTCAACTGGACGATCGCTGTATACGACGTTAAAGACAAATTGTGGAGGCATTATAACTCATTGCAACCAAGGCCCGGCATGTATGACCTGCATGTTGACCAAGCACAACAAGTTGTAAGTGGCTCTTGTTTAACACATATATGAATTGTTGTAATATGTTAAATTCCAAAGTACATGTACGCATATATGTATGTTCGTTGGTGCCTAAAGTGAAATTCCTTACACAGAGGGACTACATCGAGAATGTTGTGCACGTTATTGGCCAGTCATCATCGCTATGGACTAAGTTCACAAGCCAAGATCTGTCACAACAAATCATATTAGTTGATGTCTGTCCTCAACAGGCCGACACCTCGTAAGCCTCACAACATTTTGTACAAATCCTCCACAACCATTATACAAAACATAAATGTCAAGTGCTAACCATAACCATGTTGCATTTACAGGGTGGACTGCTGGCCTGCAGTATGTTACATCATACGGGCACACATATACCATGAAGACATTGTTGACAGCCTCACTTAGTCTGAATGGTGTGGATTACGAGGCTTATTAGTATATAGTTTTTTGAATCACAAAAAAATTGTGCGCCATGAAAACTTATAGATGGGGGGTGTCCACCTACATACTAACCTACACTCAATATGAATGTTAATATTAATTGCTTTGACATTTTGACCAAAAAATAAAATAAAATTGTAAATTAGCGATTTGACATTTATTAATATTCAAATATGCCACTTGTGCATTTTGATCTACATTTGGCGTTGATCTGTTAGTTTATGTTTTTGTTTAAACTGCATTGTTCTATACTACACATATTGTGTGTAGGAATATTCACATTGTCTTCACGACAACATTACGAAAGTCATTGACAGGTGTGAATAATAACATTTGTTGTTATTCACATCAGTCACGAATATTCACACCATGTTACACTGAATGCATGTGAAAGTTCACATCCCAAATTATATTTATGTCAACATTCATAACAATAATGTGAAAAGTTCAACCCAGGTGAGAATATTCACATAGTGTGAATATTCAACATAAGTGTGTATGTTCATATCATCACATTGTATGTACATGTGAAAATTCACATTTTCCATTAGAACTCATGTGTACTTGTATAGTATGATGTGAATATTCACATGAGTATATGTATTCATCATCAAAACACCAACAAATGTCAGTTAGCCACCTAAAAAAACAAACAATGTCCTCTCTTTGTACACCCTTATTCCAAAATACTACAACAAAAAAAAAATATAGACAACACAAATGAAATAGTATGAAAATTGAATAAAACGCATTATTATATTTGTCAACACAACGTAATCTTATTCCAAACATTAATAAAAGAATCCCACGTAAAACACAATCTCATATACCCTATATTGGCTCCTTGCATGATTTCTGATTGTGGCTTCCCAACTTATCACATTTTTTGCACCTTATTTGCTTCAGTTTCTCTCCCCTTGATGGGATTCTATTCTTCTTCGGCCTACCAGATGGTCTTTTCACAGTTAGTGGGTATATGGTGAAATCCGTGGGATCAAAAATGGCTTTTCCACTGATAGTATGGAGGATATAGTACCCAAATAGATTGCACGATACGTTTCTACATGAAAATAATGTTCAACACAATCATTAAGATTGTATCGGCTCTTCTGAATAGCAATAATAGCATGATCACATAGGAATCTGTTAATTTGCCATTAGAAGCAAGAACACGTATTGCAATATCAACTGTAACAGATGGTATTTAATGAATCTCAAATACATCCTCATTGGCTTTTCTAACCTACTAAAACTGCTTGTCGTTGAACGAATTAAGAAGCATGGTTTCAAATGTAGGACAAATAACCTTATTCCACTTATTTTCTTGGCCACGCCATGCCGACATTTGCCGCATCAACTGAGGACGAATGTTGTCTACCATTCAAGTGATAGGAAGATTATGTGCTTCTTTAATCTAATTATCAAATGACTCTGCCGCATTAGATGTCATCTCCCCATAACGCATGCCGCTGCACAATATCACAACATTGTACAACACTAAAGTTAATTTCTTCGAAACTGATTATGAAATTTCATATCGCCACAAGACATGACTGAGTTTTGTACAAGCTATCATTCTAAACTTGACAAATGGAATACATCAAGTGACTACTATTACTTGAAATATGAATTCGCCCAGTGCTCAGATGCCAACTCTTTGAAAAAACTATGTGGTTATTGCTTACCCTCATCTTTTAATTTCTCAAGCTTTTCATGAAACCCCACCACAGTTAGCTTGTAAGTATAGTCACCCAAACTACTGACCAAGTGGTCCCTAAATCTATTATCAATTCCCTTCATTCAGTCTCTTAAATTGTTCTTCAAATGTTGTAAGCAATAACCATGGTGAGCTGATGGAAACACCTTCTGCATCGCTTCTAACAAACCAAGATCACGGTTAGAAATAAAAGTAATATGTCACTTACCATCAACAACCTTCCCAAATTTGTACAAAAACCACGACCAATTGGTCGTGGTCTCTAAATCAACAATCGCAAATGCAACAGGGAATAGACCTATAACACAACAACATTAAACAACTGATCACAGTATTCCAACGTGAATATTAACACCAATAGTTTGCAAAAACAATAGAAAGCCAACAAGTATTGTGAATATTTACATGTGCACACACACAATAACCAAAAAAAAAAAAAACCATTGTTCCCATCTTTCGTCATTGTTGCAAGTAGCTGACCTTTATACTTTTCTTTGAGGAACGTTCCATCAAGGAATAACAAAGGCCGAAAAAAATTGTCCCCAGAAATACATGCAGCAAATTATACAAAAAAAATGATGAAACTATTGACTACTCACATCGTAGTTAATATTGACAAAACTCTTCGGATTGTAACGCATCACAGCATCCGAATACCATCGCAGCTAGTCAAACGATAATGAGTGATCTCCATGAATGACAGCCTTTGCTTTCTCCGCACCCAACCATACCACGTGGTAACTTACATCTAGCCTATAATCCCTCTTCAAAATAATCACCACCTTACACGGGCAAGTCAATAGCTTGTCCCTCACAATTTTAGATATAGTACTCGACACCAAATTAGAACTAACTCTTGGATTCTTCAACATCCGGGCATCTGTACCACAACTGTGCACATCACTGAACCTCTTGATGTAGAAAAATCCATTTTCTCGTTGTGCTCTACAATGTATAGCCCATAAGCAACCTCTGTCCTTACGCATCGCACACACCAGAGTAACCCTCGTTGTCTCGTTCTTGACATACTTAAACCGAAACCCGTATTTGATTGCATACTTGCATAAAACATCACGAAATTCTTGTGCACCCTCTACAAACTGTTGTCCCACATGCATAATACTATTTGCCCAAGGGGCTGACAACAACACCTTCTCCTTATGGTAGCAAAGTCTCCGAAGTGCATCAATTTCTTCCCCATCCTCCACACGCAACGATCTAGAGCTACTCGACTGACCAATATCACTTTTCAAATCAACGACAACCTCTACATGTTGTACGCCCATTGATTTAGCAAGCAATAACATGTTCTAAAATTCTTCGTCATTGTCCAAATCGCACCTATTAATCGCAGGTAGCCGACAGAACAATGAAACAGAACAAGCAGACAACTCACCCATTTTTCACACAAATACTCCACCAAACGCGAATAACACAATACGCGAACCACAGTTATTACAGTTGTACTACAACCATATGTGCACATCAACATCATAAAGGTATCCATCTCTTGTAAAAACAAAACAATACAAAAGTCAACAACCACGTTACAACCATACGAACAACAACATGAACAATAATCCATACTATATGAACGTTCACATTATGTAAAGTAAATACATATATGTACAGTTCCACTGCTAAATCCATAATGAAAACTATCACCACCATCCTTACACAACATAAAACATTTTACATAATCAAAATCACACCCACTAGAAATGAGGTGACAATACACAACATACAAACAACCCTGTATAACTTCATATTAATAATATGTGAACATCCACATTGTTCATATACTCTGATTTACCTCGTCCACACAGAGCCTCATTAAGAAAACATAAAAAACTCATCAAACAAACACTTGCATTACCGCATAAATCAAAATATAACATAAAACGAACATACATTACCAATAAGATGCCTATATGTACATTTTACGCTGCTAAATTCAAACTCAAAATATCACCACCATCATTACCAATAATATGTGAATATCCATATTGTTCACATAATTTGAATTACCTCCCCACCACAGAGCCACGTAAAATGCATATAATTCAAAAAATAGAGCATCCGATCCATATAATTCAAAAAACAGAGCATCCAATCCATCACATAAATCAAAACATAAACTGAACATGCATTCATAATCAAAATGATACTAACCTTAATCATGCAATTCTGCACTCGTTCTCTGCCTCTAAAACGTCTGATTTTACCCAATTATACTTCAAATAATGTCACAATCGAACACCATTTGAGCCGTCGTTTTCACTCCCAAATCACTGAACCCTACCACAACTGCGACAATGAAACCCTAGCATACCGAAACCTTCAAACGAGTCACCAAATTGAAACGTATCCAATTGATTCATAATCATAATCAAAAGCGTGAATGCAACAAACTGCCAAAACAAAATGAACAAAAAAAAAATGAAACTTTTATATCTGTTATATGTATCAACACTATAGATAAGGGCATAATAGTCAATTAAAAAATAAAAAATTAGGAAAAATGATCTCATGGAATAAAAAGATAAATACATGAGACTAATAAAATTATAATAATCATTTGTAAATCTAATAGGTTGCGATAACTCTAAAATAAATTTATCAATAAAAATCCTTTAAATTATATATTTTAGTGACTTAATAGATAAGGCTCCGTTTGGCAAGGAGGTTGGGGGCTATTTTAGTCACAAAAGACAAAATAGGTAATTTTAGCCACAACAAACAAAGGCGCTGTTTGGGAAGAAAGGATTGAGGCTATTATAGCCTCAAATTACAAATAAGCCAAAAAACTCCACTGTTCAAAGTTTTTCAAAAAAAAAAATAGGTTGCAGCTGCCGGCAGTGTAGGATTGACAAATTGTTACATCAACTGGTAAATTACGATTTTGCCCTTTTATATCAATTTAAAAAATTGTAATCTTAAGGACAAATTTGTCATTTTAACTTCAAATATTATTTCAACACATTTTTCAATACAACAACTCAAATAAAAATCCATCTCATCTTCCCAAACACAAAAACTAAAATAGTCTACTAAAATAGCAAAAAAGTCAAAAAGCCTCTAAAATAGCCACTTCCCAAACGAGGCCAAAATATCAAATCCAACCCATAATCATTACACTTTTCTCTCATAAAAAAAGTCAAAAAAGTCAAAAAGTCCTTCTCAAATCAAGCTTTTTAGCTCAGACTAAAATAGCCAAAAAGTCAAAAAGTCAATCCACTTCCCAAACGGAGGCTTAATCTATAGTTTAAGACTTAACTCAACAAACTTTGATCAATATATTTTAATGACTTACTAAGCTCAATCAATAATTTAAGAATTAAATACATAATTTAATAAGCTCAATCAATAATTTAAGAATTAAATAGATTATTTAATAATAGTTTAGGTAGAAAGTGAAATAAACCCTAAAAAAAAAAAAAAAAATTGTAAACTGTAAATGTCATTTTGGAAACTTCCAACCTAAACTATTAGAAATGAGGCTTTGATGTGTGTAATGCACTGCAGATTCTTATCAAAGATAGTGTCGAACGCAACAGTTAGCAAAGACTGAGGCTCTCTATTATCAATCAATCAAAGACGATGGTGCTCAAGTACCGTTATTGCCTTCCTCCTCCTCCTTCCTCTTCTGTGCCCTTACTTTGTCATCACTATCCAAAGCTTCAAATTTTTGGAAATGGACGGCCCAAACCCCCAATACCATTTTCTCTATATGCAATTCCACCTCCTAATAATACTACTTCCACCTCACACTCTTCAACCACCCCCATTTTCCTCCCTTTTCTCCAAGAAGAAGATGAAGAAGGTGATGATGAAGAACAAGAAGTAGAAATGCTACAAGACCCAGAATCAGAACAAAACGAACAACAAGATGAGGTCTTGGAATCAATCGAAGACCCAATTCTCAGATTCTTCAAATTTCGCACTTCAATTCAAGAACTAGACCCTGGCTGCCAAGGAAAGCTTTCCCTCCAAAAGAATCGCCGCACTTCCTGGCACCTCGCCCCTGGCGATGCAGTTGAATTTGTGGAAGAAACTGAATTTGATTTCAAAAATGGGTTCGAAGACAAACAGGAGCAATTGGGTGTTGAGAATGAGAATTTGGCTTTAGAGGGTGTTGTAGGTGAAATTCTGCAGATAGCAAGGAATGTGCCTGAGAATTTGACTTTGGGGGAGCTTTTGGGGCCTTATGAAGGAAGGGTTGGAGAGAGAGACTGTGTGGAGGTGTTGGGTTTGATGGGTCAGGAATGCCTGGTAATGGGTTGTTTGTACTTTTTCGAATGGATGGGCTTGCAGGAACCATCGCTTGTTATGCCACGAGCATGTTCACTGTTGTTTCCTGTCTTGGGGAGAGCTGGGATGGGTGATAAATTGATGGTTTTGTTTCGTAATTTGCCTAATTCGAAGCAATTCAGGGATGTTCATGTTTACAATGCTGCAATATCAGGTCTACTGTGTTGTGGGAGGTAATGAGTTTTTACTCAATTATTGTTTTTTCTCCTTTGTTTATTGTGTTTATTTGCAAAGCTCTGTTCAATTTAGGCGTGTGAGGTCAGTATCAGTGTGTAATGGATTACGCAGAACTATGGATTATGAGTTATGACTTAATGATTTCATCAGCAGCTAAGCCAGCTATTGTAGCATTTGAATAGATTAATTATTGTAGACAAGGATAAAAAATGATGTTTTTGCTTTGCATAATTGCCTATGATAGGAGGAATGTTCATTTTTCTTCATCAACATAGTTTTTCCTTCCAAGTACTCCGATCCTATTTCTCAGTTAGTTATAATGTTCTTGTAATACTTCATGCTGAACTGTTATCATTTCATCTTATGCTTTAATGCTAGCAGTTTGAACCATTCTCTCTGCCTCTGATTTATAAAAATTTAGGTAGTGCTTTTTCTAGACTATGGTGCACCTTCTTTGCAAGAGACATTTATTTTAATATGTAGTTAGTTGCTTGTATTAGGTATGATGATGCCTGGAAAGTCTATGAGAAAATGGAAACAAATAATGTCCAACCAGATCATGTGACATGTTCTATTATGATTACAATCATGAGGAGAAGCGGTGGAAGTGCCAAAGAAGCATGGGAGTTCTTTGAGAAAATGAATAGGAAAGGTGTTGAATGGCATTTGGAAGTCTTGGGTGCTCTAATAAAATCATTTTGCGATGAGGGGCTTACGAACGAGGCGCTTATTATCCAATTAGAAATGGAGAAGAAAGGGATTTCTTCAAATGCTATTGTGTACAACACTTTAATGGATGCATATAGTAAATCTGACAGGGTTGAAGAGGCTGAAGGTCTCTTTGCTGAGATGAAAGCAAAGGGGATTAAACCTACATCTCCCACTTATAACATTTTAATGCATGCATACAGCAGAAGAATGCAACCTGAGATCATTGAGAAACTTCACCTAGAGATGGAAAATTTGGGGTTGGAGCCAAATGTCAAATCATATACATGTCTTATTAGTGCTTATGGGAGGCAGAAAAAGATGAGTGATATGGCTGCAGATGCTTTCTTGAGGATGAAGAAGGTTGGGATTCAACCAACTTCACATTCATATACAGCTCTTATCCACGCATATTCAGTCGGTGGTTGGCATGAGAAGGCTTTTATGGCCTTTGAAAACATGCAAAGGGAAGGAGTAAAACCTTCTGTAGAAACTTATACTGCTCTACTTGATGCATTTAGGCGTGCTGGTGACACCCAAATGCTGATGAAGATATGGAAATTGATGATCAGTGACAAAATTGTAGGTACGCGTGTGACATTCAACATTCTTCTAGATGGATTTGCTAAACAAGGCCACTACATTGAAGCAAGAGATGTAATCTGTGAATTTGGAAAGATTGGCTTGCAGCCAACGGTGATGACATATAACATGCTGATGAATGCATATGCACGAGGAGGGCAAGAATCAAAGTTGCCTCAACTGCTGAAAGAGATGTCAACTCTCAATCTAAGGCCAGATTCTATCACTTATTCCACCATGATATATGCCTATGTCCGTGTTCGCGACTTCAAGAGGGCATTTTTTTATCATAAGAAGATGGTGAAAAGTGGGCAAGTGCCTGATGCCAAATCCTATCAGAAGCTCAGGGCGATTTTGGATGTGAAAGCTGCAACAAATAACAGGAAAGATCGAAAAGCTATACTTGGCATAGTTAATAGTAAGATGGGTTTGTTGAAATCTACAAAGAAAAGAAAGAAAGATGAGTTCTGGAAGAACAAGAAGCAGCAATCAAGAATTCATGCCTCGCCTCGCGTTGGACACTGATGATTCTATGCTTGGATTTCTCATTCACAAAAAAACCTCAGAAGAATCCCCAAAAAATCTGTGAGTGGCTTGAGAATTTCATTAATGTTGATAATGAGGCTAATGTCTGCTGAGTAGGAATCTGCTGGTTGATTTTGCACTGGCTTCTTTTGTATATAGGTCTTGTTAATGTGTGCCCTTAGGGCATATGTTAAGAGAGCTTAATAGTATTGTACCTTATTTATTGCATTCACTCTCATGTGCAATGTACAACACTTTTAAGCTTCTTAACATGTGCCCTAAGGGAGCACATCAATAAATTCCTTTGTATATAATGAGAAGTGTCACTTGTATTGTGAGTTGGGTTTTTCTTGACAATCCCATAAATGCTATAAATGAAAGTTTCCAATTGCTCCTCGATAGCTGTGTTTTATGATGATAACTATTCACCACTTGAAAACAAAATTTTACTTTTTTTTTTCTTCTGAAATTCGATAAAGATTTAAAAATATGGTTTGGTCTGGAATCTAGAGAAAGAGACTTAAAACATGGTTTTCAATTGGGAAAAAAAAAAAAAAAAGAAGAAGAAGAAGAGGAAAAAAAAAAAAAAAAGAAAGAAAAAAAAGAAGAAAAGAGTTCTGTTATGTCCAAACTTATCAATCATCAAGTATTACTAAACAGATTACTAACAGATTTAATGGAAGGTAGATTTGAGTTCACAACAGTAGTATCCTTGAATGTTATTTCATCAACTAATTTGGTCTAGAAAACAAACAATTTCATGAATTACTTTTGTTCCCAAATGAATACTACTTTTTTAGTTGTATCATGTTTTTTTAATTTGAATTGCCCTTGTGTCATAAAATCTGATTCATCAGTGCTTATTGTTTGTGCTAAAACATATGATCCAAACTTCAAAGGGCTATAAGAAGTTTTATAATGTCTTTTATTTTGAATTTCCCTTTTGTGTCATAAAATATGATTCATCATCCAAACTTCAAAGGGATATAAGAAAGACAGATCACACCAACAAAAAAGGGGAAACAATGAAGAATGCAATCTGAACAATGCATGCTTATGATTTAGGAAGAACAAAAAGGAAGAAAAAGAAGGGGAGAAGAAAAAAAAAAACCCAAATGAGATACAGATTTTCAGTGACAGTCAACTGGTTAAAATGATAAAAATATTGTATGATGTGCTACTGTTTACACAAGCATTCAGGCACGGGGTACGCAACCACGTCCCGATCTCTCTTGTTAGTCCTCAGCTCAGGCTGTCCCAAAGCTCTCCTGTGCAGCTTCTTCATGATGCTGCTGAACTCTGTATCAGGAATGGATCCTTCTTCAAAGAAATGAAGCATCATGCGCTTGTTAGGCTTTATGAATTTTCGGTGTCCCACATACGCACGGTGACCCTGCCAATTCGGAGTGTTAGAACAGACTTAAATTTAGATGAGCTCACTCCGGTGTGGTCTCTAATGGACATTTTGGTTTCTTTTGAACCATCTTAGCTGCAGAATAAATGTTGACTAATGGCCATTAGTGTGCTTACTCTTTCCACATCTCTTTACAAATTAGGTGTTGTGACTTGTAAATGACTAGCATTCTCAGAAGTTCAATCAATACCTGCATGGCTCGGGCCATGTTACCTCCATGAGAAGGTACAAAGACATTGCTGCTCAGCGAGACAATGTAGTCAATGGCAGCTAAAACAGAGGATCTTTTGATGTACGGTGCAAGCTCGCCTTCTCGTGCCAGCATCTCCTTTGTTACCACATTTGGAAATTCTGCCACAAGTGGCTTCAATGCCTCGGTGCCCCCAAATGGCTCTCCTCCTGCAATATAAATTCGTGCATTGCTTGGTGCCCCCAGAGCCTTGATGAGCCTGCACTAGCACCCAGTGTAAATCTGATTCGTTCTAGTTGTTCAAAATCCTAAAAAGAAAATGTGTGTGATTGTCCATAGCACTCACCTAACCACTTCTAGTGCATTAAGAGGGCATAGTCCAGCAAGTCGCCTCTGAATGTAGGTCATGTCCAACCTTCTGGTGCGGAAGTCAGGGTTAGAGTCCCTCTCCTTGCTGATAATGTGGTCGTATTCGGGTCCTAAACCGGTAAGACATCCAGTTCTGACCCACACATCCTTCTCTAGCCGGAGATGGATGCTAATGTATGGACCTTCAATCCACATCCTTTTAGTAAGCCGATTTCCAAGCTCCCGGATTGGAGCTGCAAATCTTAGTGCATGGAAAGCTACCTGCCATATAAAGAGGGAATTGCTATATTGTCAGATTAGTACCATAAATATCTTTACTGACAACATTTTAGTTTTATAGGTACCGAATATTCATTCTCTTACCTTGCATCGAAGCTTTTGAAGATCTGGTGGCAGATTCTTTGAGAGCTTAGAATCCAACCCTTTCAATACAAGAACGCCTTCTTGATTAATCTAGATGAACCAAATGCAACATATTTTGTTATACAGAGAGTGTACAGCTGCTAGTCTACACAGTTTGCAGTAGTGGAATATACTTTTAAAGATGATTTAGTTTTCTTGGTGGCGCTGAAATTGGAAGAAAAGAAGAAAAAAATATGAAACTATGTCATTAAACATAGAAGTGCAGAAAGCCCCCAAATTTTCTCACTTGTTTGAAGAATCTGGCGCGGATCCAAAGTGGAGGAACATGGTACGGAATTTGAGTTTCAACTGTCTGTCTTGAAACCAAATGTGTGGAGGGCAGCGATGACACAACTCGAACGTCAGCTTGTAGAGTCTTTTTAAAATGTTCAACATCGAAGATGTCAGAGAATTCGCTGCAAAAATGAAATTACTGATCTTAATTCATACTCTGCTCAACTCATATCGATAAAAAATAAAAAATAAAAAGTGTCCCAATTCCTTTCCACCCAGAGTAGAGAGTTCATTGGAGGTTCTATATCTTATATAAGATACGGTCTGAAGAACTGTACTTCCATATCATCCAAGATCATGGTGCTGTCATTAATTTGTAATAATCATATAGCAATTCTGTTAATAAAGAAAGAGGAAAACCAGAAAACAGCCCTGTTTGGTATTGTTTTCTCTTTTTTTTTTTTCTTTTTTGCTTTTAGTATTCTCAGAAATATAAAAATAAATAAATAAGTTCAAAACATTACATATATAGTTTTGATTTTCATGTGAAAATGGGTGTTTTCAGAAAACATGCTTACAAATCTTGGATTTATGAAGGGAAAAGGGAAAAAAAAAATTAAGATCTGGAATGTTAATATAATTTTCAAGATTCAAACACAAACAAATTCAAGATCCAAGGAGAAAATGGAAACCTAGAATTTTAATATAATTTCCACATGAAAAAATTATTCCCAACAGAGTTGGAACTAGTCCAAAACTAAATCAACCCTTGAAATATAATATAATGCTCAAAATGAGAAATATATATATATGTACTAATTAACAATGTGATCAATCGGAGAGGAGTACCTTTCATCTCCCCAAATGTGATTGACCTGCAAAACTGGTACAACCAATGCGGCTTCAAGAATTCTAGCAATGACAACTGCATCAATAATTTGATTCCTTTGCTGATTCAATCCTCCAGAAACCACCACCATCAGGAACCTCCGCTTCCCCTTCAGAATCCCCGCTGACGCTCTCCGGTACCCGATACTTAAATCCAAGCATGGTTGGTATCCTTCCCCATCTGGCTGCTGCCAGAACTCTCTCTCTTCCTCGGACAGATTTCCGGAAACCCGATGAACCGGCAGTGGCACCATTACACTCTGTGATAGTCTTGGCTCATCATCATCATCATCAGAACTGGCCGAAATCAAAGCCGAAAGAGAGGCTATGTGCAGAGGAGAGTATGAAGATGAGAAAAAAGGGAAGGAGAAGCTACTGAATGGTGATGAAGACGGGTTCGCAGAGCATGGGACTTTGTTCTGAGAAATGAGTATGGAGCTGAGGATTAGAAATCCCAGGAAACTGAAGAAGATGAGAAGAGAGAGAAAGAAGAAAGAGGGTTTTGGTGCCGAACATGGGTGGCGGTTTCTCGGGCTTTTCTTGGGCGAGAAAAGGAGTGAAGTGAATGGAGAAAGTGCAAGAAAGTGCAAGAAAAAAGTTGGGTTCAGTGTCATCAGTGAGTTCTTGATGTTTCTAGGTCTTGCCATGAAGCTGATTTGTGTTCTTCTCTGAGATTCCAGAGAAATTGTTTTAGGGAAAACGAAGAAAGATATATATATATATATATATATGTATTCTGGTAGAGAGAGGAGAAGATAACAGAGCAAGAGTGGGTACGCGAAATAACAGAATCAGTTAATTAGTTTTGAGTTGAAATGTCTATTGTACCCTCGATTTCTTTGCTTTAGTAGTTTTGAATTTAATGAAATGCGAATAAAATATGAGAGATGGAAAAGGGTTTTTTGGTCCAATTAAGCAGTAAAACTGAAACGGTTTTTTTTTCTTAGGCTCAACTGATTTTGGCGGCAAAATCAGAATCAGGTAAAATCCTCCCCCGTTTTTTTTTCCTCACTCTCTTAGTAATTATATAAATATTTAAAGAGTCTGGTTAACATGTGATCTTGTGGCATGTTTGATTGGAATGATTAGAGTATGAGATTGAGATTATTAATCCGTTGGTCCAATTATCCTATGTTTGTTTTGACATTTTGTTTTAGGATTATTAATCTAATGGATAATTAATCCAACAAATTTGTAGGATTATTAGTAATGAGGCAAGGGTAGGATTGTGAATGCCACACTAATTTGATTGGATTATTAATACTTCACTATTAATCTTGTGGAATCAAACATGGCCTTAGAGTACACATTAAGAATATATTTAATTATTTTTGAAAAATTACACTAACCTTCATATCATTATAATTATTTAGACAGATGAAAATATTGAATTCATACTCTCTTTTTTCTTACTTTGCTTTACTTCCTCTATTTCTTCTTTTTCTTTTCCTTTACTTTACTTTTTCTTTTTTCTTTTTTTTTTATAATGTAATTTCTTCTATTTTTTTACTAAGAGTTATTACTTTTTATATAAGCAGGAGGATTTATAAAATAAGACTATTAACTATAGAGGTGAGATGTAATTGAACCAAATTTCAGGGGTGTCAGTGTAATTTACCCTTATTTTAGCTACCTCCACTTGTATGGGATAGAGATGCTCAGCGGATATACTAATCCACCTAAACCGATTGATCCGTTATATTTTGGATGGATGCATGATGACAAGTGAACATATATAAATTGATTTTTTCCAATCTGTCTAGTTTTGGACGAATGGCGAATTGGAGGTTCCTAAACTGCAATCGCACCACGATCACCCCCAATTTGCAGTCATTATTAATATAGATGTTTGTTGGATTATTATCCATATTTGTAATCATTATTAATAAGACAGATTGGACTGTTATCCAAAAAATAAAAAATAAAAAATTTATGTCGACAGGTTTTATTATGTTGAAAATTGTAAAATGTAAACTGCTAAATCGATTCGTATCAATCTGCCAATCCGCTCAATCCTCATTCGCCAATACGGTGGACGGTTGCCGATGATTTTCTCCAATCCGCCTAGCTGTGGACGGATGACGGTTTGGAGGTTCTCAGGCTACAATCGAACCGCGAGCATCCCTAGTATGGGAGAATATAAAACATAAATAAAATAAATACGATAATTTTCAAAAACTTAGATATTTTTGTACATGGACGAAAATGTCCTCACATTTGAAATAACAAAATTAACTTATTTATATAAAAAAATATAACAAAATAAAATGATTTTAACTTATTTATATAAAAAAAATACAACAAAATAAAATGATTGTACCCTCTTGAATATTAAAAAAAATAAATTAATATTTCATTATAAATAAAAAATAAATTTTTGAATCAGATAGAATAATATTAATTTCTTTATTTGAAAACTCATTTAACTTGAAACAATTCTTTGAGATAGATTGTTGGATTTCACTTACAATTAGATTTTGATCTATTAATTATATAATATTACAACCAAAAAAAAAAAAACATTTCAATTTATTCCAAAAAATAACAAAACAAATAAATAAAAATACTTTATTGAAAATCATATAATCACTGTATATATTACAAATAATATATATAATTAAAATAAAATAATATAAGGCAAATTAATAAATGAAATTGAAAGAAATACAAGGAGGGTATTTTGGTCTCTATGTAAAAAAAATTAATTAATCGTAACAACTTTAAATGCTTTTCAAACTTTCTATACAAATTAGAGTAATTATACTCATTTAATACCTTCCTTTATCATGTATCCTTAGTCACGTGTTAATAAATTCCAAAAAGAATTAATAATGTTTAGTGATTTATTTTTTGAATTCATAAATAGATAAATCCATTATAAAGCAATTGGTGGTGTTACATGTACTAATTAGTGTACCAATACTAATTATGATGTTATTATTGACTCTACTCATTAATCACATTACAAATCTCAAAAACCTCTTAAATTATGTCATATCATCAATTGGTACACTAGTTAGTATACTAATTGGTACATCAACAATGCTAGAGGGCCACAATTTTTGTGGCCACAATAGCTCAAAACTGTCAAAACGACATCATTTTGGCATGTTTTGCACTCAAAACGACGTCGTTTTGGCAGTTTTGAGCCATTGTGACCACAAAAATTATCGCCCTCAAACATTTTCCTTGGTACATATAGCATTATTTTAAATATTTTGAATAGAATAGTGTACTAACTAGTGTATCAGTTGATAATGTAGCATAATTTAAGAGGTTTTTAATATTTGTAATGTAATTAATGAGTGAAATCAATAATAATATTATAACTAGTGTTGGTATACTAATTAGTACACTAATTGATGCATGTAGCACCATCGTTTTGAATAATGGTATTACATGCATCAATTAGTGTATATCAACATTAGTTATGACATAATTATTGACCCCACTCATTATAAAAATTATAAATACTAAAAGCATCTTCAATTATGATACATCATTAATTGGTACACTAATTAATGTACTAAATTGTGCTTATAGCATTAGTCTTCTGAATATGGATTTTATTAATAAGTGTCCGTGTCACGCCTCAAAATTTGGATAATTAAATATTAAATTAGGAATAAACCCCAATCAACATTTCATCATCTAAATCCTAGGAGTGAAACAAAATCTAAACGTTCCCGTCTTCACAAGGTTTAAATAAATTTTTCTCCTTAAAAGATCACAAGAGATATAAAAAAAACGAACAAAACGTCAACCAAACTATGTATCATAAATTCATAGCTATCTAATACCTCAACATTAAAGTAGCAACAACTAGTCACAACAACTTAAATAATATAAAGTTACAAACCATGCTAAATTATCAAAATACCAAGGTCATAAAAATAATAAATACATGAACTAATATTAACCCTAAGCTCAAGAAAATAAAAGAAGTCCAAACGACATTTCTTACTATCATAGTTATTTCTTGTCACCACCACAGCCTCAACTAATCCTGCAAAGGAAATTCGGCTGCGCTAAAATAGAAATGCACCCGAATTGCTAAGAGACAAAACGGGTCAGTATACGGGTATGCTGGTATGAGTACAAGATTTTAACACCCACGTGTCCACCAGACACAAATAAAAATATATTTAATTCTTGTTACGAGACAAGACAAGTAGTTCCATCCGCACCGAGACGAATGAGTAGTTTCCTGAGATACGATGACATTTAGTTTCTTGCCCATACACAATGAAATATAAATTGATTATAAAATAAACAAAATAGAAACAAAAATATGGTGGGTCAGCCCTGTATAAAAAGTTAGTAAGACCCACCATCCTGCAAAAAAAATAAAGTTAGTATAATTTAATCATAAGTAACTTGCTAAAAAAGTATAAAAATGTACCGTTTCATACTTAAATAATTTGAATTGACCAAAATTCAAAGAAGAAAAGTTGTACAGAATCAAATTTCCTAAAAGGTTACGTGGACGAATTTAGTAGAAACTGAATAAGTTGAGAGAAAACTTAATACAAAATCCTAACCGAAATTCGATTGAAAAATCAGGAACTGAAAACGAAAAGAAACTGTTGTAAGATGAATTTTTTCGAAAAAATTCAAAACACGAAAAATGTTCAAAATAATGTTTTACTTCAGTTTGCGCGAAACCAATAAAAATGAGCTCATTTCGTGAATTAAAACAGCCTCTAAAATCTGTATTGCTAAGATGAATCAAAATTACAATAACCAAGATCATCCGATTATAAGTTCTAAGCGATATTTTTAATAAAAAGTTAAAACAAAAAAGTTGTCTAGAATCATGTATACATACCTCTGCTCAAATTTCATAATTTATCAAGGTCGCTTACCATTTTTCGAGATGTACAAATCAATACAATTCACACTATAATAATAAACTCATAATTAAATTCTTTGTACTTTAACTCTACCACTTCGGCCCTTCACTTGTGGCCTATACATATATCTCATGTGCCTCCTGTATACCTAACACCGCTTTGAAGCCAAACTTGCACGGAGATATCGTCTTGAGTTTGACCCACACTCCCCCGATGGTTAGTATATACGTACGCACGTAAATCAAAGCACTCGTTTACTCACGAGAATGAGGTAACAATATACATATACAAAACATCTCACTCATGAGAACAAACATAACAATACCAAGACTAGGGTATTCAAATAAATCTCATAATTTTCACTTTTTTTTTTAATACACTCTTTCTCACCAACACTAAAATAAAACAACAATCCATTAAGTCATGGTGGAGTGTAAGGAATTTATCTCTGGGTTCTTAATTTATTTTAATTTCATATATGTATGAGTGTGATTATAACCATAAAATAAATACATATAAAAACCCTAAACCTAGCATACACAACTAATCAAAATAATTAAAATCAATCAATCATTTAAAAATCCTAAACCTTACATACACAACTAATCAAAGTAATTAAAATCAATCAATCATTGGGTCTGTTTGGTAACGTTTACGTTTTCAGTTTATATTTACAAAAATTTTATAAACTGATTTTTGTTTATTTTTAAAAAAACATAAACTACAAATACGTTTGGTAATTGACAAAATATTTTAAAAAATTTAAAAATATAAAAAAGAATGAGAAATGGCAAGTGGCGGCAGAAGACGGTGATGGAAAGTGATGACGGTGGGTGGTGGATAGCTGGTGGTGGTGGGTGGGTAGGTGACGGTGGCAGGTGGTAGCGAGTGGGTGGTGGTGGCGGTCGGTGGGTAGTGGTTGCAAGCGGGTGGCGGATGGGTGGGTGACGGTGGCGGGTGGGTGGTGAGTGGTAGCGAGTGGGTGGTGGTGGCGGGTGGTGAGTGGTGGTGGCAGGTGGGTGGTGGATGGCGGGTGGTGGCGGGTGGGTGGTGGTAGCAGGTGGTAGTGAGTGGGTGTGGGTGGTGGTAGTGGTGGCGGCGGGTGGTGGATGGTAGTGAGAGGTGGGTGGCGGATGGCGGGTGGTGGTGGTAGCGGGTAGGTGGCGGGTGGTGGTGGGTGGGTGGATGGGTGACGATGGCGGGTGGTGGGTGGTAGCGAGTAGGTAGTGGTGGTGGTGGTGGGTGGTGGTGGTGGGTGGTGGGTGGTGGTGGCAGGCGGGTGGCAGGTGGTGGTGGTAAGTAGGTGGCGGATGACGGGTGGTGGTGGGCGGGTGGGTGACAATGGCGGGTGGTGGTGGGTGGTGGGTGGCGGGAGGTGGTGGTGGCTGGTGGGTGGCGGGAGGTGGTGGCGGCGACGAGGGGTGGGTGGTGGTGGCGAGTAGGTGGCAAGTGGGTGGTGGGTGGCGGATGGGTGGTGGTGGCGGGTGGTGGGTGGTGGTGGCAGATGGGTGGTAAGTGGTGGTGGTGGTGGTGGGGGTGGGTGGTGGCGGAAAATGGTGGCGGGTGGTGGCTAGTGTTGGGTGGTAAAAAAAAAAATTGAAAACTCAAAATGGAAACACATTTTTTAAGTTTACATTTTTTGGCCAAATTTATAAACTGAGAGCATTGATTTATAAATCAAAAATTTACCAAACAAGTTTTTTTTGAGTTTTTAAAATTTTTATAAATATAAATAAAAAATTGAAAACGTAAGTGTTACCAAACGGCACCCTAAAAATCTTAAATTTTACATACACAACTAATCAAAATAATTAAAATCAATCAATCATCTAAATACCTTAAACTTTACATACACCACTAATCAAAATAATTAAAATCAATCTATCATCTTTATATAAATACAAAATCAAACTAATATCAAATAAATAAAAATAAATAAATAAAAACAATAAATTAAATATAAATCAAGAAAAATAAATTTTATACTCATAATTATTTTTTAAAGATCAAAAAAATATATAAAAAATTAACAGAACCACTAGAACAAAACTTTAACTCTTTCTTTTCCTTCCTTTCCTCTTTTTTTTCTTCCGCCTGCCGTTCCTCTCTCTCTCTCTCCGTTGTACTCTCTATTTTGTGATTAATCTCTCTCTCTCTCTCTCGGTTACTGGCTCAGTTTTTGTTTTCTCCCTCCTTTTTTTTTTTTTTAAAGATTATAACCTAATCACATCCTATATAACCTAATGACTATTCTATTACATAATACAAATACAACATAAATAAATATGATATATATATGTTTTATTTTATTAAATAACTACTACATATATAAATATGTTTTATAAAATCAGTACATGTAACACCTTCTTTTTATATATATATATATATATAAATATAAATATTCGAATTAATTATATACAATTAACTATCACATTAAATTAACTAAATAACACATTAAATTCTCATATAATTATATGATTAATAAAATCAAAAATAAAATAAAGTAATAATAAATAATGATTTACAAAAAAAATCAAAATCGCTATAGTCCAAAAGATGCATTAAGGGTTGGTTTGGGATGTCCTAAAAAAGTACACTTTTTGACTTATTGGTGGGTTTGGGTTGGGTTTGGGTTGGGTTTGATGTGATGTGTTAGAGAGGTGATGTGATTTAAATAAGATGATGTGACTTAAATAAGATAGTGACTTTTTGACTTTTTGACTTATTTAGTACATGCCAAACTAGCCCTAAATACACTTAACTAAGTCCACTAATATAGAAAATTTAAAATGTTATAAATGGTGTATTGTTAGAGACCAAATTACCCTTTCTTTAATTGCCTTTATTTTCTATAGGAAAACACTATGTGTGTATACCTTACAATTAAAAAGAAGAAAGGACGTTGGATTTAAAAGTTCAAATTTAAATTTTTTTTGCCTAAAAATTAAACTCAAAAATACTTTATTTAAAAAGACAAGCTTAAGCAAAATGATAAAAAAAAAAAAAAAAAACAAACAAACAAACAAACAAACCTTATATATATATAAATATAAATCATACACAGGGTTATTACACAGTCACTCTCTCTCTCTCTCTCTCTCTCTTCCTTTCCAAACCCTAACCCCTCGTTTCTCTCTCTAAACGCTCTCTTTCTCTCTCTGTGCTACTCTGTCGCGTTCCTCTGCCATCCTCCGTCGTCCTCCGTAGATGATCCTCCTCTGTAGATGATCCTCCTCCGTCCTTCTCTATCGTTTCTGTCTCCAGATCGAGCTGCGAACAGAGATCGAGAGATCTGGACCAGTGTTTGACGGCGACGATTACGATCACGTTTGTTAGACTCATGGAACGCTTTTGGTGCGAGAGTCGGCCAGACTGTTTCGGTGTATGAGGGTTGTTTTGAAGGATGTGAAGGAGAACAAAGTCGAGCAGGAGAGCGACCGAAGTCACACCATTTTCGCTCATATCACAATTCGTTGAAGCATTTTCAGATCAAATCCAGGAAAAAAGTTCTCATCCAAGCATACATACACACATGCCCTAGTATCACCGCTGTTGTATGATTTCATCTCCGAATGCGATCAGATTGGAATCCAATTTTCTCCTTTTCGAAACTCGCACAACGCACTACTCTCTCTCTGTCAACAAAGCAAGAACTCTAGGCTCGATTTGCTTCGTTCTTTTCTTGTTTATTTTCCATTTTTTGATGATGTTCTGGGCCAGATCTTCATCCTCGCCGGATTTGTGTTTCAAGTCAGACTTATGTTTGGATGGTGCAAGATCTGAATTCAAGTCAGATTTGTGTGTTCTTCTTTTTCTTCTTCTTCTTGGCTCAGATCTATGTTTTTTTTTTCTTCGCTCAGATTGTTGTTGTTGATGATTGATTTGAATAGATAGATTTAAACAGATAAGTTGAAATTTAACGGAAAAAAAATTAAAAATTTGAAATTTGAACAGATAGATGTAAGATAGTGGTAGATAAAACAAAAAAGGGAAAATTATACAAATAGTAATGTAGTTTACACGATGTGTTAATTTAGTTCTTGTAGTTTTAATTTGTTCGATTTTGCCTATTAATTTAACGGATTGTGTCATTTTAGTCCAATAAATTTCGATTGTTAAGTTAATTTAACGGAAAGTTAAACAATGTGTTAATTTAATCCCTATATTTTTCACAATGTGTCAATTAAAATCGATAAAATTGAAACTACATGGACTAAATTGACACATCGTGTAAAGTACATGAACCAAATTGATACATTGTTTGATCTTCTGTTAAATTAACTTAACAACCGTTATTTATTGGACTAAAATGACATAATCTATTAAATTAAGGGGTAAAATCGAGCAAATTGAAACTACAAAGACCAAATTGACACATCGTGTAAACTACAGGAACTATTTGCGTAATTTACCCAACAAAAAAATAATGGAATTTTTTCAATAGATAGAGAGAGAAAAGATAGTTAAAAAGAGAAACAGATAGAGAGAAATTTTGAAAATTGTGTGAATGTGAACAGATAGAAAAAATAAATTATAAAAATTTAATAGATAAAAAAATTAACAGATAGGTTATAAAAATTCAAATAGATAGACAAAAAATTTAAATAGATAGATATAAATTTAAACAGATAGTCAAAAAAATTTGAACAGATAAAAAATAAATTTGAACAAATAGATATAAATTTGAACAAATAGTCCCAAAAAGTTAACAGATAAATTAAAGGATAAAATTAGAAACAAAATTATCCTTTTGGAATTCTAATCAAATTATTTTACAAAAAGTTGACCTATCACCAATAAAAATTATCTCCTTGACCTATTGCCTTAGGCAATTACTAGAGTGGATTTTTCGCCAATTTTGTAAAAGAAAAATGGCATAATTTCAATTTTTTGAATCATAACTAAAAACAAATAAAAAATGTCAAAACTAAATACAACATGAAGCATAATTAAAATAATATTATAATTAAAGAAGAAAATTGGTCATAACTAAAAAAAAAATGACATAATCAGAAGTACATATGGTACATTCTTTTTATATGAATGCACATTAAAATTTCCCATTTTTATATACTTTTCATGATGAAATATTTTAAAACAATTTTTTAATCATAAAAGTGAACGGCCTTTATTTTTTAAAATGACATTTCTTGACTCTTTTTTTTTTTAATTTTTTAAATTTCAATCATAATTAAATTATATGGTATAAGAAAAATCAATCTAAAAATTAAAAAAATAAAAATAAATAAAAATATTCATAATATTAATCAACAAAGGAATTTTAATTTTAAATCATATTTTGTGGTTTTTTTTTTAATTTTAAAATGTCCTTTATTTTCAATTATAATTAAGCTATATAATCTAAATAAAATGAATCTAACAATTATAGAAAATATAAAAAAAAGGACATTTAAAAAAATAAAGGGATTTCACTTTTATGATTAAAAAAATGTTTAAAATATTCCATTATGAAAAGTATATAAAAATATTAAAATAAAAATAAACATAATTTGGTCTCTAAGAATATAACATTTATAGTTTTTCTTCTTTTCTATGATAATAAATATAGCATCCTTAACAAGTGTACTTAACAAAACCTATATAAAATTATAAAATAAAATGATATAATTTTTCTCACCACAAAACATAACCTTCATTTAATTGGTATACAGCATAAATTAATATAACACACTACAACCCCATGATTCCATATAGTATTTAATATTCATATAATTAAACATGGACCAAACAATTCAGTATGACATGAATAATTTAATTCAACAAACCATAAAGATAGTCATTATTATTATATAATTAAATTTGGATCAAATAATTCAGTATGGCACGAATCCAAAGTGAATCACAGGATATCTTTAGATCATGAGTCTAGAATTAAATTTTCCATTAACCATTAATTAATCCAATTAGTCTAATGGCTCAAGAGCAATCAATAATAAATGAAGTCAAATACAAAAATAGTCTCACGGTGACATCTTTCAAGTTAACAAGTCGAAACACTTCAAACAATTAATTTATGCTCAAGACTCAAATTCAATTTCTATTTCTATTTTAACACTAAATACCAATCAATCCGTAAATTTTACAAAATTAAATACTTCTCATATAACTTTGTAATTTTACGCAACACACTAGACTCATATGCTAATAACTAGGGCTGGGCGTAGGATTATCCAACCCGCCCTACCCGATCCGAACCGCACGCGTATAGGTGGTTTCGCAAACACATTAGGGTAGGGTGCGGTTTGGATTTTGTATAAATTTCGAGTTGCGGGCGAATTGCGGGTTTGAACCGCACCTACCCAACCCGCCCGCATTAAATTTTTTTTTTTTCTCTTTCAAATCTGACCGTCCATCTCACCATCTCACTCACCTCATCTATAACAAACAAAACAAAAAACCCTAATTGTTGTCTCCCTTACTCTCTCAGTCTCATCTCATCACTGTCTCTCTCACTCTCTCGTTGTTCATCTTCTGCACCAATCACTCTCTCATCTCATCACTGTCTCTCTCACTCTCTCGTTGTTCATCTTCTGCACCGATCGTCTCACTCTCTCATCGCACCGATCTACTCACAAGTAAGCCTCTCTGTCTCTCTCTCAGTCTCAGTCTCTCTCTCTCTCTCTCTCTCGCCCCGATCTTTGATTTTTTTTACAACATATATATATATATATCAGATATCTCTCTGATCTGTCTCCCTCACTCTCTCATCTCATCAGTCTCACTCTCTGGTTTTGCATCTCTGCACCGATCGACTCACAAGTAAGCCTCTCTCTTTCTCTCTTCATAATCTCTCATCTCTGCACCGATAGAATCTGTGTGTTTCTTTGGAAATAAATCTGATTTTTTTTTTGGACCAACAGATCTAATTTTTTTTTGAAATTGAAATTGAATCTGTAATCTGTGTGTTTGTTTTGGAATTAAATTTGTTTTGGTGCTATTTGTCAAAAAACTACTGAAAGTGAAGCAGCAATTTTTAGATATCTTCCATAATGAGAAATACTCAACAGAGTTCCCATACAGATCAAAGGTAAGAGAAATTTGAGTGGTTTGTGCTTAAGAAATTTTCTTTTGTTTGATCGTAGTTGAGGCAACTATAAGAACTTCACCTGAGACTTGTGAAAAGACCAAAAATCTCCTTGTAATTGCTAAAACACCACCACCTCCTTCTAGGTTTTGGGTTGACTTATAGTCAACACATTTCCATATTCAACTTCAGTGTTGCATTGCTCAGTCTTGGTTAATGAATATGCTATGATAAATGACATACAATTCATTAAAGTGATTTTATCATTTGAAAAGAGAAAAGACACGAGGTGAGCACATTTTGATAACCATAGGGTAGATTGTTGGTGCTACAGTCTTCAATGAAACCTATTATTAACTACTACTCTTAGTTGTTTTATATTTTTAGGAACTCTGAATCTGTTATTAAAATTAAATTAAATCTGAATCTCTTATTAAAATTAAATCTGAATCTGTTATTAAAATTAAATCTGAAATTGAATCTGTTATTAATCTGAATCTGTAAATCTGAATCTGTTACTAAATCTAAATCTGAATATGAGTCTATTTGGAATGTAAATCTGAATCTGTTATTAAAATTAAATTTGAAATTGAATTTGTTATTAATCGTATTGAATCTGTAATTAAATATGAATCTGTATGCTTATTTGGAATGCAAATCTGAATATGTTATTAAAATTAAATCTGAAATTGAATCTATTATTAATCGTGTTGAATCTATAATTAAAATTGAATATGTAATTATGTTATTGAAGTTGAATCTGTAATCTGTTATGTTATTAAAATTGAATTTGTAATTTTTGTAATCCAGTTTAAATAGAGGATAGTGTTCAATCTCCCGCAATCAATCTTGTACCTTCGGAATCCTTTAATTCTCAAATAAATCCACACTTAGTCGAACCCCAACCTGAACTTGAACCTGAACCTAAGCCTCCTAGACCCCCAAAGAGAAAGAGTAAGAGTGGAGGGGGGAGAGCACCATCCACAATTTGGGATCATTTTGATAAGGTTGTAGGGACCGATGGGAAGCGTAGGGCCGTATGTAAATATTGCAAGAAAGAGTATATGGCTGACTCTAGACTTCATGGGACTAGCAATTTGAGGAGTCATACACCCAATTGTAAAGAATATCCAAATAGGGATACAGATGGTCAACAAACATTAAATCTTAAACTGAAACAAAATGAAGAGGGTGTTGAGGTTGTAGCAACAATTTTTAATTTTGATACTTGTAAAAGGGCTCTTGTGGAGATGGTGGTCATTGATGAGTTGCCATTTAGATTTGTCGAGGGTGTTGGGCTTAGAAGATTTTGCAATCTCATGTAACCCAATTCACACCAATTCCCTCTCGTCAAACCATATCTAAAGAAATGCTTAACATATTCAAGAATGAAAGGGATAAGTTAAAGAAGGCCATGAAGGGTCGTAGAATTTGCTTTACTACGAACATTTGGACATCTATTCAAAATTTGTGTTACATGTGTTTGACTGCTCATTTCATTGATGATAACTGGAAACTTCAAAAAAGAATCATAAATTTTCAACAAGTTAAGGATCACAAAGGAGAAACATTGGGTCGAAAAATTGAAGTCGCGTTTGATTGAGTGGAACATTGATAGCATATTCACCTTAACAGTTGATAATGCTAGTTCCAATAATCTTACCATTCAATATTTGAAAATGATAACCAAAGATTGGAAGGGGACTATTTTGCAACATGAGTTTATTCATATGCGTTGTTGTGCACATATCCTTAATCTCGTTGTGAGTGTTGGGTTGAAAGAAATGGATGATTCTATTGCCAACATTAGACTTGCGGTGAGATATATGAGGTCTTCTCCTCATAGGAATAATGTTTTTAAGAAGTGTGCGGCCACACTCCAACTTGATTCAAAAGCTTTTGTATGCCTAGATGTACCAACTAGGTGAAACTCTACCTATTTGACGTTAGAGGCCGCCGAAAAGTATGAGAAGGCTTTTAACCGATTGAAGTTTGTGGATTCCAACTTTGAATCTTATTTCAAGGATGTTGATGGTGGCATAAGGAGAAGTCCGAATGAGTTGGATTGGAAAAAATGTAGAATTTTTTTGAGATTTCTAAAATTATTTTATGTTGCAACTAAGAAATTTTTTGGGTCTCTCTTTGTTACTTCCAATGCTTTTTACAAGGAAATGTTTGTTATTGAAAGCAAAAGTAACCAATTAATTTTGGAGGAGGATGATACTTTAAGCACAACGACAAAGACTATGAAACTAAAGTTTAGCAAGTATTGAGGGGATGGAAGTAAGATCAATTTGTTGTTGTATGTTGCGGTGGTTCTTGATCCTACCAAAAAAATGACATACTTGGAGTTTTGTTTTTCCAATTTATTTCTTGGAGATAATAAGAAGGTGGAAGAGATGATAGACAAGGTTAAGAGTTGTTTGAGTCGTTTGTATAGCCATTATGTTACACTTTACCCTTCAAATGAGAAACTTTCAAGTGTGAGTGAAGTTGTGAATATGGTGGAAGATGATGATGATGATCCCTATTCTTTAGTTGACTCCCAATTTAATTCCTATTTGGAGGGGCGATGCACTAGTGGATCTGAGTCGGAATTGGAACAATATTTATCCGAGGTTGAACATTTTGCAAAGAATCAAACATTTGAGATTTTAGATTATTGAAAGGTGAATGCAACCAAATATAGGGTGTTATCATAACTTGCAAGGGATGTGTTGGCCATGCCTATTTCTACTGTTGCATCGGAGTCGGCTTTTAGAACAGGAGGGCGTATTCTTGATCCATTTCGTAGTTCACTCTCGCCTTCTATGGTTGAAGCTCTTGTATGTACTCAAAATTGGCTTCGAAGCAACCTTTTAATTTCTCTTCGAAAGACGATAGATGACGTGGAAGAATTTGAACAATATGACTCGGGTAAATGAGAATTTATTTATCTTCATTTTTATTTGTATTGTTCATTTTCTAATGTAAGTTTTATTAATCTTCTCTTGTTGACTCGTAATTAGGTACTTTGGAGTCAAGCTCATCTTCAACTTCAACCTATAATGTTGATGCTATAATTGATGTCTAATATCCATTTGCTCATTGGTAATTTTTTCATATACTCAACACATTTTCTTACTATATTGAGATGCAATATATAGACATTGTTTATCTTTTCATTTCTTACTATAATTGAAGATTAAAATTTATATTTTTTCAATTTATTTTTGTGTAGGGTTCATCAACCAAATGCATGGAATTAGAATTGAAATTGTAATTGGAATTTGTGAAAGTTGGATTGGATAGGATTCATGAATATGAAGTTTCATATCTTAGAAATGTTTTATGGGTTTGGATTGGATGGGTTTGTATTTCATGGGTTTGTATTGAATGAAGTTTGACAATATATATATTTTTTATTGCGTTTTGGTTTTGGATGAATGTAAGTTAATGATTTTTTTTTTTTTTTTTTTTTTTTTTTTTTTTTGGCATTTTGGATGAATATAAGTTAATGAAGAATTACTTTTTTTTTTTTTTTTTTGTATTTGGGTTAGGAATGATGAATGTAGGATTTTCTATGTAAGATTTTTTTATTTGGGTTATGAATTATGAATGTAGAATGAATGCAAGTTAATGATGAATGTAGATTTTGAATGATTTGTTTAAGTTACGAATTGAATTTGTTGTGTTTTTTATTTTATAAGTTTTTTTATAAGTTTTAATTCATTAATTATTAATGTTTGAGCATTTTAGAAAATATGAGGAAAAATGTCCAAAATAAAGATTGACAAAATGGGAGAAAAAAAAGGTTTAAAAATAAATTTTTGAAAAAAAAGTTCAATCCGCAAATCGCCCGCAACCGCCCGTACATCTGCGAACCCTATCCGCACAAACCGCATTGCAGGCGGTTGCGGGTTGACTTTTTTTTAAACCGCATAGATGCAAGCGGGTCCAAACCGAACCGCGGACACCCCTACTAATAACATATAGAAATTTCAGAATTTTCTGACATCAAAAGTATTTTAAAAAAATACAAAATCAAAACGGTTTTGCACAAAATTTTGCACAACCAAGCACCCGAGCACTACTTGGTCCAAGAATTTTAGAAAATTAGTACAAAAGAGTTTGACTTCAAACTTTTACCAAACATGATATATTCATTTATGACTTTACATAAAACTTTTATAAAATCTCCTCTTGTGGGTGTTTGAGAATTGAGTTTTTTTAGTTAGAGAGTATTGTTGGAGAAATTTTTTTTTATGTTTGGGAAGATAATTGGGTTTTTTTGTGATTGGATGTGATGTTTGTGAGAGAAAAAGTGAAATGATTATAGGGTTTGATGAGATATTTTGTTTGGATTTATTTTTTTTAATTTTGCAACTAATTTGTCTTTTAGTGAAAAAAATATAAAAAAAAAAAGACCTAAAAAATTTGTTCCCAAACACAGCAGTTATAGATATAAATATACATGCAAGTTATAATTTTATAATACCATAGATATTTTAACAATCGGATATAAAAGAAATGTTATTATGTGTATCCCAAAAATGCAAAAATACACTCTTTGTAACTATTTGTACCATGAATTATAAAATGGTATAATGTTTTTCACCATAAAAATATATTTTCGTTTGATGGTATATATCAAGAATATTCGTAATTCTCTCATGATAATAAAATAAATAATAATAATAATTATTAATTATAAACAAGTCGTGATTTAATCAATTTGGTCTAAAAAAAAGGAAGTTTAAAAATCTAAAATAATTCACCAAGTGAGACTAGAGTATGAAATAATTTTAAATGGACTTAAGGTGATCTCCACCATTTACATAATTAAATATAAGCCAAAATAATTAAGTATGGGTTAATCAAATAAAACTCAAAAATTAAATTTTATATACAGATTTAATACTTAGAAACCAAGGATAATTAAAATTAAAAAAATTACCGAGTGGCCTCACAAAGTCGAAATCAAAAGGTAACGTAATTCGTTTTCACCAATTTAAATAGAATGATCCACGATATCACAATTATAATAATAATAACAATATAATTATATGATTTGGAAATTCATACCAATCAAACTCCAACCAATACCCAAGCCCACAAACATATTAAGAAGATTACCAAAAAACTATCGAAAAAGAAGAAATATAAATTGAATTTGATTCAATTCATTACAATTTCTCTTTTATTTTATTTTTGTTTCTATGGTTACTTCAAATATTTAAATGATACTAGTTATTAATTTAAGTGATTTAAAAATAATTTGAAAGAGAGAGAAAGACTTTCTTTTGTAAAAAAATAAATAAACAAATGAATAGAGATAAGCTACTCCACGTATCGGTCATGAAGTATTATTCACGTGCCTGGGATGTTGAAGAGTATGTTTAATTCTATTAAATAACTATGAAGAGTGGAACCTAAATATTAAGGGAGAAAATTCAAAATCTTACAACTAAATTAACCATTAGGTGGTGAGAAAGAGAGAAATACAAGTTAAAACCGTCTCAAATCATCTAAATTATGATTTGATTATTTATCAATCTGTCATTTACGATTTGATTTATAACTTTAGTTTTGGAACCGCGCACACCCCATCAACAAAGAAACCTACAATTTTAAGCTGGTGTTTATCGATTGTAGATTTAGATTGATTGGCACTATAGCCTAGTGGTGACCAATTATAACTCTGCCAATCATCAAGAGTTCCAGTTTCTTCATTTATTTATGAGCCTTATTTTTCACTGTTTTATTAAAGTTTCTCTATCTCATTTTAATTTTTTTAAATATGAATTATGTATTGTATTTAGTTTTATTATAATTCATTAAATTTTATTGTAATATCATATAATTTTTTTTATAACCTTGCCATTTTAGGAAATGAGTTGAGTAATCTTAGCCTTAACTAACTTTTTTACCCTTAATCAACAAAGAAATGTTTTATTGATGGAAATGACAAAAACAATACAATCATCAATAAAGATTGGAAAATTATGCGGAACGACAAAAGTTACAAGAATTTTAAGTCTATGGTGGATGTGTTGTCCTGGATTGTTGACCCGACTTGAGTGTGATTTTTTGCACTTATCGTTTTTGTTAGACATGTTGTATTTTGATGATTGTTTTCTATTTTGTTTTAATTTTGTTTTGATTTATTTGGATGAACAAAATAGATTGAATTCTCATAATTTATTTCATGATATTTTGGCTTTTGTAAATTTTGTGGAGGATTTATTATCTTAATTTTTCTTTAGGGACTTGATTTTTGTATTCTTTGCATTTTCTTGATACTTTTCTAATAAAGTTCGCATATTTATCACAAAAAAATAAAATAATTATTCCATGATATTTTTATCCTTGTTTACATCCTAATCATGCCTTTCTTGAGCTCAAAATGAGGCTTAAACAGGTATCAAACTAGTGCACTAGAGCAGCAGAACACAGAAGGCCGAAAACAACACACGGTAGTTGACCTGCCGGACGACCGGTTAGGCCATTTTTCGGCAAAATTCTTCTACAGCTCTGTGCAGGCTTGGACAACAGGGCGGACATCCAGGAGGACGACCGGCCAAGGCATTTCGGCCTAGTTTCGTTCTAGTTCAGTTATGTTTTGCTCCGGACGTCAGACCAACAGTATGCTCGACGACTGCAGACAACAACCTTGACGACCAGGACTTCGTGGGACATCTGGTCAAACATCCGAGCGGACGACCCACAAACATAGAACCTCACTTGGGACATTCGAGCGGAGTTCCACTGTGTCGAGAAGTTATATATATCAGACAGATCTTGTGAAGAGAAAACAAAGGTTTTTTATTAGATGACCCATCACCCAACTGGCAAAACACACATGGATGTCCGGGAATATCTAAGCAATCAATTTTTTATCATCCTCAGCCATCACCAATCCACCTCTTCAACGGGAGGAAGATAATGGGCACTGTCAGAACAAATAGAGCACTCAACTATGTTATACATAGATAGGGCTGAGCAAGGAATCCGTAAAATCTGTAATCCGATCCAGTCCAGTCCAATCCGATAGGTTTGGATTGATTTTTTGAATCCGTGGTTCAATTCCGGATTGAAGAATTAAAAATTCGTAGTCCATGGATTGGTTCCGGATTGAACCCCACGGTTCCTTGGAACCGATCCGGACCGTATACAAATAGTCTATATTTTTATTATACATCCTCCCCCATAGTATCTTCTCTTATTCTATATAAAACCTAAACTCAAACCTAAACCCTGTATAATATCTTCTTTTTTACTTTTGTTTGTTAGTTTTTAGTTTTATTTGTAATGGTCTAAATACTTATCGTGAAACCAGTTTTCTTATGATTGTTTAAGTTCTAAAACATTATGTCACTATTATAGAAAAACATGTTGTTATTATGGAACGAATATAGCGCTATGTTTATATTTTTATGAAATTAAAGTGTTATATATATATTTTTTGTTATTTAATTATGTGAATCCGTGGTCCTAAACTGATCCAATCCGTGTTTAAACGGATTGATTCGGATTGGTTCCATAATTTAAACGGATTGGATTGGTTCCGATTTTTCAGGAACCGTAGATAACGGATTGGTCATGATTTTACCCCAATCCGATCCAATCCGGACCATGCTCACCCCTATACACAGAGCTCTGAACAAGTAGCAAACAGAGCAGCGAATACAGAGAGATATACAACGTGCTATACACATTTTTGATTCTTTATCAATCACACATTCTTCATCTCTCTGATTCTCTAAAGAGTTCTTCAACTGAGATTTCCTTCTCCTTCAGAAATTATATACTAAGCTTTAGCTTCAAGCATATACACCTGTGAGAGGTTTTTACTAATATAACTTCGAGCTTCAATATTGTATATCTATCTTTGAAAGATTATTGTTGTAGCTTTCTTTGAAAGCAAAAACCTTTATTTAAATCTTGTAAGAGTGTAGTGTACTCAGTGTTCTTGACTCTTTGAGTGTGATTGAGAATCATCTAAGGAGGGCAAGGTTTTGGACTTGGAAAGTCTATGTAAAATCTGTGAAGGATTGCTCCATTTGTGAAGAGGTTGCTAGCACCCCAGTGAAGCTAGAAGATAGTGAAAAATCTCAAGTGGAGCTTGAGGAGTGGATGTAGGCTTGGTTCAAGCAGAACCACTATAGATCTGTTTGCCTCATTTTCCCTTATCTCTTTAATTTGCTGCACTGCTATAGCTATTTCTGATATCCTATTTGCCATCATTGTGCTAATCTATTTAACTGATATGGCTATATAATCTTGTGCTATCCACTTCAATTGATTTGACAAAACTCTCTGTATTAAATTCTTTCACTGATATACGCTACAAAAAATTAAGGTTTCAGAGACCAAAATTTATGGACAAAATTATTTTTGAGGGACCAAATATTTTTGTTGCGAAAAATGTTGTTATTATATTTTTAGCAACACAAATTAGACATTAGTGATGAATTATTATCTTTTTGAGACTAAATTTTTTGTCTCAAAAAATAAACCATTTTGAGACCAAATTATTTTGTCTCTAAAAGTCTATTTATTAGTAACATTTTCAAAATTTTGTCGTTAAAAACCTTATTTTTTATTTTTTTTGGACGACCTTTTAGCGGCTATTCTCATGACAGTAAAAATTGGTCCCTAAATACCTTTTGCAACAAAATTTTCACTTTTAGAGATCAAAATATTTGGTCTCTAAAACTCTTATATGTTGTAGTGATAGTTGTTTGAGTATTTGCCAATACTGTGGCAAATCATCAAATCTTCTCATTTACCTGATTTAGTTAAATCCTTTGCTAATCTATCTATATCAGAATCTGCTAAGCATTTAATCTTATTCATATTTTGCTTCAGTTGATTTGCATACTTCACTGTTAAGTTCGTCTTAAGCTTGATCATTAACTATTAATTAGCTTTATATCATCAGATAATATTTTGCTATAGTAGTTGCATTTTTCATTGGGGTAATATTAATTTAATTTGTAGAAACCTAATTCACCCCCCTTAAGTTGCTTTTTGGGTAACAGTTTTACTTTTGAAGCCTCGAGTATCCTGTGATATGTTGGTATAGAAGACTGAACTCAATTTAACCTTCTTGATGATTGAATGAATTAAAAATTTGGAGTTTTAGCCGTAAGGAAGAAAAATAAAGAAGTAGAATCACATCGAGACGATCAGGCTAGAACAGGTGGGCCCACACATGTGACAAGTAGGCCCTTATTACGGATTAGTGCAGCAGAACTTGCGGTTTTTGCGAAGGGATCCCACACATGCAGCCGGAGGGCCCGCACCTGTGGCAAAGAGGAGTCAGGCATGCGTTTTGTTTTTGTTAATATTATATAATAACCTATCCTATTATAATATGTTAGTGTATAATATTATATAATAGGTTATTATAATATGTTAGCATTATAATAGGTTAGTGATTGCTTGCTTTCATCATTAGTGTTTCTTTTCTGTAAGCCTTTCGGCCACTTTCGGTAAGCTGCTCAATGGCTCCTCCAAATTATGTAATCTCTCCTCTATATAAAGGAGTTAACAACACAGATACCATACAAATAATAAAAGAGATACACAATTTCGCTCTCTTTCTCTATATAATTATTTTAACTTGGTATCAGAGCAGGTTTAGAACCTAATATTTTCGCTTCCCCGGCGGGCGGCAACCTCACCTTAGCCGCCCGCTGGACCTCAACCTAGTCCGCTCGAATTTTCTATACACACCTTGAAACTTCCTTTCTTCAACCTGCTGAGTGCACTACTGTTCAGTCGCTGGAGACCACCGCCGCTTGCACGTCGATGTCCCTTTGCCGAAGCTCCGTCGCGACACCGGCCTTCCTTGCATCTGGTTTCAATCCTCTGCACATAGCCGCATCTCTCTCACGAGACACACCCAACACAAACCAGCAGCTCACACACACCCATCACCTCTCCCTCTCGGCAACTCTCTCTTCCAGGAAACACACAGACAACCTCACCACCCCAGCTCCGTCGAATACTACGGACATGCACTAGCTCTCTCTCTCTCTTCTCTCTCTAACACAAACCCAGCATACACACACACACCCATCACTGCCATACACCCAGCTTCACACATCACACACGGCACACACACACACATGCAAAATCGTGGTCAATGAGGACACGCTGCGGCTTCAAGAAAATCTTGTAACTCAAATTCAGATGACGCTGTGGATGAGCTTGATAATGCTAACATAGTGGAAGGAACCTTGTGTTCTATGAGACCTGAGAATAGTTCTGCAGGTGATGTGACGATGGTACAAACAGCTGATGTATTAGTCCAGGAAGAGAGCAGCAAAGTCTTGGACATTTCAGATGAACAATGTAGCTCTTCAGTTGTTGGAGATGACCAAAACGGTGATCTTGCTGAAGTTTGTGACGAAGAGGAATCTGCCCAATGCTTGAAATTGGACTCATTTGAACAGGAGCAATTAACGTCTTCTCCAGTAACATCCCCACAAAGCTCTTCAATCACCGTGCAAGTTGGAGATTCAAATGGTGCTAATGAAAAAAAAAAAAAAAAAAAAACAGCGCGGCCCTGTCCTGTATCCGTGCTCGAGCCAATATTCACGGAAGATGACATCAGCCCAACAACCCACATGCGTTCTCTCTGGCTAACAATAATTTTCACCATCTAACTTTTATTTTATTTTATTTTATTTTAATCACCCCATGTTCCCCACAGCTCCTTTTTTTTTCTTCCACCAAATGATCCCCTTTCTTTTCTTTTCTTTATTCTCCACCGAATTGGAAACCCAATGAGGGAGATATATTGTATTAAAAAAAAAAAAAACACAAAAAAAAAAAAAAATTCCACCCACCAAACAACCTTTCACAGCCACTCTGCACTCAAATCATTTCCCACCACCCCACACCAGCACTCACTTCCCTCTTTTATTTATTTATTTTAAACACTTTTTCACGGAAAGTGAGCCAGCCCTTTTCACATAATTTTCCATTACATTTTTTATTTAAAAAAAAAAAAACAAAACAAAACAAAACAAAACAACAACACATACAAATTTGCACAACAACTTTGTTTTATTTATATTAGGGATCAACCTCAAATAGGTTTCTATCTTCACACCTATTTGAGTTTGAGGGGGGGTTATACACAGTATCATGTATAGGTCGCTCATGGCGCACTCCCTGAGTCGCCCCCTTGGTGCACCACCACAATTTTCTACAACCGGTCCGACATGACCCCGTAAACTGTCCCGACATTGATTCCGGTCAGCTTCTACAACGGTCCGACATGACCCCGTAAACTGTCCCGACATTGATTCCGGTCAGCTTCTACAACGGTCCGACATGACCCCGTAAACTGTCCCGACATTGATTCCGGTCAGCTTCTACAACGGTCCGACATGACCCCATAAACTGTCTTCTACAACGGTCTGACACGACCACACAGTGTCTGCTACATCGGTCCAGCATGACCTCGTAAACTGTCCTGCTACAACGGTCTGACATGACCCCGTAAACTGTCTTCTACACCGGTCCAACATGACCCCATAAACTGTCTTGCTACAACAGTTCGACACGACCATACAGTGTCTTCACCAACGGTCTGACACGACCATACAGTGTCTCCTATCCACTTTTATTTGTCAATTTATTTTCTTGTTTTGTTACTCTCTCCAAACTCAAGTTGGTTAGTGTCTATCCTCCTTGAGTTTGAGGGGGGCTGTTAATATTATATAATAACCTATCCTATTATAATATGTTAGTGTATAATATTATATAATAGGTTATTATAATATGTTAGCATTATAATAGGTTAGTGATTGCTTGCTTTCATCATTAGTGTTTCTTTTCTGTAAGCCTTTCGGCCACTTTCGGTAAGCTGCTCAATGGCTCCTCCAAATTATGTAATCTCTCCTCTATATAAAGGAGTTAACAACACAGATACCATACAAATAATAAAAGAGATACACAATTTCGCTCTCTTTCTCTATATAATTATTTTAACTGTTTTCATTACCTTAGACCGCACATGCGGCTAAAGACACATCTTGTAGACACTCTATTTTGACCGACCATTAAAACTTAGGCGCTTGAAATGTTTCCCAATGATGAGAAGCATCATAATTTCAACCTTAGAGATACTTGAACTTGTTAGAGATGTTGTGTTGCCATTTTCGTACCAAAAACTGTTTTTAGTCAAAATTATCGTTTTTGGTCTCATCTTGAGGGCCTAATTTCACCTAGAAAATGTTAGAATTTAAAAATATCTATTTCGCACAAAATTGTATCCGTTTGAATTATATTTCCAACGCCACTTGATTCACCTTAATCCGATATCGGATAAGAGAGATATGACCAAAATACGAAAGTCTGGTGGAGATGTGTGGCCACACATGGGTATCGCGTGGCTTGTATGGTTGTACGTCCTACCGATGCCAGATTTTGGTTTTTAAGTGCTATTCCTTCCAGTGATGCAAGGAGAATGCGATGGGCCAACCTTAGGATGACCTAGGATGTTCCCCAAGTATCCCCTAAGCCTATAAATACAATCCCTCCCCCATTCTTTGAAAGATTTCAAGTTTTAGCCAACTTTGAGTGAGTTTTGAGAGAGAGTAGCCACCTCCCTTCTACCTAAACCCTAGAATCCAAGAATAACCTAACCCCATGGTAGCTTTTCGACCTAAAAGTGCATCTACGTTTTTGAAGTAAAGTGAATCAAAGTGAAAGCCAACCTTGAGGGAAGCATTCAAGCAAGACTTCTCGCCTTTATATATGCTCTTTAGTTTGATATTCAAACCAGCAGGTAAGTCTTCCATTTTCCTGTATTTTGATAATGTTTTAATTATGTTTTATATAGATGATCATGATTAGGTTGTTAGCAAGCACATAAGCATCATGTAGGTTTGCTTATGTGCATGTTTTTCGCTTTATTTTATATGTTTTAGTTAGGTTATACTTGCTGCATGTTTGGTTAGTTTGTTCATGATATAAGCATGCATATGGCTCAATATAAATATTGTATAATATTCTAATAAAAAAAATATTGTATAATATTTAGCATGTTTGATTTTATTTGTTAAGTGCTTTATTTGCATTAAATCATAATTAGTAGACTTAAACGGGGCTTAGGTTCATGTTGTGTGTGTTTAGTTACATGTTTAGGTTCATATGTACTATTTAATTCATATCATGCATGTTTGACGCTTTGTAGTGAAATTCTAATAAGTTTTCTTGACTTTCATAGCATGTTGTTCTTCAAATAAAGCAAGTTATGTGCTTTTTAGTGATCTATTTAGTGTTTTGAATTTTTTTGTGAATATTACTTGATTTGGATTATGTTTATGTCATATAAGTTAAAAGCTCTCTTTTTTATAAAAATCATCAACTCTTCTTACTTCCCATCCTCATTTCACAAAAGTTTATAAGCCTCTTATTGATTTCAAATTTATTTCCCCTGATTCCAAATTCTCATTACGCACAACAAATTATCAATTCTCTCTCTAGTCATTAAAACTCAACTAAGTCAATTTATAATCATAATCCAACACCCTCTTCATTTCCCTGAAATCTCGATTTCATGACAATCGTTACAACTCAACAATTATAAAACCATCAACAATAATAAACGAGTAATGTTAGGGATCATAAAAAAAAATCATGAAAATGATCATAAAAGATTCTCCACCTTTAGATTACACACACAATAAAACACCACACACTAATCAAAGGATGAAAGATTTTCATGATGCATTTTATGATACTTTTTTTCATGATCCCTAGTATTATTCATAATTAACACAAATAAAATTCATGATCACTTTCTTTATTTTTCTCTTATACCCATTTTCACATTTCTAATACGCAATACTCCATATAGTTCAAATAATGTTAAATCAACAACTTTCATCTTTTTCTCATAACCAATAGACAAACAATTAGGGCTTTTTACTTTAAATCATATAAATATGTTCATCAAACATATAATCTCATGGATTCACAACAAAACATAAGATTTAACTCCAAACCATGAAACCCTAACCCTCATCACATTCTTTTAAGAAAAGAAAAAAAAAACACCCAACAATTCAATTTTTTAATGCAATAAAAACTATCGCATGTCTATCTATAACGAGGTTTTGAAAAGGAGTAAAGAAATTCCTATCTCAAAGAGAAAAAAATGAGTAAAAGCCCATAAACCAATTTCGCTGGAAATCGATCTTCACCAGTCAAAATGTATGTAACGCCCCAAAATGAATGGCAATAAGACTCTTTTCTCAATAATAAATAAATGACAAGCATTCTGATTATAATGTCCTTCCATTTCATATGATGCAGATATACAAAAGTTAACACATGTGATTATACATTCATAAGTCCTAACCCCGAATTTATAGTATGTGTTATAATGAGAATTATGAAATCAAAGTTAAACAGATAATAAATGCCTTAAAGGCTTACAATTTCCCAAGACAATGCTTGAATACAACAAAGATGGATTTAAAATCCAATACAGTTAAAAGCCCTTGGCTTATACAAAACAAATACATCAGATAATCAAAAAGAAACCTTCAGCTCCAAGTTCCTCCCAAGCTATGATCTTGGTGGAGACATATCATCAACACCTGAAAATGGTTTCCCATATAGAGTGAGCCAAAGCCCAGTAAAAATAATTAAACACAATATATGAATCTTAACAAAGATATAAGCTTAATGCATATGCAATGCTCGTGCCAAAACATTTTATATTTCTTTTCAAACCATGTAATGCCAGATTAATGCCACAATTCATAAAATCATTTCCTATTATAATAGAAAACAGGTTAGCGAATCACAATCTCCAGGAATGTCAAAACAAATACAACCTTTCACGGAAATTTCATTCGTAGGAAATCGTCGATCGGCACCCACGTAAACATAAGCTATACAAGCACTACTATTGCCATTTCACGGAAATTTTGTCCGCAAGATCGGCACCTATGTAAACACACAATTTTTAGGACTTTCAACATGGATACACATGCCAACTTATTTCAACGAGACAACACTTACTTCCCAGATTCACCCATTTTTTCTCGAAACAATGCACATTTTCAATGTAGTACATATGCAACAATGCTCAATGCAAATGATAAGAAATTAGTTTTAATTCACCTAATCCTCATGCAATTTCTACAACAATCATAGCTCTCCTCTACCGATAGTCCAAAACAAATATCTCTAAACAAATAGATAATTTTCATAAAGATAAACTTCTAAATTCCAAGATGTAAGTGGTAATACTTACCTAACTCCATCATCCTCGTCAATATCAACTCAATTTCATATTTCCAACATCAATTCTGATTATTTATACAAAATCAACATTTGAGATATTTAGGACAAAATCCCTTTTTCTTCTAGAGAGAGAAGCTCTAGATCTAGGTTTTTTAGAATGTTTAGAGAGAGAAAGATATGAAAAAGTGATCTAAAAAGTGACTTTCATGGACTGATATACGCGCAGACCGCTCGAGCGCAAAAAGTGTCGCTCAAGCGACAGACACAGTAAGTGTGACCGTTCGAGTGCACAAAGTGACCGCTTGAGCAAGAATACAAACTCACAGAATTTTTATAGATAGAGGACCATCGCTCGAGCTCAAGAATGACCGCTCGAGCGCAAGAAATGTCGCTCAAGTGAAGAAGCCAAAATCTGAGCAGAAACCATTTTTAAAAACTAACTCCCGACCTATTCCAAACGCAACCAAGACACTCCAATAACCAAACTCAATGAAAAATAAGGATAAATAAGACATGAGCAATTATATAAAACAATAAAACCCGGATCCAGAACATCAAATGGGTCGAGTTTAAACCAGAATCGTTATAATGTAGCCCTTGGAATGCTCGTCGTTATGGAACTAGTACCAAAATCTCTATAAATCTTGCTATATCAAGAGAAGAAATGAGGATGAGTGGATGTTTTTAAAGAGAGATGAGAGAAAAGAGAAAATAAGAGTTTAGAAAAAGAGAGAGATATGAAAAAGTGATGAAAATGGAGGTGTGTGATCAGATTTGAGAGAGAATAGTCAGAAATTCGAAGCAGAAAACATGTCTAGCCGCACGTGCGAAAGTCCATGTTGCAAGTGTAGGATCTCCCAACTGCACGTGCGGGTTCTCCCAATCACCAACCCAAGTTTGCAATCTTGCTTTTGCACGTGCGAGACTCACTACCACACGTGCGAAGCCTCTCACCTTACCTAGAAAACTCCAATTGGCCTGCACCAACCACACGTAGGGTCTACTTACCACACGTACAGGCCCACCTGACCAACCTTGATCCTCCCAACATGATTCCATGGCTTCGTTTTTCGTCCTTACGTGAGGAAACTCAAAATTTTAACTCGGTCTTATGTTAAGAAGATTAAACAATTCAAATTCCCAAACATTGATGAGATACAACCCTTCAAGGTTTTGAAAAAAGAAAATTGTAAATCCGAAAGGCACGTTCAAGTTGGGTTTAAGACCTGGGACTTCACAATAGATGAGTGAAACTTGGACAGATAAGTGACACGTGGACAGATAGAGGACATTTGGACGGATAAATGACAGTTAACTAGATAGGGGTAATATGATCTTTCATATTATTGTTGTTCATATGGCCTTAAAAGATTCACCCTTGATCCTAATGACTTAATAAGAAATGAACCTTTAGACTGAGTTCCCAAAAAAATAAATAATTTTGTTTAGGTTGGATAATACTACAAAACACACCCATCAAAAAAGGATGTACCATTTTACAAGTAATGATAATTTGTGGTGGTAATATCACAAGTGTCATAAGAGTTTGTCTCGATTTGGTAACTCTTTCGCAGCCTACACTGAAATACAGTTTTACCCCTAGATGTCCAGTCAACTGTTGTGCTTTAACACATTCAAGGACAACCAACTAACTCTAGTTCAAGTGGCATTTCACTCCTAACTACAACTCATCCGTTGATTCTTCAACAAATTACTTTTTAATGGATCATAACTAACTACCTTTATGGCATAATAAAAAAAAAAATTCTTCGATCATAACTAGAATTACAATCAAAATAGGTCATAACTGAATCATAACTAATATTATAATGTATCATAAGCAAGCAATAATTAAGGCATAATCAAAGTTCTATTTAGTCTTAACCAAAGTAATAATCACACCACACCAAATCGTAATTAATATTATAATAAGTTATAATCAAGTCACCATTAATATCATAATGGGCCATAATAAATAAAATAAAATAAAAACAAACATAAAAGTTATAATTAGAATATATTGTACACATTTTTTTCCCTAAGATGTGTGTGATAGAATTTTCCTGCTTTAAGAAAAATCATTAGGTAGTTCATAGGTAACATTTGACAATACATCACACTAATCATTAAATATTATAGTCTATTTTTTTCTTATGACACAATACAAAATTACCAATCATAGGAGCACCCCAACCTAGCCATTGCCTAGAACCACCAAATAATTTGCCGTGCTTTAGTGAAGTATAACATCAAACGAGCTGCCAATAATGGAGAATCGGAAAATTTGAATGGGCCTAAGCTAAGCAAAGCACATATTCTCTCTCTCAGTAAATCTCACGCTAGAATTTCACAGCTTCTTTATCATGCTTTCTCGCAGTTCTTTCTCTCTAGAATAATTTTTATATGCAGATAAGATATATATATCATGTTATACCTTTTATTATTATGTTTGAATTTAATAATAGAAGCTACTGTATTTAGGTTGGGTATTTAAGAAAAGACATACATTTGTGATTAACGAAAGATAATACACGCGCTACTACTAGAATAAGGATTCTCTGTCTCCAAATATCCTTGTTCTTTGCCCCAAATCACTTATAATTATTGTATCATATGAAAATCTCAAGATTTAAGAATTTCAAGAAATATCCAATGATTATGAATAATTTGAGACAGGGAAACAGGATTTTTGAGTACAGGGATCCTTGGCCCTGAGTAAGGATCCATGTCCCAAATATTGTTGTTCCTTATCCTAAATTATTTATAACTATTGGATCATATGAAAATTCTAAAATTTAAAAATCTCAAAATATATTTAATAATTGTAAGCAATTTGAGAGAGGAGGAGAACATATTTGGGTACAGGGATCCTTGGGCCTAGTATTGGCATACAAAAATTTCTATACTCTCTAGATGGATATAAATATGCATAGGACGCAATTCAATTCACCGTTTGAGACAGAGCTGGGGGTGTCAGAGCACACCACAGACACAGAGCATCTCCATCCAATGGCGAAACACCAACAGAGCGAAGGAACCTCCTCGGTGGCGGCCGATCTAGTGGACTTCTTGAACGCTTCTCCCACGGCATTCCACGCTGTTGGTAATGCTAATGCTCTTCTATTTGCTTTGTTTTTGTCTCCATTAAGGCCTGTTCTGTTTGGTTGTTGAGAAAAACTGTAAGAGGAAACAAAATAAATCAACAAATGAATTGGAACTCAATAAAACAACTGTCCAGGCTCTTTTTGTATGTTTTTTTCTCAGCAACCAAACGGTAGTAGGACTTGGTTTTCTTGTCTTGATTGGTAAATCATAATTAATTTGGAGTTGCTTAATCATTGCTCTGTTAAGCAATAATAATAATAATAATAATAATAATTTTTCAGACGAAGCCAAGAAGAGACTGACTAGTGCTGGATATGAGCAAGTTTCGGAGAGAGAAGATTGGAGTTTAGAAGCCGGAAAGACCTACTTCTTTACAAGGAATCACTCTACCATTGTCGCTTTTGCAATCGGTAAAAAGTATGTGCCATTTGTCACAAAGTTCAACAATACAAACCAAAATTTAATAATGATTTGTGATTCAAGAATATCATATCTTTCATTGTCCTGCATACACCTTATAATGTTTAAGCTAATATTTGGTTCACTGGAATGAAACAGAATGGAATGATCATTGCATCAATATGTTCATTCCCACGTTTGGTTGACTAAAAAACTAATGACTTTTTTTGGGTGAATAAAAAAAATGCGTAAGTTTTTATATATATAATTGAAGATTTGGCCGATATCATGGATTTTTGTTCAGATATGTTGCGGGAAATGGATTCCATGTAATTGGTGCTCATACTGACAGTCCTTGTTTGAAACTGAAGCCCATTTCAAAGGTAATCTCACATTTGCTTAGTTGTAAACTGCAAACATCATTCGCTTCGCTTGGTGTTAAAAATTTATGTGTCATTTCATTCAGGTATTGAAAGGTGGGTATTTGGAAGTTGGTGTCCAAACTTATGGAGGTGGTTTATGGCACACGTGGTTTGATCGGGACTTAACTGTTGCTGGAAGGATGATAATAAGAGAACGGAAAGATGGTAATGTTTCCTACTCGCATCGACTAGTTAGGATTGCAGAGCCCATAATGCGAATCCCAACTTTGGCAATTCACTTGGACCGGTACTTTGTTATTATATTCAGTTTGATGCTTGTTTTTGGATGTTATATGTTTTGTTTATGGGAATTCTATCCTTCCTGTTCCTCACTAAGGACATATCTGTTTGCATTTTGTTGGACAGGGATGTTAATGATGGATTTAAGGTGAACACACAGAGTCATCTTGTTCCAGTCTTGGCAACATCAATTAAGGTAATTTTGGAATCAGCCAAGTACAGTACAGTTCGTATTTATGAATTTAAAACTCTCATCTTAAATTTTTAAATGTAGCAAATAGTTAGAGCACATATATCCTTGCTATAGATCATTTAAAAGGATGAGCAAGTGGAAATTTAGATTTAAACTAATCCAGGGAATTCTTGAAGAGTTAAATATGTTTTCTTAATACTAACATTTGACAAGAATTATATTAAACTATTTGAAATATGAAGGATTAGGATCAAATTCAGTATTGGGATGAGTTCATGCATCATGTGTTCCTGTTATATGAAAATCCATTTATATCAACAACTAGTCAAATAGAAATGAACCATCGTCCAGTTTCCAGAAAATCAGCAAGTCTATAGCATCAGTGTTTTTCGTGAGCATTAAAGCATCGAGTACAGACAGTTAGAGTAGCTGGAAGTTTGCATTGCAATACAGGAATGCCACTGAAACGGTGTGGAAAAATATGACAGCATGTGGTTAACTGAAATGATGACCTTAGATAGAGTTCAAAGGCAAAATAGGATTTGTATAGCTGCCCAAATTAGTTGGTTTAGGGCTTTATCAAGTTGAGTTTGTACATGCCATTACACTGTCATATAGACTTCCAACGTGCTTCATCTAAGCTTTAACCTTTTTTTTTTTTTGGTCGGCGAAAAGAAGACTTTATTGATGAAATATTTTTAAAATTACATCAATAAAGAGGAGCTTGGAGCTAAAACAAGCTCCAACCTCCTAGTTGGTGAGAAACCAACGAGCACAACAAGCGGAGGAAACAAAAACCAGAAAACCAGAAATATAAGGCACAACAGCACCAAAGCCAGAGCAAGCAGTACAGCACTCTTTTAAACACCAAACAGATCATTCCCTAAACATCTAAGCTTTAACCTTAGAGTTATGTTTAAGCAATAAAGGAATGATTGTGTCTTAATACAACTATAATATCAATGTAAATCTAGTCATTGCATGTTTATTATGTTGAGGAATGAATTTAGGGCTTCAATGTGAAGAACTTTGTCCTCTCAATCAAATCTAAGGGCAGTGGGCTTCGTAATGACATTGGATCACAATCACTATGATGAAGTCTGTGAAATTAGGTCAAATATTTGGAATGGTGGAAGAGAGAAGCTGGGTGGTCAATCTTTTAATTGGTGGATCCTTTTTTTCTTTTCGCAGCAAGAGACTGGAATTATATTAATTGCCAATTATAAATTCAATAGGTTTAGCTTATGCATCTTTGAAGTCAATGGAAGTCATTTATGGTAGTCTTTGACTAACAATTTGCTTAATCTAACCAGGACTCCAGGCAAGAATTATTGTTGGGCATTAGCCTGATTCAAAAACAAATGGCCTATACCTTATAATCATATTTGGTTAACAGAGCTGATTTATCCCTATGGCAATTGAATTTCACTCAATTAAAAGTTGGAAAATGCTTGTTCTAATATGAGCACAAAAAATGTTATTGTTGAATTATTCAAAAGATGCACAAAATTGGCTTTGTTGTCAACTGCAAAAGGTTCCTTATCAAACTGACCATCTAATGTGGCAATTGAAATCATGGCATATTAGTATTGGGAAAGGACAAGGACCCATCATCTGTTGGGGCAAATGCAACATCATTTCATGGAGGCCGAGTGCTCAATGTAAAACAAAAGTGATGCTATACTGTTTGAAGACAATTTATGTTGGCATAAATATCCACACCAAGCAATCTGATCTCGATATCAATATCATGCTTACCAGTTTGTGTTTGTGTTTAGTCCTTTTATTTATTTATTTTTTGGGGTTGGGCGTTGGGCGCTGGGATTGAGTGAAAATACTTGCCTTCTGTTACAATTCATGATTTCATCCATTCAACTGAAGCTGATGTATTTTGGATAGGCAGAGCTTAATAAAGTGGTTTTCAAGAACAGTCCAGCTGAAAGTGGAAGTTCAACTGATGGAAATAGGTCTAATGAAAAGTCAAAAACTGACAACCAAAAGCACCATTCCCTTCTTTTGCAGGTAGACTGGTCAGCTCAAGGTTTATTGTGGGCTGCTATCCTTGTTATTTTGTTTTTTGACATTTGTGCTGAGATTTTATAGGCTAGAGATTTCATTTACGTAAGTGAATCTCAGCTTGATCGATAGCGATTATGGGTATCCTTTGGTTGTGATTCTTGTGTTCCTTTTCTCCTTTCTTACAGCTTCTTGCAGCTGAGGTTGGTTGTGAACCAGACGACATACGTGATTTTGAGTTGCAAGCATGTGATACACAACCAAGCATAATTGCTGGAGCCACAAAGGAATTCGTTTTCTCAGGAAGACTTGATAATCTCTGCATGTCATTTTGCTCTTTAAAGGTGTGTTGTCATGTAGGCGTCTTTCCTTTTGGTGCAAGTTAAGAGGTGCATTGCTTGAGTTAAAAACTGCTTGTAGTCGCTACTTTTCTTCTTTTTCTTCTCCTATTGTTTATGGTTATATGATTACATTCTCTTTCTTTTCTTTTCTTTTCTTATTTTTATTTTTATTTTTTTCCCCCTTTTTTTTTTTTTAGGTTGGGGGGTTGATGAACCTTTGAATTCATGCAAATTATAGCTCAAAAGTTTTTTATAGAGGTCTTCGAATGAGCAATTATGTAAATTAATTTATAACTCTAGTGCTATTCTTATTACTCCTAGAATAAGAATTTGACATATAAATTGATGGATTAGTTTCTTGTTTTAACACACACACGATTAGTTTGGAAAATGTTGTAGTGTTGAATTTACTTTCATATCTATAGACTTTCTTCATTCCTATGCTTTTTGTCCTTAGAATGGTGCCTTCTTATGATTAGTCAGTATCAGCTAAATGAACCGTGTTGCTTCCATCTCAGATTCTTAAAGTACCATTCATTAGTAACTAGGGATTTTAAATTTTCTCAATCCTCACAAATTCTACATGGCCATTTTTTAATCTAAGTTGAGGTACAAGAAGCATGGCAAAACAGAAATCAAGTTATCAACCCCAAGTATTTTGAGAAAAGGCTTTACTGAATTCCAAATAACTGGCAACCAATAAGATTGCATAGATCTTCCTAATTCAACAATGGAAGGGAGGGGGGCTGTGGGTTAGTTGTCACTTGAGTAATGAGTATGTGCATGTTTGTGTCTATGCATGTGTTTTTGGTCAGGTTCAACTGGCCAATCAAATTGTACTTTGGCACCCTTCAATGTCCTGACCACAAGATTTAGCCGCTTTCCTGACTAAGCAAAATCTGTTGCTTTCTGTCATATCATATGGTAAAGTGTTGCTATATGTGGTACTCTGTTGGTGAATAGATTCAAAAGTCTGTTCGCTTTTGGGCTTAAGCTCCTCTCCACCTCAATCCTCTGAGGGAGTTGACCTTGATTCTTTGGTTGGAAATTGCCTCCAGTCTGACATATCATGTAAAAGGAAACTACTGGAACTGTTCTAGTGTATGAACTGCATAAGGGAATATTTTGGCATGTCTCAAATCTTAAGTTAAGTTATCTTGGCAGATGTTGCACTTTTGGGAACTTGAAAGTTGGAAATGCCAATTATGATGATATAGCCACTAACAATAGTATTGGCAGCAGTTCATCTAGTTTCTTTTATGGATTTTATTTCAGGCATTGATAGACTCTACCTCTTCTGAAAGTAGTCTTGATGATGAGACTGGTGTAAGGGTGGTTGCCTTGTTTGATCATGAGGAGGTTGGATCTAATTCAGCACAGGGAGCTGGATCTCCTGCCATGTTGGATGCTCTATCACGAATTACAAGTTCCTTCAGTACCGATTCTAAGGTAGCACCACTTCCAGTTACATTTTTGCATTATAGTTGTAGTGTACTAACATGTTTACATTTTCAATATTCATAATCAGACTAGTTGAGATCTCCTGAACTTTTCTGTATGAAAATGGGAAATATATATATATATATATATTTGATAAGTAATGAGAAAAATGTGACCTATATATCAAGAAAGGCACCAAGGGGGGTGTCATCCGAATACAAAGGAAAAGCCAACTATAGGAAAATGTGACCTATACTACCAATTTACTCCATAGTCTCTACAAAATCCAAAAAATTGATGTAAAGATGGTTCAACACAGCCTAAGACCTAACTATACAAAAATTGGCAAAATTTTGTCTAGAATATGCCATTTTGAACTAATACTAGAAACACTCATGTGAAATTTCTCCAATAGGGTGTGTTTAAAAATTCCTGGAAGTTCTTGGAAATGTACTTGCAAATGTGCTGTCCACATGTGTTTCACTCTATCGACTTCAAAAAAAAAAATAAAAAACCAAAAACAAAAACAGCTCGTCTTGTGCTTTCAGAAACTAGATAAAGAGAATTTCAATTTAAGTCATTCAATTTCAATATTGGCAAAGCAAATATGAGATTGTCTTGTTCACTGTTTTGCTTCCTATATGGGATCAGTGGATTAAACAATCTGCTGTAATTTCATGATTTGCGAAACCATTTTGAATACATCTCTAGTTTCACAATTTTCACATAAACAATCACTCTTTTTTTTTTTGGGGTGAATAACATAAAAAATCATTCTTTAGTTGGACAAAATGGATTTTAACTTCATGATGGAAAACTTAATTACAATGATTCAGTTTCAGAATCACTGACATTGTCCAGATCTTTACAATGTGGTATCACTCTATTTCATGAGTTCTGTCACTAGAAAATTTATGATTATACAATAAAAGAAGATGGAAGGCAACCTGACTTGTCAAAATTATAAGAAACCAACAATGTATGAAAAATTCATCAATTTGTAAACTTCTGATGATACTGACAAGAGGAGTGTGTGTTGTGAATGCAAATTAAAAATTGCATGGTGAAGTGGGCCACAAGAGATGCTATCAACTTCACTAAATTGGAACAAGTGATGGCCAATATGTTCTTTGTCGTAGTTTTCATTTAGAAGTATGCTGTTTTGTCCTCTTTATATACTTCCTACATAAAGGAAATATGCATTTGGAAGCACTAGTGTTCTTGTATTTGGCATGGAAAATTTGGCAAGGGCTATTCGTTGGCTCTCAGATTGACATGTGGCTTTTAATATGTCCTCATCATTGTGGGTTACCATTCAGTTGCTGGAGAAGGCAATCCAGAGGAGCTTCCTTGTATCTGCTGACATGGCCCATGCTTTGCATCCTAATTATATGGTATGCTCGTCCTGTATTCTGAATTTTTTGATTGATAATTTTTTTTTCCCTGTACATTATAATGTTGTGATGTGGTGTCCTTTCCCAGGATAAACATGAAGATAATCATCAGCCCAAGTTGCACGGTGGGCTGGTTATCAAACACAATGCAAATCAACGCTATGCAACCAATGCCGTCACTTCCTTCATATTTAGGGAGATAGCAATCAAGCACAACCTTCCTATCCAGGTCAGTTTCTTCCCGCTTACTAATTTGATGGTGAAAAAATCTAGAAAACATGTCTGATATATAATAGTAATAATAATAATAAAAAGGGATTTCATTGGATTTGTTGCATTTGGAGATTTCAGTGAGATCAATTTATTCCATTTTATTCTCTCATACTTGGTTCAATTTTTTTCGACTGGAGTAAATTATAACAAAATGAGAGACTCAACCAACTTGGATACTTCATAAACTTCATATTATCCTTTATGTGGACCAAGAAGAACTTGCTTATACTGGACTAAAATGCATGTAATCTGCATTGTGTTCTCCAAATGCACATTGTGTATTTTTGATTATCTGATAGTTTTCATTACTTTAATACCATTTTCATCTCATTAAGGAAGCAAAGCAAAGACACAAAAACAGTGAGGGGAAAATATTTAAAACAAAATAGAAACTAGCACTATATATATATATATATATATTTTCCTTTGTGTCATTGAAGGGTTCAAAATTCAAATATGTGGAATGACATGATGATGCTTCGAATACATGAAATTTTTTAAGAATGTACTTTTGTTATTGCAGGATTTTGTGGTTCGCAATGACATGCCCTGTGGTTCAACCATAGGTCCAATTCTGGCAAGTGGTACAGGGATTCGTACAGTTGACATTGGCGCACCACAACTATCAATGCACAGCATAAGAGAAATGTGTGGAGTTGATGATGTAAAACATTCCTATGAGCATTTCAAAGCCTTCTTCCAAGAGTTTTGTCATGTTGACACCAAGATTGTAGTTGACATTTAGGTCTCAGCCTCACATTTCCTTCGATAATGCATGCTAGTATTTTGTATTGTCAAAACAGTTGGACATCTAGTTTCCACTCCAAGCATATGAAAGATATTTCTAGTGCCATACTCAGCTGAGTTGCCAGGTCGACCGGTGTTGTATTAAACTGTGCAATTTAGTAGAAGTTGCTTCTATGGTTATTAATATGTAATTTGTGGCCAAGTAACATCCAGTCTACTTTTTGTTATGTCATTTTGCAATTCTGTCTAATATAGTATCTCTTGTTTGAGTTTCATTATAAACGTTAGTTAAATCATAAGATAAGTTGGAAAATAATGAAAATGTTGAATTTATTGTCATTTTTGTGTTTCTTCTTATATATATATATATATATATAAACAACAACAACAACAACAAAAGGAAATGGGATCACTGTTGTGCCTCAATTTGAGGTGTATTATGGGCTTATTTTTATAATCCGAACCGTTATTTTATAGGGTTTGTTGAGTACTTCATATCTATCAAAAATCATATTGATCGGATCAATAACTATATGATTGATAACCAAAAAAATAAACAAAATAAAACAATAAGTTTTTCTTTTGAGAAATAGCATAAAAAATATGCAATTCGATCATATAGTTATTGATATTCGATTAATATGATTTTTGGTAAGCATGAAGTACTCAACAAACTTAAAAAAATGAACGGTTCGAATCATAAAAATAAGCGCATAATACACCACAAATTGAGACACAATAGTCACTATTGTGCCTTTAATGAAAAGTTTGAGACAATATTTAGAAGTCAAATATTTCTTTAAAAAATGTTGTTTTCAATGTACTTTTGCACAAAATAAGATTTTTATTTTATTTATAAAAAGAGAATTACAACAATCCATACAGAATATTCAGAAGGAAAATGCTAGCGACCCCAAATAATGTACCAAATGTTTTACCAATTCTCTCACTTGGGTGTGGGATCCACACAAACTCACATGTTTGTGGGTCTCACACCCATGTTAAAAATTTGATAAAACATTTGATAAATTATTTGAGATCGCATTACTCTATTTAGAAAACGCACTGGTGATAATTCACTTGAAATATGGCCCCACAAAAATAACTTTACACGTGCACTATTGATCTAAATTCTAGTTTATTTTCTAGTTGAGTAATGCTAGAGACCCCAAATATTCTACCAAAAGTTTTACCAAATGTCTCACATGGGTGTAGGACCCACACAATGTAGGTCCCATGTAACATTTGGTAAAATTTTTGGTAGAATTTTTGGGACCTCTAGCATTTTTGTTTCTGAGTAATGCTAGAGACCCCAAATATTCTACCAAAAGTTTTACCAAATGTCTCACATGGATGTAGGACCCACACAATGTAGGTCCCATGTAACATTTGGTAAAATTTTTGGTAGAATTTTTGGGACCTCTAGCATTTTTGTTTCTAGTTATCCTTCATGTGAGATTGTAAACTTTTTGTTGACCAAAAAAAAAAAAAAAAGGCTCCCATTCTTTCCAAAGCAGTATTCTTTCTTTTGAAAGACGTGCAATGGTTGAATCATGAAAGTTTATAATCTTGAGATTTTTGCTGGTGAATTTAGTGCAATTGTCCTTCTATGAAACCCATACCATAAGTAGTACACATGCCAAATTCAGGAGAAAAAAAATAAAGTTAAATCTATAAAACATAACCCCTAATTTCACCGATAACTGCATATCAATTATTTGATTGATTTAAAAATCAATAATAGATCTAACCCCCACCTCATAGTAAAATTAGGAATCATGTTTAGGGATCTTTATATTCTCCTCCTCGAGTAACTTACTGATTAGTGCACAATCACACTGCTGCAGATCTCTAATGATAAGTATTCTGATTAGAACTTGCACATCCCAGAATTCCTTGTCAATTTGGAAACACTAGACTTTTGAAAGAGCTTTGTGCATGAATAAGTTTTTTTTTTTAATTTTTTGAGAAATATGTTTAGGCATGCTACATTATATATATATATATATATAGAGAGAGAGAGAGAGAAGAGCGAGAGAAAGCGAGAGAGAGATTCCAGTCTAACACAACTTGTTTCACCTAAATCTCACAAGATAATTGAGCTTGCAGGAATTTTTCACAGAAACCAAAGGTGACAGAATGGGAACTGTCAAAACACATCTCACGATCATATTTAAATCTTGGAACATTCCCCATCCCACAAAGTGCATATCTGCAGCTTAATCCATTTTCCAGCACAAGGAAAAGAAACTGTCACCGACAAAAGATGCAAAAAAAAATTAAAAAAAAAATCCCAAGCCACATCAATGTCCTTGAAAATCTATTTTCATAACTCAATTGAACTCAAGGACCGACAAAAAGCCAGTGCACAGAGTAAAAAGTAAAGAGCAAAATGAAAGGCCGGTGGGGGTCAGTGATCTATCAAATATATGAGAAAACATATGAGCAAAATCTTCAAGTCTCGAATGTTTAATCCATTTTCAAGTTAATAAGATTGGTTTTTGTCTTCACGAGGAGAGCACCTTCTGAACCTCACCAGTGACCTCCTTTGGGGGTTTCTCCGCATGAAGGTTTGCAACAATACTCTTCTTTGCATAGTAATCAATTACCTGCATTGCAAAATTAAGGATACCCTCAGGATATTGGTACAAAGTACAAAATCAACGGAAGACTTGGATATACAGCGAAACAGGAGCAGAAGCTGAAAGATCCAACTCCACAGGACCAGAATTTAACATAAATAATTACACTGGCATTTGTATATAAAATGTACAAATATCTCAATAATGATGTCAAGGATGCTAATCATTTACAAATGTGTCTTATGATTATTTGCTTATATCATTTGCAAGTTTTTTCAGCCCTGTACAAATCAGTTAAGTCTTTCTTCAGTATAAATATCAATTGTTCTGGTGACATGATGAATATGGATGGAAACTAATCCAATTAATCGAGTAATATTACTACCCCACCTTAAGTGAGCTGAGGATGGTACAACCTTAGCTGGAAATAGGGTACAAAGCATTCACTACCAGCCCAAGAGAGCATGACGGCAGTATCAGCTATGGTTGCCCCCAAACCAACACAATAAAAGGCACCATTTACAATTTTATTTTTGATAAATATTAAGGGGCCCCATTTACAAAATTATACATTGATCTATTGATAACAAGCAACTAAGCATCTTTAGTCCTTAATGATTTGGACAAGTATGCAATTTATATAAAGATTTATCATGTTTGTTTATAGCCAGCAATGACTAAAGTCTTCCAACTTATATTGAAGTGGTTTTAAAACATCAGTTCATGGAAAAGCTGCAGACTATAAAATGGAAGTTACCCCACTTGAACTCTCGTTAGATGGCTCACACAAGATCACACGCCATCCTCTTTCACCACACAACCATGGGTTATACCCTGCCTGATCTATTTCTTATTCCACGCTGCCAACCCCAACAATCCTTATTGGATGATGAAGAGCCAAAAGAGCAATCAACTTGATTTCCAAGAAGACTAAAAGGTCCTCCATAACTTGTCCTTAACAGCTCTAAGAGATAGCTCTTGGTGGCCACCATTGTATCATCCAAACAAAGGGTGACATCGTGAGATAACTCCATAACCTATATTATGGTTTATGCTATCAGAAATTTACAGTTCACGATTCGATTCACAATTCAATTCGTAATTTATGCAAAATCGATACGAATCTATAAGTGAATCTATTTTGGAAGTGAATCTATGTTGAATCACATGATTCGATTCACTTTTTACCATATATGCATTCTTGAAACTATTATGTCCGATATATTTCGATTATTTCTTTTCTTTTTTTTTCTCTTTTTAGTGAAAATGACATAATACAACTTCTAATATATATACACGATTGGTTGTTATTTTGGTAATCATGAAATTTTTAATAGGATCCAATTACATTCAGTTAGACCCAACATTTTTTAACCTTCTCTTCTTATTTTTTTTTTCTTTAAAAAAAATCATAATATATTTTCTAAAGATATTTAAGGTTAAAGTAATTTGGAAATGTATGTATGCTTATTGTCCACATCAACATTGTTGTTAAATTATTGTTATTTGAAAATTAAAAGTTGTCTTTGTTTACTTCTTTTTATTAAGAATAGTTGATAAGAAACATCTAAAAAAGGGAAACTATGATAACATCTTACCTATTAGACCATATGATCATAATTCAAAATGACATTTTCAATGATTTAAATCTAAATATTTCATATTTACAAAATATAATTAACATCTAAGAGTGTAGATATATTTTTAAGTAATTTGGAAAAAATGACCAAATCTTTACAATTCAAGATTCAGTATAAGGCCATTTTGATTCACGATTTGAATTCGATTTAACAACTATGATTTTAAGTTACTAAAATTTAGCATTGAGTTACACTCAACTGGCTTGCTCCAAGAACAAGAGAATATAAACATAGGCCGAACTACAATAGCAAAAGGATATGACAGAACATAGAAAAATTGAGAAATAACTTAATGTCATGCAATTTACACAATTTAATAGGAGTTGGCTTCACTAGTGCAAAACTTTATTATCAGAATTGCACAATTCGGCACCAACCGATCAATTGGGTATCATCACATCAGGATCGTATGATTCACGAGGCAAAACGATAAACTGAGCAATTGATTCAACTTTATTCATATGTTTCTACTTGCAAAAGTAATATTTTGGAGGCATGAGAGATTTGAATAAAAGTGTGCAATTTGGGTGCTTTGAGCCTTTGAGGTGATGATGTGTGTTAAAACCTATCACCTACTTCACCCACCTAAACCTACTCCACTAAACCTAACCCACTACACCACTACCACCTCACCTACTCCATTAAACCTAACCCACTACATCACTACCACCTCCACTTCACCTACTCCTCACCTACTACACTCACCCTCTCCTATATAATGAGCCACTCACCATTTGTAATATCAATAAACATACATGAATCAATAAACATCAATCAATAATACATTAATTTTTACATGGTATCAGAACAAGGTTAAGACCTTAGTATTTCTCGCTTCACCGGCGGGCGGCAACCTCGCCTTGGCCGCCCGCCGGACCTCAACCTATTCCGCTTATTTTCTACACATACCTTGACTTCTTCAACATTTTCTTACACCCCTCCTCCGCTATGTCGGCGGCGGCACCCGCATCATCGTCTAGCCTCTATCGCCGTTCACCTCGCCTCTCACATATCCGTGGTTGTACTCTTACTCGTCGTCGTCGTTGGCGTTTCTGGCGCTGCTTTTCTGCTCGTCACTGCTTTTTTTTTCCCGATTTGCTCTCTCTCTCTTAGCCATGGATTTGGGTGTGGGGTGTAGAGCTGTGGCTCTGTTGTTGGTAGCCATGTTTGCTGGCTTGAAGGTTTCAATGGCAGCAGTGTACAACGTTGGGGACTCCGCTGGTTGAACCATCATTGGGAATATTGATTACAAGGCCTGAGCTGCTTCCAAGACGTTTCATGTTGGAGATGACATCATTTTCGAATACAATTTTCAATGTCACGTGTTGCAAGTGCCCCACAAAGAATACCAAGCCTGCAGAAGTGTAAGACAGTAACATGCATCTTCACATACAGCTTGGGTAATGTGTAACTGTCAAAAGCACAAGCTTCTTGGACATCCCTCTCTCTCTCTCTCATCTTTTCCCACTTTCAAACCCACTTTAATCATATCTCTCATTTCTCTTAATTTATTTCATCCACGTTCTTTCACCCTTTTCTTTTATTTTAATATATATATATATTTTATTATAATATATTTTCCCTATCCCTTGTTAGTAAGCATCACCCGTTTTCCATTCTCTTATTATTATTTATTTTATATTCCACCAAAAAAAAAAAAAAAAAAAAAAAAAAAATCACACTGCTGTTTTTCTTATCACCCATCCACAAATATTTTTCTCTATTTTTTTTATCCATTATTTTCTTTTATTTTATTTTTCTTATTAAACAAAACAACACCACAAAATAACACCAACAACATTCCACAACCTTGTCATTTTATTCATATCAGGGGATCAACCCCGATCACACTTTTACATCAAAAAAAAAAAAAAAACCCACACAAACAAAAACAAAAACAAAACTACCACACCCACAGTGGGATTTTTTCTTCTCTACTCAGCCGCCGGTCTTTTCTTCTTGCCTCCGTCCTGGGTGGTCCTTGCCGGTGTTGCCTCCGTGCTTCCTAGACCACCAAGCAAGTTGCCTCCTCCCTGCTCCTCCACTACAGCATATGGTGGACCTCCAAATCGGAACATCACGGTGGCCTTCCGCTTCAGCTCCTTGTTTTCTGTCTTTAGCACACTTATCTCTGCTCGCGCATCCTTATACATGCGTTGGAGCAGAGCCAACTGGGAGTTTAACTGTTGCACCTCATTTGTCCTGCTCTGCAGCCGGTGCGACAGGTTTGTGACCGCAGTCATGGTTTCCACACATGACTTCAGAGTATACTGATTGGCCTCAATATCAGTTTGCACCGCCATTTTTTGCTCCACCGACCGCATCGGAAAGTTCAACGGAGCAAAACCAGAGGTGTTTGGTTGAGGTTCACTGGCCACCGCACCAGTTATTTCTCTTGTGGACTCGTTCAATTCTGGAAAGAGCGTGAGCAGACCACGGGAAGAGGAGGCCATGTTCTGGGTAGCTGGACGGGAAGAAGAGGCCATGTTGCTGAGTGTTTCAGAGATGGGTTGGTTACAGAGTATTACAGAGTTTCTCTCTCAGTAAAGGAAGAGTTTTTTTCAGAGGATTTTCAGAAGTTTTTTGTCTGCCTCAGCCTCAGCATCAACCTTGGTTAAATAGCCGAGGCCGACACGCCACTCTGTCGCTCACGTGCTTCGCCGCGTCTCCGGCTCACCTTTTGATGGCTCGACGCTTTCTGTCAGGCACGCCTTTTGATGAAGTGGGCGCGCCTTTTGAGGGCGCGACTTTTGAGGGCTCACTATATATATCCATATATATATATATATATTTGGGCAGCCTATATACACCATCATACAGTGTATTTTTTAAGGGTCCGACAAGACTCTGTAAACTGTCCCGACATTGATTCCGGTTAGCTCCTTTATGGGTCCGACAAGACTCTGTAAACTGTCCCGACATTGATTCTGGTTAGCTCCTTCATGGGTCCGACAAGACTCTGTAAACTGTCCCGACATTGATTCCGGTTAGCTCCTTCAAGGGTCCGACAAGACTCAGTAAACTGTCCCGACATTGATTCCGGTTAGTTTCTACAAGGGTCCAGCACGACTCCGTAAACTGTCACAACAACTGTCACAACAGTGTCTGTTACAACGGTCCGACATGACCCCGTAAACTGTCTTCTACATCGGTCCGACATGACCCCATAAACTGTCTTCTACATCGGTCTGACACGACCACACAGTGTCTGCTACAACGGTCCGACATGACCCCATAAACTGTCTTCTACATCGGTCCGACACCGCCATCCAGTGTCCTCTACACCGTTATGACACCACCATACAGTGTCCTCTACATGGTTATGACACCCCCATAGAGTGTCCTCTACAACATTATGACACCACCGTCCAGTGTCTTCACCAATGGTCTGACACGACCATACAGTGTCTCTTATCCTCTTTTATTTTTATGTATTTTCTTGTTTTGTAACTCTCTCCAAACTCAAGTTGGTTAGTTCCTATCCCCCTTGAGTTTGCGGGGGGCTGTTAAAACCTATCACCTACTTCACCCACCTAAACCTACTCCACTAAACCTAACCCACTACACCACTACCACCTCACCTACTCCACTAAACCTAACCCACTACACCACTACCACCTCCACTTCACCTACTCCTCACCTACTACACTCACCCTCTCCTATATAATGAGCCACTCACCATTTGTAATATCAATAAACATACATAAATCAATAAACATCAATCAATAATACATAAATTTTTACAATGTGGAACGAGATAAGGAGAAGAGAGAAAACAAACGACCAGTGTCCTACAACACTCTCAAGGGTTGTTTGGCATGTGCTATTTTAGCACATCTTTTTATCACCTCTCAACCACATTGCACATTTGGGTCACATCACCTCTCTACCACATTGCACATCTTTCCATAAAAAGTCAAAAAAATATATTTACTTAGATCATCCCAAACAACCCTTCAATGTAATAAAACTAAAATACTAAAAGAGAAAGTGAGGACTAAAAGAGAATAACAGAGAACTTGGGCCAAAAGAGAATAAGTGTTCATTTTTTTATTGATTCTGACAAATGAATACATCCAGCAAACATTTGCTTTTACAGGCAAAGTTGGTGGAGAAGAAATTCAACACAAGCTCATCCTCAAAATCTCTCCATTCTTCTACCTCTTTCTTTCCAAATGAATCTACAACCTTATCTCTTTTTTATAAAAGAGAATATAATAATTATATAATTTTATTTATCATGAAGTAATATTTTATTGTGGTCATTCATATATTATGGCCCTGTTTGATAGAACTATGGGAAAGTGATTATAGATTATAACTAAACAGATTATAACTTATAGTTGTGAACATAAGCTGGTAACCTGTTTAGTGTAGCTGTGAAATTACGGATTTAAGCAGCAAAGTAGTGTTTGGTAAATAAGCTATAAAATAGTTTTTGGCTATATAATGGTCATTTTTGCCCTTATGAACATAAAAATTGTAATTGTCATTTTAAATTTTGAAAAAATTATTTCATTAATGGAAGTTAATATAATTAGTATCTATATTGGTACATTTTTACATTATCTAGTTTTTTTTTTTTAATATTGAGTTCACAAGGGAACCACCAAATGTCATTGCAATAAATTGCTATTAAGGCAATAAAAATAAAACTTTCTACATATTAGATAACTCCTAATTTCATTCGCAAATTGACATACAAATATTATGTCTCCTCCCTTCCATCTCGTTGTCATCACCTTCAACATGATTTCCATGGTGTGCTTCTTGAGACCTTGATCCTTCTTCATCATTAGGCACATAATCTGTGAATTTATCATAAGAGCCAAATGCAATATCGCGGAACTCATTTCGTCGGATGAAATTGTGAATTTCCATTGTTGCATAAACAAGTTTGACTTGTGTCGGCCACTTGTAGTTTGGTAAGATATCCTTTATCATCGGCCATCTTACTTTCCAAACCCCAAATGTTCTTTCTATTACCCTTCTAAGTGATGAATGTGCTTGGTTGAATTTTTTTTGTGCATTTTAGGGGGGGTTGACCATTTTCAAATTCAACTAGATGGTATATCTCTCTTTTGTAAGGTGCAAGATATCCTTTCATGTTTGGATACCCAATATCCACCAAGTAAAATTCATTTATTTTATTCCAAAATAAAATTAAAGTAAGCAATTATAAACGTAAAAATAAATATGAAGATGTGAGTGTAGTGCATCTACTGTAGCAATCAAATATAAAACAGTTACCTCCTTGTGGTTTTGAAAAATTATAACTAGGATTCCTAATTGTATCTAAGAAGATCCGAGTATCGTGTGCACTTCTTTTTCATCCTGGCAAGCAAAATGTGAAACACATATCAAAGTCACATGTGGCCATTATGTTTTGAGTCGCATACCCCTTCTACCTATTAAACGAGGTTGCTTATATGGAGATATATATGCTTTGATGTGTATTCCGTCAAGTGCTGCAATACAATCCAATTACAAAATCTTGAATAAAAATATATTTATTCATTATTAGAAATATCCTAACAACATTAATTATATGTGACACTCAAGTTACACTTGTAGTTAATTATTACCTTGAAATGAGGATAGTATGTGCAGTTGCGCTTCTAATGTATGGCTGCACACCATTTCTCGGTTGAGGCCTTACCCAATCAATAGACATCATTGTAACAGCTTTTAACACCTTGAAATATTTTGAAATCGTCTCTTCGGAATGTTGAAATCTTTCTTGGACATTTCTATTTCGAATGTCACCGCCAACAATATACAAAAATATTGCAACCTGCTCCTGAATCCCAACTTTTCGTCCAGTTTGAAGGCCATAGTTGGACTATAACAAATCACACAATTAATAAAATCCCTCTCTTTCCATTCAAAAATTTCAAATATTCTGCTCCGATACCCTTTTGAAGTTTGGTAGAATTACAAGAAGGGAATTGGACCAGAATATTTGAAAATTTTCGAATGGAAAGAGAGGTACTTTATCAATTGTGTGATTTGTTACAGTCCAACTATGGCTTTCAAATTGGACGAAAAGTTAAGGTTTAGGAGCAGGTTGCAATATTTTTGTATATTGTTAGCGGTGACATTCAAAACAGAAATGTCCAAGAAAGATTTCAACATTCCAAAGAGACAATTTCAAAATACTTCAAGGTGTTAAAAGCTGTTACAATGATGTCTATTGATTGGGTAAGGCCTCAACCGAGAAATGATGTGCATCCATACATTAGAAGCAACCACACGTACTATTCTCATTTCAAGGTAATAATTAACTACAACTGTAACTTGGGTATTACATATAATTAATGTTGTTAGGATATTTCTAATAATGAATAAATATATTTTTATTCAAAATTTTGTAATAGGATTGTATTGGAGAAATTGACAGAACACACATCAAAACATATATATCTCCAGATAAGCAACCTCGTTTAATAGGTAGAAAGGGGTATGCGACTCAAAACATAATAGCCGCATGTGATTTTGATATGTGTTTCACATTTTACTTGCCAGGATGGGAAGGAAGTGCACAAGATACTTGGATCTTCTTAGATACAATTAGAAATTCTAGTTATAATTTTCCAAAACCACAAGAAGGTAACTATTTTATATTTGATTGCTACAGTAGATGCACCACACTCACATCTTCATATTTATTTTTACATTTATAATTGTTTACTTTAATTTCATTTTGGAATTTTAAAATAGATGAGTTTTACTTGGTGGATGCTGGGTATCCAAACATGAAAGGACATATTACACCTTACAAAGGAGAGAGATACCATCTAGTTGAATTTACACATGGTTAACCCCCCCAAAATGCACAAGAAAAATTCAACCAAGCACATTCATCACTTAGAAGTGTAATAGAAAAAACGTTTGGGGTTTGGAAAGCAAGATGACCAATTATAACGGATATCCCACCAAACTACAAGTGGCCGACCCAAGTCAAACTTGTTTGTGCAACAATGGCAATTCACAATTTCATCCGACAAAGTGAGTTTCGCGATATTTCATTTGACTCTTATGATAAATTCACAAATTATGTGCCTAATAATGAGGAAGGATCAAGGTCTCGAGAAGCATGCCATGGAAATCATGTTGAAGGTGATGACAACGAGATGGAAGTGAGGAGACATAATATTAGAAGTTATCTAATATGTAGAAAGTTTTATTTTTATTGCCTTAATAACAATTTATTGCAATGACATTTGGCGGTTCCCTTGTGAACCCAATATTAAAAAAAAAAAAAAAAAAAAAGAGGTAATGTAAAAATGTACCAATATAGGTACTAATTATATTAACTTCCATTAATGAAATAACTTTTTCAAAATTTAAAATGACAATTACAATTTTTATGTTCATATGGGCAAAAATAACAATTATGCAGCAAAAAAACTATTGTATAGCTTATTTACCAAACACTACTCTGCTGCTTAAATCCATAATTTCACAGCTACACCAAACAGGTTACCAGCTTATGTTCATAGTTATAAGCTATAATCTGTTAAACTATAATCTATAATCACTTTCCCATATCTCTATCAAACAAAACCTATGATTTGTTTCTAATAATGTTAGGAACTAGTTTCTTAAGTTAATTAGGATTTTGACAATAGGCCTTTGGCATTGAGCTTCTATTGGTGCAGCTTGTTGTAAGCTTAAAATTGATAATTAGAAAGTAGAGCAAAAAGAACCTCTCTCAACTTCTAAAGAATCATTTTTTCAGCTTATTTTAAGCTTTCTACCAAATAAGTTGCAAGCAAAAATTGGATCAAGCAGTTTGATACAAATTCCCAAATATGAGCTATAAACAACTTATTTTAATCTACACCAAACACCCTTTGGCATTGAGCCTCTGTTGGTGTAGCTTATTGAAAGCTTAAAACTGATAATTAGAAAGCAGAGCAAAAGGAACCTCTCAACTTCTAAATAATCATTTTTTTCAGCTTATTTAAGCTTTCTTTCAAATAAGTTGTAAGCAAAAGTTTCATGAAGCAGTTTGATATAAATTCCCAAATATGATAAACAACTTATTTTAATCTACACCAAACACCCTAAGGGTGTGTTTGATTGGAGGGATAATAGGGGGGACTATTTACTGTGCGGATTGTAATTCGGGGGGAAGCATTTAATCCGGTATTTGTTTTTTTTTTAGTCCACCGGACATGGAGTCCGGCTGGACTCCTTATCTCCCATATGGGGGACTATTGTATCCTTGGGGGGATGTGGGACAATTTTCGGGAGATTATCCACTGTTGGGATTAGGTGGTAAAATGACCATTTGACCCTCTACTATTTATGTATTATATTTAGTAAAATTCAATAAAATTTAAATGTCTCAATTTAAAAATAAAATAATTTTATTTAACTTTTTATTGATGATTTATTTATTTAATTTTTTTTAAATAAATTTTTATAGATATTTTATTGATGTTTTATTTTAAAATTTTGTTTATATTTTATTTAATTTCATTATTTAAATGTTAATATATGTTTTATTTAATTTCATTGTTTAATTATTATTATTTTTAAAAACAAATTTATTTAAAATTTTAATTAAAAAAATAACATATATTTTTATTGATATTTTATTTATTTAATTTTAAAAAAATAAATTTATTTAATTGTGTAAAAAATAAAATAAAATAAATTTTTATTTAATCTAGCTAAAAAAATTAAAATATTAAAGATATGTTTAATATTGCTATTACTTAAACAATTGAAAAATGATAAAATAGTCTTTTGTTCATTTATCCTATCCAGTCCGTTCAACCAAACGTTAAATTCACTAAAAATAGTCCTTTCCAGACATCTAATCCCATGAAAAAACAAACACAAGATACAAATCCAATCCAACCAAATAGTCCGGGAGATTCACAGTCTCAGGACTCAAGTCCGATGGATTCTAATCCCCCTTTTCCAATCCGTCCAATCAAACACACCCTAATTGTAATAAGCAACTTACCTTTGGCATTATAATAAGCAACTTGGAGTTAATATTATTGTGTTATATAATATATAAATAACCAAACCAAACCAAACCAAGCCTTAGGTCCCATCAAATGGGGTCGGCTACATGAATCCTTCTTCTCCACGCAGCCCTATCAAAGGCCATTTCATTAGTCAAATTAAGTAGATTCATATCTCTATTTATAACGCTAGTCAACATTAATCTAGACCTACCCCGTCCCCTAACACTTCCATCTATCGTTACAGCATCGCATCTCTTCACTACTGCCTCTGTTGGTCTCCGTTGAATATGACCAAACCATCTCAAACGATTCTCTCTCAACTTATCTTCTATCGATGCTACTCCTACCCATTCCCGAATACACTCATTCCTAATCCTGTCCTGTCTAGTCTTACCACACATCCACCTTAGCATCCTCATCTCAGCCACACTCATCTTATCTACATGTTGTTTCTTGGTTGCCCAACACTCCGTCTCATACAACATAGCTGGTCTAATAGCCGTTCTATAGAACTTACCTTTTAGTCTAGTGGGTATTCGTTTATCGCACAATACCTCAGACGCACTTCTCCACTTACACCATCCCGCCTTAATCCTATGGGCCACATCTGCATCAATCTCTCCCGCTGTTGTGATAATCGACCCTAAATAACGAAAATGTTCACTTTTAGGCAGTTCTTGGTTCTCAATCTTCACTTATCCTCTGCTTTCATTGTTACTGTTACTAAATTTACACTCCATGTACTCTGTCTTAGTTCTGCTTATTCGAAATCCTTTAGATTCAAGAACTTTTCTCCAAATCTCCAACTTTGTGTTAACTCCTTCTCTAGTCTTATCCACTAACACAATATTGTCTGCAAAAAGCATACACCATGGCACGTCATCCTGAATATTTATCGTCAACTCGTCCATAACTAAAGCAAAAAGATAAGGACTTAAGGTAGATCCTTGGTGTAACCCTACAGTGATAGGAAATTCATTTGTTTCTCCAGCTGGCGATCTAATAGTGGTCACCACTCCTTCATACATGCCCCTAATCACGTCAATGTAGCCTTTCGTCACCCCTTTCTTCTCTAACGCCCACCATATTATATCTCGGGACACTCTGTCGTATGCTTTCTCAAGGTCGATAAACACCATATGAATGTCTCTTTTCTTTTCTTTATACTTTTCTATAACTCTCCTCAAAAGATAGATCGCTTCCATTATTGACCTACCAGGCATAAACCCAAATTGATTCTCTGACACCTCTGTTATGTCTCGCAATCGGCGTTCCATCACCCTCTCCCATACTTTCATTATATGACACATTAGCTTAATTCCTCTATAGTTGTTACAATTCTAGACATCACCTTTATTCTTATAGATTGGCACTAAAATACTCTTCCTCCACTCATCTGGCATGTTCCTAGTCAACAAAATTTTGCTAAACAACCTAGTCAACCAAGCAACTCCCTTTTTACCCAAACACTTCCAAGCTTCAATAGGGATATCATCAGGTCCTAAAGCCTTATTTGATTTCATCTTCTTAAGTGCAATCTCTACTTCAAAGTTCCTAATCCTGCGATAGAACCTATAGACTTGGTTTATCGTATTACTGATTATTTCTTCCCCTATTGTCGTACTTCCATGTTCCTCATATAAATGACCACAATAAAATATTACTTCATAATAAATAAGATAATACAATTATTATATTCTCTTTTATAGAAAAGGGATAAGGTTGTAGATTCATTAGGAAACAAAAAGAAAGAGGTAAAAAATTGAAGAAGAATGGAGAGACTTTGAGGATGAAGCTGTGTTGAATTTCCTCTCCACCAACTTTGCCTATAAAACAAATGTTTGCTAGATGTGTTCATATATCAGAATCAATAAGAAATTGAGCACTTCCTCTCTTTTGGCCCAAGCTCTCTATTACTCTCTTTTGGCCCTCATTTTCTCTTTTATTATTTTAGTTTTATAACACAGACTATTTATTTCTAATATTAACCAAATATAATATTACCAATTACATTAATAGAACCAAAAAGTCATCAAACCCACAAGCTTCAACCTAGGTTTCCAATTCCGATAATGGACTTCTAGCCAAAGTAGGGTTGCGCCATCAATTCTCCTCCACTAATGGACTTCTAGCCAAAGTAGGATTGCGCCATCAGATCTCCTCCACTAAAAACAACTCAACTCCGGCAAGCTAATAAGAGCACATCTAAAAGTGCAATCTAACAACGGAACACTTCGAATCAACAAAGAGTTCTTCAATTTGACAATGCGAATCGGTGGCACAAATAAGAGTGTACTTTGTCTTGCCATCAATGCAAGAGTAGGTGTAGGCACATCCAGCATGAAGGACATCTATGATGTCATATCCAAATATGACTTATGATAATATGACAAAGCTTATGAGGAGAAACATCACATTACCGTCTCTTTGATCTTGCCAATGTTGAATGTTACAGGCACTGTGTAACAATCCTCAGTTTTGTGTTCATAATCTATGGCACATGATAAGGCTCGAGATGTGTCTCAACCTTCAAACCCAATTTCTTTACGATTTCCTCAGATACAACATTCTTACAGCTCCCAATATCAATCACTAATGACCATAATGGGTACACTCCACCCTTGTATGGAAAAATGTATCCATGCTTCAACTTTTCGAGCTCCTTGTCTTCCCTACTAGTAAGCAAGTAATGAGTGAACAATTCCAATTTCCAATAATCTCATCCTAGACACCCTCATCAAATTCAGAATCAAGGGGTTCAACATCCAACTCATCAAACTTTGTTTTTTTAAATTCTTTTGCTTCTACGATATCTTCGTTTTCAATCACAATAACTGACTTAGTCTTATTAATCGTAGAAGAAGGGCAATCTCGGGCATGATATCCAAAACCTTAACAATTAAAACACTTTATTATACTATTAAGTCATAATTATACTTGTGCTTATGTGCTTAATGTGAATTTGGATGCTAATCATGTGATTATGTATGTTTTTGAATTCATATATGTTCATCGTAGGAAAATCTGTTCGGTATTCAGTAATAAACTGAAATTGAGGATCGTAGAGGCGACAGAAACCAAAATTGACCGCATCATTATGATTGGCATAATTTTTAGAGTTTACGGTGAAATTTAATTAAAAATTGATTCAAATTGAATTAATTAGATTAAATTGATTAAACTTAAGTAAGATTGTTTAGCCTTAATTAAGCTTAATTAGCCTAAGCTAATCACTCACTATATATATGATGAGATAAGTGCCTAGGCTTATAATTTTGAGTCCATCCTCAACATTTGGCTGAGATTATACACTACAGGGAAAGAGAGAGTGAGAATTCAATGGAGAGAAGAGGAAAGCTTGAGGGATTGAACTCAAAGCTTGGAGATTGGAAGATTAATTCAAGATCTAGCTAAATTTGGAAGAGTTGAAGACTCTACGTGAGTAATTGAACCTCAAATTGTAAATTGAAATCATATAATTTGAGAATTCAAGAAGATAATGAAATGAGTTGTATAAATTGAGCCTAGGATGAAGAATGTGATGCTACATCATACATAAATGCATAATTTTGTAATGTTTCATGAGTTTGCGCAACATTCATGTCATTTGAAATGAAATTAGAGGCTATCTTTCACATGCATGCATGAATACCATGTTTTAGAGTCCAATTCTAAGTATAAAAAAATCTATGGATGCAAGATTTGAAAAATAGTTCACATACATGAGGTTTGTGGTTTGAATTTTGATGAATTCATGGAATTTTGAACAATGGGTTGAAACTACCTTCAAATATATATGTTTGGGAGTGTTCTTGCATGTTTGAGTGAGTCATGCATGAATTTAGAGCCTTGGAATTGTGTTTGAAGCTCGAACAGAATTCTGGAAATTCCAAAGTTTGAGCAGTTCGCTCAAGTGATGGAAGTGTCGCTCGAGCGTACATTTCTAACTGCCAATACTTTTGCAGACATTGGAGGTTGGCTCGAGCAACCACCCTGAATTTTCAATCTTGGCTCGAGCAACTAAAAAGTTGGCTCGAGCGTAAAATGAGAGCATCCAGTACTTTTGCAGACCAAGGGGTTCGCTCGAGCGACCAGTGTTGCGCTTAAGCGAAGTGCCCTATTTCAGGAAACTTTGAAAAGTTGTTTTATGTCTCACTTTTCGTTCTTTTACATTTCTGAGCACTCTTAGGCATACATTGAACATTCTAAATGAACTAAAGAGATGGAAAGAAGCCTAATAAATATAAGTGAATTACAGAATGGATTGAATTGTATTGTGATCCGATTTCCGTATGTGTTATGAATTGTGTAGGGTCAATCACGAGGACGAATCAACCATCTGAACACTGTGAGTAATATCTTAGTGAAAATGTTTTCAAGTATGATATTTTCTAAATACTTCCTATGTAGTAAGTTTTCCGAACTCATGATTAGGCTGATGATGTCACTGATCACAAATCCACGTCTGGTTTCTATATGTTTCTTGGCGATTCATTGATCTCTTGGAAAAGCAAGAAGCAAACTGTTGTTGCTCGCTCCACTGTCGAAACTGAGTACTGTGCTATGGCTCATGCTATTGCTAAGATTGTTTAGCTTCGTTGTCTCTTATCTGACTTGGGTGTCCCTCAGTCTTCTCTAACCTCCTACTACTGTGACAACCGCAGTGCTATTCAGATTGCCTATTAACATTGTCTTCCATGAGTAGACGAAGCACATTGAAATTGATTGTCACTTTGTCCGTCAGCATCTGCAGTTTGGCTATATCTTGCTTCCTTTCATCTTTTCGACTCTGCAACTTGATGACTTTTTCATCAAGACTCACACCACTGCTCAGTTTCAGTTTCTTCTTGGCAAACTCTCAATGTTTTATGCTAAATCACCTTGAGTTTGAGCGGAGGTGTAAGAATATTAGGTTTATGTATATATATGGTAGTATATATTCTATATATATTAGAGATTGAGCTTATATTTTTGTTTCCTTCTTCAGTTCTAGGGTTTGAATTGTTATATCGACAATGCTAACGACGTCGTTTTGGCCATTTGAGCCACTTTTGAGCCACAAAATTTGAGCTACGAGACATTTTCCTTGTTATATATACTGATGTATTCTTGTATCAATTACACAATATACAGTTTCATTCAAAAATCTTACAGGCATATACATAGACATGGACATTTCTTTGGATTTAGCCGTACAGTTGGATTGTATTATACTGTGTTTGGTTGTATTTTTATTTCTTTGGAATTTGAAGTTGATATAGTTAAACTTTTGACATGATTGAGAATAGAATGAAAACATATATTACATGAAACAGGTTGTTGGGAAATATATTTTGAATGGTTGAGAATTATAGATAGATTATTATTATTTATATGGGCAGATTACAGGTTGTGGGGAAGTGTTTTTCTGAAAAGTTCAGAATTGAATGGATTTATATATAAATATAAATGCGACTTTTTGGCAACTTAGTCGCCAAAGGTCTAAATTTCGACATTTGCCTACTAAATTTTTAATCGTCAAAGGTTTATATAAAAAATTATATAACTTTCTAAAAAATATATGACGACTAAATTTAAAACATATGGCAACTAAATATTTAGTCGCCAAAGATTTTACTTAGCTAATAAAAATATTTTAGTTTGCAAACATTAAAAATACTTTTGTCATTGAGGTGTTGGCAACAAACATGGCAACTAATGTTTTTAGCCAGCAAAAGATTTTAGCGACTAAAATAATGCTTTTAGTGACTAAATTTTTGGTCGCTAAATGTGATATTTCTTGTGGTACTCCTAAAGGTGGTTTTTATTCTTCCATCTGACAAAGCAATTACAAAGATCTAAACTGCTATTAGAATATAAGAGGTTGTGTTTGATTCAATAGCAAGCATTACCCACCCCAGCCTTCTTGTGTGGGTTCAAGTCAAGAAATCAGTCTCTCCACAAAAATTTTGAGGGCAAGGAGACCTAAATCTCCCAAACCCTGCTACAAGTGAGAGCATTGTGCACTGGGTACGACCTTAACTCATTATTAGAGCAAAGAAAAAGAAGAAAGGAAACCATACAGGTTCAGTTTGTTTATGAAATGCTTCCAGCCTTGACTTCAGAACAGCTGCAGTATCATCTTTACGTTGAATCAAAGGTTCTCCCGTGACCTTCAAAAAGTTAATTAAAAGAAGGAAAAAAAAAAAAGAGGCAAGTATATTACATTAAAAAACATCAATCACTTTGATAGAACATTAAACAAAGGTGCAGCCTGTATCAGAAGATTTTAAAGAGCTGTGGATTAAATCAGACAAGCAGTAAAAGAGAGACCAAACTCCAATACATTAAGAAGTAAAATAAATATAAATGTATTGGAAGATTGCTAAAGAAGCATAAAGAAGCATGGACACAGGCACGTGACACGACACGGGAATTTTAAAAAAATGTAAAACATGACACACGGGGGACATGTCCAAAATAAATAATTTAATATATTTATTATATGTCATATCTTTGAATATTTCAGTCAAACTTGTAATGTATTTCATGTGTCTTAAGTGTTCGGAAGTGTTGTGTCGTATTGATGTCAGACACAACACGTTACCTTCTTAGAGTGTACGTGCTTCTTAGGAAGACTGTTATCCCAATACATGTAGCAGCAAAATTATCTCCCATACACTGACACACAAATACATAACACCACAAAATGCTATGTGCAGGTAGTATGCTAGAATGTATATATGGTACCAAACTGATGTATGCTAGAAACAATAATGCCCTGTTAACAATCACATTTTCATGGATAAAGAAAGAAATGGTGAAAATTCATAGTCGTACATCATCTACGCCAGAAACTTTAGGAGGTGAGTATTTTGTGTGGTATGTCCGACCACTAGCAGGGTGGATCCAGCGACCTGTAATCCTCTCCTCCAAGATTGCATCATCAATTGCAAAGTTAAGAACCTTATCAACCTTAACCCCACGCTTTTCAAGCATCTCATCAAGCTACATAACAAAGGCGAGGTTTGGAACACGTAAATAAGAAAAAATGCTGAGGAAAAAAATTAAGGCATATAAAGAATTAATCCAGTGTCCATATCTCAAACTAAGGCAAGACCTTTTGTGCTTGGACCACGGTCCTTGGAAATCCATCAAGGATGAAACCTTTTTGACATGAAGGCTTCTTCAATGCTTCATCAATTATCCCAACAACCAAATCATCAGAAACAAGTTCTCCCTGAAAAATTATTAGAAAAACAATTTAGGGTAAGAAGAGCCATGTTGCAAAGTTTATGCAACCACGAAACCTGAAACTCACCTTGTCCATAGCTTCTTTGGCCTTAATACCAAGAGGGGTTTTAGCAGCAACAGCAGCCCTCAGCATATCACCAGTAGCCAAGTGACACAAACAATACTCATCCTTAATGATTGGGGATTGAGTGCCTTTTCCAGATCCAGGTGGGCCTGTCAAACTTCATTTTTTTAAGAAAATGAACATTGAAATAGTTGACCAGAAAAAAACATATACAATTAGGGATTCCTGACAGCTTCGTGGCAATTAGTCTTTGAAATGTGATAGAATGTTGAAGACCGTTAGTAAGATTCGTACCATTTTATTTTTTTATCAGGCATTCTATATAAAGATTGCTGAAACAAACTCAGAAATCAGAATAATTAGGTGATAGAAAATATATTATCATTGTGTTTGGCAGTGTTGAATTTATGCTTTGGATTTTGGAATTGAAGGTACATTTTAGTTTGAATCTTGAATTATAATGGCCCACATAGGGATGGCAATGGGGGGGCAATGGGGCGGATATCACTTCCCCATTCCCATTCCCCTATTATAATTTTTCCCCATTCTCCATTCTCCATCCCCCATGGGGACTATCCTCCCCATCCCCTCATGGGCTTGGGTTTTCCCACTTGACCCTTAAAAAAAACCCTTTTTTTTTAAGGTTCACAGCTAAAGCCAAATACACATTAATTTCGGACTGTCCTACAATTTTTATTGGTCTAAAATTGCATCTCACCTGCCTCTCTCTCTCTCTCTCTCTCTCTCTCTCTCTCTCCATATATATATATGGATATATATTTACTTCCATTAAAAGCAAAAGAAAGGTTACTTCAAAGACATCTTGCAGTTGCTTCTATACTAATCCCAAATCCTACACCCTACACGTGGCAATCTTCCACTAATCCTAGATTCATCATACACGTGGCAATCACACAAAACCTTACTTCAGATATCCCCACACCACATCACATCTTAATTACAAGGGCCACCCCACACCTTACACGTTTCCTCACCATTATCTTCTTCACTCTTCAAAGAAAAAGACAGATAACAAAAAAACTGAGGAGGATTGTTTTGAAACAGAGAGATGGGATGATGATCAAATCAAAGACTTTGATGCTCTTACTGGTCAATCTGGCTGGGATTATGGAGAGAGCGGACGAGTCTCTACTTCCTGGAATCAATCGGAGGATCAACAGAGCTTTTGAAGATCGACCTCAGCTCAAATCGATTTTCTGGAAAAATCCCAGTAAGCTTGAAGAATCTGAGGAATTTGAAGTTTCTATGCATGGGTTATAATTGATTTTGCACAAGAGAAAGAGAAACGAGAGAATGAGAGACAGAATGAAAAATCTAGCTGTAGATAGGGATATGGGGAAATGGGCGGGTACCCATCCCCAATGGAGATTTAAATAATATCACCTACCCGACCCAACGGGTAGAAGAAATGGAGAAATCCCATGCATTTGGGTCGGGTCTCCATGGGTATCCACTAGATAGGTTATTCATTGCCATTTCTAGGCCCACAAACTCTCTCTCTAACAACATCCTGTCATTTGAAAATAACCACTTAATCCATAGTGCTTGTTGTGAACTAAAACGAACCAATATTTTTCATTAAGGACACTTGTAAATCGACCTAAATACCCGAATACCCTCATCTTCTTCATATGTTATGAACTAAAATCTTCAATCTTCAATCTTCAATTTACCCGCTGTGGTGTGGTTAGGTTATGTGCACATAACTCCTATCATTTGAAAATACAGATGTTGATAATGCACTAGCCGTTAATTTGAATGAAAAATGTGATGGTGCATTTTAGTGGTAATTTTCAAATAACAGGGTTGTGCACACATGGCCCATACCACAGGGGTAATGTGAAATTTGTCCCATAACTTCATAGAAAGAGGTTGCATTTATTCAATTTGAATTTTAGCTACATACAGAAACAAGCTGAAGTTTTTTGTTTTCAGAGTTACTATTTTGGGGAATCTAAAGAAGAAAAGAAAAGAAAAGACTGTTTTCTCTCTCTCTCTTGTTGGTTTAAGCTGAAGAGAAGAGAAAAGAAAATACAGTAATTTCTCTCAAATCTTGTTTGGATAAACTACATAGCAGAGAAGAAAAGAAACTCTTATAGGATAGATAAGAAAATAATGGTTGTGTTTGGTTACATTTTCAAATCAATTTTTGAAATGAAAAATCCAAAAAAATTGTTCGGTTTACAATTTTTGAAAAATTGTTTTCAAAATTGTTCTCTCTCCTCTCTCCTTCTCTTACATCCTACACATCAATCAACCAATTTTTTTCTCTCCTCTCTTCTTCTCTCACATCCTACACATCAATCAATCCATTTTTCTTTCACACCCATTTATTCAACTACCAAAAAAATTACAAATCATTTCAAAACTATTTTCAAAATATACAACCAAACAAGTTTTCAAATTTTCAAACTCTTTTCAAAAAAACTATCTTTCAAAATTGATTCAAAACTAAACCAAACGAAGGCAATGTTTTTTTTTTTTTAGTACCTAGATGGACAATGTTGGTATTATATTTAATAAGTAATCAACCTATTTCTTCGAGCCAGTCCATACAGGTTGTGCCCCGACTTTAATTGGGGTCCGCGCTAGTAGACAGTGAGATTGATTCCCCAGATTAGTCAGTCCAATAGGCCAGATACCAAGTTATCTGGCAAAAAAAATAAATAAATAAGGAAAGAAGAAAGAAAAAAAAAAGAAAAAGTAATATACCCATTTCTTTTCTCTCCTAGTCATTCCAATTTTGGAGAGATTCAAAAAAAGTGGATTGTAAGATAAAATCAATTTTTCTCTGTTTCTCTCCATTTCTCTGCTCTTAAGTAATCAAACAAGCAAGGTCAACTCCAACAGGTGCTTGATGGGGTCCCATCCCCCATCAAGCATACGAAAGCTTACAAAAAAAATTATATATATATATATATATATTTTATATAGTTTGGTTCTTTTAAAAAATTAGGACGCCATCAAATTATAAATACATATATACATATATATGTTCAATACAATGGTGATACTATCTTATTGGTATCATCATCCAATAATATCTTGCCATTTACCTTATCATGTATATGTGGAAATGTAATTATACTTTGCGTGTGGGGTTCACCTTCCACATCTAAGTTTATTGTTAGTAGGTAAACCACGTGTCAATACTGATATGCTATCACCGTGACACTAAATATTTACTCTGTTTGGTAAACAAGTTTTAAAAATAGTTTTTGAGTTTTTTATTTTTCATGTTGTTTGTCTTTGGTGAATTTTTAAAATATCTTAAGCAAATTTTTTTTAAAAATTTTTTAGATTCACTTAATTTAGATACTCTTAAAAATAAAGTAGTTATAAATTTTTTTTTTACTAAATATAAAAATTACAAAAATTCAGTATATTTTTCACAAATATTTTATTATTTAAGTGCATCTAAAAAATAACTAAATTATCAAAAAAAAAATACTATAGACACAAAAAATTAAAAAAAAAATAATAATAACTCAGAAGTTATTTTTAAAAATTCAAAACCAAACAAAATAAATGTTGTTTAGTTTAAAAAAATTAGTTGTTAAAATTTGTAAAATTTAAGGTTATGAAGTGACCCCATTCTTTTCTTGTATCTCCAATTCACTCAATCCAAACCGACTTGTTGGGTTGAAACAATGAAATTTCTTTTCTTTCCTAAACGTGTTAGCATGAACAGGACCAAGAAAGGAGCAGTTATAACATCAATACGGAGTAAGCAGAAAAACTCTAACAAATGTTAGCATGAACCCCAATTTCAGCAACTTGTTCAACCAAAGAAAACAGTACTAGTAAAATCCCGGATCTAAATGTGTTACAGGTATTTCACAATTCAAATTTTGAATATATATATATATATATATATACATATATATACTGTAAAAATGGGGGTAAGAGTGATTACCAATGAGAATGAGGCGTTTGTCTGGTTTGGTGGAACACTTCATGCGACGCAAGAGTTCGGTCATGAGATCTGCTGAAGGAATGTCTTCCAAATTCGCCATTAGGGTTTTTCTCTCACAAAGTTCTCGATCTCAACTGGAATTTTTTTTTTTTTTTTTTTTTTTTTTTGAGGGAGAGAGAGAGAGATGAAATGGTGGTTCAACTGGATTCGAACCTTCCAACGCTTGAAGATCAAGCATCATCAAGTTCGTCTGTTTCTTAAATGACGATTATACCCCCGTCTACCCAAATTCAAACTCAACTTTGGCTCCCCTTACAGTTTTCTTTTCAAAAAAAAGTTCAAAGTAAAAAAACAATGATTAAGACACATTTAAGGTGATTTAAATAAATATATTTTAATTTTTTTATAAAAATATATATAAAAAAAAGTAATGTAACCAAAATAAATATAAATAATGTAACCAAAATAAATATACTAATATAAAAATATAGGTTATATCAAATACCTCCCAATTCACTTCTATGAGAACACTTTTTCCAAAGTAAAAATTTTTGCTAAAAGGTCAAAAGCCAAAATTATATAAATATTTGGATGGCCAAAATAGAATACACAGATTTTAGGAGTTAAAATGATATTTTCTTTTAATAATATTAAAAATTGTATGTAGGCAAATGAGATTTTTATTAAGATTGGAAGACCAAATTTTATATAGATTTTACGAGAACAAAATTTTATTTTCTTTAATAAATAATCAAAATTATTCTATAAAAATCAATGAGACTTCTGTAAAATAGTTTTATAGGACCATAATCTGAAGATAAATTGCTGTTTATTTTTATTCTCTCGCTACTTTCACCTTCACTTTCACATTCTTTATAACCAATGCATGTCCCCTCCCTAAATTTATAAACCTCTATACAATCAAGTATGTCGAATATTCACCGGATATTATCAACTAAATTCATTTCCCATAAGAAAACACATTTTTATTGAGTAAATCTCTTTCTCACTGAACAATTTCAAAATCATTACATCTTGGGTGCATATTACAATTCATAGTTCAAGAAATCAAAGGAAATAAAAAGAAGATGCCCTAATGGCATACAAGTTTTAAAGGCATTCTCTTGATTACACAAAAGGGTGGACATATGTCCCAAAACACATAATAGCCCTGGAGCTTCAATACATATCATCAATGAGCCATCGTGCTTGTCACGACCCAAACCCGGCCCTATGGGTTTAGCACCGTAACCGGCCAGTAATCCGAGATTACCGAAGGCCTGCTCAACAGAAATACAGTAAGACAGAGTACGGGGCCTGGCGGAAGCCAATACAGTAAATAAATAGTGTCCATTGAGCTGTGACAGTCTGTATGCGAAAAGGCTTTCATATATTCACACATAAACAGTACAGAACAGTATGTACAATATTCACATCCATTCAACTAGGGACTCAACCCTACAGAACAGTACAGAAAACATTCCGTCTGTACAAAACAGTACGGTCTATACAAAACAGTAAAACAGTACAGAAGGGGGAAAAACAGACAAAACACCCCCAAGCCATAGCATGGCAACTCGGAACCTCGCAGTGAGGCACAAAGGCTGGCTTGACAAAACTGGAGTAACCCTGACGCCTCTAGCTGCGGTCTGGTGCCTGTACACCTACATATATATATAAGCAGTGAGCTAAAGCCCAGTGAATAACATAAAGCGTAAAGGGGTTTAGAATGAATGTCCTTACAGTAATGAAAACAGTTCAATTCAATCAGTATTTCAGTCGTTCAGTACAGTAAACAGTCATATGTGGTACATCCATTAGCATAACAGTAACAGTAGGTCTTGAAAGACCGAACAGTAATGATGGCCATCAGTCAGTAAACAGTAGTGGTTCCACGAGGGAACCGACAGAGATCTTTGTAACAGTAACAGTAACAGTATACAGTAGGTGCTAAGGATGCCACAGTACAGTTCAGAAATAAAGGACATACATTCATTCAGTTAACAGTAATCAGTTCAGAAAACAGTACAGTTCAGTTGTTCAGAAAATAATCATTTGTGAACATATCTTTACACAATCGTTACTCACAGAGTTCTGGGCTACAGTATGCTAGAGCGTGTCTCTCCAGTCGCCAACCCTACACAGTTAACAGATTGAACACACACTAAGCTACACAGCTGGGAAAGATGATAACTTAATCCCTAATTTGCCTTGGTGTGTTCTACATCTATATCCTCATTAAGATGTCTTAAACTAGGCCTAAGAATGCCTAGAATGGGATGAGGATGCAAAGATGTACATTGAAAAGTATTTTCAGAAAACAGAGTTCCGCTCGAGCTCAGGTTTCCCCGCTCGAGCGTACATGAAACAAAGGTACCCGCTCGAGCGTAAACTTTCCCGCTCGAGCGTACCATGAAAGTACTGGATGGGTGAAATCTCCGCTCGATGCCCGCTCGAGCGTGAGACCTGACTCCGCTCGAGCGCCCAATCCTCCGCTCGAGCGGACTGCAGAACAGTGCAGAGATGCTGGATGCTCGAATTCTACGCTCGAGCGGTACTTCATCCGCTCGAGCGGAAGTGCAAAATCTGGAAAACCCAGATTGCACCTCCAAGCTCAAAACCAAGTTGTTAAAAACTCAAAACCGATCCTCTTGGGCTCATTTTCTGGAAAACTCTTATAAACACATGGAATAACATGATTCAAGCTCAATTTTGAGAAATCAAAGCCCAAGGGTGTTTAATTCAAACCCAATTTCAAACCAATTTCAAATCATTTTCAAGAACAATCTTCAAACATGACATGCATGATCTTAAATCATTTTCAAAGCTTCGATGCTGTTTCAAAAGAGCTCAAACCTTCAAAAATAAGATGAACTCATGGAGTATGACCAAAAGATGGACATGCATGTGATGAAACATGGACTACAACCTCCATACTCATCAATACTAACATGCATGCAAAGATTGAGCTTCAAATCAACAACAATGAGCCAAAATATGACTTAGTTCTACAATGAAGCATGAATCATGCAAGAATCAACTCAAAACATGAACAAGAAGACAATGGAGCTACCTTAAGTCTTGTAGTTCAAGAAGGGAGCTCAACCATGCAATCTCTTCAACAATTTCTTCAATTTCCAAACAATTCACAAGCAAAATTGAGATGAAATCAACTCCTCAAGTCTCTCTCTCTCTAAGGTCGGCTAGACAAGAAGAAATGGCTGATGAAATGTTCTACAAGTGTGTACATAAGGCTCAAGTGTGTGTATTTGAGTGGACCACTAAGGGTGGCAATTCGGTAATTAAGTCCAACTCTTTAATTAGCTTATTTAATCTAATTTAATCATACCTAATCAATTTTCAGATAATTGTACTATAAAATCACATAAATTATGAGGGTCATAGAACACTAATCGGTTTCGGATTCGGCCGCCGATAAGGCCTTCAATTAGCAGTTTAAACATATGAACATGAACAGATAATCATACTGTCAAACAGATAGAATGCAATTTAACTAACATGTACACAATCAATTCAGTTTCCAATTTCAGTCAGTCAGTTCAGTACTTAAATCAGTTCAATTATCAGTCAGTTATCAGTCATCATCAGTTCCGTTTAGCAATAATCGGTGATTATCGGTAATCAATCAGTCCCTAATCAGTAAACAGTATGAGGGTTGTTACAGTCTCCCCTCCTTATAAAGAGTTTAGTCCTCTAAACTCGAGTTACCTTCATTCTGGAAGAAAACAGGATTCAGTGGAAACAGTTCAGGATATCGTTTGGCCATGTCATCTTCCCTTTCCCAAGTGGCATACACGCCACCGTGGTTTTGCCAGTCAACTTTCACTAACGGGATCTCTTTGTTCCTCAGTTTCTTGATTCGTCGGTTTACAATCTGTATAGGCCGTTCCTCGTAAGTGTAGTCATCACTCAACACTATCCGAGTAGGCTCAATCACATGGAAGGGATCCCGGAGATAATCTCTTAACATAGAAATGTGGAAGACGTTATGCATGTGCTCCATTTCAGGAGGAAGCGCAACTTGATACGCCACCGGATTGATTTTCTCAATGATCTCATATGGTCCGACGTATCTCGGTGCTAACTTGTCTTTGACTCCAAAACGAGTCTGGCCTTTCATTGGTGTCACTTTCACAAAAACGTGATCACCCACTTCATACTCTCTGTCCCGTCTCCTGACATCTGCATAACTTTTCTGTCTGCTCTGTGCAGTTTTTAGTCTTTGCTGTATCAGTTTCACTTTTTCAGTTGTTTCATACACAATCTCGGGCCCAAGCAAAGGCCCATCTCCAACTTCTGCCCAGCAGATTGGAGATCTACATTTTCTGCCATACAATGCCTCGAAGGGCGCCATACCTATACTCGAATGGTAGCTGTTGTTGTAGGCGAATTCAGCTAATGGCAGATGACTTTCCCAGTCTCCCTGAAAATCAAGGACACACATTCTCAGTAAATCCTCCAGAGTTTGGATGGTCCTTTCTGATTGGCCATCTGTCTGAGGATGATAGGCACTACTCAGTCTCAGTTCAGTACCCAGTGCAGTTTGTAGGCTTTGCCAAAACCTCGATGTAAACTTCGAATCCCTGTCAGAAACAATAGACACAGGCACTCCATGCAGTCTTACAATTTCATCAATATAGATAACAGCCAATTTGTCCGCATTATAGATTGTCTTGACAGGTAAGAAGTGAGCAGATTTGGTTAGTCTATCAACAATAACCCAAATTGAATCCATACCTTTTCTGGAGCGAGGTAATCCAACGATAAAATCCATCGTGATATGCTCCCATTTCCACTCTGGTATGGGTAGGGGTTGCAATAGTCCGGCAGGTCGTTGATGTTCAGCTTTGACCTGTTGGCAATGAAGACATTTGGATACAAAATCAGCAATTTCTTTCTTCATTCCCGGCCACCAGAAATTCTGTTTCAGATCTTGGTACATTTTCGTATTCCCCGGATGGATAGACAATTTCGAATTGTGGCCCTCTTGCAGAACTCTTCTTTTCAGTTCAGTATCATTTGGTACACACAATCTTTCTTGAAATTTCAGTACATTATTCTCAAATTTGAATCCCGGCCTCGGTTTAGATTCTCTTTCTTCGATGATCTTTTTCAAGAAGTCATCCAGTTGCTGTTTCTCTTTAACCTCTTCAATCAGTGCCGGTTGAGCAGAAATAGCAGCTAAGGTTCCACCTTGTCCTCTCAAAACAATTTCAATCTCAGATTTTTCAAGGTCACAAAGCAACTCTTTCTGTCCGGTGAGCAAACAAGCTAAGTTTCCAATCGACTTCCGGCTCAATGCATCGGCAACGGTATTGGCTTTTCCCGGATGGTACAATATCTGTAGGTCATAGTCTTTAATCAGTTCCAGCCATCTCCGCTGTCTCATATTCAGTTCTTTCTGTGTGAAGAAATACTTTAAACTCTTGTGGTCGGTGTATACTTCACATGTCACCCCGTACAGATAGTGACGCCAGATTTTCAGTGCAAATACTACTGCAGCAAGTTCCAGATCATGGGTTGGGTAGTTCTTTTCATGCGGTCTCAGTTGTCGGGAAGCATAAGCAATAACTCTCCCATTCTGCATTAAAACACACCCCAGACCCTTATGAGAAGCATCACTAAATACAGTATAACCATCCGTACCTGAGGGTAAGGTAAGAACTGGTGCAGTCACTAATCGAGTTTTCAATTCCTGGAACGCAGATTCTCTTTGGTCAGTCCAGTCAAATGATGTCCCCTTTTGTGTTAACTGTGTCAGTGGTAGGGCAATTTTGGAGAAATCTTTGACAAATCTTCTGTAATATCCAGCCAATCCCAAAAAGCTTCGGACTTCAGTCACATTTGTTGGTCTAGGCCAGTTCACTACAGCTTCAATTTTCTGCGGATCAACAGAAATTCCATCTTTGCTAACAACATGCCCCAAAAACATAACATGGTCAAGCCAAAATTCACATTTAGACAGTTTAGCATATAGTTTCTGTTCTCTTAAAGTTTGCAGGGCAAGTCTCAGATGATGTTCATGCTGTTCTATGCTTTTGGAGTAAATCAATATGTCATCAATAAATACAACAATAAAGTCATCAAGGTATGGTTTGAAAATTCTGTTCATGAGGTCCATAAATGCAGCTGGTGCATTCGTGACTCCGAATGGCATAACTAAAAATTCGTAATGTCCATACCTCGTTCTAAAAGCAGTTTTATCAATGTCTTCCGGTTTAACCTTCAGTTGATGATATCCCGATCTAAGATCAATCTTGGAAAACACTTGTGCACCCTGTAACTGGTCAAAAAGGTCATCAATGCGCGGTAATGGGCATTTATTCTTTACAGTTACCTTATTCAGTTCACGGTAGTCAATGCACAGTCTCAGTGAGCCATCTTTCTTCTTTACAAACAAAACCGGTGCACCCCAGGGTGAAGTACTGGGCCTGATAAACTTCTTATCCAGCAGTTCCTGCAGTTGCACTTTCAATTCTTTCAGTTCAGTTGGGGCCATTCTATAAGGAGCTTTAGAAACCGGCTGTGTTCCGGGAATCACATCAACAGTAAATTCAATCTCCCTGTCAGTCAAATCCCCTGGAAGATTATCTGGAAAAACATCTGGGAATTCTCTGACTATAGGAATACAGTTCACATCAGTCTTAACACTATCATCAGTAGACACAGTCAATACAGAACACAGACACCCTTTACACCCATTTCTAATCAGTTTAACAGCTTTCACAGATGAAATCAGATACGGGGGAGGTACTACTCCAACCCCATTAAACACAAATTCAGGTAGACCAGGTGGACGGAAAACTACTTGTTTCGCTACACAGTCTATAGTGGCATGATATTTTTGTAACCAATCCATCCCCAATATTACGTCAAAATGATCAATGTTCAATGGCAGTAAATCAATAAACAGATGCATATCCCCAACAATGATTTCACATGCGGGGTACATATAAGCACATGTCATGGATCCCCCTACGGGTGATGATACGGCTAGCAGATAGTTCATAGGTTCTAAGGGTCTATTCAATTTCCGTGAGAAAGCATGCGATACATAAGAATGTGTAGACCCCGAATCAATCAATACATATGCATTTTGTGTACAGATAGAGAGGATACCTGACACAACGGTCTCAGTATTTTGCACGTCTCCCGGTACTAGTGCGAACACTCGGCCTTGCCTCACAGGCTCTTTCCCGGTAGCTCTGGGGTTAGGCTTTAGTGCTACAGTCGATGCTGCTGCGCTTGGTGCAGCTTTACTACTGGCTTGTAGAGCAGAGGGGCAGTCTGTAACCATGTGGCCCACCTTGCCACACCTGTAACAAGCTCCAGATACTCTGTAGCAGACCCCCTTGTGCTTCTTGCCACACTCAGGACAGGGTGGTATGAACCCACTCCCTTGGCTGGGGTTAGTTGTCGACCCCGTATTCTGTTTCTTGTTGGCCGGGTTATGCTTGCCTTTCTTGAATTTGAAACCCTGCCTTTTACCATGCCATTCAGCTGTTGGTGTTTCAGATTGCTTCACCGCTGCAATGTTCGACTCGGCCATCAATGCCCGGTCGAGAACACCCACAAAAGTCGGTAATTTCAAAACATTTATCCGGTCAAGTATTGCCACATTAAGGCCACCTTCAAATTTTCTGGCCTTCTTATATTCAGTATCCACCATGTGCGGCGCATAACGGGCAAGTTCAGTAAATTTTGTTTCATACTCTGCAACGGACATTGTGCCCTGCTTCAGCTGTTCAAATTCAGTCACTTTCCTATCCCTAACACACTGAGGGAAATACTTTTCAAAGAAGGACTCCTTGAACTGAGCCCAAGTCATAACGGCATTTGTATCGCGAATCAACATCCACCACCTTCTAGCTTCTTCTTGAAGGGTGAAGGTAGCTAACAATACCTTGTTCGCTTCCGAGCACGGAAACACTTCAAATAATTTCTCTGTTTCCAGAACCCAAGCTTCAGCTTTTAACGGTTCAAGGCCTCCCTGAAAGGATGGCGGTTTCATTTTGCTGAACTTCTGGGTCAAAGCAATTATGTCCCCATCATTCACATTCGCATTAAGTTCCGGCTGTACCGGAGGAGGAGGAGGCTGTTGGTTCTGTTGCTCAAGTCTAGCAGTTATCAGTTCTATCATTCTTTCTATTCTTTCCATTCTTGCCTCGGTAGACGAGGATTCAGGTTCGTTTGCATTGTCCATTTCACTATAAGCAGTTATAACAGTTTTAAACATAAGCAGTCATTTGTTTACCAGTTTAACACATTAGCAGATATTCAGTCATAACATAACCACACACTTTTCAAGTTCATGAGATGCCCTAATGACTTTTCTAGGACACCCTATAGCTCATTTGGACACGTGTGTGCGGTATAACTCGTGGTTAAGTATCGCTCTGATACCACTCTGTCACGACCCAAACCCGGCCCTATGGGTTTAGCACCGTAACCGGCCAGTAATCCGAGATTACCGAAGGCCTGCTCAACAGAAATACAGTAAGACAGAGTACGGGGCCTGGCGGAAGCCAATACAGTAAATAAATAGTGTCCATTGAGCTGTGACAGTCTGTATGCGAAAAGGCTTTCATATATTCACACATAAACAGTACAGAACAGTATGTACAATATTCACATCCATTCAACTAGGGACTCAACCCTACAGAACAGTACAGAAAACATTCCGTCTGTACAAAACAGTACGGTCTATACAAAACAGTAAAACAGTACAGAAGGGGGAAAAACAGACAAAACACCCCCAAGCCATAGCATGGCAACTCGGAACCTCGCAGTGAGGCACAAAGGCTGGCTTGACAAAACTGGAGTAACCCTGACGCCTCTAGCTGCGGTCTGGTGCCTGTACACCTACATATATATATAAGCAGTGAGCTAAAGCCCAGTGAATAACATAAAGCGTAAAGGGGTTTAGAATGAATGTCCTTACAGTAATGAAAACAGTTCAATTCAATCAGTATTTCAGTCGTTCAGTACAGTAAACAGTCATATGTGGTACATCCATTAGCATAACAGTAACAGTAGGTCTTGAAAGACCGAACAGTAATGATGGCCATCAGTCAGTAAACAGTAGTGGTTCCACGAGGGAACCGACAGAGATCTTTGTAACAGTAACAGTAACAGTATACAGTAGGTGCTAAGGATGCCACAGTACAGTTCAGAAATAAAGGACATACATTCATTCAGTTAACAGTAATCAGTTCAGAAAACAGTACAGTTCAGTTGTTCAGAAAATAATCATTTGTGAACATATCTTTACACAATCGTTACTCACAGAGTTCTGGGCTACAGTATGCTAGAGCGTGTCTCTCCAGTCGCCAACCCTACACAGTTAACAGATTGAACACACACTAAGCTACACAGCTGGGAAAGATGATAACTTAATCCCTAATTTGCCTTGGTGTGTTCTACATCTATATCCTCATTAAGATGTCTTAAACTAGGCCTAAGAATGCCTAGAATGGGATGAGGATGCAAAGATGTACATTGAAAAGTATTTTCAGAAAACAGAGTTCCGCTCGAGCTCAGGTTTCCCCGCTCGAGCGTACATGAAACAAAGGTACCCGCTCGAGCGTAAACTTTCCCGCTCGAGCGTACCATGAAAGTACTGGATGGGTGAAATCTCCGCTCGATGCCCGCTCGAGCGTGAGACCTGACTCCGCTCGAGCGCCCAATCCTCCGCTCGAGCGGACTGCAGAACAGTGCAGAGATGCTGGATGCTCGAATTCTACGCTCGAGCGGTACTTCATCCGCTCGAGCGGAAGTGCAAAATCTGGAAAACCCAGATTGCACCTCCAAGCTCAAAACCAAGTTGTTAACAACTCAAAACCGATCCTCTTGGGCTCATTTTCTGGAAAACTCTTATAAACACATGGAATAACATGATTCAAGCTCAATTTTGAGAAATCAAAGCCCAAGGGTGTTTAATTCAAACCCAATTTCAAACCAATTTCAAATCATTTTCAAGAACAATCTTCAAACATGACATGCATGATCTTAAATCATTTTCAAAGCTTCGATGCTGTTTCAAAAGAGCTCAAACCTTCAAAAATAAGATGAACTCATGGAGTATGACCAAAAGATGGACATGCATGTGATGAAACATGGACTACAACCTCCATACTCATCAATACTAACATGCATGCAAAGATTGAGCTTCAAATCAACAACAATGAGCCAAAATATGACTTAGTTCTACAATGAAGCATGAATCATGCAAGAATCAACTCAAAACATGAACAAGAAGACAATGGAGCTACCTTAAGTCTTGTAGTTCAAGAAGGGAGCTCAACCATGCAATCTCTTCAACAATTTCTTCAATTTCCAAACAATTCACAAGCAAAATTGAGATGAAATCAACTCCTCAAGTCTCTCTCTCTCTAAGGTCGGCTAGACAAGAAGAAATGGCTGATGAAATGTTCTACAAGTGTGTACATAAGGCTCAAGTGTGTGTATTTGAGTGGACCACTAAGGGTGGCAATTCGGTAATTAAGTCCAACTCTTTAATTAGCTTATTTAATCTAATTTAATCATACCTAATCAATTTTCAGATAATTGTACTATAAAATCACATAAATTATGAGGGTCATAGAACACTAATCGGTTTCGGATTCGGCCGCCGATAAGGCCTTCAATTAGCAGTTTAAACATATGAACATGAACAGATAATCATACTGTCAAACAGATAGAATGCAATTTAACTAACATGTACACAATCAATTCAGTTTCCAATTTCAGTCAGTCAGTTCAGTACTTAAATCAGTTCAATTATCAGTCAGTTATCAGTCATCATCAGTTCCGTTTAGCAATAATCGGTGATTATCGGTAATCAATCAGTCCCTAATCAGTAAACAGTATGAGGGTTGTTACAGTGCTCCAAACAAAAATCTCCACCATCTTATCACTTGGGCGAAGTCACACCATCAAGTCTTGAAAGTTTTGTTAAATTTGGAATGAACTAATGCCTAGTAAGAATACTATTAACAGAGTATATAAATAATCGAAATGAATATGATCTAGGGTTGCAACTCGAGCGAGTTCGATTGGGCTGGGAGGTTGTCCAAGCCCCGCCCAAGTTGTGCTAAGACCGATCTAGTCCCGCCCAGGCCGGAATTGTAACCCGAGGTTGTCTGTCCAAGCCTGACCCAAGTTAAATCCGAATTGCCTGAGTTGCCCGAATTATAAATAAATTTTAGTTTTTTTTTAATTTAATTTTATTTTATTTTATTTTATTGCAGCTATATTATTAAATTATTAAAATTTGACTTTATTTACATTTTTTTTATTTATAGAAAATCATTAATACTATCAAAATAAATAATTCATATAATATAAGAGAGAGATGCCACTATAGTAGTCCTTACAATTTATGAGTGAAAATAAAAAAAGTAAGATTTTATGTTATTTGTATATATAATATATATTCAATATGATTTAATAATCTAAATTACTTTAATATCATGTAATGACTAATAATTTATATATATATTTAATAATTTTATATATCTATATATGTATAATTCGGGTTTCAAGTTGTTCGGATTGTTTGACGTCTTTGCCTAAGCCGATCCAAATTTAATGCAGGCTTTTGAATTTTTACCTAAGCTCGTATCAAATTTGAAAATATTTTGTCCAAGCCCTAAAAAAAATCGGGTTAGGTTCGGGTTGCTCTGGTTGAGCTCGCTCAAGTTGCACCCCAAATACGATCATACGATGCATATGCCATGATAAAATCCATGTTTTTTTTTTTTCTCTTTTAAAACAAATGATACTCAATGCATAATTTACTATGTCAAAACCTCATCATCAACAGTGGGCGCGGTAAATATGCAATGAGATCCCAAGCAAGAGCCGAAAACCATTGTATACATATTTGTATATTGACAATATTTTCATATTTGTCGACTCTAAAAATGGTGGGGCTAGTGGACACCCAAAATATTTTCTCACATTTGTTGGGCAATAAACTCAAAACAAGGTAATTGGGCACCTTGACTCCCTGCCCGGGTACCAATACAATACTCATCTCGTTTCCAAAACCTGACTTAACTACCCGGACTCATACACAATAACCTCCCTTTCAACATTTCCAAATATCCAAGGGAAGGGATTATAATGATTATGGAACAAAACCATGGAAGTGCGACATGATGCATTAATTTGTAAATGTCTTGATTTACCTAAGGTTCATCAAATCCTTCAATAAAGTTTATACATAATCAACAATTGAAAGAATTTCAAATTTCCACATTTCAACATATCTAATTCTTCCTATCACAATGTACATTTCCAAAATGTTCCAAAATCTAAATTCATGCTCATTTCTACTAAACATCCATTCAATTTCTTGATTTAAGGTTCAATTGAATAAAACTTCATCTTTTAAGCAAAGTTCGAAACTAGGGTTTGGATAAAATTGGGGGGTTTTCCCTCTCTTGCATCATTGAAACAAGTAATTCTCATCAAAAACCCTTATCATACATAATCTTTCAAAAGCTTTCAAAACTTTGGGTAAAACCCCTTTTTGATACATAAAAACTCATTTAATACAACACAATCATCTCATACATAGGGCTACAAACGAACCGAGCTATTCATGAACAAGCTCGGCTCGCCTCGGCTCGTTTAGTAAACGAGCCGAGCTCGAGCTCGCATAAGCTCGGCTCGTTTATCTTTATTTAAATTATATAATAAATACATTATTTATATATTAAAAATATATAAATATATATAAACAATAATATAAATACATTTATTATATATTAAATAATATTAAAAAAAAATTATCAAGCTGAGCTTGAGTTTCATTAAAATTAACGAGCCAAACCGAGCCGAGCTCGAGCCTAGTTCCTTATCGAGCCGAGCTCGAGCTCAATAAACGAACTCGATAAGTAAACGAGCCGAGCTCAAGCTTAGCAAAGCTCGGCTCGACTCGGTTCGTTTGCAGGCCTCATACATAGATAAAACTAAGAAAATACCGAACATATATCTCAAATTATAGATGTACTAAGTTAAGAGTACCCTTACCTCAAACATGAAAGCTAAAAGATGGAGATCTAACAAGAATTTCAAGGAGAGCGCAAACTAATTGGTCAAGATATTGATCTATGCTTGTACTTCACTTTTAATACACGATCAAGGGTGGATTCTTGGTGAAAATTAGATGAAACCAAGGTTTTGAGGTCTAGGGGTTTAGATATGGAGGAGAGGGAGAGAAAAGAGTTGCCCAAGAAGGGGATTTAAAGTGCTGACTTCGAACAAACCGCTCAAGCGGTCAAAGCTGCGCTTGAGTGGTGAAATTAAGCTCTTAGAATTTCTAAATCTCTAACAGACTACTCGAGCGGTCGAAAGTGTGCTTGAGTGGACTATGCACACAACTTAGGTACTTAAATTTCAAATGGGCATATCTCTCTCGTCTGAACTCCGTTTTGAGTCATTCTTGTGTCTAAATCAAAGTCTTGGAAAACAAAATTTCAATGGTTCTAGCCTCACATTCGCATTCAAAGTATTGAGAGAGAAAAAGGTAAAAGAGTGAAGACTTCTTATGGAACAATTATTCAAATAAATGTTTTTAGTTCAATCCTACTTTATTATTATGATACCACTCCAATCAATACTGTAATGCCAATCAAAGAGGCTCTAATTACAATAATAAGAGAGTCCAAAGCAATTCCACTAGTCTAAAGGGTACGAAGTGTTATAGTGCACCCATGCTAGGCATGAAAATTCTTTAAAAAAAATGCATTTTATTTTATTTTTTGCTGGCCTCTCAAAAGAGGAGCCTAAAAGGTTAAAAATATAATGTAAATAGGTAAAGTATAGCATAAATATCATTATCATTTGTTTTACTTTTAGAATTTTGGATACATCACACTTATCCCTCGCGAGGTTTAGAGAAAATACTAGCTCAATATTTTTGACACAATTACATTGACATTTTTTTAGTAAGGCTAAAGTGATTAAAAGCAATGCAAATGGTAGGTAGACACTAAAATAAACAAATGTAAATATACATTTTAGCATAAAAAAGATGATAACATCATTTTTTTCATTCATATGACTAACGAATTACTAATAAAAAGGGACCTAACTATTACATGAATTAAAACCTTAAGGGAGAGTAGTGCAATTAAGTTAAAAGTGTGAGGTAAATTGTATTTTTTTCAAACATCAAGGGAGAAGCAATTAGAGATATCGGTTCAGTATGGTCAGTATGTAGGTAAAAATTTGCATTGAGCTGAACTGATTGAAACGGTTCGGTTCAGTTTAGTTTAATCAATTTATGATCCTTCAAACTTGAGCCACTTTTAAATATAATCACTAATCTATATAAAAATATTAAATTAGCTATTTTTCCACCATTTGAAACATATCCAATCCATCCATTTAATAAATATTTTTCAATTCCTAGATTAACAAAAATAAAAACAAAAAAAAAAAGTTAAAAAAATATTAAGATTTCAAGAATAATGAGTTAGAATTAAGATTATATATTATAAGAGTTTACAAACTTAGCTTATAAAGATGATATGGTTAATTAATTAAGGTTAATAATTTATTATACTTATTAATATCATTATATTATTAGATTATATATATGTATATAGTAAATATAATATATGTTGAAACGGTCGGTTTTGGTTTAGTTCGATGCATAAGGTGTTTAAATCGATATCGAATCGAAAATTGAAAAAAATCAAATTTAAAAACCAAATATAGCTAGTTTGGTCTGATTCAATCGGTTTGGTTAGTTTTTTCAATTTTTCTTACATTCCTAAATGCAGTGGTGACTCTAGAATTTTTTTTTTTTTTCAGAATGTTCACAGTGAGTACTCCAAAAAACAAAAAAATTAAGGGTGGACATTCAAAAATATTTTTGTAGAATTTTCAAATCACACAAAAATAAATGAATAAAATAAAATTCTAATATATTGATATCATTATTTCAAAAAATAAAATGTAGATACAAAAATTTACATAAATATATTTTGTTTTTATCAATAGCATGATAAAAAAAAAAATAAAAAATGAGGAAAGCTCTTTTAATTCAAATTGAGATGATGAATCAAAGCTTCAAAACATACAAAGAGGTGGTGCAAAAGGTTTGAACCTAACACCTGAAATTTTATTAATAACACTCTTATCACTCAGAAAATATACGTATTATTACATTATTTTTTTATTATTTATTTTAATTCTTACTTATTTAAATTACGCACTCATCGCGTGTACCACCTACTAATATATATTGATTAAAGGATTATGGCCTGAGCTGGGTTGGATTGAGTGTTCAAGAAAGTGAAGTGGTAGGTGTTCAACTGGATTGGAGATTAAGGAAAGTGGGTTAAAGTGTTCAACATAAAGCCTTAAACTAAATTGCATATATATATATATTTGGAAAAAAAAAAAAAAAACAGCCATGGGTTTTTATGTTACCTTTTAGAACTTGAAAACGAAACAGTTATCTCAAATAGGATGTAAATATTTTTGAATGGATCATTAGTAAAAGAATTAAAAATACTGTTATCTATACCAAATAATCAGTAGTGTTTATTTTAAATGTTATTATGTTTTGTATTCAATTTTTACATAAATATAGTGAAGACTATGCTTATATAAACAAATTTGAAAATATTATGATATTAATTAGATAGCATATAGAATAGGGACGTATTTTTTTCATATCTTTTAAATTCAAAATTAAAGGCTAATTCGTATTGGTTTAAAAAATATTATCATATTGTTCAAATAAATAATGAAAATAAGTAGTTTCAATTTTTCAATAAATTCAGTATCTAAATTCTTTACACATGTGTAAGTGTATGGTTAAAATTTTCTTATATGTGTCATTGACTAAAAGATTCTATTGATCAAATATAGTATTTCCTTATAAATGTCACTAATTAAAAGATGTCACTATATTAATCAAATAATTAATAATTACATTTGAAGTCACTAGGTATATGACATGTATTTATTTATATTTTATAAATTCAAAAAATCTAAAAAAATTAGTTAAGACTTTAGAGCTTAAAGATTTCACAACATTTAGCAATTATATATACCAGAGATAGACCCATGCTATGCATAGGAGATATTTTTTAAAAATAATTTTGAATGTGTTATTTCCACTTCACCTAAATATCTAAAATGGTATAAAATATCAATAAAGCATCCCTGTTTAATGCATCCAAATTATCATGGTTAGAAATTGGGGGCCCATGTGGCATGACCCTTAGAACTTTTTGAACTTGAACCTTTTGAACCTTATCCATGTAAGTTTGAATTTGAATTCAAAACTTATTTGGATAACCATTTAGAATATCTATATCTATCATATCAATAGATATGGATAGATGGATAGATAGATATTGGTTATATATCAGATTATATGGTTAATCTAAAGATATACACGTATATCAGATATACGTTATGTGGTTTTTACCCATAACCTTTTTTCCCAGACTCTCTCTGACTCTCTCTCAGAAAACAACGATCAAGCCATTTTGTACTGTGACTTGTGTAGGTGATACTCATTTTGTAGTATCACTCCACTGCTGGATTCGTTATTCAGATTTTGGAAGCACGTGATTTACCCATGAGGTTGTGTCATTAAGGTATGATCCGAATTATTTTTATCCGCTGCGTTAATTTATAATGCTTTATGTTTTACATTGGTATCAGAGCCTATATGGGTTTTTTCGTGCTTATTTTTTATGCATTAAAATATGTGTATTTTTTTTTTATATAAATATATACACATTATATGCATGAAAATTAATAGAGGAGGAAGATGAAGTGCACGGTTTTTTGCACTTCAACTCTCATTGATTGAGAATGTGATACACTTTATTTTTATATTCATTAAATGTTATTTTTAATGCCATAAATATTTTTATTGTGAAAAATGGAGTCCGGCAGTACAAAAATCGAACCAGAAAACACCCTAGAAGGCGGAGCGTGGGCCTCACGTGCCACCTGACGCCGTGGGAGGCTTCCACGCGCCTCCACGTGCTGCCACGCGCTGTCACGCGCCGCCACGCGCCTGCTGTTCTGCACCACACACGCGCGCCGCGTGCTGAGTTGCGCGCCGAGCCACGAGCCGAACCGCGCACACTGAGCCGCGCCGTTTGTCCTCCGCCGGCTTGGCTGCTGATGTTAAGGGTCTGTTTGTTTTGTTTTTAAATTCTGAATCGCGTTAAATGGTCATAATTAACTCGTTATAGCTTTGTTTTAAGCGTGGTTAGTACTGTTAGACTCAGAATTATATTTTCTATCTTTTGTAAAATTTTCAAAATTTTATGAAAATAAAAAATATTTTTCCTGAAATAATAATTCATTATTTCTGCTTTAAAATGCATTTGGTGTTGCATGATTAAGTTTCTGGGGTTTTTTTTTTTATTGTCGACTTCTGAAAATTTCTACTATTTACTGGTATTATTGTTTCAGTTTATCAGTTTCTGGATTTTTTATTTCTAATTTTATGTGTGTTTATTAGTTATTTAAAATTTCAGAAAAATTCCAGAAAATTTCAGAATGATGTACATGTTAATTATGGCATAATCTGAATATTGTTTCAGTTTATCAGTTTCTGGATTTTTTATTTCTAATTTTATGTGTGTTTATTAGTTATTTAAAATTTCAGAAAAATTCAGAAAAATTTCAGAAAATTTCAGAAGTGATATAGTTTCTGTTATGGCATAATTTGAATATTGAATACAACATATTATTTTTTTTGGGTTTATAATATGTTGTGATTAGAATAGAATGATTAATTGTTTTTTATTTTAATTTCGTTATTAAATGTAACATAGCATGTATTGATTGTGAATCAACATTATGATGCTATTGTATGGTATTAGAATATTTTATCATGTTTTTTAGATATGCATAGTCAGTGGGAGGTCATTCGGTTGAGAGAAATCTTTGTAGATTAACTCCCGAAAACCAATATTTTGCGCATATTTTAAATTAAATTTTGGATAATTGTCACCTGTGGCGCAAGAGATGATTACGAGTATAGCGGATTTTCGATCTTGCGACTTGTGTAATATTGTCACTATTTAATTTAGATTTTTGCGGCAAAATTATATTATGCTAATCAAAATTAATCCCAATACGAATTTCTCTCTAAATTGACTTAGCTTATGGAAGTTATTTGGTTGACTTAGACTTAGTAGAGATGTTCAAATGTAAACAATGTAATCCTATTCTTTAGATGAGCAAAAGTCTTGGAGACTTGAGGTCAGACCTTAATTGAGCCAAAGTAAGGAAACATGACTCAAAGTCGCCATGGTTTTGTTACCTTATTTGGCATAATAAAAACTAATGTGTACGCTATGGTTAGTGGCACGCTACGTAGTTTTGGTTGGCGAGTTTTGGAGTTATGAAATTAGTAAGCCCTCAATAGATCTGTATATGATCTTGACTATTGACCTGTGCGGATTGACTTTGTAATTTGACTCGTAAATAATGTTACATCATTGGATGAGGTAACATTCAAGAGTCACGTCATCCAAGAAATACGAGCTTAAATAAATTAGTCATTAAGTGTAAGACGAGTAGCCAGTATGAGCAGTGTTTTGCTCTTTACCCGATTATTGGCAGTGGATGGAGCAAAATTTCATGCACTATAATAGTGTGCGTTGAAATATCACATGAAGTGAAAAGATTAGCGCTTAGTGGCTGCAAAATCTATTAGCATTGCCAACTTGTCTAAGTTTGGACACTACTGTTTTCACACTTGAGTGTGAGACATGAGGAGGGGCTTCTTTGTATGATTCCTTAGTTAGGCTAACGTTTTTGAATAACGTTTACCACTAAGCGCAAACGTTGCAGCATAATAATGAAAAGGTCAAGGCCGACAAGGTTGTTATGACTTTAAGAATTTGACGCATCGCTTGTGAGAGCATTGTGTTGAATTAGACTCTTCAGCCTAATTCGCGCTTAAGTTACTTCAGGAGCTGTCATAGATTGATAGCTTATTCTCTCCTTCTAGTGGATAGTAGAATTAATTGTAAGTAACTATGAAGCGAGAAATAGAGATGGCAAGAAGAGTATCGTTATCTTTCAACTAGATACAGTAAAGTGTATGGAGAATAAAATTGACTTGAAGGTGTAGGGGATTAGCACTTACTAGTTAAATTTGCGACTTAGGCACACTTGATATCTCCATGACATCCTTTTATGATCTAATGAATATGAATTAGTCGTGAGTCATTACCTAGTTGGGCCTAAACCTTTAAAATTTGTCTTTAAAAACTCACACATTAATATGATTGGAATTAGTTTACGACATTGGTCATGAACCAGTGGCTTATTATACTTAATCACATTAATGAGATGATGACGCGATGGTTTGAGTAGGCCTTCTCGGGCTCACTCTCTTATGACATCCTGCTCTCATGTGAATGTGTAACTTTGTTCGCAATGGGTGCGCACAAGTAAGTAGGAAAGCCATAGAAGGTCATTTGTTTTGGCGCATTTAGTCCACTATGATATTTGTGACTAGATATGTGTGAGGGTATGATAGCTAAGCCTCAATCTCAACACATTTATAGATTACGATACGCATTTGGGTCAAGACTATTTGATCTTCCATAAGTCAAAAGTTTTGAGATGATTTTTGACATTGCACATATGAGGAGATCAATTAGATAAGAGCTTTTGTGCCTTTAGTTTTGACCAAGGTGGCGAATATCTATTTGAGTTATTTTTTAGAAAGCTCTGTGAAGAGAGATGGATGCTTAGAAAATTGATTATTCCTAATACTCAATAACACAATGGTGTAGTAGAGATAATAATTAAGTATTGTTAATGTTAGGTGGGTAATGGCGCAAAATGTTTCCCTATTGGGAATTGCACTAGTTTGTTGCCTATATCCCTAACTAAGTGCCCTCCATATCAGATCTTACACTCCATTTGAGTAATGGGTTAGCAGAGAGCCATCTATGGGCGATCTGTAACCGTTAAGCAGCTTATCTTTATTTTACTTCTCATAAGATTGCGAAGTTAAGACCTAGGGTTCTATAGCGCATTATTGTATGCTGTCTTGTAAACACAAAGGGTCATGTGGCGCATTATTGTATGAGGTCATGCAAACCCTCCAGGTCATGTGCATATAGGTAAGCAGCTTTGTGGTAGTGTAACTAAGTCACATAATGTTTTTTCTTAGTAAAGGTGACGTGAATAGAGTTTTGGAACTCTATAATATAGAGAATTCTAAGCATAGCGCTTTTATGTAGCCTAGTTGAGAATGGAAAGAAATTTCCAATATTCTAGGGACAGTGGGAGCGATGTGCTTACTAATGGATTACTCCATTAGAAAAGAATACTCTACATTCTTAGTTGTGTGGTAGCGAATGTGAAAATTTTCCATGTCATCACTAGGTGATTGAGAGGGAAACATTCATGATTGCTCCGCAAGATGATAAAGAGCCTAGGATAATGCCAAAGGCTCTAGTCCCCTGTTTTTAGAAAGTGGATTAATGTTGCGCAGCTTAAGACAAAGTCTTTGAGGATTAACCATTTCTATAATTTGGTTGACTTTCCATTATGACGCGAAACTGTTCTGAAGTTATGCGTAATTTGGATAGTCATTGTTGAGGCATAAGGCTCGCTAGATACCGAAAAGTCGCACCATTGAGGAAAGTGTAGACCATGAGAAGACTTCCTTCTAGGGAGTGAGGTTATTTCGACTTAGGCTATGATTGACATAAGTTCGAAACATTGATTTGTGGACATTGTGACCCAACTTCTCGTTGGAGAATTAGATAAGTAGATCCGTAGGGATTTACCTTCTGCTTTTATGGTGAAAAGTTAGGAGCGCAAAAAGGTTGCTAGTTCCAATAAATCTTTTACAGCCTAAAACAGTTATCCAAATAGTGGTTCTTAGATTTCGTCAAGCCATGATAGGCTGACGATGATTGATGAAGACCACAGAGGCATGATCAATGGTCCAAAAGAAGTTTTTCCTTACTTAGTCATTATAAGCCAGGAATTTATAAGGTTGTCGCCACCTAGGGTGGGCAGTCCTCTATTTTAGATATGATGGACATGGGTGATGTAATTTATATGCTCGGATGTACGATCCTTAGGGATTGTTTTGGGAAAATTCTCGGTTTGTCTTCAATGACTTACATAAGGAATATCCTAGAATGATTCTAGATGCAAAATTACAAACCCATTGACTTACCTATTGGTAAAAGCCAGAGCCTTTGCTATTGAGTGAATCCTCAGATTGTCTTTGGGAGAAACAAATGACCTATATTCCTTGATCTTTTCTTTGTTGTGGGAGCCTAAAGTACGCTATGTAGGCGTATTCGGTATGATAAGTGTTATCTTTGGTAAATGGTCAACTAAGTTGTTTAGACATTGACCTTGCTCATTAGACTATGGATAAAATGCTTTACTAGTAGCATATTAATTTGCTCCTTGTAAGATTCAATGCGTTAGTTGGGCGCATTAAGAATGAATGCAAATTGGTCACCAAAATATCTTTAGAGAGGTTATTGCGCAAGAGGTAGTGATCTTAAATCAGTTCATGTGAGGCGCACATAGTGGATTCCGTTGTATATACTTATCGCAAGAGGTGCTGATAAGGCTTATGTTTGGAATCTAGAATTGTGATCTTGAATCACTTCATGTGAGGCGCACATGGTGGATTCCGTTGTATATACTTATCGCAAGAGGTGTTGATAAGGCTTATGTTTGGAATCTATAATTGCGCAAGCTGTTGTCAATTTTTTTTTTTTTAAATCGATCACTTATTTTGAGATGATGGGATGTTGACACTATTATGGTTTGTGTCATAATGATTAGCAGATGATGATGTCAGCAGGCAAGATTGGCTCACTCACACGAGCAATTGCCCTTGGCGCTTGGGAGCGAGCAAGGATGAGACTAGTGGTTTATTTTTATTTGGAGCCAAGAGAGGCTTAAATAATCCACTATGCATGTCGCCTTGGTTACAACCAAGATGAGGTCGTGTTAAGGACCAAACATGGATGTTAGTACCCACTTTCCATGTTGTGCCTGTTATGATTAGCCAGATGCGAGATCTCATTTGGCGCCTGGAAGGCGAGCAAATAGAGAATTCGGGTTAGGCACTAGAAAGCGACTAGACTAATATCTATACGGTGTATCGAGTATGACGTCATTCTTTATGGAAGAGTTACTCCACCGTAGCATGTATTCATACTATATATGCTTGGCGACCGAGTAATGAGGTGAGAGAATGGATCCCTGTTTCCTCAGCGTGTGAGTCTTACGTGTCATTATTGATATGACTTTCATTTATGTACCCTTTTGTGACTTTTGACTATGTCATAAGGTAAGGGGTTGATGTTCTGCTACTTTGGTATGTTGCCTGCGGTCATATATGATTCGGCCTTAAGGGACATCACTGGGAAAACGGTCAATCCTAAACTAAATGGCATGAAGGCAAAGGGAAGATCATCTCGTATTACACCACTGTTGTATATTCACTGCCGGCAACTCACATCGCTCTGTATGAGAGGCGAATTGAGTGTGAATATATTGCAAGAATTGAGAGGGTCAAACATGCTCTTTTTGAGGGATTAAAGATGTTTTTTTTTGGACCGGTGTAATTAGATGGGTCTGGGGTATATGAGACACTATTTCTGTTCTTTTTGGATTAATGTCTCTATGCTGGCTCATTTTGAGTTTCTAGTATAGAGCTCCCACATGCAGGTATTCTCAGCAGTCGCACGGTGCAGTAGCTAGTATGAGATTGTTTATTTTTTGGGGAGATTGAGATAGAGATGTGGCAGTCTCATGCCAACTCATGTCCGAGTGGGAGATGTTAGAAATTGGGCACCCATGTGGCATGACCCTTAGAACCTTTTGAACCTTATCCATGTAAGTTTGAATTTGAATTCAAAACTTATTTGGATAACCATTCAGGATATTTATATCTATCATATCAATAGATATGGATAGATGGATAGATAGATATTGGTTATATATCAGATTATATGGTTAATCTAAAGATATACGTATATCATATATACGTTATGTGGTTTTTACCCATAACCTTTTTTCCCTGACCCTCTCTCTGACTGTCTCCCAGAAAATAACGATCAAGCCATTTTGCATTGTGACTTGTGTGGGTGATACTCATTTTGTAGTATCACTCCATTGCTGGGTTTGTTGTTTAGATTTTGGAAGCACATGATTTACCCACGAGGTTGTGTCATTAAGGTATGATCCGAATTATTTTTATCCGCTGCGTTAATTTATAATGCTTTATGTTTTACAATCATAATGTGGATGAATAATGTTTTGCATTTGAATTGTGACATTCAAATAAATTTCATACTTGGAAACTTATCTTGACTAGACTTAAGTTTAGTCTATCTTAATTTTCTTTCACTAATGCATTTCAAATTACATGTTTTTCTTTTCTACTTAAACCAATATATTTGTTTGAATGTATCAACTTCAATATTAGTAGCTGGATTAAGTTACTTGCATCAATATTTGTGTTTGATTCTTTTCTTTCTTTTTTTTCTTTTATTTTCTTCGCTAATCCATCTTCAGTACAGCGAAATTATTTCATATAATACAATGAAACGTTCACACAAGTCATTGCCTAAATTGGCCCATTTACTAATGGGTATGTATTTCACAAGCTAGACTAATCTCTTTAATCGAATCAATTTGACGTCTAAAAGTTCAAATAAGATTGCATTTATGCATATTCCACAATATCGTATATTCGTATTGGTAAGAAAAAAATAAAAAAATTAGAATATATAATTTGGAATATACATCTTCTAAGGTGTTAAAAAATTGGCATATTTGATTGAGACAACTATAACATTTTTTTTAAAAATATTCATGAATTTTCATGAACATTTTTTCTTTAGGTCATTAAAATTCTTGGGCAATTTTAATAATGCATTTGACAAATAAATATTTATATTTTGAAGAAAAAAATAACATTAGTCTTGATACAAATTTGAAAGGATAAATTATACCACTGGTCCCTTAGTTTAAGTCAAGTGTCACTTTAGTCCATGTAGTTTCAATTTAAATAATTTAGTCTCTACACTTTCAATTTTGTTGCAAAGTGATCTTTCTATCATGTGTTGTTAACATTTTGAAAATTAGAGGGATTAAAGTGAAATTCAAAATTAGAGGGATTTGTTTTGAATTTCACTTTAATTCCTTTAATTTTGTTTTTCATTCCAAAGTCTAATGACAAATGATGGAGGCACCAAATTGCAACAAAATTGAAAGTGTATGGACCAAATTGTTCAAACTGAAACTATAATGACTAAATTGACAATTCACTTAAACTAGAGGGACCAATTGTGTAATTTACACAATTTGAAATTTTATTTATTTTTCATTTTAAATGTTCTAAAGGGCTACAATTAAAAATAATAATAACTGAATCATTGTTATATGAAAAAGATTTAATAATAACACATTAATTTAAAATTTTCAACTTTAAGGTTTTGACTTAGTTTCTATATCTATTATTTTGGGAAGGGAATTATTTAAAATGAAGAAAACTTTAACCTATTGATTTTGAAACAAATAGTATTGTGACGTGTATTTTTACTTTTTATAAATTTGAAAATATGATAAAAGTGGATCGAGAAGTTTGCAACTCAAAGCTACACAATGATTTACAATTATACATGAAGAAATATACTTTCATTTAATCTCAGTAGATGAATTACAAAGATCTATACTTGTTCATATAGAGAGATACACTTTAGCTAACTATGATTAAAGATAACTAGAGTTCTAACAACTTTGTAACTGCTATGGTTAAACTAACTATCTAACAAACTAGGTTGTTACAACTGTAAGTCTCCTCTGACCAATGTTGAGCTTTCGATTGTTGCACCTATTGTGCACATGGTTGCTCTAATTGATGCTTTAGTTGCTGAGCACATGGTTGCCTCAATCACTATTCATAGTGTTATTATAACGGTTTCGGTTTAGACCCGACTCTTATCATGTTTTTAGATCCAAGATCCGATACTCTTATTCGTTGTCTATGTTCCTTCTTGTTTTGTTGTTGTTGAGAGTGGAGTTGTTAGTTGTGTTTGAAATAGGTTGGAGTTAATTTTTAAAAGAGTTGTTGTCCAGTTTTCTTCTAGTTCGCTTGAGTGATGTTTTGGTCGCTCAAGGGGTCTTTAAGATCTCTCAATATTTTTGCAAACTTGTAAAACTTCTGGGAATGGGTAATCTTTGCTTGAGCGGTCTTTTGCAGGTTTGAACTTCTAGGAGGGGTCATTGTGTGTTCGAGCGGTGTTTTAGTCGCTCAAATGATGTCACTTATTGTGTCTGACACTTGAGCAGTGGTTTGGTTGCTCGAGCGGTTTGTGCGTATATTAGTTTGAAAAAAAGGGTTTTTGTTACCTTTTCACTTCTTCTCTCTCTCTCTCTGTCTCTCTCTAAAACATCCTTAACCTTATTTTCTTCACTTTCTCTCTCTAGTTCTTGCTTAAAACCTCAAATACTCCCTAATCCATTGATTTCTCTGCCATAGTTCATTGGAGAAAAAGGTAGAGCTCGTCGAAAGTTTTGTTTTAATCGGAGAAGATCTTGTTTTAGGCTCCGTCAAACTTTTACCCTTGCTCTTTTCCTCTTCTTCACTTGAGGTAGGGATATCTTTGACCTTCTAGTATGATTCTTAACTTAGTTATGTGCTCATTATTGTAGCCCGACTTTTTTGCGCCCCCTTTCGGAAGTCGAAATAAACCTTACAGTTCGGACTCAACTTGTGGTTCTGAATCTAATCTCACAAGTGCAATGTGAAATTGATAAACACCAAAGAATTCAAATCCAGCAAATCTTTTAGAAATCGATTTTGAATCAAAATTGCCAAAAATGATCTGCTTTGCCAGATATAGAGTTGCCACATAAATATTTTGTTTTGGGAAAATTTAGGAAACCCATGACTCATGCCAAAGACCACGTGTCCGTCGTCACAACGATTGTCTAGGTTCGGGAACTTAGGTACGAGAAGGGAAGGTCATGAATGAATTTGAGCACCCCACTCGCTTGATTAATCATGATATGATTTTTATCAATATTATATGCTCTTGTTCTGGTTATTAGCTATCTTTACTAGATGATGCGCACACACACAAGTGTAGACTAAATTGCAAGAATTGGAACATTTGATTCATGTTTGTTTTGAAAATTGTTTCGAAATATGTACCACTTGAAAAAATGATCGCATATAAATATTACTCAAATTGTTCCGATTTAAGCAACAAGCTTTCATCCACAGACATTCAAGCAGTTTATAGTACTTAAGCAATTAGCCTCATGGCAAACATGCTAAACATGGTAACATTAACATGTAATATGCTAAAGCAAGTAAAAAAAGCTCACCTAGTACTCTAAGCCAAAAAAGACAAATGAGTTAGAAAAATGCATGATCCTAACTATGTAAGATGACTAATGCAACTGTGATAACCCTGTCCCGTATTATGTTAATTAATCTTGATTATGATTGTAATTATGTGCTTAATATGATTTTGAGTGCTGTTTATATGATTATATGTGTTTTCGAATTTCTATCTGTTCATCGTGGGAAAATCTGTTTAACTTTCTACTATAGAATTTAAATTGGAGACCGTAGAGGTTTCAAAAACTGAAATTGACTGTGTTATTGTAATTGGCATAATTTTTAGAGCCTATGGTGAAATTTAATTAGAAATTGATTTGGATCAAAATAATTAGATTCAAAATGATTAAATTAGAGCATTATTACTTAGCCTTAATCAATTTGATTAGCCAAGTCTATAAATAGGTCTATATACACTCAAATTCCTTCTTTTGAACTCACCTTGGCTGAAATCACATTTTACAGAAAGAGAGGGCCGGTTTAGAGAGAGAGAGAAGCCATCGTTGTAGATTTTTGCAAGAGAATTCAAGATTTGAAAGGCTAGGCCCAAGAACCAACTAGAAATTGGAGGATTGGAGCCTCTAGGTGAGTAGTTAGACATGAATTCATGAATTTGAGTTGTAATTATGTGAACTCAAAGATAAATTGTAATCAAGAATATGAATTAAGTTGAATTTGATGATTTTGAAGTCATTATAGGCATGTATGTAAAAGATTGCCATGAATTTGTGTATTTAAGCATGAAACATATGATCCATGTTGAATTTTGATTAAGGTTCATGCTTTTGATCATTTTTTGCATCACTTAAGTTGAGAATATAAGTTATATTCCACATGCAAGCACAATTCATGGAGGTACAAGCTTTAGTTGCGTGAATTTGAAGTATTGGAGATATGTTTGGTATGAATTGTTTGTGCACGTAATTAATTCATGGGAATTGAGCTTCATAATGTTGTAAATTTAGTATCTAAATCATGTTAGAAAATGTACAAGTGAATTATGGGTCATAACATGCAAGTTACATCAATTGGAATGCAAGTTTGAAGCTTAAATAGAATTCTGGAAAACCCAGAATTTGACTTGTCCGCTCGAGCGAGGAAAGCCTTGCTTGAGCGTGAAATTGTAGCTCCCAGAAGTTTTGCAGAAATAACACGGTGGCTCGAGCAGTTGAATCTGCGCTCGAGCGTACCCTGCTTTGCATGACTCCTCGCTCGAGCATAAATTACAAGCAACCAGAACTTTGGCAGACCAAAAGGGTTCGCTCGAGCGAAGAACCCTGTTTATGAAATTTTGAAAAGTGGTTGTGTTTTGTTTTCTGTTCTCTTTCATTTCTAAGAACTCTTAGGCATACATTGAGCATTGTAAATGGACTAAGAAGATAAGAAAGTGACCTAAGAGGAATATATACATTAAGAACAGATTGTATCACTTGTGACCCATTATGTTTATGATATATGTAGGGTCAAGCGCAAGGGCAAATCATCCGCCAGATCACTGTGAGTGAAGGGGCTAAAAGTGAAATGGGTCAGGTCCGAACCTTGTGCTGGCCCAATCCACTGAAGCCCGAATCCAAGTGGGCTGGATGAGTATATGGGCAAACCAATTAAGCCCAACTTCATGGTCAACAGTCCACCCAAGTCCTCAAGCACTTGGGTCCAACCTGCAGTGGAAGGGCTAGTCCAGCCGTGGTGCTGGGCTGGGCCGAGCTGCGAGACTGAATCTAAGGGCCGAACAGAAAATAGGCCGAGCCCATGCAAAAGTTACCTGAATGGACAAGCCCATCTCCATGAGTGATCCTGTAAAAGGCCGAGACAGGGCATAATGATGCCGAGCTGAGGTATATCAGTACCGAACTGAGGAAACCTCGCAAGGAAACGTGGAAACTGTGAACGTGTGCATGTGTAGGTTGCCACCTTAGCTGGTCCCCTACACCTAGAATCACGGAAGTTGTTGAACCAAAGGAATGTGGTTTGTTATCAGCATGACTACAATGAGTATATGCATTCAATGACAACTACCAGGTGGTCCCCCCTCTTGAGCAATGCTAAAAGGACACCTAGTAGCATCCAAGCTCCATGAACCTACCTTGAGAAGCAAGCAAGGAACACTATATATACAACACGAACTTCACATTGAAGGTAACGAAGAAGACTGAATTGAACTATTCCAAGCAAAATCACGCATAGAGAGAGATTCAACTCTCTATACACTTCTTCTCTGATCACTAATTCCCACATCGGAGGGGTTATCCGGCCAACCTCGGCCAGGCAGCTCTAACGGTGCTTCTTGCTGCAGGAACCTCAGTTCTTGGATAGTCCAACCGAGTGCGGAGCCTCGATCCACTTTCATCTAGTGCGGAATTCGATACACACAATTGGTACGATGAACGTGGACACTTCATCTCTGAGCTCTGCACTCAGTTCCGGCGATGGAGATTGAGGACATTCCGCCGTCAACACATACTCCACAGACGGAGAAAACAAAGGACAAAGGTTTGGCACTCCCAACAGTCCTGGAGGAACAAACTGGAAACAATAATCGAACCCCTGAATCCGTCGAGCACCGATTACCTTTCGCTGGAGGTTCTTCTCATCACTTTCTTCTGGAAAAGGATTATAGAGATCGCATCATAGACTCCATGGGGATGGAGATACAGGAGTTGAAAGCCTAACTTAAGAGGGTGCTGGGCGATCCAACAGAAAAGAAGACGGAAGCGGAGCCCTCTCGTTTGCGACAGAGGAGTTCATCTAGAGAGCCACCAGTGAAGAAGTTCCCCAGGAATGAATCTGGACAACAAAGCCAGCCTATCCTAGTACAGAGTGAAGCGGCAAGCAGTCACACCCGTGGGTCACGCCGAAAAAGGGCCAAAAGGCAGAAGACCGTTAGTCAATAGACCGAATACCCTCCTCAGGATCTTCGTACTTGGTTGATTAGCAATAGGCAGAATGAACAATATCGGGATCATCTGGACCGTACTGTTCACCAGAGGGAACACCGAGCCCTGGACAGGCTCGTCTCTTTGCCATTCTCCCCGGAGATCGAGACCATTAGACCTCCAAAGAAATTCACCCCACCAAAGTTCACTTCATACGACGGGAAGTTGGACCCGCTGACATATATTAGCCACTATAGACAGATGATGTCCCTATGGAACCGAGACGAGGCACTGATGTGTAAAGTCTTCCCATCCAGCTTGGGAGAAATCGGACTTCGATGGTTCGATCGTGTCCCCGCTGGATCGATCCATGGCTGGAAGCAGCTCTCCGAAGAGTTCCTAGCTAGGTTCGTCTCCAACACTAAGGTCCCGAAGGAGCCGGATACACTGTTCGGCCTCCGAAAGAAGCAAGAGGAAACGCTGCGCAATTATGCTAGGAGGTACTGGGAAGAATACAATGACCTGGAGGAAAATGTGTGCAGCGAGAAGATGGCCGTTATGTCCTTCAAACATGGTCTGTGCCCGGAAAGTAAGCTGAGACAATCACTTACCAAGCGCCCGGCCATAGCTTTGAAAGATTTGCATGCCAGGATAGAGCAGTACGCACGCCTCGAAGATGATCAGATCCCCATTGAGGTAGTGTCAACAGAACAAACGGCTCGGCACAAAAAGAGATCAGACCGAGGAGAACACTGAGGGATTGCAGTGAATGAAGTGGATAAGTCCAAATCCAATGAAGCCGTTGTAACTGTATTCAAAGAGCCAATCTATCGAATCTTGGAAAAGATCAAGAGAGAGCCCTTCTTCGTTTGGCTGCCGAAAATGTTAGAAGATCCAGCTCGGTGCAATCAGAAGCTCAGATGCACCTACCACCAAGACAGGGGGCACATGACTCAGAACTGCAGGGCACTGAAGCAACACTTGGAAGACCTGGTGGCAGCTGGACACCTAAGGGATTACATTGATCAGGATAAGGAAGCGACCGAACTGGGAAACCCACTGCCAGAACCAAACATCGTGCATCCACCTCGGCTGATAATAAATGTGATCCACGGGACAGTAACTCAGGAGTCTGAGGAGGCACTGAAGGAAGAGATCGCTAAGGCTGCGCAAATTCAGCGAGTCATGTCAGTGGAACCTGCCTCGAAAAAGGTACGTACAGTACCTAAATCCCCCTTGTGCACTGTTTCATTTACTAGCAAAGATTTAGAAGGCATACAACACCCACATACTGATGCATTGATTATAACTGTGGGAATTGGGAAACGATTTGATGTAAAACGAGTCTTGGTAGATTAAGGTAGTGCAGCAGATATATTGTATTATGAATTGTTCAGAAAGCTTGGTCTCTCCGAGCAGCACCTTTGTCATGACCCGAACCCGCCCCTATGGGTTAAGGACATAACCGGCCAGTAATCCTGAGATTACCTACGGCCTCAAACCAAAACAGACATAACTCATCAGAGTAAAGGGCCCAAACGGAAGCAATAATTAAAAACTTTGTCCATAGAGCCGTGCTTATATGCACTTTAAAACAAACCATACGCATATACGTTAATAACCCACATTTAAAATACAGTATCATAAAATCCTTTACAAACAGGATCATCCAACCTGAGTCAACCCATAACAAAACTATATACAGATAGACACAAAGTCCTTGCCAACAAGACAAAATATAAATACATAACAAAATGGCAAGGATGGGTCTCGTGCGTGAGACGCAAGGCTAACTCTCCAAAACTTATGTTGTTCCTGGCAGACTTCACTGGGGCTGGGTTTGGACTTCTCTTGGCTCACCTACAAACACATGAATGAGCGTGAGCGATAGCCAGTGAATAATATCAAATCAAATACAGAAGTTACATGACAATGTAGAACAACATGTTCCAAACAGCCTTGGGCCCAATTCATACTCCTATTTAACAGATATATAACTATACAAAATTCAAATCAAGTGGCTGTAGTTCTAAACATTCTGGCCTTTGGCCCATTCAGGCTTTTATTCATGTCAAAACGGCCTTCGGCCCATTCATTTATGTCGAAAAGGCCTTCGGCCCATTCATTTCTGTCAAAATGGCCTTTGGCCCATTCGTTTACGTCAAACGGCCTTCGGCCCATACATTCATGTCAAAACGACCTTAGGTCCATTCATATACGTCAAAACGACCTTCGGTCCATTCATTTCTGTCAAAACGACCTTCGGTCCATTCGTTTATGTCAAAACGGCCTTCGGCCCATACATTCGCGTCAAAACGGCCTTCGGCCCACTCATTCATGTCAAAACGACCTTAGGTCCATTTATTCATATCGAAACGACCTTCGGTCCATTCGCTCGTTCATGTTAGACTTTTGTCCACAATCCCAATTAGCAACTCGTAAAGCTTATAAGGGAATAAACAGTTAGACATTGTTAAGCTTTCAAATTTCGATATTACTCACAGTGATCGACTTGTGGATTCGCCCTGGAGCTTGACCCTGCACATTTCATGAACACAAAAGGGTCATTAACAATTCAACTCGTTCCTTAATTCACATATTCCTCTTTAGGCTTTATTCTTATCTCATTAACTCATTTACAATGCTTAACATATGTCTAAGAGTGCTTACAAGTGAAGGAGAACGGAAAATGAAACACAGAACGCATGAACAAAATTTCAGAAAACAGGGTCACCGCTCGAGCGTGGACTTCCCCGCTCGAGCGGACCTAAGAGATCTGCAAAAGTACTGGTTACCTCAAAATTACGCTCGAGCGTGAATTAAGGAGCTCGAGCGGAAGGCCTGTCTACAAAAGCTCCCCGCTCGAGCGTGAAACATCCCGCTCGAGTGAACATCCAACTTTGCAAAGAGTGCTGGGAGCACGATTTTCCCGCTCGAGCGGCACTTCACCCGCTCGAGCGGACATAAAATATCTAGGTTTTCCAGATTGAGTTCTTGAGCTCCAATTCGATTTTCAACCAACAAATCATGCATGTTATGGCTCGATTCTCAAATATAAGTATACTAATATGATGTAAACCCCAAATCTCAACCCAATGGAGCTCAATTCACAATTAATTCACATGCATGCCCCAATCTCCCATCAAACGCATTCTAACATAACAAATTCATACATTCAAGCTCATATCTTCATAAATTGTACATGCATGTGATGAATTAGCCACACTCTCAACTTAGACAACACAAATGGTGATCAAAACATGAGTTTTAACCAAAACTCTACTTGAATCATGTATTTCAAGCTTATACATGCTATTTCAACACAATTTCTTACATGCATGCATATGTCAAGCTTTAATTCAACAAGAACCAACCCAATTTCATTTCAATCTTACTCTTGATCACTCAATTAGCTTGAACACACAAAATTACAAACTATAATCCAAGAATTACTCACCTAGAAGCTTTGATTCTCACAATCTATAACAATTCTTGGATTATCTTCAAGGTTCCCAAGCTTTAAGCTACACTTTGCACAATTCTCTCCTCTCTCCCTCTCTACAGCCGACTCTCCTCCTTTTCTCAAGGTTTGATCAGCCAAAATGTAACAAAGGAGGAGAATTAAGGGTGTATTGCCTCTCCAACAAAACCCACTAATTTCAATATAATATTACTAAAGTAATTGGGCACTAATTTAACAATTTAATCAACTAATCTGGCCCGAATCAATTTTTCAATTACACTTCACCGTAGGCTTTAAAAATTATGCCAATCACAATGGCGCAATCAATTTCGGGTTCTGTGGCCGATAAGGCCTTCAATTTAATTTCTAAAGCAAATAGTCAAACAGATATTCCTACGGTGAACAGATAGAAATTCAAAACCACATATTTTCACATGATGGCACATAAAATCATGCTAAACACATAAACATACTCAAATTAAGGACCAATTAGCATACTACGGAACAGGGGTATCACAACCTCACCCCAGCGGCAGCCCCGTTGGTCGGTTTCAATTCACAGCCAGAATGACCGCTTGGTAGAATAGTGTTGCCAGTCGTAGCGGGAACAAAAACCCTCCAGATAGAGTTCTTGGTTATTAATACACCATCCCCTTACAACGCCATACTTGGCCGTCCGTGGATTCATCAAATGGAGGCAGTCCCTTCAACCTACCACCAGCTCATCCGTTTCCCAACGGAACACGGAGTAGAGCAGATCTCAAGGGATCAAGTTGCGTCCAAACATTGCTTCATGGCAACATTAAAGGCAAAGAAGCTCTGCAATCGGGTACAGACGGTAGAAGTGGCTGAACAGCCAGTCTTGGAAGATGTAGGGGGAACCCCAGGGAAAAGATGGTAGAGGATTTGGAGAAAGTCTTGGTAAAAAGGGATGACCCAAAAAAGTACTTCCTTATCGGTACCTCGCTAGGCGCTGATGAGAAACTTCAGCTGCTAGAATTGCTGAGGGAGAATATGGAGGTATTTGCGTAGTCAGCATATGATACTCCAGGGTTGGACCCGGAATTTGCTTGCCACAAGCTCAACATCAACCCTTTAGCTCGGCCCATTGTGCAGAAAAGTCGGAGATCGTCAGTCGAGCACACCAAAGCAGTAATTGTCGAAGTCGAAAAACTCCTGGCTTCAGGAGCAATCAGGGAGGCTCAGTACCCGCAATGGCTGTCTAACACAGTTGTAGTCAAGAAAAATAACGAAAAATGGAGAGTATGTGTTGACTTCACTTGCTTGAACAAAGCCTGCCCTAAAGATAGCTTTCCGCTGCCTCGCATTGATCAACTAGTAGACTCAACAGCAGAGCATGAGCGCATGAGCTTTCTGGATGCTTATAGCGGCTATCATCAGATACCACTGTTCGGTCCGGATCAAGAAAAGACAGCGTTTATCACTCCAAGGGGAACTTACTACTACAAAGTAATGCCATTCGGCCTCAAGAACGCCAGGGCAACCTACCAGCGAATGATTACACGGATGTTCAAGGACCAACCGGGAAAAACCATGGAAGCATATATAGATGATATGGTAGTAAAAAGCAAGCTCGCTGCAAACCATCTCACGGACTTGAGAAAAGTTTTTGGCATCCTGAAAAACCACCAGCTTCGCCTCAATGCCTCGAAATGCGCTTTCGGGGTAGGAACAGGGAAGTTCTTGGGATACATGGTCACTCACAAAGGAATTGAAGCAAATTCGGATCAGATCAGAGCGATATGAGATCTTGAAGTACCAACAAAGGCTAAAGAGCTGCAGAAGCTAGTCGGAATGGCGGCCGCACTGAATCGGCTTATTAGCAAATCCTCAGATCGGATGAAGCCTTTCTTCCAGCTTTTAAGGAAAAAGGCAGCATTTGAATGGAATAACGAATGTACTGAATCACTACAAAGCCTCAAAAGATACCTCAGTACACCTCCTCTGTTGTCCACTCCAGAACAAGGAGAGGAGCTGTACCTCTATCTAGCAGTCTCAGATCATGCCGTGAGCTCAGTATTAATTCGAGAAGTTAACAAGGAACATAGGCCTGTCTATTATGTTAGCAAGACTTTATTAGATGCCAAGACACGGTATCTAACATTGGAAAAGTTAGCATACGTGCTCCTTATCGCCTCAAGAAAACTGCAGCATTACTTCCAGGGGCATACCATTAACGTCCTCACTGAATTCCCCCTCAGATCTGTATTCAGCCGAGCCGATTTCTTTGGCCGAACAGCAAAGTGGGCGGTAGAACTTGGTGAGTTTGACATTCGGTATCAACCCAGGACAGCGATCAAGGCCCAGGTCTTAGCGGATTTTGTCGCAGAATTTGCTCCAACCCAGAGTACTGAACCGAGGGATCCGAGTTCAGCATAGGTGCCATGCACTACCGAACAAGAAAAACCCTGCGCTTCGGAAGCTTGGAAACTCTTTATTGGAAACATCTGGCAGCTCTATGTTGATGGATCGTCCAATAACCGAGGCTCGGGAGCAGGAGTAGTACTTATTTCACCAGAAGGGTTCATTTGGGAATAGGCTCTCAGGCTCGGTTGGAAGGCTTCAAACAACGAGGCCGAGTACGAAGTGTTATTGGCTGGCTTATGTAGCGCTGAACACTTCAGTGCAGAACAACTTCTTGTTTTCAGCGATTCACAACTAGTGGTAAATCAGCTTTCTGGGGGTCTATGAAACACGAGATGAAAGAATGGCTATGTACGCAGGCAAGGCCAAGGACCTACTCAGAAAATTTCAATCCATACAGGTGGAACGAATCAGTGGGGACAAAAACAACCACGCTGATGCCTTGGCATGCCTCGGCTCATCAGTGAATACAAAGGATGCCAGAAAAGTTTGGGTCGAGTTTATACCAGAACCAAGTATTGCATCTCCAGTCCTCTGCAACAACTTAGAGCCAAGCTAGATGGATCCGATATTTGCTTTTCTGAAATCTGGTACACTCCCCGCAGACAAAAAGGAAGCCAACAAGGTCAGACACAAGTCAGCTCGATTCTGGATCTCACCATCTGGGAAGCTTTACAGACGCTCCTATCTTGGCCCCTACCTCCTATGTGTACATCCAAATCTTGTCGAGAATGTTCTCTATGAAATTCACGATGGGATTTGTGGATGCCACGTTGGCGGAAGGTCACTGGCACACCGAGCCCTCACTCACGGGTACTGGTGGCCACAGATGCAACAAGATGCGCAGCGGTACATACAGAAGTGCGACAAATGTCAGAGGTTTGCTCCACTCATTCATCAACTAGCCAAAACTCTTACTCCACTCACCAGCCCATGGCCCTTTGCGCAATGGGGACTGGATATTGTCGGACCATTGGCACGAGGCACTGGGAACAGGCGATTCTTCATTGCCGCAACCGACTATTTCACTAAGTGGGTTGAAGTTGAGGCGCTGGCAAGTATCAAAGAGGTAGACACGAAGCGGTTTGTTTTGAAGAATGTGGTGGTGCGTTTCGGCATTCCGCGGGTACTGATTGCGGACAATGGGACACAGTTCGATGGTAAGGCCTTTAGAAAGTTTTGTGCCGACCTCATAATCGAGTATAGGAACTCTTCTCCAGGGTACCCACAGAGTAATGGACAGGCAGAAGCGTCAAACAAAACCATCATCAACGGAGTAAAGAAGCGGCTTGAACATGCAAAAGGAAAATGGGTTGAAGAGTTACCTCACGTATTATGGGCCTACCGAACCATAGCACGACGTTCAACGGAGGAAACACCTTACTCCCTAACTTATGGAATGGAGGCCATCATCCCACTTGAAGTAGGTCTCCCAACCTTTCGGTCTGAATTATTTGAAAGCTCCAGTAACGAGGAGGCTATTGCACAAGCACTGGATATGGCAGAGGGCCGAAGAGAAGCAGCGCTGATCAGACTTGAAGTGTATCAGCAGCAGCTCATCAGAAGTTTCAATCAAAAAGTTTTCCCAAGGCAATTTGCGCTTGGAGAACTGGTTTTGAGGAAGGTTATGGGTCACAAACGGGTGCCTGGTGAGGGCAAACTTGGGCCTAACTGGGAAGGTCCCTACAAAGTCACAGTCGTTGTTGGAAACGGAGCTTACTACCTAGAGGATCTGAATGGCAGAGTTATACCTCGGCCCTGGAATGTAGCAAATCTCAAGAAATACTATCAGTAGAATTATCCTCCAACTTCTCTATCAGAATGTAAAGGCATTTATCTGTTGACCAATGCAAATATTTCCCCACTTTTCTCAAATTTATCAAATTCTTGTAATTAGCTTTGATGTTTATCAAACGGAATTAGCTTTGGTTCATACCAAACGGAATTAGCTTTGATGTTTATCAAACGGAATTAGCTTTGGTTCTTACCAAACGGAATTAGCTTTGATGTTTATCAAAAGGAATTAGCTTTGGTTCTTACCAAACGGAATTAGCTTTGATGTTCATCAAACAGAATTAGCTTTGGTCGTTACCAAACGGAATTAGCTTTGATGTTTATCAAACGGAATTAACTTTGGTCTTTGCCCAAATGGACTTAGTTTCAGAACGATTGGACGAAATATAAATTTGGTTAGCACTCAAACATGCTATGTGGTATTGCTTGGTGGAATAATGTTTGGCAACTGAATTGGACTTTAGCCAAGTGGAATTGCTTGGTGGAAACCACACTAACATATCTTTAGTAAACTTCTTTGCATCTACAGAACCTCTTAAGTATCAACACGTCAACACTTCAGTATTGACTCAAACAAACAAAGTTGGAACAAGCATGACCAAGTACTATCAGGAGTAAGCTTTTAGCATTAGTCTTACTCAACTCCAGCTGGGGGCAAACAATTGTTTTTTTTTAAACCAAGCTAGACCTGAGTAAGACACCTTTTCATGCCTTCATCGCATTCAAATACACCTATGCTATCTAAGTTGAAGCAGACTCAAGCAGTTCCACACAAGGGCACAATCTTTAGTACCGATCTTGCTTAGCTCCAGGTGGGGGCAAACAATTGTTTTGTTTTCAAAACCAACCTGGACCTAAGTAAGACCCACTTACGAACTCAAGCACCGCCATACCACATATTCGTTAGCCACACCGAGCACAAGTTCAGCCCCGAGGTCCCAACAGTGCTCGGTCGGGGGCAAACAGTACAGTTCCACACCAAGAATCAGTTCGGCCCTGAGGCCCCAACAACGTTCGGCCGGGGGCAAGCAGTATAGAATCAGACAGAACATCCATTTAAAGGCAATACAGAACCAGACCGAGCATCTATTCGGCCCCGAGGTCCTAACAGTGCTCAGTCGGGGGCAGGCAGTACAGAAAACATTCAAACATAGAAGCCAAACAACATCAGATTGCAAGTTCAAAAAGAAAATTCTATCATCCAACAAAAGGCACAGATGGCCTCATAACCAGCAGCAAAGAAAAGAAAAGAGAAAAGAAAAATTGTCTTGACAAGTGCAGAAAGAAAGCTCGTCATGGAGACCGAGCCACAGTACATCAAAGTAAAAAAGTTCAAATCCTTTCAACATCAATTTTCATCAACAGTGGGCAACTCAGGAGCAGCATCAGCAATTTTGTCTAGGCCGTCTGCGGGAGGAAAAGTAGAGGAAGCTCCAACTTCCTGAGAAGTAGAAGCCTCCTTAACCACATCTCCCGTGGCTTTAATCTCTGGGGTTTCAATCCCTTCAACATCCACCGTTTCAGCGGCAACATTCCTGTCCTGGGTCTTGCTTGCAGAATCATCTTCTGGAGAAACTTCGGCTGGCAGAACAGCAGGGGTGGAAACAGTCTTCGAACCCAAGGATCTCGAAGGAACATGGACATCCTGAAACAGGGAAGAGCCTTCAGGAACCAGCGCAGCAGTCAAGGCACTCGTCCAATCCTTCACAAAGAGCTTATCTCGCAGCACTAACACCTCTTCCTTATAGGCAGCCCCGACTTCATCCCAACCCTGTTGCCAGTGTTTGGCTTCTAGTGCAGAACGCTCGGCAGCCATCACGGCAATAACGGCCTCCAATTCGGCCACCTTTCCCTCAAGTTGAGCCTGCATTCCAATAGCAGCCTCCTTCGATTTTTCAGCCGAAGTGACAATCTTGTTCAAATGAAATGCATCCCTCTAAGCGGTTCGACGTCCTTCCTTCTCTGACTCCAAGTTTACCGTCAGTCTCTCCGCGTTCATTGCGGCCTCCAGCACGGCCCTTTCTAGCTCTTTAGCACGAGTAATGGACAGATGCATTCTCTGGATACACTGTAAAGGACAACAAAGAATTAAGAGAAAAGGAGACAGCAACGCAACAATAAATACAAGTAAAACAGGAAACACTTACAGCGGTCATCATCTGAAGGGTCCCCTTTAGGATAAGAATATCACGGGGCCCATTATGGTCGGCCATATCAACTGGCATCAACAAAAACTTAGTCAAATCAAAGGCAAAATCTTGTGAAGCAACAACTGAATCAGAAGTGGAAATGGGCCTACCCCCATGTGATATTGGCGGCTCCCATTTCTCAAAAGCATCATCCTCGGCAGGATCCTCAGAAGCTTCCCCCACCACTGCTTTGCCAGCCTCCCTCCTTCTCTTTTTTGCTCGAGCAGCTACTGAAGCTAAGGGCTCGGCAGCAGTCGCAGGGGTCCCAGAAGCTCCAACCTCCATCTTCACCTCCATGAGGCTCTTCACCTCGGTCTTTTCAAGAGGGGTTTGCAAAGCATCGGAGGCTCCGAAGGCCTCGGCCTCTAAATCCACCAACACCTTTCTCTTCACCACAGACCCGCTCCCTGCGAAACTGGCGGCGGGGGAGGGCGCTCTCTCAGAAAGTGCACCCTGACTCCTGCGGCAGCTCGTGACCAGAGGAGTGAGAGACGTGTCGGTCTCGGTATCAGAGTCCAGAAGGGCAGTAGCGAGCCTTGCCTTCTTTGGAATAACGGAGCGATAAGTAGACTGGTAATCCAACAACTCGGGTGCAGATCTCTTGTTATACCTTAGGGCAGGTTTTATGGCCTCAGCATTCTCTCGGTTCGGCCTTCGTTGGAAACGAGAGACCTCTGCAAAAAAAGAAGTGACCCGTTAGAGCAATATCTGAAATAGAGTAAGAAATACAAAAGTCATCAAAAGGAGAGGTCCGAACCTGGGTAGCCGTCTTTCTGGGGCATCCTCTCAGACTGAAACTCAGTTCCGGCAGGGAACTCCTACTTTCCACCAACTTGTAAGAAATCGTCGTTGTGTTTATCCGAATCAGGCAGCCCAGTAACCAAATGGCAATCAAACGAGCGAACACGCAAGTAATATGTGCTGTGGTCTTTGTTATGAGAAAGAGTATAACAACCTAAGATATCCCATATGTCAAGGTTTAAACCCAATCGTCTATTAAGGGTAGAGACACTGCAAACAACACGGAAAAGGTTCACAGATACTTGCATTGGGGTTAACTGGACTTGATGCAGAAACCGGCGTACCAACGGGTCAAGAGGGAATCGAACCCCTCCCTCGACTATGGCCGCGATGGGAAAAGCAACGGTATTCCTCGTGCCCATACGCTTGGCGTCTATTTTCGCCAACGAGAGGGTAATGTCGTCGGGAATATTATAGTCGAGGCAGAACATAGCCATGGCCTCGGGGGTATCAACCAGTGAACGGAACTTCCCCATTTAATGAGCCTAAACGGACAGAAGTAGGACTCAGATAATAGAGTATGGAACACAGACAGCGAGTATGCCAAACAAGATGATTAAGGCAAAAAGAGGTAAGAGAAGAAGAGTGGCAAGAGGACTTACAGAGATTAGAACAGTGGTAGCAGAGCAAGATCAGCGGTGAAAAAGTCTGAGCAGGGCACCGAGACTGGTTTTGAGGAACGGGAAGTGTGGACGCGCCCTCGGGCTTTATGCCACCACAGTTCGGACTCCCTTTTGTGTCACGGTTCTTAGTCTGAACCAAAGAGTCCAAATCCGGCAAATCGTTTTGAGAAAACAGATTTTTAGAAAAGAAGTGCCAAACATGGACTGCTTTGCCAAATACAGAGTCGCCACCTAAATATTTTTTTTAAAGGGGGAATTTAGGGAACCCTGACTCGTTTGCCTAAGGCCACGTGTTCGTCATTACCAAAGTTGCCTCGGCTCGGGAACTTGGGTACGATTGGGGAAGGTCAGCTATGAGCACCCCCTCTCGCTCGATCCAAAGATTGGCCTATACTAACCATGATATCCAATTTTAAAAATGTTATGTGTTCTTATTCCGGTTAATTAGCTAGAATTACTATATGATGTGCACAGCAGAACAAGTATAGACTAGATCGCCTAATTTGGAACAAAGCATCGCATATCCGTTTGTTTGGAAAATGTTTTGAAATTTGCCGCTCGTGAGTAGGCTAAAACACGGATTTTGATGAGTTGTTCCAACTCAAGCAATCCAACCTTCACCCACAGGCATTCAGGCAGTTCATATCACATAAGCATCTAGCCACATGGTAAGCATGCTGTCATGTTAACATTCACACTCGTGCGAGATGCTAAAGCACAAAATACTTATAGTGTACTCCAAGCCAAAACAAAGAACTCGTTAGCAATCAATGTATGATCCAAGTCCATGTTAAGTGCCTAATGCAACGCATACAGAATGCAATTAGGAAAAGCTCGGCTAATCCTAGGATGGCATGTGAAATGCAACCATTTGATGCACATATTCAAGTTAGATTTGAAATACTTATGCAGTTAGCATGATGCGCCGAGCCCGGTGCATGCAATACTGATGAATGATGCACGCATACATAGCATAAGGTATGCTAAATTAAATATGCCCTAATACTAACCATCAAAGCAGGTAAGTAAAAGGGAGAAAGAAGTGGGGGTTGGAAAACATGCACACACGCACCCACACTTATTACAAATTCGCCCTCGCTCGGAGGGACCAAAAGGATAATACAATTAATTAACCTACAAGCTAATTAATTATTACAGACAAATTAAACTAGTTAAGCAAATTAACTAATCTAATAAAACAGTAAACAGCCTCGGGAAGAGGGCCCAATGTAATGCATGTTCGGTTCCGTTCGGAAGTCCACTGCCATGCACAAGTTGCCTCTGTTTTTACTGTTTGGCACCTCCGAAAATTTCACAAACTCCAAGGTTGCTTCTCTGAGTGCTGTGGAACACCACCGGCCATGAGGAATGGTCACCGGCCATGGGGAATGGTCATCGACCACCTGTGGAGATATCGGCCACAAATTGTTGGTCGGTCGGCATTGTATGTAGCCGACCGGCCAAAACTTCCAGCAGAACCTGTTTTGACAGCAGCAGAGGGCAAAACAAGGCATGGCAATGCATTTCAAGCAAATGTGTGCACCAACACATCCCTTATCATGTTTGTGACTTAAAGGGACATGGTTCTCGATTCTCGGACCACCAATCGCGCATTTCAATGCGTGATGGCCCAAGAAACCAAGTATGCACTTTGATTTCAAATGAGATGCACATCAAACAAACAAGTGAGGCTCAACCTCTATCATACTCAATTCAAGAGGCAAAGCATGCATGCCAATGCAATGTAACCTAGGCATGTTAACTAAGTATGCAACATGGGCATGCAATGCACAATGCATACTAGGCATACAACCTATGCAAGCAAGCATGCAAGGCATGAGGCAATGCAAACCAACAAGTGTGCAAGATGCAATGTGGATGTTCAAGCATGCAACAACACATGGAGCAAACATGTTAAACAACCTAAACATGTAACAACACACAAGCATGCAACAACACACAAGGTGAGCATGCAACAACATGCGAATAATGGACTTAAACTAATTTGGGAAGCTCTATACTAAGCCCAAAACAGTGGCCAATTGCTAAGAGAATGAGGACCAAATAACATGCAAGCATGCATGCACACAAGGACCAACACTTAGGCATTGAAGAGCAACTCTCAAGCACACTTAAGAGGATGAAAACATGGACAAATGGCATGCATTATAAGCTCTGAAAATCAAGTCATGAAAGGTGCCTAACCAACCAGACAAGACAAACAAGGCATGCAAGCAAAGCCAAAATTCAAGGCAAGCCAAAGGTGTATTGAACTACACTTAGCAAAATCGAACATGGCATGAATTAAGAAACCAAAATCAGAGTTTTAGCATATTAAGACAAAGCCAATAACACATCTAGATGGCATCTAAATGGCTTAAACATGCAAGCATGCACAAGGGCCTAAACAAGGGGCATAAGACAACAACCTTTTAACACATTAAAGGGGCATCAAATGCAAGCATGCAAGCATGTCATGAGGACTGAAATGACATGTTAAATGGTTCCAAACCACTGGAATAATGCAAGTAATGCATGCTCATGGTTCATACACTTGAGGCTTACAAGCCAAGAATGCAAAGAGGCTAAACAAAGCATGGCAAGCATGGCTAAGACAACCTACATCAGACCTTAAGCATGGCAAAACAAGCCTAAAAGCTTCACAAAGCTTGGCCAAAACAAGCAAGCATGGTAATCTACATGCTAAGTACATGTTAAGGCAAATGATGGCATTACAAGACATGTATGCTAAATAAGCATGGTGTGCCTAAACCAACTTAAAACAGTGCTATATCATGGCAAAATAAGCACAAATAACACTTAAGACATGGCCAACATGAACTCAAGAATGGTGCTCACACATGAGGCTAAAATGGCACATTTTGAAGACAATAAGGAGAAGGGATGGCCCTCTCCTTCTTAGGACCTTAAACCACCATCCTCACCACTGAAATCCCTCAAGATTTCGTGGTGAGGAGGTCCAAACAAGGTGGTCCCGGTGCTCACCAAAATGGCACAAAATGGGGGGCCAAACAAGCCCTAAGAGGAGTCAAATAACCCCAAAGCTCAAAGCAACCTTAAACAACTATTTTAGACAGGTAAAAACAAGACTTTTATATGTTATACACAAAGCCTAAAAATGGGTGCAAGATTGGTAAAAAGGCTATGCAAAAATGGGGAATAAAGGGGAAAAGTTGTTACCCTTGTAGACCCTCTTTAAAAATGGAAGACCAGCAGCCTCCATAGGTTCAAACCAGCTCCAAAACTCTGAAAATGACTCCTTAGCACCTCAGTAGCCAAGGTAAGATGTAACACTAGGTGTTTGAATGCAAAACTAAGAACAAACACACACTAAGGCAAGGAGAGGGAGATATAGAGATAGGATAGATACACTACGACCTAACCCTAGTTCAGAGCTCTCTGGAAAAATATTGTAACCCTAATGGAGGGAGAAGAGACTCCCTTTTATAGACAATCCCTCTTGTAAAGCTTTTCAAACAAGCTAGTCAAGAGGGAGATCCCTCCATACACGTGTATGGAGGGGAGCAAAGTGTATGCCAGCTAGCACAACTGGCATAAAAATATCTGCAAAAGTAGATGAACAGTGGTCGGCCAGCCAAAAATACAATTTGACCAAAATAGATGGCCGGTCGACCATCTAGAGTGCCGGTCGGCCAAACATTTGGCCGATGGCAACAAAAAACAGCCAGTGGCCTCAAGCCATGGCCGGTGGAGTGTGGGGATGGCCAACAAGCCATTCCCTGCCCTCCAAAGCAAAAACACAAGTGTTTGGTGCAAAACCAAACACAAAACAGTCGAGTCGAGAGATCCTAAGGCAAAGCGCGTAGCCGAGACCTCCGGGAACTCAAGATGAACACAAACAAGGATGATCACCGAGTGTTCAAACGGTGACGTCCAAGTCTTGAGGACGGTCAAAAATGGGGTGTCTACAGGAAGAGTCCTTTCTCTCTCTTTGAAACTCTCTAAGAGGAACGAAAAAGCAGATGAAGGGATTTGTATTGACAGCCAGAGCATTAATTGCACTAGTCGGCGCGCAGGTACACGGAGCACGACCTTCAGTATGGAATCGACGCACTATCTCTGCACACCAATCTCACATCGCCACATGTCACTATGAAAGGACGCATGCAGAAATTGCATGTCAGGATTGAACCGTCACCAAGGTCGAGCTGGGGAAAACTGAAACGACGCGATGCTTGGAAAGCAGAACAATAGCTCCCCCTAAGGGGAACCTTAGCGCGAGCTAGGGGGCAAATGAAGGGGCTAAAAGTGAAATGGATCGGGTCCAAACCTTGTGCCGGCCCAATCCACTGAAGCCCGAATCCAAGTGGGCTGGATGAGTATATAGGCAAACCAATTAAGCCCAACTTCATGATCAACAGTCCACCAAGTCCTCAAGCACTTGGGCCCAACCTGCAGTGGAAAGGCTAGTCCAGCCGTGGTGCTGGGCTGGGCCGAGCTACGAGACTGAATCTAAGGACCGAACAGAAAATAGGCTGAGCCCATGCAAAAGTTACCTGAATGGACAAGCCCATCTCCATGAGTGATCCTGTAAAAGGCCGAGACAGGGCATAATGATGCCGAGCTGAGGAAACCTCGCAAGGAAACGTGGAAACTGTGAATGTGTGCATGTGCAGGTTGCCACCTCAGCTGGTCCCCTACACCTAGAATCACGGAAGTTGTTGAACCAAAGGAATGTGGTTTGTTATCAGCATGACTACAATGAGTATATGCATTCAATGACAACTACCGGGTGGTCCCTCCTCTTGAGCAATGCTAAAAAGACACCTGGCAGCATCCAAGCTCCATGAACCCACCTTGAGAAGCAAGCAAGGAACACTATATATACAACACGAACTTCACATTGAAGGTAACGAAGAAGACTGAACTGAACTATTCCAAGCAAAATCACGCATAGAGAGAGATTCAACTCTCTATACACTTCTTCTCCGATCACTAATTCCCACACCGGAGGGGTTATCCGGCCAACCCCGGCCGGGCAGCTCTAATGGTGCTTCTTGTTGCAGGAACCTCAGTTCCTGGATAATCCAACCGAGTGCAGAGCCCCGATCCACTTTCATCTAGTGCGGAATTCGGTACGCACAGTGAGTAATATCTTATTAAAGATATGTTCAAGTACGTTATTTTCCAAACGTTACTTCTGTATGAGCCTTATGGATTTGTATTTTGAATTGTGGATAAATCAATCTTTTGCATATATAAGGCTAATTGAATACAAATATGCTCGTGATCACGGATATGTAGACACCCTATTTTTGACCATCCTCAAGACTTGGACATCATCGTCTGAACACTCGATGATCATCAATGCTCGTGTTCGTTTTGAGTTCTCGGAGGTCTCGGCCACGCGTTGTAGACGTCCCCGAACGCTCCCGGGAGGATTATGTCCCGTTCTGTTCATTTTGGGGTCACTACAGCTCGGACTCTCAAATTTGTCACGGTTCTAAGTCTGAACCAAAGAGTCCAAATCCGGCAAATCGTTTTGAAAAAAAACAGATTTTTTGAAAGAAGTGCCAAACATGGACTGCTTTGCCAGATACAGAGTCGCCACCTAAATGTTTTTTAATGGGAAATTTAGGAAACCCTGACTCGGTGCCAAAGGCCACGTGTCCGTCATCACCAAAGTTGCCTCAGCTCGGGAACTTAGGTACGATTGGGGAAGGTCACTTCGTGAGCACCCCCGCTCGCCCGATCAAAGATCGGCCTCTACTAACCATGATATCTATTTTTGAAAACTTTGTGTGTCCTTATTCCGGTTATTAGCCTAGGTTACTATGTGATGCACACAGCATATAAGTATAGACTGAGCTGCCTGAATTGGAACAAAACATTTCATGTTTGTTTATTTGAAAGTGGTTTGATGGTGCTACCCGCAAGTAGGCTAAGACGTGGATTTGCCACCCTCGGGTGGGCTTAGAAAAGATGGTTTTGCCACTATCTAGTGGGCTTAAAACACACATTTGATGAATTATTCCAATTCAGATAACCCAACCTTCACCCACAGGCATTCAGGCAGTTATATCACACAAGAAAATAGCCTCATGGTAACCTTGTTATTCATGGCAGTCACTCACACGCATGCAAGGATGCTAAAGCATAAAGCTTACCGAGTACTCTAAGCCAAAACAGAAACTTATTAGAAATCATGCATGAATCCTAAGTATACAGAAATGCCTAATGCAACACACGCAAAAATGCAAACTATAGCAGGCTCGGCTATTCTAAACATGGCATATGGAATGCTACAGCTAACAAGTATTCAACTTTAGAATTGAAATACAATGCAGTTAGTATGATGCGCCGAGCCCGGTGCATGCAATACAGATGAATGATGCAAACATGCTGTCATACTGTATGCTAATTGAAATATGCCCTAATCTAACCATCATAAGCAGATAAATAAAAGGAAAAAAGACGTGGGGTTGGAAGACATACAACACACACACGCACACTTATTACAGTTATGCCCTCGCGCGGAGGGTCCGAATAGATATACAGTCCCAAATGAAAGAATATTACAGTCCAAATATTACAGTCCAAATAATGTACAAATTCCTAATTAATTAACAAATTAACTAAGAAAATAAATAAAACTGGCATGCAAGCCAGGGGCTGCCTTGCTTCTGATGAATGCTGCATGTCCGGGTTGCCTTGCGCGGAAATCCACCGGGATGCCCCAATTAGCCTCTGTTTAGCAGTTATTCTTGAAACGCGTGCCAGACTCCGAAAAGTTGCTGATTCTTCATTTTGCTGCAACAGAGAGCAGGAAAGGGGCATAGCAATGTATTTTCACAAATATATGCATGCTTCGATCCTCGTACCACCAATCACGCATACCGAGGCATGATGGCTGAGGAGTCGAATTGCACAACTCAATATAGAATGAATGCACACGAAAACACAACAAAACCTAACTCCATCATGGGTAATCCGGAGTGTCGGTGACTAGGGAATTGAGATACATTCCGTCACTCGGAGTACGAAATGCACCTCGTTTCCCGTGCCCGGGCTAACTCCTATTCCGAACACAATGCGATATGCATGACATGCATGAATGCAACTAAAATACAGCCTAGCATGCACAATGCTATGAAAATGAGATGCCTCGAAGTGCGTGCGCACGGGCACGCAAACCAAGAAAATACATGAATGCGATCTAAGATACAACCTAGTATACACAATGCTATGAAAATGAGATGCCTCGAAATGCGTGCACACGGGCACGCAAACCGAGGCAATGACATACGCAATGCAAATGATATGAAAATGCGATATGGGCTTATACTAACATGAGAGAGCCTCAGCCACACTCACATAAGAGGCCGATGGATGAAAATGAAGTGCCTCGAAATGCGTGCACACGGGCACGCAAATCGAGGCAATGGCATACGCAATGCAATGGCATGGAAATGGCATATAGAATGCAACATGGACTTATACTAACATGAGAGAGCCTCAACCACACTCACATAAGAGGCCGATGGATGAAAATGAAGTGCCTCGAAATGCGTGCACACGGGCACGCAAACCGAGGCAATGGCATACGCAATGCAATGGCTAAAATGGCATATAGAATGCAACATGGACTTATACTAACATGAGAGAGCCTCAGCTACACTCACATAAGAGGCCGATGGATGAAAATGAAGTGCCTCAAAATGCGTGCACATGGGCACGCAAACCGAGGCAATGACATACGCAATGCAATATGGCTAAAATGGCATATAGAATGCAACATGGACTTATACTAACATGAGAGAGCCTCAGCCACACTCACATAAGAGGCCGATGGATGAAAATGAAGTGCCTCAAAATGCGTGCACACGGGCACGCAAACCGAGGCAATGGCATACGCAATATAATATGGCTAAAATGGCATATAGAATGCAACATGGACTTATACTAACATGAGAGAGCCTCAGCCACACTCACATAAGAGGTCGATGGATGAAAATGAAGTGCCTCGAAATGCGTGCACACGGGCACGCAAACCGAGGCAATGGCATACGCAATATAATATGGCTAAAATGGCATATAGAATGCAACATGGACTTATACTAACATGAGAGAGCCTCAGCCACACTCACATAAGAGGCCGATGGATGAAAATGAAGTGCCTCGAAATGCGTGCACACGGGCACGCAAACCAAGGCAATGGCATACGCAATGCAATGCAATATGGCTAAAATGGCATATAGAATGCAACATGGACTTACACTAACATGAGAGAGCCTCAGCCACACTCACATAAGAGGCCGATGGATGAAAATGAAGTGCCTCGAAATGCGTGCACACGGGCACGCAAACCGAGGCAATGCAAAAATGCAAACTATGGCATGGGAAATGATATGCAAACATACTAATGGGATTTCATCACTTAAAAGTGGGGGAAAACAGCCCCAAAATGAGGCGAAAACACACCCGATGTATGGAATAGTCCCGAAATATGAATTTTGGCACCCGAAATGGCCTATAGCTATGCAATGCATGCACAATATGGACATGAAGTGTAAATACAGAAGCTAGGCAGTCCCAAAATTAGCATTTTACCAGTACAAATCATGGCCAAACAGCAAACCAAGATAGGGCAAAAATAGCATGCAAGAAATGGCCCTAAACATGAGATTAAGAAGAAGCTCATATCTGCTGGCCCCAAACAGGTTAGGGTCCTTCAACAATGTTGAAGAGGGACCCAAAATAAGCACTTTCACAGAATTGTAAAAACCTCAAAAATAAACATAGATAAGGCTAAGCTTTTATGCAAGAAAACGGACCAAAAGGTGGCCAAAGAGGCAAGTGGTATATACACAGCCCAAATTGAAAAATTCCCTTCTACAACATTGAAGAGGGACCAAAAATAAGCATGTTTACAGAACTGTAAAAACCCAAAAACAGTATACAAACATGCTAGAAATGCAATGCAAAGTAAGGCTCAAAAGAGGCTATAACATGAAGTATGAAAAATATTCACCAAACAGCCAAATACCCTTAATGAAACATGTTAAGAAGGTCAAAATAAGGCCATCTCTAGGCCTGTAAATCGTCCAAAAATGGAATCATGATAGGCTGCCAAAGCATGCAAGAAAACGGTATTTAAGGAGGATATTGAAGCAAGTGCAATATGGAGGGCTCAAACAGGGTTGAGCCCTTAATGAAACAAGAAAATGAGCTCAAAATAAGGCCACTTTCAGTTATGGCCGGAGCTCAAAGAAAAAAGCATAGATGGCTTACAAAAGATACAAGAAATGGGCCAAAATGGGAAAGATGCAACTCACCCTTGAAGATCAATACTTTTGTTGCTTCTTGGACCAAATTTGTTGCCTCTTAGCTGCTGGAATTCCTCTCTTTGCTTCTGGAATGGAGTGGTGGTGGTAGAGCTTGGTGGTGATGAAGAAAATGAGGTGTAGAGCTTGAAGGTTTTCAAGGAAATAAGGGAGATGGAGAGGGATTTTTGTATGCAAGTTTGAAGATGAAATTTTCCAACCCCCAAAATAAACAATGGCAGCTGGTTATAAGGACCAAAAGGAGGGTGTAAAGGTGGGGCAAAAAGGAGGTAAGCTTTCCCCCACAAAATATCCCCCGGATTGAGATATTTTCTGGGGGAAAGGGCTACACAGCTGTAAAGTTCCTGGCACAAGGAAAATGGCCGGCTGGTTTTTGGGCTTGAAAGTGGCCGGTCGGCCACCCCCCCTAGCCGGCCAGCTAGGGGTCAAAAGAGTCAACTTGAAATAGTGGCCGGCCATCACATATTGGTGGCCTCCCAGGTCTCCTCTTCACAACCCTATGGTTCGAATTTGGAAATTCTAAAACAGGAGAGAGAACAAGCCAATTTTAGGAGGGGTTCAAAAGGGTCAAAATGAATTAATGGCCGGCCATAAACTTTTAGGGTCCTCCCATGTGTGTACAACACAAATATGTGGTTCAAAGTTCAAGAAAGTGGCCCCAGGGTGTTCAACATTGGCTCGGAAGGAGGGGTTCAAAAGGGTCAAGAAGCATTAGTGGCCGGCCATGAACTTTTAGGGTCCTCCCATGTGTGTACATCACAAATATGTGGTTTGGGTTTGAAGAAAATGGCTCCAAGGTGTTCAACATTGGCTCGGAAGTGCGAAAAACGGGCGTCGGAGGGCGCCGGAGGAGTAAAAAACTGGTTGCTGCAACAATTGCTGGCCTCCCACCCTTCTACGGCCTTCCTAGTGATAAAATAGAGGTACCTGCCAAAAATGAACGAAAACCAATGCAAAACGAATGTTCGGGGGCTAAAACACGCAATTCGGGGTCCCGGAAACTGCCCGTTAAACACCGAAAGTGGCGTTCGGCCACGAAGTGGGTTTCTCAGACTCCAGTGTCCCTCAAAAGGGAGTAATAAGATGCATGCCAAAATCAGAGCAAATGGAGATGGTTAAGCGGTCCCGAACCGAGGCACACGGCCAACGGTCCCGAAAAACCGGAAACCGGACTCCGAAATGGGCAAAATGGCATGCGGCCACAAAATGTAGCCCACGGCCACTGAGAGATGGTCTACGAGACCTCTCCCTCCCCTCGGGAAAAGAAACAGAGAAAAACGAGTCTGGTTCGCAAACCGAGACAAGGCACAGAAGAGGGTTCGGAAATCCGGAGGCGGGGCTCGCAGCCAAGACTCTGAAACTTCTGAACGAGCACATTATGCAATATCACCAAGTGCTCAACTGGTGACGTCTGAGTCTCAATGTCGGTAAAAAATGGGGTGTCTACACGCGCCTTGCCTCAAGATCTCTCAACTTGTCTGTCTTGTGCTTCGTTATGAACCAAAGACTTGTGTTTTTGCTTTTGAGGGAAGAGGGTGGCTTGTTAGCCATCCCCTCAACCCATCGGCCAAGGCTTGAAGCCATCGGCCCCTTTTTCTTGCCATCGGCCAAAGGTGCTGGCCGATCGGCACAATTTTTGGTCAGTCGACCACCCTTTTTCGTCAATCGGCCATATTTTCCGACCGACCCCTTTTCATTTGCTTTTGGCAGATATTTCCCCCTCTATACACGTGTATGGAGGGATTTGAGCCTCGCTTAGCTTCTCCAAGAAGCTTTGCAAATTTGGTTTTCTATAAAAGGAGAGCCTCCTCTCCGTTTCCAGGGGTTCTAGAAATCTGATATACAAGTTAGATATATATCTCTCTCTATATCTCCCTCTCTCTAGATTTGTGTGTGTGTTTGAGCTCAAAAGTGTGTTTTGTTCTTACTATTGCACACAAGCACCTAGAGTTACACCATCCTTGTGTGCTGAGGTACTAGGAGGTTCATTTTAAGGTTCTTGAGCTGGTTTTGATCAGAGAGAGTTGCTGGTCTTGTGTTCTTGAAGTTGTTCTTCAAATGTGAGATTCTAAACTTTAGATACCCCATTTTGGCTTAAGCTTTTACACATACTTCTATATTGTTTTAAGCTTAACTCTAAACTAAAAAAAGTTTTGATTTTGTATGCTTGTTATGGTTTCTTAAGGTCACTTTTTGGTTGGGGGTTGTCTACCCCCTCTTAGGCCTTGTTTGGCCATGTTTTGTGCCTTTACTTTTGAGTTTTGGGATCTTTTTTTTTTTTGACCTTCCCACCACTGAAATCTAGAGGATTTTCAGTGGTGGAGAAGTGGTTTTGGAGTCTTGTATAGGAGGGGGACACCCCTCTCTCCTCATGTCTCATATGCTTGTGTTGTTGGCTTATAAGAGTAGCATGCTAACTTAGCATGTCTTGGTTCTATTTCAGCACTTTTTAGTGGCTTTTAGGACCTGCCTTAACTCTATTCCATGTTGGCTTGATGGCATCTTGCATGCTTCACATACTTGTAGAGTAATCTTGCATGTTTGCATAACATGCATCTTGTGTTTGGACCATTATCCTTGCATGTTTTGGCTCGACTCCAAGGACCTTTGCCTCATGTTTTACCATGATTAAACTATGTTCGGTGTTGTCTTGGTCATGCATGCATTGTTTTGTATAGCCTTGGTTCATTCTAGCTTGTAAGCTTTGTGCCTTGAGTTCATTAGCATGTGTTGCTTGAAGTATTTTCATGATTTGGCATCATGTGAAATGTAATTTCAGTCCATGTTTCATGGTGACACACTTGCATTTATCGCCTATTCCATGCTTTGGATAGTTTGTGTTTCATGCTTTAAGAATAGGTCATTGTGCATGCCACCATACTTAGGCCTTTGGGATGCCATCTAAGTGGGTTTTTGGGCTCATTCTAACATGCCATAACTCTAATTTTATTGGCCTAAGTCATGCCATGTTTGGTTGTAATAGGTGTAGTGCAATCGCCCCTTTTGGCCTTCTATGCGTCATGTTTTGTGCTCACCTTTCTAGCATGTTTTGGCTTCATCCCATGCATGTTCTAGCCTTGTTTTGGACTTCCTTGGGACTGTTTTGGGTCACCTTGGTCCTTTGGGGCTTGGTTGACATGGCCATGGTTCAAGTACCTTGGCTAGCTTTGAACTTGAAGTCCATTAGCATGCCTTGCTTGTGTTATGTGTTTGATTTGGCATTACTCTTAACATAATTTCAGAGCTTATGGTGTCACCATACTACCATGATTGTTACCCCTCGCTCATGTGTTGTGACCTTATGCCTTAACTCTTGGACCATTGCATGTGCATGCTCATTGTGCATTTCATTCTATCACTTCATCATCTTGGCCACTGATTTGGGCATGGCTGAGGCCTGCCCTTTTGGTTTAAGTCCATTTGAGCATGTTTGCTTTCATGATATTTGCATGCTTGTATTGTATCATGTTTGCATATTTGGTATATTGCATGATGTTTAGCTAGTCGCATTACAAAACATTGTTGCATACTTGGCATGCTCATGTTACATTAGCTTAGCTTGCATGCTTAGGTTGCATTGCATTGTGTTGAGTTGGTATGCTCATGTTGCATTACATTGTTTGCATGCGTTACACTGTATTTGGCATACTTGCATGCATTGCATTGCGTTTGGTTTGGGGTGTCAAACCAAACACGAGGAGCGAGGAACATTCGTACTTGAAGTGACGAAACGCGCCTCAATCCTTAGTCGCCGATGCTCTTGATCCAACATGATAGAGTGTGAGGCCTTCATGTGTTTTGTGCATTCATTCCATATTCATTTGCACACTTGGCTCCTTTGGCCATCATGCGTTGAAATGCGTGATTGATGGCCCGAGGGTCGAGGACTACACTCCCTTGAGTTCATAACATGATAGGGAGGGTGGTTGTGCAAACATTGTCTTGAAAAATGCATTGCCATGCTCTGTTTGTCCTCTGCTGCAGCAGGAGCATTCTGCAGGAATAGATGGTCGGTCGACCATATTAATTGCCGATCGGCTAAATGTGTTTGCCGAGAGCCCCATTATTGGTCGATGACCAGTTCCCCTTGGTCGATGGCCTTTCCACCTGGTCGATGACCTCTCACAGCACCAAGAAGGTGATTAAGAAGCATCCTTGAGACTTGCATAGTTTTCAGAGGTGCAGAGCAGTGTAAATAGAGGCAGCATGAGCATGGCGATAGATTTTCGAGCGGAGCCGAGCATGCATGCATTTGTCCCTTTTTTCGAGGCCTCTTTACCGCTTTAGTAGCTTAATTAATTTGCTTAATTAGTTAAGTGTTAACTGTAGACGCGCCCCGAGGGCTTCAAGCTACAGTTCGGACTCAAATGTCACGGTTCTTAATCTGATCTCACAATGTACGATGTGAGATTGATAAATTACCAAAGAGTCCAAATCCGGCAAATCGTTTTGGAAAACTAATTTTTTTAAGAAAAAAATGCCAAACATGGACTGTTTTGCCAGATACAGAGTCGCCACCTAAATGTTTTATTTTGGGGAATTTAGGAAACCTTGACTCGTGCCTTAGGCCACGTGTCCATCATCACCAAAGTTGCCTCGGCTCGGGAACTTGGGTACGATTGGGGAAGGTCATCTATGAGCACCCCCGCTCGCCCGATCAAAGATCGGCCACTACTAAACATGATATCTTATTTTTGAAAACACATGTGTTCTTATTCCGGTTATTAGCCTAGAATTACTATGTGATGCGCACAACACACAAGTATAGACTAGATCGCCTAAGTCGGAACAAAACATCTCATGTTTGTTTGTGAAAATGGTTTGAAGGTGTTACTCGCAAGTAGGCTAAGACGTGGATTTGCCACCCTCGAGTGGGCTTAAAAAAATATGATTTTGCCACTCTCAAGTGGTCTTAAAACACACATTTTGATGAATTGTTCCAATTCAAGTAATCTAACCTTCACCCATAGACATTCAGGCAGTTATATCACATAAGCAGTTAGCCTCATGGCAAGCATGCTATCATGGTAACACTCACACTCATGTAAGATGCTAAAGCGTAAGCACTTACCTAGTACTCCGAGCCAAAACAATAACTAGTTAGTAATCAATGTATGATCCTAGCTATGTTAAGATGGCTAATGCAACACATGCAAAATGCAACTAAAAATAGGCTCGGCTATTCTAGAATGTCATGTGGAATGCAACTTGATAATCATGTATTCAACTTGGAATTGAAATACAATGCAGTTAGTATGATGCGTCGAGCCCGGTACATATAATATAGATAAATGAATGCAAACATGCGAGCATAGGAATGCTAATTGAAACATGACCTAAAACTAACCACTGTAAGCGGGTAAGTAAAAGGGAGAAAGACGTGGGGTTGGAAGACATTCACACACTCACACACACTTATTACAAAGTTCGCCCTCTCGACGGAGGGTCTGAAAGAATAATACAAATTGACTAATTAACTAACTAACTAGCTAATTAAATATTACACAACACTTAACTAATTAAACAAATTAATTAAGCTACTAAAGCGGTAAAGAGGCCTCGGAAAGAGGGACAAATGCATGCATGCTCGGCTCCACTCGGAAATCTATCACCATGCTCATGCTGCCTCTGTTTACACTGCTTTGCACCTCTGAAAACTATGCAAGTCTCAAGGATGCTTCTTAATCACTTTCTTAGTGCTGTGAGAGGTCATCGACCAAGTGGAAAGGCCATCAACCAAGGGGAACTGGTCATTGACCAATAATGGGGCTCTCGGCCAGACACATTTAGCCGATCGGCACTTAATATGGTCGACCGACCATCTATTCCTGCAGAATGCTCCTGCTGCAGCAGAGGACAAACAGAGCATGGCAATGCATTTTTCAAGACAATGTTTGCACAACCACCCTCCCTATCATGTTATGAACTCAAGGGAGTGTAGTCCTCGACCCTCGGGCCGTCAATCACGCATTTCAATGCATGATGGCCAAAGGAGCCAAGTGTGCAAATGAATATGGAATGAATGCACAAAACACATGAAGGTCTCACACTCTATCATGTTGGATCAAGAGCGTTGGCGACTAAGGATTGAGGCGCGTTTCGTCACTTCAAGTACGAACGTTTCTTGCTCCTCGTGTTTGGTTTGATACCCCAAACCAAACGCAATGCAATGCATGCAAGTATGCCAAATACAATGTAATGCATGCAAACAATGTAATGCAACATGAGCATACCAACTCAACGCAATGCAATGCAACCTAAGCATACAAGCTAAGCTAATGCCAAATATGCAACAATGTTTTGTAATGCGACTAGCTAAACATCATGCAATATACCAAATATGCAAACATGATACAATACAAGCATGCAAATATCATGAAAGCAAACATGCTCAAATGGACTTAAACCAAAAGGGCAGGCCTCAGCCATGCCCAAATTAGTGGCCAAGATGATGAAGTGATAGAATGAAATGCACAATGAGCATGCACATGCAATGGTCCAAGAGTTAAGGCATAAGGTCACAACACCCAAACATGAGCGAGGGGTGACAATCATGGTAGTATGGTGACACCATAAGCTCTGAAATTATGTTAAGAGTGATGCCAAATCAAACACATAACACAAGCAAGGCATGCTAATGGACTTCAAGTTCAAAGCTAGCCAAGGTACTTGAACCATGGCCATGTCAACCAAGCCCCAAAGGACCAAGGTGCCCCAAAACAGTCCCAAAGAAGTCCAAAACAAGGCTAGAACATGCATGGGATGAGGCCAAAACATGCTAGAAAGGTGAGCACAAGACAAGACGCATACAAGGCCAAAAGGGGCGATTGCACTACATCTATTACAACCAAACATGGCATGACTTAGGCCAATAAAATCAGAGTTATGGCATGTTAGAATATGCCCAAAAACCCACTTAGATGGCATCCCAAAGGCCTAAGTATGATGGCATGCACAATGACCTATTCTTAAGGCATGAAACACAAACTATCCAAAGCATGGAATAGGCGATAAATGCAAGTATGTGGCCATGAAACATGGACTGAAATTACATTTCACATGATGCCAAATCATGAAAATACTTTAAGTAACACATGCTAATGAACTCAAGGCACAAAGCTTACAAGCTAGAATGAACCAAGGCTATACAAAACAATGCATGCATGACCAAGACAACACCGAACATAGTTTAATCATGGTAAAACATGAGGGAAAGGTCCTTGGAGTCGAGCCAAAACATGCAAGGATAGTGGTCCAAACACAAGATGCATGTTATGCAAACATGCAAGATTACTCTACAAGTATGTGAAGCATGCAAGATGCCATCAAGCCAACATGGAATAGAGTTAAGGTAGGTCCTAAAAGCCACTAAAAAGTGCTGAAATAGAACCAAGACATGCTAAGTAAACATGCTACTCTTATAAGCCAACAATACAAGCATATGAGACATAAGGAGAGAGGGGTGTCCCCCTCCTATACAAGACTCCAAAACCACTTCTCCACCACTGAAAATCCTCTGGATTTCAATGGTGGGAAGGTCAAAAAAAAAAAAAAAGATCCCAAAACTCAAAAGTAAAGGCACAAAACAAGGCCAAACAAGGCCTAAGAGGGGGTAGACAACCCCCAACCAAAAAGTGACCTTAAGCAACCATAACAAGCATACAAAATCAGAAATTTTTGTAGTTTAGAGTTAAGCTTAAAACAATATAGAAGTATATGTAAAAGCTTAAGCCAAAATGGGGTATCTAAAGTTTAGAATCTCACCTTTGAAGAACAACTTCAAGAACACAAGACCAGCAACTCTCTCTGATCTAAACCAGCTCAAGAACCTTAAAATCAACCTCCTAGTACCTCAGCACACAAGGATGGTGTAACTCTAGGTGCTTGTGTGCAATAGTAAAAACAAAACACACTTTTGAGCTCAAACACACACACAAATCTAGAGAGAGGGAGATATAGAGAGAGATATATATCTAACTTGTATATCAGATTTCTAGAACCCCTGGAAAGGGAGAGGATGCTCTCCTCTTATAGAAAACCAAATTTGCAAAGCTTCTTGGAGAAGCTAAGCAAGGCTCAAATCCCTCCATACACGTGTATAGAAGGGGAGAATTGTGCGTGCCAGCTGTTCTAGCTGGCACAAAATATCTGCCAAAAGCAGATGAAAAGGGGTCGGCCGAAAAATATGGCCGATTGACCAAAAAGGGTGGTCGACCGACCAAAAACAGTGCCGATCGGTCAGCACCTTTGGCCAATGGCAAGAAAAAGGGGCCGATGGCTTCAAGCCTTGGCCAATGGGTTGAGGGGATGGCTAACAAGCCACCCTCTTCCCTCAAAAGCAAAAACACAAGTCTTTGGTTCACAACCAAGCACAAGATAGACAAGTTGAGAGATCTTAAGGCAAGGTGCGCGGCCGAGACCTCCGGGAACTCAAAACGAACACGAGCATGGATGATCATCGAGTGTTTAGACGATGACGTCCAAGTCTTGAGGACGGTCAAAAATGGAGTGTCTACAGTTGCCCCTCTTTGACAGAACTCGAAAGTCATAACAATGACAGAAGTAAATGCCAAAGCCCAGAGACGACCCATTTTTGACAAGGCCGAAGACTTAGACAAGCATACAAGAAGCAAAGATATGTGCCCGCAGGCAGGGGTGAGATGCAAATGATATGCACAAAGCTGAACATAACTTATGATCATGCAAAGAGAGCTGTAACGAAGCAATTATACACAATAAATGCAACAGTTTAAGCTAGCGAATAAGAATCGAACTACAACTCATGCAGAAAGGATGTAAGAGAATTATATAATTCTCGCTACGTCTCACGCGGAGAATACAATACCTGTCCGGTTCATCTGGTCGTGCCAGCTTCAAATGAACCATATATACAATATCGTGCCTAAAAAAGAAAGAAACTTAACAGGTACAACATCGTTAGAAACATGCATAGCAATGCAAGTGAAAAGTGCGTGACAACGTAAGTGAAGGGGTGCAAGACAATGCAATCCTGAGAGTGCGAGACAACGCGGGTAGAACACGCGTAACAGCGCAAAGAAAACATGCGTAACAGTGCAAGATAAAACATGCGTAACAGCGCAAGTAAAAGAAGAAGACATGTGTAACAGCGCAAGTAAGACGTGCACAACAGCGCAAGTAAAACAAGTAAAGCATGTGTAACAGCGCAAGTAGAAGAAATAAAACATGCGTGACAGCGCAAGTTAAAGAAGTAGACATGCGTAACAGCGCAAGTAAAGTGCGTGACAGTGCAAGATACAAAAGTGTGTAACAGCGCAAGTAAAGTGCGTGACAACGCAAGATACAAAAGTGCGTAACAGCGTAAGTAAAGTGCGTGACAACCCAAGATACAAATGTGCGTAACAGTGCAAGATACAAAAGTGTGTAACAACGCAAGATACATATGCAAAATAATACGAGATAGATATGCATGACAAAACGAGTAACGTGCGTGGAAACGCATGTGAAGAGTGCATGACAATGCGGGGAGAAGGGGTGCATAACAATGCAACCTAAGTGTGCGTATAACAATGCAATTTGAAACAAGCATAACAATGCAAGGAGGGCATAAACACATGTAAGTAAAGCAATACGCGACAACGCATGCAATGTGTATAGCAAGAAAGACCCATGTTCAGCATAAGTATGGTGAAGGCACGTCACTCGCGATGTTGAAATGCAACTTCAAAACAAGACGAGGCATTATTCTATGCCAGACGCGTAACGAGCGCGTTTATTACAGTCAAAACAAGGCAATGTAATACAACATATTTAAAGCGATTTGCGGAACTCACCAGATACAAAAGGATACAAGAAAGGATACTCCTTGCGCGCACCAAGCATCGCACACAGAAGACGCGCTCGAGGTTAACACGAAGGCTGGTTAAGGTTCAAAAGTGCACTTTCTTGCACTATCTTGAGTAATGAAGGTCCCAAACCACATAAATGACCCAAACAAGGGTGTGGGAGGTTCATCGACCACAAGGGGATGCTACCGGCCATCCACCGGCCACAAAAGGAGGTCATCGGCCAACTATTTAGCCGATCGGCTAACAATTTGGCCGACCGGCCAAAAATGGCAAAGTCAGGGCAGTTTTGTCCTTTGGCCATGGGTCTTTAAATATAAGGTTCCAAACCTTATATTTCCACTTCACCCTAGCTCGAAAAACCCTCATCTCTCTTCCTAGGTGATTTTTCTTCCTTCGATCCGCGTTTTTCTCTTATTTTCGACCCTTTTCCGTCGTCCGATTCGCGAAACCCTTCCCGTTTCGCACACTTTGAACCGAACAAATCTTGGTTTCGGTCCCCTTTTCTTGGTTTTCACTACTTGAGGTTTGTTTCCCCCGAGTCATACTTCGATCTTTGTGCCTTTTCTACACTCCGACCTATTCTCCCATTTTTCACCCTCTCGGGGTTGACTTTTGGGTTGACTTTTCGCATTCTCGCCCATTTTCCGCACTTTCGGCCATTTTCGCACCTTTCTTGAGATGGCAAATGACGTTCTAGGCGGTGGGGCTCCCCCAGAGATGGACGTGGACCCCGAGGTCGAGCTTCTACCTCTTCGCATCCGACCATTCGACTCGGCGACCTATAAGCCAGCGATTCATGTGCTTCCTCCCGATGGCATCTGCCACTTTAGGAGCTATGCGCGGGGTGCGCCATTGGAGCTTCTACTGCGCGAGCCTAAGTCGCATTTGTCCTACCGCGCCGCTGAGGTAAACTCTTCATCTGTTTCATTTTCCGCAATGTAGAATGTATAACTGCAATAGTCAATACTGTTCTTTAACTGCTTAACCCAGACACACTGATACACCACACGTTGTAGTTCACTGTGAATACATCCACACCCGAAAGCCTTCATCTGGTGCAGCCATGGCCACCCTAAGAGTAGATTAAAGGTTGCGAGAACGTCCAAAACATGAAAGTCAATCTTGTGATGTCCTGGACCAACCTTGGTCTGAATCTGCACAGTCCCCATCACTCCTCTGCTAGTATTGTCATAAGCCCTTATCACCTGGGCAGTTGGCACAAAGTCCGCGGGCTTCAACCCGATCGCATATGCCGTCCTCGATGGGCACACGTTAATGGCGGATCCCGTGTCGACAAGAACTACCGATACCCACTTGTCTCTACACTCCACAGAGATGTAGAGTGGTTTGTTATGGTTTGCGCCCACAGGCGGCAGTTCCTTATCGATGAAGGTCAATGTTGGGGAAGCTCCTCCCGGAAAGACCAGTCCTACCAGCTGCTCAGGCGTGGTATCTATTGAAAGTTTGGCCTTGTCCATAGCAGAAAGGACAGCTTGTCTATGGACTCGTGAAGCCATAAGCAGTCCCCAGATGGAGATGTCTGCCTGTATCTTCTTCAGCTGTTTCAGCACAGCCTCCTCTTCGAGCAATTTATCCTTCTGCTTGTCTGCCTCCTTGTCCTTTCCGGACGCTTCTGGTTGATCTAAGTGCGGGGGCTTGAAATACCACCTGCTCCTAGTCATGTGATCAACTTCGCCAATGTACCAGGTATCATTCGGCTAGTTACTCCTCCAGTCCTCATCTGTGTGGGCAAGACATAGATCTTCATCTTCCTACCACATGCCATCGGCAGCCGACAGACACCTGTCCGGCTCCGTTACAACTATTCCTGTGCCCACAACACCTTCCGTTCTTGTGCCCGCAGCACGCTCTGTTCCTGTGCACACAACAAGTTCTGTCCCCGCAGGGGCCTTGGTCTTTCTGGCCCTCTCAGAATCTTCGATCCTTTCTCGCTTAGACTGCTTCAGTGTAGCTTGCTGTCCAACACCTCCTATATTCAAATTGTCCGGATCTCAAGCGAAATTCTTAACACCGACGCTCTTCGGTGATGCATCCAGATTCCCGACCCTTCCGGCCACAGTTGATGTCCCCGTCCCTGATGGGCCCTGTTCTAGCTGAGGTTGTTCAACAACATCCGGCTGGTCGTTAAGCCACACAGTAGACTCTGTTGCCCCGTTCAAATCAAACCAGTTGACTGTCACGTCTCTCCGGATCTTGCTCGTTGAAAAACTGAAGGTTAGCAATGTCCTCTAGTTCTGCTAGGTCATCCAGTCCCTGATTAAGTCCATCCTCCTGTACTACACAAATCTCTGTCTCCACTGGTAATTCCACATTCGGCCTAGCCTGGCTTGCTGATGTAATGTAACCGCTCGGGTTGTACATGAAGCTTGCAGACCTTTCAGGCTCTGTACTTGCACTCTCATCTACCTCCGCTGTCGACCCACTTCTATCTTCGATAGCTACCACCACCATTTCAGGTTGGGTTTGGGAGATGTCCAACATGCACAAGTCAGTGCTGTTAGGAATGAACACCTCCGGCTTGGGTGGGTGAGAAGGGGTGATATATATACTAGGGTTGGATGACACAACCCTTGTTTGGATCAAATTGATGCGTTTGGGAGGTGGAGCTTGGTTATGTGGTGGGAGAGGGTTGGTTGTGACATTTGTTTTTTCGAAGGCACAATTACCCTGTTGTCGATGAGATCCTGAATCTCATGACGCAACCGAAAGCACTAATCAGTGTCATGACCATGCTGCTGATGAAAAGCGCAGTACTTGGCTGGGTTATGGGAAGCAAGGAGTCTGTCTGGTAGTGGCTGCGGCTCTAGGGGCTTCAAGTGCCCTTTCCTGATCAACACCCCTAGAGCCTCGGACAAAGGCATATATAGTGGGGTAAAGGTTCTTTGGCCTCTGGGTGGAAACTTGGTTGTTTGTGAACTACTTCTGGACGCACCGGTGAATGGTGTAGCTGAAAGGGTTCTTGGGGTGGTGGTGGTGGTGACCATACTCACATCTGAAGCTCTGGCAGCTGCAGCACTGCTTGTGCCTACATTCGTACTGTGGTTGAATGCCCTCCTGGGCTGTTCTTTCTCATGATCAATGAGGCCTTACTTCATAGCGTCCTCGATCTGTATCCCTATCTCATGTAAATCTGCAAAGGTAGGAAGGGAGAGGATGACCATTTTCTGCATAAGCTTAGGCTGGAGATTGCGCACAACCATCCGAATCTGATCTTTGTCGACAGGCCTGATGGTCATCATCAAGGCCTTGGCCCTCCATCGGGTCACGAAATCGGAGAAGCTCTCCTTCAGCTCTTGCCTAGTTGTCTTGAGATCACGAGTTGTGACCTCGATCTGAGTATTATGGGAGTATTGAGCCATAAAGGCCTCAGCCATCTCATCCCAGTTCCTCTTAACAGAGTCTTCCAGTTTTGCATACCAAATAGCCGCTACACCTGACAGGGTTCGGCCAAACAAAGAAAGCTTCTGCAATCTGGAGAGGCCTATCGGCCTTAGTATGTCCGAAAACAATCGTAAATGCACCATAGGATTCCCAGACCCGTCAAAGCGGTCGATGTGCGGCATTTTAAACCGATCTGGCAGTGTCACAGTCGAGTCGATGTATCCGTCCTCAATATTCGAAATGGACTTCACACCCTGAGATTTCTTGAACAGCTTTTCAAGCTTGCTCACTTTCAACGTTGTGGGGTCCACCTCAAACTCAAAGGGAGAATCCGGTAGGTTGGTAGGTGTTTTGGATAGCTGGGGTAGGATTGGGGGCGGAGCCGGCCCTGTCGGAACGTCCGTGTCTTCCTGGACATTTGGTGTCTCCCCGGGTGTTGGAACTCTTGGTGGGGGAGGAACTTGGTGTGAAGCAGATGCTTCGGTTTGCTGCTGTAACCTGGCGATTAATTCTGCCTGTTGGGCCATGACCTCGGCCTGTTGCTTGGCAAATTCTGCTTGACGGGCAGCATCCTGCTGTATGGCTTTCATTCTCTCCTGAAGCTGACGCATCATTTCCTCTATGCTTGCCATATCGCGCTGATCTATCTGCACAACTGGTATATCTGTCCCTACAGTAGAAACTAAGACCTCAGCCTGACTGTCCACTGATGGGGTAGACCACTGATCTGACAACCGCGGCACCGATACACTGCGCCCTTTTGAACTCCGTCTGGTAATCGGGGGTAAAGAAAGGAACACTGCTTGTCCGTCTATCAGATCCCTAGATCGATTAAGTCTATGACCTCTACCCTAGAGTGCTCGGGGGATATCTGCCTAGTCGGAATCAATGGTGCTAAACTACCTTGCAAAAAGATAAGTAAAACAATAATAAGGAAACAATGAACAGAAAAACGGACAACACAACAGCTTAAATAAAGACAACACACAGTTGGCAAACACAAACTGAATGAACTATCCTCAACCGCTGATCACTGTTCCCAAATCACTGCCCCAAATCTGAATTTGATACCCGCAGATATCACTGATTTCCAAGTACAGATGCCCACAGGCCTGATACCCAAACTTGCACACTGATACGTGCATTCCTATAGAGGCTAACTCTAAAAGCACATAACAAGCAAGTGAGAGCCAAAACACCCCTATGTTGGGGTAGGGTTTCCCTGTCCTATTTTGTCAGGAGCAAGGATTTCACTACGCACACAGTAGTTTCAAACAATTTGTAATCGGGTAAGCAACCTCTCCTAACTTGGAATAGTCACTATGGATTCCGATATGCACTAGGTCAAATGGTAAAAAAAAAAAGGGTGCCCCGGTAAAAATCGAGGTTTGTGTTCCCGTCGTGGCAGAGCCCGCAACCGGTCAACCTTATGGCATGCTTCTCAAAGCAAGCCTCCGGCAAACTGTTCAGGAATAGCATACGGCAAGCACGGTGTCCTAGACGCACCAATGCAAATGCAATGCAAAGAGACACATAAGTGTGAACAAAACAAGATATCATGAGTTTGAGTCAAGTTCTCTAAATCCCCAGCAGCGTCGCCAAAAACTGTAAACGCGCCCCGAGAGCTTCAAGCTACAGTTCAGACTCAAATGTCACGGTTCTTAATCTGATCTCACAATGTGCGATGTGAGATTGATAAATCACCAAAGAGTCCAAATCCGGAAAATCGTTTTGGAAAACTAATTTTTTTAAGAAAAAAGTGCCTAACATGGACTGCTTTGCCAGATACAGAGTCGCCACCTAAATGTTTTATTTTGGGGAATTTAGGAAACCCTGACTCGTGCCTAAGGCCACGTGTCCGTCATCACCAAAGTTGCCTCAGCTCGGGAACTTGGGTACGATTGGGGAAGGTTATCTATGAGTACCCCCGCTCGCCCGATCAAAGATCGGCCGCTACTAAACATGATATCTTATTTTTGAAAACACATGCGTTCTTATTCCGGTTATTAGCCTAGAATTACTATGTGATGCGCATAACACACAAGTATAGACTAGATCGCCTAAGTTGGAACAAAACATCTCATGTTTGTTTGTGAAAATGGTTTGAAGGTGCTACTCGCAAGTAGGCTAAGACGTGGATTTGCCACCCTCGAGTGGGCTTAGAAAAATATGATTTTGCCACTCTCAAGTGGGCTTAAAACACACATTTTGATGAATTGTTCTAATTCAAGTAATCTAACCTTCACCCACTGGCATTCAGGCAGTTATATCACATAAGCAGTTAGCCTCATGGCAAGCATGCTATCATGGTAACACTCACACTCATGCAAGATGCTAAAGCATAAGCACTTACCTAGTACTTCGAGCCAAAACAATAACTAGTTAGTAATCAATGCATGATCCTAACTATGTTAAGATGGCTAATGCAACACATGCAAAATGCATGTAAAAATAGGCTCGGCTATTCTAGAATGTCATGTGGAATGCAACTTGATAATCATGTATTCAACTTGGAATTGAAATACAATGCAGTTTGTATGATGCGCCGAGCCCGGTGCATGCAATACATATGAATGAATGCAAACATACGAGCATAGAAATGCTAATTGAAACATGACCTAAAACTAACCACTGTAAGCGGGTAAGTAAAAGGGAGAAAGACGTGGGGTTGGAAGACATTCACACACTCACGCACACTTATTACAAAGTTCGCCCCCTCGACGGAGGGTCCGAAAGAATAATACAAATTGACTAATTAACTAACTAACTAACTAGCTAATTAATTATTACACAACACTTAGCTAATTAATTATTACACAACGCTTAACTAATTAAACAAATTAATTAAGCTACTAAAGCGGTAAAGAGGCCTCGAAAAGACGGACAAATGCATGCATGCGCGGCTCCGCTCGGAAATCTATCGCCATGCTGCCTCTGTGTACACTGCTCTACACCTTTGAAAACTGTGCAAGTCTCAAGGATGCTTCTTAATCACCTTCTTGGTGCTGTGAGAGGTCATCGACCAGGTGGAAAGGCCATCGACCAATAATGGGGCTCTCGGCCAGACATATTTAGCCGATCGGCACTTAATATGGTCGATCGACCATCTATTCCTGCAAAATGCTCCTGCTGCAGCAGAGGACAAACAGAGCATGGCAATGCATTTTTCAAGACAATGTTTGCATAACCACCCTCCCTATCATGTTATGAACTCAAGGGAGTGTAGTCCTCGACCCTCAGGCCATCAATCACGCATTTCAACGCATGATGGCCAAAGGAGCCAAGTGTGCAAATGATAATGGAATGAATGCACAAAACACATGAAGGCCTCACACTCTATCATGTTGGATCAAGAGCGTCGGCGACTAAGGATTGAGGCGCATTTCGTCACTTCAAATACGAACGTTCCTCGCTCCTCATGTTTGGTTTGACAACCCAAACCAAACGCAATGCAATGCATGCAAGTATGCCAAATACAGTGTAATGCATGCAAACAATGTAATGCAACACGAGCATACCAACTCAACGCAATGCAATGCAACCTAAGCATGCAAGCTAAGCCAATGTAACATGAGCATGCCAAGTATGCAACAATGTTTTGTAATGCGACTAGCTAAACGTCATGCAATATACCAAATATGCAAACATGATACAATACAAGCATCCAAATATCATGAAAGCAAACATGCTCAAATGGACTTAAACCAAAAGGGCAGGCCTCAGCCATGCCCAAATCAGTGGCCAAGATGATGAAGTGATAGAATGAAATGCATAATGAGCACGCACATGCAATGGTCCAAGAGTTAAGGCATAAGGTCACAACACCCAAACATGAGCGAGGGGTGACAATCATGGTAGTATGGTGACACCATAAGCTCTGAAATTATGTTAAGAGTGATGCCAAATCAAACACATAACACAAGCAAGGCATGCTAATGGACTTCAAGTTCAAAGCTAGCCAAGGTACTTGAACCATGGCCATGTCAACCAAGCCCCAAAGGACCAAGGTGACCCAAAACAGTCCCAAGGAAGTCCAAAACAAGGCTAGAACATGCATGGGATGAGGCCAAAACATGCTAGAAATGTGAGCACAAAACATGACGCATACAAGGCCAAAAAGGGCGATTGCACTACACCTATTACAACCAAACATGGCATGACTTAGGCCAATAAAATCAGAGTTATGGCATGTTAGAATGTGCCCAAAAACCCACTTAGATGGCATCCCAAAGGCCTAAGTATGATGGCATGCACAATGACCTATTCTTAAGGCATGAAACACAAACTATCCAAAGCATGGAATAGGCGATAAATGCAAGTGTGTGACCATGAAACATGGACTGAAATTACATTTCACATGATGCCAAATCATGAAAATACTTCAAGTAACACATGCTAATGAACTCAAGGCACAAAGCTTACAAGCTAGAATGAACCAAGGCTATACAAAACAATGCATGCATGACCAAGACAACACCGAACAGAGTTTAATCATGGTAAAACATGAGGGAAATGTCCTTGGAGTCGAGCCAAAACATGCAAGGATAGTGGTCCAAACACAAGATGCATGTTATGCAAACATGCAAGATTACTCTACAAGTATGTGAAGGATGCAAGATGCCATCAAGCCAACATGGAATATAGTTAAGGCAGGTCCTAAAAGCCAATAAAAAGTGCTGAAATAGAACCAAGACATGCTAAGTAAACATGCTACTCTTATAAGCTAACAACACAAGCATATGAGACATGAGGAGAGAGGGGTGTCCCCCTCCTATACAAGACTCCAAAACCACTTCTCCACCATTGAAAATCCTCTGGATTTCAGTGGTGGGAAGGTCAAAAAAAAAAAAAAAGATCCCAAAACTCAAAAGTAAAGGCACAAAACAAGGCCAAACAAGGCCTAAGAGGGGGTAGACAACCCCCAACCAAAAAGTGACCTTAAGCAACCATAACAACCATACAAAATCAAAACTTTTTGTAGTTTAGAGTTAAGCTTAAAACAATATAGAAGTATGTGTAAAAGCTGAAGCCAAAATGGGGTATCTAAAGTTTAGAATCTCACCTTTGAAGAACAACTTCAGGAACACAAGACCAGCAACTCTCTCTAATCAAAACTAGCTCAAGAACCTTAAAATCAACCTCCTAGTACCTCAGCACACAAGGATGGTGTAACTCTAGGTGCTTGTGTGCAATGGTAAGAACAAAACACACTTTTGAGCTCAAACACACACACAAATCTAGAGAGAGGGAGATATATAGAGAGAGATATATCTAACTCGTATATCAGATTTCTAGAGCCCCTGGAAAGGGAGAGGAGGCTCTCCTTTTATAGAAAACCAAATTTGCGAAGCTTCTTGGAGAAGCTAAGCGAGGCTCAAATCCCTCCATACACGTGTATAGAGGGGGAAATTGTGCGTGCCAGCTGTTCCAGCTGGCACAAAATATCTGCCAAAAGCAAATGAAAAGGGGTCGGCCGGAAAATATGGCCGATTGATGAAAAAGGGCGGTTGACTGACCAAAAACAGTGCCGATCGGGCAACACCTTTGGCCGATGGCAAGAAAAAGGGGCCGATGGCTTCAAGCCTTGGCCGATAGGTTGAGGGGCCGGCTAACAAGCCACCCTCTTCCCTCAAAAGAAAAAACACAAGTCTTTGGTTCACAACCAAGCACAAGACAGACAAGTTGAGAGATCTTGAGGCAAGGCGCACGGCCGAGACCTCCGAGAACTCAAATTGTTAGCCGATCGGCTAAATAGTTTGCCGATGACTTCCTTTTGTGGCCGATGGATAGCCGGTGCCATCCCCTTGTGGTCGATGAACCTCCCACACCCTTGTTTGGGTCATTTATGTGGTTTGGGACCTTCATTGCTCAAGATAGTGCAAGAAAGTGCACTTTTGAACCTTAACCGGCCTTCGTGTTGACCTCGAGCCGCGTTTTCTGTGTGCGATGCTCGGTGCGCGCAAGGAGTATCCTTTCTCTTATCCTTTTGTATCTTGCGAGTTCCGCAAACCGCTTTAAATATGTTGTATTACATTGCTTTGTTTTGACTGTAATAAACGTGCTCGTTACGCGTCTGGCATAGAACAATGCCTCGTCTTGTTTTGAAGTTGCATTTCAACATCGCGAGTGAGTGCCTTCACCATACTTATGCTGAACATGGGTCTTTCTTGCTATACACATTGCATGCGTTGTCACATATTGCTTTACTTACATGTGTTTATGCCCTCCTTGCATTGTTATGCTTGTTTCAAATTGCATTGTTATGCGCACACTTAGGTTGCATTGTTATGCACCCCTTCCCCCCGCATTGTCATGTACTCTACACATGCGTTGCCACGCACGTTACTCGCATTGTCATGCATATCTATCTTACATTGTAATGCATATCTATCTCGCATTATTTTGCATATGTATCTTGCACTGTTACGCACTTTTGTATCTTGCGCTGTCACGCACTTTACTTGCGCTGTCATGCACTTTACTTGCACTGTTACGCATGTCTTACTTGCGCTGTTACGCATGTCTACTTCTTAAACTTGCGCTGTCACGCATGTTTTATTTCTTCTACTTGCGCTGTTACGCATGCTTTACTTGTTTTACTTGCACTGTTACGCACGTCTTACTTGCGCTGTTACGCATGTCTTCTTCTTTTACTTGCGCTGTTACGCATGTTTTATCTTGCACTGTTACGCATGTTTTCTTTGCGCTGTTACGCGTGTTCTACCCGCGTTGTCTCGCACCCTCAGGATTGCATTGTCTTGCACCCTTTCACTTGCGTTGTCATGCACTTTTCACTTGCATTGCTATGCATGTTTCTAACGATGTTGTACCTGTTAAGTTTCTTTCTTTTTCAGACACGATATTGTATGTACGGTTCATTTGAAGCTGGCACGACCAGACGAACCGGACATGTATTGTATTCTTCGCGTGAGACGTAGCGAGAATTATATAATTCTCTTACATCCTTTTTGCGTGAGTTGTAGTTTGATTCTTATTCGCTAGCTTAAAATGTTGCATTTATTGTGTATAATTGCTTCGTTACAGCTCTCTTTGCATGATCATAAGTTATGTTTGGCTTTGTGCATGTCATTTGCATCTCGCCCCTGCCTATGGGCACATATTTTTGCTTCTTGTATGCTTGTCTAAGTCTTCGACCTTGTCAAAAATGGGTCGTCTCTGGGCTTTGACATTCACTCCCGTCATTATTATGACTTTCGAGTTCTATCAAAGTGGGGCAACTGTAGACACCCCATTTTTAACTGTCCTCAAGACTTGGACGTCATCGTCTGAACACTCGATGATCATCCATGCTCGTGTTCGTTTTGAGTTCCCATATATCTCGACCGCGCGCCTTGCCTTCAGATCTCTCAATGTGCCGGTCTTGTGCTTAGTTGTGAACCAAAGACTTGTGTTTTTGCTTTTGAGGGAAGAGGGTGGCTTGTCAGCCATCCCCTCAACCCATCGGCCAAGGCTTGAAGCCATCAGCCCCTTTTTCTTGCCATCGGCCAAAGGTGTTGGCCGATCGGCACTGTTTTTGGTCGGTCGACCACCCTTTTTCGTCAATCGGACATATTTTTCGGCCGACCCCTTTTCATTTGCTTTTGACAGATATTTTGTGCCAGCTGGAACAGCTGGCACGCACAATTCCCCCCCTCTATACACGTGTATGGAGGGATTTGAGCCTCGCTTAGCTTCTCCAAGAAGCTTTGCAAATTTGGTTTTCTATAAAAGGAGAGCCTCCTCTCCCTTTCCAGGGGTTCTAGAAATCTGATATACAAGTTAGATATATCTCTCTCTCTATATCTCCCTCTCTCTAGATTTGTGTGTGTGTTTGAGCTCAAAAGTGTGTTTTGTTCTTACCATTGCACACAAGCACCTAGAGTTACACCATCCTTGTGTGCTGAGGTACTAGGAGGTTGATTTTAAGGTTCTTGAGCTGGTTTTGATCAGAGAGAGTTGCTGGTCTTGTGTTCTTGAAGTTGTTCTTCAAAGGTGAGATTCTAAACTTTAGACACCCCATTTTGGCTTAAGCTTTTACACATACTTCTATATTGTTTTAAGCTTAACTCTAAACTACAAAAAGTTTTGATTTTGTATGGTTGTTATGGTTGCTTAAGGTCACTTTTTGGTTGGGGGTTGTCTACCCCCTCTTAGGCCTTGTTTGGCCTTGTTTTGTGCCTTTACTTTTGAGTTTTGGGATCTTTTTTTTTTTAACCTTCCCACCACTGAAATCCAGAGGATTTTCAATGGTGGAGAAGTGGTTTTGGAGTCTTGTATAGGAGGGGGACACCCCTCTCTCCTCATGTCTCATATGCTTGTGTTGTTGACTTATAAGAGTAGCATGTTTACTTAGCATGTCTTGGTTCTATTTCAGCACTTTTTAGTGGCTTTTAGGACCTGCCTTAACTCTATTCCATGTTGGCTTGATGGCATCTTGCATGCTTCACATACTTGTAGAGTAATCTTGCATGTTTGCATAACATGCATCTTGGGTTTGGACCACTATCCTTGCATGTTTTGGCTCGACTCCAAGGACCTTTCCCTCATGTTTTACCATGATTAAACTCTGTTCGGTGTTGTCTTGGTCATGCATGTATTGTTTTGTATAGCCTTGGTTCATTCTAGCTTGTAAGCTTTGTGCCTTGAGTTCATTAGCATGTGTTACTTGAAGTATTTTCATGATTTGGCATCATGTGAAATGTAATTTCAGTCCATGTTTCATGGTCACACACTTGCATTTATCACCTATTCCATGCTTTGGATAGTTTGTGTTTCATGCCTTAAGAATAGGTCATTGTGCATGCCATCATACTTAGGCCTTTGGGATGCCATCTAAGTGGGTTTTTGGGCTCATTCTAACATGCCATAACTCTGGTTTTATTGGCCTAAGTCATGCCATGTTTGGTTGTAATAGGTGTAGTGCAATCGCCCCTTTTGGCCTTGTATGCGTCATGTTTTGTGCTCACCTTTCTAGCATGTTTTGGACTCATCCCATGCATGTTCTAGCCTTGTTTTGGACTTCCTTGGGACTATTTTGGGTCACCTTGGTCCTTTGGGGCTTGGTTGACATGGCCATGGTTCAAGTACCTTGGCTAGCTTTGAACTTGAAGTCCATTAGCATGCCTTGCTTGTGTTATGTGTTTGATTTGGCATCACTCTTAACATAATTTCAGAGCTTATGGTGTCACCATACTACCATGATTGTCACCCCTCGCTCATGTTTGGGTGTTGTGACCTTATGCCTTAACTCTTGGACCATTGCATGTGCGTGCTCATTGTACATTTCATTCTATCACTTCATCATCTTGGCCACTGATTTGGGCATGGCTGAGGCCTGCCCTTTTGGTTTAAGTCCATTTGAGCATGTTTGCTTTCATGATATTTGGATGCTTGTATTGTATCATGTTTGCATATTTGGTATATTGCATGATGTTTAGCTAGTCGCATTACAAAACATTGTTACATACTTGGCATTCTCATGTTACATTAGCTTAGCTTGCATGCTTAGGTTGCATTGCATTGCGTTGAGTTGGTATGCTCATGTTGCATTACATTGTTTGCATGCATTACACTGTATTTGGCATACTTGCATGCATTGGATTGCATTTGGTTTGGGGTGTCAAACCAAACACGAGGAGCGAGGAACGTTCGTACTTGAAGTGACGAAACGCGCCTCAATCCTTAGTCATCGACGCTCTTGATCCAACATGATAGAGTGTGAGGCCTTCATGTGTTTTGTGCATTCATTCCATAGTCATTTGCACACTTGGCTCCTTTGGCCATCATGTGTTGAAATGCGTGATTGATGGCCCGAGGGTCGAGGACTACACTCCCTTGAGTTCATAACATGATAGGGAGGGTGGTTGTGCAAACATTGTCTTTAAAAATGCATTGCCATGCTCTGTTTGTCCTCTGCTGCAGCAGGAGCATTCTGCAGGAATAGATGGTCAGTCGACCATATTAAGTGCCGATCGGCTAAATGTGTCTGGCCGAGAGCCCCATTATTGGTCGATGACCAGTTCCCCTTGGTCGATGGCCTTTCCACCTGGTCAATGACCTCTCACAGCACCAAGAAGGTGATTAAGAAGCATCCTTGAGACTTGCACAGTTTTCAGAGGTGCAGAGCAGTGTACACAGAGGCAGCATGGCGATAGATTTCCGAGCGGAGCTGAGCATGCATGCATTTGTTCATCTTTTCGAGGTCTCTTTACCGCTTTAGTAGATTAATTAATTTGTTTAATTAGTTAAGTGTTGTGTAATAATTAATTAGCTAGTTAGTTAGATAATTAGTCAATTTGTATTATTCTTTCAGACCCTCCGTCGAGGAGGCGAACTTTGTAATAAGTGTGCGTGAGTGTGTGAATGTCTTCCAACCCCACGTCTTTCTCCCTTTTACTTACCCGCTTACAGTGGTTAGTTTTAGGTCACGTTTCAATTAGCATTCCTATGCTCGCATGTTTGCATTCATTCATCTGTATTGCATGCACCGGGCTCGGCGCATCATACTAACTGCATTGTATTTCAATTCCAAGTTGAATACATGATTATCAAGTTGCATTCCACATGACATTCTAGAATACCCGAGCCTATTTTTAGTTGCATTTTGTATGTGTTGCATTAGCCATCTTAACATAGCTAGGATCATGCATTGATTACTAACTAGTTATTATTTTGGCTTGGAGTACTAGGTAATTGCTTATGCTTTAGCATCTTGCATGAGTGTGAGTGTTACCATGATAGCATGCTTGCCATGAGGCTAACTGCTTACGTGATATAACTGCCTGAATGCCTGTGGGTGAAGGTTAGATTACTTGAATTGGAACAATTCATCAAAATGTGTGTTTTAAGCCCACTTGAGAGTGGCAAAATCATATTTTTCTAAGCCCACTCGAGGGTGGCAAATCCACGTCTAAGCCTACTTGCGAGTAGCACCTTCAAACCATTTTCACAAACAAACATGAGATGTTTTGTTCCGACTTAGGCGATCTAGTCTATACTTGTGTGTTGTGCGCATCACATAGTAATTCTAGGCTAATAATCGGAATAAGAATGCATGTGTTTTCAAAAATAAGATATCATGTTTAGTAGTGGCCAATCTTTGATCGGGCGAGCGGGGGTGCTCATAGATGACCTTCCCCAATCGTACCCAAGTTCCCGAGCTGAGGCAACTTTGGTGATGACGGACACGTGGCCTTAGGCACGAGTTAGGGTTTCCTAAATTCCCCAAAATAAAAAATTTAGGTGACGACTCTGTATCTGGCAAAGCTGTCCATGTTTGACACTTCTTTCTTAAAAAAATCAGTTTTCCAAAACGATTTGCCGGATTTGGACTCTTTGGTGATTTATCAATCTGATATCGCATATTGTGAGATCAGATTAAGAACCGTGACATTTGAGTCCGAACTGTAGCTTGAAGCCCTCGGGGCGCGTCTACAGGATATGTGACATACATAAATACGAATATGAAAAAGGATTGGGCTAAAGGCCATTTGACATAAACGAGTTGGGCCTAAGGCCTTTTGACATGATGGATTGGGCCTAAGGCCGTTTGACATGAAGGATTGGGCCAAATGGCATTTGACATAAACGAATTAGGCCTAAGATTGTTTGACATGAATGATTGGGCCAAAGGCCGTTTGACATGAATGAATGGGCGAAAGGCCGTTTGACACGAACAAATTGGGCCGAGGCCGTTTGACAAGAATGAATTGGGCTTGAGGCCGTTTGATATGTTTGGTTCTGAGGCCGTTTGATGTTTTAGATAGAATCATGAATGGGCCTAAGGCCATATGATATGACTGCTACAAATTTCATTCATGTACTCCTTTATTTTGATATTATTCACTGGGCTATCGCTCACTTTCATTTATGTGTGTAGTTGAGCTAAGAGATGTCCAAACCCAACCCTAGTGAAAGACATGAGAGGAGTCAAGTTTTTGTGGAGTCAGCCTGAACATCTCATGTATGAGACTTTGTTTTGTTTCTTTTATTTTTGATTCCCTTTTGTTATTGGATCACCATATATATAAGCTTTTTGTTTGCCTGATTACATGTTGAAAGTTCCTAGACACATTAGTTGTTAATATTGACTTCATGTGTGAGTTATTACAAACTATTTCTGGAATGTTTGTTTTACCATGTAAGTACAGCTCGTTGGACAAATTTTTTAATTCTGCTTCCGTTTGGCCCCTAATATATGTTTGATTTTGCTTGAGGCTGTAGGTAATCTCATGATTGCTGGCCGGTTATGACCTTAATCTATAGGGGCAGATTCAGGTCATGACAACAACACATGCAATATGCAATCTAAATAGGCTCGGCTACTAATATGGCATATGAATCAATGAAATAACATGCGGTCTAAGCACTTATTCAAAGAAGTATAAACAATAACAATGTAGTTAGAATGATGAACCGAGCCTCGGTGCATGAAATACAAATGGATGCAAACATGGAGTATGCTAACCGAAACGTGATATCCCTAAATTAACCATCATAAGCTAGTAAATAAAAGGGAGAAAGACGTGGGTTTGGAAGACATACACATTATTACATTTTGCTCTTATGAAGGAGAGTCCGAATAAACTAACTAGCTAACTGGCTAACTAAACTAAGCTAATTATTACAAAACAAATGAAATTTAGCTAAACTACTTAGCTAATTATTACAACAAATGAATTAACTATTCTAGTTAACTAAAATAATTACAACATCACAACTAGTTAACTACTTTAACTAATTAAATAATTACAACACAAATGCAATTAAAAGAAGTAAGTAAGCTAAACAATTAAATATTAAGCTAATTACTCCGCCTCGGGAAGCAAGGGATGTTCATGCGCATGGTCGGTTTCCACCCGAAAAGACCACTACTTTGCTTCCAGAGAGCCTCTGTTGCACAATAAAACACTAACACTGTTGCCAACTTCCATAATAACTCTGCTTTGCCTCATAAACACACTACTGAATTTGCATCAATGGCCGGCCGACTAGTGATGAGGACTGTCGGCCACTAGTGATGGCCGGCCAGCCACCTACCGGCCATGGAAAGTGGCCTGCCGGCCACTGTTGCCCAGTTTTTCTTGCTGCAACAGAGGATAAACAGAGCACGCACAGGGTATTTTCAAGGGTTGTCTGCACAACTCACCCCTCCTTTTCATGAAGAAATCAAAGGAGTAGTGAACTTAAGCCACAAACCATCAACTCAAGCAATTTCATTGCATGATGGCTTGTGAACGAAAGTGTGCAAGTTCAATAAATGCAACAAAATGAGACTCTCAAAACCACCTCCCTATCATGAATGATCAAGGGAAATGGTGACCTTGGAAACTTGAATCATTTCATCACTAGTAAGTATGAAATGGTTCAAGCTTTCATGTGTTCAATTAACGTCTGATTGAATACAACCAAACTATTATCTTTCACAATTTTTTAGCCTCAATTTTACTCCATTTTAAATTACCAACCATTCTTTAATCAATTGAGTCCAAAGGGTGAGTTAAAGTCCTCTGATGGAGTGAAGTACCAAACCAAGAGTTGTTTTAGGCATGAAAGAGACATCATACCATTGGTAACATCTTAATCTCATGCTTAAAAGAACAAGAGGCTTGAAACAACTCTCAAAGCAAAACAAAAGCCAAGAAAGGAGGGAGATTGCAGATATTATTAGTGCTGAAAATGAGTGAGAAAAGCATAAATAAATACAATCAACTCAAAGGAGAAGGTGTCTAAGGCTTAAAACACCAAACTCATGAGGACAATTACACTACAAGCATGCAAAATAAAGCTCAAATGCAACCAACAGCCTAAAACAATGCTAAAATAGGTCTAATACAGTCCTAAAGCATGCTAGAATTAAGCTAAAAGTAGCTAAATTAACATGCTAAAACATGGCACTAACTACGCTAGTAAGCAAGATACAAGGAAAGGAGGCTAACCCTTCCAAATTTAGACTTCAAAACATGATTTTGGCCACTGAAATAACTCTGAAAATCAGTGTTTAAAAGCTCAGAAAAAGATAGTAAAAGGGTGGGAAACACAAGGGCAATGGCCTCCAAAACAAAATACAAAGAAGGGCTATCAACCCCCCAACCTTCAATGGCCTTAAAACCCAAGCTTCAGCCTAAAAAAACAAGGTTTTTATAGCCCAAAAATAGTTGGAAAATAGCAAGAATAATAGTAGAGAAAGCAAGCAAATAGGCAAAGCCTTATACCTCTTGAAGAGAAGAAGCAATTCAAGCAACAAAACCAAGACAACACACCCTTCAAGAGCTCAAACCAAGCTCAAAAGTACCTCAGCTCAAAGATGAGAAGATTTGGTTAATGGTGTTTAGGCAAAGACTAAGGATTTGTAGGCAAAAGTGTAGAGATTTGCTAGAGAGAGAGAGAAAAGTGTAGAGATTTGATCTCAAAATTTTCTAATCTTAAAACATGAGAGGGAGGTCTCCTATATATATAGAAACATGAATTCTCCTCAAGCATATCTAGCCCTACACGTGGGGGCAGATGCATGCATCTGTGCAAACAGCTGGCATAGCTTTCACAAAATATTTGCAAAAGAAACTAGTGGCCGACAAGCCACATCAGTGGCCGACAACCAAAAAGTGATGGCTAATAACCGAAAAAGATGGCTGGCAGGCCACTAGAAGTTGCAGGCTTTAAGAACCAAGGCTTGGTCAAAGAATAAGGCAACAAGGGTGTAGGGTTTGAAAGGTTCAAAGCTGTGGCATTCCGCTGAGGACTTCGAGCACTTGACGAGCATACGAACTCATCATCAGTTGTGCATGCAATGGTGTCTAGGTTGTAAGGGCCATAAAAAATGGGGTGTCTACACTTGTTTAGTATTGTGATTTGGGAAATGGGGGTTTTGATTTAGGGTTTGATTGTTGCAATGTATAAGAGGGGTTTTCACATGGGTTCTTGAGAAAGGTTGTGGGGGTGTAGTTATTACTAAGATATGTTGAAATGTTGGAAATCTTCTCTGTAAAAGTGTTTTTGAAATAAAAAGATGTGTGATTTGAAAATCATAGATATTTGATTTATGAAAGAAAAAGGATTGATGTTGATTTTTTTTGAAAAGACAAAATGAATATGTATGTTGATGATAAAAGAGGAGTTAGATATGTGTTATCAGTCCCATATTGAAAGTTACGAGTTATATCTATTATTGGAAAATTATCTGTTGAGTAAAGATATCTATTTTGGGCTATCGGTGGAGCATAGCTTTGATTGTTGTAAAAATTGCATGAGGATTAGGTTAATTGGAACTAATTACTCATACATCTTGCATCGAGCATTGTTTTATACTTAAACATTGAAAATATATTGTTTTGAGAAAATTGATATATACCTTGGTGAATCAGGTTATGAGATGTGGTTGTGGTTTATATTGTTGGCCTGTGTGTCATTGGTGAAAGTCCAGAAATCCGCGCGGTTATGCGTCGATCCTTCCGGTTAGTACCGATAAAATGGCTTTGGTAGTACTTATATAGCCTACTGACATACATGTACCCAGAGATTTCCAGTGTTTTGTATCCACTGCCTTGTTTTCTAATGTGAAAGTATTGTTATTAAAATGAATCACTTATAATTGAGACATGGCATAGTTTTGAAAGAGTAAGCATAATGTTTTGGAAAATGGCATTGCATTGCATTCACTATATGATTTTGTTAAGCTTCATACGTTGTGCTTGAGTATCTCTACTAGGCTTTAGCTCACCCTACATGGAAAACAACTTTCAGGTGCTGATGATATGCCTCCATCAAGGACTTAGCTTGGGAGGACCGTGGAGGTGAAGGCTCATTTTTTGTTTATTTTATTGTAATTATCTTTTGTTAAGCCTTTTACTTTTTAATTGTTTTGGATTTAAACCACCTTGATGTAACCAAGCAATGTCTTGGAAAGATGTAGCCATTAGGACATCAACTTAATTGTATTCCCTTTTATTTTCAGTTCACTCATACATGACATATGCTATAGATTCAGGATCTAAGATTTATGAATGTATACATGCATATGTTATCTTTTGTACAGTAAAGGAATATAAATAAAAGTCAATATTTTGCAAGTTTATGTTTTTCTATTAAACATCATGAGACGGGTTGTTGTTATTATTTCAAGGCATTACAGTGTTGCTTGTGGTCATGTGTCTTATTATTCCCCCTTAAACTAATGGAAGAAGAATGAACCAAAAACTTGCTTTGGAGAAATTGGAATTGAGACATAGGAAGAGACTAGTGAGAATGTCAGCAATTTGATCAAAGGAAGCAATCTTGTTCATGAACATAATGGCAATCGACCTCGTTGTGTTAAAACGAGCATGGAAAACAGGATTACCAGTAAAAGCAATGGCATACAAATTATCATACCATAAAGTAGGAGTGATGAGAGGAATATGAAAATCAGTGAGCTACAGGCCAAACTAACTAAGCTTTGCAGTTGTTTAAACAAGAGCAAGTTACTCAGCCTTAGTGGATGAACAAGACATAGTGGGTTGTTTCTTGGCAGACCAAGGAATCAAGTTTGGTCCAAGAAAAACACAAAAACAAATGGTTGATTAATCAACTTTCTTCAACTCAATATCTACTTCTAGATACTGATGTCTTGTTGTATTAGGGTTAGGAAGCTCCAATTTGGAGGCAAGGGCTTGTATTCTCACTCTTCTAGTTCAACTCAACAACTTAATTCAATTCTCACACTTGGGATCCCTCAAAAGTGAGGTAAGGGGGGTATTTATAGGCTTGGGCAACCCTAGAGGCTATTTTTAGTTGTCCTAAGGTTTCCTTATCTCTTTTTCATGGTGTCTCCCTCTCAAAATGATCAACAAACCCAAACTAACCAGGACTCTACAACTGGTCAACTGCACATGCAGTTTTCCCCATGTAGCGTACAAGATTCCCATGCAATGTGCGGGTTGACTTTCCAAGTGTGGTAATGTATTGGGCAACTGTAAGATCGCCCGAGGGTTCTTGCATGCGTTAATAGTTCGAACCCTCGGTCTCTTTGATCTAGTCTCACGAATGCAATATGAAATGTAGAAGAGAGTCTAGATTTGGCAACTTTATTGAAAATTTATTTTATTGCAAAACATTGCCAGAAATGGATTGCGTCATCAAATCTCAAAGTCGCCACCTAATGTTTTGAGAAAATTAGGAAACCCATAACTCGTGCCAAGGCCACTGTTCGTCATAACTAAGGATGCTTGGCTCGGAACCTTAGGTATGAGAGGGGAAGGTCATTAATTGAGCACCTCTACTCACCCGATCAAAAGATTGGCCTCTACTAAGCCATGATATGATTTTTATTAACATTATGTGTTCATAGTTTGATTATTAATAAATCCTAAAATTTACTATGTGAAGCAAACAAATATAGATTGTGTCGTTCATTTTGGAACAATTTGATTTCATTATTTTGAAAATGTTTTGAAAAGTGCAATCATGAAAATCATTTTATTCCAAATTAAATAACACAATCTTCATCTACTGGCATGCATAGAGTTATGTCAAATAAGCCCATAGTCGCGTGGTAGGATGCTAAATATAGTAAGAAAATCACACACAGGTGGGATGCTAAAGCATAAAAACTTACATATTTACTAACGTTCGACAAGTATTTACAAAAACAAAATTTGTAAAAATATGCATCATCCTATATACAAGATTCTAATGCAATTCACTCATGAAATGCAACTAAAGATCCAACTTCTATTATATGACATGTGAATCATCTCAAGGGCATGAGGTAACGCACAAAATCACATAATAAATGATTTAACCCACAAATGCAAATTTAGTCGGATCTTAAGGCATAAAACATGGATGCAAAGCATGGATATGATGACAAGCAAAATAACATGCATATTTACAGAATATGGAAAGAAGAAATAAAGAACGAGATAGAAAGAAGTAGGGTGGAGAATTATTACAATTTTGAATATTACAAATTCGAATGAGGGAGGAAAAGAATAAAAATATTACAACAAAAATGTATGCTCACAAACATTCTCTAATTAAAATAAAAACAATAAAAACAACAGCTTTAGGAGACCTCGGAGACTGTTTTGTTCGACACCGGGAAGCTGTTAGGGTTTTGTCTAGGAGAAACTGGGTGGGTGGCCAAAAGATGACCTGGCTAGCCAAAAAGGTGATTGGCCGGCCAATCAGGCCAGGCCAAAAACTCTATTTTGTTTAAACACCGAAAAAATAAACGGAAAATATGCAAGTTGCTCAACTAACCACTTCTAGTTAGCTCACAATACGTTTATAATATAGCAATCCCGGTTTCGATCATTCTTTCATGTTTTGCCACTTCGACTAGGCCGGTCGAAGATCGAGCTGCCCGGTTAGCTTGCGGGGGTCCAGGGGGTAGTGCCCCTTTGTGGGTCTGAGGGCAGTGCCCTGGTGGGTCGAGGGGCAGCACCTCCGAAGCAAAAATACAAAATGCATTCGAAGTTGCTTGCCCGCTCGAGTGGCTGTTTATGCGCTCGAGCAAAGAATGTTTGGTTCCAGAAGTTTGACCTGTCTGCAAAAGTACTGGGAAGGTGTATTCGATGCTTGAGCGGGGCTTTCCACGCTCGAGTGGACCATGTTATATCAGTTCGTAAATCCGATATTTCAGATCACTTTGTATATCTCTCTCTAAAAACATTTCCTCTCCCTTCTCTCTACTTTTCCCTACGCCAAATTGGATCAAAACCTTGATTTCTCAAGATCCATTAGAGTTCTGCTATAGGTTCTTCATCAAAGTTGGTTAACTTCTCGAGGGCTTCGTTGTGTGCGGTGAAGATCGAGTTTCGACACCGTTGATTTTGGGGATCTCATCTCATTTCTTCTTCAAAACTTGAGGTAGGGATTTTCTTAGAGTTATATATATGTTTTTGCAAGATTTATATGATTTTCGAAATCATCTTTCAATAGCTTTGAAAATTGATTGTTGATTCAAGAAGTTGAGCGATTTTGTAAGAGGGTTTGTCTCTTATTCTTTTAAAATGATCTTATGGGTTTTGATCTTTGTTGATTGAAGAAAATATGATTTTGGAAAGTTTTCTTTCAAAAGATTTGAGTTATATAGTTTTTGTGAGAAAACCTAGAATTTGGGGATTTTTTTTACGAGACTGAAAATCTATGAATGATATTGTTATATTTATTTTGTGTGTCAAAATAACTAGATGTTTGAAAAATTTCTTATTTATATTTATGTAAATGATGAATTTCAGGGAATATGAGAATTATTGTTCATTTTGAAAATTATTGTTCAAAACGTTGAAATAGTCTTGAAATGACTAATTGTTGAGGATACTTAAGAAGATGGAATTGTGTTATTCCTTGGATGATGAATTGGAGTAAAAGCATTTATATTCATCTTGTGTTATTGGCATATCAATTCATTTGATTACATTAAACTTTAAAAGTTGATTTGAAAACTTGCATTGAGAAAATAATGTTGAGAAACAAGTTTTCATGGAATGGTTTTGGGGTAAATACGTTGGTAAGTCTTGATAGGTGATGTAGATGATATTGAATAAGTTGGCCTAAGAGTCCGGGGTGAAAGAACGAAAACCCGTGCGGATAGGTGTCGAGCCTTCTAGTTAATACCGGTAAAAATGACAAATAGGTAGTACTTGTATAGTCTACTTGCAGACACCGACCTAGGGATTACTAGAGTTGTATTTACCGCTCTTGAAATGAATTGTTAAGTTTTGAAGAATTGAAATTGCATGACATCATTGAGCATGAGGATTTTCAAAGATGAAGATGTGATTTTCTTTCAAAAGAGTATAGCATGGCATGTGCATTTCATCCCTTGAGACTTGTATAAAATGTATATACTTTATTAAGGATTTCCTACTGGGTTTTATGCTCACCCTACTGGATTTTTGTGCAGGAAAAGATGTGGTGATGCCGCCTAACTAAAGGCGAGGAAATGTGTGTTGAAAGTACGAGACTCTCATTTTGATGTAACTTTATGTGTAAGCCAAGGGCTGTATGTGTGTGGGTTTGAATAACCGTTTTGTGTAACCAGGCTCAAGCCTTGGAAACTTGTAAACCCTTGGGGATATTTATTTGTTTATTTACTTGTTGTTGGATTAATGTATTGTTGTATGAAGAACTATTGTATCATGTAATGTAAGTTTGGAGATTTATATCGGTTTTTCTTGAAAGAGCCATGATTGTTGTATTATCATTTGGGCTAGAAATTTGGGGCGTTACATATAACATGAAATTGAAGCAAGAAAAACAATAGAAGAAATAAAATGCAAGAAATACTAGAAAATGAAAAGTGTACAAAATTCACCTTCCAAATAAGGATTTGATTTCTAAACTTTCTTTTGATCACCCCCAAGCTTAGGAATTGTGTTAGCAATTCTCAGGTTGAAAATTTGAAATTCTTATTGGAATGGTGTTTTTGGGTGGTTTAACAGTGTGTGTGGGGGGAGTTGTTCCAACTCTTTGTTTTTCTTTCAATTTCAACAACACTCACTCTCTTTTGATCAAGGCTCAAGAATATGGCTATAACAGAATTTATGGGCTTGGTTTGATATATTGAAAGATGGTATATCAGTGTATCTCTAAGCTTATAGCTCAATGTTCAAGACTTTTCTCTTTCTCTCTCTAACTCTCAATTCACTATCTCAATTCATTCTTCTCCTCAATTCCATTCACTCTGATCCTCCATATAGATAATGAATGGAATGCAAAGTCAAGGAGGTGGGAGACAAGGATGGTGGAGTGATAAGGATGGTTGCATTGGATGTTCTTTTTAGGGTAGAAGACAATCTCCATTTTGACAATGGAGGCCAAAGGAGGATAATGGAGGGGGCCTAAATACATCTCGTGCATGTATCATCAAAAGATCTGAAATGGCATGACCCATATGCTTTCATCAAGAATTCTACCAAAACTGCCCTGCTCTTGGGCAAATTAGCCGGCCAACCAATTTATTGGCTGGCCGACCAAAGAGATGGCCGGCTGGCCAAAATATTGGTTGTGGCTAACTATTTTGCATGAAACATGATTTTTCGACAGAATTCTTGTCCTTTCTTCGTATTTCCACACTATTCTTTGCTCAATTTCCTAAGAAAATGTTTCATTTTGAAGTTTAAAAGTGAGCCTCGGAACACTACGAAAATATTTGGAACAAAGCGCGGAAAGAGAGTTTCGAAAGAGAGTTTTGAACGGGATTTGAACACTTGGCCAAAATAGGCTTAGGTTTGGAAATGAAGCACAAATTCTATTTCTTACTGAGAATTTTGTGAGAAACACACTTTTGTTTTCAGCATCGGGTAATAAAAAGAAAGCGTCCAAGTTTTAGGGCCTGTCAAAATGGGGTGTCTACATCAACCCACGGGCCCACAAGGTCCAAAGTCCATCCTTTCATTTCTGGGCCTACTAGGTTGCCTAAGAAAACCCAATCAACTCCAAATTGACATTTTGATTGAAAACTAGGCCAACAATTTGAAAAACTATCAATTCAAACTTGATTGGGCCTTTTCACTCTCCTCTCTTCAAACGAGTCCAAAAAGGTTAGGTTTTGGATAAAATAGGCTTTGGTGGTAAAATGGTCATTTTTGAATAAGTATGATTTTTGGATGAAAATGGGCAATACAATAGCTCATAGCAACTCATAGTATCTCTAAAGTCGAAATTTACTATTTCATCATTGGGAAGCATTTAACCACCCAAGTCTTTTTGGTCAGTCAAAATGGGATGTTTACAATAATGCTTAACAATTTTAAAATTAATAATCAAGGAGAAGATGAGTATTGGCTGACCTTGTGTAGGGCAAGATAGGTGTGTAAAACTTTCCCATCTAGCGCTTGAACTTCCAAGCAAAGCTCTTTAGTTACAACGGACTAGTTTCTTAAGTCAATATGGGTTCTTGGACCCTTAAACCAAATGGCAGCTCTGGTTTACAACCTTTTATTTTGGATCGTCTAGCCTATATGAAAACATTAAAAGATTCATGTAGGTTATATAGTGGATTTAGTGGGTTTAATAAAACACTATTTGACTATTATTCATTGATTTGTCCCTTTGATTTGTGGGTTAGTGAAATATGAAAGCTATAGGCTGATTGCACTTACCTCAAAGCTAATTGCTCTTACAACACGGTGGTATGTTATGATCCCACATCGGTTAACATAAGTTTTGGCCATGTCCCCTTCCATTTCAAATCAGTTTTCAAGGGTAACTTCTACCTAAGAGGTTTGTATCATAAAAAAAAAAAAAAATTATTAAAAAAAAAGCATAAACAAAAGCAAAATAATTAAATCAAAACCCCAATTTTACGCAAAAGAAAGCAGAAACCCTAATTTTGTTAGGAAAACACTCACGATACCTCTGTTCATGATCAAAGGAGGAAGGCAAAGACAACAACTACCATACAACCCTTCGAAATAGAAATAGGAAAGAATGCAAGTAACAAAAAAAAAAAAAAAAAAAAAAAAAAAAAACAACAACAACAACAAAAATTGTTGACAAAGAAAAGAAAAATTGAGGGAAACAAAATCAAAATCCTTTCTTTACGTAGCAAAAATATATAAATTGTGGACAATACCTGGACAGAAGGCACAAACACTATTTTTTTTTAGATGAACTCTTATAAAAGTTTCGTTCATGATAAATTCTATGGAATTGATTTCAAATGTGAAGTTCTAAGCAAACTCTAAAAGATCCTCCATCTAAGGTCAACTCCTTTGCTTCAATTTTGAAAATAAAAGTTTCAAATTTCATTAGAAAAAAAAGAGAGAAAAAAAATGAAAATGATGAGCAAAGAAGAGAAGAAGAAAAGAATAAGAAAAAGTATATATATATATATATATAGAGAGAGAGAGAGAGAGAGAGCAAAACAGCGACATCTGGGAATCCCATATTTATTACAAAATCTTGTTAGTCTCCAATTCCCAAAATTACCCCTGCACAAGTGGACAATTCTTAACCAAAACAAAAGCTAAAAGGGTAATTCTACTTACACCACTATTTTATCTCATTACACTCAATTTCTCATTACACCAAAATCAATTTTGCTTCTCTTTCTTTACACTTACCATAATATCGAACTTAACTTTATTTTTATCCCACATTTTCAAACCGTAATTCTACCTCACCCCCTACCTCTAGCAGCCACAGCTAGTGCCAATGACTCCGGCAGCCATTGTTGGTGCCTTAGACCACCATGTTGTAGTCCCTCTCCTATCAGCAACCCCCCTCTCCAACCTCTCTCTCTTTCTTATAACCTAATCTACCATCGCCTTCACCTTCTCTTTTCGACCACCACAACTAACCACTGTCAGCATTATTCTTTACAAACCAGCCACACTCCTCACTATTTCTGACCACTACCCCTTCCATCTCTGACTCCGACTCTTATTCCAACAACTCTCCTCTGTTGTGAATCACTCATCCTAACTTCTGTTACGACAAACAACCCTTCCCATTCTCATTCTCTTTCCTCTTATTTTTCTTTTTTCCCATATCTGTAAGCCTTAGGATTTCTATAGTGATTGAAGTGGATTGTGATGGTTGTGGGTCACAATGGCTGTGCCGACGAAGATCTGCAAGGCGCAACTATGGAGTGACATATGAGGGTCATATCCGATGGGGTTTGAAGTCAGGAGGTAATGGAAATGGCAGTGGCTCACTAGCTATAGGAAGGGAAGCTGCCGACGACAGTGGCGATGGCAGTGGTAGTGAGAAATAGAGATGGTAGTGAAAGGATAATTAGAGTTTTAGGGGTTTTTTCGATAATTTTGAAAAAGGGCAAAAGTGTAATAATTTTATTTTAAAAAATTGGGGTGTAATAAGTTTTTTTTGTTGTGTGAGTAGAATTTCTCAAGCTAAAACCAAGGTTAAAAAAGAGATGTTTAGTTTCCACTAATACCCATGGATATTTACATAGGTGAAGAATCACTGTTCATTCAATATCTAAAAACACTGGTCACTATTGATCCATGCTTTGTATAAACAGGTAGAAATTGAAGTGTTTAGTTATAATTTATCATAAATATTTAATTTATTTTTAAGACTATGCATAACATGAGTTTTCTACTAATTTGTATTAGGATTAATTACATTTTTAGTCCTTAAAGTATGGTTCTTGTGTCATTTTATTTTCTAATGTTTAAATTGTGTCATTGGAGACCAGATCAACACAATTTAAAATCAGGGACAAAATTGGCACTTTTTTTTGGGGGGGTTGAAAAGTAGCAAATTAAAACACTTTTATGCGTTGGGGATCAAATTGATAAAATTTAAACATTAAATACCAAATTGACATAAGTCTCATACTTTGGAGAGCATGTACTGTAATTAAACATAACTAATTGATTGCAATAAAATTTTTTAAATCTTGAAAGTATGCAATGTAAATAAACACAATTAATGACTGCAATAAAATATTTTATTCTATATATTATGGAGAAACTCATTCAATACTGTAATAATTGCAGTTTCTCCTCATGAATTCATTTTTCTCTACCCTCTTTTAGTTGGGATTTAAACAAATTATTAAAAAATTTACACAATAATATATATATATATATATTTATTTATTTATTTATTTATTTTTTATTTTATTTTATTTTTTGGGATCTAGCATTTCTGGAAATGTTTTTTCATCAGGAAAATTCATATTTGAAAAATTCTTAAGTGTAATGCATATGGTATGTAACTTGTTGCAAGTGTTACATAATCTTCAAATATATTTGTGGTTCAGAAATAAAGTTATGTAATAACTATCAATATTCGAAAGGTGTACAATGGTAATTAGATCCATAGGCTGGATAAATTAATGGGTCAGACCTTAGGTCTCTAAGTGATGACCTGCAAACAAACCTTTAAGAACTCATCGGTGGGTATCCTTCGTAAGGGCCCTCTTATGATCAAGTTAGTATCCTCGAATGTAGAGAGCAATGGAGAAATGTTGAAGATGATAATGAGATAAGATACTTAGAATGTATATTCTGGTTTTATGTATATTCTTACCTATCAAGAATGGAATGTGATCGTGGGGTCTTTTGCCCCTCTTGCGAGGCGTCACATGGCTTACCTTCTTTAGGCATGTATAGTAGTACACTTGCAAGTTCAAGTGGCAGGGGGATAAGTAAAGGACACAGCTTGTCCTTCACGTAATAGTGCCATGCATATACCATGTCTAGCTTGTGAGGGCGACGGAGGTTAACCGCACATGTAAGATCGTCGAACTTGGTCTCCAAGTCTACTTGGCCAACTAAGGGGGTTTAATAGGCTCGAGTTAGGCCATAAAGGGATCCAGCTAGGTGGATTGGCCTATGTACACCTGGGTCGAGCCGGCCAAGTCAGCCTATGTTAGTTCATACTCATGATAGTTCCCCATTCCCAAGTGCAACTTTAGTCCAACAAAGGAAATTATGTGGGCTTCATCATTGTGTATTGTTTTGGTATTGTTACGCATTTTGTGGTAAAGTTTCATATTTTTTTATTAAAATATTTTTTGAACTAGAACATGAGCAATATTACTACAAAATGCTTAAGTTTATTTCTGAAACACAAATTGTCATAATTCTACTAGAAGATTACATAACATTTTTCCAAAATCATACATAATAATATGCATATGATACGTACCTTTTTATGGGGTGCATAACGTAACATTTTCATATTTATCTTCTATACCAAAACCACTTTATATTGCATCTATATGGACACCAAAAATCTAATACTTAATGATGAAAAAATCCAACGAAGAAGATAATGAAAACCACCATGTAATCGCCATCTCCAAGAGAAAACACCCTCAGCCGTTGAACAGCTAGGAGTCCTCCAACGCTCAAGTTAGTCCTCCAATATTATAAAAATATTTAATAAATAAATTACACAGAGAAAAATAGCATATCTCAACCCATTGGAGTGTGGTTTATTTATAATAATCTAGTGTCTTGCCTAGCAAGTAGTTTGAGTGCGCAAGAAATCTTTTCCCAAACAGTCTTCAATTGTTTAGGATTTTCTATATCAATAAGATCTTATCTCTTGATGAGTTTTGCACAATATAAAACACTAGTGGAGTGTTTGACTAGTATTTGTCAACTGTCATATACGTGATAATCTATAAATACGCCAGATGGCAGTGTTAGGACCCACATAGTTCTTTTGGTCATTTTTATTCCCTTTCAATTGCCTCTAAGCTTTTATTCTCTTTGAGTACAGTGAAAGCGCATAAGTATTTTTTTTTAATTTTTTTATTATTATGATTGTTCTTGATAAAAATAGCTGTGTATTGTTGTTTGGCTAGAACAATATATGGGTGCAAGGCCAAATGCTCTCCAATCTTCTTGACTAAGATAATTTTCATGACATGAAAGGGTGCCCATTATATTACTTCGTAGTTTAACAAGGTTTGAACTTCCCAAGCTTATATACAAGCATTTACTAATCATAATGTTCCCAACGAATGATAGGTCTTACAGAATGCCTAGCGAATGCTATGACTTATTCTGAGATTGCCTAACCTTGTTAGGATTTATTTCAATAATGCCTATCCTTGCCAAGTCTTATTTCGAGAAAATGCCTGATCATATTAGGACTTATTCTGAAGAGTGCTTATGTGACACCCCAAAAATCGAGAACATCAAAGAATATATTAACAAATAAATACATGGTTTATTTAAGGTTACAAGAGTAAGAAATGTCACTAATGAGTCCTTTGATTAATAACCAAGTAAGATCCCAAGAAGATTGGAAGAGTCAATATAGTCTTCCTTCAAAGTCCAACCACTTTAGATAGCAAAGCTATTCTTTTGACATATCTTAACATGATATTAATACAAGGCCTACATGAGTCGACGAGAAAATAAGGAATAACTAATACAGAAGATATGTTTAGATATATAATAATTACAAAATCATGTCTTAAATACAATAGGGGATTTATCACTTACAATCTCAAAATACGTTTACAAAACTTGTTTCTAATTCTCCTAGGGTAGCCATACGTCCTCAAATGCTTCAGCTTTGTCTTCAACTAGTCTAATAGTCTTCAATACCTAGCATGAAACAACATGAGCTTTGAATGCCCAGTAAATGCACACACACCTCATCCCTTTTTCCCATTCCAATACACCATCAATATTATAACAAGCAAGTAATGAAACATGATATTCAAGTCAATAACAAAGGATTACAAGGTTAGATGTTAGTAATTTAGAAATCCCTCAAAGAGATTTTATCCTCCTAATCGTAAGAATTGGACTTGAATTATTCGGTATGCCCCCTTTTTTGATGCTTTGCAGAACTTCCCCCGGATGCCTACCAACGGTTACATACCACGTAGTGCCAACTGAGGACCTCAAAAGAGACGGTAAAAATACATAACCTCCTACACCCTCATCCGTCATAAGTACCTAGGGTCCATATACAACCAGTCCATTCAAGGGTTCTAAAACAACCACTTGTGCAAGACTTTTCTTCCAATCAGGGAACATGTCCCATCAATCCATACTTAACACATCATCATCTCATCATTATTCAAGTGATCGAAAACCCAATATCACCCCATTTTGAAGTTAGAACAACTTTTCAAGACAATAATTTCTATATAATAATGAGCATCATCAGAGGACCATGATAAGAAACATAACCGTAACAAATGCAAATATCATACCAAGACATGAACAAGTGATAATAAGCACATCCATGAAGTTAAGAACATAAATTCACCAACAAAAGTAAATTTCCAGATTTGGTGCACTTTAAAGATTGCAATTAAGGAGACATTTGTAGATTTTTCCTAAACTTGACCTTTCTATATTTGTAGAGAATTTTATCTAGTTTTCAGAATATTTTTCAGAAGTGGCATAGCTTTCCTATTTTTTTAGTTATTTAAGATATACTCTAGTGCTATTCAGATTCATTGACTATTACGAAAATTGGGTTTTCTCTCAAACCGCTCACTCTTTTTTGAAAAAACATTTTTTTTCCATGAAAGATAACACTTAAAGGAAAGGTTTGACATTAAAATGAAGTTAAGGAGATTTTTTCTAAATTTTTCTAGAATTTTTGCAAGTGGGCTATAAATACCCGATTCTTTGAGCACAAAGCTTGAAATAAGAGAAAAAAGAGTAAGAAAAGAGGGTGACGATGGATAGCTTTTCACTTCTATTGTGATGAAAACATGCTAAATAATATATATTAAACTCAAAAATTTGGATTGAAGGTGTGCCTTTGGAAATTATGTGAGATAGGTGTAGAAAAAGATAGTTTTGTACTTATTAAGAGAAAACGGAAGTTAGGGTGAAATCAAGGCTCAACTCTTTCATTTTTAACATATGAAAATAACGTTTAGAACCTCCAAGAATATGCATTTGAAAGACAAAAATAACATAGAGGGTTGTGTTGTAGCTTACTTGAATGCCTAGTGAAGTGTTTGCTCAAGAATTCTTCTATTTTTCTTTCCTCCACTACCAAAGCTTTCTTTTTTCCTTCCCTCTCTCTCTCGAATGCAGGAGTGTGTGGGTTTCAAATGAATTGAATAGTTCTTTGATTTAGTTTGAATGTAATGTAATGAGAGGTGATAAGGACCTTGTAGACCGCCCCGGAACTCCGCTCTCCGCGCACGAGGGCGCGAATCGTTTTGTTCTTAGCTACTACAGTTCAGACTCATGTCACGGTTCTGAATCTAACCTCGCAAAGTGAAATGCAAGACTGATAAATCACCAAAGAGTCCAAATCTGACAAATCGTTTTGGAAAACTGATTTTTAATAAAGAAGTGTCAAACATGGACTGCTTTGCCAGGTACAGAGTCGCCACCTAAATGTTTTTACTTTGGAAAATCTAGGAAACCTTGACTCGTGCCAAAGGCTACGTGTCCGTCATCACCAAAGTTGCCTCAGCTCGGGAACTTGGGTACGAGAGGGAAAGGTCATGCAATGAGCACCCCCGCTCGCTCAATCAAAGATCAGTCTTTACTAACATGATATTTTGTTTTTGAAAACACATGCGTTCTTATTCCGGTTTATTAGCTAGCTTTACTACGTGATGCACACAGCATACAAGTATAGACTAGACCACTTAAGTTAGAACAAAACATTTCATGTTTGTTTGTTTGAAAATGGTTTAGAATTGCTACTCGCAAGTAGGCTAAGTCGTGGATTTTGCCACCCTCAAGTGGGCTTGGAAAACATGATTTTGCCACTTCAAGTGGGCTTAAGAAACTCGCATTTTAATGAATTGTTTCAATTCAAACAATCCAACCTTCATCCACAGACATTCATGCAATTAATCACTTAAGCAGTTAGCCTCATGACAAGCATGCTAACATGGCAACATACACATCTCATGCAGTATGCTAAAGCGTAAACACTCACAGTGTACTCCGAGCCAAAATAGAGAACTAGTTAGAAATCATGCATGATCCTAGTTCATGTTAAAATGGCTAATGCAACATATGAAAAATGCAACTAAGATAGGCTCGACTATTCTAAGATGTCATGTGAATGCAACTTGATAACATGCTATTGAACACGTATTCAAGTAAATGTATTGAAACACAATGCAGTTAGTATGATGCGCTGAGCCCGGTGCATGTAATACAGATGAATGCATGCACGCATGCAAAGCATAAGCATGCTAATGAAACATGTCCTAAAACTAACCATCGTAAGCGGTTAAGTAAAAAGGAGAAAGAAATGGAGGTTGGAAGACATACATCACACACACGCACGCTTATTACAACAGTTGGCCCTCTCGACGAAGGGTCCGAATGATAAACTAACTAGCTATGCTAAGCTAATTACTTACAACCAACTAATTAACTAACTTAGCTAATTAATTATTACACAACCGAATTGAAACAAATAGCTACACTAAGCTAGTTGAGATATTACACAACAAATCAAATGATTAAATTACACGAACTAATCATGAATACTGAAATGGCCTCTTGGGCGATGAAGAGATGCAGGCTCAGTCGGCTTCGCTCGGAAATCCAATACCGTGCCTCGTGTTACCTCTGTTTGCACTGTTTTGTACTTCTGAAAATTGTGCCAATTTTCAAGATGCTTCTGATCCACCTTAGGAACACTCTGTTGGGTGGTCGGCCAAGAGGAATGGCCATCGGCCAAAGAAAATGATCATTGGCCAATTTTGTAGTCGATCAACAGGCTTTTATGGTCGATCGGCAGCTCTGATGGTCGATCGGCCAACACTTCCTGCAAATTCTCCTTTTGCTGCAACAAAGCACTAACAGAGGCATGGCAATGTATTTGCAAGAAAATGTGTGTGCCATCGCACTCCTTATCATGTCTAAGGCTCAAAGGAGTGTAGTGCTTGACTCTCGAGCCATCAATCACGCATCTCGATGTATGACGGCCAAAAAGGCCGAGTTGCACAAGTCAATGGCAAATGAATGCACAAAAACACATAAATGCCTTAACCTCTATCATGAATGATCAAGAGGGTCGGCGACCAAAAATTGAGGCACGTTTCATCACTTCAAGTATGAAACGTCCCTCGTTTCTCGTGTTTAGACTAACACCTAATCCAAACAAATGCAAAGCAACACGATTAACTTAACAAAGCTAATAGCATGCAAACAATACTAATGCAATAAGCATGCAACAACATGCAAACCACATACTCAATGGACTTAAACCAAAAATGGACAAACCTCAGTCATGCCCAAATCAGTGGCCATTAGTGCTGAAATGAAGACATGAAATGCAAGACAATGCATGCACATGCATTGGCCCATTAACTAGGCCTAAGAACACAACTCTCAAAAGTGCTCAAAGAGTGACAAATGTAAGAATATAGCCACACTATATGCTCTGAAATTAGGTATGAAATGATGCAAAATCATTCAAACAACAAAAGCATGACATGCTAGAAGGCTCAAAACTTGAAAACTAGTGTAGGCATTTGCACTATAGCTATGCAATACGTGAAGCATATGGCCAATGCAACCCAAAATAGTCCTAGTACATGTCAAAATGAGACTAAAACATGCATGGACTAAAGCTAAAATATGCTAGCATGAAAGGCATGAGACATCGAGTATGCAAGGCCGAAATGGAGGATTACACTACACCTACCAAGACCAAACATGAGATGGCTTGGCCAACAAAAATCAGAGTTATATCATGGAAACATAACCCTAAAAACATACTGAAATGATAGCTCGCAAGCTTAGGCATGAAGGCATACACAATGACTCATGTTAAGGGCATGGGCATAAAGCACAAACTCTCCAAATCATGGAAAGAGTGAAAGATGTGAATGCATGAACATGAAACATGCACTGAAATCTCATAATAAATGATTCCAAATCATGAAAATGGCCTAAGCAATGCATGCTAGTGGCTTGGAGACTCTAAGCTAACAAGCTAGAATGCACTATGGCTATACAAAGCATGGCATGTGTCACGACCCAAACCCGGCCCTATGGGTTTAGCACCGTAACCGGCCAGTAATCCGAGATTACCGAAGGCCTGCTGAACAGTAATACAGTAAAACAGAGTACAGGGCCTGGCGGAAGCCAAAACAGTAAATAAACAATGCCCAATGAGCTGCGACAGTCTATATGAAAAGATTTTTCATACATTTATACGTAAACAGTACAGAACGGTATGCACAATATTTACAATCATTCAGACTAGGGACTCAACCCTAGGTAACAGTACGGTAAACATTCAGTCTATACAAAATAGTAGACGGTACAGAAGGGGGAATTGTAAAACACCCCTAAGCCTTAACACGATAGGCTCGGAACCTCGCAGTGAGGCACAAAGGCTGGCTTGACAAAACTGGAGTAACCCTGACGCCTCTAGCTTCAGTCCGGTGCCTGTACACCTACATATATATATGAGCAGTGAGCTAAAGCCCAGTGAATAACATAAAGCGTAAAGGGGTTTAGAATGAATGTCCTTACAGTAATGAAAACAGTTCATTTCAATCAGTATTTCAGTTGCTCAGTACAGTAAACAGTCATATGTGGTACATCCATTAGCATAACAGTAACAGTAGGTCTTAAAAGACCGAACAGTAATGATGGCCATCAGTCAGTAAACAGTAGTGGTTCCACGAGGGAACCGGCAGAGATCTCTGTAACAGTAACAGTAACAGTAACAGTAAACAGTAGGTGCTAAGGATGCCACAATACAGTTCAGAAGATAGGACATACATTCATTCAGTAAACAATATCAGTTCAGTAAACAGTTCAGTTCAGTATTCAGAAGATAATCATTTGAACATATCTTTACACAATTGTTACTCACGGAGTTTGGGCTACAGTATGCTAGAGCGTGCCTCTCCAGTCGCCAACCCTACACAATTAACAGATTGAACACACTAAGCTACACAGCTGGGAAAGATAATAACTTAACCCCTAATGCCTCGGTGTGTTCTACATCTATATCCTCAACAAGATGTCTACAACTAGGCCTAAGAATGCCTAGAATGAGATGAGGATGCAAAGATGCACATTTAAAAGCATTTTCAGAAAAACAGAGTCAAGCTCGAGCTCAAGTTTCCCCGCTCGAGCGGTAATGCAACAAAGGTACACGCTCGAGCGTAAACTTTTCCGCTCGAGCGTACTGTAAAAGTACTGGATGGGTGAAATCTCCGCTCGACGCCCGCTCGAGCGTGAGACATGACTCCGCTCGAGCGCCCAATCCTCCGCTCGAGCGGACTGCAAAACAGTGCAGAGAGATGCTGGATGCTCGGATTCCACGCTCGAGCGCCACTTTCCCCGCTCGAGCGTAAGTGCAAAATCTGGGAATTCCAGATTGCACCTCCAAGCTCCAACTCACACTCAAATGCATCAAAACCAATCCTCTTGGGCCCATTTTCTGGAAAACATTTATAAACACATAGTATAACATGGTTCAAAGCTCAATTTTGAGAAATCAAAGCCCAAGGGTGTTTAATTCAAGCTCAATTTCAAATCATTTTCAAGAACAATCTTCAAACATGACATGCATGATCTTTAAATAACTTTCAAGCTTCAAAACATGCTCTAGTGAGCCAATTGATTCACAAACAAGATGAAAACATGGACCATTACAAATTTATGGACATGCATGTGACAATTTGCCATGAATTCAACTCAAAATCCAACAATTCAAACATGCATGTATGAATTATGTTCTATTTCAACATGTATGAACTAAAACAAGACTTAGCTCCTTAATTTGACATGAATCATGCAAGAACAAGCTCAATTCATAAGCAAGAGGGTAATTACTCTACCTTAGGTCTTGAATTAGAAGACTAGGAGCTCAATTTAGCAATCTACACTTCAATTCTCTTCAAATTCTAAGCAATTTTGAGATGAACTCAACTCCTCAAGTCTCTCTCTCTCTATGGTCGGCTAAGGGTCTCACAAATAGGCTAAAGAAATGTTTGATTCAATGTATAAGGCTCAAGTGTGTGTGTGAGATAGTGGTCCACTAGGGGTAGTTCGGTGAATAAGGCCAACTCTGCAATTGATCAATATTTAATCTAATTTAATCATACCTAATCAGTTTTCAGGTAAATATACCATAAAATCACATTAATTATGAGGATCACAAAACACTAACCAATTCCCGGTTCGGCCGCCGATAAGGCCTTCAATCAGCAGTTTAAACATAAAACATGAACAGATCAAACAAACAGTCAACAGATAAAATGCAATTCAAACAGATGTATTCAATCCATTCAGTTTCAATTTCGGTCAGTCAGTTCAGTACTTTTAGTCATTCAATTATCAGTCATGATCAGTTCAGTTTAACGGTAATCGATGTTTATCGCAATTAATCAGTCATTAATCGGTAAATAGTATGAGGGTTATTACAGCATGCATGACCAAAACAACACAAATTAGAGCTAGAGCATACTAAAACATGAACAAAAGCTTCTTGGAGTTGAGCCAAAACATGCAAGAATGATGGTCCAAACACATGATGCATGTTAGGCTATTGAATAGAATTGCACTACAAGTGCATGGAGCATGCAAGATGATATCAAACCAACCTTAGACAGAGGTATAGCATGGAAAAAAAACACCAAAAACATGCTGAGATATGGCTAACATATGCTAGATAAACATGCTACTTTGATCAGCCATCTATACAAGCATACAAGACACAAGGAGAGGAGATGACTCTCTCCTATTTAAGGCCTAAAAACACACTTTCCACCACTGAAATTCCTCTAGAATTCAGTGGTAGAAAGGTCAAACAAAGGCTAGAACAAAAGCCTAAAGAGGTGGCCCAAAACAAGGAAAAACAAGGCACTCAAGGGGGTAGACCACCCCCAACACCAACAAGACCTTGAACAATCATTTCAAACACATGAAAATGAAGCTTGTTGCAGTTGAGAGTTAAACCAAAATAAGCATGCAAATAAGGCTAAGTAAGCAATGAACACAAAGCTTAAAAGAGGGTTAGTGACTCACCCTTGTAGCACAACTTCAAAGAGGTAACTCCAGCAACTTTCTAAGCTAAAAACCAAACTTTGAGTTCAAACAAAACCCTCAAGTATCTCAGCAACAAGAGTATGGTGTTTCATTAGGTGTTTGTGTGCAAAATGTGAAGAAAATGCACTTTTGAGCACAAACAAGCACAAATATATATATAGAGAGAGAGAAAATATAGAGAGAGAGAGTGCTATATATCTTCTATATCAAGATTTTAGAACCTCTAGAAAGGGAGAGGGGCCTCCCTTCTTATAGAAAATCAAATCTCAAGCTTGTTGAGCAAGCTTGAGGCTTGTTTACGTGTATGGAGGATGAAATCTGTGCTCAGCAACTGTCACAGCTGGCACAAAAATATTTGCAAAAGCAGGTAAAAAGGTCTCAGCCAAAAGATATGGCCGATAGTCCAAAAATAGTGCCGATCGGCTAAAAATAGTGTCGATCGGCCACCACTAATGGCCGATGACAAGAAAACAAGGCCGATGGAAACAAGGCCTGGCTGATGGGTTGTAGAGATGGCCAACAAGCCACCATCTTCCCTCAGAAGCAAAACCACAAGTCCTTGGTCTACAACCAAGCACAAAACAGACAAGTTGAGAGATCCTAAGGCAAGGCACGCATCTGAGACCTTCGGGAACTCAAAACGAACACGAGCATGGATGATCATCGAGTGTTCCAACGATGACGTCCAAGTCTTGAGGACGGTCAAAAATGGGGTGCCTACAGTTGCCCCTCTTTGATAGAACTCGAAATTCATAAGATGACGGGAGTGAATGTGAAAGCCCAGCGATGGCCTATTTTTGACGAGGCTGAAGACTTAGACAAACGTACAAGACCACAAAGAGATGCGCCCGCAGGCAGGGGCAAGATGCAAATGACATGCACGATGTCGAACATAACTTATGATCATGCAAAGAAAGCTGTAATGAAGCATTTATGCAAAATAAATACAACAGTTTAAGCAAGCGAGTAAGAAAGAATAGTCCCACACATTCCAACAGAAAGGATGTAAGAAAATTATGCAATTCTCACTGTGTCTCATGCAGAGTGCAAACAATATCGTCTGGTTTCACCAACTTCAAATGAACCGTACATACAATATTGTGCCTGCAGAAGAAAGAAACTTAACAGCTACAATATAGTAGGAACATATGATCAACGCTATATCAAAATATAATATCAACACAAGATAAACGTGTGCACATATGATGCCGATGGAAATATGCATAGCAATGCAAGTGAAAAGTGCATAACAATGCAAGTGAATAGTGCATAGCAATGCAAGTAAGGTGCATGACAACGCAAACAAGGTGTGCATAACAATGCAACATAAGAGTGCGTGACAACGCAAGCAAGGTGTGCATGACAATGCAACAAGTGTGCGTAACAATGCAAGCAAGGTGTGCATGACAATACAACAAGTGAGAGCGTGACAACGCGGATGGAGGGGTGCATGACAATGCAACCTAAGGGTGCACGACAACGTGGATGGAGGGGTGCAAAACAATGCAACCTAAGGGGGCGCGACAACACGGATGGAGGGGTGCAAGACAATGCAACCTAAGAGTGCGTGACAACGTGGATGGAGGGGTGCAAGATAATGCAACCCATAGGGCGCGACAATGTGGATGAAGGGGTGCAAGACAATGCAACCTAAGAGTGCGTGACAACGCAGATGGAGGGGTGTATGACAATGCAACCTAAGGGTGCGTGACAACGCGGATGGAGCGGTGCAAGACAATGCAACCTAAGAGTGCGTGACAACGCGAGCAAAACGTGCGTGACAACGCAAGTAGTGTGTGCATAACAATGCGGTGAGAAGTGCATGACAATGCAGCGAGTGTACGTGACAATGCAAGTATGACAATGCAACAAGTGTGTGTAACAACGCAAATAAGGTGTGCATGACAATGCAACAGGCATGCTTTATGCAATGTAATGGTGGATACACATTCAATACAACATGCATATGCTATGCAAGTGTGACAATGCACATATTCAATGTAAGAATTGTAAAGGCATGTTATCCACAATGTTGAGATGCAACTTCAAAACAAGATGAGACATGCTCAATGTAAGAGTGAAAAGGCGTATAACAAATGCGCGTCTTACAAACATGACAAAACACTTGTAAGGCAAGATATTCAAAAGCAATTCTTGAGCAATTCTCGAATCTTGCAATATACAAAAGGATACGAAAAAGGATACACCTCGTGCGTATCGAGAGTCGCGCGCGGAAGACACGGTTCGAGGTCACCATGAAGGCCGCGTAAGTTTCAAAAGTGTACTTTCTTGCACTTTCTTGAAAGATGAGGGTACCAATCAACAGGATTACCCCAAACAAGGGCATTGGAGACCCATCAACCATAAGGGGGAACCATCGGCCATCCATCGACCGTAAAAAGAGCTTATCGGCCAAAAATTTAGCCGATCGGCCAAAAGTGGCAGATTCGGGGCAGTTTTGTCCATTTGCTTCGGGTCTTTAAATATAAGGTCCCAAACACTATATCCTCACTTCCTCCAAGCCGAAAACTATTCTCCTCCCTCTCTAGGTTGTTTTCCTCCCTTCGATCCGAGCTTTTCCCTCGTTTTCAAGCCTCCCACAACTTTCGATTCGCGAAACCCTCTTCGTTCCAAACACTTTGAACCAATCGAAACGTGATTTCGGTGCCACATTCTCGATTTCCACCACTTGGGGTTTGTTTCCCCCAAGTTATCCTTGGTTTCCGTGCCTTCTCCCGCACTTCGACTTTTTCTTCTATTTTTCACCCCTCGGGGTTGCCTTTTGGCATTCTTGCCCGTTTTTCGTACCCTCGACCATTTCCTTTCTCTTCTCGAGATGGCAGACAACATTCCACAAGGTGGGGCTCCTCCAGAGATAGATATGGATCCCGAGGTCGAGCTCTTACCTCTCAGCGTTCGATCGTTCAACCCGGCGACATACCAGCCCGAGGTACATGTGTTGCCTCCCGACAGTATTCGCCAGTTCAGGAGCTTCGCGCGAGGTGCGCCATTGGAGCTCCTGCTACGCAAGCCGGAGTCGCACCTTTCTTACAGCGCCGCTGAGATATACTCTTCCTCTCTACTTTCTGCAATGTAGGTCGTATATCTTGGATAATTGATACTGCCCTTTATCTAATCATCACAAAAACACTTGTAGATCACATGTTTAGTTCACCTTGAGCACATTCATACATGATATATGTGCCAATTCGAACACATGCACACACACTGCATTTTCATCAATTTTGGACACATTCAAACACTGTATTTCTTACACTGCTTCGCATCTGTTTGTCTTGAACACAGGGAGATTCCCATGTCTTCCAGGGTTATGGGAACACCATTGCACGCGACTGGTATATGGAGCTACCCAATGAGGTCCGCCACATCGTTGATGAGGCCGGCTTCGGCATTTTCTGCGTGGGACTCTTGCGCCTCATTGCGAGTAGGCCCCTTCTAGGCGCACTAGTGGAGAGGTGGTGGGACACCACCGATTCCTTCCATCTTTTCGCAGCGGAGGAGATGACGATGACTCCCTTCGACTTCTCCATGCTCACTGGCATCGGAGTAGGGGGTGATCTGATCCCCTTTGACACCGACATGGGCGAGTGGGATGCTGCCCAGATGTTCTTGCTTGGCGCTCGCCCACCTCTCTCCCGGACAGGGTTCATGAGATACTAGTGGTTCGAGGACCAGTTCAGGGTACAGGCGCCGACGACCTGTGAGGAGGTCGAGCAGTATGCCCGAGGGTTTCTTATGTTCTTGCTGGGCACCACTCTTTTCGCCGACCGGGTGAACACAGTTGGACTCTATTTGCTGAGCGCACTGGTGGATGTGACACGGATCCGACGTTATGATTGGGGTGGCGCAAGGCTAGCCACATTGTATGGGTACATGAGTTTCTCATCCCACCGCAGCGGACATTTGCTAGGAGGCTACTGGCGAGCCTGGGAGGTACACCTTTCCTTTCTGTTTTACAGTTTTGCCTTACATTATCTGTACACCACGCACACTACATACACGCAATCTGCTTTACACTAGTTGTACACTGCACGCACTACACAAGACACTTCACACACTGCACGATACACTGCACATCATTCTCCGATTTCTGCTTTATCTGTATTCTGCTTTACTGATAAACATACTCACTGTTGCCCTGTTATATTCTGTAGTTGTGGGTGTATGCCTACTTTCCGAGGCTTACTCTAGAGCCGGAGGTGGAGATGCCCCTTGTTGTCCCATATTCTCATCGATACGATGTGAGGTGCGAGCGGAGGCCGCGGGAGTCTTTCCTGTTCTTCCGCAGATACTTTGACACCATAGCCGCAACAGAGGTATTTCAAACCTTACAGTTCATTTAAGCTTCGCTTTACATTGTACTTTCAATAGTAGATAACAAACTGTATATCTTGTCATTTGCAAATCACCTGGTAGCCCTGGGCCGTGTTGCCTGATGTAGTGAGAGACCAGAACAAGGGTGCTCGGGAGACTGCCCAGTTTCGAGTTTTGTTGGAGGGTCCGATCTGTCGGGCATAGTATTTGGGAGAGCGCTTCCTGCGTAAGACCCTTGGTTTACCTGAGCAGATAGTTCCGAGGCCACCTCCCACCCATATGAGGCATACAGAGAGGTACACCCTGCAGGAGATGATCGATTTCACGATCGGTTGGGATGCTGACTTTTTTCGAGATGAGGGCGACTACACCGTCTTCATCGAGACTCATCTTATGCGACCTCTGGCTAATGCTTGCTGAGTTGAGAGGGAGAGGCCTGCAGCGCCAGTAGGAGGAGCAGGAGCGTCGAGGGCGGCTCAGGCCCGCGACAATAGTGGTTCCTGGAGGGGACGGAGAGTAGAGTGGCCAGAGCTGTCCACCACCATGACATGTCGCGGGTAGGCTGGAGAGACTTACCAGATTCTGATCGCTCCTTCCCCGGCTGATCATGAGCTCGTCGGAGTTCGAGGCTCGACCCCGGTACGTGCAATGCTTTTCATTCTATAAAATCATTTCATTTGATTTGATATCCCGCAGAATACTAATTGCTTCAACACTTTTGCAGGCTTTGATCGAGTACACTGGGCAGGCTTTAGAGCTGACGGCTTCGGTGATGGGGATGCTGCAGAGGAGTATAGACCTACTAAGTATCTATAGTATCCCGGTGAGTTCTTTCAACCTCAGTCTCAAGACCTTGCATAATCAGTTCCATATTGATCTAATGCATTACCTTATCAATACGGTATTTGATACACTACACTCACATATATTGCTCACAGTATTCATACACTGTAATCATACACTGGTCACGACATTCATATACTGTGCACAGCATTCATACACTGCTCACGGCACTGACACACTGTAATTATATACTGCATTTGATACCACGCTCAGCTTCGCATAGCATAACTGATGCATCTGCCAAATATTCTTTTCAGGCCCCGTTCCAGATACTAGCCACAGCGGGTGCCTCAGCGGGACCATCAGTACCTCCCAAAGCAGTAGGGGGGGCCGAACGAGGGATGTCGATACACAGTCGAGGCAGACATAGGCGTACTCGTACCGAGAGCAGTTCGCAAGAGCCTACCCCAGATGACGACGAGTCTGATGCGGAGGTAGAGTCGTCTCAGGATGACGATAGAGATGGCTCGGGTTCAGACTATGGCAGTGGAGCTGACGGCGGCGATCCTGAACCTTCGTCTAGGAAGAGGACGAGGAGGGATTCCCGCACTTGATGCGACTGGCGCCGATTTGGATGCTGATCTTTTTTTTTGCTTTATTTTTCTTTTTGCTAGTAGTTTTTGCACATTGTACTGCGTCAGGCAACCTTATGTTTTTCAAAACTATGTACTTTTGCAAAAGAAAATATGATGGAATGAAACAACTCTTTTTGTTGAAAAAGTGTTACATTTGTGCATTCTAAGCATCGCATCGCATCGCATCACATTACATAACAATGTAAATGAGATTGAACTTTGTTTGAAAACAACACACTCGAATTGCATTGCCTTAATCAGGTAGTGAACCGACTGACAACAAAACAACTCAATAAGCAAAATAGGACTTGACATGCTAACCAAATGTAAATACAACTCGATAAGCAAGGCAAGGACTAAAGAACACAAAATATAACTCGATAAACAAAAGTACAACAACTCGATAAACAAATTGAAGTAACACAGCCGTGACTTCGCAAAATCATCACCGAAAGGCATTCGAAGTGGAACAAGTCACAAGTTCTCAACATCTCCAACACATAGACAGCTCAGAGAACAAAAGGAGAGGCCATCGGCCATAAGAAATGACCATCGGCCATAATTACTAGCCGATCATCTAAAAAGATGGTCGGTCGACACTCTTTTTGGCCGATCGGCCAAAAATAACAAGAACCTCCAGAAAGCTGCCACTTGTCTTCCACTCATCACCTTATCTTCAACAAAAGCCCTAGCTTTGTAGTTTCTCCATTTCAGCTCGGTTTTTGCACCAAATGGAAGCATTTCTTGTCCACAATCTCACAAATTGGATTGCTAACTTGGATGGTTTGGAAAAGCTAAATTTCCGTGGCTTCGGAATCAATGCACTATTCACGCTGAGCCACACCCCGCTGTGTTTTTCGTTCCTTCATGCCGCGGCAAGATGTTGGAATCCGATTACGCACGTTTTTAGCTTTGGTGGACAAGAGATATGTCCTACTTTCGAAGACTTCCAAGCTTTGATGGAGTCCGAGCGCGATGAAGAGATTTTTCCACAATTTTGCTTCGGCCACATCCAAGCCTTAAGACGAATGTGCGAACTCACTATGCATGACGTTCGGTCTTTGATTCGCGATGGGGAGTTGGACATCCCCAGCTTGGTTCATCGGTTTTCTAATGCTGGTGACCGTGGCGATCATCACTGGTAGGGTTTTCGGCGACATGCTCTTTGTTTGTGCATGTTATCTCATTTCTTGCTTGCCTCAGGATTCGGAGGATCTAGCATCCGTTTGATTGAGGTTGCCCAAGGCTTAAAAGAGGGCAAGAGCTGCATCGCCATGACACTAGCTGAGACATTGATGGGTTTGGACACTTTCCATCGCCGAGAGACGACTAGATTCGCGGGGAGTCCACTACTGCTGTAGGTAATGTTTCCCACCCTATCTCACATATATTTCTCGCATCACTCGGCCCTCAGGCTCAGTTTTTCTCTCAAAACCCTTTTCTTACTTTTCTCTCAACGTACATCTGTCTATTATTTAATCTCTCATTTTTCATCCCTCTCCAGATATGGTTGATGGATAAGTTGAAGGTTGTGGACTCATGCCCAGCATATTCAGCTCGCGGCTACTTCTTCCGGTAACGTCTAGTCGATGCCCCTGATGAGGGATGGTGGTACGAATGGATGTGCAGTTTATCTGCTACCAGTATTGCTTGGCGCTGCCCTTGGCTCAATCTGTCGGCGATGAGTTGCAGCATGTCTCGCCAGTCTGGGATTCAGTTGATTGGCCTGACACACTATGTCTTTTACTTCCCGTTTCGATTCCAGCGCCAGTTCGAACATAATCAGACTTGCCAGACAGAGGGGATAGAGTACCCTGCTGCATTTCTGGTCCGAGGTGCGCAGCTAGCTCGGTATGCCACAGCATGGAGGACGAGAGAGCTTCTGGCCCCCGTTCCCACTTTCAGTTGCACCCTCTCTGATGAGTGCATAGCTTGGATTGATGAAGAGGCGTAGGTTGGGCCTACTTTGGCATCAGAGGCTTCCACAAGCTCTGGGAGGGGAGGCAAGAACACTTGACTATGCCCCCAGTTTATTTGCTTTAATCAGTACTTTCAAGTTTTTTTATGAATGTAATAAAAAGCAACTTCAATTTGTATTCAAGAGTAGGAGAACTCTGTACTGAAATCAATGTAATTGAAGGTTGTGGGTACTGAAAATTTTTCGTTTGGTCCAAAAATGGTCTAAGTTGTAAAAATATTAATTTGAGCAAAATCAACTTTTATTAAAACTTTTCAAAACCATTTTCGATATGGATCAAAACTGGACACACCCGAGATCTATCAGTGAGATGTACAACCCCGGATCCCAGCAACTGGAAAGTTGCCCCTAGTCTGAATAGCACTGCACTGGAGATCACAACCGAGCTCTTGAATACAGAATAGACAAAGTTGACCAACATGATCACACAGACAAAGTTGATTTGGAAGTGTTTATGACTGGACTTCAGGATGAAGTTGCCTACGTATCCCAAAGATGAGAATCAAGCCTTACGTAGTTCGGCTCGGGTTCACTCGTGTATTAACACTCTCCTTTTGCGCTCTAACTTTTGCCAAGGCCGCCCTTTTTGGGTTTTCAACCTTGCGATCCTAGTTTTTATTATTTCAAAATTTTCATGCTCTAACTTTTGCCTAGGTCGCCCTTTCAGGTTTTCGGCCTAGCGAGCCACTCAGGGGAAGTATTTCTTCAATTTGTCCATGTTGATCGATTGGGAGAACTTTAGGCCATCTAGGTCCATTAGAACGACAGCTCCACCCGACCAGATAGACTTGATGATATAAGGGCCAGTCCAATTGGGTCTGAACTTGCCCCTAGGGTCGTGGATGGGAGCTCGGTTGTCTTTGAGCACAAGATCCCTTTCTTTCAAATTCCTGGACTTAACCTTCTTGTTGAAAGCCCTGGCAATTCTTCGTTGATAACCCTGGACGTGATACAGTGCTTTCAGCCTTCTTTCATCAAAGAGCATAAGTTCTTCAAACCTACTTTGCTGCCAATCTGCCTCAGCTATTTGACACTCAGCCAGTACCCGTAACGACAGAACCTCAACTTCGATTGGCAGAACAGCCTCCATACCATAAACCAAGGAATACATAGTTGCCCCAGTAGAAGTTCGAATTGAAGTCTGGTAGCCCCAAAGAGCAAATGGCAGCTTATTTGGCCAGTCCCGGTAGGTTTCCACCATCTTCTGCAGTATGTGCTTGATGTTCTTGTTAGCGGCCTCAACTACTTCATTGGTTTGCGGACGATATGTAGATGACTTATGAAAAGCCACGTTGTATTTCTCCAACAAGTCGATCACCTCCTTCTTAAAGTGGGAACCATTATCTGAAATAATCTCATTCGGGACCCCGTAGCAACATATTATGTTGTTCCTGATGAACTTAGCAACATGCGATGCCTTCAACACCGCTAAGATTGGGCCTCAACCCACTTCGTGAAGTGGTCTATTGATACCAGGATGTACTCATGCCCATTGGACCACTTCGGAGTGACAGCCCCAATTACATCAATCCCCCAGATTGAAAACGGCCATGGCGAAGTCATGTTGTACAGCTTCGACGACGGAATGTTCATGCGGTTTGCATGGATCTGACATTTGTGGCATCACCGAACAAAGCCAATACAATCCTCCTCTATGGTGGACCAATAATAACCCTATCTAAGGATCTTCTGGGCTAGCATCACCCCGTTCATGTGCGCTCTGCACTCTTCTCCATAGATGGCCTCCATCAGGCGCTTAGATTCTTCAGCATCAACACATAGTTTATGCATCCCGAGATGACCCCTCTTGTACAGTTTACCCCCGCAGACGATGAACTGAGCAGCCATTCTTCGAATTTCCCTCTTATCTTTGGCATTTGCCCCTGGTGGATACGCTTCCTTTTCCAAGAAGTTCCAGACATTGTAATACCAGGGATTCTCATCTTGTACTTCATCTATGGTAGCAATCAGCTCGTAGGCCGGCACAAATTTTTGTTCAATGATGATCGGACGCATCCGGACTCCGAAAGGAATGTCTATCATAGAAGATAGAGTTGCTAATGAATCAGCAAACCTGTTGTTCTCTCTTAACAGATGAGCGAAATGCAGTTTCTCAAACCGAGGAATCAGCACGTCCAAGGTCTGGTGGTAGATTCTCATATTTTCTTCTTTAACTTTCCAATTTCTTTTAGCTTGAGATATAACAAGGTTCGAGTCCTCGATGACATCCAACCGTTTTGCCCCTAGTTCTAGGGCGGCTTCTAGTCTAGCAATACATGCTTCGTATTCTGCTTCATTGTTCGATACTTTGAACCGAAGTTTGAATACTAGAGGTATATGGGAACTGTCGGGTGCTATCAGCAACACCCCTATCCCATACCCGTATTGGTTTGACGCTCCATCAAAGTACATCGTCCAAGTCTCTTCTTCGACATGCAGAATGGCCTTGTCTGGGAATAGGTACTCAACTGCTTCACCCACTTCCATTGGGTGATCAGCTAGGAACTCCGCTACCGCTCTCCCTTTCACTGACTTGCACGTCATGTACTTCAGATCGAATTCAGAAAGCAGAAGCAACCAACAGGCTAGCCTACCCGTAAGTGCTGGTTTCTTGAAGAGATATTTGATGGGATCTAATCTTGAAACCAGTATTATAGAGTGAGCTAACAGGTAGTGCCGCAGCTTCCTGGTAGCCCATACCAAGGCCAGACAAGCCTTCTCCAACGGAGTGTAGCAGGTCTCGTAATCCAGCATTTTCTTGCTCAGGTAGTAGATAGCTCTCTCCACTTTCTCCTCAGACTCCTGTGCAAGCATGCAGCCCATTGTAGTTTAAGTCACTGAAAGGTACAGAATCAACAGTTTCTCCGGCTCAGGCGGTGACAACATAGGTGGGTTCTGTAAATATTGTTTGATCTGTTCAAAAGCAGCTTGGCATCGGCCGTCCCATTGGAATTTCTTTCCTTTCTTCAGGAGACCAAAGAGTGGTTCACAAGTCAAGGTTAATTTTGCAATAAATTGTCTGATGAATTGCACTTTACCCAGAAAGCCTCGCACCTCCTTTTCAGTCCTCGGTGGTGGCATTTCTAAGATGGCCTTGATTTTAGAAGGATCGACCTCGATACCTCTCTGTGTGATCAAGAACCCCAGCATTTTCCCTGCTGTAACACCAAATGTACATTTCTGAGGATTCAGCCGCAACCGATACTCTCTGATCCTTTGGAAAAATTTCTACAAGGCGGTGTAGTGGCCCTCTCTTTCCTTGGACTTGACAATCATGTCATCAAGATACATCTCAACCTCTTTATGGATCATGTCGTGCAAAATCATGGTCGTAACCCGTTGATACGTAGCTCCAGCATTCTTCAGCCAAAACGACATCACCCTATAACAATAGGTTCCCCACGAGATGGTGAAAGCAGTCTTCTCCCGGTCTTCGGGTGCTATCAAAATCTGATTGTAGCTTGAAAACCCATCCATTAATGAGAGCAGCGCATGCCCAGCAGTAAAGTCCACTAATTCATCGATATGCGATAGAGGAAAGTCGTCCTTTGGACTGGCTTTGTTCAAATCCCTGAAGTCCACACATACCCGAATTCTGCCGTCCTTCTTCAGCACTGGAACTATATTGGCCAACCAAGTTGGGTATTCAGATACCAGCAGGAACCTTGCGTCAATTTGCTTGGTGACCTCTTCTTTGATCTTAAGAGCCCAGTCTGGGCGGATCCTTCTGAGCTTCTGCTTAACAGGTTTGGCCTCTGGGTCAAAAGGGATCCGGTGCTGTACAATCTCAGGATCGATTCCAGGCATGTCTTCGTAGGACCACGTGAAAACATCTTTGAAGTCTTTTAATAAAGCAACTAAGCACTCGCGCTCCTCCGAAGACAACGTGCACCTGATTTAGACCAGCCGCGGGTCCTTCTCAGCACCCACATTAATTTGGGTGATTTCATCAACCAAGGGTTTAACAAACCTCTCATGCTCTTGATCAAGCAAATATTGCAAAACTGGAGGAATTTCTTCCTTGTCATTTTCATCGAAATTTTGAAAGTCTTGATTAATGAAATAAATTAAGGGCACAGAAAAGTACTCGAAGGCCACAGCCGCACAATTCTCATTAATCACTTCCAAATCGCCTGATTCCTCTGTTACAACAGACTCAAAGGAAAAAGAAAAAGACGACCTAGACAGGACTGTGGCATCCGAGTTGTCACCCCCAAGAATACCAAACTTAGACTCAAACTCAGACTCAGACGAGCTGGAACCTGATTCCGACTACACAGACTTAGTGGAATCAGATTCCGGCTCATTACCTGACCCGGTGCTTGTAACAACCCGACCCTCGTACATGTTTTCTGATATATTTTCTGACCCTATTTTGTGTTTTTTGAATGCTTCTTGTGAAATCCTTTGAGAAATTATGGTTAAATAGGGGAACTCCATGTTTAAGGATGCCTATCTGTTTGACAAGAAAAGTATCTGTTACATCTATAAGTTAGAAGCAGAAACTGGAAGCCTTAGGGGCTTAATTATCTGAAATTGATTTTATATATGTGATCAGCATAATTTTTAGGTAATATTAAGCGTTTCTGTGAAATTTTAATTTCAGATGTTTAAACGATTGATTTTCGTCTTTATTCACTCTTTGTATATGTATGTCTATAAAAGCCTCTTTGAACTCAAGACTTAGGAACTTTCTTATAAAATATTCCCTGGGAGAAAAGTGAAGAGAGGATAACATCCACCCAAAAAAGAAGAGAGGATAAGAACAAGAAAGATTTGAGAGAGATTGAAGCTAAGGTAAGTTTAATTTCCCTAGTCCAATCCTCTTCCTTAATTTGAAATAGAAAGTTTGTGATTTGGTATGATCTAGAGTGTGATGGAAGTTTTGGATGTGTGTGTGTTGAAGACTTGGTATGATAATCCTATCATTTGTGTATTTTGAATCCAATTCAAGTTATCTAGTGAGAGCATCATCTTGTCTCTTTACTTATCAAATTGGTATTCCTGCTTATGCCATGTTTTTGTATATCTATGTTATGTGTGTGTAAAGTTAAGAGCCTCAAGAATGAAATTATGTTGATGAGCTTCAACTTTTGTTCAAACCAATTGAGTTGTATTCATGGGTTTAATTCAAGTTAGATTATGGTATGTTGTACCTTTAATTACATGTTTTTAAACCATGATTTAGCCCTCAAAAGTTTCAACTTAGAGCCTTACAAACACTCCCAAAAGAACAAGATTTTGCTGCAATTTTCAGACCCAAACAGGTAAATCGCCGCATGTGCGGGAGTCACTACCGCACGTGCGGCAAATGCTGAATTTTGAGGGTTTGGTTCTGCTTAAAAGGCACGTGCGGGGGAATTTTGCTGCACGTGCAGGGGAGTTTGCCGCACGTGCGGGGCTCACAGCCGCACGTGCGGCCCATGCTGAAAAACATGGGTTGCTCCGTTTTGCGTGTAGGACCCTCTAATATTGTCAGAATATATATTTGATGCCTTTTCGATATTTATAAATTCCTTCGAAGTAAAGCGAAACAGAAAGTAATTTGATATAAAATATGAACTAAATTGTAAGTTTTGAATGTGTGCAGGGCACACTCCGGGAGGAACAAGCACGTCATCACAACAATGTGAGTAGTAGTACCATTATATGCTTCACATGTAGCTAATGGTTGTCATGAGCATTGTGTTCATGCACGATATGCAACTATGCTAATGTTTCAAAGTATGTAAGAAAGAAATGGGAAAGACGAAATACGTTCATTCTGTAAGACTCTTAAATCAAGTTGTTCTGTTATTATGATATGAAACAAAGTGCTACACGGAACTAAGTGCTATGATGTGAGTCACCTCTAGAGTTCGTGTGAGACACCTCTTGAGTTCATACAAGCATGTTCAAGGGCTTAATGCCAAATGTTTCAAGGGCTTAATGCCAACTTATTCAAGGGCCTCGTGCCACCATGTTCAGGGGCTTAACGCTACCATGTTTAAGGGCTTTGTGCCACTACGTTTAAGGGCTTAGAGCCATCATGTTTCAAGATATTATGTTGCAAGCCATTATGTTCAAGAATGGGCCTAAGGCTGTTATGAAATTAGTACAGACTCAGAGTAACTATGTGTGCATCTTCTTACGCTTTGATGTATTATATTTCAAGTTAAGCGTCGTTGTATTTATGTATTACTACTCACTGGGCCTGGCTCACTCTGTGTTATGTCTGTTTCTGTAGGTCACCAACCAGGTGGTCAATCCTAAACCAGGACGCCCGTCCTCTTTTGTCAACCCTTGTGTGTCCAGGCACCAGACGAGGCCATTTCTTTTTGGGAAGTTTTGCTAAGATGTGGCTCGTGTTTTGATTGTCCATCTAGGGTTGATTGTACATAACTTCTCTATTTTTGTATACGCCCAACCATGGGGCTGGGACTGTTTATATGTATATATAACAGGTGCTCAGGGACATATTATTGGACTTTATCTGCCTACGTTGATGTATGTAATGTATGTGATCCTGGCATATTAGAAGTAGCTTAATGGAGTTTGTTTGTATCAATATTATGTTATTATTTAATACTTCCGATAAGGCCCCGTATGTTAAGTATACTTGGTTAAATGTCCGTTTCTGAATAGGTCATGCCCAAACTTTTAGCGGCAAGTTTAGGGCATGACAAGTGGTATCAGAGCACGAGTTGCTATCTCACACACGGATCCATTGAGCTTTAGGGTGTCTAGAAAAGATTTAGGCATCATGCATGACATCCTAAAAGTATATAAGAGATCGATGGCAACGTTATATGAACTCTGATAATGCTAACAATGTGAAATTATGTCTATTGTATATAATTGATTGTTGTGTAGGCTATGGTAAGGACAAGGACAGAAGATGTGGAAGATGCTACTTCTGCACGGTTGGATAGGATGGAGAGAATGATTATGGAAATGGCGGAAACCCAACAGCAACAACAACAACAGCCTCAACAACAACCGCCACCGCCACCGGTACCTCCATCGGCAGCACAAGATTTCCATGCTGAAGACCGGACCATTACCCTTACTAAGGAGTTTAAAAAGATGAAACCGCCATCCTTTAAAGGAGGAATAGAGCCAATGAAAGCAGAAGCATGGGTGTTGGGAATAGAGAAATTATTTGAAGTTTTCCCTTGCACCGAAGCTCAAAAGGTGCAACTGGCTGCCTTTACCCTTGAGGACGAGGCACGGAGATGGTGGATGCTTACGAGAACTATACATCAAGGATTGACATGGGACAGGTTCTTGGAATTATTTTATGATAAATATTTCCCTCAAAGTATACGAGATAAGAAGGTGACTGAATTTGAAACTCTTAGACAATGGAACAAGACTGTTGCTGAATATGAAGCCCAATTTGCAGAGCTAGCCCGGTTCGCACCTCATATGGTAGACACGAATTATAAGAAGGCAAGGAAGTTTGAAGGGGGATTACGGGGTGCTATTCTGGATCGAGTCAATATGTTGAAGTTACCTACCTATGTAGATGTGTTGGAGAGGGCCGTCATATAGGGGTGAGCATGGTTCGGATTGGACCGGATTGGGGTAAAACCAGGACCAATCCGTTATCTACGGTTCTTGAAAAATTGGAACCAATCCAATCCGTTTAAATCATGGAACCAATCCGAACCAATCCATTTAAATACGGATTGGATCGGTTTAGGACCACGGATTCACATAATTAAATAACAAAAAAATATATATAACACTTTAATTTCATAAAAATATAAACATAGCGCTATATTAGTTCCACAATAGCAACATCTATTTCTATAATAGTGACATACTGTGCTAGAATTTAAACAACCATAAGAAAACTGGTTTCACCATAAGTATTTAGACCATTACAAATTAAAACTAAAAACTAACAAACAAAAGTAATAAAAGAAGATATTATACGGTTTTAGGTTTGAGTTTAGATTTTATATAGAATAAGAGAAGATACTATGGGGGAGGATGTATAATAAAAATATATACTATTTGTATACGGTACGGATCGGTTCCAATCCGGAACCGTGGGATTCAATCCGGAACCAATCCGTGTACTACGGATTTTTAATTTTTCAATCCGGAACCGAACCATGGATTCAAAAAACCAATCCAAACCTATCGGATTGGACTGGACTGGATCGGATTACGGATTTCACGGATTCCTTGCTCAGCCCTACCGTCATAGCGGAAGGAAATATTGTTGCACAAAATTGAATTTCTGAATGGAAGGGGAAAAGGCAAAATAGCCAATGGTCGAAGGGTTCAATTACTCCACCAAATAAGAAGCAAAATTCAGGGACTTCAAATGCTTCTGCCCCTAGTCAGGATCCAATTCCCGTATGTGCGGAGTGTGGGAAGAAGCATCGTGGAATATGCTATCGGAAGTCTGGAGCCTTCTTTCAGTCTGGAAAAATGGGTCATGTGATAAGGGATTGCCCTCAGAGGAAGCAGCAACAAAATGGCAACAGGACTACTACCAGTTCAGCGGGGTCTACACCAACTACCAACACCAAGGCACCGGCCAAACTGGCTAACAATAAAGATACCGCAAGACAAGGCAGGGTGTTTGCATTAGTTCCGGGTGATGTGCAGAATGCGGCAACGGTGGTATCAGGTATATTTATGGTTCACGGTCATTCTGCTTGTGTATTATTTGATTCTAGCTCTACCCATTCTTTTGTGTCAAAACTATTTGCTCCTAATTTAGATAAATCTGAGGAGGTATTATCCTATATGTTATGTGTATCCTCACCTTTGGGGGATTCTATGATCTGTACCTCTATATATGTCGCTTGTGAACTCCATCTTGGGGATATTCGAGTATATGCTAACCTGTTATCTCTCGACATGACGTATTTTGATATTGTTCTGGGAATGGACTAGTTGAGTGAATATGGTGCAATGATAGACTGTCTGACTAAGCAAGTTCATTTCCACCCTCCCGATCAATCAGAATCTACTTTTCAGGGACAGGAGGTGACTCTTCCACCGTATTTGATCTCTGCAGCAAAGGCTTGTAAATTGATTTAGAAAAGGGTGTCAAGGGTATTTATGCAATGTTTTAGAGAGACAACAGGTGAATGGGAATACCGACATGATTCCAGTTGTCTGTGAATTTCCGGATGTCTTTCCAGAAGAATTACCAGGGCAGTTGATCGACCGTGAAATTGAATTTACAATTGATGTAGCACCGGGAACTCAACCCATTTCTAAGACTCCCTATAGGATGTCGCCAGTTGAGATGAAGGAATTAAAAATTCAGTTGCAAGATTTACTGGACAAGGGATTCATTCGTCCAAGCGTGTCTCCGTGGGGTGCACCAGTATTGTTTGTGAAGAAGAAGGATGGAACACTCCGGTTTTGTATCGATTACAGGGAACTTAATAAGGTAACAATCATGAATAAGTACCCGTTGCCAAGGATCGATGATTTATTTGACCAGCTTCAAGGGGTACAAGTCTTTTCCAAAATTGATCTACGGTCCGGATACCATCAATTAAAGGTCAAAGCTGATGATGTCAAGAAGACGGCTTTTCGAACCCGATATGGCCATTATGAATTTCTGCTTATGCCCTTTGGAGTGACTAGCGCCCCAGCAGCCTTTATGGATCTGATGAACCATATTTTTAAGCCCTATTTGGATGAATTTGTGGTGGTCTTTATTGATGATATTCTAATCTATTCAGAGAATGCAGAAGCTCATGAGAATCATCTTCGCCTGATCTTTCAAACCCTCCGACAGAAGAAACTGTATGCAAAGCTGAAGAAATGTGAATTCTGGCTACTAGAGGTGGCATTTCTGGGACATGTTATCACAAAGGAAGGAGTTTCTGTGGATCCACACAAGATTGAGGCGATCATGAATTGGCCAACTCCTACTAATGTGACTGAAGTGCGTAGTTTTATGGGGTTAGCTGGCTATTACAGACGGTTTGTTCAAGATTTTTCCAAAATTGTTGTGCCGCTTACACAACTGACGCGAAAGGGAGTTGCATTTGAATGGTCAGAAGAGCGGGACTCTGCTTTCCAGGAATTGAAGACAAAGTTGACTACAACACCAGTGCTGGCCTTACCATCCGGTACTGAGGGGTTTGTAATTTACAGTGATGCTTCGTACAAAGGACTTGGTTGTGTACTTATGCAAAATGGAAGAGTTATCGCTTATGCTTCTCGTCAACTGAAACCCCATGAGAAAAATTATCCCACGCATGATCTTGAGTTAGCAGCAGTAGTCTTTGCTTTGAAGATATGGAGACACTATCTGTATGGCACTACGTGCGAAGTGTACACCGACCATAAAAGTCTCAAATACCTTTTTACTCAGAAAGAGTTGAACATGCGACAGCGACGGTGGTTGGAACTTATTAAAGATTATGATTTGCAGACCCATTACCATCCTGGCAAAGCCAACACAGTTGCAGATACGCTTAGTCGGAAAAGTATGGGGACTTTAGCAAATTTGGTTACAGGGCAAAAGGAATTAGCAAATGAATTGGTTAAAATGGAATTGGACCTTGTATTACATGGACAGGAAGCTTTGATGGCAGCAGTGGTGGCCCAACCAACCTTACTTGAGGAAATTAAATTGCATCAGATGGAAGATGAAACGCTAAGAAAGATATGTGATGAGATAGGAACTAAGCCGAAACCAGGATTTAGTTTGGTAGATACGGTACTTAACTTTCAAAACCGAGTATGTGTCCCCAATGTGTTGAATCTTAAGCAAAAACTGATGGAAGAAGCACATACCTCAAGATTTTCAATGCATCCAGGGAGTACCAAAATGTACCGAGATTTGAAACAAAATTTTTGGTGGCCAAGTATGAAGAAGGAGATCACGGAGTTCATCTCTAAATGTTCGCAATGCCAGCAAGTAAAAGCGGAGCATCAGAGGCCAGCAGGGTTGCTATAGCCCCTTCCAATCCCAAAATGGAAGTGGGAACACTTGACCATGGATTTCGTTGTGGGGTTACCATGAACTCCTCGAGGTATGAATTCAATATGGGTCATTGTAGACCGATTAACTAAGTCCGCTCACTTCCTACCAGTAAAGACTCAGTATAATGCAGATAAATTGGCGGTAATTTATGTGAATGAAATTGTGAGGCTTCATGGTGTTCCGGTCTCAATTGTGTCAGATAGGGATCCGAAGTTTGTTTCCAGATTCTGGCAAAGTTTACAAGAAGCCATGGATACAAAATTAAAGTTCAGCACAACTTTCCATCCTCAGAATGACGGTCAATCCGAGAGAACGATACAAATGTTGGAAGATATGCTCTGAATGTGTGTTTTAGATTTTCAAGAAAGTTGGGAAACCCATCTACCGTTGGTAGAGTTCGCATACAACAATAGTTACCACTCAAGTATTGAAATGGCACCCTATGAAGCTCTGTATGGAAGACCGTGTCGTTCTCCCGTGTGTTGGGCTGAAGTTGGGGAGAAATCCTTATTCGGACCTGAAATTGTTCAGTTGACCACTGAAAAGGTTAAACTTATTCGGGAAAGATTGAAAACTGCACAAAGTAGACATAAAAGTTATGCGGATAACCGACAGAGGAATTTGGAGTTTGAAGTGGATGGTCATGTCTTTGTAAAGGTCACTCCGATGAAAGGACATCCAAGATTCAGGGAAAGGGGTAAGTTAACACCCCGTTATGTTGGTCCCTTCCAAATTCTGGAAAGAGTGGGTTCGGTAGCTTACCGGGTTGCCCTTCCGCCACATATGAGTCAAGTACATAATGTGTTTCATGTCTCTATGCTTCGAGGGTATCTTGCGGATCCATCTCATGTTATTGATTATCACCAAATTGAGCTAGATGACAAGTTAACTTATGAGGAAAAAACAATCCACATTTTGGACTGGCAAGTGAAACAGTTACGCAACCGAGAAATTCCAATGGTAAAAGTGGAATGGCAAGAACATTACGGAACCGACGCAACTTGGGAAAGAGAGGAGGAAATGCAACATCAGTATCCGCATTTGTTTCTACCCTAAGGTAAAACAAGTTTGAGGGACCAAACTTATTTAAGGGGGGAAAGTGTAATAACCCGACCCTCGTACATGTTTTCTGATATATTTTCTGACCCTATTTTGTGTTTTTTGAATGCTTCTTGTGAAATCCTTTGAGAAATTATGGTTAAGTAGGGGAACTCCATGTTTAAGGATGCCTATCTGTTTGACAAGAAAAGTATCTGTTACATCTATAAGTTAGAAGCAGAAACTGGAAGCCTTAGGGGCTTAATGATCTGAAATTGATTTTATATATGTGATCAGCATAATTTTTAGGTAATATTAAGCGTTTCTGTGAAATTTCAATTTCAGATGTTTAAACGATTGATTTTCGTCTTTATTCACTCTTTGTATATGTATGTCTATAAAAGCCTCTTTGAACTCAAGACTTAGGAACTTTCTTATAAAATATTTCCTGGGAGAAAAGTGAAGAGAAGATAAGAACAAGGAAGATTTGAGAGAGATTGAAGCTAAGGTAAGTTTAATTTCCCTAGTCCAATCCTCTTCCTTAATTTGAAATAGAAAGTTTGTGATTTGGTATGATCTAGAGTGTGATGGAAGTCTTGGATGTGTGTGTGTTGAAGACTTGGTATGATAATCCTATCATTTGTGTATTTTGAATCCAATTCAAGTTATCTAGTGAGAGCATCATCTTGTCTCTTTACTTATCAAATTGGTATTCCTGCTTATGCCATGTTTTTGTATATCTATGTTATGTGTGTGTAAAGTTAAGAGCCTCAAGAATGAAATTATGTTGATGAGCTTCAACTTTTGTTCAAACCAATTGAGCTGTATTCATGGGTTTAATTCAAGTTAGATTATGGTATGTTGTACCTTTAATTACATGTTTTTAAACCATGATTTAGCCCTCAAAAGTTTCAACTTAGAGCCTTACAAACACTCCCAAAAGAACAAGATTTTGCTGTAATTTTCGGACCCAAACAGGTAAATCGGCGCATGTGCGGGAGTCACTACCGCACGTGCGGCAAATGCTGAATTTTGAGGGTTTGGTTCTGCTTAAAAGGCACGTGCGGGGGAATTTTGCTGCACGTGCGGGGGAGTTTGCCGCACGTGTGGGGCTCACAGCCGCACGTGCGACCTATGCTGAAAAACATGGGTTGCTCCCTTTTGCGTGTAGGACCCTCTAATATTGTCGGAATATATATTTGATGCCTTTTCGATATTTATAAATTCCTTCGAAGTAAAGAGAAACATAAAGTAATTTGATATGAAAGATGAACTAAATTGTAAGTTTTGAATGTGTTCTGGGCATACTCCGGGAGGAACAAGCACGTCATCACAACACTGTGAGTAGTAATAACCATTATATGCTTCACATGTAGCTAATGGTTGTCATGAGCATTGTGTTCACGCACGATATGCAACTATGCTAATGTTTCAAAGTATGTAAGAAAGAAATGGGAAAGACGAAATACGTTCATTCTGTAAGACTCTTAAATCAAGTTGTTCTGTTATTATGATATGAAACAAAGTGCTACACGGAACAAAGTGCTACACGGAACTAAGTGCTACGATGTGAGTCACCTCTAGAGTTCGTGTGAGACACCTCTTGAGTTCATACAAGCATGTTCAAGGGCTTAATGCCAAATGATTCAAGGGCTTAATGCCAACTTATTCAAGGGCCTCGTGCTACCATGTTCAAGGGCTTAATGCCAAATGATTCAAGGGCTTAATGCTAACTTATTCAAGGGCCTCGTGCTACCATGTTCAAGGGCTTAATGCCACCATGTTTAAGGGCTTTATGCCACTACGTTCAAGGGCTTAGAGCCATCATGTTTCAAGATATTATGTTGCAAGCCATTATGTTCAAGAATGGGCCTAAGGCTGTTATGAAATTGGTACATACTCAGACTAACTATGTGTGCATCTTCTTACGCTTTGATGTATTATATTTCAAGTTAAGCATCGTTGTATTTATGTATTACTACTCACTGGGCCTGGCTCACTTTGTGTTATGTCTGTTTCTGTAGGTCACCAACCAGGTGGTCAATCCTGAACCAGGACGCCCGTCCTCTTTTGTCAACCCTTGTGTGTCCAGGCACCAGACGAGGCCATTTCTTTTTAGGAAGTTTTGCTAAGATGTGGCTCGTGTTTTGATTGTCCATCTAGGGTTGATTGTACATAACTTCTCTATTTTTGTATACGCCCATCCATGGGGCTGGGACTGTTTATATGTATATATAACAGCTGCTTAGGGACATATTATTGGACTTTATCTGCCTATGCTGATGTATGTAATGTATGTGATCCTGTCATATTAGAAGTAGCTCAATGGAGTTTGTTTGTATCAATATTATGTTATTATTTAATACTTCCGATAAGGCCCCGTATGTTAAGTATACCAGGTTAAATGTCCATTTCTGAATAGGTCATGCCCAACCTTTTAGGGGCAAGTTTAGGGCGTGACAGTGCTGCTCGATAAAAAGCCCTCCTCTTATTGCCAGACGAGGGAGGGCGCGATGGATGCAGCCAAAATGTTAGAAGGTGGGCTCACAGCCGCTTCATTCCCAATCATGGACACCGAAAAGTTATCCCCCAAGCACTCTTGTACGATCTGAGGATCTGAGAGTAGACGAGCCAGTGCTACCCCCATTTCAATCTCTGTGCTCTCGGAAACCTCCTCCTTGCACTGCTCAGCCTCAGCTGGTGGGTCTGTCTGCTCTTCGGCAACATCATCCCCGGACAACTGCAAGTCAAAGAAGATCTCGAACCCTGGCAACTGCCGCCTCTCTACACTTACCCATGGCTCTTGAAAGCCGCAGAATAGAAAGTCTTCCCCCTCCCAGACAAAGCGTCCGTTCAGGGTGCCCTGGATAGGCCGGTGTACCAACTCATAAGGCTTCCCAGCTTGCTTTGCTCTGGCTCTTCCAGCCATCTCTTTGCCTTTCCTCACCCAATCCTCTTTGGTAGGCAGATAACCTAAGCCAAAGGTATGTGGGTTGTGCAGCACTTCAGTCGATACTACAATGCCCTTTCGGCCACTTTTCCCTAATCCCATCCCGAGGATGTGCTGGAGCTTGTTCATGAGGTACACAGACTGTGCACTGATATATAGCCCCTCATCAACGGCTAATATGTTTTGTACAACCCGGGCCTCGGCTAGGGTAAATCTTGACAGGAACACATCCTCCGCGTCATGCTCGATATCCAGAACTGGTGTAGAAACCTCTGGCGGCGGATGTATTGATGAATTCCCAAAAACTATGGCCACCCCCTTCCCGTGGGGATACTTCAACATTTGATACAGAGTAGAAGAGACTGTCTTCACCTGGTGCAGCCATGGCCGCCCTAGGAGTAGATTAAAGGTTGCGGGAACGTCCAAAGCATGAAAGTCAATATCCTGTTGTCCTGAACCAACCTGGGTCCGAATCTGCACAGTCCCCATCACCTCTCTGCTGGTATTGTCATAGGCCCTTATCACTTGGGCAGTTGGCACAAAATCCGCGGGCTTCAACCCGATTGCATATGCCAACCTCGACAAGCACACATTGATAGCGGATCCTGTGTCGACAAGAACCACTGGTATCTATTTTTCTCTACACTCGACAGAGATGTAGAGAGGTTTGTTATGATTTGCCCCCTCAGGCGGCAACTCCTTGTCAGTGAAGGTCAACGTCGGGGAAGCTCCTCCCGAAAAAACCAATCCTACCAACTGCTCAGGTGTGGTGTCGATTGAAAGTTTGGCCTTATCCATTACAGAAAGGACAGCTTGTCTATGAACTCTTGAGGCCATAAGCAGTCCCCAGATGGAGATGTCTGCTTGTATCTTCTTAAGCTATTTCAGTACAGCCTCCTCCTTGAGCAGTTTTTCTTTTTGCCTTTCCGCCTCCCTGTCTTTCCCGAACGCCTCTAGTTGATCCAAGTGTGGGGGTTTGAAACACCGCCCACTCCTAGTCATGTGGTCAACCTCCCCCACATACCAGGTATCATCTGGCTGGCTTTGCCCCCAGTCTTCATCGGTGTGGACAAGACATAAGTCGTCGTCTTCCCACCACATGACATTGGCAATTGACAAACATCTGTCCAGTTCCGTTACAACTATTTCTGTGCCTACAACACATTCCGTTCTTGTGCTCACAGCACGTTCTGTCCCCGCAGGGCTTTGGCCTTTCTGGCCCTCTCAGAATCTTCGATCTTTTCCTGTTCAAACTGCTTCAGTGCAACCTGCTGTTCAGTATCTTCCGTACTCAAACTGCCTGTATTCTGAGCAAAATTTTTAACATCGGTGCTCTCCGGCAGTCCATTCTGATTCCTGGCCATTCTGGCCACTACTGATGTCCCCGTCTCTGACGGACCCTGTTCTGGCTGAGGCTGCTCAACAACATCTGGCTCGTCGCTGAGCCACCCAGTAACTTCTGCTAACGTTTCTAGATCAAACCAGTTGACAGTCACGTCCCCTGAGTCCTGTTCGTTGAAGAACTGAAAGTTTGCAATGTCTTCTTCCAAATCCGCTAGGTCATCTAGCCCCTGATTAGGTCCATCCTCTCATACCACACAGATCTTTGCCTCAACCGCCAACTCTACTTTTGGCCTAGCCTGGCCTGCTGATGTGATGTAACCGCTCGGGTTGTACATGAAGCTCGCAGACCCCTCAGACTCTGAATTCGCATTCTCATCTGCCCCCGCAATCAACCTAATTCTATCTTCGATAGTCACCACCACCGATTCTGGTTGGGTTCGGGAGATGTCCAACATGCACAAGTCAGTGCTGTCAGGAATGAACACCTCCGGCTTGGGTAGGTGGGAATGGATGATATATATGCTAGGGTCATAGGACACAACCCCAGTTTGGATCAAGTTGATACGTTTGGGAGGTGGAGCTTGGTTATATGGTGGGAGAGGGTTGGGGGTGACATTCGGCTTCTTCGGAGGCACGATCACCCTGTTGTCAACGAGATCTTGAATCTCATGAGGCAATCTATAGCACTGGTTGGTGTCATGACCATGTTGTTGGTGAAAGGCACAGTACTTGGCCGGGTTATGGGAGGAATGAAGCTTTTTCTGGTAAGGGTCGCAGCTCTAGGGGCTTCAAGTGCCCTTTCCTGATCAAAACCCCCAAGGCTTTGGACAGAGACATGTACAGCGGGGTAAAGGTTGTCTGGCCTCGAGGTGGATACCTGGCGGTTTGCGAGCTACTTCCGGACGCACCGGTGAATGGCGTAGTTGCAAGGGTTTTTGGGGTAGTAGTGGTGGTGACCATACCCACATCTGAAGATCTAGTAGCTGCAGCACTGCTTGTGCTTGTATTCGTACTGCGGTTGAATGCCCTCTTGGGCTGCTCTCTTTCATGGTCAATCAGACCCTGTTTCAAGGCGTCCTCGATTTGCACCCCAATCTCATGTAGATCTACAAATGTGGGAAGGGGGAGGACGATCATCTTCTGCATGAGCTTGGGTTGGAGGTTGCACACAGCCATCCGTATTTGGTCCTTGTCGATCGGCCTGATGGTCATCATCGAGGCTTTAGCCCTCCAGCGGGTCACAAAATTGGAGAAGCTCTCCTTCAGCTCTTGCCTAGTCGTCTCGAGATCACGAGTTATGACCTCAATCTGCGTATTGTAAGAGTATTGAGCTACAAAGGCCTCAGTCATCTCCTCCCAGCTTCTCTTGACAGAGTCCTCCAGTTTTGCATACTAAATAGCCGCAACACCCGACAGGGTCCGGCCAAACAAGGAAAACTTTTGCAATCTGGAGAGGCCCATCGGCCTTAAGATATCCAAGAACAGCCGCAAATGTACCATGGGATCCCCAGACCCGTTGAAACGGACTATGTGCGGCATTTTAAACCGGTCTGGCAGAGTCACGGCCAAGTCGGTGTATCCATCCTCTATATCCGGAATGGATTTCACGCCTTGAGACTTCTTGAACAGCTTTTCTAGCTTGCTCACTTTTAGCACTGTGAGATCCACTTCCAACTCAAAGGGTGTATCCACTAGGTTGGTAGGCGCTTTAGACAGCTGGGGTAGGATTGGGGGCGGAGCTGGCCCCTTTGGAACGTCTGTATTTTCCTGGACGTTTGCGGTCTCCCCGAGTATTGGAACTCTTGTTGGGGGAGGAGTTGAGTGTGACGCAGATGCTCCAGTTTGCTGCTGTAGCCTAACAATTAACTCTGCCTATTGGGCCACTACTTTTGCTTGACGTGCAGCCACTTCTGTCTGGCGGGCAGCATCCCGCTGCATGGCTTGCATAGTCTCCTGGAGCTGACGCATCATCTCTTCCATACCTGCCATATTGTGCTGATCCAGCTGAATAACCGGTATATCTGTTTCTGTGGTAGACTCGGAAACCTCAGTCTGACTACTCACTGGCGGGAAGGACCACAGATCTGGCAACCGTTGTACCGTTACACTGTGCCTTATTGACCTCCATCTAGTAACCGGGGGTAAGGAAATGAACACTGCTTATCTGTCTATCAAATCCTCGGATCGATTAAGTCTTCGACCTCTAACCCAGAGTGCTCGGGGAATATCTGTCTGGTCGGAAGCAATGGTGCCTAAACTACCTTGCAAAAAGATAAATAAAGCATAATAAGGAAACAATGAGCAGAAAAACGGATAACATATCAGCTTAAATAAAGACAACACACAGTTGGCAAACACAAGCTAAAAGAACTGTTCTCAACCACTGATTACTGTTCCCAAATCACTGCCCCGAATCTAATACCCTCAGGTAAAACTGATTCCCAAATATTGATGCCCGCAGGCCTGATACCCAGACTTGTAAACTGATACATGCGTTCCTGTAGAGGCACACTCCTAAAAGCACATAATTAAGCAAGTAAGAGTCAAAAACACCCCTATGGAGGGGTAGGATTTTCCTGTCCTATCTTGTCAGGAGCTAGGGTTTCATTACGCATGCAGCGGTTTTAAACAACCTACAATCGGGTAAGCAACCTGTCCTAGCTTGGAATGGTCACTACAGTTTCCGATATGTAACTAGGTAAAATGGTCAAAAAAGGTGCCTCGATAACAACCGGGATTTGTGTTCCCATCGTGGTAAAGCCCGTAACCGGTCAACCATATGGCACGCAGCCTCCAGCAAACCGTTCAAGAATAGCAGACGGAAAACACGGTGTCTTAGGCGCACCAATGCAAATACAATGCAAAGAGACACATAAGTGTAATCAAAACAAGATATCATGAGTTCGAGTCAAGTTCTCTAAGTCCCCAGCAGAGTCGCCAGAAACTGTAGACCGCCCCAAAACTCTGCTCTCCGCGCGCGAGGGCGCGAATCGTTTTGTTCTTAGCTATTACAGTTCGGACTCATGTCACGATTCTGAATCTAATCTCGCAAAATGCAATGCGAGACTGATAATTCACCAAAGAGTCCAAATTTGGCAAATCGTTTTGGAAAACTGATTTTTAATAAAGAAGTGCCAAACATGGACTGCTTTGCCAGATACAGAGTCGCCACCTAAATGTTTTTACTTTGGGAAATCTAGGAAACCCTAACTCGTACCGAAGGCCACGTGTCCGTCATCACCAAAGTTGCTTCAGCTCAGGAACTTGGGTACGAGAGGGGAAGGTCATGCAATGAGCACCCCCGCTCGCCCGATCAAAGATCGGCCTTTACTAACATGATATTTTGTTTTTGAAAACACCTGCGTTCTTATTCCAGTTTATTAGCTAGCTTTACTACGTGATGCACACAGCATACAAGTATAGATTAGACCGCTTAAGTTGGAACAAAACATTTCATGTTTGTTTGTTTGAAAATAGTTTAGAATTGCTACTCGCAAGTAGGCTAAGTCGTGGATTTTGCCACCCTCAAGTGGGCTTGGAAAACATGATTTTGCCACTTCAAGTGGGCTTAAGAAACTCGCATTTTAATGAATTATTCCAATTCAAACAATTCAACCTTCATCCACAGGCATTCATGCAATTAATCACTTAAGCAGTTAGCCTCATGACAAGTATGCTAACATGGCAACATACACATCTCATGCAGTATGCTAAAGCGTAAATACTCAAAGTGTACTCCGAGCCAAAACAGAGAACTAGTTAGAAATCATGCATGATCCTAGTTCATGTTAAAATGGCTAATGCAACACATGAAAAATACAACTATGATAGGCTCGACTATTCTAAGATGTCATGTGAATGCAACTTAATAACATGCTATTGAACACGTATTCAAGTAAATGTGTTGAAATACAATGCAGTTAGTATGATGCACCGAGCCCGGTGCATGCAATACAGATGAATGGATGCACGCATGCAAAGCATAAGTATGCTAATGAAACATGTCCTAAAACTAACTATCATAAGCAGTTAAGTAAAAGAGAGAAAGAAATGGAGGTTGGAAGACATGCATCACACACACGCACGCTTATTACAACAGTTGGCCCTCTCGACGAAGGGTCCGAATGATAAACTAACTAGCTATGCTAAGCTAATTACTTACAAACCAACTAATTAACTAACTTAGCTAATTAATTATTACACAACCGAATTGAAACAAATAGCTACACTAAGTTAGTTGAGATATTACACAACAAATCAAATGATTAAATTACACGAACTAATCATGAATACTAAAATGGCCTCTCGGGCGATGAAGAGATGCATGCTCGGTCAGCTTCGCTCGGAAATCCAATACCATGCCTCGTGTTGCCTCTGTTTGCACTGCTTTGTACTTCTAAAAATTGTGCCAATTTTCAAGATGCTTCTGATCCACCTTAGGAACACTCTGATGGGTGGTCGGCTAAGAGGAATGGCCATCAGCCAAAGAAAATGATCATCGGCCAATTTTGTAGTCGATCGGCAGCTCTGATGGTTGATCGGCCAACACTTCCTTCAAATTCTCCTTTTGCAGCAACAAAGTACTAACTGAGGCATGGCAATGTATTTGCAAGAAAATACGTGTGCCACCACACTCCTTATCATGTCTAAGGCTCAAAGGAGTGTAGTGCTCAACTCTCGAGCCATCAATCACGCATCTCGATGCATGACGGCCAAAAAGGCCGAGTTGCACAAGTCAATGGCAAATGAATACACAAAAACACATAAATGCCTTAACCTCTGTCATGCATGATCAAGAGGGTCGGTGACCGAGAATTGGGTCACGTTTCATCACTTCAAGTATGAAACGTCCCTCATTTCTCGTGTTTGGACTAACACCTAATCCAAACATATGCAATGCAACACGATTAACTTAACAAAGCTAATAGCATGCAAACAATACTAATGCGATAAGCATGCAAAAACATGCAAACCACATACTCAATGGACTTAAACCAAAAATGGACAGACCTCAGTCATGCCCAAATCAGTGGCCATTAGTGCTGAAATAAAGGCATGAAATGCAAAACAATGCATGCACATGCATTGGCCCATCAACTAGGCCTAAGAGCACAACTCTCAAAAGTGCTCAAGGAGTGACAAATGTAAGAATATAGCCACACTATATGCTCTGAAATTAGGTATGAAATGATGCCAAATCATTCAAACAACAAAAGCATGACATGCTAGAAGGCTCAAAACTTGAAACTAGCGTAGGCATTTGCACTATAGCTATGCAATACGTGAAGCATATGGCCAATGCAACCCAAAATAGTCCTAGTACATGTCAAAATGAGACTAAAACATGCTAGGACTAAAGCTAAAACATGCTAGCATGAAAGGCATGAGGCATGGAGTATGCAAGGCCAAAATAGAGGATTGCACTACACTTACCAAGACCAAACATGAGATGGCTTGGCCAACAAAAATCAAAGTTATATCATGAAAAAATAACCCTAAAAACATACTGAAATGATAGCTCGTAAGCTAATGCATGAAGGCATACACAATGACTCATGTTATGGGCATAAAGCACAAACTCTCCAAAGCATGGAAAGAGTGAAAGAGGTGAATGCATGAACATGAAACATGCACTGAAATCTCATAATAAATGATGTCAAATCATGCAAATGGCCTAAGCAATGCATGCTAGTGGCTTGGAGACTCTAAGCTAACAAGCTAGAATGCATTATGGCTATACAAAGCATGGCATGCATGACCAAAACAACACAAATCAGAGCTAGAGCATACTAAAACATGAACAAAAGCTTCTTGGAGTTGAGCCAAAACATGCAAGAATGATGGTCCAAACACATGATGCATGTTAGGCTGTTGAATAGAATTGCACTACAAGTGCATAGAGCATGCAAGATGCTATCAAACCAACCTTAAATAGAGGTATATCATGGCAAAACAACACCAAAAACATGCTGAGATATGGCCAACATATACTAGATAAACATGCTACTTTGATGAGCCATCTATACAAGCATACAAGACATAAGGAGAGGGGATGACTCTCTCCTATTTAAGGCCTCAAAACACACTTTCCACCATTGAAATTCCTTTGGAATTCAGTGGTAGAAAGGTCAAACAAAGGCTAGAACAAAGGCTAGAACAAAAGCCTAAAGGGGTGACCCAAAACAAGGCAAAACAAGGCACTCAAGGGGGTAGACCACCCCCAACACCAACAAGACATTAAACAATCATTTCAAACACATGAAAATGAAGCCTTTTTCAGTTGAGAGTTAAGCCAAAATAAGCATGCAAATAAGGCTAAGTAAGCAATGAACACAAAGCTTAAAAGAGGGTTAGTGACTCACCCTTGTAGCACAATTTCAAAGAGGTAACTCCAGCAAATTTTTGAGCTAAAAATCAAACTTTGAGTTCAAACAAAACGCTCAAGTATCTCAACAACAAGAGTATGGTGTTTCACTAGGTTTTTGTGTGCAAAAGTGTGAAGAAAATGCACTTTTGAGCACAAACAAGCACAAATATATATATATATATATATATAGAGAGAGAGAGAGAGAGAAAGTATAGAGAGAGAGTGATATATATCTTCTATATCAAGATTTCAGAACCTTTGGAAAGGGAGAGGGGTCTCCCTTCTTATAGAAAATCAAATATCAAGCTTGTTGAGCAAGCTTGAGACTTGTTTCAATCCCTGCATACACGTGTATGGAGGATGAAATCTGTGCTCACCAACTGTCACAGCTGGCACAAAAATATTTGCAAAAATAGGTAAAAAGGTCTCAGCCAAAAGATATGGCCGATAGTCCAAAAATAGTGCTGATCGGCTAAAAAGAGTGCAAATCGGCCACCACCAATGGCCGATGACAAGAAAACAAGGCCGATGGGCACAAGGCCTGGCCGATGGGTTGTAGGGATGGCCAACAAGCCACCCTCTTCCCTCAAAAGCAAAACCACAAGTCCTTGGTCCACAACCAAGCACAAACAGACAAGTTGAGAGATCCTAAGGCAAAGTGCGCAGCCGAGACCTTCGGGAACTCAAAACGAACACGAGCATGGATGATTAACGAGTGTTCCAACGATGACGTCCAAGTCTTGAGGATGGTAAAAAATGGGGTGTCTACAGACCTTAATTATGTACTTAATTATGATCTATTTAGGTTTAGGACTAATTTAATCCATTCTAGTTACAAATACATTCATTGCAAATCTTTGGTACAAATGTCATGATTTGATTCTCATGATTTTAGAGATTTTGTTCCAATGGTGCCAATAATTATAGCCTAAGAGGGGGGGTGTAGCCGGCCATGTGCTTGGATTTGGGGAGATTATGCTTACTTTTTTTTATATAAATTTTGTAGATTTTGTATAGAACAAAGATTGAATTAAGGTATAACATATATATATATATATGTATATATATATAGGTACTAATTTGGAGTCAATTTGTAATTCAAGTAAAATGTGAGGGTTAATACCTTCATTTATGAGTTGGAACATTTATTTAAGTGTAGTATTTAATTAAATTAGGATTTGAGAATTCAACAGATAAAGTTCCTTTATTTTGAATTAAATGGCAAATTGTAATGAGAACCGAAAACCTAAGGTTTTGAGAAGCAAATATAATTAATTATTATTAGGGTTTTGGAAATGATCCTTGAGTTCCCAGGTTTGATTAGGGTTTGTGAGTTTTTGGTTGGTGAGCGTTTTCGACTCTAGGATTAAAATTGAAATTAACTAAGGAATTGAGGGTCTTTATTGAAATAATTCAAAAGTAAGAGTCCAAATAAAACTACAAAGGTAAGGGCCGCATAGTTAAATAATTAACGTTAGAGTGTAGAAACGATTACTAAGCTATCGGGGTCGATTAGTGTAACAACCCTCACTTTGTCTTAGTCATGCTCACGTGCATTTGTATGATCTTTGTCTTGCTTAAACTTGCATTTTTCGGACCTTGATTTGTTTTGTCTGAGTGTTGCTTGCATGTTTTGTTTCTCGCTTGGTGTGTGTTAAGTCGAGGTCATCTTAAGCCTAGGTCACACCTTTGAACTTCTTACACCTAGGGCCATCTTGGAACCACTTTGGTTGACCTCCACCTTCACCCTGGCATATTGGCCGAGATGTCATCATCTAGGCCGAGGTGTGCATTACCTAGGCCGAGGTGTGTATCATCTAGGCTAAGATGTTATCATCTAGGCATCCGACATCCTTGAACCTTGCACCTAGTGACCTTGTGCCGGGACTGGAATGACCTAGACCGAGGTGTGGCACAGCTGGGCCAAGTGTTATCCTTCCTAACCGAGATCATTGAGACCTTACTTGCCGAGGCCTTTGTCCTAACCCGAGATCATTACCTGCCGAAGTGCCCATGTCACCTTGCTTGTTGTATACACTTTGTCATGCTCTTGTCTTGTCAGTCAGTCACCTTTTGAGGAGAGCCAACCAGCCATAGCCATGTGTCCCAACAGAGGGTTAAGTCTGCTGGCAGTAGAGAACCTACATCATTTTGTTATATCTTGTTCTAGAAAGAGAGAGAAGCTCTAGGAAGAGAGGAAGAAGAGTTCTTAGAGTGAGAATAGATTTCCAAGCTTGATCTTCACACCTTGAACCGATAGATCCATGCTTTGAGGTTAGAATCTTGATGTGCTCTTGTTATTCTTTATGTTCATCTAACTACATTGCATGATCTAGCATGATTCATGAGCCATGCATTGATTTGAAGTTTGTTTAGAAAGAGAAAATGATGTTCTTGTATTCTTGAAATAAAACCATGTTTTGATCGGAAAGTTTGTATCAAGATCTATGTTTTTGTGTTTTTTTTCATGAAACCTCCAAGTATGGGTATCCAGGTCCATGTTTTCGAACTCATCTCATGAAATCTCAGATTTTGTAATAACAAGTTAAGATTTTAGCATTCATGTTCTTATGTTCATGTTCTTCATGTTCCTCGAAGGGAAACCCAGGTTTTCCCGACTTTATTTCCTTAAATGTGGTCATCGGGACCACACCTCGGCCAAGTCCTGGTTGGTACCCAGCATGTTTTTCGAGATGAGAAACAGTGATTTAACTCCCAACATATGTTTTGCTTTGCCTTGACTTAGTTTTGAAAGAGGTGCCGAGATCATTTGCACACATGTAAAGCTTGTCTTAGGGATGCATTCCATATCCATCTTTGAGCATCTCTTCTTGTCTTCTTGAAATGCATACAATGGGATTTATTATGTGCTTATAGGCCTTGGATCCTTGCTTGTAATCCCCATACCCGAAGAGCTATGTGAGTGGTATTTTTAATAAAGCTATGTTATAAAGTTTTGATAAAACCTTGCTTGTTTTGCTTTGGAAAAGTTTTTGTTCGTGTATGAATGATTATCCCTAGTTTTTGTATCAAGTATTATCTTGTTTTGATGACATTCCTGGAAAGTCCTTAGTGCTAGGAGACTATAATGCAACTAGCACCCTTGTTTGAGATATCTCCCTTGCTACCGACGGCCTTGTGCGGGTAGGTTTGTCTAATCGATTCCGGGTCGATTATTCCCTTGTTTTGTCAGGAATGTCATCCCTTGTATTATATTGATGCTAGTAAGCATCCCTTGAAGCTTTCAAAGATTTGATAGATGAACTTGGTTCATCCCTTGATTTGTACAAGTTATTATATGTATTGTTTTGACAAAGATCTCGGATATCATTCATTCAAACCTTTATTAACTATATCATTCACTGAGTATCCAAGCTCACCCTCTATATATATATATATATATGTAGGTGACGAGCAAGAAGGCGGTGACGCCTAGATGATTATTTGCAAGTTGTTGGATTCATATTTTGTAGCATCTTGAAGATTATGCTTCTTGGCTTGGCCATTGTAGTTCGTTTTGTATATGTCGGCTTGAGAAGCCTTTTGATCAAGATGTAATATGTATTTGTTTTATTTGTACTCGAGTTGTAAAACCACGTTATGTATGACATTTCATTTGATCTATGCACAGCTCTTGTGGACTATTTAGATTTAAATTTATTGCTTCTGCACATGTGAGCCCCATACGTACACTCTAATTGTGTGTGACTTTGTAAGTTGGCATTTGGTAATCTCGGATTACTGGCCATCATGGCACCATTCTACTAGGGGCGGAATGGGGTCGTGACAATTAGGGTTTGTATGGGTTGATTCGCGATTCGTCTTTGGTTCTAAGATTAAATTTGCGAATAAACGAGGAACTAAGGGTTTTATTAAAACATCTCAAAAGTCAGGGACTTAATAGGATTTAATAAAGTTAGGGACCTCACAGCTTAGCTAAGTTAGGACTTTTTAGCGAGCAAAAAGCTTGGACGTCGATTTTTCCAAGAACAACAATTTAGAAAATCTCTAGGTGTCTCCACCATAATTCATCTTAATCCCAAGATCCATTGATTACCATGGGAAAGCACAATTCATCTTGCCCTTAAGATCCACTAATTACCAAAAGAAAGCGTAATTCATCTTACCTTCAAGTTCCACAAATTACCAAGGAGAAACGCGATTCATCTTGCTCCCATGATCCAAAAAATTACTAGGGGGAAGTGTAATTCATCTTGCCCTTGTGATCCATGAAGTGTGGACTCGATCTCAGTCTAGTGGCATGTTTGACAAAAGTAATGGTCTCCAGCCAAGTCCGATGGCATATTTGACCAAAGAACGGTCTCCAATTAGGTTCGGTGGCATATCTAACCAAAGTAATGTTCTTCATCTGTAGATGGCGTGCCTTTTTTAGGGGCTCGTTTTCACACATTGTGCCAAACTCTAATATCCCACATCGAATGTGAATCATGTGATCTATAATAATAACCAATTTTTTATCCCACAAGTTATCAAAATAGATCGATTCATGATAAGAGTCGCCACTTAGTCTTTTATGGAGAAATAAGAACCCATTTGACTCCGAAAACAAAATATAGGCATTAATTCGTCATAACCAAATATCTCGGATCTGGAATTTAGGTACGAAAGGGGAAGGCCATTAATTTGAGCACCCCTTTCTCCCAATCATGTGATTGGTCTCTACTAATCTTTTATTTTATGAGATTTTATGATTAATTGATTCCACAAACTTGATTATTAACTCTAAATCATTTACTAACCTATCAACTAGGTGATTAAATAAACAAATACACTCAAGTTGGATTAATAACCACATCAAGCCAATGATTTTCACAAAACAACTTGATTTTTCATTTTATATATATAAAAGATGACTTAAATCATCATGTGGCCATAGACACGGACCCAATTCAAGCAATATTATCAAGAACATTCAAAACAACCAATTGATCGCCAAAAGCACATAAACATAATCATTGAAAGACAATGCATCAAGTAAGTAAACAATATGTTGCGAAGAAAGTAGAACTCACCTAGTATTTCTCAGCACAATGCCAATGAAAATATGCAATAATAATATACAATGATCCTGAACATACAGTTAAACAAGTAAGCATAAACCTAAGCTCGGTTTAATGGTTACTAGCATGGTACAAAACAAACACAACAACTAACACATAAAAATAAAAAATATGCTAAAATTATATGATGATTGAACTAGGCTATATGAATGTACGTACAAAGATTAAACTAACTTAAACATGTCAAATATTGTATACAACCAAAACATGCAAAAACAAAGCGAAAAACTGGCAACATACTAACCTACATGATCATGCATGCATGCTAACACCCTAACCATTATCATACATGTAAAACATAGCTAAAACATATTACATTTAACCAAAAACCAATGTACTTACTTGCTGGTTTAAGACAAACCAAAGAACACACCAAAATAAGGTGAAAAACGAGCTTGAAGGCTTCCCTCAACCTCTGGCTATGCTTTGATCAATCTTCTTCAACCTTAGATCTACATTAAATTTCTGATGTACTACTGTAACTAGGTTAGGAATCTCGAATTCGAGGCTAGGGTTTCAATGCTTCACTTTTCTGGTTCAACTCAAAAACTTAATTCAACTATAACCTTTGTGATCCTTAAATGAGGAGGTAGGGGAGTCTTTTTATATATAGGCAAAGAGAGCCTTGAGGGCTAAGTAAGGTTGTTTTAAGGTTTCGGCATCGCTATCTCACAACGTCTCTTGTCTAACACACAATATAGTCCAAAACGAACTAGGATTCTAGACTGGCCAACCGCACGGGCGATCGCCCTTGGCTATGTACGGCGGTACGTACCATGCCATGGAACACGTATGTGCGGCCATGAAATTGATGTAAGGATTTTCCATGCTATTGGGCAACATACAGGTTGACTCTCTAAGTGTGGTCGTGTGTTAGTCAGCCCACTGGGCCACGGGGTTCTAAGTTAATTCCTTGGTTAATGAAAAATTAGTCAATGTTTTTGAAAATATCATCAATTCAGACCTTTCCCCCTCATTTTTCTTCTAGGTACCAAAGAGGTAGGTTTTGGAATGATTTTGGCTGAAAATAGGGATGATATAGCTATACACAGCGACTTCAAGTATCTCTAAAGTTAAAATTTTACTATTTCATCATCGGGAAGCATTCAAGTGCTTAAGTTTTAATAGTCAGTCAAAATAGAGCGTCTACACCATCAAAATTTGATATGTAGAGAGCCGTTCAATATAAGTAGTCTATTGAGTTTGTAATATGTTGTGATTAGAACATTAAACATAGCATATTGTTGTTTTTTGCCTAGAGTTTGTAATATGTTGTGATTAGAGAAGCATGATTAGTTTTATTTATTTATTTAAATGCCATTATTAAATGAAATATAGCATGAGTTGATTGTAAATTTACATTAAGATGCTATTGTATGGAATTAGACTAATCATCATGCTTTATACATGCCATAAGTAGTGGGAGGTTATTTTTTGCACATGGAATTAAATTAAGTTTTGATAATTGTCACTAGTGGCGCAAGAGATGATTACGAGCATAGTAAATTTTTGATCTTGAGACGTGTGTAATATTATCATATTTAATTTAGATTCTTTTGCTGCAAAATAATTTTGTGTTGCTAACATTAATATCCCCTGCAGATTTGTTATTTCTTTACTCTATATGCAGAAATGGCAGCTAAGACAGTCGTGGCAAACTTGACTAAGGGAGAGAAATTGGATGGCGATAACTATGACATATGGCGTCGTAAGATCCAATACATCCTCAATGAGCAAGAAGTTTTGAACACACTTGAACAAGTGATGGTTGAGCCTAAGCAGGGCAATACAGCTCAACATCATCGTGATCTTGAAGTTTATCAAACTTGGAGTAATAAAGATCGGTGTGCGCGCTTTACCATGTTGAGTAGCATGTACAACGACTTGATTAGTGAGTTTGAGCATTGCCCGACTACATTTGAGATGTGGAAAGCTCTCAAAAAAAGTTTGGTATCACTTCTTTGGCAAAGCTACGTGGGTTGACTATGAAGTTTGACTGTTATCATAAAAATGCGCATAATTCTATTAAGCAGCATTTGAGGGTCATGTCAGCCATGATACGTGAGCTTGTGACAGTTGGGCACAATTTGACTCAAGAGCAACAAGTACAAGCTATGATTCACTCTCTGCCAAATTCTTGGGAGCAGATGAAGCAGAACAAGATGCATAATGAGAGTGTGAAAACATTTGAGAACATATTGCGTCATTTGGAGCTAGAGGCTAAGCGCCTAAAGGCGACTAAGCCTGATAGTTCTGCTATGGTGATTGTGTCAAGCTCACGTAGAATATCTCAGTTCAAGCGTAGAAAAGCAAAGGGTGCTCCTAAGAAGCAAACAGTAGCTGCGTTAAAGCTTAATGAAACTAGAAATTTTAAGCATAGAGGCGAGAGAGGTGGCAAGAAGGTAAAGGCTAAACTGACATGCTTTAATTGTAACAAAGAATGACACTTCGCTCGGGATTGCCCTGAGCAGAAGAAGGTACTCCCTTAATTTCTCGCATTCAATTCTTTGTTTCTAGTCAAGCATTAATTGCTCATTCTCCTCATTTTTGGGTTACAGACTCAGGAGCAACAGACCACATCACAAGGAATAAAGTAGGGTTCATTGAGTATTACCAAGTACCTACTGGGAGCAAAAAAGTTTACATGCGAAACGAGTCCAGTGTGAAGGTGCTTGGTATTAGCACATACATGTTGGAAATACAACGAGGGCGCACCTTCCACTGTCTTGCTGGAAAGGTAACAAGAAAACCATTTGGGAAAGCCAAAAGGGCATTTATCCCATTACAGCTTATTCATTCTAATATATGTGGACCAATGAATGTGAGGACAAGGTATGGAGCCCCTTATTATATCACATTTATAGATGCACGCGTTTTGGCCATGTCTATTTGATTTCTCACAAGTTAGAAGCATTAGATTGCTTTAGACGGTATGTTAATGAGGTTGAGAATCAATTAGACAAGAGCATTAAGGCTCTAAGGACTAACCGGTGAGTATCTATCTAAGCAATTTAAAGTGCTCTGTGAGAAAAAATGAATTATTAGGCAATTAACAATTCTTGGGACTCCACAGCAAAATAGTGTAGCGGAGAAAAGGAATCGCACATTGCTTGACATGGTTAGATCTATGATGGCACAAGCTAATCTTTCTATTTCTTATTGGAGAGATGCTTTGTTGACTGCTGCCTACATCTTTAATCATGTGCCCTCCAAATCAGTTTTTTCTACTCCATATGAGATGTGGACTGGCGAAAAGCCTAATATGGGCAATTTGCGGCCTTGGAGTTTGGCAACTTACATACACAACACTTCTCATAAGTTTGGGAAGTTGGGCCCTAAAGGAAAAAAGTGTATCTTCATTCGCTATAATGAACATTCTAAGGGCTATGTGTTTATTAGGGAGTATCTGGATGGAAGTGTGACTGAAATTAAGTCATGAGACGTGGATTTCCTAGAGGAGGATTTCCCTAGCAGAGGTGAGGTAACTAGAGATGTAAAGCTCTATGAGATGAAGGATCGACATGAAGGCGCATCTAATAGCCTAGTAGAGAATGAGAAAATAATCCCTTAAGCTCCTAAGGACAATGGGAGCAATTTACCTGCCCATGGATTAGATCCAATGGATGAGGATTCTCAGGACTCTTAACTACGTAGAAGCAAACGTGGAGCTATACCCCGTCGTCATTTTAAGATTGAAAAGGGAGCATTCATGATTGCTCCGAGTGATAGATGGGGCTTAAGAATCTCAAAGAGGCTCTCTCATCCCCTACTAGTAAAGAATGGAGTGTTATAATGGATGAAGAAATGGAGTCTATGAAGAAAATCATGTCTGGGACTTGGTTGATTTGCCGCAAGGATGCAAGACTATTGGGAACAAGTGGGTTCTCAAAATCAAGCACAAGGTGGATGGTTCCATAGAAAGGTATAAGGTTCGCCTAGTGGCGAAAGGCTACACCCAATTAAAGGGTGTGAACCATAAGGAAACCTTTTCACCAGTTGTGAGGTTTGCCTCTATTCTCCTAATTCTGGCCATAGTAGCTCAGTTGGACTTAGAGCTATGTCAGATGGACGTTAAGACTGCATTTCTCAATGGAGAATTGGATGAAGAGATCTATATAGATCAACCAGAGAGCTTTGTGGTAGTAGGTAAGGAGTGTAAAGTTTACAAGGTTCAACGATCTATTTATGGCTTAAAACAATCATCCAGACAGTGGAATCTGAGATTTCATCGAGCCATTGTTTCAAATGGGTTTACGATGATCAATGAAGATCACTGTGTGTAAGTTAAGTGGTCCAAAGACATTTTTCTGATATTGTCATTATATGTGGATGACATATTATTGGCTGGAAATGACAAGGAGATGATTGGCGCTACTAAAAAGTGGTTGTTCTTAACATTTGAGATGAAAGACATGACCGAAGCAAGCTATGTGCTCGGTGTTAGGATCCTTAGGGATCGCTCTAGGAGATTTCTCGGTTTGTCTAAAGAGACTTACATTAAGACTATCCTAAAGCGATTCCAGATGTAGAGTTGCAAACCCATTGACACTCCTGTTGCAAGAGGCGAGAGCCTAAGCCTTGATATGGGTCCTAAGACTCTAGAAGATAATGAAAAGATGGTCCATGTACCGTACGCGAATGTTGTTGGAAGCTTGAAGTATGCTATGATGTGTACACGCCCTGACATTTGTTATGCAGTTGGATTGGTGAGTCGTTACCAATCCAACCTAGGACCAGCCCATTGGAAAGCAGTTACGAGGATACTAAAATATCTTAGAGGGACTGCAGATTACACACTTTGCTACCAAAGTTCAAATCTTCGTCTAGTTAGCTATTGTGATGCTGACTGAGAAGGAGACTTAGATGAGTTTAAGTCCACTTTAGGATATGCTTTCATGCTTAGCAATGGTGCTCTTTTTTGGAGCAGTAAGAAGCAATCCTATATCACCTTATCAACTATGGAGGTTGAGTTTGTGGCTTGTTCATCTGCCGTTCAGGAAGCCATTTGGTTACGGAAATTCCTTCATCATTTGGATATTATCACACACACTTCAGACCCAGTGACTATCCATTGTGACAGCATGGCTGCACTCGCTTACATTAAGGATCCTAAGTACCATGAGAGAACTAAATGCATTGATGTGAGGTTCAACTTTATTATAGACATTATGGCGCAGAAAGAAATGATCCTAGAGCACATCCCTACGAGTCGTATGGTTGCGGACCCATTGACTAAGCCCATTGCTAAAGATGTTTATCTTACTCATGTTAGGGTTTTAGGGCTACGTAGGTGGTGATATATATGTATTTAGTTGAACTCTTCTTTTTGGGGGGGAATAGTTATGCCATTAGTATTCATATTTGTTTCTATTACACATTTATGTTTACTACTTTTTGCCATGGTTTGAGAATTCGCACACACAGAATAAATAAATTTGATGTTAGCATATAAGATTGGCTCACTCAAACGAGCAATCGCCCTTAGCGCTAGGTAGCGAGCAAGGATGAGACTAGTGGCTTATTATATTTAGAGCCAAAAGAGAGGCTAAAATTATCCACTATCTATGTCGCCTTGGTTGGAGCCAAGATGAGGTCTTATTAGAGACCGACCATGGATATGAGTACCCACTTTTCATGATGTGCCTGTTATGGAAAGCCAGGTGCGAGATCTCATTTGATGCTTGAGAGGCGAGCAAATAGAGAATTCGAGTTAGACGCTAGGAAGCGACTTGTGCATTTAAGAGCAACTAGACTAAGATTTGTACGGTGTATGAGTTTAATATCACTCTTTGGAAGAGTAACTCCACTGTACCGTGCATTTATATTGCATGTGCTTAACGACCCATTAGCGAGGTGAGAGAATGGATCTCTACTTCCTCATCATGTGAATCCTAAAAGTAATTTTTTTTCCCAATGGCTTCACTTTGTGCCTTTTATGACCTTTGGCTATGTCATAAGATGAGGAGTTGATGTTTGGCTACTTTGGTATGTTGCCTGCAGTCATGTATGATTCGGCTTTAAGAGACATTACTGGGAAAACAGTCAATTTCGAGCTAAATGATATGAGGGTGAAGGAAAGATCATTTAGTTCTACATCTCTACTCTATATTCACTATCGACAACTCACATTGCTCTATATGGGATGCTGATTGAGTGTGAATATAATGCGGGACCTAGGAGGGTCAAACATGCTCTTTAAGGGATTAGAGATGTTTTGGACCGATATAACTAGATGGGTCTGGGTACATGAGACACTATTTCTATTCTTTTTAGATTGATGTCCCTATGCTGGCTCATTTTAAGTTTTTAGTATAGAGCTCCCACATGCAGGTGTTTCTCAGCAGTCCATGGTTCATTGGCTAGTATGGGATTGTTCAATATTTGGGGAGATTGAGATAGAGTTGTGGCAAGTCATGCCAACACATGTGCGAGTGAGAGATATTGGAAATTGAGTCGGGTATTGGACCCGGATTTGGGCGTCCATGTGGCATGACCCATGGCCCATTCAAATTACCTATGTAATTTGAATTTGATTTCCTGATTATCCTATTTGTTAGGATAACCCACTATCTATCTACATCTATCCTATCCATAGGAGATATGGATAGATAGTTATATATCTGATTATATATCTGATCTATATATAATATCAGATACGTTATGTGTATACCAACCCCATAACGTTGTTCAATATTCTCTCTCTAACTCTCTCTCATTAGAGAACGATGAAGCCTTTGTACTGTGACTAGAGTGAATGATACTCATACCGTAGTATCACCCCATTACTGGGTGTTTTTAGTTTGTGCTTGTGAAGTACGTAATTTACCCGTAAGATTCTTTGTTTTGGATTCTAACAAATAAGGTATGCCCAAATTCGTTTATCTGCTGCGTTTATATATATCTTACCGGCTTAATTAACCAAATTTAATACTAACTAATTTAATTTTATCCTAATCATGCTTAGTCTAATTAATTCCCCACTAATCATATTTAATTATTACTAATCCTATTTAGCAAAATAGCAAACAACATAAAATGGTCAAGGTTGTTAGACTAAGGTCTTTAAACTCCTCACTTAAGGCATAGGTTCATCTTAAGGTTTTCAAATCAAGTTTCAAACTATCTCCTTAACTCTAGGCACAAAAAATACAAGGCCTATACATAACTTTTAACCCCTTCTCCTTCTCAATACTAGCCGGCCTAATATTACACAAGTATAGAATGCATGACTTGAATGCATAGACAAATAAGTAAACATGATGCACAAATGGGTCTGATTGTCACAAAATTGTCATTAAAACTTACAATTAAGAACTTTTTCTGTAACAAATTTTTCAAATCGTTGTTGAAAGTTGAAACTTAGTATTTTTTTTTTTGTAACGATTTTTTTAAACTGTCACTAAAATTTATAATTAGTGACATTTTTTTGTGACAAATTTTTCAAACTATTACTGAAAATTGACAATTAGTGACTTTTTTTTAATAGTGTTTGATGAAAAACACCATTAATTATCATACGACTTATTGGACAATAAGTCTACCTATTAGGACCTACACGTAAGTCCTTCATTTATTAATGGGTAAATTATGCAAATGGTCCTTATAGTTTACACAATATATCAATTTGGTTCCTGTTTATTTTAATTTGCTTGATTTTGCTCCTTAATTTAACTGATTGTGGCATATTGGTCCAATAAATAATGGCCGTTATGTTTGGCGGATGAAAACTCAAATAATGTGTCAATTTGGTCCACGTAGTTTACACGATGCGTATCCCTTTCAAAATCGAGCAAATTAAAACAATAAGGACTAAATTGACACATTGTGTAAACTACAATGATCAAATTGACACATCGTTTGAACATGTGACAACTTTCCGTCCACTAAACCTAACGGCCGTTATTTATTGAACTAATATAACACAATTTGTTAAATTAAGGGTAAAATCGAGTAAATAAAAACAACAATGACTAAATTGACACATCGTATAAACTATAGAGATCATTTGCATAATTTACCATTTATTAATTAGATCATTATATGTCTTTTGGAATTTATTTCATTCTCTAATTTACTTTTTTGAACGACTTATTGTTGGATATGCATTGTATTAAGTCTAATACTTTTCTATAAAAATAATAATAAATAAATAAATAAATTTTAACTTATCTATGTATTATAAGGAAAGGGGATTTTTGTGAGAAACGCTCTAAGGCTTCTAGATATCCAACCTCAATTTCTTATAATAAATTATTCATATGTCTTACATAATTTTTGGATTAAAAAACAAACAAGTAAAAAATCTTAAAACCTGTCTCCTAAGATCATTGCCTAGAAGATGATCTTTTCCTAAAATCAAATATAAAAATACGGTTTGTTGATCTTCCAATTTATTTATCCATCTTCTAAAATCTCTACTTAAAATTCTTCATTCCTTAAACTAAATTAAATAAAAATCAATTCAAATTTGTTTAATTTTTTTTTTTTTTTTGATTGATTTTGCTTCCTTATAATTAATTTGGAAAAATGATTTGGTTGTTTCCCTATAATTAAATTATTTCCCTATAAATAAATTAAACAAACTTATTTGGTTTTTTCCCATACTAAATTTGTAAATTTTTAAGTTTAAAAAATAATTTAAAAATAAAAAAATTCCATGATCTATTATTTAGAAAAGGAAAGATGAAGAAGATCCTTGTTGTGCACTCTTTCTCTAATTAATTCTTTCTCCTACCCCCAAAATCTTACTCGTCATACATTACACCTTCTCCAAGTCATTCACATCATCTTCATCATATAAATATTACATTCACGCAATGATGCAACTCATTATTTTTTCTCTATTTTTATGAGACAATTAGAGGTTAGTTAATATATAATCTCTTACATTCTTTAAACAAACTCTTTCATCATTTAAGTACATTTTTTTTTTTTACTTCTGTCCATTTTTTGTTTTTGCATTATATATTTTATGTATCATTTGTCTCTTTACTTTCTATTGACCATTATTTGTTTTTTTTTTTTTGCTTATAACCATTTTTTTTGTTAGAAAATATTATTTCACTAGATTTTTTATGCAAATTTTACCCTAAAATGATGTGATAGTGTCATTTGTATAATAAAAAAATATGTCAATAGACTTTTTATTATAAAGTGATAGATCAAAATCCAACCAAATCATTATTAATAATATTTTTGTATTGATTTTTATATTTGTATATCACTATTCTTTTTTTTTATTTAAAATATTTTGTAACATCATGATATGTGTTAATTGACAATTGGTATAGAGCATTACTTCAAAAATACCTAATAGTTTTTTCTTTAATATTTTTATAACTTCACTTCAATATTTTTATCTGTAATTGATTTTGTTTAAAAATATCAATTCAAAAATATTTACATAAACAAATATCTATTTATTTTTGTTTGAATTGATTTTTGTTTAAAAATATTATAAAAACATATATAGTTGTCTAGATTAAAGCAAAGTTAACCATATTTACAACACTATAAAAAAAAATTACATTTACTCTATTTTTTCAAAACTATTAAATATGCATAAATATGTACATTTTATTATGAAAAAAAAAATACTAATAATGTATGTTTACCAATTTAAAAACCATATTTAAATTGATCAAGTGACACTTCAATTTGTGTTGTTTGACATAAATCTAACATAGATTAGGTAGCTCGATCATCTCATAAAATTTAAAAATACCCTTACATTTTACAGTCAACTTAAACTTATCATACTTTATCAATTGACAAATAAATTTTTTCTAATATGAATATATTTTGTCTAATGTACTTACTGAAATAAATATAAAAAATTAAATATTTCATTTCAATTTTTTTTTGCCACATTGTCTTAAAAATAAAGAGAAATAGAAGATGAGTAGGGGAGACCAAAAGAAGATGAGATTGTTACATTACTTGACAAATTGTGGTAAGATGAATTATAATTACGAATTTAATTGATAATGTAATTATACTCGACCGAAAGTATAATTTTTGTAATTTTAAAAAATTCATTTGTTTTAATTTTACCAATTGAATTATTATATATCTATTTGTTATATAATACTTAGGACAAAACATTAATAGTAACAAAAAATAAAATAAAATAAAAATTATGTAACTCATGTCATGTTTGGAATGTTAAAATAGTTCAAAAATCTTTCTACCAATTTGAAAAGACCAAGCAATTCTTGTGAGTGAGTGCATAGGTGTTTACACATTTGAAAGAGTAAAACGGAAAATTTAAATAACAAAAAAAATATTTACATTTTCCCATACAATTAAAAAACTCATTCCTAAATATATTTTTAAAAAAATTTTAATCTCTTAAAATAATCAAAAAATCACTTAAAACACTAATTTCAAACATATATTTTTTAAAGTTAAAACTTACTTATTATCATTTGTTTTTTGTTTTTTAAAATTATTTTTAATTTATTTAATAATAAATTTATCAATCATTATTTAATCACATACATAACATGGATGATATATTAATAATAAATTACACCAAGCAAACCTAAATTCAATTGCGTTGGAAAGAGGTTTCCTCTTAATATATTGCGAAGATTTTTGAAGGATCAATTTTCTCAAATTTTGAGTGCATATAATGAACATCTCATGGGTTCATCATTAGCATGAGCAAAGCTTTCGGTTCCACCGCCAAATATTTCTCAACAAATTGACCAACTTTTGAATTTTCTGTCTTTAATCTTAAGATGATAATAATGATATGATGATAACTATGCAAGTAGTCATCCTTAAATGACATGATATTTACGGTTATAATAGCCCACCTAATTGAGTTCATTATTATTGTTATTTGATAAAGCAGTAATGGCACCGTTTGGAAAGTGATTTTGTGAGTTTTTTTAGTTATTTTAATCATAAAAGAAAAAATAGGTTATTTTAACACAACAAATAAAACATTATATTCAATTTATAATCATTACACTCTTCTCTCACAAAAAAAAAAAGTTAAAAAAGTTAAAAAATCAAAAAATTATTTCCAAACCAAGCTTTTTAGACCAAGTTAAAATAATAAAAAAAAGTCAAAAAGACAACTACTTTCCAAACCAACCCATAATAAATAATTATAAGGAAAATGTTTGAGGGTCACAATTTTTGTGGCCACAATGGCTCAAAACTGTCAAAACGACGTCGTTTTGGGTGTAAAACATGCCAAAACGACGTTGTTTTGGCAATTTTAAGCCATTGTAGCCATAAAAATTGTGACCCTCTAACATTATTGTAATTATAATTAAGGAATTCTAATTAGAACTTTAATGATGTAGCAGTCAAAAAAATAAAATAAAATAAAGATACATATATCTCATCATAAGCACTTGTTTAGAGTTTCCTTAAAACTTAAGAATTAAAGTTCTAAAATATTTTTTTTTTATAAAGTCATGACATGATGAGCATAAGAGGGACATGGGTCAATAATTTTTTATTTTTTATTTTTTATTTTTTATTTTTGGGTACATCGGAAAATCATGGGTCAATATTTGAACCGAAAGAAAGGGGCTTTTTGATGTGAGAGTCCATTTTCTCATCATCACTTTAAAGCATTTCTTTACTTTTATTAAAAAAATCGGTCGGGGTGTTATATACATTAATTAATATATCAATTAGTATAATAATATTATTATTGATTATATTTATTATATAAATTATAAATATTTAAAACCATATAAATGATATTATATCATCTATTAACATATTAATGTGTATATTAATTAGTATATATAATTTTATTCTAAGGATTTGGCTTTGGTCCAGTCCACCATCGGACTAGACCGTGCTGTTGGGCTTGTGGGGGCCACCACGGGTCCCGTTTTGAAAATCTGAATCATTCAATGTGTAGAACTCTTCGAATATTATATGCTTGTAAAAAATCACGTTGATTGGATATCAATAGCTATGTGATCAAATCAGTTTTTTGTCAACTGTTAATTTATTCACCGTCTATTTTTTTATACAAAACTAATTTGATCACATAGCTATCGATATCCGATCAACGTGATTTTTTACAGACAAATAGTACTCGAAGAGTTCTACACATTGAACGGTTCAGATTTTTAAAACAAGACCCGTAGTGGACCCTCACGGACCAACAACATAATTCAATCTGATAATGGACTGGACCAAAGTCAGACTTCTATTCTAAATATATATATATATATATATTATTCCCCATTTATTTCGTCTTGAATTAATGCTCTTTTATCAGTTTTTTCAGTAACCTGACTTTGGTACAAAGGTCACACTGCCCTAAAATTTGGGATCACACTGCCCTAAAATTTGGGCCGTAATAAATCTATATGAAAGAGTGGGTCCGTCAATAATACATGTGTGTATGTACCTAAAGCTGAGTATTCACGTCCTCGTAAATATAGTTTGAGCAACAAAGATAGAGATCACTAATTTTGGAACTCTAAAAAGACCACTAATGACATGGTACTTAATAAAAAAAGAAAAAAAATACAACACTAAGGCCAAACCATCAAATCATTCCTGGTGAGACCCACTGCCACATCATTAGTGATAGCACTAATTAGTGCTCTCACTCATTTTTCATAGTTTGAGACTTCGTTTGGAAATAAAATTTTTTTAATAATTTTTTTATTTTTTTAGTTAAAATATAATATATAAAAAAAAAAGATTTATTAGAAAATCTTTTTTGAATTATTTGTATTGTATTATAATAAATCCTATTATTTAAACATTTGATCTACTAAATCCTAATTCTCGTACTTAAAGTATTTTATGGACATTTCTACTCTTACAAATATTTTTTGAACAGTTAGCAATTTAGTAATGTAAACATTTATATTTTGTAATGTGAATATTCATATTGACGTGTGAATGTTCACACTGACAGTATAAAAATTCACATTGACATGTTAACATTTACATTGATGATATGAATATTCACATTACGGAACATTCACACTGTAAATATGAATATTATTAGGAGTATTTTGGTAACTATGTCACTCATAGAACTTATTAGAATATAAGAAAATAATGGAGACTAAATGAAACATAAGTAGTCGAAAATAGATTTATGAAAAAGTGCCCTATAAAAAAATTAATATATTTGAAATGACCTTTTGAATTTTTATAAAAAGATATGCAAAAAGTATAGAGAAATTTTTTTTTTTGACTTTTTAATATAGATTATTATCATTTTTATTTTTTTAGTGACATTTTTGACTTTTAAATTAAAAATGATATTGTCAAACGAGACCTAAATGCATCGATAATATCATTTAATTAGGTACTGACAGTCAATAAAATATTATAAATAAGATTAGACTTATTAATTCAGTTAAATTGTCTTTATTATAATATGAGATTTTTAAAGTAATATTATTGTTTATATCAAATATTTATTCCTCCCACACAAGATTAATTGCTCCCAAAAATGTATTTGCCCCTATTCTACATTATGACACAATTTTATGTTTAATTTGAAAAGAAAAAATTAAATCAAATAATTATAATGTGTAAATGATGAAACAAAGAAACAAGTTTTAAGGGCAACGGATCTGTATGCCACGCCCTACTCATTAATTCTCTACCTACCCAATTTTGTTAGGTAGTGTTTGGTCCAATTCTGTTAAGTAGTATTTGGTTTATTGGAATTAAAATGGAACAGAATAATGATTATATGATAATATCTATTTTTAAGTTTGGTTCACAAATAATTATATATATTACAAATAGAATTATTAGTTATTATTATAAATAAGTGGACAATTTATAAAATGATAAAAATTCAGTTAGCCAAACGTAACATAAATTATTTCTATCGCTGTGGGACTTGTTTTTTTCTCAGTGTAGGTTTCCTATTCCAAGGGTCACAAACCCTATATGATTAAAAATAAATAAATAAATAAATAAATAAATAATAAAAAAACTAATTGTTGATGGTTATTTACAGAAAAACTATCTTCTTTGCTTCGACAAAACATTAGGACTCAGAAGCTGAATAGTATCTTTACTATGGTCTTGTTTGGCCCGTGATTGTTTTAGTTTAAAAGTCAAAAAGTTTTAAAAAAATTAAAAAGTCAATAATTTATATCAAAAAGTCAAAGATTATATTTTCTCTGTACTTTTTGCACATTTTTTCGTAAAACGTCAAAAAGTCATCCCAAACATACTATTTTTTTTACCTCATATTTTAGCCAAAAAGTTACTAAAATAACATGTTCCCAAACGAGATCTTAGGGTTGTTTGGTACAAGTTTTAGGAGGTGATTATAATTTATTTTAATTTAAGAGTTTGTGTCAGATTATTTGGTGTAGTTTATGTTTATAACTTATAAAACAAAAATAACTTAAATAAATTGAAAAAAACTAATTATTTGAAAGTTAGGGAAGAGATACTTTTAACTTTTGCTTTCTGATTATCAGTTTTTAACTTAAAAAAACTCCAGCAAACAGTGACATAATATCAACACCAGAATCTATAGATTATTAGAAGTTAAAAGCTAATAATCAGAAATAAAAACTAAAACCACCTCTCCTCCAGCTTCTAGATAATCAATTTTTTCTAGTTATTTCGGTCTAATAAGCTATAAGTATAAACTGCATCAAATAGTTTGACATAAACTTTTAAATTAAAATAAACTATAATCACCCCTTTTAAGTTATAATAAACACCCCCAATGAATCATAATCAAGTCATTACTAATATCGTAATAAATTATAATCAAATGCCATAAAGATCATACCTGGATCATATTATAAAATTTTCCATATTAATGTTGATAGTAAATTGAAACAGTGAGAGATAGATATTCAAGATTTTTACCACTACTTATACTTCTCAACACTCTTGTTACTAGGACTTTTTCAAACTTGTATATGTTGTTGAAGCTCCTCCATGATGGTGCACCTGTCTCTCAATCTTTTACAACCTCCACGGAGGTAAAAATTTGTGAATAGAACAGGACTCATGATGATTCAGAGATGGCTTGAGCCACCTTAAGCATCCCGTTGATTATGAAAAAGAAAACTAAAAGGAAAAAGAGGGATAAAATGACAGTTTCATTCCACGAAACTTTTATCCTAGGGTGTGAAGGCGTTATTTTAGTGATTTGAACACATAGCGCCCAAGTCACAATGGAACAAACTTACTATGGTGCCAAGGCCTACAAATTCAATACAAAAACACATGTACTTGACTTGTTTAGTAGTTTTCAAAGCTTGAACAATTATTCGTTCAGGATGTTCTGACATAGTTAAGGTATGAGATTATTTATCCTTAAATTTTTCTGTCTTTCAATCTCAAGACATTTATATTTATTGGATCATGTCTTAAGTTTACCGCACGTTGAAATTTTTAATGATCCAATGATTATGAGTTCTCTGAGAAAGGGGCTAAAGAAATTTAGAAACAGAAGATCATTGACTGTTGTTGGGTCTTTTAGGGCTAGGGAGCTTTCTTCCCACTTCCTAGGCTATGAAAATGTGGAGTATGTGTTGGCCATCCTCTTGCCTCTTGGCCTTTGAAGTGTCACCTCCAACCTCCAAGTTGCAAGTCATTGAGGATTTGATCATGGAGGTGCCAAATAAATGTGTTTCCAACTGGCAAAATTGCCAAAACAGAGTTCCATGGCCAAAAGGGCATTAGCTGATTTCATAGATATTAGGGCATCTCCAATGAGTGTGTTAATAGGTTTGTTTGGTAAGAATCAACTCAGCTTGTGTTGATTAACAAAGAAGCATATAACTAGTTCAAAGAAAACAAAGAAGCATATAAAATTTTCTTTGAGAAATGTTAGGGGTCATGAAATTTTTTTTATGAAAATGATCATGAAAGATTTGTGACCCTTAGATTACCTTGATTAGTGTGTAGTGTTTTATTCTAAGTGTAATCCAAAGGTCACAAATTTTTCATGATCATTTTCATGAAAGACTTTTCATGATACCTAACATTGTTGATTTTCTTTTCAACTAGTGTGTGAGTGGGCTAGTTAAATTAGTATTTTGTCATCTAATCATTTAATTGTGGCTTAGACAGTAAACAAATTTGGAAGGGAGAAGGGAGAGGGGAGTGTCTGGGGTAAAAGTGTAGGAGATATGCGCTGATGCGTGAATGGATGTGGGTTTTTGTTTTTTCTTTATTCTTTATTATGGCTGGCACACATAATACGTGTAATTTAAGTAAAATAAAATTAAAATGATAGTACAGATATATAAGATATTAAGTATTTAGGACGAGCAAAGTCTTCAAGATATCAAAATAGACTTGTTCATTTTATATAATAGTATAGATATATAATAATGGAAAATATTATGGTATACATCTTTTAAAGAGTGTGTACTATATGTACCTTATAATTACAAAAGAAAATAGTATAATTTCATACTTTCTGAGTCAAAATAAAAAATAAAAAAAAATCATAACAAAACACAAAAAATTCGTAACTCAATAACTAAAAATAATGTCATAACTAAAAAAAAAAAAATCGTCATAATTAAAGAAAAAAATGACGTAACTAAGAGGACATATGATATGTGATGTGTATAATAGAATTCTCCTATAATATATTAAAGTGAATTTACTTTCACTTAACCTACATTTTAATTACTTCAATAGAATGGAGATGGGTAGCTGTTGCGGCCATATTACCCTATTCCGGGATCCGTTTTGATAATTCGAACGGTTTACTTTTTAGAATATATTGAGTAGAACATATCTACAAAAAATCAAGTTGATCGAATATCGATAACCCTTTCATACACTCACATTTGTATTCAGTTTTATACTTCAAATTTCATTTGTCATTTATTTTTATAGATAGAAATGCAATTCGGTGAAATAGTTTACGATATCCGATCAATTTGATTTTTTTAAGTATATTATACTCAATATATTCTAAAAAATAAACGGTTTGGATATCGAAACGAACTCCAAAATGGGCCCATATGATTGCACAATAGAGACTATTGTGTCCCCGCGCAACAGCCACTCCATTTCCCATTAGAACACTAATTCACTCTTTAAATTAATAAATACTTAATACATAAATTTGAGTTCAATTATTAATATTATTTTTAAAATTAAAGCAATTTCATTGATCACGTCCTGAATGTTATTGGATACAAAGCGTGGCTTATTTTAGGCCTCGTTTAGGGATTATATATTTTAGTCAAAAAATTATTATAAGTTACATTACTCTCTCTATTTTTCTGCATATTTTTTTATAAAAAATCAAAAACCTACGCAACCACACAGGCAATACTTCTACGCAAGTTTTTTCGGCGGCAAGTCTTCTCTAGTAAGCCTTGGACCAGTTTGCACTTTTCCAGCTAGATCAGTTCGTACAAATTGATCGGTAACATAAGTCCAAACATGGCTAATTTGTTTAGTAACACAGGTTTGAACGGGGATAATTTATTTGGTAACACAGGTTTAAATATGGATAATTTGTTTCATAACACAGGTCCGAAAGGGGCTAATTTGTTCAATCACACAGGTCTAAAATTTAGCAACTTCTTCAGAAAGATCGCTGGTGAGAGAAAGATCATTGGTGAGAATACTCGTCAGTAATTTGATCGACACCATCGGTGTTCGATTTTTAGTCACACAAATCATCGGCAGAGAGATATTGTTAATAAGAGAGCTCATCGGTAGTCCGATTGCTGGCATCGATGCTCGATTTTCGAAGGGGTTTTGGAAGGAAGTGGACTGTTAGGATTTTGGAAGGGTATAAGGTTTCTAAGAAGGGTTGTGCTAGTGGCAGGGTTGTGCATCTTGGTGGGTGTGGTGTTTTGTAGGAAAGATAATTTTGATATTATGTGGGGGTTTTATAAATTTCTCAATTTTGAATTTTGTAGGTAAAGATGTAAATAAATGAAAAATTTAAGGGAAAAATACACTTTATCTCCTTTATATTTAGTCACTTTCTTACTTTGGCCTTTAAAGTTTAGTTTTTTTCACTTTGGCTCTTCATGTTTCCATTTTTTCTCAATTCACTCTTAAAGCTAACTTCTGTTTAAAATTAAATAGAAAAATATCATGATAACTGTCACATAACATAAAAATTATATTATTATATTGAGATTTGAGTTTGTATCAGAGGTATGATTTATATATAATAAAATATTTTTATATTACATGACTATTAATGTGTTTTTTCTGTCTAATTTTAAATAAAAATTAACTTTAGAAATAAATTAAGAAAAAATTAAAATACAAAAGGCCAAAATGAGAGAAAACAAACTTTAAAAATCAAAATAAAAAAATGATCAAACACAAATGAAACAAAGTGTAATTTACCAAAATTTAAAGTAACAATTGAGGTATTATTAGCCGTACTCTTTCCCAAAACCACATAATTGTCAAAGCAGATAAAACACTGCAGTGATTAGAGCCCAAAGTCAGGATGTGTTTGGCAATAAAATACAACCACCACATTTAACTCAAGCGTGGGTCACATTCTGGTTAAGGTTTGGGGTTTAAATCCTAAAGTCACATGTTCAATTCCTTTCTCTTTTGGGCTAATCTCCTGGGCGAAACATAGTTGGTTAGGAGGTTGGATTTCAAGTTGTCTAATCAGTACTTGGTGTAGGTTTAATGTTCCCCGCTGTGCGAGTCTTGACTTAAGCGGAGCTTGTCTTGAGAGGTCGGGGCAAGTTCCCAGGTTATAGTCTCCTCGCTCGGAATGACTAACATGACACCCTGGTAATCTCTGTAAGGGGCGCTGCCTTGGACCTATGGGAGGGTAGGGAGGATTTTCTTGTAACAAAAAAATAAATAAATAAAAATAAAAATACAACCACCAATCAAAATAATAGATTTGTAAGATTAAATTTAATTATTTAATTATTATGGTGACTCACATATGACAATATGAATTATAAATTCAATAAGATTATCCTTTCATATTTTAAGTCATATGCTATTATTTGATTTAATTAATAGATGGAGTAATTTTTAAGTTTTCTACTTTGATGGCAAATGGAATAAAATTGAAGAAGAAAACTCCTCTCCTCTCTAACTATAAAAGTATTTTTAAATCACCTATCAATTCTTCTGATATAAGATATTTTAAAGAGGGTTAAGAGAGAATTTTTTTTTTTTTTACTAACATTATTATTAGCTTTATATTCAATCAATTTTGGATCACTCAACTAATCTAGATATGTTATTTATTTTTCGCATTATGTTATCATTTTTAAAAATAACAATAGTTACAATTTTAAATTATAAAAGTTTTTTTTTTTTTTTTTTGTTACAGGAAAATCCTCCCTACCCTCCCGCAGGTCCAAGGCAGCGCCCCTTACAGAGATCATCAAGGTGTCCTGTTAGCCGTTCCGAGCGAGGAGACTATAACCTGGGAACTTCCGAGTGAGGAGACTATAACCTGGGAACTTGCCCCGACCTCCTAAGACAAGCTCCGCTGAAGTCAAGACTTGCACAGCGGGGGAGCATTGAACCCACACCAAGTGTTGACTAGACAACTTGAGATCCAACCTGAGGTCCAACCTCCTAACTAACAGTGCTTCGCCTAGGAGATTGGCCTAAAGGGAGAATTGAACTTGTGACCATGATACTTAAACTCCAAGGCATTACCACAATGCTACAACCCATCCATAACACCATAAATTATTTACATTCTTCACCTGTTTTCCTCTCCATTCTCACTCCTCACCCCCTCAGCGTTCTCTGGTCACTGCTGTTCTCAGTTGAATTTGACGGCGAAGGAAAAAGAAAATAAATAAAATAATTTTTAAACAAAAATTTTATAAAAAAAAATCTTATCAGAAATAGAATCATATAATAGTCACATACATGTGTTAAATAATATGTTAAATAATGCCTGTGTTTGGCAAGGGCTTTTTCAGGCTTTTTTGGCTATTTTGGCCACAAAAAACAAAATAGGCTATTTTAGCCATAACAAACAAAACATCACATCCAACCTATAATCATTACATTCTTCTCTCACAAAAAAAGTCAAAAAAGTCAAAAAGCCAAAAAGCCCTTCCCAAACCAAGCTTTTTAGCCCAGGCTAAAATAGCCAAAAAAGCCAAAAAGCCAAAAAGCCAACCCACTTCCCAAACGGAGGCAAATATGTCATTTTAATGAACCTTTTATTTAAAATAAATACTTTTCACATATCTTATGTGGATAAGATATATATTACAATAAAATACACTATATTTATGTTTAGTGTTTAAAAAATAATAGTGGATACATTTATATCGGTAATGATACATCCTACTAAAAGTGGTACTAATGAGTTGGCAAATACTTTAAATAAAAAATAAAAAAACAAGACACAAACAGTAGGTCCCGTCCACTGCCACATCACTAGTGGTGCTTTTAGAGCACCACTTTTAGTGGTCTCAAGCATTATTGCATTTATATTTGTGATATCTATTAAGATACAAAAAATTTCTAGTGTAAATAGTACTTGAAAAATGCTTGGGAGCACTAAAAAATGATCACTAGAGGGAGCACTAATGATATGGCAATGGGCTCCGCCCACTTTCTATGCCTTGTTTTTATTTATTTATTTATTTATTTGCCATTCTCAATGTATTAGTGCTATTAGTAGTGTATTTTTATTTATTTATTTTTTTGTCATTCCCAATGTATTAGTGCTATTAGTGGTGTATTTTTTAGTGGTCTAAATCATTGTTGATAATACTTATGGGTGATTTGAAAAGTTAGTAAAAAGTTGACTATTTTTTTGTCATTAAATGTATAAAAAATGTGAGAAATGATATGAATAAAAATAAATTAAAAGTTAAAAATTGATTTTTTTTGTTTTTTATTTTATTTATTTTATTGCTTTCCAAATGACCCCTTAATATATAATTTAGGCCTGGTTTGACATGTCTTAAAAAAGACAAAAAGTCAAAAAATTACTCAAAGAGTTAAAAAGTTATCACTATTCACCAAAAAAATATTAAAAAATTAATTTTACATATAATTAAATTTCAGTCAACTCTGACGTCCGACAAGCGAAGCTGACATTTTGGAAAAATTGCACTAATTTAGGTGCACAAATAACATGGTGTTGTTTGGTCCTTGGGGGCCATCATGGGTCCCATTTTAATAATCTGAATCGTGCAATGTGTAGACCTCATCGAGTATTATATGCCTGAAAAAAAATCGCATTGATCGGATATCGGTAACTATATGATCAAATCAGTTAAAATTTATAAAATGGATGATGTTATAGTTAACGGTTGAAAAAAAAACTAATTCAATCAGATAGCTATCGATATCCGAGCAACGTGATTTTTTACAAGAATATAGTACTCAACGAGTTCTACATATTTACCTATTTTGATTAGCAAAACAGGACTTGTGGTGGGCTCTCACGGGCCGAACAACAACTCCAATTCAATACTCAAAAAGCAGGGAATCATATCCTAACATACATGTTGTCTTGAATTTATTTCACCGTACTGCCTATTTCATCCTAATCTTCTCCAATATATTAATTTATATAATTTTTTAATACATATTTTTTCATAAAAAACTAAAAAATTATTACAAATAATCATATTTTTTTCTCAATTTTTTAATCTAAAAAATTAAAAAATACAATCATTTTGGACATCTCAATCCTACAGTGTTGGAGAACTAAACAAGAGAGAGGGAGAGAGGGAGAGACTTTCAACTGTCGTATGGGAAAAGACCCACTTCATCAATTCAGTACATATATATCTCACAATCTTCAACGAAAAACACTAAAGATTTCATCACAGAACAGAAGAGCCCAGGCTGCGTCTCATCTCTCTCTCTCTCTCTCTTCATTTTTTTTTCAAAGAACAAGTAGTCTTACTGTGTATTGCAGGAGAAATGTTTGTTCAAGGTTCGCTTAACTTGTTCAACAGTCCACTGTAAAAGCATCACAGGTTCACACTAGAGCTCCAAAGGTAGCATTTTCAGTTCTCTCTCTCTAAATCTTTGTTGGGTTTTCATCAAAACTCTGTTTTCCATCTTTCATTGAGTCTGCCATTGTGCAGCATAACCTTCCTTCTCTTGTTGAACAGCCTTGTCTACAATCTCTTCAATCCCTCCAACACATGCTATTGGGTTCATGAATATTTCATATTTTCCATACTCTTATTTGTTTCTCAAGTAATAAAGACAACTCAGTGCACGAAACTCCTACTAAAGTAGGATTTGGAGAGGTTGTTTCTATGCTTTGAATCCAGAGTCACCAACAACGCTAACAACAAGCTTTATTGTTGGACTTAGCCGTCTTAGCAAGTAATCACTAGAAAGATATAGGATTCCTGAGCTCGGTCTAGGGGAGAGGTTGTTTCAATGATTTGAACTCCTGCCACCAAAAACACTAACAACAAGCCATACCGTTGTGTCTAGCTACCCTTATCAAGTAAAAAAGATAGGATTGATGGGGCGGTCTAGCTTGTTCTTACTACTATGCCTTTCTTTGACTTTCTTTATCATGGGTAGCCATCAATTACAGTCCTCACAAACCCAAATACTTCTTCAGCTGAGGAAGCAATTGGAGTATCCAAAACAACTGGAGATTTGGTATAACAACAGTACCATAGATTATTGCTATTTGTCATCTCCACAAGTGGACATCACATGCCATGACAACTCTGTCACTCATCTCAGAATCTTGGGTGACAAGCCCAAAAGGGTAGTAACCAACTTTCATGGATTTGCAATTCCTAATCAAACCCTATCAGAGACCTTCTCTATGGACTCTTTTGTAGCCACCTTGGCAAGGCTAACCAGCTTGAGAGCTGTTACCCTGTCCTGTTTGGGCATTTGGGGTCCACTTTCTGACAAGATCCATAGATTATATTCACTTGAACATTTGGATTTGAGTTCAAATTTTATATTTGGTTCTGTTCCTCCTAAGATTTCTAGAATGGTGAAGCTTCAAACTCTCAAACTGGATGGAAATTTCTTCAATGGTACCTTCCCTCATTGGTTTGATTCACTACCAAATCTAACCAATTTAAGCTTGTCAAACAATGAGTTCTCTGGTAAATTACCTGATTTAACTACCTTAACTAGCCTATGTGTACTGGATTTGAGTCACAATTCCTTCTCTGGTGAAATTCCCCGGAAATATAGCCGATTGGTTTGGCTTCAACGCCTTGATCTCTCATCAAATCTTCTAAAAGGAACACCTCCAGCTGCAATTTTCTCTTTTCCCAACATAACTCATTTGGATATTTCATCAAACATGTTGAGTGGATCAGTTCCCACCCATTTGACTTGTGGAAGTCAACTTCAGTTTGTCGATGTATCTAACAACAGGTTCAGAGGCTTGTTGCCTTCTTGTTTGAGCAATGCATCAGATAAGAGAGTTGTTAAGTCTGCTGGGAATTGCTTGTCAACTCATTTGGGACATCATCAGCATCCAGAATCATTTTGTGTGGAAGTTCATATGAAGAGGAAAGAATCCAAAACAAAGGATGTAGTAATATTAGCGTGTGTCATTGGAGGAGTTTTCGGAGTTTTTGTGCTTTTAGCATTCAGCTTTCTTGTTGTTAGCAGAAAATACTGCCCACGAGGAACGTCGGAGCAACATTTGCTGCATAAGGATGTGCAGGACAATTCTGTGACAGGCTACTCCTCGGATATCCTAATGAGTGCAAGTAAGTGGTCATCCATTGCCAAAAGCTCTCTTTGAACCTTTTTTTTTTTTTTTTTTTATTTTATAAATTTTTTGTTTCTAGTTTGTAAATATAATTCTTCCTAGTTTTAAGTGGTGTCCTCTTTTTTTTCAGGGTTTGTTTCTGAAGAAGCAAAGCTAGGCATAGAAGTTATGCCATTGTGTAGGTTGTTTTCTTTGGGAGAATTAATGGAAGCTACAAACAACTTTGATAAGTCTACCTTAATGGGTGAAGGTTCTTATGGGAAGGTAACATTCAAAACATATAACATGATCCCATGTTCACTACGGTCAAAAGGGTCTTGCAAGCAAGTGCCCCTAGGGCACAAGAAAGTGACGAAAATGGGATAAATGCAAGACATGTTTCATCACTTTCAAAACACTTTTTATTGTTTTCGAACTTTTTTTTTTCCCCCGACCTTTTAACAATTTTCAAAAACGTTTTTCACCACTTGTTAACAAATACCATAGTTAAAATTCCTCTCGCCTTGGTTGCTATATTAGTTATTTCTTTCACAATCAAAGTAAGTATAGGTATTAACCTTCAAACATTACATGTATTCTCTGCAAGCAGCAAAAACAACCAGAAGTAAACTAGCAAACAAGTGTTGTACTATTTGGGTGTTATTTTTACTTCACTCCATTTCTTTCAGCAGAAAATGTTTATGGAAAATATTTTCTGTATTTTTTTATATTTGATACAACAGAAAATGGAAGTCAATGAAAAAAAAATTCAGTTGACCACGGAAACAAGCATATTTGGACAAACTAAATTCTTACCAACGCCACTACACTACCACCACCTCCACCTCCACCAACCTACTACCACTATCGCAACCAAATGTTGTTCTACGAAAAAAAAAATTCATGGCAAAACATTTTCCGCCAAAATAAATAGAGCATTACTAACCCCATAGTTACTGCAATGGCATAAGTACATAGGGGGTGTCACATATGACAACATGGCTATTATCTACTCTGGAATAAGATCACATTCCAAGCTAGACAGTTAGTTACTCTTAGTTGAGCTCCATGATTGACTTGAGTACTTGGGCTTTTATTCAATTTCAGTATTACCTCCTAAACTCATCACTTCTGTTTTGGCAGCTTCACAGAGGAAGATTAGAGAATGGGACACAAGTAGCCATTAGATGCCTGACTTTGTCAAGAAGATACACAATCCGAAATCTTAAACTCAGATTGGAAATGATTGCAAAGCTTCGGCACCCACATTTGGTTTGCCTCTTGGGCCACTGCATTGATGTTAGTCGACACAACGAATCTAATGCAAGCCAAGTCTATCTTATATATGAATATGTGCCCAATGGGGATTATCGCACACATCTCTCAGGTAAGCTTAAAACATCAAATCAGCGACAGTGAACCATCAGAATATCCATATAAATTATCCAAAAACAAGTAGTCTCTTTTTTGTTATGTTTTTTCCTATCACTCTGCTTTTAAATGGTGTTGATGATTGAATGCTTATCAGCTTTGAAATGTTGTGAGAATTGCACAAGAAGGGAAAAAGTTTATAGTAGAGGTTGTTATGCAGAGTCATTGTTTGAGCAGAAAGCAGGCTATAAGCATGGCAATAATCATATCAGATTCTCAGGAACCAAACAAGAAAACTAAAGAATGAAGCATAACAACCATATATTTACATTTTGGTGATATTTGATCACTGATGTATGAATGAATCAGACAATGTATCTCCCATCTTTCTGCAAATTACACATTTGCGCGTCTGATGATAGTTTCCAAAACCATGAAATGCAACGAAACCTCCTTGTGACAAAAGCAGAAACCTGAAAAACTGAAGTTTGATTAATGGGATAGGAGCCATGAACCTCAGTTTATGAGTTAGGTCAGATTTTTCGCTTGGAATCTAAATTGTTTTGCAAATTGCCTATGTAGAGAATAGTCCAGAAAAGGCCCTCAATTGGTCGGACAGATTGGCAGCTCTAATCGGTGTTGCAAAGGCAGTGCACTTCCTACATACTGGAATAATTCCCAGTTTCTTTAACAACCGATTGAAAGCTAATAACATACTGCTGAATGAGCATCATATGGCAAAGCTGAGTGACTATGGCCTTTCTATGTTTGCAGAAGTTGATAAACCTGAGGTATGTCTCTCTCCCATTGTATGTAGATTGGTTTGGTTTGGCCTTGCAATAAATCTTTTTGTCCTTACTCCCTAACTGACATCACTCAATCTCTTGGTTTTGTAGGCAAAGGAAGATTTTCTTAAATCATGGTAAGTTCTTTCTTTGATTAAAAACCTTATTTTCAATAAAATGGAATATCCATTGGACTAACTGGAAACAGGGGCGGAACCAAAAATGTTGTTTGGTGAGAGCAAGTACACAGAATTCTTTACTATTTGATGAAGGAGATTGAAATAAAAATCAAGAGTTAAAATCAAAGGACAATAAAAACAGCAGATGGGCAAATTCAAAATAATTTTTAAAAGATGGGTAAATTTTTGTATTTTCCAAGCTCTCTGTTGGGCAATTTTGAAAAACTTCTTAGAAACTGTAGGGTAAAAAATGTAGCTTTTCAAAATACAGAAACTAGAAATTGAAATCTATATGTTAAGGAAGAGGGATGATGTGGAGCATGGGTTAAAAATACAGAAACAAGTCTCTTTACATGTGGCAAGTAAGACTGCGAACATATGACCCTTCACAGTCCTCACTAGTCTCATGCACTGGCTTCCCTGCCCTTATTATGTCAAGGAAGAGATGAATCTTGGCAAGCAAGTTTTCTTTTTCTTTTTTTCTTTTTTCTTTTTTGCAAGTTGAGTGCATTAGTAGCTGTATGTCTTCATAAATGTGTAATTGTGATTACCCAATCTTTTGCAGGCAAATGAAATCGTTAGAGGATGATGTTTATAGCTTTGGATTCATATTACTTGAGTCAATTATTGGGCCAACCATATCTGCAAGGAGGGAGGCGTTTTTGCTAAATGAAATGGTATTCACTGAATCTCATCATTTTGATGAACATCATATTTACAAGTAACACCTGACTTGTTTAGATTTCAAGCCGAGCTCAAAAGAAAGAAAAAAAATTCTAAAATGTATTCAAGTTTGGCTTGTTATGTAAAGAATCCAAGTTCAATTAGCTTGATTCGTTTTATAGCCCTACCTGCATTTTCTCATGACGCCTTTGATTTTTACGAATGGTGATAAAAAGCTTTTCCCAGGCCCTCTAAGCTTGTCTTCCCAACTTTCATTAATATCTATAGAGATCAGTTTAGCAGGTTTGTTATTGATGTGACAAATCCTGCAACTGCTTTATGCACTTTGTAGGTGTCCTTCAGCAGCCCAGATGGCCAAAGGGAGATCGTGGATCCACTTGTACTGGCTACTTGTTCACAAGAATCGCTGTCAATCGTTATCTGCATAGCGAAGAAGTGCATTTCTCCAGATTCATCTCCTCCGTCTTTCGAGGATGTACTCTGGAACTTACAGTATGCAGCTCAACTGCAGGAGGCAACTGTTGATGGTGACCAAAGATCCGGGGCACAGTCACCTTCATAAAGTTGTTCTCAGTGATATGTGCCTCAATATTTCTAGCTTTCACACACTTTGCCTATAGTTTTGTTGTTGGAAATTGTTATGTATGTGTATTTTGTATGCATGTCTATTAGTCCTGACAAAGATCAAAAGGTGAGTGATAAGTTTCTGTAAATTTTCTATGTCATTGAGCCTTCAGATAAACTTATGTGTATGACAGTTATGTTCTTTTAGAGCATGTACTCTTGTGACTGGTATTATTTCTTGATCTGCAAAGTTGGGATATATGGTTGTAGCAGAACCAAAGTACCTCTGAAGAGTAAAGTTCTTGTCACTAACGTTCCATTTATTTGGACAGAATATTTTCTATATATATATATATATATTGTATTTGATATAATGAATAACAAAAGTCAAACGAAAAATATTTTTAATGATCAATGAAAAGCAAACCTATTTAAGCAAAAAATGTTTTCTATTTTTAAAAGGCTGAAAACGTTTTATAAATTAAACCAATGTTACTAGTAGCGAAACTAGAAATTTAACGTAGAAGAGGCACAAATTAATCACAACATTGAATTTTTTCTCCCAATAATGAGATATTATTAAATTCATACATTATTTTATTTTTTCTCAATCGGTGAGATCTACAATTATCATGACTCATGAGATTGATTTACATCAACTAAATTCTATTAACCCGACAAGAAGATAAACAAAGAACTGAAATTACAATCTATAAGTCCAACACTATCAACTCAACTGAAAGAAATAACCAACTAAACGAACTCAATAATGGGTAATAAATTATCAATTGATTAAATTCTTGCTTTACTTACAAGAATGACCAAAAAATAGAATAGAACATTTTAAAAAATTTAAAAATACAAAGAATTTTACATGATTTATGGAGGGGCACTATTATAATTTTATTTCTGATAAACAATACATAATTTTTATGTATAGAGATACAGCAGTGATTTAGACCCCCTCAAATTTCAACCCCCATCAACCTCCACACACACGTGGCGGGTGGTGATTGGAGGAAGAGAAAAAAAAGAAAAAAAAAAAAAAAAAAAAAGTGACCAATCAAAAAAGAAAGGGGGTCAAAAGGGAGTGGGGGAAAGGGGGTCCCAATCTTTATTCATAGAGATAATAGTATAATTATCAAAACTTTACGGGGCACGTGACCCCTCGTCCTTAGGTGACTCCATCGCTGAATGTCACCACACTACCATCATCACTCTTACTTTCACCACCACACCACCATTACCACAGCCACTGCCACCATCACCATCACCACCACCATCACCACCACCATTACCATCACCGTTGCCGCCACCCCACCGCCACGCCACCACTTCCACCTTCACCTACCACCACCCCCACCACCCAAAATAGAAAAAAACAAAATATTTCAGAAAATATTTTCTAGAAAAAATAAAATTGATTAAAAAATATTTTCCACCCAATCAAACTGAGCATAAGATTCCTTTTCTAAACCCATATGAGGCGTTCATTGAAGGGAAAAAATACATATTAGTGGTAGTTTGAAAAAATAATTACAAATTCATGAAAAATGTTAAGGTTTTAATTATAAATATATATAAAATTTACCATTAAATTATAATAAATTTTTTAAAATATCACTGATGCGATATTTCCCCTTCATTAAACCCTCTTTACCTGTTTCCAACATAATCACTTGGACCAATCTGAAGAAAATCTTACTGAGCTATGGTTCCATCATAGCTAGGGTTCCCATATATCTTTTTTGTACTGTCACACTGCTTTCAAATTCTGTGGTGCAAGTTCTGGCATGGAAAATAACTCCAGGGGACGGGGTGGGGGAAATATTAGCTTCAATTCTTTTCCTGCAATAAATTGTAGTGAATCACAATTGAAATGTAAGATTCACTCAATTTAAGATTCATTTGTATGAATCGAATTATTTTGCTTAAAACTTGTATCAAATCGTATTGTAAATCGTAAGATTCTAACAACTATGACTTGAATTAATACAGGAAACAAGCAAGTTGCAAAGTCTAATTGCCAAAGCTATATTACACGCTTGCATTGTCAAAGATCTCTTACAGGAGACAAGGGGAAGGCTTGGATCTTCATCTTATACAACCCGTACCCCCCTCGTAGAAAACAAAAAGCAAAGGTAGGATTATACTAATATGCCAAGGAACTTTGGTGATAACTCTTCTATTTGCAATATTCATATTTACAGCAATGTCAAAGCCTGAAGGGCAGCAGAAAGGTCACTGGGAGATCACAGCCAATTTGATCCAGAAGTCAATCTAGAATGGGCAGCATTAATATGCTGGAGATGTAGTGTAGCCAAAAGCCCTTGCCAGGTCTCTCTAGGAGCACTGCCTACTTGAAAATCAATCAGTTTCTTCTGTTTCTTGTAGTAATCTTCTACTGGCTTCATCTGAAAGAAAGTTTTAATTGACAAACCATAAACTTTACTTTTAAGAGATACATGTAAACAGTATATGCAATTTAAAAAATGAAACCAAGAACCTAATAAATTTGCTCGGGTAATACTGTTATTCCAGCGGAATAAAATTAAAATGCATGTGTGGCATTTATGTTGGACCAAATAGTAAAGAAATATTCACAAACAACTGGAAAAGTATGATTTAAAACAAGGAAATATGGTTACATAAATGACAAAGGAAAATAAAAGAGTCAAAATTTACATGGTGATAAAATCATATGAAAAATAGTACACACTATGCCAAATAACAGGACACAAATCTTGTGATTTACACACGCTTTCAAATCAACAAGTGTAAAATCAGCAAAATTGATAACTTTCAGAGAATGTAATAGACTAGAGATTTTAATGGGCAACTGCTCAATTTGTTTTTGGTTTTTTGGTTTCAATGGAAACAGAAACATGCACTATCGAAACAGTAAGTTATCATCATGAATGTATTATAAAATATACTCCATGAGGCATGGACAACCCAGCCTATTTCCCAGAAATATGCCCCTCAAGCGAAAAAAAAAAGAAAAAGAAAAACATAACTTTTCCATCACACTGGAGGAGTACAGAATTGGTCATTGAATCAAGTGTAAACTTTCAACCATTGAAAACAGTGTCTAGGCTCCCATTTTCCCTTCTACCCATCAGATAATATTCTTCTACAAGAATAACAAGACAACTAATTCAAGGTCCCAGCCTAACAATATAACCTCACGGATTCAAGGGCATTAATCCAATAGGGAATCCAAGAGAAATAAGAGAATCTGAAAGCAACAATTGTTTCCTTATATGGATGTTAAAAAGATCAATAAAGTTGAGAGACAGAGAGAGATCAAATATAATACAACAGCACAAGAGCTTCCATTTAATGAGTTAGCAACCTATGAAGCAAGGACACTAGACACGGTCATTTCAAAAAAATGGGAACAAGGACACGGCGGGGGACAAAGCAAAATTTATTATTGTTTTAATATATATTTTCTATGTAGATTAATATTATATTACCAAACAATCAAAATTAATAAAACTAACATTAATTCAATATATATAAAAACCACTACATTTAAACAAATTAATAGATTATCCATTTACAAAAAAGATATTATAAATTCTAAGAGCCTCAACAATATTCTTTTTTTACTTTCTTAATTTTACACCCAAAATACATTTACAAAAATTTAAAAAAAAAAAAAAAAATACCCCAGCCATGTCCCTTGATGTGTCTAGATTTGGACACGCGTGTCCCTAGCAAAAACATAATAAAATTAAAGGGACATATGTGTCCCCGGGTCCAACACCACTACGGTGCCTATTTGAAGTATCTGTGCTTCATAGTTAGCAACCCAATTTTTTTGGGCTTTATCCATATTTTACTACCTCTCCAAATCCCTCTTGTAAGTGGGAGCCCTCGTGCACTGGATACAACCTCTTTTTTTTTTTTTGTTCTTTTCTTTTCTTTAGAAACTTGATAGCTTCCAATTAAGGCCACAGTATCTAACACCTTCACCATATTCCCCTTCTATTTTGAGATTAAGATCTCATTCTGGTGCCAATTCCTTATCTTCTAGGGCAAATGAATTAATTATAAAAGAATTTCTTTGTATTAAAAAAAGGAAAAAAATAAAAGAATTCCCATATCGGAAGCGGTTCCCCTATTTAAGTAAAGAACACTCAACTTCTTGAATTAAACTTTGCTAGAATATATCAATAGAAGCAAATCATTCTGCATGTAGCATTCAGAAATTTCATCAGAAGGAAAGTAATGGTTGAGGGACAGTTACAAGAAGTTACGAAGAGAAAAGTGTGAAATTCTATTTCAAAAGTGACCACTTCCAGTGGGGGCCCATATTCAACAACAAATTTATTGGTCCAAAGTAAGGGGAGATGGCTATACCAACACTCCATCTCTAACAAAGACAGGAAATGCCAGTTCAGGACACTAAAATGTAGTGAGAATACTGAAAACATGCAATATGTTCTCCAAATCTAGATTTTTCTTTTTGAATACATTCTCCAAAACTTAGCTTAACTATTGCATCATACCTTGAAAAGATAACACAGATGTCATAGAAAAGCCATCAAAAAGATAAAAAAAAAACAAGAATATTTCTCAACGATGATGAATTGAAAATAGTAAATACTAATTAGACTTTCCAGATTATCTTACTACCTCAAATTAAAGGATATTATATTACTGAATCCTAGTAAAATGAAATATGTCAGTTATTATGGGCTAAATAGTCGAGGAAAAATTCAAAACTGGGGGATTTTTTTTTTTTTTTTTAGATTAGTAAAACTGGGGGAAAGGGATGACACTATGCTGAACTAAATATTATAACAGAGCTAAACATAAAAGTGAAACGTACTAAAATCTTTTGATTAGAAGGAAAGGCATTTGAGATTTTTGGAATACCTGCTTGGCATAGAAATGGGCTTTTCCTTTCCAGGCACTTTCTGTATTACAAAAGGAATATTTTGATCGTGTGTCCTGCGAGGCCATATCAAGAGTTGCAGAAGCAGAGCTGCTGAAATGATCAGATTGATGAGGATGGGAAAAGATGCTATCTCCATGGTGTTCCAGCAAGCAATCCTCGGTGCATTTAAAATTCACAACCAGATCAATATCAATAAGTTTGTCAAGGATCTCCTGTAAATACAAAGCAGATTCATTATTATAAAAGTATAATTTTCCATCACATTTGTACCCTCTAAATAGGCAAGACAACATTGTCAAACAGCATCTTAATAATTATGCTGACTCTGTGAAAATCCTTAAGCTGATAAGTTTAGCTCTCTTTTAAAGTTGAAAACAAAACAGAACAATGTGCTTAGCATTTGTGCCCAAAAAGTGTTTTATGCATTGGCCTTGTGGCATTCAATTAATATTATGTTTGGTTGTTAAGGAAAGTTAGAAAGGAACAGAAATTTCTTAATTCACTTCTTCTTTTGACTTGTTTAGTTCCCAAAGTGAGCAGAGGAAGTAAATGAAACTGAGAAAATAAATAAAATATTTTATCTTAGTCCACCAATTTGCTCTCTTACTTTGTACAAACAACCATTCATTTTAACTTCCAATGCATTTATTTTTATTTTTATCTTTTTACAAAACGAAACAACAAAAAAAAAAAAAAAAATGAAAAAAATAGACTCCCTCCTACTTCTCTTCTTTTTTTTTTTTGTCCTACTATATTTCTTTCCTTTCTCTTCTCTTCCCACAAAATCAGCCACAGCCTACTCCTAGATATTTATGCAGTCAATAATGTTATTTGGTTGCTCAAGGTAAAGAAATATAAATGTGAAACTTGTTTAAATGTAAAAATGTTAAATAACTCACATTCCACAAAGCCAAAAACTTGAACTAGGCTTAGTTGAGCGTATAGTTTTATCATTCAATCCAAGATGATCAATGGTTGGGATTTCTTAATCTTCACTTAACCAGTTTTCTTCTCCTATCATCTGAGCAACCAAACGGAGGCAATGGCAACTAAATGAAGTCTTGGTTGATGTATACAAAACAAAAAATTTTTTAACATCAAGGACTTTTGGCTTACAGCTTGGATTTGTGTACGAGGAATTCCATCAAGAATAAATCCAGTTTCTCCTTTGTAATACCCATCTTCCAGCCTCTTTGACAATAGCCCAAAAATGATCTCTTCTGGAACAAGTTTCCCCTGGTTCACCGAATTTGCAATCTAAAAAACATGAACTAAGTGAGCACGAGATCGTAACTCTGTTGCACCAGAAGTGTTAAAATCAACAAGTTCTTAATGTCTGTCTTATGATTAGAAAGCTATAATGCAATCAAAGAGTAGGCCCATAAAGAATGGAGGCAGCCAAGAAACAAAGCGTGTTTCTTTGGAAGTACAGATATTTATCCACAAAACCATATTTCTATCAAATACAAATCTAAAAATTATCAAACAGAATTCCAAAATGTCTCCAGCCATCCTATAAATGAAGCAATTTGCTGAGCCTAACAGTACGGTGGGAGAATTTATCTTAGAAAAGGTGGGTATTCAATAAACAAGTATCAACGACCAAATGCCATTTACCACTGTAATTCGGCACACAATTATTGAGGTACCCCAATATTTTGCAAACTTACAAACTTGAAACCTAGCAATCACTATTTTCAAGTATCAACTTTATCTTCCATAATTGGGATATGAGGCTTGTTGACTTGATTTGAGGGTTTTGATAAATAAATTATGACGACGACAGCTAGAAACAATATGGTCATATATCTGCAACCATACTAGAAGACATAGTCACTCAAAGTATATTTTTCAGCACTTAAAATTACCAAATATATATATATATATATATACTTTTTAAGTAGACGAAAAAGGAATGTAAATCAAAACCATGGGAACTTAATTGTTGGACATCAACCACCAAATTGGGTTTTGTTTTGGTTTGGTAGTTGATATCCCAACAAGAAAATGGTTGTGAATTGAAAATTTTGGTAGTGGTGGAGTGCAAATAGAAGCTCGTCAAAACCAAAACCGTCCTCTCTATCTCTGTCCTCCAAAAAAGACCAAGAAATCCTCTCATAAAATGTATAGAGTAGTATGCACCTTATAATAGCATAACCCCATATTTCTAAACCAAAAATGTCATAATTAAACACGAAATCAAAGATGTTATGAGTTATAACTAAATCATTGATTCTTGATCATCGAAAAACGTATATCAATCCAACACTAAATTATAATAAATTGTTTTGATGAGATTTTCAATTGAACAAACAGAGAATTGATTATTGAGAAGCGAGAGAGAAAGAGAGGAGTAAACAAACTTGTTGGTAGAGAGGGGAACGAGGGGAGAGGTCTTGACGAACGAGGGATGCCATGGAAATGTGAGGAACTTGAAGAAGCTTAGAGAGCTTATCGGCATAGACGTGCTTCTTTGCACCTGGATTGCCAATGAACACCCACTGCACTCCTCTCATCCACAACGACCCATCCGAATCCAAATCCAAATCCACCATTGGCGCCAACCCCCCTGAATTTGACTCTGTTTCGTAGTAATCGTGCTCCAGCTGTTGCTGTTGCTGTGGTTGCGCCGCCGCGCCGTAGGATCGAGTGGTGACGAGTCGAAGAAAAAGCTGCATAAGAGGAGGCGCTGCCACCGCTTTCAGGTGGCTGAGTGCGGCGGCGGAGGCTTTCAGGCGGCGGATTCCGGCCATGGTTTCCAAGTCCAAGTGAAGGACTTTTCCTTTCAGGACACACACTAGAGACAGAAAGCTTCAGGGGCTGTATGGATGGATGGATATTTTGGCCTTTTTGGAAACTTGGCTATTTAATTTTTTTTTGGTAAATTATAAATACTGATTTCTTTAAAATACGAATTGTCGTGTGTTTGGAGAAATTATAAATATTTTTTTATCATAATTTTTTATTTAACAAAATTAATTAAAAAAGTAAAATTTTCAAGTGTTCACCTATACAGTAATAAAATTATCTGAATTATTAATTGAAATAAAATTTTAATATTATTAAAAACTGTTAATTAATTTGATGTTTTATTAATAAAATGACCTATTTATTATGAAATTAGAAATCTTAGGGGTATAATGTAATTTCTAAAATTACAAGAGATAATTTGTAATTTAAATAAATCTCAAGGGGTATGTTTGTAATTTATCCTCTTTTTTTTACTATTTTAATTTGGTTAAATAATTGTATTTAGAAAGTTGATTGATTATTTATTTATTTATTTATTTTTAGTTGGCCTTTATTTGTGCTATTTTAACATATTGTGGGTGTTTGGGAAGTGAGTTTTTTTAGTTGTAAGATATTATTGGAGATTTTTTTTTTTTTTTTTTGGGAAGATAGTTAGGTTTTTTTGTGGTTAGATGTGATATTTGTGAGAGAAAAAGTGAAATGATTATAGGGTTTGACGTGATATTTTGTTTGGATTGATTTTTTTTGGTTTTGTAAAACATTTGTCTTGTAGTGAAAAAAATAAAAAAAAACCCAAAAACCAACTTGCCAAACACTGCCATTATCATATTTGGGTCATAATTATTTTATCGGTAGTGCTATGCATTTATTAATATACTAATTAGTGTATCAATAGAGTGTTGCTATTAGTACCTGCCAAAATTTTTTGGACACCCATTTTATAATTTTTTTTTTATTACAATTATACCCTGAAGTAAAATTACATTAAAAGACATTATTAAATGGAACACCCACCTATCAATAAGAACTATTACTCTATAATATTGGACACCCATCCCTACCCCTACCTCCAACTCCAACTATACGTGTTCCATGTTTGTAAACCCTAAACCTATTGTTTTTCATAACCAACTAATATAAACCCTAAATCTATTATTTTTCATAATCATCTTAAATCCTGAATGTGTCATCCTCATCACCATCATCAACGCTATTGAACTTGAAAGTTTTGCTTCAAGTATAACGTATACTTCATCACTTATTTTACTGTGTAGAGCAATGGAGGACGATGACAACAATTCTAGTGAGACCAGCGTTCCATTAATAAGTTTATCTATCTTGTATTAACATTCTCGGTCGTTTTCGGCCGTTCTTGTTTCGTTTGAGTTGTTCGGTACTGGTTTGCTGACTATTAGAATTATGTTCGGTAATACAATACTGAACATAATCCTTTCGTTCAATACATAGGTTCCGAACATTAATGCAGATAGTCAGTTATGTAATTTTCTTTGTTAAACTAACTTAAAATGGAAAAGAGTGAATTGCAATGGATTTAAGTTATGTATTTTGAATGGATTTAATTCATGTTATTTTAAGTTGTGAATTGGAATGGATTCAAGTTACACAGTGATGAACAAATTTTGTTTGGACATACAGTGCTGACAGAATCATTATTGTTTGACAAAACAGTTCTGAACAAAATACATTTTTTTGGCTAAACAGTGGTGAACAAATTCAAAATCATCACTCGAATCTGTTGATCTCCTATCGAGATTCTTGAATTCAGGACATTTAGATGAAAGCTTTAATCTGGTTCTTCTGGCTTGTCTCTAAAAACCCAGATGTAGAAACTGAGATTCTCAAAGAAATCAATGAGAAATCCGAAGCTCCGATCTACGAAGAAGTGAAAGACATGGTTTACACACACGCATCGCTGAGCCAGACCAGGAGACTCTACCCACCCATCCCCATTGACTGAAATCAAGCTTTAAAGAATGATGTGTTGCCAGATGGGACAGTAGTGAAGAAGGGTATGAGAGTGAATTACCATACTTACGCAATGGGGAGGTCAGAGGAACTGTACTGGACCAAAGCTCCAAACTTTGAAGATTGAGTGAGTCAGGGAAGGAAAGGGATGAAAAATTAGGTGGGTGTGCATTTCATTGTGAAAATATTATGAATATGTGTAGATTTGGTAATAAGTGGGGTGTCCAAAAAAATATTATTAAAATTTAGGATTTAGGATTGGGGTCCAAAGAAATGGGGGGTCCAAAGAATTTTGGTAGGTGCTAATAGCAGCACTCGTATCAATATTAGTTATGATATTATTATTGACCATACTCATTATATAAATTACAAATATAAAAAACATCTTAAATTATGTCACATCATCAATTGTTACATTAGTTAATACACTAATTGGTGTATATAACATTATTCTTATTTTATTTATGTCATATTATTTCTCTACCACATCATTTTAAATTCAATTTATATTTTACATTTTTTAGTAAAAAATTTAAAAATATACTAATCTAATACTTTCCAAAACAACTTTTTAATTTGATAATTGTTAGAAAAAAAAAATTGTAAATTGAATGTAACATTATATTTTATTAATTATTTTAATCTATTTTCTTTTAATGAGTTATTTAATCGTAACCCTTTTCCGAAACACCTCTTTAATGTGTGGGATTTGTTTGATTTAAAGTTAATATAATGTTATATATAATCATTGTTTTTAGGGTAACTCAGCAGCACTCTCTTGAAAACTTTGATCTATGTGAGTAAAACTATGTGCCCAACATGGTTATTAGAATCTTGATTCGGATCTTATGATTCTACGATCTTATGATCCATTTGGGCACAATCGATCTGGATTGTGTAAAAAATCCCTTATAGGTAGGATCTTTCGATCCTGGTAATAGGATCTTATAGGATCGTGAAATCCTGATCCAAGTCCGATTCTATCCGATCTAATTTATAAGCCTTGTTTTATATTGTATAATCTATTTTATTGTAAATTTTATATTTGTCATCTAAATATCAATTTATGTACTCCAAATTAATATTAAAAAAAAAATAGTTTGAATTTAATAAACAAACTAGGAAACAAACATTTAATATAATACCAATTTTATTCACCAAAAAAAATATAATACCAATTTAAGAAAACTAAGTAGTTAAGAAAACAAACTTAGCTTTAGTGGTGTCTAAGGAGGGTAAAATGATTGCAATTTTACCCTAATTTTTGGAGAGACAATTTTCGTGACTTGAACCCGCTCTATAAGGGATGCTAATAACAAACCTTATCATTCAGTTAAGCCGCTCTTTTAACTTCTCAATTTATTTTCATATTCGACTATGTTAAATATTGTTTCTTCACTTTTTATGCATATTGTAAGTATTATGTTATAAAATTCTTCTTCTTCACCTTCTTTTTTAATGAATGCAAAACTTTTGTTATCAAGTTTTCTATTATGTAATATTATATTTACATTTTACATGGAGTATTATATGTTTCACAGTATCTTCACTTCTCTTTAGTAGAATATAAGCTTATTTTGTGTATACATTTTAAGAAATGTTTATTTAAATTAAATTATTATATAATTTGCCTTTTTCAATAGGATCTTACGATCCTCGATCCGATTTTACGATCCAATCCTATAAACACCTCTAACGATTCAATGTAGTATCCCGATTTTAACAACCTTGGTACCCAACTTGATAACATCAAATAAGTTTTCATTCTGCCGGTAGAAATTGGGTAATAGATCTGTGTCATATTCACTATTTGAATTCTGGACCGTGTTACAAATTGTTCAGTTGTTGTAATTTGTTTCATTGAATTGGTCATCACAGTTCACATCATCCATCATGTTATGTAACTCAACCTCAAACGTCGATATTGTTAAACTTGAATGATTTAGCGAGGCAAAACATGTTTTTGCATATCGGCATAATTGTCCATCATGAATTTTTTTGAGAAAATATCATTTTTTTTTTCAAATTATCACGCGTTTTTCACGTTGACTCCCATACTTCGATTTATTTCAATTTAGTATCTAAACTTTTCGCAAATTGATCAATTAGACCCCTGCCGTCACCTTCTGTTCACAATTAGACAGAATGTGCTGATGTGGGAGACAAATTGATTTTTAAAGTATAGTTTGGGGGGCAAATTGATTTTTAATTTGGGGGGTAAATTGATTTTTAAGGTATAATTTTGGGGTAAGATGAAATTTTAAATGAACTTTGGTGTCACATCAGTACATTCCGTCTAATTGTAAACGGAATGTGATGATAGGGGCCAAATTGATTAAAAAAAATGTGAAAATTTGGGTGTAAAATTGATATTAATTGAAGTTTGGGGATCAACGTGAAACATGAGTAATAGTTTGAAGGACAAAATGATATTTTCTCAAATTTTTTTTTTTTTGGTCATACCACAGCATCTTGTAAGATATGAGCATTGACCTAGGTGTGAAAATTTTCCATCTTTTACATAAGTTGTCGACCAACTATGAAAATGTGAACCCATCCATACCCTTGATAGTAACATTGTACAATCCAGACGTGTACAACAACATAATGTCCATGTCCAATGTTACAAACAGGGCACATCATGTACCTGCAAACTGATCACATCATAATCATGGCCAAAAACTTCAAATATCGATCAGGATGGTTACTTAGAATTAATCTGATTATAAACAAAGCGCATACTGCATTTACATTCACCATTGAAGATGTTACGAACGAAAAAAAATAAAACATATAATCATAATATGAACATTGGTTGTAAACCAACATTACAAAAATATTCAAGCTATCAATTAAGATGGGATATGAACTTGCATCACTAATTGTGAATGTGAATTCATTATGGCTTTTGGGTACTGTGACATATGTTCAAACACTGAACATCCCTAACCCAACCTAACCTTCAACTCATACAGCATTATTGAAAACACTAACCATCCCAATTCCAACACATGAATGTGAAAATAAAATTGTACTAATCCTATTATGAACTTTTCAACTCATACAGCATTATTGAAAACACTAACCATCCCAATTCCAACATATGAATGTGAAAATAAAATTGTACTAATCCTATTATGAACTTTGTAACTTGACGTTACAAAAATGCCCATGATATCAATCAAGACAGAATATGACATATGTTCAGACCATCAACCCTACTCCAATCTAACCTTTAATGCATACCGTATAGCTAGAAACACTAACCACCACGAAATCCCAGGAAAAAAAATGAACATATTTGAACGCCCACCTCGGTACATTCGACAATTTGAGCAGGAAATCAACATACACACTCATACCTCCATCGATCATCCACCATATTCACATCCGTTGAATCAACATTTTCAAAATGCAAGATCATGAGGTCAATGCAATAATCCAAAATCAAATACCCCACATCTTGCTCTATGGAGATTGACCATTCCAAACGTAGAGACAATCTCAATATATATGGGACACCCAAACTAACGTGTATAATGGGAACACCAATAGGGTATAATAGTTCATAATCAACACATATTTACACCAAATGAGATATCATGGAATACATTCATATTTAAATAGGTCTTTTTTAGCTATAAAAAATTTCATAGAACTTTATAATAAACAAGTTCCCATAATAGAGCTTATCACTAAGTGTAACGCCCCAAAATATTTACATGAGGATCAGGTTCACAAGGATGAAACAAGAACTTGATTCAAAGTGAGATAAAGAAATATAAGCTTAAAAATGATACGTTGAGGAATTAAGGGTTCACTCTCCAGATGCGCATATATTCATTTCCACTATAAAGCATAGTTCACAAAGTACATGCATATGCTAGGGGTGAGCAACAAATATTTCGATCTACCCAAACCGACAAAACCAAATCGATTCGCCCTATTTTGGACTAATGCGTGATAACGAGAGAATGATTGTGGATTGATTTTTTCCTATCCAACTAGTTTTGGATAGATGACAGATTTGAGGTTCCTTTGGCTGCAACTGAACCGCCAAACCGCGAGCACCCTTAGTAATTTGTAAGACTTTGTGTTTTCAATTTGTTTATATATTTTGTTTGTATTTTTAATTGAAAAAGAGTTTAGATATTTTGTTGTGTTTTCAATTTGTTTTCAATTTTGAAATCCTTTTATCAAATGGCAACGATTGATAATTTGGTATTTTTGTATGAAAAATATAAGACTTAATTTTGTCATTTAAAAAAAAAATCAAATTAAATAGTTTTTGAATAAAAAAAAGTAATGAAATAGTTTTGATAATGCATGGTTTTCTTATATGTATTTATTATTGGTATTTGACAATTTACTTGATAATCTTTTGGTTATGTTGAGTTGGATTATTATTCTAAAAAAAATGTTGACAAGTTGTTTATGTTCAAAATTTGTAAAAGTTTAAATTGCCAAACCGGTTCACATCCATCCGCGCGATCCGCATCCATCAATTTGACAGACGGATGTAGATTGATTTTTTCAATCTGCCCATCCGACGGACGGATAGAGGTTTCCTGACTGTAACTGAACCGCGAACACCCCTAGCATATGCAACCTATATTCATATCTCAACATCAACATGAACATAAAGTATGTGCATAAGTTCATTAAATTACAAAAGTAAACTAATTGCTTTAGCCATTACACAAAACTAAGACGACATTCCTTTTATCAAATAAGTTGTTCGATAGTTACTATTTAATTACGTCAATGCCCCTAGGCCTTTACATGAAATAACAAAAAGAGCATCCTAGCTCATCAATCCACAATATCAGCCATAAGGTGGCAGCACACCATCTGGACCTAAAAAATGGTTATCCACGAGGGGTGAACCGAAGTTCAGTAGAAAATCTCTATATTGAAGGAATACGCACAGAAATGAAATATAATCATGATGCAAGTGATACATAATATAGTTCCCATGAGATTTCATAATTTCAAAATATTCATAAAAGTATATGTAATTCAATCTATTCTCATAAATTATAAGACCTAAGGTAAAAGCAACAATAATGAATCCCTAGGCTAGTATCTGTCGGTAGCCCTGAATACATGGGCCACCAATTAACACCCAAACTTTATCGGGTATTAGCTGGAAAGAACATGGTACCTACTCTCGCATGGGTTTCTGGTCTTTCACCAAGGACACTCTCTAGCTTAATTCACCAAACTATACTACCTGGATTCATTACTCAACAATAATCAACGAAGTTCAACAATTTGTTTAATGACACAATATACAACTTCTAATCGTCGCCAACAACAGTATCATAGTACAATTTCTTAATCGGTTTAATAGAGTGTACAAATGTTTCATATTCCACATTTCCAAATTAATTTCCAAAATTCACATATTCACAATAGTCAACATACTCAAATTAACAATACACTATTTCAATTTCCAAAATGTTGATTCATTCTTCATTTTCTCCAATTTATGCAATCTTAATGAAATTAGGTTTTCTCTCTAGAAATTTAGGAATTTTTCCAATTATTACATACACTAAGGCATCCTCAATCCCAAGCATGAATTTGAACAAGATAATTGAAAAAGAATAACCTTCCATCACAAAATCCCAAATTTCATACCCAAACCATAGCTCTCAAGAGATATATGCAAAATCCTTTCATATTTTTCATAAATAACATACCACATATTCTCATTCAAGCTCATATTCAACAAAAGCAAGAAATCCCTACTTTAATCAATAAGAGGAGAAAAATCCTAGAATTCGACATTGCCCAAACCTGAATTTTCTTTGATAGATGTCCAGCCCTTGTTTAGCTCAACAAAATAGTTAAAAGGACTAGGGTAGGACTCTTCTTCTATGTAGATGAAATCAAGGCTTGAAGGTATTTTATAGAGAGAGAAGGTGTGAGACCCCTAACTTTTGCAAATCCTAGTAAGGTCCTTACTTTCGAGTTATTATTATAAAAGCCCTTAGTTTCTCGTTTACTCGCAATTTTAACCCTAGAATTGAAAATGCATTCCGGACGAACTCATACAACTCCGGTAGCTTAGTAATTATTTCTAAGAATCTAATATTAATTATTTAACTCTCTAATGATAGATTGATCGCTCAATTTCTGAATTTTGTCGTTTTCGATCAGTTAGCCACCATTTAATTCAAAACGAAGCAACTCAAACCAAATTATTTTTTCTAACACTATTTTTATTAGTTCTACACTTGAAATAGATATACTAATTGAGCCCAAGCCCTCACACTTTATTTAAATTGCACTTTAGCCCCGAATCATTCTTTTTATATATAAAAAGTACAAACCATTATTATATTCTTTATACTCAAAATATCTATATTATATATAGGAGTTTGTATGCAAAAATAATTTGAAAAATCACACAAAATCCTCCCCACATGGCCAGCCACCTTGATGTGTGTATATGTTGTACTTGTTGAAACATATTGCATGAATCTGGGAAGAAAAATTGACCAAGTAACCATGAACCAAGGGATGTGTTTGTACCTTTAATTCTATCCTAGCTAAATCTATAACTAGGTCATGTTTAACATTTAATTAGGCCTCCTAATCACCCCACATTTCATTATACTTCAACTAAATCGAAAACTTTCACATTCTATTGGAACCAAGGGCACTTCAGACAATTCACCTCAATTTTTCTATAAATACACCACTTCCCTCAACACTTTTTGTACATCAAACACACACACGCGCACACACACTCTATATTTTTCAGCAAAGAGGAGAGAAAAAGGAGAGAAAGTGTGGGCTTTGAGAGAAGAAGGAAGAAAGTGAGCAATCTTGCACAACAATCCTTCTAGGCAAACTAGTAAGCTACAACATAACCATCTCTTTTATTTTCTCATTCAAAAACATGATATTAGAGGCTTAAAGTATTATTTTCAAATGTGTATATATGGTATTTATGTGTTTAAATAAGAAGAATTGAGCCTTGATCGCCACCTTGCATGCATTCTCTCTCAGAATGAAACAAAACTATCTTTTTCTATCCACTTCTTACATTATTTTCGAAGACACATCTTCAAACTAAAAATCTGAGTTATTTATATATTATTTAGTATTTTCATCTAAGAGAAGTGGAAAATTACTCATGGTTACCCCCTTTTTCTACTATTTTTCCTATTTCAAGTTTTGTGCACCTATGACTTGGTATTTTCAGCCCATTTCCAAAAATTATAGACAAATACAAAAAAATCCTCTTAAACTCAAATTTATATCAAAACGTTCCTTAAAGTGTTAAATCTCAAGTAAAATTGGTTTTACAAAAAATGAATGAGTGGTTTGAGAGAAAATCCAATTTTTGTAATGGTCGACAAATCTGAACAGCGTTGGAGTATTTTTTTAATAACTAAAATTCTATGGGCCTGTTTGGTAACGTTTACGTTTTCAGTTTATATTTACAAAAATTTTATAAACTGATTTTTGTTTATTTTTAGAAAAACATAAACTACAAACGCATTTGGTTTAGACAAAATATTTAAAAAAATTTACAAATATAAAAAAGAGTGAGAAATGGCAAGTGGCGGCGGGTGGTGGGTGGTGACGAGTGGTGGCGACGGAAGATGGTGGTGGAAAATGGTAGCGAGTGGATGGTGGTGGGTGGGTGGGTGACGGTGGCGGGTGGTGGGTGGTGGGTGGTAGATGACGGGTGGTGGTGGGTGGTGGCGAGTGGGTGGTGGTGGTGGTGGTAGCGGGTGGTAGGTGGTGGTGGCAGGTAGGTGGCGGATGGCGAGTGGTGGCGGATGGGTGGTGGTGGCGGTAGGTGGCCGATGGTGGTGGTAGGTGGGTGGGTGACGGTGGCGGGTGGTGTGTGGTAGCGAGTGGGTGGTGGTGGCAGGTGGTGGGGTGGTGGTGGCAGGTGGGTGGCGGGTGGTGGTGGGTGGTGGCGGGTAGTGGGTTGTAGCAAATGGGTGGTGGTGGTGGCGGCGGCGAGTAGTGGGTGGTGGTGGCAGGCAGGTGGGTGGTGGGTGACGGTGGTGGTGGTGGTGGTGGTGGGTGGTGGTGGTGGGTGGGTGGCAGGTGGGTGGTGGTAGCGGGTAGTGGATAGTGGTGGTGGCGAGTGGTGGGTGGTGGTGGCGAGTTGGTGGCAGGTGGGTGATGGTGGTGGAGGGTGGTGGTGGCAGGTGGGTGGTGAGTGGTGGTGGCATGTGGTGGTGGGGGGTGGGTGGTTTGTAGTGGTGGCAGAAGACGATGGTGGAAAATGGTGGCGGATGGTGGCGGGTGGTGGCTAGTGTTAGGTGGTAAAAAAAAAATAAATTCAAAATTCAAAATGTAAACACATTTTTTGAGTTTACATTTTTTGGCCAAATTTATCAACTGAGACTATTGATTTATAAATCAAAAATTTACCAAACAAGTTTTTATTTGAGTTTTTTTAAATTTTTGTAAATATAAACTGAAAACTGAAAACGCGAGTGTTACCAAACAGCACCTAAGAAAACTATTCCATTTCCAAAAAATGATTATGAAACTAGATGAAATTATCTACAAATCATGGAAAGGCCGAGTTCGGGAAAAATCTGAAAAGCCACTTGATAGTTATCTTTCAAGTAGACTGAATATGGAAATTTGTTATAGTTAAAAATTTCATGTTCTTAGTTGATTAAATGTGCTTCTTATTGTTTGTTCAAGCTTTAGTATGACATCTACATAAGTTTGTGGTTGTATTACCTTAATTTTATGCTATGAAATGCTCGTAGAAGTTGTTATTTTAATTACTTGTTCCAACCTTGACTTAAAACACTTAACACAAAATTGTTTTAACCTTAACTTAAAACATTTAACACAACAGGAAACTTAATACGAGTGATGTTGGGTTTTTGATCACTTGAATAATGTTATGAGATAATGCTGGTGCTATATTTGAATTAATTGGTGGGACTTGTTCCCTAATTAAAGGTTAAGTCTCGCACAAATGGTTGTTTCAAAACCCTTGAATAAATCGGTTGTATTCGGATCCTCGATGTTTATGATGAATAAGGTTGGAGGAGGTTCTAAGCAAGACCCTTATTTTTACCACCTCTTTTAAGGTCCTTGGTTGGTGCTACGCGATATGTAACTGTTGTAGATATCTAACGTAATGTCTACAAAGTAGCAAATGTCACACCCCACTTTTTATTACTCGGAAGTATTACCAAATTCATTACTTAATTCAATTTCAAAGATAACATGCGGAAATAAACTCTTTAGTCTAATAAGTAGAAATAAATAACCATTCTCTCATCCGAATGCAAATTAAATACAACATGAGCATACTGAATAAAATGCCCGAAGGCTTACATCATTAAAGAATCAAGAAGAAGAGTGTAACCGTTTTATATATATGGCATTCCGCCAACACGAAAGAGGCCCCGTGGCCAACAAATAAGAAGATCCAAATCTTATAGCACATCCTGCTTATTACCTGAAAAAGATTCAACAACGTGGGATGAACATATAGTCCAGTAGGGATCTCAACATGGCCCTCAAAAATAACAACTTACAGATAGCTATGATCATGAATGCTCAATCTCATACTAGAATAGTAATGTGACAGTTTATACAAAATATACATAAGTATGTACTTTTCTCGAAAATAGCCATTTCATTCAATGCTATAAGCGATTCATCTTTCTTTTCATTACCCCTTGTTCCCAAACTTTCATAAACAATAACAACTTAGAAAACAATTCCACTAAGCCCATTATTTTTCTCCCATTTTCCATACTTACAACAGATTTTTCCCTTTTTCAAAACATACTTTCAAATACCTAATTTTCCTTCACACTTTCCCAAAATCTCATAATGGCATTTTGGTTTATTCCCAGCACATTCATATCTATATATGCATGCCTTTAATAGAAAGGAGATAACAAATCATCAACATGTATATAATTAACAAATGAGGCAACTTGGCCCTCCAAAACTGTAACCATCGCAATACATGATATACTCAGATAGACTGAGACAATAATAATAAAGCTCTACTCTACCGGCTAAATCAGTTCTCCAGGCGCTAACTGGAAGGTAACGGTACCTTTGGTTATAAGCGCAGTCAGTTCTCCAGGCGCTAACTGGAAGGTAACGGTACCTTTGATTATAAGCGCATCATATAATACTAATAATCACAATACAACAGAGCAAAACCAACAAGTGTAATACATACACATGACCTATCAAGATACATAAGCAAAGTATTAAAGTATATGAACACATAGGTGTGTGAAGTACATTCCCTATCTCCTCCCACACACTGGAGTACATCACCTATCTCCTCCTTAACAATTATACACATATAATGTATCATAGCACTTCATCACATACAGTATTCAATCAACGCCGGTGTAATACAAACACAACAATCCAATACAACAATGTCATCCTCCACCGATGACCAAGGACAAAACCTGTAACGCCCTCGGAAATAAACCCATTAAATATATATAACATCAACATGCAATGTTAAAAAGGAAACAGTTCATTATAATATTCATCAGAGTCTTACTAAACAAAAGCATTACATGTAACATCAAATTAAATGCCCTACAGGCTTACATCTTTCCAAGCCAACACTTGGACACAAAAGTATGAGTTCTAACTCAAATACAAGTAAAGCCCTAGGCTTGTGTGTTTACATGTACTAATAAATGAAAGCAAACAACTGAAAATAATCTTCAAAATCCAAGTCCTTCCAAGCTATGTCCTTGGAGGTAGCTTATCACCTGAACCTGAAAATGATGTTCCCATATAGGGTGAGCCACAGCCCAGTAGAAATATACTAAACCAAATATAAGCATTGAATAAAGCAATAGCATTCAATAGATGGTTAACCAAGATAATCAATTACATCATTATCCAATCTCATGACATTATTGTCAACGACACGTTTCACTTTCCAACATTATCAATATGGCTCAGAACCTGGCCAAACTATAACAGTGAACTAAATATCACATTAACATTTCTTCCAATATCAACAAAACAAATGAGACTAAAGCTCATACCAAAACACTTCCATACTTCCCGATTGATACACATTTTAGTGCTGTATCAACAACATGCAAAAACACTTCCATAAATCAATAAGCACACATATAGTGGTGCTAATGGAGTCCATCCCCTATCTCCTCCCAAACAAAATCCGGTTTAGAGGTCCATCCCCTATCTTCCCCTAAACCGTGGAGTACATCCCCTATCTCCTCCCACACAAAACAATGTATGCAAATGCAATGCTCAATCAATACACGTATTTTCTGTATTAATGCAATAGTCAAAATTAATGACTTAACCAATGTGATTAGTTTTAGTTATTCCTAATCCACATGCAATGTCTACAACAATCACGACTATCCTCCATCGATAGCCCAAAACAGTTATTTCTAGACTGGAAATAAATATAACAACAATTCACTAGGCGAGTGGTTTAAATTATCCCACCACACCATTTAATCAATGAATTCCTCAATTTCATGAATTTAACCAAATTCCCTTAAACTAATTATACAAATTAATTTATTAATACAACTAGGGTTTTTTCCAAAATTACCAAAGTATCCCCAACATATCAAAATACCAAAACTTAGAACAAAACTTATAGAATGGAGTAGGAAATCCCTATCTCGAAGTGAAGAACTCAAACAGAGATGATGACCAAAGACCAACGTGCTCCAAATCCCAAGTTTCTCAGATTAAAACGAAGCCCTCAACCCACTCTATCTTTTTAAAAAAGGACTAAGGTTAGATACTCACCCTAGGTAGATCAATTCTTAGAGAGAAGACAAGTTTAGAGAGAGAGAGAGAGAGAGTTGGCTCTAGGGTTTCAAAAGAAAAGATGATGAAAAAAATCATGTTTAACCCGCTGCTGCCTACTGATATATAACAAGCCATTAGGACCTTACAGTTACACCAAAAATAATGACCATTAAACAAGAAAATAGTTACACCAAAATAATGACCATTAACCAAGTTCATGAATTTTATTTATCCTCCATTTATGACCAAGAGGTTACCAAAGTAATGAAACCCCATAAATAAATATAAGATAGTAAGGATTGGTCGCTATAATGGACTACTAATAAGGATAGTAACTGAACCACTAATAAGGATATTAAATGAGCCATTATGAAAATTTAATGGACACTAACCCTTGGTTTCCAAACACAGCCAACCTGTTTTAAACTTACCCAACACGACCCAAGACTCATATACAAAGAGTAAAGGATGGAAACGGGAAAAAGACAACAACACATCCATGGAACCGAGTCTGAAATACAATTAAACAATGAAGGGAAAACCGGGATCGCTATAACCTCCCCCACTTAAAGAATTTCGTCCCCGAAATTAGGTAAATAAATTTCAACAATATGATTTCTCAATTCTCAACAATATTACAATTCAATATTCATCAACCTGACCTATTACCGGTTATTCTATCTCTATTCAAGAGGCAAATCACAACATATAACATAGTTCACAATTCCATAACATATTCAATGCCAATAATATATTTGCATTTCTATAACACATTTAACATATACAATGCTAAATTAAACTTCTATTTTCAAGGCATGACCAACCATTACCATACTTCCAATAACCAAAACATACTTAATGTTTTTCAACTTAAGACACATTCAGTGCGCTTAAAGTTTATCAGTACAACAAAATTCCCAATACATGGTTAAATATTAACAAACAAGTCCAGATACTTCTCACGGACATCCAACTCACGTTCCCACGTGGCTTCCTCCACCCCGTTATGTTTCCACAACACCTTAACTAATAGAAAAGTCCTGCTTCGCAAGACTCGATTACAAAGATAACAGTATGACACAATCAACCACTACAGTGTTCTGAGACATCCACCACGTCTCGACTACTGACAATACTCAGACCAGTATCTAGTACTTAATACCTCAACATAGGAAACACGAAAACATTCGTACACCAGGCCTCCGGTCAACTTTCACAGAACGAGGACGTAAAACGAGACACGGGTAATGAACAACATACGAACCAAGCACTATCACACATCGTACTAGGCAAAACCTCCTCACTTACTGCAAGTTATCTTACGCCCATACTGAATCCCTCATTCAGGGATTTCACTCGCCACCTCGACTAAACTTATAATAACAAAATTTGCATACTCATTCCCTCGTACCGAATTAGCTAACAAGGGTTTACCATGCCGCAACACTTATCACTACCACATAACTGTTCGTACCGAACACAAGCAAATATAGTACCTTCATTCCTTAATGACCTATAGGGTCTACTCTTTATTCCGCATCCTACTTGTCACTCGTCTTGAGAGTACAATCAAGACACTAAGCCTCCGTGCCAAATCATTTGCCACCACTACCACTGAACCACTGCTTAGAACCAAACCCTGGCGCAATCGCATGTTGCCGACAAGGCTTTCAAAGACGCACCATCCTAACTCTCCAGAAGAGTAAGAGTCCTTACCCTCATCGCTATCAACTCAAACCTTCATCTGCAAACACCATACCACTGTGACTCTACTCACAGGTCACATCTTAACCACGGGTTATACACCCAACCAACCCTACCGACAACATCTCCTAACCTAACCAGTATTAAGGTACACACCTAATGCATTTAAACATAGCAAAAGAATCCTGAAACTTAAGAGAATATCCATTATACTACTACCCAGGATATAATACCAGTTGCTCACAACACGCCACTCCCCGATGCCAACAACCACAATCTTAACAAGGGCTAACACTCCCTCAAATGAGACAACCATTCAGTACGTATGCAAATTCGGTAACGTCACCTACCATGAAGGTGTAAGTCTACTCCTAACGAAATTATGCGCTATGCCTCCGTAAAACATCATGCTAAATATACAAGACCTAGTAGTAATCGCACACTTCACATCCTCTCGAAGAGTTCTCACGACAGTTGGCCACAAACTCTACCACTCACACAAGATTAAATAGGTAACACCCTTGAAATTTCGCACACCCGGCAAGTATAACTGTTCTCGCCCCATGGTAGTCCTGACTAAGATACGCATCCCTCAATAATTCTTTCTAATTTCAAAACATGGCTCACCAGCCCTCATTCTCCCAAACCAAATCACACGCATACCGATGCATTGTTACAAATATTTTACGGTTTCACAACTTGTCACATTAATAAAACTTTAGAGCCACAACATGTTCCAGTCCGCCTAACCCAAGGAAATTAATAAACACAAACATATATATAAACAAGCAGTTTTGATGTTTCAACATTCCTAAAACACATTGGTTACACAACAGAACCCATGATTTCAAAATGATAATTCACCGATTACAAAACGGATTAGTCAAAACAAAACCATACTATTGGTACTACCACTGTTATCGTCCCCCACTCACACAGCCTACTCTCAAACTCCGAACAACGCAGCTCCTCCGTCTCCACTAACTCTGGGGCAAACCTTGACAGGTTAGCAAACCATGCTTCAAACTGTACCAAAGGTGTAGTACCTTGGCGTAACTCCACAAACTGTTTCCACAACTCTTCCCGTGTGGAAGGAGGGAAATCACAACTTCCTCGTCTAGGCATCCTAGTAAAGGTAACAAAGATATTAGCACATTAATAAATGTGCCGAAGCTAAACACCCACGTCCTAATGCATTGGAAAACAATAATTCATTCCACGTAAGTACATAATCACATAAGCACCTACGAATTTCATTCCCGGATAATGACAGTCCCAATGCGTTACTATAGTTCCGGTTGGAAGCAGCAGTGATCAAGTGCCTTTCCAACAAGACTATTAGAAACTCAAGGGTCCAACCAATATCCTAGAAACTACATTCCATACCCAGATAGTCACATAAACATGTTATCACATAAGCATATAACATTACACTAAGTCTCTATCAGACGAGACGAACCCATTGTGATACTAATCACTTCCCACGTACCCAAAGTATTCAAACCCGGTACGCTCTGATACCAAGTTGTAACGCCCTCGGAAATAAACCCATTAAATATATATAACATCAACATGCAATGTTAAAAAGGAAACAGTTCATTATAATATTCATCAGAGTCTTACTAAACAAAAGCATTACATGTAACATCAAATTAAATGCCCTACAGGCTTACATCTTTCCAAGCCAACACTTGGACACAAAAGTATGAGTTCTAACTCAAATACAAGTAAAGCCCTAGGCTTGTGTGTTTACATGTACTAATAAATGAAAGCAAACAACTGAAAATAATCTTCAAAATCCAAGTCCTTCCAAGCTATGTCCTTGGAGGTAGCTTATCACCTGAACCTGAAAATGATGTTCCCATATAGGGTGAGCCACAGCCCAGTAGAAATATACTAAACCAAATATAAGCATTGAATAAAGCAATAGCATTCAATAGATGGTTAACCAAGATAATCAATTACATCATTATCCAATCTCATGACATTATTGTCAACGACACGTTTCACTTTCCAACATTATCAATATGGCTCAGAACCTGGCCAAACTATAACAGTGAACTAAATATCACATTAACATTTCTTCCAATATCAACAAAACAAATGAGACTAAAGCTCATACCAAAACACTTCCATACTTCCCGATTGATACACATTTTAGTGCTGTATCAACAACATGCAAAAACACTTCCATAAATCAATAAGCACACATATAGTGGTGCTAATGGAGTCCATCCCCTATCTCCTCCCAAACAAAATCCGGTTTAGAGGTCCATCCCCTATCTTCCCCTAAACCGTGGAGTACATCCCCTATCTCCTCCCACACAAAACAATGTATGCAAATGCAATGCTCAATCAATACACGTATTTTCTGTATTAATGCAATAGTCAAAATTAATGACTTAACCAATGTGATTAGTTTTAGTTATTCCTAATCCACATGCAATGTCTACAACAATCACGACTATCCTCCACCGATAGCCCAAAACAGTTATTTCTAGACTGGAAATAAATATAACAACAATTCACTAGGCGAGTGGTTTAAATTATCCCACCACACCATTTAATCAATGAATTCCTCAATTTCATGAATTTAACCAAATTCCCTTAAACTAATTATACAAATTAATTTATTAATACAACTAGGGTTTTTCCCAAAATTACCAAAGTATCCCCAACATATCAAAATACCAAAACTTAGAACAAAACTTATAGAATGGAGTAGGAAATCCCTACCTCGAAGTGAAGAACTCAAACAGAGATGATGACCAAAGACCAACGTGCTCCAAATCCCAAGTTTCTCAGATTAAAACGAAGCCCTCAACCCACTCTATCTTTTTAAAAAAGGACTAAGGTTAGATACTCACCCTAGGTAGATCAATTCTTAGAGAGAAGACAAGTTTAGAGAGAGAGAGAGAGAGAGAGTTGGCTCTAGGGTTTCAAAAGAAAAGATGATGAAAAAAATCATGTTTAACCCGCTGCTGCCTACTGATATATAACAAGCCATTAGGACCTTACAGTTACACCAAAAATAATGACCATTAAACAAGAAAATAGTTACACCAAAATAATGACCATTAACCAAGTTCATGAATTTTATTTATCCTCCATTTATGACCAAGAGGTTACCAAAGTAATGAAACCCCATAAATAAATATAAGATAGTAAGGATTGGTCGCTATAATGGACTACTAATAAGGATAGTAACTGAACCACTAATAAGGATATTAAATGAGCCATTATGAAAATTTAATGGACACTAACCCTTGGTTTCCAAACACAGCCAACCTGTTTTAAACTTACCCAACACGACCCAAGACTCATATACAAAGAGTAAAGGATGGAAACGGGAAAAAGACAACAACACATCCATGGAACCGAGTCTGAAATACAATTAAACAATGAAGGGAAAACCGGGATCGCTATAAAACCTCTAGATGCATGAATTCAATACACCTATTAGAAGACTCAACTATCATGAGATCTTAACCCAACAACAATGCTAGCACGATAGGTAAAGGTGAAATCCCAAATATGGGTATTCAACACTCAATGACAGAATAGTTCAATTTCCATATTCATTTTCCGAGACTCACATAGAGTTAACGTTTCATTTTCCATTTTCATGGTCAACTTTCATAAACTTTCCAAGTCAACATGTTACACCACTTATTCCCAAAAACACTTTTCCCATTCACAAAACCAATTCCATTCTTTTTATTTTACAAAACCAATTCCATGGATAATAAAGCCATAAACCAACTTGGTTCAATACATTCATTTCAAAACGACCCCAAAGTCATAGTTAATCCCTTAAGCATCGACATCTACACCCAACTCATATTAACAATAGAGGCTTATAAACATTTATCAACTACCCTTCATTTTAATTTACCAAATCAAAACAATAGTTTAGGGCTTTTTCTTCTTTCCACAATAACATGCTAATCTACACTCCAATTAGCCCAAAGAACTATCAATGATAAAAATAATCATTCTCAAACAACCAACCCTAGGTTCCCTCACATGGTTTTCAAAGAAATTCAACATGATATGATTTTCATGCAATACAAAACTACCACATGTCTATCTATAGATGGCGTATTGAAAAGGAACAAGGAGAATCCCTACCTCAAATGGAGAACCAAAGGGGGAGAAGAGCCAAACTCGGAAGTGCTCCAATCCCAAAGTTTTTCAGATCAAAACAAAGCCCACACAACCCTCTATCTTTCTTACAAAGAGATTAGGGTAGGAACACCCAAGAACTAGATCAATCCCTAGAGAGAAGGTAAGTGTAGAGAGAGAGAGAGAGTCAAATCTAGGGTTTTGAGACAAAAGGGAAATCAAAAAGTGAAGAAGAAGCTGTTGCTGCGAACTGATATATACGTTCCTCGCTCGAGCGACCAGACACAAAGAAACCTCGCTCGAGCGAACAACACGAAGCTTCAGGTCTGTAACCCAGAAGCATGCTCGAGCAAAGAAACTCTTGCTCGAGCGAAGAAGCCCAAAACATACAGCTCACTCGCTCGAGCGAAGAACAGCTCGCTCGAGCCAAGGCTGCATCTGAACAAAACCTGAAGACACGAAAAGCCCGCTCGAGTGTACAAACTCTCGCTCGAGCGAAGAAGCAACAACACAAAGCTCGCTCGAGCGACAAAGTCTTGGCTCGAGTGAAGAGGCTAAAAACTGGACAGCAACCATATGCTTCCAATCACTACCAACCTGAAACGAACCTGCCCAAAACATCCTATAACTCAAATACAAAGTATTGAGGGACGGAAACAAGCTAAATACAACAACCCACATCTACAGAACCAAGTCCAGAATACAACACTCAATGGAGGAAAAACCGGGATCGCTATAGCAAAAGAGGGGGCATACTGAATAGTTCGAGTCCAATTCTTGTTGTTGAGAGGATGAAATCTCTTTGGGTGACTTCTAGATTACTAACATTTAACCTTGTAATCCTTTGTTATTGACTTGAATATCATATTTCATTATTTGTTTGTTATAATTGTGATTGTGTATTGGATTGGGAAAAAGGACGAGGTGTGTATGCGTTTACTGGGCATTCCAAGCTTATGGCATTTCATGCCAAGTATTGAAGATGATTATCCGAGCGAAGACGAAACCAAAACATTTGAAAACAAATAATGAAACATCATATTCAAGTCAATAACAAAGGATTACAAGGTTAGATGTTAGTAATCTAGAAGTCCCAAGTATTGAAGATGATTATCCGAGCGAAGACGAAACCAAAACATTTGAAAACATTTGGTTATCATAGAAGAAGTTAGAAATTATCTTTGTTTAAGTTCATCTATAATCTTATTTTGTTTTGGGAATGTAAAATTCATGGAACTTCCTGTTTTATAACTAAGTTATAACTTTGTAATCATTATTTTGCTTATATATACGTATATCTTTTATAAACTTATTATTTTGCTTCCGTCAATTTATGTAGACCTTGTGTTAATATCTTGTTAAGATTTGTCAAAAAGATAGCTTTGTTATTTAAGGAGATTGAACTTTGAAGGGAGGTTATATTGACTCGTCCGATCTTTTGTGAGATCTTACTTGGCTATTCAGCAAAGAACTCATTAGTGACATTTCCTAGAACCATGTATTTATTTGTTAATATATTCCTTGATATTCCTGATTTTTAGGACATCACAGAATATGAAAAAAGATGAGAAATAGAAAGAGAAGGGGAAGAAAAATGAGTGAGGAGAAAGAGAGAGAAGAGAGAGAGAGCCAACTTTTTAAGTAAAAGAGTGAAATTTTTTGAGAAAAACACGCATTACCACACATGCGGGGCCCTAGGCCGTACGTGTAGTTCAAGGCAGTGAACTTTCCAAATTTTTTCCTTTTTGGTCACACGTGCAATCAAGCTTGGAAGTCTAATTTTTTTTGAAGGTTTCTAAATTCCAAATTTTTGTCTTTACACCTGAAAATCAAATGTTAAAATTTTGAAAGGTCAAAGAGAGTAACACAAGCCCAGCTTAAAAAAAAAAAATTAAAAATTAAAAGTATGAGTAACACAAGCCCAATATTATTAGTTAAATATGTAAAATTTATACGAACATCAAACATAATAAAAATTTAAAGTAATGAAAATTTATTTGATATGTTATTAAAAATAAATATTAATTTATTTTTTTTTATTTTCACAAACTTTATTGAGCTGAGCTTCAAGCTACTTGAGTTTGGCCTAATTAATAAATGAACCTAAAAATTGAGCCCAAGCTCATTATACAGTTAACAAACTGAACTCAAACAAGTTTTAAACAAGCCAAGTTCAAATTGTTTATGAATAGTTTAGTTCGTTTTGCAGCACTGCTCATTCCTAGATACAAAGTAATGGAATCAGATAAACTCTCTTTTATACTTTCATCTCTCCATACCTCTCCATACGCCTCTTGTAGGCCCCAATCTAGCCCTACATTGATGATCCAAACCATCTATATTGTAGGCTTCACAATAAATGTCGTCCATGTAAAAAATGAGTTTCATTGGACAATTATAAACACATGTAAAAATCGCGTTTAGCTTTATAAAATTGTAACGCCCTCAAAATAATACATATAAACCAATCATTCTTAACATCCATAGACATAAGGGAAATAAACATATATTCATTTATCAGAGTATTCATTACAAAAGTATTACATGTTGACAACAAAAGTAAATGCCCTACGGGCTTATAACTTTCCAAGCCAACACTTGGTTACAAAAATGAAAGTTCTAACTCTAAACACATTAAGCCCTTGGCTTGAACTACATGTAATATAAATATGTAACTACAAAAATAAGCCTTCAGCTTCTAAAACCTCCCAAGCTACATCCTTGGAGGCGGCATATCACCTGTACCTGAAAATGATGTCCCATATAGGGTGAGCCAAAGCCCAGTAGAGATACGCTAAACCAAATATGAGCAATAACTAAAACATTAGCATTTGATAAATGTTTAACTCATATACACAAATGTACATCTCTTTCATAACCGATCCATATTCATAAATATATTTCAATCCCTTTTTCTGTTTCATTAGCCAAACCAATTCATAGATATGGTTCTCAATTCATCCAAACAATTTATAATGAGACTACAACTCATATTCACAATACTTCGATCATGATCAATTAATATGAGACAACAACTCACATTATTAACACTTCAATACTTCAATTATCTACGTTATGCAAACGTAATTAAGATATCGTGACTTTCACCCTGGACACTCCGGCCAACTTAGTTATCGATGGAGTCCATCCCCTATCTCCTCCCAAACAGGTATGAGAGTAAATCCCCTATCTCCTCTCAAACCATGAAGTACATCCCCTATCTCCTCCCAAACAAGATACATATACAGTGTACTTAAACGCTTTATCATATACAATGATTAATCCAGGCACATATTCAATGTGTTAATTCAACCGTCATATTCAATGGCATAACTCATTTGATTAGTTTCAGTTTTCCCTAATCAACATATAGTGTCTACAACAATCAAGACTATCCTCCACCGATAGCCCAAAGCAGTTATTTCTAAACAGATAATAAATTCATCAAATAGATAAATTATCAACATTTTCATAGGTAAGTGATTAATCAATCCAACTACACCATTCAATCACATAATTTCCCAATTTCATGATTTTCAACTCTATTTCATATTTCCCCAAATTAGTTATTCAAATTAATTATTCAAACATAATTAGGGCATTTTCCTCCTTTTTCAAATATCAACCCTAAGGCTCAATTTCATCAATTTAATAACAATAATTCCATTTTCCAAGGTCTCACATACACATGGAGTTTAACAATTGAAAACCCCTCTTTTATAACTTCAAAACAAACCCTAACTTTCCCAAAATTACCATAATCCACCATTTATACAAAATGACTAAAATCTATGTCAAAACTCATAAGAATGAGTAGGGTATCCCTACCTCAAATGAAGAGACTCAATGGAGAAGATGAAGAAAACTCAAGATGCTCCAAATCCAATGATTTTCGGATCAAAACGTAACCCACACCAAACTCCACTCTTTTTACAAAGGGACTAGAGTAGACACACCCAAGAACCAAGTGTATTTCTAGAGAGAAGGTGTATGTAGAGGGAGAGAGAGAGTCAGATCTAGGGTTTAAAAGAAGAAGAGAGTGAAAAAGTGTATAAAAAACACGCTACTGTGAACTGATATACTCGAGGCTCGCTTGAGCAACCAGACTATAGCGATCCCGGGTTTACCCTTGTTGTACAGTGATCCGGACATGTGTCCGTGGATGTTGGTTGTTGTTTATTATCTTGTTTGCATCCTTTTTACTTTGTATATTGAGTATGGAATGTGTTGGGCAGGTTTGTTACAGGTTGGTTGTGTTTGGGAGCCTGGTGTTGCTGCCCAGATTTTTGGACCTTCGCTCGAGCGAGGGGTTTGTCGCTCGAGCGAGAGTGAGGTTCGTGTCTGGTGGGTCAAGCCAGGGTGGCTTCGCTCGAGCGAGTGTTGCGTCTGGTTCTGGACCTGAGAGTTGCCTTTCTTGGCTCGAGCGAGCTTCCTTCGCTCGAGCGGTCTGGGTTTTTCTTCGCTCGATCGAGAACTTCCTTGGCTCGAGCGAGAGTTTCTGTGTCTGGTCGCTCGAGCGACCAAGTCTTCGCTCGAGCGAGCGTGTTTTATATCAGTGGACAGTAGCGTTTTTGAACATCACTTTTCACTCCCTTTTTCTTTGAAAACCTAGATCCGACACCCTCTCTCTCTAAACTTACATTCTCTCTAAGAATTGATCTCCCTAGAGTGTGAATTTAGCCTAGGGCCTTTGTTAAAAAGATAGAGGGCGTTGAGAGCTTTGATTTAATCTGAGAAAGTTTGGATTTGGAGCAAGTTGATCTTCGAGTCTTCATCTCCTTTTTGGCTTAAACTTCGAGGTAGGGATACCCTACTCCTCTCTATGGATTTTGTCTTTAAATTTTGGTATTTTGAGATGTTGGGCTTGGTTTGGTAATTTGGTAAAAGTTTGGGGCTTTTGTGTAATTTTACAAAAGTTGGGGTTTTATTCATAATAAACCTGAATGCATGTTTGGCATAGAGAAATGGAATTAATGTTGAATCATTGATGAAAATGGGACCTGAGGGTTGAAATGGTAATTATGGATAACGACCTAATTACATTGTTTGATTAATTGGGATAATTAATGGAGAGAAGTGAGGAAATGAAATGTTGATTGAATATCCATTTGTGCATTTATTTTCTGTTTAGAAATAACTGCTTTGGGCTATCGGTGGAGGATAGTCGTGATTGTTGTAGACAATGCATGATGATTAGGCAAACTGAAACTAATCAATGAAATGTGTCATGGAACTTGACGATTGATAGAATACATTAACTGTATGTATTGGGTGATTGTATATAGAACCAATGTGTTTATATACGTTATGTGTAGAGGAGGAGATAGGGGATGTACTTCGCGGTTTAGGGGAAGATAGGGGATGTACTTCTAAACCGGATAGTGTTGGGAGAAGATAGGGATGAACTCCGTAGATACAGCTCATATGCTTGTCTAAAGAAGTGAAGATAGAGCTTATATGCTTATCTTTGTGATGTGTGGATATAGCTTTTATGCTTATCTGTGGATATTGTTGTTATACATATCTGTTGTAGAATGTGGATATAGCTTATTTGCTTATCTGAGAATGTGGGATATTGTTGTTATACATATCTGTTGAGAATGTGGATATAGCTTATATGCTTATCTGAATGTGGGATATAGTTTTTATACATATCTATGGAAATGATGATAGAGCTAGCATGCTTATCTGTTGAAAAAGGGAAAATGAAAGGTAACTTCGACTCGTAAGTTGTATGACATAAATGTGTAATTTATGTGAATGTATCTGTGTTAGCCATCTATCAATTGCTAATCTTTTAGTCATTGTTCATGGTTGGTTTAGTATATTTCTACTGGGCTGTGGCTCACCCTATATGGGAATATCATTTTCAGGTGCAGGAAGCATGCCACCTCCAAGGACATAGCTGGGAGGCTAGAGGCGGACATACTTTTGTCGCCTAAATTTTGATGTATTACATGTAACTTCAAGCCAAGGGCTTAATGTGTAAACGAGTTAGTACTCTTTTGTTGTAACCAAGTGTTAACTTGGAAAGCTGTAAGCCCGTAGGGCATTTTGTTTTGATGTTAACATGTAATACTTATGTAATGGAACTCTAATGAATAAAGGAACGTGGTTAGTTTATATGTAAATGCATGTCTTATCTGATGCGTTTAATGTTGTTATTTTGAGGGCGTTACAACTTGGTATCAGAGCGTACCGGGTTCGAATACTTTGGGTACGTGGGAAGTGATTTGTACCACAATGGGTTTGTCTCGCTTGATAGAGACTTAGATGTAGTATCATATGCTATGTGCTTAATTGATAACATGCTTATGTGACTATGTGGGTATGGGATTTAGTTTCTAGGATGTTGATTGGATCCTTGAGTTTCTGGGAGTCTTGTTGGAAAAGCACTTGATCGATGCTGTTTCTAACCGGAACTCTAGTAACGCCTCGAGACTATCATTATCCGGAAATGAAATTCGTAAGTGCTTATGTGTTTGTGTGCTTACGTGGAGTGAATTACAGTTGTCCATGTATTAGGACGTGAGTGTTTAGTTTCGGCACATTTATGAATGTGCTAATGTTCTGTGTTACCTTTATTAGGATGTCAGGACGAGGAAGAGGTGCTAGGCGTGGTAGACCTGCGAGGCAGGAAGCACCGTTACCGGGTGAGATTCCGGCAGTGCAGGAGGGAGTTGGCCAGGCCAATGTGGCCGAGCCAGTGGGTCAGCAGGCTATGGGTGCCTTGGCCAAAGAGATAGCAGGAGCTTTGGGTATTCTTAGAGCTGGGAATCAGGCAGCTGAGGCAGGGCCTTCTTTCTTGAAGAGGGAGTTCTTCCGGTCTAATCCGGATGAGTTTATCGGGGATCCGAAGGAGCCACTGAAGGCTGATGAGTGGCTAGAGCAAATGAGTAAGACGTTCGAGATGCTTGGCATCGAGGACGGAGCACTGAAAGTGACCTTGGCATCCTTCCAGCTGAAGGGAGATGCGGGTCAATGGTGGAAGTACGAGAAGGCTCGTGTTGGTGGTACTTGGGAGGCATTTATAAATGCTTTTCAGGAGAGGTTTTTGTGTGCAGCAGCTAGGGAGAAGCTGAGGGATCAGTTTAGCCGGCTTAATCAGCAGGGCTTGTCAGTGGCCGAGTTTGAGGCTACTTTTACCAGTCTGTCCAGGTTTGCACCGGAACTGGTGGCGTCTGAGGAACGCCGTTGCTATGAGTTTGAGCGGAAGTTGAGGCGGGGCCTCAAGTTGAGGGTTGGTGGGTCTTACATCCGAGAGTATAGACACCTGGTAGATGCTGCAGCTCATATGGAGCTTATGATGCAGGAGGAGGATGAGGGGCAGAGAGGCTCCAAGAGGAGCCAGGATAGTCAGGGTGATGGCAAGAGGCAGAGGGGTTCTAACCCTCAGCAGTCGCAGGGTGGTGTTGCTAGATCGACCTTCCCAGTGCCGAGTGCAGGCTCCGGGAGAGGTGGTCAGGGGGATTTCACCTGTTACAAGTGTGGCCAGCTGGGCCACAAGGTTTCTGTTTGCCCGCAGAAGGGTGGGGGTCAGAGAGCTGCTTCTTCTTCAGCTAGACCGCAGAGTCAGAGTTCGGGCAGGGGGCAGCCCTTGTCTTGTTATCAGTGTGGACAGCCTGGGCACCTGAAGAGGTTTTGCCCGCAGTTGAGTGCCACTTCGGGAGCGTCTGGTTCCAGGCAGACGCAGGGTTTTCAGCCAGCTCAGTCTGTACAGGCCTCGAGGGCCAATCCGGGAGCTTCGTCACCCCTGTCTGTGCAGCAGTCTTTTGCTCCGAGAGGTGAGCAGGTAGACCAGGGGCCTACGGGGCGCGTGTATGCTGTTACCGCGCAGGATTTAGTACCGGCTCCATCAGTAGTGAGAGGTACTTTTCTGTTTTGCAACTCGGTTGCTAGTGTGTTGATAGACACGGGTGCATCTCATTCTTTTGTATCTGCTGCATTTGCATCGGTTTTGGAATTGGAGTTAGCACAGTTAGCATCTCCTATTTGTGTGGTATCGCCTTTGGGTGGTGAGTTGATCCTGAAACAGGGTGTTAGAGGATGTGATATAGAGGTCGCCGACTATAGGCTTCCTTTTCCGTTTGTTGTCATGCCCATGAAGGGTTTTGATGTTATTTTGGGTATGGACTGGTTATCGTCATACCGGGCTGTTATTGATTGCTACCGCCAGAGGGTCACGTTATGTACCTTGAGCGAGGAGTGGTTCCATTTCTTGGGAGACCGGGTTGGTAGTGTTTTGCCACCGGGGTATGATTCGCGAGGGCGAAGTGAACTTAGTGGTCTACTTGCTAGCTTTGAGAGTGGTGAGAGTGGTGAGACCCAGCATGTATTGCCGAGGGTGGTTTGTGAGTATTCGGATGTTTTTCCCGAAGATCTTGTTAGTTTGCCACCTCACCGAGAGATAGAGTTCTCTATTGATTTAGTGCCTGGTACGGCGCCGATTTCTATGGCACCTTACCGTTTTGCTCCAGCAGAGTTGGTTGAGTTGAAAGTTCAGCTCCAAGAATTGCTCGAAAAGGGCTTTGTTCGCCCTAGTGTTTCGCCGTGGGGAGCACCGGCCCTCTTTGTTAAAAAGAAAGATGGTGCCCTGAGATTGTGTATTGACTACCGAAAGTTGAATCGGGCTACGGTTAAGAATAAGTATCCTATGCCCCGTATAGATGATTTGTTTGACCAGTTGAAGGGTTCCCGTTGTTTCTCTAAGATAGACTTGAGATCGGGTTACCACCAGTTGAGGGTCAGGGAAGAGGATATTCCGAAGACGGCATTCCGTACGCGGTATGGCCATTATGAGTTTCTGGTGATGCCATTTGGGCTTACCAATGCACCGGCAGTCTTTATGGACTTGATGAACCAGATTTTCCAGGAGTTCTTAGACCGCTTTGTGGTCGTCTTCGTGGACGACATCCTTATCTATTCGCCTTCAGAGGAGGAGCACGAGGAACACTTGGGAGTGGTGCTTGAGTTGCTTAGAGCCCATAGGCTGTATGCCAAGTTTGGGAAGTGTGAGTTCTGGCTGAGGGAAGTCAAATTCTTAGGCCACGTGGTATCCGGGGAAGGGGTGTCTGTTGATACATCCAAGGTTGAGGCAGTGCAAGATTGGGCACAGCCTAAGAGTGTGTTTGAGATCCGCAGTTTTCTGGGATTGGCTGGGTATTACCGTCGGTTTGTGAAAGATTTCTCCAGGTTAGCGTCACCGTTGACTAGACTGACTCGGAAGGGAGTCAAGTTTGTGTGGAATGAGACTTGTGAAAAGTCGTTCCAAGAGTTGAAAGTTAGATTGACCACCGCTCCGGTGTTGATTATTCCGGAGAGAGGGTTGGGTTATGCGGTTTATTGTGATGCCTCACGAGAGGGTTTGGGTTGTGTGTTAATGCAAGAGGGGAAAGTGGTAGCTTATGGTTCACGTCAGTTGAAAATACACGAGAAGAATTACCCCACACACGACCTAGAGTTAGCAGCAGTGATCTTTGCCTTGAAAGTATGGAGGCACTACCTTTATGGTGAGAGGTTCGAGGTATTCTCGGATCATAAGAGTTTGAAGTATCTGTTTACCCAGAGAGACTTGAATTTGAGGCAGAGGAGATGGATGGAGTTCATCGAGGATTATGATTTTGAGTTGCACTATCATCCGGGAAAGGCCAATGTTGTGGCCGATGCCCTTAGTAGGAAGACCATTAGTGATGTTGCTAGTATAGCCATCCGGGAATGGGAGATGTTGGGAGCACTTGGCGAGTTTGATTTGCTACTGGGCGAATCTGTTGAGGCTGCGGCCTTGTTTTCTGTTGTTGCGCAGCCCACACTTGTGGTTAGAGTGTTAGAGGCACAGAGAGGTGACCTTGAGGTAGAATCCCTCCGAGAGAAGATCTCCAGTGGGAAAGTTGAGAAGGGTTTGACGGTGTATCCCGACCTGAGGCCTCGTTTGGCAAGAGGCTATTTTAGCCAATTAGCCAAAAAGTTACTAAATTAGCCAAAAAGCCAACAACCCATACCAAAAAGTCAAAGATTCTCTTTTCTCTCTACTTTTTGCACATCTTTTCGTAATTAGCCAAAAAGTCATCCCAAACATACAAGTTTTTTTACCTACCTTTTTAACCAAATAGCCAAAAAGTTACTAAATTAGCCTGCTCCCAAACGAGGCCTGAGTGTGAGATACCGAGACCGTTTGTTTGTACCGGAGTCTTGCCGTGAGGAAGTACTCCGAGAGTTTCATCATTCGCGCCTTGCGGTGCATCCGGGAGGTACTAAGATGTATCAGGATTTGGGTCGCCAGTTTTGGTGGCGGGGTATGAAGAGAGATGTGGCTGTTTTCGTATCGAAGTGCCTTACTTGCCAGCAAGTGAAGGCCGAGCATCAGAGGCCAGCGGGTTTGTTGCAACCCTTGCCTATTGCCGAGTGGAAGTGGGAGCATGTCACTATGGACTTCGTTGTAGGTCTTCCGAGGACTCAGCGGGGTAGTGATGCTATTTGGGTGGTTGTAGACCGGTTGACTAAGTCGGCGCACTTTATTCCTATGCGCGTGAGAGATTCGGTAGATCATCTTGCCGATTTGTATATTCGGGATGTAGTGAGATTGCACGGGGTCCCAGTGACGATCGTCTCAGATAGAGATCCTCGTTTTACTGCTAGGTTGTGGCAGAGTTTGCAGAGTGCTTTGGGCACTAAGTTGACCTTTAGTACGGCCTATCATCCTCAGACTGACGGGCAGTCCGAGCGTACTATTCAGATCCTCGAGGATATGCTTCGGGGTTGTGTCCTGGACTTCAGTGGGACGTGGGAGAGGCGCTTGCCATTGGTGGAGTTTGCCTACAACAACAGTTTTCAGTCTAGCATCGGTATAGCACCGTTTGAGGCCTTGTATGGCCGACCGTGTAGGTCTCCAGTTTGTTGGGCCGAGGTGGGTGATGCACCTTTGTTGGGTCCGGAGTTGGTTAGGGAGACGACGGAGAAAGTTGAGCTTATCCGTAGGAGGCTTGTTACAGCCCAGAGTCGACAGAAGAGTTATGCCGACCGTAGGAGGAGGCCTTTGGCGTTTGAGGTAGGTGATCATGTCTTTCTGAAGATATCACCTAGGCGAGGTCTGATGAGGTTTGGGAAGAGTGGGAAGTTATCCCCTCGGTTTATTGGTCCTTTTGAGATCCTTGAGAGGATTGGTGAGGTTGCTTATCGGTTAGCCTTACCGCCGCAGTTGTCTGGAGTGCATGACGTGTTTCATGTGAGTATGCTTCGGAAGTATGAACCAGATCCATCACATGTGTTGGATTGGACCGATTTAGAGGTAGATGAGGATGCCTCGTATGAGGAGAGACCGGTTCGGGTCTTGGATAGGCAGGATCAGGTCCTGCGTGGCAAGACCATTCCTTTGGTGAAAGTCTTGTGGAAACATCACGGAGTGGAGGAAGCCACTTGGGAACGTGAGTTGGGAGTCCGTGAGAAATATCCGGACTTGTTTGTTGATATGTAATCTTGTAGTTAAATTTTGTTGAACTTAAGAGCTTTTATATATGTCTTAAGTTGTGAAACATTGAAAATGTTTTGATTTATTGGGAGTATGTTTTGGAACTTGCCTCATATGGAAGTTGAACGTAACATTGTATATGTTGAATATGTTGTTTACATATTGTGAAATGCCTCTTGTTAAAGAGATGGGATGACCGGTAATGGGTCGAATTGTTGAATGTTAATGTAACATTGTTTAAAATGGAGGAAAAACTTGTTTTTTTTAAAAAAAAAAACTTGTGCTTAATTTCGGGGACGAAATTCTTTAAGGGGGGGAGGTTATAGCGATCCCGGGTTTACCCTTGTTGTACAGTGATCCGGACATGTGTCCGTGGATGTTGGTTGTTGTTTATTATCTTGTTTGCATCCTTTTTACTTTGTATATTGAGTATGGGATGTGTTGGGCAGGTTTGTTACAGGTTGGTTGTGTTTGGGAGCCTGGTGTTGCTGCCCAGATTTTTGGACCTTCGCTCGAGCGAGGGGTTTGTCGCTCGAGCGAGAGTGAGGTTCGTGTCTGGTGGGTCGAGCCAGGGTGGCTTCGCTCGAGCGAGTGTTGCATCTGGTTCTGGACCTGAGAGTTGCCTTTCTTGGCTCGAGCGAGCTTCCTTCGCTCGAGCGGTCTGGGTTTTTCTTCGCTCGATCGAGAACTTCCTTGGCTCGAGCGAGAGTTTCTGTGTCTGGTCGCTCGAGCGACCAAGTCTTCGCTCGAGCGAGCGTGTTTTATATCAGCGGACAGTAGCGTTTTTGAACATCACTTTTTCACTCCCTTTTTCTTTCAAAACTTAGATCCGACACCCTCTCTCTCTAAACTTACATTCTCTCTAAGAATTGATCTCCCTAGAGTGTGAATTTAGCCTAGGGCCTTTGTTAAAAAGATAGAGGGCGTTGAGAGCTTTGATTTAATCTGAGAAAGTTTGGATTTGGAGCAAGTTGATCTTCAAGTCTTCATCTCCTTTTTGGCTTAAACTTCGAGGTAGGGATACCCTACTCCTCTCTATGGATTTTGTCTTTAAATTTTGGTATTTTGAGATGTTGGGCTTGGTTTGGTAATTTGGTAAAAGTTTGGGGCTTTTGTGTAATTTTACAAAAGTTGGGGTTTTATTCATAATAAACCTGAATGCATGTTTGGCATAGAGAAATGGAATTAATGTTGAATCATTGATGAAAATGGGACCTAAGGGTTGAAATGGTAATTATGGATAACGACCTAATTACATTGTTTGATTAATTGCGATAATTAATGGAGAGAAGTGAGGAAATGAAATGTTGATTGAATATCCATTTGTGCATTTATTTTCTGTTTAGAAATAACTGCTTTGGGCTATCGGTGGAGGATAGTCGTGATTGTTGTAGACAATGCATGATGATTAGGCAAACTGAAACTAATCAATGAAATGTGTCATGGAACTTGACGATTGATAGAATACATTAACTGTATGTATTGGGTGATTGTATATAGAACCAATGTGTTTATATACGTTATGTGTAGAGGAGGAGATAGGGGATGTACTTCGCGGTTTAGGGGAAGATAGGGGATGTACTTCTAAACCGGATAGTGTTGGGAGAAGATAGGGATGAACTCCGTAGATACAGCTCATATGCTTGTCTAAAGAAGTGAAGATAGAGCTTATATGCTTATCTTTGTGATGTGTGGATATAGCTTTTATGCTTATCTGTGGATATTGTTGTTATACATATCTGTTGTAGAATGTGGATATAGCTTATTTGCTTATCTGAGAATGTGGGATATTGTTGTTATACATATCTGTTGAGAATGTGGATATAGCTTATATGCTTATCTGAATGTGGGATATAGTTTTTATACATATCTATGGAAATGATGATAGAGCTAGCATGCTTATCTGTTGAAAAAGGGAAAATGAAAGGTAACTTCGACTCGTAAGTTGTATGACATAAATGTGTAATTTATGTGAATGTATCTGTGTTAGCCATCTATCAATTGCTAATCTTTTAGTCATTGTTCATGGTTGGTTTAGTATATTTCTACTGGGCTGTGGCTCACCCTATATGGGAATATCATTTTCAGGTGTAGGAAGCATGCCACCTCCAAGGACATAGCTGGGAGGCTAGAGGCGGACATACTTTTGTCGCCTAAATTTTGATGTATTACATGTAACTTCAAGCCAAGGGCTTAATGTGTAAACGAGTTAGTACTCTTTTGTTGTAACCAAGTGTTAACTTGGAAAGCTGTAAGCCCGTAGGGCATTTTGTTTTGATGTTAACATGTAATACTTATGTAATGGAACTCTAATGAATAAAGGAACGTGGTTAGTTTATATGTAAATGCATGTCTTATCTGATGCGTTTAATGTTGTTATTTTAAGGGTGTTACAACTTGGTATCAGAGCGTACCGGGTTCGAATACTTTGGGTACGTGGGAAGTGATTTGTACCACAATGGGTTTGTCTCGCTTGATAGAGACTTAGATGTAGTATCATATGCTATGTGCTTAATTGATAACATGCTTATGTGACTATGTGGGTATGGGATTTAGTTTCTAGGATGTTGATTGGATCCTTGAGTTTCTGGGAGTCTTGTTGGAAAAGCACTTGATCAATGCTGTTTCTAACCGGAACTCTAGTAACGCCTCGAGATTATCATTATCCGGAAATGAAATTCGTAAGTGCTTATGTGTTTGTGTGCTTACGTGGAGTGAATTACAGTTGTCCATGTATTAGGACGTGAGTGTTTAGTTTCGGCACATTTATGAATGTGCTAATGTTCTGTGTTACCTTTATTAGGATGTCAGGACGAGGAAGAGGTGCTAGGCGTGGTAGACCTGCGAGGCAGGAAGCACCGTTACCGGGTGAGATTCCGGCAGTGCAGGAGGGAGTTGGCCAGGCCAATGTGGCCGAGCCAGTGGGTCAGCAGGCTATGGGTGCCTTGGCCAGAGAGATAGCAGGAGCTTTGGGTATTCTTAGAGCTGGGAATCAGGCAGCTGAGGCAGGGCCTTCTTTCTTGAAGAGGGAGTTCTTCCGGTCTAATCCGGATGAGTTTATCGGGGATCCGAAGGAGCCACTGAAGGCTGATGAGTGGCTAGAGCAAATGAGTAAGACGTTCGAGATGCTTGGCATCGAGGACGGAGCACTGAAAGTGACCTTGGCATCCTTCCAGCTGAAGGGAGATGCGGGTCAATGGTGGAAGTACGAGAAGGCTCGTGTTGGTGGTACTTGGGAGGCGTTTATAAATGCTTTTCAGGAGAGGTTTTTGTCTGCAGCAGCTAGGGAGAAGCTGAGGGATCAGTTTAGCCGGCTTAATCAGCAGGGCTTGTCAGTGGCCGAGTTTGAGGCTACTTTTACCAGTCTGTCCAGGTTTGCACCGGAACTGGTGGCGTCTGAGGAACGCCGGTGCTATGAATTTGAGCAGAAGTTGAGGCGGGGCCTCAAGTTGAGGGTTGGTGGGTCTTACATCCGAGAGTGTAGACACCTGGTAGATGCTACAGCTCATATGGAGCTTATGATGCAGGAGGAGGATGAGGGGCAGAGAGGCTCCAAGAGGAGCCAGGATAGTCAGGGTGATGGCAAGAGGCAGAGGGGTTCTAACCCTCAGCAGTTGCAGGGTGGTGTTGCTAGATCGACCTTCCCAGTGCCGAGTGCAGGCTCCGGGAGAGGTGGTCAGGGGGATTTCACCTGTTACAAGTGTGGCCAGCTGGGCCACAAGGTTTCTGTTTGCCCGCAGAAGGGTGGGGGTCAGAGAGCTGCTTCTTCTTCAGCTAGATCGCAGAGTCAGAGTTCGGGCAGGGGGCAGCCCTTGTCTTGTTATCAGTGTGGACAGCCTGGGCACCTGAAGAGGTTTTGCCCGCAGTTGAGTGCCACTTCGGGAGCGTCTGGTTCCAGGCAGACGCAGGGTTTTCAGCCAGCTCAGTCTGTGCAGGCCTCGAGGGCCAATCCGGGAGCTTCGTCATCCCTGTCTGTGCAGCAGTCTTTTGCTCCGAGAGGTGAGCAGGTAGACCAGGGGCCTACGGGGCGCGTGTATGCTGTTACCGCGCAGGATTTAGTACCGGCTCCATCAGTAGTGAGAGGTACTTTTCTGTTTTGCAACTCGGTTGCTAGTGTGTTGATAGACACGGGTGCATCTCATTCTTTTGTATCTGCTGCATTTGCATCGGTTTTGGAATTGGAGTTAGCACAGTTAGCATCTCCTATTTGTGTGGTATCGCCTTTGGGTGGTGAGTTGATCCTGAAACAGGGTGTTAGAGGATGTGATATAGAGGTCGCCGACTATAGGCTTCCTTTTCCGTTTGTTGTCATGCCCATGAAGGGTTTTGATGTTATTTTGGGTATGGACTGGTTATCGTCATACCGGGCTGTTATTGATTGCTACCGCCAGAGGGTCACGTTATGTACCTTGAGCGAGGAGTGGTTCCATTTCTTGGGAGACCGGGTTGGTAGTGTTTTGCCACCGGGGTATGATTCGCGAGGGCGAAGTGAACTTAGTGGTCTACTTGCTAGCTTTGAGAGTGGTGAGAGTGGTGAGACCCAGCATGTATTGCCGAGGGTGGTTTGTGAGTATTCAGATGTTTTTCCCGAAGATCTTGTTAGTTTGCCACCTCACCGAGAGATAGAGTTCTCTATTGATTTAGTGCCTGGTACGGCGCCGATTTCTATGGCACCTTACCGTTTTGCTCCAGCAGAGTTGGTTGAGTTGAAAGTTCAGCTCCAGGAATTGCTCGAAAAGGGCTTTGTTCGCCCTAGTGTTTCGCCGTGGGGAGCACCGGCCCTCTTTGTTAAAAAGAAAGATGGTGCCTTGAGATTGTGTATTGACTACCGAAAGTTGAATCGGGCTACGGTTAAGAATAAGTATCCTATGCCCCGTATAGATGATTTGTTTGACCAGTTGAAGGGTTCCCGTTGTTTCTCTAAGATAGACTTGAGATCGGGTTACCACCAGTTGAGGGTCAGGGAAGAGGATATTCCGAAGACGGCATTCCGTACGCGGTATGGCCATTATGAGTTTCTGGTGATGCCATTTGGGCTTACCAATGCACCGGCAGTCTTTATGGACTTGATGAACCAGATTTTTCGGGAGTTCTTAGACCGCTTTGTGGTCGTCTTCGTGGACGACATCCTTATCTATTCGCCTTCAGAGGAGGAGCACGAGGAACACTTGGGAGTGGTGCTTGAGTTGCTTAGAGCCCATAGGCTGTATGCCAAGTTTGGGAAGTGTGAGTTCTGGCTGAGGGAAGTCAAATTCTTAGGCCACGTGGTATCCGGGGAAGGGGTGTCTGTTGATACATCCAAGGTTGAGGCAGTGCAAGATTGGGCACAGCCTAAGAGTGTGTTTGAGATCCGCAGTTTTCTGGGATTGGCTGGGTATTACCGTCGGTTTGTGAAAGATTTCTCCAGGTTAGCGTCACCGTTGACTAGACTGACTCGGAAGGGAGTCAAGTTTGTGTGGAATGAGACTTGTGAAAAGTCGTTCCAAGAGTTGAAAGTTAGATTGACCACCGCTCCGGTGTTGATTATTCCGGAGAGAGGGTTGGGTTATGCGGTTTATTGTGATGCCTCACGAGAGGGTTTGGGTTGTGTGTTAATGCAAGAGGGGAAAGTGGTAGCTTATGGTTCACGTCAGTTGAAAATACACGAGAAGAATTACCCCACACACGACCTAGAGTTAGCAGCAGTGATCTTTGCCTTGAAAGTATGGAGGCACTACCTTTATGGTGAGAGGTTCGAGGTATTCTCGGATCATAAGAGTTTGAAGTATCTGTTTACCCAGAGAGACTTGAATTTGAGGCAGAGGAGATGGATGGAGTTCATCGAGGATTATGATTTTGAGTTGCACTATCATCCGGGAAAGGCCAATGTTGTGGCCGATGCCCTTAGTAGGAAGACCATTAGTGATGTTGCTAGTATAGCCATCCGGGAATGGGAGATGTTGGGAGCACTTGGCGAGTTTGATTTGCTACTGGGCGAATCTGTTGAGGCTGCGGCCTTGTTTTCTGTTGTTGCGCAGCCCACACTTGTGGTTAGAGTGTTAGAGGCACAGAGAGGTGACCTTGAGGTAGAATCCCTCCGAGAGAAGATCTCCAGTGGGAAAGTTGAGAAGGGTTTGACGGTGTATCCCGACCTGAGGCCTCGTTTGGCAAGAGGCTATTTTAGCCAATTAGCCAAAAAGTTACTAAATTAGCCAAAAAGCCAACAACCCATACCAAAAAGTCAAAGATTCTCTTTTCTCTCTACTTTTTGCACATCTTTTCGTAATTAGCCAAAAAGTCATCCCAAACATACAAGTTTTTTTACCTACCTTTTTAACCAAATAGCCAAAAAGTTACTAAATTAGCCTGCTCCCAAACGAGGCCTGAGTGTGAGATAACGAGACCGTTTGTTTGTACCGGAGTCTTGCCGTGAGGAAGTACTCCGAGAGTTTCATCATTCGCGCCTTGCGGTGCATCCGGGAGGTACTAAGATGTATCAGGATTTGGGTCGCCAGTTTTGGTGGCGGGGTATGAAGAGAGATGTGGCTGTTTTCGTATCGAAGTGCCTTACTTGCCAGCAAGTGAAGGCCGAGCATCAGAGGCCAGCGGGTTTGTTGCAACCCTTGCCTATTGCCGAGTGGAAGTGGGAGCATGTCACTATGGACTTCGTTGTAGGTCTTCCGAGGACTCAGCGGGGTAGTGATGCTATTTGGGTGGTTGTAGACCGGTTGACTAAGTCGGCGCACTTTATTCCTATGCGCGTGAGAGATTCGGTAGATCATCTTGCCGATTTGTATATTCGGGATGTAGTGAGATTGCACGGGGTCCCAGTGACGATCGTCTCAGATAGAGATCCTCGTTTTACTGCTAGGTTGTGGCAGAGTTTGCAGAGTGCTTTGGGCACTAAGTTGACCTTTAGTACGGCCTATCATCCTCAGACTGACGGGCAGTCCGAGCGTACTATTCAGATCCTCGAGGATATGCTTCGGGGTTGTGTCCTGGACTTCAGTGGGACGTGGGAGAGGCGCTTGCCATTGGTGGAGTTTGCCTACAACAACAGTTTTCAGTCTAGCATCGGTATAGCACCGTTTGAGGCCTTGTATGGCCGACCGTGTAGGTCTCCAGTTTGTTGGGCCGAGGTGGGTGATGCACCTTTGTTGGGTCCGGAGTTGGTTAGGGAGACGACGGAGAAAGTTGAGCTTATCCGTAGGAGGCTTGTTACAGCCCAGAGTCGACAGAAGAGTTATGCCGACCGTAGGAGGAGGCCTTTGGCGTTTGAGGTAGGTGATCATGTCTTTCTGAAGATATCACCTAGGCGAGGTCTGATGAGGTTTGGGAAGAGTGGGAAGTTATCCCCTCGGTTTATTGGTCCTTTTGAGATCCTTGAGAGGATTGGTGAGGTTGCTTATCGGTTAGCCTTACCGCCGCAGTTGTCTGGAGTGCATGACGTGTTTCATGTGAGTATGCTTCGGAAGTATGAACCAGATCCATCACATGTGTTGGATTGGACCGATTTAGAGGTAGATGAGGATGCCTCGTATGAGGAGAGACCGGTTCGGGTCTTGGATAGGCGGGATCAGGTCCTGCGTGGCAAGACCATTCCTTTGGTGAAAGTCTTGTGGAAACATCACGGAGTGGAGGAAGCCACTTGGGAACGTGAGTTGGGAGTCCGTGAGAAATATCCGGACTTGTTTGTTGATATGTAATCTTGTAGTTAAATTTTGTTGAACTTAAGAGCTTTTATATATGTCTTAAGTTGTGAAACATTGAAAATGTTTTGGTTTATTGGGAGTATGTTTTGGAACTTGCCTCATATGGAAGTTGAACGTAACATTGTATATGTTGAATATGTTGTTTACATATTGTGAAATGCCTCTTGTTAAAGAGATGGGATGACCGGTAATGGGTCGAATTGTTGAATGTTAATGTAACATTGTTTAAAATGGAGGAAAAACTTGTTTTTTTTTTAAAAAAAACTTGTGCTTAATTTCGGGGACGAAATTCTTTAAGGGGGGGAGGTTATAGCGATCCCGGGTTTACCCTTGTTGTACAGTGATCCGGACATGTGTCCGTGGATGTTGGTTGTTGTTTATTATCTTGTTTGCATCCTTTTTACTTTGTATATTGAGTATGGGATGTGTTGGGCAGGTTTGTTACAGGTTGGTTGTGTTTGGGAGCCTGGTGTTGCTGCCCAGATTTTTGGACCTTCGCTCGAGCGAGGGGTTTGTCGCTCGAGCGAGAGTGAGGTTCGTGTCTGGTGGGTCGAGCCAGGGTGGCTTCGCTCGAGCGAGTGTTGCATCTGGTTCTGGACCTAAGAGTTGCCTTTCTTGGCTCGAGCGAGCTTCCTTCGCTCGAGCGGTCTGGGTTTTTCTTCGCTCGATCGAGAACTTCCTTGGCTCGAGCGAGAGTTTCTATGTCTGGTCGCTCGAGCGACCAAGTCTTCGCTCGAGCGAGCGTGTTTTATATCAGCGGACAGTAGCGTTTTTGAACATCACTTTTTCACTCCCTTTTTCTTTCAAAACCTAGATCCGACACCCTCTCTCTCTAAACTTACATTCTCTCTAAGAATTGATCTCCCTAGAGTGTGAATTTAGCCTAGGGCCTTTGTTAAAAAGATAGAGGGCGTTGAGAGCTTTGATTTAATCTGAGAAAGTTTGGATTTGGAGCAAGTTGATCTTCGAGTCTTCATCTCCTTTTTGGCTTAAACTTCGAGGTAGGGATACCCTACTCCTCTCTATGGATTTTGTCTTTAAATTTTGGTATTTTGAGATGTTGGGCTTGGTTTGGTAATTTGGTAAAAGTTTGGGGCTTTTGTGTAATTTTACAAAAGTTGGGGTTTTCTTCATAATAAACCTGAATGCATGTTTGGCATAGAGAAATGGAATTAATGTTGAATCATTGATGAAAATGGGACCTAAGGGTTGAAATGGTAATTATGGATAACGACCTAATTACATTGTTTGATTAATTGGGATAATTAATGGAGAGAAGTGAGGAAATGAAATGTTGATTGAATATCCATTTGTGCATTTATTTTCTGTTTAGAAATAACTGCTTTGGGCTATCGGTGGAGGATAGTCGTGATTGTTGTAGACAATGCATGATGATTAGGCAAACTGAAACTAATCAATGAAATGTGTCATGGAACTTGACGATTGATAGAATACATTAACTGTATGTATTGGGTGATTGTATATAGAACCAATGTGTTTATATACGTTATGTGTAGAGGAGGAGATAGGGGATGTACTCCGCGGTTTAGGGGAAGATAGGGGATGTACTTCTAAACCGGATAGTGTTGGGAGAAGATAGGGGATGAACTCCGTAGATACAGCTCATATGCTTGTCTAAAGAAGTGAAGATAGAGCTTATATGCTTATCTTTGTGATGTGTGGATATAGCTTTTATGCTTATCTGTGGATATTGTTGTTATACATATCTGTTGTAGAATGTGGATATAGCTTATTTGCTTATCTGAGAATGTGGGATATTATTGTTATACATATCTGTTGAGAATGTGGATATAGCTTATATGCTTATCTGAATGTGGGATATAGTTTTTATACATATCTATGGAAATGATGATAGAGCTAGCATGCTTATATGTTGAAAAAGGGAAAATGAAAGGTAACTTCGACTCGTAAGTTGTATGACATAAATGTGTAATTTATGTGAATGTATCTGTGTTAGCCATCTATCAATTGCTAATCTTTTAGTCATTGTTCATGGTTGGTTTAGTATATTTCTACTGGGCTGTGGCTCACCCTATATGGGAATATCATTTTCAGGTGCAGGAAGCATGCCACCTCCAAGGACATAGCTGGGAGGCTAGAGGCGGACATACTTTTGTCGCCTAAATTTTGATGTATTACATGTAACTTCAAGCCAAGGGCTTAATGTGTAAACGAGTTAGTACTCTTTTGTTGTAACCAAGTGTTAACTTGGAAAGCTGTAAGCCCGTAGGGCATTTTGTTTTGATGTTAACATGTAATACTTATGTAATGGAACTCTAATGAATAAAGGAACGTGGTTAGTTTATATGTAAATGCATGTCTTATCTGATGGGTTTAATGTTGTTATTTTGAGGGCGTTACACAGACACAAAAAAACCTCGCTCGACCGCACAAAGCCTCGCTCGAGCGAACAACACGAAGCTTCAGGTCTGCAATCCAGAAGCACGCTCGAGCGAAGGAAAGCTCGCTCGAGCCAAGAAACACAACCTTCAGGTCCAAACTAGACGCAGACGCACGCTCGAGCGCAAGAATGCTTGCTTGAGCCAACAGACACACTACTCAAAGCTCGCTTGAGCGAAGGAACCCTGGCTCGAGCGAAGGAACTAAAACACAGAGCTCGCTCGAGCGAAGACACCAAAAATTGGGTAGCAACCATTTGTTTGAAAAACACACCCAACCTGTTACAAACCTGCCCAACACATCCCAAAACTCAAATACAAGGAATTAAAGGATGGAAATGCAACATATACAACAACAGACATCCACGGAACCGAGTCCGGAATACAATAACCAATGGAGGGAAAACCAGGATCGCTATAAAAATGAACGAGAAATATGATTGTAAATTTAACCTTCCATTTTAAAAAATAAAATATGACTTATTTCCTATACTTATAATTGTATGATTGAGTTGGTTTTTTTGCATAGATAACCTTTATTGCGAGTAGTGCAAGGTAGATGATTCGGATCATCGGTGCCGATCTGAAATGGGGATATGGAGAGGTGAAGTATGGAGGGAAGCCTGTCAATAAATGCATACTCACTCACCTGGGTCTAATAATGAGGGAGAAAAGAAAAAAAAAATAAAGATAAGAAATAAATTATATGTAGCATTATTCTTCAAGTTATATTTAATTTAATTTTTAATTTCGAGCTTCTCTAATTCTCAATCTTTTCTTTAATCAAATTTAAATTTGATGAAAAGGTAATAAAAAGTCATCTCCAATATTTTCATCAAATCAAGGGAGTCATTTTTTTTATTTTGTTTTATCAAATTGAGAACTCATCAAATTTAAAATAAAAAAATAAAGTATTAGAGATGATTTTTTTCCATCCAAATTTTATGAAAAGAGAAACTTGGGAGAAAAGAAAAAAAAAAATTAAATTTTTTGATGAAAATTTGATGAAAGAATTTGAGTAGCTCATATAAAATGATTTTTTTTTAATTCAAATCTAATATCAAATTAGATGAAAAAAATTTATGAATGATTTGTCATATTCTTATAAAAGTAAATGAATTTTGCCTTCTTAATAATTATTTGAGTTTTGGACTATTAATAAAATTCTATTGTAAATTATTTTTGGGTTTTTTATTGATAAATCTCATTTAGAGATGTTTTAACCCAATAAGTCTACCAAGGAAAATTATAACCTAGTTAGTCCCATATATTTATATTTTTATTCCATGAGGTCCTTTTTTCCTAATTTATATTGTTTGTTGGACTATTATACCCTTATGTCTATTGTTGATATGTATTATATAGAAAAAAGATATACACATTCTTTTTTATTGCTACCTCTATTTTAGTAGTTACCATTATTCACATTTTTCTTTTTGATGTGTTTCATTCACATTTGTGGTATTGTTTCATTGTGCTAGGGTTTCTAAACTCTCTATTTGGTAAGGTTTAGAAACTATAGTTTATACATAGTGGTGAAATAATATTATGTTCATCTATTGTTGTAGTGAAGTTTTGTGTTCCTCCATTGTCACTTTGTGTTCGAAGTTCTGTGTTCTTCCATTGTTGTTCTATGTTTGAAACTCTATCTTTCTCCATTGTTATAAGTCGAAACTCTGTTTATGTCTAGTCAATTTTATTACAAACATATTCTTCAAAGGGTTTGGTTTGATTTGGATTGGGGGAATTGTGAAATTACTTAGATTGTTAATAATAATAATAATGATAAAGATGATGATGAAGATGAGGATACGGGAGATATTTTTTTGTTTTTAGAGTGATTGAGTTTTTTTTTTTTTTTTTTTTTAGATTTCTAATTTTATTACTACCATTGTTTATGTATATATTTTTTTGTCAATCAGTGTGAATGTTCACATTGCACATTGTTTGAAAGTTTGAGAAATAAGTGTTGGAATATAAATATAGACATAATTATATATTTTGCAAGATGTGAATATTCACATATCGTTGGTTGTTTGAACAATCATTTTTTGTTACCATTAAACAATTGAAATAGTCTTTTTTTTTTCCTTTCAATTTTGTTTCATGTTGCAATGTGAATATTCACATTGGTATGAATTTAGTTTTTCTAAGATTAGCTGTATATTAATTGTAAATTGTGAACATTCACATTGTATTTTTGGTATTTTTTTCTCCAAAATTAGTTGTATTTGTTTTGTTTTTTTTTTTACTATGTTTGTTGGTTGAATAATCATTTTTATTACCATTGAACAATTGAAATAGTTGATTTTCACTTTTTTCAATTTTATTTATGTTTTCATGTTTCACACTGGTATGAGTTTATTTATTTATTTATTTTTAAAACTAGTTGTATATTAATTGTAAATTGTAAACATTCACATTATATTTTAGTATAAATTTTATTTTTTTGAAAGTTAATTGTATGTTTGTTGTTTTTGTTACTATGCTTGTTAGTTGAACAATTATTTTTGTTACCACTGAACAATTGAAATAGTCGATTTTCACTTTTTTCAATTTTGTTTTATATTTTCACGTTGCAGTGTACATGTTTACATTGGTATGAGTTATTTTTTTAAGACTAGTTGTATGTTAATTATAAATTATGAATATTCACATTGTATTTTGGTATGGATTTTCTTTTTTCGAATGTTAGTTGTATGTTTATTATTTATTATGAACATTCACATTGTACTTTAGTATGTGGTTTGCTTTTTCAAAAGTTAATTGTATGTTTGTTGTTTACTGGGAACATTCACATTGTATTTTGATTTTCATTCAGATTTTTCATTGCGTTATTTTTAAAATTTTCAAATTTTAAAAAGATTCAAAATTCATAATTTGCGATTTTCTCCATAGAATAAGAGAGAGATTTTCTCCATGGAATAAGGAAAAGATTTTCTCTTTAGAATGAGGGAGAGATTTTTTCATATAATGAGGGACTATTGTTATGTATTATGTTACCCAAAAGACAACCTAAGAGGGGAGTGAATTGGATTTTTACAAATAAAAATAATAATACCCTAATAAAAATTATGACTAGCACAATAGATAAATATAGTTAATGAAATAAAAATAATTAAAACAAGTGTTCTAACAACTATATCAGTTAATGATTTTAGTACAGTGAAAATGTGAAATATAGCTATGGTAATTTAAATAAATTAAAGAGATAAGGGAGAGAGAGGCAAACAAATTTATAATGGTTCGGGTTCAACTCGGCCTACATCCACTCCTCAAGCTTCACTTGAGATTTTCCACTATACTCTAGCTTCACAGGGTGCTAGCAACTTTTTCACAGATGTAGAAATCCTCCACAAATTTTACATAGACTTTCTAACTCAAGAACATTGACTGTACTATACTCTTATAAGGTTGAAAAGAAGTTATTTTTGCTTTCACAGAAAGCTACAAGAATTATCTCTCAAAGATAGATATAAAAATGAAGCTCTGATTTTTCTGTAATCCTCATACAGGAAAGATGGGCTTAAAACTATACGTCTCAGTGTATAATTTCTGAAAGAGGATGTAAAAAAAAATTGAAGAACACTTCTCAAAGAATTTTTCAGAGAATAGATGTGAGTAATTATAGATTAAAGAATATTTTTTGGTTTTTTTTTGTAACTTGTTTACATTAGAGACTTTGGTATATATAATGAAACTTATAGCTGTTTATAACCGTTGTATCCATTTGAATATCTTCCACTCCATCATTACTAATTTGAATATCTTCCACTTGAACCTTTTGAACCTTTTGAACTGCTATTATGCTGGGCTATTTGAAGTTCTGTTTTTGGGCTCTTTGAACCTCTGTTTGGGCTGTTTGAACTCTTAATTTAATCAAATATTAAATACATTCTAACAATATTTGGGATAAAGGCTTATGTGAGAAATAATGTGACAAAATAAATTTTGATTATATTTTTCTTTTTCAAATAAATTAAAACATGATTAAAAAAATCATCAAAATAAATGTTGATTCTATTTTTCTCTTTCAAATAAATTTTGATTCCATTTTTCTTTTCCAAATAAATTAAAACATAATTAAATAAATCATCAAATAAATAAGTCTAACAATCTCCCCATTTTTAATGATGGCACACAATAATGTTTTGATTTGTTTTGGGAGTAAGAAAAGCTCCCCCTCAAGTCATGCTCTCTGAATTCATTTCTAAATACATAGGTTAGCACATGTGTAATAAACAAGCTTTAATCAGAGACATGATGTGAGACTAACATATCAAACTATAAATACATAACATCATAATATATAACATCATAAGTTTCTCCCCCTGTGACATTATCAAAAAGGAAATCATGGCTCAGAATCGGGAGGAGAAGGGGAAAATGATAGGGATAAATGACATTTATACAATTCAAAACATATATATACATATATATACGATTTGCGCGCCTCTCTCTGTTCCATCAAAAATCGCGTTGGACACGCGTCCTCGCTTTTGCGTCAGCCGACCGACAAAAGCGAGACGGGTCAATCAACGGCCTCAGCTCTCTCTCCCTCTTGTCTTCTTCTTAATCACTCTCTTCTCCTTCTGCTTTCTTATTCGCTTCCATCTCTTTCTTCTTCTACGTGAGAGAGATAGAACAGAGAGACTAAGTGGAGCAGAAAGGCTGCCAAAAATGACCCTCCTGTTGATTACATCTCTCTCTTCTATTTCATGGCCTCATCCTGTCCTCTTACTCTCTTTTCGGACCTGAATGATCCCGTAAGGGCTGTTGGGCCGAGTGCCCGGGCTCCTACTTTTTCCAACCTTCCAATGATGTCGATTGAGCAAATAATGGCAGCTCAATCAGACATTGAAGCCAATCATTTCACACTGACGTCCTGTATGGAGACGGTGACTGCAGTCACAAAATTGGCTCACTGATTGCAGAACAGGACAGATGAGCTCCACCAGATCAACGCCCAACTCTCACTGCTCCAGCGCATGTACAAGGATGCGCGAGCAGAGATTTGCGCATTGAAGGCCAAAAATAAAGAGCTTAAACGGAAGACCACCTCCATGACCCGATTTGGAGCAATGTCGTTTTTGGCCTTTGATAGTTAGCGGGAGTCGTCGCTCTCCACGAAAGCATGGGGGCAGGGCCTTCAAGGGCCTCCCAAGGTGATAAAAAGAGGAAGAAAACGATGGAAGATGCGAGTAAGTAAGATTGGCGTATGGCCGTAAAAAAAAATGGAAGGTTTTTTTTTTATTTATGTAAATATGTTTATTTTGATCGGCGCATGGCCGTAAAAAAAATGAATGATGTTTTTTTTTAATGTAAATATTTGTATTTTGATTTGTTTTTGTTTTTATATTAAAGTATTAAAAAATGAAATTAAAAAGCAGAGAAAAAAATAAGAAAATTAAGCCTAAACAAAAAATAATAATGAGAAAAAAAATAAAAATGAAAGAAATTAAGCCTAATAAAAAAATAAAAAAAATTAAAATAAAATAATACCAGCAGAAATTAAACTTAATGGGACGTTGGTATTGCTGAAATGGTAATCCAAAAAAAAAAATACCATGGGGGTTTAAAAAAATCAATGTATGCAAAGTTAATTTTACCTCAAAATGCAGAACTCAAAAAAAATTACGCAATTGAGAATAGCAAATTGTTAAGGAGAATAAATATATGAGGACTTGAGAGCATTCAATTGATATAAATGTTTCCATATCAATGTAGCAATACACATATATCATTTTAACAAAAATTCAAGTTTCACAGTCATAACAAAACTTTTTAAGTAGATATCGACATTCCAATCTCACCACGAATAAAATTGAAGCGATCCTCGCTTAGGGGTTTTGTGAAAATATTAGCCAATTGCTTGTCAGTGTTTACAAATTCAAGTACAATATCCCATTTTTGAACATGATCTCTTAAAAAATGATGTCGAATTTCAATATGTTTTGTTCATGAGTGTTGAACCGGATTTTTGCTTAAATTGATGGCACTAGCATTATCACATTTAATAGGGATATGATTATAATGCAAATCAAAGTCCTCCAATTTTTGTTTCATCCAAAGTATTTGGGCACAACAACTTCCGGAAGCTATATATTCAACTTCGGCCGTTGATAAAGCAACAAAATTTTGCTTTTTGCTAAACCAAGATACTAATGAGTTACCAAGAAAGTGACAAGTGTCACTGGTGCTTTTTCTATCAAGTTTGCATCCAGCAAAGTCGGCATTCGAGTAACTAATTAAATCAAATGCAACACCTCTAGGATAAAACAATCCCAAATTTTGAGTGTCAACAAGATATCTACAAATTCTTTTAACAGCACTGAGATGTGATTCCTTAGGATTTGATTGATATCTAGCATACATACAAACACTAAACATAATATCGGGTATACTTACAGTTAAATAAAGAAGTGAGCCGATCATACCTCGATATTTTGTTTGATCAATGGACTTAACTTAATGGATGTACTCATAGGTGTTCTAACTATTTTTGAGTCATACATACCAAACTTTTTGAGTAGTTTTTTTGTGTACTTAGCTTGGTTGATAAAAACTCCTTCCTTACATTGTTTGATTTGAAGCCCAAGGAAATAATTTAGCTCCCCCATCATGCTCATCTCAAACTCACCTTGCATACACTTAGCAACTTCCTTACACAAGGTTTCATTAGTAGCACCAAATATAATGTCATCCATATATATTTGCATAATAAGTAAATTATCATTTTTAGTTTTAACAAAAAGTGTTGTGCCAATCGTTCCTCTAGAAAAATTATTTTCAATCAAAAATTTATTTAATCGTTCATACCATGCACGAGATGCTTGTTTCAAACCATATAAAGCTTTTGATAGTTTAAAAACATGATTTGGAAAAGCATGATCTTCAAAACCTGGGGATTGTTTAACATAAACTTCCTCATTTATAAAACCATTAAGAAAGGCACTTTTTACATTCATTTGATAAAGTTTGAAATCTTTAAAACATGCAAATGCAAGTAACATGTGAATAGCTTCAAATCTAGCAACCAGAGCAAAGGTTGCATCGAAATCAATACCTTCTTCTTGATTGTATCCTTGTGCAAAAAGTCTAGCCTTGTTTCTTATAATTGTGCCAGATTCATCAAGCTTGTTTCGAAAGATCCATTTGGTACCGATAATGGTATGATCTTTAGGTTTTGGCACAAGTTCCCACACTTTGTTTCTCTCAAATTGGTTAAGCTCTTCATGCATAGCTATCATCCAATGTTCATCGAATTCGGCTTCTTGAAAGTTTTTAGGCTCAATCTGTGAGAGAAAAGTCAAGTTACTATAAATGTTTCTAAGTGAAGAGCAAGTTTCAATACCTTTTGAAAGGTCACCTAGGATTAAATCCTTAGGGTGATTATGAACAAACTTCCATTCTCTTGGCAAATCATCATTGTTTCCTTCTTCTTCTTGAGGTGGGAGAATAGGTTGTTCAATCTCTTTGTTCAACTTACATGGTTGGTTCTTTTCTTTGTAGATACTTGAATCTTCCACATTTGGTTCCAAATCTATATTATCACTAACAATTTGCTTTTGAGCAGAGATTTAGTTTCATCAAATGCCACATGTATAGATTCTTCCATAACAAGAGTTCTTTTATTAAAAAAATGATAAGCTTTGCTAGTTAACGAATAGCCAAGAAAAATTGCTTCATCAGATTTTGAATCAAATTTACCTAAGTTATCCTTACCATTATTATGCACAAAACATTTACAACAAAAAATATGCAAGTGACTAATGTTGGGCTTTATATCATGCCAAAGTTCATAAGGAGTCTTTTTGAGGATAGGTCTAATTAATGTACGATTTAAAATATAGTATGCGGTGTGAATGGCTTCGGTCTAAAAATATTTAGGAAGATTATTTTCACAATGCATTATTCTACTCATCTTTTCTAAAGTTCTATTTTTCCTTTTTACTACACCATTTTGTTGAGGGGTTCTAGGTGCTGAAAAATTATGTCCAATACCATGCTCATCACAAAACAATTCAAATTTCTCATTTTCAAGTTCTCTACCATGGTCGGTTCGAATATTAGTAATAAGAAAGCCTTTTTCATTTTGAATTTTATGACATAGTTTTGTGAAAGAAGAAAATGTTTCATCTTTGTGTGCTAAAAACATAACCCATGTAAATCTTGAATAATCATCAACACTAACAAGACAATAATGTTTACCACCTAGATTAGATGTCCTTGAGGGACCAAATAAATCCATATGCAATAGTTGTAAAGGTCTAGTTGTGGAAATATGAGATTTTGATTTAAATGATGTTTTAGTTTGTTTTCCTTGTTGACAAGCACTACAAAGATGATCTTTTTCAAATTTAATTTTTGGAAGGCCAATGGCCAAATCCTTTCTCAAAAGTTTAGCAATTAATCCATATGAGCATGACCAAGTCTTCTATGCCAACCTACTATTTTCATTATTAACATATAAACATTTAACATCACTAGCATAGAGACCATTAAGATGAAAAATATAAACATTATCATGGCGATTACCAACGAATAAAGCTTTATGATCATTTGTGTTTTCAATTGTGCAATGTGATTTATTAAAAATAACTTGATTACCTTTATCACATAATTGACTACTACTAAGTAGGTTATGCTTAAGTCCATCAACAAGTAAAATATTTTCAATAGAAGGGTTAGGAGAAATACCGATGCTACCAATACTGATGATTTTTCGTTTCTTGTTGTCTCCAAAAGTAACAAATCCTCCATCTTTCGATGATAGTTTGGTAAAGAATGGTTTATCTTCGGTTATGTGTCTGGAACATCCATTATCAAGGTACCCTTCCCTTCTTTAGCTTTGGACTTAAAGCAAACCTACAAGATGACAATCAAGTGTTGGTTTTTGGTACGCATAGTTTCTTGGGTCCTTCTTGGTTAGTTTTGTTGGATCCCTTAATAATCCAAATCTTTTTAATTCCCATGTTCATATTCTTTTTGAATGGACAATAAGATATATAATGGCCTTTCTTTCTACAATAATGACATGTAATATGAGAGTGTGTCATGAGAGGTGCCTTTTCAAAAATTGTGTTAAGATTCTTTTGTTTTTTAATATGGTCATATCCAATACCCGCTTTATCAAAAACACATCTTTGATTTCCAAGAAGCATGTTGAGATTATCTCTACCTTTTACAAAATTTTCAAGTGCTTTTGTTAAATCATCAACATTGTTTTTTAAAGTAGTTTTCTCATTAGAGATGGTATCAAAATCATTTTTCAAAACAATTTTTTCTTTCTTTAATTCTTCTACATTAATAGATAAAGATGCAATAGATTTCTTCAACACATTATTTTTGGCACAAACTTTTCTAAATTCATCTTGTAGTTCATGGAATGCACTTTCAAGTTCTTCATAAATAGTAGTTACCTCATCTTAAGTAGAGTCTTCATCTTCAAAAGCCATAAGACATAAGTTGGCTACTTCATTTTCAATTTCATCACTTGAGCTTTCATCTTCACTTTCTCCCCAAGCTATTACCCTAGCATTTTTGTTTCTTTTGTAGTCTTTTCCATGATTCTTCAATTTTGGACAATCTATCTTCATATGTACAGGATTTTTGCACTCATAGCAAATAATAGACTCTTTCTTGTTATCTTTATTGTACTCTTTCTTAAAAGGTCTTCTTCCTCCATAATTGTTTTTCTTGAAGTGCTTTTTGAGATTTCTACTAAACATGGCATAGCTTTCATCCTCACTGGAGTTTTCATGTTCTTCTTCATTTGATGAGGCTTTGAATGCAATTCCACTTTTCTTTTTGTTTTCAACATCCTCATGTCCGTTCATGGTGATCTCATGAGTTATAAGGAAACCCATAAGCTCATCAAATCCAAGTGTGGAGGGATTTTTGGCTTCTATAATGGCCGTGACCTTTGCTTCCCAATTCTTTGGTAAACACCTAAGAATTTTTCTGACCAACTCACTATTAGTATAAGTTTTGCCAAGAGATTTCAAAGAGTTTACAATTCCAGTAAATCTAGTAAACATACTTGAAATAGATTCATCAGAGTTCATTTTAAACAATTCATAACTATGAACAAGCATATCAATATGAGATTCCTTCACTTGGTTTGTACCTTCATACGTTACCTCAAGTTTGTCCCAAATTTCTTTTACCAAATCACAACTTGAAATTCTATTATACTCCTTAGAGTCTAATCCACAAACAAGGGTGAGTTTAGCTTTAGCATTGGCTTGCAATAATTTATGATCCCTCTCATCACATTCATCTTCAGTTTTAGGTATACTAATATTGTCTACTAATTTGGTAGGAATTTTTAGACTTTTAGTGACAATAATCCACATGGCATAATCAGTGGCTTGTAGATATAGGGTCATCTTATCCTTTCAATGACTATAGTTGTTTCCATCAAACAATGGTGGCCTATTTGTGGCTTGTCCTTCAGCTAAGGTTGCCATGGATCGAAACTCCTAGATAGTTAAATCTAAAACAAGAGTCTAGGCTTTGATACCAATTGTTACCCAAAAGAAAACCTAAGAGGAGAGGTGAATTAGGCTTTTACAAATAAAAATAATAATACCCTAATAAAAATTATGACTAGCATAATAGATAAATATAGTTAATGAAATAAAAATAATTAAAATAAGTGTTCTAACAACTATATCAGTTAATGATTTTAGCACAGTGAAAATGTGAAATATAATTATGGTAATTTAAATAAATTAAAGAGATAAGGGAGAGAGAGGCAAACAAATTTATAATGGTTCGGGTTCAACTCGGCCTACGTCCACTCCTCAAGCTTCACTTGAGATTTTCCACTATACTCTAGTTTCACAGGGTGCTAACAACTTTTTCACAGATGAAACAATCCTCCACAGATTTTACATTGACTTTCTAAGTCAAGAACACTGAGTGTACTACACTCTTATAAGGTTGAAAAGAAGTTATTTTTGCTTTCACAGAAAGCTACAAGAATTATCTCTCAAAGATAAATATAAAAATGAAGCTCTGATTTTTCTGTAATCCTCACACAGGAAAGATGGGCTTAAAACTATACGTCTCAGTGTATAATTTCTGAAAGAGGATGTAAACAAAAATTGAAGAACACTTCTCAAAGAATTTTTTAGAGAATAGATGTGAGTGATTATAGATCAAAGAATATTTTCTGATTTTTTTTGTAACTTGTTTACATTAGAGACTTTGGTATATATAACGAAACTTATAGCCGTTTATAGCCATTGTATTCATTTGAATATCTTACATTCCATCATTACTAATTTGAATATCTTCCACTACATCATTACTAAATTGAATAAATTTGAACCTTTTGAACTGCTGTTGTGTTGGGCTGTTTGAACCTCTGTTTTTGGGCTGTTTGAACTTCTGTTTTGGGCTGTTTGAACTCCTGATTTAATCAAATATTAAATACATTCTAACAACATTTGGGATAAAGGTTTAGCTGAGAAATAATGGGACAAAATAAATTTTGATTCTTTTTTTCTCTTTCAAATAAATTAAAACATAATTAAATAAATCATCAAAATAAATGTTGATTCTATTTTTCTCTTTCAAATAAATCATCAAAATAAATTTTGATTCTATTTTTCTTTTCCAAATAAATTAAAACATAATTAAATAAATCATCAAAAATAAATAAGTCTAACATATTAGTTTCAAAATAGAAACATGTGTAAAAAATTAGAAAGAATGATTTGGTCGTATGACATTAAAAATGACTTAATGGAATACTAAAAAAGAATATGGGTTAGATAAAATAAAATACTTAGAAAGATGATTTATCAAAAAATGACCCATTATGTTTCCCTTTTAACAAATGCTTAGACTTAGGCTCTATAAAGAAATATATATATATATATATATATATATAAAAATATGTCGTTATATAATATAAAAATAAAATTAACATTTATAAATGGTCTGGTTAAATTGGCGTGGGTTTGAATTTTTGATCTTAAGCTCAACCCAAAAATAAATATGTTCACAACTTATTCCAACCCAAACTTGGCCATTAACATGTCAATTTTTATAACGATTTCGATTTAGACCCGACCCATTTCTTGTTCCTAGATCCGGAATTATGTGTTTTTAATTGTTGTTCATGCTTTCTTTCATCTTATTGATAGTTGAGTTGAGTGTTAGTTGTGTTTGAAACAGGTTGAGAGTTAGTTTTTCAAAAGAGTTGTTGTATAGTTTTCTTTTTATTCACTCGAGCCGTGTTTTGGTTGTTTGAGCGGTTTTTGAGATTTCCCAGTATTTTTGTAGGTTTGCAAAACTTATAAGAGTAGGGTATCTTCGCTCGAGCGATCTTTCCTACCTGAGCGGTCTTCTGTAGTTGTAAAACTTCTAGAAGGGGGTCATTATGTGCTCGAGCGGTGTTTTGGTCATTCGAGCAGTTTGTACGTATATCAAATTAGGAAAAGGAAAATTTTAGTCACTTTTTCATTTCTCTCGTCCTCTAAAACATTTCTAACCCTAATTTTTCGACTTTATCTCTCTAGTTCTTGCCTTAAAACCTCAAATACAACCTTACCCATTGATTTATCCACCATAGCTCTTTGGAGAAAAAGATAGATGTAACATGCGTGGGGGGTACCCGCGTGCGTTTACAGTTCGGACCCTTGGTCTTTTTGATCTAGTCTCATGAGTGCCATGTGAAATGTAGATAAGAGTCCACATTTGACAACTTTTAGAAAATCCATTTTGTTGCAAAAATATTTTCCAGATATGGACTGCGTCATTAGATCTCAAAGCCGCCACCTAATATTTATTTTGATAGAATTAGGAAACCTATGACTCATGCCAAGGCTAATGTTCATCATAACCAATGATGCTTGGCTCGGAACCTTAGGTATAAAGGGGGAAGGTCATTAATTGAGCACCTCGGCTCACCTGATCAAAAGATCGGCCTTTACTAACCATGATATAATTTTTTATTAGCTTTATATGCTCATATTCTGATTATTTATAAAATCCTAAAATTTGAGCTAAAATGGAGAGATATAGAGGGAGATGTGTATATATGCCTTAACCAAAATCTAAACCTTTAGTAAGGAAGAAGAGGGCATCTCTTATAGAGATACAAGGCCAAAGCTTCTCAAAGAAGCTACAAACCAAGGCCAAAGATCCTTCATACACGTGTATAGAGGATACAGTCTGTGCCTTCTAGCTGGCACACACTCACAGAGACAAGACTGAGGGAGGTAGGCCGACCAGCTCAGGTGGTCGGCCGACCACTTCCCCTGGTCGGCTGACAAATTCAAAAGGTTCAACCTCCAAAAAGTTGGTCGGCTAGCCCATTTGGTGGTCTCCCAACTGAATGCAAGCTAGTGGTATGGTGGGGGACCAGCAAATGTGGCTAAAAAACCAAGGAAACCAGTTTCCTGACAAGAAAACTGGCTGGCAGGAGAAAAAAGGTCTCTAAGGAGAAAAGGTGGTCTCCCACCCTTGTACCACCTTCCAAACAATGAAAACAGGGTCCATGCCAAAAATGAACCAAGACGGATGCAAAACGAGGGTTCGGGGGTCAAAACGTGCAGCCGGGTGCCCTAAAAACAGGCTGTTAAGCATCGAAAGTGGCGTACGACCATGAAGGTGGTCTCCCGGGCCACAGTGTCCCTCTAGAGAGAGGAAACAAGGTGTGTGCCAAAAATCGGAGCAAACAGAGAAAGTTAAGCGGTCCCGAATCGAGGCGCATGGCTGACGGCTCCGAAAACCGGAAACTAGTCTCCAAACGGGAAAAGTGGCCTACGACCACGAAAAGTAGCCTACGGGCACTGAGAGATGGTCTACAAGACCTCTTCCTCCCTTCGGGAAGAGAAAATAAGATTTGGTTCGCAAACCAAGACAAAGCACAAAAGGGTCCCGAGGTCCGAGGGTAAGGCTCTTAGCCGAAACTGCGAAACCTCAGAACGAGCACAACATGCACCTTCACTGAGCGCTCAATCGATGACGTCTGAGTCTTAAGGTTGGTTAAAAATGGGGTGTCTACACATTGATATTTGATTTATGAAAGAAAAGGGAAAAGATCTTGGGTTTTGAAAAGATAAGAGAAATGTATCTGTTGATGATGAAAGTGGAGTTGGATATGTAGTATTGCTTCTATTTTGAAAATGATGAGATTATATCTGTTGTTGAAATATTATCTGTTGAGTAGAAATATCTATTTTGGGCTATCGATGGAGGATAGCTTTGACTGTTGTAGAAATTGCATGAGGATTAGGCGAATTGAAACTAATTACCCATACACCTTGCATTGAGCATTGTTTCATACTTAAACATTAAAAATGTATTATTTTGAGAAAAATGGGTATATACCTTGGTGAATCTGGTTAGGGGGTGTGGTTGTAGTTATTCTGCTGGCCTGCGTGTCCTTGGCGGAAGTCTAAAAACCAGCGGGATTAGGTGTTTATCCTTCCAGTTAGTACTGGTAAAATGGCTTTGGTAGTGCATGTATTGCCTACTAGCAAACATGTACCTAGAGAATCCCAGTGTTTTGTATCCACTGCCACATTTTCTGGTATAAAAGGATATTTTTTTATGAATTGATATATAATCCTGGCATTGCATTGTTTTTTAGATGGAATTGATATATAATCCTGGCATTGCATTATTTTTTGAACTCGAGCAGTCTTTTGGAACTCTCAGTACTTTTGTAGGCCTGCACAACTACTAGGAGGATGGGGTTTTTAGCTCAATCGATCTTTCTTGCGCTCGAGCGGTGTTGGCTCCAGTAGTCTTTCTTGCGCTCGAGCGGTTAGCCTTTGTCTGCAAAACTTCTGAGAGTATGTCATTGTGTGCTCGAGCAGTACTTTATTCACTCGAGTGGTCTCACTTTTTGTGTCTGGTCACTTGAGTGTTGTTTTGGTCGCTCAAGCGGTTTGCGCATATATCAGTTGTGAAAAGTCACTTTTTCATATATCTCTCTCTAAACATTTCAAAACTTTAGATCTACACACACACACACTCTCTCTCTCTCTCTCTCTCCCTCTCTCTAGTTCTTGAACATTTAACCCAAATACTTTTGATCCGTACATTTCCTTACCCTAGTCCCATTGATAAAAAGGTAGAGCACGTCGAGGGCTTTGTTTTAATCGAAGAAATTTGCGTTTTCGATATTGTCAAGTTATACCCATCTTTCCTTTGTGTATTCTTCTTTGAGGTAGGGATTACTTTAACTCTTTTTATGATTTTTAACTTAGTTATTTTTCTTTTAAAAAGGATATTGTCATTTGGAAATTCTTGATAAAAATGTAGGATTTTGGTTGAAAATCAAAAGAGGGGTTTTCAAAATGGGTTCTTGAATATTTATGTGGGTTTGTAAATGTGGTTGAGTTGTGATAAAATGGTGGATTTTATCCCTGGAGTTGATTTTTAAAGAAAGGGGATTTTACCCTAAATCATGAACATTTGATTTTGTAAAGAGAAAATAGAATTAACGTTGGTTTTATGAAATTGGACGATGATAATGATGATAGTGGTGGAGTTGGATATGAATTATCACTCATATTTGAAAATGTTAGAAAATATATCTATATTGAAAATTATTTATTTGTTTTGGGCTATCGGTGGAGGATATCTATGATTGTTGTAAAAAATACATGAGAATTAGGTGAATTGAAACTAATTTCTCATCCATTTGCATTGTGTATTGTAACATATTTAACATATTGAAAATGTTTATTGTTTTGAGAAAATGGGTGAATACCTTGGTGAATATGAGTAGGAAGTGTCGTTGTGGTATTAAGTTGGCCTGTGTGTTCTTAGTGAAAGTCTAGAAACCTACACGGATAGGTGACGAGCCTTCTGATTAATACCGATAAAAATGACAATTGGTAGTGCTTATAGCCTACTTGCAGACACATCCTAGAGATTCCCAGTGTTGTATCCACTGCCCTATTTTCTATTGTAAAGAAGATGATTTCATGAATTGTGATATAAACTTGGCATTGCACGGTTTTGGAAAAAGATCTAAAATGTTTTGACACGAGCATTGCATATGCATTCCCCTTATAACTCTGTTGAGATTTATACACTATGTTATAGTATCTTTATTAGGCTTTAGCTCACCCTATGTGGAAAACCATTTTCAGGTGTTGATGATATGCCTTCGCCAATGCCGTAGCTTGGGAGAACTTAGAGCCAACAGCTCATTTTGTTTTTGTTGTATTTATTTTGTACAAGCCTAGGGGTTTACTTATATTGAACTTCAAACTCACTTTATTTGTAACTAAGCACAGTCTTGGAAAGTTGTAGCCATTAGGGCATTTATATATCTGCTTAACTCTTATTTCACATCTCTTACTTATGACATATGTTATAGATTCAAGGTTAGGGCTTATGAATGTATAGTTGCATGTGTTATCTTTTGTACAACTAAATCATATAAATGTAAGGATATCATATTCTGAAACGTAGTTTCAATTGGTAAATATTGTGAGATGGTTTTATTGTTATATTTTAGGGGCGTTACAACTTAGTATCATAGTTTACCGGGTTTGAATACTTTGGGATCGTGGGAAGTGGTTATTACCATAATGGGTTCTCTTGCTAGAAGAGATTAGGAATAACCTGGTATGCTATGTGATAACATGCTTATGTGAGTAAGTGGGTATGGAATTTAATTTCTAAGATATTGATTAGGTCTATGAGTTTCTAAAAGTCCTGTTAGAAGAGCACTTGATCACTGCTATATCTAACTGGAACTCTGGTAATGTCGCGGGACGATCATTATCTAGAAAGGAAGTTCGTATGTGTTTATATGACTATGAGCTTATGTGGGGTGAATTAATTGTTGTCCACCGCATTAGGATGTGAGTGAGTTAGCTTCGACACATTTGTAAATGTGATAATCTCTTGTGTTACCTTCATTAGGATGTCAGGATGTGGATGTGGATGTGGTAGGCGTGGTAGGCCTAGACGGAAGGAAGTGCTATAACCGGATGATATTCCGTGACAGAAGGAAGGTGTTGGTCAGGCCAATCTGGCCGAACCAGTTGGTCAGCAGGCTATGGGTGCTTTAGCCCAAGAGATGGCCGGAACTTTGCAGGAATCCATGGACATTCTTAGAGTTGAGAATCAAGTCCAGGCCCATGTTGCTGAGACAGGGCCATCTTTTCTGAAGAGGGAGTTTTTTTAGTCGAATACGAATGAGTTTTTGGGGGATCCAAAGGAGCCACCGAAAGTGGATGAGTGGCTAGAGCAAATGGTGAAGACATTCGAGATGCTTGGCATCGAGAATGATGGGTTGAGAGTGACCTTGGCATCCTTTCAGCTAAAAGGAGATACGGGTCAGTGGTGGAAGTATGTGTGTGGGCGCATTGTGGTGACTTTGGAGGCTTTTGTTAACGCTTTCTAAGACAAGTTTTGCCTCCCGCTATTAGGGAGAAGTTTTTGAAGCTTAAGCAGCTTAACACACCGATGGTCGAGTTTGAGGCTACCTTTACTAGTTTATCGAGGTTTGCACTGGAGCTTGTGGCGACGGAGAAACGCCGTTGCGTGGAGTTTGAGAAGAGGTTGAAGACCAAGCTCCTTTTCAAGGTGGCCGTGTCCATGATTAGGGATTACAATCATCTTGTGGAGGCGACGACTCAATTAGAGACCGTGATTCAGACTAAGGAGGAGCGGATGAAGGGCTCCAAGCAGAGGAATCAAGAGGTTTAAGGGGAGACTTGGGACAGTAAGAGGCAAAGGGGTTCCATCCCACAGTAGTCCCAGGGAGCACAGTCTAGATCCACTTTTCCTATATCGAGTTCTGGGTCAGGGGGAGGTGGTCTGGATGGGATCACTCATTTCAAGTGTGGTTAGCTAGGCCACAAGTCTGTAATTTGCCCATAGAGGATGGAGGGCAACAATCTGCACCATCTTCAGCTCGTTCTCAGAACCAGAGTCAGGAGAAAGGGTAACGGCCTACCTATTATCAGTGTGGGCAGTCGGGCACTTGAAGAGGTTTTGTCTTCAAGCAGGTGGCACATCTGGTGCATTTGGTTTGAGGCAGACACAGAGCTATTAGCCTACACCATCAGCTTAGGTCTTGAGGGCTAATCAAGGAGCCTCTTTGGCTCAGTTAGTTTATCAAACTTATGCTCCGAGGGGTGAGCAAGTGGAGGAGAGACCTACGGGGCGTGTGTATGTTGTTACCACACTAGATTTCTTGCCAGCACTTTCGGTAGTGAGAGTTAACTTCTTGTTGTGTAATTCTATTTCCAATGTATTGATTGATACTGGTGCATTGCATTCTTTCATTTTGTCTGATTCGCATCAGCATTAGGGTTAGAAGTGGCTCAATTAGCATCTCTACTCAGGGTAAAGTCACCTGTTGGTGGTGAGGTTGTGTTGGTCTAGAGGTGTTGGGGTTGTGAGATAGAAGTTGCTGGTCGCCAACTTCCTTTTGCGTTTGTGTTGATTGATATGTCAATTTTTGATGTCATTTTGGGCATCAATTGGTTGTTATCCTATCGGGCCATTATAGACTGTTACCGTCAGAGAGTTACAGTGTGCACCTCGAGTGGTGATTTTTTTTATTTCTTAGAAGACTGAGTTGATAGAGCCTTGTTACCAGTGTGTAATCTGCGTGGTCTGGGCGAGCTTATTCTCCTTCTCGCTACGTTTTTAGGTGTTGAGTGAGTTGAAGATTCAACTCCAAGATTTTGCTAGATAAGGGCTATATCCGCATTTAGTACTTCGCCTTGGGAAGCATCGGCTCTCTTTGCCAAGAAAAATGATGGCACATTGTGACTTTGTATTGATTACCAGAAGTTGAACTGGGTAACTGTTAAGAACAAATACCCATTGCCTTATATAAATGACTTGTTGACTAGTTAAAAGGGTCTTGTTACTTTTCTAAGATAGACTTCAGATTGGGTTATCACCAGTTGAGAGTGCAGGAGGACGATATCCAGAAGACGACATTCCGTACGCGGTGTGACCATTATGCGTTTTTAGTGATGCCTTTTGGGCTAACCAACGCACCGGCCTCATTTGTAGATTTGATGAACCCAATCTTCTGTGAGTTCTTAGACCGTTTTGTGGTTGTTTTTGTTGATGACATCTTGATCTACTTACCCTTTGAGGAGGAACACGAGGAACACTTGTGAATTGTACTTGAGTTTTTTAGAGCCCACAAATTGTATACTAAATTCAGGGAAGTGTGAGTTCTGGTTAAAGGAACTGAAATTCTTAGGCCATGTGGTATCCAGGAAAGAGGTGACTGTAGATTCCTCTAAGATTGAGGCAGTACAAGATTGGGAGCAACCTAAGAATGGCTTTGAGATTCGGAGTTTCTTGGGGTTAGCCGGGTATTACTGCTTTTTTGTGAAGGATTTCCCTAGATTAGCCTCACCGTTGACTAGACTGATGAGGAAGGGAATTAAATTATGGAGTGAGACTTGTGAGAAATCGTTTCAAGATCTTAAGGTTAGACTTACCTTAGCTCCAGTGTTGATTATTCTAGAGAGGGGTTTGGCCTATTCAGTGTATTGTGATGCGTCTCGAGAAGGTTTGGGTTGTGTCTTGATGCAAGAGGGGAAGGTAGTATCTTATAGCTCATGATAGTTGAAAATACACGAAAAAAACTATCCTACTCATGACTCAGAACTAGCGGTTGTGATCTTTGCCTTGAAGATTTGGAGATATTATCTGTATGGTAAGAGGTTTGAGGTATTCTCCGATCACAAGAGTTTGAAATATCTGTTTTCACAGAAAGATTTGAATCTGAGGCAGAGAAGATGGATAGAATTCATGGAGGAATACGACTTTGAGTTGCACTATTATCCGGGAGAAGCCAATGTAGTGGCCGATGCCTTGAGTAGGAAATCCATTAGTAGTGTAGCTAGTATTGCCATCTGAGAATGGGAGATGTTGGGTGCTATTGGCGAGTTTGACTTGCATCTTGGCGAGTTCGTTGAGTTGGCACCTTTGTTTATTATGGTTGCACAACCTAAACTTGTGAGCCGAGTTATGGAAACACAGTGGGGTGATCATGAAGTAAAAACCCTCCGCGAGAAGATATCTAGTAGGAAGGTAGAGAAGGGCTTGAACGGGTATTCTAACTCGAGTGTTAGATATCTTGACCGTCTTTTCGTGCCGGAATCTTATAAAGAGGAGGTACTTCGAGAGTTTCACCATTCGCGCCTTGCGGTGCATCCGAGAGGCACAAAGATATATCACGACCTTAGTCACCAGTTTTGGTGAAGGGGGATTAAGAGAGACGTAGCCTTGTTTATATCGAGGTGCCTCACTTGTTAACAAGTGAAGGCCGAGCATCAGGGGCCAACGGGTTTGTTGCAATCCCTACTTATAGTCGAGTGGAAGTGGGAGCATGCCACTATGGATTTTGTTGTGGGTTTTCCGAGGACTCAATGGGGTAACGATGTTGTGTGGGTGATAGTCAACCAGTTAACTAAGTCAGTACACTTTGTACCTATCTACACAAGTGACTCGATAGATTACCTTACCGACCTCTCTGTTAGGGACATAATGTTACTCCATGGGGTCTCTATGACTATTTTTTCGGATAAAGATCCGCCTTTCATGGCTCGATTGTGGCAGAGCCTACAGAATGCCTTAGGCACTAGATTGACATTTAGTACCTCTTATTATCCTCAGACTGATGGGCAGTCAGAGCATACCATTTAGATCCTAGATGATATGCTTTGGGGTAGTGTTCTTGACTCTAAGGGGTCATGGGAGAGGCACTTGCCTTTAGTGGAGTTTTCCTACAACAATAGCTTTCAGGCAAGTATTGGCACGGTACCGTTTGAGGCCTTGTATGGCCGACTATGTAGATCTTCTGTGTGTTGGGCCGAGGTGGGTGATGCACCTATATTAGGTCTTGAGTTAGTCTGAGAAATGACGGAGAAGGTTGCACTTATTTATAAGAGGTTGGTTTCGGTTCAGAGTCGTCAAAAGAGCTATGCCGACCGTAGGAGGAGGCCTTTATCATTTGAGGTAAGAGATCATGTCTTCTTGAAAATATCACCTGAACGGGATTTGATGAGGTTTGGAAAGAGCGGAAAGTTGTCTTCTAGATTTATTGGGCCTTTTGAGATCTTAGAGCACATTGGGGAGGTAGTTTACCGTTTGGCCTTGCCGCCACAGCTTTCTAGGGTTCATGACGTGTTTCATATCTATATGTTTCGGAAGTATGAGCTGGATCCGTCACATGTGTTGGATTGGACTGAGTTAGAGGTAGATGAGGATGCCTCATATGAGGAGAGACCGGTTAAAGTCTTAGACACGCGAGACCAAGTTTGTGAGGCAAGACAATTCCATTGGTAAAGGTGTTATGGAGACACCACGGGGTTGAGGAGGTGACTTGAAAACGTAAGGCAGAAGTCCATGAGAAGTATCCGAACCTTTTTGTTGATATTTGAAACTTGTAAGGAAGATCTTGTTATGTTAATCAAATGTAAACATTGTGTATGTTTTGAAAATGTGAATTTTATATTCAGTATTGAGAACCTTGTTTATCATGGTTATGAGAATGAATGACCGGTGGATGAATCATGGTTACGAGGATGGTTGGATCTTTGTTATGTTGATTTAAATACAGCGGTTATTGCGTTGATTTTAAAATTTCGGGGACAAAATTCCTTAAGGGGGGAGGTTATAACGATTTTGGTTTAAACCCAACCCGTTTATTGTTTTGGATACAGATTTTCTTGTCTTGATGGTTATTCATGTCTTCTTTCATCTTAATCCTTGTTGAGTTTGGTTATTGGAATGTCTTGGTTGTGTTTGAAGCAGGTTGGGAGTTAGTTTTTCAAAACTGTTGCTGCCCTATTTTTGGCTTATTCACTTGAGCAAACTTGCTTGCACTCGAGCGCACTTTGATAACTTCTAGTAGTTTTGCAGGTTTGCAAAACTACTGAGAGTATGGAATTCTTCGCTCAAGCGGTGTTTCTTGCGCTCGAGCGGTCTTCGCTCAAGCGATGTTTCTTGCACCCCAGCGGTCTTTTGGAACTCTTACTACTTTTGCAGGCCTACAAAACTACTGGGAGGGTGATGTTTTGAGCTCGAGCGATCCTTCTTGTGCTCGAGCGGTCCTTCTTGTGCTTGAGTAGTTAGCCTTTGTCTACAAACTTCTGAGAGTATGTCATTGTGCGCTCGAGTGGTACTTTGTTCACTCGAGTGGTCTCACTTTTTGTATTTGGTCACTCGAGCAATGTTTTTGTTACTCGAGCGGTCTGCGCGTATATCAATTGCAAAAAGTCACTTTTTGAGTCACTTTTTCATATCTTTCTCTCTCTAAACATTTCAAAACTTTAGATCTACACTCTCTCTCACGTTCTTGAACATTTGACCCAAATACTCTCGATCCGTACATTTCCTCACCCTAGTCCCATTGATAAAAAGGTAGAGCACGTTGAGGGTTTCGTTTTAATCGGAGAAGTTCACGTTTTTGGTACCGTCAATTTCTACCCATCTTTCCTTTGTGTCTTCTTCTTTGAGGTAGGGATTATTTTGACTCTTTTTATTATTTTTAACTTAGTTATTTGTCTTTTAAAAGGATATTGTGACTTGGAGATTTTTGATAAAAATCTGGGGTTTTGATTAAAAATAAAAAGAGGGGTTTTCAAAATGGGTTCTTGAATAAGTGAAGATGTGGCGAGGCAATTGATGGTAGAGTCAAGTGACGAAGTTGTTTGCAAATGAAGTTGGTTATCTTTGCCGCCAGGCTACTGTCGGAAATTGAGAAAAAGTCCCTATGTTCTTTTTTTTCTTTTTTTTTTTTTGCAATTTTCAATTTTTTTTCATTTTTCTTTTGTTTTTTCCTTTCTTTTTTTGCTTAGGAAGGAGCACTAATGCTTTAGAGTTTTCCTTTTGTTGTTTTGAAATTTTCTTCTCTTTTTTTTGTAATCCTGATCGGGGCTTCACCCTGGAGTTTTTAAAAGTTGGTCGGCCGGCTAATTGATTGACTGGCCGGCTAACTTGTTGTCCAACCAGTTGAAAAATTGACTGGCCGGCTAATTCTTTAACCGACCAACTGAATGAATTGATGAACTAGCTAGAAAATTGGCTGGCGAGCTAAACAAGTGGCCGCCCAGCTGAAGTAATCAAGAAACACACCTGGAGTCAACGCAAAACTTAGACGGCTGATTGAATGTTTAGCCATCCAGCTGAAATATGAACATGAGACTCAGAAGTGCGGGGAGAAGACAGAATTCCTAACTCGACTATGCCCCTAGTTCATTGCTTGACTCTTTTTTTTGTTAAAAAAATTTTGACCAACATGAGAGTTCAATTCGCATGCTTGTTCCACTATCTATTTTGAAATCATGCAAGTCAAATCATGAGCACTGAAATTTTTTCTTTTTTCATGTCCAAGAAATGGTCTGGGTTTTGCAAAAATGGAATACTTTTCGAGAAAATTAGTCAAAAAAACTTCATTAAAAAATCATCAAAACCTGTTTTCGCAAATGGCCACTACCCAACCAACATGGAATCAACCCTTTGAGATGCACAATTTCAAATTCAAACTTGATTTGTTTTGTAGCTGAATCTACCGTAAAGAAGAGATAGGACAATTGAATTGAATGGAGATGGGCCAATTGAACATGGACAAGACAACCGAGTCAAGTAAAAATGTATCAATCAAACATGGACGTGGCGAGTGAGTTGAAAATGGTTGGGGCTGAACTTCAAGATGAAACTGCGTACGTATCCAAAAGATAGGAATCAGGCCTTACGTAGTTCTGGTGGGGCTGTGCTCTAACTTTTTCCAAAGCCGCTCTTCCTGGTTTTTGACCTTGTGAGCTCTATTTTTATACTTTTTTTTCATTGTTCATTTTCTACTTTTCTATTTTTTTTCTACTTTAACTTTTGCCTGGGGTCGCCCTTCCGGGTTTTCGGCCCAGCGAGCCTCTCAAGGATAGTATTTCTTTAGCTTATCCATGTTGATTGGTTACGAGAACTTCAAACCATCCAAATCCATGAGAATGACTGCTACTCTTGACCATATAGATTTGATGATGTAGGGACCCATCCAATTGAGTCTGAATTTGCCCCTAGAGTCGTGGATAGAAACCCAATTGTCCTTCAGTAATAAATCTTCTTCTTTCAGCTTCTGGGATTTGACTTTCTTTTCTGGTCTCAATTGGCTTGAGAAACAACCCAGTTTGAATCTTTGATCATATTCGACCTTTTTGCCCTTAGTTCAAGAGTTGCTTGCAATTCAACTATGCAAGCTTCCTTCGATCACATCCGACCTTATTGCCCCTAGTTAAAGGGCTGCTTTCAATCCGGCTATGCAAGTCTCATATTTTGGTCGATTATTGAACATTCTAAATCAAGGTTTGAAAGCTAGGGGGGTCGGGTTTCAGGTCGAGAGGGATCCTATGCTATACAATCTTAAAATTAATTCTCAGCATGTCTTTATAGGACCACGCAAAAACATTTTTTGAACTCTTTTAATAAAGTGACTAGTCGCTTATGCTCCTTTGAAGACAATGTAGGACCAATCTAGACCTAGCCAGGATCCTTCTTAATACCCACTTTAACAACAATGATCTCATCCATTAAGGGCTTAGCACACATCTCTTCCTCTCAGTCAATCAAATTTTATAAATCCTAAGGCATTCCTTCATCTTCATTTTTATTAAAGTGTTAGAAAAAGTTTTGAAATTTTTTTTGGTCAATGTAACGATTTAAAGGCACAGAGAAGTAGGTGAAAATTACTGCATTTTCATTCAGAACTTCTAGCTCATTGCTTGAAACAGACTCGAAAGCAAAGAAAAGACAGATACAGAAAGGACAATGATGTCCGGGTAATCACCCCCAAAATCACCAAACTTAGATGTGCTAGAATGACTCGAGCCCAATCCCAACTCTACAAACTTGGTGGAATCAAACTTAGACTCAATACTCAATTCAGAACTCATAATAAAACCATTCCCAAATTGCTAGTTAAAGTGCAGGACATCTACTGCATTCAGAATAAAGCTTGTGCAATTAACAAGTGGTCCCCCAATCACAAAAATGGATATCCCATAAGTTCTATTTATTTATACTAGTACACTTTATGGGATATCAGACTTTTCTAAAGTTATGGTGCTACAACGACATAGCAAAATCAAAACAATATCCCCAATTAGAATTCCGACAACACTTCGACTCAATTCGCACAACTGATCATTGTATCCCCCATCGAAAAAACTGAATCCCACAAACTGACATGCATGAACCATTCATCTAAATTTAAGTACCCCTATACAAATTTTCATTCATTGCACATAGCAGGAAAGAGAACAAACACCCCTATGGAGGATAGGGTTATCTTGTCCTAACTGTGAAATGATCTAGGTTTCACTCTTCAAACAAAGGGCATCATACATTCTAGAATGGGGTAACATCCTGCCCTAATGTTGGAAGTTGCTAGAGCTTGCTGCATGCACTAGGTCAGTCTTGGTCAAAAAGGGTACCTCAGTAAGACACCGATATACCTACTCAATTCGACGAATCAAGCAGTACGTGGTGATCCCAATTCCAAGGCTTGTGCTCCCACAATATTAGAGCCCATGTCTGTTTATCCGCCTAAAGCCAAATAGCCATCCAGGATAACAGGTGACAAGCACGGGACTTAGGCACACCAATGTATGAAATGCAATGAACATATAATTGAAAATAAAAATCATATCACGGAGTTGGAGTCAAGGTTCCTTAATAATTCCCCAACAGAGTCGCCATAAATATTAACATCGCCCGAGGGATACTCATGTGCATTAAACAATTCGGACCCTTGATTTCTTTGATCTAGTCTCATGAGTGAAATGTGAAACGTACATGAGAGTCTAAATTTGACAACTTTATAGAAAATCCATTTTATTACAAATTCTTTGCCAGAAATGGACTACATCATCAGATTTGAAAAAATTAGGAAACCCGTGATTCGTGCCAAGGCCACTATTTGTCATAACCAAGGATGCCTGACTCGGAACATTAGGTATGAGAGGGGAAAGTCATTAATTGAGCACTTCCACTTACCCGATCAAAAGATCGGCCTCTACTAAGCTATGGCATGAATTTTATTGATTTTATATGTTCATATTCCGGTTATTAATAAATCCTAAAATTTACTATATGAAGCAAACAAATATACACTGTGTCGTTTGTTTTGGAACAATTTGATTTCATATATTTCGAAATTATTTTGAATAGCATAATCATGGAAATCAATTTTATTCCAAATTAAACAACACAACCTTCCCCCACTGGCACACATAGAGTTATATCAGATACGCACATAACCACATGGTAGGATGCTAAACATAATTGTAGACACCCCATTTTTTACCATCTTCAAGACTTGGACGTCACTATTGGAACACTTGGTGATTACCCTTGTTTGTGTTCGTTTGGAGTTCCCGGAGGTCTCGGCTACGCGCCTTGCCTCAGGATCTCCGAACTTGACTGTTTAGTGTCTGGTTTTGCACCAAACACTTGTGTTTTGCCTTGGAGGGGCAGGGAATGCCTTGTGAGGCATCCTCACACATCACCGGCCATGGCCAGAGGCCACCGGCTGGTGTTTTGCTGCCATCGGCAATCTATATTGCCGGTCGGCATTCTTTGTTGCCGGTCGGCACTCCCTTTTGCCAAAATGGCATTTTTGGGCAGCCGACTACTGTTCATCTGCTTTTGCAGATATTTTATTACAGCTGTCTTGCATTTGGCTCCCCTCCATACACGTGTATGGAGGGATCTCTCTCTTTAGAAGCATGTCTTGTAAGCTTTACAAGACAAGAAGCTATATAAGAGGAGCCCTCCTCTCCCTTGTTTAGGTTAGAGAGATTTTAGACAGCCATATTAGGGTTTTGAGTTCTAGGGTTAGGATTGATACACATTCTATCTCTATACCTCTCTCTCTTTTTACCTTTGTGTGTGTTTAAGTGTGTTTGTGTCTTACTATTGCACACAAACACATAGTGTTTCACCTTTTCTTGGTTCCTTGAAGAACCAGAGGTTGTTCTTGGTGTTCTTGGGTGGTTTTGAGCTTGAAGAACCAGCTGGTCCACCATTTGTGAAGAAAGTCAACAAGGGTAAGAAACTAGTCCATTTATTCCCCATTTTTGCATTGTTTTTTTACCTATCTTAGAACTATTTTTGTGCTTAGTGTATAACATAAAAGAGTTCTATTTTTAGGCCCTCTAAATAGTTTGTTTAGAGTGTTTTATGGTTTGGAGGTGTTTGACCCCTCTTAGGCCTTGAGAGGCCCCATTTTGTGCTATTTTGAGTGAGCTCCGAGACCTTGGTGTTTGGGCCTCCTCACCACTGAAATCTTGAGGGATTTCAGAGGTGGGGATGGTGCCTTGAGGTCCCAAGAAGGAGAGGGCCACCCCTTCTCCTTATTGTCTTTGAAATAGACCATTTTTGGCCTCTTGAGGGAGCATCTAGCTAAGCTTCATGTTGACCATGCCTTGGCTGTTTTTTGTGCCTATTATATCATAATATGCCTCTGTTTATTGTTGGTTTTGGTACACCATGCATGCTTAGCATACCTACCTTGTAATGCCACTTTATTACCTTAACATGCCTTAGGTTGTAAACCTTTGTTCAAGCTTGTTTTAGGTCTAGTTTTGTGAAGCTTCTATGCTTATTTTACTATGCTAGAGGTCTGTCCATAGTTGTTTGGGTCGACCATGGCATGCATTGTATAGCCCCTTTGCATTTTGGGCTTGTTAGCCTTAAGTGTGTGAATGCATAACATGCATCCTTGCCTTAATTTAGTGGGTTGGGGCCATTTGTCATGTAATTTCAGTCCCTTTGACATGCTTGTATGCTTGCCCTGGACACCTCTTTAATGCTTTGAAAACTTGTGTAGCATGTTCCATGTTTTGGCCATTGTACATGCCTTTGAATTTGAGCCACTTAGATGCCATCTAGGGGGTCCCCTTTGCATGGTCTAGGTCTGCCTTGAACCTATTTTAAGTCCTCTTAGCCTTGTGAGGCTTGGTTGACTTGGTCATGGTTCAAGCCCCTTTGACTTGCTTCAAGTACTTGGGCCATTTATTGCATGCTTAGTCTATTTTGTTTGCTTGGTTTGGCACCATCTTAACATGATTTTCAATGCTTACCTTGCATGCCATATGTCCATGATTATTCTCTTTCAAATGTGTTTGAGAGTTGTCCCATTTGTGCCTAAGTGTTGGCCCCTTTAACATGTGCATGTGTGTATGTGTTTAGTCCTTTATTTTGGTCACTTTGGCCACTGTTTTGGGCCTTATTAGAGCTGCCCAAATCATGTTTAAGTCCATCTCTTTGTTTGTTGCATGTACTCCTTGTATGTTGTAGCATATCGGTGAGTTGCTGAATAATTGAACTTGCATGATTGAATGAAGTCACATGTTTGTTTACATGCTTAAACACTCACATTACGCCTTGCATACTTGTTGGTGGCATTATCTCATGCCTTGTATGCTTGTTTGCTTGCTTGCATAGTTGGTGTGCCTAGTGTACATCACTCGCATTGCATTGCTATGTTGCATGCTAGCTCGCATAATTAGGATTGCATTGCATTGGCATGCATGCTCTACTTCTTGACCAAGTCATGATGGAGGTCGAGTCCCATTGGTTTGTTGGTTTGCATTGCATTTGACATCAAAATGTCCACACTTGGTCCTTTGGGCCATCACGCATGGAAATGCGCGATTGATGGTCCGAGAACCAAGGAGCATGTCCCTTTGAGTCATTAACATGATAAGGGACATGATTGGTGCATATATGCCTTGAATTGTATTGCCATGCTCTGCCTTGCCCTCTGTTACTGTCAATTGCAGATTCTGCAGGAGCTTTCTGCCGACCGACAGTGCTAAGTGCCGACCGGCAATCCTCCCTCTGCCGATAGCTTCACCAATGGCCGGTGATCACATGCCACTGCCGGTGGGCATTCTACCCAGCCGATGGCATTCCCCAGTATCCAGAGAAGCAATCCTGAGGTTTTGGCAGCCTCCAGAGGAGTAAAGAAAGGAAAACAGAGGCAGCCTATGCATGGCGGTGCACTTCCGAGCAAGACCCAAGCACACATTGCATTGGGTTCTCTTCCCGAGGCAGTTTACTGTTTTTCCTAGCTTAGTTAGTTTGTTAGCTAATTAGGCAATTTGTAATATTTAATTAGCTTGTAGGTTAATTAGCTGTATTATTCTTTTGGTCCCTCCAAGCGAGGACGAATCTGTAATAAGCGTGGGTGAGTGTGTGAATGCCTTCCAACCCCCATTTCTTTCTTCCCTTTTATTTACCTGCTTATGATGGTAGATTAGGGCATGTTCAAATTAGCATACCTTATGCTATGCATGCGTGCATTCATACATTTGCCTCGCATGCACTGGGCTCGGCATATCATTCTAACTGCATTTGTACTTCAATTTCAAATTGAATACGTGATAGTTGTAGCATTTCACATGCCATGTTTAGATTAGCCGAGCCTATCTTAATCGCATTCTGTATGTGTTGCATTAGCCGCTTTAACATGAACTAGGATCACACATGTTTGCTAACTAGTTTATTGTTTTGGCACGGAGTACGATGTAAGTATTTATGCTTTAGCATCTCGCATGCGTGTGAATGTTAACATGATAGCATGCTTACCATGTGGCTAGATGCTTATGTGTTAGACTGTTTGAATGCCTGTGGGTGGAGGTTGGATTGTTTGAGTTGGAAAAACTCGTTAAAATCCGTATTTTAGCCTACTTGCGAGTAGCAAATTCCAAAGTACTTTTTTTTAAGACAAACGGTTACGCAATACTTATTTCCAAATTAGGCAATCTAGTCTATACTTGTTTGTTGTGCGCATAATATAGTAACGCTAGGCTAATAATTGGAATAAGAACACATAACGTTTTCAAAAACGGATATCACGGTTAGTAGAGGCCGATCTTCGGATCGGGCGAGAGGGGGTGCTCATAGCTGACCTTCCCCAATCGTACCCTAGCTCCCGAGCCGAGACAACTCCGGTGATGACGGACATGTGGCCTTCGGCACCGAGTCAGGGTTTCCTAAATTCTCCCATAAAAAATATTTAGGTGGCGACTCTGTATCTGGCAAAGCAGTCTATGTTTGGCACTTCCTTTTCTAAAAATCTATTTCTGAAAACGATTTGCCAGATTTGGACTCTTTGGTTCAGATTAAGAACCGTGACAATTTGAGAGTCCGAACTGTAGTAACCCCAAAATGAACAGAACGGGACTCACCCTCCCGGGGCGTTTGGGGACGTCTACAATAATAAGAAAATCACACAGATGCGGGATACTAAAGCACAAAAACTTACATATTTACTGGGGTCCTGCAAATAGGCACAAAAACAAAATTAGTAAACATGCATGATCCTATAGACAAGATCCTAATGCAATTCACTCATGAAATGCAACTAAAAATCCGACTTCTAGTCTATGACACGTGAATCATCTCAAGACATGGGGTAGTGCACAAAATCACATATTAAACGATTAAATCCACAAATGCAAATTTAACCGATTCTTCAGGCATAAAACATGGATGCAAGGCATGGATATGATGACAAGCATGATATACCACATACGTACAGATAGGGAAAGAAAATAAAAGAATGGGATAGAAAGAAGCAAGAGTGGGGAATTATTACATCACTTTGAAAATTACGAATCCGAATAGGAAGGAGAGGAAACATATTACAACAAAAGTAAATCTTCACAAACACTATCTAATTAACAGAAAACAATAAAAACAGAAGTTGCAGGATGCCTCGGAGACCGTCAAAGACTATTCTACTCATCGCCGGGAGGCTGCTGGGTTTTGTCCAAGAGAAAGTGGCTGGCAGACCAAATGATGAGCTAGGTAGCCACAGAGGTGTCGACCGGCCAATTAGGCCAGATTGAAAGATCTGTTTTGTTCAGACACCAAAAAAACAAACGGAATATATACAAGTGGCTCAACCAACCACTTTATAACAGGATTATAACATGAAATTAAAGCAAGAAAAACAATAGAAGAAATATAAGAAAATGAAAAGTGTACAAAATTTACCTTCTAAGGAAGGATTTGATTTCTAAACTTCCTTTTGATTACCCTCAAGTTTAGGAAGTGTGTTCTCAATTCGAAATTTGAAAATTCGAAATTCTAGTTAGAATGGTGTTTTTGGGTGGTTTAATAGTGTGTGGGGGGGAGAAAGTTACAACTCTCTATTTTTCTCTCTTTCAAGGAACACTCACTCTCTTTTGATCCAGGCTCAAGAATATGGCTCTAACAGAATTTATGGGATGGTTTTGAATATATAAAACTTGGTATATCAGTGTATATGGAAGATGAAAGTGTTTTGGCTTAAAACATAAACTTTTCTCTTTCTCTCTTTGTCTCTATCTTTTCTCTTAATTCATTCCTCTTTTTTCTTTTCTTTTTTCTTTAGATACATTCTGATCCTCTCCATATAGAGAATTAGGGATACAAAGTCAAGGAGGTAGGAGACAAGGTGGGAGACATGGATGATGGGAAGACAATGGTGGTTGAAAATGGATGCCATTTTTTGAGAAGATCTCTCTTATGACAATGGAGGCTAATGGAGGATAATAGAGGGAGTAGGTGTATACCTCGTGCATGAATATAACAAGAAAATCTGGAATGGGCATGACCCACACGCATTCAACAAGAATTCTGCTGAAACTATCCTGTTTTTGGGCAAATTAGCTGGCCAGCCAAAAAACCTTGGTTGGTCGGCCAAAAAAGTTAGCCGTAGCTGACTATTTTGCACAAAATAGGATTTTTCGACAAAATTATCACCTTTTTCTCCTATTTCCACACTGTTCTTTGCTCGATTTCCTCAGAAAAAGTTTCATTTCAAAGTTTAAAAATGAGCCTCGGAACACTACGAAAATATTCGGAACAAAGCATGAAAAGAAAGTTTCGAAAGAGAGTTTTGAACGGAACTAAGCACTTGGCCAAAATAGGCTCAGGGTTGAGAATGAAACACAAATTCCATATTTCTTACTAAGAATTATGTGAGAAATACATTTTTGTTTTCATCATCGGGCAATCAAAAGAAGGCCCCCAAAGCCAGTCAAAATGGAGTGTCTACATCTATCCATCTATAAATCTAAATACACCTACCTTAAAGAATATATATAAACAATGACATACAAAAAGAAGTAAAATTTATATTTAAAATGTATATATAATCATTATAAATAAATAATATACAAGATTTTTGTCTTTAAAAAATGTTTGGGGTATGATTTTCAATCAGTTTGGTGTAGTTTTGTGTTATTTTGAAAAAAAAAAATGGGTTCAAAAATCTTTCCGACTTTGGTTCACTAAATAAATTGAGATTGTTCAATTTTTGATAGCCGAACAATTTAAGTTTTTCAAACTTCTATGGTTGAACATGGCTAATTAGTCAATTTTTCCCATTTGGTTTCCAAACAAACCAAACAAATCAAGATTGTTCGGTCATGTCCTTCCAAACAAACAAAATTTGTTTAGCTTTGATTCATCAAAAAAAAAACATGAATGCAAAAAGAAACTGCAAAATTAGTTGTTGGGGGGGACGTTGTAGAGTGATGATTGTGATGGTGAATGTAACGCCCTAAAATAATAATAACCCCCCATAGCATAATATTTCGTAGAATGTATAACTAGCGATATATTTACGTTCCATTGATACTCCTTAATCATACAAAAGATGACATATGCATGTATACATTCATAAATCTTAGATCCTGAATCTATAGCATATGCCATTTATAAATGAATTGGAACAAAAGGCTACATCTTTCCAAGTCAATGAATTGAAACAAAATCCTAGATCCTAGATCCTAGATCCTGAATCTACAGATAAGTTTATGCCTTAATCGTTACATCTTTCCAAGTCAATGTTTGGGTACAACAAAAGTGAGTTAAACTCAATACAAATAAAGCCCAACGCTTGTACAAAAATAATTACACAATAGAAACAAAAGAAGCTCTCGGCTCTAAGTCCTCCCAAGCTATGTTCTTGGTGGAGGCATATCATCAGCACCTGAAAGTTGTTTTCCACGTAAGGTGAGCTAAAACCCAATAGAAATATTTTAACACAATGTATAAAACTTAACGAAATCATAAAGTGAATGCATATGTATGCCATTTGCCAAATATTATACTTTTTCATCTTAAAACTATGCAATGTCAATATTATATATCAATTCATGAAAAATATACTTTATATCAAAAAATAGGGTAGTGGATACAAATACTGGAAATCTGTAGATATGTGTCTACCAGTAAGCTATACAAGCACTACCAAAGCTATTTTACCAATATTAACCGAAAGGATTGGCACCTAACCGCGCAAGTTTCTAGACTTTCACTAAGGACACAGAGGCCAACATAATAACTACAACTACCCCCTAACTAGATTCACCAAGGTATATAGCCATTTTTCTCAAAAACAATACATTTTTAATGTTTAAGTATAAACCAATGCTCAGTGCAAGATGTATGAGTAATTAGTTTCAATTAAACAAATCCTCATGCAATTTCTACAACAATCAAAGCAATTCTCCATAGATAGCCCAAATAGATATTTTTACTCAATAGATAATTTTCCAACAACAGATACAATCTCATAATTTTCAAAATGGGAGCGATAATACATATCCAACTCTACTCTCATCATCAATAGATGCATTATTCTTATCTTTTCAAACCCAACATATTTTCCTTTTCTTTCACAAATCAAACATCATTGATTCTCAAACAAAATCTCATTTACTTTCAAAGTCATATTTAAGGAAAGATATTTCTAACATTTCAACACAACTCAACAATATACATACTTCCACAACCTTTCTCAGAAATTTATTTAAAAAACCCTTCTATTACATTTCAAAATCAAACCCCAAGTTTAATCCAAAATCCGCAAATCAATAAACATTTTTAAAGAGCAAATAACTAAGCTAAGAATCATACTAAAAGTTGAAGAAATCCCTACATTAAGAGTAAAAGAGGAAAAGAGCAAGCGTAGAAGTTTGACAAGGCCGAAAATGAGATTCTCTACGATGAAAACAAAGCTTTCAACGAGCTCTACCTTTTCTCCAAGAAACTATAGAGGAGAAATCAATAAATTAGGAAGTATTTGGGGTTTTAAGGCAAGAACTAGAGAGAGAGAGAGAGAGAGAGAGAGAGGATGAAGAAATTAGGATTTGGAGTGTTTTAGAGAGAGAGAGTGAAAAAGTGACAAAAAATCTCCCTTTTTCTGAACTGATATACGCACAGACTGCTCGAGTGTCAGACACAATATGTAACACCGCTCGAACGACTAAAAATGCCCCTTGAGTGCATAATGATCCCCTTTTGGAAGTTCAGACCTGCAAATGACCGCTCGAGTGAAGATCACCAATTTCCAGAAGTTTTATAGGTCTGCAAAAATACTGAGAGATCTCAAAGACCGCTCGAGCGACCAAAGTATCGCTTGAGCGAACTCGAAGTGAAAAAGGGAACAACTCTTTTGAAAAACTAATTCCCAACCTATTTCAAACACAATCACCAACTCAACTCAACTATCAACAAGATGATAAATGGCATAAATAATAATTAAAGATACGAAATCCCGGATCTAAGAGCACGAAAAGGGTCAGGTCTAAATTGGAACCGTTATAGTGAAGGGTTGAGAGGTGACGGCCATGGCATTGGGGTTGCAGAGTGGTGATCAGAGATAGTGGTGGCGACGACGACAGCAATTGTAGTAGTTAAGGATGGAAGAGTAGGGTTTAAAAAATTTTGGTTGAAATAGAAACGAGTAAGTTAGGAATAAGGTACATGTAGAATAAAAGAATATATAAAGAGATGAAAAAAGATTTTTTATTTTTATAGGAAGTGGTGTAAAATCAAAAATGTTAGAGACCCCAAAAATTTTACTAAAATTTCTACTAAATGTCTCATATGAGTATGGGAAATTTTGGTAGAATTTTTGAGGTCTCTAGCATTACTGGAGTAAAATTGTTATGTAAATAAAATTACCCAAATTAATGAGGGTAATTCTATTTACATAATAAAATTAATTAATTACACCACACAAAAATTCAAAATTTTGACTCTCTCTTTAACACTTATCATAATACCAAGCATATCCTCATCTTTTATACCCTAACTCTACTCCACCTCCAACCAGCACCTCCGGTAGTCACTATTGCTATCTCCAATCTCTAACCCTCAGCCCTTCCACCTCTCTTCCCCACTAAAACACACATCTTCTCCGTTCAAACGATCCCTCTAGTGACTCTCTCTACTATCGCTACCACCTTTTGGCCCCTTTTACCACTACAACCCTCCATTTCCAACCCTTTCGCTGCTCTCTCTCTCTCTCTCTCTCTCTCTCTGTTTCTATCTCTATCTCTATCTCTATCTCTCACACACTGCTGGAAAATTTACTAAAAGTACTAAAAACGTCGTTAATTCTTTTTGTGACGTTTAGTACCAAACGTCGATGACGCGGCCGTCGCTATAACTTTATGACGTTTGAAAAACGTCATATATTAGTATACGCCGCCAAATGTCCTACCTAACTGTACAATGACGTCATTATGACATTTAGCGACGCTTTTGAAAACGCCATCATAAACATTTATACATTTTAAAAATCTAGCCCCCTGCGGTGGAATATAGTGACGTTTAAACGCCGCCATAACCTTTTTTTTTAATTTATAAATTTTGTTAATTTTATATGGTTGAACAAAAAAAATACCTATCAAACAATTATTAAGAACTAATAATTGATGTTTATTAAAATAATAAATAAACTAAGCTTGAAAACAAAATTAAAAATAAGAAACAATGCATTACATACCTAAGAATAGCAACAATTCAGACTTTAAATACATCGATTAAAATCAAAATGGTCAAGAAGCCCAAAAAAATTAAAAAGAAATAGAAAGCACACTAATATGGCTTATAATATTAAAAATACCACTTGTCTTCCAACTATATCCAAAGATGAGTCTAAACTATATGCAACAAGATGATACATTTGGAACCATACAGTACGCTATAATCCAATTAAACAAGATAAAAAGAATTAGAGGGGGGAAAAGGTAAAAGAACAAGAACAAATAAAAAAAAGCTTCATCATATTCCATTCAATGGCTTTTTCCCTCTCTTCTCACATAAATTCTACATGTAGCAACTTCATATCCATTAGGATGATCATTCGGAGTTAAATAGCTTCTCACAATCAAATAGAGTTGGGTTTCAAATTATTCTATCTTGTTTTCTTCCAAATCAATGTTCCATACCCCGTTGTTTCCACCGTGTACTGATCCGACTTCAAGTGGACTTCGAATATCCTTTGAAGGCATAGGAGATGGTTTGATGAGTGTCAAAGTATTATCATCCCTGTCAAACTCTTCACTTGCTTCTCCCGAGTAAGTATAGCTGCCACATGTGAAAATATTCAATGTGGAGACAAGAAAATAATTGACAATTAATTTTTATAGCATAAAAGAAGCCCTCTACGAGGAGTTTGCAACTAATTTCTATGTTCCACCATAAAATTGATCAATAGTTAGGGAGATTTTTCCTAGACACTCAAGTCGCTACGAGGTGTTATGACCTAATGTGACAACCTATCTTCAAATTTATTATTAATTTATTATAGATCGCCCACTAAGGAGGACTGCTGGCAGCGGGAATTGAACCTAAGCCGTGGAGGCAAAGTGTCTAATCCTTACCAACTTAATCAACCTCTGTTGGCATAAAAATATATACTTATTTTGTTGTCCCCACTTCTATTTGTGTTCTGTGTCAAGAGATGATTTTTCTTCCAGAATAAAAAAATGGTGACTGAAGGATGATTTTTGTATGATTGCATGCAGCATGCTTGATAAGCATGAAAAAAAGATAACTAATCCAAATGCAAGTTTGGTAAACTATAACTCGCATGAAAACTTGTTAAGGGGTGTAAAAATAGTCATCCATACACCACAAGTAAGTTGAACCTAACTCTGTTTAACTTCAAGTGTGACGTCCTATAACCTAAGAACAGTCACTTTTCAAGAAAGAGATTGCATAACCAGAGTGACTATAACTAATGCAAATCAGCATTATGAATCTAGATGGAGCACCAACAAAACAAGCATTTATAGCCTGATCAAGGTACAAAAATCAGATACAGAATTAAGTTTTAGAACATAAAAAAGAAGAATCATCACTGCCTGTTGATGCCGACATCTACCTAAATTTAATGAAGAATCATTACCCAAACTGAATGAATTACCGTAAACTAGAAAAACACAATGCAACCAGTCTTTAGAACTGTTCAAGAACCCATTTGTAATCTAAGTTGTCTAGTGGTATCGCATGTGAGAAACTAGAAACGGTGCCAATGGGTATTGAGCACCTTAGAAATCTAATCGGTCATTTTTGTGTTCGTTGATTTAGTATTCCATTTTGTTTTAGACGTCCACTTTTAATCTGTATTTATTTTCTATATAGTATTCAATTAGATGTTCAAGGAATCATCTAGACATCTTGAATTTCAACTATTTTCATGGTTAAAGAATTGTTCTAGAAATTTTTTCCGGCAACAAAACTTAAAATATATGTAAGTCAAATAAAAAGAGCAAATAATCACTCACCTTGCAACCTCAGCCCGCCTCTTGGCTTGCTCTGCAATTTCTGAAAGCTCCCTATAATTGCTCTTGTCAGAGAAAAGGTTAGTGGTTTCCGGTAGTTGAAGGCCATGTAGAGTCCTCTGTGCAGTAGCCCACTGTGCTTCTCTCTCCTCTTTCCCATAGTTACTCTTTGTAGTAAAAGCAGTCTGTTACAAAAGAAGAAAAAAAATAAGTACCAGAACTAAAGAGTCATCAGAAAACCACAAGAAAACTACAAAAATTCAAACAAAATCATATACTAAAAAATTCCCCTTTATTAGAGAATTTGAATTCTAACTTGTTCTCCAAAAGGGTATCCCAAGCTTTCCCACTTAAAGCGTAGCGGATCGCAAATTTGAGTAAGTCAAGCGGAATATATGTTACCACACTGTAAAGCCAGATGACACCGGCCCAGCCCCAACCACATCCTTCTATCTTTGCAAAACCCCATTTAGCATAAACAGCTATCAAGGTGGCAATCTGTCAAATTACAGAATAGTTTACACCTCCATTAGAACAAGCCTATCCAATTCAATTCCCAAATTCATCAGATAAGTTCAGGATTTTTCATATAGTACTTTGTTTTTTTGTATTTCATTTAAATATGTTTTTATTTTTAAAATTTTATTTTGTAAACTAACTCCATTACTATGATATCAAGCACATTGTGATAGAGATATTTGTCTTTGCACATGAATATTAGTAGGTTATTGGGAAATTCATACCAGCTGTGCGGCTACAAAAGCAAAGAGTAAGAGTAGTCCAGGGCGTTCAGCAAAGGACCAGCTGCGAGACCTTGTAACAAATATGAGAGCCTGACTCACGATACTCACTTGTAGGTACAATGCAGCCATCATCTGTTCAGGCCTCTTCTCTCCCAATGGTCTCACACCAAATTTGTCCTACATTGTTTAACAAAGTAGGTAAACAAATTGAACCTATAACATTTGGGTAAAGTTACAATTTTATGCACGAGAAAATATATTCCTACCGAGAAAAATTTGGTATCATTCATAAGCCAGAAAAATACTACTGTCATTAGTGCCAAATAGCCTCTGAGCACAACGCCGGTTGCAAATATCTCCTTCAGTTTCCAGCTGTCTAGGCTTTTTTCAGGGCTAGCTCTATAAATACTCATTTGTAACTCTATTATAGTAGTCTTGAGAGTGTGAGAAACCTATTTATTAGTGAGATCAATAGAGTGAGTTTGTGAAATTGAGTGTGAGAAACTCTTGTAATTCCTCTATTATGATCATAGTGAAATCACAACGAATCCATAGATGTAGCCCTCTCGTTAAATGAACCATGTAAATCTTTGTGTTGCTTTTGTGTGTTTAATCTAGTTTCTGTTACAGATTCATTGTTTGTGCGTGTGGTTCCTCAGGTCCAAAGCAGGAGGCAGTTTCCAGTAATTCCATGAATTATAATCCTCCTGGAACCAAGGGGGAAAATGGGTGGGAATTGAGTTAGTCAACAGAAGAAAGGAGATAAACTGACAGTACCAAAACACAATTTCTATTCAAATGAATGGTGAAGAATAACAAAAATGGAAAAATCATAGACCAGACACGGCACACTAGTGTCCTTGGGGTTAACCTCATTGAAGTGTATCCATTATTGCACTAAAAAAGATCCCTTCAGTGATTGCAGTAAAAAAGTAAATGATACCCATTTTCCTGCAATACGAAAGAACAGAACTGGTTAATGAAAATTTTTAACAATCTTGTCAGTAGAGATGTTTTTCAGAATTGTGATTCCAATTACACAATCAATCAGTAAATAATAGAACAAAAGCACACACGCAAAAACAAGACACAAGATATACGTGGTTTGGCAGAGTGTGCCTACATCTACTGCAGAAATGGAGAACAAATCCTTAATACTCAATAAGGATTATAAGAAGACTCTCAACCTCTCAATGCAGCACAGTTTTCTATAACACTCTCTATGAAACCTTACCCAAAAAAGGCCCCTTACAGTACTCTAGAGTGAATGGTAAATACAAGACACCTCACAACAAGGGAAGTAGTAAAAGTAATGAGATAATAAAATGTACAGAATTGTCCATTCTCAAACTCCAGAGACAAAAGTAAGAAATGAGAAACAAAGCAATGCAAAGCCAATAGCGTAAATCACAATGACAAAATGGAGTAAATACATGATTGCATAGATTTTTGGCCCAAAAAAAAAAAAAGGTGGCTGCAAATGAAAATATTTATTTGAATTATGGAGTCATGAATTGCAATATGCATCATTACCTTAAACTGAAAAGAATAGATTAAAAATTACAAATAAAAAAACACATAAGAGGGAGATGCAAGAAACCTTAATAGGAGAATATAGATGTGCAACACCAGTCTGTGACCAATCCATTCCAACCAAAGGCATGAATTGTCCTAGAACGTCAGAAACCATGGATTGAATTTATTCTCATGTCATATGATGGAAATTTTCAACACTTTGAAAACATGTCCAGACCTACCATACTAATTCAGGTAAGAAATTGCAAATTGATTCTTTCTTTTCTTTTTCAACATTTAACAAGAAACTTCAAAATCCCATTCTGACCAATCAAGATGAGCATTTAGCAATCTCCACTCAGTAACCGCACAGATGGAATCCATGTTGTTTTAGTACAGTATTTGCTCAAGGATATGAAGAGATGGTGCCGAAACCATGGAATTTAGTTTACTCTCACATCATATATGATGGAAACTCAACACCTTAAAAACCACTTCATTCCCAGGCCTACCAAACTAATTCAGATAAGAAATTCCAAATTCATTCCTTCTTTTCTTTGTCAACATTTATCAAGCAACTTTACAGCCCCATTCCTGACCAATCACGATGAGCATTTTTTCTGACCACCAAGCAATCCACTCTCGGTGAGCACATACATGGAATCCATGTTATTGCTGTGAGTCAGTGACAATACTCATGAATTTGAGGAGATAGTCTAAACCAGTAATAAAATATGTATATATAAATATACATACATACACATAAACATATTCATATACGATTAGATGATAACTTTTTCAATAAAGTCATTTTCACCCTAAGAGCGCTACAAGCTGGCTTCAGGAACTGCAGTCAGCCGCTTCTCTATTCAGAAAGTCCAATCTTAATTCATGAAACTCCTTAAAATAAGACTCAAAAGGAGCCAATAACAACCCATGGTCAAGAATCGATTCTGTTATTAATACACACATACAAAGAAGAAGAAGAAGAAGAAGAAGAAGAAGAAGAAGAAAGGTTTCTAAACAACTCTGTTTGTTACACAGGCCCAATTTGGAGTAACATATTCCAACAGTAAACTAGCATGATTTATGTGAGCTTGCAAAATGCAATTTACAGGGTGCCTTCTATGAGCTGAAAGAAAGGGAAAATAAGTAAGAGAAAAAGAAGGAAACAACAGCACATGATAGTAGGGATGCTCACCTTGGTAATAATGCATAGTTTTTGGCTTCCAAAATCCAAGTTCTTTCTAAGTGTTGAATCGAAATGGTCTTGTACCGAATCGCGAATCGAATCGAATCGAATCGGGAATCGTAAAGATTCGGTCACTTTTTCTAAATTACTTAAAAACATATATCTACACATTTAGATGTTAAATATATGTTATGAATATAAAATATTTAGACTTAAATCAATAAAAATATTATTTTGAATAATACTTAAAAACATATATCTACACATTTGGGGTGAATGTTGAATGAGCACATACACTGAAATAAAAATAAAAACAAAACGCTAAAGAATTTCAATGAAGTCAGTTTCAATTGAAATTATGAGGAAACAAGTGCAGTGAATTACCTCTCTGGGCATAAGAGTTTTTGGAATCACTCTGCAAAAAAATAAATAATGGAGTTTATGAGTGGAGAAGAGAGAGAGAGAGAGAGAGAGAGAGAGAGAGAGAGAGAGAGAGAAATTACCCTAAGACGTGGCGGTCACCATCATAGACAGCTTGGGAGATTAGACCCATCAACCCAACGCTCCCTCCTCCATACCCAAAAAAAAAATTATATCAATTACCATAGATATTATTAAACTTGTCTTGGCAACACTTATTTCAAACCCCTCTATTTCAGCTCTCTCCCTCTCTTGAGGCTGCAAAATTTTAGATGTTAGTCAACTAGAGGTAAATTACAAGAATATGGTGGGTAACCTTTTTTATTTCACTACCCAATAAGAACAAAAGAGGGAATAAAAATGCACACATCCTTTTTTATTTATTTTATTCTATTTGCGGGTTTGGTATGGGAATTGGAAAATTTGATATTCACCTCTGTGAGTCCAACCATACTAATTTCTGGGTGAGTGAAACAAGCTGCTGGAATGCCCAAATGGTTGAGCAGGTGATCTTTTCCACTGACTTGTTCAACAACTATATGAAGAGAGCAACGCTAAATATGCAATAGGTGTAAAATGTAAGCATATAGCCTGAAGTAGCAAATAGCAAGGTAATAACCACATACCATAAATCCCTTGTGCACTGGCAGGATACACTCATCTACTAGAACAAAACCCCGCTGTGTCACCACATTGATCTGCAGAAAAACCAATACAACACTTGAAACACATCTTAACAAGATTCTATTGTACCACAAAACACTTAAAAACTACATTATGGGTTTAAATTACAGTCTTCCCCTATTTTAGATTGTTGACTCAATGCCTCTGCTCTGTATTTTTGTTGAAAGGGTTATGGATTTTAGATTGAGATTTGGGATTTGGTTTGTTTGTTTTGACACAGATAAGGAGATCATCATACCATGATGTGATCAAGGTTTCGGAATTATTAATTCAATTATTAATAATTTTACCATCACTTGCAAGGTAAAATTTTAAATTCTTAATTCAATTCTTAATTCAATTATTAATTCAATTTTAAATTTTAAACAGCAGGTTCATAATGGTTATGAGTTTTAGTTTTTTGACAGTTCAAAAGGTGGCCCACCAGTTACATGGAGTACACCTGGGCATACAAGAGAAAGAATCAAACAACACTTCTCAATAATAGAGGTTTCTGATGGGAATGGACAATTAGCTAATTAATTTGTTGATGCCTAAAAGTGATGTTACTTTAACAATCCAGACCCACCAGCCCAAAAACAAAAAAGAGATAAGTGAAGACCTGGTTAATAATATGTTACATATTAATGCCATCAGATTTAATATTCTTAACATTCTACAGCTGTAGATCACATTGTAAGTGGTTAATACTGAACTAAAAAGGCATAGTTATAGAATTTGCCATACCAAGAAGAAAATGAAACCAAAATTGACCACGACAAGGCCCTAAGGGAAGCATTATCGAACCATTTAAAGACAAAAAAAAAAATCAAGGATGACGTATCTGTATTACTATGCTTCCAGTATATAACCAAAATACAAGTATGAGGAATTAAATGGGACAGGGAAGTTGACCTAGTGGTCCATCTAGTTGTCCCTGGTCAATAATTTATTACACTTTTTCAATGAATATAGCATGAATTGATAACAAAAAAAATAAAATAATAATAATAATAACTAAAAGGTATTGTTTCGAAAGGATAATCTCATATCTAAACGATATTGTTTCGAATGAAAAAATTCAAATCTCAAACAAATATTTTTGGATGAGAAATTTCGAATCTTAAACATATATTTTTGAAAGATAAATCTCAGATCTGAAACATATGTTTTTGAATAAGAAATTTCAAATCTCAAACATAATTTTGAATCAGAAATCTCAGATCTGAAACATGTTATTGAGTAAGAAATTTCGATTACATGAAGACATTGGTGCTTCAAACTTCAAATCTTACCTTCTTGAGGGGGAAAAAGAGATGACCTAGTCTCAATAACTGTAGCGGTATTGCCTTCAAGGAACAAGAAGAACCCCCAAAACACAACAATCTAGGGCTTTCTTTACCGTTCGAACTCAGATCTCACAACATAGTCAGGCAAGAGGAGAGTTGATCCAAACCCTAGGAGAAGAATAGACGGAAGGAAGAGCTTGAAAGAGAGAGAGAGAGAGGATACGAAACTGAGATTGTAGACGGTGGTGCTCACCGAGCTGAAGAAGGTTGAATCGTAATCTCTGAGACCGAAGGGTTTAGAGAGAGAGAGAGAGAGAGAGAGAGAGAGAGAGAGAGAGAGCGAGTGAGTGAGAGATTTGAGAGATCAATAATGAAGTTTTGAAGAAAGAGTGAGGTTCTGATTCTCAGAGTTGTGGAGAGAGTGAGAGTGGGATAACATGGTAAGACATTTGAAGGCGTTCAAAAACGACTTCTATTAATAAACGGTACCGTTTTAATTAAATCAAAATGCGACGTTTATAAAGCGTCGCTAAAAATTAGAAAAAGTGACGTTTATAAAAACGCCATTAAGTAAACGCCGCTAAATCCCATTTTTCCTGTAGTGACACGTAGAGATGGCAATGGATAACCTACCCTGTAGGTATACATGGAGACCCAACCCAAATATATGGGTTTTCCTCTCTTTTTCTTATCCATTGGGTAGGGTAGGTGATATTCTTTAAATATCCACAGGGGATGGGTTGGGGATGGATACCCACTAATTTCCCCATATGTTTTTTTTTTTTTTTTTTAAGATTCATAACTAAAACTAAATATACATTCAATCTTTTTTCTTTTTTTTATTTATTTATTTTTTTAGGTTCACAACCAATTTTTTTTTTTTTTTTTTTTTTTTAAGATCCACAACCAAAGCTAAATATACCTCCAATCTTTTTTTATTTTATTTTTAAGGTTCACAACCATTTTTTTTTTAATTTTTAAGATTCACAACAAAAGCTAAATATATATTTAATTTTTTTCCTTTTTTTAATTTTTTTAATTTTTTTTAAGGTTCACAACCATTTTTTTTTTTTTTAAGATTCACAACCAAAGCTAAATATATATTTAATTTTTTTTTCTTTTTTTTTAAATTTTTTTTTTTAAGGTTCACAACCTTTTTTTTTTTTTTTTTTTTTAAGATTCACAACCAAAGCTATACATTCAATCTTATTTTATTTTATTTGGCTCAACAATAAAATCAAATACACATTAATTAACATTGTCACATTATTCTTGTCAAATTTTATGCATATCTAGAATTTTTTAAATTTATTTAAAAAAATTAAGGACATTGTCTAGTGTAGGTTTCGGTTTGCTTTTCTATGTTATTTTATTTTGTTGTGTATTGTAATTTTCAGAATGGTTTGCTTGTTCTGAAATTTCAATTAACGAGTATGAATCTATTTGTTTTATGTTATCACACAATTTATACAACATATATATATATATATATATATGAATGTATTTGAAAATAAGGAAATTGTAGAGAATCAAAACAAGCATGAGTTGTGATTGGTTAGAAATGATGGGTACATAGATGTGGGGATGTATTTTCTGAATACCAACACGTGGCATGGTGACGCCGACGTGTCAGCCGAGGTGCCACGTGCCCTGGTAGTTAAGCCGAGGTAATCTCGGAAAAGCCGAGGTCATCTACGAAGATATCGGAATCCGAGATAAGGGGCAAGAGTCCTAAGGCAAAGAGGGGGACTTAACCAAGATAAGGATAAAGCTCTTAGGGAGTTTATCTTTATCTCTTGAAGAGTCCAGAGTAAACAGTAAATTGGAGTTCATAGAAGTCATACTTCTAGTGGGACTTGGATTGAGTATATTATAAAAGAGAGGCACCCCCGTGGGTCTAAGGTATGTAATTTATACTTTGAGTATTCAGTTTAGTACTTAATTATCTTTGAAAGATATACTGACTTGATCGTCGGAGTGCCCCCGGGTGGAAGAACCACCGCCGGAGCTTTTTCTTTCTGTTTCAGGTTGCTTAAGCCATCTATTCTGCTTGTGCTCTCCAGCTGATCACTAAACGGTTAGTATGGTCAGATTTTCACCCACACAATTTGGCGCCGTCTGTGGGAACGAAGGAAGAATAGATGGCCAGTAACGGACAGCAGGAAAATATTGGGGATGACGCTCCCACTGGGAGTGGCAGACCAATTGACCTTGACATCGAAGGAGATAACCACAATGCAGAAGCCCGTGACCAGGGTCACAGAGAGAACGACATCATCCCAGAAGGCGACACGTCAAAAAGAGCAAACCAAGGAAAGTACTACAATGAAGATAACCTCCAGGTGTGGAGGGACAGGTGCCTACGGAGGGATGAGGAAGTGAAAGAACTAGCAAACAAGTTGGCGGACCTCCAGTCAGTCGTCAACTTCATGATGCAGAATAATGTTATGCAGCCACCATACCCGCTGCAAGATACGCCGATGCCGGCGAACAACACTCAGAAGGATGGAAGAAAAACAATCCCCGAGGTCCCTCAGCATACCAGAAGCGGAAGGCATTCTCACCGGCCTTCCAGGGAAGTCGGACAGGAAAAGCCGAGAGAAGAAGAGTCCCGAAGGACACACCACATGAAGAATCTAGACCCCAAAGAACATCGACATGTTCAGGGGCAAGTACTCCATTTTGACACAACCCATGAAGAAAGATCCAAACGACCCCACCACGAGGCCGAAAGCAGTGTACCAAAAAGACTAAAATCCAAAGACAGCCGAGCTCCAGGGAGGAGCAAAGAAGACTTAAGGGACTACCTCAAGAGGAGGCAGCAGAATGCAGAAGCCGAGGTAAACTCCCCAGTAAAACCGAAGACAGCCTTCTCGGTAGAACTGGACAAATTTGAACCGCCCAAAAGATTCAGTATGCCGAGGTTTCAAATCTATGATGGTAAGTCAGATCCAAACTTTCACGTCGGGCTATACCTAAATTCAATGGCGTTATATAGCGGGAACGAGCCGTTGCTCTGCAAAGTATTCCCTTCATCCTTTGGGGAAATTGCATCTGATTGGTTCCACAAGTTACCAAAAGGAAGCATAAAGACATGGGAAGGCTTGGCCGAGATGTTTGTGGCCAGATTCGTGACCAACAAGCTGCAACCCCTGAGGGTTGATGCTTTGATGGCTCTACGAATCACCAAGGAAGAAGGCCTCAGGGCCTATGCGAAGAGGTACTACGAGGTGTTCAACCGAATACCCGAATGCAACCAGGAAGTAGCAGTCGTGTCCTTTAAGAACGGCCTGAAAGATGACTGCCCACTACGGAAGTCTTTGGCAAAAACATTGCCAAAAAGTATGGAAGAACTCATGGCAAGAATTGAGAAATACGCCAGGGCCGAAGAAGATACATCGGGAAACAAAGAAGTGAAACAAGAAAAAGGAAACGGCTCGCCAAAGCGAGGCCGAGTCAACAATGGGCCGACTAAACAAGAAATAGAATTAAGAAATAAACAGGCGGTAACCACGGTATTCCGGATCCCAATCCATAAAATCTTAGATCGGATTCGAAATCAACCTTATTTCAGGGCTCCGGCAAGAGCACCGGGGGAATTCATGGGAAGGAACGTTGGTAGACGTTGTGCCTACCACAATGAAGAAGGGCATCCAACTCAAGGTTGCAGAGCCTTAAAAGCACACTTGGAGGACCTGGTAAGACAAGGCCTTCTGAGGGACCTGGTCGATGAGGCCAGAACAAAGGAAGAGCAGGCAAGGTTGCCTCAAGCACCAGCAGCACCCCCTCCCCCAGCACAGCTACTACAAGCAGGAGAACCGAGGGTGGTTAATGTGATCCACTCAAGGGTCAACGAAAACGAAGTCAGAGGAGAAACCCAGAGGGTAAGACATTTACAGCATATCTACCAAGTCGGGGAAAAGAGACATCGGCCAGAAGAATGCCAAGGGCCAATGATAGCCTTTACTGAAGCCGACCTAGAACTGGTCCAACATCCGCATAATGATGCCTTGGTAGTATCCCTCCAGGTTGGGGATTGCCAAGTAAAACGCATCCTAATAGATCAAGGCAGCTCCTGTGACATCATGTATGTCAGATGTTACAAAGAGCTAGGCCTTCACCCCGATGACCTAGAACAATCAAGCGGCCCGATGGTCGGCTTTAATGGAACACCGACATGGCCACTGAGTGCAACAAGCTTAGAAGTACAAGCCGGCACTAAGAAGATCAGGACAGAATTCCTGGTAATTGACACACCCTCACCATACAACATCATCATGGGAAGGCCGTGGTTGCATGCAATGGGGGCAGTTCCCTCAACGTTGCATCAACTACTCCGGTTCCCAACAGAGCATGGGATTGAAGAAGTTAGAGGGGATCAACTACAAGCCAAAACTTGCTCCATGGCAGCAATAAAATCCACCTGTAGTATACGGGAGCCAAAGAAAGCGGAAGTTGAAGATAAGGACATGGAAGTCCTAGAAGATGTCGGGAAAGAACCAGCCGAGAAAAGCGAAGAGGCGCTAAAGAAAATCCTCGTCCAGGAGGGCGACGAAGAACGATTTTTTCTTCTCGGCTCAGGCTTAGCTAGAGAAGAAGAAAAGGAACTGGAAGATTTTTTAAGGGCAAACATAGAGGCGTTCGCCTGGACACCTTATGAAATGCCTGGCATTGACCCCGAGGTCACCTGCCACAGTCTGAATGTCGACAGATCGGCAAAGCCAGTGATTCAACGAGCCAGAAGGCCGACGTTAATGCACGTCGAAGCAGTAGAGGAAGAGGTAGACAGACTCCTTGAAGCCAGGGCCATCCGAGAAGTCCAGTACCCAACATGGCTGTCCAACACAGTAGTAGTAAAAAAGAAGAAGTGGAGGGTTTGTGTAGACTTTACCAGCCTCAACAAAGCTTGCCCGAAAGACAGCTTTCCCCTGCCCAAAATCGACCAACTGGTAGACGCCACTTCGGGACATGAAAGGATGAGTTTTTTAGATGCATACAGAGGGTACCACCAGATTGTTATGTACCCTCCAGATGAGGAGAAGATCGCGTTTATCACCCCGAAAGGCCTGTACTGTTACAGGGTAATGCCTTTTGGGCTGAAAAACGCAGGAGCAACCTATCAGAGGTTAGTAACAAAGATGTTTAAACACCTGATTGGCAAAACGGTAGAAGTTTACATCGATGATATGGTCGTAAAGACCAAGGAATCAAAAGGTCATCTTGCCGACCTAAAAGAGGTCTTTGACATACTCAAAAGATATCGGCTCCGACTGAACGCCTCAAAGTGCGCCTTCGGAGTTGGGTCAGGTAAATTTCTAGGATATCTGGTAACAAGAAAGGGCATTGAAGCCAGCCCAGACCAAATCAAGGCCATCCTGGAACTACAGAGTCCAACATCGGCAAAACAAGTTCAAGTGCTCACTGGAAGGGCCGCAGCCCTAAACCGATTCATCAACAGAAGCTCAGACAAGTGCAGACCCTTCTTTAACCTAGTGAAAAAAGCCACAGACTTCCTATGGACGGAAGAATGTGAAGCTGCCTTAGCCAACCTAAAAAAGTACTTGACCACAACCCCGGTCCTTTCTAACCCAATCCCAGGGGAGGAATTGTTTTTGTACTTAGCAGTCTCTGAACACGCAGTCAGTGCAGTGCTAATCCGAGAAGAAAAAGGGGAGCAGAAGGCTGTCTATTATGTAAGCAAGACTCTGGCTAACGCAGAAACAAGGTACCTACCACTGGAAAAATTAATGCTAGCCTTGGTAATGGCCTCAAAGAAATTGAGCCATTACTTTCAGGCACACAAGATTGTGGTTCTAACAGAGCACCCACTGAAGTCCTTATTACATCAAAGAGACTTAACAGGAAGGATAGCAAAATGGGCAGTAACACTGGGCCAGTTTGACCTGGGATTCAGGCCAAGAACAGCAATAAAGGGCCAAGTTTTGGCCGACTTCATCGCAGAACTCACACCGGAAGCCATCACACCTCGGGCTCCGTCGAGCCAAGATGAGCATCACCCTAACAAGCAAAAAGAATCCCAGTCAAAGACAAAAAAGCAAGAGAAAGAAAAACTCAGACCGTGCAGCATCTACATCGGCGATTCATTCAGACTATTCGTCGATGGAAGTTCAAACCGCCAGGGAGCAGAAGCAGGAGTACTGCTGATATCTCCAGATGGAGAAATTGTAGAACAGTCCATCCGTCTGGGGTTCAAAGCCTCCAATAATGAAGCAGAATATGAAGCATTAATTGCAGGACTAAAGCTAGCAGCAGCAGCAGAGGTAGACGAGGTAATTGTTTTTTGTGATTCACAACTAATTGTTAACCAGTCAACAGGAGAATTTGCAGCCAGAGACGAAAGAATGTCGGCATATGCAAAGGAAGTCATCCGACTGGCAGCCCTATTCCAGAACTGCAGATTACTCCAAGTTAGCCAAGATGACAACACCCACGCCGACGCGTTAGCCAACCTGGCCAGCTCAATTCAAACTGGAAAAACAAGAACAATTATGATCGACTACATGTCGGCCCCGAGTATAGATAAACAGAGCAGCGAACAAGAAGCAATGTGCGTGGGCCTTGGACCAAGCTGGATGGATGCAATCATTGCATTCCTAAAAGAAGGGAAGCTGCCAGAAGACCATAAAGAAGCACATAAAATTAGGCTGAAATCGGCCAGATTCAGTCTAACAGCGGAAGGCCATCTCTACAGGAGGTCCTTCACTGGACCACTTTTAAGGTGCGTACACCCTTTGCAGGTTGAAGATTTTCTTTACGAGATTCATGAAGGAATTTGTGGAAGCCATGTTGGGGGCAGATCGCTAGCCCATAGGGCCATTACCCAAGGGTATTGGTGGCCCTACATGCAAAAGGATGCCGAAGCCTATGTAAAGAAGTGTGAACAATGTCAAAGGTTTGCACCTTTGATACATCAGCCAGCCGCCGACCTAAACCCAGTATCCAGCCCTTGGCCGTTTGCCCAATGGGGCATGGATCTGGTTGGACAACTTCCCCAGGCAACTGGGCAGAGAAAATACTTGCTGGTAGCAACAGACTACTTTACAAAATGGATAGAGGCAGAACCTCTTGCCAAAATCCGAGATGTGGACGTCAAGAATTTTATATGGAGAAACATTATCACCAGATTCGGGATTCCAAGGGCAATTGTTACCGACAACGGAACACAGTTCGACAGCAAACTTATCAAAAAATTTTGTGCAAAATTCAAGATCAAGAATTATTTCTCAACACTAAGTTTTCCTCAAAGTAATGGGCAAGCAGAGGCATCCAACAAAGTAATCCTGGATGGAATAAAGAAGAGGCTGCAGGCAGCAAAAGGAAAGTGGGTGGACGAGTTGCCCAACGTACTTTGGGCATATCGGACTACACCGAGAAGATCAACAGGAGAATCCCCCTTTGCCATGGCCTATGGCACAGAAGCAGTTATCCCATTAGAGATCGGCATCCCAGGGATCAGAACCCAGGGAGTAGAGAATGGCACCAATGACATACTCTTAGCCCGAGACCTAGATTTATTGGAAGAACGAAGAGAGAAAGCTGCGATTCAGCTCGCAGTATACCAGCAACAGCTTGCCAGAGCTTACAACAAGAAGGTTAATCCAAGAGATTTTCAAGTTGGCGACCTAGTCCTAAGAAAAGTCGTCGGAAACAAGAAAGATCCCAGAGAGGGCAAGCTTGGCCCAAACTGGGAAGGACCCTACAGAGTTACTTCAGTATTAGGCAATGGAGCATATCGGCTTGAGGACAATGAGGGCAAAGCATTGCCCAGACCTTGGAATACTTGTAATTTGAAATTTTTCTATCATTAGATAAACATCATTGTTTGGCCGATATTATCAATAAAGTCTTTTCAGAATCCTTTCAACATGTTCGATTGATAAAGTTATGCATGGATGTTTATTGAAGACATATCAAACTCAGGCAAAGTTAAGCCAAGATTATTCCTTAATTCACTTGTTGAAATTTGTAGCAATTTACAAGTTGGAATTAAGCTGATTCCTTATCTTCACTTGTTGAAATTTGTAGCAATTTACAAGTTGAAGTTAAGCTGATGTTATTCCTTAATTCACTTGTTGAAATTTGTAGCAATTTACAAGTTGGAATTAAGCTGATTCCTTATCTTCACTTGTTGAAATTTGTAGCAATTTACAAGTTGAAGTTAAACCGATGTTATTCCTCAATTCACTTGTTGAAATTTGTAGCAATTTACAAGTTGGAATTAAGCTGATTCCTTATCTTCACTTGTTGAAATTTGTAGCAATTTACAAGGTTGAAGTTAAGCCGATGTTATTCCTTAATTCACTTGTTGAAATTTGTAGCAATTTACAAGTTGGAATTAAGCTGATTCCTTATCTTCACTTGTTGAAATTTGTAGCAATTTACAAGTTGAAGTTAAGCCGATGTTATTCCTTAATTCACTTGTTGAAATTTGTAGCAATTTACAAGTTGGAATTAAGCTGATTCCTTATCTTCACTTGTTGAAATTTGTAGCAATTTACAAGTTGAAGTTAAGCCGATGTTATTCCTTAATTCACTTGTTGAAATTTGTAGCAATTTACAAGTTGGAATTAAGCTGATTCCTTATCTTCACTTGTTGAAATTTGTAGCAATTTACAAGTCGAAGATAGGCCGAGGTTATTGCTTAAGTTCTCATAGCAATATGTGGGTTGTTTAAACCCTAGCGAAGATGCTTAACACTTGTTGAAATTTGTAGCAATTACAAGTTTATATTAAGCCGACATACGATCACCCGCTGAGGTACACAGAAAGTTACAGGCTAAGTATATTACTTGTTGAAATTTGTAGCAATTTACAAGTGGGTAAGACTAAGATAACCGTTTAAAACTTGTTGAAACTTAAAGCTTGCAAAAGTTTACATTCCGAATTATATGTTCTATACTTGTTGAAATTTATGAAAAGATTGCAGGACAGTTTCTTGCCGAAGTAAAAGTTTTATGATTATACCCGAGGTATGTAACCCCGAGAAGATTGCACAAAGAAAGCAACATGCAAAAGATTTTTTCTAAGTACAAGACTATGCAGAAGCAGTCAACAGAATATCACAAGATCAAAACATCCAGAGAAAGAACTGTTGCAGTTATATATTGAAGAAACCACGTCGGCCAAAAGAAAGAGTTTTTGCATTATCCAGAAAGTAAAAAAGTACAAAGTGCAAAGTACAGAAAAAGAAGGAAAAAATATAAAAGGCAATTTTGTCAAGCTTCTTCAATGTTAGCCACTGCAGGGACTGGGACCTCGGACGATTCTGGAGGAACCTCGTCGGCCACTTTTTCCGCTTGTATCTCGGCATCAATCTCTGCGATTGTATTCTCCACACTTCTTTCTACCAATAGAAGATTGGACGATAGCTGCCCAGTGGCAGTCTCCTTGGGTGCCCCCTCAACCTCATCACCCTCCTCATCCAAAGTTAAGTCCATAACCTGCTCAGCAGGAGGAGGGGACTTGGCTTCGGCAGCATCCTTGGGTTTTCTCACCAAGGCGTCACCATCATCTTTTTCTTCATCTTCATCCACAGCATCGGCCTCAGATTCTGATTCACCTTCAGGAGGAGGTGGAGGAAATGGTAAGGGAATAGCGTCGGCCTTGCGCAATGGCGAGTCAGCAGGAAGATCAAGCTTCTTTATCAAGGACATCCAACCAAGGGAAAATCCCCTGTTGCATGCCTGCCTGACTTGAAGCTTGTAGTCTTCTGCGACATCGGCCATACCTTGAGCATAGGCCTTTTCATCGGCCTCTTTGACTTCGGCCTCTTTGGTGGCCAGAGCCTGCTGGAGTTCTTTCTCTGCTTGGGCCTTCCTAGCCTCAGCCTCTCTTTTCTCGGCTTCAGCTACTTTTTTAACGGCTTCAGCAGCCTCGGCCTTCTCAAGAGCTAAAGTTTGAACTTTCGTTGCAGCCTCGGCCTGATCCTCCAGTTTTTTCATTTTTGCTTCAAGGGCCCTTATCTCTCTTTTCATTGAAGATGCTTCCCTCTTCATATCAACCAATCTTTGACGATTTTCAAAGGATTGCATTGAAAATGAATGGGCGTGTTGGATAGCCTGAATGAAAACAGAAATATCAGAAAATTTTCTCAGAAAGAAACAGAAGGAAAAAACACAAATACAAACAGAAATACTTACTTGAGCAGAGTGTTGGAGCATAAGAGCGTAATTTTCATACTCACTAAGCTTGCCATTTCGCTCCAAGTCATTTGGTAGAAGAAGAGCAGTGCTAAGGGCGACAGCAACATTAATGTCATCAGCACTTTCACTAGCCATAATGGGTCTATCCTCCAGGGATAGATCAGGGGCCCAGGGGACGTCGGGCTTCTTCGAAGCCGAGGTCGTCGCATACGATGACCTTGGCCTCTTTGATTGTGTAGACCCTGAGGGTTGGCCCTCAGCAGACCTCTTTGTTGAAGTAGAGGCTGATTTTTTGCTTTCCGCTAGTTTGGAAATCGGCAAAGCATCCTCAGCCTCAGCATTTGAAGCCTTGGCCTTAGGCTGAGCCTTTTTAGCTCTCTTTGGTTTGGGTGGGAGCATTGGTTGCGTTGGTCCGGCTTCGGTGTCAGTTGGAAGGTCGGCGAGAAGGTCTTGAACGACGGGCCTTGGACGAACCATCTCGGCAATCTTTACAAGCCTTCTTCGGCGTTTACGTTCAGGAATTGGTATTAAGTAGGGGGCCGAAGTTGATGGAAGATCGGCTGGGTCAGATGTGGACTCTTGATCTGTTCGGGATGTAGAAGCAGTTAAGGTTGTGGCTGTGGGTGGAGAGAGACTCTTCTTCCTTTTTCTTGGGACGTCGGGTAAGGTGGATTTGTATGTAGGGATGAAGTTTAGTAGTACTGGGGCTTTTCGTTTATGGATTGGAAGGCCAAGAAGTGTTTTCAGATCTGTTCCTGGGAAGAAGGATTGGCGAAAATTTTTCGGTGGCTGATGAAGATCTGCAAAGAAACAGACGTCAGAAACAAAAAGTATTAAAGTCTTGAATAAAAACAACTAAGTGTTGACTCAGGGCTCTTACTCTTGCCCTCTGTAATTGTTCGAGGAAGAGGGTAGAGGTGGACATCTTCATCTGGGCCAAATTCCCAATTTCCAGAAGCAATGAGAAAATCATCTCCAGCCCCCTTGTTGGAGTCTGGGAGGTCGGCTATAATTTTGTACTGAGTGGATCTTGGCTTAAGGTAATAGACAAAACCCCTATCCTTCAGATCAAGAGGGCACATGGTATAACAATATTGAAGGTCGGCCAGGGTGATTCTAAGGTTTTCTTGCCTAGCTAAGGCAATAATACCGTTAATTACCCTATAGGAATTGATAGTAAGTTGCATAGGGTTCAGCTTATAGAAATGGAGAACTTGACGAAAGAGGGGATCAAGTGGAAGCCGAAGTCCACATTCGGTGAAAGCAACTATTGGAAAAGGCATTGTGTGGTCTGTGGGCATGATGGTATCATTATCCCCAGCCAGCTTAAGATGAACGTCGGCTGGGATAGAGAATTCTTGCCTAAAGTATTCAAGTTTTGTTGGGGTATTTACCCTATGCCTCCACATACCCATTATGTCGGCTTAAACTAAGAGGAATATGTTTTTAGAAGATGGGCGTTCTTCAGGTTTCCCTAAAGATTAAGGGTTCTACAGACAAATCCCAAATCTATGAACTATGAAGATAAAGATCGAGGGCACAGATCTGGGGCAGATACAAAAAAGAGAAAACAAAGACGAAGTTTCAGATTCAAGAACAGAGGTATAGTTCTCAGAAACAATAGAGATACAGAAAAAAATCAAGAACAGCGGCAAAAAGAATGATGAAAAAGCATAGAAGTTCAAGGTAAAGCCACAAATTCAAGATACAAATAAATCCAAGACCTCGAACAAAGATCAGTAATGGCAACAGACAGACAAAAGCACATAAAGAGAATGAAAGAATTCAAGAAAATGGTCTTACCAGGACAAATGAAGCCGAGGCAATGCTCGCCGAACCCAGAAACCGGTTGCAACAGCAAAGAAGGCTTTGCAAGAATGAGGGATTAAAAGCAATTCCAGAAGAGAGATTGAAGCGATGGCAGATTTGAAGAAGAATGAGCTTTCAGAGAGAGAAAGAGCAAGAAGACGGAATGAAAACGTGAAGAAAAGATAGAGGCAAAAAAGAGTTTTGTCAAAAATTTGAAACGGCGGCAAAATTAGGGCAATCATTACGCCTAGGGTAACGCACGCGTCAGACGGCGCAAGACGAACGAACAGACAGCTTCCAGGCGCGTCTCAGACACGCTCCAATGAAAACAAAGCACGTAAAAAGGAACGGTTAGATATGCATGACAGCTCATGCGCATGGGAGAGTACGACCGAAGCCTCGTTCTCCGAAGAGAACACGTCGGCTGAAAGTAGATAATCTTGGCTAAACAGTTTTTTTTGAGCCATTACTCAGAAAAGAGGTAACAAAATTTCGGAATAGATTCCATCACCTCAGAATGCCGAGGTAATAGAACCTAGGGGGCAGTTGTGGGGATGTATTTTCTGAATACTAACACGTGGCATGGTGACGCCGACGTGTCAGCCGAGGTGCCACGTGCCCTGGTAGTTAAGCCGAGGTAATCTCGGAGAAGCCGAGGTCATCTACGAAGATATCGGAATCCGAGATAAGGGGCAAGAGTCCTAAGGCAAAGAGGGGGACTTAACCAAGATAAGGATAAAGCTCTTAGGGAGTTTATCTTTATCTCTTGAAGAGTCCAGAGTAAACAGTAAATTGGAGTTCATAGAAGTCATACTTCTAGTGGGACTTGGATTGAGTATATTATAAAAGAGAGGCACCCCCGTGGGTCTAAGGTATGTAATTTATACTTTGAGTATTCAGTTTAGTACTTAATTATCTTTGAAAGATATACTGACTTGATCGTCGGAGTGCCCCCGGGTGGAAGAACCACCGCCGGAGCTTTTTCTTTCTGTTTCAGGTTGCTTAAGCCATCTATTCTGCTTGTGCTCTCCAGCTGATCACTAAACGGGCAGTGTGGTCAGATTTTCACCCACACAATAGATTTATTTGCTAGAAAAACAAAAAGGGGATACAAAGTCATACTAAATAATTTTTTTTAAATTAAAATAATTTTTCTTAGTTATGAACAGATTTAACTGAAATCAGCTTGTTTCCCAATGTTATGCTTCATTTATTTAGATAGAAAATATTTTTTAATGAAAAATATTTTTTATAAAAAAAATTCAAAATATATTTTTTTATATTTGGTGATGGTGGTGATGGAACGAAGGTGAAAGTAGAAATTGTTACATAGTGGTGGGGTGATGGCGGCAGTGATGATGGTAGTGGCTATGGTGATGGTAGTGTGACAGTGAAAGTGAGAATAGTGGTGATGGTGTTGTGAAATTAGTAAAAATTTAATTGAAAAAATATTTTTTGTTTTTTAAAAGTAACAAACAACAAAATTCGTGGGGGACTAAAGGAAGAAGATGGAGGATGGATTGGGTGTGGTAATGCATAGATATCTTAAAATGAGTGGTTCAGATTTGTTAAAGGTATAATTAGATTTTGGATAAATTAAAATGAATTGTTCAAATTTGCTAAGAGAAAGATGGTTTAATGTCTAAATTGTCCGTGGCTAACAATTCCTTATTTATGCCCTGATGCAATTTAATATGAGTCTTATAACACTTTCTTCAAACAAACTTTTTAATTAATTAATTAATGTGTATTTGATTTTGTTGTTGAACCAAATAAAATAAAATAAGATTGAATGTATATTTAACTTTTGTTGTGAACCTTAAAAAAATAAAAAATAAAATAAAAAAATAAGTTGTTAACATTAAATATATTAAAAAAGAAAGAAAAAAGATTGAAGGTATATTTAACTTTTGTTGTGAACCTTAAATAAAAAATAAAAATAAAAAAAAATTGTTAACATTAAATATATTAAAAAAGAAAGAAAAAAGATTGAAGGTATATTTAACTTTTGTTGTGAACCTTAAAAAAATAAATAAATAAATAAATAAATAAATAAATAAAAATTGTTAACATTAAATATATTAAAAAAAAAAAAAAGATTGAAGGTATATTTAACTTTTGTTGTGAACCTTAAAAAAATAAATAAATAAATAAATAAATAAATAAATAAAAATTGTTAACATTAAATATATTAAAAAAAAAAAAAGATTGAATGTATATTTAACTTTTGTTGTGAACCTTAAAAAAAAAAAAAAAAAAAAAAAAAAAAAAAAAAAGTGGTTGTTAACATTAAATATAAAAATTAAAAATGGGGATTAAAGTGGGTTGGGGAAAATCCATACCCATTAAAAAATGGAGAGGGTGGTACCCATAGGGAATGGGGAATGGGGAATGGGAAAAATTTATTATAGGGGAATGGAGATGGGGAATTAATATCCACCCCATTGTCCCCCATTGCCATTCCTAGTGACACACACATCTAGGGTTACAAGATGGTGGATTAAAGAAGAAAAAACAATGATGGCGATGACACATGATGGATATAGTGAGGATGCGATGGTGCACAATCAAGGGGGGAAGATCTGAGGGGGGTTTTGAGACAGTTCTAGGAGAAGGAGCTAGGGAAGGCAAGATAGAGGGTTTCAAAGTAGGTCAACGAATTGTGATGGTAGCAGTCGTAGGGCTAAAAGTGGTGGTTGTGGGACAATGAGAGTGGCAATAGTATAAAATTATGGGGCAGATTGATGGGGTTATAGGGTGGGAGATGTGGGAAATAGTTGTGGGGAGGTGGTATGACATGAAGGAAATGGTAGCAAGCGGTGGTGTTGTAGTAGTGACGTAAATGGGGCAGGTAATGGCACTTGCAAGAGAGGTAATGAAAGAGATGGGTGTTAGTGAAACCAAGGTTTGAAAATTTTAGGGTTTGTGCCTATTTTGGTAATTTGATATAAAGATAAAAGAGTAATGCTAGAGATCCTAAATATTCTATCAAAAGTTTTACTAAATGTCTCACATGTGAGTCTCACACCCATGTGAAACATTTGGTAAAATTTTTAGTGGGTGTGAAACATTTGGTAAAATTTTTAGTAGAATTTTTGAAGCCTCTAACATTTTTGAAGATAAAATTGTAATTAAAAAAAAAAGGGTGGAGTGTAATGAGGTAAAAGTCTGGTGCAATGCAAATGGAATTACCAAACCAATGTCCTTGGACTCTTAAAAAGAAGAGACTTTATTCATTAAAAATATTATTAAGGACTTTTTTTTCGTTGTGAAAAACGAATTAATAACAAAAAGGAAGTTAAATATTATATAAATTCAAATCTTATAAGAGTCTAACATAATTATAAATCTATTCTGTTTTTTCCAAACCTCGAAAAGATTAGTATAACTTACCCTTTTTATTTGACGTTTTCATTTTTTGAAAATTAGAAAATTTATTAGATGAAGTACTTTCAAAAACTATTTATTGGGGGAAAAAAACCTACTTTTTTTTTTTTTTTTAAAAAATGATTTCTATAATTTCAAAAAATATTTTTTATAAGAAATGAAAGTAAAATAAAAACTAAGGGATTGTTTAGGATGTTCTAAATAAGTGTATTTTTTAATTTTTTATAAAATATAAATTGGGTTTGAAGTGATGTAATAGAAAAATGATTTGACTTAAATAAAATGATGTGACTTAAATAAGATAATAACTTTTTAATTTTTTAATTTTTTTAAGACACCCCAAACAAGGTCTAAGATGTTTTCAAACTCCTCAAAGCAATTTCAGCGACTTTCGCTGGCAATGTACAATCTTCAACTCAGCAGGTTATGCTGATAATTTTTTTTTTTTTTTTAACTTCTGATGTATCCAAAAAAAAAAAAAAAATGCATTCATTAATTTAATTCTGTGTCACTTCTACATAACTAACACATTGAACATCAAACACTACCTCTGCTATTATTTATTTTCAAACATAATAAATTGCACTCAGCATATCATGGCATTGGCATTACCAGTTTAACTTAATTATAAAGCCCAATTCATAACAACATTCCATAAATGATGTCTCAAACAAAGCACAGATATCTAACTAAACTATCAGCCTGCATTCTCAAGCATTGCTCGAACCCTCATTGGAAGTCCATAAAGCCGAATGAATCCAGCAGCATCGGCCTGATCATAGATCTGACCACTCTCAAATGATGAAATATCTTGCCTGTACAGACTATAGGGGCTTTCGCGACCAGTTACAGTCACAGAACCTTTGTACAGTTTGAGAGTCACTGATCCCGTGGTAGTTGCTGTGATCTTCTCCATGAAAGCATCCATGGACTCACGAAGAGGGTCAAACCACCTCCCCGCGTACACCAGCTCTGCATATTTGAGGGCAAGAGAGTCTTTAACTTGGATTGTTTCGCGATCAAGCGTTAGAGACTCCAGCTCACGTGCAGCAGTGAAGAGGATGGTCCCACCGGGAGTTTCATAGACTCCACGGCTTTTCATTCCAACAAGCCGGTTTTCAACCATGTCAACACGCCCAATTCCATGTCGCCCACCAATTTCATTCAGCTCAGAAAGCAGAGATGCAGGGGAGAATTCCTTTCCATTGACTGAAACAGGAAGCCCTGAAACCATCCCAATTTGTACATATCTACATGGGGGGGGGGGGGGGGGGGGGGGGGAAAACAAAGCAAACGCATAAATCAAGATTTGACTAAATTAAAGGAATTGAAATGCACATCAAACAAGCAAACTTACTCAGGTTGGTTGGGTGCATCTTCTGGCTCAACAGTCATCATGTACATATCCTTGTTTGGCTCCTTTGCTGGATCTTCCAGGATGTCTCCCTTCGTTGCCACACCACGGCATGCACACACGTGAGAGAGAGATTAATTTATGAAGAGTTAACAATATGTAGGGTCTTAAATTCATCTTCTAAGGGAACAATTCTAAAAAGCTCAAATTAACTAGTCCCAGAAGTTTGACTGGGGAAGGCATGGTCGACATCAAGCACTTGTATTACAGAACCCAAGCAAGAAGTCGAAAATTAAGCATTTAATTCCAGATTATAAAAGACTCCGCTGATCATATTGACACATCAATTTGAATACTTTTTTATATTTTTTATTTAAAATAAGACTAGATAGACTCCAATTTGTTTCCCTTCATTTACAATTCCAAATGAAGCCGTTTTAAAGGTTATAAACTGCACACTATTGACAAAAGAAAATTAAGAGATTCATAGTGACAATCAAGAAGCATAAAGCCACAATCAGTCTTGGTACATGTCCTTATAAAGCAACTAGCAGACTTTACTCACGAGTCACAAAACTATGTGCCTAAATGCAAGATATTAAACTGTAACTGAGTGCAACAAAAACAAAAAATGAAGAGAGGGCAGGGGGTGTTGGTGGGCGGGGGAGAGGATATGCACATATACCTCATGACTGAGGTGCCATAGGTTTCTGTCTCTGCTGTAGATGGATTTCTTTGTCACGGGGACAGGCACGTAATGTTTCTTGGCATATTCAATGGCATCTTCTCTCCCTCGGATTTCCCATTCCCTCCAGGGAGCCACAACATTGAGTTCAGGATTTAGAGCAAAGAAAGTGAGCTCAAAGCGGACCTGTATATACAGTGCAGACAGAACTGTTGTGTAATTTACAAGAGCTTCTATAATAACTTTTAGAAACAACAAAGGGACTGTGTAGAAGAAGAATACCTGATCATTTCCTTTCCCAGTGCATCCATGAGAAACAGCATCAGCTCCAACTTCTCTAGCAACGTCAACCATGGCCTGCCATTTGCAAGTAATGGTGAGACACTAAAGGCATGTTTGATTAGTAGGATTGGGATTGTTAGTCCATGGACTCACAATCCCATGTTTGATTGCAAATTTTATTAACCGGATTCCATGTACGGTAGACATTCAGTCTAACAAAATTGGCAAATTTTTAATATTGAGAGGGACTATGATCATAATTTCAAGTATGAAAGAATAAAACAAAATGAATACATAATAAATAGTTATCTCACTAATTTAATTGGATAGCTAATCCTACACTAATTCATGAGATTATTAATCCTTTCACTATTAATCATTTTAATCAAACAAGGCCTAAGAGTATATAACTCTTAAAAGAAAAGTAAAACAGATATCAAATGTTACTTAAAAATGCAAACTTTTGAGATCTTAACAAGCTAAGCAACAACACAGAGGATCATTATGCAGATGAGAAAACTTTGCTTCATAATTTTATTTTGGGGACATTACCAAAAAAAAAAAAAAAAAACAAACAAACAAACAAAAAAACCAGAGTTTGACCCTTATCACAAAATAAACCCAGAGTTTTAAACTTTGTCTATTTAAACCTTAATCTTTTGATTTATTTTCAATCTAAACCATTCAAATCGATGGAAAAAGTAGCCATTAAACTATGTAGGTGTACATTAAATCTCTAAAATACCCTTTTTCGTTGAGTTTAATGACTAAAATACAATTTTCAATCGGTTTTACTTACAAATATAGGCAGATGGTTTAGATTGAAAATAAATCAAAAAATTAAGGTTTAAATTGACAAAATTATAAACTTGGGTTTATTTTGTTTCAAAGGTTAAATCTTGGGTTTTTAATTTTTTGTAATTTCTCCTTTTTGATATGATATCTAAATGCATTAGAAGATGTGCATGTGCTAAAACCCCCATTTCATGAAGCAGCAAATTGATGATACAACCAGCCAGTAGCAGGAAAAATGCTCCTCTTCAAAAGCTACAATGCCAAGAAGGCATCATTTGTTTTCCATTTATTCACAAGATCAAAAGTTTCCTAAACTACTTCAATCCATCACATTTCATAGAAATTAGTCATGACAATTACAGCCATCAAAGAAGCATTTGTGTACAGCAGCATTCATATAGGGGAAAAGAAGTCTACTTCTCCACCAACAGATAGTTGACTATTGCCCTCCCATCTCCTGATAAGAAGGGTATTATTACTACAAGGCTTATGTTTCATTCCCAGACGTTCAGGTTGTTTACTGAGAAGTCCATCCTGAAATCAACTGAGGGATCAATTTGTTATAGGGTGCTGCATTCATCTCTGAGGCATAATAGCACGTGCCAAAGAGCCAAACTTCAGTCCCATTTTCTTGCGAAGATAAAACACATGCATTTACCAATAATAGGTGTTATCAATCTTATAAACAAGGCAATAGTTCTGACATTAGATAACACAAACAAGTGAAACCATGAAATATCACATAAACTATAGGTACTTTAAATCATCAATTAACAAGATGTTGACCATTTAGAAGATGATGGAGAAAACAAGAAGTCTGTACTTGAAGGCAAAGAGAAGAATAAGAGAGTGGGAGAGTTCACCAACTACAGTAGCTCTTTGTCATCTCAAGAGGAAAGAAAGCTTTCTCAATTGCACTAGTAAACAGTAATAAAAGGAAATGCTTTTAGAGCCATGCCTATCATTCTTTGTGCATGCCAAAGTGCACAAGAACATTGAGAAGTGAACAGAAGGGACAGTGTAGGTTATGTCCAAGTGTGAGTGTTGAGTCTGCTGACAGTGCAGAATAAGGAAAGCTTAAAAATTGCAAGATAAATCAAAATACCCATACCATAATTAACATTTACTAAAGGGTTGTAGTTAAATAGAAGTCGGTGAGCATTTCTATACTGTAGTCTTGATGTTTCATAAGCTCTTCTCGATTTATCAGATTTTTAGCCCAAAATCAAAGCTTAGGCTACTTATATATATATATTTAGTTCATTCCAAATCTTATACTTCCTTTTCTTTAAAAAATAACTCATAATTTACGAGAAAATTACCACAAACCAACACATTTCCTAGAAATTAGGTGTAACAATTTCAGTCATCAAAGAATCATCCATACATGGGAAAAGAACATTGCTCCTCCATTAACAGATAATTGACTACTGTTCTCTGTACCTTACTCCATCACATGCCCTGTCCCTGTAGATGTTTCCTTCCCTCCAGATACTGAAGCATCCATTTATCGGACTAGAATATCACTTCTCCATTAACTAATAATTGACCAATGTCATCCACCCTGTCTGTCTGGCCTATGTTTCCCAAATGATTAGGTAGGTGTTAGAATACGTTCTTATTTCCCTATTTAGATTAGATTGTGATTGATTGATTGATTGTGATTCCTTAATCAGTCAATCAATCAATCAATATAAAAGGTAATTCCTTTATCAGTGCCTTATGGCTTCGTTTTGTAACAGTTGATTGATTAACATAAAAGGTGGTGATATCATAATCATCACCCAAGCTTTGTATTCTCTTAAACTACATACCGTTGCCCACACAGCCGCTGCCACCAACCAGCCATTATCTATCATCACCCATCCTCCACCACTGGTCCCTGAATCTCTATCAAAACCAGCCAAGGTCCCACAGAGCTATTTCAGCTTCAGCCGAAGGCCTTTCTGGCCTAGTCGACCCTTGTGAAGGCTGCCTAGCCTCTCTTTGTGTATTTCGGCTATTGTGGATGAGTGTTTGAGGGTTACCCATCTTCTGTTGCCCCAAGTTTCTTTCCCTCCACTTTCTTGAACACTGTTCAACATTTGTTTTGATTGGAGGTTCGTTTTCCTATATTTGATTTATTTTTTGGGTTCATAGATGACCCATTAATTTGGCTGTTATGCTCCCATAGCAGTCTGTATGTGATTTTGGTTGTTCCAACCCATTCCATTCCTCTTTCCATTCTTGTGATTCGTGCAAGGTTTTTGGGTTGAAATTGTAGAGTTCTTATGGCTGACCTAACTAGTGAATCCACCACTACTTTTCACCCATCTAAAGGGGAGAGCTCCAGTTATAACTACTACATCTGAGAACCTGAACCCTAGCCTCAAAATCACCACCGCTTTATTTAATGGTCAAAAATTACCTTTCATGGTCTCAATGTCTGACATTTTTTTCGAAGAGTAGAGGGAAGATGGGATATGTTAATGGGAGAGTTCAAGCACCAGGTATTATAGATCCTGACTATGACCAATGGAAGATTACCAACTCTTTGATCATGGGGTGGCTCATTCATTCCATGGTTCCTGAAATTGGTGAAAGCTATTTATCCATGGATACTGCCCAGGATATTTGGGAAGCAGTCATTGCTACATATCTTGGAAAAGGGAATTTTCTCAACCTTTTGAGTTGCGCCGGTCTATTGAGCGCTCAGTACAGGGGGAGCAGATAGTTTTCCAGTATTACACCTTTCTAACTAATGGTTGGAAATGCTTAGATCATCTCCTGGATTACAAGCCTCTTTGTACAGTTGACTTGGTTGGTTACCAGAAGTTTCTTGCATAGGAGAGGGTCTTCAAGTTTCTGGAAGGCCTCAATGTGGAGTTCGATCTGGTTTGGAGTCGTGTCGTTGGCATGGATGTTCTTCCATCTCTTCAAGAGGCCTTTGCATATGTACAGAATGAGGAGAGGCGTCGTTCTACTATGTTACCACTAGCTACTGGAGACTGTTCAACATTACTTTCTGCTCCTTTTTGAGATGGAATTGCTTTGTCACTACCTCTTTCCCATCCTTCAGGGAAGGATACTGTGACGACCCAGAATTTTTCCCTCCGCTCAAGCGGAAGAGTTAACGCTCGAGCGGACTTTTGGGGTTCCCAGTAATTGTGCAGACGGCTTGAGATTCTGGGAGTTGTTATTTCCCGCTCGAGCGGGGGAGTATACGCTCGAGCGGATTGCTTTGTTGGTCTGCACGCTCGAGCGCAAGGTTGGGCGCTCGAGCGGGTCGTCTGGTTAAGTTTGCTTCTGAGGCATGTGGGCTCATTTTTGATGTTCTTCTTCGTGTATTTGGAATGTTTTTACCTTATTTTGGGGTATTGATTGAGATGATAATATGATGGTAAAGTAAGATTGGACCAAAAACTTTAATTTGAATAATTCGTTTACGACCAACCTTCACTCATTTGCCCTTTTATTTTTCCACACTTTGAATTTAGATGTGAGGTTAGAACCATTGGAAAGCTTATTTCCGGGGCTTCAATTTGGACACAAGAACGACCTAAAACGGAGTCCGGATGGGAGAGTTACGCATGTTTGAAGTTTCAGAATCTGTGCTGGGAGCAGGTCCGCTCGAGCGGGAATAGGGACGCTCGAGCGGAAATAGCGGGTACAGCAGCTTAAAAACGGGATTTTGAGATCATTTCTTATGTTTTCCTTTCCTCTCTTGATCCCTCTTGCCCTAAGTCCGAAAACCCTAGGGTTTTGATCCCCAAATACCTCCATTTCCCTTAGGTTTGAGCAAGATCTTCCACCAAGAAGTAAAGAAGGCAAGAAGATGAACATTTTCAACCGATTGGAATTTCGAGATTTTGGTGTATTTTTCTCAAAGCTTTGCTCCTTGCTTGGTTCTTGAGGTAGGGGTCCTTGTTCTCTTACAATACTTGCATTCATGGATGGATTTGTGGTATTTTGATTATATAAATACAAAATCTATGGTTTTGAGCATTTTGTGTCAACTTGAGATTTGGGGTTTTATGGTTTGTGATGTTGGGAGTTAATTGTTGGGTTTAAATGATGGATTGTGAATCCTAGGTGTAGAATTATTGGGAAAATTGGAATTAAAAGTGGTGATTTAAGAAGTTTGAATTTTTGCTAAAAATCATCATTTTCCTTGAAACCCTAGGTTGATTAATGATGAAAACCAATGAATTGGTCCAAATTGAAAGTAGAGTAATGAAATTGAGATATTGAATTAGATGTGTTCAAGTTTAATTGGAATTTGGAAATGTTTGGAAATTATGTTTAAAATTTGCGAATGAACTAAATGATGTTGTACTATGATGGATTATGTTTGGGTTACGTGATTTGTGTAGGGTTAGCTTCAAGGGCGGACCACGCACCTGAATACTGTGAGTAATAGTACTTTGATGTACCTTTAACCATTTATCGTTATTGATGTTAAATCTTCGTCGTAAGAATTATGTTGACATAAATGTTATAAATGCTATGTGAGAAACACTGTGATATTAGGGAAACTTCAAAAGAGTTTATGAAGTTATGTATGTTATGTGAGAAACATTATGGAATTATGAAAACATCAAAGGAACTTGTGAATGTGTGAACCCCTCAGGCCAAGGGCCGAACTGTGAAATTGTGAAACCAATAAAGTCATCTATAATCTAACGAAAATGTACTTACTTTTCGTTACTAATTATCAGGAATGTCCTGTTAACCTTACGTTAATTATGTCAACTCATGGGAATGATGTAACAGTTACCATTAGGACTATGTTAATTACAAGACAAGGCAACTATGTTAACATATAAGAATGATTAAACAAAGGTGTATGCTATTGATAAGAGAGCACGTAAAGTAAGTCATTTACCCAAAAGAATTTATGTTCATTCTTGAAGAATGGATTCTGAGTAAATATAAGAGTAGCTACATGTATCCAGATGAATTGAAGTTAATTTGTCATGTTGCTTACGAATTGGAAGTGATCCAGAATCTACGATATAAGTGCAAAGTTTAGCATCATTATGTGACCCTCATGAGAATGTGAATTAGTCTCTCATTGTTAAGCGTACGATAATGACACGACACAACAAGAAATGCTCTAGTTATGATATGTTTCGTTTGAATTAATGAATGATGTTGAAGTATGTTTCAGGCATGTTTCCAGTATGTCACAAGTTCAAGTATGTTCAGGTATGTTTCAAGTATATGTTACAAGTTTAAGTTTATTACAAGTTGATGTATGTTACGAGTTTATGTTGTTACAAGTTGATGTATGTTCCAAGTTGATGTATGTTACAAGTTTATGTTGTTACAAGTTTATGTATGTTACAAGTTCTTGTTTTAAGGGCTTTCATGCCAACTTTTCAAGGGCTTAATGCCAATCTTTCAAGGGCTTAATGCCAATCTTTCAAGGGCTTCATGCCAACTTTACAAGGGCTTTATGCCATATGTTTCAAGGGCCTTAGTGCCACAAGTTTCAAGGGCTTATAGCCACCATGTTTCAAGGGCTTATAGCCACCATGTTTCAAGGGCCTTAGAGCCATATGTCACAAGGGCTTTATGCCATATGTTTCAAGGGCCTTAGTGCCATATGTCACAAGGGCTTTATGCCATATGTTTCAAGGGCCTTAGTGCCATACGTTACAAGGGCTTTATGCCATATGTTTCAAGGGCCTTAGTGCCACAAGTTTCAAGAGCTTATAGCCGCCATGTTTATGTTGCAAGATTGAACTTAAGGTTGTTCTGTATATATACTTCTAGGCCAAAAGGCTATTCTGTTATATATATATATATATAGATATGCACTTCTGGGCCTATGGCCATTTTGTATCTGCAGACCTATGGAAGTTCTGTACATACGGGGTTTAAAACTACTCTGTTAAGAAAACTGAATTCATGGCTGTTTTGAAGTGATTATGGAATGAAGTTAATCATATGTCTCTGCAGTCTTATGCCTTACTATTCAGGTTACACTTTACATTATTTATGTACTATTATTCATTGAGTTTCACTCATTCTGTATTTTGTCTGTTTCTGTAGGTGATCAACTGGGAAGCTAGTCCTAACCCTTAACGCTCGTCTCTTTCTTGTCAACCTCGATGTGTCCAGGCACTAACCGAAGCCCGTGTATTTGTTATTGAGTTTTTGGGGTTATGCTTCGGTTGTCTTTCATTAATATGCTTTGTTATATGCCCAATTATGGGCAGAGTCAATGTATGTGTATGTATGTTTTCTGTATATTATTTACTTTTATGATGTTGTGATCCTGGCATGATAGTGGTAGCTCAATGGAATAGATTTTTGTTTATCAGGTGCTTCCGTTCAGGCCCCATAGGTTATATTTATCAGGTTCTATGTCCATTTTTTTGAGGTGGTCATGCCCAAACTTTTAGGGGCGGGTCTAGGGCGTGACAGATACTGTGTTCTGTGATTACTGCCGTAAGCCGCGGCATACTCGTGAGACGTGTGTGAAGCTTCATAGGGCTCCATCAAGGAGTAAGGGTGATCGGTCTGATACTAGAGGCAGTCGATCATGCCAATCTAGAGGACGTGGCTCTAATCCACGGGCCTATCAGTCTAGTGCTATTGACACCCTTGATCATACTTCCGCTTCAGTTGGTCCGACTTCTGATAGTTTATCTAGCATGACTTCTCCTGAGTTTGAGGCTGTTCTGCATTATTTACTGGCCCGTCAGTCCATTGTTTAGAAATCCGAACTGGACCGGCCGATCGGACCGGTTGGACAGGGAACCGGGCCTTGTTCTGGTTCGGAAAACCCTCTAAACCCGGACTAAGGCCAAAGCCGGTGTAAAATTGAAAAACCGGTAGACCTGGCGGTCGAACTGGTAGAACTGGTGACCCAGACTGGGTTTTGAGGGTTGGCCCGTTCTTTTTTTTTTTTTTTTTCAATTCTGTCTTTAACTTTTTTTTTTCTTTTCTTTATTTCTTTCTTTCTTTCTTATATATTTATATATATATATATATATATTTCAAAATTTTGACTAAAAATTCTTATTTCAAGAGTCTCCTCTCATAAGGAGGAGTCTCATTGGAAACTTGAGGAGATTATAAAAGTTTATTGCTATTTATAGGAAAAAAAATTTCAAAGAGAACCTACAAAATTCTATGTGGAATTCAATCAAATTATTTGAATCATATTGATTGGAGGGAGAGTTGAAAATTTTATTTCCCTTCAAAATTAAATCTAGCATTCAATCAATTTGTTTGGAGGGAATGTCAAAAAAATTTAGTTTCTTTAAAACAAGTGACTTTTTCTTATCAGTTATGATTTTATTAAATATTATTAATAAATACTATGCAACAATTTTTATTTTTATTTGAGTATTTATATATATATATATATATATTTATTTATTTATAATGTATAATTATATTTTTTAATTATATAATATTAATTATGACGTCACGGTTCAACCGCTTTGACCCAACGGTTGAACTGGTGACCTGTCTACCCGGTCCCTTTTCCGGTTCGCTCACCGGTCCGGTTTTCAAAACATTGCGTCAGTCTTCTACTGCTCTCAGTGCATCTTCCTTGTCGTTTGCCCACTCAGGTAACTTAGCCTCTTCTCCTAGTGCTTTTCTTTCCCATAAGTCTTTGCCATAGATTATTAATTCTGGTGCCTTAGATCATATGTATGGGTCTTCTGACCTTTTCTCAGCATATAAGCTCTCTTCAAGTCAAGACAAAGTTAAGATTGCAGATGGTTCTGTTTCTTCTATCTCTAGGAAAGGTTTAATACACATCACCCCTACCTTACCTCTGTCTTCAGTGCTCCACATTCCCAATTTTTCTATTAATCTTCTATCCTTGAGTCATATTACTAAGGATTCGAATTGTAGTGACATATTTTCCTGATCATTGTCTTTTTCAAGACCTTGCCACGAGGAGGATGATTAGCAGTGGTAGTGTAGAAAATGGAATTTATTTCTTGGATCAACCGAACAAGCTTGCTCATCATTCCATCTAGTTTCCAACCACTAAAGAGGATTTATGGTTGTGACATCGGCATCTTGGGCATCCTTCTTTTCATTTACTTAGGTATTTATTTCCGTCTGTTTTTACAAACAATAATGTATCTGAGTTTCTTTGTGAGTCTTGTCAACTTGGCAAACAAAACCGAGCTTTTTTTGCTCAAAGTCTTAATAAAAGTTTCTCCTTTTTCTTTAATACATTTTGATGTGTGGGGTTCATCTTCTGTTGTGTCTTTAAAACGTCATAAATGGTTTGTTACCCTTATCGATGATTTTTCTTGTACTACTTAGGCTCTCATGAAAGAAAAAAGTGAGGTTTTTTCTATATTTCAAAATTTTCATAAAATGATTTGTACTCAGTTTGGGGCAATTGTCAAAATCTTGCGTTCTGATAATAAGAGTGAATACATCGATTCAGGGTTAGAGAGCTATTTTTCCACTCATGGCATTATATATCAGACATCTTGCACTAATATCCCTCAACAAAATGGAGTTGTTAAGCGCAAGAATCATCATCTTCTTGATATTGCTCGTTGCATGTGTTTTTCAATGAGTGTGCCTCGGTCCTACTGGGGCAAGGTTGTTCTCACCACAACCTATCTCATTAATCCTCCTATCCAGGTTTTGCAAAAACAAACTCCACTTCAAGTCCTTCTCGGTTCAGAGTCTTTGTTTTCGATTCCCCCTAAAATATTTGGTTGTGTCTATTTTGTCTACAATTATTCTCCTACTCGTGGTAAGTTGGACCCTCGCTCTCTCAAGTGTGCTTTCCTCAGATACTTGCCTACTCAAAAGGGGTATAAGTATTATTACCCTCCTTCTCATAAGTGGTTTGTGTCCATAGATGTCACCTTTTTTGAGTCTCAGTCCTACTTCTTGTCTTCTTCAGTGTCACAGTCATCCATTCAGGGGGAGCCTTGGTGTGAAGAGATTCTTGTTGTCCCTATTGCTCCTATGGTGGAACCAATTGCTCCTTCACCACCTATTATTGGAACTATAGAATCCAATGCCACCAAAGACAGAGAAGGGCAAATTTATGTCAGTGACAAAGACAGACAGAAAGTTACTTGGATATAAGAGACCACTTCTGCTCACCCACTGCCATCTCCTGCATCTGATAAGAGTCCAGGTAACTGTGAACCTCTTGTTTCTCTTGAGTCTACTGATATTGGTATTCCTGACACTTCTGATCTTAATATTCCTATTGCCAAGAGAAAGGGTATGAGATCTTGTACTCAACATCCTATCTTAAACTTTGTGTCCTACTCTCATTTGTCTTCCTCTTATAGAGCCTTTGTGTCAAACATTTCCTCCATTAGTATTCCTAACCATTTTCTAGATGCTCTCGCTACCACTGAATGGAAACTTGCCATGATTAAAGAAATGAAAACACTTCATAAGAATGACACTTGGGAATTAACAGAGTCACCTAAGGGCAAACGACCGGTAGGATGCAAATGGGTGTATACTGTGAAGCACAAAGCAGATGGTTTCATTGAGCGTTACAAGGCTCAACTTGTGGCAAAAGACTTCACTTAGACTTATGGAGTAGACTATCAAAAAACTTTTGCACCAGTGGCTAAGATGAATTCAGTCAGAATACTTCTCTCTCTAGCAGCTAATTTGGATTAGCCATTTCATCAGTTTGATGTAAAGAATGCTTTCTTACATGGTGATCTAGAAGAAGAGGTATATATGGACATTTCTCCTGGTTTTGAGGATCATCAAACAGAGGGTAAAGTATGCAGGCTTCGGAAGTCTTTATATGGTCTTAAATAGTCTCCAAGGGCTTGGTTTGGGAGATTCACTCAAGCTATGCTTAAATATGGTTTCAATCAGAGTCAGAAAGATCACACTTTGTTTGTGAAACATTCCTCACGTGGTAAGACTACAGCTCTCATTGTTTATGTGGATGCCACAGTGTTTACAGGCGATGTTAATGAGAAAATACCCCTGTTGAAAAAATATTTAGCTAGTGAGTTTGAAATCAAAAACTTGGGGAACTTGAAGTATTTTCTGAGAATTGAAGTTGCTCACTCCAAGGATGGGATTTTCATCTCACAAAGGACATATGTTCTTGACCTTTTGAAGAAAACAAGAATGCTGAAATTTAAGACCTGTAATACCCTACTGGAACCTAATCAGAAACTTAGTGATGATGAAGAGGGAGCAGCTGTTGATAGGGGAGTTATCAGTGATTAATGGGTAAACTCATTTACTTGTCTCACTCTCGTCCTGATATTATTATTGCTGACAATATGGTTAGCCAGTTTATGCATACTTCTCATCAAATTCACTTAGAGACTGTTATGAGAATTCATAAGTACTTGAAATCTTCTTCTGGAAAGGGCCTTTACTTTTCCAAACATGATCACCTCAGAGTGGAGACTATATAGATGCTGATTGGGCAGGGTCAATAACTGATACGAGATCTACATTAGGATATTGTACCTTTGTGGGCAGCAATCTTGTTACTTGGAGTAAGAAATAGAATGTGGTGGCTAGATCAAGTGCAGAAGCTGAATTTAGAGTTATGACACAAGGTGTATGTGAAACATTGTGGATGGATCAGACTGTTGTTGAGTGATCTGGGGATGGGCCAGACAGACTCTATGCGGCTATACTGTGATAATAAGGCTGCCATCAACATAGCTCATAATCATGTTCAACATGACAGGGCAAAGCATGTTGAGATTGATCGCCACTTCATCAAGGATAAACTCACCAGCGGCACGATATGTACTCCTTTTGTAAATTCAGGCGAACAACTTGCAGACATCCTCACCAAGGGAGTTGAGAGTAAACCATTTCATAACATTTTAGGCAAGCTGGGCATGTGAGATATCTTCGCACCAGCTTGAGTTAGAATATTTTCTTATTTCCTTATTTAGATTAAATTGTGATTGATTGTGATTGCTTAATCAGTCAATCAATTAATCAATATAAAAGGTGATTCCTTAATAAGTGCCTTAGGACTTTTTTTTGTAACAGTTGATTGATTAATATAAAAGTGATGATATCATAATCATCACCCAAGCTTTGTATTCTCTTAAATTACAGTAGGTTTCTAAGAAGTATATTTGAATTCAACTGAAGGACCCATTTGTTACAAGGGTGCTGCATGTGAGAATATTCCGATTATGAAAATATATATTTTAGGTTGATTGTATCTTTTAGATTGATTGGTGCATATTAGATTGATTGTATAAGGTTATTTCCTATTTTAGATTAGATTTAGGATTGCTATATATATATCAGTTGTACTCTTTGTATTTTACATACTGAATATACAAGTTAATTATCTTTAGAAAACTTATATGGTATCAAAGCTTGGTTTGAAAACCTAGCCTCCACTGCCTTTATCTTCGTGTACGAAACCCAAGTTTCTCAGTCTCGTCTTGGGTCGCGATCATCTTCAGTCCCCTATTTCGTCACGACTTAGTCCTAGTACTTTTGGTTCGCAAACTCAATCCCTCTAGTTCGCAAACTCCATCATTATGCTTTTGATTCAGGTCGCGATCGTCTTCAACCGTCGTCTTCAACCATCGCGACTCATCTCGCGATCGTCTTCAGCCATCGCGACTCTATCCTGGTCTTTTGAAGCTTCTCTAGTTTGCAATCAGTCCTGGTATTGATACATATAACTGATTTGCTAGTATTTACACTTTGACCCCAAAATTTCATTGATTATTAAACTTGGACTGATTCTCTCGTGACTCGCCTTCTGCTACGCAGCTGGTCATCTAAGTGAGTAACTCTTTTGGTTCGCATTGCAAAGCTCTCTGATTGTTCTCTAATTCGTCTTCGCTGATTGCTGGTTTGTCTACTCTGGTTCTTTGCTTCTATGGTCTGGCCCACGACAATTCACTTGTGATATTAATTTTCGGGTTATTACAGTTTGACCCCTCACTTTTCTTAGACTTGACCTTTTGATTTGGCTATTTTGCTCTAGTTTGCTCAGTTTTCTGGTTAGTAGATGTCTTTGGCTTCGGATGTGTGTGCCTTTTGCCATCAGAGGGGCCATTGGAAGTATCACTATCCCAAGAAGGGATGCATGTCTGTCTTGTCTTCTCAGCAATGTCAGACCCAGTTTTGCCCTTCTCCTCTAAGTAATTTTCAGGCTTCCGCCGGTTCTACTGCATCTACTCCAGCTCTTGATCTTGACTTGGCTTCCTTGAGAGCTCAGATTAATCAGCTTCAGCATACACTGTCTACCTCCTAACCCTCCCCGACTGCCTCCATTGTTTCCTCTCTTCATTCAGGTTTGCTTAGGACTTCTTCAGGTATCTTTTCGTCTGTCTAGATTTTTTACTCTGGTGCTTCTTATCATATGACTCCACATCTTTTCTTACTTCAAAATTGTACTCCCCCTCCTTCTTCTATTACTGTTAACGCTGCTATTGGGTTTGGTATGCTTATTACATCTGTTGGGTCTGTGTTACCATTTGCTATGTCTGCTATCTCTATTCCATCTGTCTTTCATGTTCCTCAATTATCTGTTAGTTTATTATCTATCAGTCAGTTTGATTCCTCCGGTTTTGATATTGTCTTATCTTCTTCTATCTATTCTGTGCAGGATCGGATGTCTAAGCAACAGATTGGGATTGGCTGTAGAGTTGGAGACCTCTATGTGGTGGAGATCCTACATCTACCTATGGCACCCTCTTCGACTGCCTTTTCCACTTTTCAGTTAGATTCTGTGTCTAGTCCTTTCTACTTGTGGCATTCTAGATTAGGGCATTTGTCTGCTGACCGCTTACGGTCTTTAGCTCAGTCTGGTATATTGGGTAAAGTTTCTCCTAGTGAACTTACTGAGTGTTGGGGGTGTAAGTTTGCCAAAATGATAGCCTTACCTTTCGTAAAAGTACTTCCATATCTGATATACCGTTTTCTTTAGTTCATACTGATATTTGGGACCCTTTCTCCTGTTCTCACCAAAGGGGGTTATGCATACTGTGTCATTTGTTGATGACTGCACCCGTTACACTTAGGTTTATCATATGACTCATAAGTCTAACGTCTATCAGATATACCGTACCTTTCAGTCTATGATCACTACTCAGTTTGGGTCTACAATTAAAGTGTTACGATCTGACTTGGGTGTGGAATATTTTAAAAATGAGTTCTGTGAGTATTTGGCCAATTTGGTTACCATTCACCAAACTTCCTGTACTGATATACCTGTCCAAAATGGTCGTGCTGAGCGTAAACATTGTCATCTCCCTGAGACAGCTAGATCTGTTCTTCTCTTTGCCTCAGTCCTAGCTCCGTTTTGGGGAGAAGCAGTTTTTATTGCTGCTTTTCTTCTCAACCATATGCCTACTCCTCTTCTTTTTGGTCGGTCTTCTTATGAGGCTTTGTTTTCTCACCTTCCCAATTACTCCTTCCTTCGTATGTTTGGGTTTGCTTGTTTTGTCCTTCTTCCCCATAAAGATCGAACAAAACTTAGTGCCCGGTTTGTCCTATGTGTCTTTTTGGGTTATAGTCATCCTACTCAGAAAAGCTATTGGTGTTACGACTCTGTTTTTCGTCATCTTTATGTCTCCCGTCATGTTTCTTTTCTCGAACGTCTGCCTTACTTTCAGCTTCCTTCTGTCACTGCTCCAGTTTCCAAAGAGGATTTGGTTCAAATTGACCTATTTCCTTTTGCGGTACCGTCTGATGAATACATCTCCACTGTCTCTCCTGAGCTTGTTTCGTCTTCTCCACCTTCCACCCCTTCTGTTGAGTATCTTTCCACTGACTCCCCCAAGGCTATTCCTAATTCACCTCTGGCCACTTCTCCTCCTCTGTTGTTAGTCTATTCTTGTCGCAAGGCTCCTCCTCCACCAGTTGTCTCAGCTCCAGTTGCTCCTCCTTCTGCTTCTGAAAACTCTGATCCTACTCACCGATTTCCTACTCAAGAGCATCGTCCTCCAAACAGGTTGGGTTGGTCTAATACATGTTTTTCTGCTTCCTATCGTATTTTTTTGTCTACTATTCATTCTTTTACAGAACCTCAAACTTACAAGAAGGCCTGTCAGGATCCGAATTGGATACAAACTATGGAGGATGAGTTGTTTGCCTTGCTGAAGACTAACACTCGGACATTGGTTCCTTTGCCTGTTGGCAAGAATTTGGTTGGTTGCAAATGGGTCTATAAAGTCAAGACCCATTCTGATGGTTCTCTCGAGCGATATAAAGCTTGGTTGGTTGCCAAGGGTTTCTCGCAAGAGTATGGTATTGATTATGAGACCTTTGCCCTTGTTGCCAAGATGATTGCTGTCCATACTTTGATTTTTGTTGCTACTGTTCGACATTGGCCTCTCTATCAGATGGATGTTAAGAATGCTTTTCTTAATGGTCATCTCACTGAGGAGATCTACATGCGTCCACCTCTTGGCCTTTCCTCATTCATCTGGGCCGGTTTGCCGACTTTGGCGTGCTTTCTATGTTTTGAGGCAATCTGCTCGTGCTTGGTATGATCTCTTTTAGACTGCTGTTACCGAGCTTGGATTTCACCCTTCTACCTCCGACTTTGCTTTGTTTCTGAGACATACCTCGGCTGGCTTTGTTGCTCTCTTACTATATGTGGATGACATCATCATCAGTGGTTATGACTCTTTTGCTATCTCTGAGGTCAAGCAGCATCTCTTCCACACCTTTGAAATGAAGGATCTCGGTCCTTTGCGGTATTTTCTCGGTATTAAGATTGCTTATTCTCCAAAGGGCTATTTTCTATCCCAGGCTAAGTATGCCAATGAGGTCATTTAGTGTGTTGGTCTTACTAATACTAAGATTTCTGATACACCCCTTGAGCTTAATGTGAAGCTCAACTCTACTGATGGTGTCCCATTGGATGATCCTACTTTATATCGAGAGCTTGTGGGTTGTTCGCTCTATCTGATGGTTACTCGTCCTGATCTTGCCTATGCTGTTCATGTGATTAGCCAGTTTGTTTCTACTCCTCGCTCTGCACATTGGGCTATTTTGGTTCGAATTTTTTGCTATCTCCGGGACACTATCTTTCAGGGTTTACTGTTGGCTTCTATTTCCTCTTTGAACTTGTGACTTATGCTGATTCTGATTGGACTGGTGATGTCACTGATCGCAAGTCCATTTCTGGCTTCTGCATGTTTCTTGGTGATTCCTTAATTTCTTGGAAGAGCAAGAAACGGACTGTTGTTGCACGTTCCACTGCCGAGGCTGAGTACCATGCTAGGGCTCATGCCACTGCTAAGATTGTTTGGCTTAGTCGTCTCTTGACTGATTTGGGTGTCCCTCGGTCTTCTCCAACATCCCTTTACTGTGATAACCGCAGTGCTATTCAGATTGCCCATTACATTGTCTTTCATGAGCGGACAAAGCACATTGAGATTGATTGTCATTTTATTTGTCAACATCTGCAGTCTGGCTCTATCTCGCTTCCTTTTGTCTCTTCGGCGTTGCCACTTGCTGATTTCTTTACCAAGACTCACACCACTGCTCATTTTTAGTTTCTTCTTGGCAAACTCTCAGTGTTTTCTGCTTAAACACCTTGAGTTTGAGCGGGGGTGTGAGAATATTCCGATTATGAAAATATATATTTTAGGTTGATTATGTGCATATTAGATTGATTATATAGGGTCATTCCCTATTTTAGATTAGGTTTAGGATTGCTATATATATCGGTTGTACTCTTTGTATTTTACATATTGAATATATGAGTTAATTATCTTCAGAAAACTTACATTAAATTGCGATTGGTTATGATTCCTTAATCAGTCAATCAATCAATCAATCAATATAAAAGGTGATTCCTTAATAAGTGTCTTAGGGCTTCTTTTGGTAACAGTTGATTGATTAATATAAAAAGTAATGATATCATAATCATCACCCAAGCTTTGTATTCTCTTAAATTACAGTAGGTTTCTATTAAGTCTATCTGAATTCAACTGAAGGACCCATTTGTTACAAGGGTGCTACATTCATCTGAGGCATAATATCACGTGGCAAAGAGCCAAATTTTCAGCCACATTATCATGAGTGATTAAAATTAATTCCCATGAATAGAAATGCATGTAATTACTAAAATGGGTGCTATTGAACATACAAACAAGGCCTTAGTTCTTCTGAAAAACAATCCAAAAAATTAAAATTTCAAATAAAAACAGACATGGCAGGTTTGAACCAATGAAATAGCACATACAACTATGGGCACTTTAATTCATCAATAATTATGATGTAGGGCATTTAGAGATTATGGAGAAAGTTCATACTTGAAGGTGAAGAGAAGAATAGGAGAATGGGAGAAGGCATCAATTACAGGAGTTCTTTCCTAAATTTTTTTGGGTTGGTAAAGCTTCCTCAATTGCCTGAATGAACAATAATAAAGCAGAATCGCTTCCACAGCCATGCCTATTATCTTTTTGCATGCGGAAGTGCATGCACAAGAAGTGGACGGAGGGGTATAGGTATGTGGCTAATGCCCAAGTAGAAGTGCAGAAAGTGTTAAATGAGGAAAGCTTAAAAAATGAAGTCATACTTCCAGGTAAACAATAGTTAACAGAAGCAATTACATATCACACCTCATTCATCTTATTGTTTAATTCATTCTTTCTGCTTACCTTTGCAATAACAGGCCGGGCCATTGAGGTCCCCAGCAGGTACTTCCTTTCATAGATTGCGCCAGCTCGCAAACAAGGAAATATGTAGTCTCTCACAAATTCCTCCTTCAAATCCTTCACAACTAATTGACAAGCTCCACTTGCCTTAGCCTTCGCTTCTAAACCTTCCAGTTCACTAATACCCTGTGAAAATTTAGCATTTGGTAACAAGCAAGTGGTAAAACAAGGAGGGACCAGTAGGAGTTCATCATGCTCTTGTACAAACAAAAGAATATCACCTCAGCTTAAACTGCTTTTTATTAACAGAATTCAACAACAAATAGATATTAAATAAAAAGTTCAATGTTTCAAATTACAGCATACTTGGCCAACGTCTGCAGTGAAGCAAACAACTTCACAGCCATAATTCTCCCTGCAATACGCAAATTGGAATATGTCACAGGAATGAACATGAGATCAACAGAAATGCTATTTGCAGCATTAAACTGAAGAATACACAAGCATTTCCCCCCAAAGGCCACCCTCTTTAAACAGTGGAGTGCTACTCCATAAACTTGACTTTACATCAGAAATTTTACCCAGAACATGCCATGTTTGCATGTCTCATCCAATGAATTAGAAATCAGCACTATTTAAAGATGAATATACCACACCTCTTAGTGTGGTAGGTGCACTTTGGGAAAATAGATTGGCGTGTTTGTAAATAAAGATGTTTTTCAGGTACAACACACCACAGTATACATGCCTTGGCCATATTCAAATTAAAAGAAGAAGAAGAGCATACCTTAACCATGGCACAATGACTGAGGTATCTAAGCCACCACTATAGGCTAGAACCACTTTATTTAATTTTCTGCGTATGAATCCCCCATTCCCAGAAGAACCTTCTGTCTCTTTTTCACTGGTCAAAACTGCTTGAATGGAGTTTTGAAGGCCAGACAATAAAGACAATGCAGGAAATAAGTACAAACAAAACCTCAAACAGACTAGCAAAAAAGCATCAGACATCTCAAATAGTATTTACAAGTAAAATACCGTTAAGTAAAATAATACACACGGTTATCCAAGATTGAAATCTTTCCCAAACTTGATTCTGTTTTAAAATTAGGTAACAATACAAGAAAACAGAACTTGCAGAAACTGTAGTTATAAATTGAACATGTATAATCGTGTCAATACTAATGATTTAGGAGAATATAGACTGGCATTGTTGAAAATGAAGGTTAATCTTGGCAAATGAAAGGGAAAAACACAAAAGGTATTATTAGAAGGACATTACAATAACAGCAAGAAGGCCTAAATATTATACTTTAATGGTGCATTTATTTTGACGGAAACATTTTCCTACAGAAAAGATTTTCCAAAAAATATTTATTTTGTTAAAAAATGTCTTCCTGTGTTTAGTTGCAATCTTGAAATTAATGTGTTAGTGGTAATCGTGGCAGTGGTGGCAGGGTGGTTGCAGTGATGGGGTGACAACAGGGTGGGGAGTGGGGGTAATGGCGGTAGGGTGGTGGTGGTTGTTATGCCCAAGGTCCAGAAACAAATACCAATACACAAAAAAGAGACAAGATTTACATGGTTCGGCAATGTACCTACGTCCACAGTCGGTGGATTTCACTATATTTGGAAAGAAAATTACAACGTTGTGTTTCACTCACCCAAACCCCTTACAAACCCAGTACCACACCTCACTCTCTTGCCTCTACACACTCAAATTCTACACTCAACCCATCGCATACACTCCCTATTTTATACATGAAATGGCAGAGCCAAAGTCAGCACAACCACCAACAAGGGCCCCCAAGATTGGCTAGCATACCATCTTCCCAAGTCGGCAGCCACTTTGACTTTCATGCCACCATTCGGTTGGGAGAAACTAAACCACCAAACAACAAATCTCTACCTTGGCGAGGATTCTCCATCCAACCTAGTGATCGATCAACGTTGCCATGCACCCGAAGGTGCTCAATTCCGAGAGACGTTGACCAAGTTCAAACAATGTTGGAACTTGATCCCAATTACCACTTTAGTGAGCATATCAGCAGGATTATTTGTAGTACCAACCTTCTAAAGTAGAATATCCCCTTCATTCACACGAGATCAATGAGGTATTGTTACCTGTCATTCAGCACGTGTCTATTCATATACTGCTAGCTTTAGTTGCCCATTTTGATCTTGAGCTAGCCCAACTCGACATCAAAACTGCTTTCTTACATGGAGATTTGGAAGAATAGATATACATGTCCCAGCCAGATGGTTTAAAGTCACTAGAAAGGAGAATTGGACCTGCAAGCTAAAAAAAATCGTTGTATGATTTCAAGCAGTCTCCAAGATAGTAGTACAAGCAATTTGATCGGTTTGTGACAAAACAAAGGTACACAAGAAGCCATTTTGATCATTGTGTATATTTCCCTAAGCTTCCTAATAGTTCATTCATCTATTTGCTCTTATATGTGGATGACATGCTAATTGCATCTAAGAGCAAGGTGGAGATTGACTGACTATTGACATACTGAAGGCACAATCAAAGGGTGAGTTTGAAATGAAGGATCTCGGAGAAGCAAAGAAAATCCTTATAATAGAGATTAAGAGAGACAAAAAGAAGGGCATAGTTTGATTGACACAAACACGGTACTTGAAGAAGGTATTACACAAGCTTGGAGTAGATGGGCAAACAGAGCTTGTAAGCACACTATTGGCCCCCCATTTTAAGCTTAGTGCTTCGATGTCTCCACACACAAAAGATGAATGCAAGCATATGGCTTAGATTTTGTATGCAAATGTATTCGGTGCCCTAATGTATATTATGGTTTGTACAAGACTTCACATTTCACATGTTTTTAGTATAGTGCACAGGTATATGCGTGGTTTAGGGAAAGGTCACTGGCAGGCAATGAAATGGATCTTATGATACATTCATGGCACGGTTGATGTTAGTTTGAAGTTCAAGAGAGATAATAGAACTGGCCAAAATTTGGTTGGATACATAGATTCAAACAATGCTGGTGATTTGGATAATCGCTAGTCGACTACAGGGAATGTCATTACTCTTACTAAAGGGCCGATGAGTTGGATGCTAACATTAATGGTGGCTTTGTCTACTACAGTGGTAGAGTACATGGTAGTGACATAAACCTTTAAGGAGGCCATTTGGCTACATAGGTTGATTGGGGATTGTTTAGGAGCACGTTGAGGTCTACTGCAACAATCAGAGTGCCATTTATTTAGCAAAAACTAGGTTCATCATTCCCACACCAAGCACATTGATGTTTGTTTCCATGTCATTCAAGAAATTGTGAATGGAGGGATAATTTGCTTTAGAAGATTGGTATTGCAGATAATCCAGCTGATATACTAACTAAAGTGGTATCTGGGATCAAGTTGCAACATTGTTTGAACTTGGTCAACATCTCTTGGAACTAAGCATCTTCGGGTGCATGTGAGCATTAATCAATCAATAGGTTGGATGGATAATCCTCGCCAATGTAAAGATTTTTTGTTTGTAGGCTCAATTTCTCCCAGCCGAATGATGGCCTGAAAGTCAAAGTGGCAGCTAACTTGGGAAGATGACATGCTAACCAAACTATTCTGTTGTAGGGTGGTTGTTGTCTGGTTGATCTTGTTGGTGGCTGTGTAGATTTTGACTTTGGGTCTACCATTTCATGTATAAATAAGGACTGTATGGGATGGGTAGAGTGTGTTGAATTCGAGTCAACAAACAACAGTGGTAAAGTGGTGGTGATAGTAGTATGTACTAGAGACTGGGTGTTTTTGTGTGATTTATATTTCTTGGTTTGTTTTAGCTTTGCTCATAGATACTTGTTTAATTATAGAGAACTTCTTGTCCTCCTTTGTATTTTTTCCCCTTTTGTTTAATAAATTTCTTTTTGTTGTTTATAGAATAAAAATTAAAAAGAAAAAGAAAAAAAAATACATTGGTAAGACTTTAGAAAAATCACATTTTCAAAATAGGAAAAAAACTGCAACCAAGGTAGACTTGTTTTTCGTAAATTAAGACCATTTTTTATTCATTCCTTTTCTATGTACCAAACGTAATATATATATATATATATATATATTTCTTCCAAAACAAACTGAACCTAAAAAATTATGGAAAATGCTAAGTCTTGATTTGTTTGTAAAAAATGTATAGATATAAGTACACAGTGTGTTGAAATTTGCAGAAGTGTTAAAAATATATAAAAATAAATATTGAAATTATAAAAAAAATTTCTTTTTTCATTTCTTATTGATAGCTTAAGACTATCATTAGTATGACCGAAAACTTATTGCCAATATCAAAGAAACGGACAACGTGGTTTCCTATTATTTGGGAGGGAAAAACTCCAATCACAGCTCCCATTGTATTCAGTATACAAGTGTCTGTCTTTCTCTTTCTCAACATATGCAAGAAGAAATAAAACCAAAATATAATAAATGAATAAATAAATATGCGGCATCAAATAGATTATGGAGTTGCAGAATTTTTAACGGCAAAACTTAGATTGATACCTTGATTGTTGTTACAAGCTTTAGCAAGCTGCCCAGTGCTATCAACAATTGGGTTCCCATGGATCTCACTCATTTTCGACCTTAACTGCCATACCCAACAAGAAAAAATAATTAAAACAAAAAAACACAAGTAGATGGTAAGAAAACCTACTTGTTGGGATGAAGAAAACTTGTTTGAACTACATAATTTATCAGGATGTGGGAAAAGCTTTGTAGATGAAAATAATGCCACATAATGCTGTTAAAATTAGAAGCTTAAGGAATACCAAAAGAAAAAGGATTGCCGGTAGCAAAACAGAGAAATATCAGGGTTTCTGCAGTAGGCTAGGCTGTGTTTGCTTTGACAGAATATTTCACTGGATCTAGTTGACATTATTTAACAGGACTCCCCTAAGAGCTTCACCTTCAGGCTGATGGGAGGACCAAATGAATACAAACATATATATAGATAGATGGGTAGATAGATTACTAGTGAGCTGGCCGCGTGCAAGGCACACTAGCTAATGCCCGTTATGAGAAAAAACTTGATACTTGTAAAATTCATTCTTTCACCCAACTGCATAATTAGATCTTAAAGAGGGGAAAAAATCAACATAATTTCCAGTTGGGTCATCTCTGTCATGCACTTTGAAGGAGTAATCCTACTCTCCTACCCATAGAAACTAATCCGGGCCCAGAACAATTACAAGAAACTAGGAAGAGAGAAAAAATGACAGATTAAGAAAAAGATTAAGGGTCAATTACACTGACACCTCCTCTATTTTTCTGAAAAATCACGGTGATTGCTTTAAAAGATTGTGTAACAATTTAGCCCAATCATTAGTAAACCGTCTACTTCTTGGATGGAAAAACATGACATCAACATAAATAATTCTTTAAATGCCAACTTTGCCCTTCTATACATCTCTCTTTCCTTTTTCTTCTATCTTACCATCTCCTCTTTTATAGCCAAAACCATGAAGATTTCTTACCACACCACTCACAAATACACACTCACACTCCAACTTTGCCTGGATTGAGACCCCTTAACCCTCTTACTTATTAATGAGGGTAAACTACCAATAAGTCCTAATAGTTGGACTTAATTCTTATCAAATCCTATTGAAAATAAGTGCTAATTCGCTAAAAACAATTTTTTGTGACGATTTTTTGCATGTCGCTAAAAATTGACAATAAGTGACTGTTTTTGTCACGATTTTTATAAATTATCGCTAAAATTTACAATTTCTGTGACAAAATTTTCAAATTATTGCTGAAAGTTGAAAATTAGTAGTTTTTTTTTTATGAGGATTTTTTTAAACTGCCGCTAAAACTTATAGTTAGGCCTCGTTTGGCAACCTGCCGGTTTAGTAAAAAAGTCAAAAAGTTACTAAAAAAGTCAAAAAGCCAACAACCCATACTAAAAAGTCAAAGGTTCTCTTTTCTCTCTACTTTTTGCACATCTTTTCGTAAAAAGCTAAAAAGTCATCCCAAACATACTAATTTTTTTTAGCTCATATTTTAGCCAAATAGCCAAAAAGTTACTAAATTAGCCTGTTCCCAAACGAGGCCTTAGTGACATTTTTTGTGACAATTTTCAAACTATTGCTGAAAATTAACAATTAGTGACTTTTTTTTTTATAGTGTTTGATGAAAAACGCCATTAATTATCATAGAACGTATTGGACAATAAGTCTACCTATTAGAATCTACGCGCAAGTCCCCCTAATTAATTAATAGGGGAAAATGCACTCACAAGGGAGGAATCATGACACCTTTGTTCCAGGTGGGCTTTGAAGGAGATAAATGAGTGTTCAACGATCGGTGGTTAGATAAATGGGTGTTGAAGAATAATAGATAAAGAGGAAGAAGAGCCAACCACCTCCATAGACATACCTCCCTGTCCACTGACCCTTTTTCAGCCATATCCCATCCACTCCCACAATCCTCTCCACTGCAACTCATCCATTCCCGTCTTCCTACAGTTTCGAAATCTCAATGGGAGACCGCACTACCACTACCTCTCCATACCCACAATTCCACCAAACAACCTCTGTTTTTCATCAATATTTTTTGCAGACGTTCTTGGTAAATTTCACAACCTCTGTGAGGTAGATCAATAGATGTCGCAAAGGAGATAGGAATTGTTGCCGCTGCAACTCGTTAATTGATCTACCTCACAGAGCAGTCATTGTTGTTGGAACTCTAAATTGATCCAATGGGTACTTTTGGGTTTATCATATGTTGCTATGGAGGTATCTATTGGGGATTGAATTCTATATGTGGCAACGCTTGATGAAGACAATGAAATTATATGCCAATGCAACAATTATGATATAATAATGAAGAAAAAAAAGGTTTTACTGAACCATGTAGAATGTTTTTGACCTGAAAAGCAGGAGAACCAAGTCCAAGATCTATGAAAAACTGAAGCTTCTGATGGATTTTGTGATCCCCTACAATTTATTCCTCAATCTGAATTTGAACATAGAAAAACCCAACATCATTAATGGAATTGAAAATCAACAGGAATAATTGAAAAATACATACATGGAATATAATGAGGTTTCCACCAAACAAAATCAAAGAACTCCAACATTGAAACTAAAAACGCAGATTGTATTACAGAATCGAAAATTACAAGTCATTGAAGAGTCTGAGTTGGGAAACGCTCCTTTTCTGTTTGTTTTTTTTTGTTTAGAAAGTGCAGCGCATCACATGTAATGGAACAATTGAAAATTGGAAGCTAGTGAAGAGTCTGAATTGGGAATCGTTCCTTTTTTGGTTTTTTCCATAGGAAGTGCTGTGCTATATGCCCATGGTGATACGATAAAGGCAGACAATTGCTTTTGCCTTTTTCTTTAAAAAGTGCAGTGCTATAGGATGACGGGAAAGACTAGTAAATGGTCTGTATGATATGCCTCTCATAATTAACGAAAGAAAAAAAATATGGAAATAGTCCTTATACTTTATACTTTATATGATGTGTTAATTTATTTTTTTTAATTTTAATTTGTTTAATTTTATTCTTTAATTTATCAGATTGTGTCATTTTATTCAATAAATAACGGTTATTAAGTTAATTTAACGAAAAGTCAAATAATGTGTCAATTTGGTCCCTATATTTTTCACAATGTGTCAATTTAGACCTTGTTAAATTCGAGAAAATTGAACTTATAATGATCAAATTGACACATCGTGTAAAGTACATGGACCAAATTAACACATTATTTGACATTCCGTTAAATTAATTTAACAACCGTTATTTATTGGTCTAAAACGACACAATCCGTTAAATTAATTGGCAAAATCGAGCAAATTTAAATTACAGGGACCAAATTGACATATCGCGTAAAGTATAGAGACTATTTGCATAATTTACCCTTAAAAAAAAGAAAAAAAAATGAAAAAGAAAACATGATAGTACACACGTTTTAAAGGAGAAATATTATATAATTCTATTTTTTTTAATTATAATTAAATATCTTAAAATAATGTTATAATTAAAAAAATTAATCATAATTAAAGAAGAAAATAATGTAATTAAGGGTGCACATGCTATTAAGTGTGTACAATAGAATTCTCTTAAAAACAATATCATAATTTTACTTTTTGAGTCATAATTTATACGGATTTACGGGTCGTGTCATATACGTGTTTGTGTCAAAAAATGTTCAACTCTAACTTGCTAACTTTGTGTATGGTTCAAGTTCGTGTTATCGTGTCGTGTCAGGAATTTCCACCCCTTCTTTCTCTATCTATGATCAAATCGATGAAGGCAACAATCTCTCTCTCTACGTGATCGAATCGATGAAGGCAGCAATTGATGAACTGAACGTGATCAAGAATCAAAGTCTGAGGCAACAATTGATGAACTGAAATTTGAGGCAAAAATCAATGAACTGAAATCTAAAGAAATCTAAAGTCTGAGCTTTCTGAAATCTGAAGTTTGGAATTTGAAGTCAAATAGTAAAAATTCTTCCTACACTCTCGATTTCTAGAGTTTTGAAGGCTTTACACGATTCACTCTCAAGTTTGTATATATATATTTTCAAAATTTCTGGGTAATTTTCGATTGGAATTATGATTCTTTTACATGATCTTTTTACGGTTTTTAATTTTAATGATATGCAGTGAAATTTTTGTTAGTGTTGCCTCATTTATTTATTTTTTTCCCCTGTTTATTGAATACTACTATGTTCTATTCAGTATTGCAATGTTTGAATCTTGAATTTGTTCTTGTATTATGTTAAAATTGGCTTTGGAGGATTTAGAGTTGCAAAAATTTTCTGGGTATGTAGACTCAAATTTTGAAACGTGAAATGTTTCAATACATTTCGAAGTTCATGTTACAAATGTCCACTGCTTAATTATTTGCCTAAACAGTGTTGATTATTTGAATAGTAAGTTCCTATTTCCGATCTATGTTTCAGATCGTTAATTACATATTTTAATTAAATAAAACCTTTAATTGATGAAGAATAAAAAACAATAATAGCAAACAAATTAAGGAGAAGAAATATTTTATTGAAATTGTAGAGATTTAGAACCTATAGATACAATATACAATCGTTGGGTTTGGAACCCTTTACCTATTGCTTGTCATGTTTGCAGTATAGTGTAGGCTTTTGAGTTCTCTTGTTTCTTCTCTTCTTTCTTGTAAAGACTTCTTTAACTCTTGATTTCTTTCTCTCTCTCTTTCTCTCTCTCTCTCTCTAATCTTCTGACTTTTGATTTTCGATCTCTTCTCTTGTGTGATGGTCCTCATATTTATAGAGGGCTATCCATGTGATAAGAGTGCCTCATCTTCAATTTGAATTTCAAATTGAATGATAACGCCATTTGAATTTAGGCGTAATCATATCTGATTAATCGAATATCAGATTAATCATATTGATCCCGTGGATTTCATCTCGTGTGATGTCCTTACTGTAGACTCTACAGGTGTCATCTTTTGTAAGATCCACGTGTCATTTGAGTATCTTGAATAACATTGCTGAGATACGATGTTGTTTTATTTATGCACTTTAATGGATCATATTGATCATTTTAGGAAGTGATTAGCTACAACATTGGTATCATGGGCCCTATACATGTCATTAATTGATTGATCGTATTTGAAATCTTAACATAAATTTAGTTGAAATTTATGTGCCAACAAATGTCCCATCATGATTTGCACAAGTGAATTTTCTTAACTATGCAAGTTACGATAACTTGACACTTTTATCTAGACCCTCTTTAGATCCTCGATGGGATTATTTCTTAGCCTTAGCCACTTTCGGCCTCTTTACTCTTTCCTTTTTTTTTTTAATGACCCTTTCTGGGTGATGTTTTCTTTTTTTACTGTGTTCCTTTCACCTTAATGGCTTGAATCATTGGCAGTGACTGTGTTCCTTTCACCCCAATGGCTTGGATCCTTGGCAATAACAGTGTTCCTTTCACCCCGAGGATTGAATTTGACAAAAGCCACAGTGAGACTAAACACCTCACTATGTTCCTCTCACCCCCAATGTGTGATTGTGTTCCTTTCATCCCAGTGGCTTGAGTCCTTGGCAATGATTGTGTTCCTCTTACCCCAATGTGGTTGGCTCTAGTCTCTTCAAAGAGGCTTTTGTCACTTAATAACTTTAGCCTCAAAAGGGGCTTTTGTCAACTTCTTTAGCTTATTGCATTATTATTGTATTAGTGTATGCCCGGCATGGTGTAAATAATATTAGGATCAAAATGTAATTGTAATTTATATGTATCATGTTGAAATTTGTGAAGTTTGTGTCATTTTTGATAAGGATACTGAAAAAACATATATTGAAATATTTTTCTTCTTAGAGAACTTGTAACAATGTTACTTGTATTACACGCTCTACAAAACTCAAATAAAATAACAACTCTCATTATCCTTAATGCAAATTAAGAACACAAACATATAAGATTTATAATGTTCACCAATATTACAAATCAAAATATAAGAGCAAGTAAAAAAATTGTAAACATTGAACAAAATACAGAAATCAAAAATATTGTATCCTTGTTAACGTTCTATACTAAAAGGAAAAAAAATTACTAAATAGCACATAAAACACATCAGTAAGTTCTCTACAATCTCAACAAATTAAATTGCAAATTAAATATCAAACAATACATACCAGCCTGTACTCTACAATTCCAAACAAATCAAATATATAAAAAAAAATTAAATATCAAATAATGTGCACCAGCTAGTGCTCTACAATCTAAAAAAATTAAAATTAAAATACACACCAGTTAGTGCTACTGCTGCCAATCAAATTATAACTACATAAGAAAAACAAACAATATATTGTCATACACTAAAAGAGTGGGTTAAAACTTTACAAAAAGTGGGTTAAAGCTTTCCAAAATATGTATGCTTTACAAAAGATGTGTCAATAACATGTCTTCAAATATATGTTTGCCCAAACTTCCTCCTTATTACTTTCCAAAAAGTCTTCATATCAACCTGTATGTATCCCCAATAAGGAATATACACAACAATCTAGTAATTTGTGGAAACAAAAAAAAAATATAGATTAGTACATTTGTTGGAAATATACATATCAAAACACTTTGAGATTAAAATTACCTTATTACATCCCCATCAAAGCAAGCTAGTCGTATTTCTCCTTTTAAGCTCCATAGATTTTTCGATTCAATCCTACAAAAATCTATATTAAATTGAAATTTTATAAAAAGTTATATAATCAATAGAAATAAATCTACATGGTTACCTTTTGATAAAACGTGATTTAATCTACATAGAACACAACAACAACACTTCAAGATAAACAATATTTGTAGTAGAATCCAAACTATCTTTAGAGAGGAGAATACTTATACAATCAAAGGATATACATCTGGACAATGCCACATATAATTGCCCATGGCTAAACACTGTTATGCGCAAATAAACCCCAACAAAGTTCACAGATTGTTCTTGAGATTTATTATTGGTCAAAACATATGCTAATCGGACTGGAAGTTGACGTCTTGTCATTTGGAAAGGCATTTCTGAAGAAGATGGCATCAAAGATATCTTTGGTATGAATGCTAAATTGCTAAACTCTTCTCTAGTTAAAATTTAAGCTTTAATTATGCAAGTATCGCACCTAGTAACCATCAATCTTGTATCATTACATAGTTGATCTTTCGGTGCAATGTTTCTTAACAATATTATAGAACATCCCACTTTCAACTCGAACTTAAAAGTTGGTAGCCCAGGAGGATCCAATGAATTTAAATATTCATTAGGATATCTATTTTTAATGGTAGGATCAATTTCATTATCTTCAGACATTTTATCTGCTACAAGATAAGTATATAATCTCCGTGAAAAGATATTCAATGCAGTAGTATTAATGTCACTGACATCATCATTACGCGCAGATAGAATTGTGTATTCAGTTAAAAATGTTGGGGTCGACGACTCTATCATATTCAATTGTGGGTGTACTATAGAGAGTAATTCATTCAAATCTTGACATTTGTGTATTGTTAATGGAAGGTTGATGATTTCTTGAGGACTGGTCCCAATCTAAAAAAAAGTGAAATCAATAAAAAAAAAAAAAAAAAGAGTGTAAACACAATTTATTAATTTAAAATAATTTATATAATAAAGAAAAAGGTTAAAGTAGTGTTACCTCCATCAATAAATTTGCAAAATTAGCATTTTCATTGTCTTCATGATTCAATTGCATATTCAAATCCAAAGTTAAGATATGTATATGATTCCATAGAACAGAGTGTCTTAATGATGCATTCACAATTTGCTCACGAACTCCTTTGGATATAACTGGTAAGATTTGTAGAAAGTTTTCACCAAGAACAACAGTAATATCCCCAAATGACTTTTCACTATTAGAAATATCCCTAAATGTATGATCAACTGTCTCAACACAATGTCTATGTTGCATATCAACTTCATCCCAAACTATGAGTTTTCTTTCTCTAAACAACTCAGCTTGTAATGATTGTTTGCTAAACCCACAAAGTGAATTTTCCAAGACATCTAACAGAATGGAAAATGTTGAATGTGCAGTGCACCTCATACCAATAACAATTATGCAATTCTAGATGAAGCCACAGTAACAATGATATGCCCAAGGCTGTGCCATTTTAATGCAATCGTATTGTACAAGAATGTTTTCTCTGTTCTAGCACCCCCATTTAGAAAAAAAACATTTCCTTTATTTTGAAAAACTGAAGAAGTGAATGTATTATAAGTATTCCGCTGTCCATTGTTGAGACAATCAATAATAATTTGTGGATCTTCCTGTTGTGCCTTATTTTGCAGTTGTTGATGTTCGAATATCAATCGATTACCAACTATTGCACTCCAATATTCAATAGGTTGTGGCATAGGTGGGAAGTCAATTAAACTTTTGCATGATTCATAAAGCATTTGATTCAAAAGATGGAGACTATAATCTTCAATTTGAGTCTCAGTTGGGTTAGAAATGGCAAACAATGTACGAATCTTATGTGCAAGATCATCATCACATATATGCATTGAGAATTGATTCCATAATGTACATAGATTTAGTAGAGAGCACTGGGTGAGAATAATACTAAACAATCTCCTCAATTGGTATCCAGTTTTCATAATTGTAGCCTCTTTCAAGCATTGCATTCTTCATCATCTTCTAAAAGCCCCCTTGCAACATATGATAATTTAAAATGTATCATGCACAATATTATGTAAAGACTGAAACGACTTTGGTCCTTTGACAACAGTTAGTATCAAACACAGATAAAATCTTTCACCACAATTAGGGCTAGCAAAGTACATTTTACCAATTGCATATCCCCTTTCTCTTGATTTCCATCTCTTTTCTGACTTGAGCCAAACAAAATGTTATGGAAATTCTTGATAAGTGAATGGACATTCATCATCACTGGCAGCACAATATGCAAAGAAGCTAGTAAGAGTTGACATTTGTTGACTAGCTCTAGATTGAATAGTTTCTAATGACTCTTCTAGGTTAAAAACAACGCGATGCATTCCTGGTAAATGACGTGCCAATCGTACAACTGTTGGCATCTCTGCATGCAAAGGATTTTGGAGGTCCAATATACCTTGCATCGAGATATTGTTGAATCTCATTTATCAATCCCAACACCATCGTTGTACGATCATAACACTTGTAAATTTACTTATGTATATACTTGACACATTTCATTCCGACACAAACTTTCACATTTATATGACAGTTGAAAAGTTTAGAAAGATATGCATTGTATAGTATGACATCCCTGTTATCAACTTCTTGCCCTTTCATAGTATGTACTTGACCATTATTACGACGACGATAGATAGAGTATCCATCTTGATCCATAGTTGTTGTTTCTGTGAAAGCTAGAAGGTATCTCTTAGTGCATCTACCATTTTCCATACATGGTGCTTGCGGATTTTGAGCACCACATGGTCCATGTAGCATACAACATTTAACAATTTCAAAAAGCATAGGATCATCTTTTGGGTTAGGAAATTCTGTACAGACCAATTTGTCTACTTGAGCACATGTCTGAATTTTGTTTAGACCTTTAAGAAATAAAAGTGCATGCATATGAGGAAGGCCTCATTTTTGAAATTCAATTGTAAAAACATGTGCAACTTTATTTACAAACACTTTATTTGTTTTTATCTCCTTCATCAAACACTTTCTCTTCAACTCAAAAACCCGGGCAATTAAATCAAGATGATCAATAGGTTTTTGATGTGGTAATAATGCTGAAATAATTTCTAGCCAATTGGGATTTGGAGTCATGGTAAGAAAAATATCTAAGTGTCGGTTGTATCGCGTGATAGCCATTGAATCTTGAAAGATTTCAAACATATGTCTAGAACTACCAGTGAATAAAGATGGAAAAGAAACCATTGAGTAATTTGACCAGGTCACACATAATCTGGATCAATATTTGACAACTCTTGGTAAAGGTCAACCCAAAGTTTCCCTTGATTAAGTTTGTAGTATGTCAATCGATTTTGCTCAATTGCGACCCAAGGATCTACCAAATACTCTTGAAATAGTTTCCTACCTCTCAAAATTGTTGAATACTCTGTGGGTCATTCAAACAAATAATAACTATAAAAATTCATTTGAGTAAGTCGATCAATTGAAGGTCGATCATACTGAACGTTCCACAATTTCAACTTAGGTTCCCATCCATGCTCACCATATGGAAATAATAAAACATAATGTAATGACAAGTATGCTGGATGATATTCATTAATTTGCATTAACTCATTATTTCCTTGGAAATGTTAGATAATATCTCTCATTCCACTTACCTCTGTTCTATCACCTGGTATTACAATCGCAATTTCATCTGCAGTTGGTAGGTTATATCGACGTCAATCAGTTGTTGAATTGTAATGAAGATGAGCAGGTAGATTGTGTCCTGTCGAGTCTAATTGATGTAAAATAGCATGAGCCTGGCAAAATTTATCTACAAGTGCATTGACTTGCAACAAACTATCTTGAATAGTTTTGAGAACATCCATTCTCAAGTTAGGATTTCTACGATTACAAATTTCTAAAGCTGAATCAGGGACATAGCGTAACTCGCATCCTACCCTGGATATGGTTGTAGTAATCCTGTTTGATGTTGCAATTTCCTGTGAATTATGAATGATGTAGGGCCCCTTCCACTAAATACTCTAGGATCCGATGTAGTACCAAGACTTGTAAAAGCATTGGATGCATTGTACACTTGAGTATAACTTCAAAAGGATTTTGATTGCTCATTATTCCCATCATACAATGCCTGAAGTAGTGGAGGGGGTGTAATAAGTAAAGGTAGCCTAATCTTTCCTTTCAAACAAGTTCCAAATATAGGACACTTCATAGATGATTTCGTCAACTTTTCATCCATCCAATGTAAGGCTGAACAATAAGGACATAATACATCCATCTTGCCAAGATAATGGCGGCAAGAATCTTTGTGTGCCCAGGCGTCAATTGATATACTCATAGGCATATCTTCTAATTCATCATCAGTACATAGATCTTCTTAAAGAAATTGATTTATAGGAGTAGACCTACAAATATTTGTGTATAAGTAAAATTCTATAAAACAAAATGATATGCGTAAGAGTATGTATTTCAAGATTAGACATAGTAGTTTACCGATTCCTTCATAGAGCTAAAGATGTTCTTGGCATAGAAAACGAACATATAGAATGATGGGTAACCATTGTTTGTTTTTGTGCCGAATGAGAATTTTCAGTTATTGTTTCCCATTCCAAGCAAGCATGATTGCGACGAATTGGTGTTAAAGAAGGTTGTCTTAGTTGAATACATTTTTCTGATCCCTCTTGTTCTCGTTGCAAGCATTGAAATTTAAAGTATGACTTTTCATTTTTTTCATACTCCCGCCGTGCACGTTGGGCCTGTAACGCCCTCAAAATAATAACATTAAACCCATCAAATAAGACATTCATTGACATATAAAATAACCACATTCTTCTATTCATCAGAGTTTCATTACATAAGTATTACATGTTAACAACAAAAGCAAAATGCCCTACGGGCTTACAACTTTCCAAGTTAACACTTGGTTACAACAAAAAGAGTACTAACTCATTTACACATTAAGCCCTTGGCTTGAAATTACATGTAATACATCAAAAAGAAAACGACAAAAGTATGTCCGCCTCTAGCCTCCCAAGCTATGTCCTTGGAGGTGGCATGCTACCTGTACCTGAAAATGATATTCCCATATAGGGTGAGCCACAGCCCAGTAGAAATACACAAAACCAACCATGAATAATGACTAAAAGATTAGCAATTGATAGCTGGCCAACACTGATACATTCACATAAATCACATATTTATGTCATACTACTTATGAGTCCAAGTTACCTTTCATTTTCCCTTTTTCAACAGATAAGCATGTTAGCTCTATCATTATTTCAATAGATATGTATAAAAACTATATCCCACATTCACAGATAAGCATATAAGCTGTATCCACACTTCACAAAGATAAGCATATAAGCTCTATCTTCACTTCTCTAGACAAGCATATGAGCTGTATCTACGGAGTTCATTCCCTATCTTCTCCCAACACTATCCGGTTTAGAGGTACATCCCTCATCTTCCCCTAAACCGCGGAGTACATCCCACATCTCCTCTTCTACACATAACGTATACAAACACATTGGTTCTATATACAATCACTCAATACATACAGTTAATGTATTCTATCAACCGTCAAATTCTATGACACATTCCATTGATTAGTTTCCGTTTGCCTAATCATCATGCATTGTCTACAACAATCACGACTATCCTCCACCGATAGCCCAAAGCAATTATTTCTAAACAGAAAATAAATGCACAACTGGATATTCAATCAACATTTCATTTCCTCATTTCTCACAATTAATTATCCCAATTAATCAAACAATGTAATTAGGTCATTTTCCATAATTAACATTTCAACCCTTAGGTCCCATTTTCATCAATGATTCAACATTTATTCCATTTCTCTATGCCAAACATGCATCTAGGTTTATTATAAATAAAACCCCAACTTTTGTAAAATTACACAAAAGCCCCAAACTTTCACAAAATTACCAAACCAACCCCAACATCTCAAAATACTAAAATTAAAAGACAAAACCCATAGAGAGGAGTAGGATATCCCTACCTCGAAGTTTGAGCCAAAAAGGAGATGAAGACTCGAAGATCAACGTGTTCCAAATCCAAACTTTTTCAGATTAAGTCGAAGCTCTCAACGCCTTCTATCTTTTTAACAAAGGCCCTAGGCTAGATTCACACTCTAGGGAGATCAAATCTTAGAGAGAGTGTAAGTTTAGAGAGAGAGAGTCTCGGATCTAGGGTTTGAAAGAAAAAGAAAGTGAAAAACTGATGTTCAAAAACGCTACTGTCCGCTGATATAAAGCACGCTTGCTCGAGCGAAGCCTTTGTCGCTCGAGCGACCAGACACAGAAAACTCTCGCTCGAGCCAAGAAGTTCTCGCTCGAGCCAAAAACTCAGAAGTGCGCTCGAGCGAAAGAATGCTCGCTCGAGCCAACAACTCAAACCCTCAGGTCTGCAACCAGAAGCACGCTCGAGCGACAGACTTCTCGCTCGAGCGAAGAATAAACCAGACCGCTCGAGCGAAGAAAGCTCGCTCAAGCCAAGAAATGCAACTCTCAGGTCCAGAACCAGATGCAATCGCTCGCTCGAGCGAAGCCACTCTGGCTCGACCCACCAAACACGAACTCAACTCTCGCTCGAGCGACAAACTCCTCGCTCGAGCGAAGGTCCAAAAATCTGGGCAGCAGCACTAGGCTCCCCAAACACAACCAACCTGTAACAAACCTGCCCAACACATCCTATAACTTAATATACAAAGTAGAAAGGATGCAAACACGATAATAAACAACTACCAACATCCACGGACACATGTCCGGATCACTGTACAACAAGGGTAAACCCGGGATCGCTATAACACAAGTTAACACTTGGTTACAACAAAAAGAGTACTAACTCATTTACACATTAAGCCCTTGGCTTGAAATTACATGTAATACATCAAAAAGAAAACGACAAAAGTATGTCCGCCTCTAGCCTCCCAAGCTATGTCCTTGGAGGTGGCATGCTACCTGTACCTGAAAATGATATTCCCATATAGGGTGAGCCACAGCCCAGTAGAAATACACAAAACCAACCATGAATAATGACTAAAAGATTAGCGATTGATAGCTGGCCAACACTGATACATTCACATAAATTACATATTTATGTCATACGACTTATGAGTCCAAGTTACCTTTCATTTTCCCTTTTTCAACAGATAAGCATGTTAGCTCTATCATTATTTCAATAGATATGTATAAAAACTATATCCCACATTCACAGATAAGCATATAAGCTGTATCCACACTTCACAAAGATAAGCATATAAGCTCTATCTTCACTTCTCTAGACAAGCATATGAGCTGTATCTACGGAGTTCATCCCCTATCTTCTCCCAACACTATCCGGTTTAGATGCAGCTCTTGATATTACATTATCATTTTATGCCTAAAATGAAAATATTTTATCATTGGTGCAAAATATATGAATATTTTGTGCTTAAAATGAAAATATCTTCTTGTTTATTTCCTTTCTCTTAATCTTGTTTTCTATTTTATTTGTTTTATACCTTTAATAGTGTTATCTTTATTTCTTTCTTTCTTCATGCATTTTGTTTTTTATTAAAAAAATAAATAAGAATTAAAAACCTGTCTTATTTAGTTTCACCTTTCATTATATATTATTTTCTTTATTCCTTCGTTTCTTTTTTCCTATTCTCTTCATATAAGTAGCAATTTATGGATGGCACATTATGAATATACATGTATCTATGCAAAATAAAAATAAATAAATTTGGAAAACACATATAAATAATAGAAAGTTACAGGAAAATATATTACATTCATTCAACAAAAACAACATAAAATAACAAATTCATTTTATAAACTCATAGCTTTTAACTATTCAAAATTTTGATTAATTTTGCTTCATATTTTTTAAAAAGAATATATACCATTTGACATGCATTTGTTATTCTCTTGTTAGAAGGAGTCATCTTTTCTTTTCTCTTAGACATTGGGTTGACCTTTATTTTTTCTTTTTCCTAACAAATATAAATAAAATATTCAAAAGATTAAAAAAATCTTATATAAATAAAATGCATATAATGTTTGACTTAATTTTGTACTTACGAACACAAATAACATTAAGGTCGTGCTCATCACGAATGACTACACCAACATTTCTAGATGGGGTTGTAGGTGCAGGTTTACAGAAATGGATTATGAACAAATTAAAATCTATATAATAAAGTGGTAATAGTAAGAGTATATATTTCAAGAATTAAACACAGTTGTTTACTAATTTGGTGTTAAAGAAGGTTGTCTTGGGTTAATACATCCCTTTGATATATCTCTCTCGTTCTCGTTGCAGGCGTTGTCCTAATTGGTATGTAGAACAAGGCTTTTGATTTTTTTTTTTCACGTTCTTGCCGTGCACGTTGAGCCAATGCAACTTTTGATAACACATTATCATTGTGTGCCTAAAATGAGAATATTATATAATTAGGTGCATAAAATGTGAAGATTATACCCTCTCTTCCCTTTCATCATGTATTTTTTCTTCCTTTTAAATAATTTTTCCTCTTTGCTCAGTTCAGTTGTTAGTCACATAAGAACCAATGCATGTATTTATGAAAATTAAAAAGGGAGAAAAAAATAATTTGAAAACATATTAAGCACACAAAACTACAAATGCACTATGCACTTATTGCTTTAAAGACACTACCCATCTCTTTACAAAATATTCGTTGAAAAGTTAAATATTAGATCATTGGGTAGGTAAAATGTGACTATTAATGTGTAATGTTTTCTACTTTCCTCTTCCCTCTTCTTGTTCTTTCCGTTATATTAAATTTTATTTTTGTCTTTTTCTTCTTTCCTTAAGAACTTCTTATAAGAAAAAATAAAAAAATAAAAAATAAATTATATTCTATATCATTACATATTTGTTCCTTCTTCTTCCTTTCCTTTTTCGTTTTCTTCTCTTATATTTTTATTATGATATGTTGTAAATGCAACATGTGTTCATACAAATAGAAAAACATATTAAAAATTCAGATTAATGTTCATACAAATGCATTAGCATTTTGTACAAATGCTTACTTTAACATGCTTCAGAAAAATATTTCACAATCAATCAAAAGAATTGAATAAATATTTGGAAAAAAAAATGTACATAAAAAAGAGTATATGACACTATGCAATTCTTAAGAAAATCTATATAAAAACAAAAATTTAATAAACATTTGAAAAACAAACTTTTAAAAAATGTGGAGAAACCATACTACGTGATATGCATTTTCCTTTCCTTTGCCAGAAGGGATAGCTTCTTTTTTTTTTTTTGTCTCATTTGATATTGCTTTGTCTTTTTCCTTTTCCTTTGCCTATAAAAAATTAGAGAAAATATTTATAAATTACTTTTAAAGTGATAAGAAAATGCATGTCCAGTGTTCAACTTACTTTTAGGCTTATCTCACGAATGCGAATAATATTAAGGTCACGCTCATCACGGATAACAACATTAACATTTCTTTCTTGAAGAAATTGAATCTATATATACAAAAACTTTAAAGTGATAAATAAAACTTCATACACATGCATAAGAAAAGTAGTAAACGGAGTTGATATTATGGTTCGGTGTAAGTCTTCATCCACCTATAAAGTATGAGAAAAAAAGCATTTATTAGAAGAAAATTAGATATGATAAGTTTAAAAAAATAAATCTATATGCACAAATAAAAAAATAGGCCTTACATTATAAGAGAGGTATTTATATTTATATGAAGAGAAAAAAAAAAGAAACTTGCTTGACCAAAAATAGTGATATTGTCCATAACTGTTGCACTTCAACCTAAAATGTTTGGTTATATAATTTTTGACCAATCAATGATGTATTTTAACAATCACATTAAAATGATAAAATTAAATATTAAAATCAGTCCTAGCAACATGAAGAGTATTAAAATCGGAGCACAATAATTGTCCAAATTTGAACTCTTCTCTTCCCTAACTGACTTCGATTTTATAGAGATGAAATTAAAACCAAAATCAAAACCCGTTATAATCATAAGTATTTTGAAGTTCACCATTTATCACTTAGAAAGTCCAAACATAAATTTATGTCAAAAAAAAAAAAAAAACTATTTCATTAGCCATTTTATAAGCAATAATGAATATTTATTTCATGAAGGCAACTAAAGCAATACACATATATACATTCACCAGCCTATTTTGTTTCATCAAAAGCAAACACTATTTAATGTGATCAATTAAATACTTTTGCATTATAAGCAAAAACTGTTCAACACCCAGCCCATTGATTATGGCTTTATTTGATGAAATTCTTATATTTCAGTAGCAATCACCCATTATAATCATTATAATCATAGGTTAGTTGATAAGAGAAATGTTTTGGACCCCCTTTTTTGGGGGTTCCATGACCCCCAATTTGATCTTGGCCCTTGATGTGTGTGTGGGGTCCACACATGTATGTGTGGGTCCCATATTATAAGTGGTTGGGGTGAGAGTGTGTGACGACCTGGTTTATTCTTTCTTCGCTCCGTCCTCCTTTGTTCTCATTAGGTTTGAAATGTCCGGAAATAATTCTCAAAATTAAAGTCCTTGTTCTTGTTTTCTCTCGGTGTTGAATTTCACTTGTTCCAGAGAGTGTGAGGACAAGTTTGGATTGCCCGGGGGTTGAACCAAAACTTTTCTGGACTGTTTGGCTAGCCGCACGTGCGGGGGACTAGGGCCGCACGTGAGGGAGAGGGCCGTACGTATGGGGAGTGAGGCCGCATGTGTGGATTTTAGGGGGAAGCTGGGGTAGCACACTGGAATATATGCAGCTGCGGAGCAAGGTGCGTGTGGGGAGGGCCGCACGTGCGGTTGTGGGGCTCTGCACGTGCGGGGCGCGTGCTGCACGTGCGAGACGTCTGGCAGTCCAAAAACCCTGTTTTTATTTCCCTCTTTTGGCTGGATGTATCACTTTAATTCCATCTCTCTCTCTCTCTAAAAATACATATCTCTCCATTCTCTCTATATTTCTACCTCAAAAACAAGATTAAATATTTGATCCTTCATCATCCATTGAAGGTTGACTCATAGTTCCTTTACCAAAGATTGAAAACTCCTCAAGAACTTCGTTGTGTACGGTGGAGATCAACTTCTACAACCTTTGATTTCTAGGGTTTTCTTCTCTCTTCATCTTCATTTCATCATCAAACATTGAGGTAAGGATTTCATGAGTTATATATACATGTTTTGCTATATTAATGATGATTCAAAAGTTTTCTTGAAGTTATTGCGTTGAGTTGGATTTTACTCCAAATGTAGAGAGAGTTTTGAAAGGATGGGTTTAAATCTCAACCCTTTTGTTAATCCTAGGGATTTATCCTTTTTACTAAACTCATCAAAAATGATTTTTGGAAGGATTTCATCAAGGAAATGGAAATGTTTGTTTTATGATGAAAAACCCTAGAAATTGGGGATTTTGGAAAGTATGGAAATGTCTATAGTGTTCTTACTCTTCTTGTGTTAAAAGAATGGATGAGTCTAGGCTTCATGATGTATTTTGCAAGATGACAATCTTATGATATGTCGAAATGGAGGATTTGTTTTAAAAACTATTGTTAAATACATGATGATAAATGGTTGTGAGATGACAAATTGTTGTGCACCATGGATTGTGAGAATTATAAATGTTGGAGATTTATGTTTGAAACATCACATGTAGTCTTGAAGAGACTAATTTGTTATGAATTGTGCCATGGTAGACAAAGAGGATAAGAAATGTTTTGTTGTATACAAATGTTTATACATATATGTTTACATTGATGAAGAATTTCTTAGCATATGAAAGATTTTGGAACATGAAGATGACATTCACACATTGTTATGGTTTGAAATGATCAAATGATGAAAGAACACATAGTATGGTTAATTATTGCATTGGCATTATGAACATCCTGCATACCATGAAAATTGGATTGAAATTTTGAACTTCTATGGAGAACAAAATGTTGTGATTGAAACAATGGAAATATTATGGGGTAAATACGTTGGTAAGTCCGGTTAGGGGGTGTAGTTGAATTGATAAGTTGGCTTGAGTGTCCTAGGTGAAAGACCGAGAACATGCGCGGAGGAGGTACCACTTCCCTTCCGGTTAGCAACCGATAAAGTGGGGTTATTGGTAGTGCTTGTTGAGCCTACTTGCAAACACTAACCTAGGGATTGCCAGTGTCGTATTTATCGCCCCTATTGTTTTAAAAATTAGAAGTTTCGGAAAATGTTGAGTTAGCAAAATGTAATGAAACATGATGCATTTCAAGAAGCGCATGAAAGGAAAATTTTCTTTAAATTGGCACGGCATAGCATTGGCATTTGCATTTCACATTGGGAGTCTAGCATAACTGTATATACTTTGTAAGGAATCTCTACTGGGCTTTATGCTCACCCCTATGGGATTTGTTACAGGTAAAGATGTAGTGATCCCGCCGAGCTGAGGGCGTGGACATGTTTTGTGAAGAGTAGATTACTCTTGTATTTTGTTGCAAATTCTTGTAAAGCCAAGGTCTAACATGCATGGGTCCGATGGATCATTTTGGTGTAACCAGGCTCATGCCTCGGAATTTGTAAACCCTTGAGGGCCTTTATTCATTTTGGTTTAATAATTTCACATGCTATAGATTCATGCACTAGCTTTCAATGAATGCATATTCGCATATGAGATTACTTTTGTATAAACATTTGAAGTTATGTAATAGAATATGGCGATTACGACCTACCGGCATCTCTCGTGCATCGGGATTATTATTTAATGATTGTGGGTTGATGTATTATACTTATATTGGATTATTTCGGGGCATTACAGAGTGGGGGTTGTGGGGGTCATGTATGTGTGGGGGTCTCTATTACAATTGAGTTGATAAAACCCATCAATGAAATAGAAATATATAAACCCATCAATGTAGAGAGAGAAAATGTAAAGAGAGGAAATGTAAACCCACTTCAATGAAATCAAAGCCCATCATATTTATTTTATGATAAATATACCCCATCAATGCTTGTATGTGATTGGTGAATCAAAAAAATGAGTGAATACGAAGGATCCACGTGATTGGTTTTGTTTTTTGGACTAGACTAAAAGTTACAAAAAAAATATTTATAGACTAAAAATACGAATGTTCAACAGGTTCTAACTGTAAAATTTGTGAAGTAGACATAATTAAGTTTGAGAGTCACCCATCCACAACATAATTAAGTTTTAATTTAATTGAAATCAATTATGTGTAATGTGACAACAAAATGGACACTTTTTTTCATCACTGACCTCAGTCTACAATCCTTTTATTTATTTATTTCCAAACATAAATTTATGCCCAAAAAAAAAAAAAATTCACCAAATAACAAAGCCAATTTATAAGCAATAATGAAGGCAACTAAAGCAATATGATAATATAAAATAGTAGCTCTATTCACCATTGTGAATAATTCAAGAGGGTAGGAAGCAGTTTATCTGCACATTGGGATGAAAGTTTAAATATTTAAATTGATAAAAAAAAAAAAATCTAAAACTGACCCAATACATTGGTTAAACCATACCTATTGTTTTCAATGTGTTTGATGGAGGGAAGTTTTTATTTCCATGAAATTGGGATTAGTTTCTATAGCAAGTGCAGCAAGGGAAATTCAAAATATTTATACTAACTATCAAGTAAAACTAACCCAACATATTGAAAATACAATGGAACATTCCCAAATCTTAGAAACAAAAAACAAAAACAAAGAGAGAAGGGGAGAGGCAAAAGCAAAAACAAAAAAAAATTTACTGTAATGAACAGCCGAGCAGCCGAAGTGAACAACGGTGAGAGAACCCAAATAAAACTAACCTAACAAATTGAAAATATAGGGGAACACACATACAGAGCTATAAGCAAATGAATAACCAAAAACAAAAACAGAGAGAGAGAGAGAGAGAGAGAGAGAGAGAGAGAGAAATGGAGAGGCAAAAGCAAAAACAAAAAAATTACTGTAATGAACAGCCAAGCACCCGAAGTGATCTCGTAGCTGGAGTGAACAATGGTGAGAGTGGTCAGAGTGGTCTACAGTCGGAGCGAGCTTTGATGAAGGCAAGAGCAGAGAAAGGAAAAAAAAAACATAATCAACAATAGCGACCAAAACAATAATCTACAACACGATGTACATATATATAATTAAAATCAAATGAATAAAAAAATACTAAAACAATTCTCAATCTTACCTTGCGAGTTCGAAGGGTTGTAAGGGCAAGAGGAGTAGCGTCGCTAGCGAAGATGGTGGGTGTCGATGAAGAGGAGGTGACGCAAAGGGTGAGAATTGGGATGAGGTTTTTTTTTTATTCTGTTCAAGAAGAAGAATAGAGAGGGAGAGAGAGAGAGAGAGGGAAGGTGGGAGGCAGACATGGATAGGTGGGAAAGCAAACAGTTGTAATGCTTAGGGAGAGAAGTGTTTAGGAAAGAACCATCCATTGATCTAAACCATTGATATAAACTTAGGATTCATCTCAGCCATTGAAACAAAATATATCTCTTAGACATTTTGATACATTTTCTATTGGAAATTGGGTCGTGTTTAGAACCCGGACCCAATTGGGTTGCCCATGGTGGCATGACCCGATTAAAAGAGATCCAAATAATCTTAATAGATTATATTTCAAGATATGAGATAATCTTGATATGGATAATTGTCAATATATTAGATGATAATTATTAATTAGATATTGTTGATATAAGATAGACATTATCTGTGATAATACATCTATTTTATGGGTCTCCTAACTCTCCTATATAAACAGAACTAGGGTTCTATAATTGACACAACAAAAATTATACGTTCTCTATTCTCATAAACCATTCCTCCTTTGTACTGTGAATAGTGTGGGTAGTTCTCTAGTCGTTCTACTCCACTGTTGGAAATTATTCAAAAACATCCATGGAGGCACGTGATTTATCCATATGATCCATGGATTGAGTTTGAACGTAAAAGGTATGCCTGAATCCGTTTATTTCCACTGTGTATACAGTATACTAATTTCTACATTGGTATCAAAGCCATTGTTGGGTGTTTTTGTGTTATTTGTGAATGAACATATGTATAGATATGATTTGTGCATAAAATTGATGTTTTTTGAACCATCTCTGATCGTCCTGAATTTGATATATGCTGTAGTCTATATTATTTAGACCATATTTGCAAAGTTTTGCAAAAATTGGACGGTAAATATTACATATACGTTCAAAAGGTAAAATATACGTTGAAAAGGTAAATATTAGATCATTGGGTATGTAAAATGTGACTATGTTTTGGGTACACTAAATAATACAAAAAGTCAGAAAGTCACTATCCTATTTAAGTCACATTATCTTATTTAAATCACATCACCTCTCTAACACATCACATTAAACCCAACCCAAACCCAACTCATATAAGCCAATAAGTCAAAAGTGCACTTTTTTAGAACATCCCAAACCATTAGTGTGTAATGTTTTTTACTTTCCTCTTCTTGTTCTTTCCGTTATATTAAATCTTATTTTTGTCTTTTTCTTCTTTCCTTAAGAACTTCTTATAAGAAAATAAAAAAAAAAAAATTATATTCTATATCATTACATATTTGTTCCTTCTTCTCCCTTTCCTTTTTCGATTTCTTCTCTTATATTTTTATTATGATATGTTGTAAATGCAACATGTGTTCATACAAATAGACAAACATATTAAAAATTCAGATTAATGTTCATACAAATGCATTAGCATTTTGTACAAATGCTTACTTTAACATGCTTCAGAAAAATATTTCACAATCAGTCAAAAGAATTGAATAAATATTTGAAAAAAAAACTTTTAAAAATGTACATAAAAAAGAGTATATGACACTACGCAATTCTTAAGAAAATCTATACAAAAACAAAAATTTAATAAATATTCGAAAAACAAACTTTTAAAAAATGTGGAGAAACCATACTACGTGATATGCATTTTCCTTTCCTTTGCCAGAAGGGATAGCTTTTTTTTTTTTTTTTTTTTTTGTCTCATTTGATATTGCTTTGTCTTTTTCCTTTTCCTTTGCCTATAAAAAATAAGAGAAAATATTTATAAATTACTTTTAAAATGATAAGAAAATGCATGTCTAGTGTTCAACTTACTTTTAGGCTTACCTCACGAATGCGAATAATATTAAGGCTATGCTCATCACGGATAACAACATTAACATTTCTTTCTTGAAGAAATTGAATCTATATATACAAAAACTTTAAAGTGATAAATAAAACTTCAGACACATACATAAGAAAATTAGTAAACGGAGTTGATATTATGGTTTGGTGTAAGTCTTCATCCACCTATAAAGTATGAGAAAAAAAGCATTTATTAGAAGAAAATTATATATGATAAGTTTAAAAAAATAAATCTATATGCATAAATTAAAAAATAGGCCTTACATTATAAGAGAGGTACTTATATTTATATGAAGGGGAAAAAAAAAAAAAAGCTTGCTTGACTGAAAATAGTGATATTGTCCATAACTGTTGTACTTCAACCTAAAAATGTTTGGTTATATAATTTTTGACCAATCAATGATGTATTTTAACAATCACATTAAAATGATAAAGTTAAATATTAAAATCAACCCTAGCAACATGAAGAGTATTAAAATCGGAGCACAATAATTGTCCAAATTTGAACTCTTCTCTTCCCTAACTGACTTCGATTTCATAGAGATGAAATTAAAACCAAAATCAAAACCCGTTATAATCATAAGTATTTTGAAGTTCACCATTTATCATTTAGAAAGTCCAAACATAAATTTATGTCAAAAAAAAAAAAAAAACTATTTCATTAGCCATTTTATAAGCAATAATGAATATTTATTTCATGAAGGCAACTAAAGCAATACACATATATACATTCACCAGCCTATTTTGTTTCATCAAAAGCAAAAACTATTTAATGTATAGCGATCCCGGATTTACCCTTGTTGTATAGTGATCCGGACATGTGTCCGTGGATGTTGGTAGTTGTTTATTATCTTGTTTACATCCTTTCTTACGTTGTATTTGAGTTATAGGATGTGTTGAGCGGGTTTGTTACAGGTTGGTTGAGTTTAGAAACCAAAACTAGTTGCCCAGATTTTTGGCCTGTACGCTCGAGCGGAGGCGTTGGCGCTCGAGCGTAGATTACGTCCATCCAGTATCTTGTTGTGCAGTGTTGTGAGCTCGAGCGGAGTCCTGGTTCTGCAAAAGTGCTGGGCGAGTGCATTCTGCGCTCGAGCGGGAGGTTGGCCGCTCGAGCGGAAGTCTGTGAGTGGCCGCTCGAGCGGGGTGTTTTACGCTCGAGCGGAAGACTGGGTTTAAATCCCGAAATTGTGACTTTTCAAATCACTTTTTCACTTTCTCTTCTCTCTCTTACTTTTCCAAAATCACCATTGTTGAGCCTCTCACTCTAGACTCTACCTTCTCTCTAGGTTTTGATCTAGTAGGAGTGATTTACTCACCTTTGGCCTTTACAAAAAGGTTGTTGATCGTCGATGGCTTCATTTTAATCTGAAAATCTCGGGTTTTGGAGCACGTTGGGTTTTGTCGTCTTCTCCTTTGGGACTCCGAGTTTGAGGTAGGGATATCCTACTCCTCTCTATGGGTTTTGTCTTTAAATTTTGGTATTTTGAGATGTTGGGCTTGGTTTGGTAATTTTGTGAAAAGTTGGGACTTTTGTGTAATTTTACAAAAGTTGGGGTTTTATTCATAATAAACCTAGATGCATGTTTGGCATAGAAAAATGGAATGATTGTTGAATCATTGATGAAAATGGGACCTAAGGGTTGAAATGGTAATTATGGAAAATGGCCTAATTACATTGTTTAATTAATTGGGATAATTAATTGGTGAGAAATGAGGAATTGAAATGTTGATTGAATATCCATTTGTGCATTTATTTTCTGTTTTAGAAATAACTGCTTTGGGCTATCGGTGGAGGATAGTCGAGATTGTTGTAGACAATGCATGATGATTAGGTAAACGGAAACTAATCAATGGAATGTGTCATGGAACTTGACGGTTGATAGAATACATTAATTGTGTGTATTGTGTGATTGTATATAGAACCAATGTGTTTATATACGTTATGTGTAGAGGAGGAGATAGGGGATGTACTCCGCGGTTTAGGGGAAGATAGGGGATGTACCTCTAAACCGGATAGGTATTGGGAGGAGATAGGGGATGAACTCCGTAGACAGAGCTCATATGCTTGTCTAGAGAAGTGAAGATAGAGCTCATATGCTTATCTTTGTGAAGTGTGGATACAGCTTGTATGCTTATCTGTGGATATTGTTGATATACATATCTGTTGTAGAGTGTGGATACAGCTTGTATGCTTATCTGTGGATATTGTTGATATACATATCTGTCGAGAATGTGGATAAAGCTTTTATGCTTATCTGAATGTGAGATATAGTTTTTATACATATCTGTGGAAATGATGGTAGAGCTAGCAAGCTTATCTGTTGAAAAAGGGAAAATGAAAAGTAATTGGGACTTGTAAGTCGTTGACATAAATATGTAATTTATGTGATTGTATCAGTGTTGACCAACTATCAATTGCTAATGTTTTAGTCATTATCCATGGTTGGTTTAGTGTATTTCTACTGGGCTGTGGCTCACCCTATATGGGAATATCATTTTCAGGTACAGGAAGCATGCCACCTCCAAGGACATAGCTGGGAGGCTTGTGGCGGGCATAGTTTTGTCGTTTTACTTTGATGTATTACATGTAATTTCAAGCCAAGGGCTTAATGTGTAAACGAGTTAGAACTCTTTGTTGTAACCAAGTGTTAACTTGGAAAGCTGTAAGCCCGTAGGGCATTTTGTTATGAGGTTAAACATGTAATACTTAAGTCTTGGAATTCTAATGAATGAAAGGAATGCGGATAGTTTAAATGTAAATTCATGTCTTATCTGATGGGTTTATTGTTATTATTTTGAGGGCGTTACAACTTGGTATCAGAGCGTACCGGGTTTGAATACTTTGGGTACGTGGGAAGTGATTAGGATCACAATGGGTTTGTCTCGCTTGATAGAGACGTAGATGTAGTACCATATGCTATGTGTTTATTTGATAACATGCTTATGTGACTATGTGGGTATGGGATTTAATTTCTGGGATAATGATTGGATCCTTGAGTTTCTGGGAGTCTTGTTGGAAAAGTACTTGATCAATGCTGTTTCTAACCGGAACTCTAGTAACGCCTCGGGACTATTATTATCCGGAAATGAAATTCGTAAGTGCTTATGTGTTTATGTGCTTATGTGGAGTGAATTACACTTGTCCATGCATTAGGACGTGAGTGTTTAGTTTCGGCACACCTATGAATGTGCTAACGTTCTGTGTTACCTTTATGAGGATGTCAGGACGAGGAAGAGGTGCTAGGCGTGGTAGACCTGCGAGGCAGGAAGTACCGTTACAGGGTGAGATTCCGGCAGTGCAGGAGGGAGTTGGGCAGGCCAATGTGGCCGAGCCAGTAGGTCAGCAGGCTATGGGTGCCTTGGCCAGAGAGATAGCAGGAGCTTTGGGTATTCTTAGAGCTGGGAATCAGGCAGCTGAGGCAGGGCCTTCCTTCTTGAAGAGGGAGTTCTTCCGGTGTAATCCGGACGAATTTATCGGGGATCCTAAAGAGCCGCTTAAGGCAGATGAATGGCTCGAACAGACAATGAAGACGTTTGAGATGCTTGGCATCGAGGACGGAGCACTGAAAGTGACCTTGGCATCCTTCCAACTGAAGGGAGATGCGGGTCAATGGTGGAAATACGAGAAAGCTCGTGTTGGTGGTACTTGGGAGGCGTTTGTGAATGCTTTTCAGGAGAGGTTTTTATCAGCAGCAGCTAGGGAGAAGCTGAGGGATCAGTTTAGCCGGCTTAATCAGCAGGGCTTGTCAGTGGCCGAGTTTGAGGCTACTTTTACCAGTCTGTCTAGGTTTGCACCTGAACTGGTGGCGTCTGAGGAACGCCGTTGCTATGAGTTTGAGCGGAAGTTGAGGCGGGGCCTCAAGTTGAGAATTGGTGGGTCTTACATTCGAGAGTATAGACACCTGGTAGACGCTGCAGCTCATATGGAGCTTATGATGCAGGAGGAGGATGAGGGTCAGAGAGGCTCCAAGAGGAGCCAGGATAGTCAGAGTGATGGCAGGAGACAGAAGGGTAATAACCCTCAGCAGTCTCAGGGTGCAGTCTCTAGATCGACCTTTCCAGTGCCTAGTGTAGGCTCGGGGAGAGGCAGTCAGGGAGAATTCACTTGTTACAAGTGTGGCCAGCTGGGTCACAAGGTATCTGTTTGCCCGCAGAAGGGTGGGGGTCAGAAAGCTGCTTCTTCTTCAGCTAGACCGCAGAGTCAGAGTTTGGGCAGGGGGCAGCTCTTGACTTGTTATCAGTGTGGACAACCTGGGCAGATGAAGAGGTTTTGCCCACAGTTGAGTGCCACTTCGGGAGCGTCTGGTTCTAGGCAGACGCAGGGTTTTCAGCCAGCTCAGTCTGTGCAGGCCTCGAGGGCCAATCCGGGAGCTTCGTCATCCCAGTCTGTGCAGCAGTCTTTTGCTCCGAGAGGTGAGCAGGTAGACCAGGGGCCTACGGGGCGCGTGTATGCTGTTACCGCGCAGGATTTAGTACCGGCTCCATCAGTAGTGAGAGGTACTTTTCTGTTTTGCAACTCAGTTGCTAATGTGTTGATAGACACGGGTGCATCTCATTCTTTTGTATCTGCTGCATTTGCATCTGTTTTGGAATTGGAGTTAGCACAGTTAGCATCTCCTATTTGTGTGGTATCACCTTTGGGTGGTGAGTTGATTCTGAAACAGGGTGTTAGAGGATGTGATATAGAGGTCGCCGACTATAGGCTTCCTTTTCCGTTTGTTGTCATGCCCATGAAGGGTTTTGATGTTATTTTGGGTATGGACTGGTTATCGTCATACCGGGCTGTTATTGATTGCTACCGCCAGAGGGTTACATTATGTACCTTGAGCGGGGAGTGGTTCCATTTCTTGGGAGACCGGGTTGGTAGTGTTTTGCCACCGGGGTATGATTCGCGAGGGCGAAGTGAGCTTAGTGGTCTACTTGCTAGCTTTGAGAGTAGTAAGTGTGATGAGACACTGATTGTGTTGCCGAGGGTGGTTTGTGAGTATTCGGATGTTTTTTCCCGAAGATCTTGTTAGTTTGCCACCTCACCGAGAGATAGAGTTCTCTATTGATTTAGTGCCTGGTACGGCGCCGATTTCTATGGCACCTTACCGTTTTGCTCCAGCAGAGTTGGTTGAGTTGAAAGTTCAGCTCCAGGAATTGCTAGATAAGGGCTTTGTTCGCCCTAGTGTTTCACCGTGGGGAGCACCGGCCCTCTTTGTTAAAAAGAAAGATGGTGCCTTGAGATTGTGTATAGACTACCGGAAGTTGAATCGGGCTACGGTTAAGAATAAGTATCCTATGCCCCGTATAGATGATTTGTTTGACCAGTTGAAGGGTTCCCGTTGTTTCTCTAAGATAGACTTGAGATCGGGTTACCATCAGTTGAGGGTCAGGGAGGAAGATATTCCTAAGACGGCATTCCGTACGCGGTATGGCCATTATGAGTTTCTAGTGATGTCATTCGGACTTACCAATGCACCGGCAGTCTTTATGGACTTGATGAACCGGATTTTCCGGGAGTTCTTAGATCGATTTGTGGTTGTCTTTGTGGACGACATCCTTATCTATTCGTCTTCTGAGGAGGAGCACGAGGCACACTTGAGAGTGGTGCTTGAGTTACTTAGAGTTCATAGGCTGTATGCCAAGTTTGGGAAGTGTGAGTTCTGGCTGAGGGAAGTCAAATTCTTAGGCCACGTGGTATCCGGGGAAGGGGTGTCTGTTGATACATCCAAGGTTGAGGCAGTGCAAGATTGGGCACAGCCTAAGAGTGTGTTTGAGATCCGCAGTTTTCTGGGATTAGCTGGGTATTACCGTCGGTTTGTGAAAGATTTCTCCAGGTTAGCGTCACCGTTGACTAGACTGACTCGGAAGGGAGTCAAGTTTGTGTGGAGTGAGGCTTGTGAAAAGTCGTTCCAAGAGTTGAAAGTTAGATTGACCACCGCTCCGGTATTGATTATTCCGGAGAGAGGGTTGGGTTATGCGGTTTATTGTGATGCCTCACGAGAGGGTTTGGGTTGTGTGTTGATGCAAGAGGGGAAAGTGGTAGCTTATGGCTCACGTCAGTTGAAAATACACGAGAAGAATTACCCCACACACGACCTAGAGTTAGCAACAGTGATCTTTGCCTTGAAAATTTGGAGGCACTACCTTTATGGTGAGAAGTTCGAGGTGTTCTCGGACCACAAGAGTTTGAAGTATCTGTTTACCCAGAGAGACTTGAATTTGAGGCAGAGGAGATGGATGGAGTTCATCGAAGACTATGATTTTGAGTTACATTATCATCCGGGAAAGGCCAATGTTGTGGCCGATGCCCTTAGTAGGAAGACCATTAGTGATGTTGCTAGTATAGCCATCCGGGAATGGGTGATGTTGGGAGCACTTGGCGAGTTTGATTTGCTACTGGGCGAATCTGTTAAGGCTGCGGCCTTGTTTTCTGTTGTTGCGCAGCCTACACTTGTGACTAGAGTGTTAGAGGCACAGAGAGGTGACCTTGAGGTAGGATCCCTCCGAGAGAAGATCTCCAGTGGGAAAGTTGAGAAGGGTTTGACGGTGTATCCCGACCTGAGTGTGAGATACCGAGACCATTTGTTTGTACCGGAGTCTTGCCGAGAGGAAGTACTCCGAGAGTTTCATCATTCGCGCCTTGCGGTGCATCCGGGAGGTACTAAGATGTATCAGGATTTGGGTCGCCAATTTTGGTGGCGGGGTATGAAGAGAGATGTGGCTGTTTTCGTATCGAAGTGCCTTACTTGCCAGCAAGTGAAGGCCGAGCATCAGAGGCCAGCGGGTTTGTTGCAACCCTTGCCTATTGCAGAGTGGAAGTGGGAGCATGTCACTATGGACTTCGTTATAGGTCTTCCGAGGACTCAGCGGGGTAGTGATGCTATTTGGGTGGTTGTAGACCGGTTGACTAAGTCGGCGCACTTTATTCCTATGCGCGTGAGAGATTCGGTAGATCATCTTGCCGACTTGTATATTCGGGACGTAGTGAGATTGCACGGGGTCCCAGTGACGATCGTCTCAGATAGAGATCCTCGTTTTACTGCCAGGTTGTGGCAGAGTTTGCAGAGTGCCTTGGGCACTAAGTTGACCTTTAGTACGGCCTATCATCCTCAGACTGATGGGCAGTCCGAGCGTACTATTCAGATCCTCGAGGATATGCTTCGGGGTTGTGTCCTGGACTTCAGTGGGACGTGGGAGAGGCACTTGCCATTGGTAGAGTTTGCCTACAACAACAGTTTTCAGTCTAGCATCGGTATGGCACCGTTTGAGGCCTTGTATGGCCGACCGTGTAGGTCTCCAGTTTGTTGGGCCGAGGTGGGTGATGCACCTTTGTTGGGTCCGGAGTTGGTTAGGGAGACGACGGAGAAAGTTGAGCTTATCCGTAGGAGGCTTGTTACAGCCCAGAGTCGACAAAAGAGTTATGCCGACCGTAGGAGGAGGCCTTTGGCGTTTGAGGTAGGTGATCATGTCTTTTTGAAGATATCACCTAGACGAGGCCTGATGAGGTTTGGGAAGAGTGGGAAGTTATCCCCTCGGTTTATTGGTCCTTTTGAGATCCTTGAGAGGATTGGTGAGGTTGCTTATCGATTGGCCTTACCACCGCAGTTGTCCGGAGTGCATGACGTGTTTCATGTGAGTATGCTTCGGAAGTATGAGCCAGATCCATCACATGTGCTGGATTGGAGCGATTTAGAGGTAGATGAGGATGCCTCGTATGAGGAGAGACCGGTTCGGGTCTTGGATAGGCGGGATCAGGTCCTACGTGGTAAGACCATTCCTTTGGTGAAAGTCTTGTGGAAACATCACGGAGTGGAGGAAGCCACTTGGGAACGTGAGTTGGAAGTCCGTGAGAAATATCCGGACTTGTTTGTTGATGTGTGATCTTGTATTTAAATTTTACATTATGTTGAACTTAAGAGCTTTTATATATGTCTTAAGTTGTAAAACATTGAGAATGTTTTGATTATTGGAAGCATGTTTTGGAACTTGCCTCATATGGTAGTTGGATGTAACGCTATATATGTTGAATATATTGTTGACATTGGAAAGTTAGTGCATAATGTTGGTGCATGTTAATAATACATATGTTGTTTACATATTGTGATATGTCTCTTGTTAAAGGGATGGGATGACCGGTAATGGGTCGAATTGTTGAATGTTAAAATGTAACATTGTTTAAAATGGAGGAAAACTTGTTTTTGAAAACTTGTGTTTAATTTCGGGGACGAAATTCTTTAAGGGGGGGAGGTTATAGCGATCCCGGATTTACCCTTGTTGTATAGTGATCCGGACATGTGTCCGTGGATGTTGGTAGTTGTTTATTATCTTGTTTACATCCTTTCTTACGTTGTATTTGAGTTATAGGATGTGTTGAGCGGGTTTGTTACAGGTTGGTTGAGTTTAGAAACCAAAACTAGTTGCCCAGATTTTTGGCCTGTACGCTCGAGCGGAGGCGTTGGCGCTCGAGCGTAGATTACGTCCATCCAGTATCTTGTTGTGCAGTGTTGTGAGCTCGAGCGTAGGGTTGGGAGCTCGAGCGGAGTCCTGGTTCTGCAAAAGTGCTGGGCGAGTGCATTCTGCGCTCGAGCGGGAGGTTGGCCGCTCGAGCGGAAGTCTGTGAGTGGCCGCTCGAGCGGGGTGTTTTACGCTCGAGCGGAAGACTGGGTTTAAATCCCGAAATTGTGACTTTTCAAATCACTTTTTCACTTTCTCTTCTCTCTCTTACTTTTCCAAAATCACCATTGTTGAGCCTCTCACTCTAGACTCTACCTTCTCTCTAGGTTTTGATCTAGTAGGAGTGATTTACTCACCTTTGGCCTTTACAAAAAGGTTGTTGATCGTCGAGGGCTTCATTTTAATCTGAAAATCTCGAGTTTTGGAGCACGTTGGGTTTTGTCGTCTTCTCCTTTGGGACTCCGAGTTTGAGGTAGGGATATCCTACTCCTCTCTATGGGTTTTGTCTTTAAATTTTGGTATTTTGAGATGTTGGGCTTGGTTTGGTAATTTTGTGAAAAGTTGGGACTTTTGTGTAATTTTACAAAAGTTGGGGTTTTATTCATAATAAACCTAGATGCATGTTTGGCATAGAAAAATGGAATGATTGTTGAATCATTGATGAAAATGGGACCTAAGGGTTGAAATGGTAATTATGGAAAATGGCCTAATTACATTGTTTAATTAATTGGGATAATTAATTGGTGAGAAATGAGGAATTGAAATGTTGATTGAATATCCATTTGTGCATTTATTTTCTGTTTTAGAAATAACTGCTTTGGGCTATCGGTGGAGGATAGTCGAGATTGTTGTAGACAATGCATGATGATTAGGTAAACGGAAACTAATCAATGGAATGTGTCATGGAACTTGACGGTTGATAGAATACATTAATTGTGTGTATTGTGTGATTGTATATAGAACCAATGTGTTTATATACGTTATGTGTAGAGGAGGAGATAGGGGATGTACTCCGCGGTTTAGGGGAAGATAGGGGATGTACCTCTAAACCGGATAGGTATTGGGAGGAGATAGGGGATGAACTCCGTAGACAGAGCTCATATGCTTGTCTAGAGAAGTGAAGATAGAGCTCATATGCTTATCTTTGTGAAGTGTGGATACAGCTTGTATGCTTATCTGTGGATATTGTTGATATACATATCTGTTGTAGAGTGTGGATACAGCTTGTATGCTTATCTGTGGATATTGTTGATATACATATCTGTCGAGAATGTGGATAAAGCTTTTATGCTTATCTGAATGTGAGATATAGTTTTTATACATATCTGTGGAAATGATGGTAGAGCTAGCAAGCTTATCTGTTGAAAAAGGGAAAATGAAAAGTAATTGGGACTTGTAAGTCGTTGACATAAATATGTAATTTATGTGATTGTATCAGTGTTGACCAACTATCAATTGCTAATGTTTTAGTCATTATCCATGGTTGGTTTAGTGTATTTCTACTGGGCTGTGGCTCACCCTATATGGGAATATCATTTTCAGGTACAGGAAGCATGCCACCTCCAAGGACATAGCTGGGAGGCTTGTGGCGGGCATAGTTTTGTCGTTTTACTTTGATGTATTACATGTAATTTCAAGCCAAGGGCTTAATGTGTAAACGAGTTAGAACTCTTTGTTGTAACCAAGTGTTAACTTGGAAAGCTGTAAGCCCGTAGGGCATTTTGTTATGAGGTTAAACATGTAATACTTAAGTCTTGGAATTCTAATGAATGAAAGGAATGCGGATAGTTTAAATGTAAATTCATGTCTTATCTGATGGGTTTATTGTTATTATTTTGAGGGCGTTACATAATGTGATCAATTAAATACTTTTGCATTATAAGCAAAAACTGTTCAACACCCAGCCCATTGATTATGGCTTTATTTGATGAAATTCTTATATTTCAGTAGCAATCACCCATTATAATCATTATAATCATAGGTTAGTTGATAAGAGAAATGTTTTGGACCCTTTTTTTTGGGAGTTCCATGACCCCCAATTTGATCTTGGCCCTTGATGTGTGTGTGGGGTCCACACATGTGTGTGTGGGTCCCATATTATAAGTGGTTGGGGTGAGAGTGGGGGTTATGGGGGTCATGTATGTGTGGGGGTCTCTATCACAATTGAGTTGGTAAAACCCATCAATGAAATAGAAATATATAAACCTATCAATGTAGAGAGAGAAAATGTAAAGAGAGGAAACGTAAACCCACTTCAATGAAATCAAAGCCCATCATATTTATTTTATGAATGTACCCCATCAATGCTCGTATGTGATTTGCGAATGAAAAAAATGAGTGAATACGAAGGATCCACGTGATTGGTTTTGTTTTTTGGACCAGACTAAAAGTTATGAAAAAAATATTTACAGACTAAAAATACGAATGTTCAGCAGGTTCTAATTGTAAAATTTGTGAAGTAGACATAATTAAGTTTGAGTGTCACCCACAACATAATTAAGTTTTAATTTAATTGAAATCAATTGTGTGTAATGTGACAACAAAATGGACACTTTTTTTCGTCACTGACCTCAGTCTACAATCCTTTTATTTATTTATTTCCAAACATAAATTTATGCCCCCCAAAAAAAATAAAATTCACCAAATAACAAAGCCATTTTATAAGCAATAATTAAGGCAACTAAAGCAATATGATAATATAAAATAGTAGCTCTATTCACGATTGTGAATAATTCAAGAGGGTGGGAAGCAATTTATCTGCACATTGGGATGAAAGTTTAAATATTTAAACTGATAAAAAAAAAAAAAATCTAAAACTGACCCAACACATTGGTTAAACCATACCTATTGTTTTCAATGTGTTTGATGGAGGAAAGTTTTTGTTTCCATGAAATTGGGATTAGTTTCTACAGCAAGTGCAGCAAGGGAAATTCAAAATATTTATACTAACTATCAAGTAAAACTAACCCAACACATTGAAAATACAATGGAACATTTCCAAATCTTAGAAACAGAAAACAAAAACAAAGATAGAAGGGGAGAGGCAAAAGGAAAAACAAAAAAAAAAATTACTGTAATGAACAACCGAGCAGCCGAAGTGATGTCGTAGCCAAAATGAACAATGGTGAGAGAACCTAAATAAAACTAACCCAACAAATTGAAAATACAGTGGAACACACATACAGAGCTATAAGCAAATGCACAACCAAAAACAAAAACAGAGAGAGAGAGAGAGAGAGAGAGAGAGAAATGCATAGGCAAAAGCAAAAACAAAAAAAATTACTATAATGAATAGCCAAGCACCCGAAGTGATCTTGTATCTGGAGTGAACAATGGTGAGAGTGGTCCATAGTCGGAGCGAGCTTTGATGAAGGCAAGAGCAGAGAAAGGAAAAAAAACAACATAATCAACAACAGTGACCAAAACAACAATCTACAACACGATGTATATATATATATAATTAAAATCGAGTGAATAAAAAAATACTAAAACAATTCTCAATCTTACCTTGCGAGTTCGAAAGGTTGTAAGGGCAAGAGGAGCAGCGTCGATAGCGAAGAGGGTGGGTGTCGATGAAGAGGAGGTGACGCAAAGGGTGAGAATTAGGATGAGGTTTTTTTTTTTATTCTGTTCAAGAAGAAGAATAGAGAGGGAGAGAGAGAGAGAGAGATAGAAGGTGGGAGGCAGACATGGATAGATGGGAAGGCAAACAGTTGTAATGCCTAGGGAGAGAAGTGTTTGGGAAAGAACCATCCATTGATCTGAACCACCGATATAAACTTAGGATTCATCTCAGCCATTGAAACAAAATATATCTCTTAGACATTTTGATACATTTTCTGTTGGAAATTGGGTCGTGTTTAGAACCCGGACCCAATTGGGTTGCCCATGGTGGCATGACCCGATTAAGAGAGGTCCAAATAATCTTAATAGATTATATTTCAAGATATGAGATAATCTTGATATGGATAATTGTCAATATATTAGATGATAATTATTAATTAGATATTGTTGATATGAGATAGACATTATCTGGGATAATACATCTATTTTATGGGTCTCCTAACTCTCCTATATAAGCATAACTTGGGTTTTATATTTGACACAACAAAAATTATACGTTCTCTGTTCCCATAAACCATTCCTCCTTTGTACTGTGAATAGTGTGGGTAGTTCTCTTGTCGTTCTACTCCATTGTTGGGAATTATTCAAAGACATCCATGGAGGCATGTGATTTATCCACATGATCCATGGATTGAGTTTGAGCGTAAAAGGTATGCTTGAATCCGTTTATTTCCGTTGTGTATACAGTATACTAATTTCTACATTGGTATCAAAGCCATTGTTGGGTGTTTTCATGTTATTTGTGCATGAATATATGTATAGATAAGATTTGTGCATAAAATTGATGTTTTTTAAACCATCTCTGATCATCTTGAATATGATATATGCTGTAGTCTATATTATTTAGACCATATCTGCAAAGTTTTACAAAAATTGGATGGTCGGATTTTGAGAAAAATGGAGATTTATATATGATTTTCGTAACTTTGACTGCATGATGGTTTTACATGCTTTGTTTTCATGTTGTGAATTTATATATTTAAAATCCTTGTTTCAAGACCTTTGAAACGGTATATTATGGGCTTGATTTCGACTAACGGTTGAGGAGAAAACTCAAACCCTAATTTTAGGCTAGAGTTGAAGCAAATGGAGAAAAAAACGAATTTGTTGACGTCATCTGTGCATTTTGACTTGACACTGACTACGTGCTGACGCATGTGCTGACATCATCTGATTAGGTAAATGGTGATGCAGGAGCTGAAAACTTTAAGGCTTTGTTTGTTTGTTTTAAATTTAAAAATTACGTTAATTGCTTGTATATTATTCGATATAATTCTGAGTGAAGCATGGCTTATATCGTTGGACTCGTAATTAATTTTCTACAATTTGTTAAAGTTTCAAAATTTTATGAAAAATAAAATATTTTTCATTAATGAATAATTCAATATTTTTATGTGAAATTGCTCTTAGGGGAGCTTGACTTGGATTTTGGACTTGAAATTTTTACAGTAGACTGCTGCTATGTAATCTTAGTTACTAGTATGATTTTTGCATTCTTTCAGATTCTATAATATTTATTTCTTATTTTCTATGTAATTATTAATTTCTTATAATTCTAGAAAATTTCAGAAAATTACAGAAATTATAGAAATATGTTATGGCATTATTTAAATATATATACAGCATATTAAGTTCTTTTAAATGTTTAGAACTTGTAGTATGTTGTTATTTTAAATAGCATGATTTATTTATATTGGTGAACTTTAATTCCATGATTAAATATTCTAACATGTTTTCTTTTATGAATTCACATTAAGATGCTATTGTATGGAATTTATATTTTATCATGCTTTAGACATGCTATAGTTAGTGGGAGGTTGTTCAGTTGAGAGAAATCTTTGTAGATTTACTCTTGAAAACTAATAGTTTGTGCATGAATTAAATTAAATTTTGGATAATTGTCACTTGTAGCGCAAGAGATGATTATGAGCATAGTAAATATTCGATCTTGCGACTTGTGTAATTTTGTCACTATTTAATTTAGATTTTTGCGGCAAAATTATATTATGATATGCTAATCAAATTAGTCTCAATGCGCCTTTTCCCCCCCTCTAAATTGACTTAGCTTATGGAAGTTAATTTGGTTGACCTAGACTTAGTAAAGATGTTCAAATGAGAATAATGTAATCCTATTATTTAGATGAGCAGAAAATCTTGGAGACTTTAGGTCAGACCTTAATTGAGCCAAAGTAAGGAAACATGACTCAACATCGCCATGGTTTTGTTTCCTTGTTTGGCGTAATAAAAATTGATGTGTGTGCTATGATTGGTAGCATGCTAAGCAATTTTGTTTGGCGAGTTTGGAGTTGTGGGATTTGTAAGCCCTCAATAGATTAAGATGTGATCCTGACTATTGAGCTACGTAGATTGACTTTGTAATTTGACTTTTAATAATGTTGCATCATTGGATGAAGCAATATCCAAGAGTTACATCATCCAAGATATGTGAGTTTAAATGAGTTAGTCATTAAGTGTAAGACGAGTAGTCAATGAGTAGTGTTTTGCTCTTTACCTAACTGATAGAAGTGGATGGAGCAAAATTTCACACACTATAATAGTGTGCATTGAAGTATCACTTAAGGTTAAGAGATTAGCGCTTGGAAGCTGCAAAATCTATTAATACTAAGTGAGAAGATTAGCGCCTAGTAGCTACAAAATCTATTAGCACTGCCAACTTGTCTAAGTCTGGACACTTCTTGTATCCACACTTAAGTGTGAGACATGATGAGGCGTTTCTTTGTATGATTCCTTAGCCAGGCTAACGCTTTTGAATGGCATTTATCACTAAGTGCAAAAGCTGCATGATAGTAATGAAAAGGTCAAGGCCAACAAGGTTGTTATGACTCTAAGAAGTTGACGCATCGCTCGTGAGAGCATTGTGTTGAATTAGACTCTTTAGCCTAATTCGCACTAAAGTTACTTCAGGAGCTGTCATAGATTAATATCTTATTCTCTCCTTCTTATGGATAGTAGAATTAATTGCAACTAAGTTACTTTAGGAGTTGTCGTAAATTGATAGCTTATTCTCTCATTCTTGTGGATAGTAGAATTAATTGCAACTAACTACGAAGCGAGAAACATAGATGGCAAGAGGAGTATCGTTATGTTTCAACTAGATGTAGTAAAGTGTATGAAGAATAAAATTGACTTGAAGGTGCAGGGGATAAGCACCTACTAGTTAAATTTGCGACTTAGGCGCACTTGATATCTCCATGACATCCTTTTATGACCTAGTGAACATTTGTTAGTCATAAGTCATTACCTAGTTAAGCCTAAACTTTTACATTGACTTTGAGAACTCACACATTAGGCTGATTGGAATTAGTTTATGACATTGGTCATAAATTGGTGGCTTGTTATACTTAATCACATTAATGAGAAAATGACATGGATGGTTTGAGTAGGCCCTCTTGGGCCCGCTCGCTTATGGCATCTTGCTCTCATGTGAATGTGTAACTTTCTTAGCAATGGTTGCACACAAGTAAGAAAGTCGCAGAAGGGGATCGATATTAGCGTATTTAGTCTACTATGATATTTGTGACTAGATATGTGTAAGGGTATGATAGCTAGCCCCAATCTCGACACATTTATAGATTACAATACGCATCTTAGTCAAGACTATTTGATCTCCCATAAGTCAAAAGTTTTGAGATCATTTTTGACATTGCACATATGAGGTTGAGATCAATTAGATAAGAGCTTTGGTGTTTTTAGTTTTGACCAGGTGGTGAGTATCTATTTGAGTTATTTTTAGAAAACTCTGTGAAGAGAAAGGGATGCTTAGAAAATTGATTATTCCTAGTACTCAGCAACATAATGGTGCAGTAGAGATAAGGAATTAAGTATTGTTTATGTTAGGTGGATGATGGCACAATATGTTTCCCAATTGGGAATTACACTTTAGTTTGTTGCCTATGTCCTTAACTAATCAGATTTTACACTCCATTTGAGTAATGGGTTAGCGGAGAGCCATTTGTAGGCAATCTGTAACCATCAAGCAACTTATCTTTATTTTACTTCACATAAGATTGCGAAGTTAAGACCTAGAGTTCTATGGCGCATTATTGTATGCTGTCTTGTAAACGCTTAGGTTCATGTAGCGCATTATTGTATGCTATCATGTAAACCCTTCGGGTCATGTGCTTATAAGTGAGTAGCTTTGTGGGAGTGTAACTAAGTCACATAAAGTTTTCTTAGTAAAGATGACATGAATAGAGTTTTGGAACTCTATAAGATAGAGAATGCTAAGTATGGCGCTTTATGTAACCTAGTTGAGAATGGAAAGAAATTTCCAATATCCTAAGGACAGTGGGAGTGATGTGCCTACTTGTGGATTACTCCATTAGAAAAGAATACTCTACATTCTTAGTTGTGTGGTAAGAAATGTGAAAATTTTTCACGTCATCACTAGGTGATTGAGAGGGAAACATTCATGATTGTTCCACAAGATGATAAAGAGCCTACAATAATGTTAAAGGCTCTCTAGTCCCCTTTTTTTTGGAAAGTGGATCAAAGTTACGCATTCTAAGACAAAGTTTTTGTGGATTAACCATTTCTAGGATTTGGTTGACTTTCCCCTATGACACAAAACTATTCTAAAGTTATGCGCAATTTGGATAGTCATTTTTTGAGGTACAAGGCTCGTTAGATATCGAAAAGTCGCACAATTGAGGAAGGTGTAAACCATGAGAAGACTTCCTCCTGGGGAGTGAGGTTACTTCAACTTAAGCTATGATTGACATGAGTTCAAAACTTTGATTTGTGGACGTTGTGACCCAACTTCTTGTTGGAGAATTGGATAAATAGATCCGTAGGGATTTACCTTATGCTTTTATGGTGAAAAGTTAGGAGCGCAAAAAGATTACTAGTTCCAATAAATCTTTTACTACCTAAAACAGTTATCCAAATAGTGGTTCTTAGATTTCGTCGAGCCATGATAGGCCAACGATGATCGATGAAGACCACTGAGGCATGATCAATGGTCCAAAAGAAGTTTTTCCTTACTTAGTCATTATGAGCCAGGGATTTATAAAGTTGTTGCTACCTAGGGTTGGCAGTCCTCTATTTTAGACATGATGGACATGGGTGATGTAATTTATATGCTCGGATGTATGATTTTTAGAGATTGTGTTGGGAGAATTCTTGATTTTTCTTTGATAACTTACATAAGGAATATCCTAGAATGATTCTAGATGCAAAATTGCAAACCCATGACTTACCTATCGATAAAAGCTAGAGCCTCAGCTATTGAGTGAATCCTTGAATTGTCTTTGGGAAAAACAGATGGCCCATATTCCTTGATCTTTTGTTATGGGATCCTAAAGTACGCTATGTGGGTAGATTCGGAATGATGAGTGCTATCTTTTGTAAATGGTCAACTGAGTAGTTTAGACCTTGACCTTGCTCATTAGATAGTGGATATGATGCTTTACTGGTAGTGTATAAATTAGCCCTTTGTAAGATTCAAAGCACTTGTTGGGTGCATTTTGAATGAACACAAACTGGTCACCAAAATATATTTAGAGAGGTAATTGCGCAAGAAGTAGTGATCTTGAACCACTTCATGTGAAGCACACATAGTGGATTTTGTTGTATATGCTTATCACAAGAGGTGCTGATAGGGCTTATGTTTGGAATCTAGAATTGCGCAGACTGTGGTTGTGTTTTTTTAATTGATCACTTATTTTTTTTGGTGAGATTATGGGATATTGATGCTATTATGGTTTGTGTCATAATGATTAGCAAATGATGATGTTAGCAAGAAAGATTGGCTCACTCATACGAGCAATCACCCTTGGCACTTAGGAGCAAGCAAGGATGAGACTAGTGGTTTATTTTATTTGGAGCCAAGAGAGGCTTAAATTATCCACCATGTGTCGCCTTGGTTGCAACCAAGATGAGGTTGTGTTAAAGACCAAACATGGATGTTAGTACCTACTTTCCATGTTATGCCCGTTATGATTAGCTAGATGCGAGATCTCATGTGGTGCCTGGAAGACGAGCAAATAGAGAATTCGGGTTAGGTGCTAGAAAGTGGCTAGATTAAGATCTGTACGGTGTATCGGGTATGATGTCACTCTTTCGAAGAGTTACACCATCGTAGCATGTATTCATACTACATGTGTTTGGCGACCGAGTAATGAGGTGAGAGAATGGATCCCTGTTTCCTCACTGTGTGAGTCTTACGTGTCATTATTTATATGATTTTTACTTATGGACCCTTTTGTGACCTTTGACTATGTCATGAGGTAAGGGGTTGATGTTCTACTACTTTGGTACGTTGCCCGCAATCATTTATGATTCGGCCTTAAGGAACGTCACTGGGAAAGCGGTCAATCCTAAACTAAATGGCATGAGGGCAAAGGGAAGAACATCTAGTATTACACCACTATTGTATATTCACTGCCGACAACTCACATCGCTCTATATGTGAGACGGATTGAGTGTGAATATATTGCAAGAATTGAGAGGGTTAAACATATACATTGGTGGTACTAGAGAATATTATGGAGAAAAGGCTTCCGGAGTGTATATTGGTGAAGCTGGTGTGTACTCTAGAGAAGCCGGCATGTACTTTGGGAAGTCAAGTATACAAATAGGAGGTGTGATACAATCTCCTTCCCTAACTTTTGAACAAACTTCATGCTCCCCATCTTCATCGTCATCACTCAAAACAATGATGGTTAGGCAAGGGGCCAAAGTAAACTTTTCTGACCTTCTCTTATCAAAGTACGTCTGCAACTCCAAAGATTGAAATTCTAAAGGCAGGAATTCCTTCAATGTGACTGGGACAAAGGGACATTGCTCTACTTGTTCACCAAGAACCAATTTCTCTCTTTTTTCCTTCTTTGGGTACGTCTTCTTTCCTTTTCTCTTACATACTTTAGCATTTTTTTGTCTCTTGAAAACTTTTGGTTTTTGTTTCTTGGAAACTTTTGGTTCTTGTTGTGTTGCAGAAGCAACCATATTTCTAGCTTTTGCTATGGCATTTTGTTTTTTTCTCATGCTTTTTCGACTAATAAATGACCCATTCACCTTCATTATCATTGTCGATAGTGATTGGGTTAGCAGATGCTTTCTCTTGAGAAGGGAGCTCAATAATCTTATAGTCCAGAAGTTCTTAAAATTATCTTTCAAAACGAAACACTCACTTATCGAATGGCTAATCAAACAATGGTAGGGGCAATACTTTGGATCGTTCGTTTTTCCTACCTTATGTGGTCTTTTCACCTCAGGGAGAGCAATCAACTTTTGCTCTGACAAATCTTCAAATAAGTTCTTAACCAGATCATCCCTGAAAGAATATTTCTTCTCTAACCTTTCTTTTATAGTCACCTTTTTAAATTCCTTGGGCTTTTTAGCCCCAACTACAACAAGATCCTTCATTCTGGTTTTAACTATAGTTGTAGTTGAGGACTCAACCCTTTCAACTGCCCTAGACCTCCTTCGTTTAGCCAGATGTAGTTCCATATCATGAGCTTTAGTTCATAGATCATTGAACCCTTCAAAAGTTTAAGCCATAAGAGCTGTACAGAGCTCATGTCGAAAGTTGTTAAGGCACATCCGAATTAACTCTAATTGCGTGAACTTTTGAAGGTAGAAAAATGTTAAAGCTCGCCACCTTGCAATGAAATGTGTAATAGGCTCATTGTCATGTTGCTTGGTTTCAATCAGTTCTAGTACTCTGACTCGTTTTTGCATGTTGCAGAACTGTTTAAGGAATTCTTTCACTATGGAATCCCAATTTGGGATTGATTCCTCAGGAAGGTTAGTATACGATGTAAATACAGAACTTTCAAGTGATTGGACAGATAGTTGTAGGCAAAGGGCCTCATTTTGGGCTATTGGCCCGCATCTTGAAAGATAGTGAGCCACATGTTGTCTTGGATCTCCTATTCCATCAAACATTTTGAAATTTGGTTGGGAAAAACTAGAAGGAAATGGAACAACATCTACCCATGTTGGGTAAGGTTTTGTAATTACTCAAAAGTTCTCATCATCTTTCTTATTGACTTTCTTTACTTGTCTCATTACCATATCATCAATCATGGCCATGAGCATTGGATTCATACCACCACTAGTTAGGTTAGAGTAACGAGGACCATTTTTCCCTGGGGCCAGTGTGCTTTATACACCTATGGATGTCGCCACCATAGGTTGTGCCATTTGTTTAGATGCACTTCCTATTCCTGTCATTTGGGCTTGCAACTGTTGCATTTGCTCCAACGTAGCAACCATTTCCTATTCTCTTCTTTCAAATTGTTCTTGTAGGGCCACCATTTTTCCTTGATACCCTATTGGTCTTGTTGGACTTGAGAATTTTTGCCTTCCTTTTCAACATTGTTGACATCTCTCAAATCATCATTTTCAATATTCGTTGAAATAGATGAGTTAGATGAGAGAGAATCATATTGTTCGTATAAAGGATTATCAATCCCCACAACCATACTTACATTTGAAGCATCTAACAGTGATGCTTTGTTCTGAGCCTCACGAGTCATAGACCATGTTGCAGGCCCCTTTATCACTCCCTCCATAGATAGTTGGATCAAGGAAGAAATATTTTCCAAGGGTCGTTTAGCCTCCGCCTTTTGAGAGGCTTGCCTTTCCACTCAAGTTTGATTCCATAGTTCTTCCTAGTGTGTAGATAAGACTTTCAATTTGTTTTTGGCATTCATCTCTCTCGAGAGCCTTTTCAACAACTCCTATGACATTTGTTGCCATTGTTCTTCGTTCCAATTTCCTTTAGGCCTTATTCTTCCTTTGCCTTTGTCTTTTTGAAACTAGCCATCTGATGACACATCAGGTCGAGCCCCTATCATTTGCCTTTTTTTAAATTCCTCATGGATTTTCAAAATAGCCCCTACATTTTTGGGAACAGTGAGGGTTTTTTATGGCCCATAGCTGAGACCAGTTGATGTTGATTCAAACCCCGTTGGGCCAATGAGTGTTTTTTTTTTATTTATTTATTTTGAATTTAGCCCCTCAGAAATGATTGTGTTTTGAATAGGCAAACTTTGCACCTTGAACAAAACTGTTGGTTCATAAGCCACAATTGTTTTTTCATCAACAAGGGAAGTTGGTTTGTCATTAATAGGGGTTTAGTTCATTATTCTCCTCCCAATGGCCCTGATGATGGACATGTTTTCAGTAGAGGCCCTCCTCTGGGTAGACTCTGCCATTTTAGCGAAGTCTTCTACCCCTGTTAGTGGTTGGGCCACAACATTTTGTGTTGCACCTGCTGAAGCTATAACAAAGGTCGTAGTTACAACTTGATTAGCCTCCTTTGCTTGGATTAGAAAGCTCTTCATTCAGGCTGTGGCATTCACCGTTGAATACTACTTTGACGGCTTCACATAATCTTCAGCAATCTAATTCAAATTTTTAGCTTTCTGCAGAAGTGTGACCTTTTTTGTGACACTAATTACCATTAGGACAACCAAGAGCATTCACTCCGGAGCCCCTTAGGCGACAGGTGCTGGGGAAAGAAGTGCTTCTTTCTAGGATTTCTCTAGTTTTACCTTTGGGACAGCCAAGAGCATCTGCTTTGGAGCCCTTCGGGTAACAGGCGCTATCTCCATCCTTCATGATTTCAGAACCACCGAAGTGTAAGTTAGCCTCTTGACAGTTACTTCAGCATTCCTATAACAAAAGAATATGTTAGTAAGTTTCAAATATATATATATATATATTGCTCTTCAAAAGATGGGAGGAGAAATAGAGGACCAAGTTGTCCAAATGATGGGGTTTTTTTCTCCGATTAATAAAGAACAAAAAAAAAAAAACAAAAGAAAAATTAAAGAAAAGAAATATTTTATTGAAATTATAGGGATTTAGAACCCATAGATGCAAAATACAATCGTTGGGTTTGGAACCCTTAACCTATTGCTTGTCATGTTTGCAGTGTAGTGTAGGATCTTGAGTTCTCTCGTTTCTTCTATCTTTCTTGTAAAGACTTCTTTAACTCTTGATTGTCTCTCTCTCTCTCTCTCTTTCTCTATCTGATCTTCTGACTTATGATTTTTGATACACTCTCTTGTGTAATGGTCCTCATATTTATAAAGGGCCATCCATGCGATAAGAGTGCTTTATCTTCAATTTGAATTTCAAATTGAATGATAACGCCATTTAAATTTAGGCATAGTCATATCTAATTAATTGTATATGTGATTAACTGTATTGATTCTTCAGATTTCATCCTGTGTGCTGTTCTTATTATAGGCTCTACAGGTGTCATCTTTTGTAGGATTCACGTGTCATTTGAGTATCTTGAATAACATCGCTGAAATATGACGTTGGTTTATTTATGCACTTCAATGGATCATATTGATCATTTTAGGAAGTGATTACCTACAACATTCGTATCATGGGCTCTATACGTGTCATTGACGGTTGACTGTATTTGAAATCTTAACATAAATTTGGTTGAAATTTATGTGCCAACAAGGTACTTCCAGAATTTTTAATTTTGAGAAACTTGCTTAATATTATAAACCTTGTTTTCCTTATGTGATTATGCTCTTTTGAGAAAGGTGACCTAAGACAGTGTAGCATGACAGATTTGAATACCTTCCTTTACTCATTGTCGCAAGATCCTTTTTTTGTTGGTCCTGTTTGTTGAATACTAGTGCAATTATCAAATGGGTTTGTGAAATCATGATCAAGTAATTAACTTTAACAATTTATCATGATTCTCCATTGAATTTTATTATTCATTATTTGATCAATTAGTTGGATATTAGATTAATAATTGTTTGGTGTCTATCGATCTTAAAATGTTTTATTTGGAGCCTAGGATGGAGGAAAATAGTGAAGAGCATGTGGAGCAAAGCTCTTCTAATATTTCAAAATGCCCTAAGAGGTTCACTTCTGCAATATGGAATTCGTTTGAAAAATTGCCTATTACCATTGATGGGAGACAAAAGGCAAGGTGTAGGAATTGTTAGTGAGAGTATGTGGGTGATTCAAGATCAGGCACCACAAACTTTTTAAGGCATATTAGTAATTGCCCTAAACAAGGGCCCTAGGATTCTCACCGATCTACTAAGTTTTATGAAGACATATATCGTGACAAGGTAACCACAACAATAATTAGGCATAACTACCTTTTTATGTTTGTGGAACATGAAGGAAATAGAGGTATACATTGTTTTTTAAATCCGAATGTAAAATCCATCTCAAGAAGCACAACAAATCTAATGTGTTAAAGTTGTATGAAAGTTAAAAGGAGAAATTGAAACAAGAATTAGAATCAATCCGAAGTAGAATATGCCATACTTCAGATTTATGGTCCTCTTTGACAACGGATGGATATTTAACTTTGGCTAGCTCATTATGTTGATGACAATTGGGTGTTACAAAAGAAAATTTTGAATTTTCTTTATGTGCCTCCACCACACAATGTTCCAATTTTAGCTGAAAGAGTTATTCATCTGTTAAAAGAGTGGGGAATTGATTAAAAAAATTTCACCATCTATAACATGCCCAGGGAGTACCCGTGCGCGTTAAACAGTTCGGACCCTCGGTCTCTTTGATCTAGTCTCACAAGTGCAACATGAAACGTAGATGAGAGAAAGTTAGCAAAAAATGGATGATCTTATATACAAAATCCTAATGCAATTCACACATGAGATGCAACTAAAGATTCGACTTCTAAGATATGACATGTGAATCATCTCAAGAACATGAGGTAGCGCACATAATCACATAGGAATTGATTAAATCCACAAATGCAAAATTAGTCGAATCAAGATGCATGAAACATGGATGCACAACAAGGATATACTAAAAAAAAAAAAACAAAACATGATGCATATCCACAAACAAGGAAGCAAGTAAAAGAACGGTATAGAAAGAAGTGGAGCGAAAAATTATCAAAAACACTTTGAATAAATTATTACAAACCAAATGAGAAAGAGAGGAGGGAATATTACAATATATAAAACATAACCTCACAAAATACTTAAAATAAAAATAAACAAATAAAAGCTTCATGTTCCTTGGAACCGTCGGAGGAAATTGGTCAACATTAGGAGATTACACCATCTTGTCCAAAAGAAGTTAACCGGCCGGCCAACCAACTAGGTCATGCAAAACCTATCTTGTTGCGAAATCAAGAAAATGAACAAATAAGAAATATATAGGTGGCTCAACTAACTACTACCGTTAGCTTATAACACAACTAATATGAAACAAGAGCAAGCAAATAAAAAAAATAAAATAATTATGAGCTAAACAAACCACTTGGATTACAACAACATACTATGAAATATAAAGTAAGAAAATAAATATGAGATAAACAGACCATTTGGATTCTAACAAAACACTATGAAATAAGAAGCAAGAAAATAAATATGTGATAGAAAATATAAGAAAATGAAAGACTAGAAATTCACCTTCCAAGGAAAGATTGAACTTTTTGATTTCCGAACTTTCTCTTGATCACCCTCAAGTTTAAGAAGTGTGTTCTCAATCCTTAATTCGAAACTACAAGGGAGCTCTGGGTATGTGTGGTGGAAAAGTGATTATGTGTGGTGGAAAAGTGACTAACTCTCTTATTTTTCCTCACTTTCGACAACACTCATTCTTTCCTTTGATCTATCACTACTGAAATTTAGCTATTTCAGAATTCTTGGAGTTGTTTTTGGATGTATAAAATGTGGAATTTTAGTGTGTATAAGCCACAGAAGGTGTATATGGAAGATGGAAGTGTTTTTGGCTCAAAACTTGAATTTTCTCCTTTTTTTTTCCCTCTCTTTTTCTCAATCTTTTCTCTTCAATTTCGTAGTCCTTCTTCTCTCTTACAATCAGACCATTCTATATAGGCAATGAGGGAGAGTTAAGGTCAAAAAGAAGATGGGAGACAAGAATGTGATAGGAGGGCAAAGTTTTCAAGGTGGTTAGATTGGATCCCTCTTTTATAGATGCAAACAAATTTCTTTTTGACAATGGGGGATGATTAGGTATGTATTTGGTGATATATGAGTCGGCCAATGGGATAAGGGAGTGTCCCATACACACAAAAAATATGCTAAAAATACACCTTCTTTGCCTGCTGGTTTGAAATGGTCAAATATTATTTGGGGGGAAATATAACACAAGGTGATGCTTTGGCAGAATGGTTAAGGTTTAGGATGTGGAGTCTTAGTTTGGGGGTTTAAACCCCTTCATCAGCATTCTTGTTTCTTTTTTTGGGTAAAGACATGTCAGCGTCACATCATCAGCAATGACCAATAAGTCATGCCATGTCAGCAAGACCGTTACATCAGCGTCACAGTCAACATCTGACGGAATATTCTGCATATGGACAAAATATTCCTTGACTTAACAGAATATTCCCTACCTTAGAATATTCGTCTCTCTAACGGAATATTCTCCTGGAAAGGTAATTTGTGTTTCTTTTTTGGATAAAGGCATGTCAGTGTCATATCAGCAAGGACCAATCAGTCATGTCACATCAGCAAGACCGCTACGTCAGCGTCACAGTCAACATTTGACGAAATATTCTGCATATGGACAGAACATTCCTTGACTTAACAGAATATTCCCTGCCTTAGAATATTCGTCTCTCTAAAGGAATATTCTCCTGGAAAGGTAATTTGTGACTGTTTTTTGAGATAGGAAGACTTGTTTCTAATTAAAACACTTGGCCAAAACAGGTTTAGGAGGGTTGGAAATAAAGCTCAAATTCTATTTTCTTATTGAGGAATCTGTGAGGAACACCTTCTTGATTTCATCATCAGGTGCTCAAAAGAAAGGGCCCAAGTCTTAAGGTCTGTCAAAATGGGGTGTCTACACCATCACATTGGATAATGCATCAAATAATGACAACCTTGCGGATATGTTGAAGCGTGATCTTTCTTTGGCGGCTACATTATTGTGAAGGTAATTTTTTTCATATACATTGTGGTGCACATATCCTGAATTTAATTATACATGTTGGATTGAAAGTGATCGATTAATCTATACATAGCATTCGAGAAAGTGTTAAGTATGTTAGAGGTTCAGAAACAAGGAAGATTAAACTTGCCGAATGCATCTCTCAATTCTCTTTGAGTTGTAGTAAAAAAAAAAAATGGCAAGATGTGTCCACAAGATGGAACTCAACATATTTGATGCTTGAATGTGAGCTAACGCACTATTGTGCATTTTATCAATTGCAATTTATTGATACAAATTTCAAGACAAACCGATCAAATAAGGAGGGGCTTAGAGTTGAAATAATAGCTAGGTTTTTTTAAACCATTTTATGATATTACCACTCTTTTCTCCAGATCTAGGTACCCCACAACAAATTTGTATTTTTATGAGGTGTGGAAGATACAACTAGTTATCATGGAGGAGATGGAAAATCTAGATGATGTTACAAGTTCGATGGCGAGACTAATGAAAGCAAAATTTGATAAGTATTGGGAGTGGTACAGTGTGATCTTATTTTTTGCCGTAATTTTGGATCCTGGTTACAAACTTCAATTTGTGGAATTTTATTTCAAAAAGTTGAATCCTTAGACGTGTGGAAAGGGTATAGATTATTTGTGAGAGGTCACATTTGCTTTTTGAAGAGTATATACATTGTGCTTTGGACTTCTACTTTTAATCCATCTTCGTTAACATGTGCTATAAGTGGAGGCAACGAAGCGGATACACTTGATGAAATGGATGTAAGAGTCATTAATTTTATATAGTTATAATATTTTCTATTTATATTTATAATCTTGATATTCTAAATTTAAATTTTATGTAGGAATTTGATTTATTTTAGAGCCAAAATTATGGTTGGAGTATAATCAAGTTGCAATTGGACTTATATTTGGAAGAGCCTAGACTTGATAGGAAGCAAAATTGTGATTTGGAAATCTTGAATTATTGTAAGACAAATAGTGTCTGATATCCAGAACTCTCTTTAATGGCACGAGATACCTTAAGCATTCAAATTACGATTGTTGCTTTAAAGTCTGCTTTTTGCATTGGAGGCCAAATTACTGACAAATATTGCTCCTCAATCATGCCCAAGAATGTAGAGGTAATATTATGCACTCAAGATTGGCTATACAGTTGTGGAGGTAAGTAAATGAAATCAAATTAATTTAATTGTTTAACACATGTCATTTACTTAACAAGTGTCATTTGTTTCTACTCTTTTATGATTGTTGCATTGGCTTCAGAAGATCTACAAGAAGAGAAAGTGCTCATATAGGATTTTGAAAGCATAATCGCTGGACTTGGAACCAGTGCACACATTTCTTCTCATTGCTAAGTGAGTGCTTTCGCCAAGTTGACATGTATGAGTTTATAGCTTTCACCTTTCACTTCTCTTGCCTACTTTTACCATCACTTTGATAAAAAGATGTGCTGCCAAATCAGAGGTTACTATCACTTTATTTCCAATTAAGTGCAACAATATGAAGTTATTGTTTTCTATTTATAATACAAATTGTACATCCATCTGTGAAGGCTGAAACACTATTTATACAGTTAGGTTGCTCGCATTTCTAACTTTACTACCTTAATTATCAAGCAGATAAATCTATGTCAAGTATCTTGTTAATAAGTGATTGCAGCTCCACTCTTGCCTTCAAATTTTATTGAGTGATGTTATAGTGAGATTCACCGTCAATGGTTTGGCAGGCTATGGTTTCTTAACAACATAATAAGTTAACATTTGAAGGTTTTTTCTTTCTTGGCTTCTCTTAATTTATTGGCCAACTTTTAAGTTTCGTAGGACCATATTTTGAATTCAGTATTCTTTTTTGGTTCAATTATGATCACATTTTGGGTACATGAAAAAAAGAAATTATATGTTTTCAATTGTAGTTTGTTGCAGTTTCAAGAACTTCAAAATCATTAACTAACAATTTCCTGGAGTTAGGATCTCTTTGGCACCATGTATTGGATGCAAATGAGTTGAAGATAGCCAATTTGAGTGTAGTACTGTGCAACCTTGCCTTTATAGTTTGGATTGAGGTTGATAGCAACTTGAGTTTGAGTAGCTTATCTCAAAGATTTTTAAATTCTCTAAACTCAGTTTGTCTACTCTTTTGTGTGCGAGCGTAGGTGAAGGGTATATTGGCAAAGAAACTCTTTGCAGATTTGAGCCGGAGATGTTGACAAAGAACCTGGCATATTAGCAGCCATCATCTATGAAAAACCTAAGTGATTTGTGATTAGATCAAGATTTAATTGTGCCAATTCCTAACCAATTAAAACTCACAATCTAAATCATTAAACACGTATGGAAGTGATTTAGATTGTTGTTTCAGAAAAAATAAATAGACACAAATGATTTTTATGTGGAAAAATCACTATTAGAGCACCTCCAATTGTGATTAAAAAACTTTGGGCGAAACGCCACAAATCAATCTACTACTGAAGAAAGAAAGATTACAAATACCAAACAAATTACCCAAACGCTGTCAATTTGTCTTCCACAATCTGTATATCTTTCACTGCAACCTTCATCTCAGAATTGATCAGATTGACGTTGAATCTACAACATCTATTGTTGAATAAACGACTGCACACAGCATCAAACTCCTTCGATTACTATGCGCTTGAATCTTTGGATTCCACTGAAAAAGAACACTCTTAAAGAAGAACAACCAAATTCCTTGATGTGTGCTTATCAAAACATGAGTTCAATACTCAATCAAACATCAAGGAAAACCAGCAAAACAGCCCCAAAAGAAAACCTTAAAACCCTTAAAGAAGATCTAAAAAACGTACCCTAGATTTGGAGCAACTTGCAGTTTCATAGTTGCTAAAATCGTGTCGTTCGCTCGAGCGTAGGAATGGATGCTCGAGCGGCGATGCTAAAATGCGTGTTCCAAACCAGGGCACGCTTGAGCGTAAGTTCTTACACTCGAGCGTACAATCACACCACACAATATTTTTTCAGTCAAGCCAAAATACTGCGATGGTGGAAACTCCGCTCGAGTGCCACGTTCCCTGCTCGAGCAGGAAGACCAAAAATAAAAGAAAATTATAACTCAATGAAATCCAAGTTTTTTCACGGAATTGACAATAAGTAGGGTCCTAACAATCTCCCTTTTTTGTCAATTCCTGGACAAAACTTTTCTAACAATTTTTCCTATCAAACAAACCCACTAAACACACTGACTAACACAATCAAAAGCCTCGACTTTAACGAAAAACAAAAAATAGCAAAACCATTGAAAAACCACAAAAGTCGAATTCGAAAATGAAACACAATGGAACATTTTGAGCAATCCACCTGTGGAAACAAGCATACAAACCAAAACTGTGGAACTAGATAAGACAAATAGATCAAAATAAGCACAATAGCCAAATATATATCAAACATGATCTATTTCAAACAAATCCTAATTTCCATGCATCAAAACGTATCTCTATTTCAAACAAATCCCAATTTCCATGCATAAAAACATATCTACGCCCAAAACCCAACACAAACCTCAAGTCCCAAATAACTACAAAGCCAAAAATATATCCAAAAATATCTACTCCTTTTTGTCCGGGAGGAAAACACAAGTGAAAAAGAAACAAAAAACAAGAGAAAAAACTGTGCAAAGAATATACTAGCCAAGAAAACAAGCATCACAGAGCTGATGGCTGTGGAGGTGGCTGCATCTGAAGGAGGGACAAGATCTGGGAAAGATGAAAGGAGGACTGAACGATTGACTCCTTAATGTGCCTAGAAGAGGCCTCCAATGCAGTGAGCCGGGCATTGACGGTAGTCTCAAGATCAGTAAGCCGAGCCTCAAAGATATCCATCCGCTCCTCAAAGCGATCAAAATGTGAAACCATGGACTGCTCAAACTGACACAGCTGGCCTTTGATAGAACGAGCCAGAGGAAACTGCTCTCTTTCACTAGCAGCCTCACCTGCAGCAGCAGCTTCATACTCGGCCTTCTCGGCCAAAGGAGCATCCCCTATACCTGCACCAGAACTACCCACTCCAGAAGGGACCCCCTTGACATGAGACTGACTCTGAGAGACAGTCTTTTTAGTAAATGGGCAGGTAGGAAAAGCAAATTCATCCTCATCAAAAGAAGGAACCTCAAATTTGGCGAGCAGACGATTAATAAAACAACTATAGGGAAGACTTAAGTTGTTGCGCTCAAAGGAAGCTACCATTTTTTGAATAATCAGGGTGGCAAGGTCAATAGATCGGTGGTGAGCAATGCAAAAAAGGACAAAACCTTGTTCTTGATTTATTCTGGAGTTGTGAGTGGTGACTATGATGTTGGCACAAACAATGAGATTGAGTAAACGGAACTGGGGTAGAACTCATTCTGTTTAATCAAAGAGCCCTGGATCCACGAACAAGACATACCACACAAAGCAGTGGCCACCTCGTTGAAATCACAAGTGGGTCGAACAGGAAAGGATAATAACAAGGAAAGACTTGACCAATACCCAAAAGCTCACGAATAAGATCAGGTGTAATAGTGATAGACTTAGACCAGACCTAGGTCTTAAAAGTAGGGCCAACATTGTCAATCCCCTCAATATTACAATAAAATTTTGACGGTCGGAGAAAGAAATAACCAAATCTCCCCCCAGAGGATCAAACAAAGGGCGAATATGGATGGACTCAAAGGTGTTTAGCTGTATATACGCTCTAAATGAACTGTCCTAGAGGGGTAAGACTCTCTAAACAACTTGGCTTTTTCGGCTGAGCGAAACCGGTCGATATTATAAGAGGGGCGAGTGGCAGTTGACTTCTTATGTTTAGAGGTGGACATGACTAAACCAAGGATACCCAAAGGAGACAACCACAAACCCCCTAACCCAAGACAAGAACCAAAGCCAAAAACACAAACAAACCATTAGTAGCAAAGTTCAAAGAGATATAAATCTAATAGCCAACAACAATAACAAAATTAGTAGAATCAACCCTCAAATAGAACTCAATATAACAGGATCCAGAATTAAAACAACCAGTGAGATCATAGTGCATATGAAGAGCAAAATAATCACCAAACCCAAAAGCTAGGAGACATTACCCAATGGGGCCAATAAAAAAAACACGACCAAACCCAAACAGACTATAAACAAGAATAATCAAGACAAACGTAAGGGAGAAAAAAACTAAAGCAATATTAAGATATACCCAAAAACACACAAACTAAAATAGCACAAATGAGTATGGATGATGAAGGTGAGAAGGAACAAAAACAACCAAAAACAAACAAAGAAAAGAAATTGACAAACGAAGAGAGAATCATACCTGAGATGACCAAGAAGTACGGGAAACAAAGAATTGAAATGAGCAAACCAATCAACAAGCCAAGAAGGGATGAAAGACACAGTTGCCAAAGTAACCCTAGGAGAGAGAGAGATAGAATTTAGGGAAAAATGAAGTGAAGGGCCGAGCGCTGGGTTTTTAAAGCAAATCAGTCCGCTTGAGCGAGGGTTTGGACGCTCGAGCATGAGCCTGAACACGCATGGCTACGCTTGAGCAAGGAAACATGCGCCCAAGTGCCAAAAGCACCCGCTCAGAAGTTTGGTATTTCTGCAAAAATGCTGGAAGAAGGAAATATACGCTTGAGCGTGAGAGTTTCTGCTCAAGCGGGGAAGAAAAACAATAATGACCAAAAAACCACCTTTGCGGAGCAAATAAAACCAACTCGTACTGGAAAATGTGACTCGAAACAAACAGAAGTGAGCATAATAGACAGAATGTGACAGTAAGATGGGATAATCCATAAACCATGAAACCCACAAAATTGCAAAGCTGACATTATGAAGCACAAAATCATGAGCAAATCAGAAAAAAATTAATCAATGATCATAAGCTACATGAGAATACACAACTCAAATGCAATCACGAGAGCTCACAAAATGAATGTGTGTGTGTGCAATCCTTGAGAGACCACAGAGCTAGAGTTAATCCTTGTAGTGATCGGTTGGTTGGACCTCCAGCAAGAGTAACTGAACATCATAGAGAAAAGTCAAACCACTAAGGATCAAGGGGTATTTGTTGAGTAAACGCGGAGGCTCCCCCTCAATCAATGAGTCCCTTTTTTTATATATATATTTTTCTTTCCTACGGGCACTCACTGGTGGCATGCATGCTTAAGAGTATGGAGACCAAACCATAGAAGCATGAAATTAGTAAGGATGGCTTGGTTGGTGCCTCTGAGGTAGCCTTTTTCCTAATGCCCAGATTTCAATGTATTGATGGAAGAACCATGGAAGTGAAAAAATAATGGTAGATGGTTAAGAGACTCAACATCACCCATGATATGCCAATATAGGTCAATTCCTCCAATAATGTAAAAGATACACTGTTAGTGGTCCATAGAGAACTTTGATCACTTGTGCGAAAACCCCTGCAACAATTTATCTCAAGAATGTGTACAAAATGAGATCATGAAGGCAATAAGCATGGGCATTCAGAATAACAAAGAAGAATGAAATCTTGCAAGCAGCATGAGAGGTGTTCATATGAGTCTAAATGCAGAGATGACAATAATCAATGAAAATGAGATTATAGCATCCAAGTACACATAAAAGCAATCATTCACACCCACTCAAGTAACAGGTAACACCCTAGTGACTGAGCACTACACCCAAGGTCTTTCTAAGGAACTCAAACCTTAGAAGATCAAGGGGTTTTGTAAAAATATTAGCTTTTTGATGCTCAGTGGGTACATGTTCAAGAACAACAAGGCCTTTTTCCACTAACTCTCGAATGAAATGATGACGAATATCAATGTGTTTGGTGTGAGAGTGTTGGACATGATTTTTAGAAATGTTAATGGCACTTCTGTTATCACAGAAAATGGTGAAAGTGTTCTGGTCTATACCCTAATCATGAAGCATTTGCTTTATCCACAACATTTGGGCACAATAACTCCCTGCAGCAATGTACTCAGCCTCAATGGTCAAAAGAGAAATGACATTTTGCTTTTTGCTATGCTAGGCAACCAAATTATTCCCAAGGCAAAAACACCCTCCAGATGTGCTCTTACAATCATCAGCATATCTTGCCCAGTCGGCATAAGAAAAACCAGTGATTTAAGTTGTAGTGTCGGTTGCTAACGAAATCCCATAACCCAATGTCCCATTAACATACTTAATGATGCGTTTGACTGCAATCAGATGAGACTCTTTAAGACAGACTTGGTAACGGGCACAAACACCTACACTAAATGCAATGTCAGGACAACTAGCTGTGAGGTACAAGAGACTCCCTATCATACTCCTATAAAGGGTAGGATCAACATCAGTACCAGAGGAATCTTTGGAAAGGTGAAGACTGGTGCTCATGGGAGTGCGTGTATGTTTGGCCAACTCAAGACCGAACTTTGACACAAGGTTTTTGGCATACTTAGTCAAAGAAACAAACATATCCGAAGAAGACTGTTTAATTTGAAGACCTAAGAAATAAGACAACTCTCCTATCACGCTCATCTCAAACTCATGTGTCATGCAATCCGAAAAGTATTTAAAAAGATGATTAGTAGTGGTTCCAAACACAATATCATCAACATAAATCTGAGCAACAAGTATATGAGACTTAGTATGTTTCACAAATAAAGTCTTGTCCACACTACCCCTTTGAAAATCATTACCAAGAAGAAAGGTAGTAAGTCTATCATACCAAGCCCGAAGGGCTTGTTTCAATCCATACAAAGCCTTGTCTAACTTGTAGACATGGTTTGGACATTTAGGGTCCTCAAACCCTTTTGGTTGCTCAACATAAGCCTTTTCTTTCAAGTACCCATTTAGAAAGGCACTTTTCATCCATTTGAAACCATTTGAAGCCAAGAAAGCATGCAACACCAAGTAAAATACGAATAGATTCGAGACGTGCAACTGGGGCAAACGTCTCATCATAGTCAACACCCTCTACTTGTGTATATCCTTGAGCAACCATCCTAGCTTTATTTCTAACTACAGCACCGTTCTCATTAGATTTATTCTTAAAGATCCACTTGGTACCTATCATATTCATGTCTCTAGGTCTAGGAACAAGAGTCCAAACATTGTTACGTTCAAATTGACCTAATTCTTCATGCATAGCATTGACCCAACTATCATCTAGTCAGGCCTCTTTTATATTCTTAGGTTCAATTAATGAAACATAACACATATGAGATACCTCCTCCTGAATTTGTCTTCGGGTAATCATTTGATTCGAGACACTTCCAATCACCTGTTTCATCAAATAATTCAGTTTCACCCTTGTTGATGGTTTGAACTCTGGACTTGTGGTGACAGAGGCATCAGAAGTGGTGTCTCTTTATGCACTCTTTGGACTCTGACTTACCTGAGAAGTTGGTGCTGTCTCACCTTCTTGTGCTTGGACCTCAGCTTCTCTTTGACTTTGTGGTTCAATATCTAGGATTAGAGACTCACCATTTTCTTCCTCATTTATCGCTGAAGTAGGAGAACCTATGTTATCTATAACCACATTGATCGATTCCATTAAAGATAAAGTTCGCAGGTTATAGACACGAAAAGCTCTACTAGTAGTTGAATACCCTAGAAAAATACCTCATCACTTCGGGAGTCAAATTTGCCCAAAGGCTCTCTATGTTTGAAAATGTAACATTTATTCCGAAAAGTTTTGAAGTATTTTACATTAGGTTTCAATCTCTTATACAATTCATATGGAGTTTGTAAAGTGCCGGGCCTTAAATACACACGATTCACAACATAAATGGCGGTATTTAAGGCTTCAACCTAAAACTTTGGAGGAACTTTCTTACTCAGGAGCATGACCCTAGACATCTCTTGAATAACCCTGTTCTTCCTCTCAACAACTCCATTTTGTTGTGAAGTAATCAGAGTAGAAAATTCATGTTTAATTCCATGCATATCATAAAAACCCGAAAATGAACTATTTTCAAACTCACGACCATGATCAATTCGGATTCTTATGATACGCCCAATAAAAACACCCTGTTCATTTTGGATTTTAAGGACTAAGGCCTGGAAAGCATCAAACGTATCATATTTTTCTCTTAAAAAGTTTACCCATGAAAAACGAGTAAAATCATCAACGGTTAAAAAAATGTATCTTTTACCTTCAATGCTTTCAATGTGAGTGGGTCCCATAAGATCTATATGAACCAATTCAAGAGGACGTTTGGTTATAAAGCTGTTCACCTTTTAATGAGGGGTACGGGTTTGCTTTCTAAGCTGACATGGTCCACACACATGGTTCATATTCTTACCCAGTTTAGGTACTCCTCTCACAAGCTCTTTGTTGGCTATCTTAGTTAGGTTTTTGAAATTCATGTGACGTAATCTTTGATGCCACAGATCAATATTACTTATGATGGCTGAGTGGCAAGTGAGCAGTTATTAGATGTGCGAACCCCATGCATGATAGTATTTCCTTTTTTATCTAAAATTTCACATTTATTTTTTGAAAATAATACTTCATGGTGGGAATCACACATTTGACTGATGCTCAAAAGATTTGCTTTAAGGCCATCAACAAGTAATGCATTTTCGAGCTTGGGAAGACCAGCCACACTAATAGAGCCCTTACCAATGATGCTAGAAGTGCCACCATCTCCAAAGGTAACAATTCCTCCTTCATATTTTTCAAGGGTGGTGAAGTAGGATTTGTCACGTGACATGTGACGAGAGCACCCACTATCAAGGTACCACATGTGTGAGTCACGTGCTTTTAGAACAGTATGAACAACAAAACAAGTCAAGTCACCCTTTCTCACCCACATCTTTTTGGTCTTAAAAAAACCAGGACTGGCGTTCTTGGTAAATGTCTTAGCGTTGTGAACACCCTCATGAAACTTGGTGTTTCACCTAGACATGTAAGGTTGTCTCCTAACCCAAAAAAGTATTAAAATTTCTACCCTTTTGAGACATCTTACCAAACAACTCAAAGCAATAAGGACGAATGTGGCCATACCTACCACAATGATGACAAATAAAAATAGGTTTTACCTCCCTTTTGTTGATCTTACCCCCATTAGGCAGATGAAGAGAGAGATCACCCTGTTGCACTTTCAGCTTTCCCTTTGTTTGAGTCTTCAGGTCATGTGATGTAGAGGCCTGTCCCTTGTGAACTGTCGCATTACCATAGCCTAGACCAGTTTTGTCACAAACTATTTGTTGAGACTCGAGGATGTCTTCTAATGTCTTGGAACCTTTGTTCCAAATGGCAATTATGGCTCTAGCATCTCTGAGTTCTTCATCCTTTTGACCAACCATCTCTTCCAATGTAGCTTGTGACATCTCAAGATTTTCAATCTTCTCTTCATATGTGGCATATATTTTCAGAAGTTCATTCCTTTTTGTCTCACAAGATAGAAGTTTCCCATATAGGTCTTGCTGTCATTAGAGATCTTGATAACATTCTGCTTTGCTGTTGCAATTTCTCCTTTCAGCTTGACATTCTCGCTTTCACATGCTTTGAGCTTGAGAGTGAGTTTGTCATTGATCTTTGACAAATTCAGAGATTCATCGTAAAGCTTTTCGTAAGCTTGTTGTAGATCATCACCATCAATCTCATCATTTTCTTCTGATGTTTCATCATCTCCTTTTTGTTCCTCTTTCTTCTAGACCTTATCCAGTCGAGCAACTAAGGCAGGGAAGGTGATAGCTGATGGTGAAGATGACTCTCCTCTTTCATGAAATTGACTTAGAATGTCCCATGTATCTTTGGCCTTTGTGCAGTGAGCAATTCGTTGCCGTTCTTCGTCAGAAATTGCTTCACGAATGGTAGTAAGAACTCTCTGATTGCTCGGATTGTCAGTTCTGCCAACATCCTCTTCAATGGCTTGTCAGCCCTCAGGGTCGTAAGCTCTCAGAAACATCTTCATTCTGATCTTCTAGAACAAGTAATTACTCACATCAAAGGTAGGAGCACAATGCAGATTCTGACCACGAGCAAATTCCATTGGCTTTGAAGGAGGTTGAGTGACAGTAGACCAGAATGCCATGTAAAGTACTATCTCCGTCTTCACCAAATTTGGTTTCATCGGGTTCTTGCTCTGACCCGCTTTTATCATCCCAAGTCACTGTATAGACTTTCTTTCGGTTCTTTTTCGAAGGACATTCAAGAGCAATATGTCCAAACCTTGACATTCGTAACACTTGACCACTTGCCCCTTCACAATCTTCTTCTCAGTTTTTTGAGTAATTTTTGGTGGAAAAGTTTTTGGTTTTTCGTTACTCTTATCTTTTGAAATAGGGTCCTTGAAATTAAGCTTTTTTTCTTTAATTTTTTTTTTGAACTGTTTAGTAAACATAGCCATCATCTCGAACTCTAGATCAAACTTAATCTCAGGAGTTTTTGCAGTTTCATGAGCACTAGTGAAAGCCACAGTATCTTTTTGTTTTTTCTTAGAAATCTGGTGGGTTTCATAAGTCTGCAAGTTTCCAACCAACTAATCAAGCTTGAGGGTATCAACATCCTGAGCCTCCTCAATGACTGTCACTTTTGATTGGAACCTCTCGAGCAAAGACCTCAAAATTTTTCCAACAACCTTAGCTTCAGGAATTTTTTCACCGAGTGTGAAACAGGAATTCATGATGTCACTAAGTTTAGCATAAAAATCATCAAACGTCTCATCGTCACGCATAAAAAAAGTTTCAAAGGCTGAGGTGAGACGTTAAAGTTTTGACCTTTTAACAGAAGTAGTACCCTCGTGAATTGTTTCAAGAATATCCCAAGCCTCTTTTGCTACCTCACATGTGCAAATACGACGAAACTCTTCAGGCGTGACGGAGCAAAAAAGGGAATTGAGAGCCTTACTGTTCCAACTCGAGTTTTGATAGTTGAATGCATCCCATTTATCAAGGGGTTTGGGAATATCAACACCATCAATGGTGACAATAGGTTCACTCCACCCATAGATCACACGGTGTTAAACTTTCTCATCGATAGATTTTAAAAACGCTCTCATACGAGCTTTCCAATAAGAATAGTTTGTACCATCAAGTAACTGAGGTCTATAGGTTGAGTTACCTTCGTGAATTGAATCCATATCACCAATCACACAAAATCACAATTTTGATAAAAACGAAGAGTGACCTGCTCTGATACCAATTGAAAAACCTAAGTGATTCGTGATTATTGTGCCAATTCCCAACCAATTAAAACTCACAATCTAAATCATCAAACACATACGAACGTGATTTAGATTGTTATTTCAGAAACAATAAATAGATACAAACGATTTTTACATGGAAAAATCACTATTGGAGCACCTCCAATTGTGATTAAAAAACCTCAGGCGAAACGCCACAAATCAATCCACTACTGAAGAAAGAAAGATTACAAATACCAAACAAATTACCCAAGCGCTATCAATTTGTCTTCCACAATCTGTATATCTTTCACTGCAACCTTCATCTCGGAATTGATCAGATTGACGTTGAATCCACAACATCCATTGCCGAATCAATGACTGCATACGACATCAAACTCCTTCGATTACTCTGCGCTTGAATCTTCGGATTCCACTGAGAAGAACACTCTTAAAGAAGAACAACTAAACTCCTTGATTTGTGCTTATCAAAACATGAGTTCAATACTCAATCAAACATTAAGGAAAACTAGCAAAACAGCCCCAAAAGAAAACCCTAAAACTCTTAAAGAAGATCTAAAAAAATGTACCCTAGATTTGGAGCAACTTGCAGTTTTTTAGCTGCTGAAATCGTGAGGTCCGCTCGAGCGTAGGAATGGACGCTGGAGCGGGGACGCTAAAACGTGTGTTCCAAACCAGGGTTCACGCTCAAGCGTAAGTTCTTACGCTCGAGCGTACAATCACACCACGCAATATTTTTTCAGTCAAGCCAAAGTACTGCGATGGTGGAAACTCTGCTCGAGCGCCACGTTCCCCGCTCGAGCGGGAAGACCAAAAATAGAAGAAAATTACAACTCAATGAAATCCAAGTTTGTTCACGGAATTGACAATAAATAGGGTCCTAACAATCTATATGATCATAGTTGAGAGAGAGAGAGAGAGAGAGAGAGATGGATATTTCTTTCTTTTGGTCAAAAACATTTTTCCGTTTTAAGAAATGAAACTTCAAATAGTAACCTCAATTTTCATCAACCTAAGTTGGTTAGCCATGCTATTTTGTCCAGGTATTTGTTTGCTTGCATATTGATGGAATGGACTCTGACTTAATTTTGTAAGTATTGCATGTGTTGATTTGGTTTTTTCCCCTTTTTTCTGGGTTTTAATCCCTGTAGTATGGCAGAGATAGCTCTCAAAGATCTGAACACACTACCTATCTCTGAGAGGAAGAATGAAAGCTCTAGCAAGGGTGGCTTTACCAAGCCTTATTCTGAGCATAGACTTGATGAAAGGAATAAGAAAACCACTGCCCCCTTGGTTGAAACTTCCATCAATGGAGATGAAAGTCTGAAATTTGGGGCAGAGGTGGTTAACACAGAAGTGGAATACATTGAATCTGAGAATTTGAATGATGTAGAAGATGTGGATATGAGTTTCAAGGAAGGAGTGCATTTGTTGATTTCTCCTCACAATGCTTGGCTGAAACTTTTGAAGTATATTGAATCTAGTTCTGATGAATTTTGATACATATTTTGTTATGGTCTCATTGATATCATCATGTCAATGCATTTCTCTTTTTTTATTTTTTAATGTGTTGAAAACAAAATCAGTGAAAGACATGTTAAAATACCTATATATATATATATTATAGTAGATGGATAATGTGTTTTGGAGCAAAACCATTGAAAGTTATGTTAAAAAGTAAAAATCATTTATTTACAGTAGCTGGTTATATTTCAGAAACAAAACCGGTCATGCCTTCAACACACGAAAAAAAAAAAAAAAAAAAAGTGGCCCGGTACAGGTACGGGTACGGTACGGGTACAGGTAAGATGTGACCCGTGTCCGATCCGCTCATATCTGATCCGTTAGTTAAATGGGTAGTTTTGAGCTTCTTTTTTTTTTTTTTTTTGGCGAGCGAATTCTGGAAAGCAAGATGGGTGTTTTGGGCCGGCCTAGATATAGATTATTTAGTGTGAAATTTAAGAAGGGAGTTGATGAATTTCGTGCTCCGCATTAACGATAAAAAGTCATATCGAGAAATCTACAAGCAATATTATACTCACACTTCGTTTATTTTGAATAAAAAAAAAACAAAATTTATCAAATATTTTTCACGGTAAGTCAGTAAAAATGTTTTTTGTAAAAAAAAAAAAAAATTTGAGGTGAAAATATTTTTTACATTTAAAAGATGAAAAATATTTTTCTCAACTAAAGTATTATTATCAATATCATACCACTATGCTACTACCACCACCACCCCACCTCCATCACTGTCCCCTTCCACCGCCACTATTAACACAATACTTTCAAGATCAGAGTGAAATATTAAAAAAAAAAAATATTTATAAAAAAAAAATAATAATAATAATTCTTGGAAATAATTTTTTTATGGAACATTTATTCATAAATCTCTCTTCACCTATTTATGTTCTATTTAGTCAAAATTATTTTCTTATGTTCTAATAAGTCCTATGGGTTACATAGTTACCAAAATACCCCTAATAATGTTCACATTGACCATGTGAATGTTCTGTGATATGAACAATCATACTGTCAATGTGAATGTTCACACCGTCAATAAGAACATTTAAATGTCAATAAGAATATTCACATTGTAAAATATAAATATTCACATCACCAAATTGCTAACTATTCCAAAATATTTTTAAGGGTAAAATTGTCCATAATATATCTTAAATATATGGATTAGGATTTGGTGAATCAAATGCCCAAATCATAAGACTTATTGAAATACAAGAATATGTTATGGACTAATCGAGATACAATTACTTGAAAAAGAATTTCCTAATAAATCACCATTTAAAAAAAAAAAATATTATGTCCAAAGTTCAACCGTTTTTCTTTTCTTCTTTTTTCCTTATTCATTTATTTATCAGTAACGCTATGCACACAAAAGACCAAACACAGAATCAAAATAGAAATTGTTTCACCGGAAGACCGGCCGAACGACTGCTCGGACGACCGGAAGAAACCATGACAGTCGCGGTGGACAAGCTCTGGCCAAACGACCAGATGCACAGTTTTTGTATTCGAATCTCTATTCGATTCTCTGTGCGCCTAGACTTTTTGTTTATTTATTGTCAATACTTCAAGTTCAATCGAAAAGTACACAGATTATAAATGTGGTATGGATTATATTTAAAATAAATCTCAGTCACAAGATGAATTTTGTATGTACTTTTGGTGTTTTATTTTTGAGAATCAATATTGTTGTTAATAATAATAATAATTATAATAATAAGAAGAAGAAGAAGAAGAAGAAGAAGAAGAAGAAGAAATTACAACAATAAAAAAAATTTCAGGATTTGAATATTGTAACAAAATAAATTTTTAATTTTATCAATTTAAATCCTAATATTTTTTTTCCAATATAAACCATTTGTTCATTTTCGTTAATTAAAATTGATGAGAAAATATATTTTAGTCACTAAACTCAATGTATGTGTATAAAGAATGTTTAAAATACCCGTTTCAATTGAGTTTAATGATTAAAATACTTTTTTTTGATAATTCTACTTGACAAAAATATACAAATATTTAGGTTAAAAACAAATCAAAAAATTAAGATTTAAATTGATAAAAATTAAAAATTTATTTTAATACAAAGCTCAAACTTTTAGATCTTTTTAAAAATAAATTTCCCTAATAATAATAAATATATCGGAAAACTTTTGAGGCTCCCTGTAAATACAGGCCAACTTTTGAGATCGGAAGTTGAATTTGGGTTGGGTTTAAGGAAAAATGCAAGCCCAACCTAGTTCAATTCAACTAGATAATGCTACACAAACTAATCAAAAAAAAAAAAAAAAAATTCTTCAAACTATCATATAAATTAATGTGCCACCTATCATGTTATCTCGTTGCAAAAACTAAGATTTATTTATTGTATGTGATGCCACTTTGCAAGGAAAATAATTAAGAAAAAGTTTATTTGTGTAGTATATTTCAAACTTTTATTTGAGGGATGAATTTGGTTTTGTGGTCGATTACTCCTCCTCAAGATGTCCAATTATATAAGGATTTTATTTATTTATTTATTATTGTAAGATCAAATGTGATTTTGTCCTCTAAATTTCTAAATAAGTTAATGAGTAGATCAAATTGAAATCAATTAAGAAGCATACTATGAAATTTGTCACAATCAAAATGTCAAATTAAAACTACCCAAACCATGGATGGAGCTGCTAAAGGTAATCCAAGTAAAGCCAATGGTGGTGGCCTAACCATGAACTGTTGTCATTGCATTGGTGTTGTGTACAGTATAATAGCGGAGTTGTGGGCTCTTAAAGATAGGTTGCAATTTGCTTTGGACTGAGGAATTACCAGATTGAAAATTGAAGCAATACAACAATTTATCAAGCAAGAACTTAGCATGTGTCATCAACTCAGCAATCTTTATTTACGATTATAGGTACCTCTTGTATTGCTTATGGAACCCCTCTATTTAATCATGTCTATGGGAAAGTGAACAAGTGTGCGCATACTATCTCCAATATAGGAGACCAGTTGGAGGAAGATTTTTAATTTTTTTCCCTCTATCCTTATGGGTCCCTTTGTTTTCTGAGTTAGATTAGATGGAATTGTTAGTATGGAGACTGTTAGCAAGGAGATTGTTAGTGAGGTGATTACGAAAAATTATGTTTGTCTGTAATATATTTTAGTGAGGGGATTAACTATATAAAATACTATAAATACCCTTTGGTGATATATTTAATATTAAAAATTATATTTTATATATATATATATATTTTTCATACTCTATTATTTTAATTATATATATAATGACATAATAACCCCCCCCCCCAAAAAAAAAAAAACACAACACAACACACAATATGGGCTAAATTTTCTTTTTCTCAGCTAATTCCCTCACTAGATTTGAAACCCAACCTTTGGGGTCTTTTCTAAGGGAAATTCTACTTACACCACAATTTTATCTCCTTACGCTTATTTTTCTCATTACACCATTAAGAAAAAATTGAAATTCTCTTTACACCCTTTATAATACCAAAACTAACACTAAATTAAACCCTTTTCAAAACCCCTATAGATTTTTCTCATTATGCCTATTTTTTTTGAATTACTCTAGTGTCATGTTATTGAACAAACTATATTTATCCAGTTATCTATTGTCGCACATTTATATATTCACTTTACTTAAAAAATCATTTAAAAAAAAATTATAATGGGTCTATTTGGTTATACATTGCCAAACAAATTTGAATTATTCCAGTATCATGTTAGATTTGTCTAACCATCTGTTGCCACACCTTTATAGATTCACTTTTCTTAAAACATGAAATATCTATAAACATATGAAGTGGGCAAACATCAATAGCCCATTAACAATGCACTACTAGCCTTAGTACAATGAGTAGAAGCATAATCTTTCAAAACAAAAATAAAAAATCTCAGAAAATAAAATTGAAAATATCTGGCAATAAGATACCAGACATGTACTTTTTGTTCGACAGTAGATCATTGAACAAACTTTTTATGTTCGGTAGTGTAACGCCCCCAAATTAATTAAATTTGATTAATCCGAAATCTTACCATACCAAACAATAACATTAATCCCAAAAGCCCTCTTTTCCATTGAACTATATATCAAATATTAAAATTTCCATATTTTTGTCTTAGTTACACCAACATTAATATAGTTTAAGAATCTAGAGGATAAAAATAATAATGCCTTAATGGCGTACAAACATTAAGGCAAGGCCTTGTTATAACAAAATGGACACACAGTCCCAAAACACATATGCTCAGAGCTTCCACAAAACACATCCATGAGCCTTTGTGCCCCAACAAAACAAAAAAGTTCACCTCCTTCTCATTGGGGTGATTGCACATCACCGATTTCTGAAATTATTAGATAGGAATAAGCTAGATGCCTGCCAGAAATACTTTTAACAAAATAGCTAATTATTTGAAAATCCATATGGCATTATCACAATCAAAACATTTTCTTGTTCAACTCATGTTAAAGATTTAAGCAACGAAACTTAGATATTATAATTTTTATGAAAAATCACATTTCAACACCGGGGGTAAATATGCCATGAAGCTCTTAGGAGCAGTCCGAATGCATACATACGTACATACATATATATATATATATATATATATTTATATTCAAATATCCCTATATTTACTGGTTATTAATATGGCGAGGAATGGGCACCCAAAATCATCTGTTTTTCTACTTTTATTGACTACAGTACAGCAGGACCAGCGGACACCTAAAAAAAATATTTCCCCACGTTTGTCTGGCAATAAGCTCAAGACAATGCAATTGGGCACCTAGACTTTCCCCACGTGAGTACCAACAACACACACCGTTTTCCAAAACCAACTTTCTACCCGGACTCCCACGCTATTTACCACTCCCTCAAATAACATTTCCAAGGATTTATATATTCATGAGAACAAAGGTAAATATCACTAGTTAAATAATTGAAAGTATTATGGAGAAACAATTTTCATATTTCAAAAGAAAATCTCAAAAGCTTCAAATTTCATAAGGCACAAATCAAAATGCATCTCAATCTCACAATTCAATCATAAATTTAAAGAATTAAAATTTAATTCTATTTAATTACATCATTGTTCAATTTCAAGAATTAAGGTTTTCATTAAATTTGGGGCTTTTGCCCCTCCATCATATTAAATGCTATTTTTCAACTAAAGTTTTCATAATCCACAAACATTAACATAAATTTTTGAGAAAATATAAGAGAAATTCCATTTTTTGAAATCAAAACCTGATCTTTGTAAACTCAAACATCAATCATAAAACCAATGTCACAATAATACCAAATATACATCCTCAAAGTAAAAAGATACAAAGTTAAAAGTAATCCTACTGTAACGCCCTCAAAATAATAACTTTAAACCCATTAAATAAGACATGCATTGATATTCAAAAGCTTCACATTCTTTCATTTATCAGAGTTTCATTACAAAAAGTATTACATGTTAACAACAAAAGCAAATGCCCTATGGGCTTACATCTTTCCAAGTTAACACTTGGTTACAACAAAAGAGTACTAACTCAAACACGTTAAGCCCTTGGCTTGAATTTACATGTAATACATCAAAAGTAAAACAACAAAAAAGTCCGCCTCTGGCCTCCCAAGCTACGTCCTTGGAGGTGGCATGCTACCTGTACCTGAAATGATATTCCCATATAGGGTGAGCCACAGCCCAGTAGAAATACACTAAACCAACCATGAACAATGACTAAAAGATTAGCAACTGATAGATGGTCAACACTGACACTTCCATTTACATCTCCCTACGTTACCATGACAGCCAAGTCTATGTTACAATTCACTTTTCATTTTTGTTCAACTTTGAGTTTGAAAACAAGGCTCAGTACTCTGGCCAGAACGTTTGATGAGATTATAGTTCATCACTAGAACACTTTCGAAATCCAAGGTGGATACACATTATGGTGTTGTATCAATAACACATAAACTACTCCCATACTTCGCAAACAATGATGATATACATTTTAGTGCTATATCAAATCAAACAAACTTTTCAATAGATAAGCATATGAGCTATATCACTACTACAACAGATAAGCATATGAGCTGTATCAACACTTCAACCGATAAGCATATGAGCTATATCAACATTCCAACAACCGGTTTAGAGGTACATCCCCCATCTTCCCCTAAACCATTAACCGGTTTAGAGGTACATCCCCCATCTTCCCCTAAACCGTGGAGTACATCCCCCATCTCCTCCCATACACAAGTAATGCATATAAACACAGAATCACATATGCAATCAATCAATACATAAAATTAATGTATTCTATCAACCGACATGCTCTATGACACATCCAATTGATTAGTTTTAGTTTGCCTAATCATCAAGCATTGTCTACAACAATCAACACTACCCTCCACCGGTAGCCCAAAGCAATTATTTCTAAGCAGGAAATAAATGCACAATGGATATTCAATCGACATTTCAATTCGGTGAGTGATAAATAATTCAACTACACCCTTTAACCCCATGCACTCCCAATCTCAACAATTCCATTTCATTTCCTCATTTCCCACAATTAATTATCTCAATTAATTAAACAATGTAATTAGGTCAATTTCCATAATTACCATCACCACCCTTAGGTCCCATTTTCATCAATGATTCAACATTTATTCCATTTCTCTATACCAAACATGCATCTAGGTTTATTACAAATAAAACCCTAACTTTTGTAAAATAACACAAAAGGCCCAAACTTTCACAAAATTACCAAACCAACCCCAACATCTCAAATTACCAAAATTTAAAGACAAAATCCATAGAGAGGAGTAGGATATCCCTACCTCAAATTCAGAGCTCCAAGGGAGAAGATGAGTAAAACTCAGAAGTGCTCCAAATCCCAAATTTCTCAGATCTCAACAAAGCCCTCGACGATCAACACACTTCTTACAAAGGCCCAAGGTGAGGAAAACACTCTAGGTAGATCAATCCTAAGAGAGAAGTTCGGTTTTAGAGTGAGGTGCTCTCCAATGGAGGTTTTGAAAAAGTAAGAGAGAGAAAGGAAATCAAAAAGTGATCAAAAAGGTGGTTTCACGAACTGATATAAAAGCAGGTCCGCTCGAGCGTACAACACCCCGCTCGAGCGTACAGACACAGGTTCACGCTCGAGCGTCCAAAGATCCGCTCGAGCGCCGGGTGCACTCTCCCAGAATTTTCTGCAGACGACCAAAATGCTGAGAGAAGGAAATTCACGCTCGAGCGTCCAAACTGCCGCTCGAGCGGAGAGGCAACAACAAAATCCCGCTCGAGCGTCAAATCGCCGCTCGAGCGGAGAGACCAAAACCTGGGCAAAATTTCTAAGTTTTAAAACACGACCCACTTATTCCCAACCTGCCCAACACAACCCAAAATTCTAATTAAAAGAGTAAGGGATAGAAATGAGGATAAGATAACAACGAATCTACGGAACCGAGTCCAGATTATAGTTAAACAACAACAGGAAATATCGGGACCGCTATACCTACCTCCAAGATGAAAGTAGAGAAGCTAGATCAAGAAGATTCCTTCGAAAAATCCAAAATCCAATCTGTCAAAATGTTGATCTTTGCTTGTTCTTCACCTTTAATGCAAGATCTATAGTGGATTCTTGGTGAAAAATAGATAAAACCTGTGGCAATTTTTTTTAGAAGACCACTTGAGCGGTGGAAAGACCGCTCAAGCAGAGATAAGGTTCTCCTAGTAGTTTGTTTTGCAGGTCGAGGGACCGCTCGAGCAAACATGAGGGCTTCCCAGTATCTCGTTTTGCAGATAGAGATACTAAGAGGTCTCGTTCACCGCTCGAGCGATTTGCGCAGCAGCTCAAAACCCATTTTTTAGATAATTTCTTTCACTTTTCTTTTTCTATCTTCCTTCCTCTGTCACTAATTCTGAAAAACCCTAGAATTCTCTCCCTGCATATCTCTTATTTTACTAAGTTTAAAGCCTAAACATATCTCCCTGTACTTTTGAGACAAACTTGCATAATTTAAGGGAAATCTTTGACTTTGGTTACAAACTTATATATATATATATATATATATATATATAAATGTATATATACATTGCACTTGTAACTAGGTTGGTTTGATTAAGATAAAACCCTAATGTGATGACCAGTTCAAAACTGTCTCGTTATGTTAGGTAAGTTGTTGTTGGAAACTCTTTCTCAAAATTTTTGGTTGTATTTGTTTCAATTCCGAGTTTTCACTCATTTCGGAGGGGGCGAGGTCGGCTCCAGAGTGTCGGGAGAGAAGCCGAGGATTTTCTGGGCTAGAGGGCCAGGGCCGCACATGCGAGAAATAGGGGAAGGCTGTGTGCAAGACTGCATTATATGCAGGTGCGGGAGAGGCCGCACGTGCAGAAGGCTGCTCTGCATGTGCGGGAGAGGGCACCGTATGTACGGCCCAACGAGTGAAATGCCTCTTTTTTTGTGCTTTTCAGCTATATTTTGAGCATTGGTGCCTTTTCGTCTCATTTGCTGAATATATATCTCTCTCTCTCTATAATCTTTTCTCTCTTTTTCTCTCATCCCTCTCTACCCAAACCCTCAAATGTTTACATCTTCTTTTGATCCCAAAAATCCATTGAGATTTTGGTACTAGTTCCTTATACCAAAACGACGAGCATACTGAGGGCTTCGTCTTGACCGGAGGAGATCGGATTCCTGTGAAGTTGATTTTTTTTGGCTTTTCTCCTTTTCTCTCTTTGAGGTAGGGATTTCTTTGATCTTTTTCAATACCTCGTCTATAGATAGACATATGGTAAGTTTTTATTACATGAAAACCATGTTCGTTATGGATTTTTTTTAAAAAAAATCATGAAAGGGGATCTAAGATTGGATCTTGAGGTTGAGATTTGGGAAATTGATTGTCGTTGGGTTAATTTGGGAAGTGGTCTAACATGTTCATGTTTAGAGAGAGGCAAAACCCAAATTTTTGAAAAGATGCTTAATGGGTAAAAAGGGTTGAAATTGTGGAATAATCATGTTATGCATTAAAGGATTTAAATAATGAATTGTTGATTAATTAGAGATTAATCGGGTCTCATGAATTTTAGCATTTATCTTGTGTTGGGCTATTCATAGTTAAGAATAACTAATTGGTAAATTGTAAATTGTAAAAAGGGGGTTAATCATGAGATTAACATTTTGGGGTTATACTCTTGTTAAGTTGAAATCGAGTGGGTGATGACTTTGATATCCATGTTTTTAATTTAATTTTTGAAATGAAAAGAATGGATTGGGACAAAGGGTGGAGAATGTAACTTGGAAAATAAGATAATTGATTTTGAAATGGAAGAATGAAATGATAACACTGTGTGAATTTCAGAAATTAACTTGAGATTGGATTACAAATATTTTATTCTACTATTGTTGTAGTTGGATCTAAAGTCTCATAAGAGTTAGATTATTATTAATGTGTGAGTTGAATACAAACATTTAGAGGTTTTGTCCTTGGTCATCAGTAGAGGATGACATTGTTGTGTTGAATGGTCTATGTGTATGCATTACACTTGTTGGTTGTACTTATTCATGTTGTGATGGTTGGTAACGTGTACTGTGCTGAGAATGAGAGGTACCATTACCTTCCAGCTAGCACCTGGAGAATTGGCTGCGCTGAGAATGAGGGGTACTAGGACCTTCCAGCTAGCGCTTGGAGAACTTGGCAGAGGTACCATTACCTTCCAGCCCGTGTCTGGTAAATTGGCATTTCATTGTGGAAAGGTGTATCCTTGGCTTACCGTGCTTAAGGCAGGTATAACAAAACTTGTTTATTATTATTGTCTCAGTGTACTTAGGTATATCATGGGTTATGATGGTTGTGTTTCTGGAGGGCCGAGTTGCTTCATTTGTTGAGTAGAAAGTTGTTGGTTGCTTGTTGTTTTCCTTTTGTACTAAAGATATACATGCATAGACATGAATGTGTTGAAAATGGACGTGAGTACTGTATTGAGATTGTGAAGGATGCAAAAGACATCGGATACTTGTGAAAATGTTTTGAAAAGGCAAATCAAGTGTAAGTTCAGAAACTGAGAGAAAATATAACGGGTTTGATGGAATTGTGTTTAGGAAATTGTCGTTGTCATATGAATTTGGAAAAAGGGGTAACAAGAAGAAAGAAAAGTGAAGATGCTTAAGTCATAGAATGAAATGAATGATTTTGAGAAAAGGTCTTTTATACGTATATTTCTGTATAAACCATCACATTATTTATACAGTATGAGACTAAGCATTCATGATCATAGTTATCTGTAAGTTGCTATTGTTTAGGATCATGTTGAAATTCCTACTGGACTTTATGTTCATCTCACGTTGCTAATCCTTTTTTAGGTGAACATCGAGGAGTGTTTCAAGGCCATGGGTCTTCTTTACCTGTTGGCCACGGGGCCTTTTATTTGTGGGCGGAATGTCATTGATGTAAAAGGGTTAAACCCTTTCTTTTACCTTGGAGATGTAAGCCTACGAAAATTTATTTAGTTATGTACATGTTGCATTTAATTTGCATTCGGATGAGAGAATCTTTATTTATTCTTACTCGTTGATGTAAAGAGTTTTTTCGCATGTTGTCTCTGAAATTGAATTAACTTAATGAATCTGGTAATGGCTCCAAGTAATAAAAATGGGGGGCATTACACCTAACAAGATCATGCTTAGGTACTTAATTAAGGCCTCTAATCATCCACTATGCCATTGAATTCAAACTAAATCTAAAATATTCAATCCAATTCCAACCAATAGGCATTTTGGACATTTTGCACCAATTTTATTATAAAAACAACCCCTCCCTTAGCATTTTACACACAAGAACACACACACAAATACTTCATTCGGATGGAAGAAAATAGAGGGAAGAGAGTGAGCTTGGTAGAGGATAGGAGAGAAAGAGAAAGTTGCTAGCAATTCAATCAAGCCGCAAGTAAGCCACAACACAACTCTTTATTTTATTTTCCTTTTTCAAATACATGTCATTAGATTCTTGAAACTATATTTTAAGATGTGTTTTAATGGTGTTCATGTGTTCAAAGTGCATGAATTGGGCTTTAATCCTTCTTCCATTCGTATTTCATCTTAATAGATGCAAAACTACTTTTTTCTTCCCATATCTCACATTTTTGTAAAGGCATACCATCACTATAAAAATATGAGTTATTGATACATTATTTAGTATGTTTTCATCACAAAATAAGTGGAAAATTTCTCTTAGTTGGCCTCTTTTCTCACAAATCTTCTTATTTTGCGTATTGTCCACAAAAAATCTGTTTTACAGCCAACTTTTGAAAATTCTAGAAAATGTAGAAAACTCTTCTAGACTGCACCTTTACATAAAAATCTTCCTGAAGGATCTATCTTTCAAGGAAAATTGGTTTCATTGAAAAAGAGTGAGCGGTTTGTAAGAAAATCTAATTTTCGTAATGGTTGACGAATCTAGACAGCGCTGGAGTGTTTCTTATATAACTAAAAATTTGGAAAAGTTATTCTATTTTTGCAACATGTTCTGAAAACTAGATTAAATTCTCTACGAACTATAGGAAGGCCGAGCTCAGAAAAAATCTAGGATAGCCCTTTTTATTTTAATCTTTAACTGGTACTGAATCTAAAATTTAGTTTTGCATGAGTGCTTTATGCTCGTGTTTATGAATATGCTTATTTGTACATGATCATGTATTGCTATGAGATTGCATATGTAATGGTTATGTACCTTTTATTTTAGTCCTTCTATGGTGCTCACACTTATGCAAATCTAGAAATTTATATTCTTTTGTGAAATTATTCCCTTAACTAGTTGAATATGCCTAGAGCTACTTTTGCCTATGTGAATCTCATGTGTTGTAACTTTATTTCCTTCCATTTGTGCTATGTAGTTGTTCATACTTGTGCAATAGATGTTGTTTCAAGAGCATGTCCTAACTCTGACTTAAATTATCTAACTCAAACGGGAAACATAATGGGTGGTAATGGGTTTGCGAATTTTTTGGACAAGTTACTAAGATATTGATTGGTTGATGGGATGCGTTCCCAATTTGAAAGAAAAGTCTTGCACAAGTGGTTTTTGGAACCCTTGAACAGAGCGGTTGTATTCGGACCCTAGGTATTTTGGTGTAAGAAGGGATTTGGGCAAAGCCCATTATTACCGTCTCTTTTGAGGCCCTGCGGTTGGCGTTACGCGGTATATAACTGTTGGTAGGCATCCAAGGTAAGTTCTGCAACAAAGCAGCAAAAGAGGGGGCATATCGAATAATCTGCGTCCGATTCTTGTGGTTGGGAGGACGAAGTCCCTTTGGGGGATTTCTAGTTTACTAAAAACTAACCTTTTAACCTTTGTTATCTACTTAAATGTCATGTTTCTTTCTCCATTGTCGTAATTGTCATTGTGTATTGAATTGGAAAAAGGGGACGGGGTGTGTATGCGTTTACTGGGCATTCAAAACTCATGGCATATCATGCCAGGTATTAAAGACTATTATACCGGTTAAAGACAAAGCTGAAGCATTTGAGGACATACGGCTACCCTAGGAGGATTAGAAACTAGTTTATAAAGGTGTTTTGAGATTGTAAGTGATAGATCCCATGTCATATTTAAGACATGATTTTGTAATTATTATATAATTACACATATCTTTGTACTACCTATTCCTTTTTTTATCGACGACTCATGTAGACCGTGTGTTAATATTTTGTTAAGATTTGTCAAAAGGTAGATTTGCTATCTAAGATGGTTGGACTTTGAAGGGAGGCTATATTGACTCCTCCGACCTTCTTGGGATCTTAGTTGGTTATTAACCCAAGGACTCATTAGTGACGTTTCCTATTTTGTAATCTTTGATAAACACTGTATTTATGTGTTAATATATTCAATGATGTTCCTGATTTTTGGGTCATCACATAAATTATTGCTATTATATTATTCAAGTGAGTTAGATTATAAGATTGCTCAATTAGAAATAACTCAAAAATTAGTTTTGAAATAGTCATTAATATTACATTATCTTGAAGATTTGTCACTTTCAACTAGAAAGGAAATTGCAAATAGAGTGTTGCTATTAACACCCCATCAATTATTTTGGACCCTCTATTTTTTATTTTTTATTTTTTTGTTACAATAATAACATCAAATGAAATTACTAAAAATGATATCAATAATTTTAGGACACTCCATCTCATAATTAGGCTCACATACTTACTACATCATGAGTTAGGATTTATGAGAGCACCCCACCTTCATCACCACCCATCCATCTTTTCCAAATTTCACCTTCAAAACCTATCCACCCTTAAAACCTTGAAAACCCTTTGGCGGCAATATTCCGGTGGCAACCATTTGATTGCTTACACTTCTCCGGCAAGGACAATGACTGAAAATTTTTCCGACAGCCACAACTCCATGAGACGAGAGGAGTACAACAATGAAAAACTCAAAAAAGGTTCATAACTTTGATGGTGTTCTTAGCTTGGATGAGATTGGCCTTGTAAGGGTAAGTTTCTTGAAAAAAATGGCAAAAATAATTAAAATTATTCGTCATTTTCTTGGGACTAAACTCCCAAACATATGACCAAAATTCGGGAACACAGGCCCAAACATTGTTTATTTGTTCAAGAATAGGTAACCAAACATTTCTTATTTGTTCAGGAATAGATAACCAAATCAACAGCAGAAGCAGACAAACAAAAGAGGTCGGATCACCTTTGGGTCGGGGGATCAACCCGTGAGTGAAATCTTGCCCAATTTTGCACACATAGAGAGCATACAAGTACAATGAGACCATGGATAAATGATAGAAAACCAACCAAAGATGTCACAACCCAAACCCGCCCCTATAGGTTTAACATCGTAACCGACCAGTAATCCTTGGACTACCGAAGGCCTCTGAACAGATTAACAAGATTAAGGGGCTAGCGGAAGCAAATACATAAATATAGTTGTAATGAGTTGTGCTGACTTATATGAAACGGAATATTTAAAACTTTATATACATAATCAAAAGTCAACCATACATTATACCCACACACATTACAGTATTTTAAGTCCAGCCAACAGAATTAAATCAAGTCATACATATACACAGAACCAACAAGACTTGAACACAGGACAGTTCGGGAACCTCCACGTGAGGCACAATGGTTGGCTGACAACAGAACACAGATCCAGACAAAAGCCTTCAGACTCGGGCTCCAGAATGCTCACCTATACATATATATACACACAATGAGCTAAAGCCCAATGAATAACATTATGGTAAAGGGATTAGCGAATGAAATCTGAATATATCATAAGCAGAAAACAAACCAGAGCATAATCATTCTCATATCAGAACATAATAATGGTACATCCCATAGAACACATCACAGAACGTCTTCCGACTAGAGTAATTGGTTCCGGATATCGATTAAACACATATCACCACAATGAAATGGCTAACGAGATCTCGTAATTACTAGTATGTCATGGACCCGCATTTTCATGCCGTCCCCCATGACTTGGGACTATCTATGGATGCCATAATAGATTTCAAACTTGGGATATTCGTTCACGTGAACAGATATCATTTCAGAAATCATAGCTTATCACATTTCATTTGGAACATAATTCATATCAACATATCTTTACAGAAATGTTACTCACAGTGGTTCCCGTAAATGGTCAATCAATCCTCGAGTCTTAACCTACAACCACAAAATACATAGCACAAACATGTCTTATCATTACACATTCAAGTGGCCATTAAGGCTTAGCTTTCATTACATTGGTTCTTGTTCTTTCTTATCACAATGCCTAAACACACACACACACACACACACACACACACACACACACACACACATATGAAATTCCTTGACTTAGTACATTCATTCCTTAGTGTGTTTCTAATCCATAACCTCATTATCAAAGCTTAATTAGGTCTTAGGAATGCCTAAGATGCAATGAGGATGCCAAAACATGAATTGGAACACTTAGTCAAATTTTCTGAAAATGAGGTCTACGCTCGAGCGTGGGTTTCCCCGCTCGAGCGGACATGCAGACAATGAAGCTCCACTCGAGCGTGACTTTCCTCGCTCGAGTGGACTGTAAACTCTAAAAAGTACTGGGTGCAAGGTTTTCACGCTCGATGGGCGCTCGACCCACGCTCGAGCGTGGTGCATGAATTCAGGGTTCACGCTCGAGCGTGAAAGTCCCCGCTCGAGCGTGGGTCAAATTTCTGAAAAATCCAGATTGACCTCCCAAGCTCAAAACTCGAATTCAACCATCCAAAACACATCTCTTGGGCCCTAAAACTTGAGATAACATAGTAAACTTGTAAAAAATGAAGAATTTAGGATAATTTCATAAAATCATGGCCCAAGAGTTTGTTAAAAACTCACAATCTCAACTTAAAACATGATGAATGTTTATGAACACAACATGCATGAATTTTTCTTGTATCAAACCTCTCAAAACATGATCAAACACCACAAAACAACTTAAAACTTGATGATTTCCCCAAATGAAGATGAATTTCAAACATGCAAGAGAGGATTCATGGAAATCATGCTCAATTTGTAAGAAAATGTACATGCATGCATGAATTAACTCTAAATTCAACATCTTTGGTCCAATTCTTGTACACAATCACAAATTCTTCTAGAAATGATCTACTTGATGGTTAAAACTCATAATTAAGTCTTAAATCCTTACCTAGAGTCTTGAATTACTCTTGTTCTAGCACAATCTTTGACCAATTCAAGCTATAGCCTTCAATTTCTCTTTAATCTCTTCCTTTCTCTCTCTAGAATTGCACTCTCTCTCTCTTTCTCTCTCTAAAATGAATCTCCAGATTTTTTACACTCAAGAATGAGAGGAATGAGCTCAAATGAGCTTAAGGGCTCATATAGATAGTTATGATGCTAAAATCCATTAATTAAAACATAAGGCCAAACGCAACTTAATGAATCGTTATGAATCAATTTTTAATAAAACTTGCCATATGGTTTTAAAATTTTCAAATAACATATTGGTGGAGTCAATTTTAATTTCGGATGCCGATAAGGCTTTTAATTTATATATTAAAGCGGAATTCTAGACAGATATTTCTACAAGTAACAGATAGTAAGCCAAATATCATGCAAATCACATAATAAACCCATAATTTATTTTATTCACTTAATTAACATCCTTAATTACCGATTAGTGGCTAATTGTGGATCGGGGTTATTACAAAAGAAGCATGAAAATGAATAGTGTTGTGTGTGTGAAATGAGGTAATAGAAAAAAGAATCAAACAGATTGACAAATCTCGTAATGAAGCATAGAAAAAACTTCTTAATCGCCTGTGACGCCCCAAATTCTACACTAAGGGTTGTAGTCAAGGGAAAGTCACTAGCGAGTCCTACGGCCAATGACCTAGTAAGATCCTAGATTGTCGGAGGAGTCAAATTAGTCTCCCTTCTAAGTCCAGTTTTCTTAGGTAGCACATTACCCTTTTAACAGATCTTAAAAGGCATTGACGCAAAGTCTCGTAAGCAACGTAGGAAACAAACATACACCCTGTCCATATTTCCCAATCTAATACACAATTGCAATTACAACAATAGGTGAAAGAAACATGATATTCAAATAAATAACAAGGGTTACATGGTTAGTTGTTAGTAGTCTAGAAATCCCCCAAAGCGATGCCATCTTCCCAACCACAAGAATCAGACGCAGATTATTCTGTATGCCCCCTCTTTTGCTGTTTTGCAGACCTTACCCCAGATGCCTACCAACGGTTACATACCGCGTAGCGCCAACTGAGGACCTCAAAAGAGATGGTAAAATAGGGCCTTGCCCATTCCCTCCTCACACCAAACCACCTAGGGTTCGAATACAACCGCTCCGTTCAAAGGTTTCGAACAACCACTTGCACAAGACTTTAACTTTTCAAAAGGAACACATAACTTTAACTCATAACAATATGGATATGATCGAAACCCCAATAGTCGCCCCATTAAGTTTTCCGTTTAGATTAACGTGTTAAGTTAGTTAGTACAAACAAGTAACAAAGGAATAAATTTGCATAAATGTGAGCATCATCGAAGGACTAAAATAAAAGGTATATAATCATGACATATGTAATATCATACCAAGGCATAATCATATATTAATAAGCATATTCATGAACACAAGTGCATAAAATACCAATGCAATACAAAATTTTCAGATTCAGTACCACTTAAAGATTAAAATCAAAAGGGCTATTTCAAATTTTTCCCAAACCTGGCCTTCCGTTTCTAGATTTTTAGTTATTTAAGAAACACTCTAGCGTTGTCCAAATTCGTCGACCGTTATGAAAATCGGATTTTCTTACAAACCACTCCCTCTTTTTTAATGAAACTAATTTTCCTTGAAAGGTAAATCTTTAAGAAAGTTTTTGACATAAAACTGAGGTCCAAAAGAGTTTTCTAAATTTTTCTAGAATTTTTGAAAATTGGCTGTAAAACAGAGTTTTCCTACACAATACTCAAAATAAGAAGATTTGTGAGAAAATAGGCCAACTACGGGAAATTTTTCACTTAGTTTGTGATGAAAACATACTAAATAATGTATTAATAACTCATATTTTTAGAGTGATGGTATGCCATTGGAAATAATGTGAGATATAGAAAGAAAAAGGTAGTTTTGCATTTATTAAGAGAAAATATGAATAGAAGAAGGATTAAAGCCCAATTCATCAACTTTGAACACATGAACACCATTACAACACATCTGAAAATGTGATTTTAAATCTCTAATAACATGTATTTGAAAAGGAAATAGAATGAGAGATGGTGATGTGGCTTACTTGAGGCTTGGTTGATTTGCTAACAAGACCTTCTCTTTCTCTCCTTTCTTCCACCAGCTCACTCCCTTGCCCTCTCTTTCCCTCAGCTGAATGGGGTGTTTGTGTGTGTTTTCTTGTGTTCAAAATGCTAAGGGACAGGTTGTATATTTACTAAAATTGGTGCAAAAGGTCTAATGTACCCATTGGTTGGAAATAGATTGGATATTTTGGATTTACTTGGAACTTAATGGAATAGTGAACGATTAGAGGTCTTAATTATACAATTAATCATGATCTAGTTAGGCTTGGGTTAGGATTGAACTTAGGGTGGAGGCATGGTTCCATGTTTTTGGGGTACAAGCAAGTTTTTTCCATAAATTCATGGATATTGTTTGAAAAAGTTATATTTATTTCACTTCCCTAGGGTGGCCCGCCATGTGAGGGGATTTGAGGGAATTATTTTATTTTTTTCTTGTGTAAAATTGTTGGAATTTTCAAAATGTAGTGTATAAAATAGGTTTAAAGGTACAAGTACGTATATATATATAATAGTACTAGTTTGGGGTTGTGGGGGCTGAATATTGGAACTCATGGAGAGGCCGAATAATTGGACTTGGGTCGAAGCATATATTTCATTCGACCCCGCCCCGCAGTTTAAATCCTACCCTATTCGGCCGTATAGCCGATTAAGTAAGGGGCCGAATGAGAAACGGTTTGCTGCAAACCAAGCCGAATAAATAATTACATGGCAGATTGAAAGTGGGCTTAGTCCCGAGGCCCAAGAAGGAGAGTGATATAAATACAAGATCATCAGTCAGAGGAAGGTATGTGAGAACTAGTATGCTTAACCTAGAATACAAGTAATCCTGAGTGTAGAGACTGACTTGTCCGTCAGAGTACTAATTCCGGCATCTCCGACTGGAGTGTTTATTTCTTTTCAGGTGACTAGCAGAGGATCACGAGCGTCCCCCAAGATCAGAAGAGTATTTCCAAACCACTTCTCCACAATTGGCGCCGTCTGTGGGAATACTCAAACACATCCATGGCGGGCCTAACGGAAGACCCTCCGATAGTCATTGATGAAACCACGTAGAGAGACGACCTCACTCCAACAAACATGCTTGGACCGAAGACTATCCCCGCAAGACGCGCTTTGAACTTCGCCTCACCCTCGACTTCAGAGCATGAGGTAATGCAAGCGATCATGGAACAAGCAAAGCAAAATGAACAGAGGTTGAAGAATATGATCGCTGAGAATGAACGTCTCCGTCAGGATTTGGACTTGGAAGTGGCGAAGTCCAAACAAGCTGTATGCCAAGATTCGGAACGACCTGTGAGGGCAGGTGGTCGACGATCTCGAGCCCGACAACAAGACACTGGTAGCGACTCCGACTCATTATCCTCGGAGCCCAAGAAGAAATGACGATCTGAAACTTTCAGTTCCTCTGAAGAGAGTCCACGTATAAGGCATAAGCGCAGAAGAAACAACTCAGATGAAGAAGACTAGCATGATCCCTTTGTACGACGGATCGCCAGGGCGGTTCTGCCCAAAAAGTTCAAAGCTCCGTCGTTCACTCTCTATGATTGAAAATCAGACCCCACCGATCACATCCGTCACTACAAGCAAGCCACAACATTGCATGTAGACGACGAGGCCCTTATGTGCCGAATATTTCCCAACAGTTTGGGACCATTGGCTATCAAGTGGTATTATAAACTGGAGTCGGCTTTGATTAAAAGCTTCCATCAATTATAGAAATCCTTCAGGGCCAGATTCATCACCAACGAGGTCCAGCCGAAACAAGCCAACTCTCTCTGGGCAATGCAGATCCAGCTAGGAGAAACACAAAGAGTGTATTCGACGCTATTGGGAGTGATTTAATCTTGTTGATGACACTTGCAACGACTCCATGGCCATCACCGCTTTCAAAATGGGTTTGCATCCTGACAGTGTTCTCCGCAGTTCTTTGACTAGAAGACCCCCCAAGACGGTCTGGTGGTTGATGAAGAAAGTTGAAGAATACTGTAAAGTGGAAGATGACGCTTTGCGGGTTAAAACCGGAAACACGGCCAACAAGACAGCTCCTAAAATTGCTCAGCCAATAAATTCTATACCACCTTAGAGCCCTGAACCACAGCATCGGGCCAAACAGGACAAGAGACGGGATCCCCGCCAATCAAGCAACCAATGCTCCCATTGAGAAAATGAACAACTGCAAGTTGAAAGCAGGCGCACAAGGCGCGCCGACAAGAAATATACGAAGTTGACAGAGCCGATCAATGCGATTATGTCCAAAATCCAACACCTTCCATTCTTCAAATGGCCGTAAAAAATGGTGGGACCTCCCGACACGAAAAGATGAGATAGACGGTGTGAGTATCATAAGGACCATGGCCATGATACTGAGAGTTGTTATGCACTGAAGGATCACTTGGAGGAATTGGTACAAGATGGCCGGCTACAACAGTATGTCTGAAAAGGCAACCCAACCAAAGCAATAGCCTTAAGACAGGATTCACCTCCGCTCGATGTGATCCACATGATATATAGCCTGCCAATGCCATCGGCGATGCATACGATTCAGTCGAATCCCGACCCTCAAAGTCAACTTACTCTGGCTAAACGGCCCCATGAAGCCGCAGGCATTACTTTTGATGATTCAGATTTGGCCGGAGTAACACTGCCCTACATTGATCCCTTGGTAATTGAGTTACGCGTTAACCGATTCACAGTTGAGCGCGTACTCATTGATCCGGGGAGCACATCGGAGGTTATGTACTACAAGACTTTCACCAAACTTGGCTTCTTCGAATCGAATCTCTCACCGACCCCTTATCCACTATTCGGCTTCAATGCCAATCCAGAGTACCCGTTGGGGAAAATCACACTATCCGTTTGAGTGGGCTCCCGAACAGTGGATATGGAATTCTTGGTCGTCAAGCTGCCATCGGCGTACAATCTCATCATGGGGCGATCTTGGTTGCATGTTATGCAAGCCGTGCCAAGCACCTATCACCAGCTGCTACATTTCTCGACAGAACGCGACATTGAGCAAATTCGTGGCTCTCAGAAATCGGCACAAGCATGTTATCTCCTTGCTCACATGACACCAAAGGAATTGCAAGTGAACTCTATTGAGGTAACAGATCGGGAAAGCCTCGACGATGTTGGGCGGCTCCCAAATGAAAAGGCCACTGAAGACCTAGATCGACTTGAAATCAACGGCAACCCAGACAGGTTCTTCATGGTCAGCGGCTCCCTCAATCAAGCTGACAGACAGCAACGAATTTCCTTCATACTCGGCAACCTTGATGTATTTGCATAGACTACATATGAGATGCCGGGTGTAGATCTGACTGTTTCGCAACACCGTTTAAATGTTGACCCTATATGCAAGCCGATCATTCAGAAAAACCGGCGATCAGTCGCAGAGCACACTGCCGCAGTTGTTGAAGAGGTTGACTGATTGCTTGATGCCAGGGCAATCAGGGAAGTGACTTACCGTACATGGCTCTCTAATACTGTGGTTGTGAAGAAGAAAAATGGGACCTGGCGAGTCTGCGTTGATTTTACGGACCTAAACAAAGGCTGCCCCAAAGATTGTTTTCCTCTTCCCAGGATAGACCAACTGGTAGATGCTACAGCACGTCATCAGCGTATGAGTTTCCTCGATGCGTAAAGAGGCTACCATCAAATTGCCATGCATCCGGAGGACCAAGACAAAACTGCATTCCTCACCCCAAGAGGAACCTATTGCTATAAGGTTATGCCTTTTAGGCTGAAGAATACAGAGGCGACTTACCAGAGACTAGTCACCACCATGTTCAAGGAGCAACTCGGCCACACTATGGAAATGTACATTGACAACATGGTGGTCAAATCCAAGGAAGAGCAGAATCATATAGCCGATCTGGAGGAGACATTCGGCATTCTACGCAAATATGAAATGAAGCTGAACGCTTCCAAATGTGCGTTTGGGATCGGCTCTGGCAAATTCTTGGGTTACATTGTCAACCACCGTGGAATCGAAGCCAATCCAAGGCAAATCATAGCAATCCTGGAACTCGGCTCCCTTCGATCGGTCAAGGAGGTTCAGAAGTTAATGGGGATGGCCACTGCACTTAACAGGTTCATCAGTCGTTCCACGGACCGCTACCGACAATTCTTTCACACACTATGGTAGAGCAAGGCTTTTGAATGGTCCGCCGAGTGCGAAGCCACTTTCAATGACCTCAAAACCTACCTCCGATCAGTTCCACTTTTGACAACACCTTCGGCAGGTGACCCGCTCATTTTGTATCTAGCAGTTTCCGACCCCGTCAGCGCCGTACTAATAAAAGAAGAGCTGGGGGAGCAGCAGCCAGTATATTATGTGAGCAAGGCAATGGTCGACGCTGAAACACGCTACCTTCCGCTGAAAAAACTCATCCTAGCCCTAGTCATGGCGGCAAGAAAGCTAATGCATTACTTTCAGGGGCATAGCATCGGGGTGCTAACAGATTACCCCCTCCAATCAGTACTACGTAGTGCGAAAGCATCAGGATGCGTTTCAAAATGGGCTCTTGAATTCGGCCAATACGATATTCAATTTCTTCCTAGACTTTGTGACCGAATTCACTGGGGGTCTTGCCGACTTCAAGTCTGATGAAGTTCGACCTAAGCCGAACTGGAGAATTTATGTCGGGGACATTTGGCAGTTGTACGATGATGGATCATCCAATCAACGGGGCAGCGGAGCCGGAGTAGTAATCATGGCTCCCGACGGCACAATAATTGAGCAGGCTGTCAAACTCAGCTTCGAAGCGTCAAATAACGAGGTTGAGTACGAAGCCCTTCTGGCCGGTTTGAGGAATGCACACCTTCTGGGTGCTCAGCGTTTGCTGGTATTCTGCGATTCAAAATTGGTGATCAATCAGCTAAAGGGGGAGTACGCAGCCAAAAATGACCGTATGGCGGCTTACATGAAATCGGCTAGCGCCTTGCTGGCCAAATTTGACCATCATGAATTAAATCAGATAACACTTGACCAGAACACACATGCAGACGCCCTAGTTTGCCTAGCCTCCGCCATTAACTCAGAGATTAAACAGACCATCGAAGTAGGTTTCATCCCGGAGCCGAGCATTGGCCCTTCGGAGGAAATCCAGGTCAATGTCATAGAGTCAGGACCAAGTTGGATGGACCCCATTGCTGTATTCTTGTCTTTCGAACAGCTCCTGGCGGACAAAAAAGAAGCGCACAAGCTGCGAAACAAAGCCCTGCGATACTACTTGGATCCGCAAGGAAAAGCTTTATAAAAAATCCCTGGAATGTGTACACCCGGACAAAGTTGAAGAGCTTCTTACTGAAATACATGAAGGCAGTTGTAGTGCCCATTCTGGCGGGCGCTCTTTGGCCCATCGAGCTATAACACAGGGGTATTACTGGCCGACAATGAGAGTTGATGTCGAATGCTTTGTGAAGAAATGTGAACAGTGCCAGAAGTTCTCCCCGTTAACCCACCTGCCTGCTGAAGAGTTAAGCTCCATTACCAGTCCCTGGCTGTTCGCCCAATGCGGACTTGATCATAGGACCATTGCCGAAGGCCCCAGGGAACAAGCGATACTTGATCGTCGCGACAGATTACTTCAAAAAATGGGTCGAAGGGGAGGCATTGACGCACATTCGAGATGCTGATGTTAAGCGCTTTGTATGGAGAAATATCATAACATGATTCGACATTCCAAGAGCTCTTATTTTAGACAACGACACCCAGTTTGATTGTGGCGTCTACCGAGAGCTGTACGGCAAGTATGGTATCCGGCCTTACTTTTCTACGCCAGCTTACCCACAAAGCAATGGTCAAGCCGAGGCCTCTAACAAATCCATCTTGGACGGCATCAAGAAGAGGCTGGAGAAAGCTAAAGGCAAATGGGTCGAAGAATTGCCGAGTGTATTGTGGGCTCATCGAACTATGCCGAGGCGATCCACTGGAGAAACGCCGTTTGCTCTATGCTTTGGAACCTAGGCGATCATACCCTTGGAGATCGGCCACCCAACCCTGAAATCGCAAGTTTTTGATATGGGCCAAAACGACATGATGCTGGCTTTGGATTTGATTTTGATCGAAGAACGAAGAGATCGTGCCCTTGCGTCCATGGCGCGGTACCAGCAGCAGCTTGCCAAGTCATATAATCAACGTGTTCAACTGCACCGCTACACACCAGGAGAGTTAGTCCTGAAGAAGGTACTCCCAGCTGCCAAGAAACCGTCAGATGGAAAATTGGGTCCAAACTGGGACGGCCCCTATCAGATTGATTCGATCGCAGGAGTGGGGACATATCGACTCAAAGACATGTCTGGAAAGAGTCTGCCACGGCCTTGGAATTCAACGTACTTGCGCAAATTCTATCATTAAACCTGACCTGTGGGGAATAATATTGGTTCTGGATGGCTCATCATGTACACATTCCACTTTTGTAATGCAAAGATTTTTGTTTACTCACTGTGCAATCCAGTTGAAAATATTTTTGATAAGTGTCCGGATTCGGAGCCCCATCGACGCATGACGCCTTTGGATCGAAAAAGCCTCCGGATTTGGAGCGCCCTTCGTGGATATCACGATTGACCAAATAAAGTCTCCGGATTCGGAGCCCCATCGGCACATGACGCCTTTGGGCCGAAAAAGCCTCCGGATTCAGAGTGCCCTTCGTGGATATCACGATTGGTAAAATAAAGTCTTTAGATTTGAAGCCCCATCGACGCATGACGCCTTTGGGCAGAAAAAGCCTCCGGATTCAGAGTGCCCTTCGTGGATATCACGATTGGCCAAATAAAGTCTCTGGATTCAGAGTCCCATCGGCGCATGACGCCTTTGGGCAGAAAAAGCCTCCGGATTTGGAGTGCCCTTCGTGGATATCACGATTGGCCAAATAAAGTCTCCGGATTCAGAGCCCCATCGGCGCATGACGCCTTTGGGCCGAAAAAGCCTCCGGATTCGAAGCACCCGTCGTCGATATCACGATTGGTCAAATAAAGTCTCCGAGTTCGAAGCCCCATCAGCGCATGACGCCTTTGGGCCGAAAAAGCCTCCGGATTCAGAGCGCCCTTCGTGGATATCACGATTGGCCAAATAAAGTCTCCGGATTCAGAGCCCCATCGGTGCATGACGCCTTTGGGCAGAAAAAGCCTCCGGATTCAGAGTGCCCTTCGTGGATATCACGATTGGCCAAATAAAGTCTCCGAATTCGGAGCCCCATTAGCGCATAACGCCTTTGGGCCAAATAAGCCTCCGGATTCGGAGCGCCCTTCGTGGATATCACGATTGGCCAAAAAGTCTCCGGATTCGGAGCTCCATCAGCGCATGACGCCTTTGGGCCGAAAAAGCCCCCGGATTCGGAGCGCCCTTTGTGGATATCATGATTGGCCAAATAGTCCCCGGATTCGGAGCCCCATCGGCATATGACACCTTTGGGCCGAATAAGCCTTCGGATTCAGAGCGCCCTTCGTGGATATCACGATTGGCCAAATAAACTCTCCGGATTCGGAGCCCCATCGGCACATGATGCCTTTGGGCCGAATAAGCCTCCGGATTCAGAGCGCCCTTCGTGGATATCACGATTGGCCAAAAAGTCTCCGGATTCGGAGCCCCATCGACGCATGATGCCTTTGGGCCGAATAAGCCTCCTAATTCGAAGCGCCCTTCGTGGATATCATGATTGGCTAAATAGTCTCCGAATTCGGAGCCCCATCGGCACATGACGCCTTTGGGCCGAATATGCCTCCGGATTCGGAGTGCCCTTCGTGGATATCACGATTGGCCAAATAGTCTTCGAATTCGGAGCCCTAACGGCACATGACGCCTTTGGGCCGAATAAGCCTCCGGATTCAGAGCGCCCTTCGTGGATATCACGATTGGTCAAATAAAGACTCTGGATTCGGAGCCTCATCGGCGTATGACGACTTTGTTTAAATCTCCAAATCTGGAGCCAAGGCCGACCAATGTTTATACAATGAAACACAAAACATGTATGCCGAATAAATATTCAATGTTTATATAATGTTTATACATTTGTTCAAACATTTATACAATGAAACAAAAAAAAAACATGCAAACACGTGTGTGCCGAATAAAAATTACAACGAAAAACACTTGAAATAGACAATGTACTATTATTCAATCAGTCAAAAATTACATGGATTTCGCATTACAATGCCTACAATGTCTACTTTTACATGGCTTCTCCCTCGTCGTCCCTCTTTTCGACTTCAAAGGCGGAGAAGGGAAAACGATCACATTGGTACCGTGGCAACGCCGAATCAACACCCTATGCTCGAAGAGCCTCCGTAGCTTGAAGTGCCTTAATCCAACTGTGCCTAAAGCTGCGGTTCTCGCACCGGTAGACCTCCTCTACAAGTTTCCCTTTGGTTTTGTCGATCCCAACCTTCCGACCCACATGGAAGCCTTGTTCATTCCCCATGGTCCTCGCATTTTCTACGACAAACATGCTTGTCGTATCTCGATCGGCAATTGCTTGACTTAACAGCCGTTGCGTCACTCTCTCCTCCACAATTGGGTTAGATTGACCCGCCGTACGCGACTCTGTGGCTTGAGCTTTCCTAAGCTCCCTAAGCTCACGCTCGGCCTTCTCCGCGCGAACCTCCAAACTACGGATTCGTTCATCCTTCTTCTCTATTTCCCATCGCACGGCGCGTAGCCGCATGCCGACCTCATAAGCGGTGTACAACCCCTTCACCTCCTCATGGATGCCTTCTCGAAATACATCAAAATTTTGTCGTCCAACCATCGACTGCTGGACCTCCGGTGGAAAGATCTGTCGAGCGAACTCAACTGCTACACCTGGATCGTTAACGATGGAATCCGCCTACGTCATCGGTTTATTCCCTATGAAAACCACAAAACTCAATGGTCATGGCGTCGCATCGGGCTCGCTTCTCGGTCTCAGTCGCGGGGAGCTTCCCCGTTGCTGTTTGTCTTTTTGGGGTGATCTACTTTGACGACTAGGGGGCTGACGTTTTTCCCATTCCTTGGACGTCCTTCCTCCCGTGCGCATAGGCTCACTACTGCGATTCATTGCAGTGTCTAACTCAGCCAATGTTCGTCATTCTCCTCTACTGTTGAAGAACAGTCTATTTTACATTCGCACTTATCCCAGGTTAGTTTATATCAAGTCTGGATAGAAATAAATGGAATTACTGGCGCGAACTCACCCCATTTATCCTTAATGTATGCAGCGCCCCCGAGGCGATGCCATTAATTCTAAACGCCAAAAGCCAGATGCCGATCGGACCATTCCACGAACTAGTCCCATTTGGCTTCTGAAGCTCATGCAGCGGCTGGGGCAAGGGCAAACTTATTAATCTGATCGGCCAAGTATCTAAACCCAATGCCGATCGATCTATGTTGCAGCCATTCCACGAACTAGTCTCATTCGGCTTCTAAAGCTCATGCAGTGGCTGGGGCAAGGGCAGATTTATTAATCTGATCGGCCAAGTATCTAAACTCAATTCCGATCGATCTATGCCGCAGCCATTCCACGAACTAGACCCATTCGGCTTGTGAAACTCATGCAATGGCTAGGGCAAGGGCAGACTTATTAATCTGATCGGCCAAATATCTAAACCCAATGCCGATCGATCTATGCCGCAGTCATTCCACGAACTAGCCCCATTTGACTTCTGAATCTCATACAGTGGCTGGGACAAGGGCAGATTTATTAATTTGATCGGCCAAGTATCTAAACCCAATGCCGATCGATCTATGCCGCAGCCATTCCATGAACTAGTCCTATTCGGCTTCTGAAGCTCATGCACTAGCTGGGGCAGGGGCAAATTTATTAATCTGATCAGCCAAGTATCTAAACCCAATGCCGATCGATCTATGCCGCAGCCATTCCATGAACTAGCCCCATTCGGCTTGTGAAGCCCATGCACTGGCTGGGGCAAGGGCAGATTTATTAATATGATCGGACAAGTATCTAAACCCAATGCCGATTGATCTATGCCGCAGCCATTCCACGAACTAGCCTCATTCGGCTTGTGAAGCTCATGCACTGGCTGGGGCAAGGGCAGATTTATTAATCTGATCGACTAAGTATCTAAACCCAATGCCAATCGATCTATGCCGCAGCCATTCCATGAACTAGCCCCATTCGGCTTGTGAAGCCCATGCACTGGCTGGGGCAAGGGCAGATTTATTAATCTGATCGGCCAAGTATCTAAACCCAATGCCGATCGATCTATGCCGCAGCCATTCCACGAACTAGTCCCATTCGGCTTATGAAGCTCATGCCGTGGCTCAAGGGCAGATTTATTAATCAGATTTATTAAGCCGATCGATTTATGCCATAGCCACTCCATGAATTATGATACTTGGCGTTGAAAACAAAATGTAGCCATTTTAGAATTGAAAGCAATACCATTCATCAACAACAAAATTTAGCACAAATAATAGCAAGGTAAAAAAGGAAATTTTCATTAGTAAATTAGGCACAAATTGTAGCCATTTTACATACGAAAATTACTAAACAAAAAGCTACAAGTTCGCCTAAAAATGCCTAGCAAAACAACTATGGCTGTAGCAATACCTGAAAATTACCAAACGAAAAGTTGTAAAAATACACACGAAATCCTAAAACAAAAACGTCGCCCAAATTAGTCCTCGGAGTCAGACTCTAGCGGCTCAGCATCTACTTGCTCGTATGGAATCGGCATAGCCAATGTCACATCAGCAACAACAAGGGCTTTGAGCCAGCCGTGTTTGAATCCCCGATTCTCGAATTTGGGGACTTGCTCCACGTAATCGTCGAGGGCGGCGCTCTTCCCAGCCTCATACACCTTCGAAGCTTCAGAATCGGCTAATTCCTTCGCCGTCTTCGATTCTGCCAAGTCCGCCTTAAGTTTGGCGATCGCCTCTTGGGCTAACTTGAGTGCAGCCTCACTCGTATTCGCCCTCTGCTCAGCAGCCAACTTGAGCTCATCTACATTTCTGGCCCTCTCCATCTCGGTCTCGACCCTCGCTCCCTCCATCTTCACCCTCATAGCCTCGAACTCGGCCCTGCTCCTTTGGCCTTCAACTTCCGTCTGCAAATGGCCAAGCTGTTCGACGACGTCATGATGGCGACAACCCATCTTCGCTATCCTACCGACCGTCTGCAAAACAGGTAATTAGAACCAAAACAGTATTTGCATAAAATGAAAAAGATGAAGATATATACCAAAAAAGCCGATTGAGCGGCTAATGCTATCGCAACCAGATCCGGCTCTGACCGGAAGGTCGCCTTGTCGGCCGGCAATGAAACGGACGTAGCCATGCTGAGTGCGACGGCAGGATCTTTAATGATCGAAGCATCAGAGGAGATCGGTGAGTTTTTTATCTTCGGTTGAATGACAAAGGGCACGATCACATCTAATTCCTCTAAACAAGGTCGTTTGTCGGGTCGGTTTTCTGAGCCGGCCTCGACCTCGGCAGGACGCTTCTCTGTCCTTTGCTCGGCCTCTTGATCGGCTTGCACAACCATAGCGAACTCGGCACTTTGGTTTTTTGCCATTTCTTTGACAGGCAAGGGGGGTTGAGATTCGGTGACAGGCAGGGAAGGCTGGGATTCAGCGGCAGTTGGCACTTGAGATCGAATGGCCTCTGCTCTTCGCCGCATGGCCATCCTTTCCGCGTTCGCCTTCTTGGCAAGTTGTGTAAGGCTTAACCCGCCATGTCTTCGGGGTATGTGCCGGGAAGGTCCTCTAAACTGTTAAAAACATCTTCAAATGGAAGGTCCCCTCGGCCCAAAGTAGATGGAGGGTCGGCTGAATTAAGGCCGACTTCCTCAAAGGCCAACTTCAATGCTTCGTCTACTTCCGCTTCAGATTGGTCTGACTTGGCGACCTCAGCTACTTCCGCCCGCTCCGAATCGAATCCCTCGAAACTGACTTGTCGCAAGTTTTTGAAGTCGATCAAAATAAGAGCGGTAAGAGACTCTTCACCCTTCGGTATTGGGATGTTTTCTGCCCCCGAGAAGGTCGTATAGGTCGGCTCATAGTGAAGCAGCACGTGGGCTTCCCTCCCCTGTCTCTGGAGACTCGGACGGCCGAAATATTTGAGCGCGACTGTAATTGTCGAAAGAACGGCATCGTCGGTTGAGGTCAGGAATTTCTTCAAATCGTTTCCTGCATAAGCAAAAACCATGAGGTCTCAAAAATGAAGTTTTATAAACACAATGAAAAATAGACACAGGAAGCTATATGGCCACCTGGTTCGCCCCTCCGTCTAGGAATAGGATCAAGGCGATCCTCGCCTTCACCGAATTCCCAATTGCCTCGGACAACAACCATAACGTCATCAACTCGCTTTCCAGAGCTGGAAAGCATAGTGACTAGTTGATGGTCAGTGTCCTTAGCCCTAAGGAAATAGCGTCCATGCCGACCAGAAGACTTCGCCAAGGCGTAACAGTGTCGAATAGCAGGAATGCCGAGGTTAATCCTAAGGCAACGGTTTAGCTCTATAATCCCCATTATGATTCTAAAAAAATTGACATTGGGTTGAGAGGGGATTAGACTCCAATGGCGAAGGACAGCCCAAAGGAATGGATGAAGGGGAAACAGACTCCACCTTTCGCAATCGACAAGAGAGGGAAAACGATTGTGCCTTCATCGTCCCTCTCCATATCGAGAGTGTCGTCTGTCACAAGCGATAAACGGACATCATCAGGGATAGAAAAATGGCATCGAAAGCCAGAAATTCGATCCGCAGAGAGAAGATCTTTTAGATGCTCTGCCATTTCGATCAGCTTATAGAAATGTCCTAAACTAAGGGCAAACCAGGAAAAAGGACTCAAAGAAGAGAGAAAGCAGAGAGGAAGGAGACTTACAAGAGATGTAGAAGACAATGGAAGATGAACGGAAGTTGCAGAAAGGAGTCAGAAGGCAGTTCAAAGACTTTAAGCATCCAAAATGTGCGTGTTCGAGAAGACGACAAGATTTTAAATCATAATAAATGGAGGCGTACGAAGGGGTGGGAAGTTGAAATGATAACCGAGGGGCGTGTGCTCTGACAACTGCGTTGAAATGAGGTTAGCTGCCGAATTTCGGCTCTGACCTTTCGAAGTTCAAAAACCAAACACTCCAGCTAACTGTTGTAAGTGAAGTGCTTGGGGGGCAATTGTAGGGGCCGAATATTGGGACTCAGGGAGAGGCCGAATAATTGGACCTGGGTCGAAGCATATATTTCATTTGACCCTGCCCCGCAGTTTAAATCCTGCCCTATTCGGCCGTATAGCTGATTGAGTAAGGGGCCGAATGAGAAACGGTTTGCTGCAAACCAAGCCGAATAAATAATTACATGGCAGATTGAAAGTGGGCTCAGTCCCGAGGCCCAAGAAGGAGAGTGATATAAATACAAGATCATCAGTTAGAGGAAGATATGTGAGAACTATTATGCTTAACTTAGAATACAAGTAATCCTGAGTGTAGAGACTGACTTATCCGTCGGAGTGCTAATTCTGGCATCCCCGACCGGAGTGTTTATTCTTTTTCAGGTGACTAGCAGAGGATCACGAGCGTCCCCCAGGATCAGAAGAGTATTTCCAAACCACTTCTCCACAGGGGTCAATTAGTAATTTAATAAAAACATGAGGGCTTTGGGCTTAATTTATGAATTGAAACATTTATTTTAGTGTAGAACTAAACTAAATTAGAGTTAGAGAATCTAATTCGGTCTACATTTCTTATTTCGAATAAAAAGGCTATCAACTGACGAACATGATGAAAACTGGAAAAACCTAAGGTTTTAAGTGGTAATTCCATATTTAGGGAGTTAATTAATCAATATTAGGGTATTGAAAATGATTTCTAAGTTACCAAAATCGATTAGGGTTTGCAAGTTTTCAGTTGGCACATGTATTTTGATCCTAAGGTTAAAATTGCAATTAATTAAGAAATTAAGGAACTTCAAAGAAATAATTTAAAACTAAGGGACTTTTAAGAAATAAAATTTTCAGGGGCCTCACATCACCACAAATTTTTTCCACTGGTTTTGGGAGGTTCCACCGTTGTGGGTTTTGTTAGGATTTTGAGAAAGAGGCTTTTTGGGGTGTAAAGAGTGTGGGGGTGTGCATTTGAGTGGGTGAAAATTTTTTACAATGACAATTTTGGTATTATTTTGAGGGAGAAAAGAATTTATAATTTATAAGTGGAGGTCCAAAAAAAGGGAATCCAAAATAATTAATGGGGTGTTAATAGTAGCACTCATCCAAATATTCACCAATGCTACATTATTTTCAAGATTGCCACTTATTCCATTTTTTGAATAACAAATAGTGTTGTGAAAAAAGAAATCCACATATTAATATTTTCCTATGCTCTTAAATGACATCACCCATTTGTATAGATAAGCTTACCTATTTTTATATATAGCTTCTTCTTAATTTTCTTAATTTGCATAACAATTTGTGACATAACAAATATACAAAACATGTGCATAACTAAAATGTTGGAGCATTTAGTTTTAAAATTAACCTTTGAACTTGAACACGTTTGGTTGCATTTGATATGCTTTAATGTTCTTATATTTTTCATATATTTAGAATAGTTTACGCTATCAAATCTTTATTTGATTAATAGTTGAAATATTTGACAGTTGGTTCTAACTATAATAACGGTTAGTTTAAAAGTATTCAATCACATTTATAAAAATCGGTTATGTGCCGTTGACACCTGACACGTTTAAAAATATCATAAAAGGAAAATGGGCGCATTGATTTCAAATTAGTTTTGAAGAATTTAAGATTACTCAAATGATTGGACACATAACATATTATTACATCAAGTACTCCTTTCAAAAACAAAAACAAAAAAACCAAACTTGACAACTTGCTTTTTGCAAATGGACAAAATTATTTGGAATTTTTTTGAACACCATTGTTGTAACACCCCGGAAAAATAACCTCCTTGATCCTGTTCACCCAGGCATTCCTGCCATACAACACATACAAACAAATAAAGATAGAGCTAGTAACAAGAAAATTGCATTCTTTACATTTCTTTCCCTTTGAACTATTCCCCAAGATTCACAATTTTGTCTCATTACATCCATGACAAAGCAAAACAGTTCAAAAGTAAGAAACATATACAACAATCAAGTCTCAGGTGGACTTCCTTCAAAAATTTATTTATTATTATTATTATTATTTTTTTACATTAGCATAAGGTCAACGTATAATTACAACCCTCGTAAACCAAACTTAGCAAGATTTCCACAAAAAAGAAAAGAAAAGGAATGTAATTAAGCTCTAAGAGGGTTCCTTCTTATCAAAGTGATCACTTGGTAGGTACTTCGCCTTCATTTCCTAAAATTTGTTAGCTTTAGGGTGAGCATAAGCTCAATAGATGATGAATTTAACAAGTTATATAACCAATTGAAAGACATATGATCATGCAATGCATCATTGGAAAATAGATATAAGATGTGTATAAATGCCCATGTGTATGGATGAAAGCATGCAATGCATGAAAATTGTTCAACCTCTCCAAAATTTTTCACAGGCAATAAATGTACTATGACCTTCCAAGTAAGAGTCGGAAATTTGAAATACATACATAGATATAGATTTTATATACTGAAAATATTCTCACATTTGCCGACTCTAGAAATGGCAAGGTATGGGCACCCAAAACATTTTTCCCCTCCGCATTTGCCAACTCTAGAAACGGCGGGAACGCGGACACCCAAAACCATATTTTTCCACATTTGCCGACTCTTGAAACGGCAGGATCGTAAATATCCAAAAATATTTTCCCACATTGGCCCAGCGGTATGAGCAGACAGGGCAATTGGGCACCTTGACTTCCCGCAGGGGTACCAATTACAATACACAACACAAACCCAACCCGACTCACTACTCGAACTCGTAGACAATTTACCCCCTTCTGCCTTCCAACAATCATGCCATGATAGTACCAAAAGAAATTAAGAATGCATATGATGCATGAATTTGTAATCTTCAAGTTTCCCTAAAATGGTTTCATTTTACGGTAATTCACCACTTCACACATCAAAATGGAGGATACCTTATTAATAATCCTCATCATCATCAAGATTTATATCAAAAAAAGTTTTAAGTTTGCACTTTCATCTCAAAATCAAGTAAATGTACTCAATTTCATGTCTTAGGGACCAATTTAGCAAAACCCCTTTTCATTGAAAAATTTTCAAAATTAGGGTTAGAGAAGAATTTAGGGATTTCTCTTCCTTATGAAATTGATGTTATCGATCACTACCAACAACAACAATCTTCCATAATAAACATAATACCCCTTATGAGTATGAAGCAATACCCACTCCCACCCAATTCCTTCAACCACAATCTCACAATATACATATATTCACTTATATATATCTATATATATATATACACATTTGAATAACTAATGAAATTAGCTCATATGTTGTTCAAGTTGAAGATATAGCAAGTTAAAGACACCCCTACCTCGAAATAGGAAGCTAGGCTTGAGAACCACACTTGAAATATTGATGAACTCGTCAAACAATCGGTAAAAATGTTGATCTAAGCCTCCTTTCAACTTTTCTTAGAAGATTTTAGTGGATCTTTGGTTGAAATTAGAGAAATCTAGAGTTGATGGACTAGAGTTTTCGGAAAAGCAAGGTTAGAGAGGAAGAGAGTGTGAAAAATGGGATGAAAATGAGTAAGGATTGACTTTTTAAAATCTAATGTCTCGACAGACCGCTCGAGCCAACAACACAAATATGAAGGGATCGCTTGAGCGATCATTACACTGCTCGAGCAAAAACTGAGAAGTCCCAGAAGTTTTGCAGAGCTACAGTGAAATTATTGAGAGCATGAATTCTACACTCGAGCGACAAATTCACCGCTCAAGCGATCACGCTTACAAAACAGCCTGCTACTAGGAGCTAAAGATCTCCGCTCGAGCGACCAAATGACCGCTCGAGCAGTTTAAAAAACTCAATTGTCACAATTGACTAGGGCTTTTGCCCTTCTGCAAATATTGTCATGCTATCAACTATGCGCTTCAATAGTGCACCAAAAATAAAAGTAAAATAAATAAATAAATAAATAAATAAATTTATCTCCCCTCCTATATTACATACATATTAAATAGGGGTAAGCATGGTCCGAATCGGACTAGTTTTGGATGAAATCAGAACCAATCCAAATCAAATAAACCATGGAACCAATCCAAACCAAACTAGTTAAACATGGAGGGTAACGCCCTCAAAATAATAACATTAAACCCAACAAATAAGACATGCCTTGATATACAAAAGTTCCACATTCATTCATTTCATGAGAGTTCCATTACATAAGTATTACATGTTAACAACAAAAGCAAATGCCCTACGGGCTTACAGCTTTCCAAGTTAACACTTGGATACAACAAAAAGAGTACTGACTCATACACATTAAGCCCTTGGCTTGTATTTACATGTAATACATCAAAAAGTAAAACGACAACATTATGTCCGCCTCTAGCCTCCCAAGCTATGTCCTTGGAGGTGGCATGCTTCCTGCACCTGAAAATGATATTCCCATATAGGGTGAGCCACAGCCCAGTAGAAATATACTAAACCAACCATGAACAATGACTAAAATATTAGCAATTGATAGATGGCCAACACCGATACATTCACATAAATCACATATTTATGTCATACGACTTATGAGTCCAAGTTTCCTTTCATTTTTCCTTTTTCAACGGATAGGCATATAAGCACCACCCACATTCTCAACAGATATGTATAACAACAATATCCACAGATAAGCATATAAACTATATCCACGTTCTACAACAGATATGTATAACCACAATATCCACAGATAAGCATATAAGCTATATCCACACTTCACAAAGATAAGCATATAAGCTCTATCTTCACTTCTCTAGACAAGCATATGAGCTGTATCTATGGAGTTCATCCCCTATCTTCTCCCAATACTATCCGATTTAGAGGTACATCCCCTATCTTCCCCTAAACCGCGGAGTACATCCCCCATCTCCTCCTCTACACATAACGTATACAAACACATTGGTTCTATATACATTCACACAATACATATAGTTAATGTATTCTATCAACCGTCAAATTCCATGGCACGTTCCATTGATTAGTTTCAGTTTGCCTAATCATCATGCATTGTCTATAACAATCACGACTATCCTCCACCGATAGCCCAAAGCAGTTATTTCTAAACAGAAAATAAATGCACAATGGATATTCAATCAACATTTCATTTTCCTCATTCCTCACAATTAATTATCCCAATTAATTAAACAATGTAATTAGGTCAATTCCCATAATTAACATTTCAACCCTTAGGTCCCATTTTCATCAATGACTTAACATTTATTCCATTTCTCTATGCCAAACATGCATTCAGGTTTATTATGAATAAAACCCCAACTTTTGTAAAATTACACAAAAGCCCCCAACTTTCACAAAATTACCAAACCAACCCCAACATCTCAAAATGCCAAAATTTAAAGACAAAACCCATAGAGAGGAGTAGGATATCCCTACCTCGAAGTTTGAGCCAAAAAGGAGATGAAGACTCGAAGATCAACGTGCTCCAAATCCCAACTTTTTCAGATTAAATCAAAGCCCTCAACGCCCTCTATCTTTTTAACAAAAGCCCTAGGTTAGATTCACACTCTAGGGAGATCAATTCTTAGAGAGAGAGTAAGTTTGGAGAGAGAGGGTCTCGGATCTAGGTTTTGAAATAAAAAGGAAGTGAAAAAGTGATGTTCAAAAACGCTACTGTCCGCTGATATAAAACACGCTCGCTCGAGCGAAGCCTTGGTCGCTCGAGCGACCAGACACAGAAAACTCTCGCTCGAGCCAAGAAGCCCTCGCTCGAGCCAAAAACTCAAAAGTGCGCTCGAGCGAAAGAATACTCGCTCGAGCCAACAACTCAACCCTACAGGTCTGCAACCAGAAGCACGCTCGAGCGACCAACTCCTCGCTCGAGCAAAGAACAAACCAGACCGCTCGAGCCAAGAAAAGCTCGCTCGAGCCAAGAAACACAACTCTCAGGTCCAGAACCAGATGCAAACGCTCGCTCGAGCGAAGCCACTCTGGCTCGACCCACCAGACACGAACTCAACTCTCGCTCGAGCGACCAACTCCTCGCTCAAGCGAAGGTCTAAAAATCTGGGCAGCAACACTAGGCTCCCAAACATAACCAACCTGAAACAAACCTGCCCAACACATCCTATAACTCAATATACAAAGTAAAGAGGATGCAAACAAGATAATAAACAACTACCAACATCCACAGACACATGTCTGGATCACTGTACAGCAAGGGTAAACCCGGGATCGCTATAGTTCGGTTTGGAACTACGATTTCACACAATAAAAATCATATAATATTGTTCTAAAAACATTAAACATGTAGCAAATATAAGTTCATCATCTAATAAATAAACATAAGTTCAACATCTAGCAAATAAAACTCTCATTTAACAAACATTTTATCGTGACAATAATAGTTACAAAACTAAATTTATGCTAAATAATTTATAATAAAAAAGTAACAAAAACAGAAGCATAACACAACAACAGTAACAACCGAAATCAACTTGTAATATTAATAAATTGATTATTGATAGTTAGTGGTAGTTCCATTGAGAGCACCGCCTCTTTCTTTTTTTTCGGAAGGGTTCTTATTTGGGTTTGTATGTAAAAAGTTGGGATTGTATGTGTCACACCTCGGATTTACAAGGTTTGGCCCACGTGAATAAACCACCCAACGATAAATAATAGATAACAACACTCATGCAGATGTCAATGATATAGTCACACAGTACATGTGTTTATCTAATTTAATACCTTCCTAGATACGACATTTAAGTCAAATGGATATTCTGGTAATTAAAACATACAAAAATATTATAAATCAAATTGAAATGCCCAAAGGCTTACAGCACATACAAAGGATGTAACCCAATAGATAACAAGAATGGCCCATGGCCTACAAATAAAAGAACCACGCTACAAGGTTCCAACAAAATTTCACGTCTCGGTTCACATCCACACATGTACACTTGAAAAATATTTTTAGCCACGTAAGGTGAGCATAAAGCCCAGCAGAGAATATTTCAAAAACTAAATATGCTCCACTAGTATAAATGATCATGATGAAATACATACATACAATATGCCCAAATGCATTTTAAAAGTCCAACTGATTTCTTAATAAGAATCCCTTCTTTCCAATTTCCAAAACCTTTTGTTTATTCAAAACGTTTCTCGAGTTTTACAACATTTGTTTAAAACAAAAGAAATTCATCTCCAAACGAATCTAGCTATATCAATACCAATGAGAAATACATTGCCAAGTCAATTATGAATACATTGTTAAACAGCAGCAATTACATTGTTAAAACCGTTTCCAAACTATTCTTTGACAAACCAAAAATCATAATAAATAAAATGGGTAAATCTCCAGAACAAATACAACCTTTCAAGGAAATTTTGTCCGTAGGAAACCATAAACCGGCACCCATGTAAACGTAGGTTATACAAGCGCTACTATTTCCATTTTACAGAAATTTTGTCCACGAGATTGGCACCCATGTATACATGCGATTTTTAGAACTTTCACCATGGATACTTAGGCCAACTTATTTCAACTAGACAATACTTATTTCCCAAATTCACCATTTTATTTACCCTTTTCCAAATAACACAATACATGTGATCCAAAATATGGTTTTCAAAATAAAACAAATGCTCTTAAAACATGACACAAGAATTTTAAAAACCTCTTTCCAAAACACATCGTTTAAATTCCCAAAACCCATTATATGCACCATGATATGCATGATTTATGAACAGTTCAGTTTGTCCAGTCCACATGAAATTTCTAACACACGACAATGCTATCTTCCACCGATAGCCAAAACAGTTATCTCTAATGCAATAAATAAAAGGTGACAATCTGAATATATATTGCAAAACGTTTTCAAAGGAGTATCCAACATTCAATATTTCTTTCCAAATCTCAAGACACCTTTCCGAGCAAATCCTCTTTTAATTTAGTGATCCAACAATTTTCCCAAAAGGTTAACATTTTAGGGTTTTTCTCAAATTAGAGTTTTTTACCTTTAAAAACTCATATGCATTTTTGTAAGTAGAAAACAAACTTTTTATAGCTTAATCCATAGCTCAACAACCCTATTTGGAATAAACCCTCAATTTATAAAACAAATTTTCAAAATCCATCCAAAAACAACAAAATCTATACATTGAAAATATACCACAAATACACTACCGAACTCACATCAAGTTTAAGAAATAGACCCTACCTCTTGAAGCAAGAAGAAGACAAGTCGAAAAAACCACCTGCGACGAAAAGATGATTCGTTCAGATTAAATGGAAGCCCTCGTCGAGCTCTATGTTTTGGTATAAGGGACTAGGGGTCAAAGATGTGTAGAAATATATGAAACCAATGCTAAAAAGCTTGAAAAATCAAAAATGGCACAAGGAGAGAGAGACGGGAGTGAAAAGTGAAGAGGTTTGACCCAAAAAATGACTTTTAAAGATCTGATTCTAGACAGTTCGCTCAAGCGGTGAAAGTTGAGCTCGAGCACACTATGCTCATAGCATAGATTCACAAATTTCAAACAGGCATACTTTCTCGCCTAGACTCCGTTTAGGGTCATTCTTGTGTCCAACTTAAAGCACCAGAAGTAAGCTTTCCAATGGCTATAGCCTCACATCAAGATTCAAAGTGTAGAGAGAGAAAATAATAAAAGAGTGAAAACTACTCAATAATAACTATTCAAATTTGGAGTTTTTTATTCAATCTCGCCCAACCATTATGGTAACACCTCAATCAAGGCTCAAATATCGACTAAGAAGGTTCTCAATCAAGAAAATCAAAGAGTCAAATATAATTCCATTATAACAGGAAGTATAGAGTGCTACAACCTCCCCACTTTAGGAAATTTCGTCCCTAAAATTGAAGAAACACTAACACCCAAAAGCCACTCAATGATAACGGAGAATACCACACCAACCCACGCTCTGGTTCATTTTGGGATAAGTTCCCGGATCTTCTCCAACATTCCGATCCTAAAGACCCCCAAACGACAAAACATCACGGAACAAGCACGAATGCCTCTTCGACCCACATAATTCGTAATGGTCTATGAGACAAGAAACAACAACCACCACAACAACAACGATAACTCTCGGACTCAACAATGTCAACCACATTCCAATCACCTACAACACCCATCGAGTGTTCAAACACTAAGACAGAGAGAACAAGAAAATTCCTCGCATACAAAGTTCCCAATCAACTCTCTCATAACTCGAGAAATAAATAAAACCCAACCAACCGACAACTTGTAAAATAAACATACAACTTGTAATTAGCAATTTAGGCTAGATCAAAACATGATTTTCCAGTACAAGGTACAAGGTGCCCCATTCAAGTTAAAGAAAATTTATTATTTTCCCATTTGTTTCAAAAACACTTTGCTTTCCTGAATGGTGCTCAAACCACACCGTCACAATCCAAATACGTATTCAACCGTCCACAACAAAACTCAAAGATTTCCAAACTGTTTCTCCAAAAACCAACATCGCAATAACACAGGAGAAGAAATTTCACAACCACCAATCACATAGTAGCACAAAAGTGCCTATAAGACCAAGGTTCCCAACCGTAATCCCAAACTGATTACCTAAAACTCAAAACGATCTTCTAACTGTCCATATGGCACTTACATGCCACACAATGACACTTTTCAACACACTACCCTCAATTCTAACCTATTTTCAAAGTGACTATATGTCAACCAACCCCAAATACCAACCAATCATTTATCTCACACTCCTATCCAGCATCGGTTTCCAAACACCGACTTACCACATAACTCTTTCTATCTCAACACTACACCAACATGTTATCTAACCAAACCCACTCCGAGATGGAGTTCCTCACACAATCTTACATTCTCGTTGAATAGCACTGGATCCCGCAAGTTAATCCATGTTACCTCCAATCTTTGCCCATCCCTTGCACTTATGCCTACATGGCAGCACTTCCTTGCACCACACTTGAGTTTGAGCTAAACTTATAAAGATTAAAATACGTACTCACCCCAAAAAATGATAAGGTCAATAACAAACTTGCACAATTCACTAACTGCCTCACACAACCTTACTATACCACTAGAAGTTCCACTCTCAAACCAAAACCGCAACAGAAAATCACCCCAACACTAGGGATCCTACATGAGTTTTATAAACAACTCCACCTACAACAAAAGTAACTTAGCTTAAGCACATATCAAACCACGCAACAATACACTAAGCACAATACTGCCACACCAAGGCAACCTCTTGGAATAGTCCCATGGCCAATCCCCTTCTACACACCTCCTAACAGTATACTTCTACAAACCGCAGATCTAAAACAAAAGAGAATCTATAATTAAAAGCAATCACCGTGAAATAAAACTAACTCTCTCAGTAGACTAGAAGTGCTTGCCCCATAAAGAAACTCAAGTCACTCTCATGCCAAACACTCTTAACTAATTCAAACACCAACACTGTTAACTCTCAAGGACCTTATAAGGAATTCTTAAAAATGTTTTAAGGACACCAATTCATCTAACCCACTTCTTGGTATGAACAACAATGCTTTACCCAACATTGATAAATAAGACTCACACTTTATTTGCCCAACTAATCTTCTCACCTAGCACCAAAACAATAGTACTCCAACACCAAACACCCCTATAATGGGTCATGTATACACGTAGACCACTCGAGTGACTAAAACACCACACTCCCAGAAATTTTACAAAAGAAGTTAACAACTCGAGCGCAACAAGTACCGCTCGAGTCAAGACCGCTCAAGCGCAAAAAACACCGCTAAAGCTAAGAATACCAACTCCCAGAAGTTCTGTAGATAGAATACCATCATTCGAGCGCAAGAAGGACAACTCGAGCCAACATCACTCGAGCGCAAGAAATACCGCTCGAGCGAAGAATGCTACCCTCCCAACATCTCTGCGGACCTGCAAAAGTACTAGGAGTTCTCAAAGACCACTCGAGCGAAGAGGCCAAAATTTGGACAAAATTTCTATTGAAAAACAAACCCCTGACCTATTCCAAACACAACCACAATACTCAAACAACCCAATACGAATGAGGAATAAGACAAATGAGAATACCATCAACCATTAAAGATATGGAAACCCAAATCCAAAACATCAAACGGGTCTAGTCTAAGTCAAAATTCGTTATACCTTTAATACAAACCAATAACCAACCTCAACCAAACTGAACATACTGACTGGTATAATTCCACTCTCACAATAACCTAACAAGTCACAATGACCCTCAAAACACTCGCCTACCACAACCGACTCTATCGTGCACCCATTCTAAATCAATTTCATCAAACACAATTTATTTAGCATAACATACCATCCTTAATCAAAATAAGGCTCTCTGGCCATCACATTCCCAAGTCAAAATGCAATAGTTCATACACATCAATACGAAGATTTCCAAATTTCACGACAACTCATAAAATAAACAACCCACCATACATACATACATATATATATAAACAAAGTCATAATATTTCAATGGTCCACACCGTACCAGTTACAAAACAAAATGACTATATAATTATTACAACCATTAACCCTCCGATCACAAAACAAGATAACCAAAACGAATTACCCAGAACAGCTATTCCTCCGCCTACACCACCATCACATCCCTAACCAGACTGTTGAGACGAGTTATTCTCAATCCCTGGAACACTCCCAGAACTATGACACTAAGGACAAGAACTATAGATGTGACCCAGCCGGCCACACTTGTAACAAACACGCATCTCCCCACTCTGAGGGTAAAAGTTCGACCCTTCAATGGCCCTCAAAGTCTGACCTACTCGATTCTAATATTGGTATCATCCCTGCCCAGACAGATAAGGCTGAACCCGACTAGATTGTGGATTACCCAAAGAAGTTCCCGATTGTGTACTAAAGACGCCTAATATGACCTGGTTGGTTACATGCACAATAAATAGGTGGCCCCCGAATATGTGACTGGTTCGAAGCCTGAACTAGTAAAGATCCCAATAACTGCTCCCTCTGTGAGCACTCAATCACCCTAAGTCCCGGTTGGCTAGATGATTTCGTTGGTACAACTATTGGTCGAGGCAACAACCTTGTCCTTCTCCTTTGGCTGTTACTAGGCTTATCACGACCCCAAACTGCAGGAGTTGCCGAAGCGGCCTCTTTCCCACTCTGCCCCATGACTAATACTGCGGCCTCCATGTGAGCGGCTGCATCCACAAGCGTACGATAATTCTTATGCCAAGACCCAGCAATCCTTGCCTAAACATCATCACATAACTTACTCTCAAACTCCGCACAACGGAGCTCCTCAGTTTCCACCAACTCTGGAGCGAACTTAGACAGATTGGTAAACCACACCTCAAATTGTGCCAAAGGTGTAGTACCTTGGCGCAACTCTAGAAATTGCTTCCTCAACTCTTCTCGTGTGGAAGGAGGGAATTCGTCACATCCTTACCTAGACATCCTAATCAAAACAAACATAACAAATTTTGCACACATCAAATGGTGTTCCCAACAAAATCACATACACTCTCGCATTAGACACACAACATATCACCTATATAGCACACGCAAAGGTGCCCACTCAACGTTTACTACTACCGCCCAACACGTCTTTATTAAAGAGAAAACACGTAACTTAGGATACATAACACAAGTACCCTTCACCGAAATACTAACACAGTCACATAATGATTATTCGAACCACCACATTGAGACCCTACTCAAATCACACATCACCTACCACATAACACATAACACATAATCATGCTAAGTCTACAAAGATAGTTATCCGTTCCAGTGCATGTTATCACTTAGCACACAACATACAAATGTCTTCACCGAGCATGATAAACCTACTATGGCTAACCACTTCCCACAAGACCAGAGTTTTCAAACCCGGTTAGCTCATATACCAAGTTGTAACGCCCTGGATTTACGAGGTCTGGCCCACGTAAATAAACCCCCAACGATAAATAATATATAACAACACTTATGTAGATATAAATGATATAGTCATACAATACATGTGTTTATCCAATTTAATACCTTCCTAGATACAACATCTAAGTCAAATGGATGTTCTGGTAATTAAAATATACAAAGATGTTATAAATCAAATTGAAACACCCAAAGGCTTACATCACATACAAAGGCTATAACCCTTATAAGAATGGCACAAGACCGATATATAACAAGAATGACCCATAGCCTACAAATAAAAGAACCACCCTACACGGTTCTAACACAACTTCACGTCTCGGTTTACACTCACACATGTACACCCGAAAAACATTTTCAGCCACATAGGGTGAGAATAAAGCCCAACAGAGAATATTTTAAAAACTAAATATGCTCCACTAGTATAAATTATCATGATGCAATACATATATACAATATGTCCAAATGCATTTTAAAAGTCTAACTGATTTGTCAATAAGAATCTCTTCTTTCCAATTTCCAAAACCTTTTGTTTATTCAAAATGTTTCCCGAGTTTTACAACATTTGTTTAAAACAAAAGAAATCCATCTCCAAACAAATCCAGGTATCTCAATACCAACGAGCAAATACATTGCCAGGTCAATTACGAATACATTGTTAAACAACAACAATTACATTGCTAAAAACGTTTCCAAACCATTCTTTTCCAAACCAAAAATCATAATAAATAAAATGGGTAAATCTCTAGAACAAATACAACCTTTTACAGAAATTTCGTCTGTGGGAAACCGTAAACCGATACCCATGTAAATGTAGGCTATACAAGCGTTATTATTTCCATTTTACGGATATTTCGTCCGCGGGATTGGCACCTATGTATACGTGCAATTTTTAGGACTTTCACCATTGACACTTAAGCCAACTTATTTCAACAAGTCAATACTTACTTCCCAGATTTACCATTTTATTTACCCTTTTCCAAATAACACAATACATGTGATCCAAAATATGGTTTTCAAAATGAAACAAATGCTCTTAAAATACGACACATGAATTTTCAAAACCTCTTTCCAAAACACACCATTTAAATTCCCAAAATCCATTATATGCACCATGATATGAATGATTTATAAACAGTTCAGTTTGCCTAGTCCACATGAAATTTCTAACACACAGCAATGCTATCATCCACCGATAGCCAAAATAGTTATCTCTAATGCAATAAATAAAAGGTGACAATCTGGATATATATTCCAAAACATTTCCAAAGGAGTATCCAACATTCAATATTTCTTTCCAAATCTCAAGACACCTTTCCGATCAAATCCTCTTTTAATTTAGTAATCCAATAATTTTCCCAAAAGGTTAATATTTTAGGGTTTTTATCAAATTAGGGCCTTTTACCTTTAAAAACTCATATGCATTATTGTAAGTAGAAAACAAACTTTTTATAGCTTAATCCATAGCTCAACAACCCTATTTGGAACAAACCCTCAATTTATAAAACAAATTTTCAAAATCCATCCAAAAACAACAAAATCTATATATTGAAAAGAGATTATTTCATTTTTACCCCTATACTTTGTCACAATTTTCAATGACCCCTCCAAACTACTCTTATTTTCACGCGTACCCCTATACTATTTAAGTTACTATCAATTTTGCCCCTACCATCAGATTTGAAACTGAAAAAGTTAAAACAATTACATTTTGGCCCCAAATTTCAAAAAAAAAAGATGCAGACCCATCATTTCCTACCAGCAACCACCATTTCAAGCCCTTCTATCTCTTTCGTCATAACTCCATTTCGTCTCATTTTTACGTCGTTAGATTCAACTCATGGTCTAGTTTTCATATCGCATCTCGCACGTATCGTTCTTCCTCTTTTTGCACGCTATTGGAGCTCCAAAAGTTGATAATAAAAAAAAAGACTTTTCTTCTTGTTTTCAAATTTTCTTTGAGCCATCTTTCTGACTTCATATCTTTCTTGATTCTTGATGGTTCTGCTTCATTCTTTCGTCATTCTCTTCACCTCACTTCGTACTTCACCCTACACTACCTCGTTTTCTCACTTCTTCATGTAATGGGCAGTTTTGGTATGCCAAAGGTTGTCTGAAAACTAATTTCGAAAATTTCAAAATATTCATTTTTTGTTTCTTTCTTCTCCATCCTCCTCATCCTTCTTCTTCACTTATAACATGATGTGGAACATGGTTCTAGGTGGTAACGGAACTGGTGATGGTGGCAGTGGCGGTAGTGGAGTTCCGTGGCGGTGAAGTTGGTGGCTCGGGTAGTGATCTTCTTCTTCTTCTTCAATTATATACATACATATCATCTTTCTTACAGGAATTTTCTCAGTCCGTTTGAATGGAACACTGTGCCCATTCAGACTTGGATCATAAATGAGATTCAAACCTTAACTGTTTTGCCAAGAACAAAAGAAATTTGTATTGTTAAGAAAAATCTCATAGCAAATAGCTTATTTTGTATTTAAATAAAGGTTTTGTTGTTATAGCCATTGATGTTGAATTACAAATTAATGAGCACCTATTAATTTCTCTATTTGCTATGACTGCTCTATCATGATATGAATCTAAACATGTCAAATAAGAGTTTTTCTCTCAGTTGAATATCCCCTAGGCTCTCTCTCCGAAATTACACCTATTTTCAATGCAGCACCATACACATTAGAAGCACTCAACCGCTTGCCTTGTCGATTGAATTCACTAATCAAAATGTTGAAAGAAATCTTTGTAGGGACTGAACTTCCTTGACGCATGAGGACTAATACCGATAATGCCTCATCCACTTTTCCCATGACACAAAGTGCTTGAATGACATTGTTGAAAATGATATTCTTTGGGGCATATGCAATTTCAACCATCAACTTCACCAACATCACCTCTCAAACCACCAACTTCACCGCCACCGAACTCCATTACCGCCATCATGAGCATTACCATCACCACCACCTTACAACACCAAACCCACCTTTTTCACAACCAAGTTCCATTACCACCACCATAAGCATTACCATCACCACCACCTTACAACACCAAAACCACCACCATCGCCGAACTGCCACCATCGCCACCACCAACAGTTCTGTTACCACCTAGAACCATGTTCCACATCATGTTATAAGTGAAAAAGAAGAAGCAGAATGAGGAAGATGGAGAAGAAAGAAACAAAAGATGAATGTTTTGAAAATTTTTTAATTAGTTTTCGGACAACTTTCGGCATACCAAAACCGCCCATTTCATGAAGAAATGAGAAAGCGACGTAGTGTAGGGCGAAGTAAGAAACGAGGTGAAGAGAATGGCGAAAGAATGAAGTAGAACCATCAAAAATTGAGAAATATATGATGTTTAAAAGATGGCTCGGAGAAAAATTAAAAACGAGAAGAAAAGTCTTTTTTTTATCAACTTTTGGAGCTCTGATAGCATGAAAAAAAAAGGAAGAACGATACGTGTGAGATCTTATACGAAAACTAGACCGTGAGTTGAATCCAATGACGTAATAATGAGGCGAAATGTAGTTATGACGAAGGAGATAGAAGGGCTTGAAATGGTGGTTGCTGGTAGTGGTTTGCTGGTAGGAAAAGGTGGATCTGTATCTTTCTTTTGAAATTTGGGGCCAAAATGTAATTTTTTAACTTTTTCCGTTTCAAATCTGACGGCAAAGGCAAAATTGATAGTAACTTAAATAGTATAGGGGTACGCGTGAAAATAAGAGTAGTCTAGGGGTAAAACTGAAATAATCTCTATTGAAAATATACCACAAATACACTACCGAACTCACATCGAGTTTAAGAAATAGATCCTACCTCTTGAAACAAGAAGAAGACAAGTCGGAAAAACCATTGGCGACGAAAATACGATCCGTTCAAATTAAATGGAAGCCCTCATCGAGCTCTACATTTTGGTATAAGGGACTAGGGGTCAAAGATGTGTAAAATAGATGAAATCAAGGCTAAAAGATTAAAAAATAAAAAATGACGAAAGGAGAGAAAGAAGGGAGTGAAAAGTGAAGAGGTTTGACCCAAAAAGTGACTTTTAAAGATCTGATTCTGGATAGTTCGCTCGAGCGGTGATAGTTGCGCTCGAGCACACTATGCTCACAACACTAATTCACAAATTTTAAACAAGCATAACTCTCTCGCCCGACTCAATTTAGGGTCATTCTTGTGTCCAACTTGAAGCCCGGAAGTAAGCTTTCCAATGGTTATAGCCTCACATCAAGATTCAAAGTGTGGAGAGAGAAAATAATAAAAGAGTGAAAACTACTCAATAACAACTATTCAAATTTAGAGTTTTTGATTCAATCTTGTCCAACTACTATGGTAACACCTCAATCAAGGCTCAAATATCGACTAAGGAGGTTCTCAATCAAGAAAATCAAATAGTCAAATATAATTCCATTATAACAGGAAGTACAGAGTGCTACAATATGCAGCCGGGTGTGTGGTATAATGGTAGGGTGGGATAGTAAATGGTCCGGATCGTATTCAATCCGGAACCATGAATCATAATCCCGTACCAATACGTAAATAATGGAATGATAATTTTTCAAACTAATCTGGAACTAGAGATTAGAAAAACCAAACCAAACTTACCGAATTGAACTAGACCGGTTTGGATTACGGATTTTTCAATTCACCTGTTCACCCCTAATATTAAACCTTTAAAAAAAATGAAAATTTTAATGGCATGTTAGATGTTTTCCTTTCATATAGGGGTAGAAATGATGATCAATGAAGGCCTATTGAAATTTTAAACAAAAGGTACTATTGTTTTAATTTTTAGGTAATTCTATTTAGACACCGTACCTCTCAGTACACATCATTTTCTCCATCCACACTAGATAGATTTTCAATTCTTTGATTTCTTCTCACTTCACACCATCAATTTTTAAAAAATCCTAAATTACCTTATTTTTCTTCAATTCTTTATCACAAACCCTAATCCTAACCCTAACCCTAACTATCATTGTTGGTCGTCACTTCCTCTCCAGCCACCTACCTTTCTCACTACCACATACTCTGCGCAGTTTCTCTTTCCTTTCGCTGTTTTGTAGCCATCATTCTCGTCATTTCTAGCGCATTGCCATCACCTCCACCTCTCTCTGCCACCCACCTACAATCTCTCTCCCACCCACCTACAATCTCTCTCTCTCACACACACACACACATTTCTGTGATTTCTTGCACTCTCGCTCTTTCTCAATCGCAATCTACTATCTTGGTCAAGTTGATGCAGAGTTGGGGAACAACTCATGGAGGAGACAGTGATGGCGGCAATGGTTGGTGGTTTTAGGGGAATGAAATGGGTGGCGGAAAGGGGGGTACTAGGGAGGGAAAATGGTTGGTAGAGGTGGAGAGGTGCTGTGAGGATTGTAGATGGCATCGCGGGCACTAGCACCGACGCTGAATTTGCAGACAAAGGAAAGATGTGTATTGAGAGTCTTTGGCTTTAGAAAAGTGTCCAAAATGGTAATTTTATAAAGGGATATAAGTGTAATAAAAAAATTATGAAAATGGTGTATACTGAGAGGTTTGATGGTGTGTAAATAGAATTTTTCTTAATCTTTTCATTAATGCCAACCAAATTAATTGAAATATTATATATTTATTTATAGTCAAATTATTTGAGCGTTATAAAATAAATAACTAATACCATATGTTTTACAACAAAAATTGGAGTGAAGAAATTATAGAATAACCTCGCTCTTTCTCTTTATTTATATTTAGTATGAGATTCTACAGTGTTATAAATCTTTAAAATATTTTTGGCATACAACTAAAAAGTTATTTTTTAAATCTTTTCTTTTTTTCCTTTCAAGCCTATCTTGTGTAGACCAATATAAAAAGTTATAATAAAAAAAATCCACAAAAATATTTAGTAATGACAAAAAGAAAAGAGAAAAAAAAATAAAAATGTAAAAAGTTTTGAAATTAAAAAAAAAAAAAGAAGAAGAAGAAGAAGAAGGAGAATGAGGGTTAAGGACGAGAAAAACCATTAAATAAACTAACATCGAACACCAATTAAATTAAAATAATCATAAAATTGAATCATAACATGTGATCGATTTCAGTTTCATAATTAATAAAATTAAAATAATTTCATTTGTTCGGTTTAATACTAAGGTCAAGTTTGGAAAGACTAAATAAGTGTATTTTTTAATTTTTTTTGTATTATGTGTAGAAAAAGTAGAGAGGAGATGTTGATTGATGTGACCCAAAAAAGATAAAAAGATGAAATAAGTGTACTTTTTTAGGTTAGCCAAACTTGGCCTAAATATCAAACCGAACCAATTAAACTTATATTATGCTGATCTTGTTTGGTTAGAGGCTATTTGACTAAATTAATTAATAAAGATAAAATAGGCTAAAAATATTAATAAGACAAAATGTCACATCTAACCCATAATCATTTCATTTTTTCTCTCACAACCAAAAAATCGGCTACAAAAAAAAAAAAAATCAACTATCATTCTGAACATAACTTTTTTAGCTAAGTTAAAATAATTAAAAAGTCAAATAGTTAATTAAAATAGTTTATTTTCAAATAGGCTAATGTAATTATTAAAAGACTAAAATACCCTACAAAAAATGAAGAATCCGAAAGGAACAGCGATAAAGCCCTCATTCAGTCAAAAAATGAAAGGTCCACTACTACTCACTCCGATGAAACTGACCTCATTCACTCTTATTCATGTCATGCCAGCTCTCTCTCTCTCTCTCTCTCTCTCTCTCTCTCTCTCTAACACGTATCAATTATAAAGTTAGAAGTTCTCAAATGCATTCTTATCTCTTTAGATTTCATAAAATAAAATAAATTAAATAAAAAAGTAAAATTACTCAATTAAGTGTTATAGGTGAATAGTACTATATGCACCAATTAGTATATTAATTAGTGTATTAGTTGATTATGTGGCAGAATTTAAAAAGTTTTTGGTATTTGTAATGTAATTAATGAGTGAGGTCAATAACAATGTCATAACTAGTATTAGTACACTAATTGGTACATGTAATGTGCACTGCATGCATTTGTTGTACACAATTTTGCAATACTAAACAAAAGTGATTATTTTGCCCTCTAATTTTGGATTAAAAAAATGCTATAGGTCTCAAATTTTCTACTAAATAAATGATTAAATGTTAAGTGTGGGGTCCACAAAATTGCGGACCACATACCCATGTGAGACATTTAGTCATTTGTTTCGTAAAAAAATTTATATCCCTAACATTACCCTTTGAATTATACTACATCAAAGATAAATCATATACAAATTAATAAATTACACAAAATTTTATTATTTATTCAAGTGAGTCAGATTATATGATTGCTCAAATATTCACCAATGGTACATTATTTTCAAGATTGCCACTTAGTCCATTTTTTGAATAACAAATAGTGTTGCGAAAAAAGAAAATCCACAAGTTAATATTTTCCTATGTTCTCAAATGACATCACCCATTTGTATAGATAAGTTTACCTATTTTTATATATGGCTTCTTTTTAATTTTCTTAATTTTTATAACAATCTGTGACATAACAAATATACAAAACATGTGCATAACTAAATGTTGGAGCATTTAGTTTTAAAATTAACCTTTAAACTTGAACACTTTTGGTTGCATTTGATATGCTTTAATGTTCTTATATTTTTCATTTATTTAGAAGAGTTTACGCCAACAAATCTTTATTTGATCACATTTATAAAGATCGATTATGTAATGTTGATACAGGACATGTTTAAAAATATCATAAAAAGAAAATGGTGGCGCATTAATTTCAAATTAGTTTTGATGAATTTAAGATTACTCAAATGCTTGGACATTGTGGGAATATATTTTCTGAGTACCAACACGTGGCATGGTGACGCCGACGTGTCAGCCGAGGTGCCACGCGTCGTGGTAGTTATGCCGAGGTTATCTTGGCGAGGCCGAGGTTATCTTGGCGAGGCCGAGGTTATCTCCGAAGACATCGGAATCCGAGATAAGCGGATAAGGGACAAGAGTCCTAGAGTAAAGAGAAGACTTAGCCAAGATAAGGATAAAACTCTTAGGGAGTTTATCTTTATCTCTTGAAGAGTCCAAAGTCAGTATTGAATTGGAGTCCATAGAAGTGAGGCTTCTAGTAGGACTAGGATTGAGTAAATTATAAAAGAGAGGCACCCCCGTGAGTCTAAGGTATGAGTTTATGCTTTGAGCAATAATTTTGGCAATTGATTATCTTTGAGAGATATACTGACTTGATCGTCGAAGTGCCCCCGGGTGGAAGAGCCACCGCCGGAGCCTTTTCTTTCTGTTACAGGTTGACTGAAGCCATCTATTCTGCCGGTGCTCTCCAGCTGGTCACAAGACGGGCAGTGTGGTCAGATTTTCACCCACACAATTTGGCGCCGTCTGTGAGAAAGAAAGAAGAATAGATGGCCAATGGGACAGAAGGATCAGACTAGAGACAACGCTCCTGCTGGGAGTGGGAGACCTATCGATCTCGACATTGAAGGGGACGACCGCAACACAGAAACTCGTGACCAGAGTCACGAAGTGAAAGACGCCGGCCAGGAAGGTGACGCACCAAAGACAACAGATTGAAGCGGATACTACAACGAAGATGACCTCCAGGTATGGAATGATAGATACCTGCGGAGGAACGAAGACCCTTCCAGAAGGGATGCAAAGACAGGGGGCATAAGCGCTCCCAAGGAGATAACATTCAAGTATAGAAGAGCTCAACCTGAGTGAGCAAATCCCGGATCCCAAATCCCAGAAGACATGATCTCGGCCTAGATAAGTAGGTCCGAGAAAAGAAGAGCTCAACCTGAGTGAGCAGATCCAAGATTCCAGAAGATGAGATCTCGGCACCTGAGTCCGAGAAGAGAAGAGCACAATGAGCAGATCTCAGATCCTAGAAGATAAAAAGGAAACACACAAGATCAGACTAAAGTTGGCCAGAATTGAGAAGTATGCTAAGGCCGAGGAGGACATGCTGGGAACAAAGGCGTCGGAACAAGAAGAGAGAAACGGCTCGCCGATGCGAGGCCAAAAATCAAACTCAGGTTGGAACCAAGTAAGATCAATAGAGAAACCAAGGCCGACAACCTCGGCTTAAATTAAACCTCGGCGACAAGGTCGAAGCTACATGTATGATAAGAACCCAAGTGGATTTTAAGTTCACACTGGGGGGGCAGAGAGAAGAAGAATACGTTTACCACTTGTTGAAATTTGTAGCAATTTACAAGTTGGTTAAACCAATATGATGCTTAACCGAAGTTAAGCCGAGATGATACTTAACCGAAGTTAAGCCGAGATGATGCTTAACCGAAGTTAAACCCAGATGATGTTTAACCGAAGTGAAACCGAGACGATGCTTAACCGAAGTTAAGCTGAGATGATGCTTAACTGAAATTAAGCCGAGATGGTTCCTTATCTTCAGTTGTTGAAATTTGTAGCAATTTACAAGTTGAAGTTAAGCTGAGATGGTTCCTTATCTTCACTTGTTGAAATTTGTAGGAATTTACAAGTTGAAGTTAAGCTGAGATGGTTCCTTACCTTCACTTGTTGAAATTTGTAGCAATTTACAAGTTGAAGTTAAGCTGAGATGGTTCCTTACCTTCACTTGTTGAAATTTGTAGCAATTTACAAGTTGAAGTTAAGCTGAGATAGTTCCTTATCTTCACTTGTTGAAATTTGTAGCAATTTACAAGTTGAAGTTAAGCTGAGATGGTTCCATACCTTCACTTGTTGAAATTTGTAGCAATTTACAAGTTGAAGTTAAGCTGAGATGGTTCCTTACCTTCCCTTGTTGAAATTTGTAGCAATTTACAAGTTGAAGTTAAGCTGAGATGGTTCCTTATCTTCACTTGTTGAAATTTGTAGCAATTTACAAGTTGAAGTTAAGCCAAGATTACTGTTTCTCTTCGCTTGTTTAAATTCGTAGCAATTTACGAGTTGAAGCAAAGCCGAGGTTATTGCTAAACACTTGTAGCAATCTACAGGTTGGTTAAACCAAAGAAGATGCTTAACACTTGATGAAATTCGTAGCAATTTACAAGATAACGTTAAGCCGACATATGATCATCTGTTGAAATTTGCAGCAATTTACAGGTTGAGGAAAAAGCTAAGTCAGTATCTTACCGAAGTAAAAGTTTTGTAGTTATTATACCCGAGGTGTGTAACCCCGAGAAGATTGCACAAGGAAGGAAGAAAGTATGTAAAGCATGCAAAATATTCCAAGTATAGAAACCATGCAGAAGCAATCAAGAGAAATTGAAGATTAAAGCATTCAACAAAAACAGGAGGAACATCGGCCATGTAAAGAAGCTTATATTGTCAAAGTACAAAAGACAAGAAAAGAGAGACATCAAAGTTGTGGTTCCTCAGCCTCAGGAGCAACTTTGGTTTGGACCTCTGCAGATTCTTGAAGAGCTACTTCGGCCGCCTTCTCCATTGTAAGTTTTGCATCAATCTCGACAAGAGTTTCATCAATACTCTTGTCAATTTGAGGAACGTCGGACGAAGCATGCTCTGGAGTGGTTTCCTTGGCAACCCCTTCACCTACATCATCTTGAGTTAAGTCCATGATTTGAGAACTTGAAGGAAGGGATTTGGTCCCAGCAGCATCCTTAGGTTTCCTTACCAAAATTTCAGCCTCATCCTCGTCCTCACCTCCATCTTCATCCTCAGATTCAGAAGCATCCTCAGGTTGACTTGGAGGTGGAGGTGGTGGGAAGGGAAGAGGGATAGCATCGGCATTGCGGAAGGGTGAATCAGCAGGAAGATCAAGTTTCTTTATCAGGGATATCCACCCAAGGGAGAAGCCTCTGTTGCATGCCTGCCTGACTTGAAGTTTGTATTCTTCAGTAACGTCAGCCATACCCTGGGCGTATGCCTTTTCATCGGCCTCCTTAATCTCGACATCCTTGGTGGCCAGGGCCTCCTGCAGTTCCTTTTCGGCTTGGGCCTTCCTGTCCTCGGCCTCTATCTTCTCAGCTTCAGCAACCTTCCTTATGGCCTCGGCTGATTCAGCTTTTTCCTCGGCTATCTGTTGGGCCTTAGTTGCAGCCTCGGCCTGCTCTTCCAGCTTCTTCATTTTTAGTTGAAGACCTTTGTTGGTCTTCTGCAAGGCAGAAAACTCCTTCTTCATCTCGGTCATTCTTTCCCGATTCATAAAAGATTGCATTGAAAACAAATGGGCATGCTGGATGGCCTGAAAGAAAATAGAAGTGTTGGAAAATATTTTAAGTATGAAACAGAAAGAAAGTCAAAAGTTCAAAGCATGAGCACTTACTTGAACGGAGTGCTGGAGCATTAAAGCGTAGTTCTCATACTCACTGTACTCAGCATTTCGCTCCAGGTCCCCTGGAAGGAGAAGAGCGGTGCTAAGGGCGATGCCGACATTAATGTCATCGGCGCTTTCACTAGACATGATTGGCTTGTCCTCCAAAGTAATCTTTGGGGCCCAGGGGACGTCGGGTTTTTTGGACCCCGAAGCCGTTGCAGAGGACGACCTCGCTTTCTTTGACTTTGAAGATTCTGCTGGCTGTGTTTCAGCCGACCTTTTTGTAGGAATAGAAACAGTCTTCTCACTCCCAGCCAATTGTGATATTGGCAGAGCATCTTCATTCTCAACTACAGTGGCTTTGGCCTTTGGCTGAGCCTTTTTGGTTCTTTTTGGCTTTGGTGGGGGCATGGATTGGGTTGGTTTAGCATCAGCATCAACTGGGAGGTCGACTAGGAGATCTTGGGCAACAGGCTTCGGGCGACCCATCTCAGCAGTTTTGACAAGTCTTCGCCGACGTTTTCTTTCGGATATTGGGACTAAGTATGGAGCTGAAGTTGATGGTTGATCGGCTAGATCAGAGGTTGACCCTTGGTCAGCCCGAGATGTTGATGCGGTTTGTAAAGTGGTAGCAGAGGGAGGAGATAAGCTCTTCTTCTTTCTTTTTGGGACGTCGGGCAGTGTAGACTTGTACGTCGGAATAAAATTCAGTACCAGTGGAGCCTTGCGCTTTTGGATTGGCAGATCTAGGAGCCTCTTTAAGTCTTTGCTGGGAACGTACGATTGGCGAAAGTCTTTTGGTGGCTTACGAACGTCTGCAAGAAGAAACAGACATTAGAAACAGATAACATATTGAAAACTTGAACAGAAACAACTAAGTATTGACACTGGGCTCTTACCCTTGCCCTCTTTAACCGATCGGGGAAGAGGGTAGAGATAGGCGTCCTCGTCTGCGCCAAACTCCCAATTTCCCGAAGCAATAACATAGTCATCTCCAGCCCCCTTGTTGGAGTCCGGGAGGTCGGCTACGATTTTGAATTTAGTGGACCTCAGCTTAAGATAATAGACGAAGCCTTTTTCCTTCAGTTAAGGGGGCACATGGTATAACAGTACTGGATGTCGGCAAGGGTGATCCTAGCATTCTCCTGCCTAGCTAAAACTATGATGCCATTGATCACTTGATAAGAGTTTATGGCAAGTTGCATAGGGTTCAACTTGTAAAAGTGAAGAATTTCGCGAAAGAGAATGTTAAGTGGGAGCCGAAGTCCGCACTCAGTAAAAGCTACTATGGGAAAGGGCATTGATTCATCTGTGGGCATGATGGAGTCGTTATCTTCAGCCAGCCTCAGATGGACATCGACAGGAATAGAGAACTCTTGCCTAAAGTACTCAAGTTTGGTCGGGGTATCTACCCTATGTCTCCACATACCCATAACGTCGGCCTAAAGACAGAGGGCTAGGTTTCAGAAAGAAGGTGCTCTTAAGGGGTTATCGGGACCTCGGCGAAACCCTAGGTATATGCTGGTAAGGATTGTTTCAGTTTTCCCTAAAAATTGAAGGTTCTATAGACAAAACCCAAACCTAAATCTATGAAGGCAAAGATTGAAAGCAAAATTTAAAGGCAGAAATCTGGAAAACAAGAAACAAAGAACGACGTTTCAGAATCAAAGAACAGAGGTATGGTTCTCAGAAGCGAAAGAAATACAGAAGTAAAAGGTCAAGAACAGTGGCAAGAAAAGTGTTGAAACAATGCAAGTGTTCAAAATATGAGTGAAATCATGGAATAGACGCATCCAGATGAATAGTTCAGCAAATCAAAGGTTTGAACAGAGCAATAATGGCAGTAAGTAAACGAAAGCACATAGAAGAAATTGGGAATCAGAAGGAACAGTTGCTTACCAGAGAAAATGAAGCCGATATGAGGGCTGCCGAAGTCAACGGTAGTTACAGATGCGACAGAATGACGAAAGTTCCACCAAGAAGACAAATGCAAAGCTTGGAGCTTCAGTGATGGCGGAATTGAAAGAACGAGTTTTAGAGAGAGAAACAGCAAATGCAAAAGTGAAGAGACGGAAAGAAAGTAAAGTTTTATCAAAAACTTGAAACGGCAGCAAAACAGGGCATTTAATGCGCCTGGAGGAACGTGTGCGTCAGACGGCGTAGACAGGTGAAAGACGGCTTACAAGCGCGTCACAGACACAGGCAAATAAAGATAGAACACGTAAGGGGAACGGTTGAGAAGAGATGCATGACAGCTCATGCGCGTGGGGGAATTTGTTTGAGTTCTTGTTCTCCGAAGAGAACACGTCGGCCTGAAATGAATGATCTCGGCTAAACCGTTTTTGAGCCAATATGCAGAAAGAAATATCGATATAGGTTCCATCACCTCAGGATATCGAAGTAATAGAACCTAGGGGCAGTTGTGGGGATATATTTTCTGAGTACCAACACGTGGCATGGTGACGCCGATGTGTCAACTGAGGTGCCACGCGTCGTGGTAGTTATGCCGAGGTTATCTTGGTGAGGCCGAGGTTATCTCCGAAGACATCGGAATCCGAGATAAGCGGATAAGGGACAAGAGTCCTAGAGTAAAGAGAAGACTTAGCCAAGATAAGGATAAAGCTCTTAGGGAGTTTATCTTTATCTCTTGAAGAGTCCAAAGTCAGTATTGAATTGGAGTCCATAGAAGTGAGGCTTCTAGTAGGACTAGGATTGAGTAAATTATAAAAGAGAGGCACCCCCGTGGGTCTAAGGTATGAGTTTTATGCTTTGAGTAATAATTTTGGCAATTGATTATCTTTGAGAGATATACTGACTTGATCGTCGGAGTGCCCCCGGGTGGAAGAGCCACCGCCGGAGCCTTTTCTTTCTGTTACAGGTTGACTGAAGCCATCTATTATGCCGGTGCTCTCCAGCTGGTCACAAGGCGGGCAGTGTGGTCAGATTTTTACCCACACAGACATATTATTACATCACATACTCTTTCCAAAACAAAAAACCAAACTTGATAACTTGCTTTTTGCAAACGTCAAAATTACTTGGATTTTTTTTTTTACCGCATTGACTAGGGGTAATTTTTCCCTTTTGCAAATATTGTCATGCTATCAACCATGCCCTTCAATAGGTGGAATTCTATTTCCACCCACCTAATAAACTCAGAGCCAATCTTTTCTCAATACACGTCCCTATTAATTTAATTATTAAGTAATTATCTCAATCCACATCTTTAAAATTACAAATAAATCCTCCACTCGTAACATATACACACACTTTACCCTCAAATACACACACTTCAATTTACCCCAAATTACGTTTCTACTTCCACCCACTTTGACCAAAGTGACTTGGTTCAAACAGGAAGAAGAAGAAGTTCAAACAGGAAACAAAAAAAAATCTGCACTTTCCTCACCTCCATTGAAGATTTCAAGAGCTCCATTGAAGATCTACTAAACAGTGTTGAAAACTTGTTTAAGGTAAGAAATCTTTTAATTTTATTATTAAATTTATCATTTTGTTATTACATTGACAATTTTCGGATCTCTCTTCACTCCATTGGCATAAAAATATGTTTTTTCTGTGGGTGTAGTTTCTGTGTAGATCTCGGCACTAGGTTACCGAATATGTGTGTTTCAATCGGCACTTGCTTTGCGAATATTGTGTATAATTTCGGCCAGTAAATTCCATAAAAAATACATAATTTCGATCTTTGATTTCCGAATTTATTATATATGTTCAGTTCATTCATTCCGAATAAATTCAATAATTTCGGTACTGAATTGTTGAAATATTTTTTTATGTTCGGTCCTGAAGTACCGAATGGGTTTTTTTTTTTTTTTTTGGTAATACATGATATAGAACCAGGTTACATAGGCCACCAATATTTGTTTTACTTTAGGTTCTTTTCCAACAATTTTATTTTATGGGTATGTTTATGTATTTATTTTTTTTCCCCGAAATTGAATGCATAACAATATAAACAAAAATTTGTGCAGTATTGGTATTTCCACATGATATTGTTAGCTTAGTAGTTGGGTCTTCATAAATTTTGTTAGCTAAATAGCTGAACAAAACAATTGCATTATATAGAGTATTAAAGCTTGAGTTATTTTGCCTTTGGGGTTTGTCATTTCAAAGCATTGAAATTGGTGCCAAATTTGGTCTTTGGTTGTATGCTTACAGCTACAACAATTTTACAATCAAGGGCATGTAGAAAGACAAGTGATGGGCAGTCCTTTGATTGTTTGAAAAATGATGTTGGTATTTATTAATGGTCTATAACTGCGTATTAGATTTCATTAAGGTGGCATGGTTAGGCTACTTATTACCCGTATTGATGTGATCCTTTTATGGGAGTGCTTATTATGTTTCATTATATTGGGTTGATAAAAACAACTTTTCTTATGCAGATGGATGTCGGTCCTAGTGAACGTCGGTCAGTAACAGCTTCGAACAGAAGACTCCGTGAATTAGAGAGACGTGGACGTGTACGTGCTCGAGTTCATGATGATGACATGCACATTGCCATGGATGATGATCCTATACATGGTGCACCAGTTGTGGATGATATTGCTATGGATGATGACCCTACTGGTGATGATGCTGACATTGTTGATGAAGATATCCTTACTCAGCCATTTCCGGGAGGTCCAACTGATCCATCAATCCTTAAAAGTTTTAAAAGTCATGTTACCGCAACTATTTGGAATGGTGTTGATGAAAGGGGGCCCTTAAAGTGTCATAATCACTCATCTAAGATTCGTTCGTGGCTGTACTGGGAACAAGGAAACAACGCTACATTTGTAAACATTGGAGAGATGTCAAGACTTGCACAATTAGCTCATTGCACGTACCGCTTTGTCAATAAAATTGTAGTGTCTAGTTTTGTTGAGAGATGGCAACCAGAGACAAACACCTTCCATTTGATTGTTGGAGAGATGACTATCACATTGGACGATGTCGCCACTATCCTAGGCCTTCCCATTGTAGGCAAATCTATTAGTGTGCGTAAGTTGTCAGAAAGGCGGGCCATTGCATTAGTAGTTAATACCTTGGAAATTGATGAGCAAGACGTCATACATGAGATATATAGTGCTGGAGGCAATTCAGTGAGGCTTGAGTGGTTGAGGGCACACTTTCATAATGTCACAGACAATGATTCAATGGAAAGAATTGCATGTGCAGGTAGAGCATATTTGCTATTTTTGTTGGGTTGTACACTTTTCAATGACAAGACTTGTACTAGGGTCCTCGTTGTTTATTTGAGTTTGTTGTCCGATTTGACGACTGTATCTTCATATGCTTGGGGTGCTGCTACATTGGCATACTTATATAGACAGTTGGGGTACGCTAGCAGGTCCAGCATGAAACAAATAGCCGGTTACATGACACTCCTTGAGCGATGGATTTATGAGCACTTTCGTGGATTCCGACCACGCTTGAATATGAATTACACTCGAGACATGCCACATGTTTACCATTGGACTTCTCGGAGAGAGTCTGGTGAAGAGACACAGTTGTAGGCGTTTCGAGAAGAGCTTGATAGGTTGGGTGTACATGATGTAAGTTGAAAAGTCCTTCAAAATTTGAAACTCTATATCATACAAAATTTACAGTTGTCATATCTTACAGTTTTTATTGTTTGTAGGTTATTTGGGACCCATACCAGAGTTACAAAGATGTCCATCCATGTCATCTAGTTACATTCTATCACGGTTGCCTAAAGTGTTTGGAAGTAGTTAAACCATATCACCCTGATAGAGTGTTGAGACAGTTTGGCAGAGTGCAGACAATCCCTAATCCAACACTTGGCCCTATGCGTGCTTCTCGAGGAGCCACAGCTCCATGCTACAATGTTATGTATGCATACTTGGACATCATTTGGGAGGCATGGGACAACCATATGTTATCTGATCGGAGGAGGAGTACACCAGTATGGCAACCTTGGGATTGTGTTCCTGGTTACATGGATTGGTACCAAACCATTACCTATATGTATATACAAGACCCAGCGCGTCGTTCTCAAGTGGACCCGAATATCTATCATTATCAGTATCCTAGCCAAGACGCACAGGTATCCTTTTTTTCGTTTACATTGCAAATTATTTATGTACACTGTTACAAGTTTGTACATAATGTTATATTTGTTCTCGTAATGCAGCATATGTCATAGATACATCAGATTACTCATCCTTTCATTGAGGCTGGCTATGAGGACAGTGTTCAACATCCTGATAGGCTTTACTACGCGATTGATGCAATCGAACAACTTCTTCAAGATCGGCACATTACTGAATCTACGCCCAGCACATCCACTCAAGGTCGGTCTGCACCTAGCTCTTCCACTGCACATCATTTTGGAGCACATTACACTCGCCGGTCACGTAGTTAATAGTAGTTCATAATGTTAGCACAAGTAGTTTCTGATGATGTTGGTGGATGTATAAGGAGACAAATATTATTATTATCTTCGGATTATGTGTTTTTTGGATTATGTACAAGCACACATGTAGTTTGTGATGGTGTGGATGGATTGAACTACTATTTAGTATATATATATATATATGTTTTTTTACGTACTTGTTTAATCTTATTAGTTTTTAACAGCAATTGCACTTAGTTAATATTATTTTCATTATGTTTTGTGTTCAGACAATGTAAAAATAATATGACATTGTAGACGCGCCCTTGGGCCACACTACAGTTCGGACTCAATTTGTGTCACGGTTCTTAATCTGAACCAAAGAGTCCAAATCCGGCAAATTGTTTTGAGAAAACCAGATTTTGAAAGAAGTACCAAACATGGACTGCTTTGCCAGATACAGAGTCGCCACCTAAATATTTTTATGGGGGAATTTAGGAAACCCTGACTCGATGCCAAAGGCCATGTGTCCGTCATCACCAAAGTTGCCTCGGCTCGGGAACTTGGGTACGATTGGGGAAGGTCAGCTATGAGCACCCCCTCTCGCCCGATCCGAAGATCGGCCTCTACTAACTGTGATATCCTATTTTGAAAACGTTATGCGTTCTTATTCCGGTTATTAGCCTAGATTTACTACGTTATGCGCATAGCAAACAAGTATAGACTAGATCGCCTAATTTGGAACAAAACATTGCATATCCGTTTGTTTGGAAAATGCTTTGGAATTTGCTACTCACAAGTAGGCTAAAATACGGATTTCAACGAGTTATCTCAACTCAAACAATCCAACCTTCACCCACATGCATTCAAGTAGTTCATCAAATAAGCATCTAGCCTCATGATAATCATGCTATCATGTTAACGTTCACACTCATGTGAGATGCTAAAGTATAAAGAGCTCACCTAGTACTCCGTGCCAAAACAAGAACATGTTAGCAATCATGCATGATCCAAGTCCATGTTTAAATGCCTAATGCAACGCATAAAGAATGTCACTAGAATAGGCTCGGCTAGTCTATAAATGACATGTGAAAATGCACAAGTAGCATGTATTCAAGTTAGATTTGAAATATTTATGCAGTTAGTATGATGCGCCGAGCCTGGTGCATGCAATACTGATGAATGATGCACGCATGCATAGCATAAGGTATGCTAAAGTAAACATGCCCTAATGCTAATCACCAAAGCAGGTAAGTAAAAGGGAGAAAGAAGTGGGGGTTGGAAGACATGCACACACGCACCCACACTTATTACAAATTTGCCCTCGCTCGGAGGGACCGAAAGAATAATACAATTTAATTAACCTACAAGCTAATTAAATATTACAAATCAATTAAATTAGTTAAGCAAATGAACTAATCTAATTAAGCAGTAAACAACAGCCTCGGGAAGAGGGTCCAATGCATGCGTGCTCGGTTCCGCTCGGAAAGTCACTACCATGCACAAAATGCCTCTGATTTGGCTGTTATCCTCCTCTGAAGACTGCACAAATCCCAAGGTTGCTTCTCTGAGTGCTGTAGAACACCACCGGCTGAAGGGATTGGTCACCGGCCATGTATGATGGTCACCGGCCACAAAATAATCCATCGGCCAAAAAATGGATGGCCGGTCGGCCAAATCTTCCTGCAAAAACTAGTTTGACAGCAGCAGAGGACAGAACTTGGCATGGCAATGCATTTTAAGCAATGTATGCACCAACCACACTCCTTATCATATTTATGACTCAAAGGAGGATGGGCCTTGATTCTCGGGCCACCAATCACGCATTTCCATGCATGATGGCCCAAAGAATCAAGTGTGCATGTTGATATGGAATGCAATGCACATAATCAAGCAAATTGAACTCAACCTCTATCACAAGCAATTCAAGAGGCGAAGCATGCATGCCAATGCGATGCAATCCTAAGCATGTTGACTAGTATCCAACATGGACAATGCTAAGAAGCATACAAGGCATACAATGGTCATGCAAGACATAGAGCATGAGACAATGCAACTAACAAGTATGCAAGGCGCAATGTGGGTGTTCGAGCATGCAAGCAAGCATGTGACTTCATTCAATCATGCAACTCCAATCATGCAACAATACACAGATATGCAACAACATACAAGGTGGGCATACAACAACATGCAAAGGGGTGGGCTTAAACTAACATGGGTAGCTTGCAAGCTTGCCAAAATCAGTGGCCAATACTATGGAAGTGAGGTCCAACTCACACACACGTTTGCATGCAAATATGGTCCAACACTTAAGCATATGAAGACAACTTGTAAGCACAAAAACATGGACTAATGACATGCAACATAAGCTCTGAAAAAAATGTTAAAATGGTGCCAAACCAAGCCAACAAGACAAGCATAAGCATGCAATTAGAGGTCTAAAACTCAAGGCAAGCTAAGGAGGTATTGAACTACCCTTAGCAAAACCAAACATGACATGAATTAAATGACCAAAAATAGAGTTTTAGCATATTAAAACAAAGCCTAAAGACCACTTAGATGGCATCTAAATGACTTAAATTCAAGGGCATGCACAATGACCAAACATGGAGCATAAGACACAACCTCATAAGGCATCAAAAAGGCATCAAAGGCAAGTATGCAAGCATGTCATGAGGACTGAAATGATGCTATAAGTGGTGTCAAACCACTGAAATAAAGCAAGGATGGCATGCTAGAGAGGCCAAAGCTTAAGGCATTCAAGAGGGATTGCATGGTAGCTATACAAAGCAAGACATGAATGACTCAAATGACCTAACACAGTCCCTTAGCACATCAAAATATGCATATAAGCTTCACAAAGCTTAGCCAAAACACATGAGCATGGTAGTCTAAATGCTATGCATGCATTGAGGCAAATCATGGCATTACAAGGCATGTATGCTAAGCAAGCATGGTGTACCAAAACCAACTCAACACAATGCTATTTCATGGCAAAATAAGCATAAATATCAGTCAAGGCATGGTCAACACACACTTAAACTAGATGCTCCCTCAAGAGGCAAAAATAGCCCTTTTCAAGGACAACAAGGAGAGGGGGGGTGGCCCTCTCCTTCCTAGGACCTCAAGGCACCATTCTCACCTCTGAAATCCCTCAAGATTTCAGTGGTGAGGAGGCCCAAACACAATGGTCCCGGAGCTCAACCAAAATGGCACAAAACAAAGGCCAAACAAGCCTTAAGAGGGGTCAAACAACCCCAAAGCTTAAAACACCCTTAACAAACTATTTAGAGCAGACAAAAACAAGACTTTTATATGTTATATGCTAAGCTCAAAAATAGATGCAAGATAGGCTAAAAAACTTTGCAAAAATGGGGTAAAAAGGGACAAAAGTCTTACCCTTGTAGACCCTCTTCACAAACAATGTTCCAGCAGCTCTTTTGGTTCCAAACCAGTCCAAAAGCTTCAAGGAAAGACCTCTGGTACCTCAGCAACTAAGAAAAGGTGTGATGGTGGGTGTTTGTGCACAAAAATAAGACTAAACACACACTAAACACAAGAGAGAGAGAGATATAGAGATAGAGGATATATGTAAACCTTAACCCTAAAGCTCAAGCTCTGAAAATGTTGTTTAAGTTGTCTAACCCCTGAACAAGAGAGAAGAGGTTCTCTTTTATAGACAATTAGTCTTGTAAAACTTCCAAAGGAAGCTAACAAGAAGGCAATCCCTCCATACACGTGTATGGAGGGGGTGACAGTGTATGCCAGCTGCACAAAAATATCTGCAAAAACAGATACATAGTAGTCGGCCGGCCAAAAAATGCAATTGACCAAAAAAAGATAGCCAGCCGGCCATCTATAGTGCCGGCCGGCCGGCCAAGAATTTGGCCGGTGGCAACAAAACACAGCCGGTGGCCTCAAGCCATGGCTGGTGGAGTGTGGGGATGGCCCACAAGCCATTCCCTGCCCCTCCAAGGCAAAGAACAAGTGTTTGGTGCAAAACCAGACACAAAACAGTTGAGTCGAGAGATCCTGAGGCAAGGCGCGTAGCCGAGATCTCCGGGAACTCAAGACAAACACAAACATGGATGATCACCGAGTGTTCAAGCGGTGACGTCCAAGTCTTGAGGACGGTCAAAAATGGGGTGTCTACAGTTGCCCCTCTTTGACAGAACTCAAAAGTCATAACAATGACGGGAGTGAATGTCAAAGCCCAGAGATGGCCCATTTTTGACAAGGCCGAAGACTTAGACAAACATGCAAGACAAACAAGATCTGCGCCCGAAGGCAGGGGCAAAATACAAGACAATGCACAAAGCCGAACATAGCTTATGATCATGCAAAGAAAGCTATAACGAAACATAATAATGCAACAGTTTTAAGCTAGCATACACCAAACTACACTACAATACAGAAAGGATGTAAGAGAATTATGCAACTCTCAATACGTCTCACGCAAAGGATACAATTCCTGTCCGGTTCGTCTGGTTGCACCAGCCTCAAATGAACCGTACATACAATATCGTGCCTGAAAAGAAAGCAAACTTAACAGGTACAATATTGTTAGCAACATGCATAACAATGCAAAATGATATGCAATATATACAAAACTATGTACAATAATGCAAAAGAAAATGTAATGCAATTGAATCATGATCTAATCATGAGCGGTTCAAAACCACACAAATGTCAAATAGATTGATGGAGGTAACAAGTCCGTCCACCATAGAAAATGTGTCGCAACCCTCAAAGTGCGTACACATGCAGAACTATGAGTGATGTAGACGGACGCAAGAACAAGTAATTGGGTGGAATGACATAACTGGGGAATGATCTGCTAACGAAAGAACATGATCCTAATGCAGGATGCAAAAATTACACTACAATGTAATATGTATGATGGATATGGCGCGCGGGCCAAACCAAATCTTGCCTAGGAAAGGCATGGACACAAACAAACCACGTCTAACATAGAACGGTCATACAGAACTATGAGTGTATAGACGTGAAAAGTATGGGCACATACCAGACTAAGCTCAACAAGGAAAGGCGCAAACCCTAGATGGAAGTGATGCAATGAATGCATGCAAGCTACAATGCAACATCTACAATATGCAATGGAATGGATATAGTGGATTAAGGCCTACGGCCAAACCGTATCTTGCCTAGGAAAGGCATGGACACAAACAAGCCACATCTAACATAGAACGGTCATACAGAACTATGAGTGTATAGACGTGAAAAGTATGGGCACATACCAGACCAAGCTCAACAAGGAAAGGTGCAAACCCTAGATGGAGGTGATGCAATGAATGCATGCAAGCTACAATGCAACATCTACAATATGCAATGGAATGGATATAGTGGATTAAGGCCTACGGCCAAACCGTATCTTGCCTAGGAAAGGCATGGACACAAACAATCCACGTCTAACATAGAACGGTCATACAGAGCTATGAGTGTATAAACGTGAAAAGTATGGGCACATACCAGACCAAGCTCAACAAGGAAAGGTGCAAACCCTAGATGGAGGTGATGCAACGAATGCATGCAAGCTACAATGCAACATCTACAATATGCAATGGAATGGATATAGTGGATTAAGGCCTACGGCCAAACCGTATCTTGCCTAGGAAAGGCATGGACACAAACAATCCACGTCTAACATAGAACGGTCATACAGAGCTATGAGTGTATAAACGTGAAAAGTATGGGCACATACCAAACCAAGCTCAACAAGGAAAGGTGCAAACCCTAGATGGAGGTGATGCAATGAATGCATGCAAGCTACAATGCAACATCTACAATATGCAATGGAATGGATATAGTGGGATGCATGACATATGCAATATATTACAATGAAATGCATGACATATGCATGTTGTTGTTTTTTTGTTTTTTTGTTTTGTTTGAAATGCATGTTGATGCATGCTGATGTAAACGCGTGACAACACACGTCTTGTGATATGCATGACAATGCAAATGATCTTGAATGTGCGACCACGTGTGTCGCTCGAAATGCTTATGAACTCGAATGTGCGACGACGCGCATCGCTTGAAATGCATGATAATGCATGTGAACTTGAATATGCGACGACGCGAGTCGCTTGAAATACATGTACAATGCAACTTACCAAAAGTCGTTCGGGCACGACAAACACCGAAGGACTTGCACCTTCAGAGGATTTAAGGTCTCCTAGACCGAGCGTATTTAAGGTCTCGCCAGACCATGGCGAATGCATAACAATGCAAGCATAATGACGTATAACTCAACATGTGTTTGCAAAACGACGTATGTGGGGTAACTTTCGAATCTTAAAAGAGACAAAAGGATACAAAAAGGATACACCTTGCACATATTCGAGTGCCATGCACAGAAGACACAGTCCGAGGTCAAAACGGAGGCCGATTGAGCTTCGGAAAGGCACTATCTTGCACTATCTTGAGAAATAAATACCCCAAACTATACATCTGACCCAAAAAAGGTTGTTGGAGGCTCACCGGCCATCAGGGAAGGTCACCGGCCATCCACCAGCCATCAAAACATATCACCAGCCAAATATTTGGCCGACCGGCCAAAAATGTAGCCGACCGGACAAATGTTGCTGAATCGGGGCAGTTTTGTCCTTTCGCCTTGGGTCTTATAAAATAGGGCCTCTAGCCCTATTCTTTTCACTTTCTCTTGGCCGAAATTCCTTCCCCCCTCTCTCTAGAGTATTTTCCTCTCTCCCATTCGCCGCTTTCCTCGGTTTTAGGGCCCATTTCGTTGTTTGATTCGCGAAGTTCTTCGCATTTCGAACATTTTCATCCGATCGAAACTTCGTTTCGGTGTAGTTTTTTCGATTTCCGCCTCTTGGGGTTTGTTTCCCCCAAGTTTTCCTTGATTTCATCACATTTTCCACATTTCAGCTTTTCCGGCCATTTTCCACCCTCCCGAGGCTAACTTTTTAGTTGACCTTTCGCATTCTCATCCGGTTTCTACTTTCCCGGTCATTTTCACACCACCTTTGACATGGCGGATGATATTCCACGGGGCAGGACTCTTCGAATCACGAGGTGGACCCAGAGGCCGAGCTCCTCCCCTTGAGCGTCCGCCCGTTCAACCCGGTGACCTACAGGCCGGCAGTTCACGTGCTTCCTCCCGACGGACTTCGTCAGTTTCGGAGTTTTGTGAGAGGCGTGCTATCAGAGCTCCTTCTGCGCGAGCCGGAGTCACACCTATCATACGGCACTTCCGAGGTATATTCTTCCCTGTTTCGTTTTCCGCAATGTAGAACACTTAACTGCCATAGTTGATTTTGTTCTTTAACTGCTTAACCCGGATACATCGATACACTGTATGTTGTAGTTGACTGTGAACACACTTGCACTCAATGTCTGTTGGAATCTGAACACGTGCACACACGTTGCATTGTCACCAAACCACCCAAACACACTAACACATCGCATGTTGTAGTTCACTATAAGCACACCAGCACCCGATGTTTGCTTGAACCTGAAAACGCGTACTCACGCTGTATCTGTACTGGACCACTTGGAAACACTGACATGTCATATGCCGTAATTCACTTCGAGTACACTGACACCTGATATCTGTTTGAATCTGAAAACGTGCACACACGCTATATTTGTATCGATTTTTGACTGTTCTTCAAAACTGTACATTGAATATTGCTTCGCAACTATTTGCTTTTGAACAGGGAGATTCCCATACTGTCCGCGGGTATGGGAATGTCGCCGCCAGGGATTGGTACATGGAGCTACCTAACGCAGTTCGCCACATCGTGGATCAGGCCGGCTTCGGCGCATTCTGCAGGGGACTCTCTCGGCTTACTACGAGCAGGCCCCTCCTTGCCACTCTAGTGGAGAGGTGGTGGGACACCACCGACTCTTTCCACTTTTCTGTCGCGGGAGACATGACGATGACTCCCTATGATTTCTCGATGCTCACCGGCATCGGGGTAGGGGGTGATCTGATCCCTTTCGACACAGACATGGACGAGTAGGAGGCCGCTCAGATCTACTTGCTTGGCGAGGTGTCGCCTCTCGCGCGTCCTGGCTTCGTCTGGTATTCATGGTTCGAAGTCCAGTTCAGAGTTCAACCGGCCTTAGTTGAGGAGGCTCCGATGACCCAGGAGGCGGTGGAGCGATATGCACGCGGCTTCCTAATGTTTCTGTTGGGGACGACTATCTTCGCCGATCGGGCGAACACCGTGCCCCTCTGTTTGTTGAGCGCACTGGTGGACGTCACACGGATTCTGCGCTTCAACTGGGGTGGCGCTGCTCTAGCCACTCTATATGGATACATGAGCTCAGCCTCCCGTTGTAGCGGACAGTTACTCGGGGGTTACTAGCGAGCTTAGGAGGTATACCTCCTTCTTTGTTTTACATTTCTGCCTTTCATTTTCTGTACTCCGTACACTGCACACACTGCGGTCTGCTTCACACTGAATGTACACTGCACACCCGGCACACACATGCTCTGCTTTACACTGATTGTACACTGCTCACACTGTACATCTGCTCAATACACTGCACACGGCTCTGCTATCTCTGTTTTATTCCGTATTCTGCTTTATCTGATAAGCATACTGGTATTTATTCTACAGTTGTGGGTCTACGCCTACTTTCCGAGACTCGCCCCCGTGCCAGACGCGAAGACCCCTCTTGTCGTTCCATTTTCGCGCCGTTTCGACGGGAGGTGCGTACGGAGGCCTCGGGAGACGTTTAGCTTCTTCCGCCGCTATTTTGACACCATCACTCCCGCAGAGGTATGTTTTACTTGCAGTTCATTTAAGCTTCGTTTTACACTGTATTGTCAATAATAGTAGATAACAATCTGTATTTCATTTTCAGATAACCTAGCAGCCTTGGGCTCCATTGCCAACCGTGATTCAAGATCGGTTTGCCGGTGCTGAGGAGACCTCGCGTTTCCGGATTTTGCTGGAGGGCCCGGTCTGTCGGGCTTGGTACCTGGGCGAGCGTTTCCTACGCCAGACCCTAGGGTTACCAGAGTAGATAGTCCCGGTTCACCCTCCTGAGCATATGAAGGATACCGAGAGATTCACCGCCGAGCAGATGGCTGACTACACGATCGGCTGGGATGCGACCCGCTTCAGAGGCATAGGCGACTACAGAGAGTACGTACAGACGTATGTTATGCGGCCTCTGAGCGGCGGCCGTCGAGTTGAGGGAGAGAGGCCCGCAGCGCCGGCATCTAGGGCAGGAGCGGGGCCTGGGGCTGGAGCATCGAGGAGAGCTCGGGTCCGCGGTAGGGGTGGAGTTCAGAGATGGCGGGGGGGTGGCTGGCCTGCACTGCCCACTTCACTGACATACAGAGGGCAAGGTGGGGCGACCTACCAGATCCCCTTTGCTCTTCCTCAGGCTGACCACGAGTTGGTCGGTTTCCATGACTTGCCTCCGGTATGTATTACTACATTTTATGCATCTTGTATTGGCATTTCATTTCAGTTTATTTGATATTCCGCAGAATACTGATGCATTGATACTTTTGCAGGCTTCTTCCGAGTATACCCGGCAGTCCTTAGAGCTGAATGCCTCCATGATGGGGATGTTGCAACGGACTTTCGACCTCCTGGCCCTCTATAGCATTCCGGTATGTTCTTCTGATCACGGTCTCAAACCATACACATAAACCGCTTCACATAATCTGGTGCACAACACAATACTTGATAAGCTACTCACGGCATTCATACACTGTACTCATACACTGCATTCTGCACTGATAAACTGCTCACGGCATTCGCACACTGTACTCATACACTGCATTCTGCACTAATAAACTGCTCACTGCATATTGATGCGTTTGCCTCCTATACTTTTCAGCCTCCTTTCCAGATTCCCACTGTGGGAGGTGTTCCAGCCAGGCCTTCTGTTCCTGCCGGAGGAGATGGAGAGGGCAGAGTATTCCCCCGCACCAAGGCGGGGCGCACTCAAGTCGGGAGTAGCTCGCAGGCTCCAGTCCCTGATGACGATGACGAGGAGTCGGAGGCGGAGGCGGAGGCGGAGGCGGAGTCGTCGGAGGAGGAGCCCGGAGACGGCTTGGACTCGGGCTCAGATGACAGTGCTGATGATGCTCCTGGACTTTCATCCCAGAAGAGGACTAGGACGGACTCCCAGGCCTGAGATCCTTTGTCATTGATCCAGATTTTTGCTGTTTTTCTTTTTCTTTTTCTTTTGTACCTTTTGCTGGTAGCTAGAGTACGTTGTACTGCCGCAGGCAGATTTTTATTTCCAAAACCATGTACTTGAAAAAGATGATGAAATGAAACAAACTTGTTGTCAGAAAAAGTGTTGCATTTGTACATTTCATATATTGCATCGCATTGCATCATGTTGCACCTCAATGTAAATGAAATTGATCTGTTGTCTGAAAATTGAACACTTGCATTGTAATAATCAGATAACGAACCAGCCAATAGCAAAACAACCCATACCAACCATTGCACATTCTGAACACTCGGCTCATACTCTACTGGGGATTAATCTGCATACAACTCATAACACAGCGCTTGGTTCATTTTGCACACAGCGGATCCTGAACAAACAGCACAAATCTGACAAGATGGACCATGAAGGTTGAATCTACTGAAGTTGAAGCACACTCAGATGCGATCTGAAACCCAGAAGCTTCAAAGAGGCCTAGGTTTTCCTGTTCACATTTATCGGGGGTGGACCCTGCAGTTGTATGAAAGAACCAAATCATGTTTTTGCACAAATGTGGAGAATGGCACAGCATTCTGAGCACAAAACGATTAATTTTTGAAATTGAAGAAGGGTTTTTTTTTTTTTAAATCGGGGTAGTGAGCCTACAACTGGACATAGAGAGAATGACTCAACAGCGGTGACAAAAAAAGGTAAACAACCTAAATACAACGAGACACACTCGGAAAAGACTCAAAACAAAGGTTGAAGTAAACAAGACAAAAGACACGACATACAGACGTGTTAACGGAGACGGGGGACCTCAGATCATGAGGAGCCAGTTTCTCTGGGTATTGTTTCCCACCCTTTCCTATTTGTGGTTCTCACATCATTCGGCCCTCAGGCTCAGTTTTTCTCTCAAGACCCTTTGGCTCGCTTTTTCTCTCAACTTACACCTCTCTATTCTTTATTCTCTCATTTTTTTATCCCTCCCCGGGGTGTTTAATGGATGAATAGGAAGTTGTGGGTTCACGCCCGACATGGTTAGCTCACGGCTATTTCTTCCGGTGGCGCTTGGTCGATGCCCCAGGTAAGGGAATGGAGTACCTTGATCCCTTCAGATTCGTGCTTCGCACTTGGTTCGATACCTCGTTGCTCGGAGGTTGAGAGAGCTTTCAGCCCTTTAATGACAGTTTGAGTTGTGCCCTTCTTGGCAAGTATGTTGGCGATGGGGGAAAGACAGGAAGCCCAACTCAACTGTGCCCCTAGTTCATCATTATGACCATTTTTGTTTTGGTTTTCTACTAAAACAATTTTGACCAATATGAGAGTTAGATTAACACACTTGTTCGATTTTTGGTTTGAAAACCATGCAAGTCAGGCTATGAGCACTGAAAATTTTCCTTTTTTGGGTCCCAAAAAATGGTCCAATTTTGAAAAATAAAACAATTTTCGAGAAAACTAGTCATCCTCAGTAAAAATTCTCAAAAACTATTTTTTTTTTTTTTGGCAAACAGCCGCCGCCCAACGAGCGCGGAACTCACTCTTGAAATGAACAACCTCAGATCAGAGGCAATGGAAAATTGCCCCTTGTTTGAAGGACGCTGCACGGCAACGGAAAGTTGCCTCTGGTTTGAACGGCGACTCATGGCAACGGAAAGTTCCCCCTTGTCTGGATGATGCCGCAGCATATTGTAAACAGTCCTCACTAGTGATGATCCCGACCGAACTTTCTCGGATACAGAGAAGACGAAGCTGGTCAAAACCAATATAAGGACACAGTCACTTTGAAGGTGTTGGGGGCTGGACTTCGGGATGAAGTTGCCTACGTATTCGGTTATCACAACCGAACTATCGGATTCGGGGAGGGCAAGAATAATCTAAACCATTACATGGACTGAGGCGGTATGAGAGCGTTGGGGGCTGGACTTCAGGACGAAATTGCCTACGTATCCCAAACATGGGAATCAAGCCTTACGTAGTTCCGGCTAAGGTACACTCGGGTATTTTAACCTTCACCTTTTTAGGCTCTAACTTTTGCCAAGGCGCCCGATGCGGGTTTTCGACCTTGCGAGCTTTTCTTTCCTTTTTCTTTCTTCCCTTTCTTTTTTCTCTCTTTTGTATATTATTACTTTTTCTTTTTTTTATTTTTCTCTCTTTTGTATATTTTTTCTTTTTTTTTTTGTATATATTTTCTTTTGCTCTAACTTTTGCCTAGGTCACCCTTCCGGGTTTTCGGCCCAGCGAGCCGCTCAAAGGGTAAAAGTGTAACAAGTCCATGCCAAATGGTTTTAGGGTTTTGAAGCCATTCGTATCCAGGAGAGTGGCTGTTGCGTTGACTTACTGAAGGACCCATCTTCGGCTCTTCGAGCAAATCGGACATTTTTGCCTCTAGTTTGGAGGGGTGCTTTTGTTCTAGCTTTACAGGCTTCTTCTGATGAGATCTGATCTTCTTGATCTGACTTTGGTGCCTCTTGTTCGAGGGCTACTTCCAATCTGGCCACACAGGCCTCTCTTGATGGTCGATCGTTGAACACTCCGAATTGTGGTTCAAGGCTTTAAAACAAGGGCTCGAGTCTTGAGGCTGAGAGCGATCCTAAGCTGCACAATCTCAAGAATGATTCCACACAGGTCTTCGCAGGACCGCGCAAAACATTTTGTTTTTGAAAGTTTTTAAAAAAGCGACAAATCGCTCGCGCTGAAGATAGTGTGGAACCAGTCTGGATCAAGCCAGGGTCCTTCTCAATACTCACGCTGACAAGCATGATTTCAATCATTAAAGGCTTAGCACGCCTCTCTTTCTCTTAATTTGATCAAAGTTTGCAAAACCCGAGGAATTCCTTCCTCTTTGTTTTCACCGCAGTGTTCAAAAAGTTTTGAAAAACTTAGGTCAATGCAATGATTTTCAGGGCACAAGAGAACAGGTGGAATGTACTGCTGTTCCATTCAAGTCCCCTGGCACAACTAATTCAAAATAGTAGTAAGCATGGAAACATGATATCCGCAGCTGTTTCATTCAGATTCCCTAGTTGCAACTGGCTCCATGACAGAGACAGACTCAAAAGAAAGCAAAAGGGTAATTACAAAACAAAACGGTGTTCGAGGCAATAGCTCCGGAATCACCCGACATTCTATACAAAGGGGACTGACTCGCTACAACAAGACAGACCCATAAGCAAAAGGACTGACTCAAGACAATGAGACAAACTCAAAACAAAACAAAAGACTGACTCGACACCCAAACCAGAATTTACAAAACTAGCATTCGCAGATGCTCCAAAAATGCGTGCCAGACGCCACATCCAAAATACGCCGAGCGCCGCCCCGCAGGTGGTTCACTTCCTGATTACATACTCGCAGTATCAGTATCCTCAAAATCCAATAACTGGGTAGTAACGGACTTGGCTGAGGTGGGCAGGAGGATAACTTCGTTGTCGATCAAGTCTTGCACCTCATGACGGAGGCGAAAACAATTGTCGGTAGCATGACCGGTTTGCTGGTGGTACGCATAGTACAAGGCAACATCATATGTAGTAGGGAGATTCTTTGGGAGAGGCCGAGGCTCCAAGGGTTTAAGATGCCCCCTTTCGGCAAGGATCTGAAGTGCCTTTGACAACGGCATATAGAGAGCGTGAAAGACCCTACGCCCTCGGGGCAGGTACTTTGAAGGTTGAGTATTCTTGCTAGACGCACTTGCGAAAGGGTCGGCAGGAGCCGCCTTGGCTTTCTGATCTTTCCCAGGTGCAGGGTTGGGAGCGGAAGGAAATGTTCTGGCATGACAGGGCCTATCCCGATTTTCTAACTGGCTTGTACTGCCTTCGGTTGGAGTGGGGAAAACATCATCCACAGCCTTAGCTACGACTGCGAATACCTGTTGTTTACTCATCCCCTCGGCTTTCAGAGCCTCGACTGCCCATAGCAGTTGTTCAATGGGATCGGCATCTGCCTTCATTTTGTTCTTGCCTCTGGCCTCATCCTGATCGAGGGTTTGGGTTGATGTTGATACGTCATTGTTATAGTTGGAGGCCACCTCGGGTTGGCTAAGTTTGATCACAATCCGTCCCAATAGTGGGGGCTCCTGTGGTACAAAATTCCCGGCATACGGTGCGGCTGGTGGCGAAGCTGACATTCCGTAAGCAAGATCCGCCACGGATCTCTGGAGGTCACCTATCATTCCCATCAATTCGAATGTGGTAGGCTCACGAGCCTGATACAACTGGGGGGTCTAGACCGGGTGCGCGACAGGCGACCTGGGTAGATGCGGTACATCGACATTGGTCTCGCTTTGCAGAGTGATTCCTTGATCTAATGCGGCCGTCATAACCACAATCTCCTTTGAATTCTGCGTCATGATAAGTCTGCTGTACTGAACGGTGACTGACGAATCAGATATCTGTCTTACCTCAGCAAGGAGGAACACTAGCTATTCTGTATCAACTCTCTGAACTGAAAGGAAAAACAAGCAGCGTTTCAGCCCAAATGGATCAAACACAGATGTAGCCGAACAACTGTACTCTACTGCTGACCATTGTTGCCCCAAATCACTGCCCCCAAAATACTGAATCGGATACCCACAGATATAACTGATTCTCATAAACTGATACTAGTGCCCTCAAGCCTGATACTCAAACTTGCAAACTATGTGTGTTCCCTGCATAGATACACTCACATAGCAAGTAAAGAGAGCCAAAACACCCCTATAGAGGATTAGGGTTTCCCTGCCCTATTTTGTCAAGAGCTAGGGTTTCACTATGCACGCAGCAGTTTTCAAACAACCTAACATCGGGTAAGCAACCTGTCCTAGTTTGGAATAGTCACTATGGATTTCAATATGCACTAGGTCAATTGGTCGAAAAGGGTGCCCCGGTAAAACCGGGGTTTGTGTTCCCATACTGTCAGAGCCCACAACCGGTCAGCCTTATGGCATGCTTTGACAAAGTCAAGCCTCTGGTAAACCGTTCAGGAATGGCAGATAGCAAACACGGTGTCCTAGGCGCACCAATGCACATGCAATGCAAAGAGACACATAAATGAAATCAAAACAGGATATCACGAGTTCGAGTCAAGCTGTCTAAATCTCCAGCGGAGTCGCTAGAAACTGTAGACGCGCCCTTGGGCCCCACTACAGTTCGGACTCAATTTGTGTCACGGTTCTTAATCTGAACCAAAGAGTCCAAATCCGGCAAATTGTTTTGAGAAAAATAGATTTGAAAGAAGTGCCAAACATGGACTGCTTTGCCAGATACAGAGTCGCCACCCAAATATTTTTTATGGGAGAATTTAGGGAACCCTGAATCGGTGCCAAAGGCCACGTGTCCGTCATCACCAAAGTTTCCTCGGCTCAGGAACTTGGGTACGATTGGGGAAGGTCAGCTATGAGCACCCCCTCTCGCCCGATCCGAAGATCGGCCTCTACTAACCGTGATATCCTATTTTGAAAATGTTAAGCATTCTTATTCCAATTATTAGCCTAGATTTACTACGTTATGTGCACAGCAAACAAGTATAGACTAGATCGCCTAATTTGGAACAAAACATTGCATATCCGTTTGTTTGGAAAACGCTTTGAAATTTGCTACTCACAAGTAGGCTAAAATACGGATTTCAACGAGTTATCTCAACTCAAATAATCTAACCTTCACCCACAGGCATTCAAGTAATTTATCAAATAAGCATGTAGCCTCATGATAATCATGCTATCATGTTAACGTTCACACTCATGTGAGATGCTAAAGCATAAAAAGCTCACCTAGTACTCCGTGCCAAAACAAGAACATGTTAGCAATCATGCATGATCCAAGTCCATGTTTAAATGCCTAATGCAACGCATACGGAATGTCACTAGAATAGGCTCGGCTAGTCTATAAATGACATGTGAAAATGCACAAGTAGCATGTATTCAAGTTAGATTTGAAATACTTATGCAGTTAGTATGATGCGCCGAGCCTGGTGCATGCAATACTGATGAATGATGCACGCATGCATAGCATAAGGTATGCTAAAGTAAACATACCCTAATGCTAATCACCAAAGCAGGTAAGTAAAAGGGAGAAAGAAGTGGGGGTTGGAAGACATGCACACACGCACCCACACTTATTACAAATTTGCCCTCGCTCAGAGGGACCGAAAGAATAATACAATTTAATTAACCTACAAGCTAATTAAATATTACAAATCAATTAAATTAGCTAAGCAAATTAACTAATCTAATTAAGCAATAAACAACAGTCTCGGGAAGAGGGTCCAATGCATGCGCGCTCGGTTCCGCTCGGAAAGTCACTACCATGCACAAAATGCCTCTGCTTTGGCTGTTATCCTCCTCTGAAGACTGCACAAGTCCCAAGGTTGCTTCTCTGAGTGCTGTAGAACACCACCGGCTGAAGGGATTGGTCACCGGCCATGTATGATGGTCACCGACCACAAAATAATCCATCGGCCAAAAAATGGACGGCCGGTCGGCACTTAAGATGGCCGGCCGGCCAAATCTTCCTGCAAAAACTGGTTTGACAGCAGCAGAGGACAGAACTTGGCATGGCAATGCATTTCAAGCAATGTATGCACCAACCACACTCCTTATCATATTTATGACTCAAAGGAGGATGGGCCTCGATTCTCGGGCCACCAATCACGCATTTCCATGCATGATGGCCCAAAGAATCAAGTGTGCATGTTGATATGGAATGCAATGCACATAATCAAGCAAATTGAACTCAACCTCTATCACAAGCAATTCAAGAGGCGAAGCATGCATGCCAATGCGATGCAATCCTAAGCATGTTGACTAGTATCCAACATGGACAATGCTAAGAAGCATACAAGGCATACAATGGTCATGCAAGACATAGAGCATGAGACAATGCAACTAACAAGTATGCAAGGCGCAATGTGGGTGTTCGAGCATGCAAGCAAGCATGTGACTTCATTCAATCATGCAACTCCAATCATGCAACAATACACAGATATGCAACAACATACAAGGTGGGCATACAACAACATGCAAAGGGGTGGGCTTAAACTAACATGGGTAGCTTGCAAGCTTGCCAAAATCAGTGGCCAATACTATGGAAGTGAGGTCCAACACACACACACACATGCATGCAAATATGGTCCAACACTTAAGCATATGAAGACAACTTGTAAGCACAAAAACATGGACTAATGACATGCAACATAAGCTTTGAAAATCATGTTAAAATGGTGCCAAACCAAGCCAACAAGACAAGCATAAGCATGCAATTAGAGGTCCAAAACTCAAGGCAAGCTAAGGAGGTATTGAACTACCCTTAGCAAAACCAAACATGGCATGAATTAAATGACCAAAAACAGAGTTTTAGCATATTAAAACAAAGCCTAAAGACCACTTAGATGGCATCTAAATGACTTAAATTCAAGGGCATGCACAATGACCAAACATGGAGCATAAGGCACAACCTCATAAGGCATCAAAAAGGCATCAAAGGCAAGCATGCAAGCATGTCATGAGGACTGAAATGATGCTATAAGTGGTGTCAAACCACTGAAATAAAGCAAGGATGGCATGCTAGAGAGGCCAAAGCTTAAGGTATTCAAGAGGGATTGCATGGTAGCTATACAAAGCAAGACATGAATGACTCAAATGACCTAAAACAGTCCCTTAGCACATCAAAATATGCATATAAGCTTCACAAAGCTTAGCCAAAACACATGAGCATGGTAGTCTAAATGCTATGCATGCATTGAAGCAAATCATGGCATTACAAGGCATGTATGCTAAGCAAGCATGGAGTACCAAAACCAACTCAACACAATGCTATTTCATGGCAAAATAAGCATAAATATCAGTCAAGGCATGGTCAACACACACTTAAACTAGATGCTTTCTCAAGAGGCAAAAATAACCCTTTTCAAGGACAACAAGGAGAGGGGGGTGGCCCTCTCCTTCCTAGGACCTCAAGGCACCATCCTCACCTATGAAATCCCTCAAGATTTCAGTGGTGAGGAGGCCCAAACACAATGGTCCCGGAGCTCAACCAAAATGGCACAAAACAAAGGCCAAACAAGCCTTAAGAGGGGGTCAAACAACCCCAAAGCTTAAAACACCCTTAACAAACTATTTAGATCAGACAAAAACAAGACTTTTATATGTTTTATGCTAAGCTCAAAAATAGATGCAAGATAGGATAAAAGGCTTTGCAAAAATGGGGTAAAAATGGACAAAAGTCTTACCCTTGTAGACCCTCTTCACAAACAATGTTCCAACAGCTCTTTTGGTTCCAAACCAGTTAAAAGCTTCAAGGAAAGACCTCTGGTACCTCAGCAACTAAGAAAAGGTGTGATGGTGGGTGTTTGTGCACCAAAATAAGACTAAACACACACTAAACACAAGAGAGAGAGAGAGAGATATAGAGATAGAGGATATATGTAAACCCTAACCCTAAAGCTCAAGCTCTGAAAATGTTGTCTAAGTTGTCCAACCCCTGAACAAGAGAGAAGAGGTTCTCTTTTATAGACAATTAGTCTTGTAAAGCTTCCAAAGGAAGCTAACAAGAAGGCAATCCCTCCATACACGTGTATGGAGAGGGTGACAGTGTATGCCAGCTGCACAAAAATATCTGCAAAAACAGATGCACAGTAGTCGGCCAGCCAAAAAATGCAATTGACCAAAAAAAGATAGCCGGCCGGCCATCAACAAAACACAGCCGGTGGCCTCAAGCCATGGCCGGTGGAGTGTGGGGATGCCCCACAAGCCATTCCCTGCCCCTCCAAGGCAAAGCACAAGTGTTTGGTGCAAAACCAGACACAAAACAGTCGAGTCGAGAGATCCTGAGGCAAGGCGCGTAGCCGAGACCTCCGGGAACTCAAGACGAACACAAACATGGATGATCACTGAGTGTTCAAGCGGTGACGTTCAAGTCTTGAGGACGGTCAAAAATGGGGTGTCTATAGACATCCATTCCATAAATTAGAGAACTATAACGCATATAATATTCTATTTTTAAAAAAAAAAACTGACCATGACAAAATCCAATGGCAAAATGATATCTACCTCGTTACTCTATGCTAGTAAATCATAAAAACTAATAGGACGGCCTTGTTTCATGTAATCTGCAATCTCGTGAGCACAAGGTAAACCATGTGTGCGCCTAAGAACACACCCACATGTTGCAACATCAATTCCAACTGAATTTTCTCTCTTACTCTCTACCAACACGTACTCCAATGCACAAATAGACACATTACCCCGGAGCTCTCTGAATTGAGAAGGTTTGAATTGATGTTGTACAGTTGTCAAACTCTTCTCGAATGATGCTTCAACTTGAATGTGCTACAACTCAAGTAGACAATGTATTTTTTCAAATGAAACCTCAAATGTCATTTGACTTGAACCTAATTGTCTCTTCAATCTAACATGAGCACTCTCAACCCTGTTTATATGGATGTAAACCAAAATAGTCAAGCATAATAATTAAAAATAACAATATGATTTTTAATAAATTTAAAAAAAAAAACAAATTTTGCCGATTGGTTGTACATTGCCAAAATGCATACACATGTCTGTATGTACCGTAATGAATTTTTCTTTATACGGATTCAACCAACTCACAGTAACATACTTGATTGCCTCCGAATAGTTACTGAAATCCTTATGTAGTGTTGCAAGGTGATCATTGTATTCCTCTTCAGTCGATGACAATATCAAATAGTTCCATGTAGTGTTAAACTTGTCCCATTTTTCTTTTGTCTCAAATATTTTCTTGCATTTTGTCAATACATTCTTATTACTATGCCAACGACATAACAAATGTCGAGCATTCAGAAAGGTGTTGTTGTAACAAGCCCGCGGGGGGGGGGGGCCTCGCTACAGCTCGGACTCGACTTTCGCAGTCACGGTTCTAAATCTGAACCAAAGAGTCCAAATCCGGCAAATCGTTTTAGGAAAACTGATTTTTGAAAGAAGTGCCAAACATGGATTGCTTTGCCAGATACAGAGTCGCCACCTAAATATTTTATTTTGGGAAATTTAGGAAACCCTGACTCGGTGCCAAAAGGCCACGTGTCCGTCATCACCAAAGTTGCCTCGGCTCGGGAACTTGGGTACGATTGGGGAAGGTCACTTCGTGAGCACCCCCGCTCGCCCGGTCATAGACCGGCCTCTACTAACCATGATATCAATTTTTGAAAACATTATGAGTTCTTATACCGGTTATTAGCCTAGGTTACTATGTGATGCGCACAGCATATAAGTATAGACCGGGTCGCCCGAATTGGAACAAAACATTTCATGTTTGCCTTTTTTGAAAGAAGTTTTGCTACCCGCAGGTAGGCTTGACACATTTGATGATTTACTCCAATTCAGATAACCCGACCTTCACCCACAGGCATTCAGGCAGTTATATCATATAAGCACATAGCCTCATGGTAAGCATGCTATCATGGCATTCACTCACACGCATGCAAGGATGCTAAAGCATAAAACTCACCGAGTACTCCAAGCCAAAATAGAAACTATATTAGAAATCATGCATGATCCTAAGTGTACAGAAATGCCTAATGCAACACATGCAAAATGCAACTATAGCAGGCTCGGTTATTCTAAGATGGCATATGGAATGCTATAACTACCATGTATTCAATTTGGAATTGAAAGTACAATGCAGTTAGTATGATGCGCCGAGCCCGATGCATGCAATACAGATGAATGATGCAAACATGCTGTCATACTGTATGCTAATTGAAATATGCCCTAATCTAACCATCAAAAGCGGATAAATAAAAGGGAGAAAGACGTGGGGTTGGAAGACATACATCACACTCACCCACACTTATTACAGTTGTGCCCTCACTCGGAGGGTCCAAATAAGTAATACAGTCCAAATATTACAGTCCCCAAAATAAAAGAATATTACAGTCCAAAATATTACAGAATTCTAATTAATTAATGAATTAACTAGAAAGCAAATAAACTGGCGTGCAAGCCAGGGACTGCCTTGCTTCTGGTGGATGATGCATGTCCGGACTGTCTTGCGCAGAAATCCACCGGAATGCCCCAATTAGCCTCTGTTTACACCTGTTATTCTTGAAAAGCGTGCCAAGTCCCGGAAAGTTGCTGATTCCTGGTTTTGCTGCAACAGAGAGCAGGAAAGGGGCATAGCAATGTATTTGCACAAATATATGCATGTCTCGATCCTCGTGCCACCAATCACGCATACCGAGGCATGATGGCCGAGGAGTCGAAATGCACAACTCAATATAGGATGAATGCACATGAAACTACAGCTAAAACCTAACTCCATCATGGATAATCCGGAGTGTCGGTGACTGGGGAATTGAGACACATTCCGTCACTCGGAATACGAAATGTACCTCGTTTCCCGTGCCTGGGCTAACTCCTATTCCGGACACGATGCAATATGCATGATATGCATGAGATGCAACTAAGATGCAATCCTAACGTACACAATGCTATGAAATGAGATGCCTCGAAATGCGTGCACGCAGGCACGCAAACCGAGAAAATGCAGAATGCTATGGAAATGAAATGCCTCAGAGTGCGTGATCAGGGGCACGCAAACTGAGGCAATGATATGTGTCTCAAAGTACGTGCACGCGGGCACGCAAACCGAGGCGATGATATGTGTCTCGAAATACATGCACGCGGGCACGCAAACCGAGGCAATGATATGTGTCTCGAAGTACGTGCACGCGGGCACGCAAACCGAAGCAATGATATGTGTCTCGAAATACGTGCACGCGGGCATGCAAACCGAGGCAATGATATGTGTCTCGAAATACGTGCACGCGGGCACGCAAACCGAGGCAATGCTAGAATATGATGAAATGATATGGGAATGACAAATGGGCTTATACCAACATGAGAGAGCCTCAGCCACGCTCACATCGGATGCCGGTGGCAGAAAATGAAGTGCCTCGAAATGCGTGCACACGGGCACGCAAACCAAGGCGATGATAGAATGATATGAAAATGACATGGAAATGACAAATGGGCTTATACCAACATGAGAGAGCCTCAGCCACACTCACATCGGATGCCGATGGCAGAAAATGAAGTGCCTCGAAATGCGTGCACACGGGCACGCAAACCGAGGCGATGATAGAATGATATGAAAATGACAAAAATGATATGCAAGCATACTAATGGAATTTTAGCACTAAAATATGGGGGAAAACAGTCCCGAAATGAAGCGAAATGACATGAAATGCAAGGAAACGTCCCGAAATGCAACATTAGGCATCCGAAATGGCCTATAGCCATGCCAAACATGCACAATATGGACACGCAATACAAAGACAGAAGCTAGACAGTCCCAAAAGATGCACTTTCACAGTTATAAACATGGCCAAACAGCAAGTATAGGCAGGGGAAAAATAGCATGCAAGAATAGGGGCCAAAAGAGGGGTAATGAAGCAAGTGGTATAAGCAAAACCCAAACTGAAAATTTTCCTTCTACAACACTGAAGATGGACCAAAAATATGAACATTTACAGTATATGGAAGCCTCAAAATCAGTATACAAATATGCTAAAAATGTGATGCAAAACAAAGCTCAAAAGGTGCTATAACATGAAGTATATAAAATAATCACCAAACAGAAAATAAGTGTGAATGAAACATGAAGTATAGGCCAAAACAAGGCCACTTTCAGTTCGGACCAAGGTCCAAAAACAGAAGCAAAGAGGGCTATCAATTTATGCAAAAATGGGGCCAAATAAGGGATTGAACTACAAGTGACACATGGAGACACCAAACAAGGTTGAGCCCTTCCTCAATGTTGGAGAGGGGCTCAAAATAAGCCTAATATCAGTTTATAACATGCTCAAAAACAGATTTCTCATGGGCCAAAATAGCATGCAAAACTATGACATACAAGATGATCAATGAAGCAAGTATATTATGGAGGGCTCAAACAAGGTTGAGCCCTCAATGAGAAGTGAAGATGAGCTCAAAATATGGCCCTTTTCAGTTAGGGCCGGAGCTTGAAACCAAAAAGAAGTGGGGCTTAGAGATAGATCAAGAAAAAGGGTCAAAAGGTTAAAAGTGTAACTTACCCTTGAAGATTCAAGCTTTTGTTGCTTCTTGGATGGATTTGCAGCTTCTTTTGCCTTCTAGAAACCTTCCTTGCTGCTGGAGGTGAGGTGGTGGTGGTAGAGCTTGATGGTGTAGAAGGAATGAAGGTTAGGGACTTAGGGTTTTTTGAAGAATTGAGAGGGAAGAAGATGGAGTTGGCTATGGAGCTTTGAAGAATAATTTTTCTAACCCTTATGAAGAAGGCCACCAGCTGGTTATAAGGATCAAGAATGGGGTGTAAAGGTGGGGGAGAAGGAGGGCAAAACTCCCCCACAAAATATCCCCCGGATACAGAAAATATCTGGGGGATATTGCCCCACAGCTGGAAAGGGTACAGTGCAAGGAAGCAGGCCGGCCTCATACTTTTGCTGGAGGTGGCCGGCCGGCCACACCCCCTAGCCGGCCGGCTAGGGGTCAAAAGGGTCAAGTTGATTTTCTGGCCGGTCAGCTACTGGGGAGGTACCCCTATGTGTGTACAACACAACCATGTAGTTGAAATTCCAAGAAAGTGGGCCCAAGAGGTTCAACAATGGCTCGGAAAGAGGGGGTCAAAAGGGTCAGGTGACCTTAATGGCCGGCCATGAACTTTTAGGGGCCTCTCAGATGTGTAGATCACAGATATGTGGTTCAAAGTTCAAGAAAAGGGGTCCAAGGGGTTCAACATTAGCCCGGAAGGAAAGGGTCAAAAGGGTCAGGTGACCTTAATGGCCGGCCATGAACTTTTAGGGGCCTCTCAGATGTGTAGATCACAGATATGTGGTTGAAAGTTGGCAACACTAGCTCCAAGGTATTCAACATTAGCCCGGAAGTGCGAAAAACGGGCGCCGGGAGGCTCCGGAAGAGAGATAACTGGTTGTTGCAACAATTGCTGGCCTCCCACCCTTCAGTGACCTTCCCTGTGATAAAACAGAGATACCTGCCAAAAATGAACGAAAACCGTTGCAAAATGAATGTTCCGGGGCCAAAACACGCAGTTCGGGGTCTCGAAAATGGGCTGTTAAGCACCGAAAATGGTATTCGACCTCGAAGTGGGTTTCTCAACCCCCAGTGTCCCTCAAAAGGGATGAAATAAGATGTATGCCAAAAATTAGAGCAAACGGAGATGGTTAGGCGGTCCTGAACCGAGGCACACGGCCTGACGGCTCCGAAAACCGGGAACCGGACTCCGAAATGGGCAAAATGGCCTACGGCCACCAAATGTAGCCTACGGACATTTGAGAGACGGTCTACGGGACCTCTCCCTCCCCTCAGGAAAAGAAACAGAGAAAACCGAGTCTGGTTCGCAAACCGAGGCAAGGCACAGAAAAGGGTTCGGAAGTCCGGAGGCAGGGCTCACGGCCGCGACTCTGAAACTTCTGAATAAGCACATTATGGAACATCACCAAGCGCTCAATCGGTGACGTCTGAGTCTTAAGGTCGGTCAAAAATGGGGTGTCTACAGTTGTCAATGGCATTCATCAAAGCAAGCTCTCTGTCTGTGACAATGACTTCAGCTAAAACACTGTCATCCATAAGATCACGCAATGTTTGTAATGCCCATGCACAATTATCAACCCGCTCAGTTTGCAAGTATGCGATAGCCACAGAGAATGTCATATGAGTTGATGTCACTCCCACAATTTCAAGAAGCGGAAGCCGGTATCTATTCTTTTTATATGTGCAATCCATAATCAACACACGAAGGAATGTACGAAGCAAATCCAAACTCACTGGATGTGCCCAAAACAAGTCCGTGACAGTCATAGAGCCTTCCTCACATTAATGACGCTCAATGTACTTATGTTTCGCTAATTCACCCAGCAGTTGTTGCATCTGGGATCTACCAGCTTTCTGTAGAACCTTACATCGATGTCGTACATTGTAAACTGTTTTCATTGTGCTCATATTAAGGGCATCTCTCTGTTTGAGTGTAATGAGTATCTCTTTTGGTCTTACTAGGCTCTTTGACATATCAACTAATAGTGACTTTTCATTAGCTGACAATCTCCTTGCATATGAATGTCCTTGGAGATGCTCCGCAGCTGGATGATTATGCAGCCCGCAAACTACATTCAATGTCAATTCATCGTTTGTTTTCAACTTGAATGCCCTCAAATCAAATGGACATTCGCACTTCTTCGTACCAGTTTGTCTCAATAAGTCTTTTAGGCCATTTTTCAACTTTTTACGCAATCTATACGTCCCACTCCGCTCACAAGCAAGATAAATTCTTGGTCTCTTATGACCGCCACCATAGTCCGACGTCCTTATAATTATAACAATGCCATTTCTCCTTCCAATGTCACGTATCCAAGTGAGCAATTCATCTTTGTTGTCGAAAACCTATATACAATGTCACACAACTTTCATAATAACAAATTAAACAAACTAACTAATACCTGTTAAAAATTTTATGAACTTACAAATTTTATGTTAAAAATTACCTATTTAGCTGTAAAATGATTAGTACAATCCACCATAATATCCGATCGAACCTCAGGTTCTTCAGTGCATGCCATCTGAAGAGGAGGGGGAAAAATTTAATTCGGTTCTACAGATCTGAAATAAATAAAAAAATCCAGCCATAAAAAAGCGAAAATAATAACAAATTTCGACCCTCTAATATCGAAAATATTAATTTTATTCGGAAAGTTACAACCGAACTAAATTAAAAAAAATCGAAATTCAAGTAACGAACTATTCATATTATTTCGGTGTTTGATTTCCGAATTCTTTTAAGAAATTCGGCACTGCGTTGTCGACTAAAAAACAAAAAAAACAAAAAAAAATACTACACGATTTTACCTTCTCATCACTGATTTGGCTGTCACCATTGCTTGAGTTTGAACTTCCATAGGTTTGCAACTCTTCCATATCAGAATCAAGTAAAAATTGTTGAATTAATAATTAAACGATGTTAATAATCGAGTATAACCTTAAAGATTAAAGTAATATGGAAGATGTTTTGTTTCCAAATAACAGAGAAGAGTACAGAGTGTGTATGAAGCAAAGTGACTACAAAAGAAAAATTAGGGTTTAATTTTTTTGTTTCAAAAAGTGTATATTGAGATATTTTTATTTCTAAAAGATGTGTATAGAGAATTTATATATATAATATTAGGAGTGTTGATCAATGGCTATTATAGTAATTTTTAATTAGGATATACTTGTCATTAAATGTATTTTTCATTAAGTGTGTTCCCTGAGTTTAACAGGTGGGTGGAAATAGAATTTCCCCTTCAATAGTGCACCAAAAATAAGGGTGATTCTACTTACACTATTATTTAACCTCTTTATACCCTCCATCTCATTACACCATTAAAAAAATGTAATTCTCATTACACCCCCAATATATTACCAAAACTAACCCTAAATTAACTATTTCATCTCTTTACATCACTAATTTTGGTAACACGATGCTAAACAATTTACATTATTCCGGTGATATGCTGTCGAAAAAAATAGATCTCTCCAGCATTTTGTTGTTATACATTTACAGAGACACTTTCTTCCAAACAATGAGTTTGTAATTTGTGTGGGCTTGTACGGCAATACAACGCTAATTAATTTGAATTACTCCAATGCCATGTTACCAGACAATATTTTTTTTTCCCAGCATTATGTTGCTGTCCAATTAGATGATAACAGGAAATTGATTTAGGCCACTTGTGAAGTGCATGTTCAGTGATACATTGTTATACAAATGGAATTACTCTAGTGCCATGTTGCCAAACTACAATAGAGTTGTCTAGGCCCCCGTCACTGTATATTGAAAGATTTACTTTTTCTTTGAAGCATCCATAAAAAAATTCATAAATCAAACACGCATCCATAAAATCATACATAAAAAGTATCCATAAAATTATTCATAAAAACATCAAGTGTATGAATATCCATAAAGTATCCATAAAATCTGTCATTGTTTGCATCCATCAATCAAACATGTTATCACAATTCGTTTTGGTAATTTGTAGGTAATTTTCCCCCCTTAATAGAAATAGACATTCACACTTTTTAGAACCTGTCAACCTCAATCGTTCTCCCTTGATCTTCTTGTTATCTTTATAGTAACCACATCTTTTACAAGCAAGTGAAAGTCTTGATTTTCTGCCATTGTCTCCCGCATTAGTCTTGATTTTCTGCCATTGTCTCCCGCATTTAATGTCTTTATAATAATGACAAATCCAATATTTTTCCCAACGTCAAAAACTCATTTAATTAATGCTTCACGACTACTAAAAATCTAAAGATAATAAATACATTTATACGTCAAATTATTAATAAAACTCAATACAAATTAAAAATAAAAAAAAAATCGTATTCATAAAAAAAACTTAACAAACCTCGTATGTAATGAATTCATGACTAGAGTCCACTAATATTGCAGTACTTGCGTTGTTACAATGAATATAAGTATAATCCTTCTAGGCAAAAAAATTAAAAAAAAATATAAAAAAAATGAAACTGAAAATACATGGTAATGACAAGCCGAACAAATTAAAAAAATTCGGTTTGGGGTTGTAGACGCGCCCGAACGTCCCGGAAAAATCCCGTTTTGTTCATTTGGGCTCACTACAGTTCAGACTCAATGTCACGGTTCTTAATATGATCTCGCAAAGTGTAATACGAGATTGATAGATCACCAAAGAGTCCAAATCCGGCAAATCGTTTTGAAAAACTGATTTTTAGAAAGAAGTGCCAAACATGGACTGCTTTGCCAGATATAGAGTCGCCACCTAAATATTTTATTTTGGGGGGGATTTAGGAAACCCTGACTCGTGCCTAAGGCCACGTGTCCGTCATCACCAAAGTTGTCTCGGCTCGAGAACTTGGGTACGAGAGGTGAAGGTCATGCAATGAGCACCCCCGCTCGCCCGATCAAAGATCGGCCTTTACTAACATGATATCTTGTTTTTGAAAACACATGTGCTCTTATTCCGGTTTATTAGCCTAGAGTTGCTACGTTATGCGCATAGCATACAAGTATAAGTATAGACTGGATCGTCTAAGTTGGAACAAAACATCTCATGTTTGTTTTTTAAAGCGGTTTGCAACTCGCAAGTAGGCTAAAATGTGGATTTTGCCACCCTCAAGTGGGCTTAGAAAACATGGTGATTTGCCACTCTCAAGTAGGCTTAAAACTCGCAATCGATGAATTGTTCCAATTTAAATAATTCAACCTTTACCCACAGGCATTCAAGCAGGTATATCACATAAGCAATTAGCCTCATGGCAAGCATGCTATCATGGCAGTCACTCACACACAAGCAAGGATGCTAAAGCATAAACACTCACCGAGTACTCCAAGCCAAAACAGAAACTAGTTAGTAATCAATGCATGATCCTAGTTCATGTTAAGATGGCTAATGCAACACATGCAAAATGCAACTAAGATAGGCTCGGCTTTTCTAAGACGGCATATGAGATACTACAGATAACATGTATTCAACTCAGAATTGAAATACAATGCAGTTAGTATGATGCGCTGAGCCCAGTGCATGCAAGACAGATGAATGAATGCAAACATACGAAGCATAAGGATGCTAATTGAAACATGCCCTAAAACTAACCATCGTAAGCTGGTAAATAAAAGGCAGAAAGACGTGGGGTTGGAAGACATGCATCACACACACGCACACTTATTACAAAATTTGCCCTCTCGATGGAGGGTCCGAATAAATAATACAAAACCAACCAGCTAACCTAAGCTAATCTAATTAAACTAGTTATTACACAACAAAATGAATAATAAGCTACAGCTAATTATTACACAACATTAACTAAGAAAGCAATCTAAATGAGCATACAAGTTAAATGAATGTGGGCTGCCTTAGCTCTGCTTTGAATGACAAAGGACGCATGCATGCTTGAATTGCCTTGTTCAGAAATCCCTCGCGACGCCCCAACTCGCCTTTGTTTGCAATTGATCTCAGAAACTTGCATAAAGCTCCAGAGAAATGAAACTCCACCCTGGGAATCTGTGGGAAGGCTGCCGACCAGCTTATAGGCATAAGAAACCAACTACCGACCACCTTTTGTGATGGAAACCAAAAAAAGTGGTTGGCCTGCCGGTAAATCTGGTCGGCCGACCAGTTTCCTCTCCTGGTTTCTAGTTTTCTGCAACAAAGGGAAAGAGAGAGGCACGGCAAAGTATTTGCAACACATATGTGCACGACCACTCTTCCCATCATTGCATAAGCTCAAGGGAGTGTAGTCCTCGACCCTCGGCCACCAATCACGCATTTCAATGCATGATGGCCGAGGAGCCGAATTGCACGATTCAATGTGAAATGAATGCACATACAAGCACCTAAAGCCAACAACTCCATCATGGGTAGTCAAGAATGTCGGCGACCAGGAATCGAGGCACGTTTCATCACTTTGAGTACGAGATGTCCCTCATTTCCCGTGTTCGGACTAACTCCTATCCCGAACACGATGCAACAAACATGGCATGCACAAATGCAACTCTAACATGCAATCCTAATGCAATGCAACTAAGTGATGCAAACATGCAAGGGATAACATGCAAACATGCAACTAGCATACACAATGCTATAAGCTACATGGCATGCACAATGCTCATGATACTCGCATACACAATGCACATGGAACTAATATACACAATGAGATGAACAAGGCATGCACAATGCAATAATCAATCATGCGACAACGTGGCATACTTAATGCTAAGAACTACAATGGCATAGTAGATGCAAAATGGACTTAAACCAAAATGGATAGGCCTCAGCCACACCCAAATCAGTGGCCAAAGATGACGAAAACAAGGTTCCAAAACTCATGCAAACATGGCTTAAGGTATAAAACACAACTTTCCAAATGCATTGAAAATGATGAAATATGGAGTGCAAGGACACATGTTCCAACTCTGAAATGGCATACAAAATGACTCCAAATGATGTAAACAACTCACACAATGCATGTTGAATGGCTCAAGCACCGAAACTAGTGAAGTGTATTACACTATAGGTATGCAAGGCAATGCTCAAATGGCCAAACCAACTCCAAACAGACCCTATGCAGGCCAGAATAGGGGCAAAAGTGAACTAAGATGATGGCTTGAAAGGCACAAAAATGAAGCTCATGCAATGGCTCACAAATGGGGTATAATGATGCAACTCTCAAGCACATTGAAAGAGTGACAAACATGAGAATATGGCCAAGAAATAAGCTCTGAAATAACATTCCTCATAATGCCAAAACATGCAAATACCTCAAGTTAAGCATGCAAGGGACCTCAAAAACTCAAAGCTAGGCAAGGCTATTACACTACAAACATGCATAGCAAGCATCATTCGACCAAAAGGCCTCAAAACAGAGCTAAGGCAGCCCAAAATATGAACAAAATCAGTTTGGATCAAGGCCAAAATATGCTAGAATAGAGGGCCAAGACATCATGCATTTCAAGCTAGTAAACATGATTTACACTACAAGCATATGAAGCATATGAGAGGCTACCAAACCAGCCAAAAAAAGAATCATGACATGCCAAATGATGGCCAAAAACCCACTGAGACATGACCAATACATGCAAGAATGAGGTGCTACTTTGATAAGCCATGAAAGGGATTATTCTACACATGCAAGAGGCAAACACAAGGTGATCAAACCATCCATAGACAGAGTCTAGGTAGGTCCCAAAAGTCACCAAAAAGGGCCTAAACCAAGCCTTGGAAGTATGAAAGTATGTGCTCCTTTGAAAGGCCAAAAATGTAAACAAACAAGGCCAAAAGAGAGAGGGTCTCCCGTCTCTGGTTTAGGCCCTCAAAACCACATGCCAACCACTGAAAATCCGCTAGATTTCAGTGGCTAAAAGGCCAAGCAAAGATCAACACAAAGGTCTCATGGCATGACACAAAACAAGGCTAAATAGAGCATGCAAGAGGGTAGATGACCCTTAATGTCACACCCCCAACGCGCCCCTAAAAGTTCAGGCATGACCTATGCAGAAATGGACACTTCACCTGATCTACATATCATATGGGGCCTGAACGGAAGCATTTAATATTATAAAGTAACACAGAATAACATCCATTAAGCTAAAACTAACATGCCAGGATCACATGCTTGAGCGCATAACCAAACATTGGTAAAGAAAGGGGTCATATACACACATTTTAACCTTCGGTAGATAATTAAAGTGCAAGTCAAAATCTTAACAAAACTTTACATAAATACATGGACTTGGTCTGAGTGCTTGGGCATACTGAGGTTAACAACTGAAGGGTGAGCATCAAGGGTTAAGACGGACTTCCAAAGTGCTTACCTACAGAACAGACATAATACAAAGTGAGCGAAGCTCATTGAATAATAGTACATAAACGATTCAATACTCAACTTGAATTATAATACATATCAATGCATATATAAATGAAGAGGGCATAAGGTTAATTGATTCTGTATTAATGTCAGAACGGCCTTAGGCCCAGTCTTTAAACATAATGACTTGAAACATAATATCTTGAAACATAATGGCTTTAAGCCCTTGAACATAGTGGCATCAAGCCCTTGAACATAATGGCATCAAGCCCTTGAACATAATGGCACGAAGCCCTTGAACAATTTGGCATTAAGCCCTTGAACATAATGGCACGAAGCCCTTGAACAATTTGGCATTAAGCCCTTGAACATACTTGTATGAATTCAAGAGGTGTCTCACGCGGATTCTAGAGGTGACTCACATCGTAGCACTTAGTTCCGCGTAGCACTTTGTTTCATATCATAACAAATTATACGGAATGGCCATAGGCCTCATAACTTTCACATATGTATGGACTCAAGAGGTGGCTTGTACGAATTCTAGAGGTGGCTCGCCTTGCAGCACTTAGTTTCGTACAACACTTTGTTCCATATTAGAAATACAGAATGGCCTCTGGCGTAATAAATCATACAGAATGGCCATAGGCCCAGATTGGCTTTAAGCCTAGTTCATATATGTATGGACTCAAGAGGTGTCTTATGCGGATTCTAGAGGTGGCTCACAATGTAGCACTTAGTTCTGAGTAGCACTTTGTTCCATTCCCTTAATCAATAGGTCTTACAGACCCAACCATTCATATCATGTCATACCGTAAGCGGAAACAAATGTATATATATATTCTTTGTGCTTGAATCATAAACAGAATTAGAGTTCATACTTGATTATACATGGTACTTCCAATAGCGCTAACAAATCAATGTGGAGCATTCTTGTTAATTCCATAAAGGGATCTCCGGTACTGGGAACTTGTGCTAAGGATGCTTGAATACTTTTATATAGATGGATAATCATTCATTGACTCAAAACATAACATATCAGGAAACAAAGCATTTCTTGTCATATCATGTCATTATCGTACACTTAACAAAGATAGAATAATTCACATTCTCATGTGGGTCACATAATAATGTTAAACTTTTGCATTTATGTCGTAGATTCTGGATAACTTTAAGTTCATATGTAACGCAACAAAATAACTTTAACTTCATTTGGATACACATAGCTTTCCAATTATTCTGATTCTTCGAAGGTGTCCACACTTGATAACCTATAACTAAATGGCCTGTGGCCTATGAATAGCAAAACAGTATGCTCTCATATTTACATGGAATCCGTTCTTCAAAAATGGACATAAATTCTCTTTATTCATTAAGAAATGACGTAGTTCACTTGCACCGTTGACCTGTAATTAATAGAGTGCTAATGGTAACCGTTGCATCATTCACATGAGTTAACATAGTTAACTTAAGTTTAACTGAATGTTTCTGATAATTATTAACGAAAGGTAAGCACATTTTACAGATTGTATGAGTCTAGAGATACGTGGATACCATAGTTCCATAATGCTCATACGTTCCATTTGTTCGTCATGAACCACTGTCGATATCTTGCAAATAACAGAATGTTAGTATTCTTGTCAACAGTAAACAGAATGTACTGCTCAATAATGCCTCTAGATTTTCCAATCAACATATTGTTAACATAATTACTTGCAAGGAACAGATTGTTAACTATGAGAATCATTAACGATAATTGAACGTACGGCTACAGTACTACTACTCACAGTGCTATAGCGGAGTGCTTGACCCTTCCGAGGTATGACCTACACATGTGCATAACTTATACATTAGTTCTTATTCTTTCTTTCATTATTTCCTGCATCATTTTACTTCAAACGAATTTACAGGCATTCTAGGAACATCAAACATAAATTTCAAAAATATCAGAGGGCTAAGCACGCAAAACAGTGCAAACAAATTTTTGCAGCTTGGGCCGCACGTGCGGCTATGAACCCCGCACGTGCGGCAAGGCCTCCCTCACGTGTGGCAATGACCCCGCACGTGCGGCGATTTGCACAGTGGGCAGTTCGAAATTCCAGCAAACTCCATTTTTTAGTGAGTATTCTTAAGGCTCAAAATTGATCTTTTAATTATTGGAACATGGGCCAAAATCATGTATATAGAAGCTTCAATATAGATCAATCTAAGTATACCTTGGATCTTTAATCTTAATTCACAACACAACCCAATTTCATAATATTTGCATCTTCACACTCACATATACACACATGGTTATTTACTTACATAACTAAGCTCAAGTACATCAATTGAAGACATGAGATGTGATTCCAACTAAATAACTCAATGAAACCCCAAATCAACCAACTCAAGAAACACATATTTGTTCTATCATATAAACCTTACCTTACATAACACAAAGGGCTTCCTACTCAATTATCAAAGAGTCTAATTGGAATGAATTATACATACCTTAAGTTAGAATCTTTATAAACCCCTTTTTAATTTCTCAATCTTCCTCCTTGAAGAACCCTTCACAAACCTTCTTCCTCTCTAATTCTTTCTCTCTCTCAGGAAGTATTTTTAGGAGACTCTAAGTCAAATGGTTAAAGAGGCATAAATATATATTTAAAAGGTAGAATAAGACAAAAATTCTATCAGTTTAATGATTCCAAATTGAAATTTCATAAAAATGCTTATCATGCCTTAAAAATCATGCTGATCTCAAATGTAAATTCAATTTCAAATTATCAAGCCTCTAAGGCTCTCAATTTTTGATCTGAACATCTCAGTTATAACAGATTTTTCTCTTGTTAATTAAACTTAATTCACATGGCAGTTCACAATAAGCATATAAATGTGCAGAATAAGGAACTAAAAGTATACCAGAATCATAGACGAGGGTCAGGTTATTACACTTAACACCAAAAGAGCCTTAAACAAACATGAAAAACACTTAAATATAAAGCTTTTTTCAGTTGACAACAAAGCCTAAATATGCATGCAACTATGGCTAAGAGAATGATCAAGATAGAGCTTAAAAAGAGGGAAAAGGAGTTACCCTTGAAGCTCAGCAAAACCAACAAGTTTTGGGACCAAAAACCAACTCTTCAACCTCTGAAAATACCCTCCAAGAACCTCAGATCAATGGTGGAGGTATATGGCTATGAGGTGTGGTGCAATAGGTCAAGAACAACACACTCTTGAACCCAAGATGTAGAGATATAGAGAGATATATATATATTTGCCTTAGCAAATTTTTAGAACCTGTGCAAAGGAGAGGGAGGGCCCCTCTTATAGAGGTTTGAAGCTAAAGTTTCCTCAAGAAGATAAAAACTTGGATGCAAATCCTTCATACATGTGTATGGAGGATACAGTCTGTGCCTTCCAACTGGCACAGCTGGCATCCACACAATCTAACAAAACAGGAGGAAACCAATCGACCAGAAAAGGTGGTTGACCGACCACTTTCCCTGGTCGGCCGACCAGGGCAAGTGGTCTCCCAGAAAAAAAGTGGTCGGCCAAGGGTATTGGTGGTCTCCATATTGAAAGCAAGCCAATAGTGGGGTGGAAAATCGAAAAATGTGGCCCAAAGACCAAGAAAACCAGTTTCCCAACCAGAAAATCGGCTGGCGGGGAGAAAAGTGGTTTCCAAGGAGAAAGCTGGTCTCCCACCCTTGTACCACCTCCCAAACAAGGAAAACAAGGTTCATGCCAAAAATGAACCAACACGGATGCAAAACGAGAGTTCGGGAGGCAAAGCGCGCGGTGGGCACCTCGAAAACTGGCTGTTGAGCACAGAAAGTGACGTATGACCACAAAAGTGGTCTCCCGGGCCACAGTGTCCCTCTAGACAGAGGAAACAAGATGTGTTCCAAAAACCGTGCCAAACGGAGAATGTTAAGCGGTCCCGAGCCGAGGCGTACGGCCGACGACTCCGAAAATCGGAAACTAGTCTCCAAATGGGAACAGTGGCCTACGACCATGAAAAGTAGTCTACGACCACTGAGAGATGGTCTACAAGACCTCTCCCTTCCTCTGGGAAGAGAAAACAAGACTTAGTCCGCAGACCAAGTCAAAGTACAAAGAGTCCCGAGGTCTAGAGGTGAGGCCCTCAGCCAAGAACTTCGAAACCTCGAAACAAGCACAATGCACAACATGCGCGATCATCGAGCGCTCAATCGATGACATCTGAGTCTTAAGGTCGGTCAAAAATGGGGTGTCTACAGGAGTTACTGAAAATGTATCTTTTATTCAGTAGTTAGTTACCAGACTTATATTTTTTATTCGGCAATGTGATTCCGGACTATTTTATTTTGTTTAATTTCGAAGCACCGAACGAAAGTCGAACACCAATCCAGAAAAACGAAACAAAACCTACCAAATAAATAAAAAAACTCACCATTTTACTTTTTTTATAGTTCTTCACCACCATTTTTTCATCCATTGCTTTCTTTAATGATCAAAATGCTATGATTCTCACTTTTTGAAAAGAGATGTGTAAGATAAAAGAAAAATTAAGAAAGGAAAAAGAGGAGTAGGGATTGAAAACCAAGGGGTGTAAGGAGATAACAAAATATATTTAATTTTAGTATTTTGTCCTTAAAGGTAATTTCACACATGGATAAAATTGGGAAGAAAAAAAAAACTCATATGGAGGGCGTAAAGAGGTGAAGTAGTGGTGTAAGTAGAATCACCCAAAAATAAAAGTACAAAAAAAAAATTATCTCCCCTCCTATATTACATATATATATTAAATAAGGGTGAACATGGTCCGGATTGGTTCTGTTTGGAATGAAATCAAAACAAATTCGTGAATTACGGTTCCATAAAAATTGGAACCAATTCGAACATTTAAACCATGGAACCAATCCGAACCAAACTGTTTAAATATGGATCGGTTCGATTTGGAACCACTGTTTCACATAATAAAAATCATATAATATTGTTCTAAAAACATTCAACATGTAGCAAATAAATATAGAGTAATGCTAGAGACCCCAAAAGATTTACCAAAATTTCTACCATGTGGGTCCCACACTCATGTGAGATATTTAGTAGAAATTTTGATAAATCTATTAGAGTCTTTAGCAATTTCCATAAATATAAGCTCATCATCTAACAAATAAACATAAGTTCAACATCTAACAATAAAACTCTCATTTAACAAATATTTTGTCGTGACAATAATAGTTACAAAACTAAACTTATACTAAATAATTTATAATAAAAAATCAGGAAAAAAATAGCACAACACAGTAACAACAACAACCCAAATCAACTTGTAAAATTAATAAATTGATTATTGATAGTTACTGGTAGTTCTATTGAGAGCAACACCTCTTTCTTTCTTTTCTTTTTTTCCGGGTTTCTTATTTGGGTTTGTATATAAAAGGTTAGGATTGTATGCAGTAGGATATATGGCATAATGATAAGGTGGGATAGTAAACGGTCTGGATCAGATTCAATCTAGAACCATATATCATAATCCGAAACCAATCCTAAACAACGAATTGCTAATTTTTCAAAGCAATATGGAACCACGAATTAGAAACATCAAACCAAATCTGGATTGGTTCATCTGCTCACCCCTAATATTAAACGGTTAATCCGAAACCACAAATTAGAAAAACCAAATCAAATATGGACCGGTTCGGATTACGAATTTTTTGATTCATCTGTTCATCCTTAATATTAAACCTTTTAAAAAAATGAAAATTTTAATGGCGTGTTAGGTATTTTCCTTTCATATAGGGGTTGAAATGGTGATCAATGAATGCCCATTGAAATTTTAAACAAAAGGTAATTTTTAGGTAATTCTATTTAGATACTATACAACCTCTCAGTATACATCTTTTCTCAATACATACCACACAAATTTTCGATTCTTTGATTTCTTTTCACTTCACACCATCAATTTCCTTTCATTTCTCTATTACAAACTCTATAACGCTCCGAAATAATTAACATTATCCCATTCCATATTAGTGCTACAATTGATTAATAATCTCATAACTTCTATTCATTATAACTTTGATCATTACTAAAGATGATATGCGCAATATATATTCATCAATCCTAGATTCTGAATCTATAACATATGGCATGGATACAAGAGTAAAAAGAGAAATAAAACCAAACAATGAAATGTCTTAATGGTTACAACTTTCCAAGATGATGCTTTGTTATAACAAAACGAGTTTAAACTCAATACAAGTAAAGCCTTGGGCTAAAACAAAAATAATTACATCAAGAAACCAAAACTGGAGCCTTAAGCTCCAAGTCCTCCCAAGTTATGTGTGATAACCCCGACCTCTATAATATTATATTCAATTATTCCAATAAGCTTAATTGCATGATTGTGTGTTTAATTGTGTGATTGTATGCTTAATTTTGCGATTATCTATTGATACATGGAATATTTGTTTGCTTATCGACTTAGAATCAGAAATTGAAGGCCCAAACGGCTTCAGAAACCAAAATCGACTAGCCCAATTGACTAATTAGAATATTTAGAATTTTATGGAAACTTTAATTGAAATCTGATTCATATCAAAATAATTAGAATAAAATAATTAGAACTAATCAAAGTTGAGTGGGATTAATTATCCTTAAGCAAGCTTAATTAGCCTAAGCTAATCATACCCTATATAAAGGCCTTAATCATGTTTGAGCTCATATTATGCAACACTTGGCTGAGATTTTAGAGAGAAAGAGAGTGAGAAGCAACTCTAGAGAGAGAGAGAGAGAAGAGAGGAGAATTGTAAAGGAATTTAAGGAGAATTAAAGAATTGAACTAGGGTACACTTGAATTCAAACCTTAGGTATGATCTTCAACCTTAATCCTTGTAAATAAAACATGTAGAAGTTGAATTCATCTAGTTCTTGAGTTCATTTCCATGTAATTGTACAATGGAGGCATGAATTACTTTGAATTGGAAGAATTGAGTTGAATTATGTACATGCATGCATGAATCACCAATTTGAGTTTGAATTTCATGGAATTTTCCACATGCATGAAACTATGTTTGACATTTTTGAAGATGTTTCATAGTTTTACCACTTTTCATCTCATACATGAGAGTTTTGAAAAGAAAAGAGTGCAATTCATGTCATGCATGGTTTCAACCTCATGATTTAAGCTTGATTTTGGAATTTGATTCATGATTTTGAGTAATTGGTTTCAAATTGAGGGTGTTTTCGTGTTACATAATGTTTTTCCATGTTTTTGTACCAAACTTGCAATCTTTGAGCCTTTGGGATCATGTTTTGAACTTTAAACATAAATCTGGAAAATCCAGAATTCGACCAATTCACTCAAGCGTAAAAGTTAAGCTCCCTGAAGTTTTACAGAGAATTGCACAGTGGCTCAAGCGACAAAACTTGGGCTCGAGCGAACCCTGTTTTGCATTACTCATAGCTTGAGTGACAGAAAGTTGGCTCAAGCCTAAAAAGCAAGCAACCAGTACTTTTACAAAGTTTTGCAAACCGCTCGAGTGACCAAAGTTGCGCTCGAGCGAAGACCCTGTTTTTAGCAAATTTTGATTGATTCTTTTTAAGTGCATACTTGCATCCTCATATCATTTCAAGTACTCTTAGGCACCAATTAAACTCATATAACCATGGAATGCGTTAGAAACACATAACGAGAGTTGAATTAAAGTGAAATGGTTATTGAATGATGCTTCAATTGTGTATTTGTTATGTGTTTTGTATATGTGGACGTTCGAGGCCTAGCATCGATAGAACCCATTGTGAGTAGTAACTTTATGACGATATGTTCAAGGGATATTTACTTTCAAAACTGTTATTATTCTCGAAATCGATATATGATTGATTAAATGGCTTATTGAAACGTTATGATAATTAATGAAATGGTTTATTGAAATGCTATTTTCCTTAATGAATGAAGTTCTATTTGAAATTGAAATTGTGGCATCCTTTAATAGGCCCTTTCCTGGGGGAAATTAATACCATGGCCCATTGTTTAATAGGCCCTTGCTTAGGGGATATAATACCATGGCCCATTGGCCCTCACCTGGGGGAAACAATACTGTGGCCCATTGGATCAATTGAAACACAAAAATCTCTGATGTTAGACCCTCGTGGTCACATTGAATATGGAATATTGAATGACCCATCGTGGTTTCATTGATTGACCATTGATGCATTGTTACTCTACTAGATGTGCCACGTAAATTGACTAAAATAGCTATTGATATCGAGATTTGAATTGAAATCAAAATTGATATTGGAATTGTTATCAAACTTCATTCATATAACCTCTTTATTCTGTTATTACTCACTGGGCCCTGGCTCACTATTTATATGTATATGTAGGTCAGCAAGTTGAGCATCAAGGATAGAGATTGCCTCGGAGTCACTCCATTGTCTGCCTTTTGTAGAGTTTCCGAGAAGCAGCCAACTTAGACTCATGTGGAGCCAAGCAAAGTCTAAACCCCTTTTGTTATGAACTTTTGTTTTGACCTTTTCGCTTTGGTTTTTGTATAGGGTTTTTTTTTTTTTTTAAATTATAGATTGTGGAGTTTTGTTGGATAGATTGGATGTCTTATACTTTTGTTATGTATGCACTTTATGAATGGTTGCACAACTTTAATGTGAAGTCTCTTCATATAAGCACAGCTCAATGGGTTATTTTCAAGTCTTACATTACTTCCGCCAAGCTCCGTAAATTAATTTAAAGATGTTTCGTTAATAGAAGCCATAGGTAATCCAAGATTACTGGCCGATCATGAAGTTGGGATGGGTTTGGGTCGTGAGACTACGTCCTTGGTAGAGGCATATCATCAGCACCTGAAAGTTGTTTTCCACATAGGATGAGCCATAGCCCTGTAGAGATACTCTAACACAGTATATGAATCTTAGAAAAATTATAAGGTGAATGCACATGCATGCCATTTGTCAAACATTCCTCGTTTTCCATCTCAAAACAATGTAATGTCAAATTATAAATCAATTCATGACAATAATCCTTTTATAACAGAAAACAGGGCAGTAGACACAATACACTGGGAATCTCTAGGTATGTGTCTGCCAATAGGATATACAAGCACTACCAAAACCATTTTACTAGTACTAACCAAAAGGATCGGTACCAAACTACGCGGGTTTTTGGACTTTCACCAAGGACACACAGGCCAACATAATAAAATTACGACCACACCCCCGAACCAGATTCACTACGTTATTCACCTTTTTTTTTTCTCAAAATTAATATATTTACAATGTTCAATATGAAATGATGCCCGATGCACAATGTATGAGAAATTAGTTTCAATTCAACATAATCCTCATGCAATGTCTACAACAATCAAGACAATCCTCCACCGATAGCCCAAAATAGATATTTATATTCAATAGATGATTTCTAATCAAAAGACACAATTTCATCATTTACAATGGGAGTGATACTACATATCTAACTCCACCTCATCATCAACATAAACATTGTTCTAATTCCACAACACCCAACATTTTCCATTTTCCCTTCACAATTCCAAATATCAAAAAATCTTGGGCAAAACCCTCTTTGTTTTACAAAATCAATTTTAAGAAGAAATATCCACCATATTAACATATCTCACTCATAAATACATCCCAGAACCATTTTTCAAGAATACATTTGGAAAACTCCTCTTTTGATTTCAAATCCAAACCCTAGATTTTTCCCAAAATTTCCAAATCAATACCCCTTTTAAAGAACAAATAACTAAACTAAAAATCATATAAAAGAGTCAAAGAAATCCCTACCTCAAAGTAGAAGACATGAAGAAACGATGGGTAGAATTTGATGGAATCAAAAACATGAAATGCTCATATTAAAATGAAGCCCTCGACATGCTCAACATTTTTCTCCAAAGGACTAGGGTAAGGAAACCCACAAATTGAGAGTATTTGGGGCTAGAAATGATAACTAGAGAGAGTGTGTGTGTGTGGATCTAGGGTTTTGGAATGTTTAGAGAGAGAAAGAGATGAAAAAGTGACTAAGAATAGCTTCCTCTCGGACTGATACCTAGACTGCTAGAACGCAAGACTGGTTGCTCAAGCGACAGACACAATAAGTGATACCGCTTGAACAACCAAAACCATTGCTCGGGTGCACAATGACGCCCTTCCAGTAGTTTTGCAGACTGCAAAAGACCACTCGAGCTTAAGAAGTGTCGCTCGAGCGCAGATATCACACTCTTAGTAGTTTTACAGACTGTAAAAGATCGCTCGAGCTCAAGAAGCATCGCTCGAGCGAACAAGCAAAAATCTGGGTAACAACTTATTGAAAAACTGACTTCCCAACCTGTTTCAAACACAGTCAAAACTCCCAATAGCCAAACTCAACAAGCTTTAAGATGGAAAAGAGATGAACAACAGTTAAGTACACGGGTCCTTGGATTCAAAAGCAAGAAAATGGGTCGGTCTAAACCAGAATCGTTATAAACCTTAACCCTAACCCTAACCATCACCGTTGACTACCACTTCCTCTCCAGCCACCTACCCTTTTCGCCGCCATCTACTTTGAGTAGCCTCTCTTTCCTTTCGTTGCTATTACCGCTATCATTCACATCACTTCTATCTCTCTCTGCCACCCACTTATGATCTCTTTCTTTCCCACCTGCAATTTCTCACATTCTCTCTCTCTCTCTCTCACACACACACACGCTCACACACACACACACACAATCGTGATCGCGAGATCGCGATCTACTTTCTTCATTTGACTAAGGCAATGTTACGGAACAACTCATGGAGGAGACGACGATTGTTGGTGGTTTTGGAGAAATGAAAGAGGTGGCAGAATGGGGGTACTAGGGAAGGAAAGTGGTTGGTAAAGGTGACGTGAAAAGGTAAGGAGGTGCTATGAGGATTGTAGATGGCATCACCAGGGTCGACGCTAAATTTGCAAAGAGAAGAAAGATGTGTATTGAGAGTCTTTGGGTTTAGAAATATGTCTAAAATGGTAATTTGATAAAGGGAAGTAAGTGTAATAAAAAAAAATTATGAAAATAGTGTGTACTGAAAGGTTTGATGGTGCGTAAATAAAATTTTTCTTCATTTTTTCATTAATGCCAGCCAAATCAATCGAAATATTATATATTAAGGGATATAACACTACTAAAATTTTAGTTTTTTGCGACGGTAAAATGCCGTCGCTAATACTCCGAATGCCATCGCAAAAAACTTTTTGCGACGGCAAATGACTTTTTGCGACGGTAAGAGGGGGGTCGCAACTGGGGGCGTTGCAAATAGTTTTTGCGACAGTAAAGTGCCGTCGCTAATGTTTTGCGACGGCATTTTTTGCCTTTTGCGACGGCACTTTACAGTCGCTAATAATGTTCGAAATTTCTTGACTTTTTGCGACGGCACTATTTTACCATCGCTAAAAATATTTTTTGAGACGGCGAAAAATACCGTCGCTAATAGTCTTTTTTTTGCAACGGCAAGAACATTGTTTTTGCGACGGTGTGGTGCCGTCGCAAAAAGTATTAAAAATATGAAAATTTCTATTTTTTGCGACAGTGTACTGCCGTCGCAAAAAGTAATAAAAAATAATAAAATTTCTATTTTAAATAATAAAATTTCTATTTTTTGCAACAATTTAGTGTTGTCGCAAAAACTAAAACCTGTAACAAAATCAATAAAAATATTAAAATTTTCCATTTTTTGCGACGATGTAATGCCGTCACAAAAAATAAAAAAACATCATGCGATAAAATTATTAAAATTTCTCCATAATAATTGCATAATAATATAAAAATTTCTATATAAAAATAGCAATTTCTCCATAATAAAATATTTTTCCATTCATAATTACACATCAACAAAATTATTCCACTACATAATGTTCCATAATACATATATAATGTTTAAATACATGATTTTGTTCATAATTCAAAATAACATAAACCAAAATTAATTGTTTTTCTCATCATTCTTCGTAGATAACAAAAACAAATTATCCACATTCTCCACAAGTATGCATTCCACAAGAAGCACACTCCTACATGGGAAATATCTGAAAAATAAAAATAAAAATAATTAATGACAATATAATTATGTGTTAACGTTAATTACAAAAAAACATAAAAATTTAACTACTATAGCATCAAATACAACATTTTTTTTGTTAGTCATCAAATCTCACATAGATAATTAAACATCTCAATCAAATACAAAAATAAAAATTTAACTACTATAACATCAAATACAAAAAAACATAAAAATTATATCTGAAATCTGGCTCTAACTCCCAACAACATCAAATACGACATTTTTTTTGTTAGTCATCAAATCCCACATAGATAATTAAACATCTCAATCAACAATGAGAATAGATGCAATTTTGAGAAAATTAAGCAATGGAAATAAGTTATAACACCTTTAAAGAAATGTCAGTCTTCTAGTATCTATACAAAAATTCATCATCCTTCAATTAATTGGCATATAAGCATATATTATGTTTGTACACATAAAGGTGTAAATATATCCTAGACTGAGCTATATGCTACACAACAAAATGTAAACCTCTAGACCTATATACAACAGGTATTTTATTCGTGGAGTTCCATAACTATGTTAATTTGTGGTTAAGCAAGCTCCAAATGCTCTTTTGGAAGAATCAAATTTTTATACACTACTCAAAACGGACTTCTTAAAAACATAGTTCTTTCTAATGTTGTAACTACATACCTTTATTCATCAAATAGAGGTTAATATACAACCTTTAAATAAGATGACAATTAAAAAAAATGGAATAAAAGACCTAGGAACAAGCAAGGAAGATTTCTAACCCCCAACAACACTTTTGATGGGATCAATTTGTAACGTCTCTAATGAACGCAATGATAATTTCAAATTTAAATGGCCTTAAACATCAATCAATGAGTCCAGATCAAGTTTAAATGAAAATTTAAATTGAAGAAACAAAACCACTTACAAACTTCAGAAGGCTATTTATATGCATAGCTCGTTCAGTCTTCAGTACTGTTCTTTTAAGTGATTGATAAGAAGAATTGTGGTTCCTTGTTGATTCGGGTCAGGCTTTGACTAAATATGTTTGCTGGATTTACAAGGCAAAGTATGAATAATTAAACAAAAATGGTGAATGGTGAATGGTGAATGGTGAAGGGAGACAACCCCAGATGACCATCTATTTTAAATGTATACTTGTAATCATTCACTTGACACTTGAATGAAACAACTCTACAAAAATATCCCACTCTGTTTTACAAAAATATATTTTGAACCATACATATTTTAGTTTCTAAAACAATCCAATCAAGCCTACTGAGATACACTAAATCATTAACATAAAAGAATCAGAGATGCATATCAACACATATGAACCATTCATCTCTCAGTGAGGAAAACTAATTGAAACGTAATTGACATTATAATGCCCATATTCTGTTAATCAATGAAACATGTTATTTATAATAAATATAGCAATATCTGGCTAATGTAGGAGCATCTTAAAAGTTTGAAAAAAATTGAAAATATTTTTGATGGATTGGTTTGAATTGTGCGATTAAGAGATTGATTTAGGAACATCACTTTATATGATTAAGGGGCCTACATGGTGGTCTAAAAATGTGTAATGGGACAGTTCTTGACCTAAAATTGTCAAATCCTTCATTTCCACATTGATTTTTTAACCTGTCTACATGTGGTTTTTATCTCTCTTAAAATTTGTCTCCAGAACTTATGATTACAACTTGATTTGATTCACGATTTATAAAAGTAAGATTTTGATTCATGATTCAAATCTTAATTTTATTTAACAACTATGATCAAATATAACATTTTTCGAAAGAAGGATGAGCCATCAATTGAGCATCATAGACAACAACTTCAAGCACTTTGAAAAGCTATATCACTTTACTACGTGCAAATCAGGATAGATGAATATTGTGCTGGGACAATGTGAATTAGAACAGATCCACCATAGTATGCTGGGGTATCAGAATGCAAAACCAAATCAGATGCTAGAAAGTACTTGCCAGCTTGAAATCTAAAACAAAATGCAACAAATTGAAGTTCCATCACATGTTCATGTCTTACCACCACGTAGACCACCATAGATAAATATCAGGTCACCCACAGCAGCAGCGGCATGCCTACAGCGTCTCGTCAGCTCAACTTCAGCATCTCCACCAGCAGCATTAACAAAAACCTACAAGAGTGGAGCACATGTGAAAGATTGGTTTTCCAGCCACATAAAAGAAGTCAACAGTGGTTTTTTTTATTATTTTTTTTAACATAAAAGAAAAACTCACTGCAGCATGTTGATATCTAGGAGATGGTGAGACACCAGGAGCAATTGCCCATTCCCACCGACCATCTCTATGTTTCGCAAGTCCATATGCACTTGCCAGTGGCTGCAAAAATATTCAAAGAGGACGTAAAAGGTTAAGCATTAACAACAATGGAAGTGATTTATCTTGATATCATTAGAGAGAATAAATCATATAGATAAAATTGAAAGATAATGTTCATAGCAGATTATAACAGTGTGTTCAGAGCAAACATACTACCATAAAACTCCACCAAAAACACACACACATGCACAACTACACATATATGCGTGTATTAGACATCATCTTCCAAAAAGTCAAGTCAACATGTAAAAAAATGGACAAAAACTTAACTCCCAAAAGAAAAAAACAAATTGAAAAACAGAATAAAAACCCCAACAGATACAAACCCAAGAACCCAAATCGAGGAAGTGATGACTGATGGTGATGACTGATGGGTGATGACCTTACACACTCAAGATATGGAACCCTCTCTTGGCTAAAAAGTCTCACACACCATCACCCAATCTGTTGGTGGCATAGAGTCTAATGGGCTAAACACACTCCAATTCAATTTCAGCAACTGTTTCATGTTAACCTTAACCAAATCTTACCTGATCTCGACATGGAAATAATGGGTTAGACCCATCCAATTCAATATCAACTATAACATTTTTCATATTTACATTAACCAAATTTTAACTAATCTTAACCATAAAGAAAATGTTAAGTTTCACAAATGGTAGAACGTGGGAGTAACTTGGACAACAGTCTCTTCCCAAAGCAACCCCAAGGATAAACTATCTCACATGCATTCAACTTGACAATCCATCCCAATTAGTAGGACATGCATATTAAACCAAAACTATACCAATTTTTTTTCTTATATATAGCTGCATGGCCCAAAATGAAAGCTCCTGAAAGTCAAATAACTGAGACACCATCAAGTAGACACAGAACAATGCCAAATTAACCATTCATAGACAAACTAAAATGAAAATTTTGAACACTCCAGGTTCTGCTCCTTGAAAGGAACCAAAATACAAGAGAATACAGATCTTTCAACGAGTGCTACTGTCGGCTCCCCAAAGTAAAAAAGAAAGCCAACAACCAACTTAAGCGGAGAAAACATATAAAGGCAAAAAGTTCATCAATGCCCTAGAAAAACTAAACCGTTTCAGAATGGCAATAAGCTAGCTTAAGTACATGGCTTATAATATCTCAATACTTTGAATCCATCGAGCATGCAAAGAATACATTAACTTACCACACTATTAGCATCCCTCCCTCCACAGAGCAGAAGAAGACCATCAGAGCGCGCACTTGATGTTGCATACCTACTCAAAGTGAGAGAAGTAAATGATAGATCAACTAAAGAAGTCCTCAATAAAGTATACCATCAATGGAAACAAAATAGAGAACATTAAACAAAATATTCTAACAACCTTCAACACCAAATTAAAAACGAAGTGGTACTTTCACGTGAGCAGTGGTATTTTGTAGTGTACTCAGATTTATTCTCCGTCATCATCAAGAGTGTGTGTATGAGAGAGAGAGAGAGAGAGAGAGAGGTCCTTTCTGTGTGAGTAGTTATTTTTGAAAATATCAATTAATATGAAATAGTAATAGAGAATATACAGACCTTGTTGAAGTTAGGAAGCTCATCCCGCAGCCATTCGCCCCTATGGAACGGCCTGAGTCTTCTGGAGGTCATACCCAGGAGGGAGTTGAGAGTGGAAGGGTTTGCGAAGGCCGTCACTCACTGCTGCTCGTCGTCGTTCACCCTCGTCCACCCTCCTCGTCGTTCACCCTCGCTGCTAGCCGCCACTCGTTGCTCGTCGTCGTTCACCCTCGTCTACCCTCATCGTCGTTCACCGTCACTAGCAATGCTGAATGCTGGAACCCAGAGGTCGGGATTTTGGGGATTTTGGTTTCAAAAGTTTTAGGGATTTGGGGGATTTTGCTTTCAAAAGTATTTTAGGGATTTAGGGGAAAATTTCACCGCGAATGGGATAAATGAGCGGGTGAGGGAATTTTCACTTTTTGCGACGGCATATTTAAACCGTCACAAATGATAAATATGAGCAAATAAAACGACGTCGTTTTAACACGACATAGTTTGCAATGGACTTTTACCGTCACAAAATGTCCATTATTTGCGACAGTAACTTTTTCCTGTCTCAAGAAATTTTTTTTTGTGACGGTACACCAGGCGTCGTAAATGCTCCTGAATTTTTCTTGTACATTTATTAGCGACGGGGTCACTACCGTCGCAAAAAGTCATTTTTGGCGACGGCAACACACGCCGTCTCAAAAAAACCATTTTTTGCGACGGCACCCATACCGTCGCAAAAAGTTCCGTGTTATATATCCTGTTTTCTTGTAGTGTAAGTGTAATAAATAAATTATGAAAATGGTGTGTACTAAAAGGTTTTGATGGTGTGTAAATAAATTTTTTCTTAATTTTGTCATTAATGCCAACCAAATCAATTGAAATATTATATATTTATATATTCTTTATATTCAAATTATTTGAGCGTTATAAGATAAATAAATAATACGGTATGTTTTGCAACAAAAACTAGAGTGAAGAAGTTATAGAATAACCTCACTCTTTCTCTTTATTTATTTTTAGTATGAGATTCTACACAGTGTTATAAACCTTTAAAATAATTTTGATGTACAACTAAAAAGTTAGTTTTTAAATCTTTTTTTTCAATATTATGTAATTTTTTTTTTCTTTTCAAGCCAATCTTGTGTAGACCAAATCCACAAAAATATTTACTAATGACAAAAACAAAAGAGAAATTTTTTTTAAAAAATGTAAAAAGTTTTGAAATTAAAAAAACAAGGTTAATGACCAGAAAAAATATTAAAATAAATTTAATCTTAAACATCAATTAAATTAAAATAATCATAAAACTGAATCATAACATGATCGATTTCAATTTCTCAATTAATAAAATTAAAATAATTTGATTTGTCCGGTTTAATACTAAACATCAAACTTATTATAATGGTCTTTGTTTGGCTAGAGGCTATTTTACTAAAATAGTTAATAACAATAAAATACGCTGAAATAACCAATAAAATAAAATGTTAAATATAACCTATAATCATTTTACTTTTTTCCTCCCAACCATCAAATCAATTACAAAAAATTAGCTAACATCTCAAACACAATTTTTTTAGTCATGCTAACATAATAAAAAAAGGTCAAATAACCAACTAAAGTTGCATATTTCCAAACGGGTTTAAAAACAAAATAGGTTAAAATAACTAATAATCATTTCACCCTTTCTCTCACAACCATCAAATTAACTACAAAAAATAAATAAATAAATAAATAAAATCAAGAGTTAATTACTTAAAAGTCCTATTTACAAATATTATGGTAGCTCAGATCCTATTTAAGATTTTTTGAACCAATAAGTCCTATTTATTAAAACTGAAAATATTATCAATTTTTTCCAATTTTTAAAATTAAGAACATTATCAATTTTGCATAGTAATATTCCAGATAATTATTTTACTAACTGATAAAAAAAAAAGAGTAGGAGATTAAACATTTTTGCCTTTTTGTTTATTGGTTTGATTCAACAACCCAATAAAACCGAGAACATTATCAGTTTTTTAATTTTTAAAGTGTTTTTTTTTTTTTCTAGTTTTGCATATTAATGTTCCATCATTATGTTCCATTATAGACACAAAATTTCAGTTTTGCACAAAAAATAATTCATTTTTTTCAAAAAAAAAAAAACTAAACTAAAAAAACACTTAGCTCTGTTTGGTAGAGCTTTCGAACTTTAGTTCTACCCTTTGGTTTGCACGTGATGTTTATTTACAGTTTTCAAAAATTAATTCTACACTTACTTTTGAAAACTCTGTCCAAGGCAAGAAAATTTAGGCTTACTAGTTGTCCTTCCGGACGTCCGGCCGATTGACTGGAACAGTGCATTTTTTTTTAATTACAATTGCCACCTGTTATTTTTTATATTTTAAATAAAAAAATTCAGAATTTTTTAAATTTTTTTATGAGTTTTGAATAGAATTTTGAATTGTGTGCTTGGTTATGAATTGTAAGTTTTTATATCAAATATCATATGCCACATCAAAAATTCCCCATTCAATTCAAAACTCTTTTCAAAACTTATTCACCAAACAAATTTTTCACACTCAAATCATAATTCCAAAACTCACAAACTCAAAATACAACTCATATTCTCAAATCATATTTAGAAAACTCTACCAAATGCTACCATTTTTATTTTTTTTTGCACATATTTTTTTTTTTAGTTCTTTCAATTTGAAAATTGATGTTTTAAAGTTTTGAAAATCAAAATAAATGTCAAATCATCATGTTCCTTTATAGATAATCATAAATAATGAACAAGGAAAATTCCGACTATTAAAAATTTAATACGACTTGAAAGTTCAAATAATTTTAGTTAATATAAGTTCATAAATTAGGACTTATGTGTAAATGCCCCAAAAATCAATTATGTGACATTTCGTTCCAGGTGACCACTCGAGCGAAGGAAGTTGTGCTTGAGTAGAGAATTTTTGCTCTTAGTATCTCGCAAGTTCACAGGCGGGACCGCTCGAGCGTAGAATGTGAACTCCCTCTATAGCTCTGTAAAACTTCTGGGACTTGTCATTTATCACTCGAGCGATCTTCTCATAATTGTGTTGTCCGCTCAAGCGAAAGAAGTTGCACTCGAGCGGTCTACGCGATTCTGCACTTTAAAAAGTACGATTCTAGATTATTCTCTCCATTTTTTCTTTTCTCTCTTCCACCTTCTTGTCTCAAGCCCCAAAAGCCCTAAGTTTCCACCTGAAAATACTTCTCATTCTCTTAGGATCTGACCTAATGCTCTTGCAAAGGGTGAAAAACACTTGAAGATCATCACCTTTATCGATTGGAATTTTGTTTGGTGAAGGGTTCATCAAGGAGCTTGATTCTTGGGCTCATAGCTTGACATAGGGCTACTTTTAACCTAGTATTTCTTTGATTTGAAGAAGTTTATATGGTATTATTGTGATTTTAAAGCTTGATTGCATGATTGGGATGAATTGAAATTTGGATTTACCAAGAAATGACATTCTACTCACTTGTTATTAAAATGTCAAATAAAACAACATAAAAGAGGGAGATGGATGTTGAGAATTCATGTATATAAAAATAGAGGGAAAGCCCCAAATTTGACTATAAACCCTAATTTCCAACCAAGCAGAGTGAGTAGTGCTTTGATTGGAAATCTTCTTAAGGTCTTGGAGTCTTGTGAGCAATGAAGGATAAAAGATGTGAATGTTGTAATGAAAATTAAATTGTGGCTTGTAGATTAATTCTTCTTGAGTGTGATGTTGTGTTTCATCTTGTATTGTGTTGAATTCTCGTTGAATGAATGAAAGTTTGGCAAATTGAGCATGAGTCCCCGGGATAAGAGTCGGTTTTGATGTAATGGTGTGTGTGTTGGTACCCGTGCGGGGAGTTAAGGTGCCCAATTGCCTTGTCTTGAGCTTATCGTCGGACGAATGTGAAAAAAATGTTTTTGGGTGTCCACTGGTCCTACCGTATTAATAGCCGGTAAAAGTGGAAAAACAAATGATTTTGGGTCCCCACACTCTACTGTATTAATAGTTGATAAATGTGGGAAGGTTTTTTTTTTTAAGTGATTTGAATTTCTTATGTTTGGACTCTTATGGGGGGACTCATGGTATGTTTTCCTTTCTGATATGATAATGCTTGGTGTGAGATGGAATGAAATTATTCACTTGTGTATTATTTTGTATAACTAGCTATGTATATAAAAGTATGTTAATTACTCACTTTGTCTCGTCTCAACGATGCTGTCAGCTTGTTCAAATGATTAAATATTTAGTTAAATGTATTCCTACTGGGCACATGACTCACCCATATTTCTTTTTCAGGAAATGTTGAAACACCACTTTAGAAGTGATTGGGATTTAGCAAAGGTTCAATTTGGGACTTAATAGCTCAAGAACATTTTGGTTGTTAAGACTTATAATTTTGTATTACACCTTTAGGAACTTACCTTGTTGTACTAAGTAAGTATTTTGGAATGTTGTATGCCCTTGGGGGCCTTTTTCTTTTGTAATATCGTCTAGATCATTGAACTTGGAGATGAGTTTAAGGTATTGTGGAAATATAAACTTTGTAATTGTCAACTTTGGATTCTTAGTTCAATGAGAAAGATGGCTCTTCTGTGTACCGTTGTGCTTGTTGTGGTGTATTCAGGTGTAAATTTTGTTGGGCATTACAAATTATCATCCCAAACATAACTTTTTTTGGCAAGACTAAAGTAGCTAAAAAGTCAAATAGCCAACTAAAATAGCCTATTTTCAAATGGTGATTCTATTTACACACCACTAATACTCTCAGTACACACCATTAATAGATTAAATTTATATTACAATAATATCTTTTAATGAAATGACCATTAAGGACAAGATGAGGTGTATTCTATCCATTCAAAAAATTCATATTTAAAAGTAGAAAATACTTTTCACACACCATCATCTTTATAAGGTTTAGGGTTTTAACATATGAACATTGTATTTCATCATCATCTTTACCATTAACATACACTCAATACATCATTCATTATCAATTAGCTCACTTCATTCTTTTCTCCTTTATACTTATTTTTTAAACTCCTTTTGAAGATTTAGGGTTTAAGAACATTGAAATCAATTAGTTTTGAAGTTTTGCACACCATGGATGACACTATGATGATTGGTTCCGATATAAACATTGAAAAGGTTAGTTTATGACTTAGCTTTTTGGTTTTTTATTTGTCTCGTCCGTATGTTAGGAAGATGAGTTTGTTCGTCGTGTTCGGATAATTAGAGTTGAACGATTATATAATGTTCGATTATTTATATTTGAACAAAATGAGTTGAAGTTATTCAGCATATAAAGTATGAACTTATTTATTTTGTTCAATATAAATATTCTGAACATATGTACTTTGTTCAATTTTATTTTTTTATATATTAATATTATGTTCAAACAATCAGAGTTGAGCCAAACTAAAAATATCAATTGCTATGGAAGTTCAATGGGTAAATCAAATTGAAGGGCTCTATTCTAAATAATTATTAGCCACAAGTTGAACATAATCACTTTACTCAAAGCAATAGTGAATACGTGATGAAATTTTTATTTGTAAAGGTTGAGACTTTTTTTTTTTTAGTTTCTAGCAATTACAAGTTTTTCCAACTACAACAACATATCCTAAATCAAATCAAATCAAATTAGACCTCCATTACTTTTCTATGTGTACAGAGCTTATTACCTTGAGAGCCAGAAGAGGATAGGCCTTCTTGATGTCGGCAGAGGAAGCAGTAGGTGAGACGACGAGGACGACGTAGTGATTTTTCTGGCCGTTGTGTGTTGTGGAGAAGATGAATAGTTTTTTATGTGTAATAGTGGTGAAGATGAATAGTTTTTGATGTATGTAATGATGTGTATTCAAATAGTTAGTGATGTGTTAATACAATGTCAATAATGAAAAGTTAATGTATGAAATAAGATATTTGTCAATCATAAAAATTATCACATGTGTGTACTAAGTACTGGTGCGCACTACAAGTATTAGTGGTGTGTAAATAAAATCACCCATTCTCAAATAGGGCCAATGTAATTATTGAAAGACTAAAATACCCTCCAAAAAATGAAGAATCCGAAAGGAATAGCAGTCAAAGCCCTCTCTAATGCAAAACACTAGTAACGTTTGGTAGAGTTTTCTAAATATGATTTAAGAATAGAATTGTATTTTGAGTTTGTGAGCTTTAGAATTATGATTTGAGTGTAGAAAATTTGTTTGGTGAATGAGTTTTGAAAAGAGTTTTGAAAATAGTTTTGAATTGATTGAGAAATTTTTGATGTGACATATGATATTTGATAAAAAAACTTACAAGTCATAACTAAACACATAATTCAAAATTCTATTCAAAGCTCATAACAAATTTTAAAAAATTCTAATTTTTTTATTTAAAATATAAAAATTATCAGGTGCCAATTGTAAAAAAAAAAAAAATGTATTGTTCCGGTCAACTGACTGAATATCTGAGGGGACGACCGGCTGGACTTTCGGAAGAATGACCGGTTAGTCCAAAATTTCTCTGTAAACATAAATTTCAGAACATGAAACTTCATGTTTCGGATCATCTACCATGTATATCATCAAGAAAACAAGACTAAAACTTACCTGAATTCATCGATGAACGGTTAAACGGAAGCGTCTAATTGTCAATAAAACCTTTGATATTGACTATGTTATTGCCTTCTAATCCTTTCCCGTTTGGTGCCTTATGTTTCTCCTTGAGAGGATAGAGAAAAAAAATGGCAGTGTTCTTATTTTCCACTTGGGAAGGAATAGGGACCATAACATTTTAAAGGTTGTAATTGGTTTTCAAAACTGAAAGGTTGTGGAAGTTCAAAAGAAATGAAAACCAACTTTAACCATTATTGGTTTTAATTTCTATTTATTGGTTTTCAAAACTGAAAGGTTGTGGAAGTTCAAAAGGAATGAAAACCAACTTTAACCAATATATTTTAATTTCTATTTCTGCCCCTCATAGAAATAGAAATTATACAACTAGTATCTACACATTAGGTCCATAACACATATACCCTTAAGCCTATTAACTAAATTGAATCACTTAAATTGTAGGCTTCTTATAAATGATAACACCACATTTAATTATGTGGTCCCATTGAGACATTATCTAACAATCTCCCACTCGACCACATTTGTATCCTGAAAAAGGTGCTTAACTTTAGTGAGCTCAGAAATTTGTTATCATAACTTGAGGGTATCCAAACAATCTTGTCCATTAACTATATTAATATAGGATCAAAGCGGTCTTCGTTACATCAATCGTAACTCGACCCACCAATGATCACGTATACTAATACAGCTAAATGACATAGATCAATCATGGATGCGTAGCATGGAAATTACATGTGATGTGATCCATACATGCCTATTTCCAACTGGTCCTACTTAACTTTATTGAGATCAATACTTCACAATACGTAACAGAGCGTAATAAACTGAATATTTCATTTCTGCAGAAATTAATCTAATTACATAGATAAAACTCAAGGCTGACATAAAGCAGTAATATAAATACAAACTCCCACTAAACCAGAATGTTCTCAAATAGAACAACACCCATCTGAGCAGTGTGCTCATGAAAGACCTTTGGTGATAGTCCCTTCGTAAGTGGATCCGCTATCATGGAGTTTGTCCCAATGTGCTCTATGGAAATCTGTCCACTCTGCACTCTTTCTTTTACAACTAGGAACTTGATATCAATATGCTTTGATTTTGTCGAGCTCCTGTTGTTATTGGAATATAAAACTGCAGACTTATTGTCACAATATAACTTAAGTGGTCTTGCAGTGCCTTCCAAAACACGTAACCCAGTGACAAAATTCCGCAGCCATATGCTCACATTAAGTAACCAAACAGATAATCTCTAAATAAATTAATTTAATGACAACATCTCAAGATACCTAGCACAACATTAATACCAAGCCTTTGGGTAGTGATATTAACTGTAAGTGGTATTCTTGTTGTGATGATCAAACATTGACAATAAGTTATGTCAAATAACAAATCTATCTTTTGATGGATTTATTATTTACATTAGGTTTCTTGACAATTGGCACATGTTTATCACCACAAAATGTGTGTGTGATTCTGCCAAGTATTAATCATGTCTTTGGACCGATAAATACCCACATGAGATACACAGACATGAACTTCAAAACATTCCATATAAAACAATCTAGACAAGAGAGATCACTTTTGTGACATCTTGTTTGAATTGACTTATATTGAGAATGTTAAAAAATTAAATTTCTGTAGACGTTGTATGAAATTACATTAAATTTAAAGATTTCTAAATTTGTAACCCCGTGTATGTTAGATAATCTGCAGCAATTCCAATTATATATATACATATATAAATAGAATTGACGGGTCCAAAAACAAATAGTTTTTTTTTTATGTTCAAAATTAAACCGATCAAATCGCAAGATATATCTATATATATATAAATACATGATGTTCATCCATTTGAGAAATGAACCGCCCATCCGAATTATGTTCCATTTCCAAAAAACAAAACAGAATTTGCAGCAGAGGAAAAAACAGGAAAACAAAAAACAGAATCTGATTCCAGGAAACTAAATAGGATGAATAAAAGCATATCTATTCTGATAATACACATGATATAACCGCTCTGATACCACTTGTAAACATAAATTTCAGAACATGAAACTTCATGTTTCGGATCATCTACCATGTATATCATCAAGAAAACAAGACTAAAACTTACCTGAATCCATCGATGAACGGTTAAACGGAAGCGTCTGATTGTCAATAAAACCTTTGATATTGACTATGTTATTGCCTTCTAATCCTTTCCCGTTTGGTGCCTTATGTTTCTCCTTGAGCGGATAGAGAAAAAAAATGGTAGTATTCTTATTTTCCACTTGGGAAGGAATAGGGACCATAACATTTTAAAGGTTGTAATTGGTTTTCAAAACTGAAAAGTTGTGGAAGTTCAAAAGGAATGAAAACCAACTTTAACCATTATTGGTTTTAATTTCTATTTCTGCCCCTCATAGAAATAGAAATTATACAACTAGTATTTACACATTAGGTCCATAACACATATACCCTTAAGCCTATTAACTAAATTGAATCACTTAAATTGTAGACTTCTTATAAATGATAACACCACATTTAATTATATGGTCCCATTGAGACATTATCTAACATTCCCACCTTGAAAAGAATTTTTAAAAATAATTGTGAAATTAACTTTTAAAAATTGTAAATAAACAAGATACTAAAAAATAAGAGTGAAAATATGTTTGGAGAGCTGTACCAAATACCAAATAGAGAGCATTTTTCCGTCACTCTTTTTTCAGCTTGGCTTAGCAACAAACACGAAGATGAGAGAAAGGTCCACTACTACTCACTCCGACGAAACTAACCTCATTCACTCTCATTTATGTCGATGCCAGCTCTCGCTCTCTCTCATTCTCTCTCTCTCTCTCTCTCACATTTTCTCTCTCTACAGGCATCTCGAGAATTCTCTCTCTCTCTGTCTGTCTGTCTCTCTCTCCCTCTCTCGCTCGTTCGAAAAATGGGTTTGGCTATCCAGAAAGAGCTCCTTAGCCGTTTCATTCAGAAGATGTGCGATAATGTATGGATTTCTCATCGTTTATAGCGAATATATATATATATATATATATTTGGAATTCTGCTGACAAACCTTTTTTTAGTTTAGATGGATTTCATGAAAGTGTTTGGTCAGATTTTAAAATTTGTTTTTTTTTTTTGAATTCTGCTGGCAAATCTGTATTAGTGTAAATTGATTTCATGAATGTCTTTGTTTAATTTTTAATTTTTATTAATTTTTAATTTTTTAAAATTTAAATTTAAATTTAAATTTACCTTCTTCTTTTATTTTATTTATTTATTTATTTTCTTTCAGTGGTGGCTTGAAGAGAGTTTTCAGGAAACTGCTTGAGTTTTAGTGAAATGATAGGCGGCTTGGGTGCTCGCCTAGGGCCTTAACCCTACAATATTTATATGCATAAAAGAAATAAACTATCAATGTAAAACAATTCTTATAAACTGAAGAAGTACCAAAAAATTGTGAAATCTTACATAATTTGATTTATTAATTATAATTTTCTTTGTTTTTTGGGGTTGTGAAAGTTGATGATATTAGGCAATTATCAAGCAAAAATTAAAACTGTTATGACGGAATGGAACGAATGAAAAAGAGAAAGTAAAACAAACAATCACACAAGAACACGAATATATACGGTTTGTCGATAAGCCTACATCCACAGGCGAAGAATGACAGAGTTTCACTATCAAAAGTAGGAAATACGAAGGAGCGTTTGTCTCTCTTCAAAGCCATCTATCACAGTTCATATCCCTAATCTACGGGCTAACTCACATAGATATACTAAGATCCAGATACAACAAGAACCCAGTTGCATGTAGTGGCATTACTCTGGTTGAGCGGGTTGCAAACAGGTTATATGCACAAACCGGTAAGAATACAAACATCCCCAACAACAATCAATAAAATTGTTTGAACGTGGATGCTATGAATTTTAAATTCAAATTATAGCATAAAAAAAATAAAAATTATAATGATTTTTTGATATAAAAATTGGATTTTTTGTCTTATGCCTCAAATAGGGTTGAGCCGCCTTTGGTCTTGACAAATCCTAGTACATAGAGTCTTGGCCCACAGATACTGTAATTACCGAGCCTAAACCCTTGCTGGCCTAAGGGAGTGTGAAATGAGGAATGGAATTTTTAATCATTGGTCTATTTTTGAAGTTTGAATCCATTTTCATATGAGAATACCTTAGTAGCAGGAAACTCCTACTTAGGTGATGTTTCCCACTCCCGCCCCTGCCCTTTGTTAGAATATAGTCATACATTTAATATATAAAATATATACACGCTCCTATAGGCATTCTCAACATTAGAAATTCTATAGCCCTCATTCCCACCCCCGCCCTTGCTCTCATCTTCGCTTCATGTAACTAAGGAGAATACCCTTGTTTGGTTAGATTGTTTTAGTACATTGATGAAATCATCGTAAATGTTTTTATTTTTATTTTTAATTTTTATTTTTAAATTCGAGTAGTATAAGATAAACCCTAGCTTTTGTGCTGTTTATGCCTTGCTTGATTTGCATTAATTTTTTATTATTGAATAAATTCCCTTTTTGAACTTAAAAGGCAACGGATTCAAGACTTTTCTTTGAGAAGATCAATGAAAACAACCTATTTGTTGTCTTCTTTGTTTTCGAAAGGCTACTACTACTAGTAACCTAAGAAGCACAAACATGGACATGCCAACACGGAAATTTTAGAAAATGTAATACACGACACGTGGGAGTTACGTGCAAAATATATAATTTTATATGATCATTATGTGTCATATAAGGATAAATTATTATTATATGTCATATATATGAATGTTTAAGTCAAATATAATAATTTTTAAGGTCGAAAGGAGGAGACTAGTTATAAATTTACATTGATTTTGTTTTATTGTTGAATTCCAAGTTATTTTGTTCATACTTCTAATGTGTTTTTATTTGTGGCTTTGTGTTGGGAAATGTCTAATGAGTGTCGTGTCGTGTCAGTGTTGGACACGACATGTTGCCCTTTTAGAAATGCCCGTGCGTCTTAGCTAATACATCAACAACATTCAACAATCTAGTGTCTTGTCATTTTCCTAACTTTATGCTTAAAACTACTTCAATTGAGCAGAATTGTGATTTCAAGGTTGAAATATTGTTTAAAGAGAGTGCTAAATGGTTGGTAATGTGTTCAACTCTCATGTTTTGCAGGGAATGGTTAACGATCAGTTTGTTAAATTACAAGAATTGAAGAAACCAAATACGCCCGAGTTCGTTGTGAGGGCAGTCACACTGTACTGCATGGCAGTAAAAAACCTATTCTTTCTCCTATCGAATATGATGTAATCCAAACTTATGAAGCTTTGTGCTTGAGTTTCAATTTCTTAAAAGATTTAGCACTTGGCTTGGGTATGACATTTTGTATTTTGAAATCCTTGCAGCAATGAAACTGAAGTGAATTTCTATGAAGTTGCGCTACAAGCCTGTGATCTGTATGAAAGAAGCCGAATGTATTGTACTTTCACCCTTTGAATTGATTGAAGGATCAGGAAAAATTTGACATAAATTTCTAAACTTGCTAAGGTTGGGGTCTAAGAAGCACGAGCAGGGACACAGACACGCGGATATGTAAATTTTCAAAAAATGTAAGACACGACACGTTGGAGCCACGCTCAAAACATATATTTTTATATTTTTATTATATGTATATTTTTAAATATTTAATATCTATTTTATGTTAAATATTTAATTTTATGAAATTTATCAACCTTAGTTATGCTATTTTAGTAAAAAAATTAAAAATTTATTTATTTTTTTAAAATAATAGTACTTCGCGTGTCCTCAACGTGTCCCTTGCGTGTCCTCAGTCTGTCCGCAGCGTGTCCGGCGCGTGTTGTGTCCGACACGTGTCGGACACCTGTACGCGACCTTCGGAGAGGTGTCCGTGCTTCGTAGGTTGGGGTGTGTCCCTAGTTACTTAGTATTCACGTTTCACCTTAGAATCATGGTGTTATATAATATATATATATATATATATATTTCCTAATTAGGCACAAATCATTGTTTTCTATTCCATTGTCAATTCTTTCACCTATGTTTCTAAGTAGCATCTTAAGCTTGTGGAAATACTTGATGTTCACAACTTGCCCATGATGTAGTTCTAATTATTTGGTGAGTCTAAAAGATCAACACGCTTCAATTTTGTCAGAAATACACAGTATCTGAAATAGTTCATTTGCTTTGTTTGCTCATTCTTTTTTCTATTTCGTTGTACAATTATGATTTTGAAGATGTCATCTCTCTTTCTGATGACAAATTATGATGCATTCCACCTTTTTTTCCGACTAATTTTTGGCATAGCTCTATTTACATAAATGTATTAGTAAGGGTGGAATTTTCCTCTCAATTTATGAAGCACGGACATGGACACAAACACGGGACATGGTGATTTCAAAAAAATGGGGACACGGACAATACGAGGGACACGACAAATTATTATTATTTTTATTATATATATTTGCTATGTAAATTAATATTATGTTACCAAATAATCAAAATTAATAAAAACTAATATAAATTCAATGTATATATGTATATAAACAACTACATTCAAACAAATTAATAGATTATTCATATTTGAAAAAGTGTCCTTGGCGTGTCCCGACGTGCCCCTTGTAAAAAAAAATAAAAAATAGGGTAAATTATGCAAATAGTCCATGTAGTTTACACGATGTGTCAATTTGGTCCCTGTAATTTCAATTTGCTCGATTTTGCCCCTTAATTTGACGGATTGTGTCATTTTAGTCCAATAAATAACTGTTGTTAAGTTAATTTAACGGAAGGTCTAACAATGTGTCAATTTGGTTCCTGTACTTTACACGAATGCCAATTTAGTCCCTGTAGTTTCAATTTTCTCGATTTTGACAAGGACTAAATTGACACATTGTGTAAAATATAAGGACCAAATTGACACACTGTTTCACTTTCCGTTAAATTAACTTAGCAACCGTTATTTATTGGACTAAAATGACAAAATTCGTTAAATTAAGGGGCAAAATCGAATAAATTGAAACCACAGGGACCAAATTGACACATCGTGTAAATTACAGGGACTATTTGCATAATTTTCCCTAAAAAATTTAAATTTGGCGTGTCCCTGCAATGTTTCCGTGTCCCTAACGTGTCCACTGAAAAAAAATAATAAAATTAAAGGGACATGCCATTTGGTGTGTCCCGTACGTATCCCCGTGTCCGACACCACTACAGCGCCTATTTTGAAGTGTCTATGCTTCATAGATCTCAATTGTAATGGAAATCAAAGTGGAAATCTCAAATCTTTCAAATGACTATTTCGAGTATGATTGATGGTCCTAAATTACTGCAATAATTTCTCTGACAATCTGTATGCATGCTTTTTGCACGGCAATAATATTTGTTGCAACTAGTCCAAAAACCCGCAACAGAATAAATGGTATGTAGTTTGGTTCCAACTGTATTCTCTGCAGTAATTAGTGCTTGGTCCTTTGCGAAATATATGTAAACTGGCATGACAAAAGCCATAGTTTATATAATAGTATATAATATCATTTGTTGATCCTAGCCCTCTATAATTGGCATGTACCTTTTTTTTTGATTCCCTTATCCAGAAGTTCCATGGAATTACTTGTCTTGTGAATGTTTTATCAATTGAAGTTGAAAATGCTGATTAATGCTGCGTAAATTGTAAGAGATAATAAAATAAAGGTACGCTAACATTAAACTTCGGAGGAGATCTCTACATATAGATGTGAAGTGAAGTCCCACATTAAATGGGTACAAAAGTAATGTGCAATATGTAAGTGTGAGGGCACGTTCACCTTAACAACTAGCTTTTGGGGTTGTGTTCTACCAAAGACTGTGTATTATGGTATTAGAGCCGGAGTACCTAGGGTGCGTGTCCCTGGTTTGAACAAGGCAGGTGCTATTGAGTGAGCATGCTGTGTGTGAGGGAGGGTGTGAAGTGAAGTCCCACATCGTTTGGGTACAATACAGTATGTAAGGGTGAGGGCATCCTCACCTTAAGAGCTAGCTTTTGGGGTTGAGTTCTATGCAAGATCGTCCAACAATAGTCTCATTCTTTCATGCTCCTTTTTCTATTATGATTATGAACACTTGGATCCGTTATTTAAGGAGCTATGTTAGGGGGCAGGATTTGGATGTTTGTGCTTGTTTGGGAGTGATAGTATTACTATTTGCACTTTAAGTAAAACCTTAACGAAAGAGAAGAATATTGTTTGATGTTTATAAATACTGATCAGACAAATGATGAGTACATCTGATATGTCATTTCATGATTCTTAGTGGTACGACTAGTTTGCTTCTCTGGATATGCATAGCACTATAATCCATCATAATCTTGTTGATTCTAGTCCTTGTTTCCCATTTTTATTGTAGTTACTAGTTACTCATCGAGTGTTACTTTTTTCACTTGGTACAGTATTGGTGCAGAACATGTCAAGATTGCATCTATCGACATTCTTCGTAGTTGTCAAGCATTTGATAAGAATGGGTAAGCAAAGAATTTATCTGGTGTAACTACCAATTTCTTGTTTGTATATGCTAAAATAGTAGTTCTTCTCATTCTCTAATTTCCATTAGTTAGTTGCTTCCCAACTCTCCAACTAGAATTTTTGATAGTAAGCATTTGAATGGCTATTATTTCACTCTCTTGGCCTATGGATGGCTAAGAACTGAATGAATCTTTAATAACTACATTGAATATCCTATAAGATCACAATTTAAGTCTGGGAAACTAGTTTGTGAAGTGTATATTAATATGTTACAAAATTAGTATATATTCAACATAACAGTAAATGGGTTGTTTTGAGTCAAGGAGTTATTTCATGCTTCGTGTAGTTTTTGCGCACTAGGATGAAATGAATGTCTCTGTTAAGTCGCCAATTATTCCAAAAGCTTAAGCTGTGAGAAATGGGCCCAAATATGTGTATCAAGCTATCCAACACCCCAGGTGCAACCCTACACGTGGAGAGACAAGCAAAGAACCAAATAGAAGGAGAAACAAACAACCAAATGGGGACAGAATATAGAATGCCAATGGGGGAACTTGAACCCATGGCCTCTCTCAACCTGAGTTCTAATACCATGTTAAGTCACCAATTATCCCAAAAGCTTAAGCTGTTAGGAAATTGGCCCACCAATGTATATCAAGCTATCCAATAGACTCAAAATAGAATTGCAAACATTATGTATTTATCTTGTAGTTGGTGGGAAACTCATTGCTACTTTCTAGCTAGGCATCTTCCATTCTGGTTGAAATTCAATTACAATGTTTCTTTATTTCAAATCTTAAAAGCACTTTGTAATTTTGAACATTATCATGGTATATTTTCCCAAAAATCAAATTTCTATTATTTTTCCATAATGTCAGCCATTTTTGCTTTATTGTAAAGATTGTACTAGAAAATAACTTTTGAAATTAACATCTCTTTTTGATTAAGTGAAATGAAACAATTTTTTGCATCTCCCTCTTAGTTACGTTTTATGCCCCAAACCTTTCTTAGGTATGCTGTTATAATTTGGTGATGAAACTTTATGCTTTTTGGGTTCTTCAAATATTGTTAAACTAGCTTGTGCATTCATCAACAATTATAAATTTCTACTTTGACGTATTTTTTTCTTTCTATTTGTGGATATCTTCATAGTTTTAATGAACTAAACTAGTTTTACCAAAGCAAATTATGTTTTGGAACAAATATTTCGAAACACGGTACACTTTTCTTCTAAAACGGTAAATTTAGTGATCTTAAACGTTTTTCCAATATATTTACAAATGGTTTCCCTAGGATTAAAAAAATCAGATACAACGAACTAAAATCTAAGGAGAGTGAATTTTTGACAGGACATCAGAAATGGGTCATAATGCTAATGGAAATGTGTTGCTATATGACGAATTTGTTGAAAATAAAAAAGGAACAAAAAAAGAACCTACATTTTATTAGAAGTCTGATTGTTAAGAGAAAGTTACTCTAGAAGTGTCTTACATTCTTATAGTGTAATTTGTACAAGTCTACTCTTGTCATGCCCTATTTTCAAGCATCTGGCAATTCTAGATGACATTGAACTAAACAGATCTCGCTATTATGGCCCTATAGCTTTTCTTTCCTCTCTAGGCGACTTTTTCTTATTTAGGCCCTTTGTATCCATTGATTTGAATTATTGGTTTTGTTTTGTTTTGTATTTTTATTTATTTACTTATTTTGCAATGGGAACCTTTCAGTTGCATTCAGGCTCTCAATCAAACAAAGAAGGAATTTTCGAACCTTAGAAGAAACTTGGAGACCCTAGTGCAGGTATACATGATGGTCAAATTTTAAATTCCTCAACTTCTATATGGCAAGTTATTTATTTATATATTTTCTTTCTTTCTTTCTTATGACTTATTACTCATTTGTTGTGCATTCATCATTTTTCGACATTTTGAAAATTGAGAAAGAAAATTTAAATGCCCATTCAGCTCTTGGCATTGTATTGTTATGAAAATTTTGTAGCATAGAAAGCTTATGGATAAAATCATCCTTCTAATGACTTAGAAAATATGAGAAAGGACTATATTTTCACGCTCAAAGAATAAGAACATGATTCCATGATTCTCTCTCATAAAGAGAGCAATTACAACGGAAAAGAAAACTAATTAAAGCTAATATTTGACAGCTTCTACTTTCCTACTTTTCTTTATTTCATACAGCTTTTACTATCCATATTTACATAGAAAAACAGATCCTAGAATATTGGCTGAATCAAGGCTTTAATAACCAAATTTCCAGCACTCCCCCTCAAGCTGGTTTGAAGATATCTTCCATAGCCAGCTTGCTAGTTAGATTATCAAATTGCTTCTTGTGTAGTCCCTTCGTTAGCACATCAGTTAATTGTTCACCTGTTGGAAGGTATATCATACATATTATTCCAGCATTGATTTTCTTCTTGATGAAATGTTTATCCACTTCTATATGTTTTGTGCAATCATGAAGAACTGGACTATGAGCTATAGATATAGCTGCTTTGTTGTCACAATAGACCTTCATAGGAGGCGGATAAGAAAGCTTCAATTCTTCAAGAATTCTTTTGATCCACATTACTTCACAGATTCCATGGGCAACAGCTTTGCTTTTGCACTACTTCTAGCTACCATATTCTGTTTTTTACTCTGCCACGTAACTAGGTTCCCACCTACAAAGGAGCAGTAGTTGATCTCCTGTCTGTAACACTTTCTGCCCAGTTCGCATCGGTGTAGACTTCAACTTGAAGATGTCCATGTTTCTTGAACAGTATGTCTCTTTCGCTGGAGTTGCTTTTAGATATCTTAAGGTCTTATAAACGGCCTCAAAATGCTCTGCCCCTGGTGAGTGCATGAACTGACTAACCATGCTGACTGCAAAGGCGGTATCAGGCCATGTATGAGACAAGTAAATCAATTTCCCTACAAGTCTCTAATATTGTTCCCTCTCTTTTACTTCTTCAGCCTTAGCAGCTTGTAACTTCAAGTTAGGCTCAATCGGAGTCTCCACCATTTTACAGCCAAGCAAACCTGTTTCTCCAAGGAGATCAGGAACATATTTTCTCTAGTTAACGAATATACCTTCCTTGGATCTTGCAAATTCCATTCTAAGGAAATACTTGAGGGCTCCCAGATCCTTAATTTGAAATTCTTTTGCGAGTTTCTTCTTTAGGGATGCTAATTCTGCTTCATCATCACCATTTAAAATGATGTCATCAACATAAACAATCAAAATTGCAATTTTACTGTCTTTTGAATGTTTATAAAATATTGTGTGATCTGCTTGACCATGCGAGAAGCCACAATTGATAACTGCCTTTCCAAAGCGTTCAAACTACGCTCTTGGTGATTGTTTGAGTTCGTATAATGACTTGTTCAATCTGCATACTTTGTTGCTACCAAGTCTCTGCTCAAATCCCGGTAGTAGGCTAATGAACACCTCCTCTTCAAGATCACCATTAAGAAACACATTTTTAATGTCAAGTTGATGTAGAGGCCAATATGAATTTACTGCAAGAGATAACAATACTCTAATGGAATTTATTTTAGCAACAAGAGCAAAAGTCTCCTAATAATTGATCCCATAAGCATGAGTGAAGCCTTTAGCCACCAGTCTCGCCTTATATCTCTCGACGCTTCAATCAGCTTTACATTTTATTGTAAACACCCATTTACACCCAATTGTTTTCTTGCCTCTGGGTAGATCAACTATCTCCCAAGTATCACTTCTTCTTAAAGCATTCTTCTTCTCCATGACTGCTAATATCCAATTTGGATCATCTAGTGTTGCCTGTATATTCCTTGGAGCAAACAAGTGTGAAATCCTAGATGTGAAAGCTCTATGGTTTTTAGACAGTCTTTGATAGGAGAGGTAATTTGCAATAGGATGTTTAATGCAATTTCGGACACCTTTCCTAATTGCTATAGGAACATCAAGGTCAAAAATAGAAGGAATAGGATTACCTGAAGTTTTGGTGCCAGAACTCGGGTGGACATTCAGGCCTTCATTCCTCAGATGAAATCTCTTCCTAGTATAAACCTGAAGCTCAGAATTAGATCATGTTAATCAGTTTGTAGTACTTCTCCCCTTGAAAGAGAATATTCATTACTAGGCACCAAAGAACCTGGTTCTCCTAAGTGGGCATTATCAGGCGCACTTGGACTTGGATTTCCTAAGTGACTATTCTTAGAATTGTGTGGTTCTTGTGTAGGATAAATGACATTGGGGAGTGGGATAGAAATATTCCAAAAATTGTCTTCCACTCCACTTGTCGCCCCCTGAAGAGAATGTTTGGTGACATAGGATTGTGTTTCCACAAAGGACACATCCATAGATGGAATTTCTTTGTTTGAGGATCGAAACACTTACATCCCTTTTGGTTTGATGAATAACCCCAAAAAACACATTTTATAACACGTGGGTCAAGTTTTGAACGAAGTTGATTGGGAACATGAACATAGGCATCCAAAAACTTTGACGGGTAAATCAGAAAACAACCTTGTTTCAGGGAAAAGAATTTTTAGACAATCAAAAGGTGTTTTGTATGTTCACACTGTAGTAGGCATCCTGTTTATCAAGTAAGAGGCTGTTAAAACTGCTTCACCCCATAAATACTTAGGAACATGCATGCAAAACATTATAGCACGTGTCACTTCAAGTGAATGTTTATTTTTTCGTTCTGCAATGCCATTCTGTTGAGGGCTATCTCGACATGTAGATTGATGGAAAATCCCTTTTTTGTCCAAAAACTCACCCAAGTGCTCATTGAAACATTCTATTCCATTGTCAGAATGTAAAATACCAATTTTGGTTTGAAATTGGTTTTCAATCATATTGTAAAAATTTGTGAATAAATTTTTCACGTCAGATTTTTATTTATCAAATAAATCCAACATAAGCGTGTATGGTCATCAATAAATGTAACAAATCATATTTTACTAGAAAGAGTAATGATTTTAGAAGGGTCCCAAACATCACAATGAATTAAATAAAAAGGTTTGGAAGTTTGGTAATGTTTTGGCAAATAAGTAGAGCGATGAAATTTTGCAAAAATGCAACTTTCACAATGAAAAGAAGAACAATCAATCATTTTAAATAATCCTGGAAATAAGTGTTTTAGATAAAGAAAACTAGGATGTCCTAGTCTATAGTGCCATAGCATTATTTTTCCGCGAACAAAAATTGAACTAGTACTATTAAAACTCTGAGCTTTTTTATTACTGAAAGGTACTTCATCAAAGTAGTAAAGGCCTTCAATCATCCTAGCACACCCAATCATCATCCCCGAGTTCTGGTTTTAAAATTCACAATGGGATTCAAAAAAGGTAACACGACAGTTAGAATCCTTAGATAGTTTACTGACAGACAAAAGGTTGCAGGCTAAATTGGGGACGTGAAGAACAGAGTTGAGATTAATTTTCTCGGTTAGTTTTAATAAGTCCTTTTCCTGTAGTAGGTGAAAAACTACCATCGGCTATTCTGATTTTTTGTGTCCAGAACAAGGGAAATAGGTGCTGAATAAATGGGAAAAACTAGTCATGTGATCAGAGGCTCCGAAATCTATGATCCACGAAGAGAAGTTTAGGCAAGAGAAGGCTTTAGGATTTGTACCTGTTTGTGCCAAAGAAACACAAGGAGTACCGGATGAGGAGTTGGATTTTATCCGCTTTAAGAGTTGATCAATCTGCTCTTTGTTGAAGGGACCTGAATCGGCTTCATTGGCAGTAGGAAACCATGATCCCTCTTGCCTTGTTTGCTGCTTTTCCAGTTGGCAGGTTTTGCATGGATCTTCCAACACGTTTCACGTATATGGCGAGGCTTGTAGCAAAAATCGCACCAGACCCGTGGCTTATCATCAACTTGCGCTGGTAATTTGCTGTCTTGTAGGCCGCAACATCACTAAGTAATGCAGAACTTTCAATTGACTCACCGGTACCTTTTTTCTTAAGCATGACGCTCCTTCGGCTCTCTTCCCTTCTAACTCCGGCAAAGACTTCGTCAATGGATGGGAGAGGAGGTCTGCCAATAATTCTCCTCGCACTTCATTGAACTCAATGTTGAGGCCGGCATGAAACTTGTAAATACAGTTGTCTTTCACAGTTTTCTTGTGGTGGTTGCAGTCGTTAACTGATTTCCATTTGTATATGTTGAAGATATCAAGATCCTGCCACAACCTTTTCAACGAATTGAAATATTTGGTGATGAAATCATCTCCTTGACGAATTTCTCCCAACTTCAAAGTCAATTCGAAAACTTGAGATTGATTGCCTAGGCCAGAATACATCTGACTAACATTAGCCCACAACTCTTGTGCAGTAGTATAACACATATAATTAGAGCTTATATCCGCCTCCATGGAATTGACCAACCATGTCATAACCATGGAGTTTTCAGCGTCCCAAATGTCGAACAGCGGATCATTAACAGTAGGAGCCTTCTTGTCACCCGTGATGTAGCCGATCTTTCCTTGCCCATGAATATACATCCGGACGGATTGCGACAAACGGAGAAAGTTATCACCATTTAGGTGGATGGTGGACAGAGTGACAGTTGGAGTGTTTTTGCAGGGTCTCGGACGTTTATACCGGAATGGCAAGGGTTGAAGTGGTTTTAGACGTGACTTCCGACATGGCTCCGACGGTTTTAGGGCTGTTGTATTTTCTGGCTCTGATGCCAACTCGGAAAATATGAGAAAGGAATATATTTTTTGACTCAAAGAATAAGAACATGATTCTTTCTTATAAAGAGAGCAATTACAATAGAAAAGGAAACTAATTAAAGCTAATATTTGACAGCTTCTACTTTCCTACTTTTCCTGATTTCATACAGCTTTTACCATCCAATTTACATAGAAAAACAGATCCTAGAACATTGACTGAATCAAGGCCTTAATAATTGAATTTCCAGCATAATGATTGTATCCGTTTGGTTGATCATATTATATTTTTCCTTCAAAACAATGGCAAAAGAATTTTGTTGTCATAACCCAACTGTAGTAGCAAGATGGGGTTTTTTAACTTCTTACATTTCCTTCATTGCCCCTTGAATATGGTTAAAAAAAAAAAAAAGAGTAGAAAGTTCAAAAAAGTTAGTAAATCGTTTGGCAAAAAAAGTTTACTAATCCAATCTTTTGCTTAGGCTATAGTTATTGCAATGAATGTATTTAGCTGTTAAAGGATTCAAGATCTAGACACATTTGGATGCGTATCCAAGTCAAGAAGTGTCCACAACTTTTTTCCTCTCTTATTTCTTTGTACTTTCTTTTTTTTTTATATGTAAGACGTTTTTGAAAAACGTATCAAAAGGGGATCTTATGAATGAATTGTAGATTTAAAATTATGATTTTCCATATATTTAGAATTAGAAGTATCTTATGTTATGGATAAAACAGACACAACCAAATATTTTGGGAGGAATAGAAAACAAGGACTGGAAACTTAGGAGGATTTGAAGAGGAGCTTGTTTTTGCAAGACCTGGGTAGGAAGACGATTAATAAGATGGGCAGCGGTGAGAACAGCGTCGCCCCGGTAGGACCGAGGCACACTCATAGAAAAACACATGCACCGAGTCATGTCAAGAAGATGTCAATTCTTGCGTTCGGCCACCCCATTTTGTTGAGGGGTATTGGTGCAAGAGATTTGATGGATAATGCCATGAGTAGAAAAATATTGCCCTAACCCAGAATCTATGTATTCACTCCCATTATTAGAACAAAATATTTTAACAGTGGCCCCAAACTGAGTACAAATCATCTTATGAAAATTGCGGAACACAGAGAAAACCTCACTCTTATCTTTCATGAGATATACCCAAGTAGTATGAGAAAAATTATCAATAAATGTAACAAACCATCGATGACCTTTCACAGACATAATATGAGAGGGACGCCAAACATCAGAATGTATTAATGAAAAAAGAATTAAACTTTTATTAAAATTGGGAGCAAAAGAAACTCTGTGCTGTTTGCTAAGTTCACAAGACTCACAAAGAAACTCAGACACATTATTGTTTGCGAAACTAGATGGAAATAAATGTTTAAGTAAATAAAAAGAAGGATGCCCAAGATGCCGATGCCACAGCCATAAATCATTTGGGGTAGTAGGACTTGTGGTGGACGAATGAGCAAGCTCGTCCGGTTGATCCAAGAAGTAGAGACCATTTGCTGCTCTACCATTTCCAATCATCTTCCTCGTGACAAGGTCCTGAAAAAGACAACGATCAGGAAAAAAACATCACACTACAATTCAAATCCTGGGTAATACGATTCAAGGATAACAGGTTAACAGAAAAATTGGGAACATGAAGAACATAAGATAGAGGTATGGTAGGAGTGACATAGACTAAACTTTTCCCAGAAATGGAAGAAACAGTACCATCTGCAATCCTAACTTTATCCTGACCTGAAGAGGGCTTATAGGCAGAGAAAAGGTCAGAGGATTTAGACATATGATCGGAGGCACCTGAATCAATAATCTAGGGCAAAGACTTATGGGACAGGAAAACACGAGGAGAAGAGGCTAAGTTACCTGAACGGGCAAACGACGAGGAAGATGTACTAAGAGCAGTAGAAGACCAGCGGTCCAGTAAGTAACGCAGAACATCCTCAAGTTCAGGAGTAGTCATGCTACAAAGACCATCAAAAGCTTGACCAACGGAAGCGGAAGTAGCATCAAGTGTATCAACTGCACTAGACTAATGAGCCCGTGGATGGGAGCCACGTCCTCCGACCTTCTCTAGAACCAGACCGATCACCTCGACCCCCGGATGGAGGCCCATGAAGCTTCCAACACGTCTTATGAGTATGCCGCGGCTTTTTACAATAATTACAGAATACAAACTCCTTGGCGGCAGATGGAGGAATGGGAGTCAGGTTGAGGCCATCTTGAGGGGTAGATAGTAATGCTGAGTGGTCAATAGAGACAGGAGACATCATAGCAGACCGGCGACTCTCCTCATTTTGTACATAAGCAAATGTCTCCTGAAGCGAAGGAAGAGTGTCCATACCCAGAACTCTACTCCTAACCAGATCATACTCCACATTGAGGCCTGCCAGAACTTGAAGACCCGTTCCTGTGCGATGAACTGCTTGTGCCCGACTGAATCAACAGTGCAAACAGGCTTATAGTCTTGCAGGTGATCAAGGCGTTTCCAGTCGTTGGTGAGGAAGGTGAAGTACTGAAGAACAGTCTGCTCCCCCTGAATAGAGCTCTCAATAGAGTGGTGCAACTCAAATGCCTGGGAGAAATTTCCTTTGCGAGAATAGGTGGCAGCTACAGCATCCCACACATCATGGGCAGTCTCCATAGACAAGTGGCCCTTACCAATATCTGGAACCATCGAATGAATAAGCCAACTCATAATCAAAGAGTTGGTAATCTCCCATTGGTCATAACCCGGGTCAGTGGTGCTGGGTGCTAGTATCCTGCCATCTACATACCCCATCTTCCCTCTGCTCTTCAAAAACATAGTCAAACTCTGCGACCATGTGAGATAGTTCTGACCATTAAATAGAAAGGTAGTGATTTTAAGACTAGGGTTGGGGTTATCAGTCATAGTAGTAGGTATAGGGAAACTCTCACTCCTAGGTGTCTGAGAAGTAGTGGACACACTGGTGAAATCTGCCATAGATACTGTGCTACCAAACCCTCAACAAAACCAGTGCTAATCACAAACCCGGAAGGTGGAGGAATCTAGGGTTGTGGCTTTGATACCATGATAATTTTAGAGAATTTAAGATTAGGGAATGATTAGGATATCATCCCTTATTTATATTAATGAAGATTAATATTTACAAGGGAGTCCTAAGGCATAGAATAATTACAAAATAATAATCAAATAATAATATTATGCTAACAAAGACTTGGGAAGCTTGAAGTATTTTTTGAGAATTGAAGTTGCTCGCTCCAAGGATGGGATATTTATCTCACAGAGAAAGTATGTGCTTGACCTATTGAAGGAAACTGGGATGCTTGGCTGCAAGGCATGTGACACTCCATTAGAACCCAATCAGAAATTGGGGGATGATGAAGGAGAAGCTGTTGATAAGGGGAGCTATCAGCGATTAGTGGGTAAGCTCATTTACCTATCTCACTCCCGTCCTGATATTGCTGTTGCTGTTAGTGTAGTTAGCCAGTTTATGCATGCTCCTCATCAGATTCACTTCGAAGCTGTCATGAGAATTTTGAAGTACTTGAAATTTGCTCTTGATAAGGGTCTTTATTTTTCAAAGTATGATCATCTTCGCGTGGAAGCCTATACAGATGCTGACTGGGCTGGATCAGTAATTGATAGGAGATCAACTTCACGGTATTACACCTTTGTTGGAGGCAACCTAGTTACTTGGAGGAGTAAGAAATAGAATGTGGTTGCCAGGTCAAGTGCAGAAGCTGAGTTTAGAGCTATGGCACAAAGGGTGTGTGAGCTCTTATGGATTAAGTTATTGTTGAGTGATTTAGGTATTGATTAGATGGACTCCATGCGGTTATACTGTGATAATAAGGCCGCTATCAACATTGCTCACAATTCGGTTCAACATGACAGGACAAAGCATGTTGAGATTGATCGCCATTTCATTAAGAAGAAACTCACTAGTGGCACCATATGTACCTCTTTTGTGCAGTTTGGTGAACAACTTGCTGACATCCTCACCAAGGGAGTTGAGAGTAAGCCATTTCATGACATCTTAGGCAAGCTGGGCATGAGAGATATTTTCGCACCAGCTTGAGGGGGAGTGTTAGCATAATATTATTATTTAGTTATTATTTTGTAATTATTCTATGCCTTAGGGCTCCCTTGTAATTATTAATCTTCATTAATATAAATAGGGGATGATATCCTAATCATTCCCTAATCTTAAATTCTATAAAATTATCATCTTATTGTAGTTAGGGTTTCCTATTATATAGTGTTTGGAGTTTCGCGTTATTTATTTAGTGATTTTCAGCATTGTATTGGTGACTGAAACTAATACAATAATACTCATATTCTCTAAACATTGTATTTACTCATATGGTATTAGAGTCGGTATCAGAGTCGTTAGATCTCCATTTAAAGCAATCTCAACCATTGATCAGAGCCTTTGCAAAGCAATCGCAAAACTTCCCCAACAATTGTTAAACTTTGCCAATCTCCCTCAACCGTTGATCACAGTCTCTCAATTGCAACCTCTCACAATAGTAACTCTTCATCATTTTTCCCTCTCTGATGATCTTTCTCAATTAGAACAATCTCTTTCAGACGACAAGCTCTCTCATGCGCAACCTCCCTCATTCATGACGATCTTTGATTTAATCTCAATTGCACAAAGTTGCGATTCATTGTGCCCTTTAGTTCGCTTTGTTTCCTTCTGGTTTCTTGTTTCTTTGGTTTTGTTTCCCTTTCTAGTTCGTTCTCTTTGCCCATGGTATGTTGTTTGCCCTAGTGTGTTGTTTGCAAGATCGGATTTTACCCCTAGTGAGTATGTTCTTTTTGGTTCAATACTATTGTTCGACCTAACTCACTACAGCAATCGTAAACTAGCAACTTAGTAATCCAATTGTTTTTCCTTTAAATTAGAGATTTCCTTTAAATTAGAGATTTGTTCCCTTCTTTTCATTGTGTTTGAGAATAAATTACAGCCTACCAGTATTTGGTTGAATGGGGAAAATTATTCATATTGGTTCAATGTTATGAGTAATTTTTTACTCAGTAACAGTTCGACCCATAGAAGATATGAAAAATGTATTGCATTGTGAGATAGAGAGAATGCTCAAGTTCTCAGTTGGTTTTGCAACTTTGTCGATTCAATTATGGGGATGAATTTGTCTAAGTATGACACAGTCAAGAAAGTACGGGACTACTTGAAAAATATGCATCTTGAATCCAATTTTGCCAAGCATATGAGTTGGAGATCTCTATTCACAGTGTTATACAGAAAGATTAGTCAATTCAGGACTTCTATAATGAGATGGCTACTTATTGTGATCCATTGGCCCTTTAGTTAAACTTGAGTTGCAAATATTAGATTGTTATATGAGTTATAGGAAGAAATAGAGGCTAGTGCAGTTTCTTATGGCTTCTAGAGATAGTTTAGCCTTTTTGTGGTTGCTATTCATCGCTCACCTTTGCCTTTTGTTGATTGGGCCGTTAGAGAATTTGTAGCTATGGAAACCCGTTTCAAAGTTGCTTAAAATGTCTTTCCTTCTCAGTCAGTATTTGCTACTCCTGCTCAGTTTCCATAGTTACCTACACTATCTTCTTCACTTATTTAAGTCACGGGGACCCCTAAGCCTCATGTTGCTTAGGATGAGTGCAGTTTTTGTAATCAAAAGGGACATTGAAAGTATGCATGCCGTTGGCTTACAAATCAGAAGGGGCATACCTTTTCTCAGCTTACCACACAATCACATTTTCATTCTTTGTCTCGTCCTCCCAGTAGTTTTCGACTCGTACTTGGGAGTTGGTCCCTTTACCTGCAGGTAAAAATATGATTGGTTGTAAGTGGGTTTATAAAGTTAAAACTCACTCGAATAGCCCTCTGGAGCATTATAAGGCACACTTGGCTGCCAAGGGCTTCTCTCAAGGATATGGACTTGACTATGAGGAAACTTTTGCTCTTGTTGCTAAAATGATGATTGTTGACCCTGCCACTATTGTTGACATCAAATGTATTTTTTGTGCCTTTTATAGATGAAAGATTTGGGTCCACTATGTTATTTTCTCGGTATTGAAATTGCTTCTTCTCCTAATGGTTATCTTTTGTCTCAGACCAAGTATGCTACTAAGATCATCCATTACACCCAAAGTAGTGATGCCTAGGTTGTTAATATTGGAGATAATATTATATTGTTAAAGATATTAGAAGATATAGAAGATATCAGAATATATGGAGATCCCATGATTTGTTCTTATTATGGTTTTTTGTATCTTTGATTTATTTCAATTCCTTAACTGAAGGGATTTGATTGTATCTCTCACTCTATATATACGTAAACAAGAGTATTAAGTTGAGTGAATGAAAAATATAGCTTATAGCGTTTTGTGTGTGTGGATGTAGACCAATATTGGCTGAACCACGTTAAACCTTCATTCTTTCTTTTCTCTTTTCTGTCTCTATTATTTCTCTATAATCAACTTCATTGCCTTATTACAAAATTCAACTTGGCATCAGAGCCTACCAAACTCTAGGCTTGTTCTCTCTAGAGTGCTTTCTTACTTCACCTTTTTTTGTTATCAAGATGTTTTTCTCTCTTCCTTATGTTGACCAATAGTTTTCTAATGTGGTAAGCAAACTTTGTGATTTTTACTTATTTTGGGGCTACTGTTGTGTTCAGTAGCATTGTTCTGTGATATGTTGAGTTTTTCGGCTACTTCTCTACCCTTTTAGGATCCCTGTGCTGATGTGATAAGCACATATTTGGTTCTTTTTTGTTTTTGGGCCACCGATGTGTTCAGTAGCATTCTTTGTGGGATATCGCTTCTTTCGGCCTTTATGTTTGTGGTGATTTGCTATTGCTTCAGCCTTGCTGCTTTCTTTCTCTCGGTTGATTTCTATTGCTATCATCGTGACTAATTCCATGAACGTTTCGTTGTTGCAAGATGTTGATTCCTTGCCTATGTTTTTTGAAGTTGTCATTGAAGGGAGTGATTACAATTGTTGTTGTCTTTCGGCAACTTCATTGTAGTTGTTTGTAATGATCATTGTATTTTCTAGTTCAAGTTGGACACTTCACTTTAACCGTTTTGTGTTCTAACTTGAGGGGGAGTATTGGAGATAATATTATATTGTCAAAGATATTAGAAGATATAGAAGATATCAAAATATATGGAGATCTCATGATTTGCTCTTAGTATGATTTTTTGTATCTTTGAATTGTTTCAATTCCTTGACTGAAGGAATTTGATTGTATCTCCCACTCTACATATATGTAAACAAGAGAATTAAGTTAAGTGAATGAAAGATGTAGCTCATAGGGCTTTGTCTGTGTGGATATAGGCCAATATTGGCTGAACCACGTTAAACTTTTGTTCTTTCTTTTCTTTTTTCTGTCTCTATTATTTCTCCATATTCAACCTTATTGGCTCATTGCAAAATTCAACAGTTAACACTCCCGTTGAATTATATGCCTAATTATCTCCTTCTGATGGTATTCCTTTGGATGATCTTATCCTGTATCAGAAGTTGGTTGGTTACCTGGTTTACCTTGTTGTGACTTTTTTGATTGTGCATATTGATCATGTGGTTAATCAATTTGTTTTTGCACCTCGGTCTACTCATTGGGTTGCCGTGTTATGAATATTACGCATTGTTTGTGATACTCTCTTTTATAGCTTGTTGATCTGTTTTGCTTCCTCTTTGACACTTAGTACTTATGCTGATACTGATTGGGTTGGTGATATTTCTTATCGCAAGTCTACTAATGGTTTTTGTATTTTTCTTGGTCACTCTCCTACCTCCTAGAAAAGCAAGAAACAAATTGTTGTTGTTTAGTCTATTGCTGAGGCTGAATATCGTGCTATGGCTTATGCTACCATTTTTGGCTTTGTTGGCTTGTTTATGATTCGGGGATCTCTCTCTTCTTCTACTCCTCTCTATTGTAACAATCAGAGTGCTATTCAAATTGTCCATAATTTTGTTTTTCATGAGCACATGAAACATAATGAGATTGATTGCTATTTTGTTCATTAGGCACTATTGCTTTGCTTCTGTTCCTTTTTCTTCGCAACTTGTGGATTTCTTCACTAAGACTCATACCTCTGCTCAATTTTAGTTATGACTTGATAAACTCTCGATGCTCACCAGGCTCACATCATGAACGAAACGAATTATAAATTTAGAATTATGATTTTTCATATGCATAGTATTAGAAGTTTTCTATTGTAGTTAGGGTTTCCTGTTGCATCTTTCCTATTGTGTTTAGGGTTTTGTTCAAACTCAGTGGCGTAGCCATAAATTTGTTTTAGTGGTGTCATCCAATTAGTTGTCATCGAGATCATTATTTCATATTTTAACTCTCTAAAATTTATTAAAATAAACTTTCACATATTATGTTAGGATATAAATGTCATATCTTATATTCGCAACAATAAGATTGTATATACAATCCAAACTTGTTAAATTACATTGTTTGAATAGAGAGAGTGAGGAAAGAAGAAAAAATAAATAAATAAACAAATAAACCCTCAAGTGAGGGAAAAAAATCATATACTCTTAAGAATTTCATGCTTAAAAAGAAGGTTTCTTAACTAAATTCTACTAATTTTTTTTTTTTTAAAAAAAGAAGAAGAAATGATATGTAAACACAATTTTTTTATACAAAATGATGTGACTTCTTATTGTCCTTTTATTTTAATGAAAACACCCACCATTGTCTTCATAATTTTAAAATTATCATTGACACGTCATTTTGGATGTATTTTTTATATAATTTTTTTGTTTACAAATCATTTTTGACATCATCTTATTTATTTTTTAACAATTTTAATGGTGTCAATTGATAAAAACCTTTTAAAAATTCACATAAACCTATATAATCCTAAATTTTTTTTGAAAGTCTAGTGGGTTCAATTGAACCGACTAAACCACACGTATCTACGCCCCTGTTCAACCTTGTATTGGTGACTGAAATTAATGCAGGAATACTCTCTTTTCTCTAAACATTGTGTTTATTGACAAATGCAACCTATTTAAAAAGTAGAGACACTACTTAGATAGGTTGCATCCCTTTTTTATTTGTTTCTCAATAAATTCTTACTTACCAAAAATAAAGAAAAGAAAATAATGGCTATTCTAATGTGCTTAATAAATGTCAAAGCTTGGTATCTGTGTTTCTTAATGGCATATGTCACTCTTTGTTTTTCTTTCTTACTCTAATCCCAATTCTTTCTACTATATTCCTCAAACCCAGCTTCCTTTTCTCTTTATTATCTTGGGCCGATGAATTCATATTTGAATGGCTTTCAAGCATGAAGACCTTAAGAAATGTTCTTTCGTTTCTAATTATTTTTTCTGTGGGTCATTTTGAGGTGCAGATGGAGAGGAAGATTATTGATCTTGAGAATGGAAATGAGGCAAGAATTCTACCTTTTAATGGGTGCAACTGATCAGTTGTCTCTTTGTGTCTTATCTACTGTTGTCTCGGGTTTGGGACAGGTTGATGTGCTAGATCAGTCTTGTGAAACTCATCTTTAGTTGCTATGTCTATCGGATTAAATGTTAACTTGTGTGCCCTTGATAAAAAGAGTTTGGTGCTATATTTTTCATATATGCCTGAATGGTGCTGATGATACTTCAACTAAAAAATTATTGAGATGGTATATGGAGTGTCTGCATCTGGTTGTCTTATTATATTAGCTTGATTGCGTGCAAGGATAGCAAATAACCAAGTTCTGCAGTTGAAGCAGACTAGCAGTCAGTGTTAGTATCTGTCCTTAGTGTTTTCGTCAATATTTTGGGTCGGCTTAGCTGTAACGATTGTAGCGGTTATAGTTAGGATTGGACAGTAAAAGCAGGAAGATGTATGGTTAAATTATGCTATGATGGCATTAGGAAATAATTGGGGAGTATCTTAATTTTCAAACCCAAAATCTAATTTCTGTTTAGCTATTTTTACCAACAAATTAGTCTTTGCTTCAATCAAACAGTGGGTGGGCAGAGATGCTAACCAAGGCTGTTGGAGGAAAACCGGATAACAATGGGGTAAAAAACACTCAATGGACACATTAACTTTTGCATGTATGTATATAGATGAATCTATGAATGCATTGTTTTTGGCACATCTCATGATCCCTAGCTTCAGTTGTGACAAGCCAGTTTGTCGCTATGCAGTCTGATTTTGCATGTGATGTTGTGTGGAGCATTCCTACTTATGTGTCAGCTGAGTGAAGAAAGCAGTGGGCCCTAGGAAATTGGAAGTTTTCAATTGTGCTGCTGGAAAACTCTGATTCTATATCGCCTAGTTAAATATGTCTGATGTAAATCCAGAATAAAACTTTAGGTTCCATTAGAAATAATCTATATAATTGTTTAAAGCAAGGGCTCAAGTTGGTGTCTTGAAGCCTTCATCATTTTCTTAAAATCCACTGATAATCCCATAATCACTAAATACTCAGATTTTGATAACTTTTCTTTTCTTTTCATTTTTGCTTCTTCTATATTCCATTGATTTATTTTCTTAGCACACCCATCGGGAGTGCACACCGTCTAGGAAAGTGGGTATATACTATATTAATATGTCAACCCTAAATTTGGCTCGCATTTTAGAAATAATCAATACTATATACTATATTAATATGTCAACACTAAATTTGGCATCTTGAAGCCTGCGTCCATTAATTAAGCCAAAAATTTACATTATTTTATATTTTTAATTCATTTGGTAACTATTTCACACAATCTCATACAATGCCTAGAACTCCAACATCACTCCTAATAAGTTACAACTGTAATCACAATATCACTATTCAAGAACCACAAACTGCCGTTGACCACAATTCCTGATTTTCATACTCAATTGCATGCTCTCTATTTGCTTTCTATTTTATCAATTTTAATAAATTATATTTAATATAACAAATAATGCACAACATAGTGTGTTTCCGACTTCTAGTATAATTAATTTCAGCTGATTGGATTTCTTCACCTAGTAATTTCCTAGATAAAGGTAGGGATGTTGGTCAATATTTACCATGCGGCAAAGCTTTATAGGTGTTCTTGATGCCATATTTGGTAGTGTTTTTGGTCAGGCTGCAAGACTGATTAGCAAATGGATGGAGCAACTTTTACCTTTATATGTATTTTCGTTATAAATATAGACGTATTATATAATCTACATAGTTTTACCTTGCTTACAAAACTTCTACCTCAGCACACATCTTTGATAAGTAGGAGACCGCTCAAATTGTGACAATCCAAGTTCTTGTGACAAGTTGTGATAAAATTCACGTGTGCAATGGTTGATACAGAGTTGTAATGACTTGTAAAGGTGTCATTATGGCTTGTGGCAGCTAATTACCCTTTATTTTTAGGATAAGGATGAGGAGGAATACAAAGAACCCAATGGCTGGTAAAGGTCACCAAATGCTACATAATCAAGAGTAATCTTGTTCATCTTCTTGTCTTTGCCAAAATTTGATTATTGTAGTGAAAGGGTAACTTAGAAAATATGAAGAAGAAGAACTCCGAAAAATATGAGGAAGAAGGAATATATTTCTGTTATATTCAAAACTTCTTATCTTACAAGACCAAATGACACTCCTTATATAGGAGATATTACAAACATCATCATAACCCATTATATGCCACTTACATATTATATATTACCACTATCATATTATATACATGCCACTATCTACCACCAACACCACTATCATATTCTATACATGCCACTATCTACAACCAACACCACTATCATATTCTATACACACCACTATCTACCACCAACACCACTATCATATTCTATACATGCCACTATCTACCACCAACACCACTATCATATTATATGCATGAACACAATTTCCAGCACTCCCCCTCAAGCTGGTTTGAAGATATCTTCCATAGCCAGCTTGCTAGTCAGCTTATCAAATTGCTTCTTGTGTAGTCCCTTCGTTAGCACATCAGCTAATTGTTCACCTGTTGGAAGGTAGGTCATACAGATTATGCCAGCATTGATTTTCTCCTTGATGAAATGTTTATCCACTTCTATATGTTTTGTGCGATCATGTAGAACTGGATTATGAGCTATAGATATAGCTGCTTTGTTGTCACAATAGACCTTCATAGGTGTCGGGTGAGAAAGCTTTAATTCTTCAAGAATTCTTTTAATCCACATTACTTCACAGATTCCATGGGCAACAGCTCTGAACTCTGCTTCTGCACTACTTCTAGCTACCACATTCTGTTTTTTACTCCGCCATGTAACTAGGTTCCCACCTACAAAGGAGCAGTATCCGGATGTTGATCTCCTGTCTGTAACACTTCCTGCCCAGTCTGCATCTGTGTATACTTCAACTTGAAGATGTCCATGTTTCTTGAATAGTAAGCCTCTCCCTGGAGTTCCTTTCAAATATCTTAAGATCTTATAAACGGCCTCAAAGTGCTCTGCCCCTGGTGAGTGCATGAACTGACTTACCATGCTGACTGCAAAGGCAATATCAGGCCGCGTATGAGACAAGTAAATCAATTTCCCTACAAGTCGCTGATATTGTTCTCTCTCTTTGACTTCTTCAGCCTTAGCAGCTTGTAACTTCAAGTTAGGCTCGATCGGAGTCTCCGCCATCTTACAACCAAGCATACCTGTTTCTCCAAGGAGATCAAGAACATATTTTCTCTGATTAACGAATATACCTTCCTTGGATCTTGCAAATTCCATTCCGAGGAAATACTTGAGGGCTCCCAGATCCTTAATGTGAAATTCTTTTGCGAGTTTCTCTTTGAGAGCTGCTAACTCTGCTTCATCATTACCAGTTAAAATGATGTCATCAACATAAACAATCAAAATTGCAATTTTACTGTTTTTTGAATGTTTATAAAATATTGTGTGATCTGCTTGACTCTGCGAGAAGCCACAACTGATAACTGCCTTCCCAAAGCGTTCAAACCACGCTCTTGGTGATTGTTTGAGTCCGTATAATGACTTGTTCAATCTGCATACTCTGTCACTTCCAAGTCTCTGCTCAAATCCCGGCGGTAGGCTCATGAACACCTCCTCTTCAAGATCACCATTGAGAAATGCATTTTTAATGTCAAGTTGATGTAGAGGCCAATCTGAATTTACTGCAAGAGATAACAGTACTCTGATGGAATTTATTTTAGCAACAGGAGCAAACGTCTCCTGATAGTCGATCCCATAAGTTTGAGTGAAGCCTTTAGCTACCAGTCTCGCCTTGTATCTCTCAACGCTTCCATCTGCGTTACATTTTATCGTAAACACCCATTTACACCCAACTGTTTTCTTGTCTTTGGGTAGATCAACTATCTCCCAAGTACCACTTCTCCTTAAAGCATTCATCTCCTCCATGACTGCTAATTTCCAATTCGGATCATCCAATGCTTCCTGTATATTCCTTGGAACAAACAAGTGTGAAATCCTAGATGTGAAAGCTCTATGGTTTTTAGACAGTCTTTGATAGGAGAGGTAATTTGCAATAGGATGTTTAATGTAATTTCGGACACCTTTCCTAATTGCTATAGGTACATCAAGGTCGGAAATAGAAGGAATAGGATTACCTAAAATTTCGATGCCAGAACTCGGGTGGACATTCGGGTCATTAGGATGGACATTCGGGTCATTATTCCTCAGATGAAATCGCTTCCTAGTATAAACCTGAAGCTCAGGATTTATATCATTTTGTAGTACTTCTCTCCCTAAACAAGAATCTTCTTGACTAGGCACCATAGAACTTGGTTCTCCTAAGTGATCATTATCAGACAGATGTGGTTTTTGTGTAGGATAAATGACATTGGGGAGCGGGATAGAAATATCCCAAAAACGGTCTTCTACTCCACTTGTCTCCCCCTGAAGAGAAGTGTTGGGGAAATAGGATTTTGTTTCCACAAATGACACATCCATACTTACATGAAATTTCTTGTTTTGAGGATCGAAGCACTTATACCCCTTTTTGTTTGAGGAATAACCCAAAAAAACACATTTTATAGCACGGGGGTCAAGTTTTGAACGAAATTGACTGGGAACATGAACATAGGCAGTACATCCAAAAACTTTGGCGGGTAAATCAGAAAACAACCTCGTGTCAGGAAAAAAAGTTTTGAGACAATCAAAAGGTGTTTTGTATGTTAACACCTTTGTAGGCATCCTGTTTATCAAATAAGAGGCTGTTAAAATTGCTTCACCCCATAAATATTTAGGAACATGCATGTAAAACATTATAGCACGTGCTACTTCAAGTAGATGTTTATTTTTTCGTTCTGCAATGCCATTTTGTTGAGGGGTATCCCGACATGTAGATTGATGAAAAATCCCCTTTTTTTCCAAAAACTCACCCAACTGCTCATTGAAATATTCTGTTCCATTATCAGAATGTAAAATACCAATTTTGGTTTGAAATTGGTTTTCAATCATATTGTAAAAATTTGTGAATAAATTTTTCACGTCAGATTTTTTATTCATCAAATAAATCCAACATAAGCGGGTATGGTCATCAATAAATGTAACAAACCATCTTTTACCAGAAAGAGTAGTGATTTTAGAAGGGCCCCAAACATCACTATGAATCAAATAAAAAGGTTTTGAAGCCTGGTAAGGTTTTGGCAAATAAGTAGAGCGATGAAATTTTGTAAAAATGCAACTTTCACAATGAAAAGAAGAACAATCAATCCCTTTAAATAATTCTGGAAATAAATGTTTCAGATAAAGAAAACTAGGATGTCCTAGCCTATAGTGCCATAGCATTATTTTTTCTCGAACAGAGATTGAACTGGTACTATTAAAGCTCTGAGCTTTTTTATTACTAACAGGTACTTCATCAAAGTAGTAAAGACCTTCAAGCATCCTAGCACGCCCAATCATCATCCCCGAGTTCTGGTCCTGAAATTCACAATGGGATTCAAAAAATGTAACACGACAATTAGAATCCTTAGATAGTTTACTGACAGACAAAAGGTTACAGGCTAAGTTGGGGACGTGAAGAACAGCATTGAGATTAATTTTCTCAGTTAGTTTAATAAATCCTTTTCCTGCAATAGGTGAAAAACTACCATCGGCTATTCTGATTTTGTCATGACCAGAACAAGGGAAATAGGTACTAAATAAATGGGAAAAACTAGTCATGTGATCGGAGGCACCGGAATCTATGATCCACGGAGAGAAGTTTAGGCAAGAGAAGGCTTTAGGATTTCTACCTGTTTGTGCCAACAAAACACTAGGAGTACCGGTTGAGGAGTTGGATTTTATCAGCTTTAAGAGTTGATCAATCTGCTCTTTGTTGAAGGGACCTGAATCGGCTTCATTGGCGGTAGGAAAGCCACGATTCTTCTCTCCTTGTTTGCTGCTTTTCCAGTTGACAGGTTTGCCATGAATCCTCCAACACGTTTCGCGTGTATGGCGAGGCTTGTTGCAAAAATCACACCAGACCCGTGGCTTATCATCAAACCTGCGCTGGTAATTTGCAGCCTTGTTGGCCGCAGCATCGCTAATTAAAGCAGAAATTTCAATTGATTCACCATTACCTTTTTTCTTAAGCATGACGCTCCTTCGGCTCTCTTCCCTTCTGACTTCGGCAAATACTTCGCCAATGGATGGGAGAGGAGGTCTGCCAATAATTCTTCCTCGCACTTCATCGAACTCAATGTTGAGGCCGGCAAGAAACTTGTAAATACGGCTGTCTTCCGCAGTTTTCTTGTGGTGGTTGCAGTCGTCAACCGATTTCCATTCGTATGTGTTGAAGATGTCAAGATCCTGCCACAACCTTTTCAACGAATTATCACCATTTAGGCGGATGGTGGTGATTTGGACAGAGTGAGAGTTGGACGTTTTCACCGGAATGGCAGCGGCAGGGGTTGAAGTGGTTCCGGACGTGACTTCCGACATGGCTATGACGGTTTTAGGGCTGCTGTGTTTTTTGTTGCTCTGATACCAACTTAGAAAATATGAAGAAGAAGAACTCCGAAAAATATGAGGAAGAAGGAATATATTTCTGTTATATTCAAAACTTCTTATCTTACAAGACCAAATGACACTCCTTATATAGGAGATATTACAAACATCATCATAACCCATTATATGCCACTTACATATTATATATTACCACTATCATATTATATACATGCCACTATCTACCACCAACACCACTATCATATTCTATACATGCCACTATCTACAACCAACACCACTATCATATTCTATACACACCACTATCTACCACCAACACCACTATCATATTCTATACATGCCACTATCTACCACCAACACCACTATCATATTATATGCATGAACACAATTTCCAGCAGGGTACAAGATACTTTTCATTGGGGCTGTTATGATTAGTTTTTATTGCCAAATTTTGGGTGAGAATATGTGAATTTCAGGTTTGTAAGGATGTATACAACTATCAAATTTTTCTTAGAGCTTTATAATGTAGTCGCACAGTGGAATCAAGTCGTCGCAATTTGTTTTCCAAGTGAAAGAGGGCAAGAAACCCAACCAAAGCTTTAGGAAAAAACAATGACTTAACTAAAAACAGGAAGCTCTGACTAATCTTAGGTATCTAACAGTCCACAATGAAGCAATAAGCCTAGTTAACTAATGAGCAAAGGATTTTTCTTTCGCCAATCACATTGTTCTATTAAACTTTAATGATTCACATACTTTGACGGACTTTTGCAATCATTTGTAAATTGTGGTGAGTTTAAGGATAAGTACTCCATTCTTGTGGTACAATAGACTTCATTTTCAGTGAGCTAAATAAACAGTCATCATTGCCCTACGAAAAGTAATTTTTTTTCTTAAAAAAAATGTAAATTTTTTATTCCAGGGCTGTTCCTATTGGTAAGCCATCACATTAACATCTTGCGGCACTTTATTCGTTTGCAAGTTAAAATGAGATACATTACTGCTACTTTCCTCTAGATATTTGGACTTGCCATGGGTAAGGTTTTGTTTTCTCTCTCTCTCTCTCTCTCTCTCTCTCTCTCTCTCTTTTGTTGTAAGTTTTCAAAAGAAATGATTGCCTCTTAATATGTAAGATCCTCATGAATTGTAGCACTAAAAAAATTCCTCCTAATATGTAGAGACTCCATTTTTTGTTTTATTTGCTTTTGGTCCTCCCAAAATCAGTCAATCGTTTATCATGATTATAAATGATCAACAACCTTTCATGTGTTATCATCTCTGTAACGAATTCATTTGTCATTGTCTTCTTCAAGCCAAATGGTCGAGTATTTTCTTTTTTGGTACTTGCATTTTGTTAAAACCTACTGTTAAAACCATCACCTACTCCACCTACTACACCTACCACCACCTACTACCACCTACTACACACCTACCACTACCACCTACTCCACCTACTCCACTGCATTTCCTATATAAGGAGCCCCTTACCATTTGTAATATATAACAGACAATCAATCAATAATACATACAATTTATTCTCTCTCTATCAATTTATTTTTTACATGGTATCAGAGCTATAAGATTTGAACCTGTATTTTTTTTTCTCACCGGCGGGCAGCTGGCCGGCAACTTTGCCTTCGCTGCCCGCTGGAATTTTCTACACATAGCTTCGAGTTCTTTGCCATCAACGGCGGCAACATTTCTCCCACTCGAACACCCACAAAATAACTCCAACGACACCACGGTACCTGCTGGAGCGGCGCGACTGAAATTGGGCAACAAGGCCAATCCATCTGCTATTGCACCCGAGTCTCAGGCGGGCTTGCCTTCATCTCGCAGCCCGATTCGGAGCCTTGCACTGCCGTAGGCATACGGACGAGGACCTCTTCCATTGCTGCCTGTACTGTTGAAGATATCCTCGTAAAGGAAGCAAGCTTTTTACCTTCCAAACTTGCTGCCACAGAATCACAAAGTTTTTCAGCTATCTCCTCAGCCCCATTCTTGGTCATGAGCTTGTCCTTGAGAGCTTTCAATGCTGGTTCTAAGTCTGCCTTCTCCAAATTAGCTTTCCCAGCGATACTCTGGAACATGGAAGAAACCCACCCTTTCTTTTTTGTTTCAGTCTTACTATCATTCTCTTCATACTCTCACCTACATCTGCTGCCACAATTGCTATATTCTCATCCCCATTCTCACTCACCGGATCAGTAAAATCCAATTTTGACTCTGGAGGTGATTCATCCCAAACTCTATTCTTTTTTGTTATCTTTTTCTTTGGCTCTTCTTTGGAAATCTTGTTAACAACAGTTTCAGTTTTCTTCCCACCTTTGGCTCTTAGCTTTTGTAGCTTATTTACATCGAAAGCCCCATTATTCTCTTTACCATTAGCAACATATGTTGTGGGCAACTCATCAGTTGCAACATGATTCCCATTAGAATGTTTCCCACTACCCACATTTTTTTAATATTTCCACCTTTTCGTTTTGTTTTTTATTTTTGTTTTTATTCATCCACCCACCTGGGCATGTCTCATCCGGGTGCTTATTTTATTTTCTTTTCTTATCTCTCTTTTTGAACATTACAACACAGTACTAGCACATGGTTTTTTGCCATGTATTATGGGTTAGTGCTTGAGCAGCTGTAAAGCTTATTGGTGGGACGTGTTTGGTGATGAGGTATGTCACTAGTTGATATTATATATATATTTATATATATTCGACCAAAAAAAAAAAAAAAAAAATCAACTCCACTCACCTTTGAATTTTCATTCCCAAGACACCCATGTGGGCTTGTCCCCTCTCTCCTCCGTTTGATTCCAACTTCATTATTTTTTTTATTTATTTTCTCCAACTCACTTTTCATCTCTTTCAAATATCCACTCTAAAAAAAAAAAAAAAAAAAAAAAAAAAAGAGCAGAACTGCACACCAAACTCATTTTATTCATGTCAGGGATCAACCCCGATCAAATTTTACACAAAAAAAAAAAAAAAAAAAACAAACAAACAAACCACCACAACACACCCACACCCACAGTGGGATTTTTTCTTCTCTACTCTGCTGCAGGTCTCTTCTTCTTGCCTCCGTCCTGGACGGCCCTTGCCGGTGTTGCCGCCGTGTTTCCCACTCCACTGGGCACGATCACTATTCCCTGCTCCTCCACTGCAGCATATGGTGGACCTCCGAATCGGAACATCACGGTAGCCTTCCGCTTCAGCTCCTTATTTTCCGCCTTTAGCACACTTATCTCTGCTCGCGCATCCTTATACATGCGTTGGAGCAGAGCCAGTTGGGCGTTTAGCTGCTGCACCTCATTTGTTCTACTTTGCAGCCGGTGCGACAAGTTTGTGACCGCCGTCATGGTCTCCACACATGACTTCAAAGTATACTGATTGGCCTCAATATCAGTTTGCACCGCCATTTTTTGCTCCACAGACCGCATCGGAAAGTTCAACGGAGCAAAATCAGAGGTGTTTGGTTGAGGTTCACGGGCCACCGCACCAGTTATCTCTCTTGTTGACTCGTTGAGGTCTGGAAAGAGAGTGAGCAGATTACGGGACGAAGAGGCCATTTTCTGGGCAACCGAGTGTTACAGAGTGTTTCAAGATTTGCAGCTCTTAGAGATATCTCTCTCAGAAACTGAAGAGTTTTTCAGAAGTTTTTTCACAAGGTTTTTTTTGTCTTCGCTTCTGCCTCAAGCACAGCCTCCGCCTCAGTTTATAAAGACCCTGACGAAGAGGCAGACACGCGCATCATGCGCCGCTCGGTGCTCGCCGACACCTTGGGCGCGCCTTTTGATGGCACGTCTTTTGATGGCACGCCTTTTGAAAGATTGGGCACACCTTTTGAGGGTGCGACTTTTTAGGGGTCCGACAAGACTCTGTAAACTGTCCCGACATTGATTCCGGTTAGCTCCTTTATGGGTCCGACAAGACTCTGTAAACTGTCTCGACATTGATTCCGGTTAGTTTCTCCAAGGGTTCAGCAAGACTCCGTAAACTGTCACAACAACTGTCACAACACCTTTTGAGGGTGCGACTTTTTAGGGGTCCGACAAGACTCTGTAAACTGTCCCGACATTGATTCCGGTTAGCACCTTCATGGGTCCGACAAGACTCTGTAAACTGTCCCGACATTGATTCCGGTTAGCTCCTTCATGGGTCCGACAAGACTCTGTAAACTGTCCCGACATTGATTCCGGTTAGTTTCTACAAGGGTCCAGCAAGACTCCGTAAACTGTCACAACACCTGCCACAACATTGTCTGCTACAACGGTCCGACATGACCCCATAAACTGTCTTCTACATCGGTCCAACACGAGCCAGTCTTCTACAACGGTCTGACACGACCATACAGTGTCTCCTATCCATTTTTTATTTTTCAGATTATTTTCTTGTTTTGTTACTCTCTCCAAACTCAAGTTGGTTAGTTCCTATCCCCCTTGAGTTTGCGGGGGGCTGTTAAAACCTACTGTTAAAACCATCACCTACTCCACCTACTACACCTACCACCACCTACTACCACCTACTACACACCTACCACTACCACCTACTCCACCTACTCCACTGCATCTCCTATATAAGGAGCCCCTTACCATTTGTAATATATAACAGACAATCAATCAATAATACATACAATTTATTCTCTCTCTATCAATTTATTTTTTTAGTTTCTAACTTCAGAATAAAAATAAATTTTACCCACCTGCCATGCCAATGTGTTGGCTATTTAGAGGGTTTTGGTATGGAAAACCATACTGTCTCTCGGCATCAAAAGTCAAATTTGGTAAATGGTCACCTAATAGAGAAGGACCATTTCAAATTCACAAAATGGTTCCAAATGAGGCTTATTATTTGAGGAACCTTAATGGTTTTGTACATCAAAAGCTTGATCTTGAGCAAGTTGTCGCTGAGAATTCAAAGCAATCTCCAAATACCTCCACAGTTTCTTCTTTCAAGCCTACCAACGTTCGAACCCAACAACAAGAGCTTCATAGTCAATCTGATTATTAGAACAATTTGGCTTATCTATTTTGAAACCATGCTTGGTTTCTATTTCTCATGAGTGGTGGCCCTTGCTACTTAATATGGTGCCAACACAATGGTTTGTAATTTCAATGAAATGAAAATAATGAGCTTTCAGGTTCACAGCTATGAACCTGAATAATCTCTTAATCACTTTCCCAGAAGTGTAGATGAAGTTTAAGGAGAAAAATAAAGAGAGAATTGAAAAATTACTATACAAAGCCTTGGCTGCCAACCTGTAAACGTAGCAGTCAAAACTAGTGGAATCATATTTATATTGCATTACCTTGTATAGACTTCTGTCATTAAATAACTATCGTTCTTTGTTTTTTTACATTAGTTCTTAAGGTGTGTAGGCAATCCATTTCGTAGTAAGCGATGCTACCTAATTAGTATTACTAAGTGCCATACGAACTCTAACCCCTCTGCTCTTGCACATAAATTTTCTCCGCATTCCTAGTTATACATTCTAGGTTTTTTTTTTTATTTTTTTATTTTTTTTGTTAACATCTTCACAGCAGGGAAATTTATTAATTTGTGCAAGTCCTCTATTAAATTTTTTTTCCCCCCTTCTTTTCTGGTCCGCTCCTTGTTATTTAGTGCCAAGGTGTAGGACTGTTTAAAAACAGAGAAATTCATTGAAAATCTAGGGCTGTGGTTCTCTGTGTTGTTTTTGACTCTTTAAACTAACTCTAGTAGGAAGAGTAGGGATTGGTGTCCCGCCTAACAAGTATTAATCTTGTCATTTAATCTAGTTACTGCTCTATGCCTTGTGATAACCATGTCCTTAGCATGCTAAGGAAGTTTATAATGAACAGTAAATTGAGTCGTATACATAATTGTTTTTTTCAATTTTCTAATTCATTGACAATTTTTGTGCAGGTATGTTGAATTCCGTACAATTGGCGTAGATTGGCCCATAAGTCCAATGTCTGTGCATGTTGAGTCAGCTGAAAGAGGTACAGTGTTGTGCTAACCAAGACCGCAGGTTTTGGTGTTGTGGAGACGCTTTGTGATTTGGCGCCAAATTTATTAAAATTGTTCTGGTGGGCAGGTTTGATCTCTCCTCAATAAAAATTGTTCTTTCTTTTGCCATATATATTTTCCTGAAGCTTCAGGGTAGGATTCCAAATAGTTGAGATGGTAACCCGTTTGCAATTTCTTATCTGTTTTGTGGTTTTATTGGACTAAGGTACTCTATATGAATCTATAAAGAAAGGAAAGGGAGGCATTTCCCTTTTGTATTAACAAACTTCAAGAAAGAATGTATATAGAATTCTATGCCAAAGATAGCAAATGACTTAAGTTCTTATATATTGACAGCAATTCAAACAAAATAGGGAATAAGGAATTAAGAAGGAAAGTTGTAGGATGGAAATTCATTTAATTCACATGGAACATTCAAGGACCTTTATTTTACAGTTGTGTGGGGACCATCCTATGTTATTAATGATATTTATTGGGTCTTTATTATATGATAGAAAGAATAATTAATATGGGCCTGCAAGTCATTGGATGACTTCCCACCCAAGTTTATGTGCCCTTAAGACTAGAAAAGTGGAAGGATTTAAAATTCTCTAGCCTGAATGCTATATGAAGTTCATAATATAGAAATTGACATTAACTTGTTTGGACAACAAGTAGGGCTATGGTTGCAACAATTAGTATTGAATCTTACAAGTTACATGCCTCTTCACCTAGTCCAATCCAAGCTCAATCATTTTCAAAGCAAGTTGAGGACTCGTATGTTTATTGACTCATATGTTTATTGGAACGAATGCATATATTGTGTGTACAAGTGTGTGTGTGTGTGTGTGTGTGAGAGAGAGAGAGAGAGAGAGAGAGAGAGAGAGAGAGAGATAAACAAATTAAAAACTGTGTTTTCTCACAATATTATATAGTTAGACAAATACACGGGGCAATTTCAAGCAAAATGGAACAAAAATGAGTTCAAGTATGCAATGAAGGCCTAACCCCAAAGGGTTGACCTAGTGGGTGCAGCTTGGAGCTTGGGGGTGTGCTCTATCTAGGTCTCAGGTTCAACTCCCACTAGGTGCTATCAACTCCTTGGAGCCATGTTAGTGGGCTTTGCCTGACCTACGTGGAAAGGGCACATTGCATGGATCTCGAGATTAGTCAATGTGTGCGCAAACTGACCTAGACACTCAATCATAAACAAATAAAAAAATAAAAAAAAAGAAGAAAAAAAAGAAGGTATGCAATGAAGGCCTAATGAAAATAACTAAAAAAAAATGGAAACAATATAAAACTTTTGAGTGATGGCAAACTAAAATGTGGCCCTCTCACAATTTTATATAATATAATGGGTATTAAATGCTAATAAATGATGGAGTTATTACAAGCGAAATAGGACAAGATTGAGAGAGAGAATTCACGAAGGCTTAATGAAGAAAAATAACTTTAAATAGTACATAGAAACTATTATAATATCATCGATAGGGCTACAAACGGGCCAAGCCGAGCCGAGTTTTGCTGAGCTCGAGCTCGGCTTAGTTCAGCTCGGCTTAATAAGATTTTTTTTTGTTATTTTTATTATTTAAATAAAGATTTTTTTTACATAAAAAATATTATTTATGTTATTTAATAGATAAATAATGTATTTATGCTATTATTTATATATATTTACATATATTTATATATTATTTAATATATAAATAATATATTTATTATATAATTTAAATAAAGATAAATGAGCTGAGCTCATTCGAGCTCGAGCTCGACTCTTTTACTAAACGAGCCTAATATTCGAGCTCCAAACGAGCTGAGCCAAGCCGAGCCAGCTCATGAACAACTTGGTTCATTTGCAGCCCTAATCACCGATACTAGCTTTTGTCCCATGGTCCTTTTACGTAAAATATGAGATATGAAGTTGATTGAAAGATAGTACATGGGTAACCACATACACAATCAAAATAATCGAAACTTCTGTTAAGGGAAAATGGAGATGTTAATTATTACCTTTAACATTTAGACATGGTTTCCCAAATTGGGGTTATTACCACACTTGATATATGAACTTTCCAGTCACCTTAAAATTATGAGGCAGATTGGAGGCATAGGTTAATTAATGACAGTACATCCACTATTTTTTAGGCCAATTGGGTAGCCCAAATTCATCGAGACCTTGGGAAGTAAATGAGGAGAGGAGCTTCCCCCACAACTTGCCACTTAGGCCTCGTTTGGGAACAAGCTATTTTAATATTTTATTAACTTTTTTGACTTTTTACAAAAAGATGTGCAGAAAATAGAGAGTGATATGACAACTTATAGTAACTTTTTGGTTTTTTGGCTAAAACACGTAGTTCCCAAACGAGGCGTTAATATTTGTTGTACCAAATAATCTTTTGTCTAAGTTATTGCATTTTATGTACTTTCTGTGCAAAATTTGTAAAAAAAAGAAGGGAAGAATAGAAAAAAGATTTAAGCTTCACAAATAGTTATTGTAATAAATAGCATATGTCTATATTGCAATCTTTCACACGTGCAGTGTGCTATGAATGGTGTATCTAGTTTCCTGAAATGAGTGTTCTTGTCAGCAATCTGATTGCTTCATGGGATTGTTAGTTGTAACTAAGGTTAAGCATTTAACTCAACTCAAATAGTTATGCTACAGATAGAACGAGACAACTTTTTTCGTGTGTGCTGTATAGTGGAATGAGCGTCTTTCGAAACCTAAAAAAATGTGAATGTTAACTACTATAAGCAGCAGGTAAAAGTTATCTTCCTTATCTATTAGAAATTTGCTTTTGTACCCCTTCTATGGGAAGTCTATGCTATATGTCGGAAATGTGAAATTATTGAAATTATCAAGACATTCCTCCAAAAAGTCCATTTCAAAGAAGCAACCCAAAGGAACTTCCTAAATTCCTTTGAAATCTACTTCTTGCGATGTGAGGCAGCCATTTAAGTGACGTCCACTCAATATCCCATTCTATCCTTGTTTACAGTAACAAACTTTTCACAATGCCCCTTTATATTATGACATTTACGAAACCTAACTTGTAAATATACATGTTTGTATCTAGTGTTCTTTGCATCTCTACTGAAAATCACTGTTTGGTTGAGCTTTCAGAATATATTTTTTGTTTTTTTTTTTAAATTAGAAAACTTGTTTGATAAAAATGAACACCAAAAAAGATATTTTTCAGTTTTTCAAAAATTATTTTCGCTTCAAAAAAGAGAAAATCATAAGTGTTTTTTTTTTTTTTTTTGCCAATCTAGTTTTTGGAAAATTTTCAGAAAACATGTTTTGAAAACAGAACCAATCATATTTTTTTATTTCAACTGTGTCTATTTTATCTTATTATTCTTTGGTTTTGCTTCTTATATCGCTTGTATGCATCTCAATGGTTCAAGTTTTGCCATAAGTAAGGCTCCTCCTCCGTTAGGCTACAGCGGCCTCTAATGTACTTTATTTGTGGGCTGTAGTCACTTGACTCCTTGAATTTTTTGAGAAATAAAAATCTTGTGATTTTTTCAATAGGGTTCTTAAATATTTAGAGAATTTGGCAAAGTGCTTCTTGATGACAGGGACAGGACTTTCAACTATCAGAAGCTGCATCAAATGGTGCCTAAATCTTTTGAAATATGATATACACTTAGGTATTCATATGTAGAAGTCATACAAGTGATGTTTCCTCCCTTGACATGTTTCTCAATAGTTTCTCTGGAACCTTTGTCATTTGCCAAAATCATGTTGAAATGATACTTAATGTGGATATTATATATTTCCTTAGTAACATTAAGGGGTTGTTTGGGGTGTCCTAAATAAGTGCACTTTTTGTCTTTTTGGACTAAAAAGTTGAGGAAAAAAATATGAATCACTGTGTTTGGTTTGAGTTTTCTGGATTAAGTTTTTTGAAAATTGACTTTTTTGGTTTTTGTGTTTTTTTGTTTTTAGTGAATATTTTTTAAATTTTAAACATTTTTTTTACTTTTTTAGATGCACCTTACTTAGATGTATCTAAAAAGTAAAAAATTTGTGAAAAAATATTTAAAAAAAATTAATAAATACATAAAAATACAAAAAATGTACTGAATTCTTGTATTTTTTTTTGTATTTTTGGTATTTAGTGAATTTTTAAAAGAATTTTTTTACAATTTTTTTACTTTTTAGGTGTATTTATGTTAGGTGTGTCTAAAAAGTAAAAAAATTGCTTAAAATATTAAAAAAATTTAGTAAAAACAAAAAAACACGGAAAATAAGAAAGTAGAATTTTCTAAAAAGTGTTTTGAAAAACTAAAAACCAAGCAAGGTGAATGTTTGGGTTAACTTTTTGACTTTTTATGAAAAAATATGTAATAAAAAATTGTATAAATAAAGTGTATAGTGGAAGAAAGGTGATTGACCGTACGGCTCTCCTGTGGCTGCCCCGGATGTCTCCACTGAAATAATTGCCTCCTTCGGGGCAAATAACTTTTGGACAGTGATGGTCGGTTGGTGGAGCCACTAAGGGTTCCGTTTTGATAATCCGAACCGTTAAATATGTACAACTCGTCGAGTATTATATGCCTGTAAAAAATCACTTTGATCGGATATCGATAGTTATATGATCGGATTAGTTTTTTTTCGATAGTTAACTATCACACCATCCGTTTTGTTTATACAAAACTGATTTGATCATGTAGTTAACGATATCCGATCAATGTGATTTTTTACAGACATATATTACTCGATGAGTTCTACGGAATGAACGGTTCGAATTATCAAAAAGGAACCCTTAGTTGGCCCCCAAGGGTCCAATATTACCACAAACTTTGTAACTTTACCTATGGAATTATTTTTTTTGCCCCAATACAAGTGCTTAATGGCCTGGTCTGACAAGGAGGGCTGTCACGTCCACCGTTCAATTTGTATTATAAATATATAATATAAAATATTTTTTTAATATTTTTTATTTATGAATAGTAATGTCTTTTTTACTTTTTGTGTAACTTTTTGACTTTTTATCTTTTTTGAGAGTTGCCAAACTTGGCCTAAACTAAAAAAATAAATTTATAATAATTGTCAACATGTAAGGAAATTATTATAAATACCTCTATAACCTCTGTCTTTTAAAATGTTTTGAATAATATGAAAATTAATATATAAGATAAGAATGATATAAATATGATACATGCTTTATAAAGTTTTCCACCTTGGCGTATGTTACATGGACTATTCAAAATAAATCAAATATCTGTGTTGGACACCTGACACTAAGAAAGGGGTATGGAATATGTGTCGGGTACTATTTAACAGATACCTATTATATAATTGTATATAAAACTATTATTATATGTATATATTATTGTATAATTGCTATAAATATCTTTTTGACATTATAAGTTACATGTAGCACCATTTTATCTCACATACAATGTTATTAAAAGCGATAAGCGCACCAAGGTGCCAAGGTCTCTTGAGGCTTTAGGCACAAGGGGTGCAAGGCGCGGCGCGGGCTTCATCGAAGTAAGGTGCACCATGGCAAGTTAAAATAATATAATTTAATATGAGACATATAAGCAAATAACTACCTGGTATAACATAAACGAAATGAAATATTGAACATTTTAAAAAATAAATACTAACAAATATCTCTATTTTAACATATACAAATGAGTATAAGCATGCATTTCAAAACGTAAAACACGAATATCTACGATCTAAAGGTCAACTAATAACAATATTTCAAGTTTAAGCATGCATTTCAAACATCAACAAATTAAACCAACAAAACATAAAGTCTTTGCTTCCATTTATCCAATGAGGATCTAACAATCATCATCATCCTCAAGATCAGCAGCACGCAACTCATAATTTTTTTCTTCGTCATTGGATTTGTATCCTTCTACATCTTCCTCTTCTGTCTCCTGTGAATCTGTCTCTTCCTCATCTATTAGTTGACGTGCATTTGATGATCTAGAACCCCTTGTCCTTGCCCTTGACGCCGATGGTGTCTTTGAAGTTGTTGATCTAGTTCTCTTATTTCTTTCCCGAACTCAGAAGCTCTAGCAACATCACCCCACATCAAACTTTCATCATCAAACACATTATCGTTATCTTCATACTCTTCTCCATCCATCCTCCCAACCAACCACTCATTGTTTTCATCAATATTTGTTAAAGTGATGGGATCAAGTGTGTCACGCATATCATATCGACGTCTCAATTGTCTGTTGTACTTAATAAATACCAAATCATTGAGACATTGTTGTTCCAACCTATTTCTTTTTTTGTTATGGAGCTACAAGAATAAGAGAATGTTTTAAAATATACCATATGACAAAAAAAGAAAAAGAAAAAGGAATTCACCAAACTTGAGGTAGATGCTCACATGCTCAAATACACTCCAATTTATTTCACAACTAGATGCACTACAGGTTAAGCTAAGAACTTTTATGGCAAACTTTTGCAAATTTGGGGTTGAAGAACCATATGCAGACCACCAATCAGTTGTGAATTGCAACTAATTTTAGCACTAGAAACTTTTGATTTAATCTAGAGGCATGAAAAAGTTGATGGTGTAAAATGGATTACCCGGTGCCCTTGTCATTCTCTGCCTAATTGCTAGTGGCATCGCAAGGAGACCTTTAGATTTTGTATAAATACTCATCTCTTGAGTGATTTTATCTTGAATCTCAGTGCCTCGAACCAACCTTGACACACACTATAACAACCCTGACATGATTTCAGTGTCATGCTCAATACTTGGAGAGGTTGATGCAATTGGATATTTCACCTATTGTCAATGATTTCAAAGATATTCTTGTATTTTTCAATACTTTCTGTAGCCCTATCCATAGCCTCATAAATGTATCCCATGGCAGGCTTTTTCTCAGAATCAACCAACCTAAGCATGTGCACAAGTGGACCTGAGACCTTAAGAGCATAAACAGTTAGATTCCAAAATGATGGCATCAACATAATCTGTGTTGCTTGTTTACCCTTTGGCTCTTTTGCCCATTTGGAGCTTGTCCATTCCTCCGAAGTGAACATCTTTCTCAAGTTGTTTTTTGTTGATGAATCCTAGATAGAGTGAGAAAGGCTGTTGCAAATCTTGTCTTTGCAAGCTTGACCAAATTCTTTAGCTGTGTAAACATCCTCATCATATTCAACACACGTGGACGGTTATAAATATAACCGTGTACCCGAATAGCCCTGTCAAATGTCTTCTTCATATGTGGCAATTTGAAAATATCTTCCTGTATCAAATCCAAGCAGTGAGCAGCACATGGTGTCCAAAAGAGGTGTGGTCTCTTTGCCTCCAAAAACTTACCTATTAAAATTATACAAACAAAACATAGAATATTTAATGACAACTAAATTAACTAACTAACTAACTAACTAACTAACTAGTAAGTACATATTTCTTAAGAATCAAGACAAAAGATTCTTACCAGCCAACACATTAGCTGAGGCACTATCTATGATAATTTGGACTACATTAACTTCTCCAACATCATCCACAAACTTATCAAGTAGTTCGAATAGTTTTTGCCCATCCTTGGAGTAGCTTGAAGCATCGATGGACTCAACAAACATAGTTCCTCTAGGACAATTGACTGAAAAATTAATCAAAGTCCTCCCACTTTGCGAAGTCCATCCATCTGACATCAAGGAACACCCATATTTCACCCATTCCTCTTTATGAATCCTCATCAACTCATTTGTATAATTAAACTCTTTCTTCAGATATGGAACCCACACTTCATGGAAACTAGGGGGTTTCATACCAGGACCATACTGCCCAATAGCTTCAACCATTGGTCCAAAGCTGTCATAACTAACTGCATTAAAAGCTATACCTGCATCATACATCCACCTTGTGATTCTTATTACTGCTCGGTCTCTTAATTCTTTCTTATAAGGATTACTGTGATCAATTGTTGTTTGTTTTTCTTTTTTATTTGCCACCACAAAATCAGGATTGGGTGTAGAATACATTTTGATTGCTTGGCAATGATTTACCACTTGGTCCACGAGGTCAATGAATCTCAAACGCAATGTCATCTTCATCCTCTTGAAGATCATTGTTCATCTCATCAAAATGAGGCAACAAGTTAATTTTATCTTTCATTATTTTCTTGTTTCCCATATAGTCTTTTATCTCTTCCAGTACATCAGGTGGACATTTTTGACAAGCTGTGACGTTCCTTGAACCTCCAACAAGATGTTGTTTGGCTCTATAAACCCCTCCATTAGATACTTTACCACAAAAATTACACTTCAATTGATTTGGGTTCTTAGTATCTAACTGATGTGCATATTTCCATGCAGGATCTTTTCTTGTACGTTCAGGTGCCATCTAAATAAAAAAAGTAGAGCAGAAACAGAGCAATTCAGAATAAATATTTAATAAACAGAGCAGTCCAGAGAAGAAGGCAGAAAAAATAAATAAATAAAATAAAAGAAAAAGAAGAAGAAGGTAGCATGGGTATAAGCAGAAAAGAAGAGAAGAAGTGATGAAGATGATGATGAAGAAGAAGAAGAAGAAGAAGAAGAAGAAGAAGAAGAAGAAGAAGAAGAAAAGGAAGAAGAAGACTGATGAAGAGAAGAACAGACGAAGAAGAAGAAGACGACGAAGACAAAGATGAAGACAAAGAAGAGAAGACTGGCGAATAAACAGACGGAGAGAAGATGAAGAAGAGACGAAGAAACAAAGAGAGCATACCTGCACATTCAAAGCTCCTGGGCTGGACCACGACCGGAAGACGACTGAGAGAGTACAACTTCTTTGCAGATTGCATTAGGGCTTGGTGTTTCTTCTGTCATCGTTGATTTGGGGCTAAACCGACAAGTATATTTGAAGGATATGATTTGCTGTGGCTGACCTATGAAATTTTGGTGGTCCAATTCGAATTTAAAAAAAAAAAAAAAAGCCCTCAAGGCCTACTCCTTGGGCTTAAATGTGCCTTGTTCGAGTCACGCGCTTTAATCATGCCTTAGTGAAGTCGCCTCGCCTTGACCACTGCAAGCCGCAGAGGGTGGGCACGGTTGGGACTTGCGCCTAGGCGCGCTTTTAATAACACTGCTCACATACTTGATTAAAAATACAAAGGTATGCCATTTTTTGCTTAGTCCACATATCCTTAAATTTATAGTTTGATGAGTCCGACCTCTAGATACATACCCGCACCCAACACCTGTATCCGAGTCTATGTAACAGAGGCCTTCACTGCTAAAAACTTAAGTATTTCAAATAAAATGTTGTCTACTATTATAAAATCAACATTAGATTAGAAGTAAGAAGACTGCTAAAATATGTTCCTAGATTTCCCACATTTACAACCAGGTTTTATTCTTGCATACTATTGCAGTTAAAGGCACTTTTTATATTTTTACGTAATAACAAAATATAAAAAAAAGCGCTCAATTAGTACACATTAATGTGTGTTTGGGAGTGGAAAGATTAGGTACACACCTAATAAGCGAAGAGGATCATTATCCCTCATCTCTTAATTGAGAGACACAGATTTAGATTTTTGCAACATTGCGTTCTTAATGGATGGGGAAGAGGGCGTACAACCCCTTCTTTGCTCCTTTCCTTTCGCACTCGTCAATTTAATGAGTTGAAGGATGAAGTATTATATTGAAGTGTGATTCACATTCAAAACCAAATATATATATGTATTATAGTTTTCAATTTAAATTAGTGATTTGAGGACAATCTGATGCAATTTCTATCCATATTTAGATAATTATTTTTCTTCTTCTTTTGTAAAATTTCTTAATTGTTTATCTTGTCATATTATTTTTTGTTGATTCTGTTTTGTAGTTTCCTGACTTTTTCAAGTTTGTTTGTTTGTAATTTTTTTTGTTTTTTTGTTTTTTTTTTTGTTTGTTTTTTTTGGTATATATCTAAAAAATTGATGTAAATTGTTAAAGAAAAAATATTGATTTGGTGATGTAGTTGTAGATTCATCATATTACTATATATGTAGATATGAAGAATTTAATTTGATTATTTTCTTCATTTTACCATGTGAACAATACAAACAAATAAACTTTGACGTTTAATTTTCAAAGAACCTTTAAGCAGAAAGTGCAAAAATGAATTTTGTCTTGTATACATTGGCTGACAAAATTACAATTAGATCTATACTATTTTAAGTATCTTTAATAAAAAAATAGCAATTTGGCCCCTTCAAAATTTATGTAGTTTTACTTTGGCCCCTTCAATATCTATGTAATTTTACCTTGGCCTCTCCAAAATCTATATAATTTTATCTTGGCCTACAAAACTATACAAAAATCTCAATTTCGAGTATTTATAATAAAAATTAACATTTTTCCCCTTGAAAATATATATATATATATATATTTATTTTGGCCCCTAAAAGTTTAAATAATTTCTGGGTCCACTATTGCTTGTATACTAATGTAATGATTGTAATCCTAATGTGGCGTCAAATCTTTAGATGGTTATTTCTCTGAACTTAGGCAAAAGAACGACACAAATCATAGTTTTGAAATTTTTGAATTTCTAAGGATTTTTTTTTCAACCTTTAGAAGAAAGAAAGCCGTTGGAAGAGTTCTACACTGGTAAAAAGATCTGTACTATATTATGGGACCTATATTATATGTGTTAACCAAACACAACCAATTCCTTTTTCTAATTATGTGGTGTCTAACATATGCTATCTGTGCTCTCTTCTTTTATTGCTACAGCTGTGATAATACTTGTTAATTTTACATTAATTGTTATACTTCCAGATAAGTAAGATGGAATTGTTTAACAGGTAACAGGTTGTATAGTTCTCATAACGTGCCAGGTGGCCTGGGCCCCAACATTATGTTACGTATTCGAATTAATAGTGGTAGGGCCCACAAGACCTTTTATACTCTTGCAAGGAGTGGCATGGAACCTGCTTGATTTGGTGTAGAATCCTATGAAGTGCACTTACCCACCAAAGATTGTATTTAACTCAATTTAATTATTTCATTTATGATGCCAGTGAATCCGTAACAAATTTTGGATGATCTGGTTCTTAAGAATATTGCTACTTGTAACCTTATATCATGTTCATAAATTTTGATGCCTGATGGGAAGAGCTTGGGATTTGCTCTTGCTAAAATTTGAATTTTCAGCTCTGAATTGAGCCCCACTGCAGCTTTCCCAGCATCTTCTCGGCGGAAATGCTGCTCATTTTAGGGAAATATTGTAACTTATGATATTAAGAATATTAACACATCAATTTCAGTTTCTGTTGCTAGTTTCAGCAAGTTTTTCCAAACTCGTATTTACAGGCCTGTCACTATATACATATTTTAAGGATCTTGTTACATACATTTTATTGATATTGAGTACCTTGACAACTTGATAATTAAAGACCACTCCTTATTTGGCTTTTGGCATTTTACTAATTACTCACAGTGGCGAAGATGTTAATTCACATATTATATGGTTTAAATGTATTAAGCATCATGCCATTTATCTTTTGAGCCTCATGCAGAGCTGTTATCTGAATGTAACCTGAAGTCCTTTTTTAGCATAAGTTGTTTGGGTTTTTGTTGCCAATTTATATGAAAAATGGCTCTGATTGTCCTTCGAGAAATACTCCATCAATATGTTAAGTCATTGTTTGATGAGGTATCAGACTACTTTTCTGTTGGTTTTTAGAGCACTTTCTGTGAAAGTGTGGCTGTGAGATGTCACCTGAACTCGAAGCTGTTGGCCATGGTGTAAGATGACTTTGATGTGTGTCAGTAATAGTTTTTGGGACATTTGGAAGGTGGAACCCTGTTTCTGCCTCACAAGCCTTTGTACATTGAAAACCAAATTTTGTATGTTGCAACTTACATTCACAATTTGGTTTTGGGGGTGAGGTGGCATTAAATTGACATACATAAGTCTTTTACTTCTTTATTAGTGGAGTTCGGATGACTTGTTGGAATCCCTTTGTTTTTATTTATTTGTTTTCTCTAGGAAGAACTTAAGAGAACTCTTGGCATGTGGGTGATGAGTCTTTGTTTCCTCTTTGCAGGGGATCATAAATGACCAATTCTCTGAAATTCAGGCTTTGAAGAGTGATTGTGTGGTGCAGTTGATTAATGCGTACTGTGTTGAAGTGGGAACAATCTTGTCAGAGCTGAAAAGCTGCATGTAACTTCAGCTGTGAAATTTTATTGTTCTGGACTTTCGATTTATAGTTGGTCACCAACTCATCTTATATACCCTGTTTTGTGTTTGCAGCAATCTTCCCAATGTTGATTTCTCTAACTTTGCTGCACAGGCTCACAAAATAGAAGACAAAAGCTTGGGGTAAATTAGAAATATCTTGCTTCATTGGGTATCTATAAGACAACTTGAATGCTTTTTTTTTCTTTTCTTTTCTTTCTCATCTCTGATAAATGAAAGGATCCATGTAAACTTTTATTGTGTTTGCATCTGTAACATATGTGAGTTAGACAAGGTACAGATACAGACCATTTGGTGTCAGCAAGAGGCAGTTTAAAACTGTCTTACAAGGTGAATAACTTGTCAAATCTGTTTGAGAAGGTAGTCAGAGTTTAAACAATTTCCAAATATATATATATATTTTTTTTTGAAAAAGCGACAGAATATTTTTAAGCATAAATCAAGAATAGAGGACAAGGAGTCCTCAAACAAGAAATTCTAAAACAACATCAAAAAGCGAAAATAAACAAGAAAGCCAAAAATTAGGAATGGCAAACAACAGTCCAATCCCTAGAAATCAAGAAAAATGGAACTCCTCTAAAAGATTTAGATACAAAACCCAAAGCGAAGCCAAGTATCTCGCCTTGTCCCAAATCTCTTCAACAATTGACTCCTTTTCTTCAAAGATCCTTTTAAACCTCTTCAGCCATAAGGACCAAAAAATAGCACAAACAATACAAGACCACAAAACTTTGGCCCTTTGGCTACCTCCAAACCCCGCAAACCTAGCAAGAAGCGTAAGTGTACATTGTTTTGGAGCTACCCACTGATCACCACACAGACTGAAAAGCCGCTGCCATAGTGAGAAAGCCACCGAGCAATGTAGAAATAAATGATCCACCGATTCCAAACTATTAGAATGTGTTAGGATATTTCCTATTCTATTCCTATTCAGTATCTTTATTTGATGTAATGGGCCCTTTATTTAGGCCTTAACTCCTATAATTATGTTTATGATGTAATATAAAAGAGGATGAGAGACTACTCATACCTTAACTTTTCTCTTCTCAAAACTGACATGGTATTAGAGCCACTCTAAACCCTAGAAACCACGAGCCCCAGTCACCACCACACCACCACCCCAATCGCAGCACCCCTAGGTTTCCTCCACCCCAGTTGTCGACCCCTAGGGTTTTGCCAGTCCCCGTCACAGTTGCCTAGGGTTCCGATAGCACTCTAGGGCTCGTCGGAGCCTCCCTCTTTCCCAGCCCAGGCCTGTCGGCTGGCTTGGAGGTTTAGTTGGGTTGGGGGAGTTTTTTCTTCCCTTCTTTGGCTGTCGATAGCTTCTAAGGAACCTGGAGGTCCATTCAGGTACGACATCATCTGGGTAGCTTCGCCTCTTCCTTGTTCTCTCTCTCTCTCTTCATGTAATCTGTCTCTCACCCTCCTTTGTAATCAGTTTTTGTGTCAAAAAAAAAAAATGTTCATCTTAAATTCTATTTGTTCTTATTGTTATGTTCTCCCATCTTCCGGGTTTGTGAATTAGCCTAGTGTTTGTTTGTGAGGATTCCTTAGTAGAGTCTCCATGGCGGAATTGACTAGTGAGTCTACTACTTCGCAGCTTGCTACTCAGGGCGCAAGTCCAATTTTGATTACTACTATGACTGATTCCCTCAACCCTGGCCAAATAATCATTACCTCTCTCTTTAATGGTCAGAATTATCTAGCGTAATTGCAGAGTTTGACTATATTTTTGAAGAGCAAAGGGAAGATGGGATATGTTGATGAGCGCGTTCAGGCTCCCAGTATCATAGATGCGGGTTATGATCAGTGGGAGATTACCAATTCTCTTATCATGGGCTGGTTGATGCATTCGATGGTTCCGGAGATCGGTGAGAGATACTTGCCTATGGACACAACACAAGATATTTGGGAGGCTGTGGCTGCTACCTATTCCCGCAAAGGCAATTTCTCACAAACTTTTGAGTTGCGACGCTCCATTGACCGGTCCGTCCAGCGTGAGATGACTATCCTCCAGTATTTTACTTTCCTTAGCAATGGGTGGAAGAGACTCGATCATCTTCTAGACTACAAGCCTGTCTGTCCCAATGATTCTGTTGGTTACCGGAAATTTGTTGAACAAGTGCGGGTTTTTAAGTTTTTGGAAGGTCTGAATATAGAGTTTGATCCTGTTTGGAGTCGTGTGCTTGGTATGGATGTGCTTCCTTCTCTCCAAGAAGCGTTTGCTTATGTGCAGAATGACCAAAGTTGTGGTTCTGCTATGCTTCTATCTACCTCTTTTGACCGCTCTACCCTGGCTTCTGCACCCTCTAGAGATGGGGATCGTGGTACCCGTCCTCCTTCTAAGAAGGATACCCTCTTCTGTGACTATTGTCGCCACCCTTGCCACACCCGTGAGACTTGTTAGAAGTTGCAGGGGCTGCCATCTGGTGGTTGTGGAGATCGTTCTGGTTCTTGTGGGGGTTGCTCCGGTCAATCTAGGGGCCGCAGGCCCAATGCCTGAGCCCATCATTCTGATACAGTTAGGCCACAGTCCCCAGCTTTAGTTGTTTCTTCTGCTAATATCTTTGTTTTTTCTACTTCTGAGCTAGACCATTGGGCATCTAATTCATCTTCAGGTAACTTTGCCCATTCAGGTAACTTAGCTTCTTCTACAAGTGCTTTCCTCACTCATCAAACATTGCCTTGGATTATTGATTGTAGTGCTTCCAACCATATGTCTGGGTCTTCTGATTTGTTCTCAGCATATACTCCTTCAGGATAGGATAAAGTTTGAATTGTTGATGGTACCATTTCTTCTATGTCTGGGAAAGGTTTAATTCATGCCACTGCTTCCTTTCCTTTGTCTTCTGTACAACATGTTCTCAATTTTAGTGTTAATCTTTTATCTTTGAGTCGTATTACTTGGAGGGGTTGTTTGGGATGTTCTAAATAAGTGTACTTTTTGACTTTTTATAAAATATGGGTTAGGTTTGAAGTGATGTGGTAGAGAGATGATGTGACTTAAATAGGATAGTAACTTTTTGACTTTTTTACTTTTTTTGAAGATGCCAAACTTAACCTTAAATTGTAGTGTGACCTTTTTCCTTGATCATTGTCTATTTCAGGAACGCGAATGGTCTCTATATCCTGGATCAAGCAGACACGCTAGCTCATTCCTCCATTCAGTTACTATCTACCAAGGAAGACCTTTGACTGTGGCACCGTCGTCTTGGGTATCTATCTTTTTTGTTACTTAAGCATTTTTTTCCTTCAGTTGTTTTGCAAAATAATGTTTCTGAGTTTCACTGTGAGTCGTGTCAACTTGGAAAACAACACAGAGCTTGTTTTGCTCCTTCTATTAATAAAAGTTTAGTCCCTTTTTCATTGATTCATTCCGATGTATGGGGTCCCTCTCGTTTTATGTCTTTAAAGGGTTAAAGATGGTTTGTCACCTTTATTGATGATTGCTCTAGGACCACCTGGGTATATCTTATGAAGGACAAATGTGTAGTTTTTTCTGTGTTTCAAATTTTTCATAAAATGATTTGCACTCAGTTTGGGGTGGTTGTCAAGATTCTACGTTCTGATAATGGGGAGGAATACATTGACTCTAGCCTTGCCAGCTATTTTGCCACTCATGGTATTATTCACCAAACTTCTTGTATCAATACCCTTCAACAGAATGGTGTTGTCAAGCGTAAAAACTACCATCTTCTTGATATTGCACGCTGTCTGTCCTTTGAAATGCGTGTTCCTCGATCCTATTGGGGGGAAGCTGTTCTCACTGCTGCCTTCCTCATCAATCGTCTGCCTACCCAAGTTCTCCACAAACACGCTCCTCTTTAGGTTTTGTTAGGGTCCTCTTCTGGTTTCTTCATTCTTCCCAAAACCTTTGGGGGTGTGTGCTTTGTTCATAACCATTCTCCTACCTGTGGTAAGGTGTGTCTTCCTGGGTTACTCTGCCACCCAAAAGGGCTACAAGTGTTATCATTTACCCTCTCGGAAATTGTTTGTCTCTATGGATGTGTCATTCTTTGAGTCTCAGTCCTACTTCCTGTCCTTGCCGGTGTTCCAGTCATCCCTTCAGGGGGAACCTTGGTGTGAAGCGCTTCCTGTATCACTACCATTAGTGATTGAGTAGGATGTTAAGGGTGACTCCGCTATTGAGACTGTTGAGTCTGAATCTGAATCCACAGTGAAAGATGGCAAAGTTTGTGTCAGGGACAAGGATAGAAAACAAGTTACTTGGGTACAAGAGACCAATTCAGATTCTCCACTGCTATCTTCTCCTTCTAATGAGTGTCTAGAATCCTCTTCTGCTGATGAACCTCCAGGTAACTCTACTCTTTCTGATCTAGATGTTCCCATTGCTAAAAGGAAGGGGGTTAGGTCCTGTACTCAGCATCCTATTTCTCATTTTGTCTTCTACACTAATCTGTCTTCTTCCTATAAAGCTTTTCTGTCTAAAGTTTCTTTTGTGAGTCTTCCTTCTAATTTTTAGGATGCTCTTTCTACTCCTGAGTGGAAGCATGCCATGATGAAGGAGATGAGAGCTCTTGCTAAAAATGGCACTTGGGAACTGGCTGCATTACCCAAGGGAAAACAACCTGCTGGATGTAAGTGGGTGTACACTGTGAAGCACAAAGCCGATGGTTCAATTGAATGCTACAAGGCAAGATTGGTGGCCAAGGGCTTTACTTAGAGTTATGGAGTTGACTACCAGGAGACATTTGCACCTGCTGCTAAGATGAACTTTGTCAGAGTCCTTCTCTCCCTTGCCTCTAATCTTGACTGGCCTCTCCATCAATTTGATGTGAAGAATGCTTTCCTCCATGGAGATTTGAAAGAAGAAGTGTACATGGACATTCCCCTAGGCTTTGAGGATGTTAAAACCAAAGGAAAGGTTTGCTGATTACGCAAGTCACTTTATGGCCTTAAGGGTTTGGTTTGAGAGGTTTACTCAGGCCATGCTAAGATATGGTTTCAACCATAGTCAAGCTGATCATACTTTGTTTGTTAAACACTCCTCACTTGGTAAGACTGACAGCTCTTATTGTCTATGTGGATGATATTGTACTCACAGGGGATGATGTTGAGGAGGTTGCTCGGTTAAAGGAATATTTGGTTAATGAGTTTGAAATCAAAGACTTAAGCAGCTTGAAGTACTTTCTAGGCAATGAGGTTGCTCGGTCCAAAGATGGCATCTTTATATGTCAACGACAGTATGTGCTTGATTTGCTAAAAGAAACTGAAATGCTTGGAAGTAAAGCCTGTGATACACCACTAGAGCTTGGACTGAAGCGTAGTGAGGCTCAAAGAGGCGAGCCTATAGACGGGGAGATACCAGAGACTAGTGGGTAAGCTTATTTACTTATACCATTCACGTCCTGATATTGCTATTGCAGTAAGTATGGTTAGTCAGTTTATGCATGCTCCACGTGCAACTCACTTAGAGGCAGTTATGAGGATTCTGAGGTATTTGAAATCTTCTCCGGGAAAGGGTCTCTATTTCTCAAAGTATGGTTATCTTAGTGTAGAGGCATATACAGATGCTGATTGGATTGGATTAATAACTGATAGAAGATCCACCTCTGGCTATTGTACCTTTGTTGGAGGAAATCTAGTTATTTGGAGAAGCAAGAAATAGAATGTAGTTGCGAGGTCTAGTGCAGAGGCCGAATTCAGAGTTATGGCTCAAAGTGTGTGTGAGTTATTATGGATTAGATTATTCTTGAGGGATTTGGGGATTCATCAGACAGATTCTATGAAGCTATATTGTGACAAGAAGGCCGCCATCAATATAGCTCACAATCCGGTTCAGCATGATAGGACTAAGCATGTAGAGATTGATTGGCATTTTATCAAGGAAAAGCTTACTAGTGGTACTATATGTACGTCGTTCGTGCGGTCTGGGGATCAACTGGCTGATGTTCTCACCAAAGGATTAGGTAATAAACCATTCCGTGACATTCTCAACAAGCTGGGCATGAGAGATATATTCACACCAGCTTGAGAGGAAGTGTTAGAATGTGTTAGGATATTTCCTATCCTATTCTATTCTTATTCAGTATCTTTATTTGATGTAATGTGCCCTTTATTTAGGCCTTAACTCACTCCTATAATTATGTTTATGATGTAATATAAAAGAGGATGAGAGACTACTCATACACTTAGAAAATATGAGGAAGAAGAACTCCAAAAATATGAGGAAGAAGGAATATATTTCTGTTATATTCAAAACTTCTTATCTTACAAGACCAAATGACACTCCTTATATAGGAGATATTACAAACATCATTATAACCCATTATATGCCACTTACATATTATATATTACCACTATCTACCACTATCATATTATATACATGCCACTATCTAGCACCAACACCACTATCATATTCTATACATGCCACTATCTTACACCAACACCACTATCATATTATATACATGCCACTATCTTATTATATACATTAACACAAATTTCCAGCACTCCCCCTCAAGCTGGTTTGAAGATATCTTCCATAGCCAGCTTGCTAGTTAGCTTATCAAATTGCTTCTTGTGTAGTCCCTTCGTTAGCACATCTGCTAATTGTTTACCTGTTGGAAGGTAGGTCATACAGATTATGCCAGCATTGATTTTCTCCTTGATGAAATGTTTATCCACTTCTATATGTTTTGTGCGATCATGTAGAACTGGATTATGAGCTATAGATATAGCTGCTTTGTTGTCATAATAGACCTTCATAGGTGTCGGGTGAGAAAGCTTTAATTCTTCAAGAATTCTTTTAATCCACATTACTTCACAGATTCCATGGGCAACAGCTCTGAACTCTGCTTCTGCACTACTTCTAGCTACTACATTCTGTTTTTTACTCCGCCATGTAACTAGGTTCCCACCTACAAAGGAGCAGTATCCGGATGTTGATCTCCTGTCTGTAACACTTCCTGCCCAGTCTGCATCTGTGTATACTTCAACTTGAAGATGTCCATGTTTCTTGAACAGTAAGCCTCTCCCTGGAGTTCCTTTCAAATATCTTAAGATCTTATAAACGGCCTCAAAGTGCTCTGCCCCTGGTGAGTGCATGAACTGACTTACCATGCTGACTGCAAAGGCAATATCAGGCCACGTATGAGACAAGTAAATCAATTTCCCTACAAGTCGCTGATATTGTTCCCTCTCTTTGACTTTTTCAGCCTTAGCAGCTTGTAATTTCAAGTTAGGCTCGATCGGAGTCTCCACTATCTTACAACCAAGCATACCTGTTTCTCCAAGGAGATCAAGAACATATTTTCTCTGATTAACGAATATACCTTCCTTGGATCTTGCAAATTCCATTCCGAGGAAATACTTGAGGGCTCCCAGATCCTTAATGTGAAATTCTTTTGCGAGTTTCTCTTTGAGGGCTGCTAACTCTGCTTCATCATTACCAGTTAAAATGATGTCATCAACATAAACAATCAAAATTGCAATTTTATTGTTTTTTGAATGTTTATAAAATATTGTGTGATCTGCTTGACTCTGCGAGAAGCCACAACTGATAACTGCCTTCCCAAAGCGTTCAAACCACGCTCTTGGTGATTGTTTGAGTCCGTATAATGACTTGTTCAATCTGCATACTCTGTCGCTTCCAAGTCTCTGCTCAAATCCCGGCGGTAGGCTCGTGAACACCTCCTCTTCAAGATCACCATTGAGAAATGCATTTTTAATGTCAAGTTGATGTAGAGGCCAATCTGAATTTGCTGCAAGAGATAACAATACTCTGATGGAATTTATTTTAGCAACAGGAGCAAACGTCTCCTGATAGTCGATCCCATAAGTTTGAGTGAAGCCTTTAGCCACCAGTCTCGCCTTGTATCTCTCAACGCTTCCATCTGCGTTACATTTTATCGTAAACACCCATTTACACCCAACTGTTTTCTTGTCTTTGGGTAGATCAACTATCTCCCAAGTACCACTTCTCCTTAAAGCATTCATCTCCTCCACGACTGCTAATTTCCAATTCGGATCATCCAATGCTTCCTGTATATTCCTTGGAACAAACAAGTGTGAAATCCTAGATGTGAAAGCTCTATGGTTTTTAGACAGTCTTTGATAGGAGAGGTAATTTGCAATAGGATGTTTAATGCAATTTCGGACACCTTTCCTAATTGCTATAGGAACATCAAGGTCAGAAATAGAAGGAATAGGATTACCTAAAATTTCGATGCCAGAACTCGGGTGGACATTCGGGTCATTAGGATGGACATTTGGGTCATTATTCCTCAGATGAAATCGCTTCCTAGTATAAACCTGAAGCTCAGGATTTAGATCATTTTGTAGTATTTCTCCCCCTAAACAAGAATTTTCTTGACTAAGCACCATAGAACTTGGTTCTCCTAAGTGATCATTATCAGACAGATGTGGTTTTTGTGTAGGATAAATGACATTGGGGAGCGGGATAGAAATATCCCAAAAACGGTCTTCTACTCCACTTGTCTCCCCCTGAAGAGAAGTGTTGGGGAAATAGGATTTTGTTTCCACAAATGACACATCCATACTCACATGAAATTTCTTAGTTTGAGGATCGAAACACTTATACCCCTTTTTGTTTGAGGAATAACCCAAAAAAACACATTTTATAGTACGGGGGTCAAGTTTTGAACGAAATTGACTGGGAACATGAACATAGGCAGTACATCCAAAAACTTGGGCGGGTAAATCAGAAAACAACCTCGTGTCAGGAAAAAAAGTTTTGAGACAATCAAAAGGTGTTTTGTATGTTAACACCTTTGTAGGCATCTTGTTTATCAAATAAGAGGCTGTTAAAATTGCTTCACCCCATAAATATTTAGGAACATGCATGTAAAACATTATAGCACGTGCTACTTCAAGTAGATGTTTATTTTTTCGTTCTGCAATGCCATTTTGTTGAGGGGTATCCCGACATGTAGATTGATGAAAAATCCCCTTTTTTTCCAAAAACTCACCCAACTGCTTATTGAAATATTCTGTTCCATTATCAGAATGTAAAATACCAATTTTGGTTTGAAATTGGTTTTCAATCATATTGTAAAAATTTGTGAATAAATTTTTTACGTCAGATTTTTTATTCATCAAATAAATCCAACATAAGCGGGTATGGTCATCAATAAATGTAACAAACCATCTTTTATCAGAAAGAGTAGTGATTTTAGAAGGGCCCCAAACATCACTATGAATCAAATAAAAAGGTTTGGAAGCCTGGTAAGGTTTTGGCAAATAAGTAGAGCGATGAAATTTTGCAAAAATGCAACTTTCACAATGAAAAGAAGAACAATCAATCCCTGTAAATAATTCTGGAAATAAATGTTTTAGATAAAGAAAACTAGAATGTCCTAGCCTATAGTGCCATAGCATTATTTTTTCTCGAACAGAGATTGAACTTGTACTATTAAAGCTCTGAGCTTTTTTATTACTAACATGTACTTCATCAAAGTAGTAAAGACCTTCAAGCATCCTAGCACGCCCAATCATCATCCCCGAGTTCTAGTCCTGAAATTCACAATGGGATTAAAAAAATGTAACACGACAATTAGAATCTTTAGATAGTTTACTGACAGACAAAAGGTTACAGGCTAAGTTGGGGACGTGAAGAACAGCATTGAGATTAATTTTCTCAGTTAGTTTAATAAATCCTTTTCCTGCAATAGGTGAAAAACTACCATCGGCTATTCTGATTTTGTCATGACCAGAACAAGGGAAATAGGTACTAAATAAATGGGAAAAACTAGTCATGTGATCGGAGGCACCGGAATCTATGATCCACGGAGAGAAGTTTAGGCAAGAGAAGGCTTTAGGATTTCTACCTGTTTGTGCCAACAAAACACTAGGAGTACCGGATGAGGAGTTGGATTTTATTAGCTTTAAGAGTTGATCAATCTGCTCTTTGTTGAAGGGACCTGAATCGGCTTCATTGGCGGTAGGAAAGCCACGATTCTTCTCTCCTTGTTTGCTGCTTTTCCAGTTGACAGGTTTGCCATGGATCTTCCAACGCGTTTCAAAGAGGTAACCCCCACCCACACATCTTCCCAAAACCGAATATGAAGCCAATTACCCACTTTCAAAGACAAAGGAAAAACTATAGGATATAAACGAGAGATGGATTTCCAAAGAGGCCGACAATTGCCTCTCCTAACCACATTTGAATCTCTACCATTTTCTTGAACACCATACTAGCGTTTAATGATGGAGCACCATAATGGCTCGCTTTCACTAGAGAACCTCCACAACCATTTGCTCGAGAGTCCAATATTCCTCACAGAAATATTCCCGATAGCAAGACCCCCTTTCTCCCAAGGAGAAACCACAAAAACCACCTCCCACTTAACTAAATGATCCTTCTTACCTTTATCACACCCTTGCCAAAGAAAGTCCCACATCAACTTCTCGATTTTCTTTGCAATCCTTGCCAAAATCTTAAACAAAGGAGGATGCAACTCTACACTGATTGCACCAAAGTGTATCTGCCCCCTTTAGACAACAACGCTTTCTTCTAGCCATCCAGTCTTTTCCCAATCATGACAAGTATAGGATTCCAAAAAGACTCCGCTCGTGGATCCCTTCCTAAAGGCAAACCTAGATATTTAAGAGGGATCTCCTCAATGGGACAACCCAAAATGGCCGCCATCCTTTGCTCACAACTTTGTTCCAGATTAATACCCACCCCACTGCTTTTACTAAGATGACCTTGAGACTTGAAACAAGTTTCAAAGATTCTCAAGAGCATTAACAAATTGCGTACCTTACCTTCCTCCTTCGAAAAGAAAAAAATAGTATCATCCGCAAACTGTAGACAAGTCGCCTGAATCCTATCTCTCCCTAACACAAACACCTCAATTACACCCTTTTCCTTTGCTAAATTGATCATCCTACCCAACTCATCAACTACTTAAATGAATCAAAAAGGTGACAAGGGTTAACCTGCCTTAATCCCCTGGATGCCCTGAACGAATTCCCAGCCACCATTAATGATAACCGACATATTGCAAGACGACATACACCCCCAAATCCACTTCCTCCACCTCAAATTGAAGCCTTTCCTTTCCAAAACAAAATCCAAAAAACCCCAATCCACGTAATTATATGCTTTTTCCAAATCAACCTTAAAAATAACCCCCTCCTTATGCACTTCACTATACTCCTCTATAACCTCATTGGCGACTAAAACCACATCAAGAATCTGCCTTCCATTCACAAATGCACCTTGTGAAGAAGAAATTGTTTCTCCAAGAACAGCCCTAAGCCTATTGGAAAGCACCTTAGCCAAAACTTTGTAAAGCGAAGCGACCAAAGCTAATGAGCCTAAAATCCCCAATCTTAAACGACCTCTCTTTCTTAGGAATAAGGGAAATGAATAATGCATTGGTACACAAATTAACTTCCCCATTCTCAAAAAACTCACCGTACACCCTCATTAAACCTCCCTTTACAATATCCCAACAATCTTGGAACACTGCCATTGAAAAGCCATCTGGTCCTGGAGCTTTATCTCTCTCATACTCAAACACAGCCTAATGCACCTCATTCACCTCAAAAGGTCTTTTGAGCCACCTAACTCAAGAGATATCCACCGGATCCCAATCAATGCCTTCAATCCCTGGACCCCAATTAGAATAAAGATTCGAGTAAAATCTAAATATCTGACTAACAATATGATCCTCCTTAGTCACCTCCAGCCCCTGTCCAACCTCTAAGATCTTAATAAAATTCTTCTTCCTTTTGCCAGATGCAACTCTATGAAAAAACTTGGAATTGGTATGCCCTTCCTTTACCCACTTCAACTTAGCCGTTTGCCTCCAATAAATGTTTTCCTTTAAAATTAACTCTTTCGGTTTCAATGTAAGCATGTTCCTCTCATCTTACAAAGCTCTACACAACCCTTCCCTACCTTTTTTAGCATCCAACTCCTCAATACCTCTTTCAAGTCACCAAAAACCTCGCACTTCCACACTTTCAAATTCTCCTTGACCCCTCGCAACTTTCTCATAAACTTAAAGCCCTCCCACCCATGAGCTACCCTATTCTCCCATCAATTCCTAAAATAAGACATAAAAGAACGATCTTCCATCCATGCATTCTCAAACCTAAAAGGAGATGGATCCCACTTAAAGTGGCAACTCTCAAACACAATTGGGCAATGATATGAAATAGCCCTTGGTAATGTCTCCTGCCTAATATTGGGAAATAATCCTTCCCATCCCAACGTGTGAAGAAACCTATCCAACCTACAATACGCAAGATTCTCCTGTAGATTAGACCAAGTAAACCAAGCATTACTTAAGGGTAGATTGATTAACCCGCACTCTCTAATGAAAGAGTCGAAATCCCTCATGCCTCTTTTTGTAACCGCTCCGTTAAGCTTTTTTGAGATGAGCCTAACCACATTGAAATCACCTTCTACACACCAATATGGAGAACAAAGCCCAAACAAATCCTCCAACTCCTCCCACCACTTTTGTCGATTGCAAGGCCTATTAGGGCCATAAACCCTTGTCAACCACCATTCATTATTATCCCTACTCCGAAACCTAATGGACAATAAAAAAAGCCCTAGGAGTGTCTCACACTCCGTGACTACTCTCTCATCCCACATAATCAAAATTCCCCCAAACCTCGTAGACCTCGTAGAAGAAGGTAAAATAGTCCATCTAATAAACTGAGTCCGCCAAACACTCGTTATGCAAGACCTATCACGCACCTCACACTGTCTCTTGAAACATCACTATATCTGGTTGTTGAAATTTCAAAAATTCCTTTATCACTGCCCTTTTTCTCTGGGACTGAAGTCCTTTTAACATTCAAACTCAATCTTCATTGAGCACCATTAGTGACCCTAACCTCCTTCATCTGACCCGCATAATTAATACCGCTCTCAAGGTTTTTTAGCTCTTTAGCACCTCTCCTATAACCTAAGCTCCTATGAGTGCTATTCCTCCTAGATGCAAATTCAACCTTCTTAGATCTGGACTCCTTCCCACTGGTCCTAACAAGGGACAAACCAAGAGTGTCAAGCAAAGGCACAAAATGAGGCACATCCTCCTCCTCCAGTGGAAAGGACACGAGCTTGCTCTTTCAGCCATCGTTTAGACTCATTCCTTCTATCTCTAGGAATACTTACTACCCCAAGCCCATCATTACTGGACATCTCCTTTGTAAAGTCTGTCCCATGATCCTCCTCATTGAATGCTTGTGAGTTCAAACTGATAGAGAAACAGCCTAATGGTTGATTGTGACACATCATCCCCCCCTTTGGAAATCCCTCTGTTTGACCTTGGAGACACAGGAAACTCATGTGATCCCTTCCCCAGAACTGACTCAAAATGAAGACATGGATTAGGAATATGAATAGAAGGAATCATGTTGTCCCTTTCAATACATGGATTAAGAATAGGAAGTGAAGAAAACACGTTGTCCCTTTCAAGAGAATCACTTACCTGATGGCAAGAGTTAAAAGCATTATCAAAATCATTACCCTCAGTACAATTAATGCAAAAACTAGTTGGAACCTTTTCATCTTGAGATAGCTTGTTGAGAAAAGGATCGAAATCCTCAGCTATCTCATCCTTATCGCTTTTATCTCCATTAGATGGGAAGTCATCAGAAGTGACGGAGTTGTCAGAGGACCCATAACCATCTAGCGCTTGAAGAACCTCTTGCGGATTATACATGCTGCTGTCCACATCATTACTTAAATTGTTCAATCCCCTGATGAACCTCCTGTGAGAATATTAGGTTTATGTATATATAGTAGTATATATTCTGTATATATTAGGGATTGAGCATATATTTTTGTTTCCTTTTTCAGTTCTAGGGTTTGGATTGTTATATATACCGATGTATTCTTGTATCAGTTACACAATTGAATATACAGATTCTTTAGAAAATTTAAATGGTATCAGAGCCGCCTCTGAGCCCAAACCCTAGACGTTGTCTTTGAATTGTCTTCCTCATCAGATTCTCACTGAGTCATAATCATAGGTAATCTCATTGGTCGCGATTATCTCTCAGAAAACAGCCCTCTAGTTTCATCTCTCTTTGAGTCGCAAGTCGTGACTCCTTCTGTCTTTGTTTGGTTTGATCGAAGGTCACGATTGGCTCGCGTGACTCAACCGGTTCCTCATCTGTTTCGAGAAGACGACTTCGTGCTCCATCTTCATTGGTTGAAGGAGTGTCACGTTGGCCTTGTTCTCTAGGTGGAGTTTGACGTGACCCTCCTTTGGATTTCTCTGGTTCGTGATCATTAGAACTTTTCCTTTGCTCGAGTTCGAAGCCTACCTCTCTCTCTGGAATCGTGGCGATCATGTCTCTCTCTGATTCTGGTTCGTTGGTCTCGATCGAAGCTGTCTGATTTTGGTTCTTCTCTCCATCTTTCTCTATGTTTGTGGTTCCATCTGTATTGCTCTTGGTTTGTTACAATTCTCTACTTATTATTGTTTGCCCATTAAGTCTCTCTTTATTACATTTAGACCCCATCAGTTCATTGTTTTTTTCCTCTTTTGATCTATTTTGATGTTGGACACTAAAATTCACGCCATCAGTTGCAAACTCATTGGTAGCAATTATGCCTATTGGACTAGTGTTATGAAGAATTTTCTTCTTGGTTAGAAAAAATGGGGCTATGTTCCTCGTCCGTCGGACCCAAAAAAATAAGAATAGTTGACTTCTTGTGACGCTTGGAATTGTGATAATGGCCAAGTTTTGACATGGTTTCATAATTCTATGGATGACCGTATTGGGATGATGTTTTTTAAATACAGTACTGTCAAGGAGGTATGAGATTATGTACAGAGTGTTTATCAGTAATCCAACTTTGCCAAGCGGTATAAGTTGGAAACTGCCATTCAGGGTGCTCGTCAGTGAGATCAGTCCATTCAAGACTTCTATATAGAGATGATAGGTTTTTGGGATTAGTTGGCTCTTATGGAACCATCAAGCCTCAAGGTTCTGGATGCTTATATTGAGTTTCGGGAATAGGGTCGTTTAGTGTAGTTTTTAACGGCTCTCTCCCTTCAGTATGAGGTTTATCCATGGTGGTGTCCTTCACTAGTCTCGTTTTCCCTCTATGGATGCTATTGTTTGTGAACTCTCTGAGGAAACCTGTCTTAAGACGGCCAGTTATATTTGTCTCCATCTGTCTTCCTAGCTCCCGCCCAACCTCCACTCCTATTGACCCCACCTCTTTATCAGCTTCAGGCCACTACAAAGCCCAAAAAAGGATCGTTGGCTTCAGATGAGTGTGCTTTCTGCCATTAGAGAGGCCATTGGAAGTACAACTGTCCCAAGAAAGGACGTGCGTCTTCTCCGCAATCTCAATCACAGGTTTGAGGTCCTGCTTTGAGTACTTTTTGGCCTCCTGCCGCTTATACTGCATCTGCTCCGGCTCTTAATCTGGACTTGGCTTCCTTGAGTGCCCAAATTGCTCAGTTTGAACATCTCTTGTCCACCTCCAAGCCATCTCTATCTACCTCTGCTCTCACCTCTCTTTATTCAGGTTTGCTTGTGTCCTCTTCAGGTATCTCTTCTTCTGTTTGGCTTTTTGACTTTGGTGCCTCTCATCATATGACTCCTCACATTTCCTTACTTCAAAACTGTATACCACCTCCCTCTCCTATTACTGTTAGTACTGCTAATGGGTTTGGTATGTATGTTCTGTCTGTTGGGTCTTACTCTTTGTCATGTCTGCTGTTACTATTCCCTTTGTTCTTTATGTTCCTCAGTTATCTGTCAGTTTATTATCTATTAGTCAACTTGATACTTCTAGTTTTGATGTTATCTTTTCCTCTTCTATCTATAGTGTGCAGGATCGGGTGTCCAAGAAGCAGATTAGGACCGGCCGTAAAGTTGGAGATCTCTGTGGTAGAAAGCTTGCATCTCCCTCTATCCATCTCTCCAGTTGCTCTTTCCTTGTTTCAATTAGATTCTCATTCGAGTCAGTTTTATTTATTATATTCTCGCCTAGGTCATTTGTCTATTAACCGCTTACGGTTGTAAGCTCAGTCAGGATTGTTGGGTAAAGTTTCTCCTAGTCAAATTGATGAATGTCAGGGTGTAAATTTGTCAAAATGTCAGCTTTACCATTTAATAAAAGTACTTCTATTTCTGTCTCTTCATTTTCTCTTGTGCATACTGATATTTGGGGACCCTCTCCTGTTCTCACTAAAGGAAGTTCTACATACTACGTGTTTTTTGTTGATGATTGCACCCGCTACACTTGAGTTTATCTTATGACTCATAAATCTGACTTCTACCAAATATACCGTACCTTTCAGTCTATGATCACTACACAGTTTGAGGCTACCATTAAGTTGTTATGATTTGACTTGGGTGGGGAATATTTTAAAACTGAGTTCTGTGAGTATTTGGCCAATTTGGGTATCATTCTCCAAATTTCGTGTATTGTTACACCTGCCCAAAATGGTTGCGCTGAGCGCAAACACAGTCATTTTCTTGAGACAACTCGGTCTCTCCTTTTTTTTGCCTCTGTTCCGACTCCTTTTGGGGGTGAAGTAGTTCTTACTGCTACATTTCTTCTCAACTGTATGCCTACTCCCTTACTCTCTGGTCGTTCTCCTTATGAGGCTTTTTTCTCCCAATTTCTCAATTATGCCCTCCTACGTGTTTTTGGGTCTGCCTACTTTGTTTTTCCCCATAAAGATAGGACCAAACTTAGTGCCCGGTCTATTCTATACGTCTTTTTAGGCTATAGTCTTACCTAAAAAGGCTATCGTTGTTATGACCCGATTTCTTGTTGCCTTTATGTATCCCGCCATGTTGTCTTTCTCGAACATCTGTCTTACTTTCAGCTTCCTCCTAGCACTACTCCGGTTTCCAAAGAGGATTTGGTTCACATTGATCTATTTCCTTCTGAGGTCCCTCCGGATGAGTACAACTCTACTGTTCCCCATGAGCTTGTACCCTCTACCACCCCTCCTGTTGAGTCTATCTCCATTGACCCCCATGAGTCTGTTCTCTCTTCTCCTCCCCGTCCGGTTCCATCTCTGTCTTCTTTTCCGTTGTTAGTCTTTTCTCATCGCAAGGCTCTCCCTCCATAGGATGTCTTTGCTCCTACTACCGATCCTTCTGCCTCTGATAACTCTGATCTTGCCAACTGTAAGTATCCCCTTCGCATTTGTAAACAGGTAGTCAAACTTGGTTTTGCTAAAACATGTTTTTCTCCTCTTGTATGCTATTCACTCCTTTTCAGAACCTCAGTCTTACAAGGAGGCCTGTTAGGATCCAAATTGAATTTTAGCTATGGAGGATTAGTTATCAGTCTTACAGAAGACTTTTACTTGGGAGCTGGTTCCGTCAATGCTCAAATATTAATATTAATTAATATTAATATTAATTAAAAAAATAAAAAATTGTATATTTCTGAAGAAAAAGAAAAAAATCAATATTAATTGAAAAATAAATATTAATTGGTATTAATTATTAATAAATTCATATTGTATATTTTTATATTAATTAAAAAATAAAAAATTGTATATTTTTGAAGAAAAAGAAAAAAAAATCAATATTAATTGGTATTAATTATTAATAAATTAATATTGTATACTTTTGTAATGAATTAATTATTAATTGATACTAATTAATAACAATTGTTGATTATTAATATTAATTGATACTAATAAAAATTAAATATTAATATTAATTTATACTAATTAATAATTTTAGTATTAATTGAGACTAATTAAGCAATTAATTGATACTAATTAATTTATAATAGAAAATAATTGTAACAATAATACTTCCATATCATTTTTAGCAAATGTATCAATTTTTATATTAATTGATACTAATTAATACTAATTATATTAACTTTTATTAATGAAATATTTTTTTTAAAAATTAAAACTGAAAAAAATGACAAATAAGGGCAGAAAGGATAATTATACAGTAAAAAGTTATTTTACAGCTTATTAACCAAACACTACTCTGTTGCTTAAATCCATAATCCCATAGCTGCACCAAACAGGTTAACAACTTATGTTCACAGCTATAAGCCATAATCTGTAGAGCTATAATCTATAATCTATAATCACTTTTCCACAGCTCTACCAAACGGGGCCTATATGCTTTGCACATGTCCCCAATGTATTATGTCCTACATTTTTTAAATTTGCATGTCTGCTTGCCTGTTCTGGATCATGTATCTGTGTCCGTGCTTCTTAGTAGACTAGATTCCTTGTATTTTGTTATTAAAATCTTAAGTTTTTAAACTAATTGGTTGCTACCGCCTACCACAGATTTGGAGGACAAAGCTCTTGTGTTCAAATCATGACCTTTTTGATAACATATAATACATTCCATTTGATGACCCACACATTAAATTGATCTGTTAAGATTTCAGAGTTATATGTTGCTAATAAATATCTTTTTCAACTGAATGGGAGTTACATGACCAATATTGCACGAAGTGGGAGCGGGGGCGGGGGCGGGGGCGGGGGCGGGGACGGGAGCGGCAGCGGGGAATCGTGAGCCGATAGAAGTTTCTTAGGTTGAGAGCGTCTCGGGGAGTGGTAATATATATATATATATATATATTTTAATGCACATTAGAAGTTTTTTTATAAATATTTTTATTTTAATATACATTAATTATTTTATTTATTTATTATATTTTTTAAATAATGTATTATTGTTAATTTATTTTTTTATTTTTAATTGATATATATTATAAATAAAAAATTATAATAAATAAGGAATAATAAATTATGTTAAAATAAATAAAAAAAAAATTAGATATTTTATTTTATAATTTTTTTTATTATATATGGTTTAATTAGATTTTTTTTAAATAATTGGATGATTTATTTTATTTATTATATGTTAAAAAGTTAAGAAATAATAATTTGCAAAAATTATTATTATATATGATATTTTAAGAAATAATAATTAAATATTTTTTATTTCATATATAATATATGATAAATTATATTTATTATGTATATTATATATATTATCTATTATATATGATATGATCCAGACGAAGAGAGAGAGTGAGGAGAAGAACGAACAGAGATGAAGAGGGAGAGAAGCGGAGACGAAGAGAGAGAGAGAAGCACAGAGAGAGTGACGAAGACGAAGACGATCGAGAGAGTGACGAAGACGATCGCGAGAGTGACGAAGATGATCGAAGCCCTTTCTCCTCTCATGTCGACGTCGAAGGTTAGGGTTTCTCTCTCTCTCTCTCTCTCTCTCTCTGCCCTTTACGATCCCATCTTGGATTGAATCGCGCTTCTCTCTCCACAGAAACGCGATTCTTACACGTTTTTTTCTAGGAATCGCGGAATCGCGATTCTTACTGAGAATCGCCACCTAGTTGCACGATTCCTGCAACTAAGTACATGACTGTAATTCTTAGAATGATGAATCTTTGTAGTTGATCTTTCGATATATTTCCAAACAGAAATGATTAAAATTATAGAATTTGGCAATAATCAACAGTCTCATGAAAAGATGACAAACTAAATCTTAGAAGTTGCATGATCATGTAGATAAATACAGAGTACTATTGATTGAATGAAGAGAGTATTGACAGTCTTGTGTTCTCAAGGGTTCATTTTTTAAGCATGAACTAAATCTAGATGATTAACTACTATTTTTACTTCTAGTAAAATACATGAAGGTCATGAAGACATTGGTGATCCGTGTATTGATTTCTTCAATACACGGTAAAATACATGAAGGTCATGAAGACATTCATGAAGATAATTGACAGGATTATCTTCACCGTGTATTGATTTCCTACAGTTGTCTTGTTCACATAATAAATGAGTCATGTAGTAGTAGTAGGAATTATTTTAGTGAAATCTTACAATTTTTGTTATGCCTAGATATAAATAATATTTTAGTTTTATTAGTAAAATAGAAAAGGGTGAGGGAGACATTGGTGATCCAAATCTTAAAATTGTACTTCAGCAAAATCTTTAATGAATTATTATAAATGGTTACTGACAATGCTAAACCGCAAATTTGGCTACATTTACGTTTGTATCATGCAGCTAAGTGGAAGCATAGTGTTCATTTTCATTTGTTTTGTGATTGTATATTTGATCTTGATCTTGTATTTGGTATTGCAGTATTGGTGCCGAGCATGTGAGACGTGCATGTGTGGAACTCATTCAAGCTTGTGAGGAGAAGCATGAGAGAAAGTAAGCTTTTTCTCGTGCAATTAGTCATGGGTTTTATTGTCTATATAACTTTCTTGGTTTTTTTTTTTTTTAAATATTATAAAATAATTAGTCAATTATTCTGCTTGACATATTGTCATGATTCGTTAAAACTGCTAAGTGATTCTTACAAACTGAAAGACCTTATTGAAATTGTCCTTTTCATTAAACATTTGAACTATAGCTGTAAGAATTTATGTATTATTGATTGATTTATATTGATTGATTGATTAGTACAAATGTGAGAGGCTCCTTATATAGGAGATATAGGTGTAGTAGGTGAAGTGGAGGTGGTAGTGGTGTAGGTGAAGTGGAGGTGGTAGTGGTGTAGTGGGTTAGGTTTAGTGGAGTAGGTGAGGTGGTAGTGGTGTAGGTGAAGGTAAATTCTAACAGCCCCCCGCAAACTCAAGGAGGATAGAAACTAACCAACTTGAGTTTGAAGAGAGGAACAAAACAAGAAAATACATAAAAATAAAAAAAAAAGGATAGGAGACACTGTATGGTCGTGTCAGACCATTGGTGAAGACACTGGATGGTGGTGTCATAACGTTGTAGAGGACACTGTATGGGGGTGTCATAACGTTGTAGAGGACACTGTATGGTGGTGTCATAACGGTGTAGAGGACACTGGATGGCGGTGTCAGACCGATGTAGAAGACAGTTTATGGGGTCATGTCGGACCGTTGTAGAAGACAGTTTATGGGGTCATGTCGGACCGTTGTAGCAGACAATGTTGTGACAGTTGTTGTGACAGTTTACGGAGTCTTGCTGGACCCTTGTAGAAACTAACCGGAATCAATGTCGGGTCAGTTTACAGAGTCTTGTCGGACCCTTGTAGAAACTAACCGGAATCTATGTCGGGACAGTTTACAGAGTCTTGTCGGACCCATAAAGGAGCTAACCGGAATCAATGTCGGAACAGTTTACAGAGTCTTGTCGGACCCATAAAGGAGCTAACCGGAATCAATGTCGGGACAGTTTACAGAGTCTTGTCGGACCCCTTAAAAAATCGCATCCTCAAAAGGTGCGCCCAATTTTTCAAAAGGCGTGCCATCAAAAGGCGTGCCCAATCCATAAAAAGGCGTGCCATCAAAAGGCGTGCCCAATTCATCAAAAGGTGTGCCGGACATGATGGCGAGGCACGTGGGCGCCTTGGCTTGCGTGCCCGTTTGTCGGCTGGTGGCAAGAGGCGCGCGATGCGCGTGGCTGCCTTGGCTATTTAACCAAGACGAAGGCTGAGGCTGAGGCTGAGGCATACCATTCTGAAACCTCTGAAACCAACCCTTCTCTGAAAAACTCTGCCTCTTCGGAGAGAGAAACTGTGGAACATTTTGTAGCCCAGAAAAATGGCTTCGTCTTCCCGCGGGCTGCTCACCCTCTTTCCCGACCTCAACGAGTCAACAAGAGAGAGAACTGGTGCGGTGGCACTGGAAACTCAACCAAGCGCCCCGGAGTTTGCTCCGTTGAACTTTCCGATGCGGTCGGTGGAGCAAAGAATGGCAGTGCAGTCGGATGTGGAGGCCAATCAGTATACTCTGAAGGCATGTGTGGAAAGCATGACGGCGGTCACAAATTTGTCGAACCGGCTGCAGAGTAGGACAAATGAGGTGCAGCATTTAAACTCCCAGCTGGCTCTGCTCCAACGCATGTATAAGGATGCGCGAGCAGAGATAAGTGTGCTTAAGGCAGAAAATAAGGAACTGAAGCGGAAGGCCACCGTGATGTTCCGATTTGGAGGGCCGCCATACGCTGCAGTGGAGGAGTATGGGGGAGTGATCATGCCCAGTGGAGTGGGAAACACGGAGGCAACACCGGCAAGGACCGCCCAGGACGGAGGTAAGAAGAAAAGACCGGCGGCAGAGTAGAGAAGAAAAATCCCACTGTGGGTGTGGTTGTTGTGTTTGTGGTTTTTTATTTATTTTTTTATTTTTTTATTTTTATTTTTTTTTATGTAAAATGATGAATGGGGTGAGCCCCGGTATGAATAAAAGAAGTTTGGTGTGCAAATTTGTAAAGTTTTTTTTATTTTTTTTATTTTTTATTTTTTTTTATTTTTTATTTTTTTTTTATTTTTTATTTTTTTTTTATTTTTTATTTTTTATTTTATTTTTTTTTTGAACATTAGATAAAAAATAAAATAATGGTTTGAAAAAACCAGTGATGGTGTGTGAATCTGTGAGTTGATATTGCGTATTGGGGTGGTGGAAACAAGAATATTGTTGAGAAAAAAAAGATTGTGGTGGAAAAGTGAGGCCACTCATATTATTAAAATATAGAATATATTAAGAAATTAAAAAAGTGGTATCATTTGGCGGAATAAATATATATATGAAAGTGGCTGTCATTAAAAAAGTGGTATTATATATGAAAGTGGCTGTCATTAAAAAAAAAAAGGGGCTGTCTGTCATGAAGAAAGAGAGAGAGAGAGATAGTGGGTTTAGAATATATTAAGAAGTTGGGTCACATGGTTGCCTTTTCGATCACTTTTGTTAATGTGGAATTAAATAAGCTTGAAGTGGCACCACTGGTGCTAATGGAGTTTGTTGACCAAATACCGGAACTGCAGGCATGATGGATGCCTGTACTGGGTCCTCAGCAATGCTATCCTCCATGCTCATCTGATCACCATTACCTGAGGCAGCCGTGAAGACAGGAACAGCACTACCAAACATGGGCTGTGCTTGGGAAGAGGCAGTGGCAGTAGAAGCAGCTGAAGTGAACATGAAAATGGAATTCAATGAGCCACTAGTAGGAGTGGATGATCCAAACACCATAGGGGCACTGTTGGTAGCAGCAACAGAAACCGAGGATGCTCCAAAGGAGAACCCAGTTGACGGAGACGCAGAACTAAATATTGAGTTAAATGAAGGTATGTGTAGAAAATAAACGGAATAGATGAGGTCCGGCGGGCGGCCAAGGCGAGGTTGCCGCCCGCCGGTGAAGCGAGAAATACTAAGGTCTTAACCTTGCTCTGATACCATGTAAGAATTTATGTATTATTGATTGATTTATATTGATTGATTGATTAGTACAAATGTGAGAGGCTCCTTATATAGGAGATATAGGTGTAGTAGGTGAAGTGGAGGTGGTAGTGGTGTAGGTGAAGTGGAGGTGGTAGTGGTGTAGTGGGTTAGGTTTAGTGGAGTAGGTGAGGTGGTAGTGGTGTAGGTGAAGGTAAATTCTAACAATAGCTAATATCCTACGAACTGCAAACACTTCTAAGAAAGTAACGTGTCCGTGTCGGACACCGACACTCCTTACACACGTGTCCTTAATTACAATTAAAAATATTAATGTCGGACACGTGTCCGACACTCATTTTATGACATGTCAATCACTTCTTGGGCATGTCTATCTCAAAAAATATAAACATGACACCAACACTTTGACATTTGCTAACATATGATTTTCAAAGTTTGAGAATTTATCATAAATATCTTATGTTCTTAAAAACAATGTATAATTCTTATGAATGACGTAATGTATAATTCTTTAAAAAATATGTATAAATAGATGGCTTAAAAGGATGAGGGACATGTTACAATTATATATGTTTCCTATAATTTTTCTAATTTTTAACCACTTTGGTCCAATCCAATAGTCTAAAAAGTAATTATGTAATTTTGTATATATTATGCACATATATAACTATATAATATAATATATTCTTAGTTAATATTATATCAATATATAATTATTTGTGGCGTGCCCAAGCCGTGTCCTGTGAGAATATTGCATATATTGTGTATCCTCTATTTTAGGAATTTAGAATGATAGAGATTGTGTAAATATTCTGTGTAATTAAGCATTATTTGTATTTCCTTTTTAGTCTTAGGGATTAGAGTTCTATATAAGATGATATACTCCTTGTAATACAAACAAGTTGAATATACAATTCATTCAAAAATCTTACATGGTATTAGAGCAAGGTTCGAAACCCTAGCCTCATTCGTCAAATCTTCTCTAGTTCATCGTCTATTTCAGCCGTCTGGTTTGTCATTTGTTTCTCTTGTTTCATTCATCCGACTCATTTGGTTTGATTGACTAATTTATTTCAATCTCTTCGAGTCTTCGAAATTTCTCACGATCTGGTTTGCTTCACGACTTCGACCTTGAATTTGAAAGTCGAAGTCGACTTTGATCTTTGATTCGTTGTGCTCTCTCTGGTTTACCATCGCCGACTCCCACTTCTCTCCTTGGTTTGCTACCCATTTGGTCCTTTCGTTTTAGTACTCTGAATTCTCGTGGCTCGTCTTCTCTCTCTGGTAACGTCGCGACTTCTGGTTGTTTGGCTGGTTGCATTCTCTCCTATTTGACTATTTGGTACTATCCTATTAGATTTATTACAGTTTAACCCTTCAGCTCTTCATTTATTGTACTTTTAAACCATCTATTCTATAAACTTTGTTTTATTACAATGTCAGACACCAAAACCAAAGCTATCAAATGCAAACTTACTGGTGCTAATTATGCTTATTTGGCCAGTGTTATGAACAGTTTTATTCTTGGTCAGAAAAAGTGGAGCTATGTTTCTGGTTCTGTTCCTCGTCCATTGGACCCAAAGAAGAAAGGATATCTGACTTGCTGTGATACTTGGGATTATGACAATGCCCAAGTTCTGACCAGGTTCCATAATTTTGTGGACGACTGTATTGGGATGATGTTTTCCAAATACAGTACTGCCAAGGAGGTATGGGATTATTTACTGGGTGTGTATCAGCAGTCGAACTTTGCCAAATGGAGTAAGTTGGAATCCGCCATTCAGGGTGCTACTTAAGGGGATCAGTCTATTCAGGACTTATATATTGAAATGACAAGTCTCTGGGATTAGTTGGCTTTCATGGAACCATCTAGCCTCAAGGTACTAGATGCTTATGTTGAGTTTCGGGAGCAGGGTCGTTTAATGCAGTTCTTAATGGCTCTCCCCCCTCAGTATGAGGCAATCCGTGGTGACATCCTTCATTGGTCTCCTCTCATTTCTGTGGATGATATTGTCCATGAGCTCCTTTTAGAGAAAACACGTCTCAAGATGTCAAGTCAGACTTTGTCCCCTTCGGTCTTCTTAGCTCCTGCTCAGCCACCCCTATTATTGACCTCGTCTCCTCATCAGGTTTGGGGCACTACGAAGCCCGAGAAGGGGCCCCTAGCTTTCGATGAGTGTGCTTTCTGCCATCAGAGGGACCATTGGAAGTACAACTGTCCCAAAAAGGGCCGTTCGTCTTCTTAACAGTCTCAATCACAATTCCAAGCTCCTACTCAGAGTACCTTTTGGCCTCCGGTTGCTTATACTGCATCTGCTCTGACTTTAGATCCTGACTTGGCTTCCTTGAGGGCTCAGATTGCTCAGCTTCAACATATCTTGTCTACCTCCCTGCCATCTCCATATGTCTCCGCTCTCGTCTCTCTTCATTCTGTTTTGTTTTGTTCTTCTTCAGATATTTCTCATTCAGTTTGGATCTTTGACTATGGTGCTTCTCATCATATGATTCCCCATTTCTCTTTACTTCATAACTGTATTCCCCCTCCATTTCCTATTATTGTTAATGCTGCCAATAGGCCTAGTATGTTTGTCTTATCTGTTGGGTCTGTTCTAACCTCTGCTATGTCTACTATCACTATACCATTTGTCCTTTATGTTCCTCAGTTATTTGTTAGTTTACTCTTTATTAGTCAGCTTGATGCTTCTGGTTATGATGTTATCTTTTTTTCTTCTGTCCGTTGTGTGCAGGATTGGCAGTCCAAGAAGCAGATTGGAACCGGTCGTAGAGTTGGAGACCTCTATGTGGTGGAAAGCTTGCATCTCCCTTTGTCCACCTCTCCAATTGTTTTTTCTTCTTTTCAGTTAAATTCTTAGTTGAGTTTTTTTTTATATTTTTATTTGTGGCACTCTAGATTAGGCCATTGTCTGTTAATCGTTTATGGTCGTTAGCTCAGTCAGGATTGTTAGGTAAAGTTCCTCTTAGTCAAATTATTGAATGTTGGGGGTGTTAACTAGCCAAAATGGCAACATTACCTTTTAATAAATGTACTATTTCTATTACCCCTTCTCTTGTGCATATTGATGTCTGGGGACCCTCTCCTGTTCTCTTTAAAGGGGATTTTGCTTACTATTCTTTTGTCGATGATTGCACCTACTATACTTGGGTTTATTTTATGACTTATAAATCTGATTTCTACCAGATATACTGTACTTTTCAGTCTATAGTTACTATACAGTTGGGGTATACTGTCAAAATGTTACGATCTAACTTGGGTGGAGAATATTTTAAAATTGAGTTCTGTGAATATTTGGCCAAATTAGGTACCATTCACCAAACATCCTATACTGATATACCTACCCAAAATGGTCGAACTGAGCGTAAACATCGTTATCTCCCTGAGACAACTAGGTCTCTTATCTATGCCTCTATTCTGACTCTGTTTTGGGGAGAAGCAATTCTTATTGCTACTTTTTTCTCAATCATATGCCTACCTCCCCTTCTTTCTAGTCGGTCTCCTTATGAGGTTTTGTTTTCTCAACTTTCCAATTATTCCTTTTTTGTGTTTTTGGATCTGTTTGTTTTGTCCTTTTTCCTTATAAAGATAGTGATTGATTTAGGAAGAACAAACTTAGGGAATTATAATGATTTCATTCCCGTTCATATTAATCAAATAACTTAATTACAAGGAAGCCCTAAGGCATAAAATCAAGAACCAACTAATTATAACTAAGGTAAATAAAAACAAATACGTAAAACATTATATTAATCAATACATACCCAGAACCAGAGTCTCACACAAACCTCAGCAAGAGTCAACAAAGAGCAAAGAAGCTGTTGATGGAGTCGAAACAGACAGAGGGATTGTTAGCTGGGTAGAGAGACTGTCAGTTGGGCAAAAGGGCTGTCGACTGGTCCTGGTGGGCCTCCGGTGACAGTTGACTAGGCCTGGGTGGCTGTCGGCAGCAGCTGGCTAGGCTTGGGTGGCCTTCGGCAATAGACGACTGAGCCTGTGGAAGCGTTGGCTGCTGTCACGACCCCTAGACAGACAAGATGGGTTGTCAAAACTTGATGGGTTGTGACTGTGTGGTGGTTATGGGTTTAGGGTTTTGGCGCTGATACCATGATTGATTTAGGAAGAACAAACTTAGGGAATGACAATGATTTCATTCCCTTTTATACTAATCAAATAACTTAATTACAAGGAAGCCCTAAGGCATAAAATCAGGAAATGGCTAATTACAGCTAAGGTAAATAAAAAATAAAAAAATAAAACATTCTATTATTCTAACAGATAGGACCAAACTTAGTGCCCGATCTATCCTGTGTGTCTTGTTGGGTTACAATCTTACCCAAAAAGGCTATCGATGTTACAACCTTGTTTCTCATTGCCTTTATGTCTCCCACCATGTTGCCTTTCTTGAACGTTTGTCTTAATTTCATCTTCCTCCTATCATAGCTCCGGTTTCCAAAGAAGATTTGGTTCACATTGATCCATGTTTCTCTGTGGTCCCTCCCGATGACTACATCTTTACTATTCCCCATGACCTTGTTCCTTCTTCTTCTCTTACCACCTCTCTTATTGAGTACCTATCTACTGACCCCCATGAGTTTGTTCTCTCTTCTCCTCTTGTTCCCCCTCCGGTTCCTTCTCCTTCTCCGTTCTTAGTCTATTCTTGTCACAAGGCTCTCTCTGCCAGTTGTCTCTACCCCTACCATTGATCCTCCTACTTCTGATGACTCTGATCTTGCCACCCATAAATATCCCTTTTGCAACTATAAACAGGTAGTCAAACTTGGTTTTGATAGAACATGTTTTTTACCTTCATACTACACCTTTTTGTTTGCTATTCACTTTTTTTCAGAACCCCTGTCTTGTAAGGAGGCCTATTAGGATCCTAATTGGATTCGAGCTATGGAGGATGAATTATTTGCATTGCAGAAGACTACTACTTGGGAGTTGGTTCCTTTGCCTGTTGGCAAGAATCTAGTTGGTTGCAAATGGGTCTATAAAGTCAAGACTTAATATGATGGTTCTCTCGAGTGCTACAAAGCTTGCCTGGTTGCCAATGGTTTTTCACAAGAGTATAGTATTGATTAAGTGGAGACCTTTGCCTTTGTTGCCAAGGTGACTATTGTTCGTACTTTGATCTCTATCAGTGCTATTCGTCGTTGGCCTATTTATTAGATAGATGTTAAGAATGCTTTTCTTAATGGTCATCTCACTAAGGAGGTTTACATACGTCCTCCCCCTAGCCTTTATCATTCCTCTAGACAAGTTTGTCGTTTTCGGCGTGCTCTATATGGTTTAAAGTAATCTTCTCATGCTTGGTATGATCGCTTTCAAACAGCTGTTGCTGAGCTTGGGTTTCATCTTTGTGCTCAGGACTCTGCTTTATTCTCCTCTACACCTTTGCTAGTTTTGTTGCCCTATTACTGTATGTGAATGATGTGATTATCACTGATCCTGACTCTTCTGTTATCTGTGAGGTCAAGTTGCATCTCTTCTGAACCTTCGAAATAAAGAATTTGGGCCCCTTGCAGTAATTTCTTGGTATTGAGGTAGTTTCTTCTCCCAAGGGCTATTTTCTGTCCTAGGCCAAGTATGCCAATGAGTTTATTCACTCTACCAGTCTCATTGATACTAAGATTTCTAATACCCCCATTGAGCTTAATGTGAAACTCAACACCGTTGATCGTGTTCCTCTAGATGATCCTACTTTATATAGAGAGCTTGTGGATTGCTTAGTTTCTCTGACGGTTACTTGCCTTGATCTTGATAACGTTGTTCATGTGGTTACCCAGTTTGTTTCTGCTCCTTGCTCTAAACATTAGGCTGTTTTAGTTCGGATTCTTCGCTATCTTCACGGTACTATCTTTCAGGGCTTGCTATTGTCTTCTACTTTTTCATTGGACTTGGTGGCCGATTCTGATATTGATTGTGCTGGTGATGTTAATGATCACAAGCCCACTCAAGGTTTCTGTTTGTTTCTTGACGATTCCCTGATTTCTTGGCAAAGCAAGAAACAAGCTGTAGTTGCCCGTTCTGTTGTCGAAGTTGAGTACCGTGCTATGGCTTATGCTACTACTGAAATTGTTTGACTTCGTTGTCTCTTATCTGACTTGGGCGTCCCTCAATCCTCTCCAACCTCTCTCTACTGTGACAACTAAAGTGCTATTTAGATTGCCCATAGCACTGTCTTTCACGAGTGACAAAACACATCGAGATCGATTGTCACTTCGTTCGTCAGCATCTACAATCAGGCTCTATCTCACTTTTTTTTTTTTTTTTTGTCACTTCTGCTTTGCAACTTGTTGACTTCTTCACCTAAACTCACACCACTGCTCGGTTTCGGTTTCGGTTTCTTCTCGACAAACTCTTAGTGTTTTCTGCTAAAACGCCTTGAGTACTAAGAGTTTAAGCAGAGGTGTGAGAATATTGTATATCCTCTATTTTAGGAATTTAGAATGATTGTGATTGTGTAGATATTTTGGGTAATTAAGCATTATTCGTATTTCCTTTTTAGTTTTAGGGATTAGAGTTCTATATAAGATGATGTACTCTTTGTATTAGAAACCAGTTGAATACACAATTCATTCAGAAATCTTACATGTTTGTGTCCTACTTTTTTGAAATTTTTCGTGTTTCATATCGTATCTATGCCCCGTGTCCATGTCTATGCTTCATAGCTGAACAAAATATCAAATTCCTCAAAGAATTATTAAAATTTAGGCAAAGAGAACTGTTTTAGTCTCTAATTGGACCAAAGAGGTTAATTATGTGAACTGTTACCTTTTACTGTGCTTCTGGACTGTTAGTTTTGTGAGAAAGTAGATGCCTTACAAAGTATTTTCATAGAAGAATAGTTTTAAGATCCCAACTCACATTATTCAGTGGGTTCATGTTAGTAAATTTTTCTACAGTATTTTTCAATTTTTTTGGGTGTTCAATTATTTCTCTGTCACTCATTCTTTGTGTTAATAAACTATTGAGTTTACAAATTGCCCATATGTTACTGGTTATCTTTTTGAATTAAACTTAGGCCAAGGTTTTAAAAGGCGGCTGCAACCGTTACGTAACGCCGTTACGTAACGTAACGGTTGTGGTAGTTACAGCCACCCGTTACGGCCGCTTTTGCAGTGTGATTGAGATTCACAGGTGTATCGGCCGTAACGGCTGCTATAGCAGTCGTAACGGTGCCGTAACGGCTGTAACGGCTTGTTATGCACCGTTACGTAACGGTTTCGAATTGCTTCTTTCGAAAAAACACACAAAAAAAAAAGTTGAAAATGGGGGAAGAGAGATAGAGAGAGAAGAGGGAAGATGGAGGAACAAGAGATAGAGAGAGAGAATAGGGAAGATGAAGAACATGTTATTGATTTGTTGAAGTTGTAAGACCTATGCTATTCTATTCAGCTGCTATCACTCAACCATTTTGTTTGTGTGTGTCTATCTATATATTGTTTGATAATAATAATAATAATAATAATAATAATAATAATAATAAGTGTGGTCATTTTCTATTTGGCTTGATTAATATATATATATATATATTTAGGCTTTTATTTATTCTCTTACTTTTGTCATTGTTTATCTTATATATAATAGTTAGTGATTGATTTTTTGTATAATATAAAGTCATTAATTATTAAAATAAAATGTAAAAAACTCAGTTTATAGTGATTTAAAAATATGAAATATATTGGATCAAACTTAAAAATTTGTAAAAATTTATCAATATTTATTTTAAAACCCAATAAATATGATCATGGGAAAAAAATGTGCATATCGATAAGTCTGATCCAAATTGTGCGAAAAATAAAAGTATTCATGGTTCCAGTTATCGCAACCGTTACGCTACGGCCTTTACATTCCACAACCGCAACCGCGTCACCGCCATCGTTACGGCGACCGCAACCGCTTTTCAGAACCTTGACTTAGGCCTTCGGTGGACTTTGAAGTACAGTTTTGTAGAGCTAAAGGCCTTCAATCTCATATGCTAGCTAGCACTATGTTTATGGGTCATGCTCATGACCACTCTATGAGCTGTCTTTAAGGTGAAGATAATGCAAAAATTGTTAGAATTTACATATTCCCAAAATACTTTTACACAGTTCTACTCATTTTTCACAGTTTCATACACTTCTATACATACATCAAAGCATTTCCCATTATACAAATGCAGTAACATGTAGTCCAGCAATCAGCATCTTTGTATCTTATATGATTCTACTTTAAACTTTTGCTGAATGCTGATTAATTAATTTCTTGTTGCATAGCTGATGCCATTTAAGACACTTCACCAGTTAAAAATATGATCATTTTAAACATATACTTGTCAACAATTTGACTCAGCTATTTAATCACCTAATATTGATATTAGAAGTTATTTTTCTTGGGTTAAATTTTCTTTTCGCAGCCTTGTGATGTTCGTTACCAAAACATGACTGTCACTTTAGGTTTTTGATAGAAATTAAAATCCTTAGATCATTGAAAATACATGCTTCCAATATAAATTAGATTCTTTGGAAGAAAATTTATAAATCCACCTGACATGCAACTATAGCCTGTGCATAAAAATATTGTTCTACATGCATCCGTGTGGAATAGTCTTGAAAGGCAAGGTGGAGCCATGAGATAAATTCAGCTTGCCAATGGCTATACAACTGTTGCTATCGTGGATGTGAAACTCATGGTATGTATGGTAGGGTGGAAAGAAGTAAGGAAGGCAGCAGGCAAGAGGAGAGGGAAGGGAGAGGAGGGAGGATTCCTTTTCCTCCCAGGCCGACCAAAACTTATCCGTGCAAAAATGGCTGGATGAGAAGAGAGAAAGAGAGAGGAGAGAAACCCAATCCCTTCCCTAGGTATGTACTTTCCTTCACTCCTTTTTTCCATCCATCCTACTAGATATAAAATTAAGAATAAATTGAGTACAAGATTTAGGTCTTGTGTGACAGTGGTCCACATTAAGATTAATTTAAGTTTGTTTGTCGAAGTCTTTGTAACCGTTAAGATACAAATATTAATTTCTTTCATCATTGGAATAGTGTCAAATTTAAGTTTAATCTGTTGTTTTCACAGGAATCTTTTGTTTTCTCCATACTTGCAATGGCAAATTTGTGGAGCCTCTTTGCATTATATTAGCTATGATCATCTGTCGATTCAAAGCGTGCAAAACTTCTTTAGTATATTTAGTATCTACAGGCTTATGTTATACTTGTTCTTGAAATTTATCACTCAGCAGCACATGCGGCAGTGGCAGCTTATTTGGTTATCATACACGAGATTACAAATCTTTAATGTTCTATGGTTTAAGTGCATGCTTTGTGTAAATTTCAAGCTTTGGAGTGATGTGACTGTTGGACTGTCTCTTGCATTATAGGTCCATGCATCGCACTTTCAAGCAAAGCTGATTGTTGAAGCCTAAAGACTCTTACTATTTCACCTTTTCTTTTCTTTTGGTCCGCTCATTTTGTTAGTTCTTTATTCTCTTTCATGTTTTCTTCTTTTTTAATAACATATGATATATATAATATATAAATTTAGATATAATTTTGATTTATTAAAAGCACTGATTTATTCTTGAAGTATTTTCGTTTCAGAGTCACGCGAGCCCTTAGTTGGTTGCAGGCTGAATTTTCAATTACGCGGGAAAAGCTTAATAGCCTTGTTAAGGTACTGGACAACATCTATTTCAATCTCACTGAATCTCCATTATATGTTTTGGATGGCTGAGCTTTATTGCTTTTTTTCTGTTTTCCTTTTTTTGGCTATTTTGGGTTATACTATGTTTTCTGTTGTTGATTTTTTTTTTTTTTTGAAGAGTTCTGTAGGGGAAATGTTAGATTAGAAAAGATTGAGAGAGCTTGCATAGGGGCGAGGTTTCTAATGGTGCACATTTAATGAGGTGAAAATTACTATTGTCTCAACCCCAAATTGTTTGTCCGGCACGCAAACCACGAACTTAAAAATAATGTATTTTTTTCCCAAAATTTTCAAATTTTTTTTCACAAATTAAAAGAATACATTATTTTTAAGTTCTTGTTTTCCATGTCGGGCTAATAATTTGAGACGGAAGGATTACTTAATTGTTCCACTAAAGAAACTCACAACTGTTACAATTTTACGATTGTGTCTTGCTAAATGCTGTTAAGTGCTTTTAGTTTGCTATAAATATTATTATTATTATTATTATTATTATTATTACCATCAAGTTTTTGAGTGGATGTTGAATTTTTTATTTTTCTGTGCCCTACTCTTATTTCGAATATTCCATTATATTGTTTACTTATTAACAAATAATGTTCTTGCACGTGAACTCTTGATGTTCAACTATGGGACATGCCCAATGCAGTGTCTTATGGAAATTATTCTTCAGACTCAACTATCAAATCATTTAATTATGAAAAAATAAATAAATAAAAAATAAAATTTGCCAATGTAAGATAGTGGGATTTGTGGGTTGGTCATTCTCCTTTCGGCTTGAACTACACTCATGCTTGGCAACCTATGCTTTTGCTAAATATTATACAAAGCAATGTTCTATAGAAGTTGGGAAAATTTGTGGCTGCTTCCATACAGTGTGAACTGAACTTCTACACTGAAGAATAATTACCAACAATTGTACAAGAAAATAAAAGCTCAAGTTTAATTCCAAACATTATCTTTGAGAAGCTTGTGCACTTGTTAGCTTTCACCATGTAAAGTTTCACACAAAGACAGTTACCCCAAAAACCTTCATTTATAATGGTTTCAAACTAAAGTCCCGAACAAAATAATAATATCTTGCTCATCAGGCTTCCAGTCTTCAAACAAACAATTTTTTTGAAAAGTACTAGTAAAATTACATAGAAGGACAACATTAAGAGAATGTCACCCATTTACACAAGGGAAGAAAAGGAAAGCAAAACAAAACAAAATAGAAGAAACAAACCTAGCATCCTCCTCCTCTACCTACGGAAAGCTCAACAAAGGCCAAGAATTGGTCCAGAGATGGGTTAACAACTTCTGTCCGTCTCCAAACAAAACAAACAGCTTACAAAAGAACTCTTGAGCCTAGCAAAAGGAGCTTCTAAACCTTAAAAAAGATCTACGGTTTTGCTTGCCCCAAATAATTCATATAAGATGTAAAGCACAAGTGCCTCCTCTTCCCCACTCTCCCTAGCAACTTTGCAACAACTCCACCACCCCACAAGGAAATGTCCATCCCACCTCAAACCAAGAAAGAACCAATGACTACAAATCTCTCGCAACTTAACAATGGATTAGAAGGTGATTTATCGATTCTCTATCCTATTTGCACATAAGAAACACTAACTTCTCCGAATCAGGTTATTAATATCCAGGATTTTGCCTTGAGCTGCACACTAAAGAACAAAAGCCACTTTTGGAGACACCATATACTACTTTCCAGATAGATTTCTACAACATAGGAGAATTATAGGTACCAATCGAAGCCTTATAGAAAGACTTCATCTGGAATAGCTTTCTACAACATAGAAGAATTATAGGTACCAATCAAAGCCTTATAGAAAGACTTCATCTGGAAGCTCTCCGACTTAAGCAACCTCCATTCCATCTTATAGCATCTTCTGCTAATCCAACACTAGAAACCCCACAAAATCTTTCAAGCAGATCCATCATTCCTATAAACTCTCGATCCTCCAAGCCATGCCATAAAAGGACATCCCATAACACTTGAGGCCCATCTTGATGCAAATAATCTTTGCACTGTAGCATTCATATTAGAAGCAGCCTGTTGATGGCAAAACATCTTTTTGCCTGTCTTGTCCATACCACGCATGCAACCAAAATTTGACTCTCTTCCCATCCCCAACCTTAATACTAGTGAACTTTTCAGACATTGTCCCAAACCTTTCATATCACTTTCCACGATCCCACCCCATAAGAAAAATTAACATCAAAAGATGCCTTGTCCCAAAGTCACACCCATACTTCGCAGCCACCATATTTCCTGCTCACAAGCAAACCTCCACAATCACTTCCCTACAAAAGCTTGGTTCAAAAGCTCCAAATTTATAATACCCAAACCCCCTTCCCTAATCGAAATACACACTACATCCCAATCTACCAAATGATATTGAACTCCTCCACAATACCTTCCCACGAAAATTTCCCTGGAAACATCTTTAAATGGACAATATTTCCATATAACTCCTCCAATTTTGATAATTTTGTTAACCTTAGTTCCTAATTCAACAGCCACAATAGAAGACACTATAGTAACAATCCCCACTGTATGTATTATCACAAGTCACTATCTTGAAGATTACTACAACTCTACCGCTTCTTACTACCTTTTCTTTTCTTCTTTTCTTCATTTATCACATATTTTGTTTGGGGAAGGAAAAGTAAGGAATACAAGAATGATAATGATCTCTTTTCTTCAGAGGAAGAAAAAGGTATTATAAGAGAAATAAGGAAAGAGAAAATGTATTATGCTGTTCCTTGAAAAGATTCCCAAGACTGAGAACCTATTCCCTAAGAAATATCAAGGAAATTGATTGGGAGTAAAAGTAGTCCCTAATTCTCATTGTTGGTGGTTGGCTAGGAAATTGCATTGCTTATTAGTGGATCTAGTAATCCTTCGATATGATGGCCATAATGAATCATATGAACCTGCTTTGATACCAAATTAAAATTGTAGCATAATAGTTGTGTGTGTGTGTGTGTGTGTGTGTGTGTGTGTGTGTGAGAGAGAGAGAGAGAGAGAGAGAGAGAGATTTGCTGGAAGAGGTGGCACAAAACCTAATTAGATTTGTTACCTCACTAAGCACTTGTATTTATAATAATAAGAGAATAAGTACAATGACACTAATACTCTCAAGTACAGAACACTCCCCTTCAAGTTGGTGCATAGATGTCTCGCACACCCAACTTGCATACAACAGGATGAAACACTTTACTCCCTAACCCCTTGGTAAACACATCACCTAACTGATTTTTAGACGTGACAAAAGATAAACAAATGATGCTGCCAGATACTTTCTTCGTGATAAAATGTCGATCAATCTCGATGTGCTAAGTTATATCATGTTGAATTGGATTATGAGTAATGTTAATAGCGGCTTTATTATCACAATACAGTCACATAGGACCATCACTCAACAACCCCAAATCAGCAAGTAGAGGACAAAGACGAAACAAAGGCACGATACGATGGTGATAATGAATCATATGACACAAAATGAGATATGGGATGTTGAGTATAGGTTCTAACTCCTTTCCTAAGAGCAATGGGAAGATCTGAATCATCAACTTTATGAGCATCACTAGAAAGGACAAGAGAATTAATAACCAATGACTCATTTCCTGAAACAGGAGACGGAGATGATGAAACTGGAGACGGAGATGATTGGCCTGGCAGCACTTCCAGCACCTAATCCTTCTATCGCTGAGAGTACGTCTTGAGATCTATTCTATCCAGCCAACTAGTCTCCGCCTGATCACAAGACTCCCCCTGAACACAAGGAATTTACCTCCCCTTAACTACATGGCTCACCCTCTCCCTCACAACCATTGGAAGGAGAAAACATAAAATCCACGAAACCAATCTCGTTGGGAATATAAACCTCCCCTTGAAGGGAGGAGCCCGAGAAGAATGGCTGAGACTCACAGAAGGTAACATCCATAGAAACATAAACCTTGCGAGCGTGAGGGTCATAGCACCGATAGCCTTTTTGGGTATAAGGAATAACCGATGAAGATACACTTTAGGGCCTTGGGATGAAGTTTACTGCGAATGGACCGGGGGGAACGGACAAAGCAGACACAACTAAAGACTTTAGACGGAAGGGAACCAGGGTAAACAGATGTGCGAGGAAGAAGGTCAAGGGGACATTGAAACTGGAGGACACTTGAAGGCATGCGGTTAATAAGGTATGTAGCAGTAAGGACCGCATCACCCCAATATGGTTTAGGAACGTGCATCGTGAACATAAGAGCACAAGCAACCTCAAGAAGATGACAGTTCTTGCGTTCGGCAACACCATTCTATTCTGGGGTACTGACACAATTAGTTTGATAAAGAATGCCATAGGCTTCAAGATAAGCCAGAAACGCAACGTCAATATATTCAGTAGCATTGTCACTCCGAAGGACTTTAATGGGTGTAGCAAATTGAGTAAGCACCATCTTATGAAACGTCTGAAAATATGAAAAAGCTTCATTTTTGGCTCGGAGTAAGTAAACCTAGGGATGGCAATGGGGTTTAATGGGGTGGATATTAATTCCCCATCCCCATTCCCCTATAATTATTTTTCTCCATTCCCCATGGGTACTACCCTCCCCATTTCCTAATGGGTTTGGATTTTTCCCAACCCAACTTGACCACATTTTTTTTTTTAAAGATTCACAACCAAAGCTAAATATACATTCAATCTTATTTTATTTTATTTGGCTCAACAACAAAATCAAATACACATTAATTAACATTGTCACATTATTCTTGTCAAATTTTATATATATTTAGAATTTTTAAAATTTATTTAGAAAATTTCTATTCCTACAAAAAAAAAAAAAATTCCATCTTCTTTTTTTATTTTTTATTTTTTTTAATTTTATGTATCTCCTCTCTGTTAATTGATCTTCGATAATCTAAAGGTAAGTTGTTACTCTCGTTTCTATCTTCTTTTTTTTCTTTTTTTCTTTTTTAAATTTTTATTTGCATTTATAGAATAAATTTTTTTGTTTCAATATCTCTTGCAATTGTTTTATTGGATTCCTCTCTAATTTGATGGTAACCTTAGATTGAATTTCTCAATTTTCATCTTAACTAGTGATCACCTTAATTGAAATTTTGTACATATTTTTCTTTAATATCCATGTTTTGGTTATGATTAATTGCGCGTTTTTGATCGATAGTCACAATTTTGTCGCCGCTAGATTGTCGCCATTGCAAATCGCGGTTGCTGTAGTGAGAGGATGAGAGAGAGTGAGAATCAAAACTCTAATTGTAAATAGAGTAGTGAAAACTAGGGATGATAATAGATAACCTACCCTGCGGGTATCTATGTAGACCCAACCCATGTACGTGGGTTTTTTCTTTTTTTCTTGTCGGTCGAGTAGGCTAAATGATGTTCTTTAAATTTCCACTGAGGATGGATACCCACTAATTTTTTCATTTTTTTTTAGGTACATCGAAAAATAATTTCTCCATATGTTTTACTACTCTATTTACAATTAGAGTTCTAATTCTCACTCTCTCTCATCCTCTCACTACAGCAATGGTGATTTGCGATGGTGGCAATCTAGCGGCGACAAGATTGTGACTATCAATCAAAAACGCGCAATTAATCATAACCAAAATATGGAATTGAAGAAAAAAATGTACAAAATTTCAATTAAGGTGATCACTAGTTAAGATGAAAATTGGGAAATTCAATCTAAGGTTGCCATCAAATTAGAGAGAAATCCAATAAAACAATTGCAGAAGATATTGAAATAAGAAAATTCATTCTATAAATGTAAATAAAAATTAAATAATAAAAAAAGAAGAAGATGGAAATGAGGGCAACAACTCACCTTCAGATTATCGAAGATCAATTAATAGAGAGGAGAAGGAGATACATTAAATTAAACAAAATTAAAAAAGAAGATGAATTTTTTTTTAAAGAATAGAATTTTTCGAAATAAATTTAAAAAATTCTAAATATACATAAAATTTGACAGGAATAATATGACAATGTTAACTAATGTATATTTGATTTTGTTGTTGAGCCAAATAAATTAAAATGAGATTGAATGTATATTTAGCTTTGGTTGTAAATCTAAAAAAAAAAATTAAAAAAAATGTCAAGTTAGGTTGGGGAAAATCCAAACCCATTAGAAGATGGGGACGGTCGTACCTATGGGGAATGGGGAAAAATAATTATAGGGGAATGGGGACGGGAATTAATATCCACCCCATTGCCATCCCTAGTGAAAACATATGGAGAAATTATTTTCCCATGTACCTAAAAAAAAAATAAAAAACATATGGGGAAATTAGTGGGTACCTATCCCCAGTGGAGATTTAAAGAACGTCACTTACCTTACCCGAAAGGCAGGAAAAAAGGAGAAAACCTATGTATTTGGGTTGAGTCTCCATGGATACCCCACAGGATAGGTTATCCATTGCCATTCCTAGTAAATCGAAGTCACATGAGAATAGCAATCAATGAAAGTGACAAACCTCCGATAACCAGAATCAGACAAAACATGAGATGGACCCCAAATATCAGAATGAATAACCATGAAAGGAAGAAGACTTCTTTTATTAAAATGAGAATAACAAGAACATTTATGTTTAGCAAACTCACAAGCATCACAATGAAAATTAGTCTTATGACAATCCTTGACTAAAGTAGGAAAACATTTCGCTAAAACAAAAATAGAAGGATGATCTAAACGCCTATGCCACTAGTGTAACAGAAGAAGGGCGGAAGTGTCAGTCGCTTAAAGAGCCTAGTGAGAAGAGCCAAGGGAAGGAAGTCCAGTATTCAAAAAGTACAAGCCCCTATGTGCTTTACCATTGCCAATTGTTCTCCTCGTACCCAGTTCCTGGAAAACACAATGAGGGATAAAAAGTTATAGAACAGTTTAGCGAATTTGTAAGATGACTAGCAGAGAGTAAATTAGTAGAAAACTAGGGAACATGAAGAATAAAATAAATAGAAATCAGGGGAGAGCAATGAACACATCCTATCCCAAACACAGAAGATAAAGACCCATCAGCAACTCTTACTTTATCCTTGCCAGAACAAGGAGAGTAAGAATGGAAAAGATAAGACAAACCTGTCATGTGGTCAGCAGCACCGGAACCAATGACCCAAGGACATGAAAGGGAAGAAGGCGCACTCAAAGCACTCATAGAAATACCTGTGGATGCAAAGTTGGAAACCAAGGGAGGATCAGAAGTAGGAGCAGAGAAATCAACGATCAGAAGCCTGAGTGAGCAACTCATCATAGGAAAAGGTGGCAGAATCTCCCGGGGTGCTAGTGGAGGCCTCAGAGAGATTGGCCTGAGAACAAACAGAGCCACCACGACCACTAGTACCACCACGGGCACTACCATGCCCTCAAAGAGGACGACCATGCAACTTCCAACAATGTTCCTGATCATGCCAGTCTTTGCCACAATAATCGCATGTAATCTGACTACGATCAATACTACCACATTTATCCCCAGACTTGGAGAAGGAGTCATCCTTGAGAGCAGAAGAATCGACCAAGGCAGAGCGATCTTGGGGAGGCTAATGAACCATAGCACTACGCCTACTCTCTTCCTGCTGAACATAAGCATACATCTCACGTACAGTGGGAAAAGGATCGTGACTGAGAATCTGAACTCGAATCTGATCATACTCAATGTTGAGGCCAGCAAGGAAATCATAGACCCTCTCCTTGGATACCATCTGCTGAAAGGTAGTAGCATCTTGGGAACGAATAGCTTGGAAATTTTTGTAATAATCCAGTTCTTGCCACAAGCTACTTAACTCGGCATAGTACTCAGCAATGGACCTATCCTTCTAATCAAACCCCCACATTTTCTTTCGCAACTCATAGGCCTAAGCATCGTTGCCACACCGGAAATACATTTGAGCAACAGCAGTTCATATCTCATGAGCAGTATCCATCAAAACAAAAGAGCGACTAATACTGGGATGAATAGAATTAATGAGCCAAGTCATGACAAGAGCATTCTCCTTAAGCCGCTTATCTCGGGTTGATCCATCCTTATTAGGAGCCGTGGTAACTCCCTTGATGTAACCAAACATGCCACGAGCAGTAATAGCCAATTGAAAAGAATGCAACCAAACCAAGTAATTAGTGCCATCCAACTTGACTGATGTAAGCTAAAGAGAGAAATGTTCACCAAGAGGGACGTTGGGACTGAACTCTTTCACTTCACTACTTACAAGGGTCTTACCATCATCAGCCATGGCCTAAACAATGTGAGCACCCAAAGAATAATCCCGCCACAACCCAACAGCAACAAAGATAGGGCAAAAGAACAATCACACTGAAGCAGGAGACCAAAAAACAAGCCTGTGGAGACCCAGAAACAATCAACCGAAGCACCGAGGAGCCAAAAATCAATCAAACACCATCCAGATATAGCAACCAATGGCAAAGAAGCCTAGAAAGGCCCTAGTCGACTATTAGAGAAGGCAGCCTAAGGGTTGGATCGAAACAAAAACAACCAAAAGGCAGAAATAAATAAATAATAATAATAATAATAATAATAATAATAATAATAATAATAATAATAATAAATAAATAAATAAATAAATAAAAAATAGGCCTATTTTTCCAAAAAATTAAGAAAATTGGAAAAAGTAGGCAACCAAGAACAAAAATTTTTGAAAATTTTTCTGAGAACTTCCCTACCCTAGTCGATCATGGTAGGATTTTCTTTTTTTTCTTTTTTTTTTTTTTGGCGACAGTGAACAGAAGGAAAAAAATAAATAAAATAAAAAATAAACAAATAGAAGAACAAAAAATAAGAACCTGCTCTGATACCAGATTAAAACTGTAGCATAATAGTTGCGTGTGTGTGTGAGAGAGAGAGAGATAAAGAGATTTGCTGGAAGAGGAGGCACAAAACCTGTTAGATTTGTTACCTCACTAAGCACTTGTATTTATAATAATAAGAGAATAAGTACAATGACACTTATACCCTCATACATGCTGTAATGGTTATTTCTTATATATTAGATAAGTACTTTTTTGTTGAAACTTTTCAAAGGCTTGCAGATTTTGATAATTTCCTTTACAATAGCCCAAGTGAATGCTTGTGTTTCTTATTCACATGTTATTCCAATAGTCATTTTTGCATTGTTATATTTTGCTTAGTGTGTACTGAACTACATTCACTTGTTTAATAATTTTCTTTCTCTTTGGCACTTAGTAGATGGAGCAGCGGATCATCAGAGTTGAGTCCCGTCTAATAAAGTAGAGGTCAATTGCCATCAAATTCTTTTGGTGTGCAAGTGAGAAGTTTCTCAAGATGCACCGTTGGACCCAAAGTGATGCAAACTGGAGTGTTAGAATAGATGAAACCATATTAAAGCTTATTTTGCTGGAAAATAGAGCTTCATGTACTCAACTTACAAGTTTGCTCACACTTATAAGCAAAGGTTTGTCTTTTATCAGTTTTTAATTGGAGTGAAACTCTTAATAAGGGAAATCTGAATTTTTTTATTTTCTGTTTTTGTAGATTGTTTGTGCATAATATTTAGTTAAATTATGTTGAAATCTTGGAACATCTATATCAAGTTTGTTTTTTATGATTCTCTCTTAGTTATAGATGTTTCCAGTCATGCATTTTTTCCTTCATTTCGAATCCTCAACATTGAATGGTTATGTGCTCTATCATTTTGTGTTTGAAAACTTGTTGGTGTATATGACCTTGCTACGAACACGTGGTCTTAGTGTAAGTTTCTGAATAATAATTTGTATATTCAATTGTCTATAATACAAAGAGTACAACCGAATTATATAGACCTAATGTAAAAAAAGAAATAAGAATAAACCTATATTCTTACAATCAATCTAGTATTCACACAATCAATCTAATATATTTATATAATTAGCATAATATTCTCACACTTCCGCTCAAACTCAAGGTGTTTTAGGAGAAAACACTGAGAGTTTGCTAAGAAGGAACTGAAAACTAGCAGTAGTGTGAGTCTTAGTAAAGAAGTAAGCAAGTTGAAGTGCCGAAGAGACGAAAGGAAACGAGATGGAGCTTGACTGCAGATGCTGATGCATGAAATGACAATCAATTTCAATGTGCTTTGTTCGTTCATGGAAGACATTGTTATGAGCAATCTGAATAGCACTGCGATTGTTACAATAAAGAGAGGTCGGAGAAGACTAAGTACACCCAAATCAGATAAGAGAACGAAGCCAAACAATCTCAAGAGGCATGAGCCATAGCATGGTGCTCAACCTCGATAGTAGAATGGGCAACAAACAGTCTATTTCTTGTTTTTCCAAGAAATCAAGATATCATCAAGAAACATGCAGAAGTTAGAAATAGACTTGCGATCAGTAATATCACCAGCACAATCAGAATCCGCATAGGCCACCAAGTCTAAAGAGGAAGTGGAGGACAACAGTAAGCCCTGAAATATAATACCCCTTGAAGATAGCGAATAATGCAAACCAAAACAGCCCAATGTATCGAATGAGGAGCAGAAACAAACTGGTTATATATTTTACATTGCCCAATGTGTCGAGCGGTGAAAGTTGCGCTCGAGCGATCAGTTTATATGTTTCGCACTATCTTTAGTCACATCGCTCGAGAGGCGAAATGTCTGCTCGAGCGACCTGCGTGATCTTGTTTTCTATAAAGTGCATTGTTCACTATTTCTAAGGTTAGGGCCATCTAGATTTTCAGAGAGGAACGCGATACAAAGTGTTATTTATTAGAGGGTTTTTTTTTATGAGTGTTCCCTTGATAATTTAAGAGTGATCAATGAATCCGTGAGCTTCATATCAATATCATCAATGGTTTGTTTGTTTTCATTTATTCACAAAAGAGAGAGTTGTTCTTCGGTGGGTTCTAGAGAACTTGGGCCTGAAGCTTTGGTGGATTCTGGAGTGGCTCATCGTCGTGGATTTAACATCAACGTTGTGGATTCAACGTTGGACAAGACAATTTTGAGGTGAAGACGGTGGTGGAAGAGACACATTGGAGTCGGTTCAATTCAGGCATGGATTCGTTAGGTAATTGAGAGTACACTTGTGTAATTCTTTTTTTGTTTTCTTAGTGGATTATTTTGTGCCTTCAGTTCATAGTTTTTTTATCACAATTGGAGGCACTCCAATTGTGATTTTTTCCACATTAAATCGTTATGTCAATCTGTTATGATTGTTTGATTGCGAGTGTTATTTATTGTTTTAAATTGGAACATAATCACAAAATCAAAATCTCGGGATTTTTAGATTTTTCACCTTAGATTTATGTTGGAGATGTGCATTAAAAGCAATACCTTCTCAATTCTGGACTGAGTTCGAAGAAACAAATAGGTATGGAATTAAAAATAGGAAGAGACCTATTTCCATAAAAACTTAGAAACATGAATTAATTTGTGGATATAATTTTGGCAAATTTAAACATGTTGAAACAAGATATATTATTTTTGAAAAAGAACTTTTAGCAATAAAACTTGCTTTAAAAAGATTCCGCATATATCCTGCTCCTTAATGCTTTACTGTTAGAACAGACAATCAAGTAGTAAAAGATTTTTTAGTTAATAAGAAAAATATTGAAGAGGGCCGCTGACTTTGATGGTATAATGAAATTGCTACATATACTTTTGAAGTTGAACATTTGAAAGGATCTAATAATTTTCCTGCAGATTTTTTAAGAAGAAATCACTAAACCAGTGTTTTCTCTTTTCAGCCATTAACAAGGGTAAACAGCCCGCTGAGTCCAATAAACAATGAGTGACAATTGCCAAAAAAGCAATCCCCAAAACCAACAAAAAAAGTTTGTTGTTTTTTCATGTAGACAACCTAAAATTTACACAAGTTAGATTGCAATGTGCAAGTTATGGGATTCCCTAGAGCTTGTTATCAAGCATATGACAGTATGACAAAAGCTAAAAAGGCTTTCTATAGCGCTCCATCAATGCCTATTTTTTAGCAGCAGTAGCAAACCAATCCAGTACCTTTTCAATTTTATAAATCTAAACCAAATGTATATGAAATTAAAGACTTTTTTAATCCTGATATTCCCAGAAAAATTTATAATGGATTAAATGGTGTGTGGAAAACCTACATTTTCAAAAAAAAAAAAAAAAAGGTTTTAGATTATATATGTCGAACTTATCATTTCCATTAGTGGAACAAACCACTAAAATCAATGAGTTACAAAAATTTTGTTTCCAACTCATTAAACAAATGAAGCGGGATCAAGATTTTAAATTTGAAAAAATAAGTATTTTTCTTCAAATTTCTAAATTCATAAACCATGAATATTCAGATCCTTCTTTTGAAACAATTAAAAGAATTTGTCTTTCTGAAAAAGTAAAACAATTCTTCCTTGTGAAATTTTTAGACTCATTAAAGATAAAGTAGAAGACCATTGTGAAAGAATTAAACAAATTCTTTCCAAATCAATTAATAAGATTAATTTACAAGATGATATTCCAAAAACCACATTATTTTTAGATACCCAAGAATGGTTTTATGAAGATAATGATTGGAGGGTCTTTGAAGAAATTGATTGGGGAATAACTAATCAAGTTATTCTTCAAAGTTCTCATCCTATACAATGGAAAGATTTTCCAGAGATGATTAAGGCAATACTCTCAAAAGTAATTGTGGGGATGTATTTTCTAAATACCAACACGTGGCAAGGTGACGCCGACGTGTCAGCCGAGATGCCACGTGTCCAGGTTGTGACGCCGAGGTTATCTCGGCAAGGCCGAGGTTATCTCCGAAGATATCGGAATCCGAGATAAATGGATAAAAGATAAGGGACAGGAGTTCTAGAGTAAAGAGGAGACTTAGCTAAGATAAGGATAATACTTTTAGGGAGTTTATCCTTATCTCTTCAGGAATCCAAAGTAAGCACTGAATTGGAATCCATAGAAGTCAGGCTTCTAGTAGGACTTGGATTGAGTAAACTATAAAAGAGAGGCACTCCCGTGGGTCTAAGGTACGCAACTTTATACTTTGAATAATAAGTTTAGCACTTGATTATCTTTGAGAGATATACTGACTTGATCGTCGGAGTGGCCCCGGGTGGAAGAGCCACCGCCGGAGCCTTTTCTTTCTGTTACTGGTTTGCTAAAGCCATCTATTTTGCCGGTGCTCTCTAGCTAATTACTAGGTGGGCAGTGTGGTCAGAAAATTACTCACATAATTTGGCGCCGTCTGTGGGAACTTAGAAGAATAAATGGCCAGTAACGGACAGAGGGAAAACATTGGGGGCGACACTCCTGCTGGGAGTGGCAGACCAATTGACCTTGACGTTGAATGAGACAACCACAATACAGAAACTCATGGCTAGGGCCACGGAGAGAAAGACGTCGGCCAGGAGAACGACGCTTCGAAGAGGACAGACCAAAGCAAGTATTATAACGAAGATAACCTTCAGATATGGAGGGATAGGTGTCTACGAAGGGATGAGGAAGTAAAAGACTTGGCAAACAAGTTGGCAGACCTACAGTCAGTGGTCAACTTCATGATGCAAAATAATGTCATGTAGCCACCATACCCGCTGCAGGATACGCCAATGCCAGCAACTAATACCCAGAAGGGAGGAGGAAGAACAATCCCCGAAGTCCCTCAGCACACCAGGAGCGGAAAGCACTCTCACCGACCTTCCAGGGAAGGCGAACGAGAGGAGCCGAGACGAGAAGAGTCCCGAAGAACGTATCACACGAAGGATCCAGAGCCCAAAGAACATCGGCATGTTCAAGGGCAGGTGCTTTGCTTTGACACAACACATGGAGAGAGATCGAAACGAGCCCACCACGAGGCCGAAAGTAGTGTGCCGAAGAGATTGAAATCCAGAGATAGCCGAGCTCCAGGAAGGAGTAAAGAAGACTTGAGAGATTACCTCAAGAGGAGGCAACAGAATGCTGAAGCCGAGGTAACTTCCCCGGTTAAGCTGAGGACACCATTCTCGGTGGAACTGGACAAATTCCAAGCACCAAAGCGATTCAGTATGTCGAGATTCCAAATATATAATGGTAAGACAGATCCGAACTTCCACGTCGGGCTATACCTGAATTCGATGGCATTATATAGTGGGAACGAGCCGTTGCTCTGCAAAGTGTTCCCCTCGTCCTTTGGGGAAATTGCATCAGATTGGTTCCATAAACTACCAAAGGGAAGCGTAAAGACTTGGGAAGGCCTGGCTGAAATGTTTGGGGCCAGGTTTGTAACAAATAAACTACAACCCTTGAGGGTCGACGCACTGATGGCTTTGAAGATCGCCAAGGATGAAGGCCTTAGGGCCTATGCAAAAAGGTATTACGAGGTGTTCAATCGAATACCTGATTGCAACCAAGAGGTGGCGGTCGTGTCCTTCAAGAACGGCCTAAAAGATGACTGCCCACTACGGAAATCTTTGGCAAAAACATTGCCAAAAAGCATGGAAGAACTCATGGCGAGAATAGAGAAGTACGCCAGGGCCGAGGAGGATACGTCGGGAAATAAAGAAACAAAGCATGAGAAAGGAAACAGCTCGCCGAAGCGAAGCCGAGGCAACAATGGACCAACCAAACAAGAAACAGAATTGAGGGGTAAACAGGCAGTAACAACTATATTTCGAGTCCCGATCCACAAAGTCTTGGATCAAATACGAAACCAACCCTATTTCAGAGCTCCAGCAAGAGCACCAGGGGAATTTATGGGAAAAAACGTTGGTAGGCGTTGTGCTTACCACAATGAAGAAGGGCACCCAACTCAGGGTTGTACAGCCCTAAAAGCACACTTAGAAGACTTGGTAAGGCAAGGCCATCTGAGGGACCTTGTTGATGAGGCCAGGACAAGAGAAGAACAGGCAAGATTACCTCAAGCACCAGCAGCTCCGCCTCCCCCAGCACAACAACCACAGGCAGGAGGACCACGGGTGGTTAATGTAATTCACTCAAAGGTAAACGAAAGCGACATTCGGGGAGAAACCCAAAGAGTAAAATGCCTGCAGCACGTGAACCAGGTCGGACATAAAAGACCTCGGCCTGAAGAGTGCCGAGGACCGATGATAGCCTTCACTGAAGCTGACCTAGAGATGGTCCAGCATCCGCATAATGATGCCTTGGTAGTATCCCTCCAGATTGGGGAGTGCCAAGTGAAACGCATCCTAATAGATCAAGGAAGCTCTTGTGACATCATGTACGTTAGATGTTACAAAGAGCTAGGCCTTCACCCAGACGACATGGAACAATCGAATGGCCCGATGATCGGCTTCAATGGAACGCCGACGTGGCCACTGGGCGCAACAAGCTTGGAATTACAAGCTGGCACTAAGAAGATCAGGACAGAATTCATGGTGATTGACACACCTTCACCATATAACATCATCTTGGGAAGACCATGGTTGCAGGCAATGGGGGCAGTTCCCTCAACATTGCATCAACTACTGCGGTTCCCAACAAAGCATGGGATTGAAGAAGTCAGAGGAGATCAACTGCAGGCAAAAAGTTGCTCCATGGCAGCAATGAAGTCTACTTGCAGCGTTCGAGAGCCAAAAGAGGCAGAAATCGAAGATGAGGACATGGAAGTACTAGAAGACATCGGCAAAGAACCAGCCGAGAAGAGCGAAGAGACACTAAAGAAAATCCTCGTCCAGGATGGGGATGAAGAACGCTTCTTTCTTCTCGGCACGGGCTTAGCCAAAGAAGAGGAAAGAGAGCTGGAAGCTTTTCTAAGGACAAACATTGAGGTGTTCGCCTGGACACCTTATGAGATGCCTGGCATTGACCCCGAGGTCACGTGCCACAAACTGAACGTCGACAAGTCGGCCAAGCCTGTGATACAGCGAGCCAGAAGACCGACGTTGATGCACGTCGAAGCAGTAGAAGAGGAAGTAGACAGACTTCTGGAGGCCAGGGCCATTAGAGAAGTCAATTATCCGACATGGCTGTTAAACACTGTCGTAGTAAAAAAGAAGAACGGTAAGTGGAGGGTCTGTGTAGACTTCACAAGCCTGAACAAAGCCTGTCCCAAAGACAGCTTTCCTCTACCCAAGATTGACCAGTTAGTAGACGCCACATCTGGGCATGGAAGGATGAGTTTCCTGGATACTTACCGAGGGTACCACCAAATAGCCATGTACCCCCCAGATGAAGAAAAGACAGCATTCATCACCCCAAAAGGCCTATACTGTTACAGAGTAATGCCTTTTGGATTGAAGAACGCGGGAGCAACTTACCAAAGGCTCGTAACCAAGATATTTAAACACCTGATAGGTAAAACAGTAGAAGTCTACATTGATGACATGGTCATGAAGACCAAGGAATCTAAGGGTCATCTTGTCGACCTAAAAGAGGTCTTTGATATTCTCAAAACATATCGGCTCCGACTCAACGCATCGAAGTGCGCGTTTGGAGTTGGATTAGGTAAGTTTTTGGGGTACCTGGTAACAAGAAAGGGGATTGAAGCCAGCCCAGACCAAATCAAGGCCATCCTAGAGCTAAAGAGCCCGACGTCAGCAAAACAGGTTCAGATGCTTACTGGCAGGGCTGCAGCCCTAAACAGATTCATCAGCAGGAGCTCAGATAAGTGCAGACCTTTCTTCAACCTGGAAAAAAAAGCCACAGACTTCCTATGGACAGAAGAATGCGAGGCCGCTTTGACCGACCTGAAGAAGTACTTGACCACAACTCCAGTTCTTTCCAATCCAGAACCAGGGGAAGAACTGTTTTTGTACTTAGCAGTTTCAGAACACGCAGTCAGTGCAGTACTAATCCGAGAAGAAAAAGGGGAGCAAAAGGCTGTCTATTATGTAAGCAAAACCTTGGCCGATGCAGAAACAAGGTACCTATCACTAGAAAAACTAATGTTGGCCTTAGTAATGGCTTCAAAGAAACTGAACCATTACTTTCAAGCCCACAAGATTATAGTGCTAACAGAGCACCCACTGAAATCCTTGTTACAACAAGGAGACTTGACTGGAAGAATAGCAAGGTGGGCAGTGGCCTTAGGCCAGTATGACCTGGAGTTCAAGCCGAGAACAGTAATTAAGGGACAAGTCTTGGCCGACTTCGTGGCCAAAATCATGCCGGAATCCATCGAACATCGGGTTCCGTTGAGCCAAGATGAACGATGTCCAAGCAAACAAGGGGAATCCCAGCCTAAGGCAAAAGAGCAAAGGAAGGAAAAACTCAGACCCTACAGCATCTACATCGGTGACTCATTCAGACCGTTTGTCGATGAAAGCTCGAACCGACAAGGAGCGCGGGCAGAAGTACTGCTGATATCTCCAGATAGAGAAATAATAGAAAAGTCCATCCGTTTAGGGTTCAAGGCCTCAAACAATGAAGCAAAATACGAAGCATTAATTGCAGGGCTAAAACTGGCAGCAGCAGCAGAAGCAGATGAGGTAATTGTTTTTTGTGATTCACAACTTATTGTTAACCAGTCAACAGGAGAATTTGCAGCCAGAGACGAAAGGATGTCTACATATGCAAAAGAGGTCATCAGATTAGTAGCCCTATTTCAGAACTGTCGACTACTCCAAGTTAGCCGAGATGACAACACCCACGCCGACGCATTGGCTAACCTGGCAAGTTCAATGCAGACTGGAAAAACAAGGATAATTATGATCGACTATATGTCGGGCCCAAGCATAGAACCACAGAACACAGAGTAGGAATCAATGTGTGTGGACATCGGGCCAAGCTGGATGGATACAATTGTTGCATTCCTGAAAGAAGGAAAACTGCCTGAAGATCGTAAAGAGGCACACAAAGTCAGATTGAAATCAACAAGATTCAGGCTGACAGCAGATGGACACCTCTACAGAAGGTCCTTTACTGGACCCCTTTTAAGGTGCGTACACCCTTTGCAGGTTGAAGATTTCCTATATGAAATTCATGAAGGAATTTGTGGAAGCCATGCTGGGGGCAAATCATTAGCCCACAGGGCCATTACCCAAGGGTATTGGTGGCCCTACATGCAAAAGGATGCTGAAGCCTACGTGAAGAAGTCTGAACAATGCCAAAAGTTTGCACCTTTGATACATCAACCAGCTGCTGACCTAAACCCAGTATCCAGCCCTTGGCCGTTTGCTCAATGGGGCATGGATCTTGTTGGACAACTTCCCCAAGCAACTGGGCAGAGAAAATACTTGCTGGTAGCAACAGATTACTTTACGAAGTGGATAGAGGCAGAACCTCTTGCCAAAATCCGAGATGTGGACGTCAAGAACTTTATATGGAGAAACATCATCACCAGATTTGGGATTCCAATAGCAATAGTTGCCGACAACGGAACACAGTTTGATAGCAAACTCATCAAGAACTTTTGTGCGAAATTCAAGATCAAGAATTACTTTTCAACACCAAGTTTTTCCCAAAGTAATGGGCAAGCAGAAGCATCCAACAAAGTAATTTTGGATGGAATAAAGAAGAGGTTGCAGGTAGCAAAAGGAAAGTGGGTAGACGAATTGCCCAACGTACTTTGGGCATATCGGACTACGCCGAGAAGATCAACAGGAGAATCCCTCTTTGCCATGGCTTATGGCACAGAAGCAGTCATCCCATTGGAAGTCGGCATCCCAGGGATCCGAACCCAGGGAGTTGAGAATGGAACTAATAACATACTGTTAGCCTGAGATCTTGATCTGTTAGAAGAAAGAAGAAAGAAGACTGCAATACAGCTTACAGCATACCAGCAACAGCTTGCCAGAGCTTACAACAAGAAGGTTAATCCGAGGGATTTTCAGATCGGCAACTTAGTCTTGAGAAAAGTCGTCGGCAACAAGAAGGATCCCAGAGAGGGCAAGCTTGGCCCAAACTGGGAGGGACCCTATAGAATCACTTCGGTATTAGGCAATGGGGCCTATCGACTCGAAGATAATGAGGGCAAAGCATTGCCTAGACCATGGAACACTTGTAATCTGAAATTTTTCTATCATTAGATGTTCCTTGTTATTTTTTCAACGTCATCAATAAAATTATAGCAGAATTCCTCTACACTGATAAAAGATGCGCAATATTATTTCTGAACAATGAGAACCCAAGTGGAACTCAGGTTCACATTGGGGGCAAAGAGAAGACGAATATGCTTAGCACTTGTTAAAATTTGTAGCAATTTACAAGTTGAAGTTAAGCTGATTCCTTATCTTCACTTGTTGAAATTTGTAGCAATTTACAAGTTGAAGTTAAGTCGAGATTATTCCTTATCTTCACTTGTTGAAATTTGTAGCAATTTACAAGTTGCAGTTAAACCGATATTACTGTTTCTCTTCACTTGTTGAAATTTGTAACAATTTACAAGTCGAAGTGAAGCCGAGGTCATTGCTTAAACCCTTATAGCAATCTACAGGTTGGTTAAACCTAAAGAAGATGCTTAACACTTGTTGAAATTTGTAGTAATTTACAAGATGACGTTAAGCCGACATATGATCATCTGTTGAAATTTGCAGCAATTTACAGGTTGAAATAAAAGCTAAGTATACTGTTTAAACACTTATTGAAATTTGTAACAATTTACAAGTAGATCATTGTTTAGCACTTGTTATAACTTGAGAAATGTTTGCAAAGATAGCATTGAATAGTATATGCTTGTTGAAATTCATGAAAAGTTTGCAGGTCAGTATCCTGTCGAAGTAAAGCTTGTAGTTACTACACCCAAGGTCTTTAACCCCGAGAAGATTACACAAGGGAGGCAAAGTATGAAAAGCATGCCAAATATTCTAAGTACAGAACCATGCAGAAGCAATCAAGAGAAAATAAAGACTAAAGCATTCAGAGAAAAACAGTTGCAGTTGTGTACAAAGAAGGCACTACGGCCTAACCAAAAGCAAATTGCTCAGCAGTAACAAAGATAGGCACATCGGCCACAAAAGGAAGCTTACATTGTCCAGAAAACAGAAAAGTAAAAAAGTTCAAACAAAGAAAGACATTGGAGTCAGGCTCCTTCAGCATCAACAGCTGGATGGCTGGAACCTCGGAGGATTCTGGTGGAACCACCTCGGCAATCTTTTCCGCCGCCAACTCGGCGTCAATTTCGGCGAGTATTTGATCAAGACTTCTATCGACTGGAGGAACATCAGATGATGCTTGCTCAGGAGTGGTCTCCTTGATAACCTCCTCATCCTCTTCATGAGTCAAGTCTAGGACTTGATCATCCTGAGGAGGGAACTTGGTCTCACTAGCATCTTTAGGCTTCCTTACCAAAGCCTCATCATCATCCTTATCCTCATCCTCAGATTCAGACTCAGATTCATCTTCAGTTTGGCTTGGCGGTGGAGGTGGAGGAAATGGAAGAGGAATAGCGTCGGCTTGGCGCAGTGGTGAATTGTCAAAAAGATTAAGTTTCTTTGCAAGGGCCATCCAACCAAGGGAGAAGCCCCTGTTGCACGCCTGCCTAACTTGTAGCTTGTATTCCTCTATAACATCGGCCATTCCTTGAGCATAGGCCTTTTCATCGGCCGCTTTGATTTCGGCATCTTTAGTAGATAAGGCCTCTTGAAGTTCCTTTTCGGCTTGGTCCTTTTTGTCCTCGGCCTCTCTCTTCTCGGCCTCGGCGACCTTCTTAATAGCCTCGGCAGATTCGCCCTTTTCTTCTGCTAGGGTTTGGGCTTTGGTGGCAGCCTCAGCCTGGTCTTCAAGCTTCTTCATCTTTGTTAGAAAAGTTTTGTTTTCCTTTTTTGAGGCAGAAACCTCCCGCCTCATATCGGCCAACTTCTCCCTTGTTTCAAAAGCTTGCATGGAGAGAGAATGGGCATGTTGAATGGCCTGAAAGAACCCAAGGGAAAAGTTATTACACAAACTTTACAAATATAGAAAAAGAGGCAGAAAGACAAGTTGCCAAATGGGGGAACTTACTTGTACAAAACGTTGGAGCATGAGGGCGTAGTTCTCGTACTCGCTCATCTTGGCATTCCGCTCAAGATCGCCAGGAAGGAGAACCGCAGTACTGAGTGCCACGCCGACATTGATGTCATCGGCACTGTCACAGGCTAGAACAGGCTTATCGTCCAGGGTGATTTCAGGCACCCAGGGGACTCTTGGTATTTTGGAACCCAAGGTCGTCGCAGACGATGACCTCGGCTTCTTTGATTGAGTGGACTCTGATGGCTGTGTTTCAGCAGATCTTTTTGTGGGAACGGAAGGCGTCTTCTCACTCTCAGCCAGTTTGGATATAGGTAAAGTGTCCTCAGATTCAACCTGAGTCACTTTAGTCTTTGGCTGGGCTTTCTTGGTTCTCTTCAGCTTTGGTGGGGGCATGGTTTGCGTCGGCTGAGCGTCAACGTCCGTAGGAAGGTCGGCTAGGAGATCTTGGGCAACAGGCTTCGGGCAACCCATCTCAGCAGTTTTGACAAGTCGTCGCCGACGTTTTCTTTCCGATATTGGGATTAACTATAGGGCTGAAGTGGATGGTTGATCGGCTGGATCAGAGGTTGACCCTTGGTCAGTCCGAGATGTTGATGCAGTTTGTAGAGTGGTAGCAGAGGGAGGAGATAAGCTCTTCTTCTTTCTTTTCGGGACGTCGGGCAGTGTGGACTTGTACGTCGGAATAAAATTCAGTAACAATGGAGCCTTGCGCTTTTGGATTGGCAGATCTAGGAGCCTCTTTAAGTCTTTGCCTAGAAAGTAGGACTGGCAAAAATCCTTTGGTGGCTTGCGAACATCTACAAGAAGAACAAGACATTAGAAACAGACAAAGTATTGAAGACTTGAACAGAAACAACTAAGTATTGACGCTAGGCTCTTACCCTTGCCCTCTTTAACTGTTCGAGGAAGAGGGTATAGATGGACATCCTCGTCTGGGGCAAACTCCCAATTTCCAGAGGCAATGAAGTAGTCATCTCCATCCCCCTTGTTGGAGTGTGGGAGGTCGGCTACGATTTTGAACTTGGTGGACCTCGGCTTGAGGTAATAGACGAAACCTTTTTCTTTTAAGCTTAGGGCGCACATGGTATAACAATATTAGATATCGGCAAGGGTGATCCTAACGTTCTCCTGCCTAGCTAGTGCTATGATACCATTAATCACTCGATAGGAGTTGATGGTAAGTTGCATGGGGTTCAACCTATAGTGGTGGAGAACTTCGCGAAAAAGGGGATTAAGTGGAAGTTGGAGTCCACATTCAGTAAAGGCTACAATAGGAAAGGGCATCGTATTGTCTGTAGGCATGATGGAATCGTCATTCCCAGCTAGCCTAAGGTGAACATCGGCTGGAATGGAGAACTCTTCCCTAAAGTATTCGAGTTTGGTTTGGGTATTTACCCTATGTCTCCACATACCCATGATTTCGGCGTAAAGAAATTTGATTACCAAAAGAAGATGTTCTTAAAGGGTTATTGGAACCTCGGCGAAACTCTAGGTATATTCTGGTAAGGATTATTTCAGTTTTTTCCTAAGAATTGATAGGTTCTATACACAAATCCCAAACCTAAATCTATGAAGGCAAAGATTGAAAGCAAAAATTGAAGGTAGAGATCTGGCAAGGACACAAAAAACAGAAAACAAAGGCGAAGTTTTAGAATCAAGAACAGGGATGGGTTATCAAGAACATGAAGAATACGAGAAATAAAGGACCAAGATCAGTGGCAAAAATACAGTGAAGTGGTGAAACAGTGCAAGTGTTCAAGACATGAACAAAATCGTGGAATAGACGTATCTGGATAAATAATCCAACAAATTAAATGTTTGAGCAAGGCAGTAATAACAGGAGATTCCAGAAATGGTCAAGAATTGAAAACAGAAGGAACAGTTGCTTACCAGAAAAAATGAAGCCGATGTGAGGACTGCCGAAGTCAGTCGGTAGTTACAGATGTAGCAGAACGATGAAAGTTCCACCAGGAAGACAAATGCAGAGCTTGGAGCTTCAGCAATGGCGGATTCGAAAGAACAAGTTTTAGAGAGAGAAAAGCAAATAAATCAAATACAAAGGTAAGGAAAGAAAGAGGGAAAAAAACAAAGTTTTGTTAAAAACTTGAAACGGCGGCAAAATAGAGCAATTAATACGCCTAGAACATCGCATACGTCAGACGGCACAGACAGATTAAGACGGCTTACAAGCTCGTCACAGGCACGGGCCAATAAAGATGAAACATGTGCAGGAAACGGTTGAGAAGTGATGCATGACAGCTCATGCGCGTGAGAAAGTTCATTTGAGTTCTTGTTTTTGAAAAACGAGACATATTGACTTGACATGAATGATCTTGGCTGAAGAGTTCTTACGCCGAGGTACTGGAAGGAAAATATAGATATAGGTTCCATCACCTCAGAATACCGAGATAATAGAACCTAGGGGGCAGTTGTGGGGATGTATTTTCTAAATACCAACACGTGGCAAGGTGACGCCGACGTGTCAGTCGAGATGCCACGTGTCCAGGTTGTGACGCCGAGGTTATCTCGGCAAGGCCGAGGTTATCTCTGAAGATATCGGAATCCGAGATAAATGGATAAAAGATAAGGGACAGGAGTCCTAGAGTAAAGAGGAGACTTAGCTAAGATAAGGATAATACTTTTAGGGAGTTTATCCTTATCTCTTCAGGAATCCAAAGTAAGCACTGAATTGGAATCTAAAGAAGTCAGGCTTCTAGTAGGACTTGGATTGAGTAAACTATAAAAGAGAGGCACCCCTGTGGGTCTAAGGTACGCAACTTTATACTTTGAATAATAAGTTTAGCACTTGATTATCTTTGAGAGATATACTGACTTGATCGTCGGAGTGCCCCCGGGTGGAAGAACCACCGCCGGAGCCTTTTCTTTCTGTTACAGGTTTGCTAAAACCATCTATTCTGCCGGTGCTCTCCAGCTGATTATTAGGTGGGCAATGTGGTCAGAAAATTACTCACACAGTAATAAAAAATTACAAATGGAGCAAATATTTCACTTTTTTGATTGCCAGCAGCATTGGATGGCGTTGGTACTTAAAAAAGACTGAAGAATCAGAATTGGCTCATGAAGGACCATTAATAAATTCAAAGGGAGAGGTCATTAATCCTTATGAACTAATTAATGTCTTATGTCCTGAACATTATTGGGTAGACAACCTAATATTGTTGTCCCAAGTGGCACAAATCATAAAAGGTTGCAGTGAATTGCGTTTCATGGTAACTGATAGAAGAAGACTATTTGTTACTATGAAACCAATTTCATATACAAGAACTACTACACAACAGAGTGAAACAGAAGATTTTCTCAACAATTTGGCAAAAAGAAATTTGCCAGATCTTCCTCTAGATTTGGTTATGCAAGCTGATGAAGTGAAAGCTTTCAAAACACAAAAATGGAGTCAACCACAAGATTCTCCATTATCCGAAGATAGTATTCTCATGCACAATCTAGTGTTGTTAATTTTTTGAACATTTATAAATTATTTTTTTAGTGTTGTTAATTTAAAATTATATATTAAATAAAAAATTTTAATTATAAATTATAAATTATAAATTTAATTTAATTAAAAATAATAAATTAAAAATTATGGTCTTATAAATTAAATTTTTTTAGTGTTGTTAAAAAATTAAATTTACATATTAAATAAAATTATTTTTTAGTGCTATTAATTTAAAATTATTTATTAAATAAAAAATATAAATTATAAATTAAATTTATTTAAAAATAATAAATTATAAATTATGGTCATATAAATTAAATTTTTTTTGTGTTGTTGAAAATTTTATTTATATATTAAATAAAATTATTTTTTATTGTCGTTAATTTAAAATTATATATTAAATAAAAAATATAAATTATAAATTATAAATTTAATTTAATTGAAAATAATAAATTAAAAATTATGGCCTTATAAATTAATTTTTTTTAGTGTTATTAAATTATAAATTATAAATTACAAGAGTAAAATAGTTTTTTGAACATTGGATTCACTAACAATAGTCCAATCCAGACATCTAATCCCATGACTAAACAAATATAGGATACAAATCCAATCCAACCAAATAGTCTGGGAACAATGTATCCCGGGACTAACAATCCGATGGATTACAATCTCCCCTTATCCAATCCGTTTAAACAAACACACTAAGCACCCTTGTTTAAAACCCTTGGTTTGAACTTTGAAACTCTATTCTATTCAAAACATTTTATAGTGGTGAACAAGAACAACTCTTTTCTGAGAGAATGCTTCTCTATTTACTTGGGTTAGGTAACCATTGTGATTGATTGGTGGAATAAGCTATAGAAGTGACAAATAATAGGATGATCAATCTAGGCTGAATAATTATAAATTTGGATGGATGTCTTTGCATATATGAGAAAGAAATGTTCCAAGGAATATTTTGGAATGCACAAGGATTGTGGAGAAGCTCTTGTTGATAATGCTTTGATAATTTGATTTCTTTCCAAATCACCTATATGAGGGTAATTTATGTGAAAATTGGGCCGAGCTGGGTAATGGGCCATTATGAGCCACAGTATAAAGGGCCAAGTAAAGGGGCCACGTAAGTCACCCCGATCGTATGGATATTCCGAAGTTAGCCCGGTCCTAAGACTGTGAAGCTAGTCCGGTCTGACGTAAGAACGAAGTTAGATCGGTCTAACAGTACCTTTGCGTTAGACCGGTCTTGGAGTTATACCGGTCGCGACTTGTTAGTTCGGCCTAACCACGCCGTGTGTTGTGTATGAGAAGCCGACGTACAAGAAGTAAAAGGAAGAGTTAGTTCGGCCTACTCTGAGGCTTGGCATAGCCATAATTATTTCGGTCATCTTGGAGTTTGGCCATGGTAAAAACCATCTCACTTGGTTCAAGCAGTGAGGGGGGTGTTGAAGGATAAGCATAATCTTTTAGGAGTAAGAATCCTAGGAGGACTCTGCATGGAGGAGTAGAAGTCCTACTAGGATTGTGCCACACGAAATCTATAAAAGCTTACAAACATCACCTATGAAGAGGTACGACACCACTTTGCTTTCTGAATACACAGAGCTTTGTCTATTTGTCAAGCTTACTGACTTAGGCATCGGAGAGGTTTCCGGCACACACCCGCCGGCTAGCTCACGTTTGTGTTTTCAGGTGATAAAGCGACGACTTACGGAGGAGAGTGGACTTGGTCAACAGGATTATACGAGAAGGTTTATTTCTTTCCCGTACAATTGGCGCCGTCTGTGAGAACTACAGACAGAACAAAGCCTCTTGATTAAGCTCCTCCTCTTCAGAGACAATGGCGCACATTGAAGAATTGCCACAGTCCGCCATCGACGGACAAACTCCAGATGGGGGCGCAAGGCATGAAGGACTACCTTCTATCCCTCCCATGGAAGATTTGGAGCCCCAACGACATAACACCAGGAGAGATACCAGGGGGAGGCGGAATAACAGCCCCCATCGCTCTCGTTCGCAAAGTCTTGACAGGCAAAGGCGAAGGATTGATCCTCAAATTCTGGAGGACCGCGTAAAAGAGCAAGACGGATTGATAAGGAAGATGGCGGCGGACATGGAGGCCTTGAAGCGCCAGATGAAGAACAAAGAAGTGGCGACAGGAGAGGGGCGCAAAAACAAGACGCCCCCTCGCCACTCAGAAAATCGTAGTAGGAATACCACACCCTCGCAAGGGGAAAGTAGAAGCCTCAGGACAGGCGATACTCAATCCTGGTCTTCCAGAACTCGTCACTCCAGGTCTGAGAGGACGAGATCTGAAAGATCATACACTGAAGAAAGCACGTATTGGCCCTCGCATTCGCACCAAACCAGATCTAGACAGACGGAATTACCCAGAACATCCGACTTACGAACCGTGCTCGAAGAAAAGGCACGATGCAAGGAGGATGCCAGGGCAAGGGATCCACACAGAGTTTCGGCCTTACAACGGTTGGCTCCTCGGACGCATGGAAGCGTCGAGATTGGAATGCCAATACCGCGCCCTGCCTACGAACCAACGGACAAAGCATTAGCAAGGCTACAGACTTCGCCGTTTGTTCCGACGATTGAAAGCGCGCCCCTACCATCAGGCTTCCTTCAGCCCAAATTCACTACATATGAAGGGAAGACGGACCCCTACTCACACTTGAGCCACTTTCGCCAGGTCATGGCCGTGTACAGGCAAAATGAAGCCTTAATGTGTATACTCTTCCCATCAAGCCTTGGCGACCTAGGCTTGACTTGGTTCGAGAAACTTCCAGAGGGCAGCATAGCCTCCTGGGCACAATTGGCAGAGGCGTTCGTAACAAGGTTCCGAACAAACACTAAAACCCCGGTGGAGATCGACCAGCTACTCTCCATCAACATGGGCGATAAAGAGACCCTAAGATCCTACAATAGTCGCTACTGGGAGACATTCAATCAGATTGGGGACTGCCCCACCAATCTCGCCATTGCACAGTATAAAAGAGGCCTTCCAGTCGGGAACAGACTAAGGGACTCGATCACCATGACGCCACCCCTCACCATGGAAGCCCTGATGGAAAGAGTGCATTAGCACATTAGGGTAAAAGAGGATGGCGCACGTGCCAAAGCAAAATCTGGCGCGACCACAGTACCAGAAAAGAGGACCTTAGCAAAGGTCAACACGGTAGATCGAAGTAACAGAAACGAACGTGGCAGACGGGATAACGGAGAAGATCCGGATAAAAGATGGTTGAGAATCCGTACTGCCATAACCACGGTGTTCAAGAAACCGATATATCGGATTCTGAGCGAAATAAGAGATGAGCCTTTTGTCAAGTGGCCAGCCAAGCTAGGAGAAGCTCAGAAGGACTATGACGAAAGATCACGGTGCACCTTCCATAAAGAAAAGGGACACCGCACTGAGAATTGCACACTATTGAGGCAACACCTGGAGGAATTGGTGGCAGCAGGACACTTGGATAAGTACATTGAAGGAGGAACGCAACCAGCCCCCCAGGATCACAATAACCCCAATGGGATGCCAATCGACGCCCCGCCTCAAGGCATTATCAATGTAATACATGGAGTCTTTGAACCTGAGCGTGTATGCGAGCTCAGAGGATCAATCAAAAAGGCTGAACATTTAAGAGAGGTGCTAAGCGCCCAACCAGCCACCAAAAAGGGGAAGACAGAGGCAGCAAACGTCATGTCTTTTTCTGATAAAGACTTAGAACGAATATATTTCCCTCACAATGATGCCCTAGTCGTCACACTCTGAGTCAAGGATTTTGACGTCAAGCGGATTCTGATTGACCAAGGTAGTTCATGTGAAATCATGTACTATGAAACATTTAAACAACTGAAGCTACAAGACAAAGACTTGGCGCCTGCTGTATCACCCCTAATTGGATTCAATTCTATGCCAGAATGGCCCGTCGGCAAAATAATTCTTCCAGTTAGAGCAGGAAGCGCGACGAAACAAGTGGAGTTCTGGGTATTGAAGGTCCCCTCCACTTACAACATCATCTTGGGTAGAACATGGCTGCATGCCATGCGATTGGTGGCGTCATCCTACCACCAAGTAATGCGGTTTCCCAACGACACCGGTGTAATCGAAGAAGTCTATGGAGATCAGATCATGTCGAAGCAATGCTTCGTCACGGTGAATGGCAGCCGCGCTGCCAAAGGATACGTTCATTCGGTAGAAGAACCTGAGAGTAATGAGCTATTTGCAGATGTCGGCAAAGCGGTAGATCAGAAAGCAGTGGAGGACTTGGTGGAGGTAAAAATAGATGAAAAGAACCCGGATAAGTTCTTTTTGCTTGGTTCGTCGTTGTCCAGCACTGAGAGATTAGAGGTCTTAGAATTCTTAACCTCTAGCATCGAAGTGTTCGCCTGGACACCCTACGACATGCCAGGTATTGATCCAAACTTCATCTGTCACCAACTCAATGTCCACCCATCCGCCAGACCAGTCATTCAGCGCATACGCAGATCGGCACTCCATCACGCCGAGATAGTGGCGGAAGAAGTAGGAAACCTACTGGAGGCAGGAGCGATCAGAGAAGTGCACTACCCAAGATGGATCTCCAACACAGTCGTAGTGCCAAAGAAGAATGGCAAGTGGCGTGTCTGCATCGACTACAAAACAATCAACAAGGCGTGCCCAAAAGACAGCTTTCCTCTACCACGGATAGATCAACTGGTCGACCTAACGGCAAGGCACAACCGACTTAGCTTTCTGGATGCATACAGAGGCTACCATCAAATCGCCATGTATGAACCAGACCAGGAGGTCACATCCTTTACAACTCCCAGAGGACTATACTATTACAAGGTCATGCCCTTTGGCCTAAAGAATGCAGGGGCAACGTTCCAACGGATGGTCACCAAGATGTTTGAACCGTTGTTAGGCAGAACAGTGGAAGCTTACATCGACGACATGGTGGTCAAAAGCAAGGATGAGAATGACCATCTCAAGGACCTAGGCGAGATGTTTCAGATCCTAAAGAAGCACAAATTACGCCTCAATGCATCAAAATGCGCTTTCGGAGTAGGATCAGGCATATTCTTGGGCTTCCTTGTGACTAACCGGGGTATAGAAGCGGACCCCTCCCAGATCAAGGCAATCCAGGACTTGGAGCGACCAAACTCAGTAAAAGAAGTGCAGCATCTCACCGGCATGGCAGCTGTACTCAACCGATTCATCAGTCGATCGTCAGACAAACTACGACCATTCTTTCAAGCTTTAAAAGCCAAGTTTGAATAGGACGAAGAATGCGACCAAGCTCTGGAAAGCCTGAAAGAATACATGTCCTCTCCACCATTGTTGGTCACTCCAATACCAGGAGAAGAACTCTTCCTATACCTTGCTGTCTCTCAGCACGCAATTAGCGCAGTATTGGTCCGTATAGAAGGAATTCAACACCTGCCCATCTATTATGTCAGCAAGACATTACTGGGAGCCGAAACAAGGTACTTGCCATTAGAAAAACTTGCATTGGCCTTAATGATGGCCTCCAGGAAATTGGCACACTACTTTCACGCCCACACCGTAGTTGTCCTCATAGCCTTTCCACTAAAAGCTTTGTTTGAGAGGGCGAACTTTTCTGGGCGAATTTTGAAGTGGGCAGTAGAGCTGGGACAATTCAACGTCAAGTTCCAACCTAGAACCGCAGTAAAGGCCCAATCTTTGGCAGACTTTGTCGCAGAATTTACTCCAGGAAGTCATCACATCTGCCCAGTCGACCTAACTGACACAACCGAACTAGGGATGGAAGTTGACGCCGGAATAGCGCAACCCCTAGCAGAAGGTACTCAGTCAGATCCTAAGGCAGGCCAGACTATAGACAGCAAGGAAGAAGCAAACCATACTACAAATAAAGACTTGGTACAATCAGATAGCGAGGGGCAAACAGCAAACATGGACCTTGAAGAAAACACCAGCGACATTCTTGATCCCACAACATCATCTGACCCATCCATTTGCTGGAAGTTGTTCGTCGGTGAGATGTGGAAGCTCTTTGTGGATGGAGCATCCAACCGGCATGGTGCAGGACTTGGCATAGTCCTCATCTCACCAGACGACCTGGTTGTGGAGCAAGCAATCAACCTTGGCTTCCCAGCATCAAACAAAAAAGCAGAATATGAAGCACTTCTAGCAGGACTCAAATCAGCATACCGCATGAAGGCCACCGAATTAATGGTCTACAGCGACTCACAGTTGGTGGTAAACCAAATTTCTGGCGACTATGAAGCAAAGGATGATAGGATGGCCAAGTACCAAGAATTGGTCAGAACAGAGATCAAGAAATTCGAAGTAGTAAGGATAGAGCAAATCGGCAGGGAGGAAAACAGCAGAGCAGAGGAACTAGCAGGCTTCGCCTCAATGGCAGACACCTCCATCCCTCATCTGCTACTGATCGACTACCTACCTAGACCAAGCATTGAGGACTCCGAAGCAGAAGAGGTATGTTGCACAGAACTAGGCCCCTCATGGATGGATCCCATCATACTATTCTTGAAAGACGGCGTCCTACCGGAAGAAAAGAAAGAAGCCAACAAAATTAGAGCAAAGTCACAGCGATTTTGGCTCTCCCCATCTTTGGCATTATACAAAAAATCGTTCTCAGGATCCTATCTAAAGTGTGTCCACCTCAGCAAAGTGGAAGCATTCTTGTACGAGATACACGAAGGGGTGTGCGGAAGCCATAAAGGAGGAAGATCGCTAGCCTACAGGGCCATTTCACAAGGATACTGGTGGCCATACATGCAGGCAGACTCAGAGAAATATGTGAAGAGATGTGAGAAATGCCAGAAATTCGCACACCAAATACATCAACCAGCAAGAGAACTCCTACCATTTACTAGCCCATGGCCCTTCGCAATGTGGAGCTTGGACATAGTAGGACCACTTCCGACAGCACCCGACAACAAAAAGTTCTTTCTCGCAGCAACAAACTACTTCACAAAGTGGGTGGAAGCAGAAGCATTGGCATCGATCAAGGAAAGAGATGTGAAGAAATTCGTCTGGCAAAACATTATCACTCGGTTTGGCATACCAAAAGCCCTTATCTCAGACAATGGCACTCAGTTCGACGGCAGAATCTTCAGAGGTTTTTGTGAAGAATACAAAATAGAGTTCTATAATTCTACACCGGCATATCCCCAAGCAAATGGACAGGTAGAAGCTTCAAACAAAGTAGTCTTGGATGGGTTGAAGAAAAGGTTGGAGAAAGCCAAAGGAAAATGGGCAGAAGAACTTCCTCATGTGTTATGGGCTTACCGCACCACACCGCGACGATCAACAGGAGAAACACTATTCTCCTTAGCCTATGGAATGGAAGCAGTAATCCCACTGGAAATTGGCCTCCCCACAATTCGAAACGAAAATTTTGATCCCGATTTAAATGGAGAGGCCATAACATTTGAGCTCGACCTCGCCGAAGAAAGAAGAGAAAAAGCACTAATCCACATTGCCTCGTATCAACAAGAGTTATCTAGGAAATACAACAAAATGGTGCATCCAAGACAATTCAAAATCGGAGATTGGGTACTACGCAAAGTGATGGGAAACACCTTGATACCAGGAGATGGCAAGCTAGGGCCAAATTGGGAAGGTCCTTACAAAGTGGTTGGGTTAGCAGGCAAAGGGGCATACCACCTAGAAGGCAAGGACGGCAAAGAAATCCCTAGGCCATGGAACACGGCCAATCTCAAGTTATTTTATTTTTAGCATTCTTCTTTTCAAACATGTGTAATTTCTTTTTCTTCAATAAAACAATCGATTCTTTTCAGCATGAGTTGTTCTCTGTAAAAGTTAGCTTTAGTGAAGCTAGGAATATTGCAAACATTTTATTCTAAGTTAGCTGGAAAAACTAACTTAGAGGTTGGCTGGATTAAACCAACACCCTTCCTAAGCCCAGGATAAGGATCCAGGCTGTAGGACGTTTGGTCGGAATAACCAAACATTATTCTAAGTTGGCTGAAAAAACTAGCTTAGAGGTTGGCTGAATTAAACCAACACCCTTCCTAAACCCAGGATAAGGATCCAGGCTGCAGGACGTTTGGTTGGAATAACCAAACATTATTCTAAGTTGGCTGAAAAAACTAGCTTAGAGGTTGGCTGGATTAAACCAACACCCTTCCTAAACCTAGGATAAGGATCCAGGCTGCAGGACGTTTGGTCGGAATAACCAAACATTATTCTAAGCTGGCTGAAAAAACTAACTTAGAGGTTGGCTGGATTAAACCAACACCCTTCCTAAGCCCAGGATAAGGATCCAGGCTGCAGGACGTTTGGTCAGAATAACCAAACATTATTCTAAGTTGGCTGAAAAAACTAGCTTCGAGGTTGGTTGGATTAAACCAACACCCGTCCTAAGCCCAGGATAAGGATCCAGGCTGCAGGACGTTTAGTCGGAATAACCAAACATTATTCTAAGCTGGCTGAAAAAACTAACTTAGAGGTTGACTGGATTAAACCAACACCCTTCCTAAGCCCAGGATAAAGATCCAGGCTGCAGGACGTTTGGTCAGAATAACCAAACATTATTCTAAGTTGGCTGGAAAAAACTAACTTAGAGGTTGGCGGGATTAAACCAACTCTTTGTACTCTTCAGCCGAAGTAAGGATATGACTGAAGAGTAGTTGGCTGGATTAAACCAACTCTTTTGTACTCTTCAGCCGAAGTAAGGGTATGGCAGAAGAGTGGTTGGCTGGATTAAACCAACACTCTTCCTAAGCCCAGGATAAGGATCCAGGCTGCAGGACGTTTGGTCGGAATAACCAAACATTATTCTAAGTTGGCTGGAAAAAACTAACTTAGAGGTTGGCTGGATTAAACCAACTCTTTGTACTTTTCAACCGAAGTAAGGGTATGGCTGAAGAGTGGTTGGCTGGATTAAACCAACTCTTGGTACTTTTTAGCCGAAGTAAGGGCATGGCTGAAGAAGTGGTTGGCTAGATTAAACCAACTCTGAGTACTCCTCAGCCGAAGTAAGGGTATGGCTGAAGAGTGGTTGGCTGGATTAAACCAACTCTTTGTACTCTTCAGCCGAAGTAAGGGTATGGCTGAAGAGTGGTTGGCTGGATTAAATCAACTCTTTGTACTCCTCAGCCGAAGTAAGGGTATGGCTGAAGAGTGGTTGGCTGGATTAAACCAACTCTTTGTACTCTTCAGCCGAAGGAAGGGCATGGCTGAAGAAGTGGTTGGCTGGATTAAACCAACTCTGTGTACTCCTCAGCCGAAGTAATTATGTCGACTAAGGAGTGGTTGGCTGGTAAGCATAGTTAGTTTGACCAGCAAAAACCGAGATAACAGTTTGGAAGTAAAAAGATCATGGAAAAATCAGTACAAACATACAGATCAACCGAAGTAAGAGTTCATGAAAATTTTCATTCATCAGGAAGCAAATACAAAGGAGGGGTCGTAGCCCGGTTACAAGAGTAAAAAAGTAGCAAAAACGAAAAAGTACAAAATCAAGAGAAAAGGTCTTCAATTTCGGCATCAATGTCAACTTGAACGCCGGTTACAGATGGAAGATCCGTCTCAGTAGCAACTGGCAGAACGATATCAGTCGATGGCTCAACAGTCAGGTCTTCCACCGTTGCCTCCAACCGAGCTGATTGATCGTTGACTTGCGCGTTGACTACCGGAATAACAGTTTGTTCGTTTTCATCGTCTGAATCATCTGAATCCTGCAAAAATTGCTCTTGGACCGAAGTAGCATATTCCGCCAGTGAGGCCGGAATGAAATACTGAGGAGCATTATAGACCTCGGTTTCGGGCCCACAACCGAGCTGCTCCACAGCACTTCTCCAACCGCACTTGAAGAATAAATCCTTTGCCCCCTCGCATTGCGGAATATAGAGGCCCTCCGCCTCTTTGAAACCTGCGGCGTTGGCATCACTGACCTTCTTCTTCAAATCGGCTATTTCGGCGTCTTTTTTACCTTCGAGTTTGGCCAACTCGCGCAAGTATTTATCTTTCACCGTTATCGCAATTTTTTGTTTTTCAGCTTCAGCCGATCTAACAAGTCCGGTCAAGCGACCGCTCTCGAACTGTAGCTCGGCTATCTGCTTCTTGGCACGCTCAAGTTCGACTGTCTTGGCCTCGGCATCTGCCATGGCATGCCTTGTTGTCTTGCGGAGCTCCAGCACCTTTTTATGTGCAATATTGTTCTTCTGAATGGCTTGCAAAAGAATAGTAACTCTCTTCAGCCAGACTGATAGTTGGGAAAAATTAGACAGAAAAGGGAGAGCCACTTACCAGGATCATTGATTTTGTAGAAGACCGGATGGCCTTCAGCTCGGTGTTTAGTTGCTTGTTGTGGTGCTCCATATCCTTCGGAAGGCAAACACTCTTGGCTAGATTGAAAGCCATCAAGTGATCCTTCTCAGCAACGACCGAATCAGACTCCTGGATATCTCGGTCTTGAAAAGTGAGAATTGGAGCCCATTTGGAGGAGTCAGCTCGGTCAAGTTGCTCCGATTGAAGGATGGGTTGGGGACTTGGTGGTGGGATTGATTCGTCCTCATCCACAAGCTGTTGTTTGGTCGGGGTAGATCGGGTGCGCTTAGAGGGACGTGATGAAGAAGGCTGTTGAGAAGGGAGGGCCACAACGGTGGGCTGCGTTTGGCTTGGTGGCGGTACTTCGGGTCTGTTAGTTTCGGTTAGAAGTGCCCTTACTCTGTTCTTTTTAGCCATTTCTTCTTCAGCAGTTAGTGGGATTAGTCTGATTTCGGGCAAGGTTGGGTCCGGTTCTGGGGCCTCCTCAAGAAGAAAGTCGGTCACTCTCGCTTTTCGGTGACCGCTGTATCTGTAAGTCGGCTCAAACTTTAACAGCTTAGCCCAACTACGTTCTGGATACCGTAGTGCGGCGCGCAAAGTTGCTAGATTGGGGTAGCTGTATAAAAAATGAAGGTGGGCAGAATCTGCGAAAAAAGACAACTGTTAGTTCGGCTGAAAGATTGACAAACCGAAATATAAAATAGCAAGCAAGAAAACCGAAGTAAATTTACTAGGTTCTCCTTTTTTTCCAGTTTATACGTCGGCCAGGAATCTGGGCTTGATGATCCTCAAAATTCCCAGACACCCAGAAAAAATCGTCGTCGTTTAAGTCTTTATCCGGTGTGTTTTTTATTATTTTCTCACGATGGCGGCGTATTCTGAGATAGTATACCCAGCCGTCTTCCTTCGAACCAATGGAGTATTGGTGAAAGATTTCGGCCAGACCAAGGTTGAGACCGGCTTGCCGGTTTAGTTTGGCTATTCCCATTATTATGCGGTATGAATTGGTGGATAGTTGGGTAGGGCATAGTCTAGTTTGCCTAAGAAACTCGCAAATTAAAGGTTGGACTGGAAATCGCAGTCCGGTTTCAATAATTGACAAAAGGGTGAAGGGGACAAAGCCTTCATTACCCCAAGGAATGACATCTTTTTCGGCTAAAATCAGGTGGACGTCATCAGGTATATTGTAGTCTTTTCTGAATTCGGCTAAGCCGCCCGGAGTGTCTACTAGATACCTATACTTCCCCATTTATTGTATAAATTACGAATAAGTTAAGTTCGGTCCAAAAATTGTGCTCAGTAGCTCGGTTGAGCGCGCAGAGGAGTGCCTAGGCAACCTAAGTCTGCAAAGTAGAAAACAAAGGGGTTAAGCACAGATCATTGGACCGTGCTACAAATTAAAAGCAAGGTAAAAAATCCTACTTCGGCTTTGTGGATACTACAGGTTCTATCTCGGTTTCTGCAAGGTGATAGGTTGCTTGGTTTGAGCAGGGTTTTTGTTAGCCCGACCTTGGCAAGCGTCTCGATATATCGGTTATGGAAACGATTTTGTTAGACCGGTTCATCGTCTAGGGGCAGCTTTCTGAGTTCGGTCTAAAAATCTAAGAAAGCTAGTTTAGCCCCAAAGACCTAAAATCGGTTGGGATTTAGGTATCTCAGTGGGCTAAATGCAAACTTAGTTCGGTTGGTTACCTCGGCTAAGGACTATCAAGAAGTTTTGACTTATTCAAAGCTACTGGTGTAAACATGAAGTGTTAGTCCGGTTGTACGTTGACTAGACTTCTACCTAGGTTAAACAGTATCCTAGTTCGGTTGCATCATGATTTTGGATCAAAGACTAGTCTTCTACAGGATATTACATGTACTCATGTGTTCTATTGTTAAGTTTTTCCCCTAAAAGTACAGAAGCAAAACAGACTGGACAAATATGTTTTGTGAAAACATAGAAAGCAGAATACGAAAACAAAGTGAGATGTACAAATGCTAACCTGATTAAGAGGCAAGAGTTGGAGGGAGACTAGCAGCTGGGAAGAACACGAGTTTAGAAGAGTGGAGAGGCAGTAGAAGCTCAGATAAGGAGAAGTTACAAAAAATGGCAAAAATGAAGGGGCTCGTTTTAGGTAAAGGGAAAAAAGGGCGGGACTGTTCAAATTTCACGAAGTACGAAGACGGCGTGACAGCCGTCCTCAGTCAATCAGAGCGTGCCACGTGTCATTAGAATGGGAAGCGTTACAGTCGCTGTGATTGAAGAGACGTTTTGACCGGACAAGTAAAGCCCGGAGTGAAATAAGCTTGGCCGGAAGGGTAAAGAGTTTTTAGCTCGGCTGGAGAGGCTAAAAGGTTTTTTTTTAGCTCGGCTGGAAAGGCTTAAAAATTATAACTTGGTTGGTTGACAAATAATCCCAATCATGCTAGGCAGATGGAATTAAGGGGCAATTGAGAGGGTAATTTATGTGAAAATTGGGCCGAGCTGGGTAATGGGCCATTATGAGCCACAGTATAAAGGGCCAAGTAAAGGGGCCACGTAAGTCACTCCGGTCGTATGGATATTCCGAAGTTAGTTCGGTCCTAAGACTGCGAAGCTAGTCCGGTTCGACGTAAGAACGAAGTTAGATCGGTCTAACAGTACCTTTGCGTTAGACCGGTCTTGGAGTTATACCGGTCGCGACTTGTTAGTTCGGCCTAACCACGCCGTGTGTTGTGCATGAGAAGCCGACGTACGAAAAGTAAAAGGAAGAGTTAGTTCGGCCTACTCTGAGGCTTGGCATAGCCATAATTATTTCGGTCATCTTGGAGTTCGGCCATGGTAAAAACCATCTCACTTGGTTTAAGCAGTGAGGGGGGTGTTGAAGGATAAGCATTATCTTTCAGGAATAAGAATCCTAGGAGGACTCTGCATGGAGGAGTAGAAGTCCTACTAGGATTGTGCCACACGAAATCTATAAAAGCTCACAAACATCACCTATGAAGAGGTACGACACCACTTTGCTTTCTGAATACACAGAGCTTTGTCTATTTGTCAAGCTTACTGACTTAGGCATCAGAGAGGTTTCCGGCACACACCCGCCGGCTAGCTCACGTTTGTGTTTTCAGGTGATAAAGCGACGACTTACGGAGGAGAGTGGACTTGGTCAACAGGATTATACGAGAAGGTTTATTTCTTTCCCATACAACCTATCAAAGTGTGAAGTGGACATGGAACACAGAATTCAACATTTTAAGTTCCTCTATTATTGGTATGTGCATTGTGTATTATATGAAGAAAGGGATAGAGTTGGACCTCTTGAATGACCAAAAGGTTGAGTTCATTTATGCACATACATGCGCACAAATATATGTTGATTTATGGTTCTTGATATCAATAACATGTATGTTGCTTAATGCTTAATGCCTTGTTTGGTTCGTCTCTTAAGAGACAATTTTTGAGAAAAAAATTAAAAAAATTGTTTGGTCAAAAAATTTTGAAATAAAAAATTCAAAATTATTTTTCTCTCTATTACATATCAATTAATCACTTTTTTTTCTCTCCTCTCTCATTCTCTCATATCCTACACATCAATCAATCATTTTTTTCTCTCACATTCATCTATTCAACTATAAAAAAAAAAAAAAAATTAAAAAGTAATAATAATAAAAATAGAAAATCATACTAAATTCTAAATCTCCAAAACTATTTTCAAAACATACAATCAAACAAATTTTCAAATTTTGTAAAATCTTTACAAAAAATTATTTTTCAAAATTATTTCACAAATATAAATCAAGCATGGCCTATATTTTTTTAAAATATTCTTAAAACTGTGGTTGCCCATCAATCAATATTAATTATTGATATAAATTTGGAATTAAAAAGGTCTTGCTATATTATTTTTTGTTATCTTTCTACCATCGATTAAAATCAAATTATTTCATGGACATGTGGCTTGAGCTTGTGCCTTAAAGCTTACGTGTCAATGGTTTTAGATCCTAGGCCTTACATCATACCTTTGCATTTTGGAGCTTTAGTGAGTATCTTGTAGGCTACTTGATTTCTCAAAAAAACTATGAAAGAATTGTACTCATGAATTGTTTCGCTTTCATGGATTTTAGTTGATTCACAATCAATAAAGGAGGAAATTATTTTGGTCAGTGATGATCTTAGATGGGGCCGCCATCCCCACTCATTCCATCAGAAATTATCTCTCGTTTGCACAGCCTTGTGTTGTTAATTACAATTTTTTTCACTAAAAAATTTGTATGTGAAGCAAATGTTATATTAGTATACAAAATTTGTAAATCATCATGTTAATTGTCAAAATTCCATACATATCACGCGGCTATTATGCAATTTATATGACTGTAAGCTAAGACCCTAAGGTTATGTTTATTTGGGCGGACTGGATTAGGTTGGATTAGCATTCCCATAACTAATAATCCTAAGATTACGAATCATTTGGATTGTATATCATATCTTGTGTTTGGATTGAGTTAGGATTATAAGGAAGGATTAATAAAATATTATCAAATCCGATGTTTCTTTAAGGAGATTGGAATGGATAGGACATGAGACATCTAATATTAACCATAATACATCTAGTCATTTGATAAGTTAGTCAAGACTTTGACTTGTCTCTTAATTTATATCTCACTCCTTATGTGGGATTGAATAATCCATCATATGTGAGATACTATATCTGATAGATTGTTAGTTCGTACTTTAATTTTTTAACCAAATATCGGATTAATAATTTTATTGTACTATTAATCCAATCTCAAACACATATCTACCCAAATAAACATGGCCTAAGTGTAAACTCATTGTTCAAACATATGATATTTTTTGGTATGTTTGGTAACAAACCTACAATTTATTCTAATCCTTTACTAAAAAAAACACGCAAAAATAATACCTACAACAAATAATTTTTATTTTTGACAATGATCGACTTTATAACCTTTAAAATAAGAGTGTATGAGACATTAATTGTCTGTGTGTTCTTTATTTTTATTTTTATTTTTATTTTTTATTTTGATAACTTGGTGTCTAACCCACTATACCAACTAATCCGAGACAAGTCTTTCCATTGAAGGATTTTTTTTTTTTTTTTCGTTATTTATTTAACTTATTTACAAAATGGATGGTGGCACTATTTGACAATTTTTTTTTAGTTAAAAAGATTCAAAAATAAATAACTTCTTTGCCAACATAATATTTAAAAAACAAAGCTAAAAAAGTGAAAAAAAAAATGAATAAATTATACTAATAAAATGATTAAAAAAGAAATAACTCATTTGCCAACATAATATTTAAAAAACAAAGTTAAAAAAGTGAAAAAAAAAAAAAATTGAATAAATTATACTAATCTCTCCCAAACTTTTACCAAATTACAAAGACCTACATGTGGACAGTGTAATTTGTCTTATGTGATGGCCCAAGAAGACAAACAATTGGCATTGGGCAATTGGGGGTGTTCGATGACTAATCTATGATCATTTGGTGCCCTTTTATTTATGCAGAATATGAAACATACGTATGTGATAATTTTCCCTTTTGTTTTGGGTCTGTTTTTTTTTTTTTATTTGATGAAACGCAATCCTCTGGCGAGATTTTTTCCATTGGTAGGGTGCACAAAACGACACACATCCAAAATAAAAGACCACCGAAATTAAGGATTTGGGGCTGTTCAAGTTTCTTCAGGTGATCCTCTTCTGGGGCTTAGAACACTGACTGAATTTGTAAACTTTTTGTTCTTCAAGATTCAATAAGGGTCTGTTTGAGACTCTCTCTCTCTCTCTCTCTCTCTCTCTCTCATTTCTGGTGATAGGTTGGCTGGTTTTCACATTTTCTTGTTTGAACCTGTAATCGTAGAACTCTGATCGAGCACTGAATTTGACATTGGGGGCGTCTAATCAGAGCAACACAAAGCAATCATGGATGGTATGTGAAACCTACCTACCTACATACATACATGCATAAATGCCTTTCTATTACATGTATATGAATTTTGAATTTCCGTTCTTTGATCTTCATTGACATTTGCAATGATTTTTTTTTTTTTTTTTTGCTCTCACCCGTCACTGACCAGAAGAGACTAGTTCAAAAAATGCTAACTAAATTCCCTTGTTTGAAACCCTTAAATTGAACTTTGAAGCTCTATTCTATTCAAAAACATTTTTACTCTTTTATGAGATATTGCTCCTGTTTACTTGGGTTAGGTTTTTTGGGAGCTAGCAACTATTGTGATTGTTTGAGTGGTGGTATAAGCTATAGAAGTGACAAATAATAGGATGATCAATCTAGTCTGAAATAATTAGAAATTTGGATGGATGTCTTAACATATATGAGAAGGAAATGTTCCAATGAGTGTTTTAGAATGCACGAGGATTGTGGAGAAGCTCTTGTTGCTAATGCTTTTGAGGATTTGATTTCCTTCCAACTCACCTATCAAAGTGTGGAGTGGACATGGAACATTGAATTCAACATTTTAAGTTCCTCTATTATTGGCATGTGTGTTGTGTATTATATGAAGAAAAGAATAGAGTTACCCCTCTTGAAGGACCAAAGGTGGAGTATATTTATATACACACACACACACACTCTCACATATGTGTTGATTTATTGTTCCTCAAATCAATACATGGGATTTAACATGCATGCTGCTTCATGATTAAATTTTTTAGAATCTTTTTGAAACTGTGGTTTCCCATCAATCAAATATTAATTGGTGGTACAAATTTGGAATTAAAAGGTGCGACTATATTATTTTCCCCCGTTTTTCTACCATCAGTTAAAATCAAATTATTTCATGGACATGTGGCTTGAGCTTGTGCCATAAAGCTTACATGTCAATGTTTTTAGATCCTAGGCCTCACATCATACCTTTGTATTTTGGAGCTCTAGTGAGTATCTTGTAGGCTACTTGATGTAACAAAGCTTTAAAACTAGGGAAGAATTATACTTATGAGTTGTTTCCCTTTCATGGATTTTAGTTGATTCGCAACCAATGATGGAGGAAACTATTTTGGTCGGTGATGATCTTATGATGGGGCCTCCATCACCACTCATTCCACCAGAAATTGCCTCTCATGTACTCGAAGGCGTTGATTTGTGTGATGGGATATTGAGGAACCTATTTTTGTGTAAGTTCTGCCTTTTTTCCTTCCCTTCTCCTTATTGTTCTTGTTCTCTCGTTTATTAAGTTTTGTTGTTCTTTAAATGTTTTTTCCTGTTGCCCCTTTTGGCTTTATGTTATAGGTTTGCAAATCAATGATATTGAGCCATTTTGTCAGGATGAGATTGCTCTATATCGGCAATGTGCAGAGAAAAGGGTGAGATAATAGTTGATTTATTTTCTACTACTCTTGTTAGTTGCGATGTCAATATATTGTAAATGGAGGTCTCTTCATTCTATTGCATTTTATCACCTGTCTAATTCAGATTGTTCAACTGACTTTAGGATAAGGAACTAAGGGAACGACTTCAAGATAGTGAGCGCAAATTGGGGTCAACTATGCCTTTAGATGAAGCAAACGAAAGAGCGGCTCAACTAGAATCAGAAGTCACATCATTGGATAGGTATTTAGTATTCATAAGCAAGCATGAAATATGACATGTTTATGAATTGTGAAAGTTTTTTAAAGGTGGCAATATAATGCTATTCCAACATATGCTACGTGTTGTAGACTTTGTTTTCCTCCTGTTTTCTGTTTTGCGTTTTTGTTGTTCCTACAATGGACATAAAATCTACCCACCATGCTACTCTATAAAAAAATAAAATAAAAAATAAGAAAGAAAGAAAGAGCAAACGAAAGAAAGAAAACAAAAACAAAAACAGAAAAATTATAGTTCATGTTCACATTCTTCCTTTCCCTCGTTATGGGATCAGCTTTTTAAAAGATTTGGCTCTAAAACCAACAAATACAAGAGAATTTGCCTGTTTATCTTTGACATATTCCTTTTTCTTTTCTTTTTTTCTTTTAAATAACTCTAGAAGCCCCTGAGATTGATTGTGGGATTAATTAATTACAGTGATTATGTTTTTTCAATGTTGTAGGCGCTTAATTCTGGCCAGTGGAATTGAAGGCATGGATGGATTTCGCCAGAGATGGAGTTTACATGGTCGCCTCACAGATACCAAGTATTTTTACACTTGTATTTTGATTAAGCACACTTTTGTTTTTCTTTTCTATGTTCCAGGTGGCTTAAAGATTCATTTTGACCATTCACTTTACAAGCTGATGATTCAATTAGTTAGAGGAAAAACTAATCGTAACCAGTTGCATTGGTTAAATATTTCCAAGATGCATGAAACTCCATATTCTATTTCTATTAAATATATATGGCAAAGTATTAGGAGTCAACTGGTTTACATTGTAAAATAATGGAAGGAAAAAGAGAGAATAGCAAACAATTATTTATTCTTATTTTTTGCACTGGTTATAGAATGTTAGTTAGGTTAGCACAACCACACAGTCAATGCTTCTTCATAAGCTCGAACTCCGAACCTCTCTCTAGAAATCTAAGGTACAACCACTTGAGCTACGCTGAGAAAAATAACACTTGGATGCACATATTTTTGTATATGAGTGGCAGTGGTAAAGCACGTTTTTTTTTCTTTGTATCATAGCAGCATCAATAATATTAGCCTCAAAAGTTCTCCATTTTGATGAACCATTAGATGTTAAACCTCTCTCTCTCTCTCCCCCCCTCTCTCTTTTTCAAGTTGAACCTCAGTGATTATTGTCTACCAGCTTAAGTTGAACCATTTGCAGGAGAAGATTGGAGGCCTTGAAGATGGGAATGGAAAAGAGAAAAAAGGATGAGCCTGTTGTTGGAGTTGTCGGAGGTTCTACAACCAAAAAATGGTTCTTTTGGTGAAAGTTATTGCTGCTTTGTCTACTATATGAACATCTGCTCTTGTGATAATGGTGGAAGTTGGAGGTTCTACAGTATCACAAAATGTATACTCAGTGACCGTTTTGTGATGAAGCCTCCTCTTGTGGGGTGTACTAAAGCAGTGAAGCATATTTTGCCTCAACAGGAGGCTTGGATATTGTGACAATTTCTGTATGCCTTGTTCAAAAGTGAGCAAATAGGACTAGTTGAATTTTCTCAGTTGTCAAACATTATTGGATGTATTTAGATTTGATTTGTTCGCAGTTGTCTATTTTATTCCTCTTTTTTATGGCTCATAACCTTTTTCTTTTTCTTTTTCTTTTACTTTTTTCTTTTTTCTTTTTTCTTTTTTGTCCAAATTTATTGTCATTAGCTGATTTATGCTGTGGCTTGGAAGTAACCCCACGAGAAATTTGACTGAGGCTGTATTTGGATCTTGAATTTATTCCTCTAATTGTAAATTAGCTTCTTTATTTTGCTAATCAATGAGAACATAAATGGCTGTTTGGTTTGGTAAACCAAGACTTTTGTTGTCTTGTCTATGGAGAAAATTGCAGATTGTTTCACCTCCATGTAACGGACGAGCTGTGGATTTTAGCAATCACCCCTACAAGTTCACGATGACTTAAGCAAAACTCTCTTTTTAAAGCATCCGTTATATGTATATACACATATTATTTATTTATTTATTTTTAGGAACAAGGAGACAAATAAATTATAGATTATAGCATTGGTTATATGTGACTCTGAGCAATTGCTTAAGTGGTCATGAAGAGGACACTTAGGTATCAAGGTGAGTGAGATTTCAAGTTTGAGTTTATAGAGACATTTGTTTTTATTATAATCTAACTACTAACATAATAACTGTCTTTTTGTACCCAAAAAAAATAAAAAATAAATTATATTCATGAAAAGATAGGTTAAATTATTATTTTTTTTTCCTCCACAAATTTAACATCCAAACACGGCCCTAAAGAGCCTAACTTTGCAAGCATAGCGTGATGCATAAAAAAGAACAAAAGAAAGAAAAGAAAACAGCAACTAACTATAGCATGAAGGATCCCCACCTGACAGTCAGCCTATTACATGGTACAGCCCACCACAAAAGTGGAGCAAAATACATAAACCAATTAATTTTGAAGTGACTTGAAAAGTATGGTTTTTTGTTTTTTTGTTAAAAAAAAAAATACTAAAAAACAAAATTAGTTTTAAAAAAAAAAACAAATTCAAATAATATGTTACATCAAATCTATAGTCATTTTAATTTTTTTACAAATATCATATTCAATTATAAAAAAAATTAAATTATATTTTTAAATAAAAAAATTTTAATTTTTTAAAATAATCTAAAACTAAAAAAAATTATTAAAATAATAACTTTCCAAACACCGAGAATGGCCTTTTGAGGACACTAGTTTAGTTGGTGTGTAGCACCAGCACCACCCTAAACGATCTTTATATCTCTCAGTTTTGCTCTGTTTTCCCTGCAACTCAAAATCAGAGATCTTTGACTCTCCATATTCAATTTCTCTCTCTCTCTACAATGGAAGTTGACGAGAGTTCAACTGAAATCTCTCTGATAGACACAGCCGCGACTCAATCATCATCAGAAGACGTTCAACTAGACAAGTACCTACAGAGATTGGAGTTGTTTCTTCGATTCTTCGGCTTTTGTCATTGCTCTCCACTCAGCTTCACTCTCTCCTGGCTTTCATTCCTCGCGATCGGCTTGGCTGTTCCGTTTCTTATAATCGAGTTTTCGTATTGCTCTGATTGTGAGAAGTATCAGATCAGAGTGTTCGAGCTCGAAATCTTCGTTTCTCAATCCCTTCTCGCTGCCATTTCTCTTCTCTGCATTTCTCACAATCTTCGCAAGTATGGTGTTCGGAGGCTACTCTTCGTCGATCGGTATCGTGGTCATATGGCCCAGTTTCGCGACCTCTACATTCACAAGATTCATGTAAGCATCCAATACTTGTATTACTTGTCAGTTTTGTTTTCAAAATTTGTGATTTTGCTTTGAATCGGAGACAACTGCTTGCCCTAAAAAATCAACTTCGTTGGTTCAGTGAAGTACTTGCAAAGTAAACTTGTTCTTGGATAGCACTTACTTTGAGTGCTTCCAAAGCATTCACAATACTTCCCTACTTTTCTCTTCTCTTTCCAGTTGATGCTGAAACGCTTTCTTGGATCTATGAACTTGTAGAAAAGATTCTGATGTGACAACACAGCGGATTTAAAAACTTTATTACTTGGGTCTTTTGAATTCTTTCTGTCGTAATATGAGAATGCAATTGGATATAAAGGATACAGTTTTACTATTAGGTTGCTCTTTGTACCCAAATACTGCGCGATTATAGTCATAATTAGAATAAGAGTGTTACTATTTGCCTCACCAAATTTCTTTGGACCACACATCTAACTAATCTTTTTAATTATAATTGATAGTTGCTAATGCCCCTACTCCATTTTTTTTTTAATTTCAATTTTGTCCAAACATAAAATTTCATTTTTACCCTCATCCTTAATCTTCTAACCCTAATTTTTCAAATCCAAACCCAAACCCTAACCCTAATCCTAATCGCATCCCCCACCACCTCCGGCAATCACCACCATCTCCGTCCACCATCCAGCAGCCCCTAGTCGCTGCAACCACTACTCCCTCCGATGTCTCATCGTCGCGACCACCACCACCTTTGTAGCCCCCTCACCACCGCCACTGAGAGTGGGAGAGAGAGAGAGAGAGAGAAGTGGCAGTCACCACTTCTCCACCTCCGCCGAAGATTGTTGCTTTTAGATCAAAAATCTTAGATCTAGGCTAGGGTTTTGGGGGAAGAAGTAGAGGAGGAGGAGGAAGAGGATTAGAAAAATAGAACAATTGAAAATTTGTATCAATACCCATTTCTCTGTTTGTAACGATAATGACTGATACAATGTTTTCAAAGCTCTTCGAGGGCGTTGTTCTCAACATTTTCTTCATGCTCGAAGATGATCCTCGAAACTGGGCTAGACTCGCTTGCGTTTGTACTAAATTCTCTTCTCTCATTCGGTTCAATAGTTCAAGCCTAAACCACCACCATTTGTTTGACAGTCTTCACCTGAACTACCACCATTTGTTCACTAGTCTGCATCCGAACCTCCACCATTTGTTTGGTACTGGTTTTCCAAACCAGGCGAGACAGTTTCAAATGAAGAAAAATCAAACACGAGCATGATGGGAGAGGGCTCTAGGGTTGTTTTGTGGGTGGCGACATTGATGAATGATTGAAAGGGAGAGCGACGGCGATGGGGGGTTTGTGTAAGATGGTGGATGGGGGAGAGGTGGTGGTGGTGGTGGTGTGGTGGGTCTGGTTTGGGGATGAGCGGGCGACGACGGGGATGCTGTCGGCTGGGGCTGTGATTGTGGGGGAGGTTGTCGGTCGGAATGGGTTATGGTTGGGGACCGGTGAAGTGAGAGAAGGGAGGCAAAATGTTGGAGTGAGGGTATATTTGGGATTATGGTAGGGGTCCAAAGAAAATGAGGAAGGGAGCAATTTTGATGGTGGGGGTTCAAAGAAGTGAGAGGTCCTAAAAAGCAAGGTAGGGACATTTAGCAACCCTCTTATAATTTTACCCTAATATGAAATTCCAATCATACCCCTATTCCTAATCTTTCAAACCCTAAGCCTAACCCCACCTAAGCATGAATGAACATCGTGCAACATGAGAAATTGACAAACAAAATTGATTATTGGAAAACAAGTGTTGTTGAAGTAATGGTTATCAAAATTTCGATCCAGATCTTACAATCCATTTGGGCACAATAGATTCAGATCGTGTAAAAAATCCTTTATAGGTTGGATCTTTCAATCTTGATAATTGGATATTATAGGATTGTAGAATTTCGATCCGAATTCGATCCTATCGATCCAATTTGTGAGCCTTGTTTTGTATTGTGTACCTATTTTTTTTTTTTTTTTAATACAAATTTATGTGGTCTAGATGAATAAAAAAATAAGTAATATTGAATCAAATAACTAAGAAAAACAAACTAGGAAAATAAGCATTTAAATAATGTAGTAATTTAAGAAAACTAACTAGTCAGAAAAATAAACTTAGCCTTAGTGGGGCCTAAGGGGGACAAATTGTATGCAACATTATCCCAATTTTTGGAGAGGTTATTTTCGTGACTCGAACTTGCTCCACCAAGGACGCTAATGGCGAACCTTATCATTTGGCCCAGCCACTCTTTTGAGTTATTGTATTATTGTAGATTGGAAAGTTTTTTTTGTTATAGAACTCATCTTTCTTGCTTTCTTTTTCGATGAAATGCAAAATTTTTACCATCGGATTTTCTATTGTATAATATTTTATTTACATTTTACAATGAGTATTGTATTTTTCATAATATCTTCACTTCTTTTTAATATAATTTAGGTTTATTTTGTGTACACTTTTCGAGAAACTAGAAGTGGTGGCGCACACCATGCGTGCGCATTGGATTGTTTTCTTTCAATGAAATAAAATTGTGAAATGTATGCTTGAATTCATAATCTAAAAAATTTGGTGAATCTGAAAAATCAAAAGTAACAAAAGAAAAAAGTAAAAAAAAAAAAAGAACTGAATTTGGGACATAACTGAATAATGGCATAACTGCTGTTATAAGGGCTTTTGTGGATAGTTTCGCCCAAAAAAAAAAAAAAAAAAAATACACAAAAAAAACTGTGACATAAACACCAATTCTGGTGTTTGCTTTATATATAGTATAGATGGTTATTTAAATTAAATTATTATGTCATTTGAAGTGTGCATGAACACAAGGTGCCATCATTAGAAAATGGAGCGAATTTCATTCATGATCTCTCTGGTGTCATTTGGTCTGTTTGAGACTCTCTCTCTCTCTCTCTCTCTCTCTCTCTCTCTCTCATTTCTGGTGATAGGTTGGCTGGTTTTCACATTTTCTTGTTTGAACCTGTAATCGTAGAACTCTGATCGAGCACTGAATTTGACATTGGGGGCGTCTAATCAGAGCAACACAAAGCAATCATGGATGGTATGTGAAACCTACCTACCTACCTACCTACATACATACATGCATAAGACATATTGCAATCATGGATGGTCTGTTTGAAACCCTTAAATTGAACTTTGAAGCTCAATTCTATTCAAAAACATTTTAACTCTTTTATGAGATATTGCTCCTGTTTACTTGGGTTAGGTTTTTTGAGGGCTAGCAACTATTGTGATTGTTTGAGTGGTGGTATAAGCTATAGAAGTGACAAATAATAGGATGATCAATCTAGGCTGAAATAATTAGAAATTTGGATGGATGTCTTAACATATATGAGAAGGAAATGTTCCAATGAGTGTTTTAGAATGCACGAGGATTGTGGAGAAGCTCTTGTTGCTAATGCTTTTGAGGATTTGATTTCCTTCCAAATCACCTATCAAAGTGTGGAGTGGACATGGAACATTGAATTCAACATTTTAAGTTCCTCTATTATTGGCATGTGTGTTGTCTATTATATGAAGAAAAGAATAGAGTTACCTCTCTTGAACGACCGAAGGTTGAGTACATTTATGTTACACACACATACACACTCACATATATGTTGATTTATGGTTCCTCAAATCAATACATGGGATTTAACATGTATGCTGCTTCATGATTAAATTTTTTAGAATCTTTTTGAAACTGTGGTTTCCCATCAATCAAATATTAATTGGTGGTACAAATTTGGAATTAAAAGGTCCTACTATATTATTTTCCCCCGTTTTTCTACCATCAGTTAAAATCAAATTATTTCATGGACATGTGGCTTGAGCTTGTGCCATAAAGCTTACATGTCAATGTTTTTAGATCCTAGGCCTCACATCATACCTTTGTATTTTGGAGCTCTAGTGAGTATCTTGTAGGCTACTTGATGTAACAAAGCTTTAAAACTAGGGAAGAATCATACTTATGAGTTGTTTCCCTTTCATGGATTTTAGTTGATTCGCAACCAATGATGGAGGAAACTATTTTGGTCGGTGATGATCTTATGATGGGGCCTCCATCACCACTCATTCCACCAGAAATTGCCTCTCATGTACTCGAAGGCGTTGATTTGTGTGATGGGATATTGAGGAACCTATTTTTGTGTAAGTTCTGCCTTTTTTCCTTCCCTTCTCCTTATTGTTCTTGTTCTCTCGTTTATTAAGTTTTGTTGTTCTTTAAATGTTTTTTCCTGTTGCCCCTTTTGGCTTTATGATATAGGTTTGCAAATCAATGATATTGAGCCATTTTGTCAGGATGAGATTGCTCTATATCGGCAATGTGCAGAGAAAAGGGTGAGATAATAGTTGATTTATTTTCTACTACTCTTGTTAGTTGCGATGTCAATATATTGTAAACGGAGGTCTCTTCATTCTATTGCATTTTATCACCTGTCTAATTCAGATTGTTCAACTGACTTTAGGATAAGGAACTAAGGGAACGACTTCAAGATAGTGAGCGCAAATTGGGGTCAACTATGCCTTTAGATGAAGCAAACGAAAGAGCGGCTCAACTAGAATCAGAAGTCACATCATTGGATAGGTATTTAGTATTCATAAGCAAGCATGAAATATGACATGTTTATGAATTGTGAAAGTTTTTTAAAGGTGGCAATATAATGCTATTCCAACATACGCTATGTGTTGTAGACTTTGTTTTCCTCCTTTTCTCTGTTTTGCGTTTTTGTTGTTCCTGCAATGGACATAAAATCTACCCACCATGCTACTCTATAAAAAAATAAAATAAAAAATAAGAAAGAAAGAAAGAGCAAACGAAAGAAAGAAAACAAAAACAAAAACAGAAATTATAGTTCATGTTCACAATCTTCCTTTCCCTCGTTATGGGATCAGCTTTTTAAAAGATTTGGCTCTAAAACCAACAAATACATGAGAATTTGCCTGTTTATCTTTGACATATTCCTTTTTCTTTTCTTTTTTTCTTTTAAATAACTCTAAAAGCCCCTGAGATTGATTGTGGGATTAATTGATTACAGTGATTATGTTTTTTCAATGTTGTAGGCGCTTAATTCTGGCCAGTGGAATTGAAGGCATGGATGGATTTCGCCAGAGATGGAGTTTACATGGTCACCTCACAGATACCAAGTATTTTTACACACTTGTATTTTGATTAAGCACACTTTTGTTTTTCTTTTCTATGTTCCAGGTGGCTTAAAGATTCATTTTGACCATTCACTTTACAAGCTGATGGTTCAATTAGTTAGAGGAAAAACTAATCGTAACCAGTTGCATTGGTTAAATATTTCCAAGATGCATGAAACTTCATATTCTATTTCTATTAAATACATATGGCAAAGTATTAGGAGTCAACTGGTTTACATTGTAAAATAATGGAAGGAAAAAGAGAGAATAGCAAACAATTATTTATTCTTATTTTTTGCACTGGTTATAGAATGTTAGTTAGGTTAGCACAACCACGCAGTCAATGCTTCTTCATAAGCTCGAACTCCAAACCTCCCTCTAGAAATCTAAGGTACAACCACTTGAGCTACACTGAGAAAAATAACACTTGGATGCACATATTTTTGTATATGAGTGGCAGTGGTAAAGCACGTTTTTTTTTCTTTGTATCATAGCAGCATCAATAATATTAGCCTCAAAAGTTCTCCATTTTGATGAACCATTAGATGTTAAACCTCTCTCTCTCTCTCTCTCTCTCTCTCTCTTTTTCAAGTTGAACCTCTGTGATTATTGTCTACCAGCTTAAGTTGAACCATTTGCAGGAGAAGATTGGAGGCCTTGAAGATGGGAATGGAAAAGAGAAAAAAGGATGAGCCCGTTGTTGGAGTTGTCGGAGGTTCTACAACCAAAAAATGGTTCTTTTGGTGAAAGTTATTGCTGCTCTGTCTACTATATGAACATCTGCTCTTGTGATAACGGTGGAAGTTGGAGGTTCTACAGTATCACAAAATGTATACTCAGTGACCGTTTTGTGATGAAGCCTCCCCTTGTGGGGTGTACTAAAGCAGTGAAGCATATTTTGCCTCAACAGGAGGCTTGGATATTGTGATAATTTTTGTATGCCTTGTTCAAAAGTGAGCAAATAGGACTAGTTGAATTTTCTCAGTTGTCAAACATTATTGGATGTATTTAGATTTGATTTGTTCTCAGTTGTCTATTTTATTCCTCTTTTTTATGGCTCATAACCTTTCTCTTTAATCTTTTTTCTTTTTTCTTTTTTCTTTTTTGTCCAAATTTATTGTCATTCGCTGATTTATGCTGTGGCTTGGAAGTAACCCCACGAAAAATTTGACTGAGACTGTATTTGGATCTTGAATTTATTCCTCTAATTGTAAATTAGCTTCTTTATTTTGCTAATCAATGAGAACAGAAATGGCTGTTTGGTTTGGTAAACCAAGACTTTTGTTGTCTCATCTATGGAGAAAATTGCAGATTGTTTCACCTCCATGTAACGGAGGAGCTGTGGATTTTAGCAATCACCCCTACAAGTTCACGATGACTTAAAGCAAAACTCCCTTTTTAAAGCATCAGTTATATGTATATACACATATTATTTATTTATTTATTTATTTTTAGGAACAAGGAGACAAATAAATTATAGATTATAGTATTGGTTATATTTGACTCTGAGCAATTGCTTAAGTGGTCATGAAGAGGACACTTAGGTATCAAGGTGAGTGAGATTTCAAGTTTGAGTTTATAGAGACATTTGTCTTTATTATAATCTAACTACTAACATAATAACTGTCATTTTGTGCCCAAAAAAAATTAAAAATAAGTTATATTCATGAAAAGACAGGTTAAATCATCATTTTTCTTTTTCCTCCACTAATTTAACATCCAAACACGGTCCTAAAGAGCCTAACTTTGCAAGCATAGCGTGATGCATAAAAAAGAACAAAAGAAAAGAAAAGAAAACAGCAGCTAACTATATTAGCATGAAGGATCCTCACCTGACAGTCAGCCTATTAGGAATGAGTGTGGCTGAGATGAGGATGCTAAGGTGGATGTGTGGTAATGTGTGGTAAGACTAGACAGGACAGGATTAGGAATGAGTGTATTCGGGAATGGGTAGGAGTAGCACCGATAGAAGATAAGTTGAGAGAGAATCGTTTGAGATGGTTTGGTCATATTCAACGGAGACCAACAGAGGCAGTAGTGAAGAGATGCGATGCTGTAACGGTAGATAGAAGTGTTAGGGGACGAGGTAGGCCTAGATTAACGTTGACTAGCATTATAAATAGAGATATGAATCTACTTAATTTGACCAATGAAATGGCCTTTGATAGGGCCGCGTGGAGAAGAAGGATTCATGAAGCCGACCCCATTTGATGGGACTTAAGGCTTCGTTTGGTTTGGTTTGGTTTAACAGCAGGCATACATGTATCAAAGTTCTGCAGCTATTATCTAGTCCATTTTAGATGGTCAGAAGAAGCAAGCTTTATCCTCTCCGGTTAAATGGTTCACTTTCAGCTCTGTCACAGCTCGGGGATAATATAATTAGTGCGAGCACACGCAAAAAAGATACTTGATCTGGAATTTTATTTAATTTCGAGAATCCATGAGGTACATTCTTGGAGTAGTTGAAATTTCTGATGGATGGCTTTGTTCAAGAAGACCTGCATTTTGTTGCAGAACTCAGACATGTCTTCCTTGCATCTAAATGAGCCAGCACAACCACAATGCTCAGCTAAGTGTGCTGCTTTAACCTTTTTGCACTTGAAGCAAACCAGGTCCTGCAGATGGTAGAGGCACTCTCTCTGCCGTACGATCTGAAGAGGTGTGTTCTCCATTACTTCACGGTCATAGGGCTGTCCACATTGTGGCACGACGAAGTGCCACCCTTGAGCAAATAAAGCTCGATCACGGCACAAGTCTAGGTCTCTGCAGTCATTGCAGTAGCTGTAGAGATATCATTAAATTGGTGATTAGTTTCAACTTTCAAGGTTTGAATATTAAAATTGGATCCAGATCCAAGGACAACTAAATAAGTAGAGAATTCTACACTGCAAAGATAAATCTATCCCGAAACTCGCCACCCACCTTAAAAAAAATAAAAAATAAAAAGGGAAAAGGCGACGTCAATTTGCAAAAGCTTAATTCAACAAGGAGTTAACATCTAATTACAAGGACTTAGGTATGGGCATTGGATCAAACCTCTAATTGAAATAAATAAAGACTCAATAGAAAAGAATCATATTTTTCTCTACTTTTTTAATATTTTGTGTGGAATACGTAACCAGTTACTCGAGATTCTGGCTGGCATGGATTTGCATACAGAGATCACTGGGATTTTCTGGCAAGTGGATTTCACTGGACTAGTTCCTCAAAATGTACCCAATAACAAGCCTATTTCCATTAATTCTTTTTCAGCACTTATTTATCTTGAAAATAATAGATATATTCAGTAATAAAGAGAATTGTTGCCTACTGTAGGGGGTCCAAAATGAATAGTAAACAATAATAATACTTAGAGAGGCAAAACTATGCCAATAAACCAACCATCTGGAGTAACCGCAGAGTGAGTAACCGGGTGAGGGTGGAGCAAGTGGTTTCAAGAAAGAATATGGTAGTGCACGAATGGGAAACATATCTTCCCAAATTTCAAGTTCTTTTTTAAATTTTGGAAAATGGGTCCTATTTATAGACTTTTACTTCGTATCAGAATATACCATGTGGTGCGACAACACGTGTCGCAGGATATTCTATCCTGAACCACCAAGCTTTGGTAGACATGCGTCTCTTGACATGTACTATCTATTTGGCACAAACCTCAGCATGTACCTTTTGGTGTGAACCTTAGCATGTGTCGTCTTTCCGTACCAACAAAGCAATGCTCCTTTACTTTTGAAAACCTACATATAAAACGAAAACAAGTTTAGTACATTTTCAAAATTAAAAACAAAACAAAATAATAATAACAAAAAAACTATCCGTTTATATTGTCTTCAAACATGATCGTACCTCTTTAGTAACATATTCACTTGTGTAGTCAACAATACAATACAATCAGTTTTAACATTGTTACATTGGGTGGGTATAGATTTCTATAAAAAATTTAACCCAAAAAAAAAAAAAAGTCGTGTTCATAAATACAAAGTTGAACAAACTTAATGTGTTCAAAAATTTGTACCTAAACAAAGAATAAAATTTTAATTTCTTTTAACCGAACTAACTAAAAATGTTCAATTTGTTATGTATGAACATTTAATATTTGGTCAATCTTAATGATTTGAACAAAATTATTTTGTTCAAATATAAATAATCGAACATTATGTAAAAGTTCAAGTCTGGTTATCCAAATACATGGCAAAGAAACTCATCTTCTCAATGACTATACAAACGAGATAAATAAAAAACCAAAATGCTAAGTAATAAACTAACATTTTCAATGTTTATGTTATGATATTAGAGAGAGAGAGAGAGAGAGAGAGAGAAAGAGAAAGAGAAACAGAGAAAACTTTGTATTATATTGTAGACATCCCATTTTAACTAACCCTAACATTTCGAGCGCTTGCGAGCCTCCCGATTATGAAATGGTACTTGCTTCATCCTTGGAATGTTTAAAGCTTGTTTAGAGTTACTGTATAAACCTGTTTTGGCCAAATATTAACATTTTACGAAAATGATCATTTTATCCATGGACCCGTTTTTAGCCAAAAAAACCAGCTTCTTAACCTCGAAAAGCTCGATTGTGCTTTGATTGATCGTATTTTTCAAAATTAGTGACCCATTTTATTAAAAGATATTGATCAAAATGCAATTTGGGCATACTTGTGCCACAAGCAAGACAAGGGCATAGGATCACGTACTTGTGCGTGCATGTATGGCGCGTGTACCAAGGCAAAGTGCATGTGCGCACATTAGATGTGAGTATGCACATTTTTGTACGTGCGCACAATCATTACGCGTGCGCACTTAGTCCGTACGCGTGCGCACTTAGTCCGTACATGTGCGCACTTAGTCCGTACATGTGCACATTGAAGCATTATAGAGTTATTTTTGGTAACTCAATTTTAGTGCATTTTTTGTGGGAACGGCGGAGGAGGAAGCGTTGAAACCCTGGAAGGGTTCCAGAGGCTTCCCCCAGCTCTATAAATAGAGCCTCTCTCTCTCTCTCTCTCCCTTTGAAACAGTCAAGGACTTGAAGCCTTTTTGTGCATTTTAAAAGCCAAATACGCCCTCTCCCCCTCTCCTCTGGCCTTACCTCGAAAAATATCCTATCCACAACAACTCTAAACATTGAAGAACACCTAAGGATTGAAGAGCTTCAACCCAAATTTGGATTCCAAGCCTGAGGGAAGCTTGCAAGCAAAAAACTCGTTGTTTCTTTGCATTATTCTCTACATGCTCTTCGGTTGTCACGACCCCACTCCGCCCCTAGTAGAATGGTGCCGTGATGGCCAGTAATCCGAGATTACCAAAGGCCAACTTACAAGGATTCACACATAATCAGAGTATACATATGGGGCTTACATGTGCAGAAGCAATAAAATTCAATCTAATTAGTCCATAAGAGCTGTGCATAGATTAAATGAAATGACATACATAACGTGGTTTTACAACTTGAATACAATTAAAATAAATACATAATACATCTTGATCAAAAGGCTTCTCAAGCCGACATAAACAAAAGAAATAAACTACAAGCCAAGAAGCATAATCTTCAAGATGCTAGCAAAAGTATGAATCCAAAACAAGCTTGCAAAATACACCTAGGTGTCACCGCCTTCCTGCTCAACACCTACATATATATAAGGAGAGGGTGAGCTTGGATACTCAGTGAATGGTATAAGTAATAAAGGTTTGAATGAATGATATCCTAGATCTTTTCCAAAACAATACATATCATAACTTTACAAATCAAAAGGATGAATCAAGTTCATCTATCAAATCTTTCAAAGCTTCTTGGATGTTAATAACATCTACATAATACCAAATGATGACATTCCGGACAAACAAACCCACGCGGAAAACCGTCAGTGGCAAAACAAGGGTGCAGTTGCATTATAGTCCCATGGCACTAAGGACTTTCAAAACAAGGGTGCAGTTGCATTATAGTCCCCTGGCACTAAGGACTTTCCCAGAATGTCATCTAACAAATATAATACTTGATACAAAAACTAGGGATAATCATTCATGCTGATCAAATACTTTTTCTAAAACGAAGCAAAGCTTTATCAAAACTTTATAACATAGCTTTATTAAAAATACCACTCACATAGCTCTTCAGACGTCGGGGTTAAAGCAAGGGTCCAAGTCCTACAAACACATGGCAAAGTCTACTGAATGCACTTCAAGGAGACAAGAAGAATGCTCAAAGATGGATATGAAATGTACTCTCAAGACAAGCCTTACATGAATGCAAATGATCCCGGCATTTCCTTCAAGACTAGGTCAAGTCAAAGCAAAACATGCTGGAAGTTAAAACATTGTTTTTCATCTCGGGAAAAACATGCTGGGTACTAACCAGGTCTTTGCCGAGGTCCCACACCTCTTGGCTGAGGTGTGGTTACCAAGGCTTCGGCGAACGGCCGTCTGCCGAGGTGTTCATGCAAGATAGACTAATGGTGCAAGTGATCATGCAAGGTAGGCCAAGGTGAGATACGATGCTTGGCCTAAGTGTGAGATCTAGACAAGAGTGGTCTCGGTGACCACACCTAGGGAAAGGTGAAGTTTGGAAATCTGGATTTCCTTCCTTGAAGCACATGAAGAACATGAACATGAAGAACATAAAGAACATGAATGCTAAAATCATAACTTCTGTATTCAAAATTTGAGATTTCATGCTATGAGTTCAAAAACATGGACCTTGGTACCCATACTTGAAGATCTTAAGAAAACAAATACAAAAACATGGATCTTGATACAAACTTTCAGATAAAAACATAGTTTTATTTTAAGAACACAAGAACATCATTTTCTCTTTCTAAAACAAGCTTTAAATCAATGCATGGCTCATGAATCATGCTAGATCATGCAATGCGATCGAATAAACATAAAGATTAACAAGAGTAGATCAAGAATCTAACCTCAACACTCGGATCAAACGGTTTAGACTCTAAGGATCAAGCTTGGAAATCTACTTCTCTCTCAAGAACTCCTCTCCCTCTTCCTAGAGCTTCTGTCTCTACCATGCAAAAGATATGACAAAATGATATGTTTTCTCTACAGCCAGCAGACTTAACCCTCTGTTGGGACACGTGGCAATGACCGGTTGGCTCTCCTCAAAAAGGTGACTGAGTGAAAAGAAAAGGCTATAACAAAGTGCGTATGACAAGCAAGGTAACAAGGGCACTCCGGCGGGTAATAACCTCGGATTGGGACACGGCTTCGGCAAGTAAGGTCTCAATGATCTCAGCTAGGAAGGATAACACTCGGCCTAGCTGTGCCACACCTCGGCCTAGATGTGCCACACCTCGATCTAGGTCATTCCAGTCCAGGAACAAGATCACTAGGTGCAGGGATCAAAGATCTCTAATACCTAAAGGATAACATCTCGGCCTAGATGATACACATCTCGGCCTAGGTGATGAACACTTTGGCCTAGATGACGACATCTCAGCCAATATGCCAGGGCGAAGGTGGAGGTCAACCAAAGTGGTTTCAAGATGGTCCTAGGTGTAAGAGGTTCAAAGGTGCAATCTAGGCTTAAGATGACCTCGTCTAAACACACACCAACAAGGAACAAAGCATGCAATAACACTTAGATAAAACAAAACAAGATTTTATGAATGTAATTTGACAAGACAAAATCATATGAATGCATGCGAGCATGACTGAGATAAATTGAGGGTTGTTACATCGGTTCTAAAAAATCAGAAGGTAAACTCCTTTTACTCTCTATATTTCAGTAGTCCTGTTGCTTATTTTCAGTAGTCAATCCATGCTAGGTTGTTAGTCCAACTTAACATCATGTTGTCTCATATTGTTTCTTACTATTTGGCCTCTTTTTGCATGTTCTCTTTCTTTTAGTTAGAAGAACACGTTTTTAGGTTTATTTTGATCATATAATTAGCCTGCATGGCCCGGTTTGATTCATCATGTAGTTAGTTTACATTTATGTTTTTATTTGTTAGTTGTCTTCTTATGCATATTCATCATGTAGTAGCCTCAAACCGGGCCTAAGACCATTCTTGTATGTTTAGTTGCATTCTTTAGGTCATATTTATTTTATATCTTGCATGTAAGACGCAGAAGTGGGCATTCGGGTAAGTGTCTTTGTCTTCCTTGGCATATGTGTGATGTTTGCATTGTCTTTTAAATAATGCAAGTTTCTATGCTTTTTGTATGCAAAATTGTGTGTTTTGTATGTTTTCTTGAATATTGTGTGTTTTAGTTTATGTTTAAAGCCATGGGTTATCAAAGGCCACTTTTCTTTCAAAAATCAGTTTTTCTATAAATATGGCTTTATTCATTTAAATCTAAAGTTTACAATATTCACTTTTCTTCAAATCACATAGTTTAGATCAGTTAAGAATTTTAGGTCTAAAATGAATTTATGTGACAATTAACCACTAAAATCATAAAATAGAGAGTGGGTAGATGCCAATTTTCGGATTGGGCAAACGGGAGTGCTTCCATGTAAACAGCCTTCCCCTTTTGTACCTAAGCTCCTGAACCTAAAATGTTCTTACTTATGATGGACTAGGCCTTAACTTAGTTTTTATCGTTAAGGGTTTCTTAATTTCCCTTTAAAAATTAAGTGGCGACTTTATGTCAATAAAGCAAGCCGGTGTGGGAAACAATGCCTTAGACTCGAAAAAAGCACAACGCTCACAGTTGGCAACTTCACTGGGGAATTAAGTTGGCTTGACTTGAAAATTTCTATTTTATGAGATTAGTGGTTAATTGTTAATTGCATTGCATTATTTTAGAACTAAGGAAACCTGCCTTATTGTATAATATCCCGGACATTATTTGCAGGCTATGTTATGTCAATAAGGCAAGCGTCAGATTATGCTATTAGTACTGTTTGATTATTTCCTTATGGAATGAGAGGTATATTGATAGTAATAACTGATGTACCTTTTTGTAACCAAATCTACCTTTTTGCATATAGAAAGCATTAGCACATTCCAAGCTAGGACAAGATACATATCCTACTACGATTGTAATGTTGCCTTTTTGTATGATTTAGTGAATCTTAGATCCTACTTCCAAAATTAGGACAAGGCAACCCTACCCCCAAATAGGCATGAATGCAAATTATGTGCTTATATGGTATCTTGTCTTGAATGGAAATAGTTTGATTTGATTCCGAGATCACCAATTAGAAAGACAATGATTTCATTCCAAAAATCTGGAGAGATAGAAATGGCAGTGATTTGATTCTAGGGCAATCTATGTTATTTGGAACAGTGATTCAATTACAAAAATTTGGGGGAGTGATTGAGAGTCTGATTAGGATTCAGTGAAAAAATAGGGGATGGTTTCCCAAATTGAAGGATTTGAGTTTGAATTTGAAATCCTACCTTAGTGATCAATAAAGAATGATCGCCTTTTCAAAATTTAAATCCCTAAGAAAATATGTGATCAAAAGACAACTTCTAAAACAATAAACATTTCCAACCTAAGTAGAGCCTTGGAAATTATGGAAGGTATTTAATTGAACAAGAATCTTTAGGTCATTGACTTTGGGGGAAATTTCAAATTTTATTGAAAAACAGTAGGCGAGGAAGTGGTAACCAAGTCTTCCATTTTGAAACAAAATTCCAATTCCCTTAAAAGGTATTTGACTCGAAGACAATTGTTTGATTAGATGCTTGGAATAAAATCCAAAACTCCTTGGGAGGAAAGAATTTTGAAAAATTCTGAGTAGAATTTTAGAAATTATGGAAAGTTCTTGATTAGACAAAAAATCTTTAAGTTATTGACTTTAAAAGGAATCTTGATTTTATGGAAAAGTGTAAGACAATGAGGTGATGACCAAGTCTTTCATTTTGAAATAAAATTATGAAATTCTTTAGGAGGCATTTGACTAGAAGATGATTGTTTGATTGATTTCTTGGAATAAAAGCTGAAATTTCTTGAAAAATATTTTAAATAAAATTTGAGTAGAGTTCGGAAATTATGAAAAGTTCTTTTTATCGAGTAAAAAAATCTTTGGGTTACTAACTCTAAACGAACTTTAATTTTATGAGAAAATGGTAGACAAGAAAGTGGTGACCAAGCCTTCCATTTTAAATAAAATTATGATTCCTCTATAAGGTATTTGGCTAAAAGATATTTTCTTGATTGATTTTTTGGAATAAAATTCGAACTCCTCGAAATTTTGAAAACACAAAAAAAAGAAGAGATTTTACTTTGAAAATTGATTTTTGAAAAAATAGGAATTGTAACTTGATCATATGATTTTGGAATAAAAATGGGGCACTCTTTTGGTAAAGCAATAAAACAATGGAATGGCAATTGTTTAGATTGATCGCTCTGGTAGGGACCCTTAAAATTCTTCAAAGTTTCCTTGATTGGGTAACTTTCACCTAACTGATAATGATGATGATTTTGAGACCCTGTGAGAATCAAACCGGAGTCTGACTGGGTTAATCTGCACACTTCTCAAGATTGTGTTCGTGATTGCCACTCCTAGAAAGTTAATTCTCTGAGTCAACTTATTATGTCTCATACTCAAGCAAGCTTTACCAGTTGTATCAATTACTAGCCATGTCTTAGCAAAATAAATAAAAGGATCTGACAGTGCTGTTTCAAAAAATGTCCCTAGATGGTGAATGCCGAACTAGCACCCCAATGGCTAATAGTTGTTTGGTTCAAATAGAGGAGGTAACCCAAATAGAAGAAGGCATATGGTGGGAGAATGAAGACCTTCACCTAGCTTACATTGATGAAATGTAGGGGGATGTCAAGTTGGATGACACTTGGTATGTGGAGGAAGTGGATCACCTCACATGTAGTGGATGACATTTCAAACCTACATTCCTTAAGCAAGGTGAAGTTTCAAAAGCCTCTAAAGGGAAGGGAAAAGAACACGAGAAAGAATGTGTGCTTTAGCAGTTGAAGAAGATTCATGCAGAGATCTTTATATTGGGTCTTCTCATGGTTTCCTGTGAATATCGCCAAGCCATGCTTACTACATTGAACAAGGCCAAGCTGTCCATAGACACCACCCCGAACTAGCTAGTGGCATTGCTCTCATCTGTAAAGAAAAACCCAACCATCACTGTCTTTGACAAAGATTTGCCGCCTGAAGGAGCAACTCACAACAAGCCTTTGTATGTGTTAGTAAAGTATTCGGAGAAGTGGGTACCAGTAGTGCTCGTGGATAATGGATCTGCCATAAACGTGTGGCCAGCTAGGACAGCATATGCTCTAGGATTGAGGCCCAAAAATTACACTGCAACCACACAATATGTCAGAACTTATGACAACACCTAGCGGGAAGTCTTGGGAATGGTGAAACTAAGGATCGAGCTCGAGCCGGATGAACATGACGTGGAGTTCCATGTTATGGACATTCCAACCACATTTCAACATGCTATTAGGAAGACCATGGATGCACCGACTCCAAGTCGTGCCTTCGACCGTTCACCAAAGATCAAGTATCTCAAAGGGGACTTCGCTTCGTGAGAACAACAAAAACCACCATCTTGTAGCAAAACTATGAATGAGAGCTAGCAATTCAGACCGAATTGAATAGAATTGTTACTGTCCAAAAATATTGTGACTCGCCCTATCAATAAGCGGGAGAAAGGCAAAGAAAGTCGATCGACTACTAGAAACGAGCAAGGGCCAGGGACGCACTCAACGAGCAAACGAGGGACGAGTGGTAGGGGCCCGACAAAGAGTAGTGCCGGTGCAGTCAAGTCAAGTATTTACGTCTATAGGGGATCCTCTCCCTCTGGGGGGAGGGCTGACTCTCTGCTCTAATTCACCTTCGCTATACATGTACTAATAGAAAATAAGACTAATTCCAATCTCAAGAAATCGAAGTAGCATTTCCTACATAATTCAAAGTTCTTTAGAAAATGAGTGAAGCAACCATTCGTATTAAAAAAAGAGAGAAACCCAGAGCAAAAGAAAGGTTAGTCCTTGCTTTCCGCCTCACTGCATCACTCAGTAGACAGGAAGCTCACACACGCACACCTTCAAATTTTTACTTTCTTTAGTAATGCTAGGTTACTAGAGATTTGAATGTTGAAAACCACCCCGATCCCTTTCGAGTGTCGAATCTGAAGAATCTTCGAGAACAATTGTTGGATTATATGCAACAGGATATTCATCTGTTAGATGGTGTTATGCTGGAGTCTCAAGAGATTTATTAGACTCGTTACAAAGTTGATATAAAGAATCGCATGACATTGTCAATGCTAGCTATGAGTATTTATTGTATGAGCTATTACGATGAGTTTAGGGCTTCCACTCAAAGAAAAAGCCTCGGCGAAACGGTCAACTAAAAGTTTCTTGGTTTCCTCACTTTCACTCCAGGAGCTGAAAGAGAAGATTCACTTTCCGAAATTCCAAGTGACATGATTCCTTCATAAGCTAAAGTCGATCATTTCATAAGCCCCTACCCTTGGCTATTATATTAAATGGGATTTCATCTCGGTTAGTGGTGTCAGAGCTCTCGATGGAACGGTCTAAACTAAGGTTCCCTGATGAGTTCTGTTGTACTGCTCATATCTCAATTTCCATTTCGTTGTGGGTCTACCCTCTGACACCTCAAATGTTCAATTAATTTAACACCACATTACTATTAAATTTTGGAAGCATGTGATTTAAAGAGTTAGATGTTATTAAATTTTATAGTATTAAAAAAATTATAAATAAAATTACTATATTTTTCTAAATATTTCTGAATAGTTTTTCACATTATTTTAAATTTAATAGTCTACATATTTTTATACTGAAAATTATTTCAAAAAAATTAATTTTAAATTTATATTATTATTTGATATTATTTTCTGAGTATTATAGTATTTTTATTATAAATTTCTCTATATTTTTCATAGATCAAAATACACTAAAATGTAATATTTTTTGTACGACGAAAATATGTGCCCCTAAATTGTCTTGCTGTCCATGCCTCATGCTGCCCACACCTTGTTCACTATATATATATATATAGATGCCAATCATTTTATGCCTCACCATCTCTTTCCCAAACTCTCTTATTCTCTCTCTATTAGGCGCCAAAAAAAAAAAAAAAAAAACTTTGAGTTTAGTGGAAATATTTAGTGGCTCGTAATAAACGGAGTAAAAAGTTGGAATTAACATTAAGGTGAGTTATATTATACCTTGAGTCATCATAAAACGTTTTACGTATATCTTGAGTTACCATAATTTATTTTATGCAATTCATGTTTTATACATTATATTAATGAGAGGGAGATTTATGATTTGGATTGGGCCGTGGTAAGGGCCGGACAAATTGTGGGCCGAACACATTTGGGCCGTGGCAGCCTTGGCCCATCCAGAATGGATTTTCGCTCGGTAATGGCATAGTTGCTCGGTAATGGCATAGTTGCATAATTGATGTTGTACTAAAGGCCAAGTGAGATTCGGCCGAGATGTCTGCGGCCTCACTAGGTTCCACGGTTCATGCGTTAGCTCAGCAGGAAGGCCGACGGCTGACCAGCATGACTTGTCCCGAGCTCGACTAAGCCGGAATGCAACCGAGCTCAGTCGTCATTAAGCTTGGCGAGCGGAGCGCTCTGGCTAGCTACGCAGCACGGCCGTTGACAGCCGAGATGCCGCAGCCCGGCTGCCGAGCTCCCAGTTGTGTGGGCTGGCAGTTAAGTGATGTTCAGCTAGATTTGTGCTGACAGATGGGATAACAGCACCACGTGTCGAGAGACTAATGAGAGTAGATTTGGGGCGTAGAAGGTATATAAACGAGTCTGCGCCACCCACGCTGAGGCAGATGAACATTTTGTGAGATTTACACTAAACACTCAATCCTCTCTCTCTCTCTCTCTCTCTCTCTCTCTCTCTATCCCTGTGTGTGTCTAACTTAATCGTCGGAGGGGTATTCCGGTCACACACCGCCGGGTAGCTCACCGCCGTTGTGCTCACAGGTCGATCGAACAAGCAGGAGCTTGGAAGAAAGGAGTACGGGCTTGCCAGAATATTTGCTCCCTGTATAATTGGCGCCGTCTGTGGGAACTTGACAGACAAAACCTTGTCTTCCAGGCTCATCTAATCGCCGTCCATGGTGAACAACGACAAGATTCCGTTGTCGGCCATCGACGGAGTTACCCCAGAGTCAGGCAGACGGAGAGAAGGACATCCCGCCATCCTTCCTATGGCGGACCTGGAGACTTCTCCAGGGGGACATTCAAGAGATGCGCAGGATAAGCGCGGAAGAAGCTTTGGTCATTCACGGAGTCCAGACGGTCACCGACGATGGAGAGAATCGCATGCCAAACGACTGGAACACAAGCTAAGGGACCAAGACGCCGTCATCCAGCGAATGGCGGCGGAGATAGAGGATCTTAAGCGGCATGTCAAAGGGAAGGGTGTAGCTAGAGTGGGAGACCACAGTGAGCGCACCCAACCCTGCCGCCCAGGCAGTCAGAGCCAGCGACGTACTCCGTCCATCTCAATCACCAGAAGTTACAAGGTTGGAGATTCCGACGCGCACGTAGAGAAGTCCAGTGCACAAGACAGCACCTGTCAACCCTCACGTCCGGCGACGACGTCGAGGTATTCTTATTCCGCTCGTTAAGAGGACTTGCGGGTAGTCTTGAAGGAGCGAGCTCGTTGGCGGGAGGCTCAGAGGGTGCCGGCGTTCCAGCAGCTATCCTATGGGGTTCACGCCAGTGAAGAGGTCGGAATGCCTTCACCCCGCCTAGCTGCGCCTCTCCTTTTAGACACAGACTTGGCGAGGCTGAGCGCCACTCCTTTCTCCCTGGAGATAGAAACAACATCGCTTCCGACGGGCTTCCACCAGCCAAATTTCATGCTCTACGACGGAAAAATCGATCCATATATGCATGTAAGCCACTTCTGACTGGTCATGGTCGAACATAGGCAAAATGACGCTCTTATGTGCTTATCTTCCTGTCAAGTTTGGGCGAGTTGGGCTTGAAATGGTTCGAGAGGTTGCCGGAGGGAAGCATTGAAAGGTGGCAACAGTTGGCGGAAACCTTCGTGACACGTTTCAAGACCAACACCAAAACACCGAAGGAAGTTGACCACCTTCTCAGTGTCAAGATGGAGCTGAGCGACACACTTAAGGCATACAACTCCAGATACTGGGAAACTTTCAATGAGATCTTGGATTGCCCAGTCAACCTGGCAATCACTCAATATAAGCATGGTCTCCCAGTCGGACGTAGGCTGCGGGACTCGCTTACTATGCACCAGCCGACATCCATGGGCCAATTAATGCAGCGCATCAACAAGCACATCCGAGTAGAAGATGATGTAGCAGCATCTACCGCGAAGAAAACTCCGGTAGCAACAGATAAGAGGTCGGCTGGCAAGGTGCACGCGGTCGGAAAGGAGACTAACCGTTCAAATGATCGCGCCGAGGAATCTGACCGAGGTTTAAATCGTCAAAATCGGGGTAGGGGTCGACGGAATGACCGAGATGAATACCCCCTCGACGACGTAGCTGATGCGAATAGAAGGTTGAAAGCCAGGATTGGCATCACCACAGTCTTTAAGGTTCCAATTTATCGCATACTTAGTGAAATCCGTGACGAGGATTATGTCCGGTTTCCTGCTAAGTTAGGCGATGCGCAGAAGGGTTTCAATCCACGGTACCGCTACACATTTCACCGGGAGCGCGGACACTGGACAGAGGATTGTTTGCCTCTGAAGCAACACTTAGAGGAGCTAGTCGCAACCGGACACTTGGACCTTTACATTGATGGAGGTGTTAAAGCCGCGCATCCTGCTCTGGTTGATCCGCGTGGACCGGATAACTTGGAGGCACCCCCTCAGGGCATTGTTAATGTTATCTACGGCATTGTGGAACCAGCGTGTGAATGTGAACTCCGAGGTATGATCAAGAAAGCGGAGCACATGAGGGAAGTTTTGTCGGTCCAGCCCGCGATCAAAAGGGGCAAGACAGAAGAAAAAGACGTGATCAGTTTCTCTACAAGAGACCTAGAGCGCATTCAGACGCCCCACAACGATGTCTTAGTGGTCACACTCCGCGTCAAAGAATTCGATGTTAAACGCATCTTGATCGATCAGGGAAGCTCGGTCGAGATCATGTATTACGACGCATTCAAACAGCTCAAGCTCCGGGATACAGACTTGGCTCCGGCAACTTCGCCACTGGTTGGTTTCAACTCACAACCTGAGTGGCCTTTGGAAAAAATTATCCTGCTGGTCAAAGCGGGATCCGTGGTCAAGCAAGTGGAGTTCTGGGTGTTGCAGGTGCCATCTACTTATAACCTGATCCTTGGAAGGGGATGGCTTCACACTATGCAAGCCGTAGCGTCGACCTTCCATCAGGTGATGAGATTCCCCTTGGGGCAATCAAGTCATGTCAAAGCAATGCTTCGTGGCAGTCAATGGGAGCCGAGCTGCCAAAGGCTTCATCCAAATGATAGAGGGACCGGAAGACCGAGGAGTCCTTGACGATGTGGGCACTAGGGCCTAGGACAAAGCTGTCAAAGAATTGGTCGAAGTGCGAATTGATACAGAGAGTTCGAACAGGTTCTTCTTGCTCGGCTCAAGCCTTACCGCACAAGAAAGGACCGAGATGGTTGAGTTTTTGATGGCCAATATCGAAGTCTTCACATGGTCGCCTTATGACATGCCCGGCCCCGATCCGAGTTTTATTTTCCATCACCTAAACGTCTTCCCCAGAGCCAAGCCGGTCATTCAGCGAACAAGGAGATCAACGTTGCATCACACTGAGGTAGTTGCAGAGGAAGTGAAGAACTTGCTTGAGGCATGAGCTATTCAGGAAATGCACTACCCTCAGTGGATTTCAAACACAGTTGTTGTACCAAAGAAGAATGAGAAATGGCAAGTTTGTGCCGACTATAAGACCGTCAACCGAGCTTGCCCTAAAGACAGCTTTCCACTGCCCAGAATAGACTAGCTTGTGGACTTAACTGCTGGACATAACAGGCTCAGTTTCTTGGATGCCTACCGCGGTTATCATCAGATTGCCATGCATGGCCCCAACTGCGAGATCACCTCCTTCACTACACCGAGGGGACTCTTCTGCTACCGAGTCATGCCTTTTGGTTTGAAGAATGCCGGGGCAACTTTCCAAAGGATGGTGACCAAGGTGTTCGCTCCTCTGCTAGGTCGGACAATGGAGGCTTATATTGATGATATGGTTGTTAAGAGTCGACATCAAGAAGACCACTTGTCCGACTTGGTCGAGATGTTCGCCATTCTCAAACAACACAAGCTACGCTTGAATGCGTCTAAGTGTGCCTTTGGCGTGGGATCCGAAAAATTCTTGGGCTTCCTAGTCACAAACCGAGGCATCGAGGCAGACCCTGCACAAATTCGAGCCGTACAAGAGTTAAAGCAGCCTAGCTCGACTAAGGACGTGCAGTATTTGGCTGGCATGGCTGTCGCGCTTAACCGATTCATAAGCCGGTCATCAGATCGCTGCTGCCCTTTCTTTCAAGCTTTGAAATCAAAGTTCTCTTGGGATAAAGAGTGTGACCGGGCTTTGGCCGCGCTCAAGGAGTATCTGTCTTCAGCACCACTGTTGGTCACACCGAAGCCCGACGAAGAGCTCTACCTTTATCTAGCCGTTTCACAGCATGCGGTCAGTGCGGTGCTTGTCCGGTCGGAAGGAATCAAGCATCTCCCTATCTTCTACGTCAGTAAAACCTTGCTACCGGCAGAGTCGAGATACTTGCCGTTGGAAAAACTTGCATTGGCATTGATAATGGCCTCCAGGAAATTGGCGCACTACTTCTATGCCCATACAATCATCGTTTTGACCGAGTTCCCCCTCAAAGCTTTGTTCTAACGGGCAGACTTCTCCGATCAAATCCTCAAGTGGGCGGTTGAATTGGGACAATTCGACGTCAAATTCCAGCCACGAACTACCATAAAAGCTCAGACATTGGCCAACTTCGTTGCTGAATTCTCACCTGGAACTCATCCGGTATGCCCGGTGGATATTGCCGCGGTAGATGAGGAGGTGAATGTAGGCCAGACCGCAATAACACAACTAGGCGATGACGGCGACGCGGAACTTGCACGCCCCGCCGAAGAACCTTCGGTTAGTACACTACCACAGCCCGGCGATGCGATGACGGAGTTGGGTATCATCGACCAACCTACTCCGTCCGGTACCGCATCACCAAGGGGGGAAGAAGTGGAACCGCTCAACACAGAGCCTGCAGCCAGCATAATACTGTAACCCGGCGATTCGCCTATGGACTTAGGCATTACGGATCAACTTGTTGAGTCCGGCGCCGAATCGCCGAGGGGAGCTGAAGTGGAACCGCTCATTGAAGCCAAACAGCCGAACAACCGTGATCCCATCAACCTTCAAGCCTCTCAGGACCCCTCAGACTGTTGAAAGCTCTTTGTTGGTGAAATGCGGAAACTTTTTGTTGATGGAGCCCCGAACCGTCACGGTGCCAGGCTAGGTATAGTTCTGATTTCGCCAGACGGGATGACTATCGAACATTCTATCACCCTCAGATTCCCTGCCTCAAACAACGAGGCTGAGTACGAAGCGTTTTTGGCCAGGCTCAAGAGCGTGCTTCAGATGCATGCATCCGAGCTAATGGTTTACAGTGATTCCCAGCTTGTGGTTAACCAGGTTTCTGGGGTTTACGAAGCAAAGGATGACAGAATGATGAAGTACCAGGCTCTGATCAGAGACCACATCAAGCGATTCCAGGCAATAAAGGTTCAACAGATTGGCCGAGAAAAAAACGGTCAAGCAGATGAATTGGCCGGCCTTGCTTCCATGGTTGATAGCACATCTCCCAACCCTCTCCTGATTGAATTCTTTCCGCGGCCTAGCATTGAGAAAACCGGGCAGATAGAAGTACTCTGCGCCGAGCTAGGTCCTTTATGGATGGACCCTATTATCCTCTTTCTCAGAGATCAGACCCTTCCAGCCGAGAAGAAGGAAGCACATAAAGTCCGGGTGAAGTCAGAGCGGTTTTGGCTCTCTCCGTCAGGCGCTTTATACAAGAAGTCTTTTACCGGTCCTTATCTAAAGTGTGTGCACCCGAGTAGCGTGGACGCCTTCCTGTAAGAAATTTATGAAAGCATCTGTGGCAGTCACATAGGGGGCAGATCTATGGCCTACCGAGCTATTTCGCAAGGCTACTGGTGGCCGTGCATGCAAGCCGACAGGCAGAAGTATGTTCGCAAGTGTGAGAAGTGCCAGAAGTTTGCCCACCAAATTCATCAACCGGCCAGAGAACTTCTTCCCCTCACCAGCCTTTGGCCCTTTGCGATGTGGGGTCTCGATATAGTGGGGCCACTCTCAACTGCACCAGGCAACCGGAAGTTCTTCATCGCAGCCACAGACTACTTCACCAAATGGGTTGAAGCAGAGCCTTTGGCAACAATCAAGGAAAAAGACATCAAGTGGTTTGTCTAGCAGAATATGGTAACGCGGTTTGGCATCCCAAAAATTCTGATCTCTGATAACGGCACCCAATTTGACAGTCGCCTATTCAGAGGATTTTGTGAAGACTTGAAGATTGAATTCTACAACTCTACCCCGGCTTACCCACAGTCTAATGGTCAAGCCGAAGCATCAAACAAGACCATCCTTGATAGGTTGAAGAAAAGGCTTGAGAAAGCCAAGGGAAAATGGGCCGAGGAACTCCCCAACGTCCTTTGGGCATACCGAACAACCCCGCGGCGATCTACCGGGGAAACACCTTTTGCTTTGGCATATGGCATGGAGGCGGTCATACATTTGGAAGTTGGAATGCCCACCCTCAGAAGTGAAAGTTTTGAGCCCGAGCTGAATGCCAAAGCCATTGCCCTGGAATTGGACCTCGTGGAAGAACACCGGGAAAAGGCTCTCATCCATGTGGCCGCCTACCAACTAGAGCTCTGAAGGAAATACAACAAAACGGTGCACCCCAGACCGTTCAAAGTAGGTGACTGGGTCTTGAGGAAGGTCATGGGCAATACACTGATGCCAGGTGAAGGCAAACTAGGGGCAAACTGGGAAGGACCCTACAAGATAATCGGTCTGGCGGGCAAGGCGGCATACCACTTGGAGGACCTGGAAGGCAGAGGAATACCCCGGCCATGGAATGCAGCCAACCTCAAACTATACTATTTTTAGCTTTTGTTTTCTTTTTGTGCAAAGGAATTTTTTGCCTTACACTTCAGAATGTAATATTCTTTTTGTCAATATATAGAAGTGTCTCATCTTTGCCTTAGCATTCTGATTGTTGCTTTTCAATTTTGAGATTCTCAACCGAGATGTTTTACTCCGGTTGATTTTGAGATTAAAACCGAGATGATTTATTCCGGTTCATTGAGTTGATGATCTGATCAATTGAGATTCTTAACCGTGATGTCTTACTCCGGTTGAATGAGTTGATGTTTTGCTCAACTTTTAGATTCTCAACCGAGATGTTTCACTCCGGTTGAATGAGTTGATGATTTGCTCAAGTTTGAAATTAAAACCGAGATGTTTTACTCCGGTTGAATGAGTTGATGTTTTGCTCAACTTTTAGATTCTCAACCGAGATGTTAACTCCGGTTGAATGAGTTGATGTTTTGCTCAACTTTTAGATTCTCAACCGAGATGTTAACTCCAGTTGAATGAGTTGATGTTTTGCTCAACTCTGAGACTCTCAACCGAGATGTTAACACCGGTTGAATGAGTTGATGTTTTGCTCAAATTTATGATTCAAGACTGAGATGTTTTACTCCAGTTAATTTCGTTGATGATTTGTTCAAAAATGTGATTTTAACAGAGATATTTTACTCCGGTTAACGCGGTTGATGATTTACTCAACTTTATACTGGAAACCGCGATGTCTTTTTCGATTAGATAAGTTAGATAAAGTGGTTAGTCTTGCCGAGGTATTTTGACAGCTGACGTTATCTAGCATGAAGAACATGCAAACACTTGAAGAAAACGGAGCTTTTTCATTGATATGAAAAGTAATTATAAGAGGAAGGGCGGATAGCCCGGTTACATGTGTAAACCAAAAAGGAAGAAAAAAGACAAAGAAAACTAAGCTAGGGGGAAAGGTCAGTGAATTCGTCCTCGGCTGCCTCCAGGTTGACCGTTGGTGTTTGGTCTTGGACACCGGTCTCCGTTTGGACGGGCTAAACTGTGTGATTCTCCCCCTCCACATTTTCCTCAGTTTCCTCATCGCTTTCTTCCTTGGCCTCAGCCTGCAACGCCACGAAGACGTCGTTGGCTTAGGGACAAGATAGCTCGGTAGGGAGGCAGCTGGAGAAGTAGCGAACACGTCGGTCCCCGGTCCCTAGCCGAGATATTCACAAGCAGACTTCCACCCAGCCTTGAAGAAAATGCCTTGGGTGGCGCGGACCTGCTTTGTGTAACTCTCCTCGGCCTCAAGGAAACTGGCGTTGTTTGCACCCTCTAGATCCTCTTCCCGTGATTGTTTCAGCGCATCTAGCTCGGCCTAGAGCGCGTCTCTCTCCTTCTCGGCGGAGCCAAGCTGGCTGAGCAACCGAGAATTGTTGGAGTTCGCCATTTGCAATGAAGACTGGGCTCTCCCGAGCTCGACTTGGAGGCTTTGAACTTGGCTAGCAGAGTCAGTTGCCTTCTGCCGAAGCCGGTGAATGCGCTCCATGACCAAGTGCTGCTTCTGGATGGCCTGCAAGAAAAGAGATTGATCAGAAAGAAAACCGAACAAACACTTAGTGAAATTTTGAGCACAAGTTTGAGATTCTTACCCTAGTCATGGATTTGACCGACGACTTCACCAACCGGGTATTTAGAACATGGTCGCTGTCGACCACGTCGCTCGGTAAGAGAAGGGCCTTGGTGAGGTCAAAGGCGAGAAGATGCTCTTTGTCACCTTTAACAGAAGTTGTCGCTGGGATCTCTTTACCCCAGTGCTTAAGTTGGGGCCTCCACGGAGGAGTTGGGTCAGCTATCACGGCAGGTTGCTCAGTACTGAGCTCCGTAACAAGCTCGACTGAAGGGTCTGCACGTGGCCTTTTGCCAGCCCAGCGGGTGTCTTGGCTGGATTACCCGACGGCGGGAGACGCCAATGCAACCACGGTTCTGCTGGATTGCCCGGTAGCAGCAAAGCGGTTATGACACTCGGTATCTCGATGGAGGTGGCGGTGATCAGGTTCTTGATGCGGCTTCTCTTGGCCATCTCTTCTGCTTCGGTTAAACGAATGAAGGGGACGTCTGGCAGTGTGGGATCTGGCGGCAGAGATGAAGCGCGGAGAAAGTCAGTGACTTTACTCCGGCGCGGAGCTGAATACCGGTATGTTAGAGTGTAGCTAAGGAGCTCGTTACAACCCCGATTGCGGTAACGGAGCACGGTCCTGATGGCTGCTTCATTGGGGTAGTAGTAGTTGGCTTGCAAGGCTTGAATCGCTGCAAAGGAAAGAAGAAAAGTGTCAAGTACAGAATAGTGAAGAAAGATAAATTGACCGAGCAGTTAACACGGCTTACATGTCTCGCTGAAGTTCTTGCTAATAAACCAGCCCGGTACGTCGGCCGTTTCATAGTTGCTAGACACCCAGAAAAAGTCGTCGTCATGTAAGTCCTTGTCTGGGGTGTCGGTCACTATTTTTTCTTTGCCCGGTCGAATTTTTAAGTAATAGGCAAAGTCGTCGCCCGTGTGCCCAAGGGTGTATTGACGGAGTATCTCGGCTAAACCTAAGTTGGTTCCTAGCCGGTTGTTCAACTCGTGGACCCCGTTGATTATTCGGTAAGTGTTGGTTGAGACTTGAGAGGGTGCTAGCCTGGTGCGGCGCAAGAATTCAGTCACCAGTGGGTTGACCGGGAAGCGGAGGCCTCCTTCAATGATGGATAGCACGGTAAAGGGGCACTGGTCTAATCTGCCCCAAGGGATTGTGTCAATTTCGCCGAGCTCTAGGTGGACGTCGGCCGGGATACCATACTCTTCCCAGAATACGGCCAAGGCGGCCGGAGTGTCAACAAGGAAGCGGAAGGGCCCAATGTGTAGCCGACTAGTTTAGCTCGGCTGAGGTGGTTTGGTATATACTAGTGTTTAATGGTTGCTCAGTCTTTGAGAGCCTCGATAATTAGTCAGTGGTCCCCTTGGACTCTGCAGGAAAAGGATGGCAAGTGTAAGTGGAAGCGCGGTCGTGCAAAACGAGCTTGACTTTAGCTCTGTCATGAAGAGTGCCAGACCACCTCGGTCGCGAAGGCAAACCAAGGAGCTCGGTCGCTCAAGCAGACCAGTCGTTAGCCCGGTCAAGCGGCCAAGTCCTCTGTCTACCTCGGTTTCTACTAAGGTTTTGGCAAACTTGTAAATTGTTCGGTCTAATTATTTTTTGGATCAAAAGGCGACCTAGAGCCTGGTCCGCTCTAGTTCTTCGTGTGTTCATGTGTTCATCACTGGGATTGAAGAACAACGAAGAGAACAGGGGCAAGTGTGGGTTTGGAGAGGGTTAGGTCCTAAAACCTATGGATTTTGTGCCCTAATATGTGAAATACCAAATGAAAATAGCAAAAAATGAGGCTCGAAGGACTTACCAGTTTAGGGCAGGAGCTTCCTTCTCGAACACAAATGCAAGGAAAGGCAGGAACGAGGCTTGCAAGAGGCACAGGAGCTCTGGAACGCTTGGAATGGAGGAGGAACAGTAAGAATGAAATGAAGAGGAAATGGCGTATATGTGGGTGGAAGACCGCCAAAAATTTGAATGTGAAGGGACGGTTGGCTGCTCAAGGCCAATGAGCGAGCGACGACACGTGTCCCTATTGACGACGGCGTCAGTACTGAAGAGACAGGATGGCAAGTCGAGGCGTCGACTGGGCAAGTTTGAAGACAGGCATGTCAACTAGCCCGGTCACCGTCTAGCAGACTGTGAACCGAGGAAGAGTTATCCCGAACAGAACAGGTAATCCCAGTCACGCTTGCGCTGTCACGACCCTAACCCGCCCCCGTGGGTTAAGGACGTAACCGGCCAGTAATCATGAGATTACCTACGGCCTCAGACTGTCGAAAACGTATTTTAACAGAGTTAATGGGGGCCAAACGGAAGCAAAATTAAAAACTTTGTCCATAGAGCCGTGCTTATATGCGCATCAAACAAACCATACTCAGATACGTTAATAACTCACATCAAAAGTACGGTTTCACCAAATTCATTACAGACAGGATCGTCCAAAACGAGTCAACCTATAACAGACTATATACAGACATGCACTAGGTCCTTGCCAACAAGACAAAACATAGGTACATAGTAAAAGGGCAAGGATGGTCTCATGCGCGAGGCACAAGGCTGACTCTCCCAAAACTCCTGTTGTTTCTAGCAGACTTCACTGGGGCTGGGTTTGGACTTCCCTTGGCTCACCTACAAATACATGAATGAGCGTGAGCGATAGCCCAGTGAATAATATCAAATATAACAGTTACATAACAATATGTAGAACAACATGCTCCAAACGGTCTTGGGCCCAATTCATACTTCTGTTTAACAGCAAAATATATATAACTATACGAAATGCAAGTCAAGTAACTGTAGTTCCAAACATTCTGGCCTTTGGCCCATCCGGGTTTCCATTCATGGCAAAACGGCCTTCGGCCCATTCATTCATGTCAAACGGCCTTTGGCCCATTCATTCATGTCAAACGGCCTTCGGCCCACTCTTTCATGTCAAAACGGCCTTTGGCCCACTCATTCATGTCAAAACGGCCTTCGGCCCACTCTTTCATGTCAAAACGGCCTTTGGCCCACTCTTTCATGTCAAAACGGCCTTCGGCCCACTCTTTCATGTCAAAACGGCCTTTGGCCCACTCATTCATGTCAAAACGGCCTTCGGCCCACTCTTTCATGTCAAAACGGCCTTTGGCCCACTCATTCATTTATTCTTGTCAGACTTTTGTCCACAATCCCAATTAACAACTCATAATATTTATAGGGGAATAACAATTGGACATTGACAAGTTTTCAAATATTGATATTACTCACAGTGATCGGCTTGTGGATGCGCCCTGGAGCTTGACCCTACACATTTCATGAATACAAAAGGGTCACTAACAGTTCAATCCGCTCTTTAATTCACATATTCCTCTTTAGGCTTTGTTCTTATCTCATTAACTCATTTACAATGCTTAACACATGCCTAAGAGTGCTTACAAGTGAAAAAGAACGGAAAACGAATCACAGAATGCATGAACAAAATTCCAGGAAATAGGGTCCCCGCTCGAGCGTAAGCTTCTCCGCTCGAGCGGACCCTTAAGGCCTGCAAAAGTACTGGTTGCACGAAAGATGCGCTCGAGCGTGGAATAGAGCGCTCGAGCTGAAGGTCTGTCTACAAAAATCCACGCTCGAGCGTGAAGTGTCCCGCTCGAGCGGACATCCAACTCTGCAAAAATGCTGGGAGCACGATTTTCCCGCTCGAGCGGCCATTACCCCGCTCGAGCGGACCTCAAAAATCTGGGTTTCCCAGATCGTGTTCTTGAGCTCCAATTCAGTTTTCCATCTACATTTCTTGCATGCAATGGTTCAAATTACACATTTACACATGCTAACATGCTACTAATGCAAGATTACAACATTAGGAAGCTCAATTACATGAATTATCTACATGCATGTCCCAAATTATCTCAAACCCATCATCAACATGCTCAAATTCAAACATTCAAGACTTATACTCCCATGATTTGTACATGCATGTGGGAGATGCTCATCATTCTCAACTTAGATGGTACAAATGGTGACTACAACATGAGCTTTAACCAAAACTCCACATGAATCATGTGTTTCAAGCTCAAACATGCAAATTCAAAGTAATTTCTTACATGCATGAGTTCTAAGACTTCAATCTCAACAAAAATCAACTCATTACATGTTCTTGATCACAAACAACCCTTGAACTTACAAATTACAAGTAAGAGTTCATGAAATCACTTACCTAAGAGCTTCAACACTCAAGCTCTAGCCAAATCTTGAGCTAGATCTTCAAATTCCCAAGTCTTGAGCCCAAATTACACAAATCTCTCCCTTTTTCTCTCCATGGCCGGCCTCTCTCTCACTCTCAATTGTCTAACTCAGATTTTGAGTTTTAAGAGAGCTAAAGGAGAGTGCAATACAAATATACAACAAGCCCCACTAACAAATATTTTAATATAAAATAATGGGGTACTTAATTTATCAATTTAATCAGTTTAAATTGACCAGAATCAAATTTCAATTAAATTTCACCGTAGGCCCTAAAAATTATGCCAACCACAATGGCGTAATCAATTTCGGGTTCCGTGGCCGATAAGGCCCTCAATTAAATTTCCAAAGCAGACTACTCAAACAGATATTCCTACGATGAACAGATAAAATTTCAAACCACATATTTTCACATAGTGGAACACGAAATCATATCAAAATACATAATCACATCATGTTAAGGACCAATTAACATACTACGGAACAGGGGTGTCACATGCGCAGACGGAATTAAGGGGCAATTGAGAGGGAGATTTATGATTTAGATTGGGCCATGGTAAGGGCCGGACAAATTGTGGGCCGAACACATTTGTGCCAGAGCAATCTTGGCCCATCCAGAAAGGATTTTCGTTCGGTAATGGCATAGTTGCATAATTGATGTTGTACTAGCAGTCAAGTGAGGTTCGGCCGAGATGTCCGCTTCCTCACTGGTTTCCACGGTTCATGCGTTAGCTCGGCAGGAAGGCCGACAGCTAACCAGCATGACTTGTCCCGAGCTCGGCTAAGCCGGAATACAACCGAGCTCGGTCGTCATTGAGCTTGGCGAGCGGAGCGCTCTGGCTAGCTGCGCAGCACGACCGTTGACAGCTGAGATGCTGCAGCCTGGCTGCCGAGCTCCCAGTGGTGTGGGCTGGCAGTTAGGTGATGTTCAGCTAGATTTATGCTGATAGATGGGATAGTAGCATCATGTGTCGAGAGACTAATCGAAGTAGATTTGGGGCACAAATGGTATATAAGCGAGTCTGCGCCCCCCACACTGAGGCAGATGAACATTTTGTGAGATTTACACTAAACACTCAATCCTCTCTCTCTCTCTCTCTCTCTCTCTCTCTCTCTCTATCCCTGTGTGTGTCTAACTTGATCGTTAGAAGGGTATTCCGGCTACACACCACCGGTTAGCTCACCGCTGTTGTGCTCGCAGGTCGATCGGACAAGCAGGAGCTTAGAGGAAAGGAGTACGGGCTTGCCGGAATATTTTCTCCCCGTACAATTAATATTTCAATTACGTTAATTATTTTCTAAATTCTATTTACTTAAATTGAAACCCATGGATATGATTGTTTAAATTTTAGAAATTATTTGACAATAATTTTATAAATATTTATTTTTGTAAGTACCACTACGGGATTCCCATGCCTTGGAGGGCTTAAATACCATTGGCCTCTAAACGGTCACTTTGTGGCCCTCTGTTTGTCATGGATCCATTGACCTCTGTTCTGATTGTCACTCCAGTGACCACTGTTCTGTTATGTTCTGTACCGTGGTTATGATTATTTACTCATATGATTTCCGCATTCTGCTTCTGTTATTTAAAATTAGTAATGTATTTCAGTTACCAAACTAATATCCATTTAGCCAAATAATTATCCATGGTAATTTTTGTACCCTCATGCTCACTATATGATATTTCTCACTCTACCATGTACTTATGGTTGTTATCCCCTTTCAGGTGATGAGATTTAGAGGGATCGAGATTGGGAATAAATCGCAGTATTTTTTTTACTAACTGTAATTCTGATTGGACTCTTGTAATAAAATAAAGCCCAAATGACTACTTTCTTTTTAAATAAACTTTTTGGTACCCATTTATTTTATTTTACTTTATCCACTTGCGCTACTAATACATAAATTTTAGAATTATTGTATTTTTATTGTGTTGTTGTGACGCCAAGCCTTTAGGTAACGGGTTTGGGTCATGTCATGCTCACTGTATAATATTTCTCACTCTGCCATATACTTATAGCTGTTAACCACTTTCAAGTGACGTGTGAGGACCAGTACATGGGGTAGGCACAAGGCACTTTGTAGTCATAGTACAGCTCTGGTATTTTAATTGAAAAGAAGCTCCAATGTATACATTTTTGTTATACTGAAATAAAGATTTTGGTACCCTTTTATTTTACTCCGTTGCACTATTAATTTGTTATGACTTCAGTTATTGTCTTGTTGTGATGCCGAACCTTTGGGTATTGGGTTTGGGTCGTGACAAAAATGGTATCAAAGCTTTACAAAAAACAAAAAACAAAAAAAAAACACTTTAGTTGTTCAATACGATTAAACCGTTTTAGGCTAAGTTTTCTTGTGTTGTAGGGAATGGCAAATCTAGTAGAGTTATTCTGGTTCGAGCCTCCTAGAGCCCACCTTGTCCCAAATCTATTAGAGGGGTCAGGAAATTCAGAGAGTCTTGTCAGACAAGCCCACCCAGGACTTGACCGGCTCATAGGGAGACCTGTATACTTACAGGCTGACCCCAATGAGAATTTTTGGTTTTGGAGACTTAGCCTAGACAGCACATGCAAGGGATACATTGGACCGATCCACGTTGTTGGTCTTGCTCCAGATCTAGGACACACACACTTTTTAGTTGCACCTTTGACCCTGGGCTTTGTTAAGAGGAGAGGGCACGCGTACCCCAGCAACCACATATGCACTACGACATCTCCCCCACAGCGCATTATCCATGTCCCAGCTTTGGATTTCATTAATACCGCAACATACTTGGAGGTAATTGTACATGTTACTAGGCGGGAGTTCTGGGGATATGATCATGGTATTCCTGCCCAAATAGTCCAGGTTGTATGGCGTTGTTTTGGGATAGAGCCTAGTGGTTGGGAGTTTGAGTCCCTCGTACAGAGTGAGTTTGTAGAGTTGTTCCATGGCCCAGTTTTTCAGAGCCAGTTCTCATGGTTGCCTAACGGTCTATTTTAGACGCCCGACCAGGAGATTTTTGTGACCTGACCATGATTAGTCTGATCCTTATTTTTTGTATTAGTAGGATTAGACACTAACTCCTAACTGCTATATAAGTATGTTGTACTAACACCTTATGCATAAGTAAGACAAGTATTATGGGAATTATATATGTGTTGTTTATAGTATCTTTGTGAATCATAAATGTAATATAGCGATAACTAAGTACGTAATAATTTGGACTAGTCCACTAACCATTTTCACCCTGTAGTAATGGCCAACGATGGAAATGGAACCGGATCGTCGGTTAGCGGTGCCGACCCAATGGAGCAAATCATGGAAAGAGTAGTTACCAGTTTTTTGAGGGCCCTGCAAACCAACATAAATAATGGAATGCCCGAATGACGAGAAAAACTAGTTATCATAAAACAGTTCCAGGATTTGAAACCCACCACATTTACCAGTAGTCCAAACCCACTGGTAGCCGAAGCATGGGTTAGGAACTTGAAGAAGATTTTTTGCGCACTACCTTGTACAGAAAGACAAAAGGTAGCCTTCGCCGCATTCACCTTCAAAGACGAGGCACATGAATGGTGGCTTCTTATCATGGGAAAAGAATAAATCGTGACCTGGGCAAGATTCTTGGAAGTCTTATACGAAAAATACTTTCCAAATTCGCTGCAAGAACAAAAGGCATCAGAATTCATACATCTGAAGCAAGGAACAATGACGGTGGCTGAATACGAGACCAAGTTCACGCAACTAGCTCGATTTGCGACATATGTCATTCCCACCGAAGCCCAAAAAGCTAGGAAGTTCGAAGCCGGCTTAGATAATGACATCAAAAACATGATTGAGGTTCTGAAAATGCCACCCTATGTGGGAATGGTGGATTGAGCATATATCGCAGAAAAAGGGATTAAGGCCTTGCATCCTGGGGAAACGAGCCAAAAAAAGCAATTCTGGAAAAAAGACAACAGAAGATTTAGTGTTGCATCTCCAAATAAGGTAAATACGGGCTCAACTAGTGCAGGCAATCAAGGTCCTACTAATCCCAGAGGTGACACCATTCCAACTTGCCCAACTTGTGGAAGGACTCATTGGGGACGATGTCATCGAGATACAAGAGCATGCTTTAGATGCGGTTAAGTTAGCCACTTGCTGAGAGATTATTCGAAGTTTACTAATCCTATAGCAGGCTCCTTTGAACTAGCCCCAAAACCAGCAATACTTGGAGGAGTGAGGAAGGACCAAAAATGCCAAGAAAGAGCTTTTGCCTTGGTGCCTAGAAACCCAGAAGTTATCGAGAACGTTGTATCAGGCACACTTTCTGTTTATGGTCATTTAGCTCATGTCCTCATTGACTCTGGTTCAACTCATTCTTTTGTTGCACCACACTTTGCTTCCAAGTTATCATCAATCCCTGAACCCTTAGGATATATACTGTCTGTGTCTTTTCCTTCTAGTAATTCTGCCCTTAGTACTGATGTGTACAAATCTTGCACTATATCCTTAAGACACAGACAGTATCTTGGTACTGATGTTGTTTGATGAGAGGAGATTGAAGGCATTGTGTCACATCTAGGGCTATCAGTGTAGAATTGCTAGGGCTTTTAACAAGAAAGTTAAGTCCAAGAATCTCAAGGAATGAGATATGGTACTAAAAGATAACCGAGCCCCCATCCATGATCCTAGGAGCAAGTTCAGACCCAATTGGACTGGTCCTTACATCATCAAATCTATCTGGTTAGGAAGAGGGGTTATTCTTATAGATTTAGATGGCCTGGAGTTTTCGCAGCCGATCAATATGGACAAATTGAAGAAATACTATCGCTGAGAGGCTCGTTAGGCTAAAAATTCGAAAGGGTGACCTAGGCAAAAGTTAGAGCATGAAAAATTAGAAACAAAGAAAAACTGAACTCGTAAGGTTGAAAACCCGAAATGGTGGCTTTGAAAAAAGTTAGAGCACAAAAAGAGAGAGTTAATACTCGAGTGAACCTGAACCGAACTACGTTAGGCCTGATTCCCATCTTTAGGATACGTAGGTAACTTCATCCCGAAGTTCGGCCATAACCATCCCCAACCCAACTATCTTGTCCATTTGCTTGATCGGTCCATCTTTTTCCATCATCTATTGGCTTGGTCGTGTTACCTCCATTTGGCAAAAAGGGTTAGTTTCAAGATAAAGCAGTGATAGTGAATGCAGTGCTGAATAGTTATGACTTTCTGATTTGAGATTGTACATCTTAAAGATCGATTCCATGTGTGTCAGGTGGTGACCTTTTCCAAAAATTGTTTTGAAAAGTTTTAATAAAAGTTAATTTTTCTCAAAATTTTACCTGTTACAACACAGACCATTTTAGACCAAAAAGGAAAATTTTCAGTGCTTACAACTTTAATTCCATTAATTTAAACAAGTACATTCTCTAACTCTCTGATTAAATCAAAGTTGTTTTTACATCATAAAAACTTGAAAAGAAAAGACAAAGCAATAAATTAGGGGTACAGATAAGTCAGGTGGTCCTATGTCTTCTACTCGTACTCGTGGAAGACTCTACCGCTAAAGATGGCCCAACGTGTCCTTTGTCCTGTAGCCAAGCCAAGCACGTGCCAGAAAAGGCATAACTATAGCTAGGGGTAGGGGCCAGAAGTTCTCTCATCCTCCAAGCAGTAAGGTACCAAGGCAAGTGCAAACCACGAACAGGAAATGGAGCAGAGTATTCCACCCCTTCCTCCGGACAGGTCTAATCATGTCCAAATTGACGCCTGAACCGGAATGGAAAATAGAACACGCAGTACGTAAGACTAATCTACTGTATACTCAGCTGTCGGGACATGCTATAGCTCATCTCCGTCAAATTAAGCCATGGGCAATGCCAAGAGATGTTAGTTGCAGATCTGCTGCACATTCAGTCGCACCACAGTCCCTCGGAAAAGAAGTTCACTAGCCGCTGACGAAAGAAGTAGGCTCTAGCCAAATATGCAGGACAAAGGTCCACGACTTTTAGCTTATCCATCAACCATACTTAGGAAGAGATGAAAAATAAGAGATATTAAAGAATAGAGAGATGTGCGTTGAGAGAAAAGTAAGAAAATGGCTTTAAGAGAAAAATAGAGAATGAGTGCCGAGTGATGTGAGAAATCACAAATAAAAGAGGGTGGGAAATAATACCTGAAGAAGTAGTGGGCTCCCTACAAATCAAGTGGTCTCCCGCTTGTGGAAAGCGTTTAAACCCATTAGGGTCTCGGCTAGTGCCAAACCCATGCAACTCTTGCCCTTTTTCAGACATTAGGCTACTTCGATTAACCTAATACTGGCTCCACCATGACTGAGGGCAAGAAGGAAGTGCGTAGTAAGCATAAGCAGTAGGCATGTTGATGATAACCTCATGTGAGATCTCTAACTTTTGTAAACCCTAAATTTTAAGTTATTATAATAAAGCCCTTACTTCATTGATTATTCGCAAATTAAACCCTAAAACCAAAAACGCATCACGAACGAACCCATACAAACCCTAATTGACCCTGGAAGCTTAGAAATCATTTCTAACACTCTAATATTAATTATTTAACCCTCAAATTTTAGATTAATCACTTTAAATCTTAACTTTGGGTTTTCACAGTTTTCGTTTGGTTATTTACCTTTCAAAGCAAGATAATACAAACCGAATTATTTTTCCTAAAACTAATTTATTAACTCTACACTTAAATAGATACTTTAATTGAGTCCAAGTCCTCACATTTTTATTAAATCACAAATTGACCCCAAACAAGTACCATTATATATTTATATATGCACTTGTACCCTAAAATATTTTCTTAACATTATATTTTACAATTTTCAAGATTTGTACACAAAAAAATATAAAACAAGTCCCTCAACTCACCATTTATGGCCAGCCATACCTACATAGATAAGATGAATGTACTTTTTGAGACAATTTTGCATGATTTAAGGAAGAAAATCTTTGACTTGGTACAAACTTTTATATATATGTATATATGCGACTAGGTTGGTTTGATTAGGAGGAAAATCCTAACTAGATCATATTTAGGAACCTAATTAAGATCTTTAATCCTCCACTATTCCATTGAATTCAAACTAAATCCAAACTATCCAATCCAAGTCCAACCAAGGGGCATTTAGGACCTTTTGCACCAAATTCATTATATAAACAAACCCTCCCTTATCATTTTACATACAAGAACAACACTTATACACACTATATTCAACTGAGAGAGAAGAAAGGAAGGAGGGTGAGCTTGGTAGAAGAGAGGAAAGGAAGAAAAAGTTTGCTAGCAATTCTAACAACTCTCAAGTAAGCCACAACACAACTGTCTCTTTCATTTTCCGTTTTCAAATACATGTTATTCAAAGTTTAAAATGGTATTTTCAGATGTGTTCTAATGGTATTCTTGTGTTAAAAATGAAAAGAGTTGATCCTTGATTCTACCTTACTTCTATTTCTCTTAATCGGTGTAAGACTACATTTTTCTATATCAATCTCTCAAAATTTTCAAAGGCACACCTTCACCTTAAATTTTTGAGTTTAATACATATTATTTAGTATGTTTTCATCACAAGAGAAGTGGAAAATTTCCCCTAGCTGACCTCTTTTCTCACCAACTTTCTATTTTCAAGAATTGTGCCAGAAAAATCTATTTTACAGCCACCTTACGAAAATTTTAGAAATATGTATAAAAATATTATGGGCCTCCATTTTATGTCAAAATCTTTCTTTAGGAGTTATCTTTCAAGGAAAATTGGTTTAATTGAAAACGAGTGAGTGGTTTGTGAGAGAATCCAATTTTCGTAATGGTTGACTAATCTGGATAGAGCTGGAGTATTTCTGAAATAACTAATAATCTAGAAAAACTATTCCATTTCCGAAAATTGTTCTAAGAACTAGATAAAATTCCCTACGAACCATAAGAAGGCTGAGCTCTGGAAAAATCTGAAATAGCCCTTTTGAGTATAATCTTTAAGTAGTACTAAATTTGAAAATTCTATTTTCATTGGTGTTTTATACTCTTGTGTTCATATGCTTATTAATTTATGATCATGTCTCGGTATGATATTACACGTGTCATAGGTTTATGTATTTTATTTTAATCTTCGATGGTGCTCACACTTATGCAAATCTGGAAATTATATTCTTGTGCAAAATTATTCCCTTAACTACTTGAATATGCGTAGAGCTACTTGTGCCTATCTTCATAGGTGAATCTCATGTGTTGTAACTTTATTTCCTTCTATTTGTACTATTTAGTTGTTCATACTTGTGCAATAGATGTTGTTTCAAGAGCATGTTCTAATTCTGACTTAAATTAACTAACTCAAACGGGAAACTTAATGGGTGGTAATGGGTTGTGAATTTTTGGACAAGTTACTAAGATATTAATTGGTTGACGGGATGCGTTTCCTATTTGGAAGGTAAAGTCTTGCGCAAGTGGTTTTTGGAACCTTTCAACGGAGCAGTTGTATTCGGACCCTAGGTATTTGGTGTAAAGAGGGATTTGGGCAAGGCCCATTATTACTGTCTCTTTTGAGGCCCTGCGGTTGGCACTACGCGGTATATAATCATTGTTAGGCATCCGAGGTAAGTTCTGCAACGAAGCAGCAAAAGAGGGGGCATACCGAATAATTCACGCCCGATTCTTACGGTTGGGAGGACAAAATCTCTTTGGGGGATTTCTAGACTACTAACAACTAGGGCTGTAAATGAACCGAGTTGTTCATGAACAAGCTCGACTCGGCTCGTTAAGGGCTCGGCTTGGCTCAGTTCGTTTAGTAAACGAACCGAGCTCGAGCTCCGACTATTAGGCTCGTTTAGTAAATGAGCCGAGCTCGCGCTCGCATAAGCCCCGCTCGTTAACCTTTATTTAAATTATATAATAAATATATTGTTTATATATTAAATAATATATAAATATATATAAATAATATTTTTTACGTAAATATTTTTATTTAAATAATATAAATAATATTAAAAAAATTATCGAGCCGAGCCGAGCCGAGCTCGAGCTCAGCAAAGCTCGGCTTGGCTCGGTTCGTTTGCAGCCCTACTAACAACTAACCCTGTAACCTGTGTTAATTACTTGAATGTTATGCTCCTTTCCCTTATTGTTGTAATTTGCTATTGTGTATTAGATTAGGAAAAAGGGACGGGGTGTGTGTGTGTTTTTATTGGGCATTCAAAGCTCATGGCGTTTCATGCCAAGTATCGAAGAAATGTACAAAGCCAACGAAGAGTCAAAGACATTTGAAGACTTAAGTTTGCCTTGGAGAAATTTTGAAACCATTTCACTTATTAGTCTGACTATGCTTTTATTTATTCTTGGATTGTAATAATAATGGGACTCATTTTGTAAATTTAAAATTTGAGATACTACAATTATTATTTACCTTGTAATCCTATGCCTATCTTTGCGTTGCTTATGAGACCTTGCATCAATGCCTTTTAAGATCTGTCAAAAGGGTAGTGCACTACCTAAGAAAGCTGGACATAGAAGGGAAGCTAACTTGACTCCTCCAGCGATCTGGGGTCTTACTTGGTTATTGGCCATAAGACTTATTAGTGCCGTTTCCTAGACTCCTAACCTTAGATAAACCCTATTAATATATTCTCTGATGTTCTTGATTTTTGGGGACCTCGCCAGAGAAGGTCACCCCTATCCCCAATACCCGAAAAGCGATGAATCAAACAGGGAATATCTACCTCCCCGTCATGGGCCACAGATCGAGCCTAATACAAAGTAATCCCACAGATCCATTCCAAAGCCTTTGCATGGCCAAAGCGGGAATGGGCCATAATTTCCTCATTATGCCCTGACTCCATCAAAGCTTGAAATTCTTCGAGTGTAGGGCACATTTCTTGGGCCCCGAAGCGAAATACATGTGTAACCAGGTTCCAACATTGAACTGTGAAATGGAGGAATGGAAAACAAAGTGAAGTACGACTCAAAGGAAAAAGAGAGTTTATGCCAAAACCACGAAAATTCACCTTTTTTGAGCCATCTAAAGTGGCTATCCAGTCTCAGAACCTATTGTTGAGTAGAATCTCCATCTTGAGAGCAAAATATCAAAGACTTGCTATTCTCTTGAAAAACAGCATAATAGCACCTTTTATAGAGTTTAAGAAGAGGCAGTGCATGACAGCTAGATCACACTAACCGACCACCTTTTTGGGCCTGTTCGTGCTTTATTGGAGCCCGACCGTGTTTATTGGGACCCGGCCGGGTCTAAATGTTGGCCCAGACAAAGTAGTTGCAAAAAAAGACAGATTCTTACCTTGGTTCACTGTGGCTGTGTGTTGAGTTTTGTATTGTTTGCATCAAGTGTTTTTAGTGTTTTTAGGTTGTTTTTATTTTGTTTTTCTGTTATCGAGTTGTATTTTGCATTTTTGTTTGGTTGTAGGTTATTATCCAATTCGAGAATAAATTTAAGAGCAAGCATTTGCAGTTTTAAAGTCTTGTACAAGGTTATCATGCAAGAATTATGCCATCCATCACATGCCATGCAAGGAGAAATCATTCAAAATCTTTCTTTTCATAAACTAGTGGGTCTAACCCCAATCATTGTTTTACAAAAAAGAAAAAAAAAAGTCTTCAAAAACAAAACAAAAAGGTCTATCTATATAGCGATCCTGGTTTTTCCTTCTTTGATTGTTGTATCTGGACTTAGATTCCGTGGAGTTAGTTGTTGTATATGTCTTGTTGTCATCCTTTAATTCCATATATTTGAGTTTTAGGATGTATTGGGCGTGTTTCGAACAAGTTGGTTGAGCTTTAGTCTCATTCCTTGTTGCCCAGATTTTTGGTGGTCCGCTCGAGCAGGTCCCTTTGCGCTTGAGCGGAGTTTACACACTTTCAGCATTTTTGTGCCTCTGCAAAACTACTGCAGGTGCGTTTTTCACGCTCGAGCTGATTTCCTTACGCTCGAACGGGTCGCGCGCGAGTGGGCCTCTTGGCGCTCGAGCGGGTGTTCATTGTCTGTAAAAGTACTGGAAGGTGGTAATTTACGCTCGAGCGGGCTTTCCTTTGCGCTCGAGCGGGTCCAGTTTTTGTGCTTGACGCTCGAACATTCTATTATCCGCTCAAGCGGACTAGTCGTACATCAGATGGCAGCTGGGTGATTTTGAATCACTTTTCACATTTCCTTTCTCTCTCTTACTTTTCTAAACCCACTTTTGAGAGCTCCTCTATCTAGAATATACCTTCTTTCTAGGGATTGATCTAGCTTGAGTGATCTACTCCCTTAGTGTCTTTGCAAAGAGTGTAGAGCTTGGCTTGGGCTTCTTATCATTCCAAAATCTTGGGTTTTAGAGCATTTCGAGATTTCTTCATCATCTCCTTTGAGTTTCATCTCTTGAGGTAGGGATTCCTACTCATCTTTATGAGCTTTAACATAGATGTTGAGCTTTTTGTATAAATGGTTTGATTTGGGAAATTAGGGTTTGAGATGTATAATGTTGAAAAGAAGGGTTTTGTTCATTTGACTCATACATATGTGTTTTGGGTCTGAAATAGAATTTATTGATGTTGTCAATAATATTTGGACCTTTGGGTCAATATTGAGAACAATGGGGAAAATGCCATGTTTGGATATATTTTGGTCATTAGTGTAATTAATGACATTTATTATGGAAATATAAAATTGAGTTGGAAATAATGTAATTGGCTTATTATGAGATAGAATGGTGGAGTTGGAATTATTAATCACTCACCTTGGAAATTGTTGATAATTTATCTGTTGGATGTAATTATTATCTGTTTAGAAATAATTGCTTTGGGCTATCGGTGGAGGATAGCCTTGATTGTTGTAGACAATGCATGATGATTAGGCGAACTAAAACTAATCAATTGAATATGTCATCGAATATGACAATTGGAGCAATGCATCGAATTTATGTACTGATTGATTATGTACTCCACGGTTTAGGGAAAGATAGGGAATGAACTCCTAAACCGGATTTTATTAGGAAGGAGATAGGGGATGGACTCTATTGATATAGCAATTATGTGTATCTATTGAAGTGTTGATACAGCAATTATGTGTATCTATTGAAGTATTGGTACAGCAAATCTGTGTATCATTTATGAAGTGTGGAAGTGTTTTATTCGAGATTGATACAACAATTATGTGTATCCATTATGACGTATGAAGTGTCTAATATGAGTTATTATCTCGATTGAAATGGAAGTACGGTTGATATGAGATGTAATCTCATTTAAACTGTTTGGCCAGGTTCTGAACCATGGTTATGAATTGAGAATTGGATATGAAATGAAAAATGGAATGAAAAATGGACACATTTGTCATGTAATTGAAATGGGTTATGAATTGATTTGTATGAGTTAAACATTTATCAAATGCCATTGTTTTCATTATTGCTCATATTATGTTTAGCATATCTCTACTGGGCGTTGGCTCACCCTATATGGGACATCATTTTCAAGTTCAGGTATTATGCCGCCTCCGAGATCTTAGCTTGGATGGTTGTGGAAGTTGAAGACTCTTTTGTTTATTTTTGTTGTATTACATGTACATCAAGCCAAGGGCTTATTTTATGTAGAGTTAGTACTCTCTTTTTGTAACCAAGTGTTGACTTGGAAAATTGTAAGCCCGTAAGGCATTTACTTTTGTTGTCAACATGTAATACATTTGTAAGAAATACTCTGATGAAATGTAATTATGCTTTATTCTCTTATGTCTAAGCATGTCAATATTGTATGTTTTATGGGTTTATTTTGAGGGTGTTACAACTTGGTATCAGAGCGTACCGGGTTCGAATACTTTGGGTACGTGGGAAGTGATTAGTATCACAATGGGTTTGTCTCGCTTGATGTGATAACATGTTTACGTGACTACTTGAGTATGGGATTTAGTTTCTAGGATGTTGATTGGATCCTTGGGTTTTTGTGAGTGTTGTTTGAAAAGCACTTGATCAATGCTGTTTCTAACCGGAACTCTAGTAACGCCTCGGGACTATCATTATTCGAAAATGAAATTCATAGGTGTTTATGTGATTATGTGCTTACATGGAGTGAATTACTGTTGTCCAATGTATTAGGACGCGAGTGTTATAGCTTCGGCACATTTGTGAATGTGCTAATGTCTTCGTTACCTCTATTAGGATGTCAGGACGAGGACGAGGTGGTAGGCGTGGTAGGCAGGAGATGCCTATACCGGAGGAGGTTCCGGCGCAACAGGAGAGGGTTGGTCAGGCCAATGTGGCCGAGCCAGTAGGTCAGCAGGCCATGGACGCCTTAGCTCGCGAGATAGTAGGAGCTTTGAGGGAATCCATGGGCATTCTCAGAGCTAAGAATCCAGTTCAGGCCCAGGTTGTTGATGCAGGGCCTTCTTTTCTAAAGAGGGAGTTTTTCCAGTCAAATTCGGACGAGTTTATGAGTGATCTGAAAGAGCCACTTAAGGCAGATGAATGGCTCGAACAGATGACGAAGACGTTTGAGATGCTTGGCATCGAAGACGGGGCTTCGAAGGTGACCTTGGCATCTTTCCAGCTTAAGGGAGATGCGGGTCAATGGTGGAAGTTCATGAGGGGTCGTATTTGAGGGACATGAGAGGCCTTTGTAGATGCTTTCCAGGAGAAGGTCTTATCTCCAGCTGTCAGGGAGAAGCTGAGAGACCAGTTTTGTTAGCTCAAGCAGCTTAGTTTGTCAGTGGCCGAGTTTGAGGCCACTTTTACTAGTTTATTCAGGTTTGCACCTGAGCTTGTGGCGTCCGAGGAACGCCGTTGTATTGAGTTTGAGCGGAAGCTGAGGCATGGGCTTAAGATGAGAGTTGGAGGGTCTATGACCCGAGATTATGGGCGTCTTGTGGATGCTGCAGTCCATATGGAAATTATGATGCAGGAGGAGGAGGAGAGGCAGAAGGGCTCCAAGAGGATTCAGGATGGTCAGGGGGATGGTAGGAGGCAGAGGGGTTCTAACCCTCAGCAGTCCCAGGGTGCTTTTACGAGATCGACCTTTCTAGTGCCGAGTGCAGGTTCTGGGAGAGGCAGTCAGGGAGACGTTACTTGTTACAAGTGTGGTCAGCTGGGCCACAAGTCTCCAGCTTGCCCGCAGAGGGGAGGAGGGCAGAGAGCAGCTTCATCTTCGGCTCGACCTCAGGGCCAGAGTCAGGGCAGAAGCCAGCCGCTCTCTTGCTACCAGTGTGGTCAGGCGGGGCACTTGAAAAGGTTCTGCCCGCGATTGAGTGCCACATCGGGTGCGTTTGGTTCTAAACAAACACAGAGTTTTCAGCTAACACAGTCAGTACAGGCCTCGAGGGCCAATCAGGGAGCTTCGTCGTCCCAGTCTGTGCAGCAGTCTTTTGCTCCGAGGGGTGAGCAGGTAGATCAGGGGCCTACAGGGCGTGTGTATGCTGTTATCGCGCAGGATTTAGTACCGGCTCCATCTGTTGTGAGAGGTACCTTTTTGTTTTGCAACTCGATTGCCAATGTGTTAATAGATACGGGTGCATCTCATTCCTTTATATCTGTTGCATTTACATCTGTTTTGGGGCTGGAGTTGGCACAGTTAGCATCTCCGATTTGTGTAGCATCACCTGTTAGGCGTGAATTGATTTTGAAACAAGGGTGTAGAGGGTGCGATATAGAGGTCGCCGACCGCCGGCTTCCTTTTTCTTTTGTAGTTATGGCTATGTCAGGTTTTGATGTTATTTTGGGTACGGACTAGCTATCGTCATACTGGGCAGTTATTGATTGTTACCGCCAAAGGGTCATAGTATGTACCTTGAGCGGGGATTGTTTCCATTTCTTGGGAGATCCGGTTGGTAGTGTGTTGCCACCGGTGTATGATCTGCGAGGGTGGAGTGAGCATAGTGGTCTTCTCGCTAGCTTTATGAGTGGTGAGTGTGATGAGACCCAGACTGTATTGCCAAGAGTGGTTTGTGAGTACTCGGATGTCTTTCCCGAGGATCTTGTGAGTTTGCCACCATAGCGAGAGATCGAGTTCTCTATTGATTTAGTGCCCGGCACGGTGCCGATTTCTATGGCACCTTACCGTTTTACCCAACCAAGTTGAGTGAGTTGAAGATTCAGCTCCAGGAATTGCTAGATAAGGGGTTTATTCGCCCTAATGTATCGTCGTGGGGAGCATCGGCCCTCTTTGCTAAAAAGAAAGATGGTGCGTTGAGACTTTGTATTGACTACCGAAAATTGAATCGGGCTACGGTTAAGAATAAGTACCCTATGTCCCGTATAGATGATTTGTTTGACCAGTTGAAAGGGTCCCGTTGTTTCTCTAAGATAGACTTGAGATCGGGTTACCATCAATTGAGGGTCAGGGAGGAGGATATTCCTAAGACGGCATTCCGTACACGGTATGGCCACTACGAGTTTCTGGTGATGCCATTTGGGCTCACCAATGCACCAGCAATATTTATGGATTTGATGAACCGAATCTTCCAGAAATTCTTAGATCGTTTTGTAGTCGTTTTCGTGGACGACATTCTAATTTACTTATCGTTTGAGGAGGAGCACGAGGAACACTTGAGAATGGTGCTTGAGTTGCTTAGAGGCCATAGGCTGTATGCCAAGTTTGGAAAGTGTGAGTTCTGGCTAAGAGAGGTTAGGTTCTTAGGCCATGTGGTTTTCGGGGAAGGCGTGTCTGTTGATACATCCAAGATTGAGGCAGTGTAGGATTGGGCACAACCTAAGAGTGTTTTTGAGATCCGCAGTTTTCTGGGACTAACTGGGTATTACCGTCAGTTTGTGAAGGATTTCTCCAGACTGGTTTCGTCGTTGACTAGATTGACACGAAAAGGGGTCAAATTTGTATGGAGTGAGACTTGTGAAAAGTCGTTCCAAGAGTTGAAAGTTAGATTGACCACCGCTCCGGTTTTGATTATTCCGGAGAGAGGTTTGGGTTATGCAGTTTGCTGTGATGCCTCATGAGAGGGTTTAGATTGTGTGTTGATGCAAGAGGGGAAAGTGGTAGCCTATGGCTCACGTTAATTGAAAATACACGAGAGGAATTACCCTCCACATGACCTAGAGTTGGCGGCTGTGATTTTCTCCTTGAAGATTTAGAGGCACTACTTGTATGGTGAGAGATTCGAGGTGTTCTTGGATCATAAGAGTCTGAAGTATCTGTGTACATAAAAAGACTTGAATTTGAGGCAGAGGAGGTAGATGGAGTTCATCGAGGACTATGATTTCGAGTTACACTATCACTCAGGAAATGCCAATGTTGTGGCCGATGCCCTTAGTAGGAAATCCATTAGCGATGCAGTTTGTATAGCCATCCGGGAGTGGGAGATGTTGGGTGCACTTGGGGAGTTTGATTTGTTTCTAGGTGAATCCGTTGAGGCTACGGCCTTGTTTTCTGTTGTTGCGCAGCCTACACTTGTGACTCGAGTGTTAGAGGCACAGGGAGGTGACCTTGAGGTAGAATCCCTACAAGAAAAGATCTCCAGTGGGAAGGTTGAGAAGGGTTTGACGGTGTATCCCGACCTGAGTGTCAGATACCGAGACCGTTTGTTTGTGCCGGAGTCTTGCCGAGAGGAGATACTTCAAGAGTTTCACCATTCGCGCCTTGCGGTGCATCCGAGAGGCACTAAGATGTATCGTGATTTGGGTCGTCAGTTTTGGTGGCGGGGTATAAAGAAGGATGTGGCAGTCTTCGTATCAAAGTGCCTTACTTGTCAGCAAGTGAAGGCCGAGCATCAGAGGCCAGCGGGTTTGTTGCAACCCTTGCCTATTGCCGAGTGGAAGTGGGAGCATGTCACTATAGACTTCGTTGTAGGTCTTCTGAGGACTCAGCGGGGTAGTGATGCTATTTGGGTGGTTGTAGACCGGTTGACTAAGTCGGCGCACTTTATCCTTATGCGCGTGAGAGATTCGGTAGATCATCTTACCGACTTATATATTCAGGACATAGTGAGGTTGCACGGGGTCCCAGTGTCGATCGTCTCCGATAGAGACCCACGTTTTACTGCTAGATTGTGGCAGAGTTTGCAGAGTGCCTTGGGCACTAGATTGACCTTTAGCACAGCTTATCATCCTCAGACTGACGGGCAGTCCGAGCGTACTATTCAGATCCTTGAGGATATGCTTCGAGGTTGTGTCCTTGACTTTAGTGGGTCATGGGAGAGGCACTTGCCCTTGGTGGAGTTTGCCTACAACAACAGTTTTCAGTCGAGTATCGGTATGGCACCGTTTGAGGCCTTGTATGGCCAACCGTGTAGGTCTCCAGTTTGTTGGGCCGAGGTGGGTGATGCAACTTTGTTGGGCCTGGAGATAGTGAGGAAAACGACGGAGAAGGTTGAGCTTATCTGTAAGGGGCTTGTGACAGCCCAAAGTCGCCAAAAGAGTTATGCCGACCGTAGGAGGAGGCCTTAGCATTTGAGACGGGTGATCATGTCTTCTTGAAAATATCACCTAGGCGGGGTTTGATGAGATTTGGTAAGAGTGGGAAGTTGTCCCCTCGGTTTATTAGCCCTTTTGAGATCCTTGAGAGGATTGGCGAGGTTGTCTATCGCTTGGCTTTGCCACCGCAGTTGTTCGGAATGCATGACGTGTTTCATGTTAGTATGCTTCGGAAGTACGAGCCGGATCCTTCCCATGTGTTGGATTGGACCGACTTGGAGGTTGGCGAGGATATCTCGTATGAGGAGAGACCGGTTTGGGTCTTGGATAGACGGGATCAAGTCTTGCGAGGCAAGACCATTCCCTTGGTAAAAGTTTTGTGGAAACATCACGGAGTGGAAGAAGTCACTTGGTAACGTGAGTTGGATGTCCGTGAAAAGTATCCGGACTTGTTTGTTAATGTTTAACCATGTAATGGGAATTTTGTAATATTGATAAACTTTAAGAGCATGGAATATGTCTTAAGTTGTAAAACATTGTAAATGTTTTGGTTTATGGAAATATATTTTGGAACTTGCCTTAAAATGGAAGTTAATTTTAACATTGTACATGTTAATGATGTTTTAGAAATACAAATGTATTGTTGGCATTGAATATGATTTGAGATACATGTTGATAATGCATGTTGGAGACTATATGGAAGTTTGCCTCTTGAATAGAGATGGAATGACCGGTAATGGGTCAAGTTATTAAATCTTGCATTGTAATAATGTTGGTAATTGAGAAATCATGTTTTTGAAAAACTTGTACTTAATTTCAGGGACGAAATTCCTTAAGGGGGGGAGGTTATAGCGATCCTGGTTCTTCCTTCTTTGACTATTGTATCCGGACTTAGGTTCCGTGGAGTTGGTTGTTGTATATGTCTTGTTGTCATCCTTTAATTCCATATATTTGAGTTTTAAGATGTATTGGGCGTGTTTCGAATAGGTTGGTTGAGCTTTAGTCCCATTCCTTGTTGCCCAGATTTTTGGTGATCCGCTTGAGTGGGTCCCTTTGCGCTCGAGCGGAGTTTACACACTTTCAGCATTTTTGTGCCTCTGCAAAACTATTGCAGGTGTGTTTGCATGCTCGAATGGATTTTCTTACGCTCAAGCGGGCCTCCTGGCGCTTTAGCGGGTGTTCATTGTCTGTAAAAGTACTGGAAGGTGGTAATCTACGCTCGAGCGAGCTTTCCTTTGCGCTCGAGCAGGTGTATTTTGTTTTTGTGTCTTGGGGCTCGAGCGGGTCTTTTCGCGCTTAAGCGGGTCCAGTTTTTGTGCTTAACGCTCGAGCGTTCTATTATCTGCTCGAGCGGACTAGTCATATATCAGATGGCAGCTGGGTGATTTTGAATCACTTTTCACATTTCTTTTCTCTCTCTTACTTTTCTAAACCCTCTTTTGAGAGCTCCTCTCTCTAGAATATACTTTCTCTCTAGGGATTGGTCTAGCTTGAGTGATCTACTCCCTTAGTGTCTTTGCAAAGAGTGTAGAGCTTGGCTTGGGCTTCCTGTCAATCCGAAAATCTTGGGTTTTAGAGCATTTCGAGATTTCGTCATCAAGATTTTTGAGTTTCATCTCTTGAGGTAGGGATTCCTACTCATCTTTATGAACTTTAACATAGATGTTAAGCTTTTTGTATAAATGGTTTGATTTGGGAAGTTAGGGTTTGAGATGTATAATGTTGAAAAGAGGGGTTTTGTTCATTTGACTTATACATATGTGTTTTGGGTCTGAAATAGAATTTATTGATGTTGTCAATATTGAGAAAAATGGAGAAAATGCCATGTTTGGATATATTTTGGTCATTAGTGTAATTAATGACATTTATTATGGAAATATGAAATTGAGTTAGAAATAATGTAATTGGCTCATTATGAGATAGAATTGTAGAATTGGAATTATTAATCACTCACCTTGGAAATTGTTAATAATTTATCTGTTGGATGTAATTATTATCTATTTAGAAATAATTGTTTTGGGCTATCGGTAGAGGATAGCCTTGATTGTTGTAGACAATGCATGATGATTAGGCGAACTAAAACTAATCAATTGAATATGTCATCGAATATGACAATTGGAGTAATACATCGAATTTATGTACTGATTGATTATGTATATGATATGTGTTTATATACATTGTGTTGTGTGGGAGGAGATAGGGGATGTACTCCACGGTTTAGGGGAAGATAGGGGATGGACTCCTAAACCGGATTTTATTAGGGAGGAGATAGGGGATGGACTCCATTGATAGAGCAATTATGTGTATCAATTGAAGTGCTGATACAACAATTATGTGTATCTATTGAAGTATTGGTACAGCAAATCGGTGTATCATTTATGAAGTATGGAAGTGTTTTATTCGAGATTGATATAGCAATTATGTGTATCCATTGTGACGTATGAAGTGTCTAATATGAGTTGTTATCTCGATTGAAATGGAAGTACGGTTGATATGAGATGTAATCTCATTTAAACTGTTTGGCCAGGTTCTGAGCCATGGTTATGAATTGAGAATTGGATAAGAAATGAAAAATGGAATGAAACATGGACACATTTGTCATGTAATTTAAATAGGTTATGAATTGATTTGTATGAGTTAAACATTTATCAAATGCCAATGTTTTAGTTATTGCTCATATTATGTTTAGCATATCTCTATTGGGCATTAGCTCACCCTATATAGGACATCATTTTCAAGTTCAGGTATTATGCCGCCTCCAAGATCTTAGCTTGGATGGTTGTGGGAGTTGAAGACTCTTTTGTTTATTTTTGTTGTATTACATGTACATCAAGCCAATGGCTTATTTTATATAGAGTTAGTACTCTCCTTTTGTAACCAAGTGTGGACTTGGAAAGTTGTAAGCCCGTAAGGCATTTACTTTTGTTGTCAACATGTAATACATTTGTAAGAAATACTCTGATGAAATGTAATTATGCTTTATTCTCTTATGTCTAAGCATGCCAATATTGTATGTTTTATGGGTTTATTTTGAAGGCGTTACAATCTGAAGCACATAGTTCCTAACTACAAAGCAAAAGGGAGAAAAGAAAATAAATCAACCCATCCTAGCCTTCTTCTTCCTTGGCCTTGGGGGAGGCGCATCACTGTCATCACTAGTGTTGCTGGATTGGATATCAACATCATCCCCCTCTTCTTCAGGGGTTGTGTACTCATCAAAAGTAGCCTCGGAAGAAGGCGAGCACTGTCTCACTCTACCTCTCCCACGATCAACCCATTCTCTACCTATTACTGGGCCCCGTCTCTCTCTTCTTCCCCCAGTTAGAGGGGGTTCTGCAGGTGCAGCTGGCACCAGCTCAAGCTGAAAAGAGTACATATATTAGAATAGATTCAACAGCATTATGGGCAAGTTTGTAACAACTGTGGACAGAGTGTACCTCGATCCCGTGAGTGACTAGAGCAGTCTGTCTCCTCCGCACCATCAGAAGCAAATGGTCAACTGTCCGGCGGAGGTCATCAATATACCTCGCAGGCACCTGCAAAAGAGAAAGGATATGAGAATATGGAACAGAGCGGTAAAGCATAGAGGGCAAAAATATACAGGAAGTATATACCTGCTCGACGTTGGGAGCAAACACTAACATGCAATCCCTCTCCTCAATATGGTCAAAAGGAATCTGCTAGATCACCTCGTCAGATTGCATGTATACCAACTCTGTCGGTATTGTAGGAAGCCCATGAATAGGAGTTACAGGAGGAACACCTCTAGCAGTGGCAGCAGTAGCTTCAGGAAGTACACAGACCACACCCCTAATAAGAAGGGCCATCACCCGAGTCTGTAAGAAGGCAATGAAGTCGCCGATCTCGTGGTACCGGTCATCATCCTCTCCTTACATAAGGTGATCAATCAAGGGGCCGTCGCAGAGATCATCAGCTATCCTCATGCTTGAAGGGGGGATGGGGAACATCGAATCAGCTTGGTCCTGGGTCTAGCGAATGAATCGCTCTCCTAAATGATATGCCTTGCCAAAAGGACCCTCAAATAGAATCCGCATAGTGGAGGCCTTCTATGAAGCAACATAGACTGTCCTCGATGCCTGAGAAATGCCTGCCTAGGGGTGCCAGTCAATCTGCGAGTGGAAGATGCAAGTTAAGTGTTAGATATCATGGGTTGAGCAGTATGGAAACAGCAGTATGGAAACAATAAAAACAGTAAAAGATAAAGACTATTATTAGGTTTTATTACCCTCTTCGCGGTGACGGTGTCAAAGAAGCGGCAGAAATAAGGGAAATACGATCTACACGCCGGCACCGCTCAAACCGGGAGTTGTAATACCAAGAGTGGGGTACAGACAACTCAATCGGCCGCACTGGGACTAGGGCAAGGGAAGTGAAATATGTGTAAACCCACAACTACAAAAATAAAACAAGTTGAGGAACCAAGTGAACAAATGAAGCAGATATAAACAGAAAGTGCAAAGCATAAAGCAGTTTGTAGCAAAACAGAAAAGGAAGTGTGAAGATATACCTCCCAGACTCTCCAATATCCACCAAGTGAGTCCGCTTTTCGGCCAAATACCGAGCTCATGTAGCAGTAGAGGGTGGCTAGGCTGGTACTACTCTAATCATACTCCCCTACTTACAAGAGATGTACTAGTGTGCCCAAGATGTATAGCCCCACGATATTTTCCCTATTCATAAACATAGTAGTACCGAAGAGAAACATAAGGAATCTGCGGGTATACTAAGCAATCTCCTCTAGAGTAATTGGCTAGAGGCCGGAGAAGTGGTCCAAGAACCAACTATAGTGAACCATCCTATGGCCGGCAGTATCCGGAATCACCCCGAGAAAATGAAGTTGTGCAACTCTCCATTGTGTCATTTTAGGATCGAATAGGATCGGGTTGCCAACCCCTACCCGCAGGCCTATGAGCATCAAAAAATCGTATGGGGTCAGAGTCAGCTCCCCGATCGATGAGAAGTGGACAAAGTTAGTGGTGTCCCACCACCTCTCCACTAGGGCCCCATATAGCAGTGACTCGGCCCTCATCTGTATAAGTCCTAAGCAGAAAGGTCTGAAGCCGGAAGTGTCAACTAGTGTGTGGACCGCTAAGAGGAGCCTCTCGTACCAATGTCGGGGGCCGAAAATAGTCCCGTAATCGCCTATCTTCCTGGCTATTGCCTGTGGTGTGGAATGTTGTCAGTATTCACATTAAAGGACAATAAAGGCTTGGCTTGCTTTTTCAAATGTGTTCAAAACAAAGAAAAAACTGCTTACCGTGGAGGTATCGGCAGATAAGTGTTCTACGAGCTCTCGCAGCAGGACCTCCTCATCAATCCCTAGGATGGGGCCCTCAAATCTCAGAATACCGCTAGTGGTCAAAGCATGTGCGCGTGGATGATAGGTGGTCGCATCAAAAGGCCTATCGGCAAAGGAGAGCAACTCGGGCTCAAGAACAGGAGAGAGAATATCCTTGGCCTCCATATCCTTACCAATGATGGCACCAATACCCACAGCAGGGTTTAGAATAGGGATCTTGTCACTAGTCATAGAGTGAAAATGAGGGAAAATGAGGGAAAATGAAGAAAAATGAGTGGTAAGTGAGATTAAGTGAAAAATCCCAAAAACCCAAACCTTAGGAGAGTAAAAATAAAGAGCGAGTGGAAAATCAGAGAGGGAGAAGGAAAAGTTTGGGTAAACACAAAAGAAACCAAGAAAAACAAAGAGAAATTCCAAACCCTCGCCAAAACCACTTTTAATCAATTCAAAATGTAGGGGGGAGGAAGGGTTTTTAAGGAAAAGTTTGCGAAGATTGTTGGGTACTGTGAATAGAGGGAAAATTTAGAGAAATGAGAAGCTTAAAGAGAGAGGGAGAGGGTTTTCGAATGTGCGTATGGATGGAATGAGGGTTAGAATGTGTTTAAATTAACCATGGGTCGTGGTTTTCTTGATTTGCCCTCTACTGCTATCGCGGCTTGGCCGTATCTGTTGGAGCCTGGCCGTGCTTCATTTGGGCTCGGTCGGCCCCAAGTGCATTGGAGGTTATTTTCTTTTATTATTTGTTCCAGTGAATAGATGATTTTGTTTAACTTGGGTGGGTCCTAGTTCAAAAGCAAAAAAAAAAAAAATAGAAGGCAGAAAAAAAAACAGAGAGAAAAAATAAATGAAGAAAACAGAAAAGAAAAGGAAACGAAAAGTAGGAAAAAAAAAACCAGAGAGAAAGAGGAAAAAGAAGAAAAAACAATAAAAGAGGAAAAAAGTTTTATTCCTTTGATTGTTTTGTTGTTTTACTTTATTGCATAATTTGTTCCAAATTGCATTCTTTTCTTTATATTATTTTTCTGAGGCATGTTAATTCCAAATTAGGCCTATTTTTAAGGAAAAATCGGTAGGTCTGATTTTATATTATCAATACGAGCATCGTTTTGATTTGTGCTTTTGACTTGTGCATTATTTTAGTTTGTTAAAACTCACGTTCGAATCTTCGTCAAATTAGCTTTTAAACTTTGCACCATGAATTGGGTTATCTTCATAAGCTTCATTCTCTGAGGCCTTCTCAGGATGGGATAACCTCGTCGAGTTCCGAAAACTCGTTTGCTCTTTCACAGATTCTTGAACCTCAAACCATCTTTTCTCCTTTTGCGTGAGACACGCTCGGAGTTGATTCACTCGGTTAAAAACATTAGGTGCGCCTGGTGTTCATACCATCTTTCCTCCTTTTGCGTGAGACACGTTAGGTTATGATTTTCCTCGGTTAAAAACATCAGGTGCGCCTTGTATTCACACCATCTTTCCTCCTTTCGCGTGAGACGAGCTCAAAGTTGATTCACTCAGTTAAAAACATCAAGTGCGCTTGGTGTTCACACCATTTTTTCTCCTTTCGCATGAGATGTGCTAGGTTGTGATTTTACTAGGTTAAAAATATCAAGGGCGCCTGGTGTTCACACCATCTTTTCTCCTTTCGCGTAAGACGCGCTCGGAGTTGATTCACTCGGTTAAAAACATCAATTGCGCCTGGTGTTCACACCATCTTTCCTCCTTTCGTGTGAGACGAGCTTAGAGCTGATTCACTCAGTTAAAAACATCAAGTGCTTCACACTAACTTTCCTCCTTTCACATGAGACATGTTAGTTTGTGATTTTCCTCTGTTAGAAACATCAGGTGCGCCTGGTGTTCACACCATTTTTTCTCCTTTCGCGTGAGACGTGCTAGGCAGTTGATTTACTTGGTTAAAAACATTAGGTGTGCCTGGTGTTCACACCATCTTTCCTCCTTTCGTGTGAGACACGTTAGGTTGTGATTTTACTCGGTTAAGAACATCAGGTGCACCTGGTGTTCACACCATCTTTCCTCATTTTGCGTGAGACGCGTTAGGTTGTGATTTTACTCGATTAAAAAACATTAGGTGTGCTTGGTGTTCACACTATCTTTCATCCTTTCGCGTGAGACACGCTAGGTAGTCGATTTCCTCGGTTAAAAACATCAATGCGCCTGGTGTTCACACCATCTTATCTCCTTTCGCGTGAGCCGCGTTAAGTTGTTATTTTCTCTCGGTTAGAATTTTCTCTTTCCCTCCGTGCGCGATATGGGGAGATACGTCTGTCGGTTGTACCGTCTTGTTCATTGTTTACCCTTTTTTGTAGGAGGCATGGTTTTATTTTGGAGCTTTCATTTTGTGCTGCTACGTTGCTATTGCTTATTGCATTGTCTTGCATGCTCATGAGTTTTCAAAAGTAATTGATTTTGCGCAACATGTAAGTCCAACTTTCAAAGGCATTCTTTTTGCATATCAGTTGCATTCTGCCCCTGAAATAAACAAGTTTGATTACTTGCAAAGGGATACGTAGGCAACCCTCGGGTTCAACCAATTGTATTTTCATTTGTTTCCTTGCCCAAGTCTTATAGCCTTGTCAAATGGATCATCTTTGGGCTTTGACATTCACTCACATTATTTCATGACTCTAAGCTCTATCAAAGAGAGGCAACTGTAGACACCCCATTTTTGACCGTCCGCAAAACTTGGGCGCTTTATTCTGAGCACTCGATGATGAAAGTTACATTGTGTAAATGGTTTGAATTCTTAACGAAGGAATCCAAATTTGAGCTCTAAACAATCCCAACCTTCTATACCCACATTGTTTTTACCTTAGAAATCCATCTTTGAGAACTATGCCAACCTACATTGAACTTGAAATAGAGGAACAGGAGAGCCACATTGGGACCCGACCGTGCCTCATTTGGGGTCGGCCGGGGCCATTAGAGCCTGGTCGTGCCATTTAGGCGAGAAACACTGTTTTGGGCGGAAATCTACCAGCTATCTATTTTTGAAGATATTTACGATCTATTTGGCTTAAATTCTATAAATAAGAGTTGATGCCTCTGTGTTGCGGGTTAGAAAAATTTCAAAGAACCAAAAACACCTTTGAGAGCCCTTTCTTTCCTTGCAAGCTAACTTTGTGTTCTTATATCATCCTTGAACTATATGCTACACCATTAGAGCTTAAGCTTGGAACCTTGCTTGAGACTTTGAAACCATAATTCAAACTTGAGAGTACCTTAGGATTGAGTTTGGTTTACAACAAAAGCTTTCACTCTTCAAGAGGTATAAGCTTGCCACCTTTTTCCTTGTTTTCATTTCTATCTTTTTCTTGTGTTTTCATACTGTTTTGGATCATTTCCAAGTGCTGAAACTTGGGTTTAAAGAGCTACCAAAGGTAGAGAGGCTTAACACCCTTTCTTACACCTTATCCCATAGCTCATCCCCTTTGTTTTACCACTCTTTTCTTAGGTTTACATACTGATTTTTAGAGCTTAAAAGGGCTGGAAAATATGGTTTAGAAGTCCCAAAAGTTGAGGGGTTAGCCACCCCTCTTTAGTCTTGCTTACTAGCTTTGCATCTCTTTGTTTTTGGCTATCTTTTGTGCTCTTTTAAACATAATTTTAGCTACTATTTTTTACATTTTAGGGGATGTTTAGGACCTATTTAATTCATTTAAATAGTTTATGCTTTGAATATTATACTTGTTGTGTTGTAAGTCCTCATGGCTTCGGTTGTTTAAGCCTTAGACATCGAGTCATTTGAGTTGATAGCTTTATTTACTTAGTATTCTTGTAAAGAGTCTCACTTTTGTATTAATCAACTTTGCATAATCATCTCTGCAACCTCTCTCCATTCTTTGTTTTTTTGATCAAAGAGTTGTGTTTAATAAAAGGTTGTCGTTCAAGCATAAAAATAAATCCATGCTTACTGGTTTAATCTCTTCGGAAGTTCATTACCAAGGCATCATATCTCTTTTATGCTAAACACAACCTTTTGTTTGTCATTCCTTTTTATCACCGGTGTATTTGCTTCTAAGGGGCTAGCTTGTTAATTAGGCCCTTGGAAATCACAAAGGAATGTCTCATTATAGCTTGTTCTCAAGTTTGGGTTTAGATTCCTTATAGCTCATTATGGGTTTGGCTATGTCATTATCGCTCTTTTGAGTTTGACTAGTCATTATCGCTCATTTTGGGTTTGATTTGGAATCCATTATCGCATGTAAACGAGTTTGATTCCTCCTTTGTAATTTTCCCCAAAGAAAAGGGCTTGAAAAGCTCATTTCTTGGGTTAAGCCGATAATTTTTCATCTTTATTGCTTTTACACTTCGTGGATGTAACACTCACTTTTGGACAAAATGATTAAACAATGGAATAGTAAGTTGAAAATGGCTAATAAAATCAGCTTAAAATTAGATCAACCAACTTAAAGAAGATTGATAAAATTGGTTGGATTCGGTCGAACGTTATACCGAATTCAACACTTCTAGAGTCATCACATACTAATTTGTGATGCTTGATGATTCTAGAGGCATGTCTACCTCCCTCCTTGAACTAACGTCATAATAGGAGGGAGGGGTGGTGTGTCTTTCATTGCATTCATTAATTTATGTCCAATTGTGTTCGAAATTATCAAGCAATCAACTTGTGACCATTGATGGTTTCAAAACCGAACTCGCTCTTCTCTTGAATTTCTCCATGATAGAGAAAAGCAGAAAGGACAAACATGGCTTAGAAAGGTTTGTCTGCACTGTTTTCACCTTAGAGCACAAAAACATTTTTCTGCAAGAAAATAGGGCACAGCCGAACTTGTTTGGACCCGGCTGGGCCTCATTAGGGGCCGGCCGAGCTCCAATGTTTAATAACCAGAGTACTTTTGGCAGAAACAGAGGGCAGTGGCTGAGAGTGAAACAAAGCAGATTCCTAGAGGGCAGACAGAGCAGTTTCTGAAAACCGTCTTCATCAATGCGCATACGATCCTTGTGCATTCTTATTGTTGTTTATCTTATTGTTGTAATATTGTTATTCATATTCTTGTTGTAATATCTTTATTGTAATAAATTAGATAGTTAGTTAGTTCCTCATTCATTATTCATTTGGGTTTGTAATAGTTAGTTTAATTCGGATACTTGGACATTCGGACCCTTATGCATAAGGGCAAAATATGTAATAATTGTGTATGTCTTCCAACCCTCATTTCTTTCTCCCTTTTATTTACTCGCTTATGATGGGCAACATAGAGCATTATATTTTCTTAGCATTTTTTATGATTTGCATCCATTCGTCTTGCTTGCATGCATTAAGGTTTAGCTCATCATACTAACCAATGTCAATTTCAAATTCTTTACTCAAATACATGTTTTATCACATGCCTTGAATTGATTTACATGTCATGCTAGTAGCCGAGCTTATTAATTGCATGATTGCATTAGTCGCGTTGCATTGTTTAGGAGCATGCATTTCCTCTAACTATTTTAGCTTTATTTGGCTTGCCTTGTAATACTAGGTGAGCATTTTTTTCTTTAGTATATTGCATGTATGTTTGTGTTGTCATACCGAGTTTGTTTTCCATGAGGCTAAGTGCTTAAGTGATATACTTATTTGAATGTTAATGGATGAAGGCCATTTTACTTAAGTTGGAATAATTTGGTTAATGTTAATACAAGCTCGCTTTTTCAAGTGACACGTAAACACTGTTTCAAAACATACATAAAATCAATGCATTCCATATTTTGTGAATTGGTCTATACTTGTGTGCATCACCCAGTAAAGATAGCATAAATAATTAGAACGAGAGCATAAAATGTAAATGAGAATCACATCAACTAATTGGAACGAGAGCATATAATGTAAATGAGAATCATATCATGATTAAGTAGAGGCCAATTTTTGATCGGATGAGTGGAGTACTTAATTCATAACCTTCCCCTCTCATATCTAAGCTCCCGAGCCGAGACATTTTAGTAATGACAGACTGATGGCCTTCGGCATGAGTCACAGGTTTTCTAAATTTCTAAAAATATTTAGGTGGCGACTCTTTAATATGATAAAACAGTCCATTTTTGGTGGGGAAATATCATATCACTTAGTGTTGAAAAAGTAATTACAGATTATTGAAAAAATTTATAAATATTAATAATCAAATTTGTTAACATTTTCATGAATTTATATATGTATTTTTTTTGAACTGAGACGTAATAACACCTTTAAACTAACTTTGCACATCCAAATAAAGAACATCACTCGTTTTTACTACTTCGACGAAACCAAACACCATCGGTGGAAAAGAAAACGACAGTCCGTTTTTCATATATATATATATATATACCCATAGGTACATGGATAGAATTGAAAAGCTGAATAGTCAGTCTTTTGATATCTGCTCTAATAGCCCCTTCAAACTCTCTGTCTCTCTCGTTGTGATTAAATCAAACCATCTTTATCTAATTATAATAAGAGCAATGTTATAGGCCACTAATTTACTATCACTAATACCATCACTAGTGAGGTGGTAATTAAAAATAAATAAATAAATAAAAAAAACAAGACACAAAACACATGTGATAATGAATGGAACCCACTGCCACATCATTAGAGCCACAACTAATTAGTGGTCTAAAACATTTTTGTTATAATAAAAACCATGAACCTTGGTACGTCGTCAAAGAGCAAAAAAAAAAAAAAGCAAACACCGACACAACACAGCAACAGGAAACAATAAGAGGAGGAGGAGGAGGAGGAGGAGGAGGAGGAGGGAACAGGTTCCTGGGTGTGAGACGGAGGCCTTGGGGAAGATATGCAGCAGAGATAAGAGACCCCACCACCAAAGAAAGGCATTGGCTGGGGACATTCGACACTGCAGAGGAGGCCGCCCTTGCCTACGACAGAGCAGCCCGATCCATGCGGGGCTCTCGGGCTCGAACCAACTTTGTCTACTCTGACATGCCCCCTGGCTCTTCTGTCACCTCCATCATCTCCCCAGACGAACCCATCATCCCCATCCCCATCCCCATCCCCATCCCCAACCCTCCTCTTTACCCTTTAGCAGCAGCAGACTTCTCCTCTTCTTTCCACGTCCCACCACCACCTCTACCTCCTCGTCCCCAACAACAAGACCCTTCTTCAATCCAGCTCCTCTTCTTTCCCCAGAATTCTACTTCCGAAATCCAATGCCATTTCTCTGGTGGAATGTCTGCTGGTGGTGGGGACGCATGGGCTTCTTCCCGATCGGTTGTTGTTTATCATCAGCAGCAGCAGCAACAACATCAAAACCAACAACCGATCCTTGACTATGGTAGTGGTAGTGGTAGTGGCGGCGGCGGCCTGTCCCACCAATTCCATGATGAGCCTTCGGAGGAGCTTCCTCCTTTGCCTCCTCAAATTTCGGTTTCGCACATGGCAGATTCGGGTTATGGGGTCTGGAGTGACCCACCACCACCGACCACCCTTCTTGGTTTCCCGGAGCAGACTACAATCACATACCCAGAGGAAATCGGGTCATACCTGGGTTTCGATTCGAACCAGTACGTACACAGCCCGCTTTTCGGTCAGATGCCACCGGTTTCTGATACAGATGCTTTTGAACATTTGGACTTGGGCGGTTCCACATATTTCCTATTGATTCAATTCAACTGCGAACCTGTATTAATACTATTAATTCAATTAAATACTCACATAGCATTTTCTATGTAAGTAATTGAAAAATTCACAAATTAAACCGGTCAAGTCCAATCCGATAGGTTTAGTTTGACTTTTGTAATTTGTGGTTCGGAATTAGCTTGAAAAATTAACAATTTGTTGTTTACGGATCGATTTCAAATTATGATACACGGTTCCGAATTGAATCCGATTTGGACCGTTTAGTATTCTACCCTACTATTATACGAATACGTATAATTCTAACCATTTATATATATAACCCAAATAAGGAACCCTCCAAAGAAAAGAAATAGGCGGTGCTCTCAATAGAATTACCACTAATTATCAAGAATCAATTTATTAATATTACAAGTTGATTTGGTTTGCTGCTGTTACTGTGTTGTATTGCTATTTTTGTTTTTATAAATTATTTAGTATAAGTTTAGTTTTGTAACTGTTATTGTCGCAACAAAATATTTTGTTAAATGAGAATTTTATTTGTTAGATGTTAAACTTATATTTATTTATTAAATAATAAAGGTATATTTATTTGCTACATGTTGAATATTTTTAGAACAATATTATATGATTTTTATTGTGTGAAACAGTAGTTCCAAACTGAAACAATCCCTGTTTATATGGTTTGATTCGAATTAATTTCATAATTTAAATAATTCAGATTGATTATAATTTTTATAAAACCATAATTCAGGAATTAATCTTAATTTCATTCCAAACTAATCCGATCGGAAGCATACTCACCCCTGTAGGTACGTAGCATAATGCTTGAAGTTTGAAGAGTGTCTTTTTGGTTTTGGTTACGAATACCTCCTCATATATGGGGTTGTTCTTGTTACAATATGTGGGCCGATTTTTCGATGATTGTTTAAACTTTTTTACTCAATATTTGAAAAAGAAAAGCCTTGATAATTATTGTTTAACCAGAATTGTTGTACTTGATAATAATTTTTTGAAAAAATTATTAACAAGTCTTAGAGTCACTGCCACATCATTAGAGACACCACTAATTAGTGGTCTAAAGCATTTTTATTATTTCATAATGGTGTATGTCATCATAATTTTACCCCTTATTTAACATGAACAATGATTTCATAAATATTTTTAATTGAAACAAAATTATATTTTTTAATTATAAAAATTATGATATTATATTAAAACTACAATGAAAAAAATTACCGGTAAGTTTTATTTTGTTCTAAAATTACTATTGAATTACATCAAATATCAATATTGACAAAGACGTCATTTTTTCATAAACAAAATCATAATTATATGATTCATCAACTTATGATTCATCAACTTTCTAATGCATTGAGAAATATATAAATTTGTTATAGTATTATTTTCACAGCTCTTTGAAAGTTTAATATAATTTAGCTTTTTTCAGATTGTTTATACTAAATAAAATTTAAAATTGAAGATAACAAAAAAGTGACTCATTTTGTACTAAAGTTATTTCAATCCAATTGTTACTTATATTTTTTTTGATATAGTATTAATATTTTATTTAATTAATTTTTTATTTTAATTAAGTTAAAATTATATAAAAAATTATTATTCATATTAAATGAAAAGGGTAAAATTAGGATAAGATACACCTTTATGGAGTAATGAACTTTTTGAGAATATTTTATGACAAATAATTATAACTTAATAACACTCAATATTAATTTTAAGAGCAAAATATGACTTATTAATAATTTTTACTTTTTTTCCACAATTATAATTATCAGATTTTTGTTGGAAAATTATCTACACACAATTATAAATTGGGCAATCTCTAATTTTCCCCTTCCAAATTTCTCTCAATGATGTGACAAATAATTTTAAAAGGGGAGAGAAGAATTTGAAAAGAAATGATTGGTTGATATTGTTTGTCATATTATTAGGAGAGTGTGAGGGAAAAAATTAGAAGATAGCATGTTGATATTGTTTGTCATATTATTGGGAGAGTGTGAAGGAAAAAATTAGAAGATAGCATTTTCTGATAACAATGCCTTCTTATTTTTTATTTTTTTTCATCAAATTATAATAACAATGTTAGAGACTCATATTTTACACCAACAAATGCAAATGTCAAAAATGATAAGTCTCATATAATTGAGTGAATGACGAATAAAAAAATAACACTTGCCAAATCACATTATTATAAGTTAAATTATATATATATATATATATATATATATATATTTAAAAGTCTCAAATATTATCCTACTTATAAATTATCGTGACAACCATGGTAGAGTCAGCCTCCACTACAAAAAAAATTGTTTTTTGCGACGGCGTTTTGCCGTCGCAAATACTCCAAACGCCGTCGCTAATAGTTTTTTGCGACGGGGATCAGTTTTTTGCGACGGCAGGTGGGGGGTCGCAAGAGAGGGGGTTGCAAAAGGGATTTAGCGACGGCAAGAGCCGTCGCAATTGTTTTTGCGACGGTAAAAAACATTTTTTTGCGACGGCATAATTCTGTCGCCAAAAAACTACGAAAATCTGTTTTTTTGCGACGGTAGAGACTTGCCGTCGCTAAAGTAGTTTTGTCAACTGCCTAATCCCGTCGGTAAAAGTATCGTCGCTAATGACCATTGGCGACGGTAACGTAAGCCGTCGCTAAAGGTCTTATTCTCAATTTAATACCTACCTTTTGCGACAGTATTTGAGCCGTCGAAAAAGATTAATACCATTTTTTTTGCGACGGGGGAGCTCCGCCGTCGCAAAAAAAAAAATTTAAAAAAAAAATTCCCGTACAAAAATAATTAAAAATATAAAAAAACCTGTATTAAATGAAAAATAACTAAAAAAAATCTAAAAATTACATAATAATATAAATACATATATAAACAAAAGACGGCACATGATGAACATTCATAATGTTGTTCCATTAATAACAATACAGAAATAAAAATTATACCACTACATAATGTCGCATAATACATACATAATATTGTTCACAAATTTAAATAACATAAATCAAAATCAAAATCAAAACCAAAAGTTTTCGTCTTGCTTCCTTCGTGGGTTCAAAAAATAAAAGCTGGTTATAATCTTTATACGCCTGCATTCCACAAGAAGCAAACTGCAACTAAGGAAATATCTGAAAAAAACAAAATAAAAGTAATTAATAACAATATAATGGTGTTAATATTTTAATTACAGAAAAATATAAAAAAATTAACTACTATATAATTACAAAGATAGTTTAGTAAATAATTTTGACTAGACCGAAATCCGACTCTAACTCCCAAACCGGGAACCCGATTCGAGCGCCGTCTTCTCCCACAAGTCTCTCGTGCCTAGGCGGTCGTGTGTGCCAAGTTTCGTGCCAAACCGACGCCGTTTAGTGATTTTGGGGCGTTAACACCTCGAGTTCAAGTTTCTTAAGAAACCAGTTTGCCTAAAGTGAAATCCGGCTCTAACTCCAAAACCGGGAACCCGATTCGAGCCCGTCTTCTCCCACAAGTCTCTCGTGCCTAGGCGGTCGTGTGTGCCAAGTTTCGTGCCAAACCGACGCCGTTTGGTGATTTTGGGGCGTTAACACCTCGATTTCAAGTTTCTTAAGAAACTAGTTTGACTAGACCGAAATCCGACTCTAACTCCCAAACCGGGAACCCGATTCGAGCGCCGTCTTCTCCCACAAGTCTCTCGTGCCTAGGCGGTCGTGTGTGCCAAGTTTCGTGCCAAACCGACGTCGTTTGGTGATTTTGGGGCGTTAACACCTTGAGTTCAAGTTTCTTAAGAAACTAGTTTGCCTAAAGTGAAATCCGGCTCTAACTCCAAAACCGGGAACCCGATTCGAGCCCCGTCTTCTCCCACAAGTCTCTCGTGCCTAGGCGGTTGTGTGTGCCAAGTTTCGTGCCAAACCGTCTCATCTTTTCCCACAAGTCTCTTAACTTACAACGTAAAGAATGCAAAGATACATTTTATACCTGATCTTCTGGTGGTGGTGTATATGGATTCTCATCTTCTGCAGATTCCCTAAATGCCCGGTGGCCACTCGATGCATCAGGAACCTATGATAGTCAATGCATAATGTGTTAATCATATTCGAATTTTATACATAATCTTGTGTGAAAATTGAACTATCAAACAATTTAATTTATATCGAACCTGTCTGTTGGGATCCACACTCGCCCCCTGTGACACAAACACCATCATCTCAGCTCTCATCTGCTGTAAATGTGTAGAGAACTCTGCTCGCAGCTCCTCCTTCAACTCATCCCTTAGCTCTGCACGAACCTGCTGCGTGATCTGCTCAATAGTCGATGGTTGGGGTGTTGACTGTGATGGCCCAGCACCATCTTTATACACCGCTCTCCGAGGCACAATTCTCCCGTATGTGCGACAATATCCATGTCCGTCATGACCTATCAACTCATGGAAAATGGCATTCCTAGCCTCCAAAGTCTGACCATCCTCAGGTAGCATAGAGAGTTGATGATTAAACTCATCCTGTATTGAATAAGACATACAAGTATATGCCAAATTAAGATGGTTGACACACATAAAATAAACTTCAAATACAATCAAAGGTGTTTGGAAACTACCAAGGTCTGGATAACCTCTGGGTCATCTGCTCTACGTGTCATAAGCCAAACATTCATCTTATCCGTAGACTTCCCGTTATTGGTCATCTACATTTTTTTAGAAATATAAAAATTAGAATCCAAATAATTTGCAAATATTCAATGTTTATTTATATACAAAAATAAAACAATAAAATGTAAACCTCATGTCGTATCTGAGAGAAACTAGTACGCCCTGTGGTATGAGCTATGCCGTGAGCTCGCCGATTTTTAGCATTCCTACTTGCAATTTTCTATAACAGGTTCAACAAATGTAAGTATGTAAATATGATTTGTATGTTTACATATCATAAATATAACTTATTTGTATACCTCAGCATCAGAAGTACGCCAATACTCCACAAGTTCTTCCCACTGGCTTGGCACAATGTGCAAAGGAACATCATCCTTCAGATTAGGATCAGAACTTCTAGGCTTGAAATACTTAACCTTAATCTTGTTCTTGTGATCCTTCCATATGCTGTTGCAGTTTTTCATGCAGATTGGCTTGTACTCCTCTGGACATATATTCAAATTGTCCTATAAAACACAATTTCAAAGTGTAAATAATAATAACACAATTTTGGAATTCGAATTTGTGGTCAAAAATATACTTTTACCTTCACATCCTTCCAGATAGCATCAACAATATCATCAGGCACATTGTTCCAGTCAAGAAAAGTAAGAGGAACAATGTTACCATTCCGCACAGTGATGCCAAGTTGAGTAGTTAACTTAGCGACGTTATCCCCTATTGGGCAGTAATTTTCATCAAATTGTATGTCCAGCTTTTTACCAGTACCCCACTCTTTAATGCCCTTGGCACATCCTCTACCACGCCTAGTCGAGATTGATGAAGAACTAACATGACCTGCGAGATACAAAAACAATAAACAATATGCAACGGTAATAAACAAATGCAAATTTAAATTATGTGAATACAAATCGAATTCTTATACCTGATGTAGGCTGTGAAGAAGACGAAGGGTCTGCAAAATTCAATGAGAATAAACAAGTTATATATAATGAGCATAAATAAATGTATGTTTAAATAATTTTCATACAAAAAAAATGGCAAATTTATATACCTGCGGATAGCTCATAAGCTGATGACTCTAGTCGGGATGCTAGCTGCTGTGGTGCCACTGATGGTGGACGCACCGATGGTAGGCGTGGGGGCTGAGTACATGGTAGCTGCTGTGGTGCCACTGATGGTGGTCGATGCGGTGGTACTAATGGCCCCTCAGATGGTGGTGGCACTAATGGCCCCTCCGATCGTGGCCGATGTGATGCGTCCTCTGATGGTGGTGCTACTGATGTCCTGTTATGTAGCACATCAGACATCATGCGCCGGGGATGATCAGGCTTCCTCTTCCTTCCCATAATAATCTGCAAGCAATATAACATTAATTGACATTAGAAACATAGACAATGGGTTGTCATCAACTATAATATGACATTAATTGAACTAATACAATTACAAAGACAAAGTAAATTAAGAAATTGATGATTAACTACAACCTTTGCCTTAATTGAATTACTAATGTTGATTAAATATCAGCCTATTTGAACATCAACTGTTTCCCCTTCTGCGGCTTCCCTCACCCAACCAACTTCTTCATCACGAAGCATTATATTTTCTTCCAATTGTTGGCTTATGTATGGCTCGATTTGTGGATCAGTCGAACTCATATCAAATAAACCTCTTTGAGACATCTTCACCACGACTTGCCAGTCTGGTTGTAACGGGTCTGCAACGTACCAAACTTGCTCTGCTTGGGACGCCAAGATGAAAGGTTCATTGGTAATTCGATCATCTCGGTACAACAAATGATTGAAGTTTACCAACGTGAAATTGAAGACATCTTCTTTTTTCCGTGAATATTGTCAATCCAATCACACTTAAACAACACATGTTTCTTCTCATTGGAATATCGAAGCTCAACAATATCTGTCAATTGTCCATAATAGTACACAGACCCCACACGAGGATTCTTGTCTTTTCGACTAGCATAACTTATGGTATCTGCCTTCAAAGCTACACCACAATTTTGTGTGGCTCGACGATCATCCATGGCCTTTACTCGATACCGAAACCCATTCAGTATATACCCGTTGAACCTCCTTGCCAGGTTATGAGGACCATTTGCCAATAGAATAATCTCTTCAGAAAATATGACATCAGTAGTCCTTCGCAAAGTTTGGACCTATTTAACACGAAAATGTAAAATTTAAATGTAGTTCGACTTAAGTAACTAGAATCTATAGAGTTAAATACATACATGTTCCTTGAACCAAATGTGAAAAGTTTCAAAATGTTCACGCCGAAGCTGATGATCGTCGACACGAGGCATTTTGAGCTGAAGTACTTCAAGGTGTTTGCTGTGTAGACATCCACAAAAATATCTCATCAAAATAACTCTAAATATAATACCTACGTATTACACCCTCATCTATCAAAACAAGTAGTACACTTCCATTCCATAGAAATGAATATAGCTATCCATTCCAAAGCTCCAAAAGAAAAGTAAATTGAGTAAAAGGATAACGAGGAAAGGGGACTTTACTGATGGTGCATTATTTTATTTATCTATTTGTTCAAAACTTAATTATGGACATATATCATGTATGTCATATTACATGTTTAACATGAATGTGTATATTATAATCATATAAAAATTTAAAAGAATGATATAACATTATAATTGATGCCTAATATCTCCAGAGTAAATTCGTAGGGGGTCTGGTTCATGGTACAGAATGAATCAGTCCAATCTGGTCTCATGAATTTATTTTGATTTCTACATTAATATGGCCCAATGTGTTTTAATGACTCGATCTTTTTGAAGGTATAGGTGTGTAGATCATTTATAATAAAAATTAGATTAATTTGATAATTATAACAATATAATTTCATCGTATTTATGTTTTAAAAAAGAATATTATTTTGAAAATAAATTGTTCATTATTAAATAAATAAATACAACAAAATTATTTTATTATAATTATCAGATCAATATATCTTCCTACAGATAAACTTATAAAATAAACATATTATTCTATTAAAGTACGACTTATGATAAAGTTAGGAGTTTAGAATGAATCGAGTCTATATAAAGATAGGAGATAAGCGAAGTCTATTATTTTACTTTTAAACAAAGAGTAATATTATGTATAAATGAATTTTTTATCGGATTTCCTAATATTACACACGAATGTATTACATGTGCCATCTAAAAATATAAAATTTTGAATAATAAAAAATTTGAAATCAATCATGAATAGTGGACAGTTATTCTTTACATTTTTTTAATCTTATTTGATTCTTTCTTAGAAGATGATTGAATGATTTGGAGAGTTGGTAGAGCTTGAGTATTTTTATTTTTTATTTTTTAAGAGAAGGAAGCTGCCCCTTATTTTACAAAGGTTTCAATAGTATATTGTCCTTCTATCCAATTGCAAACCTTATCAATGTGATCATGGGTTTGGCGGATTACTCATAAACAACAAAACTCCATTTTTAATTGAAAATTATCTTGCAAACTCGCACAAAAGCCTAACAAGAAACCAATTAGAGCTAATTCAGTTTACCAGAACTCTTGTATACATAGTAGAAAGTCAAAGGCTCAAGTCTTATCACAGTCTCGTAAACAAAGGTTTCCCTTCCCATATTACGTCTTTCTCCCATATATTCAAAATAAAAAAAATTCTCTCAAAAATGTGTATCATAGAGTCAATGGAGGATTTGGAATATTATATAGTGTCATCAAAAGGAACAACAGAATGTATTAACTGTCTTGAATAGAAAAAAAAAATGTATTAACTGTCTGAGGCTTTGTGTTATCAATAATTTATTAGGGTTTACCAAGTATACAAGTCTTAACTAATCATGGGTAGTTCTCATCTGCAGGAACATTTTACCTTTTTCAAATCTTGTGGCTGATTTTGTATTTGGAATCTTGGAATGAACAATTGGTCCAAATGGGAATTTACTTAAAACCCCTATGCAAAGTCTCTCAAGTGAGTCCATATACGACTTGTGTGATGCACCTCAAATTTTACTGATTTTGAACTCCTAAAAATGTTGTCTTTCACACAAAAAAATTTCAGTATCCCCACCAAATAAAAATCTGTCATCTTGCCCCACCACTGCTGTCAAATTCATTAATTCTCAAAACCTTTTGATGAGACATAGAAAGTCAGATTATTGGAGAAAATAAGCCTTACATACATTTAAATACGTGTGTGTGTGTGTGTGTGTGTGTGTGTGTGAGAGAGAGAGGCTATATTGCCAATTTGAAACCTATTCACAAACTAACAGTGTGTGCAACACACGATGAGTGGTGGATGTCTAGCTGCTAAAAGCCTAAACCAAGGTTTTTAGATTATTCAGAAATTTAGAACTTCAAAACCTCAAAGATTAGATCAATATGTTGTATCTCCAATTTACATTTTGCAGCTTCTCGGCAGTGACAAAAAATCTAAAGGATCAAATTCTGCTGATATTTTTTAAGCACACTCACCATGCACACACACACACACACACAGTTATACTTGTAAGCTAAATCCTAATATTGTTAAATTCCTTTATTAACATTCTGAAAATACTTTACTGGTACCAAAACTAATTTTATAAAATTAGTGATTGAGGTGTGCAATATAGAAGATTTTTTAGCTTTACCAAAAGCAATAAAAAATGCCAGTACTGCCACTTCATTCGAGATCAAATGCACCAGTCAAGTTCTTATAATAAACATAGCAAAATGGAATTTCAATGACAAATCATCTTCAAATGTTTCTCTAAGTAATTCACAATTACTTACTAAAACACAGAAAAAGCATCACTTGATTTGAGAAATTAAGATTTTTTCCAGTAACTTATTTCACATGACGAGAACCCTTTGACACTCCACAATTCCATATCTGAGCATACTATTGAAAACATAATGGAGCAGATGCATTGACATCTATCGAAATATTTCAACCTTTTTGGGGAAATCTAAGTAAGTTTTCTTGTTCGATGTTTTTGAGAAAATCCAAACTTTTTGGGGAAATCTAAGTAAGTTTTCCTGATTTTACACATAAAACCAAATAGAAAGTCAGATTAATGTTGTCTTTCACACATAACATTTTTTTTTTCCTGATTTTAAAAAGCGACAATCTTGAATCACCTCTGGAATGTGACCTTTCTCTTTGAGGTTCCTCCTATTAATTTGAGGTTCATAATATTTTTAGATATGAAACAGGTAATACATACATACATATATATATGCAACAGGTAATACATACATACATATATATATATATATATATATGCAGAGAGAGAGAGAGAGAGAGAGCATACCTGAGTTGCTGTCGTCGTCGAAGCACCGCCGCTAGCCCTTCGCCGTTCGTCGTCGCCGCACCACCGCTGGCCCTTCGCCGTTCGTCGCCGGTCGCCCGTCGCTGGTTTGGGGATTTTGGGGGAAAATTGAGCGGCAAGATGAAAGGGATTTCTATCGGACACCGCTAGGGATTTTAGGGATTTTGTGCTTCAAATCAATTTTAGGGATTTTGCGATGGAACCGAGCGGCAAGATGAGAGGGAAGAGGGGGGAAAATGTTTTTTTACTTTTTGCGACGGTAAGGTTTACACCGTCGCAAATTATACAAAACGATTAACAAACGACGTCGTTTTAATAATACTTTTTTGCGACAGATATTTGCCGTCGCAAATGGTCGAGTATTTGCGACAGCAAACTTTTTGCCGTCTCAAATAGTTTTTTTTCCCGACGGTTCAACATTGCCGTCGCTAATAGTTCCTGATTTTCATACTCGCCCGTGCAGTTTATTACCGACGGTTAAACGCCGTCGCTAAAACTACTTTTTTGCGACGGTTTGTTTTGCCGTCGCAAAATACCATTTTTTGCGACGGGGATCGCGCCGTCGCTAATAATTCCGTCTTTTTTGCCCTCTTTTCTTGTAGTGCTCCTCTCCAATTCTAATCCTTGAATCGTATCTACCCCGCTTACCACTTGGTAACCAAAGCATCTAACAGTCCCAAATTTATAATTATTTAAATTAAAAAAATTCATTATACTTGTCATTAAGTAATATAATAAAACTGTAATGAATATTTTAGTTTCGAATAGGAAGACGCAAAAAATTTTCTTTCCATAGGGAGAATACTTACGTAAAACAAAATGAGAAAAAACAAAAAATGAAAGAGAAAAATACAAAAAACAAGTTGTTCTTCCATTGAATCATCAACAAACAAAAAAATGAGTTATCTACAATTAGCATACAATGGGTAAGGATGGATTTCTGAAGTGACCAGGCGCATGTGCGGCTTCAATTTTAAAATTTTTGGGGGGATTATATATAAAGAAAATAATTAATAAATAAAAAAATTGATATAAAATATCATATTGTATGATCTTTTAATGATATTTTTAAAATTATTTGTTTTGATTGAAAATAAATAAATCATAACAAGTCATAGCATTATATATGGAAATTGTGTAAAAAAATTTAGGGTAAATTACAAACATCCCCTCGAGGTTTGGTGAAAATACAGATTCCTCCCTGAGATTTGAGAAATTACATCCTGCCCACTGAGGTTTATGTTTCCATAACAAATTATCCCCTGAGATTTTTATTTTCATACAAATTCCCCCATAATTTGTTATGCAAATTTGACCTTCATGGGGCAATTTGTAATTTCTCAAATCTCAAGGGGGAATCTGTATTTTCATCAAATCTCGAAGGAGGTGTTTGTAATTTGCCCAAAAATTTAATGTAATAATGATATCACATCATCACTTATACGTAAATATAGTTAACTCCACTATAAAAATGTGCAATTATTGAATTGTTAATTACATTTGACAAATGTGATGGGATTGTTGTTTTTTGTAGACCTCGTTTCGTTTGGTTTGTCTTTTGAGAGACAATTTTTAAGAAAAAATTTCAAATATTGTTTGGTTAAAATTTTTTAAAAAAATACAAAATTACTTTTCTTTCTACTCCATATTAATTAATTGATTTTTTTTCTCTCTTCTCTCATTTTCTTATATTTTATATATCAATCAATCAATTTTTCTCTCACACCTATCTACTTAATTAGAAAAAAAAAAAGTTAAATCATTTCAAATTTCAAAATTATCTTCAAAATAGCAATGAAACAAATTTTTAAATTTTATAAACTATTTAAAAAAATTATTTTATAAATACAAAATCAAATATGGCCGTAATTTCTCTAAAAAGTTACGTGAAAGCTAACTTTTTTATTTTTTTTTGATTTTTTGATTTTTTTTGTGTAAAAAATATAAAAAATAACATGATCCAAAATAAATTAAAAATAAAAAAAATTAATTTTCAGGTGACTTTTCCAAATTACTGCAAAGATATGCCTCTCACGCACACGAGGCGCATGAGACAGGTCAAGCATCATCTGACCCCTCTCACTCTATATTTAAAATCAACAAATTTTGGTGTGAATGCTACTTGGTCGATCAAGTAATGTACTTTCATTAGTTTGAGAGAGAAACTTTGTGCATGAACAGACAGAGAGAGATAAACAGAAGTTGATATAACAAAAAAGAAAAAAACAAAATAAAATAGTTTCTCAATTGATTCAAATAGGTTGGTCTGATGCCAATGGGCCCGAGTTTGGAATTTCTACACTGTGTAACCCTTCTCAGGTATGTGCCCCTCTTTTTAGAGTTCTTTCTCTGCGTTTGATTTTCTACTGTTACCGAGATCAATTTGTAAAGTGTATTTTGTGGTGTTATTTTTGCGCATCAAAATCGTAATCTATTAATTGTTGGTAAAAACTGTCATATTGTTATTTTCTTTGGCCCCAACCCAACACAACACAACCCCGGGCCGGGGTGTTTGGTTAGAGGATTTGAGAAGGGATTTGAAAAAGGAAATGGAAAAGGTAGGTGAAATAAGAATAAAACATACTTAAATTTCACCTAGTTTCACAAACATTTTCCCTTTCTCTTTCCAAATCACTCCCCAAATTCCCCAACCACACACAGTGTAAATGAAACGCTCGGTCATTTCAGATGACATTCCTCCTCGTCCTGATGGGAAAAATCAATGGATTTGAATTGCTGTTGAACTGATATATATATATATATATATCTATATATATTGAGCTGAGAAAAGAGAAAGTAAGCATTTCTAAATATAACTAAGAATTAGGAAATCTACAATTGGAGAAAGAATGTGCGATGAAGTTTGAATCAGTGAGCTAGTATTAAACAATTGCATGAGTAATCTTTATGATCAGTTATGCTGACTGCTTAGTGAACCACTGATCAAGTGTTTGGCACCTTAGTGGTCTTGACTGTTTGGTCAACGTGGCTTTCTGACACTAGTTTCGAGTGCGAGAATCACTTTGTTGTTACGTTTGGGCTTGTTTGGTTATTGGAACTGAATGGATGGTAGTTTGTTCTAAACTTTGACCTGTGCAAGGTATACTTTTATACATAAATCTATCCAAAAGTCCAGTTGTTGCTGACCCTAGTTTTGAGATTAAGTTCCAATTATAAGTCCCTTTTAAACTAAGCCAAACAAAGTCCATGGCTTATGAATTTATCATTGCTCTAGCACGTACACTATCCAAACATGCTTCCACAAAAAGTTTGCAAAAAAGCTATCAATTTTTTATTTTTTATTTTTTTATCTTTTATTTTTTGTGTGGGTGAGAATCAAATACAAGAAATGAAAACAATACCAAATTACGATATCATTTGGTAATGTTTGTAGTTTACTATTTTGGATTTGCAGAAAACATTGAACATGTTTTTGTTTATTTTTGGGGAAAATGGAAACAAAAAACATGTTTGGTACACAACTAAGAAGCATGAATACTTTTATGGAGGAGGTGTATCGTGATGGACACTCTTATCAAACACCGACACTTTTTGGATACTCCTAAAAGTCCAAGACTTCTTCAAAGTGTATGTTACCCAAAAAGCAGCCTAAGAAGGGAGTGAATTAGATTTCTACAAATTAAAATTAATAATACCCCAATAAAATTTACTACTGTTACAACAAATTATTAACAAGCACAATGATGAACTTAACAGTAAATAAACAAACAAAATAACAATGAAGTATAACTAACATACAGGGTAAATCAAATGATTAACACATGAATATTAGATAGATATAGTAGTAGTAGGAAAGTAAAGAGATTAGGGAAGATGAGACAAACAGATTTATAGTGGTTCGGCTTCAACCAAGCCTACATCCACTCCTCAAGCTTCACTTGAAATTTTCCACTATCTTCTAGCTTCATAGGGTGCTAGCAACCTTTTTCACAGATGGAGCAATCATCCACAGATTTTACACAGACTTTCTAAGTCAATAACACTGAGTGTACTACACTTTTACAAAGTTGAAAAGAAGGTGTTTTTACTTTCACAAAAAGCTACAATAATTATCTCTCAAAGATAGATATAAAAATGAAGCTCTGGTTTTTCTGTTGGCCTCACACAGGAAAGATGAGTTTAATGCTATAAGGCTCAGTATATAATTTCTGAGAGAGAATGTAAACAAAAATTGAAGAAAACTTCTCAAAGAATTTTTCAGAGAATAGATGTGAGTGATTATAGATCAAAGAATATTTTCTGATTTTTTTTTTGTAACTTGTTTACATTAGAGGTTGTAGTATATATAACGAAACTTATAGCCGTTTATAGCCGTTGTATTCATTTGAATTTATAGCCGTTTACAACCGTTGTATTCATTTGAATTTATAGCCGTTTATAGCCGTTGTACTCCATCATTACTAATTTGAATATCTTTCACTCCATCATTATTAATTTGAATATCTTTCACTCCATTATTACAAATTTGAATATCTTCCACTTGAACCTTTTGAACTGCTGCTGGACTGGGCTGTTTGAACCTATGTTTTGGGCTATTTGAACTCCTAATTTAATCAAATATTAAATACATTCTAACAACATTTAGGATAAAGGTTTAGGTGATAATTAATGGAACAAAATAAATTTTGATTCTATTTTTCTCTTTCAAATAAATTAAAACATAATTAAATAAATCATCAAAATAAATTTTGGATTCTATTTTTCTCTTTCAAATAAATTAAAATATAATTAAATAAATCATCAAAATAAATAAGTCTAACAATCTCCCCCTTTTTGATAATGGCACACAATGATGTTTTGATTTGATTTGGGAGTAAGAAAAGCTCCCCCTCAAGTCATGCTCCCTGAATTCATTTCTAAATACATAAGTTAGCATATGTGTAATAAATAAGCTTTAATTAGAGACATGATATGAGACTAAGATATCAAACTATAAATACATAACATCAAATTAGTTTGAAAATAATACCATAATACATAACATCATAACATCATATAGTTTCAAAATAATACATAATACATAGCATCATAAGTTTTCTCTCCCTGTGACATTATCAAAAGGAAATCATGGGTCAAAATCTGGAGGAGGAGGAGGAAAATGATAGGGATAATGACATCAAAAAATAGATAATCAAAACATATATATACATATATGCTTACACATATAACTGTGAGGCCCCTGACTTTTTTTGTAAACCTTATTAGGTCCCTAAATTTTAAATTATTATAACAAAACCCTTAGTTCGTCGATTAATCGCAAGTTAAGCCCTAGGACTGAAAACGCATCACGGGCGAATCCATACAAACCCTAATCGATCCTGGAAGCTTAGAAATCACTTCTAACACTCTAATATTAATTACTTAACTCTCAAATTTTAGATTAATCGCTCTAAACCTTAACTTTCAATTTTTATAGTCATCGTTCGGTTATTTACCTTTAAATTCAAAGCAAGATAATACAAACTGAATTATTTTACACTTGAAATAGATACTTTAATTGAACCCAAGCCCGCACATTTTTATTAAATCACAAATTGACCCCAAACAAGTACTATTATATATTTATATATATACACTTAAATATTTTTTAATAATATATTTTACAATTTCCAAGATTTGTACAAAATATATATATATATATATATATATATATATATATATATATATATATATATATATAACATGTCCATCAATTCACCATCACATGGCTAGCCATCATACCCCCCCTAGACTATAATCATTGTACTTTAAAATCTCTTGAAATCTTGGAGCAATAATGATTTTGGTACCTATAAAGATTTGCTATATTTTTGTGTGTACTTCTAAGATATTTACATTAGTCCTAGACCTAACTAGATCATAATTAAATACATCATCCTCCTCATTTCATTACATTTAATGTGAAGCCCCGGAAAAATGTATTTGAATTATTTCCTTAAAGCCCCTTAGTTTCTTAAATTATTTCGAATCTTGCCTGATAGCATTTTTAATTTTTATCGGAACAGGAATTACACTAGCCGGATTAGGTTCCCTAACCTAATTTAATTTAATTCTACATAAGTAAGGTTCCAATACATGAGTTTAATTCCAAGCCCTCACTTTTTTATTTAAATTCTAAACTTACCCCAAAACTAGTACTTGTACCTTGTACCCTGAAGTACCATCAATCATGTAATATAAATATATGTATACATCTTGAAGAGTGTACCCTAGGACATAAAATAATAAAGAATTTGCCCTCCACACTTCCCTATGGCTGCCCTTCCTTGGAGAATGTGAGAAATCAAATTCCAAGAAATACCATCATGAGATTCTAGGAAATTATACAACCTAGTGACCTACCTAGGATACAAAATCCAAGAATTAGTTTTATTACAACTAGATGTGGCCTAAACCAATGGAACACACCTCCTAAGTCCCTTCCATTCCTTTAGAATTCAAGCAAAATCCTAACTTTCCATCCAATTCCAACTAAAGGGCTTTTATGTCCTTTTACCCCCTATTTGCCTATATATATACCACACCCCCTAGCTTACAAACTCACACAACACACTCACACATTTTGGTTAGAGAGAGAGAGGAGAGCAAGGAAGAGGAGTCTAGAGGAGGAGAGGGAAGAAGAAGAGATTTTCTTGTTCAAAGCTAGAAGGTAAGCCACTAACACAACCTTCTCTTCATTTTCTTTTCTAATGCATGTCCTTTTAAAGATTTTAAGTGATGTTTCAGATCTGTTATTATCATGTTCTTATGTTAAAAATACCAAGATTTGAATATTGTTTCCATCTCTCTTGTATTTTCCTCATTTTGGTACAAACCATCTTCTTTTTGTACAAATCTCTCAACTTTTCAAGGGTACTCTTTCAAACAAAATTTCTGAGTTAAACATGTGATAGTTAGCATATTTTCTTCACAAAATAAATGAAACTTTCCCATGGTGGAACCCCTTTTTTTTAAATTTCCTTGTTTGGGCACTCTACCTTAAAACCTGTTTTTTTCAGTCAACTTTCAAAAATTCCATAAAAATGGACAAAAATATTCTGAACCTCTATTTTATGTAAAAACCTTCCTTAAGGAGTTGGCTTTCAACTAAAATTGGTTTCATCGAAAAACATTGAGTGGTTTGCAAGAAAATCAAGTTTTGGTAACAGTCGACAGATCTGGGCAGATTCTGGACAGATACTGGAACAGTGCTGGACTATTTCCTAAATAACTTAAAATTGGGAAAAGCAATCCCATTTCTGAAAAATGTTCTAGGAACTAGATCAAATTCTCTACGAACCATAGGAAAACCGAGTCCGGTGGATGAACCTAAGTAGTCCTTCCATATTAACCTTCATGTGATGTTAAATCTGGAAATTTGTTATGTTTGGATGTTTTATACCCTTGTATTCGTGAAAATGTTTAATGGCTTATTATCATATCTTGGCATAATGTTGTATGGGTATGTTATGTTATTTATCTTCTTATCTTGAGGAGGCATGCTTATGTGAATTTTATTTTATCGTTTAGTTGAACTAACCTTGACTTAAAACACCTAATTCAACGGGAAATCTAATTGGGTGGGTATTGGGTTTTCGAACACTTGAGTAATGAAAAGATAAGAAAATGTGATATATGGACTGTTGGGATGCGTTCCCTATTTGAAAGTTAAAGTCTTGCGCAAGTGGTTTCGAAACCCTTGAACGGAGCGGTTGTATTCGGACCCTAGGTATTTGGTGTAAGGAGGGATTTGGGCAAGGCCCTATTTTTACCGTCTCTTTTGAGGCCCTGCGGTTGGCGCTACGCGGTATATAACCGTTGGTAGGCATCCGAGGTTAGTTCTGCAACAAAGCAGCAAAAGAAGGGGCATACCGAATAATCCGCGTCCGATTCTTGTGGTTGGGAGAACGAAATCTCTTTGGGGGATTTCTAGTTTACTAACATCTGACCTAACTCTTTACTTATTTATTTGAATATCATGCTTTACTACTTGATGTTATAATTGTGATTGTGTGTGTATTGGACTGGGAAAAAGGGACGGGGTGTGTGTGTGTGTTTACTGGGCATTCAAAGCTCACAGCGTATCATGCCAGGTGACGAAGAGAAACTCATAGCTGGAGACGTCGAACCTGAAACCTTTGAAGACTCTTGGCTATCCTACAATATTAGAAGTTTCCTTTTGGATATTTTGTAAGACTCATTTGAAGTTTAAAACTTTCTTTTCGGGATGTAATGTAATAGAACGAACTTTTGTAATAAAGGATATTCATGGCTATTATGTTCTATATATTTATATGCATGAACCTTATCGTTGCTTATGAGACCTTGTGTCAATACCTTTTAAGATCTGTCAAAAGGGTAGTGCGCTGCCTAAGAAAGCTGGACTTAGAAGGGAGGCTATTTTGACTCCTCCGGCGATCTGGGATCTTACTTGGCTATTGACCATAGGACTCATTAGTGACTCTCCCTTGTCTGCAACCAATAGCGTAGAATCGAGGCGTCACAATAACTCTCCCGCGTCTCTCTCTTTTTTCGCAAAACGCGATTGCCACGCGGCTTGGCTTTTGCTTCATTGGCCGACAAAAGCAGCTCTCCTCGATTGTCGCTCACCTTGGCTATCTCTCCCTCCTTGTCTTCTTCTCTTCAGCTGCTTCTCTTCAGCCTTCTTCTTAATCACACTCGTCTGCTTCTTCTTCACCATTCTCTTCTATCTCTTCTTCACCACTCTCGTCTGTTTCTTCTTCCTCATCGAGAGACAAAAAAAAACTGAACAGAGGAGGCCAAATCTCAATCTGTTCTCTTCTATTTCTCTACCACTCATTTCTCACCTTTAAACCAGGGCTTCCTCATCCTGTCCCCTCACTCCATTTCCGGACCTAAACGATCCCATAAGCTCTGCTGGACCGAGTGCCCCTACTCCTACTCTCCCTGTCATTCCTCTTCCTATGATATCGATTGAGCAAATCATGGTAGCTCAATCTGACATAGAAGCCAATCATTTCACACTAACGTCCTGTATGGAAATGGTGACGACAATCACAAAATTGACTCACCGATTGCAGAACAGGATGAGCGAGCTCCATCAGGTCAACGCCCAACTCTCTCTGCTACAACGCATGTACAAGGATGCGCGAGCAGAAATAGGCGCACTGAAGGCCGAAAATAAAGAGCTTAAATGGAAGACCACCTCCATGGCCCGATTTGGAGCAACGTCGTTCTTGGCCTTTGATATTCAGTGGGAGTCGTCGCTCTCGACGAAAGCACAGGGCCAGGGGCATCAAGGGTCGCCCAAGGTGATAAAAATAAGAAGAAAACAACGGAAGAGACGAGTACGTAAGATCGGCGTATGGCCAGAAAAAAATGAAGGACTTTTTTTTATGTTTATTTTGATTGGCGTGTGGCCGTAAAAAAAAAATGAGGGGTGTTTTTTTTAAAAAAAATTTTTTTATGTAAATATTTGTATTTTGATTTGTTGTTGTGTTTATGTTTAAGTACTGAAAAATGAAATTAAAAAGCAGAGAAAAAAAATAAGAAAATTAAGCCCAATAAAAAAATAATAATGAGAAACCAAATTGTTAATGAGTATATGAGAAGCATTTGAGCATGATCTAATTCTCAATTTCTTAGCAAGAGCATACCAATCTCAAGACTATAATAAACATAACAATGCATAGATCAAACAAGGTTGCCAAGCAAGAGCATAATTATGGAGCTAAAGTTCAAGTCACTCTTCCTTGAGGAAAACGATCTTCCTCTTACATTATCAACAACTAATCAGCTCAAAGGTCATGTTGTAAGAATTAAGATACCAAAAGCATAGAGATACCAAAATAATCAGAGATACTAAATCAATCAAGTCTCTTTTCTCCCCTGATGACATTTTCAACAAAATGAAGCACAATGAGGGAGTATGGTATAGCATATAGGATGAAAGAATGTAAGTCTCATTATAGCACAAATAATCATCTATATCAAGGTAACTCTATGATACCAAAAAAATGATAGCACATAATGATCATACAATTGAAGCTCATACCATTTGATAATAATGGGCAAAAAAAATAGTAACATGTGAAGGTACAAGCCCATAAGTTTGATATCAAAAGCAGAATAGAAACTGAGGAGATTTTAAAAAATAATCAAGTTTAAATTATTCTCCTTGTTTCATTTGGCAAAATCAATAGGAGATATGATAAATGAAAGCTTATGATTGAAATGTTCTCGTCAATAATATCAAATAGGATGTCAAAATGATACCAACATGCAATCTACCAAAGATACTAATATGCAATCTAGAAGATTTAATAATCATAGCTCAAGCATTATGTAGAATATCAAATATTGCTCATAATAGGTTAAACTCAATATAATCTCATGGAGCTAATGTAATTCCAAAAAAAATGAAGCATGTTTAAGGTATAGCAATCCATATGCCAAGAAAAATCATGAATTTCAATATGTACCACACATTTAACCATATGCATGATTTTTAGGTAAGAGTATCATCAAAGAGTATACATTGCAAATCATATGAAGCATAATCAATCTTTTTCATATCAAAGTTTGGGGAGCCGAATAAATAGCATAATCAGAAGTGCACACTCTGCAAGATGGATACTACTCGGCTCCATCCTGCATGACCAGGAGGCCGAGTGAATTAGATAGGCCGAGTATCTATTAAACTATGAAGCCGAGTAAATATGAGAATAATGAGTGAAAAGTGGGCCAGGCCCTGAGGCCCAGGAAACGAGTATAAATAAAGGGGCAACAGACGAGGAAAGGTATGTGAGAACTATTAAGCTTAACTTAGAATACAAGTAATCTTGGGTGCAGAGACTAACTTGCCCGTCAGAGTGCTAATTCCGACACCCACGACTGGAGTGTTTATTCCTTTGCAGGTGACTAGCAAAGGATCATGAGCGTCCCCCAAGATCAGAAGAGTATTTCCAAACCATATCCCCACAATTGGCGCCGTCTGTGGGAATACTCAAACACATCCATGGCGGGCATAACGGAAGACCCTCCGATAGTTGCTGATGAAACCACGCAGAGAGACAACCTCACTCCAACAAACATGCTTGGATCGGAGACTATCCCCATAAGACGCGTTTTGAACTTTCCCTCATCCTCGACTCCAGAGCATGAAGCAATGCAAGTGATCATGGGACAAGCAAAGCAAAACGAACAAAGGTTGGAGAACATGATCGCAGAGAACGAACGTCTCCGTCAGGATTTGGCCTTGGAGGTGGCGAAGTCCAAACAAGTTATACAGCAAGGCCCGGAACGACCTGTGAGGGTAGGTGGTCGACGATCTCGAGCCCGACAACAAGACACTAATAGCAATTCCGACTCATTATCCCGAAGCCCAAAAAGAAGGGACGATCTGAAACTTCCAGTTCTTCTGAAGAGAGTCCCCGTATAAGGCATAAACAAAGAAAAAATAGTTCAGATGAAGATCAACATGATCCTTTTGTATGACAGATTGCAAAGGCAGTGCTACCCAAGAAATACAAAGCACCGTCATTCACCCTGTATGACGGAAAATCAGACCCCACCGATCACATCCGCCATTACAAGCAAGCTATGACACTGCATGCGGATGACGAGGCTTTGATGTGCAGGATATTCTCGAGAATTTTGGGACCACTAGCTGTCAGGTGGTATTATAAACTGGAGCCGGCTTCGATTAAAAGCTTCCACCAACTCCAAAAATCTTTCAAAGCAAGGTTCATCACTAATGAGGTCCAGCCGAAGCAAGCCGACTCCCTCTGGGCAATGCAAATTCAAAAGGGGGAAACCCTTCATGCTTATTCGGCTCGGTATTGGGAATGCTTTAATCTGGTAGACGATGCTTGTAATGACTCCATGGCCATCACTGCCTTCAAGATGGGGCTGCATCCCGATAGTGCCCTCCGTAGCTCTTTGACCAAACGGCACCCCAAAACAGTTTGGTCGTTGATGAAGAAAGTTGAAGAATACTGTAAAGTAGAAGATGATGCCTTGCGGGTTAAAGCCGGAAATGTGATCAACAAGACGGCCCCTGCGAAAATTGCTCAGCCGTTAAATTCTATAGCACCCCAAAGCCCTGAACCACGGCACCGGGCAAAACGAGATAAGAGGCGAGATTCTCGCCGATCAAGCGACCGCTGCTCCCATCGAGAAAATGAACAACTACAAGTCGACAGTAGGTACACGAGGCGAGCCAACAAGAAATATACAAAATTGATAGAGCCGATCAGTGTGGTTATGTCCAAAACCCAACACCTTCTGTTCTTTAAGTGGCCGTAAAAAATGGTGGGACCTCCCGACACGAGGAGACAGGATAGACGGTGTGAATATCATAAGGACCATGGCCATGACACGGAGAGCTGTTATGCACTGAAGTATCACCTGGAGGAATTAGTACAAGATGGGCGCCTACAACAGTACGTCCGAAAAAGCAACCCAACCAAAGCAATAGCCTTAAGACAGGATTCACCTCCGCTCGGCGTGATCCACATGATATACAGCCTGCCAATGACATCAGCGGTGCATACGATTCAGTTGAATCCCGACCTTCAAAATCAACTCACTCCGGCTAAACGGCCCCATGAAGCTCCAAGCATTACTTTTTGATGATTCAGATTTGGACGGAGTAACACTGCCCCACATCGACCCCTTGGTAATCGAGTTGTGCATAAACCTATTCACAGTTGAGCGCGTACTCATTGATCCGGGAGCACATCGGAGGTCATATACTACAAGACATTCATCAAACTCGGCTTCTCTGAATCAGATCTCTCTCCAGCTTCTTACCCACTATTTGGCTTCAACGCCAATCCAGAGTACCCGTTGGGGAAAATCATAATACCCGTTCGAGCAGGCTCCCGAACAGTGGATGTGGAGTTCTTGGTCGTCAAGCTGCCGTCGCCGTATAATCTCATCATGGGACGATCTTGATTGCATACTATGCAAGCTGTGCCAAGCACCTATCATCAGCAGCTACGCTTCTCGACAGAGTGCAGTATTGAGCAAATCTGTGGCTCCCAGAAATCGGTACAAGCATGTTATCTCCTTGCTTAAAAAACACCAAAGGAGCTGCAGGTGAATTCTATTGAGGTGCTAGATCAAGAGAGCCTCGACGATGTTGGGCAGCTCCCAAATGAAAAGGCCACGGAAAGTTTAGACCGAGTTGAAATCGATGGAAGCCCAGACAAATTCTTCATGGTCGGCGCATCCCTGAATCGGGCCGATAGACAGCAGCTAATCTCTTTCCTGCTCATCAACCTCGATGTCTTTGCATGGACTCCATACGAGATGCCAGGTATAGATCCGTCCATCTCGTAGCACCATTTGAATGTTGATCCTAAGTGCAAGCCGATTATTCAGAAAAGCCAGCGGTCAGCCGCAGAGTACACCGCCGCCGTTGTTGAGGAGGTTGACAGGCTACTTGAGGCCGGGGCAATCAGGGAAGTGACCTACCCTACATGGCTCTCTAACACAGTGGTTGTGAAGAAGAAAAATGGGACTTGGCGAGTTTGCGTCAATTTCATTGACCTCAACAAAGCTTGCCCCAAAGATTGTTTTCCCCTACCCAGAATTGACCAACTTGTCGATGCAACGGCACGCCATCAGCGCATGAGCTTCCTCGATGCTTACAAAGGATACCATCAGATCGCCATACATCCTAAGGATTAAGAAAAAACCGCATTCCTCACCCCAAGAGGAACCTACTGCTATAAGGTTATGCCTTTTGGGCTAAAGAACGCAGGGACAACTTACCAAAGACTGGTCACGGCTATGTTCAAGGAGCAACTCCGCCGCACTATGGAAGTGTACATTGATGACATGGTAGTCAAGTCCAGAGAAGAGCAAACCCATCTAGCCGATCTAGAAGAAATGTTCGGCATCTTGCGCAAATACAAAATGAAGCTGAATGCTTCCAAATGTGCGTTCGGGATCGGCTCCGGCAAGTTCTTGGGTTACATTGTCAACCACCGGGGAATCGAGGCCAACCCGCGGCAAATCACAGCAATCTTGGAACTCAGCTCCCCTCGTTCAGTAAAAGAGGTTCAAAATTTGATGGGGATGGCCGCGACACTCAATAGGTTCATCAGTCGGTCTACAGATCGCTGCCGACAATTATTCCATACATTACGGTAGCGTAAGGCTTTTGAATGGTCCGCTGAATGCGAAGTCGCTTTCAACGGCCTCATGACTTACCTCCGCTCAGTACCACTCTTGACAACACCTGCTGCTGGTGACCCGCTCATTTTGTATCTGGCAGTATCCGATAGGGCCATCAGTGCCATACTAATAAAGGAAGAGCTGGGGGAGCAGCGGCCAGTGTATTACGTGAGCAAGGCAATGGTTGACGCCGAAACACGCTACATTCCGCTGGAAAAACTCATCCTAGCCCTAGTCATGGCGGCAAGAAAACTGATACATTACTTCTAAGGATATAGCATTGGGGTGCTAACAGATTTTCCCCTCCGATCAGTATTACGAAGTGCAGTAGCATCAGGATGTGTTTCAAAGTGGGCTCTTGAACTCGGCCAGTACGACATTTAGTTTCTATCTATAACCTCAATCAAGGGCTAGGTGCTAGCTAACTTTGTTGCCGAATTCACTGGGGGCCTGGCCGATTTCAAGTCCGATGACATTCGACCGGAGCCGAACTGGAGAATTTATGTTGGGGACATCTGGTAGTTGTACTGTGATGGATCATCCAATCAGCAGGGCAACGAAGCTGGAGTTGTGATCATGGCCCCCGACAGCACAATAATTGAGCAGGCCGTCAAGCTCGACTTCGAAATGCCAAATAACAAAGTCGAATACGAAGCCCTTCTAGCTAGTTTGCGGAATGCACATCTTCTGGGTGCTCGGCGCTTGCTTGTATTTTGCGATTCAAAACTGGTGATCAATCAGCTAAAAGGGGAGTACGCGGCAAGAAACGACTGTATGGCGGCTTACATGAAAATGGCCAACTCCTTGCTGGCCAAATTTGACTACCATGAATTGAACCAGATAACACGTAATCAGAACACACATGCAGATGCCCTTGCTTGCCTAGCCTCCGCCATTAACTCAGAGATTAAACGGACCATTGAAGTGGGCTTCATCCCGGAGCTGAGCATTGGCCCTTTGGAGGAAGTCCAGGTCAACGTTATTGAATCTGGACCGAGTTGGATGGATCCCATTGCTGCATTCCTGTCTTCCGAACAGCTCCCAGAGGACAAGAAAGAAGCACACAAGCTCCGAAACAAAGCCCTGTGATACTACTTGGATCCACAATGAAGGCTTTATAAAAAATCCCTCTCTGGTCCATATTTGGAATGTGTGCACCCTGACAAAGTCGAAGAGCTTCTTGCTGAAATACATGAAGGCAGTTGTGGTGCCCATTTTGGCGAGCGTTCCTTGGCCCATAGAGCTATAACACAGGGGTATTATTGGCCGACAATGAGATCTGATACGGAGTGCTATGTGAAAAAATGTGAACAGTGCCAGAAGTTCTCCCCGTTAACCCATTTGCCTGCTGAAAAGTTGAGCTCTATCACTAGTCCCTGGCTGTTTGCTCAGTGGGGGCTTTATATCGTAGGATCGTTGCCGAGGGCCCTAGGGAACAAGCGATACTTGATCGTCGCCACAGACTACTTCACAAAATAGGTTGAAGCGGAGGCATTAACGCACATTCGAAATCCTGATGTCAAGCGCTTTGTGTGGAGAAATATCATAACGCGATTCGACATTCCAAAAGCTCTTATCTCAGACAACGGCACCCAGTTTGATTGTGGCATCTACCGAGAGCTGTGCAGCAAATATGGTATCCATCCTTACTTTTCTACACCGGCTTACCCACAAAGCAATGGTCAAGCCGAAGCCTCTAATAAATCCATATTGGACGGCATCAAGCAGAGGCTGGAGAAAGCTAAAGGCAAATGGGTCGAAGAATTGCCGAGTGTATTATAGGCTCATCGAATTACGCCGAGGCGATCTACTGGCGAAACGCCGTTTGCTCTGTGCTTTGGATCCCAGGCAATCACACCCCTGGAGATCGGCCACCCAACCCTAAAATCTCAAGTTTATGATATGGGCCGAAACGACATGATGCTGGCACTAGATCTGATTCTTATTGAAGAATGAAGAGACTGTGCCCTTGCGTCGATGGCGCGGTATTGACAGCAGCTTACCAAGTCATATAATCAATGTGTTCAGCTGCGCCACTATACACCCGGAGAGTTGGTCCTGAAGAAGGTACTTTTAGCTGCCAAGAAACCGGCTGATGGAAAATTGGGCCCTAACTGGGACGGCCCCTATCAGATTGATTCGATCGCAAGAGTAGGGGCATATCGGCTCAAAGACATGTCAGGGAAGAGTCTGCCACGACCTTGGAATTCGACGTATTTACGTAAATTTTATCATTAACCTGACTTGTGGAGCATGATACTTGTTCTGAATGGTTCGCCATGTACATCTTATTTTCTGTAATGAAAATATCCTTATTTACTCACTACAACTCCAGTTCAAAGGTGTTCCGATTAAGCCTCCGGATTCGGAGCGTCCTTCGTGGATATCACGATTGGCCAAATAAAGTCTTCGGATTCAGAGCCCTATCGGCGCATGATGTCTTTGGGCCGGTTAAGCCTTCGGATTCGGAGCGCCCTTCGTGGATATCATGATTGGCAAAATAAAGTCTCCGGATTCGGAGCCCCATCGGCGCATGACGTCTTTGGGCCGGGTAAGCCTCCGGATTCGGAGCGCCCTTCGTGGATATTATGATTGGCGAAATAAAGTCTCTGAATTTGGAGCCCCATCAGTGCATGACGTCTTTGGGCCTATTAAGCCTCCGGATTCGGAGCGCCCTTCGTGGATATCACAATTGGCCAAGTCTAGTCTTCGGATTCGGAGCCCCATTGGCACATGACGTCTTTGGGCCGATTAAGCCTCCAGATTCGGAGCACCCTTCGTGAATATCACAATTGGCCAAATAAATCCTCCAGATTCAGAGCCCCATCGGTGCATGACGTCTTTGGACTGATTAAGCCTCCGGATTCGGAGCCCCATCGACACATGACGTCTTTGGGCCGAAAAAGCCTCTAGATTCAGAGCGCCCTTCGTGGATATCATAATTGGCCAAATAGTCTCCGGATTCGGAGCCTCATCGGCGCATGACGTCGGCGCATGACGTCTTTTAGGCCGATTAAGCCTCCGGATTCGGAGCGCCCTTCGTGGATATCACGATTGGCCAAAGCCTCCGGATTTAGAGCCCCATCGACGCATGACGTCTTTAGGCCGATTAAGCCTCCGGATTCGGAGCCTCATCTGAGCATGACGTCTCTCGGCGCCCCTCATAATTATGCCGATTAGATACTTAATGTAGAATGCTCTCATATATAGTCGGCAAAACCCATTTATACATCAAAACAGATAAACATTCAGAATACAATGAGTAGTTAGCTTGGGCCGGCCAATATTAACACAACAGAAAACACGTGTATGCCGAATAAATATTCAATTAAACAATGAAAACAGAAAATGCAAACACGTGTGTGTCGAATGAAAATTATAACAAAACACATTTAAAATAAAACATTTTATTCAATTAGGCGAAACGATTACATAGTTTTGAACGCGATTTACGTTTAAACATCACAATAGGTATTTTTATACGGGGTCACCCTCGTCCTCGCTCTGCTCGACTTCAAAGGTGGAAAACGGAAAATGTTTACGTCGGTAGAGCGGCGATGCCGAATCAATGCCCGACGCTCGGAGAGCTTCCGCGGTTTGAGATGCCTTGATTTAACCGTGCTTAAATCCACGATTTTCATATCGGCAAACCTCTTCGGTGAGTTTTTCCTTGGTCTTCTCAATTCCGATCTTTCGGCCGTCATGGAAACCTTTTTCATAGGCCGCGGCCCTCGCAGTCTCAATCGCGAACATGCTAGCCGTATTTCTATCGGCGATCGCATCACTAATCAGCCTTTGAGTAACCCTCTCTTCCACAACTGGGTTGGGGTGGCTGGCCGATTGAGGCTCTGCAGACTTAAATTTCCTTAGCTCACGCTTGGCCTTCTCGGCGCGGGCTTCTAACTTCCGAATGCGTTCATCTCTCTGTTCTATGTCGCGACGAGCGGCGCAGAGATGCATGCCGATCTCATAAGTTGCGTACAGTCCCCTCACCGCCCTGTGAACGCCTTCACGAAACACCTCGAAGTCCTGCCGACCTACCATCGACTGCTGGACTTCGGGCAGCAAAATCTGTCGAGCAAACTCGACTGCAATATTTGGATCCCGAACAATCGAATCCGCCTTTGTCATTAGCCTGTTCCCCATGAAGACCGCAAAACTCAATGGGCGTAGGGTCGCATCGGATTCCCTTCCAGAACGGGGTTGAGGATGTATGCCCTGTAGCTGCTTGTCCCTCCTAGGCGACCTGCTTCGACGACGGGGGGATTGATGCCTCTCCCGATCCCTTGAAGTCCTACCTCCAACACGCGAAGGTTCACCACTTTGACTCATATCTCCTCCCAGTTCAGCTAGCGTCCTCGCTTCTCCTCTGCTGTTGAAGAAAAGTCTATTTGACATATGCACTTGTTTAGTCTTTCTCAAAGAACTGAAGTGAGCCACTGACTCTGAGCATATAAACAAGACCTTCTTGCGCGACGTACATGCTCATTTATTCCCTACAAGGGCAGCTCCTCCGAGGCAGTCTCATTAATATTAAAACCTCAACAGCCCGCTGCCGATTAAGTCATATGCCCCAACCACTCCATGAATCGTCAGTACAACACCCATGAACTAGTGATATACGACACTCGGAGTCCATACATTGGCTGAGGCAAGGGCAGATTTATTAATCTAGTCGGCTGAACACCAAAGCCTGATGCCGACTGATTTGTGCCACAGCCACTCCATGAACTAGTGATATACGGCACTCGGAGTCCATACATTGGCTGAGGCAAGAGCAGATTTATTAATCTAGTCGGCTGAACACCAAACCCTGATGCCGACCGATTTGTGCCACAGTCACTCCATGAACTAGTGATATACGGCACTCAGAGTCCTTACATTGGTTGAGGTAAGGGAAGATTTATTAATATGATCGGCTAAATACCTAAGACCGACGACTAATATTCGGCAAGATCACATGCGTTAATCTGATCTCATTTAATGAACCTCTAGTTATACAATCGGCTGCTATGCAACGGGATTGCTTGTTCGGCTAAGTGAAATTTAAATTAATTACCAAGTTACACTGTTATCTAATCGGCCAAGTATTAAAACCCAATGCCGATCGATTCATGCCACAACCATTCCTTGAACGAGTCTTATTCGGCTTATAAAGCTCATGCACTGGCTGTGGCAAGGGCAGATTCCTTAAATCTGAATCATGAATATCTCCCAACTTTTGAATCATCCATCATTTTAATAGAATAATTGTCTATTCATTCAATTAAGTACGGGAATAACACAAAACAAGGAAAAGTTCATTGATAAACTGAATCTAGGCGAAGTATCACTTTATACATGAAGATCACCTTGAGTAAAAATAAAATAAAAGACAATACATTGAAATTCCTAGACAAAAACAACTAGTGTGGCACCCTAAGGATCCTCGGGGCCAGACTCCAGCAGCTCGATGTTCACTTGCTTATATGAAATTGGCATTACCAATGTCACATTTGCAGCAGCAAGGGCCTTGAGCCAGCCGTGCTTGAATCCCCAATTTTCAAATTTAGGAGCTTTATCCGCGTAGCTTTCAAGGGCGGCGTCTTGCCCGGCCTCGTACGCCTTGGAAGACTCAGAGTCGGCTTTTTCTTTTGCCTTCTTCAAATCTTCCAATTCGTTCTCCAGCCTGGCAAGCACCTCTTGGGCTGACTTGAGCGCTTCATCACTTGCACTTGCCCTCTGCTCGGCGACCAATCTCTGCTCTTCAGCATTTTTCGCCCTCTCTATTTCGGCCTCCGCCCTTGCACTCTCCATCGTCGCCCTTGCCGCCTCAAAGTTGGCCCTACTTCTTTCGCCCTCCACTTCCGATCTTAAACGTCCTATTTCTTCGACGGCTTTGTACTGACGCCGCCCTATCTCGACTATCCTGCTGACCGTCTGTAAAAAAGAATGTTAAAACCAAAACAAATATACGCAGAAACACAAAAGATAAGATAAGATCAAGATACATACCAGAAGAGCTGTCTGAGCGGCCAATGCAATTGCTAACACGTCTGGCTCCGAGCGGAAAGCAGCCTTGTCAGCCGGCAATGAGACCGACGAAGCAAGGCTCAACACCACAGCTGGGTCTTTCACAGCCGATGCGTTAGAGGAGATCGGCACATTTTTTATCTTCGGTTGAACTACAAAAGGAACAATCACGCCTGACTCCTCCAAGCGCGCCCTTTTTTCGACTGGAATCTCTTCAGAAACGGCCTCAAAATCAGCGAGTCGCTTTTCGCTACCCTTATCGACCTCTGGAGTCAGACTTTTAACTGACCGTTTCGTTTCAACAGAAACAAGTTTAGCCGTTTCAACAATGACAACCTTCTCGGATGATTCTGGGAGGGCAGTTTTGGAGGTAATGGCCTCGGCCTTCTGACGGGCGGCTAAACGCTCGGCATTCTTTTTTCGTGCCAGCTGAGAAAGAGATTCCTTCGCCATACCCTCGGAATAGAAGCCGGGAAGATCTTCTAAACCAGTAAAAATATCTCCAAAAGAAAACTCCCCCCGACCCGAAGTGAACAGCGAGTTAGGCTGATTAAGGCCGGCGGCTTCAAACGCTGATTTCAGAGCCTCGTCAACCTCTTCGACCTCCGCAGCGAACTCTTTCGTTTGTTCTACAACTACCTCGATCACCGGCTCTACCTCTCGCTCCGAATCAGATTCTTCAAAACCAATTTGCCTAAGGGTCTTAAAGCTGGGGAAGATAAGAGCCGTAAGATGTTGATCGCCGGTTGGGATCGGAATGTAGTCTGCCGCTGAGAATGTAGTATAAGTGGACTCCTATCGCAGGAGTATGTGGACGGCTCTCCCTTGCTTCTGTACGTTTGGACGGCCAAAATACTTGAGTGCAGTCTTAATTTCAGCAAGGACCGCCTTGTCGGCTGAAGTCAAAATCTTCTTCAACTTGTTGCCTGCATAAACAAAGGATTAGACTGGTAGAAAGAGCCAAGTGAAAGAAAGACCAATAAAAACGAGGAGTTGCACGGCAACCTGGTTCACCCCTCCGTCTGGGTATAGAGTCTAGGCAATCTTTGCCTTCGCCAAATTCCCAATTGCCTCGGACATTGACCATCAGATCATCAACTCGTTTGCCAGAGCTGGCAAGCATGGTTACCAAGTGGTAGTCAGGGTCCTTGGCCCTGAGGAAGTAGTGCTCGTGCCGATCGAAGGATTTGGCTAAAGCATAGCAGTGTCGAATGGTCGGAATGCCAAGGTTGATCCTAGGGCGCCGGTTCAACTCTACGATTCCCACGATGATTCAAAAAAAATTCACATTGGGTTGGAAAAGAATCAGACTCCAATAGCGGAGGACGGCCCTAAGGAATGGGTGTAGGGGAAAACAGACCCCGCCCTCCGCAATGGATAGGAGAGGAAAGACGATTGTATCTTGATCTTCCCTCTCCACATCAAGAGTATTGTCGGTCACTAGAGATAGGTGGACATCGTCAGGGATAGAAAAGTGTCGTCGGAACCCCAAAATACGGCCCTCGGAAAGGAGGTCTTCCAAGTGCTTAGTCATTCTAGTGAAGATTCAAGGGTATGCCAAATCTAAAATAAACACGGAAAATAGGATTACAAAGAGCAGAAGAAAACTTACAAGAGGCAAGGGAGATAAGGAGAGACGGGGAGAAGTTGCAGAAGACGCAAATCAGAGAAGAGGTATCGACTGGCAATCATGGAGGCTCAAATATTTGAAAAAGTATGCATTTGAAGGGACTGGAGTTTCAAATCATAATAAATGTGAGAGATGCACGAATGAGGCGGGAAAGTATAATGATGACCAAAGGGCGTGTGCGTTCTGACGTTCACATTGGGATAGGTGAAGCCGCCTAACTTTTGTTTCCCCTAACTTTTCAAAATTCGAAACCAAACACACCCAATAACTACCACCAATGAGGAGTTTGGGGGGCAGTTGTGGGAGCCGAATAAATGGCATAATCAGAAGCGCACACTCTGCAAGACGGATACTACTCGGCTCCATCCTACACGACCAGGAGGCCGAGTGAATTAGATAGGCCGAGTATCTATTAAACTATGAAGCCGAGTAAATAAGAGAATAATGAGTGAAAAGTGGGCCAGGCCCCGAGGCCCAGAAAACGAGTATAAATAAAGGGGCAATAGACGAGGAAAGGTATGTGAGAACTATTAAGCTTAACTTAGAATACAAGTAATCTTGGGTGCAGAGACTAACTTGCCCGTCGGAGTGCTAATTCCGGCACCCACGACCGGAGTGTTTATTCCTTTTCAAGTGACTAGCAGAGGATCACGAGCGTCCCCCAGGATCAAAAAAGTATTTCCAAACCACATCCCCACACAAAGTAATAACAATATTAGCTCAATGGATATAAGATAGAATTTTTACCTGAAAAGCTTAAGAGTGTATATGAGGCATACCTTAGGTTCAAGAGATGGAAGCTTTTCAATCTTCAATTTTCTTAGATGAGGAGTTCATCTCAAAAGGGTTTAACAAGTATGTTAGCAAAATGATTTCTCCCTCTAAGTTAGTGCTACCCTTTTCTATTTTGTGTAAATATAGCATTCATAGAACAATGACTATTACTCAATAAAAATACAACACAAATCACTTCTTATCACAAACTAAAAAGGTGAAAAATAATTCAATGATCAAACAAGAGTTTGGAATGCTATTTTTCAAAATTTTCAAGTTGTAACACATAGTATAATATGTATAAGAAAATAGTTTTATGCTCTTTGTTTTATTAAGAAATGATGCAACAATCTCATTTAATCACATAATATTATCAAGAGGCATTTTCATCAATTCAATCTACATGCTCAAGTATGATAAAACATTTTACTCGATATGGGACACAACATGAATGTTCTAAACAATTAATTCAACAATTTATCAATCAAAAGTATTTTCATGAGATGTATGCCAATATAATCCATATTCAAAAGATATTCAATAGGATAGATGCAATGTCTCTACAAACGTATGATACTTCTTTTCATTTAGACATTGTTGATGGATCATAATCAAGGAATTTAACAACTCATTCAAATATTCCAATGTAAAACATATAAGCATGAAATTTTCATATTGAGCATATTCTTGAGATCACAAATGTAGAATTCAAAATATAGATAGTATACATCTCAAAAACATGCTATGACATCAAAATTGATTCTACAAAGATATGACTCAAAAAGGAATTAACATATTAGTATGAAGTCATATACAAGATGTGAAAAGTATGCTCACAAAAAAATTTATCACTTCTTATTTCTTTTTCATAGCAATGGATGACATGATATAAAATGTTAATGAATACATGAATCATTCATATTCTAATAGACATTCATCAAAATAATATAATTCTCATTTTTGAGTTCAATAAATGTTTGAAAGAAACTAGCAGAACATGACTTAGCAAACTTAGTACAATTAGGTTACATGGAAGCAATGATTAGACACAACCTATTGTACACAAATCACACCTTAAAGAATAAAGAACTTTAAGCTTAAAGGTGTGTTAGGAGTTATACCTTCATTTACCTCTTTGGAATCTTCACCCATACATTACCTCTATTGTTCATCTTGGTGATTTTCATTTCATCATTCTTCTTCTTGTATGAGCTGATTTTGCTTTTTAGATTGAACACTCTTGTTGTGCATTTCATCTCAAAATCCTTGGTGTTCTTTGAGATTCCACCTACAAAATATCTTGATTTCTTTCTTGGTACCCATACTTTCTTGGGTCCATGGGGATTAGTCTCAAGAACATTTAATTTCATAAAAGGTTTAGGAGGATCAAAACCAATGCCTACTTTGTCAAAAACACATCTTTTATTTCCAAGAAGCTTGTTAAGGTTTTCTTTTCCTTTTACAAAATTTTCAAGAGTTTTGTTTAAATCCTCAACATTGTTGTTCAAAATGTTTTTCTCATTGGCAATAGACGTAAAGTCATTTATCAAAATAGCATTTTCCATTTTTAAAGCACCCACATCATTTGAAAGAGAAGTTATTAATTTATTTAATTTAGAATTCTTAACACAAACGTTTCTAAATATGTCATGTAATTTATTGAAAGCACTTTCAAGTTCTACATAATTAGAAATTACCTCATTTTGAGTGGATTCTTCTTCTCCAAGAGTCATGAGACACGGGTTGGCTACTCCATCATTTTCTCCCCAAATGGCTTCCTTTTTGTTGCCATCCATCATTGAAAGTTCATGAGCCATGAGTGAGCCTAGGAGTTTTTCAATGCCTAATTTTGTTAGGTCTTTTGCTTCTTGGATAGCTGTGACTTAGCTTTCCATTCATTTGGCAAAGACCTAAGTATTTTTCTTATAAGCTCATCATTAGTATAAGATTTACCAAGAGATTTTAGAGCATTACTAATATTGGTAAATTTATAAAACATCTCAGAAATAGATTCAAATGATTCCATAGTAAAAAGTTCATAATCATGAATAAGCATGTCAATCCGAGACTCTTTTATTTGGCTAGTTCCTTCATAGGTGATTTCAAATTTATCTCAAATTTCTTCAGCAGTAATACACCCAGAAATTTTATTGTACTCATTTGCATCTAGTCCACACACAAGAATAAGCTTGACTTTAGCATTAGCTTGAAGGAGTTTATAATCACGCTCATCAAATTCATCATCAAGTTTAGGCACACTGATATGGTCTACTATCTTGGTAGGGATTTTAGAACCTTTAGTGATAATGAGCCACAAAGCATAGTTGGTAGCTTGAAGACACAAAGTCATTTTTTCTTTCTAATGAATATAATTACTACCATCAAATAGAGGTGGCTTATTGTTAGCTTGTCCTACAATAGAGTAAGTAGAATACATGGTTGCTATGGATCAAAAACTCAAGATTGTTAAATCTAAACAAGAGCCCTAGGCTCTGATACTAATTTTTACCCAACAAGCAACCTAAGAGGGGGGTGAATTAGGTTTCTATAAATTAAAATTAATAATACCCCAATAAAATTAACTATTATTACAACAAATTATTAACAAGCACAATGATGAACTTAGCAGTAAATGATCAAGCAAAATAACAATGAAGTATAACTAACATACAGGGTAAATCAAATGATTAGCACATGAATATTAGATAGATATAGCAGTAGTAGGAAAGTAAAGAGATTAGGGAAGAGGAGACAAACAGATTTATAGTGGTTCGGCTTCAACCAAGCCTACATCCACTCATCAAGCTTCACTTGAGATTTTTCACTATCTTCTAACTTCACAGAGTACTAGCAACCTTTTCACAGATGGAGCAATCCTCCACAGATTTTACACAGACTTTCTAAGTTAAGAACACTGAGTGTACTACACTCTTACAAGGTTGAAAAGAAGGCGTTTTTGCTTTCACAGGAAACTACAATAGTTATCTCTCAAAGATAGATATAAAAATGAAGCTCTGGTTTTTCTGTAAATCTCACACAAGAAAGATGAGCTTAATGCTATAAGGCTCAGTGTATAATTTCTGAGAGAGAATGTAAACAAAAATTGAAGAACATTTCTCAGAGAATTTTTCAGAGAATAGATGTGAGTGATTATAGATCAAAGAATATTTTTTTTTTTATAACTTGTTTACATTAGAGATTTTGGTATATATAATGAAACTTATAGCCGTTTATAGCCGTTGTACTCCATCATTACTAATTTGAATATCTTCCATTCTATCATTACTAATTTGAATATCTTCCACTCCATCATTACAAATTTGAATATCTTCCACTTGAACCTTTTGAACTGCTGTTGTGCTGAGCTATTTGAACCTCTGTTTTGGGCTATTTGAACTTCTGATTTAATCAAATATTAAATACATTCTAACAACATTTAGGATAAAGGTTTAGGTGAGAAATAATGAGACAAAATAAATTTTGATTCTATTTTTCTCTTTCAAATAAATTAAAACATAATTAAATAAATCATCAAAATAAATTTTGGATTTAAAACATAATTAAATAAATCATCAAAATAAATTTTGGATTCTATTTTTCTTTTTCAAATAAATTAAAATATAATTAAATAAATCATCAAAATAAATTCTGGATTCTATTTTTCTTTTTCAAATAAATTAAAATAGAATTAAATAAATCATCAAAATAAATTTTGGATTCTATGTTTTTCTTTTAGATAAATTAAAACATAATTAAATAAATCATCAAAATAAATAAGTCTAACAGTGTACTTATACATTCATATTTATAATTTGAAATCTTTACATACATGTTTTAGATACTTTGGTGACACTTTTTGAACCCTCCGAACATGACATGTGTGATGAATCTTTTTATGTTTTGCATTCTTCAAAAATACAAAGTTTACTCAAAATATATTTTGTAACACTTATAAGATGAAGTGTCACAAAAATATCCTACCAAAAAAAAATGATAATTAGAAAAATTGACATACCATATGGCATGTTTGACACGCGTGTCCCAGGCGTGTTGGTGTTCTGCACATGTTTGATACAGACACAACATCCATTTGAAGTGTTGGTACTTCATACGGACATGTTTATGAATGAGTGGTGAAATAAGAAAAAGATATGATAGGAAAGAAAGTCATTTTGAAATAACATGAATTGAGGATAAGCCGAGAGAATTTATGAAAACAATGTGCTCGTCTGGTGCAACAAAAATCAATTACTCCTTTAGTAACTAGTAGCAATTTAATTCAAGCTAACGTTACTTACTACACATACAAGCAAGGCCAAAGTTCTAATGGCATGGAAGCTTACAATTTACATAAGAAATGGCATGTCTAATGATCCTGATCCACAACCGTGACACTATATAAAGCCCGGGAAAAATCAACAAAGACATTTTGGTCATTGAATCCTAACTTGCCTGTTTTATCTTGCTGCTGATATTTATGGTTTATCATATTTAACATGAACAAATTTTGTTTCTTTGAACAATGCATTGACTCAACTAGTTTAAACTTGTACTAAGGCCTCGTTTGTCAACTATAGATTTTAGTTAAAAAGTCAAAAAGTCACTATAAGTTGTCACATTACTCTCTCTACTTTTCTGCACATCTTTTCGTAAAAAGCCAAAAAGTTTCTAAAATAACCTGTATCCCAAACGAGGCCTAAACTTACTACATGTGGCCTTGCAGTTTTCATGGGTGAATCTCTCCAAGAATCTAATGTTAGCATACCAGAGCTTTGGTGTTGTATATGGTGACTTGAGCACTTCACCTCTTTATGTTTATAAAAGCACATTCGTAGGGAAGTTGCAGAAATATCAGAATGATGATGCAATATTTGGTGTATTATTGTTGATATGTTGGACCGTAATGTTAATTCCTTTGCTCAAATATGTGTTCATCGTTTTGACTACCGATGATAATGGCGAAGGTGTGTTGTGACTGACTCTTTTAATAAAATGCTCATTGATAAGGCTTATGTTTGGATATATTTTACTGAAATCTAATTCAATTATTGTCAGGTGGTACATTTTCTCTTTACTCGCTGCTTTGTAGGCATGTAAAGCTTAGTTTACTTCCCAATCAACAAGCAGCTAATGAGGAGTTGTCTGCTTATAGATATGGTCCTTCAAGACAGGGTTCATCATCTTTACCACTGAAGAGATTTCTTGAAAAGAATAAAAAATTGCGGACAACCCTACTTATTGTGGTGTTATTGGGGGCTTGCATGGTCATAGGTGATGATGTGATTACTCCCGCAATTTCAGGTAACTTAATGCTAAGTTATCCATGTTATCAAGAAGAATTGGCTTGAAGTTTGTTAGAGCATCCCTAATAGAACTCCTAAATTTCATCCTTACCTATTTTAAGGGATTAGCGGTTCCCTATACCCTTCCATTAGAGACCTTAAACACTTCCCTAAAATAGGAATTGCTACAGTGACTCCCTATTTGTAGGGAGGGGCCGTGCTATGTCCCCCGAAATTCCCCCCCTAATCCCCCGAATTTTCAAACCAAGGCAAAAAAAAAAAAAAAATTCCCCAAAACGGTGTCGTTTTGGGGATTAGGGGGATTAAGGGTGGCTTTTTTAGGACTCCAAATCATTTTCCTTGTAGGGAGTCACTGTAGCTCCCTCATAATTTCCTCTTTTTTTTTTTTTTTTTTTTGGCTTTGTTTTGTTTAGGGACTGTAATACACATTTATGATTTTTATTTTTTTAAATTTATAATTAAAAATTATATTTTAATAAAATAGAGAAAAAATAGGGAGTTTGTTAATAGAATAAGGAAATAATAGGGAGTCTGTTGGGGGAAATAAATGAAAAAGTGATTCTTAAAATATGGAATGAATTTTTTAATAATATTTTAGGGTCAAAATTTAGGTAATATGATAGAGATGCTCCATATTGTTATCATCCATAACTTAGCTTTCTCGTGTTGAATCCACTAATTTTTTATATTTCCCAAATTGAATTCCGAATGATCAGTCATTTGCCAATAAAAAAAAATCCGTCCTAAGACCTCAATTCAAACAGAATAGTGGTTTAAGTTGGGTATCGTACAACATGGATTAATGGACTAATAAATTCTATTATCTTGAATGACAATTCCTAAATTAACTCGATTGAGTTGTTTTGAGGATAATTAAACTATAAATTAAAAATAATCCAAATTAATTAAGCAATAAATAGAATGTGTTATAATGTGGAGAAAGTCTTACGATTTCGCATAAACAGGTTTTGTTGTATTAATTTCCCAAAAATTGTTAATTTGGATAATTACGATGTTTTGTAACTATAAGTCCCAATAACATCATTAAGAGGATTCAAGTATTCAAACCATGGGCACGAATCATCTTCGGTCAGTACAAATCATCTATACTAAAACTAGGGTTGTAGCACGATTTTTCTCCCGTTAATATCTTGTCTCACAGTTTCAGTACATATGTAGGAAGAACAATTGTATAACCATGCATTCTCAATCACATAAATCAAACACATAAATTTGATGAAAAATTTACTTGAATAAATAGTCCTTGAAAGTTATGCAACTCTTATCCAAATCAAATCAAAATTCAAAATTACAATACAACAATTCTAGTGTCTTACTTAGATTGTTTCTTAAATAAATGAGTGGGCATGAAGTGTGCGTTTTGAGGCAATTCCACTCGAGTGGTGCCAGACCTCCACTTGGGCGGATTATGGTAGTGTGCTTTTAGGCTTCAATGAATTTCTCCTGATGCAAAGAAATACTTCTACTCGATTGGAATAAGGCAGTGGCAGACTCCTTTATTTTCCACTTTTCATCTCTAATGCACGGAGGACCTACACAACATGGAATAAGATTATTAGGCCAAGTAACATAAGATAAAGGACTAAAAGTGTATCTTGGAGGGCCTCAATGTGTAACATTTCATCTTCGATCATCGAATTTATTATTTGATGCTAATGTGGTTCACAGACAAGAAGCAAAGTAATTGATGTTATCTTTGTATGTTCATATTTTTCTGTTTGTCATTTTTTTTGTGTTTGTGTCTTACATGTGAGGAAAACTTTAACTACACTAATCAGCCAACTCATACATATGATACATCAATTTTGATTATCATATGATTCAATTGCTCTGACATACTGTAGGTTATACTCCAAAAACGGTTAGTATTTCCCTACATTTATTTGTATCATTAGATGGTTGTGTCCTCTTGGTTCACCTTGTGACCTATGTTGGAAAAAATAGCTTTTTGGTGACTTTAATCAAATATTAAAGTGGGTCCTAATCGTCTATTGTGTTGGATCCAAGTGGATCTAGATACTTTGCAATGAGATCTTTAGACCACAAATAGAATGACCAAAAACCATTGAGAATTGAATGAAAAATTGCCCCATGAAGTTAGCTTCATGAAAGAGTTAATGGGGTTTGTAACTTCTGCCTTTATTGCAGAGTTTAATAGTGCATTAATGGGGTTTGTAACTCCTGCCTTTATTGCAGAGGTTAATGGTGCATTAGTGACCAGCCATAAAGGCTGGAGGCTTCTTCTCTCTCCCCTATACATGTATAAATTGAGACTCTCATGTCAAGTCTCATAGACAGAAATTTTTGCTTTCTTTTTACCAGTCAGTTTGCTAGAAAGTTCCTACAGTGAGAGTGCTGCCATGGTTTTGTTCGCTAAGCTAGACAGAAAGTGCTTCTGCCGTAGCTGGTTTTTGACCGTCGTATCTTGGGAGACAGACGTTGGAATTCCTCAAGCACTCGACCCGTGAGGCGGCGAAATCTGTTTTAAGAAAACTGCTACCGTGCAGGTTTTGGTTTGCTTTCTTTACCATTTTATTATATTGTGTATTTCTGTTGTAATTTAGTTGTAATTCTTAGCATGTGTTCTTGGTATATATATATATATATATATATATATTTTTTTTTTTTAAAATTTATTCGTGAAGCTATTTAGAGACTCCATTCAATAATTTCATTTTTCCAACTGAGTAGTAGAAGTGTTGATCTAAATTTTTTTTTATCATCCTGTATCTTTTGTTAAGTAGCATTTCCCTTTTTGGATCAATCTCTATTTAGAGACTTTGATCGTCAAATGGTCCTAGCTAGTGGAGGAGGGACGTTGGGTCGAGGGGGATCACGTACCCCCTTGGCTTTTCAAATTTTTTTTTTTTTTTTTGGTTTGGTCTTGCTTACACAGTGCCTCTACTACATAGCCCTCTCAAATGCATCCCAAACACACTAACATCACACCACGGACCCACGTTTTTTTGGTTTTTTTTGTGAATCCCAATCCCAATCAAACACTGGCACACAAATTTTTTTTTTTTGGGTGAGTGCACACAAACTCCAATTACGGCAAGGCTAAAACCCTAAAACCCTAAAAGTGTATGAAATTCTTCTTTTATTTATTTATTCACAGTACTTGTTAAGTATTTTCGTATTTTCTTTGTCTTCTTTATCTCTCTTTGTTACTTTGTAATTTACCGACTCGCGATTCACCAGATTAGGATCACACAACACAGATTTGGGACCACACTATAACCCTGGTATTTTCTCTTTGTTGTTTACAGATAACTTTATTTTTATTTTTTTTACTTTTAAATAAAAAGTATGAGTATTAATTTATAGTTATTTGTTAAGTTTTAATTTGTAATTTTTTTATTTGTTATTATTTGTGTTAAAATAAGAGATTTTGATATGCTAAAATTATGAATCTTAATTGGTTATTTTTGAATAAATTACAAATACATCCCTTGAGGTTTACGTAAATTGCAAATTACTCATGTAATTTTAGAAATTACATTATGCCCATTAAGATTTCTAATTTCATAACAAATATGTTCTTTTATTAATAAATTATCAAGTTAATTAACAGTTTTTAATAATGTTAAAATTTTATTTCAATTAATAATTTAAATAATTTTATTATTGTATAAGTGAACAATTAGAAATTTTATTTTTTCAACTAATTCTGTTAAGTAAAAAATTCTAATAGAAAAATATTTATAATTTTCTAAATCACAAAAAATAATTCGTATTTTAAATAAATCTTAAGGGTGTATTTATAATTTATCCTTTATTTTTTAATTCACTTGCTAAATGATGAATGACGCGGCTACGTATAAATGGACACACCATGAAACCTGATGTGTATGCGCAGCGTCAGATTACTCTCTCCCCTTCCGTAGGAAAGCCCCTCCCTCTGCTCTCTCTATATCTCTCTGTAACCGTACTCATTATTCTCTCAATATGTCTCTGTAACCGTACTCATAATCCACGTTCTCATCTCTTCTTCTTCTTGTTTTTGGTTCTTCGCATATGTAATCGCCAAACCCTCTCTCTATATAGGAATTCCATTGGAAACCTTGTGTTTCCTTGACGATCTGATCTACAGAATTGAAGTTTAGATTTTTGATTTCGGTTTCTCCTGTGATCCGTCTCACAGAATGCCGTCCGTATACGGAGCTCGATTGACAACTTTCGAAGATTCAGAGAAGGAAAGCGAGTACGGTTACGTTCGAAAGGTCTCCCTCTTTCTTCGATCTATCTCTCTTTCTTTTCCCTTTCAATGTCTATTATTTGATCCATTTTTTCCTGATCTACTTGCTTACTTAATTTTTTGTTCACCTTGTTTATCCTGTTTAATTTTATTCAAGGTTTTGTTTGCTTACTTTGAATATATACGTTAATTTTATTGAGATAATTTTGATTGATTCAGTCAGTTATATTTGTATAAATATTAGTTAAGATTCATGATTTGCAGTAGTATTCTTAAGATCTGATTAGGGTCTCCAATTCAACTCAACTTGCAGGCACGGTGCTGCACTGCTTGTAGGGTAATAGTTTATTCCCCTGTTTTCTAATTAGCTTATTCCTTATCAGTTGACCGAATGGGGAACTGGAGCTAATCCTTTTTGAGTTATGTACAATAGATTGTTCATTCTTCTAGTTTATTTTGACATTTTTGTATAGGATATTAAAAATAGTATTATGGATTTACTTCAGATATTTGTTCAAGTTTCTAAGTTGCTTACAAAGATTTTCATTAGTTACTTTTTTTTTTTTCATTGATTCTGATTATTTTAGATTCTGAAACCATGAAATTGACTTGATGATTTTATTTTTTTAGAGGCAAAAACGCTTATGTTTGTAGAAATGTGTAATGATACATCTAGGACAAGATAATTCAAGTAGCCTCTGAGTACGGTATAAAACCAACAAATAGCTTTGAATATAGTTAGGCCTTTCAATATTTTAATGAACTTGTTCTTTTGATTTTGTTCCAATGAACTTATTTCTGCTAATAATTTTTTTTAATTAATTAATTAATTTTTTAGTTCAAATATGCCAATTTGATGTATCCGATTCTAAATATTATTATGTTTTCTCCAACTATATTAACATTTTAGTTTCTCATTGAACATGTATCAGGACCAGTCGTCGTTGCAGATGGAATGGCAGGGGCTGCTATGTATGAATTGGTCCGTGTCGGACATGACAAACTTATTGGGGAAATTATTCGTCTGGAAGGAGATTCTGCAACAATCCAAGGTAATCATTTTAGATATGTCCTCAAAATATTGATTATAGATAATGTAGGGTGGTAATTCATTCTACAACTCCTTTATATATATATATATATATATATTGGGGAAATTATTCGTCTGGAAGGAGATTCTGCAACAATCCAAGGTAATTATTTTAGATATGTCCTCAAAATATTGATTATAGATAATGTAGGGTGGTAATTCATTCTACAACTCCTTTATATATATATATATATATATTACTTGTGAATGTGTACAAGCTGCATCCCCTTGATGCTTATTAATGATAGGTTATACATATATATATGTATATAAATTCTACAAATATTGTTAAGAGCTTTTTAACGTAGGCCTTAATTGAGCCCTGTAGGTTTTTAATGCACATCATATCTTTCTTGATTTTGTCTCCTTCCTTACTGTCGCTCTCCCTTTGCACCAAGTTTCTTGTAGCTATAGTTATCATCTTGTACATGGTGGAACTAAAACAGCTTAATATTGACAATAATTTGTTGTCTATATATCATCTCAGTGTATGAAGAAACAGCTGGGTTGACTGTCAATGATCCTGTTTTATGAATACACAAGGTAATCTTGTTATGTTTTGTACAATATTATTGTTAGAATTTTTGAGTTGTTATAGATCTAACATTAAATGCACTAACATTTAACTTGTCCATTGACATTACAGCCTCTGTTGGTGGAGTTGGGTCCTGGAATCTTGGGGAATATATTTGATGGTATTCAGGTTTGTGAAATATATGCTTCTTCATATTGCCCAACTTGAATGTTGTCTTGCAACTGGGTCTTTTATTATTAGCCTAGCTTAAGGAGGACATTTACCCACTGACAATCCATTTATTGTTTAAAAATAATGCAGAGGCCTCTAAAGACCATCGCAAAGCGATCTGGTGATGTGTATATCCCTCGTGGTGTCTCTGTCCCGGCCCTTGACAAGGACACCCTTTGGGAATTCCAGCCTAAAAAAATAGGTAATCAAAGAGCATTTTACTTTAGTCGTTTAGAGACAATTGTTATGGCTTTTGTTTACATTAGAGAGCTAGAAAGACTTGATGCTTCATAGTTTAACGTCATCTGTTGGTGGCAGGTGAGGGAGATCTTGTAACAGGGGGAGACTTATATGCTGTAAGTTTAACAATGCTTAACTTAGTTTACAGAAGTTTAAAAGTCCTTTCTGTAAAATTCTGTTGCCATATGCGTCTGGCATTTTTATTTTGTTGTTCTTCATCTAAGGTTGCCATGGTTAAATCATTATGCAGACTGCCTTTGAGAACAGTTTAGTGCAGCACCATGTTGCACTTCCTCCTGATTCTATGGAAAAGATAACCTACATTGCACCAGTTGGTCAATATTCATTGAAGGTTTGTCTAATTTATTTTTTGTTTGTCATTCAGTGTTGGCTATTCTTTGTATGACATCCTTAAGGTCAAGTCAGTAATCTTTTGAACTATGTTTTATTTGCATTTACCATGCACCTGGACAATTTTGACTTAAATATATATGGTGTTCATCTCAGGCACATTTTCCCCCCTTTGTCGTGTCGTGACACATTTAAAGTAATAGTTGGGTCAATCTCTAACTTTGACATGCTAGTGGTGATACATATTGTCTCGTAAAAATCACTTACTGTCACCTCAATTCTACAAGTGGGTAAAACACACTGCTGATATTCATCGAACTAATTGGTATAGAAATTCTGCCATTTTGCCCAATAATATTTTTGGGTTAGCATGATCATGTGTTGTTTGTTCTAGCTAGTCAATAGATTTTGGTAGGAGGGTTTATGAATGCCAAACACAATTCGCTGGTCAATAGATTTAGGAGGGAGGGTTTATTAATGAACACCAGCTTGTGTAACATTTCTCATTCTAATATGTTATTTGAAAATGTTATCCTCGGTATATGTTAAGATTGATATAAAGCCATGCAATGACTACTTTTCCAGTAGAGCACTTGCATTGACTTACTCTATGTATGTGCAGGACACTGTATTAGAGCTTGAGTTTCAAGGTGTCAAAAAGCAAATTACTATGCTTCAGGTTTGTCGTTTTACTTTTGGAGTTCAATGCACGTTAAATTATTTTATTCCAATATAGACAACTTTATCTTACTGTGGTTATGCCTTCGTGTTTGCTGACTTGGCCTGTGCAAACTCCTAGGCCTGTTGCGTCAAAGCTTGCTGCTGATACTCCTCTTCTTACTGGGCAGGTAACCAGCATAGATAGAAATTGTGTTGCCTGATCTTATTGGTTTTTATTTGTGACCTATATAGCTTGAAAATTTGCTGTACCTAATGGCTTTATTCATATCAGCGTGTTCTTGATGCCCTTTTCCCCTCGGTTCTTGGCGGGGCATGTGCTATACCTGGTGCATTTGGCTGTGGAAAAACAGTCATTAGTCAAGCTCTTTCCAAGGTATTTTTTCCTTATATATGATCATCCTTTGGAAAGTTAGGTGATGAAACTCATCACTAGTCATGAAATGTTGGATCATTCAGTTTGTATTGATATATTTGTATGCAGTATTCTAATTCCGACACTGTTGTTTATGTTGGTTGTGGAGAAAGAGGAAATGAAACGGCAGAGGTACATGGTTGTGTTTTCTTGTTTGGTCATTTTAACCAATTGATTATATTGGAGATGTTTAATCTAGATTACCTAATTATTTAGGTTCTTATGGATTTTCCTCAACTGACAATGACCCTGCCTGATGGCCGTGAGGAATCTGTTATGAAACGTACCACACTTGTGGCAAACACTTCAAACATGCCTGTGGCGCTCGTGAGGCTTCAATATATACAGGTGAGTATATGTGCTCTTGCTTAATATTGTTTACATGCCTAATGTCAAGGTAAAGCATATTTTTTAGGAGTGAATCATTCTCAATTTGAATTGATAATTGATTGTTGGTATTGTTTTTATTTTATATGTTATTTCCCTTGTATAAAGGTAATTTTTCATACTTGTGATTCCGTTGTGTATAATCTCTCAAGATGCGCACTGAATGAAATTGAAGGCCATAGAGGACTTCTCTTTAGCTTTCTTGATGTACAAACGAAAATGCATTGTTTTAAGTCCCTTCGTATTGCAGCCTGCTGGAGAACAAGAAACAATGTCTAAGAAGCACTGACATTTCTAAGATGGTGTGCCTGTGTCATATACTGACACTTATTGGACACGTGCCCTAACATGTTCTATTATTTAAAAAAAAAAAAAAAAATTAACTGGAAACACTTCGGACACTTGGGGGACACAAGTATCCAACTAGTAGAAACACAAAAGATAAAACAAATTGCAAGTTTGAAGAAAATAACTAGGGTGTCAATGATAAAATCAAAACAGTGCGAGTCTATACTTGTTAATCTCTCCTCTTTATAGCTTTTGGACTTTATGAACTCTAAAGCCTGAAAGCTCCAATTTGTTAGTGAACAACAATTTTAAAAATAGATATTAGGACTCGTAGAAAAAAGATTTCTTACCATTTTCATATAATGAAATATAAATGTATTTATAGTGTCAAAATAAAGAGATTATTAGTATTATTTTAATGTATATAATGATAATATATATTTATTTGTTGCCATGTTGTGTCCTGATGTTTTGAAACTTGTAGTGTCAGCTTATCCATGTCATGTATCCGTGTGCGGTGTTCATATCCATGCTTCTTAGATGACATGTTGCTTTGTTCCTCTACCCTTTGTCCAACCCAAATGGAACTGAGCGTGCCTCGTTTCTTACTTATAGAAATGTGCAAGGATGTAATACGTCCTTGAACCAGTTTTTGGATTCTGTAGAGGCCTTTCAATAGGTTTTTGATGTACAACAGATGGGTTTTTTTTTATACAGGCTGTGCACTCCTGTGGTGCCTCATTTTCTTCAAAAATTTTTTGCTTAAAAAACCTTTTTCAGTTAAATGAGTTTCCTTTCCTTGGACAATGAATCAAATTGTCCTGCATGTATTGAGCCATAATCATTCTATCTATGTGGATGTGAATTTTCCAGGAATCACCATAGTTGAATACTTCAGGGAAACCCCCAACCCAACACCTAACCCCCAACCCAAAACCCCCAACCGCAAAACCCAAACCCCTAACCCCTAAACCGCAAATCCCAAACCCCAACACCTAACCCCAATCCCCAATCCCCAAACCCCAAATCCTAAACCATAAACCCTACCCTAACCCCTAACCCCTAACCCCCAACCCTAAACCCTACACCCCTAACCCTTAACCCTAAACCCTACATCCTAACTCGTAACCCTAAATTCTAAACCTTAAAATCCTAAAAAACCCAAAACCCCAAAATCCCAAATCCCAAACCCCCCCCCCCCCCAAACCCTTAAAGATAAACCACGAACCCCGAAACCCAAAAACCCCGAACCCGAACCACTAAATCCTAAACCCTAAATCTTAAACCCCAAACTCCAAAACCTAACCCCAAACTCCAAACCCTAAACCATAAACCCTATCCTAGCCACCTAAACCCTACCCTAAACCCTAAATCCTAAACCTTAACCCGTTAACCCTCTAATCCCAAACCTTCAAACCCCCAATCCCAATTGCCAAACCCTAAACCCCAACCCCCGACCCTAGACCCTCAACCTTAGACCCTAGACCCTCAGTCTTAAATCCTAAACCACAAAGCCTAACTTGCAACACCCAACCCCCTAACCCCCAACCCCTAACCCTAAACCAAACACCCAAACCCCAAACCCCAACACCCAAACCCCTAAACCCCTAACCCTAAAACCCCAAACCCTAACCCCTAAAACCCCAAACCCTAACCCCTAAACCCGTAACCCTCAAATCCTAAACCCTAAACCCAGGGTTTAGGGTTTAATGATGATGATGCGTGGACGCTCCTCAGTAAGATGCCAAGTACGACAACTGTGTCGAGAGTGGACACGACATTCATATCATTGGGTTGCGGAAGTCGGAATAAATTATTGGGATCAGCATCGGCTCGCAGCAATGTGGTAAAGAGGTCTCCTTAGCCGGGCACTAGTGCCAATATCCAATCAGGGGTGGCGAAGAATTGCTGTGGTTGAATGTGGCAGCGAGAAGGTCGGAGATATGAGTGAATGTAATCGATTCGTAGATCATTTGAATCATGATGATCAGTGACCTCATGCGATCTGCGTAGGAGATCGTGGAGGTGGCCAGATCATTTACGTCATTAGTGAGTGCGGTCGGGCCAAGGTATATGTTATTCATACTTTGTTCGGAAACACGTTCCAGGGCATTGTAGCTGCCATCGTAACCCAAGAAAGTGGATCCGGAAATTAGATGTGGAGAAGTAGGAGAAGTATGCCCGAACTCCAACCACTCTTTAGAATTATCCAATTGGTAGGTGTTCAAGTAGAGGTTGTCCCGTTAAATTCTCAGCCTAATCCAATGATTGGTGGTTCGTAGTATGATGTTGAACTATCGAGTGGGTGGATTCTGCTAAGCGGGAAGTACGAGAATATTGTGTGAAAAGTTTTCTCCCAATTCAACGTGCAAGTCATCAATGAAGTCCCTGTAAGCTCCACTACCCCTTTCAACGTCGAACTCCTTTGTGAATTTCGCCATTGTTTGAATTCAATTCTGTCATTAACAATAATAATCAATCAATAGAAAAACATAAAAATAATAACTCAATGAAGTGTTTGTAATTATCATTTTCAACGTTAAATTCCGCCATTAACTCAATTGAATTCTGTCATTGACAATAATAATAAATCAATAGCTAAAATAATAATAATTAAAAACTAAAATAATAATAATTAAATGGTATTAAAAAATAATTCTCATTTTTCTCATATCTGGCATTATTGTTAAATCTTGAATCGAATCGTGAATTGGTTTGCTAAAATAATGAATCGTGAATCGTATGATTCACTTTATTTGCGCCCGACCACTAGTGTTAGATAAAGTGAATCATACAATTCACTATTCATTATTTTAGCAAAACGATTCAAGATTTGACAATAATGCATGAGATGAGAAAAATGAAAATTATTTATTAATAGTATTTAATTATTAATAATTTAGTTTTTAATTATTATTATTTTAACTATTGATTTATTATTATTTTTACTATTGATTTATTATTATTGTCAATGGCAGAATTCAACGTTGAAAACGATATTTACAAGCACTCCATTGAGTTAATATTTTTATGTTTTTCTATTGATTGATTATTAATGTCAATGGCATAATTGAATTCAGTTAATGGCGGAATTCACAAAGGAGTTTAACGTTGAAAGGGGTAGTGGAGCATACAGGGAATTCATTGAAGACTTACGCGTTGAATTGGGAGAAGTCTTTCCACACAATATTCCCATACTTCCTGCTCAGCAGAATCAACCCACTTGATGGTTCAACATCATACTGCGAACCAACAATCATTGGATCAGACTGAGGATTTGACGGGATAACCTCTACTTGCACGCCTACCAAATGGAGTTTTTGAGGAGTGGTTGGAGTTCGTGCATACTTCTCTTACTTCTCGACATCTAATTTTCGAATCCACTTTCTTGGGTTACGATGGTAGTGAGAATGCCTTGGAGCGTATTTCTGGACATGGTATGAATAACATAGCCGTTGGCTCGACCGCACTGATTAATACCGTAAATAATCTGGCTACCTCTACGATCTTCTTCGCAGATTGCGCGAGGTTAATGATTATCGTGATTCAAATGATCTACGAATCGATTAGATTTACTCGTATTTCCGATCTTCTCGTTGTCACATTCAGCAACAATAGTTTTTTTGCCACTTCCTAATTGGATGCTGGCACTAGTGCTTTGCTGGGGAGACCTCTTTGCCGCACTCTTGCGAGCCGATACTGATCCCAATAATTTCTTCCGACTTCCACAACCCAATGATATTAATATTGTGTTCGCTCTGGATATGGTTGCCGTACTTGGCATCTTGATCAAGAGCGTTCGCGCATCATAATTATCAAACCGTAAACCTCAAAGGGTTTAGGGTTTTAGGGTTGGGGTAGGGGTTTAGTTACGGTTTTTAGGGGTTTGGGGTTTAGGTGTTTGGGTGTTGGGGTTTAGGGTTGGGTGGTTTGAGGTTGGGGTTGGGGTTGGGGTTTGAGGGTTGAGGGTCAGGGGCTGGGGTTTGGGGGTTGTTGGATTGGGTTTTGGGTTAGGGTTTAGAGGATTAGGGTAGGGTTTAGGGTTTGGTGTCCGGGGTTAGGGTTTGGGGTATCAGGGTGCGGGGTTTGGGAGTTTATGGTTTCGGGGTTTATGGTTTAAGGTCGGGGTTTTTGGAGTTTACGGCTCGGGGTTTTCAGATTTTGGGTTTAGGGTTTCAGAGTTTAGGGATTAGGGTTTGGGATTTCGGGTTTGGGTTTAGTGGTTAGGGTTTTGGGGTTAGGGTTTAGGGTTATGGCGGTTTGGGGTTTGGGGTTAGGTTTTGAGATTTAGGGTTTATGGTTTGGGATTTTGGGTTTTGGGGTTTTATGTTTCGGGTTTAAGGGTTTTGAAATCCTAAACCCTTAACCCCTAAACCCCTAACCCCAACACCCAATCCTTAACTCCTAACCCTTAAGCCTAAATTCTAACTCTTAAACCTTAAACCCTAAACCACCGACCCAAAACCCCTGATCCCCGGACCCTGGAACCCTTAACTCCTAACCCCTAGGCTTAAACCCTAACTCCTAAACCTTAAACCCTAAACCTCTGATCTTCGACCCTACCCTGGACCCTAGACCCTCGACCTTAGTCCCTAGACCCTAATAGAACCTTAATTCTTAAACCTTAAATCCTAATAGACCCTAGACATTAGACCCTAGATCGTAAACCCTAATAGACCCTAGACCCCAGACCCCAAACTCGAAAACCCCAAACACCAAACCTCAAACCCCAATCCCGAACACCAAATCCTAATAGACCCTAGACCCTAAACCCTAATAGTTCCTAGACCTTAGACCCAAATAGACCCCAACCCCCAAACCCTAACCCCAACCCCAACCCCAAACCCAAAATAGTGAACCCCCTAAAAACCCTCTAAACCCCAAACACTAAACCCCAAACCCCAAATCCATAATCCAAAACCCAAAGCTCAAAACCCTAAAACCCTAATCCCCTACAACCATCAAATCTAAACCTCAAAACCTAAAACTTAAAACCCAAACCCCAAACCCAAACCTAAACTCGAAACTCGAAACCCCTAAAACCCTAACCCCTAAATCCCTAAACCCAAACCCCAAACCCTAACACGTAAACTCTAAATCCTAACCCCTAACCCTTAATCCCTAACCCCTAACTCCTAAACCCTAACCCTAAATCCTAATCCCTAATCCTAAATCCTAAACCCTAAAAAACCCTAAACCCACAAACCAAAAACCTCAAATCCCAAACCCTAAACCCTCAACCCAAACCCCAAACCCTAACCCGTAAACTCTAAACCCTAAGCCCCTAACTCCTAATCCCTAATCCCTAAACCCTAAACCCTAAAAAACCCTAAACCCACAAACCAAAAACCCCAAACCTTAAACCCTAAACCCCCAAACTCTAAAAGCTAAATGCCGAACCCCGAAACCCCGAAACCCCTAAACTTCAAACCCCTAAACTCCAAACCCCAAACCCCAAGACCTAATCCCAAACCCTAAACCATAAACCCTACCCTAACTCCTAAACCCTTAACCCCTAACCCTAAACCCAAATCCTACACCCTAACCACTGACCCCGAACCCAAAACCCAAAATGCAAAACCCAAAAACCCGAAAACCCCAAATCACAAACTCTAAACACTAAATCCCAAACCCTAAACCCCCAAACCCTAAAAGCCAAACCCCGAATCCCGAACCCTGAAACCCCAAAACCCAATTATCCCAAACTTTAAGCCCTAAACCCTAAACCCCAAACTCTAAACCATAAACCCTACCATAACCCCCTAAACCCTACCTTAAACCCTAACCCTCTAACCCCAAAACTTCAAACCCCAAACCCCCAAATCCTAAACCCTCAACCCTACACACTAGACCCTCAACCCTAAATCCTAGGGCCTCAAAAACCAACCCCCAACCCTAAAATGAACACCTAAAACCCAAACCCTAACACCCAAACCTCTAAACCCCTAACCCTCAAACTTCAAACCCTAAACTAAACCCCTAAAACCCTAAACTAATCTAAACCACAAGCCTCTAACCCTAACCCCTAACCCTTAACCCTTAAACCCCTAACCCCCGACCTCCCAAACCCTAAACCGTAAGCAAGATGATGATGATGACGATGACGATGATGATGATGCGTGGATGGTCCTGAATAAGATACCAAGTACGGCAATCGCATCCAATACGGCAATCGCATCCAAACCCAAACCTGAAACTCGAAACCCAAACCCCTAAAACCCTAACCCTTAACCCATAAACTCCTAACCCCTAACCCTAATCCCTAAACCCTAACCCCTAACCTAAATCTCAAACTCTAAACCCTAAAACATCCTAAACCTTCAACCCAAAACGCAAAACCCAAAAACCCCCAAACCCTAAGGGTGTGTTTGATTGGGGGGATTAGGGGGGGACTATTCATTATTCGGATTGCTTATCCGAAGGAGTGAGTAGTCCATCGTTTGTTTTTTTTTAGTCCGCCGGACATGGAGTCCGACCGGACTCCTTAACCCCCATATGGGGGATTATACTATCCCCCGGGGGGTTGGGACAGTTTTAGGGGGACAATTTACTGTTGGGATTAGGTGGTAAAATGACCATTTTGACCATCTACTATTTAATTATATATTATATTTAGTAAAATTCAATAAAATTTAAATGTCTCAATTTAAAAATAAAATAATTTTATTTAACTTTTTATTGATGTTTTATTTATTTAATTTTTTAAAATAATTTTTTATAGATATTTTATTGATATTTTATTTTAAAATTTTGTTTATATTTTATTTAATTTCATTATTTAAATGTTAATAGATGTTTTATTTAATTTCATTGTTTAATTATTATTATTTTTAAAAACAAATTTATTTGAAAAAATAACATATATTTTTATTGATATTTTATTTATTTTATTTAAAAAAAATAAATTTATTTAATTGTCTAAAAAATAAAATAAAATAAATTTTTATTTAATCTAGCTAAAAATAATTAAAATATTAAAGAGATATTTAACATTGCTATTACTTAGTAAATAATTGAAAAAGGGTAAAATAGTGTTTTGTTCATTTATCCTATCCAGCCCGTCCAACAAAATGTTGGATTCACTAAAAATAGTTTTTTCTAGACATCTAATCCCATGAAAAAACAAACACATGACACATATCCAATCCAATCAAATAGTCCGGGGGATTCACAGTCTCAGGACTCAAGTCCGATGGATTCTAATTCCCCCTTATCCAGTCTGTCCAATTAAACACACCTTAAATGCGAAGCCCTAAACCCTAAACCCCCAATCCCTAAAAGCTAAACCCCGAACACTGAAACCCCGAAACCCCGAAACCCCAAAATCCCAAACCCTAAACCCCCAACCATATAACCGTAACCCCTAACCCCCAACCCCAACCCCAACCCCAACCCCAACACCTAACCCCAAGCCCTAAACCATAAACCCTATCCTAATCCCTAACCCCTACACTCCTAACCCCCAACCTCTAACCCCTAACCCTAAACCTTACAGCCTAACCTCTAATCCCTAACCCCAAATCCTAAACCCTAAATCCTAAACTTTAAATCTTAAAAAATCCAAAACCCAAAACCCCAAAAACCCAAAACCCCAAAACACCCAACCCCAAATCCCAAGCCCTAAACCCAAAACCCAAATCCCAAAACCCAAAACCCAAAAATTTGAAAACACTAAACCCTAAATCCCCAAACCCTTAAAGCTAAACCCTAAACCCCGAAACCCAAAAACTCCAAACCCTAACCCCTAAACCCTAAACCCAAAATCATAAACCCCGAACTCCAAAACCTAACCCCAAACACCAAACCCCGAACCCTAGACCATAAACCATAAACCCTACCCTAACCCCCTAAACCCTACCTTAAACCCTAAACTTTAAACCCTAACCCCCTAACCCTTTAACCCTAATCCTTCAAACCCCCAATCCCAACTGCCAAACCGCCAAACCCTAAACCATAAACCCCAACTCCTGACCCTAGACCGTCAACCCTAGACCCTAGACCATCAATCCTAAATCTTAAACCCCAATCCATACCACCTAACCTCCCAACCCCTAACCCCCAACCCCCAACCCCCAGCCCTAAACTGAACACCTAAACCCCAAACCCTTATACCCCTAACCCCAAACCCTAAACCCAAAAACCCTAAAACTCGAAACTAAACCCCTAAAACCCTATCCCCAACCTTTAACCCCTAACCCCTTAACCCCCTAACTCCTATCCCCCAAACCCTAAACCCTAAGGGTTTAGGGTTTGATGATGATGCACGGACGCTTTTGAGCAAGATGCCAAGTACGACAACTGCGTCCTGAGCGGACACGATATTCATATTATTGGTTTACGGAAGTCAGATAAACTTATTGGGATCAACATCAGCTCGCAGCAATGCGACAAAGAGGTCTCCCCGGTCATGCACTATTGCCAGCATTCAATAAAATGTTGGCGAAGAACTGCTGCTTCTGAATGTGGCAGTGAGAAGGTCTAAGATACGAGTGAATGTAATCGATTCGCAGATCATTTAAATCACGATGATTAGTGACCTCATGCGATATGTGTAGGAGATCGTGGAGGTAGCCAGTTCATCTGCAGCATTAGTCAGCGTGGCCGAGCTAAGAGCTATGTTATTCATACCTTGTCTGAAAAGACGTTCCAGCACATTGTAGTTGCCATTGTAACCTAAGAAAGTGGATCCGAGAATTAGATGTGGAGAAGTAGGAGAAGTATGCCCAAACTCTAACCACTCCTCATAATTGTGCAATTGGTAGGCGCCCAAGTAGAGGTTGTCCCGTCGAATCCTCAGTCTGATCCAATGATTGTTGGTTTGCAGTATGATGTTGAACCATCGAGTGGGTGGATTCTACTGAGCGGGAAGTACGAGAATATTGTGTGAAAATGTCTCTCCCAATTCAACGCGCAAGTCTTCAATGAAGTCCCTGTAAGCTCCACTATCCCTTTCAACGTTGAACTTGTTTGTGAATTTCGCCATTAATTGAATTCAATTTTGCCATTGATAATAATAATCAACCAATTAAAAAACATACAAATAATAACTCAATGAAGTGCTTGTAATTATCATTTTCAACGGTGAATTCCGCCATTAACTCAATTAAATTATGCCATTGACAATAATAATAAATCAATAACCAAAATAATAATAATTAAAAGCTAAATAATAATAATGAAATAATATTAGTAAATAATTTTCATTTTTCTTATCTCAGGCATTATTATCAAATCTTGAATCAAATCGTGAATCTCTTGCTAAAATAATGAATCGTGAATCGTATGATTCACTTTATTTGTGCTGGACCGCTAGTGTTAAATAAAGTGAATCATACGATTCACTATTCATTATTTTAGTAAAACGATTCACGATTCGATTGTAGATTTAACAATAATGTCTAAGATGAGAAAAATAAAAATTATTTATTAATAGTATTTAATTATTATTATTTTAGCTTTTAATTATTATTATTTTAGCTATTGATTTATTATTATTTTAGCTATTGATTTATTATTATTGTCAATGGCAGAATTCAATTGGGTTAATGGCAGAATTCAACGTGTAAAAGGATAATTACAAGCACTCAATTGAGTTATTATTTTTATGTTTTTCTATTGACTAATTATTAATGTCAATGTCAGAATTGAATTCAGTTAGTGACGGAATTCACAAAGGAGTTCAACGTTGAAAGGGGTAGTGGAGCGTACAAGGACTTCATTGAGGACTTCCACGTTGAATTGAGAGAGACCTTCTCACACAATATTCCCATACTTCCCGCTCAGCAGAATCCACTCATTCGATGGTTCAACATTATACTGCGAACCAACAATCATTGGATCAAGCTGAGGATTTGACGGGACAACCTTTACTTGGACGCCTACCAAATGGATTTTTTGAGGAGTGGTTGGAGTTCGGGTGTACTTCTTCTACTTCTCCACATCTAATTCCCGGATCCACTTTCTTGGGTTATTATGGTAGCTATAATGCCCTGGAGTGTGTTTCCGGACAAGTTATGAATAACATAGCCCTTGGCCTGACTGCACTCACTAATGTCGTAAATGATCTGGCTACCTTCACGATCGTCTTCGCAGATCGCGCGAGGTCACTGATCATCGTGATTCAAATGATCTGCGAATCGATTAGATTCAGTCGTATCTTCGATCTTCTCACTGCTATATTCAGCAGCAGTAGTTCTTCACCACCCCGTGATTCGATGCTGGCACTAGTGCGTGGCTGGGGAGACTTCTTTGCCGCATTCTCGCGAGGCAATGCTAATCCTAATAATTTCTTCCGACTTTCGTAATCCAATGATATGAATATTGTGTCAGCTATGGACGTGATTTCTATACTTGACATCTTGCTCAAGAGTGTCCGCGCATCATAATCATCAAATCCTAAACCCTAAAGATTTAAAGTTTAGGGTTTTGGAATTAGGGGTTTGGGGTTTGAGGTTGAGGGGTTTGGGTGTTAGGGTTTGGGTTTAGGATTGGAGTTTAGGTTTGAGGGTCTTGAGTTGAGGGTCGGGGTTTGGTGTTTAGGGTTTGGGGGTTTTGGATTTAAGGTAGGGTTTACAGGGTTAGGGTAGGGTTTACGGTTTGGTGTCAGGGGGAAACACTAAACCCTAAAACCTGACACCAAATCGTAAACCCTACCCTAACCTTGTAAACCCTACCTTAAACCCAAAACCCCCAAACCCTAAACACCAACCCCCGACCCTCAACTCAAGACCCTCAAACCTAAACTCCAATCCTAAACCCAAACCCTAACACCCAAACCCCTCAACCTCAAACCCCAAACTTTCGGGTTTGGGATTTGGGGTTAGGGGCTAGGGGTTAGGGTTTATCGTTTAGGATTTAGGGGTTTAGGTTGGGTTTGGGGTTCGGGTTGGGGGTTTCGAGTTCGGGTTTCGGGGTCGTGGTTTGGGGTTTGGGGTTTGGGATTTTAGGTTGGGGTTTAGCATTTAGGGGTTAGGGGTTAGGGTTTAGGGTTAGGAGTTGAGGGTTAGGGTTTAGGGTTTTAGGTTTTGTGTTCTTAAGGGGTTTAGGGTTCTCAAGGGATTAGGATTTAGGGTTTTTAGGGGTTTTAGATTTGGGGTTTGGATTTGGAGTTTAGGATTTACGGTTTATGGTTTGTGATTTTGGGGTTTGGGTTTTGGATTTTGGGCTTCGGGTTTAAGGGTTTTGAAACCCTAAATCCCAAACCTCAAATCCTAATCCTAACTTCTAAACCCTAAACCGTAAAATCCCAACTCCTAACGCCAACCCCCAACACCTAACCCTAACCCTAACCCTAACCCTAAACCTTAACTCGTAACCTCCAAACCCAAACCTGAAACCCAAACCCCTAAAACCCTAAAACACTAACCTCTAAACCCAAACACCAAACCCCAAACCCTAAACTCTAAACCCCAAACTCTAAACCCTAACCCCTAAAACCCTAACCCCTAAATGCCTAACCCCGAACCCCTAACTGCTAACCCCTAACCCCTAATCCTAAACCCTAACCCCTAATCCTAAATCCTAAACCCAAAATCCTCAACCCAAAACTCAAAAACCAAAAGACCCCAAAACCCTATACCCAAAACCCCAAATCCCAAACTAAAAACCCTAAACCCCAAAACCCTAAAAGCTAAACCCCCAAACCCCAAACCCCATAACCCTAAATCTCAAACCCTAAACTCTACCCTAATCCCTAAATTGCTAACCCCCAACCCCTAACCCTAAACCCTACAACCTAACCCCAATTCCTAAACCCTAAAAAAATGTTAAACCCAAAACCAAAGCCCAAAACCCAAAAACCCTAAACCTTAAACTCTAAATTCTAAACCCCCAAACCCTAAAAGCTAAATCCCGAACACCGAAACCGCGAAACCCAAAAACCCCAAACCCTAATCCCAAAACCACAAACCTTAAACCCCAAACTCAAAAATCCAACCTCAAACCCCAAAGCCAAAACCGTAAACCCTAAACCATAAACCCTACCTAACCTCCTAAACCCTAAACCCTAACCCCTAACCCTCTAACCTCAAACCTTGAAACCCCCAACCCCAACCCCCAAACCCTAAACCCACCTTGACCCTCAACCTTAAATCCTAAATCCCAAACCCAAACCCCCCACCCCCAACTCTAAGCCGAACACCTAAACCCCAAATCCCAACACCCAAATCCTAAAACCCTAAAACGTTAAAACCCTAAACAAAACCTCTAAACCCCAAACCCCTAACTCCATAACCTTACCCCCCAGCCCCTAACCCCCCAATCCCAAAATCCTAAACCCTAAAACCTTAGGGTTTAGGCTTACGGTTTGGGGTTTAGGATTTGATAAAGATGATGCGCGAACGCTCCTGAGCAAGATGCCAAGTACGACAACCGCGTCCAGAGCGGACACGATATTCATATCGTTGGGTTGTGGAAGTCGGAAGAAATTATTAGGATTAACATCGGCTCGCAGCAATGTGGCAAAGAGGTCTCCTTAGTCACGCACTAGTGCCAGCATTCAATCAGGGGTTAGTGATGAACTACTACTGCTGAATGTGACAGCGAGAAGGTTGGAGATACGAGTGAATGTAATCGATTTGCAGAACATTTGAATCACGATGATCAGTGACCTCATGTGATCTGCGTAGGAGATTATGGAGGTAGCCAGATCATTTACGGCATTAGTGAGTGCGGTCGGGCCAAGGGTTATGTTATTCATACCTTATTCGGAAACACGTTTCAGGGCATTGTAGCCGCCATCGTAACCCAAGAAACTGGATCCGAGAATTAGATGTAGAGAAGTAGGAGAAGTACCTCCGAACTCTAACCACTCCTCAGAATTCTCCAATTGGTAGGCGTCCAAGTAAAGGTGGTTCTGTCGAATCCTCAGCCTGATCTAATGATTGTTGGTTCGTATTATGATGTTGAACCATCGAGTGGGTGGATTTTGCTGAGCAGGAAGTACGGGAATATTGTGTGAAAAGGTCTCTCCCAATTCAATGTGCAAGTCCTCAATGAAGTCCCTGTAAGCTTCACTACCCTTTTCAACGTTGAACTCCTTTGTGAATTCCGCCATTAACTGAATTTAATTTTGCGATTGACAATAATAATTAATCAATAGAAAAACATAAAAATACTAACTCAATGGAGTGCTTGTAATTATCCTTTTCAACGTTGAATTCTGCTATTAACTCAATTCAATTCTGTCATTGGTAATAATAATAAATCAATAGCTAAAATAATAATAATACTAAAAGCTAAAATTATAATAATTAAATAATATTTATAAATAATTTTCATTTTTCTCATCTCAGACATTAGTGTCAAATCTTGAATCAAATCGTAAATCATTTTTGCTAAAATAATGAATCGTGAATCGTATGATTCACTTTATTTGCGTCCGATCACTATTGTTAAATAAAGTGAATCATATGATTCACTATTCATTATTTTAGCAAAACAATTCAGGATTCGATTCAACATTTGACAATAATGCATGAGATGAGAAAAAAGAAAGTTATTTATTAATAGTATTTAATTATTATTATTTTAGTTATTGCTTTATTATTATTTTAGCTATTAATTTATTATTATTGTCAATGATAGAATTCAATTGAGTTAATAGCGGAATTCAACGTTGAGAAGGATAATTACAAGCACTCCGTTGAGTTAGTATTTTTATGTTTTTGTATTGATTGATTATTAATGTTAATAGCAGAATTGAATTCAGTTAATGGCGAAATTCACAAAGGAGTTCAATGTTGAAAGGGGCAGTGGAGCGTACAGGGACTTCATTGAGGATTTGGGCGTTGAATTAGGAGAGACCTTTTCACACAATATTATTGTACTTCCCGTTCAGCAGAATCCACCCACTTAATGGTTCAATATCATACTGCGAACCAACAACCATTGGATCAGGCTGAGGATTCGTCGGGACAACCTCTACTTGGATGCCTACCAAATGGAGTTTTTGAGGAGTGGTTGGTGTTCGGGCGTACTTTTTTTACTTCATATCTAATTCCCGGATCCACTTTCTTGGGTTAGGATGACAACTAGAACGTGTTTCTGGACATGGTATGAATAACACAGCCGTTGGCCCGACCGCACTCACTAATGCCGTAAATGATCTGGCTACCTCTATGATCTCCTTCGTAGATTGCGCGAGGTCAATGATCATCGTGATTCAAATGATCTGCGAATCGATGAGATTCACTCGTATCTCCAATTTTCTCACTGCCAAATTCAACAGTAATAGTTCTTCGCCTCTCCCTTATTGGACGTGGGCTATGTGGCTGGGGAGACTTCTTTGTCGCATTCCTGCGAGCCGATACTGATCCCAATAATTTCTTCCAACTTTCGCAACCCAATGATATAAGTATTGTGTTCGCTCTGGACGTGGTTGCCGTACTTGGCATCTTGCTCCGGAGCGTCCGCGCATCATAATCATCAAACCCTAAACCCTTAGGGTTTCAGGGTTTGGGGTTTAGTTTAGGGTTTGAGGGTTTGAGGTTTAGGGATTTGGGTGTTGGGGTTTGGGTCGGGGGTCGGGGTTTAGGGTTTAGGGGGTTAGGGTAGGTTTTATGGTTTAGGGGGTTAGGGTAGGTTTTATGGTTTAGGGTTTGGTGTCTAGTGTTGGGGTTTTAGGGTTCGGGATTTGGGGGTTTAGGTTTGGGGTTTTCGTGTTTAGGGTTTAGGGGTTTGGGGTTAGCAGTTAGGGTTTCGGGTTAGGGATTAGGTGTTAGGGGTTAGTTTTTAGGGTTTAGGGGTTTAGGTTGGGAATTGCGGTTCGGGTTGGGGGTTTCGGGTTTGGTTTCGGGGTCGGGGTTTGGTTGTGGGGTTTAGGGTTGAGGGTTTAGGATTTTGCATTTTTGGTTATGGATTTTGGGTTTTAAAGGGGTTTAGGGTTCTTAAAGGGTTAGAATTTAGGGTTTAGGATTTAGGATTTGCGATGGTTTGGGGTTTTGGGTTTAAGGCCTAACCCCTAAAACCCTAACCCCTAAACCTCCAACCCCAATATCCAACCCTTAACTCCTAACCCCTAAGCCTAAACTCCAACCTCCAGATCCTAAATCCTAAACCCTAAACCCCCGACCAAAAACCCCTGACCCTAGACCCTATAACCTAGACCGCGGACCCTAGTCCCTAGACCTTAAACCCTAATAGACCTTAAATCCTATTAGACCCTAGACCCTAGATGTAACGCTCTAAATTTCTAACCCAAATGATAATACAACCATCATGTCTATTTCAAGGAAAGCCGAATATAAATCTTCAAACTTACATTACATGATACAATAGTTCTTCATGCAAAAATACATTAATCCAACAAGTAAATAAACAAATAAATACTCCCAAGGGTTTACAAGTTTCCAAGGCTTGAGCCTAGTTACACAAAACGGTTATTCAAACCCACACACATACAGCCTTTGGCTTACACACAAAGTCACAACAAAATGAGAGTCTTGTATTCTCAACACACATTTCTTCGCCGTATAGTTAGGCGGCGTCACCACTGTGGGAGCTGAATATTAGTACATGCAGGGAAGCCGAATAATTCTGACCATAATCAGGATATATATTATATTCGGCTCCGTCCTGTACGATCCCCAAGCCGAATGCACTAATCGGCCATAGAACAAGCTGAACAGAAGGCCGAGTGGGAATTGGCATACAACAGAAGGGGGCGAATGAGCAATCACGTGATGGATTAAGAGTGGGTCCGATCCTAGGGCTCAAGAACGAATATAAATAGAGGAACATCAACCAAAGAAAGGTATGTGAGAACAAACCCAAATACTTAAGACTCAAGTAAATAAAAATAAGAGACCTATACTAACTTGTCCGTCGGAGTGCTAATTCCGGCACCCCCGACCGGAGTGTTAATCCCTTTTTCAAGTGGCAATCAGAGGATCATGGATGCCATTCAGGATCCAAGAGTATTTCCAAACCTACTTCCCCACAATTGGCGCCGTCTGTGGGAATACTCAAGCATATTCATGGCGAGCATCACAGAAGATCCTCCGATAGTCGCTGACAAAACTACACCGAGAGACGACCTCACTCCAAGAAACATACTGGGACCAGAGAATATTGCCCGCGCGACGTGCCTTGAACTTTGATTCTCAGACCTTACCCTCAACTTCAATGCATGAGACAATACAGATGATTATTGATCAGGCAGAGCAAAATGAACAACGGCTGGAGAACATGATGGCTTAGAATGAGCGCGCTTGCACCATGATTTGGCCTTGGAGGTGGTGAAATCCCAACAAGCCGCATGCCAAGACCGGGTTTGACCTTCGAGAAAGAAGGACGACCGCCGACGTCGACTTCAAAAACGCAATAATGACAGTGATTCAGACTCACCATCCCTGGTGCCCAGAAAGAAAGGGCGCGTTGATGTATCCAGCTCATCTGAAGGAAGTCCATATGCACGGCATAAACGAGGGAGAAACGATGATTCGAATGAGGAAGATAAACACAAACCATTCGTGCGACAAATTACAAGGGTTGTGCTACCCAAAAAGTTCAAGGCACAGTTGTTCACCCTCTACAACGAAAAATCAGACCCCACTGATCACATTCGCCATTACAAGCAAGCGATGACGCTCAATGCTGGCGATGAAGCCCTCATGTGCCGAATATTTCCAAGTAGTCTGGGACCACTAGCCGTGAGGCGGTATTATAAACTGGAGCTGGCATCAATTAAGAGCTTCCACAAACTCTAAGTCATTCAATGCGAGATTCATCACTAATGAGGTCCAGCCGAAGCAAGTTGATTCTCTTTGGGCCATGCAAATTAGACCGGAAGAAACTCTTCGTGAATACTTGGCCCGCTATTGGGAGTGCTTTAATCTGGGTGATGATGCTTGCAATGATTCCATGGCCATCACCACCTTCAAGATGGGATTGCATCTTGATAGCCCCTCCGCAGTTCATTAACCAGGCGGCCCCCCAAAATTGTCTAGGTGTTAATGAAGAAGGTCGAAGAATACTACAAAGTGGAAGACAATGCCCTGCGAATCAAGGCCCGACGTAAAGCCGTTGAGACGGCCACGTCAGGAATTGTTCAATCGATTAGCGTCGTGCCATCAAGAAGCCCCAAGCAGCGGAGCCAGCCTAAACGAGACAAAAGGCGTGACTTGCATCAATCAAACGACCAATGTTGACATCGAGCTAATAAACAGTATCAAGTGGATAGCAGGCGCACAAGGCGCTCAAGCAAGAAATATACGGAGTTAACAAAGTCGATCAATAAGATTCTGTTGAAGGTACAACACCTTCCGTTCTTCAAGTGGCCGCCCAAGATGACGGGACCTCTCGATGCTAGAAGAAAGGATAAACGGTGTGAGTATCATAAAGACAACGGTCACAACACCGATAGTTGTTATTCATTAAAAGATCACCTTGAAGAATTGGTGCAAGACAGCCGTCTTACGCAATACGTCTAAAAGAACAATTCAACAAATACAGTAGCTCTACGGCCGGAGTCACCTCCTCTTGGTGTAATTCATATGATATATAACTTGCTGCTGCCACCCAAGGTGCACACGATCCAGTTGCCATGTAGCACCCATAGCCCAATGACGCCAACGAAACGACCAGACGACACTGGAAGGATTAGTTTCAATGACAGTGATTTAGTTGGAGTGACCCACCCCCACACTGATCCCCTCGTCATCGAGGTACGTGTAAACAGATTCACCACCGAGCGTGTTCTTGTTGACTAGGGCAGCACTTCGGAAATAATGTATTACCAAACTTTTGTCAAACTTGGCTTTGCAGATTCGGACTTGTCTCTGGCTGATTACCCGTTATTCGACTTCAATGCTAACCCAGAGTATCCTTTGGGCAAAATCACACTACTGGTATGGGCTGGCACCAGTTCGGTAGACATAGAATCTCTAGTTGTCAAGCTTCCTTCGCCGTATAATTTCATCATGGGCTTAACTTGGTTACATACGATGCAAGCCGTGCGAAGCACCTACCACCAACTACTTCGTTTTCCGACTGAATACGGTATCGAACAAATTCGTGGCTCTCAGAAGTCGGTGCAAGCATGTTATCTTCTAGCTACGAAGAGACCAAGGGAACTGGAAGTGCATTCAATTGAGGTACCGGATGGGGAGAGCCTCGAAGACATTGGGAGGATCCCAAGTAAAACAACAACCGAAGCCCTGCATCGGGTTGAAATTGACGGAAGTCCTGACAAGTTCTTCATGATCGGCGCTTCCTTGGATACAGTCGAAAGGCAGGAGTTTGTAGCTTTCTTACTCGGCAATATTGATGTATTTGCATGGTCCCCATACGAGATGTCAGGAGTGGATCCATTAGTGGCCCAACATCGCTTGAACGTCGATCCGAAATGTAAGCCAACAAGCCGCATACCAATACCGGGTTTGACCTTCGAGAAAGAAGGACGATCGCCGACGTCAACTTCAAAAACGCAATAATGACAGTGATTCAGACTCACCATCCCTGATGCCTAGAAAGAAAGGGTGCGTTGATGTATCCAGCTCATCTGAAGGAAGTCCATATGCACGGCATAAACGAGGGAGAAACAATGATTCGAATAAGGAAGATAAACACAACCCATTCGTGCGACAAATTGCAAGGGCTGTGCTACCTAAAAAGTTCAAGGCACCGTCGTTCACCTTCTACGACGGAAAATCAGACCCCACTATCACATTAGCCATTACAAACCGATGACGCTCCTTGCTGACGACGAAGCCCTCATGTGTTGAATATTTCCAAGCAGTCTGGGACCACTGGCCGTGAGGTGGTATTGTAAACTGGAGCTGGCATCGATTAAGAGCTTCCACCAACTCCAAAAGTCATTCAAGGTGAGATTCATCACTAATGAGGTCCAGCCGAAGCAAGTTGTTTCTCTCTGGGCCATGCAAATTAGACCCCGAAGAAACTCTTCGTTAATACCCAGCCCGCTATTGGGAGTGCTTTAATCTGGGTGATGATGCTTGCAATGATTCCATGGCCATCACCGCCTTCAAGATGGGATTGCATCTCGATAGCCTCCTCCGCAATTCATTAACCAAGCAGCCCTCCAAAATCGTCTAGGCGTTAATAAAGAAGGTCGAAGAATAATGCAAAATGGAAGACGATGCCCTGCGAATCAAGGCCGGACGTAAAGCCGTTGAGATGGCCACGTCGGGAATCGTTCAGCCGATTAGCGCTATGCCATCAAGAAGCCCTGAGCGGCGGAGCCAGCCTAAACGAGACAAAAGGCGTGACTTGTGCCGATCAAACAACCAATGTCCACATCGAGCTAATGAACAGTATCAAGTGGATAGCAGGCGCACAAGGCGCTCAGGCAAGAAATACACGGAGTTAACAGAGCCGATCAATAAGATTCTATTGAAGGTACAACACCTTCCGTTCTTCAAGTGGCCGCCCAAGATAACGGGACCTCCCGATGCGAGAAGGCAGGATAAACGGTGTGAGTATCATAAAGACCACGGTCACAACACCGATAGTTGTAATTCATTAAAAGATCACCTTGAAGAATTGGTGCAAGATGGTCGTCTTACATAATACGTCCGAAAGAACAATTCAAAAAATACAGTAGCTCTACTGTCGGAGTCATCTCCTCTTGGTGTAATTCATATGATATACAACTTGCTGGCGCCACCTGAGGTGCACACAATCCAGTTACCGTTTAGCACCCATAGCCCAATGACGCCAGCGAAACGGCCACACGACACTGGAAGGATTAGTTTCGATGACAGTGATTTAGTTGGAATGACCCATCCCCACACAGATCCCCTCGCCATCGAGCTACGTGTAAACAGATTTACCATCGAGCGTGTTCTTGTTGACTAGGGCAGCACTTCGGAAATAATGTATTACAAAACTTTTTCCAAACTGTGCTTTGCAGATTCAGACCTGTCTATGGCTGATTAACCGTTATTCGACATTAATGCTAACCCGGAGTATCCTTTGAGCAAAATCACACTACCGGTACGGGCTGGCACTAGATCGGTAGACGTAGAATCTCTAGTTGTCAAGCTTCTTTCGCCGTATAATCTCATCATGGGCCGAATTTGGTTACATATGATGCAAGTCGTGCGAAGCACCTACCACCAACTACTTCGTTTTCTGACTGAATACAGTAAACAAATTCGTGGCTCTCAGAAATCGGTGTAGGCATGCTATCTTCTAGCTACAAAGAGACCAAGGGAACTGGAAGTGCATTCAATTGAGGTACCGGATAAGGAGAGCCTCGAAGACATTGGGAGGATCCCAAGTGAAAAAACAACCAAAGCCCTGCATCGGGTTGAAATTAACGGAAGTCCTGACAAGTTCTTCATGATTGGCGCTTCCTTGGATATAGTCGAAAGGCAGGAGTTGGTAGACTTCTTACTCGGCAATGTTGATGTATTTGCATGGTCCCCATACGAGATGTCAGGAGTGGATCCATCAGTGGCCCAACACCGCTTGAATGTCGATCCGAAATGTAAGCCAATTATTCAGAGAAGCCGGTGGTCAGCCGCGGAGCATACTTCGGCCGTCGTTGAAGAAGTAGGTCGATTATTTGACGTCGGGGTGGTTTTCGAAGTAACCTATCCTACATGGTTGTCCAATAGTGTGGTCGTAAAGAAGAAGAATGACTCTTGGCGTGTCTGTGTGGATTTCACGAACTTGAACAAAGTTTGTCCCAAGGACTGTTTTCCCCTGCCTAGAATAGACCAACTCGTAGATGCAACGATACATCATCAACGCATGAGCTTCTTGGATGCCTATAGGGGCTATCATCAAATTGCCATGCATCCAGAGGATCAAGAAAAAACCGCATTCCTTACCCCAAGAGGAACCTATTACTACAAGGTCCTGCCTTTTGGTCTGAAGAATGCGGGGGCAAGTAGGCTATTACCGACACTTCGTTCAAGATTTCTCAAAGATAGCATCACCCTTGGCTCAACCAACTCAGAAAAATACACCATTTGAATTGACGAACAAGTAAGAATGTTGCTTCCAAGAGTTGAAAAATAGACTTGTGACAACTTCTATACTAGCACTCCCTACGGGAACTGAAGGGTTTGTAATTTATAGCGATACCTCATACAATGGTTTGGGTTGCGTCCTTATGCAAACTAAAAAAGTCATTGCGTATGCGTCACGTCAACTAAAGACCTGTGAGAAGAACTACCTGACCCATGATCTGGAATTAGCCGCAGTAATCTTTGCCCTCAAGATCTGGCGTCATTGTCTCTATGAAGTAACCTGCAAGATTTACACTAATCACAAGTCATAGATATCTATTTACATAGAAAGAACCGAATATGAGGCAACCACGATGTCTAGAATTTATGAAAGACTACGATGTAAAGATCCATTACCATCCAGGCAAAGTTTACGTGGTAGCAGAAGCGTTGAGTCGAAAGACTACCAGCAGTTTGGCAAGTATCCTCATCCCTCGCAAGATCAATGGATTGCTCGCCAACATAATTGTGGAACCCACGTTGGTTGAAGAAATTAGAGCACGCCAATATGAAGATAAACTTTTGAAGAACAAATACGAGAAGCAAAGAAGTATGCCCGATCCTGACTTCACTAGAAGCAATGGGTGTCACACACCAACTCCAGGCATGACCAGCCGTGGCCCACAAGGACTTCGCCCAAGGCGTATGTAAACCTAAACATGATCCCAAAATCACAAAAACCCAGAAATAAATAAATCAAAACCCAAACCAGTGACAAGTCACAAATATAAATGGTAAAACCTACCATAATCAACTTCCAAAAATATATACTAAATGGAACACAAACCGCCCATAAAATAAAATAATTCTAAATAAAATCCAACCACAATGTACGCACAAAATCAAAATAACAAGCTAAAACAAAATAATGAATGTCCTAAAGGTCCATGCAATTGAGTCCCCATTACGCCATGAGTCCACTCTAAGTCCTTCTAACACTTGGAAATGATAAACAACTAAGTCAGCTGATAGCTCGGTGAATAGCAACATGGATAGTAAATACAGTTTTGAAAATAGAGTTCAATTCCAAAATAAGATATATATCATAGAAACTAGATTAGGATATAGTCTTGATAAAGATAATCTGTGTCAAAAAGAAGGTTCCACAGTTCAACAGTTAAAATATTCATGTCTCTCAAGAACATGAAAAATGACATTTTTCACTTAAAACAAATTACAACATGAACAACAATAATTTTCTGGGTACCAGGAATAACAAGTAACATGCCACAAAGTTCTCAAGGCAATAAGCCCATTGGATCCAATATCGAACCAAGAGTCATCCTCGGGGTGGCAACCCGGGCCTTTTCTCTAAGATGATCCGATTGAATGTCAGCTAGCCTAGCCTAGCTTAGGTCTTTTCCTTACAATCGTTAAGCACTAGAGTCATCATGGCCCAACCCGGAGCTGTTCCCTAATGGCCAAAGTCACCACACACAGTGGAATAATTTCCCTGGACTAAAATACACAGATGGTCCCGATAATCAATACAATTCAGTTTCGCAAAACATGGTAGTTCACCATTATAAACACGAGACCATAAAAAATAGTTTACAGTATGTCAAGTTTACACATGTTTCAAAAATAATTTAATTCCATTGATAATATAATAATTTATCAAAACAATTTATTCCTGAAACAATAATTTAATTTTCCAACAGCTCAGAGTAGGGAAACATTTATAAAAATATGTAGCATGCAACTACTCACCTGAAAACGAAATAATATAATCCTCGAATAGAGGATGAAAGTCCAACTAATGCCCTGAACCACATATGAAAACTACACGTCACTACTAATTCAAAAATACAAAAAAGAATAACAGACTAAGTACCCCACACTAAAGTGCACTAACACAGCTCAACCCCACTCACTGTTACGCTTAAATAATACCTGAGTTCATGTTCTTCAAGGTCTCAAATTACTCATGACATGGGTTCAGATTGAAACGTAATTAAAAGTAACTTTAAAATAAAACATAATTTTAAACAAGTTTTCAATTTATTCACTAACTTTGAAAATTAAAAAACTCACTTCACACTGTTCGAAAAATTTCAAAACCCTCCAGATAACAACTAATATATCATAAGTTTCAAACCCAATTGATTTTACTTGATCTTCTTATCAAAATAATTATTTACAATTAATTATGTCCAAACAGGTTGTTTTCTGCAGCACTTTAAAGAAATTAATGGCTCTCTTATTATAAATGAGTATTAACGCAAGGCCAAAAATGTAAGAAACTAGACTCGTAAACAGTTCTAATGACACTGATTTGATAATTTTCAGATTTATTCCCAAAGAGAACGACTCTTTTGGCGTTACTGTTTTGCACCAATTTTCTGGACAGATTTGAACGCACCAGTTAATGAAGATTTTGACTCCCAAAAATTATGAGAAAATTCTCATATGAAATTAAATATGTAATTAATCTACTGTAAAAATCTCAGTTCAAAATTCATCATTTTGATATGATTCCTCGATTTTTAAAGTTTGTGGTTTTCTACATAATTTTTAAACTAAGAATTACACTCATTCTTTACACAATTTATTTCGTCAGGTTTCTTAACAATGTATAATATACAAAATACATAAACTTACAACCTGTCCATCAATGAACTAAATAATAATAGAATAGGAATAAAGATGAAAGAAAGAGGAAAACTTAGGAGAGCTATCCCTTGGTGATCACACACAGCACAACACATCCAATTCTTCCTTTGTTTCAACCTCTTCCCCGCTCTCCCCCCAATCTCTCTCTCCTGCGGCTACTACTGCTGCTAGGAACACTAGGGCTTTTTTTTTATATATATCTAAACAAAAGGTTTTAAATTATTATCTCTTTATATTATTATATTTTCTATCTCCAATAATTTAAGTAAAATATAACTATTATTATATCAAAATATACCATAAATTTATATTTCCTATTTATTTTTTTAAATAATAAATCTTGCCTCTAAATTAAAGACTTTCACCATAAATTTATTTTAGGTTTTAAAATTAATTAAAAGACCCTCCAATAATATGTAGTTTGCACTTAAAGATTCACAAGCAAAATATTTGAGATTGTAAAATAATTATTACTTAATTATTTATTTGAATTGTATATTCGGGTTCTCACAATGGGATGCTAAAATTTCGAAATGGAATTTGCGTACCCAACATTCCAGAACTCAAGAAGAATATATTGGTAGAAACCAATAGCTCGAGGTTTGCGGCTCACCCTGGCAATATAAAGATGTATCACGATATGAGGGAACACTACTGGTGGACAGAAATGAAAAGAGACATAGCAAGTCATGTCTCCAAATGCCTGCATTATCAACGTGTTAAAACAGAACTCCAAAGACCTACAGAAGCATTGCAACAACTCCCTATTCTTGAATGGAAATGGGAGCACATTATTATGGACTTCATGGTTAGGCTACCGCAATCAATCTCAAAGAATGATGCAATATGGGTTATAGTAGATCGATTGACTAAGTCGGCGCATTTTCTACCAATCAGAATCACGCACTCCTTAACTAAGTTCATGACTTTATACATTAAGGAAATTATTCATTTGCACGATACCCTAGTTTCAATCGTGTCTAACTGGGACCCCCACTTTGTGTCTCACTTCTGGAACAAATTGCAAGAGGCTTTGGGAACCACATGGAAGTTTAGCACTTCTTATCACCCACAAACTGATAGACAATCCAAAAGAACAATCCGGACTTTGGAAGACATGTTACGTGTGTGTGCGCTAGACCTCAAAGGTCATTGGGATGAGCATCTACCTTTAGTGAAATTCGCCTGCAACAATAGCTATCAAGCAAGCATCGAAATGGCACTGTATGGAAGGAGATGTTGATCACCTCTTTGTTGGGCAGAAGTTGAGGACAGAACGTTACTAGGCCCTGAAATTGTGCAAATAACGAATGATCATCCAACAACGAATTCGTATTACCCAGAGCTGCCAAAAAAGATATGCAGATACACAGAAACGATACTTAGAGTTTCAAATAGGAGATCATGTGTTCCTAAAGATCTCACCAACAAAAGGGGTTATCCGATTTGGGAAGCGAGGAAAGTTAAACCCACGTTATATCGGGCCATTCGAGATACTAGAAATGATTGATCATGTGGCATATTGCCTTGCACCGCCACCTGAACTGTCCATGTGCTTATAGTTGTTAATCACTTTTAGGTGACGTGTAAGGATCAGTACATGGGATAGGCACAAGGCACTTTGTAGTCATAGTGCAGCTTTGGTATTGTAATTAAACAGAAGCTCCAATGTATACGTTTTTGTTATACTTAAATAAAGATTTGGGTACCCTTTTATTTTACTCCGTTACACTATTAATTTGTTATGACTTCAGTTATTGTCCTGTTGCGACGCAAAACCTTTGGGTGCCGGGTTTGCGTCATGACATACCCGTTGTCACTGGACCACCGCTTAGTTAAGCTTAAAGGCATTACCCCCCGACCAACCACAAGATGAATCATAGGTATTGACCTCGTATGAAGGAAAATCCCGATCTCCCTTTTTACATCATTCATGGACTGATTTCGACGGATTAGGCTCTTTTCCTCTTATGAGTACTTACTATAAAGGGTGGTCCGGAATCGGTTGAATGAATGCCCTTCCTTTTGTTTAGGGTACGACATGCTATGGCGAAAAAAACAAGAAATAAAGGAAAGTTGCTCCCTCCCTAAGAATGAATGTTGGAAATTCTTCGATGACATGTTCCTTTGAGTGTACAATTTCTTAGCTGTGCCTCTTTGGTACCGAGCTCTTTGATGGCCTTTCTTTATATGATTACGGTAAAAGTAATAATTCGACAAAAGAAGGATTATTCAGGGCTCAATGGATAATAGAGATGGAATAGTGGTTGGATGGTTAGGACACCCTATCTTTAGAGATAAAGAAAGCGTGAAATGACTACTTTCTGACTATGAACCTTCCTACTGCACCTTTCCAGAAAAGAATGATTGGTTAATTCTCTCAACTTACTGTAGGTTGCTAGTATTCTCCCATTGAAGAGAACACTAAGCCAGGTCAGGAATGCACCAAGGTGGAAAAGTCCTTTGTATAAGTCAATCAATCAATAGTGGAATAGAAGAGTCACAGTAAGAGTCTCATCCAATTGCCTAGTGTAGGCTTAATGAACTTCTCTATCTCGGTCTTGCTCTCTACCCGATAGGTTTGTGCCATTGCCGATTTTGGCATTTGGTTATCAGCTGAAATCTTATAGATAACCTTAAACACCTCGTGGGCTTGCTTCTCCTGGTATTCCATGTAGTCACGCCATTCCTTCGCGCTGAATTCCCATCGCTCAACCCTAGGAAACAATTCTCCATCTTGGGAGTCAGACTTGCAATCAATCCCTTTTCATCTTAGGCGCACAACTGTGCACTCTCCGAAACAAAAAGATAAAGACCACTTTTAAAAGTACCTACCAACTCCTCATCGGAGGCTTCGTTAGTGGGCTGGCCCATCAAAAGTCTTGTTCCTTCGCGCCTCCAAATCATCCTCTTGAAGCTCATTCTCTTTATCATAAATGATCTGCTTGCCCCGAAATGACCGGCTTATCAGATTAAAGCAAGAAAGCAAGAAAAGAGATAAGCGTTAGAAAGAGGTAGGAGCATTCACTCTTGCTACGCCACACTCTCATACTTTTAAGTAAGGAATTCCCTGCAAAGCAGTTATCGGCGTCTGTTCACGAAAGTTTTCTTTTTTGTACTTGCTTGAGGTTATGTACGCTTAGTTATCTTTCTCTATGTAACATCGAGAAATGGAAAGACTTTGTCTGGCGGTATCATATATAAGAGACTAAAATAGATGCTTCAAGTATTTAGTTACTAGCTTAAGACCACGTTTTCTGCTGTCGATTCGCAGGTGACTGGCCAGCCTGCTTTTCACTTCTGCACCCCTCTTCTAGTTGTAAAGTAAAGCTCCTTCCATTGTGAAGATTGTAATGAGTGGGTGGCTTTCTATATAGCACTCTCTTTCATTCCATGGTGAGAGTAGACCAGGAATGATGCAAGTTTCCTCTTTCCACTTTTAGCTAATCCTAATTAACTACCTTTCGATTCAATTTAAAGCCTTCTTCTATAGGGAGCAATACAATAAAAGGAGGCTTTTCCCATATTAAGCCAAATTACCATCTTGATTCCCAAACTAGGCCTAGTTTGGACGGAATTCCCAAATAGGTTAAAGCGCTATTACAAACCACGCTTTCACTATTTGTAGCAGAAAATTTGTGAAACAGTGAAAGCGTGGTTACAAACCATGCTTTTAAGGAAAATTTGTTTTCTTCGGAAAACGTGGTTTTAAACCACGCTTTTACTGTGCTTATTTTGTTTTGTGGAGAAAATGTGGTTTCAAACCACGCTTACATTGTGTTTATAATTTAAATTTATTTTTTGAAGAAGAAGTGGTTCCAAACCACGCATTCACTCTGCTTATAATTTAAATTTTTTTTCTGAAGAAAACCTGGTTCCAAACCACGCTTTCACTGTGCATATTTATTTTCTTAAGAAAACGTGATTGTGAATCACGCTTTCACTGTTCACTATAATAAGCGTGGATTGTAACCAAGGTTTTACTAATCATTTAAATTTTATTTTATTTTAATTTTTTTTTTCTGTTATTGTTTTGGTGATAATGTAATTCATAAATTTTTTTTGGCTTTACTAAAGCCGTTCTCATGTTAAATTTTTTTTTTTTCTTTTGTCTTTGTTTTGGGTTAGAATGTATAATTCAGAATTTTTTTTTTGGCTTTAGTAAAGCCATTTTCATGTAATTTTTTTTTGTTTTTTGTTTTGTCTTTGTTTTGGGTTAAAAGGTGATAATGTAATTCAAATTTTTTTTTGGCTTTACTAAAAAGCCGTTTTCATGTAAATTTTTTTTTTTTTCTTTTGTCTTTGTTTTGGGTTAGAAGGTGTTATTCAGAAATTTATTTTGGCTTTACTAAAGCCGTTTTCATTTAAATATATATATTTTTTCTTTTTTCTTTGTTTTGGATTAGAAGGTGATAATGTAATTTAGAAAACCGGTTTAGTAAGACCGTTTTCTATGTAATCCGACGAACAACGACGAACAACGACGAAGGGTGAGACACGAAGAGCACCGCAGAGTAGGCCAAGAAGGCGAAGGCCACCGCGAGAGCTGCAGCAAGAAGGAATAAGAGAAAGACCTAAAGTTTTGGTGATGTATTTTTTACATACGAATGGTACTTTTTCCGTTTTTTGTTATGTAATGTAACTTGTATGTAATTTGAATTCTGATTACGAACAGGAACTTATGTAATGTAAATATTAGGTTGGAGTTGATGTTATTTCATAAGATTAATGTTGTGCAATGAATGAATGAATGGAAATTTTATTTGTTTTATTCAATTGGTAGTGTATTTTTTGTAAGAATGAGAACGTTATTTGTTATATTCAATGAATAATGGTTACATTTTTGGGTTGTCACGATTGAGAAGATGAACAAGTTAAGAGAATGTGTATTTCTCCTAAAATAAATTTTGTCAACATTTTTGTAATGAAACTTAATACATAATATACGAAGTCACTAATTTACTAAATACTCATACAGGCATGAAAACAACATAACTGAAGTTGCAAATGTAACAGTTTTCAGTTACATAGGTAGTACAAGCATAAGTCTCCTACAAAAATACATTCTAGACACCATGAACTGAACACATAATACATACATCCTGGACACCCTGAACTGAACACACAATACATAAACATAACAGTTAGACAGACAAATATTAGGCAGACAATCTGACAAATTCATTACGGAAACACTTAGTCTAGTACAGACATTACATATTAATGCTTGACCTAATATTGCCGAAGTGTAGACATTAATACCTAATTCGCGCTTAAATCGGCAATCTCAGAGTCTGAATAATCCAAAAGCTCAGCGTTAGAGACAAGTTCTGGATCTTCCATGATACCCTTGATAGCCGCAACATTTGGTTCTGTTCTGTTCTGTTCTTCTGGGCATCCTTCTTAACTATGTATAGTTGCATATCGCGGGCTAACCTACGGCGTATTTGACAAATCTCACGTTGTAGTCTTTCACATAGTCGATCAACTTTATCAAGATCTTCCTTTTGGATTTCAACAGAACGTGCTTTTGGCACCTTAAGTTAATTTTCCCAACTTAAGGTTTCCAGCTGTACCCGCTCTAATAAATAGTGCGGGCCACTTGAGACGAGCAGCGTCAAATAAACCATATCCTGTTTGATTGTCAAATGGCTACATACATGAACCTCCTTGAACTCGATAATACTTGGGCATCAAAAAATGTTGTTTCCCAAACCTATCACGATAACCACAAGCATAATCTAAAACAGGTATTGTTGTTTCGTCTTCAGCATCGCCACGTCCCCTTCCCCCTCGTCGTCATGAACTGTCACCCCTTCGCAAGTTCCTACCACCTCTGCGATTCCCACTTCTTCCCATGAATCGTGTAGCCATGCTAATTTTTTTTAAAAAATGAATGATAATTTCGTAGGGCGAAATGAGTTGTAAGGTTGTGTCTTCTTTAGTCGTTTATATAGTTGGTTATGAACGGCTTTAGAAAGACATTGAAGGAAAAACCATAGAAAATAAATGCCTCTGCATGACAATCCCACATATACGAACAAGGTATGAGTTGTCACTAGAATAAGAAAACAGAGAAAAACAAATACTGTGTACCAAGTCACGTGACTTGACAATCCATCTGCATATACCCGACAAAATAAGGGCATGCTCACTGTAAGGTAAATCAGTGAATTCACTGTTGCCATGTGACTTTCTGAATTGACAATCCCACATATATCAATAAGAGATGAGTTGTCACTGTAATCAGAAAATAGAGAAAAGCAATGCCTGTGCACCAAGTCACATGACTTGATAATCCATCTGCATATAACGACAAAATAAGGGCGTGCTCACTGTAAGGTAAATCAGTGAATTCATTGTTGCAATGTGACTTTCTGAATTGAGAATCCCACATATATCAATAAGAGATGAGTTGTCACTGTAATAAAAAAATCGAGAAAACCAAAGCCTGTGCACCAAGTCACATGACTTGACAATCCATCTGCATATACTGACAAGTCTCTCCATGATTTGACTACTCAATGTGTGAAAAAAGGAAGCTTATGTAGGCAATGTTGTGTTTCACTTAGCTATGCATCATTCGTTGTTACGACCAACTATTTGTATTTCATTGAAAAGTATGACTATTTGAATTTTTGTTGTCATTTGGAATTATTTTTAAATCAACTTTTGAATATTCAATTTGTAATATTTTAGGAAACATTTACAACATCAACTGAACATTGGTCGTAACGTACCCATCCGCAGATCAATCGTAATAAATTTGTAAATCCCACGCATGCCCACTTAACCCCATAGGTATGGAAGATTAATTGTTATTTACATTTTTTCTGGAAATCACTCGTAATAAATTTGCAAATCTCACGGACAACCACTTAACCCAATAGTATTGGAAGACTAGTGTATGAAAATATTGTTGGAATGAAAATGTATATATTAAAATAATTGTTATAAATTTTAAATTCAAAACTTACTTGGTTTTCGAATTTCCAAGAACAGTTTTTTGGAAATTATTTAATCCCCCAACTGAACCAACCACTTGGCTTTGAGCTTGTTTGTCCTGCCCCCAAGTTTAGTTTTCTGTCAACCCCCCTTTCTTTACCAGAGTCATCATTTTCACTAGACTTCCAGGAATTGGAAGGTGACTCTTTCTTCTTTCTGATGGAGATTGAAATTCTTTACGTACAGGTCACTATTTGAGGAGTCGTTGTTGAGGGAAAATTTTGACTGAGCTACCTGTTCTGTGAGAACCCGAATATAAAAATTAAGTAAATAATTAAATAATAATAATATTACAATCTCAAATATTTTTGTGGTCAATCCTAAAGTACAAATTAAATATTTGGACGGTCTTTTAATTAATTTTTAAACCTAAAATAAATTTATGGTGAAAATCTCTAATTTAGAGATAAGATTTTAATAATAACAAAATAAATAAATAAATAAAAGCAAAACGATAAGGGAGTCAGATTTTTTAAAGTGTGTGGGTAACCCTAAACTCTCATATTATTCAACTAGCAGTTATGAAGAGGAGATATGAGTAACTTTTGGTGAAAATTTAACAACTAGTTTGGTGCTTTAATAACTCCACCTCCAAGGTTGAAACTAATATTCTGTGAATATAGTTATTTTGTATTTATGTTTTTGTATAGCGATCCCGGGTTTACCCTTGTTGTATAGTGATCCGGACATGTATCCGTGGATGTTGGTAGTTGATTATTATCTTGTTTACATCCTTTTGTCTTCGAATTTGAGTTATAGGATGTGTTGGGCAGGTTTGTTTCGGGTTGGTTGAGTTTAGAAACCAAAACTAGTTGCCCAGATTTTTGCCTGTACGCTCGAGCGGGGATGTTGGCGCTCGAGCGGGGATTACACCCATCCAGTATTTTCTGTGCAGTGTTGGACGCTCGAGCGTGGGATTGGCCGCTCGAGCGGGGTTGTGTGAGTTACGCTCGAGCGTAGAGTTGGGAGCTCGAGCGGAGGCCTGGTTCTGCAAAAGTGCTGGGCGAGTGCATTCTGCGCTCGAGCGGGAAGTTTGGACGCTCGAGCGGGAGTCTGTGAGTTACGCTCGAGCGGGGTGTTTTACGCTCGAGCGGGAGACTGGGTTTAAGTTCCGAAATTGTGACTTTTCAAATCACTTTTTACTTTCTCTTCTCTCTCCTACTTTTCCAAAATCACCATTGTTGAGTCTCTCACCCTAGACTCTACCTTCTCTCTAGGTTTTGATCCAGTAGGAGTGATTTGCTCACTTTTGGCCTTTACAAAAAAGTTGTTGATCGTCGAGGGCTTCATTTTAATCTGAAAATCTCGGGTTTTGGAGCACGTTGGGTTTTGTCGTCTTCTCCTTTGGGACTCCGAATTTGAGGTAGGGATATCCTACTCCTCTCTATGGATTTTGTCTTTAAATTTTGGTATTTTGAGATGTTGGGGTTGGTTTGGTAATTTTGTGAAAGTTTGGGGGCTTTTGTGTAATTTTACAAAAGTTGGGGTTTTATTCATAATAAACCTAGATGCAAGTTTGGCATAGAGAAATGGAATCGATGTTGAATCATTGATGAAAATGGGACCTAAGGGTTGAAATGTTAATTATGGGAATTGACCTAATTACATTGTTTAATTAATTGGGATAGTTAATTGAGAAGAAAGAGGAAATGAAATGTTGATTGAATATCCATTGTGCATTTATTTTCTGTTTAGAAATAACTGCTTTGGGCTATCGGTAGAGAATAGTCGTGATTGTTGTAGACAATGCATGATGATTAGGCAAACTGAAACTAATCAATGAAATGTGTCATGGAACTTGACGGTTGATAGAATACATTAATTGTATGTATTGGGTGATTGTATATAGAACCAATGCGTTTATATACGTTATGTGTAGAGGAGGAGATAGGGGATGTACTCCGCGGTTTAGGGGAAGATAGGGGATGTACCTCTAAACCGGATAGTGTTGGGAGAAGATAGGGGATGAACTCCGTAGATACAGCTCATATGCTTGTCTAAAGAAGTGAAGATAGAGCTTATATGCTTATCTTTGTGATGTGTGGATATAGCTCATATGCTTATCTGTGGATATTGTTGTTATACATATCTGTTGAGAATGTAGGTATAGCTTATATGCTTATCTGTGGATATTGTTGTTATACATATCTGTTGAGAATGTAGGTATAGCTTATATGCTTATCTGTGGATATTGTTGTTATACATATCTGTTGAGAATGTGGATATAGCTTATATGCTTATCTGAATGTGGGATATAGTTTTTATACATATCTGTGGAAATGATGATAGAGCTAGCATGCTTATCTGTTGAAAAAGAGAAAATGAAAGGGAACTTGGACTCATAAATCGTATGACATAAATAAGTGTTTTATGTGAAGGTATCTGTGTTGGCCATCTATCAATTGCTAATCTTTTAGTCATTGTTCATGGTTGGTTTAGTGTATTTCTACTGGGCTGTGGCTCACCCTATATGGGAATATTATTTTCAGGTACAGGAAGCATGCCACCTCCAAGGACATAGCTTGGGAGGCTTGAGGCGGACATAATGTTGTCGTTTAACTTTTGATGTATTACATGTAACTTCAAGCCAAGGGCTTAATGTGTATGAGTTAGTACTCTTTTGTTGTAACCAAGTGTTAACTTGGAAAGCTGTAAGCCCGTAGGGCATTTTGTTTTGATGCTAACATGTAATACTTATGTAATGGAACTCTAATGAATAAAGGAATGTGGTTAGTTTATATGTAAATGCATGTCTTATCTGATGGGTCTAATGTTGTTATTTTGAGGGCGTTACAACTTGGTATCAGAGCGTACCGGGTTCGAATACTTTGGGTACGTGGGAAGTGATTAGGATCACAATGGGTTTGTCTCGCTTGATAGAGACTTAGATGTAGTATCATATGCTATGTGTTTACTTGATAACATGCTTATGTGACTATGTGGGTATGGGATTTAATTTCTAGGATGTTGATTGGATCCTTGGGTTTCTGGTAGTCTTGTTGGAAAAGCACTTGATCAATACTGTTTCTAACCGGAACTCTAGTAACGTCTCGGGACTATCATTATCCGGAAATGAAATTCGTAAGTGCTTATGTGTTTATGTGCTTATGTGGAATGAATTACAGTTGTCCATGCATTAGGACGAGAGTGTTTAGTTTCGGCACATATATGAATGTGCTAACGTTCTGTGTTACCTTTATTAGGATGTCAGGACGAGGAAGAGGTGCTAGGCGTGGTAGACCTGCGAGGCAGGAAGCACCGTTACCGGGTGAGATTCCGGCAGTGCAGGAGGGGGTTGGTCAGGCCAATGTGGCCGAGCCAGTGGGTCAACAGGCTATGGGTGCCTTGGCCAGAGAGATAGCTGGAGCTTTGGGTATTCTTCGAGCCGGGAATCAGGCCGCTGAGGCAGGGCCTTCTTTCTTGAAAAGGGAGTTTTTCCGGTCAAATCCGGATGAGTTTATCGGGGATCCGAAGGAGCCACTGAAGGCTGATGAGTGGCTAGAGCAAATGAGTAAGACGTTTGAGATGCTTGGCATCGAGGACGGAGCACTGAAAGTGACCTTGGCATCCTTCCAGCTGAAGGGAGATGCGGGTCAGTGGTGGAAATACGAGAAGGCTCGTGTGGGTGGTACTTGGGAGGCGTTTTTAAATGCTTTTCAGGAGAGGTTTTTGTCTGCAGCTGCTAGGGAGAAGCTGAGGGATCAGTTTAGCCGGCTTAATCAGCAGGGCTTGTCAGTGGCCGAGTTTGAGGCTACCTTTACTAGTTTGTCCAGGTTTGCACCTGAACTGGTGGCGTCTGAGGAACGCCGTTGCTATGAGTTTGAGCGGAAGTTGAGGCGGGGCCTCAAGTTGAGAGTTGGTGGGTCTTACATCCGAGAGTATAGACACCTGGTAGATGCTGCAGCTCATATGGAGCTCATGATGCAGGAGGAGGATGAGGGGCAGAGAGGCTCCAAGAGAAACCAAGATAGTCAGGGTGATGGCAGGAGGCAGAGGGGTTCTAACCCTCAGCAGTTGCAGAGTGGTGTTGCTAGATCGACCTTCCCAGTGCCGAGTGCAGGCTCCGGGAGAGGTGGTCAGGGGGAATTCACCTGTTACAAGTGTGGCCAGTTGGGTCACAAGGTTTCTGTTTGCCCGCAGAAGGGTGGAGGTCAGAAAGCTGCTTCTTCGTCAGCTAGACCGCAGAGTCAGAGTTTGAGCAGGGGGCAGCCCTTGTCTTGTTATCAGTGCGGACAGCCTGGGCACCTGAAGAGGTTTTGCCCACAGTTGAGTGCCACTTCGGGAGCGTCTGGTTCTAGGCAGACGCAGGGTTTTCAGCCAGCTCAGTCTGTGCAGGCCTCGAGGGCCAATCCGGGAGCTTCGTCATCCCAGTCTGTGCAGCAGTCTTTTGCTCCGAGAGGTGAGCAGGTAGACCAGGGGCCTACGGGGCGCGTGTATGCTGTTACCGCGCAGGGTTTAGTACCAGCTCCATCAGTAGTGAGAGGTACTTTTCTGTTTTGCAACTCGGTTGCTAATGTGTTGATAGACACGGGTGCATCTCATTCTTTTGTATCTGCTGCATTTGCATCTGTTTTGGAATTGGAGTTAGCACAGTTAGCATCTCCTATTTGTGTGGTATCGCCTTTGGGCGGTGAGTTGATCCTGAAACAGGGTGTTAGAGGATGTGATATTGAGGTCGCCGATTATAGGCTTCCTTTTCCGTTTGTTGTCATGCCCGTGAAGGGTTTTGATGTTATTTTGGGTATGGATTGGCTATCGTCGTACTGGGCTGTTATTGATTGCTACCGCCAGAGGGTCACGTTATGTACCTTGAGCGGGGAGTGGTTCCATTTCTTGGGAGACCGGGTTGGTAGTGTTTTGCCACCGGGGTATGATTCGCGAGGGCGAAGTGAGCTTAGTGGTTTACTTGCTAGCTTTGAGAGTGGTGAGAGTGGTGGGACCCAGCATGTATTGCCGAGGGTGGTTTGTGAGTATTCAGATGTCTTTCCCGAAGATCTTGTTAGTTTGCCACCTCACCGAGAGATAGAGTTCTCTATTGATTTAGTGCCCGGCACGGCGCCGATTTCTATGGCACCTTACCGTTTTGCTCCAGCAGAGTTGGTTGAGTTGAAAGTTCAGCTCCAGGAATTGCTAGATAAGGGTTTTGTTCGCCCTAGTGTTTCGCCGTGGGGAGCACCGACCCTCTTTGTTAAAAAGAAAGATGGTGCCTTGAGATTGTGTATTGATTACCGGAAGTTGAATCAGGCTACGGTTAAGAATAAGTATCCTATGCCCCGTATCGATGATTTGTTTGACCAGCTGAAGGGTTCCCGTTGTTTCTCTAAAGTAGACTTGAGATCGGGTTACCACCAACTGAGGGTCAGGGAAGAGGATATTCCGAAAACGGCATTCCGTACGCGGTATGGCCATTATGAGTTTCTGGTGATGCCATTTGGGCTTACCAATGCACCGGCAGTCTTTATGGACTTGATGAACCGGATTTTCCGGGAGTTCTTAGACCGATTTGTGGTCGTCTTTGTGGACGACATCCTTATCTATTCGCCTTCAGAGGAGGAGCACGAGGAACACTTGAGAGTGGTGCTTGAGTTGCTTAGGGCCCATAGGCTGTATGCCAAGTTTGGGAAGTGTGAGTTCTGGCTGAGGGAAGACAAATTCTTAGGCCACGTGGTATCCGGGGAAGGGGTGTCTGTTGATACATCCAAGGTTGAGGCAGTGCAGGATTGGGCACAGCCTAAGAGTGTGTTTGAGATCCGCAGTTTTCTGGGATTAGCTGGGTATTACCGTCGGTTTGTGAAAGATTTCTCCAGGTTAGCGTCACCGTTGACTAGACTGACTCGGAAGGGAGTCAAGTTTGTGTGGAGTGAGACTTGTGAAAAGTCGTTTCAAGAGCTGAAAGTTAGATTGACCACCGCTTCGGTGTTGATTATTCCGGAGAGAGGGTTAGGTTATGCGGTTTATTGTGATGCCTCACGAGAGGGTTTGGGTTGTGTGTTGATGCAAGGGGGGAAAGTGGTAGCTTATGGCTCACGTCAGTTGAAAATTCACGAGAAGAATTACCCCACACACGACCTAGAGTTAGCAGCAGTGATCTTTGCCTTGAAAATCTGGAGGCACTACCTTTATGGTGAGAGGTTCGAGGTATTCTCGGACCACAAGAGTTTGAAGTATCTGTTTACACAGAGAGACTTGAATCTGAGGCAGAGGAGGTGGATGGAGTTCATCGAGGACTATGATTTTGAGTTGCACTATCATCCGGGAAAGGCCAATGTTGTGGCCGATGCCCTTAGTAGGAAGACCATTAGTGATGTAGCTTGCATAGCCATCCGGGAATGGGAGATGTTGGGAACACTTGGTGAGTTTGATTTGCTATTGGGCGAATCTGTTGAGGCTGCGGCCTTGTTTTCTGTTGTTGCGCAGCCTACACTTGTGATTAGAGTGTTAGAGGCACAGAGAGGTGACCTTGAGGTAGAATCCCTCCGAGAGAAGATCTCCAGTGAGAAAGTTGAGAAGGGTTTGACGGTGTATCCCGACCTGAGTGTGAGATACCGAGACCGTTTGTTCGTACCGGAGGCTTGCCGAGAGGAAGTACTCCGAGAGTTTCATCATTCGCGCCTTGCAGTGCATCCGGGAGGTACTAAGATGTATCAGGATTTGGGTCGCCAGTTTTGGTGGCGGGGTATGAAGAGAGATGTGGCTGTTTTCATATCGAAGTGCCTTACTTGCCAGCAAGTGAAGGCCGAGCATCAGAGGCCAGCGGGTTTGTTGCAACCCTTGCCTATTGCCGAGTGGAAGTGGGAGCATGTCACTATGGACTTCGTTGTAGGTCTTCCGAGGACTCAGCGGGGTAGTGATGCTATTTGGGTGGTTGTAGATCGGTTGACTAAGTCGGCGCACTTTATTCCTATGCGCATGAGAGATTCGGTGGATCATCTTGCCGATTTGTATATTCGGGACGTAGTGAGATTGCACGGGGTCCCAGTGACGATCGTCTCAGATAGAGATCCTCGTTTTACTGCTAGGTTGTGGCAGAGTTTGCAGAGTGCCTTGGGCACTAAGTTGACCTTTAGTACGACCTATCATCCTCAGACTGACGGGCAGTCCGAGCGTACTATTCAGATCCTCGAGGATATGCTTCGGGGTTGTGTCCTGGACTTCAGTGGAACGTGGGAGAGGCACTTGCCATTGGTAGAGTTTGCCTACAACAACAGTTTTCAGTCTAGCATCGGTATGGCACCGTTTGAGGCCTTGTATGGCCGACCGTGTAGGTCTCCAGTTTGTTGGGCCGAGGTGGGTGATGCACCTTTGTTGGGTCCGGAGTTGGTTAGGGAGACGACGGAGAAAGTTGAGCTTATCCGTAGGAGGCTTGTTACAGCCCAGAGTCGGCAGAAATCTTATGCTGACCGTAGGAGGAGGCCTTTGGCGTTTGAGGTAGGTGATCATGTCTTTTTGAAGATATCACCTAGACGAGGCCTGATGAGGTTTGGGAAGAGTGGGAAGTTATCCCCTCGGTTTATTGGTCCTTTTGAGATCCTTGAGAGGATTGGTGAGGTTGCTTATCGATTAGCCTTACCGCCGCAGTTGTCTGGAGTGCATGACGTGTTTCATGTGAGTATGCTTCGGAAGTATGAGCCAGATCCATCACATGTGTTGGATTGGACCGATTTAGAGGTAGATGAGGATGCCTCGTATGAGGAGAGACCGATTCGGGTCTTGGATAGGCGGGATCAGGTCCTGCGTGGCAAGACCATTCATTTGGTGAAATTCTTGTGGAAACATCACGGAGTGGAGGAAGCCACTTGGGAACGTGAGGTGGAAGTCCGTGAGAAATATCCGGACTTATTTGTTGATATGTAATCTTGTATTTAGATTTTAAATAATTGTTGAACTTTAGAGCTTTTATATATGTCTTAAGTTGTGAAACATTGAAAATGTTTTGGTTTATTGGAAGTATGTTTTGGAACTTGCCTCATATGGAAGTTGAATGTAACATTGTATATGTTGAATATATTGTTGAAATTGGAAAGATAGTGCATAATGTTGATGCATGTTGAAAGTACATATGTGATTTACATATTGTGAGATATCTCTTGTTAGAGAGATGGGATGACCGGTAATGGGTCGAAATGTTGAATGTTAAAGTGTAACATTGTTTAAAATGGAGGAAAACCTGTTTTCGAAAACTTGTGCTTAATTTCGGGGACGAAATTCTTTAAGGGGGGGAGGTTATAGCGATCCCGGGTTTACCCTTGTTGTATAGTGATCCGGACATGTGTCCGTGGATGTTGGTAGTTGATTATTATCTTGTTTACATCCTTTTGTCTTCGAATTTGAGTTATAGGATGTGTTGGGCAGGTTTGTTTCGGGTTGGTTGAGTTTAGAAACCAAAACTAGTTGCCCAGATTTTTGCCTGTACGCTCGAGCGGGGATGTTGGCGCTCGAGCGGGGATTACACCCATCCAGTATTTTCTGTGCAGTGTTGGACGCTCGAGCGTGGGATTGGCCGCTCGAGCGGGGTTGTGTGAGTTACGCTCGAGCGTAGAGTTGGGAGCTCGAGCGGAGGCCTGGTTCTGCAAAAGTGCTGGGCGAGTGCATTCTGCGCTCGAGCGGGAAGTTTGGACGCTCGAGCGGGAGTCTGTGAGTTACGCTCGAGCGGGGTGTTTTACGCTCGAGCGGGAGACTGGGTTTAAGTTCCGAAATTGTGACTTTTCAAATCACTTTTTACTTTCTCTTCTCTCTCCTACTTTTCCAAAATCACCATTGTTGAGTCTCTCACCCTAGACTCTACCTTCTCTCTAGGTTTTGATCCAGTAGGAGTGATTTGCTCACTTTTGGCCTTTACAAAAAAGTTGTTGATCGTCGAGGGCTTCATTTTAATCTGAAAATCTCGGGTTTTGGAGCACGTTGGGTTTTGTCGTCTTCTCCTTTGGGACTCCGAATTTGAGGTAGGGATATCCTACTCCTCTCTATGGATTTTGTCTTTAAATTTTGGTATTTTGAGATGTTGGGGTTGGTTTGGTAATTTTGTGAAAGTTTGGGGGCTTTTGTGTAATTTTACAAAAGTTGGGGTTTTATTCATAATAAACCTAGATGCAAGTTTGGCATAGAGAAATGGAATCGATGTTGAATCATTGATGAAAATGGGACCTAAGGGTTGAAATGTTAATTATGGGAATTGACCTAATTACATTGTTTAATTAATTGGGATAGTTAATTGAGAAGAAAGAGGAAATGAAATGTTGATTGAATATCCATTGTGCATTTATTTTCTGTTTAGAAATAACTGCTTTGGGCTATCGGTAGAGAATAGTCGTGATTGTTGTAGACAATGCATGATGATTAGGCAAACTGAAACTAATCAATGAAATGTGTCATGGAACTTGACGGTTGATAGAATACATTAATTGTATGTATTGGGTGATTGTATATAGAACCAATGCGTTTATATACGTTATGTGTAGAGGAGGAGATAGGGGATGTACTCCGCGGTTTAGGGGAAGATAGGGGATGTACCTCTAAACCGGATAGTGTTGGGAGAAGATAGGGGATGAACTCCGTAGATACAGCTCATATGCTTGTCTAAAGAAGTGAAGATAGAGCTTATATGCTTATCTTTGTGATGTGTGGATATAGCTCATATGCTTATCTGTGGATATTGTTGTTATACATATCTGTTGAGAATGTAGGTATAGCTTATATGCTTATCTGTGGATATTGTTGTTATACATATCTGTTGAGAATGTAGGTATAGCTTATATGCTTATCTGTGGATATTGTTGTTATACATATCTGTTGAGAATGTGGATATAGCTTATATGCTTATCTGAATGTGGGATATAGTTTTTATACATATCTGTGGAAATGATGATAGAGCTAGCATGCTTATCTGCTGAAAAAGAGAAAATGAAAGGGAACTTGGACTCATAAATCGTATGACATAAATATGTGTTTTATGTGAAGGTATCTGTGTTGGCCATCTATCAATTGCTAATCTTTTAGTCATTGTTCATGGTTGGTTTAGTGTATTTCTACTGGGCTGTGGCTCACCCTATATGGGAATATTATTTTCAGGTACAGGAAGCATGCCACCTCCAAGGACATAGCTTGGGAGGCTTGAGGCGGACATAATGTTGTCGCTTAACTTTTGATGTATTACATGTAACTTCAAGCCAAGGGCTTAATGTGTATGAGTTAGTACTCTTTTGTTGTAACCAAGTGTTAACTTGGAAAGCTGTAAGCCCGTAGGGCATTTTGTTTTGATGCTAACATGTAATACTTATGTAATGGAACTCTAATGAATAAAGGAATGTGGTTAGTTTATATGTAAATGCATGTCTTATCTGATGGGTCTAATGTTGTTATTTTGAGGGCGTTACATTTTGTGCATTCATTGGAAGGGGATGGAATGAAAACTTAACTGATTAGGTGGCTTCAATATATATCCGGTTAATAGTTGGTGTCAAATAGTGTAATGGGTATAGTGGATGTATGAATAACAAGTATATGGCATGGGTTATATTCCATGAGTGTTTTTGCTTGTAATGGTGGATCTTGTTAGTGAAACGTGGGTTAGGTAGGAGTACTTGGCCACCAATGTTTGTGAATATCATGTGTATTTTATGTAGTTTGAGGAATATCAGATGGGTACATAAAGTTGAAGGTACAATCTATGAGTATGAAATTCTACACATAAACACAATCTTTAAAAATGAAGAAACCTTATCTAACGGATGAATTTTGAACTGAAATTTTTATAGTTGATTAATTACATATTGAATTGCATATCAGAATTTTCTTATAATTTTTGGGAGTCAAAATCTATATTAACTGGTGCATTCAAATCTGTCCAGAAAACTGGTGTTACACAGTAATTTCGGAAGTGTTGTTCTCTTTGGGTATAAACCCGAAAAATATCAAATCAGTGACATTAGAACTGGTTACAAGTCTAGTTTCTTACATTTTTGGCCTTGCATTGATTGCTATTCTATACTAAGAGAATCGTCAATTTCTTTAAAGAGGTGCGTAAAACAATCTGTTTGGGTATAATTAATTGTAAATAGTTATTTTGACAAGCAAATCAAGTAAAACCAATTTTTAAACTTAGTCCCCCAACTGGACCAACCACTTGGCTTTGAGCTTGTTTGTCCAGCCCCCAAGTTTAGTTTTCTGTCAACCCCTCCATTCCTTACCAGAGTCATCGTTTTGACTGGACTTCCAGGAATTGGAAGGCGACTCTTTCTCATTTCCTGATGGAGATTGAAATTCTTTACATAGAGGATCACTATTTGACGAGCCCCAGTTAAAGGAAGCTTTTCACCGAGCTACCTGTTCTGTTTTGTGTTGTTGAAGGCAGTAGTTCGTTTGTCTGAACTTTATTAGTCCCCCAACTAGACCAACCACTTGGCTTTGAGCTTGTTTGTCTAGCCCCCAAGTTTAGTTTTCTGTCAACCCCCCATTCCTTACCAGAGTCATCATTTTGACTGGACTTCTAGGAATTGGAAGGCGACTCTTTCATTTTTCCTGATAGAGATTGAAATTCTTTACATAGAAGATCAATATTTGAGGAGCCCCAGTTAAGGGAAGCTTTTGACTGAGCTACCTGTTCGGTTTTCTGTGCTGTTGAAGGCGGCAGTTCGTCTGTCATAACTTTATTAGTCCCCTAATTGGACCAACCATTTGGGTTTGAGATTGTTTCTCCAGCTAACAGATTCTGTTTTATCTGTCAAAATGCATTTGTTTTCCTCTCCCTATCATTTTCCATGTTCTATTAAAATAGATGGTGCATTAAGTTTTGTATGTTTCTAATGTGAACTTGTACAATATATTGTTGTTATGCAATGCAGCATTGTTGTGATTTTGTGTTTACTTGTATTCATGATATTATATTTCTATTTTAATTTCATTTTGTGGGATAATTGGTGGGGGTAAATTTTCATGACACTCCTAGTGTCTACAAATTTAAAAGCACAAACCTTAATTTTGTTTTCTCTCACTGTCTCTCTCTTTGATATTAAATTTTCATGACACTCTTAGTAATACTCTCATAAAAATCATAAAAAAAATTATTAACACATTTTTAAAATAAGTTTAAGTTTTTTCAAATGTCTTTATAAACATCTAACATGTAAATATTTTTTTGAAATACTTCAAAATTTCATAAACAAAATTAAAAAAACTAAATAAAGTACAACATCAAAAACTTTATAAATCTACTGATATGTCAACAAGAGGATTGGTTGATAATTAAATATTATATGATTATCAACCAATCATCTTCTTCACACATCACTGAGTCTATAAAGTGGGTACAAAAAATTGAGTTGTATATCATGTTTGAAAAAAAAAACTGAAGTATTCACATAATTCAGCATACATTAATCCATACATTAATTCTGAACATTTATTAACTCATTGCAATTCAATAAAGAAAGTCATGAACTAATAAATGTGTACTTATAAATGTAGTTATTTCATAAACTTCAGGTTCATATACAAATACTTGAAATACATCCGTAAGTTAGATGAACAACAACATTGTCTTACACTCTAGTAACGAAGATACGACACAACATACAAACATATATGAAAGATAAAGGTGTTTGATTTCTCATTCCTCATCTGACATGTAGTAGTCAGAGAGATATTTTTCATTGTTTAAGACATTATTTCGCTCAATCATTGTCAAATCTCTGTTGCTTGCTTCTGCTATTTCGGTGGCTAGCTGAAGCATGAAATGTTGACATCTCCGCATCAACATTTTGTTGTTCTCCTTCTTAATTCTGCTAACTGCTTTTTTATAGTCACTCAAATTTCATCTAGCCATGGTTAATGAACGACGATGAAGTACCGGTGCCCCATAGTTACGTAGATCATTAAACAATCCTTCTTGCTCCGTTACCTTGAACGCTCATTCTGCTCAGATACCAGCATAATAATCCTTCAGACTCGAATACTTTTCGCTCTTGTAGTCATAAGTAAATGGAGGTAGCAGCCACACTTTCGGATTTCTTTGCCGGCGTGAACTTCCTGCACCTCTTGAAGACATTGTTCATAAAATAAAAAAATTAATAATAATAGTAATTGTAGATATATTACTATTGTTATGACTTGAACAAACATCATACTGAGGGTAGCGCTATTTATAGACATCATACTGGGGGTTAACTAGAGATGATCTGGTGACGATAATGCATGCTGGGGCACTATGTAAGAAGTGATACTCGTGATATTATTTTATCTTATTCATTTCATGCAATCCTGAGTACCCGTGACTTTGTGTACCTGTGATGTAGTCACAGACGTGGTTGTCAGATAAAATCATAATTGTAGGCTATCCTTTTCACAATGCAATCCCTTCATAGTCGAGCAGTGAGTTGTCAAATTAATCAGTAATGCAGTGAGTTGTCGCATCGCCACATGAAACTATTTTCTCATGCTTACTTTTTTAATACAGTAAGTAGTCACTTGGAATTGACGATTTCAGTATAAATTGGTGTTTTCAAAAAATTACAAATGAAATCATAAAATGAAACAACAGCTTTAATTTTCTTTGTTTTAAAGTAATATTGTTCATAAACAACTATGAAACAGAGTGCAAGTAAATACACAACCGTCCAACTCACTTCGACCTACAAAACCATCGTTGATTTTTTCACCAAAACAATAAAATGGTCACCTGATATGTAAACAAGATTGGCATTGCAGCCTATATTTTATTTTATTTTCACTTAATGAACTTCACAGTCATCCCATTTTCTCCTATTTGCATTTTCTTATTTTTTTTATATTCGGTAAATTACACTTTCACTCCTTCAGTCCTTTATATAATTGTTTATCAACACTATTGCCATGTGGTCGTATTAATGTGACTTAGATAAATTTTGAAATGTGAGGAAAAAAAAAAAGCATCTAAGTTGCGCTGCACAAAGTTACATGCATCACGTAATGTGAGGAAAAAAGTCACAAAGTATGTAATTTACAAAGTCAGAAAGTCACATGCATCACTGCATCACTGCACAAAGTCACATGCATCACATGCATCACTGCATCGCTGCACAAAGTCACATAGCATCTGAGGAAAAAACAAAGCATACAAATTATTACGTTTGTTCAAGTCACTGCACTGCATCACTGAGAAATGTTGGATGTATCACTGCGCCGGGCTACAATTTATTATCGTACCATACTTACTGTGCCCATGTGAATTCTGCAATTCATACTGGGATGAGGGGGTGTCAGAACAAAATAACAAAATAATTAGACCCTTTGTGTTTAAAAAGCCACCCTATGCAGCCCTAAATAGATTCATAAACGTTGAAGATAAAATATTATACAGTTAGAATGTATTGAAGATTAATTTGTAGTAGAGTTAGAATGAATGAGTTTTTTGATGTATAGAACTTGAAAGTGTTACAGATAAAACCTAGCCTAGTATGGAGACAAGAACAACACCGACTTAAATCAACACATAATTAACTTTAAATTAAATTGGTCAAATTTCTCCAATTAAATTAAATGAAATATGTAAGGTAAAAAGTAAAATTAAATATATTGTCAAGGCAAAATAAATTGAATTATATTTGTAAGCGGAAAAATTAAATTAAATTTCTAAGCGGATTTGAACTTTGCTTAAAATCTTCAGATATGCACTGAGTAGTAAATAAAAGTCGAAGTGACAATCCTATAAAGTTGATGCATAGTTGTTCAGGTTATAAAAGTTGACGTGACAACTCTAATGCATAATTGTTTACAATAATTTCATACATACAGCTACCATGCGTATATGTGGTATAAATATCGCATCATACCACAACAAAAGTTTTATAGCTATTTCGAGCGATATCATCATGAGATATACGGTGGTTGATCTATATTCAGCAACGGGTCGCTATTGGTTTGCAGATGGAGATGAATTTCAATACCCATTAAATCCAAATTTGCGTTACTCACATGCCACCGTCAATACCATGAGAGCTGAGTGGGAATTTCGCATAACTCGAGCAAGCGTTCTTGTTGAGCTATGTCGTGAAGTTAATATTAAATTTCCTCACCGGTTAGCCATGCGTTTGCCAACTGACACTCCACAGTTGTTGCAAAGAGCATTGCATCGTATCCGCGACGAAGTTAATCGCATGACCCAACGTTTGCAGAGGTCCTCACTAATGAAGACCGCAAATGAGCGTGCCGAAGATGGGTTAATGGATGATGCACACCGGTACTTCGCCTGGAGCATGGATGTTATGTATGAATCTGATATTGAGATGTCAGATGATGATGATAATGAATGAAATTGTTTGGATGAATGACCAAACCATTTATCTTGTAATGGATTTGTAATGCTTATCCACGACTTATCAATGAAGCGAGATATTTCAATTGTTTTTGAAGAGTTCTTGTAATTCTACAAATAACAAATACCTTTGCTTTCTCTCCGTTATTGTTATTTTGAAGATCGCTACTTGAACTAGACTTTTATGATTTCATGCATTATTGATGTGGAATATAATGATGATACTGAATGAACTAAACAAGCATGTATGACCAAACGTGTTCATTCAGTATAATGGCTTTACAATGCTTATACATGAGTTTTCAATAGGAAGAGAAATTCGTAACGAATCTTGGCATGTGTACTTATAAATGTAGTGATTTCATAAACTTCAGGTTCATATAACAAATAGTTGAAATACATTCGTAAGCTAGATGAACAACAACATTGTCTTACACTCCAGTAACGAAGATACGACACAACATACAACATTGTTTAAGACATTATTTGGTTCAATCACTGTCAATTCTCTGTTGATTGCTTCTGGTTAGAAGATTTAAGAAAAGAAATTCTCTACCATTTGCTTAGAAGATTTAAGAAAAGAAAAAAATATATATAATTCTACATTTTGTTTGGTTATAATAGAAAATACATGAAAAAAGAAAGTGAATGCAATCATACAGAAAAGTGAAAGAAAAGGGAAAAAAAAATTATGTGTTTGTTTAGATAGATAGAGTCCTATAAAATAATAGAACTAGTTTGTTAGATAGGCTAACAATTTTTTACAAAAGGCTTTTGAAATTTTATTTTTTCTCACATATTTATTTTGTTTGTTTAGATAGCTTGGACAGAATTCCCAAACTAGGCTAAAACGCTATTACAAACCACGCTTTCACTGTTCCTAGGACCCTCCCGCAGGAAATTGCTAAAATAGTAAAAGCATGTTTGTAACCACGCTTTTAAAGATTTTTTTTTCTTCATAAAACGTGATTTCAAACCACGCTTTATAAATTTTTTTGAGAAAACGTGATTTCAAATCATGCTTTCAATACCAGACACTCCATGCACTCACTCGATGCACTCACTCTTCTCTTTTCTCTCTCTCTCTCTCTCTCTCTCTCTCTCTCTCTCTGACACACAAACACTCATCGCACGCGCACACATACCAAACCAATATAATTTTTAATATATATAAATTTTATTTTATAAAATTAAGACCAATATTAAATACATATATATATAATAATAATTTATAATAGCAAATAATAATCAACTATATGAAATTATTGCACTCACTCTTCATTAAATTAGGAACCGCGCTTTTAATTAAATCATAAAAACGTGTTTTGAAAACACGTTTTCACTGTTGCACTCACTCTTCATTTTCATTCTCACACTCACACTCACACACACACACTCTTTCTCTCTCTCTCTCTCTCTGACACATACACACACACCCACCACTCACATTTTTTAATATATATAAATTTTATTTATAAATTTGGGACCAATATTAAATATATATAATAATAATTTATAATAGCAAATAATAATCAACTATATAATTTTTATAATTTTTGTAAATATAAATTATTTTTATATAATTTTTATTTTTCGAGTGGTTAGAAATAATTTTTTAGAAATTAAATTAAAACAACCAAACGTATGTATATAACCTGCTCAAAAGTTAAAAAAATAATTATTTTTTACCCTTAAATGATAATTATTTTTTATTTTTTATTTCTTAACTAAATTAATTTTTATTTTTTTGAAAAAAATTCTAAAAATCAAACCATGCATAGCTTAAAAATCTTTTGATAAGTCATTTCTTATGTTGGTAACTTATTTAATTATTTGTTAATTTTACGACATTTTTACCATCTGAGGCATGTTTGGTAACCATTTCATTTTCAGTTTTCAATTTATATTTACAAAAATTTAAAAAACTATCATAAAAACTTGTTTGATAATTTTTTTTTGGTTTATAAATGGTTGTCTCAATTTGTAAATTTGAAGAAAAAACGTAAATTACTATAAATAATGCAATGACTATGGAGAATGAGAGAGAGATAGAGATGTGAAAGAGATTTTGGAAATCATCAAAATAAGTAAGAATAAAAAATTATGAAATTATATTTTCGAACAAATAAGTATGACACATTTACATCATCTGTACTAGTTTGATTTACAAAAACTATAACAATTACAATAAATAAAAAAAAAACTATACACTCCATATCACACTCGCTAATGCCCTAACCTGCCCCCAGTCTCACAACCCCAACCGTGGACCTCCCTCCTCGGTCTCATGCGGTAGACTCTTTGAATATCTGGCTCCCCCAATCGTAAATGCGTATCCAGTGGCACTCCCTCTCCTGCATGTGGCCCTCTACTGACTGCCTGTGGAGCCTGTGAGTGTGACCCCCCCTCTCCTGCATGTGCTGCCCCTGACCCTGTCTCTGGCTGAAGATCGGATACTGCTGTGAGTTGTGAAACTCCCTCATTTGGTGTAACTATATCACGATCTACTGCTGGACCTCGACCTCGACCTCTGCCTCTGCCTTTGCTCGCACCCCGACCTCGGCCGCGACGTCCGCCATGACCATAACCTCGGCCTCTGCCTCGCGCTCTGGGGGGGGGCTCAATATGGGCCTCATCCTCAATGTGGGAGATGTCAGTGAGAACTACATCATGTGTACTCATGGTCGCGGTCAAACTAGTCCCCACAAAAGCAGGTGGTAACTGGGTGGGTGGGGTAACAACGTCATGCATGTATCGAGGCGGTGTCCAATCAGGGTCAGCATGCTGGGTAGGATGTAGGTGTAGGGAATCTGGAGAAATGTATGGGGTACCATGCGGTGGGGTGACTGAAGTCCAAGGACCTGTTGTGGCTGGCGCTGAAGTGGAAGGCACTGACGTGCACAGGACTGATGTGTCTGGAGCAGTTGCTGCACTGTGTACACCGTAGTGGCCAAAATGCAGACGATCTACCCGATGGGCATGCTGGATCCCCTCGTACAATAGCTTTCGAATCTCTGCAAGGGCCTGCATCGCATGCTGTCCATCATGTCTGAAAAGGGCGTCCTCAGCCAAGTGATATGACCTCCCAACTCGAACCACCTGAACAAAAATTTAGAGGTATTGGGCTATAGTTGACTGAAAGTAAATCAATTATGATCTTAACAATTATCTGACACATACTATGATACTCACCAATGTCTCGAGAGAAGGCCCAAGTCCCTGATATCCGGACTCAGACAGGCGGCTCAGATTACCGACTAGTAGGTGTGTATGTCGCCGATACCACAACATGTAAGGGTCGGAAGAGGGGAGGACCTCATCGCTCCAGTCAGCCTGTACAATACTGTTGCGACGGGCATCCCACAGCTGTATATATCGCATATAAAACAGACTCCAGTCAGTGCCGGCTCGGCCGCGTCTATCAGTCGCATGCAACCACCACTCGGTGTCGCACCGATCCGGCCCAGACTGGACTTGACCAAACTGTCGGAGGACACGATCAGGGAGATGCCACTCAACCACGTCAAAACAAATGAGTGGCACTCTCGCCATCCATATCTCGTTACCTAGTCGGCAATAGTCTGGGAGCGTACTAAGGACCCCAGTATAAGGCTGCTAGATAAACTACAATAACGACAAGTTTATTAAAAATCGCTCATGAACATATACAATGAACAAGACAATTAAAATTTAGGTATTTAAATTTCATACCTCGCCCTCTATCATCCGGTCAAGCTGGTCTTTATACACGACGACTACGTGGGTCGATACGACCTCGTGGCCCATGTCAACCCTCTACCGGCTACCTCGAGGTCCGGCTGGCAATTGCATGTCTCCCTAGCCGATGGTAAGCTCACCAAGAGCAACCACTTGCCGCCTAGACGGGGCAATGCGAATCAATCTCTCCCACGCCCAAATCTGCAATAGTTTGAACGCAATTACAATACTGATATATGCCATACAATATGAATTGGCATGTAATAAAATTCTTACTAACCTGTAGCAAGACAAGGGGTCCTCCGATCTCCTTCGCACCCACCTGAGCTGCTCGACATAGCATCCTATACAAGCATGCCAAAGCCGCGCCACCCCAACTATACTGACCGATCGCGTCAATGTCTCTCAACAATGGCAAGTACATTAGCTTGAGCAGGTTCTGTGACTTATCAGGGAGAAGTACCCCCCCCCCAATAAGCCACAGAATATATGCTTGGGCATGCTGCTGTACTAACTCATCTAGAGCCTGATCTGGAAGATGACCAAACTGCTCAGACAGCCACCTCACCCTCAGTCTACCTACCTGTAAGTCTGTAGGTGTAGGTGCTACTCCCAATAGCTCAGCACATAGGGCTATCCACTGCTCCCTCGTCAATGATGGGTCAACACCAATAACTGCTCGCCTATCAATCCGTAGACCATATAGGACAGATACGTCTTGCAATGTGACAGTGGCCTCCTCGATCGGGAAATGAAATGTATGAGTCTCTGTGCGCCACCTTTCGATGAGAGCAGTGATGAGTGGGTGGTCCAGTCTAATATGGCCTATACGATAGACACCATAGAATCCTGCGCGTAGTATACACTGCAAGACTCTATGGTCCAATGGATGCTCCCACAGGCCGGAATCTCCCCGCAGGAATGTCACCACAGTGCGTGCCTCATCCTGCATAACAGAATGACTAGTTTAAATTATAGCATTATCACGTAATATAAGACAAAATGCAGGGTATTTTCATTATAAGCATAAAGTCCAACAAACGTTATTGCATACCGGATCCTCCCATATATTGTCAGCCCGATGTGGATGACTGAAAAGTGGGACCTCATCAGGTAGATGTGCCATGAAGCCTGTACAAGTGAAATACTAGATCATAACAATAAAATTCTCATTTCATCATAACAGGAAAACTGTAATTATTCCACAAATTACGATTTGTAAAAGAAAAGTATGCTCAACTATTTACAAATTTATATTTGTGTGACACCATATATGGAAGCAATTCACTAAAATGTAATTAATTTTTATTTCAAAAAACTGTATTGGTGAGCATGTAATTTAACTATAACAATTAAACTCTAATTATTCCATACATGACAACTTGAAAAACAAATGTGGTCGATTATTTTAAAATTATCAATTTGTGTGCCACTAACATGGAAGCAATTCACTAAAATCTAAATTTATCAATTTATGTGCCATTAAATATGATAAGCAATTCAACAGAACCTACCGTTATCTATGCTATAACTAATATAGAAATCTTTTACAAAATAATTTTATGGTCTTAGTTACATAAGCTTAATAATGACCAGCAACATGTGGATAGTTTTCCTACATAAATATTTGCGAAAAAATTGAATGAGAATTTTTTTTTCAATAAGAGATTGCTAATTACATTTATGGCATATTTGACAAAACTTCATTATTGATTTTGTAATGGTAAAAGTTCCAATAAAGTATAAAATTTGTAAATTATGTAGATCTGATTCATAAATTGTAAATGTAAAAAATGCTTGCAGCATTCGAAAATATTTAATTTATTCATAAATAATAAAGTTTTAAATGGTAGAAGAACTATGTGATTTTCACTAAAATTTTGTAATAGACATTTTCAATCAAGTAGACAATAAAAAACTTAGGCCTATGTGGTATAGTTAAATGTTTTTGCATACATATTTACTTTAATTTATTTGTTTAGTATGTTACTTGTAAATTTTTTCAAGAAAATCAAACAATTATAATATATAAAGAATTAAAAATTAGAAATGATCTATTACAAATAAAAAATGATCTATTTAAATGTACGACCCCGTTTACAAATAAAGAATTAAAAAATAAAGAATTAAGTGATCTATTACAAATAAAGAATTAAAAAATGATCTATTACAATATGTAAGTATTACATAGTTTTCATCGACCAAGTCGCGCCGGACATGTTCGTCTGTCATGACCTGTCTGCTGGCACTCATTGCAACGAGCGGTCAAACGCCTATCTGATATATCCATCTCATTCGGAATACGAGACATAGATGTACGACCCCGTTTTACTTCTCACAGACGAAGTACATTAGGCATTAAGGTCCACTGCGGATCATCCCAATAATCTTGATGCGGTATTGGATTGAATTTAGTTTCCCAAACTCTCATGTATACAGAAAGCCTATATACTAGATCAATGTACTCGAATGGATTGTCACCGCATTCAGACATTACAGCGAGCATATGGGAACATGGATAGTGTCTTATCTCATATTTCCCACAACTGCATGTGGGTTGATTCATCCGCACAATTTGTGTATTGCGACCTCGTCCATGGCGAAAAGATATTTGCACCTCAAATACGTGGCGGGGCCTATCAGACAATATTGATACAAACTAATCAAGTTCATATTTTTAGGTGTACTTAACTTCACAACATAATAAGAACAATTTAGTTTACATTACAAACTAACCTATCATACGATATCAATTTGAAAGTATTTCCCCTTGCGATGCCATCCTCAATAGTTTTTTGCATCTCTCTAGGGTATTGGAACTCATTCCGTACATCTATTTCAGCTTGGGCTCCCATCTCGTCAAAATATTTTACGAGCTGTCGAAATGTAAATTCAACCATAGCTGAGATAGGTAAGTTCCTTGTACCTTTCAAGACGCTATTGAAGCACTCTGCATCATTGCTGGTCAATATCCCCCATCGATATCCACCGTCATACGCAAGGGCCCACTCCACAGGATTCATCTTGTGAACCCAATTAATGGCATCTTGGTTAATAGCCTGTATCTGTTCTAAGTAACCATTACACTTTTGTCGTTGATGAGCACTCCTTGTTTTCCATAGAAGTTGTTTCAGCTCCTTATTTTTGAACCTAGTGTTAAAGTTACTACAAACATGTCGAAGGCAGTGCCGATGATATCCAACAAATTGGAGAGAGAGATTCAGCCAATGCCGCCTCACAGCAGCTAAAACACTCTCAGTTCGATCAGATATCAAAGTCACTCCCTGTCGGTCCATGACAATATGTTCCTTGATATTTGAAATGAAGAACGACCAAGACTCTAAACTCTCCCTGTCGACAACAGTGAATGCAAGCGGTAATACTTTACCATTGGCAGTGACAATCGTTGCTACAAGCAACACGCCAGTGTATTTCCCGTATAAGAATGTACCATCTATGGTTATATCAGGCCTACAATATTTGAATCCATCGATGACGGGTTTGAAAGACCAGAAAACAAAGTGAAAGACAGGCATAATGGTTGTACCTCCGGTATATCTATGTTTCCATTGCACGATGGTGCCAGGATTAGATGTTTGTAATGCATGCATGAATTTAGGCAACAACCTATATGATTCATCCCAATCCCCGAATACTATTCTAATTGCCTTTGCCCTTGCATTCTACGCCTTCTTATATGATATACTATAGTTCATGGTCTTTTTGATATCTTCGATGACATTCTTAATTGGCATATCAGGTTCATTCTGCATACAACAATACCTATAAGTCAGATTATTTTGGTGTGAACACTATAAACAAACAAATATGTATATATATGTAAACATTTATTTTGTATACTCACCGCAACTTGTCCCAAAAGATGAGAAGCAATGTAACTGGAGCTAATATTAATGTGGTCCCTATTCATTCGTGGATATAAACAATGGTGAGGACCCCTCTACTGCTTTATTTTAAAAAGACTATGTTTCCTACTAAGAGATGCACGCAACCACCATTTGCAATCGTGCTTGCAAGCACACATCCAAACGTCTCGCTTGGAGGTTACGACTTTATACTCTTGATTATTTGTTGCATGGTACAATTTCACAACATGTACGAGTTGCTTCTTATCAACAAAAACCATCCCTTTGTCCAACTTTGGATTTTCAGCGTTCCAGATTCAGTTACGGGGAACGACATCGCGGTTACTAATGTCAAAATCACTACCCATGTGAATGTTTTCATAGAAAGGGATTTCAGGTCTAGGTGGAATGGGGGCATTGTCAAGGTCAATGGGAGTGTCGGCATCATCTTCTTCATCATGATCATCTGATCTGCCCAATAAATTTTCTTCATCACACATTTCATTCTCATCATTGTCTAGGGCGACATCAGGACCGCACATGTCACTGTCAGCAAACTGTACATAATTCACCGTTTCAGCCATATTGCCAACAACTTCAACTGGAGTGGTATGATGGCTGTAGGTGGGGACATTTTCTGTGTTATTGTGAAATTCAGTCTCATAACCACCACGTGAACTTGATTCTACACCATGGCCCTGAAATGTCTGTTGTGTGTAGCCCACTGCATAACATTCATGTGATTCATACATAGGAGACTGAAACGCTATCGTGTCAATCCCATGTGTCAGCAATATAGTGAACGGACGAGAATCCATCTGTGTCAAATTCGGGACATTGTGTACAACCTCTTTATCAATGTACACTTCCAAACAATTTGGTGGTTGGAAACTTCCACCAATACTTATTACGGTGTTCAACGCCTCATCATCATTGATCGGTAATATTTTGTATTTGCTGGTTGCTTGCCACTGGCGATAAGGATATCTACATTTGAAGATCAATCGGACAGTTTCCCCGTAACTTGCCACCTTGGACATAAACATCTCCAAATTACTAAGCATGGTGCCAAGTTGCACCCCATATATCCCTTTCGGCTCAGCATCATATGACACACCTTCATCGGGATCCCAAATTATGTTCCCCCCAGTAGAAGATAATTGGAACAGTTGCCATATACTTGCTTCAATGAAACAATAAACATTAAAATATTAACAATATACATATATCGAATTTTACTTCTAAAATAATTATATGAATTTTAAATCATTCAATTACAATTACTTGTGAGGCAATAACTTTATTTAAGTAATCAGTAATTGTAATCCAACAATCATTATTCATTTTTTAATTAAAATATGAGTTAAAATAAACCTTATGTTTTGGATTTTTTAGCTTTTTAACAAAAAAGCTTACAACACATAAAGAATGTTGGTTTGTTTGGACATAACTATCTATGGAACTCCCGTGTTCTGCTTTTTCCATTATCTATTACGATTACCATCATGCTCTTGTGCACGGTAAATGTAAATTTTTCTTTTTCCATGTTTCTTCTTCTTTGTTTTGATAATATTTCAGTGTTAATTTGATTTTTGTAAATTAACCTGCTTTTATTTTTGTGTTCATTATTTGAATTTGTTTAGGCAGACACTTGGTGAAAGGAAGTTGTGGGAGTCAAAAGACAATTTATATTTTCCTATAAGTGACATTTATATCATAAGTGACATTTTCCTGTAAAAATCAGTCCTCTTATTTTTGTCAATTTATATTTTCCAGGGTAGAAGGAACTGTAGAGGTGAAACATTACTTCAATTTATATTTTGTCACATTTTTATTTGTGTCTCAATTTGTTTATTAGTGTTTATTTTTTCATTTTTTTCTCACTTATTTTTATTCATATAAAACAACAGCTGAGATTTCATCTCTACATGCAGTTTTTATTTACTTCCTATGCGGAGACTCTTATCTTTTCTGCGTGAAGGTTCTTTGTTGTTATTGCTCTCTTGTCTTAATTCATAAAACACATCAAAATAACTATACTTCTTGTCTTAATTCTTTGTTGTCATTGGTCTTTTTTTATTCTCATTCTTTTTTAGGTTGGATATGCTTTGTTCATATGATCCTTTTTGGAATTCATACACATGTATAGATGTCCTATACAAAAATGTTTATTGAATTAGTGGCCAAAAAGAAATTTTGAATCACATAGCAGCAATAACTTCAGATTTTGAATAAGTCTAAGAATACAAAAATGGTTATAGAACTGTACACAAAATGTATATAGATGGATAAAATTTTTCAAAATAGTAACAAACTCTATAAAATTTTATGCGTATATATGTATTTGTATTCAATTTTATAAACAACAAAATTACAAGATTTTTAGCTAGTGACCCATTTTGATTTACAAGATCTGTAAAGGGACAATTCCAAAGATTACAGTCATGGTAGAGTTTAGAGGAAGATCAGATATATGCATGCGTATTATTTAGTATCCAGAGACGGTGTGTTTGGTTTGTGTTTGTAGAGTAATTTTTGAGATAAAAATTACGAAAACTTATTTGGTTTGCCTTCTTTCAGAAATGGTTGTGGAAAATTGTTTTGGGGAGAGAGTTTTACAAAAAGTGATTAATTTGATGTGTATGAGAGAAAAAGTTATTTTGGAAAGTAAGTAACCAAACAAAATTTTGAGATTTTTTTTGAAAAAATTTGTTTGGTTTGATTACTCTTGAAAATTTATTTGTAGAGAAATTTTTTCAAAATTTTTTATGAAAAACAAACCAAACAAGCCCATTATTTCTATGATTTGAATCCATAACACTCGAATTATAATAGATTTATTTTATTTTATATTATTATCAGCATAATAAAATAACCTTACCATTGCAGTAAGGGCCTCCCTCCCTCAATATGATCAATTTTTAAAAGGCATTCACTCAAAATAAATAAATAAATAAATAATAATAAAAATAAATAAATAAATAAATAATAATAATGACTCTACACAACCGTTAATTTAGGCAATGATTTAATCATAAGCATGTAAGTGGGACCAATTTTAAAAACGCTTATTTTGTTTTCTTTTCATAAATCTTAATCTATTTTTTAGTATTTTGATAAAGTAGACAGATATATCACACATTTAAAAAACAATTCATTCTATCAAGTATTTTTTTTATTCAGTGAGATTGGACAAAATTAGACAAGTCATACAAACATCTTAAATCATAGTGTAAGTTTTGTATGAAATTATTATTTTTTTCATTGAGTTGAAATAACTCGATTGATTTGGACAATATAAAATAGAGGTTTCAAACATTGTTCTTAATTTTTTAAACCTGGTGATCCAATTCTTCAGATTTATGGACAATTAAAGATAAGTTAATTTGATTTGCTCAAACTTGTGCCATTAGGGACCTTAATGACAAAGTTATTTCCTATGTGAAATAGTAACCCTCGTCTACTTTTTAGAGGTCATGGAGCCTTTGTTATGAAATTCAAACAAAAAGCTCATTTTGGCTTGTTCTGAAAAGTAAGAAAAAAATTTAATTTATTTACTCTTTTTTTTTTCTTAAACATGCAAAAAAAAAAAAAAAAATAGAGAGAGATAATTTATAATGGCCAAAAAATAGAGAGAAAATTTATGTTGGTGGTTAAATCTATGTAGTAAATTTTGGATAGTTATCCATGTGAATCTATTCGGCCATCCGTAGCAATTATTTGGTATTATGAAACACAGGCTTACCCATCAAAGTGTCTTTTTTTTTTCCCTTCTTACCTAGGAAATTTCTATGGACTATTAATTAGAATGTTTTTTGAGACTCTTTTCTTGCATATATTATAACTAGTGTATGCACGTGCCTAAAGGCACGGTGCAATTAACAATGACTTCTAATTATATAAATCAAAATAAATTTATTAAAACATAATGTTAAGATTTTCCTTTTCAATGGTGGTGGACAGTCACAAAGCGGAAGTGGCGATGAGTCCCTTCGTTCAATACCCATTTTAAAAACTTTTTCAAATTTTCTTAAGTTTTGTGAGGAAATTTTAATTTCTACTATAATGCTATTATATGTATTACAAATTCAGCTCATTAAATTTTTTAAAATTTCTATTACGAGATTATAAAATTAAATGTTAGTATTTTATGATGAAATGTCTTCAAATTATTTTAATATCAAAGTTAATATTTTTTATAAAAATTATTAATTTTATTGAATGTATATTAAAAATAATACATGATATAGCGGTTTGGTTTTATTTTTTAAATTATTTTTTGATTTTTTTGAAAAAATATAAATAAATTTGACAAAAATAAATTGTTTGGTTTGATTTTCCAAATGGTTGTGGAAGAATGTGGCATCTCCCAAAATTCAGTTTTTTTTGTTGGTTAGCTTGGAGGGGCAAAGTGCAATTCAGTCTAACATACAATTTACAAGTGCATATGTGCTTATATGCAGACACCTGCAATAAGCTATGTCGTAAAGTATGGATTTAGGTGGTTAACAACTACGTGGAAACCTTTAGCGAAACCCAAATGAAAATAAATCCTAAGAATTTTTTATAATATTTTGGGTGCCTGACCCCAAATACAGTGAAATAAACCAAACGAAACTAAACCAAACAAAGCTTTATGTCCCAATCAAGTGGGCTACGATACGTGAATCCTTTTTTCATCATTTCGTACTATTAAAAGTTATATGCATGGTTAAATTAAATAAATTCGTTTAATTTTTTTACTATCACATCCCAAGTCAATTTACGTCTTCCCCTAACATTTCATTTTACGGTGATCCTATCACATTCTTCTCTACCATTTCATCTGCTAGTCTTCATTGTACATACCAAACCATCTTAGTTTGTTCTCTCTCAACATATTTTCAATTGGTGCTACTCCTACCATTTAATGTATATTCATTTCTATTTCTCTCTGTCCAAAACTTACCAAACACCCACCTAAGCATCCTCATCTTAACTACACTCATTTCATGAGCTTGTTGTTTCTTAATTGTCCAATATTATGTGAACTGCAAAGTATCACTGGTCTTACAATTGTTTTATAAATTAACAACGTCAATTTTGTTAGCATCATTGATCACATAATATGCCAAAGGCACTCCACTTGAACCTACTTTGATTCTATTACAGGTGGGAATTTCTAACACAACATGAATCGTACACGAAGTTAGGGGTTAGGGTTGAACATTTTCAACACAAACACAAATATGACACTATATAATAACATGATAAATAAATAGGGTTATGTCAAACCTGCATAATATGAAATTGACACAGATAACCCATTTAATAGATAATTAGTTACAAATTTTAATGTTATTTTCATTAAAGGATGCCAGAAATGTTTAAATCTCTTATGTAACCTACACAATTAAATAAACAAAATACGTAAAATAGTATTTTGAGGTTAATATATTCATTTTGTCTTTTATTTGAAAGAACATGATCTTTTCATTTATTATTTTGAAGTCAATAAAAATATATTTTTTTGAATAATTTCATTTAGTAGAGATTAGTTTCATGAAATTTAACTTAGAAAAAAACGTTAATCTTTCCATACATTTAGTATTTTTAATTACAACGATTTTTTTAGCATGATACGTTAATATGGCACGAATCAGACATGAATCCAAATAACATGACACAATAACACAAAATAATAATAATAATAATATCGTGTTAGTGTTGAGAGAATTCTGACACGAATTTGAGATGACATGACACAACACAAACACGATGCCCACCCTTAGATTCTATGGATCACTTCTCTATTATTTTTACTTCCATTGTTACTAAAGTTACATATTCAATTTAGCTACTAATTTTAAACCCTTTTGACTCAAATGATTATCTCCAAATTTTTAGTGTTAATTCCACCCTTAGTTTCATCCACTAGAACAATATCATTTGCGAACAACGTACACCATGGGACATCATCCTAATTGTGTTTACTTAATTCATCCATGACTATGGAAAATAGGTAAGGACTCAAAGCTTACCTTTGGTATAGGTCCTACAATGATTGAAAATTCACTAGCTTCTCCAACAGGTGAACTAATTGTAGTCACAACCTCATTATACATATTTTTATCACATCAATATACTCCTTGGTTACATTTTTTTTCCCTCTAATACCCACTATATTATATCTCTAAGCAACGTATTGTAATGTTTTTCTCTAAATCTATAAAAACTATATGAAAACCCCTCTTCTTTTTTCACTTTTTCATTAATCTACTTAGTAAATATATGGTTTCCACAATTGATTGGCCTAGCATAAATCCAAACTAATTAACTAACAATTACCCTCTATCACATTCATTTTATGAATCATCAACACATCTATAATTGTTGCAATTTTAGATATTTCCTTTATTTTTATATATAGGTACAAATATGCTTTTTCTCCACTCATCATACATTTTCTAAATCATTAGAATCTTATCAAATAATTTTGTTAACCAAGAGCTAAGCATTTTCAATGTCAACAATAAGAATACAATCCAATCCCAATCCTTTACCTAATTTCATCCTCTTCAATATAAATTCCACTTCTGTAACGCTCTCAAAATAATAGCTTTAAACCCATTAAATAAGACATGCATTGATATTCAAAAGCTCCACATTCTTTCATTTAACAGAGTTTCATTACAAAAAGTATTACATGTTAACAACAAAAGCAAATGCCCTATGGGCTTACAGCTTTCCAAGTTAACACTTGGTTACAACAAAAGAGTACTAACTCAAACACGTTAAGCCCTTGGCTTGAATTTACATGTAATACATCAAGTAAAACAACAAAAAGTCCGCCTCTGGCCTCCCAAGCTACGTCCTTGGAGGTGGCATGCTACCTGTACCTGAAAATGATATTCCCATATAGGGTGAGCCACAGCCCAGTAGAAATACACTAAACCAACCATGAACAATGACTAAAAGATTAGCAACTGATAGACGGTCAACACTGACACTTCCATTTACATCTCCCTACGTTTCCATGACAGCCAAGTCTATGTTACAATTCACTTCTCGTTTTTGTTCAACTTTGAGTTTGAAAACAAGGCTCAGTACTCTGGCCAGAACATTTGATGAGATTATAGTTCATCACTAGAACACTTTCGAAATCCAAGGTGGATACACATTATTTTGTTGTATCAATAACACATAAACTACTCCCATACTTCGCAAACAATGATGATATACATTTTAGTGCTATATCAAATCAAACAAACTTTTCAATAGATAAGCATATGAGCTATATCACTACTACAACAGATAAGCATATGAGCTGTATCAACATTCCGATAGATAAGCATATGAGCTGTATCAACACTTCAACCGATAAGCATATGAGCTATATCAACACTTCAACCGATAAGCATATGAGCTATATCAACATTCCAACAACCGGTTTAGAGGTACATCCCCCATCTTCCCCTAAACCATTAACCGGTTTAGAGGTACATCCCCCATCTTCCCCTAAACCGTGGAGTACATCCCCCATCTCCTCCCATACACAAGTAATGCATATAAACACAGAATCACATATGCAATCAATCAATACATAAAATTAATGTATTCTATCAACCAACATGCTCTATGACACATCCAATTGATTAGTTTTAGTTTGCCTAATCATCAAGCATTGTCTACAACAATCAACACTACCCTCCACCGGTAGCCCAAAGCAATTATTTCTAAGCAGGAAATAAATGCACAATGGATATTTAATCGACATTTCAATTCGGTGAGTGATAAATAATTCAACTACACCCTTTAACCCCGTGCACTCCCAATCTCAGCAATTCCATTTCATTTCCTCATTTCCCACAATTAATTATCTCAATTAATTAAACAATGTAATTAGGTCATTTTCCATAATTATCATTACCACCCTTAGGTCCCATTTTCATCAATGATTCAACATTTATTCCATTTCTCTATACCAAACATGCATCTAGGTTTATTACAAATAAAACCCCAACTTTTGTAAAATAACACAAATGGCCCAAACTTTCACAAAATTACCAAACCAACCCCAACATCTCAAATTACCAAAATTTAAAGACAAAATCCATAGAGAGGAGTAGGATATCCCTACCTCAAATTCAGAGCTACAAGGGAGAAGATGAGTAAAAACTCAGAAGTGCTCCAAATCCCAAATTTCTCAGATCTCAACAAAGCCCTCGACGATCAACACACTTCTTACAAAGGCCCAAGGTGAAGAAAACACTCTAGGTAGATCAATCCTAAGAGAGAAGTTCGGTTTTAGAGTGAGGTGCTCTCCAATGGAGGTTTTGAAAAAGTAAGAGAGAGAAAGGAAATCAAAAAGTGATCAAAAAGGTGATTTCACGAACTGATATAAAAGCAGGTCCGCTCGAGCGTACAACACCCCGCTCGAGCGTACAGACACAAGTTCACGCTCGAGCGTCCAAAGATCCGCTCGAGCGCCGGGTGCACTCTCCCAGAATTTTCTGCAGACGACCAAAATGCTGAGAGAAGGAAATTCACGCTCGAGCGTCCAAACTGCCGCTCGAGCGTAAAGGCAGCAACAAAAGCTCGCTCGAGCACAAAACCGCCGCTCGAGCGGAGAGACCAAAACCTGGGCAAAATTTCAAAGCTTAAAAACACAACCAACTAATTCCCAACTTGCCCAACACAACCCAAAACTCTAAAACAAAGAGTAAGGGATAGAAATGAGGATAAGACAACAACGAATCTGCGAAACTGAGTCCAGATTATAGTTATACAACAACAGGGAATACCGGGATCGCTATAACCTCCCCCCCTTAAAGAATTTCGTCCTCGAAATTAAAGATACATCAAAACACAAAGCCAAATGATCATAGAGCATTCAACAACCGAACCCCAAGGAAAGAAATTACTTTCAAAACAAGCCTCCGACTCACTCTACCAAGGAAAAGACCAACCAAGGGAACACATTCTAAATAACACCACCTTAGGTGCGCAAGTCTCAACAAACCAAACCTCCCCCGAAACAATTCACCAAAAACCGACTAGTGCTCCAAGCTTAGTCACTACTCAACAACACGACTAAAGCAAATCTTAAAGTAGATAATAAGAAAACATTTTCTTGTTCAAGAGGCATTTCTCAAAGATGTTTAAATTTTCAACGTTAACGTTCCAGGATAAATCTTGCATTTTCCATACGAAAACTCAAAAGCTTTGTAAACATTTTTCACAAATACGCTGTTACCCAAAACGCAGAGTTATCCACAGTTTATTTGCCCAAAAGAGTAATATGGAATTCTTAAAAAGAGAATCCTTGAATTAAATCAACTTTTCAACAACGCATTTAGATGACCCCAAACACTAGGAAAATTTTGTTTTCCATTTCTTTCCAAATTAACACTATCAACAACCATCACTCACGTAGTGATGACACAACCAACATGAAACACAACATTTCTATAATGATAATTAATAGAAATAACAACCGTACTATCAACACATAAGGTATAAGAAATTCATGGTTTTGCAATTTTATCCCGCCTCCCTTTACTTAACCACTTTATAATCATAAACACGGCTCAGAAACACACAAATGATACACATTATAGTGCTGTATCAACATCAAACTAGACACCATACATTCATAATGTATAAAAAGCCAATCATTCACAATGATCAATCAATACATATATTAGATGTATTATTCCAACCGTCAGACTCAACGACAAAACATGTTCGATTAATTTCAGTTTTCCTTAATCAACATACAGAGTCTACAACGAACGAGACTAAACTCAAGGTGACCAATGCCACCCCAACACCCGATACCAACAAGCTGACTAGTCAACTCAATAAACTCTACACTCAGTAATCCACACACTGATGTGCTACTCAGACCACTAACCCCAACCACAGAGTTCTCTACACGAACCACAAATTTTGGAATCTCATCGGATTTCCTAAAATTTAACCGCCTCAACATCGCGTCTAAGGGAATCACCATCCCCCGCCATGGTTATCTAGCAAGCCTGCTCACTTTCTTGACTGAAGACCGACATGGTCAACCTCAATCACAACATCCCGAATACGAAGGACTACTTTGACCCACGCTATACTCATTACTTTAGAACACGAATTGCTCTTAATTCAAAGAATGCTGGCAGCATCCACTCATAACCCACACCCAACAATGGATAACCAATCACAATATGAACACTACCCCTATACAACCAAGGGGGTCACCACGGACTCACTATCTAGCAAGGCCCAACACACGAACCAGCATACAGGTACCATTCCCACTAACTCGAGATACAAATCTCACGTTCCCTCGAACATTCTCATATAGTCTTGCCAACACCGCGCAACTCTCGAAACCATCCCATCTAACACATTCAACCGTACTAGGCAAAACCTCCTTATTTTGCAAGCTTTCTTACTCCTACACCGAATCCTCCAATAACTCATAGGGTCCACTCGTTACTCTATATATTACTTGTCACTCATCTCGAGAGTACCATCAAGAGGCCCGGCCTCCGTGCTAAACCACTAGTCCACACTACCGCTAGGCAACCATCATGAACCAAACCCCGACACCGTCACAAGTCGCCGATAGGGCTTCCAAAGATTCACTCTTCTAACTTTCCAGAGGGGTAAAAGTCCTCGCCTCCCTCGTCATTAACCCACATCTTCATCCGCAAACACCATACCACTGTGACTCCACCCACGGGTCACACTCTAACCATGGGCTATATACCCAATTAACGCTTCTGATAATATCCTCTGACTTGACCAGTGCTAAGGTACGAACTTATCACATTCAATCCAAATAAAGAAATTTGAAAACTTAGGGAGACATCCATTATACTACAGCCCGAGGTATAGTACCAGTTACTCACAACACATCGCTCCCGATACAACAATCACAACCTTATATAGGGATTGACATCCCTTCACTTGAAACGGCCAATCAGTACACCTGCAATCTTGACAACGTTACTTACCACGAAGGTACGAGTCCAACCTTGACAAAATTATGTGCCATGCCCCCGTAGGACACCATATTAAATACGTGTTACATCTAGTATTAATCGTACACTTCACATCCTCTCAAGTTCACTCGACAGTAGATCAAAAGCTATACCACGCACAAAACTTTAAATGGGTAGTACCCATGTAATTCCACACACTCGGCAAGTAAAACAGTTCTCGCTCCAATATTACCTTGGCTAGGACACGTACCCCTCGGTGGTTCTTCCAAATTTTGAAAACATGGCTCTCTAGCCCTCATCCTCCCCAAATCAAATCACAAGCATAAATTTTTTTTTTGCAACTTTATACATTAATAAAATTTTAGAGCTACGACATGCTCCAATTCACCCACTCTAGAGAAATTAACAAACAAAGCATATATGTATATATATAGATAAACAAACAGTTTAGATGTTTCAACCTTCCCAAAACACATTGGTTACACAACGGAACCCAATGATCACAAAACAATAATCCACTGATTACAAAACGGATTAGTCAAAACAAAACCATCCCATCAGTATTACTACTACTACCGTCCCTTGTTGGACCGCCGAAGTTGGTCATCCCCGAACATAAGGCAACCTACGAGCTTACAAGTCACGGACAAGACCCACTGGTATGCCCCCTCTGCCCACACTTGGAACAACTACAAACTTCCCTAGCTGGGGCTTGGGAACTCGACTCTACTGAGGCTCTCGCAATCTGGCCTGCTAGTCCCCCAAAACGATACTGTTCCTGCCCAGTCGAAAGAAACTGAGCCTGGCTAGGTTGCAAAACCCCTAAAGAAGCTCCCGACTGAGTACAGAAACGTCGAATATGACCCGGCTGATTACACACCCAACAGGTAGGCGGTGCCTGAGCACGAGATTGGTTCAGAGTCTGGGCTGATGAAGACCCCAACAACTGCCTCCCCACTGAGCATTTAATCGGTCCGAAACCCGACTGGTTGGATGATCCTGGTGGTACAACTACTGGTTGAACTGCTAACCCCACCCCTTTCTTCTGTGGGCAAACTGAAACCCTGTGGCCCAGCAGACCACATCTGAAACAAATGATGCCCCTCTGCTTATTTTCCCCCGAACCCAAATCTGACACTGGAAGGGCAGTTCTAGCCCGTCCTTCCTGTTGCGAGTTTAAAACCCTCTGCCTCTTAAAAGGCCTACCAACACCCTGAGTCACAGGAGTCGCCGAGATGGCTTCCTCCCCACTCTGCCCCATTGCTAGCATTGCAGCCTCTACATGGGCGGCCGCCTCAACAAGCGCCCTATATCTTTTATGCCAAGACCCCGCTATCCTTACACGGATGTCGTCACGCAGCTTACTCTCAAACTCGAAACAACGTAAGTACTCCGTCTCCACCAATTCTGGAGCAAACCTCGACAGATTAGCAAACCATCTTTCGAACCGCACCAAAGGTGTAGTACCTTGGCGTAATTCCACAAATTGTTTCCGCAGCTCTTCCTGAGCGGAAGGAGGGAAATCGCAACTTCCTCGCCTAGGCATCCTAGTAAAAGTAACGGAGACACGTTAGCACACTCATACATGTGCCGAAGCTAAACACTTACATCCTAACACATGGATAACTGTAATTCACTCCACATAAGCACATAAACATGTAAGCACTTATGAATTTCATTTCCAGATAATGATAGTCCCGAGGCGTTACTAGAGTTCCGATCAGAAACAGCATTGATCAAGTGCCTTTCCAACAGGACTCCCAGAAACCCAAGGATCCAATCAACATCCAAGAAACTACATTCCATACCCAAATAGTCACATAAACATGTTATCACAAAAGTACATAACATTACGTCTAAGTCTCTAACAAGCGAGAGAAACCCATTGTGATACTAATCACTTCCCACGTACCCAAAGTATTCGAACCCAGTACGCTCTGATACCAAGTTGTAACGCTCTCAAAATAATAGCTTTAAACCCATTAAATAAGACATGCATTGATATTCAAAAGGTCCACATTCTTTCATTTAACAGAGTTTCATTACAAAAAGTATTACATGTTAACAACAAAAGCAAATGCCCTATGGGCTTACAGCTTTCCAAGTTAACACTTGGTTACAACAAAAGAGTACTAACTCAAACACGTTAAGCCCTTGGCTTGAATTTACATGTAATACATCAAGTAAAACAACAAAAAGTCCGCCTCTGGCCTCCCAAGCTACGTCCTTGGAGGTGGCATGCTACCTGTACCTGAAAATGATATTCCCATATAGGGTGAGCCACAGCCCAGTAGAAATACACTAAACCAACCATGAACAATGACTAAAAGATTAGCAACTGATAGACGGTCAACACTGACACTTCCATTTACATCTCCCTACGTTTCCATGACAGCCAAGTCTATGTTACAATTCACTTCTCGTTTTTGTTCAACTTTGAGTTTGAAAACAAGGCTCAGTACTCTGGCCAGAACATTTGATGAGATTATAGTTCATCACTAGAACACTTTCGAAATCCAAGGTGGATACACATTATTTTGTTGTATCAATAACACATAAACTACTCCCATACTTCGCAAACAATGATGATATACATTTTAGTGCTATATCAAATCAAACAAACTTTTCAATAGATAAGCATATGAGCTATATCACTACTACAACAGATAAGCATATGAGCTGTATCAACATTCCGATAGATAAGCATATGAGCTGTATCAACACTTCAACCGATAAGCATATGAGCTATATCAACACTTCAACCGATAAGCATATGAGCTATATCAACATTCCAACAACCGGTTTAGAGGTACATCCCCCATCTTCCCCTAAACCATTAACCGGTTTAGAGGTACATCCCCCATCTTCCCCTAAACCGTGGAGTACATCCCCCATCTCCTCCCATACACAAGTAATGCATATAAACACAGAATCACATATGCAATCAATCAATACATAAAATTAATGTATTCTATCAACCAACATGCTCTATGACACATCCAATTGATTAGTTTTAGTTTGCCTAATCATCAAGCATTGTCTACAACAATCAACACTACCCTCCACCGGTAGCCCAAAGCAATTATTTCTAAGCAGGAAATAAATGCACAATGGATATTTAATCGACATTTCAATTCGGTGAGTGATAAATAATTCAACTACACCCTTTAACCCCGTGCACTCCCAATCTCAGCAATTCCATTTCATTTCCTCATTTCCCACAATTAATTATCTCAATTAATTAAACAATGTAATTAGGTCATTTTCCATAATTATCATTACCACCCTTAGGTCCCATTTTCATCAATGATTCAACATTTATTCCATTTCTCTATACCAAACATGCATCTAGGTTTATTACAAATAAAACCCCAACTTTTGTAAAATAACACAAATGGCCCAAACTTTCACAAAATTACCAAACCAACCCCAACATCTCAAATTACCAAAATTTAAAGACAAAATCCATAGAGAGGAGTAGGATATCCCTACCTCAAATTCAGAGCTACAAGGGAGAAGATGAGTAAAAACTCAGAAGTGCTCCAAATCCCAAATTTCTCAGATCTCAACAAAGCCCTCGACGATCAACACACTTCTTACAAAGGCCCAAGGTGAAGAAAACACTCTAGGTAGATCAATCCTAAGAGAGAAGTTCGGTTTTAGAGTGAGGTGCTCTCCAATGGAGGTTTTGAAAAAGTAAGAGAGAGAAAGGAAATCAAAAAGTGATCAAAAAGGTGATTTCACGAACTGATATAAAAGCAGGTCCGCTCGAGCGTACAACACCCCGCTCGAGCGTACAGACACAAGTTCACGCTCGAGCGTCCAAAGATCCGCTCGAGCGCCGGGTGCACTCTCCCAGAATTTTCTGCAGACGACCAAAATGCTGAGAGAAGGAAATTCACGCTCGAGCGTCCAAACTGCCGCTCGAGCGTAAAGGCAGCAACAAAAGCTCGCTCGAGCACAAAACCGCCGCTCGAGCGGAGAGACCAAAACCTGGGCAAAATTTCAAAGCTTAAAAACACAACCAACTAATTCCCAACTTGCCCAACACAACCCAAAACTCTAAAACAAAGAGTAAGGGATAGAAATGAGGATAAGACAACAACGAATCTGCGAAACTGAGTCCAGATTATAGTTATACAACAACAGGGAATACCGGGATCGCTATAACTTCAAACTCCTTTATTACATGACAAAACTTATACTCTCTAGTTCCATCAATGCTACCATATTTCTCTCCTATAGTTTCTAAATGTTTTTCATTTGACATTTTCTCAAAATAACATTTTCACCTTTACATAATATCCTCATCCTTCACTAATACCCTCGAATCCTCACTTTTTATACACTTGACTTTTTCAGAATCTTTTGTTTTTCTTCCTCTCAATTCAACAAAGTTTGTAAATATTTTTTCTCTTTTTAATAGAGATGATCTAATAGAGATGATCCAATACTTGGATGATGTTGAAGCAATGTCTTTCCTAGCCCGTCTAAGAGCTCGGCCCAAGTTTGTGAACATTTTGGACAAAGTTCGTGTGGAACTCAACCCGGTCTAAAGAGGTTGGTGTGATTATGTTAAATTTGTAATATATTATCTTAAGAGATGTGAGTGTAATTTATCCGATATGTTTTGATTTACGAATAGAAATATATAATTTATAAAATATATCTAAAACAACAATTATAATATGTATAAGAAATGTATCAAACTCTAAGATTGATTACTTAATTAGTCATTTTATGCCTTTTGTTTTATTTAGTCATTGAAATGAGATAGAATGACATAAAAATGGTCATTTTTTGGTCTCCCATCTAGAATCATTATTCCCTTATAATAATAAATGATTATTCCATTTATAATAAATTTTGTCTTAATAAATCATTAAGACAAATAATAATTTTTAATGACATTAAAAATATATTTCAATTACCAATTCTCATAAACTAGAAGCATCAGCGGTTATATGAATTTCATAATATGACATTAACAATTCTCAATTATATGAATTTCAATTCTCATAATTTTATTCTTAATTACAAAAAAATTCTTTTTATTAGCAAGCAAAAAATAAAATTTCCAATTCAACAAATATAGGTTGGTTTATTCACAATTCAAAATTCCAAACCCTAATTTCAAAAAATATAGACAGGATTCACTATTCACAATGCCAAAAATATAGACACGATTCAAAATTCAAAACCCTAATTTCTGAAACCACAAGCATAATTTCTGATTTCACAATTCAAAACCCTAACATTTTATGATTTCATAATTTCATAACCACACATTTAAAACCTTAACACATTTCATAATTCAAAACCCTAACACATTTAACCATACGTTTCATAATTCAAAACCCTAACACATTTATGATTTCATAACCCTAATTTCTAATTTCATAATTTATGATTTCACATTCAATTGAAAACCCAACAAAATTTTCACAATTCAAAACCACAACATTTTTTACCAATTCAAAACCACACATTCACATTTTCACAAACACAATAAACACATAAAATTCAAATGAGACAGAGAGAGATAGATGCCATACCAACGAGAGAGAGCAACCCACGGACAGAGAGAGAGCAAAGAGAGAGAGAGTGAGAGCAGAGAGAGTCTGAGAGTAGAGGGAGAGCGAGAGCGAGAGTGAGAGTTTGAGAACAGAGGGAGAGCGAGAACGAGAGTCTGAGAGCAAGAGTAAAAAAAAACGTACGTGTAAAAAACGTGATTACAAATGAGGGGGCTTGGGGGTTTTATATAAGTTGTAAAACCGTGGTTGCAATCCACGCTTTCATTTGTCAACAGTGAAAGCGTGATTGTGAATCACGTTTTCTTAACAAAACAAATGCACAGTGAAAGCGTGATTGTGAATCACGTTTTCTTAAGAAAACAATATGCACAGTGAAAGCGTGGTTTGGAACCACGTTTTCTCCACAAAACAAAACATGTAACGCCCTCCCTTAAAATAATAACATTAAACCCATCAGATAAGACAAGCATTTACATATAAACTAACCACATTCCTTTATTTCATTGAGTTTCATTACATAAGTATTACATGTTAACATCAAAACAAAATGCCCTACGGGCTTACAGCTTTCCAAGTTAACACTTGGTTACAACAAAAGAGTACTAACTCGTTTACACATTAAGCCCTTGGCTTGAAGTTACATGTAATACATCAAAAGTAAAACAACTACGCTATGTCCGCCTCTAGCCTCCCAAGCTATGTCCTTGGAGGTGGCATGCTTCCTGTACTTGAAAATGATATTCCCATATAGGGTGAGCCACAGCCCAGTAGAAATACACTAAACCAACCATGGACAATGACTAAAACATTAGCAATTGATAGTTGGTCGACACTGATACAATCACATAAATTACATATTTATGTCAACGACTTACAAGTCCCAATTACTTTTCATTTTCCCTTTTTCAACAGATAAGCATGCTAGCTCTATCATCATTTCCACAGATATGTATAAAAACTATATCTCACATTCAGATAAGCATAAAAGCTATATCCACATTCTCAACAGATATGTATATCAACAATATCCACAGATAAGCATACAAGCTGTATCCACATTCTACAACAGATATGTATATCAACAATATCCACAGATAAGCATACAAGCTGTATCCACATTCTACAACAGATATGTATATCAACAATATCCACAGATAAGCATACAAGCTGTATCCACACTTCACAAAGATAAGCATATGAGCTCTATCTTCACTTCTCTAGACAAGCATATGAGCTCTGTCTACGGAGTTCATCCCCTATCTCCTCCCAATACCTATCCGGTTTAGAGCTACATCCCCTATCTTCCCCTAAACCGCGGAGTACATCCCCTATCTCCTCCTCTACACATAACGTATATAAACACATTGGTTCTATATACAATCACACAATACACACAATTAATGTATTCTATCAACCGTCAAGTTCCATGACACATTCCATTGATTAGTTTCCGTTTACCTAATCATCATGCATTGTCTACAACAATCTCGACTATCCTCCACCGATAGCCCAAAGCAGTTATTTCTAAAACAGAAAATAAATGCACAAATGGATATTCAATCAACATTTCATTTCCTCATTTCTCACCAATTAATTATCCCAATTAATTAAACAATGTAATTAGGCCATTTTCCATAATTACCATTTCAACCCTTAGGTCCCATTTTCATCAATGATTCAACAATCATTCCATTTCTCTATGCCAAACATGCATCTAGGTTTATTATGAATAAAACCCCAACTTTTGTAAAATTACACAAAAGCCCCAAACTTTCACAAAATTACCAAACCAAGCCCAACATCTCGAAATACCAAAATTTAAAGACAAAACCCATAGAGAGGAGTAGGTTATCCCTACCTCAAATTCGGACTCCCAAAGGAGAAGACTACAAAACCCAACGTGCTCCAAAACCCGTGATTTTCAGATTAAAATGTAGCCCTCGACGATCAACAACCTTTTTGTAAAGGCCAAAGGTGAGCAAATCACTCCTACTAGATCAAAACCTAGAGAGAAGGTAGTATCTAGAGAGAAAGACTCAACAATGGTGTTTTTGGAAAAGTAAGAGAGAGAAGAGAAAGTGAAAAAGTGATTTAAAGAGTCACAAATTCGGGACTTTAACCCAGGTCTCCGCTCGAGCGTAAAACACCCCGCTCGAGCGGCCACTCACAGACTTCCGCTCGAGCGGCCAACCGCCCGCTCGAGCGCAGAATGCACTCGCCCAGCACTTTCGCAGAACCAGGCCTCCGCTCGAGCTCCCAACCCTACGCTCGAGCTCACAACACTGCACAACAAGATACTGGATGGATGTATTCCCCGCTCGAGCGCCAACACCTCCGCTCGAGCGGACAGGCCAAAAAATCTGGGCAACTAGTTTTGGTTTCTAAACTCAACCAACCTGAAACAAACCTGCCCAACACATCCCATAACTCAAATACTAAGTAAAAAGGATGCAAACAAGATGATAGACAACTACCAACATCCACGGACACATGTCCGGATCACGGTATAACAAGGGTAAACCCGGGATCGCTATAAAACAAGCACAGTAAAAGCATGGTTTGAAACCACATTTTCTGAAGAAAACAAATTTTCCTTAAAAGCGTGGTTTGTAACCACGCTTCCTTAATTAAAAGTGTGGTTTGTAACCACGCTTTCACTATTTCACAAATTTTCTGCTACAAACAGTGAAAGCGTGGTTTGTAATAGCGCTTTAGCCTAGTTTGGGAATTCCGTCCAAACTAGGCCTAGCTTGGGAATTAAGATGGTAATTTGGCTTAATATGGGAAAAGCCTCCAATAAAAGGGATGCAAGCACAGAATCCTATTAACTAGCCTACCTTCCTATTGTTTTAGTCCACTTTATTTCCTCTAGTTCTGGAGTCTTTGGTCTGGAGTTCTGTTTAGTAGCTAGCTTTTCTAATATCTTTTCTAGTTGTGTTTTTTACCTCTTCCCGCCAAGAAAGAACTAAGAGTCCCTTGATGACCCCCCATTTTCAAGACAAAAAAAGTAGAAGCGGGAATTCACCCTACCTAGTCAAGTCAGCTGTCACGACCCAAACCCGCCCCTATAGGTTTAGCATCGTAACTGGCCAGTAATCCAGGGATTACCGAAGGCCTCTGAGACAGATTAACATAATATTAGGGGCTAGCGGAAGCAAATAACAATATACAACATCCATTGAGCCGTGCAGACTTATATGAGACAGAAAATTTTAAACTTTTTATATACATATATACACATTATCTTCAAGTCATTATATATATATATATACATATTAGACATGTAACGCCCTCAAAAATATACATAATACCCATCATTCAGACATGCAGTAATATAAGAAAATCAACGCCTTTCCATTCATCAGAGTAGTTCTTACAATAGTATTATATGTTAACAACAAAAGTAAGTGCCCTACGGGCTTACAGCTTTCCAAGTCAACACTTGGTTACACAAAAGAAGAGTACTAACTTTATACAAAATAAGCCCTTGGCTTGATATACATGTAATACAAACAAAAATAATCAAAAAGAGTCTTCAACTCTCATAACTATCCAAGCTATGTCCTTGGAGGTGGCATGCTACCTGTACCTGAAAAATAATGTCTCATATAGGGTGAGCCAACGTCCAGTAGAGATATGTTAAACACAATATGAGCAGTAACTAAGACATTAACAATTGATAAATGTTTAACTCCCATAAATCAATTCATAAAACCATTTCCATTACATGACCACTATGTCTATGTTTCATTTCATTTTCCATTTCTCAAATTCATACCCATGGCTCAGAACCTGGCCACACACTCTAAACGAAATAATAATTCATATTAAACGTTTCCCAGTTCGCAATAGATAAGCATACAAGCTGTATCAACACCTCCACAGATAAGCATATGAGCTATATCAACACTTCCATAGATAAGCATATGAGCTATATCAACACACTAACTGACAAGCATATGAGCTGTGTCAGTGGAGTCCATCCCCTATCTCCTCCAAAACAACATCCGGTTTAGAGGTCCATCCCCTATCTTCCCCTAAACCGTGGAGTACATCCCATATCTCCTTCCATACACACAACGTATATACACAAAGGTCATATACACAATCAATCAATACATACCGTTAATGTATTCTATCAACCGTCATACTCTATGACACATCCACTTGATTAGTTTTAGTTTGCCTAATCATCATGTATTGTCTACAACAATCAAAACTACCCTCCACCGGTAGCCCAAAGTAATTATTTCTGGACAGATAATAAAAGCTCTAACAGATAAAATATCAATGTTTTCAAGAGTGAGTGATTAATAAATCCAACTCTACCATTCTACAATATAATGAGCCAATTTCATTATTTCCAACTCAATTCCAAATAACAACAATTTTTCTAAATTAATTATACCAATTAATTTATACAAAAAAATTAGGGTTTTCTACCCCATTTCCCAATATAGACCCAAGAGTCCAAATATCAACAACCAACAACAATATCATTATTTTGAAACCCAAAATATACATTTCAGAATCAAAATAACAAACCCCCTTTTTATACATTTTGAAACCCTAGATCTCACAATTAGACCATGTAACAAAGTGCCCAAAAATCTAGGTCAAAACCCATTAGAGTGAGTAGGAATCCCTACCTCAAAAGATGAAACCCAAAGAAGGAGATGACGAAAATGAAGATGCTCCAAATCACAAATTTCGCGGATCAAAAGATAGCCCTCGACGATCAACAATCTTTTTGTAAAGGCCAAAGGTGAGGAAACAACTCCTACTAGATCAATACTTAGAGAGAAGTGGAGGTTTTAGAGAGAGAAGCTCTCAAATGGCATTTTTGAAAAGTAAGAGAGAGAGTGAGGATGTAAAAAGTGACTTGAAAATGCCCAACAGCCTTCTGATGTATGACAGGTCCACTCGAGCGGAAAACACAACGCTCGAGCGTCAAAAACAAAGTACTGAGTTCGCTCGAGTGTAGGAAGTCCCGCTCGAGCTCCAAGACACAAGAATAAAGTACATCCGCTCGGGCATGAAATCCAGTCCGCTCGAGCGCCAATAAGTCCGCTCGAGCGCGACCCGCTCGAGCGTAGGAAATTCGCTCAAGCATAGAAATCACACCTGCAGAAGTTTTGCAGAGCACGAAAATACTGGGAGTGTGCAATCTCCGCTCAAGCGCTAGACGACCCGCTCGAGCGGAACGACCAAAAACCTGGCAACAAGAAATTAGACCAAGGCTCAACCCACCTGCTCGAAACATGCCCAACACATCCTAAAACTCAATCAAATGGAATTAAAGGACGATAACAAGGTAGACACAACTACCAACTCCACGGAACCGAGTCCGGAATGCAACTGAACAGAAAAGGGAATATTGGAATCGCTATAAGACAAAAAGGGACTTAGCCCTATTTACAAAATACACAAGACTTGTTCAACCAAACACGAAAAAAAAACTTAAACTTTAAATCACATAGCCATAATCACTTGACATATCCGGAACCTCCACGGGAGGCACATAGGTTGGCTGAAAAAAATAGATTCTAGGCAGATGCCTCTAAGCCTGGTCACGCGCCTGATCACCTACATACATAAATAATACAGTGAGCTAGAGCCCAGTGAATAATAACAGAGTAAAGGGTTTTAATGAATGAGTTCGTACAGATTCAGAAATCATAATTCAGTTTCGTATCAAATTCATAATTTGTCCAGATCATATACAGAAATCATAAGTCATGCTTAAGCATACGTGATACATCCATTAGCATTAACAGAGCAAATACAGAACAGATGCAGACATGTGAGGGTTACGAATAACCAGTTCCATAAAGGAACCTCCGGATCCGGGTAACAGAGAATAAACACGTTGAGCCCCATGATGGAGCCTCCGGTACAGGTAACAAAGTGCAGACATATTAAGTTCCATGATGGAAGCTCCGATACCGGGTAACAGCCAACAGATATCACATGATGCTAAGGATATCACGAATACATATCAGAAATTGGACAATCATTTATTGTATAGAACATATCATTTCAGAAAACAGATCTTAATTCATCACACAGAAAATAAATAAAGTTGAACATAGCTTTACTAAGTTATTACTCACAGATAGCTGCAGAAGCAAATCAGACAGACTGGACATATCAGATAAATCAGGCAGAAAATGGCGCGTGACCTACATAAGCACATAACATAAACACATTGAAATACAATATTACTCCCTTGATCAAACTTGACTTTTCTAGTCTTTTTCCGTCTAAATAGTCCGAAGTTCTACTACGCTTATTCTTTCTCATTCAAATAAATCGGGTTCTTATTTCACATATTATTTCATTACTAAGCCCTTCTTTTCCAAATAGATTGATCTTTTACTTGGCTTCTTAAACAATTACCACCAAATCAATGATTCATTCTTTAACTAACTAATCTATGTTGATTGGTAGCTTATTAATCTTTATTGAGTCATAAATCATGTCTAGAATGCTTTGGAAAGAGATGAGAATAAAAATGTGAACCAAAATGAAATTTCCCAAAATATACTGAAAATGGAGTCTTCGCTCGAGCGCCACTTTGGTCGCTCGAGCGGACTGTAAAATTTGAAAAACTTCTGAGAGCTCAATTTTTACGCTCGAGCGAGACTTTCCTTGCTCGAGCGGACAGCGTAAATTCTGAAATTTTCAGAATTGCAATTGAAGTTCAAATTTGATATTCAAAGCCTCAAAACATGTATTTTTGGTACACAAAAATGGAGACCCATTGTATAATTTAGTAAACACTTTCAATTAGAAATCGTTCATTCAAAATCATGCTCTAATTGTCCAAATTTAGTTTTAACTCATCTTCTTTACATCAACCCACAATTCTAAAATATAAATTAGACTTCCCAACCTGTTGAAATCCCATGATATATGTAATACAAATAGATCCAATTTTATTATTAATAACAAAATCAACTTAACTATGAATTACACAAATCAATTTCTTAGAAATTCAACTTAACTCAATTTTTAACCAAGAACTTAATTTATAATCATGGGTGTTCTAAAATGTATCTAAATCGAATAAAATTCTTAAATTACATCACATGCATGGATTAAATAAAAATCTAATTATAAAAGCAAAACTTTAGGATTGATTCCAATTTTCCATAAACTTGATTTTCTTAAAACATTTCATTTGTCTCTTCAAAATATGAACTTGAATGGCTCAATTCCCTTAAAACTCATGTATTACAAGAAACACTACAAAATCAAATCAAAACAATTAATTTTCCAAATTAATTTCCACAACTGTGAGTCTACTTAATTTCTTACTTAAAACCTTATTTCCTACAAAATCCATGAGACTAATTCTATAACCTTCATAAAGATTCATTGATGCATGTAAAGATGAAGTCCAAATTCATGAGGGATAACACAAATTAAACTTACTTGGTAAATTTTCCCAAACTCGTTTCCTTAATCTCAAGCTCAGCTCAATTTATTTTAACCTCAATTTAATTCATAATCATAGATGTTCCATAACATATATTTAAATTTTGAATAAAACTCTTTCATTATATTGCATGCATGGGTTGGGGGATCAAAATCGAATCAATGTCTAATTTTTCATAAATTGAACATAACTCCATTTATTCATCATTTTGCTAACTTCTTCTATTTACATGAAATTGAACCCAAGTTAACAAATTTAAGAAATCATAATTCGTACCCTTGGTCCTAACTTGATTTTACATGCAACCCAAATCTAAACAATTTATAATTGATCTACAAAGCTTTATTTTTAATTCATTCAAAATTCATGATGTATGTATCATTAGAGCATTAAACTTGTAAAATTTATTCATGCATGTAACAATGAAGCTTAGTTTCATGTAAAATTACAACATCAAACCCCCAATAATTAATTTCTAATTTATTTTCCATAACCATCCACATGCATTTAACCCATTTCAAATTAATTTCCATAGTCTTATACTTAAGCTAATTTTTCTTCATCTTCTTGCCATTGATTCCAATTTCATCCTTAATTTCAAGTATAATGTAAAGATTCTACACATTTAACATAAATTCCATACCTTAGTTGAATCCCTTCTAATTCTCCTTGGATTCCTTCCAAAAACTTAAGCCTTCCTTTAAATTTTCTTGAACTTTTCTTGCTTTTCTTCTTTTTTTTTGCTCCTGCCAGCAACTCTCTCTCTCTCTCTCTCTCTCTCTCTCTCTCTCTCTCTCTCTCTTTCGGCAACAAAAACAGAGCTTCCTTTCCTTTCCTTTGTTTGTGTTTTTCTTGAGCTTCATCAGGTTATACACTCACACACACACCTCACTTCTTTGTCATCAACACAGCACACGTGCACTCTTCTTTGATTTACAGCACATCACTCACATACACACACCTATACATAGATTTCTCAATACACCCATACCCATTTACACCCCCAATTCTAATTTTGTCCATAATTCAATTTTTGTCTAGGATTAATTTAATTAGCATCACTTAACCTTAATAAATTTGATTAGCATAAAATTAGTTAATTACAACTAACCTCAAATCCCATATAATTTAATTAGTCAAATTGACTTCCATTAGAGCCTAATTAAATATATTTAAATTTATCAATCCAAATCAGATTTTAATCAAACTCTCGAAAGGCTCCAAATTTCCATCACTTAAGTTACATATTCAAATTGGACACCCTATAAATAAATTTAATTCGTAATAATCACAATTCTCAATCTTTATAATTTAATTAACTTAATTTTCTCCAATTCAGATCTAATTAATCGAATCTCAATTTTACTAAACTGAATCGAATATTTAATTAAACTCCCAAATGGGTCCGTAATTGAGATTTAATTGATTCAACTTCCTAACCTCACTTCCTTAAGCCATTTGGAGCCTTAATTTCCAATTTCAAAATCAATCTTTAATAGAATCATATATGAATCAATCTCCATAATTTTTGTGAATCCCAGGTTAAATTATAATACTTGGCATTTAAATTTCAAATTGTCTTAATTAATTAAGTACTAATCATTATACGTGATGGGGTTGTTACATCAGCAAAGCTCTACATCTTTTACTCTATCCCCTAAAGTGAGGAAAGAATAGATCAATATGTGATGTGAAAGTAGCATTGCTAAAAGAAAAACCAAGGCTTGAATTGGATTGGTGTACTCTCTTTACTTATAAAAGATAGGATGCAATAATGTGTACGACCTGTGAGAGGTGAAGTTCATTGGCTTGATAGTGGGCCGTGGTATCAGACAGAACATTGGCCTCCTTCTCACTACGGCTCGCTCTACCTTCTTTTAGCTATAGGCATGTCCAATCCGATAATAGTCCTCGGTGGGGTTTCCATGTTATGGACACTCCAACCACATTTCAACATGCTATTATGAAGACTATGGATGCACCGACTTCGAGTCATGCCTTCGACCGTTCAGCAAAGAATCAAGTATCTCAAAGGGGACTGTATGGTCACTTTGGATAGTAACACTTCTGTACATCCACCCCCCAATGTGACCACCCCTTTACTAGTGATCCACCATGGAGATAAGGATGTCTTCCTCTTAGGCTTCACCTTGGTAGAAGCTCGGATAGTACAATCTATCTTGGCGCTTGAGGAGGATCAATATATTGGTGCACCCTTTATTCTTATGATAAACAAACAAGGATAAATTCCTAATTTCGATCTGAGAAGGAGTGGTAAATAGGGAGTTACAAAGGTGCCAGAAGTCAACAACCATTTGTTAACCTTTAGGCTAGGATATCAAAAAACAAAGGAAGATTTGATGGCAAAGGCGATTGAAGCACGAGACAAGGCAAGGGAAAATAGAGAGGGTAGAAAATGCAAGCTCAAGTACAAACCCATCCAAGGAACCCTCAATGGGAATTTTGTTAAGAGGAGGAGAAGACTTCCCATTTTGTGGGTTTCTAGAAACTTGGGTTGATCATGCGACAAGGAAAAGATATTCGGGATTTGAAATTTTCTTTGATCACGAGCTCACAAATAGCGATGAAGATTTCATAGACCTAGATATAGACATTGGGCAAGATAGATACGATAATTCAAGCTAGGAAAACAAAGACTGGATAGACAATTTAAATAGTGTTGATATGAAGACTAGCTTGAGTACTAAGACTGGTTATGTTGACTCGAGGAATTTCAATGCCATGATGATGCTAGAAAATGGAACTTTTGAGAAAGACGTCGCCAAATACATAGTTGATGCAATAGAGGGTCAAGTGTAAAATTGGTCCATCAAAAAGTGTATTGTTTATAAGTCTAACAGCAAGTCTAGTAGCAAGTCAAGTAAGCCAGAATCCGGCCTGTCAAACTTTGACACATCCAATGACTTGTATAAACCTAGGGGTCGAGATTGAGTCTAAATTTTCTATTTATTTTGAGTTTGAGTCAGATGTAAGTTCCCCTGCTTCAATTAATGAAATGATGGATGATTCTGAGTATCCTGTAGTGCCATTAGTTAACAACATTGACCTCGCCAATTTTAAAAATGAAAAAGATTTCAAGAAAGAAATTCCTCAAAGCATAAAAGACTTAATTGAATGGGAAGAGGAGACGCGAGCTAAACCTGTCATGAACGAAATAATCTTAATAAACCTAGGCAATGAGGAAAATCCCCGTATGGTCCAAATTGGATCCACACTGTCTTCAGAGGAATGCGAGAGCCTAGTCTCCCTTGTAAGAGAATTTAAAGATGTTTTTGCATCCTATGAAGACATGCCTGGAATCAATCCTGAGATTTTACAACAAAAAATCCCCTTAGACTCTGAGGCTAACCCGTGAAACAAAAATTAAGAAGAGTTCGTCCAAATTGGGCCCTTAAGATTAAAGAAGTAACGAAACAAATCAATGCTGGATTTTTAATAGTATCGGAATATTCGACATGGCTAGCCAACATAGTTCCAGCCCTGAAGAAAGATGGCAAAATTAGAGTTTACATTGACTTTAGGGATTTGAATAAAGCCATGCACTTCTATCATTTATGGTTGGGTTTTCTAGATGCAATCAAATCATGATGGCATCGAAAGACAGAGAGAAGACAACCTTCACTACTCCATAGGGACATACTGCTATAGGATCATGTCGTTTGGACTGAAAAATATCAAAGCTACCTACCAGAGAGCCACTACCACACTATTATGTAGATGATATGATTGTCAAGTCGAAGGAAAGAAAAGGCCACTGTGCCACTTTGGAGAAATTCTTTGAGAGGATCCGTGAGTACAGACTAAGGTTGAATCCGTAGAAGTGCACATCCAAGGTAACAGTAGGGAAGATGTTGGGGTTCTTAATCACACAAAGGGGTATAGAAGTGGATCCTTCCAAGATTAAGGCTATTTTAGAAATGCCCCTACCAAGGACTGAAAACGAGGTGAGAAGCTTTCTAGGCAAGGTACAGTTCATAAGTCGACTCATTTCAAAGTTGACGTCAACATGTGAACCATTGTTCAAGCTTCTGAAGAAGGGAACCAGGTTCCATTGGGATGAAAGATGCCAATTCACCTTCAAGCAAATCAAGCATTACCTGCAAATTCCACCAATATTATCACCACCGGAGCCTGGGAGGCCCTTGACTCTATATTTATCAATGATAGATTCAACCATGGGATGTGTGTTGGCACAAGAGTAAAAAAAAAGTAGAAAAGGCCATCTATTTACCTTAGCAAAAGGTGTTGGACTATTATATTGGTGTGGGCCACTAGAAAGTTGCGACATTATTTGCTTGCCCATTTAGTGGTGTTGGTTTCAAGACTAGACCCTATCAAATATCTTTTCAAAAAACCAAAATTAACTGGTAGGCTAGCACGTTGGCTGCTACTTTTGGCTGAGTTTGACTTAAAGTAAGTCACTCGAAAGTCAATGAAAGGTAGGGCAGTAGCAAAATTTTTGGCTGGTCAGCTGAGCGGAGGGAAAAGATAGCTCAGAATATTTGTTCCCAGATTAAGAGATCATGTAAGTGATGGAAGAAACCTAGAAGTTATATTTTTATGGGGCTTCAAACCAAATTGGCTATGGGATAAGGGTTCTCCTTATTGCCCCTGATGAGTTACATGTCTTGTTAGCCTTCTCGCTCCATTTCGACATTTCAAACAACCAAGCAGGATATAAGGCATGCGTTGCTGGATTAGAGGCAGCCCTTGAATTAGGGGTAAGATGGTTGGACGTTGTTGGTGATTCAAATCTAGTAGTTTCACAAGCCAGGAAGGATTAGAAAGTCAAGAAAGAAAATATGAAAGTATATCACCATACCCTAGATTGTCTATTGCCAAGGTTTGAGAAAGTCATGTACACCCACATAGTTAGGGAGAATAGCCGTTTCGCTAATGTTTTGGCAACTTTGGCTTCTATGGTAGAAATCCTGGAAGGAATCAAAATTGAGACCAATCATCATAGAGCAAAGGTATGCGCCATCATACGAGATGGTCGCCACCGTAGAAGAAGTCTGAGATGGGCATCCTTGTTATTTCAACATTTGGAACTTTGTAGAAAAATGAGAGTATCCGCAAGGAGCAACAGAGAAAGATCAAAGGGCCATTCGACGTTTACCAACCCAATACATCTTGTGCAGGGTAGATTGTACAAGAGGGGTAATTTAGGAATGCACAAACAGTGTGTAGACGTAAAGGAAGGAGGCAAGATCATGGAATCAATACATGGAGGAGAATGCGAGGCACATGTGAATGGAGTTATGCTGGCTAAGAAGATCTTCATGCAAGGGTACTACATGGGCTACCATGGAGAACTTGCATATAGTTCATCAGAAGGTGCCACAAATGCCAAATCCATGTGAATCTCATGAATGTACCACTCTGGCGTCTGAATAACTTAACCTCACCTTGGCCTTTCTCTGTATAGGGAATTGATGTAATTGGGGCAGTCGTGCCAAAGGGATCAAATGGACATGAGTACATACTAGTGGTTATCGATTATTTTACCAAATAGGTTGAAGCAGCACCTTTTTCGGTCCTCAAATCCTCACATATGACCAAATTCATCCAAAATAATATCATCTACAAATATGGTGTGTCGGATGAAATTGTATCAGATCATAGCTCTCACTTCAAAGGAGAAGTAGCAGATTTGCTCGAAAAATATGGTGATATCAAAAGAACATAAAAACCATTCTACGAAAGACCATCGATATATACAGAGATTGAGTAGACAATTCGCGTTATGGGGATATCAAACACCGATCAAAACTTCATCTGGGGCAACTCCCTATTCTTTAGTCTATGGAATGGAGGTTGTCTTACCTATTTAAATTGAGATTCCTTCATTATGTGTACTGGCAGAATGTCAAATTGAGGAGGCAGAATGGCAAAAGGCTAAGTTCAAAGAATTGATGTTTTACGATGAAAGGAGGCTCCAAGCCTTATATCATGTTCAAGTTACAGTCGTTCAGATTTTGTTTCTCATATGCTCTCATATAATTCCATGCTATTCTCGAAGAATCTGCTTGCCAAATTGTTGCAAGATCAAAAAGGACTTCCATGCCTGGCTATATCTCTGTAAGTCCAAGAGTCTATCCCATCATGCCAGTCTTTAACAAAATCCATCCTTACCCAACCATGCCCAAGCATGGTATGAAATTGCCGAGTAAGAGGTGGAAGCTGCCCGTACCTTCAATTTGTCCATCAACTATATCTGGGAAAAGAAAGAAAAAGAAAAGAGAAATAAAAGAATAGAGAGATATGAGTTAAGTAGAAAAAGTGAGTTGGGGTGTGCTAAAAATAGAAAAGAGAGATAAAAGAATAAAGAAGTGTGAGATGAGAAACCAAGTGAAATGCGTGGTACCTAGAGCAATAATGGACTCCCACCAAATTCCATGGTCTTATTGGCATCGACTTTGTCCAAACCAATTAGGATCTCTACAAAGATCAATCCAACCAAGTTTGTCCTGTCCCTAACCTTCCTGGCCGCATTCACCAAGATAGGGGCGGATTACTCTACTACTTGGCATCGCTAAAAGATTGGGCAAATAAACAGATATATGGAACAGTCTGCTAAGAAACAACAACAAACCAGCAAGCATATCAGGCATGGCAATTTGATTCACTTCACGACAGGGCTCTCACCTTTCAAAGAAGCAATAGGGGCATTTTGATCAATCTTAGGTGGTTAGGATGTTTGATAGATGTCCTTTTCAAGTTGTAATTTTCATTTATGCTCTTGTTGAAACTTTGTATAAAGAGTCACTATCAGATTTAATAAAGAATGCACAATTAGAGGGAATCTGGTTAAAACTCAATTTCGTGAATTGTGGAAATATTTTTCCTGCACACATTTTGCGCAACAATATCTAAAAGGAAAGCCGGAGGAACACTTTATGGATCAATGCAAGTAGAATTCTTAAGGCATGCGAAGGCATCAAAAGAATGGGAGGGCCGACAGAACCTATCATTGTAGAAAAAGGGCTCTTCTCATCATCGTTATCATTGCCATCGTCAATAAAATTCACCACATAAGAGGTCATTAAAAAAATTTTCCCAAAGAAGAGGCCTCGAAATGTAGAAACACTTCCAAATCTGGACCAGATTGGAGTATAAAAATCTCGAGGCTTTAATCGTCTGATAGAAGTCTTGAAGGGAACTGTGATTGCATCGCAAGCTATTACACTTGTTCTTTTAGAACATAGATGGAACTAGTGTACATGAGCTGCATTCCCAGGAAAACACAAGATTAAGATATTTCCTTGAAATCTTGGATAAAAAGCCATGGAACCAGCTAGGCGGAGGCATCGTTTAGTATACCAAAATGGTCCTGGTGTAATTAACTAGTATCGAAGTCTGTATCCTCTCACATGCAAAGGCTAAAAGATCAAAGAAGGTAAGGATCCATGAAAAAATCGCAAAACTTTTGGATAAAGAGCTACACGGGCAGGGCACTTCAGTCATATTAGTTAGCAAAATGGAAGGTTTTGGTCACGATCATGAAATAACTTGGCCTCCTAATCTGAGCAAGATGAAAATAATAAGTTGGTTGGCATGAAAAATCAGGAGCTTCTTGATTACTTTAGTTTTGACACCCTCTGGACATCCTCAAGGTACATGTATATTCTAAACTCAAGCTTACACATTGGCACACCTTTTGAGCCACATCATTTTATTGGGCTCAAGTATCGACACGTCATTCAAGGCACATCATCTTAGCATTCTAGGCATTGGCACGCCTTTTGAGGCGCACCATAGACTAAAACTTAGGCATTGGCATGCCTTTCGAGGCACATCATAAACTCAAACTTAGGCATTAGCACACCTTTCGAGGCATATCATTATCAAACTCGGGCATTAGCACGCCTTTCAAGGCACCATCATTGACACGTCTTTTGAGGCATAATTATTTTGTCATATTTATGGCATTGTCACTGGCACACAAATCACTTGGCATGGCAAAAATATTACTCAAAATCACATTTGACATCATGACATAAAAACTGGCAAATTCTGGCACCAACTTGGCAAACACCTGATAAACCTTGACAAATTCTGATACATTTTGGCAAAAATACTTGGCACCATTTAATACATTATGGTAAACTTGGAACCACTAGGTATCACTTGGCACCCATTTAAACCTGCATGTATTGACCATGTGAGTATGGAAAGGCACCACTTAGCATTTAAAATTCTCACGTCTTGCCAATACAAGCACAGAATAACATTTAAACCCCCATGTTTTGTCGATGCGAGCATAGAAAGGTGCCACTTGGCATTTAAAATTCCCACGTCTTATCGATACAAGTATGGAATAGCATTTAAACCCCCATGTCTTGTCGATGCAAGCATGGAAAGGCACCACTTGGCATTTAAACCCCATGTATTGCTGATGCGAGCATGGAAAGGGCACCACTTGGTATTTTAAACCCCCACATCTTCCTGATGCGAACATGGAAACAACATGAAATAAACCCCCATGTCTTGCCAATTCGCACATGGAAAAGGAACTACTTGGCATTTTAACTCCCACGTCTTGCCAATGCAAGCGTGGAAATGGCATCAAACAAACCCCCATGTCTTGCTGATGCGAGCATGGAATGACACCTAATAAACTCCGCATCTTGTCGATGCGAGAGTGGAATGGCATTCATTAAACCCCATGACTCGTCGATACGAGCAGAGGATGGCATCACCTGGCATTTAAACACCTCTATGACTCGTTGATACAGGCATGGGAAATCACCATTTGGCTCTTAATGAAACCATGACTCATCGGTACGAGCATGGAATGACATACAATAGCATACCCTTGCCTCGTCGAAATAGGCATAGAATGGCATACCTTGGCATCATAATGGCATCCCTCCAACCACATAGCAGTGTGCTTTACTATTTGGAATAGTTTTATCTAGAAAAAATTTGCAGGATTGGCACAAACCTGGAAAAGAATGGAAAGGAACTTGGCATAGGTACGACAAGGTGAGTACGACAGATAACGTCTGCTCTCGTCCCTTTACAATGCATGCTTGAATGAATGCTTGAGTTCCTGTTGCACACACTCCCTCACATATATTTTTGCACAACTGCCCCCAAACTACACTAGTCTGATTCCTTGCAATTAAGGATATGTAGGTGACCTGTGGGTTCGATCACTTGCATGAATGTATGGCACTGCTTTAAGCCTTAGGGTTAAGTCAATTGGGATGGTCTCGGGTCTTTGACATTCGTTTCTCATCACTCCATGATTGTTTGAGCTCTGTCAAAGAGGGGCAACTGTAGACATCCTATTTTTACTAACCTTAAGATTTTGGGCGCTTACAAGCCTCCTGATGATGAAATGGTACTTACTTCATCCCAGAAATGTTTAAAGGTTATTTAGAGTTGCTGTATAAACCTGTTTTATCCAAAAATTAACTTTTTATAAAAATGACCATTTTACCCTTGGACTCATTTTTAGCCAAAAAAACCAATTTTTTAACCCCGAAAAACGTGATTGTTCCTTGATTGATCGTATTTTTCAAAATTAGTGACCCGTTTTATAAAAAAACATTGATCAAAATGCAATTCAGGCTTACTTGTGACATAAGCAAGCCAAAGGCATAGGATCACGTAGTTGTACATGCATGCATGGCATGTGTACCAAGGCAAAGTGCACGTGTGCATGTTAGAAATGAGTGCTCACGTTGTTTATATGTGCACACAATCATTGTGCGTGTGCACATGGTCAATACATGGGCACATTGAAGCATTGCAGAGTTATTTTTGGTAACTCAATTTTGGTGACTCAATTTTGGTGCATTTTTGGTAGGAACAATGGAGGGGAAAGCGATGAAACCCTAGAAGGGTTCTAGAGGCTTCCCCCAATCTATAAATAGAGCCTCTCCCTCCCCCTTTGAAAGGGTTAAGGACTTGAAGCCTTTTTGTGCATTTTAAGAGCAAAATACACCCTCTCTTCCTCTCCTCTGGCCTTAGCTCTAAAAATATCATATCCATATCAACTCCAAACACTGAAGAACACTTAAGGACTAAAGAACTTCAACCTAAATTCAGATTCCAAGCCTGAGGCGCAAGTTTGCAAGCAAAGAACCCGTTGTTTCGTTGCGTTATTCTCCACATGCTCTTCGGTTCTTAAAAACCAACAGGTAAACTACTTCTAATCTCTGTATTTCAATAGTCCTTTTGCTTATTTTTAGTAGTCAATCCATGCTAGGTTGTTAGTCCATCTTAACATCATCTAGGCTTTTAGTTTTTCTTACTATCTTGGCTCTTCTTGCATGCTTTCTTTCTTTTAGTTATCATGTAGTTAGTTTACATTTATTTTTTTATTTCTTAGTTGTCTTCTTATGCATATTCATCATGTAGTAACCTCAAACTGGGTCTAGAACCATTCTTGTATCTTTAGTTGCATGCTTTAGGTCATATTTATTTTATGTCTTGCATGTAAGATGCATAAGTGGGCATCCGAGTAAGTGTCTTTGTCTTTCTTGGCACATGTGATGGTTGCATTGTCCTTTAAATAATGCAAGTTTCTATACTTTTTGTATGCAAAATTGTGTGTTTTGTATGTTTTCTTGAATATTGTGTATTTTAGTTTATATTCAAACACATGGGTTATCGTTAAAGGTTTCTTAATTCCTCTTTTAAAATTGAGTGGCGACTCTATGTCAATAAGGCAAGTCGGTGTGGGAAGCAATGCCTTAGACTTGAAAAAGGCACAAGGCCCACATATATTCAATGAATAATATGAGTGAATACAAGGCTCCCTTATATAAGAGAAGAAGAAGCTAAGTATAGAAACTACATCTATGGTAATACACAATATGATAATATAAATATATACAACTAACACCCCCCTCAAGCTCAAGGTGGTAATGCAGATATCAACTTAAGCTTGGAAAGTAAGGCGGAAAAGCATTCTGGAGGATGAGCCTTGGTGAAGATGTCGGCTGTCTGATCGGTGTAGATAATAAAGATAAGACGAACAATGCCACTAGTAACATGTTTCTGTATCAAGTGAAAATCAATCTCAATATGTTTGGTGCGATCATAGAAGACATCATTATGGGCAATCTGAATAGCACTCTGATTGTTACAATAAAAGTTAGTAGCAGCCGAATGAGAAACCCTCATATTAGAAAAAAGCCAATGAAGCCACACAAGCTCCTGAATAATGTCAGCAAGAGCACAATACTCAGCCTCAGTACTAGAATGAGCAATGAGAGTTTGCTTCTTACTGTCCCAGGTAATGAGAAAGTCACCTAAGAAGAAGCAGAATCATGTGGTAAAATCATGTAGTAGAACGGTAGGATCTCCTACCCAATCTGTATCAGAAAAAGCCCATAATTGTATAGAAGAGTCTACTAAGTAGTGAAGACCACGAAACATAGTTCATTAGAGATAGCGTAAAATGCGAAACAGAGCATCATAGTGCAAAGAGCGAGGAGCAGCCATGAACTGACTAACAATGTGAATAACATAAGCAATATCTGGACGAGTAATCGTGAGATAGACAAAATTGCCAATTAACCGTGAATAACCTAGTACTATCAAGAGGTGTGAGATAAGTCTAAGAATCAACTGGGGTAAGAGCAGTCTTGCAATCTGTAAGACCAGTATAAGCCAAGAGATTAGAGGTATACTTGGCCTCGGTAAGAAAGTGACTAGAAGGATTATGAGAAATTTCCAAGCTAAAGAAGTAGCTAAGCAAACCCAAATCTTTCATCTCAAACTGGCTACTGAGAAACTACTTGAGACTAGAGATACCCACTGCGTCATCTCCAGAGATGATCATATCATCCACATAGAGAAGAAGAATAATAATACCGCGCTCTGTCTTATGTATAAGCAAAGCAGAATCATAGGTACTAGAGGAGAATACAAAGTCAAGAATAGTAGAACTGAACTTGGCAAACCAAACACGAGGAGCTTGTATCAAACCATACAAAGCAAGACGAAGTTTGTAGACTTTAGTGAATGGAACTAAGAAAGTAGGAGGAGGCCGCATATAAACTTCCTTAGTGAGATCACCATTGAGAAAGGCATTCTTGAAATCCATATAACAAAGGCTCCAATGGCGAGCAGAAGCAACGACACGTAGGCTGCGAACCAAAGCAAGATGGGCAACATGAGCAAATGTTTCCTCAAAATCAATCCCATATTCTCGACCAAACCCCCAGGCAACAAAACGAGCTTTGTGACGTTTAATGGAACCATTAGAGTGGGTTTTGATCTTGTAAGCCCATTTGCAACTAGCAACACTCTTTCTAGGTAGAAAGTCTATATGCCAGGTATGAGTTTTAATTAAAGCCTGTGTAGTTCATCAATCATAGCTTGTTGCTAAAGAGGTTAGAACAAACCTCTCAATAAGAAGTAGGTTCATGAGAAGAAAAAACAGTGAAACCAACAATGAAATCACGAAGAAGGACAAAAGGTTGTGTTACACGAGTAGAATAACAAAGAGGTACCTCTAGTGTAGAAGATAATGTAGTGGAATCAAGGGATGCATGAGGCTCACTGTGAGAGAAAATGAAGACAATGCTACGAAGTGGAGCAGGAGCAGGAGCAGGCTCTGGATCAAGGAGTGGAGCAGCAATGCCAGGAGACGGAGTAGAATCCTCAGGATGGGCCGGAGTCATCATGTCGGAAGTAGTGTCTGTATCAAGCTCATTAAACAGAAGACAAGGATCTGTAAGGAATGATGTAGTGAGAGGAGTGGACAAATAAAATTTAGATATGGAGGAGAACATCTTGTGTTCCCAAAATACCACATGACGAGAGACATGAAGACAACAAGAAAGTGGATCCCAACAACGATAACCATTATGTTCAATAACATACCCTAAGAAGCAATACAAACGGACACAAGGTTTTAATTTGGTATGCTCATGTGGTTGAAAAAGAACAAAACAAGCACATCCAAACACACGAAGACCATTATAGGTAAGAGGTATGCCATGCAGACGCTCATATAGGGTTTGATTGCTGATGGTAGGGAAATGGACACAGTTGATAGTATAGACGATTGTAAGAGCAACTTCCACCTAAAAACGTTCAAGACAAGAAGAGATTAAAAGAGCACATATAGTGTTTAGGATATGGCAATGTTTACGCTCAACACGACCATTTTGTTGGGAGGTACCAAGACAAGAATAGTGAGAAAGTGTACCATTTTGATAAAGGAACCCCAAAAAATGAGTTTCTTTGTATTCCTGGGCATTATCAGCACGAAACATTTTGATAGTGGAAGAAAATTGAATTTTGACCATGTGTGAAAAATCATACTAAGGTCTCGTTTGGGAATAAGCTTTTTTAGTAATTTTTTGACTTTTTGGCTAAAATATGATGTAAAAAAACTAGTATGTTTGGGATAATTTTTTGGTTTTTTACGAAAAGATGTGCAAAAATTAGAAAGAAAAGGAAATCTTTGACTTTTTGGTATAGGTTGTTGGCTTTTTAGTTTTTTTAGTGACTTTTTGGCTAAAATCACCACTTGCCAAACGAGGGCAATTGTAACTCAGAGCGAGATTTCATAAGAAATAACCAAGTAAAACGAGTGAAATCATCGACAAATATGACAAAGTATTTAGATCCCCCCATAGTGATATTAGGTGAAGGCCCCCAAACATCAGAGTGTATGAGATCAAAAGGTACATGAGATATAGAGGTACTAGTATTAAATGGTAAAGTAGGTTGTTTTGCAAAAGCGATAGCAATTGACGCGTTGACGACAAAATCGTCTTGTGAGCGTACGTGGAGAACTTGCTAGTGATGAGGTTAGTGGTGTTGGAATCGTGAGAAGATTCCAATCAATTTGATGATAAGGTCAAAAAAAATTTGTTCACCGTAATAGTGCTTGAACAGAGGTGCTACAGTGCCACTATGTACGGGCAATGAGCAAAGGAAAAAAAAGACTAAGACTTAAAACCTGTGCTCTGATACCATATTATGATATTAGTGTGAGAGCAAAAGAGAAAGAGAGAAAACTTTGTATTATATTCAATGAATAATATGAGTGAACACAAGGCTCCTTTATACAGGAGAAGAAGAAGCTAAGTATAGAAACTCTATCTATGGTAATGCACAATATGGTAATATAAATATATAAAGCTAGCAGTTTATATTGGAACCAAGCATTTCAGTGTCATCCATGGTGAAGATGATGAGTAATGTATTAGATAATAATGGTGAAGATGATGAGTGTTGGAAGATGACAAAGAAATACAATGTTTATATGTTTAAACCCTAAACCCTATAGGTGATGATGGTGTGTGAAAAGTATTTTGTGTTTTTAAATATGAAATCTTTGAATAGGTAGAATACACCCCCATATTATCTTTAATGGTCTTTTCATTTAGAATACAAATTTAATCTATTAATGGTGTGTATTCTAACCATTCAAAGATTTCATATTGAAAAATACAAAATTAATACTCTTCACACACCATCATCACCTAGAGGGTTTAGGGTTTAAACATATAAACACTACATTTCTTCATTATCTTCCAACACACATCATCTTCACCATTATTATCTAATACACTACACTCATCATCTTCACCATGGATGACATTGAGATGGTTGGTTCCGATATAAACATTAAAAATGTTGATTTGACTAGTGAAAAGATTAGTTTATTACATAGCTTTTTAGTTTTTTATTTATCTCGTTCATATAATGATTGGGAAGACGAGTTTGTTCGCTATGTGTTCAGATAATCAGAGTTGAATTTTTGCACAATGTTCAATTATTTATATTTGAACAATATAATTTTGTTCAAATTATTAAGATTGACAAAATGTAACGCCCTCGAAATAACAACAATAAACCCATCAGATAAGACATGCATTTACATATAAACTAACCACACTCTTTTATTCATTAGAGTTTCATTACACGAGTATTACATGTTACTATCAAAAACAAAATGCCCTACGGGCTTACAGCTCTCCAAGTTAACACTTGGTTACAACAAAAGAGTACTAACTCGTTTACACATTAAGCCCTTGGCTTGAAGTTACATGTAATACATCAAAAGTAAAACAACTACACTATGTCCGCCTCTAGCCTCCCAAGCTATGTCCTTGGAGGTGGCATGCTTCCTGTACCTGAAAATGATATTCCCATATAGGGTGAGCCACAGCCCAGTAGAAATACACTAAACCAACCATGGACAATGACTAAAACATTAGCAATTGATAGTTGGTCAACACTGATACAATCACATAAATTACATATTTATGTCAACGACTTACAAGTCCCAATTACTTTTCATTTTCCCTTTTTTAACAGATAAGCATGCTAGCTCTATCATCATTTCCACAGACATGTATAAAAACAATATCTCACATTCAGATAAGCATAAAAGCTATATCCACATTCTCAACAGATATGTATAACAACAATATCCACAGATAAGCATATAAGCTGTATCCACATTCTACAACAGATATGTATATCAACAATATCCACAGATAAGCATATAAGCTGTATCCACATTTCACAAAGATAAGCATATGAGCTCTATCTTCACTTCTCTAGACAAGCATATGAGCTCTGTCTACGGAGTTCATCCCCTATCTCCTCCCAATACCTATCCGGTTTAGAGGTACATCCCCTATCTTCCCCTAAACCGCGGAGTACATCCCCTATCTCCTCCTCTACACATAACGTATATAAACACATTGGTTCTATATACAATCACACAATACACACAATTAATGTATTCTATCAACCGTCAAGTTCCATGACACATTCCATTGATTAGTTTCCGTTTACCTAATCATCATGCATTGTCTACAACAATCTCGACTATCCTCCACCGATAGCCCAAAGCAGTTATTTCTAAAACAGAAAATAAATGCACAAATGGATATTCAATCAACATTTCATTTCCTCATTTCTCACCAATTAATTATCCCAATTAATTAAACAATGTAATTAGGCCATTTTCCATAATTACCATTTCAACCCTTAGGTCCCATTTTCATCAATGATTCAACAATCATTCCATTTTTCTATGCCAAACATGCATCTAGGTTTATTATGAATAAAACCCCAACTTTTGTAAAATTACACAAAAGCCCAAACTTTCACAAAATTACCAAACCAAGCCCAACATCTCAAAATACCAAAATTTAAAGACAAAACCCATAGAGAGGAGTAGGTTATCCCTACCTCAAATTCGGAGTCCCAAAGGAGAAGATGACAAAACTCAACGTGCTCCAAAACCCGTGATTTTCAGATTAAAATGTAGCCCTCGACGATCAACAACTTTTTGTAAAGGCCAAAGGTGAGTAAATCACTCCTACTAGATCAAAACCTAGAGAGAAGGTAGAGTCTAGAGTGAGAGGCTCAACAATGGTGATTTTGGAAAAGTAAGAGAGAGAAGAGAAAGTGAAAAAGTGATTTAAAGAGTCACAAATTCGGGACTTTAACCCAGGTCTCCGCTCGAGCGTAAAACACCCCGCTCGAGCGGCCACTCACAGACTTCCGCTCGAGCGGCCAACCTCCCGCTCGAGCGCAGAATGCACTCGTCCAGCACTTTTGCAGAACCAGGCCTCCGCTCGAGCTCCCAACCCTACGCTCAAGAGGCCACTCACACAGATCCGCTCGAGCGGCCAACTCCACGCTCGAGCGTACAACACTGCACAACAACTACTGGATGGGTGTATTACCCGCTCGAGCGCCAACACCTCCGCTCGAGCGTACAGGCCAAAAATCTGGGCAACTAGTTTTGGTTTCTAAACTCAACCAATCTGAAACAAATCCGCCCAACACATCCTATAACTCAAATACGAAGAAAAAGGAATGTAAACACGATAATAACCAACTACCAACATCCACGGACACATGTCCGGATCACTGTACAACAAGGGTAAACCCGGGATCGCTATAACCTCCCCCCCTTAAAGAATTTCGCCCCCGAAATTAAGCACAAGTTTTCAAAACAAGTTTTCCTTCATTTTAGACAATGTTACAATTTAACATTCAACAATTCGACCCATTACCGGTCATCCCATCCCTTTAACAAGAGACATATCACAATATGTAAACAACATATGTATTATCAACATGCATCAACATTATGCACTATCTTTCCAATTTCAACAATATATTCAACACATATAGTGTCACATTCAACTTCCACATGAGGCAAGTTCCAAACATACTTCCAATAATCAAAACATTTTCAATGTTTCACAACTTAAGACATATATAAAAGCTCTTAAGTTCAACAAAATGTAAAATTTAAATACAAGATTACATATCAACAAACAAGTCCGGATATTTCTCACGGACTCCCAACTCACGTTCCCAAGTGGCTTCCTCCACTCCGTGATGTTTCCACAAGACTTTCACTACAGGAATGGTCTTGCCACGCAGGACCTGATCCCGCCTATCCAAGACCCGAACCGGTCTCTCCTCATACGAGGCATCCTCATCTACCTCTAAATCAGTCCAATCCAACACATGTGATGGATCTGACTCATACTTCCGAAGCATACTCACATGAAACACGTCATGCACTCCGGACAACTGCGGTGGTAAGGCTAATCGATAAGCAACCTCACCAATCCTCTCAAGGATCTCAAAAGGACCAATAAACCGAGGGGATAACTTCCCACTCTTCCCAAACCTCATCAGGCCTCGTCTAGGTGATATCTTCAGCAAGACATGATCACCTACCTCAAACGCCAAAGGCTTCCTCCTACGGTCGGCATAACTCTTTTGTCGACTCTGGGCTGTAACAAGCCTCCTACGGATAAGCTCAACTTTCTCCGTCGTCTCCCTAACTAACTCCGGACCCAACAAAGGTGCATCACCCACCTCGGCCCAACAAACTGGAGACCTACACGGTCGGCCATACAAGGCCTCAAACGGTGCCATACCGATACTAGATTGAAAACTATTGTTGTAGGCAAACTCTACCAATGGCAAGTGCCTCTCCCACGTCCCACTGAAGTCCAGGACACAACCCCGAAGCATATCCTCGAGGATCTGAATAGTACGCTCGGACTGCCCGTCAGTCTGAGGATGATAAGCCGTACTAAAGGTCAACTCAGTGCCCAGTGCACTCTGCAAACTCTGCCACAACCTAGCAGTAAAACGAGGATCTCTATCTGAGATGATCGTCACTGGGACCCCGTGCAATCTCACTACATCCCGAATATACAAATCAGCAAGATGATCTACCGAATCTCTCACGCGCATAGGAATAAAGTGCGTCGACTTAGTCAACCGGTCTACAACCACCCAAATAGCATCACTACCCCGCTGAGTCCTCGGAAGACCTACAACGAAGTCCATAGTGACATGCTCCCACTTCCACTCGGCAATAGGCAAGGGTTGCAACAAACCCGCTGGCCTCTGATGCTCGGCCTTCACTTGCTGGCAAGTAAGGCACTTCGATACGAAAACAGCCACATCTCTTTTCATACCCCGCCACCAAAACTGGCGACCCAAATCCTGATACATCTTAGTACCTCCCGGATGTACCGCAAGGCGCGAATGGTGAAACTCTCGGAGTACTTCCTCTCGGCAAGACTCCGGTACAAACAAACGGTCTCGGTATTTCACACTCAGGTCGGGATACACCGTCAAACCCTTCTCAACTGTCCCACTAGAGATCTTCTCTCGGAGGGATTCTACCTCAAGGTCACCTCTCTGTGCCTCTAACACTCTAATCACAAGTGTTGGCTGCGCAACGACAGAAAACAAGGCCGCAGCCCCAACAGATTCGCCCAATAGCAAATCGAACTCGCCAAGTGCTCTCAACATCTCCCATTCCCGGATAGCTATACTAGCTACATCACCAATGGTCTTCCTACTAAGGGCATCGGCCACAACATTGGCCTTTCCCGGATGATAATGCAACTCAAAATCATAATCCTCGATGAACTCCATCCACCTCCTCTGCCTCAAATTCAAGTCTCTCTGTGTAAACAGATACTTCAAACTCTTGTGGTCCGAGAACACCTCGAACTTCTCACCATAAAGGTAGTGCCTCCAGATTTTCAAGGCAAAGATCACTGCTGCTAACTCTAGGTCGCGTGTAGGGTAATTCTTCTCATGTATTTTCAACTGACGTGAGCCATAAGCTACCACTTTTCCCTCTTGCATCAACACACAACCCAAACCCTCTCGTGAGGCATCACAATAAACCGCATAACCTAACCCTCTCTCCGGAATAATCAACACTGGAGCGGTGGTCAATCTAACTTTCAGCTCTTGGAACGACTTTTCACAAGTTTCACTCCACACAAACTTGACTCCCTTCCGAGTCAGTCTAGTCAACGATGACGCTAACCTAGAGAAATCTTTCCCAAACCGACGGTAATACCCAGCTAATCCCAGAAAACTGCGGATCTCAAACACACTCTTAGGCTGTGCCCAATCTTGCACTGCCTCAACCTTGGATGTATCAACAGACACCCCTTCCCCGGATACCACGTGGCCTAAGAATTTGACTTCCCCCAGCCAGAACTCACACTTCCCAAACTTGGCATACAGCCTATGGGTTCTAAGTAACTCAAGCACCACTCTCAAGTGTGCCTCGTGCTCCTCCTCAGAAGACGAATAGATAAGGATGTCGTCCACGAAGACAACCACAAATCGGTCTAAGAACTCCCGGAAAATCCGGTTCATCAAGTCCATAAAGACTGCCGGTGCATTGGTAAGCCCGAATGGCATCACCAGAAACTCGTAATGGCCATACCGCGTACGGAATGCCGTCTTAGGAATATCCTCTTCCCTGACCCTCAACTGGTGGTAACCCGATCTCAAGTCTATCTTAGAGAAACAACGGGAACCCTTCAACTGGTCAAACAAATCATCTATACGGGGCATAGGGTACTTATTTTTAACCGTAGCCCGATTCAACTTCCGGTAGTCTATACACAATCTCAAGGCACCATCTTTCTTTTTAACAAAGAGTGCCGGTGCTCCCCACGGTGAAACACTAGGGCGAACAAAACCCTTATCTAACAATTCCTGGAGCTGAACTTTCAACTCAACCAACTCTGCTGGAGCAAAACGATAAGGTGCCATAGAAATCGGCGCCGTGCCGGGCACTAAATCAATAGAGAACTCTATCTCTCGGTGAGGTGGCAAACTAACAAGATCTTCGGGAAAGACATCCGAATACTCACAAACCACCCTCGGTAATACATGCTGGGTCTCACCACTCTCACCACTCTCAAAGCTAGCCAGTAGACTACTAAGCTCACTTCGCCCTCGCGAATCATACCCCGGTGGCAAAACACTACCAACCCGGTCTCCCAAGAAATGGAACCACTGCCCGCTCAAGGTACACAATGTAACCCTCTGGCGGTAGCAATCAATAACAGCCCGGTATGACGATAGCCAGTCCATACCCAAAATAACATCAAAACCCTTCATGGGCATGACAACAAACGGAAAAGGAAGCCTATAGTCGGCGACCTCTATATCACATCCTCTAACACCCTGTTTCAGGATCAACTCACCACCCAAAGGCGATACCACACAAATAGGAGATGCTAACTGTGCTAACTCCAATTCCAAAACAGATGCAAATGCAGCAGATACAAAAGAATGAGATGCACCCGTGTCTATCAACACACTAGCAACCGAGTTGCAAAACAGAAAAGTACCTCTCACTACTGATGGAGCCGGTACTAAATCCTGCGCGGTAACAGCATACACGCACCCCGTAGGCCCCTGGTCTACCTGCTCACCTCTCGGAGCAAAAGACTGCTGCACAGACTGGGATGACGAAACTCCCGGATTGGCCCTCGAGGCCTGCACAGACTGAGCTGGCTGAAAACCCTGCGTCCGCCTAGAACCAGACGCTCCCGAAGTGGCACTCAACCGTGGGCAAAACCTCTTCATGTGCCCAGGTTGTCCACACTGATAACAAGTCAAGAGCTGCCCCCTGCCCAAACTCTGACTCTGCGGTCTAGCTGAAGAAGATGCAGCTTTCTGACCCCCACCCTTCTGCGGGCAAACCGAAACCTTGTGACCCAGCTGGCCACACTTGTAACAAGTGAATTCCCCCTGACTGCCTCTCCACGAGCCTACACTCGGCACTGGAAAGGTCGATCTAGAGACTGCACCCTGAGACTGCTGAGGGTTATAACCCTTCTGTCTCCTGCCATCACTCTGACTATCCTGGCTCCTCTTGGAGCCCCTCTGTTCTTCCTCCTCCTCCTGCATCATAATCTCCATATGAGCAGCAGCATCAACCAGGTGTCTATACTCTCGAATGTAAGACCCACCAACTCTCAACTTGAGGCCCCGCCTCAACTTCCGCTCAAACTCATAGCAACGGCGTTCCTCAGACGCCACCAGTTCAGGTGCAAACCTAGACAGACTGGTAAAAGTAGCCTCAAACTCGGCCACTGACAAGCCCTGCTGATTAAGCCGGCTAAACTGATCCCTCAGCTTTTCCCTAGCTGCTGCTGATAAAAACCTCTCCTGAAAAGCATTTATAAACGCCTCCCAAGTACCACCAACACGAGCCTTCTCGTACTTCCACCATTGACCCGCATCTCCCTTCAGTTGGAAGGATGCCAAGGTCACTTTCAGTGCTCCGTCCTCGATGCCAAGCATCTCGAACGTCTTACTCATCTGCTCTAGCCACTCATCAGCCTTCAGTGGCTCCTTCGGATCCCCAATAAACTCATCCGGATTAGACCGGAAGAACTCCCTCTTCAAGAAAGAAGGTCCGGTCTCAGCTGCCTGATTCCCAGCTCTAAGAATACCTAAAGCTCCTGCTATCTCTCTGGCCAAGGCACCCATAGCCTGCTGACCCACTGGCTCGGCCACATTGGCCTGCCCAACTCCCTCCTGCACTGCCGGAATCTCACCCTGTAACGGTACTTCCTGCCTCGCAGGTCTACCACGCCTAGCACCTCTTCCTCGTCCTGACATCCTAATAAAGGCAACACAGAACGTTAGCACATTCATAAGTGTGCCGAAACTAAACACTCACGTCCTAATGCATGGACAACTGTAATTCACTCCACATAAGCACATAAACACATAAGCACTTACGAACTTCATTTCCGGATAATGATAGTCCCGAGGCGTTACTAGAGTTCCGGTTAGAAACAGCGTTGATCAAGTGCTTTTCCAACAAGACTCCCAGAAACTCAAGGATCCAATCAACATCCTAGAAATTAAATCCCATACCCACATAGTCACATAAGCATGTTATCAAATAAACACATAGCATATGGTACTACATCTACGTCTCTATCAAGCGAGACAAACCCATTGTGATCCTAATCACTTCCCACGTACCCAAAGTATTCGAACCCGGTACGCTCTGATACCAAGTTGTAACGCCCTCGAAATAACAACAATAAACCCATCAGATAAGACATGCATTTACATATAAACTAACCACACTCTTTTATTCATTAGAGTTTCATTACACGAGTATTACATGTTACTATCAAAAACAAAATGCCCTACGGGCTTACAGCTCTCCAAGTTAACACTTGGTTACAACAAAAGAGTACTAACTCGTTTACACATTAAGCCCTTGGCTTGAAGTTACATGTAATACATCAAAAGTAAAACAACTACACTATGTCCGCCTCTAGCCTCCCAAGCTATGTCCTTGGAGGTGGCATGCTTCCTGTACCTGAAAATGATATTCCCATATAGGGTGAGCCACAGCCCAGTAGAAATACACTAAACCAACCATGGACAATGACTAAAACATTAGCAATTGATAGTTGGTCAACACTGATACAATCACATAAATTACATATTTATGTCAACGACTTACAAGTCCCAATTACTTTTCATTTTCCCTTTTTTAACAGATAAGCATGCTAGCTCTATCATCATTTCCACAGACATGTATAAAAACAATATCTCACATTCAGATAAGCATAAAAGCTATATCCACATTCTCAACAGATATGTATAACAACAATATCCACAGATAAGCATATAAGCTGTATCCACATTCTACAACAGATATGTATATCAACAATATCCACAGATAAGCATATAAGCTGTATCCACATTTCACAAAGATAAGCATATGAGCTCTATCTTCACTTCTCTAGACAAGCATATGAGCTCTGTCTACGGAGTTCATCCCCTATCTCCTCCCAATACCTATCCGGTTTAGAGGTACATCCCCTATCTTCCCCTAAACCGCGGAGTACATCCCCTATCTCCTCCTCTACACATAACGTATATAAACACATTGGTTCTATATACAATCACACAATACACACAATTAATGTATTCTATCAACCGTCAAGTTCCATGACACATTCCATTGATTAGTTTCCGTTTACCTAATCATCATGCATTGTCTACAACAATCTCGACTATCCTCCACCGATAGCCCAAAGCAGTTATTTCTAAAACAGAAAATAAATGCACAAATGGATATTCAATCAACATTTCATTTCCTCATTTCTCACCAATTAATTATCCCAATTAATTAAACAATGTAATTAGGCCATTTTCCATAATTACCATTTCAACCCTTAGGTCCCATTTTCATCAATGATTCAACAATCATTCCATTTTTCTATGCCAAACATGCATCTAGGTTTATTATGAATAAAACCCCAACTTTTGTAAAATTACACAAAAGCCCAAACTTTCACAAAATTACCAAACCAAGCCCAACATCTCAAAATACCAAAATTTAAAGACAAAACTCATAGAGAGGAGTAGGTTATCCCTACCTCAAATTCGGAGTCCCAAAGGAGAAGATGACAAAACTCAACGTGCTCCAAAACCCGTGATTTTCAGATTAAAATGTAGCCCTCGACGATCAACAACTTTTTGTAAAGGCCAAAGGTGAGTAAATCACTCCTACTAGATCAAAACCTAGAGAGAAGGTAGAGTCTAGAGTGAGAGGCTCAACAATGGTGATTTTGGAAAAGTAAGAGAGAGAAGAGAAAGTGAAAAAGTGATTTAAAGAGTCACAAATTCGGGACTTTAACCCAGGTCTCCGCTCGAGCGTAAAACACCCCGCTCGAGCGGCCACTCACAGACTTCCGCTCGAGCGGCCAACCTCCCGCTCGAGCGCAGAATGCACTCGCCCAGCACTTTTGCAGAACCAGGCCTCCGCTCGAGCTCCCAACCCTACGCTCGAGCGGCCACTCACACAGATCCGCTCGAGCGGCCAACTCCACGCTCGAGCGTACAACACTGCACAACAACTACTGGATGGGTGTATTACCCGCTCGAGCGCCAACACCTCCGCTCGAGCGTACAGGCCAAAAATCTGGGCAACTAGTTTTGGTTTCTAAACTCAACCAATCTGAAACAAATCCGCCCAACACATCCTATAACTCAAATACGAAGAAAAAGGAATGTAAACACGATAATAACCAACTACCAACATCCACGGACACATGTCCGGATCACTGTACAACAAGGGTAAACCCGGGATCGCTATACAAAATATTAATACATAACAAATTGAACATTTTCAGTTAGTTCGGTTAAAACAAATTAAACTTTTATTCTTTGTTCAAATATAAATTTTTGAACACATGTAAATTAGTTCAACTCTATATTCATGAAGAGGATTATTTTTTTTTTTTGAGTTAAATTTTTTACAGAATTCTATATCCACCCAATGTAGCAATGTTGAAATTGATTGTGTTGTTGATACACAAGTGAATTTGTTACTAAAGATGTACAATCATGTTTGAAAATTACAATAAATTGTGGTTCATTTTAATATTCTCTCTCTCTCTCTCTCTCTTTGTGATGGAGGAGGAGACATGAGGGTTAGGTTACAATAGAGGTGGAGAGGAGATGAATCACGATATTAGGAACGGGCAACAGTGTTGATCACGATGGCGAAGGTAGGGATTGGGTTGTTCGCAATGGCAGTAGGGGGAGTGAGGTTGTTCATTATAGGTTGGGAAGGGTGTACTATGGTAGAAGGATGGACGGCGGAGTTGGGAAGGAATAGCAGGGCTGGAGAAGAGGGGTTAGTGGTGGCTGCAGCAGCGAGTGTTGGAGAAAAGGGGTTGATGGCATTGACAGGAAGGTAGGGAGGCTGTGGAAAGGGCAACGACCGAAGAGAAAGGGTGGCTGCTTGCTATTAGCTATCGGCGTTGGCCGTGGTTAGGGTTTTGGTGGAGGAGGAAGGGTAGTTTAATATTATTTGAAAAATAGTGGTATGTATTGAGAAAAAAAATCAAAACTTTCAATTTGAGTGTAGTGTGAACTAAGCACAAAGGGAGGTGATGGTGTGTATTGAAATAGTTAGTCGTGTGTAAATAGAATTTTCCATAAAAATTAAATTAAATTAAAGAATGTAAAAAAGTTAGAAGTATGGTGTAAGTAGAATTACCTTTTATTAAATCAAGGGAGAAACTTTTTTTTTTTGTGTCAAATTGAGAATTCATCAAATTTAAATTTGATAAAATTTAAAAAGATAAAGTATTGGTGATTATTTTTTTTCATCAAATTTGATGAAAAGGAAAATTTGGGATGAGAGGAGAATTTTTCTTAACTTGGAAACCAGTTAAGAACCTTGTGACTCTGGATGGTGGTGGTGCTCCTTCCCTTGTTCAACAACATTGGTAATCTTTCTCTTTCTCTTAACTGTGGTTAAGCTAACATTGGAAGGTTGCTGCAATAGTCGACATTGCATCATATCGAGTAATCGCGACTGCAAATGCTTGTTCATCTCCATCACATGTTTTCTCATTCTTGTGGCCCAAGCTTCACTCTCCAGCCTTGTTTCCACCATCATTTCCATAGCTGCAGTTGTCTCCCCTGTGTATTCAATCACAATCACAATCACAACCACAATCATGCCAAGCCATGAGAGAGAGAGAGAGAGAGAGAGAGAGAGAGAGAGAGAACCTCCAACTCAAGGATCTATTGTTTCAATAAATCGGTGGTTCGAAATTCAGAGGCAATACAATGGCCTTTATCCCTAGAAGAGCTTGAAGGTAGGTAAGTAAGTACTCCTTCGGATGAGTTGGCTGGCTTAGGATACTTATCAAGCACAGAAACTCTGAACTGGTTAAAGGTTTTATGATTATGGTTCATCCTAGGAAACAGTGACAATTGTGGGATCACAACCAAATTAGTTATGAAACCTGCAAATAAATCAGAGAATGACTTTATTCTTGATTGTTAATTTTTAGGTATAGATGAAAGACATATAGATTCAATAGGGAAAAAAAAAACACTTGTGTGCACTTACGTCAAACAAAATGTAAAATTCCCCAACCTTGTTTCAACTTTGTATTTAAAATGTTGGAACATATAAATCCCATCAAAATGAACGTATATGTCATCCTATTAAGCAAAGCTTAGGGCCCATTTGATTATGTTTTCATTTTATTTTTTCTGTTTTTATTTTCAGAAAACATAGAAAATTAGCAATGCGAATCTAGAAACCTCCAAAAATTAGAGTTAAAAACAATAGGAGTGGACATTGGATGGTATTAAATTCCCCTAACCCAACTACAAAATTAATTTAAAAAAAAAAAGAGATTCCACTTGCCTTTTTGGTGGTTGAATCTTCGAATGACTACACAATTGACAACATCCCAAAGGCAGGCAGTGCAATCTTCAGATGCAGAGACCAAGCCCAATTCGCAAAATGTCAAAGCAATTATAGATCCACTGCATCAACAAAAATTGGTCAGTTCTCAGTTTTAGTTTTTGTTTGTGTTTGTAACGCCCTCAAAATAAACCCATAAATCATCCAACAATAGCATGCATAGACACAAGAAAATAAAGCATAAATATATTCCATCAGAGTAATCATTACAAAATGTATTACATGTTGACAACGAAAGTAAATGCCCTATGGGCTTACAACTTTCCAAGTCAACACTTGGTTACAAAAAAAGAGTACTAACTCTATACAAAGAGAGCCCTTGGCTTGATATACATGTAATACATCAAAAGAAAACAAAACAACAGAAACAGTCTATCTGTCTCTAACCTCCCAAGCTATGTCCTTGGAGGTGGCATGCTACCTGTACCTGAAAATGATGTCCCATAAAGGGTGAGCCACAGCCCAGTAGAAATATACTAAACCAACTATAAACAATGACTAAAATAATAACATTCTATAGATGGTCCACACTTGTATTCCAACGTATGCCGTATTACAGTTTCACGACAATCATGCCCATGGCACACTTCAGTTTCTATTTCTTATTCAACCTTGAGTTTGAAAACAAGGCTTAGAACCTAGCCAAATAACTTAATGAGATTTAGACTCATCTTTAAAACACTTTCGAAATTCATGATGGATACACATTTTGGTACTGTATTAATAACACATAGAAACGCTTCTGTACTTCACAATTGATAACGATATACATTTTGGAGCTATATCAAATCAATTCAAACACTTCCATAATCCACACTTGATACACATTGTAGTGCTGTATCCAATTACACCCTTCAATCCCATATGTTCCCAATTTCAACATTTTCAATTCAACTTCTCATTTCTCAAAATTAATTTCACAAATTAATTCATCAATGTAATTAAGGCATTTCCCATAATTAACAAAACAACCCTAAGGTTCCATTTCTATCAATAACCCAACATTTATCTCATTTTTCCATGCTAAACATGCGTATAGGCTTATATAAATAAGACCCTATCTTTTGTAAAATTACACAAAGACCCAAACTTTCTCAAAATTACCCAACAATCCCTAACATATCAATATCTCAAAATTACACAAAGACACGCTCGAGCGCAAGGAGGCCCGCTTGAGCTCCAAGACACAAGAGTAAAATACATCCGCTCGAGTGCGAAAACCAGTCCGCTCGAGTGTAGATTTCCCCCTCCCAGAACTTTCACAGACAAAGCACTACCCGCTCGAGCACCAACATACCCGCTCGAGCGTGAAAAACACACCTGCAGAAGTTTTGTAGGGACACGAGATACTGGGAGTGTGTAAATCCCGCTGGAGCGCAAGAAGGCCCGCTCGAGCAGACAACCAAAAACCAAACTCCGCTCGAGCACCGAATGATCCGCTCGAGCGTAACACCAAAAACCTGGGCAACTACACTTGAGACCAAAACTCAACCTACTTGTTCAGAACACGCCCAATACATCCTATAACTCAAATACAAAGTACGAAAGGATGTAAACAAGATATAAACAACTGCTAACATCCACGGAACCAAGTCCAGATCACTGTACAACAAGGGGTAAAACCCGGAATCGCTATAACCTTCCCCCCTTAAAGAATTTCGTCCCCGAAATTAAATGCAAGTTTTCAAAAGAACAAGTTTTTCTCAATTTTAAACAATGTTACATTCAACATTAAATAACTCGACCCTTCTCAGTCATTCCATCTTTTGTCAAGAGGCATTTCACAACATATACATTTCAACATGCATTTCCTTGCCATTTCAACAATTTAAAATGCACATGATTCCCATTTCCACATCATATTCAATATTCATGATATGCAATGTTATAATTTCCATTTCTATAACACATTCAACATATGTAATGTTATATCAAACTTCCATTTCAGCCTAAGTTCCAAAATACTTCCATTAAACCAAAACATACACAATGTTTTACAACCTAAGATATTTTCAATACTCTTAAGGTTCAACAGTACAACAGAATATACAACATATACTCAAACATTCACAAGTAGATCCGGATATTTCTCTCGGACCTCCAACTCACGTTCCCAAGTGGCTTCCTCCACTTCGTGATGTTTTCACAAAACCTTTACCAAGGGAATGGTCTTGCCTCGCAAAACTTGATCCCGCCTATCCAAGACCCCGAACCGGTGTCTCCTCATACGAGGCATCCCCATCTACTTCTAAGTCGATCCAATCCAATACATGCGATGGATATGGCTCATACTTCCGAAGCATACTCACGTGAAACACGTCATGCACTCCAGACAACTGCGGCGGCAAAGCCAAACGATAAGCAACCTCCCCAATCCGCTCGAGGATCTCAAAGGGACCGATAAACCGAGGGGATAACTTCCCACTCTTCCTAAACCTCATCAAACCTCGCCTAGGTGATATTTTTAGAAAAACATGATCACCCGTTTCAAAAGCTAAAGGCCTTCTCCTACGGTCGGCATAACTCTTTTGACGACTCTGGGCTGTAACAAGCCTCCTACGGATAAGCTCGACTTTCTCCGTCGTTTCTCTCACCAACTCTGGGCCCAACAAAGGTGCATCATCCACCTCGGCCCAACAAACTGGAGACCTACAAGGTCGGCCATGCAAGGCCTCAAACGGTGCCATACCGATACTCGACTGAAAGTTGTTGTTGTAGGCAAACTCCACTAAGGGTAAGTGTCTCTCCCACGTCCCACTAAAATCCAGGACACAACCTCGAAGCATATCCTCAAGGATCTAAATAGTACACTCGGACTGCCCGTCAGTCTGAGGATGATAAGCCGTACTAAAGGTCAACTTAGTGCCCAAGGCACTCTGCAAGCTCTGCCACAACCTAGCAGTAAAACGAGGGTCTCTATCTGAGACGATCGTCACTGGGACCCCGTGCAACCTCACTATGTCCCGAATATACAAGTCGGCAAGATGATCTACCGAATCTCTCACGCGCATAGGGATAAAGTGCGCCGACTTAGTCAACCGGTCTACAACCACCCAAATAGCATCACTACCCTGCTGAGTCCTCGGAAGACCTACAACGAAGTCCATAGTGACATGCTCCCACTTCCACTTAGCAATAGGCAAGGGTTGCAACAAACCCGCTGGCCTCTGATGCTCGGCCTTCACTTGCTGACAAGTAAGGCACTTAGACACGAAAACCGCCACATCCTTCTTCATACCCCGCCACCAAAACTGGCGACCCAAATCCCGATACATCTTAGTGCCTCCCGGATGCACCGCAAAGCGTGAATGGTGAAACTCTCGGAGTACTTCCTCTCGGTAAGACTCCGGCACAAGCAAACGGTCTCGGTACCTCACACTCTGGTCGGGATACACCGTCAAACCCTTCTCAACTTTCCCACTGGAGATCTTCTCTCGGAAGGACTTTACCTCAAAGTCACCTCTCTGTGCCTCTAACACCCGAGTCACGAGTGTAGGCTGCGCAACAACAGAAAATAAGGCCGCAGCCTCAACGGATTCGCCCAAAAACAAATCAAACTCGCCAAGTGCACCCAACATCTCCCACTCCCGGATGGCTATACAAGCTACATCACTAATGGATTTCCTGCTAAGGGCATCGGCCACTACATTGGCCTTTCCCGGGTGATAGTGCAACTCAAAGTCATAGTCCTCAATGAACTCCATCCACCTTCTCTATCTCAAATTCAAGTCCCTCTATGTAAACAGGTACTTCAAACTCTTATGGTCCAAGAACACCTCGAGCCTCTCACCATAAAGGTAGTGCCTCCAAATCTTCAAGGCAAATATCACTGCTGCAAACTCTAGGTCATGTGTAGGGTAATTCTTCTCGTGTATTTTCAACTGACGTGAGCCATAGGCCACCACTTTCCCCCCCTGCATTAACACACAACCCAAACCCTCTCGTGAGGCATCACAATAAACCGCATAACCCAACCCTCTCTCCGGAATAATCAAGATTGGAGCGGTGGTCAATCTAACTTTCAGCTCTTGAAACGACTTTTCACAAGTCTCACTCCACACAAATTTGACTTCCTTCCGAGTCAATCTAGTCAATGGCGAAGCTAGCCTGGAGAAATCCTTCACAAACCGGCGGTAATACCCAGCTAACCCCAGAAAACTGCGGATCTCAAACACACTCTTAGGCTGTGCCCAATCTTGCACTGCCTCAATCTTGGATGTATCAACAGACACCCCTTTCCCGGAAACCACATGGCCTAAGAACTTGACTTCCCCTAGCCAGAACTCACACTTCCCAAACTTGGCATACAGTGTATGGGCTCTAAGTAACTCAAGCACCACTCTCAAGTGTTCCTCGTGCTCCTCCTCTGAAGGTGAATAGATAAGAATGTTGTCCACAAAACGACCACAAAACGATCTAAGAATTCCCGGAAGATCCTGTTCATCAAGTCCATAAAGACTGCCGGTGCATTGGTGAGCCCAAACGGCATCACCAGAAACTCATAGTGGCCATACAGCGTACGGAATGCCGTCTTCGGAATATCCTCCTCCCTGACCCTCAACTGGTGGTAACCCGATCTCAAGCCTATCTTAGAGAAACAACGGGAACCCTTCAACTGGTCAAACAGATCATCTATACGGGGCATAGGGTACTTATTCTTAACCGTAGCCCGATTCAACTTCCGATAATCTATACAAAGTCTCAAGGCACCATCCTTTTTTTTAGCAAAGAGGGTCGGTGCTCCCCACGGCGAAACACTAGGGCGAATGAAGCCCTTATCTAGCAATTCCTGGAGTTGAATCTTCAACTCACTCAACTCGACTGAGGCAAAACGATAAGGTGCAATAGAAATCGGCACCGCGCCGGGCACTAAATCAATAGAGAACTCGATCTCTCGATGAGGTGACAAACTAACGAGATCCTCGGGAAAGACGTCCGAGTACTCCCAAACCACTCTCGACAACACAGTCTGGGTCTTACCACACTCATTACTCAAAAAGCTAGCGAGTAGACCACTAAGCTCACTCCGCCCTCGCGGATCATACACCGGCGGCAACACGCTACCAACCCGATCTCCCAAGAAATGGAAACACTCCCCGCTCAAGGTACAAGCTGTGACCCCCTGGCGGTAGCAATCAATAACAGCCCGGTATAACGATAGCCAGTCCATATCCAAAATAACATCAAATCCTGACATGGGCATCACTACAAAAGGAAACGGAAGCCGGTGATCGGCGACCTCTATATCACAGCCCCTACATCCCTGTTTCAAAATCAACTCACCCCCAATAGGTGACACTACACAAATAGGAGATGCTAACTGTGCCAACTCCAATCCCAAAATAGATGCAAATGCAGCAGACACAAAAGAATGAGATGCACCCGTATCAATCAATACACTAGCAACCAAGTTGGAAAACAAGAAGGTACCTCTCACAACTGATGGAGCAAGTACAAGATCCTGCGCGGTAACAGCGTACACGCGCCCAGTAGGCCCCTGATCCACTTGCTCACCCCTCGAAGCATACGATTGCTGCACAGGCTGGGATGATAAAGCTCTCGGGTTGGCCCTCGAGGCCTGCACAGACTGAGCTGGTTGAAAACCCTGCGTCTGCCTAGAACCAGACGCGCCCGAAGTGGTACTCAACTATGGGCAAAACCTCTTCAGGTGCCCAGGCTGACCACACTGATAACAAGACAAGGGCTAGCCCCTGCCCTGACTTTGGCTCTGTGGTCTAGCTGAAGATGAAGCAGCTCTCTGACCTCCTCCCTTCTGTGGGCAAACCGAGGCCTTGTGGCCCAGCTGACCGCACTTGTAACAGGTGAAATCTCTTTAATTGCCTCTCCCCGAGCCTGCACTCGGCACTGGAAAGGTCGATCTAGCAACACCACCCTGAGACTGCTGAGGGTTAGCACCCCTCTGTCTCCTGCCATCCCCCTGACCATCCTGGCTCCTCTTGGAGCCTCTCTGTCCCTCCTCCTCCTGGATCATGATCTCCATATGGGCTGCAACATCAACCAAGCGTCCATAGTCTCGGATCATGGAACCCCCAACTCTCATCTTGAGGCCGCGCGCCTCAACCTCTTCTCAAACTCGATACAGCGGCGTTCCTCGGACGCCACAAGTTCAGGTGCGAACCTGGACAAGCTAGTAAAAGCAGCCTCATACTCGGCCACTGAAGAACTCAACTGTGAAAGCTGGCAGAACTGGTCTCTCAACTTCTCCTTGACTGCTGGAGATAAGTACTTCTCCTGAAAAGCCTCCACAAATGCCTCACACGTGCCCGCAATACGGCTCTTCATGTATTTCCACCACTGACCCGCACCCCCTTTAAGCTGGAAGGATGCCAAGGTCACTTTCAATGCCCCGTCCTCGATGCCAAGCATCTCGAACGTCTTACTCATCTGCTCCAACCACTCGTCAGCCTTAAGTGGCTCCTTTGGATCCCCAATAAACTCGTCCGGGTTAGACCGGAAGAACTCCCTCTTCAAGAAGGAAGGCCCTGCCTCAACAACCTAGGCCTGCACTGGAGCCTGAACTGGATTCTTAGCTCTAAGAATACCCATAGACTCCCTCAAAGCATCGGCTATCCCTCGGGCTAAAGCGCCCATAGCCTCCTGACCTGCTGGCTCGGCCACATTGGCCTGGCCAACCCCCTCCTACTATGCCGGAATATCATCCGGTAAAGGCATCTCCTGCCTAACGCGTCTGCCACGTCTACCACCTCTTCCTCATCCTGACATCCTAATAAAGGCAACGAGGAACATTAGCACATTCATAAGTGTGCCAAAACTAAACACTCGCGTCCTAATACATGGACAACTGTAATTCACTCCATGTAAGCACATAAACACATAAGCACTTACGAATTTCATTTCCGGATAATGATAGTCCCGAGCCATTACTAGAGTTCTGGTTAGAAACAGCATTGATCAAGTGCTTTTCCAACAAGACTCACAGAAACCCAAGGATCCAATCAACATCCTGGAAACTAAATCCCATACCCAAGTAGTCACATAAACATGTTATCAAATAAACACATAATGTCACACATAAGTCTCTAACAAACGAGACAAACCCATTGTGATACTAATCACTTCCCACGTACCCAAGGTTTTCGAACCCGGTAGGCTCTGATACCAAGTTGTGACGCCCTCAAAATAAACCCATAAATCATCCAATAATAGCATGCTTAGACACAAGAAAATAAAGCATAAATATATTCCATCAGAGTAATCATTACAAAATGTATTACATGTTGACAACGAAAGTAAATGCCCTATGGGCTTACAACTTTCTAAGTCAACACTTGGTTACAAAAAAAGAGTACTAACTCTATACAAAGAAAGCCCTTCGCTTGATATACATGTAATACATTAAAAGAAAACAAAACAACAGAAACAGTCTGGCTGTCTCTAGCCTCCCAAGCTATGTCCTTGGAGGTGGCATGCTATCTGTACCTGAAAATGATGTCCCATAAAGGGTGAGCCACAGCCCAGTAGAAATATACTAAACCAACTATAAACAATGACTAAAATAATAGCATTCAATAGATGGTCCACACTTGTATTCCAACGTATGCCGTATTACAGTTTCACGACAATCATGCCCATGGCACACTTCAGTTTCCATTTCTTATTCAACCCTGAGTTTGAAAACAAGGCTTAGAACCTAGCCAAATAACTTAATGAGATTTAGACTCATCTTTAAAACACTTTCGAAATTCATGATGGATACACATTTTTGTACTATTTCAATAACACATAGAAACGCTTCTGTACTTCACAATTGATAACGATATACAATTTGGTGCTATATCAAATCAATTCAAACACTTCCATAATCCACACTTGATACACATTGTAGTGCTGTATCAATGTCACACGAAATCCGGTTTAGAGGTCCATCCCCTATCTTCCCCTAAACCGTGGAGTACATCCCCTATCTCCTCCCACACACAATATATATATAAACATAGATCATATACACAATCAATCAATACATAAAGTTAATGTATTATTCCAACCGCTATACTCGATAGCATACTCTACAACAGTCAAGACTATCCTCTACCGATAGCCCAAAGCAGTTATTTCTAAACAGAAAATAAATGCACCAAATGGATAAAATATCAACATTTCAACTAGGTGAGTGATAGATGATCCAACCACACCCTTTAATCCCATATGTTCCCAATTTCAACATTTTTAATTCAACTTCTCATTTCTCAAAATTAATTTCACAAATTAATTCATCAATGTAATTAGGGCATTTCCCATAATTAACAAAACAACCCTAAGGTTCCATTTCTATCAATAACCCAACATTTATCTCATTTCTCCATGCTAAACATGCGTATAGGCTTGTATAAATAAGACCCCATCTTTTGTAAAATTACACAAAGACCCAAACTTTCTCAAAATTACCCAACAATCCCCAACATATCAAAATGTTAAAATTTAAAGACAAAGCTCATAAGGAGGAGTAGGATATCCCTACCTCGACGTTAGAGCTCAAATGGAGAAGAAGACCAAAACCAAAGTGTTCCAAACTCCAAACTTTTTGGATCAAAACGAAGCCCTCGACGATCAACACGCTTTTTACATAGGCCGAAGGATAGGAGAACACTCTAACTAGATCAAACCCTAGAGAGAAGGGGAAATCCTAGAGAGAGAGGCTCTGAAAAGTGTTTTTAGAAAGTAAGAGAGAGAGAATGAATGTAAAAAGTGATTCAAAAATGTCCAGCTGCCCACTGATATACGACACTTTCGCTCGAGTGGAGAATAGAACGCTCGAGCGTCAAACACAAAAAAATCTGGACACGCTCGAGCGCAAGGAGGCCCGCTCGAGCTCCAAGACACAAGAGTAAAATACATTCGCTCGAGTGCAAAAACCAGTCCGCTCGAGCGTAGATTTCCCCCTCCCAGAACTTTCATAGACAAAGCACTACCAGCTTGAGCGCCAACATACCTGCTCGAGCGTAGGAAACCCGCTCGAGCGTGAAAAACACACCTGCAGAAGTTTTGCAGGGACACGAGATACTGGGAGTGTGTAAATCCCGCTCGAGCGCAAGAAGGCCCGCTCGAGCGGACAACCAAAAACCAAACTCCGCTCGAGCGCCGAATGATCCGCTCGAGCGTAACACCAAAAACCTGGGCAACTACACTTGAGACCAAAACTTAACCTACCTGTTCAGAACACGCCCATCACATCCTATAACTCAAATACAAAGTACGAAAGGATGTAAACAAGATATAAACAACTGCTAACATCCACGGAACCAAATCTGGATCACTGTACAACAAGGGGTAAAACCCAGCTATAGTGTTCACATTAACAACAAATGTACACAAAAGTTTTTAAACTAGGTATAGAGACTAGAGAGGATCATTATAGAACACTCATTGCCACCCTTTTACGTATGTGAAATTTTGAGTGTGTAAATTTACATCCACAAAATTATATTAAACCACATAGTGAAAAAGCCAACTATCTAAGCTATTGCAACTTTCAATGTGTGCAAGTTAGAGATTAATGCAAACTAATGATAACTCTTTTTATTTATTTGTTTATCGAACTTATGATAACTTTAACCGTACATTTTTACATGAAAATCTATTCAAGAATATATACATTGCGGCAAATAGGACCGTTTGATTTTCTATAAAGTAACAACATCATTAGTCTATAAAAATCACAAGAAAAGTTTTAAACTGTTAAAGTTGGTTTGGATTCTCATGTCACGCTCACTAATTCTGGGCCACCACTGCCCTCAATGAGTTGGGGTCAAGCTATGGCTCAAGTCCATCTTACAGGAGTGACCGTGGATCCTCCATGTTTGCGGGCCCATGTCTCGCTTAATAGATAGGGGCTCCTATGTTCATACCCAGGGATGGTTGCCACACACTGGTTGTCCCTTTCTACATTTTTTTACAATCTTTTACGGAGTAACCAAAAAGAGGAAGGGAAAAAAAAAAAAGGTTTAAATTCAACAATTTCACTAACTCTTTCTACATCTAAATAGAGTATTTTTCTATAAAGCATTTTGAGAGTTCCAAACCCAAGATTTTACTTACTTGCAACAAAGACTACGGATATAGAACTAGCCACATAAAATAATCCTAGCCATACATATCAGATGGTGAGACCTATCATAAGAAAATACAATTTACTCAAATTGCTCTACTTATATGTTATGTCTATAGTCAATTCTATGTCTTTAGACTTATTGTACTGACTTGTGTCCCGTTAGCAAGGTTGGCTCATTCTCCAAAACAATTGAAGTATCTTCCACCACTCCAAAATCAAGTGTATTCAAGAAAATCGTTCCATCTGCACTACCAGAAAATAACTTCTTGTGTATTGGATCAACAACTATTGCAGTAATTGGTAGCGGAAAAGCTCGAGTTTGTAAAAGTCTTCCAGTAACCAGGTCCCATACCTACAATGTGAAAATAAGTTATTTCGAGTGACAAAAATACTCATGGTAGGAAGATATTATTATGAAACATTTAACATAATTAAGTAACCTTGCATGTGCCATCGAGGGAGCTTGATAAAAAAATTGAACTTGACCCACTTGATGCAGTTAATAGGCCCGTTATAGAGGATAAATTCTCTAATGAAAAATTTAGTATTAAAGGCACAGTTCAACAATCTGTCTCGTCTACCAAACTTCCACCAAACAATGTGATTACAAAGTTAATTATTTATTTTTCCTGAAAAATAAAACTAAACGACATTCAAATACGAACATTCAATTGTTGAAGAAAGGAAGATTCAGTTTTTTTACCCGATCATAGGCCAAATAATGATCATGCCATCTTCTGAACCAGAAATAAGAAATGAATCATGGCTGGAAAATGTCAAGCAAATCGCTGATTTATGATGCGCGCACCAAGTCCTGACCAATCTCCCATTTGAAATCTACAAATTACAATGGCACTCAATATTTGAAAATAATGACTACAAATAATATGTATGAATTAAGCTAATGGCCCACAAAGACAACTATTTAGTAATTTTTTTATATTGTGATCCAAAAAAAAAATGATCTTTGCATATGGGGCTACAAAAAGAGTTTATTAACCTCCCAAACATAAGCATTTCCAGAAGGGGCTCCACCAACAATATATGTGCCGTCCTTTGTGCATGTTATTGGTTCGATGGACTCCATTGGGTAGCTTCGGACCGGTGCTTGAGGCTGAATATCAATACGTCATACAAAGAAGTAAATTGAGTTTCACAACAAAAATCGGGAACGATGTTTAATAGAACAAAATATTATCGGATCGTAAGCTCTAATTTACAAAGTTAACTTCCTTAATTCAATAAAGAAAATAAAAATTAAAAAAATCCTTGATTTGTCTGTTTTCATTATTGTTTTGCAATGTCAAATTCAAGTGATTGTAACCAATGATCACTATGATAGATGAAATTTAAAAGTAATTACTCATAGCTAGGGGTACAATTTGGGTAGGTTCAATCCGAGCAACCTGAACCTAGCCCAAATTTTTTTTTGGGGTTGGAAAAAATATTTTTAAATTCGGTACGGATTTAGAAAAAAATTCAGAAGCCTAAATTAAATTTGGGCGGGCTTGGGCAAAGATGTCAAACAACCCAAACAACCTAAAATCCGAATTATATATATATATTAAAAATATATAAACTATTAGCCATTATATGATATTAAAGTAATTTAGATTATTAAATCATATTGAATATATATTATATATACAAATAATAGAAAATTTTACTTTTTCTATTTTCACTCATAAATTGTAAAGACTACCATAGCAGTATCTCTCTTATATTATATAAATTATTTTTTTTGATGGTATTAATGATTTTATATAAATAAATAAAAATTAAATAGAGTCAAATTTTAATAATTTAGCTGGAAAAAAAATTAAAAATTTATTTACAATTCGGACAACTCGGACAATTCGGGTTTAACTCGGATCGGGCTTGGGTAAGTAACCTCAGATTACAATTCGGACCTGAACAAGTCTTAACACAACTTAAATTAGGCTTAGATAACCTTCCAACCCAACCGAACAAGTCCGAGTTACACCCTTCACATCATTACTTTTGTCCATTTAAGCATATGCTATTCACAACGGTAAAGAGCATATTATTACAAACCAAAACTAGAGCAAAACTAAAGAATCCAGCTAATAGCTAATCAATGATGAAGAGCTTATTCTTTGTCAATACTTGGACTGGACTTTTTCATTAATATAATAATGACATTTAGCTAACCAGTTGTTTTAAACCATGGCATCATGTTTTGGATGAGAAGAAAGAAGAAAATCAACAAGGGACACAAGGGGGAAAAACAACAAGAACATGAAACACTTGTTATCGATTTCAACACATTTTTCACTCATTTCAAATTACTTTTTAGCTTTTTCACTTATTTTCAAAACAATTTTCACCCCAATCTCGATGCAAACCAGTGTCCCAAGGTAGCAGTTAGCATTATCCAGACAAAAATTGACACAAATATAAACACCAATTGCATTTCCTAAATATACAGAGACCATCATTGCTCACAAACTAACCTATAGAAAGGGCTTCTATAGACCAATCAGATATATATTACTTCTAGCTAGGATTCAAAAACCTACATGATTCAACTTAAAAGAAACATCAACAAATAGAACATTTAACTTGTAACAAAACACATATACAAATTCATATGTAGACAATTCAAAGTACTCAATTCCCAACCTACTCTGTACTAGTGGCATAGCTAGAAATTTGATTCAATGATATCATTAAGCTATTTGCCTTCGATATCATTATTTCATATTATTAGTTCTACAAAAAAATTATTTAAATAAGCTTTCACATAATATACCACAACAGAAATATAAAATCATATATTTGCAATAATAACATTGCATACATAATTTAAATTTGTTGAATTTCATCAAATGAACTGAGATAGAAAAAAAAGACAAAGTAAGACTTCATTTGAAGAAGAAAAAAAATCATAAACATTTAACAATCTCATGCGTAAAAAATAAGATAACTCAGAGAGAGAGAGAAGTAACTCTTAACTAAATTTTACTTTTAAAAAAAAAATTAATATACAAAAAAAAAATTATACAAAATGATGACTTATTATTTCCCTTCATTTGCAATTACAACACTCACAATTGCCCTCATAATTTTTATAAATATCATTAACACATCATTTTGGATATATTTTCTATTTAAACTGTCTATTTTCAAAATCATTTTGACACAATCATATTTACTTTTTAACAATTTTACTGATGCTAATTTTTGAAAACCTGTCAATAAAATTGCATAATACTTGTAACCATTTCCTTTTTAATTTTTTTGTTTATATTTACAAAAAATTTAAAAACTATCATATAAACTTGTTTGATAAGTTTATGAGTTTATAAACAGGTCTCTCAAATTAAAAATTAAGCTAAAAATTATAAACTGAAAAAATGTGTTTACAAAAGTTTAAAAACAAAAGAAAAACGCAGAAGGAACATGGAAGCAATGTGAAAGGAACACGGATGCACAAGGTCGGTAATTCAAACTATGGGAGTAGCATTCATGAATGAGTTTTTTGTTTTAAATTTTTTTAAATATTTTGTTCAAACCAAACATATTTTTAGTTTTTATTTTTCTAGAAAACAAAAGTTAGTTTGGAAATTTTTTATAAACATAAATGAACATAAATATTACCAAACGGCATCTATATAATCTTTAAAAAAAATTAAAACTTTAGTGGGCTTAATTAAACCCACTAAATTACATATAACTCTGTCCACAGCTAACACCAATCTGATCAAGTAATGAAAATGATAACTTATTTAAAAACTCATGAATGAAGGAAGACAAATTAGATACCAACCCAAATTAAGTTTTTCCTCCCAAGTGAAGTTGGCTATTTTACAGATTTAAAAAATAAATAAATAAATAAACATACTCTAGTCCGAGCTCATGGGAAATCTTGATAAAAACTAGAACTCTCAATGCACAAAACTCCTGCTAAAATACGGTGAGTTCCATTTTAGGAGAGATTATTTATTATTTGACTCGAACCCACTAAAGTTGCACGCATGCTAAATTGAGAATGAAACTTACACATTTGAGTGATGAATTAAAATTTTCCATATGCTCCTTTAATTAGAATGGAGTGCCATTGATTCACATTCAATAATGTGGATCACTGGCACTATATATATACAAAAATACTATGAACTCACCATCAACTCATAATTTGTCTTGTGTGGTGAAAATTAAATTGATGAAATGTAAGATCTATGTATAAAATGAATTTGAAACATTAATTTATTTTTTTGAATAAATTTTGGATTTATAAGTCTAAGTTTGTAGTGTTGTTTATATATGTATATAATCCTAGTGCAACAATTCACAGAGGGCAGAGACACAGGATTTGAAAGAGATCTTGAGATTGAGCTAGAGGGTATTATTAAGATTAATTACCTTATTGAAGGGCCAAATAAAGATGACCCCACCAGCAACTGAGCCCTGCCTGTGTATCTGAGAAGCCACAAGACACTAGTTTGCCAAGCAGATGAGTCCATGAGGAGGTGAAGCACTGGTTGGTATGTGGAGGAGATTTTCCCCACTCTCTATGTCCCATATTGTTATTCCTATCCCCAAGCTCTTGTCACTGCACACTATCAATGCCTCCTTACCAATTCCACCCATCTCTCTCTCTCTCTCTCTCTCTCTCTCTCGCAACTTTTTCTTTTCTCTCTCTAGACAAAGACAAAACAGTTTTGAAGCTGCAAGCATGCAAAGCACTATGTAACATTGCCAAAGTGGCAAATGTGGTTGAAAATTTTGGCACATTATATGGCAGATCACTAGCTATTAATGCAGCTCTTCTACATTTGTTTGCCATGCAGTGCTGCTGCCTATTCCAGCAGGACACATCATTGTAACCGCTGTGATGATAAAGTCATCGTGAAAACAACTTTATTAACTCCAGCAGAAACTAAAATTTCAAATCATATTTTCAAATTTGAAAAAGTGTGAAGTTTTTATTATTTTTTATAATTTATATTCAATTGAGATCTTATTTGATAGTTTTCAAAAATATAAATTTTATCAAAAATAGATATGTATATCGAAAATAACGGAATTTTAAAGTTTTAAACATAAAAAATAAGAGGAAATTACATGTTAATTACAAATTCATCAAAAAATTTATAATTTTATTTTTTTAATATTTGTAAAGCTTATTGCTAATCTGAAAATATTTTTTTCAAACTCCCACTAATGTGAAATTACCCCCAAAAAATAATAGCTACCATATAAGTATGTAAACTATTTTTGTTAAATTTGTAGTTGCACAAAATAAGGATATATTATAGAACTTTATGAATTAAAATAATAATAATAGAACTTAATGAATACAAGCGCGTGCAAAAAAAATACAAAAATAAAAAAATCCTTGAATAAATTTACTTAATTACCTTTTATTTACCAAGAAATTACTCTACTAAACTTGATCGCTTTTTTGGTTTTGCCAAATTTCTCTCTGTTTTACACCCAACCAAAGATGGATCCATGGAAGTGTAGGGCGGCAACCACACCCTCAAAAAATTTAAAAATATCAAATACTATATTAATAATGTATAAGATAAATACAAAATCATAAAAGTTCACAATCAATGATAATTATAAAGATTTGTAAATTTAAAAAAAAATAATTAATTCAGATTTATCAAATATTAATGTCTAATTTTGTTAACTTGACACAACATATCAATGTGAACTATGCATATTTATAGAAGGATGTCAAACCATCTGTGTACTATGATATCAAATCATGCTAGTGGGATAGTTTTATTTTCACACACCATTTACTCTATAGGCGTTGGCTTCCTTGTTACTGACAACACAACTACTTGCTAACACTCAATTAGTAGCTCTGGCACGTCACTTTTCAAAGTAAATGACCAACTTAACTCGTGTATGAAAGGAAGATGATCCACTCCTCATTTCCATTGTTCAAACCCAAAGAGGCTCGACGGGACACAATCAATGATAATTATAAAGATTTGCAAATTTAAAAATAATTTTTAATTGAGATTTATCAAATATTAATTTCCAATTTTGTTAACTTGACGCAATGGATCAATGTAAACTTCACATATTTATGAAAGGATATCAAACCAAGTTAGTGGGCTGATTCTATTTGCACATACCATTTACTCTTTGTATACTTACTGAATAAATTTTATGTTACAATTTTATCACTAAATAAAATTACTAATATAGACATAAATATACATATCCCACTCCAAATTTAAATTTTCTCAATAGACATCCTTAGAATTAAGAAATTCATACCACACATCCATTATTAAGTGTAACATTAAACACATTAAACCCTAGTTTTATTCTCCATTGTTTCTCACTCAACTTTTCAAAGTTCATATCTATCAAAACCTTTCATCTTTCAAATCTATTGTCACCCAAACCTCTCATTAGTTTAGTATTTGAGTTCTTCATGATCGTTATGGAAGATTTGAAATTGAAAATTCAGATTTTGAGAAGAACATTGTTCACGACAAAACTCACAATAAAAATGTAAGGCTGTGTTTGGACAAGCTTCTGAAACATGATTCCACCCCCTCCTTTAAACCTTCTGTTTGGATAGAGAGTTCAAAAATTAATTCCACCACAGTTTTCAAAACACACTTCTGTTTCACGTTTGGCAACAGTTTGCAAGCCAAAACTCTCACATGCTCGTACATACGCTCAAATTCGTCCTCTCCATTCTGAAAGTTCACGTGCCAAGAAGAGCAAAGCTGATGCTTCATGGGTGAACTGCAACTCTGAAATTACTTCCTCCTCTCTTTGAACGAATCTCTAACCTTTAAATCCAACAATTCCTGTGAAACCGACTCTACCCCACCCATAAATTGGCATCGACGAGCTCCCACAAATCAAGTGACAGTCGTTTTGTGCGTTGTGGTCGATTCACCATCCGAGCAACGAAACAAAGACAACGAAGAGGTGTAGTGTTCATAAATTTCTATACATAAATATATATGGGTTCTGCAATTGATTGATTATGTGCTTACTTTCGAAATGTGTCTGTTGTAGGTCAAAGTTGTGAAGCCTTTTCTCGAATCAAAGAGCATCCGAAGCAACGCAAATCAATTAGCTGTACTCACTTCGTCACCGGTAACAATTATTCAACTTCTGCTCCTGTGGTATGTATGTCCTTCAATCGATCTGTTGTGGAATAGCTGAGAAGTTTAATGGGTTAGCTCTGATTTGGGCAAAAATTGGCTGAGCCGGTCATCTGCGAGGACTTCTGGCCGATCGTCCACCAGGACTTCCAGTCGGTCGACTGCCACTTGTTTTCCTTCAGCTGCTTATTGTTCTGCTTTTGGTTTCTTCTTCTACTCTTCTTCTTCTTTCTTATAAGAATGTTTAAATTTCGATTTCTCAGCATTCTTGAAGTTTTGTTGTCATTAATCTTCAATTATCATATTTAAATTTCTATTTCCCAACACAGTTTTGTTGTGATTAATCTTTATTTATCATATTCCATATGATTTTCTTGCCTTTTTAGTGGTGATGAGGTTTAATGGAAACAAATGATATTTTAAGAGTTATGAAGAAGTTGCAGAAGGTGTTCTAGTTTTCAATTTCTTGCCTAGGCTTTTAATATAAATTTTGTGTTAGATGGCTACCAACAATTCAGATGATAATCAAGACACAAAAACGTAGAGCTCCAAAATTGAGTTATGACTTATTAACATGTTGAGAGACAAGGTGCAAAAAACCAATCAAAAGACCGTAGTACCATCTGGACACTGAGGCATTGGACCCATTTTGCAACAGAGTTGTAAAATATGTATGGGTTCCGATACATACCAAAACAGGTAAAACAAAAATATCAGCGACTCAAAGCCGATTACTTAACTTTCTAGCGGCTTCAGGCACAGACTGGTCTTGGATGGGATCCGATTGTAGGCAGAGTTATCGCACCTGATGAATTTTGGGATAAGGTATTATATTAACCTGTTCCCTATTCCTTACATTTATTTTTAAAATGTTGTCACACGTACCCTGCGCTTATGTTCATATTTTCTAATTGGTGGTAGGCATCAAAAAATGTAAAGAAATGCAGGACTAAAAGATTTGAGTATTTCCACGAAATGGCCAACATTGTTGAACATCACTGTGCGACAAGGGCCTTGGCTCATGTATCCACATAGGGGGCCTGTAACGCCCTCAAAATAACAACATTAAACCCATCAGATAAGACATGCATTTACATATAAACTAACCACATTCTTTTATACATTAGAGTTCCATTACATAGGTATTACATGTTAACATCAAAACAAAATGCCCTACGGGCTTACAGCTTTCCAAGTTAACACTTGGTTACAACAAAAGAGTACTAACTCGTTTACACATTAAGCCCTTGGCTTGAAGTTACATGTAATACATCAAAAGTTAAGCGACAAAAGTATGTCCGCCTCTAGCCTCCCAGCTATGTCCTTGGAGGTGGCATGCTACCTGCACCTGAAAATGATATTCCCATATAGGGTGAGCCACAGCCCAGTAGAAATACACTAAACCAACCATGAACAATGACTAAAATATTAGCAATTGATAGATGGCCAACACTGATACGATCACATAAATCACATATTTATGTCATACGACTTATGAGTCCAAATTACTTTTCATTTTCCCTTTTTCAACAGATAGGCATATAAGCACTACCCACATTCTCAACAGATATGTATAACAACAATATCCACATTCTCAGATAAGCAAATAAGCTATATCCACATTCTACAACAGATATGTATAACAACAATATCCACAGATAAGCATATAAGCTATATCCACATTCTACAACAGATATGTATAACAACAATATCCACATTCTCAGATAAGCATATAAACTATATCCACACTTCACAAAGATAAGCATATGAGCTCTATCTTCACTTCTCTAGACAAGCATATGAGCTGTATCTACGGAGTTCATCCCCTATCTTCTCCCAACACTATCCGGTTTAGAGGTGCATCCCCTATCTTCCCCTAAACCGCGGAGTACATCCCCCATCTCCTCCTCTACACATAACGTATACAAACACATTGGTTCTATATACAATCACCCAATACATACAATTAATGTATTCTATCAACCGTCAAGTTCCATGACACATTCCATTGATTAGTTTTCGTTTGCCTAATCATCATGCATTCTCTACAACAATCACGACTATCCTCCACCAATAGCCCAAAGCAGTTATTTCTAAACAGAAAATAAATGCACAATGGATATTCAATCAACATTTCATTTCCTCATTCTTCTCACAATTAATTATCCCAATTAATCAAACAATGTAATTAGGTCCTTATCCATAATTACCATTTCAACCCTTAGGTCCCATTTTCATCAACGATTTAACATCAATTCCATTTCTCTATGCCAAACATGCATCTAGGTTTATTATGAATAAAACCCCAACTTTTGTAAAATTACACAAAAGCCCCAAACTTTCACAAATTACCAAACCAACCCCAACGTCTCAAAATACTAAAATTTAAAGACAAAATCCATAGAGAGGAGTAGGATATCCCTACCTCAAATTTGGAGTCCCAAAGGAGAAGACGACAAAACCCAACGTGCTCCAAAACCCGAGATTTTCAGATTAAAATGAAGCCCTCGACGATCAACAACTTTTTTGTAAAGGCCAAAGGTGAGCAAATCACTCCTACTAGATCAAAACCTAGAGAGAAGGTAGAGTCTAGAGTGAGAGGCTCAACAATGGTGATTTTGGAAAAGTAAGAGAGAGAAGAGAAAGTAAAAAGTGATTTGAAAAGTCACAATTTCGGGACTTAAACCCAGTCACCCGCTCGAGCGTAAAACACCCCGCTCGAGCGTCACTCACAGACTCCCGCTCGAGCGTCCAAACTTCCGCTCGAGCGCCGGATGCACTCTCCCAGCATTTATATAGAACCAGGCCTCCGCTCGAGCTTCCAACTCTACGCTCGAGCGGCACTCAGACAACCCCGCTCGAGCGGCCAATACCACGCTCGAGCGTACAACGCTGCACAGGAAAATACTGAATGGGTGTAATCTCCGCTCGAGCGCCAAAACCCCCGCTCGAGCGTACAGGCCAAAACCTGGGCAACTAGTTTTGGTTTCTAAACTCAACCAACCTGTAACAAACCTGCCCAACACATCCTATAACTCAATTACGAAGTAAAAAGGATGTAAACAAAATAATAAACAACTACCAACATCCACGGACACATGTCCGGATCACTGTACAACAAGGGTAAACCCGGGATCGCTATAGGGCCCCTGACTCCGATGAAGAGGTCGATATGCTTAACAAATTTTGGTCGCCTGGAGCTAGAGGTAGCAATGCAATTGATTCCATTCCTGTTGATTTTGGTGGAGATGAGTACATGGAAACAGGTAAGGGCAAAAGTAAGAGGAGGGGCCACAGCCAGAGTGACAGTGGTCATTCTAAAAAGTCACGGTCAAGTGGCTTTGATGATGTTTGCACAACTTTCACTGCCTATGTATTGATAAAGATGAAACAGTCTCGTGTACGATTAATAGACAGAGAGGCTGTAAGCGCAGGTGGTGATGACTATTCCCTTGACGCATGTCAAGATGTCCTGCATCAGCTAAGAGACATACCACCAATGCAGTATGTTAACGCATTAACACTATTCAAAGATAAGTATTGGCAGAGGTTTTTTATGCGCACTCCTACACATATGCGCCCTTCTACACATATGCACCTATCAATGATCCTAGCTTTGTAGTGAACTGTGAAGCTGTGTCTTTAGTGGGGTTTGTAGTTTTTTCAATGGTTGTGAAACAAGCTTTTATGATTAGTTTTTTTTTTTTTTTCCTTTCTGTTTCATTCATGTCTTCTAATGTTTTTTTCCTTTTTTAATTCATGTTTATGTTTTCTACTTCTGTCATCCTCTTGTCAGGAGAAAAACATTGCATCTAATGACTCATGTCTCATTTATTTCTATCCAGTTTCTATTTATACCTATCCAATTTTTTCAATGTTTTCTACTTATGTCCCATTTATTTCCCATTCAAATTTCTACCTTTCTTGTTTTCTGTATCAGCATGTTTTAAATGTTAACATTTATACATTGAATGTATATTTCAATTAAAATCAATACTTAAATGACTAAAGCCAACTAATTAATTATAGATGCTAATTTCATATTCATCAATAAGTGGTGCTGGTACTTTGCAGGTGGTGGTGGCGGTGGTGGTGGCGATGTGCGACGGTCTCTCTCGCCGGTGGTCAACGACGATGGTGAGCGGGGTGAGGCTTGTAGTGTCGAAAAAGAGCAAAATCTGTTTGAGACAGTGTAAATCGTGTGTGTGTGTGTGTGTGTGTGTGTGTGTGAGAGAGAGAGAGAGAGAGAGAGAGAGAGAGAGAGAGAGAGACATATCGGGCGCCAAATTATATTGGTTTCCCTCTAAAAAAAATTTCAACTTTTAGCGACTATTTCACATTTTAGTCGCCAAATTAGCTTGTTCAGCAGCTAAACTTAGAATTAGTAGCATAAAATATTAACTTTTGGCAACTAATTGTTTTTTAGTCGCCTATAACTATATGTTTCACGACTAAATTATATTTTAGTCGCCAAAAAACAATGTATGTCGACGAAATTAAAATGGTAGCCAAAATTTGAACCTTTGGCGACTAAAACAAAAAATTAGTCACCAAAAGGACTATTTTTGGCAACTAAAATTGTTTTGGTCGCCAATTTTGGTCGCCAAATGTATAAATTCTTGTAGTGAATGACATTACTTATCCTCTTTGTAATAAGTCAGAATAATTGTACTTCTATTGTTATGTAACCAGAACACAATTTCACGTCATACACAAAATGGATGAGGTTATGGAAGATTTTATGGACTTCTGGGTGATTGCTTCTATTAATGAACATATCAATGTGTCAACCACAAGATGATCGCAGCGAACTTGTCCATTCAAAGGTGATGATTACATCTTCAGTTTATTAAGTAGCCACCCTGAAACAATGATGGACATCATGCGAATGGATGCCCCAACCTTCATTTCATTGAAAGACGCCTTACTTCAAAATAGCCTTGTCAATATTGAAAAGATGCATATCAGTGTGGAGGTATTGCTTGCCATTTTCTTATATACATGGGCACAAAATGACTAACAGAGGCTACTGACCAATATATTTCAGCACTCCATTGAAACGATTTATCGGCACTTTAAAATCATTTTGTGGGCCCTATGCAAGCTTGCATCAACGGTTATCAAACCACAGAACCAATCAGAAATACCGGAAAAAAATTTCAATGATAGGAGGTTTTACCCTTGGTTCAAGGTATGACTAAATTTTCGACCTGCAAATTTGCAATACCGGTATTGACTAAATTTGATTGTTATTTTTCCAAAGTCAAATCTATGTTTGAGACGCGTGATGGAAAACTTCTAATATGATGTAGGATTGTGTCGGTGCTATTGATGGCACATTGGTGGACAAGTGGGTCCCTGCCTCAAGACAGAACAAATTCTGTGGTCGCAAAGCCACGGTAGTGCAAAATGTACTCGCAGTTTGCGACTTCGACATGTTGTTCATATTTATCAATTCTGGATGGGAAGGTAGCACCCACGACAACGTAATTTTAGTTGACTCACTTACAAGAGCTGATGTATTTTTCCCATACACACCCCATGGTTAGTGTTACAAAATAAGATACTATACTTTGCTTGTACGATTTTTGTGTACATTATTTGACGGCGTGATACAAACATTATTCATATGTAGGCAAGTATTATTTAGTGGATGTTGGGTTCACCAACATGCCAGGATTTCTTGCCCGATTTCGTTCACAAGGTCGTCATTATTCTGGACCCAAGGAATTGTTTAACCACCGACATTCATCATTACAGAATGTCATAGAAAGAACATTTGGGGTACTGCAGGATCGCTTTCCAATATTGCGGTCCATGCCTAATGACAAGTTAACACGGCAAGCACCCCTCGTCATTGCATGTTGTGTAGTGCACAATTGGATCCGTTTGCATGCAACTATGGACCCATTCTTCCTGGAAGTCGATAATGAAATGGCGGCTGAAACGACTGCAGACGGGTTTGATGAAGGCCAAGCTGAGTATGTAGACTTGTCACAACATGGGTTGACGTACCAATCAAATTTGAAGGACGCAATTGCTAATGCTATGTGGATAAATCATGTTGGTCATGGATAGATGTGTGATGTCAACAAATAATGTGAAGAATTGTTTGTTATGAGTTGTATGTGTATATTATTTATGTTATTTGTAATGTGTGAACTGCAATTGATCAAATGTGTCACCAACCAAATTTTGTAATGTGTTTTTTTTAACAAATACTTCTCCATTTTTGAAGAGTTCCTAATGCAAAAATTGACTAAAATTGGAGATGCCTAAACCATTTATTACTGTAACACATTAAATTCATTTACAGTAAAAAAATTGTGAATTTTTTTGATTAATTTTGACATTTTCAGTAAATTATTTGGATGTTTTAAAAAAAAAAAAACTTTTTGAATTCATCTACCCAAGATAGGAAAAAAATATTTAACATAAACTACTAATGAGTTTAATAGTTAAAATTAATTCAAATTAAATTTCATTGAAAATAAATTTTCACAAAATTATAGTTAAAAATAATTTTTTATGACGATTTTTTGCACATGTCGTTAAATATTAACAATTAGTGACTTTTTTTGTCACGATTTTTATGAATTGCCGTTCAGATTTACAACTATAGACATATTTTTGTATAATGAAATATTCAAACTGTCGCTGAAAGTAGGGATGGCAATGGAGGGCAATGGGGCGGATATTAATTCTCCATCCCCATTCCCCTATTATAATTTTTCCCCATTCTCCATTCCCCATCTCCATGGGGACTATCCTCTCCATCCCCTAATGGGTTTGGGTTTTCCCCAACCCAACTTGACCCTATATTTTTTTTTTTTTTTTTTTTGGTTTTTTCATGGTTCACAGCCAAAGCCAAATCAACATTCACTTCTTTTTTTTTTCTTTCTTTTTTTTTTTAATTCAACAACAAAATCAAATACATATTAATTAATTAATGAAAAAACATATTTTAAAGTAATTAAATTTATAATCTTTAAGACAACCAAACAAGTTTCAGTAGCTGCAATCATCAAACAGTCACACGCTGCAATCATCAAAGAGTCATTGCTTATCAAAGAGAAGCTTATGGAGCAGAACATTGCTTTACAAAGGTCTAAAGAACTGGCCATGAATGCTAATGAAGCAATGTGTTCGTTTTGGGCCGTGATGAGTCAAGAAATGATCAGGCCAAGCCAATCAATCGCTGCGATTATGTCAGTTCTTCAGATAGAGAATTGGGTGTCGGAAGAATAGAGGAAGATAGTTGATGCTATGGCAAAGATGGGTCTACTGTTGTCTGGTTGGATTGAAGTTGAGAGAGTGTGAGAATGAAAAGCTAACTGTAGATTTCCGGAAGGAGATCCGGGTCGGAGACCTCAGATCTGTTTTTTTCTCTCTATCTCTCTCCTTTGGTGATCTCCTCCACCAGCCAGGAGTACGCCGGATCGGCGTTTTTGATGTTGCCATCGCCGAGATCACTTCCTTTGCCGTTGTTCTTCAATAAGAAGCAAGTCTCGAAGGTCGCCGTCGACGGCGACTCCGCCACCAGAGACCTCCAGTGACTTCTCCAACTGGACTAAAGCTGAAAAATGGGATATGGGGAGATGGGCGGGTACCCATCCCCAACCCATCCCCGATGGAGATTTAAAAAATATCACCTACCCGACCCAACGGGTACAAAAAAATGGAGAAACTCCATATATATGGGTTGGGTCTCCATGGATATCCATTGGATAGGTTATCCATTGCCATCCCTAGCTGAAAGTTAAATATTTGAAATACATTTTTGTTGTGCACAAATAAGATAACAAGAATTACATATATAAAAAAAATGAATGAAAACAAAATTTCAAATATAATGCAAAATTATTTGTTTAATTGTACATAGAATTTTATGTTTATTGATTCAAAACCAATTCAACAAACTTTTTAAATACATAAAATTTCGTCAACATTAAATTCAAAATATCTTATATAGAAAAAATATTTATTAAATATGAATAACACAGAAATAGTGCAACTATTTACCAAATTCTGTATTTTTTTTTTTTAACAACTTCTGTAATCCACGTACGAATGTTTTTTTTATCAAATTGTGTTACCCACGTAGAAATATTTTTTATTAAATATTTTAAGTCCCAATTTGTTTATATTAAATATGAAGAACACAAAAATAGTACATACTAAAAAACAAATTCTATATTTTTTTAACAAATTCTGTAATCCACATATAATTTTTTATTTTTTTTCAAACTCTGTAACCCATTAAATACAAATGTTTGTTTATTAAATATTTTTAATTCAAAATTTTTTTTTTAATTCAAAATATAAGTCAAATTAGTGTTGGCACTGCAATGTAAATAGTGTATTGCTAAGTTGTGTCAAATTTAACACATCAGTGTCACATGGGAATGGGGTATGGCCAGCCGAGAGAGAGCGAGAGAGAGAGTGAAACTGAGACAGTGCAGTGGGGTGGGCCCACTGCACTTTTAACTTATTGTATATTTTATTTATTATTTACATACATACACACACACACATATATATATATATATATATATATATTCTTAACACATATCTTAATACACACTATAACATACCAATTGTATCACCATTCACGTAGTATTCACTCACTAAATTAACAAACGCGTAACAATTTTATGGGTCCCATTTTTATCACTTTTTTGTCATATACCACAAAATATAACAAACATTTTTAACACATCTATTATGGATGCATATGCAAGCTTTACCAACCCCACAGGAAATTGTATATAACAAGGTCAAACTTCATTAATTACAAATAAAATAAAGGTGCTTACATCCATGATAAAAATAATTTAGCTAGGAGAATATACAAGTACATCAGTAAAAAAAGTAATTAGTTAGTAAATAAAAAAATGTAGTACAACAAACACAACAATTAAAAAAACAGTAAGTACGAGTACATCTTCAAAACAACAAAATATCACACATTGAGAAACTCATCTAACTGCTCATCCAAACACGTCAAACGTCATTGTCAAGTGGTGGTGGAGGTGGAGGGAAGTAGTGATGGTAGAGTTGACTGACTCGATAGTCAATTTGATCTAAGCGATTGCTTGTCACTTCATGACGTGTTTTAGTGTCCACACGAAACTTACCAAATTGTTGAATTAGTGAGTTCTGAGCGGCGGCAAATGCATCAAACTAATTACCCAATGTATTGAACTGATTTTCCATTTGTTGTTCCCATTGAATGCGCTGATTGTGTTGTTTTTGTTCAATCGCCAAATAATCAGTCCAGTATTGGGGTTGCTCATTTTGTGGCATGGCATTGTCATTGGGGTCTTTGAGAGTGTCATCTATGGGTGCATTTGCAACATTTGGAGATCACAATAAGTTTTCAGCGCCACCAGCTCGGGTAAGTGTGTACTCTGAAATCGGTGAAGTGATTTTTGTCCCTGCTTCACCTATAAGTCTGACATGAAAAACTTTGAAAATTTTGGTTAGCAGAGCTCCAAAAACTAGTGACCGGCCACTGATACTACCAAGATTTGCAACAACCATTTCCTTCAATAATATGTAGCATAAATCCAATTTATGTCCAACTTCAAAACCATATAACAAATAAGCATTATAAATTGGAACAACATCAAAATGTCCTTTTTTTGGAATGATATTTTTTGACTATCCATCGATGGAGAATACGAAGGTAGGGTTTCAAATGTCTTGCTTGTAAATTACTGTTAGTAAATTGGCTATCACAAATTGTAGTATAAACTTCATTTATATCACCAACAATGTTAACCAGGCCAGACTCACTCTGAACATGAATTTGCATATCCCCTTGTTGAACTCCAATAATTTGTACCAAAGTTTGACTGTTCAATGTGATTATTTTACCTTTGACATAAGATGTAAGACTATTGTCTTTTGTGGTAAATTGATTACAGGTAGCCACCCTATCGTCTCAAGTTTGTCAATCAACAGAGGATCATATTGAGAATGAAGATTTACCCTTCTCCCGGTAACAATTGGTCGGTTGCAAAAATGTTGAAAAACTTGTTCATGATTATATGTAAGAAATTCAATAGTTGGATAAGCCTATTGTTGGCATGGTCGAGGGTTAGAGGTTTCGCCGTGTTCTGGTCTGGCTTTTTTTGTTCTCAGCATGACTTATGAAGGTAAGTAAAAGGATAGCAAAATGTATGGAAGGTTTTAGCTGCTATTGTGAGAAAATGGTATGCAAAAGGTAAGCAATAGGATAGCCAAAGTGAAGCCTTGGGTTGAGCCTCGATGGAAGCTGGAAATAGTTGCAGCCGGTTGACTAGCTGGATGACCCCCCGGTTGACCGCCCAGTCGATCGGTTCGATGAAGATTTCGGCTGCTGCTTGTGTAGCTTTGAAATTGTGAAGCTCTAGTGTTGTGAACCTCTGATCAAAGCTTTTCCTCTCTTCTTTTACATGGATATGAGTTGTAAATATATAGATTGAATTTGTGAAATTAATTATAGAATGTTGTGGATTGAATTTGAATTTGAGTGCTGTTGTGAAGCTCTGAAATTGATGAAAGCTCTTCCTCTCTTGTCTTGTTTTGCACGATCAAGATTTGTAAATATATAGACTGAATTTGTGAAATTAATTGAGGTAAGTGGTGAATTGAATTTGTGAAATTAATTGAGGTAGGTGGTGGAGGAGGTGGTTGTATATTTCAGGTTAGTGGTGGTTGTATTGATACTATTTGAACAATGAAGGTAAATGAAGATAGTGAAGAAGTTGCTGGAAGTTGTGAAGTAATGAAGTTGTTGGATGTGCTCATTGATATAAAGGTCATGTTTGGGAAGGCAAGCTATGACGCCATTGTAGCCTCAATCAAACAAATGGCCAAAAAGATCTGTAGCTGAGTTTTTTTTCCTTTTTCTTTTATCAGAAACTAACCAACTGAGATTTTGCAGAAGAGTCATGGCTTTGCAGAACCTATGTGAAATTACGATTTTGCCCTTTTAATTTTTGACTAACAAACCAACTTAGCATTCCAAAACACAGGGACAATTTAGTCATTTCAATGCCAAACACATCAAACAACAGGCACAATAATATAGATGAGGACGGTACAGAAGTTCACGGGTGAGGCACAACAACATAGATGAGGACGGCACAGAGGTTCACGGATTTCCCACAAAAGTGATGACATTTAACAAATGAAAAAATTCCAATAATACTGAAAAGAGTTTGGTTAAGAGTTTTTTTTTTTTTTTGTGTTAATAATTAATTTTTTGAATTGAATTTTAAAAAGAGTTTGGTTATGATTGTTGACCAAAAATTTCAATAGAGTTTTGAGTTATGTATTTGATTATGAGTTATAAATTTTTGAATTAAGTTTTGAAAACTCTTTCCAAAAATCATAACCAAATAAATTTTCTTATTTCTCATGTCACATCAAACTTTCAAAACTCAATTCAACACTCTTTTCAAAAATCATAACCAAACAAATTTTCTACACTCAAATTATAATTCCAAAACTCACAAACTCAAAATACAACTTTATTATCAAATCATATTTTTAAAACTCTACCAAACGCAACCTAAGTTTTTATGTTTAAAATCACCCTTTTTTTTCCGATGCAATCCATTTAGTAAACTAACGTCAAGCCAAATGACATAGTTTGACAGTTAACTTCTAAATATCGTTAACAGAAGTGATTGGTACCACTAATTTGGTACCACTAAACCACCACTAATGAGAAAAAAAATCAAAAAAAAAAAAAAACAAGGCACAAGACACACTGTGACGGTGGGTAGAGCCCACTGCCACATCATTAGTGCCATCAATAATTAGTGGTCTCAAGCAATTTTCTATCATTAAATATCAACAATCAGTTCGAATATATAATTAAAGTTCAATAGACAACCTTCGAACCATTCACAATATTTCGGAAACTTGTCTCAAATAAAATAAAAAAAACCAACATCATAAGTTATCTAAATTCAAAAATTTCTCTAGAATTAAAAAAATAAAAATCAGCATCATATATAAGTACCTTCTCAAGTTCAGGTTCAAACAAATGAAAATGGTTAGGCAAATTTCTTTTTTTTTCATGTTTGAATTGTTCCTACTGAAATTCAAAGAAAATCACCTTTTTAGATTATGTTGTTCATAGAGATATGTTGGGACTATTTGTGTAAAAAATATATATATATATATGTCATCACTTCAAGTTCATGGATGGAATTTGATAGATTTTTGGTAAATTTTTGTTAGAATTTGATGAATGTTGAGTGACTGAATGATTGAAAATGGTGAATAGAATCATCATGTCTTCAGCCACATTTTGCTTCTCTCTTCAACATGATTTTTCTTAGTTGAATTCTATTAACTAATATGGAAACATTTGTTGGAAAATAATGGTTTTTCGGCAACTTTAATTCGAAGTGAGACCCAACCGCCAGTTGAGGTGGGTCTGAGTAGTTTTGCATTCTCTCAAGTGAGAAGATTACAATATAAAAATGATGGGCCGAAACCATTGAGGTGTGAATGAAAATTGTATCATAAAGTGGACATCAATAAAAATTGGGCTTAGACTTGGATTTAGTCTTAGTTTAGACTGAGCCTAGACTTGTACTTGTGCTTGTGCATGTGTTGGGTTTGGTCTTGGACTTAGACTTGGACTTAATCTTAAGCTTGAGCTAAGTTATGTTGTGTTGGGCTTAGCTTGTGCATGTGTTTGAGAATTGGGTTTGGATCGGGTTGTGACCCAACATTGGTATCCATTGTGTGACCCATCTAGTTGGTTTATTCAAACATCATTATATACATATTTATTTGTATACATTAAGCACATGGGAGGTTAAGACCTTTGTAACTCTCATCTTTTGATGATAGAGTTGATGACCATATTAGTGGCCATTGGTTTTCAACTTTTGTAACTCTAGCCCTAATGGCTAGAATTGATGGCCAGGGTTAATTGCATTTGATGAGCCTATTGATGTATAGCGTTTATGGTTAGGGATTCCCCTACTTGTATAAATAGAGGCATTTCCCCTCCAACTTGAAATATATAAGTTTTGAGAGTTTTTTTTTTTTGATGGAAAATAGAGATGGTGTTTTGATAAAGAGTTGGAGATGGTTTTACACCAAAGAAAATTTTCATATCTTCTTTTGCTAGTCCCTTCTTTGGTTCTTGTTAGAGAGAGTGCAACCATTATCAAGTTCGCCGAAGCTATTTAGAAAGTGCTTCTGCATTAGCTGGTTTTAACCGTCGTGTCCTGGGAGACAGAAGTCAACATACCTCCAGCACCCATGGTGAGGCGGCTAATCTGTTTTAAGGACACTGTGGTATCACACAGGCTTCAGTTTGCTTCCTACTACTAGCTTTATTTTATTATGAATTTCTGTAAATTTTAGTATGTTCTTATTTTGAAATTCAAAGTAGTTGTTCAATATGAATCTATTTATTTGATTTAAGTACACAATTCCACAACAAACTTAAAACAGATTATGTATTTCTCATGGAAAAAATAAATAGATTCATATGTAATTATTTTCCTGGAAATTCATACTTGTAAATCATGCTTTTTTGATATGTTAATTATTTTCTAGATTTTAGTTTTCGTACATGATTTAATTTTTAGAGTTATTTACATGTTAATTGCTCAATGATTATTGTTTTGTAACAAGCATATCTAAGTTTTTCTATTAAAATGTTTGTAACTTGTTTATATTTATGTACATAGTTAATGTATAAATTAAACTATCAATTTAATTTTTTGGAGTTTTAGTTTTATAATTTTACATGCTTATGGAAGTTACAAATTAGGAGTTTACTGTTTTCTATGCACATGTATTTGCATAGTTTCTTTAGGCTGCCTTTGATGACTAGATCTCTAGCATATTTGGATAATCTAATTATATGAGTACTAATTTAGTTTTGTATCTTAGCATGCTCATGATTTATAACTTTATAATAAAATTTGCATGTTCAAAATTCTTGGATTTTAATTTTTATTACATGCTTATTGTTTCTATAGTTATGTGTATGATATTTACATATTAATTGTCCATAAAGTTTTAATTTAATTTAGGAGTTACATATTTTAATTTAAAGTTTTAATTTAATTATGGAGTTACAAACTTTATTTTAAAAGTTTCAATTTAATATTTAGAGTTATAAAGTTTGTAATTTGTTTGGGTGAATTAAATTTTAAATTGAATTTATTTATTTGGAGTTATATGTCTAAATGGTTATTGTGAATTAAGTTCATTCATAACTCATGGCTATTAACTTTTAAATTAATTGTGAAGTTACATATATTTAGTTGGGTAACTCATCTAGCATTTTAATTCATTGGTTAATTTGATTATTCAATAGTTGGCTAGATGGTTTCAATTAATTTAGTACATTAACATTTTGTTTAGATTGTTTGGTTTGTATTTTCTTGTGTTTTCTGGTAACTTTCCTTATAGGAATACTTATGCGAAAGGGAATGGAAAAACAAATACAAAACCAAATGAATAGTATTTGGGGTGTCAAAACAAAAAGTCTGGACGACTAACCTTTGTGATGAACAGGAATTTCTAAGCGTGGAAAAGATTTTGGACTAAATAGAATCCTAATGGATTGGCTATTTTATTTAAATGGTTGAAGCATTTTTTGCTTGAGATTTAGTTGGTTTGTTTACCAATTTGTAGTAGCAAGTTTTATTTGCTTGTATTATTAGAAGCATTTTATATGCATGTATTTGGTTGTAGCAATTTTTAAATTGCTTATAAGTTTGGAACTTGGTTTGGTTTTCTGGAATAGAAACCAAAGTGTTTAGTATTGGCTAAAGAGTAATTCTTATTTGTTCAGAAATGACAACTAAGACGGATTTGGTTTCAAACCTTTGGGGTTTGAGGAAGTAATTGGGTTTAATCATTTTATTCCCAAAGTGTTGGAAAACCAAGTTTGGAGAAAGTCTTTGGTTATAATCTGATTATTTCCAAAGTGTTTTGGTTTGAAAAAAGAAACCAAATTTTAGCAGTAGCTAAAATATTTTTGAGTTTAGTTAGAAATAATGGGCTTAGTTCTGGGAGTACCGGTTAACTTTTATGAGTGGTATAATTCTGGTAGCAAATTTTATTTGCTTGGATATTGGTTTGTTATAACCTATAACCTGGTTTATCCCTTGGAAAACTTAATTTTACATTTGTTTCCCATGAATTAGGAGTCAACATGCTCTTGAAAGTTTTGTCAAAAGGTTAATTGGGTTTTAAGTGGGACCGATGTGGTTTTAAGTGGGACCGATGTGACCCCTCCAGTCTTTCTGGGAACATTCTTGACCATATTCGATTCTAGGTTAAATGGTGAGACTAATTTTGAATTAAATTTCCAACTGTGGATTTTCTAGTGTTAAGTTTAGTTTATGGAAGAAAAAAAAAACAGAATAATGAAATTCTGTTGTGATTTTTCAGAAATGGATTCAAGAGGTGACAACAGAAATGTTGTTCTACCTGACAACGCTAAGCCTTGCAAGATTCTTAAAGAAGATCTAGAGAGATCAAGTGTGATTAAAGGAAATCGTAAGATTGCATGATAACATTTCTGAATTAATCAGAGGCAATTAGTATGTTATCCTTGTGTCAATTATAGCATATATGATTGCTATGCGACTTTGCTTGAAAGCAAAGATGAGACAACCCGTTAGGGTCGGTGAATATATTTTTGAATTTTTAAATTCCAAATATATTCTTAAATTGGTGGCTCCTAGTGAGTATAAGATCACTGATCACAGAGATAGAAAATTGGTGGTTCCTAAGAGGTGTTAGACCACTGGCTACACAGTTATGAGATTGTGGTTTCTAGTAGTGAACAGATTACTGATCACATGTCAAGACATGATGGTTCCTAGTAGTAGAGAGGCTACTGATCATATGTCAAGACATGCTGATTCCGAGTAATGAAAGAGTCTATTGATCCTATGTTAGGACGTTGTGATTCCTAGTAGTAAAGTGACTACTGATCACAGGTTAAGACATTGTGATTCCTAGAAGTAGAAAGTCTGCTGACCACATGCTGAAAAATTAGTGATTCCTAGTGATAAGACTACTGGCCATGTTATGAAGTTCCAAGTAGTAGACTATTGAACACTGGATTTGTGTTTCCTAGTAGTTAGACTATTGGCTTCAGAGTGATAGGTTGGACCAAATATGTTTGGGTGCCTAATTCGATTGATGACAGTCTGAGAATGTATTTACTGTGATATGATTTTGAGAGTTTCATAATCATTGTGACACAAGGAATTGTTTAAAGACCCTATATGAATTTTCGGAAAAGGCCAAAAGCCTTTGTATAAATTCTACAAATGTGAGGGTGTCATGCAAAAGGTGGGAATACCTAAAGCCAATAGGGTTAGGATAAGCCTAAAAATTCGTTAACTTTGTATTCAACGGTTGTGCACAATATAGCAATGCATATCAATTTCTTGTGGTTTAGTCTGCTATTCCAGATATACACAAGAATACTATCATGGAATCAAGAAATGCATCTTTTTTTGAAAATGTATTCCGAGTTCCATGAAAGAGGTTGAAAGCGACAATGATCACATAGCTGATCAAACAAATGATCACTTAGATAATCAAGTTGATTATCAAATTGAGGATTTAAATGAGCCGAGAAGGAGTAAGAGGGCTAGGACTACCAAGTCCTTTGGCCCGAACTTCTTGACTTATATGTCAGAGGGAGAACCTCGAACTTTCCATGAATCAGTGACTTCACCAGAAAGTCCCTTATGGAAAGAAGCAATTAAAAGTGAAATTGACTCCATCTTACAGAACTATACTTGGGAGTTGGTTGATCTAACCCCAGGCAATAAGGCCTTGGGGAGTAAGTGGATCTTTAGAAAGCTGATGGGCCAATTGATAAATATAAAGCTAGGCTAGTTATCAAAGGATACAAGCAGAGAGAATGCCTGGATTACTTTGATACGTATTCACCTGTGACAAGGATTACATCCATTCGCATGGTAATTGCGATAGCCGCTTTACGTGGTTTAGAGATACATCAGATGGATGTAAAGACATCTTTCTTAAATGGAGATTTAGATGAAGAAATCTACATGGAACAACTGGAGGGGTTTTCAGCTCCAGGGAAAAAATAAGAAAGTCTGTAAGCTTGTCAAGTCATTATATGGTTTGAAACAAGCGCCGAAGCAATGGCATGAGAAGTTTGACAACACTATGTTGTTAAATGGATTTAGAATCAATGAGTGTGACAAGTGCATATATGTTAAAGACACTGACAGAGGTTATGTCATTTTGTGTCTATACGTAGACGACATACTCATTGTTGGTAGTAATGATGAAATGGTTCAAACTACCAAGAGAAAGTTAAACTCAAAGTTTGACATGAAAGATATGGGCCTTGCAGATGTCATTCTAGGTATTGAGATTACCAGAACATCTAGTGGTATTGTACTTTCTCAATCTCCCTATGCTGAGAAAATACTTGAGAAATTTAGTAAATAAGATACAAGTGTGTCTAGGACACCGGTAGACGTGAGTCTACACTTGACGAAGAATAATGGTGAGAGTGTCTCTCAACTAGAATATTCTTGGGTCATTGGAAGTTTGATGTATTTGATGAGTTGTACAAGGGCGCCAGATATAGCCTACTCTATTAGCAGGCTTAGTAGATACACGAGTAATCCAAATGCCACTCATTGGAGAGGCATTATGAGGGTGTTAGGTTATCTACGCTACACCCGGGATTATGAGCTGCATTATACCAGATACCCAGTGGTACTAGAGGGGTATAGTGACTCTAATTGGATATCTGATATAAAAGATTTCAAATCCACTAGTGGTTATGTGTTTACCCTCGGAAGGGAAGCCGTGTCTTGGAAATCTTCCAAGCAAACGTGTATATTGAGATCAGCGATGGAATTTGAGTTTATTGCTTTGGATAAAGCAACTGAAGAAGCTGAATGGCTTCGCCAGTTCGTTAAAGATATTCCACGTAGGTCGAGACCTGTGCCTGCTATCTGTATTTATTGTGATAGTTAATCGGTGAATGGATGGGCATATAATGGAAAGTCTAGACGTATCCATCATAGACATAATTCCATACGACAACTACTCTCTAAATTGAGTTGTCTCTCTAGACTATGTAAAGTCTAAAGACAACATTGCAGATCCGCTAACCAAAGGGTTAACTCGAGAGTTAGTAGAAATGTCGTCGAGAGGAATGGGGTTAAGGCCTTGAGTAATGTTATCGGAATGGAAAACCCAACCTAGTTCATTGAAGATCCCAAGATCTAGGTTCAAAGGGACAACCTAACTGCGTGTAACGGATGAGTCACTGTGGAGGTAAACCCTCCTGCCCATTCCTTTATACAGTGATACCCTATGGGGTGGGAGGTTAAGCTGATTCTTTTAATGACCAAGTGTTGTGAATAGCCAACCGTGGTATAGAGAGATACCTTATGTAGGTCACCTATGTGAGTGCGAAGTGGGGCCGCTTCTTTAATAATTAACAAGGCTGAATTCTTTAAAAACACTCACTGAACCAGGCTAGTGTTCCAGGGCCAAACCGGACGCACCAGTGAGAACAAGAATAATGGTTGCAGTAACTCCTATGTGAGGTCTATTGTCCCGATTTACACAAACGGCAGAACAGTTTAAGACAACACGTTCACTGGTCAGCCAGTAAATCCGATAGGCTTTCACTACGAAAGGTTCAAGGCCAACAACTACATTTTCTGATGCAGGATTATTCTGCGTGCTCTCTCTCTGAGTCTTTGTTGTAAAACGTTGTCCGTTTTCTTTATTCGGCCAATTTTATTCATGTGGGGGATTGTTGGAAAATAATGATTTTTCGGCAACTTTAATTCGAAATTAAAGTGGGACCTAACCGCTGGTTGAGGTGGGTCTGAGTAGTTTTGCATTCTCTCAAGTGAGAAGATTACAATATAAAAATGATGGGCCGAAACCATTGAGGTGTGAATGAGAATTGTCTCATAAAGTGGACATCAACAAAAGTTGGGCTTAGATTTGGACTTAGTCTTAGTTTAGACTGGGCCTAGACTTGTGCTTGTGCTTGTGCATGTGTTGGGTTTGGTCCTGGACTTAGACTTGGACTTAATCTTAAGCTTGAGCTAAGTTATGTTGTGTTGGGCTTAGCTTGTGCATGTGTTTGAGAATTGGGTTTGGATCGGGTTGTGACCCAACATTGGTATCCATTGTGTGACCCATCTAGTTGGTTTATTCAAACATCATTATATACATATTTATTTGTATACATTAAGCACATGGGAGGTTAAGACCTTTGTAACTCTCATCTTTTGATGATGGAGTTGATGACCATATTAGTGGCCATTGGTTTTCAACTTTTATAACTGTCACGCCCCCAAACCGCCCCTAGTAGTTTGGTGCCGTGATGGCCAGTAACCCGAGGTTACCGAAGGCCGTCTTACAAAAATCACACACAATCAGAGTATGAAATATGGGGCTTACAAGAGCGGAAGCAAAATATACATATAAACCGAGTTGTCCATGAGAGCCGTGCATAAGTCCAATGGAATGCCATACATCAAACATCTTTACAAGTCTTACAATTTTAGATACAACAAAATGGAACACAAAAATACATCCTGACCAAAAGGCTTCTCAAGCCGACATATGCCAAAACAAACAAAGAAAACATAAGCCGAGAAGCATAATCTTCAAGACGATGCAAAACACAAATCCAAAACATGTCGGCAAAGCACCCAAAACACATCGGCAATCACGTCTAGGCCTCAATGCCTTCTTGTTCATCACCTACATATATATAGAGAGGGTGAGCTTGGATACTCAGTGAATGATACTAGAAATAAAGGTTTTGCATGATTGATATCCAAGATTTCTTTCAAAACTATACATAGCATACTTTTCGATCAAGAGGGAAATCAAGTTCATTTGCCGGCTTTCATGTTCCTTGGATGTTAATAACATCTACTTATTTCAAGGGGTGATGACATATCAAGACAAGAGTTTCAAGACAAGCTGTGCTGCGAAAGTTTATAGTCCTCTAGCACTAAGGACTGTCAAGACAAGCTGTGCTGCAAAAGTTTAGAGTCCTCTAGCACTAAGGACTGTCAAGACAAGCTGTGCTGCGAAAGTTTAGAGTCCTCTAGCACTAAGGACTGTCAAGACAAGCTGTGCTGCGAAAGTTTAGAGTCCTCTAGCACTAAGGACTGTCAAGACAAGCTGTGCTGCGAAAGTTTAGAGTCCTCTAGCACTAAGGACTGTCAAGACAAGTCATCAAAACAAGATAGCATTTGATATACAAAATAGGGATAGTCATTCATGCTAGATCAAGTACTTTTCAAAACAAGGCAAGACGAGATTTATGAAAGCAAGTGTAACATAGCTTTATTAAAAATACCACTCACTTAGTTTCTTCACACGTCGGGGTCGAGACAAGCCCAAGTCCTACAAATACAGGGCAAAGCCTTTGAATGCACCTTCAACAAGTTTCGTATGTACACAAATGGTTTCGGAAAACATGCTGGGCACCAACCAGGTCTAGGCCGAGGTTCCACACCTCTTCGCCGAGGTGTGTTCCCGAGGGCCACATGCAAGGAAAAGAGGTCGGGAAACTCTGGGTTTCCCTCTGCTGATGAACATGAAGAACATGAGTGTGAAAACATGAAAAACTTGAATGTTCAATCATAATCTGCCATCACAAATCTGGGGTTTTCGTGCTATGAGTTTGAAAACATGGACCTGGGTACCCGAACTTGGAATTCTTGCGGAAATAAACACTTAAACATGATTCTTTATGCAAGCTTCCGGATCAAAACAAGACTTTCTTGAAGAACATATGAATGTCATTTTCTCTTTCTAAAATCGAACTTCAAAACGATGCATGGCTTACAAATCGTTTTCAATCATGCAATGCAATAACATAAACATAAAGAACATCACGAGTAGATCAAGAATCTAACCTTAGAACGCGGATCTAACGGTTGGATCTCTAGAAATCAAGCTTGAAGATCTACTTCCTCACTCTAAAACTCTTTCTTCCTCCTAGAGCTTCTCTCTCTACAAGACAAGGTTATGACACCAAATGATAGTTTTCTATACCCGGTTCTGGGGTTAACCCTCTGCTGAGACACGTGGCGGCGACTGGTTGGGTTCATCCTGAAAAGGTGGCTGACAGGCCAGACAAAGCATGGTGGAAAGGGTGTTCAACAAGCAAAGCGGTATGGGCTTTCTGACGAGGCAATGACATCGGCTGACAACAAGGCGTATCTAACACGCTACACAGAATGACACTCCGGCAAGGGGTGACATCGGCTGACCAAGGACTTCGTCAACTAAGGTGACAATGACCTCGGCTAGGAAGGACAACACTTGACTAAGCTGTGCCACATCTTGGCCTAGATGCGCCACACCTCGGCCTAGGTCATACCGCTCCAGGACGAGATCACTGGGGTGCAAGGTGACATCTCGGCTAACGTGGTCGAGGCAAGGACTGAGGTCAACAAGGGGTTTCAAGATACTAATACTAGACTAAGGATGACCTCGGCATTGGAATAACATCGGCTAGTATAACTCAAGCAAGGCGTAACCTAGGTTTCGCATTAAGGGAGAAACAAGACAAGCACACTACACTTAGACAAATCACAAGGCTTCAAATCAAGACATGGATCGCATTAGCTCAAGCGAAACAAATCACAACATACACATGCAAGCTAAACAAGTCATAATCTTACCGATGCTCATGAACATGATGAGGACATAAAGTGTGGGTTCCTACAGTCTACCCTCCTTAAAGAAGTTTGGTCCCCAAACTTAAGTTACCTGGTCCTACGAATAACTCCGGGTAACGGATTTTCATCTCTTCTTCTTTTTCCCATGTGGCCTCCTCGCCATAATGCTTCTCCCATTCGACTTTCACCATTGATATCGACTTGTTTCTCAACTGCCTCACTTGTCTGTCGATAATTCTCATCGGCTTCTCTTCGTAGCCCAAGTCTTCATTAACTACAACCCCGGAGTAATCTATTACATGCAGTGGGTCTCGGATATATTTTCTCAGCATTGAAACATGGAACACACTGTGGACTTGGCTCAAATCTGGCGGCAAAGCGAGTCTGTAAGCAACGGTGTTAACTTTCTCAAGAATCTCAAACGGCCCAATGTATCGGGGTGCAAGTTTACCCTTCTTCCCAAATCTCGAAACTCCTGTCATTGGCGAGACCTTCAAAAATACATGATCCCCAATTTCAAATTCTAACTCCCTCCTTCTTTGATCGGCATAACACTTCTGTCGACTCTGTGCAGTCTTAATCCTTTGCTGAATGAGTTTGATCTTTTCAGTTGTCATTCGAACCAATTCGGGGCCAATTAGAGCTTTGTCTCCCACCTCAGTCCAACATATCGGCGATTTACATTCCCTTCCATACAAAGCTTCATACGGCGCCATGCCAATGCTGGCTTGATAACTGTTGTTGTACGCGAACTCTACTAATGGCAAATGTGATTCCCAACTTCCCTGGAAGTCCAACACGCACAGTCTGAGCATGTCTTCGAGTGTCTGAATCGTTCTTTCTGTCTGTCCGTCGGTCTGGGGGTGAAAGGTTGTGCTAAACCTCAACTCTGTCCCCAAGGCTCCTTGTAGACTCTGCCAAAATCTAGAAACGAACTTCGGATCTCGGTCTGACACAATGGACATCGGCACACCATGAAGCCTAACGATCTCATTCATGTACAATTCGGCAAGTCGGTTGGCATTGAATGTAGTCTTGACAGGCAAAAAGTGAGCTGACTTAGTAAACCTGTCAACTATAACCCAAATGGAATCCATACCTCTTTGCGTCCTCGGCAAACCCACTACGAAATCCATGGAGATGTGCTCCCATTTCCACTCAGGAATTGACAAGGGTTGAAGAAGTCCTGCTGGTCTCTGGTGTTCTGCCTTCACTCGCTGACAACACAGACACTGGGATACAAACTCGGCTATCTCTCTTTTCATGTTTGGCCACCAAAAGGTCCGCTTTACGTCCCGATACATCTTGGTGCTCCCTGGATGAGCGGCAAATTTGGAACTATGGGCCTCTTGCAAAATCTTCCTTTTTAACTCTGGTACGTCGGCCACGCACAATCTTCCTTCAAACTTAAGCACCTGATTCTCTATAGTGTATCCCGGCCTCGGCTTGGTGACGAATTCATCAGTTACCTTCTTGAGGAATTTATCCTCCCTCTGACTAGTCTTCACTTCCTCAATAATAGTTGGTTCCACCGAAACCGCTGTCAGGCACGCCAAACTTCCAACTAACTTCCTGCTCAATGCGTCGGCTACGGAATTTGCCTTACCTGGGTGGTACTGAATCTGCATGTCATAATCCTTCAGTAGCTCGAGCCATCTTCTCTGCCTCATATTTAACTCTTTCTGGGTGAACAAGTATTTCAGACTCTTGTGGTCGGTGAAAACTTGGCAAGATGTTCCGTACAGGTAATGACGCCAGATCTTCAGAGCAAAGACCACGGCAGCTAACTCCAGGTCATGGGTAGGATAATTCTTTTCATTGGGCTTCAATTGACGAGACGCGTACGCTATGACTTTACCTTTTTGCATTAAAACGCAACCCAAACCTTTGTGTGAAGCATCGCTGTAAATCTGAAATTCCTCATTAGCTGATGGTAGTACCAAAACTGGTGCTGTAACCAACCTCGTCTTCAGTTCCTGGAAAGCTGATTCCCTTTCATTGGTCCATTCATAAGCTGCTCCCTTCTTGGTTAGTTGTGTCAATGGCACTGCAATCCTCGAGAAATCCTTCACAAACTTTCTGTAATAACCTGCCAAACCCAGGAAACTACGAATCTCGGACACGTTGGTCGGCGTCGGCCAATTCACAATGGCTTCAATCTTACTGGGGTCAACTGATATACCGTCTTCATTAATCACATGCCCTAGAAACGAAATGCTGGAAAGCCAAAACTCGCATTTACTTAACTTGGCGTACAACTTCTCATCTCTCAAGGTCTGCAGGGCAAGTCTCAGATGATTCTCGTGCTCGCTCGCACTCCCAGAATAGATCAATATGTCGTCGATAAAAATAATAACAAATTCATCTAGGTACGGCTTAAAGACTCTGTTCATCAGGTCCATGAATGCTGCTGGGGCATTGGTTACTCCGAAGGGCATCACCAAAAATTCGTAGTGGCCATATCTTGTCCGAAAAGCAGTTTTCTCAATGTCCTCGGCTTTAACCTTCAACTGGTGGTAGCCTGACCTAAGGTCAATCTTGGAAAAGACTCGTGCTCCTCGTAGCTGATCAAGCAAATCATCGATTCTTGGCAATGGGTATTTGTTCTTAATGGTCACCTTATTAAGTTCTCTGTAGTCAATGCAAAGACGAAGGGTGCCGTCCTTTTTCTTAACAAATAAAACGGGTGCTCCCCACGGTGAAGTGCTCGGCCTGACGAATCCCTTATCCAACAATTCTTGTAATTGCGATTTCAGTTCTCTAAGTTCAGCTGGAGCCATTCTGTAGGGTGTTTTGGAGATAGGTTGTGTTCCTGGCAAGACGTCCACAGTAAACTCTATTTCTCTATCGACAAGGTGGCCAGGCAACTCAGTCGGAAAGACGTCGGAGAATTCCTCCACAACGGGTATGTCGGCTAACTCAACATTTCCATTCAGATCACTTAGTATACTGCATAAGTAACCCTTACATCCTTTTTGGATCAACTTGTAGGCCTTCATGGATGAGATTAAGTAAGGTGGGGGTACAACTCCTTTACCCTGGAAAATGACCTCGGCTTGACTTGGGGTCTTCAATGTGACGTTCTTAGTAACACAATTAATGGATGCATGATTCGCCGCTAACCAGTCCATTCCCAATATAACATCGAAGTGAGTCATGTTTAATGGCATCAAATCAACTAACAATTCTACACTCTCAATCATAGCAATACACGCCCTATAAATGGATGTAACAATCATATTTCTCCCAGATGGAGTAGACACAGATAATACATAATCAAGGGGTTCTAATTCTCTATTCAACTTCTCGGCGAATATAGTGGACACAAATGAATGCGTAGAACCCGAATCAATCAGTACGTATGCATCTTGAGAACAAATTGAGAGGGTACCTGACACTACCGCCTCGGCATTCTGGGCGTCTCCTGGTACTAATGCAAAAACTCTGCCCTGCCTCGCCTGTATTCCCCCGATGTTATTCTTCTGTGTAGAGCCCGAGGTGCTTCCATTCCTCTTCCCATCATCGGTCCTTGCTTTCGGGCAGTCCTTCACGCGATGGCCTATCTCGCCGCACTCATAACAAGCTCCTGTTGCCCAACGACAAACCCCGAAATGTTGCTTTCCACAACTCGCGCACATCGGCTTGGCGTTACCTTCCTGATTTGAGTTGCTGGAACTGTCTGTGCTCATTCTCTTCTTGGCATTGAACGGAACTCGGCGACTATCATAATTCTGTCTCTTCCTCTGACCCTCACTTGAACTCTGGTATCGGTTTAAATTAGCTTCAGCCAGGATGGCCTTGTCCAGTACTCCGGCGTACGTCGGCATATTGAGCATATTGACCCGATCTTGTATCGGTCCACGCAACCCACTTTCGAACTTCCTCGCCTTTCGATACTCGTCATCAACCATATGAGGCGCATATCTCGCCAGTTCAGTAAAGGCACGATCGTATTCTGCGACCGTCTTGTTCCCTTGGACCAGATTCTGAAACTCCGTGGTCTTTCGGTCTCGGACGCTGAGGGGGAAATGCTTGTTGTAGAACAACTCCAAAAATTTTGCCCAAGTCAAACCCGGATTGCTTTCTCGGACCATCATCCACCACCTACGAGCATCGTCGTCTAACGTGAATGCTGCCAGAGATACCTTCTGAGCGTCTGTACTGGGGAAAACTTCAAACAACTTCTCCATCTCTAAAACCCATGCCTCGGCTTTCATTGGTTCTATGCCTCCCTGAAATCTCGGCGGTTTCATCTTCTTGAACTCTCTGATTAGAGTTATCGTGTCGTTCCCATACAAAGCTTGCTGCGGAGGCACTTGTGGCACCGGAGGGGGTGGAGCTGCATATCGGCCATTCGTCTGTTCGGCATGCATAGAAGTGGTACCAGTATCCTGCGGCCTAGGTTGTCTCTGCTCACGAACCAAGCCTTCGACTAACCTTTCCAATCTCTCCAACCTGTCTTCCGATCGATCTCGGCCAACCGGGGGTCTACCTCTCCTCATGATGCTAGGGGGAATGCAAGATGAGACTTTAAAACAACTAAACAAATAACACATACGCAAGTAACGAGCGTCTAGCCGAATTGATGCACACATAGTCAAGTAGCAAGCAATATGATGCAATTCCTAACATCATTCTAGGGGAAATCCTAGGCTCTCTAGGACTCAAGGTGTGTGATTAACGTACTACAAGGATCTTGTGCTCTGATACCATTCTGTCACGCCCCCAAACCGCCCCTAGTAGTTTGGTGCCGTGATGGCCAGTAACCCGAGGTTACCGAAGGCCGTCTTACAAAAATCACACACAATCAGAGTATGAAATATGGGGCTTACAAGAGCGGAAGCAAAATATACATATAAACCGAGTTGTCCATGAGAGCCGTGCATAAGTCCAATGGAATGCCATACATCAAACATCTTTACAAGTCTTACAATTTTAGATACAACAAAATGGAACACAAAAATACATCCTGACCAAAAGGCTTCTCAAGCCGACATATGCCAAAACAAACAAAGAAAACATAAGCCGAGAAGCATAATCTTCAAGACGATGCAAAACACAAATCCAAAACATGTCGGCAAAGCACCCAAAACACATCGGCAATCACGTCTAGGCCTCAATGCCTTCTTGTTCATCACCTACATATATATAGAGAGGGTGAGCTTGGATACTCAGTGAATGATACTAGAAATAAAGGTTTTGCATGATTGATATCCAAGATTTCTTTCAAAACTATACATAGCATACTTTTCGATCAAGAGGGAAATCAAGTTCATTTGCCGGCTTTCATGTTCCTTGGATGTTAATAACATCTACTTATTTCAAGGGGTGATGACATATCAAGACAAGAGTTTCAAGACAAGCTGTGCTGCGAAAGTTTATAGTCCTCTAGCACTAAGGACTGTCAAGACAAGCTGTGCTGCAAAAGTTTAGAGTCCTCTAGCACTAAGGACTGTCAAGACAAGCTGTGCTGCGAAAGTTTAGAGTCCTCTAGTACTAAGGACTGTCAAGACAAGCTGTGCTGCGAAAGTTTAGAGTCCTCTAGCACTAAGGACTGTCAAGACAAGCTGTGCTGCGAAAGTTTAGAGTCCTCTAGCACTAAGGACTGTCAAGACAAGTCATCAAAACAAGATAGCATTTGATATACAAAATAGGGATAGTCATTCATGCTAGATCAAGTACTTTTCAAAACAAGGCAAGACGAGATTTATGAAAGCAAGTGTAACATAGCTTTATTAAAAATACCACTCACTTAGTTTCTTCACACGTCGGGGTCGAGACAAGCCCAAGTCCTACAAATACAGGGCAAAGCCTTTGAATGCACCTTCAACAAGTTTCGTATGTACACAAATGGTTTCGGAAAACATGCTGGGCACCAACCAGGTCTAGGCCGAGGTTCCACACCTCTTCGCCGAGGTGTGTTCCCGAGGGCCACATGCAAGGAAAAGAGGTCGGGAAACTCTGGGTTTCCCTCTGCTGATGAACATGAAGAACATGAGTGTGAAAACATGAAAAACTTGAATGTTCAATCATAATCTGCCATCACAAATCTGGGGTTTTCGTGCTATGAGTTTGAAAACATGGACCTGGGTACCCGAACTTGGAATTCTTGCGGAAATAAACACTTAAACATGATTCTTTATGCAAGCTTCCGGATCAAAACAAGACTTTCTTGAAGAACATATGAATGTCATTTTCTCTTTCTAAAATCGAACTTCAAAACGATGCATGGCTTACAAATCGTTTTCAATCATGCAATGCAATAACATAAACATAAAGAACATCACGAGTAGATCAAGAATCTAACCTTAGAACGCGGATCTAACGGTTGGATCTCTAGAAATCAAGCTTGAAGATCTACTTCCTCACTCTAAAACTCTTTCTTCCTCCTAGAGCTTCTCTCTCTACAAGACAAGGTTATGACACCAAATGATAGTTTTCTATACCCGGTTCTGGGGTTAACCCTCTGCTGAGACACGTGGCGGCGACTGGTTGGGTTCATCCTGAAAAGGTGGCTGACAGGCCAGACAAAGCATGGTGGAAAGGGTGTTCAACAAGCAAAGCGGTATGGGCTTTCTGACGAGGCAATGACATCGGCTGACAACAAGGCGTATCTAACACGCTACACAGAATGACACTCCGGCAAGGGGTGACATCGGCTGACCAAGGACTTCGTCAACTAAGGTGACAATGACCTCGGCTAGGAAGGACAACACTTGACTAAGCTGTGCCACATCTTGGCCTAGATGCGCCACACCTCGGCCTAGGTCATACCGCTCCAGGACGAGATCACTGGGGTGCAAGGTGACATCTCGGCTAACGTGGTCGAGGCAAGGACTGAGGTCAACAAGGGGTTTCAAGATACTAATACTAGACTAAGGATGACCTCGGCATTGGAATAACATCGGCTAGTATAACTCAAGCAAGGCGTAACCTAGGTTTCGCATTAAGGGAGAAACAAGACAAGCACACTACACTTAGACAAATCACAAGGCTTCAAATCAAGACATGGATCGCATTAGCTCAAGCGAAACAAATCACAACATACACATGCAAGCTAAACAAGTCATAATCTTACCGATGCTCATGAACATGATGAGGACATAAAGTGTGGGTTCCTACAATAACTCTAGCCCTAATGGCTAGAATTGATGGCCATGGTTAATGGCATTTGATGAGCCTATTGATGTATAGCGTTTATGGTTAGGGATTCCCCTACTTGTATAAATAGAGGTCTTTCCCCTCCAACTTGAAATATATAAGTTTTGAGAGTTTTTTTTTTTTTTTTGATGGAAAATAGAGATGGTGTTTTGATAAAGAGTTGGAGATGGTTTTACACCAAAGAAAATTTTCCTATCTTCTTTTGCTAGTCCCTTCTTTGGTTCTTGTTAGAGAGAGTGCAACCATTATCAAGTTCGCCGAAGCTATTCAGAAGGTGCTTCTGCATTAGCTGGTTTTGACCGTCGTGTCCTAGGAGACAGAAGTCGACATACCTTCAGCACCCATGGTGAGGCGGCTAATCTGTTTTAAGGACACTGTGGTATCACACAAGCTTCGGTTTGCTTCCTATTACTAGCTTTATTTTATTATGAATTTCTATAAATTTTAGTATGTTCTTATTTTGAAATTCAAAGTAGTTGTTCAATATGAATCTATTTATTTGATTTAAGTACACAATTCCCCAACAACATTCACGTAGGATCAAGATGAAGATTGATTCTTCATCTGCCTTTGAAAAAGCAAAAAAAGTCCACACTCATCAAAACAAGAACCAACATCTCATGACTAAAAATTTCATAGCTGCAATATTAAAAAAAAAAAAAAAAAAGTTAGTGCCACACAAGCTTGTTAGTGAAAGCATATGTCTATGCTACTTTTATGCCTCCCCATATCTTGGAGTAATTGAAGGGAAAGATAATCACCCACAATGTCAAAGAAAAAAAGATTCCACCAACCATAACAAAATAAAATCTAGCAACAATCACAATCACAACAATCACAACTTCAAACAACAATCACAAAAAGATTCCCCTTAAAGTGAATCAAAATTGTTCTAGTTTGTAAGTGTGCTTCCACCATAGCTAAGAAGAATAAACAAGTTGTTTACACAAATCTTGTTCTTCCTTACTTCTTAAAACTGAGAACACAGCAAGGCCATTTTATGTTGGCAATTCATTCCCATCACTTCTTCAACCATTAGATAAAAAAGCAATTTCCATGACAATCAAAAATCATCATCCCTTCATTAAACAAAAAAAGCCATTACATTTATGATCACTTCAACAAAATGCTAGTAGTCCACCATACATTACATACACATTCTACCCACAAATCATTTTAGCATTATATACAAATTATACTCATTCTACCCTACATTACATATACTATTTCAAATATATTAGAATGACAACTAGAACCAACAACACAACAATAAAAGCAAAGGTGTAATTCAACTTATCACCAACTCTTTCAATCACTATTGCCAAGTCTCTATATTGTTTCATAGTCTTAACAGTCATGTTTTTGAGTTTCCTATTCAAGCTAATTACTTCTCTAAGAATAGACAAGACATCCATGTGTTTTTCAAGAATATCATTTTCGACCACCTTCAAATTATGCTGCATATATGGAGGGATCTACTACTCAAAGAATTTGCAGCCATTCACAGAATGGGGGCATACAAAATATAAGCAATTTGGATTATCCATTGACTGAGAAATCTTAACCATAGCTTTGCTGCCACATTGACAATTGTGGTTGTCGAACCTAACTTCATGATTGCCGGCCATACTTACATTCGACATTGACATTGACCTAAAAAAAAATAGCGAATAGCAAAAATAATTTATAATATCAAGCAACCTCCAAGCACAATTTGATCCTTAAAGGAAAAGCCAAGACCACCGTGGATCTGAGATTCCTATTCTAGGAAATCACAGCAGCCTCTTTGTTATTTAGCTTGGTTTGTGAACAATTTTTTTTCTTATCTCTCTCTCTCTCTCTCTGTTTTTTTTTTTCTCAAGGAACTATAAAGTTTCTTCTAATGAGTTTCAAAGGTATAAATTTTTCTCTCATGAATTTTTTTTATAGGTTGCAATCTTATGTTTCTTATTTTAATCTTTTAAATGTAGACTGAAAGTGGAAATTTAGAACAAAATTCGTTAGTTACTCAACACTTATCAATCTTATTTTTTTCAATTTTTTTGAGCCAATATGATAATCAACAAATACATACAAAATTAGGACAAAAATATACCTATGAAATTAGGGTTCTTTGGAGTAATGTGTATCAATCTTATTTTTTCTATTTTTTTTTTTAGCCAATATGGTAACCAACAAATGCATACAAAATTAGGGCAAAATATATCTATGAAATTAGGATTCTTTGGAGTAATGTGTGTGTATGAGAGAGAGAGAGAGAGAGAGAGAGAAACGATTACAATAACTTACAGTTTCGTATTCGGGTCTCAAGGATTTGGGTATGGCCACCTTTACCACCGGCAGTGTACATGGTTGTGGTCGTTGTCTTCCTCCCCTTTGTTATTTCCATCTTCCTTCACGGAGTTTGAGTTCGTGAGAAGAGAAAAGAACAACTTTGTTTTCGAGGAAATCTTGAATTTATTTATTTTTTTACTGAAGCAATCTAAGCCACCCATTGTTAAGTGGGTGACGTAGATCATCCCTCGGAAGAAGCACTAGAGACAACTATTGGAAAGTAATGGTGAGCAGCGGATATACCGATCCGTCAAAACCGATAGAACCGAACCGATCCGCCGCGTTTTGGACGGATGTGTGATGACGAGCGGATGGTTGCAGATTGATTTTCTCCAATCTGCCGATCTGGCGGACGGATGACAGATTTGAGATTCCATTGACCGCAACCGAACCGCTGAACCGCCGAACCGCTAGCACTCCTAGTAATTTATAAGACTTTGTGTTTTCAGTTTTTTTAAATATTCTGTTTGTGTTTTCAATTAAAAAAGAGTTTAAATATTCTGTTGAAAAAAAGTTTTCAACTTGAATATCTTTTTTGAATTGAAAAAAATAAACGTATTATTTATCTATATTTTTTGGTTTTTAAATCTATCTCTAAAAATAATAAAAAGAAAATATGATATATGTTGGTTGGTTTTTGCTTTCAAAAACAGATATAGATGTAACAATACAGAGACATACAATCTCTACTACTGCTCTGTTTATGGTTTTGCTAGTTTGAATTGTTTTTATATTTTAAGAACCACAGATTGTAATACTTTTATGTAGATGAGGCATGTTGTGATTGTAGTATGTAGATGAAGCATGCAGTGATTGTAATATTCTAAAGTTTCAAACTTTCTTACTTTGGATGAGGCATGCAGTGATTGAAATATTTTTTTAAGTCATTAACTGTAATACTTTTTTTTTTTTGAAGAAGTATACAAGTTGAATTATGTTGAAAATTTATAAAATTTTAAACCGCCAGACCAATTCGCATCCATCTGCCAATCCGCTCAATCCACATCCGTCGGATTGGCGGACGGATGCGGATTGATTTTCTCCAATCCGCCAATCTACCAGACGGATGGCAGATTAGAAATTCCGTGGCCGCAACCGAGCCGCGCCCCACCCCTATTGGAAAGAATTCAAACTAGCTGTGATAGTACCTCATTTTTATCCAATGTGATGGTCACTCATTCGTTACCTGTCCAAACATAGATAAATTAAAAAAAATTCTATCTACATCTGTCCTTACTATCGAAACTGTTTATAAATTAGATTGAATTGGTCGGTTGAATTGTTGGATTCACAAACCCTCCTAATTTTTAGTATCACATCTCCTAAAAAATTGTGAAATGGAAAAAAAAAAATTTGAGTAAATTATGCAAATGGTCCTATAATTTACATGATGTGTCAATTTGGTTTTACTGTTTTAATCTATTTGATTTTGTCCCTTAATTTAACAGATTGTGTGATATTGGTCAAATAAATAACGTGTCACGACCCCATTCCGCCCCTAGTAGAATGGGGCCGTGATGGCCAGTAATCCGAGATTACCAAAGGCCAACTTACAAAGATTCATACACAATCAGAGTATTACATATGGGGTTTACATGTGCGGAAGCAATATATTTAAATCTAAGTAGTCCATAAGAGCTGTGCATAGATCAAATGAAACGACATACAACTTAGCATGGTTTTACAACTTGGATACAATAATAAGAAATACAAAATACATCTTGACCAAAAGGCTTCTCAAGCCGACATATACAAACACAATGAAATATAAACTAAGAAGCATGATCTTCAAGATGCTACAAAAATGCGAATCCAAGACACGTCGGCAAACACATCCAAAACATATTGGCAACACATCTAGGCCTCATCGCCTTCTTGTTCATCACTTACATATATATAGAGAGGGTGAGCTTGGATACTCAGTGAATGATATTAGAAATAAAGGTTTTGCATGATTGATATCCGAGATCTTTTCCAAAACAATACATATCATAACTTTACAAGTCAAGGGATGAATCAAGTTCATCCGTCAAACCTTTCAAGTTCCTTGGATGTTAATAACATTTACGTAATACCATATGATGACATTCCGGACAAACAAACCCACCCGTTCATAGATCGTCGGTGGCAAAACAAGGGTGCAGTTGCATTATAGTCCCCTGGCACTAAGGACTTTCAAGACAAGGGTGCAGTTGCATTATAGTCCCCTGGCACTAAGGACTTTCCAAGAATGTCATCAAAACAAGATAATACTTGATATACAAAACAGGGATAATCATTCATGCTGGATCAAATACTTTTCAAAACAAGGCAAAGCAAAGCTTTATCAAAACTTTATAACATAGTTTTATTAAAAATACCACTCACATAGTTCTTCGGGTGTGGGGGTTTCAAGCGAGGATCCAAGGCCTACAAACACATGGCAAAGTTTACTGAATGCACTTCTCAAAGCAAGTCCTACATGCATGCAGATGATCTCGGGAAAACATGCTGGGGTTAAAACACTGTTTTACATGTCGAGAAGACATGCTGGGTACTAACCAGGTCTTGGCCGAGGTCCCACACCTTCTCGCCGAGGTGTGGCCCTGACGGCTACATTCAAAAGCGAAGTCGGAAAAATCTGGGTTTCCTTTTGAGGAACATGAAGAACATGAAGATGGAGAAGATAAAGAACATGCATGCTTAAATCATAACTTGTTATTACAAAATTTGAGATTTCATGCTATGAGTTCGAAAACATGGATCTTGGTACCCATACCTGAAGATCATATGAAAACAAACACGAAAGCATGCATCTTGATACAAACTTTCGGATCAAAACCTGGCTTTTCCTCAAGAACACATGAATATCACATTCTCTATCTAAAACCGAACTTCAAAGCAATGCATGGTTCATGAAATATGCTAGATCATGCAATGCGATTAGGTCAAGATAAAGAATAACAAGAGTGGGTCAAGAACCTAACCTCAATACACGAATCTAACGGTTTGATCTCTATGAATCAAGCTTGAAGATCTACTCTCTCACTTTAAAACTTCTTCTTCCTCCTAGAGCTTCTCTCTCTAAAAGGCAAGATATGATACAAAATGATAGGTTCTCTCGTCTGGTTCTGGGCTTAACCTTCTACTAGGGCAGGTGGCAGCGACCGGTTGGGTTCCCTCAAAAGTGGCTGACAGACCAGACAAAAGTATGGTGAAAGAGTGTTCAACAAGTAAAGCGGCATGGGCATTCTGGCAAGATAATGACATCGGTGACATCATCGGCTCTGACAGGTAAGGTATCAATGATCCCAGCTAGGAAGGACAACACTTGGTTTAGCTGTGCCATACCTCGGCCTAGATGTGCCACACCTCGGTCTAGGTCGTACCAATCCAGGAACAAGATCACTTGGGTTCGAGGATAACATCTCGGCCTAGATGATACACATCTCGGCCTTGGTGATACACACCTCAGCCTAGATAATGACATCTCGGCCAACATGCCAGGATGAAGGTAGAGGTCAACCAAAGTGGTTCCAAGGTGGTTCTAGGCTTAAGGTGACCTCGGCTAGACTTACTAGGAAAGGAACAAGACTACCAAGCAATTTCACATAAGTACAAACCAAGACAAGAATCTTATTCTAGGTAAAACAAGTCAGAATTCACTGATGCAAGCTTAGCAAAACAAGATTGTACAGATGCTCATGCACAGGGTTAAGGTGGGGAATTGGGGTCACTACATAACGGCTTTTAGGTTTTGTGAGTAGAAACTTAAACAATGTGTAAATTTAATCCCTGTAATTTACACGACGTTTCAATTTGGTCTTTGTCAAAATCTAGCAAATTAAAATAATAAGAATTAAATTGACATATCGTGTAAATTACAAATACTAAATTAACATATTATTTGAGCATATAATAACTTTTTGTCCATCAAACTTAACGTCTATTATTTATTAAACCAATACCAGCTGAATTAAAAGAAAAATTGGACAAATTAAAATAACATGAATCAAATTAACACATCATTTAAACTACAAGAGCATTTAACACACAAAAAAAAACTTGTCACGTGTAGACGGCAAATGCGAGCGTGCGTCCTCAATCTTCACCAAAGTGATAAGAGATATATTTGATGGTCCTCCATAAAGTCCTCTGCTACTCTCTCTCTCTCTCTCTCTCTCTCTCTCTATTTCCCGCTTGAAAGACCCCACGAATGTCCAGAGGTTTAGGGTTTCTAATTCATAGATTTGATCCTCAGTAACCTGTATAATCTCTCTACACTTTCGATTAACTTATTGGGAAACAATCAGTAACAATCATAGAAATGGCGGCTTTCAGTGCACTCTCGCTATGCCCCCACAATTTCTCTTGTCGACCAAACCCTAACAGGCGTCGCTTTTTGTGCTCTCTCGCCTCTCCTTCTTCAATAGGTAAGCAGTCTTCGAGCTTTTCCTGTGAAAGTGGAGAGTTTTATCTCTGAGTTAATGTTCGTTTCTTTTTTCTTTCTGGCATGTTTTTTCTGATTAACCAAACAGGGGATATAGCTCGTTAATGTATTGGATTATGATGTGAGACGTACTATTTGTGTTGTTTATTGATAGCTAATTAATTGGATGAATGAGATTTTCTATTGCATATGGCTCTCTTTGCAAACAAGTGATTTATGACATGTTTGTAATCGGTAGATTAGGGCACTTAAATCTTCTATTCATACTAAAAAATGTATTTTTGCTATTCATACTAAAAAATGTATTTTTGCTATTCATACTAAAAAATGTATTTTTGCAAGTTGTTGTAGAGCCTTATAATTGAAATCAGAAATTCATGATTGAAGCTTTGGTTCATTGTAGCATGACTTTAACAAATTGTGTTCTGGTTTCATGTTTGCTTAAAGCAAATGCCAGAGTTAAAAATCACTTCATCCTCTGGGTTGTTGCCAAGAAAAAAAGGGGGACAAGAAATGGAAACAAAATCTTTATCTTATGCCTGTTTTTGGGTTTCCAAGAAATGAAAAACTTCAATCTGCCCAAGCTAATTGTTGGTCTAGGTTCACTTGACTGGGGTTATATTGTCTAGGTCGTAAGCAATAAAATTTTTAGCATTTTAGAAGTTTTAAAGCTACAGGACATATTTTATCTTAGTTTTTGTTTGTAGAATGCAAAAGATAAGTTTACCCAAATCATAAATTGTCTTCTGCAATAAACGTTTTTCTTATTCTTTCGATGTACATTTCTGCCTGTTGCAATCCCTCTTGTTTACTTTTGTTAAAATCCAACCTTATCAATTGTTTTGTTTTGTTTTGTTGCCTTTGTTATATTTATTTCTGAAATACATGAATGTGATACTGTTGGTCCATTGTAGGTACGCGTGGACCTAAAGTACCCCGTAAAAAATCAGGAAGATTGGAAGGGGCTGGAAAAAGTATGGAAGATTCTGTTCAGCGTAAGATGTGACAGTTTTATGAAGGGTCTGATGGTCCACCTCTCCGTGTCCTTCCAATTGGAGGCCTGGGTGAAATTGGGATGAATTGCATGCTTGTTGGGAATTATGATCGTTGTATTTTGATTGATGCTGGTGTTATGTTTCCGGAGTAAGTCTTCACAAACTGGTCTGATTTACATTTATTTAACAAGTTGTAGCTTGGTGATCATCATGCTTCGTTCCTGTCATCTGAAGGTTTTTGTTTTCTTGGGGTCTTACCGAAGTATATGCTCAATTGTGTAATTTCATCTGTGCTACATCTTTTCCTGCTGCTCTGGATTCTCTGCTGCAAGTAGAGGATCTAATTGTATTAATCAAATTTGCTTCATAAAATTATTTTTCCAGCGTGGAAAACTCTGGCAGGCATGAACTTTTTCTAAATGATTTTATAATTATTTGTCACCTGAAACCATGTGACAACGCTGCACATCCACACGAGCGAGCATGCAAGGCTAGAGTAAATCCAAACAATCTTGTACCACAATAATCAGGGGAATAAAATAAATATTCAATTATAAGGTTCTAAAATCCACCCAAAAAAAAAAAAAAAACTACAATAAATCTTAAACATTTAGAAACTTGCACCAAAATCCCCTAGTATTCCATTAACAAAATTTGTAATCTAAAATAAATTAAAATCAAACTCCTACACTCAGCACTCCCACAAGCAAAACCTACGCAACTCTGCTCCTCTGAATTTGACAAAACCATAATAAAAGAAGGGCGAGCTCAACAATCTAACAAATGACCAACTATCAGTACTAGTTGGATCAAGCATATAGAAAATAGTCGATAAGCAAGGAAATATTGTTTCTAACAATTCGATGAAGGAGCAATTTATTTCCAAGGTAGACACCTAGCTAAAATTAACATAGTGTAATGTCACAATTTATTTGAAAAGAAAAGTAATCCAATAAAAAGTCATTTGTTCAAGACAATGGTTTGATATCCAATAGTACAATAATTCAATAAACAAAACCCAAGTCTCAAAAGACTATGGTCACATTAGTCCGTGACAAGATCCAAAACCACACATAGGCTTTTGGTAAAAGCCCCAGTAGAAACTAGTTTTTATGCCAATAAATAACCTCCATTGGCTAGAGGTCCAAATCATAGTTAGACTGGAGTCATGTTTGCAATTCAAACAAGAAATAAAATATTCAATGTCTTTGGAATAACATTTTGATAAAATTTGTTCGAATTGTTTCACAAAATATATCTGATTTATTTGCACAATTCATATTCGATGTTATTTCATAGTTGATTCGTAATTTTCTTTAAAGAACACAAGTGAGTGATAAAATATATATTTTTCTTTTTGCAATACACGAAACATATAGGGCTTGTTTGATTTGTTTTTGGGAGAGTTGTTTTTGAAAAAAAATTTGGAGAGAGAGTTTAGAATTTTTTTTGGTTTGTTTGCTTGTATATTTTTAAAATAGTTTTGGTGTTTGGGAGTTTGGGATGATTTGATATTTTGTTGTAATTGAGTAGATGTGTGTGAGAGAAAAAGTGATTGAGAAGGAGAGAGGAGAGATAAAAAGTGATTGATTGATGTGTAAGAGAGAGAGTGATTTTGGAAATTTTTTGAGAAAAATCACAAACCAAACAAAATTTTCAATTTTTTTTTTTCAAAAACAACTCTCCCAAAAACAAACCAAACAAGCCCATAATTTTTAAATGATACAATAGGAATGAAAACAAACCAATGGTGATAGAGGGTTATTAAACCTCAAACGATAAAAGAATATTTCAAAATCTAACTCCAAAATACCAAGATCCACTTCAATCACGCAATCCTAATAAATATTACACCACATAAGTAAATATAATTATCATCTTATTTAACTCCCATTAATTAAACCATAGTACTGTAATTCTAAAATAACCAGTCACCACCCTTGATATGAATTCTAGAATCATTCAATAGTTTCATTCGGCAACTGCAATCTCCATTCAATTGTTTCTTTTTTTAACCATCCTAAATTCCACTGAATAGTTTATATTGTCAACCCTATCTAATGGACCCTCATGCTGACCACTACTCATGGTTCAATTCACCCCCAAAATCCAAATACAAATTAAATTCATGAGTGAAATCCAAGATTCATGCATAGGGAACTTTACCTTAAATTAAAATCAACTCAACTTCAAGTATTCCATAAAATTTTATGAATATTATTCTCAATGAAACGCTAGGTCTACATATTCCATGTACTCATGATTACAACATGGAGAAGTTGAGAGTCTAAGGTTTACCTTCAAATGATTTTAGCATTAATTGATTCCTTGAATCGCTTCGTTTTTATGGCCTCCTTCAATAGAATATGTAAAAGTGGAGAATGTAAATATGATGTCTTATATATATAAACTAGGAGGGTTTTCTTATATCTATCTCTTTTCTTCATAAATCTTCAAAAATTATCTTATTTGCTAAGAGGAGGCCCCTCCACAAAAAATAATATATAACCTCAATATAACCATAATGAACCCTTTTTTGGATATAAAATTGTTAGTACTAGTGAGATTTTCTAATGTTATTATTGCTTATTTAGATTCCTCCCCTTCTTTTTGATACACCGACTTTTGATCACATGTGGACACGTATTTCAGCTATGATGAGCTTGGTGTCCAGAAAATTATACCTGATACCACCTTTATAAGAAAATGGAGTCACAAAATTGAAGCAGCTGTCATAACACACGGTCACGAGGATCACATTGGTGCGTTGCCTTGGGTAAATTTTCTTTTCTACCACTTTATTATGTTGGCAATGCATTAAACGTTTGTGCATAATACATTGTGTTTTTCTTGGATTATTAGATGTTGAAGACACTGATTCACTTGTGTTTTGAATAGAGAAGTTGAGAATACACCATTCAAGGGGTTCATATATTAATTACTTGCTACATTGATGATTTATTTGATGGGGTCAAAAAACAATCTGTGAAAAGTACCTATATGATCATTAGCTGCTCTATATTTTGATGCAGAACTCAATGAGTTTTGATGTAGGATGACATTACAGTGAAGCAAATAGCTGATAACTATCCATTAGTATGTTCACCACATATACAAGTTCAGTTGGCAGACATAGCATTTTGTTCCTTGTTTCCATGTAGTGCAACTGAATGTTAAATTTTTGCTAGAGAAATCATTAGTAATCAAAAAGTAACATTGATTCTCTAAGAAATATATTTAATTTTGATCCACTTTAACATTCATAACAAGTTTTGATAGTGTTGTTGGCAAATAAATATTTTGTAGGGTAGTTGAACTAAGTTTTAGGTTGAACAACCTTTCATATTAAGTGTGTGCACCACATGTATAATTTAGATGGACAAACGAAAAAAGCATTTCATTACCACCAAGGGTGGTAGCCTAATGGATGGGAGATCACTCCCACTGGTTTTGGTGAGCATGTTGCTCTGGGTTTAAATATTCGCAGGTATAATGTGATTCTCATCCTCCTTCGCTCTGTGCTTCGACTCTCTAGGACCCTAGTGGGGCTATGAGTTAGGCTATGTCTCACCCCTCTTGGTAGGGTCCCCAGCGGGTAGGTGGTCCTATGGTCCTCTAGGTTGGTCGCTCCTTCTTTCCTTCTTGAATCAAGCAAATAAATTTCATTTCTTTGTTTCCATACCAATGTTATTAAAAGCGCACCTAGGCACAAGGCCCAGCCATGCCCACCCCCTGCGCCTTGCAATGGTCAAGGCGAGGCGACTTCACTAAGGCGCGATTAAAGCATGCGATTGGAACAAGGCGCGATTAAGCCCAAGGCGCAGGCCTTGAGTTTTTTTTTTGTTTTTTATATTTGAATTGGACCATTGAAATTACTTGGGTCAGCTACAGCATATCATATCCTTCAAATATACATGCTAATATTGTCGATTTAGCCCCAAATCAACAAACGACAGAAGAAAAAACAAGCCCTAATCCAAAGCTCCAAAAAAGTCGAACTCGTCATCCAGTCCAGGAGTTTTGAATGTGCATGTATGTCTATCTTTGTTTTTGTCTGTTCTTCCCCTTCTCTTTGTCTGTTCTTCTCTTCGTCTCTTCTCTTCTATTCGTTAGTCGTCGTCTTCTTCTTCTTCTTCTTCTTCTCTTCCCTATGCTACCTTCATCTTATTTTTCGTTTATTTTCTGGAATGCTCTATTTTTGTTTATGGAGTTAGGCTGAGCTGAGATTTTTAGGACTTCAAATGTACTATGTTGTCTTCTTCTTCTTCTTCTTCTTCTTCTTCTTCTTCTTCTCTGCTTTTCTGTTTTTTTTTTAATTTATTTTATTTTCTTCTCGGCTTTTCTTCTTTGGACTGCTCTGTTTATTAAATATTTATTCTGAATTGCTCTATTTCTTCTCTACTTTTATGATTTAGTTGACCTTTAGATCATGAATATTCGTGTTTTATATTGAACTTTGGAATATTACTCATTTGTCTATGTTAAAATAGCGATATTTGTTGGTATTTATTTTTTAAAATGTTCAGTGTTTCATTTTGTTTATGTTATACCAGTTAGTTATTTGCTTGCATGCCTCATTAAATTATATTATTTCAACCTGCTATGGTGCACCTTACTTTGATGAAGCCTGTGCCTCGCGTTGCACCTTGTGCCTTGTGTCTAAGGCCTCAAGAGACCTTGGTGCGCTTATTTCTTTTAATAACACTGTTCCATACACTGCAATTGAATGTTCAAGTTTGGGGTTTAGGGTTGGGGTTTTAGGAGTTTACGGGTTGGGGTTTTTGGATTTAGGGTTTAAGGTTTCGGAGTTTAGGGATTAGGATTTGGGGTTTGGGTTTAGTGGTTAGGGTTTTGGGATTAGGGGTTAGGGTTTAGGGTTAGGGCGGTTTGGGGTTTGGGGTTAGGTTTGGGGATTTAGGGTTTATGGTTTGGGGTTTTGGGTTTTGGGGTTTTATGTTTCGGGTTTAAGGGTTTTGAAACCCTAAATCGTAAATCCTAAGGTGCCGTTTGGTAACACTAACGTTTTCAGTTTTCTGTTTATATTTACAAAAATTTAAAAAACTCAAATAAAAAATTGTTTGATAAAATTTTTGATCTATAAATCAGTGGTCTCAGTTTATAAATTTGGCCAAAAAATGAAAACACAAAATGTGTTTCCGTTTTGAGTTTTCAGTTTTTTTTTTTTTTTTTACCACTCAACACTAGCCACCACCTGCTACCATTTTTCACCATCGTCTTCCACCGCCACCACCCACCACCACCACCACCACCACCTGCCACCACCACTCGCCACCCACCTGTCACCACCACCCACCAGCCACCACCTGCTACCATTTTTCACCATCGTCTTCCACCGCCACCACCCACCACCACCACCACCACCACCTGCCACCACCACTCGCCACCCACCTGTCACCACCACCCACCAGCCACCACCCACTCGCCACCACCACCACCACCACCACCTGCCACCACCACTCGCCACCCACCTGTCACCACCAGCCACCAGCCACCAGCCACTCGCCACCACCACCCACTCCTCGCCACCACCACCACCACCACCATCACCCACCTGCCATCCACTTGCTACCACCTGCCACTATCGTCCACCGCCCGCCACCTACTTGCCACCACTACTCACCACCCACCTGCTACCACCATCCGCCACCTGCCACCACCAGTCACCCACCACCACCAGCCACCTACAACCCACCCGCCATCACCACCCACCACTCACCACCACCACTATCACCCACCACCCACTCGCTACCACCTACCATCCGCCACCGTCACCCACCCACCCACCACCACCACCGCCCGCCACCACCCACCACCACCCGCCACCACCACCCACCACCCACTACCGCCACCACCACCCGCCACCACAACCCACCACCCACCACCGCCACCACCCATTCACTACCACCCGCCACCACCCACCACCACCCGCCATCCGCCATCCGCCACTCACCTGCCACCACCACCCGCCACCACTACCCACTCGCTACCACCCGCCACCGTCACCCACCCACCCACCATCACTACCCGCCACCACCCGCCATCCGCAACCCACCTGCCACTACCACCCGCCACCACCGCCACCACTACTCGCTACCGCCCACCACCCGCCACCGTCACCCACCCACCCGCCACAACCACCCACCCACCACCACTAGCTACCCACCACCCACCGTCACCACTTTCCAACACCGTCTTCCGCCACCACTTGCCATTTCTCATTCTTTTTTATATTTTTAAAATTTTTTAAACATTTTGTCAATTTCCAAACGCGTTTGTAGTTTATGTTTTTCTAAAAATAAACAAAAATCAGTTTATAAAATTTTTGTAAATATAAACTGAAAACGTAAACGTTACCAAACACACCCTAAACTTTTAACCCCTAAACCCCTAACCCCAACCCTAACCCCAACACCCAACCCTTAACTCCTAACCCCTAAGCCTAAATCCTAACTCTTAAATCTTAAACCCCCGACCCAAAACCCCTGACCCCCGACCCTGGGCCCTGGACCCTGGAACCCTTAACTCCTAACCCCTAGGCTTAAATCATAACTCCTAAATCTTAAACCCTAAACCTCTGACCTCCGACCCTAGACCCTGGACCCTCGACCCTCGACCTTAGTCCCTAGACCTTAGATCCTAAACCCTAATAGAACCTTAAATCCTAAACCTTAAATCCTAATAGACCATAGACGTTAGACCCTATATCGTAAACCCTAATAGACCCTAGACTCTAAATCCTAGACCCCAGACCCCAAACCCAAAACTCGAAAAGCTCAAACCTCAAACCCCAATCCCGAACACCAAATCCTAATAGACCCTAGACCCTAAACCCTAATAGTTCCTAGACCCTAGACCCAAATAGATCCCAGATCCCAACCCCCAAACCCAAACCCAAAACAGTGAATCCCTAAAAACCCTCTGAACCCCAAATACATAATCCAAAACCCAAAGCCCAAAACCCTAATCCCCTAAAACCTTAAAACCCTAAAACCACCAAACCTAAGCCTAAAAACCTAAAACCTAAACCCCAAACCCCAAACCCAAACCCAAACCCAAACCCAAACCCAAACCCAAACTCGAAACCCCTAAAACCCTAACCCCTAAATCCCTAAACCCAAATCCCAAACCCTAACCAGTAAACTCTAAACCCTAACCCCTAAGCCCCTAACCCTTAATCCCTAACTCCTAACTCCTAAACCCTAACCATAAACCCTAATCCCTAACCTCTAACCCTAAACCCTAAAAAACCCTAAACCCACAAACCAAAAACCCCAAATCCCAAACCCTAAACCCACAAACCAAAAACCCCAAATCCCAAACCTTAAACCCTAAACCCCCAACCCAAACCCCAAACCCTAACCCTAACCCTAACCCGTAAACTCTAAACCCTAACCCCTAAGCCCCTAACTCCTAAACCCTAATCCCTAACCTTTAACCCTAAATTCTAAATCCTAAACCCTAAAAAACCCTAAACCCACAAACCAAAAACCCCAAACCCTAAAAGCTAAATGCCGAACCCCGAAACCGCGAAACCCTAAAACCTTAAACTCCAAACCCCAAGACCTAACCCCAAATCCTAAACCCTAAACCCTACCCTAACCCCTAAACCCTTAACCCCTAACCCTAAACCCTGCACCCTAACCACTGACCACAAATCCAAAACCCAAAACCCAAAACGCAAAACCCAAAATTCCCAAAACCCCAAATCACAAACCCTAAACACTAAACCATAAACCCTAAACCCCCAAACCCTAAAAGCCAAACCCCGAAACCCCAAAACCCAATTACCCCAAACCCTAAACCCCAAACTCCAAAACCTAACCACATACTCCAAACCCTAAACCATAAACCCTACCATAACCCTCTAAACCCTACCCTAAACCCTAAACCCTAACCCTCTAACCCCAAAACTTCAAACCCCCAATCCCAATCCCAATCCCCAAACCCTCAAACCCTAAACCTCAACCCCCGACCCTAGACCCTCAACCCTACACACTAGACCCTCAACCCTAAATTCTAGGGCCCCAACAACCAACCCCCAACCCCTCAACCCCCTACCCCAAAACGAACACCTAAACCCCAAACCCCAACACCCAAACCCCTAAACCTCTAACCCTCAAACCTCATACCCTGAAGTAAACCCCTAAAACCCTAAACTAATCTAAACCGCAAGCCCCTAACCCTAACCCCAACCCCTAACCCCTAACCCCAAACCTCCCAAACCCTAAACCCTAAACCCTAATTTAGGGTTTGGGATTTAGGGTTTGATGATGATGATGCGCGGATTGTCCAGAGCAAGATGCTAAGTACGACAATCGCATCCAGAGCGGAGACGCTATTCATATCATTGACTTGCAGAAGTCGGAAGAAATTATTGAGATCAGCATCGACTCCCAGCATTGCGGTAAAGAGGCCTCCTCAGCCACGCACTAGTGCTACCATCCAGTCAGGGGGTGGCGAAAAACTGCTGCTGCTGCTGCTGCTAAATGTGGCAGTAAAAAGGTCAGAGATGCGAGTGAATGTAATTGATTCGCAGATCATTTGAATCACGATGATAGTGACCTGATGCGGTCTACGTAGGAGATCGTGGAGGTAGTTAGATCATTTACGGCATTAGTGAGTGCGGTCGGGCCAAGGGCTATGTTATTCATACATTGTCTGGAAATATGTTCCAGGGCATTGTAGCCGCCATCGTAACCCAAGAAAGTGGATCCGGGAATTAGATGTGGAGCAGTAGGAGAAGTACGCCCGAACTCCAACCACTCCTCAGAATTCTCCAATTGGTAGGCGTCCAAGTAGGGGTTGTCCCGTTGAATACTCAGCCTGATCCAATGGTTGTTGGTTCGCAGTATGATGTTGAACCATCGAGTGGGTGGATTCTGCTAAGCAGGAAGTGCAGAAATATTGTGTGAAAAGGTCTCTCCCAATTCAATGCGCAAGTCCTTAATGAAGTCCCTGTAAGCTCAACTACCGCTTTCAATGTTGAATTCCTTTGTGAATTTCGCCATTAACTGAATTCAAATTTACCATTGACAATAGTAATCAATCAATAGAAAAATATAAAAATAATAACTCAATAAAAGTGCTTGTAATTATCCTTTTCAACGTTGAATTCCGCCATTGACAATGATAATAAATCAATAACTAAAATAATAATAATTAAAAGTTAAAATAATAATAATTTAATAATATTAATAAATAATTTTCATTTTTCTCATCTCAGGCATTATAGTCAAATCTTGAATCGAATCGTGAATCGTTTTGCTAAAATAATGAATCGTGAATCGTGTGATTCACTTTATTTGCGCCCGACCGCTAGTGTTAAATAAAATGAATCATACGATTCACGATTAATTATTTTAGCAAAATGATTCACGATTCGATTCAAAATTTGACAATAATGCCTGAGATGAGAAAAATAAAAATTATTTATTAATAGTATTTAATTATTACTATTTTAGCTTTTAATTCTTATTATTTTAGCTACTAATTTATTATTATTGTCAATGACAGAATTTAATTGAGTTAATGGTGGAATTCAACGTTGAAAAGGATAATTACAAACACTCCATTGAGTTATTATTTTTATGTTTTTCTATTGATTGATTATTAATGTCAGTGACAGAATTGAATTCAGCTATTGGCGGAATTCACAAAGGAGTTCAACATTGAAAGGGGTAGTGGAGCGTACAGGGACTTCATTGTGTACTTGCGCGTTGAATTGGGAGAGACCTTTTTACACAATATTCCCGTACTTCCGGCTCGGCAGAATCCATCCACTAGATGGTTCAATATCATACTGCGAACCAATAATCATTAGATCAGGCTGAGGATTCGATGGGACAACCTCTACTTGGACTCCTACCAAATGGAGTTTTTGAGGAGTGGTTGGAGTTCGGGCGTACTTCTCCTACTTCTCCACTTCCAATTCCCAGATCCACTTTCTTGGGTTACGATAGCGGCTACAATGCCCTGGAACGTATTTCCGGACAAGGTATAAATAACATAGCCGTTGGCCCGACCGCACTCATTAATGCGGTAAATGATCTGGCTACCTCCACGATTTCCTTCGCAGATCACGCGAGGTCACTGATCATCGCGATTCAAATGATCAGCGAATCGAATAGATTCACTCGTATCGTCGATCATCTCGCTGCCACATTCAGCAGCAGTAGTTCTTCGCCACCTCTTGATTGGATGCTGGCACTAGTGCGTAGCTAGGGAGACCTCTTTGCCACATTCGTACGAGCCAATGTTGATCTCAATATTTTATTCCGAATTTCGGAATCAAATGATATGAATATTGTGTCTGCTCTAGACGTGGTTGCCGTACTTGGCATGTTGCTCAGGAGCGTCTGTGCATCATAATCATCACACCCGAAACTTTTAGGGTTTGGGGTTTTTGGTTTTGTGGTTAGGGTTTTAGGGGTTTGGGTTTAGGGTTGGGGTTTGGGGGTTTTGGGGTTGGGGTTGGGGTTTAGGGTAGGGTTTAGAGGGTTAGGGAAGGGTTTAGGGCTTGGGGTTTATGGTTTTGGGTTTAGGGGTTGAGATTGGGGTTAGGGTTCGGGTTCAGGTTCAGGTTTCGAGGTGGGGGTCGGAGTCAAGGTTAAGGTTTTGAGTTTAGCGGTTAGAGTTTAGAGGTTGAGGGTTAGGGTTTTGCATTTTGGGTTTTGGATTTTTAGGGGGTTTAGGGTTTTTAGTGGGTTTGGGGTTTAGGATTTATGGTTTGGTGTTTAGGGTTTTGGGATTTGGCATTTGGGCTTTGGGTTTAAGGGTTTTGAAACCCTAAATCCCAAACCTCAAACCCTAATCCCCTAAAACGCTGACTCCTAAAAACCCCTAACCCCTAAAACGCTAACTCCTAAACACTAAAACCCTAACCCCTAACACCTAAACCTCTAACCCGAACCCCAATCGCCAAACCCTAACTCCTAACCCCTAAGCCTAATCCCTAATCCCTAAACCATAAATCGTAAGCCTTGGACCCAAAACCCCTGACCCTAGACCCTAGAAATTAAACCCTAATAGACCTTAAATCCTAATAGACCCTAGACCCAAAAACCTCAATCCCTAACCGCAAACCCTAATAGACCCTAGGCTCTAAACCCTAATAGTTTCTAGACCTTAACTCTAATAGACCCTAGACCCTAATAGATCCTAGACCCATGACCTCAAACCCCAACCACAACCCTAAACCCTAAATAGTGAACCCCCTAAAAACCCTCTAAAAACCAAACTCAAAACCCAAAACCGAAAGCCTAAAACCTCTAAAACCACAAAACCTAAACCCAAACCCAAGCCCGAAACTCGAAACCCGAACCCCTAACCCCTAAGCCCAAACCCCAAAGCCTAAACCCTATCCCCTAAACTTTAATCCCTAAATCCTAAACCCTAAACCCTAAAATCGTAACCCCTAAACCCTAAACCCCTAACCCTAAATTCTAAATCTTAAACCCTAAACCCAAAAAAACCCTAAACCCTCAACCCAAAAATCCTAAAACCCCAAACCCCAAACCCTAAATCTCAAATCTCAAACCCTAAACCCTAAACGCCCAAACCCTAAAAGCTAAACCCCGAGCCTCGAAATCTGAAAACCCTTAAACCCCAACATCTAATCCCAAACCGTAAACCATAAATCCTACCCTAACGCCTAAACCCCTAACCCCTAACCCTAAACCCTACATGCTAACCCCTATCCCCAAATCCAAAGCCCTAAACCCAAAACCCCAAACCCTAAACCTCAACCCACGACCCTAGACCCTCAACCCTAAATCCTAAACCACAAACCCCAACCCCCAATACCCAACCCCCCAACCGCCAACCGCTAACCCCCAACCCTCAACCGAACACCTAAACCTCAATCCTTAACACCCAAACCCCTAAACCCCGAACCCTTAAACCCCTAAAACCCTAAACTAAACCCCTAAACACCCACTAAACTAAACCTCCAAACCCCTTAGCCCAATACCTAACCCCTAACCCTAAACCCCTAACCCCCTAATTCCCAACCCCTTAAACCCTAAATCCTAAACCCTTAGGGTTTAGGGTTTGAGGTTTAGGGTTTGATGATGATGATGATGTGTGGACGCTCCTGAGCAAGATACCAAGTACGACAACCGTGTCTAGAGTGGACACGATATTCATATCGTTGGGTTGCGAAAGTCGGAAAGAATTATTGGGATTAGCATCGGCTCGCAGCAATGCGGCAAAGAGGTCTCCCCAGTTACGCACTAGTGCCAGCATCCAATCAGGGGGTGGCGAAGAAGTGCTGCTGTTAAATGTGGCAGCGAGAAGGTCGGAGATACGAGTGAATGTAATCAATTCGCAAATCGTTTGAATCACGATGATCAGTGACCTCATGCGATCTGCGTAGGAGATCGTGGGGGTAGCCAGATCATTTACGACATTAGTGAGTGCGGTCGGGCCAAGGGCTATGTTATTCATACCTTGTCCGGAAACACGTTCCAGGGCATTGTAGCCGCCATCGTAACCCAAGAAAGCGAATCCGAGAATTAGATGGGGGGAAGTAGGAAAAGTACGCCCGAATTCCAACCACTCCGCAGAATTATCCAATTGGTAGGTGTCTAACTATAGGTTATCCCGTCGAATCCTCAGCCTGATGCAATGATTGTTGGTTCGCAGTATGATGTTGAACCATCGAGTGGGTGGATTCTGCTGAACGGGAAGTAGGGGAATATCGTGTGAAAAAGTCTCTCCCAATTCAACGCGCAAGTCATCAATGAAGTCCCTGTAAGCTCCATTATCCCTTTCAATGTTGAACTCCTTTGTGAATTCCGCCATTAACTGGATTCAATTCTGCGATTGACAATAATAATCAATCAATAGAAAAACATAAAAATAATAACTCAATGAAGTGTTTGTAATTATCATTTTCAACGTTGAATTCCACCATTAACTCAATTAATTCTGTCATTGACAATAATAATAAATCAATAGCTAAAATAATAATAATTAAAAGCTAAAATAATAATAATTAAATAATATTAACAAATAATTTTCATTTTTCTCATCTCAGGTGTTATTGTTAAATCTTGAATCGAATTGTGAATCGTTTTGCTAAAATAATGAATCGTGAATTGTATGATTCACTTTATTTGCGCTCGATCGCTAATGTTAAATAAAGTGAATCATACAATTTACTATTCATTATTTTAACAAAATGATTCACAATTCGATTCAAGATTTGACAATAATGCCTGAGATGAGAAAACTAAAAATTATTTATTAATAGTATTTAATTATTATAATTTTGACTTTTAATTATTATAATTTTGGCTATTGATTTATTATTATTTTAGATATTGATTTATTATTATTGTCAATGACAAAATTCAATTGAGTTAATGGCGGAATTCAACGTTGAAAAGGACAATTACAAGCTGAGTTATTATTTTTATGTTTTTCTATTGATTGATTATTAATGTCAATGGCAGAATTGAATTCAGTTAATGGCGTAATTCACAAAGGAGTTCAATTTTAAAAGGGGTAGGGAAATGTACAGGGATTTCATTGAGGACTTGCGCGTTGAATTGGGAGAGGCCTTTTCACACAATATTTTCGTTCTTCCCACACAGCAGAATCCACCCACTCGATGGTTCAACATCATATTTTGAACCAACATTCATTGGATCAAGCTGAGGATTCGACGGGGCAACCTCTACTTGGTTGCCTGTCAAATGGAGTTTTTGAGGAGTGGTTGGAGTTCCGGTGTACTTTTCCGTATCTAATTCCCGGATCCACTTTCTTGGGTTACGTTGGCGGCTACAATGCCCTTGAACGTGTTTCCGGATAAGGTATGAATAACATATCCCTTGGCCCGACCGCACTCACTAATGCCGTAATTGATCTGGCTACCTCCATGATCTCCTTCGCAGATCGCGCGAGGTCACTGATCATCGTAATTCGAATGATCTGCGAATCGATTAGATTTACTCGTATCTAAGATCTTCTTGCTGCTACATTCAGCAGCAGTAGTTCTTTGCCACCCCCTGATTGGATGCTTGTACTAGTGCGTGGCTGGAGAGACTACTTTGTCGTATTCCTGCGAGCTGATGCTGATCTCAATAATTTCTTCTGACTTCCGCAACCTAATAATATGACTATTGGGTCTGCTCTGGACGTGGTTGCCGTACTTGACATCTGGTTCAGGAGCGTCTTCGCATCATAATTATCGAACCCTGAACACTAGGGATTTAGAGTTTAGGAGTTGGGTTTAGGGTTTAGGGGTTTAGTGTAGGGTTTTAGGGGTTTGAGATTGAGGGGTTTGGGTGTTGGGGTTTAGGGTTGGGGGTCAGGGGTTAGGGTTTTGGGTTGAACGTTTAGGGTTTTGGGTTTTATATTTTTCTGGGGTTTAGGATTCTTAACGAATTAGGGTTTTTAGGGGATTTAGTGCTTTTAGGGGGTTTGGGGTTTAGAATTTAGGGTTTGGGGTTTAGGTTTTATGATTTATGGTTTGGGGTTTTGGTTTTGGGTTTTAAGGGTTCTAATGCCTTATATCCCAGACCCTAACCCCTAAAACGAAAACCCCTAACTCCAACTCCAACCCCCACTCCTTGACTCCTCACTCCTAAGCCTAAATCCTAAACCCTTGTCCCAAAACCCCTGACCCCCGACTGTGGACCCTTGACCCCCGACCCTAGACCCTAAACCCTAATAGATCTTAAATCCTAAATCCTAAATCCTAATAGACCCTAGACTTTAGACCCTAAACCCTAATAGACCCTAAACCCTAATAGTTCCTAGACCCGAAACTCTAATAGACCCCAGATCCTAATAGACCCTAGACCCTAGACCCCAGACCTCAAACCCTAAATAGTGAACCCCCTAAAAACCCTCTAGCCCCTTAAAAACCCTCTAAACCCCAAACACAAAACCCAAAGCCCAAAACCCCAAAACCCCAAACCCCAATCCCAAACCCAAACCTGAAACTCGAAACCCAAACCCCTAAAACCCTAAAACCCTAACCCTTAACCCCTAAACTCTCCAACCCTAATTCCTAAACCCTAAACCCTAAACTCTAACCTAAATCCCAAACTCTAAACCCTAAAAAATCCTAATCCCTCAACCCAAAACGCAAAACCCAAAAACCCCTAAACCCCCAACCTCAAACCCTAAATGCCAAGCCCTAAACCCTAAACCCCCAATCCCTAAAAGCTAAACCCCGAACACTGAAACCCCAAAACTCCAAACCCCCAACCATAAAACCGTAACCCCTAACCCCAACCCCAACACCTAACCCCAACCATAAAACCGTAACCCCTAACCCCAACCCCAACACTTAACCCCAATCACTAAACCCCAAGCCCTAAACCATAAACCCTGCCCTAACCCCTAACCCCTACTCTCCTAACCCCCAACCTCTAACCACTAACCCTAAACCTTACAGCCTAACCTCTAATCCCTAATCCCAAATCCTAAACCTTAAATCCTAAACTCTAAATCTTAAAAAATCCAAAACCCAAAACCCCAAATCCCAAGCCCCAAACCCAAATCCCAAAAGCCAAAAACCTAAAAATTCGAAAACACTTAACCCCAAATCTCAAACCCTAAACCCTAAATCCCCAAACCCTTAAAGCTAAACCCTAAACCCCGAACCCCGAAACCCAAAATCTCCAAACCCTAATCCCTAACCCCTAAACCCTAAATCCTTAACCCCAAACTCCAAAACCTAACCCCAAACCCCAAACCCCAAACCCTAGACCATAAACCATAAACCATACCCTAACCCCCTAAACCCTACCTTAAACCCTAAACTTTAAACCCTAACCCCCTAACCCTAAATCTTCAAACCCCCAATCCCAACTGCCAAACCCTAAACCCTAAACCCTAAACCATAAACCATAACCCCTGACCCTAGACCGTCAACCCTAGACCCTAGACCATCAATTCTAAATCCTAAACCCCAAACCCTAATCCCTACCACCCAACCTCCCAACCCCTAACCCCCAACCTCCAGCCCTAAACCGAACACCTAAACCCCAACACCCAAACCCCTAACCCTTAAACCCCAAACCCTAAACACTAAACCCAAAAACCCAAAAACTCGAAACTAAACCCCTAAAACCCTAACCCCAACCTTTAACCCCTAACCCCCTAACTCCTAACCCCCAAACCCTAAACACTAAACCCTAAGGGTTAGGGTTTAGGGTTTGATGATGATGCGCGGACGCTTTTGAGGAAGATGCCAAGTACGACAACCGCGTCTAGAGCGGACACGATATTCATATCATTGGTTTACGGAAGTCAGATGAACTTATCGGGATCAGCATCAGCTCGCAGCAATGCGGCAAAGAGGTCTCCCTAGCCATGCACTCTTGCCAGCATTCAATCAAGGGTTGGCGAAGAACTACTGCTTCTGAATGTGGCAGCGAGAAGGTCCGAGATACGAGTGAATGTAATCGATTCACAGATCATTTGAATCACGATGATTAGTGACCTCATGCGATATGCGTAGGAGATCGTGGAGGTAGCCAGTTCATCTACAACATTAGTGAGCGCGGGCGAGCCAAGGGCTATGTTATTCATACCTTGTCCGAAAAGACGTTCCAGGGCATTGTAGCCGCCATCGTAACCTAAGAAAGTGGATCCGAGAATTAGATGTGGAGTAGGAGAAGTACGCCCAAACTCCAACCACTCATAATTGTGCAATTGGTAGGCGCCCAAGTAGAGGTTGTCCTGTCGAATCCTCAGTCTGATCCAATGATTGTTGGTTTGCAGTATGATGTTGAACCATCGAGTGGGTGGATTCTGTTGAGCGGGAAGTATGGGAATATTGTGTGAAAAGGTCTCTCCCAATTCAACGCACAAGTCTTCAATGAAGTCCCTGTAAGCTCCACTACCCCTTTCAACGTTGAACTCGTTTGTGAATTCCGCCATTAATTGAATTCAATTTTGCCATTGACAATAATAATCAATCAATAGAAAAACATATAAATAATAATTCAATTAGTGCTTGTAATTATCCTTTTCAACGTTGAATTTTGCCATTAACTCAATTGAATTATGCCATTGACAATAATAATAAATCAATAGCTAAAATAATAATAATTAAAAGCTAAAATAATAATAATGAAATAATATTAGTAATTAATTTTCATTTTTCTCATCTCAGGCATTATTATCAAATCTTGAATCGAATCGTGAATCTTTTGCTAAAATAATGAATAGTGAATCGTATGATTAACTAAATAAAGTGAATCATACGATTCACTATTCATTATTTTAGTAAAACGATTCACGATTCGATTGAAGATTTGACAATAATGCCTGAGACGAGAAAAATAAAAATTATTTACTAATAGTATTTAATTATTATTATTTTAGCTATTGATTTATTATTATTTTAGCTACTGATTTATTATTATTGTCAATGGCAGAATTCAACGTGTAAAAGGATAATTACAAGCACTCCATTGAGTTATTATTTTTATGTTTTTCTATTGACTGATTATTAATGTCAATGTCAGAATTGAATTCAGTTAATGACGGAATTCACAAAGGAGTTCAACGTTAAAAGGGTAGTGGAGCGTACAGGAACTTCATTGAGGACTTACACGTTGAATTGGGAGAGACCTTCTCACACAATATTCCTATACTTCCCGCTCAGCAAAATCCACCCACTCGATGGTTCAACATCATACTGCGAACCAACAATCATTGGATCAGGCTGTGGATTCGACGGGACAACCTTTACTTGGACGCCTACCAAATGGAGTTTTTGAGGAATGGTTGGAGTTTGGGTGTACTTCTACTTCTCCACATCTAATTCCCGAATCCACTTTTTTGGGTTATGATGGTAGTTATAATGCCCTGTAGTGTATTTTCAGACAAGGTATGAGTGACATAGCCCTTGGCCTGACTGCACTCACTAATGTCGTAAATGATCTGGCTACCTCCACGATCGCCTTCGCAAATTGCGCGAGGTCACTTATTATCGTGATTCAAATGATCTGTGAATCGATTAGATTCAGTCGTATCCCCAATCTTCTCGCTGCCATATTCAGCAGTAGTAGTTCTTTGCCACCCCCTGATTGGATGCTGGCACTAGTGCGTGGCTACGGAGACTTCTTTGCCGCATTCTCGCGAGGCAATGCTAATCCCAATAATTTCTTCCGACTTCCGTAACCCAATGATATGAATATTGTGTCAGCCCTAGACGTGATTTATATACTTGACATTTTGCTCAAGAGTGTCTGCGTATCATAATCATCAAATTCCAAATCCTAAACCCTAAGGATTTAGAGTTTAGGGGTTTGGGGTTTGGGTGTTAGGGTTTGGGTTTAGGATTGGGGTTTTGGAGTTTAGGTTTGAGGGTCTAGGGTTGAGGGTCGGGGGTTGGTGTTTAGGGTTTAGGGTTTTGGGTTTAAGGTAGGGTTTACAAGGTTAGGGTAGGGTTTACGGTTTGGTGTCAGGGGTTGGGGTTTGTGGTTTTAGGGTTTAGTGTTTCGTGGTTTAGGATTTATGATTTAGGGTTAGGGTTTTAGGAGTTTACAGTTTGTGGTTTTCGGGTTTAGGGTTTGGGATTAGGGGCTAGGGGTTAGGGTTTATCGTTTAGGATTTAGGGGGTTAGGTTGGGGTTTGGGGTTCGGGTTGGGGGTTTCGAGTTCGGGTTTCGGGGTCGAGGTTGGGGTTGGGGTCGAGGTTTGGGGTTTTAGGTTTGGGTTTTGGGTTTAGCGTTTAGGGGTTAGGGGTTAGGGTTTAGGGTTAGGAGTTGAGGGTTAGGGTTGAGGGTTTAGGGTTTTAGGTTTTGGGTTCTTAAGGGATTAGGATTTAGGGTTTTTAGGGGTTTAGGGTTTGTGGTTTTGGGGTTTGGATTTTGGGCTTCAGGTTTAAGGGTTTTGAAACCCTAAATCCCAAACCCCAAACCCTAATCCTAACTCCTAAACCCTAAACCGTAAAACCTTAACTCCCAACCCCAATCCCCAACGCCTAACCCCCTAACCCTAAACCTTAACTCGTAACCGCTAAACCCTAAACCCTAAACCCCTAACCCAAACATGAAACCCAAACCCCTAAAACCCTAAAACACTTAACCCCTAAACCCCTATACCCCTAAATCCAAACCCCAAACCCTAATCCCTAAACTCTAAACCTCAAACTTTAACCCCTAAACGCCTAATCCTGAACCCCTAACCGCTAACCCTAACCCCTAATCCTAAACCCTAATCCATAAAAACCCAAAACCACAAATCCCAAACCGAAGACCCTAAACCCCCAAACCCTAAAAGCTAAACCCAAAAACCCCAAATCCCATAACCCTAAAGCCCAAATCCCAAACCCTAAACTCTACCCTAACGCCTAATCCCTAAATTGTTAATCCCTAACCCCTAGACCCTAACCCTAAACCCTGCACCTTAACTCCAAACCCTAAACCCTAAAAAATCCTCAACCCAAAACCAAAGCCCAAAACCCAAAACCCCCAAAACCCCAAACCCTAAGTCCCAAACCCTAAACCCTAAATTTTAAACCCCCAAACCCTAAAAGCTAAATCTCGAACACTGAACCCCGAAACCGCGAAACACAAAAACCCCAAACCCTAATCCCTAAACCTTAAACCCTAAACCATAAACCTTAAACCCCAAACTCGAAAATCTCTTCACCCCAAACCCCAAAGCCAAAACCCTAAACCATAAACCCTACCTAACCTCCTAAACCCTACCCTAAACCCTAAACCCTAACCCCTAACCCTCTAACCTCAAACCTTGAAATCCCCGACCCCAACCCCAACCCCAACCCCAAACCCTAAACCCACCTTGACCCTCAACCTTAGACCCTAGATCCTCAACCTCAAATCCTAAATCCCAAACCCAAACCCCTAACACCTAACCCCCAACCCCTAACTCTAAACCGAACACCTAAATCCCAAATCCCAACACCCAAATCCTAAAACCCCAAACCCTAAACCCCTAAAACGTTAAAACCCTAAACAATACCTCTAAACCCCAAACCCCTAACTCCATACCCTTACCCTCCAGCCCCTAACCCCTTAACCCCAAAACCCTAAACCCTAAAACCTTAGGGTTTAGGCTTACGGTTTGGGGTTTAGGATTTGATGATGATGATGCGCGGACACTCTTGAGCAAGATGTCAAGTACGGTAACCGCGTCCAGAGCGGACACGATATTCATATCATTGGGTTGCAGAAGTCGGAAGAAATTATTGGGATCAACATCGGCTCACAACAATGCGGCAAAGAGGTCTCCGTAGCCACGCACTCGTGCTAGCATCCAATCAGGGAATGATGAAGAACTACTACTACTGAATGTGACAGCGAGCATCCAATCAGGGAATGATGAAGAACTACTACTACTGAATGTGACAGCGAGAAGGTTGGAGATACGAGTGAATGTAATCGATTTGCAAAACATTTGAATCACGATGATCAGTGACCTCATGCGATCTGCGTAGGAGATCGTTGAGGTAGCCAGATCATTTACGGCATTAGTGAGTGCAGTCGGGCCAAGGGCTATGTTATTCATACCTTGTCCGGAAACACGTTCCAAGGCATTGTAGCCGCCATCGTAACCTAAGAAACTAGATTTTGGAATTAGATGTAGAGAAGTAGGAAACGTATCCCCGAACTCCAACCACTCCTCAAAATTCTCCAATTAGTAGGCGTCCAAGTAAAGGTTGTCCTGTCAAATCCTCAGCCTGATCTAATGATTGTTGGTTCATAGTATGATGTTGAACCATCGAGTGGGTGGATTTTGCTGAGCAGGAAGTACGGGAATATTGTGTGAAAAGGTCTCTCCCAATTCAACGTGTAAGTCCTCAATGAAGTTCCTGTAAGCTCCACTACCCTTTTCAACGTTGAACACCTTTGTGAATTCCGCCATTAACTGAATTCAATTTTGCAATTGACAATAATAATCAATCAATAGAAAAACATAAAAATACTAACTCAATGGAGTGCTTGTAATTATCGTTTTCAACGTTGAATTCTGCCATTAACTCAATTGAATTCTGTCATTGACAATAATAATAAATCAATAGCTAAAATAATAATAATACTACTAAAAGCTAAAATAATAATAATTAAATAATGTTAATAAATAATTTTCATTTTTCTCATCTCAGACATTAGTGTCAAATCGTGAATCGAATCGTGAATCATTTTGCTAAAATAATGAATCATGAATCGCATGATTCACCTTATTTGCGTCCGATCGCTATTGTTAAATAAAGTGAATCATACGATTCATCATTCATTATTTTAGCAAAAGAATTCAGGATTCGATTTAACATTTGACAATAATGCATGAGATGAGAAAAAAGAAAGTTATTTATTAATAGTATTTAATTATTATTATTTTAGCTTTTAATTATTATTATTTTAGTTATTATTATTTTAGTTATTGCTTTATTATTATTTTAGCTATTGATTTATTATTATTGTCAATGATCGAATTCAATTGAGTTAATAGCAAAATTTAACGTTGAGAAGGATAATTACAAGCACTCCATTGAGTTAGTATTTTTATGTTTTTGTATTGATTGATTATTAATGTCAATAGCAGAATTGAATTCAGTTAATGGCGAAATTCACAAAGAAGTTCAATGTTGAGAGGGGTAGTGGAGCGTACATGGACTTCATTGAGGACTTGCGCGTTGAATTAGGAGAGACCTTTTCACACAATATTCTCGTACTTCCTGTTCAGTAGAATCCACTCACTCGATGGTTCAACATCATACTGGGAACCAACAACCATTGGATCAGGCTGAGGATTCGACGGGACAACCTCTACTTGGACGCCTACCAAATAGAGTTTTTGAGAAGTGGTTGGAGTTCGGGCGTACTTTTTCTACTTTTCCATATCTAATTCCCGAATCTACTTTCTTGGGTTAGGATGATGGCTACAATGCCTTGGAACGTGTTTCCGGACATGGTATGAATAACACAGCCGCTGGCCCGACTGCACTCACTAATGCCGTAAATTATCTGGCTACCTCTATGATCTCCTTCATAGATCGCGCGAGGTCAATGATCATCGTGATTCAAATGATCTGCGAATCGATGAGATTCACTCGTATCTCCAATCTTTTCGCTGCCACATTCAGTAACAGTAGTTCTTCGCCTCCCCCTTATTGAACGTGGGCACTAGTATGTGGCTGGAGAGACTTCTTTGTCGCATTCCTGCGAGCCGATGTTAATCCCAATAATTTATTCCGACTTCCGCAACCCAATGATAAAAGTATTGTGTTCGCTTTGGACGTGGTTGGCGTACTTGGCATCCTGCTCCGGAGCGTTCGCGTATCATAATCATCAAACCCTTAGGGTTTAGGATTTCAAGGTTTGGGGTTTAGTTTAGGGGTTAGGGATTTAGGGTTTGGGTGTTGGGGTTTGGGTTGAGGGTCGGGGGTTTAGGGGGTTAGGGTAGGTTTTATGGTTTAGGGGTTAGGGTAGGTTTTAGGGTTTGGTGTCTAGTGTTAGGGTTTGGGGTTTCAGGGTTTGGGATTTGGGGGTTTAGGTTTGGGGTTTTCGTGTTTAGTGTTTAGCGTTTCGGAGTTTAGGGGTTAGCGGTTAGGGTTTCGGGTTAGGTGTTAGGGGTTAGTTTTTAGGGTTTAGGGGTTTAGGTTGGGGATTGCAGTTCGAGTTGGGGGTTTCGGGTTTGGTTTCGGGGTATGGGTCTGGGTTGGGGTTTGGGTTTAGGGGTTAGGGTTAAGGGTTTAGGATTTTGCATTTTTGGTTATGGATTTTGGGTTTTAAGGGGGTTTAGGGTTCTTAAGGGTTAGAATTTAGGGTTTAGGATTAGGATTTGCGATGGTTTGGAGTTTTGGGTTTCGGGTTTAAGGGTTTTGAAATCCCAAATCCTAAACGCCTAACCCCTAAAACCCTAAAACACTAACCCCTAAAACCCCAACCCCAATACCAAACCCTTAACTCCTAACCCCTAAGCCTAAACCCTAACCCCCAGGCCCTAAACCCCTGACCTTAGACCCTATAACCTAGACCCCCGACCCTAGTCCCTAGACCCTAAACCCTAATAGACCTTAAATCCTATTAGACCCTAGACCCTAGATGTAACGCCCCAAATTTCTAGCCTAAATGATAATACAACAATCATGGCTCTTTCAAGAAAAGTCGAATACAAATCTCCAAACATACATTACATGATACAATTGTTCTTCATGCAACAATATATTAATCCAACAATAAGTAAACAAACAAATAAATACTCCCAAGGGTTTACAAGTTTCCAAGGCTTGAGCTTAGTTACACAAAATGGTTATTCAAACCCACACACATACAGCCCTTGGCTTACACACAAAGTCACAGCAAAATGAGAGTCTCGTGCTCTTAACACACATTTCTTCGCCTTTAGTTAGGCGGCATCACCACTGTGGGAGCCGAATATCAGTACATCCAGGGAAGCCGAATAATTCTGACCATAATCAGGATATATATTATATTTGGCTCCGTCCTGTATGATCCCAAAGCCGAATGCACTAATCGGCCATAGAACTAGCTGAACAGAAGGCCGAGTGGGAATTAGCATATGACAAAAGGGCCGAATGAGCAATCAAGCGATGGATTGAGAGTGGGTCCGACCCTAGGGCCCAAGAGCGAATATAAATAGAGGAACATCAACCAAAGAAAGGAATGTGAGAACAAACCCAAATACTTAAGACTCAAGTAAATAAGAGACCTATACTAACTTGTCTGTCGGAGTGCTAATTCTGGCACCCCCGACCGGAGTGTTAATCCCTTTTTCAAGTGGCAATTAGAGGATCAGGGACGCCCATCAGGATCCAAGAGTATTTCCAAACCTACTTCCCCACAATTGGCGCCATCTGTGAGAACACTCAAGCATATTCGTGGCGAGCGTCACAGAAGATCCTCCGATAGTCGTTGACGAAACTACACCGAGAGACGACCTCACTCCAAGAAACATGCTGGGACCGGAGAATATTGCCGCGCGACGTGCCTTGAACTTTGATTTAGTAACTCAGACCTCACCCTCAACTTCAATGCATGAGACAATGCAGACGATTATGGATCAAGCAAAGCAAAATGAACAGCGGCTGGAGAACATGATGGTTGAGAATGAACGCTTGCGCCAGGTTTTGGCCTTGGAGGTGGTGAAATCCCAACAAGCTGCATGCCAAGACCGAGTTCGACTTTCAAGAAAGGACGTTCGCCGACGTCGACTTCAAAAATGCAATAATGACAGTGATTCTGACTCACCATCCTTGGTGCCCAGTAAGAAAGGGCGCGTTGATGTGTCTAGCTCATCTGAAGGAAGTTGATATGCACGGCATAAACGAGGAAGAAGCGATGATTCGAATGAGAAAGATAAACACAACCCATTCGTGCGACAAATTGTACGGGCTGTGCTACCCAAAAAGTTCAAGGCACTGCCGTTCACCCTCTGACGAAAAATCAGACCCCACTGATCACATTCGCCATTACAAGCAAGCGATGACGCTCCACGCTGACGACGAAGCCCTCATGTGTTGAATATTTCCAAGCAGTCTGGGACCACTGGCCGTGAGGTGGTATTATAAACTGGAGCTGGCATCGATTAAGAGCTTCCATCAACTCCAAAAGTCATTCAGGGCGAGATTCATCACTAATGAGGTCCAGCCGAAGCAAGTTGATTCTCTCTGGGCCATGCAAATTAGACTGGAAGAAACTCTTCGTGAATACTCGGCCCGCTATTGGGAGTGCTTTAATCTGGGTGATGATGCTTGCAATGATTCCATGACCATTACTGCCTTCAAGATGGGATTGCATCTTGATAGCCCCCTCCGTAGTTCATTAACCAGGCGGCCCGCCAAAATCGTCTAGGCGTTAATGAAGAATGTCGAAAAATACTGCAAAGTGGAAGACGATGCCCTGCGAATCAAGGCCGGACATAAAGTCGTTGAGACGGCCACGTCGGAAATTGTTTAGCCGATTAGCACTGTGCCATCAAGAAGCCGCGAGCGGCGGAGCCAGCCTAAACGAGACAAAAGGCGTGACTTGCACCGATCAAATGACTAATGTTCACATCGAACTAATGAACAGTATCAAGTGGATAGCAGGCGCTCAGGCAAGAAATACACGAAGTTAACAGAGCCGATCAATAAGATTTTGTCGAAGGTACAACACCTTCCGTTCTTCAAGTGACCGCCTAAGATAACGGGACCACTTGATGCAAGAAGACAGGATAAACGGTGTGAGTATCATAAAGATCACGGTCACAACATCGATAGTTGTTATTTATTAAAAGATCACCTTGAAGAATTGGTGCAAGACGGCCGTCTTACGCAATACGTCTGAAAGAACAATTCAACAAATACAGTAGCTCTGCGGTCGGAGTCACCTCCTCTTGGTGTAATTTATATGATATACAACTTGCCAGCGCCACTCAAGGTGCACACGATCCAGTTACCGTCTAGCACCCATAGCCCAATAACGCCACCGAAACGGCCACACGACACTGGAAGGATTAGTTTCGATGATAGTGATTTAGTTAAAGTGACCCACCCCCACACTGATCCCCTCATCATCGAGTGTGTTCTCGTTGACTAGGGCAACACTTCAGAAATAATGTACTACAAAACTTTTGTCAAACTTGGCTTTGTAGATTCGGACCTGTCTCTGGCTGATTACCTGTTATTCGACTTCAATGCTAACCTGGAGTATCCTTTGGGCAAAATTACGCTACCGATACGGGTTGGCACCAGATCAGTAGACGTAGAATCTCTAGTTGTCAAGCTTCTTTCGCCGTATAATCTCATCATGGGCCGAATTTGGTTACATATGATGCAAGCCGTGCGAAGCACCTACCACCAACTACTTCGTTTTCCGACTGAATACAGTATCGAACAAATTCGTGGCTCTCAGAAATCGGCGCATGCATGTTATCTTCTAGCTACAAAGAGACCAAGGGAACTGGAAGTGCATTCAATTGAGGTACTGAATAGGGAGAGCCTCGAAGACATTGGGAGGATCCCAAGTGAAAAAACAACCGAAGCCCTGCATCGGGTTGAAATTGACGAAAGTCTTGACAAGTTCTTCATGATCGGCGCTTCCTTGGATACAGCCGAAAGGCAGGAGTTGGTAGCCTTCTTACTCGGCAATATTGATGTATTTGCATGGTCCCCATACGAGATGTTAGGAGTGGATCCATCAGTGGCCCAACACTACTTGAACGTTGATCCGAAATGTAAGCCAATTATTCAGAGAAGCCGGCGGTCAGCCGCGGAGCATACTTCGGCCGTCGTTAAAGAAGTAGATTGGTTATTTGACACCGGGGTGGTTCGGGAAGTAACCTATTCTACATGGTTGTCCAATAGTGTGGTCGTAAAGAAGAAGAATGGTTCTTGGCGTGTCTGTGTGGACTTCACGGACTTGAATAAAGCTTGTCCCAATGACTATTTTCCCCTGCTTAGAATAGACCAACTCGTAGATGCAACGACACATCATCAACGCATGAGCTTCTTAGATGCCTACGGGGGCTATCATCAAATTGTCATGCATCCAGAGGATCAAGAAAAAAACCGCATTCCTCACCCCAAGAGGAACCTATTGCTACAAGGTCCTACCTTTTAGGCTGAAGAATGCGGGGGCAAGTAGGCTATTGCCGATGCTTCGTTCAAGATTTCTCAAAGATAGCATCACCCTTGGCTCAACTAACTCAAAAAAATACACCCTTTAAATAGACGGAAAAGCAAGAATGCTGCTTCCAAGAGTTGAAAAACAGACTTGTGACAGCTCCTATACTAGCACTCCCTACGGGAACGGAAGGGTTTGTAATTTATAGTGATGCCTCATACAATGGTTTGGGTTGCGTACTTATGCAAACTGGAAAAGTCATTGCGTATGCCGCACATCAACTAAAGACCTATGAGAAGAACTACTTGACCCACGATCTGGAATTAGCCGCAGTAATCTTTGCCCTCAAGATCTAGCGTCATTATCTCTATGAAGTAACCTGCAAGATTTACACTAATCACAAGTCATAAATATCTATTTACATAGAAAGAACTGAATATAAGGCAACCACGATGTCTAGAATTTATGAAAGACTACGATGTAGAGATCCATTACCATCCAGGCAAAGCTAAGTGGTAGCAAACGCGTTGAGTCGAAAGACTCCAGAAGTTTGGCATGTATCCTCATCCCTCGCAAGATCAATGGATTGCCCGCCAGCATAATTGTGGAACCCATGTTGGTTGAAGAAATTAGAGCACGCCAATGTGAAGATAAACTTTTGAAGAAAAAATACGAGGAGCAAAGAAGTACGCCCGATCCTGACTTCACTAGAAGCAATGGGTGTCACACCCCAACTCTAGGCGTGACCAGCCGTGGCCCACAGGGACTTCGCCCAAGGCACATGTAAACCTAAACATGATCCCAAAATCACAAAAGCCCAGAAATAAATAAATCAAAACCCAAACCAGTGACAAGTTACAAATATAAATGGTAAAACTAGCCATAATCAACTTCCAAAAATATATACTAAATGGAACACAAACTGCCCATAAAATAAAATAATTCTAAATAAAATTCAACCACAATGTATGTACAAAATCAAAATAACAAGCTAAAACAAAATAATGAATGTCCTAGAGGTCCATGCAATTGAGTCTCCACTACGCCATGAGTCCACTCTAAGTCCTTCTAACACTTGGAAATGATAAACAACTAAGTCAACTGATAGCTCGGTGAGTAGCGACATGGATAGTAAATACAGTTTTGAAAATAGGGTTTCATTCCAAAATAAGATATATATCACAGAAACTAGATTGGGATACAGTCTTGACAAAGATAATCTGTGTCAAAAAGAATGTTCCACAGTTCAACAGTTAAAATATTCATGTCTCTCAAGAACATGATAAATGACATTTTCCACTTAAAACAAATTACAACATGAACACCAATAATTTCCTAGGTACCAAGAATAACAAGTAATATGCCACAAAGTTCTCAAGGCAATAAGCCTATTGGATCCAATATCGAACCAAGAGTCATCCTCGGGGTGGCAACCCAGGCCTTTTCTCTAAGACAATCCGATTGAAGGTCACCTAGCCTAGCCTAGCCTAGGTCTTTTCCTTACAATCGTTGAGCACTAGACTCATCATGGCCCAACCCGAATCTGTTCCCTAATGGCCAGAGTCATCACACACAGTGGAATAATTTCCCTGGACTAAAATACACAAATGGTCCCGATAATCAATACAATTCAGTTTCGCAAAACATGGTAGTTCACCATTATAAACATGAGACCATAAAAAATAGTTTACAGTATGTCAAGTTTACACATGTTTCAGAAATAATTTAATTCCATTGATAATATAATAATTTATCAAAACAATTTATTCTTGAAACAACAATTTAATTTTCCAACAGCTCAGAGTAGGGAAACATTTATAAAAATATGTAGCATGCAACTACTCAACTGAAAACGAAATATTATAATCCTCGAATAGAGGATTAAAGTACAACTAATGCCCTGAACCAAATATGAAAATTACATGTCACTACTAATTCAAAAATACTAAAAAGAAAAACAAACTAAGTACCTCACACTAAAGTGCACTAACACAGCTCAACCCCACTCACTGTTACGCTTAAATAATACCTGAGTTCATGTTCTTCAAGGTCTCAAATTACTCATGACATGGGTTCAGATCGAAACTTAATTAAAAGTAACTTTAAAATAAAACAGAATTTTAAACAAGTTTTCAATTTATTCACCAACTTTGAAAATTAAAAAACACACTTCACTCTGTTCGAAAAATTCCAAAACCCTCCAGATAACAACTAATATATCCTAAGTTTCAAACCCAATTGATTTTACTTGATCTTCTTATCAAAATAATTATTTACAATTAATTATGTCCAAACAGGTTGTTTTCTACAGCACTTTAAAGAAATTAATGGCTCTCTTATTATACATGAGCAATTAACGGAAGGCAAAAAATGTAAGAAACGAGACTCGTAAGCAGTTCTAATGACACTGATTTCATAATTTTCAGATTTATACCTCAAGAGAATGACACTTTTGACGTTACTGTTTTACACCAATTTTCTGGACAAATTTGAACGCACCAGTTAATGTAGATTTTGACTCCCAAAAATTATGAGAAAATTCTCATATGAAATTAAATATGTAATTAATCTACTGTAAAAATCTCAGTTCAAAATTCATCTGTTTGATATGATTTCTCGATTTTTAAAGTTTGTGGTTCTGTACATAATTTTTAAACTAAGAATTACACTAATTCTTTACACAATTTATTTCCACAGGTTTCTTAACAGTGTATATATATACAAAATACATAAACCTAAAACCTCTCCATCAATGAACTAAATAATAATAGAATAAGGATAAAGATGAAAGAAAGAGGAAAACTTAGGAGAGCTATCCTTTGGTGATCACACACGGCACAAGACACCCAATTCTTCCTTTGTTGCAACCTCTTCCCCCCCTCCAAATCTCTCTCTCTCTCTCTCTCTCTCTCTCTCTCTTGCGGCTACTGCTGCTGCTAGGAACACTAGGGGTTTTATATATATATATATATATATATCTAAACAAAAGGTTTTAAATTATTATCTCTTTATATTATTATATTTTCTATCTCCAATAATTTAAATAAAATATAACTGTTATTATATCAAAATATACTTACTAATTTCTCCCTTATTTATTTTTTTAAATAATAAATCTTGCTTCTAAATTAAAGACTTTCACCATAAATTTATTTTAGGTTTTAAAATTAATTAAAAGACTTTCCAATAATATTTAGTTTGCACTTAAAGATTTAAAAGCAAAATATTTGAGATTGTAAAATAATTATTACTTAATTATTTATTTGATTTGTATATTCGGGTTCTCATAATGGGATACTAAAATTTCGAAATCGAATTTGCGTAACCAACATTCCAGAACTCAAGAAGAATATATTGGTAGAAACCTATAGCTTGAGATTTGCGGCTCACCCTGGCAATACAAAGATGTATCACGATATGAGGGAACACTACTGGTGGACAGAAATGAAAAGAGACATAGCAAGCCATGTCTCCAAATGCCTGCATTATCAACGTGTTAAAACAGAACTCCAGAGACCTACAGGAGCATTGCAACAACTCTCTATTCTTGAATGGAAATAGGAGCACATTATTATGGACTTCATGGTCAGGCTGCCGCAATCAGTCTTAAAAAATGATGCAATATGGGTTATAGTAGATCGATTGACTAAGTCGGCGCATTTTCTACCAATCAGAATCACGCACTCCTTATCTAAGTTCATAACTCTATACATTAAGGAAATTATTTGTTTGCACGGTACCCTAGTTTCAATCGTGTCTAACTGGGACCCCCACTTTGTGTCTCACTTTTGGAACAAATTACAAAAGGCTTTGGGAACCACATTGAAGTTTAGCACTGCTTATCACCCACAAACTGATAGGCAATCCAAAAGAACAATCCGGACTTTGGAAGACATGTTACGTGTGTGTGCTAGACCTCAAAGGTCATTGGGATGAGCATATACCTTTAGTGAAATTCGCCTATAACAATAGCTATCAAGCAAGCATCAGAATGGCGCCGTACAAAGCACTGTATGGAAGGAGATGTTGATCACCTCTTTGCTGGGCAGAAGTTGGGGACAGAAAGTTATTAGGCCCTGAAATCGTGCAATAATGAGTGATCATCCAACAACGAATTCGCATTACCCAGAGCTGCCAAATAAGCTATGCAAATACACAAAAACGAGACTTAGAATTTGAAATAGGAGATAATGTGTTCCTAAAGATCTCACCAAAAAGAGGGGTAATCCGATTTGGGAAGCGAGGAAAGTTAAACCCACGTTATATCGGGCCATTCGAGATACTAGAAATGATTGATCCTGTGGCATATCGCCTTGCACTGCCACCTGAGATGTCCAATGTTCACAATGTATTTCATGTGTCAATGTTCCGGTGATATCTTTGAGATCCAGAACATGTCATTAATCATGAAGACGTCGAAGTTCAAAACGATTTCTCTTATGAAGAACAATCGATACAGATCCTCGACCGTCGTGATCAAATTTTCCGAAACAAGACTATACCTCTTGTAAAAGTTTTATGACGAAATCATTGTGTCGAAAAAGCTACGTAGGAAACAGAAAATCAAATACGGGCCAAATACCCACACCTCTTCAAAAACCAAGGTATGACAAGTTTGAGGACAAACTTCTATTTAGGAGGGGAGAAATGTGACACACCAAATGTTCAATTAATTTAACACCACTTAATATTAAATTTTGGAAGCATGTGATTAAAAGAGTTAGATGTTATTAAATTTTAGAGTATTATAAAAAATTATAAATAAAAAAAGTATATTTTTTTGAATTTTTCTGAATAGTTATTCACATTATTTTAAATTTAACAGTCAATATATTTTTATACTGAAAATTATTTCAAAAAAATAATTTTAACTTTATATTATTATTTGATATTATTTTATGATTATTATGGTATTTTTCTCTATATTTTTTCTATATGAAAATACACTAAAATATAACATTTTCTGTGCGAAAAAAATACATGCTCCCAAGTTGTCTTGCTGCGCACACCTCTTGTTGCCTACGCCTGTTCACTATATATAGATGCTAATCATTTTATGCATCATCATCTCTTTCCCCAAACTCTCTTATTCTCTCTGTTAGGCGCCCAAAAAAAAAAACAAAAAACAAAACCTTTGAGTTTAGTGGGAGTATTTAGTGGGTCACAATAAACGGAGTAAAAAGTTGGAATTGACATTAAGGTGAGTTATATTATAGCTCGAGTCATCATAAAATATTTTACGTATATCTTGAGTTACCACAATTTATTTTATGCAATTCATGTTTTATACATTATATTAATATTTCAATTACGTTAATTATTTTCTGAATTCTGTTTACTTAAACTAAAACCCATGGATATGTTTGTTTAAATTTTAGAAATTATTTGACAATAATTTTATAAATATTTATTTTTGTAAGTACCACCATGGGAATTTCATGCCTTGAGAGACTTAAATAACCATTGGCCTCTGAACGGTCACTTTGTGGCCCTTTGTTTGTCATGGATCCAGTGACCTCTGTTCTGATTGTCACTCCAGTGATCTCCGTTCTGTTCTGTTCTGTTCTGTTCTATACCGTAGTTATGATTACTTGCTTATAAGATTTCTACATTCTACTTCTGTTATTTAAAATTAATTATGTATTTCAGTTACCAAACTAACCTTTGTTTATCCAAATAATTATCCATGGTAATTTTTGTACCCTCATGTTCACTGTATGATATTTTTCACTCTGCCATGTGCTTATAGCTGTTAATCACTTTTAGGTGACGTGTAAGGATCAGTACATGGGATAGGCACAAGGCACTTTGTAGTCATAGTGCAGCTTTGGTATTGTAATTAAACAGAAGCTCCAATGTATACGTTTTTGTTATACTTAAATAAAGATTTGGGTACCCTTTTATTTTACTCCGTTACACTATTAATTTGTTATGACTTCAGTTATTGTTTTGTTGCAACGCCGAACCTTTGGGTGCCGGGTTTGGGTCATGACATACCCGTTGTCACTGGACCACTGCTTAGTTAAGCTTAAAGGCCTTACCCCCCGACCAACCACAAGATGAATCATAGGTATTGACCTCGTATGAAGGAAAATCCCAATCTCCCTTTTTACATCATTCGTGGACTGATTCCGACGGATTAGGCTCTTTTCCTATTATGAGTACTTACTATAAAGGGTGGTCCGAAATCGGTTGAATGAATGCCTTTCCTTTTTTTTTAGGGTACGACATGCTATGGCAAAAAAGACAAGAAATAAAGGAAAGTCGCTCCCTCCCTAAGAATGAATGTTGGAAATTCTTCGATGACATGTTCCTTTGAGTGCACAATTTCTTAGCTGTGCCTCTTTGGTACCGAGCTCTTTGATGGCCTTTCTTTATCTGATCATGACAAAAGTAATAATTCGACAAAAGGAGGATTATTCAGAGCTCAATGGATAATGGGGATGGAATAGTGGTTGGATGGTTAGGACACCCTATCTTTAGAGATAAAGAAAGCGTGAAATGACTACTTTCTGACTATGAACCTTCCTACTGCACCTTTCTAGAAAAGAATGACTGGTTAATTCTCTCATCTTACTGTAGGTTGCTAGTATTCTCCCATTGAAGAGAACACTAAGCCAGGTCAGGAATGCACCAAGGTGGAAAAGTCCTTTGTATAAGTCAATCAATCAATAGTAGAATAGAAGAGTCACAGTAAGAGTCTCATCCAATTGCCTAGTGTAGGCTTAATGAACTTCTCTATCTCGGTCCTCACTCTCTACCCGATGGGTTTGTGCTATTGCCGATTTTGGCATTTGGTTATCAGCTCAAATCTTATAGATAACCTCAACCACCTCGTGGGCTTGCTTCTCCTGGTATTCCATGTAGTCACGCCATTCCTTCGCGCTGAATTCCCATCACTCAACCGTAGGAAACAATTCTCCATCTTGGGAGTCAGACTTGCAATCTATCCCTTTTCATCTTAGGCACACAACTGTGCACTCTCTGAAACAGAAAGATAAATACCACTTTTAAAAGTACCTGCCAACTCCTCATCGGAGGCTTCGTTAGTGGGCTGGCCCATCAAAAGTCTTGTTCCTTCGTGCCTCCAAATCATCCTCTTGAAGCTCATTCTCTTTATCATAAATGATCTGCTTGCCCCAAAATGACCGGCTTATCATATTAAAGCAAGAAAGCAAGAAAAGAGATAAGCATTAGAAAGAAGTAGGAGCATTCACTCTTGCTATGCCACACTGTTATATTTTTAAGTAAGGAATTCCCTGCAAGGCAGTTATCGGCGTCTGTTCACGAAAGTTTTCTTTTTTGTACTTGCTTGAGGTTATGCACGCTTAGTTATCTTTCTCTATGTAACGTCGAGAAATGGAAAGACTTTATCTGGCAGTATCATATATAAGAGACTAAAATAGATGCTTCAAGTATTTAGTTACCAGCTTAAGACCACGTCTTCTGCTGTCGATTCGCAGGTGACTGGTCGACCTACCTTTCACTTATGCACCCCTCTTCTAGTTGTAAAGTAAAGCTCCTTCCATTGTGAAGACTGTAATGAGTGGGTGGCTTTCTATGTAGCACTCTCTTTCATTCCATGGTGAGAGTAGACTAGGAATGATGCAAGTTTCCTCTTTCCACTTTTAGCTAATCCGAATTAACTACCTTTCGATTCAATTTAAAGCCTTCTTCTATAGGGAGCAATACAATGAAAGGGATGCAAGCACAAAATCCTATAAACTAGCCTACCTTCCTATTGTTTTAGTCCTCTTTATTTCCTCTAGTTCTGGAGTCTTTGGTCTGGAGTTCTCTTTAGTAGCTAGCTTTTCTAATAGCTTTTCTAAAAGGGATGCAAGCACAAAATCCTTTTTTTAGCTATGGGCATGTCCAATCCGATAATAGTCCTCGGCGGGGTTTCCATGTTATGGATGCTCCAACCACAACATGCTATTAGGAAGACTATGGATGCACCGACTTCGAGTCGTGCCTTCGACCGTTCAGTAAAGAATCAAGTATCTCAAAGGGGACTGTATGGTCACTTTGGATAGTAACACTTTTGTACATCCACCCCCCAATGTGACCACCCCTTTACTAGAGATCCACCATGGAGATAAGGATGTCTTCCTCTTAGGCTTCACCTTGGCAGAAGCTCGGATAGTACAATCTATCTTGGTGCTTGAGGAGGATCAATATGTTGGTTCGCCCTTTATTCTTATGATAAACAAACAAGGATAAATTCCTGATTTCAATCTGGGAAGGAGCGGTAAATAGGGAGTTACAAAGGTGCCAGAAGTCAACAACCATTTGTTAACCTTTAGGCTGGGATATCAACAAACAAAAGAAGTTTTGATGGCAAAGGCGATTGTAGCACGAGACAAGGCAAGGGAAAAAAGAGAGGGTAGAAAATGCAAGCTCAAGTACAAACCCATCCGAGGAACCCTCAACGGGAATTTTGTTAAGAGGAGGAGAAGACTTCCTATTTTGTGGGTTTCTAGAACCTTGGGTTGATCATGCGACAAGGAAAAGATATTCGGGGTTTGAAATTTTCTTTGATCACGAGCTCACAAATAGCAATGAAGATTTCATAGACCTAGATATAGACATTGGGCAAGATAGATACGATAATTCAAGCTAGGAAAGCAAAGACTGGATAGACAATTTAAATGGTGTTGATATGAAGACTTGCTTGAGTACTAAGCCTGGTTATGTTGACTCGGGGAATTTCAATGCCATGATGATGCTAGAAAATGGAACTTTTGAGGAAGACGTCGCCGAATACATAGTTGATGCAATGGAGGGTCAAGTGTAAAACGGGTCCATCAAAAAGTGTATTGTTTGTAAGTCTAACAGCAAGTCTAGTAGTGAGTCAAGTAAGTCGGAATCCGGCATGTCAGACTTTGACACATCCAATGACTTGTATAAACCTAGGGGTCGAGATTGAGTCTAAATTTTCTGTTTATTTTGAGTTTGAGTCAGATGTAAGTTCCCCTGCTTCAATTAATGAAATAATGGATGATTCTGAGCATCCTGTAGTGCCATTAGTTAACAACATTGACCTCGCCAATTTTAAAAATGAAAAAGATTTTAAGAAAGAAATTCCTCAAAGCATAAAAGACTTAATTGAATGGGAAGATGAGAGGCGAGCTAAACCTGTCATGAACGAAATAATCTCAATAAACCTAGGCAATGAGGAAAATCCTCGCATGGTCCAAATTGGATCCACACTGTCTTCAGAGGAACGCGAGCGCCTAGCCTCCCTTTTAAGAGAATTTAAAGATGTTTTTGCATCCTATGAAGACATGCCTTGAATCAATCCTGAGATTTTACAACAAAAAATCCCCTTAGACCCTGAGGCTAACCCGTGAAACAAAAATTAAGAAGAGTTCATCCAAATTGGGCCCTTAAGATTAAAGAAGTAACGAAACAAATCAATGCTGGATTTTTAATAGTATCAGAATATCTGACATGGCTAGCCAACATAGTTCCAGCCCTGAAGAAAGATGGCAAAATTAGAGTTTACATTGACTTTAGGGATTTGAAGAAAACCATGCACTTCTATCATTTATGGTTGGGTTTTCTAGATACAATCAGATCATGATGGCATCGAAAGACAAAGAGAAGACAACCTTCACTACTCCGTAGGGACATACTGCTATAGGATCATGTCGTTTGGACTGAAGAATGTCGGAGCTACCTACCAGAGAGCCATTACCACACTGTTGCACAACATGATTCATAAAGAGGTAAAGGATTATGTAGATGATATGATTGTCAAGTCCAAGGAAAGAAAAGGCCACTGCGCCACTTTGGAGAAATTCTTTGAGAGGATCTGTGAGTACAGACTAAGGTTGAATCCGTAGAAGTGCACATCCAAGGTAACAGCAGGGAAGATGTTGGGGTTTTTAATCACACAAAGGGGTATAGAAGTGGATCCTTCCAAGATTAAGGCTATTTTAGAAATGCCCCCACCAAGGACTAAAAATGAGGTGAGAAGCTTTCTAGGCAAGGTGCAGTTCATAAGTCGACTCATTTCAAAGTTGACGTCAACATGTGAACCGTTGTTCAAGCTTCTGAAGAAGGGAACCAGGTTCCATTAGGATGAAAGATGCCAATTCACCTTCAAGCAAATCAAGCATTACCTGCAAATTCCACCAATATTATCACCACCGGAGCCTGGGAGGCACTTGACTCTATATTTATCAGTGATAGATTCAACCATGGGATATGTGCTGGCACAAGAGTAAACAAAAAAGTAGAAAAGGCCATTTATTTACCTTACCAAAAGGTGTTGGACTATGAGTCCTGGTACACACCATTAGAGAAGACAAGTATTGTATTGGTGTGGGCCACTAGAAAGTTGCGACATTATTTGCTTGCCCATTTAGTGGTGTTGGTTTCAAGACTAGACCCTATCAAATATCTTTTTAAAAAACCAACATTAACTGGTCGGCTAGCACGTTGGCTGCTACTTTTGGCTGAGTTTGACTTAAAGTAAGTCACCGGAAAGTCAATGAAAGGTAGGGCAGTAGCAAAATTTTTGGCTGGTCAGCTGACCGGAGGGAAAGGATAGCTCAGAATATTTGTTCCCAGATGAAGAGATCATCTAAGTGATGGAAGAAACCTAGAAATTATATTTTGATGGGGCTTCAAACCAAATTGGCTATGGGATAAGGGTCCTCCTTATTGTCCCTGATGAGTTACATGTCCTGTTAGCCTTCAAGCTCCATTTCGAAATTTCAAACAACCAAGCAGGATATAAGGCATGCGTTGCTGGATTAGAGGCGGCCCTTGAATTAGGGGTAAGACGGTTGGACGTTGTTGGTGATTCAAATCTAGTAGTTTCACAAGCCAGGAAGGATTAAAAAGTCAAGAAAGAAAAGATGAAAGTATATCACCATACCCTATATTGTCTATTGCCAAGGTTTGAGAAAGTCATGTACACCCACATAGTTAGGGAGAATAGCCATTTCGCTAATGTTTTAGCAACTTTGGCTTCTATGGTAGAAATCCTGGAAGGAATCAAAATTGAGACCAATCATCATAGAGCAAAGGTATGTGCCATCATACAAGATGGTCGCCACCGTAGAAGAAGTCTGAGATGGACATCCTTGCTATTTCAACATTTGGAACTTTGTAGAAAAATGAGAGTATCCGCAAGGAGCAACAGAGAAAGATAAATGGGCCATTCGACGTTTAGCAACCCAATACATCTTGTGCATGGGTAGACTGTACAAGAGGGGTAATTTAAGGATGCACAAACCGTGTGTGGACGTAAAGGAAGGGGGCAAGATCATGGAATCAATACATGGAGGAGAATGCAAGGCACATGTGAATGGAGTTATGCTGGCTAAGAAGATCTTCATGCAAGGGTACTACATGGGCTACCATGGAGAACTTGCATATAGTTCATCAGAAGGTGCCACAAATGCCAAATCCATGTGAATCTCATGAATGTACCACTTTGGCGTCTGAATAACTTAACCTCGCCTTGGCCTTTCTCTGTATAGGGAATTTATGTAATTGGGGCAGTCGTGCCAAAGGGATCAAATGGACATGAGTACATACTAGTGGTTATCGATATTTTGCCAAATGGGTTGAAGCAGCACCTTTTTCGGTCCTCAAAACCTCACATGTGACCAAATACATCCAAAATAATATCATCTACAAATACGGTGTGTCGAATGAAATTGTATCAGATCATAGCTCTCACTTCAAAGGAGAAGTAGCAGATTTGCTCGAAAAATATGGTGATATCAAATCAACGTAAAAACCATTCTACGAAAGGCCATCGATATATACAGAGATTGGGCAGACAATTCGCGTTATGGGGATATCAAACACTGATCAAAACTTCAACTGGGGCAACTCCCTATTCTCTAGTCTATGGAATGGAGGTTGTCGTACCTATCGAAATTGGGATTCCTTCACTACGTGTACTGGCAAACTGTCAAATTGAGGAGGCGGAATGGCAAAAGACTAAGTTCAAAGAATTGATGCTTTTCGATGAAAGGAGGCTCCAAGCCTTATATCATGTTCAAGGTTACCAACGGAGGATTGCTCGGCATTTAAGAAAAAGGTGAAAGCTAGGAATTTGAAAGAAGGAGATCTAGTACTCAAAGAGAACCGGGCTCCAGTACATGACCCAAGGGAAAAGTTCAAACCAAATTGGATGAGGCCATATATCATCAAAAAGATCATGACTGGAGAAGCAGTTGTTCTAATGGATCTGGATGGGATAGAATTCACATAGCCTATCAACTTGGACAAGTTAAAGAAATACTATCCTTGAGAGAGCTTATTAAGCCGAAAACCCAAGAGGGTGACCTACGCAAAATTTAGAGTGTAAAAAAAAAAAAAACAAAGGCGCGCGTGATTGAAAACCTGAAAGAGCAATCTTGGCAAAAGTTAGAGCACAAAAGGAAAGTGTTAATACCCTAGAGAACCTGACTCTGAACTACGAATGGCCTGATTCGCAGCCTTGGGATACATAGGCAACTTCACCCGGAGGTTCGGCCCTATCTCATCCAGGTCTAATCACTCGTTAGCACCAATCGTCAGCATCAAGTGCTAGGTTTTTCAAGCATCGTAAAAGAATGGTATGAAATTGCCAAGTAAGAGGTAGAAGCTGCCCGTACCTTCAATTTGTCCATCAACCATATCTGGGAAAAGAAAGAAAAAGAAAAGAGAAATAAAAGAATAGAGAGATATGAGATGAGTAGAAAAAATGAGTTGGGGTGTGCTAAAAATAGAAAAGAGAGATAAAAGAATAAAGAAGTGTGAGATGAGAAACCAAGTGAAATGGGTGGTACCGAGAGCAATAATGGACTCCCACCAAATTCCATGGTCTTATTGGCGTCGACTTTGTCCAAACCAATCAGGGTCTCTACAAAGATCAATCCAACCAAGCTTGTCATGTCCCTAACTTTCCTGGCCACATTCGCCAAGATAGGGGCTGATTACTCTACTACTTGGCATCGCTAAAAGATTGGGCAAATAAACAGATATATGGAGCAGTTTGCTAAGAAACAACAACAAACCAGCAAGCATATCAGGCATGGCAATTTGATTCACTTCACGACAGGGCTCTCACCTTTCAAAGAAGCAATAGGGGCATTTTGATCAATCTTAGGTGGTTAGGATGTTTGTTAGACATCCTTTTCAAGTTGTAATTTTCATTTATGCTCTTGTTGAAACTTTGTATAAAGAGTCACTATTAGATTTAATAAAGTATGCACAATTAGAGGGAATCTGGTTAAAACTCCATTTCGTGAATTGTGGAAATATCTTTCCTGCATGCATTTTGCGCAACAGTATCTAAAAGGAAAGCTGGAGGAACACTTTATGGATCAATGCAAGAAGAATTCCCAAGGCATGCAAAGGCATCAAAAGAATGGGAGGGCCGACAGAACCTATCATAGTAGAAAAAGGGCTCTTCTCATCATTATTATCAATGCCCTCGTCAATAAAATTCACCACATAAGAGGTCATTAAAAACGTTTGCTCAAAGAAGAGGCCTCGAAATGTAGAAACACTCCCAAATCTAGACCTGATTGGAGTATAAAAATCTCGAGGCTTTAATCGTCTGATAGAAGTCTTGAAGGGAACTGTGATTACATCGCAAGCTATTACACTTGTTCTTTTAGAACATAGATGGAACTAGTGTACATGAGCTGCATTCCCCGGAAAACACAAGATTAAGATAGTTCCTTAAAATCTTGGATAAAGAGCCATGGAACCAGCTAGGTGGAGGCATCGTTTAGTATACCAAAATGGTCCTGGTGTAATTAACTAGTATCGAAGTCTGTATCCTCTCACATGCAAAGGCTAAAGGATCAAAGAAGGTAAGGATCCATGGAAAATTTGCAGGACTTTTGGATAAAGAGCTACACGGGCAAGGCACTTCAGTCATATTAGTTGGCAAAATGGAAGGTTTTGGCCACGATCATGAAATAACTTGGCCTCCTAATCTGAGCAAGATGAAAATAATAAGTTGGTTGGCATGAGAAATCAGGAGCTTCTTGATTACTTTAGTTTTGACACCCTCTGGACATCCTCAAGGTACATGTATATTCTAAACTCAAGCTTACACATTGGCACACCTTTTGAGCCACATCATCTTATTGGGCTCAAGTATCGGTACGTCATTCAAGGCACACCATCTTAGCATTCTAGGCATTGGCACGCCTTTTGAGGCGCACCATAGACTGAAACTTAGGCAATGGCATGCCTTTCGAGGCACATCATAAACTCAGACTTAGGCATTAGCACACCTTTTGAGGCATATCATTTTATCAAACTCGGGCATTAGCACACCTTTCAAGGCACCATCATTGACACGTCTTTTGAGGCATAATTATTTAATCATATTTATGGCATTGTCACTGGCACACAAATCACTTGGCATGGAAAAAATATTACTCAAAATCACATTTGACATCATGACATAAAAACTAGCAAATTCTGGCACTAACTTGGCAAACACCTGATAAACCTTGACAAATTCTGACACATTTTTTGGCAAAAATACTTGGCACCATTTAATACATTATGGTAAACTTGGAACCACTAGGTATCACTTGGCACCCATTTAAACCTCCATGTATTGCCGATGTGAGTATGGAAAGGCACCACTTAGCATTTAAAATTCTCACGTCTTGCCAATACAAGCATAGAATAGCATTTAAACCCCCATGTTTTGTCGATGCAAGCATAGAAAGGCGCCACTTGGCATTTAAAATTCCCACGTCTTATCGATACGAGCATGGAATAGCATTTAAACCCCCATGTCTTGTCGATGCGAGCATGGAAAAACACCACTTGGCATTTAAACCCCATGTATTGTTGATGCAAGCATGGAAAGGGCACCACTTGGCATTTTAAACCCCCACGTCTTCCTGATGCGAACATGGAAACAACATGAAATAAACCCCCATGTCTTGCCAATTCGAACATGGAAAAGGAACTACTTGGCATTTTAACTCCCACGTCTTGCCAATGCAAGCGTGGAAATGGCATCAAACAAACCCCCATGTCTTGCTGATGTGAGCATGGAATGACACCTAATAAACTTCGCATCTTGTCGATGCGAGCGTGGAATGGCATTCATTAAACCCCATGACTCGTCGATACAAGCAAAGGATGGCATCACCTGGCATTAAAACACCTCCATGACTCGTTGATACAGGCATGGGAAATCACCATTTGGCTCTTAATGAAACCATGACTCATCGATACGAGCATGGAATAACATACAATAGCATACCCTTGCCTCGTCAAAATAGGCATAGAATGGCATACCTTGGCATCATAATGGCATCCCTCTAACCACACAACAGTGTGCTTTATTATTTGGAATAGTTTTATCTAGAAAAAATTTGCAGGATTGGCACAAACCTGGAAAAGAATGGAAAGGAACTTGGCATAGGTACGACAAGGTGAGTACGACAGATACCGTCTGCTCTCGTCCCTTTACAATGCATGCTTGAATGAATGCTTGAGTTCCTGTTGCACACACTCCCTCACATATATTTTTGCACAACTGCCCCCGAACTACATTAGTCTGATTCCTTACAATCAAGGATATGTAGGCAACCTGCGAGTTCGATCACTTGCATGAATGTATGGCACTGCCTTAAGCCTTTGGGTTAAGTCAATTGGGATGATCTCGGGTCTTTGACATTCGTTTCTCATCACTCCATGATTGTTTGAGCTCTGTTAAAGAGAGGTAACTGTAGACACCCTATTTTTACTAACCTTAAGATTTTGGGCGCTTACAAGCCTCCTGATGATGAAATGGTACTTACTTCATCCCAGAAATGTTTAAAGGTTATTTAGAGTTGCTGTATAAACCTGTTTTATCCAAAAATTAACTTTTTATAAAAAAATAACCATTTTACCCCTGGACTCATTTTTAGCCAAAAAAACCCAGTTTTTTAACCCCGGAAAGCCTGATTGTTCCTTGATTGATCATATTTTTCAAAATTAGTGACCCGTTTTATTAAAAAAAACATTGATTAAAATGCAATTCAGCTTACTTGTGTCATAAGCAAGCCAAAGGCATAGGATCACGTAGTTGTGCATGCATGCATGGCATGTGTACCAAGGCAAAGTGCACATGTGCACGTTAGAAATGAGTGCTCACGTTGTTTGTATGTGCAAACAATCATTGTGCGTGCGCACATGGTCAATACGTGCGCACATGGTCAATACATGCGTGCATTGAAGCATCACAGAGTTATTTTTGGTAACTCAATTTTGGTGCATTTTTGGTAGGAACAGTGGAGGGGAAAGTGATGAAACCCTAGAAGGGTTCCAGAGGCTTCCCCCAACTCTATAAATAGAGCCTCTCCCTCTCCCTTTGAAAGGGTTAAGGACTTGAAGCCTTTTTGTGCATTTTAAGAGCGAAATACACCCTCTCCTCCTCTCCTACGGCCTTAGCTCTAAAAATATCATATCCATAGCAACTCTAAACACTGAAGAACACTTAAGGACTAAAGAACTTCAACCTAAATTCAGATTCCAAGCCTGAGGCAAGTTTGCAAGCAAAGAACTCTTTGTTTCGTTGCGTTATTCTCCGCATGCTCTTCGGTTCTTAAAAACCAGTAGGTAAACTACTTCTAATCTCTATATTTCAATAGTCCTTTTGCTTATTTTTAGTAGTCAATCCATGCTAGGTTGTTAGTCCATCTTAACATCATCTAGTCTTTTAGTTTTTCTTACTATCTTGGCTCTTCTTGCATGCTTTCTTTCTTTTAGTTATCATGTACTTAGTTTACATTTATTCTTTTATTTGTTAGTTGTCTTCTTATGCATATTCATCATGTAGTAACCTCAAACTGGGTCTAGAACCATTCTTGTATCTTTAGTTGCATGCGTTAGGTCATATTTATTTTATGTTTTGCATGTAAGATGCAGAAGTGGGCATCCGAGTAAGTCTCTTTGTCTTTCTTGGCACATGTGATGGTTGCATTGTCCTTTAAATAATGCAAGTTTCTATGCTTTTTGTATGCAAAATTGTGTGTTTTGTATGTTTTCTTGAATATTGTGTATTTTAGTTTATATTTAAACACATGGGTTATCGTTAAAGGTTTCTTAATTCCTCTTTTAAAATTGAGTGGCGACTCTATGTCAATAAGGCAAGTCGGTGTGGGAAGCAATGCCTTAGACTCGAAAAAGGCATATGGCCCACATATATTCAATGAATAATATGAGTGAATGCAGGGCTCCCTTATATAAGAGAAGAAGAAGCTTAGGTATAGAAACTCTATCTATGGTAATACACAATATGGTAATATAAATATATACAACTAACACCTCCCTCAAGCTCAAGGTGATAATGCAGATATCAACTTAAGCTTGGAAAGTAAGGCGGAAAAGCATTCTGGAGGATGAGCCTTGGTGAAGATGTTGGCTGTCTGATCGGCGTAGATAATAAAGATAAGACGAACAGTGCTACTAGTAACATGTTTCCGTATCAAGTGACAATCAATCTCAATATGTTTGGTGCGATCATAGAAGACATCATTATGGGCAATCTGAATAGCACTCTAATTATCACAATAAAAGTTGTAGTAGCCGAATGAGAAACCCTCATATTAGAAAAAAGCCAATGAAGCCACACAAGCTCCTGAATAATGTCAGCAAGAGCACGATACTCAGCCTCAGTACTAGAATGAGCATTGAGAGTTTGCTTCTTACTGTACCAAGTAATGAGAAAGTCACCTAAGAAGAAGCAGAATCATGTGGTAAAATCATGTAGTAGAACAGTGGTCAGTAGGATCCCCTATCCAATCTGTATCAGAAAAAGCCTATAATTGTATAGAAGAGTCTACTAAGTAGTGAGGACCATGAAACATAGTTCCTTAGAGATAGCGCAAAATGCGAAACAGAGCATCATAGTGCAAAGAGCGAGGAGCAGCCATGAACTAACAATGTGAATAACATAAGCAACATCTGGACGAACAACCGTGAGATAGACAAGATTGCGAATTAACCGTGAATAACCTGGTACTATCAAGAGGTGTGAGATAAGTCTAAGAATCAACTGGGGTAGGAGCAGTCTTGCAATCGGTAAGACCAGTATAAGCCAAGAGATTAGAGGTATGCTTGGCCTCGATGAGAAAGTGACTAGAAGGATTATGAGAAATTTCCTAGCTAAGGAAGTAGCTAAGCAAACCCAGATCATTCATCTCAAACTGGCTACTGAGAAACTACCTGAGACTAGAGATACCTACTGCGTCATCTCCAGAGATGATCATATCATCCACATAGAGAAGAAGAAGAATAATACCACGCTCTGTCTTATGTATAAGCAAAGCAGAATCATAGGTATTAGAGGAGAATCCAAAGTCAAGAATAGTAGAACTGAACTTGACAAACCAAACACGAGAAGCTTGTATCAAACCATACAAGGCACAAAGAAGTTTGTAGACTTTAGTGAAGGGAACTAAGAAAGTAAGAGGAGGCTGCATATAAACTTCCTTAGCGAGATCACCATTGAGAAAGGCATTCTTGAAATCCATATAACAAAGGCTCTAATGGCGAGCAGAAGCGACGACACGTAGGTTGCGAACTAAAGCAAGATGGGCAACATGAGCAAATGTTTCCTCAAAATCAATCCCATATTCTCGACTAAACCCCTAGGCAACAAGACGAGCTTTGTGACGTTTAATGGAACCATTAGAGTGGGTTTTGATCTTGTAAGCCCATTTGCAACTAGCAACACTCTTTCTAGGTAGAAGGTCTATATGCCAGGTATGAGTTTTAATTAGAGCCTGTGTAGTTCATCAATCATAGCTTGCTGCTAAAGAGGTTAGAACAAACCTCTCAATAGGAAGTAGGTTCATGAGAAGAAAAAACAATAAAACCAACAATGAAATCACGAAGGACAAAAGGTTGTGTTACATGAGTAGAATAACGAAGAGGTACCTCTAGTGTAGAAGATAATGTAGTGGAATCAAGGGATGCATGAGGCTCACTGTGAGAGAAAATGAAGACAAGACTACGAAGTGGAGCAGGAACAGGAACAGGAACAGGAACAGGAGCAGGCTCAGGATCAAGGAGTGGAGCAGCAATGCCAGGAGACGGAGTAGAATCCTCAGGATGGGCCGGAGTCATCATGTCGGAAGTAGTGTCTGTATCAAGCTCATTAAACAGAAGACAAGGATCTGTAAGAAATGATGTAGTGAGAGGAGTGGACAAATAAAATTTAGATATGGAGGAGAACATCTTGTGTTCCCAAAATACCACATGACGAGAGACATGAAGGCGACAAGAAAGTGGATCCCAACAACGATAACCTTTATGTTCAATAACATACCCTAAGAAGCAATACAAACGGGCACAAAGTTTTAATTTGGTTGAAAAAGAACAAAACAAGCACATCCCAACACACGAAGACCATTATAGGTAAGGGGTATGCCATACAGACGCTCATATAGGGTTTGATTGCTGATGGTAGGGGAATGGACACAGTTGATAGTATAGACGGTTGTAAGAGCAGCTTCCACCTAAAAACGTTCAAGACAAGAAGAGATTAAAAGAGCACATATAGTGTTTAGGATATGGCAATGTTTACGCTCAACACGACTATTTTGTTTGGAGGTACCAAGACAAGAATAGTGAGAAAGTGTACCATTTTGATAAAGGAATCCCCAAAAATGAGTTTTTTTGTATTCCTGGGCATTATCAGCACGAAACATTTTGATAGTGGAAGAAAATTGAATTTTGACCGTGGGAAAAATCATACTATATTTAGGTCTCATTTGGGAATAAGCTTTTTAGTAATTTTTTGATTTTTTGGCTAAAATATGATGTAAAAAAATTAGTATGTTTGAGATGATTTTTTGATTTTTTACGAAAAGATGTGCAAAAATTAGAAAGAAAATGAAATCTTTGACTTTTTGGTATAGGTTGTTGGCTTTTTGATTTTTTTAGTGACTTTTTGGCTAAAATCACTACTTGCCAAACGAGGCCAATTGTAACTCAGAGCGAGATTTCATAAGAAATAACTAGGTAAAACGAGTGAAATCATCGACAAATATGACAAAGTATTTAGATCCCCCCATAGTGATATTAGGTGAAGGCCCCCAAACATCAGAGTGTATGAGATCAAAAGGTGCATGAGATATAGAGGTACTAGTATTAAATGGTAAAGTAGGTTGTTTTGCAAGTTGACGAGATAGACAATCTATTTTATCATTTAGAACGCCTAATTGACCATTTGAAACTAGAGAGCGTAAACGATCAAAAGACACATGACCTAACTGAGAATGCCATAAAACAAGAGGGGAACTAGTAGTAACAGAAGCAACAGTCTCGACAGTGGAAGGACTGGAGGAGGCAATGCGAAGGTGGATGAGTTTATACAGACGTCCATGTCTACGATCTATCCCGAGTGTTTGTCCCGTCTTCAGATCCTACACAACACAATCAGTTGGAGAAAATATAATAGTGAGGCCAAGATTACAAAGTTGACCAATAGAAATAAGATTAAGTGTAAGATTGAGGATCATAAGTGTGAGGGAGAGAGATATTAGAGGTAGAAATATGGCCTATTTGACTAACATGTATTTGAGAATCATCAACAATGTGAATGATAGATAAATTACAAGGACATGTGGTAAAAGAAAACAGTGTAGGGTCAGAGGTCATATAGTTGCAACAAGCTGAATCAAAATACCATGAAGAGGTACCTAGAGTAACTGAGAGAGTAGTGGAGGGTGTACCAGAAGTAGAGAAAAACCTTGTTCACAATAGCTTCAATATCATGAACAGTGTAAGTGGAAGATGAGGCAAGTGCAATAATAGTAGAGGAAAACTGAGCCGGAGAATAAAGCTACCTAATAGAGAATCCAGAAAAGCCATAATATAGAGGAAACTATCTAAATAATCCATGAAGTGATCAAAGTATTAGTCACAAAAAAGGCCCGGTGGTGTCGGAGTAAAATTTAGGGAAATAGAGTGTCCCAGTGAATTCAAAACATCGAAAATAGTTGGATAACAGCTGAGTTGGCCCAGAAATAGCTAAAAAATGGACCTGTAGATGACCAGGTGTGAAATAAGCCAAAAATGACGTCAGCAATAGGTAAGGGTAATGTCAGCGTGCACAGCGCACGTTAACAGAAGAGGCATACAACACACGGTAGCTACAGAGACGTACACAGTGCATAATAACAGAAAAGGCACAAGAACACATGAAGCTGATGTCAATAATGATGTGCACAGGAGCACGGAGGTTGACGTCAGATAGGGCTGACATCAAAAAGGTCAACTGTTGAAGCGACTAGATTGGAACAGCGCGGCGGAGATAGCTAGGGTGGCTTCGCGGCTAGGGCTGACGTTGCGCGTGATTGCTTGTTGGAGAGTGGAAGCAGAAGCGATAGCAATTGACGCGTTGATGACAAAATCGTCTTGTGAGCGTGTGTGGAGAACTTGCTAGTGATGAGGTTAGTGGTGTTGGAATCGTGAGAAGATTCCGATCAATTTGATGATAAGGTCGAAAAAAATTTGGTCACCGTAACAGTGCTTGAATAGAGGTGCTACAGTGCCACTATGTACGGGTAGTGAGCAAAGGAAAAAAAAAGACTAAGACTTAAAACCTGTGCTCTGATACCATATTATGATATTAGAGAGAGAGAAAAAAAGAAAGAGAGAAAACTCAGTATTATATTCAATGAATAATATGAGTGAACACAAGGCTCCTTTATACAGGAGAAGAAGAAGCTAAGTATAAAAACTCTATCTATGGTAATGCACAATATGGTAATATAAATATATAAAGCTAGCAGTTTATATTGGAACCAAGCATTTCAGTGTCATCCATGGTGAAGATGATGAGTAATGTATTAGATAATAATGGTGAAGATGATGAGTGTTGGAAGATGACGAAGAAATACAAAGTTTATATGTTTAAACCATAAACCCTATAGGTGATGATAGTGTGTGAAAAGTATTTTGTGTTTTTAAATATGAAATCTTTGAATGGGTAGAATACACCCCCATATTGTCCTTAATGGTCGTTTCATTTGAGGATATTATTAAAATATAAATTTAGGGAAGTTCTATTTGCACAGCACTAATTCCCTCAGTACACACCATTAACAGATTAAGAGTAATTTTATTTACGCACCACTAATCCTCTCAATACATACCATTATGTAGTACAAACGCATAATAATTTTTAGGGTTTGAAAATATCTTAGTTCACACCTTAACTTTCCACTACTAGTCCTAAGGTAACACACTACTTGTCTGTTTGAATGCACACTATAATCCACACCCAAATATCTCCATTTTCAGAACACCAGAGACCTCCATCTTCAGAATTCCATAGATCTCCATCGTTGGCGTTGAAGATCTCCATCGCCAGCAGAGGGTTTCATTCAGCTGGTACATTATCGTCGTTTCAAATCTCCATCATCGCTGTCGTTTCGTTGTTGGCTTGCCAATGCATTGTCGTCGTTTCAGATCTCCATCTTCATCGTCGTTTCACTGTTATTTCACCAGTGCATTGTCGGTGTTGAAGATTTGTCATTCTCACCCTTGATTCACACATTTGATTCTCACCTTGATATGTTTTCCTATTTTCTTTTGATTTGGTTACTAATTCAAATTAAAATATTGAATTTTATATATATGAACATTTATAATTTGGTCAATCTTAATAATTTGAACAAAATTGTTTTGTTCGAATAAAAATGATCGAACATTTTGTAAAAGTTCAACTCTAATTATCCAAACATATGACAAACAAAGTCATCTTCCCAATGGTTATACGAACGAGATTAACAAAAAATCAAAAAGCTAAGGATTTTTATTTTTTATTTTTTAGAGGACCCAAAAAGATAAATATAAACTGATCATTTCATTGTTGCACTATTCGAAATCAACAATCTTAGTGTCATCCATGGTGTGCAAATATTTAAAACCAATTGATTTCAATATTTTTAAACCCTAAAACCAATTGATTTCATTGTTCTTAAATCCTAAATCTTCAAAATCAATTTATTTTGGATGTTTATGTGTATAGGTGATGATGTTGTCTGAAGAGTGTTTTGTGTTTTTTGTTTTTATATATGAAATCTTTGAATCGATAGAATACACCCTCGTATTGTCTTTAATGGTCTTTTCATTTGAGGATATTATTAGAATACAAATTTAATCTGTTAATGGTGTGTATTCTAACCATTCAAAGATTTCATATTGAAAAATACAAAATTAATACTCTTCACACACCATAATCACCTAGAGGGTTTAGGGTTTAAACATATAAACACTATATTTCTTCATTATCTTCCAACATACATCATCTTCACCATTATTATCTAATACACTACACTCATCATCTTCACCATGGATGACAATGAGATGGTTGGTTTCGATATAAACATTAAAAATGTTGATTTGAATATTGAAAAGGTTAGTTTATTGCATAGCTTTTTAGTTTTTTATTTATCTCATTCATATAATGATTGGGAAGACGAGTTTGTTCGCTATGTGTTCAGATAATCAGAGTTGAATTTTTGCACAATGTTCAATTATTTATATTTGAGCAATATAATTTTGTTCAAATTATTAAGATTGACAAAATATTAATACATAACAAATTGAACATTTTCAGTTAGTTTGGTTAAAACAAATTAAACTTTTATTCTTTGTTCAGATATAAATTTTTGAACACATAAATTAGTTCAACTCTATATTCATGAAGAGGACTATATATATTTTTTTTGGGTTAAATTTTTTACAGAATTCTATACCCACCCAATGTAGCAATGTTGAAATTGATTGTGTTGTTGATACACAAGTGAATTTGTTACGAAAAATGTACAATCATGTTTGAAAATTACAATAAATTGTGGTTCATTTTAATATTCTCTCTCTCTCTCTCTCTCTCTCTCTCTCTCTCTCTCTCTCTCTCCCTGTGGTGGAGGAGGAGACATGAGGGTTAGGTTACAATAGAGGTGGAGAGGAGATGAATCACGATGGTAGGGATGGGCAACAGTGTTGATCACGATGGCGAAGGTAGGGATTGGGGTTGTTCACAATGGCAGTGGGGGGAGTGAGGTTGTTCATTATAGGTTGGGAAGGGCGTACTATGGTAGAAGGATGGACGGCGGAGTTGGCAAGGAACAACAGGGCTGGAGAAGAGGGGTTAGTGGTGGCTGCAGCAACGAGTGTTGGAGAAAAGGGGTTGATGGCATTGGCAAGAAGGTAGGGAGGCTGGGGAGAGGGCAACGACCGAAGAGAAAGGGTGGCTGCTTGCTATCAGCTATCAGCTATCGGCATTAGTTGTGGTTAGGGTTTTGGTGGAGGAGGAAGGGTAGTTTAATATTATTTGAAAAATAGTGGTATGTATTGAGAAAAAAAATCAGAACTTTCAATTTGAGTGTAGTGTGAACTAAGCACAAAGGGAGGTGATGGTGTGTATTGAAATAGTTAGTCATGTGTAAATAGAATTTTCCATAAAAATTAAATTAAATTAAAGAGTGTAAAAAAGTTAGAAGTACGGTGTAAGTAGAATTACCTTTTATTAAATCAAGGAAGAAACTTTTTTTTTTTTTTGTATCAAATTGAGAATTCATCAAATTTAAATTTGATAAAATTTAAAAAGATAAAGTATCGATGATTATTTTTTTTTCATCAAATTTGATGAAAAGGAAAATTTGGGATGAGAGGAGAATTTTTCTTTACTTGGAAACCAGTTAAGAACCTTGTGACTCTGGATGGTGGTGGTGCTCCTTCTCTTGTTCAACAACATTGGTAATCTTTCTCTTCCTCCTAACTGTGGTTAAGCTAACATTGGAAGGTTGCTGCAATAGTTGACATTGCATCATATCGAGTAATCGCGACTGCAAATGCTTGTTCATCTCCATCACATGTTTTCCCATTCTTGTGGCCCAAGCTTCACTCTCCAGCCTTGTTTCCACCATCATTTCCATAGCTGCAGTTGTCTCCCCGGTCTGTTCAATCACAATCACAACCACAATCATGCCAAGCCATGAGAGAGAGAGAGAGAGAGAGAGAGAGAGAGAGAGAGAGAGAGAGAGAGAACCTCCAACTCAAGGATCTGTTGTTTCAGTAAATTGGTGGTTCGAAATTCAAAGGCAATACAATGACCTTCATCCCTAGAAGAACTTGAAAGTAGGTAAGTAAGTAATCCTTCAAATGAGTTGGCTGGCTTAGGATACTTATCAAGCACAGAAACTCTGAACTGGTTAAAGGTTTTATGATTATGGTTCATCCTAGGAAACAGTGACAATCGTGGGATCACAACCAAATTAGTTATGAAACCTGCAAATAAATCAGAGAATGACTTTAAAAGACTCGTGCAGTTACGTCATACAAAATGTAAAATTCCCCAACCTTGTTTCAACTTTGTATTTAAAATGTTGGAACATATAAATCCCATCAAAATGAACGTTTATGTCATCCTGTTAAGCAAAGCTTAGGGCCCATTTGATTATGTTTTCATTTTATTTTTTCTGTTTTTATTTTCAAAAAACATAGAAAATTAGCAATATGAATCTAGAAACCTTCAAAAATTAGAGTTAAAAACTATAGGAGTGGACATTGGATGGTATTAAATTCCCCTAACCCAACTACAAAATTAATTTAAAAAAAAAAAAGAGATTCCACTTGCCTTTTAGGTGGTTGAATCTTCGAATGATTACACAATTGACAACATCCCAAAGGCAGGCAGTGCAATCTTCAGATGCAGAGACCAAGCCCAATCTGCAAAATGTCAAAGCAGTTATAGATCCACTGCATCAACAAAGATTGGTTAGTTCTCAGTTTTTGTTTGTGTTCACGTCAACAACAAATGTACACAAGTTTTTAAACTAGGTATAGAGACTAGAGAGGATCATTATAGAACACTCATTGCCACCCTTTTATGTATGTGAAATTTTGAGTGTGTAAATTTACATCCACAAAATTATATTAAACCATATAGTGAAAAAGCCAACTGGCTAAGTTGCAAGTTAGAGATTAATGCAAACTTATGATAACTCTTTTTATTTATTTATTTATCGAACTTATGATAACTTTGACTGTACATTTTTACATGAAAAATTATTCAAGAATATATACATTGCGGCAAATAGGACCATTTGATTTTCTATAAAGTAACATCATTAGTCTATAAAAATCACAAGAAAAGTTTTAAACTGTTAAAGTTGGTTTGGATTCTCATGTCACGCTCACTAATTCTGGGTCACCACTGCCCTCAATGAGTTGGGGTCAAGCTATGGCTCAAGTCCATCTTACAGGAGTGATCGTGGATCCCCCATGTCTACGGGCCCATGTCTCACTTAATAGGTAGGGGCTCCTATGTTCATACCCAGGGATGGTTGCCACATGCTGGTTGTCCCTTTCTACACTTTTTTACAATCTTTTACGGAGTAACCAAAAAGAGGAAGGAAAAAAAAAAGGTTTAAATTCAACAATTTCACTAACTCTTTCTACATCTAAATAGAGTATTTTTCTATAAAGCATTTTGAGAGTTCCAAACCCAAGATTTTACTTGCAACAAAGACTACGGATATAGAACTAGCCACATAAAATAATCCTAACCATACATATCAGATGGTGAGACCTATCATAAGAAAATACAATTTACTCAAATTTCTCCACTTATATGTTATGTCTATAATCAATTCTATGTCTTTAGACTTATTGTACTGACTTGTGTCCCGTTAGCAAGGTTGGCTCATCCTCTAAAACAATTGAAGTATCTTCCACCACTCCAAAATCAAGTGTATTCAAGAAAATTGTTCCATCTGCACTACCAGAAAATAACTTCTTGTCTGTTGGATCAACAACTATTGCAGTAATTAGTAGCGGAAAAGCTCGAGTTTGTAAAAGTCTTCTAGTAACCAGGTCCCATACCTACAATACGAAAATAAGTCATTTTGAGTGACAAAAATACTCATGCTAGGAAGATATTATTATGAAACAACTAACATAATTAAGTAACATTGCATGTGCCATCGAGGGAGCTTGATAAAAAAATTGAACTTGAGCTATTTGATGCAGTTAATAGGCCCGTTATAGAGGATGAATGCTCTAATGAAAAATTTAGTATTAAAGGCACAGTCCAACAATCTGTCTCGTCTACCAAACTTCCACCAAACAATGTGATTACAAAGTTAGTTATTTATTTTTCCTGAAAAATAAAACTAAATGACATTCAAATAGGAACATTCTATTGTGGAAGAAAGGAAGATTCACATTTTTTACCCGATCATAGGCCAAATAATGATCATGCCATCTTCTGAACCAGAAATAAGAAATGAATCATCGCTGGAAAATGTCAAGCAAGTCACTAATTTATGATGTGCGCACCAAGTCCTGACCAATCTCCCATTTAAAATCTACAAATTACCATGGCACTCAATATTTGGAAATAATGACTACAAATAATATGTATGAATTAAGCTAATGGCCTACAAAGACAACTATTTAGTAATTTTTTTATATTGTGATAAAAAAAAAATGATCTTTGCATATGGGGCTACAAAAAGAGTTTATTAACCTCCCAAACATAAGGATTTCTAGAAGGGGCTCCACCAACAATATATGTGCCATCCTTTGTGCATGTTATTTGTCCAATGGACTCCATTGTGTAGCTCCGGACCGGTGCTTGAGGCTGAATATCAATACGTCATACAAATAAGTAAATTGAGTTTCACAACAAAAATCTGGAATGATGTTTAATAGAACAAAATATTATCGGATCATAAGCTCTAATTTACAAAGTTAACTTCCTTAATTCAATAAAAAAATAAAAATTAAAAAAATCCTTGATATGTCTGTTTTCATTATTGTTTTGCAAAATATGTCAAATTCAAGTGATTGTAACCAATGATCGCTATGATAGATGAAATTTAAAAGTAATTACTCATAGCTAGGGGTGCAATTTGAGCAGGTTCAATCCGAGGAACATGAACCCAGCTTGAATTTTTTTAGGGCTTGGACAAAATATTTTTAAATTCAGTACGAATTTGGATAAAAATTCAGAAGCTTAAATTAAATTTGGGCGGGCTTGGGCAAAAACGTCAAACAACTCAAACAACCCAAAACCTGAATTATTATATATATAAATATTAAAAATATATAAATTATTAGCCATTATATGATATCAAAGTAATTTAGATTATTAAATCATATTGAATATATATTATATATACAAATAATAGAAAATCTTACTTTTTTTATTTTCACTCATAAATTGTAAAGACTACCATAGTAGCATCTCTCTTATATTATATAAATTATTTTTTTATGGTATTAATGATTTTCTATAAATAAAAAAAATTAAATAGAGTCAAATTTTAATAATTTAATAATTTAGCTGGAAAAAAAAGTAAAATTTATTTACAATTCGGACAACTCGAACAATTCGGATTTAACTCGGATCGGGCTTGGGTAGGTAACCTAGGATTACAATTCAGACCTGAACAAGTCTTAACACAACTTAAATTAGGCTTAGATAGCCTTCCAACCTAACCGAACCTGTCCGAGTTACACCCTTCACATCATTACTTTTGTCCATTTAAGCATATGCTATTCACAACGGTAAAGAGCATATTATTACAAACCAAAAATAGAGCAAAACTAAAAAATCCAGCTAATAGCTAATCAATGATAAAGAGCTTATTCTTTGTCAATACTTGGACTAGACTTTTTCATTAATATAATAATGACATTTAGCTAATCAGTTGTTTTAAACCATCACATCATGTTTTGGATGAGAAGAAAGAAGAAAATCAACAAGGGACACAAGGGGGAGGGGGGGATAGCAAAAACATGAAACACTTGTTATCGATTTCAACACATTTTTCACTGATTTCAAAATATTTTTTAGCTTTTTCACTCATTTTCAAAACAATTTTCACCCCAATCTCGATGCAAACCAGTGTCCCAAGGTAGAAGTTAGCATTATCCAGACAAAAATTGACACAAATATAAACACCAATTGCATTTCCTAAATATACAGAGACCATCATTGCTCACAAAAATAACCTATAGAAAGGGCTTCTATAGACCAATCAGCTATATATTACTTCTTGCTAGGATTCAAAAGCCTACATGATTCAACTTAAAAGAAACGTCAACAAATAGAACATTTAACTTGTAACAAAACACATACAAATTCATATGTAGGCAATTCAAAGTACTCAATTCCCAACTTACTCTATACCAGTGGCATAGCCAGAAATTTGATTCAATAATATCATTAAGCTATTTGCCTTCGATATCATTATTTCATATTATTAGTTCTACAAAAATTATTAAAATAAGCTTTCACATAATATACCACAACAGAAATATAAAATCATATATTTGCAATAATAACATTGCATACATAATTTAAATTTGTTGGATTTCACCAAATGAACTGAGATAGAAAAAAAAGACAAAGTAAGACTTCATTTGAAGAAGAAAAAAAATCATAAACATTTAACAATCTCATGCTTAAAAAATAAGATAAGAAAGAGAGAGAGAGAAGTAACTCTTAACTAAATTTTACTTTTAAAAAGAAAAATTTAATATACAAAATTTTTTTTTATACAAAATGATGACTTATTATTTCCCCTTCATTTGCAATTACAACACTCACAATTGCCCTCATAATTTTTATAAATACCATTAACACATCATTTTGGATATATTTTCTATTTAAACTGTCTATTTTCAAAATCATTTTGACACAATCATATTTACTTTTTAACAATTTTACTTATGCTAATTTATGAAAACCTGTCAATAAAATTGCATAATATATACTAGTAACCATTTCCTTTTTAATTTTTTTGTTTATATTTAAAAAAAAATTAAAAACTATCATATAAACTTGTTTATTAAGTTTTTGAGTTTATAAACAAGTCTCTCAAATTAAAAACTAAGTTAAAAATTATAAACTGAAAAAATGTGTTTACAAAAGTTTAAAAACAACAGAAAAACTCGGAAGCAACATGGAAGCAATGTGGAAGGAACACAGATGCACAAGGTCAGTTGTTCTAAATTTTTTTAAATATTTGTTCAAACCAAGCATGTTTTCAATTTTTATTTTTCTAAAACTAAAGAAAAGTTAGTTTACAAATTTTTTATAAACATAAAGGAATGTACCAAACGGCATCTATATAATCTTTAAAAAAAATTAAAACTTTAGTGGGCTTAATTAAACCCACTAAATTATGTAGAACTCTGTCCACAGCTAACACCAATCTGATCAAGTAATGAAAATGACAACTTATTTAAAAACTCATGAATGAAGGAAGACAAATTAGATACCAACCCAAATTAAGTTTTTCCTCCCAAGTGAAGTCGGCTATTTTACAGATTTAAAAATAAATAAATAAATAAGCATACTCAGAGCTCATGGGAAATCTTGATAAAAACTTGAACTCTCAATGCACAAAACTTAAACTAGGGTGAGTTCCATTTTAGGAGAGATTGTTTATTATGTGACTCAAACCCACTAAAGTTGCACGCATGCTAAATTGAGAATGAAACTTGCACATTTGAGTGATGAATTAAAATTTTCCATATGCTCCTTTAATTAGAATGGAGATGGAAAAACATTCAATAATGTGGATCACTGGTTCTATTTATATACAAAAATACTATGAACTCACTTTTATCAACTCATAATTCATCTTGTGTGGTGAAAATTAAAAAACTAAATTGATGAAATGTAGGATTTATGTATAAATGAATAAATTTTGGATTTATAAGTCTAAGTTTGTAGTGTTGTTTATATATGTATATAATCCTAGTGCAGCAATTCACAGAGAGAAGAAACACAGTATTTGAAAGAGATCTTGAGATTGAGCTAGAGGGTATTATTGAGATTAATTACCTTATTGAAGGGCCAAATAAAGATGACCCCACCAGCAACTGAGCCCTGCCTGTGTATCTGAGAAGCCACAAGACACTGGTTTGCCAAGCAGATGAGTCCATGAGGAGGTGAAGCACTGGTTGGTATGTGGAGGAGATTTTCCCCACTCTCTATGTCCAATATTGTTGTTCCTATCCCCAAGCTCGTCACTGCAAACTACCAATGCCTCCTTACCAATTCCACCCATATCTCTTTCTCTCTCTCTCTCTCAAGCAACTTTTTCTTTTCTCTCTCTAGACAAAGACAAAACAGTTTTGAAGCTGCAAGCATGCAAAGCACTATGTAACATTGCCAAAGTGGCAAATGTGGTTGAAAATTTTGGCACATTATATGGCAGATCACTAGCTATTAATGCAGCTCTTCTACATTTGTTCACCATGCAGTGTTGCTGCCTATTCCAGCAGGACACATCATTGTAACCGCTGTGATGATAAAGTCATCATGAAAACAACTTTATAAACTCCAGCAGAAACTAAAATTTCAAATCACATATTCAAATTTGAAAAAGTGTGAAGTTTTTATTATTTTTTATAATTTATATTCAATTTAGATCTTATTTTATAGAATTTTTAAAAATATAAATTTTATCAAAAATAGATATGTATATCGAAAATAGCGGAATTTTAAAGTTTGAAACGTAAAAAATAAGAGGAAATTACACGTTAATTACAAATTCGTCAAAAAATTTATAATTTTATTTTTTAATATTTGTAAAGCTTATTACTAAGCTGAAATTTTTTTTTCAAACTCCCACTAATGTGAAATTACCCCCAAAAAATAATAGCTACCATATAAGTATGTAAACTATTTTTGTTAAATTTGTGCTTGCACAAAATAAGGATATATTATGGAACTTTATCAATTAAAAATATAATAATAGAACTTAATGAAATACAAGTGCATGCAAAAAAAAAAAAAAAAAAAAATCCTTGAATAAATTTACTTAATTACCTTTTATTTACCAAGAAATTACTCTACTAAACCTGATCTCTTTTTCGGTTCAGCCAAATTTCTCTCTTTTTTGCACCCAACCAAAATGGATCCATGGAAGTGTAGGGCAGCAATCACACCCTCAAAAAATTTGAAAATATCAAATACTATATTAATAATTAATAAGATAAATACAAAATCTTCAAAGTTCACAATCAATTATAATTATAAAGATTTGTAAATTTAAAAAACAATTAATTAATGTAGATTTATCAAATATTAATGTCCAATTTTGTTAACTTGACACAACAGATCAATGTGAACTATGCATATTTATAAAAGGATGTCAAACTGTAGCTCGATTTTTTTGTGCCCTCTCTCGGAAGACGAATAAGCCCTACAGTATCGGTCTCCCGAGGTTCTGAATTTGATCTCACAAGTGCAATGTGAAATAGATAAACACCCAAGAGTCCCAATTCGACAAATCTTTTGAAAAATCAATTTTGAATCAAAAATGCCAAAAATGGACTGTTTTGCCAGATACAGAGTCATCACCTAAATATTTTTTGAGAAATTTAGGAAACCAATGACTCGTGCCAAAGGCCACGTGTCCATCATCACCAAGATTGTATTGGCTTGGGAAGTTAGGTACGAGAGGGGAAGGTCATCAATTGAGCACCCCCTGCTCGCCCGATCAAAGATCGGTCTCTACTGATCATGATATGAATCTTATTTACATTATATACTCTTATTTCGATTTATTAGGCTAGCATTACTATGTGATGTGCACACATACAAGTATAGACTAAATTGCAAGAATTTGAACATTTCGATTCATGTTTATTTTTTAAAAGAGTTTTGAATATGTATCACTTGAAAAAGTGATCGCATATAAACATTTGCTCAAATTATTCCAATTCAAGCAATTAACCTTTATCCACAGGCATTCAGGCAATTTATCACTTAAGCATTTAGCCTCTTGACAAGCATGCTAGACATGGCAACAATCACGCGCATACGATATGCTAAAGTGAGTAAAGGCTCACCTAGTACTCCAAGCCAAAAAGATGAAAGAGTTAGAACAATGCATAATCCTAACTATGCAATATGACTAATGCAACACATCCGATATGCAATCTAAATAAGCTCGGCTACTAGCATAGCATATGAATCAATTAAATAGCATGCGGTCTAAGCACGTATTCAAAGAAGTATTGAACTAACAATGCAGTTAGAATGATGAACTAAGCCTCGGTGCATGCAATACAAGTGGATGCAAGGTATGAAAGATGCTAAACAAAACATGATGCGCTAAACAAAACATGATGCCCTAAACTAACCAACATAAGCAGGTAAATAAAAGGTAGAAAGACGTGGGGTTGGAAGAACGTTATTACAACATTGCACCCTCACGTCGGAGGGTCCGAATGAACAAACTAGCTAACAAATTAAAGCTAAATTAATTAAGTAACTATTAAAACCCAAATGAATAATTTAGCTAAACTACTTGACTAATTATTACAACAAATTAATTAACTATTCTAGCTAACTAATTATTACAAAAAATAAAAATGAACTAATTATTTATATGAATACAACATGAAAAGGGTGCTAAGCTAGCTATTCTAATTACTCTGCCTCGGGAAACGAGGAATGCTCATGCATGCACGAACTTTCCACCCAAAAAAGCCACTATTTCTACTGCCTAATGCCTCTGTTGCATAGTAGAATACTTGCATTGATTTCCACCTTAGAACCAACTATATTCTTCTTCAAAAGTACACTGCTAGATTTTGCACTGGTGGCTGGCAGATGGCCTGCAGTCCACTGATGGTGGCCTGCCGGCCATCAATAGTAGCCTGCCGGCCACTGATGACTGGACTTTCCTGCTACAACAAAGAGCAAACAAAGCAGGAACATGGTATTCTCAAGGGTTTGTTTGCACAATTCACCACTCTTTGTCATTTGAACAGCTCAAAGGCGTAGCAAGTTTGATTCACAACCACTAATGGATACAATTTCATTGCATGATGACTTATGAACCAAGTGTGCAATTTCAATTAATGTAACAAAATAAGACTCTCAAAACCACCTCCCTATCATGAGTGATCAAAGGGAGTAGTTGATATTGAATCTTGAACCGTTTTCATCACTAATGAGTATGAAACGACTCAAGACTCAAGGGTTCAATTAACGTCCGATTGAACCCATATCAAATTATTATCTTGCACCTTTTTATTCACCAATTTTATTATTCCATTTTAATTACCTCTCAATTCTTTAACCAATTAAGTCCACAAATGAATTTAAGTCCTCTAATGGAAAGAGGACTCAAACCAAGTGTTGCATTAGACATAAAAGAGACATCATACCATTGGCAATGAACCCCCAAAGGGATTAAACCATTAAACATGACACCTCAATCTCATGCTTAAACAAACAAATAATTTGAAACCACTTTCAGAGCAAAGAAAAAGCCAAGAAAGAATGGAGGTTACTATAGCGATCCCGGTTGTCCCTTTACTGTTCTGTTGTATTCCGGACTCGGTTCCGTGAAGTTGGTAGTAGTATCTATCTTATTGCCGTCCTTTAATTCCACTTGATTGAGTTTTAGGATGTTTTGAGCAGGGTTGTTAAAGGTTGGTTAGTCCTTGGTTTCAATTCCTTGTTGTCCAGTTTTTAGGCGATCCGCTCGAGCGGGTCTTGCGCTCGAGCGGGGATTGCACACCTCCAGTATTTCGTGTTCCTGCAAAACTTCTGCAGATGTGATTTTTACGCTCGAGTGGGTTTGTTTACGCTCGAGCGGTAGCGCTCGAGCGGGTTTGTTGGCGTTCGAGCGGGTAGTACTTTCTGGGTATAAGTTCTGGGAGGGGGAAATCTACGCTCAAGCGGACTGGTTTTCGCGCTCGAGCGGAAGTACTTTATCCTTGTGTCTTGGCGCTCGAGCAGGCCTTATTGCGCTCGAGCGTGTCCAAATTTTTGTTCTTGGCACTCGAGTGTTGTGTTCTCCGCTCGAGCGGGTCATGCGTATATGAGTTATCCGCTGGGTGATTTTAAATCACTTTTTACTTTCCTTTCTCCCTCCTACTTTTTCTAAAACCCATTTTGAGAGCTCCTCTCTCTAAAACCTTGGCTTCTCTCTAGGTATTGATCTAGTAGGAGTGATTTCCTCACCTTTGGCCTTTACAAAAAAGTTGTTGATCGTTGAGGGCTATCTTTTGATACGAGAAATTCGTGGGTTGGAGCATTTTTGTCTTCTTCACCTTCTTGGTTGGGAGTCATCTTTGAGGTAGGGATTCCTACTCACTCATATAGTCTTTAACCTATATTTTTAGTTGTTTTGATAAAGTGTTGAATTTGGGAAATTTTGGGACTTAGGGTTTCAAAATGTGTTAAAGAGGGTTTTGTGATTTTGGGCTCATAATATGTATTTTGGGTTTCAAATGGTGTTATTGATGTTGGTTGTTGATTTTTAGACCATTGGGTCAATATTGAGAAATGGGGTAGAAAACCCTAATTTGGTTGAACGAATTAATTGGTATAATTAATTTGGGAAAATTTGTGGACTTATGGAATTGAGTTGGAAATAATGAAATTGGCTCATTATGTTGTGAAATGATGGAGTTGGATTTATAAATCGCTCACTTTTGAAAACATTGATATTTTATCTGTTGGAGCTATTATTATCTGTTTAGAAATAATTGCTTGGGCTACCGGTGGAGGGTAGTTTTGATTGTTGTAGACAATGCATGATGATTAGGCAAACTAAAACTAATCAATTGGATATGTCATAGAGTATGACGGTTGACAGAATACATTAACGTTATGTATTGATTGATTGATTGTGTATATGACCTTTGCGTATATATGCATTGTGTGTGTGGGAGGAGATAGGGGATGTACTCCACGGTTTAGGGGAAGATAGGGAATGGACCTCTAAACCAGATGTTGTTTGGGAGGAGATAGGGGATGGACTCCACTGATACAGCTCATATGCTTGTCAGATAATGTGTTGATACAGCTCATATGCTTCTCATTGGAAGTGTTGATACAACTCATATGCTTGTCATTGGAAGTGTTGATATAGCTAATATGCATATCTGTTGAAATGTGGGTACAGCTTGTATGCTTACCTGTTGAGATGTTGATACAACTTGTATGTTTATCTATTGTGATAATGGGAAACGTTTAATATGAGTCACTGTCTTATATAAGTAGTTGGCCAGGTTCTGAGCCATTGATGTAAATTGTGAAATTGATAAGAAATGGAAACTGAAATGAAACATGAACGTAATGGTCATGAGATGGAAATGGGTTATGAATTGGTTTATGAAAATTGAACATTTATCAATTGCTAATGTCTGAGTTATTGCTCATACTGTGTTTAGCATATCTCTTCTGGGCGTTGGCTCATCCTTTATGGGACATTATTTTCAGGTACAGGTAGTATGCCACCTCCAAGGACATAGCTTGGGAGGCTAGAGGCGGACAAACTTTTGTTGTTTTATTTCCTTTTTGATGTATTACATGTAAATCCAAGCCTAGGGCTTAATGTGTAATTGAGTTAGTACTCCTTTTTCTTGTAACCAAGTGTTAACTTGGAAAGCTGTAAGCCCGTAGGGCATTTGCTTTTGTTGTTAACATGTAATACTTTTGTAAAGAAATACTCTGATGAATTGAAGAATGTGGATCTTATATGGATAAATGCATGTTTATATCGATGGGTTTAATGTTATTATTTTGAGGGAGTTACAACTTAGTATCAGAGCGTACCGGGTTCAAATACTTTGGGTACGTGGGAAGCGATTAGGATCACAATGGGTTTGTCTCGCTTGATAGAGACTTAGATGTAGTGTCATATGCTATATGCTTAATTGATAACATGCTTATGTGACTATGTGGGTATGGAATGTAGTTTCTAGGATGTTGATTGGATCCTTGGGTTTTTGGGAGTCTTGTTGGAAAGGCACTTGATCAATGCTGTTTCTAACCGGAACTCTAGTAACGCCTCGGGACTATCATTATCTGGAAATGAAATTCGTAAGTGCTTATGTGTTTATGTGCTTACGTGGAGTGAATTACAGTTCTCCATGCATTAAGATGCAAGTGTTATAGCTTCGGCACATTTGTGAATGTGCTAATAGTCTTGGTTACCTTTATTAGGATGTCAGGACGAGGGCGTGGTAGGCGTGGCAGGCATGGTAGGCAGGAGGTACCTCTACTGGATGACGTTCCGGCAGTGCAGGAGGGAGTTGGTCAGGCCAACGTGGCCGAGCCAGCGGGTCAGCAGGCTATGGGCGCCTTGGCCCGAGAGATAGCGGGAGCTTTGGGTATTCTCAGAGCTGAGAATCAGGTTGCTGAGGCAGGACCTTCTTTCTTGAAGAGGGAATTCTTCCGGTCTAATCCGGACGAGTTTGTTAGGGATCCAAAGGAGCCACTTAAGGCTGACGAGTGGTTGGAACAGATGGAGAAGACGTTCGAGATGCTTGGCATTGAGGACGGGGCTTTAAAGGTGACCTTGGCATCCTTCCAACTGAAGGGAGATGCGGGTCAATGGTGGAAGTACGAGAAGGGCAGTGTTGGTAGTGCATGGGAGGCGTTTGTGAATGCTTTCCAGGAGAAATTTTTATCTGCAGCTGCTAGGGAGAAGCTGAGAGCAGTTTTGCCAGCTTAGACAGCAGGGCTTGTCAGTAGCCGAGTTTGAGGCTACTTTTACTAGTCTGTCCAGGTTTGCACCTGAACTAGTGGCGTCCGAGGAACACCGTTGCTTTGAGTTTGAGCGGAAGTTGAGGCGAGGCCTCAAGCGGAGGGTTGGTGGATCTTTCATCCGAGAGTACAAACGTTTGGTGGATGCAGCTGCTCATATGGAGATTATGATGCAGGAGGAGGATGAGGGGTAGAGAGGCTCCAAGAGGAGCCATGATGGTCAGGGCGACGGCAGGAGACAGAGGGGTTCTAACCCTCAACAGTCTCAGGGTGGTGTGGCTAGGTCGACCTTTCCAGTGCCGAGTACGGGCTCTGGAAGAGGTAGTCAGGGAGGCTTGACTTGTTTTACGTGTGGCCAGATGGGTCACAAGTCTTCGGTTTGCCCGCAGAAGGGAGGGGGTCAGCGAGCTGCTTCTTCTTTAGCTAGACCTCAGGGCCAGAGTCAGGGCAGGGGCCAGACTTTGTCTTGCTATTAGTGTGGTCAGCCTGGGCACCTGAAGAGGTATTGCCCACAGTTGAGTGCTACTTCAGGAGCGTCTGGTTCTAGGCAGACGCAGAGTTATCAGCCAGCTCAATCTGTGCAGGCCTCGAGGGCCAATCCGGGAGCTTCGTCATCCCAATCAGTGCAGCAGTCTTTTGCTCCTAGAGGTGAGCAGGTGGATCAAGGGCCTACAGGGCGCGTGTATGCTGTTACCGCGCAGGATCTAGTACCGGCTCTATCAGTAGTGAGAGGTACTTTTCTATTTTGCAACTCGGTTGCTAGTGTGTTGATTGACACGGGTGCATCTCATTCTTTTGTATCTGCTGCATTTGCATCTATTTTGGAATTTGAGTTGGCACAGTTAGCATCTCCTATTTGTGTGGTATCGCCTATTGGTGGTGAGTTGATCTTGAAACAAGGTGTTAGAGGTTGTGATATAGAGGTCGCCGACCATAGGCTTCCTTTTCCTTTTGTTGTCACGCCCATGAAGGGTTTTGATGTTATTTTGGGTATGGACTGGCTATCGTCATACCGGGTTGTTATCGATTGCTACCGCCAGAGGGTCACATTATGTACCTTGAGCGGGGAGTGGTTCTATTTCTTGGGAGACCGGGTTGGTAGTGTTTTTCCACCGGGGTATGATTCGCGAGGGCGGAGTGAGCTTAGTGGTCTACTTGCTAGCTTTGAGAGTGGTGAGTGTAGTGAGACCCAGATTGTTTTACCGAGGGTGGTTTGTGAGTATTCGGATGTTTTTCCCGAGGATCTCGTTAGTTTGCCACCTCACCGAGAGATAGAGTTCTCTATTGATTTACGCCGATTTCTATGGCACCTTGCCGTTTTGCTCCAACAGAGTTGGTTGAGTTGAAAGTTCAGCTCCAGGAATTGCTAGATAAGGGCTTTGTTCGCCCTAGTGTTTCACCGTGGAGAGCACCGGCCCTCTTTGCTAAAAAGAAAGATGGTGCCTTGAGATTGTGTATAGACTACCGGAAGTTGAATCGGACTGCGGTCAAGAATAAGTACCCTATGCCCCGTATAGATGACCTGTTTGACCAGTTGAAGGGTTCCCGTTGTTTCTCTAAGATAGACTTGAGATCGGGTTACCACCAGTTGAGGGTCAGGGAGGAGGATATTCCTAAGACGGCATTCCGTACGCGGTATGGCCATTATGAGTTTCTGGTGATGCCATTCGGGCTTACCAATGCACCGGCAGTCTTTATGGACTTGATGAATCGGATCTTCCGGGAATTTTTGGATCGATTTGTAGTCGTTTTCGTGGACGACATTCTCATCTATTCACCTTCTGAGGAGGAGCACGAGGAACACTTGAGAGTGGTGCTTGAGTTGCTTAGAGCCCATAGGCTGTATGCCAAGTTTGGGAAGTGTGAGTTCTGGCTAAGGGAAGTCAAATTCTTAGGCCACGTGGTATCCGAGAAAGGGGTGTCCGTTGATACATCCAAGGTTGAGGCAGTGCAAGATTGGGCACAGCCTAAGAGTGTGTTTGAGATCTGCAGTTTTCTGGGATTAGCTGGGTACTACCGTCGGTTTGTGAAGGATTTCTCCAGGCTAGCTTCGCCGTTGACTAGATTGACGCGGAAAGGGGTCAAGTTCGTATGGAGTGAGACTTGTGAAAAGTCGTTCCAAGAGTTGAAGGTTAGATTGACCACCGCTCTGGTTTTGATTATTCCGGAGAGAGGGTCGGGTTACGCGGTCTATTGTGATGCCTCACGAGAGGGTTTGGGTTGTGTGTTGATGCAAGAAAGGAAGGTGGTAGCTTATGGCTCACGTCAGTTGAAAATCCACGAGAAGAATTACCCTACGCACGACCTAGAGTTAGCAGCAGTGATCTTTGCCTTGAAGATTTGGAGGCACTACCTTTAGGGTGAGAGGTTCGAGGTGTTCTCGGACCACAAGAGTTTGAAGTACCTGTTTACACAGAGGGACTTGAATTTGAGGCAGAGGAGATGGATGGAGTTCATTGAGGACTATGATTTTTAGTTGCACTATCACCCGGGAAAGGCCAATGTTGTGGCCGATGCCCTTAGTAGGAAATCCATTAGTGATATAGCCTGTATTGCCATCCGGGAATGGGGGATGTTGGGTGTACTCGGCGAGTTTGATTTGCATCTGAGCGAATCTGTTGAGGCTGCGGCCTTGTTTTCTGTTGTTGCGCAGCCTACACTTGTGACTCGAGTGTTAGAGGCACAGAGAGGTGACCTTGAAGTAGAGTCATTCCGAGAGAAGATCTCCAGTGGGAAAGGTGAGAAGGGTTTGACAGTGTATCCCGACCAGAGTGTGAGATACCGAGACCGTTTGTTTGTGCCGGAGTCTTGCCGAGAGGAAGTACTCCGAGAGTTTCATCATTCACGCCTTGCGGTGCATCCGGGAGGCACTAAGATGTATCAGGATTTGGGTCACCAGTTTTGGTGGCGGGGTATGAAGAGAGATGTGGCAGCTTTCGTGTCTAAGTGCCATACTTGCCAGTAAGTGAAGGACGAGCATCAGAGGCCAGCGGGTTTGTTGCAACCCTTGCCTATTGCCAAGTGGAAGTGGGAGCATGTCACTATGGACTTCGTTGTAGGTCTACCGAGGACTCAACGGGGTAGTGATGCTATTTGGGTGGTTGTAGACCGGTTGACTAAGGCGGCGCACTTCATTCCCTTGCGCGTGAGAGATTTGGTAGATCATCTCGCCGACTTGTATATTCGGGACATAGTGAGATTGCACAGGGTCCTAGTGACGATCGTCTCAGAAAGAGATCCTCGTTTTACTGCTAGGTTGTGGCAGAGTTTGCAGAGTGCCTTGGGCACTAAGTTGACCTTTAATACGGCTTATCATCCTCAGACTGACGGGCAGTCCGAGCGTACTATTCAGATCCTTGAGGATATGCTTCGAGGTTGTGTCCTTGACTTTAATGGGATGTGGGAGAGGCACTTACCATTGGTGGAGTTTGCCTACAACAATAGCTTTCAGTCTAGTATCGGTATGGCACCGTTTGAAGCCTTGTATGGCCGACCGTGTAGCTCTCCAGTGTGTTGGGCCGAGGTGGGTGATGCACCTTTGTTGGGTCCGGAGTTGGTTAGGGAGACGACGGAGAAAGTTGAGCTTATCCGTAGGAGGCTTGTTACAGCCCAGAGTCGCCAAAAGAGTTATGCCGACCGTAGGAGGAGGCCTTTGGCGTTTGAGGTAGGTGATCATGTCTTCTTGAAAATATCACCTAGGCGAGGTTTGATGAGGTTCGGGAAGAGTGGGAAGTTATCCCCTCGGTTTATTGGTCATTTTGAGATCCTTGAGAGGATTGGCGAGGTTGCCTATCGTTTAGCCTTGCCGCCGCAGTTGTCCGGAGTGCATGACGTGTTTCATGTGAGTATGCTTCGGAAGTATGAGCCGAATCCGTCCCACGTGTTAGATTGGACCGATTTAGAGGTAGATGAAGATGCCTCGTACGAGGAGAGACCGGTGCGGGTCTTGGATAGGCGGGATCAAGTCCTGCGTGGCAAGACCATCCCTTTGGTAAAGGTTTTGTGGAAACATCACAGAGTGAAGGAAGCCACTTGGGAACGTGAGTTGGAGGTCCGCGAGAATTATCTGGACTTGTTTGTTGACGTGTAATCTTGTATTTGAATTTTGTAAGGTTGTTGGACTTAAGAGCTTTATATATGTCTTAAGTTGTAAAACATTGGTAATGTTTTGGTTTAATGGAAGTATGTTGTAGAACTTACCTTGATATGGGAGTTGATTATGATATTGCATATGTTGGCTATATTGTAGAATTGGAGTTGTATCATGTATATTGATTATGATATGAACTGTGAACCATGTATGTTGGAAATGGTTGGAAATGGAAAAAAATTGCATGTTGATAATGCACTTGTAATATATGTTGTGAAATGCCTCTTGAAAAGAGATGGAATTGACCGGTAATGGGTCGAAATGTTTAATATTATGTCGTAATATTGTTGAGAATAGAGAAAACCTGATTTTTTGGAAAAACTTGTGTTTAATTTCGGGGACGAAATTCTTTAAGGGGGGGAGGTTATAGCGATCCCGGTTGTCCCTTTACTGTTCTGTTGTATTCCGGACTCGGTTCCGTGAAGTTGGTAGTAGTATCTATCTTGTTGCCGTCCTTTAATTCCCTTTGATTGAGTTTTAGGATGTTTTGAGCAGGGTTGTTACAGGTTGGTTAGGCCTTGGTTTCAATTCCTTGTTGTCCAGTTTTTAGGCGATCCGCTCGAGCGGGTCTTCTTGGCTCGAGCGGGGATTGCACACCTCCAGTATTTCGTGTTCCTGCAAAACTTCTGCAGATGTGATTTTTACGCTCGAGCGGGTTTGTTTACGCTAAAGCGGGTTTGTTGCCGCTTGAGCGGGTAGTACTTTCTGGGTATAAGTTCTGGGAGGGGGAAATTTACGCTCGAGCGGACTGGTTTTCGCGCTCGAGCGGAAGTTCTTTATCCTTGTGTCTTGGCGCTCGAGCAAGCCTTATTGCACTCGAGCGTGTCCAAATTTTTGTTCTTGGCGCTCGAGCGTTGTGTTCTCCGCTCGAGCGGGTCATGCGTATATGAGTTATCCGCTGGGTGATTTTAAATCACTTTTTACTTTCCTTTTTCTCTCCTACTTTTTCTAAAACCCATTTTGAGAGCTCCTCTCTCTAAAACCTTGACTTCTCTCTAGGTATTGATCTAGTAGGAGTGATTTCCTCACCTTTGGCCTTTACAAAAAAGTTGTTGATCGTCGAGGGCTATCTTTTGATCCGAGAAATTCGTGGGTTGGAGCATTTTCGTCTTCTTCACCTTCTTAGTTGGGAGTCATCTTTGAGGTAGGGATTCCTACTCACTCTTATGGTCTTTAACCTAGATTTTTAGTTGTTCTGATAAAGTGTTGAATTTGGGAAATTTTAGGACTCAGAGTTTCAAAATGTGTTAAAGAGGGTTTTGTGATTTTGGGCTCATAATATGTATTTTGGGTTTCAAATGGTGTTATTGATGTTGGTTATTGATTTTTAGACCATTGGGTCAATATTGAAAAATGGGGTAGAAAACCCTAATTTGGTTGAATAAATTAATTGGTATAATTAATTTGGGAAAATTTGTGGACTTATGGAATTGAGTTGGAAATAATGAAATTGGCTCATTATGTTGTGAAATGATGGAGTTGGATTTATAAATCGCTCACTTTTGAAAACATTGATATTTTATCTGTTGGAGCTATTAGTATCTGTTTATAAATAATTGCTTGGGATACCGGTGGAGGGTAGTTTTGATTGTTGTAGACAATGCATGATGATCAGGCAAACTAAAACTAATCAATTGGATATGTCATAGAGTATGACGGTTGACAGAATACATTAACATTATGTATTGATTGATTGATTGTGTATATGACCTTTGTGTATATATGTATTGTGTGTGTGGGAGGAGATAGGGGATGTACTCCACGGTTTAGGGGAAGATAGGGGATGGACCTCTAAACCGGATGTTGTTTGGGAGGAGATAGGGGATGGACTCCACTGATACAGCTCATATGCTTGTCATTGGAAGTGTTGATATAGCTAATATGCATATCTGTTGAAATGTGGGTACAACTTGTATGCTTACCTGTTGAGATGTTGATACAACTTGTATGTTTAGCTATTGTGATAATGGGAAACGTTTAGTATGTGTCACTGTCTTATATAAGTAGTTGGCCAGGTTCTGAGCCATTGATGTAAATTGTGAAATTGATAAGAAATGGAAACTGAAATGAAACATGAACGTAATGGTTATGAGATGGAAATGGGTTATGAATTGGTTTATGAAAATTGAACATTTATCAATTGCTAATGTCTTAGTTATTGCTCATACTGTGTTTCGCATATCTCTTCTGGGCGTTGGCTCACCCTTTATGGGACATTATTTTCAGGTACAGGTAGTATGCCACCTCCAAGGACATAGCTTGGGAGGCTAGAGGCGGACAGACTTTTGTTGTCTTATTTCCTTTTTGATGTATTACATGTAAATCCAAGCCTAGGGCTTAATGTGTAATTGAGTTAGTACTCCTTTTTCTTGTAACCAAGTGTTAACTTGGAAAGCTGTAAGCCCGTAGGGCATTTCTTTTGTTGTTAACATGTAATACTTTTGTAAAGAAATACTCTGATGAATTGAAGAATGTGGATCTTATATAGATAAACGCATGTTTATATCGATGGGTTTAATGTTATTATTTTGAGGGCGTTACAGTTACAGAGGTGATTAAAGGTGAGAATAAGAAAGAAAAGCACTAAATAAATGCAATCAACTAAAATAAGGTGGTGTCTACGGCCAAAAACACCAAACTTATGAAGACAATTACACTACAAGCATGAGATGCAAGGCTCACATGCAATGAACACTTAAAAATAATGCTAAATAAGTCCTAAAACATGCTGCAATTAAGGCAAAAATAGCTAAAATAATAAGTTAAAACATAGAGCTATGTAAGCTAGTAAACAAGATACAAGGAGGAAAGACTAACCCCTCTAATTTTGGACTTCAAAAAGTGTTTTTAGCCACTGAAATAATTTTGAAATTTAGTATTTAAAATCTCAAAAAAAGGTGACAACAAGGTGGGAAACACAAGGGTGAAAGCCTTGGAAGCTAGGTAGAAGAAATAGTGAGCCACCCCTTCACCCTTATTGGCCTTAAACCACAAGTTTTAGCCCAAAATTTTAGAGTTAGACAGTCCAAAAATAGCTCAAAAATAGTACAAAATTGTGCTGGAATGAAGACAAAAGTAGCTAAAACAATAAGCTACAACATAGAGCAATTTAAGCTAGTAAACAAACCAAAGGAGGGGTGGCTAACCCCTCCATTTTTGGGACTTCAAAACCACTTTTTTAGCCTTCGAAAACCTCTAAAAATCAGTAGTAAAAAGCTCAAAAAAAGTTGATGAAGAGATGGAAAACACAAGTGTAAAGGCCTAAAGAACAAGGTTTAAAGAATGGTGATTAACCATTCTACCTTTAATAGCCTTAAACCACAAGCTTCAGCCCATAAAAATAGTTGAAAAAAAAACAGATCAAAATTAGCAAGAAAGGATAGAAAAGAAGTAGTGCGAAGGAGCTAGTAGTTATACCTCTTGAAGATGAATAACACTTTTGTTCACAAACCAACAAGGTCTCACTCTCAAGGGCTGAAATTTGGACTCAATATTCTCAGCAAGAAGAGCTCCAATATTGGTTTAGGAAGTGTTTGGGTAAGGGGTGTGTGTTGCAAGATAAAGATAGAGAGAGAATTTCAAGAATTGGAACTTTTAGAATCTTTTTCAACCTTAAACCATGAGGGAAGGCCTGCTATATATAGAAAAATAGCCCCTCAGGTCGAAAATATCATGCCTGGAACAACTGGAGCTTTTGGGGGACAACTGGCCAAAAATATCTATGTTTTTCACCAGTGGCCAGCAGGCCAAAAGTGTGAATTGCCGGCCACAAAAATTTGCTTCCAGGTCCGACTTCAAACGGGTATATCTCTTTCATCCAGACTCGGTTTTAGGTCATTCTTGAATCTAAATTGAAGCCCCGGAAGTTTACTTTCCAATGGTGGCAGCCTCAAACTAAATTCTAAGTATGCAAAGAGATATGCCTATTTTAGTGAAGGTTGCTCATTTTTATCCTAACCGAATTGATGCCTAAATTCAAACGGCCATATCTCCCTTATCCGAACTCGGCTTTAGAAGATTCTTGAGTCTAAATTGAAGACCCAGAAGTCCAATTTCCAATAGTGGTGGCCTCACAACTAAAGTCTAAGTGTACAAATAGATAGGTCTGATTTAGTGAAGGCTGCTCAGTTCTCCCTTAACAGTTTGATACCCAACTTCTTCCCCAACTAGTTTTCTTCCCTATCCTCCAATTTTCTTTAACTCCAAACCTATAAATAAGATGTTTTAAAGATTTTTCAAAGAGTTCACCTCTTTTCCATTTATTTCCACTTTGTCCTTTCTCGGTTTATCGAAAAGTGCAACTTTTAAACGAAATGCGAGCCTCAGAATGTCGTAGAAACATTTGGAAAAATATTTTGAAAGAGAGGGTTTTAAGGTCTAAAATAGTCTGGGCCAAAAATGGGGTGTAAGGTTGGGATTTAGAAGCCTTTCTTGCTGAAAAAATCGAACGTTTGTATAGCATAACTTTCATCATCGAGTGATCAACTTGAGGCTAGTAAGTCTTAAGGGCAGTCAAAAATAGGGTGTCTACACAAACCATCTGTATACTATGATATCAAATCATGCTAGTGGGATAGTTTTATTTCCACACACCATTTACTCTACAGGCGCTGGCTCCCTTATTATTGACAATACAACTACTTGCTAACACTCAATTAGTAGCTCTGGCACATCACTTTTCAAAGTAAATGACCAACTTAGCTCGTGTATGAAAGGAAGATGATCCACTCCTCATTTCCATTATTCAAACCCGATGAGGCTCGATGGGACACAATCAATGATAATTATAAAGATTTGCAAATTTAAAAATAATTTTTAATTGAAATTTACAAATATTAATCTCCAATTTTGTTAACTTGACGCAATGGATCAATGTGAACTTCACATATTTATGAAAGGATATCAAACCATCTATGCGCGTCTTATCAAACTAAGTTAGTGGGGAGACTCTATTTGCACATACCATTTACTCTTTGTATACTTAATGAATAAATTTTATGTTACAATTTTACCACTAAATAAAATTACTAATATAGACATAAATATACATATCCCACTCCAAATTTAAATTTTCTCAATAGACATCCTTATAATTAAGAAATTCATACCACACATCCATTATAAGTGTAACATTAAACCCTAGTTCTATTCTCCATTGTTTCTCACTCAACTTTTCAAAGTTCAAATCTATCAAAACCTTTCATCTTTCAAATCTATTGTCACTCAAACCTCTCATTAGTTTAATATTTGAGTTCTTCATGATCGTTATGGAAGATTTGAAAATGAAAATTCATATTTTAAGAAGAACATTGTTCACAACAAAACTCACAATAAAAATGTAAGACTGTGTTCGGACAAGCTTCTAAAACATGATTCCACCCCTTCTCCTGAACCTTCTGTTTGGATAAAGAGGTCCAAAATTAATTCCACCACAGTTTTCAAAACACACTTCTGTTTCACGTTTGGCAATAGTTTGCAAGTCAAAACTCTCATATGTTTGTACATATGCTCAGATTCGTCTTCTCCATTCTAAAAGTTCACGTACCAAAGAAGAGCAAAGCTGATGCTTCACGGGTGAACTACAGCTCTGAAATTACTTCCTCATCTCTTTGAACGAATCTCTGACCTTTAAATCCAAACAATGCCTATGAACCGACTCTCCTCCACCCATAAATTGGCATCGACGAGCTTCCACAAATCAAGTGACGGTCAGTTTGTGCGTTGTGTTCGATTCACCCCCTGAGCAATGAAACAATGACAACGAAGAGGTGTAATGTACATAAATATATACGGGTTTTGCAACTGATTGATTATGTGTTTACTTTCAAAATGTGTCTGTTGTAGGTCAAACTTGTGAAGCCTTTTCTCAAATCAGAGGACGACCGAAGCAACGTAGATCAATTAGCTATACTCACTTCGTTACCGGTGACAATTATTCAACTCCTGCTCCTGTTGTATGTATCTCCTTCAGTCGATTTGTTGTGGAATAGCTGAGAAGTGTAATGGGTTAGCTCTGATCTGGGCAAAAATTGGCTGAGCCGGTTGTCCACCAAGACTTCTGGCCGGTCAAGCGCCACTTGTTTTCCTTCAGCTGCTTCTTGTTCTGCTTTTGGTTTTTTCTTCTGCTTTCTTACAAGAATGTTTAAATTGCGATTTCTCAGCACTCTTGAAGTTTTGTTGTCATTAATCATCAATTATCATATTTAAATTTCTATTTCCCAGCACAGTTTTGTTGTGATTAATCTTTATTATTCATATTTCATATGATTTTTTTGCCTTTCTAGTGGTGATCAGGTTCAATGGAAACAAATGGAGTGTGTTTGGTTTGTGTTTGTAGACTAGTTTTTGAGATAAAAAGTACGAAAATTTGTTTGGTTTTCCTTTTTTCAGAAATGGTTTTAGAAAATTATTTTGGGGAGAGAGTTTTAAAAAAATGATTGATTTGATGTGTATGAGAGAGAGAGTGAGTGATTTTGGAAAGTAGGTAACCAAACAAAATTTTGAAATTTTTTTTGGAAAAATTTGTTTGGTTTAATTACTTTTGAAAATTTGTTTGTAGAGAATTTTTTCCAAAACTTTTTTTTGAAAAACAAACCAAACCAAACAAGGCCATGATATTTTAAGAGTTATGGAGAAGGTGCACAAGGTGTTCTAGTTTTCAATTTCTTGCCTAGGCTTAGTTTAATATAAATTCTGTGTTAGACGGATACCAATAATTCAGATGATAATCAAGACACAAAAATGTGGAGCTCCAGAATTGAGTTACGGCTTATTAACATGTTGAGAGATGAGGTACAAAAAAAACCAATCAAAAGACCATAGTACCATCTGGGCACCGAGGCATCAGGCCCATTTTGCAACAGAGTTGCAAAATACGTGTGGGTTCGGATACATACCAAAACAGGTCAGCCGAAAATATCAGCGACTCAAAGCTGATTACTTAACTTTCAAGCAGCTTCAGGCACAGACTGGTCTTGGATGGGATCCGATTGTAGGCACGGTTATTGCACCTAATGAATTTTGAGATTAGGTATCGTATTAACCTATTCCCTATTCCTTACATTTATTTGTAAAATGTTGTCACACGTACCCTATGCTTATGTTCATATTTTCTAATTGGAGGTAGGCATCAAAAAATGTAAAGAAATTCAGGACTAAAGAATTTGAGTATTTCCACGAAATGGCCGACATTGTTGAACACTACTGTGCGACAGGGGGCCTTAGCTCGTGCATCCACACAAGGGGCCCCTGACTCTGATAAAGATGACGATATGCTTAACAAATTTTGGTCACCTGGAACTAGAGGTAGCAATGCGGCTGATGTCATTCCTGTTGATTTGTGTGGAGATGAGTACATGGAAACAAGGTAAAGGCAAAAGTAAGAGGAGGGGCAATAGCTAGAGTGACAGTGGTCATTCTAAAAAGTCACGGTCAAGTGGCTTTGATGATGTTTGCGCGGCTTTCATTGTCTATGTATTGGCAAAGACGAAAGAGTCCCATGCACGATCAAAAGACACGACGGCTGTAAGCGCAGGTGGTAATGACTATTCCCTTGATGCATGTCAAGATGCCCTACTTCAGCTGGGAGACATACCACTAGTGCAGTATGTTAAGGCATTGACACTATTCAAAGATAAAAATTGGCGGAGGTTTTTTATGCGCACTCCTGAGCATATGATCCTATCAATGATCCTAGCTTTGTAGTGAACTGTGAAGCTGTGTCTTTAGTGGGGTTCGCGGTTTTCTCAATGGTTGTAAAACATGCTTTTATGATTAGTCTTTTTTTTCTTTTTCTTTTTCTTTTTCTTTTTCTGTTTCATTCATGTCTTCTGATGTTTTTTTCCTTTTTAATTCATGTTAATGTTTTCTACTTCTATCATCCTCTTGTCAGGAGAAAAACACTGCATCTAATGACTCATCTCCCATTTATTTCTATCCAGGTTCTATTTATACCTATCTGGTTTTTTCAATGTTTTGTACTTCTGTCCCATTATTTCCCATTCAAATTTCTACCTATCTTGTTTTCTGTATCAGCATGTTAAACAAGAGGAACAAATGTTAACATGTATACATTGAATGTATATTTCAATTAAAATCAATACTTAAATGACTAAGGCCAACTAATTAATTATAGAGGCTAATTTCATATTCATTAATAATGACATTACTTATTCTTTTTGTAATAAGTCAGAATAATTGTGCTTCTATTGTTATGTAACCAAAACACAATGTCGCATCATACAATGCAATGGTAAGCTCATCAGAGAAGGATGAGGTTATGGAAGATTTTATGGACTTCTTGGTGATTGCTTCTATGAATGAACATATCAATGCGTCAACCACAAGACGATCGCAGCGAACTTGTCCATTCAAAAGTGATGATTACATCTTCAGTTTATTAAGTGGACATCCTAAAACAATGATGGACATCATGCGAATGGATGCCCTAACCTTCATTTCATTGAAAGACGCCTTACTTCAAAATGGCCTTGTCAACATTGAAGAGATGCATATCAGTGTGGAGCTATAGCTTGCCATTTTCTTATATACATGCACACAAAATGACCGACAGAGGCTACCGACCGATAGATTTCAGCACTCCACTGAAACAATTTGTCGGCACATTAAAATCATTATGCGGGCCCTATGCAAGCTTGCATCAACGGTTATCAAACCACAGAACCATTGGGAAATACCGGCAAAAATTTTCAATGATAGGAGGTTTTACCTTTGGTTCAAGGTATGACTAAATTTTTGACTAGCAAATTTGCAATGCCGGTAACGAATAAATTTGATTGTTATTTTTCCAAAGTCAAATCTATGTTTGAGATGCGTTTGACGGAAAACTTCTAATATGATGTAGGATTGTGTCGGTGCTTTCGATGGCACATTGGTGGACGCATGGGTCCCTGCCTCAAGACAGAACACATTCCGCGGTCGCAAAGCCACGGTACCATAAAATGTAGTCGCATCTTGCGACTTCAACATCTTGTTCACATTTATCAATTCTGGATAGGAAGGTAGCACCCACGACAATGCAATTTTAGTTGACTCACTTACAAGAGTTGATGTATATTTCCCATACCCACCTCATGGTCAGTATTACAAAATAAGATTCTATATTTTGCTTGTACAATTTTTGTGTACATTATTTGACGGCCCGTTACAAACATTATTCACATGTAGGCAAGTATTATTTAGTGGATGCCGGGTTCACCAATATGCCAGGATTTCTTGCCCCATTTCATTCACAACGCTATCATTTGCAAGAGTTCTATAGCCGTCATTATTCTGGACCCAAGGAATGTTTAACCACCGACTTTTATCATTACGGAATGTCATAGAAAGAACATTTTGGGTACTGAAGAAATGGTTTCCAATTTTGCGGACCATACCTAATTACAAGTCAACACGACAAGGACCCCTCGTCATTCCATGTTGTGTAGTGCACAATTGGATCCGTTTGCATGCAGCTATGGACCCATTCTTCATGGAAGTTGATAATGAAATGGTGGCTGAAGCGGCTGCAGACGTGTTTGATGGAGGCCAAGTTGAGTATGTGGACATGTCACAACATGGGTTGACATACCAATCAAATTTGAGGAACGCAATTGCAAATGCTATGTGGATAAATCATGTTGGTCATGGGTAGATATGTGATGTCAACAAATAATGTGAAGATTTGTTTGTTATGAGTTGTATGTATATACTATTTATGTTATTTGTAATGTGTGAACTGCAATTGATCAAATGTGTCGCCAACCAAATTTTGTAATGCGTGTTTTTTGACAAATACTTCTCCATTTTTGAAGAGTTCCTAATGAAAAAATTGACTAAAATTGGAGATGCCTAAACCATTTATTACTGTAAACATTAAATTCATTTACAGTAAAAAATTGTGAATTTTTTTGATTAATTTTGACATTTTTAGTAAATTATTTGGATATTTTCAAAAAAAAAAAAGAACTTTTTGAATTCATCTACCCTGAGAAAAAAATATCCAACATAAACTACTAATGAGTTTAATAGTTAAAATTAATTCAAATTAAATTTCATTGAAAATAAATTTTCATAAAATTATAGTTAAAAATAATTTTTTGTGACGATTTTTTGCATATGTCGTTAATTATTAACAATTAGTGACTTTTTTTTGGTACGATTTTTTTAGAAATTATCGTTCAGACTTACAACTACAGACATATTTTTGTATAATGAAATATTCAAACTATCGTTGAAAGTTAAACATGTGAAATACATTTTTGTTGTGCACAAATAACATAACAAGAATTACATATAAAAAAAAATGAATGAAAACAAAATTTCAAATATAATGCAAAATTATTTGTTTAATTGTACATCAAATTTTATGTTTATTGATTCAATACCAATTCAACAAACTTTTTAAATACATACAAATTCATCAACATTAAATTCGAAATATCTGATGTAGAAAAAATATTTATTAAATATGAATAACACAGAAATAGTGCATACTATTTACCAAATTCTGTATTTTTTTTAACAAGTTCTGTAATGCACTTATGAATGTTTTTTTTAATCAAATTGTGTTACCCACGTAGAAATATTTTTTTATTAAATATTTTAAGTCACAATTTTTTTATATTAATAATGAAGAACATACAAATAGTACATACTAAAAAACAAATTTTGTAGTTTTTTAACAAATTCTGTAACCCACATACAAATTTTTAATTTTTTTCAAACTCTGTAACCCATTAAATACAAATGTTTGTTTATTAAATATTTTTAATTCAAAAATTGTTTTTTTTTTTAATGTAAATAGTGTATTGCTAAGTTGTGTCAGATTCAACACATCAGTGTCACATGGGAATGGGGTATGGCTAGCTGAGAGAGAGAGAGAGAGAGTGAAACTGAGGCAGTGCAATGGGATGGGCCCATTGCACTTTTAACTTATTGTATATTATATTTATTATTTACATATATATATATATATATATATATATATATATATATATATTAACACATATCTTAACACACATCATAACATATCAATTGTATCACCATTTCACGTACTATTCACTCACTAAATTATCACTATTTTGTCATATACCACAATATAACAAACATTTTTAACACATCTATTATGAATGCATATGCAAGCTTCACCAACCCCACAGGAAATTGTATGTAATGAGGTCAAACTTCATTAATTATAAAAAATAAATTAAATTAAATTAAAAAAATGTGCTTACATCCATGATTAAAAAAAAAAATTAGGCAGGAAACTGTGCAAGTACATCAGTAAAAAAGGTAGTTAGTTTGTAAATAAAAAAACGTAGTACAACAAACACAACAATTAAAAAAATAGTAAGTACGAGTACATCTTCAAAACAAGAAAATATCACAGATTAAGAAACTCATCTAAGTGCTCATCCAAACACGTCAAACGTCATTGTCAAGTGGTGGTGGTGGAGGTGGAGGGAAGTAGTGATGGTAGAGCTGGCTGACTTGATGGTCAATTTGATCTAAACAATTGCTTGTCACTTCATGACGTGTTTCAGTGTCCACACAAAACTCACCAAATTGTAGAATTAGTGAGTTATGAGCGGCGACAAATGCATCAAACTGATTACCCAATGCATCGAACTGATTACCCAATGTATTGAACTGATTAGCCATTTGGTATTCCCATTAAACGTACTGATTGTATCGTTCTTGTTCAATCGCCAAATAATCAATCTAGTATTGAGGTTGTTCATTTTGTGGAATGGCATTGTCATTGGGGTCTTCGAAAGCATCATTTATTAGTGCATTTACCACATTCAGAGATCCCAATAAGTTTTCAGCACCACCAGCTCGGGTAAGTGTGTACTCTAAAATCAGTGAAATGATTTTTGTCGCTACTTCACTTACAAGTCTGACATGAAAAACTTTGAAAATTTTGGTTAACAAAGCTCTAAAAACTAGTGTCCGGCCACTGATGTTACCAAGATTTGCAACCACTATTTCCTTTAGTAATATGTAGCATAAATCCAATTTATGTCCAACTTCAAAACCATATAACAAATAAGCATTATAAATTGGAACAACATCAAAATGTCCTTTTTTTGGAGTGACATTTTCGACTATCCATCGATGAAGAATCGAAGGTGGGGTTTCAAATATCTTTCTTGTAAATTATTGTCGGTAAATCGCCTATCACAAATTGTAGTATAAACTTCACTTATATCACCAACAATGTTAACTACGTCAGACTCACTTTGAAAATGGATTTGCGTATCCCCTGGTTGAACTCCAATAATTTGTGCCAAAGTTTGACTGTTCAATGTGATTATTTTACCTTTAACATAAGATGTAAGACTATTGTCTCCAACTTCTCCCTCAGTAGGTCTCAACTAAACATAAAATAAATACACAAGACGTGGATATACCTTTTGTGGTAAATTGATTAAAGGTAGCCACCTTATCGTCTCAAGTTTGTCAATCAATGGAGGATTACATTGAGAAGAAAGATTTACCTTTCTCCCAGTAACAATTGGTCAGTTGCAAAAATGTTGAAAAGCTTGTTCATGGTTGTATGTGAGAAAATCAATAGTTGGATAAGCCTGTTGTTGTTGTTGTTGGCCTGGTGGAGGGTTAGAGGTTTCGCCATGTTCTGGTAAGACTCTTTTTGTTCTCGGCATGACTTATGAAGGTAAGCAAAAGGATAGCAAAATATATGAAAGGTTTCGGCTGCTACTGTGAGGAAATGGTGTGCCAAAGGTAAGCAACAGGATAGCCAAAGTGAACCCTCGGGTTGAGCCTTGCTGGAAGCTAGGAGCATGTGCAGCCAGTTGACCGGCCGGATGACCCCCCGGTTGACCGCCTGGTCGACCGGTTCGGTGAAGATTTTGGCTGCTGCTTGTGTAACTCTGAAATTGTGAAGCTCTGATGTTGTGAACCTCTGATCAAAGCTCTTCCGCTCTTCTTTTACATAGATATGAGTTGTAAATATATAGACTGAATTTGTGAAATTCATTGTAGAATGTGGTGGATTGAATTTGAATTCGAGTGCTGTTGTGAAGCTTTGAAATTGATGCAAGCTTTTCCTTTCTTGTCTTGTTTTGCACGATCAAGATTTGTAAATATGTAGACTAAATTTGGGAAATTAATTGAGGTAGGTGGTGGACTGAATTTGTGAAATTAATTGAGGTAGGTGGTGGAGGAAGTGGTTGTATATTTCAGGTTAGTGGTAGTTGTATTGATACTATTTGAATAATGAAGGTAAATGTAGATGGTGAAGAAGTTGTTGAAAGTTGTGAAGTAATGAAGTTGTTGGATGTGCTCACTGATATAAAGGCCATGTTTGGGAAGGCAGGCCATGACGCCATTGTAGCCTTAGTCAAACAAATGGCCAAAAAGATCTGTAGCTGAGTTTTTTTTACTTATTTATTTTTATTTTTATCAAAAACTGACCAACTGACGTTTTGCAGAAAAGTCATGGCTCTGCAGAACCTATGTGAAATTATGATTTTGCCCTTTAAATTTTTGACTAACAAACCAACTTAGCATTCCAAAACACAAGGGCAATTTAGTCATTTCAATGCCAAACACATCAATCAACAGGCACAGTAATATAGATGAGGACGGTACAGAAATTCACAAGTGAGGCACAATAACATAGATGAGGACGATATAAAGGTTCATGGATTTTCCACGAAAGTGATGAAATTTAACAAATGAAAAAATTTCAATAATATTGAATTATGTGCGGTAAACTGTCTAGATATTAATCAAATGATATTTTAATTTTTGTTTGACTCCCAATGTATATAATATTGATAAATTTTGTGGCCATTTATTTGAAAATAACAATATAATAACTAGCAAATGATTAATGATAGTAATTATTAAAAATAAAAAAATATTTGAACTGAAAATTACTAGAAAAAACATAATTCGAACCAAATATACAATCATAAGTTCAATATGATCAGCAATTGAATATTTATAATGACCTTCAAATTATTTTGTTTATAATATTTTCAATACAAAAATTTTGTATTGAAAATTTTTGTTAATAATTAATTTTTTGAGTTGAATTTGAAAAAAATTTGGGTATGACTGCTAGTTTTTGTTAATCATTAATTTTCTCAATTGAATTTTAAAAAGAGTTTGGTTAAGAGTGTTTTTTTTTTTTGGTTAATAATTAATTTTTTGAATTGAATTTTAAAAAGAGTTTGGTTATGACTGCTGATCAAAAATTGCAATAGAGTTTTGAGTTGTGTGTTTGATTATGAGTTATAGCTTTTTGAATTAAGTTTTGAAAACTCTTTTCAAAACTCATAACCAATTTTTTATTTATTTATTTCTCATATCACATCAAACTTTCAAAACTCAATTCAACACTCAAATCAAAACTCAATTCAACACTCTTTTCAAAAATCATAACCAAACAAATTCTCTACACTCAAATCATAATTCCAAAACTCACAAACTCAAAATACAACTCTATTCTCAAATCATATTCTAAAACTCTATCAAACGCAACCTAAGTTTTTATGTGTAAAATCACCCCTTTTTTTTCCCGATGCGATCCATTCAGTAAACTAGCATCAAACCAAATGAGATAGTTCGATAACTTCTAAATATCGTTAAATATCAACAATTAGTTCGAATATATAATTAAAGTTCAACAGACAACTTTCGAACCATTCGCAATATTTCAAAAACTTGTCTAAAATAAAATAAAAAAACCAACTTCATAAGTTATCTAAATTCAAAAATTTCCCTAGAATTAAAAAATAAAATCGGCATCATATATAAGTACCTTCTCAAGTTCAGGTTCAAACAAATGAAAATGGTTAGGCAAATTTCTTCTTTTTTTTCATGTTTGAATTGTTCCTATTGAAATTCAAAGAAAATCACCTTTTTAGATTATGTTGTTCATAGAGATATGTTGGGACTATTTGTGTAAAATATATATATATGTCATCACTTCAAGTTCATGGATGGAATTTGATAGAATTTTGGTAAATTTTTGTTAGAATTTGATGAATGTTGAGTGACTGAATGATTGAAAAGGGTGAATAGAATCATCATGTCTTCAGCCACATTTTGCTGCTCTCTTCGACATGATTTTTCTTAGTTGAATTCTGTTAACTAATATGGAAACATTCACATAGGATCAAGATGAAGATTGACTCTTCATCAGCCTTTGAAAAAGCAAAAAAAGGTCCGTACTCATCAAAAGAAGAACCCACATCTTATGACTAAAAATTTCACAGCTGCAATATTAAAAAAATAAAAAAAAGTTAGTGCCACACAAGCTTGTTAGTGAATGTATATGCCTATGCTACTTTTATGCCTCCCCATATCTTGGAGTAATTGAAGGGAAAGATAATCACCCACAATATCAAAAAGAAAAAAACATTCCACCAACAATAACAAAATAAAATCTTGCAACAATCACAATCACAACAATCACAAAAAGATTCCCCTTAAAGTGAATCAAATTTGTTCTAGTTTGTAGGTGTGCTTCCACCATAGCTAAGAAGAATAAACAACTTGTTTACACAAATCTTGTTCTTCCTTACTTCTTGAAATTGTGAACACAGCAAGGCCATTTTATGTTGGCAATTCATTCCCATCACTTCTTCAACCATTAAATAAAAAAGCAATTTCCATGACAATAAAAAATCGTCATCCTTTCATTAAACGAAAAAAAGTCATTACATTTATTATCACTTCAACAAAATGCTAGTGGTCCACCATAAATTACATACAAATTCTACCTGCAAGTCATTTTTGTTGAAAAAATGGATTTTTGGTGACTTTAATTAAATATTAAAGTGGGTCCCAACTGTCTGTTGTGTTGGGTCCAAGTGGGTCTAGATACTTTGCAATGAGATCTTTACACCACAAATAGAATGGCCAAAAACCATTGAGAATTAAATGAGAAATTGCCCCATGAAGTTAGCTTCATGAAAGAGTTAATGGGGTTTGTAACTTCTACTCTTATTGCAGAGTTTAATAGTGCATTAACGGGGTTTGTAACTCCTGCCTTTATTGTAGAGGTTAATGGTGCATTAGTGACCAGCCATAAAGGCTGGAGGCTTCTCCTTTCTCCCCTATACATGTATAAATTGAGACCCTCCTGTCAAGTCTCAAACACAGAAATTGTTTCTTCCATTCTTTAGTCAGTTTGCTAGAAATTTCTACAGTGAGAGAGTGTTGTCACTGTTTTTGTTCGCTAAGCTAGACAGAAAGTGCTTCTGCCATAGTTGGTTTTTGACCGTCGTATCCTGGGAGACAGACGCCGGGATTCCTCAAACACTCGACCCGTGAGGCGGCGAAATCTGTTTTAAAGAAACTGCTACCGTGCAGGCTTCGGTTTGGTTTCTTTACCATTTTATTGTTCTGTATATTTCTGTTGAAATTTAGTTGTAATTATCAGCATATGTTCTTGGTATATAATTTTGATTTCTTCATAAATCTATTTATTTAATTTCACAATTTAGACAACAAGCTTAAAACATATTTTTTTATGTATTTTCTATGAAATTGATCGAATAGATTTATATAGACAATTAGGTTAGCTTTGTATAATGTTACTAGGAACTATTGCGGAATTGCTCACTATTTCAATGATTGTAAATTATGCAATGTTATTCTCTAACTACTTAGTTTAATTAGAATGCTCTATCATAATTTGCATACTTAATTGTATTAGTATGATCTTATTTTATGCGTATGGTTCATCATTCCCCTACCATGATTTGCATGAATTTTAAGGTTATAAAATATAATTTATGGATGTTGCAATTTTGACTTGCTAATTCTATTCTAATTTTAATTTGTTACATGCTTATTATTTTTTAGACTAGATTACATAATTTAATTTTTTTTTTTAGAATTATTTGCAGATGTTAATTGCTAAGTGGTTATTGGTTTGTAACTCTTGCCTATTAATTTTAGTTTAATGTATTTTGGAATTATAGAGTTTTGTAACTTGTATGAATTTATGTACATGAATATTCTGAATTTAATTGGGTGCATTAATCTGAATTATTTAATTGGGTGCATTAACTTTGAATTTAACTTATTTATTTGGATTTATTAGTTTAAAATGGTTTCAATTATTTATTATATTTATTTTTTGCTTAGATTATTTGTTTGCATTTTGTTGTGATTTTGTCTGCTAACTTTCTTTACAAGAATACTTATGCAAAAGGGAATGGAAAAACAAATACAAAACCAAATAAATAGTATTTGGGATGTAAAAACAAAAATGTTTGGACTACTAACTTTTGTGTTGAATAGGAATACCTAAGCGTGGAAAGGCTTTTGGACTAAATAGAATCCTTATAGATTGGCTAATTTGTTTAAATGGTTGAAGCATTTTTTGCTTGAGATTCAGTTTGTTTGTCTATCAATTTATAGTAGCAAGTTTTATTTGCTTGTATTATTAGAAGCATTTTATATGCATGTATTTGGGGATAGCAATTTTTAAATTGCTTGTAAGTTTGGAATTTGGTTTGGTTTTCTGTAATAAAAACCAAAGTCTTTAGCCTAGTTCTTATTTGTTCAGAAATGACAACTAAGACGGATTTGGTTTCAAACCTTTGGAGTTTGAGAAAGTCTTTGGGTTTAATCATTTTATTCCCAAAGTGTTGGAAAACCAAGTTTGGAGAAAGTCTTTGGTTATAATCTGATTATGCCCAAAGTGTTTTGGTTTTGAGAAAGGAAACCAAATTTTAGCTTTAGCTAGAATATTTCTGATTTTATTCAGAAATAATGGGCTTAGTTTCGGGAGTACCGATTAACTTTTATGAGTGGTATAATTCTGGTAGCAAATTTTATTTGCTTGGGAATTGGTTTGTTATAACCTGGTTTATCCCCTGGAAAACTTAATTTTTAAATTTGTTTCCCATGGACTAGGAGTCAACATGCTCTTGAAAGTTTTGTCAAAAGGTTAACTGGGTTTTAAGTGGGACCATTGTGACCCCTCCAATTTTCCTAGGAACATTCTTGACCATGTTCGATTCTAGGTTAAGTGGTGAGACTAATTGTGAATTAAATTTCCAACTGTGGATTTTCTAGTGTTAAGTTTAGTTTATGAAAAAAAAAACAGAATAATGAAATTCTATTGTGATTTTTCAGAAATGGCTTCAAGAGGTGACAACAGAAATATTGTTCCACCTGACAACATTAAGCCTTGCGAGATTCTTAAAAGATGATCTAGAGAGATCAAGTGTGATTAAAGAAATCATAAGATTGCATGATAACATTTCTGAATTGATTAGAGGCAATTAGTATGGTATCATTGTGTTATTTATAGCATTTATGATTGCTATGTGACTTTGTTTGAAAGCAAAGATGACAACCTGTTATAGTGGGTGAATAATTTTTGGAGTTTTAAATTCCAAATATATTCTTAAATTGGTGGCTCCTAGTGAGTACAAGATCACTGATCACAGAGATAGAAAACTGGTGATTCTTAGGAGGTGTTAGACCACTGGCTACACAGTTATGAGATTGTGTAGTAGTGAACAGATTACTGATCACATGTCAAGACATCATGGTTCCTAGTAGTGGAGAGGCTACTTATCATATGTCAAGACATGCTGATTCCGAGTAATGAAAGAGTCTATTGATCCTATGTTAGGACGTTGTGATTCCTAGTAGTAAAGTGACTATTGATCATAGGTTAAGACATTGTGATGCCTAGTAGTAGAAAGTCTACTGACCACATGCTGAGAAATTAGTGATTCCTAGTGATAAGACTACTGGCCATGTTATGAAGTTCCATATAGTAGACTATTAAACACTGGATTTGTGTTTCCTAATAGTAAGACTATTGGCTTCAAAGTGATAGGTTGGACCAAATATATTTGGGTGCCTAATTCGGTTGATGACATTCTGGGAATGTATTTACTGTAATATGATTTTGAGAGTTTCATAATCATTGTGACACAAGGAATTGTTTAAAGACCCTGTATGAATTTTCGGAAAAGGCCAAAAGCCTTTGTATAAATTCTACAAATGTGGGGGTGTCATGCAAAAGGCGGGAATACCTAAACCCAAGAGGGTTAGGATAAGCCTAAAAATCCGTTGACTTTGTATTCAATGGTTATGCACAATATAGCAGTGCATATCGATTTCTTGTGGTTCAGTCTGCTATTCCAGATATACACAAGAATACTATCATGGAATCAAGAAATGCATCTTTCTTTGAAAATGTATTCCGAGTTCCATGAAAGAGGTTGAAGGTGACAATGATTACATAGCTAATCAAACAAATGATCACTTGCATGATCAAGTTGATGATCAAACTGAAGATATAGATGAGCTTAGAAGGAGTAAGAGGGCTAGGATTGCAAAGTCCTTTGGTCCGGATTTTTTGACTTATATGTAAGAGGGAGAACCTCGAACTTTCCATGACGCCGTGACTTCACCTAAAAGTCCTTTGTGGAAAGAAGCAATTAAGAGTGAGATTGACTCCATCTTGTAGAATCATACTTGGGAGTTGGTTAATCTACCCCCAGGCAGTAAGGCCTTGGGGAGTAAGTGGATCTTTAAAAGAAAGATGAAGGCCGATGGGTCAATTGACAAGTATAAGGCGAGGCTCGTTATCAAAGGGTACAGGCAACGAGAAGGCCTGGATTACTTTGATACGTATTCACCTGTGACAAGGATTACATCCATTCGCATGGTGATTGTGATAGCAGCGCTGCGTGGTCTGGAGATACATCAGATGGATATAAAAGACAGCTTTCTTAAATGGAGTATTGAATGAAGAAATCTACATGGAGCAACCCGAGAGGTTTTTAGCTCCAGGACAAAGTAAGAAAGTCTGTAAGCTTGTTAAATCATTGTATGGTTTGAAGCAAGCTCCTAAGCAATGGCATGAAAAGTTTGACAACGCTATGTTGTCAAATGGATTTAGAATCAATGAGTGTGGCAAATGCATATATGTTAAAGACACTGACAGGGGTTATGTCATTTTGTGTCTATACGTTGATGACTTACTCATTGTTGGTAGTACTGATGAGATGATTAAAACTACCAAGAGATTGTTAAACTCTAAGTTTGACATGAAAGATATGGGCCTTGCAGATGTTATTCTAGGTATTAAGATTACCAGAACATCTAGTGGAATTGTACTTTCTCAGTCTCACTATGTTGAGAAGATACTTGAAAAATTTGGTAAATGATATATAAGTGTGTCTAGGACACCGGTAGACGTCAGTCTGCACTTGACCAAGAATAATGATAAGAGTGTCTCTCAGCTAGAATATTCCAGGGTCATTGGCAGTTTGATGTATCTGATGAGTTGTACTAGGCCGGATATAGCTTACTCGGTTAGTGGGCTTAGTAGATACACAAGTAATCTCGATACTTCTCATTGGAAGGGCATTGTGCGGGTGTTAATGTATTTACGCTACACTCGGGATTATGGGCTGCATTATACTCGATATCCAGCGGTGCTAGAAGGCTATATTAAGATTACCAGAACATCTAGTGGAATTGTACTTTCTCAGTCTCACTATGTTGAGAAGATACTTGAAAAATTTGGTAAATGATATACAAGTGTGTCTAGGACACCGGTAGACGTCAGTCTGCACTTGACCAAGAATAATGATAAGAGTGTCTCTCATCTAGAATATTCTAGGGTCATTGGCATTTTGATGTATCTGATGAGTTGTACTAGGCCGGAAATAGCTTACTCGGTTAGTAGGCTTAGTAGATACACAAGTAATCTCGATGCTTCTCATTGGAAGGGCATTGTGCGGGTGTTAATGTATTTATGCTACACTCAGGATTATGGGCTGCATTATACTTGATATCCAGCGGTGCTAGAAGGCTATAGTGACGCAAATTGGATATCAAATATAAAGGACTCAAAGTCCACTAGTGGATATGTGTTCACTCTTGGTGGGGCAACCGTGTCTTGGAAATCTTCCAAGCAAATGTGTATATCTAGATCAATGATGGAATCAGAGTTTACTGCTTTTGATAAAGCAGCGGGAAAAGCTGAATGGCTTCGCCATTTTCATTGAAGATTTGCCACGTTGGTCTAAACCTATGCCAGCTATTTGTATTCATTGTGATAGTCAATCTGCAATTGGTAGGGCACAGAGTAATATATATAATGGAAAGTCTAGACATATCCGTCGTAGACTTAATTCCATACGACAACTACTCTCGAATGGAGTTGTCTCTATAGACCATGTAAAGTCTAAAGGACAGCATTGCGGATCCGCTAACCTAAGGGTTAAATAAGTGTTGGTTGAGACGTCGTCAAAAGGAATGGGGTTGAGACCTTTGGAAGTTACCGGAATGGAAACCCAACCTAGTTGACTGGAGATCCCAAGATCTAGGTTCAATGGGACAACCTAATTGCGTGTAACGGTGGTATGTCACTAAGGAGGTTAAACCTCCAGCCATTCCTTCTATCAGTGATACCTGCAAGTGTAGAGGTTAAGCTGAGCTTTTAATGACTCTAGTGTGTGAAGCTGTTGAGCAGAGTATAGCAGGATACTCAAGTAGAGTCACCTATGTGAGTGTGAAATGGGGCTGCTTCTAGAAGAATTGGGCAGGCCAAGATTCTTTGAAACCACTCGCTGAACCAAGCTAGTGCCCAGGGCCATATAGGGCACACCAGTGAGAACAGAATGGTGGTAGGAGTAATTCCTGTGTGAGATCTATTGTCTCAGTTTACATAAACAACAGAGCAGTTCAAGATGTCATGTGCACTGATCAGCCAGTAAACTCGATAGGTTTTCACTGGTAGAGGTTCAAAGCCAAAAGCTACCTTCTCTGATGTCGGGGTTAGTCCGTTGAACTCTCTCCAAGTCTTTATTGTTGAACAGTGTTCGTTTGTTGAGTCATTCGGTCAATTTTTATTCATGTGGGGGATTGTTGGAAAAAATGGATTTTTGGTGACTTTAATTAAATATTAAAGTGGGTCCCAACTGTCTGTTGTGTTGGGTCCAAGTGGGTCTAGATACTTTGCAATGAGATCTTTACACCACAAATAGAATGGCCAAAAACCATTGAGAATTAAATGAGAAATTGCCCCATGAAGTTAGCTTCATGAAAGAGTTAATGGGGTTTGTAACTTCTACTCTTATTGCAGAGTTTAATAGTGCATTAACGGGGTTTGTAACTCCTGCCTTTATTGTAGAGGTTAATGGTGCATTAGTGACCAGCCATAAAGGCTGGAGGCTTCTCCTTTCTCCCCTATACATGTATAAATTGAGACCCTCCTGTCAAGTCTCAAACACAGAAATTGTTTCTTCCATTCTTTAGTCAGTTTGCTAGAAATTTCTACAATGAGAGTGTTGTTACTGTTTTTGTTCGCTAAGCTAGACAGAAAGTGCTTCTGCCGTAGTTGGTTTTTGACCGTCATATCTTAGGAGACAGATGCCGGGATTCCTCAAGCACTCGACCCGTGAGGCGGCGAAATCTGTTTTAAGGAAACTGCTACCGTGCAGGCATCGGTTTGGTTTCTTTACCATTTTATTGTTTTGTGTATTTCTGTTGAAATTTAGTTGTAATTATCAGCAAATGTTCTTGGTATATAATTTTGATTTCTTCATAAATCTATTTATTTAATTTCACAATTTAGACAACAATTTTAGCATTACATACAAATTATACTCATTCTACCCTACATTACATATACTATTTCAAATAGACTAGAATGACAACTAGCACCAACAACACAACAATAAAAGCAAAGGCGTAATTCAACTTATCACCAACTCTCTCAATCACCATTACCAAGTCTCTATATTGTTTCATATTCTTAACATTCATGTTTTTGAGTTCCCTATTCAAGATAATTACTTCTCTAAGAATAGATAAGACATCCATGTGTTCTTCAAGAATATCATTTTTGACTACCTTCAAATTATGCTACATATGTGAAAGGATCCACCACTCAAAGAACTTACAGCCATTCATAGAATGGGAGCATACAAAATATAAGCAATTTGGATTATCTGTTGACTGAGAAATCTTAACCATAGCTTTGCTGCCACATCGACAATTATGATCGTTGAATCTAACTTCATGAATGCCGGCCATACTTACATTCGACATTGACATTGACCTACAAAAAAAAATATCGAATAGCAAAAATAATTTATAATATTAAGCAACCTCCAAGCACAATTTGATCCTTAAAGGAAAATCAAAGACCTCCATGGATCTGAGATTCCTATTCTAGGAAATCACCACAGCCTCATTGTTACTTAGTTCGGTTTGTGAACAATTATTTTTCTTCTCTCTCTCTCTCTCTCTCTCTCTCTCTCATAATTATAGCGATCCCGGTTGTGCCTTTACTGTTCTGCTGTATTCCGAACTCGGTTCCGTGATGTTGGTGGTGGTATAACTTGTTGTCATCCTTTAATTCCACATGATTGAGTTTGAGGATGTATTGGGCAGAGTTGTTACAGGTTGGTTAGGCTTTGGTTTCAATTCTTTGTTGCCTAGTTTTTAGGAGGTCCGCTCGAGCGGGTCTTCTTGCGCTCGAGCGGAGATTGCACGCTCTCGGTTTTTTCGTGTCCCTGCAAAACTTCTACAGGTGTGATTTTTACGCTCGAGCGGGTCTCTTTACGCTCGAGCAGTAGCGCTCGAGCGGGTACTTTGGCGCTCGAGCGGGTAGCACCTTTGGGTGTAAGTTCTGGGAGGGGAAATCTACGCTCGAGCGGACTGGTTTTCGCGCTCGAGCAGGCCTTATTGCGCTCGAGCGGACCTAATTTTTTATTCTTGACGCTCGAGCGTTGTGTTCTCCGCTCGAGCAGGAATGTCGTATATCAGTTGGCAGCTGGGCATTTTAAAATCACTTTTTACATTCTCTCTCTCTCTCTTACTTTCTAAAAAGCCATTTTGAGAGTTCCTCTCTCTAGAAACTCCCTTCTCTCTAGGGTTTGATCTAGTTAGAGTGTTTTCTTTTCCTTCGGCCTTTGTAAAAGTTGGGTTGATCGTCGAGGGCTACACATTGATTTGAGAAATTGAGTTTTGGAGCACGTTGAGTTTCTTCACCTTCTTTCCTTGAGCTCCGAATTTGAGGTAGGGATTCCTACTCACTCTTATGGTCTTTGACCTAGATTTTTAGTTGTTTTGATAAAGTGTTGAAGTTGGGTAATTTTGGGACTTAGGGTTTCAAAATGTTAAAAGAGGGTTTTGTTATTTTAATTTCAAGAATGTGTATTTTGAGTTTCAAAATAATGATATTGTTGTTGGTTGTTGAAATATAGACCATTGGGTCAATATTGGGAAATGGGGTAGAAAACCCTAATTGGTTGTATAAATTAATTAGTATGATTAATTTGAAAAAATGGTGGTTATATGGAATTGAGTTGGAAATAATGAAATTGACTCATTATATGGTTGAATAGTGGAGTTAGATTTATCAATTGCTCACTTTTGAAAACATTGATATTTTATCTGTTGGAGCTTTTATTATCTGTTTAGAAATAATTGCTTGGGCTACCGGTGGAGGGTAGTTTTGATTGTTGTAGACAATGCATGATGATTAGGCAAACTAAAACTAATCAATTGGATATGTCATAAAGTATGACGGTTGATAGAATACATTAACATTATGTATTGATTGATTGTGTATATGACCTTTGTGTATATACGTTGTGTGTGTGGGAGAAGATAGGGGATGTACTCCACGGTTTAGGGGAAGATAGGGGATGGACCTCTAAACCGGATGTTGTTCGGGAGGAGATAGGGGATGGACTCCACTGATACAGCTCATATGCTTGTCAGATAATGTGTTGATATAGCTCATATGCTTATCTTTGGAAGTGTTGATACAGCTCATATGCTTATCATTGGAAGTGTTGATATAGCTAGTATGAATATCTGTTGAAATGTGGATACGGCTTATATGCTTATCTGTTGAGATGTTGATATAACTAATACGTTTATCTATTGTAAAATGGGAAATGTCTAATATGAGTCACTGTCCCATAGAAGTGGTTGGCCAGGTTCTGAGCCATTGATGTAAATTGTGAAATTGATAAGAAATGGAAATTGAAATGAAACATGGACATGGTGGTCATGAAATGGAAATGGGTTATGAATTGATTTATGGAAATTGAACATTTATCAATTGCTAATGTCTTAGTCATTGCTCATACTGTGTTTAGCATATCTCTACTAGGCGTTGGCTCACCCTTTATGGGACATTATTTTCAAGTACAGGTAGTATGCCACCTCCAAGGACATAGCTTGGAAGGTGATGAGAGTTGAACACTCTTTTGTTATTTTGTTTGTATTACATGTATATCAAGCCAAGGGCTTATTTTGTATAGAGTTAGTACTCTTCTTTTGTGTAATCAGGTGTTGACTTGAAAAGTTGTAAGCCCATAGGGCATTTGCTTTTGTTGTTAACATGTAATACAGTTGTAAGAACTACTCTGATGAATAGAAATGGTTGGTTTCTTTTATATTAATGCATGTCTAAAGTGATGGGTTTTATGTATTTTTTTTTTGAGGGCGTTACAATAATTAAGGGACTATAAAGTTCCTTCTAATGAGTTTCAAAGGTATAAATTTTTCTCCCATGAAATTTTTTTATAGGTTGCAATCTTATGTTTCTTATTTTAATCGTTTAAATGTAGACTGAAAGTGGAAATTTAGGGCAAAATTCGTTAGTTACTCCACACTTAGCAATTTTATTTTTTTCAATTTTTTTGAGCCAATATGATAATCAACAAATACATATAAAATTAGAACAAAAATATATCTATGAAATTAGGGTTCTTTGGAGTAATGTGTATCAATCTTATTTTTCTATATTTTTTTAGGCCAATATGGTAACCAACAAATGCATACAAAATGAGGGCAAAATATATCTATAAAATTAGGGTTCTTTGGAGTAATGTGTGCGCATGAGACAGAGTTAGAGAGAGAGAGAGAGAGAGAGAGAGAGAGATAAATGATTACAAGAACATAAAGTTTCGTATTCGGGTCTTAAGGATTTGGGTATGGCCGCTTTTGCTGCCGGCAGTGTACATGGTGGTGGTTGTCGTCTTCCTCTCATCTTCCTTCACAGAGTTTGAGTTCGTGAGAATAGAACAGAACAACTCTGTTTTGGAAATTTTGAATTAATTTTTAATTTTGAATTTTTTTTTGTACTGAAGCAATCTGAGCCACCCATTGTTAAGTGGATGACGTAGCTCAATTTGGATCGTCCTCCGGAAAAAGCACGGGAGACAACTATTGGAGAGGATTTGAACTTGCAGTGATAGTACCTTCTTTTTATCGAATGGGATGGTCTCTCATTCGTCACCTGTCCAAACATTGGCCGAGTTGCAGGCTATGATGGTGCCGAAGGTTGGTACGCATGGGGAAATAATGCGATTAGAGTTTAAATGTAGGCTCCCATGTCGGAGGAAGTATAGGTTGTTGCCAATCAAAGATAATGAGACCTTAAGTAATGTTTTAGAGCTCCCACATAAATTAGGCCCTGATTATTTTTTGGATTTGACGAGGGCAGGACCATTGCTGAAAATGCGAGCCATCGGGGTCACTTGTACACGGCTAATGTTCAACGATGGATTGACGAGCACCAAGCTAAAGCGAATGTGCATATGTTGGTACCGATTAATAGGTAATTTTTATTGGATGCACCGAATTCACTACACATTAACATTTCGCACTTGTCGATCATTGGTGCTAGTCTATATTTAAACATATATGCATATTAATCCACGTACATACATTTTTCCTGCAGGGGAATAGGGGAATATGAGGTGAGGACAGCACTGCATGGGATGGGGGGTGGTGCTCGTCAAATAGTTAGTCTCCGACCACCAAGTTGTTCATGTGGGAAGTACACATTATTTCACTTGCCATGTTCCCACATGCTTGCTGTGACAGCAGATTTGGGCGAGGACCCTTTTCCTTTCGTTGCACCAGAGTATAGGTTGGAAGTCCACAAGCGTATCTTCGCGCAGAAGTTTAGGCCCATGCCGCACGAGCACTATTGGCCTGACAATGATTACCCAACTTTGTTTGCAATTCCAGCTCGACAACGTGAAGTTAAAACGGGTCGTCCTCAACATAGCTGCATACACAACGAAATGGATACTTCCAAACAAAGTGGATTGCACCATTGTAGTTTGTGTTTGCAAAGAGGGCATGATAAGAGAAAATGTCCAGCGAGAATCCGCTCGATTCGACAGTAGTTGTTTGTCTTCTTTACGTATTAGTTCCACGCTACTTTCTTTGAATTGGAGTTGATGTAATATTCAATGAATCAGTATTCAGTAAATTCATAATGTATTTACGACTTCAATTACTAATGACATAGATTTGGTCAAATGTGGCAAATCTCTTCAATTGCTTTAGTTGTTGCAAGTGTCCTTTGTGCACTGGATTGTGCAGACTTTGGTGCGTTGATGGTCGATTGTGTCCTGACCTCGGTGGACACGAGTTTATCTAATGTTAGAAAAATGCAAATATTCACAGAATGAATTGATAATCACCAATATAAATGCAGATTATATTCAATGTGTGTTTTGCCACATTTTGTTATGTGGGAAACAAATTTTTTTTAAATCTTTTTTCCAAAATCCATTACGTCGGTGAAGGCCCATTTTATGAATTCAATCATTTCTCGGACATTTACTACGTATTCGTATATGCTTAGTTCTTGTAAAAAGTTTGACTAATGTATTTCAAATCTACATAAAACTCTCTTCAAACCTCCGTACTTCTTTCCTGTCCAAATGATAACTCCTTTAAAGTGAAAGCACGTTTTTTCATGTCATACAGGTTGACGTGACAACACATTGACAATAACTTTAATGACATAGGTACCATGTGAATCTTTTCTCCTATGACAATAATGTCAAATGAATTACTAATCACCAATATAAATGCATGTCATATTTAATGCGTTGCCACATTTTGTTACGTCGTGAATTGTTTTTTTAGTTTCCAAACATTCATTACGTGAGGGAAGACCATTTTATCAATTCAATCATTTGTTTTAAATTTAGTACAAATTGGTAAATGCTTAGTTGTTCTAATGGATTTGAAATCTACTTAAAGCATGGGTTTTCATGTCATAATTTTGGCATGACAACGCGCTGACAATATCTTTAAACTCACAGGTACCATGTGTACCTTATCTCCTATCACAATAATGTGAAATGAATTACTAATCACCAATATAAATGCATGTAATATTCAATGCATAGCCACATTTTGTTAGGTGGTGAACTGTTTTTTAGTTATCAAGAAATTTTTCCAGGCAACCCTTTCTTTTTGTTTTCCCTAACTTGTTGCAGTTTGTATACCTGTGGTATACTGTCAGGTCGTATTCTAATTTTGTCAGCATATGTATGTACTATTGTCAAACATCTTGTTATCGGACATCGATTTCATATATGAAAACTTGTGCAGGTCTATGACTCATTTAGCAAAGGAGATCCCATTATTGACTCATCAGCATCGAGCTGATACGATATGGCGTCAGTCGGTATAAATTATTTACTTGTAATCGATATTTGAATACTACACAAACACTGTAGTTGTTACATAATATAATGTGAAACTGTAAATGTTAGTCCATGGATCATCCTATTTGGACATTTCAATGGTTTAGACAAATTTCCCTAACTGTAAACGTTAGTCCATAGAGAGAGAACAAAGAAGATTATATTAAATGGACCGCTAGCTTAACCAAAAAAAAAGGTTAAAAAGTTGATAATCATCGAGTTTAACAATTACCCCAAGTTCACGCTTATGATATTAATGACTAGAGTATCGAAGAAAGTTGATAATCATCGATTAGAGTTTAGAGTTTAGAACACAAACAATATCAATTATTGACAACGTGAGTATTTTAGATTGTTCGTTTACTTAAATAACTTTTAACTTATTTCATATTACAACAACTTGCATTAATATAGTTCGAGCGACATTTTTCATTTCAAAATAAAGGACTTTAAACTCTTCAAAATATATTCATTATATGTTATATTAGTCTGTAATATTTCATTGTATTCATTTGATCCCTAACTTATTTAATTCTTATCTCAATGATGAAATGACGGCTTAGTTATATTTTACGCCCTTCTAATTTAACTGAAAACCACATAAACCCCCTTTACAGTCTACAGTGAAGGGTACAACCCAACTTCGTTAACAAGTGTACCAAACATTCTAAAACTTATATTAGTTTTGATGGAGCCTTTTATTTCTATGTCATGACACTGCAAATCTGTGTCTGTATGTATTTATCTTTGTACATTTACACCACTTACGCACTATGCACCACTAAAATGTTGGTTATCTCACCCACTGGTTCAGTTAATAGAAGATGGGTTCATTATGAAATTTCAATTGTCATTTGTACAAGCATTATGTCTCTTACACACAATGTTGTCTTGTACAGGCGAAAGATCAGCCGAAATTGAAATGCCAACGATCTGATTCTGGCATATGGGACACCGCCTTGGACCATAGAGTCCTACGTTGCCTACTCCGTGCGGGGTTCTACGGGGTGTATCGGATTGGGCCTATTCGATTGGACCACCATCTCGTTACAACTCTCGTATAGAGGTGGCGCATAGAGACGCGCACATTTCATTTTCCTATTGGAGAGTCCACAGTTACATTACAAGATGTGGCTATTCTATTTGGCCTACCGGTTGACGGACACGCAATCACTGGAAAAGACCCAGGAAATAAGTTGGATGATTTGATAGCGCTATGTGTGGAGTTGTTAGGAGCCGCACCTACAGCAGAAGACTTCATAGGCTCATCGCTTAAGTTGAAATGGATATCAGAGCATTTCCGTCACCTTCCACATGATGCATCCGATGAGACGGTTCATCATTATGCTCGAGCCTATATTTTGTGGCTTATTGGGGGGGTACTCATCCCCGATAAGTCACAAAATATAGTCAAGATGATGTTTTTGCCACTACTTAGAGACTTTGACCGTATTCAGGAGTACAGCTGGGGTGGTGCCACATTGGCATGTTTGTACAGGATGTTGTGTCGGGCAACTAAGGCTGATACGAAGGAGATCGCTGGCCCACTAGTGTTGTTACAAGTGAGTTGCAATGACTTATAGTTTTATCTCATATTCTCAATTGCCATGTTTTCTAAAGTGCCTACTGTAATAAATTAATAATGGCATCATTCATTGTAGGTTTGGGCGTGGGAGAGATTGAGCAGGATTGCCCCTAGTCGGAAGTCGAACATTGCTGCTGGCGAGCGTGCCATAGGGGAGGGCAACCAGCTGTTACCACCTGGCCCGCGAGCTTGCAGGTGGAGGGTTCCCTTCAGCCATGAGGTGATATCGACTAATGTCGGTGTCATCTTCCGGGTCCAGTTCGACCGCATGGTGGAGAGGGAGGTTTGTAATTTGTTCATATGAATTTACCCATTTTTTGTTTGTCAACCTCCGTTGTACGAATAGATCTCTAAATTATTGCATTGCTATTGCAGTTCATATGGGAGCCTTACAGGACGGAGTATGACATCATGACCAACTTCCCATCGTATTGTACCATTGGTCGAGACATATGGATGGCGCGAGTGCCACTTATATGCTTCGATATCATTGACTGACATCTCCCCGACCGGGTGCTTAGACAATTTGGACGAGTTCAGAGTGTGCTTGATCACTTTGACGCCCACTTGGCTGTGCATTTTAGAGATAGGCGTGGCAAAATGGCCATTGATTGGGCAAAGGAATACCAGACATTTATTGGTGAGTGGAACAACCGACGCAACACCATTGTCCATGCAGAGAGGAGCAATGAAGTGCTTACATCTTTGGACCCATACATGTTATGGTTTCGCCGTCATACACGTCTAGTACTTAGTAATCCGAGTAACATTGCTGCCTTCGGATACCAAGGCGTCGGGGGTAGTTTAGAGGGATTGGTAAGTTCTTTATATTCTCCAAAACAACATTTGCTTAAGTTTGTGTGTGTTTGTTATTTGGCATTGATGGTTATGTAACACAGCTACCATTACATTACAGGTTCGTAGAGTTGCGAGGGCATATCACATGGCAAACGCTGCCCATATTACACGCGATACTAGAGAAAAATCGGATGCCATTGCCGAGATACGGGAGTTATTGTACGATGGTTTGCAACAGGCACACCGACGTGACCGACTAGATTTCGGCCACTTTGGCGAGGATCCTTATATGGGGGTAGATATTACAGTGACATCAATGCCGCACCCGAATATGCCATCCACTGAGCCATCGACATCAATGCCTCCACCGCATCCTACCGCACGTCATGCACATCAATTGGACTATTTCGATATGGAACACTTTGGTGAGGGGCCTTCCATGGGCCTGTCCCCTCATGGTCCATCTATAGCAATGCATACACCGCAGACTTCCCCACCTGAATGTACCAATTACACATCCCAGTTTGCCCCTGAGGTAGATCCTCTAATGTCTGAACATACTTCCACACACCATGGCCATATATTAGACCCCTCCTGGTCACCACCCCCATATAGGACAGCAGTTGGTACCCCGGTGACTCCCTTAGCACCACTGTCTACTACATGTCTGTCTACTATGATTCCCTCTGCGTCGACATTGACTGCACCCAACCCTTTCACAGTACCATCATCTCCTACCCCACCATCATCTCCTACAGCACATATAACCTTCACCTACCATGTTGATCCACTCATTACCCATGACTTCCACATTGACGGGGAGGGGGAGGGCCAGGTCCATGCACCTACCAGAGGGACAAGTAGGGGTAGAGGTTGTGGCGGCCGTCGTGGTGTAAGTAGAGGTCGAGGTCGAGGGCGAGGGCGAGGGCGACGCCAAGCAATAGACCATGACAATAATGCAGCGGATGATGGCGTTTCACAGCTTAGTGCTGTATGTGAAGGTGTTCCGGAGGTGGTATCAAATGATTGTACTGCAGCCATTGGTGATGTGCAGCCAGCTTCTACAGAAGCGAGCGAGGGAGTCGTACGTGCAGCAACGCAAGATATACTCAGAGTATATAGTAAGAGACCCAGGAGACAAACCCATGGAAGGGGTTGTGGAATAGGAGGAAAATTAGGACATTAGGAACAACCAACATTTGTAAGTATATGCAAACATCACCTACCAGGTTGTGTTTTCACTTGGATTAGTCTACATTGTTTAAATCAACATTAGTCTACATTGTTTAAGTTGTGGCTTGTTATATAGTTCTGGCTTTTGGCTTATCTTATCTTGTAATTGTGGCTTATTTTATAAGATTCTAGATGCTGATGCTGCTACTATTGTTGTTACTGTTTTGAAGGAAGGGGTAGCTGCTTGCTGTGTTGCTGGTTGCTGGTTGCTGGTTGCTTGCTGCTTCTTCATTCTGGTTGCTGCCGGCTGTGTGTTGCTGCTGCTGGCTTGGATCAGTGAGCTGATAATTGGGTATGAATTTTATGGTCTTAAAATAGCTTTGGATGTGTTGCAGCTCCCCACTATTAGCTAAAGAAGTCAATGAATTGATAGTTTAAGCACTAAATTGAAGCATGTTCTGAACATTTGGAATACCTATATTTTCTATTTGTTTAGCTACTTCATGCATAATTTGCTTATTGAAAGTGGCAACATTTTTCACTGCCTTTTGATGTTTGCAGTGACATGAAGACTGTGTAATTATTATAAGCTCTAAAGATAGCGACAACACAATTTCTGATGTGGAAAACGCACGCCGTCAAATAGCCAGTTTGATTCTCAAGGTGATGTAATTTCTCAATATGTAATAAAGTTGTGATGTATTTGATGTGCTCAATTACAATGATGTGATGGTTATCATTTTTTAAAATTGTTATGCACAGTTATCATAATCATACCCATGTTCATTAATGGTGTGAGTTTAACACATCATGCATAAGAAAGAAAATGCATATATTTTATCATGCAATCTGTAAAGGCCCCCAGTCAAAGTAATGAGTTTTCATGTATTTGCTAATTTTACAATATATGTGCCTCATGGTCCATCCATTGTAGCATCACAATGAACAAATGCATGTGATATGCACCTTGATTTCTTCTTTTTTCTTTTTCTTTTTCTTTTTCTTTCTGAATTTAAATTTATAATGTTTCTAATCTATTCAAATTTGAAACCTCTCCATATATATATATATATATATATATATATATATTTTTCCTGTTCTGTGAAACAAGAGGTTATATATTTATATACATTAGTTAATTTTTTCTTCTTTCAATTTACTACCATTAATGGGTAGTCAGTTGTTTTGGTTGAAATTGAATAGCCAAGCTGTCAACCCTAAATTAATTTTTTGTGCACTTGTAGGGTCAGAGCCAAATTTCTTACATCATGTTTGTGGAATATAATTTAATATTTCATGCGCTTTTAATTGAAATATACCTTATAATGTGGGGCTTTTTGAAATTTTTTGCCATCTCTGTGCTTTTGGCATTTTAAATGTTGTCTACCAATTAGGCCTCGTTTGGCAAGTTATTTTTTTAGCCAAAAAGTCACTAAAAAAACTAAAAAGCCAACCAGTAAAAAGGATCCCAACATAGTGCATTAAAGTGTTTCAAACTCTGTGATATTTTAATCCCCACCACATTGCTTCTCAATTTTTATATATTGACATACACTCATAGCATTCATCATATTGTTGCCAGCCTATATTTCTTGTCATAACTCAACTCTTGTTTGCTTGATTCTGTTGATTCTAAAAAATGTTACCTATGGATTGGTTTTATTTATCCATTTTGTGAGTCCATATATGGCTGATTAGAAGTTAAGTTGCTTACCTTGTCATGGTTGATTAATGGAAAAACATATTGTCTCTGCTCTCATATTTCTTGTCCTATGTTTTTTTTTTTTTTTTTCTGAGGCCTTTTGCACTTACATAGTCTTTAGAAGTGTTATAACAAGTTTGTTTGTTTATCTTATATGTTAATGAAAATGGTATGTACTGCCTTGTCAAATTGCTTGACTGAATTGTATTAGAGGTTAATTTACTAGTGAAATTCTTGTCTTATGCTACTAGTAATGTAAGAGTCATTGTCGAACCTTATGCTACTAATCCTGTAAAGCAAGAAGGTACTACGTCTTTATCCTGTTTGTGGCTGCTCAGATTAGTTACACAGTTCCTTTTCTTAATTTAAGTATAACCATTTAATACATTGTTTCTTGACCTAAATTGAATTTGGATACCTTTTTATGACAAGCAAAATGAATATGGTTGTATCCACATTACTTTATACTCCCCATGGAAAGAAAACATGGATTTGTTGGCAATTTTAAATATGTGGCTGTCTCATGGATTCTTCATTCAGCAAAACATGTTGTATAATTTTGAGATAGCATAGAGATTGTTGGAGCTTGAGAGACAGAGGTCATAGCTTCCGAAATATGCTTGTCCTTGGTGCAGGTATCATTCGCCAAACAAAAATAATTGGAAAAGTAATTTTGAGATAGCAAATGTTAGTATACGTTCCTAGAATAATACTGGAAGATTGCATTCAATCACTTATGAGAATAGTGAATGTGCATTTTTGTGCAATTATATACTCATTACGCTTTCTAGAGAGAGAGAGAGAGAGAGAGAGAGCTCTATCGATCCTCTTTTGCCAATTAGTTGACATCTCTTGGTAGCCAATTAGCTGTTTACTGCAAAACATAGGACTATCGTGGTGGCGGTGGTGGTGGTTGAAGAAGAAGAAGAAAATTATAATAAAAAGAATCTGTGCTCTTTTGCTTATTAGCTGTTTACATCTCCTGGTAACGATTGCAAAACATAGGTCTATGGTGGTGGTGCTGCTATTGTGATGATTTAACTTTCATAAGGATTTGTCCATTATTATTATTTAAGTTGGTTTTGTGTAGTTATTATTGTTGTATTTGATCACTTATGCAAGAATATGAATTGAGATTGTGACAGATATGTTTTTTGTGACATGTCATAAAGAATTCAATAAAAACAAGCTACTGATTTTTATATGTTTTACTTTTTGTTTATGTCTTTTGTTCTCTTTTCTTTTTCCCCCTTCCCGCATTGTATTTTTCCTACTTTCCAGTGTTTTTTGTTTAGTTACTCTTTTTGGCTGGTGTTATTCAAGGAAAAATACATGATATTTTGGGGTAGGAGATCATGATGAAAGGGTTGTGACTATGGAATAGGTGAAATGACATTTGTTGGGCTGCAATTTCTCCTAAGTGAACCATGATAGACATAGCATATTTTTGATCGTCCGAAATATGACAATGTTCTTTTGTATGAAGCGTAACTAAGGAACTCTATAGTGTAGTTGTAAGATTGCATGTTGCTCTGTCTTTCATTTTAGTTTGCTGATTGGTAGTCATGGATGATTTGGGTTGATATATATATCTATTATCCAAGCCGCTTTGATGCAAGCTAGGTATTCTTTACTGTTAACAAACCTTTAGTGAGCTCAGCTATACTATGTTTTTGATTCACATATTGCTTCCTTTGCAAAATTTGGGAGAACATTCTTCGGACCATAGCATTTCCCTCTGATTATATTGTGTTTGTCAATTAAATCTTGTATATACTAGTATAGTTGGAAGAAGTTGGTTCTTTTCCAAGTGTTTTTTCAGGTTGTTGGCAAATATTTCCACAGCCTTTTTTGGCTATGATTTTAATATAAAATTGAAAAAGAAAAAGAAAAAAAAGAGGGTTATATAGGTTGTGAATGCAACCAAATACACCAGAGGCCTTCTGTTTTTGTTGTGTTTTTGGTGTAATGCACATGTTTTTCTAGGGCATTATTTCTGCAATGAATGACACACATCTGGAGCTTTTGGCACTTTTGGATTATTATTATTATTATTTTAAAGTGTATCTGAGCAATTCCATTCTATTTTCTGGTGGCATCAATGTGAGTTACATTCCCCTTTCACCAATTGGTGTTGTAATTTCAATTTCATATTCAAAGATAGAATTTGTTAAGAACATTAACATGTAAAAAAAGTGATGATCACGAGCCCACGGTATTGGCCCATTATAGCAGCATCTAGATTGGCAAAATTTTGGCTCATGACCAATTTAGTAAGAACCCACTAGTTTGCAATTGCATCGCGATTGATCATGATCATGATCTTACTCATTCCCTCGAACTGTACACTGACAGAATTGAATGTGCAGCAACACTGAAGATAGAATTATAGCAGAAAAGGTTGAGGAAGGTAATCTAGGTACTGAGGGGAATATATTGCATTGATGGTTTGATTTCTCATTTTTTTCCACATGATTGAAATTAAGGAATGTAATCTCATTTTTTCCACCGTTCAAATGCCACGGCCAGCTTTCCCGTGACAAATAGGACCTGTGACAATAGACGGAATGTAATTAGCACGTGTATGTTGGAAGTTAAAGCCGAAAACGCCTTAAACTCAACTGAAAAAGGGCGTTAAGAGGGCGAAACTCTGAAACAGCCCCCGCACCACCGTTCGGATGTCACGGCCACCTTCCCTATGACAAATAGGACCTGTCAAAATAGACAGAATTTAATTAGCCCGTGTAGGCTGGGAGTTAGAGCCGAAAACGCCTTCAAGTTAACCGAAAAAGGGCGTTAAAGGGGCAAAACTGCGGAACAGCCTCTGAACCACCGTTCAAATGTCACGGCCAGCTTTCCCGTGACAAATAGGACCTGTGACAATAGACGGAATGTAATTAGCACGTGTATGTTGGAAGTTAGAGCCGAACACGCCTTAAACTTAACCGAAAATTGGCGTTAAAGGGGCGAAACTGCAAAACAGCCCCCGAACCACGTTACGGAAGTCACGGCTACATTGCCTGTGACAAATAGGACCTGTGACAACAGACAAAATGTAATTAGCACGAGTAGGTTGGGAGTTAGAGCTGAAAATGTATTAAACTTAATCGAAAAATGGCGTTAAGGGTGCGAAAAAGCAAAAATGGCGTTAAGAGTGCGAAAAAGCTAATTGATAAACTCACGTTGTTGCTGTATAATTGATATTGTGTGTTATATCCTCATAAATCGTTATTTGCCTATTTTAGTTGAAATAACAATATGTTAAGCTAAAAGGAATCATTGACTAATTTTTATTAATATAGTCTTGCTATATCAATTGGTACATTCGTTGTGTTATTCATCTAAATTCATTTGAGCTAGTTATCTAATTTTTTCCTTCTCCATAAGCTAAATTACTTGTTAAATAAATTGAACCATATTCTGTTTAAACAAACATCATGCTCTGCATTTTTTATTACTTACCTCACTGGTTTTTGTTGCAGATTGATAATGTTGGCATGGATACAGTGATGTTTTTGGGCCAGATTGATGATGTTTGCATGGGCGCAATTTACATTATATTTTTTGTTTATGGAAAACATGTACAGCTGATATGTTTTGTTATTAAGTTTTTTTTTTTTTTTTTTTTTTTTTTAAGTTTGAATTGTAATTGTTGGTTCGGATAGTATATGTATTTGTTAGATTATACTATATTTATGGATTTTTATTTTCTTTGATATGTACGGTTAGTAGTTAAGTTGTGTATATGGTTGAAAATTGAATACTACAGGTTGTGGAGAAATATTTTTATTGAATGGTTGAGAATTGAATGAATGAATGGATGGATGAATAATTTTGTATATGCACAGGTTATAGGTGAGAAATAATTGAATGAATAATTGAATGAAATCATTTTGAATGAATAATTGAATGAAATAGTTTTGTATATGCACAGGTTACAGGTGAGAAATAATTTTGGATGAATAATAGAGTGAATGAATGGTTGTGGAGAAATAATTTTGTTAATGTGGTTCTTATATGAATTCACCTTGTGTAGGTTTTACTTACTACCACAATGATTCTGGCTTGCCTACGACCACATTGGCCCTGACAGATAATTGTTCGAAGGGAACGACCATATGTCAAATTTTAGGGTTTAATGTTAAGGGCTGGTGTGGACGGCTTGTGTTTTCACCATCTCAATGCCTGATATTTCCTGTTTCTAAGCCTTTCTTTCGTTATCAGTATGACTATATACTTCAGTTAGCTTTTTCTTCATGTCTGGCAACCAAGTTTCAAATTTATTTTGCATTTCTTCTCAGGTGTTGTCCCTGTATTTGATCCCATTTTTGTCCCTCAAGATGTCAACACATTTGATGCTGAAGCACCAAACATTGCAATGCCGAGTCTGTCACCTGCTCAATCTAACAAACCATCTTTGCTTACTCTTCTTGGTCAGCCTTTAGGTTCTTCTCTTTCGGGGCCATCAAGTCTCAGCCCTCCCCCCAAAATTTTACAAGGAAACATCATGACAAATTCAATTGTTGAGGTATTCAAGCAGGCTGCAGTGCGCCTTTAGGATGATCTTCTCAATGTTTTGAAGTCCAAGGATTTTCATGATCATGAGTCTATGATCCTAGAGGCCTGTTTCATTTTTTGTGCTCTAGATGCTATGTTTCTTGATTCTCAACCCTTTAAAGAACAAGTGGAGGAATTTATTGGTTGTGCAGCATGACTTGCTGAAGTAGAATTGTCTATTGACAATTTTGTGTATAATGATAAAGACTTGTTCCTTTCTTTATGGTTGCACCTCTTATTTTTCTTGAGCTCTTTTATTCTGGTTTTTATGTTGAGCAGTGACTTTCAAATCCCTTGTAAGACCAATCCAATCCAATCTTTGTAAGACCAATCCAATCCAATCCGATCTCTCATTTCCAATTTCAAATTCAAACTTTTTTTGAATTCTCAGATCATTTTCACCAGGAATTACAAGAGGAAGAGGAAATCAGCCTTGAGAAAACATTGCTATATATAGCACATGTAATTTCAAGTCTGATTTAATAGGGTTTTTGTTTTGAGTAGTTGTTGTTGTTAAGGGTAGTTTATATTTTATTGAACTAGTAGGGTTAAGTGTGTTGGATTGAAGAAGTTTTGTTAGGCTGAATAGAGAAAATTAGGGTTAGGGTTTATGATGGAAGATTGATTGATAATGGTGCGGCTGTTGGGATTGACTGGGCAATTTCCCTGTTTGGGGCATTTTGAATATTTTAGTCCGACTTATAGGTTGTGTTTTCTACTTTATTCCCAGTATAGGGTGAAACGGGTTCACCAAAATCGTTTTCATTAAAACGGCATTGGCAAAACCATTTTTGATAGCTCAGTCAAAAAGCTTACCTTAACTGGGGGTCCTCAAATAGTGACCTCTACGTAAAGAATTTCAATCTCCATCAGGAAAGAAGAAAGAGTCACCTCCTAATTCCTAGAAGTCTAGTGAAAATGATGACTCTAGTAAGGAATGGGGGGGGGAGGGTTGACAGAAAACTAAACTTGGGGGCTGGACAATCAACCTCAAAGCCAAGTGGTTGGTCCAATTGGGGGACTACTAAAGTTCAGACAGATGAACTACCGCCTTCAACAACACAGAAAACAGAACAGGTAGCTCAGTCAAAAGCTTCCCTTAACTGGGGCTCGTCAAATAGTGACCTCTACATAAAGAATTTCAATCTCCATCAGGAAATAAAAAAGAGTCACCTTCAAATTCCTAGAAGTCCAGTCAAAATGATGACTCTAGTAACGAATGGGGGGTTGACAGAAAACTAAACTTGGGGGCTGAACAAACAAGCTCAAAGCGAAGTGGTTGGTCCAATTGGGGGACTACTAAAGTTCAGACAGACGAACTACTGCCTTCAACAACACAGAAAACAGAACAGGTAGCTTAGTCAAAAGCTTCCCTTAACTGGGGTTCCTCAAATAGTGACCTCTATGTAAAGAATTTCAATCTCCATTAGGAAAGAAGAAAGAGTCACCTTCCAATTCCTGGAAGTCCAGTTAAAATGATGACTCTAGTAAGGAATGGGAGGGTTGACAGAAAGCTAAACTTGGGGTTAACCTGAAATTTATGAAATCACTACATTTATAAGTACACAAATCCATTCATTGAAGTATTTGTACAATTACTTGAACTTTTCAAAAACAATTGAACTATCTCCCTTCATTGATAAGTCATGGATAAGCATTACAAATCCATTAAAACATAAATGGTTTGGTCATTCATCTAAACAATTTCATTCATTATCATCATCATCTGATATCTCAATATCATATTCATACATAACATCCATGCTCCAGGTGAAGTACTGGTGTGCATCATCCATTAACCCATCTTCGGCACGCTCATTTGCGGTCTTCATTAGTGAGGACCTTTGCAAAAGTTGGGTCATGCGATTAACTTCGTCGCGGATATGATGCAATGCCCTTTGTAACAACTGCGGAGTGTCAGTTGGCATACGCATGGCTAACCGGCGAGGAAATTTAATATTAATTTCACGACATAACTCAACGAGAACATTTGCTCGAGTTATGCGAAATTCCCACTCAACTCTCATGGTATTGACGGTGGCACGTGAGTAACGCAAATTTGGATTAAGTGGGTACTGAAATTCATCTCCATCTGCAACCCAATAGCGACCCATTGCTGAATACAGATCAACCACTGTATATGTCATGATGATATCGCTCGAAATAGCTGTAAAACTTTTGTTGTGGTATGATGCGATATTTATACAATATATACACATGGTAGCTGTATGTATGAAATTATTGTAAACAACTATGCATCAGAGTTGTCACGTCAATATTTATGACCTGAACAACTATGCATCAACTTGATAGGAGTTGTTACTTCGACTTTTATTTACTACTCAGTGCATATCTAAAGGTTTTAAGCAAAGTTTAAATCCACTTGAAAATTTAATTTAATTTTTCCGCTTACAAATATAATTCAATTTATTTTGCCTTGACAACATATTTAATTTCATTTTTTACCTTACATATTTCATTTAATTTCATTGGAGAAATTTGACCAATTTAATTTGAAGTTAATTATGTGTTGATTTAAGTCGGTGTTGTTCTTGTTTGTAACACTTTCAAGTTCTGTTCATCGAAAAACCCATTCATTCTAACTCTACTACAAATTAATCTTCAATACATTCTAACTGTATGATATTTCATGTTCAACATTTATGAATCTATTTGGGGATGCATAGGGTGGCTTTTTAAACACAAAGGGTCTAATTGTTTTGTTATTTTGTTCTGACACCCCCTCAAAATTTTTATGAATTGCATAATTCACATGGGCACAGTAGGTGTGGTACGATAATAAATTGTAGCTCGGCACAGTGATACGTCCAACATTTCTCAGTGATACTCGCCAGTGACTTGAACAGATGTAATAATTTGGATGCTTTGTTTTTTCCTTAGCTTATGTGACTTTGTGCAGCGATGCAGTGATGCATATGACTTTGTTCAGTGATGCAGTGATGCATGTCACTTTATACAATGATGCAGTAATGCATGTGACTTTCTGACTTTGCCATGCATGTGACTTTTTTCCTCACATTACGTGATGCATGTGACTTTGTGCAGCGCAACGTACATGCTTTGTTTTTTCCTCACCTTTCAGAATTCATGTAAGTCACATTAATACGACCACATGGCAATAGTGTTGATAAACAATTATGTGATGGACTGAAGGCAGTGAAGTGTAATTTACCGAATATAAAAAGAAGCAGAAAATACTACTCAACACACAAAGTCACGGGTACTTAGGAGTGCATGAAATGAATAACATAAAATAATATCACGGGTATCACTTCTTCCATAGTGCCCCATCATGCATTATCATCACTAGATCATCTCTAGTTAACCCCCACTATGATGTCTATAAATAGCGATACCTCCAGTATGATGTTTGTTCTAGTAATATATCTACAATTACTATTATTATTTGTTGGTTTATTTTATGAACAATGTCTTCAAGAGGTGCAGGAAGTTCACGCCGGCAAAGAAATCTGAAAGTGTGGCTGCTACCTCCATTTACTTATGACTACAAGAGCGAAAAGTACTCGAGTCCGAAGGATTATTATGCTGGTATCTGAGCAGAATGGGCGTTCAGGGTAACGGAGCAAGAAGGATTGTCTAATGATCTACGTAACTTTGGGGCACCGGTACCTCATCGTCGTTCATTGACCATGGCTAGACGAAATGTGAGTGACTATGAAAAAGCAGTTAGCAGAATTAAGAAGGAGAACAACAGAATGTTGATGCGAAGATGTCGACATTTCATGCTTCAGCTAGCCACTGAAATGGCAGAAGCAAGCAATAGAGATTTGACAGTGATTGAGCGAAATAATGTCTTAAACAATGAAAAATATCTTTGTGACTACTACATGTCAGATGAGGAATGAGAAATCAAACACCTTTATCTTTCATATATGTTTGTATGTTGTGTCGTATCTTCGTTATTGGAGTGTAAGACAATGTTGTTGTTCATCTAACGTATGGATATATTTCAGATTTATACCAGTTCTAATGACGCTGATTTTATATTTTTCTTACGTTTCTTACATTTTTTACAAGTATAGTTTCTTACATTTCTAGTACCTGTCTTTTTTCCAAAAAAATAAAAAACTAGACTTGTAACCAGTTCTAATGACGCTGAATTTATATTTTTCGGATTTATACCCAAAGAGAACAACACTTCCAAAATTACTGTGTAACACCAGTTTTCTGGACAAATTTGAATGCACCAATTTTCAGGATAGATTTCAATGCACCATGATATTCACAAACTTGGGTGGCCAAGTACTCCTACCTAACCCACGTTTCACTCACAAGATCCACCATTATTTTAAAGTTCATTTCAAAAGTTAAGATTGTAAATGTTTCCCAAAATATTACAAATTGAATATTCAAAAGTTGATTTTAAAATAATTCGAAATGACAACAAAAATTCAAATAGTCATACTTTTCAATGAAATACAAATAGTTGGTCGTAACAACGAATGATGCATAGCTAAGTGAAACACAACATTGCCTACATATGCTTCATTTTTTATTACAGTGACAACTCATCTCTTATTGATATATGTGGGATTCTCAATTCAGAAACTCACATGGCAACAGTGAATTCACTAATTTACCTTACAGTGAGCATGTCCTTATTTTGTCCGTATATGCAGATGGATTGTCAAGTCATGTGACTTGGTGGACAGGCTTTGGGTTTCTCGATTTTTTGCTCGATTTTTTATTGCAGTGACAATTCATCTCTTATTGATATATGTGGGATTCTCAATTCAAAAAGTCACATGGCAACAATGAATTCACTGATTTACGTTACAGTGAGCATGCCCTTATTTTGTCGGTATATGCAGATGGATTGTCAAGTCATGTGACTTGGTGCACAGGCTTTGGGTTTCTCAATTTTTTGCTCGATTTTTTTATTACAGTGACAACTCATCTCGTATTGATATATGTGGGATTTTTAATTCAGAAAGTCACATGGCAACAATGAATTCATTGATTTACCTTACAGTGAGCATGCCCTTATTTTGTCCGTATATGCAGATGGATTGTCAAGTCATGTGACTTGGTGCACAAGCTTTGGGTTTCTCAATTTTTTGCTCGATTTTTTATTGCAGTGACAACTCATCTCGTATTAATATATGTGGGATTCTCAATTTAGAAAGTCACATGGCAACAATGAATTCACTGATTTATGTTACAGTGAGCATGCCCTTATTTTGTCGGTATATGCAGATGGATTGTCAAGTCATGTGACTTGGTGCATAGGCTTTGGGTTTCTCAATTTTTTGCTCGATTTTTTTATTCCAGTGACAACTCATCTCGTATTGATATATGTGGGATTCTCAATTCAGAAAGTCACATGGCAACAATGAATTCACTGATTTACCTTACAGTGAGCATGCCCTTATTTTGTCCATATATGCAGATGGATTGTCAAGTCATGTGACTTGGTACACAGGCTTTGGATTTCTCAATTTTTTGCTCGATTTTTTTATTATAGTGACAACTCATCTCGTATTGATATATGTGGGATTCTCAATTCAGAAAGTCACATGGCAACAATGAATTCACTGATTTACCTTACAGTGAGCATGCCCTTATTTTGTCCGTATATGCAGATGGATTGTTAAGTCATGTGACTTGGTGCACAGGCTTTGGTTTTCTCAATTTTTTGCTCGATTTTTTTATTATAGTGACAACTCATCTCTTATTGATATATGTGGGATTCTCAATTCAGAAAGTGACATGGCAACAATGAATTCACTGATTTACCTTACAGTGAGCATGCCCTTATTTTGTCCGTATATGCAGATGGATTGTCAAGTCATGTCACTTGGTGCACAAGTTTTGGTTTTCTCAATTTTTTGCTCGATTTTTTAATTACAGTGACAACTCATCTCTTATTGATATATGTGGGATTCTCAATTCAGAAAGTCACATGGCAACAGTGAATTCATTGATTTACCTTACAGTGAGCATGCCCTTACTTTGTTGGTATATACAAATGGATTGTCAAGTCACGTGACTTGGTACATAGTATTTGCTTTACTCTATTTTTTCATTCTAGTGACAACTCATACCTTGTTCGTATTTGTGGGATTGTCATGCAGAGGCATCTTTCTAAAGCCGTTCATAACCAACTATATAAACGACTAAAGGTGAAGACACAACCTTACAACTCATTTCACCCTACAAAATTATCATTCATTTGTTTTAAAAAATTAGCATGGCTACATGGTTCATGGGAGGGAGTGGGAATCGCAGAGGAGGTAGGAACTTGCAAAGGGGTGACAGTTCACGACGAGGAGGGGGAAGGGGAAGTGGCGATGCTGACGATGAAACACCATTTACTTTGTTAGATGCCTCTTGTGCTTATCATGATAGGTTTGGGAAGCGACATTTTGTCATGCCCAAGTACTATCGAGATCCATGTGGTTTGGTGGAGGATCTATCAGATAATCAAACAGGATATGGTTTAGCAAACGCTAGACTTTTGAAGTGGCCCGCACTATTTATAGAGCGAGTGCAAATGGAAAGATTATGTCGGAAAAATCGATTGAAGGTGCCAAAAGCACGTTTTGTTGAGATCCAAAAGGAAGATCCTGATAATGTTGATCGATTATGTGAAAGACTACAACGTGAGATTTCTCAAATGGGTCGTAGGTTAGCCCGCGATATGCAGCTACACGTAGTTAAGAAGGATGCCCAGAAGAACAGAACAGAACCAAATGTTGCGGCTATCAAGGGTATCATGGAGGATCCTGAACTTGTCTCTGACGCTGAGCTTTCGGATTATTCAGACTCTGAGCCACCTGCCGATTTAAGCGTGAATTAGGTGTTAATGTCTACACTTCGGCAATATAACAACTTGCATTAATATGTAATGTCTGTGTTAGACTAATGTTTCCGTAATGAGTTTGTCAGATTGTCTGCCTAATATTTGTCTATCTAACTGTTATGTTTATGTATTATGTGTTCAGTTCAGGGTGTTTAGGATGTATGTATTGTGTGTTCAGTTCAGGGTGTCTAGGATGTATGTATTGTGTGTTCAGTTCATGGTGTCCAGAATGTATTTTTGTGGGAGACTTATGTCTGTACTACCTATGTAATTGAAAACTGTTACATTTGCAACTTCAGTTATGTTGTTTTCATGTATGTATGAGTATTTAGTAAATTAGTGACTTCTTATATTATGTATTAAGTTTTATTACAAAAATATTGACAAAATTTATTTTAGGAGAAATACACATTCTCTTAATTAGTTCATATTCTCAATCGTGAGAACCCAATAATGTAACCATTATTCATTGAATATAACAAATAACGTTCTCATTTTTACAAAAAACTACACTAACAATAGCGCTTTCTGAATTTTAAAAAAAATTATGTTAAAGGCGTGGTTTGCAACCATGCTTTCTTAATTAAAAGCGTGATTTCTAATAGCACTTTCAATGTTCATCAAATTTTCGGCCCCAAACAGTGAAAGCGTGTTTTGTAATACCGCTTTAGCCTAGTTTGAGAATTTCGTCCAAACTAGGCCTAGTTTGGGAATTAAGATGATAATTTGGCTTGATATGGAAAAAGCCTCGAAATATAGTGCACATTAAAAAAATAAATAAATATTTAAAACATAAAATATTTATTCTCACTCCAGGGTGGGTTTTGTAAACACTTTGAAATTTTGAAAATTTTTGAAAAGTGATTTTGGAATTTTTTTTTCAAAAAATTTGAACTACAACAAATTTTTAAAAAATTTCTCAAAAAATATATCTTGAGATACAAACCAAACAAGCCCTAATTTTCAGTTTTCTAAATTAAGTTTTTTGAAAACTGAGTTTTTTGTTTTTAGTGAATATTTTTAAAGTTTTAAGCATTTTTTTTTTACTTTTTTAGATGCATTTTACTTAGATGTGTTTAAAAAGTAAAATATTTGTAAAAAAATATTTTCAAAAATTAATAAACATACAAAAATATGAAAAATGTAATGAATTTTCGTTTTTTTTTGTTTGTATTTTTGATATTTAGTGTATTTATGCTAGGTATGTTTAAAAACTTAAAATATTAAAAAATTCAACAAAAACAAAAAACTACAAAAAAATAAGAAAATAGAATTTTCTAAAAAATGTTTTAAAAAACTCAAAGCAAGCATTACGTTTTAATTTTTATTGTTATTTGTGCTGTAATTTTCTAAAGAAACCCATCTTTGAATGCATTGAAATTGCTGCTCTCATACTCATCTTTTCATTTCCAAATCCAACCTTCCCACATGAGAAAAAATAATTAAAAAAAAAAATTTCTAAAACCATTTTTTATTAAAAATATTTGTGGTCAAAAAATATTTATGTTGAAAATATAAATTAAAAAAAATTAATGTAAAAATGACTTTTTTAAAACCACTTTTTATTAAAAATATTTTTTGGTAAAAAATATTTAAGTTGAAAATATAAATTAAAAAAAATTAAAATTAATGTAAAACCGGTTTTAGCAAAACCGTTTTCTAAAACGACATTTCTAAAACCGTTTTTTATTAAAAAAATATTTTTGGTCATAAAATATTTATTTAAAAAAAATTAATGTAAAAACGACTTTTCTAAAGCCGTTTTTTATTAAAAAATATTTTTGGTCATAAAATATTTATTTAAAAAAATTAATGCAAAAACGGCTTTTCTAAAACCAGTTTTTATTAAAAAAAAATTGGAACAAAAAATATTTATGTTGAAAATATAAATTAAAAAAAAATTAATGTGAAAATGGTTTTACCAAAACCGTTTTTAATTAATTCAGAATTAATTAAAAATTAAATAAAACCGGCTTTTCTAAAGCCGTTTTCTGTATTCAAAATTTATTATTATTTTAATCACAAAATACGATTTTTCAAAAATCATTTTCTGAAAAACGACTTTTCTAATGCCGTTTTACCCTATAATAGGAATGAGTCATGATAGAGACCCCTTTAATCACAACCTCACAACCCCACAGATACGGGGCGGGTGGTGATTGGAGGTGTAGGAAAAAAAGAAAAAAGAAAAAAAAAAAAAAATATAACCAGAGAGAGAGAGAGAGGGAGTCAAAGGAGATGGGAGAAAATAGGGTATGAAATATTTTTGTAATAGGAATAAAGTTAAAAACGCATCCTAAAATGTTCAAAACGCCACAATCAGAGAAAAACGCCCCTCCATAAAATCCCCTACTACTCTCTCTCTCTCTCTCTCTATTTCCCGCTTGAAAGACCCTCCGAATGTCCAGAGGTTTAGGGTTTCTAATTCATAGTTTTGATCCTCAGTAACCTGTATAATCTCTCTACACTTTCGATTAACTTATAGGGAAACAATCAGTAACAATCATAGAAATGGCGGCTTTCAGTGCACTCTCGCTATGCCCCCACAATTTATCTTGTCGACCAAACCCTAACAGGCGTCGCTTTTTGTGCTCTCTCGCCTCTCCTTCTTCAATAGGTAAGCAGTCTTCGAGCTTTTCCTGTGAAAGTGGAGAGTTTTATCTCTGAGTTAATGTTCGTTTCTTTTTTCTTTCTGGCATGTTTTTTCCGATTAACCAAACAGGGGATATAGCTCGTTAATGTATTGGATTATGATGTGAGACGTACTATTTGTGTTGTTTATTGATAGCTAATTAATTGGATGAATGAGATTTTCTATTGCATATGGCTCTCTTTGCAAACAAGTGATTTATGACATGTTTGTAATCGGTAGATTAGGGCACTTAAATCTTCTATTCATACTAAAAAATGTATTTTTGCTATTCATACTAAAAAATGTATTTTTGCTATTCATACTAAAAAATGTATTTTTGCAAGTTGTTGTAGAGCCTTATAATTGAAATCAGAAATTCATGATTGAAGCTTTGGTTCATTGTAGCATGACTTTAACAAATTATGTTCTGGTTTCATGTTTGCTTAAAGCAAATGCCAGAGTTAAAAATCACTTCATCCTCTGGGTTGTTGCCAAGAAAAAAAGGGGGACAAGAAATGGAAACAAAATCTTTATCTTATGCCTGTTTTTGGGTTTCCAAGAAATGAAAAACTTCAATCTGCCCAAGCTAATTGTTGGTCTAGGTTCACTTGACTGGGGTTATATTGTCTAGGTCGTAAGCAATAAAATTTTTAGCATTTTAGAAGTTTTAAAGCTACAGGACATATTTTATCTTAGTTTTTGTTTGTAGAATGCAAAAGATAAGTTTACCCAAATCATAAATTGTCTTCTGCAATAAACGTTTTTCTTATTCTTTCGATGTACATTTCTGCCTGTTGCAATCCCTCTTGTTTACTTTTGTTAAAATCCAACCTTATCAATTGTTTTGTTTTGTTTTGTTGTCTTTGTTATATTTATTTCTGAAATACATGAATGTGATACTGTTGGTCCATTGTAGGTACACGTGGACCTAAAGTACCCCGTAAAAAATCAGGAAGATTGGAAGGGGCTGGAAAAAGTATGGAAGATTCTGTTCAGCGTAAGATGTGACAGTTTTATGAAGAGTCTGATGGTCCACCTCTCCGTGTCCTTCCAATTGGAGGCCTGGGTGAAATTGGGATGAATTGCATGCTTGTTGGGAATTATGATCGTTGTATTTTGATTGATGCTGGTGTTATGTTTCCGGAGTAAGTCTTCACAAACTGGTCTGATTTACATTTATTTAACAAGTTGTAGCTTGGTGATCATCATGCTTCGTTCCTGTCATCTGAAGGTTTTTGTTTTCTTGGGGTCTTACCGAAGTATATGCTCAATTGTGTAATTTCATCTGTGCTACATCTTTTCCTGCTGCTCTGGATTCTCTGCTGCAAGTAGAGGATCTAATTGTATTAATCAAATTTGCTTCATAAAATTATTTTTCCAGCGTGGAAAACTCTGGCAGGCATGAACTTTTTCTAAATGATTTTATAATTATTTGTCACCTGAAACCATGTGACAACGCTGCACATCCACACGAGCGAGCATGCAAGGCTAGAGTAAATCCAAACAATCTTGTACCACAATAATCAGGGGAATAAAATAAATATTCAATTATAAGGTTCTAAAATCCACCCAAAAAAAAAAAAACTACAATAAATCTTAAACATTTAGAAACTTGCACCAAAATCCCCTAGTATTCCATTAACAAAATTTGTAATCTAAAATAAATTAAAATCAAACTCCTACACTCAGCACTCCCACAAGCAAAACCTACGCAACTCTGCTCCTCTGAATTTGACAAAACCATAATAAAAGAAGGGTGAGCTCAACAATCTAACAAATGACCAACTATCAGTACTAGTTGGATCAAGCATATAGAAAATAGTCGATAAGCAAGGAAATATTGTTTCTAACAATTCGATGAAGGAGCAATTTATTTCCAAGGTAGACACCTAGCTAAAATTAACATAGAGTAATGTCACAATTTATTTGAAAAGAAAAGTAATCCAATAAAAAGTCATTTGTTCAAGACAATGGTTTGATATCCAATAGTACAATAATTCAATAAACAAAACCCAAGTCTCAAAAGACTATGGCCACATTAGTCCGTGACAAGATCCAAAACCACACATAGGCCTTTGGTAAAAGCCCCAGTAGAAACTAGTTTTTATGCCAATAAATAACCTCCATTGGCTAGAGGTCCAAATCATAGTTAGACTGGAGTCATGTTTGCAATTCAAACAAGAAATAAAATATTCAATGTCTTTGGAATAACATTTTGATAAAATTTGTTCGAATTGTTTCACAAAATATATCTGATTTATTTGCACAATTCATATTCGATGTTATTTCATAGTTGATTCGTAATTTTCTTTAAAGAACACAAGTGAGTGATAAAATATATATTTTTCTTTTTGCAATACACGAAACATATAGGGCTTGTTTGATTTGTTTTTGGGAGAGTTGTTTTTGAAAAAAAATTTGGAGAGAGAGTTTAGAATTTTTTTTGGTTTGTTTGCTTGTATATTTTTAAAATAGTTTTGGAGTTTGGGATGATTTGATATTTTGTTGTAATTGAGTAGATGTGTGTGAGAGAAAAAGTGATTGAGAAGGAGAGAGGAGAGATAAAAAGTGATTGATTGATGTGTAAGAGAGAGAGTGATTTTGGAAATTTTTTGAGAAAAATCACAAACCAAACAAAATTTTCAATTTTTTTTTTCAAAAACAACTCTCCCAAAAACAAACCAAACAAGCCCATAATTTTTAAATGATACAATAGGAATGAAAACAAACCAATGGTGATAGAGGGTTATTAAACCTCAAACGATAAAAGAATATTTCAAAATCTAACTCCAAAATACCAAGATCCACTTCAATCACGCAATCCTAATAAATATTACACCACATAAGTAAATATAATTATCATCTTATTTAACTCCCATTAATTAAACCATAGTACTGTAATTCTAAAATAACCAGTCACCACCCTTGATATGAATTCTAGAATCATTCAATAGTTTCATTCGGCAACTGCAATCTCCATTCAATTGTTTCTTTTTTTAACCATCCTAAATTCCACTGAATAGTTTATATTGTCAACCCTATCTAATGGACCCTCATGCTGACCACTACTCATGGTTCAATTCACCCCCAAAATCCAAATACAAATTAAATTCATGAGTGAAATCCAAGATTCATGCATAGGGAACTTTACCTTAAATTAAAATCAACTCAACTTCAAGTATTCCATAAAATTTTATGAATATTATTCTCAATGAAACGCTAGGTCTACATATTCCATGTACTCATGATTACAACATGGAGAAGTTGAGAGTCTAAGGTTTACCTTCAAATGATTTTAGCATTAATTGATTCCTTGAATCGCTTCGTTTTTATGGCCTCCTTCAATAGAATATGTAAAAGTGGAGAATGTAAATATGATGTCTTATATGTATAAACTAGGAGGGTTTTCTTATATCTATCTCTTTTCTTCATAAATCTTCAAAAATTATCTTATTTGCTAAGAGGAGGCCCCTCCACAAAAAATAATATATAACCTCAATATAACCATAATGAACCCTTTTTTGGATATAAAATTGTTAGTACTAGTGAGATTTTCTAATGTTATTATTGCTTATTTAGATTCCTCCCCTTCTTTTTGATACACCGACTTTTGATCACATGTGGACACGTATTTCAGCTATGATGAGCTTGGTGTCCAGAAAATTATACCTGATACCACCTTTATAAGAAAATGGAGTCACAAAATTGAAGCAGCTGTCATAACACACGGTCACGAGGATCACATTGGTGCGTTGCCTTGGGTAAATTTTCTTTTCTACCACTTTATTATGTTGGCAATGCATTAAACGTTTGTGCATAATACATTGTGTTTTTCTTGGATTATTAGATGTTGAAGACACTGATTCACTTGTGTTTTGAATAGAGAAGTTGAGAATACACCATTCAAGGGGTTCATATATTAATTACTTGCTACATTGATGATTTATTTGATGGGGTCAAAAAACAATCTGTGAAAAGTACCTATATGATCATTAGCTGCTCTATATTTTGATGCAGAACTCAATGAGTTTTGATGTAGGATGACATTACAGTGAAGCAAATAGCTGATAACTATCCATTAGTATGTTCACCACATATACAAGTTCAGTTGGCAGACAAAGCATTTTGTTCCTTGTTTCCATGTAGTGCAACTGAATGTTAAATTTTTGCTAGAGAAATCATTAGTAATCAAAAAGTAACATTGATTCTCTAAGAAATATATTTAATTTTGATCCACTTTAACATTCATAACAAGTTTTGATAGTGTTGTTGGCAAATAAATATTTTGTAGGGTAGTTGAACTAAGTTTTAGGTTGAACAACCTTTCATATTAAGTGTGTGCACCACATGTATAATTTAGATGGACAAACGAAAAAAGCATTTCATTACCACCAAGGGTGGTAGCCTAATGGATGGGAGATCACTCCCACTGGTTTTGGTGAGCATGTTGCTCTGGGTTTAAATATTCGTAGGTATAATGTGATTCTCATCCTCCTTCGCTCTGTGCTTCGACTCTCTAGGACCCTAGTGGGGCTATGAGTTAGGCTATGTCTCACCCCTCTTGGTAGGGTCCCCAGCGGGTAGGTGGTCCTATGGTCCTCTAGGTTGGTCGCTCCTTCTTTCCTTCTTGAATCAAGCAAATAAATTTCATTTCTTTGTTTCCATACCAATGTTATTAAAAGCGCACCTAGGCACAAGGCCCAGCCATGCCCACCCCCTGCGCCTTGCAATGGTCAAGGCGAGGCGACTTCACTAAGGCGCGATTAAAGCATGCGATTGGAACAAGGCGCGATTAAGCCCAAGGCGCAGGCCTTGAGTTTTTTTTTTGTTTTTTATATTTGAATTGGACCATTGAAATTACTTGGGTCAACTACAGCATATCATATCCTTCAAATATACATGCTAATATTGTCGATTTAGCCCCAAATCAACAAACGACAGAAGAAAAAACAAGCCCTAATCCAAAGCTCCAAAAAAGTCGAACTCGTCATCCAGTCCAGGAGCTTTGAATGTGCATGTATGTCTATCTTCTCTTTGTTTTTGTCTGTTCTTCCCCTTCTCTTTGTCTGTTCTTCTCTTCGTCTCTTCTCTTCTATTCGTTAGTCGTCTTCTTCTTCTTCTTCTTCTCTTCCCTATGCTACCTTCATCTTATTTTTCGTTTATTTTCTGGAATGCTCTATTTTTGTTTATGGAGTTAGGCTGAGCTGAGATTTTTAGGACTTCAAATGTACTATGTTGTCTTCTTCTTCTTCTTCTTCTTCTTCTTCTTCTTCTTCTTCTTCTTCTTCTTCTTCTTCTTCTCTGCTTTTCTGCTTTTTTTTAATTTATTTTATTTTCTTCTCGGCTTTTCTTCTTTGGACTGCTCTGTTTATTAAATATTTATTCTGAATTGCTCTATTTCTTCTCTACTTTTATGATTTAGTTGACCTTTAGATCATGAATATTCGTGTTTTATATTGAACTTTGGAATATTACTCATTTGTCTATGTTAAAATAGCGATATTTGTTGGTATTTATTTTTTAAAATGTTCAGTGTTTCATTTTGTTTATGTTATACCAGTTAGTTATTTGCTTGCATGCCTCATTAAATTATATTATTTCAACCTGCTATGGTGCACCTTACTTTGATGAAGCCTGTGCCTCGCGTTGCACCTTGTGCCTCGCGTTGCACCTTGTGCCTCGTGTCTAAGGCCTCAAGAGACCTTGGTGCGCTTATTTCTTTTAATAACACTGTTCCATACACTGCAATTGAATGTTCAAGTTTGGGGTTTAGGGTTGGGGTTTTAGGAGTTTACGGGTTGGGGTTTTTGGATTTAGGGTTTAAGGTTTCGGAGTTTAGGGATTAGGATTTGGGGTTTGGGTTTAGTGGTTAGGGTTTTGGGATTAGGGGTTAGGGTTTAGGGTTAGGGCGGTTTGGGGTTTGGGGTTAGGTTTGGGGATTTAGGGTTTATGGTTTTGGGTTTTGGGGTTTTATGTTTCGGGTTTAAGGGTTTTGAAACCCTAAATCGTAAATCCTAAGGTGCCGTTTGGTAACACTAACGTTTTCAGTTTTCTGTTTATATTTACAAAAATTTAAAAAACTCAAATAAAAACTTGTTTGATAAAATTTTTGATCTATAAATCAGTGGTCTCAGTTTATAAATTTGGCCAAAAAATGAAAACACAAAAAATGTGTTTCCGTTTTGAGTTTTCAGTTTTTTTTTTTTTTTTTTACCACTCAACACTAGCCACCACCTGCTACCATTTTTCACCATCGTCTTCCACCGCCACCACCCACCACCACCACCACCACCACCTGCCACCACCACTCGCCACCCACCTGTCACCACCACCCACCAGCCACCACCAGCCACCACCCACTCGCCACCACCACCCACTCCTCGCCACCACCACCACCACCACCACCACCACCATCACCCACCTGCCATCCACCTGCTACCACCTGCCACTACCGTCCACCGCCCGCCACCACCACCCGCCACCTACTTGCCACCACCACTCACCACCCACCTGCTACCACCATCCGCCACCTGCCACCACCAGTCACCCACCACCACCAGCCACCTACAAACCACCCGCCATCACCACCCACCACTCACCACCACCACTATCACCCACCACCCACTCGCTACCACCTACCATCCGCCACCGTCACCCACCCACCCACCACCACCACCGCCCGCCACCACCCACCACCACCCGCCACCACCACCCACCACCCACTACCGCCACCACCACTCGCCACCACCACCCACCACCGCCACCACCCATTCACTACCACCCGCCACCACCCACCACCACCCGCCATCCGCCACTCACCTGCCACCACCACCCGCCACCACTACCCACTCGCTACCACCCGCCACCGTCACCCACCCACCCACCATCACTACCCGCCACCACCCGCCATCCGCAACCCACCTGCCACCACCACCCGCCACCACCGCCACCACAACTCGCTACCGCCCACCACCCGCCACCGTCACCCACCCACCCGCCACAACCACCCACCCACCACCACTAGCTACCCACCACCCACCGTCACCACTTTCCAATACCGTCTTCCGCCCCCACTTGCCATTTCTCATTCTTTTTTATATTTTTAAAATTTTTTAAACATTTTGTCAATTTCCAAACGCGTTTGTAGTTTATGTTTTTCTAAAAATAAACAAAAGTCCGTTTATAAAATTTTTGTAAATATAAACTGAAAACGTAAACGTTACCAAACACACCCTAAACTTTTAACCCCTAAACCCGTAACCCCAACCCTAACCCCAACACCCAACCCTTAACTCCTAACCCCTAAGCCTAAATCCTAACTCTTAAATCTTAAACCCCCGACCCAAAACCCCTGACCCCCGACCCTGGCCCTGGACCCTGGAACCCTTAACTCCTGACCCCTAGGCTTAAATCATAACTCCTAAATCTTAAACCCTAAACCTCTGACCTCCGACCCTAGACCCTGGACCCTCGACCTTAGTCCCTAGACCTTAGATCCTAAACCCTAATAGAACCTTAAATCCTAAACCTTAAATCCTAATAGACCATAGACGTTAGACCCTATATCGTAAACCCTAATAGACCCTAGACTCTAAACCCTAGACCCCAGACCCCAAACCCAAAACTCGAAAAGCTCAAACCTCAAACCCCAATCCCGAACACCAAATCCTAATAGACCCTAGACCCTAAACCCTAATAGTTCCTAGACCCTAGACCCAAATAGATCCCAGATCCCAACCCCCAAACCCAAACCCAAACCCAAAACAGTGAATCCCTAAAAACCCTCTGAACCCCAAATACATAATCCAAAACCCAAAGCCCAAAACCCCAAAACCCTAATCCCCTAAAACCTTAAAACCCTAAAACCACCAAACCTAAGCCTAAAAACCTAAAACCTAAACCCCAAACCCCAAACCCAAACCCAAACCCAAACCCAAACTCGAAACCCCTAAAACCCTAACCCCTAAATCCCTAAACCTAAATCCCAAACCCTAACCAGTAAACTCTAAACCCTAACCCCTAAGCCCCTAACCCTTAATCCCTAACTCCTAACTCCTAAACCCTAACCCTAATCCCTAACCTCTAACCTCTAACCCTAAACCCTAAAAAACCCTAAACCCACAAACCAAAAACCCCAAATCCCAAACCCTAAACCCACAAACCAAAAACCCCCAACCCAAACCCCAAACCCCAAACCCTAACCCTAACCCTAACCCGTAAACTCTAAACCCTAACCCCTAAGCCCCTAACTCCTAAACCCTAATCCTTAACCTTTAACCCTAAATTCTAAACCCTAAACCCACAAACCAAAAACCCCAAACCCTAAAAGCTAAACGCCGAACCCCGAAACCGCGAAACCCTAAAACCTTAAACTCCAAACCCCAAGACCGAACCCCAAATCCTAAACCCTACCCTAACCCCTAAACCCTTAACCCCTAACCCTAAACCCTGCACCCTAACCACTGACCACAAATCCAAAACCCAAAACCCAAAACGCAAAACCCAAAATTCCCAAAACCCCAAATCACAAACCCTAAACACTAAACCATAAACCCTAAACCCCCAAACCCTAAAAGCCAAACCCCGAACCCCGAAACCCCAAAACCCAATTACCCCAAACCCTAAACCCCAAACTCCAAAACCTAACCCCATACTCCAAACCCTAAACCATAAACCCTACCATAACCCTCTAAACCCTACCCTAAACCCTAAACCCTAACCCTCTAACCCCAAAACTTCAAACCCCCAATCCCAATCCCCAAACCCCCAAACCCTAAACCTCAACCCCCGACCCTAGACCCTCAACCCTACACACTAGACCCTTAACCCTAAATTCTAGGGCCCCAACAACCAACCCCCAACCCCTCAACCCCCTACCCCAAAACGAACACCTAAACCCTAAACCCCAACACCCAAACCCCTAAACCTCTAACCCTCAAACCTCATACCCTGAAGTAAACCCCTAAAACCCTAAACTAATCTAAACCGCAAGCCCCTAACCCTAACCCCAACCCCTAACCCCTAACCCCAAACCTCCCAAACCCTAAACCCTAAACCCTAATTTAGGGTTTGGGATTTAGGGTTTGATGATGATGATGCGCGGATTGTCCAGAGTAAGATGCTAAGTACGACAATCGCATCCAGAGCGGAGACGCTATTCATATCATTGACTTGCAGAAGTCGGAAGAAATTATTGAGATCAGCATCGGCTCCCAGCATTGCGGTAAAGAGGCCTCCTCAGCCACGCACTAGTGCTAGCATCCAGTCAGGGGGTGGCGAAAAACTGCTGCTGCTGCGGCTAAATGTGGCAGTAAAAAGGTCAGAGATGCGAGTGAATGTAATTGATTCGCAGATCATTTGAATCACGATGATAGTGACCTGATGCGGTTTACGTAGGAGATCGTGGAGGTAGCTAGATCATTTACGGCATTAGTGAGTGCGGTCGGGCCAAGGGCTATGTTATTCATACATTGTCTGGAAATATGTTCCAGGGCATTGTAGCCGCCATCGTAACCCAAGAAAGTGGATCCGGGAATTAGATGTGGAGCAGTAGGAGAAGTACGCCCGAACTCCAACCACTCCTCAGAATTCTCCAATTGGTAGGCGTCCAAGTAGGGGTTGTCCCGTTGAATACTCAGCCTGATCCAATGGTTGTTGGTTCGCAGTATGATGTTAAACCATCGAGTGGGTGGATTCTGCTAAGCAGGAAGTGTAGAAATATTGTGTGAAAAGGTCTCTCCCAATTCAATGCGCAAGTCCTTAATGAAGTCCCTATAAGCTCCACTACCGCTTTCAATGTTGAATTCCTTTGTGAATTTCGCCATTAACTGAATTCAAATTTACCATTGACAATAGTAATCAATCAATAGAAAAATATAAAAATAATAACTCAATAAAAGTGCTTGTAATTATCCTTTTCAACGTTGAATTCCGCCATTGACAATAATAATAAATCAATAACTAAAATAATAATAATTAAAAGTTAAAATAATAATAATTTAATAATATTAATAAATAATTTTCATTTTTCTCATCTCAGGCATTATAGTCAAATCTTGAATCGAATCGTGAATCGTTTTGCTAAAATAATGAATCGTGAATCGTGTGATTCACTTTATTTGCGCCCGACCGCTAGTGTTAAATAAAATGAATCATACGATTCACGATTAATTATTTTAGCAAAATGATTCACGATTCGATTCAAAATTTGACAATAATGCCTGAGATGAGAAAAATAAAAATTATTTATTAATAGTATTTAATTATTACTATTTTAGCTTTTAATTTTTATTATTTTAGCTACTAATTTATTATTATTGTCAATGACAGAATTTAATTGAGTTAATGGTGGAATTCAACGTTGAAAAGGATAATTACAAACACTCCATTGAGTTATTATTTTTATGTTTTTCTATTGATTGATTATTAATGTCAGTGACAGAATTGAATTCAGCTATTGGCGGAATTCACAAAGGAGTTCAACATTGAAAGGGGTAGTGGAGCGTACAGGGACTTCATTGTGTACTTGCGCGTTGAATTGGGAGAGACCTTTTTACACAATATTCCCGTACTTCCGGCTCAGCAGAATCCATCCACTAGATGGTTCAATATCATACTGCGAACCAATAATCATTAGATCAGGCTGAGGATTCGATGGGACAACCTCTACTTAGACTCCTACCAAATGGAGTTTTTGAGGAGTGGTTGGAGTTCGGGCGTACTTCTCCTACTTCTCCACTTCCAATTCCCAGATCCACTTTCTTGGGTTACGATAGCGGCTACAATGCCCTGGAACGTATTTCCGGACAAGGTATAAATAACATAGCCGTTGGCCCGACCGCACTCATTAATGCGGTAAATGATCTGGCTACCTCCACGATCTTCTTCGCAGATCACGCGAGGTCACTGATCATCGCGATTCAAATGATCAGCGAATCGAATAGATTCACTCGTATCGCCGATCATCTCGCTGCCACATTCAGCAGCAGTAGTTCTTCGCCACCTCTTGATTGGATGCTGGCACTAGTGCGTAGCTAGGGAGACCTCTTTGCCACATTCGTACGAGCCAATGCTGATCTCAATAATTTATTCCGAATTTCGGAATCAAATGATATGAATATTGTGTCTGCTCTAGACGTGGTTGCCGTACTTGGCATGTTGCTCAGGAGCGTCTGTGCATCATAATCATCACACCCGAAACTTTTAGGGTTTGGGGTTTTTGGTTTTGTGGTTAGGGTTTTAGGGGTTTGGGTTTAGGGTTGAGGGGTTGGGGTTTGGGGGTTTTGGGGTTGGGGTTTAGGGTAGGGTTTAGAGGGTTAGGGAAGGGTTTAGGGCTTAGGGTTTATGGTTTTGGGTTTAGGGGTTGAGATTGGGGTTAGGGTTCGGGTTCAGGTTCAGGTTTCGAGGTGGGGGTCGGAGTCAAGGTTAAGGTTTTGAGTTTAGCGGTTAGAGTTTAGAGGTTGAGGGTTAGGGTTTTGCATTTTGGGTTTTGGATTTTTAGGGGGTTTAGGGTTTTTAGTGGGTTTGGGGTTTAGGATTTATGGTTTGGTGTTTAGGGTTTTGGGATTTGGCATTTGGGCTTTGGGTTTAAGGGTTTTGAAACCCTAAATCCCAAACCTCAAACCCTAATCCCCTAAAACGTTAACTCCTAAAAATCCCTAACCCCTAAAACGCTAACTCCTAAACACTAAAACCCTAACCCCTAACACCTAAACCTCTAACCCGAACCCCAATCGCCAAACCCTAACTCCTAACCCCTAAGCCTAATCCCTAATCCCTAAACCATAAATCGTAAGCCTTGGACCCAAAACCCCTGACCCTAGACCCTAGACCCTAGAAATTAAACCCTAAGAGACCTTAAATCCTAATAGACCCTAGACCCCAAAACCTCAATCCCTAACCGCAAACCCTAATAGACCCTAGGCTCTAAACCCTAATAGTTTCTAGACCTTAACTCTAATAGACCCTAGACCCTAATAGATCCTAGACCCATGACCTCAAACCCCAACCACAACCCTAAACCCTAAATAGTGAACCCCCTAAAAACCCTCTAAAAACCAAACTCAAAAACCGAAAGCCTAAAACCTCTAAAACCACAAAACCTAAACCCAAACCCAAGCCCGAAACTCGAAACCCGAACCCCTAACCCCTAAACCCAAACCCCAAAGCCTAAACCCTATCCCCTAAACTTTAATCCCTAAATCCTAAACCCTAAACCCTAAACCCTAAACCCTAAAATCGTAACCCCTAAACCCTAAACCCCTAACCCTAAATTCTAAATCTTAAACCCTAAACCCAAAAAAACCCTAAACCTTCAACCCAAAAATCCTAAAACCCCAAACCCCAAACCCCAAACCCTAAATCTCAAATCTCAAACCCTAAACCCTAAACGCCCAAACCCTAAAAGCTAAACCCCGAGCCTCGAAATCTGAAAACCCTTAAACCCCAACATCTAATCCCAAACCGTAAACCATAAATCCTACCCTAACGCCTAAACCCCTAACCCCTAACCCTAAACCCTACATGCTAACCCCTATCCCCAAATCCAAAGCCCTAAACCCAAAACCCCAAACCCTAAACCTCAACCCACGACCCTAGACCCTCAACCCTAAATCCTAAACCACAAACCCCAACCCCCCAACCGCCAACCGCCAACCGCTAACCCCCAACCCTCAACCGAACACCTAAACCTCAATCCTTAACACCCAAACCCCTAAACCCCGAACCCTTAAACCCCTAAAACCCTAAACTAAACCCCTAAACACCTAAAACACTAAACTAAACCTCCAAACCCCTTAGCCCAATACCTAACCCCTAACCCCTAAACCCCTAACCCCCTAATTCCCAACCCCTTAAACCCTAAATCCTAAACCCTTAGGGTTTAGGGTTTGAGGTTTAGGGTTTGATGATGATGATGATGTGTGGACGCTCCTGAGCAAGATACCAAGTACGACAACCGTGTCTAGAGTGGACACAATATTCATATCGTTGGGTTGCGAAAGTCGGAAAGAATTATTGGGATTAGCATCGGCTCGCAGCAATGCGGCAAAGAGGTCTCCCCAGTTACGCACTAGTGCCAGCATCCAATCAGGGGGTGGCGAAGAACTGCTGCTGTTAAATGTGGCAGCGAGAAGGTCGGAGATACGAGTGAATGTAATCAATTCGCAAATCGTTTGAATCACGATGATCAGTGACCTCATGTGATCTGCGTAGGAGATCGTGGGGGTAGCCAGATCATTTACGACATTAGTGAGTGCGGTCGGGCCAAGGGCTATGTTATTCATACCTTGTCCGGAAACACGTTCCAGGGCATTGTAGCCGCCATCGTAACCCAAGAAAGCGGATCCGAGAATTAGATGGGGGGAAGTAGGAAAAGTACGCCCGAATTCCAACCACTCCGCAGAATTATCCAATTGGTAGGTGTCTAACTATAGGTTATCCCGTTGAATCCTCAGCCTGATGCAATGATTGTTGGTTCGCAGTATGATGTTGAACCATCGAGTGGGTGGATTCTGCTGAACGGGAAGTAGGGGAATATCGTGTGAAAAAGTCTCTCCCAATTCAACGCGCAAGTCATCAATGAAGTCCCTGTAAGCTCCATTATCCCTTTCAATGTTGAACTCCTTTGTGAATTCCGCCATTAACTGGATTCAATTCTGCGATTGACAATAATAATCAATCAATAGAAAAACATAAAAATAATAACTCAATGAAGTGTTTGTAATTATCATTTTCAACGTTGAATTCTACCATTAACTCAATTAATTCTGTCATTGACAATAATAATAAATCAATAGCTAAAATAATAATAATTAAAAGCTAAAATAATAATAATTAAATAATATTAACAAATAATTTTCATTTTTCTCATCTCAGGTGTTATTGTTAAATCTTGAATCGAATTGTGAATCGTTTTGCTAAAATAATGAATCGTGAATTGTATGATTCACTTTATTTGCGCTCGATCGCTAATGTTAAATAAAGTGAATCATACAATTTACTATTCATTATTTTAACAAAATGATTCACAATTCGATTCAAGATTTGACAATAATGCCTGAGATGAGAAAACTAAAAATTATTTATTAATAGTATTTAATTATTATAATTTTGACTTTTAATTATTATAATTTTGGCTATTGATTTATTATTATTTTAGATATTGATTTATTATTATTGTCAATGGCAAAATTCAATTGAGTTAATGGCGGAATTTAACGTTGAAAAGGACAATTACAAGCTGAGTTATTATTTTTATGTTTTTCTATTGATTGATTATTAATGTCGATGGCAGAATTGAATTCAGTTAATGGCGTAATTCACAAAGGAGTTCAATTTTAAAAGGGGTAGGGAAATGTACAGGGATTTCATTGAGGACTTGCGCGTTGAATTGGGAGAGGCCTTTTCACACAATATTTTCGTTCTTCCCACACAGCAGAATCCACCCACTCGATGGTTCAACATCATACTTTGAACCAACATTCATTGGATCAAGCTGAGGATTCGACGGGACAACCTCTACTTGGTTGCCTGTCAAATGGAGTTTTTGAGGAGTGGTTGGAGTTCGGGTGTACTTTTCCGTATCTAATTCCCGGATCCACTTTCTTGGGTTACGTTGGCGGCTACAATGCCCTTGAACATGTTTCCGGATAAGGTATGAATAACATATCCCTTGGCCCGACCGCACTCACTAATGCCGTAATTGATCTGGCTACCTCCATGATCTCCTTCGCAGATCGCGCGAGGTCACTGATCATCGTAATTCGAATGATCTGCGAATCGATTAGATTTACTCGTATCTAAGATCTTCTTGCTGCTACATTCAGCAGCAGTAGTTCTTTGCCACCCCCTGATTGGATGCTTGTACTAGTGCGTGGCTGGAGAGACTACTTTGTCGTATTCCTGCGAGCTGATGCTGATCCCAATAATTTCTTCTGACTTCCGCAACCTAATAATATGACTATTGGGTCTGCTCTGGACGTGGTTGCCGTACTTGACATCTGGTTCAAGAGCGTCTTCGCATCATAATTTTCGAACCCTGAACACTAGGGATTTAGAGTTTAGGGGTTGGGTTTAGGGTTTAGGGGTTTAGTTTAGGGTTTTAGGGGTTTGAGATTGAGGGGTTTGGGTGTTGGGGTTTAGGGTTGGGGGTCAGGGGTTAGGGTTTTGGGTTGAACGTTTAGGGTTTTGGGTTTTATGTTTTTCTGGGGTTTAGGATTCTTAACGAATTAGGGTTTTTAGGGGATTTAGTGCTTTTAGGGGGTTTGGGGTTTAGAATTTAGGGTTTGGGGTTTAGGTTTTATGATTTATGGTTTGGGGTTTTGGTTTTGGGTTTTAAGGGTTCTAATGCCTTATATCCCAGACCCTAACCCCTAAAACGTAAACCCCTAACTCCAACTCCAACCCCCACTCCTTGACTCCTCACTCCTAAGCCTAAATCCTAAACCCTTGTCCCAAAACCCCTGACCCCCGACCGTGGACCCTTGACCCCCGACCCCCGACCCTAAACCCTAATAGATCTTAAATCCTAAATCCTAAATCCTAATAGACCCTAGACTTTAGACCCTAAACCCTAATAGGCCCTAAACCCTAATAGTTCCTAGACCCGAAACTCTAATAGACCCCAGATCCTAATAGACCCTAGACCCTAGACCTCAAACCCTAAATAGTGAACCCCCTAAAAACCCTCTAGCCCCTTAAAAACCCTCTAAACCCCAAACACAAAACCCAAAGCCCAAAACCCCAAAACCCCAAAACCTAAACCTCAAACCCCAAACCCCAATCCCAAACCCAAACCTGAAACTCGAAACCCAAACCCCTAAAACCCTAACCCTTAACCCCTAAACTCTCCAACCCTAATCCCTAAACCCTAAACCCTAAACTCTAACCTAAATCCCAAACTCTAAACCCTAAAAAATCCTAATCCCTCAACCCAAAACGCAAAACCCAAAAACCCCCAAACCCCCAACCTCAAACCCTAAATGCCAAGCCCTAAACCCTAAACCCCCAATCCCTAAAAGCTAAACCCCGAACACTGAAACCCCAAAACTCCAAACCCCCAACCATAAAACCGTAACCCCTAACCCCTAACCCCTAACCCCAACCCCAACACCTAACCCCAACCATAAAACCGTAACCCCTAACCCCAACCCCAACACTTAACCCCAATCACTAAACCCCAAGCCCTAAACCATAAACCCTACCCTAACCCCTAACCCCTACTCTCCTAACCCCCAACCTCTAACCACTAACCCTAAACCTTACAGCCTAACCTCTAATCCCTAATCCCAAATCCTAAACCTTAAATCCTAAACTCTAAATCTTAAAAAATCCAAAACCCAAAAGCCCAAATCCCAAGCCCTAAACCCAAATCCCAAAAGCCAAAAACCCAAAAATTCGAAAACACTTAACCCCAAATCTCAAACCCTAAACCCTAAATCCCCAAACCCTTAAAGCTAAACCCTAAACCCCGAACCCCGAAACCCAAAATCTCCAAACCCTAATCCCTAACCCCTAAACCCTAAATCCTTAACCCCAAACTCCAAAACCTAGCCCCAAACCCCAAACCCCAAACCCTAGACCATAAACCATAAACCATACCCTAACCCCCTAAACCCTACCTTAAACCCTAAACTTTAAACCCTAACCCCCTAACCCTAAATCTTCAAACCCCCAATCCCAACGGCCAAACCCTAAACCCTAAACCCTAAACCCTAAACCATAACCCCTGACCCTAGACCGTCAACCCTAGACCCTAGACCATCAATTCTAAATCCTAAACCCCAAACCCTAATCCCTACCACCCAACCTCCCAACCCCTAACCCCCAACCTCCAGCCCTAAACCGAACACCTAAACCCCAACACCCAAACCCCTAACCCTTAAACCCCAAACCCTAAACACTAAACCCAAAAACCCAAAAACTCGAAACTAAACCCCTAAAACCCTAACCCCAACCTTTAACCCCTAACCCCCTAACTCCTAACCCCCAAACCCTAAACACTAAACCCTAAGGGTTAGGGTTTAGGGTTTGATGATGATGCGCGGACGCTTTTGAGGAAGATGCCAAGTACGACAACCGCGTCTAGAGCGGACACGATATTCATATCATTGGTTTACGGAAGTCAGATGAACTTATTGGGATCAGCATCAGCTCGCAGCAATGCGGCAAAGAGGTCTCCCTAGCCATGCACTCTTGCCAGTATTCAATCAAGGGTTGGCGAAGAACTACTGCTTCTGAATGTGGCAGCGAGAAGGTCCGAGATACGAGTGAATGTAATCGATTCACAGATCATTTGAATCACGATAATTAGTGACCTCATGCGATATGCGTAGGAGATCGTGGAGGTAGCGAGTTCATCTACAACAGTAGTGAGCGCGGGCGAGCCAAGGGCTATGTTATTCATACCTTGTCCGAAAAGACGTTCCAGGGCATTGTAGCCGCCATTGTAACCTAAGAAAGTGGATCCGAGAATTAGATGTGGAGGAGTAGGAGAAGTACGCCCAAACTCCAACCACTCATAATTGTGCAATTGGTAGGCGCCCAAGTAGAGGTTGTCCTGTCGAATCCTCAGTCCGATCCAATGATTGTTGGTTTGCAGTATGATGTTGAACCATCGAGTGGGTGGATTCTGTTGAGCGGGAAGTATGGGAATATTGTGTGAAAAGGTCTCTCCCAATTCAACGCGCAAGTCTTCAATGAAGTCCCTGTAAGCTCCACTACCCCTTTCAACGTTGAACTCGTTTGTGAATTCCGCCATTAATTGAATTCAATTTTGCCATTGACAATAATAATCAATCAATAGAAAAATATATAAATAATAATTCAATTAGTGCTTGTAATTATCCTTTTCAACGTTGAATTTTGCCATTAACTCAATTGAATTATGCCATTGACAATAATAATAAATCAATAGCTAAAATAATAATAATTAAAAGCTAAAATAATAATAATGAAATAATATTAGTAATTAATTTTCATTTTTCTCATCTCAGGCATTATTATCAAATCTTGAATCGAATCGTGAATCTTTTGCTAAAATAATGAATAGTGAATCGTATGATTAACTAAATAAAGTGAATCATACGATTCACTATTCATTATTTTAGTAAAACGATTCACGATTCGATTGAAGATTTGACAATAATGCCTGAGACGAGAAAAATAAAAATTATTTACTAATAGTATTTAATTATTATTATTTTAGCTATTGATTTATTATTATTTTAGCTACTGATTTATTATTATTGTCAATGGCAGAATTCAACGTGTAAAAGGATAATTACAGGCACTCCATTGAGTTATTATTTTTATGTTTTTCTATTGACTGATTATTAATGTCAATGTCAGAATTGAATTCAGTTAATGACGGAATTCACAAAGGAGTTCAACGTTAAAAGGGTAGTGGAGCGTACAGGAACTTCATTGAGGACTTACACGTTGAATTGGGAGAGACCTTCTCACACAATATTCCTATACGTCCCGCTCAGCAAAATCCACCCACTCGTTGGTTCAACATCATACTGCGAACCAACAATCATTGGATCAGGCTGTGGATTCGACGGGACAACCTTTACTTGGACGCCTACCAAATGGAGTTTTTGAGGAATGGTTGGAGTTTGGGTGTACTTCTACTTCTCCACATCTAATTCCCGAATCCACTTTTTTGGGTTATGATGGTAGTTATAATGCCCTGTAGTGTATTTTCAGACAAGGTATGAGTGACATAGCCCTTGGCCTGACTGCACTCACTAATGTCGTAAATGATCTGGCTACCTCCATGATCGCCTTCGCAAATTGCGCGAGGTCACTTATTATCGTGATTCAAATGATCTGTGAATCGATTAGATTCAGTCGTATCCCCAATCTTCTCGCTGCCATATTCAGCAGTAGTAGTTCTTTGCCACCCCTGATTGGATGCTGGCACTAGTGCGTGGCTACGGAGACTTCTTTGCCGCATTCTCGCGAGGCAATGCTAATCCCAATAATTTCTTCCGACTTCCGTAACCCAATGATATGAATATTGTGTCAGCTCTGGACGTGATTTATATACTTGACATTTTGCTCAAGAGTGTCTGCGTATCATAATCATCAAATTCCAAATCCTAAACCCTAAGGATTTAGAGTTTAGGGGTTTGGGGTTTAGGTGTTAGGGTTTGGGTTTAGGATTGGGGTTTTGGAGTTTAGGTTTGAGGGTCTAGGGTTGAGGGTCGGGGGTTGGTGTTTAGGGTTTAGGGTTTTGGGTTTAAGGTAGGGTTTACAAGGTTAGGGTAGGGTTTACGGTTTGGTGTCAGGGGTTGGGGTTTGTGGTTTTAGGGTTTAGTGTTTCGTGGTTTAGGATTTATGATTTAGGGTTAGGGTTTTAGGAGTTTAGGGTTTGTGGTTTTCGGGTTTAGGGTTTGGGATTAGGGGCTAGGGGTTAGGGTTTATCGTTTAGGATTTAGGGGGTTAGGTTGGGGTTTGGGGTTCGGGTTGGGGGTTTCGAGGTTGGGGTCGGGGTCGAGGTTTGGGGTTTTAGGTTTGGGGTTTTAGGTTTGGGTTTTGGGTTTAGCGTCTAGGGGTTAGGGTTTATCGTTTAGGATTTAGGGGGTTAGGTTGGGGTTTGGGGTTCGGGTTGGGGGTTTCGAGGTTGGGGTCGGGGTCGAGGTTTGGGGTTTTAGGTTTGGGTTTTGGGTTTAGCGTTTAGGGGTTAGGGTTTAGGGTTAGGAGTTGAGGGTTAGGGTTGGAGGGTTTAGGGTTTTAGGTTTTGGGTTCTTAAGGGATTAGGATTTAGGGTTTTTAGGGGTTTAGGGTTTGTGGTTTTGGGGTTTGGATTTTGGGCTTCGGGTTTAAGGGTTTTGAAACCCTAAATCCCAAACCCCAAACCCTAATCCTAACTCCTAAACCCTAAACCGTAAAACCTTAACTCCCAACCCCAACCCCCAACGCCTAACCCCCTAACCCTAAACCTTAACTCGTAACCGCTAAACCCTAAACCCTAAACCCCTAACCCAAACATGAAACCCAAACCCCTAAAACCCTAAAACACTTAACCCCTAAACCCCTATACCCCTAAACCCAAACACCAAACCCCAAACCCTAATTCCTAAACTCTAAACCTCAAACTTTAAACCCTAACCCCTAAACGCCTAACCCTGAACCCCTAACCGCTAACCCTAACCCCTAATCCTAAACCCTAATCCCTAAAAACCCAAAACCACAAATCCCAAACCGAAGACCCTAAACCCCCAAACCCTAAAAGCTAAACCCAAAAACCCCAAATCCCATAACCCTAAAGCCCAAATCCCAAACCCTAAACTCTACCCTAACGCCTAATCCCTAAATTGTTAATCCCTAACCCCTAGACCCTAACCCTAAACCCTGCACCTTAACTCCAAACCCTAAACCCTAAAAAATCCTCAACCCAAAACCAAAGCCCAAAACCCAAAACCCCCAAAACCCCAAACCCTAAGTCCCAAACCCTAAACCCTAAATTTTAAACGCCCAAACCCTAAAAGCTAAATCTCGAACACTGAACCCAGAAACCGCGAAACACAAAAACCCCAAACCCTAATCCCTAAACCTTAAACCCTAAACCATAAACCTTAAACCCCAAACTCGAAAATCTCTTCACCCCAAACCCCAAAGCCAAAACCCTAAACCATAAACCCTACCTAACCTCCTAAACCCTACCCTAAACCCTAACCCCTAACCCTCTAACCTCAAACCTTGAAATCCCCGACCCCAACCCCAACCCCAACCCCCAAACCCTAAACCCACCTTGACCCTCAACCTTAGACCCTAGATCCTCAACCTCAAATCCTAAATCCCAAACCCAAACCCCTAACACCTAACCCCCAACCCCTAACTCTAAACCGAACACCTAAATCCCAAATCCCAACACCCAAATCCTAAAACCCCAAACCCTAAACCCCTAAAACGTTAAAACCCTAAACAATACCTCTAAACCCCAAACCCCTAACTCCATACCCTTACCCTCCAGCCCCTAACCCCCTAACCCCAAAACCCTAAACCCTAAACCCTAAAACCTTAGGGTTTAGGCTTACGGTTTGGGGTTTAGGATTTGATGATGATGATGCGCGGACACTCTTGAGCAATATGTCAAGTACGGTAACCGCGTCCAGAGCGGACACGATATTCATATCATTGGGTTGCAGAAGTCGGAAGAAATTATTGGGATCAACATCGGCTCACAACAATGCGGCAAAGAGGTCTCCGTAGCCACGCACTAGTGCTAGCATCCAATCAGGGAATGATGAAGAACTACTACTACTGAATGTGACAGCGAGCATCCAATCAGGGAATGATGAAGAACTACTACTACTGAATGTGACAGCGAGAAGGTTGGAGATACAAGTGAATGTAATCGATTTGCAAAACATTTGAATCACGATGATCAGTGACCTCATGCGATCTGCGTAGGAGATCGTTGAGGTAGCCAGATCATTTACGGCATTAGTGAGTGCAGTCGGGCCAAGGGCTATGTTATTCATACCTTGTCTGGAAACACGTTCCAAGGCATTGTAGCCGCCATCGTAACCCAAGAAACTAGATTTTGGAATTAGATGTAGAGAAGTAGGAAACGTATCCCCGAACTCCAACCACTCCTCAAAATTCTCCAATTAGTAGGCGTCCAAGTAAAGGTTGTCCTGTCGAATCCTCAGCCTGATCTAATGATTGTTGGTTCGTAGTATGATGTTGAACCATCGAGTGGGTGGATTTTGCTGAGCAGGAAGTACGGGAATATTGTGTGAAAAGGTCTCTCCCAATTCAACGTGTAAGTCCTCAATGAAGTTCCTGTAAGCTCCACTACCCTTTTCAACGTTGAACACCTTTGTGAATTCTGCTATTAACTGAATTCAATTTTGCGATTGACAATAATAATCAATCAATAGAAAAACATAAAAATACTAACTCAATGGAGTGCTTGTAATTATCGTTTTCAACGTTGAATTCTGCCATTAACTCAATTGAATTCTGTCATTGACAATAATAATAAATCAATAGCTAAAATAATAATAATACTACTAAAAGCTAAAATAATAATAATTAAATAATATTAATAAATAATTTTCATTTTTCTCATCTCAGACATTAGTGTCAAATCGTGAATCGAATCGTGAATCATTTTGCTACAATAATGAATCGTGAATCGCATGATTCACCTTATTTGCGTCCGATCGCTATTGTTAAATAAAGTGAATCATACGATTCATCATTCATTATTTTAGCAAAAGAATTCAGGATTCGATTTAATATTTGACAATAATGCATGAGATGAGAAAAAAGAAAGTTATTTATTAATAGTATTTAATTATTATTATTTTAGTTATTATTATTTTAGTTATTGCTTTATTATTATTTTAGCTATTGATTTATTATTATTGTCAATGATCGAATTCAATTGAGTTAATAGCAAAATTTAACGTTGAGAAGGATAATTACAAGCACTCCATTGAGTTAGTATTTTTATGTTTTTGTATTGATTGATTATTAATGTCAATAGCAGAATTGAATTCAGTTAATGGCGAAATTCACAAAGAAGTTCAATGTTGAGAGGGGTAGTGGAGCGTACATGGACTTCATTGAGGACTTGCGCGTTGAATTAGGGGAGACCTTTTCACACAATATTCTCGTACTTCCTGTTCAGTAGAATCCACTCACTCGATGGTTCAACATCATACTGCGAACCAACAACCATTGGATCAGGCTGAGGATTCGATGGGACAACCTCTACTTGGACGCCTACCAAATAGAGTTTTTGAGAAGTGGTTGGAGTTCGGGCGTACTTTTTCTACTTTTCCATATCTAATTCCCGAATCTACTTTCTTGGGTTAGGATGATGGCTACAATGCCTTGGAACGTGTTTCCGGACATGGTATGAATAACACAGCCGCTGGCCCGACTGCACTCACTAATGCCGTAAATTATCTGGCTACCTCTATGATCTCCTTCATAGATCGCGCGAGGTCAATGATCATCGTGATTCAAATGATCTGCGAATCGATGAGATTCACTCGTATCTCCAATCTTTTCGCTGCCACATTCAGTAGCAGTAGTTCTTCGCCTCCCCCTTATTGAACGTGGGCACTAGTATGTGGCTGGAGAGACTTCTTTGTCGCATTCCTGCGAGCCGATGTTAATCCCAATAATTTATTCCGACTTCCGCAACCCAATGATAAAAGTATTGTGTTCGCTTTGGACGTGGTTGGCGTACTTGGCATCCTGCTCCGGAGCGTTCGCGTATCATAATCATCAAACCCTTAGGGTTTAGGATTTCAAGGTTTGGGGTTTAGTTTAGGGGTTAGGGATTTAGGGTTTGGGTGTTGGGGTTTGGGTTGAGGGTCGGGGGTTTAGGGGGTTAGGGTAGGTTTTATGGTTTAGGGGTTAGGGTAGGTTTTAGGGTTTGGTGTCTAGTGTTATGGTTTGGGGTTTCAGGGTTCGGGATTTGGGGGTTTAGGTTTGGGGTTTTCGTGTTTAGGGTTTAGCGTTTCGGAGTTTAGGGGTTAGCGGTTAGGGTTTCGGGTTAGGTGTTAGGGGTTAGTTTTTAGGGTTTAGGGGTTTAGGTTGGGGATTGCAGTTCGAGTTGGGGGTTTCGGGTTTGGTTTCGGGGTATGGGTCAGGGTTGGGGTTTGGGTTTAGGGGTTAGGGTTAAGGGTTTAGGATTTTGCATTTTTGGTTATGGATTTTGGGTTTTAAGGGGGTTTAGGGTTCTTAAGGGTTAGAATTTAGGGTTTAGGATTAGGATTTGCGATGGTTTGGAGTTTTGGGTTTCGGGTTTAAGGGTTTTGAAATCCCAAATCCTAAACGCCTAACCCCTTAAACCCTAAAACACTAACCCCTAAAACCCCAACCCCAATACCAAACCCTTAACTCCTAACCCCTAAGCCTAAACCCTAACCCCCAGGCCCTAAACCCCTGACCCTAGACCCTATAACCTAGACCCCCGACCCTAGTCCCTAGACCCTAAACCCTAATAGACCTTAAATCCTATTAGACCCTAGACCCTAGATGTAACGCCCCAAATTTCTAGCCCAAATGATAATACAACAATCATGGCTCTTTCAAGAAAAGTCGAATACAAATCTCCAAACATACATTACATGATACAATAGTTCTTCATGCAACAATATATTAATCCAACAATAAGTAAACAAACAAATAAATACTCCCAAGGGTTTACAAGTTTCCAAGGCTTGAGCTTAGTTACACAAAATGGTTATTCAAACCCACACACATACAGCCTTTGGCTTACACACAAAGTCACAGCAAAATGAGAGTCTCGTGCTCTTAACACACATTTCTTCGCCTTTAGTTAGGCGGCATCACCACTGTGGGAGCCGAATATCAGTACATGCGGGGAAGCCGAATAATTCTGACCATAATCAGGATATATATTATATTTGGCTCCGTCCTGTATGATCCCAAAGTCGAATGCACTAATCGGCCATAGAACTAGCTGAACAGAAGGCCGAGTGGGAATTAGCATATGACAAAAGGGCCGAATGAGCAATCAAGCGATGGATTAAGAGTGGGTCCGACCCTAGGGCCCAAGAGCGAATATAAATAGAGGAATATCAACCAAAGAAAAGAATGTGAGAACAAACCCAAATACTTAAGACTCAAGTAAATAAGAGACCTATACTAACTTGTCTGTCGGAGTGCTAATTCTGGTACCCCCGACCGGAGTGTTAATCCCTTTTTCAAGTGGCAATTAGAGGATCAGGGACGCCCATCAGGATCCAAGAGTATTTCCAAACCTACTTCCCCACAATTGGCGCCGTCTGTGAGAACACTCAAGCATATTCGTGGCGAGCGTCACAGAAGATCCTCCGATAGTCGTTGACGAAACTACACCGAGAGACGACCTCACTCCAAGAAACATGCTGGGACCGGAGAATATTGCCGCGCGACGTGCCTTGAACTTTGATTTAGTAACTCAGACCTCACCCTCAACTTCAATGCATGAGACAATGCAGACGATTATGGATCAAGCAAAGCAAAATGAACAGCGGCTGGAGAACATGATGGTTGAGAATGAGCGCTTGCGCCAGGTTTTGGCCTTGGAGGTGGTGAAATCCCAACAAGCTGCATGCCAAGACCGAGTTCGACTTTCAAGAAAGGACGTTCGCCGACGTCGACTTCAAAAATGCAATAATGGCAGTGATTCTGACTCACCATCCTTGGTGCCCAATAAGAAAGGGCGCGTTGATGTGTCTAGCTCATCTGAAGGAAGTTGATATGCACGGCATAAACGAGGAAGAAGCGATGATTCGAATGAGAAAGATAAACACAACCCATTCGTGCGACAAATTGTACGGGCTGTGCTACCTAAAAAGTTCAAGGCACTGTCGTTCACCCTCTAACGAAAAATCAGACCCCACTGATCACATTCGCCATTACAAGCAAGCGATGACGCTCCATGTTGACGACGAAGCCCTCATGTGTTGAATATTTCCAAGCAGTCTGGGACCACTGGCCGTGAGGTGGTATTATAAACTGGAGCTGGCATCGATTAAGAGCTTCCATCAACTCCAAAAGTCATTCAGGGCGAGATTCATCACTAATGAGGTCCAGCCGAAGCAAGTTGATTCTCTCTGGGCCATGCAAATTAGACTGGAAGAAACTCTTCGTGAATACTCGGCCCGCTATTGGGAGTGCTTTAATCTGGGTGATGATGCTTGCAATGATTCCATGACCATTACTGCCTTCAAGATGGGATTGCATCTTGATAGCCCCCTCCGCAGTTCATTAACCAGGCGGCCCGCCAAAATCGTCTAGGCGTTAATGAAGAATGTCGAAAAATACTGCAAAGTGGAAGACGATGCCCTGCGAATCAAGGCCGGACATAAAGTCGTTGAGACGACCACGTCGGAAATTGTTTAGCCGATTAGCATTGTGCCATCAAGAAGCCGCGAGCGGCGGAGCCAGCCTAAACGAGACAAAAGGCGTGACTTGCGCCGATTAAATGACTAATGTTCACATCGAACTAATGAACAGTATCAAGTGGATAGCAGGCGCTCAGGCAAGAAATACACGAAGTTAACAGAGCCGATCAATAAGATTTTGTCGAAGGTACAACACCTTCCGTTCTTCAAGTGACCGCCTAAGATAACGGGACCACTTGATGCAAGAAGACAGGATAAACGGTGTGGTATCATAAAGATCACGGTCACAACATCGATAGTTGTTATTTATTAAAAGATCACCTTGAAGAATTGGTGCAAGACGGCCGTCTTACGCAATACGTCCGAAAGAACAATTCAACAAATACAGTAGCTCTGCGGTCGGAGTCACCTCCTCTTGGTGTAATTTATATGATATACAACTTGCCGGCGCCACTCAAGGTGCACACGATCCAGTTACCATCTAGCACCCATAGCCCAATAACGCCACCGAAACGGCCACACGACACTGGAAGGATTAGTTTCGATGATAGTGATTTAGTTAAAGTGACCCACCCCCACACTGATCCCCTCATCATCGAGTGTGTTCTCGTTGACTAGGGCAACACTTCAGAAATAATGTACTACAAAACTTTTGTCAAACTTGGCTTTGTAGATTCGGACCTGTCTCTGGCTGATTACCTGTTATTCGACTTCAATGCTAACCTGGAGTATCCTTTGGGCAAAATTACGCTACTGATACGGGTTGGCACCAGATCAGTAGACGTAGAATCTCTAGTTGTCAAGCTTCTTTCGCCGTATAATCTCATCATGGGCCGAATTTGGTTACATATGATGCAAGCCGTGCGAAGCACCTACCACCAACTACTTCGTTTTCCGACTGAATACAGTATCGAACAAATTCGTGGCTCTCAGAAATCGGCGCATGCATGTTATCTTCTAGCTACAAAGAGACCAAGGGAACTGGAAGTGCATTCAATTAAGGTACTGAATAGGGAGAGCCTCGAAGACATTGGGAGGATCCCAAGTGAAAAAACAACCGAAGCCCTGCATCGGGTTGAAATTGACGAAAGTCTTGACAAGTTCTTCATGATCGGCGCTTCCTTGGATACAGTCGAAAGGCAGGAGTTGGTAGCCTTCTTACTCGGCAATATTGATGTATTTGCATGGTCCCCATACGAGATGTTAGGAGTGGATCCATCAGTGGCCCAACACTACTTGAACGTTGATCCGAAATGTAAGCCAATTATTCAGAGAAGCCGGCGGTCAGCCGCGGAGCATACTTCGGCCGTCGTTAAAGAAGTAGATTGGTTATTTGACACCGGGGTGGTTCGGGAAGTAACCTATTCTACATGGTTGTCCAATAGTGTGGTCGTAAAGAAGAAGAATGGTTCTTGGCGTGTCTGTGTGGACTTCACGGACTTGAATAAAGCTTGTCCCAATGACTATTTTCCCCTGCTTAGAATAGACCAACTCGTAGATGCAACGACACATCATCAACGCATGAGCTTCTTAGATGCCTACGGGGGCTATCATCAAATTGTCATGCATCCAGAGGATCAAGAAAAAAACCGCATTCCTCACCCCAAGAGGAACCTATTGCTACAAGGTCCTACCTTTTAGGCTGAAGAATGCGGGGGCAAGTAGGCTATTGCCGATGCTTCGTTCAAGATTTCTCAAAGATAGCATCACCCTTGGCTCAACTAACTCAAAAAAATACACCCTTTAAATAGACGGAAAAGCAAGAATGCTGCTTCCAAGAGTTGAAAAACAGACTTGTGACAGCTCCTATACTAGCACTCCCTACGGGAACGGAAGGGTTTGTAATTTATAGTGATGCCTCATACAATGGTTTGGGTTGCGTACTTATGCAAACTGGAAAAGTCATTGCGTATGCCGCACATCAACTAAAGACCTATGAGAAGAACTACTTGACCCACGATCTGGAATTAGCCGCAGTAATCTTTGCCCTCAAGATCTAGCGTCATTATCTCTATGAAGTAGCCTGCAAGATTTACACTAATCACAAGTCATAAATATCTATTTACATAGAAAGAACTGAATATAAGGCAACCACGATGTCTAGAATTTATGAAAGACTACAATGTAGAGATCCATTACCATCCAGGCAAAGCTAAGTGGTAGCAGACGCGTTGAGTCGAAAGACTCCAGAAGTTTGGCATGTATCCTCATCCCTCGCAAGATCAATGGATTGCCCGCCAGCATAATTGTGGAACCCATGTTGGTTGAAGAAATTAGAGCACGCCAATGTGAAGATAAACTTTTGAAGAAAAAATAAGAGGAGCAAAGAAGTACGCCCGATCCTGACTTCACTAGAAGCAATGGGTGTCACACCCCAACTCTAGGCATGACCAGCCGTGGCCCACAGGGACTTCGCCCAAGGCACATGTAAACCTAAACATGATCCCAAAATCACAAAAGCCTAGAAATAAATAAATCAAAACCCAAACCAGTGACAAGTTACAAATATAAATGGTAAAACTAGCCATAATCAACTTCCAAAAATATATACTAAATGGAACACAAACTGCCCATAAAATAAAATAATTCTAAATAAAATTCAACCACAATGTATGTACAAAATCAAAATAACAAGCTAAAACAAAATAATGAATGTCCTAGAGGTCCATGCAATTGAGTCTCCACTACGCCATGAGTCCACTCTAAGTCCTTCTAACACTTGGAAATGATAAACAACTAAGTCAACTGATAGCTCGGTGAGTAGCGACATGGATAGTAAATACAGTTTTGAAAATAGGGTTTCATTCCAAAATAAGATATATATCACAGAAACTAGATTGGGATACAGTCTTGACAAAGATAATCTGTGTCAAAAAGAATGGTCCACAGTTCAACAGTTAAAATATTCATGTCTCTCAAGAACATGATAAATGACATTTTCCACTTAAAACAAATTACAACATGAACACCAATAATTTCCTAGGTACCAAGAATAACAAGTAATATGCCACAAAGTTTTCAAGGCAATAAGCCTATTGGATCCAATATCGAACCAAGAGTCATCCTCGGGGTGGCAACCCAGGCCTTTTCTCTAAGACAATCCGATTGAAGGTCACCTAGCCTAGCCTAGCCTAGGTCTTTTCCTTACAATCGTTGAGCACTAGACTCATCATGGCCCAACCCGAATCTGTTCCCTAATGGCCAGAGTCATCACACACAGTGGAATAATTTCCCTGGACTAAAATACACAAATGGTCCCGATAATCAATACAATTCAGTTTCGCAAAACATGGTAGTTCACCATTATAAACATGAGACCATAAAAAATAGTTTACAGTATGTCAAGTTTACACATGTTTCAGAAATAATTTAATTCCATTGATAATATAATAATTTATCAAAACAATTTATTCCTGAAACAACAATTTAATTTTCCAACAGCTCAGAGTAGGGAAACATTTATAAAAATATGTAGCATGCAACTACTCAACTGAAAACGAAATATTATAATCCTCGAATAGAGGATTAAAGTACAACTAATGCCCTGAACCAAATATGAAAATTACATGTCACTACTAATTCAAAAATACTAAAAAGAAAAACAAACTAAGTACCTCACACTAAAGTGCACTAACACAGCTCAACCCCACTCACTGTTACGCTTAAATAATACCTGAGTTCATGTTCTTCAAGGTCTCAAATTACTCATGACATGGGTTCAGATCGAAACTTAATTAAAAGTAACTTTAAAATAAAACAGAATTTTAAACAAGTTTTCAATTTATTCACCAACTTTGAAAATTAAAAAACACACTTCACTCTGTTCGAAAAATTCCAAAACCCTCCAGATAACAACTAATATATCCTAAGTTTCAAACCCAATTGATTTTACTTGATCTTCTTATCAAAATAATTATTTACAATTAATTATGTCCAAACAGGTTGTTTTCTACAGCACTTTAAAGAAATTAATGGCTCTCTTATTATACATGAGCAATCAACGGAAGGCCAAAAATGTAAGAAACGAGACTCGTAAACAGTTCTAATGACACTGATTTCATAATTTTCAGATTTATACCTCAAGAGAATGACACTTTTGACGTTACTGTTTTACACCAATTTTCTGGACAAATTTGAACGCACCAGTTAATGTAGATTTTGACTCCCAAAAATTATGAGAAAATTCTCATATGAAATTAAATATGTAATTAATCTACTGTAAAAATCTCAGTTCAAAATTCATCTGTTTGATATGATTTCTCGATTTTTAAAGTTTGTGGTTCTGTACATAATTTTTAAACTAAGAATTACACTAATTCTTTACACAATTTATTTCCACAGGTTTCTTAACAGTGTATATATATACAAAATACATAAACCTACAACCTCTCCATCAATGAACTAAATAATAATAGAATAAGGATAAAGATGAAAGAAAGAGGAAAACTTAGGAGAGCTATCCTTTGGTGATCACACACAGCACAAGACACCCAATTCTTCCTTTGTTGCAACCTCTTCCCCCCCTCCAAATCTCTCTCTCTCTCTCTCTCTCTCTCTCCTACTGCTGCTGCTAGGAACACTAGGGGTTCTTTATATATATATATATATATATATCTAAACAAAAGGTTTTAAATTATTATCTCTTTATATTATTATATTTTCTATCTCCAATAATTTAAATAAAATATAACTGTTATTATATCAAAATATACTTACTAATTTCTCCCTTATTTATTTTTTTAAATAATAAATCTTGCCTCTAAATTAAAGACTTTCACCATAAATTTATTTTAGGTTTTAAAATTAATTAAAAGACTTTCCAATAATATTTAGTTTGCACTTAAAGATTTAAAAGCAAAATATTTGAGATTGTAAAATAATTATTACTTAATTATTTATTTGATTTGTATATTCGGGTTCTCATAATGGGATACTAAAATTTCGAAATCGAATTTGCGTAACCAACATTCCAGAACTCAAGAAGAATATATTGGTAGAAACCTATAGCTTGAGATTTGCGGCTCACCCTGGCAATACAAAGATGTATCACGATATGAGGGAACACTACTGGTGGACAGAAATGAAAAGAGACATAGCAAGCCATGTCTCCAAATGCCTGCATTATCAACGTGTTAAAACAGAACTCCAGAGACCTACAGGAGCATTGCAACAACTCTCTATTCTTGAATGGAAATAGGAGCACATTATTATGGACTTCATGGTCAGGCTGCCGCAATCAGTCTTAAAAAATGATGCAATATGGGTTATAGTAGATCGATTGACTAAGTCGGCGCATTTTCTACCAATCAGAATCACGCACTCCTTATCTAAGTTCATAACTCTATACATTAAGGAAATTATTTGTTTGCACGGTACCCTAGTTTCAATCGTGTCTAACTGGGACCCCCACTTTGTGTCTCACTTTTGGAACAAATTACAAAAGGCTTTGGGAACCACATTGCAGTTTAGCACTGCTTATCACCCACAAACTGATAGGCAATCCAAAAGAACAATCCGGACTTTGGAAGACATGTTACGTGTGTGTGCTAGACCTCAAAGGTCATTGGGATGAGCATCTACCTTTAGTGAAATTCGCCTATAACAATAGCTATCAAGCAAGCATCAGAATGGCGCCGTACAAAGCACTGTATGGAAGGAGATGTTGATCACCTCTTTGCTGGGCAGAAGTTGGGGACAGAAAGTTATTAGGCCCTGAAATCGTGCAAATAATGAGTGATCATCCAACAACGAATTCGCATTACCCAGAGCTGACAAATAAGCTATGCAAATACACAAAAACGAGACTTAGAATTTGAAATAGGAGATAATGTGTTCCTAAAGATCTCACCAAAAAGAGGGGTAATCCGATTTGGGAAGCGAGGAAAGTTAAACCCACGTTATATCGGGCTATTCGAGATACTAGAAATGATTGATCCTGTGGCATATCGCCTTGCACTGCTACCTGAGATGTCCAATGTTCACAATGTATTTCATGTGTCAATGTTCCGGTGATATCTTTGAGATCCAGAACATGTCATTAATCATGAAGACGTCGAAGTTCAAAACGATTTCTCTTATGAAGAACAATCGATACAGATCCTCGACCGTCGTGATCAAATTTTCCGAAACAAGACTATACCTCTTGTAAAAGTTTTATGACGAAATCATTGTGTCGAAAAAGCTACGTAGGAAACAGAAAATCAAATACGGGCCAAATACCCACACCTCTTCAAAAACCAAGGTATGACAAGTTTGAGGACAAACTTCTATTTAGGAGGGGAGAAATGTGACACACCAAATGTTCAATTAATTTAACACCACTTAATATTAAATTTTGGAAGCATGTGATTAAAAGAGTTAGATGTTATTAAATTTTAGAGTATTATAAAAAATTATAAATAAAAAAAGTATATTTTTTTGAATTTTTCTGAATAGTTATTCACATTATTTTAAATTTAACAGTCAGTATATTTTTATACTGAAAATTATTTCAAAAAAATAATTTTAACTTTTTATTATTATTTGATATTATTTTATGATTATTATGGTATTTTTCTCTATATTTTTTCTATATGAAAATACACTAAAATATAACATTTTCTGTGCGAAAAAAATGCATGCTCCCAAGTTGTCTTGCTGCGCACACCTCTTGTTGCCTACGCCTGTTCACTATATATAGATGCTAATCATTTTATGCATCATCATCTCTTTCCCCAAACTCTCTTATTCTCTCTGTTAGGCGCCCAAAAAAAAAAAACAAAAAACAAAACCTTTGAGTTTAGTGGGAGTATTTAGTGGGTCACAATAAACGGAGTAAAAAGTTGGAATTGACATTAAGGTGAGTTATATTATAGCTCGAGTCATCATAAAATATTTTACGTATATCTTGAGTTACCACAATTTATTTTATGCAATTCATGTTTTATACATTATATTAATATTTCAATTACGTTAATTATTTTCTGAATTCTGTTTACTTAAACTAAAACCCATGGATATGTTTGTTTAAATTTTAGAAATTATTTGACAATAATTTTATAAATATTTATTTTTGTAAGTACCACCAGGGGAATTTCATGCCTTGAGAGACTTAAATAACCATTGGCCTCTGAACGGTCACTTTGTGGCCCTTTGTTTGTCATGGATCCAGTGACCTCTATTCTGATTGTCACTCCAGTGATCTCCGTTCTGTTCTGTTCTGTTCTGTTCTATACCGTAGTTATGATTACTTGCTTATAAGATTTCTACATTCTACTTCTGTTATTTAAAATTAATTATGTATTTCAGTTACCAAACTAACCTTTGTTTATCCAAATAATTATCCATGGTAATTTTTGTACCCTCATGTTCACTGTATGATATTTTTCACTCTGCCATGTGCTTATAGCTGTTAATCACTTTTAGGTGACGTGTAAGGATCAGTACATGGGATAGGCACAAGGCACTTTGTAGTCATAGTGCAGCTTTGGTATTGTAATTAAACAGAAGCTCCAATGTATACGTTTTTGTTATACTTAAATAAAGATTTGGGTACCTTTTTATTTTACTCCGTTACACTATTAATTTGTTATGACTTCAGTTATTGTTTTGTTGCAACGCCGAACCTTTGGGTGCCGGGTTTGGGTCATGACATACCCGTTGTCACTGGACCACTGCTTAGTTAAGCTTAAAGGCCTTACCCCCCGACCAACCACAAGATGAATCATAGGTATTGACCTCGTATGAAGGAAAATCCCGATCTCCCTTTTTACATCATTCGTGGACTGATTCCGACGGATTAGGCTCTTTTCCTCTTATGAGTACTTACTATAAAGGGTGGTCCGAAATCGGTTGAATGAATGCCTTTCCTTTTTTTTTAGGGTACGACATGCTATGGCAAAAAAGACAAGAAATAAAGGAAAGTCGCTCCCTCCCTAAGAATGAATGTTGGAAATTCTTCGATGACATGTTCCTTTGAGTGCACAATTTCTTAGCTGTGCCTCTTTGGTACCGAGCTCTTTGATGGCCTTTCTTTATCTGATCATGACAAAAGTAATAATTCGACAAAAGGAGGATTATTCAGAGCTCAATGGATAATGGGGATGGAATAGTGGTTGGATGGTTAGGACACCGTATCTTTAGAGATAAAGAAAGCGTGAAATGACTACTTTCTGACTATGAACCTTCCTACTGCACCTTTCTAGAAAAGAATGACTGGTTAATTCTCTCAACTTACTGTAGGTTGCTAGTATTCTCCCATTGAAGAGAACACTAAGCCAGGTCAGGAATGCACCAAGGTGGAAAAGTCCTTTGTATAAGTCAATCAATCAATAGTAGAATAGAAGAGTCACAGTAAGAGTCTCATCCAATTGCCTAGTGTAGGCTTAATGAACTTCTCTATCTCAGTCCTCACTCTCTACCCGATGGGTTTGTGCTATTGCCGATTTTGGCATTTGGTTATCAGCTCAAATCTTATAGATAACCTCAACCACCTCGTGGGCTTGCTTCTCCTGGTATTCCATGTAGTCACGCCATTCCTTCGCGCTGAATTCCCATCACTCAACCATAGAAAACAATTCTCCATCTTGGGAGTCAGACTTGCAATCTATCCCTTTTCATCTTAGGCACACAACTGTGCACTCTCTGAAACAGAAAGATAAATACCACTTTTAAAAGTACCTGCCAACTCCTCATCGGAGGCTTCGTTAGTGGGCTGGCCCATCAAAAGTCTTGTTCCTTCGTGCCTCCAAATCATCCTCTTGAAGCTCATTCTCTTTATCATAAATGATCTGCTTGCCCCAAAATGACCGGCTTATCATATTAAAGCAAGAAAGCAAGAAAAGAGATAAGCGTTAGAAAGAAGTAGGAGCATTCACTCTTGCTATGCCACACTGTTATACTTTTAAGTAAGGAATTCCCTGCAAGGCAGTTATCGGCGTCTGTTCACGAAAGTTTTCTTTTTTGTACTTGCTTGAGGTTATGCACGCTTAGTTATCTTTCTCTATGTAACGTCGAGAAATGGAAAGACTTTATCTGGCAGTATCATATATAAGAGACTAAAATAGATGCTTCAAGTATTTAGTTACCAGCTTAAGACCACGTCTTCTGCTGTCGATTCGCAGGTGACTGGTCGACCTACCTTTCACTTATGCACCCCTCTTCTAGTTGTAAAGTAAAGCTCCTTCCATTGTGAAGACTGTAATGAGTGGGTGGCTTTCTATGTAGCACTCTCTTTCATTCCATGGTGAGAGTAGACTAGGAATGATGCAAGTTTCCTCTTTCCACTTTTAGCTAATCCGAATTAACTACCTTTCGATTCAATTTAAAGCCTTCTTCTATAGGGAGCAATACAATGAAAGGGATGCAAGCACAAAATCCTATAAACTAGCCTACCTTCCTATTGTTTTAGTCCTCTTTATTTCATCTAGTTCTGGAGTCTTTGGTCTGGAGTTCTCTTTAGTAGCTAGCTTTTCTAATAGCTTTTCTAAAAGGGATGCAAGCACAAAATCCTTCTTTTAGCTATGGGCATGTCCAATCCGATAATAGTCCTCGGCGGGGTTTCCATGTTATGGATGCTCCAACCACAACATGCTATTAGGAAGACTATGGATGCACTGACTTCGAGTCGTGCCTTCGACCGTTCAGTAAAGAATCAAGTATCTCAAAGGGGACTGTATGGTCACTTTGGATAGTAACACTTTTGTACATCCACCCCCCAATGTGACCACCCCTTTACTAGAGATCCACCATGGAGATAAGGATGTCTTCCTCTTAGGCTTCACCTTGGCAGAAGCTCGGATAGTACAATCTATCTTGGTGCTTGAGGAGGATCAATATGTTGGTTCACCCTTTATTCTTATGATAAACAAACAAGGATAAATTCCTGATTTCAATCTGGGAAGGAGCGGTAAATAGGGAGTTACAAAGGTGCCAGAAGTCAACAACCATTTGTTAACCTTTAGGCTGGGATATCAACAAACAAAAGAAGATTTGATGGCAAAGGCGATTGAAGCACGAGACAAGGCAAGGGAAAAAAGAGAGGGTAGAAAATGCAAGCTCAAGTACAAACCCATCCGAGGAACCCTCAACGGGAATTTTGTTAAGAGGAGGAGAAGACTTCCTATTTTGTGGGTTTCTAGAACCTTGGGTTGATCATGCGACAAGGAAAAGATATTCGGGGTTTGAAATTTTCTTTGATCACGAGCTCACAAATAGCAATGAAGATTTCATAGACCTAGATATAGACATTGGGCAAGATAGATACGATAATTCAAGCTAGGAAAGCAAAGACAGGATAGACAATTTAAATGGTGTTGATATGAAGACTTGCTTGAGTACTAAGCCTGGTTATGTTGACTCGGGGAATTTCAATGCCATGATGATGCTAGAAAATGGAACTTTTGAGGAAGACGTCGCCGAATACATAGTTGATGCAATGGAGGGTCAAGTGTAAAACGGGTCCATCAAAAAGTGTATTGTTTATAAGTCTAACAGCAAGTCTAGTAGCGAGTCAAGTAAGTCGGAATCCGGCATGTCAGACTTTGACACATCCAATGACTTGTATAAACCTAGGGGTCGAGATTGAGTCTAAATTTTCTGTTTATTTTGAGTTTGAGTCAGATGTAAGTTCCCCTGCTTCAATTAATGAAATAATGGATGATTCTGAGCATCCTGTAGTGCCATTAGTTAACAACATTGACCTCGCCAATTTTAAAAATGAAAAAGATTTTAAGAAAGAAATTCCTCAAAGCATAAAAGACTTAATTGAATGGGAAGATGAGAGGTGAGCTAAACCTGTCATGAACGAAATAATCTCAATAAACCTAGGCAATGAGGAAAATCCTCGCATGGTCCAAATTGGATCCACACTGTCTTCAGAGGAACGCGAGCGCCTAGCCTCCCTTTTAAGAGAATTTAAAGATGTTTTTGCATCCTATGAAGACATGCCTTGAATCAATCCTGAGATTTTACAACAAAAAATCCCCTTAGACCCTGAGGCTAACCCGTGAAACAAAAATTAAGAAGAGTTCATCCAAATTGGGCCCTTAAGATTAAAGAAGTAACGAAACAAATCAATGCTGGATTTTTAATAGTATCGGAATATCTGACATGGCTAGCCAACATAGTTCCAGCCCTGAAGAAAGATGGCAAAATTAGAGTTTACATTGACTTTAGGGATTTGAAGAAAACCATGCACTTCTATCATTTATGGTTGGGTTTTCTAGATACAATCAGATCATGATGGCATCGAAAGACAGAGAGAAGACAACCTTCACTACTCCGTAGGGACATACTGCTATAGGATCATGTCGTTTGGACTGAAGAATGTCGGAGCTACCTACCAGAGAGCCATTACCACACTGTTGCACAACATTATTCATAAAGAGGTAAAGGATTATGTAGATGATATGATTGTCAAGTCCAAGGAAAGAAAAGGCCACTGCGCCACTTTGGAGAAATTCTTTGAGAGGATCTGTGAATACAGACTAAGGTTGAATCCGTAGAAGTGCACATCCAAGGTAACAGCAGCGAAGATGTTGGGGTTTTTAATCACACAAAGGGGTATAGAAGTGGATCCTTCCAAGATTAAGGCTATTTTAGAAATGCCCCCACCAAGGACTAAAAATGAGGTGAGAAGCTTTCTAGGCAAGGTGCAGTTCATAAGTCGACTCATTTCAAAGTTGACGTCAACATGTGAACCGTTGTTCAAGCTTCTGAAGAAGGGAACCAGGTTCCATTAGGATGAAAGATGCCAATTCACCTTCAAGCAAATCAAGCATTACCTGCAAATTCCACCAATATTATCACCACCGGAGCCTGGGAGGCACTTGACTCTATATTTATCAGTGATAGATTCAACCATGGGATATGTGCTGGCACAAGAGTAAACAAAAAAGTAGAAAAGGCCATTTATTTACCTTACCAAAAGGTGTTGGACTATGAGTCCTGGTACACACCATTAGAGAAGACAAGTATTGTATTGGTGTGGGCCACTAGAAAGTTGCGACATTATTTGCTTGCCCATTTAGTGTTGTTGGTTTCAAGACTAGACCCTATCAAATATCTTTTTAAAAAACCAACATTAACTGGTCGGCTAGCACGTTGGCTGCTACTTTTGGCTGAGTTTGACTTAAAGTAAGTCACCGGAAAGTCAATGAAAGGTAGGGCAGTAGCAAAATTTTTGGCTGGTCAGCTGACCGGAGGGAAAGGATAGCTCAGAATATTTGTTCCCAGATGAAGAGATCATCTAAGTGATGGAAGAAACCTAGAAATTATATTTTGATGGGGCTTCAAACCAAATTGGCTATGGGATAAGGGTCCTCCTTATTGTCCCTGATGAGTTACATGTCCTGTTAGCCTTCAAGCTCCATTTCGAAATTTCAAACAACCAAGCAGGATATAAGGCATGCGTTGCTGGATTAGAGGCGGCCCTTGAATTAGGGGTAAGACGGTTGGACGTTGTTGGTGATTCAAATCTAGTAGTTTCACAAGCCAGGAAGGATTAAAAAGTCAAAAGTCAAGAAAGAAAAGATGAAAGTATATCACCATACCCTATATTGTCTATTGCCAAGGTTTGAGAAAGTCATGTACACCCACATAGTTAGGGAGAATAGCCATTTCGCTAATGTTTTAGCAACTTTGGCTTCTATGGTAGAAATCCTGGAAGGAATCAAAATTGAGACCAATCATCATAGAGCAAAGGTATGTGCCATCATACAAGATGGTCGCCACCGTAGAAGAAGTTTGAGATGGACATCCTTGCTATTTCAACATTTGGAACTTTGTAGAAAAATGAGAGTATCCGCAAGGAGCAACAGAGAAAGATAAAAGGGCCATTCGACGTTTAGCAACCCAATACATCTTGTGCATGGGTAGACTGTACAAGAGGGGTAATTTAAGGATGCATAAACCGTGTGTGGACGTAAAGGAAGGGGGCAAGATCATGGAATCAATACATGGAGGAGAATGCAAGGCACATGTGAATGGAGTTATGCTGGCTAAGAAGATCTTCATGCAAGGGTACTACATGGGCTACCATGGAGAACTTGCATATAGTTCATCAGAAGGTGCCACAAATGCCAAATCCATGTGAATCTCATGAATGTACCACTCTGGCGTCTGAATAACTTAACCTCGCCTTGGCCTTTCTCTGTATAGGGAATTTATGTAATTGGGGCAGTCGTGCCAAAGGGATCAAATGGACATGAGTACATACTAGTGGTTATCGATATTTTGCCAAATGGGTTGAAGCAGCACCTTTTTCGGTCCTCAAAACCTCACATGTGACCAAATACATCCAAAATAATATCATCTACAAATACGGTGTGTCGAATGAAATTGTATCAGATCATAGCTCTCACTTCAAAGGAGAAGTAGCAGATTTGCTCGAAAAATATGGTGATATCAAATCAACGTAAAAACCATTCTACGAAAGGCCATCGATATATACAGAGATTGGGCAGACAATTCGCGTTATGGGGATATCAAACACTGATCAAAACTTCAACTGGGGCAACTCCCTATTCTCTAGTCTATGGAATGGAGGTTGTCGTACCTATCGAAATTGGGATTCCTTCACTACGTGTACTGGCAAAATGTCAAATTGAGGAGGCGGAATGGCAAAAGACTAAGTTCAAAGAATTGATGCTTTTCGATGAAAGGAGGCTCCAAGCCTTATATCATGTTCAAGGTTACCAACGGAGGATTGCTCGGCATTTAAGAAAAAGGTGAAAGCTAGGAATTTGAAAGAAGGAGATCTAGTACTCAAAGAGAACCGGGCTCCAGTACATGACCCAAGGGAAAAGTTCAAACCAAATTGGATGAGGCCATATATCATCAAAAAGATCATGACTGGAGAAGCAGTTGTTCTAATGGATCTGGATGGGATAGAATTCACATAGCCTATCAACTTGGACAAGTTAAAGAAATACTATCCTTGAGAGAGCTTATTAAGCCGAAAACCCAAGAGGGTGACCTACGCAAAATTTAGAGTGTAAAAAAAAAAAAAAACAAAGGCGCGCGTGATTGAAAACCTGAAAGAGCAATCTTGGCAAAAGTTAGAGCACAAAAGGAAAGTGTTAATACCCTAGAGAACCTGACTCTGAACTACGAATGGCCTGATTCGCAGCCTTGGGATACATAGGCAACTTCACCCGGAGGTTCGGCCCTATCTCATCCAGGTCTAATCACTCGTTAGCACCAGTCGTCAGCATCAAGTGCTAGGTTTTTCAAGCATCGTAAAAGAATGGTATGAAATTGCCAAGTAAGAGGTAGAAGCTGCCCGTACCTTCAATTTGTCCATCAACCATATCTGGGAAAAGAAAGAAAAAGAAAAGAGAAATAAAAGAATAGAGAGATATGAGATGAGTAGAAAAAATGAGTTGGGGTGTGCTAAAAATAGAAAAGAGAGATAAAAGAATAAAGAAGTGTGAGATGAGAAACCAAGTGAAATGGGTGGTACCTAGAGCAATAATGGACTCCCACCAAATTCCATGGTCTTATTGGCGTCGACTTTGTCCAAACCAATCAGGGTCTCTACAAAGATCAATCCAACCAAGCTTGTCATGTCCCTAACTTTCCTGGCCGCATTCGCCAAGATAGGGGCTGATTACTCTACTACTTGGCATCGCTAAAAGATTGGGCAAATAAACAGATATATGGAGCAGTTTGCTAAGAAACAACAACAAACCAGCAAGCATATCAGGCATGGCAATTTGATTCACTTCACGACAGGGCTCTCACCTTTCAAAGAAGCAATAGGGGCATTTTGATCAATCTTAGGTGGTTAGGATGTTTGTTAGACATCCTTTTCAAGTTGTAATTTTCATTTATGCTCTTGTTGAAACTTTGTATAAAGAGTCACTATTAGATTTAATAAAGTATGCACAATTAGAGGGAATCTGGTTAAAACTCCATTTCGTGAATTGTGGAAATATCTTTCCTGCACGCATTTTGCGCAACAGTATCTAAAAGGAAAGCTGGAGGAACACTTTATGGATCAATGCAAGAAGAATTCCCAAGGCATGCAAAGGCATCAAAAGAATGGGAGGGCCGACAGAACCTATCATAGTAGAAAAAGGGCTCTTCTCATCATTATTATCAATGCCCTCGTCAATAAAATTCACCACATAAGAGGTCATTAAAAACTTTTGCTCAAAGAAGAGGCCTCGAAATGTAGAAACACTCCCAAATCTAGACCTGATTGGAGTATAAAAATCTCGAGGCTTTAATCGTCTGATAGAAGTCTTGAAGGGAACTGTGATTGCATCGCAAGCTATTACACTTGTTCTTTTAGAACATAGATGGAACTAGTGTACATGAGCTGCATTCCCCGGAAAACACAGGATTAAGATATTTCCTTAAAATCTTGGATAAAGAGCCATGGAACCAGCTAGGTGGAGGCATCGTTTAGTATACCAAAATGGTCCTGGTGTAATTAACTAGTATCGAAGTCTGTATCCTCTCACATGCAAAGGCTAAAGGATCAAAGAAGGTAAGGATCCATGGAAAATTTGCAGGACTTTTGGATAAAGAGCTACACGGGCAAGGCACTTCAGTCATATTAGTTGGCAAAATGGAAGGTTTTGGCCACAATCATGAAATAACTTGGCCTCCTAATCTGAGCAAGATGAAAATAATAAGTTGGTTGGCATGAGAAATCAGGAGCTTCTTGATTACTTTAGTTTTGACACCCTCTGGACATCCTCAAGGTACATGTATATTCTAAACTCAAGCTTACACATTGGCACACCTTTTGAGCCACATCATCTTATTGGGCTCAAGTATCGGTACGTCATTCAAGGCACACCATCTTAGCATTCTAGGCATTGGCACGCCTTTTGAGGCGCACCATAGACTGAAACTTAGGCAATGGCATGCCTTTCGAGGCACATCATAAACTCAGACTTAGGCATTAGCACACCTTTTGAGGCATATCATTTTATCAAACTCGGGCATTAGCACACCTTTCAAGGCACCATCATTGACACGTCTTTTGAGGCATAATTATTTAATCATATTTATGGCATTTTCACTGGCACACAAATCACTTGGCATGGCAAAAATATTACTCAAAATCACATTTGACATCATGACATAAAAACTAGCAAATTCTGGCACTAACTTGGCAAACACCTGATAAACCTTGACAAATTCTGACACATTTTTGGCAAAAATACTTGGCACCATTTAATACATTATGGTAAACTTGGAACCACTAGGTATCACTTGGCACCCATTTAAACCTCCATGTATTGCCGATGTGAGTATGGAAAGGCACCACTTAGCATTTAAAATTCTCACGTCTTGCCAATACAAGCATAGAATAGCATTTAAACCCCCATGTTTTGTCGATGCAAGCATAGAAAGGCGCCACTTGGCATTTAAAATTCCCACGTCTTATCGATACGAGCATGGAATAGCATTTAAACCCCCATGTCTTGTCAATGCGAGCATGGAAAAGCACCACTTGGCATTTAAACCCCATGTATTGTTGATGCAAGCATGGAAAGGGCACCACTTGGCATTTTAAACCCCCACGTCTTCCTGATGCGAACATGGAAACAACATGAAATAAACCCCCATGTCTTGCCAATTCGAACATGGAAAAGGAACTACTTGGCATTTTAACTCCCACGTCTTGCCAATGCAAGCGTGGAAATGGCATCAAACAAACCCCCATGTCTTGCTGATGTGAGCATGGAATGACACCTAATAAACTTCGCATCTTGTCGATGCGAGCGTGGAATGGCATTCATTAAACCCCATGACTCGTCGATACAAGCAAAGGATGGCATCACCTGGCATTTAAACACCTCCATGACTCGTTGATACAGGCATGGGAAATCACCATTTGGCTCTTAATGAAACCATGACTCATCGATACGAGCATGGAATAACATACAATAGCATACCCTTGCCTCGTCAAAATAGGCATAGAATGGCATACCTTGGCATCATAATGGCATCCCTCTAACCACACAACAGTGTGCTTTATTATTTGGAATAGTTTTATCTAGAAAAAATTTGCAGGATTGGCACAAACCTGGAAAAGAATGGAAAGGAACTTGGCATAGGTACGACAAGGTGAGTACGACAGATACCGTCTGCTCTCGTCCCTTTACAATGCATGCTTGAATGAATGCTTGAGTTCCTGTTGCACACACTCCCTCACATATATTTTTGCACAACTGCCCCCGAACTACATTAGTCTGATTCCTTACAATCAAGGATATGTAGGCAACCTGCGAGTTCGATCACTTGCATGAATGTATGGCACTGCCTTAAGCCTTTGGGTTAAGTCAATTGGGATGATCTCGGGTCTTTGACATTCGTTTCTCATCACTCCATGATTGTTTGAGCTCTGTTAAAGAGAGGTAACTGTAGACACCCTATTTTTACTAACCTTAAGATTTTGGGCGCTTACAAGCCTCCTGATGATGAAATGGTACTTACTTCATCCCAGAAATGTTTAAAGGTTATTTAGAGTTGCTGTATAAACCTGTTTTATCCAAAAATTAACTTTTTATAAAAAAAATAACCATTTTACCCCTGGACTCATTTTTAGCCAAAAAAACCCAGTTTTTTAACCCCGGAAAGCCTGATTGTTCCTTGATTGATCATATTTTTCAAAATTAGTGACCCATTTTATTAAAAAAAACATTGATTAAAATGCAATTCAGCTTACTTGTGTCATAAGCAAGCCAAAGGCATAGGATCACGTAGTTGTGCATGCATGCATGGCATGTGTACCAAGGCAAAGTGCACATGTGCACGTTAGAAATGAGTGCTCACGTTGTTTGTATGTGCAAACAATCATTGTGCGTGCGCACATGGTCAATACGTGCGCACATGGTCAATACATGCGCACATTGAAGCATCACAGAGTTATTTTTGGTAACTCAATTTTGGTGCATTTTTGGTAGGAACAGTGGAGGGGAAAGTGATGAAACCCTAGAAGGGTTCCAGAGGCTTCCCCCAACTCTATAAATAGAGCCTCTCCCTCTCCCTTTGAAAGGGTTAAGGACTTGAAGCCTTTTTGTGCATTTTAAGAGCGAAATACACCCTCTCCTCCTCTCCTACGGCCTTAGCTCTAAAAATATCATATCCATAACAACTCTAAACACTGAAGAACACTTAAGGACTAAAGAACTTCAACCTAAATTCAGATTCCAAGCCTGAGGCAAGTTTGCAAGCAAAGAACTCTTTGTTTCGTTGCGTTATTCTCCGCATGCTCTTCGGTTCTTAAAAACCAGTAGGTAAACTACTTCTAATCTCTGTATTTCAATAGTCCTTTTGCTTATTTTTAGTAGTCAATCCATGCTAGGTTGTTAGTCCATCTTAACATCATCTAGTCTTTTAGTTTTTCTTACTATCTTGGCTCTTCTTGCATGCTTTCTTTCTTTTAGTTATCATGTACTTAGTTTACATTTATTCTTTTATTTGTTAGTTGTCTTCTTATGCATATTCATCATGTAGTAACCTCAAACTGGGTCTAGAACCATTCTTGTATCTTTAGTTGCATGCGTTAGGTCATATTTATTTTATGTTTTGCATGTAAGATGCAGAAGTGGGCATCCAAGTAAGTCTCTTTGTCTTTCTTGGCACATGTGATGGTTGCATTGTCCTTTAAATAATGCAAGTTTCTATGCTTTTTGTATGCAAAATTGTGTGTTTTGTATGTTTTCTTGAATATTGTGTATTTTAGTTTATATTTAAACACATGGGTTATCGTTAAAGGTTTCTTAATTCCTCTTTTAAAATTGAGTGGCGACTCTATGTCAATAAGGCAAGTCGGTGTGGAAAGCAATGCCTTAGACTCGAAAAAGGCATAAGGCCCACATATATTCAATGAATAATATGAGTGAATGCAGGGCTCCCTTATATAAGAGAAGAAGAAGCTTAGGTATAGAAACTCTATCTATGGTAATACACAATATGGTAATATAAATATATACAACTAACACCTCCCTCAAGCTCAAGGTGGTAATGCAGATATCAACTTAAGCTTGGAAAGTAAGGCGGAAAAGCATTCTGGAGGATGAGCCTTGGTGAAGATGTTGGCTGTCTGATCGGCGTAGATAATAAAGATAAGACGAACAGTGCCACTAGTAACATGTTTCCGTATCAAGTGACAATCAATCTCAATATGTTTGGTGCGATCATAGAAGACATCATTATGGGCAATCTGAATAGCACTCTAATTATCACAATAAAAGTTAGTAGTAGCCGAATGAGAAACCCTCATATTAGAAAAAAGCCAAAGAAGCCACACAAGCTCCTGAATAATGTCAGCAAGAGCACGATACTCAGCCTCTGTACTAGAATGAGCATTGAGAGTTTGCTTCTTACTGTACCAGGTAATGAGAAAGTCACCTAAGAAGAAGCAGAATCATGTGGTAAAATCATGTAGTAGAACAGTGGTCAGTAGGATCCCCTATCCAATCTGTATCAGAAAAAGCCTATAATTGTATAGAAGAGTCTACTAAGTAGTGAGGACCATGAAACATAGTTCCTTAGAGATAGCGCAAAATGCGAAACAGAGCATCATAGTGCAAAGAGCGAGGAGCAGCCATGAACTAACAATGTGAATAACATAAGCAACATCTGGACGAATAACCGTGAGATAGACAAGATTGCGAATTAACCGTGAATAACCTGGTACTATCAAGAGGTGTGAGATAAGTCTAAGAATCAACTGGGGTAGGAGCAGTCTTGCAATCGGTAAGACCAGTATAAGCCAAGAGATTAGAGGTATGCTTGGCCTCGATGAGAAAGTGACTAGAAGGATTATGAGAAATTTCCTAGCTAAGGAAGTAGCTAAGCAAACCCAGATCATTCATCTCAAACTGGCTACTGAGAAACTACCTGAGACTAGAGATACCTACTGCGTCATCTCCAGAGATGATCATATCATCCACATAGAGAAGAAGAAGAATAATACCACGCTCTGTCTTATGTATAAGCAAAGCAGAATCATAGGTATTAGAGGAGAATCCAAAGTCAAGAATAGTAGAACTGAACTTGACAAACCAAACACGAGAAGCTTGTATCAAACCATACAAGGCACAAAGAAGTTTGTAGACTTTAGTGAAGGGAACTAAGAAAGTAAGAGGAGGCTGCATATAAACTTCCTTAGCGAGATCACCATTGAGAAAGGCATTCTTGAAATCCATATAACAAAGGCTCTAATGGCGAGCAGAAGCGACGACACGTAGGCTGCGAACTAAAGCAAGATGGGCAACATGAGCAAATGTTTCCTCAAAATCAATCCCATATTCTCGACTAAACCCCTAGGCAACAAGACGAGCTTTGTGACGTTTAATGGAACCATTAGAGTGGGTTTTGATCTTGTAAGCCCATTTGCAACTAGCAACACTCTTTCTAGGTAGAAGGTCTATATGCCAGGTATGAGTTTTAATTAGAGCTTGTGTAGTTCATCAATCATAGCTTGCTGCTAAAGAGGTTAGAACAAACCTCTCAATAGGAAGTAGGTTCATGAGAAGAAAAAACAATAAAACCAACAATGAAATCACGAAGGACAAAAGGTTGTGTTACATGAGTAGAATAACGAAGAGGTACCTCTAGTGTAGAAGATAATGTAGTGGAATCAAGGGATGCATGAGGCTCACTGTGAGAGAAAATGAAGACAAGACTACGAAGTGGAGCAGGAACAGGAACAAGAACAGGAACAGGAGCAGGCTCAGGATCAAGGAGTGGAGCAGCAATGCCAGGAGACGGAGTAGAATCCTCAGGATGGGCCGGAGTCATCATGTCGGAAGTAGTGTCTGTATCAAGCTCATTAAACAGAAGACAAGGATCTGTAAGAAATGATGTAGTGAGAGGAGTGGACAAATAAAATTTAGATATGGAGGAGAACATCTTGTGTTCCCAAAATACCACATGACGAGAGACATGAAGGCGACAAGAAAGTGGATCCCAACAACGATAACCTTTATGTTCAATAACATACCCTAAGAAGCAATACAAACGGGCACAAAGTTTTAATTTGGTTGAAAAAGAACAAAACAAGCACATCCAAACACACGAAGACCATTATAGGTAAGGGGTATGCCATACAGACGCTCATATAGGGTTTGATTGCTGATGGTAGGGGAATGGACACAGTTGATAGTATAGACGGTTGTAAGAGCAGCTTCCACCTAAAAACGTTCAAGACAAGAAGAGATTAAAAGAGCACATATAGTGTTTAGGATATGGCAATGTTTACGCTCAACACGACTATTTTGTTTGGAGGTACCAAGACAAGAATAGTGAGAAAGTGTACCATTTTGATAAAGGAATCCCCAAAAATGAGTTTTTTTGTATTCCTGGGCATTATTAGCACGAAACATTTTGATAGTGGAAGAAAATTGAATTTTGACCGTGGGAAAAATCATACTATATTTAGGTCTCATTTGGGAATAAGCTTTTTAGTAATTTTTTGATTTTTTGGCTAAAATATGATGTAAAAAAATTAGTATGTTTGAGATGATTTTTTGATTTTTTACGAAAAGATGTGCAAAAATTAGAAAGAAAATGAAATCTTTGACTTTTTGGTATAGGTTGTTGGCTTTTTGATTTTTTTAGTGACTTTTTGGCTAAAATCACTACTTGCCAAACGAGGCCAATTGTAACTCAGAGCGAGATTTCATAAGAAATAACTAGGTAAAACGAGTGAAATCATCGACAAATATGACAAAGTATTTAGATCCCCCCATAGTGATATTAGGTGAAGGCCCCCAAACATCAGAGTGTATGAGATCAAAAGGTGCATGAGATATAGAGGTACTAGTATTAAATGGTAAAGTAGGTTGTTTTGCAAGTTGACGAGATAGACAATCTATTTTATCATTTAGAACGCCTAATTGACCATTTGAAACTAGAGAGCGTAAACGATCAAAAGACACATGACCTAACTGAGAATGCCATAAAACAAGAGGGGAACTAGTAGTAACAGAAGCAACAGTCTCGACAGTGGAAGGACTGGAGGAGGCAATGCGAAGGTGGATGAGTTTATACAGACGTCCATGTCTACGATCTATCCCGAGTGTTTGTCCCGTCTTCAGATCCTACACAACACAATCAGTTGGAGAAAATATAATAGTGAGGCCAAGATTACAAAGTTGACCAATAGAAATAAGATTAAGTGTAAGATTGAGGATCATAAGTGTGAGGGAGAGAGATATTAGAGGTAGAAATATGGCCTATTTGACTAACATGTATTTGAGAATCATCAGCAATGTGAATGATAGATAAATGACAAGGACATGTGGTAAAAGAAAACAGTGTAGGGTCAGAGGTCATATAGTTGCAACAAGCTGAATCAAAATACCATGAAGAGGTACCTAGAGTAACTGAGAGAGTAGTGGAGGGTGTACCAGAAGTAGAGAAAAACCTTGTTCACAATAGCTTCAATATCATGAACAGTGTAAGTGGAAGATGAGGCAAGTGCAATAATAGTAGAGGAAAACTGAGCCGGAGAATAATGCTACCTAATAGAGAATCCAGAAAAGCCACAATATAGAGGAAACTATCTAAATAATCCATGAAGTGATCAAAGTATTAGTCACAAAAAAGGCCCGGTGGTGTCGGAGTAAAATTTAGGGAAATAGAGTGTCCCAGTGAATTCAAAACATCGAAAATAGTTGGATAACAGCTGAGTTGGCCCAGAAACAGCTAAAAAATGGACCTGTAGATGACCAGGTGTGAAATAAGCCAAAAATGACGTCAGCAATAGGTAAGGGTAATGTCAGCGTGCACAGCGCACGTTAACAGAAGAGGCATACAACACACGGTAGCTACAGAGACGTACACAGTGCATAATAACAGAAAAGGCACAAGAACACATGAAGCTGATGTCAATAATGATGTGCACAGGAGCACGGAGGTTGACGTCAGATAGGGCTGACATCAAAAAGGTCAACTGTTGAAGCGACTAGATTGGAACAGCGCGGCGGAGATAGCTAGGGTGGCTTCGCGGCTAGGGCTGACGTTGCGCGTGATTGCTTGTTGGAGAGTGGAAGCAGAAGCGATAGCAATTGACGCGTTGATGACAAAATCGTCTTGTGAGCGTGTGTGGAGAACTTGCTAGTGATGAGGTTAGTGGTGTTGGAATCGTGAGAAGATTCCGATCAATTTGATGATAAGGTCGAAAAAAATTTGGTCACCGTAACCGTGCTTGAACATAGGTGCTACAGTGCCACTATGTACGGGTAGTGAGCAAAGGAAAAAAAAAGACTACGACTTAAAACCTGTGCTCTGATACCATATTATGATATTAGAGAGAGAGAAAAAAAGAAAGAGAGAAAACTCAGTATTATATTCAATGAATAATATGAGTGAACACAAGGCTCCTTTATACAGGAGAAGAAGAAGCTAAGTATAAAAACTCTATCTATGGTAATGCACAATATGGTAATATAAATATATAAAGCTAGCAGTTTATATTGGAACCAAGCATTTCAGTGTCATCCATGGTGAAGATGATGAGTAATGTATTAGATAATAATGGTGAAGATGATGAGTGTTGGAAGATGACGAAGAAATACAATGTTTATATGTTTAAACCCTAAACCCTATAGGTGATGATAGTGTGTGAAAAGTATTTTGTGTTTTTAAATATGAAATCTTTGAATGGGTAGAATACACCCCCATATTGTCCTTAATGGTCGTTTCATTTGAGGATATTATTAAAATATAAATTTAGGGAAGTTCTATTTGCACAGCACTAATTCCCTCAGTACACACCATTAACAGATTAAGAGTAATTTTATTTACGCACCACTAATCCTCTCAATACATACCATTATGTAGTACAAACGCATAATAATTTTTAGGGTTTGAAAATATCTTAGTTCACACCTTAACTTTCCACTACTAGTCCTAAGGTAACACACTACCTGTCTGTTTGAATACACACTATAATCCACACCCAAATATCTCCATTTTCAGAACACCAGAGACCTCCATCTTCAGAATTCCATAGATCTCCATCGTTGGCGTTGAAGATCTCCATCGCCAGCAGAGGGTTTCATTCAGCTGGTACATTATCGTCGTTTCAAATCTCCATCATCGCTGTCGTTTCGTTGTTGGCTTGCCAATGCATTGTCGTCGTTTCAGATCTCCATCTTCATCGTCGTTTCACTGTTATTTCACCAGTGCATTGTCGGTGTTGAAGATTTGTCATTCTCACCCTTGATTCACACATTTGATTCTCACCTTGATATGTTTTCCTATTTTCTTTTGATTTGGTTACTAATTCAAATTAAAATATTGAATTTTATATATATGAACATTTATAATTTGGTCAATCTTAATAATTTGAACAAAATTGTTTTGTTCGAATAAAAATGATCGAACATTTTGTAAAAGTTCAACTCTAATTATCCAAACATGTGACAAACAAAGTCATCTTCCCAATGGTTATACGAACGAGATTAACAAAAAATCAAAAAGCTAAAGGATTTTTTTTTTTTTTTTAGAGGACCCAAAAAGATAAATATAAACTGATCATTTCATTGTTGCACTATTCGAAATCAACAATCTTAGTGTCATCCATGGTGTGCAAATATTCAAAACCAATTGATTTCAATATTTTTAAACCCTAAAACCAATTGATTTCATTGTTCTTAAATCCTAAATCTTCAAAATCAATTTATTTTGGATGTTTATGTGTATAGGTGATGATGTTGTCTGAAGAGTGTTTTGTGTTTTTTGTTTTTATATATGAAATATTTGAATCGATAGAATACACCCTCGTATTGTCTTTAATGGTCTTTTCATTTGAGGATATTATTAGAATACAAATTTAATCTGTTAATGGTGTGTATTCTAACCATTCAAAGATTTCATATTGAAAAATACAAAATTAATACTCTTCACACACCATAATCACCTAGAGGGTTAAGGGTTTAAACATATAAACACTATATTTCTTCATTATCTTCCAGCATACATCATCTTCACCATTATTATCTAATACACTACACTCATCATCTTCACCATGGATGACAATGAGATGGTTGGTTCCGATATAAACATTAAAAATGTTGATTTGAATATTGAAAAGGTTAGTTTATTGCATAGCTGTTTAGTTTTTTATTTATCTCATTCATATAATGATTGGGAAGACGAGTTTGTTCACTATGTGTTCAGATAATCAGAGTTGAATTTTTGCACAATGTTCAATTATTTATATTTGAGCAATATAATTTTGTTCAAATTATTAAGATTGACAAAATATTAATACATAACAAATTGAACATTTTCAGTTAGTTTGGTTAAAACAAATTAGACTTTTATTCTTTGTTCAGATATAAATTTTTGAAATTAGTTCAACTCTATATTCATGAAGAGGACTATATATTTTTTTTTTGGGTTAAATTTTTTACAGAATTCTATACCCACCCAATGTAGCAATGTTGAAATTGATTGTGTTGTTGATACACAAGTGAATTTGTTACTAAAAATGTACAATCATGTTTGAAAATTACAATAAATTGTGGTTCATTTTAATACTCTCTCTCTCTCTCTCTCTCTCTCTCCCTGTGGTGGAGGAGGAGACATGAGGGTTAGGTTACAATAGAGGTGGAGAGGAGATGAATCACGATGGTAGGGATGGGCAACAGTGTTGATCATGATGGCGAAGGTAGGGATTGGGGTTGTTCACAATGGCAGTGGGGGGAGTGAGGTTGTTCATTATAGGTTGGGAAGGGCGTACTATGGTAGAAGGATGGACGGCGGAGTTGGCAAGGAACAACAGGGCTGGAGAAGAGGGGTTAGTGGTGGCTGCAGCAACGAGTGTTGGAGAAAAGGGGTTGATGGCATTGGCAAGAAGGTAGGGATGCTGGGGAGAGGGCAACGACCGAAGAGAAAGGGTGGCTGCTTGCTATCAGCTATCAGCTATCGGCATTAGTTGTGGTTAGGGTTTTGGTGGAGGAGGAAGGGTAGTTTAATATTATTTGAAAAATAGTGGTATGTATTGAGAAAAAAAATCAGAACTTTCAATTTGAGTGTAGTGTGAACTAAGCACAAAGGGAGGTGATGGTGTGTATTGAAATAGTTAGTCGTGTGTAAATAGAATTTTCCATAAAAATTAAATTAAATTAAAGAGTGTAAAAAAGTTAGAAGTACGGTGTAAGTAGAATTACCTTTTATTAAATCAAGGAAGAAACTTTTTTTTTTTTTTTTGTATCAAATTGAGAATTCATCAAATTTAAATTTGATAAAATTTAAAAAGATAAAGTATCGATGATTATTTTTTTTCATCAAATTTGATGAAAAGGAAAATTTGGGATGAGAGGAGAATTTTTCTTTACTTGGAAACCAGTTAAGAACCTTGTGACTCTGGATGGTGGTGGTGCTCCTTCTCTTGTTCAACAACATTGGTAATCTTTCTCTTCCTCCTAACTGTGGTTAAGCTAACATTGGAAGGTTGCTGCAATAGTTGACATTGCATCATATCGAGTAATCGCGACTGCAAATGCTTGTTCATCTCCATCACATGTTTTCCCATTCTTGTGGCCCAAGCTTCACTCTCCAGCCTTGTTTCCACCATCATTTCCATAGCTGCAGTTGTCTCCCCGGTCTGTTCAATCACAATCACAACCACAATCATGCCAAGCCATGAGAGAGAGAGAGAGAGAGAGAGAGAGAGAGAGAGAGAGAGAGAGAGAGAGAACCTCCAACTCAAGGATCTGTTGTTTCAGTAAATTGGTGGTTCGAAATTCAAAGGCAATACAATGACCTTCATCCCTAGAAGAACTTGAAAGTAGGTAAGTAAGTAATCCTTCAAATGAGTTGGCTGGCTTAGGATACTTATCAAGCACAGAAACTCTGAACTGGTTAAAGGTTTTATGATTATGGTTCATCCTAGGAAACAGTGACAATCGTGGGATCACAACCAAATTAGTTATGAAACCTGCAAATAAATCAGAGAATGACTTTAAAAGACTCGTGCAGTTACGTCATACAAAATGTAAAATTCCCCAACCTTGTTTCAACTTTGTATTTAAAATGTTGGAACATATAAATCCCATCAAAATGAACGTTTATGTCATCCTGTTAAGCAAAGCTTAGGGCCCATTTGATTATGTTTTCATTTTATTTTTTCTGTTTTTATTTTCAAAAAACATAGAAAATTAGCAATATGAATCTAGAAACCTTCAAAAATTAGAGTTAAAAACTATAGGAGTGGACATTGGATGGTATTAAATTCCCCTAACCCAACTACAAAATTAATTTAAAAAAAAAAAAAGAGATTCCACTTGCCTTTTAGGTGGTTGAATCTTCGAATGATTACACAATTGGCAACATCCCAAAGGCAGGCAGTGCAATCTTCAGATGCAGAGACCAAGCCCAACCCGCAAAATGTCAAAGCAGTTATAGATCCACTGCATCAACAAAGATTGGTTAGTTCTCAGTTTTTGTTTGTGTTCACGTCAACAACAAATGTACACAAGTTTTTAAACTAGGTATAGAGACTAGAGAGGATCATTATAGAACACTCATTGCCACCCTTTTATGTATGTGAAATTGAGTGTGTAAATTTACATCCACAAAATTATATTAAACCATATAGTGAAAAAGCCAACTGGCTAAGTTGCAAGTTAGAGATTAATGCAAACTTATGATAACTCTTTTTATTTATTTATTTATCGAACTTATGATAACTTTGACTGTACATTTTTACGTGAAAAATTATTCAAGAATATATACATTGCGGCAAATAGGACCATTTGATTTTCTATAAAGTAACATCATTAGTCTATAAAAATCACAAGAAAAGTTTTAAACTGTTAAAGTTGGTTTGGATTCTCATGTCACGCTCACTAATTCTGGGTCACCACTGCCCTCAATGAGTTGGGGTCAAGCTATGGCTCAAGTCCATCTTACAGGAGTGATCGTGGATCCCCCATGTCTACGGGCCCATGTCTCACTTAATAGGTAGGGGCTCCTATGTTCATACCCAGGGATGGTTGCCACATGCTGGTTGTCCCTTTCTACACTTTTTTACAATCTTTTACGGAGTAACCAAAAAGAGGAAGGAAAAAAAAAAGGTTTAAATTCAACAATTTCACTAACTCTTTCTACATCTAAATAGAGTATTTTTCTATAAAGCATTTTGAGAGTTCCAAACCCAAGATTTTACTTGCAACAAAGACTACGGATATAGAACTAGCCACATAAAATAATCCTAACCATACATATCAGATGGTGAGACCTATCATAAGAAAATACAATTTACTCAAATTTCTCCACTTATATGTTATGTCTATAATCAATTCTATATCTTTAGACTTATTGTACTGACTTGTGTCCCGTTAGCAAGGTTGGCTCATCCTCTAAAACAATTGAAGTATCTTCCACCACTCCAAAATCAAGTGTATTCAAGAAAATTGTTCCATCTGCACTACCAGAAAATAACTTCTTGTCTGTTGGATCAACAACTATTGCAGTAATTAGTAGCGGAAAAGCTCGAGTTTGTAAAAGTCTTCCAGTAACCAGGTCCCATACCTACAATACGAAATAAGTCATTTTGAGTGACAAAAATACTCATGCTAGGAAGATATTATTATGAAACAACTAACATAATTAAGTAACCTTGCATGTGCCATCGAGAGAGCTTGATAAAAAAATTGAACTTGAGCTATTTGATGCAGTTAATAGGCCCGTTATAGAGGATGAATGCTCTAATGAAAAATTTAGTATTAAAGGCACAGTCCAACAATCTGTCTCGTCTACCAAACTTCCACCAAACAATGTGATTACAAAGTTAGTTATTTATTTTTCCTGAAAAATAAAACTAAATGACATTCAAATAGGAACATTCTATTGTGGAAGAAAGGAAGATTCACATTTTTTACCCGATCATAGGCCAAATAATGATCATGCCATCTTCTGAACCAGAAATAAGAAATGAATCATCGCTGGAAAATGTCAAGCAAGTCACTAATTTATGATGTGCGCACCAAGTCCTGACCAATCTCCCATTTGAAATCTACAAATTACCATGGCACTCAATATTTGGAAATAATGACTACAAATAATATGTACGAATTAAGCTAATGGCCTACAAAGACAACTATTTAGTAATTTTTTTATATTGTGATAAAAAAAAAATGATCTTTGCATATGGGGCTACAAAAAGAGTTTATTAACCTCCCAAACATAAGGATTTCCAGAAGGGGCTCCACCAACAATATATGTGCCATCCTTTGTGCATGTTATTTGTCCAATGGACTCCATTGTGTAGCTCCGGACCGGTGCTTGAGGCTGAATATCAATACATCATACAAATAAGTAAATTGAGTTTCACAACAAAAATCTGGAATGATGTTTAATAGAACAAAATATTATCGGATCATAAGCTCTAATTTACAAAGTTAACTTCCTTAATTCAATAAAAAAATAAAAATTTAAAAAATCCTTGATATGTCTGTTTTCATTATTGTTTTGCAAAATATGTCAAATTCAAGTGATTGTAACCAATGATCGCTATGATAGATGAAATTTAAAAGTAATTACTCATAGCTAGGGGTGCAATTTGAGCAGGTTCAATCTGAGGAACATGAACCCAGCTTGAATTTTTTTAGGGCTTGGACAAAATATTTTTAAATTCAGTACGAATTTGGATAAAAATTCAGAAGCCTAAATTAAATTTGGGCGGGCTTGGGCAAAAACGTCAAACAACTCAAACAACCCAAAACCTGAATTATTATATATATAAATAGTAAAAATATATAAATTATTAGCCATTATATGATATCAAAGTAATTTAGATTATTAAATCATATTGAATATATATTATATATACAAATAATAGAAAATCTTACTTTTTTTATTTTCACTCATAAATTGTAAAGACTACCATAGTAGCATCTCTCTTATATTATATAAATTATTTTTTTTATGGTATTAATGATTTTCTATAAATAAAAAAAATTAAATAGAGTCAAATTTTAATAATTTAATAATTTAGCTGGAAAAAAAAGTAAAATTTATTTACAATTCGGACAACTCGAACAATTCGGATTTAACTCGGATCGGGCTTGGGTAGGTAACCTAGGATTACAATTCGGACCTGAACAAGTCTTAACACAACTTAAATTAGGCTTAGATAGCCTTCCAACCTAACCGAACCTGTCCGAGTTACACCCTTCACATCATTACTTTTGTCCATTTAAGCATATGCTATTCACAACGGTAAAGAGCATATTATTACAAACCAAAAATAGAGCAAAACTAAAAAATCCAGCTAATAGCTAATTAATGATAAAGAGCTTATTCTTTGTCAATACTTGGACTAGACTTTTTCATTAATATAATAATGACATTTAGCTAACCAGTTGTTTTAAACCATCACATCATGTTTTGGATGAGAAGAAAGAAGAAAATCAACAAGGGACACAAGGGGGGGGGGGGAAATAGCAAAAACATGAAACACTTGTTATCGATTTCAACACATTTTTCACTGATTTCAAAATATTTTTTAGCTTTTTCACTCATTTTCAAAACAATTTTCACCCCAATCTCGATGCAAACCAGTGTCCCAAGGTAGAAGTTAGCATTATCCAGACAAAAATTGACACAAATATAAACACCAATTGCATTTCCTAAATATACAGAGACCATCATTGCTCACAAAAATAACGTATAGAAAGGGCTTCTATAGACCAATCAGCTATATATTACTTCTTGCTAGGATTCAAAAGCCTACATGATTCAACTTAAAAGAAACGTCAACAAATAGAACATTTAACTTGTAACAAAACACATATACAAATTCATATGTAGGCAATTCAAAGTACTCAATTCCCAACTTACTCTATACCAGTGGCATAGCCAGAAATTTGATTCAATGATATCATTAAGCTATTTGCCTTCGATATCATTATTTCATATTATTAGTTCTACAAAAATTATTAAAATAAGCTTTCACATAATATACCACAACAGAAATATAAAATCATATATTTGCAATAATAACATTGCATACATAATTTAAATTTGTTGGATTTCACCAAATGAACTGAGATAGAAAAAAAAGACAAAGTAAGACTTCATTTGAAGAAGAAAAAAAATCATAAACATTTAACAATCTCATGCTTAAAAAATAAGATAAGAAAGAGAGAGAGAGAAGTAACTCTTAACTAAATTTTACTTTTAAAAAGAAAAATTTAATATACAAAATTTTTTTTTATACAAAATGATGACTTATTATTTCCCCTTCATTTGCAATTACAACACTCACAATTGCCCTCATAATTTTTATAAATACCATTAACACATCATTTTGGATATATTTTCTATTTAAACTGTCTATTTTCAAAATCATTTTGACACAATCATATTTACTTTTTAACAATTTTACTTATGCTAATTTATGAAAACCTGTCAATAAAATTGCATAATACTAGTAACCATTTCCTTTTTAATTTTTTTGTTTATATTTAAAAAAAAATTAAAAACTATCATATAAACTTGTTTATTAAGTTTTTGAGTTTATAAACAAGTCTCTCAAATTAAAAACTAAGTTAAAAATTATAACTGAAAAAATGTGTTTACAAAAGTTTAAAAACAACAGAAAAACTCGGAAGCAACATGGAAGCAATGTGGAAGGAACACAGATGCACAAGGTCAGTTGTTCTAAATTTTTTTAAATATTTGTTCAAACCAAGCATGTTTTCAATTTTTATTTTTCTAAAACTAAAGAAAAGTTAGTTTACAAATTTTTTATAAACATAAAGGAATGTACCAAACGGCATCTATATAATCTTTAAAAAAAATTAAAACTTTAGTGGGCTTAATTAAACCCACTAAATTATGTAGAACTCTGTCCACAGCTAACACCAATCTGATCAAGTAATGAAAATGACAACTTATTTAAAAACTCATGAATGAAGGAAGACAAATTAGATACCAACCCAAATTAAGTTTTTCCTCCCAAGTGAAGTCGGCTATTTTACAGATTTAAAAATAAATAAATAAATAAGCATACTCAGAGCTCATGGGAAATCTTGATAAAAAACTTGAACTCTCAATGCATAAAACTCCTGCTACAGTTGCACGCATGCTAAATTGAGAATGAAACTTGCACATTTGAGTGATGAATTAAAATTTTCCATATGCTCCTTTAATTAGAATGGAGATGGAAAAACATTCAATAATGTGGATCACTGGCTCTATATATATACAAAAATACTACGAACTCACTTTTATCAACTCATAATTCATCTTGTGTGGTGAAAATTAAAAAACTAAATTGATGAAATGTAGGATTTATGTATAAATGAATAAATTTTGGATTTATAAGTCTAAGTTTGTAGTGTTGTTTATATATATATATCATCCTAGTGCTGCAATTCACAGAGAGAAGAAACACAGTATTTGAAAGAGATCTTGAGATTGAGCTAGAGGGTATTATTGAGATTAATTACCTTATTGAAGGGCCAAATAAAGATGACCCCACCAGCAACTGAGCCCTGCCTGTGTATCTGAGAAGCCACAAGACACTGGTTTGCCAAGCAGATGAGTCCATGAGGAGGTGAAGCACTGGTTGGTATGTGGAGGAGATTTTCCCCACTCTCTATGTCCAATATTGTTGTTCCTATCCCCAAGCTCGTCACTGCAAACTACCAATGCCTCCTTACCAATTCCACCCATATCTCTTTCTCTCTCTCTCTCTCAAGCAACTTTTTCTTTTCTCTCTCTAGACAAAGACAAAACAGTTTTGAAGCTGCAAGCATGCAAAGCACTATGTAACATTGCCAAAGTGGCAAATGTGGTTGAAAATTTTGGCACATTAGAGCATCTCCAACGGTAGTAGGCATTTTGCCTATCTAAATATTACTATAAAGTATATATTTTATTTTGCCTATCAATTGTTTTATGTTTCTACTCCAACCATGCTCTTTATTTTAGCTATTTATCTAAATACTATTAATTTTATAGAATGCCATGTCAACAACAAAGATGGAGGGAAATGATCCTAATGATTGAATACATTTTGCCTAGCGTTGAAGGCTAGCTACATGTAGCTAGTGAATATGAGTTGAGCCAAAATGCCTAATCATATGCCTAGTGCATTGGAATTGAAAAAAGTGAATCATACTAGGCATTTTAACTAACAACTATTATATGCCTAGTGCATTGGAGATGCTTATGGCAGATCACTAGCTATTAATGCAGCTCTTCTACATTTGTTCACCATGCAGTGTTGCTGCCTATTCCAGCAGGACACATCATTGTAACCGCTGTGATGATAAAGTCATCATGAAAATAACTTTATAAACTCCAGCAGAAACTAAAATTTCAAATCACATATTCAAATTTGAAAAAGTGTGAAGTTTTTATTATTTTTTATAATTTATATTCAATTTAGATCTTATTTTATAGAATTTTTAAAAATATAAATTTTATCAAAAATAGATATGTATATCGAAAATAGCGGAATTTTAAAGTTTGAAACGTAAAAAATAAGAGGAAATTACACGTTAATTACAAATTCGTCAAAAAATTTATAATTTTATTTTTTAATATTTGTAAAGCTTATTACTAAGCTGAAATTTTTTTTTCAAACTCCCACTAATGTGAAATTACCCCCCAAAAATAATAGCTACCATATAAGTATGTAAACTATTTTTGTTAAATTTGTGCTTGCACAAAATAAGGATATATTATGGAACTTTATCAATTAAAAATATAATAATAGAACTTAATGAAATACAAGTGCATGCAAAAAAAAAAAAAAAAAATCCTTGAATAAATTTACTTAATTACCTTTTATTTACCAAGAAATTACTCTACTAAACCTGATCTCTTTTTCGGTTCAGCCAAATTTCTCTCTTTTTTGCACCCAACCAAAATGGATCCATGGAAGTGTAGGGCAGCAATCACACCCTCAAAAAATTTGAAAATATCAAATACTATATTAATAATTAATAAGATAAATACAAAATCTTCAAAGTTCACAATCAATTATAATTATAAAGATTTGTAAATTTAAAAAACAATTAATTAATGTAGATTTATCAAATATTAATGTCCAATTTTGTTAACTTGACACAACAGATCAATGTGAACTATGCATATTTATAAAAGGATGTCAAACTGTAGCTCGATTTTTTTGTGCCCTCTCTCGGAAGACGAATAAGCCCTACAGTATCGGTCTCCCGAGGTTCTGAATTTGATCTCACAAGTGCAATGTGAAATAGATAAACACCCAAGAGTCCCAATTCGACAAATCTTTTGAAAAATCAATTTTGAATCAAAAATGCCAAAAATGGACTGTTTTGCCAGATACAGAGTCATCACCTAAATATTTTTTGAGAAATTTAGGAAACCAATGACTCGTGCCAAAGGCCACGTGTCCGTCATCACCAAGATTGTATTGGCTTGGGAAGTTAGGTACAAGAGGGGAAGGTCATGAATTGAGCACCCCCTGCTCGCCCGATCAAAAATCGGTCTCTACTGATCATGATATGAATCTTATTTACATTATATACTCTTATTTCGATTTATTAGGCTAGCATTACTATGTGATGTGCACACATACAAGTATAGACTAAATTGCAAGAATTTGAACATTTCGATTCATGTTTATTTTTTAAAAGAGTTTTGAATATGTATCACTTGAAAAAGTGATCGCATATAAACATTTGCTCAAATTATTCCAATTCAAGCAATTAACCTTTATCCACAGGCATTCAGGCAATTTATCACTTAAGCATTTAGCCTCTTGACAAGCATGCTAGACATGGCAACAATCACGCGCATACGATATGCTAAAGTGAGTAAAGGCTCACCTAGTACTCCAAGCCAAAAAGATGAAAGAGTTAGAACAATGCATAATCCTAACTATGCAATATGACTAATGCAACACATCCGATATGCAATCTAAATAAGCTCGGCTACTAGCATAGCATATGAATCAATTAAATAGCATGCGGTCTAAGCACGTATTCAAAGAAGTATTGAACTAACAATGCAGTTAGAATGATGAACTAAGCCTCGGTGCATGCAATACAAGTGGATGCAAGGTATGAAAGATGCTAAACAAAACATGATGCGCTAAACAAAACATGATGCCCTAAACTAACCAACATAAGCAGGTAAATAAAAGGTAGAAAGACGTGGGGTTGGAAGAACGTTATTACAACATTGCACCCTCACGTCGGAGGGTCCGAATGAACAAACTAGCTAACAAATTAAAGCTAAATTAATTAAGTAACTATTAAAACCCAAATGAATAATTTAGCTAAACTACTTGACTAATTATTACAACAAATTAATTAACTATTCTAGCTAACTAATTATTACAAAAAATAAAAATGAACTAATTATTTATATGAATACAACATGAAAAGGGTGCTAAGCTAGCTATTCTAATTACTCTGCCTCGGGAAACGAGGAATGCTCATGCATGCACGAACTTTCCACCCAAAAAAGCCACTATTTCTACTGCCTAATGCCTCTGTTGCATAGTAGAATACTTGCATTGATTTCCACCTTAGAACCAACTATATTCTTCTTCAAAAGTACACTGCTAGATTTTGCACTGGTGGCTGGCAGATGGCCTGCAGTCCACTGATGGTGGCCTGCCGGCCATCAATAGTAGCCTGCCGGCCACTGATGACTGGACTTTCCTGCTACAACAAAGAGCAAACAAAGCAGGAACATGGTATTCTCAAGGGTTTGTTTGCACAATTCACCACTCTTTATCATTTGAACAGCTCAAAGGCGTAGCAAGTTTGATTCACAACCACTAATGGATACAATTTCATTGCATGATGACTTATGAACCAAGTGTGCAATTTCAATTAATGTAACAAAATAAGACTCTCAAAACCACCTCCCTATCATGAGTGATCAAAGGGAGTAGTTGATATTGAATCTTGAACCGTTTTCATCACTAATGAGTATGAAACGACTCAAGACTCAAGGGTTCAATTAACGTCCGATTGAACCCATATCAAATTATTATCTTGCACCTTTTTATTCACCAATTTTATTATTCCATTTTAATTACCTCTCAATTCTTTAACCAATTAAGTCCACAAATGAATTTAAGTCCTCTAATGGAAAGAGGGCTCAAACCAAGTGTTGCATTAGACATAAAAGAGACATCATACCATTGGCAATGAACCCCCAAAGGGATTAAACCATTAAACATGACACCTCAATCTCATGCTTAAACAAACAAATAATTTGAAACCACTTTCAGAGCAAAGAAAAAGCCAAGAAAGAATGGAGGTTACTATAGCGATCCCGGTTGTCCCTTTACTGTTCTGTTGTATTCCGGACTCGGTTCCGTGAAGTTGGTAGTAGTATCTATCTTATTGCCGTCCTTTAATTCCACTTGATTGAGTTTTAGGATGTTTTGAGCAGGGTTGTTAAAGGTTGGTTAGTCCTTGGTTTCAATTCCTTGTTGTCCAGTTTTTAGGCGATCCGCTCGAGCGGGTCTTGCGCTCGAGCGGGGATTGCACACCTCCAGTATTTCGTGTTCCTGCAAAACTTCTGCAGATGTGATTTTTACGCTCGAGCGGGTTTGTTTACGCTCGAGCGGGTTTGTTGGCGTTCGAGCGGGTAGTACTTTCTGGGTATAAGTTCTGGGAGGGGGAAATCTACGCTCAAGCGGACTGGTTTTCGCGCTCGAGCGGAAGTGCTTTATCCTTGTGTCTTGGTGCTCGAGCAGGCCTTATTGCGCTCGAGCGTGTCCAAATTTTTGTTCTTGGCACTCGAGTGTTGTGTTCTCCGCTCGAGCGGGTCATGCGTATATGAGTTATCCGCTGGGTGATTTTAAATCACTTTTTACTTTCCTTTCTCTCTCCTACTTTTTCTAAAACCCATTTTGAGAGCTCCTCTCTCTAAAACCTTGGCTTCTCTCTAGGTATTGATCTAGTAGGAGTGATTTCCTCACCTTTGGCCTTTACAAAAAAGTTGTTGATCGTTGAGGGCTATCTTTTGATACGAGAAATTCGTGGGTTGGAGCATTTTTGTCTTCTTCACCTTCTTGGTTGGGAGTCATCTTTGAGGTAGGGATTCCTACTCACTCATATAGTCTTTAACCTATATTTTTAGTTGTTTTGATAAAGTGTTGAATTTGGGAAATTTTGGGACTTAGGGTTTCAAAATGTGTTAAAGAGGGTTTTGTGATTTTGGGCTCATAATATGTATTTTGGGTTTCAAATGGTGTTATTGATGTTGGTTGTTGATTTTTAGACCATTGGGTCAATATTGAGAAATGGGGTAGAAAACCCTAATTTGGTTGAACGAATTAATTGGTATAATTAATTTGGGAAAATTTGTGGACTTATGGAATTGAGTTGGAAATAATGAAATTGGCTCATTATGTTGTGAAATGATGGAGTTGGATTTATAAATCGCTCACTTTTGAAAACATTGATATTTTATCTGTTGGAGCTATTATTATCTGTTTAGAAATAATTGCTTGGGCTACCGGTGGAGGGTAGTTTTGATTGTTGTAGACAATGCATGATGATTAGGCAAACTAAAACTAATCAATTGGATATGTCATAGAGTATGACGGTTGACAGAATACATTAACGTTATGTATTGATTGATTGATTGTGTATATGACCTTTGCGTATATATGCATTGTGTGTGTGGGAGGAGATAGGGGATGTACTCCACGGTTTAGGGGAAGATAGGGAATGGACCTCTAAACCAGATGTTGTTTGGGAGGAGATAGGGGATGGACTCCACTGATACAGCTCATATGCTTGTCAGATAATGTGTTGATACAGCTCATATGCTTCTCATTGGAAGTGTTGATACAACTCATATGCTTGTCATTGGAAGTGTTGATATAGCTAATATGCATATCTGTTGAAATGTGGGTACAGCTTGTATGCTTACCTGTTGAGATGTTGATACAACTTGTATGTTTATCTATTGTGATAATGGGAAACGTTTAATATGAGTCACTGTCTTATATAAGTAGTTGGCCAGGTTCTGAGCCATTGATGTAAATTGTGAAATTGATAAGAAATGGAAACTGAAATGAAACATGAACGTAATGGTCATGAGATGGAAATGGGTTATGAATTGGTTTATGAAAATTGAACATTTATCAATTGCTAATGTCTTAGTTATTGCTCATACTGTGTTTAGCATATCTCTTCTGGGCGTTGGCTCACCCTTTATGGGACATTATTTTCAGGTACAGGTAGTATGCCACCTCCAAGGACATAGCTTGGGAGGCTAGAGGCGGACAAACTTTTGTTGTCTTATTTCCTTTTTGATGTATTACATGTAAATCCAAGCCTAGGGCTTAATGTGTAATTGAGTTAGTACTCCTTTTTCTTGTAACCAAGTGTTAACTTGGAAAGCTGTAAGCCCGTAGGGCATTTGCTTTTTCTGTTAACATGTAATACTTTTGTAAAGAAATACTCTGATGAATTGAAGAATGTGGATCTTATATGGATAAATGCATGTTTATATCGATGGGTTTAATGTTATTATTTTGAGGGAGTTACAACTTAGTATCAGAGCGTACCGGGTTCAAATACTTTGGGTACGTGGGAAGCGATTAGGATCACAATGGGTTTGTCTCGCTTGATAGAGACTTAGATGTAGTGTCATATGCTATATGCTTAATTGATAACATGCTTATGTGACTATGTGGGTATGGAATGTAGTTTCTAGGATGTTGATTGGATCCTTGGGTTTTTGGGAGTCTTGTTGAAAAGGCACTTGATCAATGCTGTTTCTAACCGGAACTCTAGTAACGCCTCGGGACTATCATTATCTGGAAATGAAATTCGTAAGTGCTTATGTGTTTATGTGCTTACGTGGAGTGAATTACAGTTGTCCATGCATTAAGATGCAAGTGTTATAGCTTCAGCACATTTGTGAATGTGCTAATAGTCTTGGTTACCTTTATTAGGATGTCAGGACGAGGGCGTGGTAGGCGTGGCAGGCATGGTAGGCAGGAGGTACCTCTACTGGATGACGTTCCGGCAGTGCAGGAGGGAGTTGGTCAGGCCAACGTGGCCGAGCCAGCGGGTCAGCAGGCTATGGGCGCCTTGGCCCGAGAGATAGCGGGAGCTTTGGGTATTCTCAGAGCTGAGAATCAGGTTGCTGAGGCAGGACCTTCTTTCTTGAAGAGGGAATTCTTTCGGTCTAATCCGGACGAGTTTGTTAGGGATCCAAAGGAGCCACTTAAGGCTGACGAGTGGTTGGAACAGATGGAGAAGACGTTCGAGATGCTTGGCATTGAGGATGGGGCTTTAAAGGTGACCTTGGCATCCTTCCAACTGAAGGGAGATGCGGGTCAATGGTGGAAGTACGAGAAGGGCAGTGTTGGTAGTGCATGGGAGGCGTTTGTGAATGCTTTCCAGGAGAAATTTTTATCTGCAGCTGCTAGGGAGAAGCTGAGAGCAGTTTTGCCAGCTTAGACAGCAGGGCTTGTCAGTAGCCGAGTTTGAGGCTACTTTTACTAGTCTGTCCAGGTTTGCACCTGAACTAGTGGCGTCCGAGGAACACCGTTGCTTTGAGTTTGAGCGGAAGTTGAGGCGAGGCCTCAAGCGGAGGGTTGGTGGATCTTTCATCCGAGAGTACAAACGTTTGGTGGATGCAGCTGCTCATATGGAGATTATGATGCAGGAGGAGGATGAGGGGCAGAGAGGCTCCAAGAGGAGCCATGATGGTCAGGGCGACGGCAGGAGACAGAGGGGTTCTAACCCTTAACAGTCTCAGGGTGGTGTGGCTAGGTCGACCTTTCCAGTGCCGGGTACGGGCTCTGGAAGAGGTAGTCAGGGAGGCTTGACTTGTTTTACGTGTGGCCAGATGGGTCACAAGTCTTCGGTTTGCCCGCAGAAGGGAGGGGGTCAGCGAGCTGCTTCTTCTTTAGCTAGACCTCAGGGCCAGAGTCAGGGCAGGGGCCAGACTTTGTCTTGCTATTAGTGTGGTCAGCCTGGGCACCTGAAGAGGTATTGCCCACAGTTGAGTGCTACTTCAGGAGCGTCTGGTTCTAGGCAGATTCAGAGTTATCAGCCAGCTCAATCTGTGCAGGCCTCGAGGGCCAATCCGGGAGCTTCGTCATCCCAATCAGTGCAGCAGTCTTTTGCTCCTAGAGGTGAGCAGGTGGATCAAGGGCCTACAGGGCGCGTGTATGCTGTTACCGCGCAGGATCTAGTACCGGCTCCATCAGTAGTGAGAGGTACTTTTCTATTTTGCAACTCGGTTGCTAGTGTGTTGATTGACACGGGTGCATCTCATTCTTTTGTATCTGCTGCATTTGCATCTATTTTGGAATTTGAGTTGGCACAGTTAGCATCTCCTATTTGTGTGGTATCGCCTATTGGTGGTGAGTTGATCTTGAAACAAGGTGTTAGAGGTTGTGATATAGAGGTCGCCGACCATAGGCTTCCTTTTCCTTTTGTTGTCATGCCCATGAAGGGTTTTGATGTTATTTTGGGTATGGACTGGCTATCGTCATACCGGGCTGTTATCGATTGCTACCGCCAGAGGGTCACATTATGTACCTTGAGCGGGGAGTGGTTCCATTTCTTGGGAGACTGGGTTGGTAGTGTTTTGCCACCGGGGTATGATTCGTGAGGGCGGAGTGAGCTTAGTGGTCTACTTGCTAGCTTTGAGAGTGGTGAGTGTAGTGAGACCCAGATTGTTTTACCGAGGGTGGTTTGTGAGTATTCGGATGTTTTTCCCGAGGATCTCGTTAGTTTGCCACCTCACCGAGAGATAGAGTTCTCTATTGATTTACGCCGATTTCTATGGCACCTTGCCGTTTTGCTCCAGCAGAGTTGGTTGAGTTGAAAGTTCAGCTCCAGGAATTGCTAGATAAGGGCTTTGTTCGCCCTAGTGTTTCACCGTGGAGAGCACCGGCCCTCTTTGCTAAAAAGAAAGATGGTGCCTTGAGATTGTGTATAGACTACCGGAAGTTGAATCGGACTGCGGTCAAGAATAAGTACCCTATGCCCCGTATAGATGACCTGTTTGACCAGTTGAAGGGTTCCCATTGTTTCTCTAAGATAGACTTGAGATCGGGTTACCACCAGTTGAGGGTCAGGGAGGAGGATATTCCTAAGACGGCATTCCGTACGCGGTATGGCCATTATGAGTTTCTGGTGATGCCATTCGGGCTTACCAATGCACCGGCAGTCTTTATGGACTTGATGAATCGGATCTTCCGGGAATTTTTGGATCGATTTGTAGTCGTTTTCGTGGACGACATTCTCATCTATTCACCTTCTGAGGAGGAGCACGAGGAACACTTGAGAGTGGTGCTTGAGTTGCTTAGAGCCCATAGGCTGTATGCCAAGTTTGGGAAGTGTGAGTTCTGGCTAAGGGAAGTCAAATTCTTAGGCCACGTGGTATCCGAGAAAGGGGTGTCCGTTGATACATCCAAGGTTGAGGCAGGGCAAGATTGGGCACAGCCTAAGAGTGTGTTTGAGATCTGCAGTTTTCTGGGATTAGCTGGGTACTACCGTCGGTTTGTGAAGGATTTCTCCAGGCTAGCTTCGCCGTTGACTAGATTGACGCGGAAAGGGGTCAAGTTCGTATGGAGTGAGACTTGTGAAAAGTCGTTCCAAGAGTTGAAGGTTAGATTGACCACCGCTCCGGTTTTGATTATTCCGGAGAGAGGGTCGGGTTACGCGGTCTATTGTGATGCCTCACGAGAGGGTTTGGGTTGTGTGTTGATGCAAGAAAGGAAGGTGGTAGCTTATGGCTCACGTCAGTTGAAAATCCACGAGAAGAATTACCCTACGCACGACCTAGAGTTAGCAGCAGTGATCTTTGCCTTGAAGATTTGGAGGCACTACCTTTAGGGTGAGAGGTTCGAGGTGTTCTCGGACCACAAGAGTTTGAAGTACCTGTTTACACATAGGGACTTGAATTTGAGGCAGAGGAGATGGATGGAGTTCATTGAGGACTATGATTTTTAGTTGCACTATCACCCGGGAAAGGCCAATGTTGTGGCCGATGCCCTTAGTAGGAAATCCATTAGTGATATAGTCTGTATTGCCATCCGGGAATGGGGGATGTTGGGTGTACTCGGCGAGTTTGATTTGCATCTGAGCAAATCTGTTGAGGCTGCGGCCTTGTTTTCTGTTGTTGCGCAGTCTACACTTGTGACTCGAGTGTTAGAGGCACAGAGAGGTGACCTTGAAGTAGAGTCATTCCGAGAGAAGATCTCCAGTGGGAAAGGTGAGAAGGGTTTGACAGTGTATCCCGACCAGAGTGTGAGATACCGAGACCGTTTGTTTGTGCCGGAGTCTTGCCGAGAGGAAGTACTCCGAGAGTTCCATCATTCACGCCTTGCGGTGCATCCGGGAGGCACTAAGATGTATCAGGATTTGGGTCACCAGTTTTGGTGGCGGGGTATGAAGAGAGATGTGGCAGCTTTCGTGTCTAAGTGCCATACTTGCCAGTAAGTGAAGGCCGAGCATCAGAGGCCAGCGGGTTTGTTGCAACCCTTGCCTATTGCCAAGTGGAAGTGGGAGCATGTCACTATGGACTTCGTTGTAGGTCTACCGAGGACTCAGCGGGGTAGTGATGCTATTTGGGTGGTTGTAGACCGGTTGACTAAGGCGGCGCACTTCATTCCCTTGCGCGTGAGAGATTTGGTAGATCATCTCGCCGACTTGTATATTCGGGACATAGTGAGATTGCACGGGGTCCCAGTGACGATCGTCTCAGAAAGAGATCCTCGTTTTACTGCTAGGTTGTGGCAGAGTTTGCAGAGTGCCTTGGGCACTAAGTTGACCTTTAATACGGCTTATCATCCTCAGACTGACGGGCAGTCCGAGCGTACTATTCAGATCCTTGAGGATATGCTTCGAGGTTGTGTCCTTGACTTTAATGGGATGTGGGAGAGGCACTTACCATTGGTGGAGTTTGCCTACAACAATAGCTTTCAGTCTAGTATCGGTATGGCACCGTTTGAAGCCTTGTATGGCCGACCGTGTAGCTCTCCAGTGTGTTGGGCCGAGGTGGGTGATGCACCTTTGTTGGGTCCGGAGTTGGTTAGGGAGACGACGGAGAAAGTTGAGCTTATCCGTAGGAGGCTTGTTACAGCCCAGAGTCGCCAAAAGAGTTATGCCGACCGTAGGAGGAGGCCTTTGGCGTTTGAGGTAGGTGATCATGTCTTCTTGAAAATATCACCTAGGCGAGGTTTGATGAGGTTCGGGAAGAGTGGGAAGTTATCCCCTCGGTTTATTGGTCATTTTGAGATCCTTGAGAGGATTGGCGAGGTTGCCTATCGTTTAGCCTTGCCGCCGCAGTTGTCCGGAGTGCATGAAGTGTTTCATGTGAGTATGCTTCGGAAGTATGAGCCGAATCCGTCCCACGTGTTAGATTGGACCGATTTAGAGGTAGATGAAGATGCCTCGTACGAGGAGAGATCGGTGCGGGTCTTGGATAGGCAGGATCAAGTCCTGCGTGGCAAGACCATCCCTTTGGTAAAGGTTTTGTGGAAACATCACAGAGTGAAGGAAGCCACTTGGGAACGTGAGTTGGAGGTCCGCGAGAATTATCTGGAATTGTTTGTTGACGTGTAATCTTGTATTTGAATTTTGTAAGGTTGTTGGACTTAAGAGCTTTATATATGTCTTAAGTTGTAAAACATTGGTAATGTTTTGGTTTAATGGAAGTATGTTGTAGAACTTACCTTGATATGGGAGTTGATTATGATATTGCATATGTTGGCTATATTGTAGAATTGGAGTTGTATCATGTATATTGATTATGATATGAACTGTGAACCATGTATGTTGGAAATGGTTGGAAATGGAAAAAAATTGCATGTTGATAATGCACTTGTAATATATGTTGTGAAATGCCTCTTGAAAAGAGATGGAATTGACCGGTAATGGGTCGAAATGTTTAATATTATGTCGTAATATTGTTGAGAATAGAGAAAACCTGATTTTTTGGAAAAACTTGTGTTTAATTTCGGGGACGAAATTCTTTAAGGGGGGGAGGTTATAGCGATCCCGGTTGTCCCTTTACTGTTCTGTTGTATTCCGGACTCGGTTCCGTGAAGTTGGTAGTAGTATCTATCTTGTTGCCGTCCTTTAACTCCCTTTGATTGAGTTTTAGGATGTTTTGAGCAGGGTTGTTACAGGTTGGTTAGGCCTTGGTTTCAATTCCTTGTTGTCCAGTTTTTAGGCGATCCGCTCGAGCGGGTCTTCTTGGCTCGAGCGGGGATTGCACACCTCCAGTATTTCGTGTTCCTGCAAAACTTCTGCAGATGTGATTTTTACGCTCGAGCGGGTTTGTTTACGCTAAAGCGGGTTTGTTGCCGCTTGAGCGGGTAGTACTTTCTAGGTATAAGTTCTGGGAGGGGGAAATTTACGCTCGAGCGGACTGGTTTTCGCGCTCGAGCGGAAGTTCTTTATCCTTGTGTCTTGGCGCTCGAGCAAGCCTTATTGCACTCGAGCGTGTCCAAATTTTTGTTCTTGGCGCTCGAGCGTTGTGTTCTCCGCTCGAGCGGGTCATGCGTATATGAGTTATCCGCTGGGTGATTTTAAATCACTTTTTACTTTCCTTTTTCTCTCCTACTTTTTCTAAAACCCATTTTGAGAGCTCCTCTCTCTAAAACCTTGACTTCTCTCTAGGTATTGATCTAGTAGGAGTGATTTCCTCACCTTTGGCCTTTACAAAAAAGTTGTTGATCGTCGAGGGCTATCTTTTGATCCGAGAAATTCGTGGGTTGGAGCATTTTCGTCTTCTTCACCTTCTTAGTTGGGAGTCATCTTTGAGGTAGGGATTCCTACTCACTCTTATGGTCTTTAACCTAGATTTTTAGTTGTTCTGATAAAGTGTTGAATTTGGAAAATTTTAGGACTCAGAGTTTCAAAATGTGTTAAAGAGGGTTTTGTGATTTTGGGCTCATAATATGTATTTTGGGTTTCAAATGGTGTTATTGATGTTGGTTGTTGATTTTTAGACCATTGGGTCAATATTGAAAAATGGGGTAGAAAACCCTAATTTGGTTGAATAAATTAATTGGTATAATTAATTTGGGAAAATTTGTGGACTTATAGAATTGAGTTGGAAATAATGAAATTGGCTCATTATGTTGTGAAATGATGGAGTTGGATTTATAAATCGCTCACTTTTGAAAACATTGATATTTTATCTGTTGGAGCTATTAGTATCTGTTTATAAATAATTGCTTGGGATACCGGTGGAGGGTAGTTTTGATTGTTGTAGACAATGCATGATGATCAGGCAAACTAAAACTAATCAATTGGATACGTCATAGAGTATGACGGTTGACAGAATACATTAACATTATGTATTGATTGATTGATTGTGTATATGACCTTTGTGTATATATGTATTGTGTGTGTGGGAGGAGATAGGGGATGTACTCCACGGTTTAGGGGAAGATAGGGGATGGACCTCTAAACCGGATGTTGTTTGGGAGGAGATAGGGGATGGACTCCACTGATACAGCTCATATGCTTGTCATTGGAAGTGTTGATATAGCTAATATGCATATCTGTTGAAATGTGGGTACAACTTGTATGCTTACCTGTTGAGATGTTGATACAACTTGTATGTTTAGCTATTGTGATAATGGGAAACGTTTAGTATGAGTCACTGTCTTATATAAGTAGTTGGCCAGGTTCTGAGCCATTGATGTAAATTGTGAAATTGATAAGAAATGGAAACTGAAATGAAACATGAACGTAATGGTTATGAGATGGAAATGGGTTATGAATTGGTTTATGAAAATTGAACATTTATCAATTGCTAATGTCTTAGTTATTGCTCATACTGTGTTTCGCATATCTCTTCTGGGCGTTGGCTCACCCTTTATGGGACATTATTTTCAGGTACAGGTAGTATGCCACCTCCAAGGACATAGCTTGGGAGGCTAGAGGCGGACAGACTTTTGTTGTCTTATTTCTTTTTTGATGTATTACATGTAAATCCAAGCCTAGGGCTTAATGTGTAATTGAGTTAGTACTCCTTTTTCTTGTAACCAAGTGTTAACTTGGAAAGCTGTAAGCCCGTAGGGCATTTGCTTTTGTTGTTAACATGTAATACTTTTGTAAAGAAATACTCTGATGAATTGAAGAATGTGGATCTTATATAGATAAATGCATGTTTATATCGATGGGTTTAATGTTATTATTTTGAGGGCGTTACAGTTACAGAGGTGATTAAAGGTGAGAACAAGAAAGAAAAGCACTAAATAAATGCAATCAACTAAAATAAGGTGGTGTCTACGGCCAAAAACACCAAACTTATGAAGACAATTACACTACAAGCATGCGATGCAAGGCTCACATGCAATGAACACTTAAAAATAATGCTAAATAAGTCCTAAAACATGCTGCAATTAAGGCAAAAATAGCTAAAATAATAAGTTAAAACATAGAGCTATGTAAGCTAGTAAACAAGATACAAGGAGGAAAGACTAACCCCTCTAATTTTGGACTTCAAAAAGTATTTTTAGCCACTGAAATAATTTTGAAATTTAGTATTTAAAATCTCAAAAAAAGGTGACAACAAGGTGGGAAACACAAGGGTGAAAGCCTTGGAAGCTAGGTAGAAGAAATAGTGAGCCACCCCTTCACCCTTATTGGCCTTAAACCACAAGTTTTAGCCCAAAATTTTAGAGTTAGACAGTCCAAAAATAGCTCAAAAATAGTACAAAATTGTGCTGGAATGAAGACAAAAGTAGCTAAAACAATAAGCTACAACATAGAGCAATTTAAGCTAGTAAACAAACCAAAGGAGGGGTGGCTAACCCCTCCATTTTTGGGACTTCAAAACCACTTTTTTAGCCTTCGAAAACCTCTAAAAATCAGTAGTAAAAAGCTCAAAAAAAGTTGATGAAGAGATGGAAAACACAAGTGTAAAGGCCTAGAGAACAAGGTTTAAAGAATGGTGATTAACCATTCTACCTTTAATAGCCTTAAACCACAAGCTTCAGCCCATAAAAATAGTTGAAAAAAAAACAGATCAAAATTAGCAAGAAAGGATAGAAAAGAAGTAGTGCGAAGGAGCTAGTAGTTATACCTCTTGAAGATGAATAACACTTTTGTTCACAAACCAACAAGGTCTCACTCTCAAGGGCTGAAATTTGGACTCAATATTCTCAGCAAGAAGAGCTCCAATATTGGTTTAGGAAGTGTTTGGGTAAGGGGTGTGTGTTGCAAGATAAAGATAGAGAGAGAATTTCAAGAATTGGAACTTTTAGAATCTTTTTCAACCTTAAACCATGAGGGAAGGCCTGCTATATATAGAAAAATAGCCCCTCAGGTCGAAAATATCATGCCTGGAACAACTGGAGCTTTTGGGGGACAGCTGGCCAAAAATATCTATGTTTTTCACCAGTGGCCAGCAGACCAAAAGTGTGAATTGCCGGCCACAAAAATTTGCTTCCAGGTCCGACTTCAAACGGGTATATCTCTTTCATCCAGACTCGGTTTTAGGTCATTCTTGAATCTAAATTGAAGCCCCGGAAGTTTACTTTCCAATGGTGGCAGCCTCAAACTAAATTCTAAGTATGCAAAGAGATATGCCTATTTTAGTGAAGGTTGCTCATTTTTATCCTAACCGAATTGATGCCTAAATTCAAACGGCCATATCTCCCTTATCCGAACTCGGCTTTAGAAGATTCTTGAGTCTAAATTGAAGACCCAGAAGTCCAATTTCCAATAGTGGTGGCCTCACAACTAAAGTCTAAGTGTACAAATAGATAGGTCTGATTTAGTGAAGGCTGCTCAGTTCTCCCTTAACAGTTTGATACCCAACTTCTTCCCCAACTAGTTTTCTTCCCTCTCCTCCAATTTTCTTTAACTCCAAACCTATAAATAAGATGTTTTAAAGATTTTTCAAAGAGTTCACCTCTTTTCCATTTATTTCCACTTTGTCCTTTCTCGGTTTATCGAAAAGTGCAACTTTTAAACGAAATGCGAGCCTCAGAATGTCGTAGAAACATTTGGAAAAATATTTTGAAAGAGAGGGTTTTAAGGTCTAAAATAGTCTGGGCCAAAAATGGAGTGTAAGGTTGGGATTTAGAAGCCTTTCTTGCTGAAAAAATCGAACGTTTGTATAGCATAACTTTCATCATCGAGTGATCAACTTGAGGCTAGTAAGTCTTAAGGGCAGTCAAAAATAGGGTGTCTACACAAACCATCTGTATACTATGATATCAAATCATGCTAGTGGGATAGTTTTATTTCCACACACCATTTACTCTACAGGCGCTGGCTCCCTTATTATTGACAATACAACTACTTGCTAACACTCAATTAGTAGCTCTGGCACATCACTTTTCAAAGTAAATGACCAACTTAGCTCGTGTATGAAAGGAAGATGATCCACTCCTCATTTCCATTATTCAAACCCGATGAGGCTCGATGGGACACAATCAATGATAATTATAAAGATTTGCAAATTTAAAAATAATTTTTAATTGAAATTTACAAATATTAATCTCCAATTTTGTTAACTTGACGCAATGGATCAATGTGAACTTCACATATTTATGAAAGGATATCAAACCATCTATGCGCGTCTTATCAAACTAAGTTAGTGGGGAGACTCTATTTGCACATACCATTTACTCTTTGTATACTTAATGAATAAATTTTATGTTACAATTTTACCACTAAATAAAATTACTAATATAGACATAAATATACATATCCCACTCCAAATTTAAATTTTCTCAATAGACATCCTTATAATTAAGAAATTCATATCACACATCCATTATAAGTGTAACATTAAACCCTAGTTCTATTCTCCATTGTTTCTCACTCAACTTTTCAAAGTTCAAATCTATCAAAACCTTTCATCTTTCAAATCTATTGTCACTCAAACCTCTCATTAGTTTAATATTTGAGTTCTTCATGATCGTTATGGAAGATTTGAAAATGAAAATTCAGATTTTAAGAAGAACATTGTTCACAACAAAACTCACAATAAAAATGTAAGACTGTGTTCGGACAAGCTTCTAAAACATGATTCCACCCCTTCTCCTGAACCTTCTGTTTGGATAAAGAGGTCCAAAATTAATTCCACCACAGTTTTCAAAACACACTTCTGTTTCACGTTTGGCAATAGTTTGCAAGTCAAAACTCTCATATGTTTGTACATATGCTCAGATTCGTCTTCTCCATTCTAAAAGTTCACGTACCAAAGAAGAGCAAAGCTGATGCTTCACGGGTGAACTACAGCTCTGAAATTACTTCCTCATCTCTTTGAACGAATCTCTGACCTTTAAATCCAAACAATGCCTATGAACCGACTCTCCTCCACCCATAAATTGGCATCGACGAGCTTCCACAAATCAAGTGACGGTCAGTTTGTGCATTGTGTTCGATTCACCCCCTGAGCAATGAAACAATGACAACGAAGAGGTGTAATGTACATAAATATATACGGGTTTTGCAACTGATTGATTATGTGCTTACTTTCAAAATGTGTCTGTTGTAGGTCAAACTTGTGAAGCCTTTTCTCAAATCAGAGGACGACCGAAGCAACGTAGATCAATTAGCTATACTCACTTCGTTACCGGTGACAATTATTCAACTCCTGCTCCTGTTGTATGTATCTCCTTCAGTCGATTTGTTGTGGAATAGCTGAGAAGTGTAATGGGTTAGCTCTGATCTGGGCAAAAATTGGCTGAGCCGGTTGTCCACCAAGACTTCTGGCCGGTCAAGCGCCACTTGTTTTCCTTCAGCTGCTTCTTGTTCTGCTTTTGGTTTTTTCTTCTGCTTTCTTACAAGAATGTTTAAATTGCGATTTCTCAGCACTCTTGAAGTTTTGTTGTCATTAATCATCAATTATCATATTTAAATTTCTATTTCCCAGCACAGTTTTGTTGTGATTAATCTTTATTATTCATATTTCATATGATTTTTTTGCCTTTCTAGTGGTGATCAGGTTCAATGGAAACAAATGGAGTGTGTTTGGTTTGTGTTTGTAGACTAGTTTTTGAGATAAAAAGTACGAAAATTTGTTTGGTTTTCCTTTTTTCAGAAATGGTTTTAGAAAATTATTTTGGGGAGAGAGTTTTAAAAAAAATGATTGATTTGATGTGTATGAGAGAGAGAGTGAGTGATTTTGGAAAGTAGGTAACCAAACAAAATTTTGAAATTTTTTTTGGAAAAATTTGTTTGGTTTAATTACTCTTGAAAATTTGTTTGTAGAGAATTTTTTCCAAAACTTTTTTTTGAAAAACAAACCAAACCAAACAAGGCCATGATATTTTAAGAGTTATGGAGAAGTTGCACAAGGTGTTCTAGTTTTCAATTTCTTGCCTAGGCTTAGTTTAATATAAATTCTGTGTTAGACGGATACCAATAATTCAGATGATAATCAAGACACAAAAATGTGGAGCTCCAGAATTGAGTTACGGCTTATTAACATGTTGAGAGATGAGGTACAAAAAAAACCAATCAAAAGACCATAGTACCATCTGGGCACCGAGGCATCAGGCCCATTTTGCAACAGAGTTGCAAAATACGTGTGGGTTCGGATACATACCAAAACAGGTCAGCCGAAAATATCAGCGACTCAAAGCTGATTACTTAACTTTCAAGCAGCTTCAGGCACAGACTGGTCTTGGATGGGATCCGATTGTAGGCACGGTTATTGCACCTAATGAATTTTGAGATTAGGTATCGTATTAACCTATTCCCTATTCCTTACATTTATTTGTAAAATGTTGTCACACGTATCCTATGCTTATGTTCATATTTTCTAATTGGAGGTAGGCATCAAAAAATGTAAAGAAATTCAGGACTAAAGAATTTGAGTATTTCCACGAAATGGCCGACATTGTTGAACACTACTGTGCGACAGGGGGCCTTAGCTCGTGCATCCACACAAGGGGCCCCTGACTCTGATAAAGATGACGATATGCTTAACAAATTTTGGTCACCTGGAACTAGAGGTAGCAATGCGGATGATGTCATTCCTGTTGATTTGTGTGGAGATGAGTACATGGAAACAAGGTAAAGGCAGAAGTAAGAGGAGGGGCAATAGCTAGAGTGACAGTGGTCATTCTAAAAAGTCACGGTCAAGTGGCTTTGATGATGTTTGCGCGGCTTTCATTGTCTATGTATTGGCAAAGACGAAAGAGTCCCATGCACGATCAAAAGACACGACGGCTGTAAGCGCAGGTGGTAATGACTATTCCCTTGATGCATGTCAAGATGCCCTACTTCAGCTGGGAGACATACCACTAGTGCAGTATGTTAAGGCATTGACACTATTCAAAGATAAAAATTGGCGGAGGTTTTTTATGCGCACTCCTGCGCATATGAGCCTATCAATGATCCTAGCTTTGTAGTGAACTGTGAAGCTGTGTCTTTAGTGGGGTTCGCGGTTTTCTCAATGGTTGTAAAACATGCTTTTATGATTAGTCTTTTTTTTCTTTTTCTTTTTCTTTTTCTTTTTCTGTTTCATTCATGTCTTCTGATGTTTTTTTCCTTTTTAATTCATGTTAATGTTTTCTACTTCTATCATCCTCTTGTCAGGAGAAAAACACTGCATCTAATGACTCATCTCCCATTTATTTCTATCCAGGTTCTATTTATACCTATCTGGTTTTTTCAATGTTTTGTACTTCTGTCCCATTATTTCCCATTCAAATTTCTACCTATCTTGTTTTCTGTATCAGCATGTTAAACAAGAGGAACAAATGTTAACATGTATACATGGAATGTATATTTCAATTAAAATCAATACTTAAATGACTAAGGCCAACTAATTAATTATAGAGGCTAATTTCATATTCATTAATAATGACATTACTTATCCTTTTTGTAATAAGTCAGAATAATTGTGCTTCTATTGTTATGTAACCAAAACACAATGTCACATCATACAATGCAATGGTAAGCTCATCAGAGAAGGATGAGGTTATGGAAGATTTTATGGACTTCTTGGTGATTGCTTCTATGAATGAACATATCAATGCGTCAACCACAAGACGATCGCAGCGAACTTGTCCATTCAAAAGTGATGATTACATCTTCAGTTTATTAAGTGGACATCCTAAAACAATGATGGACATCATGCGAATGGATGCCCTAACCTTCATTTCATTGAAAGACGCCTTACTTCAAAATGGCCTTGTCAACATTGAAGAGATGCATATCAGTGTGGAGGTATAGCTTGCCATTTTCTTATATACATGCACACAAAATGACCGACAGAGGCTACCGACCGATAGATTTCAGCACTCCACTGAAACAATTTGTCGGCACATTAAAATCATTATGCGGGCCCTATGCAAGCTTGCATCAACGGTTATCAAACCACAGAACCATTGGGAAATACCGGCAAAAATTTTCAATGATAGGAGGTTTTACCTTTGGTTCAAGGTATGACTAAATTTTTGACTAGCAAATTTGCAATGCCGATAACGAATAAATTTGATTGTTATTTTTCCAAAGTCAAATCTATGTTTGAGATGCGTTTGACGGAAAACTTCTAATATGATGTAGGATTGTGTCGGTGCTTTCGATGGCACATTGGTGGACGCATGGGTCCCTGCCTCAAGACAGAACACATTCCGCGGTCGCAAAGCCACGGTACCATAAAATGTAGTCGCATCTTGCGACTTCAACATCTTGTTCACATTTATCAATTCTGGATAGGAAGGTAGCACCCACGACAATGCAATTTTAGTTGACTCACTTACAAGAGTTGATGTATATTTCCCATACCCACCTCATGGTCAGTATTACAAAATAAGATTCTATATTTTGCTTGTACAATTTTTGTGTACATTATTTGACGGCCCGTTACAAACATTATTCACATGTAGGCAAGTATTATTTAGTGGATGACGGGTTCACCAATATGCCAGGATTTCTTGCCCCATTTCATTCACAACGCTATCATTTGCAAGAGTTCTATAGCCGTCATTATTCTGGACCCAAGGAATGTTTAACCACCGACTTTTATCATTACGGAATGTCATAGAAAGAACATTTTGGGTACTGAAGAAATGGTTTCCAATTTTGCGGTCCATACCTAATTACAAGTCAACACGACAAGGACCCCTCGTCATTCCATGTTGTGTAGTGCACAATTGGATCCGTTTGCATGCAGCTATGGACCCATTCTTCATGGAAGTTGATAATGAAATGGTGGCTGAAGCGGCTGCAGACGTGTTTGATGGAGGCCAAGTTGAGTATGTGGACATGTCACAACATGGGTTGACATACCAATCAAATTTGAGGAACGCAATTGCAAATGCTATGTGGATAAATCATGTTGGTCATGGGTAGATATGTGATGTCAACAAATAATGTGAAGATTTGTTTGTTATGAGTTGTATGTATATACTATTTATGTTATTTGTAATGTGTGAACTGCAATTGATCAAATGTGTCGCCAACCAAATTTTGTAATGCGTGTTTTTTGACAAATACTTCTCCATTTTTGAAGAGTTCCTAATGAAAAAATTGACTAAAATTGGAGATGCCTAAACCATTTATTACTGTAAACATTAAATTCATTTACAGTAAAAAATTGTGAATTTTTTTGATTAATTTTGACATTTTTAGTAAATTATTTGGATATTTTCAAAAAAAAAAAAGAACTTTTTGAATTCATCTACCCTGAGAAAAAAATATCCAACATAAACTACTAATGAGTTTAATAGTTAAAATTAATTCAAATTAAATTTCATTGAAAATAAATTTTCATAAAATTATAGTTAAAAATAATTTTTTGTGACGATTTTTTGCATATGTCGTTAATTATTAACAATTAGTGACTTTTTTTTGGTACGATTTTTTTAGAAATTATCGTTCAGACTTACAACTACAGACATATTTTTGTATAATGAAATATTCAAACTATCGTTGAAAGTTAAACATGTGAAATACATTTTTGTTGTGCACAAATAACATAACAAGAATTACATATAAAAAAAAAATGAATGAAAACAAAATTTCAAATATAATGCAAAATTATTTGTTTAATTGTACATAAAATTTTATGTTTATTGATTCAATACCAATTCAACAAACTTTTTAAATACATACAAATTCATCAACATTAAATTCGAAATATCTGATGTAGAAAAAATATTTATTAAATATGAATAACACAGAAATAGTGCATACTATTTACCAAATTCTGTATTTTTTTTTAACAAGTTCTGTAATGCACTTATGAATGTTTTTTTTAATCAAATTGTGTTACCCACGTAGAAATATTTTTTTATTAAATATTTTAAGTCACAATTTTTTTATATTAATAATGAAGAACATACAAATAGTACATACTAAAAAACAAATTTTGTAGTTTTTTAACAAATTCTGTAACCCACATACAAATTTTTAATTTTTTTCAAACTCTGTAACCCATTAAATACAAATGTTTGTTTATTAAATATTTTTAATTCAAAAATTGTTTTTTTTTTTAATGTAAATAGTGTATTGCTAAGTTGTGTCAGATTCAACACATCAGTGTCACATGGGAATGGGGTATGGCTAGCTGAGAGAGAGAGAGAGAGTGAAACTGAGGCAGTGCAATGGGATGGGCCCATTGCACTTTTAACTTATTGTATATTATATTTATTATTTACATATATATATATATATATATATATATATATATTAACACATATCTTAACACACATCATAACATATCAATTGTATCACCATTTCACGTACTATTCACTCACTAAATTATCACTATTTTGTCATATACCACAATATAACAAACATTTTTAACACATCTATTATGAATGCATATGCAAGCTTCACCAACCCCACAGGAAATTGTATGTAATGAGGTCAAACTTCATTAATTATAAAAAATAAATTAAATTAAATTAAAAAAATGTGCTTACATCCATGATTAAAAAAAAAAAAATTAGGCAGGAAACTGTGCAAGTACATCAGTAAAAAAGGTAGTTAGTTTGTAAATAAAAAAACGTAGTACAACAAACACAACAATTAAAAAAATAGTAAGTACGAGTACATCTTCAAAACAAGAAAATATCACAGATTAAGAAACTCATCTAAGTGCTCATCCAAACACGTCAAACGTCATTGTCAAGTGGTGGTGGTGGAGGTGGAGGGAAGTAGTGATGGTAGAGCTGGCTGACTTGATGGTCAATTTGATCTAAACAATTGCTTGTCACTTCATGACGTGTTTCAGTGTCCACACAAAACTCACCAAATTGTAGAATTAGTGAGTTATGAGCGGCGACAAATGCATCAAACTGATTACCCAATGCATCGAACTGATTACCCAATGTATTGAACTGATTAGCCATTTGGTATTCCCATTAAACGTACTGATTGTATCGTTCTTGTTCAATCGCCAAATAATCAATCCAGTATTGAGGTTGTTTATTTTGTGGAATGGCATTGTCATTGGGGTCTTCGAAAGCATCATTTATTAGTGCATTTACCACATTCAGAGATCCCAATAAGTTTTCAGCACCACCAGCTCGGGTAAGTGTGTACTCTAAAATCAGTGAAATGATTTTTGTCGCTACTTCACTTACAAGTCTGACATGAAAAACTTTGAAAATTTTGGTTAACAAAGCTCTAAAAACTAGTGTCCGGCCACTGATATTACCAAGATTTGCAACCACTATTTCCTTTAGTAATATGTAGCATAAATCCAATTTATGTCCAACTTCAAAACCATATAACAAATAAGCATTATAAATTGGAACAACATCAAAATGTCCTTTTTTTGGAGTGACATTTTCGACTATCCATCGATGAAGAATCGAAGGTGGGGTTTCAAATATCTTTCTTGTAAATTATTGTCAGTAAATCGCCTATCACAAATTGTAGTATAAACTTCACTTATATCACCAACAATGTTAACTACGTCAGACTCACTTTGAAAATGGATTTGCGTATCCCCTGGTTGAACTCCAATAATTTGTGCCAAAGTTTGACTGTTCAATGTGATTATTTTACCTTTAACATAAGATGTAAGACTATTGTCTCCAACTTCTCCCTCAGTAGGTCTCAACTAAACATAAAATAAATACACAAGACGTGGATATACCTTTTGTGGTAAATTGATTAAAGGTAGCCACCTTATCGTCTCAAGTTTGTCAATCAATGGAGGATTACATTGAGAAGAAAGATTTACCTTTCTCCCAGTAACAATTGGTTAGTTGCAAAAATGTTGAAAAGCTTGTTCATGGTTGTATGTGAGAAAATCAATAGTTGGATAAGCCTGTTGTTGTTGTTGTTGGCCTGGTGGAGGGTTAGAGGTTTCGCCATGTTCTGGTAAGACTCTTTTTGTTCTCGGCATGACTTATGAAGGTAAGCAAAAGGATAGCAAAATATATGAAAGGTTTCGGCTGCTACTGTGAGGAAATGGTGTGCCAAAGGTAAGCAACAGGATAGCCAAAGTGAACCCTCGGGTTGAGCCTTGCTGGAAGCTAGGAGCATGTGCAGCCAGTTGACCGGCCGGATGACCCCCCGGTTGACCGCCTGGTCGACCGGTTCGGTGAAGATTTTGGCTGCTGCTTGTGTAACTCTGAAATTGTGAAGCTCTGATGTTGTGAACCTCTGATCAAAGCTCTTCCGCTCTTCTTTTACATAGATATGAGTTGTAAATATATAGACTGAATTTGTGAAATTCATTGTAGAATGTGGTGGATTGAATTTGAATTCGAGTGCTGTTGTGAAGCTTTGAAATTGATGCAAGCTTTTCCTTTCTTGTCTTGTTTTGCACGATCAAGATTTGTAAATATGTAGACTAAATTTGGGAAATTAATTGAGGTAGGTGGTGGACTGAATTTGTGAAATTAATTGAGGTAGGTGGTGGAGGAAGTGGTTGTATATTTCAGGTTAGTGGTAGTTGTATTGATACTATTTGAATAATGAAGGTAAATGTAGATGGTGAAGAAGTTGCTGAAAGTTGTGAAGTAATGAAGTTGTTGGATGTGCTCACTGATATAAAGGCCATGTTTGGGAAGGCAGGCCATGACGCCATTGTAGCCTTAGTCAAACAAATGGCCAAAAAGATCTGTAGCTGAGTTTTTTTTACTTATTTTTTTTTTATTTTTATCAAAAACTGACTGTAACGCCCTCAAAATAATAACAATAAACCCATCAGATAAGACATGCATTTACATTTAAACTAACCGCATTCCTTTCATTCATTAGAATTCCATTGATTAGTATTACATGTTAACCTCATAACAAAATGCCCTACGGGCTTACAGCTTTCCAAGTTAACACTTGGTTACAACGAAGAGTTCTAACTCGTTTACACATTAAGCCCTTGGCTTGAAATTACATGTAATACATCAAAAGTAAAACGACAAAACTATGCCCGCCACTAGCCTCCCAGCTATGTCCTTGGAGGTGGCATGCTTCCTGTACCTGAAAATGATATTCCCATATAGGGTGAGCCACAGCCCAGTAGAAATACACTAAACCAACCATGGACAATGACTAAAACATTAGCAATTGATAGTTGGTCAACACTGATACAATCACATAAATTACATATTTATGTCAACGACTTACAAGTCCCAATTACTTTTCATTTTCCCTTTTTCAACAGATAAGCATGCTAGCTCTATCATCATTTCCACAGATATGTATAAAAACTATATCTCACATTCAGATAAGCATAAAAGCTATATCCACATTCTCAACAGATATGTATATCAACAATATCCACAGATAAGCATACAAGCTGTATCCACACTCTACAACAGATATGTATATCAACAATATCCACAGATAAGCATACAAGCTGTATCCACACTTCACTTCACAAAGATAAGCATATGAGCTCTATCTTCACTTCTCTAGACAAGCATATGAGCTCTGTCTACGGAGTACATCCCCTATCTCCTCCAAATACCTATCCGGTTTAGAGGTACATCCCCTATCTTCCCCTAAACCGCGGAGTACATCCCCTATCTCCTCCTCTACACATAACGTATATAAACACATTGGTTCTATATACAATCACACAATACAAACAATTAATGTATTCTAGCAACTGTCAAGTTCCATAACACATTCCATTGATTAGTTTCAGTTTGCCTAATCAACATACATTGTCTACAACAATCACGACTATCCTCCACCGATAGCCCAAAGCAGTTATTTCTAAAACAGAAAATAAATGCACAAATGGATATTCAATCAACATTTCATTTCCTCATTTCTCATCAATTAATTATCCCAATTAATTAAACAATGTAATTAGGCCATTTTCCATAATTACCATTTCAACCCTTAGGTCCCATTTTCATCAATGATTCAACAATCATTCTATTTTTCTATGCCAAACATGCATCTAGGTTTATTATGAATAAAACCCCAACTTTTGTAAAATTACACAAAAGCCCCAAACTTTCACAAAATTACCAAACCAAGCCCAACATCTCAAAATACCAAAATTTAAAGACAAAACCCATAGAGAGGAGTAGGATATCCCTACCTCGAAGTTTTAGCCCAAAAGGAGATGAAGACTCCAAGATCAACTTGCTCCAAATCCAAACTTTTTCAGATTAAATCGAAGCTCTCAACGCCCTCTATCTTTTTAACAAAGGCCCTAGGCTAGATTTACACCTTAGGGAGATCAAACCTTAGAGAGAGTGCAAGTTTAGAGAGAGAGAGTGCCGGATTAAGGGTTTGCTCAAAGAAAAGAAGTGAAAAAGTGATGTTTTAGACGCTGCTGTCCGCTGATATAAAACACTCTCGCTCGAGCGAAGGATTGGTCGCTCGAGCGACCAGACACAGAAAACTCTCGCTCGAGCCAAGAAGTTCTCGATCGAGCGAAGAAAAACCCAGACCGCTCGAGCCACGAAACTCTCGCTCGAGCCAGAAACTACAACTCTCAGGTCCAGAACCGGGGCAACACTACTCTCGCTCGAGCGACAAACTCCTCGCTCGAGCGAAGGACCAAAAATCTGGGCAGCAACACTAGGCTCCCAAACACAACCAACCTGTAACAAACCTGCCCAACACATCCCATACTCAATATACAAAGTAAAAAGGATGCAAACAAGATAATAAACAACATCCAACATCCACGGACACATGTCCGGATCACTGTACAACAAGGGTAAACCCGGGATCGCTATAACCTCCCCCCCTTAAAGAATTTCGCCCCCGAAATTAAGCACAAGTTTTCAAAAACAGGTTTTCCTCCATTTTAAACAATGTTACAATTTAACATTCAACAATTCGACCCATTACCGGTCATCCCATCCCTTTAACAAGAGACATATCACAATATGTAAACAACATATGTATTATCAACATGCATCAACATTATGCACTAACTTTCCAATGTCAACAATATACTTAACACCTATAATGTTACATTCAACTTCCATATGAGGCAAGTTCCAAAACATACTTCCAATAACTAAAACATTTTCAATGTTTCACAACTTAAGACATATATAAAAGCTCTTAAGTTCAACAAAATGTAAAATTTAAATACAAAATTACATATCAATAAACAAGTCCGGATATTTCTCTCGGACTTCCAACTCACGTTCCCAAGTGGCTTCCTCCACTCCGTGATGTTTCCACAAGACTTTCACCAAAGGAATGGTCTTGCCACGCAGGACCTGATCCCGCCTATCCAAGACCCGAACCGGTCTCTCCTCATACGAGGCATCCTCATCTACCTCTAAATCAGTCCAATCCAGCACATGTGATGGATCTGGCTCATACTTCCGAAGCATACTCACATGAAACACGTCATGTACTCCGGACAACTGCGGCGGTAAGGCTAACCGATAAGCAACCTCACCTATCCTCTCAAGGATCTCAAAAGGACCAATAAACCGAGGGGATAACTTTCCACTCTTCCCAAACCTCATCAAGCCTCGCCTAGGTGATATCTTCAGAAAGACATGATCACCTACCTCAAACGCCAAAGGCCTCCTCCTACGGTCGGCATAACTCTTTTGTCGACTCTGGGCTGTAACAAGCCTCCTACGGATAAGCTCAACTTTCTCCGTCGTCTCCCTAACCAACTCCGGACCCAATAAAGGTGCATCACCCACCTCGGCCCAACAAACTGGAGACCTACACGGTCGGCCATACAAGGCCTCAAACGGTGCCATACCGATGCTAGACTGAAAACTGTTGTTGTAGGCAAACTCTACCAATGGCAAGTGCCTCTCCCACGTCCCACTGAAGTCCAGGACACAACCCCGAAGCATATCCTCGAGGATCTGAATAGTACGCTCGGACTGCCCGTCAGTCTGAGGATGATAAGCCGTACTAAAGGTCAACTTAGTGCCCAGTGCACTCTGCAAACTCTGCCACAACCTAGCAGTAAAACGAGGATCTCTATCTGAGACAATCGTCACTGGGACCCCGTGCAATCTCACTACGTCCCGAATATACAAGTCGGCAAGATGATCTACCGAATCTCTCACGCGCATAGGAATAAAGTGCGCCGACTTAGTCAACCGGTCTACAACCACCCAAATAGCATCACTACCCCGCTGAGTCCTCGGAAGACCTACAACGAAGTCCATAGTGACATGCTCCCATTTCCACTCGGCTATAGGCAAGGGTTGCAACAAACCCGCTGGCCTCTGATGCTCGGCCTTCACTTGCTGGCAAGTAAGGCATTTCGATACGAAAACAGCCACATCTCTCTTCATACCCCGCCACCAAAACTGGCGACCCAAATCCTGATACATCTTAGTACCTCCTGGATGCACCGCAAGGCGCGAATGGTGAAACTCTCGGAGTACTTCCTCTCGGCAAGACTCCGGTACAAACAAACGGTTTCGGTATCTCACACTCAGGTCGGGATACACCGTCAAACCCTTCTCAACTTTCCCATTGGAGATCTTCTCTCGGAGGGATTCTACCTCAAGGTCACCTCTCTGTGCCTCTAACACTCTAATCACAAGTGTAGGCTGCGCAACAACAGAAAACAAGGCCGCAGCCTCAACAGATTCGCCCAGTAGCAAATCAAACTCGCCAAGTGCTCCCAACATCACCCATTCCCGGATGGCTATACTAGCAACATCACTAATGGTCTTCCTACTAAGGGCATCGGCCACAACATTGGCCTTTCCCGGATGATAATGCAACTCAAAATCATAATCCTCGATGAACTCCATCCATCTCCTCTGCCTCAAATTCAAGTCTCTCTGTGTAAACAGATACTTCAAACTCTTATGATCCGAGAATACCTCGAACCTCTCACCATAAAGGTAGTGCCTCCAGATTTTCAAGGCAAAGATCACTGCTGCTAACTCTAGGTCGTGAGTAGGGTAATTCTTCTCGTGTATTTTCAACTGACGTGAACCATAAGCTACCACTTTCCCCTCTTGCATCAACACACAACCCAAACCCTCTCGTGAGGCATCACAATAAACCGCATAACCCAACCCTCTCTCCGGAATAATCAACACCGGAGCGGTGGTCAATCTAACTTTCAGCTCTTGGAACGACTTTTCACAAGTCTCACTCCACACAAACTTGACTCCCTTCCGAGTCAGTCTAGTCAACGGTGACGCTAACCTGGAGAAATCTTTCACAAACCGACGGTAATACCCAGCTAATCCCAGAAAACTGCGGATCTCAAACACACTCTTAGGCTGTGCCCAATCTTGCACTGCCTCAACCTTGGATGTATCAACAGACACCCCTTCCCCGGATACCACGTGGCCTAAAAATTTGACTTCCCCCAGCCAGAACTCACACTTCCCAAACTTGGCATACAGCCTATGGGCTCTAAGTAACTCAAGCACCACTCTCAAGTGTGCCTCGTGCTCCTCCTCTGAAGACGAATAGATAAGAATATCGTCCACGAAGACAACCACAAATCGGTCTAAGAACTCCCGGAAAATCCGGTTCATCAAGTCCATAAAAACTGCCGGTGCATTGGTAAGCCCAAATGGCATCACCAGAAACTCGTAATGGCCATACCGCGTACGGAATGCCGTCTTAGGAATATCTTCCTCCCTGACCCTCAACTAATGGTAACCCGATCTCAAGTCTATCTTAGAGAAACAACGGGAACCCTTCAACTGGTCAAACAAATCATCTATACGGGGCATAGGATACTTATTCTTAACCGTAGCCCGATTCAACTTCCGGTAGTCTATACACAATCTCAAGGCACCATCTTTCTTTTTAACAAAGAGGGCCGGTGCTCCCCACGGTGAAACACTAGGGCGAACAAAGCCCTTATCGAGCAATTCCTGAAGCTGAACTTTCAACTCAACCAACTCTGCTGGAGCAAAACGGTAAGGTGCCATAGAAATCGGCGCCGTATCCCCTGGTTGAACTCCAATAATTTGTGCCAAAGTTTGACTGTTCAATGTGATTATTTTACCTTTAACATAAGATGTAAGACTATTGTCTCCAACTTCTCCCTCAGTAGGTCTCAACTAAACATAAAATAAATACACAAGACGTGGATATACCTTTTGTGGTAAATTGATTAAAGGTAGCCACCTTATCGTCTCAAGTTTGTCAATCAATGGAGGATTACATTGAGAAGAAAGATTTACCTTTCTCCCAGTAACAATTGGTTAGTTGCAAAAATGTTGAAAAGCTTGTTCATGGTTGTATGTGAGAAAATCAATAGTTGGATAAGCCTGTTGTTGTTGTTGTTGGCCTGGTGGAGGGTTAGAGGTTTCGCCATGTTCTGGTAAGACTCTTTTTGTTCTCGGCATGACTTATGAAGGTAAGCAAAAGGATAGCAAAATATATGAAAGGTTTCGGCTGCTACTGTGAGGAAATGGTGTGCCAAAGGTAAGCAACAGGATAGCCAAAGTGAACCCTCGGGTTGAGCCTTGCTGGAAGCTAGGAGCATGTGCAGCCAGTTGACCGGCCGGATGACCCCCCGGTTGACCGCCTGGTCGACCGGTTCGGTGAAGATTTTGGCTGCTGCTTGTGTAACTCTGAAATTGTGAAGCTCTGATGTTGTGAACCTCTGATCAAAGCTCTTCCGCTCTTCTTTTACATAGATATGAGTTGTAAATATATAGACTGAATTTGTGAAATTCATTGTAGAATGTGGTGGATTGAATTTGAATTCGAGTGCTGTTGTGAAGCTTTGAAATTGATGCAAGCTTTTCCTTTCTTGTCTTGTTTTGCACGATCAAGATTTGTAAATATGTAGACTAAATTTGGGAAATTAATTGAGGTAGGTGGTGGACTGAATTTGTGAAATTAATTGAGGTAGGTGGTGGAGGAAGTGGTTGTATATTTCAGGTTAGTGGTAGTTGTATTGATACTATTTGAATAATGAAGGTAAATGTAGATGGTGAAGAAGTTGCTGAAAGTTGTGAAGTAATGAAGTTGTTGGATGTGCTCACTGATATAAAGGCCATGTTTGGGAAGGCAGGCCATGACGCCATTGTAGCCTTAGTCAAACAAATGGCCAAAAAGATCTGTAGCTGAGTTTTTTTTACTTATTTTTTTTTTTATTTTTATCAAAAACTGACTGTAACGCCCTCAAAATAATAACAATAAACCCATCAGATAAGACATGCATTTACATTTAAACTAACCGCATTCCTTTCATTCATTAGAATTCCATTGATTAGTATTACATGTTAACCTCATAACAAAATGCCCTACGGGCTTACAGCTTTCCAAGTTAACACTTGGTTACAACGAAGAGTTCTAACTCGTTTACACATTAAGCCCTTGGCTTGAAATTACATGTAATACATCAAAAGTAAAACGACAAAACTATGCCCGCCACTAGCCTCCCAGCTATGTCCTTGGAGGTGGCATGCTTCCTGTACCTGAAAATGATATTCCCATATAGGGTGAGCCACAGCCCAGTAGAAATACACTAAACCAACCATGGACAATGACTAAAACATTAGCAATTGATAGTTGGTCAACACTGATACAATCACATAAATTACATATTTATGTCAACGACTTACAAGTCCCAATTACTTTTCATTTTCCCTTTTTCAACAGATAAGCATGCTAGCTCTATCATCATTTCCACAGATATGTATAAAAACTATATCTCACATTCAGATAAGCATAAAAGCTATATCCACATTCTCAACAGATATGTATATCAACAATATCCACAGATAAGCATACAAGCTGTATCCACACTCTACAACAGATATGTATATCAACAATATCCACAGATAAGCATACAAGCTGTATCCACACTTCACTTCACAAAGATAAGCATATGAGCTCTATCTTCACTTCTCTAGACAAGCATATGAGCTCTGTCTACAGAGTACATCCCCTATCTCCTCCAAATACCTATCCGGTTTAGAGGTACATCCCCTATCTTCCCCTAAACCGCGGAGTACATCCCCTATCTCCTCCTCTACACATAACGTATATAAACACATTGGTTCTATATACAATCACACAATACAAACAATTAATGTATTCTAGCAACTGTCAAGTTCCATAACACATTCCATTGATTAGTTTCAGTTTGCCTAATCAACATACATTGTCTACAACAATCACGACTATCCTCCACCGATAGCCCAAAGCAGTTATTTCTAAAACAGAAAATAAATGCACAAATGGATATTCAATCAACATTTCATTTCCTCATTTCTCATCAATTAATTATCCCAATTAATTAAACAATGTAATTAGGCCATTTTCCATAATTACCATTTCAACCCTTAGGTCCCATTTTCATCAATGATTCAACAATCATTCTATTTTTCTATGCCAAACATGCATCTAGGTTTATTATGAATAAAACCCCAACTTTTGTAAAATTACACAAAAGCCCCAAACTTTCACAAAATTACCAAACCAAGCCCAACATCTCAAAATACCAAAATTTAAAGACAAAACCCATAGAGAGGAGTAGGATATCCCTACCTCGAAGTTTTAGCCCAAAAGGAGATGAAGACTCCAAGATCAACTTGCTCCAAATCCAAACTTTTTCAGATTAAATCGAAGCTCTCAACGCCCTCTATCTTTTTAACAAAGGCCCTAGGCTAGATTTACACCTTAGGGAGATCAAACCTTAGAGAGAGTGCAAGTTTAGAGAGAGAGAGTGCCGGATTAAGGGTTTGCTCAAAGAAAAGAAGTGAAAAAGTGATGTTTTAGACGCTGCTGTCCGCTGATATAAAACACTCTCGCTCGAGCGAAGGATTGGTCGCTCGAGCGACCAGACACAGAAAACTCTCGCTCGAGCCAAGAAGTTCTCGATCGAGCGAAGAAAAACCCAGACCGCTCGAGCCACGAAACTCTCGCTCGAGCCAGAAACTACAACTCTCAGGTCTAGAACCGGGGCAACACTACTCTCGCTCGAGCGACAAACTCCTCGCTCGAGCGAAGGACCAAAAATCTGGGCAGCAACACTAGGCTCCCAAACACAACCAACCTGTAACAAACCTGCCCAACACATCCCATACTCAATATACAAAGTAAAAAGGATGCAAACAAGATAATAAACAACATCCAACATCCACGGACACATGTCCGGATCACTGTACAACAAGGGTAAACCCGGGATCGCTATACTGACCAACTGACGTTTTGCAGAAAAGTCATGGCTCTGCAGAACCTATGTGAAATTATGATTTTGCCCTTTAAATTTTTGACTAACAAACCAACTTAGCATTCCAAAACACAAGGGCAATTTAGTCATTTCAATGCCAAACACATCAATCAACAGGCACAGTAATATAGATGAGGACGGTACAGAAATTCACAAGTGAGGCACAATAACATAGATGAGGACGATATAAAGGTTCATGGATTTTCCACGAAAGTGATGAAATTTAACAAATGAAAAAATTTCAATAATATTGAATTATGTGCGGTAAACTGTCTAGATATTAATCAAATGATATTTTAATTTTTGTTTGACTCCCAGTGTATATAATATTGATAAATTTTGTGGCCATTTATTTGAAAATAACAATATAATAACTAGCAAATGATTAATGATAGTAATTATTAAAAATAAAAAAATATTTGAACTGAAAATTACTAGAAAAAACATAATTCGAACCAAATATACAATCATAAGTTCAATATGATCAGCAATTGAATATTTATAATGACCTTCAAATTATTTTGTTTATAATATTTTCAATACAAAAATTTTGTATTGAAAATTTTTGTTAATAATTAATTTTTTGAGTTGAATTTGAAAAAAATTTGGGTATGACTGCTATTTTTTGTTAATCATTAATTTTCTCAATTGAATTTTAAAAAGAGTTTGGTTAAGAGTGTTTTTTTTTTTTGGTTAATAATTAATTTTTTGAATTGAATTTTAAAAAGAGTTTGGTTATGACTGCTGATCAAAAATTGCAATAGAGTTTTGAGTTGTGTGTTTGATTATGAGTTATAGCTTTTTGAATTAAGTTTTGAAAACTCCTTTCAAAACTCATAACCAATTTTTTTTTTATTTATTTCTCATATCACATCAAACTTTCAAAACTCAATTCAACACTCAAATCAAAACTCAATTCAACACTCTTTTCAAAAATCATAACCAAACAAATTTTCTACACTCAAATCATAATTCCAAAACTCACAAACTCAAAATACAACTCTATTCTCAAATCATATTCTAAAACTCTATCAAACGCAACCTAAGTTTTTGTGTGTAAAATCACCCCTTTTTTTTCCCGATGCGATCCATTCAGTAAACTAGCATCAAACCAAATGAGATAGTTCGATAACTTCTAAATATCGTTAAATATCAACAATTAGTTCGAATATATAATTAAAGTTCAACAGACAACTTTCGAACCATTCGCAATATTTCAAAAACTTGTCTAAAATAAAATAAAAAAACCAACTTCATAAGTTATCTAAATTCAAAAATTTCCCTAGAATTAAAAAATAAAATCGGCATCATATATAAGTACCTTCTCAAGTTCAGGTTCAAACAAATGAAAATGGTTAGGCAAATTTCTTCTTTTTTTTCATGTTTGAATTGTTCCTATTGAAATTCAAAGAAAATCACCTTTTTAGATTATGTTGTTCATAGAGATATGTTGGGACTATTTGTGTAAAATATATATATATGTCATCACTTCAAGTTCATGGATGGAATTTGATAGAATTTTGGTAAATTTTTGTTAGAATTTGATGAATGTTGAGTGACTGAATGATTGAAAAGGGTGAATAGAATCATCATGTCTTCAGCCACATTTTGCTGCTCTCTTCGACATGATTTTTCTTAGTTGAATTCTGTTAACTAATATGGAAACATTCACATAGGATCAAGATGAAGATTGACTCTTCATCAGCCTTTGAAAAAGCAAAAAAAGGTCCGTACTCATCAAAAGAAGAACCCACATCTTATGACTAAAAATTTCACAGCTGCAATATTAAAAAAATAAAAAAAAGTTAGTGCCACACAAGCTTGTTAGTGAATGTATATGCCTATGCTACTTTTATGCCTCCCCATATCTTGGAGTAATTGAAGGGAAAGATAATCACCCACAATATCAAAAAGAAAAAAACATTCCACCAACAATAACAAAATAAAATCTTGCAACAATCACAATCACAACAATCACAAAAAGATTCCCCTTAAAGTGAATCAAATTTGTTCTAGTTTGTAGGTGTGCTTCCACCATAGCTAAGAAGAATAAACAACTTGTTTACACAAATCTTGTTCTTCCTTACTTCTTGAAATTGTGAACACAGCAAGGCCATTTTATGTTGGCAATTCATTCCCATCACTTCTTCAACCATTAAATAAAAAAGCAATTTCCATGACAATAAAAAATCGTCATCCTTTCATTAAACGAAAAAAAGTCATTACATTTATTATCACTTCAACAAAATGCTAGTGGTCCACCATAAATTACATACAAATTCTACCTGCAAGTCATTTTTGTTGAAAAAATGGATTTTTGGTGACTTTAATTAAATATTAAAGTGGGTCCCAACTGTCTGTTGTGTTGGGTCCAAGTGGGTCTAGATACTTTGCAATGAGATCTTTACACCACAAATAGAATGGCCAAAAACCATTGAGAATTAAATGAGAAATTGCCCCATGAAGTTAGCTTCATGAAAGAGTTAATGGGGTTTGTAACTTCTACTCTTATTGCAGAGTTTAATAGTGCATTAACGGGGTTTGTAACTCCTGCCTTTATTGTAGAGGTTAATGGTGCATTAGTGACGAGCCATAAAGGCTGGAGGCTTCTCCTTTCTCCCCTATACATGTATAAATTGAGACCCTCCTGTCAAGTCTCAAACACAGAAATTGTTTCTTCCATTCTTTAGTCAGTTTGCTAGAAATTTCTACAGTGAGAGAGTGTTGTCACTGTTTTTGTTCGCTAAGCTAGACAGAAAGTGCTTCTGCCATAGTTGGTTTTTGACCGTCGTATCCTGGGAGACAGACGCCGAGATTCCTCAAACACTCGACCCGTGAGGCGGCGAAATCTGTTTTAAAGAAACTGCTACCGTGCAGGCTTCGGTTTGGTTTCTTTACCATTTTATTGTTCTGTATATTTCTGTTGAAATTTAGTTGTAATTATCAGCATATGTTCTTGGTATATAATTTTGATTTCTTCATAAATCTATTTATTTAATTTCACAATTTAGACAACAAGCTTAAAACATATTTTTTTATGTATTTTCTATGAAATTGATCGAATAGATTTATATAGACAATTAGGTTAGCTTTGTATAATGTTACTAGGAACTATTGCGGAATTGCTCACTATTTCAATGATTGTAAATTATGCAATGTTATTCTCTAACTACTTAGTTTAATTAGAATGCTCTATCATAATTTGCATACTTAATTGTATTAGTATGATCTTATTTTATGCGTATGGTTCATCATTCCCCTACCATGATTTGCATGAATTTTAAGGTTATAAAATATAATTTATGGATGTTGCAATTTTGACTTGCTAATTCTATTCTAATTTTAATTTGTTACATGCTTATTATTTTTTAGACTAGATTACATAATTTAATTTTTTTTTTAGAATTATTTGCAGATGTTAATTGCTAAGTGGTTATTGGTTTGTAACTCTTGCCTATTAATTTTAGTTTAATGTATTTTGGAATTATAGAGTTTTGTAACTTGTATGAATTTATGTACATGAATATTCTGAATTTAATTGGGTGCATTAATCTGAATTATTTAATTGGGTGCATTAACTTTGAATTTAACTTATTTATTTGGATTTATTAGTTTAAAATGGTTTCAATTATTTATTATATTTATTTTTTGCTTAGATTATTTGTTTGCATTTTGTTGTGATTTTGTCTGCTAACTTTCTTTACAAGAATACTTATGCAAAAGGGAATGGAAAAACAAATACAAAACCAAATAAATAGTATTTGGGATGTAAAAACAAAAATGTTTGGACTACTAACTTTTGTGTTGAATAGGAATACCTAAGCGTGGAAAGGCTTTTGGACTAAATAGAATCCTTATAGATTGGCTAATTTGTTTAAATGGTTGAAGCATTTTTTGCTTGAGATTCAGTTGGTTTGTCTATCAATTTATAGTAGCAAGTTTTATTTGCTTGTATTATTAGAAGCATTTTATATGCATGTATTTGGGGATAGCAATTTTTAAATTGCTTGTAAGTTTGGAATTTGGTTTGGTTTTCTGTAATAGAAACCAAAGTCTTTAGCCTAGTTCTTATTTGTTCAGAAATGACAACTAAGACGGATTTGGTTTCAAACCTTTGGAGTTTGAGAAAGTCTTTGGGTTTAATCATTTTATTCCTAAAGTGTTGGAAAACCAAGTTTGGAGAAAGTCTTTGGTTATAATCTGATTATGCCCAAAGTGTTTTGGTTTTGAGAAAGGAAACCAAATTTTAGCTTTAGCTAGAATATTTCTGATTTTATTCAGAAATAATGGGCTTAGTTTCGGGAGTACCGGTTAACTTTTATGAGTGGTATAATTCTGGTAGCAAATTTTATTTGCTTGGGAATTGGTTTGTTATAACCTGGTTTATCCCCTGGAAAACTTAATTTTTAAATTTGTTTCCCATGGACTAGGAGTCAACATGCTCTTGAAAGTTTTGTCAAAAGGTTAACTGGGTTTTAAGTGGGACCATTGTGACCCCTCCAATTTTCCTAGGAACATTCTTGACCATGTTCGATTCTAGGTTAAGTGGTGAGACTAATTGTGAATTAAATTTCCAACTATGGATTTTCTAGTGTTAAGTTTAGTTTATGAAAAAAAAACAGAATAATGAAATTCTATTGTGATTTTTCAGAAATGGCTTCAAGAGGTGACAACAGAAATATTGTTCCACCTGACAACATTAAGCCTTGCGAGATTCTTAAAAGATGATCTAGAGAGATCAAGTGTGATTAAAGAAATCATAAGATTGCATGATAACATTTCTGAATTGATCAGAGGCAATTAGTATGGTATCATTGTGTTATTTATAGCATTTATGATTGCTATGTGACTTTGTTTGAAAGCAAAGATGACAACCTGTTATAGTGGGTGAATAATTTTTGGAGTTTTAAATTCCAAATATATTCTTAAATTGGTGGCTCCTAGTGAGTACAAGATCACTGATCACAGAGATAGAAAACTGGTGATTCTTAGGAGGTGTTAGACCACTGGCTACACAGTTATGAGATTGTGTAGTAGTGAACAGATTACTGATCACATGTCAAGACATCATGGTTCCTAGTAGTGGAGAGGCTACTTATCATATGTCAAGACATGCTGATTCCGAGTAATGAAAGAGTCTATTGATCCTATGTTAGGACGTTGTGATTCCTAGTAGTAAAGTGACTATTGATCATAGGTTAAGACATTGTGATGCCTAGTAGTAGAAAGTCTACTGACCACATGCTGAGAAATTAGTGATTCCTAGTGATAAGACTACTGGCCATGTTATGAAGTTCCATATAGTAGACTATTAAACACTGGATTTGTGTTTCCTAATAGTAAGACTATTGGCTTCAAAGTGATAGGTTGGACCAAATATATTTGGGTGCCTAATTCGGTTGATGACATTCTGGGAATGTATTTACTGTAATATGATTTTGAGAGTTTCATAATCATTGTGACACAAGGAATTGTTTAAAGACCCTGTATGAATTTTCGGAAAAGGCCAAAAGCCTTTGTATAAATTCTACAAATGTGGGGGTGTCATGCAAAAGGCGGGAATACCTAAACCCAAGAGGGTTAGGATAAGCCTAAAAATCCGTTGACTTTGTATTCAATGGTTATGCACAATATAGCAGTGCATATCGATTTCTTGTGGTTCAGTCTGCTATTCCAGATATACACAAGAATACTATCATGGAATCAAGAAATGCATCTTTCTTTGAAAATGTATTCCGAGTTCCATGAAAGAGGTTGAAGGTGACAATGATTACATAGCTAATCAAACAAATGATCACTTGCGTGATCAAGTTGATGATCAAACTGAAGATATAGATGAGCTTAGAAGGAGTAAGAGGGCTAGGATTGCAAAGTCCTTTGGTCCGGATTTTTTGACTTATATGTAAGAGGGAGAACCTCGAACTTTCCATGACGCTGTGACTTCACCTAAAAGTCCTTTGTGGAAAGAAGCAATTAAGAGTGAGATTGACTCCATCTTGTAGAATCATACTTGGGAGTTGGTTAATCTACCCCCAGGCAGTAAGGCCTTGGGGAGTAAGTGGATCTTTAAAAGAAAGATGAAGGCCGATGGGTCAATTGACAAGTATAAGGCGAGGCTCGTTATCAAAGGGTACATGCAACGAGAAGGCCTGGATTACTTTGATACGTATTCACCTGTGACAAGGATTACATCCATTCGCATGGTGATTGTGATAGCAGCGCTGCGTGGTCTGGAGATACATCAGATGGATATAAAAGACAGCTTTCTTAAATGGAGTATTGAATGAAGAAATCTACATGGAGCAACCCGAGAGGTTTTTAGCTCCAGGACAAAGTAAGAAAGTCTGTAAGCTTGTTAAATCATTGTATGGTTTGAAGCAAGCTCCTAAGCAATGGCATGAAAAGTTTGACAACGCTATGTTGTCAAATGGATTTAGAATCAATGAGTGTGGCAAATGCATATATGTTAAAGACACTGACAGGGGTTATGTCATTTTGTGTCTATACGTTGATGACTTACTCATTGTTGGTAGTACTGATGAGATGATTAAAACTACCAAGAGATTGTTAAACTCTAAGTTTGACATGAAAGATATGGGCCTTGCAGATGTTATTCTAGGTATTAAGATTACCAGAACATCTAGTGGAATTGTACTTTCTCAGTCTCACTATGTTGAGAAGATACTTGAAAAATTTGGTAAATGATATATAAGTGTGTCTAGGACACCGGTAGACGTCAGTCTGCACTTGACCAAGAATAATGATAAGAGTGTCTCTCAGCTAGAATATTCCAGGGTCATTGGCAGTTTGATGTATCTGATGAGTTGTACTAGGCCGGATATAGCTTACTCGGTTAGTAGGCTTAGTAGATACACAAGTAATCTCGATACTTCTCATTGGAAGGGCATTGTGCGGGTGTTAATGTATTTACGCTACACTCGGGATTATGGGCTGCATTATACTCGATATCCAGCGGTGCTAGAAGGCTATATTAAGATTACCAGAACATCTAGTGGAATTGTACTTTCTCAGTCTCACTATGTTGAGAAGATACTTGAAAAATTTGGTAAATGATATACAAGTGTGTCTAGGACACCGGTAGACGTCAGTCTGCACTTGACCAAGAATAATGATAAGAGTGTCTCTCAGCTAGAATATTCTAGGGTCATTGGCATTTTGATGTATCTGATGAGTTGTACTAGGCCGGAAATAGCTTACTCGGTTAGTAGGCTTAGTAGATACACAAGTAATCTCGATGCTTCTCATTGGAAGGGCATTGTGCGGGTGTTAATGTATTTATGCTACACTCAGGATTATGGGCTGCATTATACTTGATATCCAGCGGTGCTAGAAGGCTATAGTGACGCAAATTGGATATCAAATATAAAGGACTCAAAGTCCACTAGTGGATATGTGTTCACTCTTGGTGGGGCAACCGTGTCTTGGAAATCTTCCAAGCAAATGTGTATATCTAGATCAATGATGGAATCAGAGTTTACTGCTTTTGATAAAGCAGCGGAAAAAGCTGAATGGCTTCGCCATTTTCATTGAAGATTTGCCACGTTGGTCTAAACCTATGCCAGCTATTTGTATTCATTGTGATAGTCAATCTGCAATTGGTAGGGCACAGAGTAATATATATAATGGAAAGTCTAGACATATCCGTCGTAGACTTAATTCCATATGACAACTACTCTCGAATGGAGTTGTCTCTATAGACCATGTAAAGTCTAAAGGACAGCATTGCGGATCCGCTAACCTAAGGGTTAAATAAGTGTTGGTTGAGACGTCGTCAAAAGGAATGGGGTTGAGACCTTTGGAAGTTACCAGAATGGAAACCCAACCTAGTTGACTGGAGATCCCAAGATCTAGGTTCAATGGGACAACCTAATTGCGTGTAACGGTGGTATGTCACTAAGGAGGTTAAACCTCCAGCCATTCCTTCTATCAGTGATACCTGCAAGTGTAGAGGTTAAGCTGAGCTTTTAATGACTCTAGTGTGTGAAGCTGTTGAGCAGAGTATAGCAGGATACTCAAGTAGAGTCACCTATGTGAGTGTGAAATGGGGCTGCTTCTAGAAGAATTGGGCAGGCCAAGATTCTTTGAAACCACTCGCTGAACCAAGCTAGTGCCCAGGGCCATACAGGGCACACCAGTGAGAACAGAATGGTGGTAGGAGTAATTCCTGTGTGAGATCTATTGTCTCAGTTTACATAAACAAAAGAGCAGTTCAAGATGTCATGTGCACTGATCAGCCAGTAAACTCGATAGGTTTTCACTGGTAGAGGTTCAAAGCCAAAAGCTACCTTCTCTGATGTCGGGGTTAGTCCGTTGAACTCTCTCCAAGTCTTTATTGTTGAACAGTGTTCGTTTGTTGAGTCATTCGGTCAATTTTTATTCATGTGGGGGATTGTTGGAAAAAATGGATTTTTGGTGACTTTAATTAAATATTAAAGTGGGTCCCAACTGTCTGTTGTGTTGGGTCCAAGTGGGTCTAGATACTTTGCAATGAGATCTTTACACCACAAATAGAATGGCCAAAAACCATTGAGAATTAAATGAGAAATTGCCCCATGAAGTTAGCTTCATGAAAGAGTTAATGGGGTTTGTAACTTCTACTCTTATTGCAGAGTTTAATAGTGCATTAACGGGGTTTGTAACTCCTGCCTTTATTGTAGAGGTTAATGGTGCATTAGTGACCAGCCATAAAGGCTGGAGGCTTCTCCTTTCTCCCCTATACATGTATAAATTGAGACCCTCCTGTCAAGTCTCAAACACAGAAATTGTTTCTTCCATTCTTTAGTCAGTTTGTTAGAAATTTCTACAATGAGAGTGTTGTTACTGTTTTTGTTCGCTAAGCTAGACAGAAAGTGCTTCTGCCGTAGTTGGTTTTTGACCGTCATATCTTAGGAGACAGACGCCAGGATTCCTCAAGCACTCGACCCGTGAGGCGGCGAAATCTGTTTTAAGGAAACTGCTACCGTGCAGGCATCGGTTTGGTTTCTTTACCATTTTATTGTTTTGTGTATTTCTGTTGAAATTTAGTTGTAATTATCAGCAAATGTTCTTGGTATATAATTTTGATTTCTTCATAAATCTATTTATTTAATTTCACAATTTAGACAACAATTTTAGCATTACATACAAATTATACTCATTCTACCCTACATTACATATACTATTTCAAATAGACTAGAATGACAACTAGCACCAACAACACAACAATAAAAGCAAAGGCGTAATTCAACTTATCACCAACTCTCTCAATCACCATTACCAAGTCTCTATATTGTTTCATATTCTTAACATTCATGTTTTTGAGTTCCCTATTCAAGATAATTACTTCTCTAAGAATAGATAAGACATCCATGTGTTCTTCAAGAATATCATTTTTGACTACCTTCAAATTATGCTACATATGTGAAAGGATCCACCACTCAAAGAACTTACAGCCATTCATAGAATGGGAGCATACAAAATATAAGCAATTTGGATTATCTGTTGACTGAGAAATCTTAACCATAGCTTTGCTGCCACATCGACAATTATGATCGTTGAATCTAACTTCATGAATGCCGGCCATACTTACATTCGACATTGACATTGACCTACAAAAAAAAATATCGAATAGCAAAAATAATTTATAATATTAAGCAACCTCCAAGCACAATTTGATCCTTAAAGGAAAATCAAAGACCTCCATGGATCTGAGATTCCTATTCTAGGAAATCACCACAGCCTCATTGTTACTTAGTTCGGTTTGTGAACAATTATTTTTCTTCTCTCTCTCTCTCTCTCTCTCTCTCTCTCTCTCATAATTATAGCGATCCCGGTTGTGCCTTTACTGTTCTGCTGTATTCCGAACTCGGTTCCGTGATGTTGGTGGTGGTATAACTTGTTGTCATCCTTTAATTCCACATGATTGAGTTTGAGGATGTATTGGGCAGAGTTGTTACAGGTTGGTTAGGCTTTGGTTTCAATTCTTTGTTGCCTAGTTTTTAGGAGGTCCGCTCAAGCGGGTCTTCTTGCGCTCGAGCGGAGATTGCACGCTCTCGGTTTTTTCGTGTCCCTGCAAAACTTCTACAGGTGTGATTTTTACGCTCGAGCGGGTCTCTTTACGCTCGAGCAGTAGCGCTCGAGCGGGTACTTTGGCGCTCGAGCGGGTAGCACCTTTGGGTGTAAGTTCTGGGAGGGGAAATCTACGCTCGAGCGGACTGGTTTTCGCGCTCGAGCGGATGTACTTTATTCTTGTGTCTTGGCGCTCGAGCGGGCCTTATTGCGCTCGAGCGGACCTAATTTTTTATTCTTGACGCTTGAGCGTTGTGTTCTCCGCTCGAGCAGGAATGTCGTATATCAGTTGGCAGCTGGGCATTTTAAAATCACTTTTTACATTCTCTCTCTCTCTCTTACTTTCTAAAAAGCCATTTTGAGAGTTTCTCTCTCTAGAAACTCCCTTCTCTCTAGGGTTTGATCTAGTTAGAGTGTTTTCTTTTCCTTCGGCCTTTGTAAAAGTTGGGTTGATCGTCGAGGGCTACACATTGATTTGAGAAATTGAGTTTTGGAGCACGTTGAGTTTCTTCACCTTCTTTCCTTGAGCTCCGAATTTGAGGTAGGGATTCCTACTCACTCTTATGGTCTTTGACCTAGATTTTTAGTTGTTTTGATAAAGTGTTGAAGTTGGGTAATTTTGGGACTTAGGGTTTCAAAATGTTAAAAGAGGGTTTTGTTATTTTAATTTCAAGAATGTGTATTTTGAGTTTCAAAATAATGATATTGTTGTTGGTTGTTGAAATATAGACCATTGGGTCAATATGGGGAAATGGGGTAGAAAACCCTAATTGGTTGTATAAATTAATTAGTATGATTAATTTGAAAAAATGGTGGTTATATGGAATTGAGTTGGAAATAATGAAATTGACTCATTATATGGTTGAATAGTGGAGTTAGATTTATCAATTGCTCACTTTTGAAAACATTGATATTTTATCTGTTGGAGCTTTTATTATCTGTTTAGAAATAATTGCTTGGGCTACCGGTGGAGGGTAGTTTTGATTGTTGTAGACAATGCATGATGATTAGGCAAACTAAAACTAATCAATTGGATATGTCATAGAGTATGACGGTTGATAGAATACATTAACGTTATGTATTGATTGATTGTGTATATGACCTTTGTGTATATACGTTGTGTGTGTGGGAGGAGATAGGGGATGTACTCCACGGTTTAGGGGAAGATAGGGGATGGACCTCTAAACCGGATGTTGTTCGGGAGGAGATAGGGGATGGACTCCACTGATACAGCTCATATGCTTGTCAGATAATGTGTTGATATAGCTCATATGCTTATCTTTGGAAGTGTTGATACAGCTCATATGCTTATCATTGGAAGTGTTGATATAGCTAGTATGAATATCTGTTGAAATGTGGATACAGCTTATATGCTTATCTGTTGAGATGTTGATATAACTAATACGTTTATCTATTGTAAAATGGGAAATGTCTAATATGAGTCACTGTCCCATAGAAGTGGTTGGCCAGGTTCTGAGCCATTGATGTAAATTGTGAAATTGATAAGAAATGGAAATTGAAATGAAACATGGACATGGTGGTCATGAAATGGAAATGGGTTATGAATTGATTTATGGAAATTGAACATTTATCAATTGCTAATGTCTTAGTCATTGCTCATACTGTGTTTAGCATATCTCTACTAGGCGTTGGCTCACCCTTTATGGGACATTATTTTCAAGTACAGGTAGTATGCCACCTCCAAGGACATAGCTTGGAAGGTGATGAGAGTTGAACACTCTTTTGTTATTTTGTTTGTATTACATGTATATCAAGCCAAGGGCTTATTTTGTATAGAGTTAGTACTCTTCTTTTGTGTAATCAGGTGTTGACTTGAAAAGTTGTAAGCCCATAGGGCATTTGCTTTTGTTGTTAACATGTAATACAGTTGTAAGAACTACTCTGATGAATAGAAATGGTTGGTTTCTTTTATATTAATGCATGTCTAAAGTGATGGGTTTTATGTATTTTTTTTTTGAGGGCGTTACAATAATCAAGGGACTATGAAGTTCCTTCTAATGAGTTTCAAAGGTATAAATTTTTCTCCCATGAAATTTTTTTATAGGTTGCAATCTTATGTTTCTTATTTTAATCGTTTAAATGTAGACTGAAAGTGGAAATTTAGGGCAAAATTCGTTAGTTACTCCACACTTAGCAATTTTATTTTTTTCAATTTTTTTGAGCCAATATGATAATCAACAAATACATATAAAATTAGAACAAAAATATATCTATGAAATTAGGGTTCTTTGGAGTAATGTGTATCAATCTTATTTTTCTATATTTTTTTAGGCCAATATGGTAACCAACAAATGCATACAAAATGAGGGCAAAATATATCTATAAAATTAGGGTTCTTTGGAGTAATGTGTGCGCATGAGACAGAGTTAGAGAGAGAGAGAGAGAGAGAGAGAGAGAGAGATAAATGATTACAAGAACATAAAGTTTCGTATTTTTTGGATTTGACGAGGGCAGGACCATTGCTGAAAATGCGAGCCATCGGGGTCACTTGTACACGGCTAATGTTCAACGATGGATTGACGAGCACCAAGCTAAAGCGAATGTGCATATGTTGGTACCGATTAATAGGTAATTTTTATTGGATGCACCGAATTCACTACACATTAACATTTCGCACTTGTCGATCATTGGTGCTAGTCTATATTTAAACATATATGCATATTAATCCACGTACATACATTTTTCCTGCAGGGGAATAGGGGAATATGAGGTGAGGACAGCACTGCATGGGATGGGGGGTGGTGCTCGTCAAATAGTTAGTCTCCGACCACCAAGTTGTTCATGTGGGAAGTACACATTATTTCACTTGCCATGTTCCCACATGCTTGCTGTGACAGCAGATTTGGGCGAGGACCCTTTTCCTTTCGTTGCACCAGAGTATAGGTTGGAAGTCCACAAGCGTATCTTCGCGCAGAAGTTTAGGCCCATGCCGCACGAGCACTATTGGCCTGACAATGATTACCCAACTTTGTTTGCAATTCCAGCTCGACAACGTGAAGTTAAAACGGGTCGTCCTCAACATAGCTGCATACACAACGAAATGGATACTTCCAAACAAAGTGGATTGCACCATTGTAGTTTGTGTTTGCAAAGAGGGCATGATAAGAGAAAATGTCCAGCGAGAATCCGCTCGATTCGACAGTAGTTGTTTGTCTTCTTTACATATTAGTTCCACGCTACTTTCTTTGAATTGGAGTTGATGTAATATTCAATGAATCAGTATTCAGTAAATTCATAATGTATTTACGACTTCAATTACTAATGACATAGATTTGGTCAAATGTGGCAAATCTCTTCAATTGCTTTAGTTGTTGCAAGTGTCCTTTGTGCACTGGATTGTGCAGACTTTGGTGCGTTGATGGTCGATTGTGTCCTGACCTCGGTGGACACGAGTTTATCTAATGTTAGAAAAATGCAAATATTCACAGAATGAATTGATAATCACCAATATAAATGCAGATTATATTCAATGTGTGTTTTGCCACATTTTGTTATGTGGAAAACAAATTTTTTTTAAATCTTTTTTCCAAAATCCATTACGTCGGTGAAGGCCCATTTTATGAATTCAATCATTTCTCGGACATTTACTACGTATTCGTATATGCTTAGTTCTTGTAAAAAGTTTGACTAATGTATTTCAAATCTACATAAAACTCTCTTCAAACCTCCGTACTTCTTTCCTGTCCAAATGATAACTCCTTTAAAGTGAAAGCACGTTTTTTCATGTCATACAGGTTGACGTGACAACACATTGACAATAACTTTAATGACATAGGTACCATGTGAATCTTTTCTCCTATGACAATAATGTCAAATGAATTACTAATCACCAATATAAATGCATGTCATATTTAATGCGTTGCCACATTTTGTTACGTCGTGAATTGTTTTTTTAGTTTCCAAACATTCATTACGTGAGGGAAGACCATTTTATCAATTCAATCATTTGTTTTAAATTTAGTACAAATTGGTAAATGCTTAGTTGTTCTAATGGATTTGAAATCTACTTAAAGCATGGGTTTTCATGTCATAATTTTGGCATGACAACGCGCTGACAATATCTTTAAACTCACAGGTACCATGTGTACCTTATCTCCTATCACAATAATGTGAAATGAATTACTAATCACCAATATAAATGCATGTAATATTCAATGCGTAGCCACATTTTATTAGGTGGTGAACTGTTTTTTAGTTATCAAGAAATTTTTCCAGGCAACCCTTTCTTTTTGTTTTCCCTAACTTGTTGCAGTTTGTATACCTGTGGTATACTGTCAGGTCGTATTCTAATTTTGTCAGCATATGTATGTACTATTGTCAAACATCTTGTTATCGGACATCGATTTCATATATGAAAACTTGTGCAGGTCTATGACTCATTTAGCAAAGGAGATCCCATTATTGACTCATCAGCATCGAGCTGATACGATATGGCGTCAGTCGGTATAAATTATTTACTTGTAATCGATATTTGAATACTACACAAACACTGTAGTTGTTACATAATATAATGTGAAACTGTAAATGTTAGTCCATGGATCATCCTATTTGGACATTTCAATGGTTTAGACAAATTTCCCTAACTGTAAACGTTAGTCCATAGAGAGAGAACAAAGAAGATTATATTAAATGGACCGCTAGCTTAACAAAAAAAAAAGGTTAAAAAGTTGATAATCATCGAGTTTAACAATTACCCCAAGTTCACGCTTATGATATTAATGACTAGAGTATCGAAGAAAGTTGATAATCATCGATTAGAGTTTAGAGTTTAGAACACAAACAATATCAATTATTGACAACGTGAGTATTTTAGATTGTTCGTTTACTTAAATAACTTTTAACTTATTTCATATTACAACAACTTGCATTAATATAGTTCGAGCGACATTTTTCATTTCAAAATAAAGGACTTTAAACTCTTCAAAATATATTCATTATATGTTATATTAGTCTGTAATATTTCATTGTATTCATTTGATCCCTAACTTATTTAATTCTTATCTCAATGATGAAATGACGGCTTAGTTATATTTTACGCCCTTCTAATTTAACTGAAAACCACATAAACCCCCTTTACAGTCTACAGTGAAGGGTACAACCCAACTTCGTTAACAAGTGTACCAAACATTCTAAAACTTATATTAGTTTTGATGGAGCCTTTTATTTCTATGTCATGACACTGCAAATCTGTGTCTGTATGTATTTATCTTTGTACATTTACACCACTTACGCACTATGCACCACTAAAATGTTGGTTATCTCACCCACTGGTTCAGTTAATAGAAGATGGGTTCATTATGAAATTTCAATTGTCATTTGTACAAGCATTATGTCTCTTACACACAATGTTGTCTTGTACAGGCGAAAGATCAGCCGAAATTGAAATGCCAACGATCTGATTCTGGCATATGGGACACCGCCTTGGACCATAGAGTCCTACGTTGCCTACTCCGTGCGGGGTTCTACGGGGTGTATCGGATTGGGCCTATTCGATTGGACCACCATCTCGTTACAACTCTCGTATAGAGGTGGCGCATAGAGACGCGCACATTTCATTTTCCTATTGGAGAGTCCACAGTTACATTACAAGATGTGGCTATTCTATTTGGCCTACCGGTTGACGGACACGCAATCACTGGAAAAGACCCAGGAAATAAGTTGGATGATTTGATAGCGCTATGTGTGGAGTTGTTAGGAGCCGCACCTACAGCAGAAGACTTCATAGGCTCATCGCTTAAGTTGAAATGGATATCAGAGCATTTCCGTCACCTTCCACATGATGCATCCGATGAGACGGTTCATCATTATGCTCGAGCCTATATTTTGTGGCTTATTGGGGGGCTACTCGTCCCCGATAAGTCACAAAATATAGTCAAGATGATGTTTTTGCCACTACTTAGAGACTTTGACCGTATTCAAGAGTACAGCTGGGGTGGTGCCACATTGGCATGTTTGTACAAGATGTTGTGTCGGGCAACTAAGGCTGATACGAAGGAGATCGCTGGCCCACTAGTGTTGTTACAAGTGAGTTGCAATGACTTGTAGTTTTATCTCATATTCTCAATTGCCATGTTTTCTAAAGTGCCTACTGTAATAAATTAATAATGGCATCATTCATTGTAGGTTTGGGCGTGGGAGAGATTGAGCAGGATTGCCCCTAGTCGGAAGTCGAACATTGCTGCTGGCGAGCGTGCCATAGGGGAGGGCAACCAGCTGTTACCACCTGGCCCGCGAGCTTGCAGGTGGAGGGTTCCCTTCAGCCATGAGGTGATATCGACTAATGTCGGTGTCATCTTTCGGGTCCAGTTCGACCGCATGGTGGAGAGGGAGGTTTGTAATTTGTTCATATGAATTTACCCATTTTTTGTTTGTCAACCTCCGTTGTACGAATAGATCTCTAAATTATTGCATTGCTATTGCAGTTCATATGGGAGCCTTACAGGACGGAGTATGACATCATGACCAGCTTCCCATCGTATTGTACCATTGGTCGAGACATATGGATGGCGCGAGTGCCACTTATATGCTTCGATATCATTGACTGACATCTCCCCGACCGGGTGCTTAGACAATTTGGACGAGTTCAGAGTGTGCTTGATCACTTTGATGCCCACTTGGCTGTGCATTTTAGAGATAGGCGTGGCAAAATGGCCATTGATTGGGCAAAGGAATACCAGACATTTATTGGTGAGTGGAACAACCGACGCAACACCATTGTCCATGCAGAGAGGAGCAATGAAGTGCTTACATCTTTGGACCCATACATGTTATGGTTTCGCCGTCATACACGTCTAGTACTTAGTAATCCGAGTAACATTGCTGCCTTCGGATACCAAGGCGTCGGGGGTAGTTTAGAGGGATTGGTAAGTTCTTTATATTCTCCAAAACAACATTTGCTTAAGTTTGTGTGTGTTTGTTATTTGGCATTGATGGTTATGTAACACAGCTACCATTACATTACAGGTTCGTAGAGTTGCGAGGGCATATCACATGGCAAACGCTGCCCATATTACACGCGATACTAGAGAAAAATCGGATGCCATTGCCGAGATACGGGAGTTACTGTACGATGGTTTGCAACAGGCACACCGACGTGACCGACTAGATTTCGGCCACTTTGGCGAGGATCCTTATATGGGGGTAGATATTACAGTGACATCAATGCCGCACCCGAATATGCCATCCACTGAACCATCGACATCAATGCCTCCACCGCATCCTACCGCACGTCATGCACATCAATTGGACTATTTCGATATGGAACACTTTGGTGAGGGGCCTTCCATGGGCCTGTCCCCTCATGGTCCATCTATAGCAATGCATACACCGCAGACTTCCCCACCTGAATGTACCAATTACACATCCCAGTTTGCCCCTGAGGTAGATCCTCTAATGTCTGAACATACTTCCACACACCATGGCCATATATTAGACCCCTCCTGGTCACCACCCCCATATAGGACAGCAGTTGGTACCCCGGTGACTCCCTTAGCACCACTGTCTACTACATGTCTGTCTACTATGATTCCCTCTGCGTCGACATTGACTGCACCCAACCCTTTCACAGTACCATCATCTCCTACCCCACCATCATCTCCTACAGCACATATAACCTTCACCTACCATGTTGATCCACTCATTACCCATGACTTCCACATTGACGGGGAGGGGGAGGGCCAGGTCCATGCACCTACCAGAGGGACAAGTAGGGGTAGAGGTTGTGGCGGCCGTCGTGGTGTAAGTAGAGGTCGAGGGCGAGGGCGAGGGCGACGCCAAGCAATAGACCATGACAATAATGCAGCGGATGATGGCGTTTCACAGCTTAGTGCTGTATGTGAAGGTGTTCCGGAGGTGGTATCAAATGATTGTACTGCAGCCATTGGTGATGTGCAGCCAGCTTCTACAGAAGCGAGCGAGGGAGTCGTACGTGCAGCAACGCAAGATATACTGAGAGTATATAGTAAGAGACCCAGGAGACAAACCCATGGAAGGGGTTGTGGAATAGGAGGAAAATTAGGACATTAGGAACAACCAACATTTGTAAGTATATGCAAACATCACCTACCAGGTTGTGTTTTCACTTGGATTAGTCTACATTGTTTAAATCAACATTAGTCTACATTGTTTAAGTTGTGGCTTGTTATATAGTTCTGGCTTTTGGCTTATCTTATCTTGTAATTGTGGCTTATTTTATAAGATTCTAGATGCTGATGCTGCTACTATTGTTGTTACTGTTTTGAAGGAAGGGGTAGCTGCTTGCTGTGTTGCTGGTTGCTGGTTGCTGGTTGCTTGCTGCTTCTTCATTCTGGTTGCTGCCGGCTGTGTGTTGCTGCTGCTGGCTTGGATCAGTGAGCTGATAATTGGGTATGAATTTTATGGTCTTAAAATAGCTTTGGATGTGTTGCAGCTCCCCACTATTAGCTAAAGAAGTCAATGAATTGATAGTTTAAGCACTAAATTGAAGCATGTTCTGAACATTTGGAATACCTATATTTTCTATTTGTTTAGCTACTTCATGCATAATTTGCTTATTGAAAGTGGCAACATTTTTCACTGCCTTTTGATGTTTGCAGTGACATGAAGACTGTGTAATTATTATAAGCTCTAAAGATAGCGACAACACAATTTCTGATGTGGAAAACGCACGCCGTCAAATAGCCAGTTTGATTCTCAAGGTGATGTAATTTCTCAATATGTAATAAAGTTGTGATGTATTTGATGTGCTCAATTACAATGATGTGATGGTTATCATTTTTTAAAATTGTTATGCACAGTTATCATAATCATACCCATGTTCATTAATGGTGTGAGTTTAACACATCATGCATAAGAAAGAAAATGCATATATTTTATCATGCAATCTGTAAAGGCCCCCAGTCAAAGTAATGAGTTTTCATGTATTTGCTAATTTTACAATATATGTGCCTCATGGTCCATCCATTGTAGCATCACAATGAACAAATGCATGTGATATGCACCTTGATTTCTTCTTTTTTCTTTTTCTTTTTCTTTTTCTTTCTGAATTTAAATTTATAATGTTTCTAATCTATTCAAATTTGAAACCTCTCCATATATATATATATATATATATATTTTTCCTGTTCTGTGAAACAAGAGGTTATATATTTATATACATTAGTTAATTTTTTCTTCTTTCAATTTACTACCATTAATGGGTAGTCAGTTGTTTTGGTTGAAATTGAATAGCCAAGCTGTCAACCCTAAATTAATTTTTTGTGCACTTGTAGGGTCAGAGCCAAATTTCTTACATCATGTTTGTGGAATATAATTTAATATTTCATGCGCTTTTAATTGAAATATACCTTATAATGTGGGGCTTTTTGAAAATTTTTGCCATCTCTGTGCTTTTGGCATTTTAAATGTTGTCTACCAATTAGGCCTCGTTTGGCAAGTTATTTTTTTAGCCAAAAAGTCACTAAAAAAACTAAAAAGCCAACCAGTAAAAAGGATCCCAACATAGTGCATTAAAGTGTTTCAAACTCTGTGATATTTTAATCCCCACCACATTGCTTCTCAATTTTTATATATTGACATACACTCATAGCATTCATCATATTGTTGCCAGCCTATATTTCTTGTCATAACTCAACTCTTGTTTGCTTGATTCTGTTGATTCTAAAAAATGTTACCTATGGATTGGTTTTATTTATCCATTTTGTGAGTCCATATATGGCTGATTAGAAGTTAAGTTGCTTACCTTGTCATGGTCGATTAATGGAAAAACATATTGTCTCTGCTCTCATATTTCTTGTCCTATGTTTTTTTTTTTTTCTGAGGCCTTTTGCACTTACATAGTCTTTAGAAGTGTTATAACAAGTTTGTTTGTTTATCTTATATGTTAATGAAAATGGTATGTACTGCCTTGTCAAATTGCTTGACTGAATTGTATTAGAGGTTAATTTACTAGTGAAATTCTTGTCTTATGCTACTAGTAATGTAAGAGTCATTGTCGAACCTTATGCTACTAATCCTGTAAAGCAAGAAGGTACTACGTCTTTATCCTGTTTGTGGCTGCTCAGATTAGTTACACAGTTCCTTTTCTTAATTTAAGTATAACCATTTAATACATTGTTTCTTGACCTAAATTGAATTTGGATACCTTTTTATGACAAGAAAAATGAATATGGTTGTATCCACATTACTTTATACTCCCCATGGAAAGAAAACATGGATTTGTTGGCAATTTTAAATATGTGGCTGTCTCATGGATTCTTCATTCAGCAAAACATGTTGTATAATTTTGAGATAGCATAGAGATTGTTGGAGCTTGAGAGACAGAGGTCATAGCTTCCGAAATATGCTTGTCCTTGGTGCAGGTATCATTCGCCAAACAAAAATAATTGGAAAAGTAATTTTGAGATAGCAAATGTTAGTATACGTTCCTAGAATAATACTGGAAGATTGCATTCAATCACTTATGAGAATAGTGAATGTGCATTTTTGTGCAATTATATACTCATTACGCTTTCTAGAGAGAGAGAGAGAGAGAGCTCTATCGATCCTCTTTTGCCAATTAGTTGACATCTCTTGGTAGCCAATTAGCTGTTTACTGCAAAACATAGGACTATCGTGGTGGCGGTGGTGGTGGTTGAAGAAGAAGAAGAAAATTATAATAAAAAGAATCTGTGCTCTTTTGCTTATTAGCTGTTTACATCTCCTGGTAATGATTGCAAAACATAGGTCTATGGTGGTGGTGCTGCTATTGTGATGATTTAACTTTCATAAGGATTTGTCCATTATTATTATTTAAGTTGGTTTTGTGTAGTTATTATTGTTGTATTTGATCACTTATGCAAGAATATGAATTGAGATTGTGACAGATATGTTTTTTGTGACATGTCATAGAGAATTCAATAAAAACAAGCTACTGATTTTTATACGTTTTACTTTTTGTTTATGTCTTTTGTTCTCTTTTCTTTTTCCCCCTTCCCGCATTGTATTTTTCCTACTTTCCAGTGTTTTTTGTTTAGTTACTCTTTTTGGCTGGTGTTATTCAAGGAAAAATACATGATATTTTGGGGTAGGAGATCATGATGAAAGGGTTGTGACTATGGAATAGGTGAAATGACATTTGTTGGGCTGCAATTTCTCCTAAGTGAACCATGATAGACATAGCATATTTTTGATCGTCCGAAATATGACAATGTTCTTTTGTATGAAGCGTAACTAAGGAACTCTATAGTGTAGTTGTAAGATTGCATGTTGCTCTGTCTTTCATTTTAGTTTGCTGATTGGTAGTCATGGATGATTTGGGTTGATATATATATCTATTATCCAAGCCGCTTTGATGCAAGCTAGGTATTCTTTACTGTTAACAAACCTTTAGTGAGCTCAGCTATACTATGTTTTTGATTCACATATTGCTTCCTTTGCAAAATTTGGGAGAACATTCTTCGGACCATAGCATTTCCCTCTGATTATATTGTGTTTGTCAATTAAATCTTGTATATACTAGTATAGTTGGAAGAAGTTGGTTCTTTTCCAAGTGTTTTTTCAGGTTGTTGGCAAATATTTCCACAGCCTTTTTTGGCTATGATTTTAATATAAAATTGAAAAAGAAAAAGAAAAAAAAGAGGGTTATATAGGTTGTGAATGCAACCAAATACACCGGAGGCCTTCTGTTTTTGTTGTGTTTTTGGTGTGATGCACATGTTTTTCTAGGGCATTATTTCTGCAATGAATGACACACATCTGGAGCTTTTGGCACTTTTGGATTATTATTATTATTATTTTAAAGTGTATCTGAGCAATTCCATTCTATTTTCTGGTGGCATCAATGTGAGTTACATTCCCCTTTCACCAATTGGTGTTGTAATTTCAATTTCATATTCAAAGATAGAATTTGTTAAGAACATTAACATGTAAAAAAAGTGATGATCATGAGCCCACGGTATTGGCCCATTATAGCAGCATCTAGATTGGCAAAATTTTGGCTCATGACCAATTTAGTAAGAACCCACTAGTTTGCAATTGCATCGCGATTGATCATGATCATGATCTTACTCATTCCCTCGAACTGTACACTGACAGAATTGAATGTGCAGCAACACTGAAGATAGAATTATAGCAGAAAAGGTTGAGGAAGGTAATCTAGGTACTGAGGGGAATATATTGCATTGATGGTTTGATTTCTCATTTTTTTCCACATGATTGAAATTAAGGAATGTAATCTCATTTTTTCCACCGTTCAAATGCCACGGCCAGCTTTCCCGTGACAAATAGGACCTGTGACAATAGACGGAATGTAATTAGCACGTGTATGTTGGAAGTTAAAGCCGAAAACGCCTTAAACTCAACTGAAAAAGGGCGTTAAGAGGGCGAAACTCTGAAACAGCCCCCGCACCACCGTTCGGATGTCACGGCCACCTTCCCTATGACAAATAGGACCTGTCAAAATAGACAGAATTTAATTAGCCCGTGTAGGCTGGGAGTTAGAGCCGAAAACGCCTTCAAGTTAACCGAAAAAGGGCGTTAAAGGGGCAAAACTGCGAAACAGCCTCTGAACCACCGTTCAAATGTCACGGCCAGCTTTCCCGTGACAAATAGGACCTGTGACAATAGACGGAATGTAATTAGCACGTGTATGTTGGAAGTTAGAGCCGAACACGCCTTAAACTTAACCGAAAATTGGCGTTAAAGGGGCGAAACTGCAAAACAGCCCCCGAACCACGTTACGGAAGTCACGGCTACATTGCCTGTGACAAATAGGACCTGTGACAACAGACAAAATGTAATTAGCACGAGTAGGTTGGGAGTTAGAGCTGAAAATGTATTAAACTTAATCGAAAAATGGCGTTAAGGGTGCGAAAAAGCTAATTGATAAGCTCACGTTGTTGCTGTATAATTGATATTGTGTGTTATATCCTCATAAATCGTTATTTGCCTATTTTAGTTGAAATAACAATATGTTAAGCTAAAAGGAATCATTGACTGATTTTTATTAATATAGTCTTGCTATATCAATTGGTACATTCGTTGTGTTATTCATCTAAATTCATTTGAGTTAGTTATCTAATTTTTTCCTTCTCCATAAGCTAAATTACTTGTTAAATAAATTGAACCATATTCTGTTTAAACAAACATCATGCTCTGCATTTTTTATTACTTACCTCACTGGTTTTTGTTGCAGATTGATAATGTTGGCATGGATACAGTGATGTTTTTGGGCCAGATTGATGATGTTTGCATGGGCGCAATTTACATTATATTTTTTGTTTATGGAAAACATGTACAGCTGATATGTTTTGTTATTAAGTTTTTTTTTTTTTTTTTTTAAGTTTGAATTGTAATTGTTGGTTCGGATAGTATATGTATTTGTTAGATTATACTATATTTATGGATTTTTATTTTCTTTGATATGTACGGTTAATAGTTAAGTTGTGTATATGGTTGAAAATTGAATACTACAGGTTGTGGAGAAATATTTTTATTGAATGGTTGAGAATTGAATGAATGAATGGATGGATGAATAATTTTGTATATGCACAGGTTATAGGTGAGAAATAATTGAATGAATAATTGAATGAAATCATTTTGAATGAATAATTGAATGAAATAGTTTTGTATATGCACAGGTTACAGGTGAGAAATAATTTTGGATGAATAATAGAGTGAATGAATGGTTGTGGAGAAATAATTTTGTTAATGTGGTTCTTATATGAATTCACCTTGTGTAGGTTTTACTTACTACCACAATGATTCTGCCTTGCCTACGACCACATTGGCCCTGACAGATAATTGTTCGAAGGGAACGACCATATGTCAAATTTTAGGGTTTAATGTTAAGGGCTGGTGTGGACGGCTTGTGTTTTCACCATCTCAATGCCTGATATTTCCTGTTTCTAAGCCTTTCTTTCGTTATAAGTATGACTATATACTTCAGTTAGCTTTTTCTTCATGTCTGGCAACCAAGTTTCAAATTTATTTTGCATTTCTTCTCAGGTGTTGTCCCTGTATTTGATCCCATTTTTGTCCCTCAAGATGTCGACACATTTGATGCTGAAGCACCAAACATTGCAATGCCGAGTCTGTCACCTGCTCAATCTAACAAACCATCTTTGCTTACTCTTCTTGGTCAGCCTTTAGGTTCTTCTCTTTCGGGGCCATCAAGTCTCAGCCCTCCCCCCAAAATTTTACAAGGAAACATCATGACAAATTCAATTGTTGAGGTATTCAAGCAGGCTGCAGTGCGCCTTTAGGATGATCTTCTCAATGTTTTGAAGTCCAAGGATTTTCATGATCATGAGTCTATGATCCTAGAGGCCTGTTTCATTTTTTGTGCTCTAGATGCTATGTTTCTTGATTCTCAACCCTTTAAAGAACAAGTGGAGGAATTTATTGGTTGTGCAGCATGACTTGCTGAAGTAGAATTGTCTATTGACAATTTTGTGTATAATGATAAAGACTTGTTCCTTTCTTTATGGTTGCACCTCTTATTTATCTTGAGCTCTTTTATTCTGGTTTTTATGTTGAGCAGTGACTTTCAAATCCCTTGTAAGACCAATCCAATCCAATCTTTGTAAGACCAATCCAATCCAATCCGATCTCTCATTTCCAATTTCAAATTCAAACTTTTTTTGAATTCTCAGATCATTTTCACCAGGAATTACAAGAGGAAGAGGAAATCAGCCTTGAGAAAACATTGCTATATAGCACATGTAATTTCAAGTCTGATTTAATAGGGTTTTTGTTTTGAGTAGTTGTTGTTGTTAAGGGTAGTTTATATTTTATTGAACTAGTAGGGTTAAGTGTGTTGGATTGAAGAAGTTTTGTTAGGCTGAATAGAGAAAATTAGGATTAGGGTTTATGATGGAAGATTGATTGATAATGGTGCGGCTGTTGGGATTGACTGGGCAATTTCCCTGTTTGGGGCATTTTGAATATTTTAGTCCGACTTATAGGTTGTGTTTTCTACTTTATTCCCAATATAGGGTGAAACGGGTTCACCAAAATCGTTTTCATTAAAACGGCATTGGCAAAACCATTTTTGATAGCTCAGTCAAAAAGCTTACCTTAACTGGGGGTCCTCAAATAGTGACCTCTACGTAAAGAATTTCAATCTCCATCAGGAAAGAAGAAAGAGTCACCTCCTAATTCCTAGAAGTCTAGTGAAAATGATGACTCTAGTAAGGAATGGGGGGGAGGGTTGACAGAAAACTAAACTTGGGGGCTGGACAATCAACCTCAAAGCCAAGTGGTTGGTCCAATTGGGGGACTACTAAAGTTCAGACAGATGAACTACCGCCTTCAACAACACAGAAAACAGAACAGGTAGCTCAGTCAAAAGCTTCCCTTAACTGGGGCTCGTCAAATAGTGACCTCTACATAAAGAATTTCAATCTCCATCAGGAAATAAAAAAGAGTCACCTTCAAATTCCTAGAAGTCCAGTCAAAATGATGACTCTAGTAACGAATGGGGGGTTGACAGAAAACTAAACTTGGGGGCTGAACAAACAAGCTCAAAGCGAAGTGGTTGGTCCAATTGGGGGACTACTAAAGTTCAGACAGACGAACTACTGCCTTCAACAACACAGAAAACAGAACAGGTAGCTTAGTCAAAAGCTTCCCTTAACTGGGGTTCCTCAAATAGTGACCTCTATGTAAAGAATTTCAATCTCCATTAGGAAAGAAGAAAGAGTCACCTTCCAATTCCTGGAAGTCCAGTTAAAATGATGACTCTAGTAAGGAATGGGAGGGTTGACAGAAAGCTAAACTTGGGGTTAACCTGAAATTTATGAAATCACTACATTTATAAGTACACAAATCCATTCATTGAAGTATTTGTACAATTACTTGAACTTTTCAAAAACAATTGAACTATCTCCCTTCATTGATAAGTCATGGATAAGCATTACAAATCCATTAAAACATAAATGGTTTGGTCATTCATCTAAACAATTTCATTCATTATCATCATCATCTGATATCTCAATATCATATTCATACATAACATCCATGCTCCAGGTGAAGTACTGGTGTGCATCATCCATTAACCCATCTTCGGCACGCTCATTTGCGGTCTTCATTAGTGAGGACCTTTGCAAAAGTTGGGTCATGCGATTAACTTCGTCGCGGATATGATGCAATGCCCTTTGCAACAACTGTGGAGTGTCAGTTGGCATACGCATGGCTAACCGGCAAGGAAATTTAATATTAACTTCACGACATAACTCAACGAGAACATTTGCTCGAGTTATGCGAAATTCCCACTCAACTCTCATGGTATTGACGGTGGCACGTGAGTAACGCAAATTTGGATTAAGTGGGTACTGAAATTCATCTCCATCTGCAACCCAATAGCGACCCATTGCTGAATACAGATCAACCACTGTATATGTCATGATGATATCGCTCGAAATAGCTGTAAAACTTTTGTTGTGGTATGATGCGATATTTATACAATATATACACATGGTAGCTGTATGTATGAAATTATTGTAAACAACTATGCATCAGAGTTGTCACGTCAATATTTATGACCTGAACAACTATGCATCAACTTGATAGGAGTTGTTACTTCGACTTTTATTTACTACTCAGTGCATATCTAAAGGTTTTAAGCAAAGTTTAAATCCACTTGAAAATTTAATTTAATTTTTCCGCTTACAAATATAATTCAATTTATTTTGCCTTGACAACATATTTAATTTCATTTTTTACCTTACATATTTCATTTAATTTCATTGGAGAAATTTGACCAATTTAATTTGAAGTTAATTATGTGTTGATTTAAGTCGGTGTTGTTCTTGTTTGTAACACTTTCAAGTTCTGTTCATCGAAAAACCCATTCATTCTAACTCTACTACAAATTAATCTTCAATACATTCTAACTGTATGATATTTCATGTTCAACGTTTATGAATCTATTTGGGGATGCATAGGGTGGCTTTTTAAACACAAAGGGTCTAATTGTTTTGTTATTTTGTTCTGACACCCCCTCAAAATTTTTATGAATTGCATAATTCACATGGGCACAGTAGGTGTGGTACGATAATAAATTGTAGCTCGGCACAGTGATACGTCCAACATTTCTCAGTGATACTCGCCAGTGACTTGAACAGATGTAATAATTTGGATGCTTTGTTTTTTCCTTAGCTTATGTGACTTTGTGCAGCGATGCAGTGATGCATATGACTTTGTTCAGTGATGCAGTGATGCATGTCACTTTATGCAATGATGCAGTAATGCATGTGACTTTCTGACTTTGCCATGCATGTGACTTTTTTCCTCACATTACGTGATGCATGTGACTTTGTGCAGCGCAACGTACATGCTTTGTTTTTTCCTCACCTTTCAGAATTCATGTAAGTCACATTAATACGACCACATGGCAATAGTGTTGATAAACAATTATGTGATGGACTGAAGGCAGTGAAGTGTAATTTACCGAATATAAAAAGAAGCAGAAAATACTACTCAACACACAAAGTCACGGGTACTTAGGAGTGCATGAAATGAATAACATAAAATAATATCACGGGTATCACTTCTTCCATAGTGCCCCATCATGCATTATCATCACTAGATCATCTCTAGTTAACCCCCACTATGATGTCTATAAATAGCGATACCTCCAGTATGATGTTTGTTCTAGTAATATATCTACAATTACTATTATTATTTGTTGGTTTATTTTATGAACAATGTCTTCAAGAGGTGCAGGAAGTTCACGCCGGCAAAGAAATCTGAAAGTGTGGCTGCTACCTCCATTTACTTATGACTACAAGAGCGAAAAGTACTCGAGTCCGAAGGATTATTATGCTGGTATCTGAGCAGAATGGGCGTTCAGGGTAACGGAGCAAGAAGGATTGTCTAATGATCTACGTAACTTTGGGGCACCGGTACCTCATCGTCGTTCATTGACCATGGCTAGACGAAATGTGAGTGACTATGAAAAAGCAGTTAGCAGAATTAAGAAGGAGAACAACAGAATGTTGATGCGAAGATGTCGACATTTCATGCTTCAGCTAGCCGCTGAAATGGCAGAAGCAAGCAATAGAGATTTGACAGTGATTGAGCGAAATAATGTCTTAAACAATGAAAAATATCTCTGTGACTACTACATGTCAGATGAGGAATGAGAAATCAAACACCTTTATCTTTCATATATGTTTGTATGTTGTGTCGTATCTTCGTTATTGGAGTGTAAGACAATGTTGTTGTTCATCTAACGTACGGATATATTTCAGATTTATACCAGTTCTAATGACGCTGATTTTATATTTTTCTTACGTTTCTTACATTTTTTACAAGTATAGTTTCTTACATTTCTAGTACCTGTCTTTTTTCCAAAAAAATAAAAAACTAGACTTGTAACCAGTTCTAATGACGCTGAATTTATATTTTTCGGATTTATACCCAAAGAGAACAACACTTCCAAAATTACTGTGTAACACCAGTTTTCTGGACAAATTTGAATGCACCAATTTTCAGGATAGATTTCAATGCACCATGATATTCACAAACTTGGGTGGCCAAGTACTCCTACCTAACCCACGTTTCACTCACAAGATCCACCATTATTTTAAAGTTCATTTCAAAAGTTAAGATTGTAAATGTTTCCCAAAATATTACAAATTGAATATTCAAAAGTTGATTTTAAAATAATTCGAAATGACAACAAAAATTCAAATAGTCATACTTTTCAATGAAATACAAATAGTTGGTCGTAACAACGAATGATGCATAGCTAAGTGAAACACAACATTGCCTACATATGCTTCATTTTTTATTACAGTGACAACTCATCTCTTATTGATATATGTGGGATTCTCAATTCAGAAACTCACATGGCAACAGTGAATTCACTAATTTACCTTACAGTGAGCATGTCCTTATTTTGTCCGTATATGCAGATGGATTGTCAAGTCATGTGACTTGGTGGACAGGCTTTGGGTTTCTCGATTTTTTGCTCGATTTTTTATTGCAGTGACAATTCATCTCTTATTGATATATGTGGGATTCTCAATTCAAAAAGTCACATGGCAACAATGAATTCACTGATTTACGTTACAGTGAGCATGCCCTTATTTTGTCGGTATATGCAGATGGATTGACAAGTCATGTGACTTGGTGCACAGGCTTTGGGTTTCTCAATTTTTTGCTCGATTTTTTTATTACAGTGACAACTCATCTCGTATTGATATATGTGGGATTTTTAATTCAGAAAGTCACATGGCAACAATGAATTCATTGATTTACCTTACAGTGAGCATGCCCTTATTTTGTCCGTATATGCAGATGGATTGTCAAGTCATGTGACTTGGTGCACAGGCTTTGGGTTTCTCAATTTTTTGCTCGATTTTTTATTGCAGTGACAACTCATCTCGTATTAATATATGTGGGATTCTCAATTCAGAAAGTCACATGGCAACAATGAATTCACTGATTTATGTTACAGTGAGCATGCCCTTATTTTGTCGGTATATACAGATGGATTGTCAAGTCATGTGACTTGGTGCATAGGCTTTGGGTTTCTCAATTTTTTGTTCGATTTTTTTATTCCAGTGACAACTCATCTCGTATTGATATATGTGGGATTCTCAATTCAGAAAGTCACATGGCAACAATGAATTCACTGATTTACCTTACAGTGAGCATGCCCTTATTTTGTCCATATATGCAAATGGATTGTCAAGTCATGTGACTTGGTACACAGGCTTTGGATTTCTCAATTTTTTGCTCGATTTTTTTATTATAGTGACAACTCATCTCGTATTGATATATGTGGAATTCTCAATTCAGAAAGTCACATGGCAACAATGAATTCACTGATTTACCTTACAGTGAGCATGCCCTTATTTTGTCCGTATATGCAGATGGATTGTTAAGTCATGTGACTTGGTGCACAGGCTTTGGTTTTCTCAATTTTTTGCTCGATTTTTTTATTATAGTGACAACTCATCTCTTATTGATATATGTGGGATTCTCAATTCAGAAAGTGACATGGCAACAATGAATTCACTGATTTACCTTACAGTGAGCATGCCCTTATTTTGTCCGTATATGCAGATGGATTGTCAAGTCATGTCACTTGGTGCACAAGTTTTGGTTTTCTCAATTTTTTGCTCGATTTTTTAATTACAGTGACAACTCATCTCTTATTGATATATGTGGGATTCTCAATTCAGAAAGTCACATGGCAACAGTGAATTCACTGATTTACCTTACAGTGAGCATGCCCTTACTTTGTTGGTATATACAAATGGATTGTCAAGTCACGTGACTTGGTACATAGTATTTGCTTTACTCTATTTTTTCATTCTAGTGACAACTCATACCTTGTTTGTATTTGTGGGATTGTCATGCAGAGGCATCTTTCTAAAGCCGTTCATAACCAACTATATAAACGACTAAAGGTGAAGACACAACCTTACAACTCATTTCACCCTACAAAATTATCATTCATTTGTTTTAAAAAATTAGCATGGCTACATGGTTCATGGGAGGGAGTGGGAATCGCAGAGGAGGTAGGAACTTGCAAAGGGGTGACAGTTCACGACGAGGAGGGGGAAGGGGAAGTGGCGATGCTGACGATGAAACACCATTTACTTTGTTAGATGCCTCTTGTGCTTATCATGATAGGTTTGGGAAGCGACATTTTGTCATGCCCAAGTACTATCGAGATCCATGTGGTTTGGTGGAGGATCTATCAGATAATCAAACAGGATATGGTTTAGCAAACGCTAGACTTTTGAAGTGGCCCGCACTATTTATAGAGCGAGTGCAAATGGAAAGATTATGTCGGAAAAATCGATTGAAGGTGCCAAAAGCACGTTTTGTTGAGATCCAAAAGGAAGATCCTGATAATGTTGATCGACTATGTGAAAGACTACAACGTGAGATTTCTCAAATGGGCCGTAGGTTAGCCCGCGATATGCAGCTACACGTAGTTAAGAAGGATGCCCAGAAGAACAGAACAGAACCAAATGTTGCGGCTATCAAGGGTATCATGGAGGATCCTGAACTTGTCTCTGACGCTGAGCTTTCGGATTATTCAGACTCTGAGCCACCTGCCGATTTAAGCGTGAATTAGGTGTTAATGTCTACACTTCGGCAATATAACAACTTGCATTAATATGTAATGTCTGTGTTAGACTAAGTGTTTCCGTAATGAGTTTGTCAGATTGTCTGCCTAATATTTGTCTATCTAACTGTTATGTTTATGTATTGTGTGTTCAGTTCAGGGTGTTTAGGATGTATGTATTGTGTGTTCAGTTCAGGGTGTCTAGGATGTATGTATTGTGTGTTCAGTTCATGGTGTCCAGAATGTATTTTTGTGGGAGACTTATGTCTGTACTACCTATGTAATTGAAAACTGTTACATTTGCAACTTCAGTTATGTTGTTTTCATGTATGTATGAGTATTTAGTAAATTAGTGACTTCTTATATTATGTATTAAGTTTTATTACAAAAATATTGACAAAATTTATTTTAGGAGAAATACACATTCTCTTAATTAGTTCATATTCTCAATCGTGAGAACCCAATAATGTAACCATTATTCATTGAATATAACAAATAACGTTCTCATTTTTACAAAAAACTACACTAACAATAGCGCTTTCTGAATTTTAAAAAAAATTATGTTAAAGGCGTGGTTTGCAACCATTCTTTCTTAATTAAAAGCGTGATTTCTAATAGCACTTTCAATGTTCATCAAATTTTCGGCCCCAAACAGTGAAAGCGTGTTTTGTAATACCGCTTTAGCCTAGTTTGGGAATTTCGTCCAAACTAGGCCTAGTTTGGGAATTAAGATGATAATTTGGCTTGATATGGAAAAAGCCTCGAAATATAGTGCACATTAAAAAAATAAATAAATATTTAAAACATAAAATATTTATTCTCACTCCAGGGTGGGTTTTGTAAACACTTTGAAATTTTGAAAATTTTTGAAAAGTGATTTTGGAATTTTTTTTTCAAAAAATTTGAACTACAACAAATTTTTAAAAAATTTCTCAAAAATTATATCTTGAGATACAAACCAAACAAGCCCTAATTTTCAGTTTTCTAAATTAAGTTTTTTGAAAACTGAGTTTTTTGTTTTTAGTGAATATTTTTAAAGTTTTAAGCATTTTTTTTTTTTACTTTTTTAGATGCATTTTACTTAGATGTGTTTAAAAAGTAAAATATTTGTAAAAAAATATTTTCAAAAATTAATAAACATACAAAAATATGAAAAATGTAATGAATTTTCGTTTTTTTTTGTTTGTATTTTTGATATTTAGTGTATTTATGCTAGGTATGTTTAAAAACTTAAAATATTAAAAAATCCAACAAAAACAAAAAACTACAAAAAAATAAGAAAATAGAATTTTCTAAAAAATGTTTTAAAAAACTCAAAGCAAGCATTACGTTTTAATTTTTATTGTTATTTGTGCTGTAATTTTCTAAAGAAACCCATCTTTGAATGCATTGAAATTGCTGCTCTCTTACTCATCTTTTCATTTCCAAATCCAACCTTCCCACATGAGAAAAAATAATTAAAAAAAAAAATTTCTAAAACCATTTTTTATTAAAAATATTTGTGGTCAAAAAATATTTATGTTGAAAATATAAATTAAAAAAAATTAATGTAAAAATGACTTTTTTAAAACCACTTTTTATTAAAAATATTTTTTGGTAAAAAATATTTAAGTTGAAAATATAAATTAAAAAAAATTAAAATTAATGTAAAACCGGTTTTAGCAAAACCGTTTTCTAAAACGACATTTCTAAAACCGTTTTTTATTAAAAAATATTTTTGGTCATAAAATATTTATTTAAAAAAAATTAATGTAAAAACGACTTTTCTAAAGCCGTTTTTTATTAAAAAATATTTTTGGTCATAAAATATTTATTTAAAAAAATTAATGCAAAAACGGCTTTTCTAAAACCAGTTTTTATTAAAAAAAAATTGGAACAAAAAATATTTATGTTGAAAATATAAATTAAAAAAAAATTAATGTGAAAACGGTTTTACCAAAACCGTTTTTAATTAATTCAGAATTAATTAAAAATTAAATAAAACCGGCTTTTCTAAAGCCGTTTTCTGTATTCAAAATTTATTATTATTTTAATCACAAAATACGATTTTTCAAAAATCATTTTCTGAAAAACGACTTTTCTAATGCCGTTTTACCCTATAATAGGAATGAGTCATGATAGAGACCCCTTTAATCACAACCTCACAACCCCACAGACACGGGACGGGTGGTGATTGGAGGTGTAGGAAAAAAAGAAAAAAGAAAAAGAAAATATAACCAGAGAGAGAGGGAGTCAAAGGAGATGGGAGAAAATGGGGGTATGAAATATTTTTGTAATAGGAATAAAGTTAAAAACGCATCCTAAAATGTTCAAAACGCCACAATCAGAGAAAAACGCCCCTCCATAAAATCCCCTACTACTCTCTCTCTCTCTCTCTCTCTCTCTCTCTATTTCCCGCTTGAAAGACCCTCCGAATGTCCAGAGGTTTAGGGTTTCTAATTCATAGTTTTGATCCTCAGTAACCTGTATAATCTCTCTACACTTTCGATTAACTTATAGGGAAACAATCAGTAACAATCATAGAAATGGCGGCTTTCAGTGCACTCTCGCTATGCCCCCACAATTTATCTTGTCGACCAAACCCTAACAGGCGTCGCTTTTTGTGCTCTCTCGCCTCTCCTTCTTCAATAGGTAAGCAGTCTTCGAGCTTTTCCTGTGAAAGTGGAGAGTTTTATCTCTGAGTTAATGTTCGTTTCTTTTTTCTTTCTGGCATGTTTTTTCTGATTAACCAAACAGGGGATATAGCTCGTTAATGTATTGGATTATGATGTGAGACGTACTATTTGTGTTGTTTATTGATAGCTAATTAATTGGATGAATGAGATTTTCTATTGCATATGGCTCTCTTTGCAAACAAGTGATTTATGACATGTTTGTAATCGGTAGAGTAGGGCACTTAAATCTTCTATTCATACTAAAAAATGTATTTTTGCTATTCATACTAAAAAATGTATTTTTGCTATTCATACTAAAAAATGTATTTTTGCAAGTTGTTGTAGAGCCTTATAATTGAAATCAGAAATTCATGATTGAAGCTTTGGTTCATTGTAGCATGACTTTAACAAATTATGTTCTGGTTTCATGTTTGCTTAAAGCAAATGCCAGAGTTAAAAATCACTTCATCCTCTGGGTTGTTGCCAAGAAAAAAAGGGGGACAAGAAATGGAAACAAAATCTTTATCTTATGCCTGTTTTTGGGTTTCCAAGAAATGAAAAACTTCAATCTGCCCAAGCTAATTGTTGGTCTAGGTTCACTTGACTGGGGTTATATTGTCTAGGTCGTAAGCAATAAAATTTTTAGCATTTTAGAAGTTTTAAAGCTACAGGACATATTTTATCTTAGTTTTTGTTTGTAGAATGCAAAAGATAAGTTTACCCAAATCATAAATTGTCTTCTGCAATAAACGTTTTTCTTATTCTTTCGATGTACATTTCTGCCTGTTGCAATCCCTCTTGTTTACTTTTGTTAAAATCCAACCTTATCAATTGTTTTGTTTTGTTTTGTTGTCTTTGTTATATTTATTTCTGAAATACATGAATGTGATACTGTTGGTCCATTGTAGGTACGCGTGGACCTAAAGTACCCCGTAAAAAATCAGGAAGATTGGAAGGGGCTGGAAAAAGTATGGAAGATTCTGTTCAGCGTAAGATGTGACAGTTTTATGAAGAGTCTGATGGTCCACCTCTCCGTGTCCTTCCAATTGGAGGCCTGGGTGAAATTGGGATGAATTGCATGCTTGTTGGGAATTATGATCGTTGTATTTTGATTGATGCTGGTGTTATGTTTCCGGAGTAAGTCTTCACAAACTGGTCTGATTTACATTTATTTAACAAGTTGTAGCTTGGTGATCATCATGCTTCGTTCCTGTCATCTGAAGGTTTTTGTTTTCTTGGGGTCTTACCGAAGTATATGCTCAATTGTGTAATTTCATCTGTGCTACATCTTTTCCTGCTGCTCTGGATTCTCTGCTGCAAGTAGAGGATCTAATTGTATTAATCAAATTTGCTTCATAAAATTATTTTTCCAGCGTGGAAAACTCTGGCAGGCATGAACTTTTTCTAAATGATTTTATAATTATTTGTCACCTGAAACCATGTGACAACGCTGCACATCCACACGAGCGAGCATGCAAGGCTAGAGTAAATCCAAACAATCTTGTACCACAATAATCAGGGGAATAAAATAAATATTCAATTATAAGGTTCTAAAATCCACCCAAAAAAAAAAAAACTACAATAAATCTTAAACATTTAGAAACTTGCACCAAAATCCCCTAGTATTCCATTAACAAAATTTGTAATCTAAAATAAATTAAAATCAAACTCCTACACTCAGCACTCCCACAAGCAAAACCTACGCAACTCTGCTCCTCTGAATTTGACAAAACCATAATAAAAGAAGGGTGAGCTCAACAATCTAACAAATGACCAACTATCAGTACTAGTTGGATCAAGCATATAGAAAATAGTCGATAAGCAAGGAAATATTGTTTCTAACAATTCGATGAAGGAGCAATTTATTTCCAAGGTAGACACCTAGCTAAAATTAACATAGAGTAATGTCACAATTTATTTGAAAAGAAAAGTAATCCAATAAAAAGTCATTTGTTCAAGACAATGGTTTGATATCCAATAGTACAATAATTCAATAAACAAAACCCAAGTCTCAAAAGACTATGGCCACATTAGTCCGTGACAAGATCCAAAACCACACATAGGCCTTTGGTAAAAGCCCCAGTAGAAACTAGTTTTTATGCCAATAAATAACCTCCATTGGCTAGTGGTCCAAATCATAGTTAGACTGGAGTCATGTTTGCAATTCAAACAAGAAATAAAATATTCAATGTCTTTGGAATAACATTTTGATAAAATTTGTTCGAATTGTTTCACAAAATATATCTGATTTATTTGCACAATTCATATTCGATGTTATTTCATAGTTGATTCGTAATTTTCTTTAAAGAACACAAGTGAGTGATAAAATATATATTTTTCTTTTTGCAATACACGAAACATATAGGGCTTGTTTGATTTGTTTTTGGGAGTTGTTTTTGAAAAAAAATTTGGAGAGAGAGTTTAGAATTTTTTTTGGTTTGTTTGCTTGTATATTTTTAAAATAGTTTTGGAGTTTGGGATGATTTGATATTTTGTTGTAATTGAGTAGATGTGTGTGAGAGAAAAAGTGATTGAGAAGGAGAGAGGAGAGATAAAAAGTGATTGATTGATGTGTAAGAGAGAGAGTGATTTTGGAAATTTTTTGAGAAAAATCACAAACCAAACAAAATTTTCAATTTTTTTTTTCAAAAACAACTCTCCCAAAAACAAACCAAACAAGCCCATAATTTTTAAATGATACAATAGGAATGAAAACAAACCAATGGTGATAGAGGGTTATTAAACCTCAAACGATAAAAGAATATTTCAAAATCTAACTCCAAAATACCAAGATCCACTTCAATCACGCAATCCTAATAAATATTACACCACATAAGTAAATATAATTATCATCTTATTTAACTCCCATTAATTAAACCATAGTACTGTAATTCTAAAATAACCAGTCACCACCCTTGATATGAATTCTAGAATCATTCAATAGTTTCATTCGGCAACTGCAATCTCCATTCAATTGTTTCTTTTTTTAACCATCCTAAATTCCACTGAATAGTTTATATTGTCAACCCTATCTAATGGACCCTCATGCTGACCACTACTCATGGTTCAATTCACCCCCAAAATCCAAATACAAATTAAATTCATGAGTGAAATCCAAGATTCATGCATAGGGAACTTTACCTTAAATTAAAATCAACTCAACTTCAAGTATTCCATAAAATTTTATGAATATTATTCTCAATGAAACGCTAGGTCTACATATTCCATGTACTCATGATTACAACATGGAGAAGTTGAGAGTCTAAGGTTTACCTTCAAATGATTTTAGCATTAATTGATTCCTTGAATCGCTTCGTTTTTATGGCCTCCTTCAATAGAATATGTAAAAGTGGAGAATGTAAATATGATGTCTTATATGTATAAATTAGGAGGGTTTTCTTATATCTATCTCTTTTCTTCATAAATCTTCAAAAATTATCTTATTTGCTAAGAGGAGGCCCCTCCACAAAAAATAATATATAACCTCAATATAACCATAATGAACCCTTTTTTGGATATAAAATTGTTAGTACTAGTGAGATTTTCTAATGTTATTATTGCTTATTTAGATTCCTCCCCTTCTTTTTGATACACCGACTTTTGATCACATGTGGACACGTATTTCAGCTATGATGAGCTTGGTGTCCAGAAAATTATACCTGATACCACCTTTATAAGAAAATGGAGTCACAAAATTGAAGCAGCTGTCATAACACACGGTCACGAGGATCACATTGGTGCGTTGCCTTGGGTAAATTTTCTTTTCTACCACTTTATTATGTTGGCAATGCATTAAACGTTTGTGCATAATACATTGTGTTTTTCTTGGATTATTAGATGTTGAAGACACTGATTCACTTGTGTTTTGAATAGAGAAGTTGAGAATACACCATTCAAGGGGTTCATATATTAATTACTTGCTACATTGATGATTTATTTGATGGGGTCAAAAAACAATCTGTGAAAAGTACCTATATGATCATTAGCTGCTCTATATTTTGATGCAGAACTCAATGAGTTTTGATGTAGGATGACATTACAGTGAAGCAAATAGCTGATAACTATCCATTAGTATGTTCACCACATATACAAGTTCAGTTGGCAGACAAAGCATTTTGTTCCTTGTTTCCATGTAGTGCAACTGAATGTTAAATTTTTGCTAGAGAAATCATTAGTAATCAAAAAGTAACATTGATTCTCTAAGAAATATATTTAATTTTGATCCACTTTAACATTCATAACAAGTTTTGATAGTGTTGTTGGCAAATAAATATTTTGTAGGGTAGTTGAACTAAGTTTTAGGTTGAACAACCTTTCATATTAAGTGTGTGCACCACATGTATAATTTAGATGGACAAACGAAAAAAGCATTTCATTACCACCAAGGGTGGTAGCCTAATGGATGGGAGATCACTCCCACTGGTTTTGGTGAGCATGTTGCTCTGGGTTTAAATATTCGCAGGTATAATGTGATTCTCATCCTCCTTCGCTCTGTGCTTCGACTCTCTAGGACCCTAGTGGGGCTATGAGTTAGGCTATGTCTCACCCCTCTTGGTAGGGTCCCCAGCGGGTAGGTGGTCCTATGGTCCTCTAGGTTGGTCGCTCCTTCTTTCCTTCTTGAATCAAGCAAATAAATTTCATTTCTTTGTTTCCATACCAATGTTATTAAAAGCGCACCTAGGCACAAGGCCCAGCCATGCCCACCCCCTGCGCCTTGCAATGGTCAAGGCGAGGCGACTTCACTAAGGCGCGATTAAAGCATGCGATTGGAACAAGGCGCGATTAAGCCCAAGGCGCAGGCCTTGAGTTTTTTTTTTTGTTTTTTATATTTGAATTGGACCATTGAAATTACTTGGGTCAACTACAGCATATCATATCCTTCAAATATACATGCTAATATTATCAACAAACGACAGAAGAAAAAACAAGCCCTAATCCAAAGCTCCAAAAAAGTCGAACTCGTCATCCAGTCCAGGAGCTTTGAATGTGCATGTATGTCTATCTTCTCTTTGTTTTTGTCTGTTCTTCCCCTTCTCTTTGTCTGTTCTTCTCTTCGTCTCTTCTCTTCTATTCGTTAGTCGTCGTCTTCTTCTTCTTCTTCTTCTTCTTCTCTTCCCTATGCTACCTTCATCTTATTTTTCGTTTATTTTCTGGAATGCTCTATTTTTGTTTATGGAGTTAGGCTGAGCTGAGATTTTTAGGACTTCAAATGTACTATGTTGTCTTCTTCTTCTTCTTCTTCTCTGCTTTTCTGCTTTTTTTTTAATTTATTTTATTTTCTTCTCGGCTTTTCTTCTTTGGACTGCTCTGTTTATTAAATATTTATTCTGAATTGCTCTATTTCTTCTCTACTTTTATGATTTAGTTGACCTTTAGATCATGAATATTCGTGTTTTATATTGAACTTTGGAATATTACTCATTTGTCTATGTTAAAATAGCGATATTTGTTGGTATTTATTTTTTAAAATGTTCAGTGTTTCATTTTGTTTATATTATACCAGTTAGTTATTTGCTTGCATGCCTCATTAAATTATATTATTTCAACCTGCTATGGTGCACCTTACTTTGATGAAGCCTGTGCCTCGCGTTGCACCTTGTGCCTCGTGTCTAAGGCCTCAAGAGACCTTGGTGCGCTTATTTCTTTTAATAACACTGTTCCATACACTGCAATTGAATGTTCAAGTTTGGGGTTTAGGGTTGGGGTTTTAGGAGTTTACGGGTTGGGGTTTTTGGATTTAGGGTTTAAGGTTTCGGAGTTTAGGGATTAGGATTTGGGGTTTGGGTTTAGTGGTTAGGGTTTTGGGATTAGGGGTTAGGGTTTAGGGTTAGGGCGGTTTGGGGTTTGGGGTTAGGTTTGGGGATTTAGGGTTTATGGTTTTGGGTTTTGGGGTTTTATGTTTCGGGTTTAAGGGTTTTGAAACCCTAAATCGTAAATCCTAAGGTGCCGTTTGGTAACACTAACGTTTTCAGTTTTCTGTTTATATTTACAAAAATTTTAAAAACTCAAATAAAAACTTGTTTGATAAAATTTTTGATCTATAAATCAGTGGTCTCAGTTTATAAATTTGGCCAAAAAATGAAAACACAAAAAATGTGTTTCCGTTTTGAGTTTTGAGTTTTTTTTTTTTTACCACTCAACACTAGCCACCACCTGCTACCATTTTTCACCATCGTCTTCCACCGCCACCACCCACCACCACCACCACCACCACCTGCCACCACCACTCGCCACCCACCTGTCACCACCACCCACCAGCCACCACCAGCCACCACCCACTCGCCACCACCACCCACTCCTCGCCACCACCACCACCACCACCACCACCACCACCACCATCACCCACCTGCCATCCACCTGCTACCACCTGCCACTACCGTCCACCGCCCGCCACCACCACCCGCCACCACCACCCGCCACCTACTTGCCACCACCACTCACCACCCACCTGCTACCACCATCCGCCACCTGCCACCACCAGTCACCCACCACCACCAGCCACCTACAACCCACCCGCCATCACCACCCACCACTCACCACCACCACTATCACCCACCACCCACTCGCTACCACCTACCATCCGCCACCGTCACCCACCCACCCACCACCACCACCGCCCGCCACCACCCACCACCACCCGCCACCACCACCCACCACCCACTACCGCCACCACCACCCGCCACCACCACCCATCACCGCCACCACCCATTCACTACCACCCGCCACCACCCACCACCACCCGCCATCCGCCACTCACCTGCCACCACCACCTGCCACCACTACCCACTCGCTACCACCCGCCACCGTCACCCACCCACCCACCATCACTACCCGCCACCACCCGCCATCCGCAACCCACCTGCCACCACCACCCGCCACCACCGCCACCACAACTCGCTACCGCCCACCACCCGCCACCGTCACCCACCCACCCGCCACAACCACCCACCCACCACCACTAGCTACCCACCACCCACCGTCACCACTTTCCAATACCGTCTTCCGCCACCACTTGCCATTTCTCATTCTTTTTTATATTTTTAAATTTTTTTAAACATTTTGTCAATTTTCAAACGCGTTTGTAGTTTATGTTTTTCTAAAAATAAACAAAAGTCCGTTTATAAAATTTTTGTAAATATAAACTGAAAACGTAAACGTTACCAAACACACCCTAAACTTTTAACCCCTAAACCCGTAACCCCAACCCTAACCCCAACACCCAACCCTTAACTCCTAACCCCTAAGCCTAAATCCTAACTCTTAAATCTTAAACCCCCGACCCAAAACCCCTGACCCCCGACCCTGGCCCTGGACCCTGGAACCCTTAACTCCTGACCCCTAGGCTTAAATCATAACTCCTAAATCTTAAACCCTAAACCTCTGACCTCCGACCCTAGACCCTGGACCCTCGACCTTAGTCCCTAGACCTTAGATCCTAAACCCTAATAGAACCTTAAATCCTAAACCTTAAATCCTAATAGACCATAGACGTTAGACCCTATATCGTAAACCCTAATAGACCCTAGACTCTAAACCCTAGACCCCAGACCCCAAACCCAAAACTCGAAAAGCTCAAACCTCAAACCCCAATCCCGAACACCAAATCCTAATAGACCCTAGACCCTAAACCCTAATAGTTCCTAGACCCTAGACCCAAATAGATCCCAGATCCCAACCCCCAAACCCAAACCCAAAACAGTGAATCCCTAAAAACCCTCTGAACCCCAAATACATAATCCAAAACCCAAAGCCCAAAACCCCAAAACCCTAATCCCCTAAAACCTTAAAACCCTAAAACCACCAAACCTAAGCCTAAAAACCTAAAACCTAAACCCCAAACCCCAAACCCAAACCCAAACCCAAACCCAAACTCGAAACCCCTAAAACCCTAACCCCTAAATCCCTAAACCTAAATCCCAAACCCTAACCAGTAAACTCTAAACCCTAACCCCTAAGCCCTAACCCTTAATCCCTAACTCCTAACTCCTAAACCCTAACCCTAATCCCTAACCTCTAACCTCTAACCCTAAACCCTAAAAAACCCTAAACCCACAAACCAAAAACCCCAAATCCCAAACCCTAAACGCACAAACCAAAAACCCCAAATCTCAAACCCTAAACCCCCAACCCAAACCCCAAACCCCAAACCCCAAACCCTAACCCTAACCCTAACCCGTAAACCTAAACCCTAACCCCTAAGCCCCTAACTCCTAAACCCTAATCCCTAACCTTTAACCCTAAATTCTAAATCCTAAACCCTAAAAAACCCTAAACCCACAAACCAAAAACCCCAAACCCTAAAAGCTAAACGCCGAACCCCGAAACCGCGAAACCCTAAAACCTTAAACTCCAAACCCCAAGACCTAACCCCAAATCCTAAACCCTACCCTAACCCCTAAACCCTTAACCCCTAACCCTAAACCCTGCACCCTAACCACTGACCACAAATCCAAAACCCAAAACCCAAAACGCAAAACCCAAAATTCCCAAAACCCCAAATCACAAACCCTAAACACTAAACCATAAACCCTAAACCCCCAAACCCTAAAAGCCAAACCCCGAACCCCGAAACCCCAAAACCCAATTACCCCAAACCCTAAACCCCAAACTCCAAAACCTAACCCCATACTCCAAACCCTAAACCATAAACCCTACCATAACCCTCTAAACCCTACCCTAAACCCTAAACCCTAACCCTCTAACCCCAAAACTTCAAACCCCCAATCCCAATCCCCAAACCCCCAAACCCTAAACCTCAACCCCCGACCCTAGACCCTCAACCCTACACACTAGACCCTCAACCCTAAATTCTAGGGCCCCAACAACCAACCCCCAACCCCTCAACCCCCTACCCCAAAACGAACACCTAAACCCTAAACCCCAACACCCAAACCCCTAAACCTCTAACCCTCAAACCTCATACCCTGAAGTAAACCCCTAAAACCCTAAACTAATCTAAACCGCAAGCCCCTAACCCTAACCCCAACCCCTAACCCCTAACCCCAAACCTCCCAAACCCTAAACCCTAAACCCTAATTTAGGGTTTGGGATTTAGGGTTTGATGATGATGATGCGCGGATTGTCCAGAGTAAGATGCTAAGTACGACAATCGCATCCAGAGCGGAGACGCTATTCATATCATTGACTTGCAGAAGTCGGAAGAAATTATTGAGATCAGCATCGGCTCCCAGCATTGCGGTAAAGAGGCCTCCTCAGCCACGCACTAGTGCTAGCATCCAGTCAGGGGGTGGCGAAAAACTGCTGCTGCTGCTGCTAAATGTGGCAGTAAAAAGGTCAGAGATGCGAGTGAATGTAATTGATTCGCAGATCATTTGAATCACGATGATAGTGACCTGATGCGGTCTACGTAGGAGATCGTGGAGGTAGCTAGATCATTTACGGCATTAGTGAGTGCGGTCGGGCCAAGGGCTATGTTATTCATACATTGTCTGGAAATATGTTCCAGGGCATTGTAGCCGCCATCGTAACCCAAGAAAGTGGATCCGGGAATTAGATGTGGAGCAGTAGGAGAAGTACGCCCGAACTCCAACCACTCCTCAGAATTCTCCAATTGGTAGGCGTCCAAGTAGGGGTTGTCCCGTTGAATACTCAGCCTGATCCAATGGTTGTTGGTTCGCAGTATGATGTTGAACCATCGAGTGGGTGGATTCTGCTAAGCAGGAAGTGCAGAAATATTGTGTGAAAAGGTCTCTCCCAATTCAATGCGCAAGTCCTTAATGAAGTCCCGGTAAGCTCCACTACCGCTTTCAATGTTGAATTCCTTTGTGAATTTCGCCATTAACTGAATTCAAATTTACCATTGACAATAGTAATCAATCAATAGAAAAATATAAAAATAATAACTCAATAAAAGTGCTTGTAATTATCCTTTTCAACGTTGAATTCCGCCATTGACAATAATAATAAATCAATAACTAAAATAATAATAATTAAAAGTTAAAATAATAATAATTTAATAATATTAATAAATAATTTTCATTTTTCTCATCTCAGGCATTATAGTCAAATCTTGAATCGAATCGTGAATCGTTTTGCTAAAATAATGAATCGTGAATCGTGTGATTCACTTTATTTGCGCCCGACCGCTAGTGTTAAATAAAATGAATCATACGATTCACGATTAATTATTTTAGCAAAATGATTCACGATTCGATTCAAAATTTGACAATAATGCCTGAGATGAGAAAAATAAAAATTATTTATTAATAGTATTTAATTATTACTATTTTAGCTTTTAATTCTTATTATTTTAGCTACTAATTTATTATTATTGTCAATGACAGAATTTAATTGAGTTAATGGTGGAATTCAACGTTGAAAAGGATAATTACAAACACTCCATTGAGTTATTATTTTTATGTTTTTCTATTGATTGATTATTAATGTCAGTGACAGAATTGAATTCAGCTATTGGCGGAATTCACAAAGGAGTTCAACATTGAAAGGGGTAGTGGAGCGTACAGGGACTTCATTGTGTACTTGCGCGTTGAATTGGGAGAGACCTTTTTACACAATATTCCCGTACTTCCGGCTCAGCAGAATCCATCCACTAGATGGTTCAATATCATACTGCGAACCAATAATCATTAGATCAGGCTGAGGATTCGATGGGACAACCTCTACTTAGACTCCTACCAAATGGAGTTTTTGAGGAGTGGTTGGAGTTCGGGCGTACTTCTCCTACTTCTCCACTTCCAATTCCCAGATCCACTTTCTTGGGTTACGATAGCGGCTACAATGCCCTGGAACGTATTTCCGGACAAGGTATAAATAACATAGCCGTTGGCCCGACCGCACTCATTAATGCGGTAAATGATCTGGCTACCTCTACGATCTCCTTCGCAGATCACGCGAGGTCACTGATCATCGCGATTCAAATGATCAGCGAATCGAATAGATTCACTCGTATCGCCGATCATCTCGCTGCCACATTCAGCAGCAGTAGTTCTTCGCCACCTCTTGATTGGATGCTGGCACTAGTGCGTAGCTAGGGAGACCTCTTTGCCACATTCGTACGAGCCAATGCTGATCTCAATAATTTATTCCGAATTTCGGAATCAAATGATATGAATATTGTGTCTGCTCTAGACGTGGTTGCCGTACTTGGCATGTTGCTCAGGAGCGTCTGTGCATCATAATCATCACACCCGAAACTTTTAGGGTTTGGGGTTTTTGGTTTTGTGGTTAGGGTTTTAGGGGTTTGGGTTTAGGGTTGAGGGGTTGGGGTTTGGGGGTTTTGGGGTTGGGGTTTAGGGTAGGGTTTAGAGGGTTAGGGAAGGGTTTAGGGCTTAGGGTTTATGGTTTTGGGTTTAGGGGTTGAGATTGGGGTTAGGGTTCGGGTTCAGGTTCAGGTTTCGAGGTGGGGGTCGGAGTCAAGGTTAAGGTTTTGAGTTTAGCGGTTAGAGTTTAGAGGTTGAGGGTTAGGGTTTTGCATTTTGGGTTTTGGATTTTTAGGGGGTTTAGGGTTTTTAGTGGGTTTGGGGTTTAGGATTTATGGTTTGGTGTTTAGGGTTTTGGGATTTGGCATTTGGGCTTTGGGTTTAAGGGTTTTGAAACCCTAAATCCCAAACCTCAAACCCTAATCCCCTAAAACGTTAACTCCTAAAAATCCCTAACCCCTAAAACGCTAACTCCTAAACACTAAAACCCTAACCCCTAACACCTAAACCTCTAACCCGAACCCCAATCGCCAAACCCTAACTCCTAACCCCTAAGCCTAATCCCTAATCCCTAAACCATAAATCATAAGCCTTGGACCCAAAACCCCTGACCCTAGACCCTAGACCCTAGAAATTAAACCCTAAGAGACCTTAAATCCTAATAGACCCTAGACCCCAAAACCTCAATCCCTAACCGCAAACCCTAATAGACCCTAGGCTCTAAACCCTAATAGTTTCTAGACCTTAACTCTAATAGACCCTAGACCCTAATAGATCCTAGACCCATGACCTCAAACCCCAACCACAACCCTAAACCCTAAATAGTGAACCCCCTAAAAACCAAACTCAAAAACCGAAAGCCTAAAACCTCTAAAACCACAAAACCTAAACCCAAACCCAAGCCCGAAACTCGAAACCCGAACCCCTAACCCCTAAACCCAAACCCCAAAGCCTAAACCCTATCCCCTAAACTTTAATCCCTAAATCCTAAATCCTAAACCCTAAACCCTAAACCCTAAAATCGTAACCCCTAAACCCTAAACCCCTAACCCTAAATTCTAAATCTTAAACCCTAAACCCAAAAAAACCCTAAACCCTCAACCCAAAAATCCTAAAACCCCAAACCCCAAACCCCAAACCCTAAATCTCAAATCTCAAACCCTAAACCCTAAACGCCCAAACCCTAAAAGCTAAACCCCGAGCCTCGAAATCTGAAAACCCTTAAACCCCAACATCTAATCCCAAACCGTAAACCATAAATCCTATCCTAACGCCTAAACCCCTAACCCCTAACCCTAAACCCTACATGCTAACCCCTATCCCCAAATCCAAAGCCCTAAACCCAAAACCCCAAACCCTAAACCTCAACCCACGACCCTAGACCCTCAACCCTAAATCCTAAACCACAAACCCCAACCCCCCAACCACCAACCGCTAACCCCCAACCCTCAACCGAACACCTAAACCTCAATCCTTAACACCCAAACCCCTAAACCCCGAACCCTTAAACCCCTAAAACCCTAAACTAAACCCCTAAACACCTAAAACACTAAACTAAACCTCCAAACCCCTTAGCCCAATACCTAACCCCTAACCCCTGAACCCCTAACCCCCTAATTCCCAACCCCTTAAACCCTAAATCCTAAACCCTTAGGGTTTAGGGTTTGAGGTTTAGGGTTTGATGATGATGATGATGTGTGGACGCTCCTGAGCAAGATACCAAGTACGACAACCGTGTCTAGAGTGGACACGATATTCATATCGTTGGGTTGCGAAAGTCGGAAAGAATTATTGGGATTAGCATCGGCTCGCAGCAATGCGGCAAAGAGGTCTCCCCAGTTACGCACTAGTGCCAGCATCCAATCAGGGGGTGGCGAAGAACTGCTGCTGTTAAATGTGGCAGCGAGAAGGTCGGAGATACGAGTGAATGTAATCAATTCGCAAATCGTTTGAATCACGATGATCAGTGACCTCATGCGATCTGCGTAGGAGATCGTGGGGGTAGCCAGATCATTTACGACATTAGTGAGTGCGGTCGGGCCAAGGGCTATGTTATTCATACCTTGTCCGGAAACACGTTCCAGGGCATTGTAGCCGCCATCGTAACCCAAGAAAGCGGATCCGAGAATTAGATGGGGGGAAGTAGGAAAAGTACGCCCGAATTCCAACCACTCCGCAGAATTATCCAATTGGTAGGTGTCTAACTATAGGTTATTCCGTCGAATCCTCAGCCTGATGCAATGATTGTTGGTTCGCAGTATGATGTTGAACCATCGAGTGGGTGGATTCTGCTGAACGGGAAGTAGGGGAATATCGTGTGAAAAAGTCTCTCCCAATTCAACGCGCAAGTCATCAATGAAGTCCCTGTAAGCTCCATTATCCCTTTCAATGTTGAACTCCTTTGTGAATTCCGCCATTAACTGGATTCAATTCTGCGATTGACAATAATAATCAATCAATAGAAAAACATAAAAATAATAACTCAATGAAGTGTTTGTAATTATCATTTTCAACGTTGAATTCTACCATTAACTCAATTAATTCTGTCATTGACAATAATAATAAATCAATAGCTAAAATAATAATAATTAAAAGCTAAAATAATAATAATTAAATAATATTAACAAATAATTTTCATTTTTCTCATCTCAGGTGTTATTGTTAAATCTTGAATCGAATTGTGAATCGTTTTGCTAAAATAATGAATCGTGAATTGTATGATTCACTTTATTTGCGCTCGATCGCTAATGTTAAATAAAGTGAATCATACAATTTACTATTCATTATTTTAACAAAATGATTCACAATTCGATTCAAGATTTGACAATAATGCCTGAGATGAGAAAACTAAAAATTATTTATTAATAGTATTTAATTATTATAATTTTGACTTTTAATTATTATAATTTTGGCTATTGATTTATTATTATTTTAGATATTGATTTATTATTATTGTCAATGACAAAATTCAATTGAGTTAATGGCGGAATTTAACGTTGAAAAGGACAATTACAAGCTGAGTTATTATTTTTATGTTTTTCTATTGATTGATTATTAATGTCAATGGCAGAATTGAATTCAGTTAATGGCGTAATTCACAAAGGAGTTCAATTTTAAAAGGGGTAGGGAAATGTACAGGGATTTCATTGAGGACTTGCGCGTTGAATTGGGAGAGGCCTTTTCACACAATATTTTCGTTCTTCCCACACAGCAGAATCCACCCACTCGATGGTTCAACATCATACTTTGAACCAACATTCATTGGATCAAGCTGAGGATTCGACGGGACAACCTCTACTTGGTTGCCTGTCAAATGGAGTTTTTGAGGAGTGGTTGGAGTTCGGGTGTACTTTTCCGTATCTAATTCCCGGATCCACTTTCTTGGGTTACGTTGGCGGCTACAATGCCCTTGAACATGTTTCCGGATAAGGTATGAATAACATATCCCTTGGCCCGACCGCACTCACTAATGCCGTAATTGATCTGGCTACCTCCATGATCTCCTTCGCAGATCGCGCGAGGTCACTGATCATCGTAATTCGAATGATCTGCGAATCGATTAGATTTACTCGTATCTAAGATCTTCTTGCTGCTACATTCAGCAGCAGTAGTTCTTTGCCACCCCCTGATTGGATGCTTGTACTAGTGCGTGGCTGGAGAGACTACTTTGTCGTATTCCTGCGAGCTGATGCTGATCCCAATAATTTCTTCTGACTTCCGCAACCTAATAATATGACTATTGGGTCTGCTCTGGACGTGGTTGCCGTACTTGACATCTGGTTCAGGAGCGTCTTCGCATCATAATTATCGAACCCTGAACACTAGGGATTTAGAGTTTAGGGGTTGGGTTTAGGGTTTAGTTTAGGGTTTTAGGGGTTTGAGATTGAGGGGTTTGGGTGTTGGGGTTTAGGGTTGGGGGTTAGGGTTTTGGGTTGAACGTTTAGGGTTTTGGGTTTTATGTTTTTCTGGGGTTTAGGATTCTTAACGAATTAGGGTTTTTAGGGGATTTAGTGCTTTTAGGGGGTTTGGGGTTTAGAATTTAGGGTTTGGGGTTTAGGTTTTATGATTTATGGTTTGGGGTTTTGGTTTTGGGTTTTAAGGGTTCTAATGCCTTATATCCCTGACCCTAACCCCTAAAACGTAAACCCCTAACTCCAACTCCAACCCCCACTCCTTGACTCCTCACTCATAAGCCTAAATCCTAAACCCTTGTCCCAAAACCCCTGACCCCCGACCGTGGACCCTTGACTCCCGACCCTAAACCCTAATAGATCTTAAATCCTAAATCCTAATAGACCCTAGACTTTAGACCCTAAACCCTAATAGGCCCTAAACCCTAATAGTTCCTAGACCCGAAACTCTAATAGACCCCAGATCCTAATAGACCCTAGACCCTAGACCTCAAACCCTAAATAGTGAACCCCCTAAAAACCCTCTAGCCCCTTAAAAACCCTCTAAACCCCAAACACAAAACCCAAAGCCCAAAACCCCAAAACCCCAAAACCTAAACCTCAAACCCCAAACCCCAATCCCAAACCCAAACCTGAAACTCGAAACCCAAACCCCTAAAACCCTAAAACCCTAACCCTTAACCCCTAAACTCTCCAACCCTAATCCCTAAACCCTAAACCCTAAACTCTAACCTAAATCCCAAACTCTAAACCCTAAAAAATCCTAATCCCTCAACCCAAAACGCAAAACCCAAAAACCCCCAAACCCCCAACCTCAAACCCTAAATGCCAAGCCCTAAACCCTAAACCCCCAATCCCTAAAAGCTAAACCCCGAACACTGAAACCCCAAAACTCCAAACCCCCAACCATAAAACCGTAACCCCTAACCCCTAACCCCTAACCCCAACCCCAACCCCAACACCTAACCCCAACCATAAAACCGTAACCCCTAACCCCAACCCCAACACTTAACCCCAATCACTAAACCCCAAGCCCTAAACCATAAACCCTACCCTAACCCCTAACCCCTACTCTCCTAACCCCCAACCTCTAACCACTAACCCTAAACCTTACAGCCTAACCTCTAATCCCTAATCCCAAATCCTAAACCTTAAATCCTAAACTCTAAATCTTAAAAAATCCAAAACCCAAAACCCCAAATCCCAAGCCCTAAACCCAAATCCCAAAAGCCAAAAACCCAAAAATTCGAAAACACTTAACCCCAAATCTCAAACCCTAAACCCTAAATCCCCAAACCCTTAAAGCTAAACCCTAAACCCCGAACCCCGAAACCCAAAATCTCCAAACCCTAATCCCTAACCCCTAAACCCTAAATCCTTAACCCCAAACTCCAAAACCTAGCCCCAAACCCCAAACCCCAAACCCTAGACCATAAACCATAAACCATACCCTAACCCCCTAAACCCTACCTTAAACCCTAAACTTTAAACCCTAACCCCCTAACCCTAAATCTTCAAACCCCCAATCCCAACGGCCAAACCCTAAACCCTAACCCCTAAACCATAACCCCTGACCCTATACCGTCAACCCTAGACCCTAGACCATCAATTCTAAATCCTAAACCCCAAACCCTAATCCCTACCACCCAACCTCCCAACCCCTAACCCCCAACCTCCAGCCCTAAACCGAACACCTAAACCCCAACACCCAAACCCCTAACCCTTAAACCCCAAACCCTAAACACTAAACCCAAAAACCCAAAAACTCGAAACTAAACCCCTAAAACCCTAACCCCAACCTTTAACCCCTAACCCCCTAACTCCTAACCCCCAAACCCTAAACACTAAACCCTAAGGGTTAGGGTTTAGGGTTTGATGATGATGCGCGGACGCTTTTGAGGAAGATGCCAAGTACGACAACCGCGTCTAGAGCGGACACGATATTCATATCATTGGTTTACGGAAGTCAGATGAACTTATTGGGATCAGCATCAGCTCGCAGCAATGCGGCAAAGAGGTCTCCCTAGCCATGCAATCTTGCCAGCATTCAATCAAGGGTTGGCGAAGAACTACTGCTTCTGAATGTGGCAGCGAGAAGGTCCGAGATACGAGTGAATGTAATCGATTCACAGATCATTTGAATCACGATAATTAGTGACCTCATGCGATATGCGTAGGAGATCGTGGAGGTAGCCAGTTCATCTACAACATTAGTGAGCGCGGGCGAGCCAAGGGCTATGTTATTCATACCTTGTCCGAAAAGACGTTCCAGGGCATTGTAGCCGCCATTGTAACCTAAGAAAGTGGATCCGAGAATTAGATGTGGAGGAGTACGAGAAGTACGCCCAAACTCCAACCACTCATAATTGTGCAATTGGTAGGCGCCCAAGTAGAGGTTGTCCTGTCGAATCCTCAGTCTGATCCAATGATTGTTGGTTTGCAGTATGATGTTGAACCATCGAGTGGGTGGATTCTGTTGAGCGGGAAGTATGGGAATATTGTGTGAAAAGGTCTCTCCCAATTCAACGCGCAAGTCTTCAATGAAGTCCCTGTAAGCTCCACTACCCCTTTCAACGTTGAACTCGTTTGTGAATTCCGCCATTAATTGAATTCAATTTTGCCATTGACAATAATAATCAATCAATAGAAAAACATATAAATAATAATTCAATTAGTGCTTGTAATTATCCTTTTCAACGTTGAATTTTGCCATTAACTCAATTGAATTATGCCATTGACAATAATAATAAATCAATAGCTAAAATAATAATAATTAAAAGCTAAAATAATAATAATGAAATAATATTAGTAATTAATTTTCATTTTTCTCATCTCAGGCATTATTATCAAATCTTGAATCGAATCGTGAATCTTTTGCTAAAATAATGAATAGTGAATCGTATGATTAACTAAATAAAGTGAATCATACGATTCACTATTCATTATTTTAGTAAAACGATTCACGATTCGATTGAAGATTTGACAATAATGCCTGAGACGAGAAAAATAAAAATTATTTACTAATAGTATTTAATTATTATTATTTTAGCTATTGATTTATTATTATTTTAGCTACTGATTTATTATTATTGTCAATGGCAGAATTCAACGTGTAAAAGGATAATTACAGGCACTCCATTGAGTTATTATTTTTATGTTTTTCTATTGACTGATTATTAATGTCAATGTCAGAATTGAATTCAGTTAATGACGGAATTCACAAAGGAGTTCAACGTTAAAAGGGTAGTGGAGCGTACAGGAACTTCATTGAGGACTTACACGTTGAATTGGGAGAGACCTTCTCACACAATATTCCTATACGTCCCGCTCAGCAAAATCCACCCACTCGATGGTTCAACATCATACTGCGAACCAACAATCATTGGATTAGGCTGTGGATTCGACGGGACAACCTTTACTTGGACGCCTACCAAATGGAGTTTTTGAGGAATGGTTGGAGTTTGGGTGTACTTCTACTTCTCCACATCTAATTCCCGAATCCACTTTTTTGGGTTATGATGGTAGTTATAATGCCCTGTAGTGTATTTTCAGACAAGGTATGAGTGACATAGCCCTTGGCCTGACTGCACTCACTAATGTCGTAAATGATCTGGCTACCTCCACGATCGCCTTCGCAAATTGCGCGAGGTCACTTATTATCGTGATTCAAATGATCTGTGAATCGATTAGATTCAGTCGTATCCCCAATCTTCTCGCTGCCATATTCAGCAGTAGTAGTTCTTTGCCACCCCTGATTGGATGCTGGCACTAGTGCGTGGCTACGGAGACTTCTTTGCCGCATTCTCGCGAGGCAATGCTAATCCCAATAATTTCTTCCGACTTTCGTAACCCAATGATATGAATATTGTGTCAGCTCTGGACGTGATTTATATACTTGACATTTTGCTCAAGAGTGTCTGCGTATCATAATCATCAAATTCCAAATCCTAAACCCTAAGGATTTAGAGTTTAGGGGTTTGGGGTTTGGGTGTTAGGGTTTGGGTTTAGGATTGGGGTTTTGGGGTTTTGGAGTTTAGGTTTGAGGGTCTAGGGTTGAGGGTCGGGGGTTGGTGTTTAGGGTTTAGGGTTTTGGGTTTAAGGTAGGGTTTACAAGGTTAGGGTAGGGTTTACGGTTTGGTGTCAGGGGTTGGGGTTTGTGGTTTTAGGGTTTAGTGTTTCGTGGTTTAGGATTTATGATTTAGGGTGGGTTTTAGGAGTTTAGGGTTTGTGGTTTTCGGGTTTAGGGTTTGGGATTAGGGGCTAGGGGTTAGGGTTTATCGTTTAGGATTTAGGGGGTTAGGTTGGGGTTTGGGGTTCGGGTTGGGGGTTTCGAGGTTGGGGTCGGGGTCGAGGTTTGGGGTTTTAGGTTTGGGTTTTGGGTTTAGCGTCTAGGGGTTAGGGTTTATCGTTTAGGATTTAGGGGGTTAGGTTGGGGTTTGGGGTTCGGGTTGGGGGTTTCGAGGTTGGGGTCGGGGTCGAGGTTTGGGGTTTTAGGTTTGGGTTTTGGGTTTAGCGTTTAGGGGTTAGGGTTTAGGGTTAGGAGTTGAGGGTTAGGGTTGGAGGGTTTAGGGTTTTAGGTTTTGGGTTCTTAAGGGATTAGGATTTAGGGTTTTTAGGGGTTTAGGGTTTGTGGTTTTGGGGTTTGGATTTTGGGCTTCGGGTTTAAGGGTTTTGAAACCCTAAATCCCAAACCCCAAACCCTAAACCCTAATCCTAACTCCTAAACCCTAAACCGTTAAACCTTAACTCCCAACCCCAACCCCCAACGCCTAACCCCCTAACCCTAAACCTTAACTCGTAACCGCTAAACCCTAAACCCTAAACCCCTAACCCAAACATGAAACCCAAACCCCTAAAACCCTAAAACACTTAACCCCTAAACCCCTATACCCCTAAACCCAAACACCAAACCCCAAACCCTAATTCCTAAACTCTAAACCTCAAACTTTAAACCCTAACCCCTAAAAACCCAAAACCACAAATCCCAAACCGAAGACCCTAAACCCCCAAACCCTAAAAGCTAAACCCAAAAACCCCAAATCCCATAACCCTAAAGCCCAAATCCCAAACCCTAAACTCTACCCTAACGCCTAATCCCTAAATTGTTAATCCCTAACCCCTAGACCCTAACCCTAAACCCTGCACCTTAACTCCAAACCCTAAACCCTAAAAAATCCTCAACCCAAAACCAAAGCCCAAAACCCAAAACCCCCAAAACCCCAAACCCTAAGTCCCAAACCCTAAACCCTAAATTTTAAACGCCCAAACCCTAAAAGCTAAATCTCGAACACTGAACCCAGAAACCGCGAAACACAAAAACCCCAAACCCTAATCCCTAAACCTTAAACCCTAAACCATAAACCTTAAACCCCAAACTCGAAAATCTCTTCACCCCAAACCCCAAAGCCAAAACCCTAAACCATAAACCCTACCTAACCTCCTAAACCCTACCCTAAACCCTAACCCCTAACCCTCTAACCTCAAACCTTGAAATCCCCGACCCCAACCCCAACCCCAACCCCCAAACCCTAAACCCACCTTGACCCTCAACCTTAGACCCTAGATCCTCAACCTCAAATCCTAAATCCCAAACCCAAACCCCTAACACCTAACCCCCAACCCCTAACTCTAAACCGAACACCTAAATCCCAAATCCCAACACCCAAATCCTAAAACCCCAAACCCTAAACCCCTAAAACGTTAAAACCCTAAACAATACCTCTAAACCCCAAACCCCTAACTCCATACCCTTACCCTCCAGCCCCTAACCCCCTAACCCCAAAACCCTAAACCCTAAACCCTAAAACCTTAGGGTTTAGGCTTACGGTTTGGGGTTTAGGATTTGATGATGATGATGCGCGGACACTCTTGAGCAATATGTCAAGTACGGTAACCGCGTCCAGAGCGGACACGATATTCATATCATTGGGTTGCAGAAGTCGGAAGAAATTATTGGGATCAACATCGGCTCACAACAATGCGGCAAAGAGGTCTCCGTAGCCACGCACTAGTGCTAGCATCCAATCAGGGAATGATGAAGAACTACTACTACTGAATGTGACAGCGAGCATCCAATCAGGGAATGATGAAGAACTACTACTACTGAATGTGACAGCGAGAAGGTTGGAGATACGAGTGAATGTAATCGATTTGCAAAACATTTGAATCACGATGATCAGTGACCTCATGCGATCTGCGTAGGAGATCGTTGAGGTAGCCAGATCATTTACGGCATTAGTGAGTGCAGTCGGGCCAAGGGCTATGTCATTCATACCTTGTCCGGAAACACGTTCCAAGGCATTGTAGCTGCCATCGTAACCCAAGAAACTAGATTTTGGAATTAGATGTAGAGAAGTAGGAAACGTATCCCCGAACTCCAACCACTCCTCAAAATTCTCCAATTAGTAGGCGTCCAAGTAAAGGTTGTCCTGTCGAATCCTCAGCCTGATCTAATGATTGTTGGTTCGTAGTATGATGTTGAACCATCGAGTGGGTGGATTTTGCTGAGCAGGAAGTACGGGAATATTGTGTGAAAAGGTCTCTCCCAATTCAACGTGTAAGTCCTCAATGAAGTTCCTGTAAGCTCCACTACCCTTTTCAACGTTGAACACCTTTGTGAATTCTGCTATTAACTGAATTCAATTTTGTGATTGACAATAATAATCAATCAATAGAAAAACATAAAAATACTAACTCAATGGAGTGCTTGTAATTATCGTTTTCAACGTTGAATTCTGCCATTAACTCAATTGAATTCTGTCATTGACAATAATAATAAATCAATAGCTAAAATAATAATAATACTACTAAAAGCTAAAATAATAATAATTAAATAATATTAATAAATAATTTTCATTTTTCTCATCTCAGACATTAGTGTCAAATCGTGAATCGAATCGTGAATCATTTTGCTACAATAATGAATCGTGAATCGCATGATTCACCTTATTTGCGTCCGATCGCTATTGTTAAATAAAGTGAATCATACGATTCATCATTCATTATTTTAGCAAAAGAATTCAGGATTCGATTTAATATTTGACAATAATGCATGAGATGAGAAAAAAGAAAGTTATTTATTAATAGTATTTAATTATTATTATTTTAGCTTTTAATTATTATTATTTTAGTTATTATTATTTTAGTTATTGCTTTATTATTATTTTAGCTATTGATTTATTATTATTGTCAATGATCGAATTCAATTGAGTTAATAGCAAAATTTAACGTTGAGAAGGATAATTACAAGCACTCCATTGAGTTAGTATTTTTATGTTTTTGTATTGATTGATTATTAATGTCAATAGCAGAATTGAATTCAGTTAATGGCGAAATTCACAAAGAAGTTCAATGTTGAGAGGGGTAGTGGAGCGTACATGGACTTCATTGAGGACTTGCGTGTTGAATTAGGAGAGACCTTTTCACACAATATTCTCGTACTTCCTGTTCAGTAGAATCCACTCACTCGATGGTTCAACATCATACTGCGAACCAACAACCATTGGATCAGGCTGAGGATTCGACGGGACAACCTCTACTTGGACGCCTACCAAATAGAGTTTTTGAGAAGTGGTTGGAGTTCGGGCGTACTTTTTCTACTTTTCCATATGTAATTCCCGAATCTACTTTCTTGGGTTAGGATGATGGCTACAATGCCTTGGAACGTGTTTCCGGACATGGTATGAATAACACAGCCGCTGGCTCGACTGCACTCACTAATGCTGTAAATTATCTGGCTACCTCTATGATCTCCTTCATAGATCGCGCGAGGTCAATGATCATCGTGATTCAAATGATCTGCGAATCGATGAGATTCACTCGTATCTCCAATCTTTTCGCTGCCACATTCAGTAGCAGTAGTTCTTCGCCTCCCCCTTATTGAACGTGGGCACTAGTATGTGGCTGGAGAGACTTCTTTGTCGCAATCCTGCGAGCCGATGTTAATCCCAATAATTTATTCCGACTTCCGCAACCCAATGATAAAAGTATTGTGTTCGCTTTGGACGTGGTTGGCGTACTTGGCATCCTGCTCCGGAGCGTTCGCGTATCATAATCATCAAACCCTTAGGGTTTAGGATTTCAAGGTTTGGGGTTTAGTTTAGGGGTTAGGGATTTAGGGTTTGGGTGTTGGGGTTTGGGTTGAGGGTCGGGGGTTTAGGGGGTTAGGGTAGGTTTTATGGTTTAGGGGTTAGGGTAGGTTTTAGGGTTTGGTGTCTAGTGTTATGGTTTGGGGTTTCAGGGTTCGGGATTTGGGGGTTTAGGTTTGGGGTTTTCGTGTTTAGGGTTTAGCGTTTCGGAGTTTAGGGGTTAGCGGTTAGGGTTTCGGGTTAGGTGTTAGGGGTTAGTTTTTAGGGTTTAGGGGTTTAGGTTGGGGATTGCAGTTCGAGTTGGGGGTTTCGGGTTTGGTTTCGGGGTATGGGTCAGGGTTGGGGTTTAGGTTTAGGGGTTAGGGTTAAGGGTTTAGGATTTTGCATTTTTGGTTATGGATTTTGGGTTTTAAGGGGGTTTAGGGTTCTTAAGGGTTAGAATTTAGGGTTTAGGATTAGGATTTGCGATGGTTTGGAGTTTTGGGTTTCGGGTTTAAGGGTTTTGAAATCCCAAATCCTAAACGCCTAACCCCTTAAACCCTAAAACACTAACCCCTAAAACCCCAACCCCAATACCAAACCCTTAACTCCTAACCCCTAAGCCTAAACCCTAACCCCCAGGCCCTAAACCCCTGACCCCCGACCCTATAACCTAGACCCCCGACCCTAGTCCCTAGACCCTAAACCCTAATAGACCTTAAATCCTATTAGACCCTAGACCCTAGATGTAACGCCCCAAATTTCTAGCCCAAATGATAATACAACAATCATGGCTCTTTCAAGAAAAGTCGAATACAAATCTCCAAACATACATTACATGATACAATAGTTCTTCATGCAACAATATATTAATCCAACAATAAGTAAACAAACAAATAAATACTCCCAAGGGTTTACAAGTTTCCAAGGCTTGAGCTTAGTTACACAAAATGGTTATTCAAACCCACACACATACAGCCTTTGGCTTACACACAAAGTCACAGCAAAATGAGAGTCTCGTGCTCTTAACACACATTTCTTCGCCTTTAGTTAGGCGGCATCACCACTGTGGGAGCCGAATATCAGTACATGCGGGGAAGCCGAATAATTCTGACCATAATCAGGATATATATTATATTTGGCTCCGTCCTGTATGATCCCAAAGTCGAATGCACTAATCGGCCATAGAACTAGCTGAACAGAAGGCCGAGTGGGAATTAGCATATGACAAAAGGGTCGAATGAGCAATCAAGCGATGGATTAAGAGTGGGTCCGACCCTAGGGCCCAAGAGCGAATATAAATAGAGGAATATCAACCAAAGAAAAGAATGTGAGAACAAACCCAAATACTTAAGACTCAAGTAAATAAGAGACCTATACTAACTTGTCTGTCGGAGTGCTAATTCTGGTACCCCCGACCGGAGTGTTAATCCCTTTTTCAAGTGGCAATTAGAGGATCAGGGACGCCCATCAGGATCCAAGAGTATTTCCAAACCTACTTCCCCACAATTGGCGCCGTCTGTGAGAACACTCAAGCATATTCGTGGCGAGCGTCACAGAAGATCCTCCGATAGTCGTTGACGAAACTACACCGAGAGACGACCTCACTCCAAGAAACATGCTGGGACCGGAGAATATTGCCGCGCGACGTGCCTTGAACTTTGATTTAGTAACTCAGACCTCACCCTCAACTTCAATGCATGAGACAATGCAGACGATTATGGATCAAGCAAAGCAAAATGAACAGCGGCTGGAGATCATGATGGTTGAGAATGAGCGCTTGCGCCAGGTTTTGGCCTTGGAGGTGGTGAAATCCCAACAAGCTGCATGCCAAGACCGAGTTCGACTTTCAAGAAAGGACGTTCGCCGACGTCGACTTCAAAAATGCAATAATGGCAGTGATTCTGACTTACCATCCTTGGTGCCCAGTAAGAAAGGGCGCGTTGATGTGTCTAGCTCATCTGAAGGAAGTTGATATGCACGGCATAAACGAGGAAGAAGCGATGATTCGAATGAGAAAGATAAACACAACCCATTCGTGCGACAAATTGTACGGGCTGTGCTACCCAAAAAGTTCAAGGCACTGTCGTTCACCCTCTAACGAAAAATCAGACCCCACTGATCACATTCGCCATTACAAGCAAGCGATGATGCTCCATGCTGACGACGAAGCCCTCATGTGTTGAATATTTCCAAGCAGTCTGGGACCACTGGCCGTGAGGTGGTATTATAAACTGGAGCTGGCATCGATTAAGAGCTTCCATCAACTCCAAAAGTCATTCAGGGCGAGATTCATCACTAATGAGGTCCAGCCGAAGCAAGTTGATTCTCTCTGGGCCATGCAAATTAGACTGGAAGAAACTCTTCGTGAATACTTGGCCCGCTATTGGGAGTGCTTTAATCTGGGTGATGATGCTTGCAATGATTCCATGACCATTACTGCCTTCAAGATGGGATTGCATCTTGATAGCCCCCTCTGCAGTTCATTAACCAGGCGGCCCGCCAAAATCGTCTAGGCGTTAATGAAGAATGTCGAAAAATACTGCAAAGTGGAAGACAATGCCCTGCGAATCAAGGCCGGACATAAAGTCGTTGAGACGGCCACGTCGGAAATTGTTTAGCCGATTAGCACTGTGCCATCAAGAAGCCGCGAGCGGCGGAGCCAGCCTAAACGAGACAAAAGGCGTGACTTGCGCCGATCAAATGACTAATGTTCACATCGAACTAATGAACAGTATCAAGTGGATAGCAGGCGCTCAGGCAAGAAATACACGAAGTTAACAGAGTCGATCAATAAGATTTTGTCGAAGGTACAACACTTTCCGTTCTTCAAGTGACCGCCTAAGATAACGGGACCACTTGATGCAAGAAGACAGGATAAACGGTGTGAGTATCATAAAGATCACGGTCACAACATCGATAGTTGTTATTTATTAAAAGATCACCTTGAAGAATTGGTGCAAGACGGCCGTCTTACGCAATACGTCCGAAAGAACAATTCAACAAATACAGTAGCTCTGCGGTCGGAGTCACCTCCTCTTGGTGTAATTTATATGATATACAACTTGCCGGCGCCACTCAAGGTGCACACGATCCAGTTACCGTCTAGCACCCATAGCCCAATAACGCCACCGAAACGGCCACACGACACTGGAAGGATTAGTTTCGATGATAGTGATTTAGTTAAAGTGACCCACCCCCACACTGATCCCCTCATCATCGAGTGTGTTCTCGTTGACTAGGGCAACACTTCAGAAATAATGTACTACAAAACTTTTGTCAAACTTGGCTTTGTAGATTCGGACCTGTCTCTGGCTGATTACCTGTTATTCGACTTCAATGCTAACCTGGAGTATCCTTTGGGCAAAATTACGCTACTGATACGGGTTGGCACCAGATCAGTAGACGTAGAATCTCTAGTTGTCAAGCTTCTTTCGCCGTATAATCTCATCATGGGCCGAATTTGGTTACATATGATGCAAGCCGTGCGAAGCACCTACCACCAACTACTTCGTTTTCCGACTGAATACAGTATCGAACAAATTCGTGGCTCTCAGAAATCGGCGCATGCATGTTATCTTCTAACTACAAAGAGACCAAGGGAACTGGAAGTGCATTCAATTAAGGTACTGAATAGGGAGAGCCTCGAAGACATTGGGAGGATCCCAAGTGAAAAAACAACCGAAGCCCTGCATCGGGTTGAAATTGACGAAAGTCTTGACAAGTTCTTCATGATCGGCGCTTCCTTGGATACAGTCGAAAGGCAGGAGTTGGTAGCCTTCTTACTCGGCAATATTGATGTATTTGCATGGTCCCCATACGAGATGTTAGGAGTGGATCCATCAGTGGCCCAACACTACTTGAACGTTGATCCGAAATGTAAGCCAATTATTCAGAGAAGCCGGCGGTCAGCCGCGGAGCATACTTCGGCCGTCGTTAAAGAAGTAGATTGGTTATTTGACACCGGGGTGGTTCGGGAAGTAACCTATTCTACATGGTTGTCCAATAGTGTGGTCGTAAAGAAGAAGAATGGTTCTTGGCGTGTCTGTGTGGACTTCACGGACTTGAATAAAGCTTGTCCCAATGACTATTTTCCCCTGCTTAGAATAGACCAACTCGTAGATGCAACGACACATCATCAACGCATGAGCTTCTTAGATGCCTACGGGGGCTATCATCAAATTGTCATGCATCCAGAGGATCAAGAAAAAAACCGCATTCCTCACCCCAAGAGGAACCTATTGCTACAAGGTCCTACCTTTTAGGCTGAAGAATGCGGGGGCAAGTAGGCTATTGCCGATGCTTCGTTCAAGATTTCTCAAAGATAGCATCACCCTTGGCTCAACTAACTCAAAAAAATACACCCTTTAAATAGACGGAAAAGCAAGAATGCTGCTTCCAAGAGTTGAAAAACAGACTTGTGACAGCTCCTATACTAGCACTCCCTACGGGAACGGAAGGGTTTGTAATTTATAGTGATGCCTCATACAATGGTTTGGGTTGCGTACTTATGCAAACTGGAAAAGTCATTGCGTATGCCGCACATCAACTAAAGACCTATGAGAAGAACTACTTGACCCACGATCTGGAATTAGCCGCAGTAATCTTTGCCCTCAAGATCTAGCGTCATTATCTCTATGAAGTAACCTGCAAGATTTACACTAATCACAAGTCATAAATATCTATTTACATAGAAAGAACTGAATATAAGGCAACCACGATGTCTAGAATTTATGAAAGACTACAATGTAGAGATCCATTACCATCCAGGCAAAGCTAAGTGGTAGCAGACGCGTTGAGTCGAAAGACTCCAGAAGTTTGGCATGTATCCTCATCCCTCGCAAGATCAATGGATTGCCCGCCAGCATAATTGTGGAACCTATGTTGGTTGAAGAAATTAGAGCACGCCAATGTGAAGATAAACTTTTGAAGAAAAAATACGAGGAGCAAAGAAGTACGCCCGATCCTGACTTCACTAGAAGCAATGGGTGTCACACCCCAACTCTAGGCATGACCAGCCGTGGCCCACAGGGACTTCGCCCAAGGCACATGTAAACCTAAACATGATCCCAAAATCACAAAAGCCCAGAAATAAATAAATCAAAACCCAAACCAGTGACAAGTTACAAATATAAATGGTAAAACTAGCCATAATCAACTTCCAAAAATATATACTAAATGAAACACAAACTGCCCATAAAATAAAATAATTCTAAATAAAATTCAACCACAATGTATGTACAAAATCAAAATAACAAACTAAAACAAAATAATGAATGTCCTAGAGGTCCATGCAATTGAGTCTCCACTACGCCATGAGTCCACTCTAAGTCCTTCTAACACTTGGAAATGATAAACAACTAAGTCAACTGATAGCTCGGTGAGTAGCGACATGGATAGTAAATACAGTTTTGAAAATAGGGTTTCATTCCAAAATAAGATATATATCACAGAAACTAGATTGGGATACAGTCTTGACAAAGATAATCTGTGTCAAAAAGAATGTTCCACAGTTCAACAGTTAAAATATTCATGTCTCTCAAGAACATGATAAATGACATTTTCCACTTAAAACAAATTACAACATGAACACCAATAATTTCCTAGGTACCAAGAATAACAAGTAATATGCCACAAAGTTTTCAAGGCAATAAGCCTATTGGATCCAATATCGAACCAAGAGTCATCCTCGGGGTGGCAACCCATGCCTTTTCTCTAAGACAATCCGATTGAAGGTCACCTAGCCTAGCCTAGCCTAGGTCTTTTCCTTACAATCGTTGAGCACTAGACTCATCATGGCCCAACCCGAATCTGTTCCCTAATGGCCAGAGTCATCACACACAGTGGAATAATTTCCCTGGACTAAAATACACAAATGGTCCCGATAATCAATACAATTCAGTTTCTCAAAACATGGTAGTTCACCATTATAAACATGAGACCATAAAAAATAGTTTACAGTATGTCAAGTTTACACATGTTTCAGAAATAATTTAATTCCATTGATAATATAATAATTTATCAAAACAATTTATTCTTGAAACAACAATTTAATTTTCCAACAGCTCAGAGTAGGGAAACATTTATAAAAATATGTAGCATGCAACTACTCAACTGAAAACGAAATATTATAATCCTCGAATAGAGGATTAAAGTACAACTAATGCCCTGAACCAAATATGAAAATTACATGTCACTACTAATTCAAAAATACTAAAAAGAAAAACAAACAAAGTACCTCACACTAAAGTGCACTAACACAGCTCAACCCCACTCACTGTTACGCTTAAATAATACCTGAGTTCATGTTCTTCAAGGTCTCAAATTACTCATGACATGGGTTCAGATCGAAACTTAATTAAAAGTAACTTTAAAATAAAACAGAATTTTAAACAAGTTTTCAATTTATTCACCAACTTTGAAAATTAAAAAACACACTTCACTCTGTTCGAAAAATTCCAAAACCCTCCAGATAACAACTAATATATCCTAAGTTTCAAACCCAATTGATTTTACTTGATCTTCTTATCAAAATAATTATTTACAATTAATTATGTCCAAACAGGTTGTTTTCTACAGCACTTTAAAGAAATTAATGGCTCTCTTATTATACATGAGCAATCAACGGAAGGCCAAAAATGTAAGAAACGAGACTCGTAAACAGTTCTAATGACACTGATTTCATAATTTTCAGATTTATACCTCAAGAGAATGACACTTTTGACGTTACTGTTTTACACCAATTTTCTGGACAAATTTGAACGCACCAGTTAATGTAGATTTTGACTCCCAAAAATTATGAGAAAATTCTCATATGAAATTAAATATGTAATTAATCTACTGTAAAAATCTCAGTTCAAAATTCATCTGTTTGATATGATTTCTCGATTTTTAAAGTTTGTGGTTCTGTACATAATTTTTAAACTAAGAATTACACTAATTCTTTACACAATTTATTTCCACAGGTTTCTTAACAGTGTATATATATACAAAATACATAAACCTACAACCTCTCCATCAATGAACTAAATAATAATAGAATAAGGATAAAGATGAAAGAAAGAGGAAAACTTAGGAGAGCTATCCTTTGGTGATCACACACAGCACAAGACACCCAATTCTTCCTTTGTTGCAACCTCTTCCCCCCCTCCAAATCTCTCTCTCTCTCTCTCTCTCTCTCTCTCTTGCGGCTACTGCTGCTGCTAGGAACACTAGGGGTTCTTTATATATATATATATATATATATATCTAAACAAAAGGTTTTAAATTATTATCTCTTTATATTATTATATTTTCTATCTCCAATAATTTAAATAAAATATAACTGTTATTATATCAAATTATACTTACTAATTTCTCCCTTATTTATTTTTTTAAATAATAAATCTTGCCTCTAAATTAAAGACTTTCACCATAAATTTATTTTAGGTTTTAAAATTAATTAAAAGACTTTCCAATAATATTTAGTTTGCACTTAAAGATTTAAAAGCAAAATATTTGAGATTGTAAAATAATTATTACTTAATTATTTATTTGATTTGTATATTCGGGTTCTCATAATGGGATACTAAAATTTCGAAATCGAATTTGCGTAACCAACATTCCAGAACTCAAGAAGAATATATTGGTAGAAACCTATAGCTTGAGATTTGCGGCTCACCCTGGCAATACAAAGATGTATCACGATATGAGGGAACACTACTGGTGGACAGAAATGAAAAGAGACATAGCAAGCCATGTCTCCAAATGCCTGCATTATCAACGTGTTAAAACAGAACTCCAGAGACCTACAGGAGCATTGCAACAACTCTCTATTCTTGAATGGAAATAGGAGCACATTATTATGGACTTCATGGTCAGGCTGCCGCAATCAGTCTTAAAAAATGATGCAATATGGGTTATAGTAGATCGATTGACTAAGTCGGCGCATTTTCTACCAATCAGAATCACGCACTCCTTATCTAAGTTCATAACTCTATACATTAAGGAAATTATTTGTTTGCACGGTACCCTAGTTTCAATCGTGTCTAACTGGGACCCCCACTTTGTGTCTCACTTTTGGAACAAATTACAAAAGGCTTTGGGAACCACATTGCAGTTTAGCACTGCTTATCACCCACAAACTGATAGGCAATCCAAAAGAACAATCCGGACTTTGGAAGACATGTTACGTGTGTGTGCTAGACCTCAAAGGTCATTGGGATGAGCATCTACCTTTAGTGAAATTCGCCTATAACAATAGCTATCAAGCAAGCATCAGAATGGCGCCGTACAAAGCACTGTATGGAAGGAGATGTTGATCACCTCTTTGCTGGGCAGAAGTTGGGGACAGAAAGTTATTAGGCCCTGAAATCGTGCAAATAATGAGTGATCATCCAACAACGAATTCGCATTACCCAGAGCTGACAAATAAGCTATGCAAATACACAAAAACGAGACTTAGAATTTGAAATAGGAGATAATGTGTTCCTAAAGATCTCACCAAAAAGAGGGGTAATCCGATTTGGGAAGCGAGGAAAGTTAAACCCACGTTATATCGGGCTATTCGAGATACTAGAAATGATTGATCCTGTGGCATATCGCCTTGCACTGCTACCTGAGATGTCCAATGTTCACAATGTATTTCATGTGTCAATGTTCCGGTGATATCTTTGAGATCCAGAACATGTCATTAATCATGAAGACGTCGAAGTTCAAAACGATTTCTCTTATGAAGAACAATCGATACAGATCCTCGACCGTCGTGATCAAATTTTCCGAAACAAGACTATACCTCTTGTAAAAGTTTTATGACGAAATCATTGTGTCGAAAAAGCTACGTAGGAAACAGAAAATCAAATACGGGCCAAATACCCACACCTCTTCAAAAACCAAGGTATGACAAGTTTGAGGACAAACTTCTATTTAGGAGGGGAGAAATGTGACACACCAAATGTTCAATTAATTTAACACCACTTAATATTAAATTTTGGAAGCATGTGATTAAAAGAGTTAGATGTTATTAAATTTTAGAGTATTATAAAAAATTATAAATAAAAAAAGTATATTTTTTTGAATTTTTCTGAATAGTTATTCACATTATTTTAAATTTAACAGTCAGTATATTTTTATACTGAAAATTATTTCAAAAAAATAATTTTAACTTTTTATTATTATTTGATATTATTTTATGATTATTATGGTATTTTTCTCTATATTTTTTCTATATGAAAATACACTAAAATATAACATTTTCTGTGCGAAAAAAATGCATGCTCCCAAGTTGTCTTGCTGCGCACACCTCTTGTTGCCTACGCCTGTTCACTATATATAGATGCTAATCATTTTATGCATCATCATCTCTTTCCCCAAACTCTCTTATTCTCTCTGTTAGGCGCCCAAAAAAAAAAAACAAAAAACAAAACCTTTGAGTTTAGTGGGAGTATTTAGTGGGTCACAATAAACGGAGTAAAAAGTTGGAATTGACATTAAGGTGAGTTATATTATAGCTCGAGTCATCATAAAATATTTTACGTATATCTTGAGTTACCACAATTTATTTTATGCAATTCATGTTTTATACATTATATTAATATTTCAATTACGTTAATTATTTTCTGAATTCTGTTTACTTAAACTAAAACCCATGGATATGTTTGTTTAAATTTTAGAAATTATTTGACAATAATTTTATAAATATTTATTTTTGTAAGTACCACCAGGGGAATTTCATGCCTTGAGAGACTTAAATAACCATTGGCCTCTGAACGGTCACTTTGTGGCCCTTTGTTTGTCATGGATCCAGTGACCTCTGTTCTGATTGTCACTCCAGTGATCTCCGTTCTGTTCTGTTCTGTTCTGTTCTATACCGTAGTTATGATTACTTGCTTATAAGATTTCTACATTCTACTTCTGTTATTTAAAATTAATTATGTATTTCAGTTACCAAACTAACCTTTGTTTATCCAAATAATTATCCATGGTAATTTTTGTACCCTCATGTTCACTGTATGATATTTTTCACTCTGCCATGTGCTTATAGCTGTTAATCACTTTTAGGTGACGTGTAAGGATCAGTACATGGGATAGGCACAAGGCACTTTGTAGTCATAGTGCAGCTTTGGTATTGTAATTAAACAGAAGCTCCAATGTATACGTTTTTGTTATACTTAAATAAAGATTTGGGTACCTTTTTATTTTACTCCGTTACACTATTAATTTGTTATGACTTCAGTTATTGTTTTGTTGCAACGCCGAACCTTTGGGTGCCGGGTTTGGGTCATGACATACCCGTTGTCACTGGACCACTGCTTAGTTAAGCTTAAAGGCCTTACCCCCCGACCAACCACAAGATGAATCATAGGTATTGACCTCGTATGAAGGAAAATCCCGATCTCCCTTTTTACATCATTCGTGGACTGATTCCGACGGATTAGGCTCTTTTCCTCTTATGAGTACTTACTATAAAGGGTGGTCCGAAATCGGTTGAATGAATGCCTTTCCTTTTTTTTTAGGGTACGACATGCTATGGCAAAAAAGACAAGAAATAAAGGAAAGTCGCTCCCTCCCTAAGAATGAATGTTGGAAATTCTTCGATGACATGTTCCTTTGAGTGCACAATTTCTTAGCTGTGCCTCTTTGGTACCGAGCTCTTTGATGGCCTTTCTTTATCTGATCATGACAAAAGTAATAATTCGACAAAAGGAGGATTATTCAGAGCTCAATGGATAATGGGGATGGAATAGTGGTTGGATGGTTAGGACACCGTATCTTTAGAGATAAAGAAAGCGTGAAATGACTACTTTCTGACTATGAACCTTCCTACTGCACCTTTCTAGAAAAGAATGACTGGTTAATTCTCTCAACTTACTGTAGGTTGCTAGTATTCTCCCATTGAAGAGAACACTAAGCCAGGTCAGGAATGCACCAAGGTGGAAAAGTCCTTTGTATAAGTCAATCAATCAATAGTAGAATAGAAGAGTCACAGTAAGAGTCTCATCCAATTGCCTAGTGTAGGCTTAATGAACTTCTCTATCTCGGTCCTCACTCTCTACCCGATGGGTTTGTGCTATTGCCGATTTTGGCATTTGGTTATCAGCTCAAATCTTATAGATAACCTCAACCACCTCGTGGGCTTGCTTCTCCTGGTATTCCATGTAGTCACGCCATTCCTTCGCGCTGAATTCCCATCACTCAACCATAGAAAACAATTCTCCATCTTGGGAGTCAGACTTGCAATCTATCCCTTTTCATCTTAGGCACACAACTGTGCACTCTCTGAAATAGAAAGATAAATACCACTTTTAAAAGTACCTGCCAACTCCTCATCGGAGGCTTCGTTAGTGGGCTGGCCCATCAAAAGTCTTGTTCCTTCGTGCCTCCAAATCATCCTCTTGAAGCTCATTCTCTTTATCATAAATGATCTGCTTGCCCCAAAATGACCGGCTTATCATATTAAAGCAAGAAAGCAAGAAAAGAGATAAGCGTTAGAAAGAAGTAGGAGCATTCACTCTTGCTATGCCACACTGTTATACTTTTAAGTAAGGAATTCCCTGCAAGGCAGTTATCGGCGTCTGTTCACGAAAGTTTTCTTTTTTGTACTTGCTTGAGGTTATGCACGCTTAGTTATCTTTCTCTATGTAACGTCGAGAAATGGAAAGACTTTATCTGGCAGTATCATATATAAGAGACTAAAATAGATGCTTCAAGTATTTAGTTACCAGCTTAAGACCACGTCTTCTGCTGTCGATTCGCAGGTGACTGGTCGACCTACCTTTCACTTATGCACCCCTCTTCTAGTTGTAAAGTAAAGCTCCTTCCATTGTGAAGACTGTAATGAGTGGGTGGCTTTCTATGTAGCACTCTCTTTCATTCCATGGTGAGAGTAGACTAGGAATGATGCAAGTTTCCTCTTTCCACTTTTAGCTAATCCGAATTAACTACCTTTCGATTCAATTTAAAGCCTTCTTCTATAGGGAGCAATACAATGAAAGGGATGCAAGCACAAAATCCTATAAACTAGCCTACCTTCCTATTGTTTTAGTCCTCTTTATTTCATCTAGTTCTGGAGTCTTTGGTCTGGAGTTCTCTTTAGTAGCTAGCTTTTCTAATAGCTTTTCTAAAAGGGATGCAAGCACAAAATCCTTCTTTTAGCTATGGGCATGTCCAATCCGATAATAGTCCTCGGCGGGGTTTCCATGTTATGGATGCTCCAACCACAACATGCTATTAGGAAGACTATGGATGCACTGACTTCGAGTCGTGCCTTCGACCGTTCAGTAAAGAATCAAGTATCTCAAAGGGGACTGTATGGTCACTTTGGATAGTAACACTTTTGTACATCCACCCCCCAATGTGACCACCCCTTTACTAGAGATCCACCATGGAGATAAGGATGTCTTCCTCTTAGGCTTCACCTTGGCAGAAGCTCGGATAGTACAATCTATCTTGGTGCTTGAGGAGGATCAATATGTTGGTTCACCCTTTATTCTTATGATAAACAAACAAGGATAAATTCCTGATTTCAATCTGGGAAGGAGCGGTAAATAGGGAGTTACAAAGGTGCCAGAAGTCAACAACCATTTGTTAACCTTTAGGCTGGGATATCAACAAACAAAAGAAGATTTGATGGCAAAGGCGATTGAAGCACGAGACAAGGCAAGGGAAAAAAGAGAGGGTAGAAAATGCAAGCTCAAGTACAAACCCATCCGAGGAACCCTCAACGGGAATTTTGTTAAGAGGAGGAGAAGACTTCCTATTTTGTGGGTTTCTAGAACCCTGGGTTGATCATGCGACAAGGAAAAGATATTCGGGGTTTGAAATTTTCTTTGATCACGAGCTCACAAATAGCAATGAAGATTTCATAGACCTAGATATAGACATTGGGCAAGATAGATACGATAATTCAAGCTAGGAAAGCAAAGACAGGATAGACAATTTAAATGGTGTTGATATGAAGACTTGCTTGAGTACTAAGCCTGGTTATGTTGACTCGGGGAATTTCAATGCCATGATGATGCTAGAAAATGGAACTTTTGAGGAAGACGTCGCCGAATACATAGTTGATGCAATGGAGGGTCAAGTGTAAAACGGGTCCATCAAAAAGTGTATTGTTTACAAGTCTAACAGCAAGTCTAGTAGTGAGTCAAGTAAGTCGGAATCCGGCATGTCAGACTTTGACACATCCAATGACTTGTATAAACCTAGGGGTCGAGATTGAGTCTAAATTTTCTGTTTATTTTGAGTTTGAGTCAGATGTAAGTTCCCCTGCTTCAATTAATGAAATAATGGATGATTCTGAGCATCCTGTAGTGCCATTAGTTAACAACATTGACCTCGCCAATTTTAAAAATGAAAAAGATTTTAAGAAATAAATTCCTCAAAGCATAAAAGACTTAATTGAATGGGAAGATGAGAGGTGAGCTAAACCTGTCATGAACGAAATAATCTCAATAAACCTAGGCAATGAGGAAAATCCTCGCATGGTCCAAATTGGATCCACACTGTCTTCAGAGGAACGCGAGCGCCTAGCCTCCCTTTTAAGAGAATTTAAAGATGTTTTTGCATCCTATGAAGACATGCCTTGAATCAATCCTGAGATTTTACAACAAAAAATCCCCTTAGACCCTGAGGCTAACCCATGAAACAAAAATTAAGAAGAGTTCATCCAAATTGGGCCCTTAAGATTAAAGAAGTAACGAAACAAATCAATGCTGGATTTTTAATAGTATCGGAATATCTGACATGGCTAGCCAACATAGTTCCAGCCCTGAAGAAAGATGGCAAAATTAGAGTTTACATTGACTTTAGGGATTTGAAGAAAACCATGCACTTCTATCATTTATGGTTGGGTTTTCTAGATACAATCAGATCATGATGGCATCAAAAGACAGAGAGAAGACAACCTTCACTACTCCGTAGGGACATACTGCTATAGGATCATGTCGTTTGGACTGAAGAATGTCGGAGCTACCTACCAGAGAGCCATTACCACACTGTTGCACAACATTATTCATAAAGAGGTAAAGGATTATGTAGATGATATGATTGTCAAGTCCAAGGAAAGAAAAGGCCACTGCGCCACTTTGGAGAAATTCTTTGAGAGGATCTGTGAATACAGACTAAGGTTGAATCCGTAGAAGTGCACATCCAAGGTAACAGCAGCGAAGATGTTGGGGTTTTTAATCACACAAAGGGGTATAGAAGTGGATCCTTCCAAGATTAAGGCTATTTTAGAAATGCCCCCACCAAGGACTAAAAATGAGGTGAGAAGCTTTCTAGGCAAGGTGCAGTTCATAAGTCGACTCATTTCAAAGTTGACGTCAACATGTGAACCGTTGTTCAAGCTTCTGAAGAAGGGAACCAGGTTCCATTAGGATGAAAGATGCCAATTCACCTTCAAGCAAATCAAGCATTACCTGCAAATTCCACCAATATTATCACCACCGGAGCCTGGGAGGCACTTGACTCTATATTTATCAGTGATAGATTCAACCATGGGATATGTGCTGGCACAAGAGTAAACAAAAAAGTAGAAAAGGCCATTTATTTACCTTACCAAAAGGTGTTGGACTATGAGTCCTGGTACACACCATTAGAGAAGACAAGTATTGTATTGGTGTGGGCCACTAGAAAGTTGCGACATTATTTGCTTGCCCATTTAGTGTTGTTGGTTTCAAGACTAGACCCTATCAAATATCTTTTTAAAAAACCAACATTAACTGGTCGGCTAGCACGTTGGCTGCTACTTTTGGCTGAGTTTGACTTAAAGTAAGTCACCGGAAAGTCAATGAAAGGTAGGGCAGTAGCAAAATTTTTGGTTGGTCAGCTGACCGGAGGGAAAGGATAGCTCAGAATATTTGTTCCCAGATGAAGAGATCATCTAAGTGATGGAAGAAACCTAGAAATTATATTTTGATGGGGCTTCAAACCAAATTGGCTATGGGATAAGGGTCCTCCTTATTGTCCCTGATGAGTTACATGTCCTGTTAGCCTTCAAGCTCCATTTCGAAATTTCAAACAACCAAGCAGGATATAAGGCATGCGTTGCTGGATTAGAGGCGGCCCTTGAATTAGGGGTAAGACGGTTGGACGTTGTTGGTGATTCAAATCTAGTAGTTTCACAAGCCAGGAAGGATTAAAAAGTCAAGAAAGAAAAGATGAAAGTATATCACCATACCCTATATTGTCTATTGCCAAGGTTTGAGAAAGTCATGTACACCCACATAGTTAGGGAGAATAGCCATTTCGCTAATGTTTTAGCAACTTTGGCTTCTATGGTAGAAATCCTGGAAGGAATCAAAATTGAGACCAATCATCATAGAGCAAAGGTATGTGCCATCATACAAGATGGTCGCCACCGTAGAAGAAGTTTGAGATGGACATCCTTGCTATTTCAACATTTGGAACTTTGTAGAAAAATGAGAGTATCCGCAAGGAGCAACAGAGAAAGATAAAAGGGCCATTCGACGTTTAGCAACCCAATACATCTTGTGCATGGGTAGACTGTACAAGAGGGGTAATTTAAGGATGCATAAACCGTGTGTGGACGTAAAGGAAGGGGGCAAGATCATGGAATCAATACATGGAGGAGAATGCAAGGCACATGTGAATGGAGTTATGCTGGCTAAGAAGATCTTCATGCAAGGGTACTACATGGGCTACCATGGAGAACTTGCATATAGTTCATCAGAAGGTGCCACAAATGCCAAATCCATGTGAATCTCATGAATGTACCACTCTGGCGTCTGAATAACTTAACCTCGCCTTGGCCTTTCTCTGTATAGGGAATTTATGTAATTGGGGCAGTCGTGCCAAAGGGATCAAATGGACATGAGTACATACTAGTGGTTATCGATATTTTGCCAAATGGGTTGAAGCAGCACCTTTTTCGGTCCTCAAAACCTCACATGTGACCAAATACATCCAAAATAATATCATCTACAAATACGGTGTGTCGAATGAAATTGTATCAGATCATAGCTCTCACTTCAAAGGAGAAGTAGCAGATTTGCTCGAAAAATATGGTGATATCAAATCAACGTAAAAACCATTCTACGAAAGGCCATCGATATATACAGAGATTGGGCAGACAATTCGCGTTATGGGGATATCAAACACTGATCAAAACTTCAACTGGGGCAACTCCCTATTCTCTAGTCTATGGAATGGAGGTTGTCGTACCTATCGAAATTGGGATTCCTTCACTACGTGTACTGGCAAAATGTCAAATTGAGGAGGCGGAATGGCAAAAGACTAAGTTCAAAGAATTGATGCTTTTCGATGAAAGGAGGCTCCAAGCCTTATATCATGTTCAAGGTTACCAACGGAGGATTGCTCGACATTTAAGAAAAAGGTGAAAGCTAGGAATTTGAAAGAAGGAGATCTAGTACTCAAAGAGAACCGGGCTCCAGTACATGACCCAAGGGAAAAGTTCAAACCAAATTGGATGAGGCCATATATCATCAAAAAGATCATGACTGGAGAAGCAGTTGTTCTAATGGATCTGGATGGGATAGAATTCACATAGCCTATCAACTTGGACAAGTTAAAGAAATACTATCCTTGAGAGAGCTTATTAAGCCGAAAACCCAAGAGGGTGACCTACGCAAAATTTAGAGTGTAAAAAAAAAAAAAAACAAAGGCGCGCGTGATTGAAAACCTGAAAGAGCAATCTTGGCAAAAGTTAGAGCACAAAAGGAAAGTGTTAATACCCTAGAGAACCTGACTCTGAACTACGAATGGCCTGATTCGCAGCCTTGGGATACATAGGCAACTTCACCCGGAGGTTCGGCCCTATCTCATCCAGGTCTAATCACTCGTTAGCACCAGTCGTCAGCATCAAGTGCTAGGTTTTTCAAGCATCGTAAAAGAATGGTATGAAATTGCCAAGTAAGAGGTAGAAGCTGCCCGTACCTTCAATTTGTCCATCAACCATATCTGGGAAAAGAAAGAAAAAGAAAAGAGAAATAAAAGAATAGAGAGATATGAGATGAGTAGAAAAAATGAGTTGGGGTGTGCTAAAAATAGAAAAGAGAGATAAAAGAATAAAGAAGTGTGAGATGAGAAACCAAGTGAAATGGGTGGTACCTAGAGCAATAATGGACTCCCACCAAATTCCATGGTCTTATTGGCGTCGACTTTGTCCAAACCAATCAGGGTCTCTACAAAGATCAATCCAACCAAGCTTGTCATGTCCCTAACTTTCCTGGCCGCATTCGCCAAGATAGGGGCTGATTACTCTACTACTTGGCATCGCTAAAAGATTGGGCAAATAAACAGATATATGGAGCAGTTTGCTAAGAAACAACAACAAACCAGCAAGCATATCAGGCATGGCAATTTGATTCACTTCACGACAGGGCTCTCACCTTTCAAAGAAGCAATAGGGGCATTTTGATCAATCTTAGGTGGTTAGGATGTTTGTTAGACATCCTTTTCAAGTTGTAATTTTCATTTATGCTCTTGTTGAAACTTTGTATAAAGAGTCACTATTAGATTTAATAAAGTATGCACAATTAGAGGGAATCTGGTTAAAACTCCATTTCGTGAATTGTGGAAATATCTTTCCTGCACGCATTTTGCGCAACAGTATCTAAAAGGAAAACTGGAGGAACACTTTATGGATCAATGCAAGAAGAATTCCCAAGGCATGCAAAGGCATCAAAAGAATGGGAGGGCCGACAGAACCTATCATAGTAGAAAAAGGGCTCTTCTCATCATTATTATCAATGCCCTCGTCAATAAAATTCACCACATAAGAGGTCATTAAAAACTTTTGCTCAAAGAAGAGGCCTCGAAATGTAGAAACACTCCCAAATCTAGACCTGATTGGAGTATAAAAATCTCGAGGCTTTAATCGTCTGATAGAAGTCTTGAAGGGAACTGTGATTGCATCGCAAGCTATTACACTTGTTCTTTTAGAACATAGATGGAACTAGTGTACATGAGCTGCATTCCCCGGAAAACACAGGATTAAGATATTTCCTTAAAATCTTGGATAAAGAGCCATGGAACCAGCTAGGTGGAGGCATCGTTTAGTATACCAAAATGGTCCTGGTGTAATTAACTAGTATCGAAGTCTGTATCCTCTCACATGCAAAGGCTAAAGGATCAAAGAAGGTAAGGATCCATGGAAAATTTGCAGGACTTTTGGATAAAGAGCTACACGGGCAAGGCACTTCAGTCATATTAGTTGGCAAAATGGAAGGTTTTGGCCACAATCATGAAATAACTTGGCCTCCTAATCTGAGCAAGATGAAAATAATAAGTTGGTTGGCATGAGAAATCAGGAGCTTCTTGATTACTTTAGTTTTGACACCCTCTGGACATCCTCAAGGTACATGTATATTCTAAACTCAAGCTTACACATTGGCACACCTTTTGAGCCACATCATCTTATTGGGCTCAAGTATCGGTACGTCATTCAAGGCACACCATCTTAGCATTCTAGGCATTGGCACGCCTTTTGAGGCGCACCATAGACTGAAACTTAGGCAATGGCATGCCTTTCGAGGCACATCATAAACTCAGACTTAGGCATTAGCACACCTTTTGAGGCATATCATTTTATCAAACTCGGGCATTAGCACACCTTTCAAGGCACCATCATTGACACGTCTTTTGAGGCATAATTATTTAATCATATTTATGGCATTGTCACTGGCACACAAATCACTTGGCATGGCAAAAATATTACTCAAAATCACATTTGACATCATGACATAAAAACTAGCAAATTCTGGCACTAACTTGGCAAACACCTGATAAACCTTGACAAATTCTGACACATTTTTGGCAAAAATACTTGGCACCATTTAATACATTATGGTAAACTTGGAACCACTAGGTATCACTTGGCACCCATTTAAACCTCCATGTATTGCCGATGTGAGTATGGAAAGGCACCACTTAGCATTTAAAATTCTCACGTCTTGCCAATACAAGCATAGAATAGCATTTAAACCCCCATGTTTTGTCGATGCAAGCATAGAAAGGCGCCACTTGGCATTTAAAATTCCCACATCTTATCGATACGAGCATGGAATAGCATTTAAACCCCCATGTCTTGTCAATGCGAGCATGGAAAAGCACCACTTGGCATTTAAACCCCATGTATTGTTGATGCAAGCATGGAAAGGGCACCACTTGGCATTTTAAACCCCCACGTCTTCCTGATGCGAACATGGAAACAACATGAAATAAACCCCCATGCCTTGCCAATTCGAACATGGAAAAGGAACTACTTGGCATTTTAACTCCCACGTCTTGCCAATGCAAGCGTGGAAATGGCATCAAACAAACCCCCATGTCTTGCTGATGTGAGCATGGAATGACACCTAATAAACTTCGCATCTTGTCGATGCGAGCGTGGAATGGCATTCATTAAACCCCATGACTCGTCGATACAAGCAAAGGATGGCATCACCTGGCATTTAAACACCTCCATGACTCGTTGATACAGGCATGGGAAATCACCATTTGGCTCTTAATGAAACCATGACTCATCGATACGAGCATGGAATAACATACAATAGCATACCCTTGCCTCGTCAAAATAGGCATAGAATGGCATACCTTGGCATCATAATGGCATCCCTCTAACCACACAACAGTGTGCTTTATTATTTGGAATAGTTTTATCTAGAAAAAATTTGCAGGATTGGCACAAACCTGGAAAAGAATGGAAAGGAACTTGGCATAGGTACGACAAGGTGAGTACGACAGATACCGTCTGCTCTCGTCCCTTTACAATGCATGCTTGAATGAATGCTTGAGTTCCTGTTGCACACACTCCCTCACATATATTTTTGCACAACTGCCCCCGAACTACATTAGTCTGATTCCTTACAATCAAGGATATGTAGGCAACCTGCGAGTTCGATCACTTGCATGAATGTATGGCACTGCCTTAAGCCTTTGGGTTAAGTCAATTGGGATGATCTCGGGTCTTTGACATTCGTTTCTCATCACTCCATGATTGTTTGAGCTCTGTTAAAGAGAGGTAACTGTAGACACCCTATTTTTACTAACCTTAAGATTTTGGGCGCTTACAAGCCTCCTGATGATGAAATGGTACTTACTTCATCCCAGAAATGTTTAAAGGTTGTTTAGAGTTGCTGTATAAACCTGTTTTATCCAAAAATTAACTTTTTATAAAAAAAATAACCATTTTACCCCTGGACTCATTTTTAGCCAAAAAAACCCAGTTTTTTAACCCCGGAAAGCCTGATTGTTCCTTGATTGATCATATTTTTCAAAATTAGTGACCCATTTTATTAAAAAAAACATTGATTAAAATGCAATTCAGCTTACTTGTGTCATAAGCAAGCCAAAGGCATAGGATCACGTAGTTGTGCATGCATGCATGGCATGTGTACCAAGGCAAAGTGCACATGTGCACGTTAGAAATGAGTGCTCACGTTGTTTGTATGTGCAAACAATCATTGTGCGTGCGCACATGGTCAATACGTGCGCACATGGTCAATACATGCGCACATTGAAGCATCACAGAGTTATTTTTGGTAACTCAATTTTGGTGCATTTTTGGTAGGAACAGTGGAGGGGAAAGTGATGAAACCCTAGAAGGGTTCCAGAGGCTTCCCCCAACTCTATAAATAGAGCCTCTCCCTCTCCCTTTGAAAGGGTTAAGGACTTGAAGCCTTTTTGTGCATTTTAAGAGCGAAATACACCCTCTCCTCCTCTCCTACGGCCTTAGCTCTAAAAATATCATATCCATAACAACTCTAAACACTGAAGAACACTTAAGGACTAAAGAACTTCAACCTAAATTCAGATTCCAAGCCTGAGGCAAGTTTGCAAGCAAAGAACTCTTTGTTTCGTTGCGTTATTCTCCGCATGCTCTTCGGTTCTTAAAAACCAGTAGGTAAACTACTTCTAATCTCTGTATTTCAATAGTCCTTTTGCTTATTTTTAGTAGTCAATCCATGCTAGGTTGTTAGTCCATCTTAACATCATCTAGTCTTTTAGTTTTTCTTACTATCTTGGCTCTTCTTGCATGCTTTCTTTCTTTTAGTTATCATGTAGTTAGTTTACATTTATTCTTTTATTTGTTAGTTGTCTTCTTATGCATATTCATCATGTAGTAACCTCAAACTGGGTCTAGAACCATTCTTGTATCTTTAGTTGCATGCGTTAGGTCATATTTATTTTATGTTTTGCATGTAAGATGCAGAAGTGGGCATCCAAGTAAGTCTCTTTGTCTTTCTTGGCACATGTGATGGTTGCATTGTCCTTTAAATAATGCAAGTTTCTATGCTTTTTGTATGCAAAATTGTGTGTTTTGTATGTTTTCTTGAATATTGTGTATTTTAGTTTATATTTAAACACATGGGTTATCGTTAAAGGTTTCTTAATTCCTCTTTTAAAATTGAGTGGCGACTCTATGTCAATAAGGCAAGTCGGTGTGGAAAGCAATGCCTTAGACTCGAAAAAGGCATAAGGCCCACATATATTCAATGAATAATATGAGTGAATGCAGGGCTCCCTTATATAAGAGAAGAAGAAGCTTAGGTATAGAAACTCTATCTATGGTAATACACAATATGGTAATATAAATATATACAACTAACACCTCCCTCAAGCTCAAGGTGGTAATGCAGATATCAACTTAAGCTTGGAAAGTAAGGCGGAAAAGCATTCTGGAGGATGAGCCTTGGTGAAGATGTTGGCTGTCTGATAGGCGTAGATAATAAAGATAAGACGAACAGTGCCACTAGTAACATGTTTCCGTATCAAGTGACAATCAATCTCAATATGTTTGGTGCGATCATAGAAGACATCATTATGGGCAATCTGAATAGCACTCTAATTATCACAATAAAAGTTAGTAGTAGCCGAATGAGAAACCCTCATATTAGAAAAAAGCCAATGAAGCCACACAAGCTCCTGAATAATGTCAGCAAGAGCACGATACTCAGCCTCAGTACTAGAATGAGCATTGAGAGTTTGCTTCTTACTGTACCAGGTAATGAGAAAGTCACCTAAGAAGAAGCAGAATCATGTGGTAAAATCATGTAGTAGAACAGTGGTCAGTAGGATCCCCTATCCAATCTGTATCAGAAAAAGCCTATAATTGTATAGAAGAGTCTACTAAGTAGTGAGGACCATGAAACATAGTTCCTTAGAGATAGCGCAAAATGCGAAACAGAGCATCATAGTGCAAAGAGCGAGGAGCAGCCATGAACTAACAATGTGAATAACATAAGCAACATCTGGACGAATAACCGTGAGATAGACAAGATTGCGAATTAACCGTGAATAACCTGGTACTATCAAGAGGTGTGAGATAAGTCTAAGAATCAACTGGGGTAGGAGCAGTCTTGCAATCGGTAAGACCAGTATAAGCCAAGAGATTAGAGGTATGCTTGGCCTCGATGAGAAAGTGACTAGAAGGATTATGAGAAATTTCCTAGCTAAGGAAGTAGCTAAGCAAACCCAGATCATTCATCTCAAACTGGCTACTGAGAAACTACCTGAGACTAGAGATACCTACTGCGTCATCTCCAGAGATGATCATATCATCCACATAGAGAAGAAGAAGAATAATACCACGCTCTGTCTTATGTATAAGCAAAGCAGAATCATAGGTATTAGAGGAGAATCCAAAGTCAAGAATAGTAGAACTGAACTTGACAAACCAAACACGAGAAGCTTGTATCAAACCATACAAGGCACAAAGAAGTTTGTAGACTTTAGTGAAGGGAACTAAGAAAGTAAGAGGAGGCTGCATATAAACTTCCTTAGCGAGATCACCATTGAGAAAGGCATTCTTGAAATCCATATAACAAAGGCTCTAATGGCGAGCAGAAGCGACGACACGTAGGCTGCGAACTAAAGCAAGATGGGCAACATGAGCAAATGTTTCCTCAAAATCAATCCCATATTCTCGACTAAACCCCTAGGCAACAAGACGAGCTTTGTGACGTTTAATGGAACCATTAGAGTGGGTTTTGATCTTGTAAGCCCATTTGCAACTAGCAACACTCTTTCTAGGTAGAAGGTCTATATGCCAGGTATGAGTTTTAATTAGAGCTTGTGTAGTTCATCAATCATAGCTTGCTGCTAAAGAGGTTAGAACAAACCTCTCAATAGGAAGTAGGTTCATGAGAAGAAAAAACAATAAAACCAACAATGAAATCACGAAGGACAAAAGGTTGTGTTACATGAGTAGAATAACGAAGAGGTACCTCTAGTGTAGAAGATAATGTAGTGGAATCAAGGGATGCATGAGGCTCACTGTGAGAGAAAATGAAGACAAGACTACGAAGTGGAGCAGGAACAGGAACAGGAACAGGAACAGGAGCAGGCTCAGGATCAAGGAGTGGAGCAGCAATGCCAGGAGACGGAGTAGAATCCTCAGGATGGGCCGGAGTCATCATGTCGGAAGTAGTGTCTGTATCAAGCTCATTAAACAGAAGACAAGGATCTGTAAGAAATGATGTAGTGAGAGGAGTGGACAAATAAAATTTAGATATGGAGGAGAACATCTTGTGTTCCCAAAATACCACATGACGAGAGACATGAAGGCGACAAGAAAGTGGATCCCAACAACGATAACCTTTATGTTCAATAACATACCCTAAGAAGCAATACAAACGGGCACAAAGTTTTAATTTGGTTGAAAAAGAACAAAACAAGCACATCCAAACACACGAAGACCATTATAGGTAAGGGGTATGCCATACAGACGCTCATATAGGGTTTGATTGCTGATGGTAGGGGAATGGACACAGTTGATAGTATAGACGGTTGTAAGAGCAGCTTCCACCTAAAAACGTTCAAGACAAGAAGAGATTAAAAGAGCACATATAGTGTTTAGGATATGGCAATGTTTACGCTCAACACGACTATTTTGTTTGGAGGTACCAAGACAAGAATAGTGAGAAAGTGTACCATTTTGATAAAGGAATCCCCAAAAATGAGTTTTTTTGTATTCCTGGGCATTATCAGCACGAAACATTTTGATAGTGGAAGAAAATTGAATTTTGACCGTGGGAAAAATCATACTATATTTAGGTCTCATTTGGGAATAAGCTTTTTAGTAATTTTTTGATTTTTTGGCTAAAATATGATGTAAAAAAATTAGTATGTTTGAGATGATTTTTTGATTTTTTACGAAAAGATGTGCAAAAATTAGAAAGAAAATGAAATCTTTGACTTTTTGGTATAGGTTGTTGGCTTTTTGATTTTTTTAGTGACTTTTTGGCTAAAATCACTACTTGCCAAACGAGGCCAATTGTAACTCAGAGCGAGATTTCATAAGAAATAACTAGGTAAAACGAGTGAAATCATCGACAAATATGACAAAGTATTTAGATCTCCCCATAGTGATATTAGGTGAAGGCCCCCAAACATCAGAGTGTATGAGATCAAAAGGTGCATGAGATATAGAGGTACTAGTATTAAATGGTAAAGTAGGTTGTTTTGCAAGTTGACGAGATAGACAATCTATTTTATCATTTAGAACGCCTAATTGACCATTTGAAACTAGAGAGCGTAAACGATCAAAAGACACATGACCTAACTGAGAATGCCATAAAACAAGAGGGGAACTAGTAGTAACAGAAGCAACAGTCTCGACAGTGGAAGGACTGGAGGAGGCAATGCGAAGGTGGATGAGTTTATACAGACGTCCATGTCTACGATCTATCCCGAGTGTTTGTCCCGTCTTCAGATCCTACACAACACAATCAGTTGGAGAAAATATAATAGTGAGGCCAAGATTACAAAGTTGACCAATAGAAATAAGATTAAGTGTAAGATTGAGGATCATAAGTGTGAGGGAGAGAGATATTAGAGGTAGAAATATGGCCTATTTGATTAACATGTATTTGAGAATCATCAGCAATGTGAATGATAGATAAATTACAAGGACATGTGGTAAAAGAAAACAGTGTAGGGTCAGAGGTCATATAGTTGCAACAAGCTGAATCAAAATACCATGAAGAGGTACCTAGAGTAACTGAGAGAGTAGTGGAGGGTGTACCAGAAGTAGAGAAAAACCTTGTTCACAATAGCTTCAATATCATGAACAGTGTAAGTGGAAGATGAGGCAAGTGCAATAATAGTAGAGGAAAACTGAGCCGGAGAATAATGCTACCTAATAGAGAATCCAGAAAAGCCACAATATAGAGGAAACTATCTAAATAATCCATGAAGTGATCAAAGTATTAGTCACAAAAAAGGCCCGGTGGTGTCGGAGTAAAATTTAGGGAAATAGAGTGTCCCAGTGAATTCAAAACATCGAAAATAGTTGGATAACAGCTGAGTTGGCCCAGAAATAGCTAAAAAATGGACCTGTAGATGACCAGGTGTGAAATAAGCCAAAAATGACGTCAGCAATAGGTAAGGGTAATGTCAGCGTGCACAGCGCACGTTAACAGAAGAGGCATACAACACACGGTAGCTACAGAGACGTACACAGTGCATAATAACAGAAAAGGCACAAGAACACATGAAGCTGATGTCAATAATGATGTGCACAGGAGCACGGAGGTTGACGTCAGATAGGGCTGACATCAAAAAGGTCAACTGTTGAAGCGACTAGATTGGAACAGCGCGGCGGAGATAGCTAGGGTGGCTTCGCGGCTAGGGCTGACGTTGCGCGTGATTGCTTGTTGGAGAGTGGAAGCAGAAGCGATAGCAATTGACGCGTTGATGACAAAATCGTCTTGTGAGCGTGTGTGGAGAACTTGCTAGTGATGAGGTTAGTGGTGTTGGAATCGTGAGAAGATTCCGATCAATTTGATGATAAGGTCGAAAAAAATTTGGTCACCGTAACCGTGCTTGAACATAGGTGCTACAGTGCCACTATGTACGGGTAGTGAGCAAAGGAAAAAAAAAGACTAAGACTTAAAACCTGTGCTCTGATACCATATTATGATATTAGAGAGAGAGAAAAAAAGAAAGAGAGAAAACTCAGTATTATATTCAATGAATAATATGAGTGAACACAAGGCTCCTTTATACAGGAGAAGAAGAAGCTAAGTATAAAAACTCTATCTATGGTAATGCACAATATGGTAATATAAATATATAAAGCTAGCAGTTTATATTGGAACCAAGCATTTCAGTGTCATCCATGGTGAAGATGATGAGTAATGTATTAGATAATAATGGTGAAGATGATGAGTGTTGGAAGATGACGAAGAAATACAATGTTTATATGTTTAAACCCTAAACCCTATAGGTGATGATAGTGTGTGAAAAGTATTTTGTGTTTTTAAATATGAAATCTTTGAATGGGTAGAATACACCCCCATATTGTCCTTAATGGTCGTTTCATTTGAGGATATTATTAAAATATAAATTTAGGGAAGTTCTATTTGCACAGCACTAATTCCCTCAGTACACACCATTAACAGATTAAGAGTAATTTTATTTACGCACCACTAATCCTCTCAATACATACCATTATGTAGTACAAACGCATAATAATTTTTAGGGTTTGAAAATATCTTAGTTCACACCTTAACTTTCCACTACTAGTCCTAAGATAACACACTACATGTCTGTTTGAATACACACTATAATCCACACCCAAATATCTCCATTTTCAGAACACCAGAGACCTCCATCTTCAGAATTCCATAGATCTCCATCGTTGGCGTTGAAGATCTCCATCGCCAGCAGAGGGTTTCATTCAGCTGGTACATTATCGTCGTTTCAAATCTCCATCATCGCTGTCGTTTCGTTGTTGGCTTGCCAATGCATTGTCGTCGTTTCAGATCTCCATCTTCATCGTCGTTTCACTGTTATTTCACCAGTGCATTGTTGGTGTTGAAGATTTGTCATTCTCACCCTTGATTCACACATTTGATTCTCACCTTGATATGTTTTCCTATTTTCTTTTGATTTGGTTACTAATTCAAATTAAAATATTGAATTTTATATATATGAACATTTATAATTTGGTCAATCTTAATAATTTGAACAAAATTGTTTTGTTCGAATAAAAATGATCGAACATTTTGTAAAAGTTCAACTCTAATTATCCAAACATGTGACAAACAAAGTCATCTTCCCAATGGTTATACGAACGAGATTAACAAAAAATCAAAAAGCTAAAGGATTTTTTTTTTTTTTTTTTTAGAGGACCCAAAAAGATAAATATAAACTGATCATTTCATTGTTGCACTATTCGAAATCAACAATCTTAGTGTCATCCATGGTGTGCAAATATTCAAAACCAATTGATTTCAATATTTTTAAACCCTAAAACCAATTGATTTCATTGTTCTTAAATCCTAAATCTTCAAAATCAATTTATTTTGGATGTTTATGTGTATAGGTGATGATGTTGTCTGAAGAGTGTTTTGTGTTTTTTGTTTTTATATATGAAATCTTTGAATCGATAGAATACACCCTCGTATTGTCTTTAATGGTCTTTTCATTTGAGGATATTATTAGAATACAAATTTAATCTGTTAATGGTGTGTATTCTAACCATTCAAAGATTTCATATTGAAAAATACAAAATTAATACTCTTCACACACCATAATCACCTAGAGGGTTTAGGGTTTAAACATATAAACACTATATTTCTTCATTATCTTCCAGCATACATCATCTTCACCATTATTATCTAATACACTACACTCATCATCTTCACCATGGATGACAATGAGATGGTTGGTTCCGATATAAACATTAAAAATGTTGATTTGAATATTGAAAAGGTTAGTTTATTGCATAGCTTTTTAGTTTTTTATTTATCTCATTCATATAATGATTGGGAAGACGAGTTTGTTCGCTATGTGTTCAGATAATCAGAGTTGAATTTTTGCACAATGTTCAATTATTTATATTTGAGCAATATAATTTTGTTCAAATTATTAAGATTGACAAAATATTAATACATAACAAATTGAACATTTTCAGTTAGTTTGGTTAAAACAAATTAGACTTTTATTCTTTGTTCAGATATAAATTTTTGAAATTAGTTCAACTCTATATTCATGAAGAGGACTATATATTTTTTTTTTGGGTTAAATTTTTTACAGAATTCTATACCCACCCAATGTAGCAATGTTGAAATTGATTGTGTTGTTGATACACAAGTGAATTTGTTACTAAAAATGTACAATCATGTTTGAAAATTACAATAAATTGTGGTTCATTTTAATACTCTCTCTCTCTCTCTCTCTCCCTGTGGTGGAGGAGGAGACATGAGGGTTAGGTTACAATAGAGGTGGAGAGGAGATGAATCACGATGGTAGGGATGGGCAACAGTGTTGATCACGATGGCGAAGGTAGGGATTGGGGTTGTTCACAATGGCAGTGGGGGGAGTGAGGTTGTTCATTATAGGTTGGGAAGGGCGTACTATGGTAGAAGGATGGACGGCGGAGTTGGCAAGGAACAACAGGGCTGGAGAAGAGGGGTTAGTGGTGGCTGCAGCAACGAGTGTTGGAGAAAAGGGGTTGATGGCATTGGCAAGAAGGTAGGGAGGCTGGGGAGAGGGCAACGACCGAAGAGAAAGGGTGGCTGCTTGCTATCAGCTATCAGCTATCGGCATTAGTTGTGGTTAGGGTTTTGGTGGAGGAGGAAGGGTAGTTTAATATTATTTGAAAAATAGTGGTATGTATTGAGAAAAAAAATCAGAACTTTCAATTTGAGTGTAGTGTGAACTAAGCACAAAGGGAGGTGATGGTGTGTATTGAAATAGTTAGTCGTGTGTAAATAGAATTTTCCATAAAAATTAAATTAAATTAAAGAGTGTAAAAAAGTTAGAAGTACGGTGTAAGTAGAATTACCTTTTATTAAATCAAGGAAGAAACTTTTTTTTTTTTTTTTTGTATCAAATTGAGAATTCATCAAATTTAAATTTGATAAAATTTAAAAAGATAAAGTATCGATGATTATTTTTTTTCATCAAATTTGATGAAAAGGAAAATTTGGGATGAGAGGAGAATTTTTCTTTACTTGGAAACCAGTTAAGAACCTTGTGACTCTGGATGGTGGTGGTGCTCCTTCTCTTGTTCAACAACATTGGTAATCTTTCTCTTCCTCCTAACTGTGGTTAAGCTAACATTGGAAGGTTGCTGCAATAGTTGACATTGCATCATATCGAGTAATCGCGACTGCAAATGCTTGTTCATCTCCATCACATGTTTTCCCATTCTTGTGGCCCAAGCTTCACTCTCCAGCCTTGTTTCCACCATCATTTCCATAGCTGCAGTTGTCTCCCCGGTCTGTTCAATCACAATCACAACCACAATCATGCCAAGCCATGAGAGAGAGAGAGAGAGAGAGAGAGAGAGAGAGAGAGAACCTCCAACTCAAGGATCTGTTGTTTCAGTAAATTGGTGGTTCGAAATTCAAAGGCAATACAATGACCTTCATCCCTAGAAGAACTTGAAAGTAGGTAAGTAAGTAATCCTTCAAATGAGTTGGCTGGCTTAGGATACTTATCAAGCACAGAAACTCTGAACTGGTTAAAGGTTTTATGATTATGGTTCATCCTAGGAAACAGTGACAATCGTGGGATCACAACCAAATTAGTTATGAAACCTGCAAATAAATCAGAGAATGACTTTAAAAGACTCGTGCAGTTACATCATACAAAATGTAAAATTCCCCAACCTTGTTTCAACTTTGTATTTAAAATGTTGGAACATATAAATCCCATCAAAATGAACGTTTATGTCATCCTGTTAAGCAAAGCTTAGGGCCCATTTGATTATGTTTTCATTTTATTTTTTCTGTTTTTATTTTCAAAAAACATAGAAAATTAGCAATATGAATCTAGAAACCTTCAAAAATTAGAGTTAAAAACTATAGGAGTGGACATTGGATGGTATTAAATTCCCCTAACCCAACTACAAAATTAATTTAAAAAAAAAAAAAGAGATTCCACTTGCCTTTTAGGTGGTTGAATCTTCGAATGATTACACAATTGGCAACATCCCAAAGGCAGGCAGTGCAATCTTCAGATGCAGAGACCAAGCCCAACCCGCAAAATGTCAAAGCAGTTATAGATCCACTGCATCAACAAAGATTGGTTAGTTCTCAGTTTTTGTTTGTGTTCACGTCAACAACAAATGTACACAAGTTTTTAAACTAGGTATAGAGACTAGAGAGGATCATTATAGAACACTCATTGCCACCCTTTTATGTATGTGAAATTTTGAGTGTGTAAATTTACATCCACAAAATTATAGTAAACCATATAGTGAAAAAGCCAACTGGCTAAGTTGCAAGTTAGAGATTAATGCAAACTTATGATAACTCTTTTTATTTATTTATTTATCGAACTTATGATAACTTTGACTGTACATTTTTACGTGAAAAATTATTCAAGAATATATACATTGCGGCAAATAGGACCATTTGATTTTCTATAAAGTAACATCATTAGTCTATAAAAATCACAAGAAAAGTTTTAAACTGTTAAAGTTGGTTTGGATTCTCATGTCACGCTCACTAATTCTGGGTCACCACTGCCCTCAATGAGTTGGGGTCAAGCTATGGCTCAAGTCCATCTTACAGGAGTGATCGTGGATCCCCCATGTCTACGGGCCCATGTCTCACTTAATAGGTAGGGGCTCCTATGTTCATACCCAGGGATGGTTGCCACATGCTGGTTGTCCCTTTCTACACTTTTTTACAATCTTTTACGGAGTAACCAAAAAGAGGAAGGAAAAAAAAAAGGTTTAAATTCAACAATTTCACTAACTCTTTCTACATCTAAATAGAGTATTTTTCTATAAAGCATTTTGAGAGTTCCAAACCCAAGATTTTACTTGCAACAAAGACTACGGATATAGAACTAGCCACATAAAATAATCCTAACCATACATATCAGATGGTGAGACCTATCATAAGAAAATACAATTTACTCAAATTTCTCCACTTATATGTTATGTCTATAATCAATTCTATATCTTTAGACTTATTGTACTGACTTGTGTCCCGTTAGCAAGGTTGGCTCATCCTCTAAAACAATTGAAGTATCTTCCACCACTCCAAAATCAAGTGTATTCAAGAAAATTGTTCCATCTGCACTACCAGAAAATAACTTCTTGTCTGTTGGATCAACAACTATTGCAGTAATTAGTAGCGGAAAAGCTCGAGTTTGTAAAAGTCTTCCAGTAACCAGGTCCCATACCTACAATACGAAAATAAGTCATTTTGAGTGACAAAAATACTCATGCTAGGAAGATATTATTATGAAACAACTAACATAATTAAGTAACCTTGCATGTGCCATCGAGAGAGCTTGATAAAAAAATTGAACTTGAGCTATTTGATGCAGTTAATAGGCCCGTTATAGAGGATGAATGCTCTAATGAAAAATTTAGTATTAAAGGCACAGTCCAACAATCTGTCTCGTCTACCAAACTTCCACCAAACAATGTGATTACAAAGTTAGTTATTTATTTTTCCTGAAAAATAAAACTAAATGACATTCAAATAGGAACATTCTATTGTGGAAGAAAGGAAGATTCACATTTTTTACCCGATCGTAGGCCAAATAATGATCATGCCATCTTCTGAACCAGAAATAAGAAATGAATCATCGCTGGAAAATGTCAAGCAAGTCACTAATTTATGATGTGCGCACCAAGTCCTGACCAATCTCCCATTTGAAATCTACAAATTACCATGGCACTCAATATTTGGAAATAATGACTACAAATAATATGTACGAATTAAGCTAATGGCCTACAAAGACAACTATTTAGTAATTTTTTTATATTGTGATAAAAAAAAAATGATCTTTGCATATGGGGCTACAAAAAGAGTTTATTAACCTCCCAAACATAAGGATTTCCAGAAGGGGCTCCACCAACAATATATGTGCCATCCTTTGTGCATGTTATTTGTCCAATGGACTCCATTGTGTAGCTCCAGACCGGTGCTTGAGGCTGAATATCAATACGTCATACAAATAAGTAAATTGAGTTTCACAACAAAAATCTGGAATGATGTTTAATAGAACAAAATATTATCGGATCATAAGCTCTAATTTACAAAGTTAACTTCCTTAATTCAATAAAAAAATAAAAATTAAAAAAATCCTTGATATGTCTGTTTTCATTATTGTTTTGCAAAATATGTCAAATTCAAGTGATTGTAACCAATGATCGCTATGATAGATGAAATTTAAAAGTAATTACTCATAGCTAGGGGTGCAATTTGAGCAGGTTCAATCCGAGGAACATGAACCCAGCTTGAATTTTTTTAGGGCTTGGACAAAATATTTTTAAATTCAGTACGAATTTGGATAAAAATTCAGAAGCCTAAATTAAATTTGGGCGGGCTTGGGCAAAAACGTCAAACAACTCAAACAACCCAAAACCTTAATTATTATATATATAAATAGTAAAAATATATAAATTATTAGCCATTATATGATATCAAAGTAATTTAGATTATTAAATCATATTGAATATATATTATATATACAAATAATAGAAAATCTTACTTTTTTTATTTTCACTCATAAATTGTAAAGACTACCATAGTAGCATCTCTCTTATATTATATAAATTATTTTTTTTATGGTATTAATGATTTTCTATAAATAAAAAAAATTAAATAGAGTCAAATTTTCATAATTTAATAATTTAGCTGGAAAAAAAAGTAAAATTTATTTACAATTCGGACAACTCGAACAATTCGGATTTAACTCGGATCGGGCTTGGGTAGGTAACCTAGGATTACAATTCGGACCTGAACAAGTCTTAACACAACTTAAATTAGGCTTAGATAGCCTTCCAACCTAACCGAACCTGTCCGAGTTACACCCTTCACATCATTAATTTTGTCCATTTAAGCATATGCTATTCACAACGGTAAAGAGCATATTATTACAAACCAAAAATAGAGCAAAACTAAAAAATCCAGCTAATAGCTAATTAATGATAAAGAGCTTATTCTTTGTCAATACTTGGACTAGACTTTTTCATTAATATAATAATGACATTTAGCTAACCAGTTGTTTTAAACCATCACATCATGTTTTGGATGAGAAGAAAGAAGAAAATCAACAAGGGACACAAGGGGGGGGGGGGGAAATAGCAAAAACATGAAACACTTGTTATCGATTTCAACACATTTTTCACTGATTTCAAAAATATTTTTTAGCTTTTTCACTCATTTTCAAAACAATTTTCACCCCAATCTCGATGCAAACCAGTGTCCCAAGGTAGAAGTTAGCATTATCCAGACAAAAATTGACACAAATATAAACACCAATTGCATTTCCTAAATATACAGAGACCATCATTGCTCACAAAAATAACCTATAGAAAGGGCTTCTATAGACCAATCAGCTATATATTACTTCTTGCTAGGATTCAAAAGCCTACATGATTCAACTTAAAAGAAACGTCAACAAATAGAACATTTAACTTGTAACAAAACACATATACAAATTCATATGTAGGCAATTCAAAGTACTCAATTCCCAACTTACTCTATACCAGTGGCATAGCCAGAAATTTGATTCAATGATATCATTAAGCTATTTGCCTTCGATATCATTATTTCATATTATTAGTTCTACAAAAATTATTAAAATAAGCTTTCACATAATATACCACAACAGAAATATAAAATCATATATTTGCAATAATAACATTGCATACATAATTTAAATTTGTTGGATTTCACCAAATGAACTGAGATAGAAAAAAAAGACAAAGTAAGACTTCATTTGAAGAAGAAAAAAAATCATAAACATTTAACAATCTCATGCTTAAAAAATAAGATAAGAAAGAGAGAGAGAGAAGTAACTCTTAACTAAATTTTACTTTTAAAAAGAAAAATTTAATATACAAAATTTTTTTTTATACAAAATGATGACTTATTATTTCCCCTTCATTTGCAATTACAACACTCACAATTGCCCTCATAATTTTTATAAATACCATTAACACATCATTTTGGATATATTTTCTATTTAAACTGTCTATTTTCAAAATCATTTTGACACAATCATATTTACTTTTTAACAATTTTACTTATGCTAATTTATGAAAACCTGTCAATAAAATTGCATAATACTAGTAACCATTTCCTTTTTAATTTTTTTGTTTATATTTAAAAAAAAAATTAAAAACTATCATATAAACTTGTTTATTAAGTTTTTGAGTTTATAAACAAGTCTCTCAAATTAAAAACTAAGTTAAAAATTATAACTGAAAAAATGTGTTTACAAAAGTTTAAAAACAACAGAAAAACTCGGAAGCAACATGGAAGCAATGTGGAAGGAACACAGATGCACAAGGTCAGTTGTTCTAAATTTTTTTAAATATTTGTTCAAACCAAGCATGTTTTCAATTTTTATTTTTCTAAAACTAAAGAAAAGTTAGTTTACAAATTTTTTATAAACATAAAGGAATGTACCAAACGGCATCTATATAATCTTTAAAAAAAATTAAAACTTTAGTGGGCTTAATTAAACCCACTAAATTATGTAGAACTCTGTCCACAGCTAACACCAATCTGATCAAGTAATGAAAATGACAACTTATTTAAAAACTCATGAATGAAGGAAGACAAATTAGATACCAACCCAAATTAAGTTTTTCCTCCCAAGTGAAGTCGGCTATTTTACAGATTTAAAAATAAATAAATAAATAAGCATACTCAGAGCTCATGGGAAATCTTGATAAAAAACTTGAACTCTCAATGCACAAAACTCCTGCTACAGTTGCACGCATGCTAAATTGAGAATGAAACTTGCACATTTGAGTGATGAATTAAAATTTTCCATATGCTCCTTTAATTAGAATGGAGATGGAAAAACATTCAATAATGTGGATCACTGGCTCTATATATATACAAAAATACTACGAACTCACTTTTATCAACTCATAATTCATCTTGTGTGGTGAAAATTAAAAAACTAAATTGATGAAATGTAGGATTTATGTATAAATGAATAAATTTTGGATTTATAAGTCTAAGTTTGTAGTGTTGTTTATATATATATATCATCCTAGTGCTGCAATTCACAGAGAGAAGAAACACAGTATTTGAAAGAGATCTTGAGATTGAGCTAGAGGGTATTATTGAGATTAATTACCTTATTGAAGGGCCAAATAAAGATGACCCCACCAGCAACTGAGCCCTGCCTGTGTATCTGAGAAGCCACAAGACACTGGTTTGCCAAGCAGATGAGTCCATGAGGAGGTGAAGCACTGGTTGGTATGTGGAGGAGATTTTCCCCACTCTCTATGTCCAATATTGTTGTTCCTATCCCCAAGCTCGTCACTGCAAACTACCAATGCCTCCTTACCAATTCCACCCATATCTCTTTCTCTCTCTCTCTCTCTCAAGCAACTTTTTCTTTTCTCTCTCTAGACAAAGACAAAACAGTTTTGAAGCTGCAAGCATGCAAAGCACTATGTAACATTGCCAAAGTGGCAAATGTGGTTGAAAATTTTGGCACATTAAGAGCATCTCCAACGGTAGTAGGCATTTTGCCTATCTAAATATTACTATAAAGTATATATTTTATTTTGCCTATCAATTGTTTTATGTTTCTACTCCAACCATGCTCTTTATTTTAGCTATTTATCTAAATACTATTAATTTTATAGAATGCCATGTCAACAACAAAGATGGAGGGAAATGATCCTAATGATTGAATACATTTTGTAACGCCCTCGAAATAATAACATTAAACCCATCAGATAAGACATGCATTTACATATAAACTAACCGCATTCCTTTCATTCATTAGAATTCCAAGACATAAGTATTACATGTTAACCTCATAACAAAATGCCCTACTGGCTTACAGCTTTCCAAGTTAACACTTGGTTACAACAAAGAGTCCTAACTCGTTTACACATTAAGCCCTTGGCTTGAAATTACATGTAATACATCAAAAGTAAAACGACAAAACTATGCCCGCCACTAGCCTCCCAACTATGTCCTTGGAGGTGGCATGCTTCCTGTACCTGAAAATGATATTCCCATATAGGGTGAGCCACAGCCCAGTAGAAATACACTAAACCAACCATGGACAATGACTAAAACATTAGCAATTGATAGTTGGTCAACACTGATACCATCACATAAATTACATATTTATGTCAACGACTTACAAGTCCCAATTACTTTTCATTTTCCCTTTTTCAACAGATAAGCATGCTAGCTCTATCATCATTTCCACAGATATGTATAAAAACTATATCTCACATTCAGATAAGCATAAAAGCTATATCCACATTCTCAACAGATATGTATATCAACAATATCCACAGATAAGCATACTAGCTGTATCCACACTCTACAACAGATATGTATATCAACAATATCCACAGATAAGCATACAAGCTGTATCCACACTTCACTTCACAAAGATAAGCATATGAGCTCTATCTTCACTTCTCTAGACAAGCATATGAGCTCTGTCTACGGAGTACATCCCCTATCTCCTCCAAATACCTATCCGGTTTAGAGGTACATCCCCTATCTTCCCCTAAACCGCGGAGTACATCCCCTATCTCCTCCTCTACACATAACGTATATAAACACATTGGTTCTATATACAATCACACAATACAAACAATTAATGTATTCTAGCAACTGTCAAGTTCCATAACACATTCCATTGATTAGTTTCAGTTTGCCTAATCAACATACATTGTCTACAACAATCACGACTATCCTCCACCGATAGCCCAAAGCAGTTATTTCTAAAACAGAAAATAAATGCACAAATGGATATTCAATCAACATTTCATTTCCTCATTTCTCATCAATTAATTATCCCAATTAATTAAACAATGTAATTAGGCCATTTTCCATAATTACCATTTCAACCCTTAGGTTCCATTTTCATCAATGATTCAACAATCATTCCATTTTTTCTATGCCAAACCTGCATCTAGGTTTATTATGAATAAAACCCCAACTTTTGTAAAATTACACAAAAGCCCCAAACTTTCACAAAATTACCAAACCAAGCCCAACATCTCAAAATACCAAAATTTAAAGACAAAACCCATAGAGAGGAGTAGGATATCCCTACCTTGAAGTTTTAGCCCAAAAGGAGATGAAGACTCCAAGATCAACTTGCTCCAAATCCAAACTTTTTCAGATTAAATCGAAGCTCTCAACGCCCTCTATCTTTTTAACAAAGGCCCTAGGCTAGATTTACACCTTAGGGAGATCAAACCTTAGAGAGAGTGCAAGTTTAGAGAGAGAGAGTGCCGGATTAAGGGTTTGCTCAAAGAAAAGAAGTGAAAAAGTGATGTTTTAGACGCTGCTGTCCGCTGATATAAAACACTCTCGCTCGAGCGAAGGATTGGTCGCTCGAGCGACCAGACACAGAAAACTCTCGCTCGAGCCAAGAAGTTCTCGATCGAGCGAAGAAAAACCCAGACCGCTCGAGCCACGAAAAGCTCGCTCGAGCCAGAAACTACAACTCTCAGGTCCAGAACCGGGGCAACACTACTCTCGCTCGAGCGACAAACTCCTCGCTCGAGCGAAGGACCAAAAATCTGGGCAGCAACACTAGGCTCCCAAACACAACCAACCTGTAACAAACCTGCCCAACACATCCCATACTCAATATACAAAGTAAAAAGGATGCAAACAAGATAATAAACAACATCCAACATCCACGGACACATGTCCGGATCACTGTACAACAAGGGTAAACCCGGGATCGCTATAACCTCCCCCCCTTAAAGAATTTCGCCCCCGAAATTAAGCACAAGTTTTCAAAAACAGGTTTTCCTCCATTTTAAACAATGTTACAATTTAACATTCAACAATTCGACCCATTACCGGTCATCCCATCCCTTTAACAAGAGACATATCACAATATGTAAACAACATATGTATTATCAACATGCATCAACATTATGCACTAACTTTCCAATGTCAACAATATACTTAACACCTATAATGTTACATTCAACTTCCATATGAGGCAAGTTCCAAAACATACTTCCAATAACTAAAACATTTTCAATGTTTCACAACTTAAGACATATATAAAAGCTCTTAAGTTCAACAAAATGTAAAATTTAAATACAAAATTACATATCAATAAACAAGTCCGGATATTTCTCTCGGACTTCCAACTCACGTTCCCAAGTGGCTTCCTCCACTCCGTGATGTTTCCACAAGACTTTCACCAAAGGAATGGTCTTGCCACGCAGGACCTGATCCCGCCTATCCAAGACCCGAACCGGTCTCTCCTCATACGAGGCATCCTCATCTACCTCTAAATCAGTCCAATCCAGCACATGTGATGGATCTGGCTCATACTTCCGAAGCATACTCACATGAAACACGTCATGTACTCCGGACAACTGCGGCGGTAAGGCTAACCGATAAGCAACCTCACCTATCCTCTCAAGGATCTCAAAAGGACCAATAAACCGAGGGGATAACTTTCCACTCTTCCCAAACCTCATCAAGCCTCGCCTAGGTGATATCTTCAGAAAGACATGATCACCTACCTCAAACGCCAAAGGCCTCCTCCTACGGTCGGCATAACTCTTTTGTCGACTCTGGGCTGTAACAAGCCTCCTACGGATAAGCTCAACTTTCTCCGTCGTCTCCCTAACCAACTCCGGACCCAATAAAGGTGCATCACCCACCTCGGCCCAACAAACTGGAGACCTACACGGTCGGCCATACAAGGCCTCAAACGGTGCCATACCGATGCTAGACTGAAAACTGTTGTTGTAGGCAAACTCTACCAATGGCAAGTGCCTCTCCCACGTCCCACTGAAGTCCAGGACACAACCCCGAAGCATATCCTCGAGGATCTGAATAGTACGCTCGGACTGCCCGTCAGTCTGAGGATGATAAGCCGTACTAAAGGTCAACTTAGTGCCCAGTGCACTCTGCAAACTCTGCCACAACCTAGCAGTAAAACGAGGATCTCTATCTGAGACAATCGTCACTGGGACCCCGTGCAATCTCACTACGTCCCGAATATACAAGTCGGCAAGATGATCTACCGAATCTCTCACGCGCATAGGAATAAAGTGCGCCGACTTAGTCAACCGGTCTACAACCACCCAAATAGCATCACTACCCCGCTGAGTCCTCGGAAGACCTACAACGAAGTCCATAGTGACATGCTCCCACTTTCACTCGGCAATAGGCAAGGGTTGCAACAAACCCGCTGGCCTCTGATGCTCGGCCTTCACTTGCTGGCAAGTAAGGCATTTCGATACGAAAACAGCCACATCTCTCTTCATACCCCGCCACCAAAACTGGCGACCCAAATCCTGATACATCTTAGTACCTCCCGGATGCACCGCAAGGCGCGAATGGTGAAACTCTCGGAGTACTTCCTCTCGGCAAGACTCCGGTACAAACAAACGGTTTCGGTATCTCACACTCAGGTCGGGATACACCGTCAAACCCTTCTCAACTTTCCCACTGGAGATCTTCTCTCGGAGGGATTCTACCTCAAGGTCACCTCTCTGTGCCTCTAACACTCTAATCACAAGTGTAGGCTGCGCTACAACAGAAAACAAGGCCGCAGCCTCGACAGATTCGCCCAGTAGCAAATCAAACTCGCCAAGTGCTCCCAACATCTCCCATTCCCGGATGGCTATACAAACTACATCACTAATGGTTTTCCTACTAAGGGCATCGGCCACAACATTGGCCTTTCCCGGATGATAATGCAACTCAAAATCATAATCCTCGATGAATTCCATCCACCTCCTCTGCCTCAGATTCAAGTCTCTCTGTGTAAACAGATACTTCAAACTCTTATGATCCGAGAATACCTCGAACCTCTCACCATAAAGGTAGTGCCTCCAGATTTTCAAGGCAAAGATCACTGCTGCTAACTCTAGGTCGTGAGTAGGGTAATTCTTCTCGTGTATTTTCAACTGACGTGAACCATAAGCTACCACTTTCCCCTCTTGCATCAACACACAACCCAAACCCTCTCGTGAGGCATCACAATAAACCGCATAACCCAACCCTCTCTCCGGAATAATCAACACCGGAGCGGTGGTCAATCTAACTTTCAGCTCTTGGAACGACTTTTCACAAGTCTCACTCCACACAAACTTGACTCCCTTCCGAGTCAGTCTAGTCAACGGTGACGCTAACCTGGAGAAATCTTTCACAAACCGACGGTAATACCCAGCTAATCCCAGAAAACTGCGGATCTCAAACACACTCTTAGGCTGTGCCCAATCTTGCACTGCCTCAACCTTGGATGTATCAACAGACACCCCTTCCCCGGATACCACGTGGCCTAAAAATTTGACTTCCCCCAGCCAGAACTCACACTTCCCAAACTTGGCATACAGCCTATGGGCTCTAAGTAACTCAAGCACCACTCTCAAGTGTGCCTCGTGCTCCTCCTCTGAAGACGAATAGATAAGAATATCGTCCACGAAGACAACCACAAATCGGTCTAAGAACTCCCGGAAAATCCGGTTCATCAAGTCCATAAAAACTGCCGGTGCATTGGTAAGCCCAAATGGCATCACCAGAAACTCGTAATGGCCATACCGCGTACGGAATGCCGTCTTAGGAATATCTTCCTCCCTGACCCTCAACTGATGGTAACCCGATCTCAAGTCTATCTTAGAGAAACAACGGGAACCCTTCAACTGGTCAAACAAATCATCTATACGGGGCATAGGGTACTTATTCTTAACCGTAGCCCGATTCAACTTCCGGTAGTCTATACACAATCTCAAGGCACCATCTTTCTTTTTAACAAAGAGTGCCGGTGCTCCCCACGGTGAAACACTAGGGCGAATAAAGCCCTTATCAAGCAATTCCTGGAGCTGAACTTTCAACTCAACCAACTCTGCTGGAGCAAAACGGTAAGGTGCCATAGAAATCGGTGCCGTACCAGGCACTAAATCAATAGAGAACTCTATCTCTCGGTGAGGTGGCAAACTAACAAGATCTTCGGGAAAGACATCCGAATACTCACAAACCACCCTCGGCAATACATGCTGGGTCTCACCACTCTCACCACTCTCAAAGCTAGCAAGTAGACTACTAAGCTCACTTCGCCCTCGCGAATCATACCCCGGTGGCAAAACACTACCAACCCGGTCTCCCAAGAAATGGAACCACTCCCCGCTCAAGGTACATAATGTGACCCTCTGGCGGTAGCAATCAATAACAGCCCGGTATGACGATAACCAGTCCATACCCAAAATAACATCAAAACCCTTCATGGGCATGACAACAAACGGAAAAGGAAGCCTATAATCGGCGACCTCTATATCACATCCTCTAACACCCTGTTTCAGAATCAACTCACCGCCCAAAGGCGATACCACACAAATAGGAGATGCTAACTGTGCTAACTCCAATTCCAAAACAGATGCAAATGCAGCAGATACAAAAGAATGAGATGCACCCGTGTCTATCAACACATTAGCAACCGAGTTGCAAAATAAAAAAGTACCTCTCACTACTGATGGAGCTGGTACTAAATCCTGCGCGGTAACAGCATACACGCGCCCCGTAGGCCCCTGGTCTACCTGCTCACCTCTCGGAGCAAAAGACTGTTGCACAGACTGGGATGACGAAGCTCCCGGATTGGCCCTCGAGGCCTGCACAGACTGAGCTGGCTGAAAACCCTGCGTCTGCCTAGAACCAGACGCTCCCGAAGTGGCACTCAACTGTGGGCAAAACCTCCTCATGTGCCCAGGTTGTCCACACTGATAACAAATCAAGAGCTGCCCCCTGCCCAAACTCTGACTCGGCGGTCTAGCTGAAGAAGAAGCAGCTTTCTGACCCCCACCCTTCTGCGGGCAAACAGAAACCTTGTGACCCAGCTGGCCACACTTGTAACAAGTGAATTCTCCCTGACTGCCTCTCCCCGAGCCTACACTCGGCACTGGAAAGGTCGATCTAGAGACTGCACCCTGAGACTGCTGAGGGTTATAACCCCTCTGCCTCCTACCATCACTCTGACTATCCTGGCTCCTCTTGGAGCCTCTCTGACTCTCATCCTCCTCCTGCATCATAAGCTCCATATGAGCTGCAGCATCTACCAGGTGTCTATACTCTCGAATATAAGACCCACCAACTCTCAACTTGAGGCCCCGCCTCAACTTCCGCTCAAACTCATTGCAACGGCGTTCCTCAGACGCCACCAGTTCAGGTGCAAACCTAGACAGACTAGTAAAGGTAGCCTCAAACTCGGCCACTGACAAGCCCTGCTGATTAAGCCGGCTAAACTGATCCCTCAGCTTCTCCCTAGCTACTGCAGACAAAAACCTCTCCTGAAAAGCATTTATAAACGCCTCCCAAGTACCACCAACACGAGCTTTCTCGTACTTCCACCATTGACCCGCATCTCCCTTCAATTGGAAGGATGCCAAGGTCACTTTCAGTGCTCCGTCCTCGATGCCAAGCATCTCAAACGTCTTCGTTGTCTGTTCGAGCCATTCATCTGCCTTAAGCGGCTCTTTAGGATCCCCGATAAACTCGTCCGGATTACACCGGAAGAACTCCCTCTTCAAGAAGGAAGGCCCTGTCTCAGCTGCCTGATTCCCAACTCTAAGAATACCTAAAGCTCCTGCTATCTCTCTGGCCAAGGCACCCATAGCCTGCTGACCCACTGGCTCGGCCACATTGGCCTGCCCAACTCCCTCCTGCATTGCCGGAATCTCACCCTGTAACGGTACTTCCTGCCTCGCAGGTCTACCACGCCTAGCACCTCTTCCTCGTCCTGACATCCTAATAAAGGCAACACAGAACGTTAGCACATTCATAAATGTGCCGAAACTAAACACTCACGTCCTAATGCATGGACAAGTGTAATTCACTCCACATAAGCACATAAACACATAAGCACTTACGAATTTCATTTCCGGATAATGATAGTCCCAAGGCGTTACTAGAGTTCCGGTTAGAAATAGCATTGATCAAGTGCCTTTCCAACAAGACTCCCAGGAACTCAAGGATCCAATCAACATCCTAGAAATTAAATCCCATACCCACATAGTCACATAAGCATGTTATCACTTAAGCACATAGCATATGATACTACATCTACGTCTCTATCAAACGAGACAAACCCATTGTGATCCTAATCACTTCCCACGTACCCAAAGTATTCGAACCCGGTACGCTCTGATACCAAGTTGTAACGCCCTCGAAATAATAACATTAAACCCATCAGATAAGACATGCATTTACATATAAACTAACCGCATTCCTTTCATTCATTAGAATTCCAAGACATAAGTATTACATGTTAACCTCATAACAAAATGCCCTACTGGCTTACAGCTTTCCAAGTTAACACTTGGTTACAACAAAGAGTCCTAACTCGTTTACACATTAAGCCCTTGGCTTGAAATTACATGTAATACATCAAAAGTAAAACGACAAAACTATGCCCGCCACTAGCCTCCCAACTATGTCCTTGGAGGTGGCATGCTTCCTGTACCTGAAAATGATATTCCCATATAGGGTGAGCCACAGCCCAGTAGAAATACACTAAACCAACCATGGACAATGACTAAAACATTAGCAATTGATAGTTGGTCAACACTGATACCATCACATAAATTACATATTTATGTCAACGACTTACAAGTCCCAATTACTTTTCATTTTCCCTTTTTCAACAGATAAGCATGCTAGCTCTATCATCATTTCCACAGATATGTATAAAAACTATATCTCACATTCAGATAAGCATAAAAGCTATATCCACATTCTCAACAGATATGTATATCAACAATATCCACAGATAAGCATACTAGCTGTATCCACACTCTACAACAGATATGTATATCAACAATATCCACAGATAAGCATACAAGCTGTATCCACACTTCACTTCACAAAGATAAGCATATGAGCTCTATCTTCACTTCTCTAGACAAGCATATGAGCTCTGTCTACGGAGTACATCCCCTATCTCCTCCAAATACCTATCCGGTTTAGAGGTACATCCCCTATCTTCCCCTAAACCGCGGAGTACATCCCCTATCTCCTCCTCTACACATAACGTATATAAACACATTGGTTCTATATACAATCACACAATACAAACAATTAATGTATTCTAGCAACTGTCAAGTTCCATAACACATTCCATTGATTAGTTTCAGTTTGCCTAATCAACATACATTGTCTACAACAATCACGACTATCCTCCACCGATAGCCCAAAGCAGTTATTTCTAAAACAGAAAATAAATGCACAAATGGATATTCAATCAACATTTCATTTCCTCATTTCTCATCAATTAATTATCCCAATTAATTAAACAATGTAATTAGGCCATTTTCCATAATTACCATTTCAACCCTTAGGTTCCATTTTCATCAATGATTCAACAATCATTCCATTTTTTCTATGCCAAACCTGCATCTAGGTTTATTATGAATAAAACCCCAACTTTTGTAAAATTACACAAAAGCCCCAAACTTTCACAAAATTACCAAACCAAGCCCAACATCTCAAAATACCAAAATTTAAAGACAAAACCCATAGAGAGGAGTAGGATATCCCTACCTTGAAGTTTTAGCCCAAAAGGAGATGAAGACTCCAAGATCAACTTGCTCCAAATCCAAACTTTTTCAGATTAAATCGAAGCTCTCAACGCCCTCTATCTTTTTAACAAAGGCCCTAGGCTAGATTTACACCTTAGGGAGATCAAACCTTAGAGAGAGTGCAAGTTTAGAGAGAGAGAGTGCCGGATTAAGGGTTTGCTCAAAGAAAAGAAGTGAAAAAGTGATGTTTTAGACGCTGCTGTCCGCTGATATAAAACACTCTCGCTCGAGCGAAGGATTGGTCGCTCGAGCGACCAGACACAGAAAACTCTCGCTCGAGCCAAGAAGTTCTCGATCGAGCGAAGAAAAACCCAGACCGCTCGAGCCACGAAAAGCTCGCTCGAGCCAGAAACTACAACTCTCAGGTCCAGAACCGGGGCAACACTACTCTCGCTCGAGCGACAAACTCCTCGCTCGAGCGAAGGACCAAAAATCTGGGCAGCAACACTAGGCTCCCAAACACAACCAACCTGTAACAAACCTGCCCAACACATCCCATACTCAATATACAAAGTAAAAAGGATGCAAACAAGATAATAAACAACATCCAACATCCACGGACACATGTCCGGATCACTGTACAACAAGGGTAAACCCGGGATCGCTATACATTTTGCCTAGCGTTGAAGGCTAGCTACATGTAGCTAGTGAATATGAGTTGAGCCAAAATGCCTAATCATATGCCTAGTGCATTGGAATTAAAAAAAGTGAATCATACTAGATATTTTAACTAACAACTATTATATGCCTAGTGCATCGGAGATGCTTATGGCAGATCACTAGCTATTAATGCAGCTCTTCTACATTTGTTCACCATGCAGTGTTGCTGCCTATTCCAGCAGGACACATCATTGTAACCGCTGTGATGATAAAGTCATCATGAAAATAACTTTATAAACTCCAGCAGAAACTAAAATTTCAAATCACATATTCAAATTTGAAAAAGTGTGAAGTTTTTATTATTTTTTATAATTTATATTCAATTTAGATCTTATTTTATAGAATTTTTAAAAATATAAATTTTATCAAAAATAGATTTGTATATCGAAAATAGCGGAATTTTAAAGTTTGAAACGTAAAAAATAAGAGGAAATTACACGTTAATTACAAATTCGTCAAAAAATTTATAATTTTATTTTTTAATATTTGTAAAGCTTATTACTAAGCTGAAATTTTTTTTTCAAACTCCCACTAATGTGAAATTACCCCCAAAAAATAATAGCTACCATATAAGTATGTAAACTATTTTTGTTAAATTTGTGCTTGCACAAAATAAGGATATATTATGGAACTTTATCAATTAAAAATATAATAATAGAACTTAATGAAATACAAGTGCATGCAAAAAAAAAAAAAAAAAAAAAAAAAAAAAAAATCCTTGAATAAATTTACTTAATTACCTTTTATTTACCAAGAAATTACTCTACTAAACCTGATCTCTTTTTCGGTTCAGCCAAATTTCTCTCTTTTTTGCACCCAACCAAAATGGATCCATGGAAGTGTAGGGCAGCAATCACACCCTCAAAAAATTTGAAAATATCAAATACTATATTAATAATTAATAAGATAAATACAAAATCTTCAAAGTTCACAATCAATTATAATTATAAAGATTTGTAAATTTAAAAAACAATTAATTAATGTAGATTTATCAAATATTAATGTCCAATTTTGTTAACTTGACACAACAGATCAATGTGAACTATGCATATTTATAAAAGGATGTCAAACTGTAGCTCGATTTTTTTGTGCCCTCTCTCGGAAGACGAATAAGCCCTACAGTATCGGTCTCCCGAGGTTCTGAATTTGATCTCACAAGTGCAATGTGAAATAGATAAACACCCAAGAGTCCCAATTCGACAAATCTTTTGAAAAATCAATTTTGAATCAAAAATGCCAAAAATGGACTGTTTTGCCAGATACAGAGTCATCACCTAAATATTTTTTGAGAAATTTAGGATACCAATGACTCGTGCCAAAGGCCACGTGTCCGTCATCACCAAGATTGTATTGGCTTGGGAAGTTAGGTACGAGGGGGGAAGGTCATGAATTGAGCACCCCCTGCTCGCCCGATCAAAAATCGGTCTCTACTGATCATGATATGAATCTTATTTACATTATATACTCTTATTTCGATTTATTAGGCTAGCATTACTATGTGATGTGCACACATACAAGTATAGACTAAATTGCAAGAATTTGAACATTTCGATTCATGTTTATTTTTTAAAAGAGTTTTGAATATGTATCACTTGAAAAAGTGATCGCATATAAACATTTGCTCAAATTATTCCAATTCAAGCAATTAACCTTTATCCACAGGCATTCAGGCAATTTATCACTTAAGCATTTAGCCTCTTGACAAGCATGCTAGACATGGCAACAATCACGCGCATACGATATGCTAAAGTGAGTAAAGGCTCACCTAGTACTCCAAGCCAAAAAGATGAAAGAGTTAGAACAATGCATAATCCTAACTATGCAATATGACTAATGCAACACATCCGATATGCAATCTAAATAAGCTCGGCTACTAGCATAGCATATGAATCAATTAAATAGCATGCGGTCTAAGCACGTATTCAAAGAAGTATTGAACTAACAATGCAGTTAGAATGATGAACTAAGCCTCGGTGCATGCAATACAAGTGGATGCAAGGTATGAAAGATGCTAAACAAAACATGATGCGCTAAACAAAACATGATGCCCTAAACTAACCAACATAAGCAGGTAAATAAAAGGTAGAAAGACGTGGGGTTGGAAGAACGTTATTACAACATTGCACCCTCACGTCGGAGGGTCCGAATGAACAAACTAGCTAACAAATTAAAGCTAAATTAATTAAGTAACTATTAAAACCCAAATGAATAATTTAGCTAAACTACTTGACTAATTATTACAACAAATTAATTAACTATTCTAGCTAACTAATTATTACAAAAAATAAAAATGAACTAATTATTTATATGAATACAACATGAAAAGGGTGCTAAGCTAGCTATTCTAATTACTCTGCCTCGGGAAACGAGGAATGCTCATGCATGCACGAACTTTCCACCCAAAAAAGCCACTATTTCTACTGCCTAATGCCTCTGTTGCATAGTAGAATACTTGCATTGATTTCCACCTTAGAACCAACTATATTCTTCTTCAAAAGTACACTGCTAGATTTTGCACTGGTGGCTGGCAGATGGCCTGCAGTCCACTGATGGTGGCCTGCCGGCCATCAATAGTAGCCTGCCGGCCACTGATGACTGGACTTTCCTGCTACAACAAAGAGCAAACAAAGCAGGAACATGGTATTCTCAAGGGTTTGTTTGCACAATTCACCACTCTTTATCATTTGAACAGCTCAAAGGCGTAGCAAGTTTGATTCACAACCACTAATGGATACAATTTCATTGCATGATGACTTATGAACCAAGTGTGCAATTTCAATTAATGTAACAAAATAAGACTCTCAAAACCACCTCCCTATCATGAGTGATCAAAGGGAGTAGTTGATATTGAATCTTGAACCGTTTTCATCACTAATGAGTATGAAACGACTCAAGACTCAAGGGTTCAATTAACGTCCGATTAAACCCATATCAAATTATTATCTTGCACCTTTTTATTCACCAATTTTATTATTCCATTTTAATTACCTCTCAATTCTTTAACCAATTAAGTCCACAAATGAATTTAAGTCCTCTAATGGAAAGAGGGCTCAAACCAAGTGTTGCATTAGACATAAAAGAGACATCATACCATTGGCAATGAACCCCCAAAGGGATTAAACCATTAAACATGACACCTCAATCTCATGCTTAAACAAACAAATAATTTGAAACCACTTTCAGAGCAAAGAAAAAGCCAAGAAAGAATAGAGGTTACTATAGCGATCCCGGTTGTCCCTTTACTGTTCTGTTGTATTCTGGACTCGGTTCCGTGAAGTTGGTAGTAGTATCTATCTTATTGCCGTCCTTTAATTCCACTTGATTGAGTTTTAGGATGTTTTGAGCAGGGTTGTTAAAGGTTGGTTAGTCCTTGGTTTCAATTCCTTGTTGTCCAGTTTTTAGGCGATCCGCTCGAGCGGGTCTTGCGCTCGAGCGGGGATTGCACACCTCCAGTATTTCGTGTTCCTGCAAAACTTCTGCAGATGTGATTTTTACGCTCGAGCGGGTTTGTTTACGCTCGAGCGGTAGCGCTCGAGCGGGTTTGTTGGCGTTCGAGCGGGTAGTACTTTCTGGGTATAAGTTCTGGGAGGGGGAAATCTACGCTCAAGCGGACTGGTTTTCGCGCTCGAGCGGAAGTGCTTTATCCTTGTGTCTTGGCGCTCGAGCAGGCCTTATTGCGCTCGAGCGTGTCCAAATTTTTGTTCTTGGCACTGGAGTGTTGTGTTCTCCGCTCGAGCGGGTCATGCGTATATGAGTTATCCGCTGGGTGATTTTAAATCACTTTTTACTTTCCTTTCTCTCTCCTACTTTTTCTAAAACCCATTTTGAGAGCTCCTCTCTCTAAAACCTTGGCTTCTCTCTAGGTATTGATCTAGTAGGAGTGATTTCCTCACCTTTGGCCTTTACAAAAAAGTTGTTGATCGTTGAGGGCTATCTTTTGATACGAGAAATTCGTGGGTTGGAGCATTTTTGTCTTCTTCACCTTATTGGTTGGGAGTCATCTTTGAGGTAGGGATTCCTACTCACTCATATAGTCTTTAACCTATATTTTTAGTTGTTTTGATAAAGTGTTGAATTTGGGAAATTTTGGGACTTAGGGTTTCAAAATGTGTTAAAGAGGGTTTTGTGATTTTGGGCTCATAATATGTATTTTGGGTTTCAAATGGAGTTATTGATGTTGGTTGTTGATTTTTAGACCATTGGGTCAATATTGAGAAATGGGGTAGAAAACCCTAATTTGGTTGAACGAATTAATTGGTATAATTAATTTGGGAAAATTTGTGGACTTATGGAATTGAGTTGGAAATAATGAAATTGGCTCATTATGTTGTGAAATGATGGAGTTGGATTTATAAATCGCTCACTTTTGAAAACATTGATATTTTATCTGTTGGAGCTATTATTATCTGTTTAGAAATAATTGCTTGGGCTACCGGTGGAGGGTAGTTTTGATTGTTGTAGACAATGCATGATGATTAGGCAAACTAAAACTAATCAATTGGATATGTCATAGAGTATGACGGTTGACAGAATACATTAACGTTATGTATTGATTGATTGATTGTGTATATGACCTTTGCGTATATATGCATTGTGTGTGTGGGAGGAGATATGGGATGTACTCCACGGTTTAGGGGAAGATAGGGAATGGACCTCTAAACCAGATGTTGTTTGGGAGGAGATAGGGGATGGACTCCACTGATACAGCTCATATGCTTGTCAGATAATGTGTTGATACAGCTCATATGCTTCTCATTGGAAGTGTTGATACAACTCATATGCTTGTCATTGGAAGTGTTGATATAGCTAATATGCATATCTGTTGAAATGTGGGTACAGCTTGTATGCTTACCTGTTGAGATGTTGATACAACTTGTATGTTTATCTATTGTGATAATGGGAAACGTTTAATATGAGTCACTGTCTTATATAAGTAGTTGGCCAGGTTCTGAGCCATTGATGTAAATTGTGAAATTGATAAGAAATGGAAACTGAAATGAAACATAAACGTAATGGTCATGAGATGGAAATGGGTTATGAATTGGTTTATGAAAATTGAACATTTATCAATTGCTAATGTCTTAGTTATTGCTCATACTGTGTTTAGCATATCTCTTCTGGGCGTTGGCTCACCCTTTATGGGACATTATTTTCAGGTACAGGTAGTATGCCACCTCCAAGGACATAGCTTGGGAGGCTAGAGGCGGACAAACTTTTGTTGTCTTATTTCCTTTTTGATGTATTACATGTAAATCCAAGCCTAGGGCTTAATGTGTAATTGAGTTAGTACTCCTTTTTCTTGTAACCAAGTGTTAACTTGGAAAGCTGTAAGCCCGTAGGGCATTTGCTTTTGTTGTTAACATGTAATACTTTTGTAAAGAAATACTCTGATGAATTGAAGAATGTGGATCTTATATGGATAAATGCATGTTTATATCGATGGGTTTAATGTTATTATTTTGAGGGAGTTACAACTTAGTATCAGAGCGTACCGGGTTCAAATACTTTGGGTACGTGGGAAGCGATTAGGATCACAATGGGTTTGTCTCGCTTGATAGAGACTTAGATGTAGTGTCATATGCTATATGCTTAATTGATAACATGCTTATGTGACTATGTGGGTATGGAATGTAGTTTCTAGGATGTTGATTGGATCCTTGGGTTTTTGGGAGTCTTGTTGGAAAGGCACTTGATCAATGTTGTTTCTAACCGGAACTCTAGTAACGCCTCGGGACTATCATTATCTGGAAATGAAATTCGTAAGTGCTTATGTGTTTATGTGCTTACGTGGAGTGAATTACAGTTGTCCATGCATTAAGATGCAAGTGTTATAGCTTCGGCACATTTGTGAATGTGCTAATAGTCTTGGTTACCTTTATTAGGATGTCAGGACGAGGGCGTGGTAGGCGTGGCAGGCATGGTAGGCAGGAGGTACCTCTACTGGATGACGTTCCGGCAGTGCAGGAGGGAGTTGGTCAGGCCAACGTGGCCGAGCCAGCGGGTCAGCAGGCTATGGGCGCCTTGGCCCGAGAGATAGCGGGAGCTTTGGGTATTCTCAGAGCTGAGAATCAGGTTGCTGAGGCAGGACCTTCTTTCTTGAAGAGGGAATTCTTCCGGTCTAATCCGGACGAGTTTGTTAGGGATCCAAAGGAGCCACTTAAGGCTGACGAGTGGTTGGAACAGATGGAGAAGACGTTCGAGATGCTTGGCATTGAGGACGGGGCTTTAAAGGTGACCTTGGCATCCTTCCAACTGAAGGGAGATGCGGGTCAATGGTGGAAGTACGAGAAGGGCAGTGTTGGTAGTGCATGGGAGGCGTTTGTGAATGCTTTCCAGGAGAAATTTTTATCTGCAGCTGCTAGGGAGAAGCTGAGAGCAGTTTTGCCAGCTTAGACAGCAGGGCTTGTCAGTAGCCGAGTTTGAGGCTACTTTTACTAGTCTGTCCAGGTTTGCACCTGAACTAGTGGCGTCCGAGGAACACCGTTGCTTTGAGTTTGAGCGGAAGTTGAGGCGAGGCCTCAAGCGGAGGGTTGGTGGATCTTTCATCCGAGAGTACAAACGTTTGGTGGATGCAGCTGCTCATATGGAGATTATGATGCAGGAGGAGGATGAGGGGCAGAGAGGCTCCAAGAGGAGCCATGATGGTTAGGGCGACGGCAGGAGACAGAGGGGTTCTAACCCTCAACAGTCTCAGGGTGGTGTGGCTAGGTCGACCTTTCCAGTGCCGAGTACGGGCTCTGGAAGAGGTAGTCAGGGAGGCTTGACTTGTTTTACGTGTGGCCAGATGGGTCACAAGTCTTCGGTTTGCCCGCAGAAGGGAGGGGGTCAGCGAGCTGCTTCTTCTTTAGCTAGACCTCAGGGCCAGAGTCAGGGCAGGGGCCAGACTTTGTCTTGCTATTAGTGTGGTCAGCCTGGGCACCTGAAGAGGTATTGCCCACAGTTGAGTGCTACTTCAGGAGCGTCTGGTTCTAGGCAGACGCAGAGTTATCAGCCAGCTCAATCTGTGCAGGCCTCGAGGGCCAATCCGGGAGCTTCGTCATCCCAATCAGTGCAGCAGTCTTTTGCTCCTAGAGGTGAGCAGGTGGATCAAGGGCCTACAGGGCGCGTGTATGCTGTTACCACGCAGGATCTAGTACCGGCTCCATCAGTAGTGAGAGGTACTTTTCTATTTTGCAACTCGGTTGCTAGTGTGTTGATTGACACGGGTGCATCTCATTCTTTTGTATCTGCTGCATTTGCATCTATTTTGGAATTTGAGTTGGCACAGTTAGCATCTCCTATTTGTGTGGTATCGCCTATTGGTGGTGAGTTGATCTTGAAACAAGGTGTTAGAGGTTGTGATATAGAGGTCGCCGACCATAGGCTTCCTTTTCCTTTTGTTGTCATGCCCATGAAGGGTTTTGATGTTATTTTGGGTATGGACTGGCTATCGTCATACCGGGTTATTATCGATTGCTACCGCCAGAGGGTCACATTATGTACCTTGAGCGGGGAGTGGTTCCATTTCTTGGGAGACCGGGTTGGTAGTGTTTTGCCACCGGGGTATGATTCGCGAGGGCGGAGTGAGCTTAGTGGTCTACTTGCTAGCTTTGAGAGTGGTGAGTGTAGTGAGACCCAGATTGTTTTACCGAGGGTGGTTTGTGAGTATTCGGATGTTTTTCCCGAGGATCTCGTTAGTTTGCCACCTCACCGAGAGATAGAGTTCTCTATTGATTTACGCCGATTTCTATGGCACCTTGCCGTTTTGCTCCAGCAGAGTTGGTTGAGTTGAAAGTTCAGCTCCAGGAATTGCTAGATAAGGGCTTTGTTCGCCCTAGTGTTTCACCGTGGAGAGCACCGGCCCTCTTTGCTAAAAAGAAAGATGGTGCCTTGAGATTGTGTATAGACTACCGGAAGTTGAATCGGACTACGGTCAAGAATAAGTACCCTATGCCCCGTATAGATGACCTGTTTGACCAGTTGAAGGGTTCCCGTTGTTTCTCTAAGATAGACTTGAGATCAGGTTACCACCAGTTAAGGGTCAGGGAGGAGGATATTCCTAAGACGGCATTCCGTACGCGGTATGGCCATTATGAGTTTCTGGTGATGCCATTCGGGCTTACCAATGCACCGGCAGTCTTTATGGACTTGATGAATCGGATCTTCCGGGAATTTTTGGATCGATTTGTAGTCGTTTTCGTGGACGACATTCTCATCTATTCACCTTCTGAGGAGGAGCACGAGGAACACTTGAGAGTGGTGCTTGAGTTGCTTAGAGCCCATAGGCTGTATGCCAAGTTTGGGAAGTGTGAGTTCTGGCTAAGGGAAGTCAAATTCTTAGGCCACGTGGTATCCGAGAAAGGGGTGTCCGTTGATACATCCAAGGTTGAGGCAGTGCAAGATTGGGCACAGCCTAAGAGTGTGTTTGAGATCTGCAGTTTTCTGGGATTAGCTGGGTACTACCGTCGGTTTGTGAAGGATTTCTCCAGGCTAGCTTCGCCGTTGACTAGATTGACGCGGAAAGGGGTCAAGTTCGTATGGAGTGAGACTTGTGAAAAGTCGTTCCAAGAGTTGAAGGTTAGATTGACCACCGCTCCGGTTTTGATTATTCCGGAGAGAGGGTCGGGTTACACGGTCTATTGTGATGCCTCACGAGAGGGTTTGGGTTGTGTGTTGATGCAAGAAAGGAAGGTGGTAGCTTATGGCTCACGTCAGTTGAAAATCCACGAGAAGAATTACCCTACGCACGACCTAGAGTTAGCAGCAGTGATCTTTGCCTTGAAGATTTGGAGGCACTACCTTTAGGGTGAGAGGTTCGAGGTGTTCTCGGACCACAAGAGTTTGAAGTACCTGTTTACACAGAGGGACTTGAATTTGAGGCAGAGGAGATGGATGGAGTTCATTGAGGACTATGATTTTTAGTTGCACTATCACCCGGGAAAGGCCAATGTTGTGGCCGATGCCCTTAGTAGGAAATCCATTAGTGATATAGCCTGTATTGCCATCCGGGAATGGGGGATGTTGGGTGTACTCGGCGAGTTTGATTTGCATCTGAGCGAATCTGTTGAGTCAGCCTACACTTGTGACTCGAGTGTTAGAGGCACAGAGAGGTGACCTTGAAGTAGAGTCATTCCGAGAGAAGATCTCCAGTGGGAAAGGTGAGAAGGGTTTGACAGTGTATCCCGACCAGAGTGTGAGATACCGAGACCGTTTGTTTGTGCCGGAGTCTTGCCGAGAGGAAGTACTCCGAGAGTTCCATCATTCACGCCTTGCGGTGCATCCGGGAGGCACTAAGATGTATCAGGATTTGGGTCACCAGTTTTGGTGGCGGGGTATGAAGAGAGATGTGGCAGCTTTCGTGTCTAAGTGCCATACTTGCCAGTAAGTGAAGGCCGAGCATCAGAGGCCAGCGGGTTTGTTGCAACCCTTGCCTATTGCCAAGTGGAAGTGGGAGCATGTCACTATGGACTTCGTTGTAGGTCTACCGAGGACTCAGCGGGGTAGTGATGCTATTTGGGTGGTTGTAGACCGGTTGACTAAGGCGGCGCACTTCATTCCCTTGCGCGTGAGAGATTTGGTAGATCATCTCGCCGACTTGTATATTCGGGACATAGTGAGATTGCACGGGGTCCCAGTGACGATCGTCTCAGAAAGAGATCCTCGTTTTACTGCTAGGTTGTGGCAGAGTTTGCAGAGTGCCTTGGGCACTAAGTTGACCTTTAATACGGCTTATCATCCTCAGACTGACGGGCAGTCCGAGCGTACTATTCAGATCCTTGAGGATATGCTTCGAGGTTGTGTCCTTGACTTTAATGGGATGTGGGAGAGGCACTTACCATTGGTGGAGTTTGCCTACAACAATAGCTTTCAGTCTAGTATCGGTATGGCACCGTTTGAAGCCTTGTATGGCCGACCGTGTAGCTCTCCAGTGTGTTGGGCCGAGGTGGGTGATGCACCTTTGTTGGGTCCGGAGTTGGTTAGGGAGATGACGGAGAAAGTTGAGCTTATCCGTAGGAGGCTTGTTACAGCCCAGAGTCGCCAAAAGAGTTATGCCGACCGTAGGAGGAGGCCTTTGGCGTTTGAGGTAGGTGATCATGTCTTCTTGAAAATATCACCTAGGCGAGGTTTGATGAGGTTCGGGAAGAGTGGGAAGTTATCCCCTCGGTTTATTGGTCATTTTGAGATCCTTGAGAGGATTGGCGAGGTTGCCTATCGTTTAGCCTTGCCGCCGCAGTTGTCCGGAGTGCATGACGTGTTTCATGTGAGTATGCTTCGGAAGTATGAGCCGAATCCGTCCCACGTGTTAGATTGGACCGATTTAGAGGTAGATGAAGATGCCTCGTACGAGGAGAGACCGGTGTGGGTCTTGGATAGGCGGGATCAAGTCCTGCGTGGCAAGACCATCCCTTTGGTAAAGGTTTTGTGGAAACATCACAGAGTGAAGGAAGCCACTTGGGAACGTGAGTTGGAGGTCCGCGAGAATTATCTGGACTTGTTTGTTGACGTGTAATCTTGTATTTGAATTTTGTAAGGTTGTTGGACTTAAGAGCTTTATATATGTCTTAAGTTGTAAAACATTGGTAATGTTTTGGTTTAATGGAAGTATGTTGTAGAACTTACCTTGATATGGGAGTTGATTATGATATTGCATATGTTGGCTATATTGTAGAATTGGAGTTGTATCATGTATATTGATTATGATATGAACTGTGAACCATGTATGTTGGAAATGGTTGGAAATGGAAAAAAATTGCATGTTGATAATGCACTTGTAATATATGTTGTGAAATGCCTCTTGAAAAGAGATGGAATTGACCGGTAATGGGTCGAAATGTTTAATATTATGTCGTAATATTGTTGAGAATAGAGAAAACCTGATTTTTTGGAAAAACTTGTGTTTAATTTCGGGGACGAAATTCTTTAAGGGGGGGAGGTTATAGCGATCCCGGTTGTCCCTTTACTGTTCTGTTGTATTCTGGACTCGGTTCCGTGAAGTTGGTAGTAGTATCTATCTTGTTGCCGTCCTTTAATTCCCTTTGATTGAGTTTTAGGATGTTTTGAGCAGGGTTGTTACAGGTTGGTTAGGCCTTGGTTTCAATTCCTTGTTGTCCAATTTTTAGGCGATCCGCTCGAGCGGGTCTTCTTGGCTCGAGCGGGGATTGCACACCTCCAGTATTTCGTGTTCCTGCAAAACTTCTGCAGATGTGATTTTTACGCTCGAGCGGGTTTGTTTACGCTAAAGCGGGTTTGTTGCCGCTTGAGCGGGTAGTACTTTCTGGGTATAAGTTCTGGGAGGGGGAAATTTACGCTCGAGCGGACTGGTTTTCGCGCTCGAGCGGAACTTCTTTATCCTTGTGTCTTGGCGCTCGAGCAAGCCTTATTGCACTCGAGCGTGTCCAAATTTTTGTTCTTGGCGCTCGAGCGTTGTGTTCTCCGCTCGAGCGGGTCATGCGTATATGAGTTATCCGCTGGGTGATTTTAAATCACTTTTTACTTTCCTTTTTCTCTCCTACTTTTTCTAAAACCCATTTTGAGAGCTCCTCTCTCTAAAACCTTGACTTCTCTCTAGGTATTGATCTAGTAGGAGTGATTTCCTCACCTTTGGCCTCTACAAAAAAGTTGTTGATCGTCGAGGGCTATCTTTTGATCCGAGAAATTCGTGGGTTGGAGCATTTTCGTCTTCTTCACCTTCTTAGTTGGGAGTCATCTTTGAGGTAGGGATTCCTACTCACTCTTATGGTCTTTAACCTAGATTTTTAGTTGTTCTGATAAAGTGTTGAATTTGGGAAATTTTAGGACTCAGAGTTTCAAAATGTGTTAAAGAGGGTTTTGTGATTTTAGGCTCATAATATGTATTTTGGGTTTCAAATGGTGTTATTGATGTTGGTTGTTGATTTTTAGACCATTGGGTCAACATTGAAAAATGGGGTAGAAAACCCTAATTTGGTTGAATAAATTAATTGGTATAATTAATTTGGGAAAATTTGTGGACTTATGGAATTGAGTTGGAAATAATGAAATTGGCTCATTATGTTGTGAAATGATGGAGTTGGATTTATAAATCGCTCACTTTTGAAAACATTGATATTTTATCTGTTGGAGCTATTAGTATCTGTTTATAAATAATTGCTTGGGATACCGGTGGAGGGTAGTTTTGATTGTTGTAGACAATGCATGATGATCAGGCAAACTAAAACTAATCAATTGGATACGTCATAGAGTATGACGGTTGACAGAATACATTAACATTATGTATTGATTGATTGATTGTGTATATGACCTTTGTGTATATATGTATTGTGTGTGTGGGAGGAGATAGGGGATGTACTCCACGGTTTAGGGGAAGATAGGGGATGGACCTCTAAACCGGATGTTGTTTGGGAGGAGATAGGGGATGGACTCCACTGATACAGCTCATATGCTTGTCATTGGAAGTGTTGATATAGCTAATATGAATATCTGTTGAAATGTGGGTACAACTTGTATGCTTACCTGTTGAGATGTTGATACAACTTGTATGTTTAGCTATTGTGATAATGGGAAACGTTTAGTATGAGTCACTGTCTTATATAAGTAGTTGGCCAGGTTCTGAGCCATTGATGTAAATTGTGAAATTGATAAGAAATGGAAACTGAAATGAAACATGAACGTAATGGTTATGAGATGGAAATGGGTTATGAATTGGTTTATGAAAATTGAGCATTTATCAATTGCTAATGTCTTAGTTATTGCTCATACTGTGTTTCGCATATCTCTTCTGGGCGTTGGCTCACCCTTTATGGGACATTATTTTCAGGTACAGGTAGTATGCCACCTCCAAGGACATAGCTTGGGAGGCTAGAGGCGGACAGACTTTTGTTGTCTTATTTCCTTTTTGATGTATTACATGTAAATCCAAGCCTAGGGCTTAATGTGTAATTGAGTTAGTACTTCTTTTTCTTGTAACCAAGTGTTAACTTGGAAAGCTGTAAGCCCGTAGGGCATTTGCTTTTGTTGTTAACATGTAATACTTTTGTAAAGAAATACTCTGATGAATTGAAGAATGTGGATCTTATATAGATAAATGCATGTTTATATCGATGGGTTTAATGTTATTATTTTGAGGGCGTTACAGTTACAGAGGTGATTAAAGGTGAGAACAAGAAAGAAAAGCACTAAATAAATGCAATCAACTAAAATAAGGTGGTGTCTACGGCCAAAAACACCAAACTTATGAAGACAATTACACTACAAGCATGCGATGCAAGGCTCACATGCAATGAACACTTAAAAATAATGCTAAATAAGTCCTAAAACATGCTGCAATTAAGGCAAAAATAGCTAAAATAAGAAGTTAAAACATAGAGCTATGTAAGCTAGTAAACAAGATACAAGGAGGAAAGACTAACCCCTCTAATTTTGGACTTCAAAAAGTGTTTTTAGCCACTGAAATAATTTTGAAATTTAGTATTTAAAATCTCAAAAAAAGGTGACAACAAGGTGGGAAACACAAGGGTGAAAGCCTTGGAAGCTAGGTAGAAGAAATAGTGAGCCACCCCTTCACCCTTATTGGCCTTAAACCACAAGTTTTAGCCCAAAATTTTAGAGTTAGACAGTCCAAAAATAGCTCAAAAATAGTACAAAATTGTGCTGGAATGAAGACAAAAGTAGCTAAAACAATAAGCTACAACATAGAGCAATTTAAGCTAGTAAACAAACCAAAGGAGGGGTGGCTAACCCCTCCATTTTTGGGACTTCAAAACCACTTTTTTAGCCTTCGAAAACCTCTAAAAATCAGTAGTAAAAAGCTCAAAAAAAGTTGATGAAGAGATGGAAAACACAAGTGTAAAGGCCTAGAGAACAAGGTTTAAAGAATGGTGATTAACCATTCTACCTTTAATAGCCTTAAACCACAAGCTTCAGCCCATAAAAATAGTTGAAAAAAAAACAGATCAAAATTAGCAAGAAAGGATAGAAAAGAAGTAGTGCGAAGGAGCTAGTAGTTATACCTCTTGAAGATGAATAACACTTTTGTTCACAAACCAACAAGGTCTCACTCTCAAGGGCTGAAATTTGGACTCAATATTCTCAGCAAGAAGAGCTCCAATATTGGTTTAGGAAGTGTTTGGGTAAGGGGTGTGTGTTGCAAGATAAAGATAGAGAGAGAATTTCAAGAATTGGAACTTTTAGAATCTTTTTCAACCTTAAACCATGAGGGAAGGCCTGCTATATATAGAAAAATAGCCCCTCAGGTCGAAAATATCATGCCTGGAACAACTGGAGCTTTTGGGGGACAGCTGGCCAAAAATATCTATGTTTTTCACCAGTGGCCAGCAGGCCAAAAGTGTGAATTGCCGGCCACAAAAATTTGCTTCCAGGTCCGACTTCAAACGGGTATATCTCTTTCATCCAGACTCGGTTTTAGGTCATTCTTGAATCTAAATTGAAGCCCCGGAAGTTTACTTTCCAATGGTGGCAGCCTCAAACTAAATTCTAAGTATGCAAAGAGATATGCCTATTTTAGTGAAGGTTGCTCATTTTTATCCTAACCGAATTGATGCCTAAATTCAAACGGCCATATCTCCCTTATCCGAACTCGGCTTTAGAAGATTCTTGAGTCTAAATTGAAGACCCAGAAGTCCAATTTCCAATAGTGGTGGCCTCACAACTAAAGTCTAAGTGTACAAATAGATAGGTCTGATTTAGTGAAGGCTGCTCAGTTCTCCCTTAACAGTTTGATACCCAACTTCTTCCCCAACTAGTTTTCTTCCCTCTCCTCCAATTTTCTTTAACTCCAAACCTATAAATAAGATGTTTTAAAGATTTTTCAAAGAGTTCACCTCTTTTCCATTTATTTCCACTTTGTCCTTTCTCGGTTTATCGAAAAGTGCAACTTTTAAACGAAATGCGAGCCTCAGAATGTCGTAGAAACATTTGGAAAAATATTTTGAAAGAGAGGGTTTTAAGGTCTAAAATAGTCTGGGCCAAAAATGGGGTGTAAGGTTGGGATTTAGAAGCCTTTCTTGCTGAAAAAATCGAACGTTTGTATAGCATAACTTTCATCATCGAGTGATCAACTTGAGGCTAGTAAGTCTTAAGGGCAGTCAAAAATAGGGTGTCTACACAAACCATCTGTATACTATGATATCAAATCATGCTAGTGGGATAGTTTTATTTCCACACACCATTTACTCTACAGGGGCTGGCTCCCTTATTATTGACAATACAACTACTTGCTAACACTCAATTAGTAGCTCTGGCACATCACTTTTCAAAGTAAATGACCAACTTAGCTCGTGTATGAAAGGAAGATGATCCACTCCTCATTTCCATTATTCAAACCCGATGAGGCTCGATGGGACACAATCAATGATAATTATAAAGATTTGCAAATTTAAAAATAATTTTTAATTGAAATTTACAAATATTAATCTCCAATTTTGTTAACTTGACGCAATGGATCAATGTGAACTTCACATATTTATGAAAGGATATCAAACCATCTATGCGCGTCTTATCAAACTAAGTTAGTGGGGAGACTCTATTTGCACATACCATTTACTCTTTGTATACTTAATGAATAAATTTTATGTTACAATTTTACCACTAAATAAAATTACTAATATAGACATAAATATACATATCCCACTCCAAATTTAAATTTTCTCAATAGACATCCTTATAATTAAGAAATTCATACCACACATCCATTATAAGTGTAACATTAAACCCTAGTTCTATTCTCCATTGTTTCTCACTCAACTTTTCAAAGTTCAAATCTATCAAAACCTTTCATCTTTCAAATCTATTGTCACTCAAACCTCTCATTAGTTTAATATTTGAGTTCTTCATGATCGTTATGGAAGATTTGAAAATGAAAATTCAGATTTTAAGAAGAACATTGTTCACAACAAAACTCACAATAAAAATGTAAGACTGTGTTCGAACAAGCTTCTAAAACATGATTCCACCCCTTCTCCTGAACCTTTCTGTTTGGATAAAGAGGTCCAAAATTAATTCCACCACAGTTTTCAAAACACACTTCTGTTTCACGTTTGGCAATAGTTTGCAAGTCAAAACTCTCATATGTTTGTACATATGCTCAGATTCGTCTTCTCCATTCTAAAAGTTCACGTACCAAAGAAGAGCAAAGCTGATGCTTCACGGGTGAACTACAGCTCTGAAATTACTTCCTCATCTCTTTGAACGAATCTCTGACCTTTAAATCCAAACAATGCCTATGAACCGACTCTCCTCCACCCATAAATTGGCATCGACGAGCTTCCACAAATCAAGTGACGGTCAGTTTGTGCATTGTGTTCGATTCACCCCCTGAGCAATGAAACAATGACAACGAAGAGGTGTAATGTACATAAATATATACGGGTTTTGCAACTGATTGATTATGTGCTTACTTTCAAAATGTGTCTGTTGTAGGTCAAACTTGTGAAGCCTTTTCTCAAATCAGAGGACGACCGAAGCAACGTAGATCAATTAGCTATACTCACTTCGTTACCGGTGACAATTATTCAACTCCTGCTCCTGTTGTATGTATCTCCTTCAGTCGATTTGTTGTGGAATAGCTGAGAAGTGTAATGGGTTAGCTCTGATCTGGGCAAAAATTGGCTGAGCCGGTTGTCCACCAAGACTTCTGGCCGGTCAAGCGCCACTTGTTTTCCTTCAGCTGCTTCTTGTTCTGCTTTTGGTTTTTTCTTCTGCTTTCTTACAAGAATGTTTAAATTGCGATTTCTCAGCACTCTTGAAGTTTTGTTGTCATTAATCATCAATTATCATATTTAAATTTCTATTTCCCAGCACAGTTTTGTTGTGATTAATCTTTATTATTCATATTTCATATGATTTTTTTGCCTTTCTAGTGGTGATCAGGTTCAATGGAAACAAATGGAGTGTGTTTGGTTTGTGTTTGTAGACTAGTTTTTGAGATAAAAAGTACGAAAATTTGTTTGGTTTTCCTTTTTTCAGAAATGGTTTTAGAAAATTATTTTGGGGAGAGAGTTTTAAAAAAAATGATTGATTTGATGTGTATGAGAGAGAGAGTGAGTGATTTTGGAAAGTAGGTAACCAAACAAAATTTTGAAATTTTTTTTGGAAAAATTTGTTTGGTTTAATTACTCTTGAAAATTTGTTTGTAGAGAATTTTTTCCAAAACTTTTTTTTGAAAAATAAACCAAACCAAACAAGGCCATGATATTTTAAGAGTTATGGAGAAGTTGCACAAGGTGTTCTAGTTTTCAATTTCTTGCCTAGGCTTAGTTTAATATAAATTCTGTGTTAGACGGATACCAATAATTCAGATGATAATCAAGACACAAAAACGTGGAGCTCCAGAATTGAGTTACGGCTTATTAACATGTTGAGAGATGAGGTACAAAAAAAACCAATCAAAAGACCATAGTACCATCTGGGCACCGAGGCATCAGGCCCATTTTGCAACAGAGTTGCAAAATACGTGTGGGTTCGGATACATACCAAAACAGGTCAGCCGAAAATATCAGCGACTCAAAGCTGATTACTTAACTTTCAAGCAGCTTCAGGCACAGACTGGTCTTGGATGGGATCCGATTGTAGGCACGGTTATTGCACCTAATGAATTTTGAGATTAGGTATCGTATTAACCTATTCCCTATTCCTTACATTTATTTGTAAAATGTTGTCACACGTACCCTATGCTTATGTTCATATTTTCTAATTGGAGGTAGGCATCAAAAAATGTAAAGAAATTCAGGACTAAAGAATTTGAGTATTTCCACGAAATGGCCGACATTGTTGAACACTACTGTGCGACAGGGGGCCTTAGCTCGTGCATCCACACAAGGGGCCCCTGACTCTAATAAAGATGACGATATGCTTAACAAATTTTGGTCACCTGGAACTAGAGGTAGCAATGCGGCTGATGTCATTCCTGTTGATTTGTGTGGAGATGAGTACATGGAAACAAGGTAAAGGCAAAAGTAAGAGGAGGGGCAATAGCTAGAGTGACAGTGGTCATTCTAAAAAGTCACGGTCAAGTGGCTTTGATGATGTTTGCGCGGCTTTCATTGTCTATGTATTGGCAAAGACGAAAGAGTCCCATGCATGATCAAAAGACACGACGGCTGTAAGCGCAGGTGGTAATGACTATTCCCTTGATGCATGTCAAGATGCCCTACTTCAGCTGGGAGACATACCACTAGTGCAGTATGTTAAGGCATTGACACTATTCAAAGATAAAAATTGGCGGAGGTTTTTTATGCGCACTCCTGCGCATATGAGCCTATCAATGATCCTAGCTTTGTAGTGAACTGTGAAGCTATGTCTTTAGTGGGGTTCGCGGTTTTCTCAATGGTTGTAAAACATGCTTTTATGATTAGTCTTTTTTTTCTTTTTCTTTTTCTTTTTCTTTTTCTGTTTCATTCATGTCTTCTGATGTTTTTTTCCTTTTTAATTCATGTTAATGTTTTCTACTTCTATCATCCTCTTGTCAGGAGAAAAACACTGCATCTAATGACTCATCTCCCATTTATTTCTATCCAGGTTCTATTTATACCTATCTGGTTTTTTCAATGTTTTGTACTTCTGTCCCATTATTTCCCATTCAAATTTCTACCTATCTTGTTTTCTGTATCAGCATGTTAAACAAGAGGAACAAATGTTAACATGTATACATTGAATGTATATTTCAATTAAAATCAATACTTAAATGACTAAGGCCAACTAATTAATTATAGAGGCTAATTTCATATTCATTAATAATGACATTACTTATCCTTTTTGTAATAAGTCAGAATAATTGTGCTTCTATTGTTATGTAACCAAAACACAATGTCACATCATACAATGCAATGGTAAGCTCATCAGAGAAGGATGAGGTTATGGAAGATTTTATGGACTTCTTGGTGATTGCTTCTATGAATGAACATATCAATGCGTCAACCACAAGACGATCGCAGCGAACTTGTCCATTCAAAAGTGATGATTACATCTTCAGTTTATTAAGTGGACATCCTAAAACAATGATGGACATCATGCGAATGGATGCCCTAACCTTCATTTCATTGAAAGACGCATTACTTCAAAATGGCCTTGTCAACATTGAAGAGATGCATATCAGTGTGGAGGTATAGCTTGCCATTTTCTTATATACATGCACACAAAATGACCGACAGAGGCTACCGACCGATAGATTTCAGCACTCCACTGAAACAATTTGTCGGCACATTAAAATCATTATGCGGGCCCTATGCAAGCTTGCATCAATGGTTATCAAACCACAGAACCATTGGGAAATACCGGCAAAAATTTTCAATGATAGGAGGTTTTACCTTTGGTTCAAGGTATGACTAAATTTTTGACTAGCAAATTTGCAATGCCGGTAACGAATAAATTTGATTGTTATTTTTCCAAAGTCAAATCTATGTTTGAGATGCGTTTGACGGAAAACTTCTAATATGATGTAGGATTGTGTCGGTGCTTTCGATGGCACATTGGTGGACGCATGGGTCCCTGCCTCAAGACAGAACACATTCCGCGGTCGCAAAGCCACGGTACCATAAAATGTAGTCACATCTTGCGACTTCAACATCTTGTTCACATTTATCAATTCTGGATAGGAAGGTAGCACCCACGACAATGCAATTTTAGTTGACTCACTTACAAGAGTTGATGTATATTTCCCATACCCACCTCATGGTCAGTATTACAAAATAAGATTCTATATTTTGCTTGTACAATTTTTGTGTACATTATTTGACGGCCCGTTACAAACATTATTCACATGTAGGCAAGTATTATTTAGTGGATGCCGGGTTCACCAATATGCCAGGATTTCTTGCCCCATTTCATTCACAACGCTATCATTTGCAAGAGTTCTATAGCCGTCATTATTCTGGACCCAAGGAATGTTTAACCACCGACTTTTATCATTACGGAATGTCATAGAAAGAACATTTTGGGTACTGAAGAAATGGTTTCCAATTTTGCGGTCCATACCTAATTACAAGTCAACACGACAAGGACCCCTCGTCATTCCATGTTGTGTAGTGCACAATTGGATCCGTTTGCATGCAGCTATGGACCCATTCTTCATGGAAGTTGATAATGAAATGGTGGCTGAAGCGGCTGCAGACGTGTTTGATGGAGGCCAAGTTGAGTATGTGGACATGTCACAACATGGGTTGACATACCAATCAAATTTGAGGAACGCAATTGCAAATGCTATGTGGATAAATCATGTTGGTCATGGGTAGATATGTGATGTCAACAAATAATGTGAAGATTTGTTTGTTATGAGTTGTATGTATATACTATTTATGTTATTTGTAATGTGTGAACTGCAATTGATCAAATGTGTCGCCAACCAAATTTTGTAATGCGTGTTTTTTGACAAATACTTCTCCATTTTTGAAGAGTTCCTAATGAAAAAATTGACTAAAATTGGAGATGCCTAAACCATTTATTACTGTAAACATTAAATTCATTTACAGTAAAAAATTGTGAATTTTTTTGATTAATTTTGACATTTTTAGTAAATTATTTGGATATTTTCAAAAAAAAAAAAGAACTTTTTGAATTCATCTACCCTGAGAAAAAAATATCCAACATAAACTACTAATGAGTTTAATAGTTAAAATTAATTCAAATTAAATTTCATTGAAAATAAATTTTCATAAAATTATAGTTAAAAATAATTTTTTGTGACGATTTTTTGCATATGTCGTTAATTATTAACAATTAGTGACTTTTTTTTGGTACGATTTTTTTAGAAATTATCGTTCAGACTTACAACTACAGACATATTTTTGTATAATGAAATATTCAAACTACCGTTGAAAGTTAAACATGTGAAATACATTTTTGTTGTGCACAAATAACATAACAAGAATTACATATAAAAAAAAATGAATGAAAACAAAATTTCAAATATAATGCAAAATTATTTGTTTAATTGTACATAAAATTTTATGTTTATTGATTCAATACCAATTCAACAAACTTTTTAAATACATACAAATTCATCAACATTAAATTCGAAATATCTGATGTAGAAAAAATATTTATTAAATATGAATAACACAGAAATAGTGCATACTATTTACCAAATTCTGTATTTTTTTTTAACAAGTTCTGTAATGCACTTATGAATGTTTTTTTTAATCAAATTGTGTTACCCACGTAGAAATATTTTTTTATTAAATATTTTAAGTCACAATTTTTTTATATTAATAATGAAGAACATACAAATAGTACATACTAAAAAACAAATTTTGTAGTTTTTTAACAAATTCTGTAACCCACATACAAATTTTTAATTTTTTTCAAACTCTGTAACCCATTAAATACAAATGTTTGTTTATAAAATATTTTTAATTCAAAAATTGTTTTTTTTTTTAATGTAAATAGTGTATTGCTAAGTTGTGTCAGATTCAACGCATCAGTGTCACATGGGAATGGGGTATGGCTAGCTGAGAGAGAGAGAGAGAGAGTGAAACTGAGGCAGTGCAATGGGATGGGCCCATTGCACTTTTAACTTATTGTATATTATATTTATTATTTACATATATATATATATATATATATTAACACATATCTTAACACACATCATAACATATCAATTGTATCACCATTTCACGTACTATTCACTCACTAAATTATCACTATTTTGTCATATACCACAATATAACAAACATTTTTAACACATCTATTATGAATGCATATGCAAGCTTCACCAACCCCACAGGAAATTGTATGTAATGAGGTCAAACTTCATTAATTATAAAAAATAAATTAAATTAAATTAAAAAAATGTGCTTACATCCATGATTAAAAAAAAAAAAAATTAGGCAGGAAACTGTGCAAGTACATCAGTAAAAAAGGTAGTTAGTTTGTAAATAAAAAAACGTAGTACAACAAACACAACAATTAAAAAAATAGTAAGTACGAGTACATCTTCAAAACAAGAAAATATCACAGATTAAGAAACTCATCTAAGTGCTCATCCAAACACGTCAAACGTCATTGTCAAGTGGTGGTGGTGGAGGTGGAGGGAAGTAGTGATGGTAGAGCTGGCTGACTTGATGGTCAATTTGATCTAAACAATTGCTTGTCACTTCATGATGTGTTTCAGTGTCCACACAAAACTCACCAAATTGTACAATTAGTGAGTTATGAGCGGCGACAAATGCATCAAACTGATTACCCAATGCATCGAACTGATTACCCAATGTATTGAACTGATTAGCCATTTGGTATTCCCATTAAACGTACTGATTGTATCGTTCTTGTTCAATCGCCAAATAATCAATCCAGTATTGAGGTTGTTCATTTTGTGGAATGGCATTGTCATTGGGGTCTTCGAAAGCATCATTTATTAGTGCATTTACCACATTCAGAGATCCCAATAAGTTTTCAGCACCACCAGCTCGGGTAAGTGTGTACTCTAAAATCAGTGAAATGATTTTTGTTGCTACTTCACTTACAAGTCTGACATGAAAAACTTTGAAAATTTTGGTTAACAAAGCTCTAAAAACTAGTGTCCGGCCACTGATATTACCAAGATTTGCAACCACTATTTCCTTTAGTAATATGTAGCATAAATCCAATTTATGTCCAACTTCAAAACCATATAACAAATAAGCATTATAAATTGGAACAACATCAAAATGTTCTTTTTTTGGAGTGACATTTTCGACTATCCATCGATGAAGAATCGAAGGTGGGGTTTCAAATATTTTTCTTGTAAATTATTGTCGGTAAATCGCCTATCACAAATTGTAGTATAAACTTCACTTATATCACCAACAATGTTAACTACGTCAGACTCACTTTGAAAATGGATTTGCGTATCCCCTGGTTGAACTCCAATAATTTGTGCCAAAGTTTGACTGTTCAATGTGATTATTTTACCTTTAACATAAGATGTAAGACTATTGTCTCCAACTTCTCCCTCAGTAGGTCTCAACTAAACATAAAATAAATACACAAGACGTGGATATACCTTTTGTGGTAAATTGATTAAAGGTAGCCACCTTATCGTCTCAAGTTTGTCAATCAATGGAGGATTACATTGAGAAGAAAGATTTACCTTTCTCCCAGTAACAATTGGTCAGTTGCAAAAATGTTGAAAAGCTTGTTCATGGTTGTATGTGAGAAAATCAATAGTTGGATAAGCCTGTTGTTGTTGTTGTTGGCCTGGTGGAGGGTTAGAGGTTTCGCCATGTTCTGGTAAGACTCTTTTTGTTCTCGGCATGACTTATGAAGGTAAGCAAAAGGATAGCAAAATATGTGAAAGGTTTCGGCTGCTACTGTGAGGAAATGGTGTGCCAAAGGTAAGCAACAGGATAGCCAAAGTGAACCCTCGGGTTGAGCCTTGCTGGAAGCTGGGAGCATGTGCAGCCAGTTGACCGGCCGGATGACCCCCCCCCGTTGACCGCCTGGTCGACCGGTTCGGTGAAGATTTTGGCTGCTGCTTGTGTAACTCTGAAATTGTGAAGCTCTGATGTTGTGAACCTCTGATCAAAGCTCTTCCGCTCTTCTTTTACATAGATATGAGTTGTAAATATATAGACTGAATTTGTGAAATTCATTGTAGAATGTGGTGGATTGAATTTGAATTCGAGTGCTGTTGTGAAGCTTTGAAATTGATGCAAGCTTTTCCTTTCTTGTCTTGTTTTGCACGATCAAGATTTGTAAATATGTAGACTAAATTTGGGAAATTAATTGAGGTAGGTGGTGGACTGAATTTGTGAAATTAATTGAGGTAGGTGGTGGAGGAAGTGGTTGTATATTTCAGGTTAGTGGTAGTTGTATTGATACTATTTGAATAATGAAGGTAAATGTAGATGGTGAAGAAGTTGCTGAAAGTTGTGAAGTAATGAAGTTGTTGGATGTGCTCACTGATATAAAGGCCATGTTTGGGAAGGCAGGCCATGACGCCATTGTAGCCTTAGTCAAACAAATGGCCAAAAAGATCTGTAGCTGAGTTTTTTTTACTTATTTATTTTTATTTTTATTTTTATTTTTATCAAAAACTGACCAACTGATGTTTTGCAGAAAAGTCATGGCTCTGCAGAACCTATGTGAAATTATGATTTTGCCCTTTAAATTTTTGACTAACAAACCAACTTAGCATTCCAAAACACAAGGGCAATTTAGTCATTTCAATGCCAAACACATCAATCAACAGGCACAGTAATATAGATGAGGACGGTACAGAAATTCACAAGTGAGGCACAATAACATAGATGAGGACGATATAAAGGTTCATGGATTTTCCACGAAAATGATGAAATTTAACAAATGAAAAAATTTCAATAATATTGAATTATGTGCGGTAAACTGTCTAGATATTAATCAAATGATATTTTAATTTTTGTTTGACTCCCAATGTATATAATATTGATAAATTTTGTGGCCATTTATTTGAAAATAACAATATAATAACTAGCAAATGATTAATGATAGTAATTATTAAAAATAAAAAAATATTTGAACTGAAAATTACTAGAAAAAACATAATTCGAACCAAATATACAATCATAAGTTCAATATGATCAGCAATTGAATATTTATAATGACCTTCAAATTATTTTGTTTATAATATTTTCAATACAAAAATTTTGTATTGAAAATTTTTGTTAATAATTAATTTTTTGAGTTGAATTTGAAAAAAATTTGGGTATGACTGCTATTTTTTGTTAATCATTAATTTTCTCAATTGAATTTTAAAAAGAGTTTGGTTAAGAGTGTTTTTTTTTTGGTTAATAATTAATTTTTTGAATTGAATTTTAAAAAGAGTTTGGTTATGACTGCTGATCAAAAATTGCAATAGAGTTTTGAGTTGTGTGTTTGATTATGAGTTATAGCTTTTTGAATTAAGTTTTGAAAACTCCTTTCAAAACTCATAACCAATTTTTTTTTTATTTATTTCTCATATCACATCAAACTTTCAAAACTCAATTCAACACTCAAATCAAAACTCAATTCAACACTCTTTTCAAAAATCATAACCAAACAAATTTTCTACACTCAAATCATAATTCCAAAACTCACAAACTCAAAATACAACTCTATTCTCAAATCATATTCTAAAACTCTATCAAACGCAACCTAAGTTTTTGTGTGTAAAATCACCCCTTTTTTTTCCCGATGCGATCCATTCAGTAAACTAGCATCAAACCAAATGAGATAGTTCGATAACTTCTAAATATCGTTAAATATCAACAATTAGTTCGAATATATAATTAAAGTTCAACAGACAACTTTCGAACCATTCGCAATATTTCAAAAACTTGTCTAAAATAAAATAAAAAAACCAACTTCATAAGTTATCTAAATTCAAAAATTTCCCTAGAATTAAAAAATAAAATCGGCATCATATATAAGTACCTTCTCAAGTTCAGGTTCAAACAAATGAAAATGGTTAGGCAAATTTCTTCTTTTTTTTCATGTTTGAATTGTTCCTATTGAAATTCAAAGAAAATCACCTTTTTAGATTATGTTGTTCATAGAGATATGTTGGGACTATTTGTGTAAAATATATATATATGTCATCACTTCAAGTTCATGGATGGAATTTGATAGAATTTTGGTAAATTTTTGTTAGAATTTGATGAATGTTGAGTGACTGAATGATTGAAAAGGGTGAATAGAATCATCATGTCTTCAGCCACATTTTGCTGCTCTCTTCGACATGATTTTTCTTAGTTGAATTCTGTTAACTAATATGGAAACATTCACATAGGATCAAGATGAAGATTGACTCTTCATCAGCCTTTGAAAAAGCAAAAAAAGGTCCGTACTCATCAAAAGAAGAACCCACATCTTATGACTAAAAATTTCACAGCTGCAATATTAAAAAAATAAAAAAAAGTTAGTGCCACACAAGCTTGTTAGTGAATGTATATGCCTATGCTACTTTTATGCCTCCCCATATCTTGGAGTAATTGAAGGGAAAGATAATCACCCACAATATCAAAAAGAAAAAAACATTCCACCAACAATAACAAAATAAAATCTTGCAACAATCACAATCACAACAATCACAAAAAGATTCCCCTTAAAGTGAATCAAATTTGTTCTAGTTTGTAGGTGTGCTTCCACCATAGCTAAGAAGAATAAACAACTTGTTTACACAAATCTTGTTCTTCCTTACTTCTTGAAATTGTGAACACAGCAAGGCCATTTTATGTTGGCAATTCATTCCCATCACTTCTTCAACCATTAAATAAAAAAGCAATTTCCATGACAATAAAAAATCGTCATCCTTTCATTAAACGAAAAAAAGTCATTACATTTATTATCACTTCAACAAAATGCTAGTGGTCCACCATAAATTACATACAAATTCTACCTGCAAGTCATTTTTGTTGAAAAAATGGATTTTTGGTGACTTTAATTAAATATTAAAGTGGGTCCCAACTGTCTGTTGTGTTGGGTCCAAGTGGGTCTAGATACTTTGCAATGAGATCTTTACACCACAAATAGAATGGCCAAAAACCATTGAGAATTAAATGAGAAATTGCCCCATGAAGTTAGCTTCATGAAAGAGTTAATGGGGTTTGTAACTTCTACTCTTATTGCAGAGTTTAATAGTGCATTAACGGGGTTTGTAACTCCTGCCTTTATTGTAGAGGTTAATGGTGCATTAGTGACCAGCCATAAAGGCTGGAGGCTTCTCCTTTCTCCCCTATACATGTATAAATTGAGACCCTCCTGTCAAGTCTCAAACACAGAAATTGTTTCTTCCATTCTTTAGTCAGTTTGCTAGAAATTTCTACAATGAGAGTGTTGTTACTGTTTTTGTTCGCTAAGCTAGACAGAAAGTGCTTCTGCCGTAGTTGGTTTTTGACCGTCATATCTTAGGAGACAGACGTCGGGATTCCTCAAGCACTCGACCCGTGAGGCGGCGAAATCTGTTTTAAGGAAACTGCTACCGTGCAGGCATCGGTTTGGTTTCTTTACCATTTTATTGTTTTGTGTATTTCTGTTGAAATTTAGTTGTAATTATCAGCAAATGTTCTTGGTATATAATTTTGATTTCTTCATAAATCTATTTATTTAATTTCACAATTTAGACAACAATTTTAGCATTACATACAAATTATACTCATTCTACCGTACATTACATATACTATTTCAAATAGACTAGAATGACAACTAGCACCAACAACACAACAATAAAAGCAAAGGCGTAATTCAACTTATCACCAACTCTCTCAATCACCATTACCAAGTCTCTATATTGTTTCATATTCTTAACATTCATGTTTTTGAGTTCCCTATTCAAGATAATTACTTCTCTAAGAATAGATAAGACATCCATGTGTTCTTCAAGAATATCATTTTTGACTACCTTCAAATTATGCTACATATGTGAAAGGATCCACCACTCAAAGAACTTACAGCCATTCATAGAATGGGAGCATACAAAATATAAGCAATTTGGATTATCTGTTGACTGAGAAATCTTAACCATAGCTTTGCTGCCACATCGACAATTATGATCGTTGAATCTAACTTCATGAATGCCGGCCATACTTACATTCGATATTGACATTGACCTACAAAAAAAAATATCGAATAGCAAAAATAATTTATAATATTAAGCAACCTCCAAGCACAATTTGATCCTTAAAGGAAAATCAAAGACCTCCATGGATCTGAGATTCCTATTCTAGGAAATCACCACAGCCTCATTGTTACTTAGTTCGGTTTGTGAACAATTATTTTTCTTCTCTCTCTCTCTCTCTCTCTCTCTCTCTCATAATTATAGCGATCCCAGTTGTGCCTTTACTGTTCTGCTGTATTCCGAACTCGGTTCCGTGATGTTGGTGGTGGTATAACTTGTTGTCATCCTTTAATTCCACATGATTGAGTTTGAGGATGTATTGGGCAGAGTTGTTACAGGTTGGTTAGGCTTTGGTTTCAATTCTTTGTTGCCTAGTTTTTAGGAGGTCCGCTCGAGCGGGTCTTCTTGCGCTCGAGCGGAGATTGCACGCTCTCGGTTTTTTCGTGTCCCTGCAAAACTTCTACAGGTGTGATTTTTACGCTCGAGCGGGTCTCTTTACGCTCGAGCAGTAGCGCTCGAGCGGGTACTTTGGCGCTCGAGCGGGTAGCACCTTTGGGTGTAAGTTCTGGGAGGGGAAATCTACGCTCGAGCGAACTGGTTTTCGCGCTCGAGCGGATGTACTTTATTCTTGTGTCTTGGCGCTCGAGCGGGCCTTATTGCGCTCGAGCGGGCCTTATTGCGCTCGAGCGTTGTGTTCTCCGCTCGAGCAGGAATGTCGTATATCAGTTGGCAGCTGGGCATTTTAAAATCACTTTTTACATTCTCTCTCTCTCTCTTACTTTCTAAAAAGCCATTTTGAGAGTTCCTCTCTCTAGAAACTCCCTTCTCTCTAGGGTTTGATCTAGTTAGAGTGTTTTCTTTTCCTTCGGCCTTTGTAAAAGTTGGGTTGATCGTCGAGGGCTACACATTGATTTGAGAAATTGAGTTTTGGAGCACGTTGAGTTTCTTCACCTTCTTTCCTTGAGCTCCGAATTTGAGGTAGGGATTCCTACTCACTCTTATGGTCTTTGACCTAGATTTTTAGTTGTTTTGATAAAGTGTTGAAGTTGGGTAATTTTGGGACTTAGGGTTTCAAAATGTTAAAAGAGGGTTTTGTTATTTTAATTTCAAGAATGTGTATTTTGAGTTTCAAAATAATGATATTGTTGTTGGTTGTTGAAATATAGACCATTGGGTCAATATTGGGAAATGGGGTAGAAAACCCTAATTGGTTGTATAAATTAATTAGTATGATTAATTTGAAAAAATGGTGGTTATATGGAATTGAGTTGGAAATAAGGAAATTGACTCATTATATGGTTGAATAGTGGAGTTAGATTTATCAATTGCTCACTTTTGAAAACATTGATATTTTATCTGTTGGAGCTTTTATTATCTGTTTAGAAATAATTGCTTGGGCTACCGGTGGAGGGTAGTTTTGATTGTTGTAGACAATGCATGATGATTAGGCAAACTAAAACTAATCAATTGGATATGTCATAGAGTATGACGATTGATAGAATACATTAACGTTATGTATTGATTGATTGTGTATATGACCTTTGTGTATATACGTTGTGTGTGTGGGAGGAGATAGGGGATGTACTCCACGGTTTAGGGGAAGATAGGGGATGGACCTCTAAACCGGATGTTGTTCGGGAGGAGATAGGGGATGGACTCCACTGATACAGCTCATATGCTTGTCAGATAATGTGTTGATATAGCTCATATGCTTATCTTTGGAAGTGTTGATACAGCTCATATGCTTATCATTGGAAGTGTTGATATAGCTAGTATGAATATCTGTTGAAATGTGGATACAGCTTATATGCTTATCTGTTGAGATGTTGATATAACTAATACGTTTATCTATTGTAAAATGGGAAATGTCTAATATGAGTCACTGTCCCATAGAAGTGGTTGGCCAGGTTCTGAGCCATTGATGTAAATTGTGAAATTGATAAGAAATGGAAATTGAAATGAAACATGGACATGGTGGTCATGAAATGGAAATGGGTTATGAATTGATTTATGGAAATTGAACATTTATCAATTGCTAATGTCTTAGTCATTGCTCATACTGTGTTTAGTATATCTCTACTAGGCGTTGGCTCACCCTTTATGGGACATTATTTTCAAGTACAGGTAGTATGCCACCTCCAAGGACATAGCTTGGAAGGTGATGAGAGTTGAACACTCTTTTGTTATTTTGTTTGTATTACATGTATATCAAGCCAAGGGCTTATTTTGTATAGAGTTAGTACTCTTCTTTTGTGTAATCAGGTGTTGACTTGAAAAGTTGTAAGCCCATAGGGCATTTGCTTTTGTTGTTAACATGTAATACAGTTGTAAGAACTACTCTGATGAATAGAAATGGTTGGTTTCTTTTATATTAATGCATGTCTAAAGTGATGGGTTTTATGTATTTTTTTTTTTTTGAGGGCATTACAATAATTAAGGGACTATAAAGTTCCTTCTAATGAGTTTCAAAGGTATAAATTTTTCTCCCATGAAATTTTTTTATAGGTTGCAATCTTATGTTTCTTATTTTAATCGTTTAAATGTAGACTGAAAGTGGAAATTTAGGGCAAAATTCGTTAGTTACTCCACACTTAGCAATTTTATTTTTTTCAATTTTTTTGAGCCAATATGATAATCAACAAATACATATAAAATTAGAACAAAAATATATCTATGAAATTAGGGTTCTTTGGAGTAATGTGTATCAATCTTATTTTTCTATATTTTTTTAGGCCAATATGGTAACCAACAAATGCATACAAAATGAGGGCAAAATATATCTATAAAATTAGGGTTCTTTGGAGTAATGTGTGCGCATGAGACAGAGTTAGAGAGAGAGAGAGAGAGAGAGAGATAAATGATTACAAGAACATAAAGTTTCGTATTCGGGTCTTAAGGATTTGGGTATGGCCGCTTTTGCTGCCGGCAGTGTACATGGTGGTGGTTGTCGTCTTCCTCTCATCTTCCTTCACAGAGTTTGAGTTCGTGAGAATAGAACAGAACAACTCTGTTTTGGAAATTTTGAATTAATTTTTAATTTTGAATTTTTTTTGTACTGAAGCAATCTGAGCCACCCATTGTTAAGTGGATGACGTAGCTCAATTTGGATCGTCCTCCGGAAAAAGCACGGGAGACAACTATTGGAGAGGATTTGAACTTGCAGTGATAGTACCTTCTTTTTATCGAATGGGATGGTCTCTCATTCGTCACCTGTCCAAACATTGGCCGAGTTGCAGGCTATGATGGTGCCGAAGGTTGGTACGCATGGGGAAATAATGCGATTAGAGTTTAAATGTAGGCTCCCATGTCGGAGGAAGTATAGGTTGTTGCCAATCAAAGATAATGAGACCTTAAGTAATGTTTTAGAGCTCCCACATAAATTAGGCCCTGATTATTTTTTGGATTTGACGAGGGCAGGACCATTGCTGAAAATGCGAGCCATCGGGGTCACTTGTACACGGCTAATGTTCAACGATGGATTGACGAGCACCAAGCTAAAGCGAATGTGCATATGTTGGTACCGATTAATAGGTAATTTTTATTGGATGCACCGAATTCACTACACATTAACATTTCGCACTTGTCGATCATTGGTGCTAGTCTATATTTAAACATATATGCATATTAATCCACGTACATACATTTTTCCTGCAGGGGAATAGGGGAATATGAGGTGAGGACAGCACTGCATGGGATGGGGGGTGGTGCTCGTCAAATAGTTAGTCTCCGACCACCAAGTTGTTCATGTGGGAAGTACACATTATTTCACTTGCCATGTTCCCACATGCTTGCTGTGACAGCAAATTTGGGCGAGGACCCTTTTCCTTTCGTTGCACCAGAGTATAGGTTGGAATTCCACAAGCGTATCTTCGCGCAGAAGTTTAGGCCCATGCCGCACGAGCACTATTGGCCTGACAATGATTACCCAACTTTGTTTGCAATTCCAGCTCGACAACGTGAAGTTAAAACGGGTCGTCCTCAACATAGCTGCATACACAACGAAATGGATACTTCCAAACAAAGTGGATTGCACCATTGTAGTTTGTGTTTGCAAAGAGGGCATGATAAGAGAAAATGTCCAGCGAGAATCCGCTCGATTCGACAGTAGTTGTTTGTCTTCTTTACATATTAGTTCCACGCTACTTTCTTTGAATTGGAGTTGATGTAATATTCAATGAATCAGTATTCAGTAAATTCATAATGTATTTACGACTTCAATTACTAATGACATAGATTTGGTCAAATGTGGCAAATCTCTTCAATTGCTTTAGTTGTTGCAAGTGTCCTTTGTGCACTGGATTGTGCAGACTTTGGTGCGTTGATGGTCGATTGTGTCCTGACCTCGGTGGATACGAGTTTATCTAATGTTAGAAAAATGCAAATATTCACAGAATGAATTGATAATCACCAATATAAATGCAGATTATATTCAATGTGTGTTTTGCCACATTTTGTTATGTGGGAAACAAATTTTTTTTAAATCTTTTTTCCAAAATCCATTACGTCGGTGAAGGCCCATTTTATGAATTCAATCATTTCTCGGACATTTACTACGTATTCGTATATGCTTAGTTCTTGTAAAAAGTTTGACTAATGTATTTCAAATCTACATAAAACTCTCTTCAAACCTCCGTACTTCTTTCCTGTCCAAATGATAACTCCTTTAAAGTGAAAGCACGTTTTTTCATGTCATACAGGTTGACGTGACAACACATTGACAATAACTTTAATGACATAGGTACCATGTGAATCTTTTCTCCTATGACAATAATGTCAAATGAATTACTAATCACCAATATAAATGCATGTCATATTTAATGCGTTGCCACATTTTGTTACGTCGTGAATTGTTTTTTTAGTTTCCAAACATTCATTACGTGAGGGAAGACCATTTTATCAATTCAATCATTTGTTTTAAATTTAGTACAAATTGGTAAATGCTTAGTTGTTCTAATGGATTTGAAATCTACTTAAAGCATGGGTTTTCATGTCATAATTTTGGCATGACAACGCGCTGACAATATCTTTAAACTCACAGGTACCATGTGTACCTTATCTCCTATCACAATAATGTGAAATGAATTACTAATCACCAATATAAATGCATGTAATATTCAATGCGTAGCCACATTTTGTTAGGTGGTGAACTGTTTTTTAGTTATCAAGAAATTTTTCCAGGCAACCCTTTCTTTTTGTTTTCCCTAACTTGTTGCAGTTTGTATACCTGTGGTATACTGTCAGGTCGTATTCTAATTTTGTCAGCATATGTATGTACTATTGTCAAACATCTTGTTATCGGACATCGATTTCATATATGAAAACTTGTGCAGGTCTATGACTCATTTAGCAAAGGAGATCTCATTATTGACTCATCAGCATCGAGCTGATACGATATGGCGTCAGTCGGTATAAATTATTTACTTGTAATCGATATTTGAATACTACACAAACACTGTAGTTGTTACATAATATAATGTGAAACTGTAAATGTTAGTCCATGGATCATCCTATTTGGACATTTCAATGGTTTAGACAAATTTCCCTAACTGTAAACGTTAGTCCATAGAGAGAGAACAAAGAAGATTATATTAAATGGACCGCTAGCTTAACCAAAAAAAAAAGGTTAAAAAGTTGATAATCATCGAGTTTAACAATTACCCCAAGTTCACGCTTATGATATTAATGACTAGAGTATCGAAGAAAGTTGATAATCATCGATTAGAGTTTAGAGTTTAGAACACAAACAATATCAATTATTGACAACGTGAGTATTTTAGATTGTTCGTTTACTTAAATAACTTTTAACTTATTTCATATTACAACAACTTGCATTAATATAGTTCGAGCGACATTTTTCATTTCAAAATAAAGGACTTTAAACTCTTCAAAATATATTCATTATATGTTATATTAGTCTGTAATATTTCATTGTATTCATTTGATCCCTAACTTATTTAATTCTTATCTCAATGATGAAATGACGGCTTAGTTATATTTTACGCCCTTCTAATTTAACTGAAAACCACATAAACCCCCTTTAGAATGTTTGGTTGACGTGACAACACATTGACAATAACTTTAATGACATAGGTACCATGTGAATCTTTTCTCCTATGACAATAATGTCAAATGAATTACTAATCACCAATATAAATGCATGTCATATTTAATGCGTTGCCACATTTTGTTACGTCGTGAATTGTTTTTTTAGTTTCCAAACATTCATTACGTGAGGGAAGACCATTTTATCAATTCAATCATTTGTTTTAAATTTAGTACAAATTGGTAAATGCTTAGTTGTTCTAATGGATTTGAAATCTACTTAAAGCATGGGTTTTCATGTCATAATTTTGGCATGACAACGCGCTGACAATATCTTTAAACTCACAGGTACCATGTGTACCTTATCTCCTATCACAATAATGTGAAATGAATTACTAATCACCAATATAAATGCATGTAATATTCAATGCGTAGCCACATTTTGTTAGGTGGTGAACTGTTTTTTAGTTATCAAGAAATTTTTCCAGGCAACCCTTTCTTTTTGTTTTCCCTAACTTGTTGCAGTTTGTATACCTGTGGTATACTGTCAGGTCGTATTCTAATTTTGTCAGCATATGTATGTACTATTGTCAAACATCTTGTTATCGGACATCGATTTCATATATGAAAACTTGTGCAGGTCTATGACTCATTTAGCAAAGGAGATCCCATTATTGACTCATCAGCATCGAGCTGATACGATATGGCGTCAGTCGGTATAAATTATTTACTTGTAATCGATATTTGAATACTACACAAACACTGTAGTTGTTACATAATATAATGTGAAACTGTAAATGTTAGTCCATGGATCATCCTATTTGGACATTTCAATGGTTTAGACAAATTTCCCTAACTGTAAACGTTAGTCCATAGAGAGAGAACAAAGAAGATTATATTAAATGGACCGCTAGCTTAACCAAAAAAAAAGGTTAAAAAGTTGATAATCATCGAGTTTAACAATTACCCCAAGTTCACGCTTATGATATTAATGACTAGAGTATCGAAGAAAGTTGATAATCATCGATTAGAGTTTAGAGTTTAGAACACAAACAATATCAATTATTGACAACGTGAGTATTTTAGATTGTTCGTTTACTTAAATAACTTTTAACTTATTTCATATTACAACAACTTGCATTAATATAGTTCGAGCGACATTTTTCATTTCAAAATAAAGGACTTTAAACTCTTCAAAATATATTCATTATATGTTATATTAGTCTGTAATATTTCATTGTATTCATTTGATCCCTAACTTATTTAATTCTTATCTCAATGATGAAATGACGGCTTAGTTATATTTTACGCCCTTCTAATTTAACTGAAAACCACATAAACCCCCTTTACAGTCTACAGTGAAGGGTACAACCCAACTTCGTTAACAAGTGTACCAAACATTCTAAAACTTATATTAGTTTTGATGGAGCCTTTTATTTCTATGTCATGACACTGCAAATCTGTGTCTGTATGTATTTATCTTTGTACATTTACACCACTTACGCACTATGCACCACTAAAATGTTGGTTATCTCACCCACTGGTTCAGTTAATAGAAGATGGGTTCATTATGAAATTTCAATTGTCATTTGTACAAGCATTATGTCTCTTACACACAATGTTGTCTTGTACAGGCGAAAGATCAGCCGAAATTGAAATGCCAACGATCTGATTCTGGCATATGGGACACCGCCTTGGACCATAGAGTCCTACGTTGCCTACTCCGTGCGGGGTTCTACGGGGTGTATCGGATTGGGCCTATTCGATTGGACCACCATCTCGTTACAACTCTCGTATAGAGGTGGCGCATAGAGACGCGCACATTTCATTTTCCTATTGGAGAGTCCACAGTTACATTACAAGATGTGGCTATTCTATTTGGCCTACCGGTTGACGGACACGCAATCACTGGAAAAGACCCAGGAAATAAGTTGGATGATTTGATAGCGCTATGTGTGGAGTTGTTAGGAGCCGCACCTACAGCAGAAGACTTCATAGGCTCATCGCTTAAGTTGAAATGGATATCAGAGCATTTCCGTCACCTTCCACATGATGCATCCGATGAGACGGTTCATCATTATGCTCGAGCCTATATTTTGTGGCTTATTGGGGGGGTACTCGTCCCCGATAAGTCACAAAATATAGTCAAGATGATGTTTTTGCCACTACTTAGAGACTTTGACCGTATTCAGGAGTACAGCTGGGGTGGTGCCACATTGGCATGTTTGTACAGGATGTTGTGTCGGGCAACTAAGGCTGATACGAAGGAGATCGCTGGCCCACTAGTGTTGTTACAAGTGAGTTGCAATGACTTGTAGTTTTATCTCATATTCTCAATTGCCATGTTTTCTAAAGTGCCTACTGTAATAAATTAATAATGGCATCATTCATTGTAGGTTTGGGCGTGGGAGAGATTGAGCAGGATTGCCCCTAGTCGGAAGTCGAACATTGCTGCTGGCGAGCGTGCCATAGGGGAGGGCAACCAGCTGTTACCACCTGGCCCGCGAGCTTGCAGGTGGAGGGTTCCCTTCAGCCATGAGGTGATATCGACTAATGTCGGTGTCATCTTCCGGGTCCAGTTCGACCGCATGGTGGAGAGGGAGGTTTGTAATTTGTTCATATGAATTTACCCATTTTTTGTTTGTCAACCTCCGTTGTACGAATAGATCTCTAAATTATTGCATTGCTATTGCAGTTCATATGGGAGCCTTACAGGACGGAGTATGACATCATGACCAGCTTCCCATCGTATTGTACCATTGGTCGAGACATATGGATGGCGCGAGTGCCACTTATATGCTTCGATATCATTGACTGACATCTCCCCGACCGGGTGCTTAGACAATTTGGACGAGTTCAGAGTGTGCTTGATCACTTTGACGCCCACTTGGCTGTGCATTTTAGAGATAGGCGTGGCAAAATGGCCATTGATTGGGCAAAGGAATACCAGACATTTATTGGTGAGTGGAACAACCGACGCAACACCATTGTCCATGCAGAGAGGAGCAATGAAGTGCTTACATCTTTGGACCCATACATGTTATGGTTTCGCCGTCATACACGTCTAGTACTTAGTAATCCGAGTAACATTGCTGCTTTCGGATACCAAGGCGTCGGGGGTAGTTTAGAGGGATTGGTAAGTTCTTTATATTCTCCAAAACAACATTTGCTTAAGTTTGTGTGTGTTTGTTATTTGGCATTGATGGTTATGTAACACAGCTACCATTACATTACAGGTTCGTAGAGTTGCGAGGGCATATCACATGGCAAACGCTGCCCATATTACACGCGATACTAGAGAAAAATCGGATGCCATTGCCGAGATACGGGAGTTATTGTACGATGGTTTGCAACAGGCACACTGACGTGACCGACTAGATTTCGGCCACTTTGGCGAGGATCCTTATATGGGGGTAGATATTACAGTGACATCAATGCCGCACCCGAATATGCCATCCACTGAGCCATCGACATCAATGCCTCCACCGCATCCTACCGCACGTCATGCACATCAATTGGACTATTTCGATATGGAACACTTTGGTGAGGGGCCTTCCATGGGCCTGTCCCCTCATGGTCCATCTATAGCAATGCATACACCGCAGACTTCCCCACCTGAATGTACCAATTACACATCCCAGTTTGCCCCTGAGGTAGATCCTCTAATGTCTGAACATACTTCCACACACCATGGCCATATATTAGACCCCTCCTGGTCACCACCCCCATATAGGACAGCAGTTGGTACCCCGGTGACTCCCTTAGCACCACTGTCTACTACATGTCTGTCTACTATGATTCCCTCTGCGTCGACATTGATTGCACCCAACCCTTTCACAGTACCATCATCTCCTACCCCACCATCATCTCCTACAGCACATATAACCTTCACCTACCATGTTGATCCACTCATTACCCATGACTTCCACATTGACGGGGAGGGGGAGGGCCAGGTCCATGCACCTACCAGAGGGACAAGTAGGGGTAGAGGTTGTGGCGGCCGTCGTGGTGTAAGTAGAGGTCGAGGTCGAGGTCGAGGGCGAGGGCGAGGGCGAGGGCGAGGGCGAGGGCGAGGGCGAGGGCGACGCCAAGCAATAGACCATGACAATAATGCAGCGGATGATGGCATTTCACAGCTTAGTGCTGTATGTGAAGGTGTTCCGGAGGTGGTATCAAATGATTGTACTGCAGCCATTGGTGATGTGCAGCCAGCTTCTACAGAAGCGAGCGAGGGAGTCGTACGTGCAGCAACGCAAGATATACTGAGAGTATATAGTAAGAGACCCAGGAGACAAACCCATGGAAGGGGTTGTGGAATAGGAGGAAAATTAGGACATTAGGAACAACCAACATTTGTAAGTATATGCAAACATCACCTACCAGGTTGTGTTTTCACTTGGATTAGTCTACATTGTTTAAATCAACATTAGTCTACATTGTTTAAGTTGTGGCTTGTTATATAGTTCTGGCTTTTGGCTTATCTTATCTTGTAATTGTGGCTTATTTTATAAGATTCTAGATGCTGATGCTGCTACTATTGTTGTTACTGTTTTGAAGGAAGGGGTAGCTGCTTGCTGTGTTGCTGGTTGCTGGTTGCTGGTTGCTGGTTGCTTGCTGCTTCTTCATTCTGGTTGCTGCCGGCTGTGTGTTGCTGCTGCTGGCTTGGATCAGTGAGCTGATAATTGGGTATGAATTTTATGGTCTTAAAATAGCTTTGGATGTGTTGCAGCTCCCCACTATTAGCTAAAGAAGTCAATGAATTGATAGTTTAAGCACTAAATTGAAGCATGTTCTGAACATTTGGAATACCTATATTTTCTATTTGTTTAGCTACTTCATGCATAATTTGCTTATTGAAAGTGGCAACATTTTTCACTGCCTTTTGATGTTTGCAGTGACATGAAGACTGTGTAATTATTATAAGCTCTAAAGATAGCGACAACACAATTTCTGATGTGGAAAACGCACGCCGTCAAATAGCCAGTTTGATTCTCAAGGTGATGTAATTTCTCAATATGTAATAAAGTTGTGATGTATTTGATGTGCTCAATTACAATGATGTGATGGTTATCATTTTTTAAAATTGTTATGCACAGTTATCATAATCATACCCATGTTCATTAATGGTGTGAGTTTAACACATCATGCATAAGAAAGAAAATGCATATATTTTATCATGCAATCTGTAAAGGCCCCCAGTCAAAGTAATGAGTTTTCATGTATTTGCTAATTTTACAATATATGTGCCTCATGGTCCATCCATTGTAGCATCACAATGAACAAATGCATGTGATATGCACCTTGATTTCTTCTTTTTTCTTTTTCTTTTTCTTTTTCTTTCTGAATTTAAATTTATAATGTTTCTAATCTATTCAAATTTGAAACCTCTCCATATATATATATATATATATTTTTCCTGTTCTGTGAAACAAGAGGTTATATATTTATATACATTAGTTAATTTTTTCTTCTTTCAATTTACTACCATTAATGGGTAGTCAGTTGTTTTGGTTGAAATTGAATAGCCAAGCTGTCAACCCTAAATTAATTTTTTGTGCACTTGTAGGGTCAGAGCCAAATTTCTTACATCATGTTTGTGGAATATAATTTAATATTTCATGCGCTTTTAATTGAAATATACCTTATAATGTGGGGCTTTTTGAAAATTTTTGCCATCTCTGTGCTTTTGGCATTTTAAATGTTGTCTACCAATTAGGCCTCGTTTGGCAAGTTATTTTTTTAGCCAAAAAGTCACTAAAAAAACTAAAAAGCCAACCAGTAAAAAGGATCCCAACATAGTGCATTAAAGTGTTTCAAACTCTGTGATATTTTAATCCCCACCACATTGCTTCTCAATTTTTATATATTGACATACACTCATAGCATTCATCATATTGTTGCCAGCCTATATTTCTTGTCATAACTCAACTCTTGTTTGCTTGATTCTGTTGATTCTAAAAAATGTTACCTATGGATTGGTTTTATTTATCCATTTTGTGAGTCCATATATGGCTGATTAGAAGTTAAGTTGCTTACCTTGTCATGGTTGATTAATGGAAAAACATATTGTCTCTGCTCTCATATTTCTTGTCCTATGTTTTTTTTTTTTTTTTTTTTTTCTGAGGCCTTTTGCACTTACATAGTCTTTAGAAGTGTTATAACAAGTTTGTTTGTTTATCTTATATGTTAATGAAAATGGTATGTACTGCCTTGTCAAATTGCTTGACTGAATTGTATTAGAGGTTAATTTACTAGTGAAATTCTTGTCTTATGCTACTAGTAATGTAAGAGTCATTGTCGAACCTTATGCTACTAATCCTGTAAAGCAAGAAGGTACTATGTCTTTATCCTGTTTGTGGCTGCTCAGATTAGTTACACAGTTCCTTTTCTTAATTTAAGTATAACCATTTAATACATTGTTTCTTGACCTAAATTGAATTTGGATACCTTTTTATGACAAGCAAAATGAATATGGTTGTATCCACATTACTTTATACTCCCCATGGAAAGAAAACATGGATTTGTTGGCAATTTTAAATATGTGGCTGTCTCATGGATTCTTCATTCAGCAAAACATGTTGTATAATTTTGAGATAGCATAGAGATTGTTGGAGCTTGAGAGACAGAGGTCATAGCTTCCGAAATATGCTTGTCCTTGGTGCAGGTATCATTCGCCAAACAAAAATAATTGGAAAAGTAATTTTGAGATAGCAAATGTTAGTATACGTTCCTAGAATAATACTGGAAGATTGCATTAAATCACTTATGAGAATAGTGAATGTGCATTTTTGTGCAATTATATACTCATTACGCTTTCTAGAGAGAGAGAGAGAGAGAGAGAGAGCTCTATCGATCCTCTTTTGCCAATTAGTTGACATCTCTTGGTAGCCAATTAGCTGTTTACTGCAAAACATAGGACTATCGTGGTGGCGGTGGTGGTGGTTGAAGAAGAAGAAGAAAATTATAATAAAAAGAATCTGTGCTCTTTTGCTTATTAGCTGTTTACATCTCCTGGTAACGATTGCAAAACATAGGTCTATGGTGGTGGTGCTGCTATTGTGATGATTTAACTTTCATAAGGATTTGTCCATTATTATTATTTAAGTTGGTTTTGTGTAGTTATTATTGTTGTATTTGATCACTTATGCAAGAATATGAATTGAGATTGTGACAGATATGTTTTTTGTGACATGTCATAGAGAATTCAAAAAAAACAAGCTACTGATTTTTATACGTTTTACTTTTTGTTTATGTCTTTTGTTCTCTTTTCTTTTTCCCCCTTCCCGCATTGTATTTTTCCTACTTTCCAGTGTTTTTTGTTTAGTTACTCTTTTTGGCTGGTGTTATTCAAGGAAAAATACATGATATTTTGGGGTAGGAGATCATGATGAAAGGGTTGTGACTATGGAATAGGTGAAATGACATTTGTTGGGCTGCAATTTCTCCTAAGTGAACCATGATAGACATAGCATATTTTTGATCGTCCGAAATATGACAATGTTCTTTTGTATGAAGCGTAACTAAGGAACTCTATAGTGTAGTTGTAAGATTTCATGTTGCTCTGTCTTTCATTTTAGTTTGCTGATTGGTAGTCATGGATGATTTGGGTTGATATATATATCTATTATCCAAGCCGCTTTGATGCAAGCTAGGTATTCTTTACTGTTAACAAACCTTTAGTGAGCTCAGCTATACTATGTTTTTGATTCACATATTGCTTCCTTTGCAAAATTTGGGAGAACATTCTTCGGACCATAGCATTTCCCTCTGATTATATTGTGTTTGTCAATTAAATCTTGTATATACTAGTATAGTTGGAAGAAGTTGGTTCTTTTCCAAGTGTTTTTTCAGGTTGTTGGCAAATATTTCCACAACCTTTTTTGGCTATGATTTTAATATAAAATTGAAAAAGAAAAAGAAAAAAAAGAGGGTTATATAGGTTGTGAATGCAACCAAATACACCGGAGGCCTTCTATTTTTGTTGTGTTTTTGGTGTAATGCACATGTTTTTCTAGGGCATTATTTCTGCAATGAATGACACACATCTGGAGCTTTTGGCACTTTTGGATTATTATTATTATTATTTTAAAGTGTATCTGAGCAATTCCATTCTATTTTCTGGTGGCATCAATGTGAGTTACATTCCCCTTTCACCAATTGGTGTTGTAATTTCAATTTCATATTCAAAGATAGAATTTGTTAAGAACATTAACATGTAAAAAAAGTGATGATCATGAGCCCACGGTATTGGCCCATTATAGCAGCATCTAGATTGGCAAAATTTTGGCTCATGACCAATTTAGTAAGAACCCACTAGTTTGCAATTGCATCGCGATTGATCATGATCATGATCTTACTCATTCCTTCGAACTGTACACTGACAGAATTGAATGTGCAGCAACACCGAAGATAGAATTATAGCAGAAAAGGTTGAGGAAGGTAATCTAGGTACTGAGGGGAATATATTGCATTGATGGTTTGATTTCTCATTTTTTTCCACATGATTGAAATTAAGGAATGTAATCTCATTTTTTCCACCATTCAAATGCCACGGCCAGCTTTCCCGTGACAAATAGGACCTGTGACAATAGACGGAATGTAATTAGCACGTGTATGTTGGAAGTTAAAGCCGAAAACGCCTTAAACTCAACCGAAAAAGGGCGTTAAGAGGGCGAAACTCTGAAACAGCCCCCGCACCACCGTTCGGATGTCACGGCCACCTTCCCTATGACAAATAGGACCTGTCAAAATAGACAGAATTTAATTAGCCCGTGTAGGCTGGGAGTTAGAGCCGAAAACGCCTTCAAGTTAACCGAAAAAGGGCGTTAAAGGGGCAAAACTGCGAAATAGCCTCTGAACCACCGTTCAAATGTCACGGCCAGCTTTCCCGTGACAAATAGGACCTGTGACAATAGACGGAATGTAATTAGCACGTGTATGTTGGAAGTTAGAGCCGAACACGCCTTAAACTTAACCGAAAATTGGCGTTAAAGGGGCGAAACTGCAAAACAGCCCCCGAACCACGTTACGGAAGTCACGGCTACATTGCCTGTGACAAATAGGACCTGTGACAACAGACAAAATGTAATTAGCACGAGTAGGTTGGGAGTTAGAGCTGAAAATGTATTAAACTTAATCGAAAAATGGCGTTAAGGGTGCGAAAAAGCAAAAATGGCGTTAAGAGTGCGAAAAAGCTAATTGATAAACTCACGTTGTTGCTGTATAATTGATATTGTGTGTTATATCCTCATAAATCGTTATTTGCCTATTTTAGTTGAAATAACAATATGTTAAGCTAAAAGGAATCATTGACTGATTTTTATTAATATAGTCTTGCTATATCAATTGGTACATTCGTTGTGTTATTCATCTAAATTCATTTGAGTTAGTTATCTAATTTTTTCCTTCTCCATAAGCTAAATTACTTGTTAAATAAATTGAACCATATTCTGTTTAAACAAACATCATGCTCTGCATTTTTTATTACTTACCTCACTGGTTTTTGTTGCAGATTGATAATGTTGGCATGGATACAGTGATGTTTTTGGGCCAGATTGATGATGTTTGCATGGGCGCAATTTACATTATATTTTTTGTTTATGGAAAACATGTACAGCTGATATGTTTTGTTATTAAGTTTTTTTTTTTTTTTTTTTAAGTTTGAATTGTAATTGTTGGTTCGGATAGTATATGTATTTGTTAGATTATACTATATTTATGGATTTTTATTTTCTTTGATATGTACGGTTAATAGTTAAGTTGTGTATATGGTTGAAAATTGAATACTACAGGTTGTGGAGAAATATTTTTATTGAATGGTTGAGAATTGAATGAATGAATGGATGGATGAATAATTTTGTATATGCACAGGTTATAGGTGAGAAATAATTGAATGAATAATTGAATGAAATCATTTTGAATGAATAATTGAATGAAATAGTTTTGTATATGCACAGGTTACAGGTGAGAAATAATTTTGGATGAATAATAGAGTGAATGAATGGTTGTGGAGAAATAATTTTGTTAATGTGGTTCTTATATGAATTCACCTTGTGTAGGTTTTACTTACTACCACAATGATTCTGCCTTGCCTACGACCACATTGGCCCTGACAGATAATTGTTCGAAGGGAACGACCATATGTCAAATTTTAGGGTTTAATGTTAAGGGCTGGTGTGGACGGCTTGTGTTTTCACCATCTCAATGCCTGATATTTCCTGTTTCTAAGCCTTTCTTTCGTTATAAGTATGACTATATACTTCAGTTAGCTTTTTCTTCATGTCTGGCAACCAATTTTCAAATTTATTTTGCATTTCTTCTCAGGTGTTGTCCCTGTATTTGATCCCATTTTTGTCCCTCAAGATGTCGACACATTTGATGCTGAAGCACCAAACATTGCAATGCCGAGTCTGTCACCTGCTCAATCTAACAAACCATCTTTGCTTACTCTTCTTGGTCAGCCTTTAGGTTCTTCTCTTTCGGGGCCATCAAGTCTCAGCCCTCCCCCCAAAATTTTACAAGGAAACATCATGACAAATTCAATTGTTGAGGTATTCAAGCAGGCTGCAGTGCGCCTTTAGGATGATCTTCTCAATGTTTTGAAGTCCAAGGATTTTCATGATCATGAGTCTATGATCCTAGAGGCCTGTTTCATTTTTTGTGCTCTAGATGCTATGTTTCTTGATTCTCAACCCTTTAAAGAACAAGTGGAGGAATTTATTGGTTGTGCAGCATGACTTGCTGAAGTAGAATTGTCTATTGACAATTTTGTGTATAATGATAAAGACTTGTTCCTTTCTTTATGGTTGCACCTCTTATTTATCTTGAGCTCTTTTATTCTGGTTTTTATGTTGAGCAGTGACTTTCAAATCCCTTGTAAGACCAATCCAATCCAATCTTTGTAAGACCAATCCAATCCAATCCGATCTCTCATTTCCAATTTCAAATTCAAACTTTTTTTGAATTCTCAGATCATTTTCACCAGGAATTACAAGAGGAAGAGGAAATCAGCCTTGAGAAAACATTGCTATATATAGCACATGTAATTTCAAGTCTGATTTAATAGGGTTTTTGTTTTGAGTAGTTGTTGTTGTTAAGGGTAGTTTATATTTTATTGAACTAGTAGGGTTAAGTGTGTTGGATTGAAGAAGTTTTGTTAGGCTGAATAGAGAAAATTAGGGTTAGGGTTTATGATGGAAGATTGATTGATAATGGTGCGGCTGTTGGGATTGACTGGGCAATTTCCCTGTTTGGGGCATTTTGAATATTTTAGTCCGACTTATAGGTTGTGTTTTCTACTTTATTCCCAATATAGGGTGAAACGGGTTCACCAAAATCGTTTTCATTAAAACGGCATTGGCAAAACCATTTTTGATAGCTCAGTCAAAAAGCTTACCTTAACTGGGGGTCCTCAAATAGTGACCTCTACGTAAAGAATTTCAATCTCCATCAGGAAAGAAGAAAGAGTCACCTCCTAATTCCTAGAAGTCTAGTGAAAATGATGACTCTAGTAAGGAATTGGGGGGGGGGGGAGGGTTGACAGAAAACTAAACTTGGGGGCTGGACAATCAACCTCAAAGCCAAGTGGTTGGTCCAATTGGGGGACTACTAAAGTTCAGACAGATGAACTACCGCCTTCAACAACACAGAAAACAGAACAGGTAGCTCAATCAAAAGCTTCCCTTAACTGGGGCTCGTCAAATAGTGACCTCTACATAAAGAATTTCAATCTCCATCAGGAAATAAAAAAGAGTCACCTTCAAATTCCTAGAAGTCCAGTCAAAATGATGACTCTAGTAACGAATGGGGGGTTGACAGAAAACTAAACTTGGGGGCTGAACAAACAAGCTCAAAGCGAAGTGGTTGGTCCAATTGGGGGACTACTAAAGTTCAGACAGACGAACTACTGCCTTCAACAACACAGAAAACAGAACAGGTAGCTTAGTCAAAAGCTTCCCTTAACTGGGGTTCCTCAAATAGTGACCTCTATGTAAAGAATTTCAATCTCCATTAGGAAAGAAGAAAGAGTCACCTTCCAATTCCTGGAAGTCCAGTTAAAATGATGACTCTAGTAAGGAATGGGAGGGTTGACAGAAAGCTAAACTTGGGGTTAACCTGAAATTTATGAAATCACTACATTTATAAGTACACAAATCCATTCATTGAAGTATTTGTACAATTACTTGAACTTTTCAAAAACAATTGAACTATCTCCCTTCATTGATAAGTCATGGATAAGCATTACAAATCCATTAAAACATAAATGGTTTGGTCATTCATCTAAACAATTTCATTCATTATCATCATCATCTGATATCTCAATATCATATTCATACATAACATCCATGCTCCAGGTGAAGTACTGGTGTGCATCATCCATTAACCCATCTTCGGCACGCTCATTTGCGGTCTTCATTAGTGAGGACCTTTGCAAAAGTTGGGTCATGCGATTAACTTCGTCGCGGATATGATGCAATGCCCTTTGCAACAACTGTGGAGTGTCAGTTGGCATACGCATGGCTAACCGGTGAGGAAATTTAATATTAACTTCACGACATAACTCAACGAGAACATTTGCTCGAGTTATGCGAAATTCCCACTCAACTCTCATGGTATTGACGGTGGCACGTGAGTAACGCAAATTTGGATTAAGTGGGTACTGAAATTCATCTCCATCTGCAACCCAATAGCGACCCATTGCTGAATACAGATCAACCACTGTATATGTCATGATGATATCGCTCGAAATAGCTGTAAAACTTTTGTTGTGGTATGATGCGATATTTATACAATATATACACATGGTAGCTGTATGTATGAAATTATTGTAAACAACTATGCATCAGAGTTGTCACGTCAGTATTTATGACCTGAACAACTATGCATCAACTTGATAGGAGTTGTTACTTCGACTTTTATTTACTACTCAGTGCATATCTAAAGGTTTTAAGCAAAGTTTAAATCCACTTGAAAATTTAATTTAATTTTTCCGCTTACAAATATAATTCAATTTATTTTGCCTTGACAACATATTTAATTTCATTTTTTACCTTACATATTTCATTTAATTTCATTGGAGAAATTTGACCAATTTAATTTGAAGTTAATTATGTGTTGATTTAAGTCGGTGTTGTTCTTGTTTGTAACACTTTCAAGTTCTGTTCATCGAAAAACCCATTCATTCTAACTCTACTACAAATTAATCTTCAATACATTCTAACTGTATGATATTTCATGTTCAACGTTTATGAATCTATTTGGGGATGCATAGGGTGGCTTTTTAAACACAAAGGGTCTAATTGTTTTGTTATTTTGTTCTGACACCCCCTCAAAATTTTTATGAATTGCATAATTCACATGGGCACAGTAGGTGTGGTACGATAATAAATTGTAGCTCGGCACAGTGATACGTCCAACATTTCTCAGTGATACTCGCCAGTGACTTGAACAGATGTAATAATTTGGATGCTTTGTTTTTTCCTTAGCTTATGTGACTTTGTGCAGCGATGCAGTGATGCATATGACTTTGTTCAGTGATGCAGTGATGCATGTCACTTTATGCAATGATGCAGTAATGCATGTGACTTTCTGACTTTGCCATGCATGTGACTTTTTTCCTCACATTACGTGATGCATGTGACTTTGTGCAGCGCAACGTACATGCTTTGTTTTTTCCTCACCTTTCAGAATTCATGTAAGTCACATTAATACGACCACATGGCAATAGTGTTGATAAACAATTATGTGATGGACTGAAGGCAGTGAAGTGTAATTTACCGAATATAAAAAGAAGCAGAAAATACTACTCAACACACAAAGTCACGGGTACTTAGGAGTGCATGAAATGAATAACATAAAATAATATCATGGGTATCACTTCTTCCATAGTGCCCCATCATGCATTATCATCACTAGATCATCTCTAGTTAACCCCCACTATGATGTCTATAAATAGCGATACCTCCAGTATGATGTTTGTTCTAGTAATATATCTACAATTACTATTATTATTTGTTGGTTTATTTTATGAACAATGTCTTCAAGAGGTGCAGGAAGTTCACGCCGGCAAAGAAATCTGAAAGTGTGGCTGCTACCTCCATTTACTTATGACTACAAGAGCGAAAAGTACTCGAGTCCGAAGGATTATTATGCTGGTATCTGAGCAGAATGGGCGTTCAGGGTAACGGAGCAAGAAGGATTGTCTAATGATCTACGTAACTTTGGGGCACCGGTACCTCATCGTCGTTCATTGACCATGGCTAGACGAAATGTGAGTGACTATGAAAAAGCAGTTAGCAGAATTAAGAAGGAGAACAACAGAATGTTGATGCGAAGATGTCGACATTTCATGCTTCAGCTAGCCGCTGAAATGGCAGAAGCAAGCAATAGAGATTTGACAGTGATTGAGCGAAATAATGTCTTAAACAATGAAAAATATCTCTGTGACTACTACATGTCAGATGAGGAATGAGAAATCAAACACCTTTATCTTTCATATATGTTTGTATGTTGTGTCGTATCTTCGTTATTGGAGTGTAAGACAATGTTGTTGTTCATCTAACGTACGGATATATTTCAGATTTATACCAGTTCTAATGACGCTGATTTTATATTTTTCTTACGTTTCTTACATTTTTTACAAGTATAGTTTCTTACATTTCTAGTACCTGTCTTTTTTCCAAAAAAATAAAAAACTAGACTTGTAACCAGTTCTAATGACGCTGAATTTATATTTTTCGGATTTATACCCAAAGAGAACAACACTTCCAAAATTACTGTGTAACACCAGTTTTCTGGACAAATTTGAATGCACCAATTTTCAGGATAGATTTCAATGCACCATGATATTCACAAACTTGGGTGGCCAAGTACTCCTACCTAACCCACGTTTCACTCACAAGATCCACCATTATTTTAAAGTTCATTTCAAAAGTTAAGATTGTAAATGTTTCCCAAAATATTACAAATTGAATATTCAAAAGTTGATTTTAAAATAATTCGAAATGACAACAAAAATTCAAATAGTCATACTTTTCAATGAAATACAAATAGTTGGTCGTAACAACGAATGATGCATAGCTAAGTGAAACACAACATTGCCTACATATGCTTCATTTTTTATTACAGTGACAACTCATCTCTTATTGATATATGTGGGATTCTCAATTCAGAAACTCACATGGCAACAGTGAATTCACTAATTTACCTTACAGTGAGCATGTCCTTATTTTGTCCGTATATGCAGCTGGATTGTCAAGTCATGTGACTTGGTGGACAGGCTTTGGGTTTCTCGATTTTTTGCTCGATTTTTTATTGCAGTGACAATTCATCTCTTATTGATATATGTGGGATTCTCAATTCAAAAAGTCACATGGCAACAATGAATTCACTGATTTACGTTACAGTGAGCATGCCCTTATTTTGTCGGTATATGCAGATGGATTGTCAAGTCATGTGACTTGGTGCACAGGCTTTGGGTTTCTCAATTTTTTGCTCGATTTTTTTATTACAGTGACAACTCATCTCGTATTGATATATGTGGGATTTTTAATTCAGAAAGTCACATGGCAACAATGAATTCATTGATTTACCTTACAGTGAGCATGCCCTTATTTTGTCCGTATATGCAGATGGATTGTCAAGTCATGTGACTTGGTGCACAGGCTTTGGGTTTCTCAATTTTTTGCTCGATTTTTTATTGCAGTGACAACTCATCTCGTATTAATATATGTGGGATTCTCAATTCAGAAAGTCACATGGCAACAATGAATTCACTGATTTATGTTACAGTGAGCATGCCCTTATTTTGTCGGTATATACAGATGGATTGTCAAGTCATGTGACTTGGTGCATAGGCTTTGGGTTTCTCAATTTTTTGTTCGATTTTTTTATTCCAGTGACAACTCATCTCGTATTGATATATGTGGGATTCTCAATTCAGAAAGTCACATGGCAACAATGAATTCACTGATTTACCTTACAGTGAGCATGCCCTTATTTTGTCCATATATGCAGATGGATTGTCAAGTCATGTGACTTGGTACACAGGCTTTGGATTTCTCAATTTTTTGCTCGATTTTTTTATTATAGTGACAACTCATCTCGTATTGATATATGTGGGATTCTCAATTCAGAAAGTCACATGGCAACAATGAATTCACTGATTTACCTTACAGTGAGCATGCCCTTATTTTGTCCGTATATGCAGATGGATTGTTAAGTCATGTGACTTGGTGCACAGGCTTTGGTTTTCTCAATTTTTTGCTCGATTTTTTTATTATAGTGACAACTCATCTCTTATTGATATATGTGGGATTCTCAATTCAGAAAGTGACATTGCAACAATGAATTCACTGATTTACCTTACAGTGAGCATGCCCTTATTTTGTCCGTATATGCAGATGGATTGTCAAGTCATGTCACTTGGTGCACAAGTTTTGGTTTTCTCAATTTTTTGCTCGATTTTTTAATTACAGTGACAACTCATCTCTTATTGATATATGTGGGATTCTCAATTCAGAAAGTCACATGGCAACAGTGAATTCACTGATTTACCTTACAGTGAGCATGCCCTTACTTTGTTGGTATATACAAATGGATTGTCAAGTCACGTGACTTGGTACATAGTATTTGCTTTACTCTATTTTTTCATTCTAGTGACAACTCATACCTTGTTCGTATTTGTGGGATTGTCATGCAGAGGCATCTTTCTAAAGCCGTTCATAACCAACTATATAAACGACTAAAGGTGAAGACACAACCTTACAACTCATTTCACCCTACAAAATTATCATTCATTTGTTTTAAAAAATTAGCATGGCTACATGGTTCATGGGAGGGAGTGAGAATCGCAGAGGAGGTAGGAACTTGCAAAGGGGTGACAGTTCACGACGAGGAGGGGGAAGGGGAAGTGGCGATGCTGACGATGAAACACCATTTACTTTGTTAGATGCCTCTTGTGCTTATCATGATAGGTTTGGGAAGCGACATTTTGTCATGCCCAAGTACTATCGAGATCCATGTGGTTTGGTGGAGGATCTATCAGATAATCAAACAGGATATGGTTTAGCAAACGCTAGACTTTTGAAGTGGCCCGCACTATTTATAGAGCGAGTGCAAATGGAAAGATTATGTCGGAAAAATCGATTGAAGGTGCCAAAAGCACGTTTTGTTGAGATCCAAAAGGAAGATCCTGATAATGTTGATCGACTATGTGAAAGACTACAATGTGAGATTTCTCAAATGGGCCGTAGGTTAGCTCGCGATATACAGCTACACGTAGTTAAGAAGGATGCCCAGAAGAACAGAACAGAACCAAATGTTGCGGCTATCAAGGGTATCATGGAGGATCCTGAACTTGTCTCTGACGCTGAGCTTTCGGATTATTCAGACTCTGAGCCACCTGCCGATTTAAGCGTGAATTAGGTGTTAATGTCTACACTTCGGCAATATAACAACTTGCATTAATATGTAATGTCTGTGTTAGACTAAGTGTTTCCGTAATGAGTTTGTCAGATTGTCTGCCTAATATTTGTCTATCTAACTGCTATGTTTATGTATTGTGTGTTCAGTTCAGGGTGTTTAGGATGTATGTATTGTGTGTTCAGTTCAGGGTGTCTAGGATGTATGTATTGTGTGTTCAGTTCATGGTGTCCAGAATGTATTTTTGTGGGAGACTTATGTCTGTACTACCTATGTAATTGAAAACTGTTACATTTGCAACTTCAGTTATGTTGTTTTCATGTATGTATGAGTATTTAGTAAATTAGTGACTTCTTATATTATGTATTAAGTTTTATTACAAAAATATTGACAAAATTTATTTTAGGAGAAATACACATTCTCTTAATTAGTTCATATTCTCAATCGTGAGAACCCAATAATGTAACCATTATTCATTGAATATAACAAATAACGTTCTCATTTTTACAAAAAACTACACTAACAATAGCGCTTTCTGAATTTTAAAAAAAATTATGTTAAAGGCGTGGTTTGCAACCATGCTTTCTTAATTAAAAGCGTGATTTCTAATAGCACTTTCAATGTTCATCAAATTTTCGGCCCCAAACAGTGAAAGCGTGTTTTGTAATACCGCTTTAGCCTAGTTTGGGAATTTCGTCCAAACTAGGCCTAGTTTGGGAATTAAGATGATAATTTGGCTTGATATGGAAAAAGCCTCGAAATATAGTGCACATTAAAAAAATAAATAAATATTTAAAACATAAAATATTTATTCTCACTCCAGGGTGGGTTTTGTAAACACTTTGAAATTTTGAAAATTTTTGAAAAGTGATTTTGGAATTTTTTTTTCAAAAAATTTGAACTACAACAAATTTTTAAAAAATTTCTCAAAAATTATATCTTGAGATACAAACCAAACAAGCCCTAATTTTCAGTTTTCTAAATTAAGTTTTTTGAAAACTGAGTTTTTTGTTTTTAGTGAATATTTTTAAAGTTTTAAGCATTTTTTTTTTTTTACTTTTTTAGATGCATTTTACTTAGATGTGTTTAAAAAGTAAAATATTTGTAAAAAAATATTTTCAAAAATTAATAAACATACAAAAATATGAAAAATGTAATGAATTTTCATTTTTTTTTGTTTGTATTTTTGATATTTAGTGTATTTATGCTAGGTATGTTTAAAAACTTAAAATATTAAAAAATTCAACAAAAACAAAAAACTACAAAAAAATAAGAAAATAGAATTTTCTAAAAAATGTTTTAAAAAACTCAAAGCAAGCATTACGTTTTAATTTTTATTGTTATTTGTGCTGTAATTTTCTAAAGAAACCCATCTTTGAATGCATTGAAATTGCTGCTCTCTTACTCATCTTTTCATTTCCAAATCCAACCTTCCCACATGAGAAAAAATAATTAAAAAAAAAAATTTCTAAAACCATTTTTTATTAAAAATATTTGTGGTCAAAAAATATTTATGTTGAAAATATAAATTAAAAAAAATTAATGTAAAAATGACTTTTTTAAAACCACTTTTTATTAAAAATATTTTTTGGTAAAAAATATTTAAGTTGAAAATATAAATTAAAAAAAATTAAAATTAATGTAAAACCGGTTTTAGCAAAACCGTTTTCTAAAACGACATTTCTAAAACCGTTTTTTATTAAAAAATATTTTTGGTCATAAAATATTTATTTAAAAAAAATTAATGTAAAAACGACTTTTCTAAAGCCGTTTTTTATTAAAAAATATTTTTGGTCATAAAATATTTATTTAAAAAAATTAATGCAAAAACGGCTTTTCTAAAACCAGTTTTTATTAAAAAAAAATTGGAACAAAAAATATTTATGTTGAAAATATAAATTAAAAAAAAATTAATGTGAAAACGGTTTTACCAAAACCGTTTTTAATTAATTCAGAATTAATTAAAAATTAAATAAAACCGGCTTTTCTAAAGCCGTTTTCTGTATTCAAAATTTATTATTATTTTAATCACAAAATACGATTTTTCAAAAATCATTTTCTGAAAAACGACTTTTCTAATGCCGTTTTACCCTATAATAGGAATGAGTCATGATAGAGACCCCTTTAATCACAACCTCACAACCCCACAGACACGGGGCGGGTGGTGATTGGAGGTGTAGGAAAAAAAGAAAAAAGAAAAAGAAAATATAACCAGAGAGAGAGGGAGTCAAAGGAGATGGGAGAAAATGGGGGTATGAAATATTTTTGTAATAGGAATAAAGTTAAAAACGCATCCTAAAATGTTCAAAACGCCACAATCAGAGAAAAACGCCCCTCCATAAAATCCCCTACTACTCTCTCTCTCTCTCTCTCTCTATTTCCCGCTTGAAAGACCCTCCGAATGTCCAGAGGTTTAGGGTTTCTAATTCATAGTTTTGATCCTCAGTAACCTGTATAATCTCTCTACACTTTCGATTAACTTATAGGGAAACAATCAGTAACAATCATAGAAATGGCGGCTTTCAGTGCACTCTCGCTATGCCCCCACAATTTATCTTGTCGACCAAACCCTAACAGGCGTCGCTTTTTGTGCTCTCTCGCCTCTCCTTCTTCAATAGGTAAGCAGTCTTCGAGCTTTTCCTGTGAAAGTGGAGAGTTTTATCTCTGAGTTAATGTTCGTTTCTTTTTTCTTTCTGGCATGTTTTTTCTGATTAACCAAACAGGGGATATAGCTCGTTAATGTATTGGATTATGATGTGAGACGTACTATTTGTGTTGTTTATTGATAGCTAATTAATTGGATGAATGAGATTTTCTATTGCATATGGCTCTCTTTGCAAACAAGTGATTTATGACATTTTGTAATCGGTAGATTAGGGCACTTAAATCTTCTATTCATACTAAAAAATGTATTTTTGCTATTCATACTAAAAAATGTATTTTTGCTATTCATACTAAAAAATGTATTTTTGCAAGTTGTTGTAGAGCCTTATAATTGAAATCAGAAATTCATGATTGAAGCTTTGGTTCATTGTAGCATGACTTTAACAAATTATGTTCTGGTTTCATGTTTGCTTAAAGCAAATGCCAGAGTTAAAAATCACTTCATCCTCTGGGTTGTTGCCAAGAAAAAAAGGGGGACAAGAAATGGAAACAAAATCTTTATCTTATGCCTGTTTTTGGGTTTCCAAGAAATGAAAAACTTCAATCTGCCCAAGCTAATTGTTGGTCTAGGTTCACTTGACTGGGGTTATATTGTCTAGGTCGTAAGCAATAAAATTTTTAGCATTTTAGAAGTTTTAAAGCTACAGGACATATTTTATCTTAGTTTTTGTTTGTAGAATGCAAAAGATAAGTTTACCCAAATCATAAATTGTCTTCTGCAATAAACGTTTTTCTTATTCTTTCGATGTACATTTCTGCCTGTTGCAATCCCTCTTGTTTACTTTTGTTAAAATCCAACCTTATCAATTGTTTTGTTTTGTTTTGTTGTCTTTGTTATATTTATTTCTGAAATACATGAATGTGATACTGTTGGTCCATTGTAGGTACGCGTGGACCTAAAGTACCCCGTAAAAAATCAGGAAGATTGGAAGGGGCTGGAAAAAGTATGGAAGATTCTGTTCAGCGTAAGATGTGACAGTTTTATGAAGAGTCTGATGGTCCACCTCTCCGTGTCCTTCCAATTGGAGGCCTGGGTGAAATTGGGATGAATTGCATGCTTGTTGGGAATTATGATCGTTGTATTTTGATTGATGCTGGTGTTATGTTTCCGGAGTAAGTCTTCACAAACTGGTCTGATTTACATTTATTTAACAAGTTGTAGCTTGGTGATCATCATGCTTCGTTCCTGTCATCTGAAGGTTTTTGTTTTCTTGGGGTCTTACCGAAGTATATGCTCAATTGTGTAATTTCATCTGTGCTACATCTTTTCCTGCTGCTCTGGATTCTCTGCAGCAAGTAGAGGATCTAATTGTAATAACCCATATTCATGTCTTAGTCATGTTCATGTACATTTGCATGATTTTGTCTTGTTAAGCTTGCATTTGTAGACTTGGACTTGTTTTGCCTAGGTAAAGGTTCTTGTCTTGTCTTGATGCTATCATGTTTTCCCTAAGTGTTGTATGCATGCTTTGTTCCTTCTTTGCCATGTTAAGCCTAAGTCATGCCAAGCCTAGGTCATGTTAAGCCTAGGTCATGTTAAGCCTAGGTCATGCCAAGCCTAGGTCATGTTAAGCCGAGGTCATCTTAAGCCTAGGTCACACCTTTGAACCTCTTACACCTTGGACCATCTTGGAACCGCTTTTGTGACCTCCACCATCACCTAGGCATATTGGCCGAGATGTTATCACCTAGGCATCCGAGATCCTTAATCCTTGCACCTAGTGATCTTGTTCTGGGACTGGAATGACCTAGACCGAGGTGTGGCACATCTAGGCCGAGGTGTGGCACAGCTTAGTCAAGTGTTGTCCTTCCTAGCCGAGGTCATTGTCACCCTAGTTGCCGAAGTCTTGTGGTTAGCCGATGTCAATACTTGCCGGAGTGCCATTCCGAGTAGCTTGCTAGATACGCCTTGTCAGGGCCTTGTCTTGTCAATCTATCACCTTTTTGAAGAGAACCAACCAACCGTTGCCACGTGTCCGAGCTGAGAGTTAAGTCAGCCGGCAGAGAGAGAAACCCCTCATTTGTTGTATATTGTTTTGAAGAGTAGAGAGAGAAGCTCTAGAAGAGGGAGAAGAGTTCTTGAGAGAGAGTAGATTTCCAAGCTTGATTCCTAGAGATCCAACCGTTAGATCCGCGTTCTAAGGTTAGATCCTTGATCTGCTCATGATGTTCTTTATGTTTATGTTATTGCATTGCATGATTGAAAATGATTTGTAAGCCATGCATTGCTTTGAAGTTCGGTTTTAGAAAGAGAAAATGGTTTTCATGTGTTCTTCAAGAAAAGTCATGTTTTGATCCGAAAGCTCATGCCTAGATCCATGTTTTTGTGTTTGTTCTTGCATGATTTTCAAAGTATGGGTACCCAGGTCCATGTTTTCGAACTCATGTCATGAAATCCCAGATCTTGTAATAACAAGTTATGATTTTAGCATTCATATTCTTCATGTTCTTCATGCTCATGTTCTTCATGTTCTTCAAGGAGGAAACCCAGATTTCCAGACTTCATTTCCCTAGGTGTGATCACCGACACCACTCTTGCCTAGATCACACACCTAGGCCAAGCATCGTATCTCACCTTGGCCTACCTTGCATGATCACTTGCACGTTAGTTTATCTTGCATGCACACCTAGGCTAACCACTACACACCTAGGCCGACCATGGTACACCCATGCCGGCACCTTGTAACACCTCGGCAGACAGCTACATACTGAAGCCTAGGTAACCACACCTCGGCCAAGAGGTGTGGGACCTCGGCCAAGACCTCTTGAGTTCACCCAGCTAGGTCGTTTTAGCCTAGATCATCTCTGTGCATCCATTCCAGGACTTGGTTGGTACCCAGCATGTTTTCCCTAGGTATTTCCAGCATGTTTTCCCTAGGTATTTCCAGCATGTTTTCCCTAGGTATTTCCAGCATGTTTTCCCTAGGTATTTCCAGCATGTTTTCCCTAGGTGTTTTCGGCATGTTTCCCCTAGATCATTTGCATTCATGTGAAGCTTGTTTTTAAGAGTGCGTTCAATAGACTTTGCCATGTGTTTGTAGGACTTGGACCTTTGCCTTGATCCCGACGTCCCAAGAACTAGGTGAGTGGTATTTTTAATAAAGTTATGTTATAAAGTTTTGACAAAGCCTTGCTTCGTTTTAGAAAAGTATTTGATCAAGCATGAATGATTATCTCTATTTTGTGTATCAAGTATAAGCTTTGTTTTGATGACATTCTTGGAAAGTCCTCCCATGCTAGGGGACTCTAAGCCCATGTAGCACCATGTTTGAGAGATCTCTGTCATCGACGGTCTATGAACGGATGGCCCCACCGACGGTCTATGAACGGGTGGATTTGTCTAATCGATTCCGGGTCGATTATTCCCTTGTCTTGTCCGAAATGTCATCACCCCATGTATTATGTAGATGTTATTAACATCCCAAGCAAGATTTGAAAGACCAAGATTTGATTGATGAACTTGATTCATCCCATGTTTTGAACAAGCTATGAAATATGTATTGTTTTGACAAGGACCTTGGAAATCATTCATTTACCCCTTTATTACTTATATCATTCACTGAGTATCCAAGCTCACCCTCCCTATGTATATATGTAGGTAACAAGCAAGAAGTCGGCTACGCCGAGATGTGTGTGTGTTGCAAGATGTGTGTTTTGTATGCATGTTGTGTCGGCGTGAGGACGTCGGCAATCTTGAAGCTTTTGTATTTGAACATGTCGGCTTGAGAAGCTCTTTTGCTAAGATGTGATGTGTATTTTTGTACTTCATTTCTTTATCTATTCAAGTTGTAAAGCTATATAAAGATGTATGCCATTTCATTTGACTTATGCACTGCTCTTATGGACCACTTGTATTTTAGATTATTGCTTCCGCACTTGTGAGCCCCCTATATCTATACTCTGATTGTGTGTGAATTTTGTAAGTTGGCCTTCGGTAATCACGGATTACTGGCCATCACGGCACCAAACTACTAGGGGCGGTTTGGGGGCGTGACAGAATGGTATCAGAGCACGCGTTCCTTATAGTACGTTATTCACACACTTTGAGTCCTAAAGAGCATAGGATGTCCCTTAGAAGAATGTTAAGATTGCATCATGTTGCTTGCTACTTGACAAGGTGTGCATTATCTCGGCATGAGCATTTTGTTACATCGGCATGATCATGTTCACTTGCACACACGTTCATCTGTTCATTTTATTCTAAGAGTCACATCCTACATACCCCCAGCATCATGAGAAGAGGGAGACCCCCAGTTAGCCGAGATCAATCCGAGGACAGAATAAACAGATTGGAAAGATTGGTTGAAAGTTTGGCCGATGAATTAAGGCAGGCAAGGCAGCAGAACACCGGTACTACCTCCACCCAGGCCGAGCAGACAGATGGCCGACATGTAGTTCCACCACCGCCAGTACCACAAGTGCCTCCGCAGCCAGCTTTGTATGGAGATGACACATTGACCCTGATCAGAGAATTTAAGAAGATGAAACCGCCAAAGTTCCATGGAGGTATAGAGCCGATGAAGGCAGAAGCATGGATTCTTGAGATGGAGAAGTTGTTCGAGGTTTTTCCTAGCACCGACGCTCAGAAAGTGTCATTAGCAGCATTCACTTTGGAAGACGACGCTCGAAGATGGTGGATGATGATCCGAGAAGGTAACCCAGACTTGACTTGGGCCAGATTTTTGGAGCTGTTCTATGACAAGCATTTCCCACTCAGTGTCCGAGATCGCAAAACCACAGAATTTCAGATGTTGACCCAGGGTAGCAAAACAGTGGCGGAGTATGATCGTGCTTTCACCGAGTTGGCAAGGTATGCACCTCACATGGTCGACAACGAATACAGGAAAGCTCGCAAGTTTGAGAGTGGACTTCGAGGGCCAATTCAAGACCGGGTTAATTTGCTTAACATGCCGACGTATGCTGGAGTGTTAGATAAAGCCATCCTTGCAGAAGCCAACTTGAACAGAAGTCAGAGTTTAGGGGAGAATCAGAAAAAGAGGCAGACCTATGACAATCGCCAAGACCAGCATAATGCCGAGAAGAAGACGAATGTGGACAATTCCAATAACACAAATCGGGAAGGTGGCACCAGGCCGACATGTACAAGTTGCGGGAGGCGACATTTCGGAGTTTGTCATCGGACATCTGGAGCATGTTTTGAATGCGGTGAGATGGGTCATCATATTAAGGATTGTCCCAAGGTAAAGGCTAGAGATGATAAGAAGAGCTGAGAATCCGACTTTCGGAATTATTTTGGGGGCAAGGTAAGTTAAGTTTGGGGACCAAACTTCTTTAAGGAGGGTAGACTGTAATAACCCATATTCATGTCTTAGTCATGTTCATGTACATTTGCATGATTTTGTCTTGTTAAGCTTGCATTTGTAGACTTGGACTTGTTTTGCCTAGGTAAAGGTTCTTGTCTTGTCTTGATGCTATCATGTTTTCCCTAAGTGTTGTATGCATGCTTTGTTCCTTCTTTGCCATGTTAAGCCTAAGTCATGCCAAGCCTAGGTCATGTTAAGCCTAGGTCATGTTAAGCCTAGGTCATGCCAAGCCTAGGTCATGTTAAGCCGAGGTCATCTTAAGCCTAGGTCACACCTTTGAACCTCTTACACCTTGGACCATCTTGGAACCGCTTTTGTGACCTCCACCATCACCTAGGCATATTGGCCGAGATGTTATCACCTAGGCATCCGAGATCCTTAATCCTTGCACCTAGTGATCTTGTTCTGGGACTGGAATGACCTAGACCGAGGTGTGGCACATCTAGGCCGAGGTGTGGCACAGCTTAGTCAAGTGTTGTCCTTCCTAGCCGAGGTCATTGTCACCCTAGTTGCCGAAGTCTTGTGGTTAGCCGATGTCAATACTTGCCGGAGTGCCATTCCGAGTAGCTTGCTAGATACGCCTTGTCAGGGCCTTGTCTTGTCAATCTATCACCTTTTTGAAGAGAACCAACCAACCGTTGCCGCGTGTCCGAGCTGAGAGTTAAGTCAGCCGGCAGAGAGAGAAACCCCTCATTTGTTGTATATTGTTTTGAAGAGTAGAGAGAGAAGCTCTAGAAGAGGGAGAAGAGTTCTTGAGAGAGAGTAGATTTCCAAGCTTGATTCCTAGAGATCCAACCGTTAGATCCGCGTTCTAAGGTTAGATCCTTGATCTGCTCATGATGTTCTTTATGTTTATGTTATTGCATTGCATGATTGAAAATGATTTGTAAGCCATGCATTGCTTTGAAGTTCGGTTTTAGAAAGAGAAAATGGTTTTCATGTGTTCTTCAAGAAAAGTCATGTTTTGATCCGAAAGCTCATGCCTAGATCCATGTTTTTGTGTTTGTTCTTGCATGATTTTCAAAGTATGGGTACCCAGGTCCATGTTTTCGAACTCATGTCATGAAATCCCAGATCTTGTAATAACAAGTTATGATTTTAGCATTCATATTCTTCATGTTCTTCATGCTCATGTTCTTCATGTTCTTCAAGGAGGAAACCCAGATTTCCAGACTTCATTTCCCTAGGTGTGATCACCGACACCACTCTTGCCTAGATCACACACCTAGGCCAAGCATCGTATCTCACCTTGGCCTACCTTGCATGATCACTTGCACGTTAGTTTATCTTGCATGCACACCTAGGCTAACCACTACACACCTAGGCCGACCATGGTACACCCATGCCGGCACCTTGTAACACCTCGGCAGACAGCTGCATACTGAAGCCTAGGTAACCACACCTCGGCCAAGAGGTGTGGGACCTCGGCCAAGACCTCTTGAGTTCACCCAGCTAGGTCGTTTTAGCCTAGATCATCTCTGTGCATCCATTCCAGGACTTGGTTGGTACCCAGCATGTTTTCCCTAGGTATTTCCAGCATGTTTTCCCTAGGTATTTCCAGCATGTTTTCCCTAGGTATTTCCAGCATGTTTTCCCTAGGTGTTTTCGGCATGTTTCCCCTAGATCATTTGCATTCATGTGAAGCTTGTTTTTAAGAGTGCGTTCAATAGACTTTGCCATGTGTTTGTAGGACTTGGACCTTTGCCTTGATCCCGACGTCCCAAGAACTAGGTGAGTGGTATTTTTAATAAAGTTATGTTATAAAGTTTTGACAAAGCCTTGCTTCGTTTTAGAAAAGTATTTGATCAAGCATGAATGATTATCTCTATTTTGTGTATCAAGTATAAGCTTTGTTTTGATGACATTCTTGGAAAGTCCTCCCATGCTAGGGGACTCTAAGCCCATGTAGCACCATGTTTGAGAGATCTCTGTCATCGACGGTCTATGAACGGATGGCCCCACCGACGGTCTATGAACGGGTGGATTTGTCTAATCGATTCCGGGTCGATTATTCCCTTGTCTTGTCCGAAATGTCATCACCCCATGTATTATGTAGATGTTATTAACATCCCAAGCAAGATTTGAAAGACCAAGATTTGATTGATGAACTTGATTCATCCCATGTTTTGAACAAGCTATGAAATATGTATTGTTTTGACAAGGACCTTGGAAATCATTCATTTACCCCTTTATTACTTATATCATTCACTGAGTATCCAAGCTCACCCTCCCTATGTATATATGTAGGTAACAAGCAAGAAGTCGGCTACGCCGAGATGTGTGTGTGTTGCAAGATGTGTGTTTTGTATGCATGTTGTGTCGGCGTGAGGACGTCGGCAATCTTGAAGCTTTTGTATTTGAACATGTCGGCTTGAGAAGCTCTTTTGCTAAGATGTGATGTGTATTTTTGTACTTCATTTCTTTATCTATTCAAGTTGTAAAGCTATATAAAGATGTATGCCATTTCATTTGACTTATGCACTGCTCTTATGGACCACTTGTATTTTAGATTATTGCTTCCGCACTTGTGAGCCCCCTATATCTATACTCTGATTGTGTGTGAATTTTGTAAGTTGGCCTTCGGTAATCACGGATTATTGGCCATCACGGCACCAAACTACTAGGGGCGGTTTGGGGGCGTGACACTAATTGTATTAATCAAATTTGCTTCATAAAATTATTTTTCCAGCGTGGAAAACTCTGGCAGGCATGAACTTTTTCTAAATGATTTTATAATTATTTGTCACCTGAAACCATGTGACAACGCTGCACATCCACACGAGCGAGCATGCAAGGCTAGAGTAAATCCAAACAATCTTGTACCACAATAATCAGGGGAATAAAATAAATATTCAATTATAAGGTTCTAAAATCCACCCAAAAAAAAAAAAAAAACTACAATAAATCTTAAACATTTAGAAACTTGCACCAAAATCCCCTAGTATTCCATTAACAAAATTTGTAATCTAAAATAAATTAAAATCAAACTCCTACACTCAGCACTCCCACAAGCAAAACCTACGCAACTCTGCTCCTCTGAATTTGACAAAACCATAATAAAAGAAGGGTGAGCTCAACAATCTAACAAATGACCAACTATCAGTACTAGTTGGATCAAGCATATAGAAAATAGTCGATAAGCAAGGAAATATGGTTTCTAACAATTCGATGAAGGAGCAATTTATTTCCAAGGTAGATACCTAGTACAATAATTCCAAGGTAGATACCTAGCTAAAATTAACATAGTGTAATGTCACAATTTATTTGAAAAGATAAGTAATCCAATAAAAAGTCATTTGTTCAAGACAATGGTTTGATATCCAATAGTACAATAATTCAATAAACAAAACCCAAGTCTTAAAAGACTATGGCCACATTAGTCCGTGACAAGATCCAGAACCACACATAGGCCTTTGGTAAAAGTCCCAGTAGAAACTAGTTTTTATGCCAATAAATAACCTCCATTGGCTAGGGGTCCAAATCATAGTTAGACTGGAGTCATGTTTGCAATTCAAACAAGAAATAAAATATTCAATGTCTTTGGAATAACATTTTCATAAAATTTGTTTGAATTGTTTCACAAAATATATCTTGATTTATTTGCACAATTCATATTTGATGTTATTTCATAGTTGATCCGTATTTTTCTTTTAAGAACACAAGTGAGTGATAAAATATATTTTTTTCATTTTGCAATACACGAAACATATAGGGCTTGTTTCATTTGTTTTTGGGAGAGTTGTTTTTGAAAAAAAATTTGGGGAGAGAGTTTAGAAATTTTTTTGGTTTGTTTGGTTGTATATTTTTAAAATAGTTTTGGAGTTTGGAATGATTTGATATTTTGTTGTAATTGAGTAGATGTGTGTGAGAGAAAAAGTGATTGAGAAGGAGAGAGGAGAGATGAAAAGTGATTGATTGATGTGTAAGAGAGAGAGTGTGATTTTGGAAATTTTTTGAGAAAAATCATAAACCAAGCAAAATTTTGAAATTTTTTTTCAAAAACAACTCTCCCAAAAACAAACCAAACAAGCCCATAATTTTTAAATGATACAATAGGAATGAAAACAAACCAACGGTGATAGAGGGTTATTAAACCTCAAACGATAAAAGAATATTTCAAAATCTAACTCCAAAATACCAAGATCCACTTCAATCACGCAATCCTAATAAATATTACACCACATAAGTAAATATAATTATCATCTTATTTAATTCCCATTAATTAAACCATAGTACTGTAATTCTAAAATAACCAGTCACCACCCTTGATATGAATTCTAGAATCAGTCAATAGTTTCATTCAGCAACTGCAATCTCCATTCAATTGTTTCTTTTTTTAACCATCCCAAATTCCACTGAACAGTTTATATTGTCAACCCTACCTAATGGACCCTCATGCTAACCACTACTCACGGTTCAATTCACCCCCAAAATCCAAATACAAATTAAATTCATGAGTGAAATCCAAGATTCATGCATAGGGAACTTTACCTTAAATTAAAATCAACTCAACTTCAAGTATTCCATAAAATTTTATGAATATTATTCTCAATGAAACGCTAGGTCTACATATTCCATGTACTCATGATTACAACATGGAGAAGTTGAGAGTCTAAGGTTTACCTTCAAATGATTTTAGGATTAATTGATTCCTTGAATCGCTTCTTTTTTATGGCCTCCTTCAATAGAATATGTAAAAGTGGAGAATGCAAATATGATGTCTTATATATATAAACTAGGAGGGTTTTCTTATCTCTATCTCTTTTCTTCATAAATCTTCAAAAATTATTTTATTTGCTAAGAGGAGGCCCCTCTACAAAAATTAATATATAACCTCAATATAACCATAATGAACCCTTTTTTGGATATAAAATTGTTAGTACTAGTGAAATTTTCTAATGTAATTATTGCTTATTTAGATTCCTCCCCTTCTTTTTTGATACACCGACTTTTGATCACATGTGGACACATATTTCAGCTATGATGAGCTTGGTGTCCAGAAAATTATACCTGATACCACCTTTATAAGAAAATGGAGTCACAAAATTGAAGCAGTTGTCATAACACATGGTCATGAGGATCACATTGGTGCGTTGCCTTGGGTAAATTTTCTTTTCTACCACTTTATTATGCTAGCAATGCATTAAACATTTGTGCATAATGCATTGTGTTTTTCTTGGATTATTAGATGTTGAAGACACTGATTCACTTGTGTTTTGAATAGAGAAGTTGAGAATACGCCATTCAAGAGGTTCATATATTAATTACTTGCTACATTGATGATTTATTTGATGGGGTCAAAAAACAATCTGTGAAAAGTACCTATATGATCATTAGCTGCTCTATATTTTGATGCAGAACTCAATTCATTGGTATGAGTTTTGATGTAGGATGACATTACAGTGAAGCAAATGGCCGATAACTACCCATTAGTATGTTCACCACATATACAAGTTCAGCTGGCAGATATAGCATTTTGTTCCTTGTTTCCATGTAGTGCAACTAAATGTTAAATTTTTGCTAGAGAAATCATTAGTAATCAAAAAGTAACATTGATTCTCTAAGAAATATATTTAATTTTGATCCACTTTAACATTCATAACAGGTTTTGATAGTGTTGTTGGTAAATAAATATTTTGTAGGGTAGTTGAACTAAGTTTTAGATTGAACAACCTTTCATATCAAGTGTGCACCACATGTATAATTTAGATGGGCAAACTAAAAAAGCATTTCATTACCACCAATGGTGGTAGCCTAATGGATAGGAGATCACTCCCACTAGTTTTGGTGAGCATGTTGTTCTGGGTTTAAATATTCGCAGGTATAATGTGATTCTCATCCTCCTTCGCTCTGTGCTTCGGCTCTCTAGGACCCTAGTGAGGCTATGAGTTAGGCTATGTCTCACCCCTCTTGGTAGGGTTCCCAGTAGGTCGGTGGTCCTATGGTCCTCTAGGTTGGTCGCTCCCTCTTTCCTTCTTGAATCAAGCAAATAAATTTCATTTCTTTGTTTCCATACCAATGTTATTAAAAGCACACCTAGGCGCAAGGCCCAGCCATGCCCATCCCCTGCGCCTTGCAATGGTCAAGGCGAGGTGACTTCACTAAGGCGTAATTAAAGCGTGCGATTGGAACAAGGCGCGATTAAGCCCAAGGCGCAGGCCTTGAGTTTTTTTTTGTTTTTTGTATTTTAATTGGACCATTGAAATTACATGGGTCAGCTACAGCAGGTCATATTTATTTAGCCCCAAATCAACAAACGACAGAAGAAAAAACAAGCCCTAATCCAAAGCTCCAAAAAAGTCGAACTCGTCGTGCAGTCCAGGAGCTTCGAATGTGCAAGTATGTCTATCTTCTCTTTGCTTTTGTCTCTTCTTCCCCTTCTCTTTGTTTGTTCTTCTCTTCGTCTCTTCTCTTCTATTCGTCAGTCGTCGTCTTCTTCTTCTTCTCTTCCTTATGCTACCTTCATCTTATTTTTCGTTTATTTTCTGGAATGCTCTATTTTTGTTTATGGAGTTAGGCTGAGCTGAGATTTTTAGGGCTTCAAATGTACTATGTTGTCTTCTTCTTCTTCTTCTCTGCTTTTTTGCTTCTTTTTATTTTATTTTATTTTATTTTCTTCTATGCTTTTCTTCTCTGGACTGCTTTGTTTATTAAATATTTATTCTGAATTGCTCTATTTCTTCTCTACTTTTATGTTTTAGTTGACCTTTAGATCATGGATATTCGTGTTTTATATTGAACTTTGGAATATTACTCATTTGTCTATGTTAAAATAGCGATATTTATTAGTATTTATTTTTTAAAATGTTCAGTGTTTCATTTTGTTTATGTTATACCAGTTAATTATTTGTTTGCATGCCTCATATTAAATTATATTATTTCAACCTGCTATGGTGCACCTTACTTTGATGAAGCCTGTGCCTCGCGTTGCACCTTGCGCCTTGCGTCTAAGGCCTCAAGAGACCTTGGTGCGCTTATCTCTTTTAATAACACTGTTCCATACACTGCAATTGAATGTTCAAGTTTAGTTAGAGAAATATATTGTCATCAAAAAGTAAAATTGATCCTATGAGAAATGTCTGATTATGAGCCTCTATAGCATTCCTAACAAGTTTTGATATTGCTAGTAAAGAAATAGTTGCATTGAAAATATGGACTAAACAATCTTTTCCTTTGATACTAACATTGTTGACACACTATATTATATAGACTTAGGTATTGCCTAAACACTATGTTACACAGACTTTCTTACGGGTGCATGTTCAAGCGTTAGGGGGTTAGGGTTTAGGGTTTAGGGCAGGGTTTAGAGGGTTAGGGTTTATGGATTAGTGTTTGGTGTCTGGGGTTAGGGTTTGCGGTTTCAGGGTGCGGGGTTTGGGGGTTCAGGGTTGGGGTTTTAGGAGTTTACGGGTTAGGGTTTTTGGATTTAGAGTTTAGGGTTTCGGAGTTTAGGGATTAGGGTTTGGGTTTAGTGGTTAGGGTTTTGGGATTAGGGGTTAGGGCGGTTTGGCGTTTGGGATTAGGTTTTGGGATTTAGGGTTTATAGTTTGAGGTTTTGGGTTTTGGGGTTTTATGTTTCGGGTTTATGGGTTTTGCAAATCCTAAACCCTTAACTCCTTCCTAATCTCAACCCCAACACCCAACCCTTAATTCCTAACCGCTAAGCCTAAATCCTAACTCTTAAACCTTAAACCCTGACCCAAAACCCCTGACCCCCGACCCTGGACCCTGGAACCCTTAACTCCTAACCCCTAGGCTTAAAACCCTAACTCCTAAACCTTAAACCCTAAGCCTTTGACCTCCGATCCTAGACCCTGGACCCTGGACCTTAGTCCTTAGACCTTAGACCCTAAACCCTAATAGAACCTTAAATCCTAAACCTTAAATCCTAATAGACCCTAGACGTTAGACCCTAGATCGTAAACCTTAATAGACCTTAGACCCTAAACCTTAGACCCCAGACCCCAAACTCGAAAACCCCAAATCCCAAACACCCAACCTCAAACCCCAATCCCAAACACCCAACCTCAAATCCCAATCCCAAACACCAAATCCTAATAGACCCTAAACCCTAAACCCTAATAGTTCCTAGACCCTAGACCCAAATAGACCCCAGATCCCAACCCCCAAACCCTAACCCTAACCCCAAACCCAAACCCAAACCCAAACCCAAAACAGTGAACCCCGTAAAAACCCTCTAAATCCCAAACACTAAACTCCAAATCCATAATCCAAAACCCAAAGCCGAAAACCCCAAAACCCTAATCCCCTAAAAACCCTAAAACCACCAAACCTAAACCTCAAAACCTAAAACCTAAACCCCAAACCCAAACCAAAACTCGAAACCCCTAAAACCCTAACCCCTAAATCCCTAAACCCAAACCCCAAACCCTAACTCGTAAACTCTAAACCCTAAACCCTAACCCCTAAGCCTCTAACCCTTAATCCCTAAACCCTAACCTCTAACCCTAAATCCTAAATCCTAAACCCTAAAAAATCCTAATCCCACGAACCAGAATCCTCAAATCCCAAACCCTAAACCCCCCCGCCAAACCCCAAACCCTAACCCGTAAACTCTAGACCCTAAACCCCTAAGCCCCTAACTCCTAACTCTTAAACCCTAACCCTAAACCCTAATCCCTAACCTCTAACCCCTGACCCTAAATCTTAAATCCTAAATCCTAAACACTAAAAAACCCTAAACCCATAAACCAAAAACCCCAAACCCCAAATCCCAAACCCTAAACCCCCAAACCCTAAAAGCTAAACGCCGAACCCCGAAACTGCGAAACCCCAAACCCCTAAACTCCAAACCCCAAGACCTAACCCCAAACCACAAACCCCAAACCCTAAACCCTAAACCGTACCCTAACCCCTAAACCCTTAACCCCTAACCCTAAACCAAACCCTACACCCTAACCACTGACCACAAATCCAAAACCCAAAACGCAAAACCCAAAAATCCCAAAACCCCAAATCACAAACCTTAAACCCTAAACCCCCAAACCCTAAAAGCCAAACCCCGAATCCCGAATCCCGAACCCCGAAACCCCAAAACCCAATTACCCCAAACCCTAAGCCTTAAACCCTAAACCCTAAACCCCAAACCCCAAACTCCAAAACCTAACCCCATACTCCAAACCCTAAACCATAAACCCTACCATAACCCCCTAAACCCTAAATCCTAACCCTCTAACCCTCTAACCCCAAAACTTCAAACCCCCAATCCCAACCCCCAAACCCTAAACCTCAACCCCCGACCCTAGACCCTTAACCCTACACACTAGACCCTCAACCCTAAATTCTAGGGCCCCAACAACTAACCCCCAACCGCTCAACCCCCAACCCTAAAACGAACACCTAAACCCCAAACCCCTAAACCCCTAACCCTCAAACCTCAAACCCTAAATCTTAAACTCTAAAACCCTAAACTAAACCCCTAAACCCCTAAAACCCTAAACTAATCTAAACCGCAAGCCCCTGACCCTAACCCCAACCCCTAACCCCTAATCCCTAAACCCCCTAAGGTTTTGGGTTTGGGATTTAGGGTTTGATGATGATGATGCGCAGATTGTCCTGAGCAAGATGCCAAGTACGACAATCGCATCTAGAGCGGAGACGATATTCATATCATTGGCTTGCGAAAGTCAGAAGAAATTATTGGGATTAGCATTGGCTCCTAGCAATGCGGTAAAGAGGTTTCCCCAGCCACGCACTAGTGCTAGCATCCAGTCAGAGGGTGGCGAAAAATTATTGCTGCTGCTAAAGGTGGCAGTGAAAAGGTCAGAGATGCGAGTGAATGTAATTGATTCGCAGATCATTTGAATCACGATGATCAGTGACCTTATGCGATCTACGTAGGAGATCGTGGAGGTAGCTAGATCATTTACGGCATTAGTGAGTGCGGTCGGGCCAAGAGCTATGTTATTCATACATTGTCCGGAAACATGTTTCAAGGCATTGTAGCCGCCATCGTAACCCAAGAAAGTGGATCCGAGAATTAGATGTGGAGCAGTAGGAGAAGTACGCCCGAACTCCAACCACTCCTCAAAATTCTTCAATTGGTAGACGTCCAAGTAGGGGTTGTCCTGTTGAATACTCAGTCTGATCCAATGGTTGTTGGTTCGCAGTATGATGTTGAACCATCGAGTGGGTGGATTCTGCTAACTAGTAAGTGCGGGAATATTGTGTGAAAAGGTCTCACAATTCAATGCGCAAGTCCTTAATGAAGTCTCTGTAAGTTCCACTACCGCATTCAATGTTGAATTCCTTCGTGAATTCCGCCATTAACTGAATTCAAATTTACCATTGACAATAGTAATCAATTAACAGAAAAATATGAAAATAATAACTCAATGAAAGTGCTTGTAATTATCCTTTTCAACGTTGAATTCCACCATTGACAATAATAATAAATCAATAACTAAAATAATAATAATTATAAGTTAAAATAATAATAATTTAATAATATTAATAAATAATTTTCATTTTTCTCATCTCAGACATTATAGTCAAATCTTGAATCGAATCGTGAATCGTTGTGCTAAAATAATGAATCGTGAATCGTGTGATTCACTTTATTTGCGCCCGACCACTAGTGTTAAATAAAATGAATCATATGATTCACGATTAATTATTTTAGCAAAACGATTCATGATTCGATTCAAGATTTGACAATAATGCCTGAGATGAGAAAAATAAAAATTATTTATTAATAGTATTTAATTATTACTATTTTAGCTTTTAATTATTATTATTATTTTAGCTACTGATTTATTATTATTGTCAATGACAGAATTTAATTGAGTTAATGGTGGAATTTAATGTTGAAAAGGATAATTACAAACACTCCATTGAGTTATTATTTTTATGTTTTTCTATTGATTGATTATTAATGTCAGTGACAGAATTGAATTTAGTTACTAGCGGAATTCACAAAGGAGTTCAACGTTGAAAGGGGTAGTGGAGTGTACAGGGACTTCATTGTGGACTTGCGCGTTGAATTGGGAGAGACCTTTTCACACAATATTCCCGTACTTCCGGCTCGGCAGAATTCATCCACTAAATGGTTCAACATCATACTGCGAACCAATGATCATTAGATCAGGCTGAGGATTCAACGGGACAACCCCTACTTGGACGCCTACCAAATGGAGTTTTTGAGGAGTGGTTGGAGTTCGGGCGTACTTCTACACTTCCAATTCCCATATCCACTTTCTTGGGTTACGATAGCGGCTACAATGCCCTGGAATGTATTTCTGAACAAGGCATAAATAACATAGTCGTTGGCCCGACTGCACTCACTAATACCGTAAATAATCTGGCCGCAGATTGTGCGAGGTCACTGATCATCGCGATTCAAATGATCTACGAATCGAATAGATTCACTCGTATCGCCGATCATCTCGCTGCCACATTCAGCAACAGTAGTTCTTCGCCACCCCTTGATTGGATGCTGGCACTAGTGCGTGGCTAGGGAGACCTCTTTGCCGCATTCCTTCGAGCCAATGCTGATCTCAATAATTTATTCTGAATTTCGCAATCCAATGATATGAATAGTGTTTGCTCTAGACGTGGTTGCTGTACTTGGCATTTGCTCAGGAGCGCCTGTGCATCATAATCATCAAACCTGAAACTTTTAGGGTTTTTGGTTTTGGTGTTAGGGTTTTAGGGGTTTAGGGTTGGGGTTGGGGTTTAGGGTTTAGGGTCAGGTTTAGAGGGTTAGGAAAGGGGTTAGGGCTTAGGGTTTAGGGGTTGAGATTGGGGTTCGGGTTCGGGTTCGGGTTCAGGTTTTGAGGTGGGGGTCGGAGTCAAGGTTAAGGTTTTGGGTTTAGCGGTTAAAGTTTAGAGGTTAAGGGTTAGGGTTTTGCATTTTGGGTTTTGGATTTTTAGCGCGTTTAGGGTTTTTAGTGGGTTTGGGGTTTAGGATTTACGATTTGGTGTTTAGGGTTTTGGGATTTGGTGTTTGGGCTTTGGGTTTAAGGGTTTGGAAACCCCAAACCCTAACCCCTAACCCCTAAAACGCTAACTCTTAAAAACCCTAACCCCTAACCCCTAAAACGCTAACTCTTAAACCCTAACCCCTAACCTCTAATCCCTAAAACGCTAACTCTTAAACCCTATCCCCTAACACCTAAACCCCTAACCTGAACCCTAACCGCCAAACCCTAACTCCTAACCCCTTTGCCTAAACCCTGATCCCTAAACCATAAATCATAAGCCCTGGACCCAAAACCTCTTACCCAAAACCCTAGAAATTAAACCCTAATAGACCTTAAATCTTAAACCTTAAATCCTAATAGACCCTAAACCCTAGAACCCAGACCCTAGACCCCAAAACCCCAATCCCCAACTGCAAACCCTAATAGACCCTAGACTCTAAACCCTAATAGTTCCTAGACCTTAACTCTAATAGACCCTAGACCCTAGACCCTAATAGACCCTAGACCCATGACCTCAAACCCCAACCACAACCCTAAACCCTAAACAGTGAACCTCCTAAAAACCCGAAACCCAAAACCGAAAGCCCAAGACCTCAAAACCTCTAAAACCACAAAACCCAAACCCAAACCCGAAACCCGAACCCCTAAAACCCTAAACCCCTAACCTCTAACCCTAAATCCTAAACCTTAAACCCTAAACCCTAAAAAAGCCTAAACCCTCAACCCAAAAATCCTAAAACCCCAAATCCTAAACCCCAAAACCCTAAAAGCTAAACCCCGGACCTCGAAATCTCGAAACCCCTAAACCCCAACAACTAACCCCAAACCCTAAACCATAAACCTTACCCTAACCCCTAACCCCTAACCCTAAACCCTACACGCTAACCCCTAAACCCTATCCCAAAATCCAAAGCCCTAACTCTAATCCCAAAACCCCAAACCCTAAACCTCAACCCACGACCCTAGACCCTCAACCCTAGACCCTAGACCCTCAACCCTAAAATCCTAAACCCCAAACCCCAACCCCCAATACCCAACCCCCCAACCGCTAACCCCCAACCTTCAACCGAACACCTAAACCTCAATCCTCAACACCCAAACCCCTAAACCCCGAACCCTTAAACCCCAAATGCTAAACCACTAAAACCCTAAACTAAACCCCTAAACACCTAAAACACTAAACTAAACCTCCAAACCCCTAATCCTAATACCTAACCCCTAACTCCCTAATCTCCAAACCCCAAAATCCTAAATCCTAAACCAAAGGGTTTAGGGTTTGAGGTTTAGGGTTTGATGATGATGCGGGGACGCTCTTGAGCAAGATGCCAAATACGACAACAGCATCCAGAATGGACACGATATTCATATCATTGGATTGCGGATGTCGGAAGGAATTATTGGGATCAGCATCGGCTCGCAGCAATGCGGCAAAGAGGTCTCCCCAGTTACGCACTAGTGCCAGCATCCAATTAAGGGGTGGCGAAGAACTGCTGCTGTTAAATGTGGCATCGAGAAGGTCAGAGATACGAGTGAATTTAATCGATTCGCAGATCATTTGAATCACGATGATCAGTGACCTCATGCGATCTGTGTAGGAGATCGTGAGGGTAGCCAGATCATTTACGGCATTAGTGAGTGCGGTCGGGCCAAGGGTTATGTTATTCATACCTTGTTCGGAAACACGTTCCAGGACATTGTAGCCGTCGTCGTAATCCAAAAGAGTGGATCCAGGAATTAGATGGGGGGAAATAGGAAAAGTACGCCCGAATTCCAACCACTCCGTAGAATTATCCAATTAGTAGGCGTCCAACTATAGGTTATCCCGTCGAATCCTCAGCCTGATGCAATGATTGTTGGTTCGCAGTATGATGTTGAACCATCAAGTGGGTGAATTCTGCTGAACGGGAAGTAGGGGAATATTATGTGAAAATGTCTCTCCCAATTCAACGCGCAAGTCATCAATGAAGTCCCTGTAAGCTCCACTACCCCTTTCAATGTTGAACTCTATTGTGAATTCCGCCATTAACTAGATTCAATTCTGCGATTGATAATAATAATCAATCAATAGAAAAACATAGAAATAATAACTTAATGAAGTGCTTGTAATTATCATTTTCAACGTTGAATTCTGTCATTAACTCAATTAATTCTGTCATTGACAATAATAATAAATCAATAGCTAAAATAATAATAATTAAAAGCTAGAATAATAATAATTAAATAATATTAACAAATAATTTTCATTTTTCTCATCTCAGGCATTATTGTCAAATCTTGAATCGAATCGTGAATCGTTTTGCTAAAATAATGAATCGTGAATTGTATGATTCACTTTATTTGTGCTCGATCGCTAATATTATATAAAGTGAATCATACGATTTACTATTCATTATTTTAGCAAAATGATTCACAATTCGATTCAAGATTTGACAATAATGCCTGAGATGAGAAGAATGAAAATTATTTATTAATAGTATTTAATTATTATTATTTTGTCTTTTAATTATTATAATTTTAGCTATTGATTTATTATTATTTTAGATATTGATTTATTATTATTGTCCATGACAGAATTCAATTGAGTTAATGGCGGAATTTAATGTTGAAAAGGATAATTACAAGCGCTCTACTAAGTTATTATTTTTATGTTTTTCTATTGATTGATTATTAATGTCAATGACAGAATTGAATTCAGTTAATGGCGTAATTCACAAATGAGTTCAATTTTAAAAGGGGTAATGGAGTGTACAAAGATTTCATTGAGGACTTGCGCGTTGAATTGGGAAAGGCCTTTTCACACAATATTCTCGTTCTTCCCACTAAGAAGAATCAACCCACTCGATGGGTCAACATCATACTGTGAACCAACAATCATTGGATTAAGCTGAGGATTCGACGGGACAACCTCTACCTGGTTGCCTACCAAATGGAGTTTTTTAGGAGCGGTTGGAGTTCGGGTGTACTTCTCCTACTTCTCCGCATCTAATTCCCGGATCCACCTTTTTGGGTTACGTTGGCGGCTACAATGTCCTTAAACGTGTTTTCGGATAAGGTATGAATAATATATCCCTTGGGCCGACCGCACTCACTAATGCCGTAAATGATCTGGCTACCTCCACGATCTCCTTTGCAGATCGCGCGAGGTCACTGATCATCGTAATTCAAATGATCTGTGAATCGATTAGATTCACTCGTATCTCAAATCTTCTCGCTGCTACATTCAGCAGCAGCAGTTCTTTGCCACCCCCTGATTGGATACTGGTACTAGTGCGTGGCTGGAAAGACCACTTTGTCGCATTCTTGCGAGTTGTTGCTGATCCCAATAATTTCTTCTGACTTCTGCAACCTAATAATATGACTATGGGTCTACTCCGGACGTGATTGCCGTATTTGACATTTGGTTCAGGAGCGTCTTCGCATCATAATTATCGAACTCTAAACCCTAAGGGTTTAGAGTTTTGGGGTTAGAGGTTTAGGGGTTTAGTTTAGGGTTTTAGGGGTTTGAGATTGAGGGTTTTGGGTGTTGGGGTTGGGGTTGAGGGTTTTGGGTTGAACGTTTAGGGTTTTGGGTTTTATGTTTTTATGGGGTTTAGGATTCTTAACGAATTAGGATTTAGGGTTTTTAGGGGATTTAGTGCTTTTAGGGGGTTTGGGGTTTAGAATTTAGGGTTTGGGGTTTAGGTTTTATGATTTATGGTTTGGGGTTTTGGTTTTGGGTTTTATGGGTTCTGATACCTTAAATCTCAAACCCAAACCCGTAAACACCTGACCCCAACCCCCACCCCTTGACTCCTCACCCCTAAACCTAAATCCTAAGCCCTTGACCCAAAACCCCTGACCCCTGACCGTGGACCCTCGACCCTAGACCTTAGACCCTAGACCCTATACCCTAATAGACCTTAAATCTTAAACCCTAAATCCTAATAGACCCTAGACTTTAGACCCTAAACCCTAATAGACCGTAGACCCTAAACTCTAATAGTTCCTAGACTCGAAACTCTAATAGACCCCAGAGCCTAATAGACCCCAGACCTCAACCCCCAAAACCCAACCCCAAACCTCAAACCCTAAATAGTGAACCCCCTAAAAACCTTCTAACCCCCTAAAAACCCTCTAAACCCCAAAATCCAAAGCCTAAAACTCCAAAACCCTAAAACCATAAAACCTAAACCTCAAACCCCAAACCCCAATCCCAAACCCAAACCTGAAACTTGAAACCCAAACCCCTAAAACCCTAAAACCCAAACCCTTAACCCCTAACCCTAATCCCTAAACCCTAACCTAAATCCCAAACTCTAAACGCTAAAAAATCCTAAACCCTCAACCCAAAACGCAAAACCCAAAAACCCAAAAACCACCAAACCCCCAACCTCAAACCCTAAATGCCAAACCCTAAACCCCCAAATCCCTAAAAGCTAAACCTTGAACACCAAAACCCCGAAACCCCAATCATAAAACCGTAACCCCAATCACTAAACCCCAAGACCTAAACCATAAACCCTGTCCTAACCCCTACACTCCTAACCCCCAACCTCTAACCCCTAACCCTAAACCTTACAGCTTAACCTCTAATCTCTAACCCCAAATCCTAAACCCTAAATCCTAAACCCTAAATCTTAAAAAATCCAAAACCTAAAAACCCAAAACACCAAACCCCAAATCCCAAGCCCTAAACTCAAAACCCAAATCCCAAAGCCCCAAAACCCAAAAATTCGAAAACACTAAACCCCAAATCTCAAACACTAAACCCTAAATCCCCAAACCCTTAAAGCTAAACCCGAAACCCCAAAACCCAAAAACTCCAAACCCTAACCTCTAAACCGTAAACCCTAAACTCAAAATCCTAAACCCCAAACTCCAAAACCTAACCCCAAACCCTAGACCATAAACCATAAACCCTACCCTAACCCCCTAAACCCTACCTTAAACCCTAAACTTTAAACCCTAACCCCCTAACCCTCTAGCCCTAAACCCTCAAACCCCCAATCCCAACTGCCAAACCGCCAAACCCTAAACCCTAAACCCCAAACCCCAACCCCTGACCCTAGACCGTCAACCCTAGACCTTAGACCATCAATCCTAAATCCTAAACCCCAATCCCCAATCCTTACCACTCAACCTCCCAACCCCTAACCCTCAACCCCCTCAACCCCAGCCCTAAACCGAACACCTAAACCCCAACACTCAAACCCCTAACCCTTAAACCCCAAAACCCTAAAACTCGAAACTAAACCCTTAAAACCCTAACCCCAACCCCCAAAACCCAAAAACTCGAAACTAAACCCCTAAAACCCTAACCCCAACCTTTGACCCCTAACCCCCTAACTCCTAACCCCCAAACCCGAAACACTAAACCCTAAGGGTTTAGGGTTTAGGGCTTGATGATGATTCGCGGACGCTCCTGAGCATGATGCCAAGTACGGCAACCGCGTCTAGAGCGGACACAATATTCATATCGTTGGGTTGCGAAAGTCGGAAGAAATTATTGGGATCAACATCGGCTCGCAGTAATGGGGCAAACAAGTTTCCGTAGCCACGCACTAGTGTCAGCATCCAATCAAAAGGTAGTGAAGAACTACTACTGCTAAATGTGACAGCGAGAAAGTTGGAGATACGAGTGAATGTAATCGATTTGCAGAACATTTGAATCACGATGATCAGTGACCTCATGCAATCTGCGTAGGAGATTGTGGAGGTAGCCAGATCATTTACGGTATTAGTGAGTGCGGTCGGGCCAAGGACTATGTTATTCATACCTTGTCCGGAAACACATTCCAGGGCATTGTATCCACCATCGTAACCCAAGAAACTGGATCCGAGAATTAGATATAGAGAAGTAGGAGAAGTACCCCCGAACTCCAACCACTCCTCAGAATTCTTCAACTAGTAGGCGTCCAAGTAAAGGTTGTCCTGTCGAATCCTCATCCCGATCTAATGATTGTTGGTTCATAGTATGATGTTGAACCATCGAGTGGGTGGATTTTGCTGAGCAGGAAGTACAGGAATATTGTGTGAAAAGGTCTCTCCCAATTCAACGCGCAAGTCGTCAATGAAGTCCCTGTAAGGTCCACTAGCCTTTCCAACGTTGAACTCCTTTGTGAATTCTGCCATTAACTGAATTCAGTTTTGCGATTGACAATAATAATCAATCAATAGAAAAACATAAAAATACTAACTCAATGGAGTGTTTATAATTATCATTTTCAACGTTGAATTCTGTCATTGTCAATAATAATAAATCAATAGCTAAAATAATAATAATTAAAAGCTAAAATAATAATAATAAAATAATATTAGTAAATAATTTTCATTTTTCTTATCTCAGACATTATTATCAAATCTCGAATCGAATCGTGAATCTTTTGCTAAAATAATGAATCATGAATCGTATGATTCACTTTATTTTTGTCGGACCACTAGTGTTAAATAAAGTGAATCATACGATTCACTATTCATTATTTTAGTAAAACAATTCACGATTCGATTGAAGATTTGACAATAATGCCTGAGATGAGAAAAATAAAAATTGTTTATTAATAGTATTTAATTATTATTATTTTAGCTATTGATTTATTATTATTTTAGTTACTGATTTATTATTGTTGTCAATGGCAGAATTCAATTAGGTTAATGGCAGAATTCAACATGTAAAAGGATAATTACAAGCACTCCATTGAGTTATTATTTTTATGTTTTTCTATTGACTAATTATTAATGTCAATGTCAAAATTGAATTCGATTAATGACGGAATTCACAAAGGAGTTCAACGTTGAAAGGGGTAGTGAAGCGTACAGGAACTTCATTAAGGACTTACACGTTGAATTGGAAGAGACATTCTCACACAATATTCCCATACTTCTCGCTCAGCAGAATCCACCCATTCGATGGTTCAACATCATACTGCGAACCAACAATCATTGGATCAGGCTGAGGATTCGAACGGACAACCTTTACTTAGACGCTTACCAAATGGAGTTTTTGAGGAGTGGTTGGAGTTCGGGTGTACTTCTTCTACTTCTCCACATCTAATTCCCGGATCCACTTTCTTAGGTTATGATGGTAGCTATAATGCCCTGGAGTTTGTTTCCGGATAAGGTATGAATAACATAGCCCTTGGCCTGACTGCACTCACTAATGTCGTAAATGATCTGGCAACCTCCACGGTCGCCTTCGCAGGTCGCGCGAGGTCACTGATCATCGTGATTCAAATGATCTGCGAATCGATTAGATTCAGTCGTATCTTCGATCTTCTCGCTGCCATATTCAGCAGTAGTAGTTCTTCGCCACCCACTAATTGGATGCTGGCACTAGTGTGTGGCTGGGGAGACTTCTTTGCCGCATTCTCGCGAGGCAATGCTAATCCCAATAATTTCTTCCGACTTCCGTAATCCAATGATATGAATATTGTGTCAGCTCTGGATGTGATTTCTGTATTTGGCATCTTGCTCAAGAGTGTCCGCGCATCATAATCATCAAACCCTGAACCCTAAAGATTTAACCCTAAGGATTTAGAGTTTAGGGGTTTGGGTGTTTGTGTTTGGGTTTAGGATTGGGGTTTTGGAGTTTAGGTTTGAGGGTCTCGGGTTGAGGGTTTGGGGTTTAAGGTTGGATTTACGGTTTGGTGTCAGGGGTTAGGGTTTAGAATTTATGATTTAGGGTTGGGGTTTTAGGAGTTTAGGGTTTGTGGTTTTTGGGTTTGGGATTTGGGGTTAGGGTTTTGGGGTTAGGGTTTAGGGTTAGGGTTTATCGTTTAGGATTTTGGGGTTTAGGTTGGGGTTCGGGTTGAGGGTTTCGAGTTCGGGTTTCGGGGTCGGGGTTTGGGGTTTTAGGTTTGGGTTTTGAGTTTAGGGTTTAGGGTTAGGAGTTGAGGGTTGAGGGTTTTAGGTTTTGGGTTCTTAAGGGGTTTAGGGTTCTTACGGGATTAGGATTTAGGGTTTTTAGGGGTTTGGGGTTTAAGGTTTGGTGTTTTGGGTTTAAGGGTTTTAAAACCCTAAATCCCAAACTCCAATCCCTAACTCTAACTCCTAAACCTTAAACCGTAAAACCTTAACTCTTAACCCCAATGCCTAACCCCTAAGCTTAAACCTTAACTCATAACCCCTAAACCCTAAACCCCTAACCCAAACCTGAAACCCAAACCCCTAAAACCCTAAAACACTAACCCATAAACCCCTATACCCCTAAACCCAAACACCAAACCACAAACCCTAATCCCTAAACTCTAAACCCCAAACTCTAAATCCTAATCCCTAAAACCCTAACCCCTAAATGCCTAACCCTGAACTCCTAACCGCTAACCCCTAACCCCTAATCCTAAACCCTAACCCGTAATTCTAAATCCTAAACCCTGATCCCTAAAAACCCCAAACCCTCAACCCAAAACCCAAAACTCAAAAACCAAAAGACCCCAAATCCCAAACCGAAAACCCTAAACCCCCAGACCCTAAAAGCTAATCCCCGAAACCCCAAAACCTCAAATCCCATAACCCTAAACCCCAAACCCTAAACTCTACCCTAACCCCTAATCCCTAAATTGCTAACCCCTAACCCAAAACCCTGCACCCAAACCCCAAACCCTAAACCTTAAACCAAAGCCCAAAAACCCCAAACCCCAAGTCCCAAACCCTAAACCTTAAATTCTAAACTCCTAAATCCTAAAAGTTAAATCTCGAATACCGAACCCCGAAACCGTGAAACCCAAAAACCCAAAAATCCAAAACCCTAATCCCTAAACCTTAAACCATAAATCTTAAACCCCAAACTTGAAAACCTAACCCCAAACCCCAAAAGCCAAAACCCTAAACCTTACACCCTAAACCATAAACCCTACCTAACCTCCTAAACCCTACTCTAAACCCTAAACCCTAACCCCTAACCCTCTAACCTCAAGCCTTGAAACCCCCAAACCCCCAAACCTCCAAACCTTAAACCCACCTTGACTCTCAACCTTACATCCTAGAGCCTCAACCCTAAATCCTAAATCTCAAACCCAAACCCCCAACCCCCAACACCCCAACACCTAACCCCCAACCCCCAACTCTAAACCGAACACCTAAACCCCAAACCACAACACCCAAACCCTAAAACCCCAAACCCTAAACCCTAAACCCCTAAAACGTTAAAACCCTAAACAAAACCTCTAAACCCCAAACCACTAACTTCATACCCTTACCCCCCAGCCCCTAACCCCCAACCCCAAAACCCTAAACCCTAAAACCTTAGGGTTTAGGCGTACGGTTTAGGGTTTAGGATTTGATGATGATGATGCGTGGACGATTCTGAGCAAGATGCCAAGTACGGCAACCGCGTCCAGAGCAGACATGATATTCATATCGTTGGGTTGCGGAAGTCGGAAGAAATTATTGGGATCAACATCGGCTCGCAGCAATGTGGCAAACAGGTCTCCGTAGCCACGCACTAGTGGCAGCATCCAATCAGGGGGTGGTGAAGAACTACTACTACTGAATGTGACAGTGAGAAGGTTGGAGATACGAGTGAATGTAATTGATTTGCAGAATATTTGAATCACGATGATCAGTGACCTCATGCGATCTGCGTAGGAGATCGTGGAGGTAGTCAGATCATTTACGACATTAGTGAGTGCCGTCGGGCCAAGGGCTATGTTATTCATACCTTGTCCGGAAACACGTTCCAGGGCATTGTAGTCGTCATCGTAATCTAAGAAACTGGATCCGAGAATTAGATGTAGAGAAGTAGGAGAAGTACCCCCGAACTCCAATCACTCCTCAGAATTCTCCAATTAGTAGGCGTCCAAGTAAAGGTTGTCCTGCCGAATCCTCAGCCGAATCTAATGATTGTTGGTTCATAGTTTGATGTTGAACCATCGAGTGGGTGGATTTTGCTGAGCAGGAAATACGGGAATATTGTGTGAAAAGGTCTCTCCCAATTCAACGCGCAAGTCCTCAATGAAGTCCTTGTAAGCTCCACTACCATTTTCAACGTTGAACTCTTTCGTGAATTTCGCCATTAACTAAATTCAATTTTGCGATTGACGATAATAATCAATCAATAGAAAAATGTAAAAATACTAACTCAATGGAGTGCTTGTAATTATCATTTTCAACATTGAATTTTGCCATTAATTCAATTGAATTCTGTCATTGACAATAATAATAAATCAATAGCTAAAATAATAATAATAATTAAAAGCTAAAATAATAATAATGAAATAATGTTAGTAAATAATTTTCATTTTTCTTATCTCAGGCATTATTATCAAATCTTGAATCGAATCGTGAATCTTTTGCTAAAATAATGAATCGTGAATCGTATGATTCACTTTATTTGTGTCGGACCGCTAGTGTTAAATAAAGTGAATCATACGATTCACTATTCATTATTTTAGTAAAACAATTCACGATTCGATTGAAGATTTGACAATAATGCCTGAGATGAGAAAAATAAAAATTGTTTATTAATAGTATTTAATTATTATTATTTTAGCTATTGATTTATTATTATTTTAGTTACTGATTTATTATTATTGTCAATGGCAGAATTCAATTAGGTTAATGGCAGAATTCAACATGTAAAAGGATAATTACAAGCACTCCATTGAGTTATTATTTTTATGTTTTTCTATTGACTAATTATTAATCTCAATGTCAAAATTGAATTCGATTAATGACGGAATTCACAAAGGAGTTCAACGTTGAAAGGGGTAGTGAAGCGTACAGGAACTTCATTAAGGACTTACACGTTGAATTGGGAGAGACATTCTCACACAATATTCCCATACTTCTCGCTCAGCAGAATCCACCCATTCGATGGTTCAACATCATACTGCGAACCAACAATCATTGGATCAGGCTGAGGATTCGAACGGACAACCTTTACTTAGACGCTTACCAAATGGAGTTTTTGAGGAGTGGTTGGAGTTCGGGTGTACTTCTTCTACTTCTCCACATCTAATTCTCGGATCCACTTTCTTAGGTTATGATGGTAGCTATAATGCCCTGGAGTTTGTTTCCAGACAAGGTATGAATAACATAGCCCTTGGCCTGACTGCACTCACTAATGTCGTAAATGATCTGGCAACCTCCACGGTCGCCTTCGCAGGTCGCGCGAGGTCACTGATCATCGTGATTCAAATGATCTGCGAATCGATTAGATTCAGTCGTATCTTCGATCTTCTCGCTGCCATATTCAGCAATAGTAGTTCTTCGCCACCCACTAATTGGATACTGGCACTAGTGTGTGGCTGGAGAGACTTCTTTGCCGCATTCTCGCGAGGCAATGCTAATCCCAATAATTTCTTCCGACTTCCGTAATCCAATGATATGAATATTGTGTCAGCTCTGGATGTGATTTCTGTATTTGGCATCTTGCTCAAGAGTGTCCGCGCATCATAATTATCAAACCCCAAATCCTGAACCGTAAAGATTTAACCCCAAGGATTTAGAGTTTAGAGGTTTGGGTGTTAGGGTTTGGGTTTAGGATTGGAGTTTAGGTTTGAGGGTCTAGGGTTGAGGGTTGGTGTTTAGGGTTTGGGGGTTGTGGGTTTGGGGTTAGGGTTTTGGGTTTAAGGTAAGGTTTACAGGGTTGGGTTTACGATTTGGTGTCAGGGGTTGGGGTTTGGGGTTTTGGGGTCGTGGTTTTAGGGTTTAGTGTTTCGTGGTTTATGATTTAGGGTTGGGGTTTTAGGAGTTTAGGGTTTTCGGGTTTGGGATTTGGGGTTAGGGTTTATCGTTTAGGATTTAGGGGTTTAGGTTGGGGTTGTGGTTGGGGGTTTCGGGGTTGGGGTTTGGGGATTTAGGTTTGGGTTTTGGGTTTAGCGTTTACGGTTTAGGGTTAGTATTTGAGGGTTAGGGTTGAGGGTTTTAGGTTTTGGGTTCTTAAGGGGTTTAGGGTTCTTAAGGGATTAGGGTTTTTAGGGGTTTATGGTTTGTAGTTTTGGGATTTGGATTTTGGGTTTCGGGTTTAAAGGTTTTGAAATCCTAAATCCCAAACCCTAACTCTTAAACCCTAAATCGTAAAATCTTAACTCCTAACCCCAACGCCTAACCCCTAACCCTAATCCTTAACTCGTAATCCCTAAACCCTAAACCCCTAGCCCAAACCAGAAACCCAAACCCTTAAACCCCTAAACCCAAACACCAAACTCTAAATCCCAAACTCTAAACCCTAACCCCTAAAACCCTAACCCCTAAACGCCTAACCCTGAACCCCTAACCCCTAACCCCTAATCCTAAACCCTAAACCCTAACCCCTAATCCTAAATCTTAAACCCTAATCCCTAAAAACCCAAAACCCAAAACTGAAAAACCAGAAGAGCCCAAAACCCCAAATCTCAAACCGAAAACCCTAAACCCCCAATCCCTAAAAGCTAAACCCCGATACCTAAAAACCCCAAATCCCATAACCCTAAAATCCAAACCCCAAACCCTAAACTCTACCCTAACCTCTGATCCCAAAATTGCTAACCCCTAACCCTAAACCTTAAAAAATCCTAAACCCAAAACCAAAGCCCAAAAACCAAAAACCCCAAACCCCAAGTCGCAAACCCTAAACCCTAAATTCTAAACCCCCAAACCCTAGAAGCTAAATCTCGAACACCAACCCTGAAACCGCGAAACCCCAAACCTTAATCCCTAAACCTTAAACACCAAACTCGAAAATCTAACCCTAAACCCCAAAACCCAAAACCTAAAACCCTAAACCATAAACCCTACCTAACCTCCTAAACCCTACCTTAAACCTGAACCCCTAACCCTCTAACCTCAAACCTTGAAACCCCCAAACCCCCAAACTCTAAACCCACCTTGACCCTCAACCTTACACCCTAGACCCCCAACCCTAAATCCTAAATCTCAAACCCAAACCCCCAACCCCCAACACCCAACACCCAACACCCCAACACCTAACCCCTAACCCCCAACCCTAAACTGAACACCTAAACCCCAAACCCTAAAACCCCAAACCCTAAACCCTAAACCTCTAAAACGTTAAAACCCTAAACAAAACCTCTAAATCCCAAACCCCTAACTCCATACCCTTACCCTCCAACCCCTAACCCCGCAACCCCAAAACCCTAAACCATAAAACCTTAGGGTTTAGGCTTACGGTTTGGGGTTTAGGATTTGATGATGAAGAAGCGCGGATGCTCCTGAGCAAGATGCCAAGTACGGCAACCGCGTTCAGAGTGGACATGACATTCATATCGTTGGGTTGCGGAAGTCGGAAGAAATTATTGGGATCAACATCGGCTCGCAGCAATGCGGCAAACAGGTCTCCGTAGCCACGCACTAGTGCTAGCATTCAATCAGGGGGTGGTGAAGAACTACTACTGCTGAATGTGACAGCGAGAAGGTTGGAGATACGAGTGAATGTAATCGATTTGCAGAACATTTGAATCACGATGATCAGTGACCTCATGTGATCTGCGTAGGAGATCGTGGAGGTAACCAGATCATTTACGGCAATCGTGAGTGCGGTCGGGCCAAGAGCTATGTTATTCTTACCTTGTCCGGAAACACGTTCTAGGGCATTGTAGTCGCGAACTGGATCCGAGAATTAGATGTAGAGAAGTAGGAGAAGTACTCCCGAACTCCCACCACTTCTAAGAATTCTCCAATTAGTAGGCGTCCAGGTAAAGGTTGTCCTGTCAAATCCTCAGCCTGATCTAATGATTGTTGGTTCGTAGTATAATGTTGACCTATCAGTGGGTGGATTTTGCTGATCAGGTAGTACGAGAATATTGTGTGAAAATGTCTCTCCCAATTCAACACGCAAGTCCTCAATGAGATCCCTGTAAACTCCACTACCCTTTTCAACGTTGAACTCTTTTGTGAATTCCGCCATTAACTGAATTCAATTTTGCGATTGACAATAATAATCAATCAATAGAAAAACATAAAAATACTAACTCAATGGAGTGCTTGTAATTATCATTTTCAATGTTGAATTCTGCCATTAACTCGATTGAATTCTGTCATTGACAATAATAATAAATCATTAGCTAAAATGATAATTATAATTAAAAGCTAAAATAACAATAATGAAACAATATTAGCAAAGAATTTTCATTTTTCTTATCTCAGACATCATTATCAAATCTTGAATCGAATCGTGAATCTTTTGCTAAAATAATGAATCGTGAATCGTATGATTCACTTTATTTGTGTTAGACCGCTAGTGTTAAATAAAGTGAATCATACGATTCACTATTCATTATTTTAGTAAAACGATTCACGATTCGATTGAAGATTTGACAATAATGCCTAAGATGAGAAAAATAAAAATTATTTATTAATGTATTTAATTATTATTATTTTAGCTATTGATTTATTATTATTTTAGCTACGGATTTATTATTATTGTCAATGACAGAATTCAATTAGGTTAATGGCAGAATTCAACGTGTAAAAGGATAATTACAAGCACTCCATTGAGTTATTATTTTTATGTTTTTCAATTGACTGATTATTAATGTCAATGTCAGTATTGAATTCGGTTAATGACGGAATTCACAAAAGAGTTCAACGTTGAAAGGGGTAGTGGAGCGTACACGAACTTCATTGAGGACTTGCACGTTGAATTGGGAGAGACCTTCTCACACAATATTCCCATACTTCCCGCTCAGCAGAATTCACTCACTCGATGGTGCAACATCATACTGCGAACCAACAATCATTGGATCAGGCTGAGGATTCGACGGGACAACTTTTACTTGGACACCTACCAAATGGAGTTTTTGAGGAGTGGTTGGAGTTCGGGTGTACTTCTTCTACTTTTCCACATCTAATTCCCAGATCCACTTTCTGGGGTTATGATGGTAGCTATAATGCCCTGGAGTGTGTTTCCGGACAAGGTATGAATAACATTGCCCTTGGCCTGACTGCACTCATTAATATCGTAAATGATCTGGCTACCTCCACGATTGCATTCACAGATCGCGCGAGGTCACTGATCATCGTGATTCAAATGATCTGCGAATCGATTAGATTCAGTCGTATCTCCAATCTTCTCGCTGCCATGTTCAGCAGTAGTAGTTTTTCGCCACCCCCTGATTGGATACTGGCACTAGTACGTGGTTTGGTAGACTTCTTTGCCGCATTCTCGCGAGGCAATGCTTATCCCAATAATTTCTTCCGACTTCCGTAACCCAATGATATGAATATTGTGTCAGCTTTGGACGTGGTTTTTGTACTTGGCATCTTGCTCAAGAGTGTCCGCGCATCATAATCATCAAACCCCAAATCCTAAACCCTAAAGATTTAACCCTAAGGATTTAGAGTTTAAGGGTTAAGGTTTGGGTTTAGGATTGGGGTTTTGGTTTGTAGGTTTGAGGGTCTAGGGTTGAGGGTTGGTGTTTAGGGTTTGGGGGTTGTGGGTTTGGAGTGGGTTTAAGGTAGGGTTTACAGGGTTATGGTTGGGTTTACGGTTTGGTGTCAGGGTTTGGGGTTTTGGGGTTTGTGGTTTTAGGGTTTAGTGTTTCGTGGTTTAAGATTTATGATTTGGGGTTGGATTTTTAGGAGTTTAGGGTTTGTGGTTTTCAGGTTTGGGATTTGGGGTTAGGGTTTAGGGTTTATCATTTAGGATTTAGGGGTTCGGGTTGGGGGTTTCGAGTTCGGGTTTCGGGGTCGGGGTTTGGGTTTTTAGGTTTGGGTTTTGGATTTTGGGTTTAGCGTTTAGGGTTTAGGGTTAAGAGTTTAGGGTTAGGGTTGAGGGTTTTAGGTTTAGGGTTCTTAAAGGATTAGGATTTAGGGTTTTTAGGGGTTTGGGATTTATTGTTTGTGGTTTTGGATTTCGGGTTTTGAAACCCTAAATCTCAAACCCCAAACCCTAACCCTTACTCCTAAACCCTAAACCGTAAAACCTTAACTCCTAACCCCAACGCCTAACCCCTAACCCTAAACCCCTAACCCAAACCTGAAACCCAAACCCCTAAAACCTTAAAACACTAACCTCTAAACCTCTATACCCCTAAACCCAAACACCAAACCCTAAACCCTAATCCCTAAACTCTAAACCCCAAACTCTAAACCTTAACCCCTAAAACCCTAACCCCTAAACGCCTAACCCTGAACCCCTGACTGCTAACCCCTAACCCTTAATCCTAAAGCCTAACCCTTAAACCCCTAATCCTTATCCTAAACACTAATCCCTAAAAACCCAAAACCCAAAACTCAAAAACCGAAAGACCCGAAAACCCCATACCGAAAACCCCAAATCCCAAACCGAAAACCATATACCCCCAAACCCTAAAAACTAAACCCCGAAACCCCAAAACCCCAAATCCCATAACCCTAAACCCCAAACCCCAAACCCTAAACTCTACCCTAACCCCTAATCCCAAAATTGCTAACCCCTAACCATAAACCCTACACCCTGAACCTTAAAAAATTTCAAACCCAAAACCAAAGCCCAAAACCCCAAACCCCAAGTCCCAAACCCTAAACCCTAAATTCTAAACCCCCAAACCCTAAAAGCTAAATCCTGAACACTAAACCCCGAAACCGCGAAACCCCAAACCCTAAACCCTAAACCTTAAACCCCAAACTCAAAAATTTAACCCCAAACCCCAAAAGCCAAAACCCTGAACCCTAAACCCTAAACCATAAACCCTACCTAACCTCCTAAACCCTACCCTAGCCTCAAACCTCGAAACCCCCAACCCCAACCCCCAAACCCTAAGCCCACCTTGACCCTCAACCTTACACCCTAGACCCTCAACCCTAAATCCTAAATCCTAAATCCCAAACCTAAACCCCCAACTCTAAACCGAACACCTAAACCCCAAACCCCAACACCCAAACCCTAAAACCCCAATCCCTAAACCCTAAACCTCTAAAACGTTAAAACCCTTAACAAAACCTCTAAACCCCAAACCCCTAACTCCATACCCTTACCCCCCCAGCCCCTAACCCCCCAAGCCCAAAACCCTAAACCCTAAAACCTTAGGGTTTAGGCTTACGGTTTGGGGTTTAGGATTTGATGATAATGATGATGATGATGCGCGGACGCTCCTGAGCAAGATGCCAAGTACGGCAACCGCGTCCAGAGTGGATATGATATTCATATCATTGGGTTGCGAAAGTCGGAAGAAATTATTAGGATCAACATCGGCTCACAGCAATGCGGCAACAGGTCTCCGTAGCCACGCACTAGTGCTAGCATCCAATCAGGGGGTGGTGAAGAACTACTACTGCTGAATGTGACAGCGAGAAAATTGGAAATACGAGTGAATGCAATCGATTTGCAGAACATTTGAATCACGATAATCAGTGACCTCATGCGATTTGCGTAGGAGATCGTGGAGGTAGCCAGATCATTTATGGTATTAGTGAGTGCGGTCAGGCCAAGGGATATGTTATTCATAACTTGTCCGGAAACACGTTCCAGGGCATTGTAGCTGCCATCGTAACCCAAGAAACTGGATTCGGGAATTAGATGTAGAGAAGTAGGAGAAGTACCCCCGAACTCCAACCACTCCTCAGAATTCTCCAATAAGTAGGCGTCCAAGTAAAGATTGTCCTGTCGAGTCCTCAGCCTGATCTAATGATTGTTGGTTCGTAGTATGATGTTGAACCATCGAGTGGGTGGATTTTCCTGAGCAGGAAGTATGGGAATATTGTGTGAAAAGGTCTTTCCCAATTCAACGCGCAAGTCCTCAATGAAATCTCTGTAAGCTCCACTATCCTTTTTAATGTTGAACTCCTTTGTGAATTCCGCCATTAACTGAATTCAATTTTGCGATTGACAATAATAATCAATCAATAGAAAAACATAAAAATACTAACTCAATGGAGTGTTTGTAATTATCATTTTTAACGTTGAATTCTGCCATTAACTTAATTGAATTCTGTCATTGACAATAATAATAAATCCATAGCTAAAATAATAATAATACTAAAAGCTAAAATAATAATAATTAAATAATATTAATAAATAATTTTCATTTTTCTCGTCTCAGACATTAGTGTCAAATCTTGAATCAAATTGTGAATCATTTTGCTAAAATAATGAATCGTGAATCGTATGATTCACTTTATTTGCGTCTGATCGCTATTGTTAAATAAAGTGAATCATACGATTCACTATTCATTATTTTAGCAAAACAATTCAGGATTCGATTCAACATTTGACAATAATGCATAAGATGAGATAAAAGAAAGTCATTTATTAATAGTATTTAATTATTATTATTTTAGCTTTTAATTATTATTATTTTAGTTATTGCTTTATTATTATTCTAGCTATTGATTTATTATTATTGTCAATGATAGAATTCAATTGAGTTAATAGCAGAATTCGACGTTGAGAAGGATAATTACAAGCACTCCATTGAGTTATTATTTTTATGTTTTTGTATTGATTGATTATTAATGTCAATAGCATCATTGAATTTAGTTAATGGCGAAATTCACAAAGAAGTTCAATGTTTAAAGGGGTAGTGGAGCGTACAGGGACTTCATTGAGGACTTGCGCATTGAATTAGGAGAGACCTTTTCACACAATATTCCGTACTTCCCGATCAGCAGAATCCATCTACTTGATGGTTCAACATCATACTGCGAACTAACAACCATTGGATCAAGCTAAAGATTCGACGGGACAACCTCTACTTGGACGCCTACCAAATGGAGTTTTTGAGGAGTGGTTGGAGTTCGGATGTACTTTTTCTACTTCTCCATATCTAATTCCCGGATCCACTTTCTCAAGTTAGGATGACGGCTACAATGCCCTGGAACGTGTTTCCGGACATGGTATGAATAACACAATCGTTGGCTCGACCGCACTCACTAATGCCGTAAATGATCTGGCTACCTCTATGATCTTCTTTGTAAATCGCGCGAGGTCAATGATCATCGTGATTCAAATGATTTGTGAATCGATGAGATTCACTCGTATCTCCGATCTTCTCGTTGCCACATTCAACAGTAGTAGTTCTTCGCCTCTCTCTTATTGGACGTGGGCACTAGTATCTGGCTGGGGAGACTTCTTTGTCGTATTCCTGCGAGCCGAAGATGATCCCAATAATTTCTTCTGACTTCCGCAACCCAATGATATAAGTATTGTGTTCGCTTTGGACGTGGTTGGCGTACTTGGTATCTTGCTCCGGAACGTCCACACATCATAATCATCAAACCATAAACCCTTTGGGTTTAGGGTTTCAAGGTTGGGGGTTTGGGTTTGGGGTTTAGTTTAGGGTTTGAGGTATAGGGGTTTGGGTTGAGGGTCGGGGGCTGGGGGTTTAGGGTTTAGGAGGTTATGGTAGGGTTTGGTGTCTAGTGTTAGGGTTTGGGGTTTCAGAGTTCGGGATTTGGGGGTTTAGGTTTGGGGTTTTTGTGTTTAGGGTTTAGCGTTTCGGAGTTTAGGGGTTTGGGGTTAGCGGTTAGGATTTCGGGTTAGGGATTAGGGGTTAGTCTTTAGGGTTTAGGGGATTGCGGTTCGGGTTGGGGGTTTCGGGTTTGGTTTCGGGGTATGGGTCGAGGTCGGGGTTTGGTTGTGGGGTTTGGGTTTACGGGTTAGTGTTGAGGGTTTAGGGTTTTGCATTTTTTGTTATGGATTTTTGGGTTTTAAGGGGGTTTAGGGTTCTTAAAGGGTTAGACTTTAGGGTTTAAGATTTAGGATTTGCGATGGTTTGGGGTTTTGGGTTTCGGGTTTAAGGGTTTTGAAATCCCAAATCCTAAACACCTAACCCCTAAAACCCTAAAACCCTAACCCCTAAAACCCCAACCCCAATACCCAACCCCAACCCCAACCCCAACCCCAATACCCAACCCCAACCCCAACCCCAGTACCTAACCCTTAACTCCTAACCCCTAAGCCTAAACCCTAACCCCCAGACCCTAAATCCTAAACACTAAACCCCCAATCAAAAACCCCCGACCCTAGACCCTATAACCTAGACCCCCGACCCTAGTCCCTAGACCCTAAACCCTAATAGACCCTAAATCCTATTAGACCCTAGACCCTCCTATTAGACCCTAGGCCCTAGATGTAACACCTCAAATTTCTAGCCCAAATGATAATACAACAATCATGGCTCTTTCATGGAAAGCCGAATATAAATCTCCAAACTTACATTACATGATACAATAGTTCTTTATGCAACAATATATTAATCCAACAACAAGTAAATAAACAAATAAATACCCCCAAGGGTTTACAAGTTTTCAAGGTTTGAGCCTAGTTACACAAAACGGTTATTCAAACCCACACACATACAGCCCTTGGCTTACACACAAAGTCACGGCAAAATGAGTCTCGTACTCTCAACACACATTTCTTCGCCTTTAGTTAGGTGGCATTACCACTGTGGGAGCCGAATATCAGTACATGCAGGGAAGCCGAATAATTCTGACCATAATCAGGATATATATTATATTCGGCTCCGTCCTGTACGATCCAGAAGCCGAATGCACTAATCGGCCATAGAACCAGCTGAACAGAAAGACCGAGTGGGAATTGGCACATGACAGAAGGGGCCGAATGAGCAATCACGTGATGGATTAAGAGTGGGTCTGACCCTAGGGCCCAACAGCGAATATAAATAGAGGAACATCAACCAAAGAAAGGTATGTGAGAACAAACCCAAATACTTAAGACTCAAGTAAATAAGAGACCTGTACTAACTTGTCTGTCGGAGTGCTAATTTCGGCACCCCTGACCGGAGTGTTAATCCCTTTTTTAAGTGGCAATCAGAGGGTCAAGGACGCCCTTCAGGATCCAAGAGTATTTCCAAACCTACTTCTCCACAATTGGCACCGTCTGTGGGAATACTCAAGCATATTCATGGTGAGCGTTACAGAAGATCCTCCGATAGTCACTGATGAAACTACACTGAGAGATGACCTCACTCCAAGAAACATGCTGGGACTGGAGAATATTGCCGCGCAACGTGCCTTGAACTTTGATTCAGTAACTCAGACCTCACCCTCAACTTTAATGCATGAGACAATGTAGACGATTATGGATCAAACAAAGCAAAATGAACAGCGGCTGGAGAACATGATGGCTGAGAATGAGCGCCTGCGCCAGGATTTGGCCTTGGAGGTGGTGAAATCCCAACAAGCCGCATGCCAAGACCGGGTTCGACCTTCGAGAAAGAAGGACGATCGCCTACGTCGACTTCAAAAACACAATAATGACAGTGATTCAGACTCACCATCTCTGGTGCCTAGTAAGAAAAGACGTGTTGATGTATCCAGCTCATCTGAAGGAAGTCCATATGCACGGCATAAATAAGGGAGAAGCGATGATTCGAATGAGGAAGATAAACACAACCCATTTGTGCGACAAATTGCAAGGGCTGTGCTACCCAAAAAGTTCAAGGCACCGTCGTTCACCCTCTACGACGGAAAATCAGATCCCACTGATCACATTCGCCATTACAAACAGGGGATGACGCTCCGTGCTGACGACGAAGCCCTCATGTGTCGAATATTTCCAAGCAGTCTGGGACCACTGGCCATGAGGTGGTATTATAAACCGGAGCTGGCATCGGTTAAGAGCTTCCACCAACTCCAAAATTCATTCAGGGCGAGATTCATCACTAATGAGGTCCAGCCGAAGCAAGTTGATTCTCTCTGGGCCATGCAAATTAGACAGGAAGAAACTCTTCGTGAATACTCGGCCCGCTATTGGGAGTGCTTTAATCTGGGTGATGATGCTTGCAATGATTCTATGGCCATCACCGCCTTCAAGATGGGATTGCATCTTGATAGCCCCCTTCGCAGTTCATTAACCAGGCGGCCCCCCAAAATCATCTAGGCGTTAATGAAGAAGGTCAAAGAATACTACAAAGTGGAAGACAATGCCCTGCGAATCAAGGCCGAACGTAAAGCCGTTGAGACGGCCACATTGGGAATTGTTTAGCCGATTAGCACTGTGCCATCGAGAAGCCCCGAGCGGCGGAACCAGCCTAAACGAGACAAAAGGTGTGACTTGCGCCGATCAAACAACCAATGTTCAAATCAAGCTAATGAACAGTATCAAGTGGCTAGCAGGCGCACAAGGCGCTCAAGCAAGAAATACACGGAGTTAACAGAGCCGATCAATAAGATTCTGTCGAAGGTACAACACCTTCCGTTCTTCAAATGGCCGCCCAAGATGACGGGACCTCCCGATTCGAGAAGACATGATAAACGGTGTGAGTATCATAAAGACCATGGTCACAACACCGATAGTTGTTATTCATTAAAAGATCACCTTGAAGAATTGGTGCAAGACGGCTGTCTTACGCAATACATCTGAAAGAACAATTTAACAAATAGTAGCTCTACGGCCGGAGTCACCTCCTCTTGGTGTAATTCATATGATATACAACTTGCTGGCGCCACCCGAGGTGCACACAATCCAGTTACCATCTAGAACCCGTAGCCCAATGACGCCAGTGAAACGTCCACACGACACTAGAAGGATTAGTTTCGATGACAGTGATTTAGTTAGAGTGACCCACCCCCACACTAATCCCTGGTCATCGAGCTACGTGTAAACAGATTCACCATCGAGCGTGTTCTCGTTGTGTTCTCGTTGACTAGGGCAGCACTTTGGAAATAATGTATTTCAAAACTTTTGTCAAACTTGGCTTTGTAGATTCGGACTTGTCTCTGGCTGATTACCCGTTATTCGACTTCAATGCTAACCTGGAGTATCCTTTGGGAAAAATCACACTATCGGTACGGGCTGGCACCAGATTGGTAGACGTAGAATCTCTAGTTGTCAAGTTTCTTTCACCGTATAATCTCATCATGGGCCGAATTTGGTTACATACGATGGAAGTCGTGCGAAGCACCTACCACCAGCTACTTCGTTTTCCGACTGAATACAGTATCGAGCAAATTCGTGGCTCTCAGAAATCGGCGCAGCTACAAAGAGACCAAGGAAACTGGAAGTGCATTCAATTGAGGTACTGAATAGGGAGAGCCTCGAAGACATTGGGAGGATCCCAAGTGAAAAAACAATTGAAGTTCTGCATCGGGTTGAAATTGACGGAAGTCCTGACAAGTTCTTCATGATCGGCGCTTCCTTGGATTCAGTCGAAAGGTAGGAGTTGGTAGCCTTCTTATTCGGCAATATTGATGTATTTGCATGGTCCCCATACAAGATGTCAGGAGTGGATCCATCAGTGGCCCAACACCCGCTTGAACGTCGATTCGAAATGTAAGCCAATTATTCAGAGAAGCCGGCGGTTAGCTGCAGAGCATACTTCGGCCGTCGTTGAAGAATTAGATCGGTTATTTGACGCCAGGGTGGTTCGCGAAGTAACCTATCCTACATGGTTGTCCAATAGTGTGGTCGTAAAGAAGAAGAATGGCTTTTGGCGTGTCTGTGTGGATTTCACGGACTTGAACAAAGCTTGTCCCAAGGACTGTTTTCCTCTGCCTAGAATAGACCAACTCGTAGATGCAACGACACATCATCAATACATGAGCTTCTTAGATGCCTACAGGGGCTATCATCAAATTGCCATGCATCTAGAGGATCAAGAAAAAATCGTATTCCTCAACCCAAGAGGAACCTATTGCTACAACGTCCTTCCTTTGGGTTGAAGAATGCAGGGGCAAGTAGGCTATTACCGACACTTCGTTCAAGATTTCTCAAAGTTAGCATCACCCTTGGCTCAACTAACTCAAAAAAATACACCCTTTGAATAGAAGGACAAGCAAGAATGTTGCTTCCAAGAATTGAAAAACAAACTTGTGACAGCTCCTATACTAGCACTCCTTACAGGAACGGAAGGATTTGTAATTTATATCGATGTCTCATACAATGGTTTGGGTTGTGTCCTTATGCAAACTGGAAAAGTCATTGCGTATGCTTCACGTCAACTAAAAACCTATGAGAAGAACTACCTGACCCACGATCTGGAATTAGCCACAGTAATCTTTGCCCTCAAGATCTAGCGTCATTATCTTTATGAAGTAACCTGCAATATTTACACTAATCACAAGTCATAAATATCTATTTACATAGAAAGAACTGAATATGAGGCAATCACAATGTCTAGAATTTATGAAAGACTACGATGTAGATATCCATTACCATCCAGGCAAAGCTAACGTGGTAGCAGACGCGTTGAGTCGACAGACTACCAGAAGTTTGGCATGTATGCTCATCCCTCGCAAGATCAATGGATTGCTCGCTAACATAATTGTGGAACCCATGTTGGTTGAAGAAATTAGAGCACGCCAATGTGAAGATAAACTTTTGAAGAAAAAATACGAGGAGCAAAGAAGTACGCCTGATCCTGACTTCACTAGAAGCAATGGGTGTCACACCCCAACTCCAGGCAACAGTATCTAAAAGGAAGATATCTTTCCCGCACGCATTTTGCGCAACAGTATCTAAAAGGAAAGCCGGAGGAACACTTTATGGATCAATGCAAGAGGAATCCTCAAGGCATGCGAAGGCATCAAACGAATGGGAGGGCCGATAGAACCTATCATAGTAGAAAAAGGGCTCTTCTCATCATCATTATCACTGCCCTCGTCAATAAAATTCACCACATAAGAGGTCATTAAAAACTTTTGCCCAAAGAAGAGGCCTCAAAATGTAGAAACACTTCCAAATCTGGACTAGATTGGAGTATAAAAATCTCGAGGCTTTAATTGTCTGATAGAAGTCTTGAAGGGAACTGTGATTGCATCGCAAGCTATTACACTTGTTCTTTTAGAACATAGATGGAACTAGTGTACATGAGCTGCATTCCCAGGAAAACACAGGATTAAGATATTTCCTTGAAATCTTGGATAAAGAGCCATGGAACTAGCTAGGTGGAGGCATCCTTCAGTATACCAAAATGGTCCTGGTGTAATTAACTAGTATCGAAGTCCGTATCCTCTCACATGCAAAGGCCAAAGGATCAAATAAGGTAAGGATCCATGGAAAATTTGCAAAACTTTTGGATAAAGAGCTACACGGTCAAGACACTTCAGTCATATTAGTTGGCAAAATGGAAGGTTTTGGCCACGATCATGAAATAACTTGGCCTCCTAATCTGAGCAAAATGAAAATAATAAGTTGGTTGGCATGAGAAATCAGGAGCTTCTTGATTACTTTAGTTTTGACACCCTCTGGACATCCTCAAGGTACATGTATATTCTAAACTCAAGCTTACACATTGGCACACCTTTTGAGCCAAATCATCTTATTGGGCTCAAGTATCGGCATGTCATTCAAGGCACATCGTCTTAGCATTCTAGGCATTGGCACGCCTTTTGAGGTGCACCATAGACTAAAACTTAGGCATTGGCATGCCTTTCGAGGCACATAATAAACTCAAACTTAGGCATTAGCACACCTTTTGAGGCATATCATTTTATCAAACTCGGGCATTAGCACGCCTTTCAAGGCACCATCATTGACACGTCTTTTGAGGCATAATTATTTTATCATATTTATGGCATTATCACTGGCACACAAATCACTTGGCATGGCAACAATATTACTCAAAATCACATTTGACATCATGACATAAAAACTGGCAAATTCTGGCACCAACTTGGCAAACACCTGATAAACCTTGACAAATTCTGACACATTTTGGCAAAAATACTTGGCACCATTTAATACATTATGGTAAACTTGGAACCACTAGGTATCACTTGGCACCCATTTAAACCTCCATGTGTTGCCGATGTGAGTATGGAAAGGCACCACTTAGCATTTAAAATTCTCATGTCTTGCCAATACAAGCACAGAATAGCATTTAAACCCCCATGTTTTGTCGATGCGAGCATAGAAAGGTGCCCCTTGGCATTTAAAATTCCCACGTCTTATCGATATGAGCATGGAATAGCATTTAAACCCCCATGTCTTGTCAATGCGAGCATGGAAAGGCACCACTTGGCATTTAAACCCTATGTATTGCTGATGCGAGCATGGAAAGGGCACCACTTGGCATTTTAAACCCCCACGTCTTCCTGATGCGAACATGGAAACAACATGAAATAAACCCCCATGTCTTGCCAATTCGAACATGGAAAAGGAACTACTTGGCATTTTAACTCCCATGTCTTGCCAATGCAAGTGTGGAAATGGGCATCAAACAAACCCCCATTTCTTGCTGATGCGAGCATGGAATGACACTTAATAAACTCCGCATCTTGTCGATGCGAGCGTGGAATGGCATTCATTAAACCCCATGACTCGTCGATACGAGCAGAGGATGGCATCATCTGGCATTTAAACACCTCCATGACTCGTTGATACAGGCATGGGAAATCACCATTTGGCTCTTAATGAAACCATGACTCATCGATACGAGCATGGAATGACATACAATAGCATACACTTGCCTCGTCGAAATAGGCATAGAATGGCATACCTTGGCATCATAATGGCATCCCTCTAATCACACAGCAATGTGCTTTATTATTTGGAATAGTTTTATCTAGAAAAAATTTGCAGGATTGGCACAAACCTGGAAAAGAATGGAAAGGAACTTGGCATAGGTACGACAAGGTGAGTACGACAGATACCGTCTGCTCTCGTCCTTTTGTAATGCATGCTTGAATGAATGCTTGAGTTCTTGTTGCACACACTCCCTCACATATATTTTTGCACAACTGCCTCTGAACTACACTAGTTTGATTCGTTGCAATTAAGGATATGTAGGCAAACTGCAGGTTCGATCACTTGCATGAATGTATGGCACTGCCTTAAGCCTTAGGGTTAAGTCAATTGGGATGGTCTCAGGTCTTTGACATTCGTTTCTCATCACTCCATGATTGTTTGAGCTCTGTCAAAGAGGGGCAACTGTAGATACCCTATTTTTACTAACCTTAAGATTTTGGGCGCTTACAAGCCTCTTGATAATGAAATGGTACTTACTTCATCCCAGAAATGTTTAAAGGTTATTTAGAGTTGCTGTATAAACCTATTTTATCCAAAAATTAACTTTTTATAAAAATGACCATTTTACCCCTGGACTCATTTTTAGCCCAAAAAACCAGTTTTTTAACCCCAGAAAACCTGATTGTTCCTTGATTGATCGTATTTTTCAAAATTAGTGACCCGTTTTATTAAAAAAACATTGATCAAAATGCAATTCAGGCTTACTTGTGCCATAAGCAAGCCAAAGGCATAGGATCACGTAGTTGTGCATGCATGCATGACATGTGTACCAAGGCAAAGTGCGCGTGTGCACGTTAGAAATGAGTGCTCGCGTTGTTTGTATGTGCACACAATCATTGTGCATGCGCACATGGGCAATACATGCGCACATTGAAGCATCGCAGAGTTATTTTTGGTAACTCAATTTTGGTGACTCAATTTTGGTGCATTTTTGGTAGGAATAGTGGAGGGGAAAGTGATGAAACCTTAGAAGGGTTCCAGAGGCTTCCCCCAACTCTATAAATAGAGCCTCTCCCTCTCCCTTTGAAACGGTTAAGGACTTGAAGCCTTTTTGTGCATTTTAAGAGCAAAATACACTCTCCTCCTCTGCTCTGGCCTTAGCTCTAAAAATATCATATCCATAGCAACTCTAAACACTGAAGAACACTTAAGGACTGAAGAACTTCAACCTAAATTCGTATTCCAAGCCTGAGGCAAGTTTGCAAGCAAAGAACTCGTTGTTTCGTTGCGTTATTCTCCGCATGCTCTTCGGTTCTTAAAAACCAGCAGGTAAACTACTTCTAATCTCTGTATTTCAATAGTCCTTTTGCTTATTTTTAGTAGTCAATCCATGCTAGGTTGTTAGTCCATCTTAACATCATCTAGTCTTTTAGTTTTTCTTACTATCTTGGCTCTTCTTGCATGCTTTCTTTCTTTTAGTTATCATGTAGTTAGTTTACATTTATTCTTTTATTTGTTAGTTGTCTTCTTATGCATATTCATCATGTAGTAACCTCAAACTGGGTCTAGAACCATTCTTGCATCTTTAGTTGCGTGCTTTAGGTCATATTTATTTTATGTCTTGCATGTAAGATGCAGAAGTGGGCATCCGAGTAAGTGTCTTTGTCTTTCTTGGCACATGTGATCGTTACATTGTCCTTTAAATAATGCAAGTTTCTATGCTTTTTGTATGCAAAATTGTGTGTTTTGTATGTTTTCTTGAATATTGTGTATTTTAGTTTATATTCAAACACATGGGTTATCGTTAAAGGTTTCTTAATTCCTCTTTTAAAATTGAGTGGCGACTCTATGTCAATAAGGCAAGTCGGTGTGGGAAGCAATGCCGTAGACTCGAAAAAAGCACAAGGCCCACATATATTCAATGAATAATATGAGTGAATACAAGGCTCCCTTATATAAGAGAAGAAGAAGTTAAGTATAGAAACTCTATCTATGGTAATACACAATATGGTAATATAAATATATACAACTAACACCCCCTCAAGCTCAAGGTGGTAATGTAGATATCAACTTAAGCTTGGAAAGTAAGACGGAAAAGCATTCTGGAGGATGAACCTTGGTGAAGATGTCGGCTGTCTGATCGGCGTAGATAATAAAGATAAGACGAACAGTGCCACTAGTAACATGTTTCCGTATCAAGTGACAATCAATCTCAATATGTTTGGTGCTATCATAAAAGACATCATTATGGGCAATCTGAATAGCACTCTGATTGTCACAATAAAAGTTAGTAGCAGCCGAATGAGAAACCCTCATATTAGAAAAAAGCCAATGAAGCCACACATGCTCCTGAATAATGTCAGTAAGAGCACAATACTCAACCTCAGTACTAGAATGAGCAATGAGAGTTTGCTTCTTACTGTACCAGGTAATGAGAAAGTCACCTAAGAATAAGCAGAATCATGTGGTAAAATCATGTAGTAGAATGGTGGTCAGAAGGATCCCCTACCCAATCTGTATCAAAAAAAGCCTATAATTGTATAGAAGAGTCTACTAAGTAGTGAGGACCATGAAACATAGTTCCTTAGAGATAGCGCAAAATGCGAAACAAAGCATCATAGTGCAAAGAGCGAGGAGCAGCCATGAACTGACTAGGAATGAGATAGACGAGATTCCCAATTAACCGTGAATAACCTGGTACTATCAAGAGGTGTGAGATAAGTTTAAGAACCAACTGGGGTAGGAGCAGTCTTGCAATCGGTAAGACCAGTATAATCCAAGAGATTAGAGGTATACTTGGCCTCGGTGAGAAAGTGACTAGAAGGATTATGAGAAATTTCCAAGCTAAGGAAGTAGCTAAGCAAACCCAGATCTTTCATCTCAAACTGGCTACTGAGAAACTACTTGAGACTAGAGATACCCACTGCGTCATCTCCAGAGATGATCATATCATCCATATAGAGAAGAAGAATAATAATACCACGCTTTGTCTTATGTATAAGCAAAGCAGAATCATAGGTACTAGAGGAGAATCCAAAGTCAAGAATAGTAGAACTGAACTTGGCAAACCAAACACGAGGAGCTTGTATCAAACCATACAAAGCAAGACGAAGTTTGTAGACTTTAGTGAATGGAACTAAGAAAGTAGGAGGAGGCTGCATATAAACTTCCTTAGTGAGATCACCATTGAGAAAGGCATTCTTGAAATCCATATAACAAAGGCTCCAATGGCGAGTAGAAGCGACGGCACGTAGGCTGTGAACTAAAGCAAGACGGGCAACATGAGCAAATGTTTCCTCAAAATCAATTCCATATTCTTGACTAAACCCCCAGGCAACAAGACGAGCTGTGTGACTTTTAATGGAACCATTAGAGTGGGTTTTGATCTTGTAAGCCCATTTGCAACTAGCAACACTCTTTCTAAGTAGAAGGTGCATATGCCAAGTATGAGTTTTAATTAAAGCCTATGTAGTTCATTAATCATAGCTTGCTGCTAAAGAGGTTAGAACAAATCTCTCAATAGGAAGTAGGTTCATGAGAAGAAAAAACAGTGAAACCAACAATGAAATTACGAAGAAGGACAAAAGGTTGTGTTACACGAGTAGAATAACGAAGAGGTGCCTCTAGTGTAGAAGATAATGTAGTGGAATCAAGGGATGCATGGGGCTCACTGTGAGAGAAAATGAAGACAAGACTACGAAGTGGAGCAGGAACAGGAATAGGAGCAGGATCAAGGAGTGGAGCCGCAATGCCAGGAGACAGAGTAGAATCCTCAGGATGGGCCGGATTCATCATATCGGAAGTAGTGTCTGTATCAAGCTCATTAAACAGAAGACAAGGATCTGTAAGGAATGATGTAGTGAGAGGAGTGGACAAATAAAATTTAGATATGGAGGAGAACATCTTGTGTTCCCAAAATACCACATGACGAGAGACATGAAGACAACAAGAAAGTGGATCCCAACAACGATAACCTTTATGTTCAAAACATACCCTAAGAAGCAATACAAACGGGCACAAGGTTTTAATTTGGCATGCTCATGTGGTTGAAAAAGAACAAAACAAGCACATCCAAACACACGAAGACCATTATAGGTAAGAGGTATGCCATACAGACGCTCATATAGGGTTTGATTGCTGATGGTAGGGGAATGGACACAGTTGATAGTATAGACGGTTGTAAAAGCAGCTTCCACCTAAAAACGTTCAAGACAAGAAGAGATTAAAAGAGCACATATAGTGTTTAGGATATGGCAATGTTTACACTCAACACGACCATTTTGTTGGGAGGTACCAAGACAAGAATACTAAGAAAGTGTACCATTTTGATAAAGGAATCCCAAAAAATGAGTTTCTTTGTATTCCTGGGCATTATCAGCACGAAACATTTTGATAGTGGAAGAAAATTGAATTTTGACCATGTGTGAAAAATCATACTATATTTAGGTCTCGTTTGGGAATAAGCTTTTTTAGTAATTTTTTGACTTTTTGGCTAAAATATGATGGAAAAAAAACTAGTATGTTTGGGATGATTTTTTGATTTTTTACGAAAAGATGTGCAAAAATTAGAAAGAAAAAGGAATCTTTGACTTTTTGGTATAGGTTGTTGGCTTTTTGGTTTTTTTAACAGCTTTTTGGCTAAAATCACCACTTGCCAAATGAGGCCAATTGTAACTCAGAGCGAGATTTCATAAGAAATAACCAGGTAAAACGAGTGAAATCATCGACAAATATGACAAAGTATTTAGATCCCCCCATAGTGATATTAGGTGAAGGCCCCCAAATATCAAAGTGTATGAGATCAAAAGGTGCATGAGATATAGAGGTACTAGTATTAAATCGTAAAGTAGGTTGTTTTGCAAGTTGACAAGATAGACAATCTATTTTATCATTTAGAATGCCTAATTGACCATTTGAAACAAGAGAGCGTAAACGATCAAAAGACACATGACCTAACTGAGAATGCCATAAAATAAGAGGGGAACTAGTAGTAACAGAAGCAACAGTCTCGACAGTGGAAGGACTGGAGGAGGGAATGTGAAGGTGGATGAGTTCGTACAGACGTCCATGTCTACGATCTATCCCGAGTGTTTGTCCCGTCTTCGGATCCTACACAACACAATCAGTTGGAGAAATAGAATAGTGAGGCCAAGATTACAAAGTTGACCAATAGAAATAAGATTAAGTGTAAGATTGAGGATCATAAGTGTGAGGAAGAGACATTAGAAGTAGAAATATGGCCTATTTGACTAACATGTATTTGAGAATCATCAGCAATGTGAATGATAGATAAATTACAAGGACATGTGGTAAAAGAAAACAGTGTAGGGTCAGAGGTCATATGGTTGCAACAAGCTGAATCAAGATACCATGAAGAGGTACCTAGAGCAACTGAGAGAGTAGTAGAGGGTGTACCAGAAGTAGAGAAAAACCTTGTTCACAATAGCTTCAATATCATGAACAGTATAAGTGGAAGATGAGGCAAGTGCAATAATAGTAGAGGAAAACTGAGCCGAAGAATGATGCTAGCTGATAGAGGATCCAGAAAAGCCACAATATAGAGGAAAACTATCTGAATAATCCATGAAGTGATCAAAGTATTAGTCACAAAAAAGGCCCGGTGGCGTCGGAGTAAAATTGGGAGAAACAGAGTGTCCCAGTGAATCTGAAACACCAAAAATAGTTGGATAACAGCTGAGTTGGCTCAGAAATAGCTAAAAAATGGACCAGTAGATGACCAGGTGCGAAATAAGCCAAAAATGACGTCAGCAATAGGTAAGGGTAATGTCAGCGTGCACAGCGCACGTTAACAGAAGAGGCATACAACACACGATCTCTATAGAGACGTGCACAGTGCATAATAACAGAAAAGGCACAAGAGCACATGAAGCTGATGTCAATAATGATGTGCATAGGAGCACGGAGGCTGACGTCAGATAGGGCTGACTTCAAAAAGGTCAACTGTTGATGTGACTATATTGGAACAGCGCGGCGGAGATAGCTAGAGTGGCTCTGCGGCTAGGACTGACGTTGTGCATGATTGCTCGTTGGAGAGTGGAAGCAGAAGCGATAGCAATTGACGCGTTGACGACAAAATCGTCTTGTGAGCGTGCGTGGAGAACTTGCTAGTGATGAGGTTAGTGGTGTTGGAATCGTGAGAAGATTCTGATCAATTTGATGATAAGGTCGAAAAAAATTTGGTCACTGTAACAGTGCTTGAACAGAGGTGCTACAGTGCCACTATGTACGGGCAGTGAGCAAAGGAAAAAAAAGACTAAGACTTAAAACCTATTCTCTGATACCATATTATGATATTAGAGAGAGAGAAAAAGAGAAAGGGAGAAAACTTTGTATTATATTCAATGAATAATACGAGTGAACACAGGGCTCCTTTATACAGGAGAAGAAGAAGCTAAGTATAGAAACTCTATCTATGGTAATGCACAATATGGTAATATAAATATGTAAAGCTAGCAGTTTATATTGGAACCAAGCATTTCAGTGTCATCCATGGTGAAGATGATGAGTAATGTATTAGATAATAATGGTGAAGATGATGAGTGTTGGAAGATGACGAAGAAATACAATGTTTATATGTTTAAACCCTAAACCCTATAGGTGATGATGGTGTGTGAAAAGTATTTTGTGTTTTTAAATATGAAATCTTTGAATGGGTAGAATACACCCCCCATGTTGTCCTTAATGGTCTTTTCATTTGAGGATATTATTAGAATATAAATATAAGGGAAGTTCTATTTACACACCACTAATCCCCTCAGTACACACCATTAACAGATTAAGAGTAATTTTATTTACGCACCACTAATCCTCTCAATACATACCATTACGTAGTATGCACACATAATAATTTTTAGGGTTTGAAAATATCTTAGTTCATACCTTAACTTTCCATTACTAGTCCTAAGGTAACACACTACCTGTCTGTTGGAATACACACTATAATCCACACCCAAATATCTCCATTTTCAGAACACCAGAGACCTCCATCTTCAGAATTCCATAGATCTCCATCATTGGCGTTGAAGATCTCCATCGCCAGCGGAGGGTTTCATTTAGCTGGTACATTATCGTCGTTTCAAATCTCCATCATCGTTGTCGTTTCGTTGTTGGCTTGCCAGTGCATTGTCGTCGTTTCATATCTCCATCTTCATCGTCGTTTTACTGTTATTTCACCAGTGCATTGTCGGTGTTGAAGATTTGTCATTCTCACCCTTGATTTACACATTTGATCCTCTCCTTGATATGTTTTCCTATTTTCTTTTGATTTGGTTACTAATTCAAATTAAAATATTGAATTTTATAGATATGAACATTTATAATTTGGTCAATCTTAATAATTTGAACAAAATTGTTTTGTTCGAATAAAAATGATCGAACATTGTGTAAAAGTTCAACTCTGATTATCCAAACATGTGACAAACAAAGTCATCTTCCCAATGGTTATACGAACAAGATAAACAAAAAATCAAAAAGCTAAAGTATTTTTTTTTTTTTTAGAGGACCCAAAAAGATGAATATTAAACTGATCATTTCATTGTTGCATTATTCGAAATCAACAATCTTAGTGTCATCCATGGTGTGCAAATATTCAAAACCAATTGATTTTAATATGCTCCAATCTTAAATCTTCAAAACCAATTGATTTCAATATTCTTAAACCCTAAAAGCAATTGATTTCATTGTTCTTAAATCCTAAATCTTCAAAACCAATTTATTTTGGATGTTTATATGTGTATAGGTGATGATGTTGTCTGAAGAGTGTTTTGTGCTTTTTGTTTTTATATATGAAATCTTTGAATAGATAGAATACACCCCCATATTGTCTTTAATGGTCTTTTCATTTAGAATACAAATTTAATCTGTTAATGGTGTGTATTCTAACCATTCAAAGATTTCATATTGAAAAATACAAAATTAATACTCTTCACACACCATCATCACCTAGAGGGTTTAGGGTTTAAACATATAAACACTATATTTCTTCATTATCTTCTAACACACATCATCTTCACCATTATTATCTAATACACTACACTCATCATCTTCACCATGGATGACATTGAGATGGTTGGTTCCGATATAAACATTAAAAATGTTGATTTGAATATTGAAAAGGTTAGTTTATTACATAGCTTTTTAGTTTTTTATTTATCTCGTTCATATAATCATTGGGAAGACGAGTTTGTTCGCTATGTGTTCAGTTAATCAGAGTTGAATTTTTGCACAATGTTCAATTATTTATATTTGAACAATATGATTTTGTTCAAATTAATAAGATTGACAAAATATAAATACATAACAAATTGAACATTTTCAGTTAGTTCGGTTAAAATAAATTAAACTTTTATTCTTTGTTCAGATATAAATTTTTGAACACATATAAATTAGTTCAACTCTATATTCATGAAGAGGACAAATTTTTTTTTTTTTTTTTTTGGGTTAAATTTTTTATAGAATTCTATACCCACCCAATGTAGCAATGTTGAAATTGATTGTGTTGTTGATACATAAGTGAATTTGTTACAGAAGATGTACAATCATGTTTGAAAATTACAATAAATTGTGGTTCATTTTAATATTCTCTCTCTCTTTGTGGTGGAGGAGGAGACATGAGGGTTAGGTTACAATAGAGGTGGAGAGGAGATGAATCACAATGGTAAGGACAGGCAACAGTGTTGATCACGATGGCGAAGATAGGGATTGGGGTTGTTCGCAATGGCAGTAGGGCGAGTGAGGTTGTTCATTATAGGTTTGGAAGGGCATATTATGGTAGAAGGATGGACGGCGGAGTTGGGAAGGAGCAGCAGGGCTGGAGAAGAGGGGTTAGTGGTGGCTGCAGCAACGAGTGTTGGCGAAAAGGGGTTGATGGCATTGGCAGGAAGGTAGGGAGGCTGTGGAGAAGGCAACGACTGAAGAGAAAGGGTGGCTACTTGCTATCAACTCTCGGCGTTGGCCGTGGTTAGGGTTTTGGTGGAGGAGGAAGGGTAGTTTAATATTATTTGAAAAATAGTGGTATGTATTGAGAAAAAAAATCAAAACTTTCAATTTGAGTGTAGTGTGAACTAAGCACAAAGGGAGGTGATGGTGTGTATTGAAATAGTTAGTCGTGTGTAAATAGAATTTTCCATAAAAATTAAATTAAATTAAAGAGTGTAAAAAAGTTTGAAGTATAAGCAGAATTACCTTTTATTAAATCAAGGGAGAAACTTTTTTTTTTTTTTTGGTATCAAATTGAGAATTCATCAAATTTAGGGGTTGTTTGGGATGATCTAAATAAGTGTACTTTTTGACTTTTTACGAAAAATTGTGAAATATGGGTTGGGTTTGAAGTGATGTGGTAGAGAGATGATGTGATTTAAATGAGATGATGTGACTTAAATAGGATAGTGACTTTTTGACTTTTTTGTATTATGCCAAACTAGGTCTTAAATTTGATAAAATTTAAAAAGATAAAGTATCGGTGATTATTTTTTTTCATCAAATTTGATGAAAAGGAAAATTTGGGATGAGAGGAGAATTTTTCTTAACTAGGAAACCAGTTAAGAACCTTGTGGCTCTGGATGGTGTTGGTGCTCCTTCCCTTGTTCAACAACATTGGCAATCTTTCTCTTCCTCTGAACTATGGTTAAACTAACATTGGAAGGTTGCTGCAATAGTCGACATTGCATCATATTGAGTAATCACGACTGCAAATGCTTGTTCATCTCCATCACATGTTTTCCCATTCTTGTGGCCCAAGCTTCACTCTCCAGCCTTGTTTCCACCATCATTTCCATAGCTGCAGTTGTCTCCCCGGTCTATCCAATCACAATCACAACCACAACCACAATCATGCCAAGCCATGAGAGAGAGAGAGAGAGAGAGAGAGAGAGAACCTCCAACTCAAGGATCTGTTGTTTCAATAAATCGGTGGTCCGAAATTCAGAGGCAATACAATGACCTTTATCCCTAGAAGAACTTGAAGGTAGGTAAGTAAGTACTCCTTCAGATGAGTTGGCTGGCTTAGGATACTTATGAAGCACAGAAACTCTGAACTGGTTAAAGGTTTTATAATTATGGTTCATCCTAGGAAACAGTGACAATTGTGGGATCACAACCAAATTAGTTATGAAACCTGCAAATAAATCAAAGAATGACTTTATTATTGATTGTTAATTTTTAGGTATAGATGAAACACATAGATTCAATAGGAAAAAAAAAAAAAGACTAGTGTACAGTTACATCATACAAAATGTAAAATTCCACAACCTTGTTTGAACTTTGTTTTTAAAATGTTGGAACATATAAATCCCATCAAAATGAACGTATATGTCATCCTGTTAAGCAAAACTTAGGGCCCATTTGATTATGTTTTCATTTTATTTTTTCTGTTTTTATTTTCAGAAAACATAGAAAATTAGCAATACGAATCTAGAAACCTCCAAAAATTAGAGTTAAAAACTATAGGAGTGGACATTGGATGGTATTAAATTCCCCTAACCCAACTACAAAATTAATTTTTTTTAAAAAAAGAGAGAGATTCCACTTGCCTTTTAGGTGGTTGAATCTTCGAATGATTACACAATTGACAACATCCCAAAGGCAGGCAGTGCAATCTTCAGATGCAGAGACCAAGCCCAATCCGCAACATGTCAAAGTAGTTACAGATCCACTGCATCAACAAAGATTGGTCAGTTCTCAGTTTTTGTTTGTGTTCACATTAACAACAAATGTACACAAGTTTTTAAACTAGGTATAGAGACTAGAGAGGATCATTGTAGAACACTCATTGCCACCCTTTTATGTATGTGAAATTTTGAGTGTGTAAAGTTACATCCACAAAATTATATTAAACCACATAGTGAAAAAGCCAACTAGCTGAGCTATTGCAACTTTTAATGTGTGTATAGCGATCCCGGGTTTACTCTTGTTGTACAGTGATCCGGACAAGTGTCCGTGGATGTTGGTAGTTGTTTATTATCTTGTTTGCATCCTTTTTACTTTGTATATTGAGTTATAGGATGTGTTGGGCAGGTTTGTTACAGGTTGGTTGTGTTTGGGAGCCTAGTGCTGCTGCCCAGATTTTTGGACCTTCGCTCGAGCGAGGAGTTGGTCGCTCGAGCAAGAGTTGAGTTCGTGTCTGGTGGATCGAGCCAGAGTGGCTTCGCTCGAGCGAGCGATTGCGTCTGGTTCTGGACCTGAGAGTTGCATTTCTTGGCTCGAGCGAGTTTTTTTCGCTCAAGCGGTCTGGTTGTTCTTCGCTCGAGCGAGAAGTCTGTCACTCGAGCGTGCTTCTGGTTGCAGACCTGAGGGTTTGAGTTGTTAGCTCGAGCGAGCATTCTTTCGCTCGAGCGCACTTCTGAGTTTTTGGCTCGAGCGAGAACTTCTTGGCTCGAGCGAGAGTTTTCTGTGTCTGGTCGCTCGAGCGACAAAGTCTTCGCTCGAGCAAGCGTGTTTTATATCAGCGGACAGTAGCGTTTTTGAACATCAGTTTTTCACTTTCTTTTTCTTTCAAACCCTAGATCCGAGACTCTCTCTCTCTAAACTTACACTCTCTCTAAGATTTGATCTCCCTAGAGTGTGAATCTAGCCTAGGGCCTTTGTTAAAAAGATAGAGGGCGTTGAGAGCTTCGACTTAATCTGAAAAAGTTTAGATTTGCAGCACGTTGATCTTCGAGTCTTCATCTCCTTTTTGGCTAAAACTTCGAGGTAGGGATACCCTACTCCTCTCTATGGATTTTGTCTTTAAATTTTGGTATTTTGAGATGTTAGGGTTGGTATGGTAATTTGGTGAAAGTTTGGGGCTTTGTGTTATTTTACAAAAGTTGGGGTTTTATTCATAATAAACCTAGAAGCATGTTTGGCATAGAGAAATGGAATAAATGTTGAATCATTGATGAAAATGGGACCTGAGGGTTGAAATGTTAATTATGGATAATGACCTAATTACATTGTTTGATTAATTGGGATAATTAATTGTGAGAAATGAGGAAATGAAATGTTGATTGAATATCCATTGTGCATTTATTTTCTGTTTAGAAATAACTGCTTTGGGCTATCGGTGGAGGATAGTCGTGATTGTTGTAGACAATGCATGATGATTAGGCAAACGGAAACTAATCAATGGAATGTGTCATGGAATTTGACGGTTGATAGAATACATTAACTGTATGTATTGAGTGATTGTATATAGAACCAATGTGTTTGTATACGTTATGTGTAGAGGAGGAGATGGGGGATGTACTCCGCGGTTTAGGGGAAGATGGGGGATGTACCTCTAAATCGGATAGTGTTGGGAGAAGATAGGGGATGAACTCCGTAGATACAGCTCATATGCTTGTCTAAAGAAGTGAAGATAGAGCTCATATGCTTATCTTTGTGAAGTATGGATACAGCTTATATGCTTATCTGTGAATGTGGGATATTGTCGTTATACATATCTGTTGAGAATGTGGATATAGCTTATATGCTTATCTGTGAATGTGGGATATAGTTTTTATACATATCTGTTGAAATAATGATAGAGCTAACATGCTTATCTGTTGAAAAAGGGAAAATGAAAAGTAACTTGGACTCATAAGTCGTATGACATAAATATGTTATTTATGTAAATGTATCAGTGTTGGCCATCTATCAATTGCTAATCTTTTAGTCATTGTTCATGGTTGGTTTAGTGTATTTCTACTGGGCTGTGGCTCACCCTATATGGGAATATCATTTTCAGGTACAAGTAGCATGCCACCTCCAAGGACATAGCTTGGGAGGCTAGAGGCGGACATACTTTTGTCGTTTTGTTTTTGATGTATTACATGTAAATTCAAGCCAAGGGCTTAATGTGTAAATGAGTTAGTACTCTTTTTGTTGTAACCAAGTGTTAACTTGGAAAGTTGTAAGCCCGTAGGGCATTTTGCTTTTGTTGTTAACATGTAATACTTATGTAATGAAACTCTGATGAATAAAAGAATGTGGTTATTTCATATGTCAGCGAATGTCTTATTTGATGGGTTTAATGTTATTATTTTGAGGGCGTTACAACTTGGTATCAGAGCGTACCGGGTTCGAATACTTTGGGTACGTGGGAAGTGATTAGTATCACAATAGGTTTGTCTCGCTTGATAGAGACTTAGATGTAGTGTTATATGCTACGTGCTTAATTGATAACATGCTTATGTGACTATGTGGGTATGGAATTTAGTTTCTAGGATGTTGATTGGATCCTTGGGTTTCTGGGAGTCTTGTTGGAAAAGCACTTGATCAATGCTATTTCTAACCGGAACTCTGGTAACGCCTCGGGACTATCATTATCCGGAAATGAAATTCGTAAGTGCTTATGTGTTTATGTGCTTACGTGGAGTGAATTACGGTTGTCCATGCATTAGGACGTGAGTGTTTCGGTACATTTGTGAATGTGCTAATGTTTTGTGTTACCTTTACTAGGATGTCAGGGCGAGAAAGAGGTGCTAGGCGTGGTAGACCTGCGAGGCAGGAAGTACCGTTACCGGGTGAGATTCCGGCAGTGCAGAAGGGAGTTGGCCAGGCCAATGTGGCCGAGCCAGTGGGTCAGCAGGCCATGGGTGCCTTGGCCAGAGAGATAGCAGGAGCTTTGGGTATTCTTAGAGCTGGGAATCAGGCAGCTGAGGCAGGGCCTTCTTTCTTGAAGAGGGAGTTTTTCCGGTCTAATCCGGATGAGTTTATTGGTGGATCCGAAGGAGCCACTGAAGGCTGATGAGTGGCTAGAGCAAATGAGTAAGACGTTTGAGATGCTTGGCATTGAGGACGGAGCACTGAAAGCGACCTTGGCATCCTTCCAGCTGAAGGGAGATGCGGGTCAATGGTGGAAGTACGAGAAGGCTCGTGTTGGTGGTACTTGGGAGGCGTTTGTGAATGCTTTTCAGGAGAGGTTTTTGTCAGCAGCAGCTAGGGAGAAGCTGAGGGATCAGTTTAGCCGGCTTAAACAGCAGGGCTTGTCAGTGGCCAAGTTTGAGACTACTTTTACCAGTCTGTCCAGGTTTGCACCGAAACTAGTGGCGTCTAAGGAACGCCGTTGCTATGAGTTTGAGCGGAAGTTGAGGCGAGGCCTCAAGTTGAGAGTTGGTGGGTCTTATATTCGAGAGTATAGACACCTGGTAGATGCTGCTGCTCATATGGAAATTATGATGCAGGAAGAGGAGGAAGAACAGAGGGGCTCCAAGAGGAGCCAGGATGGTCAGGGTGATGGCAGGAGACAGAGGGGTTATAACTCTCAGCAGCCTTAGGGAGCAGTTTCTAGATCGACCTTTCCAGTGCCGAGTGCAGGCTCGGGGAGAGGCAATCAGGGGGAGTTTGCTTGTTACAAGTGTGGCCAGCTGGGTCACAAGGTTTCTGTTTGCCCGCAGAAGTGTGGGGGTCAGAGAGCTGCTTCTTCTTCAGCTAGACCTCAGAGTCAGAGTTTGGGCAGGGGGCAGCCCTTGTCTTGTTATCAGTGTGGACAGCCTGGGCACCTGAAGAGGTTTTGCCCGCAGTTGAGTGCCACTTCGGGAGCGTCTGGTTCTAGGCAGACGCAGGGTTTTCAGCCAGCTCAATCTGTGCAGGCCTCGAGGGCCAATCCGGGAGCTTCGTCATCCCAGTCTGTGCAACAGTCTTTTGCTCCGAGGGGTGAGCAGGTAGACCAGGGGCCTACGGGGCGCGTGTATGCTGTTACCGCGCAGGATTTAGTACCGGCTCCATCGGTAGTGAGAGGTACTTTTCTGTTTTGCAACTCGGTTGCTAATGTGTTGATTGACACGGGTGCATCTCATTTTTTTGTATCTGCTGCATTTGCATCTGTTTTGGAATTGGAGTTAGCACAGTTAGCATCTCCTATTTGTGTAGTGTCACCTCTTGGTGGTGAGTTGATCTTGAAACAGGGTGTTAGAGGATGTGATATAGAGGTCGCCGACTATAGGCTTCCTTTTCCGTTTGTTGTCATGTCCATGAAGGGTTTTGATGTTATTTTGGGTATGGACTGGCTATCGTCATACCGGGCTGTTATCGATTGCTACCGCAAGAGGGTCACGTTATGTACCTTGAGCGGGGAGTGGTTCCATTTCTTGGGAGACCGGGTTGGTAGTGTTTTGCCACCGGGGTATGATTCGCGAGGGCGAAGTGAGCTTAGTAGTCTACTTGCTAGCTTTGAGAGTGGTGAGAGTAGTGAGACCCAGCTTGTGTTGCCGAGGGTGGTTTGTGAGTATTCGGATGTCTTTCCCGAAGATCTTGTTAGTTTGCCACCTCACCGTGAGATAGAGTTCTCTATTGATTTAGTGCCCGGCACGGCGCCGATTTCTATGACACCTTACCGTTTTGCTCCAGCAGAGTTGGTTGAGTTGAAAGTTCAGCTCCAGGAATTGCTCGATAAGGGCTTTGTTCGCCCTAGTGTTTCGCCGTGGGGAGCACCGGCCCTCTTTGTTAAAAAGAAAGATGGTGCCTTGAGATTGTGTATTGACTACCGGAAGTTGAATCGGGCTATGGTTAAGAATAAGTATCCTATGCCCCGTATAGATGACCTGTTTGACCAGTTGAAGGGTTCCCGTTGTTTCTCTAAGATAGACTTGAGATCGGGTTACCACCAGTTGAGGGTCAGGGAGGAGGATGTTCCTAAGACGACATTCCGTACGCGGTATGGCCATTACGAGTTTCTGGTGATGCCATTCGGGCTTACCAATGCACCGGCAGTCTTTATGGACTTGATGAACCGGATCTTCCGGGAATTCTTGGATCGGTTTATAGTCGTTTTTGTGGACGACATCCTTATCTATTCGCCTTCTGAGGAGGAGCACGAGGCACACTTAAGAGTGGTGCTTGAGTTACTTAGAGCCCATAGGCTGTATGCCAAGTTTGGGAAGTGTGAGTTCTGGCTGAGGGAAGTCAAATTCTTAGGCCACGTGGTATCCGGGGAAGGAGTGTTTGTTGATACATCCAAGGTAGAGGCAGTGCAGGATTGGGCACAGCCTATGAGTGTGTTTGAGATCCGCAGTTTTCTGGGATTAGCTGGATATTACCGTCGGTTTGTGAAAGATTTCTCCAAGTTAGCGTCACCGTTGACTAGACTGACTCGGAAGGGAGTCAAGTTTGTGTGGAGTGAGACTTGTGAAAAGTCGTTCCAAGAGCTGAAAGTTAGATTGACCACCGCTCCGGTGTTGATTATTCCGGAGAGAGGGTTGGGTTATGCGGTTTATTGTGATGCCTCACGAGAGGGTTTGGGTTGTATGTTGATACAAGAGGGGAAAGTGGTAGCTTATGGCTCACGTCAGTTGAAAATACACGAGAAGAATTACCCCACACACAACCTGGAGTTAGCAGCAGTGATCTTTGCCTTGAAGATTTGGAGGCACTACCTTTATGGTGAGAGGTTCGAGGTATTCTCGGACCACAAGAGTTTGAAGTATCTGTTTACACAGAGAGACTTGAATTTGAGGCAGAGGAAGTGGATGGAGTTCATCGAGGATTATGATTTTGAGTTGCATTATCATCCGGGAAAGGCCAATGTTGTGGCCGATGCCCTTAGTAGGAAATCCATTAGTGATGTAGCTTGTATAGCCATCCGGGAATGGGAGATGTTGGGTGCACTTGGCGAGTTTGATTTGCTACTGGGCGAATCTGTTGAGGCTGCGGCCTTGTTTTCTGTTGTTGCGCAGCCTACACTTGTGATTAGAGTGTTAGAGGCACAGAGAGGTGACCTTGAGGTAGAATCCCTTCGAGAGAAGATCTCCAGTGGGAAAGTTGAGAAGGGTTTGACGGTGTATCCCGACCTGAGTGTGAGATACCGAGATCGTTTGTTTGTACCGGAGTCTTGCCGAGAGGAGGTACTCCGAGAGTTTCACCATTCGCGCCTTGCGGTGCATCCGGGAGGTACTAAGATGTATCGGGATTTGGGTCGCCAGTTTTGGTGGCGGGGTATGAAGAGAGATGTGGCTGTTTTCGTATCGAAGTGCCTTACTTGCCAGCAAGTGAAGGCCGAGCATCAGAGGCCAGCGAGTTTGTTGCAACCCTTGCCTATTGCCGAGTGGAAGTGGGAGCATGTCACTATGGACTTCGTTGTAGGTCTTCCGAGGACTCAGCGGAGTAGTGATGCTATTTGGGTGGTTGTAGACCGGTTGACTAAGTCGGCGCACTTTATTCCTATGCGCGTGAGAGATTCGGTAGATCATCTTGCCGACTTGTATATTCGGGACATAGTGAGATTGCACGGGGTCCCAGTGACGATCGTCTCAGATAGAGATCCTCGTTTTACTGCTAGGTTGTGGCAGAGCTTGCAGAGTGCCTTGGGCACTAAGTTGACCTTTAGTACGACCTATCATCCTCAGACTGACGGGCAGTCCGAGCGTACTATTCAGATCCTTGAGGATATGCTTCGGGGTTGTGTCCTTGACTTTAGCGGGACGTGGGAGAGGCACTTGCCATTGGTAGAGTTTGCCTATAACAACAGTTTTCAGTCTAGCATCGGTATGGCACCGTTTGAGGCCTTGTATGGCCGACTGTGTAGGTCTCCAGTATGTTGGGCCGAGGTGGGTGATGCACCTTTGTTGGGTCCGGAGTTGGTTAGGGAGACGACGGAGAAAGTTGAGCTTATCCGTAGGAGGCTTGTTACAGCCCAGAGTCGTCAGAAATCTTATGCTGACCGTAGGAGGAGGCCTTTGGCGTTTGAGGTAGGTGAACATGTCTTTCTGAAGATATCACCTAGGCGAGGTTTGATGAGGTTTGGGAAGAGTGGGAAGTTATCCCCTCGATTTATTGGTCCTTTTGAGATCCTTGAGAGGATTGGCGAGGTTGCTTATCGGTTAGCTTTACCGCCGCAGTTATCCGGAGTGCATGACGTGTTTCATGTGAGTATGCTTCGGAAGTATGAGCCAGATCCATCACATGTGTTGGATTGGACCGATTTAGAGGTAGGTGAGGATGCCTCGTATGAGGAGAGACCGGTTCGGGTCTTGGATAAGCGGGATCAGGTCCTGCGTGGCAAGACCATTCCTTTGGTGAAAGTCTTGTGGAAACATCACGGAGTGGAGGAAGCCACTTGGGAACGTGAGTTGGCAATCCGCGAAAAATATTCGGACTTGTTTGTTGATATGTAATCTTGTATTTAAATTTTGAACTATTGTTGAACTTAAGAGCTTTTATATATGTCTTAAGTTGTGAAACATTGAAAATGTTTTGGTTTATTGGAAGTATGTTTTGGAACTTGCCTCATATGGAAGTTGAATGTAACATTATATGTGTTGAATATATCGTTGAAATTGGAAAGATAATGCGTAATGTTGATGCATGTTGAAAGTACATATGTTGTTTACATATTGTGAAATGCCTCTTGTTAGAGGGATGGGATGACAAGTAATGGGTCGAATTGTTGAATGTTAAAATGTAACATTGTTTAAAATGGAGGAAAACCTGTTTTTGAAAATTTGTGCTTAATTTCGGGGACGAAATTCTTTAAGGGGAGGAGGTTATAGCGATCCCGGGTTTACCCTTGTTGTACAGTGATCCGGACATGTGTCTGTGGATGTTGGTAGTTGCTTATTATCTTGTTTGCATCCTTTTTACTTTGTATATTGAGTTATAGGATGTGTTGGGCAGGTTTGTTACAGGTCGGTTGTGTTTGGGAGCCTAGTGCTGCTGCCCAGATTTTTGGACCTTCGCTCGAGCGAGGAGTTGGTCGCTCGAGCAAGAGTTAAGTTCGTGTCTGGTGGATCGAGCCAGAGTGGCTTCGCTCGAGCGAGCGATTGCGTCTGGTTCTGGACCTGAGAGTTGCATTTCTTGGCTCGAGCGAGTTTTCTTCGCTCAAGCGGTCTGGTTGTTCTTCACTCGAGCGAGAAGTCTGTCGCTCGAGCGTGCTTCTGGTTGCAGACCTGAGGGTTTGAGTTGTTAGCTCGAGCGAGCATTCTTTCGCTCGAGCGCACTTCTGAGTTTTTGGCTCGAGCGAGAACTTCTTGGCTCGAGCGAGAGTTTTCTGTGTCTGGTCGCTCGAGCGACAAAGTCTTCGCTCGAGCGAGCGTGTTTTATATCAGCGGACAGTAGCGTTTTTGAACATCAGTTTTTCACTTTCTTTTTCTTTCAAACCCTAGATCCGAGACTCTCTCTCTCTAAACTTACACTCTCTCTAAGATTTGATCTCCCTAGAGTGTGAATCTAGCCTAGGGCCTTTGTTAAAAAGATAGAGGGCGTTGAGAGCTTCGACTTAATCTGAAAAAGTTTGTATTTGGAGCACGTTGATCTTCGAGTCTTCATCTCCTTTTTGGCTAAAACTTCGAGGTAGGGATACCCTACTCCTCTCTATGGATTTTGTCTTTAAATTTTGGTATTTTGAGATGTTGGGGTTGGTTTGGTAATTTGGTGAAAGTTTGGGGCTTTGTGTTATTTTACAAAAGTTGGGGTTTTATTCATAATAAACCTAGAAGCATGTTTGGCATAGAGAAATGGAATAAATGTTGAATCATTGATGAAAATGGGACCTGAGGGTTGAAATGTTAATTATGGATAATGACCTAATTACATTGTTTGATTAATTGGGATAATTAATTGTGAGAAATGAGGAAATGAAATGTTGATTGAATATCCATTGTGCATTTATTTTCTGTTTAGAAATAACTGCTTTGGGCTATCGGTGGAGGATAGTCGTGATTGTTGTAGACAATGCATGATGATTAGGCAAACGGAAACTAATCAATGGAATGTGTCATGGAATTTGACGGTTGATAGAATACATTAACTGTATGTATTGAGTGATTGTATATAGAACCAATGTGTTTGTATACGTTATGTGTAGAGGAGGAGATGGGGGATGTACTCCGCGGTTTAGGGAAAGATGGGGGATGTACCTCTAAATCGGATAGTGTTGGGAGAAGATAGGGGATGAACTCCGTAGATACAGCTCATATGCTTGTCTAAAGAAGTGAAGATAGAGCTCATATGCTTATCTTTGTGAAGTATGGATACAGCTTATATGCTTATCTGTGAATGTGGGATATTGTCGTTATACATATCTGTTGAGAATGTGGATATAGCTTATATGCTTATCTGTGAATGTGGGATATAGTTTTTATACATATCTGTTGAAATAATGATAGAGCTAACATGCTTATCTGTTGAAAAAGGGAAAATGAAAAGTAACTTGGACTCATAAGTCGTATGACATAAATATGTTATTTATGTGAATGTATCAGTGTTAGCCATCTATCAATTGCTAATCTTTTAGTCATTGTTCATGGTTGGTTTAGTGTATTTCTACTGGGCTGTGGCTCACCCTATATGGGAATATCATTTTCAGGTACAGGTAGCATGCCACCTCCAAGGACATAGCTTGGGAGGCTAGAGGCGGACATACTTTTGTCGTTTTGTTTTTGATGTATTACATGTAAATTCAAGCCAAGGGCTTAATGTGTAAATGAGTTAGTACTCTTTTTGTTGTAACCAAGTGTTAACTTGGAAAGCTGTAAGCCCGTAGGGCATTTTGCTTTTGTTGTTAACATGTAATACTTATGTAATGAAACTCTGATGAATAAAAGAATGTGGTTATTTCATATGTCAGCGAATGTCTTATTTGATGGGTTTAATGTTATTATTTTGAGGGCGTTACTGTGTGCAAGTTAGAGATTAATGCAAACTTATGATAACTCTTTTTATTTATTTATTTATCGAACTTATGATACTTTGACGTACATTTTTACATGAAAATCTATTCAAGAATATATACATCGCGGCAAATGGGACTGTTTGATTTTCTATAAAGTAACAACATCATTAGTCTATAAAAATCACAATAAAAGTCTTAAACTGTTAAAGTTGGTTTGGATTCTCATGTCACGCTCACCAATTCTGGGTCACCACTGCCCTCAATGAGTTGGGGTCAAGCTATGGCTCAAGTCCATCTTACAGGAGTGATTGTTGATCCCCTATGTCTCACTTAATAGATAGGGGCTCCTATGTTCATACCCAGGGATGGTTGCCACACGCTGGTTGTCCCTTTCTACACTTTTTTACAATCTTTTACGGAGTAACCAAAAAGAGGAAGGAAAAAAAAAAGGTTTAAATACAACAATTTCACTAACTCTTTCTACATCTAAATAGAGTATTTTTCTATAAAGCATTTTGAGAGTTCCAAACCCAAGATTTTACTGACTTGCAAAAAAGACTACGGATATAGAACTAGCCACATAAAACAATCTTAGCCATACATATCAGATGGTGAGACCTATCATAAGAAAATACAATTTACTATAGTCAATTCTATTGTCTTTAGACTTATTGTACTGACTTGTGTCCCGTTAGCAAGGTTGGCTCATCCTCTAAAACAATTGAAGTATCTTCCACCACTCCAAAATCAAGTGTATTCAAGAAAATCATTCCATCTGCGCTACCAGAAAATAACTTCTTGTCTGTTGGATCAACAACTATTGCAGTAATTGGTAGCGGAAAAGCTCGAGTTTGTAAAAGTCTTCTAGTAACCAGGTCCCATACCTACAATACGAAAATAAGTCATTTCAAGTGACAAAAATACTCATGTTAGGAAGATATTATTTTGAAACATTTAACGTAATTAAGTAACCTTGCATGTGCCATCGAGGGAGCTTGATAAAAAAAATTGAACTTGACCCACTTGATGCAGTTAATAGGCCCGTTATAGAGGATGAATGCTCTAATGAAAAATTTAGTATTAAAGGCACAATCCAACAATCTATCTCGTCTACCAAACTTCCACCAAAGAATGTGATTACAAAATTAGTTATTTATTTTTCCTGAACAATAAAACTAAACGACATTCAAATATGAACATACAATTGTTGAAGAAAGGAAGATTCACTTTTTTTACCCGATCATAGGCCAAATAATGATCATGCCATCTTCTGAACCAGAAATAAGAAATGAATCATCGTTGGAAAATGTCAAGCAAGTCACTGATTTATGATGTGCGCACCAAGTCCGGACCAATCTTCCATTTGAAATCTACAAATTACCATGGCACTCAATATTTGGAAATAATGACTACAAATAATACGGACGAATTAAGCTAATGGCCCACAAAGACAACTATTTAGTAATTTTTTTATATTGTGATCAAGAAAAAAAAATGATCTTTGCATATGGGGCTACAAAAAGAGTTTATTAATCTCCCAAACATAAGCATTTCCAGAAGGGGCTCCACCAACAATATATGTGCCATCCTTTGTGCATGTTATTGGTCCAATGGACTCCATTGGGTAGCTCCAGACCGGTGCTTGAGGCTAAATATCAATACGTCATACAAAGAAGTAAATTGAGTTTCACAACAAAAATCTGGAACAATGTTTAATAGAACAAAATATTATCAGATCATAAACGCCAATTTACAAAGTTTATTTCCTTAATTCAATCAAAAAAAAAATTCTTGATTAGTCTGTTTTCATTATTGTTTTTCAAAATATGTCAAATTTAAGTGATTGTAACCAATGATCGCTATGATAGATGAATTTTAAAAGCAATTACTAATAGCATCATTACTTTTGTCCATTTAATCATATGCTATTCGCAATGGTAAAGAGAATATTATTACAAACCAAAAATAGAGCAAAACTAAAGAATCCAGCTAATAGCTAATCAATGATAAAGAGCTTATTAAGAAGAAGACGGAGGAGAAGACGACAAGAGGGAGAGAGAGTCGAGGCAGCTAATTGACTGATTGACCCGTCTCGCTTTTGTCAGTCGGCTGGACGTAAAAGCGAGGACGCGTGCCTGACGCGATTTTCGACGAACAAAAAAGAGACGCGGGCGAATCATATACATATATATATATATATGTATATATGTATATATCTATTTTGATTATATATTTTTTGATGCCATTTATCACTATCATTTTCCTCCTCCTCTAGATTCTGACCCATGATTTCCTTTTGATAATGTCATAGGGGGAGAAAACTTATGATGTTATGATGTTATGTATTATGGTATTATTTTCAAACTAATTTGATGTTATCTTAGTCTCATGTCATGTCTCTAATTAAAGCTTATTTATTACACATGTGCTAACCTATGTATTTAGAAATGAATTCAGAGAGCATAACTTGATGGGAAACTTTTCTTACTCCCAAATCAAATCAAAATATTATTGTGTGCCATCATCAAAAAGGGGGAGATTGTTAGACTTATTTATTTTGATGATTTATTTAATTATGTTTTAATTTATTTGAAAGAGAAAAATAGAATCCAAAATTTATTTTAATGATTTATTTAATTATATTTTAATCAAAATTTATTTTGATGATTTATTTGAAAGAGAAAAATAGAATCAAAATTTATTTTGTCACATTATTTCTCACCTAAACCTTTATCCTAAATGTTGTTAGAATGTATTTAATATTTGATTAAATCATGAGTTCAAACAGTCCAAAACAAATGTTCAAGCAGCCTAGCACAACAGCTGCACAAAAGGTTCAAAAGGTTCAAGTGAAAGATATTCAAATTAGTAATGATGGAAATACAACGGCTATAAACGGCTATAAAGGTTCAAAAGGTCAAAAGGTTCAAGTGGAAGATATTCAAATTTGTAATGATGGAGTGGAAGATATTCAACTTGGTAATGATGGAAGTACAACAGCTATAAATTCAAATGAATACAATGGCTATAAACGGCTATAATTTTCATTATATATAGCAAAGCCTCTAATGTAAACAAGTTATAAAAAACCTGAAAATATTCTTTGATCTATAATCACTCACATCTATTTCAAAAATTATATACTGAGCCTTATAGTTTTAAGTCTATCTTTCTTGTGTGAGATTTACAGAAAAATCAAAGCTTCATTCTATATATCTATCTTTGAGAGATATTTATTGTAAACTTTCTTTGAAAGCAGAAATACCATTTCATCTTGTAAAAGTGTTGCAAACACTGTATTCTTGAAATCTTGAGAGTGATTGTGAATCACTTAAAATTTGCAAAGGTTTGGGCTTGTGAAGTCTGTGTAAAATCTGTAGAGGATTGCTCCATTTGTAAAGAGGTTCTTAGCACCCCTGTGAAGCTAGAAGATGGTGAAAAATCTCAAGTGAAGCTTGAGGAGTGGACGTAGGCCGAGTTAAAGCCGAACCACCATAAATTTGTTTGTCTCTCTCTCCCTTATCTCTTTGTTTTATTTTAAATTGCCATAGCTATATTTCACATTTTTTCTGTGCTAAAATCATTAACTGATATAGTTGTTAAGACATTTGTTTTAATTATTTTTATTTCATTAATTATATTTATCTATTGTGCTAGTCATAATATTTATTAGAGTATTATTAATTTTAATTGTAAAAACATAATTCACCCCCCCTCTTAGATTGTCTTTTGGGTAACACCTTAGAATTAAGAAATTCATACCACACATCCATTATAAGTGTAACACTAAACACATTAAACCCTAGTTTTATTCTCCATTGTTTCTCACTCAACTTTTCAAAGTTCAAATCTATCAAAACCATTCATCTTTCAAATCTATTGTCACCCAAACCTCTCATTAGTTTAGTATTTGAGTTCTTCATGATCGTTATGGAATTTTTGAAAATGAAAATTCAAATTTTGAGAAGAACATTGTTCACAACTAAACTCACAATAAAAATGTACGACTGTGTTTGGACAAGCTTCGAAAACCTTATTCCACCCCTTCCCCTGAACCTTCTGGTTGGATAAAGAGGTCAGAAATTAATTCCACCACAGTTTTCAAAACACACTTCTGTTTCACGTTTGGCAACAGTTTGCAAGCCAAAACTCTCCTATGTTCGTACATACGCTCAGATTCGTCTTCTCCATTTTAAAAGCTAACATGCCAAAGAAGAGCAAAGCTGATGCTTCCCGGGTGAACTACAGCTCTGAAATTACTTCCTCCTCTCTTTGAACGAATCTCTGACCTTTAAATCCAAACAATGCCTACAAACCGACTCTCCCCCACCCATAAATTGGCATCGACGAGCTCCCACAAATCAAGTGACGGTCAGTTTGTGCGTTGTGTTCGATTCACCCTCCGAGCAATAAAACAATGACAATGAAGAGGTGTAGTGTTCATAAATTTTTGTACAGAAATATATATGGGTTCTGCAACTGATTGATTATGTGCTTACTTTCAAAATGTGTCTGTTGTAGGTCAAAGTTGTGAAGCCTTTTTTCGAATTAGAGGACGACCGAAGCAACGTAGATCAATTAGCCGTACTCACTTCGTCACCGATGACAATTATTCAACTCCTGCTCCTGTGGTATGTATGCCCTTCAGTCGATTTGTTGTGGAATAGCTGAAAAGTGTAATGGGTTAGCTCTGATCTGGGCAAAAATTGGCTGAGCCGGTCGTCCACCAGGACTTCTGGTCGGTCGACCGCCACTTGTTTTCCTTTAGCTGCTTCTTGTTCTGCTTTTGGTTTCTTCTTCTGCTTTCTTACAAGAATGTTTAAATTGCGATTTCTCAACACTCTTGAAGTTTTGTTGTCATTAATCATCAATTATCATATTTAAATTTCTATTTCCCAGCATAGTTTTGTAGTGATAAATCTTTATTTATCATATTTCATATGATTTTCTTGCCTTTTTAGTGGTGATCAGGTTCAATGGAAACAAATGATATTTTAAGAGTTATGGAGAAGTTGCAGAAGGTGTTCTAGTTTTCAATTTCTTGCCTAGGCTTAGTTTAATATAAATTCTGTGTTAGATGGATACCAACAATTCAGATGATAATCAAGACACAAAAATGTGGAGCTCCAGAATTGAGTTACTGCTTATTAACATGTTGAGAGATGAGGTGCAAAAAAACCAATCAAAAAACCATAGTACCATCTGGGCACCGAGGCATTAGACCCATTTTGCAACAGAGTTGCAAAATACGTGTGGGTTCCGATACATACCAAAACAGGTCAGACGAAAATATCAGCGACTCAAAACTGATTACTTAACTTTCAAGCAGCTTCAGGCACAGACTGGTCTTGGATCGGATCCGATTGTAGGCATGGTTATTGCGCCTGATGAATTTTGGGATTAGGTATCGTATTAACCTGTTCCCTATTCCTTACATTTATTTGTAAAATGTTGTCACACGTACCCTATGCTTATGTTCATATTTTCTAATTGGAGGTAGGCATCAAAAAATGTAAAGAAATTTAGGACTAAAGAATTTGAGTATTTCCACGAAATGGCCGACATTGTTGAACACTACTGTGCGACAGGGGCCTTAGCTCGTGCATCCACACAAGGGGCCCCTGACTCCAATAAAGAGGACGATATGCTTAACAAATTTTGGTCGCCTGGAACTAGAGGTAGCAATGGGGCTGATGCCATTCCTGTTGATTTGTGTGGAGATGAGTACATGGAAGCAAGGTAAGGGCAAAAGTAAGAGGAAGGGCCATAGCCAGAGTGACAGTGGTCATTCTAAAAAGTCACAGCCAAGTGGCTTTCATAATGGTTGTGTGGCTTTCACCGTCTATGTGTTGGCAAAGACGAAACAGTCCCATGCACGATCAATAGACACGGCGGCTGTAAGCGCAGGTGGTAATGACTATTCCCTTGATGCATGTCAAGATGCCCTACTTCAACTGGGAGACATACCACTAGTGCAGTATGTTAAGGCATTGACACTATTCAAAGATAAAGATTGGCAGAGGTTTTTTATGCACACTCCTGCGCATATGCGCCTATCAATGATCCTAGCTTTGTAGTGAACTATGAAGCTGTGTCTTTAGTGGGTTTTGCAGTTTTCTCAATGGTTGTAAAACATGCTTTTATGATTAGTCTTTTTTTTCTTTTTCTTTTTTTGTTTCATTCATGTCTTCTGATGTTTTTTTCCTTTTTAATTCATGTTTATGTTTTCTACTTCTGTCATCCTCTTGTCAAGAGAAAAACACTGCATCTAATGACTCATCTCCCGTTTATTTCTATCCAGGTTCTATTTATACCTATTTGGTTTTTTCAATGTTTTCTACTTCTGTCCCATTTATTTCCCATTCAAATTTCTACCTATCTTGTTTTCTGTATCAGTATGTTAAACAAGAGGAACAAATGTTAACATGTATACATTGAATGTATATTTCAATTAAAATCAATACTTAAATGTCTAAGGCCAACTAATTAATTATAGAGGCTAATTTCATATTCATCAATAATGACATTACTTATCCTCTTTGTAATAAGTCAGAATAATTGTGCTTCTATTGTTATGTAACCAAAACATAATGTCACATCATACACAAAACAATGAAACGGTAAGCTCATCAGAGAAGGATGAGGTTATGGAAGATTTTATGGACTTCTTGGTGATTGCTTCTATGAATGAACATATCAATGCGTCAACCACAAGACGACCGCAGCGAACTTGTCCATTCAAAGGTGATGATCTCATCTTCAGTTTATTAAGTGGCCACCCTAAAACAATGATGGACATCATGGGAATGGATGCCCTAACCTTCATTTCATTGAAAGAGGCCTTACTTCAAAATGGCCTTGTCAATATTGAAAAGATGCATATCAGTGTGGAGGTATAGCTTGCCATTTTCTTATATACATGCACACAAAATGACTGACAGAGGCTACTGACCGATTGATTTCAGCACTCCACTTAAACGATTTGTCGGCACATTAAAATCATTATGCGGGCCCTATGCAAGCTTGCATCAACGGTTATCAAACCACAGAACCAATCGAAAATACTGGCAAAAATTTTCAATGATAGGAGGTTTTACCCTTGGTTTAAGGTATGACTAAATTTTTGGCCAGCAAATTTGCAATGCCGGTAACGAATAAATTTGATTGTTATTTTTCCAAAGTCAAATCCATGTTTGAGACACGTTTGACGGAAAACTTCTAATATGATGTAAGATTGTGTCGGTGTTATCGATGGCACATTGGTGGATGCGTGGGTCCCTGCCTCAAGACAGAACACATTTCGTGGTCACAAAGCCACAGTACCGTAAAATGTAGTTGCATCTTGCGACTTCGACATGTTGTTCACATTTATCAATTCTGGATGAGAAGGTAGCACCCACGACAATGCAATTTTAGTTGACTCACTTACAAAAGTTGATGTATATTTCCCATACCCACCTCATGGTCATTGTTTCAAAATAAGATACTATATTTTGCTTGTACAATTTTTGTGTACATTATTTGACGGCGCGTTACAAACATTATTCACATGTAGGTAAGTATTATTTAGTGGATGCCAGGTTCACCGATATGCTAGGATTTCTTGCCCCATTTCGTTCACAACGCTATCATTTGCAAGAGTTCTATAGCCGTCATTATTCTGGACCCAAGGAATTGTTTAACCACCGACATTTATCATTACGGAATGTCATAGAAAGAACATTTCGGGTACTGAAGAAACGCTTTCCAATATTGTAGTCCATGCCTAATTACAAGTCAACACGGCAAGGACCCCTCGTCATTGCATGTTGTGTAGTGCACAATTGGATCCGTTTGCATGCAGCTATGGACCCATTCTTCATGGAAGTTGATAATGAAATGGCAACTGAAGCGGCTGCAGACGGGTTTGATGGAGGCCAAGTTGAGTATGTGGACCTGTCACAACATGGGTTGGCATACCAATCAAATTTGAGGGACGCAATTGCAAATGCTATGTGGATAAATCATGTTAGTCATGGGTAGATATGTGATGTCAACAAATAATGTGAAGATTTGTTTGTTATGAGTTGTATATATATATATTATTTATGTTATTTGTAATATGTGAACTGCAATTGGTCAAATGTGTCGCCAACCAAATTTTGTAATGCGTGTTTCTTGACAAATACTTCTCCATTTTTGAAGAGTTCCTAATGCAAAAATTGACTAAAATTGGAGATGCATAAACCATTATTACTGTAAACATTAAATTCATTTACAGTAAAAAATTGTGAATTTTTTTCATTAATTTTGACATTTTCAGTAAATTATTTGGATGTTTTAAAAAAAAAAAAAAAAAAAAATTTTGAATTCATCTACCCCGGATTGGAAAAAAATATCTAACATAAACTACGAATGAGTTTAATAGTTAAAATTAATTCAAATTAAATTTCATTGAAAATAAATTTTCATAAAATTATAGTTAAAAATAATTTTTTGTGATGATTTTTTGCATATGTCGTTAATTATTAACAATTAGTAACTTTTTTTGTTACAATTTTTAGAAATTGTCGTTCAGACTTACAACTATAGACATATTTTTGTATAATGAAATATTCAAACTGTCGCTGAAAGTTAAACATGTGAAATACATTTTTGTTGTGCACAAATAACATAACGAGAATTACATATAAAAAAAAAATGAATGAAAACAAAATTTCAAATATAATGCAAAATTATTTGTTTAATTGTGCATAGAATTTTATGTTTATTGATTCAAAACCAATTCAACAAACTTTTTAAATACATACAATTTCATCAACATTAAATTCGAAATATCTGATATAGAAAAAATATTTATTAAATACGAACAACACAAAAATAGTTCATACTATTTACCAAATTCTGTATTTTTTTTTAACAACTTCTGTAGTGCACTTTTGAATATTTTTTTTTATCAAATTGTGTTACCCACGTAGAAATATTTTTTTATTAAATATTTAAGTCACAATTTGTTTATATTAAATATGAAGAACATATAAATAGTACATACTAAAAAACAAATTTTGTTGTTTTTTAACAAATTCTGTAACCGACATATAAATTTTTATTTTTTTTCAAACTCTGTAACCCATTAAATACAAATGTTTGTTTATTAAATATTTTTAATACAATTTTTTTTTTAAATTCAAAATATAAGTCGAATAAGTGTTGTCACTACAATGTAAATAGTGTATTGTCAAGTTGTGTCAGATTTAACACATCAGTGTCACATGGGAATGGGGTATGGCCAGTCGAGAGAGAGAGAGAGAGAGAGAGAGAGAGAGAAAAACTGAGACGGTGCAGTGGGGTGGGCCCATTGCACTTTTAACTTATTGTATATTTTATTTATTATTTACATATATATATATATATTTTAACACACATCATAACATATCAATTGTATCACCATTCATGTACTATTCACTCATTAAATTAACAAACGCATAACAATTTTTTGAGTCCCATTTTTATCACTTTTTTGTCATATACCACAAAATATAACAAACATTTTTAACACATCTATTATGAATGCATATGCAAGCTTCACCTACCCCACAGGAAATTGTATGTAATGAGGTCAAACTTCATTAATTATAAAAAATAAATAAAATAAAATAAAAAAAGGTGCTTACATCCATGATAAAAAAAAAAAAAAATTAGCCAAGAAACTGTGCAAGTACATCAGTAAAAAAGGTAGTTAGTTTGTAAACAAAAAAATGTAGTACAACAAACACAACAATTAAAAAAATTAGTAAGTATGAGTACATCTTCAAAACAAGAAAATATCACAGAGTAAGAAACTCATCTAAGCGCTCATCCAAACACGTCAAACGTCATTGTCAAGTGGTGGTGTAGGTGGAGGTGGATGGAAGTAGTGATGGTAGAGCTGACTGACTCGATGGTTAATTTGATCTTAACGATTGCTTGTCACTTCATGACGTGTTTCAGTATCCACACAAAACTCACTAAATTGTTGAATTAGCGAGTTATGAGCAGCAACAAATGCATCAAACTGATTACCCAATGCATTGAACCGATTACCCAATGTATTGAACTGATTAGCCATTTGGTGTTCCCATTGAATGTGCTGATTGTGTCGTTCTTGTTCAATCGCCAAATAATCAATCCAGTATTGGGGTTGTTCATTTTGTGGAATGGCATTGTCATTGGGGTCTTCAAAAGCATCATCTATTGGTGCATTTACCACATTAAGAGATCCCAATAAGTTTTCAGTACCACCAGCTCAGGTAAGTGTGTACTTTGAAATTAGTGAAGTGATTTTTGTCGTTGCTTCACTTACAAGTCTGACATGAAAAACTTTGAAAATTTTGGTTAACAGAGCTCCAAAAACTAGTGACCGACCACTAATATTACCAAGATTTGCAACCACCATTTCCTTCAGTAATATGTAGCATAAATTCAATTTATGTCCAACTTCAAAACCATATAACAAATAAGCATTATAAATTGGAAAAACATCAAAATGTCCTTTTTTTGGAGTGACATTTTCGACTATCCATCGATGGGGAATACGAAGGTGGGTTTCAAATGTCTTGCTTGTAAATTATTGTTGCTAAATCGCCTATCACAAATTGCAGTATAAATTTCACTTATATCACCAACAATGTTAACTACGTTAGACTCACTTTGAAAATGGATTTGTGTATCCCCTGGTTGAACTCCAATAATTTGTGCCAAAGTTTGACTATTCAATGTGATTATTTTACCTTTGACATAAGATGTAAGACTATTGTCTCCAACTTCTCCCTCAGTAGGTCTCAACTGAACATAAAATAAATGCACAAGACGTGGATATACCTTTTGTGGTAAATTGATTAAAGATAGCCACCTTATCGTCTCAGGTTTGTCAATCAACGGAGGATCATATTGAGAATGAAGATTTACCTTTCTCCTGGTAACAATTGGTCGGTTGCAAAAATGTTGAAAAGCTTGTTCATGATTGTATGTGAGAAAATCAATAGTTGGATAAGCCTGTTGTTGCTGTTGTTGACGTGGTGGAGGGTTAGAGGTTTCACCATGTTCTGGTCTGGCTCTTTTTGTTCTCAGCATAACTTATGAAAGTAAGCAAAAGGATAGCAAAATATATGGAAGGTTTCGCCTACTACTGTGAGGAAATGGTGTGCCAAAGGTAAGCAACAGGATAGCCAAAGTGAAGCCTCAGGTTGAGCCTTGCTGGAAGCTGGGAGCAGGTGCAGCCGGTTGACTGGCCAGATGATCCCCCGGTTGATCACCCGGTCGACTGGTTCAGTGAAGATTTTGGCTGCTGCTTGTGTAGCTCTGAAATTGAGAAGCTCTGATCAAAGCTCTTCCTCTCTTCTTTTACATAGATATGAGATGTAAATATATAGACTGAATTTGTGAAATTAATTGTAGAATGTGGTGGACTGAATTTGAATTCGAGTGTTGTTGTGAAGCTCTGAAATTGATGAAAGCTCTTCATCTCCTGTCTTGTTTTGCACGATCAAGATTTGTAAATATGTAGACTAAATTTGTGAAATTAATTAAGGTAGGTGGTGGACTGAATTTGTGAAATTAATTGAGGTAGGCGGTGGAGGAGGTGGTTGTATATTTCAGGTTAGTGGTAGTTGTATTGATACTATTTGAATAATGAAAGTAAATGCAGATAGTGAAGAAGTTGCTAAAAGTTGTGAAGTAATGAAATTGTTGGATGTGCTCACTGATATAAAGGCCATGTTTGGGAAGGCAGGCTATGACGCCATTATAGCCTTAGTCAAACAAATGGCCAAAAAGATCTGTAGTTGAGTTTTTTTTATTTATTTATTTTTATTTTTATCAGAAACTGACCAACTGACATTTTGCAGAAGAGTCATGGCTCTGTAGAACCTGCGTGAAATTACGATTTTGCCCTTTTAATTTTTGACTAACAAACCAACTTAGCATTCCAAAACACAAGGGCAATTTAGTCATTTCAATGCCAAACACATCAATCAACAGGCACACTAATATAGATGAGGACGGTACATAAGTTCACAAGTGAGGCACAATAACATAGATGAGGACGGTATAAAGGTTCACGGATTTCCCACGAAAGTGATGAAATCTAACAAATAAATTTTTTTTAATAATATTGAATTATGTGCGGTAAACTGTGTAGATATTAATCAAATGATATGTTAATTTTTGTTTGACTCACAATGCATATAATATTGATAAATTTTGTGGCCATTTATTTGAAAATAACAATCTAATAACTAGCAAATGATTAGTGACAGTAATTATTAAAAATATAAAAATATTTGAACTGAAAATTACTGGAAAAAACATAATTCGAATCAAATATACAATCATAAGTTCAATAAGATCAGTAATTGAATATTTATAATGACCTTCAAATTATTTTGTTTATAATATTTTCAATACAAAAATTTTGTAATGAAAATTTTTGTTAATAATTAATTTTTTGAGTTGAATTTGAAAAAAATTTGGGTATGACTGCTATTTTTTGTTAATCATTAATTTTTTCAATTGAATTTTAAAAAAGAGTTTGGTTAAGAGTTTTTTTTTTTTTTTTTGTTAAAAATTAATTTTTTGAATTAAATTTTAAAAAGAGTTTGGTTATGACTGTTGATCAAAAATTGCAATAGAGTTTTGAGTTGTGTGTTTGATTATGAGTTATAGCTTTTTGAATTAAGCTTTGAAAATTCTTTTCAAACTCATAACCAAAAATTTTTCTTATTTCTCATGTCACATCAAACTTTCAAAACTCAATTCAACACTCTTTTCAAAAATCATAACCAAACAAATTTTCTACACTCAAATCATAATTCCAAAACTCACAAACTCAAAATACAACTCTATTCTCAAATCATATTTCTAAAACTTTACCAAACACAACCTAAGTTTTTATATTTAAAATCACCCTCTTTTTTCTGATGCGATCTATTCAATAAACTAACGTCAAACCAAATGACATAGTTCGATAACTTCTAAATATCGTTAAACATCAACAATCAGTTCGAATATATAATTAAAGTTCAACAGACAACTTTCGAACCATTCGCAATATTTCGGAAACTTGTCTAAAATAAAATAAAAAAACCAACATCATAAGTTATCTAAATTCAGAAATTTCCCTAGAATTAAAAAATAAAAATCAGTATCATATATAAGTACCTTCTCAAGTTCAGGTTCAAACAAATGAAAATGGTTAGGCAAATTTCTTTTTTTTTTTTCATGTTTGAATTGTTCCTATTGAAATTCAAAGAAAATTACCTTTTTAGATTATGTTGTTCATAGAGATATGTTGGGACTATTTGTGTAAAATATATATATATATATATGTCATCACTTCAAGTTCATGGATGGAATTTGATAGAATTTTGGTAAATTTTTGTTAGAATTTGATGAATGTTGAGTGACTAAATGATTGAAAATGGTGAATAGAATCATCATGTCTTCAGCCACATTTTGCTGCTCTCTTCAACATGATTTTTCTTAGTTGAATTATGTTAACTAATTTGGAAACATTCACTTAGGATGAAGATGAAGATTGATTCTTCATCTGCCTTTGAAAAAGCAAAAAAACGTCGTCTTCATCTGCTTTTGAAAAAGAAAAAAAAAGGTCCATACTCATCAAAAGAAGAACCCACATCTTATGACTAAAAATTTCACAGCTGCAATATTAAAAAAATAAAAAAAAAGTTAGTGCCACACAAGCTTGTTAATGAATGTATATGCCTATGCTACTTTTATGCCTCCCCATATCTTGGAGTTATTGAAGGGAAAGATAATCACCCACAATGTCAAAAAAGAAAAAAAGATTCCACCAACAATAACAAAATAAAATCTTGCAACAATCACAATCACAACACTCACAAAAAGAATCCCCTTAAAGTGAATCAAATTTGTTCTAGTTTGTAGGTGTGTTCCACCATAGCTAAGAAGAATAAACAAGTTGTTTACACAAATCTTGTTCTTCTTTACTTCTTGAAACTGTGAACACAGCAAGGCCATTTTATGTTGGCAATCCATTCCCATCACTTCTTCAACCATTAAATAAAAAAGCAATTTCCATGACAATAAAAAATCGTCATCCCTTCATTAAACGAAAAAAGTCATTACATTTATTATCACTTCAACAAAATGCTAGTGGTCCACCATACATTACATACACATTCTACCTACAAGTCATTTTAGCATTACATACAAATTATACTCATTCTACCCTACATTACATATACTGGGGGTGTTTGGGAAGAAAAAAAATAGCCTAGTTTAGGCTAAAAATCACAAAAAGACAAAATAGGCTAAAATAGCTAATAAGACAAAATATCACATCAAACCCATAATCATTTCACTTTTTCTCTCACAAACATCACATCCAACTACAAAAAAATCCAATCATCTTCCCAAACACAAAAATTTTAGCCTACTAAAATAGCCAAAAACTAAAATAGCCACTTCCCAAACGAGGCCACTATTTCAAATAGACTAGAATGACAACTAGCACCAACAACACAACAATAAAAGCAAAGGCGTAACTCAACTTATCACCAACTCTTTCAATCACCATTGCCAAATCTCTATATTGCTTCATAGTCTTAACAGTTATGTTTTTGAGTTCCCTAGTCAAGATAATTACTTCTCTAAGAATAGAGAAGACATCCATGTGTTCTTCAAAATATCATTTTCCACTACCTTCAAATTATGTTGTATATGTAAAGGGATCCACCACTCAAAGAACTTGCAGCCATTCACAGAATGAGAGCATACAAAATATAAGCAATTTGGATTATCCGTTGACTGAGAAATCTTAACCATAGCTTTGCTGCCACATCGACAATTGTGATTGTTGAATCTAACTTCATGAATGCCGGCCATACTTACATTCGACATTGACATTGACCTACAAAAAAAAATATCGAATAGCAAAAATAATTTATAATATCAAGCAACCTCCAAGCACAATTTGATCCTTAAAGGAAAAGCAAAGACCGCCATGGATCTGAGATTCCTATTCTAGGAAATCACCGCAGCCTCTTCGTTACTTAGTTCAGTTTGTGAACAATTATTTTTCTTAGCTCTCTCTCTCTCTCTCTCTCTCTCTCTCACAAGTAAGGGACTATAAAGTTCCTTCTAATGAGTTTCAAAGGTATAAATTTTTCTCTCATGAAATTTTTTTATAGGTTGCAATCTTATTTTTCTTATTTTAATCGGTTAAATGCAGACTGAAAGTGGAAATTTAGGGCAAAATTTGTTAGTTACTCCACACTTCTCAATTTTATTTTTTTCATTTTTTTTGAGCTAATATGATAAATACAAATACATACAAAATTAGAACAAAAATTTATCTATGAAATTAGGGTTCTTTGGAGTAATGTGTATCAATCTTATTTTTTTTTAGGCCAATATGGTAACCAACAAATGCATACAAAATTAGGGCAAAGTATATCTATAAAATTAGGGTTCTTTAGAGTAATGTGTGTGCAGAGTTAGAGAGAGAGAGAGAGAGAGAGAGAGAGAGAGAGAGAGAGACACAAATGATTACAAGAACATAAAGTTTCGTATTCGGGTCTCAAGGATTTGGGTATGGCAGCCTTTGCTGCCAGCAGTGTACATGGTGGTGATGGTTGTCTTCCTCTCATCTTCCTTCACGGAGTTTGAGTTCGTGAGAAGAGAAAAGAACAACTCTGCTTTGGAGGAAATTTTGAATTAATTTTTAACTTTTTTTTTGTATTGAAGCAATCTGAGCCACCCATTGTTAAGTGGGTGACGTAGCTCAATTTGGGTCGTCCTCCGGAAGAAGCACAGGAGACAACTATTGGAGAGTATTTGAACTTGCAGTGATAGTACCTCATTTTTATCCAATGGTATGGTTTCTCATTCGTTACCTGTCCAAACATAAATAAATTAAAAAAAATTCTATCTACATCTGTCCTTACTATCGAAATTGTTTAAAATGAATAAATTAGATTGAATTGGTCGATTGGATTGTTGGTTCATGAACCCTCCTAATTTTTAGTATCATATCTCCTAAAACTATGAAATGGGAAAAAAAAATTGAGTAAATTATGCAAATGGTCCTATAGTTTAGATGATGTGTCAATTTGACTTCACTGTTTTATCATTTGATTTTGTCCTTTAATTTAACAAATTGTGTCATATTTATAGCGGTCCCGATATTTCCTGTTGTTGTTTAACTATAATCCGGACTCGGTTCCGTAGATTCGTTGTTATCTTATCCTCATTTCTATCCCTTACTCTTTTAATTAGAATTTTGGGTTGTGTTGGGCAGGTTGGGAATAAGTGGGTCGTGTTTTAAAACTTAGAAATTTTGCCCAGATTTTGGTCTCTCCGCTCGAGCGGCGATTTGACGCTCGAGCGGGATTTTGTTGTTGCCTCTCCGCTCGAGCGGCAGTTTGGACGCTCGAGCATGAATTTCCTTCTCTCAGCATTTTGGTCGTCTGTAGAAAATTCTGGGAGAGTGCACCCGGCGCTCGAGCGGATCTTTGGACGCTCGAGCGTGAACCTGTGTCTGTACGCTCGAGCGGGGTGTTGTACGCTCGAGCGGACCTGCTTTTATATCAGTTCGTGAAACCACCTTTTTTATCACTTTTTGATTTCCTTTCTCTCTCTTACTTTTTCAAAACCTCCATTGGAGAGCACCTCACTCTAAAACCGAACTTCTCTCTTAGGATTGATCTACCTAGAGTGTTTTCCTCACCTTGGGCCTTTGTAAGAAGTGTGTTGATCGTCGAGGGCTTTGTTGAGATCTGAGAAATTTGGGATTTGGAGCACTTCTGAGTTTTACTCATCTTCTCCCTTGGAGCTCTGAATTTGAGGTAGGGATATCCTACTCCTCTCTATGGATTTTGTCTTTAAATTTTGGTAATTTGAGATGTTGGGGTTGGTTTGGTAATTTTGTGAAAGTTTGGGCCTTTTGTGTTATTTTACAAAAGTTGGGGTTTTATTTGTAATAAACCTAGATGCATGTTTGGTATAGAGAAATGGAATAAATGTTGAATCATTGATGAAAATGGGACCTAAGGGTGGTGATGGTAATTATGGAAAATGACCTAATTACATTGTTTAATTAATTGAGATAATTAATTGTGGGAAATGAGGAAATGAAATGGAATTGTTGAGATTGGGAGTGCATGGGGTTAAAGGGTGTAGTTGAATTATTTATCACTCACCGAATTGAAATGTCGATTGAATATCCATTGTGCATTTATTTCCTGCTTAGAAATAATTGCTTTGGGCTACCGGTGGAGGGTAGTGTTGATTGTTGTAGACAATGCTTGATGATTAGGCAAACTAAAACTAATCAATTGGATGTGTCATAGAGCATGTCGGTTGATAGAATACATTAATTTTATGTATTGATTGATTGCATATGTGATTCTGTGTTTATATGCATTACTTGTGTATGGGAGGAGATAGGGGATGTACTCCACGGTTTAGGGGAAGATGGGGGATGTACCTCTAAACCGGTTAATGGTTTAGGGGAAGATGGGGGATGTACCTCTAAACCGGTTGTTGGAATGTTGATATAGCTCATATGCTTATCGGTTGAAGTGTTGATACAGCTCATATGCTTATCTGTTGTAATAGTGATATAGCTCATATGCTTATCTATTGAAAAGTTTGTTTGATTTGATATAGCACTAAAATGTATATCATCATTGTTTGCGAAGTATGGGAGTAGTTTATGTGTTATTGATACAACACCATAATGTGTATCCACCTTGGATTTCGAAAGTGTTCTAGTGATGAACTATAATCTCATCAAACGTTCTGGCCAGAGTACTGAGCCTTGTTTTCAAACTCAAAGTTGAACAAAAATGAAAAGTGAATTGTAATATAGACTTGGCTGTCATGGTAACGTAGGGAGATGTAAATGGAAGTGTCAGTGTTGACCATCTATCAGTTGCTAATCTTTTAGTCATTGTTCATGGTTGGTTTAGTGTATTTCTACTGGGCTGTGGCTCACCCTATATGGGAATATCATTTTCAGGTACAGGTAGCATGCCACCTCCAAGGACGTAGCTTGGGAGGCCAGAGGCGGACTTTTGTTGTTTTACTTTTGATGTATTACATGTAAATTCAAGCCAAGGGCTTAACGTGTTTGAGTTAGTACTCTTTTGTTGTAACCAAGTGTTAACTTGGAAAGCTGTAAGCCCATAGGGCATTTGCTTTTGTTGTTAACATGTAATACTTTTTGTAATGAAACTCTGATAAATGAAAGAATGTGAAGCTTTTGAATATCAATGCATGTCTTATTTAATGGGTTTAAAGTTATTATTTCGAGGGCGTTACAACTTGGTATCAGAGCGTACCTAGTTCGAATACTTTGGGTACGTGGGAAGTGATTAGTATCACAATGGGTTTCTCTCGCTTGTTAGAGACTTAGACGTAATGTTACGTACTTTTGTGATAACATGTTTATGTGACTATTTGGGTATGGAATGTAGTTTCTTGGATGTTGATTGGATCCTTGGGTTTCTGGGAGTCCAGTTGGAAAGGCACTTGATCAATGCTGTTTCTAATCGGAACTCTAGTAACGCCTCGGGACTATCATTATCTGGAAATGAAATTCGTAAGTGCTTACATGTTTATGTGCTTATGTGGAGTGAATTACAGTTGTCCATGTGTTAGGATGTAAGTGTTTAGCTTCGGCACATGTATGAGTGTGCTAACGTGTCTCCGTTACTTTTACTAGGATGCCTAGGCGAGGAAGTTGCGATTTCCCTCCTTCCGCTCGGGAAGAGCTGCGGAAACAATTTGTGGAATTACGCCAAGGTACTACACCTTTGGTGCGATTCGAAAGATGGTTTGCTAATCTGTCGAGGTTTGCTCCAGAATTGGTGGAGACGGAGGACTTACGTTGTTTTGAGTTTGAGAGTAAGCTGCGTGACGACATCCGTGTAAGGATAGCAGGGTCTTGGCATAAAAGATATAGGGCGCTTGTTGAGGCGGCCGCCCATGTAGAGGCTGCAGTGCTAGCAATGGGGCAGAGTGGGGAGGAAGCCATCTCGGTGACTCCTGTGACTCAGGGTGTTGGTAGGCCTTTTAAGAGGCAGAGGGTTTTAAACTCGCAACAGGGAGGACGGGCTAGAACTGCCCTTCCAATGTCAGATTTGGGTTCGGGGGAAAGTAAGTAGAGGGGCATCATTTGTTTCAGATGCGGTCTGCTGGGCCACAGGGTTTCGGTTTGCCCACAGAAGAAAGGGGTGGGGTTAGCAGTTCAACCAGTAGTTGTACCACCAGGATCATCCAACCAGCCGGGTTTTGGACCGATTAAATGCTCAGTGGGGAGGCAGTTGTTGGGGTCTTCATCAGCCCAGATTCTGAACCAATCTCGTGCTCAGGCACCGCCTACCTGTTGGGTGTGTAATCAGCCGGGTCATATTCGACGTTCTTGTACTCAGCCGGGAGCTTCTTTAGGGGTTTTGCAACCTAACCAGGCTCAGTTTCTTTCGACTGGGCAGGAACAGTATCGTTTTGGGGGACTAGCAGGCCAGATTGCGAGGGCCTCAGTAGAGTCGAGTTCCCAAGCCCCAGCTAGGGAAGTTTGTAGTTGTTCCAGGTGTGGGCAGAGGGGGCATACCAGTGGTTCTTGTCCGTGACTTGTAAGCTCGTAGGTTGCCTTATGTTCGGGGATGACCAACTTCGGCGGTCCAACAAGGGACGGTAGTAGTAGTAATACTGATGGGATGGTTTTGTTTTGACTAATCCGTTTTGTAATCAGTGGATTATTGTTTTGTGATCATTGGGTTCCGTTGTGTAACCAATGTGTTTTGGGAAGGTTGAAACATCTAAACTGTTTGTTTATCTATATATATATACATATATGCTTTGTTTGTTAAATTCCCTAGAGTGGGTGAATTGGAGCATGTCGTAGCTCTAAAATTTTATTAATGTATAAAGTTCCTAAAAAAAAAAAAAAAAAAAAATTTATGCTTGTGACTTGATTTGGGGAGGATGAGGGCTAGAGAGCCATGTTTTCAAAATTTGGAAGAACCACCGAGGGGTACGTGTCCTAGCCAAGGTAATATTGGAGCGAGAACTGTTTTACTTGCCGAGTGTGTGGAATTACATGAGTACTACCCATTTAAAGTTTGTGCGTGATATGGCTTTTGATCTACTGTCGGGTGAACTTGAGAGGATGTGAAGTGTACGATTAATACTAGATGTAACACGTATTTAATATGGTGTCCTACGGGGGCATGGCACATAATTTTGTCAAGGTTGGACTCGTACCTTCGTGGTAAGTAACGTTGTCAAGATTGCAGGTGTACTGATTGGCCGTTTCAAGTGAAGGGATGTCAGTCCCTATATAAGGTTGTGATTGTTGTATCGGGAGCGATGTGTTGTGAGTAGCTGGTACTATACCTCGGGCTGTAGTATAATGGATGTCTCCCTAAGTTTTCAAATTTCTTTATTTGGATTGAATGTGATAAGTTCGTACCTTAGCACTGGTCAAGTCAGAGGATATTATCAGAAGCGTTAATTGGGTATATAGCCCATGGTTAGAGTGTGACCCGTGGGTGGAGTCACAGTGGTATGGTGTTTGCGGATGAAGATGTGGGTTAATGACGAGGGAGGCGAGGACTTTTACCCCTCTGGAAAGTTAGATGAGTGAATCTTTGGAAGCCCTATCGGCGACTTGTGACGGTGTCGGGGTTTGGTTCATGATGGTTGCCTAGCGGTAGTGTGGACTAGTGGTTTAGCACGGAGGCCGGGCCTCTTGATGGTACTCTCGAGATGAGTGATAAGTAAGATATAGAGTAACGAGTGGATCCTATGAGTTATTGGAGGATTCGGTGTAGGAGTAAGAGGGCTTACAAAATAAGGAGGTTTTGCCTAGTACGGTTGAATGTGTTAGATGGGATGGTTTCGAGAGTTGCGCGGTGTTGGCAGGACTATATGAGAATGTTCGAGGGAACGTGAGATTTGTATCTCGAGTTAGTGGGAATGGTACCTGTATGCTGGTTCGTGTGTTGGGCCTTGCTAGATAGTGAGTCCGTGGTGACCCCCCTTGGTTGTATAGGGGTAGTGTTCATATTGTGATTGGTTATCCATTGTTGGGTGTGGGTTATGAGTGGATGCTGCCAACATTCTTTGAAGGAAGAGCAATTCGTGTTCTAAAGTAATGGGTATAGCGTGGGTCAAAGTAGTCCTTCGTATTCGGGATGTTGTGATTGAGGTTGACCATGTCGGTCTTCGGTCAAGGAAGTGAGCAGGCTTGCTAGATAACCATGGCGGGGGATGGTGATTCCCTTAGACGCGATGTTGAGGCGGTTAAATTTCAGGAAATCCAGTGAGATTCCAAAATTTGTGGTTCGTGTAGAGAACTCCGTGGTTGGGGTTAGTGGTCTGAGTAACACATCAGTGTGTGGATTACTGAGTGTAGAGTTTATTGAGTTGACTAGTCAGCTTGTCGGTATCGGGTGTTGGGATGGCATTGGTCACCTTGAGTTTAGTCTCGTTCGTTGTAGACTACGTATGTTGATTAAGGAAAACTGAAATTAGTCGAACATGTTTTGTCGTTGAGTCTGACGGTTGGAATAATACATCTAATATATGTATTGCTTGATCATTGTGAATGATTGGCTTTTTATACATTATGAATGTATGGTGTTTAGTTTGATGTTGATACAGCACTATAATGTGTATCATTTGTGTATTTCTGAGCCGTGTTTATGATTACAAAGTGGTTAAGTAAAGGGAGGCGGGATAAAATTGCAAAACCATGAATTTCTTATACCTTATGTGTTGATAGTACTGTTGTTATTTCTATTAACTATCATTATAGAAATGTTATGTTCTGTGTCGGTTGTGGCATCACTGTATGAGTGATGGTTGTGGATAGTGCTGTTTTGGAAAGAAATGGAAAACAAAATTTTTCCAGTGTTTGGACCATATAAATGCGTTGTTGAAAAGTTGATTTAATTCAAGAATTTTAAAGAATTCCAGATTAATCTTTTGGCAAATAAACTGTGGATGACTCTGCTTTTTGGGTAACACCGTATTTGTGAAAAATGTTTGCAAAGCTTTTGAGTTTTCGTACGGAACATGCAAGATTTATTCCGGAACGTTAACGTTGAAAATTTAAACATCTTTGGGAAATGCCTCTTGAACAAGAAAATGTTTTCTTATTATCTACTCTAAAGATTTGCTTTGGTCGTGTTGTTGAGTAGTGACTTAGCTTGGAATGCTAGTCGGTTGTTGGTGAATTGTTTCGGGGGAGGTTTGGTTTGTTGAGGCTTGCGTACCTAAGGTGTGGTTGTTTAGAATGTGTTTCCTTGGTTAGTATCTTCCTGGCTAAGAGTAAGTCGGAGGTTTGTTGTGAAAGTAATTTCTTTCCTTGGGGCTCGATTGTTGAATGCTCTGTTATCAGTTGACCTTGTGTTTTGGCGTACCCTTAATTTCGGGGACGAAATTCTTTAAGGGGGGGAGGTTATAGCGGTCCCGATATTTCCTGTTGTTGTTTAACTATAATCCGGACTCGGTTCCGTAGATTCGTTGTTATCTTATCCTCATTTCTATCCCTTACTCTTTTAATTAGAATTTTGGGTTGTGTTGGGCAGGTTGGGAATAAGTGGGTCGTGTTTTAAAACTTAGAAATTTTGCCCAGATTTTGGTCTCTCCGCTCGAGCGGCGATTTGACGCTCGAGCGGGATTTTGTTGTTGCCTCTCCGCTCGAGCGGCAGTTTGGACGCTCGAGCATGAATTTCCTTCTCTCAGCATTTTGGTCGTCTGTAGAAAATTCTGGGAGAGTGCACCCGGCGCTCGAGCGGATCTTTGGACGCTCGAGCGTGAACCTGTGTCTGTACGCTCGAGCGGGGTGTTGTACGCTCGAGCGGACCTGCTTTTATATCAGTTCGTGAAACCACCTTTTTTATCACTTTTTGATTTCCTTTCTCTCTCTTACTTTTTCAAAACCTCCATTGGAGAGCACCTCACTCTAAAACCGAACTTCTCTCTTAGGATTGATCTACCTAGAGTGTTTTCCTCACCTTGGGCCTTTGTAAGAAGTGTGTTGATCGTCGAGGGCTTTGTTGAGATCTGAGAAATTTGGGATTTGGAGCACTTCTGAGTTTTACTCATCTTCTCCCTTGGAGCTCTGAATTTGAGGTAGGGATATCCTACTCCTCTCTATGGATTTTGTCTTTAAATTTTGGTAATTTGAGATGTTGGGGTTGGTTTGGTAATTTTGTGAAAGTTTGGGCCTTTTGTGTTATTTTACAAAAGTTGGGGTTTTATTTGTAATAAACCTAGATGCATGTTTGGTATAGAGAAATGGAATAAATGTTGAATCATTGATGAAAATGGGACCTAAGGGTGGTGATGGTAATTATGGAAAATGACCTAATTACATTGTTTAATTAATTGAGATAATTAATTGTGGGAAATGAGGAAATGAAATGGAATTGTTGAGATTGGGAGTGCATGGGGTTAAAGGGTGTAGTTGAATTATTTATCACTCACCGAATTGAAATGTCGATTGAATATCCATTGTGCATTTATTTCCTGCTTAGAAATAATTGCTTTGGGCTACCGGTGGAGGGTAGTGTTGATTGTTGTAGACAATGCTTGATGATTAGGCAAACTAAAACTAATCAATTGGATGTGTCATAGAGCATGTCGGTTGATAGAATACATTAATTTTATGTATTGATTGATTGCATATGTGATTCTGTGTTTATATGCATTACTTGTGTATGGGAGGAGATAGGGGATGTACTCCACGGTTTAGGGGAAGATGGGGGATGTACCTCTAAACCGGTTAATGGTTTAGGGGAAGATGGGGGATGTACCTCTAAACCGGTTGTTGGAATGTTGATATAGCTCATATGCTTATCGGTTGAAGTGTTGATACAGCTCATATGCTTATCTGTTGTAATAGTGATATAGCTCATATGCTTATCTATTGAAAAGTTTGTTTGATTTGATATAGCACTAAAATGTATATCATCATTGTTTGCGAAGTATGGGAGTAGTTTATGTGTTATTGATACAACACCATAATGTGTATCCACCTTGGATTTCGAAAGTGTTCTAGTGATGAACTATAATCTCATCAAACGTTCTGGCCAGAGTACTGAGCCTTGTTTTCAAACTCAAAGTTGAACAAAAATGAAAAGTGAATTGTAATATAGACTTGGCTGTCATGGTAACGTAGGGAGATGTAAATGGAAGTGTCAGTGTTGACCATCTATCAGTTGCTAATCTTTTAGTCATTGTTCATGGTTGGTTTAGTGTATTTCTACTGGGCTGTGGCTCACCCTATATGGGAATATCATTTTCAGGTACAGGTAGCATGCCACCTCCAAGGACGTAGCTTGGGAGGCCAGAGGCGGACTTTTGTTGTTTTACTTTTGATGTATTACATGTAAATTCAAGCCAAGGGCTTAACGTGTTTGAGTTAGTACTCTTTTGTTGTAACCAAGTGTTAACTTGGAAAGCTGTAAGCCCATAGGGCATTTGCTTTTGTTGTTAACATGTAATACTTTTTGTAATGAAACTCTGATAAATGAAAGAATGTGAAGCTTTTGAATATCAATGCATGTCTTATTTAATGGGTTTAAAGTTATTATTTCGAGGGCGTTACAATATTGGTTCAATAAATAACAACTGTTAGGTTTGGTGAGCAGAAACTCAAACGATATGTAAATTTGGTCCATGTAGTTTACATGACGTGTCAATTTGGTCCCTGTCAAAATCGAGCAAATTAAAATAATAAGAATCAAATTGACACATCGTGTAAACTACAAAGACTAAATTGACACATTGGTGGTGTTTGGGAAGTTTGTGTGATGGATTTTTTTTTATTTTTTTTACTAAAAGACAAACTTTTTGCAAAATAAAAAAAAACAAATTCAAACAAAATATCACATCCAACCCCATAATCATTTCATTTTTTCTCTCGCAAAGATCACATCCAACCACAAAAAAACCCAACTATCTTCCTGAGAGGGAGATTTGCTCCGGACTAGTACGACCGACCTACGGTAATGCCGGTTGGGCCAGATCTCGCGGGAGCAGACCGGTTTTCTCAATTGATGCGGTTCTCCGACCTGATCTACACGGCCGGGGTAGTTTGACCGACCAGGCGTGGTCCAGGGCCTCGTCGGGCCGTGCCATGGCTGAACATTCGGCTGGGCACGCAGTGGCATGACACAACCGAGCTAAGGACAGCCCGGACTAGACTGAGGACGGGGCGAGGGCCAGCATGCCTCTGACTGGTTAGCCGAGATGGCCCGACTTCATATAACCTAGAATGAAGGTAGAGTGGGAGAAGGCCGGCATGCCTCGCGGCCGGTCAGCCAGGATGGACCGGTCCCATACAGCTCGGCCATGAGCATCATACTTTTGCTTCTTTTCAAGGGATAAGTCGGCGAGACACAACTCGGTTGTGTTGCTTGTGTTGGCGATTCTCCACGAGGGGTAGGTCGGTCGTGGTACTCCGGTGAAGTATGCCACCTGGACCAATGGCGTGAGGGAGAGGAAATCTGCTCCAGGCACGCATCAATACCGTTTGGCAGTTCTGCATGTACTGGTTGGGGGATTTGGCCTTTACACGTGTAAGGTGGTGAGAGGCAAGCACTACCACCTGTCTAGGGAAGGTCAGCAGAGGTAGTGCGCGTATAATCCTGAAGCTGCATGGCCAGCCTAGAAAAATGAAGGGAAGATGAACGTTAGAGGTATGCAACTTTGAGCGATTCTCTCTTTCTAACAGTATTCTTCTTCCTCAAGTGTTCTGACTTGATCGTCGGAGGGTCTATTCGGTGACCCACCGCCAAGCAGCTCACCGTTTCTTTGTTGCCAGGTTAGACGCCGTCACGTGAAGCTTGAGTCCAAGGAGTACGGAAAGCAAAGAATATTTCGCCCCCGTACAATTGGCGCCGTCTGTGGGAAGTCTTTGATACTCAAACCTTGCTCTTCAAGCATCCTCGACCATTTCCATGGCCAACAACGACAAAACTCCACTGTCCGTCATCGATGGTATCACACCAGAGTCTGTCTGACGGAGAGAAGGCCCCCCGAATGTCCCAGCCATGGCGGGCCTAGAAACTTCTTCGCGAGGTGCGCGAGACAAACGCGGGAGGAGCACTGATCGCTTGAAGAGTCCAGAGGGCCGTCGGCGGCGGGGGGAGTCCCGCGCGCAGCGCTTGGAGCACAAACTCAAAGACCAGGACGCCCTCATCCGCAAGATGGCGGATGCCAAGAGGGGATCAGTCAAAGAACAAACTCAAAGAACAAGGGTGAAGGAGCTTACCGACGACGGATGCCAAGAGGGGATCAGTCGATCACGAGCTCGATTGCAGCTTCTGAGGGAGGAAAAACGGATGTAGAGGAGGCAAATGGGCAATAACGGCAGCAATGGCAGAAGTTGGGAGGTCTTGAGAGCTAGGGTTTTCGGGCTCATGGTTGGAGATGAACAGTGGGGGGTGTTTGACTCCTCGTTTGTGTATAAAAGTGGTGGGAAAGTCAATGGGCAGCAGTCGTTTGAATTTCGCGCGTGAAAAGACAACTGTAGGGCTGCACGTCACCAATGGCGTGAAGCCACGTGGCACCGCGAGGGCGACTCTGTCAGTACGGCTGTACGATCCTTGACAAGACTACTAAATCAATGACCGACCAAATGGGATAGCTCGGTAACGGCTTTGAAGCCAATCACTCTCGGCTTGGTACTGGCGCAACTCAGGGATCGTTAGCTCGGTCACGGTGGTAACCCCAATCACGATTAGCTCGGATGAGATTAAGGGGCAATTGAGAGGGAGATTTGCTCCAGACTGGTACGACCGACCTACGGTAATGCCGATTGGGGCGGATCTCATGGGAGCAGATCGGTTTTCTCAATTGGTGCGGCTTTCCGACCTGATCTACACGGCCGAGGTAGTTTTACTGACCAGGCGTGGTCCAGGGCCTCGTCGGGCCGTGCCATGGCTGAACATTCGGTTGGGCACGCAGTGGCATGACGCAACCGAGCTAAGGACAGCCCGGACTAGACTGAGGACGGGACGAGGGCCAACATGCCTCCGACCGATTAGCCGAGATGGCCCGACTTCATATAACCTAGAATGAAGGTAGAGTGGGGGAAGGCCGGCATTCCTCGCGGCCGGTCAGCCAGGATGGACCGGTCCCACGCAGATCGGCCATGAGCATCATACTTTTGCTTCTTTCTAAGGGATAGGTTGGCGAGACACAGCTCGGTTGTTTTTCTTGTGTTGGCGATTCTCCACGAGGGGTAGGTCGGTCGTGGTACTCCGGTGAAGTATGCTACCTGGGTCAATGGTGTGAGGGAAAGGAAATCTGCTCCAGGCACGCGTCAATACCGTTTGGCAGTTCTGCATGTACTGGTTGGGGGATTTGGCCTTTACACGTGTAAGGTGGTGAGAGGCAAGCACTGCCACCTGTCCAGGGAAGGACAACAAAGGTAGTGCGCGCATAATCCTGAGGCTGCATGGCCAGCCTAGAAAAAAGGAAGGGAAGATGAACGTTAGAGGTATGCAACTTTGAGCGATTCTCTCTTTCTAACAGTATTCTTCTTCCTCAAGTGTTCTGACTTGATCGTCGGAGGGTCTATCCGGCGACCCCCGCCGGGCAGCTCACCGTTTCTTTGTTGCCAGGTTAGACGCCGTCACGTGAAACTTGAGTCCAAGAAGTACGGAAAACAAAGGATATTTCGCCCGTGTACACTTCCCAAAGACCAAAATTTTTTTTATCAAATAATATCCTACAAATAAAAAATCTACATAAAAATTCACTTCCCAAACACTTATATTATTTGAGCATGTAATAATTTTTTGTCTACCAAACCTAACGTTGGTTGTTTATTGAACCAATATCAATTAAATTAAAAGGAAAAGTCGGACAGATTAAAATAACAAGAATCAAATAATACACAAATGATAAGAGAGATATTTGATGGTCCTCCATAAAAAAAACAAAAACAAAAAAAATAAAAAAACATTTGTCACGTGTAGACGGCAAAAGCGAGCGTGCGTCCTCAATCTTCACCAAAATGATAAGAGAGATATTTAATGGTCCTCCATAAAATCCTCTGCTACTCTCTCTCTCTCTCTCTCTCTCTCTATTTCCCGCTTGAAAGACCCTCCGAATGTCCAGAGGTTTAGGGTTTCTAATTCATAGTTTTGATCCTCAGTAACCTGTATAATCTCTCTACACTTTCGATTAACTTATAGGGAAACAATCAGTAACAATCATAGAAATGGCGGCTTTCAGTGCACTCTCGCTATGCCCCCACAATTTATCTTGTCGACCAAACCCTAACAGGCGTCGCTTTTTGTGCTCTCTCGCCTCTCCTTCTTCAATAGGTAAGCAGTCTTCGAGCTTTTCCTGTGAAAGTGGAGAGTTTTATCTCTGAGTTAATGTTCGTTTCTTTTTTCTTTCTGGCATGTTTTTTCTGATTAACCAAACAGGGGATATAGCTCGTTAATGTATTGGATTATGATGTGAGACGTACTATTTGTGTTGTTTATTGATAGCTAATTAATTGGATGAATGAGATTTTCTATTACATATGGCTCTCTTTGCAAACAAGTGATTTATGACATGTTTGTAATCGGTAGATTAGGGCACTTAAATCTCCTAGTCATACTAAAAAATGTATTTTTGCTATTCATACTAAAAAATGTATTTATGCAAGTTGTTGTAGAGCCATATAATTGAAATCAGAAATTCATGATTGAAGCTTTGGTTCATTGTAGCATGACTTTAACAAATTATGTTCTGGTTTCATGTTTGCTTGAAGCAAATGCCAGAGTTAAAAATCACTTCATCCTCTGGGTTGTTGCCAAGAAAAAAAGGGGGACAAGAAATGGAAACAAAATCTTTATCTTATGCCTGTTTTTGGGTTTCCAAGAAATGAAAAACTTCAATCTGCCCAAGCTAATTGTTGGACTAGGTTCACTTGACTGGGGTTATATTTTCTAGGTGGTAAGCAATAAAATTTTTAAGATTTTAGAAGTTTTAAAGCTACAGGACATATTTTATCTTAGGTTTTGTTTGTAGAATACAAAAGATAAGTTTACCCATATCATAAATTGTCTTCTCCAATAAATGTGTTTCTTATTCTTTCGATGTACATTTCTGCCTGTTGCAAACCCTTTTGTTTACTTTTGTTAAAATCCAACCTTCTCAATTGTTTTGTTTTGTTGTCTTTGTTATATTTATTTCTGAAATACATGAATGTGATACTGTTGGTCCATTGTAGGTACGCGTGGACCTAAAGTACCCCGTAAAAAATCAGGAAGATTGGAAGGGGCTGGAAAAAGTATGGAAGATTCTGTTCAACGTAAGATGGAATAGTTTTATGAAGGGTCTGATGGTCCACCTCTCCGTGTCCTTCCAATTGGAGGCCTGGGTGAAATTGGGATGAATTGCATGCTTGTTGGGAATTATGATCGTTATATTTTGATCGATGCTGGTGTTATGTTTCCAGAGTAAGTCTTAACAAACTGGTCTGATTTACATTTATTTAACAAGTTGTAGCTTGGTGATCATCATGCTTCGTTCCTATCATCTGAAGGTTTTTGTTTTCTTGGGGTCTTACCAAAGTATATGCTCAATTGCGTAATTTCATCTGTGCTACATCTTTCCCTGCTGCTCTGGATTCTCTGCTGCAAGTAGAGGATCTAAGTGTATTAATCAAATTTGCTTCATAAAATTATTTTTCCGGTGTGGAAAACTCTGGCAGACATTAACTTTTTCTAAATGATTTTATAATTATTTGTCACCTGAAACCATGTGACAACGTTGCACATCCACATGAGCGAGCATGCAAGGCTAGAGTAAATCCAAACAATCTTGTACCACAATAATCAGGGGAATAAAATAAATATTCAATTATAAGGTTCTAAAATCCACCCAAAAAAAAAAAAACTACAATAAATCTTAAACATTTAGAAACCTGCACCAAAATCCCCTTGTATTCCATTAACAAAATTTGTAATCTAAAATAAATTAAAATCAAACTCCTACACTCAGCAACTCTACTCTGAATTTGACGAAAACATAATAATAGAAGGGTGAGCTCAACAATCTAACAAATGACCAACTATCAGTACTAGTTGGATCAAACATATAGAAAATAGTCGATAAGCAAGGAAATATGGTTTCTAACAATTCAATGAAGGAGCAATTTATTTCCAAGGTAGATACCTAGCTAAAATTAACACAGTGTAATGTCACAATTTATTTGAAAAGATAAGTAATCCAATAAAAAGTCATTTGTCCAAGACAATGGTTTGATATCCAATAGTACAATAATTCAATAAACAAAACCCAAGTCTTAAAAGACTATGGCCACGTTAGTTCGTGACAAGATCCAGAACCACACATAGGCCTTTGGTAAAAGCCCTAGTAGAAACTAGTTTTTATGCCAATAAATAACCTCCATTGGCTAGGTGTCCAAATCATAGTTAGACTGGAGTCATGTTTGCAATTCAAACAAGAAATAAAATATTCAATGTCTTTGGAATAACATTTTGATAAAATTTGTTCGAATTGTTTCACAAAATATATCTGATTTATTTGCACAATTCATATTTGATGTTATTTCATAGTTGATCCGTATTTTTCTTTTAAGAACACAAATGAGTGATAAAATATTTTTTTTTTCTTTTTGCAATACACGAAACATATAGGGCTTGTTTGATTTGTTTTTGGGAGAGTTGTTTTTGAAAAAAAATTTGGGGAGAAAGTTTAGAAATTTTTTTGGTTTGTTTGGTTGTATATTTTTAAAATAGTTTGGGAGTTTGGGATGATTTGATATTTTGTTGTAATTGAGTAGATGTGTGTGAGAGAAAAAGTGATTGAGAAGGAGAGAGGAGAGATAAAAAATGATTGATTGATGTGTAAGAGAGAGAAAGTGATTTTGGAAATTTTTTGAGAAAAATCACAAACCAAACAAAATTTTAAATTTTTTTTTCAAAAACAACTCTCCCAAAAACAAGCCAAACAAACCCATAATTTTTAAATGATACAATAGGAATAAAAACAAACCAATGGTGGTAGAGGGTTATTAAACCTCAAACAATAAAAGAATAGTTCAAAATCTAACTCCAAAATACCAAGATCCACTTCAATCACGCAATCCTAATAAATATTACACCACATAAGTAAATATAATTATCATCTTATTTAACTCCCATGAATTAAACCATAGTACTGTAATTCTAAAATAACCAGTCATCACCCTTGATATGAATTCTAGAATCATTCAATAGTTTCATTCGGCAATTGCAATCTCCATTCAATTGTTTCTTTTTTTAACCATCCTAAATTCCACTGAACAATTTATATTGTCAACCCTATCTAATGGACCCTCATGCTGACCACTACTCACGGTTCAATTCACCTCCAAAATCCAAGTACAAATTAAATTCATGAGTGAAATCCAAGATTCATGCATAGGGAACTTTACCTTAAATTAAAATCAACTCAACTTCAAGTATTCCATAAAATTTTATGAATATTATTCTCAATGAAACGCTAGGTCTACATATTCCATGTACCCATGATTACAACATGGGGAAGTTGAGAGTCTAAGGTTTACCTTCAAATGATTTTAGCATTAATTGATTCCTTGAATCGCTTCGTTTTTATGGCCTCCTTCAATAGAATATGTAAAAGTGGAGAATGTAAATATGATGTCTTATATATATAAACTAGGAGGGTTTTCTCATCACTATCTCTTTTCTTCATATATCTTCAAAAATTATCTTATTTGCTAAGAGAAGGCCCCTCTACAAAAAATAATATATAACCTCAATACAACCATAATGAGCCCTTTTTTGGATATAAAATTGTTAGTACTAGTGAAATTTTCTAATGTAATTATTGCTTATTTAGATTCCTCCCCTTCTTTTTTGATACACCGACTTTTGATCACATGTGGACACGTATTTCAGCTATGATGAGCTTGGTGTCCAGAAAATTATACGTGATACCACCTTTATAAGAAAATGGAGTCACAAAATTGAAGCAGCTGTCATAACACACGGTCACGAGGATCACATTGGTGCGTTGCCTTGGGTAAATTTTCTTTTCTACCACTTTATTATGTTAGCAATGCTTTAAACGTTTGTGCATAATACATTGTGTTTTTCTTGGATTATTAGATGTTGAAGACACTGATTCACTTGTGTTTTGAATAGAGAAGTTGAGAATACGCCATTCAAGAGGTTCATATATTAATTACTTGCTACATTGATGATTTATTTGATGGGGTCAAAAAAACAATCTGTGAAAAGTACCTATATGATCATTAGCTGCTCTATATTTTGATGCAGAACTCAATTCATTGGTATGAGTTTTGATGTAGGATGACATTACAGTGAAGCAAATAGCTGATAACTACCCATTAGTATGTTCACCACATATACAAGTTCAGTTGGCAGACATAGCATTTTTTTCCTTGTTTCCATGTCGTGCAACTGAATGTTAAATTTTCGCTAGAGAAATCATTAGTAATCAAAAAGTAACATTGATTCTCTAAGAAATATATTTAATTTTGATCCACTTTAACATTCATAACAAGTTTTGATAGTGTTGTTGGTAAATAAATATTTTGTAGGGTAGTTGAACTAAGTTTTAGATTGAACAACCTTTCATATTAAGTGTGTGCACCACATGTATAATTTAGATGGGCAAACGAAAAAAGCATTTCATTACCACCAAGGGTGGTAGCCTAATGGGTGGGAGATCACTCTCACTGGTTTTGGTGAGCATGTTGCTCTGGGTTTAAATATTCGCAGGTATAATGTGATTCTCATCCTCCTTCGCTCTGTGCTTCGGCTCTCTAGGACCCTAGTGGGGCTATGAGTTAGGCTATGTTTCACCCCTCTTGGTAGGCCCAGCGAGTAGGTGGTCCTATGGTCCTCTAGGTTGGTCGCTCCCTCTTTCCTTCTTGAATCAAGCAAATAAATTTCATTTATTTGTTTCCATACCAATGTTGTTAAAAGCACACCTAGGCGCAAGGCCTAGCCATGCCCAGCCCCTGCGCCTTGCAATGGTCAAGGCGAGGCGACTTCACTAAGGCGCGATTAAAGCGTGCGATTGGAACAAGGCGCGATTAAGCCCAAGGCGCAGGCCTTGAGTTTTTTTGTTTTTTTTGTTTTTTATATTTGAATTGGACCATTGAAATTACATGGGTCAGCTACAACAGATCATATCCTTCAAATATACATGCTAATATTGTCGATTTCGCCCCAAATCAACAAACGACAGAAGAAAAAACAAGGCCTAATCCAAAGCTCCAAAAAAGTCGAACTTGTCATCCAGTCCAGGAGCTTCGAATGTGCAAGTATGTGTATCTTCTCTTTGTTTTTGTCTCTTCTTCCCCTTCTCTTTGCCTGTTCTTCTCTTCGTCTCTTCTCTTCTATTCGTCAGTCGTCTTCTTCCTCTTCTTCTTCTTCTTCTCCTCTTCCCTATGCTACCTTCATCTTATTTTTCGTTTATTTTCTAGAATACTCTATTTTTGTTTATGGAATTAGGCTGAGCTGAGATTTTTAGGGCTTCAAATGTACTATGTTGTCTTCTTCTTCTTCTTCTCCGCTTTTCTGCTTCTTTTTATTTTATTTTATTTTCTTCTCTAGACTGCTCTGTTTATTAAATATTTATTCTGAATTGCTCTATTTCTTCTCTATTTTTATGATTTAGTTGACCTTTAGATCATGGATATTCGTGTTTTATATTGAACTTTGGAATATTACTCATTTGTCTATGTTAAAATAGCGATATTTGTTGGTATTTATTTTTTAAAATGTTCAGTGTTTCATTTTGTTTATGTTATACCAGTTAGTTATTTGCTTGCATGCCTCATATTAAGTTATATTATTTCAACCTGCTATGGTGCACCTTACTTTGATGAAGCCTATGACTCGCGTTGCACCTTGCGCCTTGCGTCTAAGGCCTCAGGAGACCTTGGTGCCTTGGTGCGCTTATCTCTTTTAATAACATTGTTCCATACATTGCAACTGAATGTTCAAGTTTAGTTAGAGAAATATATTGTCATCAAAAAGTAAAATTGATCCTCTGAGAAATGTCTGATTATGAGCCTCTATATAGCATTCCTAACAAGTTTTGATATTGCTAAAACAGAAATAGTCGAATTGAAAATATGGACTAAACAATCTTTTCCACCGATACTAACATTGTTGACACACTATATTATATACACTTAGGTATTGCCTTAACACTATGTTACACAGACTTTCTTACGGGTGCATGTTCAAGCGTTAGGGGTTTAGGGTTTAGGACAGGGTTTAGAGGGTTAGGGTTTATGGTTTAGGGTTTGGTGTCCGGGGTTAGGGATTGGGGTTTCAGGGTGCGGGGTTTGGGGCTTTAGGGTTTTGGAGTTTAGGGATTAGGGTTTGGGATTTGGGGTTTGGGTTTAGTGGTTAGGGTTTTAGGATTAGGGGTTAGGGTTTAGGGTTAGGGCGGTTTGGGGTTTGGGGTTAGATTTTGGGATTTAGGGTTTATGGTTTGGGGTTTCGGGTTTTGGGGTTTTATGTTTCGGGTTTAAGGGTTTTGAAACCCTAAATCCCAAATCCTAAACCCTTAACCTCAACCCCAACCCCAACACCCAACCCTTAACTCCTAACCCCTAAGCCTAAATCCTAACTCTTAAACCTTGAACCCCCGACCCAAAACCCCTGACCCTCGACCTTGGACCCTGGAACCCTTAACTCTGAACCCCTAGGCTTAAACCCTAACTCCTAAACCTTAAACCCTAAACCTCTAACCTCCGACCCTAGACCCTCGACCTTAGTCCCTAGACCTTAGACCCTAAACCCTAATAAAACCTTAAATCCTAAACCTTAAATCCTAAAAGACCCTAGACGTTAGACCCTAGATCGTAAACCCTAACAGACCCTAGACCCTAAATCCTAAACCGCAGACCCCAAACTCGAAAACGCCAAACACCAAACCTCAAACCCCAATCCCGAACACCAAATCCTAATAGACCCTAGACCCTAAACCCTAATAGTTCCTAGACCCTAAACCCAAATAGACCCCAGATCCCAACCCCCAAACCCTAACCCTAACCCTAACCCTAACCCTAACCCTAACCCCAAACCCAAACCCAAACCCAAACCCAAAACAGTGAACCCCCTAAAAACCCTCTAAACCCCAAACACTAAACTCCAAATCCATAATCCAAAACCCAAAGCCCAAAACCCCAAAACCCTAATCCCCTAAAACCTTAAAACCCTAAAACCACCAAACCTAAACCTCAAAACCTAAAACCTAAAACTTAAACCCCAAACTCCAAACCCAAACCCAAACTCGAAACCCGAAACCCCTAAAACCCTAACCCCTAAATTCCTAAACCCAAACCCCAAACCCTAACCCTAAGCTCTTAACCCTAACCCCTAAGACCCTAACCCTTAATCCCTAACTCCTAAACCCTAACCCTAAACCCAAATCTCTAAACCCTAAAAAACCGTAAACCCACAAACCAAAAACCCCAAATCCCAAACTCTAAACCCTAAACCCCCAACCCAAACCCCAAACCCCAAACCCTAACCCGTAAACTCTAAACCCTAACCCCTAAGCCCCTAACCCCTAACTCCTAAACCCTAGCCCTAAACCCTAATCCCTAACCTCTAACCCCTAACCCTAAATCCAAAACCCTAAAAAATCCTAAACCCACAAACCAAAAACCCCAAACCCCAAATCCCAAACCCTAAACCCCCAAACCCTAAAAGCTAAATGCCGAACCTCGAAACCGCGGAACCCCAAAACCCCAAACCCCTAAACTCCAAACTCCAAACTCCAAACCCCAAGACCTAACCCCAAACCATAAACTCTAAACCCTTAACCCCTAATCCTAAACCCAAACTCTACACCCTAACCACTGACCACAAATCCTAAACCCAAAATCGGAAATGCAAAACCCAAAAACCCCAAATCACAAACCCTAAACCCTAAACCCCCAAACCCTAAAAGCCAAACCCTGAAACCCCAAAACCCAATTACCCCAAACCCTAAACCCCAAACTCCAAAACCTAACCCCATACTCCAATCCATAAACCCTACCTCTAAACTCTAAACCCTAAACCCTAACCCTCTAACCCCAAAACTTCAAACCCCCAAGCCCCCAAACCCTAAACCTCAACCCCCGACCCTAGACCCTCAACCCTAAATTCTAGGGCCCCACCAACCAACCCCCAACCCTAAAACGAACACCTAAACCCCAAACCCCAACACCCAAAGCCCTAACCCTCAAACCTCAAATCCTAAATCTTAAACTCTAAAACCCTAAACTAAACCCCTAAACCCCTAAAACCCTAAACTAATCTAAACCGCAAGCCCCTAACCCCTAAACCCCTAACCCTCAACCTCCCAAACCCTAAACCCTAAACCCTAAGGTTTAGGGTTTGGGATTTAGGGTTTGATGATGATGATGCGCGGATTGTCCTGAGCAAGATGCCAAGTATGACAATCGCATCTAGAGCGGAGACGATATTCATATCATTGGCTTGCGGAAGTCGGAAGAAATTATTGGAATTAGCATCGGCTCCGAGCAATGCGGTAAAGAGGTCTTCCCAACTACGCACTAGTGCTAGCATCTAGTCAAGGGGTGGCGAAAAACTGTTGCTACTGCTGCTAAATGTGGCAGTGAAAAGGTCAGAGATGCGAGTGAATGTAATTGATTCACAGATCATTTGAATCACGAAGATCAATGACCTTATGCGGTCTACGTCGGAGATCATGGAGGTAGTCAGATCATTTACAGCATTAGTGAGTGCGGTCGGGCCAAGGGCTATGTTATTCATACATTGTTCGGAAACATGTTCCAGGGCATTGTAGCCGCCATCGTAACCCAAGAAAGTGGATTCGGGAATTAGATGTGGAGCAGTAAGAGAAGTATGCCCGAACTCCAACTACTCCTTAAAATTCTTCAATTGGTTGGCGTCCAAGTAGGGGTTGTTCCGTTGAATACTCAGCCTGATCCAATGGTTGTTGGTTCGCAGTATGATGTTGAACCATCGAGTGGGTGGATTTTACTAAGCAGGAAGTGCAGAAATATTGTGTGAAAATGTCTCTCCTAATTCAATGCGCAAGTCCTCAATGAAGTCCCTATAAGCTCCATTACCGCTTTCAATGTTGAATTCCTTTGTGAATTCCGCCATTAACTGAATTTAAATTTACCATTGACAATAGTAATCAATCAATAAAAAAATATAAAAATAATAACTCAATGAAAGTGCTTGTAATTATCATTTTCAACGTGGAATTCAGCCATTGACAATAATAATAAATCAATAACTAAAATAATAATAATTAAAAGTTAAAATAAATAATTTTCATTTTTCTCATCTCAGGCATTATAGTCAAATCTTGAATCGAATCGTGAATCGTTTTGCTAAAATAATGAATCGTGAATCGTGTGATTCACTTTATTTGCGCTCAACCGCTAGTGTTAAATAAAATGAATCATACGATTCACAATTAATTATTTTAGCAAAACGATTCACGATTCGATTCAAGATTTGACAATAATGCCTAAGATGAGAAAAATAAAAATTATTTATTAATAGTATTTAATTATTACTATTTTAGCTTTTAATTATTATTATTTTAGCTATTGATTTATTATTATTGTCAATGACAGAATTTAATTGAGTTAATGGTGGAATTCAACGTTGAAAAGGATAATTACAAACACTCCATTGAGTTATTATTTTTATGTTTTTCTATTGATTGATTATTAATGTCAGTGACAGAATTGAATTCAGTTACTGGCGGAATTCACAAAAGAGTTCAACGTTGAAAGGGGTAGTGGAGCGTACAGGGACTTCATTGTGGATTTGCGCGTTGAATTGGGAGAGACCTTTTCACACAATAGTCTCGTACTTCCGGCTCAGCAAAATCCATCCACTAGATGGTTCAACATCATACTGCGAGCCAATAATCATTAGATCAGGCTAAGGATACGATGGGACAACCTCTACTTGGACGCCTACCAAATAGAGTTTTTGAGGAGTGGTTAGAGTTCGGGCGTACTTCTCCTACTTCTCCACTTCCAATTCCCAGATCCACTTTCTTGGGTTACGATAGCGACTACAATACCTTGAAACGTGTTTCTGGACAAGGTATAAATAACATAGTCGTTGGCCCGACCGCACTCACTAATGCTGTAAATGATCTAGCTACCTCCACGATCTCCTTCGCAGATCGCGCGAGGTCACTGATCATTGCGATTCAAATGATCTGCGAATTGAATAGATTCACTCGTATCGCCGATCATCTCTTTGCCACATTCAACAGCAGTAGTTCTTCGCCACCTCTTGATTGGATGCTGGCACTAGTGCGTGGCTAGGGAGACTTCTTTGTCGCATTCCTACGAGCCAATGCTGATCTTAATAATTTATTTCGAATTTTGCAATCCAATGATATGAATATTGTGTCTGCTCTAGACGTGGTTGCTGTACTTGGCATCTTGCTCAGGAGCATCTATACATTATAATCATCAAACCCGAAACTTTTAGGGTTTAGGATTTTTGGTTTAGGGGTTTTAGGGGTTTGGGTGTTGGGGTTTAGGTTTAGAGTTGGGGGGTTGAGGGTTTAGGGTTGGGGTTCGGGGTTGGGGTTTAGGATTTAGAGGGTTAGGGAAGGGGTTAGGGTTTATGGTTATGGTTTTGGGTTTAGGGGTTGAGATTGGGGTTCGGGTTCAGGTTCAGGTTCAGGTTCAAGTTTCGAGGTGGGGGTCGGAGTCAAGGTTTTGGGTTTTGGGTTTAGGGTTTAGCGGTTAGAGTTTAGAGGTTGAGGGTTAGGGTTTTGCACTTTGGGTTTTGGATTTTTAGGGGGTTTAGGGTTTTTAGTGGGTTTGCGATTTAGGATTTATGGTTTGGTGTTTTGGGATTTAGCGTTTGGGCTTGGGTTTAAAGGTTTTGAAACCCTAAATCCCAAACCCCAAACCCTAACCCCTAAAACGCTAACTCCTAAAAACCCTAACCCCTAAAACGCTAACTCCTAAACACTAAAACCCTAACCCCTAACACCTAAACCCCTAACCCCAACCCCAACCCCAACTGCCAAACCCTAACTCCTAACCCCTACGCCTAAACCCTAATCCCTAAACCATAAATCGTAAGCCCTGGACCCAAAACCCCTGACCCTAGACCCTAGAAATTAAACCCTAATAGACCTTAAATTTTATACCTTAAATCCTAATAGACCCTAGACCCTAAACCCTAATAGACCCAAACCCTGGACCCTAGACCCCAAACCCCAACTGCAAACCCTAATAGACCCTAGACTCTAAACCCTAATTGTTCCTAGACCTTAACTCTAATAGACCTTAGACCCATGACCTCAAACCCCAACCACAACCCTAAACCCTAAATAGTGAACCCTCTAAAAACCCTCTAAACCCCGAACCCAAAACCCAAAACCAAAAGCCCAAAACCTCTAAAACCACAAAACCCAAACCCAAGCCCGAAACTCGAAACCCGAACCCCTAAAACCCTAACCCCTAAACCCAAACACAAGCCCGAACCCCTAAACCTGAACCCCTAAAACCCTAACCCCTAAACCCAAACCCCAAACCCTAAACCCTAACCCCTAAACTTTAATCCCTAAATCCTAAATCCTAAACCCTAAAACCGTAACCCCTAAACCCTAACCCTAAATCCTAAACCTTAAACCCTAAATCCTAAAAAACCCTCAACCCAAAAATCCTAAAACCCCAAACCCTAAACCCCCAAACCCTAAAGGTTAAACCCTAAACCTCGAAATCAAGAAACCCCTAAACCCTAACATCTAACCCCAAACCCTAAACCATAACCCCTACCCCAACCCCTAACCCCTAACCCTAAACCCTATACGCTAACCCCTAACCCCTAACCCCTAACCCCTATCCCCAAATCCAAAACCATAACCCCTACCCTAACCCCTAACCCCAAACCCTATACGCTAACCCCTAACCCCTATCCCCAAATCCAAAGCCCTAAACCCTAAACCCAAAACCCCAAACCCTAAATCTCAACCCACGACCCTAGACCCTCAACCCTAAATCCTAAACCCCAATCCCCAATAGCCAACCCCCGAACCGCTAACCCCCAACCCTCAACCGAACACGTATTTCTTAATCTTTAACACCCAAACCCCTAAACCCCGAACCCTTAAACCCCAAACGCTAAACTCCTAAAACCCTAAACTAAACCCCTAAACGCCTAAAACACTAAACTAAACCTCCAAACCCCTAACCCCAACACCTAACCCCTAACCCTTAATCCCCTAACCCCCTAATCCCCAACCCCCTAAACCCTAAACCCTAAAGGTTTAGGGTTTGATGATGATGATGATGCGCGGATGTTTTTGAGAAAGATGTCAAGTACGATAACCGTGTCTAGAGTGGACACGATATTCATATCATTGGGTTGCGGAAGTCGGAAGAAATTATTGGAATCAGCATCGGCTTGCAGCAATGCGGCAAAGAGGTCTCCCCAGTTACGTACTAGTGCCAGCATCCAATCAGGGGGTGGCGAAGAACTACTATTGTTAAATGTGGCAGCGAGAAGGTCAGAGATACGAGTGAATGTAATCGATTTGCAGATCATTTGAATCACGATGATCAGTGACCTCGTGCGATCTGCGTAGGAAATCGTGGGGGTAGCCAGATCATTTACGGCATTATTGAGTGCGGTCAGGTCAAGGGCTATGTTATTCATACCTTGTCCGGAAACACGTTTTAGGGCATTGTAGCCGACATCGTAACCCAAGAAACTGGATCTGGGAATTAGATGGGGCGAAGTAGGAAAAGTACACTTGAATTCCAACCACTCTGCAGAATTATCCAATTGGTAGGCATCCAACTATAGGCTATCCCGTCGAATCCTCAGCTTGATGCAATGATTGTTGGTTCGCAGTATGATGTTGAACCATCGAGTGGGTGAATTCTGCTGAACGGGAAGTAGGGGAATATTGTGTGAAAAGGTCTCTCCCAATTCAACGCGCAAGTCATCAATGAAGTCCCTGTAAGCTCCACTACCCCTTTCAATGTTGAACTCCTTTGTAAATTCCGCCATTAACTGGATTCAATTCTACGATTTACAATAATAATCAATCAATAGAAAAACATAAAAATAATAACTCAATGAAGTGTTTGTAATTATCCTTTTCAACGTTAAATTCCGCCATTAACTCAATTAATTCTGTCATTGACAATAATAATAAATCAATAGCTAAAATAATAATAATTAAATAATATTAACAACTAATTTTCATTTTTTTCATCTCAGGTATTATTGTCAAATTTTGAATCGAATTGTGAATCGTTTTCCTAAAATAATGAATCGTGAATTGTATGATACACTTTATTTGCACTCGATCGCTAATGTTAAATAAAGTGAATCATACGATTTACTATTCATTATTTTAGCAAAATGATTTACAATTTGATTCAAGATTTGACAATAATGCGTGAGATGAGGAAAATGAAAATTATTTATTAATAGTATTTAATTATTATTATTTTGGTTTTTAATTATTATAATTTTAGTTATTGATTTATTATTATTTTAGATATTGATTTATTATTATTGTCAATGACAGAATTCAATTGAGTTAATGGCGGAATTCAATGTTGAAAAGGATAATTACAAGCACTCTACTGAGTTATTATTTTTATGTTTTTCTATTGATTGATTATTAATATCAATGGCAGAATTGAATTCAGTTAATGGCGTAATTCACAAATGAGTTCAATTTTAAAAGGGGTAGTGGATTGTACAGAGATTTCATTGAGGACTTGCGCGTTGAATTAGGAGAGGCCTTTTCACACAATATTCTCATTCTTTCCGCTCAGCAGACTCCACCTACTCGATGGTATAACATCATATTGTGAACCAACAATCATTGGATCAAGCTGAGGATTCGACGGGCTAACCTCTACTTGGTTGCCCACCAAATGGAGTTTTTGAGGAGTGGTTGGAGTTCGAGTGTACTTCTCCTACTTCTCCGCATCTAATTCTCAGATCCACTTTCTTGGGTTACGTTGGCGGCTACAATACCCTTGAACGTGTTTCTGGATAAGGTATGAATAACATATCCCTTGGCCCAACCGCACTCACTAATGTCGTAAATGATCTGGCTACCTCCATGATCTCCTTCGCAGATCGCGCGAGGTCGCTGATCATCGTAATTCAAATGATTTGCGTATCGATTAGATTCACTCGTATCTCAGATCTTCTCGCTGTTACATTCAGCAGCAGCAGTTCTTTGTCACCCCCTGATTGGATGCTGGTACTAGTGCGTGGCTAGAGAGACCACTTTGTCGCATTCCTGCGAGCTGATGCTGATCCCAATAATTTCTTCTGACTTCCGCAACCTAATAATATGACTATTGGGTCTGGTCTGGACGTGGTTGCCATACTTGACATCTGGTTTAGGAGCGTCTTCGCATCATAATTATCGAACCATGAACCCTAAGGGTTTAGAGTTTAGGGTTTCGGGGTTAGAGGTTTAGGGTTTAGGGGTTTAGTTTAGGGTTTTAGGGGTTTGGGTGTTGGGGTTTTGGGTTGAACGTTTAGGGTTTTGGGTTTTATGTTTTTATGGGGTTTAGGATTCTTAAGGAATTAGGATTTAGGATTTTTAAGGGATTTAGTGCTTTTAGGGGGTTTGGGATTTAGAATTTAGGGTTTGAGTTTGAGGTTTAGGTTTTATGATTTATGGTTTGGGGTTTTGGTTTTGGGTTTTAAGGGTTCTGATACCTTAAATCCCAAACCCAAACACCAACTCTAACCCCAACCCCCACCCCTTGACTCCTCACCCCTAAGCCTAAATCCTAAACCCTTGATCCAAAACCCCTGACCCCCGACCGTGGACTGTTGAACCTAGACCGCCGACCCTAGACCCTAGACCTTAGACCTTAGACCTTAAATCCTAATAGACCCTAGGCTTACCCTAAACCCTAATAGACCGTAGACCCTAAACCCTAATAGTTCCTAGACCCGAAACTCAAATAGACCCCAGATCCTAATAGACCCTAGACCCCAGACCTCAACCCCCAAACCCCAATCCCAAACCTCAAACCCTAAATAGCGAACCCCCTAAAAACCCTCTAACCCCCAAACCCAAAACCCCAAAACCCCAAAACCTAAACCTCAAACCCCAAACCCCAATCCCAAACCCAAACCTAAAACTCGAAACCCAAACCCCTTAAACCCCTAACCCTAATACCTAAACCCTAACCTCTAACCTAAATCCCAAATTCTAAACCCTAAAAAATCCTAAACCCTCAACCCAAAATGCAAAACCCCAAACCCCCAACCTCAAACCCCAAATGCCAAGCCCTAAACCCTAAACCCCCAATCCCTAAAAGCTAAACCCCGAACACCGAAACCCCGAAACCCCAAACCCCCAACCATAAAACTGTAACCCCTAACCCCAACCCCAATCCCAACCCCAATCACTAAACCATAAACCCTGCCCTAACCCCTAACCCCCAACCTCCAACCCCTAACCCTAAACCTTACAGCCTAACCTCTAATTCCTAACCCCAAATCATAAACCCTAAATCCTAAACTCTAAATCTTAAAAAATCCAAAACCCAAAACCCCAAAACACCAAACCCCAAATCCCAAGCCCTAAACCCAAATCCCAAATCCCAAAACCCAAAAATTCGAAAACACTAAACCCCAAATCTCAAACCCTAAACCCTAAATCCCCAAACCCTTAAAGCTAAACCCTAAACCCCAAAACCCTAAACCCTAAACCCAAAATCCTAAACTCCAAACTCCAAAACCTAACCCCAAACCCTAGACCATAAACCATAACCCCTACCCTAACCCCCTAAACCTACCTTAAACCCTAAACTTTAAACCCTAACCCCCTAACCCTCTAACCCTAAACCTTCAAACCCCCAATCCCAACTGCCAAACCGCCAAACCCTAAACCCTAAACCCTAAACCCCAACCCCTGACCCTAGACCGTCAATCCTAAATCCTAAACCCCAAACCCCAATCCCTACCACCCAACCTCCCAACCCCCAACCCCTAGCCCTAAACTGAACACCTAAACCCCAACACCCAAACCCCTAACCCTTAAACTCCAAACCCTAAACCCTAAACCCTAAAACCCTAAAACTCGAAACTGAACCCCTAAAACCCTAACCCCAACCTTTAACCCCTAACCCCCTAACCCTAAATACTAAACATTAAGGGTTTAGGATTTAGGGTTTGATGATGATGTGCAGACGCTTCTGAGCAAGATGCCAAGTATGACAATCGCGTCCAGAACGGACACGATATTCATATCAGTGGTTTACGGAAGTCAGATGAACTTATTGGGATCAGCATCAGCTCGCAGCAATGCGGCAAAGAGGTCTCCCCAGCCATGCACTATTGCTAGCATTCAATCAAGGGTCAACGAAGAACTGATGCTTCTGAATGTGGCAGCGAAAAGGTCCGAGATACGAGTGAATGTAATCGATTCGCAGATCATTTGAATCACGATGATTAGTGACCTCATGCGATATGCGTAGGAGATCGTGGAGGTAGCCAGTTCATCTACAACATTAGTGAGCGCGGGCGAGCCTAGGGCTATGTTATTCATACCTTGTCTGAAAAGACATTCCAGAGCATTGTAGCCGCCTTCGTAACCTAAGAAAATGGATCCGAGAATTAGATGTGGAGGAGTAGGAGTAGTACGCCCAAACTCCAATCACTCCTCATAATTGTGCAATTGGTAGACGCCCAAGTAGAGGTTGTCCCGTCGAATCCTCAGTCTAATCCAATGATTGTTGGTTTGCAGTATAATGTTGAACCATCGAGTGGGTGGATTCTGCTGAGCGGGAAATACGTGAATATTATGTGAAAAGGTCTCTCCCAATTCAACGCACAAGTCTTCAATGAAGTCCATATAAGCTCCACTACCCCTTTCAACGTTGAACTCGTTTGTGAATTCCGCCATTAATTGAATTCAATTTTGCCATTGACAATAATAATCAATTAATAGAAAAACATACAAATAATAATTCAATGAAGTGCTTGTAATTATCCTTTTCAACGTTGAATTCCGTCATTAACTCAATTGAATTATGCTATTGACAATAATAATAAATCAATAGCTAAAATAATAATAATTAAAAGTTAAAATAATAATAATGAAATAATATTAGTAAATAATTTTCATTTTTCTTATCTCAGGCATTATTATCAAATCTTGAATCGAATCGTGAATTTTTTACTAAAATAATGAATCGTGAATCGTATAATTCACTTTATTTGTGCCGGACCGCTAATGTTAAATAAAGTGAATCATATGATTCACGATTCATTATTTTAGTAAAATGATTCACGATTCGATTGAAGATTTGACAATAATGCCTGATATGAGAAAAATAAAAATTATTTATTAATAGTATGTAATTATTATTATTTTAACTATTGATTTATTATTATTTTAGCTACTGATTTATTATTATTGTCGATGGTAGAATTCAATTGGGTTAATGGCAGAATTCAACGTGTAAAAGGATAATTACAAGCACTCCATTGAGTTATTATTTTTATGTTTTTCTATTGACTGATTATTAATGTCAATGTCAGAATTGAATTCAGTTAATGACGTAATTCACAAAGGAGTTTAACGTTGAAAGGGGTAGTGGAGCGTACAGGAACTTCATTGAGGACTTGCATGTTGAATTGGGAGACCTTCTCAGACAATATTCTCATACTTTCCGCTTAGCAGAATCCACCCACTCGATGGTTCAACATCATACTGCAAACCAACAATCATTGGATCAGGCTGAGGATTCGACGGGACAACCTTTACTTGGACGCCTACCAAATGGAGTTTTTGATGAGTGGTTGGAGTTCACATGTACTTCTTCTATTTCTCCACATCTAATTCCCGAATCTACTTTCTTGGGTTATGATGGTAGCTATAATGCCCTGGAGTGTGTTTCCGGACAAGGTATGAATAACATAGCCCTTGGCCTGACTGCACTCACTAATGTCGTCAATGATCTGGCTACCTCCACAATTGCCTTCGCATATCGCGCGATGTCACTGATCATTGTGATTCAAATGATCTGCGAATCGATTAGATTTAGTCATATCTCCGATCTTCTCGCTGCCATATTTAGCAGTAGTAGTTCTTCGCCACCCCCTGATTGGATGCTGGCACTAGTGCGTGGCTGGGGAGACTTCTTTGCCGCATTCTCGCGAGGCAATGCTTATCTTAATAATTTCTTCAGACTTCGGGTTTCGGGGTCGGGGTTAGGGTCGAGGTTTGGGGTTTTAGGTTTGGGTTTTGGGTTTAGCGTTTAGGGGTTAAGGTTTAGGGTTAGGAGTTGAGGGTTAGGGTTGAGGGTTTTAGGTTTTGGGTTCTTAAGGGGTTTAGGGTTCTTAAGGGATTAGGATTTAGGGTTTTTAGGAGTTTATGATTTGGGTTTTGGATTTTGGGCTTCGGGTTTAAGGGTTTTGAAACCCTAAATCCCAAACTCCAAACCCTACCCCTAACTCCTAAACCCCAAACCGTAAAACCTTAACTCCTAACCCCAATCTCAACCCCCAACGCCTAACTCATAACCCTAAACCTTAACTCGTAACCCCTAAACCCCTAACCCAAACCTGAAACCCAAACCCCTAAAACCCTAAAACACTAACCCCTAAGCCCCTATACCCCAAACTCTAATCCCTAAACTCTAATCCCTAAACTCTAAACCCTAACCCCTAAACGCCTAACCTTGAACCCCTAACCGCTAACCCTGAACCCCTAATCCTAAATCCCAAACCCTAATCCCTAAAAATCCAAAACTCTCAACCCAAAACCCAAAACTCAAAAACCAAAAGACCCCAAAATCCCATACCCAAAACCCCAAATCCCAAACAAAAAACCCTAAACCCCCAAACCCTAAAAGCTAAACCGGAAACCCCAGAACCCCAAATCCCATAACCCTAAACCCCAAACCCCAAACCCTAAACCCTAAACTCTACCCTAACCCCTAATCCCTAATTTGCTAACCCCTAACCCTAAACCCTGCACCCTAACCCCAACCCTAAACCCTAAAAAATCCTAAACCCAAAACCAAAGCGCAAAACCCCAAACCCCAAGTCCCAAACCCTAAACCCTAAATTCTAAACTCCCAAACCCTAAAAGCTAAATCCCGAACCCCGAAACTGCGAAACCCAAAAACCCCAAACCCTAATCCCTAAACCTTAAATCTTAAACCATAAACCTTAAACCCCAAACTCGAAAATCTAACCCCAAAGCCAAAACCCTAAACCATAAACACTACCTAACCTCCTAAACCCTACCCTAAACCCTAAACCCTAACCCTCTAACCTCAAACCTTGAAACCCCCAACCCCCAAACCCTAAACCCACCTTGACCCTCAACCTCAGACACTAGACCCTCAACCCTAAATCCTAAATCCCAATCCCAAACCCAAACCCAAACCCCTAACCCCCAACACCCCAACACCTAACCCCCAACCCCCAACTCTAAATCGAACATCTAAATCCCAAACCCTAAACCCTAAACCCCTAAAACGTTAAAACCCTAAACAAAACCTCTAAACCCCAAACCCCTAACTCCATACCCTTACCCCCCAGCCCCTAACCCCCCAGCCCCTAACCCCCCAACCCCAAAACCTTAAACCCTAAAACCTTAGGGTTTAGGCTTACGGTTTGGGGTTTAGGATTTGATGATGATGATGATATGCACGGACGCTCCTGAGCAAGATGCCAAGTACGGCAACTGCATCCAGAGCGGACACGATATTCATATCGTTGGGTTGTGGAAGTCTGAAGAAATTATTGGGATCAACATTGGCTCGCAGCAATTTGGCAAAGAGGTCTCCGTGGCCACGAACTAGTGCCAGCATCCAATCAGGGGGTGGTGAAGAACTACTACTGCTGAATGTGACAGCGAGAAGGTTAGAGATACGAGCGAATGTAATCGATTTGCAGAACATTTGAATCACGATGATCAGTGACCTCATGCGATCTGCGTAGAAGATCATGGAGGTAGCTAGATCATTTACGACATTAGTGAGTGCGGTCAGGCCAAGGGCTATGTTATTCATACCTTGTCTGAAAACACGTTCCAGAGCATTGTAGTCGCCATCGTAATTCAAGAAACTGGATCCGGGAATTAGATGTAGAGAAGTAGGAGAAGTACCCTGAACTCCAACCACTCCTCAAAATTCTCCAATTAGTAGGTGTTCAAGTAAAGGTTGTCCTGTCGAATCCTCAGCCTGATCTAATGATTGTTGGTTCGTAGTATGATGTTGAACCATCGAGTGGGTGGATTTTGCTGAGCAGGAAGTACGGGAATATATTGTGAAAAGGTCTCTCCCAATTCAACGCGCAAGTCTTCAATGAAGTCTCTATAAGCTCCACTACCTTTTTCAACGTTAAAGTCCTTTGTGAATTCCGCCATTAACTGAATTCAATTTTTCGATTGTCAATAATAATCAATTAATAGAAAAACATAAAAATACTAACTCAATGGAGTGCTTGTAATTATCCTTTTCAACGTTGAATTCTGCCATTAATTCAATTGAATTCTGTCATTGACCATAATAATAAATCAATAGCTAAAATAATAATAATACTAAAAGCTAAAATAATAATAATTAAATAATATTAATAAATAATTTTCAGTTTCCTCATCTCAGACATTAGTGTCAAATCTTGAATCAAATTGTGAATCATTTTGCTAAAATAATGAATCGTGAATCGTATGATTCACTTTATTTGCGTCCGATCGCTATTGTTAAATAAAGTGAATCATACGATTCACTATTCATTATTTTAGCAAAACAATTCAAGATTCGATTCAACATTTGACAATACTGCATGAGATGAGAAAAAAGAAAGTTATTTATTAATAGTATTTAATTATTATTATTTTAGCTTTTAATTATTATTATTTTAGTTATTGCTTTATTATTATTTTAGCTATTGATTTATTATTATTGTCAATAATAGAATTCAATAGAGTTAATAGCGGAATTCAACGTTGAGAAGGATAATTACAAGCACTCTATTGAGTTAGTATTTTTATGTTTTTGTATTGATTGATTATTAATGTCAATAGCAGAATTGAATTCAGTTAATAGCGAAATTCACAAAGAAGTTCAATGTTGAAAGGGGTAGTGGAGTGTACACTTTATTGAGGACTTGCGTGTTGAATTAGGAGAGATCTTTTCACACAATATTCCTGTACTTCCCGTTCAGTAGAATCCACCCACTCGATGGTTCAACATCCTACTGCGAACCAACAACCATTGGATCAGGCTGAAGATTCGATGGGACAACCTCTACTTGGACACCTACCAAATAGAGTTTTTGAGGAGTGGTTGGAGTTCGAGCGTACTTTTTCTACTTCTCCATATCTAATTCCTGGATCCACTTTCTTGGGTTAGGATGACGGTTATAATGCCCTGGAACGTGTTTCCGGACATAGTATGAATAACACAGCCGTTGGCCCGACCGCACTCACTAATGCCGTAAATGATCTGGCTACCTTTATGATCTTCGTAGATCACGCGAGGTCAATGATCATCGTGATTCAAATGGTCTGCGAATCGATGAGATTCACTCGTATCTCCGATCTTCTCGCTGCCACATTCAGCAGCAATAGTTCTTCTCCTCCCCCTTATTGGACGTGGGCACTAGTATGTGGCTGGGGAGACTTCTTTGTCGCATTCCTACGAGCCGATGCTAATCCCAATAATTTCTTCTGACTTCTGCAACCCAATGATATAAGTATTGCGTTCGCTCTGAACGTGGTTGGCGTACTTGGCATCTTGCTCCGGAGCGTCCGCGCATCATAATCATCAAACCCTAAACCCTTAGGGTCTAGGGTTTCAAGGTTGGGGGTTTGGGTGTTGGGGTTTGGGTTGAGGGCTGGGGGTTTAGGGTTTAGGAGGGTAGGTTTTATGGTTTAGGGTTTGGTGTAGGGTTTAGGGGGTTAGGGTAAGTTTTAGGATTTGGTGTCTAGTGTTAGGGGTTTGGGGTTTTCGTGTTTGGGGTTTAGCAGCGTTTCGAGTTAGGTGTTAGGGGTTAGTTTTTAGGGTTTAGGGGTTTAGGTTGGGGATTGCAGTTCGGGTTGGGGGTTTCGGGGTATGGGTCGAGGTCGGGGTTTGGTTGTGGGGTTTGGGTTTAGGGTTTAAGATTTTGCATTTTTGGTTATGGATTTTGGGTTTTAAGGGGGTTTAGGGTTCTTAAAGAGTTAGAATTTAGGGTTTAGGATTTAGGATTTGCGATGGTTTGGGGTTTCGGGTTTAAGGGTTTTGAAATCCTAAATCGCAAATCCTAAACGCCTAACCCCTAAAACCTTAACCCTTAAACCCCCAACCCCAATCCTTAACTCCTAACCCCTAACCCCCAAACCCTAAACCCCCGACCAAAAGCCCCTGACCCCTGACCCTAGACCCCCAACCCTAGTCCCTAGACTCTAAGGCCCCGTTTGTTTTCAGAGGTAGAATGGAGGGGATTGATAGTGAGAGGATTAATAGTGAGGGGATTGATAGTGAGGTGATTAAGTAAAATTGTGTTTGTTTTGTTGATAGTTGTTAGTGTAGAAATTGTTAAATTATTTTTATATAAAATAAATATAAAATAATAAAGCAAATAAAAAATATAAAAACATTAAACATTAATGTTCTAAAAAAAATGTCCAACATGTAAAAAAATTTTAAAAAATAAAAATAAAATAAAAAATTTCCAAAAAAAAATAAAACAAATAAAATAATGATTTTTACTTAATAAAAAATATAAAAAATTAAACATTAATGTTCAAAAAAAAATGCCCGACATGTAAAAAATAAAATAAAAAATAAATAAAAATAAAAATAAAAATTTTCTAGTCCGCCGGACTATTTTTCTAATACCAAGTCCTGGAGGCCCATCTGTATCCCCTTGGGGAGGCCCATCCTAATCCGGAGCTCACTATCAATCCCCTTCCCATCTCTCAAAACAAACACAATATTAGTGGGTCTCATCTCACTACCAATCTCAATCCCTTCTCTAACTCGCTAAACAAACGGGGCCTAAACCCTAATAGACCTTAAATCCTATTAGACCGTAGACCCTCCTATTAGACCCTAGATGTAACACCCCAAATTTTAAGTCCAAATGATAATACAACAATCATGGCTCTTTCAAGGAAAGTCGAATATAAATCTCCAAACTTACATTACATGATACAATAGTTTTTCATGCAACAATACATTAATCCAACAAGTAAATATACAAATAAATACCCCCAAAGGTTTACAAGTTTCCAAGGTTGAGCCTAGTTACACAAAACGTTTATTCAAACCCATACACAGACAGCCCTTGGCATACACACAGAGTCACAGCAAAATGAGAGTCTCGTACTCTCAACACACATTTCTTCGCCTTTAGTTAGGCGGCATCACCATTGTGGGAGCCGAATATCAGTTCATGCAGGGAAGTCGAATAATTCTAACCATAATCAGGATATATATTATATTCGGCTCCGTCCTGTACGATCTCGAAGCCGAATGCACTAATCGGCCATAGAACCAGCTGAACAGAAGGCTGAGTGGGAATTGGCATATGACAGAAGGGGCCGAATGAGTAATCACGCGATGGATTAAGAGTGGGTCCGACCTTAGGGCCCAAGAGCGAATATAAATAGAGGAACATCAACCAAAGAAAGGTATGTGAGAACAAACCCAAATACTTCAGACTCAAGTAAATAAGAGACCTCTACTAACTTGTCCGTCAGAGTGCTAATTCCGGCATCCCCGACAAGAGTGTTAATCCTTTTTTCAAGTGGCAATCAGAGGATCAGGGATGCCCTTCAGGATTCAAGAGTATTTCCAAACCTACTTCCCCACAATTGGCGTTGTCTGTGGGAATACTCAAGCAAATTCATAGCGAGCGTCATAGAAGATCCTCCGATAGTCGCTAACGAAACTACACCGAGAGATGACCTCACTCCAAGAAACATGCTGGGACCGGAGAATATTGCCACGTGACGTGCCTTGAACTTTGATTCAGTAACTCAGACCTCACCTTCAACTTCAATGCATGAGACAATGTAGACGATTATGGATCAAGCAAAAAAGCAAAATGGGCAGCGGCTGGAGAACATGATAGCTGAGAATGAGCGCCTGTGCCAGGATTTGGCCTTGGAGGTGGTGAAATCCCAACAAGTCGCATGACAAGAACGGGTTTGACCTTCGAGAAAGAAGGACAATCGCCGACGTCGACTTCAAAAATGCAATAAGGACAGTGATTCAGACTCACCATCCCTGGTGTCCAGAAAGAAAGGGCGCGTTGATGTATCCAGCTCATCTGAAGGAAGTCCATATGCACGGCTTAAACGAGGGAGAAGCGATGATTCGAATGAGGAAGATAAACACAACCCATTCGTGCGACAAATTGCAAGGGCTGTGCTACCCAAAAAAGTTCAAGGCACCGTCGTTCACCCTCTATGACGGAAAATCAAACCCCACTGATCACATTTGCCATTACAAGCAAGTGATGACGCTCCATGCTGACGACGAAGTCCTTATCTGTCGAATATTTCCAAGCAGCTTGGGACCACTGGCTGCGAGGTGGTATTATAAACTGGAGCTGGCATCGATTAAGAGCTTCCACCAACTCCAAAAGTCATTCAGGGCGAGATTCATCACTAATAAAGTCCAGCCGAAGCAAGTTGATTCTCTCTGAGCCATGCAAATTAGACCGGAAGAAACTTTTTGTGAATACTCAGTCTGCTATTGGGAGTGCTTTAATTTAGGTGATGATGCTTGCAATGATTCCATGGCCATCACCGCCTTCAAGATGGGATTGCATCTTGATAGCCCTCTTTGCAGTTCATTAACCAGGCGACCCCCCAAAATCGTCTAGGCGTTAATGAAAAAGGTCGAAGAATACTGCAAAGTGGAAGACGATGCCCTGCAAATCAAGGCCGGATGTAAAGCCGTTGAGACGGCCACGTCAGGAATTGTTCAGCCGATTAGCGTTGTGCCATCAAGAAGCCCCGAGCGGCGGAGCCAGCCTAAACGAGACAAAAGGTGTCGCTTGTGCCGATCAAACGATCAATGTTCACATCGAGCTAATGAACAGTATCAAGTGGATAGCAGGCGCACATGGCGCTCAGGCAAGAAATATACGGAGTTAACAGAGCTAATCAATAAGATTCTGTTGAAGGTACAACACCTTCCGTTCTTCAAGTGGCCACCCAAGATAAAGGGACCTCCCGATGCGAGAAGACAGGATAAACAGTGTGAGTATCATGAAGACCACGGTCACAACACCGATAGTTGTTATTCATTAAAAGATCACCTTGAAGAATTGGTGCAAGACGGCCGTCTTACGCAATACGTCCGAAAGAACAATTCAACAAATACAGTAGCTCTACGGCTGAAGTCACCTCCTCTTGGTGTAATTCATATGATATACAACTTGTTGGCGCCACCCGAGGTGCACACAATCCAGTTACCGTCTAGCACCCATAGCCCAATGACACTAGCGAAACGGCCACACGACACTGGAAGGCTTAGTTTCGATGACAATGATTTAGTTGGAGTGACCCACCCCCACACTGATCCCCTCGTCATCAAGCTACGTGTAAACAGATTCACTATCGAATGTGTTCTCGTTGACTAGGGCAGCATTTCGGAAATAAAGTATTACAAAATTTTTATCAAACTTGGCTTTACAGATTCGGACCTGTCTCTGGATGATTACCCGTTATTCGACTTCAATGCTAACCCGGAGTATCCTTTGGGCAAAATCACACTACCGATACGGGCTGGCACCAGATCGGTAGACGTAGAATCTCTAGTTGTCAAGCTTCTTTCGCCGTATAATCTCATCATGGGCCGAATTTGGTTACATACGATGCAAGCAGTGCGAAGCACCTACCACCAACTACTTCGTTTTCCAACTGAATAGTATCGAACAAATTCGTGGCTCTCAGAAATCAGCGTGGGCATGTTATCTTCTAGCTACAAAGAGACCAAGGGAACTAGAAGTGCATTCAATTGAGGTACCGGATAGGCAGAGCCTCGAAGACATTGGGAGGATCCCAAGGGAAAAAACAACCAAAGCCCTGCATCGGGTTGAAATTAACGGAAGTCTTGACAAGTTATTCATGATCGGCGCTTCCTTGGATACAGTCGAAAGGCAGGAGTTGGTAGCCTTCTTACTCGGCAATATTGATGTATTTGCATGGTCCCCATACGAGATGTCAGGAGTGGATCCATCAGTGGCCCAACACCGCTTGAACGTCGATTCGAAATGTAAGCCAATTATTTAGAGAAGCCGGCGGTCAGCCGCGGAGCATACTTCGGCCGTCGTTGAAGAAGTAGATCGGTTATTTGATGCTGGGGTGGTTCGCGAAGTAACCTATCCCACATGGTTGTCCAATAGTGTGGTCGTAAAGAAAAAGAATAGCTCTCCACGTGTCTGTATGGCTTTTATGGACTTGAACAAAGTTTGTCCCAATGACTGTTTTCCCCTGCCTAGAATAGACCAACTCGTAGATGCAACGGCACATCATCAACACATGAGCTTCTTAGATGCCTACAGGGGCTATCATCAAATTGCCATGCATCCAGATGATCAAGAATTAGCCGCAATAATCTTTGCCTTCAAGATCTAGCGTTATTATCTCTATGAAGTAACCTGCAAGATTTACACTAATCACAAGTCATAAATATCTATTTACATAGAAAGAACTGAATATGAGGCAACCACGATGTTTAGAATTTATGAAAGACTACGATGTAGAGATCCATTACCATCCAGGCAAAGCTAACGTGGTAGCAGACGCGTTGAGTTGAAAGACTACCAGAAGTTTGGCATGTATCCTCATCCCTCGCAAGATTAATGGATTGTTCGCCAACATAATTGTGGAACCCACGTTGGTTGAAGAAATTAGAGCACGCCAATGTGAAGATAAACCTTTGAAGAAAAAATACAACGAGCAAAGAAGTACGTCCGATCCTGACTTCACTAGAAGCAATGGGTGTCACACCCCAACTCCAGGCATGACTAGTCGTGGCCCACAGGGACTTGGCCCAAGACACATGTAAACCTAAACATGATCCCAAAATCACAAAAGCCCAAAAATAAATAAATCAAAACCAAAACCAGTGACAAGTCACAAATATAAATGGTAAAACCAGCCATAATCAACTTCCAAAAATATATACTAAATGGAACACAAACCGCCCATAAAATAAAATAATTCTAAATAAAATACAACCGCAATGTATGCACAAAATCAAAATAACAAGCTAAAACAAAATAATGAATGTCCTACAGGTCCATGCAATTGAGTCCCCACTACGCCATGAGTCCACTCTAAGTCCTTCTAACACTTGGAAATGATAAACAACTAAGTCAACTGATAGCTCGGTGAGTAGCAACATGGATAGTAAATACAGTTTTGAAAATAGGGTTCAATTCCAAAATAAGATATATATCACAGAAACTAAATTGGGATACAGTCTTGATAAAGATAATCTGTGTCAAAAAGAATGTTCCACAGTTCAACAGTTAAAATATTCATGTCTCTCAAGAACATAATAAATGACATTTTCCACTTAAAACAAATTACAACATGAACACTAATAATTTTCTGGGTACCAAGAATAACAAGTAACATGCCACAAAGTTCTCAAGGCAATAAGCCCATTGGATCCAATATCGAACCAAGAGTCATCCTCGAGGTGGCAACTCGGGCCTTTTCTCTAAGACGATCCGATTGAAGGTCACCTAGCCTAGCTTAGGTTTTTTCCTTACAATTGTTGAGCACTAGAGTCATCATGGCCCAACCCGGATCTGTTCCCTAATGGCCAGAGTCACCACACACAGTGGAATAATTTCCTTGGATTAAAATACACAGATGGTCCCGATAATCAATACAATTCAGTTTCGCAAAACATGGTAGTTCACCATTATAAATATGAGACCATAAAAAATAGTTTACAGTATGTCAAGTTTACACATGTTTCAGATATAATTTAATTCCATTGATAATATAATAATTTATCAAAACAATTTATTCCTGAAACAACAATTTAATTTTCCAACAGTTCAGAGTAGGGAAACATTTATAAAAATATGTAGCAGGCAACTACTCACCTGAAAACGAAATAATATAATCCTCGAATAGAGGATGAAAGTCCAACTAATGCCCTAAACCAAATATGAAAACTACACGTCACTACTAATTCAAAAATACTAAAAAGAATAAGAAACTAACTACCCCACACTAAAGTGCACTAACACAGCTCAACCCCACTCACCGTTACGCTTAAATAATACCTGAGTTCATGTTCTTCAAGGTCTCAAATTACTCATGACATAGGTTCAGATTGAAACTTAATTAAAAGTAACTTTAAAATAAAACAGAATTTTAAACAAGTTTTCAATTTATTCACTAACTTTGAAAATTAAAAAACTCACTTCACACTGTTCGAAAAATTCCAAAACCCTCCAGATAACAACTAATATATCCTAAGTTTTAAACCTAATTGATTTTACTTGATCTTCTTATCAAAATAACTATTTACAATTAATTATGTCCAAACAGGTTGTTTTCTGCAGCACTTTAAAGAAATTAATGGCTCTCTTATTATACATGAGCAATCAACGCAAGGCCAAAAATATAAGAAACTAGACTCGTAAACAGTTCTAATGACACTGATTTGATAATTTTCAGATTTATACCCAAAGAGAACGACACTTTTGACGTCACTGTTTTACATCAATTTTCTGAACAGATTTGAACGCACCAGTTAATGTAGATTTTGACTCCCAAAAATTATGAGAAAATTCTCATATGAAATTAAATATGTAATTAATCCACTGTAAAAATCTCAGTTCAAAATTCATCCGTTTGATATGATTCCTCGATTTTTAAAGTTTATGGTTCTGTACATAATTTTTAAACTAAGAATTACACTCATTTTTTACACACAATTTATTTCCTCAGGTTTCTTAACAGTGTATATATATACAAAATACATAAACCTACAACCTCTCCATCAATAAACTAAATAATAATAGAATAAGGATAACGATGAAAGAAAGAGGAAAACTTAGGAGAGCTATCCTTTGGTGATCACACACAGCACAACACACCCAATTCTTCCTTTGTTGCAACCTCTTCCCCCCCCCCCCCAATATCTCTCTCCAGCGGCTAGGAACACTAGGGGTGTTTTTTTTTTTATATATCTAAACAAAAAGTTTTAAATTATTATCTCTTTATATTATTATATTTTCTATCTCTAATAATTTAAATAAAATATAACTATTATTATATCAAAATATACTTACTAATTTGTCCCCTATTTATTTTTTTATATGATAAATCTTACCTCTAAATTAAAGACTTTCACCATAAATTTATTTTAGGTTTTAAAATTAATTAAAAGACCCTCTAATAATATTTAGTTTCCACTTAAAGATTCACAAGCAAAATATTTGAGATTGTAAAATAATTATTACTTAATTATTTATTTGATTTGTATATTCGGGTTCTCACAATGGGATGCTAAAATTTAAAAATCAAATTTGTGTACCCAACATTCCAGAACTCAAGAAGAATATATTGGTAGAAACCTATAGCTCGAGGTTTGCGGCTCACCCTGGCAATACAAAGATGTATCACGATCTGAGAGAACAGTACTGGTGGACAGAAATGAAAAGAGACATAGCAAGCCATGTCTCCAAATGCCTGCATTATCAACGTGTTAAAATAGAACTCCAGAGACCTCTCAAAGAATGATGCAATATGGGTTATAGTAGATCGATTGACTAAGTCGGCACATTTTCTACCAATCAGAATCACGCACTCCTTAACTAAGTTTATGACTATACATTAAGGAAATTATTCGTTTGCACGGTACCCTAGTTTCAATCGTGTCTAACTGGGACCCCCGCTTTGTGTCTCACTTCTAGAACAAATTGCAAGAGGCTTTGGGAACCACATTGAAGTTTAGCACTGCTTATCACCCACAAATTGATAGGCAATCCAAAAGAACAATCCGGACTTTGGAAAACATGTTATGTGTGTGTGTGCTAGACCTCAAAGGTCATTGGGATGAGCATATACCTTTAGTGAAATTTGCCTATAACAATAGCTATCAAGCAAGCATCGGAATGGCACCGTACAAAGCACTGTATGGAAGGAGATGTTGATCACCTCTTTGTTGGGCAGAAGTTGGGGACAGAAAGTTATTAGGTCGTGAAATCGTGCAAATAACGAGTGATAATCCAACAACGAATTCGCATTACCCAGAGCTGCCAAAAAAGCTATGCAGATACACAGAAACGAGACTTAGAATTTCAAATAGGAGATCATGTGTTCCTAAAGATCTCACCAACAAGAGGGGTTATCTGATTTGGGAAGCGAGGAAAGTTAAACCCACATTATATCGGGCAATTCGAGATACTAGAAAAGATTGATCTTGTGGCATATCGCCTTGCACTGCCACCTGAACTGTCCAATGTCCACAATGTATTTCATGTGTCAATGCTTCGGTGATATCTTTGAGATCCAGAACATGTCATTAATCACGAAGACGTCGAAGTTCAAAACAATCTATCTTATGAAGAACAATCGATATAGATCCTCGACCGTCGTGATCAAATTCTCCGAAACAAGACTATACCTCTTGTAAAAGTTTTATGACGAAATCATTGTGTCGAAAAAGCTACGTAGGAAATAGAAAATCAAATAGGGGCCAAATACCCACACCTCTTCAAAAATCAAGGTACGACACGTTTGGGGACAAACTTTTATTTAGGAGGGGAGAAATGTGACACCCCAGATGTTCAATTAATTTAACACCACTTAATATTAAATTTTGGAAGCATGTGACTAAAAGAGTTAGATGTTATCAAATTTTAGAGTATTAGAAAAAATTATAAATAAAAATAGTATATTTTTTTGAATTTTTCTGAATAGTTATTCACATTATTTTAAATTTAATAGTCAATATATTTTTATACTGAAAATTATTTCAAAAAAATAATTTTAACTTTATATTATTATTTGATATTATTTTATGGGTATTATGGTATTTTTCTCTATATTTTTCCTATATCAAAATACACTAAAATATAACATTTTCTGTGCGATAAAAATACGTGCCCCCAAGTTGTCTTGCTGCCCACACCTCTTGTTGCCTACGCCCTGTTCACGATATATAGATGCTAATCATTTTATGCCTCATCATCGCTTTCCCCAAACTCTCTTATTCTCTCTGTTAGGTGCCAAAAAAAAAAAAAACCTTTAAGTTTAGTGGGAGTATTTAGTGGGTCACAATAAACGGAGTAAAAAGTTGGAATTGACATTAAGGTGAGTTATATTATAGCTTGAGTCATCATAAAATATTTTACGTATATCTTGAGTTACCACAATTTGTTTTATGCCATTCATGTTTTATACATTATATTAATATTTCAATTACGTTAATTATTTTCTGAATTCTGTTTACTTAAACTGAAACCTATGGATATGGTTGTTTAAATTTTAGAAATTATTTGACAATAATTTTATAAATATTTATTTTTGTTAGTATCGCCATGGGAATCCCATGCCTTGAAGGACTTAAATAACAATTGGCCTCTGAATGGTCACTTCGTGGCCCTTTGTTTGTCATGGATCCAGTGACCTCTGTTCTGATTGTCACTCCAGTGACCTCTGTTCTGTTCTGTTCTATACCGTGATTATGATTACTTGCTTATACGATTTCTATATTCTACTTCTGTTATTTAAAATTAGTTATGTATTTCAGTTACTAAACTAACTTCTGTTTATCCAAATAATTATCCATGGTAATTTTTGTACCCTTATGTTCACTGTATGATATTTCTTACTCTGCCATGTGCTTATAGCTGTTAATCACTTTTAGGTGACGTGTAAGGATCAGTACATGGGATAGGCACAAGGCACTTTGTAGTCATAGTGCAGCTTTGGTATTGTTATTAAACAGAAGCTCCAATGTATACGTTTTTGTTATACTTAAATAAAGATTTGGGTCCCCTTTTATTTTACTTCATTACACTATTAATTTGTTATGACTTCAGTTAGTGTCTTATTGCGACGCCGAACCTTTGGGTGCCGGGTTTGGGTCATGGCATACCCGTTGTCACTGGACCACCGCTTAGTTAAGCTTAAAGGCCTTACCCCCCGACCAACCACAAGATGAATCATAGGTATTGACCTCGTATGAAGGAAAATCCCGATCTCCCTTTTTACATCATTCGTGGACTAATTCCGACGGATTAGGCTCTTTTCCTCTTATGAGTACTTACTATAAAGGGTGGTCCGGAATCGATTGAATAAATGCCCTTCCTATTTTTTTAGGGTACGACATGCTATGGCGAAAAAGACAAGAAATAAAGGAAAGTCGCTCCCTCCCTAAGAATGAATGTTGGAAATTCTTCGATGACACGTTCCTTTGAGTGCACAATTTCTTAGCTGTGCCTCTTTGGTACCGAGCTCTTTGATGGCCTTTCTTTATCTGATCACGGTAAAAGTAATAATTCGACAAAAGGAGGATTATTCAGGGCTCAATGGATAATGGGGATGGAATAGTGGTTGGATGGTTAGGACACCCTATCTTTAGAGATAAAGAAAGCATGAAATGACTACTTTCTGACCATGAACCTTCCTATTGCACCTTTCCAGAAAAGAATGACTGGTTAATTCTCTCAACTTACTGTAGGTTGCTAGTATTCTCCGATTGAAAAGAACACTAAGCCAGGTCAGGAATGCACCAAGGTGTATAAGCCAATCAATCAATAGTGGAATAGAAGAGTCACAGTCAGAGTCTCATCAAATTGCCTAGTGTAGGCTTATTGAACTTCTCTATCTCGGTCCTCGCTCTCTACCCGATAGGTTTGTGCTATTGCCGATTTTGGCATTTGGTTATCAGCTCAAATCTTATAGATAACCTCAACCACCTCGTGGGCTTGCTTCTCCTGGTATTCCATGTAGTCACGCCATTCCTTCGTGCTGAATTCCCATCGCTCAACCGTAGGAAACAATTCTCCATCTTGGGAGTCAGACTTGCAATCAATCTCTTTTCATCTTAGGCGCACAACGGTGCACTCTCCGAAACAGAAAGATAAAGACCACTTTTAAAAGTGCCTGCCAACTCCTCATCGGAGGCTTCGTTAGTGGGCTGGCCCATCAAAAGTCTTGTTCCTTCGTGCCTCCAAATCATCCTCTTGAAGCTCATTCTCTTTATCATAAATGATCTGGTTGCCCCGAAATGACCAGCTTATCAGATTAAAGCAAGAAAGCAAGAAAAGAGATAAGCGTTAGAAAGAGGTAGGAGCATTCACTCTTGCTATGCCACACTGTCATACTTTTAAGTAAGGAATACCCTGCAAGGCAGTTATCGGCGTCTGTTCACGAAAGTTTTCTTTTTTGTACTTGCTTGAGGTTATGTATGCTTAGTTATCTTTCTCTATGTAACATCGAGAAATGGAAAGACTTTGTCTGGCGGTATCATATATAAGAGACTAAAATAGATGCTTCCAAGTATTTAGTTACCAGCTTAAGACCACGTCTTCTGCTGTCGATTCGCAGGTGACTGGCCGGCCTGCCTCACTTCTGCACCCCTCTTCTAGTTGTAAAGTAAAGCTCCTTTCATTGTGAAGATTGTAATGAGTGGGTGGCTTTCTATATAGCACTCTCTTTCATTCCATGGTGAGAGTAGACCAGGAATGATGCAAGTTTCCTCTTTCCACTTTTAGCTAATCCGAATTAACTACCTTTCGATTCAATTTAAAGCCTTCTTCTATAGGGAGCAATACAATAAAAGGGATGCAAGCATAAAATCCTATAAACTAGCCTATCTTCCTATTGTTTTAGTCCTCTTTATTCCTCTAGTTCTGGAGTCTTTGGTCTGGAGTTCTGTTTAGTAGCTAGCTTTTCTAATATCTTTTCCAGTTGTGTTTTTTACCTCTTCCCGCCAAGAAAGAACTAAGAGTCCCTTGATGACCCCCCATTTTCAAGACAAAAAAAGTAGAAGCGGGAATTCACCCTACCTAGTCAAGTCAGCAAAGCTCTACATCTTCTACTCTATCCCTTCAAGTGAGGAAAGAATAGATCGATATGTGATGTGAAAGTAGCATTGCTAAAAGAAAGGCCAAGGCTTGAATCGGATTGTTGTACTCTCTTTACTTATAAAAAATAGGATGCGAGAATGTGTACGACCTGCGAGAGGTGAAGTTCATTGGCTGGATAGTGGGTCGTGGTATCTGACAGAACATTAGCCTCCTTCTCACTACGGCTCACTCTACCTTCTTTTAGCTATAGGCATGTCCAATCCGATAATAGTCCTCGGTTGGGTTTCCATGTTATGGATGCTCCAACCAAATTTCAACGTGCTATTAGGAAGACTACGGATGCACCGACTTCGAGTCGTGCCTTCGACCGTTCAGCAAAGAATCAAGTATCTCAAAGGGGACTGTATGGTCACTTTGGATAGTAACACTTCTGTACATCCACCCCTCAATGTGACCACCCCTTTACTAGAGATCCACCATGGAGATAAGGATGTCTTCCTCTTAGGCTCCACCTTGGCAGAAGCTCGGATAGTACAATCTATCTTGGCGCTTGAGGAGGATCAATATGTTGGTGCACCCTTTATTCTTATGATAAACAAACAAGGACAAATTCCTGATTTCGATCTGGGAAGGAGCGGTAAATAGGGAGTTACAAAGGTGCCAGAAGTCAACAACCATTTGTTAACCTTTAGGCTGGGACATCAACAAACAAAAGAAGATTTGATGGCAAAGGCGATTGAAGCACGAGACAAGGCAAGGGACAAAAGAGAGGGTAGAAAATGCAAGCTCAAGTACAAACCCATCCAAGGAACACTCAACGGGAATTTTGTTAAGAGGAGGAGAAGACTTCCCATTTTGTGGGTTTCTAGAACCTTGGGTTGATCATGCGACAAGGAAAAGATATTCGGGGTTTGAAATTTTCTTTGATCACGAGCTCACAAATAGCGATGAAGATTTCATAGACCTAGATATAGACATTGGGCAAGACAGATACGATAATTCAAGCTAGGAAAGCAAAGACTGGATAGACAATTTAAATGGTGTTGATATGAAGACTAGCTTGAGTACTAAGACTGGTTATGTTGACTCGGGGAATTTCAATGCCATGATAATGCTAGAAAATGGAACTTTTGAGGAAGACGTCACCAAATACATAGTCGATGCAATGGAGGGTCAAGTGTAAAACGGGTCCATCAAAAAGTGTATTGTTTATAAGTCTAACAGCGAGTCTAGTAGCGAGTCAAGTAAGTCGGAATCTGGCCTGTCAGACTTTGACACATCCAATGACTTGTATAAACCTAGGGGTCGAGATTGAGTCTAAATTTTCTGTTTATTTTGAGTTTGAGTCAGATGTAAGTTCCCCTGCCTCAATTAATGAAATAATGGATGATTCTGAGTATCTTGTAGTGCCATTAGTTAACAACATCGACCTCGCCAATTTTAAAAATGAAAAAGATTTCAAGAAAGAAATTCCTCAAAGCATAAAAGACTTAATTGAATGGGAAGAGGAGAGGCGAGCTAAACCTATCATGAACGAAATAATCTCAATAAACCTAGGCAATGAGGAAAATCCTCGCATGGTCCAAATTGGATCCACACTGTCTTCAGAGGAACGCGAGCACCTAGTCTCCCTTTTAAGAGAATTTAAAGATGTTTTTGCATCTTATGAAGACATGCCTGGAATCGATCCTAAGATTTTACAACAAAAAACCCCTTAGACCCTGAGGCTAACCCGTGAAACAAAAATTAAGAAGAGTTCGTCCAAATTGGGCCCTTAAGATTATAGAAGTAACGAAACAAATCAATGCTGGATTTTTAATAGTATCGGAATATCCGACATGGCTAGCCAACATAGTTCCAGCCCTGAAGAAAGATGCCAAAATTAGAGTTTACATTGACTTTAGGGATTTGAATAAAGCCATGCACTTTTATCATTTATGGTTGGGTTTTCTAGATACAATCAGATCATGATGGCATCGAAAGACAGAGAGAAGACAACCTTCACTACTCCGTAGGGACATACTGCTATAGGATCATGTCGTTTGGACTGAAAAATGTCGGAGCTACCTACCAGAGAGCCACTACCACACTGTTGCACGACATGATTCATAAAGAGGTAAAGGATTATGTAGATGATATGATTGTCAAGTCCAAGGAAAGAAAAGGCCACTGCGCCACTTTGGAGAAATTCTTTGAGAGGATCCGTGACTACAAACTAAGGTTGAATCGGTAGAAGTGCACATCCAAGGTAACAGCAGGGAAGATGTTGGGATTATTAATCACACAAAGGGGTATAGAAGTGAATCCTTCCAAGATTAAGGCTATTTTAGAAATGCCCCCACCAAGGACTAAAAACGAGGTGAGAAGCTTTCTAGGCAAGGTGCAGTTCATAAGTCGACTCATTTCAAAGTTGACGTCAACATGTGAACCGTTATTCAAGCTTCTAAAGAAGGGAACCAGGTTCCATTGGGATGAAAGATGCCAATTCACCTTCAAGCAAATCAATCATTACCTGCAAATTCCACCAATATTATCACCACCGGAGCTTGGGAGGCGCTTGACTCTATATTTATCAGTGATAGATTCAACCATGGGATGTGTGCTGGCACAAGAGTCAAAAAAAAAAAAAAGTAGAAAAGGCCATCTATTTACCTTAGCAAAAGGTGTTGGACTATGAGTCCTGGTACACACCATTAGAGAAGACATGTATTGTATTGTTGGACTATAAAGAGTCACTATTAGATTTAATAAAGAATGCACAATTAGAGGGAATCTGGTTAAAACTCCATTTCGTGAATTGTGGAAATATCTTTCCTGCACACATTTTGCGCAACAGTATCTAAAAGGAAAGTCGAAGGAACACTTTATGGATCAATGCAAGAAGAATTCTCAAGGCATGCGAAGGCATCAAAAGAATGGGAGGGCCGACAGAACCTATCATAGTAGAAAAAGGGCTCTTCTCATCATTATTATCAATGCCCTCGTCAATAAAATTCACCACATAAGAGGTCAATAAAAACTTTTGCCCAAAGAAGAGGCCTCGAAATGTAGAAACACTCCCAAATCTGGACCAGATTGGAGTATAAAAATCTCGAGGCTTTAATCGTCTGATAGAAGTCTTGAAGGGAACTATGATTGCATCGCAAGCTATTACACTTGTTCTTTTAGAACATAGATGGAACTAGTGTACATGAGCTGCATTCCCAGGAAAACACAAGATTAAGATATTTCCTTGAAATCTTGGATAAAGAGCCATGGAACCTGCTAGGCGGAGGCATCGTTTAGTATACCAAAATGGTCCTGGTGTAATTAACTAGTATCGAAGTCTGTATCCTCTCACTTGCAAAGGCTAAAGGATCAAAGAAGGTAAGGATCCATGGAAAATTTGCAAGACTTTTGGATAAAGAGCTACACGGGCAGGGCACTTCAGTCATATTAGTTGGCAAAATGGAAGGTTTTGGCCACGATCATGAAATAACTTGGCCTCCTAATCTGAGCAAGATGAAAATAATAAGTTGGTTGGCATGAGAAATCAGGAGCTTCTTGATTACTTTAGTTTTGACACCCTCTGGACATCCTCAAGGTACATGTATATTCTAAACTCAAGCTTACACATTGGCACACCTTTTGAGCCACATCATCTTATTGGGCTCAAGTATCGGCACGTCATTCAAGGCACATCATCTTAGCATTCTAGGCATTGGCACTCCTTTTGAGGCGCACCATAGACTAAAACTTAGGCATCGGCATGCCTTTCGAGGCACATCATAAACTCAAACTTAGGCATTAGCACACCTTTCGAGGCATATCATTTTATCAAACTCGGGCATTAGCACACCTTTCAAGGCACCATCATTGACACGTCTTTTGAGGCATAATTATTTTATCATATATATGGCATTGTCACTGGCACACAAATCACTTGGCATGGCAAAAATATTACTCAAAATCACATTTGACATCATGACATAAAAATTGGCAAATTCTAGCACCAACTTGGCAAACACCTGATAAACCTTGACAAATTCTGACACATTTTGGCAAAAATACTTGGCACCATTTAATACATTATGGTAAACTCGGAACCACTAGGTATCACTTGGCACCCATTTAAACCTGCATGTAATGCCGATGTGAGTATGGAAAGGCACCACTTAGCATTTAAAATTATCACGTCTTGCCAATACAAGCACAGAATAGCATTTAAACCCCCATGTTTTGTTGATGCGAGCATAGAAAGGCGCCACTTGGCATTTAAAATTCCCACGTCTTATCGATACGAGCATGGAATGGCATTTAAACCCCCATGTCTTGTCGATGCGAGCATGGAAAGGCACCACTTGGCATTTAAACCCCATGTATTGCTGATGTGAGCATGGAAAGGGCACCACTTGGCATTTTAAACCCCCACGTCTTCCTGATGCGAACATGGAAACAACATGAAATAAACCCCCATGTCTTGCCAATTCGAACATGGAAAAGAACTACTTGGCATTTTAACTCCCACATCTTGCCAATGCAAGCGTGGAAATGGCATCAAACAAACCCTCATGTCTTGCTGATGTGAGCATGGAATGACACCTAATAAACTCCGCATCTTGTCGATGCGAGAGTGGAATGGCATTCATTAAACCCCATGACTCGTCAATACGAGCAGAGGACGGCATCACCTGACATTTAAACACCTCCATGACTCGTTGATAAAGGCATGGGAAATCATCATTTGGCTCTTAATGAAACCATGACTCATCGGTACAAGCATGGAATGACATACAATAGCATACCCTTGCCTCGTCGAAATAGGCATAGAATGGCATACCTTGGCATCATAATGGCATCCCTCTAACCACACAGCAGTGTGCTTTATTATTTGGAATAGTTTTATCTAGAAAAAATTTGCAAGATTGGCACAAACCTGGAAAAGAATGGAAAGGAACTTGGCATAGGTACGACAAGGTGAGTACGACAGATACCGTCTGCTCTCGTCCCTTTACAATGCATGCTTGAATGAATGCTTGAGTTCTTGTTGCACACACTCCCTCACATATATTTTTGCACAACTGCCCCCGAACTACACTAGTCTAATTCCTTGCAATTAAGGATATGTAGGCAACTTGCGAGTTCGATCAATTGCATGAATGTATGGCACTGCCTTAAGCCTTAGGGTTAAGTCAATTGGGATGGTCTCGGGTCTTTGACATTCGTTTCTCATCACTCCATGATTGTTTGAGCTCTGTCAAAGAGGGGCAACTATAAACACCCTATTTTTACTAACCTTAAGATTTTGGGCGCGTACAAGCCTCCTGATGATGAAATGGTACTTACTTCATCCCAGAAATGTTTAAAGGTTATTTAGAGTTGCTATATAAACCTATTTTATCCAAAAATTAACTTTTATGAAAATGACCATTTTACCCCTGGACTCATTTTTAGCCAAAAAAACCAGTTTTTTAACCCCGAAAAGTCTGATTGTTCCTTGATTGATCGTATTTTTCAAAATTAGTGACCCGTTTTATTAAAAAAACATTGATCAAAATGCAATTCAGGCTTGCTTGTGTCATAAGCAAGCCAAAGGCATAGGATCACGTAGTTGTGCATGCATGCATAACGTGTACCAAGGCAAAGTGCGCGTGTGCACGTTAGAAATGAGTTCTCACGTTGTTTGTATGTAAACGCAATCATTGTGCGTGCGCACATGGTCAATACATGCGCACATTGAAGCATCGCAGAGTTATTTTTGGTAACTCAATTTTGGTGCATTTTTGGTAGGAACAGTGGAGGGGAAAGTGATGAAACCCTAGAAGGGTTCCAGAGGCTTCCCCCAACTCTATAAATAGACCCTCTCCCTCTCCCTTTGAAAGGGTTAAGGACTTGAAGCCTTTTTGTGCATTTTAAGAGCAAAATACACCCCCTCCTCCTCTCCTCCGGCCTTAGCTCTAAAAGTATCATATCCATAGCAACTCTAAACACTGAAGAACACTTAAGGATTGAAGAACTTCAACCTAAATTCAGATTCCAAGCCCGAGGCAAGTTTGCAAGCAAAGAACTCATTGTTTCGTTGTGTTATTCTCCGCATGCTCTTCGGTTCTTAAAAACCAGCAGGTAAACTACTTCTAATCTCTGTATTTCAATAGTCATTTTGCTTATTTTTAGTAGTCAATCCATGCTAGGTTGTTAGTCCATCTTAACATCATCTAGTCTTTTAGTTTTTCTTACTATCTTGGCTCTTCTTGCATGCTTTCTTTCTTTTAGTTATCATGTAGTTAGTTTACATTTATTCTTTTATTTGTTAGTTGTCTTCTTATGCATATTCATCATGTAGTAACCTCAAACTGGGTCTAGAACCATTCTTTGCATCTTTAGTTGCATGCTTTAGGTCATATTTATTTTATGTCTTGCATGTAAGATGCAGAAGTGGGCATCCGAGTAAGTGTCTGTCTTTCTTGGCACATGTGATGGTTGCATTGTCGTTTAAATAATGCAAGTTTCTATGCTTTTTGTATGCAAAATTGTGTGTTTTGTATGTTTTCTTGAATATTGTGTATTTTAGTTTATATTCAAACACATGGGTTATCGTTAAAGGTTTCGTAATTCCTCTTTTAAAATTGAGTGGCGACTCTATGTCAATAAGGCAAGTCGGTGTGGGACGCAATGCCTTAGACTCGAAAAAGGCACAAGGCCCACATATATTCAATGAATAATATGAGTGAATACAAGGCTCCCTTATATAAGAGAAGAAGAAGCTAAGTATAGAAACTCTATCTATGGTAATACACAATATGGTAATATAAATATATACAACTAACACCCCCCTCAAGCTCAAGGCGGTGATGCAGATATCAACTTAAGCTTGGAAAGTAAGGCGGAAAAGCATTCTAGAGGATGAGCCTTGGTGAAGATGTCGGTTGTTTGATCGGCGTAGATAATAAAGATAAGACGAACAGTGCCACTAGTAACATGTTTCCGTATCAAGTGACAATCAATCTCAATATGTTTGGTGCGATGATAGAAGACATCATTATGGGCAATCTGAATAGCACTCTGATTGTCACAATAAAAGTTAGGAGCAGCCAAATGAGAAACCCTCATATTAGAAAAAAGCCAATGAAGCCACACAAGCTCTTGAATCATGTCAGCAAGAGCACGATACTCAGCCTCAGTACTAGAATGAGAAATGAGAGTTTGCTTCTTACTATACCAGGTAATGAGAAAGTCACCTAAGAAGAAGCAGAATCATGTGGTAAAATCATGTAGTAGAACGGTGGTCAGTAGGATCCCCTACCCAATCTATATCAGAAAAAGCCTATAATTGTATAGAAGAGTCTACTAAGTAGTGAGGACCATGAAACATAGTTCCTTAGAGATAGCGCAAAATGCGAAACAAAGCATCATAGTGCAAAGAGCGTGGAGCAGCCATGAATTGACTAACAATGTAAATAACATAAGCAATATCTGGACGAGTAACCGTGAGAGAGACAAGATTGCCAATTAACCGTGAATAACCTAGTACTATCAAGAGGTGTGAGATAAGTTTAAGAATCAACTGGGGTAGGAGCAGTCTTGCAATCGGTAAGACCAGTATAAGCCAAGAGATTAGAGGTATACTTGGCCTCGATGAGAAAGTGACTAGAAGGATTATGAAAAATTTCCAAGCTAAGGAAGTAGCTAAGCAAACCCAGATCTTTCATCTCAAACTGGCTACTGAGAAACTACTTGAGCCTAGAGATACCCACTGCGTCATCTCCAGAGATGATCATATCATCCACATAGAGAAGAAGAATAATAATTCCACGCTCTGTCTTATGTATAAGCAAAGCAGAATCATAGGTACTAGAGGAGAATCCAAAGTCAAGAATTGTAGAACTGAACTTGGCAAACCAAACACGAGGAGCTTGTATCAAACCATACAAAGCACGATGAAGTTTGTAGACTCTAGTGAATGGAACTAAGAAAGTAGGAGGAGGCTGCATATAAACTTCCTTAGTGAGATCACCATTGAGAAAGGCATTCTTGAAATCCATATAACAAAGGCTCCAATGGCGAGCAGAAGCGACGACATGTAGGCTGCGAACTAAAGCAAGATGGGCAACATGAGCAAATGTTTCCTCAAAATCAATCCCATATTCTCGACTAAACCCCCAGGCAACAAGACGAGCTTTGTGACGTTTAATGGAACCATTAGAGTGGGTTTTGATCTTGTAAGCCCATTTGCAACTAGCAACACTCTTTCTAGGTAGAAGGTCTATATGCCAGGTATGAGTTTTAATTAAAGCCTGTGTAGTTCTTCAATCATAGCTTGCTGCTAAAGAGTTTAGAACAAACCTCTCAATAGGAAGTAGGTTCATGAGAAGAAAAAACAGTGAAACCAACAATGAAATCACGAAGAAGGACAAAAGGTTGTGTTGCACGAGTAGAATAACGAAGAGGTACCTCTAGTGTAGAAGATAATGTAGTGGAATCAAGGGATGCATGAGGCTCACTGTGAGAGAAAATGAAGACAAGACTACGAAGTGGAGCAGGAGCAGGAGCAGGAGTAGGAACAGGAGCAGGATCAGGCTCAGGATCAAGGAGTGGAGCAGCAATGCCAAGAGACGGAGTAGAATCCGCAGGATGGGCCGGAGTCATCATGTCGGAAGTAGTGTCTGTATCAAGCTCATTAAACAGAAGACAAGGATCGGTAAGGAATGATGTAGTGAGAGGAGTGGACAAACAAAATTTAGATATGGAGGAGAACATCTTGTGTTTCCAAAATACCACATGACGAGAGACATGAAGACGACAAGAAAGTGGATCCCAACAACGATAACCTTTATGTTCAATAACATACCCTAAGAAGCAATACAAACGGGCACAAGGTTTTAATTTGGTATGCTCATGTGGTTGAAAGAGAACAAAACAAGCACATCCAAACACACGAAGACCATTATAGGTAAGAGGTATGCCATACAGACTCTCATATAGGGTTTGATTGCTAATGGTAGGGGAATGGACACAGTTGATAGTATAGACGGTTGTAAGAGCAGCTTCTACCAAAAAACGTTCAAGACAAGAAGAGATTAAAAGAGCACATATAGTGTTTAGGATATGGCAATGTTTACGCTCAACACGACCATTTTGTTGGGAGGTACCAAGACAAGAATGGTGAGAAGGTGTACCATTTTGATAAAGGAATCCCAAAAAATGAGTTTCTTTGTATTCCTAGGCATTATCAGCACGAAACATTTTGATAGTGGAAGAAAATTGAATTTTGACCATGTGTGAAAAATCATACTATCGTCTCGTTTGGGAATAAGCTTTTTTAGTAATTTTTTGACTTTTTGGCTAAAATATGATGTAAAAAAACTAGTATGTTCAGGATATTTTTTTGTTTTTTATGAAAAGATATGCAAAAATTAGAAAGAAAAGAGAATCTTTGACGTTTTGGTATAAGTTGTTGGCTTTTTGATTTTTTTAGTGACTTTTTGGCTAAAATCACCACTTGCCAAACGAGGCCAATTGTAACTCAGAGCGAGATTTCATAAAAAATAACCAGGTAAAATGAGTGAAATCATCGACAAATATGACAAAGTATTTAGATCCCCCCATAGTGATATTAGGTGAAGGCCCCCAAACATCGGAGTGTATGAGATCAAAAGGTGCATGAGATATAGAGATACTAGTATTAAATGGTAAAGTAGGTTGTTTTGCAAGTTGACAAGATAGACAATCTATTTTATCATTTAGAACGCCTAATTGACCATTTGAAACTAGAGAGCGTAAACGATCAAAAGACACATGACCTAACTGAGAATGCCATAAAACAAGAGGGGAACTAGTAGTAACAGAAGCAATAGTCTCGACAGTGGAAGGACTGGAGGAAGGAATGCGAAGGTGGATGAGTTCGTACAGACGTCCATGTCTATGATCTATCCCGAGTGTTTGTCCCGTCTTCAGATCCTACACAACACAATCAGTTGGAGAAAATAGAATAGTGAAGCCATGATTACAAAGTTGACCAATAGAAATAAGATTAAGTGTAAGATTGAGGATCATAAGTGTGAGGGAGAGAGACATTAGAGGTAGAAATATGGCCTATTTGACTAACATGTATTTGAGAATCATCAGCAATGTGAATGATAGATAAATTACAAGGACATGTGGTCAAAGAAAACAGTGTAGGGTCAGAGGTCATATGGTTGCAACAAGCTAAATCAAAATACCATGAAGAGGTACCTAAAGCAACTGAGAGAGTAGTAGAGGGTGTACCAGAAGTAGAGAAAAACCTTGTTCACAATAGCTTCAATATCATGAATAGTGTAAGTGGAAGATAAGGCAAGTGCAATAATAGTAGAGGAAAACTGAGCCGAAGAATGATGCTAGCTGATAGAGGATCCAGAAAAGCCACAATATAGAGGAAAACTATCTGAATAATCCATGAAGTGATCAAAGTATTAGTCACAAAAAAGGTCCGGTGGTGTCAGAGTAAAATTGGGGGAAACAGAGTGTCCCAGTGAACCGAAACACCGAAAATAGTTGGATAACAGCTGAGTTGGCCCAGAAATAGCTAAAAAATGGACCTGTAGATGACCAGGTGTGAAATAAGCCAAAAATGATGTCAGCAATAGGTAAGGGTAATGTCAGCGTGCACTGCACACGTTAATAGAAGAGGCATACAACACACGGTAGCTACAGAGACGTGCACAGTGCATAATAACAGAAAAGACACGAGCACATGAAGCTGATGTCAATAATGATGTGCACAGGAGCACGGAGGCTGACATCAGATAGGGCTGACATCGAAAAGGTTAACTGTTGAAGCGACTAGATTGGAACAGCGCGGCGGAGTTAGCTAGAGTGGCTTCGCGGCTAGGACTGACGTTGCGCGTGATTGCTCGTTGGAGAGTGCAAGCAGAAGCGATAACAATTGACGCGTTGATGACAAAATCATCTTGTGAGCGTGCGTGGAGAACTTGCTAGTGATGAGGTTAGTGGTGTTGGAATCGTGAGAAGATTCTGATCATTTGATGATAAGGTCGAAAAAAATTTGGTCACCGTAACAATGCTTGAACAGAGGTGCTACAGTGCCACTATGTACGGGCAGTGAGCAAAGGAAAAAAAAGACTTAAGACTTAAAATCTGTGTTCTGATACCATATTATGATATTAGAGAGAGAGAGAGAGAGAGAGAGAGAGAGAAAAAAGAGAAAGAGAGAAAACTTTGTATTATATTCAATGAATAATATGAGTGAACACAAGGCTCCTTTATACAGGAGAAGAAGAAGCTAAGTATAGAAACTCTATCTATGGTAATGCACAATATGGTAATATAAATATATAAAGCTAGCAGTTTATATTGGAACCAAGCATTTCAGTGTCATCCATGGTGAAGATGATGAGTAATGTATTAGATAATAATGGTGAAGATGATGAGTGTTGGAAGATGATGAAGAAATACAATGTTTATATGTTTAAACCCTATAGGTGATGATGGTGTGTGAAAAGTATTTTGTGTTTTTAAATATGAAATCTTTGAATGGGTAGAATACACCCCATATTGTCCTTAATGGTCTTTTCATTTGAGGATATTATTAGAATATAAATTTAAGGGAAGTTCTATTTACACACCACTAATCCCCTCAGTACACACCATTAACAGATTAAGAGTAATTTTATTTATGCACCACTAATCCTCTCAATACATACCATTACGTAGTACGCACGCATAATAATTTTTAGGGTTTGAAAATATCTTAGTTCATACCTTAACTTTCCATTACTAGTCCTAAGGTAACACACTACCTATCTGTTTGAATACACACTATAATCCACACCCAAATATCTCCATTTTCAGAACACCAAAGACCTCCATCTTTAGAATTCCATAGATCTCCATCATTGGCGTTGAAGATCTCCATCGCCAGCGGAGGGTTTCATGTAGCTGGTACACTATCGTTGTTTCAAATCTCCATCATCGCTGTCGTTTTGTTGTTGGCTTGCCAGTGCATTGTCGTCGTTTCAAATCTCCATCTTCATCGTTGTTTCACTGTTATTTCACCAGTGCATTGTCGGTGTTGAAGATTTGTCATTCTCACCCTTGATTCACACATTTGATTCTCACCTTGATATGTTTTCCTATTTTCTTTTGATTTGGTTACTAATTCAAATTAAAATATTGAATTTTATATATATGAACATTTATAATTTGGTCAATCTTAATAATGTGAACAAAATTGTTTTGTTCGAATAAAAATGATCGAACATTGTGTAAAAGTTCAACTCTAATTATCCGAACATGTGACAAACAAAGTCATCTTCCCAATGGTTATACAAACGAGATAAACAAAAAATCAAAAAGCTAAAGTATTTTTTTTTTTTTAGAGGACCCAAAAAGAGGAATATTAAACTGATTGATTTATTGTTACATTATTCGAAATCAACAATCTTAGTGTCATCCATGGTGTGCAAATATTCAAAACCAATTGATTTTAATATGCTCCAATCTTAAATCTTCAAAACCAATTGATTTCAATATTCTTAAACCCTAAAACCAACTGATTTCATTGTTCTTAAATCCTAAATCTTCAAAACCAATTTATTTTGGATGTTTATGTGTATAGGTGATGATGTTGTCTGAAGAGTGTTTTGTGTTTTTTGTTTTTATGTATGAAATCTTTGAATAGATAGAATACACCCCCATATTGTCTTTAATGGTCTTTTCATTTGAGGATATTATTAGAATACAAATTTAATCTGTTAATGGTGTGTATTCTAACCATTCAAAGATTTCATATTGAAAAATACAAAATTAATACTCTTCACACACCATCATCACCTAGAGGGTTTAGGGTTTAAACATATAAACACTATATTTCTTCATTATCTTCCAACACACATCATCTTCACCATTATTATCTAATACACTACACTCATCATCTTCACCATGGATGACATTGAGATGGTTGGTTCCGATATAAACATTAAAAATGTTGATTTGAATATTGAAAAGGTTAGCTTATTACATAGCTTTTTAGTTTTTTATGTATCTCGTTCATATAATCATTGGGAAGACGAGTTTGTTCGCTATGTGTTCAGATAATCAGAGTTGAATTTTTGCACAATGTTCAATTATTTATATTTGAACAATATAATTTTGTTCAAATTATTAAGATTGACAAAATATTAATACATAACAAATTGAACATTTTCAGTTAGTTCGGTTAAAAGAAATTAAACTTTTATTCTTTGTTCAGATATAAATTTTTGAACACATAAATTAGTTCAACTCTATATTCGTGAAGAGGACTATTTTTTTTTTTTCAGGTTAAATTTTTTACAGAATTCTATACCCACCCAAAGTAGCAATGTTGAAATTGATTGTGTTGTTGATACACAAGTGAATTTGTTACTAAAGATGTACAATCATGTTTGAAAATTACAATAAATTGTGGTTCATTTTAATATTCTCTCTCTCTCTCTCTCTCTCTCTCTCTCTCTCTGTGTGGTGGAGGAGGAGACATGAGGGTTAGGTTACAATAGAGGTGGAGAGGAGATGAATCACGATGGTAAGGACAGGCAACAGTGTTGATCACGATGGCGAAGGTAGGGATTGGGATTGTTCGCAATGGCAGTGGGGGGAGTGGGGTTGTTCATTATAGGTTGGGAAGGGCATACTATGGTAGAAGGATGGACGACGGAGTTGGAAAGGAACAACAGGGCTGGAGAAGAGGGGTTAGTGGTGGCTGCAGCAGCGAGTGTTCGAGAAAAGGGGTTGATGGCATTGGCAGGAAGATAGGGAGGTTGTGGAGAGGGCAACGACCGAAGAGAAAGGGTGGCTGCTTGCTATCAGCTATCGGCGTTGGCCGTGGTTAGGGTTTTGGTGGAGGAGGAAGGGTAGTTTAGTATTATTTGAAAAATAGTGGTATGTATTGAGAAAAAAAATCAAAACTTTCAATTTGAGTGTAGTGTGAACTAAGCACAAAGGGAGGTGATGGTGTGTATTGAAATAATTAGTCGTGTGTAAATAGAATTTTCCATAAAAATTAAATTAAATTAAAGAGTGTACAAAAGTTAGAAGTATGGTGTAAGTAGCATTACCTTTTATTAAATCAAGGGAGAAACTTTTTTTTTTTTTTGTATCAAATTGAGAATTCATCAAATTTAAATTCGATAAAATTTAAAAAGATAAAGTATCGGTGATTATTTTTTTTCATCAAATTTGATGAAAAGGAAAATTTGGGATGAGAGGAGAATTTTTCTTAACTTGGAAACCAGTTAAGAACCTTGTGACTCTGGATGGTGTTGGTGCTCCTTCCCTTGTTCAACAACATTGGTAATCTTTCTCTTCCTCCTAACTGTGGTTAAGCCAACATTGGAAGGTTGCTGCAATAGTCGACATTGTATCATATCGAGTAATCGGGACTGCAAATGCTTGTTCATCTCCATCACATGTTTTCCCATTCTTGTGGCCCAAGCTTCACTCTCCAGCCTTGTTTCCATCATCATTTCCATAGCTGCAGTTGTCTCCCCAGTCTGTTCAATAACAATCACAACCGCAACCACAATCATGCCAAGCCATGAGAGAGAGAGAGAGAGAGAGAGAGAGAGAGTGAACCTCCAACTCAAGGATCTGTTGTTTCAATAAATCGGTGGTTCGAAATTCAGAGGCAATACAATGACCTTCATCCCTAGAAGAACTTGAAGGTAGGTAAGTAAGTACTCCTTCAGATGAGTTGGCTGGCTTAGGATACTTATCAAGCACAGAAACTCTGAACTGGTTAAAGGTTTTATGATTATGGTTCATCCTAGGAAACAGTGACAATTGTGGGATCACAACCAAATTAGTTATGAAACCTGCAAATAAATCAAAGAATGACTTTATTATTGATTCTTAATTTTTAGGTATAGATGAAACACATATAGATTCAATAGAAAAAAAAAAAAAAAAAAAAAGACTCATGTGCAGTTTCGTCATACAAAATGTAAAATTCCCCAACCTTGTTTCAACTTTGTATTTAAAATGTTGGAACATATAAATCCCGTCATACAAAATGTAAAATTCCCCAACCTTGTTTCAACTTTGTATTTAAAATGTTGGAACATATAAATCCCATCAAAATGAACGTATATGTCATCCTGTTAAGCAAACCTTAGGGCCCATTTGATTATGTTTTCATTTTATTTTTTCTGTTTTTATTTTTAGAAAACATAGAAAATTAGCAATACGAATCTAGAAACCTCCAAAAATTAGAGTTAAAAACTATAGGAGTGAACATTGGATGGTATTAAATTCCCCTAACCCAACTACAAAATTAATTTTTACAAAAAAAAAAAAAAAGAATTCCACTTGCCTTTTAGGTGGTTGAATCTTCGAATGATTACACAATTGACAACATCCCAAAGGCAGGCAGTGCAATCTTCAGATGCAGAGACCAAGCCCAATCCGCAACATGTCAACGCAGTTATAGATCCACTGCATCAACAAAGATTGGTCAGTTCTCAGTTTTTGTTTGTGTTCACATTAACAACAAATGTACACAAATTTTTGAACTAGGTATAGAGACTAGAGAGGATCATTATAGAACACTCATTGCCACCCTTTTATGTATGTGAAATTTTGAGTGTGTAAAGTTACATCCACAAAATTATATTAAACCACATAGTGAAAAAGCCAACTAGCTGAGCTATTGCAACTTTTAATGTGTGCAAGTTAGAGATTAATGCAAACTTATGATAACTCTTTTTATTTATTTATTTATTGAACTTATGATAACTTTGACGTACATTTTTACATGAAAATCTATTCAAGAATATATGCATCGCGTAAAATAGGACCGTTTGATTTTCTATAAAGTAACAACATCATTAGTCTATAAAAATCACAAGAAAAGTTTTAAACTGTTAAAGTTGGTTTGGATTCTCATGTCACGCTCACTAATTCTGGGTCACCACTGCCCTCAATGAGTTGGGGTCAAGCTATGGCTCAAGTCCATCTTACAGGAGTGACCGTGGATCCCCCATGTCTGCGGGCCCATGTCTCACTTAATAGATAAGGGCTCCTATGTTCATACCCAGGGATGGTTGCCACACGCTGGTTGTCCCTTTCTACACTTTTTTACAATCTTTTACGGAGTAACCAAAAAGAGGAAGGAAAAAAAAAAAAGTTTAAATTCAACAATTTCACTAACTCTTTCTACATCTAAATAGAGTATTTTTCTATAAAGCATTTTGAGAGTTCCAAACCCAAGATTTTACTGACTTGCAACAAAGACTACGGATATAGAACTAGCCACATAAAACAATCCTAGCCATACATATCAGATGGTGAGACCTATCATAAGAAAATACAATTTACTCAAATTGCTCCACTTATATGTTATGTCTATATAGTCAATTCTATTGTCTTTAGACTTATTGTACTGACTTGTGTCCCATTAGCAAGGTTGGCTCATCCTCTAAAACAATTGAAGTATCTTCCACCACTCCAAAATCAAGTGTATTCAAGAAAATCATTCCATTTGTGCTACCAGAAAATAACTTCTTGTCTGTTGGATCAACAACTATTGCAGTAATTGGTAGCGGAAAAGCTCGAGTTTGTAAAAGTCTTCCAGTAACCAGGTCCCATACCTACAATACGAAAATAAGTCATTTCAAGTGGCAAAAATACTCATGCTAGGAAGATATTATTTTGAAACATTTAACGTAATTAAGTAACCTTGCATGTGCCATCGAGGGAGCTTGATAAAAAAATTGAACTTGACCCACTTGATGCAGTTAATAGGCCCGTTATAGAGGATGAATGCTCTAATGAAAAATTTAGTATTAAAGGCACAGTCCAACAATCTGTCTCGTCTACCAAACTTCCACCAAAGAATGTGATTACAAAATTAGTTATTTATTTTTCCTGAACAATAAAACTAAACGACATTCAAATATGAACATTCAATTGTTGAAGAAAGGAAGATTCACTTTTTTTACCCGATCATAGGCCAAATAATGATCATGCCATCTTCTGAACCAGAAATAAGGAATGAATCATCGCTAGAAAATGTCAAGCAAGTCACTGATTTATGATGTGCACACCAAGTCCTGACCAATCTCCCATTTGAAATCTACAAATTACCATGGCACTCAATATTTGGAAATAATGACTACAAATAATATGTACGAATTAAGCTAATGGCCCACAAAGACAACTATTTAGTAATTTTTTTATATTGTGATAAAAAAAATTGATCTTTGCATATGGGGCTACAAAAAGAGTTTGTTAACCTCCCAAACATAAGCATTTCCAGAAGGGGCTCCACCAACAATATATGTGCCATCCTTTGTGCATGTTATTGGTCCAATGGACTCCATTGGGTAGCTCCGGACCGGTGCTTGAGGCTGAATATCAATACGTCATACAAAGAAGTAAATTGAGTTTCACAACAAAAATCTGGAATGATGTTTAATAGAACAAAATATTATTAGATCATAAACCCCAATTTACAAAGTTGACTTCCTTAATTCAATCCCAAAAAAAAAAAAATTCTTGATTAGTTTGTTTTCTTTATTGTTTTGCAAAATATGTCAAATTCAAGTGATTGTAACCAATGATCGCTATGATTGATGAATTTTAAAAGTAATTACTAATAGCATCATTACTTTTGTCCATTTAATCATATGCTATTCGCAACGGTAAAGAGAATATTATTACAAACCAAAAATAGAGCAAAACTAAAGAATCCAGCTAATGGCTAATCAATGATAAAGAGCTTATTTTTATCAATACTTGGACTGGACTTTCTCATTAATATAACAATGAGATTTATTTTTATCAATACTTGGAATGGACTTTTTAAACCATCACATCATGTTTTGGATGAGAAGAAAGAAGAAAATCAACAAGGGACACAAGGAGGAAAATCAGCAAGAACATGAAACACTTGTTATCGATTTCAACACATTTTTCACTGATTTCAAAATACTTTTTAGCTTTTTCACTTATTTTCAAAACAATATTCACCCCAATCTCGATGCAAACCAGTGTCCCAAGGTAAAAGTTAGCATTATCCAGACAGAAATTGACACAAATATAAACACCAATTGCATTTCCTAAATATATAGAGACCATCATTACTCACAAACTAACCTATAGAAAGGGCTTCTATAGACCAATCAGCTATATATTACTTCTAGCTAGGATTCAAAAACCTACATGATTCAACTTAAAAGAAACATCAACAAATAGAACATTTAACTTGTAACAAAACACATATACAAATTCATATGTAGGCAATTCAAAGTACTCAATTCCCAACTTACCCCATACCAATGGCATGGCTAGAAATTTGATTCAATGATGTCATTAAGCTATTTGCCTTCGATATCATTATTTCATATTATTAGTTCTACAAAAAATTTTCAAATAACCTTTCACATAATATACTACAATAGAAATATCAAATCATATATTTGCAATAATATCATTGCATACATAATTTGAATTTGTTGAATTTCATCAAATGAACTGAGAGAGTTAGAAAAAAAGACAAAGTAAGACTTCATTTGAAGAAAAAAAAATCATAAACACTTAACAATCTCATGCTTAAAAATAAGATAACTCTACGAGAGAGAGAGAGAGAGAGAGAGAGAGAGAGAGAGAGAGAGAGAGAGAGAGAGAGAGAGAACTCTTAACTAAATTTTACTTTAAAAAAAATTAAAATACAAACAAAATTTTTATACAAAATGATGACGTATTATTTCCCCATCATTTGCATTTACAACGCTCACAATTGTCCTCATAATTTTTATAAATATCATTAACCCATCATTTTGGATATATTTTCTATTTAAATTGTCTATTTTCAAAATCATTTTGACACAATCATATTTACTTTTTAACAATTTTACTGATGCTAATTTATGAAAACCTGTCAATAAAATTGCATAATACTAGTAACCATTTCCTTTTTAATTTTTTGTTTATATTTACAAAAAATTTAAAAACTATCATATAAACTTGTTTGATAAGTTTATGAGTTTATAAACAGGTCTCTCAAATTAAAAATTAAGCTAGAAATTATAAACTGAAAAAATGTGTTTACAAAAGTTTAAAAACAAAAGAAAAACGCAGAAGGAACATGGAAGCAATGTGAAAGGAAGACGGATGCACATGGTCAGTAATTCAAACTATGGGAGTAGCATTCACGAATGAGTTTTTTGTTTTAAATATTTTGTTCAAACCAAACATATTTTTAGTTTTTATTTTTCTAGAAATAAACAAAAGTTAGTTTACAAATTTTTTATAAACATAAACGAACATAAATATTATCAAACGGCATCTATATAATCTTTAAAAAAAATAAAAACTTTAGTGGGCTTAATTAAACCCACTAAATTATTATATGTAGGATAAACTACCAATAGGTCCTAATAGTTGAACTTAATTCCCATCAAGTCCTATTGAAAATAAATCCACTTAAAATTGTCGTTAAAAATAATTTTTTTGTGACAATTTTTTATATATATCGCTAAAAATTGACAATTAGTGACTTTTTTGTCATGATTTTTATAAATTGTCGCTAAAACTTACAATTAGTGACTTTTTTATGACAAATTTTTCCCATAGGACCTATTAGATAATAAGTTCACTTATTAGGACCTACACGTAAGTACCCCTATGTATAACTCTGTCCACAACTAACACCAATCTGATCAAGTAATGAAAATGATTACTTATTTAAAAGCTCATGAATGAAGGAAGACAAATTAGATACCAACCCAAATAAAGTTTTTCCTCCCAAGTGAAGTCGGCTATTTTGCAGATTTAAAAAATAAATAAATAAATAAGCATACTCTAGTCCGAGCTCATGGGAAATCTTGATAAAAACTAGAACTCTCAATGCACAAAACTCCTGCTAAAATACGGTGAGTTCCATTTTAGGAGAGATTGTTTATTATTTGACTCAAACCCACTAAAGTTGCACGCATGCTAAATTGAGAATGAAACTTACACATTTGAGTGGTGAATTAAAATTTTCCATATGCCCCTTTAATTAGAATGGAGTGCCAGTGATTCACATTCAATAATGTGGATCACTGGCCTATATATATACAAAAATACTATGAATTCTCTCTTATTAACTCATAATTTATCTCGTATGGTGAAAATTAAATTGATGAAATGTAAGATCTATGTATAAAATGAATTTGAACCATTAATTTATTTTTTTGAATAAATTTTGGATTTTTGTAGTGTTGTTTATATATGTATATATAATCCTAGTGCAACAATTCACAGAGGGCAGAGACACAGGATTTGAAAGAGATCTTGAGATTGAGCTAGAGGGTATTATTAAGATTAATTACCTTATTGAAGGGCCAAATAAAGATGACCCCACCAGCAACTGAGCCCTGCCTGTGTATCTGAGAAGCCACAAGACACTGGTTTGCCAAGCAGATGAGTCCATGAGGAGGTGAAGCACTGGTTGGTATGTGAAGGAGATTTTCCCCACTCTCTATGTCCCATATTGTTATTCCTATCCCCAAGCTCTTGTCACTGCACACTACCAATGCCTCCTTACCAATTCCACCCATCTCTCTCTCTCTCTCTCTCTCTCTCTCTCTCTCTCAAGCAACTTTTTCTTTTCTCTCTCTAGACAAAGACAAAACAGTTTTGAAGCTGCAAGCATGCAAAGCACTATGTAACATTGCCAAATTGGCAAATGTGGTTGAAAATTTTGGCACATTATATGGCAGATCACTAGCTATTAATGCAGCTCTCCTACATGTGTTTGCCATGCAGTGCTGCCGCCTATTCCAGCAGGACATATCATTGTAACCGTTGTGATGATAAAGTCATCCTGAAAACAACTTTATAAACAACTTTATCATCATTGTAACCGTTGTGATGATAAAGCCCTAAAATTTCAAATCACATTTTCAAATTTGAAATAGTGTGAAGTTTTTATTATTTTTTATAATTTATATTCAATTGAGATCTTATTTGATAGAATTTTTAAAAATATGAACCTTATCAAAAATAGATATGTATATCGAAAATAGCGGAATTTTAAAGTTTGAAACATAAAAAAGAAGAGGAAATTACACGTTAATTACAAATTCATCAAAAAATTTATAATTTTATTTTTTTTTAATATTTGTAAAGCTTATTACTAATCTGAAAATATTTTTTCAAACTCCCACTAATGTGAAATTACCCCCAAAAAATAATAGCTACCATATAAGTATGTAAACTATTTTTGTTAAATTTGTGCTTGCACAAAATAAGGATATATTATGGAACTTTATCAATTAAAAATATAATAATAGAACTTAATGAAATACAAGTGCATGCAAAAAAACAAAAAATCCTTGAATAAATTTACTTAATTACCTTTTATTTACCAAGAAATTACTCTACTAAACTTGATCTCTTTTTTGGTACAGCCAAATTTCTCTCTTTTTTACACCCAATCAAAATCGATCCATGGAAGTGTAGGGCAGCAATCACAACCTCAAAAAATTTAAAAATATCAAATACTATATTAACAATTAATAAGATAAATACAAAATCTTAAAAGTTCACAATCAATTATAATTATAAAGACTTGTAAATTTAAAAGAAAAATAATTAATTCAGATTTATCAAATATTAATGTCCAATTTTGTTAACTTGACACAACAGATCAATGTGAACTATGCATATTTATAAAAGGATGTCAAACTGTAGCTCGACTTTTTCATTCCCTCTCTCGGAAGACAAATAAGCCCTACAGCATCGGTCTCCCGCAGTTATGAATCTGATCTCACAAGTGCAATGTGAAATAGATATAAATACCAAAGAGTCCCAATCCTGCAAATCTTTTAGAAAATCAATTTTGAATCAAAAATGCCAAAAATAGACTGCTTTGCCAGATACAGAGTCGCCACCTAAATATTTTTTGAGAAATTTAGGAAACCCATGACTCGTGCAAAAGGTCACGTGTCTGTCATCACCAAGATTGTCTCGGCTCAGGAAGTTAGGTACGAGAGGGGAAGGTCATGAATTGAGCACCGCCGCTCGCCCGATCGAAGATCGGCCTCTACTGATCATGATATGAATCTTATTTACATTATATGCTCTTATTTTGATTTGTTAGGCTAGCATTACTATGTGATGTGCACACACACAAGTATAGACTAAATTGCAAGAATTGGAACATTTCGATTCATGTTTGTTTTTTAAAAGAGTTTTGAATATGTATCACTTGAAAAAGTGATCACATATAAACATTTGCTCAAATTATTCCAATTCAAGCAATTAGCCTTTATCCACAAGCATTCAGGCAATTTATCACTTAAGCATTTAGCCTCATGATAAGCATGCTAGACATGGCAACAATCACACACATGCGATATGCTAAAGTGAGTAATGGCTCACCTAGTACTCCAAGCCAAAAAGATGAAAGAGTTAGAACAATCCATAATCCTAACTATGCAATATGACTAATGCAACACATGCGATATGCAATCTAAATAAGCTCGGCTACTAGCATAGCATATGAATCAATTAAACAGCATGCGGTCTAAGCACGTATTTAAAGAAGTATTAAACTAACAATGCAGTTAGAATGATGAACCAAGCATCGGTGCATGCAATACAAGTGGATACAAGGCATGAGAGATGCTAAACAAAACATAATGCCCTAAACTAAACAACATAAGCAGGTAAATAAAAGGGAGAAAGACGTGGGGTTGGAAGAACGTTATTACAACATTGCACCCTCACGTAGGAGGGTCCGAATAAACAAATTAGCTAACTAATTAAGTAACTATTACAAACCCAAATGAATAATTTAGCTAAACTACTTAACTAATTATTACAAAAAAATAAAAATGAACTAATTATTTACATGAATACAACATGAAAATGGTGCTAAGCTAGCTATTCTAATTACTCCGCCTCAGGAAACGAGAAATGCTCATGCATGCACGAACTTTCCACCCAAAAAAGCCACTATTTCTGCTACCTAATGCCTCTGTTACATAGTAGAACACTTGCACTGATTTCCACCTCAGAACCTGTTGGAAAAAGTGATTTTTGCTGACTTTAATTAAATATTAAAGTGTGGTGACTTTAATTAAATATTAAAGTGAGTCCCAACATTTTATTGTGTTAGGTCCAAGTGAGCCAAAAACCATTGGGTTTTGAATAAGAAATTGTCAAGAAATTGCCTCATGATGTTAGATTCATGAATAGGATTTTAAAGAGTATTTAAATCCTTTTTCTTGACTAAAGGGTGTGAATCCTTTAGGCATCCAAACTTTCATATTTTTGGAAAGGGGCTATAGATGCTTGGTGTTTTAATGACCAGCCTTAAAGGCTGGAGGCTCTTCTTCTCTTCCCTTTACATGTATAAATTGAGACCCTCCTATCAAGTTTCAATATAGAAATTTTTTGCTTCCATTTTACAAGTCAGTTTGCCAGAAAGCTCCTACATTGAGAGAGTGCTGCCACGGTTCTTGTTCGCTAAGCTAGACAAAAAGTGCTTCTGTCGTAGCTGGTTTTGACCGTCGTATCCTGGGAGACAGACGCCAGGATTCCTCAAGCACTCGACCCGTGAGGCGGCGAAATCTGTTTAAGGAAACTGTTTCCGTGCAGGCTTCGATTTCGTCTCTTTACCCTTTTATTGTTTTGTGTATTTCTGTTGAAATTTAATTGTAATTATCAGCATATGTTCTTGGTATATAATTTGATTTCTTCATAAATCTATTTATTTAATTTCACAATTTGAACAACAGAACCAACTCTGTTCTTCTTCAAAAGTACACTGCTGGATTTCGCACTGGTGGCCGGCAGATGGCCTGCCGTCCACTGATGGTGGCCTGCCGGCCATCAATAGTATCCTGCCGGCCACTCATGACTGGACTTTCTTGTTACAACAGAGAGCAAACAGAGCAAGAACAGGGTATTCTCAAGGGTTTGTTTACACAATTCATCCCTCCTTATCATTTGAATAGCTCAAAGGAGTAGCAAGTTTGATTCACAACCACCAATGAATGCAATTTCATTGCATGATGACTTATGAACTAAGTGTGCAATTTCAATTAATGTAACAAAATAAGACTCTCAAAACCACCTCCCTATCATGAATGATCAAAGGGGGTAGTTGACATTGAATCTTAAACCGTTTTCATCACTAATGAGTATGAAGCGATTCAAGACTCAAGGGTTCAATTAACGTCCGATTGAACCCAAATCAAATTATTATCTTGCACCTTTTTATTCACCGATTTTATTATTCCATAATTACCTCTCAATTCTTTAATCAATTAAGTTCACAAGTGAATTTAAGTCCTATAATGGAAAGAGGGCTCAAACCAAGTGTTGCTTTGGACATGAAAGAGACATCATACCGTTGGTAATGAACCCCCAAAGGGATTAAACCATTAAACATGACACCTCAATCTCATGCTTAAACAAACAAATAATTTGAAACCACTTTCAAAGCAAAGAAAAAGCCAAGAAAGAAGGGAGGTTGAAGAGATAATTAAAGGTGAGAACAAGTAAGAAAAGCACTAAATAAATGCAATCAACTCAAATAAGGTGGTGTCTAAGGCCTAAAACACCAAACTTATGAGGACAATTACACTACAAGCATGCGATACAAGGCTCAAATGCAATGAACACTTAAAAATAGTGCTAAAACAGTGCTAAATAAGTCCTAAAACATGCTGGAATTAAGACAAAAATAGCTAGAATAATAAGCTAAAACATAGAGCTATGTAAGCTAGTGAACAAGATACAAAGAGGGGAGACTAACCCCTCTAATTTTGGACTTCAAAAAGTATTTTTAGCCATTGAAATAATTTTGAAATTCAATTTTTAAAAGCTCAAAAAAAGGTGACAACAAGGTAGGAAATACAAGGGTAAAGGCCTTGGAAGCTAGGTAGAAGGAATGGTGAGCCACCCCTTCATCCTTATTAGCCTTAAACCACAAGTTTCAGTCCAAAATTTCAGAGTTTAGACAGTCTAAAAATAGCTCAAAAATAGTACAAAAATGTGATGGAATGAAGACAAAAGTAGCTAAAACAATAAGTTAAAACATAGAGCAATTTAAACTAGTAAACAAGCCAAAGGATGGGTGACTAACCCCTCCATTTTGGGACTTCAAAAACCACTTTTTTAGCCTTCGAAAACCTCTAAAAATCAGTAGTAAAAAGCTCTAAAAAAAATTAATGAAGAGATGGGAAACACAAGTGTAAAGGCTTAGAGAACAAGGTTCAAAGAAGGGTGATTAACCCCTGTACCTTTAATAGCCTTAAACCACAAGCTTCAGCCCATAAAAACAGTTGAAAAAAAAAAACAGTTCAAAATCAACAAGAAAAGATAGAAAAGAAGTAGTGCAAAGGAGCTAGTAATTATACCTCATGAAGAGGAATAACACTTTTGTTCACAAACCAACAAGTTCTCACTCTCAAGGGCTGAAATTTTGACTCCAATAATCTCAGCAAGGAGAGCTCCAACATTGGTTTAGGAAGTGTTTAGGTAAGGTGTGTGTGTTGCAAGATAAAGATAGAGAGAGAATTTCAAGAATTGGAAATTTTGGAATTTTTTTCAATCTTAAACCATGAGGAAAGGCCTGCTATATATAGAAAAATAGTCCCTCAGGTTGAAAATATCATGCCTGGAACAACTGGAGCTTTTGGGGGACAGCTGGCCAAAAATATCTGTGTTTTTCACCAGTGGCAGGCAAGCCAGAAGTGTGAATTGCCAGCCACGAAAATCTGCTTTCAGGTCCAACTTCAAACGGGCATGTCTCCTTCATCCGGACTCGGTTTTAGGTCATTCTTGAGTCTAAATTGAAGCCCCAGAAGTTTATTTTCCAATGGTTACAACCTCAAATCTAAATTCTATATGCAAAGAGATATGCCTATTTTAGTGAAGGTTGCTCATTTCTAGCCTAACCGAATTAATGTCTAACTTGAAACAATCATATCTCCAAACTCGACTTTAGGAGATTCTTGCGTCTAAATTGAAGCGCCGAAAGTCCAATTTCCAATGGTAGTGGCCTCACAACTAAAGTCTAAGTATATAAATAGATAGGCCTGATTTAGTGAAGGTTGCTCAGTTCTCCCATAACGGTTTGATACTCAACTTCTTCCCCAACTAGTTTTCTTCCCTCTCCTCCAATTTTCTTCAACTCCAAACCTATAAATAAGAGGTTTTAAAGATTTTTCAAAGAGTTCACATCTTTTCCATTTATTTTCACTTTATCCTTGCTCGGTTTACCAAAAAATGCAACTTTTAAACGAAATGCGAGCCTCAGAACATCGTAGAAACATTTGAAAAAATATTTTGAAAGAGAGGGTTTTAAGGTCTAAAATAGTTTTGGTCAAAAATGGAGTGTAAGGTTGGGATTTAGAAGCTCTTCTTGCTGAAGAAATCGAACGTTTGTACATCACAACTGTCATCATCGAGTGATCAACTTGAGGCTAGTAAGTCTTAAGGGCAGTCAAAAATGGGCTGTATACACAAACCATCTGTATACTATGATATCAAATCATGCTAGTGGGATAGTTTTATTTCCACACGCCATTTACTCTATAGGCGTTGGCTTCCTTATTATTGACAACACAACTACTTGCTGACGCTCAATTAGTAGCTCTGGCACGTCACTTTTCAAAGTAAATGACCAACTTAGCTCGTGTATGAAAGGAATATGATCCAATCCTCATTTCCATTGTTCAAACCCGAAGAGGCTTGACGAGACACAATCAATGATAATTATAAAGATTTGCAAATTTAAAAATAATTTTTAATTCAAATTTATCAAATATTAATCTCCAATTTTGTTAACTTGACGCAATGGATCAATGTGAACTTCACATATTTATGAAAGGATATCAAACCATCTATGCGCGTCCTATCAAACCAAGTTAGTAGGGTGACTCTATTTGCACGTACCATTTACTCTTTGTATACTTAATGAATAAATTTTATGTTACAATTTTACCACTAAATAAAATTACTAATATAGACATAAATATACATATCCTACTCCAAATTTAAATTTTCTCAATAGACATCCTTATGTTAGACTTATTTATTTTGATGATTTATTTAATTATGCTTTAATTTATTTGAAAGAGAAAAATAGAATCCAAAATTTATTTTGATGATTTATTTAATTATATTTTAATCAAAATTTATTTTGATGATTTATTTGAAAGAGAAAAATAGAATCAAAATTTATTTTGTCTCATTATTTCTCACCTAAACTTTTATCCTAAATGTTATTAGAATGTGTTTAATATTTGATTAAATCAAGAGTTCAAACAGTCCAAAACAAATGTTCAAACAACCTAGCACAGCAGCAGGCCAAAAGGTTCAAAAGGTTCAAGTGGAAGATATCCAAATTAGTAATGATGGAAATACAACGGCTATAAACGGCTATAAAGGTTCAAAAGGCCAAAAGGTTCAAGTGAAAGATATTCAAATTTGTAATGATGGAGTGGAAGATATTCAAATTGGTAATGATGGAAGTACAACGGCTATAAATTCAAATGACTACAACGGCTATAAACGGCTATAAATTCAAATGAATACAACGGCTATAAACGGTTATAATTTTCATTATATATACCAAAGCCTCTAATGTAAACAAGTTACAAAAAACCTGAAAATATTCTTTGATCTATAATCACTCACATCTATTTCAAAAATTATACACTGAGCCTTATAGCTTTAAGTCCATCTTTCCTGTGTGAGATTTAGAGAAAAATCAAAGCTTCATTTTATATATCTATCTTTGAGAGATATTTATTGTACGCTTTCTTTGGAAGCAAAAATACCATTTCGTCTTGTAAAAGTGTTGCAAACACTGTATTCTTGAAATCTTGAGAGTGATTGTGAATCACCTAAAATTTGCAAAGGTTTGGGCTTATGAAGTCTGTGTAAAATCCGTAAAGGATTGCTCCATTTGTAAAGAGGTTGCTAGCACCCCTGTGAAACTAGAAGATAGTGAAAAATCTCAAGTGAAGCTTGAAGAGTAAACGTAGGCCGAGTTGAAACCGAACCACTATAAATTTGTTTGCATCTCTCTCCCTTATCTCTTTATTTTATTTTAAATTGTCATAGCTATATTTCACATTTTTACTGTGCTAAAATCATTAACTGACATAGTTGTTAAGACACTTGTTTTAATTATATTTATCTATTGTGCTAGTCATAATTTTTATTAGGGTATTATTAATTTTAATTGTAAAAACCTAATTCACCCCCCCCCCCTCTTAGGTTGTCTTTTGGGTAAAATTGGTATCAGAGCCTGGGGCTCTTGTTTAGATTTAACAATCTTGAGTTTTTGATCCATAGCAACCATGTATTCTACTTACTCTGCTGTAGGACAAGCTAGCAATAAGCCACCTCTCTTTGATGGTAGTAATTATATTCATTGGAAAGAAAAAATGACTTTGTATCTTCAAGCTACCAATTATGCTCTGTGGCTCATCATCACTAAAGGTCCTAAAATCCCTACCAAGGTAATAGACTATATCAGTGTGCCTAAACTTGAGGATGAATTTGAAGAGCGTGATTATAAACTCCTTCAAGCTAATGCTAAAGCCAAGCTTATTCTTGTGTGTGGACTAGATGCAAACGAGTACAATAGAATTTTTGGGTGTATTACTGCTAAAGAGATTTGGGATAAACTTAAAATCACCTATGAAGGAACTAGCCAAATAAAAGAGTCTCGGATTGACATGCTTATTCATAATTATGAACTCTTTACTATGGAATTATTTGAATCTATTTCTGAGATGTTTTATAAATTTACCAATATTATTAATGCTCTAAAATCTCTTGGTAAATCTTATAGTAATGATGAGCTTGTAAGAAAAATATTTAGGTCTTTGCTAAATGAATGGGAAGCCAAGGTTACAGCTATCCAAGAAGCAAAAGACCTAACAAAATTAGGCATTGAAGAACTCATAGGCTCACTCATGGCTCATGAACTTTCAATGGTGGATGGCAGCAAAAAGGAAGCCATTTGGGGGGGAAATGATGGAGTAGCCAACCTGTGTCTCATGGCTCTTGGAGAAGAAGAATCCACTCAAGATGAGGTAATTTCTAATTATATAGAACATGAAAGTGCTTTCAATGAATTACATGACATATTTAGAAACGTTTGTGTTAAGAATTCTAAATTAAATAAATTAGTTACTTCTCTTTCAAACGATGTGGGTGTTTTAAAAATAGAACATGCTACTTTGAAAAATCACTTTACGTCTGTTGCCAATGAGAAAAACATTTTGAAAAACAATGTTGAGGATTTAAACAAAACCCTTGAAAATTTTGTAAAAGGAAAAGAAAACCTCAACAAGCTTCTTGGAAATAAAAGATGTGTTTTTGACAAAGTAGGCATTGGTTTTGATCCTCCTGAACCTTTTATGAGATTAAATGTTTTTTAGACTAATCCCTATGGACCCAAGAAAGTATAGGTACCAAGAAAGAAATCAAGATATTTTGTAGGTGGAATCTCAAAGAACACCAAGGACTTCGAGAGGAAATGCACAACAAGAGTGTTCAATCTAAAGAGCAAAATCAGCTCTTACAAGAAGAAGAATGATGAAATGAAAATCACCAAGATAAACAATAGAGGTAATGTATGAGTGAAGATTCCAAAGAGGTAAATGAAGGTATAACTCTTAACACAACTTTAAGCTTAAAGTTCTATATTCTTTAAGCTATAATTTGTGTACAATAGGTTGTGTCTAATCATTGCTTCCATGTAACCTAATTGTACTAAGTTTGCTAAGTCATGTTCTGCTAGTTTCTTTCAAACATTCATTGAACTCAAAAATGAGAATTATATTATTTTGATGAATGCTTATTAGAATATGAATGATTCATGTATTCATTAACATTTTATATCATGTCATCCATTACTATGAAAAAGAAATAAGAAGTGATAATTTTTTTTTTTTTGTGAGCATACTTTTTATATCTTATATATGACTTCATACTAATATGTTAATTCTTTTTTGAGTCATATCTTTGTAGAATCAATTTTGATGTCATAGCATGTTTTTGAGATGTATACTATCTATATTTAGAATTCTACACTTGTGATCTCAAGAATATGCTCAATATGAAAATTTAATGCTTATATGCTTTACATTGGGATATTTGAATGAGTTGTGAAATTCCTTGATTATGATCCATCAACAATATCTAAATGAAAAGAAGTATCATACGTTTGTAGAGACATTGTATCTATCCTATTGAATATCTTTTGCATATGGATTATATTGGCATATATCTCATGAAATGCTTTTGATTGATAAATTGTTAAATTAATTGTTTATAACATTCATGTTGTGTTCCATATTGAGTAAAATGTTTTATCACACTTGAGCATGTGGATTGAATTGATGAAAATGCCTCTTGATAATGTTATGTGATTAAATGAGATTGTTGCATCATTTCTTAATAAAACAAAGAGCATAAAACTATTTTCTTATGCATATTATGCTATGCGTTACAACTTGAAAATTCTGAAAAATAGCGTTCCAAACTCTTATTTGATCATTGAATTATTTTTCACCTTTTTAGTTTGTGATAAGAAGTGATTTGTGTTGTATTTTTATTGAGTAATAGTGATTGTTCTATGAATTCTATATTTACACAAAATAGAAAAGGGTAGCACTAACTTAGGGGGAGAAATCATTTATGCTAACATACTTGTTAAACCTTTTTGAGATGAACTCCTCATGAAAGAAAATTGAAGATTGAAAAGCTTCCATCTCTTATACCTAAGATATGCCTCATATACTCCCTTAAGCTTTTGAGGTAAAAAAATCTCTCTTATATCCCTTGAGCTAATACTGTTATTACTTTGATATGAAAAAGATTGATTATGCTTCATATGATTTGCAATGCATACTCTTTGATGATGCTCTTACCTAAAAATCATGTCTATGCTTAAATGTGTGGTACATATTGAAATTCATAATTTTTCTTGGCATATGGATTGCTATACCTTGAACATGCTTCATTTTTTTTTTTTTTTGAATTACATTAGCTCCATGAGATTATATTGAGTTTAACCTATTATGAGCAATATTTGATGTTCTACATAATGCTTGAGCTAGGATTGTTAAATCTTCTAGATTGCATATTAGTATCCTTGGTAGATTGTATGTTGGTATCATTTTGGCATCCTATTTGATATTATTGACGAAAACACTTCAGTTATGAGCTTTCATTTATCATATCTCCTATTGATTTTGCCAAATGAAACAAGGGGAAAAACTTAAACTTGATTATTTTTTAAAATCTCCTCAGTTTCTATTCTGTTTTTGATATCAAACTTATGGGCTTGCACCTTCACATGTTACTATTTTTTTTGCCCATTATTGTCAAATGGTATGAGCTTCAATTGTATGATCATTATGTGCTATCATTTTTTTTGGTATCATAGAGCTACCTTGATATGGACAATTATTTGTGCTATAATGCGACTTACATTCTTTTATCCTATATGTTGTACCATACTCCCTCCTTGTGCTTGATTTTGTTGAAAATGTTATCGGGGGAGAAAAAGAGACTTAATTGTTTTGGTATCTCTGATTATTTTGGTATCTCTATGCTTTTGGTATCTTAATTCTTACAACATGACCTTTGAGCTGATTAGTTGTTGATAATGTAAGAGGAAGATCGTTTTCCGCAAGGAAGAGTGACTTGAACTTTATTTCCATATTTATGCTCTTGCTTGGCAACCTTGTTTGATCTATGCACTGTTATGTCTATTATAGTCTTGAAATTGGTATTGTAACGCCCTCAAAATAAGCCCATAACATCATACAGTCAAGTTACAAGAAAAAGATATTATATTACAATCATCAGAATATTCTTACGAAATGTATTACACGTTGACAACAAAAGTAACTGCCCTATAGGCTTACAAATTTTCAAGACAACACTTAGTTACAAAGTGAGAGTACTAACTCAAATACATATTAAGCCCTTGGCTTGAATTTACATGAAATACATCCAAAGGAAACAAAACAACAAATAGTCTGTCTGCCTCTAGCCTCCCAAGCTATGTTCTTGGATGTGGCATACCGTCGGTACCTGAAAATGAAGTCCCATATAGGGTGAGCCACAGCCCAGTAGAAATATACTAAACCAACTATAAACAATGACTAAAATAATAACATTCAATAGATGGTCCACACTTATATTCCAACTTATGTCATATTACAGTTTCATGACAATCATGCCCATGCTATATTTCACCTTCCATTCCTTATTCGTCATCAAGTTTGAAGACAAGGCTCAGAGTCTGGCCAAATAAAATTTTGAGATTATAACTCATCAGTAAAATACCTTCAAAATTCATTATGGACACATATTTTGGTGCTGTATCAATAACACATATAACCACTTTCATACCTCACAAATGATAATGATATACATTTTAGTGCTATATCAAATCATACAAACACTTCTATACTTCACAAATGATAATGATATACATTTTAGTGCTATATCAAATCATACAAGCACTTCTATACTTCACAAATGATACACATTTTAGTGTTGTATCAATATCAAACAAATCCGGTTTAGAGGTCCATCCCCTATCTTCCAATAAACCGTGGAGTACATCACCCATCTCCTCCCACACAATACAATGTATATAAGCAATTATCATATACAAATTTAATCAATCAAGACAAGTGATATACATTTTAGTGCTACGTCAATGTCAAACAAAACACATCTATAATTCACAAATGATACACATTGTAGTGCTGTATCAATCTCAAACAAATCCGGTTTAGTGGTCCATCCCACATCTTCCAATAAATCGTGGAGTACATCCCTCATCTCCTCCACACAATACAATGTATATAAACAATTATCATATACAAGTTCAATCAATCAATACAAAATTTGATGTATTATACCAACCACCGCATTCGATAACATACCCAATTGATTAGTTATAGTTTGCCTAATCATCATGCATTGTCTACAACAATCAAGACTATCCTCCACCGATAGCCCAAAGCAGTTATTTCTATACAGAAAATAAATGCACCAAATGGATAAAGTATCAACATTTTATCTAGGTGAGCGATAAATTAATCCAACAACACCCTTTGATCCCGTACCTTTCCAATTTGAATACTTCCTATTCAATTTCTCATTTTCCTAAATTAATTATACAAATTAATTTATCAAAACAGATAGGGCTTTTTCCCATATTTACAACACCAACTCTAAGGTTCCGTTTTCCATCAATAATCCAACACCAAGTCCATCTTCCAATGTATTACCTACATAAAGGTTTATATGTTTGAAACCCCATCTTTTGAAAATTACCTAAAGACCCCGAAACCTTCTCAAAATTTCCCAACAACCCCCAACATATCAAAATGCCAAAATTTAAAGACAAAGCTCATAAGATGGAGTAGGATATCTCTACCTCGAAGTTAGAGCTCAAACGGTGGAGAGGACCAAACTCAAAGTGCTTCAAACTCCAAATTTTCCGAATCAAAACGTAGCCCTCGACGATCAACACACTTTTTGTAAAGGCCAAAGGGTAGGAGAACACTCTAACTAGATCAATCCTAAGAGAGAAGAGAGAAAGTAGTGAGAGAAGCTCTCAACAATGGCTTTTCGAAAAAGTAAGAGAGAGAGTGGAAGTTAAAAAGTGATTCAAAATAGCCTATCTGTCAACTGATATACGACACCCCCGCTCGAGCGTAGAACATGACACTCGAGTGTCTAGCACAAAAATTGGACCCGTTCGAGCGCAAAAAGGCCCGCTCGAGCTCCAAGACACAAAAACAAAACACATCCGCTCGAGCGTGAAAACCAGTCCGCTCGAGCGTGGATTCTCCCCTCCTAGTATTTTCTCAGACAGTGAACATCCGCTCGAGCGCCAAAAGGGCTTGCTCGAGCGCGACCCACTCGAGCGTAGGGAAACCCGCTCGAGCGTGAAAAACAAGCCTGCAGTACTTTTGCAGAGGCACGAAATGCTGGAAGTATGGAATCTCCGCTCGAGCGCACAAGGACCCGCTCGAGCGAACCACTCAAAAACTAGGCAACAAGAATTTGAACTGAGGCTCAACCCACCTCTTCGAAACACGCTCAACACATCCTAAAGCTCAGACATAAGGAATTAAAGGATGACAACAAGACATACAACCACCAACTCCACGGAACCTAAGTCCGGAACACTGTATATAAAGGGGACAAACCCGGGATCGCTATAACCTCCCCCCCTTAAAGAATTTCGTCCCCGAAATTAAGAAAACAAAACAATTACAAGGTCAACCGACCACAAAATACTCAACACCCAAGCACTTAGGGAGGAAACTATTCTCTCAACAAATTTGTAGCTAACTTTCACAAAAGAAAGGACTAACTAAGGAAATACGTTCCACAGACAACACTCAGGCATAAAAGACCTCAACAAAACCAAACTCTTCCCAAGATAAATCACCAAAACACCCGACTAGCGCTCCCAGCTAAGTCACTTCTCAACAATTATAATTCCAAATAAAACAACCAACGCATGCTCAAACATCCACAAATAGATCCGGATAGTTCTCTCGGACCTGAAATTCACTTACCCAAGTGGTTTTCTCCAACCCCGTTATGTTTCCACGACACCTCATTTAATGGAAGGATCCCGTCCTCCAAGACCTGATAACAATGATAATAATAAGCCACACGCAACCACTACAGTGCTCTGAGATATCCACTACATCTCGACTACCGACAATACTCAAACCAGTATTTAGTGCATACTACCCCAACATAGGAAATATGAAATCATTTGTACACAAGGCTTCCAATCGACTTTCACAAAACAGGAATGCAAGACGAAGCAAGGGTAAGGAACAGCATTACAGCCCATTTACACCCTAAAATTTCAAGGTCTGACCAAAAACACACAACATGTAATCAGCAACTCAGGCTAGGTCAAATCTAACTTCTCACAAAATATTCCATTCAGGTTAAAGAATCTGTTTTATTTGCTCCGTTTGTTTCAAAGTACTCGATTTTTTTTTTTCAAAGGTATTCAAACTTACACCGTCACCATTTAAACACGTCATTTACAACTGGCCACAGCCGAACTCAAAGATTCTCCTCAAATTATTTTTCGAAAACAAGGATCGCAAACTCATATTTCGATTCAAAATCATTTTAGTTTACGAAGAGTTCTCAGTGTCCCTCAAGCGAATCATAACGTAACCAACCCACAAAACCCACCATACTCACAGTGATGATGCAATCCCCAAAAAAAACAGTACTTTCATGATAGGGACTCCTAAACGTTTGAAGCTCCCAACAACACAGCAACATAAAGGATAACTTTGCACACCCCCGTGCCTTACAACGCATAAACAAGGACCGAACGGGTCAAAACGACTTTAATAGAGTGCCTCACTCACTCTACACAACCTTACTTCCTCACTTGTACTATCACAATTCAAATTGGATGACGGACACTTATATCAAAGTGACCCAGCTTTACCAAACCTCAAACCACGCGATTCCATCAGTAACCACATTATAGCCTCGCCAAGGCATTTGCCTGGGATTCCCTAAGAGTGATCCCCTTCTACACATCATCTACTAACAACACACGAACCACGCACTATCACACACCGCACTATGCAAAACTTCCTCATTTAGAGATTTTACTCACCACCTCTACTGAACTCGAAGTAACAGAATTTGCATACCCCTTGCCTCATACCGAGTTAACTGACAAGGTTTGCTACACCACGACATTTAACACTACCAAGTAACCGTTCGTACCAAACACCAGCAAACATAACATCTTTATCCGCAAACACCATACCATTGTGACTCCATCCACGGGTCACACCCTAACCACGGGCTATACGCCCAATCAACCCCTCCGATAGCATCTCCTGACCTAACCAGTGCTAAGGTACAAACCTATCGCATTCGATCATAATAAAGGAGCCCTAAAACTTAGGAGACACCCATATACTACTACCCGAGATATAGCACCAGCTGCTCACAACACACCACTTTCCAATGGCAACAACCACAACCTTATATGGGGACTAACACTCCCTCAATCGAAACGACCAATCAATACAAATGTAGGTTCGGCAACGTTACCTACCACGAAGGTACAAGTCTATTCCTAACAAGATTATGCACTATGTCCCCGTAAAATATCATGTTAAATACATACTACATCTAGTATTAGTCGCACACTTCACATCCCCTTGAGGAGTTCTCGCGACAGTAGATCAACATCACTTTCACGCACATAGGATCAATTAGATAGCACTAATGAAATTCCAAACACCCGGCAAGTATAACTGTTCTCGCCCCTTAGTAATCCTGATTAAGGTACGCATCCCTCAGTAATCCTTCCAAATTTGAAAACATGGCTCATTAGCCCTGATTTTTCCCAAACCAATCACACGCATACAAATGCATTATTACCAAAAATTTTATGGTCTCATAACAACTTATACATTTGTAAAACTTTTAGAGCCACAATATGCTCTAATCTGCCCATTTCAAGAAAATAGATAAGCACAGGCACACATAACTATATATATATATAGAACACAAACAACCTTGATGTTCCAACGATTCCAAAACACATTGGTTACATAACAGAACCCAATGATTACAAAATGATAATTCACCAATTACAAAACGGATTAGTCAAAACAAAGCCACCCCATCGGTATTACCACCACTATCGTCCCTTACTGGACCGCTAAGATTGGTCATCCCCAACCCAAGATATCCTATGAGCTTACAAGCCACGGACAAGAATTACAGATGTGCCCCAACTGACCACACTTGGAACAACTGCGAACTTCCCCAACTGGGGCTTGGGAACTCAACTCTCCTGAGGCCCTCGAAATCTGGCCCGATTGTCCCCCAAAAACGATATTGCCCCTGTCCAGTCAAATAAGGCTGGACCCAACTAGGTTGTAAAACTCCCAAAGAAGCCCCTGGCTGAGTACAGAAACGTTTGATATGACCCGGCTGATTACACACCCAACAAGTAAACGGCTCCTGAGCACGAGACTGGTTCAAAGTCTGAGCTGATGGAGACCCCAACAACTGCTTCCTCACTGAACACTCGATCGACCCAAAACCTGACTGGCTAGATGATTCTGGTGGGGCAGTTACTGGTCGAACTGCCAACCCTGCCCTCTTTCTCTGTGGGCAAGTTGGGGACTTGTGGCCCAGCTGACCACATTTGAAACAAGAGACAACCTCACGTTCACCCTTTCCCAAACCTAGGCTCGGCACTGGAAAAATAGAGCCAGACCGAGCTCTCTAAAATTGTTGTGGATTAAAACCCTTCTGCCTCTTAAAAGGGCTACCAACACTCTGAGTTACAAGAGTCGCCGAAATGGCCTCCTCCCTATTTTGGCCCATAGCTAGCACTGTTGCCTCCACATGAGTCGCAGCCTCAACAAGCACACTATAACTCCTATGCCAAGATCCAGCAATCCTTTCTCGGATGTCGTCACACAGCCTACTCTCAAACTCTGAACAACGCAATTCCTCCGTCTCCACCAATTCTGGAGCAAACCTCGACAGGTTAGCAAACCATCTTTCAAACCGTACCAAAGGTGTAGTACCTTGGCGTAACTCCACAAACTGTTTCCGTAACTCTTCCCGAGCGGAAGGAGGGAAATCATAACTCCCTCGTCTAGGCATCCTAGTAAAAGTAACAAAGGTATTAGTACAACAACAAGGTTACTGAAACTATCTCACTAGCGTCCTAACACAATGGACGACTGTAATTCATTCCACGTAAGCACATAAACACATAAGCACTTACGAATTTCATTTCCGGATAATGATAGTTCCAAGGCATTACTAGAGTTCCGGTTAGAAACAGCATTGATCAAGTGCTTTTCCAACAAGACTCACAGAAACCCAAGGATCCAATCACCATCCCGGAAGCTAAATCCCATACCCAAGTAGTCACATAAACATGTTATCAAGTAAGCACATAACATTACATCTAAGTCTCTAACAAGCGAGACAAACACATTGTGATACTAATCACTTCCCACGTACCCAAAGTATTCGAACCCGTTACGCTCTGATACCAAGTTGTAACGCCCTCAAAATAAGCTCATAACATCATACAGTCAAGTTACAGGAAAAAGATATTATATTACAATAATCAGAGTATTCTTACGAAATGTATTACACGTTGACAACAAAAGTAACTGCCCTATAGGCTTACAAATTTTCAAGTCAACACTTAGTTACAAAGTGAGAGTACTAACTCAAATACATATTAAGCCCTTGGCTTGAATTTACATGAAATACATCCAAAAGAAACAAAACAACAAATAGTCTGTCTGCCTTTAGCCTCCCAAGCTATGTTCTTGGAGGTGGCATACCGTCGGTACCTGAAAATGAAGTCCCATATAGGGTGAGCCACAACCCAATAGAAATATACTAAATCAACTATAAACAATGACTAAAGTAATAACATTCAATAGATGGTCCACACTTATATTCCAACTTATGTCATATTACAGTTTCATGACAATCATGCCCATGTTATATTTCACCTTCCATTCCTTATTCGTCATCAAGTTCGAAGACAAGGCTCAGAGTCTGGCCAAATAAAATTTTGAGATTATAACTCATCACTAAAATACCTTCAAAATTCATTATGGACACACATTTTGGTGCTGTATCAATAACACATATAACCACTTTCATACTTCACAAATGATAATGATATAAATTTTAGTGCTATATCAAATCATACAAACACTTCTATACTTCACAAATGATAGTGATATACATTTTAGTGCTATATCAAATCATACAAGCACTTCTATACTTCACAAATGATAATGATACACATTTTAGTGCTGTATCAACCTCAAACAAATCCGGTTTAGAGGTCCATCCCCCATCTTCCAATAAACCGTGGAGTACATCACCCATCTCCTCCCACACAATACAATGTATATAAGCAATTATCATATACAAATTTAATCAATCAAGACAAGTGATATACATTTTAGTGCTACGTCAATGTCAAACAAAACACTTCTATAATTCACAAATGATACACATTGTAGTGCTATATCAATCTCAAACAAATCCGGTTTAGAGGTCCATCCCCCATCTTCCAATAAACCGTGGAGTACATCACCCATCTCCTCCCACATAATACAATGTATATAAGCAATTATCATATACAAATTTAATCAATCAAGACAAGTGATATACATTTTAGTGCTACGTCAATGTCAAACAAAATACTTCTATAATTCACAAATGATACACATTGTAGTGCTGTATCAATCTCAAACAAATCCGGTTTAGAGGTCCATCCCACATCTTCCAATAAACCGTGGAGTACATCCCCCATCTCCTCCCACACAATACAATGTATATAAACAATTATCATATACAAGTTCAATCAATCAATACAAAATTTGATGTATTATACCAACCGCCGCATTCGATAACATACCCAATTGATTAGTTATAGTTTGCCTAATCATCATGCATTGTCTACAACAATCAAGACTATCCTCCACCGATAGCCCAAAAACAGTTATTTCTAAACAGAAAATAAATGCACCAAATGGATAAAGTATCAACATTTTATCTAGGTGAGCGATAAATTAATCCAACAACACCCTTTGATCCCGTACCTTTCCAATTTGAATACTTCCTATTCAATTTCTCATTTTCCTAAATTAATTATACAAATTAATTTATCAAAACAGATAGGGCTTTTTCCCATATTTACAACACCAACTCTAAGGTTCCGTTTTCCATCAATAATCCAACAACAAGTCCATCTTCCAATGTATTACCTACATAAAGGTTTATATGTTTGAAACCTCATCTTTTGAAAATTACCTAAAGACCCCAAAACCTTCTCAAAATTTCCCAACAACCCCCAACATATCAAAATGCCAAAATTTAAAGACAAAGCTCATAAGATGGAGTAGGATATCCCTACCTCAAAGTTAGAGCTCAAACGGTGGAGAGGACCAAACTCAAAGTGCTCCAAACTCCAAATTTTTTGGATCAAAACGTAGCCCTCGACGTTCAACACCCTTTTTGTAAAGGCCAAAGGGTAGGAGAACACTCTAACTAGATCAATCCTAAGAGAGAAGGGAGAAAGTAGTGAGAGAAGCTCTCAACAATGGCTTTTCGGAAAAGTAAGAGAGAGAGTGGAAGTTGAAAAGTGATTCAAAATAGCCTAGCTGTCAACTGATATACGACACCCCCGCTCGAGCGTAGAACATGACGCTCGAGTGTCTAGCATAAAAATTGAACCCGCTCGAGCGTAAGAAGGCCCGCTCGAGCTCCAAGACACAAAAACAAAACACATCCGCTCGAGCGCGAAAACCAGTCCACTAGAGCGTAGATTCTCCCCTCCTAGTATTTTCTCAGACAGTGAACATCCGCTCGAGTGCCAAAAGGGCCCGCTCGAGCGCGACCCGCTCAAGCGTAAGGAAACCCGCTCGAGCGTGAAAAACAAGCCTGCAGTACTTTTGCAGAGGCACGAAATGCTGGAAGTATGGAATCTCCGCTCAAGCGCACAAGGACCCGCTCGAGCGGACCACTCAAAAACTGGGCAACAAGAATTTGAACTGAGGCTCAACCCACCTCTTCAAAACACGCTCAACACATCCTAAAGCTCAGACATAAGGAATTAAAGGATGACAACAAGACATACAACCACCAACTCCACAGAACCTAAGTCCGGAACACTGTATATAAAGGGGACAAACCCGGGATCGCTATAGGTATGCTCTTGCTAAGAAATTGAGAATTAGATCATGCTCAAATGCTTCTCATATACTCATTAACAATTTGGTCTCTCATTATTATTTTTTGTTTGGACTTAATTTTCTTATTTTTTTTTCTACTTTTTAAATTCCATTTTTCAGTACTTAAATATAAAAACAAAAACAAATCAAAATACAAATATTTACATAAAAAAAAAAAACACCCTTCATTTTTTTCCCAGCCATACGCCGATCAACATACACATATTTACATAAAAAAAAAAAAAAAAAACCTTCATTTTTTTTTACGGCCATACGCCGACCTTACTTACTCGCCTCTTCCACCGCTCTCTTCTTCTTTTTATCACCTTGGGTGACCCTTGACGTCCCTGCCCCGTGCTTTCGTCAAAAGCGACGACTTCCAGCTGACTATCAAAGGCCAAGAACGACGTTGCTCTAAATCGGGCCATGGCAATGGTCTTCCGTTTAAGCTCTTTATTTTCGGCCTTCAGTGTGCCTATTTCTGCTCGCGCATCCTTGTACATGCGCTGAAGCAGAGAGAGTTGGGTGTTGACCTAATGGAGCTCACTCGTCCTGTTCTGCAATCGGTGAGCCAATTTTGTGACTGCAATCACCGTCTCCATACAGGATGTCAGTTTGAAATGATTGGCTTCAATGTTTGATTAAGCTGCCATGATTTGCTCAATTGACATCATAGGAAGGTTAGGCAGAGGAATGACAAGAAGAGTAGGAGGAGGGGCACTCGGTCCAACAGAGCTGACATGATCGTTCAAGTCCGGAAACAAAGTGAGGGGACGGGATGAGGAAGCCATGGATTAGAGGTGAGAGGTGTCAAAGAAATGAGTTGCAAAGAAATAGAAGCGAACAGACTGTGGTTTGGCCTCCTCCGTTCAGTTTCTTTGTCTCTCGATGAGAAAGAAGAAACAGAAGAGAGTGGTGAAGAAGAGATAGAAGAGAATTGTGAAGAAGAAAATGGAAGAGTGTGTGATTAAGAAGAAGACAAAGGAGATGACGACAAGAAGGAGGGAGAGCCGAGGCAGCTGATTGACTGATTGACCTGTTTTGCTTTTGTCAGTCTGCTGGATGCAAAAGCGAGAACGCGTGCCCGACGCGATTTTCGACGAACAAAAAAGAGACGCGGGCGAATCATATATATATATATATATGTATATATGTATATATCTGTTTTGATTATCTATTTTTTTATTCCATTTATCACTATCATTTTCCTCATCCTCCTCCTCCAGATTGTGACCCATGATTTTCTTTTGATAATGTCATAGGAGAAGAAAACTTATGATATTATGATGTTATGTATTATGGTATTATTTTCAAATTATGGTATTATTTTCAAACTAATCTGATGTTATCTTAGTCTCATGTTATGTCTCTAATTAAAGCTTATTTATTACACATGTGCTAACCTATGTATTTAGAAATGAATTCAGAGAGCATAACTTGATGGGGAGCTTTTCTTACTCCCAAATCAAATCAAAATATCATTGTGTGCCATTATCAAAAATGGGGAGATTGTTAGACTTATTTATTTTGATGATTTATTTAATTATGTTTTAATTTATTTGAAAGAGAAAAATAGAATCCAAAATTTATTTTGATGATTTATTTGAAAGAGAAAAATAGAATCAAATTTTATTTTGTCCCATTATTTCTCACCTAAACATTTATCCTGAATGTTGTTAGAATGTATTTAATATTTGATTAAATCAAGAGTTCAAACAGTCCAAAACAAATGTTCAAAAAGCCTAGCACAGTAGCAGGCCAAAAGGTTCAAAAGGTTCAAGTGGAAGATATTCAAATTAGTAATGATGGAAATACAACGACTATAAAGGTTCAAAAGACCAAAAGGTTCAAGTGGAAGATATTTAAATTTGTAATGATGGAGTGGAAGATATTCAAATTGGTAATGATGGAAGTACAACGGCTATAAATTCAAATGACTACAACGGCTATAAACGGCTATAAATTCAAATGAATACAACGGCTATAAACGGCTATAATTTTCATTATATATACCAAAGCCTCTAATGTAAACAAGTTACAAAAAATCTAAAAATATTCTTTGATCTATAATCACTCACATCTATTTCAAAAATTATACACTGAGCCTTATAGCTTTAAGTCCATCTTTCCTGTGTGAGATTTAGAGAAAAATCAAAGCTTCATTTTATATATCTATCTTTGAGAGATATTTATTGTAACCTTTCTTTGAAAGCAAAAATACCATTTCATCTTGTAAAAGTGTTGCAAACATTGTATTCTTGAAATCTTGAGAGTGATTGTGAATCACCTAAAATTTGCAAAGGTTTGGGCTTGTGAAGTCTGTGTAAAATCCGTAGAGGATTGCTCCATTTGTAAAGAGGTTCCTAGCACCCCTGTGAAGCTAGAAGATAGTGAAAAATCTCAAGTGAAGCTTGAGGAGTGGACGTAGGCCGAGTTGAAGCCGAACTACTATAAATTTGTTTGCCTCTCTCTCTCCCTTATCTCTTTATTTTATTTTAAATTGCCATAGCTATATTTCACATTTTTTCTGTGCTAAAATCATTAACTGACATAGTTGTTAAGACACTTGTTTTAATTATTTTTATTTCATTAATTATATTTATCCGTTGTGCTAGTCATAATTTTTATTAAGGTATTATTAATTTTAATTGTAAAAATCTAATTCAACCCCCCTCTTAGGTTGTCTTTTGGGTAACACTTTAGAATTAAAAAATTCATACCACACATCCATTATAACTGTAACATTAAACACATTAAACCCTAGTTCTATTCTCCATTGTTTCTCACTCAACTTTTCAAAGTTCAAATCTATCAAAACCTTTCATCTTTCAAATCTATTGTCACCCAAACCTCTCATTAGTTTAGTATTTGAGTTCTTCATGATTGTTATGGAAGATATGAAAATGAAAATTCAGATTTTGAGAAAAACATTGTTCACAACAAAACTCACAATAAAAATGTAAGACTATGTTTGGACAAGCTTCTAAAACCTTATTCCACCCCTTCCCCTAAACCTTCTGTTTGGATAAAGAGGTCAGAAATTAATTCCACCACAGTTTTCAAAACACACTTCTGTTTCACGTTTGGCAACAGTTTGCAAGCCAAAACTCTCCTATGTTCGTCTTCTCCATTTTAAAAGTTCACGTGCCAAAGAAAAGCAAAGCTGATGCTTCACGGGTGAACTATAGCTCTGAAATTACTTCCTCCTCTCTTTGAACGAATCTCTGACCTTTAAATCCAAACAATGCCTGCAAACCGACTCTCCCCCACCCATAAATTGGCATCGACGAGCTCCCACAAATCAAGTGACGGTCAGTTTGTGTGTTGTGTTCGATTCACCGTCCGAGCAATGAAACAATGACAATGAAAAGGTGTAGTGTTCATAAATTTCTGTACAGAAATATATATGGGTCTGCAACTAATTGATTATATGCTTACTTTCGAAATGTGTCTGTTGTAGGTCAAAGTTGTGAAGCCTTTTTTCGAATCAGAGGACGACCGAAGCAACGTAGATCAATTAGCCGTACTCACTTCGTCACCGATGACAATTATTCAACTCCTGCTCCTATGGTATGTATGTCCTTCAGTCGATTTGTTGTGGAATAGCTGAGAAGTGTAATGGGTTAGCTCTGATCTGGGCAAAAATTGGCTAAGCCGATCATCCACCAGGACTTCTGGTCGGTCGACTGCCACTTGTTTTCCTTCAGCTGCTTCTTGTTCTGCTTTTGGTTTCTTCTTCTGTTTTCTTACAAGAATGTTTAAATTGCGATTTCTCAGCACTCTTGAAGTTTTGTTGTCATTAATCATCAATTATCATATTTAAATTTCTATTTTCCAGCACAGTTTTGTAGTGATTAATCTTTATTTATCATATTTCATATGATTTTCTTGCCTTTTTAGTGGTGATCAGGTTCAATGGAAACAAATGATATTTTAAGAGTTATGGAGAAGTTGCAGAAGGTGTTCTAGTTTTCAATTTCTTGCCTAGGCTTAGTTTAATATAAATTCTGTGTTAGATGGATACCAACAATTCAGATGATAATCAAGACACAAAAATGTGAAGCTCCAGAATCGAGTTATGGCTTATTAACATGTTGAGAGATGAGGTGCAAAAAAACCAATCAAAAGACCGTAGTACCATCTCGGCACCGAGGCATTAGACCCATTTTGCAACAGAGTTGCAAAATATGTGTGGGTTCCGATACATACCAAAACAGGTCAGACGAAAATATCAGCGACTCAAAACTGATTACTTAACTTTCAAGCAGCTTCAGGCACAGACTGGTCTTGGATTGGATCTGATTGTAGGCATGGTTATTGCACCTGATGAATTTTGGGATTAGGTATCGTATTAACCTGTTCCCTATTCCTTACATTTATTTGTAAAATGTTGTCACACGTACCCTATGCTTATGTTCATATTTTCTAATTGGAGGTAGGCATCAAAAAATGTAAAGAAATTCAGGACTAAAGAATTTGAGTATTTCCACGAAATGGCCGACATTGTTGAACACTACTGTGCGACAGGGGCCTTGGCTCGTGCATCCACACAAGGGGCCCCTAACTCCGATAAAGAGGACGATATGCTTAACAAATTTTGGTCACCTGGAACTAGAGGTAGCAATGGGGCTGATGCCATTCCTGTTGATTTGTGTGGAGATGAGTACATGGAAACAAGGTAAGGGCAAAAGTAAGAGGAGGGGCCATAGCCAGAGTGACAGTGGTCATTCTAAAAAGTCACGGTCAAGTGGCTTTGATGATGTTTGCGCGGCTTTCACTGTCTATGTATCAGCAAAGACGAAACAGTCCCATGCACGATCAATAGACACAGCGGCTATAAGCGTAGGTGGTAATGACTATTCCCTTGATGCATGTCAAGATGCCCTACTTCAACTAGGAGACATACCACTAGTGCAGTATGTTAAGGCATTGACACTATTCAAAGATAAAGATTGGCGGAGGTTTTTTTTGCGCACTCCTGCGCATATGCGCCTATCAATGATCCTAGCTTTGTAGTGAACTGTGAAGCTGTGTCTTTAGTGGGGTTTGCGGTTTTCTCAATGGTTGTAAAACATGCTTTTATGATTAGTCTTTTTTTTCTTTTTCTTTTTCTTTTTCTTTTTCATTCATGTCTTCTTATGTTTTTTTCCTTTTTAATTCATGTTTATGTTTTCTACTTCTGTCATCCTCTTGTTAGGAGAAGAACACTGCATCTAATGACTCATCTCCCATTTATTTCTATCCAGGTTCTATTTATACCTATTTGGTTTTTTCAATGTTTTCTACTTCTGTCCTATTTATTTCCCATTCAAATTTCTACCTATCTTGTTTTCTGTATCAGCATGTTAAACAAGAGGAACAAATGTTAACATGTATACATTGAATGTATATTTCAATTAAAATCAATACTTAAATGTCTAAGGCCAACTAATTAATTATAGAGGCTAATTTCATATTCATCAATAATGACATTACTTATCCTCTTTGTAATAAGTCAGAATAATTGTGCTTCTATTGTTATGTAACCAAAACATAATGTCACATCATACACAAAGCAATGCAACGGTAAGCTCATCAGAGAAGGATGAGGTTATGGAAGATTTTATGGACTTCTTGGTGATTGCTTCTATGAATGAACATATCAATGCGTCAACCACAAGACGACCGCAGCGAACTTGTCCATTCAAAGGTGATGATTACATCTTCAGTTTATTAAGTGGCCACCCTAAAATAATTATGGACATCATGGGAATGGATGTCCTAACCTTCATTTCATTGAAAGACATATTACTTCAAAATGGCCTTGTCAATGTTGAAAAGATGCATATCAGTGTGGAGGTATAGCTTGCCATTTTCTTATATACATGCGCACAAAATGACCGATAAAGGCTACTAACTGATAGATTTCAGCACTCCACTGAAACGATTTGTCGGCACATTAAAATCATTATGCGGGCCCTATGCAAGCTTGTATCAACGGTTATCAAACCACAGAACCAATCAAAAATACCTTCAAAAATTTTCAATGATAGGAGGTTTTACCCTTGGTTTAAGGTATGACTAAATTTTTTACCAGCAAATTTGCAATGCCGGTAACGAATAAATTTGATTGTTATTTTTCCAAAGTCAAATCTATGTTTGAGACGCGTTTGACGGAAAACTTCTAATATGATGTAGGATTGTGTCGGTGCTATCGATGGCACATTGGTGGATGCGTGGGTCCCTGCCTCAAGACAGAACACATTCCGTGGTCGCAAAGCCACAGTACCATAAAATGTAGCCATATCTTGCGACTTCGACATGTTGTTCACATTTATCAATTCTGGATGGGAAGGTAGCACCCACGACAATGCAATTTTAGTTGATTCACTTACAAGAGTTGATGTATATTTCCCATACCCACCTCATGGTCATTGTTACAAAATAAGATACTATATTTTGCTTGTACGATTTTTGTGTACATTATTTGACGGCGCGTTACAAACATTATTCACATGTAGGATATTATTATTTAGTGGACAGGTTCACTGATATGCTAGGATTTCTTGCCCCATTTCGTTCACAATGCTATCATTTGCAAGAGTTCTATAGCAGTCGTTATTCTGGACCCAAGGAATTGTTTAACCACCGACATTTATCATTACGGAATGTCATAGAAAGAACATTTTGGGTACTGAAGAAACGCTTTCCAATATTGCAGTCCATGCCTAATTACAAGTCAACACGACAAGGACCCCTCGTCATTGCATGTTGTGTAGTGCCCAATTGGATCCGTTTGCATGCAGTTATGGACCCATTCTTCATGGAAGTTGATAATGAAATGGCAGCTGAAGCGGCTGCAGACGAGTTTGATGGAGGCCAAGTTGAGTATGTGGACTTGTCACAACATGAGTTGACATACCAATCAAATTTGAGGGACGCAATTGCAAATGCTATGTGGATAAATCATGTTAGTCATGGGTAGATATATGATGTCAACAAATAATGTGAAGATTTGTTTGTTATGAGTTGTATGTATATATTATTTATGTTATTTGTAATGTGTAAACTACAATTGGTCAAATGTGTCGCCAACCAAATTTTGTAATGAGTGTTTTTTGACAAATACTTCTCCATTTTTGAAGAGTTCCTAATGCAAAAATTGACTAAAGTTGGAGATGCATAAAACATTTATTACTGTAAACATTAAATTCATTTATAGTAAAAAATTGTGAAATTTTTTGATTAATTTTGACATTTTCAGTAAATTATTTGGATGTTTTCAAAAAAAAAAAAAACTTTTTGAATACATCTACCCCGGATTGGAAAAAAATATCTAACATAAACTACTAATGAGTTTAATAGTTAAAATTAATTCAAATTAAATTTCATTGAAAATAAATTTTCATAAAATTATAGTTAAAAATAATTTTTTGTGACGATTTTTTGCATATGTCGTTAATTATTAGCAATTAGTGACTTTTTTTTGTTACGATTTTTAGAAATTGTCGTTCAGACTTACAACTATAGACATATTTTTGTATAATGAAATATTCAAACTGTCGCTGAAAGTTAAACATGCGAAATACATTTTTGTTGTGCACAAATAACATAACGAGAATTACATATAAAAAAAATGAATGAAAACAAAATTTCAAATATAATGCAAAACTATTTGTTTAATTGTACATAGAATTTTATGTTTATTGATTCAAAACCAATTCAACAAACTTTTTAAATACATACAATTTCATCAACATTAAATTCGAAATATCTGATATAGAAAAAATATTTATTAAATATGAATAACACAGAAATAGTGCATACTATTTACCAAATTCTGTATTTTTTTTTTTAACAACTTCTGTAGCGCACTTATGAATGTTTTTTTTTTTATCAAATTGTGTTACCCACGTAGAAATATTTTTTAATTAAATATTTTAAGTCACAATTTGTTTATATTAAATATGAAGAACATATAAATAGTACATACTAAAAAACAAATTTTGTAGTTTTTTAACAAATTCTGTAACCCACATATAAATTTTTAATTTTTTTCAAACTCTGTAACCCATTAAATACAAATGTTTGTTTATTAAATATTTTTAATTCATTTTTTTTTAAATTCAAAATATAAGTCAAATAAGTGTTGGCACTGCAATGTAAATAGTGTATTGCTAAGTTGTATCAGATTTAACACATCAGTGTCTCATGGGAATGGCACAAGGCCAACCGAGAGAGAGAGAGAGAGAGAGAGAGAGAGAAATGAGACAGTGCAGTGGGGTGGGCCCACGGCACTTTTAACTTATTGTATATTTTATTTATTATTTAAATATATATATATATATATATATATATATATATTAACACATATCTTAACACACATCATAACATATCAATTGTATCACCATTCACGTACTATTCACTCACTAAATTAACAAATGCGTAACAATTTTTTGAGTCCCATTTTTATCACTTTTTTGTCATATACCACAAAATATAACAAACATTTTTAACACATCTATTATGAATGCATATGCAAGCTTCGCCAACCCCACAGGAAATTGTATGTAATGACGTCAAACTTCATTAATTATAAAAAATAAATAAAATAAAATAAAATAAGGTGCTTACATCCATGATAAAAAAAAATTAGCCAGGAAACTGTGCAAGTACATCAGTAAAAAAGGTAGTTAGTTTGTAAATAAAAAAACGTAGTACAACAAACACAACAATTAAAAAAATAGTAAGTACGAGTACATCTTCAAAACAAGAAAATATCACAGATTAAGAAACTCATCTAAGCACTCATCCAAACACGTCAAACGTCATTGTCAAGTGGTGGTGGAGGTGGAGGGAAGTAGTGATGGTAGAGCTGATTGACTCGATGGTCAATTTGATCTAAACGATTGCTTGTCACTTCATGACGTGTCTCAATGTCCACACAAAACTCACCAAATTGTTGAATTAGCGAGTTATGAGCAGCGAAAAATGCATTGAACTGATTACCCAATGCGTCGAACTGATTACCCAATGTATTGAACTGATTAGCCATTTGGTGTTCCCATTGAATGTGTTGATTGTGTCGTTCTTGTTCAATCGCCAAATAATCAATCCAGTATTAGGGTTGTTCATTTTGTGGAATGGCATTGTCATTGGGGTCTTCGAAAGCATCATCTATTGGTGCATTTACCACATTCAGAGATCCCAATAAGTTTTCAGTACCACCAGCTCGAGTAAGTGTGTACTCTGAAATCGGTGAAGTGATTTTTGTCGTTGTTTCACTTACAAGTCTGACATGAAAAACTTTGAAAATTTTGCTTAACAGAGCTCCAAAAACTAGTGACCGGCCACTAATATTACCAAGATTTGTAACCACCATTTCCTTCAGTAATATGTAGCATAAATCCAATTTATGTCCAACTTCAAAACCATATAACAAATAAGCATTATAAATTGGAACAACATCAAAATGTCCTTTTTTTGGAGTGACATTTTCAACTATCCATCGATGGAGAATACGAAGGTGGGCTTCAAATGTCTTGCTTGTAAATTATTGTTGGTAAATCGCCTATCATAAATTGTAGTATAAACTTCACTTATATCACCAACAATGTTAACTACGTCAGACTCACTTTGAAAATGGATTTGTGTATCCCTTGGTTGAACTCCAATAATTTGTGCCAACGTTTGACTGTTCAATGTGATTATTTTACCTTTGACATAAGATGTAAGACTATTGTCTCCAACTTCTCCGTTAGTAGGTCTCAACTGAACATAAAATAAATACACAAGACGTGGATATACCTTTTGTGGTAAATTGATTAAAGATAGCCACCTTATCGTCTCAAGTTTGTCAATCAATGGAGGATCATATTGAGAAGGAAGATTTACCTTTATCCCGGTAACAATTGGTCGGTTGCAAAAATGTTGAAAGGCTTGTTCATGATTGTATGTGAGAAAATCAATAGTTGGATAAGCCTGTTGTTGCTGTTGTTGGCGTGGTGGAGGGTTAGAGGTTTCACCATGTTCTAGTCTGGCTCTTTTTGTTCTCGGCATGACTTATGAAGGTAAGCAAAAGGATAGCAAAATATATGGAAGGTTTCGCCTGCTACTGTGAGGAAATGGTGTACCAAAGGTAAGCAACAGGATAGCCAAAGTGAAGCCTCAGGTTAAGCCTTACTGGAAGCTGGGAGCAGGTGCAGCCGGTTGACCGGCCAGATGACCCCTCGGTTGATCGCCCGGTCGACTGGTTCGGTGAAGATTTTTGCTGCTGTTTGTGTAGCTCTGAAATTGTGAAGCTCTGGTGTTGTGAACCTCTGATCAAAGCTCTTCCTCTCTTCTTTTACATAGCTACGAGTTGTAAATATATAGTCTGAATTTGTGAAATTAATTGTAGAATGTGGTGGATTGAATTTGAATTCGAGTGCTGTTGTGAAGCTCTGAAATTAATGAAAGCTCTTCCTCTCTTGTCTTGTTTTGCACGATCAAGATTTGTAAATATGTAGACTAAATTTGTGAAATTAATTGAGGTAGGTGGTTGACTGAATTTGTGAAATTAATTGAGGTAGGTGGTGGAGGAGGTGGTTGTATATTTCAGGTTAGTGGTAATTGTATTGATACTATTTGAATAATGAAAGTAAATGCAAATGGTGAAGAAGTTGCTGAAAGTTGTGAAGTAATGAAGTTGTTGGATGTGCTCACTGATATAAAGGCCATGCTTGGGAAGGCAGGCTATGACGCCATTATAGCCTTAGTCAAACAAATGGCCAAAAAGATCTGTAGCTGAGTTTTTTTTATTTTTATTTTTATTAGAAGCTGACCAACTAAGGTTTTGCAGAAGAGACATGGCTCTGCAGAACTTGTGTGAAATTACGATTTTGCCCTTTTAATTTTTGACTAACAAACCAACTTAGCATTCCAAAACACAAGGGCAATTTAGTCATTTCAATGCCAAACACATCAATCAACAGGCACACTAATATAGATGAGGACGGTACAAAAGTTCACAAGTGAGGCACAATAACATAGATGAGAACGGTATAAAGGTTCACGAATTTCCCACGAAAGTGATGAAATTTAACAAATGAATTTTTTTTAATAATATTGAATTATGTGCTGTAAACTGTGTAGATATTAATCAAATGATATTTTAATTTTTATTTGACTCACAATGCATATAATATTGATAAATTTTGTGGCCATTTATTTGAAAATAACAATATAATAACTAGCAAATGATTATTGACAGTAATTATTAAAAATATAAAAATATTTGAACTGACAATTACTGGAAAAAACATAATTCGAACCAAATATACAATCATAAGTTCAATATGATCAGTAATTGAATATTTATAATGACCTTCAAATTATTTTGTTTATAATATTTTCAATACAAAAATTTTGTATTGAAAATTTTTGTTAATAATTAATTTTTTGAGTTGAATTTGAAAAAAATTTGGGTATGACTGCTATTTTTTGTTAATCATTAATTTTTTCAATTGAATTTTAAAAAAGAGTTTGGTTAAGAGTGTTTTTTTTTTTTGGGTTAAAAATTAATTTTTTGAATTGAATTTTAAAAAGAGTTTGGTTATGACTGTTGATCAAAAATTGTAATAGAGTTTTGAGTTGTGTGTTTGATTATGAGTTATAGCTTTTTGAATTAAGTTTTGAAAACTCTTTTCAAAACTCATAACCAAATTTTTTTCTTATTTCTCATGACACATCAAACTTTCAAAATTCAATTCAACACTCTTTTCAAAAATCATAACCAAACAAATTTTCTACACTTAAATCATAATTCCAAAACTCACAAACTCAAAATATAACTCTATTCTTAAATCATATTTCTAAAACTTTACCAAACGCAACCTAAGCTTTTATATTTAAAATCACCCCTTTTTTTTCCTGATGCAGTCCATTCAATAAACTAATGTCAAACCAAATGACATAGTTCGATAACTTCTAAATATCGTTAAACATCAACAATCAGTTCGAATATATAATTAAAGTTCAACAAACAACTTTCGAACTATTCGCAATATTTCGGAAACATGTCTAAAATAAAATAAAAAAACCAACATCATAAGTTATCTAAATTCAGAAATTTCCCTAGAATTAAAAAATAAAAATCAGCATCATATATAAGTACCTTCTCAAGTTTAGGTTCAAACAAATGAAAATGGTTAGGCAAATTTCTTTTTTTTTTTTTTTTCATGTTTGAATTGTTCCTATTGAAATTCAAAGAAGATCACCTTTTTAGATTATGTTGTTCATAGAGATATGTTGGGACTATTTGTGTAAAATATATATATGTCATCACTTCAAGTTCATGGATGGAATTTGATAGAATTTTGGCAAATTTTTGTTAGAATTTGACGAATGTTGAGTGACTGAATGATTGAAAATGGTGAATAGAATCATCATGTCTTCAGCCACATTTTGCTGCTCTCTTCAACATGATTTTTCTTAGTTGAATTCTGTTAACTAATTTGGAAACATTCACTTAGGATCAAGATGAAGATTGATTCTTCATCTGCCTTTGAAAAAGCAAAAAAAGGTCCATACTCATCAAAAGAAGAACCCACGTCTTCTGACTAAAAATTTCACAGCTGCAATATTAAAAAATTAAAAAAAAGTTAGTGCCACACAAGCTTGTTAGTGAATGTATATGCCTATGCTACTTTTATGCCTCCCCATATCTTGGAGTAATTGAAGGGAAAGATAATCACCCACAATGTCAAAAAAGAAAAAAAGATTCCACCAACAATAACAAAATAAAATCTTGCAACAATCACAATCACAACAATCACAAAAAGAATCCCCTTAAAGTGAATCAAATTTGTTCTAGTTTGTAGGTGTGTTCCACCATAGCTAAGAAGAATAAACAAGTTGTTTACACAAATCTTGTTCTTCCTTACTTCTTGAAACTGTGAACACAGCAAGGCCATTTTATGTTGGCAATTCATTCCCATCACTTCTTCAACCATTAAATAAAAAAGCAATTTCCATGACAATAAAAAATCGTCATCCCTTCATTAAACGAAAAAGTCATTACATTTATTATCACTTCAACAAAATGCTAGTGGTCCACCATACATTACATACACATTCTACCTACAAGTCATTTTAGCATTACATACAAATTATACTCATTCTACCCTACATTACATATACTATTTCAAATAGACTAAAATGACAACTAGCACCAACAACACAACAATAAAAGCAAAGGCGTAATTCAACTTATCACCAACTCTTTCAATTACCATTGCCAAATCCTTTTATTGTTTCATAGTTTTAACAGTTATGTTTTTGAGTTCCCTAGTCAAGATAATTACTTCTCTAAGAATAGATAAGACATCCATGTGTACTTCAAGAATATCATTTTCGACTACCTTCAAATTATGCTGTATATGTGAAGGGATCCACCACTCAAAGAACTTGTAGCCATTCACAGAATGGGAGCATACAAAATATAAGCAATTTGGATTATCCGTTGACTGAGAAATCTTAACCATAGCTTTGCTGCCACATCGACAATTGTGATTGTCGAATCTAACTTCATGAATGCCAGCCATACTTACATTCGACATTGACTTTGACCTACAAAAAAAAAATATCGAATAGCAAAAATAATTTATAATATCAAGCAACCTCCAAGCACAATTTGATCCTTAAAGGAAAAGCAAAGACCGCCATGGGTATGAGATTCCTATTCTAGGAAATCACCGCAGCCTCTTTGTTACGTAGTTTGGTTTGTGAACAATTATTTTTCTTATCTCTCTCTCTCTCTCTCTCTCTCTCTCTCTCTCTCTCTCTTCCTCACAATTAAGAGACTATAAAGTTCCTTCTAATGAGTTTCAAAGGTATAAATTTTTCTCTCATGAAATTTTTTTATAGGTTGCAATCTTATGTTTCTTATTTTAATCGTTTAAATGTAGACTAAAAGTGGAAATTTAGGGCAAAATTTGTTAGTTATGCCACACTTATCAATTTTATTTTTTTCAATTTTTTTGAGCCAATATGATAAATACAAATACATACAAAATTAGAACAAATATTTATCTATGAAATTAGGGTTCTTTGGAGTAATGTGTATCAATCTTATTTTTTTTTTAGGCCAATATGGTAACCAACAAATGCATACAAAATTAGGGCAAAGTATATCTATAAAATTAGTGTTCTTTGGAGTAATGTGTGCGCGCATGAGGTAGAGTTAGAGAGAGAGAGAGAGAGAGAGAGAGAGAGAGAGATAAATGATTACAAGAACATAAAGTTTCGTATTCGGGTCTCAAGGATTTGGGTATGGCCGCCTTTGCTGCCAGCAGTGTACATGGTGATGATGGTCGTGTTCCTCTCATCTTCCTTCACGGAGTTTGAGTTCGTGAGAAGAGAAAAGAACAACTCTTCTTTGGAGGAAATTTTGAATTAATTTTGAATTTTGAATTTTGATTTTTTTTTTGTGCTGAAGCAATCTGAGCCACCCATTGTTAAGTAGGTGACATAGCTCAATTTGGATCGTCCTCCGGAAGAAGCACGGGAGACAACTATTGGAGAGTATTTGAACTTAGTACCTCCTTTTTATCCGATGGGATGGTCTCTCATTCGTCACCTGTCCAAACATAAATAAATTAAAAAAAATTCTATCTACATCTGTCCTTACTATCGAAATTGTTTAAAATGAATAAATTAGATTGAATTGGTTGATTGGATTGTTGGATTCATGGACCCTCCTAATTTTTAGTATCACATCTCCTAAAATTGTGAAATGGAAAAAAAAAAAAAAATTGAATAAATTATGCAAATGGTCCTATAGTTTACATGATGTGTTAATTTGACTTCACTGTTTTATCATTTGATTTTGTCCTTTAATTTAACAAATTATGTCATATTGGTTCAATAAATAACGACTGTTAGGTTTGGTGAGCAGAAACTCAAACGATGTGTAAATTTGGTCCATGTAGTTTACATGACGTGTCAATTTGGTCCCTGTCAAAATCGAGCAAATTAAAATAATAAGAATCAAATTGACATATCGTGTAAACTACAAAGACTAAATTGACACATTGGTGGTGTTTGGGAAGTTTGTGTGTTGGATTTTTTTTTTAATTTTTTTTACTAAAAGACAAACTTTTTGCAAAATAAAAAAAAAACAAATTCAAACAAAATATCACATCTAACCCCATAATCATTTCACTTTTTCTCTCGCAAACATCACATTCAACCAAAAAAAACTCAACTATTTTCCCAAACACCAAAATTTTTTTATCAAATAAGATCCTACAACTAAAAAATCTACATAAAAACCCACTTCCTAAACATCCACATTATTTGAGCACGTAACAATTTTTTGTCTACCAAACCTAATGTTTGTTGTTTATTGAACCAATATCAATTAAATTAAAAGGAAAAATCGGACAAATTAAAATAACAAGAATCAAATTAATACACCAATTAAACTACAAGATCATTTAACAAAAAAAAAAAAAAAACTTTTGTCACATGTAGACGGCAAAAGCGAGTGTGCGTCCTCAATCTTCACCAAAATGATAAGAGAGATATTTGATGGTCCTCCATAAAATCCTCTGCTACTCTCTCTCTCTCTCTCACTCTAACTCTATTTCCCGCTTGAAAGACCCTCCGAATGTCCAGAGGTTTAGGGTTTCTAATTCATAGTTTTGATCCTCAGTAACCTGTATAATCTCTCTGCACTTTCGATTAACTTATTGGGAAACAATCAGTAACAATCATAGAAATGGCGGCTTTCAGTGCACTCTCGCTATGCCCCTACAATTTCTCTTGTCGACCAAACCCTAACAAGCGTCGCTTTTTGTGCTCTCTCGCCTCTCCTTCTTCAATAGGTAAGCAGTCTTCGAGCTTTTCCTGACAAAGTGGAAAGTTTTGTCTTTTCTTTTTTCTTTCTGGCATGTTTTTCTGATTAACCAAACAAGGGATATAGCTCGTTAATGTATTGGATTATGATGTGAGACGTACTATTTGTGTTGTTTATTGATAGCCAATTAATTGGATGAATGAGATTTTCTATTGCATATGGCTCTCTTTGCAAACAAGTGATTTATGACATGTTTGTAATCGGTAGATTAGGGCACTTAAATCTTCTATTCATACTAAAAAATGTATTTTTGCTATTCATACTAAAAAATGTATTTTTGCTATTCATACTTAAAAAATGTATTTTTGCAAGTTGTTGTAGAGCCTTATAATTGAAATCAGAAATTCATGATTGAAGCTTTGGTTCATTGTGGCATGACTTTAACAAATTATGTTCTGGTTTCATGTTTGCTTGAAGCTAATGCCAGAGTTAAAAATCACTTCATCCTCTGGGTTGTTGCCAAGAAAAAAAGTGGGACAAGAAATGGAAACGAAATCTTTATCTTATGCCTGTTTTTGGGTTTCCAAGAAATGAAAAACTTCAATCTGCCCAAGCTAATTGTTGGACTAGGTTCACTTGACTGGGGTTATATTTTCTAGGTCATAAGCAATAAATTTTTTAAGATTTTAGAAGTTTTAAAGCTACAGGACATATTTTATCTTAGGTTTTGTTTGTAGAATACAAAAGATAAGTTTACCCATATCATAAATTGTCTTCTGCAATAAATGTGTTTCTTATTCTTTCGATGTACATTTCTGCCTATTGCAAACCCTCTTGTTTACTTTTGTTAAAATCCAACCTTCTCAATTGTTTTGTTTTGTTGTCTTTGTTATATTTATTAAATACATGAATGTGATACTGTTGGTCGATTTTAGGTACGCGTGGACCTAAAGTACCCCGCAAAAAATCAGGAAGATTGGAAGGGGCTGGAAAAAGTATGGAAGATTCTGTTCAGCGTAAGATGGAACAGTTTTATGAAGGGTCTGATGGTCCACCTCTCCGTGTCCTTCCAATTGGAGGCCTGGGTGAAATTGGGATGAATTGCATGCTTGTTGGGAATTATGATCGTTATATTTTGATTGATGCTGGTGTTATGTTTCCGGAGTAAGTCTTAATAAACTGGTCTAATTTTCATTTATTTAACAAGTTGTAGCTTGGTGATCATCATGCTTCGTTCTTGTCATCTGAAGGTTTTTGTTTTCTTGGGGTCATGGATTGACTTTTTTTTTTTTTTTTTTTAATTTGTAAATATTTCATGTTATTTTGTGTTATTAGTGGCTTACCGAAGTATATGCTCAATTGCGTAATTTCATCTGTGCTACATCTTTTCCTGCTGCTCGGGATTCTCTGCTGCAAATTGAGGATCTAATTGTATTAATCAAATTTGCTTCATAAAATTATTTTTCCAGCGTGGAAAACTCTGGCAGGCATTAACTTTTTCTAAATGATTTTATAATTATTTGTCACCTGAAACCATGTGACAACGCTGCACATCCACACGAGCGAGCATGCAAGGCTAGAGTAAATCCAAACAATCTTGTACCACAATAATCATGGGAATAAAATAAATATTCAATTATAAGGTTCTAAAATCCACCCCCAAAAAAAAAAAAAAAAAAAAAAAACTACAATTAAATCTTAAAACATTTAGAAACCTGCACCAAAATCCCCTTGTATTCCATTAACAAAATTTATAATCTAAAATAAATTAAAATCAAACTCCTGCACTCGGGCACTCCCACAAGCAAAACCTGCACAACTCTACTCCTCTGAATTTGACAAAAACATAATAAAAGAAGGGTGAGCTCAACAATCCAACAAATGACCAACTATCAGTACTAGTTGGATCAAGCATATAGAAAATAGTCGATAAGTAAGAAAATATGGTTTCTAACAATTCGATGAAGGAGCAATTTATTTCCAAAGTAGATACCTAGCTAAAATTGACATAGTGTAATGTCACAATTTATTTGAAAAGATAAGTAATCCAATAAAAAGTCATTTGTTCAAGACAATGGTTTGATATCCAATAGTACAATAATTCAATCAACAAAACCCAAGTCTTAAAAGACTATGGCCACATTAGTCTGTGACAATATTTAGAACCACACATAGGCCCGTGGTAAAAGACCCAGTAGAAACTAGTTTTTATGCCAATAAATAACCTCCATTGGCCAGGGTCCAAATCATAGTTAGACTGGAGTCATGTTTGCAATTCAAACAAGAAATAAAATATTCAATGTCTTTGGAATAACATTTTGATAAAATTTGTTCGAATTGTTTCACAAAATATATCTGATTTATTTGCACGATTCATATTCGATGTAATTTCATAGTTGATCCGTATTTTCTTTTAAGAACACAAGTGAGTGATAAAATATATTTTTTTTCTTTTTACTATACACAAAATATATAATTTTTAAATGATACAATAGGAATGAAAGCAAACCAATGGTGATAGAGGGTTATTATATCTCAAACGCTAAAAGAATATTTCCAAATCTACTCCAAAATACCAAGATCCACTTCAATCACGCAATCCTAATAAATATTACACCACATAAATAAATATAATTATCATCTTATTTAATTCCCATTAATTAAACCATAGTTCTGTAATTCTAAAATAACCAGTCACCACCCTTGATATGAATTCTAGAATCATTCAATAGTTTCATTCGGCAACGGCAATCTCCATTCAATTGTTTCTTTTCTTAACCATCCTAAATTCCATTGAACAGTTTATATTGTCAACCCTATCTAATGGACCCTCATGCTGACCACTACTCACGGTTCAATTCACCCTCAAAATCCAAATACAAATTACATTCATGAGTGAAATCCAAGATTCATGCATAGGGAACTTTACCTTAAATTAAAATCCACTCAACTTCAAGTATTCCATAAAATTTTATGAATATTATTCTCAATGAAACGCTAGGTCTAGATATTCCATGTACTCATGATTACAACATGAAGAAGTTGAGAGTCTAAGGTTTACCTTCAAATGATTTTAGCATTAATTGATTCCTTGAATCGCTTCTTTTTTATGGCCTCCTTCAATAGAATATGTAAAAGTGGAGAATGTGAATATGATGTCTTATATACTAGGAGCGTTTTCTTATCTCTATCTCTTTTCTTCATAAATCTTCAAAAATTATCTTATTTGCTAAGAGCTAGAAAACACGGATATGGATACGAGGTATGGATACGATACGATATGATACGTGGATACGATGATATGACAAAACCTAAAAAAGTAGGATACGGGTACGGTTAGGACACGTTTGTAAAAAATAATAAATAAATAAATTATTAGTAGTGAGTTACACATAAGCCCAAGAATGTTGAGAAACCACAGTAACTTTATAATGCAAAATACTAATCTTTAAGAATTAGATATTAATTTAAGCCAGTAACGAGTTTAGTTTTTAAATTTTCAATAAGTCTTGCAAATATTTCATTTCAATATCAAGTCTAATATGTTAATGTTATAATATCAAAACAATCCACAACTTGACCCTATGTTTTTTCCTTTTGCACTAGTCAATAATATTCTATGCAAGTTTATTTGCTTATTTATTTATTGATATTTAATTTTACTATTGTTATATTATCTTATTAATCCTTATTTCTATGTAGTTATAGGGGACATGCATGATACAATGAAGATGTCAATTTAATGAATTCTATTATTTTAGCTTACTATGTTATTTTTATAAAAAAACTAAGCAAAGTATTGTAAAAATATTCTATTTATCCTTGCTATTATATTATATTATGATGTTATACAAGAAATGATACAATTCTAATTTCGTAAAAGGAGTAGTACGTGACTTGGAGCATTTGATACTTCAAAATTAATTAAGAAGTATCCGATAATATGTGACTTGGAGCATCCGATACTTCAAAACTAAGTATCCGATACTTTTAATAAGTATCTGATACGTATCCATAAGTATTCAAGGAGTATTAGTATCCGATACGGATACGATACGGATACGTCTCCCTATTTGAAGTATCCGTGCTTCATAGGCTAAGAGGAGGCCCCTCCACAAAAAATAATATATAACCTCAATATAACCATAGTGAACCCCTTTTTTGGATATAAAATTGTTAGTGCTAGTGAAATTTTTTAATGTAGTTATTGCTTATTTAGATTCCTCCCCTTCTTTTTTGATACACCGACTTTTGATCACATGTGGACACATATTTCAGCTATGATGAGCTTGGTGTCCAGAAAATTATACCTGATACCACCTTTATAAGAAAATGGAGTCACAAAATTGAAGCAGTTGTCATAACACATGGTCACGAGGATCACATTGGTGCGTTGCCTTGGGTAAATTTTCTTTTCTACCACTTTATTATGTTCGCAATGCATTAAATGTTTGTGCATAATACATTGTGTTTTTCTTGGATTATTAGATATTGAAGACACTGTGATTCACTTGTGTTTTGAATAGAGAAGTTGAGAATACGCCATTCAAGAGGTTCATATATTAATTACTTGCTACATTGATGATTTATTTGATGGGGTCAAAAAAACAATCTGTGAAAAGTGCCTATATGATCATTAGCTGCTCTATATTTTGATGCAGAACACAATTCATTGGTATGAGTTTTGATGTAGGATGACATTATAGTGAAGCAAATAGCTGATAACTACCCATTAGTATGTTCACCACATATACAAGTTCGGTTGGCATACATAGCATTTTGTTCCTTGTTTCCATGTAGTGCAATTGAATGTTAAATTTTTGCTAGAGAAATCATTAGTAATCAAAAAGTAACGTTGATTCTCTATGAAATATATTTAATTTTGATCCACTTTAACATTCATAACAAGTTTTGATAGTGTTGTTGGTAAATAAATATTTTGTAGGGTAGTTGAACTAAATTTTAGATTGAACAACCTTTCATATTAAGTGTGTGCACCACATGTATAATTTAGATGGACAAACAAAAAAAGCATTTCATTACCATCAAGGGTGGTAGCCTAATGGATGGGAGATAACTCTCACTGGGGTTGGTGAGCATGTTGCTCTGGGTTTAAATATTCGCAAGTATAATGTGATTCTCATCCTCCTTCGCTTTGTGCTTCGGCTCTCTAGGACCCTAGTGGGGCTACGAGTTAGGCTATGTCTCACCCTGCCTGGTAGGGTCCCCAGCGGGTATGTGATCCTATGGTCCTCTAGGTTGGTCGCTCCCTCTTTCCTTCTTGAATCAAGCAAATAAATTTCATTTCTTTGTTTTCATACCAATGTTATTAAAAGCGTGCCTAGGAGCGCACCTAGGTGCAAGGCCCAGCCATGCCCACCCCCTGCCTAGGAGCGCACCTAGGCGCATGGCCCAGCCATGCCCACCCCCTGCACCTTGCAATGGTCAAGGCGAGGCGACTTCACTAAGGCGCAATTAACGCGCGCGATTGGAACAAGGTGCGATTAAGCCCAGGCGCAGGCCTTGAGGTTTTTTTTTTAAAAATTCGAATTGGACCATTGAAATTACATGGGTCAGCTATAGCAGATCATATCCTTCAAATATACATGCTAATATTATCGATTTAGCCCCAAATCAACAAGTGATAGAAGAAAAAACAAGCCCTAATCCAAAGCTCCAAAGAAGTCGAACTCGTCGTCCAGTCCAGGAGCTTCGAATGTGCAGGTATGTTCGTCTTCTCTTTGTTTTTGCCTCTTCATCCCTTTCTCTTTGTCTGTTCTTCTCTTCGTCTCTTCTCTTCTCTCTGTCAGTCATCATCTTCTTCTTCTTCTTCTTCTTCTTCTCTTCCTTATGCTGCCTTCTTCTTATTTTTCGTTTATTTTCTGGAATGCTCTATTTTTGTCTATGGAGTTAGGCTGAGCTGAGATTTTTAGGGCTTCAAATGTACTCATGTTGTCTTCTTCTTCTTCTCTTTCTTCTCTGCTTTTCTTCTTCTTTTTATTTTATTTTATTTTATTTTATTTTCTTCTCTGCTTTTCTTCTCTGGACTGCTCTGTTTATTAAATATTTATTCTGAATTGCTTTGTTTCTTCTCTACTTTTATGATTTAGTTGACCTTTAGATCATGGATATTCCTGTTTTATATTGAACTTTGGAATATTACTCATTTGTCTATGCTAAAATAGCGATATTTGTTGGTATTTATTTTTTAAAATGTTAAATGTTTCATTTTGTTTATGTTATACCAGTTAGTTATTTGCTTGCATGCCTCATATTAAATTATATTATTTCGACCTGCCATGGTGCGCCTTACTTTGATGAAGCCTGTGCCTCGCATTGTGCCTAAGGCTTCAGGAGACCTTGGCGCGTTGGTGTGCTTATCGCTTTTAATAACACTGTTCCATACATTGCAATTGAATGTTCAAGTTTAGTTAGGGAAATATATTGTCATCAAAAAGTAAAATTGATCCTCTGAGAAATGTCTGATTATGAGCCTCTATAGCATTCCTAACAAGTTTTGATATTGCTAGTAAAGAAATAGTTGAATTGAAAATATGAACCAAACAATCTTTTCCTCTGATACTAACATTGTTGACACACTATATTATATAGACTTGGGTATTACCTAAACACTATGTTACACAGACTTTCGTACGGGTGCATGTCCAACTGTTAGACCTTCATAAACTTAAATTTTAGGATATTGGGATATGTATCCAAAAAAAGATATAGGTGCGAGGACTCATTATGGACACACATATTTTATAATATTCTTGGATAAGATATAGTAAATTATGTAGAAATGTACTTGAAATTGAATAAGATTTAGACAAAATCTGGAATTTTTTATCTCTCATATATGTTAGATGTTATAAATATTTATTTTCTGGAACATGTAAGTTTCTTATTCTTCAGGCATTTTGTAAAGTTGGAGGATCCAAGAGTCTCAATTGGGAACGGGCATCGGACACATTCCACACCCTTATCCTTGTCATATCCGATGGACACAAGTACTTTGGGGAAATAGAAGAGTCCATGTAACATAGCCTAAAAATAATGAAATAATTACACACGTTTAAATGTTTATCACTTATTCTGTGTTTATTGCATTCTGTTTTTTTTTTTTTGGTTTCAGTATCTTATATTTTTAGATCTTATAATTTTAATTAATCTTTTTGCTTTATGAGCAGGTTATCCCAGCATTGGATTCCCATACACCAATATTTGCCTCGTCATTCACAATGGAGGTATGATTTAAAGGCTTTACAAATTTTATTACATTCTTATATATAATTCTAGAAAGATGGCACTGTTGACAGATATGTTAATTGATCAAAAACATACATCACATGTGGGGTGTGGAAGTGTCTAAGCGTCAGATTCATTCCCTAGTGAAGAACCTAGGGATTTTATTAGATATTCATATGTCTTTATATTCTTATGTTTTTACCCAGGGTAAATTGGTCTTTTTATGCAACGTAGAGCATATTAGGCATTGCCCTTCACTCATTATGAAGCAGCCATGTCTAAAGTGTAACATAATGAGGGAGATCTATTAGTAATTTTGTATATTTATTCATGTGCAATTAAATAAACACTTCAATTACAGGACATGCCTGTAGGTGCAATTTCAATTAGACAAGTTCGAGTGATTGGATGCATAGTTCATACCTTTATCCAATCACACATTTAGGGGAGTCCAAGTAACATATGTCAATAACGATGTTCTTGGCAAGTATAATAAAGGCTCCTCGAATATATATATATATACATATGTGTGTGTGTGTATATTGCATGGGTAATGTCCTTTCATGTATAATTTGATGGCCTTAAAGTTTAATGCTGGCTGAGTAGCAACACAGACTGATTCCAGCCCCCACTTCCTGTGCCAGTGTCACACATTATCTCTCATCATCAGGGATTCATCATACCTTTTTTAACATGTCTGTGCATTTGCATGTATATTAAATTTGCCGTCTGTTGATGTATTGTGTCTAGTTTTCTTGCATCTCTTCATCAATATGGAATGCTGACACCCTTGTTCTTGAACAGCTTATTAAGAAGCGTTTGAAGGACTTTGGGATCTTTCTTCCATCCAGGCTTAAAATATTTAAAACTAGGAGGAGATTCAGTGCTGGGCCATTTGAGATAGAGCCTATTAGGGTAACCCATTCTATTCCTGATTGTTGTGGATTGGTTCTCCGGTGTGCTGATGGGACTATGCTTCATACTGGGGACTGGAAGGTATTCTACTTTATTTCTTTACTGTACCTTGTAACTTAATTACATTATGTGTTTTTTTTTTTTGAGCTACATGTTAAATCTATATTCAACAGATTGATGAGTCACCATTGGATGGGAAAGGTTTTGATCGTGAAGCTCTAGAGGAACTCTCAAAAGAAGGAGTAACACTAGTAAGTATGCTGGATCTGTTTATCATTTGCTTTTCTGTTAAACTACAATTGGTAAAATCCAACACTGTCTTGGCTTTGAAGTTGAGGGATAGAGTAGGGAGGCGGATTCTTTGGATATTGTTTCAACTTAAATTTGCTTTGAAGAAATTCTCATTTTATTTAACTGGGTGAGCTAAAAAAATAGGAAAACAATATTGTTAAATTGTTGGTGCCGTTGCATTAGTGATGGATGTTTTATGTCACCATCATGATTTTTTGTTGCTATAAAAGAATTTTCATCCTTGATCAACTGTTCGCAAAGAATAGAAGCCAGCATGATGGACATCACTTAATTCAAATTCCTTTGCAGATGATGAGTGACTCAACAAACATACTTTCACCTGGAAGGACACTTAGTGAGACCGTTGTAGCTGATGCACTGTTGAGGCGTATTTCAGCTGCTAAAGGAAGGGTTATTACTACTCAGTTTGCATCAAATATACATCGCCTTGGAAGCGTGAAAGCTGCAGCTGATTTAACTGGCAGAAAGTTGGTATGCTAACTCCTATTTGTCCATTGTACACTTTTGCTTAAGAAATTTGGAGGCAGATGATGTTGTCACCATTGTGTTAGGTATTTGTTGGCATGGCCTTGAGGACATACCTGGATGCTGCATGGAAAGATGGAAAGGCACCAATTGATCCATCAACGCTTGTAATGACTTCAACACTTAACTTTTTTGCTTTCCTATGTCCCCTTTTCATGGTGGTTGGAATCTTCTAGTATCATATTTGACATGGTGTTGACAATAGAAGGAAAAAAGTTCCATAAGCTCAAATTTAGCTTTATCCTGAGTTGAGAAATTAGGATTAATCTAACATACATTTAGGCCTCGTTTGGCAAGAGGCTATTTTAGTCAATTAGCCAAAAAGTTACTAAATTAGCCAAAAAGCCAGCAACCCATACCAAAAAGTCAAAGATTCTCTTTTCTTTCTACTTTTTGCACATCTTTTCGTAATTAGCCAAAAAGTCATCCCAAACATACAAGTTTTTTTTACCTACCTTTTTAGCCAAATAGCCAAAAAGTTACTAAATTAGCCTGTTCCCAAACGAGGCCTATTAAATTGTGTTCACAAAACAGGTTGAACTAATTGTCTAATGATAAATGAGTGAAATGCAATAGTCAACTTCGTTGATTGCTGCTGTTGTGGCTGCCCCCCTCTGCCCATTTGTGTAGTTCTTTAACTTGTCAGCTGTGATATGGACAATTTTGGTAATGTAGTCAGTAGCTGTTTAAAAAAAAGTAGATATATGAATGCACCCCTATTTCTTATTCCCCAATGTAATCGGTGCTGACTTGTGGCAATTCTCGATTTTTGGCTATTATACCACAATATAGATACTACAACGGTATTCTGCTCTGTAAAGAAGTATGACCACATGTTACCATTGCAGTGGCATGATATTTAATTATTATGACAGTCACAATATTAGGTCATTATTTTAAGATTTTTTGAAAAGAATTGTTTTTTTGGTTTTTTGTCCCTCGATTGATTCTCATTCCACATCTGATGGAAAACTTCCTACCCTCTCTAGAACCAAATGACTCATAATTTTATGGAACGGAGAGAGCAAGGAATAAAACTAATCACCCAACCTATGAGTTCATCTTTATCTAGTGGTTCAAATCTTTTAACAGGTCTAGATCAATATTGCTTGGGAGTTTCAATCTTGAACAAACCAAACCATGCCTGTCAGTTTGGTCAGAATTGCGATTGACCCGTACTAGTTGCAACATTATGTATCCATTTGTCATGCTTGACGTAACTTTCACGTGCAGATGATTGTTTGACATTGCTCTACTCATTTCATTTGTTCTTATTTTGGCATAACCTGCTGGCAAAATTATAGTTCATGCACTTCGTTTTTCTGGAAATACTTACAACCCCACACCCCTCCCCATTCTAAGAAAATTAATTGTAATTTCATTATGACTTTTTTTCCTTCAATCTTCGGGTCTTTCTTATTCTGCTGCATAGGTGAAAGTGGAAGATATTGATGCTTATGCCCCAAAGGATTTATTAATTGTCACAACTGGCTCTCAAGTAAGTCAACTTAGATACTTTGCCATTTTGACCTCATTTCTTTAATTGAATAGTTGAGGCTTGCATATGACTATGTCTGCGCTGTGTCAGGCAGAACCACGTGCTGCACTGAATCTTGCATCGTATGGAAGTAGTCATTCACTCAAATTGAGCAAAGAAGACATTATTCTGTACTCTGCTAAGGTAATGAAAATCATAGCGCTGCATTTGGGATCTTTTGCTTTTTGACCAACCTCTTTTCTTTTGAGAAGAGTTATTTTAATCATGTAATGTAGTTTATGTTAATACTTCATACATAAAATATTCGTTTAAATATGTTTCCGTCTTGGAAAGATGGGAAAATAAATCTGAAGGTGATTTGTGCTGTTTCACTCACTCTGTGGTTGGATTGTGTAATATTGAGCAACTTGACGTGAAAATCTGGATGTCATGACTTGTTATTTAAGAAAGCCGGAGGATCTTTGGAACTATCTTATGTTAGATAATGTATCATCAATTTAGGTGAATGTGTTCGCATTATCACTGTTGAGAATACGTCATAAAACTCCAATGTAATAATCCCATATTAATACTTCTTTTTTTCTTTTCTTTTTTTTATAATTTTTTATAAATATTTTTTAAAGTCCCATGCTGGTGATGATCTTAGTTTGAAACTTCACTACTTTTGAGATGACGAAAACATATAGATTTTGTTTCAAGTTCTAATTTCATGGCATTTTACTTTGGTGATGATTACTTGATTTTCTGAATAAATTTTTGATTCTTCTGCTTAGTTTTCAACTTCTTAAGCCAAATATTTGGTGAGTCTTGATAGTTCACATTTTCAGGTGATCCCTGGTAATGAGATACGGGTGATGAAAATGCTAAACCGTATATCAGAGATTGGATCAACGATAGTAATGGGAAAAAATGAGCAGCTGCACACATCCGGACACGGGTATCGTGGGGAATTGGTGAGAATTTGTTACTATTCAGGATCCTCTTATTTCCTACGCTGACCTGCCTGTATGATCTCTGTTGTATTTCATTTTCATCCCTAAACTGATTTTAGAGCTAAGAAAAATAAACAAAATGAAATGTCTGTGTAATCATCATTTTTTCTGTCTTTGTCTTTTAGATTATTTTCTTTCTAGGACTGATTTGAAATAAGAACTGGTTTCTCATTAAAAACAGATCATTAGATGACTGTGTTTCTGTTCATGAAATCTAATAAGGTTCATTTTCTTAGTTTTGGATGTCAGTTCCCTTGTTATCAAACCTGCTAATTTGTTTTAAATGGTACAATCTAACTATGAAGTTTACTTTTGAAGGAGGAAGTACTGAAGATTGTGAAGCCACAACATTTTCTGCCCATTCATGGAGAACTCCTTTTCCTTAGAGAGCATGAATTACTTGGAAAATCGACTGGGATTCGGCACACTACTGTAAGTTAATATGATTTCCTTGGCATGATTTGCTTGGCGATGGGATTATTATCTAAATGAGATATTCAGGGTGCGTTGACATCATTTTCTTGAAGCACGAACAATTCCAATATCATGATTTTCATTGTGTAGTTTAGCACAAATTCTATTTCCCTTTTAAACTAGGTTACAAATGATATGATATGATAAGTATTATTAAAGTTCTGGAAAACCTGTTCTTCCTTTGGTTATTGCTTTCTGTGTCGGGTGGACTTTTTAAGAGTTCATAGTGTAGAGTGTAATGCTTACTCTTTGTTCTGGTAGCTGGTGGTAGTTTCCATTATAATCACAGATTCACAACATATTATTTGCTTTAAGATTTCCGTAGCTCAATGGATTGGGTCCATTTGTAGAATCTAAAACCTATCGTAAATTGGAAGATGATAACAGGATTATTACCTTAAAAAATATTAAGAAGCTGCAAGGTGCTGCAAAAACTGATGCATCATTGACAAGCAATAGGGTATGGAAAAAGATGATGACAGAGGGAAAACCGCAAAATCTATGTGCATCCTGAAAGGTATAATATTAATTACAAAAATGTAATTGAAAGAATTTAATGTGTGTATGGAGATTCAAATTTAAAGATCTCAGATGTTCAATCTTGAAATTGTGTAATGTGAGACTAGGTCTTTGCTCTCTTTTTGGCTAATGAAACAAATCTCACAAAACTCTTTTTATAATGTTTAGGACCTAATATAATAAGTATATGCCCCCTTTCTATGCGAATTGAGTTTATGTGCAAAGGAATGCTTCTTGTGGGACTCAGGCTTGATGACACCCAACATTAACTGTAAATTCAAGTAAATGATATTGATCAAAAGTTAAGGTTCCAACAACTATTCTGCATACAACAATACAGTGGCTTATTCCTGTGGTAATTTTAATCCAGGAACTGAATTAGACAAGCTTGTCTGTGGTTTCAACCTGGAATGGCATCTTGAAGTGTAATGGGGAGGGGGCATGACCTAGTTTGGGGTGCTTAGGGTTGACTAGGTAAAGACATACTTTGGCTTCATTCACAAGAAGTCACCGTCTCTGACTTATTGTATAGAAGAAATAGAACAAATGCAAGCTGAGGAAGGACATCGGGTGTCATGACCCGAACCCACACTGGCTAGTAATCATGAGATTATCTACGGCCTCAGACAGAAATCTAATCATATTTAATTATATGGGGTCAAAAGCGGAAGCAGAATTATAAAATTTTGTCCAATGAGTTGTGCATAAATGGTAGAACAAAAACTTGGCATTAGGGATGTGTACGGGTCGAGTCGGTTCGAGTTTGCTGCCCAACCATCAATCGAATTGACATCTTCAGATGAGAAGGAAAAACATCCGATTCCGACTAAGTATTGTTTGAAATCGCAGAGTATCAGGCCACTATTTTCACGGTCGGATTTGGTCGGTGTGCAATGAAGAGGACACATATACACGAGAGAGAGAATCCAAGGGTCAATTGGTTAGGGGGTTGGTAGTGTTACGTATAGCCCTCGTCGATATACTCGAGGGAGATTTGAGAGGAAAATAAGAGGTAGGAAGATTTGAGAGAGGAGTGACAGATCTGACAAGGTCAAAGGGTGAAAGGAAATACTAGAAAAAAGATGAATAGTGACGCTGTAAAGCAACCGTTGTAGCAGCAACGGTAGCGATCTCTGTTGATTCAGGAGAGAGAGAGAGAGAGAGAGAGAGAGAGAGAGAGAGAGAGATGGATGGATGGATGGAAATAAATTAACAAAATGAGAAAGAAAGATAGTGAGAATACAAAAAAAAGAATATAAAAATAAAATAAAAATAAAAGGACTTAAAGCTAGCTCTCTGACCAAGAGAGGCTAGCTCCCTCATCAAGAAGGCTTAAGTCTCATAAAAATAAATAAAAAATAAAGAGTTATCTCTCGGGAGTGACAAAGTGTAATTAATGTGATGGTGAGATAAAGTCAGGTCAGGTATTATAATAGGAGAGAGAAAATGTGTCAGTGTGCATGGAGAGAGTTGGTGAACAAATTTCTAGACTTGAGATAAGGATAGCAATAGATTTGCAGAAAGTAATATAAAAAGTCACTAATATGTGGAGGTAATGTATATATACTTGTATTTTATATCAGTCGAGTCGGTTTTTTTTCGGTTTTCTTTCAAACAAATCAAATGCCGACCGCCAATCCATAAAAACTAAAGAGTACAAATCGCAGCTGACCATAGCATCATTCAAAACCGTCCGTTCAGTCTTGGTTTGAGTTGGTCCAGGCCGGTTGATCGAATTAGACGGGTTGCTGAACAGCCCTGCTTGGCATGAACAAAAACTTCTTATATGCTATGAAGCACGGACACAGACACAGATACGGGTACGGACACGGACACGGACACGGTACACGGCAATTTTCAAAAAATGGGGACACGGACACGGCGGGGGACACGGCGAATTTTATTTTATTTATTTTATATATTTTTATGTGTTATGTAGATTCATATTACATTCATCCTAAATTAAAATTAACAAACACTAACATAGTAACATTAATTGAATAAACATAACCATTACATTTAAACAAATTAATAGATCATCCATTCACAAAAAATGCACAAAAAAGTCATAATAAACGATAACAAGAACTAAGACGAGAAGGGGAAAACATTCAACATCCAACAATATTTTTTACAAAAGTACTAAATAAGAGAGGCAAAAGATTAAAAAAATAAAAAAAAATTAAATTAAAAAAAATAAAAATAAAAATAGCCCTGCCGTGTCCCCGCCGTGTCCCATGCCGTGTCCCCATATGGACACGCGTGTCCCCGCCGTGTCCCTGCCGTGTCCCCTGCAAAAAAATCATTAAATTAAAGGGACACGCCATCTGGCGTGTCCCATACGTGTCCCCGGCGTGTCCCCGTGTCCCCGGCGTGTCCCCGTGTCGGACACCGCCACGGCACTAATTTTGGAGTGTCCATGCTTCATAGCTTATATGTTAATAACTCACAACTGTACATACATAATAAGATTCCATATGTCCAAGATCTTTCATACATCTTTGTCATACTAAACCAGAACTTATATATGTATACAAGGTCAAACATAACCAATAAAAGAAGACAAAAATTCAAAAGACAAAAGAAACATAAGCTTCGCTCGTGAGGCGCTCATAACAGACTTTACAAAAACTTAGTATCCTTCACAGGTTCACTAAGGCTGGGGCTGGATATCCCGCTGCTCACCTACTTACATATATTTAAATGGAGTGAGCTAACGCCCAGTGAATAACATTAGAGTAAAGGGATTATGTGAATGAGATCTAGTAAATGACAAGCATTTCTATATCATAAACAATTCATAATGGAACGACCTTGGGTTCAACAGATAACGGAATGACCTTGAGTCCAACGTATAACCAATATACGGAATGGAATTGATCATATCATAACAGAACAACCTCAGATCTAATCATTTACAGCTATATAATGACCATTCGGTCAACTCATAACAGATAATTAGACTTATTAGATGTTCAGAACGACCTTGGATCCATCTTATCAAATGTACAGAACGACCTTGGGTTCATTCTATTACACAGAATGACCTTGGGTCCAATTTAGATATTAAGAATGACCTTGGGTTCATCATACACATTCGTGTCACATCAATTACGTTTACAGATATCATATTGATCAGACAGATAGAAATTCATTCACACTTGCAAAATCACAGTTTCGGAAAAACTTACCACATTAGGACATTCAGAAAATAAAGTAAGAAAATATCTTTACTAAGATATTATTCACAGTGATTCGGCTGTTGATTCGTTCTCGTGGATGATCCTACACAATTCAAACATACACACATTGAATTACATCGCTTAATCGGATTGTTCTTTAACTCGTTCAATTCTCTTAGGTTTCATTCTAACTTTTTAATTCATTTAAGATGTTTAATTCATGCCTAATAATGCCTAGAAGGGAATGAGAATGCACACTTGATCAGAGCATGTTTTTTCAAAATTTACTGAAATAGAGCACTTCGCTCGAGCGCAACATTGGTCGCTTGAGCAGACCACTTGGTCTGCAAAAGTATTGGATGGTCCGAATCTAGGCTCGATGTTTGCTTGAGCCAAGGTACAAATAGAAGGCGGTCACTTGAGCGGTGACTTGGTCGTTCGAGCCAACTGCAAATGTCTAAAAAAATACTGAATGCAAGAAATGTGCGCTTGAGCGACAGACTGTTCACTCGAGTGGTGAGACAGAATTCTAGAAATTCCAAAACATAATTGAACTCCAAAGCTTGTATTTTCAAATCAAATTCTTGCATGGCTTGTAAACTACTTCTCAAACACTTGAGACTTCCAAAAACATGATTACCAAGCCAATTTGCAAAATCAAAGCTCAAAACTACAAGAATTCAAACTCAATGATCATGCATGTATCAGTTGTTTCCATACTCTTTTCCTAAGCTTCAAAAACATGCAATTCATTTTCAAAACTTTGTAAATCATGGAATTGAGCTCTAAAACATCATAATTCATGAATGCATGTAGAAGATAGCTTCAAAACTCACCATGGATGGCATGAATCATGTTCAAACTTATGAAACTCTACCAAATTATGCATGCATGTATGAATTAACCTTTAATCCCTCATTCTAAGCTCGATTCTTACATTTAAACACAATCTTTTTGAATTCATATATGAAATGACTTAGTTTTTGAATTAGGGTTCAAAAACTTACCTAAGGTCTTCAATTGAGCTCAATTTAGCAAATTCTTGAGTTGTGCTTCACAATCCTTCAAACTTCTTGCTTAATCTTCAAATTTTTTAGCTACTTCTCTCTCTAGAATAGTGTCTCTCTCTCTCTCTCTCTCTCTTGTTCAAGAAATAGACTAATCTCATCACTTGACATATATATACATGATTAACTTAATACACTAATTAGGGATTAAGCTAGTTAATTACAATTTTGGGTTTAATTAAATATAACATAACTTAATTGATTTTATTCTAATTAATTAAGACTGAATCAAATTTTAATCAAACTTCTCATTAGGTTCTAAAAGTTATGTTGATCACAATAAATTAACCAATTTTGGTTTTTGATGCCATTAAAGCCTTCAATTTTCAGATCAAAGTAGAAATCATAATAGATTTTCCTACGATCAACAGATATAAAGTCAAAAACAACATTATTCACATAATTAACATTCAAATTCACACCTAACACATAAGCACATGCATAATTAAAGAATTAAAAGCATAATACGGGACGGGGTTGTCACATCAGGTATCTAGTTCTAACATGTCATCACTTTCCAGTGGCAAACAATTTCTTATTTTTTTAGTCTTTATCTTCTGCAGAAGTGCATCCTGTTAAGTGATAGAGGATGAAATCTGAATGAGCACCATATATACTTGTGCAGACAAGGGCATGACCCACTTTGAGTATCAGAAGATGTATGTGGGAAAAACAGTGATGTCTGATTGCCTTTGTGTATTCTATGCAATATATGGGCATACTGCCTAAAAGGAGCTGCTTGTGATTCTATATTTGGTGTCGTTATGTGTATCACATGATAATAAAATAAATGCTAAAGACATGTGATATACCATGCATAAGAAACTGTTGAAAATCCTATATTTTTGGTGAAGATGTATTTTTATGCAATGTGTTAATAAATTAAATGCTGGATACATAATGTATCAGGTTATAAAAAATGGAGAGATGCTTGGGGTTTCGCATTTGAGGAACAGAAGAGTGTTATCTAATGGTTTTATATCACTAGGGAAGGAGAATTTGCAGGTTGGTGATTATTAAAGGCCCCTCCTTATTCTCTCGTCAACCCCTTTTTCTTCTTTCCTTTATTTGCATCTATGATATCATTTCTTGAATTGAACAAAGTTCCAATAAAACTAACTTTAAACTACAGTTGATGTACAATGATGGTGATAAAGCATTCGGTACATCTACTGAACTTTGCATTGACGAGAGACTCAGAATTGCATCAGATGGTATTATAGTGGTCAGGTAAATCTTTTAGAATATTGATATATAGATTTTTTGTACGAACATCTGTATTAGAGTAACTTCGTCTCTTTCTGTTGCAGCATGGAAATTTTACGCCCTCAAGACGCTGATGGTTCAGTTGAGAAAACCTTAAAAGGGAGAATAAGAATCACTACACGTTGCTTATGGCTTGACAAAGGAAAGCTTTTGGATGCACTCCATAAAGCTGCTCATGCTTCACTCTCAAGCTGTCCAGTAAATTGTCCTCTAGCCCACATGGAAAGAATTGTATCTGAGGTTTTGAGAAAAATGGTAAGGAAGTACAGCAGTAAAAGGCCTGAAGTCATTGCAATTGCCATAGAAAATCCAGCAGCAGTCCTCTCTGATGAGCTCAACGCAAGGCTATCAGGCAAATCACATGTTGGTTTTGGGATATCTGCATTAAGAAAAGTGGTGGATGGTCATCCAAAAAAGAGACGGACGACTGACATACAAGAGGAAGAAGGCAAGACACAACAAGAATTGGAAGGTTTTCTCTTGATTTGATATTACTTGACTATTGCAATATGTGCCCCTTTAACTGTGATTTTGATGTTCTCTTTTATATTCCTGCTTTTGTGCCACAATTCAGTAGGTGGATTGCCTTGTTAATTTCCTTCTACTCACAAAAGTAAAAGTCAAATGGTATATTTTCTATGCTTGACTTTGTAACTAATGTATCATTATAATATTTGTGGGCTTCCATTTAGTTCTATTTGGAAAATAGTATTTGGGATGTGATTACGTGTTGTGAAGTGGAATTTTTTCTTCTTCTTCTGCCTGCTATATTTAAGATTGTTTCTCTTTTGTTTCTGTAATGCAGGTCATGACATTGAAGATGATAGACTTCTGTCTGAGGAAGCCACTACTTCAGGTTCTGAGTCAGCAGAGAAATTTTCTCTCAATTCTGATGGGTCGGATGATTTCTGGAAGTCATTCATAGCATCATCACCAATTGAGCAATCGGTAAAAGATAGCAATGGTTCTGTTCCACAGGAAGAACATAGGGAGAAGCTTAAGAAAGAAGAAACTAAGGTTGATGACATGGTTGAAATTCCAAAATGTCAATCAAAATCTTCCAAGCCTGGAAAGCGGAACAAATGGAAACCTGGTGAGGTTATGAAGCTAATTAATATGCGTGGTGAACTCCATAGCAGATTCCAAGTTGTGAAGCAGCGAATGGCCCTTTGGGAAGAGATATCTGCAAACCTGCTGGCTGATGGGATAAATCGAAGTCCTGGCCAGTGCAAATCTCTATGGACATCTCTGGTCCAGAAATATGAGGTTTGTTCTTCACCATGACCTTAGGTGCACTTATTTATTTATTTATATCACCTGAGTTTATTTATTCTGGTGGGGGAATACTATATTCTGGTAGTATTAAATCCTTATCCATCACTGCATCATATGTGGGTAGAAGTGTTTCAGCTTGGTCAAAATTTTAAATATTTTAGTTTAAATTTTGCTCTATTTCAAAATCTCAGCCTCCCCCAAGTCTTCATAATGTTGAGACATAGATTGAATGTCTGACATTAACCCTGAATGATATGGTAAACTAAAACAAGGCATTCCTCTAAGAGGGAAGCAACAGAGTTGCACATTTCTATTATAGGCCAGAGGCCAACTATTTCTAGATTTTCCTGGGGGCAACCCTACATGTTATTGCACTGTATATGCACATATGAGATTATTAAACGTTATGGTTAGGCCTTGGGTAATGCCAGAAGTTTTGCTGTCCTTTATCGACGATGATAACTGTTGCTTATTTTAACAATGATAGCTTGTCTCAACAGGAAATCAAGGGTGATGAGAAAAGCAAGAAAAATTGGCCTTACTTTGAGGACATGAATAAGATTTTATCCGACTTGGAGGCAACAGCAGCAACAACAAAATGATCGGACTAGTGATATAATAGCTTACCTTCCAGAATTCTTTTGCAAAGAGCTTTTGTCGAAGGGTAATTATCCACAAAGTTGCTTGGATTGGATGGTTAATTGGAAAACCATTATTTTGTATCCAGAGGGGAGGTTTGTATGAAAATAGTAAGGGGAATGACACGAGAATTTGATTGGTTTTGTAGCTATAGGCCCTTTCAAAAATTGATCAATGAGTGTAGTGTTTGTGGTATTTTAGAGGGTATTGGATGGGTTTCCTTTGTTTCCTTCACTTTTTGAGTTCTTTTCAATGTTCTTGTATCATTAAGCAATGAGTGTAGTGTTTGTGGTATTTTCAATGTTCTTTTCAATGAAAATTGATGTGTGCAGATGTTCAATAAGCAAGGGAAATTAGCAACAAGATTTTGCCAAAACAAGCTTTGGCCGAGACGCCCCCTCTCCTTTCAAGATGGGGGGTGGTTGTCTTGGAGAATTTGCAAGAGGAGATGGCTGTGTGAAATAAACAATTTGCAATCAATATCTTTTTATTCTGATTTGTAAATTGACACTAAAAATAAAAAAAGCAAGAGAAGTAATTACCATCAATGGATCAAAGATTAGAGAAAAAAATAATAATAAATAATTTTTTTTTTTTTTTGTTGGCATCATGCTGAGTAGTCCTTGTATCATTCCCTCCCTTGTTTTTGTTCACATTTTATTGTGTAATCTTAGTACATTTTGGTACACTTTGATTCGGGAGTGGCTCATCTCTAGTTTAGATATTTTTTTTGGGTAAAGTCTCTTGTTCAGATATGAACTAGATAGTCAACTGTAATTAACAGGATTGTGCCATATCATTTTTGTCATTGGACGGCTCATATGATACCGTCTGCCCAATTTAGCTAAAAAACCAAAAAACAATCACTGTGTTTGGTTTGAGTTTTCTAGATTAAATTTTTTGAAAATTGATTTTTTTGATTTTTGGGTTTTTTTGTTTTTAGTGAATATTTTTTAAATTTTAAACATTTTTTTTTTATTTTTTTAGATGCACCTTACTTAGATGTATCTAAAAAGTAAAAAATTTGTGAAAAAATATTTTAAAAAATTCATAAATACATAAAAATGTAAATAATGTACTGAATTCTTGTATTTTTTTGTATTTTTGGTATTTAGTGAATTTTTAAAAGATTTTTTTTATAATTTTTTTACTTTTTAGGTATATCTATGTTAGGTGTGTCTAAAAAGTAAAAAATATTGTTTAAAATATTAAAAAAAATTCAGTAAAAATAAAAAAACACAAAAAATAAGAAAGTAGAATTTTCTGAAAAATGTTTCGAAAAACTGGAAACCAAGCTCGAACACCTTTGGTTACCCCACCAGTGACTTTTACCGCTCCCCTTGTCCCTCACTGGCAACCCTCTTCCCCCTCCCTCACCCACTGCAACCTCGTCACACCCTCACCATCATTGTTGTTGCCAATCAATGAAACCCATCACCATTTTATTCAACATCATAAAACTTCAAATACAAAAAATTCACCAGTGCTCTCTTGACTCGATAATGTTACCCATTATCACTCACTCCACTGCCATATGGCAACCTTCTACTGAGTTGTCATTTTCGGTCTAAACATCACCTCAAGACATCATTGTGGTCGTATCTGTGTGCAAATAGTCAGATCCATGTACAACAAGATGGCATCATTATTTCAACGAAGAAAAGAAAAATGTCAATCTTAATTATAGACAAGAAATTTCAGATATGAAAATAATAACTGGACTGGACCATACAGTCTATCCCTAACTTAAGGCTAAGCCAAACCCTTCTAATTCATCAATATAATTTTTTTTTTTTTGCTGATCACACACACCAAAACATTATAACAACAACAATAATAGGACCTAGAAGGGGGCAAGGACAGCCTCGCTCTAGGCAATTTTTGGCATCCCTTTAACAACTTTTCGGCGTGTCTCCGATGAGCTCTCCAAACACTTTCAAGGTATAGATATGGATTTGTTATGCCTAGAAAGGAGAGTCTGAGAGCTTCTCTCCCAATTTCAACATAGAATTTTGAATTTTGACACCCACAATGATTCCCTCTTCTCTCAATCATTTGCCATATTGTCCAAAATTCTGCGACAGTGATGGCGGAGTTGGGCAGCGGTGACAGAGATGACGTCAAAGGCGAGTTTGATGTAGATCTTGTTTGATTTCCTACAGATTTTACTTATTCAAACCACATCTTGATAGATAAGTAGTTTTTCTTAGATCATAACTGCTTTTTTGGTGACTTTATTTTTTTGTTGTTTGTAGTTCTTGTTAGATTGGTAGGTTGTTTGTTTGGTTCTTTAAGGTTTTGTTGTTTTTCTTTTCTTGATCTGTGTGTTGTTTACTTTTATTTTAATATAATTGCTTTATATGTTCTAAATAAGGGAACAAAAAACTATAATAATAATAATAATAATAAAACACTTAGTCCATAAATCCAAATGGAAAATTCTACTTATATTATAATTTTATCTCTTCGCAATTATTTTCTCATTACACTTCTAAGAAATAATTGAAATTTTCATTACACGCTTTATAATATCAAAACTAATCCTAAATTAAACCCTTTGCAAAACCCATATAGATTTTTCTCATTACACCTTTTCCTTTTGAATTACTCTGGTGTTATGTTACTAAACAAATTATATTTGTCCAGCCATCTGTTACTGCACATTTACATATTCACTTTCCTTAAAATATCGTTTTTTTTTCTTTTTCTAAATTTATGATGGATCTGTTTAGTTATATATTGCCAAACAATTTGCATTATTTCAATATCATATTACCGAACAAATTAGATTTGTCCAACCATCTATTGCCGCACATTTATAGATTCACTTTCTCTTAAACATCAAACATCCATAAAAATATTTATAAAATTTGTCAATACAAATATCTTCAAATTTCTCAATACAAACATTTATGAAACACACACTGAGATATTATTACAATCCATGTACGTTGATAGTTTTAGTAGTTATTACATCTGGATTGATAAGCATATGGAATTGATCAATATGGATAGTATATAATATCTCTCATCCGTTGGCACATAGGTGATGAAAACAAATCCAATTACTTGCTTTCAGAGGTACTGGATGACCAGGAAACAGATAAATCTAACAAATCTCATTTGTAATGAATTCATGACTATAGTCCATTAACAATGTACTATTAGCTTTACGGCAATGAATAGAAGTATAATCCTTCAAATAAAAAAAAAACAAAAAATGTCAGAAAAATAAAACTGAAAATGTTTAGAAGTGAGTTATTGGACATGTATTTTTTGTTCTGCAATGTGATTCTGTGCTATTTGATTTTGTTCGGTTCTTGTACACCGAACAAAAGTCGAACAACTCTTCAAAAATAAAACAAAAAATAAAAAATAAAAAAAACAAAGAAAAAAAACTTAGGTGCCGTTTGATAACACTTACGTTTTCAATTTTCTGTTTATATATACAAAAATTTAAAAAACTCAAATAAAAACTTGTTTGGTAAAATTTTTGATTTATAAATTAGTGGTCTCAGTTTATAAATTTGGCCAAAAAACGAAAACACAAAAAATGTGTTTCCATTTTGAGTTTTCAGTTTTTTTTTTTTTTACCACCCAATACTAGCCACCACCCGCCACCATTTTCTACCGCCGTCTTCTGCCACCACCACCCACCCCCCACCACCACCACCACCACTCACCACCCACCTGCCACCACCACCCTCCACCACCCACCTGCCATCCACTCGCCACCACCACACACCCTCACCGCCATCACCACCACCACCCACCACCCAACTGCCATCCACCCGCCACCACCCACCACCTGCCACTACCATTCACCGCCCGTCACCTACTTCCCACCACTACTCACCACCCACCTGCCACCACCATCCATCACCAGCCACCCACGACCACCAGCCACCTGTCACCCACCCACCACCACTATTACCCACCACCCACCCGTCACCCACCTGCCACCACCACCCACTCGCTACCACATACCACCCGCCACCGTCACCCACTCACCCACCACCACCACCACCCGCCATCCGCAACCCACTTGCCACCACCACCCACCACCCGCCACCGCCACCACCCACTCACTACCACCTACCACCCGTCACCGTCACCCATCCACCCACCATCACCACCCACCACCCACCCGCCACCACTCACCACCACCCGTCATCCGTCACCCACCTGCTACCACCACCCACCACCCGCCACCACCACCACCACCACCCACTCGCTACCACCCACCACCCGCCACCGTCACCCACCCACCCGCCACCTACCCGCCACCACCACCCACTACCCGCCACCGCCACCGCCACAACCACCACCCACTCGCTACCACCCGCCATCGTCACCCACCCGCCACCACCAGCTACCCATCACTCACCGTCACCACTTTCTGCCGCCACTTGCAATTTCTCACTCTTTTTTATATTTTTAAACATTTTGTCAATTACCAAACGCGTTTGTAGTTTATGTTTTTCCAAAAATAAATAAAAATCAGTTTATAAAATTTTTGTAAATATAAACTGAAAACGTAAACGTTACCAAACACACCCACTATTTCACTTTTTGATGGTCTATCATCACCATTTATTCATCCATTGCTTTATTTTATAATCAAAATAGTTGATTCTCACTTTTTGGAAGTAGATGTATAGTAGAGAAGAAGAGATGAGTGAGAAAGAAAAGAGGTAGGGATTGTAGTGTAATGACTGTAAAGAGATAATCAAATCTATTTAATTTTTATCTTTTATTCTTAAAGGTAATTTCACACATGGGTAAAATTGAAATAAAAAAAATCTCAAATGGAAGGAGTAATTCTATTTTCACACACCAAATCCGCTCAATGTACATCTTTTTTCTAGACAAACACTTGACGGATTTTAAATTTTATGGTTTGCTTAGTGCACATCCTACCGCACCAAAAATATCCTCATCTTCTTCATCACTCAAACCCTAATTCTAACCCCCTAATCCTTATCTTCTTCATTTATCGCCAACCAACCACCACCTCTTCCGCCGAAAATTGTTCGGCCACCGCCACTCTTCCTTTTACCGTCATTGGCCGTCATTACCAATTCATTTACTCTAAAATGTCTAGTCTTCTTATCCACTATTTCTTTCTAAACCCTAGGCACTACGACCCTCATATCTATACCACTCCATCTTCCATGAATATGGGTCTTTTAGTGAAGATGTTAAGGAGGATGAAGTCGAAGATAAAGTTGGGAAAGATTGCGCCGTAGAAAGAGTAGTGGAGGTTACTGTTGCCAAGGGAGTGATAGGGGATTATGACTTAGGAATTAGGGTTTTGAATGAGGAAGATAGGGTTATTTTGATAATTTTATTTTTGAACAAAATTTTAATAAAAAAAGAGATTCATTAAGCGTGTGCATAAAGAATATATAGTATGTGGAAATAGAATTACTGAAATAGAAGGTGTAAAAAGGTAAATGTGTTGTGTAAGTAGAATTTATCTTTCAATTATACTCTTATATGGTGAAGTCAAATATAGTTTTGTTAAAGTTGAAGATCTCAACTTTTTAATAAAATTAACTTATCATGGGACCCACTTAGACTAATTTCGGTGATCAAAACAGTTCATCTCAAATTGATTCATGTGAAAAATCAAGTTAATCTAACATTAATTGTCATTTTTATCTACACAATGTACATCTTTTTAAGAATAGACTGTCCACCATTTACAATATATATGTACTTTGATTACGTGGTTATTTACGTTTGATTAACTCAATTTTTTTAACACGTATGATCTTCTTAACTTCTTATATGAAACAGTCGAGATGAACATAAGTTGGTCCACACACTTGGTTATCAAAAAAAAAAAAAAAAAACCAGCCTAAATAGATATGTTCAAATTGATCCCATAATTATGAAGTTGAGATCTTCAATTTAGTAAGTTTGACAGTGAAGTCCACACTTAAATATAATACTTTTTTAACTACTTTAAACTTTTGGTAATTTGATTTTTTAAATATCAAAAAGTCAAAAAATAAAACAAAAAACAAAAGGAAAGGCAAAAAGTCAAATATCTCAATAATTTACGCTTTTTTATACAATTAAAAAAAGTAATCTTCAAATAATTTATTTATTTTTTTACTTTAAAAAATTTAAAAAGAAAAATAAAAAAAAATCAATTCACAAACATGACCTTAATAATGAAAAAAATTGGTTCGTAAATTGGAGAGTCGAGAAAAGTTCGCCCATTGGTGTATGTGAGATTGACAGTCGCACAAAGATAAATAAGGTTTGAAATGATAATCTAATAGCTTATAAATTGTAGTTTTGTGTAATTTTTTAAATATTTTTAAATATAGAATTTTGGTTTGAGTTGTTCGGGTTACTCATCACTCTGCCCAGGCCCAGCTAGAATTATCTAAATTCTGCTCAAGCCCGTACAAGTTAAAAAAAAAGTTGTCTATGTTTTTAATTCTTAGCTATTACATTATATAAATTATTTAGTTTGATCTTATTAATGATTTTATAAATATATATATATATTAAGAGTTTAATTTTAAAAAATAATTAATTAACTTTGCTTCGAAAAAAAAGAAAAAAAAGAAAACTAAATTTTATGTGTAATTCGAACAATTGGGACCAATTCAGGTCTAAATCAGATCAGATTTGAATAGACAATCTCAAATTACAATTTGAACTTGGACAAACCTGAGCAGCTCTTAACAAAAATCGAATTAAGCTTAAACACCATTTAAACTCACTCGAACTCGCTTAAATTATACCGCAAAAGGCAGAGCCACATGATTCTCTATAATATCAGCTAACCCATCAAGAATTTAATATATATAGAAATAGTTTAGACAATTTGACCATACCATTAAAAGATGGGAGGCTCTATTTACACACCACCTTTTCTCTCAAAACACACCATTAATTACTTTATTTTTTTTTACAATTTTAATCTTAAGTGAAATGAGTACAAAGGACAAGTTATGAAATCAAAGAGTTTCCAAAGAGGCTCTCTCTCTAAAAAAAAAAAAACCTCTCTTCTTTCTCTCTTTAAACCTCCTTCTCCGGCCTCTTTTTGGGCTGGCCGGCCGCCGCCTTTGGCTATGGCGGTCGGCTGGCCTAGCTCGTTTCAGCGGTAGCCTTGTTAGTTTTCTTTCTTTCAATAAACTTGAGTCCCCCATTCTTCCCACCTAGGTGTGTTGCTGCGGGAGAGTTTGTGCTTTAGGAGCTGCTTTGGTTGGTCATCAGTTTGTCCTCTTGTGTTTCAACATTGCCGTAATAGCCGATTCTTCAGGGTCAGCCAGGGATTTCATTCGAGCGCTTTTGGCGAATAGGAGTTTGAGGGGTGCGTTTTTGGGCGGAAACAAGGGTAGGTGATACAGTTTTGTCCGGTTGGCACTCGTGCGCTCCTCCTCGAGGGAGAGTTTGAGGGGTGAAGTTGGGTTGTTGTTTTTGTGGAGTTTGGCAGTGGGTGTTGGTCTGTGGAGTTTGGCAGCAGAGGCATAGGCGTGGGTTTTGGGTGTGAGCGAGAAGAAGGCCTGGGGGGGGGTTTCGGCAGTGGGTGTTCCCGGGCAGTGGGTGTTGCAGCAGGGGTGTTTTTCTATCGGCAGTGGGTGTATTCGGCAGTGAGTGGTGTTCCAGGCGGTGGGTGTTGCAGTAGGGGTGTTTTCTGTCGGTGTATTCGGCAGTGGGTGGTGTTCCCGGCGGTGGCTATGGTGTCTCCTCGGCAGAGGTGTGCCTAGAGGTGGCGTGGACAGCAGCTACGAGTGGGTGGCTGAAGTGCAGAGGCGTGTATTGTTTCTTGCAGTAGAGGCGTGCTGGGTCAGGTCACGCAGCAGAGGCGTGTTGGGAGTTGTAGCTGCAGAGGAGTGGTTTAGTGTTGTTAGCTTATTTTGGGTGTTGGGTTAGTTCATTTAGTTAGTTTTGGGTGTTTTTGGTGGGTTGAGTATGTGGGGATTCTTGTATTTTAAATTCTCTAGTTAAGTTCTTCTTAGCTCTTTTGGTTAAAAAAAAAAAAAAAAAAAAACTGAGAGGCTTAGGGGTTGGTTGTATGGATGCGAGTAGCAGTAGTAGGGGTATTTTTATACTTCCAAATCTCTCTCAATGCATGTCATCTTCCTGTACTTTTAATTTCATACTGTTTAATGAAATTTTTCTTTGCTGATAAAAAAAAAAGACAAGTTACGATACACACCATCTGTATAATTACCATAAAAGACAACAATGAATATAATATCCATCAACAATTTCAAACTTGTTACTTACGTATATTCTCTGTCAATAATCCAAAAACCTTAAAACAAAAACCAAAAACCCTTAAACAAATAACCAAAAATATAGTATTATTGAAGATTTTGAATTTATTCAATGAAGGATGCATCTGACAATACTGCTTCAGAACAATGGAGCAAGGAAAAAGTTATTTTTTTATTGTTTTTTTTTCGTTTCCATTTTCGTTTACTTGCTAAGTGGTGAATCGTTGGTATAGTTCGGTTAACTAGGGTCGAATAACATATCATTGTTCGACTAATTACAATCGAACAAGTTGTATTTGTTCAGACTTATAGTGTCGAACATAATGAAAATACTCGGTTTGTAAGTGTCGAACATAAACCATATATTCGGTTTTTAATTCGGCTCTGTACTGCCGAACACTTATAATTTTTTTTTTTGGTTTTTCCAAAACTGTGCATCCGTGGAATGCAGTAATGTTGGATCAGGAGGTTTTGTTGACAACACAAGTCAATTTATTACTAATGAGGTAGTCTCATGTCGAAAATTAGTTTTTTTTTTCTTTTTCTTTTCTCATGTTTAATGACTTTGTTGAATTTGACTTGTAGGTTTTCAAGAGCAAAGAAGAATTGCTCGGTTGGGTATGGGACGTTAGAAGGCAAAATGGGTTTGTGATTGTCATCAAGACATCGGACTATGGTGGTGGTCATAGGACACCAAGGATATATCTTGCTTGTGAGAGAAGTGGTCAATATAAAGCTCATAAGAAATTAAAAAGAAATGATTCAAACAAAAAAAATTGTCAAGATAACGAGTACAAAGAAATGCAGGTGTCCCTTTGAGTTGAGGGCTCGTAAGTTGATGGTTGATGATGATTGGATGGTAGATGTAGCATATGGAATGCATAACAATGCTCCTGCTAAACATTTTGAAGGACATTCATTTGCAGGGAGATTATTTGAGGAGGAAACATCATTATTAATGGATATGTCCAAAAGCATGGTCAGACCAAAAGAGATTTTGGTTACATTGAAATGAAAGGATGATTTGAATATAACTACTATGAAAACCATTTACAATGTACGGCATAGGAATAATGTTATTGAGAAAGCTGGGAGATCACAAATGCAACAGTTATTGGATGAATTAGAAAAACATAATTACATTGAGTGGCATAGGTGTGACAACAACACGATGACTGTCATAGACTTGTTTTGGGCACATCCTGTCAGTTTAGATTTGCTCCGCTCATTTCCAAAGGTGTTGATCATGGACTGCACATACAAAACAAATCGATATCGTTTTCCTCTTTTTGAGATAGTTGGTGTGACATCTACTGATATGCCATTCTCTATAGCCTTTGCATATCTCCAATTTGAGTGGATTGATAACTATGTTTTGGTGTTAACTACATTGCGTAGTCTCTTGGATGACATTGCTATTCCTGAGGTGATTGTCACAGACATGGAGCTTGCTTTGATGAATGCTATTGACTGGGTATTTTCTACATCTTAACATTTATGTCGATGGCATATTAGTAGAAATGTACTGGCGAAATGCAAGAATATGTTTAAGAGTAAGGTGGAATGAGACAAGTTTATCTCTTTATGGAATTTCTTAGTACTCTCCTCAACTGAGCTTGAATACAATGAACACCTTGCTAGGCTACTTGCGGATTTTGATACATATCCTGAGGTAGTGCAATATGTGTCACAAAGTTGGTTAATTCCATATAAGGATAAGTTTGTTGCCGTATGGATAAATAGTTGTATGCACTTCGGGAATGTTACAACCAACAGGTAATATATATTTGTCTACCTTACACTATTAGTCAATATGATTGTGATTATTTAAACTTAATTATGTTAATTGTTTCCATTGTACACAGGGCTGAAAGTGCACATACAAAACTTAAATGACAATTTGGTTCTAACCAAGTCAATTTTGAGTGTTCTTGGACCAAGATCCATAGTTTGCTTGAGCTACAACATGTTGATATTAAGGCATCGTTTGAAAAGAGTTTAACCATTGTACAACACCAGTTCAAACCATCCTATTTTAGAGAGCTCCGAGGCAATATCTCTATTACTGCATTAGATCATGTCTTAGCGGAGAGTAAGCGAGCGAATGATGTTGGCATTGATGCTTCAGTATGTGGATGTGTTGTTCGACGAACACACAGGTTACCTTGTGTAGACACCCCATTTTTGACCGTCCTCAAGACTTGGACGTCACCATTGGAACACTTGGTGATTACCCCTGTTTGTGTTCGTTTGGAGTTCCCGGAGGTCTCGGCTACGCGCCTTGCCTCAGGATCTCCGAACTTGACTGTTTAGTGTCTGGTTTTGCACCAAACACTTGTGTTTTGCCTTGGAGGGGCAGGGAATGCCTTGTGAGGCATCCCCACACACCACCGGCCATGGCCAGAGGCCACCGGCTGGTTTTTTTTTTCCATCGACAATCTTTATTGCCGGTCAGCATTCTTTGTTGCCGGTTGGCACTCCTTTTTGCCAAAATGGCATCTTTGGCCGGCAGACTACTGTGCATCTGCTTTTGCAGATATTTTATCACAGCTGTCTTGCATTTGGCTCCCCTCCATACACGTGTATGGAGGGATCTCCCTCTTTAGAAGCTTGTCTTGTAAGCTTTACAAGACAAGAAGCTCTATAAGAGGAGCCCTTCTCTCTTGGCCTTAAGGGTTAGACATTTAGAGAGTTTAGACAGCCATATTAGGGTTTTGAGTTCTAGGGTTAGAATCCATACACATTCTATCTCTATACCTCTCTCTTTTTGCCATTGTGTGTGTTCTAGGTGTTTTAGTCCATACTATTGCACACAAACACCTAGTGCTTCACCTTCCTTTGGCTACTGAGGTTCTAAGGGGCTGGTTTTGGTGTTTTGGAGCTGGATTCAAGCCAAGGAGGGCTATTGGAGCATCATTTGTGAAGGTGATCTACAAGGGTGAGAAACTTCCCTTTTATTCTCCATTTTTGCATTGCTTTTCTACCTATCTTAGAACTGTTTTTGTGCTTAGTGTATAATACAAAAAAGTTTTGTTTTTAGGCCCTCTTGATTGTTTATTAAGAGTGTTTTGTGGTTTGGGTTTGTTTGACCCCTCCTAAGCCTTGTAAGGCTCCTTTTTGTGCTATTTTTGTGCAAGTTTCGAGACTTTGGTGTTTGGGCCTCTTCACCACTGAAATCTTGAGGGATTTCAGTAGCGGAGATGGTGCCTTGAAGTCTCCAAAAGGGGAGGGCCACCCCCTCTCCTTGTTGTCCTTGAAAGGGACCCTTTTTGGCCTCTTGAGGGAGCATCATGTTAGAGTGTGTATTGACCATGCCTTGGATATTTTTTGTGCCTATTATATCATAATATGCCTTTGTTTTTAGTTGGTTTTGGTACACCATGCATGCTTAGCATATCTACCTTGTAATGCCATGTTTAGGCCTTAACATGCCTTAGGTTGTAAACCGTTGTTCGAGCATGTTTTAGGTCTAGTTTTGTGAAGCTTGTGTGCTTATTTTGCCATGCTAGAGGTCTGTCCATAGTTGTTTGGGTCGGCCATGGCATGCATTATATGCCCCCTTTGCATTTTGGCTTGTTGGCCTCAAGTGTGTGAGTATGTAGCATGCACTACTTGCTTTATTCTAATGATTTGGCATCATTTATAGCATAATTTCAGTCCCTTTGACATGCTTGTATGCTTGCTTTGGACACCTCTTTGAAGCTTTGGAAGCTTGACTTGCATGCTCCATGTTTTGGTCTTTGTGCATGCTTTTGATTTTGAGCCATTTAGATGCCATCTAGGTGTCCCTTGGGTGTTGTTTAGGTCTGCACTAGACCTATTTTAAGTCCTCTTAGCCTTGTAAGGCTTGGTTGATTTGGTCTTGGTTTAAGCCTCTTGGCTTGCCTTGGGTTTTTGGTTTCGTTTGCATGCCTTGTTTGTCTTGTTTAATTGGCTTAATACCCTTTGTAACATGATTTTCAATGCTTACCTTGCATGCCGTTAGTCCATGTTATGCCTCTTTCAAGTGTGCTTGGGAATTGCCTTTTTATGCTTAAGTGTTGGTCCTTGTGTGCACGTATGTTTGCATGTCATTTAGCCCTCATTTTATAGCACTATGACTACTGTTTTGGGCCTATTTAGAGCTGCCCAAATCATGTTTAAGTCCGTCTCTTTGTTTGTCGCATGCTCTCCTTGTATATTGTAGTATATTGGCGAGTTGTCGCATGTTTGAAATCACATGATTGAATGAAGTCACATGTTGGCTTACGTGCTTGAATGCCTACATTAGCCTTGCAAACTTGTTAGTTGCATTGCTCTATGCCTTGCATTTCTTGCATGCTCATTTGCATTGCCGTATTGCATGCCTAGTTAACATGCTTAGGTTGCATTGCATTGGCATGCATGCTTGGCGTATTGACTATCCATGATAGAGGCTAAGTCCCCATTTGTTTGTTGGTTTGCATTGCATGTCATTTGACATCAAAGTGTACACACTTGGTCCCTTGGGCCATCATGCATCGAAATGCGCAATTGATGGTCCGAGAACCAAGGAGCATGTCCCTTTGAGTCACAAACATGATAGGGGACATAATTGGTGCATACATTGCTTGAATTGTATTGCCATGCAAGTTCTGTCCTCTGCTGCTGTGAGTTGTAGGTTCTGCAGGCATTCTTTGCCGACCGGCAGTAAATCACCAGCCGATGGATTCATTTTGTGCCGGTGACCACAATTCACTGCCGGTGGTAATTCTACTCAGCCGGTGGTGATTCCCAATATCCAGAGAGGCATCCTTGAGACTTTGGCAGTCTTCAGAGAGGCAGAGCAGGGAAAACAGAGGCAGACTATGCATGGCCGTGCACTTCCGAGCAGGACCCGAGCATGCGCTGCATCTGGCTCTCCTCCCGAGGCGGTTTACTGCTTTTCCTAGTTTAGTTAGTTTGTTAGCTGATTAGGCAATTTGTAATATTTAATTAGCTTGCGTAGTTAATTAATTTGTATTATTTATTTAGTCCCTCCAAGCGAGGGCAAATCTGTAATAAGTGTGTGTGAGTGGTGTGTATGTCTTCCAATCCCCACTTCTTTCTTCCCTTTTATTTACCTGCTTTGATGGTTAGTATTAGGGCACGTTTAAATTAGCATACCTCATGCAATGCATGCGTGCATTCATTCATTTGTCTTACATGCACCGGGCTCGGCGCATCATTCTAACTGCATCTGTATTTTAATTTCCAAATTGAATACGTGTTAGTTGTAGCATTTCACATGTCATCGTAGATTAGCCGAGCCTATCCTAAACACATTTTGATTGTGTTGCATTAGTCATTTTAACATGAGCTAGGACATGCATGTTTGCTAACTAGTTTATTGTTTTGGCACGGAGTACGATATAAGTATTTTCGCTTTAGCATATTGCATGCGTGTAAATGTGGCCATGATAGTATGCTTACCATGTGGCTAAGTGCTTATATGAGATAAACTGTTTGAATGCCTGTGGGTGAAGGTTGGATTGTTTGAGTTGGAAAAACTTGTTGAAATCCGTGTTTTAGCCTACTTGCGAGTGGCAAATTCCAAAGCGCTTTTCAAAACAAACGGATATGCAATGCTTGTTTCCAAATTAGGCAATCTAGTCTATACTTGTTTGCTGTGCGCATAACATAGTAATTCTAGGCTAATAACCGGAATAAAAACACATAACGTTTTCAAAATCGGATATCACAGTTAGTAGAGGCCGATCTTCGGATCGGGCGAGAGGGGGTGCTCATAGCTGACCTTCCCCAATCGTACCCTAGCTCCCGAGCCAAGGCAACTCTGGTGATGACGGACATGTGGCCTTCGGCACCGAGTCAGGGTTTCCTAAATTTCCCATTTTAAAATATTTAGGTGGCGACTCTGTATCTGGCAAAGCAGTCCATGTTTGACATTTCTTTCCAAAAATCTGTTTCTCAAAACGATTTTCCAGATTTGGACTCTTTGGTTCAAGATTAAGAACCGTGACACAAATCGAGTCCGAGCTGTAGTGACCCCAAAATGAACGGAACGGGACTCACCCTCCCGGGGCGTTCGGGGACGTTTACACCTTGTGCCCATGAGATTGCGGATTGCATTCGACAGGGTCATCCAATTCCACTTGATAGCATTAACCCACACTAGAGGACTCTTGAGGTAGTACAAAAGTTGAAGAATGATAAAGGGGAATTGAGTTGTGAACCAAAGTTTGATCTCATACTTAAGCGATTCAATGCATCTGATTACACTATGCAGTTGGAAATTCTACATAAGTCAAGAGAGATTGCAAATCCGCAAAGTAGTTTTCTCATTGAGCCGGATGTGAAGCCCAACCCTTGAGGTAAGAGACATAAGAAGATAAATGTGTCTACACGTCGAGACCCATGCGCATTTCAATTAGTTCAATCTGGACATGATAGCCACTCACCCATGGGCACCTAGATCCCTACACAAGATTATGTCAAAGTACATAAAAAATGGCCTGCCAAAGAGAAGGTACATGCAATCATTTTTTACTTACATTTTTGTTGATGATAAATTACGTGTTTTGTTGTTCATGTGTTGATGCCTTCCCTGTTGAATAGGTATATCAGAATCGTACAAATATGACTTATTCATATGTTGATGCCCTTCCAGTTGGATTGAAACCGTACATACGTCTTATCAAGGATGTAGATGCCGATGACAATTGTGGGTTTAGGGCCATTGCTGGGTTGATGGGGCTTACAGAGGCTGAATGGGGTCAAGTCAGGCGTGATCTCCTATAGAAATTGCATACACACATAGACCATTACACTCATCTATATGGTTTACATGACAGGATTGAAGAACTGACCCATATTCTATCATACTTTGAGCCCAATCCAAGGTATCACCGTTGTATGACTATGCCTGACATGGGTCATCTTATTGTATCTTGTTATAATGTGGTATTGTACCACTTATTTGCACAACAATGCCTTACATTCCTCCCCCTACGATCAGTGTCAATATCACAAGTTCAACGGCGTGAGATTGTTATTGGGTTTGTTAATGGGAATCATTTTGTCCAGGTATAGCATTATGATTCGTGTAATACATTTATCATTTTGTACTGCTCGCTCTCATACTTAAAGCTTTGTCAATGTAGGTGTTCATGCTACTGGGTCATCCAGTTCCACCGATAGCTACCAATTGGTGCAAGTTTCATCATTCTTGTGCGGCTGGATGGGATATTGCATACAGTCACTGAATGGAGCGTTTTAAAGAAGTTGTTCATTCAGAGGTAGCTACTAGAGAGACATTTGATTGTATTAACCTTGATGAGTAATGATGTATGTGAGTTGAGTTGAGTTGTAGTTATGCAATTCAAATAGTTATCGATACATTTTTTTAATGATTAATAATTAAATAGTTGAGTTGGATTAAGCCTTGAGTTAATTTAATGCACATGGTATTACTTGTTCATTGCGGTGTATCAAACGCAATGGCATAATACTTCCTGTTCATTACCAAAAATACAAACCATGAATAATTGTTCATTACAAAATATTGGTAGAGTAATTCTTGTTCATTACAAACCAACAAAAACATCAAAAGAGTACTTCTTTTCCATTACAAAATAAGAAAACAAGATTACCACATAACCAACTACCTATCATCTACTCGTCTCCTACGATTGTATGTTCGAAGTGGAATAGAACTAGGTCCAGTCTCATCGATTTGTTGACCCTGAAGAACACGTACCATCCTCTCAATAGCCTCATATAACCTATTTGGCTCACGAACACTAGCATCATGACCTGCCTCGATGATAGAATGGGCAATCAGTAGTGCGTGATCAATACGCTGCATTAAGGACAAATACAATTGTAATTAACACGTGCCATCTTCAAAAAAAATGTAAACGATGTGTGCGCAATATTCTGATCTACCTGTGATAGAGATCCCCAAGATGGTACCCACATCATCCAATGTCATTGTCATCTCACCAACTGTCAAATGGAAAGTATTTGTGTCTGGTTGCCATCACTCAACAAATGCAGATATGACAATCCTATTCACGAACCGATATGTGCAATGGACCAAAGAAGTTAGGCCTGACTGCTACACAATGTCTCTAAACCTTCTATTGTCAGTTCTTGACCACCATCGCCACTCAAAAATCTTGGTTGGATGATTATAACACCTTAAGGGATTCCTCTCTTGCAAGGTAAGTAATAATTTACATAAATAATTTTGTTCAATAAATAATTAAATGAAAAAAAATGGAAAAAAAAATATATACTACCTTTTGCACCCATATAGCTGCTGTAATATGTGTCTTGAAGCTCTTCAGTACTGATGGATATGATGGCCTTCCAGGAAACGGACCAATGAGTACCTCCTCAGCCTGATCTACATCAGCAGCATCATCATCATCCCCTGAACCATTATCAATAACATCCTCTTCCAAGATTTGAGGTGTTTCCTCCAATACAATATCATCACCCCGACCTCTACCCCGACCCTGACCCCGACCCCGACCTCGGCCATGACTAGTATTGGTTAATGCACGATGTCGTCTCTTTGAGGCAGTGGGTGGAATACGTGAAGGGTCATCCATTTCTGAAAATGAAACAAAAAACAATAAAGTTAACAGAAGTAACATTATTATAAACAGTACTTGATGTTTTGAGATTAGTGTAATCCATAGACATATATGCTTGATTGGAGGGTTAGTTGATTGCCCAAAGAGAGGAAATAACTGAGTTAAAATGATGACAATCCCCAAAGCTATTGTTCCAAAAAGAAATTGGCAACAAGAAATTAGCTTCAAAGGGATAGAATGTTTCCTTCTTGAATGTCCCCGTAAAAAAAAATTATGTTATGAAGATACTGGAAGATTACAAAACAAATGAATACATCATCAACTCAATTATTTGTTTTTGCTCTTTAAGCAGTTGATTTAATTATTTGTCTAACAGTAACTGAGATGAGGGTAACATAAAGTTTGGTAGAGATGTGATATGAGACAAGAACATACAAGAATGAGGATATTGCATCCCATGTGCAATTTCTTAAGAACAAATTATATATGTAAGACTAGGAAAGCAATTAATCACCCCTGAGATTGGCAACAACTAGGACTAGGAAAGCAATTAATTGCAAAGGGAAACATGGTCTGAGACAAACAATAATACAAACATGTTTTGGAAACAATATTGTTGCAGGTTTAGCTTTGGAATTGCAATTGTATTAATCAGTGCGGCCACAAGTATGAACACAAGGCAGCGCTATGGGGAAGGATGGTTAGACGACGAGTGCTACATAGTCAAAGATGGAGTGTACATTGGCTCTGCAATTCTAGTTTTTGTTTCCATAGGTTTGATTATTGTTTCAGACATTATGACAACTAGGAAGAGCCAAGTTGAGGAAGAATACAAGGTTCATTCACCATTTGGATGAAGAAAATTGACTAGGAAGAATATAAGGTTCATTCATATTATTGTCTCCCTAAATTAATGTTCACAAAAAAAAAAAACAAAAAAAATGATACTGTTCGACAATATCTGCACGAACATGTTCGACAATCTACATCCGAACATGTTCGACAATAACAAACCGTACAAAATGCTATTGTCAGAAAATCAAGTGTCGAACGAGTGTAAAATGTTTAGGGTCCGAAAATCCAGTGTCAAACAGGAAACTGATTCATTCAAATACAAATTTCATGGCAATAGAAATAAGTACATAAAACCCTAAAATCTAAGCCAAATGATAACTCACCTACTGAATCTCCAATGTGAAGTTGTTTCCAACTGTGTTGAGCACCACCATCGACGACGTCTTTGATGAGAAAAATAATGTTTTGAGCAATCGTGTTCACCGGTTTGAACAGAGAATGGAGGGGGAGATGAATATCGTGGGTGTGGGGTATGTGAGTGAGTGAGGGTAAAGATAGAAGTTAGTGTGTATATTGTGGTGGGTTGGTGTGTGAGTAAGGGTAAATATGTAAATTTGTGATGTGTGATGAGCAAAATATTTATTTACTAAATTATTAAAGGTGTCCCTTTAGAAGTGGTTTGCCTTGAAATAAATTATGTTATGTAAATAGAGGCACCCTTAAAAGATAGACGAATTACACTAACAAGTCTTGTAATTTAGGGTTTGTGTCACTTTAGTCCATGACTTTTTAATTGTGATACATTTGATTTTGAATTTTAAATCTTGTTTTAAATAAGAACAATTAAAGATATTTTCTTTGCTAACAGTCCATTTTAATGGTAAAGTCGTCATACAACTTATTTTGTGTCGGTTAACTAACATGTTTAAAATGTAATGATCTTATTTTTAATAAATAATGCTGACACTTTCTTGGTTATAAAGTTCTGTTTGATTTGGTTTTCATAATATATTTTCTAAGAAACTAAAAATGAAATTGGTGAAAAAAAATAAATTAAAAATACATCATTTTATTTTATTTTATTTTATTTTTTTGAAATGGCTCTTAAAAAAAAGAACTCACCCAATTTGGCCCATCCCAAAATGAACTCATCTAAATTGGCCCATTTCATTCTATATTCACCCCAGTTCATCAATCGTCGTTCCAACACATAGATGTGCAACTTCAATACCTTTAACAACTATTTTACACAGGTAAAATTGTTGTGTTTGTTTTTTGTGGCTTGTTTGAATTCCAATAATTCACTTTTTGTTTATGATAAACAAAAATTGATTCGTCTTGTTGAATTTTATCCATCTTTTTTTCTTTAATTTTTATTTATTTATTTATTTATTTTTATGATAAACTTGATGATATTGATGATGATCAACTTTAAAATTATATGATTGATATGTGCTTTAACAATGAACTTTTAGAACTACAAGAAATTGGAGACTTTAGACTACTTGCTTGTGAAATTGACAATACTTTTACCAGTCGCAAGTGCAACAATACAAAAAATTAGTTTACAATAAAATTTATAAAGAATTGATTGTATAATCGAATGAGATCAGTAGATGAATGATTGTTTGATGACTTATATTAAAAAATATATATTTGATAGTATTGACAAGGTTATTATGTATCAATTCCAAAAAATAAAATCCCATTGAGGACAATTGTAGAAGTAAAATATTTGTGATTTTTGTAAGGAAATGTATGTGTAAATGACAATTACATTGGCGTCGACCCTTTTTTTTTTTAAATCACATTGACGTTTCTTGATATTTATTTTTATTTGCAAATTCCCTCTTTTTGTGAGTTGATCATTATTTTGACTAACGGCTCTATTTATTTATTTAGTTTTTTTTTTTTTTTGGAGAAAGTCAGTGGTTAGTTATTACAATAGTACATAATTTTTTTATTATTATTTTGGTTTATATAATATTTGAAGTGATTATCTATAAATTAAGAATAAAAGAAATCAATTAATCACTTTTAAAGTAAACGAATTAGTATTAATTATTGAAACCAAATAAGAAATACAACAACTTGTATGTATGTAAAGTAATAAATTATATATAGTCAAATCATGTGAGTATTTAGAAATATTATTTAATACTACTCAAATAAACACATGTAATGTCCAAATTTAATTTTTATTAATTTAGATAGTGATACTCATCAATTATGCTTTTTAGACAAAATAAACTAAAATAATCAATAAGACAAAATGTCACATTGAATTCATAATCATTTCACATTTTCTCTCACAACCATTAAATCAACTATAAAAAAAACCAATTATCAATCCCAAACATGACTTTTTTAGCTAAGCTAAAATAGCTCAAATGTCAAAAACTCAACTAAAATAGCATATTCCCGAACGAGACCATATCTTATTTTTTAGAAGTCGACCGAAGTGTATGATGCCAAGTATTAATTAAAAACTACCAAATAACGTATCTTATATTTGTGTAATTAATTTTTTAATTTGTTTCATCATCATTTTTGTCATTACAATAGATTATATTAGAATGCACACCATTTTATGTGTACCATATATAAGTTATATTTTAAACACATTTCTCTCTCTCTAAAAACCTCATTCCCAGGCCTCATTTTGGGGCCGGACGGCCGCTGCCTTTGGCTATGGAGGTCAGCTGGCCTAGTTCTTTTATTGTATTTGTTGGTTAGTTCTCCATTTAATAAACTTGATTCCCCCATTATTTTCCCATCGGTGCTGTGCGGGCTGCCGTAGATTTTGCTTGGTTTTTTGGGGTGTTTTGGTGAACGTTTTTGGATGTTCACTGGGTCGGCAAAGAGGACGATCCAGATTTGGTTAGGATGTTCATTCGAGCGCTTCTTTACGAGTGGAAGTTTGAGGGGTGTTCTCCATTCAGATCTATGGAGGTGTTTCGGTATTTTGGTCGGGGGGAAGCATTAGTGTCGATGATGACCTAGATTTGTGTAGGATTTCATTCGAGCGCTTCTATGCGTGTGGGAGTTTGAGGGGTAAACGCCGTCCAAATGTGTGATGGTGTCTCAGCGGTCGTTTTGATTAAAAGGAGGTCGGCGTTGGGTGTTAATATAGGGACGGTGGAGTAGTATCAGCAGTGGGTGTGTTTTCGGTGTTTGGGTTGTTTCGACCATAGGAGTGGAGAAGTGGAGATGACAGTGGGTCTTGTTCGGCTGTGGTCATGAGTGTTGATCGGCCTTGGGTGTTTTCGGATGCATTGAGTGCTCGGAGTTTTGAGTGCTCGGCTGTGTTTAGATGGGTGGCTATGGAGTTTTCTCAGTCGGTTTTCAGCAGCATAGGTGAGGTGTGGCCTTGGGTGTTGTCAGTGGATGTAGCAGGTTTGCTCTTGATGCTATGGCAGAGTGTTGTCTGGTGTGGGTCTTGGCTGGGCATAGGGAGTGTAGCAGCATGTGGGTCTTGGCTGGGTCTTGGGAGTATAGCAGCTTGGAGATGTCAGGCAAAGGAGTTTTCCGGCTAGGGAACATCCTCGGTAGGTGCAGAGGAGCGTGCATGTAATAACCCGACCCTCGCACATGCTTTCTGTTATATTCTGAGTCCTCGATTGATACTTTTAAATGCTTACTGTGTAGTTCCGTGAAAAAAAAAATTATGATTAAGGAAGTGAAATCCATGTCTATGCATGTCTATCTGTCCCATAAGGAAACTATCTGTCACCATTAACACGTTTGAATTAGAAATTGGAAGCCTTAACAGCTTAATTAGCTGAAATTGATTTTATATCCGTAATCAGCATAATTTTTAGGTAATATTGAGCATGTTCGCGAAATTTTAATTTTGGAAAGATTAAACGATCCATTTTTGTCTTATATGCCTTACTTATATATATCTCTAAGCCTTTAGGAGCCTTGATCAAAAAAAAAAAAAAAAATCAAACAAACGTGAATACCATTTTTGGGGGAAAAAACACCTCTCAGCAGTTTTGTGCAATTTACAGTCCGCTCGAGCGGCCAAAGTTACGCTCGAGCGGAGGACTCATTTTCAGGAAAAATAAAATGTTTGTTCAGCTTTGAGTGCTTGTTTCTCTGGTATTTTTAGAATATTTTACAGATGATTTTAAAGCAGGTTGTAAGCATGCAAGGTGTAAGACTCAGGAAATGCTTTATAAAAAAGAAACTGATGTATTAATTGTGTGCAGGGCACATTCCAGAAGGAAGCAACACGCCACCTCAACACTGTGAGTAGTAGTACCTACGTAATGTTATGTAATCATGTCAATGTTTCAAGGCATGTAAGGCAATTATGTTAATGTCTCAAGTATGTATGTACTTATGCATGTTTAAGATATGTTGGTGTTAAAACAAGTTTCAAGTGTATTACAAGGGCCTCGTGCCATATGTTCAAGGGCCTCGTGCCACAAGTTTCAAGTGTATTACAAGGGCCTCGTGCCATATGTTCAAGGGCTTCGTGCCATCATGTTTCAAGGGCTTATAGCCACATGCTTATGTCACAGGATTAGGCCTAGGGCCATTATGGATTAAACGCAGAATCAGACAAACCATGTGCATGCTGCATCTTTCTATGTATTAATGCATTTATGTTTCAAGTTAGACGTCGTTCATTCTGTATTACTACTCATTGAGCTCGGCTCACTCTCTATTATGTCTGTTTCTGTAGGTTATCAGTCAGGGGGTCAGTCCTAACTTTGACGCTGTCCCTTTTGTCAACCTTTACATGTTCAGGCACCATACCAGGCCATTTATTTTTGTGAAGCTGCTAAGATATGGGTCTGCTTTTGAGAGCCATCTACGGATGTTGTACTTAACTTTTATATTCCTTTTGTTATGCCCAATTATCGGGCTAGGACTGTAATGCATATGTTATACACGATATCCAAGGATATGGTTTTAAACTTTATCCGCTTTTGATGATGTATGTAATGCATGAGATCCTGGCATATTAGAAATAGCTCAATGGAGTATGCTTGTATTTTTGTTATATTAATATTTTATGCTTCCGATAAGGCCCCGTACGGTGTGTACACCAGTTTTTATGTCAGGTTTTGTTTAGGTCATGCCCAAACCTTTAGGGGCGGGTTTTGGGTCGTGACAGTGCAGCAGGTAGGTGAATAGATTTAGCAGTAGTAGCTGGTGGGCGTTGGGAGTTGTCAAGCGTGGAGTGTAGCAGGTGGGCGTTGGGAGTTGAAGCAGCATAGGTGAAAAGATTTAATTTTAAAAATTAGCAGGTGGGGGGTAAAGATTTAGTTTTAAAAATAGTAGGTGGGCGCTTGTGGGCTGATTTTGTGGGGATTTATGTATTCTATTTTCTAGTCAAGTCCTTTTTAACTTTTCTTGTTAAAAAAAAAAAAAAATGGTGAGGCCAAGGGGTTGGTTGTTTGGATGTGAGTAGCAGTAGTAGGTGTAATTTATACTTTCCGAATCTCTCTCGATGCATGTCATCTTCCTGTACCTTTAATTTCATGCTGTTAATGAAATTTTTCTTTACTGATCAAAAAAAATATATAAGTTGTAACATTTGTAGTGTTGATTACCACAAATATCATAACTAAATTTTTTTCAATTATAACTATAAAAAAAAAAAAAATCATAACCAAATACCATATACGATATAACCAAAATAATAATCACACATTTAGTATTATCAACAAAAATATCTCTAACACCATTAGATAGAGGAAAATTAATGTAATTCCAGAAAAATGAAAGGAGACCAGTATAATAGCAAGGAACCTCAAGAGAGGTGATTGTAATTTACCATTAATAAAATGAGAAGACTATAATTATCGGATTGACCTAATTTTTTCATAATAATATACATCTAGAGTTTTATAAAATGAACGGTTTAAATTATTAAATAAGACCTATGGTGGGCCCAATAGACTCTTTAAATTTTCTCAAATTCATATTTAAACTTGATAAAAACCTAACTTACACTGTATTTAGGGATGAGATTCTGGACTAGAGAGGCATTTTCTAGGACAGTAGGGCCCACCACAAGCCCATTTCAACAATTTAAATTGTTCATTTTTTTTAGAATTTTTTGTGTCTATCATTCACACAACAAAAAACAAACAGCAAATAAAAAATAAAAAAAATAGATTGATTCGATAATTGTAATATATTTATTTTATCTCGTTTGTCTTAAAAAAAAAAAGTCTATATTTAAAAAATACACTTATCGTCTTTTTTTTTTAGACACAATTATGATATAATTATCGGGTTGACTTAATTTTTTTTTATAAATGATATAAACAAAGTTTTTTTAAATTTTTTTTTTTAGAGGCTATATAAACAAAGAGCCTTAAAAAATAACAATTCAAATTATCAATATTAAGGAGTTGGCTTAGTAGACACAACTTAGAGTTTAGAGGTATGCTTCTTACAAGACACAAGTCATAAATTCAATATTCATTAGCCCCAATAAACTCTTTAGAGCTAGTCCATACAAGGGTCTCTAAGCTAACCCGAATTATTCAAATAAATAAATAAATAAATAATAAAATAAAATAAAAATTTATTCAAATATCTGATTATAAAACAAATTAATAATTTAAATTATTAAAATAAAATATGTATTAAATTTCAAAGATCTAAACAAAATCTCTGCAATCAAATCCTTGTATTTATTACATCTATCCCCATTATCTCATTTCTTTGTCCTCTTTGTAGAAGTCTACGCTCTTAATGCAAAATGCCTATTTGAATGCAGAAAAATGCTTGGGAGCACTAATTAGTGCTCCCACTAATTAGGTGGCAGTGGGTCTCGTCATTAATGATGTGATGTTTTGATCTTGGAGTTGTGTTTTTTTTTTTTTTTTTTTACTTTTTTAATATATTAATGCTATTAGTGGTGGTGTTTTTAATGGGATGAATCATTGTTGTTGAATGCAGCTATGGTGGGGAGAGAGGGAAATGCCCAAGTGAATGTAACTATCACATCTATCGCGATTATCTCCTTTCTTTGTGAGTACGGGTTGTTTGGGATTTGTCTGTTTAGTGTATTATTTTATTTTATTTTTAAAATAATATATAAAAAAATAAAGATATAATGTAAAGTGTATCTGTCAAATGAGTGCACTTATTTATTTGTGAGTACGGGTTGTTTGGGATTTGTCTGTTTAGTGTATTATTTTATTTTATTTTTAAAATAATATATAAAAAAATAAAGATATAATGTAAAGTGTATCTGTCAAATGAGTGCATTTATTTATATTATCCTAAAGAACCCAAGTTGCTTATGTGGAACGAATGAGTAGTTGTCTGTAGTAGTTTTGGTGAGTGTTATTTATTTATTCTAATAAAATTATGATGATTATAATTTTTTGAATAAATTACAAATATACTTTTAAGTTTTGCTTAAAATATGATTTACTTCTTATGATTTTAGAAATTACATCTTGCTCCTTAAAATTTCTAATATCATAATAAATTGTCTCTTTTATTAATAAATCATCAAGTTAATTAATAATTTTTATCGATATCAGAAATTTATTTCAATTAATAATTCAAATAATTTTATCATTGTATAGGAGAACAATTAGGAATTTCATTTTTTCAGTTAATTCTGTTAAATAAAAATTTTTGACAATGAGATATTTGTAATTTTTCAAATCATAGAGGGTAATCTGTTTTTTAAATAAGTTTCAAAGGGTGCATTTGTAATTTACCCTAATTTTTTTGCCACATTTATATAATTTTTATTATTAAATTAATTTAATAAATCTCGTTACTTATATTTATTTTTATAATTGTGATAACTTATAAGGGAATTTTTTGTAAGGTCTCTTATATTAAGATTTTATAAAATAAAGGACATACAATATTTTTCATAGTAGTTAAGGTCCCTTAACATTTTTACAGAGAAAATTTGATTCAGAAATTTTTTTTCCTATTTAGAGAAATTTCAATACGCCAATTTTTTTAGAGAAATTTCAAAATTTCTTTGAGTTAATTTTTTTTTTTGAAAATATTGAGAGATCTTAACTAATAAAAAAACATCTTAAATCTATTTTACTATACAGAGTTAGAGAATGATGTTTTACTAATTTTTCAAACTTATCATCGAAATATTTTATGACTACTTTTCCCCGTCCATGTTTGTTATAGTGGATTCTAATATTTTTTTAAGATAAAAATGCTATGCATGGAGAGTTTTTTTTATTAATTTTTTTTTATAATTGGAGCTAATGGCAATATGTCCCATACATGATTATTAAATGTAAATCTCACTAATTTCATTGATAAAAATATTTGGTAAGAAATTTATTTATGTATAAAATTATTTTTTAAATACGACAAATTTTACATATTTACATAGGATATGTATTGTGTGAATACATATAAAAGATAAAATAAAGAGGGCAGTTATATATTATCTAACGTTTCACCAAAGCTTTTAATATTTATGCACCTTTTCGGATTTCGTCATTTTTAAATACGACAGGCTCATATATATATATATATATATATATATACACGTGACATTTACAGTACAAACACATCCATGATAGTGATCAACTCGTGAGAATTATTTGAGTCCACAAGCTCTTTCGATTATTCAAATCGTATTTTAACCCTCTATATATATGTTTTTCATTAAAAAAAAATTATATCGATCCGATAGTCATAATATTTTTATCTTCTCGTATTTGTTTTTTAAAAAATAAACGATATGTGTGATTTTAAAAATAGACATCTACTTTTCTTTTTTCTTTTTTTTTTAAAACAACGGGATAAAATGAAAATGTTATAATTGGCATATCAATCTAATTTTTTTTCGTAAATGATATACATGAAAAACTCTATAAACTGAATGAATGATTGGAATCATCAAAATGAGACCCACAATAGACCCTAAGAGCCTGAACAATTCAAATGGTCTAATTTGGTCTTTATTTTTAGATTTGTGGCTGCATTAAAGAACAGATCAGATGAAGAGGAACTACACTTCACAACTGATTTGATAAACGAAAACTTCAGTAACTATTCTTCGTGGCATAATCGTAGGTATGCTTGTATCTCAATGTTATTTTACCATTTGGATCATCATAATTAAAAAGGACTAGTGGAGAAAAATGCATTTTTGTGCCAATGTTTGATTCTCAAGTTTTTTTCGTGCCTGTTGTTATTGTAGCATTACAATGAGATGTGCCAAAGTCATACTGTTTTATCTGGTTTCATGGTTCAGTTATAATTTGCTATTCACAATGTTTATGATGTATCTTGTCAAGTTATCACTGATAATTCTTTAATTGTATAATCCTTAGATTCTTTTGCAAAAATTGTTCTAGGAAAAATGTGTTGGAACTTTGAAATTAGTTCTTGAAAGATTAACTTAACAATGGCAACAAATTGAAGTTCCCGTGAGGGTGTTTAATCACGCAAAAGAATACAATCTGGAAGAGGAAAAATTGAGAGAAATCCAAGTGCATTGAACCTATGCATTGTCCATATATATATAGCATATGGTGGCTGTCAACTAATGGTTGCAACTTATGGAATTCAAACTCAATGATCACCATGTTTCTAAACCATTGTGACTCTTCATTCAAATCTTAAACTTCCTACTTCCAGTAACTTCTTCTTGCGGGAAGATTGAATCACCATATAAGGATTTGATTTGGTGTGAGAGGGTCCACCATATTATGGTGTGATCACTTCTCAAACCTTCATCTCCCACTTGATCACATTATAATATTGGTGATAAAACCTGAGTTAGGCATGTTTACCTTGGTACCAAAATTTTGCCTCATGCCAACTTTCATCTATGAAATTACCTCATAGATCGACGTCTGATTGTGACTGGCCATACGTGCGCACATTTTTGCCACCAATCTGACCGCACCCATACGAATGTGTTCTCCCACTGACAACACATTCCAGATGACTTCAATTCACTATATAACAAGTGAACGGCATCAATTTTCAGTGATGGGTTCATAGTCCATACCCAATCACCATTGACGACTTCAGCCGTACACATTTTTCATATGTCGACCTGCACTGAAATTATTGTTAAGTGCTTCCTTTAAGTCCCATTCCTGAAGGTTTTCCTTAACACACCTTATCAATGACTTTTTGTTGATCAAGCAGACAATATCATCTAGTTTGCACGTTGCATATTATGGACTTTACATCTCATGCTAACTATGATATCCGTACCTTGTCAGTTCCTCTATCTTGTTACCTGACCAAACACATGTTTCCATGCAAGATAGAGTCGCAAAAACATCGGTTATCTAGGCGTCCCCAAAGTCATCCGACTATGCTCTTATATAAGTAGCTAAATCACCTAGCTAGGTATTTTTTAATCCCATATTAGCTATATGTTTTCTGAATTTTTCTAGAGACAACATTTTGCTCATAGGGTCAGTCACCATCTCTTCTGAGAGTATATAGTTGACTTTAATTTCACCTCTCTCCACTATGTCCTGAATATAGTGGTAACTAACATTAATATGTTTTCCTTTAGAGCTATTTGCTCCACTTTTAATTAATGAGATGACAGACTGATTGTCACAAAACATACTGACCGGTCTGACAAGTATACCTAATTGTAAACTATCAACAAATCGTTTTATCCAGACTGCATTACTAATAGCTGTGCTGCGAGCTATGTATTTAGCTTCCGTAGTATACTTTGCAAAACAACTCTATTTCTTACTTAACCAAGAAACTGTTGTTCCACCAAACAAGAACACATGACCACTAGTAGATTTTCTATCATCTACATCTCCTGCAAAATCCGCGTCAGTGTATCCTTTTATGTCTAGATCACACAAACCAAAACATAATTTCAAATTTTTAGTGCCTTTTAAATATATGAATATTCTTTTAACTACTTGCCAATGTTTCTTACCTGGATCGGATTGAAACTGACTTACCAATCCGACTGCATGACAGATGTCAGGTCTTGTGCTTGTCATAGCATACATTAGGCTGCCTACTGCCTGGGTATATTGGACATTTATCATTTCCTCAACGTTAGACTTAGTTTGAGGACTTATACTTTTACTAAGACTTTGTCCCTTGCAAGCAGGCGTACTTTAAAGAATTACAGTTATCCATATTAAATCTTTTAAGCACCTTGTCTAGATATTTCTCTTGATCTAGATATAATAATTTTGAATTTCTATCTCTTGAAATTCTAATTCCTAGAACATAGGTTGCAAGACCCATGTCTTTCATTTCAAATCTAGATGCTAAGAAATTTTTGGTTTTTATAATCATATTTGGACAATTTCTTACTAACAATATGTCATCCACATATAAAGACAATATTGCTAACTTGTCATCATTTTTTCAGATATAAACACAGTGATCTAATGGACATCCAACATAGCCCATTTCTAAAATGGCTTGGTAGAATTTCAAGTACCATTGTCTTGAAGATTGCTTAAGTCCATACAGAGATTTCTTCAACTTGTAGACTTTATCCTCGTTGCCTTGGTTCTGGAAACCATCAGGTTGCATCATATAAATTTCCTTTTTTAATTCTCCATTGAGAAAAGCTATTTTAACATCTAATTGATGCAATTCCAAATCCATCCTGGCTACTACCACCATTAGAATCCTTATTGAGGCAAATTTTGCAACAGGAGAATATGTATCTACGAAGTCTATTCCAGGTTGTTGAGTGAATCCCTTGGCTACTAACCTGGCCTTGTATTTCTCCAAAGTTCCATCTACTTTGAGTTTCTTTCTAAGAACCCATTTGCAACCAATGGCTTTTCTTCCATTCGGAAGATCGGCTAATTCCCAAACATCATTTTTCTTGATCGAGTCAAGTTCTTCATTCATTGCCTCAAGCCATTGTGTAGCATCATTGCTACTCATTGCTTCTTTATAACTAGTAGGATCATCTGCTAAGTTATTGAGTTCTTCAACTTGAAAAAATAATGATCTTTCAAAAACGTAGATGGACGTCTTGCTCGCTTACTCCCACTTATCTCAGGATTCAAAGCAGGTAAAACAACGTCATGTAGTTTGCGTTTGCTCCCACTATTAGATGGTTCAGGAAGAATATGTGGACTGGGTGATAAAGAAGGAAGAGAAGAATCCTGAGAGACTTCAGAGAGCAATTCAGTTTGTTCAATAAGAGTAACAAGATCAGTGGATTCAAGAAAAATAGCATCTCTACTTTCTATTAATCCGCGTTCATGATGGTAAAAACGATAACCACTCCCATTTTCAACATAACCAATAAACTTGCATTCCCAAGTTTTGCTTCCCAATTTATCCCTTGAAGGTTTGGGAATAAGCACATGTGCCTTACATCCCCAAACTTTGAGATTTAGAACATTAGGTTTAGTTCCATGCCAGCATTCGTAAGGAGTTAGAGGTTTGGCTTTTGTTTCAACTCTATTTAAGATGTACGTAGTGGTGGACAAGGCTTCCCCCAAAAAATGAATAGGAAGATCAGTATAAGCCATCATAGACCTTGGCATTTCCATAAGAGTACGATTTCATCTTTCTGCGACCCCATTTTGTTGTGGTGTGTATGGCACTGTAAACAAATGTTTGATGCCATTGTCCTTGCAAAAAGAATCCATAGCTTCATACTCGCCACCTCTATCGTTATTCAAGTGTTTAATGGACCGACCAAGTTGCTTTTCTACCTCTAATTTATATTCCTTAAACTTGTCAATGGCTTCTGATTTGTGTTTAAGAAGGTAGATATGTTCATATCTTGAATAACCATCAGTGAAAATAATAAAGTATTCCATGCCTCGATGAGTTTTAGTTCTTAAAGGGCCACAAATGTCCGAATGAATTATTTCAAGTAATTTCGATGATTTCCAATGTTTGAAAAATGGTTTGCTAGTCATTTTGCCTTTGTTACATGGTTCACATATATCAAAATCATCGAAACATACTTGAGGCAATAAGCCACTTTTAAACATTCGAGACATTTTATTTTTATTAATGTGACCTAACCTTAAATGCCACAAATAAGAACTATTACTAGTAAAAACATGCAAATAATCAGAAATACATACTTTATTATCAATAGGAAGAGAGTACATGTCATTCGCTCTTACACCTTTCACCAATACACTTCCTTTCTTAATCAATACTGTGTTAAACCTAAAATTAATCTCAAAACCTTTTTGAGTTAACATCGGAACTTATGATCCGTTTTTTGCTTCTTCTGAGGACAATTGGCTTTGATATGACCTTTTTGGCCGCACTTGTAACATGGGCCTATCTGATGCTTGTGATGTTTTTGCCATTCTAGCGGTTTCTTCCATCCTTTCTGAAGTCCTTTCTTCCATTGTTTTTTGAAAGAAGTCATATTTTTCTTGTTGAATGGTGTGTGGGTATTATTTTGTGGTTGTGGTGAAGATTGTGCCATCAACAAGTTAGAAGACAATCCTTCTTTACGCCTGCGTTTCATTCTTTCTTCTTCCAAAACTAAGAGTACAGGCAATGTTACCATTGAAATCTCTCGTCCGTTATGAGTTAGAGATGTGATAACATGATCCCAAGACAATGGAAGACTATTAAGTATGGTAGTTACTTGCATCTTGTCCGACAAAGCGTGACCAGCGTTGGATAATTCTTTAGCAATTAATTCCATTTGATTAACATGATCACCAACACTATCATTATCACTCATACAAGTGTTATTATATTTGTCCAAGAGCAATTGAATTTGAGTATCCGATTGAACTCCATACTTACTTTCTAGTGCTTCCATTAGTTGTCTTGCAGTTTCATGTTCTTCAAAAAGCGGAATAATGTTATCTTTCATATTATATAACATAGTTGCCTTTGTTATTGCATCATCTTCTATCCATTTATGTTGGAACCAACTAGAATCATCATCTGGTTTAGAAGTGGATAAAGTATGCAATATTTTCTCATGTGTAAGAAGATAAGAAATGTGGCGTTTCCATGCTTGGAAATTATTTCCGTTAAGCATCTCGATTCTTGAAGAATCCATGGCACTTTTAATTGCCATTAAATAATAATAATAAAAATAAATGTGTACTATGGAATAATATTAAATATATATACACAATTATGGATACAAATTTATTTATTTTTTTAATTTTTTTTTAAATGACTTTCAGAGTTTACTACGAAATTATGAAAAGTTTAATTTTTTGAATCACTCAATTTCACTTTGAAATGAATAAGAAACAGCCAAAATACCAAACCAAAAATAATAATAATGATAATGATAAATATCTTTTTAATTTGGGTTTAACAGTTTGGGACCCTTATTGGACCTAGTAATAGATTTTCGGGCAGAAACTTTAATTCTTGAGCCCTTGCTTCTTGGATTTGGACCTGGCCCAAGAACTAATCAAATACAGGGCCTGTGACTGTTATAAACAAATTTCACCAACGGTCTTATTCTTCAGGTTGTCGTCTCTAGCAATGGCGTCAAAGACAAGAGACAAAAAACTCAAATTTTCAGGATCAATTCTTCGTTGTTTTTCACAATGAAGTTCACTGTCTCGATTGAAATTTTGAAATGAACAAAATGAAGAAGATAGAGACGTGTTTTGGCAACCGAAAAGGAAAATAAAAATTGTAAAACTTCCTCCACTAGACAATATTCAGACTTGATTTCAGCAATTTGTTCTTCCGTTGTATCCAACCACAACAACTTCCTTTGGGTGCACTGTTGGGTTATTTTTGTGCTTATAGTGATCGAACAACCAAATACAAGTCACCGACGCGAGACATTATATTTATCAATTTGTTCTCTAAACTTTTGAAAAAAATAAATTCTAAAATTTTGCCCTCCTACAGATCATAATTTGACACTTGCGTACTCAATTTAACATTGCTTTGATACCACTGAAAGATTAACTTAACAATGGCAACGAATCAAAGTTCTCGTGAGGGTGTTTAATCATGCAGAAGAATACAATCTGGAAGAGGAAAAATTGAGAGAAATCCAAGTGCGTTGAACCTATGCATTGTCCATATATATATATAGCATATGGTGGTTGTCAACTAATGGTTGCAACTTATGGAATTCAAACTCAATGATCACCATGTTTCTAAACCATTGTGACTCTTCATTCAAATCTTAAACTTCCTACTTCCAGTAACTTTTTCCTGCGGGAAGATTGAATCACCATATAAGGATTTGATTTGGTATGAGAGGGTCCACCATATTATGGTGTGATCACCTCTCACACCTTCAGTTCTAGCTTTGGTCCTGTTAGAAGCAGAATGTCTAGTGGTAGTATGCATAGTTATATAGAACATACGAAAAATTTTGTGGATTTTTGCGACATAGGGTTTTTTATTTTTATTTTTATTTTTATTTTTGGTGACATTTTAGTTAAAGACAAAATATTCAAATATCCACTTTAAAACATGTGACTTATGGTTTATGTAATAAAAACATTCAGAATAGGTATAGTATGACAGACTGGGTATAAGTTATCTTGTAATGTGATGCAAGGTTGATAAGATATTGATGGCATGCGATGTTATATAAAACATCCACTTTAAAACGTATAACTTGTATTGATGGTATATTGGCGGTGCATGGGTAGGAAGTTTTTTGGTTTTTTTTTTGGTTTTTTTGTTTTTTTTCACTAAAAGATAAATTGGTTACAAAACCAAAAAAACACTAATCCAAACAAAATATCACATCAAACCCCATAATCATTTCACTTTTTTTCTCATAAACATCACATCCAACTACAAAAAAATCTAACTATTTTCCCAAACACAAAAATTTTTTTCTTCAATAATATCCTACAACTAAAAAAATCTACAAAAAAATCTACTTCCCAAACACCCACATTGCGATGCAAGGTTGCAAAATGCTGTCTCCTTTCATGCACCTTGTGGAACAGGGGAAAAAATATTCATTAGTTCTATTCCTTGTATCAAAAGTTGATAAGCACTTCACTATTTAAATGGTCATTAGCCTAACAGATTCCAAAAAAGAAACAAATGGTGTTTATTTCATATTAATCTTCAACGGCATTTTTTTGTTTGTAATACTGTTTAAGCAGCTTTCTATGTGTGTAAATCTGGCATGCGATGTTATATAAAATTGTGGCTTGATTAACCTTCAACTCTGCTTTGGAGTCAAATGATCAATTCTTATGCACATTAATATTATAGTGGAAACTGCATGATGGAACACCTGCTACCTTTTGATATTCTATCTATTCTAGCAGGATTAGAAAATTAAAGTTTCCTGTCCAATTGTGCCTTTTGTTTTTGTTTTTCAACCTACACAAACATGCTTGTTGCTTTGAGTGCAAAGTGATGAAGCCATCATGAATCCTCCTACCATGTATGATTGATCTACACATTTGGATTTCAAAATGTCGATTAGGAGAAGATTAAGAATCATAAGATTGAAAACTAAAATGAGATGGAAGACATGAGAATTATCACTTTTATTTTTATTTTTATTGCGTTTCATTTAGGGGTGGGCAGCGGATATACCGATCCGCCAAAATCGACCGAACCGAACCGATCCGCCGCATTTTGGACGGATGCGTGATGACGAGCGGACAGTTGCGGATTGATTTTCTCCAATCCACCAATTTGGCGGACGGATGGTGGATTTGAGGTTCTTTTGGCCGCAACCGAACCGCCAAACCGCGAGTACCCTTAGTAATTTATAAAATTTTGTGTTTTCAATTTGTTTAAATATTTTGTTTGTGTTTTCAATTGAAAAAGAGTTCAAATATTCTGTTGAAAAAAAGTTTTCAACTTGAATATATTTTTTGAATTGAAAAAAGTAAACGTATTATTTATCTATATTTTTTGGTTTTTAAATCTAACTCTAAAAGTAATAAATAGAAAATATGAAATATGCTGGTTGGTTTTAGTTTTCAAATCATATATAAATGTATCAATACAGAGACATACAATCTCAACTATTGCTCTGTTCATGGTTTTTGTGGTTTGAATTGTTTTTATATTTGAAGAACCACAGATTGTAATACTTTATGTGGATGAGGCATGCTGTGATTGTAATATGTGGATGAGGCATGCAGTGATTGTGATATTCTAAAGTTTCAAACTTTCTTTCTTTGGATGAGGCATGCAGTAATTGTAATACTTTTTTAAGTCATTGACTGTAATACTTTCTCATTTTTTTTTTTTGAGGAAGTGCACAAGTTGAACTATGTTGAAAATTTATAAAATTTCAAACCGCTAAACCGATTCACATCCATCTGCCAAACCGCCAATCCGCTCAATCCGCATCCGCCGGATTGGCGGACGGATGCAGATTGATTTTCTCCAATCCGCCAATCGGGCAGACAGATGGCGGATTGGAGGTTCCGTGGCCGCAACCGACCCGCGTCCACCACTAGTTTCATTTTTATTTTTGCTTTCTAGGAAACACGGGGTTAATTTTTGTAGAAATGAGTCAAAAAGTGGATACCAAATATTTAGATAAATATGAAAAGTGAAACAAATTCAAACTCACCAAATTTATTTGTGTTTTCTTTCCTTCAAATTCCTTGGACACACATTCAACATAAGCCAAGATAGACACTAAAAAGTATTCCTAGGAGGGCACACACACAGCCCTGCTCATCCTTATAACCTTGCTCTTTAGTATTAAACTTTCCCATTTTGTTCTCTTTTAGGCTCTCTTTTTGGAGTAACCAGTTCAACCTTGTTGGATCAACTTATAGTTTTTACATAGACAACAAGGTATATTTATAGGTGTCTTATTGAGTCAACCTTAGAATTCTGGCTCAACACTCACAATTTCTTAACGTTAGGTATTTGCCCTGCTTTACAATGGTATTAGTCAATAAACAATGGTACAAATTACGACGGTAGTTCTTGTATTTTGGTCATTGTGAAATTTTAGTCATTGTAATTTCAATTGACTCGATTTTGATTATAAATTTATGACTTTGTCTTAATTTGATTCAATTGATTCCAACTCTTAGCGTGTTTTTTTATTTTTTATTATTTTTATTTTATTATAGAAAATATGCACACAAGTGTTATATGTCATATTTTTAAGGGTAAAATTATAAACTTACTCAATTTAGTGAGTTACCTCAACCAATTTGGTGATAATTTTCTTTTAAAAACACTAACAATATTATCAATTGGACCAAATTGACACAAAATTTAAAATGAATGGTCAAAATTGAGCCAATTGAAAGTGTAGGGATCACAATGACACAAGAGATAAAATATAAGGATTGCTAGTGTAATTTGCCCTAAACAATAAGGCAACTAACCAAGCATTACGACAAAACCAATAAATTAAGTCTATGTAGGCCTATTGTAAAATAATTTAACCTTATTTCAACTTATTTGAGGCTAGATTTTTAAAAGTTTGTTAGGCCATCTTCGGCCCTTAAATTTTTACTCACATTCAAGAAAAATGATTCATCCACATAATTTCTCCTCCCCCCCTTTCACCCACCCACCCACCCAAAAACCCCTCAAATGATGTGGCCAGCAAAATTTAAAAAGTTGATCCACATTCAAATATTCCCTCAAAACTCCCTCTATATACATTTTGTCTTGCCACCTCAAATATTCCCTCAAATTGTGTGGATGGAGCATTACTGCAAATTAAATTAAAAATCTAAGTTTGATTTGATATGACATTCCAATGGATAAACTTAGGTTTGAATGTAAATTTGAGTAAAACTTCAAGAATGGCAGAGTGGTAAATTTGAAAGTTACAAAATGATCTCGACAAAATTTGAGAACATATTTGAGTCTCTTTTAATTTGGGTTAAAAAATGGGTAAAACTCAATTTCATATAAATTTGAGTCAATGTGTGAAGAGGTGTTTTGCAAGATTTTTAACCAAATTTGAATTTGATAAACCTTGTTTGGCATTAGACTATTATAGTCAAAAAGTCATAATGAATTATCACATCACTCTTTTTACTTCGCATAAAAAGTCAAAAAACTAATTAAAATAGCCATTTCTCAAACCATATGGGTTGGAGATGTCCTTATAGAGTAGTTTTCAACTTTTGCTTGTGTGGGAAGATTTTTTAATTGGAAATTTACTTAATTATGGTTCCTATATAAACAGTTTCCACCACTTATTTCTCTTCTACTCTCCAATCTATATGACTAATAAGGACAAAAATGATAATAACACAATGGGGGTGATGGAACCAACTTAATCAATGCAATCATGAAAGTAACATTGGATCCACTCTTTAGAGCAAGTAAATTCCGAATTCTAAAAATTGTCACAAATTACGTGTATCGGTTTGTATCGGTTAAGTTGGAGAAACATTAGTAAGAGTCAAGCTCGATATGTTTGGGTTTACAGTTCATTCTTAGGGTCTATTCTTTCTGCCACTAGGCAAAGTCATTCATTTACATGATCACATTTTTTACAATATGTGTCACAATGGCCTTGGAAATAGTCACTAGTGATGGAACCAACTTAACCAATGCAATCGTGACCATGAGATGGTAAACTAAGTATCATACAAAAAAAATAAATGTAGTATCATTGGCCATTCATTAATCATATAGATAAAAAAAATAAAAATAATTGTCATATCTTTATATTGAAATTTATGTTCTATTATTAATTATTTTTATGTTTACATATTAGCTGTATTAGTTGCGTTCACACAACCCCCCCCCCCAAAAAAAAAAAAAAAAAAAAAACTAGATCATAATATTTATCTCAAACTTCTAAGATTACTATGACAAACGGAACTTGAGATCCATGTGTGTTTATTTAAGTGAGTTAACTCACTGCATTGTCTAAATAATGTACAAAATATTAAATTTACAATTTTGCCTTTTAAAATAAGGCACGTGACATGCACATGGTCAATTTCCGTCAAAAAACTTAACAACCATTTTCAATTGCGACAAAAAGAGACAAAATATAAAATTCAGGATTAAAATCGAGGAAAATATAGGGATTAAAATAACATAATGAGTAAATTACAAGGACTATCGCTGTAATTTGCCAATTTTTTTTTTATAAAATGTATACCATATGCATAATTTTAAGGATGAATATCATACCATCTTCCTTTTCTCTATGCTATTTGTTGGTATGGTGTGTAGGATTGGCTGATGCCTAATGAAATTGTGATAATTGATGTAGATTCCCTTTGGGTCATTGTGTGTGGACTGCTGAAATCAATGTGTAGTTAGGAGCTAATCATCTGCATTTGCATTGGTATGGTGTGTAGGATTGGTTGATGCCTAATGAAATTGTGATAATTGATGTAGATCCCCTTTAGGTCGTTGTGTGTGGACTGCTGAAATCAATGTGTAGTTAGGAGCTAATCATCTGCATTTGCATCTGCATATATGGAAACTTGTGATATTTTGGTTACATCAACAGTTTTATTGCTTTGGCTTTTGTTAGTGTTTGGCATTCACCGAAAAAAGTTACATATATATATATTTAAATTTTTTTAATTTTTAGTGATTTTTTTCTTTCTAAATTATGTCCATTTTTTTTTTGCTTTTTAGGTTTGCGTCTAGAAAGTAATAATAAAAAAAATCCTAAAGACAAAAAAAGTTACAAAAAAATAAAAAGTCAACTGTTTTTGATATTTTTTTAATCTTTTGTGGACTTTTTTTTTTCTTCAAAATTTTCAATTTTTTTGATCTTTTCTAATTTCTCTAGTCGGGTAGAATTCAAGAGTGTAACACTTTCTAATTTTAAAAAAAAAAATCATTAAAGATGAAAAAAAATCAACAAAAAGTTATTAATAAAGCCAACTACAAACACTTATAAATTGGTTAAAACTCAATAGACACAAATAGATAAAGAATAAGACACACACACACAAAATCTTTGGCAAGGATTAATCATTAACAAATTAAATTAAAAGGAGTGCAAGTTGGGAAACATGCTTGCATATTACTGATATTACATACTTCTCCTAAATCATTAAAAGCTTTGATACAAGTAAAGATTACTACAATGTGAAGAAAAACATAAATAGTTGAACTTATATGTGAATTTGACTGTTGCACAATAGCTCTCTGTTTTGATAAGGTTTTTCTTGGTGATACCATTACTATATGTATATCATTGTTGGAGCATTCTGCTCAATTCTCAAAATTAAACTAGAATCCATGGCCTCAATTGGCAAAAGTCATAGAATTCACCAATAAAAGGACAATACATATATATGCAAAACACAGTCTATTGGACTTCAACATATTCTGGACAATATGATAGTTCACAAATCATTTATTTAAGGAAAGACTTACTTTCGAATATTTTACAAAAGGCACAAAATCATCAAACCCCATCAACATAGATACTAGAACTATAGAATTATACAAATTTATTTCTTTCCAACAACTCAAGAAAATTCATAACATGATCTCAATGTTGCTTTCCTATGAGGCTCTTTTCTCCAGCTGAATATAAGACCCTTTAATGACAGCAAAGCATATAACAAGCATATTAGTGGATGTTAACATGGTTTCTCTGAAATAATGCAACAAATGACTTCTGAAAAATTATTTGAGAAATGTATTTGCATTATTTGAACCATATAACAACAAACCTGCATTTGTTTCAATGTTTTTAAGCATGTGACAGAATTTTGGTGCTTTTGGTAAAGAAATTTGTTGGAAATTAATCTGTACTTTACTATATGATCTTGAATGTAAGACATGCTTTGATGATAATCTGGAAATATCACTACCTCCACTTCAAAATATGAATGGTTATTCTTCAAGTTGTGATGATGTTCCAAAAGTCATTTACATGATTAGCATTGTTATGTTAATGACGGTAAGGAATTGAAATTTTTTTGAAAGATTCATGCAAGATAAATTGTGGGTTATAAAGATGTTGATTTGATGCACACATCACAATCGTGACAAGATACAAAGGTAATATAGGTACATGATGAGAGAGAGACGAACCAATTGGGTGATAAATTCATCCTTCAAATGTGCCTTTGTTGACTTTCCTCCTTAGCTGGGCGAACTTGATTGCTATGTTTATTGATATCCAATTGTAGTTGTTTTCGATGAAGTGGAAGTATGCATACCTCCAAGACTTCTTGAAATTCAAAGTGCCACAAGCCCCCAAGAATCCAACCAAGAAACCAGGTCCAATGCCAGTGTAGAACCACAAAACATCAGTTTCATCTGCAACTTTACTCTCATCAGCATGTTTGTGATCACCATCAAATGATTTATCATCGATGCAGCTGTTTAGTGGTGCACCACAAAGGCCATCATTGCCTATATAAATGGAAGGATCATTGAGAGTTTGAAGTTGATTTCCCGTTGGTATTCGCTCTGATAAATTATTGAATGACATGTTCAAATGACTTAGGTAGCTTAAACTAGACAGACTTGGAGGAATGGGGCCAGAAAGTTTGTTTCGAGACAAATCAAGAGATTCCAGTTGTGTCAAATTGCCAATATTATTAGGGATCTTTCCTTTTAGATGATTTCCAGATAAATTCAAGTTCATCAACCCAAAAAGATCCATTAACTCTTCTGGAATCTCTCCAACAATGCCATTGTTCGAAAGGTCCATGGAGATGAGAAATTTGAGTGTCCTGGTGTATTCCAATTCTATTCCTTTCATTGAATCCAAAATATTCTCGTCATAAATTCCTCTAAAATGATAAGTTGCATCGAAATTGTACCCAAAATGATAAGTTGCATTGAAATTGTACCCACGGTCTAGTGCAACCATGGCAGTGAAGTTGCCAAAACAACGAGGGATATTTCCCGTTATGTTATTTTGTGCCAAGTTCAACAATTGCAAATTTTGGAGATGACAGAGTTGCGAAGGAATATCACCATAGAAATTATTTTCTTGAAAATTGAGAAATTTAAGATTAGTTAGGTTATATCCAATCCATGGAGGGATATTATCAGTGAACACATTTTCACCTAGATCAATGATGAAAAGAAATGTCAAATTCTGTAAGGACAAAGGAATTTTCCCATGGAACTTATTGTTACGCAAGTGCAAGGAATTGAGAAATTGTAGGGAACCTAATGAACTTGGAATTTCACCATATAGACTATTATTCGTCAAATCTAGCACCGACAACTGATCCAACTGCCCCAAGCAAGGAGGGATTTTTCCTGATAGTTGATTGTTTGAGAAATCAATAAGAGTTATACGCTTTGCCTTGCACAAAGACACTGGAATGACACCAGTCAAATGGTTATTTGAGAGAACAAGATATATGAAGCTCATCGTTACATTATCACCACTCACAGTAATAGGTCCTGAAAGCAAGTTATTGAACAGATTTAAGGAATGAACATGTGAAGGAAGCGGTGTTAGTGGGCCCTCAAATCTATTAGAACTCAATTGTAACCGTTTACCATGAGCACTATATCTATATTTACAGTTTTGAAATATTGGCACCCTTCCTCTGATCTGGTTGTTGGAAAGATCCAAGTATATAATGCCACAATAAATACTCTCAAACCAATCAGGAATGACAACTGAGATGCTTGCATTAGGCATGTCTAACCTTGTAACATTTTTTTGTGTTTCGAGCCATTGAGGAAATTGGGGTCCTACTTTGATGGATGACAATTCTATGAATTGGAGTTGAAAGGGAGGAACCCATTGGGAGGACACATTCAAAACTAAAGAATTTGAATGCAAGTTCAATACCCTTAAATTCTTGAGTTTGGCAAAGTGAAGCTCAAATACGGTGCCAACAAATGCATTTTTTGACAAATCTAGACATTCTAGTTTTGAAAGTTGTCCAAGACTAATTGGAATGCTCCCATTCAATTGATTGTCTCCGGTATCTAACACACTTAAATATGATAGTGTTCCGAGTGATGATGGCAGCGCACCATAAAATGAATTGTTTCCAATAGTAAGCCACTCTAGATTCTTAAACTCTCCCAAATGGTTTGGCAGACCACCACTTAACTTATTTGAAGAAAGAGACAAATCTTCCAAACTATTATGGATGCAACCCAATGGACTTCCAACAGAAGTTGAAAGCTTTCCAGTGAATTTGTTGTTGGACAAATCCAATACACGCAAGTTGCAGAGGTTCCTCATGGAGTTTGGTATTTCACCTTCAAACGCGTTCCAAGAGAGGTCAAGCCTTGTAAGTTGTGTCATATTTCCCATCTCACTTGGAATTGGACCTTGAAATGCATTCCAAGAGAGGTCAAGCTCTGTAAGTTGTATCATATTTCCCATCTCACTTGGAATTGGACCTTGAAACGCATTCCAACAGAGGTCAAGCTCTATAAGTTGTGTCATATTTCCCATCTCACTTGGAATTGGACCTTGAAGATAATTTTCATTCAACCTGAGGATGGAAAGAGAAGCAAGATTCCCAAGGCAATGGGGGATTGCACCTCTATGGCTAGTAGAACTAAGATCTATATAGACAAGACTGCTCAGGTTACACAAAGAATAATACAACATTGAATCATTGAAGTTGTTATATGAAAGGTCAAGGACTGTAAGAGAGGTCAACGTTCCAAGTGTATCAGGAATTGGACCACGTAAATCATTCATGCTCAAGTCTAAGTAATGCAAATGATTCAAATCGAGTAAGGAAGGACTTATCTGACCACCCAGTTGGTTCATTTCGAAATTTGGATCATCAATTGGATTATGCAGATCAAGCTTCACAACATGGCCTGTTTTATTGCTACAACCAACTCCCTTCCACGTGCAACAGTCCTTTCCGACCCACGAGGATAAACGGTTTGCTTCATCTATGAGATTTCCTTTGAATTTCATAAGAGCTTCTCGCTCACTTGCTATGCAGCTCACATTTGAATTTGTACTACTACAAATGAACTCAAGTCTTTCAATGAAAAAAAGAGCAAATAACATCATAAGAGCACTAGAGGTTGTGTCCATAGCTTCTGAGTGTGGAATGTAATTTCGATGCTAGTGTTGAAAGATTAAAGTTTTAAAAACTGTACAAGAAGACTTGATTGTTTTGAAAAGTCTCAAGTCATGAGCACCTAGTTATAATAATAATAATAATAAAAATGTTATCATTATTATTATTATTATTGTTATTTTTATTATTATAATATAATGTATATAATTAAAAATTATTAAAATATGTAAATAAGAATACATTTATGTCTAAGTCAAGTCATCACTGGAAGACCATTCCGTCTTCTTGGGGGTAGAAACTCTGGTGTCTAGTCTTTGGTGTGTCAGGTTTATAGTGGGCAAAGAGCCATGCTAGAATTATTAAACAATCAACAATGATTTAGGCCACTAAAAAATAAACCACTAATAGCACTAATATATTGGGAATGACAAAAAAAATAATAAAAACAAGGCATAGAAAGTGGGCGGGTCCCACTGCCACATCATTAGTGCTCCCTTTAGTGATCCCCTTTTAGTGCTCCCAAGCATTTTTCTTAAATAATTTATCAAAAAAATTACCAAACACTCATATAAGACCATCTCCAATGATATATTAAATCTATCATTAAATTTAAATTTGATAAAAAGTTATTTCTTTTCCTTCTCCAACACTTTCATCAAATACATATTAAATTCAAACTATAAAAAATATTTCACCAAATTGAGGACGTCTGGACCTTTCGGCATTTCATTGTTCAGAGCCGTTGTTTTTGGGCACTGGATGATCGTCCGGATGTCCACCCGGTCTTCTGCTTAGTTGAAAATGAAGGGAAAAAGAATTTTCATATTACACCGGCCGGTTGACTAGCTGGACTTTTGCCCGGGTGTGCTCCTGGTCGACCGATGTTTTGATGACAGCCCACAATGCTCCGTTGGAGAGGTAGACATCAGATAGAGGAATTACTTAGTTTTTACTCAAATTTAGTGAAATAATTGATACACCGTTAGAGAGGTAGATATCAGATAGAGGAATTACTTATTTTTTACTCAAATTTAGTGAAATAATTGATACACCGTTAGAGATGCTTTAAAGTGTGAGATAGTGATACTAAAAAAAATACATTTATGTCAGTTACATATTGTATAAGTGTTTTTTGCAAGTAAAATTAATGGTGTTAGTGTAACAAATTAATTTAAAATCATGGGTGGAGTACATGGTTATTTTTAAAAGAGAAAGTTAGAGTCAGGCAAACAAGAATGAGATAAAATATTATATCTTCTGTTTGGGAAGTGGGTTGACTTTTTAGTTTTTTTTGACTTTTTTTGTGAGAGAAGAGTGTAATGATTATGGATTGGATGTGATGTTTTGTTTGTTGTGACTAAAATGACCTATTTTGTCTTTTGTGACTAAAATAGCCACAAAAGCCCTTGCCAAACGACTTATATATATTTTAGTGGGGTTTTAGGGGTTCCTGGCCTACTAAGTTGGCGGGATTACTCAGATATGGGTATAATATTTTGTATGTTTTGTAGAATTGTCATGAGTTTTTATAGTGTTAATATAAATAATTATAATTATGTTACAAAGGGATGCATCATAAAAAAAAAGTTGGGTAAATTATATTGACACCCCCTGAGTTTTATGTTTATTACAGTTCCCCCCTCACATTTTGAAAATTACATCCCCTTTCCTGAGGTTTAAAGTTTCATTACAAATTGCTCCCTCTAGTAATTTAATTTTTTTAAATACCAATTTTTCTCACTGGGTAAATTACATAGACGGACATTTTAGAAATTACAATCCCCTCCTTAAGATTTAAAGTAGCATTACCAATTGCCCCTTGGTTAGTATTAGTTGAAAAAAAAATTAATTGAAAAAAAAAATTTAATTGAAATTTTTTTTGTTAGTCAAAATTTTAAATTTCTGTTTAAAAATCAACGTAAACTCATTTTTTGAATTTACGTTTTTTTCTTGAAATTTACAAACTAAGACAAACGTTTATAAACCAAAAAAATTATCAAACAAGTTTTTATGACAATTTTTTAAATTGTTGTAAATATAAATTGAAAACTGAAAACGAAATGGTTACCAAACAGGTCTCAGATGGTAAAAATGTCGTAAAATTAAGAAATAATTAAATAAGTTACGAACGTAAGAAATGACTTATCAAAAGATTCTTAGGCTATATATGGTTTGATTTTTAGAAATTATTTTTAAAAATTAAAAATTAATTTGGTTAAGAAATAAAAAATAAAAAATAATTATCATTTTTATATAATTTTTATCTTTCGAGCGTAATAAACATAAACCTCAAGGGGTGTCAGTGTAATTTTTATCTTACGTTGGTTTTTAAACAGAAATTTAAAAATTTGACTAATAAATTTTTTTTTCAATTAATTTTTTTTTCAAATAATTTTTTTCCAATTAATTTTTTTTTCAATTAATTTTTTTTTTCAACTAATACTAACCGAGGGGGCAATTGGTAATACTACTTTAAACCTTGGAGAGGGGATTGTTATTTTTAAAACAGTCTCGTTGGAGACCCCCATTAGGAGAAGACCCCCAGCACCCCCACCTCCACGTGGGGGGTTGCCAAAAAAAAAATAGTTTTTTGGACCAATCAAAGGGGACGCCAGCACCCCCACTGGGGGTCTCATACATTTTCCTTTCTAAAATGTGAGAGGTGTCAATGTAATTTATCCAGTGAGGGAAAAATTGGTATTTAAAAAAATTAAATTGCTAGAGTGAGCAATCTGTACTGAAACTTTAAACCTCAAGGAAGGAGATGTAATTTTCAAAAGGTGAAGGGAAAACTGTAATAAATATAAACCTCAGGAGTTGTCAATGTAATTTACCCAAAAAAGTTTTAAATACAAATTGTTATGGTTATGTAATAAACTAATATGATAATGTTATGAATATTAAAATATTACATACTATTATGGTGAAAAAGTTATTTGACTATTGTGATTTTGTTATCAATTATTGTAGTGTAGTTTTGAAAAGGCATACCGAATACATTTTTAAGAATGTACCATAGATAGTGTTTGATAAAATTAAAAATTGAAAACTGAAGATTGAAAATTAAATATTAAAAATTGAATACTGAAATTTTTAAGTTGAAAAGTTGTTTGATAAAAATTTAAGTGCTGAATTAACAACAAGTTATTTGACATGTGTAAGATAAAATTTGAAATTTATTATTTTTAAATTGTACATTTTAATTTTTATATTGTGATGGTGGTGGTGGTGGCAGTGGTAATGGTAATGGTGGCAGTGACGGTGGCATGGTGGTAGCGGTAGCGGTAGTGGTAGTGGTAGTGGTTGTGATGATAGTAGTAGTAAAATGAAAGTGATGGTAGTTATGGTGGTGGTGGCGGTGGTGGTGGTGGCGGCGACGGTGGCGACGTTGTGATGGTAGCGATAGTGGTAGTGATGGCATAGTGGTAGTGGTAGTGGTAGAGGTAGCGATGCTGATGGTGGTGGTAGTAGTTGTAACATGATGGTAGTGGTTGTGGTAGCAATGGCGGTGGCGGTGGCATGGTGGTAGTAGTGGCGGTGGCATGGTGGTAGTAGTGGTGGTGCTAGCAGTGGTGGTAGTGAGTTGATAATAGTGTATATCGATATTTATGTTTACTATTTATAAATTCAATCAGAATTAAGTAAGTTTTATATGACTTAAAATTTTCTTAAGTTTTAACTTACATTTTAAGAGATCTTTAAATTTTTAAGTGATATCAATTATGATTATTAAACAAGTTTAATTAATTGTCACTTAATCAATTCAATTTTAAGTGTTAAATCATATTATCAAACACTCCTATAGTTAAACTCATTTTATTTCCTAAACAAAAATCACCAAAGTATTTTCATATCGGATTACGCAAATCAAGCTTCACAACATGGCTTGTTTTATTGCTACAACCAACTCCCTTCCATGTACAACAGTCCTTTCCAATCCACGAAGATAAACGGTTTGCATAATCTGTGAGATTTCTTTTGAATTTCATAAGAGCTTCTCGCTCACTCGTGATGCAACTCACATTTGAATTTGTACTACTACAAATGAACTCAAGTCTTTCAACGAAAAAAAAAAAGAAGCAAATAACATCACAAGAGCACTAGAGGTTGTGCCCATAGCGTCTGAGTGTGGAATGTAATTTAGAGTTTTGTAGACTGTATGGTTCGTTTGTTTGGCGAATTAATTTAAATGAGATTGTTAGTGAGAGGATGGCTAATGCAGAGATTGTTAATGTGAAGATTATTAGTGAGAGAATTAAGTAAAAGTGTGTTTATTTTAATGATAGTATAGGAGATAATTAGTGATGAAATTATTAAATTATTTTTATATTAAAAAAATAAAACAAATAGATGCAGTTAGTAAAAAAATAAAATTTTTATATAAAATAAACTCAACATATTCACTATTTTTCTAATCTCACCTAAAATCTACCTAAACTATTTCTCCTACATAAAGAAATTACTAAACCCATTAGACTATCAATTTCCCCTCCTAAATTAATACCAAAAAAACTATTAATAAGACCCATAATCACATCAATCCAATCCCGCAATCCACGCCGGTAAACAAACCTAACCAAGAAGACTTGATGGTCTCAAGAGTCTCAAGTCATCAGCGCCTAGCTATAATTATTATTATAATATAATGTATATAATTAAAATTTATTAAAAATTGTAAATAGAATATATTTAGGAATTTTTATTGATAAGTCCAATTTAGAAGTGTTTTAACCCAAGAAATCCATGAAGAAATTTTTTAACCCATTTAGTCCCATGTATGTATAGTTTTATTCCATAAAGTCTATTTTCTAGAATTACACTATTTTCTTAGACACTTATGCCCTTATATTTAATTTTGATACCTTTATAAATATTTTTTCAACGATTAGCAATTTAATGATGTGAAAATTCATATTTTAAAATTCACATTTGTAGGAATGTAAATTGGCGCGTGAGCGGCCCGAAACCCGCCCGCGAGCCAGGGCGGGCCCGGCCCGTTGACAATGTGAATATTCACATTGACATGTTAAAATTCACATTAATAGGAGTGTAAAATTGGCCCCCGTCCCGTGGCGGCGCGAAACCCGCCCGCGGCCCATGGACAGCCCGGGGCGGGCCCGGTCCGGCCCGTTGACAATGTGAATATTCACATTGACATGTTAACATTCATATTGATAAGAGTATAAAATTGGGCCGCGGCCCATGGGCGGCCAAAAGCCCGCCCACAGCCGGGGGTTGGCCCGACCCGGCCCGTTGACAATGTGAATATTCACATTGATATGTTAACATTCACATTGATGGGAGTGTAAAATTAGCCCGCGCGTCGTAGCTGCCCGAAATCCACCCATGACCCGTGGGCGGGCTCGGCCCGGCCTGTTGACAATGTGAATGTTCACATTGATAAGAGTATAAAACTAGACAGCAGCCCAGGGCGGGCCTGACTTAGCCCGGCCCGGCCCGTTGACAATGTGAATATTCACATTGACATGTTAACATTTACATTAATAGGAGTGTAAAATTGGCCCCCGTCCCGTGGAGGCGCGAAACCCTCCCGCGGCCCATGGGCGGCCCGGGGCGGGCCCAGTCCGGCCCGTTGACAATGTGAATATTCACATTGACATGTTAACATTCAGATTGATAAGAGTATAAAATTGGCCCACGGCCCATGGACGGCCAAAAGCCCGCCCGCTGCCCGGGGCGGGCCCGGCCCGGCCCATTGACAATGTGAATATTCACATTGACATGTTAACATTCACATTGATAAGAGTGTAAAATTGGCCCGCAGCCCGTGGGCGGCCCGAAGCCCGACCGCAGCCCGAGGCGGGCTTGGCCCGACCCATGACAATGTGAATATTCACATTGACATGCTAACATGCACATTGATAGGAGTGTAAAATTAGCCCGCGCCCCGTGGCTTCCCGAAACCCGTGGACGGCCCGGGGCGAGCCCGGCCCGGCCTGTTGACAATGTGAATATTCACATTGACATGTTAACATTCACATTGATAAGAGTGTATAATTGGCCCGTGGCCCGTGAGCAGCCCAAAGCCCAACCTCGAGCCAGGGCGGGCCCGGCCTGTTAGCAATTCACATTTATAGGAGTGTAAAATTAGCCCGCAGCCCGTGGGCAGCCCGAAGCCCGATCGCAGCCCGAGCCGGGCTTGGCCCGACCGGTGACAATGTGAATATTCACATTGACATGTTAACATTAACATTGATAGGAGTGTAAAACTTGTCCGCTGCCCGATGCTCGCCCGCAGCCCGGGGTAGGCCCGGACCCAAACCCGAGCCACTCCAGGCCGCCCACGGGCTTCGGGCCGCCCATGGAACGCGAGTCAATTTTACACTCTTATCAATGTGAATGTTAACATGTCAATGTGAATATTCACATTGTCAACAGGTCGGGCCGGGCCCTCCTCGGGCCGCCCACGGGTCGTGGGCGTGTTTCGGGCAGCCACAGGGCATGGGGTAATGTTACACTCTTAGCAATGTGAATGTTAACATGTCAATGTGAATATTTACGTTGTCAACGGGCCGGGCCCGCGTCGGCCTGGGGCCGAGCTTCGGGCTGCCCACGGGTCACGGGCTAATTTTACACTCTTATCAATGTTAATGTTAATATGCCAATGTAAATATTTACATTGTCAACGAGCCGGGCCGGGCCGGGCCCGCCCTGGGCAGCGTGAGGGCTTCGGGCCGCCCACGGGCCACGGGCCAATTTTACATTCCTATCAATGTGAATGTTAATATGTCAATGTGAATATTCACATTGTCAACGGGTCGGACCGAGCTCGCCCTAGGCCGCCCATGGGACGCAAGTCAATTTTACACTCTTATCAATGTGAATGTTAATATGTCAATGTGAATATTTACATTGTCAACAGGCCGGGTCGGGCCAGCCCCGGGCCGCCCACGGGCCGTGGGCTAGTTTCGGGCAGCCACAGGGCGCGGGCTAATTTTATACTCTTATCAATGTGAATGTTAACATGTCAATGTGAATATTTGCATTATCAACGGGTCGGACCGGGCCCGCCCAGGGTAGCCCACAAGCCGTAGGCGGGTTTCGGGCCGGCCACAGGCCGCGGGCTAATTTTACACTCCTATCAATGTAAATGTTAACATGTCAATGTGAATATTCACATTGTCAACGGGCCGGGCCGGCCCCGACTCGGGCTTCGGGCTGCCCACGGGTCATGGGCCAATTTTACACTCTTGTCAATGTTAATGTTAATGTTAATATGTCAACGTGAATATTCATATTGTGAACGGGCCGGCCCGGACCCGCCTCGGGCGACGGGCTGGTTTCGGACCGCCCACGGGCCGCAAGCCAATTTTATACTCCTATCAATGTGAATGTTAACTTATCAATGTGAATATTCAAATTATCAACGGGCCGGGTCGGGCCTATTTTTTTGGCTTGTGGGTCGGCCCGGCCCGACTCGAATTTTTCCGGGCACCCACGAGGATCGACATGAGCCGGGCCCCTACACATTGACGATATAAACATTTATATTGACGGTGTGAACATTCATATTAAGGGTATTTTGGTAATTATGTCACCCATAGAACTTATTGAAACATAAGAAAATAATGTGAACTAAATGGAATATAAGTAGATGAAAAGGGTATTTTGGTCTTCTTATCTCAAATTAGACCTAATGGAATACTCAAAAAGAATATGAATTGAATAGAATAAACCTCTTAAAAAATAGATTTATCAAAAAAACTCCCCTATATTTATGTCCAAGTCAAGTCATCAGTAAACGGCTAATCCGTCCTTTTTGGGCAGAAACTCTTGCCTCTAGTCTTCTTCGGTGTGTCAAGTTCGTAGTGGACAAATTATAAAAATGTTACGAAACACTCAAGTACGGTGTGAGATAGTGATAAAAAATAAATAATAAATGGACCTTTTTTAAATGTGCAACTTATATCTTACATTTACGTTTTTTTATTTACTGTTGTGTTTTATATTTACACCTTCCATTTACACCTTTTGTGTTGGTTGCATATGGTGTGCAACCTTAAGGGGTTGCACACCATAACAGCACCCTAAATAAATAAACAAATTACAAAAATATATTTTGAGATTTATTTAAATTATAAATGATTTTTTTATAACTTTAGAAATTACATTATGCCTTTTAAAATTTTTAATTTCATAACAAATAAGTCATTTTATTAATAAATCATCAAATTAATTAATAATTTTTAAAAATGTTAAAATTTTATTTTGATTAATAATTTAGAAATTTTATTATTGTATAGATTAATAATTAGAAATTTTACTTCTTGAATTAATTCTATTAAATAAAAAATTCTGACATGGAGATATTTATAATTTTTTAAACTACAAGGACAAGTCGTATTTTAATCAAAATTCAAAGTATGTATTTATAATTTATCCTTAGAAAAAGTACATTTATGTCAGTCACATATTCCATAATTGTTTTTTTGCAAGTAATTGTAATGGGGTTGGACCATCTCCAACCTTGAATCAAACCTGGCATCAAATTTAAAATTTGGTGAAAAAAATACTTTTTCATGCTTCAACGGTTTCACCAAATTGATATTAAATCGAGATTTCACCAAACATTTTTTCAAAATGAGGACAGGCTTCGCATTTCACCAAAACACTGTGCATGACCGTTGGGGAGACCAACCGGTCGACCACCAAATGGTTCAAACAGTTCCAAAAAAAGGTTCAAATAGTTAAAAAAATAAAAATAAAAATTTCGCCTTACCGGTCGACCACTAAACGGTTCAAACAGTTCAAAAAAATTGGTTCAAACAGTTCAGGAAAAAAAAAATTCCTTTTACCGGTCGACCAGCCGGTCGACCAACCGGTTGTCCCCGGAACAGATTTGATAAAAAGTGAAGTGCTGGAGCCAGTGGTATCAAATTGAGGAAAACATCATTTTTTTCATCAGATTTGATGAAAAAAGAAGTTCAGGGTTGAAGATGCTCTTAATGTTACAAATTAATCTAAAATTGAGGGATATATGATTATTTTTAAAGGAGGCAATTAGAGCCGATCAAACAACAATAAGGAAAAATAGATTAATGCGGCAGACCCCCAGTTTCCCCAGACCCCCAGTGACCCCCAGCCCACGTGGCTGTGGGTGATTGGAAAGAAAGAAAAAAAAAAAAAAAAAATTCTGGACCAATGAAAAAAAACTGGGGGTGCTGGGGGTGCCCCACTGGGGGTCCCTAGCACCGTTGGGAAAAATATTATATATAAACGTCCTCTATTTTAGCGGGGTTTTAGGGGGTCCAAGCCTTCTAAATTGGTGGGATTGTATTTTGTAGAATTATTATGAGTTTTTATAATGTTAATACAAATTATTATAATTATGTTACGAAAGGATGTACCATAAAAAGAAGTTTTAAATACAAATTATTATGGTTATATAATAAACTAATATGATAATGTTATGATTCCCTTCAAGGAGGTACCCTCTTTGACCTCCTTTGTCTGTGATTGGTCAGGTTTTCTTTTTTCTTTTTTCCTTCTCCTCTAATCACCACCCACCACGTGTGTATTGGGGTGGTGGAGGTGATGATTGGAAGGGGTCTCAATCACTTCCCATTTAAAATATTACATACTATTATGGTGAAAAAGTTATTTAACTATTGTGATTTTGTTATTAATTATTGTAATGAGATGTTTTGGAAAGTTGGTAAAAAATTGACTTTTGACTTTTTTGAAAGTGATTTAAGAAGTTAGTAAAAAGTTGACTTTTTTGATTTTTGGTTTAATATTTTTTAAAAGTGTCACATCACTCCAAAATGATCAAAATATCCTTCCTTAACATTTATTTTTTACTTTTTCAATTTTGCCTCATAGGTCCAAACTGTAATTTCAGTGTTACGTTTTGGAAAGTTGCCAAATGAATAAAGTGACGTTTTGGGCCGGGAGCTTTTTTGGAACATGGATAAAAAACGTGGTGTTTTTGATTGCTTCTCAAAACGGCACAATGTAGTTTTGGAAAGGCATACGTGATGCATTTTTAATAGTGTTCCATAGTTATGCTTGTTTTATTTCCTAAACAAAAACCACCAAAGTATTTTCATATTTAATTTATTAGTATATGATAATTTCAAAATTTTGTGTATGCAATGTAATTTATAATTCATTACCATTTATGTACTGGATGAATTGTATGCTATTATTTCTCATTTACATTTTTCTAGTAGTAAATTATTGAAATTTAAATTCATAGAATACATTTTTGTAATTATTTTTAGCTTTATTTTAATAATAATTTGTTCATTTTAATCGTCTAAATTAGACTTGATCCAACTTCTTAGACTTATTTCACACTTTACTTTTGACTTTTCTAATAGTGTAATCCTAACTCCACCCCTAATTCTAACAGTTAATCATGAGTCTCGAAAAATTCGGAAACGGCTTAACTTTTGCACTACAATTTTAAACATCAACTTCATGAGAGTGTATAAGATGGCTTGATAGTTTAAGTCATGAACACCTAATCAATTAATGGGTTAGGTTTGTGTCCCGTGGATACTTTAATAATATAAACCTCTCATTTTGTTGGTTTTTATGGGTATATTATTGATGGAAAAAAAATAAAAAGATTAATTTGATAATTATAGCTATATAATTTTTTTTTATATTTCTCTTAAAAAATGAACAATAAAATAATTGAACCAATTTGTTCATTTTTTTAAGACAAAATAATAAAATTATATTGTTATAATTATCAAATTAATTTGACTTTTGTGTGTGTGAATGATTTATGTATAAAACCTGACAAAATAAACTATTCGTATCATCAAAATGGATTCCATTTGAAATTTCATATAACTCAATAACACTCTCCAATCCACATAGTAAAATGTGTCTCTTCCTTATAGTGTAATGTATATAAATTTAAAAATTAATAAAATATTTAAATAATAAATACATTTATATGGCCGGCCATTCCTTCTTCTTCAAACTCTTCTCTACATTGTTGTATATATACATATACATACATATATATATATATATATATATAATACGCTTCTCTAAAGCTTTCGAGTGATTCGTAAATTACATGTTAGTATTAATTTTCATCATTTATAATTAATCACGAGCAGTTAGATTTTTTTAAATTTTTTTATCAAAATAATATTTTATAAAATTTAATTAAATTATGTATGTGTCTTATATAGGATAAATTACATTGATCTCTCTTGAGATTTGACAAAATTGCAAAAACATGCCTTCAGATTTTTGAAAGAGTAGAGTGAATTACATTAACGGTCATTGTAGTTTGGAACTTGTGTCATTTTAATTTCTTTTCAATTATAATGTATTTAATTCTGAATTTTGAATCCAATTATAATTAAGGACAATTGAAGATATTGTTGCTCCATTTCAAGGGTAAAGTTATTTGATAAAATATAAACTAGTTTGACAAAAATAAATGTCAAAAAATTATTTTTAAATTTTAAAAAATTATTTCTATTCACCAAAGATAAAATTATGTAAAAATGATAAATTTTTTTATATTTTTACCAAATTAATTTTTAATATATATTTGGATGATGATAATTTTTATTGATATTTTTTGATAGTTATCATGCACTACTGGTTATATTTGTTATTAACAGATTATTTATTTATTTTTTTTATGGCTATCATGTAATGGATGGTTATTAAGCTGTTAATGTATAATCAATATGCTTAATATATGAAATATTTTTAGTTTTGAATTTTTTGATTTAACAAATTGGTTTAATAATGATATCAAAGTTGTCGCCATAGTTGACTTTTGAAAAAATAAAAACTAATTTAACGAAAATAAATATCAAAAAATTTATTTTATAAAATTATATCTACTCTCCCAAAAAATAAAATTATATAAAAATGATGTATTTTTAAATTTTTTTTCACCAATTTAATTTTTAATTTCTTAGAAAAAAAATGAAAAATAGATTCTAAAAACCAAACCAAACAGAATTTTATAACAAAAAAAGTTCTAATATTATTCATTAAAAGAAAGACCATTATATTCCAAACAACCTATAAGTTAACTAATACAAAATAAATTGTATAACAATTTTGCCCTTAAAATTGAGTAACAATTTAAAATTTAGAATCAAATGTATCACAAAGTGATACAAAACTCATACTATGTTGGTGTAATTCGCCCTTTTTGAAATGACTTGAACCTCTTTTAAGGTTCAGTTTTCAATTGCACTAACCTCTCCTAAAGTTTAATGAAATTGTAGAAATCTTTCTTAAAATTTCTAAAGTTACCTTCTTTGAGGTTTAGTGTTTTTTATTATAGATTATTTTTTCTATTACTTTATCACAAAAAATGCTGATATCATTAAATAATTTAATTATATTTTTTAATTTATCCTTAAAATTGTGTCCGATTACAAATAAATAAAATTTTATAAATTTTCTATTTTTTCTTTATTTATTATGCCTGCAATTAATGTTGATTATGTGTGCCTCCTTAAAAATAAAAAATAAAAACAAAAAAAAACTCCTTAGCATCGAAAAAAAGAAAAAAAAAAAAAACAGAAACTGTTGACATCATTAAATAATTTAATTACATTTCTAGTTTTACCCTTTAAAATTGTGTTCAATTACATAAACAAAATACCATTCATATTTTCTCTCTGTTATGCTTGTAGTTACTGTTGATAATGTATATCTCTTTTATCCAAAATCCCAATAGGAATTATATATATTTTATTTCTTTGTAATCAGACACAATTTTAAAAGGTAAATTACAAATATAAATTAAATTATTTAATAATGTCAGCATTTTCTGTTGTTTTTTTTATCACAAAGTAATAGAAAAAAGAATTTATAATTAAAAAAAAAAATTGAAACTCAAGGGAGTTTCTGTCATTTTAAAAACTTTAGGGGAGGTTTTACAATTTTATTAAACTTTAGGGAAGGTTAGTATAATTGAAATTAAATCTCAAAAGGGATTTCTGCCGTTTCAGAAACTTTAGGAGAGATTTCTACATTTCATTAAACCCTAGGAGAGGTTAGTGCAATTGAAAATTATACCTCAAGGGAGGTTTAATTCATTTTAGAAACTTCATAAGATGTTTTTGCTATATGTTATGATGTATAAGTTTAATAATATGTTATTCTCTATGTTGAAACCCATAATTTTATGTGTGTTTTCACTTTGTTCAAAATTAGAAACATTTGTTGTGACATAACAACAAAAATCGTAAAATTTGATGAATTTTTTTCTTCAGAATTTCATATTATTCATAAATCTTGTTTGAAAGATTTTGTCAATAAAATTCTAAAAATATACATTTTACAAAAAATGAAAATGTAAATCAAAAGTCATGAAATTTTAAAGTTATGAAATAATTTACACGATGTAAAAGAAAACTAACTGTAGTGGAATATTTTTGTCCAAAATGATTAATCATGTTTGTTGGAAAACTTCAACTACTCCTAGAAAATTGTTTGTTCTTATTCTTCTAAATTAATATTAGTAGGGATCTCAAATCTTTAAAAAAAAAAATATTAGTATAAATCTAAAAATAAAAACCCCATGCAATAAACATTCATTTTCATTTTAGAAATAATAGTTAAATTAAAAGAAAAATTAATAACATAAAATTAAAAATAATTCTAATTATTTATTATTTTTTTATTTTTTCTATTTTTATTCGTTTGGAAACGGAAGAAGCATAAGGAAACAGAAGAAGCATTGACTACTCCAATGAAAAGCAAACGAAAATATAAGCAATACATCAGGTTCTGAATGAATGCAGCAATACATCATTTGGTAAAGTTGAACAATGAACTACAACCATAGTTATCAAAATCTTGATCTGAATCTTACTATTTAGACATCGTTGAAAAAATCTCTTACGGGTAGGATCATTTGATATTGATAATTGGATCCTATAGGGTCGTGGAATCCCGATCCGAATTCGATCTTATCCGATCTAATTTGTAAGCCTGTTTTGTATTATATGGCTTATTTTATGAGATACTTATGTATAGGTCATAATAAGTGGACTTATTGTCTAATAGGTCTTATGAATTTTTTTTAATATTTGTTGTCTAAATACCAATTTATGTGGTCTAAATGAATATATATATATAAAAAAAGAAAAAAAGAAGTAGAATTGAATCAAATAAATTAAGAAAAACAAACTAGAAAACAAATATTTAAATATTTCAGTAATTTATTTAAGAAAACTAAGTAGTCGAAAAAACAAAGTATGAGGAGGGTAAGATGATTGTAACTTTATTCCAATTTTCGGAGAGACAATTTTCGTGTCTCGAACTTACTAAAGATGCTAATGAGCAATCTTATCATTCGGTTAAACCGCATTTTTGAGTTTTGAATCTATTTTTATATTTAACTTTGTTAAATATGTTTTTCTTCATTTTTTTATACATTATTGTAGATTACAAAGTATTATGTTATAGAATTCTTCTTCTTCTTCACTGTCTTTTTTGATGAAATTTAAAACTTTTGCCATGAGTTTTCTATTGTACAAAATTATATTTACATTTTACATAAAATATTATATTTTTCACAATATCTTCACTTCTTTTTAATAAAATATAGGCTTATTTTGTATATTCTTTTTAAGCAATATTCATTTAAATTAAATTACTACATAATTTATCTTTTTCGGTAGAATCTTACAATCCTTGATTCGGTTCTACGATCCGATCCTGTAAACACCTCCAACGATTTATTGTAAGATCCCAATTTTAATAACAATGGCTACAACTGTGAGGAGGGGAAAATGGTTCACATAGGTAATCCATACGAAAAAAATCCTCACCCATTAAAATTGTCAAGTCTTTAAGTTCTTTTGGTCAATGTAAACAAAAGAAATATAGCAACATAATACAGAAAAACCTAAATCTTTTTCCTATTATTTTTGGTAAATTCCTTTGTTTTGTAAGATGAACAAGATGGGGCAAAAACCAAATATTTTCAAAATTTTCATTTCACTTATAGTTTTTAGAAATATAATTGCTTAAATATAAGCTAGTACTAACGCGTGTCCTATCTAAACCTGTTAGCCCATCTCCAACGCTTCACCAAAATTCTCATCTAATCTGATTCTAAATTTGAGCAAAAAAATTGATTTGATATGAACTACTCCAATCTTTTCATCAAATTTTCATCAAAATCTTTTTAAAATTTCCTCTCTTATCCCCAATTTCCCTAAATTTTATTTATAAAAAATAAATAAATAAATAAATAAATTCATCTCCAATGCTTATCTTTTTAAATCTTCATCAAATTTGATAAATGATTTGATGAGTTCTCAATTTGATAAAAAAAAATTGACTCTCCCTTGATTTGATGAACATTGATGAAAGAAAAAGATGAAGGATTGGAGATGATTAGTATATAAACACACAATCATATTCTCATATGAAACATTCTTATATAGTAATGCATGTATATGACTTCTAGCTAACTAAAACAACATTGCATGTAACAATGAAGAGAATTACTTGACACAAAATGGGTTGAAATCTAAAACAACCTTCAATGGAGGACCAAGGTTTCGAAGTAGAGATCACCGAACAAGTATTTGACACCATCGATCTGGTTGGACCCATTTCTAGTAGGCTTGGAGATTGTTGTACAGGTTACACATGCATATCCGGTAAGGTCTTGACATCATCATCGTGAGGCTTTGATCTCACCGTTATTTAGATCGTCATCTAAATGTATCGTAGAGAGAGAGAGAGAGAGAGAGAGACAAGAGGACTTAGAGAGAGGAAGAGAGACGCAAGCATGAAATGAAAGTTGGAGTCAAAAAGTAAAGGCCCTAAGCAAAACATTGTACAAACTTGATGACAAATGGAAGGGCAAATCGCCCCGGATTTACACGGTCCAGCCCACGTAAACAACTCTCATACATTCCTAGATCTAACAATTTAAGTCGAATGGATGTTCTGAACTAAAACATGCAAAGGTGTTATCTATTAAATTGAAATGCCCAAAGGCTTACATTAAATACAAGGGTGTAACCCTTACAAGAATGACACACAGCTAATAAATAACATGAATGGCCCATGGCCTACAAATAGGCCTACAAATAAAAGAACCACCCTACATAGTTCCAACACAACTTCATGTCTCACACCACATCCACACATGTATACTTGAAAAACATTTTCAACTACATAGGATGAGCAAAAAGCCCAGTAGAGAATATTTCAAAAGCTAAATATGCTCCACTAGTATAAATGATCATGATGCAATACATACATACAATAAGCCCAAATGCGTTTTCCAAATCCACTTTCTTTCTCAACAAAATCCTTTCTTTCCAGTTACCAAAACCTTACATTTATTCAAAATGTTTCTCGAGTTTGCAACATCTTTTTGAAACAAAAGAGAAATTTCCAAAAACAAATCCTGGTATCTTAATACCAATGAGCAAATACATTACCAAATCAAATGAGAACACATCTCTAAACAACCACAATTACATTGCTAAAACCATTTCCAAAACATTTCTTTTTAAAATCAAAGCGATAATAAATAAAATGGGTAAATCTCCAGGGCTAGTGTTTATAATAATAACTATACAAGTTACTATGTCATTTTTACCGGTATTAATCGGAAGGCTCGACACCTATCGCGCGGGTTTAAGTCTTACATTAAGGACACACAGGCCAACTTAATTCTGCTTTAACATCCCCTTACAGCTTTTCCATTTTAATTACCATTGTTCGATAACACAATACACAAGATCCAAAGCATAATTTTCAAAATGAAACAAATGTTCTTAATACATGACACGAGAATTTCCAAAATAGCCTTTTACAAAATACACAGTTCCAGTTCCAAAATCCCTTTCAAAATCCATGATATGCACGATTCATAAACAATTTAGTTTGCCTTGTCTACATATAGTTTTAAAACACGACAATGCTATCCTCCACCGACAACCAAAATAGTTATCTCTAATACAATAAATAAAAAGACAACAATCTGAATATACAAATCCAAAAATATTAAAGTCATGATTCCAAAGAATTTCCAAAAGAGTATCCAACTCTCGGTATTTTCCAAATCTCATAACACCTTTTTCCAATCAAGTCATTTTTTCGAAAATCCAATAATTTCCAAAAGATTATCTTTTAAGTTTTTCTCAAATCAAGGCTTTTTACTTCTAAAAACTCATATGCATCTTTGTAAATGGAAAATAGATTTTTTTTGTAGACAAACTATAGCTCAACAACCCCATTTGGAACAAACCCTCAATTCATAAAACAAATTTCCAAAATCAACCCCAAAATAATGAAATCTACATATTAAAATACACTACCAAACTCACGTCGAGTTTAAGAAATAAACCCTACCTCTTGAAGCAAGAAGGAAACAAGCTGAAAAAATCGTCGGTGACGAAAATACAATTTGCGCAGATTAAATGGAAGCCCTTACCGAGCTCTACGTTTTGATATCAGGGACTAGGGGTAGAAAGTGACTAGAGGTAGATGAAACCAAGCTTGGAAGCTTGAAAAAGGAAAAAAATGGTGGACTAGAAAAGAGTGAGGGGAAAAAGAGATCAAAAACAGATATTTTTGAGCGCGAACTAAAAGACAGCAGGATCAACTTGCCTAGGTAGCATGGTCACGGGCGTGAGCGGCATGGTTACGAGTGCGACCTGCCTTACCTAGAAACACTGGGCTATTGCCCAACAACTAACCCGGACCACTCCCAAGGTCCACAACCACCAAACAAGACTGAAAACGCTGGACATCAACGTGTCCCAACCAGAAACTAAATTGGTAGAGGGCTTTCTCAACCCAGGCCACTACAATCTCCCCCATTTAGGACATTTCGTCCTTGAAATGAAATAATGTGGGTGTTTGGGAAGTGGCTATTTTTAGCTTTTTTTGGCTATTTTAGTAGGTTATTTTAGTTTGTGTTTGGGAAGATATGATGGATTTTTATTTGAGTTGTTGTATTGAAAAATGTGTTTGAAATGATGTTTGATGCTGAAACGACAAATTTGTCCTTAACCTCACTTTTTCCAAAATTGGTCTAAAGGGGGCAAAATTGTCATTTCAGCCTGTGGGACTAGGTTGTCACAACACTGTGCCTACATTGTCAACGTGGCAATGTAGGTTGCCCCACTGCCAGTTGTTTTTTTTTTTTTTAATAATATAAATAATTGCTTTAGGATACTATTTAAGGCTATTTGGCTTCTTTAGTGTTTGAACTTGGGTTCCCAAACACCCCCAATATCATAACACCCTCTCACACAACACAAAATCAACACCAAAACCAACGCACCACAACCCGCCCAACTATGACCACCTCCTTCTTAATACTAACGCGATAAAATAAAAGGAACTCGAGCCATAACCACGCAAAGGAAGGAAAGAAATAACATGTGTGATACAATAACACGTGACAATGTACAAGTAAAATCTCAAGCAAGGAAATTCTAACACACATCACACGCGGTCACTTTGAATTCAAAATCATATCAACCCACATAACTCGTTGTGGTTTACAAGACAAGAAATCTCCACCATAGCAACAACAACTCTCGAACTCAACAATGCCAGCCACGTTCCAATCACCTACAACACTCAAACCACCACTGAGTGCTCAAATGCTTGGGTGTAGAGAATAAGAAAACTCCTCACATACAAAGCTCTCAGTCAACTTTCTCGTAACCTAAGACATAAATAAAACACAACCAACTAGCAACGTTATGGCACATCAATGCCCAAAAATTCAAAATCCTTGCAAAATAAATACGCAACATGTAATTATCAATTAAGGCTAGATCAAAACACGATTTCCCAATACAAGATACAAGATACCCCATTTAAGTTAAAGAAAATTCTTTATTTTCCCATTTGTTTCAAAACACTTTGCTTTCCTAAAAAGTGTTCAAACCCGCACTGCCACAATCCATATACATTTTCAACCATCCATAACAGAACTCAGAGATTTCCAAATTGTTTTTCCGAAAACCAAAGGTGTTATTTATAACACAACCATTTTCATTTTGTTTTTGATTTGTTGGATTTAGCTTTTTATTAAACCAAAAAATTCCAACCCAAAACTGTTTTAGTTCAAGAAAAGTGCCCAAGGCCACAACACCAAAGGATTTTTTTTTTTTTTCCCGCAATATCATTCCTTAGCGTTCTTTGGTGAACCACAACACAGCCACCCAACAAAACCCATCACACCCATGGTGATGCCACAATATTAAAACAATATTTCCATGATGAGAATCTCTAGATTTTTCAAAATATTAGCAATGCAATAACATAAGAGAAAGAAATTTCACACCCACCAATCATATAATAGCGTAAAAGTGCTTATAAGACCAAACTTCCCAACCGTAACCCCAAACCGTTTACCACAAACTCAACACAACTTCCCAACTGTCCATACAGGACTTACATGCCACACCTTGACACCGTTCAATTACACAACCTTCAATTCCATCATATTCCCGTGGTGACTATATGTCAACTAACCCAAATACGAACCACCCAACTATCCAATACTACTATCCCACACCAGCCTCCAAACATTGACATACCCCTTAACTCCACCTATCTCAACACTACACCAACTTATTGCCTAACCAAACCAACTCTTAGATAGAGTTCCTTACACAATCTTACATTCTCATTGAATCACACCAGATTTTGCAAGTTAGCCGATACTACTGCAAATCCTTGCCCATCCCCTGCACCTATGCCTACATGGTAACACTTCTTCGCACCACACTTGAGTTTGAGTTGAATTCCTAAAGATCAAAATACACACTCACCCCATCGCGTCAAGTCATACATCAACCAGTGATTCTTAAATACCTCCCCCACACCTAAAGATTGATAAAGTCAATAACAAACTTACACAGCTCACTACCTACTCCACACAACCTTACCATACCACTCGTGTCACGACCCAAACCTGCCCCTAAAAGTTTAGTCCATGACCAGCCTGTGATTAGGCCTCAAAACAAAATTTCATAATAATATTTATTCAATTACGGGGCCTTAAGCGGAAGCAAATACCAACATAGATAAAATGCCCATTGAGCTTGTGCATACATGAAGATTTAGATTAACTTAATCAATTAAATACGTTTCCATGTTTACAATAATCATTGAATTATACCAATCTCACACACACACTTACATAAGACTCAATAAATTACATAATTCCCAATACAAAAATTTAGGCCTCAACGCGGAGGCGTAACCCGGTTGGTTTGACAGAGAGATGGACCTCGATACAATTCTAGTGTTGATCCCTAATGGCTCACCTACATATATAAAATAAAAGGGGTGAGCTAACGTCCAGTGAGTAATACTAAAGTAAAGAGGTTAATGAATGATGTCCTTAACATTAGGATAACATACTTCACAATTTAGAAACGTATCATAAATCTTTTCAAATCAGCCATTTATCGTATCATAAACCATACCCCTTTCAAGTGGAATATATAATGGAACTATTACAAAACATTTTACGTGGTACGTGGCACGCCCACTCATACAAAAGATTAGAAGCACATTTTAAAATAGGACATCCATTCATACAGATAAAGTAACTCATCATAACATGAGTCATATAGCGATGTCAAAACCTTTGTATTCATATCATATGTTCTGAATGACCTCGGGTCCATGAATATAACAAAACAACCTCGGGCCCAATCATATATCAAAACGACATTCGGGCCAAACGTATCACATCGTATCATTGTATCTGATCATGGAGTAGATGGAACATCGACATGTCTCCACCTCTCCTTGGGCCCAATTCATGCATGTATGGACGCAAGATGTGTCTCGTACGGACTCTAGAGGTGACTCACACTATATCACTTAGTTCCGTACAACACTTTGTTCCATACCAAAATGATTAGGTCTTAAAGGCCGAACAATTCATACCATGCCATAACATAAGCGAAACAGATAAATAGAACGGCCTTGGGCCCACCATATGATATGATAAACAATGCATAGTTCTTATTCATGGCTCATTTTTCTTTTCTTGGAAACTTGTGTATTTTAACAAAATACGACATTGAGAGAATCATGTCACACATTATCAAAATATGATATTTAGAGAATCCTGTCACACATTAATCAAAATAGATAATGAAAAACATATCTTTACTATACTATTACTCACAGTGCTGGGCTTCTGGTAGCAATGGGACGATGTCCTCGTTGACCTACAAACACAATGCACATAACATAATATGAGAATATAACCAATCTCTTTCTTGTTCTTTAATCAATTAGCCTTGGTGGTTCTAAACTCATTAGTCCTCAATAGGTCATAATCCATGTCTTGGAAAATAGGAGGAATCGAAAGGAAAATGGTTTAGAAAAAGAAATGGTATAAAATCGGTAGACAGAAAGTGATCAATCGTCACTAATTTGGGCATATCTATTTGTGTACTTATAATTTGGGAGTAAGACTGCCACCATTGGAAACTAGACTTCCGGGGCTTGAATTTAGGCTCAAGAATCACTTAAAATGGGGTCTGGATGCAAGAGATATGCTTATTTGAAGTTGGCTAAAACAGAGCTGTCCCACACCTGCGGGAAACAGGGCCGCACGTGCGGGAATCGGGCCGCATGTGCGGGACAACATGCTTTTTTAGCAGAATCAGATTTGGTGCCGGAAATGGGCTGCTGCACATGTGGGAAGCCCCACCGCATGTGCTGCTCTGGGCAAAATTTGCTGTTTGAAAATCTTGGTTGGCTTTAACACTTGTTTTTCCATTTTCTAAGATAGGTTTCAACTTTAATCACCCAAAAACATGTAAAATTACTCTACAACATGATAAACTAACATCATTCAAGTGTAATTTCATCTCAAACAAACCAATCTTTGCCTCAAGTTAGAAATTCAACTCTCATCTTTTCTATATAATCAAACTCCCACAATATATGCCCAAAATCATGTAAATATATCTTACACATGGTTGGTTCTCACACCAAATCTTGTTATTCCATGAATCATTCTTAAGATTGAACCCAATTCAAGCAAATTTAAGGAAATCAAGGTTCAATTCTTTGAGTTTAACCCATTTCATTTATAACCCAACACACTTGTTCATTTACATGTTAATTTTCCAAGTCAATCCTTGATTTCATGTAGTAGATGAATTATCTACAAAGATAATAGTTAAAGTCACATACCTTAACTCAATTCCTTGCTTTTTCCCTTAATCTCTTCAATTTTCCCAAGCTTCATGGTTGATCTTCTTCCCCTCTCTTCAATTCTCTTCAATTATCTTCAAACCCCCATGAATGGTGAGCTTCTCTTAGAGAATCTTTGTCTCTCCTTCTCTCTCTCTCTCTTTCACGGTTCTCTCCCTCTTCCTTAGATATTTTTGGCTCAAATGTTGAGTTCAACTCATATATCTCATATATATCTATACATTTAACTATATATAAGCCTATCACAATTTGGGAGAGCCAAACGCACCCTTACGAATCATACGAAATCAAATTTCAATTAAACTCCTCAGATGACTCTAAAAATTATACTGATCATAACTATGTACTCTGTTCTGGTTTCTGAAGCCTCTAAGGCCTTCAATTTGCAGTGCAAAGTTAACCACCCGAACAAACCTTAACGAATCTAACGAAATAAATTTCTAATTAATTTCCCTAAATAGCTCCAAAATTCCCATTAACATATCTATGTACTCAGTTTCGATTTCTGAACCCATAAAGGTCGTCAATTCCAGTTTTAAAGTCATAACTCAATAGATAATTCTTCAATTCGAACAGATATAATTAAATTAAAGTACATTAACCTATAGGTAAATAAAGATAATTCCTTATACGCATATTGGGGTCGTTACAACTCGAAGTTCCACTCTCAAACCAAAACTGCAACAGAAAATCACCCCAACACTAGGGATCCTACATGAGGTTCATAAACAATCTCTACCTACCACGAAAGTAATTCAATTTTAGCACAAATTAATCCACACAAAAATATATTAAGTATAATATTACCACACCAAGGCAACCTCCTAGAATAGTCCCCATGATCAATCTCCTTCTATGCACTCCCTAACCACACACCTCTACATACCACCAATTCAAAACAAAAGTGAATCTATAATTAAAAGCAACTACCATAAACAAAACTAACCACCCTTAGTAGACTAAAGATAATTGCCCCATAAAAGAAACTCAAGTCACCCTCACGCTAGCCACTCTTAACTAATTCACATACCAATACTATCAACTCCTAAGGACCTGATAAGCATTCTTAAAGATGCTCTAAGGACATCGATTCATCTAACCCATTTCTTGGTATGAACAACAACACTTTACCCTTATAAGACTCCCGCTTAATGTGCCCAACTAGTCTTTTCACTTAGTACCAAAACAACAATAATCCAACGCCAAACACCCCTATAATGGGTTCTATATACGTGCAGACTGCTCAAGCAACCCGCACACCATGCTCCCAGAAATTTTGCAAAATGACTAACCACTCAAGCGTAACAAATATCGTTCGAGCCAAGACTGCTCAAGCGTAAGAAAACTCGCTCGAGCGAAGAACACTACCCTCTCAGTATCTCTGTAGACCTGCAAAAGTACTGGAAGTTTTCAAAGACCGCTCGAGCGCAAGAAACACAGCTCGAGCGAACTGGCCAATATTGGGGTAGAAATTTTATTGAAAAATAAACCCCCAACCTATTCCAAACGCAACCACAATACTCAAATAACCCAACTCAAATGAGGAATAAGATAAACAAGAATACGAACAACCATTAAAGACAAGGAAACCTAAATCCAAAACATCAAACGGGTCGGGTCTAAATCAGAATCATTATGCCTTTAACATAAACCAATAACCAACATCAACCAAGCTGAGCATACTGATTGGTATAACTCTACTCTTACAATATCCCAATGAGTCACAATGATTCTCAAAACACTCACCGTCCACAACCAACTCTACTGTGCACCCATCCTAAATCAATTTCATTAAACACAATTTATTTAGCATAACAGACAATTCCTAGTCAAAACAAGGCTCTCCAGCCATCACATTCTGAAGTCAAAATGCAATAGTTCATACATGTCAATATGAAGATTTCCAAATTCCACAATAACTCATAAAATAACAACCAATTGTAACATGCCCGGGGGGTACCCGCGCGCATTAAACAGTTCGGACCCTCGAGATCTCTTTGATCTGGTCTCACGAGTGCAATGTGAAACATAGATGAGAGTCCAGATTTGGAAACTTTTATTGAAAATCCATTTTATTGCAATTTTGTCAAAAATGGACTGCGTCATCAGATCTCAGAGTCGCCACCTAATATTTTGGGAAATTAGGAAACCCATGACTCGTGCCAAGGCCACTGTTCGTTGTAACCAAGGATGCTTGGCTCGGAACCTCAGGTATGAGAGAGGAAGGTCAATAATGAGCACCCCCGCTCACCCGATCAAAATATTGGCCTTTACTAAACCATGATATCAATTTTATTTTCTTTATATGTTCATGTTCTATTATTTAGTAAATCCTAAAATTTACTATGTGAAGCATACAAGTATAGACTAGTTTGCTCAAATTGGAATAATTCAACTTCATGTTTGTTTTTCGAAAAGGAGTATGAATTTTCCACTTGACAAAGTCGGCTTAAAGTTTGTGAATTTGCCACTACAAAGTGGGCTTAAAACGTGCAATCTTTGAATCATTCTAATTTAAGCAACAAGCCTTCATCCACAGGCATTCAAACAGTTTATCACTTAAGCAAATAGCCTCATGGTAGAATGCTAGACATAGTAAGAAAAACACACACAAACGGGATGCTAAAGCATAAAAACTTACATGTTTGACGTCCCACGAACAAGATACAAAATAAAGTTAGTAAAATATGCATGATCTTATATACAAAATCCTAATGCAATTCACTCATGAGATGCAACTAAAGATTTGGCTTCTAAAATATGATATGTGAATCATCTCAAGAACATGAAGTAGTGCACATAATCACATAGGAATTGATTAAATCCACAAATGTAAACTGAGCCGAATCAAGAAGCATGAAACAAGGATGCAAAGCATAACTATGATGAAAAATAAATATGATGTTTATGTACAAATAAAGAAAGCAAGTTAAAGAATGGGATAAAAAGAAGAGGGGCGGGGAATTATTACAACATTTTAAAAAATAATTACAAACCAAATTAGAGAGGGATGAGGAGAATATTACAACAAAATAAAAACTCACAATACACTCAAAATAAAAAATAAATAAAATAAAAGCATCATGTTCTTTGGAACTGCCGGCGGAAATTGGTCAATTTTGGGATATTACGCTATCTTGTTCGGAAGAAGCTAACCGACCGGCCAACTAGGCCAAGCAAAACCTGTCTTGTTACGAAACTAAGAAAAGGAACAAACAAAAAATATGTAGGTGGCTCAACTAACCACTACCGGTTAGATTAAAAAAAAAAACAAGAAAACATATATAAAATAAAATAAAAAGTGCAAACTCACAACATAAACCTAAAGTAATAAAATAAATATAAGATAGAACATGCAAGATTACAACAAAACTAATATGAGACTAATACAAAAAAATAAATAAATATGAGATAGAACATGTAAGATTACAACAAAACTAATATGAAATTAAATCATGCGAATAGAAATAAATAAATAAATAATTATGAGCTAAACAAACCACTAGGATTATAACAACACACTATGAAATATAAAGTAAGAAAATAAATATGAGATAAACAAACCACTTAGATTATAACAAAACACTATGAAATAAGAAACAAGAAAATAACTATGAGATATAAAATATAAGAAAATGAAAGACTAAAAATTCACCTTCCAAAGAAAGATTGAACTTCTTGATTTCCAAACTTCCTCTTGATAACCCTCAAGTGTACGAAGTGTGTTCTCAAATCTTCAATTCGAAATTATGGAGTTTATGGAGTTTGTGGTATGGAAAGTGGCTAACTCTCTAGTTTTTCTCACTTTCAATCACTAAACACTCTTCCTTATGATCAAGGCAATTGATCTTTGGCTATATCAGAATTTTTGGAGTGGTTTTGGTGTATGGAAATGAGGAATTTCAGTAGCTATGGAAGGTATGGGGTGTATATGGAAGATAAGAATATTTTTGACTCAAAAACTCAATTTTTCTCTCTTTTTTCACTCTTTTCTCACTCCTTTCTCTTCAATTTCGTGGTCCTCATTCTCTCTTACAATACAATCATTCTATATAGGCAATGAGGGAGAGCAAAGGTCAAAAAGAAGGTGGGAGACAAGGTGGGAGACAAGAATGTGATAGGAGGGCAAATTTTCAAGGTTGTTGCATGGGATACTCCTTTTATGAATACAAACAAAACCTCTTTTTGACAATGGGGGATGATTAGGTATAATGGAGGATGAGTGGATGCACTTGAATGGCTCAGAAAATAGGTAAATGGGTTGTCCCAACCGAACCAAAACCAAGAAAAAATGGGCTATTGTTGTTTTGGGCCGAGTCAACAAAATCTGCTTTTAAGCCCAACTTCAAATAGGCATATCTCCCCCATATGGACTTGGTTTTAGGCGGTTCTTGGGTCCAAATTGAAGCCCCCAAAGTCTACTTTCCAATGGTGGTAGCCTCAAATTTAAATTCCAAGTGTACAAAGAGATATATTTAATTTAGTGAAGGCTATCTTGGGCTGGGTCAACAAAATCTGCTCTTAAGTCCAACTTCAAATGGGCATATCTCCCTTATTTGGACTTGGTCTAAGGTGGTTCTTGGGTCTAAATTGAAGCCCCAGAAGTCTACTTTCCAATGGTGGTGGTCTCACATTTAAAGTCCAAGTGTACAAAGAGAAATGCCTAATTTAGTGAAAGCTGCTCATTTCATTCTTAATGATTTGATACTCATTCTTTTCCTAAACCAGTTTTCTTTCATCCCCTCCTATTTCCTTCAACTCCAAACCTATAAAGAAGATGTTTTTAAATATTTTTCAAAAAAGTTCACCTCCCTTCCATTTATTTCCACTTTGTCCTTACTCGGTTTACTGAAAAGTGCAATATTTTAATCGAAATGGGAGTCTCGGGACATTGTAGAAACATTTAAAAAAAACATATTTTGAAAAGAGGGTTTTAAGGTCTAGAATAGTTTGAACAAAAAATGGGTGAAGGTTGGTGTGGGGATATATTTTTTGAATACCAACACGTGGCATGGTGACGCCGACGTGTCAGCCGAGGTGCCACGTGCCCTGGTAGTTAAGCCGAGGTAATCTCGGAGAAGCCGAGGTCATCTCCGAAGATGTCGGAATCCGAGATAAGGGACAAGAGTCCTAAGGCAAAAAGGGGACTTAACCAAGATAAAGATAAAGCTCCTAGGGAGTTTATCTTTATCTCATAAAGAGTCCAGAGTAAACAGTAAATTAGAGTTAAGAGAAGTCATACTTCTAGAGGGATTTGGATTGAGCATATTATAAAAGAGAGGCACCCCCGTGGGTCTAAGGTATGCAATTTATGTTTTGAGTATTCAGTTTAGTACTTGATTTATCTTTGAGAGATGTACTGACTTGATCGTCGGAGTGCCCCCGGGTGGAAGAACCACCGCCGGAGCTTTTTCTTTCTGTTACAGGTTGCCAAAGCCATCTATTCTGCTTGTGCTTTCCAGCTGATCACTAAACGGGCAGTGTGGTCAGATTTTCACCCACACAATTTGGCGCCGTCTGTGAGAACGAAGGAAGAATAGATGGCCAGTAACGGACAGCAGGAAAATATTGGGGATGACGCTCCCACTGGGAGTGGCAGACCGATTGACCTTGACATTGAAGGAGACAACCACAATACAGAAGCCCGTGACCAGGGTCACAGAGAAAACGACGTAAACCTGGAAGGCGACGCGTCAAAAAGAGCAAACCAAGGAAAATACTACAATGAAGATAACCTCCAGGTATGGAGGGACAGGTGCCTACGGAGGGATGAGGAAGTAAAAGAACTAGCGAACAAGTTGTCAGACCTTCAGTCAGTCGTCAACTTCATGATGCAGAATAATGTTATGCAGCCACCATACCCGTTGCAAGATACGCCGATGCCAGCAACCAACACCCAGAAGGGTGGAAGAAAAACAATCCCCGAGGTCCCTCAGCATACCGGGAGCGGAAGGCATTCTCATCGGCCTTCCAGGGAAGTCGGACGGGAAAAGCCGAGGCAAGAAGAGTCCCGAAGGACACACCACATGAAGAATCCAGACCCCAAAGAACATCGACATGTTTAGGGGCAAGTACTCCACTTTGACACAACCCATGAAGAAAGATCCAAACGGACCCACCACGAGGCCGAAAGCAGTGTACCAAAAAGACTAAAATCTAAAGACAGCCGAGCTCCAGGAAGGAGCAAAGAAGACTTAAGGGACTACCTCAAGAGGAGGCAGCAGAATGCAGAAGCCGAGGTAAACTCCCCAGTAAAACCGAAGACAGCCTTCTCGGTAGAACTGGACAAATTCGAACCACCCAAGAGATTCAGTATGCCGAGGTTTCAAATCTATGATGGTAAGTCAGATCCAAACTTTCATGTTGGGCTATACCTAAACTCAATGGCATTATATAGCGGGAACGAGCCGTTGCTCTGCAAAGTATTCCCCTCATCCTTTGGGGAAATCGCATTAGATTGGTTCCATAAACTACCAAAAAGAAGCATAAAGACATGGGAAGGCTTGGCCGAGATGTTCGTGGCCAGGTTCGTGACCAACAAGCTGCAACCCCTGAGGGTTGATGCTTTGATGGCTCTAAGAATCACCAAGGAAGAAGGCCTTAGGGCCTATGCGAAGAGGTACTACGAGGTGTTCAACCGAATACCCGAATGCAACCAGGAAGTAGCAGTCGTGTCTTTCAAGAACGGCCTGAAAGATGACTGCCCACTACGGAAATCTTTGGCAAAAACATTGCCAAAAAGCATGGAAGAACTCATGGCAAGAATTGAGAAATACGCCAGGGCCGAGGAAGATACATCGGGAAACAAGGAGGTGAAACAAGAAAAGGGAAACGGCTCGCCAAAGCGAGGCCGAGTCAACAATGGACCGACCAAACAAGAAATAGAATTGAGAAATAAACAGGCGGTAACAACGGTATTCCGGATCCCGATCCATAAAATCTTAGATCGGATCCGAAATCAACCTTATTTCAGGGCTCCGGCAAGAGCACCGGGGGAATTCATGGGAAGGAACGTTGGTAGACGTTGTGCCTACCACAATGAAGAAGGGCATCCAACTCAAGGTTGCAGAGCCTTAAAAGCACACTTGGAGGACCTAGTAAGACAAGGCCTTCTGAGGGACCTGGTCGATGAGGCCAGAACAAGGGAAGAGTAGGCAAGGTTGCCTCAAGCACCAGCAGCACCCCCTCCCCCAGCACAGCTACCACAAGCAGGAGAACCGAGGGTGGTCAATGTGATCCACTCAAGGGTCAATGAAAACGAAGTCAGAGGAGAAACCCAGAGGGTAAGACATTTACAGCATATCTACCAAATCGGGGAAAAGAGACATCGGCCAGAAGAATGCCAAGGGCCGATGATAGCCTTTACTGAAGCCGACCTAGAACTGGTCCAACATCCGCATAATGATGCCTTGGTAGTGTCCCTCCAGGTTGGGGAGTGCCAAGTAAAACGCATCCTAATAGACCAAGGCAGCTCCTGTGACATCATGTACGTCAGATGTTACAAAGAGCTAGGCCTTCACCCCGATGACCTAGAACAATCCAGCGGCCCGATGGTCGGCTTTAATGGAACGCCGACATGGCCACTGGGTGCAACAAGCTTGGAGGTACAAGCCGGCACTAAGAAGATCAGGACGGAATTCCTGGTAATTGACACACCCTCACCATACAACATCATCCTGGGAAGACCGTGGTTGCATGCAATGGGGGCAGTTCCCTCGACGTTGCATCAACTACTCCGGTTCCCAACAGAGCATGGGATTGAAGAAGTCAGAGGGGATCAACTACAAGCCAAAAAATTGCTCCATGGCAGCAATAAAGTCCACCTGTAGTATACGGGAGCCAAAGAAAGCAGAAGTCGAAGATGAGGACATGGAAGTCCTAGAAGACGTCGGGAAAGAACCAGCCAAGAAAAGCGAAGAGGCGCTAAAGAAAATCCTCGTCCAAGAGGGCGACGAAGAACGATTTTTTCTTCTCGGCTCAGGCTTAGCTAGAGAAGAAGAAAAAGAACTGGAAGATTTTTTAAGGGCAAACATAGAGGCGTTTGCCTGGACACCCTATGAAATGCCTGGCATTGACCCCGAGGTCACTTGCCACAGTCTGAATGTCGACAGATCGGCAAAACCTGTGATTCAACGAGCCAGAAGGCCGACGTTAATGCACGTCGAAGTAGTAGAGGAAGAGGTAGACAGACTCCTTGAAGCCAGGGCCATCCGAGAAGTCCAGTACCTAACGTGGCTGTCCAACACAGTAGTAGTAAAAAAGAAGAATGGCAAGTGGAGGGTTTGTGTAGACTTCACCAGCCTCAACAAAGCTTGCCCGAAAGACAGCTTTCCTCTGCCCAAAATCGACCAACTGGTAGACGCCACCTCGGGACATGAAAGGATGAGTTTTTTAGATGCATACAGAGGGTACCACCAGATTGCTATGTACCCTCCGGATGAGGAGAAGACCGCGTTCATCACCCCGAAAGGCCTGTACTGTTACAGGGTAATGCCTTTTGGGCTGAAAAAACGCAGGTGCAACCTATCAGAGGTTAGTGACAAAGATGTTTAAACACCTGATTGGCAAAACGGTAGAAGTCTACATCGATGATATGGTCGTAAAGACCAAGGAATCAAAAGGTCATCTTGCCGACCTAAAAGAGGTCTTTGACATACTCAAAAGATATCGGCTCCGACTCAACGCCTCAAAGTGCGCCTTCGGAGTTGGGTCAGGTAAATTTCTAGGATATCTGGTAACAAGAAAGGGCATTGAAGCCAACCCAGACCAAATCAAGGCCATCCTGGAACTACAGAGTCCAACATCGGCAAAGCAAGTTCAAGTACTCACTGGAAGGGCCGCAGCCCTAAACCGATTCATCAGCAGAAGCTCAGACAAGTGCAGACCCTTCTTTAACCTGGTGAAAAAAGCCACAGACTTCCTATGGACGGAAGAATGTGAAGCTGCCTTAGCCGACCTAAAAAAGTACTTGACCACAACCCCGGTCCTTTCTAACCCAATCCCAGGGGAGGAATTGTTTTTGTACTTAGCAGTCTCTGAACACGCAGTCAATGCAGTGCTAATCCGAGAGGAAAAAGGGGAGCAGAAGGCTGTCTATTATGTAAGCAAGACTCTGGCTAACGCGGAAACAAGGTACCTACCACTGGAAAAATTAATGCTAGCCTTGGTAATGGCCTCAAAGAAATTGAGCCATTACTTTTAGGCACACAAGATTGTGGTTCTAACAGAGCACCCACTGAAGTCCTTATTACATCAAGGAGACTTAACAGGAAGGATAGCAAAATGGGCAGTAACACTGGGCCAGTTTGACCTGGAATTCAGGCCAAGAACAGCAATAAAGGGCCAAGTTTTGGCCGACTTCGTCGCAGAACTCACACCTGAAGCCATCACACCTCAGGCTCCGTCGAGCCGAGATGAGCATCACCCCAACAAACAAAAAGAATCCCAGTCAAAGACAAAATAGCAAGAGAAAGAAAAGCTCAGACCATGCAGCATCTACATCGGCGATTCATTCAGACTATTCGTCGATGGAAGTTCAAACCGCCAGGGAGCAGGAGCAGAAGTACTGCTGATATCCCCCGATGGAGAAATCATAGAACAGTCCATCCGTCTGGGGTTCAAAGCCTCCAATAATGAAGCAGAATATGAAGCATTAATTGCAGGGCTAAAGCTAGCAGCAGCAGCAGAGGCAGACGAGGTAATTGTTTTTTGTGATTCACAACTGATTGTTAACCAGTCAACAGGAGAATTTGCAGCCAGAGACGAAAGAATATCGGCATATGCAAAGGAAGTCATCCGACTGGCAGCCCTATTCCAGAACTACAGATTACTCCAAGTTAGCCGAGATGACAACACCCACGCCGACGCGCTAGCCAACCTGGCCAGTTCAATTCAAACTGGAAAAACAAGGACAATTATGATCGACTACATGTCGGCCCCGAGCATAGATAAACAGAGCATCGAACAAGAAGCAATGTGCGTGGGCTTTGGACCAAGTTGGATGGATGCAATCATTGCATTCCTAAAAGAGGGGAAGCTGCCAGAAGACCATAAAGAAGCACATAAAATTAGGCTGAAATCGGCCAGATTCAGTCTAACAGCGGAAGGCCATCTCTACAGGAGGTCCTTCACTGGACCACTTTTAAGGTGCGTACATCCTTTGCAGGTTGAAGATTTCCTTTACGAAATTCATGAAGGAATTTGTGGAAGCCATGCAGGGGGCAGATCGTTAGCCCACAGGGCCATTACCCAGGGGTATTGGTGGCCCTACATGCAAAAGGACGCCGAAGCCTATGTAAAGAAGTGTGAACAATGTCAAAGGTTTGCACCTTTGATACATCAACCAGCTGCCGACCTAAACCCAATATCCAGCCCTTGGCCGTTTGCCCAACGGGCAACTGGGCAAAGAAAATACTTGCTGGTAGCAACAGACTACTTCACAAAATGGATAGAGGCAGAACCTCTTGCCAAAATCCGAGATGTGGATGTCAAGAATTTTATTTGGAGAAACATAATCACCACATTTGGGATTCCAAGAGCAATTGTTGCCGACAACGGGACACAGTTCGACAGCAAACTCATCAAAAACTTTTGTGCAAAATTCAAGATCAAGAATTATTTCTCAACACCAAGTTTTCCTCAAAGCAATGGGCAAGCAGAAGCATCCAACAAAGTAATCCTGGATGGAATAAAGAAGAGGCTGCAGGCAGCAAAAGGAAAGTGGGTGGACGAATTGCCCAACGTACTTTGGGCATATCGGACTACACCAAGAAGATCAACAGGAGAATCACCCTTTGCCATGGCCTATGGCACAGAAGCAGTCATCCCATTGGAGATCGGCATCCCAGGGATCAGAACCCAGGGAGTAGAGAATGGTACCAATGACATACTCTTAGCCCGAGACCTGGATTTGTTGGAAGAACGAAGAGAGAAAGCTGCAATTCAGCTCGCAGTATACCAGCAACAGCTTGCCAGAGCTTACAACAAGAAGGTTAATCCAAGAGATTTTTAAGTTGGCGACCTAGTCCTAAGAAAAGTCGTCGGGAACAAGAAGGATCCCAGGGAGGGCAAGCTTGGCCCAAACTGGGAAGGACCCTACAGAGTTACTTCAGTACTAGGCAATGGAGCATATCGGCTTGAGGACAATGAGGGCAAAGCATTGCCCAGACCTTGGAATACTTGTAATTTGAAATTTTTCTATCATTAGATAGAACATCATTGTTTGGCCGATATTATCAATAAAATCTTTTCAGAATCCTTTCAACACATTCGATTGATAAAGTTATGCATGGATGTTTATTGAAGACATATCAAACTCAGGAAAAGCTAAGCCGATGTTATTCCTTAATTCACTTGTTGAAATTTGTAGCAATTTACAAGTTGGAATTAAGCTGATTCCTTATCTTCACTTGTTGAAATTTGTAGCAATTTACAAGTTGAAGTTAAGCCGATGTTATTCCTTAATTCACTTGTTGAAATTTGTAGCAATTTACAAGTTGGAATTAAGCTGATTCCTTATCTTCACTTGTTGAAATTTGTAGCAATTTACAAGTTGAAGTTAAGCCGATGTTATTCCTTAATTCACTTGTTGAAATTTGTAGCAATTTACAAGTTGGAATTAAGCTGATTCCTTATCTTCACTTGTTGAAATTTGTAGCAATTTACAAGTTGAAGTTAAGCCGATGTTATTCCTTAATTCACTTGTTGAAATTTGTAGCAATTTACAAGTTGGAATTAAGCTGATTCCTTATCTTCACTTGTTGAAATTTGTAGCAATTTACAAGTTGAAGTTAAGCCGATGTTATTCCTTAATTCACTTGTTGAAATTTGTAGCAATTTACAAGTTGGAATTAAGCTGATTCCTTATCTTCACTTGTTGAAATTTGTAGCAATTTACAAGTCGAAGATAGGCCGAGGTTATTGCTTAAGTTCTCATAGCAATACGTGGGTTGTTTAAACCCTTGGGAAGATGCTTAACACTTGTTGAAATTTGTAGCAATTTACAAGTTTATGTTAAGCCGACATATGATCACCCGTCGAAGTATACAAAAACTTACAGGTTAAAATAAAGGCTAAGTATATTGTTCATTACTTGTTGAAATTTGTAGCAATTTACAAGTAGGTAAGACTAAGATTACCATTTAAATACTTAAGAAGAAGCTTGCAAAAGTTTACATTCCGAAATATATGTTTTATACTTGTTGAAATTTATGAAAAGATTGCAGGACAGTATCTTGCCGAAGTAAAAGTTTTATGGTTATACCCGAGGCATGTAACCCCGAGAAGATTGCACAAAGGAAGCAACATGCAAAAGATTTTTTCTAAGTACAAGACTATGCAGAAGCAGTCAACAGAATATCACAAGACTAAAACATCCAGAGGAGGAACTGTTGCAGTTACATATTAAAGAAACCACATCGGCCAAAAGAAGGAGTTTTGCATTATCCAGAAAGTAAAAAAGTACAAAGTACAAAGTACAGAAAAAGAAGGAAAAAAGGTACAAAAAGACATTTTCAAGATTCTTCAGTATTAGCCACTGCAGGAACGGGGACCTCGGACGATTCAGGTGGAATCTCCTCGGCCACTTTCTCCGCTTGTATTTCGGCATCTATCTCTGCCAATGTTGTGTCAAGACTTCTTTCAGTCAGAAGGAGGTCAGATGATAGATACCCTTGAACAGACTCCCTGGGCACTTCCTCAGCATCATCACCCCCCTCATCTTGAGTTAAGTCCATAACCTGCTCAGCAGGAGGAGGGGACTTGGCTTCGGCAGCATCCTTGGGTTTTCTCACCAAGGCCTCACCATCATCTTTTTCTTCATCTTCATCCACGGCCTCGGCCTCAGACTTTGATCCACCTTCAGGAGGAGGTGGAGGGAATGGTAAAGGAATAGCGTCGGCCTGACGCCATGGCGAGTCAGCAGGAAGATCAAGCTTCTTTATCAAGGACATCCAACCAAGGGAAAATCCCCTGTTGCATGCCTGCCTGACTTGAAGCTTGTAGTCTTCTGCGACGTCGGCCATACCTTGAGCATAGGCCTTCTCATCGGCCTCTTTGACTTCGGCCTCTTTGGTGGCCAGAGCCTGCTGAAGTTCTTTCTCCGCCTGGGCCTTCCTAGCCTCAGCCTCTCTTTTCTCGGCTTCAGCTACTTTTTTAATGGCTTCAGCAGCTTCGGCCTTCTCAAGAGCTAAGGTTTGGACTTTCGTTGCAGCCTCGGCCTGATCCTCCAGTTTTTTCATTTTTACCTCAAGGGTCCTTATCTCTCTCTTCATTGAAGATGCTTCCCTCTTCATATCAACCAATCTTTGACGATTCTCAAAGGATTGCATTGAAAATGAATGGGCGTGTTGGATAGCCTGAATGAAAACAGAAGTATCAGAAAATTTTCTCAAAAAGAAACAGAAGGAAAAGTCACAAGCACAAACAGAAATGCTTACTTGAGCGGAATGTTGGAGCATAAGAGCGTAATTTTCATACTCACTAAGCTTGCCATTTCGCTCCAAGTCATTTGGTAGAAGAAGAGCAGTACTAAGGGCGACAGCAACATTAATGTCGTCAGCACTTTCACTAGCCATAATGGGCTTATCCTCCAGGGATAGATCAGGGGCCCAGGGGACGTCGGGCTTCTTCGAAGCCGAGGTCGTCGCAGACGATGACCTTGGCCTCTTTGATTGTGTAGACCCTGAGGGTTGACCCTCAGCAGACCTCTTGGTGGAGACAGAGGCTGATTTCCTGGTTTCTGCCAGCTTTGAAATAGGCACAGTATCCTCAGCTTCGGCATCTGCAGCCTTGGCCTTAGGCTGAGCCTTTTTAACTCTCTTTTGTTTGGATGGGAGCATTGATTGCATTGGCGCGGCCTCGGCGTCAGTTGGAAGATCGGCAAGAAGGTCTTGAACGACAGGCCTTGGACGAACCATTTCGGCAGTCTTTACAAGCTTTCTTCGACGTTTACGTTTAGGAATTGGTATTAAGTAGGGGGCCGAAGTTGATGGAAGATCGGCTGGGTCAGATGTGGACTCTTGATTGGTTCGGGATGTAGAAGCAGTTAAGGTTGTGGCTGTGGGTGGAGAAAGACTCTTCTTCCTTTTTCTTGGGACGTCGGGTAAGGTGGATTTGTATGTAGGGATGAAGTTTAGTAAAACTGGGGCTTTTCGTTTATGGATTGGAAGGCCAAGAAGTGTTTTCAGATCTGTTCCTGGGAAGAAGGATTGACGAAAATTTTTCGGTGGCTGATGAAGATCTGCAAAGAAACAGACGTCAGAAACAAAAAGTATTAAAATCTTAAATAAAAACAACTAAGTGTTGACTCAGGGCTCTTACTCTTGCCCTCTATAATTGTTTGAGGAAGAGGGTAGAGGTGGACATCTTCATCTGGGCCAAATTCCCAATTTCCAGAAGCAATGAGAAAATCATCTCCAGCCCCCTTGTTGGAGTCTGGGAGGTCGGCTATAATTTTGTACTGAGTGGATCTCGGCTTAAGGTAATAGACAAAACCCCTATCCTTCAGATCAAGAGGGCACATGGTATAACAATATTGAAGGTCGGCTAGGGTGATTCTAAGGTTTTCTTGCCTAGCTAAGGCTATAATACCGTTAATTACCCTATAGGAATTGATAGTAAGTTGCATGGGGTTCAGCTTATAGAAATGGAGAACTTGACGAAAAAGGGGATCAAGTGGAAGCCAAAGTCCACATTCGGTAAAAGCAACTATTGGAAAAGGCATTGTATGGTCTGTGGGCACGATGGTATCATTATCCCCAGCCAGCTTAAGATGAACGTCGGCTGGGATAGAGAATTCTTGCCTAAAGTATTCAAGTTTTGTTGGGGTATTTACCCTATGCCTCCACATACCCATTATGTCGGCTTAAACTAAGAAGAATATGTTTCAGAAGATGGGCGTTTTCTCAAGGTTTCCCTAAAGATTAAGGGTTCTACAGACAAATCCCAAATCTATGAACTATGAAGATAAAGATCGAGGGCACAGATCTGGGGCAGATACAAAAAAGAACAAAACAAAGACGAAGTTTCAGATTCAAGAACAGAGGTATGGTTCTCAGAAACAATAAAGATACAGAAACAAATCAAAAACAGCGGTAAAGAGAATGATGAAAAAACATAGAAATTCAAGGCATAGCCACAAATTCAAGATACAAATAAAACCAAGACCTCGAACAAGATCAGTAATGGCAACAGACAGACAGAAGCACATAAAGAGAATGAAAGAATTAAAGGAAAGGGTCTTACCAGGACAAATGAAGCCGAGGCAGTGCTCGCCGAACCCAGAAATTGATTGCAACAACAAAGAGGGCTTTTGCAAGAATGAGGGATTAAGAGCAGTTCCAGAAGAAAGATTGAAGCAATGGCAGATTCGAAGAAGAATGAGCTTTCAGAGGGAGAAAGAGCAAGAAGACGGAATGAAAAAGTGAAGAAAAGATAGAGGCAAAAGAAAAGTTTTGTCAAAAATGTGAAACGGCGGCAAAATTAGGGCAATCATTACGCCTAGGGTAACGCACGCGTCAGACGGCGCAGACGAACGAACAGACAGCTTTCAGGCGCGTCACTGACACGCTCCAATGAATACAAAACACGTGAAAAGAACAGTTTGATATGCATGACAGCTCATGCGCGTGGGAGAGTACGACCGAAGCCTTGTTCTCCGAAGAGAACACGTCGGCTGAAAGTAGATAATCTTGGCTAAACAGTTTTTTTGAGCCATTAAAAAGAAAAAAGAAAAGTAACAAAATATCGGAATAGGTTCCATCACCTCAGAATGCCGAGGTAATAGAACCTAGGGGGCAGTTGTGGGGATATATTTTCTGAATACCAACACGTGGCATGGTGACGCCGACGTGTCAGCCGAGGTGCCACGTGCCCTGGTAGTTAAGCCGAGGTAATCTCGGAGAAGCCGAGGTCATCTCCGAAGATGTCGGAATCCGAGATAAGGGACAAGAGTCCTAAGGCAAAAAGGGGACTTAACCAAGATAAGGATAAAGCTCTTAGGGAGTTTATCTTTATCTCATAAAGAGTCCAGAGTAAACAGTAAATTAGAGTTAAGAGAAGTCATACTTCTAGAGGGATTTGGATTGAGCATATTATAAAAGAGAGGCACCCCCGTGGGTCTAAGGTATGCAATTTATGTTTTGAGTATTCAGTTTAGTACTTGATTTATATTTGAGAGATGTACTGACTTGATCGTCGGAGTGCCCCCGGGTGGAAGAACCACCGCCGGAGCTTTTTCTTTCTGTTACAGGTTGCCAAAGCCATCTATTCTGCCTGTGCTTTCCAGCTGATCACTAAACGGGCAGTGTGGTCAGATTTTCACCCACACAGTTGGGATTAAAACTTAAATTTCATCTTTCTTATTGAGAATTTTGTGAGAAACACATTCTAATTGTCATCATCGGGTAATCAAAAGAAAGCGCCCAAGTCTTAGGGCCGGTCAAAATGGGGTGTCTACACCAATCATACACACATATATAAACAAAGTCATAATATTTCAATGGTCCACATCGTATTGGTTACAAAACAAAACGACAACATAATAATTACCACCGTTTATCCTCTAGTCACAAACAAGATAACCAAAACTAATTACCGAAAACAGCTATCTCTCCACCAATACCACTATCACATTCCTAACCAGAGTGTTGACACGGGTTGTTCTCAACCCCTGGAACACTCCCAAAACTATGACGCCGAGGACAAGAGCTACAGACGTGACCTAGCTGGCTACACTTGAAACAAACACGCATCTCTCCACTCTGAGGGTAAAAGTTCGACCCTCCTATAGCCCTCGAAGTCTGGCCTACTCGGTTCTGGTATTGGTATCGCCCCTGGTCGGACAAATAAGGCTGAACCTGACTAGATTGCAAATTACCCAAATAAGTTCCCGATTGCGTAAAAAAAATGCCTAATATGACCCGGTTGGTTACATGCATAACAAATAGGTGGCCCTTGAAGATGTGACTAGCTTGAAGCCTGAACTGGTAGGATCCCAATAACTACTCCTCCTATGAGCACTCACTTACCTCAAGTCCCCGATTGGCTAGATGATCTAGTTGGTGCAACTATTGGTTGAGGCAATAACCTTGCCCTTCTCTTTTGGCTCTTACTAGGTCTACCACGACCCCAAGCTGTAAGAGTTGCTGAAGTGGCCTCATCCCCACTCTGTCCCATGACTAATACTCTGGCCTCTATGTAAGCCGCTGCTTCCACAAGCGCACGATAATTCCTATGCCAAGGCCCAATAATCCTTCCCCGAACATCATCACATAACTTATTCTCAAACTCTGCACAACAGAGCTCCTTGGTTTCCACCAATTCCGGAGCGAACTTTTACAGATTGGTAAACCACACCTCAAATTGTGCCAATGGTGTAGTACCTTGGTGCAACTTTAGAAATTGCCTCCTCAATTCTTCTTGTGTGGAAGGAGGAAAGTCGTCACTTCCTCGCCTAGACATCCTAACCAAAACAAGCACAACAAATTTAGTATATATCTAAATGCACCCCTACAAAATCTCATACATTTTAGCATTAAACACACAATACATTCCACATAAGCACTTAGTCACATAGTCACACACGAATTACATTCTTCAGATAAAATTTGTTCTACAAAACCCCAAGAATTCCTATTAGAACAAACATTGATCAAGTGTCCTTTTAATAAGACCTCTAAGTGTTTAACAGACACAAATCATATCCTAAGGATCCAATTCCATACCTACTTAGCCACATAAACATGTTATCATTTAGCATACTAAGCATACAAATGTCCTTACTGAGCATGGTAAACCCATTATGGCCAACCACTTCCCGCGAGCCCAAGCCTTTCAAACGTGGTTAGCTTTGATACCAAGTTGTCATGTCCTGGATTTACATGGTCCAACCCACGTGAATTAACCACCCAATGATAAACAATATATAACAACTCTCATGCAGATTTATATAAAATAGTCACACAATACATGTGTTTGTCCAATTTCATACATTCCCAGATATAACAATCTAAATCGAATGGATGTTCTAAACTAAAACATGCAAAGGTTTTATAAATTAAATTGAAATGCCCAAAGGCTTACATCAAATACAAGGGTGTAACCCTTACAGGAATGGCATACGGCCAATAAATAACATGAATGGCCCATGGTTTACAAAAAGAACCACACTACACAATTCCAACACAACTTCATGTCTCGGTAGAGAATATTTCAAAAAGCTAAATATGCTTCGCTAATGTAAATGATCATGATGCAATACATACATGCAATATACCCAAATGCATTTTCTAAATCCGCTTGCTTTCTCAACAAAATCTATTCTTTCCAGTTACCAAAACCTTACGTTTATTCAAATATTTCCCGAGTTTACAACATCTTTTTGAAACAAAAGAAAAATCCATTTCCAAAAACAAATCCTGGTATCTCAATACCAATGAGCAAATACATTGCCAAATCAATGTGAACACATCTCTAAACAACCGCAATTACATTGCTAAAACCGTTTTCAAAACATTCCTTTTCAAAACCAAAGAGATAATAAATAAAATAGGTAAATTTCTAGGGTTAGTGTTCAAAATAATAACTATACAAGTCACTATGTCATTTTTATCGATAGTAATCGGAAGGCTCGACACCTGCTGCTCGGGTTAGGTCTTACACCAAGGACACACATGCCAACTTAATTTTGCTTTAACACCCCTTTACTGCTTTACCATTTTAATTACCATTTTACAATAACACAATACACAAGATCCAAAGTATAATTTTCAAAATGAAACGAATGTTCTTAATACATAACATGAGAATTTCCAAAATAGCCTTTTACAAAATACACAGTTCCAGTTCCAAAATCCCTTTCAAAATCCATGATATGCATGATTCATAAATAGTTCAGTTTGCCTAGTCCACATACATTTTCCAACTGTGGACTCGTTTTTTTCTCGCGCCCCGCCTTTTGGAAAGGCTTGAAAAGAAAGGCCTTACAGTTGGAACTCCCGTGGTTCTAAATCTAGTCTCACAAGTGCAATATGAAATTGATAAACACCAAAGAGTCCAATCCGGCAAATCTTTTTAGAAAATCAATTTTAAATCAAATAATGCCAAAATTGGACTGCTTTTCTAGATACAGAGTCGCCACCTAAATATTTTATTTTTGAAAAAATTTAGGAAACCCTGACTCGTGTCAAAGGCCACGTGTCCGTCATCACCAAAGTTGCCTCGGCTCGGGAACTTGGGTATGAGGGGGGAAGGTCATGAATTGAACACCCCCGCTTGTCCGATCAAAGATTGGCCTCTACTAATCATGATATGATTTTTTATAAACATTATGTGTTCTTATTCCGGTTATTAAACTAGTTTTACTATGTGATGCGCACAAGCAAGTATAGACTAATTTGCTCAATTTGGAACAATTCAACTTATGTTTGTTTTTGCGAAAATGGTTTGAAATTGCCACCTCAAGTGGGCTTAAAACACACATTTGTTGAATCGTTCCAATTCAAACAACAAGTCTTCATCCACAGGCATTCATGCAATTTAGCATGTAAGCATATAGCCTCATGGCAAGCACGCTAGATATGGAAATCACTTACACTCATGTAAGTATGCTAAAGCATAAAAACTCACCTAGTACTCTAAGCTAAAACAAAAACTAGTTAGAAAGATGCATGACCCTAACTATACAGGATGCCTAATGCAACGCATGCAATATGCAATTAATAGGCTCAACTACTAATATGGCATATGAATCGGTTTGAACAACATGTGATTAAACACGTATTCAAATAAGATATTGAAATGACAATGCAGTTTGAATGATGCGCTAAGCCTCGGTATATGTAAGACAAATGAATGGATGCAAGCATGCGATATGCTAATTGAAAAAGTCCCTAATCTAACCATCGGAAGTGATTAAATAAAAGGGAGAAAGACGTGGGGTTGGAAAATATACATACACGCACGCACACTTATTACAACATTACACCCTCGCGAAGGAGGGTCCGAATGAATAAGCGCTAACTAGCTACGCTAATTAAGCTAACTATTACAACACTTGAAATGAATTAACTAACTATTCTAAGCTAACTAAAGCAATTAAATAATTAACTATCTAAGCTAAGCTAATTAAATAGTTACAACACTTGCATGAATTAGCTACCCCTAATCAGCTAAGCAAAGCAACTAAATGGCCTCGGGGGGTGAGGTACATATGCATGCTCGGTTGGTTTCCACCTGAAAATGCCACTGCCTCACTGTTGTAAGACTCTGTTTGCACACTTGAACACCAAAGAAGCTACCAACTTCCAGAACACCTCTGCTCCCCCTTTCCATCACATTGAGCAATTTCTTCATTGATGGCCGGTTGGCTACCATTGGTGGCCGGTCAGCCACCCCTGTCCAGAACTTCCCCTTTTGCTGCAACAGAGAGCAAACAGAGGCAAAATAGTGTATTCTCAAGGGTTATTTGTACTGCTACCCTCCTTATCATCAAACAAGCTCAAAGGAGTGTAACTCTTGACCCTCAAACCATCAATCAAGCACTTTCCATGCATGATGGCTAAGGAACCAAGTTTATACAAGTTCAATTAATGCAAAACAAGACCAAAAAGTCCACCACCCTATCATGCATGATCAAGGGTGATGGTGACCAAGGAAAGTGGCACATTTCATCACTTTTGAGTATGAAATGTCCCATTTTCCTTATGTTCGAATTAACGTCCGATTCAAACACATGCAATGCAACACAAAAGATGCTTATCTTACCTCTTTTACTTGTCCAATTTTGTTTACCCATTTTACATTACCAAATCATTCTTTAATTGATTAAACCTAAGGAAAGAAGGCTTTGGACATGAAAGAGACCTCATGCCGTTGGTAATGAACCCTCAAAGGGATTAAACCATTAAGCATAAATGTCTCAATTTCACACTTAAGCAAACAAGGGGTTTAAAACCACTTTCAAAGCAAACAAAAGGGTGAAGACTTGAGGGAGATTGCAGAGGTTAAAGCGCTGAAATTAAGTGCAAAACAACACTAAAGCATGCTTTCAACTCAAAACAATGATGAATAAAGCACTAAAACATCAAGCTAGTGAAGGAAATTGCACTACAACCATGCCATACAAGGCTCAAATGACTTAACCAGTCTAAAATAGAGCTAAAACAGGTCAAAATAAAAGCAAAAACATGTTGTACTAGAGCTAGGTTAAGCTAGAAAAACATGATAACATGTGAAGCTAACTAGACATGCAAACAAGACACAAGAAGGGGAGGCTAACCCCTCCAATTTTGGACTTCAAAAGTTGATTTTTACCACTAAAAAACCTCTGAGATTTAGTGGTTAAAAGGCCCAAAAAAGTTGATTTGAAAGTGATGAAAAGTAGCACAAAAAGCATAACAAGCTAAGGAGCCAAAAGGGTGGACAACCCCCTAACTCAAAAACGCTCAAACCACCATTTTTAGGTCACAAAAACGAAGTTTTTTACACTTCAAAATAGCCTTAAAATAGTTGAAAAAGATAGGAAAATAAGTATGCACAATAAGCTTAAATAACGTAAGTGCTCTACCTTTGAAGCAAAACACAATTTAGGCACAAATCCAAGCTCAAACCTCCTTCCAAAGCTCAAACAAGACTCCAAGGGACCTCAGCTCAATGGTGGTCAAGTTTGATTAAGGGTTGGTGTGCAAAAGTATGGAGGAACTAGGCAATGAAGCACAAAATATCAAGTGAGAGAGAGAAAGCTAGAGAGAGAGATATTTTTGGTCCAAAATCTTCTAACCCTCAAAAATGGGAGAGGAACCCCTCTATTTATAGAAAAACAAGTCTTGAACTTGGATACATCCTACCATACACGTGTATGAAGATGCAGCTCAGTGAGCAACAGCTGGCACAATTGTCAACAAATATCTAGAAAAAGAGACCAATGGCCGTCGACTACCACTGGTGGCCATTGGCCACCACTAGTAGCCAACAAGCACAAGCCATGGCTAACAGATTCTAGGGCTGTTTGACAGGTCACCCTCTTTTCCAGGCTAGAGGCAACAAGCTCTTAGTCCAAAAATATGCACTAAACAGATAAGGTTTAGCGGCTCAAAGACAAGGCGTTCCGCCGAGGACTTTGGCCACTCAAAACGAACACAAACAAGCACAATTATCGAGTGCACAAACGATGACGTCTAAGTCTTGACGACAGTCAAAAATGGAGTGTCTACACTAACATACGGCAATGCTAACCTCCACCAATAGCCAAAACAGTTATCTTTAATACAATAAATAAAAAGATAACAATCCGAATATACAAATCCAAAAATATTAAAGTCATGATTCCAAAGAATTTCCAAAAGAGTATCTAACACTCGGTATTTTCCATATCTCATAATACTTTTCTCCAATCAAGTCCTTTTTTTGAAAATCCAATAATTCCCAAAAGATTATCTTTTAGGGCTTTTCTCAAATCAGAGCTTTTTACTTCTAAAAACTCATATGCATCTTTGTAAATGGAAAATAGAATTTTTGTGGATAAACCATAGCTTAGCAACCCCATTTGGAATAAACCCTCAACTTATAAAACAAATTTCCAAAATCAACCCAAAAATAACAAAATCTACATATTAAAATACACCACAAATACACTATCGAACTCACATCGAGTTTAAGAAATAGATCCTACCTCTTGAAGCAAGAAGGAAACAAGTCGAAAAAACAGCCGGTGATGAAAAAACAATCTGCTCAAATTAGATGGAAGTTCTCATTGAGTTCTACATTTTGGTATGAGAGACTAGGGGTAGAAAGTGACTAGAGGTAGATGAAACCAAGCTTGGAAGCTTGAAAGAGGAAAAAATGGTGGACTAGAATAGAGAGATGGGAAAAAGAGATAAAAAATAGATAGTTCGACTATCCACGAGCTTTTATATAAAACCCATCATGGGTGTGAACTAAAAGACCGTGGGCGCGACCTACCTAGGTGGCATGGTTGCGAGCGCCTTTACCCAGAAACACTGGGCTATTGCCCAACAACCATCTCAGACCACTCCCAAGGTCCACAACCACCAAACAAGACAAAAACGCTGGACATCAACGTGTCCCAGCTAGAAACTAAATTAGTAGAGGGCTTTCCCGACCCAGGCCACTACAGCAAAAACTTCCACTAAAAATGAGAACCTTTTTTACTGTAGCTTTCTTAACTCCCTCTTATATAATACTAGATGCGCGGGCTATGTGCATTGCATGATAACTCGTGCCTATGATGAGTTGATGTAATATGTAATTTGAAATAATGTGATTGTAAATTTTGTGAAATTCATAATATAGATGAAAATATATAAATAAAACAAGAACTATACTTACAGAGATGAAGAACAAAAACAATTAAAGGGAATATAGAATTAGTTGTTGCTGAACAAAAAAAAAAAATGATTGGCTAAAGTTCAAATACAAATCAAACCAAGACCAAACTAAGAAACAAAATTAAAGAAATCAAAAGTGCAAAGAAAAAATTGATTCAAAAACACACACACACACACACAAAAGAAAAAAAAAAAAGAAAGAAAGAAAAAAAGAAAAAAAAAACTGTGAAACCATAACTAAGGTTAGTTGTGAAACATTTAGTGATATTATGAAAGCTGAATGCATCTTTCTATGCATTCAGAAGAGTTTAACAAATTTACAATGAGAACCAAGAAATCAGTAAATATCCATATAGAAGCTTGAATATAAACCAAACCAAGAGAACTGAAAAAGCAAAACATCTATAAGAATAATGTTTTTTTCTTTTTTTTTTTGTCCTAAAAATATACTTCATACAGTACACATCTTTAACCAATAATAACTTTGCGCTGCAGATCCCATAATGCCAAAATCAGTAAATGTCCATACAAAATGACGAAGCTCAAACTTTGTAATATCACCACCTAAAATCCAACAAAAAGTTTCATCCTTTATGTGATAACCCTAGTCCGTATTATGCTAATTAATCTTAATTATGATTGTGATTATGTGTTTGACATGATTTGGTGTGCCATTTATATGAATATATGTGATTTTGAATTTCTATCTATTCACCGTAGGAAAATTTGTTTGATTATTTGCTTTCGAATTTAAATTGAAGGCCTTATCGGCCACTATAGACACCCCATTTTTTACCGTCCTCAAGACTTGGACGTCATCGTTTGAACACTCGATGATCATCCATGCTCGTGTTCATTTTGAGTTCTTAGGGGTCTCGGTCGCGCGACTTGCCTTAAGATCTCTTAACTTCTCTATTTTGTGCTTGGTTGTGGACCAAGCACTTGTGTTTTTGCTTTTGAGGGAAGAGGGTGGCTTGTTGGCCATCCCCTCAACCCATCGGCCAAGGCATGAAGCCATCGGCCTTGTTTTCATGCCATCGGCCAAAATTGTTGGCCGATCGGTACTCTTTTTAGTCGATCGGCCCTTGTGTTGGTCGATCGGCCATGTTTTCTAGTTGAGCCCTGTTCATCTGTTTTATGCAGATATTTTATGCCAGCTGTCATAGCTGGCATGCACAATTCACATTCTCCATACATGTGTATGGAGGGATTTGAACCTTGTTTTAGCTTGCTTAGGAAGCTTTGGAATTGGATTTCTATAAAAAGGGAGCTCCTCCTTCCTTCTCAGGGGTTCTGAAAATCTGATATAGGAGTGATATATATCTCTCTCTCCATATCTCTCTCTCTCTATATTTGTGTGTGTGTTTGTGCTCTAAAGTGTATTTTGTTCTTACTTTTGCACTAGAGCACCTAGTAGAACACCATCCTTAGTTGCTGAGGTGCTAGGGAGTTGGTGTTAGAGTTCTTGAGTTGGTTTAAGCCTGGAAAACCTGCTGGAGCTTTGTTCTTGAAGGTGTTCTTCAAGGGTAAGCAAACTTGCTTTTAAACCCCCACTCTTGCTTAAGCTTTTAGACCTTCTTGCTTATTGTTTAAAGCTTAATTCTTAACTGATAGAAGTTCTATTTTTTCATGCTTTAAATCTTTGGTTAAGGTCACTTTTGGGTTTGGGGTTGTCTACCCCCTCTTAGGCCTTGTTTAAGGTCATCCATTTTGGCCCTTGTTCTTGGCTTTGCATGACCTTTCTACCACTGAAATCCAAAGGATTTTCAGTGGTGGAAAGGTAGTTTTGGGGTCTTAAATAGGAGAGGGTCATCCCCTCTCCTTGTTGTCTTGTATGCTTGCATAAATGGCTTATGGTGGTAGCATGTTTGCTTAGCTTGTTTTAGCTTCATTTCATTATGTATTAGGCTTTGTTTTTCCATGATATAATACTGTTTTTGCTTGGTTTTGTCACTCCATGCATGCCTAATACACTTGTAGTGTAAATCACACAAACTAGCCTTGTATGCTTCATGAAGTAGCATGTCATTCTAGCCTATGTTGTGTCCATTTCAGCATGTTCTTGGGCTTGTTTTACCATGTCATACCTCTATTAAGGTTTGTTTTAGTAGCTCCTTGCATGCTCCATGTACTTGTAATGCATTTTCATGAAATAGCCTAACATGCATCATGCTTTGACATGTCATTTTAGCATGCTTTTGGCTTAACTCTGAGAAGACTTTGTTGATGTTTCAGCATGTTTAAGGTCTGATTTAGGTTGTTTTAGTCATGCATGACTTGCTTTGTGTAGCTATGGTTCAATCTAGCTTGTTAGCTTTGGGTATTGAGTCCACTAGCATGCATTACTTGGCTCATTTCAATGATTTAGCATCATTTTTTATGTTATTTCAGTCCATGTTTCATGCTCATACACTTACAATTATCACTCCTTTAATGCTTTAAAGAGTTGATGTCTTATGCCTCATGAATGGACCATTGTGTATGCCTCCATGCTTAGGTCTTTGGGATGCCATCTAAGTGGGTTTTTGAGCTTATTTTGATATGCCATAACTATGATTTTATTGGTTTAAGTCATGCCATGTTTGGTTTTGATAGGTGTAGTGTAACACCCCTTTGTAGCCTTGCATGCCTCATGCCTTTTGGAGTTGTATTCTATCTTGTGTTGGCTAGTTTCGAGCATGTTTTTGGTTTTGTCTTGACCTGCCTTGGGACTATTTTGAGTGCCCTTGGCCCTTTGGGGCTTGCCTTGCATGGCCATGGTTTGAGTCCCTTGGCTAGCCTTAAGCTTTGGACTTTCTTGTATGCTTTGCTTGCTTTGTTTGGTTGGTTTGACACCTTTCCATGCATGATTTCAAAGCTTACAATGTTTGTCACATGTCCATATTTGTCCCCTTTTAAGTGCTCTTGAAAGTTAGCCTCCTATGCCTAGGTGTTGGACCATTTACATGTGCATGATTGTTTTGTATTTTCATGCTTCCAATTCTTAACTTTGGCCACTGATTTTGGGCATGGCTGAGGTCTGTCCATCTTTAGTTTAAGCCCATTTATCATGTTGTTCAAAGTTGCTACTTTACATCATGCTTGTCATATTGCATGTTGTCACATGCTTGCTAATTGACATGTTGTTGCATACTCATCCATCTTGTATACTTGTTAGATCACATCTTGTCACATGCTAGTTATTGGTATTGTTGTCACATATCTATGCTATGCATCTTCACATGTTTAGGTTGTATACCTATAGCATATTATTTGCATTGCATAATATTGTTGCATACTTGAGTTGTTTGCATGTTGTTGCATGCTTAGGTTGCATTGCATTGTGTGTGCATTGCCTTGCCTCTTGATCACATATGATAGAGGTTAAGGTCCCTTATGTGTTTTGTGCATTTCATTTGATATTGAACTGCACACTTGGCTCCTTTGGCCATCATGCATTGAAATGCGTGATTGGTGGTCCGAGGGTCGAGAACTACACTCCTTTGAGTCTCAAACATGATAAGGAGTGTAGCTGCAAACATTGTCTTGTAAATGCATTGCCACGCTCTGTTTGTCCTCTGCTACAGCAAAAGAGCATTTTACAGGAAGAGATGGCCGATCGGCTATCTTTAGTGCTGATCAGCTACAAGTGTTTGGCCGATGGCTTCATATGTGGTCGATGACCCCTATTTCTTGGCCGATGATCATGATTTTTGGCCGATGGCCTCCCACAGTGCCCATGGGGTGAATCAGAAGTGAGTTGGGGATTTTCACACTTTGCAGAGGTACAGAACAGTGCAAACAGAGGCAACATGAGGCATGGCAACGAATTTCCGAGCAAAGCTGACCGAGCATGCATTTGTCCCTCTTCTCAAGGCCTCTTTATTATTTTTCGTAGCTTAATTAATTTGTTAATTATTTAAGTGTTGTAATAATTAGTTGTAGCTAGTTATTCATTTGATTATGTAATAATTAATTAGTTTGTTAGTTAGTTAGTTAATTAGATGGTTTGTATTATTCTTTCGGCCTCTCCCTCGAGAAAGCCAATTGGTGTAATAAGCGTGCGTGTGTGTGATGCATGTCTTCCAACCCCCATTTCTTTCTCTCATTCACTTAATTGTTTACGATGGTTAGTTTTAGGGCGTATTTCATTTAGCATACCTTATGCTCACATGTGCGCATCCATCCATTTGTATTGCATGCACCGGGCTCGGCGCATCATACTAACTGCATTGTATTTCAATCTCTACTTGAATACATGTATCGAATTGTCGCATCTCATATGTCATCTTAGAATAGCCGAGCCTACTCTAGTTGCATTTTGCCTGTGTTGCATTACCCATCTTGACATGAACTAGGATCATGCATTGATTACTAACTAGTTCTTTGTTTTGGCTCGGAGTACACCGTAAGTGTTTATGCTTTAGCATCTTGCATGTGTGTGAGTGTTAACATGATAGCATGCTTACCATGAGGCTAATTGCTTATGTGATATAACTGCCTGAATGCCTATGGGTGAAGGTTGGATTACTTGAATTGGAACGATTCATTGAAATCCGTGTTTTAGCCTACTTGCGAGTAGCAAACTTCAAACTATTTCTAAACAAACGGATATGCGATGATTTGTTCTAAATTAGGCGATCTAGTCTACACTTGTGTGTTGTGCGCATCACATAGTAATTCTAGCTAATTAACCGCAATAAGAACGCATGTGTTTTCAAAAATAAGATATCATGCTTAGTACAAGCCAATCTTTGATCGGGCGAGCGAGGGTGCTCATTGCATGACCTTCCCCTCTCGTACCCAAGTTCCCGAGCCGAGGCAACTTTGGTGATGACGGACACGTGGCCTTAGGCACGAGTCAGGGTTTCCTAAATTCTCCCAAAATAAAATATTTAGGTGGCGACTCTGTATCTAGCAAAGTAATTCAAGTTTGGCAATTCTTTCTTAAAAATCAGTTTTCCAAAACGATTTGCCGGATTTGGACTCTTTGGTGATTTATCAATCTTGCATCGCACTTTGCGAAATTAGATTCAGAACCGTGACATTGAGTCTGAACTGTAGTAGCTAGAGAACAAAATGAGATTTTCTCGGGAGTTCTCTGGGCGGTCCATAGCCATAGAAACCGAAATTGACTACGCCATTATGATTAGGGTAATTTTTAGAGCCTACGGTGAAATTTAATTGAAAATTATTCGGATCAAATTAAATAGATTAAATTGATGAAATAATGCTCAATTAATTAGTATTAATTAACTGTGATTATGGGAGCTCATATAAAGGGGGCATTATACACTTACATCCATTGTTTTTGAGCTCAAAAATCAGATTTACACTTTAGTGAGAGAGAGGGTCGGCTCTAGAGAGAGAAGAAGGAGAATTGTGCAATTTTTTTGGCTCAAAGCTTGAGAATTGGAAGTTGAACTCAAGAATTGGCTAGAATTTGGGTGTTTGAAGCTCCTAGGTGAGTAAATTCATGGATTTTAGTTTGTAACTTTGTGAATTCAAAGTTAAATAATGATTAAGAACAAGAATTGTGCTATAATTGATGAATTTGAAGTTAACATGCACATGCATGTGTAGAATTACCATGATTTGGCATAATCAAGCATGTATTAAGTTGGATATGGGAATATGAGCATTGAAGCATACATGCAAGCATAGTTTTGTTGATTTTTGAAATGGAATTAGGGTTAAAGACTAACATGCATGTTTGATTATTGAAGATATGGAACTTATATGAAGTTTGAATGCATGAGTTTCGACTACACAATCGAAATGTTGAATAATTTGAGAATGTGACCATGATTCTAAGCAATTGGCTTCATATTTCTTGTATACTCATGATATATAATGTATTTGCATATTTTGAACCAAAATTATGAGTTTTGAGCCTTTGAATGTCGAATTTAAGCCTCAAGAATAGTTCTAGAAAACCCAGAATTCATGAAGTCCGCTCGAGTGGGGGAACCGCCGCTCGAGCGTGAAATGCGTGCTCCCAGAAGTTTTGCAGACATGGGTGTCCGCTCGAGCGGGGAGCCATGTAGAGAGAGACTTTCAGCTCGAGTGCCTAACTTCACGCTCGAGCGTAAAAATGAGGCAACTAGTACTTTTGCAGACCTAATGGGTCCGCTCGAGCGGGAAACTCCATGCTCGAGCGGGGACCCCTGTTTCGGGAAATTTGTAAAGGTGTTCTGTGTTTCATTTTTCGTTCTCTTTCGTTTCTAAGTACTCTTAGGCATGCATTAAGCATTATGAATGAATTAAAAGAATAAGAAAGAAGCCTAAGAGGGATGTTTGAATTAAGAACAGATTGAATCATTTGTGACCCATATGTGTTATGTAATGTGTAGGGTCAAGCTCAAGGGTGAATCCACCAGCAAAACACTGTGAGTAATATCTTAAACAGATATCTGAAGTATGTTATTTGTCCAACTGCTTACTTCTATATAAGTCTTATAAGTTTGTTACATTGAATTGAGGGACAAATATTTGTATGACAAGAATGAATAGGCCAGGGGCCGTATGACACGAATGAATGGGCCAGAGGCCGTATGACATGAATGAATGAGCTGGAGGCCGTATGACACGAATGAATGGGCCAGAGGCTGTATGACACGAATGAATGGGCCAGAGGCCGTATGACACGAATGAATGGGCCAGAGGCCGTATGACATGAATAAATAAGCCAGAGGCCGTACGACATGAACGAATGGGCCAAAGGTCGTTTGACACAAATGAATTGGGCCCGAGGCCGTTTGATGCGTTTGGAACCGTAGTCACTTGACCTATATATATGTACACTAGATAGAAATATGAATTGGGCCCAAGGTTGTCTGATGTATACCGTTCGTGTATCTTCTTTATTTGATATTATTCACTGGGCTTTCTCTCACGCTCATTTATATGTCTATAGGTGAGCCAATGGAGGTCCAAACCCAGCCTCAGTGAAGTATGAGAGAAACAATCGAGGTTTTGAAGAGTCAGCCCAAACGTATCACACACGAGACTTGTCTTCGCCTCTTTTGTTCTTTTGACATGGTTTGGTCATATTGGCGAAAACGTTGGATCGCTCTTGTACATAAACTTTGGGTTTGACTGACTTAGTCTTGAATGATTCTGTTTGTACAGAACTTTGTGGTATTACATATTTTGATGTGAGTTATTAATGTATGTTTGAGAAATGTTATGACGTGCCATGTAAGCACAGCTCTATGGACAAAAGTTTGAAATTGCTTCCGTTTGGCCCCTTAACTCTGTTAAAACATGTCTGATTTGGTTAAAGGCCGTAGGTAATCTCGTGATTACTAGCCGGTTATGTCCCTAACCCATGGGGGTAGGTTTGGGTCATGACAGAGTGGTATCAGAGCACGAGTTAATAACTCACACACTTATCCAAATGAGCAATAAGCGTCTAGAAAAGATCTAGGATGCATTCATGTGATAAGTATGAATCTGAAAGCATCGAGAATACGCTTAAACGTTTTTATAAGTTATAAGTTTGTGATTTGCTTGCATTGCAATTATTTGAATATGTATGCTCTTTAGTATATGCATACTTGTGAATCTTTTGTATAAAGTATAATGCAAGTCTAATCAGATAGTGAAAACAAGAGGTGATGAGATAGAGGAGTCCTCTACTGCCAGAATGGGTAGAATGGAAAAATTGATTCAGGAAATGGCAGAAACATTGAGGCAACAACAGCAGTGGCAACAACCACCCCCTCCGCCTCCTCCTCCAGTGCCACCTATGTAAGATAATCGGAATGATGACTGAATAATAGCTCTCACCAAAGAGTTTAAGAAAATGAAACCGCCACAGTTCCATGGTGGATTAGATCCGTTGAAAGCCGAAGCATGGGTCCTCGGCATCGAAAAGTTATTTGAAGTGTTCCCTTGTTCAGAGACACAGAAAATTCTTCTAGCCACCTTTATGCTAGAAGATGAAGCACGAAAATGGTGAATGTTAATGCGTGAGAATCATAAGGATGTTGACTGGACCAAATTTCTAGAAATTTTCTATGATAAGTACTTCCCACAATGTGTCTGGGACAGGAAAGTATTGGAGTTCATGGAGCTAAAGCAAGACAACATGACAGTGGCTGAGTATGAGGCCAAATTCACTGAATTGGCCAAGTTTTCACCACATGTGATTGATACAGACTATAAGAAAGCGAGGCATTTTGAAGGAGGGCTTCGAAGCGACATTTTAGAAAGGGTGAATGTCTTGAAGCTGGAAACCTATATTGGGGTGCTAGACCGGGCCATAATATCAGAAGCTAACATAGCTAGACAGGCTAAATCAATAACATACTGGAAAGATAATAAGAGACAAGGCTTCTTTTCGAAGAAGAAATTTTTGAAGAAGCAGAATACGGGCTCCTCGAGTACTTCAAATTCTTCCCGAGATACATCCCTAATGTGTAATATTTGTAGTAAAAGGCATCGTGGGATTTGTTACCGTGTGTCAGGGGCCTGTTTTAAATGTGGTAAACAAGGACATATGGCCAGAGATTGTAATCAGAACAGTAGGAAGCTAGCTGCTAGCTCAACTGCATCGATCCCAAAACCGGGAAATACTATGAGATCTACTACCACCGGAGATACCATGAGGCAAGGAAGAGTTTTTGCGCTTGTTCTGGGCGATACACAGAATGCTAACGCAGTTGTCTTAGGTACTATCTCTATATGTGATCAGGATGCTTTTGTGTTAATTGACTCCAGATCAACACACTCTTTCGTAACATGTGCATTTGTATCTAGACTGAGTAGACCTCTAGAATTATTGCCATATCTGCTATGTGTATCTGCTCCATCTGAGGAATCTGTATTGTGTGAATCTATATACCGATTTTGTGACATGCGTATTGAGGATGCTATCCTATATGTAGATTTGTTGCCCTTGAACTTTAGACATTTCGATGTAATTTTGGGCATGGATTGATTAACCAAATATTGTGCCACTATTGATTGTGTGACAAAACGGGTTATATTTAAACCACTAGAACATAAAGAAATTGTGTTTGTGGGTAATGGGGTAGTGCCTCCACCTTACTTAATATCTGCAATGAAGACATGCAAATTAATCAGGAAAGGGTGCCAGGGTCATTTGTGTTATGTGCTATCTAAATAATCTGTGAATATTGAATTGAACAGTATCCCTATTGTTAGAGAATTCCCAGATGTGTTTCCAAATGAATTACCATGGGAATTGGTGGACAGGGAGATAGAGTTTACTATTGAAATTATGCCAGGCACCCAGCCCATCTCTAAAACTCTCTATAGAATGGCTACTACTGAAATGAAAGAATTGAAAGAATAGTTACAGGATCTGCTTGACAAAGGGTTTATTCGACCTAGCACTTCACCATGGGGTGCCCCGGTGTTATTTGTGAAAAAGAAAGATGGAACTTTATGCTTGTGTATTGACTACCGAGAACTGAACAAGGTAACAATAAAGAATAAATATCCCTTACCCCGTATTGATGACCTGTTTGACTAGTTGCAGGGATCACAAGTGTTTTCCAAAATTGATTTGAGATCCGAGTATCATCAGTTAAAAGTGAAAGCAAAAGATGTTGAGAAAATCGCGTTTCGAACAAGGTATGGCCATTATGAATTTCTTGTTATGCCATTTGGGGTAACTAATGCTCCGGCAGTGTTTATGGACTTAATGAACCAAATTTTTAAAACCTACCTTGATGAGTTTGTTGTGGTTTTTATTGATGACGTTTTGATATACTCCAAGAATAGACTTGAACATGAACATCATTTGAGGACTGTCCTGCAAGCACTTAGAGAAAAGAAATTATTTGCCAAACTAAAGAAATATGAATTTTGGTTGGATGAAGTTATCTTTTTAGGGCATGTTATCAACAAGGAGGGAATTTCAGTGGACCCACAGAAAATAGAGGCAATTGTGAATTGGTCTACACCGACTAACGTGATAGAAGTCCACAGTTTCATGGGCTTCACCGGGTACTACAGGAGATTTATGAAGGATTTCTCAAAAATAGTTATACCTCTTACCCAACTGACACGCAAAGGGCAACAGTTTGAATGGGATAACGAAAGGGAAACTGCCTTTCATGAACTGAAAACAAGATTGACCACTGCACCAGTTTTGACACTACCATCAGGTACGGAAAATTTTGTGATTTTCAGTGATGCATCTTATAAAGGTTTGGGTTATGTGTTAATGCAGAATGGGGAAGTAATTGCTTATGCCTCCCGACAATTGAGGCCACATGAGAAAAACTACCCAACATATGACTTAGAATTGGCCGCAGTTGTGTTTGCTCTAAAAATTTGGCGGTATTACTTGTATGGGCAAAATGTGAAGTCTACACAGATCACAAAAGTCTGAAATACTTCTTTACGCAGAAGGAGTTGAACATGTGACAAAGGAGATGGCTTTAATTGATAAAGGATTATGATCTCGAAATCCAGTATCACCCTGGGAAAGCCAATACAGTTGCTGATGCCTTGAGCAGAAAATCAATGGGGAGTGTAGTTTGTTTGCTTATTGAACGGAAAGAGATCTTACAAGATTTTGAGAAGTCTGAAATTGAAGTGGTATGGTGTGAACAAAGCGGATTGATAGCCGTTATTTTAGTTGAACTGGCAATCATTGTTGAGGCAAGTTCGAAAGCAGAATTCAATATTGAAAGCGAAGTGTTGAGGTTTCGAAACCGAATGTGTGTCCTAGATATTCCGGAGCTTAAGAAAAAAGTTCTGGATGAAGCTCACAAGTCAGTATTTGCTATGCATCCAGGCAATAACAAAATGTATCGGGATTTGAAACAAAGCTATTGGTGGCCCAAAATAAAGAAAGAAATTGCGGAATATGTGTCCAAATGCCTTTAGTGTCAGCAAGTAAAAGCTGAACATCAGAAACCAAGTGGTCTACTTCAACTCCTCCCTATTCCTGAATAAAAGTTGTCATGTATCGAACCCGCCCTCGTGGGTTAAGGACATAACCGGCCAGTAATCCTGAGATTACCTACGGCCTCAAACCAAAACAAACATAACTCATCAGAGTAAAGGGGCCAAACGGAAGAAAAATTTAAAACTTTGTCCATAGAGATGTGCTTACATGGCGCATCAAAATAAACCATACATAAGTACATTAATAACTCACAACAGAAAGCAGTACCATAAGGTTCTGTATAGACAGGATCATCCAAAACTAAGTCAACCCATGAAAACTATATACAGACATGTTCAAAGACTTCGCCAACATGACAACATAAGACAAAACGACAAAAAGGCGAAGACAAGTCTCGTGCATGAGACGTACGGGCTGACTCCCCAAAACTTGGGTTGTTCCACACAGGCTTCACTGAGGCTGGGACTGGACCTCTCTTGGCTCACCTACAAATACATGAATAAGCGTGAGCGATAGCCCAGTGAATAATATCAAATGCAGAAGTTATACAAATGTTATGTAGAACAATAAGCTTCAAACGGCCTTGGGCCCAATTCATATTTTATTTACCATATATACACATTTTAAGTTATGTGACTACGATTCCTACAAACTGGCCTTTGGCCCAATCAAACTTTCATTCGTTCATGTTGAAACGGCCTTCGGCCCATTCATTTATGTCAAAACGGCCTTCGACCCATTCACTCATGTCAAAACAGCCTTCGGCCCATTTATTTATGTCAAAACGGCCTTCGGCCCATTCATTCATGTCAAAATAGCCTTCGGCCCATTCATTCATGTCAAAACGGCTTTCGGCCCATTCATTCGTGTCAAAACGGCCTTCGGCCCGTTCATTCAAATCAAAACGGCCTTCAGCCCATTCATTCATTCATATCAAACATTTGTCCGTAATTCAAACTAGCAAACTTGTAAGGCTTATAAGGAAATAAGTAATTGGACAAATGACAAGCTCTAAATATTGATATTACTCACAGTGATCGGTTGGTTGGATTACCCTTGAGCTCGACCCTACATATTCCACAAACACAAAAGGGTCACAAACAATTCGATCCGTTCTAAATTCACATTTTCCTCTTTAGGCTTCATTCTTATCTTTTTAACTCATTTATAATGCTCAATGTATGCCTAAGAGTGCTTAGAAGTGAAAGAGAACAGAAAACGAAACACAAAATGTCTTTTCAAAATTTCAAAAAACAGGGTCCTCGCTCGAGCGTGGACTTCCCCGCTCGAGCGGACCCTCGAGGCCTGAAAAAGTACTGGTTAGGTCGAATTTACGCTCAATCGTGCACTTCGGCGCTCGAGCAGAAGGCCTTTCTACATGACTCCCCGCTCGAGCGTGAACTTTCCCGCTCGAGCGGACATCATGTTTGCAAAAAGTGTTGAATGCATCATTTTTACGCTCGAGCGTGAACTCGAACACTCGAGTGGAAGTTCATCCTACTAAGCTCCCTGCTCGAGCGGACACCATGCCTGCAAGAAAATACTAGGAGCTTTAAATCCCCGCTCGAGCGGCGGTTCCCCCGCTCGAGTGGACATAAAAAATTCTGGGTTTTCCAGAATGGTTCTTGAGCTTGAATTCAACACTCTAACCAACATTTCTTACATGCCATGGCTCAAATTTCACATATACATGTTCTAACATGATACCAACACCAAATTACAACATTTTGAAGCTCAATATCATAAATCAAACACATGCATGTCCCAATTGACACCAAACTCATTACCAACATACCAAATTCATGCATTCCAAGCTCCTTTTCTTATAAATTGTACATGCATGTGATATATTACCCTCATTTTAGCTTACATGGTGCAATTGGTGATTACAAACATGAGCTTCAACTAAAATTCCTACATGGATCATGTATTTTAAACTCAAACATGCAAATCCAAGCAATTACATACATGCATGCTCATATGGGTCTTCAATACAACAAAATCAACTCAGTTTCCTCATAATCAAACCAATCCATGATCTTGACCATCATTCAACTTGAATTCACAAGATGATAACTAAAAATATATGAATTACTCACCAAGGAGCTTTAATCTTCACAACTATGGTTAACTCTTGAATTTAACTTCAAGACTTCCAAGCTTCAAGACCAACACATAGATTTTCTCCCCTCTATCTCCCTAATAGTCGGCCTTCTCTCTTTCTAGAGAGTTGATTAGCCCAAATGAAGATAAAAGAAGGAAATTGAGTGTATGGTGCCTTTTTACATAAATTCCCACTAGCCACAATTTAATAATAAGAAATAGTTGGGCACTAATTCGCCATTTTAATCAACTTAATTTGGTCCAAATCAATTTTTCAATTAAACTTCACCGCAGACCCTAAAAATTATGCCAATCACAATGGCGTAATCAATTTCGGGTTCTGTGGCCGATAAGGCCTTCAATTTAATTTTCAAAGCAAATAATCAAACAGATATTCCTACGGTGAACATATAGAAATTCAAAACCACATATTTTCACATAATGGTGTACAAAATCATATTAAACACATAATCATACTCATCTTAAGGACCAATTAACATATTACGGAACAGGGGTGAAGGCCGTTTTGACACGAATGAATGGGCCGAAGGCCGTTTTGACACGAATGAATGGGCCGAAGGCCGTTTTGGCATGAATGAATGGGCCGAAGGCCATTTTGACACAAATGAATGGGCCGAAGGCCGTTTTGACATGAATGATCTTCCCATGCAAGCACAGCTCTATGGACAAAAGTTTGAAATTGCTTCCGTTGGCCCCTTAACTCTGTTAAAACATGTCTGATTTGGTTAAAGGCCGTAGGTAATCTCGTGATTACTGGCCGATTATGTCCCTAACCCATGGGGGCGGGTTCGGGTCATGACACTTTAGGCCAAAAATATGACAAATATTTAGTTTCCAAGATAACAAATCATAAGCATTTAAAAAAAAAAAATTCGAAATCATCCATCGATAATCGCATATAGAACATAAAGTATGTTTTTTCTATAACCATGTATAAAAAGTGCCAAAATGCTATTGGAGTGAATCTAACTCATATTAAAATGTCCAATACACCCTTCTTGTGTCAAAATACAATATCAGTTGAACCAAGGCACTGAGTGAAGAAATTCCTAGAACCCAAAACTCTACTCTTCGAGGAAAAAGCTCGAACCTGGCCAAGCGATCTAATTTGTCTATTTCCCTAACTGTAGCACTGAGGGCCACTATTACATTAGACATTATTAGAAACTCCCAAATAACACTACTTGGTAAGACATTATTACAAACCTTTTGTTTTGTTTTGTTTATACATTAGATGATTACATATCATAGTTTCCAATTTCTTTGTTTGTAGATGTTGGTATTCGAATTGTATATTTGTGTGTTATTTTGTATTTGTCAATATGTATACCTTGCACACAATGTGTTTGACAATATATCCATAAGAGAAAACTTGTCTTGTTCGTGTGCTTCTCACTTTTATTGGCATTAAAATTGGCTTTATTTTATTTTATTTTTTTCATATCAAAACATCCTAGACAAATTAAGTTGCTTGTTCTTGTCATACCACATGTAGGGCAGGGACCAAACCAAAAAAAAAAAGGAATCCAAAATTTCTAAAGTTACAACAAAACCTTTAAAATAAACTCGTGAAAGTCAATTGTATACCAACAATTTTCTATATTATAAATTTCCATTCAAGCAACATTAACTGATCTTATTTGTCAAATATCAAAATGCACAATTGAGCCAACATAACACAATTTTAATTTGCAACACAATTCCAATAGTACAACCATGACAACACAAAATAAAATCCAATCAAACAATAACAACACAAAACCAGGAAAAGAATCAAAAAACATAGAAACTCAAAAGTTTTACAAGATAAAGTTTCCGAGAGCAATAAGATGCAAATAAAGCTGTTAAGTATGATTTTTCAAATATGATTATATGGGTTATCTTGATTTCATCACTTGGTTTCTATGTTTCTTTTACTCTACTCCAAGTATCTATCTCAATATGATGGATTATGGAGTTCAATCAATGATTTTAGAGATAAATGAGTGAAACCAGAGAAAAAGAGAGAAAGAAGAGACAGAATGAGTGTGTGAAAAGTGAGGAGAGAGTGTGTGTAAGTCTATCTATAGTATGAGGGCAAAAATTAGGTTTTGGGCCCACAAATCTGTTTAAAAGGGAAATTTTCATGGGCTTAATTTAAACAGACCGCTAGAGTGACAAAACCTGCGTAGAGTGGTGAATTAGGGCTTACAGTACATATGGCTATAACTAAATTCCTCATAAAGAGAACTAATGTCAACATCACCATTTTACTTGTGGGTTGATGAAAGCATATTTCAAATTAGCAAACTGACAAATAATATAAAAATTGAAATCTGATAGTGAACTAATAAACACTTCAAAATAAGGAAACGAAAACATTGTAGCCTCTGATTGGAGGGATTCGAAACCAATTTTTACTAACATGCTTCATATCTATCTATTTGAGGGCATACTTTCTCCCTCTAGGTAACTCACACCAACAAGCCTTTCTTTACTGGCAGCACCCAGCCCCCCTTAAACTGCTTCTATCATCTTCCTAGCTTTTCCACCTACTTTCTCTGCCAAGAACAATCTCACTTCTACTATCCCTTTATCTCTCTCTTTCTCTCTTCACAACTACTTACACCATGGGATGTAATCAGTTTGGTACAGTTGGTATTTATGTAAAAAATTACACCGAACCGATAATGTCAGTTTTATTATTGTGAACACCGATACAGACCACTTCTCCCATCAAATCGCACCTAACCAAACCGATTGAAACGGTTCGGTTTGGTGCGGTTTAATCGATCTAGGATTTTTCAAACTTGAGCCACTTTTAAATATAATCATTAATCTATATAAAAACATTAAATTAGTTATTTGTCTACCATTTCAAACATATCCAATCCATCCATTTAATACACTTTTTAATTCCTAAATTAACAAAAATAAAAAGAAAAGAAATTAAAAATACTAAGGTTTCAAGAATAATGAGTTAGAGTTAAGATTATATATAATAAGAGTTTACAAACTTAGGTTATAAAGATGATAAGTGTAAACACCTCATTTTTGACCGACCTTAAGACTCAGACGTCATCGTCTGTGCACTCGGTGATTGTGCATGTTTGTGCTCGTTTTGAGTTTCCGAAGCCTTCGACTGAGCGCCTTGTCTTGGGACCTCTTAACTTCCTCCTCTTGACCTGGTTTTTGGACCATGCCTTGCTGCCTTTTGCCTAGAGGGAAACAGAGGCCTGTAGACCACTTTTTGTAGCCGTGGGCTACCTTTCCCTCTCTTAGGCCACTTGTAGTGGCCCGTAGACTAGTTTTCGGAGCTTCCGGCTGAGTGCCTCGCCTTGCGGATTCTTGTCTTGCTTCCTTTTTGGTTTGTTTTTGAACCAAACCTAGTTATCCTTTGCCTGGAGAGTGGAACAAGGGTGTAGACCAGTTTCTCCCCCTGTAGATCACTTTTTGTCCCTGTAGACCACTTTTTATGGTCGGCCAGCTAGGATTGGTGGTCTGTGGACCACCTAAGGTGGTCGGCAACTTGCCACCACCTTCTACTCTCTGTGTAGACCCTTTTTCTCCCCTGCCAGCCAGTTTTCTTCCCTGTAGACCACTTTTGGTGGTCGGTCGACCAGCCTAAGTGGTCTACAGCCTGCCACCACCTTCTACTCTCTGTGTAGACCCTTTTTCTCCCCTACCAGCCAGTTTTCTTCCCTGTAGACCACTTTTGGTGGTCGGTCGACTAGGGGGAGTGGTTAGTTGACCACTTTAAGTGGTCTACGGCCTTTTTTTTACTTTTGCAGATATTTTTGGTGCCAGCTGTACTAGCTGGTGGCCACTGAATACATCTTCCATACACGTGTATGACGGGATGGAGGCCATTTCAAGCTTGTCGACCAAGCTTTGCATTGCATTGCTCTATATAAGGGGAGGTTCCTCCCCCTTTACAAAGGTTGAGCATTTTTCAGAGTTAAAGAGATCCCTCTCTCACTAAAATTCTCCCTCTCTCTCTATATTTGTGCTATATTGCCGCAAAAGTGTAGTTTCTTGATACTTTTGCACACAAACACCCAGTAAAACACCACCATCATTGAGCTGAGGTTCTTAGGAGTGTTATTTGAGTTTTGAAAGCTGGTTTTAGGCTGAAGAATTGGCTGTTCTTGTTGTTCTTCAAGGGTGAGTCCTATTCACCCTTTTAAAGCTTTGTTTTGATTGCATACTTAGCCACCTTTGCATGCTTCTTTTGGCTTAACTTTCAACTGCAAAAACCTTTGTTTTAAAGTGTTTTAAATGGTGGTTTAAGGCCTAGTTTGAGTTAGGGGTGGTTTACCCCCTTTGGTGGCTTGTTTTACCTTGCTTTGTGCCATCTTTTGAGGCCATTGAGACCATCTCTTTTTGGCCTTCTCACCACTGAAACTCAGAGGAATTTCAGCGGTAGAAAAGTGGTTTTGAGGTCCTAAATGGGTAGGGGTGGCCCCCTTCCTCTTCTCTTGTCTGTATGTGTTGATAGCCCTCCAAAAGAGCATGCGTTTCTACTTCTTAGAGGCTTTGTTTAGGCGCATTTTTATGACTTTTAAGACCTGCCATAACTCTTTTTTTGGTTGTCTTGGGCACCTCTTGCATGCTTATTGTACTTGTAGTATAATCCTACTTGTAGCCTTGCAAAGTAGCATGTATTGGCTCCATTTCAGCATGTTTTTAGCCATTATTTGACATTTCATGACTTTTTTTTTGGGTTGGTTTGGTTGCCTCTTGCATGCTTCTTGCACTTATAGCGCAATTTTGTTCACTAGCCTAGCTTGCTTGGTGTTTTGGCCTTTTATTCTAGCATGTGTTGGCTATGTTCAATCATGTTTCTAGCATTGTTTTGACCTTCCTTGGGACTGTTTTGAATCATCTTGACCCTTTGGGGCTTCCTTGATATGGCCATGGTACAAGTGCCTTTGCTAGCCCTAAACTTTGAGCCTCCTAGCATGCCTCATTTGTGATATGTGCATGTTTTGGCTCATTTGGCATGTTATTTCAGAGCATATAGTGTTGCCACACTTCCATGTTTTTCACTCTTGAGAGTTGCACCTTAATGCCTTATTCATGGGCCAATGCATGAGCATGCATTTTCTTGCTTTCAATGTTAGCATTTCAGAGCATCTCACCCACTGTTTTGGCATGCATGGGGTCTATTTGGTGTTGGTTTAGTCCATCGAGCATTGCTTTGCATGATTCTAGTGTTCTGTCGTTCGCTAGCTTTTAATGCTCAAGTATTCTAGCATGTTGTGCATGAGTGTTTACATGTTAGAGTCTTGTGCATACCATCTTAACATGTCAAGTTTAGCATGTTGTTGCATCACATGTTGTTTGCATGTTGTTGCATTGCATGTTGTTTGCATGTTGTTGCCTTGCATTTTGTTACATTGCATCTCGTTTGCATGTTGTTGCATTGCATTGTGTTTGCATGATTGTTGCATTTCATTGTGTTGGGAGTGTTGTTGTATTGCATTGTGTTTCGATCGGATGTTGATCCAAACACGAGAAATGAGGGGCGTTTCATACTTGAAGTGATGAAACGCGCCTCATTTCTCAGTCGCCGACCCTCTTGATCAAGCATGATAGAGGCAAAGGCTCTTATGTGTTATTTGTGCATTCATTGACATTGAATTATGCAAACTTGGCTTCTCGGCCATCGTGCATTGCGATGCTCGGTTGGTGGCCCAAGAGTCGAGTACCATACTCTCTTGAGCTTGAGAAATTATAGGGAGGGTGGTTGTGCACACATACCTTGCAAATACACTGCCATGCCCCTTTTTGTTCTCTGTTGCAGCAAAACTGGAGTCTGGCAGAATTTCTGGTTGGCAGACCAGTAAAGGTGGTCGACCGACCACTTTTCTGGTCTACAACAAACTTTTCTGGTCTACAGGTGGTCTACACCACCCTTTTCTGGTCGACAACCCACCAGGAGGTCCCTATGTTGGAGTAGAAACATTCTGGAGGTTTGTGCACCTTTCAGAAACCAAATGCAAACAGAGGCAATTGGGAGCATGGTAATGGATTTCTGAGCGAAGCCAACCGAGCATGCATCATTCATTATTTTGAGGCAAAGTTGTGGCAGCCTAATTTAGATGTTTTTCATACTTAGTTGGTTTTGTAACTTAATTGATTTGATTAATTAAGTCAAAGTTTTGTAATAATTAATTAGCTTAGCATAGTTAATTAGTTGTTTTGTAATTGTTAGCTTAATTAGCGTAGCTAGTTAGCTCTTTTTTATTCGGACCCTCCGTCGAGAGGGCAAATTTTGTAATAAGTGTGCGTGTGTGTGATGCATGTCTTCCAACCCCATTTCTTTCTCTTTTTTACTTATCAGTTTTCGATGGTTAGTTTAGGGCATATTTCGATTATCATACCTTATGCTTCCATGCGTGCATCCATTCATCTGTCTTGCATGCACCAGGCTCGGCACATCATACAAACTGCATTGTATTTCAATACCAATTTGAATACATGTTATCTAGTTGCATTCACATGACATCTTAGAATAGTCGAGCCTATTTTAGTTGCATTTTTGCATGTGTTGCATTAAGCATCTTAACATAGTTAGGATCATGCATGATTACTAACTAGCTTCTGTTTTGGCTCGGAGTACTCGGTGAGTGTTTATGCTTTAGCATCCTTGCATGTGTGTAAGTGACTGCCATGATAGCATGCTTTCCATGAGGCTAACTGCTTAAGTGTTTAAATGCATGAATGCCTGTGGATGAAGGTTTGATTGCCTGAATTGGAACAACTCGATGATTGTGAGTTTTAAGCTCACTTGAAGTGGCAAAATCATGTTTTTCTAAGCCCACTTGACGGTGGCAAATCTGCGTCTTAGCCTACTTGCGAGTAACATCTTCAAACTATTTTCGAAAAACAAACATGAGTTGTTTTGTTCCAATCCGCGTGATTGTGTCTATACTTGTTTGCTGTGCGCATCACGTAGTAAAGGTTAGCTAATAAATCGGAATAAGAACACATGTGTTTTCCAAAACAACATATCATGTTAGTAGAGGCCGATCCTTTGATCGAGTGAGCGGGGGTGCTCATTTCATGACCTTCCCCCCTCGTACCCGAGTTCCCGAGTCGAAGCAACTTTGGTGATGACGGACATGTGGCCTTAGGCACGAGTCAGGGTTTCCTAAATTTTCAAAAACAAAATATTTAGGTGGCGATTCTGAAATCTAGCAAAGCAGTCCATGTTTGGCACTTTTTGATTCAAAATCAATTTTCTAAAACGATTTGCCGGATTTGGACTCTTTGGTGATTTATTAGTCTCACATTGCACTTTGTGAGATTAGATTCAGAACCGTCACAAGAGTCCGAACTGTAGTAGCTATGAACCCAATTCGCGCCCTCGCGCGTGGAGCAGAGTTTGGGCGGTCTACAATAAGGTTAATTAATTAAGGTTAATAATTTATTATAATTATTAATATCATTATATTATTAGATTATATATATATTATAAATACAATACATATTGAAGCAATCCGTTTCAGTTTAGATTGGTACACAAGGTGCTTAAACCGATACCAAACCAAAAACTGAACAAAATCAAATTTAAAAATAGCACAGACCGATTCTTATTAAAAAACATGCCAAATATAGCCGGTTTGGTCCGGTTCAATTAGTTTTTTCGATTTTTCTTACATCCCTAGTCACACCTATAAATGATTTGAAACTAACCCACCACACTTTAGGGCATTTCAATCAACTCTCTCTCTTTTGTCTCTAAAATATCATAAATGTAGATATAGTTACAGAGTATCACAACTCTCAATCCACATTCTACTATTAGAGAGTAAATCTTCAACACAAGCTGTCAATTGATGGCAAATATAAATCATTTCCTTCCCAATTGCTTTGGTTTTGTAAAGAAATGATAAAAAAATAAAAATAAACTTGAAAAATGACTGAGTTTTACAAACTTGTAAAGTTGCAAAAGTATACAAGAAGGCTGATTTAGTTAGTTCAAAGACAGCTTGGGAGGCAAAATTGATTTGGGACTCTTTTGTATAATGATTCTGACATGTTTTATATACATTTCTTACAAGTTGTACTTTTCTCCATCAGTGTAACCCACATCCACCAGCCCTTCTCCACCCACCAGTTACACCCAGTCCCTTAAATTATTTCTATCTTCTCCACCATCTCAATCCACCAAGCACAATTGCATCTCTCTCTCCTTCTCAAATTTTTCCACCACAAATCACACTTATTAATAATCTAAAACTAACCAAAATTCAAAAAAGAAATTTTGCACCCAAAATAAGTTGAAAAGCATGTCTAAAAATGAACACCATGACCTAGGAGAAATCAATTATCACTATTCAACTTCTATTCACATCAAGTACAAAAAATTATCTGCTTGGAAACAATCAAATATATATACTGAAGTTACGACTTTACCTATTATTTTGATTGGCTAAATGCCCATTGATTACTATATATTCTTACATATTTTTGGGTAAATTACATTGACCTCTCATGCTATAAAGAAAGTATTAATTAGTTGTATTTCATGAAACATGTATAGAAAGATTGAGTACTATGGTCATATCTACTATAAAGGTGCCATCTTTAGCGAAATGAAGTTGGAATTTTTTTCAACATTTGTCAATACATCATCCCTAGACATGCAAATAATAGGTTGGACCAACGGCAAGACTATTGCCGATTTTATTGGTAAGACTAATGTATTTGTTTCATTCTTGTATTATTTTTTTTTTTTTTTCCTTCTTTTAATTTTTAATATGAAAATCTTTGTACAAGTAATTTATAATTTCCTGCCACCTTTCTTGGCTTGCCAATTGTTTCACAGCCTTATAGTGATATTGTCAATGCCAGAATATCAAAAACCGATGTCAACTATGCCTATGTAGGTTGTGGTATGCTACCGCAAACTAGCCCTGTTTGCCCGCTAATATATATGTATATATAAATGTTTTTATTTTTTATTTTCTCACTTGATTTATTTTTATTTGTTCATGTTTATCCAAAATATTACTTCCAAGTTCCATTTTCAAATATATATAATTATATTTTTAATTTCTTTAAAAAGGTTGGACTTTCAGAGATCAGATTAACAAATTCACTTCAACCACGCAAGATACCTTGACCAAAATATTCAGCCAACAAGATCTTGTAGAATATTTGAAAAACTCAATCTTCATATTTTCTTTGGGAATAAATGACTATTCCCGCATTTATCTTCCCTCTAACAATGGTAGTCCTAGTAAATTTATGCTCGACGCCTTTGCAGAAAATCCTTCTCAATGAACTATCTATAGGTCTAACGATAAAATGCATCATGTTCACATCACCACCTTGAGTGATTATAAGTTGTTTTATTGCTTTATGAATTCTTGTATGCAAATCATGATCTATAAATTATATTAACAATTCAACTATATTATTTATTTTATGAACCCTATTTGTTTAAAAATTAAAACTTGTAGATATAACTGTTTATTAAATATATTTTTCAGCAATTATTTTATAAGTACCACCACGGAAGTCCCATGCTTTGGGGGACTTAAATAACCATTGGCTCTCTGATTAGTCACTTTGTAACCCTTTGCCTATTATGGATCCATTGACCTTCTGTTCTATACCGTGGTTATAATTATTTTACTTATATGATTTTTGCATTATGTTTCTATTAGTTAAAATGATTTATTTATTCGAACCAAACTATTTATTGTTTAGCCTAAATAATTAACCATGGTGATTTGTATACCCTTATGCTCTTAGTATAATATTTCTTACTCTGCCATGTGCTTATAACTATTAAACCCTTTCAGGTAAAGAAACTTAAGAAGGAATTGTTTTACCCCATTAATTAGGACCCAGACTTGAGATAATTGTGTTTTTTTTTTTTTTGGGTTATTTGTAATTATTGTCTGACTCATGTTAAATAAATTAATGTTCCAAAGTATGCTTTAAATATTTATGTGTACCTTTTATTTTATCCTGCTACATTATTTAATTTGTTTAATCTAGAATTAATCCTTGGTAACTTTAGAAATCAACTAGTTGTGACATCCAGCCCTAAGCACCAAGGTTAGGTCATGACACTCAGATTGTCTGCCGGTTTGAGGATGATAGGCGACACTAAAAGTCAATTGGGTATCCATAACACTCTGCAAATTCTGCCACAACCGTGCGGTAAAATGAGGGTCCCTATCCGAGACAATACTTGCTGAAACCTCGTGAAGCCGAACGATCTCTCCAATATAAAGCGCAGCTAAGAAATCAACCGAATCCCCCCACATATGTAGGAAGGAAATGAGCTGACTTAGTCAATCCACAACCATCCAAACCCCCTATGTGTTCTAGGATGGCTAGAAACAAAGTCCATAGTGATGTGTTCCCACTTCCACTCTGCTATAGGTAAGGGTTGTTGGCAAGTTAGACACTTAGACACAAACAACGCTACATCTCATTTCATACTCCACTAAAATTGACGGCTAAGATTATGGTACATTTTTTACCTCTCGGATGCAACGCAAGGCGTAAATGATGGAATTCCCGAAGAACTTCATCTGTACAGAATTCTGGTACAAAAAGACATTCTAAAAATGGAACACTTGAATCAAAATGTACCCCCAAGCCCTTCTCTTCCTTGCCTTGGGAGGTCTTCCCTTGGATTACCTCCACTTCTGAATCACCCTATTGAGCTTCTATAACTCGTGTGACGAGTGTAAGTTGTGCAAGAACTATAAACAAATTGGCGTGCTTAGGAGACTCGCCAAATGCAAGTCAAATTCACCTAGATCACCCAACATTTCCCACTCTATAATAGCAAGAATAGTAATGGTACTCACGGATTTTCTACTCAAGGCATCTACCACCACATTGGTCTTTCCCGAAAGATAATGCAATATAAAGTCGTAATCTTCCATAAATTCCATCCACCTCCTCTAATGTAGGTTCAATCTTTTTGAGAGAATAGATACTTAAGGCATTTATGGTCTGAGAATACATCAAACTTCTTTGTACAGATAGTGCCTCCACGGTTTTAAGGCAAAGATAACTGTTGTTAACTCTAGGTCGTGAGTTGGGTAGTTTCTATCATGAGTCTTCAACTGACACAAACCATACACCACAACCTTACCCTCTTGCATTAAGACACACCCCAAACCTTCCCTAGAAGCATCGCAGTAAATGGTGTAGTCCAACCCTCTCTCCAGAATAATCAAAATAGGTGGAGTAGTCTACCTAGACTTCAACTCTAGGAAAGATTTCTCACATGACTCACTCCAAACGAACTTGACACATTTTCTGGTTAGTGTAGTCAGTGGAGAAGTTAGGGTAGAAAAGTCTTTCACAAACTGCTTATAATAACTAGCTAGACCTAAAAGGCTACGAATCTCAAAGGCATTCTTTGGTCGCTCCCAATTTTGCATAGCCTCTATTTTTGAAGAATCCACTATGACCGCATTCCCAAAAACTACATGACCGAAGAGCTTCACCTTGAAAAGCCAAAATTCACATTTCTCATACTTAGCATATAACCAATGTTCCCTAAGAAATTATAAAACAATACAAAGGTGTCCCTCATGCTCTTCCTCAGAAGTTGAATAAATAAGGATGTCATCCACGAAAACAACTACAAATTTATCGAGATATACTTGGAAGACTCGATTCATTAAGTCCATAAAAGTGGCAGGGGCATTGGTTAAGCCAAAAGGCATTACAAGAAATTCATAGTGGCCATATCGAGTACGAAAAGCCGTTTTCGAAATAGCCTCCTGCTTCACTCGCAACTGATGATAACCTAACCTTTGGTCTATCTTTAAAAAACACTTGGAACCTTTAAATTGGTCAAAAAGATCATCTATTCTAGGCAACGCATATTTGTTCTTAATAGTGATCCTATTCAACTTGTGATAATCAATGCATAACCACAATGAACCATCATTCTTCTTGGCAAAGAGAGCCGGTACTCGCCATGGAGAAGTATTGGGGCGTATAAAGCCCTTGTCGAATAACTCTTGTAGCTACTCCTTCAAAACGAACAATTCTGTCAGCATGAATCTATAGGGTGACATGGAGATGGGTGTCGTGCCAGGCACTAAGTCTATAGAAAACTCAACCTCATGATGAAATGGTAAATCGGTAAGGTCCTTAGAAAAGACATTAGAATATTCGCAAACCACTCTAGGGAATACACCTCGAATCCTATTATTCTCATCATTGAATAAGGTTGCAAGAAGAGAGCTAAGTTCACCTCGACCATGTGGATCATACAATGGCTGTAACAATTTATCGGTTCTATTCCCTAGAAAAGAGAAACAATCACCACCCGGTGTGCACACAGTGACTCTCCTATGATAACAGTTTATAACGGCACGGTAGGAGGACAACCAATTCATGCCAAGGATGACATCAAAACCCAACATATCTAATAACACAAAACTAAAAAGGAGTCGGTGATCAGCGACTTCAATCACACACCCGTAATATCCCTGATTCAAGACAACTTTACCCCCAGCAGGTGACTCTACCATGAGCTGAGATTCTAGTTGTTCACTTTCTAACCCCAAAATGGATGCGAATGCAGATGCTATGAATTAGTGTGATGCTCTACTGTTTATCAACACATTGGCCCAAGTATTGAAAATAAGGTATGTACCTCTCACTGCCAACAGCCTAGATGATTGCTCGGCAATGGCATGAACTCGCCCTTCTGGTCCCTGCTTGCTCCGATCTCCCCTCTGGATGTAGGCCGGTTGGACTGATTGTGTGGAAGTGGCCCTTTGTACCGCCCTAGATGCCTATCCAAACTGAACTGGCTGATGAGTTTGCCTTTGACTCTACTTGATTGAAAACCTCACACTAGTCGAAACCCTAAAGCACTAGTCGTCTTAGCTATCTGTGGACCACACCCCTTTGTATGACCAAACTAGCCACACTAATAGCAGATGCATGATTGACCTCTACCTAGTGTTTGGCTCTAAGAACAAGTCGAAGTTTGGCGTTGTTGACTACCCCTTTGGGGACGTGCAATGGACTTATGGCCTTGCTCACCACACTGATAACAAGTAACTCCACTTTGCCCCGTACTATCCGTACTCTTCCCTAGCCTAGGAATCGATGACACGACCTGTAGAGGTGGTGACTGAAAAGACGACAAACCCCTTGACTTTTTGGATGATTTAGTATCCCCCCAAGACTTTGAAAACCCTTGCCTCTCATGCCATCACCTCATTTCTTCAGCCTTCAACATTACTTCCACATATGCTATAGACTCTACCAACCTATCATAATCATGAATCATATTTCACATTACTTTCATCAAGATCCCTGGCCTCAATCTTTTCTCAAACTTTAGGCATTGGCGCTCCTTCATTGTAACTAGGTCAGGTGCAAAACGAGATGGACTAGTAAAGGTAGCATCAAACTCTGCTACAGCAGATTCAAATTGTTCAAGCTCCTCAAATTCCCTCTTTAGATGATCATTCACAGTAGGAGAAAGGTATTTCTCATAGAAGGCATGTTCAAATGCCTCCCAAGTATGCTCAATTCAACTCTTGGTATACTTCCACCATTGGCTTGCGTTCCCCTTCAACTGGTAGGTGGCAAGCGTTACTCGAAGTTCACCCTCACGAATATCCAAAATCTTGAAAGACTTGGTGATTTGATGTAGCCATTCGTCGGCCTTCAATGGTTCAGTGCCGCCGTAAAATTTGGTAGGGTTAGAGTGGAAAAACTCCTTTAAAAATGAAGTCCTAGACTCTCTTTTAATAATCCTAGCCACTTTCTTGGCTCTAAGAATATCCATGGACTCTCTAAGAGCCCCGACCATCTCTCGAGCTAACACCCCCATAGCGTCTTGGGATGATGGAGTGACCATATTAGTTTGACCCACTTATTCTTCCAGATGAGGGATTTCCAATTGGGATGGAATGTCCCGACTGCCTCAGCGACGTCTACCACGACCTCTGCCACGACCTTTGCCACATCCAGACATCCTATGTAAGATTAGATGTAAAATAGAATTAATTCATAGTTCACATACTAACACAGCACCTCAGACATTACTTCCAATTAAGTCTTGATTTCACTCTAGACACATGGGCACACAAATAATTAGAGCACATTCAAGTCATCCTCCTAAGATATCAACTCGTTCCATGACACTCAAAGATTTCCAAGTGGAAGAGGTATTGATCAAGTGCCTTTCCAAAGGGACTTTGATGGTTGTAATGGACACCAGTTATATCCTAGAAACTTGACCCCATACCCAAATAGCACATAAGCACGTAAATAGCCAAACATGTAAGGCAAATAACATCCCATCCTAACATGATAAACCCATTATGGCATGAGCCACATCCCACGAGCTTCAGGTATTCAAACTCGGTTCGCTCTGATACCAATTTGTAATGCCCCCAAATCTGAAACTATAAATTATCCAACACAGCCGAGATGTACATATAATATTCAACTCAAATTCACAATAAATCCCAAATTTTCTCTTTCTCAATGAACTATAATTCCAAGGTTACAAAATACATATTCAAGCTTTCACGGTTCAAGAAGATAGAGAAAAGTTAAACAAATGCCCCACTACGGCTTACAATATTAAATACATGGCCTTTAATGAACAAAAGAGGCCTTTGATCTCAAAACTATATAAAAGTTCGACAATTACATTACAAATTCAAAATATCATTGACTTTTAAACAAAAGAGTTGGTCAACTTCTTTTTCAATGGGGTAGTTGTCGTTCAACAAGTCCTGAAATTTGTTAGATAGGAATGAGCAATTTCCTAGTAGAGAATATATTTAACCACGTATATAAACATTTGATTTAAATTATGCATAACAATGTTCCTTTACTTATGGACATTAATTTCCTAACCTCATAACCTAATACACATTATTCCATTTAACTCCACATTTCTTGGTCCTCACACGGATGGCCAGTAGGCACCTCAAATATTCCACATTTATCATCCTCACACAATCAGGCATGTGGACACCTCAACATTTCCATATTTGTCGCCCTCACACGACCGGGCAAGTGGGCACCTCAATGCCCCACGTAGGTAAAACCATATCACACAACACGAAACAATCTAAAAACTCAAATTTCATCTCAACATAAGGGATCTAAACACATATCCAATTTACCCATTAATTCCTCTCTTATTACTCACCAAAATCCATGAACAACAATTAGGGTTTCTCAAGAAATTTAGGGTTTTTCTTTCCATTCCTTAGTTTTCCAAAATTATTGATATATACATTATTTTTTCCTAAGAAATAACCAAATCTCCCACAAATCTTAGGACAAAACTTGTTATCACCATTAGAGTATATATATATATATATATATCACCCATTCCAAATCACATCTTCGTATCATGAGATTAACACATATTCAAACCAAAGCATAGATATACATGGGTATAAATATTCCTACCTCAAAGGTTGTGAGAGATGAGATGAAGACCCAAGGAGTGAGCTTGCTAAATAACACGATCCAATCGGTTCAATGTGTAACTTATGGTGAGATTAACAACTTTGATAAAAGGACAATGATGGATTCTTGCTAAAAATGAGTGAAATATATTGCTTTGATGCTAGGGCTTCCAGAAATAGGTGTTTGCAAGATCGAAAATCCGATATACTCGTAATCATCTCTTATGCCACAAATGACAATTATCCAAAATTTAATTTAATTTATGCGCAAAATATTAGTTTTCGAGAGTAAATTTACAAAGATTTCTCTCAAATGAACAACATTCCACTAACTATGGCGGGTCTAAAGCTTAATATATATTAATTCCACATAACAGCATCACAATGTGAATTCATATAAAAAAAAAGCTAGATTAATTTAATAATGAAAAAAATTCACTAATATAAATAAATCATGCTATTTAAAATAACAACATACTACAAGTTCTAAATATTTAACATGCTGTATACAGTATTTAAATAATGACATAATAGATTTCTATAATTTTTGGAATTTTCTAAAAAATTACAAGTAATTAATAATCACGCAAAAAATTAGAAATAAATATTATAGCATCTGAAACAGTACAAAAATCATACCGACAAATTGATGTACATCACAGTAGTCTACTACAAAAATTTCAAGTTCAGAATCCCAATCACGCTCCCCCAAGAGCAATTTAACATAAAAATATTGAATTATTCATTAATGAAAAATATTTTATTTTTCAAAAAAATATGAACCTTTAACATATTTAGTCTAACGGTATAAGCTATGCTTCAATTAGAATTATAACGAATAATATAGAAGCAACAAATATAGTTTTCAAATTAAAAACAACCAAACAAAGCCTTAACTGTCCTAACGCCTGCATCTACAAATGATGTCATTGTAGACAACCTATTTTGTGCTAGCCTTGAGACTTCTGTGCTCTTTTTTGAGTTCCCGATGATGAAGACGAGATGTGTTAATCTTACAAGTTCTACAGCAAGAAGCCTAAGGGTCAAACTTTAAACATTCAAATGTTTGTTTTGGACAAAGTGTTTTTCGACCAAAATGGAAACCTTATTTCAAAATGAGTTTAGTGGTGCAATTCCGAACATTACCATAGTGTTCTGAGGCTCTTATTTTCAAAATCAAAGCATTGTATTCTTTCAAATAAATTGAACAAAAGAATATAGTAAGAATGAATGGAAGCAATTAAATCCTTTGAATTACCTATTTCTTCTTTCAATTCAAGCTAAACTTCTCTTGTTGGTCTGACGATGTGCTTTCTAACTAGTCGGACACCATATGTTGGCTGGTCAAAAACACACACCAAGAAGAACAATCGGCTAAATGTTCCAGGTACAAAGCATCAGAAATTTCAGCTTGTTCAACACATTTTCCACAAATATCTTAGATATTTACACCCTAAGCTCTATAAATAGAGCTCGGCAACTCATTTTAAAGGGTTGAAAGTTTGGCCCAAAGCTCATAAGAGCCTCTTGACCCTTCTCTCTTGACTGCATCTCCTACATACCACCATTTAGCTTTGGACATCCAAGCCCCATTAAAGCCTGATCCTAAGCACCTTGCTAAGATTCTTGGACATTAAACAATACAGCTAAAGTGGCTTGGGGGAATTAAAATGGAGTTTGTGAATCAAAAGGACTTATCCTTTTAAAGGTGATTTTCTTACACTTTTAATCATTTTTCTCTCTTTCTTTCTTCATTTCAAGCTTTGTTTTCACTATGTAACTATTGTAGGGATGGAACAAGTCAGCATGGATGTGGAGGGAGTAGATTTAGCCACTCATCCATTGAGTTGATAGCTTTTTATTTATTTTTTTTCTTTTCTTGGCTTTAACTCTTAGTTCTTATGCACCTTGGACCCTTGTAGATGTGTTTGGGAGTAGTTATTAGCCATCCATTCACAAGTTCAATAAGTAGAGTAGTTTTTCTAGTTGTTGCACTTCTCTCCTTCACTTATCCTATCTCTCAATACATCAATTCATGTGTTTCAACTCCTTACTCAATGTCAATGAGTGCTAGGGGTTTGTCTCATAGGATTGCTTGGGTGATCCATGGAATTTGATGTTGGAAAAGTTGTCTCATGCCCTTTTCCTTGAGCATTTTGGAAGTAAAACAAGATATTTTGGGTCAAAGGAAGTTCGAAATCCTTTCTCAATCATTTGTTAACATAGAAAAGGGTGTAACAATCCTTGTTAACTGACTAGATAAGAAGTTTTCAATAAATTTGATGAATCCCTTATTTTTTTGGGCTTGAATTGGTTCTTGATTTTGATTCATTTAATTGTTAATTTGTTGCAAAATATCTATTGTATATATTTATTCATATTATTGTTAAGGGTTATAGCTCATCCACCTCTCCCCCAAATGATCCCTGTTAGTAGAGGAGGTAGAAATGATGAGTAACCCCCCTCCAGAAAGTGTCTTTTTCCTGCTGTCCTGGAATTCTGCACTGACCTAAATCCTAGCCGAAAGAAGAATTCCCGACCAATTCCCCATTTGGTCGGCCCATTTTGTGTCTGGCCAAACATCTCTTTCCAAAGACAGAGCAAACGGTTTCTAGAAAGTGCTATCCTAGATGGTTCTAGAACTACTGGATGATTTATTTAATATGATTTGTTAGATTCAATAGTAATTTGGCTGAATCGATTCATTATTGTAATAATTTATTCACCCCCCTGTTTCTCTTATTATTTGTTCGATGTTGTAATAATCTCTCTCCCTTTCTCTTTCTCTATCCTCCTTTCTCATTCAAATTGTTGTAATAATCTTTTAACCCCACATCTTCCTAACTTTTTTATTTACATGCTTTTAGTAATGCAACATGTTTCATTGATCATACCTGTATATTGTATCCATTTTTCATGTATTCGAATCTGGTTCATCCACATTTGTGGAATTTATTAGTTTCAAAAGCTGAATACGTGTGTTGTTCCATGTCTTGAGATGATATTCATGTCATATCTTAGTATCTGGTCTTCTAGGTTCATTTCGTGTATGTATTCCATTAGTCGGTTGTATATAAGTTCATCCATATAAGTGTATATATCTAAACATTTCTTGGGACCCACCTCAGAGTACTAGATGAGGAATTTTGGCTTTAGCATGCTGCATGTGCATGTTCCTTCTCATATTTGTTGCTACATCATGAGGCTAAGTGCTTAAATGAGATATCTGTTTAATACTAGTGGATGAAGGTTGTGTTGTTCATATTGGAATGTAGTTGATTCTTAGGCTCTTGAGTTTGTACAAAAATACTTTTCAAAAATGCATGAAATCAAAGCATAACCAAAATTAATGGCATAATCTATACTTGCATGCCTTAGATAGTAATGGTAGTATTATTAATAACCGGAGTACAAATATATATTGATTATTAAAACCACATCATGACATAGGAGAGGCCAATCTTCCGATCGGGTGGAGGGGTGCTAAATTAATGACCTTTCTCTCTTATACTTAAGTCCCTGAGCCGAAACACTTTCGTTACGATGGACAGTAACCTTTAGCACGAGTCACAGATTTCCTAATTTTCCTAAAAGATTAGATGGCGACTCTGACTGATGATGTAGTCCATTCCTGGCAAACATTTTGCAATCAAATGGATTTTCTCTAAAAATTAATAGATTTGGATTCTGTAGATGCGCCTGTGGGCCTCACGCTACAGTTCGAACTCCAATTGTCACGGTTTTGAATCTAGTCTTTCAAAATGCAATACAAGACTGATAAATCACCAAAGAGTCCAAATCTGGCAAATCGTTTTGGAAAGCAGATTTTTGTAAAGAAGTGCCAAGCATGGACTGCTTTGCCAGATACAACGTCGCCACCTAAATATTTTGTTTTGGGAGAATTTAGGAAACCCTAACTCGTTGCCTAAGGCCACGTGTCCGCCATCACCAAAGTTGCCTCGGCTCGGGAACTTGGGTACGATTGGGGAAGGTCATCTATGAGCACCCCCGTTCGCCCGATCCGAAGATCGGTCTCTACTAACCATGATATCTCATTTTGAAAACATTATGTGTCCCTATTCCAGGTTATTAGCTAGTCTTTAACTACATGATGCGCACAGCAAAACAAGTATAGACTAGATCGCCTAATTTGGAACAATGCATCGCATATCCGTTTGTTTGGAAAATGGTTTGAGGTTTGCTACTCGCAAGTAGACTAAAACACAGATTTCAATGAATTTGATCCAATTCAAGCAACCCAACCTTCACCTACAGGCATTCAGGCAGTTATAGCACATAAGCAATTAGCCTCATGGCAAGCATGCCGTCATGTTAACACTCACATACATGCAAGATGCTAAACCATAAACACTTACAGTGTACTCCGAGCCAAAACAAGGAACATGTTAGTAATCAAATGCATGATCCAAGTCCATGTCAAAATGGCTAATGCAACGCATACAAAATGCAGCTAGAATAGGCTCGGCTAATCTACAATGGCATATGAAATGCAACAATTCAACACGTATTCAAGTTGGAATTGAAATACTTATGCAATTAGTATGATGCGCTGAGCCCGGTGCATGCAATATAGATGAATGATGCAAACATGCATAGCGTAAGGTTGCTGATTGAAGCATGCCCTAGAACTAACCATTGAAAGCAGGTAAGTAAAAGGGAGAAAAAAGTGGGGGTTGGATGACATGCATCACACACACGCACGCTTATTACAAAAGTTCGCCCTCTCGTGGAGGGACCGAAAGAATAGTACAAACCAAATAAATAATTAACTACTCCAGCTAATTAATTATTACAGACCACTTAACTAGTTAAGCAAATTAACTAAGCTAATAAAGCGGTAAAACAGCCTCGGGAAGAGGAATGAATGCGTGCACGCTCGGCTCCGCTCGAAAATCCACCACCATACTCTTGCTGCCTCTGCTTGCACTCTTTTTCTTCTCTGGAGATTGCACACAAGTCCCAAGGATGCTTCTGAAATACTCCCTGAGGGTTGTGGGATGCCACCGACCAAGAGGAATGGTCATCGGCCATGGAAAAATGGTCATCGACCATTAATGTAGCTCTCGGCCAGAGATTTGTGGTCGGCCAGCACTCAATGTGGTCGGTCAGCCATCTATGCCTGCAGAAACCTGTTTTTGCAGCAGCAAAGGGCAAACAAGACATGGCAATGCATTTCAAAGCAAATGTCTGCACAACCAACCTCCCTATCATGTCATGAACTCAAGGGAGTTTGGCTCTCGACCTTCGGGCCAACAATCCTGCATTTCAATGCATGATGGTCCAAGGTGTTAAGTTGTGCATTTGATGTCAAATGAAATGCATACAAACACACAAGGGACCCAACCTCTATCATGCTCGATCAAGAGGCAAGGCATGCATGCTCAATGCAATGCAACCTAGGCATGGAAGCTAAGTATGCACCATGAAAATGTGAACAAGCATGCAAACATGCAAGCACGTGACAACATACAAACATGTAACAACATGTTATGTGACTAAAAGAGAGAATGCATGCCAAATGCATTACAACCTAAGCATGCAACAACATGTCATGGATTAAGTACACAACGGGGCACAATTGAACTAGCATGCTACAACATGTAATTCACTAAACATGCAACAAGTATGTGACAACATACTAGGCAAGCATGCAACAACATGCAGGGATGGTCTTAAACTAATATGGGCAGCTCTCAAATAAACCCAAAATCAGTGGCCAAAATGCTATGGAAATAAGGTCCAAAACACATACAAACATGCATATGTGAAGGCCTAAAGACTAAGGCATAAGAGGGAAACTTTTAAGCACACTTAAAAGGGACAAACATGGACATATGGCAAGCATTTATAAACTCTGAAATCATGTTAAGAATGGTGCCAAACCAACCAAACCATGCAAATAAGGCATGCAACAAGGTCCAAAACTCAAGGCTAGCCAAGGGGCTCAAGCCATGACCATGTCAACCAAGCCTCAAAGGGCCAAAGGGACTCAAAATAGTCCCGAGGCAGACCAAAATAAGGCCAAAGACACACTTAGATGGCATCTAAATGGTCTAAGCATGGAAGCATACACAAAGGTCCAAACATGGAGCATAAAACACAAACTATCCAAAGCACGGAATAGGTGATAAATGCAAGTATTTGAGCATGCTATATGGACTGAAATATCATTATAAGTGATGCCAAACCACTGAAACGATGCAAATAGAGCATGCCAGGGAATCCAATACTCAAAGCCTACAAGCTAGATTGCATGGTACCTATGTAAAGCAAGTCATGGATGACCCAAACAACCAAAATCAGACCTCAAGCACACCAAAACATGCATAAAAGCTTCACAAAGCTAGGCCAAAATCATGTTAAAAACACATGTTGCAACATGATGCATGTTAAGGCCAAAACATGGGATTACAAGACAAGTGTATGGAGCATACAAGGCATGTCTAAACCAACTTAAAACAGTGCTATATCATGGCAAGACAAAGCCTAATATGCATTGAAATGGAGCTAAAACAAGCTCGGTAAACATGCTACAACACAAGCCATTCATGCAAGCATTAAAGACAACATGGAGAGGGGATGACCCTCTCCCATTTAGGGCCTCAAAACCACCTCTCCACCACTGAAAATACTCTAGATTTTAGTGGTAGAGAGGTCATGCAAAGCTAAGAACAATGGCCAAAATGGATGGCCTAAAACAAGGCCTAACAAGGCCTTGGAGGGGGGAAACAACCCCAAACCTCAAAGAGACCTTAAACAAAGATCAAAAGCAAGTAAAAATAGAACTTTTCTTAGTTTATAGTCAAGCTCAAAACAATAAGCAAATAGGTCTAAAACCTTAAGCAAAAATGGGGAAACTAAAGCAAGAACACTCACCCTTGTAGACCTTCTTCAAGAACAATGGTCCAACAGGTTTTTTGAGTTCAAAGCAACCCAAGAACACCAAAATCAACCTCCAAGGATCTCAACTCCAAGAGGATGGTGTAATGCTAGGTGTTTTTGTGCAAAAGTATGAACAAAACAACCTTATACACACACAAATATGTAAAGAGAGGGGGATATAGAGATAGATAGATATAAACTTCTAACCCTAATTTTCAGACCTCTGGAACTTTTTTGGAACCTTTGAGGAGGGAGGAGAAGCCCTCCCTTTATAGGAATTCCAATCTTGCAAAACTTACAAAACAAGCTAAGCAAGAGGGAAATCCTTCCATACACGTGTATGGAGGGGGTGCATTGTGGATGCCAGCTATCACAGCTGGCATAAAATATCTGCCAAAAGCAGATGAACAGTGGTCGGCCAGCCAAAAATGACAAATTGACCAAAACAATGGTCGACCAACCATAAAGAGTGCCGACCGACCATCACCAATGGCCGGTAGCAACAAAACAGGGCCGGTGGCCTTAAGCCATGGCCAGTGAGGTGTAGGGATGGCCAACAAGCCATTCCCTGCCCTCAGAAGCAAAATAACAAGTGTTTGGTGCAAAACCAAACACAAAACAAGCAAGTCGAGAGATCCTAAGGCAAGGCGCGTAGCCGAGACCTCCGAGAACTCAAAACGAACACGAACATGGATGATCACCGAGTGTTCAAATAGTGACGTCTAAGTCTTGAGGACGGTCAAAAATGGGGTGTCTACAGATTCCTACTCTCTGTTTCACATTACACTAGTGACATCAGATCAGAAATCGGGAGTCTGAACTGTTGGGCGCACTTGGTAACCCCGAAGGCATCCTACAGTTTCTGGCAACTCTGCTGGCGACACTAAGAGAGCTTGACTCAAAGCTCATGATATGGATTTTTATTTTCATGTATATTCATTGCATTTCATACATGGTGTGCTAAGTCAATGTATTTTCCATCTAACACCTTGGATGGCTTGTCGAACGTGGGCTTTGTTATGGTAGGAATACAAGCCTCAAATTTGGATCACCAATGTACTATTTGATCCTCCCTTCACTTATAGATGTTGGAAAGGGTAGGTATATTAGGTGTCTTAATGAGGTACCCTCTTTGACCAGATTGACCTAGTTTATATATTCAGCTTTAGAAACTTCCATAATTGTGACAAAAATGCTTTCCTGTTTCTAAGATGCGGTGGTACCACTTGTTTGAATAGTGAAGCCCTAGTTCATCTCCAAAACTATAACAGGGTATCCTAAACCCCCATAGAGGTGTTTTGATTGCCTTACTTGCTATATGTTATGTGTGAGTTCAATGTAAGGGCGCGTTGTTCATATCAGTAGTTCAGATACATCAATGGTTGGATTGAGAATAGTTCAATGGGATATACAGTGGTCAGTGGTACAGATATAATGATTGAGCTAAAATGTTACCGGATTGATGTCTGATATATGTGTTTTGAGCCGAATTGCTACCAGATTTGTGTTTGATGTGTGTTTTGTTTTCTTTGTTTGTCTTTTTTTTGCTAGGTAGTTGGTTCATCATAGCTTCGAAAAGTTTTGACACCCCTAAAACCCTATGGACTCGTGTTGGTAGGCTCTACAAAACTACAGATTAGGTTTAAGGTCAGCCAATGTTAGTGTCACTTTCATCAATATCCAAAAAAAAAGTCAGACAAATACAATTGATTCAGAGTCTGCGTCAGTCACCTCTTAGATCTCCTTCACAGGTTTTAAATCAGTCACCCCTTAGATTTCCTCTGTTTAGTACCGCGATAAACGATTCTCTAATCTCTACAATGGCTTAGAATCTGCCAAACATAGTGGAAACGATTACTAATCTTCAGCGGTCCATGGATGTTATTAATTGTATAGTAGCCATTCAAGGCGATGCCATCCCTGGGATGCAACAATCAGTCAAGGCAATTGCTGCCCATCCACTGCCAGTCAATCATCTAGATCTAGACCTACCTCTGCCAATTAAGAATTTCCCAAGTTTTGGCTAACCAGAAGAACTAGCCTAATCTTCTGATGCTAGAGCCCTGATACATCCATTGAAAGACTATTTTCCTTCGATATCGCCGAGTTTGATCCAACTATGTTAAAGATAGTTAAGTTAGAGAAATTGTTCAAGAAATCCCAGGGGATCAATTTCATTCTTGATATTGAGGACGGGTATACAGAAGTAGCTATTAAATTACCAAAAAGATTCAAGATGCCACATACTAACCGATTTGATGGACTAAAGGACCCTATGGTACATATTCACCTGTTCTCAGATATTTTAAAACCCATGGGTCTGACCCGTCCTCAGAAATTGTCTTTGTTTGAAAGGACTTTATCAAGAATTGCTGCTACTTGGTATGTTAAATTGGAGGATAAAGTGAAGCAAAGTTTGGAGGAATTGGCTGAGATATTCATCGCTCAGTACTCCTATAACACACAAATCGAAGTAACCACTCGGGATTTGGAAGCAACTAGAACCAAATGGAAACTTTGTTGAATTCATAACAATGTAGAGGGCCAAGGCTGCCATGATGACTAATAGACCCTCAAAAACGGATCAAATCTAGATAGTGGTATGAAACCTTCACAACAACATGTTACAAAAGATGATAGTTCTCCCGCTCTTTACCTTGAAAGATTTACATGAGATAGGAGTCCAAATTGAAGATGCTATGAAACAGGGGATTATTGTAGATGAGAAAGAACCCATAAGAAAGACTTTTGTTCCCAGTTCCAATGTTACTAGCAGTAGTAACACAGTTGCGAAGCCATAAGAAATTAGTATTGCCACCACATCAGCTAAAACAGCCAACCCCATTACTGATGCCATCCCACAGCCCTACAATCGAAACTGATTCCTGAACCATGACTTCTATCCACTTTATACGTTGGTGAAAAAGGCCAACTCAAACTTCCTGATCCTCGATGTCTTCCTGACCCACTTCCACCCAAGCATGATACATCCAAGTACTGTGCTTTCCACCAGTAACAAGGCCATGAAACTAACTGATGCATTTGTCTCCGTCACGAAATTTAGGATCTCATAGACCATAAAATCAAGCTCCACCTCAAAAGCCAAATGTCACCACCAACCCATTGCCTACCATGATCAAGTTCTGCCACCTCCATGTCTTAACCTTATCCATACACTATATCCGCCTTTAACCCCCAGCATATACATTACTCCTTTCCACTTACCCAAACTTGAGGTTCACGTTCTTGAGGACATTGATCTGTACATGGTAGATGCACCCCAATCTTAGTTGGAACCCAAATACTCTATTATGGCAGTATCTAAAATATGGGAGACAGTGATAGAGAAAGAAGAGGAGAAGGGCATAAAAGAAGGGACAAAACCTGAGTGATAAAGGTACCTGTGATTGAAATGGAGATATTACCGGATGAAGGATATAATCCCAATAGATGTATTGTGTCAACTGACCGCCCAAAGCCAAAGGTTATCTTACCTGATACATTCTCCATTGATGTCATCAGGGAAGATGTACATGAGCAGGGTTGGACGATTTGGCTGATTTGGGAGAAGACTTGGATAATCTCCATTTCTCCGAAGAGCAAAGCCTGAAGGATGTACAAATAGAGTGGTGGAGCCTGAATAATATGGCTAGTGTTCATGGATGGACAAGCAGTGATAGGGATTTAGAAATAAAGGAGGATTGACTAGGAAATAAGAAGGAAAGCGCAAGCCAATAGAAAAACAAAGAGAAAGGGAAAGATAGACGAAAGTAGTAAAATCGGGAAAAGCAGTAGGTCAGAAAAATCCAAAACGGAAGAAATTGAGAAGGAAATGACAAAAGGGATTGAGAAAGATGAAATTGAAGTGGAAACACTAGAACAAAAAATGTCACGACCCAAACCCGACCCTGTAGGTTTAGTGCCATGACCGGCCTGTAATCTTAGATTTCCTACAGTCTCTATTAACAAAATCAATCTTAGTATAATTTACGGGGCTTAGCAGAAGCAATTTATGACATAAAGATGATCCATTGAGCTGTGCTTATATGAAAACATCCTCATAGCATAATTATACGTCCATTCTTTGCATATGAGCATTCATTCATCACAATAGACTTTTAACATTTAATACACATTCCAAATATCCAAAGCTTTAAAATTTAAAAAACGCCCAGTAGCAAAAACAAAAGTAGATCATAAACAAAAGTGGTTTTGACTTGCTTGGCTCTGCTTAAGCCGCAGATTGCTTCATTCTGGAAGCTCAACAAAAGGCTGACAAAAGGGTTGACTCACGGCTTTCTCTCTAACCTTGATGTGCAATTCGCTCACCTACATACATATATAAATAGTGAGCTAGGGCTCAATGAGTAATAACATAATAAAGAGCTTATATGAATGAAGTTCGGTAACATATCAAATATCAATTCCAATTCTATTTGAATCTCGATATCAATAGCCATTTCAATAAATTTACATGGTACATCCATTAGAGTAACAATGCATCAATGACAATGGGACCACAAGAGTCAATCAATGGGACCACGATGCGTCATTCGATATTCCATATTCAATGTGACCACGTGGGTCTAACATCAGAGATCTCTTTGTTTCAATTACTCAATGAGCCATGGTATTACATCCCCAGGCAAGGGCTTATTAACAATGGGCCATGATATTGTTTCTTCTATGCATAGGCCTCACTAAAAGATGTCACGATTACAATTTCAAAATAGAACTACATTCATTATAAGAAAATAATGTTTCAATAAACCATTCAATCAATCATATATCAATTTTGAGAACAATAACAATTTCGAAAATAAAGATAATTTGAACATATCTTTATAAGTTACTACTCACAATGGGTTAAATCGTCACTAGGCCTTGGGCGTCCACCTATACAAAATGCATAACAAAAACACATTGAGGTTCCATTTCGATTTAACGTGTAATCTCAATTCAATTCTCATCTTGAATGTCTCTACATCAATTCCTTATTATTGATGTCTTAATCAATGTCTAAGAATGCTTTAGTAAGCATGAGGATGTAATGATGCACTTATGAAAGCTTTTTGAAAGTTGCTGAAAACAGGGTGTTCGCTTGAGCGCACACTTGTCGCTCGAGCGATCCATCAAAATGTAAAGGGTTCGCTCGAGCGCACACTCATTCGCTCGATCCGTGTGTAAAGACTGCAAATGTACTAGATGCTCGATTTTCACACTCAACGGTCGCTCGATAGTCGCTCGAGCCAAGTACTGAGTAAAAATGGGTTTGCTCGTGTGCACAATCGGTCACTCAAGTCATCATGCAATTGTTTGAAAAACTACTGGGAGCTTGACATGTACACTCGAGCAACACTTCCATCGTTCGAGCAAATTGCTCGAATTTTGGAATTTCCAAAATTGTGTTTAAAGCTCAAAACTCATCTTTTAGGTGTGAGACTTGCGTGGCTTGTTCCAAAAACATAGAAAAGCATTGTAAAACATGAAAACAAAATTAATTTTTAACCAATTGTCCAAAATCATGGTCCATTTCTTAAATTTGAACTCAAACTTTAAGTTATAAACCATGCATGTCTTAACTTGAGTTCTCTTCCTTCCAAAACATAACAAGATGGCATGAAATCTATAAAACCGTGACAAACCCACAAGTTCTTGTCTTCTAGACCTCATGCATGTATGAAATTCAAGAAATCTTAACTCAAAAATGAAGAATCATGCATGCATGTATATAATTGAACTCAACTCTTCCATGGTAATTCTAGCCTCCATTGTAAACTTACACGCATATGAACATAAGAACTGGATGAAATCAACTTCTATATGTTTTATCTACAAAGATTAAGGGAGGATTTCATACCTAGAGTGTGAATTCAAGAGTCGATTAGCTCAATTCTCCAAGTCTTTCACCAATGCCCTTCAATTTCTCTTTTCTCTCTCTAGAGGTGTTGAGTTCTTCCTCTCCCTTCTCAAAATCTCAGCCAAGTTATGTTTATGAGTTCATTTGAGCTTATGTAGCTCATATATATATGGGTAATTAGCTTAAGTTAATTAAGCTTACTTAGGACTAATTAATCACACTTAATTCTAATTAATTCCCATCAATTATTCTAATTATTTTGATTTGAATCAAATTTTGATTAAAGTTGCCATAAAATTCTAAATATTCTAATTAGCCTATAGGGCTAGTCAATTTCAATTTTTAAAGCCGTTAAGGCTCTGAATTTCTAATTCTAGGTCAGTTTTCAACAGATATTTTATGCATTAACAGATATACACACTTAAACATATAATTACGTAATTGAACTCACACAAATAAATATATAAAAATAATGTACGCGTTGGGAATCGTCACATCTCTCTCCTTTAGAAAGTTTGGTCCTCCAAACTTAAGCTACCTCTATCGGAAAACAATTCTAGGTAGCGTTGTTTCATTTCCTCTTCTTTCTCTCACGTGGTTTCTTTTTCGTAATGCTCTTTCCACTCGACTTTTACCATAGGAATAGTTTTGTTCCTTAATCGCTTAACTTGCCTATCAATAATCTGAATTGGCTTCTCTTTATATATCATATCTTCATCTAAAGCAATCTGATGATAATCAATCACATGAAATGGATCTCTAAGATGAACTCGAAGCATAGACATATGAAATATGTTGTGCATCAGTTCCATTTTTGGTGGTAAGGCAATTTGGCAAGCCACGGGACCCATTCTCTCAAGGATCTGAAACGGTCCAATGTAGCGAGGAGTCAATTTTCCCTTTTTACTAAATCTCTATTGCCCTTTCATCGATGTCACTTTATTAAATACATGATCCCCTACTTCATACTTTGAGTCTCTCCTCCGTTGATCAGCATAATTTTTCTGTCAGCTCTGAGTAGTCTTGAGTCGTTGCTGAATAATCTTTATCTTCTCAGTTGTCTGCAGCACAAGTTTGGTTCCATATATAGCTCTGTCACCAACCTCTATCCAACAAATTACAGATCTACACTTCCTACTATATAGTGCCTCATATGGCGCCATACCAATACTAGCGTGGAAACTGTTATTATAAACAAATTCAACCAATGGCAAATATGTTTCCCAGCTGCCTTGGAATCCCAACACACACATACGAAGCATGTCCTCAAGAGTCTGAATAGTTCTCTCTGTTTGTCCGTCAGTTTATGGATAAAAAGTTGTGCTAAACCTTAACTCTGTTCCCATTGCATTCTGTAGATTATGCCAAAATCTAAAAACAAATTTAGGATCCCTATCTAATATAATAGACACTGGAACCCTATGCAATCGAATAATCTCATCAATGTAGATAGTAGCAAGTCCATAAGCATTAAATGAGGTTTTCACAGCAAGAAAATGAGCAGACTTTGTCAATCTATCAACTATAACCCAAATAGCATTCATACCTTTAGATGTTCAAGGTAAACCGACAATGAAGTCCATGGTTATGTGCTCTCATTTCTAATCTGGAATAGGAAAGGACTGGAGCAAGCCTGGCAGTTTCTAACACTCTGCTTTCACTTGTTGACATTGTAGGCATTTAGAGTTGAATTCAGCATTCTCTCTTTTCATGTTGGGCCACCAATAAACTAACTTCAAATATTAATACATTTTGGTATTCCCCGGGTGCATAGAAAACATCAACTTGTGAGCTTCTTCTAGAATTCTTCATTGGGAATACAAAGTCTCCATTTAAATTTCAATACTGAGTCTTTAATTGTGAATCCCAGTTTAGGTTTAGCTTCAAACTCATCACAAATCTTCATTAGAAATTCATCATTCATTTTCTTTTGTTTGATCTCTTCGATAATTGTCGTTTTTGCGGACATTGCAACTATCTATCCATTTTGTTCAAAAGGTACCACTTCTATTTCAAGCTTTTCAAATTCTTTTAAAAGCTCTTTCTGATCTGTAAGTAAACAGGCTAAACCTCCCACGTTCTTTCTGCTAAGTGCATCTACTACGGTATTGGCCTTGCTCAGGTGGTAATGAATCTGTAGATCACAGTCCTTGATCAATTCAAGTCATCACCTCTGTTGCATGTTTAATTCTTTCTGTGTGAAAAAGTACTTCAAGATTCTTTCTGTGTAGATCATACTCATTGGGTTTACCATCGTGGTCACCCTTTTTAGTCCTAGTTGTATCAAATGCAACTAGTTGAGGCTCTAACTCCCTCACACTTCTTCAAGTGATCAACGCTTGCACCTATTTATGGTGCTTTCCATTCCCACCCGACCCCTCTGCCCCATATTGACCCTTAGGGTTAGCCACAGTCTGACTCGGTAATTTTCCCTCCTCCCTCCTATTCATGTTGTTAGTCGTTTGACCTAATTGAGCCTCTAGCTTGGTAATGGAGTGAGTATGGGAGTGAACTATGGTGCTAACCCCTTAAGCTCTGAGAGAACTTCCAACACCTAAGTCTCAAAGGCTGACTTTCCTTGAGGAACAGGCGGGACTTGTGGTTTCCGGTAAGGTTGTGGTGGTCAGTAGGAAGATTGGTTGGCAAAATTATTAAAATTCTGCCTTGGTGGTAGAGGATTGTAAGAAGTGCCTTGTGAAGGAGGTCTCCATGAAAAATTAGGGTGATTTCTCCATCCCGAACTGTATGTGTTAGAATATGGGTCATTACTCGGGTTGGAAAATCCTTAAGCCGCATTCATATGTTATTGGACTAATTCTGGAAATTGTGACGCCGAAGGGCACTCATTCAAGTCATGAGCAGGGCCCGCACAAATAGCACACGTCTCATGAAATTGAGGTTGATCTTGCTGTGTAGGGGCATGTCCCGAAGCTAATAATTGGTTCATTTTGTAGGACAATGCCTCTACTTATTAAGCTAACTCTAGGTTTTGCCCTACCTCATAAATGCCCCCTCTTTTCGGGGGCTCCAACTACTAGTTGCCGGACTTGTCGAGCTACGGAGGCGTGGTGAAGGGAATTATCACTTAGGTTCTCAAATAATTGCCATGCCTCAACGTCATTTTTGGACATGAATGTCCCACCACAAGAAGAATCCACCATTTGGCGGTGAGGCTCAATTAAGCCATAGTAAAAGGTTTGAACAAGTTGCTAATCAAGCACTTGGTGGTGGGTCACTGTTGGAGAAGATCATGAAGTCTTTCCCATGTTTCACGAAATTTCTCTCCATCAATTTGAGCAAAATTGGTGATGACTTGCCTGAGTTGGTTGGTCTTACCAATGGGAAAGTACTTCTCCAAAAACTTCTGTTGTAAATAGTCCCATGTTGTGATAGAATTAGCAAGTAAGGAGTTTAGCCAATATTTGGCTTTGTCCTTTAGTGAAAATGGGAACAATCGCAATATTAAGGCCTTATTGGTGAAATTTTAGATCCACACTATAGAGCAAATTTCCAAAAATTCATGCAAATGTTTGCAAGGGTCATCATGAGCTAGTCCATGAAACGATGGGAACATTTGGATAGCGCTGGACTTAATCTCATAATGAGCAGCAGTAGAGCCTGGTAACTGAATGTATGATGGTGATGTATATGCAATGGGTGTGAAGTAATCCTTAAGAGTCTGGTTGGGCCCATTTAGGCCATTCGGGTTCGCCATCTCTATTGGTTCGAAGTATGAATATGGATATTCAAGCCTAGGAACACAAGAAAAGGCTCTAAGTTTCCTAAGAATCCTTTCTAGTTCAAGGTCCAAACTCCATAATTCAGGGCGACAAGAATGACGCCCGTGCATACACCCCTCACACACACAGCGGTTTAATGAAAACGCTTTACTTGTCTTGCAGGTACTTGACGTGTAGACCGTTGTCTCCAACCCCCACTTGAGCTCTTTCTTTCTTTTTAGTACTTTGGAGCTTTGCTTATGAGTATATGCTTTTTTCTTCTTCTTTTGTTAAATCACTTTAGTGCTGCGGTTTGTTTTTAAAGCTCGATTGCGATCTGCTTGTACTTCGGTGATAGCTCTACTTGCAAAGACTCTGCACACTTAGCAACACTAAAATTTAAAATCCTAAACTAAAAATTAAAATAAGAATGTAACTTTAAATTAATTAATTTCGCCAAAAGTCCCCAGCAACGGCGCCAAAATTTGATGGGTCGTTTCACACACCAAAAATAAACACTAAACTATACCAAATTCCTTAAAATAACGGTAAGTCCAAGTATCGATCCACAGTGTCAAACGGGAAATTATACTAATTTAATTGTTAAATTCCTAAATTAATTTTGATAAAAATGATTAAAAGTAGGGTTTGAGATACTGATTTTTGGAAAAATCTTAGGGCAAAGAATTCACCACTAATCACATAAATAAGACTTAATATCGGCCATCAATTGCAATCCGGTTTGAACTACCCAATATTTCACAACTTCAAGTTTGAAACATTGAACAAGAGGATTGTCGCATTCAACGTACAGGCACGAATCATCCCAAGTAGCACGAGTCGTTTGCTCTAAACTATAGTAGCAACGTGACCCGTCTCTCGTGGCATGACTCGTCTCATATTTTGAACACAAACACTAAGAAAACTAATGTATGGAAAGCATTAAACAATCACAGAGAATAAAATACTTGAAGAGATTAAAAGAAAAATTATTATAAACTTCTAAAACATCCATACATTTATTCAAACCATTTCACAATCAAAGCCTAAGAAAATCTCTTTACATGGCTAGGTTCATCAAAACCCTAAAAATAGTAGCCTAGCCACTCATGGAAGAGTGGGAAGAGGTGGAAGAAAAAGAAGCCACCATGAGAGCCATTCTTCAAACTTAAAGTTCTTTTTCTTCCAAACCCTACCCTCTCTCTCCATTTTCTCTGAAATATTTTTGAACCTGATTATAGCCTCTTTTTTCTCCTTTTTATTCCCAGCAGAAAAGCCTTAAATTTTCACGCACCCTAGGTGGGCCGCTCGAATGGTGGTGGGCCGCACGTGCGGTGAGGTGGCAGGTTGGGACTTTTGACTACTCGCACCAAGAATCTACTTTTACGCCATTTTTTGCTTGAATTTGCGTATTGACTGTCAAATCTGTACAAGTGCACAAAACATGTCATCTCCACCAAATAAATAAAATTCAAAGACTATAAATGTAACATAAGCGGCCTCAATGTCATACCTCTCAGCCTACATCAATACCCTAACCCCAAATCCAAAATCCAAACCCTAACCTTAACCTTAACCCTAATTCCATCCTCACCACCTCTGACAGTTACCACTACCTTCGACTGTCACCTCCAACAGTCATCTTCTTATTCTTGTTCTTGTTCTTCTTCTTCCGACAACTCCTAAACCAACCACCATTGTTACATCCTTCTCTCTGCCGCCCTCTTCCTAGCCCAATTGATGAATCCATCGTGTGACCACCGTCATGGTTTCCCACTACTGGTGGACGTTCTCCCACCACTCAAATCTCCCATCTTTGTCACTAGTCTGTCATAGCGCTTACTCGCAACCCTCACAGATTGCGAGAGACAAAGAGACAGAGAGCGAGTGAGTAGGTAGGGATAGGCTGAGAAGTGGCTAAGAAGTGGAAGATGACGAGGCTGTGGAAATGGCAGTAGGGCAACGGAGATGACAGGGAGAGTCGCTATGGCAATGCAACGACAACAGCTCAAACCAGGTTCGATCTCAGTCGGTTTACCCATAAAAACAACTACATCGAAATTGTTTTCCGGTACCAACTCAGCTGGAGATCGGCAGAGAGCGCAAGTGGAGTAGAAGTGGTGGTTGTTGCGGTAAGAGGTGGTCGGAGATGGTGGTAACTACTAGAGATGATAACAGTTAGAGTTAGGGTTTGAAAAATTAAGGTTAGAAGGTTAGGAATTAGAGTAAAAGTGGAATTGTAGGTTGGCACAATTTTGGAATTACAAAAAAATTTTTAAAAAAATAGATGAGGTGGCAGTTTTAAGAAGAAAGGTAAGAATTAATAGCAATACTCTAAAAGAAAAGATAAAATAAAACATTTTCACATTTTTGCATACTCTCTCAACTGCTCTTTTGCTTAGACCTCTTTATTTACTTTTTGCTTCTTTCCCTCTTACGATGGGCAATTTTAATAATTTCTATTTACACACCATGTAAATTTTTAGTACACACCACATATAGTGTTTAGATATAAATTTTTAAATGAGAGTCAAATATTCGGATATAAATTTATGAACATAAAGCAGTTGTTCCAATATAAATAATTGAACGGAATATATATTTGAACAATGTACTTTTGTTAATAATTTTAAATCCGAACATTTGACATTTGTTCAAAAAAATTTATATCTAAACATCATTTATAGTGTGTGCGGAGATTTCTTATGTTATGCAAATAGAATTTCCCTTTGATAATTGATTCAGATTGATAAGTTTAACTGCAAACCAAGACCAATATATTATCTGTGGTTCTATTAAATTTGAAACCAAACCAATTTATGAAAATCTTAGAGTCAATCCGAACCAAACCTCTAAACTATGGTTCAATTTGGTTTAGAACCGCAAATTTTAAAAATATTATAAGTATTCATAATATAAATCACAAAATATTATTCACAACTTAAAAATTACTTATATGATTGTTTAAAAGTAATTCTATCACCATACAAAACTATACTTATAATAGTAAAAAGTTATATATATATATATATATATATTTGATACTAATAAATATTTTAATATTTATATTCAATAACAAATTATATATATAATTTAAACAGTCCAATTCGGTTCCAATTAAATTCATAACTATAAAATCACGAACCAAACCGTAAAATCTGGTTAGCCTATTTAAAAGGCCGAAACCAAACTATGAATTGAAAAAACCAAACCAAACCGTGCAATTTAATTTAGATCAAACACGTTTTATATTTTTTTTTTAATTTTTCTGCTCAGCCGTAATAATTTGTACAAAAATTGCATAGTAATAACAATAATAATAATATAAAATAATTTTAGTGAGAATAGATGAAAGCAATATCTCATTAACGGCTCTGCTGCAAAGTAATCATTTGGTTTCAAAAAAATTGAATTTTTTATTTTTTATTTTTAATAAAAAAAATTTAATATTTTAAGAAAAAATTAATTTTTTAAATACACCTAACCTAACTACACTTAAAAATATAACATCTATGAAAAAATATTTAAATATTTTAAAATTCAATACATTTTCATATTTTTTTTTTTTTGCATATATTGAATTTTTAAATATTTTTTTACAAATATTTTACTTTTTAAATATATTTAGATTATGTACATTTAGAAAGTAAAAAATTTATGGTTCAAAATAAAAAGTAAAAAATTTACTTAAAATATTAAAAAATAAAATATCACTAAAAATAAAAATAAAAATTTTAATTTTAAAAAAATCAATCAAAACCTGAATAATATTCTATCCATGAAGGTTTGTTGAAAGAATGCTTAACTATTCTCATTTTTATTATTATTCGCAACCAACTAAGAATTATCTAAAATATACAGAACTCTGTATTTCACCCTGTAAGATGAGCTACTGGAAAAGCACGTATATCAATATGCAACTACTGAAAATAAAAATAAAATAAAAAAATAAAAAAACTGTTACACAACAAAAAACACCTACAATAGAATAAAAATTGAGCGAAAAAAATAAAAAATGGTATTTCTATGTTACTATGCCCACTTGCTGGCCGCTGCCAAAATGCCTTCTTTCCCCCATTGCGCAAGGTAAACAGCAGCCAAATGCATCCTTGGTGGTGGTATGCTGAAAGCCAAAAACTAGAAACTAATTGTATTTTGACTGTCTGTTGGGGCAACGCACTGCCACAAGGAACGGTATGCAGGAATTTTTGCCGCTTCAACCCCTAGCGCAGAGAGGTTGCGCCCATATTCCTGTTCAATAAAACGAATAGCCAAAATATAAATCACAAGAGTCTTGAAAATAAATAAAAAAAAATTAAAAAAAAAAAAGCAGAAAATAAAATCACAACTGTGAAAAATCTTCCAATCAACCACCCATTGATGACTCCAAGACTTGAACACAAAAACACAAACAGGAATGTGCATCCACACACAGCCACACACTAAGATTTGTACGAGGATGAGGCTAACCTGAATATCAAGAAATAATTGCATACAGATCTTATCAGTATTGGACACATTATTTTCAGAGACATCAGAGCTTGCTCCACCTCGCCTTTGTGCACCCTGACGAATTCTCTGAAGTGAAGAGTCCGTTTTCTTTGCCTGGTCAACATGTTTGAAAGCTTTTAAATCAAGATTGTCTAAGACAAAAGATTGCTGACAAAAAAAAGTAGAAATCTCAGAAGAGTAGATATTGTGATCTTCATACTAACCAAACTAACAAGATCCGCAACTGATTCATGATAATGACCAGTTATCTCAAAAGCAGCACCATGTAAGAGTTCATCCCTAATATCCCTCATCAAATACGTGTTAGCTCGCTCTCCGTCCAAAAACGCCTGGAAACAGGGAGTGTTTCAACACATGTTTCAATATCTCAAAGTAATCAAGTTGATAAATATGGCCACACAAGTGCACACTATATAGAGGGTTAAGATATCCGCAAACGGAATAAAAATTTCTTTTCTATAGCAAAAAGTTTCCAAACAGGGGCTGAACATGCAAAAATTAATTAAAAGGAAGATCATGAGCATGCGAATAAGGGTGCACACACTGCGAGGGCTATAAAAAAAAATTACTACAGAACTTTTCATATGTTAATGAAAGGAAATCAATTGTTCAAAGAAGGGTGTCACGTCTGCAATGGGAACCCTTTTTGAAGAGTTTGTTTGTTAAAAACCAGACATGCGTAGTTTGGAAAACAACTTCAACTTAACTTCAATCAGATTTTTTCGGCAACCACAGATTACTTATCCTAAAAAAAATTGGGGCAAACTACACTGACCTCTACTGAAAATTGTCCAAATTACAGTTAACCTTAGTATGAAGAAACGAGACTCAGCTCACCAAATGGGTCTTAAACGTTCTCTATTAACGGGTGACATGAAATGGCAAAAATGTCCTTGGCCCTACGAACCCCACTGCCAACTCCTTTCTCACTCTCCCTCTTCAATCTCTCAGACATCGCTCTGTCTCTCTTTCTCTCCATTAAAATCGCAAACTCATAGATCCTCGATTTTAAAATCACAATCTCTTTCACCAATCAGCTTTCTGCTACCACTATGACCGTGACTACTATATATAGGCACCCCCATAGATCCTTAATTTTCAATGTGTTTCAAAGAAATGACACTGACCATCATTTGAAACCTAAACAAAATCCCCAAAATTCTAGCAATTTGGTGACTTGAATGATCTGCATTGGTTTGCACTTTCACAACATCAATGGATACAAGACTAGACGTTAATCGCAACAAGAGTATGAGCATCGATGGCGTAGGTGTTGATCCGGTAGTGGCAGGTTTGTATGTGATGGTGGCCATGTCGGTGGGTGGGTGAGATATGATAGAGGTGGAGAAGAAAGAGAGGGACGGGGGTAGTTGTAATACCACGAGTATTAGATTCTAGTTTAACACACAAACACGGGTTCATCGACACAGTTCAAGATCATTGATGCATTAAACTATGTCTTGTTATTGTTATTACTGTTGTAGAAATTGGGGACGTTTTACTCTAAAATGGATTTTGATTGTTGATGGTTGAATCCCGGGACACAAACTTGAGGCATCGAAACCTCCACAATTTTCTGAATCTAACAGGTGCCACTGCACATGCAGTGGGTATTCCCGCACGTGCAGATCCATGCAATGAAGGTGGAGAATTCTGGGAGAATTTCCACAGGTGCGACCTTGGGCCCCACATGTGCGGTAGGCACATTCCGCATGTGCGGCTTTGGGTCCCGCACATGCGGCAAAATGTGTTTTCAACTTTGAAAATTGACCCATTTTCATCAAATTTGACCCCAAAACTCCTTTCTCTCTCATTTCTTTTAACTCGCCTCTCTGCACCAAATCTTCTCTTCCTTTCTACACTCCCCCAAAACTTCTATCCAAGGTTAGATTTCATCTAGTTAGGGCAAGATTTTGAGCATAGTTCTTGAGGCAAATTGAAGAACAAATCAAGGGCTTCCTAGCTACCAAAGAAATCTTGATTTTGGGCAACCTAGCGCTCTAGGGCTTTCTTCTCTTCTCAAGATAGAGGTAGGTTTCTAGCTTTGGTTCAATATGTGTTTATTTGTTGATGTGTGGTAAGAATTTGTGTTAAAATGTCAAAGGTTTTTCTCATATGCATGAGGGAGGGTTTTCTTGAAAACAAAATTGTGTCCTATCTCTATAATTCTTGTAGAAATTTAATGTATAAAGAGAAATAGAGAATTGTATTATTGATTGATATATGTTGTTGTATATTACAAATGGTGAGTGGCTCATTATATAGGAGAGGGTGAGTGTAGTAGGTGAGGAGTAGGTGGTGGTAGGTGATGGTAAATTGGTGGTAGGTGATGGTAAATTTTAACAGCCCCCCGCAAACTCAAGGAGGATAGAAACTAACCAACTTGAGTTTGGAGAGAGTAACAAAACAAGAAAATACATAAAAATAAAAAAGGATAGGAGACACTGTATGGTGGTGTCATAACGGTGTAGAGGACACTGGATGGCGGTGTCAGACCGATGTAGAAGACAGTTTATGGGGTCATGTCGGACCGTTGTAGCAGACAATGTTGTGACAGTTGTGGTGACAGTTTACGGAGTCTTGCTGGACCCTTGTAGAAACTAACCGGAATCAATGTCGGGACAGTTTACAGAGTCTTGTCGGACCCATAAAGGAGCTAACCGGAATCAATGTCGGGACAGTTTACAGAGTCTTGTCGGACCCTTAAAAAGTCGCACCCTCAAAAGGTGTGCCCAATCTTTCAAAAGGCGTGCCATCAAAAGGCGTGCCATCAAAAGGCGTGCCCAATCCATAAAAAGGTGTGCCATCAAAAGGCGTGCCCATGTTTTCAAAAGGCGTGCCATCAAAAGGTGCGCCAGACACGCGGCGATGCACGTGATCGACAGAACGCGTGTCGGCCTCTTTGTCATGGTCTTTATAAACCGAAGCGGAGGCTGAGGCTTGGAAGCAGAGACAAAAACCTGCTAGAAAAACTCTGAAAAAAACTCTTCGTTTTCTGAGAGAGATTTCTGAGAGAGATACTCGGTAACACTCTGTTTTCTGAGAGAGATTTCTGAGAGAGAGACTCTGTAACACTCTGTTGTCCAGAAAATGGCTTCGTCTTCCCGTGGTCTGCTCACTCTCTTTCCAGACCTTAACGAGTCAACAAGAGAGATAACTGGTGCGGGGGCCAGTGAACCTCAACCAAGCGCCCCAGGGTTTGCTCCGTTGAACTTTCCTATGCGGTCTGTGGAGCAAAAAATGGCAGTGCAAACTGACATTGAAGCCAATCAGTATACTTTGAAGTCCTGTGTGGAGACGATGACGGCAGTCACAAACTTGTCGCACCGGCTGCAGAGTAGGACAAATGAGGTGCAACAGTTAAACTCCCAGCTGGCTCTGCTCCAACGCATGTATAAGGATGCGCGAGCAGAGATAAGTGTGCTAAAGACAGAAAACAAGGAGCTGAAGCGGAAGGCCACCGTGATGTTCCGATTTGGAGGTCCACCATATGCTGTAGTGGAGGAGCAGGGAGGAGGAAACTTGCTTGGTGGTCTAGGAAGCACGGAGGCAACACCGTCAAGGGCCGTCCAGGACGGAGGCAAGAAGAAGAGACCGGCGGAATAGGCGAAGAAGTGAGGTCGGTGGGTGGCCGGCTGCAGAAAAGAAAACAAAGCTTGTGGTGTTTTTTTTTTTTTTTTTTTTGTGTAAAATTGTGATCGGGGTTGATCCCTGAGATGAATAAAATATGGTGTTGTGTGCAAAGCTATATGGTAGGAATGGAATGGGAAAAAGATTAAAAATAATGTGAAAGAAAAATAAGGAAAGAAATAATAAAAATATATTTGAAATCAAAAATGAAAGATGGGGGAAATAAGGAAAGTGGTTTGGAGAAAATAAATAAAAATAATGGAGGTTGAAATCAAACGGAGGAGAGATGATGATTTTTTTTTTTTTTTTTTTTTATAATATAATAAAAAGATATATATATATATATATAAAATAAAGAAAATTGGGTAGTGGAGACATGATGATCAAAATAGGATAAGGGGGTTAAAATAAAATAAAATAAAATGATGATGGGTGTGCAAACTTTCGTTTGCTTTGCAAAAAAGATGGATTAAAATAAATAGAAAAAAAAAGAAAAGCAAAGAAAGTAGAGTGGGGAACAGGAGTGCATTGATTATTTGATATAATAATAATAGTAATAAAAAAAAATAAAAAGTTAGACCACTTGAGGTTCACTTTACCGAGGATAAGATTACAAATGGATGTTGTGACCTTGCTCCACTGGAAAACATCACCATCATCAAACTCCAAGGTTAGAGTTCCAACAGGGTCAAGCTGAATTGATGTCCCCCAAAATTTGGTTCTTCATTGTTCTCTGGAGGCTCCACAAACTTGAATACAGTTGCTATGATAGTCTCACCAGGAGCAAGAATAGCCCCTGGAGGACGCATGAAACAGCTTCTTCTTTGATGTCCCCTGGGAAGAAGAGATCTTTCCGCAGACGAGACCAAGCTCGAGCTTGAGCTTGAAGTGTTGCTGTGTGGATTCGATCCTTCGACCTGTGAACTCTGATGATGAGCAATGTGAGACGAAGACGAAGACGACGTCGTAGAATGCGAATTCACCGATTGCCGAACAAGGCGAGGCTGATTATTAGGGATTGGAAGTGAATCTGATTATTACAGATTACTGTATGCCTGGAATGACAGGCTATGATTTGCTCAAGAAAATTAAGGAATCTTCATCTCTGAGAAATATAACAGTAGTGATTATGTCATCTGAGAATTTTCCTCATATGATGAAAACCAAACATTTGAATCAGCAACAACAAGAAGATCAAGATCAAGAAGAATAATTGGTGACAGCGGAGTGAAGGTATGTATAGAGGTCCGGCGGGCGGCCAAGGCGATTCTGCCGCCCGCCGGTGAAGCAGAATTATTAGCTTCTTAACTTGGCTCTGATACCATGTAGAAATTTAATGTATAAAGAGAAATAGAGAATTGTATTATTGATTGATATATGTTGTTGTATATTACAAATGGTGAGTGGCTCATTATATAGGAGAGGGTGAGTGTAGTAGGTGAGGAGTAGGTGAGGAGTAGGTGGTGGTAGGTGATGGTAAATTTTAACAATTCTTCAATAAATATTTGAGTGGTAAAGTAATAATGAAGTTGACAAGGGGGAAAGAAAAGCCCCAAATTTTCTAGGAAAAAAAACCCTATGTCTTTCTCATATTGGTTTCAAAAGGTGAAAAACTTAGAACTCTTAATTGTTTGTAAGTATGGGGTTAGATTTGATCTTATTATTCTCTAAATATTGAAATGATTGTAAAAATGTTGGTATTGAAGATTTTCTTTAGTTAAGAAAATCATATAACTTTGATTTGGATGCCTTGTCGTTAAATTGTGAGACTGCTATTGAATGTTAAAAAAAAAAAATTAAGTTGAATGTTTGTGCAACAAGTTATTCTTGGGATTTATGGAGAAATTCATCTTGTTATTTATCTATTGATGATATTGAATTGGGGAATTATCTTTGGTTTGAATAATGAATCCGGGTAGTATGAATTTGAGAATTAAGGTGGCGAGAGTGTCCATGTGAAAGACTAAAAACCCGCGCAAGAATAGGTACTACGTGCCTCTGGCTAGCAACCGGTTAAATGGGGGAGTTTTGGTGGTTACTAGTTGAGTACCACTGGCAGAGACTAGCCTAGGATTCATTATGTATATGTTGATGGTTTAATTCAATGAAGATAATTGATTGTGTTGAATTTCGAGAATGTTGTGTATGTTCAATTATGTTGTGTGTGCTAAACTCTCATTGAAACTATTATATGTATGACTTGCATCATGATCATGTTCAATATTTATGCATATTGCTCTAGTATAAAAATCTCTACTAGACTTTGGTTCACCCTTTGTAGACAAACTTTTCAGATTCAGATGGCATGCCACTATCTCGTTCATGACTTGAAGAGTCGTTGAGCTAGTGTAACCCTTGTTTTTGTGATTTTTGTGCAATTGGCTCAGGCCCTTTTGATGTAATTAATTTAGTATATACTTTCGAACACTTAATTGATGGAGGGAATACCCTCTTATTTTGTGTAAAGCCTTAGGGCAGTTGACTTCTTTTGATGGTGTAGTTGATGTAGGATACATGTTCCATATTCATGTTATGTAGGAACATGAATATGGTGGCATGTGTACCTTTTCGTATCCTTTTATTGTGGGTGTGATAATGTATGAATTTGGAGCGCGAAACTCTTAGACTTCCATCGTGTAATTATCGACTTATCCTTCTTTCTTCCATTTCAATTTATGTTCTTATTTCTTGTATGCTTAAATGTCCAATCTTTGTCTATAATTTCAGGGTGTGACAGTGGGTTTGGCACTGGTGGTGCCATGGAGATAGCTATCGAGGTGGTGGAGCTGTTGAATGGTTGGCTATGAAGCACGGGTACTCCAAAAATAGTGCCGTACACGCACCGGGTACTTACCGGGTGCGGGTACGCGTACCGGTACGGCTGCACGCGTACCGGGTACGGCAAAAAGTAGCTCGGTACGTCTGCCTCTGTCGGGTACGCCATGGGTACGGCTCGGGTACGGCATGGGTACGCCTTTGGTGCGTTTTGGGTACGGCGGGGCAAAAATCGAATTTTCTGGAGAATTGAGGGGCACCGGAGCAATATTAAGAAAAATTAAAAAAAATATATATATATTTACGAAATTACGAATGAATTTCTTTTGCCCTAATGTCATCACTCTTGCCCTAATCTGTCATTAGTCGAGCAAAGAGGCGAGGCGACACAGCACGAAGAGGCGACGGCGACCCACCATTCCCTTCCGGCGACGGCGACGCAAGAGTTCCGGTGAGTCTTCTTCTTCTTCGTCTTCATCTTCTTCTTCGCCTTCTTCTCAGCCTTCTTCTTCTCTGTTTAATCTTCCTTCCACCCTCATCTTCTGTCATCTTCTTCGTTTCTTCTTCTTCATCTCTTTTTTTTTTTTTTTTTTTATACAGAGATCACTGATCAGCAAGCATCTATTTTCAATTCGTCCCCTGCACTGCATATCAGCCACCTAGCAACCAAGCAACTGGTCAGAATCTCTTCATCTCTATTTTTTTTGATTTTTTTTCTTGTTTCTTGTTTCTTCTTCAGAGGTATAATCTGAATCTGATGTAGAACGAAAAAAAAAATTAGAGAGGTATTGAACCCAATCATATTTAGAAAAAAAAAAAAAAAAAAAAAAAAGATAAAAAATGTTAATAAATAATTAATCTGCTGCAAGTGTTAATAATTATAATCTGATATTAAAAAAAAATTAGATCACAAATAATTATAATCTGATGTTAAAAATTATAATCTGATGTTAAAAAAAAATTAGATCACAAATAATTATAATCTGATGTTAATAATTATAATCTGATGTTAAAAAAAATTAGATCACAAATAATTATAATCTGATGTTAAAAAAAAATTAGATCACAAATAATTATAATATGATGTTAAAAAAAAATTAGATCACAAACATTGTTAATAATTAATCACAAATATTATTTTTAATCATCAAAAATATTATTTTTTATGCTTATAGGAAAATGAGTTCATCAAGCAGTTTAGGTTCATCTGCTGCAAGTGCTTCTGCTCCTTCCATTGATCAATCTGGAGATGAAAATGCTCCTCTTTGGGGCTATGTTACAAAATTAGTTAGAAGGGGAGAAGGAGGAAGTGGTAATACAAAATTTAAGTGTAATTTTTGTAACATTGAGTACCAAGGGTCATATTCTAGAGTTAGAGCCCATTTGTTACTACTTACTGGCCATGGAATTAGAGTGTGTGCAATTGTGAAGAACAAGAGTGATCTTCTTTCTGAAATTCGAAAGGCAGATCAAGAAGCTGAGAACCGGAAAAAAATGGCAAAGCCAAAAAATGTTCCTTTACCACCACCATCTTCTCAAATTAGTGCTAGCCACGGCAGTGTAGAAGATGTTGGAACATTTAGAATGGAAGGTTATGCACCAAGAAAGAGAAAGGCAATTGGGAGTAGTCCTTTAGATAAGGCATTCAATCAAAGTGTTAGAGAGCACTTACATTCTTTAATTGCTCGTATGTTCTATTCAGTCGGTTTGCCTTTCCATTTGGCTAGGAATCCATACTTTGTGGATGCTTTTCAATATGCTGCTGAGAATCAAATTGTTGGGTATGTCCCTCCTGGATATAATTTGTTGAGGACTACCTTACTCCAAAAAGAAAGGGCAAATATTGAAAGGTTATTAGAACCAACTAAAAAATCATGGGATGAGAAGGGGTTGAGTATAGTATCTGATGGATGGACTGATGCACAGAGGAGGCCTCTCATTAATTTTATGGCAGCATGTAATGGTGGAGCTATGTTTATAAAAGCTGTTAATTGTGAGGGTGAGACCAAGGACAAGTATCATATTGCCAAATTAATTAGTGAAGTGATTGATGAAGTGGGTCCTACTAATGTAATTCAGGTAATTACTGATAATGCTCCAATTTGTAGTGCAGCTGGATCAATTATTCAAGGTAATTATCCGAAGATCTTTTGGACACCTTGTGTAGTGCACACTCTTAATCTTGCTCTTAAGAACATTTGTGCTGCGAAGGAAATTGGAGTTGCTGCATATGCTTATGATGAGTGCCATTGGATCACTACTGTGATTGATGATGTAATGTTTGTGAAAAATTTCATCATGAATCATTCTATGAGATTAGCTATTTTTAATGAGTTTGTACTTTTGAAGCTACTTTCTGTTGCAGATACACGCTTTGCATCTGCAATTGTTATGTTAAAAAGGTTTAAACTTATATATCATGGTCTCCAAACAATGGTGATAAGTGACAAATGGGCTTCTTACAAGGAAGATGATGTTGGGAAAGCAAGTGTTGTAAAGGAAAAGTTGTTGAATGATGTTTGGTGGGATAAGATTGAATATATACTCTCATTCACATTGCCAATTTATGAGATGCTCAGATTTTGTGACACAGATAAGCCATGTCTACATTTGGTTTATGAGATGTGGGATTCAATGATTGAACGGGTGAAGGCATCCATCTATAGACGTGAAGGGAAGTCAGAAAATGAAGAGTCATCCTTTTACTCTATAGTGCATCAAATATTAGTGGAAAGGTGGACAAAAAGTAGCACACCTCTTCATTGCCTTGCTCATTCTTTGAATCCAAGGTATAATTCACATTAGAGTCATAGTTTATACTTTAATTTTTTTCATTGCATAATTTACTTATTATTTTTTTCTAATTATGAAATCTAGGTATTATAGTGGGATGTGGCTTCATGAAAATCCCATTCGTGTTCCTCCTCACAAAGATGTTGAAATTTCTGAGATGAGAATCAAGTGTTTTAAGAGATACTTTCCTGATTCAGATGAGAGAAGAGTTGTTAATACAGAGTATGCGAAGTTTTCAGGTTGTTTAGAAAGTTTTGGTGACTCTGACTCAATATGTGATAGAGGCGTAATGGAACCAGTGGTTTGGTGGTTGGCACATGGCTCTTCTGCACCTACGCTCCAATCTTTGGCAGTGAAATTACTTAGCCAACCATGTTCCTCATCATGTTGTGAAAGGAATTGGAGCACCTACTCTTTCATTCACTCTATGAGGAAGAATAAAATGACACCACAACGGTGCGAGGATTTGGTTTTTGTGCACTCCAATATTCGCCTCTTATCAAGAAGGAGTCAACTATACACAGAAGGAGAGACCAAGTTATGGGACGTTGGGGGAGATGCATTTGATTCATTGGAGGGTTCTGGTTTCCTTGAAATTGCAAATCTTTCACTTGATGAGCCAGAGATGGAAGCTATTTTATTCAATGATGAAGTTGATGGAAGTGAACTTTGAAGTGTCAAGTTTAGATATATAGGGCTTTCTTTTGTTTTTTTTCATTTGCTTGTGTTATGAACTGAATTGGCCTTGTTTTTCTTTTGGTGTTGGTTGTTTTTCCATTGCTTGGATTATGGACTGAATTGGTGTTGGTTGTGTTGTATTGAATTGAAATATATTAATATTTGTCTTTTAGTTTTATAATTCTCTTTTTAGTTTTGATATTTAATTTCAATTTCTAGGTTGGATCTTCTCACCATAATTATAAAAAATAAAAAAATAATAAAAAATATCGGCGTACCGCAGCCGTACCCGTATCCTACTTTTTTGGAATTTTGCCGTATCGGCGTACCCGCACTCGTACCCGTACCGTACTCGTACCCGCACCCGTGCTTCATAGATGGTTGGGTGTGGTGCTGTGGCAGTGATGGAGGCAAAAGTAGTGGTGTTGTGTGGTAATGGTGAGAGAAAAATGAGAGAATATAATGATATCCTATTTTTAAGGTGACGGTTTAGACAACTTAAAAATGGGTATCGAATTGTACCCACATGGATAATCAAGGGTAAATTGGGTATTTTATTGTTAAAAATAATGATTTCATCATTTTCCATCCATATGCTTAACAGCAAGGGGTAAAGTGTTGAGTGAATTTAAAAGAGGAGGCCAGTGTCATTTTCTCATATTAATGGGGTCAACTGTAATATAAGTAATTGACATTGTCCACAAATCTCACAAATCTGTAATTGTCAGAGAGAGTATCAATTTTGAAAAAGAAAAGTTTGATTTAAATTTGACAGCAAGATCCATTATGAATAAAATGAAGGAATTAATACAGTAATTATTTCTCTTGAAAGTTGTCTAAACCATCAACTAGTTCGCCCATAATTTGTACCCTCCATCACAGCTGTGTATCATGTGTTTCTTAGCACGATGAATCAAAATAAACAAATATGTGAGACATTATATATTTATGCCTTGGAACTATTATCCAAGTCAAGCAGCGCACTCCAAACTCTAGGCACTTGTCCACTTAAGATAGTAATAAACAGCTTTTACTTCACAAAACCAAAAGGTGCTGGCCATTATCCAGTATCAGTATCATAAAATCCTACCCTCTAGACCATGACTCCAATAGCTATTAGCCCCGTTTGGTAACACTTACACTTCAACTTATTCAGCTTATTTTCTAAAAAACATAAACTACTGGTGTTTGGTTGCAATTTTAAAAAATAACTTATTTGGCCAAAAAAGTGAGCTTTTTTAAGCTACAACTCCTTGTTTTTTTAAACTAATGGCCCTGATTATAACTTTTGAAGGCATTCTGGATATTTTTACACAACCAAAAAGCTATGTGATAGCTTACTTATCCATACAGGTTCAACTTTTTAACAGATTATAAAAAGTTGTACTAAACAGATTTATTACTTATTTTAATTCTTTTAAGCTAATGATCTAAAAAGCTAGCTTATGGGTGATACCAAATGGGACCATTGTATAAGGGCATGACACCACAGTAATTGTATCCAAATTAAAGTGCCATGCTTCTATAACCAAGTAAATCACTTCATAATAAAACATTACAGAAGTCTGATATCAAGGTTGCACCATTTAAATTACAACAGTGCAGCTGAAGGGAAGCAAAATGATGCTTTCCGATGGAAGGATCCATGCATTTGTAGAAAAATAAATGGTAACATCATTTGCCATTGAACCAGAGGCATCCACACAAATAAATCTTACATTCAAAACTGAGAAAAAAGTGATATAAAATATACAACGCAGACTACTTACCTTTAAAGGATGTAGTACACCTGACACGTATGGTGAATGCCTAACAGGAAGAGGCTTATTAGTCATCCTGTAAGTCGCAGTTATTCCCTTCAACTGTTTCAAGGCCTAAAATATTTTTGAACAAAATATATTAAAGACAAATTAGGGTGCAGAAACATGGATGATCAATGACAACTTTGGAAGAACCCAAGTAGAATTGCCAGGTCTTCACAGCATTCCCACATTTAACAAAAAGAATCAGATCTTCATAGCATGCCTCCATATATTTTTCATTGCATAATAATTAAAACAAAACCTTCTACAAAGTATGTAGCTTACCTCAACAGACTTCTTAACTACTGCTTCTATTATTGAATTCATCACAATAGGTATAAGATCCTTTAGAGATTTTGCACCCTGTAAAATGCTTTGCTCTACAAGCTCAAGTACTTCAGTGGAGCATGAACTTAGAAGCCCAATTACATGTCGCAAGAAATCACTGCAAATCTCTGCTACTAGACAATTTAAATCATGAATTATCTGCAACACATGAAATCCATTAACATGCAGCTAAGCATAATTATCTACCGAATATGGCATCAATTAGGCTGCCAACATTTCTCGTCACAAAGATGCGTAAGACCTTTAAATAAGGCAGCAAATAAAATGGGGCTTGTCAAAGTATGCAAAAATAAGAGCTCTTATAGAACACCATAATCCAGGAGACAGTAAAAAATAAAATAAAATAATTGCATAAAATCTGGACATAAAAGTCAATGGAAATGAAAGTCGAGACAAGGATTTATGCCAATTATAACCCAATTAATCATAATTGTGTGGCTCAACCTAAGGCAAGCTTTTATTTGTGTGAATAAAATTAACAATAGTATTGTTGCCGAGAGGAGTAGATGGATCCATACTAACACTAGCACAAAACTGGGAAATATAAAGGTAACACCAAAATGCCATTAATTTGCATCCGCGACCTTGCAGCTCACAATATGGCAGTCAGGTTTAATTAGCAACAAGCAATGCCTATGAGGCAGCCGCATGTACAGGAATATTGAAGCACAGGACGTGATATAATATAAGGTGATTACAGTTGATTACCAAAAGGCAAACAGGGGTTTGACCATAACAAGAACACCTAAGGCAACGAGTAAAGACTAGTTGAAACACAGAATGCAATATAAGGTGACTACTACTTGTTCGCAAACAGAAATCAAGGGTTTGATCACCAAGAAACTATCACTACAAGGATACAACTGAGTATATTTAAAGTGTAATTGGACTAAAAAGCTAAAGATCAACTAACAAACTCAGAAGAGGCTATCATCTCAGAGAGAGAGAGAGCTCTTTTTGTACGTCCATCGTTGGCGGAGTTTACGTGATTGGATGGTGGATCATAAGATCCTACCGAAAAAAGAAAAGAAAAATTCATAATAATTACATCATGAATTAAATTTTTTTAGTAGACACAGAATGAGCCTAAATTACACACACACACACACACACACAGCAGAAAATATTATGGAAAAAAATAAACCAAATAAATATAAACATTATATAATACAGACCTTGATGTAAAAGTTTTACATTTCATGAAAAAAAAAAATTAGAGGTGGAGAAGAAGAGCTTTGTAATAGAACATTTTTTATGCTTTTTTTTGGGGTACATTTACATTGGAGGTCAATGGCAAAAAAGAAAAGGTGAAAAATAAATAAACAGAGCTTGATTTAGAAATAGATTGACAATAGAGAGAAATAAAAGAAAAATAGACCTTTATACACAGTAAAAAAAAATCTGAGGTAATTGCATTTGGAAGTAGCAATAAATTAAACAAAGAACAACAAAGAAAAAACGAATTTGTAAAAAAAAAGAAAAAATATTTTGATTCGTGAAAAGGAAAAAGGTAAAGAGCCGGAAAAGGCGTCAAACAAGAGGTTTGTCGTTAATGTACAATTGTGAAGAAAAAGAAGAAAAGCAAATATAAACATGAAAATGATACTCTAAGAAATCGAAGGGGGGGAAAAAAAAAAAAAAAAAAAAAAAAAAGAAAAGAAAAGAAAAGAGAGAATTAAAAAAAAAAAATTAAATAGATCTAAGGCCATTTGATTAAATGGATAAAACAAAAAAAAGGCAGAGGAAAAGCAATGAAATGAAAGGTTATGCAAGATTATGGAATGAGAGAGAGAGAGAGAGGAGTAGGTTAGAGAGGGAGATGGAGATGATTGGATTGTATCCATGTTCCTTTGGCTCTTTAGTTTCCCGGATCGCAGTGACGTATGAATGCCAATTGCCCTAATTTGTTTTTGAGTCTATTTGATTTAACTTCACTTAATTTTTATTTTGTTTGGACCTAGTTTAAAATGAGTATTTAGGCCACAAACAAAAATAACAAAAAGCCAACAAAGTAAACAAGACAAGGCCTAAAAAATGGATAAGGTAAGAACAGGGCCCAAATTGGAATTGCAAGATCCATAATATCCAGCCACCAAAATTGTGTGATCCTACTGTGAGGCGAAGTCCCACATTGCCTAAGTACTAAAGTAATGTTAAGCATATAAGCGTGAGGGCACCCTCACCTCAATAGCTAGCTTTTGGGATTAAGTTCCACCCAATACCATGTAACACCTACCTCCAAGGGATTTTCTACACAATCAAAAATTATTTTTCTAAAACCGATCGTAACAGTTCGGGATTGTAACAACCATATAAAGAACATATAATCATATGCATCACGGCCCCTCGTATATTTCCATTTGTAGGCCACATCATCACATCATCAGGCTGAAGCAATAAGATAATTTGCTAGGTTCAGCTTTGACATATGCTTATCACAATCATATCCTGAAAACAAATGAACAGTCACTTCTGCCACATGCTTTCTCTGGAACTGGAAGATACATCCTTTGACTGTCTACCAAGGTTACAAGATAGTCTAGTATTTTCCAAGACCTTATGATGTTACTTTATTTGTTAGAATAGATTAGGTGCAAGTCATGAAGTATATCTCTAATTTTGTGCCAGCATAGAAGTAACTTTTTCTACTATAGCTGAAGAATTTTCATTTGCATGATTCACAGTTTGAATACCAAAAAGATATTGATCTCATGAATATTTTTGCATCAAATGGTCTTCAGTCCTAAAATGATTTGCCAATAACAAATAATATCAACCAACAAAACAATATTGTCATTAGCAAAATGTCTACAGAGAAAAATCAGGAAAGAAGAAGACCACGAATAAGCTCATTCCAACGGAAGAAAGTATATTATGGTAAAATCTAGAAACAATACATACATAAACAAAATCATCTGGAACAGCAGAAATAGCCCATTCAGAACCAGGATTGGAACCTTCATTACCAGCTTTGCGAGCAGCCAATCCAGATGACAACCAATTGGAGTACCTATAAGCATAATGTAGTCACATATTTCAACATGTCAGCAAATTAGACCAACACATGGAAAATGCAACTGCAAAGTTCCAAATACAAACTCACCGAGAAAGAAGCTGTAAAGACAAGCGAAAGAACTTGTCAGAGAAAGAAAGAACAACAACATCTTCTCTCCAGCACGACTTCAAGCATTCCAAAAGAGTAACACTTGGTTTTAATGTTAAATCTTGAGAATTTCTTCTCTCTGAGTGTGAGGTTTGAATTGGGACAAGGCTAGCACCTGCAAGTGCAGAATCTAAAGCCCCAGCTATTTCCTGGAACCTTAGGTAAATTTAAATTATATCAGTCAGTCAGTCATGTCTTTCCTCTTTCCTCCTTTCTTCTTTCCTTTGGGGGGAGTAGAGGAGTACAATTGCAGCGCTAAATTGTAATTTACACAGTTTTGATATTAACAAGAACCATCAAAGAACAGCGTTGAGTACCTCAATGAGAAATAGACTCCAACATTCCACTGCTTCATGAACTCAACGTAGACAGCCTCAGCTCGAAATTTGGCAACAGCAGATCTGGATGGGCAATAGCCTTACATGACAAATGGATGTTATAAACAGGAATTAACAACATATAAGCACAAAACAAGGTGATCATTAGCAGTCGAAAATGTAAATACAGACAGTACAGAAGTAAGTCTTGCAACTATCTTCTAAATCCAGACTCAAAAAAAAATAGAAAAAAAAAAAAAATGAAGAAGAAGAAGAAGAAGAAGAAGAAAATAAAAGAAAAGAAAAAAAACTCTACCTTCTAAATGAGCCAAGAAATCTAGGCTTGATTTGTAATTTTTCAGAAATTCTGTAGGTCTTCCAGGTGAAAAGGCCCATGGTCTTCCCCTTTGGATTGCTGAGAGAACCTCTATAAGGATTGAATTGGAAAGGAAGCTAAAAACATGTAAACCTGAATTTTCTGCATACATCAAACAGTACAACAATTTCATAAATATGGGGGGAAAAAACTAGCAAATTAACATTAAGGCAAATGTAAGAGCATCCCATTTGTCATTTCAGAATATGCTGCAGAAATCCAATTTTCTTTATATGGATTGGATCTATCATCCAAATGAAGGGAAGATTAAGAAAGAAAATGATGAATGAAGAAGAAAAAGAATGAATGGACAGAGAAAGGGTTTTGCTCATTGGTGTAATTATCAAATCCATCAGATAAATAGGGAACAAAAGGAAAATTTGGAAGAACATAAAGCCATCCATGCTTTATTTACAAAAGATCTAGGGCAGTCAAGATGCAACACAAAATGGCCAGATGACAAAGCAAGAAGCTATTAAAATAGAAACCAGTTTATTAAAAGCATAGGCAGCTCACTGAAGCACCAACTGTTAATTTGGTTTAAGAGAAACCTTAGGACTCGAAAAGTGTCGGGTTGTAATGTATGTTTTGGAGTTTAATCCTTTCTAGTCGCATGTAAACAAAAAAATAATAATAATAAGTGAAATCAATGCTTGTAATTGTAATAAACAAACATTTTAAAAAAAAAATGTACAAGTCTTGCACGTTAAGCTTAAGCCTAAAGCGCACACTTCATGTGCCTTTATGGGGCTTGTTTTACATTGGTTGGCTTGAGATGTTCCAAAGCGCACTGACTGCGCCTTGGTCCTAGGCACGCCTTTAATAACACAAATAAAAACTAGGGTAAATTACAAATACATCCCCTGAAGTTTACTTAAAATATGAATTGTCCCCTATGGTCTTAGAAATTACAAATACCCCATTATCAAAAATTTTTATTTAACAGGATTGACAAAAAAAAAAATGAAATTCTTAACTATTCTCTTATACAATAATAAAATTACATAAATTGTTAATTTAAATATAATTTTGACATTATTAAAAACTATTAATTGACTTAACAATTTATTAATAAAATGAGTCATTTGTTATGCAATTAGAAACTTGAAGGGACGGGATGTAATTTCCATGACCACAGGAGGCAATTCGTATTTTAAGAAAACCTCAACAAGTGTATGTGTAATTTACCCTAGAAAATATGATTCTCTGATAAAGGATCCGTTATAAATGTAAGCCTTGGAGCAAAACAAATATCGGTGATTAAACCAACAAAGATTCATATATCAAGAGACACTACTCAAAAGAAAAGCATGATAACGTCATTAGTTTGTGTTTGCATGAAAGAAAAGTATCACCTTTAATAGAAGGTTCAAATAGAATGCAATAGTTGAAGTGCATGTTATGTTGTTTGCATTATTGCATACCTGTGGAGGAAATTTCAAGTAAAAATTTGCAATCTTTCTCTATATATTGCTTGATTTGCTTATAATCCTCTTCAAGTTCATCTCCTGATGCCCCCCCACCAACCACCCCCGATGAACTGTGTGGAATAATTTTCTGAATCAATGGTGCCACAACAGTTGAGCGAAAAATTTCTTCAGCACTCCTGGTGTTATCAATAGCTGCATATGCCCGTAAACAATTGAATATGACATTTGCATCCCTGTGTTCCAGTCTATCTACAAAACAGTGCCCCAAGCTAGCATCCAATAATAGGCTAGCATTTTGTATCCTCTTCTCCATGTTCTCAATAAAAGGCAAGTTCTGTACTGCCATAATATAGAAAAGGAAAATGTGTAAATTATTAATACAACCATTCACAGGTCATTGATTCTTCACATCAGGCAATGTCAACTCAATGCATGCACAAAACCAGCTCAAGCACAAATGAATAAAATAAATAATTATCTATGCCCAAAAGGAATTGATGAACCACAATTCAAGCCATACTACATTCCCAAATTGGACATGCAATGTTTCACTCCAATTAGCCAGTCTGATTGGAAAAGTATTATCTCAACCATTAAGCATTAGTGGCATACAACAAATCAAATTTGTTTCCATTGCCCCCTACAAAAAGAGACACAAGTTTCCAAAAACAAAATAGTTGCTTTCGAGGAGTGTAGATTACCACCAAAGCAAAGTTGTACAAATTGCCAGCATGGTGAAATAGACAGACAAGCTGAAAACAAACCAGGCCTTAGGGATGTAAGAAAAACCGAAAAAACTGACCAAACCGATTGAACCAGACCAAACCGGCTATATTGTGTCTGTTTTTTAACAAGAATCAGTCTGTGCAGTTTTTAAATTTGATTTTTTTCGGTTTTCGATTTGGTATCGGTTTAAGCACATTGTGCACCGATCCAAACCGAAACCAGCCGCTTCAACATATATTTTATTTATAATATATATATATAATCTAATAATATAATGATATTAATAAGTATAATAAATTATTAACCTTAATTAATTAACCTTAGCATCTTTATAACCTAAGTTTGTAAACTCTTCTTATATATAATCTTAACTCTAACTCATTATTCTTAAAACCTTAGTATTTTTAAACTTTTTTTTGTTTTTATTTTTGTTAATTTAGGAATTGAAAAGTATGCATTAAATGGATGGATTGGATATGTTTGAAATGGCAAACAAATAACTAATTTAATGTTTTTATATAGATTAGTGGTTATATTTAAAAGTGACTTAAGTTTGAAAAATCCTAAACCGATTAAACCACACCAAACCGAACCGTTTCAATCAGTTCGGTTTGGTACGGTTTAATGGGAGAAGCGGCATGTATCAGTGTTCAAAATAATAAATCAAACATTATGGGTTCTGTGTAATTTTTTACCTAAAACCAACCATACCGAACCGATTGCATCCCTACCAGCCCTTCTATCACCAAAACAATGGTTTTTGGTTGACAATACCAAGATCACCATAAATAGAAAACCTGTTTCATGGCTGGAAAGAAAATTAAGATGGGAATTGTAATACAATATCATTGAAAATACACAGATGACCTAAGAAGCACGGACACTTCTAAAAAGGTGGAGTATCCATGTCGTGTCCGTGTCGGACACCGACACTCATCAGACATTCTCCCGACACGTGTCCAACACTCATCCAAATGTGTCTTGATTTTTTATAAAGAATTTAAAACTTGGACACTCTTCGGACACTTGAAGGACATGCGTGTTCATCGACTAGACACACGAAACTAATTATAAGTTTGAACAAAATAACTTAGAATAAGATGATAAAGGAAAAATAACGTTAATTTATAGAAATTAGTGTTATAATGTATTTATTTATTGTCTTAGAATGACATGTTCATATATATGACATATAATAAATATATAAAATTATATATTTTGTCCGTGTCCCCCACGTGTCGTGTCCTACATTTTTCAAAAATTGCCGTGTCTGCGCGTCCGTGTCGTATCCGTGTCGTGTCACGTGTTCGTGTCCATGCTTCTTTGCAGATGACAAACAAAGTCGAGTCTAGAGGAAACAAAAACAAATGAACTCCTTGATCTTGAAACTTCTTAGCTCTTGTATACGAAATTCAACAATTTTCACATTTTTTTTTTGACCCCCAAATAGCTCTCGGAAATTTTATTTTGCAAGGAAAAACCCTGCTTCTGGGTTTCAGGCAAGTAATAACTGGATTAACATGTGACTGACAATCAATCCAAGAGCACCTACCAAGAAAGATGAAATAAAATAACGATGATGATGATAATCCAAAACCAAACCAAATGCAAACCTTTAAATTTTTACTTTCTGAAACATTTACATACAATCTTTAATGTTGTTAAGTTCACTGATTGTTTTCTATTGTCCCAAATATAAGTCTGCAATTGACTTTTATTGTCTTAGTTTGGCATCAATGTTAAGTTTTAGTTCAGTTTGTAACTAAGGGTTTAAACTTTGGATGGAACAGAGTACTAATTACCAATTGACTTTCAACCATTAGACAATAATTTATAGGATCTTTAGGTAAGAGACTGTGGAGCATAACTTACACGCAGGAGTACATGTTAAAAAGTAGATGTGCAACACTTTCAGTTTATATACCTCACAGGGTCAGCCTTGACTTTCTAGGGGCCTAAGGCGAACTTAGAAGATGGGCCCTTGGCTCTCATACATATTTTAAAATATATATATATATATTGATAAAATAGTATCAATCTTCAATTTATTTTTATTTTTTACCTGTATCTTCTATAAATTTGTTGCATATGTTACACATAATTATTGACATAAATTTTGAACATTTTCAATTGTTAACACTATAATTTATTCACACTTTTTCCTGACGTAGTAAATTAAATTATAAAATTTGATTAACTTCAACTTTAAAAAATTTATTTCTGAAGCAATTGTAATTCATATAGTCAAACAATATTCTATAAATAATTCATACATTTGGCAAACAACCATCCATTATTTTTAAATAATTCACCAATCCAATTGTTTGTCTAAACCTTCATTTCTAAACTACTAATACTATAATGTAGTGTTTGGTTCACTAAAATGAAATTGGATTGAATGAAATAGCCGTTCCTTAGTCTCTTTATAAAACTATTACTATTTCCTCACGATGGTGAACGATGATTTCGTTTATAATCTTTTTAGTAAACCAAACGTGAAAATAGACATTATGATAGAATGATTACTCTATTCAACTTTATTTTAATAACCCAAACATAACTTAAGACCAAAATAATTAAACAAAACTTAAGATTGGAATTATTTCGGGGTCTTATTTTTTAGACAGAATTTGGGGGCCCAAGGCAGCGGCTTTGCCCGCCTTACCTCAGAGCCGGCCCTGCTCACAGTGATGCAAATTCTAGGATCTTCTCTGAAAGTTGGTTAATATGGTTCTCATACTTTTTAAGAAAACATTGTTTCAGCCATTTGCATCCTTTCCTATTTCAATTCCCACAAGGGATGTCAGAAGTGCATACAATGGATTGCGTGTGAACTACATCACATATAATTTCTCTCCTTGCTTGCTAGATCCACATTCTTTTCTGCAGAATGACTACTTCCATCCCTGATAAAGCTAATGTCTCAACTTCTTAGACCATCATGGACAAAAAAATGACTCATTGATGTAGCACACTGTAGGGGAAAAAAGAGATGAACAAAGGAGAAGAGAGATGAAGAGAACAATGGCCACAACACAAACAAGCATAGCCTATTCAATATCTCATTAAATCAAAAATTCTGCTCACATCAACCTGGTAAGGCTCCTGAACAACACCAGATAGTGGACTTTGAAATATTCTTGATTCAGTATAAGTTTCAGTTCCAAGATGAAACAGTCATAAAGAGTAAAGACTTACAGATGGATGACTCATGAGTCACAGAAACAGAAGGTATTAAATACATATAGAGAACTATATCGTCAACGAAGATAGTTTAATAACATTATTGCCACATAAAAGATTGAACAAATGTAATAAATGGGATAAGATTGCTGCTGCAACTATTATAACACAAATGTGAGAAAGCTAATGGGGTAGGCATGAGTGCAAGAGCAAGATAGACCTGTGCGTGAGTGATGTAGAACTTAAACCGATTCATTTCGCTGGCAATTCTATCCAAAAGCATGCTTTGAGTCTCCCTAATATTTGTTTCATTTTCAGTGTGTTGTACGGAGAATCCATTGCTTAAGTGATCCAGATCCTTCTCTGCAAAATTTACGTCGCCATTAGACCAATCAGCAGGCACACTAGGCAGCTCCTTTATCAGTTTCTCAACCTGCATTTTAAAATAGATATATAAAGTCACCACAATACAATGTAAATAAACTAATGGATTCCTAGAATAACTAAAATTTGAAGCATAAAGCTTGCAAATGCAATTTTTTTTTTTTTTTTTTTTTTTTTGGGGGGGGGGGGGGGGGGGGTTGTATGTACAGGGTCCAGGGGATGTATTCCCCTTTGTGTAATGAATTTAATTTTACCACGAAAAAAAATTTAGCGAGAGAGAAGGATCTTCTTATTGATATGAAACCGTAGGTTGAAAAAATAAAAATAAATTAAAAAATTAAAACCTTGAATTTTGAATATTAGAAATTGTTGGAATAGTGTGTATCCTGATAAATACTAATCATTGACCACTCGATCGATACAAATTTTGAAGCAAGGGTATTTCGGTATTTCTGCACTCGTTTCTCGTTTCCTTAATTTTTGTGTATTTTTATAGTTGAGGGGGAGACAACTATGATATCTTTGTATCTTGTAATTTTCTGATCATAGTAAAACTATAGTAGCTGTGGACATAACCCTAGTTTTAGGATGAACCACGTGTGGGTAAGAGAGGTTAGAGGTTGTCAGTTATGGACTTGTGGGAAGATGGAGAGCATTTCTGATGGAGAATACAAGAAGTTCAAGGAAGGTTAAATTCAAAGAAGTGGTAATATTTAGACATTGGCATGATTTCGAAGAAAAGCTGATAGAATTCATATATAATTATATTTCTAGTATTATTATAGTCCTATTTTATAGTTTCTAGGATTTTTAGGTCAACGATATTTTGGTAATTTTAATATTTGTTGACATGGGTTTGTGGGTCGTCCATGGGTTGTCTTGTGGGTCAAGTTATTTAATTAGTTTTTATTTATGCTTCTTATTTGGTTTTAGATAGGTTCTGGAAGTCAAAATATTAGTAGTTTCCTATTTTGGAGTTTTAGTTGGAAAAGGAAGTCTCTAAGTTTATATAAAGTCATGTAACACTTCTAATCCAATAGAGTTGATATTTTATAGAATTTTTAGAGCTTTGAAGCCTCTTTTGGGTTTGTGTGATCCAACCCTAACTTTAAGTGTGATGCCTATAGGATTCTAGGAATGATTCCTAGATCCATATTCTTCTTTTCCTTCTTCTTCTTCTCCTTCTTCTTCTTACTTTCTTACTTTCTTTCTTTCTTTCCGAAATTTCAGTGTTTTCACAGCCCCAAAACTGCCCCGAACAGCGCTGTCCTACATCAATTTCAATGGCTCGAGATCACCGGAGATGAAGAGTAGAAGACCCAGGCAAGTTCAAAGTTAGAGAGGGTGGCAATAAGAGACCTTGAACACTTAGGGTTTATGTGTTGTGATAGATGTGGTGTTGTGTGATGATGTGAGCTGCTGCATATGCGATATGTTAGATAAACTCCATAGTATTGGAGCCCAAGCAACATGTTGGATAGGTGGTGAGCTCTCCTCAACTCGACAAAGAGCTGATACCATCCCTCCTGCCATCTGTAGCTAGCAGGTATGATATTTTTGGGCAACATATCATGCAGGCAGAGGCATGGGTGTAAGGTCAACATCGCCTCCCTCCAAACCTGGTCAAGGTAGAGTTGTCTTGAGAGGAAGACAACCAAGGAAAAACTTGATGATTCCATAGTCTTAGCGTCCAATCCACAATCCTCCAATAATCCCAAGCGGGGGTGCCTAGGCCCTACTACTAGCCTAGGCAATCAAGTGCTGAAGTAGAATGAGTGCACATTAAGGTGGTCCAAGAGCCTAGCCTTAGGCCGCCAAGTAAGCATATGTAGGGCAAGGACCCAAACGAGCACATAGGTGAGCCAAACTGCCATGTGAACATAAGTGAGCCAAACTGCCATGTGAACATGGGTGAGCCAAGGGCCCAAAAGAGAGCGTAGGTAAGTTCGAGGGCCTAACTCATTTATCTTGAAGCGCTCCATACTTGGCGGTGTACATGCCCCCGCTTAGGCTAGACATGTAATCCCAATTGATCATGGTGCCTTGGAAGCTATAAAGCACCGACACGTCCCCAGGCCCTACGTACGAGTGTCGGACACGGACACGAACCCGCGATGGACGTGCAGTAGACACGTGTCCAACACTCCCTCTAATGTGTCCCCTTTTTTTTTTTGAAATTTCCCAGTCGGACACACCATGGACACTTCGGGACACTTTTCGGACACGCGTGAGTGGATCAAAGAAGCCCTAACTGTTGGAGAGGAGACAAAGAAAGAGAGAAAAAGATCGAGGGAGGAGAGGAGACAGAGAAAGAGAGAGAGATCGAGGGACAACAAGGAGCCTTACCTGTTCAGATCAATCGAAGAAGCTGAGGTATGATTCTTCATCTTCTCTCTTCTTCTTCTCCTTCTTCTCTTCGTCTCTGTCTCCATCTTCTCTGTTCTTCTTTTTCTCTTCATTTTCTTCCTCCTCTCCTCCCTTTCGTCTCTGCCTTTTCCGACTCTCTCTCTCTCAGCCTTTTTTATTTCACTCTCTCTCCTCTATTGTTTCTCTTTTTCTTGATTCCCGTTTCTCTCTCCCTCTCTTTTTTTTTTTTTTTTCTTTTTCTTTTTTTTTTTATCCTTATTTTTTGTTAAACCTAAAATTCATAGAATAAATTATTTTTATTTTAAAAACTTATTTTTTATTAAAAAATTTAAAAAATGTGTTTATTAATTTTATTATTATTGTAATTGTATAAGAATTAATAATTTTCTTTTTATTTTAGACATATAATAAATAAATAAAATTATATATATTAAACGTGTCCCCAGCGTGTCGTATCACTCATTTTTTGAAAAATTGCGTGTCCGTGTCGTGTCTATGTCCGTGCATCACAGCTTGGAAGTTTGCAACATGGGGGTGTAATGGCGATGATGTGATGCCCGAAGGACTCGTCATGTGTCGGGCATGATAAAAGTACCCATACCACGTAAATCATTGTAACCTATGTGTGTGCTTGATTTTCCGTCACTTGTTCAAGTTCTTATTTGTATTTTGTGTCTCAACGATCCAAGTTAGGTGTATCATTCAATTCCTAACAGAAATTACCTTCGCAATTAGTACCCCTGAAAATAACACCTTCAACTCAAACAAATGTTAGTGTTGCTGACTTAACATTTAGGTTTCGGCATCACAAAGCTTGCACTGTCTTTTCGCACTTAGGCACACGACGTGCCATTGGTAAAAATGATTCTACTACGGTGCCACAAATTCGCAAGCTGAACAAACTTGAATTCTGTTTTCCGATTTTTGAGGACATAACATAACTATCAAATCCTAAGAACCCCCCTCCCCCAATTCTAATTTGGTAATTTTCCTACTTTGGCTCTGCAAACAAAACAGGACTTGAATTCTATTATTCATTTCAGAATCTAATATACAAAACTTCAACCTAAATGCAAGTTTAAGTCAATTGTGTATTAGGCTCACATATTTTCAACAGAGACAAGAAAATCCATTTTCTTCAAATATATATATATATATATATATAGTTTTATCACTACATTTTCTCAAGAACCAAACGGAAAGTAATGTGAAATGAATACATACATACATACATACATACATACATACCTTAGACACAACATGAAACGTATCAAGCAACAACTCCAAGACCTCCCTGGCGGCGGAGGCCTCAGCTCGCTGCCGCAAACCAGTCTGCAGAGCAAGGAGCGAGGCCTCGACGGCGGAGCAGAAGACGAGGATCTTCTCGCGAATCTCGGAGAGGGGGGCGCGCATTCGGACGACGGCGCCGTCAACGTCGACGAGCTTGGTACTGAGGTTGACGAAATCGCCGTAGTCGCGGTTGATGAGGTCGACGAGCTCGTGTTTGAGAGAGGAGAGATGTGAATGGAGCTCGGATCGGAGGGTTTCGAAGGGGACGAAGGTCCTGAGATCGGCGATGTAGGACTCGGAGTCGAAGTTGGGTTGGAGGAAGGAGGATTGCTTGAACCATACCGGGTGGGAGTCGACTGGGTCTCCGAAGAGGTCGGCGGTGGAGCGAGGCGGCCCCGGAGATTGTAGATCCGCCATTGTTATTGTTCGTTTGGATGTAATAATTTTATAAATGTAAAATGTGGAATTTGGATTGTTTACAGATTTGGTAACGGAATGGACATTAGAGAATAGGGAAATTTTGGGTGCGTTTGGTTTGTGTTTTAGAGTAATTTTTGAGATAAAAAGTATGAAATTTTGTTTGGTTTGTTATTTTTTTATAAATGATTTTAGAAAATTGTTTTGGGAGAGAGAGTTTTAAAAAAAATGATTGATTTGATGTATATGAGAGAGAATGATTTTGAAAAGTAGGTAACCAAATAAAATTTTGAGATTTTTTTTGGAAAATTTTGTTTAATTCGATTACTCTTGAAAATTTGTTTGTGGAGAATTTTTTCCAAAAATTTTTCTGAAAAACAAACCAAACAAGGCCTCTATTTCCACACACCAAAGTTTCCTTACTCCACACACTTAATGAATTTTTTCAAAATTATAATTTTATCTTTTAACAAAATTACCGTCTCACCCACCGTCATCTCACCTACACATCTCACAATTTCTCCATACACATCTCACCCACCACCATCTCACCAACTACTTCACCGCTAGCCATCGCCTTCCATGCCCAAACCTCAACCATACAAAGCGGGGAACAACACCAGATTGTATAACTTCTTCAATCGATGGACTTCGTTCTGAAAATAAAATTTGAACAATTAATCTTCCAAAAGTTAAATAGAAGACATATAGCCCCATATATCAAAACATGATCATATACCTACTGAAAGCAATTTATGGAATTGTGTTTACAAAAGTTGCATTGAAGGGTGTATATTAGATGTCCAATCTCCATTGCCAGTGGAGAAAAGACACATGAAGTTTTATCAATGGGCACAAGCAGATAAAGAATTCTTGAGACTGTTGAGCAAGAACAAGCAAGAGGAAGGCTCATCATCATCATCATCACCATCTTCTTCTTCTCTTTTTGGCTATGCAAGGCCACTCAAAAATCTCCATGAGAGCTATGCTTAGAAATAGAGATATCTAAGAAGTTACACCTTTAGTACCAAGAAACAAACTACTACAGCTAAGACAAAGAAGTGGCTTAGTGCAAAGAAGAACTACTTGATCAAACCCAACAATGATCCAAAGGTCAAGAAAGTTTCTGAGAATGGGTCATGTTCTTTCATTGATGCTTTGCTCAAGTTCGTGTTCCTGTTTATGGCTAAAGTTGATGTTCATGAAAATTAAGATTTTTTGAGTGAGAAATGATGGAATGAGAGGATGTGCACAGAGAATGTGAGGGTATATTTAAAATGTGAAGTGTGTGGACTGAGATAAAGAAATAAAAATCAAATTACTAAATGTGTGGATTGAGAAAAGATGTACACAGAGATAATTTAGTATGTGGAAATAGAATTTCCCTAGAGAATAGTGTGTGTGCGCGCACGCGCGAGAGAGAGAGAGAGAGAGAGAGAGAGAGAGAGAGAGAAATAAGATTTGGAGTTTTTAGGACCGTTTAAAAATCCGTTTAAATCGGTAATTCGGACCAAATCAGACTGAACCGTACGATTTGGTTCAGTTTTATTAAGAACCGGTTTTGTTTCTTTTCAAAAAATATTGAGAACCATAAAACGGTTCGATTAATGAATTTTATGAAAAAATCACGGTTCGAACCAACCCGAACCGAATTAAATTTTAAAATATATATAGATATATATATATATATATGTGTATGATATTTAATAAACATCAATTCATAAATTCACCACACTCACGCCATTCTTGAGAGAGAACTCGAAGGGTCTGACCATTTCTTGGCCTTCAAATTCGTCTCCTCGATTCCATCTTCGTCTCTTCATTTCTCTCACACTCTCCTCTTATTTGAATATTACATACTAGTCATGCCATCAACCATCTCTATCTCTCTCAATCTCATCACAACACTACCTTCCACCATTGTTACTGTTAGGACCTCCAAATCTGGCCAACTATCTCCTTTAGTATATGATCTTGCCACCAACAGCTTTCCAATACCATCGGCTATTCACTCTTGCATAATCGTAATACAAGATCAGTGAGTAATTTTTTTGCTTTTGTGTTAGGTTTTTTTTTTTTAAATACATAAATATATTTTGCTTTCCCGTTCTAATTTAGATTTTTAATTTAATTGTTTTGAAAGAGGAGATCAACAGTGTATTTAATCCATGCAATAATAGTAGTATTACACTTTGTAATAAGAACGAGATACTTGGGTTTTAGACCTCTAAAAAAAATAGTAGTAACTGGTGTAAATTTTGATTATAGTATGATGCTGCTAAAAGTAGTTCCATTTATCCCTTGTTGTAATATAACACACAAATTTACAAAAGAAATTGAAAAGGAAATGAAGCAATCTAAGAAGAAAATCAGCAGAGCAATGCCTTTAGCTGGAAGGTTTGATTTATGAAGAAAAAATGAAGATACAAGTTTCAGAAAATAATCCACACCCTTTTTCTGATATCTATTTATACAATATCTTCTTTTCTAACTACTATTCCTGCCCATATTGGTAACTAACATCCAAAACAGAGTAATTAATATTCAAAACATAACTTGACTGCTAGCTAATCTAACCAACTTAGCTTGCTAACTTGACTGCTAGTAATTAATATTCAAAACATAACTTGCTAATTGGCAGCTTCTCTTCCATTAGCAGCACTCTTATCATAATACTAACAAGACAAAACAAAGTATGGATGAGATGATTCATATGATACAAATATATATATATATATATATATATATATATCAATGATTGCATCAATGGGAAACAAGAAAGCCAATAAAGACATTTTCAAAAAATTTGTGACAAACATGATTACTTGTCATGATTTAGGTATTTTTTTATGCACTTTATGTTTATGATTTTATCAGGGGATTTTTTATTTCAGAGATTTTTCAAGCTAAGGAATTTTTTATTTTTTAGAGATTTTTGAAGTTTAGGGATTTTGCTGAGTTAGGGATTTTTTGGGGATTATTATACATTCTGTCATTTGATATATTTGTGTATTTGTGTTTCTTGTTAGATGTCAAGTGTTGAAGAGATTGCAAATCCTGGTAACAGTAGCACCCCTGTGGAGCATAAACTTGATGCTTCTATGTCTTCCTCTTAGACAAAGGTACGTCATCCTAAAGAAAATAGTAGGAAAGGTTCAGAGGTTTGGCTTCATTTCACAAAAATTTATAAGGAAAGGTGCAAGAAACCTGAAGGGGCTAATGTTATTACTGTTATAACACATATGCATGGCTGAGTGAGAATGAGACTAGTACTTTGAGAAAACATGTTGCTAATTGCTCGAAGTGTCCTTATAATCATGAGATAAAGAAAAAAAAAACTTTGTCATTTCAGTCAATTAAAGAAGAAGGTTCTGAAAATAGTCTTAGACTGTGGAAATTTGAACAAGATGCATGCAGAGATGCACTTGCTCAAATGATAGTCAAAGATGAGTTACCTTTTAGGTTTGTTGAGCGTAAAGGTTTTCGTCACTTTTGTAGTGTGATGCAACCTAATTTCAAAAAACTTTCACGCATTACAATGGCAAGGGATTGTGTGATATTGTTTAGTAATGAGAAAAAGAAATTGAGGAATTTGTTCATGAAATCAAATCAAAGAATTTGTCTCACTACTGATTCAAGGACTTCCCTACAAAATGTTTCCTACATGTGCTTCACAGCACATTTCATCGATAAGGATTGGAAATTACACAAAAGAATTTTAAGCTTTTGTGTAATATCTAGCCACAAAGGTGAGGCAATTGGGAGGGCAGCAGAGGCATGCTTAATTGATTGGGGTATAGAGAAATTGTGCACACTAATTGTTGATAATGCAAGTACTAATGATGTTGCACTTGCATATTTGAAGAGAAAGTTCTCTAAAAAGAGTGATGCCTTTATTTTAAAAGGTGAGTTTTTTCACATGAGGTGTTGTGCCCATATTATTAATTTAATTGTGAAAGATGGCTTAAATGAAATCAAAGGGTCGGTAACTCAAATTCGTGATGCTGTGAAGTATGTTAGAAGTTCTCCTCAAAGAGAGCAGCATTTCAAGTCATGTATAGAGAATGAGAGGATTAATCATAAGAGTTCTTTGTGTTTAGATGTTCAAACACGGTGGAACTCTACTTTTCTCATGTTAAATACTGCACTCAAGTTTCAAAAAGCTTTTGAAAGATTAGAAGATAAGGATCTACATTTTTGCTTAGAACTTAATGATATACCTTTTACCACCCAAGATTGGAATGATTCTAGGCATTTTACTTCATTTTTGGAAAAATTCTATCATGCCACTGTTCATTTGCCTGGTTCTTTGTACGTTACTTCTACTATGTATTTTACTGAAGTTTGTGCAATTGAAGGTTTCTTATCTGAATGTGCAAAGAGTTTGGATCCTTCTTTAAGTGTAATGGCTATGAAAATGAAGAGCAAGTTTGATAAGTATTGGGGAAAAATTGAAAAAGTGAATATGTTGTTGTTGATTTCTGTTGTGTTGGATCCCCGTTGTAAGTTGAGATATGTTAGTTTTTGTTACTCTGAACTTGATGAAGTTGCCACTGTGACTGAGCTTACAAAAAAGGTAAGAGAGGCATTGAATCAAATTTATGATGAGTATCAAAAGCTCGAATTTGGAATGTGTTCTTCTTCTAACCAAACTTGTGTTGAAGTTGATCAACCAATTAGTAGCACAAGTAAACAGTTAATGTCTCTCAAATCAAAGTTTCAAAAACATTTGGCACAAGAAGAATGTGATGGTGGAAAGTCAGAAGTGGATAAATATTTGGAAGATGCTTGTGAAAAGGAAGGCCCAAACTCACATTTTGAAATTTTGAATTGGTGAAAGGTGAATTCCTCTAGATATAAAATTCTTTCTCAAGTTGCCTGGGATATTTTGGCCATTCCCGTATCCACTGTTGCCTTAGAGGCTGCCTTTAGTATAGGAGGTCGTGTCATTGACCAATTTCGTAGTTCTCTTACTCCCAAGCTTGTAGAATGCTTGATTTGTTTGCAGGATTGGTTGCATGCTTCGCCACTCCCATTTGAAGTAGAAGAAAATATTGCGGACATTGAAGAACTCGAACAAGGCAATATTGATTTGGTATTTTGTTATGAAATTTATTTTCATGTATTATGTACTTCATTTTAAATTAATGTTATCATTTTTTGCAATTTCAGCTCTAAATGTTGTGTCTCTGAATGTGATTACTGACTAATGGAGAATGATTTGGCTCTTGGAAAGTTGGAAAAGACCACTGTTGATGTTTTGCCGGGCTGCTAATGTTGCTGGTTGTTGTTAATGTTTCCATTTTGTTGCTGCTAGAAACTCGGAATGCTCTCTTTTGTTGCTGTTAAGAGTCTTTTGGCTACTGTATTTGCATCCATACTGTTTAACTTGTCTTATGTTTTTGTTGTTTTTTATTTGAAAAAGTTTCTATTGACTGTTTACAATGTTTAGAATGTTTTTAAATGCTTTTGGATGATTTCAAATTTTAATGGTATGTAATGGTTATTATCATATCAAGTTTTATTTTTATTAATTGGTTTTTTATAATTTTAATAATATTAGGATGATATAGATATGTAATATTGAGTAATGCCTTAATATTATTAGTTTTTATCATGGGTTAAATGTAATTATTTTGCTAATATTAACAATTTATTCTTATACATAGAAAATTTTGGAACCGTGAACCAAACCGCAACCGAACCGTTATTTCGATTTGGTTCTGGTTCGATTTTACAAGTGTAACGGTTTGGTCTGGTTCTCAAAATCCCAGAACCGTTAGGATCGGTTTGGTTCTTGGATTTTCTTAGAACCGAACCAATCCGGACCGTGTACACCCCTAGGAGTTTTGGACAGGTTTATGTATGACCAAAGGAGAGTCACAGCCTCAGAGGGATTGTACTATTGTATCAACTGTAGGATTGTAATAGGAGAGAGAAGCTGATCTCATTTATTTTATGGATAATTTTGGGTGTAAGATCATTAGGTTGGTTTGTACACAAAATTTGTTGATAATATTTATTTGTGGTTAATATTATAAAATTTTGTGATTTAGTTTTGACATGGCTAAAAATTATGGACAATTTTGTTAGGTTAATTAGTGGGAGATTATTGTAGCTTAGTTACGATATTTATGATTTCTAAAAATTTTGGATATGTTTGTTGTACCAATTGGTGGGAGATTTTGCATTTTATAGTTATGTTACAAAATTATGTGACTTAGGTACAATATTTGTGGTTTCGAAAAATTTTAACATTTTTGTTATATCAATTAGTGGTTGGTTACTCATTTTGTAATTATTGTTACAAATTCTTGTGGTTTGGTTATTGTGCGGGCTGATTTTTGCAATAAAAAGAGATGAAACTTCGTAGACGAGTCCTGGTGCATCGATGGGTGAAGGCCTGTACAAGGAACAGATGGTTAGTCTGTTCGACCAGGGTTTGGTTAGAAACCCCTTTGACAGCGAGTAGAGAAAAAGTAAAGAAGAAGAAAATGTATAAAGAAAATAGAGAATTCATTTTTTCCCTACGTAAAGGAGGATCAAGTTGCCTTTGATAAGGAGGGTGTGGGGATTTTTTTCTTGCCAAGCTAAGCCTCACACAATTGAACTTGAATAATTGTGCCCCTTTATTTGCCCCCTAGGTTGCACTTAAATTTGTTGAGTAGAAGCTATTTGTTGTATCATAGCCTAATTTATTCAAAAGTATACTTCAACCTTCGTGCTTATACATAGATCTTGGCTCTCGAGTTCTCAATAAGACGACCATATATATATATTATGAGCATCTCGGCCCATTCACAATTTTTGAGTAGGCTAAGCTGGTATGAAGGTTGTTTTGGTTGCCACGTAATTGTACTGCTTGCCAATTCAAATAATTGATCTTGCACGGGTATTCTAGGTGAGTCCCAAAAATCCATTTAGCTCCTTATTTCATTTGTTTGGTCCTTTGTACATGGCCTTTCAAAAGAAACATCTTGAATGCTCGCTTGGGCCCACAACTTTTGACTTTGATTTGTTGTGCCTTATCAAAATGGATTTATTGACAGGTTACAAATTGCATGGTTGGGCCCACATTGGTGGTCTTTGCGCGGTCCATTATTTCATCATCTTGGTCCCACCTTTAGGTACTGCTCGGTCTTGCATTTTTTTTAAAAAAAATTTACTTCAGCCCTCCGTATAGCTTGGTCCTTTTTTATTAGTTTTGGGTGTTTTTGTTCGAGTCCAAACCCCCGCCTGTCCATTCTTGCGGCTGTTCCTACGGATCCCCCAAAGTGACTCCGTTTTGGGAAAAATTTCAATTTAAAAAAAAAAACCGAACAGAAACAAAGCAGAAGGGGAAAAGAAGGAAGGGAGAAAAAGAAGGCAGCGACAGATCTGAGCAAACCAGAGAGGGAGAAGAAGGAAAGAAGAAGGTAGAAGAAGGAAGGCAGCAACAGATCCAAACTTCTTCTCTGGGTCATCCTTGTAAATCGCTAGCTTGCACCCACTGCCATCGCCGCCCACCTGTCATTCTCTGTCTCTTTCTCCTTCAACGTTGGGGCTCTGATCCGGCTCCCATCTATCGTCTCTCTCTGCAACTTTCTCTCTTCTTATTTTTCTCTCTCTCTCTACACATACATGCATGTATATATGTAAGCCAATTCATGTGTTTGATGAACGAATCACAAAACTGATTTTTTTTATTTATTGATTAATTCTTCTTCAATATTCTAATGAGTGAATCGAAAAAATGAATATATCTGTAAAACTAGTATGACGCAGCAGGAAAAAATTTCAGATCATACCTTAGGTGATAGAAGCGAAGAATCTTGGGGGTAAATCACGTGCTTCAATAAATGCGAACAACGAACTCCCAGTAGTGGTGTGTAGACCGCCCGAACTCCGCTTCGCGCGCAAGGGCGCGAATTGTTGTTCTAGCTACTTCAGTTCGGATTCATGTCACGGTTCTGAATCTAATCTCACAAAGTGCAATGTAAGACTGATAAATCACCAAAGAGTTCAAATCTGACAAATCGTTTTGGAAAATCGATTTTAATAAAAAAGCGCAAAGCATGGACTGCTTTGCCAGATTTTAGAGTCGCCACCTAAATTATTTATTTTGAAAAATTTAGGAAACCCTGACTCGTGCCTAAGGCCACGTGTCCGTCATCACCAAAGTTGCCTCGGCTCAGGAACTTGGGTACGAGAAGGGAAGGTCCTGAAATGAGCACCCCCGCTCGCCTGATCAAAGATCGGCCTCTACTAAACATGATATGTTATTTTTGAAAACACATGAGTTCTTATTCCAGTTTATTAGCTAGCTTACTATGTGATGCGCACAGCATACAAGTATAGACTAAATCACTCGAATTGGAACAAAACATTTCACGTTTGTTTTCGAAAATGGTTTGAAAGTGCTACTCGCAAGTAGGCTAAGACGCGGATTTGCCACCCTCAAGTGGGCTTAGAAAACATGATTTGCCACTCTTAAGTGGGCTTAAAACGCACATTTTGATGAATTGTTCCAATTTAAGCAATAAAGCCTTCATCCACAGGCATTCATGCAGTTAAACACTTAAGCAAATAGCCTCATGGTAAGCATGCTGTCATGGTAGCACTTACACACATGCAAGATGCTAAAGCATAAACACTTACAGTGTACTCCGAGCCAAAACAAAAGCTAGTTAGTAATCATGCATGATCCTAGCTATGTTAAGATGCCTAATGCAACACATGCAAAAATGTAACTAAAATAGGCTCGGGTATCTAGAATGGCATATGAATGCAACTTGATAACAAGTATTCAAATTGGTATTGAAATACAAAGCAGTTTGTATGATGCACCGAGTCCGGTGCATGCAAAACAGATGAATGATGCACGCATGCGAAGCATAAGGATGCTAATTGAGATATGCCCTAAACTAACCATCAAAAGCTAATAAGTAAAAGGGAGAAAGAAATGGGGTTGGAAGACATGCATCACGCACACGCACACTTATTACAAAATTCGCCCTCTCGACGGAGGGTCCGAATAAATCAACTAACTAGTTATGCTAAGCTAATTAATTACAAACCAAATTGAAACTAGTTATACTAAGCTAATTAGAATATTGCAAAGACGAAATAAATTAGCTAAATACATTAACTAATTAATTACAAAATAAGCAAATTAACTAGCTAAACAAAGCAGTTAAAATGGCCTCGGGGCGAGAAGTGCATGCATGCTCGATCGCCTCGCTCGGAAATCCACTACCGTGCCTCATGTTGCCTCTGTTTGCACCTTTTTGGACTTCTGAAAATTGTGCCAACTTCCAAGATGCTTCTGATCCACCTTAAGAACATGCTGAGAGATGGTCGGCCAAGGGGAATAGCCATCGCCCAAAGATAATGGTCATCGGCCACTTTTGATAGCCGATCGGCAGACTTGGTGGCCAGTCGGTAGCTCTGATGGTTGGTCGGCCACTGCTTCTTGCAATTTCTCCTTTTGCTGCAACAAAGCACAAACAGAGGCATGGCAGTGTATTTGCAAGGTATGTGTGCACAACCACCCTCCCTATCATTTCTCAAGCTCAAGGGAGTGCGGTACTCGACTCTCGGGCCATCAATCACGCATCTCAATGCATGATGGCCGAAGAAGCCAAGTTTGCACAATTCAATGTCAATAAATGCACAAATGACACAATGAGCCTACACCTCTATCATGCTTGATCAAGAGGGTCGGCGACCGAGAAATGAGGCACGTTCTATCACTTCAAGTATGAAACGTCCCTTGTTTCTCGTGTTCGGATCAACATCCGATCCAAACACAATGCAATGCAACACACATGCAAACAACATGCTATGCAACAACATACAAACAACATTCAATGCAACAACATGCAATGCGACAACATGCAAACAACATGCAATGCAACAACATGCTCTCCTAATAATGCTAGAATGGCATGCACAAGATTCTACTATGCAAACAATGCATGCATGACATATTTGGAGGCTAAAGCATGAAAGCAAGTAAAGAGCATCATAGAAGAGGCATGCAATACAATGCTCCATGGACTTAAACCATATATGGACAGACCTAAGAGGCTTCAAAACAGTGGCCAACACACCAAAAACTTAGGCACAAAAGGGGCAAAAAAACACATGCTCATATGATGGCTCATCAACTAGGCATAAGGTCAACTCTTAAAAGCGCTTAAAGAGTGAAAAACATAGAAGTGTGACAATACTATATGCTCTGAAATATCATTCCAAATGATGCCAAAACATGCACATATGACAAATGAGGTATGCTAGGAGGCTCAAAGCTTAAGGCTAACAACGGTACTTGCACCATAGCCATATCAAGCAAGCCCCAAAGGGCTAAGGTGACTTAACACAGTCCTAAGGCAAGTCAAAACAAGGCCAAAAACATGCTTGAACATAGCCAACATATGCTAGAATTAAAGGCATGAAGCATGGGGCATACTAGGCCAACAAAGGGGATTACACTACACCTACCAAAGCCAAGCATGAGATGACTTCACCAACTAAAATCAGAGTTAAGGCATGTTAAATAATGACCAAAAACATGCTGGAATGAAACCAACACATGCTAGAAAGATGAGCCAAAACCTTAAGCATACAAGGCTAGTTTGTGAGGATTACACTACAAGTGTAAAAAGCATGCATGAGGTGACCAAACCAAGCCAAAACAGAGCTATATCATGGCAAAATAAGGCCTAAGACATGCTGAAATGGAGCCTCAAGGAGGTAGAAAAACATGCTAACTTGGTGAGCCATCAACACAAGCACACAAGATACAAAAGGGAGGGGGGGACCACCCCTACCTATTTTGGGTCTCAAAACACACTTTCCACCATTAAAATTTCTCTGGAATTCAGTGGTGAAGAGGCCAAACAAAGGTGATCCAAAGGCCTAAAAGAGATGGCTTAAAACAAGGCCAAGTAAGGCACAAAAGGGGGTAAGCCACCCCTAGCACCAAAGAAGTCTTAAACAACCATTTTAAACACTTAAATATAGAACTTTTTTCAGTTGAAAGTTAAGCCAAAAGAAGTATGCAAAGGTGGCTAAGTACTCAAGCAAAACAAGGCTTAAAGGGGGTAATAACTCACCCTTGAAGAACCACAGCCAAGCAGCAACTTCTGAGCTAACAAAGCAAACTTTGAGAGTCCAAACAAGGTCCTCTACTACCTTAACAACAAAGCAATGGTGCTGTACTAGGTGTTGTAGTGCAAAAGTGAAGAGAAAACACACTTTTGAGCACAAACAAATGCAAATATAGAGAGAGAGGGAGATATAGAGAGAGATATATGTATCACTCTATATCAATTTTTTTGAACCTCTGGAAAGGGAGAGGGACCTCCCCTCTTATAGAAATCCAAGTCTCAAGTTTGTTGAACAAGCTAGAGGCTTGGTTCAATCCCTCCATACACGTGTGTATGGAGGATGAGTTCTATGCTTACCAGCTGTCACAGCTGGCAATAAAATATCTGCAAAAGCAAATAAAAAGGTCTTGGCCAAAAAGTATGGCCGACCAGCCAATAAAGGTGTCGACTGGCCATTAGTGATGCCGACCGGCCACCACTGATGGTCGATGGAAAGAATGAATGGCCGATAGGCAAGAGGCCTGGCCGATGGGTTGTAAGGCTGGCCAACAAGCCATCCTCTTCCCTCAGAAACAAAGCCACAAGCTCTTGGTCCACAACCAAGCACAAAACAGATAAGTTGAAAGGCTCCAAGGCAAGGCGCACAGCCGAGACCTTCAGAAACTCAAAACAAACACAAGCATGGATGATCATCGAGTGTTCGAACGATGACGTCCAAGTCTTGAGGACGGTGGAAAATTGGGTGTCTACATGGAGTGATACCACAATATGAGTATCACCCACACAAGTCACAGTGCAAAGGTTGAATCGTTCTCATAATGGAAGAGAGTTAGAGAGAGTATATAAAAATGTTATAGGTAAAAACCACATAACGTATCTGATATAAATATATTATTCAAATATAAAATCAGATATATAACCATATATATTAACCTATCCATATCAGTTGATATGATAGATATAGATATCAAGAGTGGGTTATCCAAATAGGTTTTGAATTTAAATTCAAAACTTACATGGATAAGGTTCAAAAAGAGTCATGGGTCATGCCACATAGGTTCAGAAGGTCATGGGTCATGCCACATGGACGCCCAATTTCTAATATTCATGGCTATTTGTAGAGAGAATCACAAAAATGAGTGAATCACAAAACCCAGAAATCTTGCCTTTGTAGAGAGAATCAGAGGAGATATGGGGTTGTTTGTGTGGTTAAGAGGGAGAGAAAGTTGATTTGGGTTTGTGTAAAGAGCTAGGGTGGGTTTGATAGTTTTTTTTTAGACATCCTCTTCTCCCTTCTTGGTTTGGTTTGCGGATCCTCTTCTTTCCCTCTCTGATTTAGTTTACAGATCCTTTTCTCCCTCTCTTTGGTTTGGTGTGCTTCTGTTTTGTTTTTATTTTTTTTTTAATTGAAATTTTTCTCAAGATGGCGTCGTTTTAGAGGTGTTGCAGGAAAAGCAGCAGGAATAAACGGCCGAGGACCCAGACTCGTTTTTGTTCTACCCACCCACCCTTTTTTTATTATTTATTTATTTTACACATTTGGTGCTCTTTATGAACTCCACTCCTTTGCTCGGTCCCTCGTCTGAGTTCAGTTTTCTATTTCTTTCAGCTCGGTCCTCCCAAAATTGTCCACCTGTTAGCTAATTTCGGACATGTGGCATTGGTTGGAGTGTTTTTTTGAAATTTGCAGCTATCTTTCCTTATTAGACATGATTCAACTCTATCACCTTTACGTGGTAAAATTATACATTTTATTTATTTTATTTATTTATTCTTTTAAATCTCCAACCAAACAAGCGGTAAGAATTTTCGAAAACAACTCCAAAACCACTTTTTCACAGACGGAAGGCCAAAACCAGTCTGGAACTCAGTTGCTGTCTTCATCTCCAGCAGCCGTCCCGTCGTTGTCGTCGGAGTTCATCTGTTAGCATCGTGTCGGAGCCACCCCACGTGGGCGACAACTCTGTCCTGCTTCACCGTGAGTTTGCCTCTTGCCGCCGCCGACTCACCATTCTTTCCAACGGGTTCATGGTTGATTTTCTTTTTTGATGTTTTCTTCACCGGCGCTGGGTTGTTGCCATAGCGCCGCTACCTTGCTGTTGGCAAGCTTGTATCGCTGGTTTCCAGCTTCGTTTCTTGGCTTCGACTTGATTTTGGTTGTTCATCATTAATTGCAGGGGCCACTTTATTTTGATCCTGTAAGTCCATGAATTCATCATTTTTTTTCCCCCCAAGTGTCTGAATTTTTCCACTATTGTTGGAGACTCCCTTCAATTTCTCATTATAACTTGATATGAATCTTGGTTTGAACAAGTGTGGTCTTTGAATTTGTTTCAACTTCTGGCAGGTCGGTCTTGCTGTTGTGGGCTTCACACGACATTCATTGCTTAGTGGTCGTCATTGTTTCGTAGCTTGCAGCATTAGCTTGATATTGTGAGTTCACCCAATTTGCTTCACCCAGTAACTCAATTCCTTCTTCTGTTTTCTTGGTTGGGTTTTGAATTTCCTTTTTGCATCCTCATCATTTCCCTTGAAATTCATGGCAGGTTTGGCTTGACTCCGACATTTGTTTGATGCCCTAATTTCAGCATTGTAAGTTCTTGATCCTCTGTCTCTCCTTTATTTATTTTGTATTCTAGATTTAGGAGATGGGTAAGTTTAGAAGGCTAATAAACACATCATCCAAACTAGCATTTTTTTAGAAAAGTACCATATTCCAAAAGACATTACTCCGGTGTTACGGGGTTTAAACACACTTCGTTCACTGACCGCCGATACCGTGCCCCTTCCTGTAGAATCCATAGTAGAAGGGGAAGTTCGGTTTCCTCTGGACCCCTTGTAGCTTAAGTTTTTCCATTACTTCAAATTCCACCCCATGGAGATATCTATGAATACTTTTAGGGTTGTAGGTGGCTTCATTGCCCTTAACCGGTTGCTTGGCCTTAGCTTAGGAGTATGGGACATACTCCATTGTTACACCTTCTCCTATAACCCAGATTGCACCTACTACCTTAAAATTTAGACCAATGTACCCCAAATGATCCTAGACCTCCCTGATGCCAATATGTTTTCGAAAGACTTCTTCATCATAGGAGGAAACTTCAAGTATCCAACTGGCATAAAGGATCGACTAACATGGGTGTCGCATAAGGGGGGTGGTCCAAGTTAGCTTTGGTCCTTAAGGTTTTACTTTCATGCTTTTGATGTTGGTTCTAACTTTTGTTATGGCTTTGATAGATGCTTCTCAGACGAGAAGGCATATGAACAAAGAACATCCGACCAACCTTGAGACTGCCTTCGCGTACCCCAACCGAACCATGACAGAGCTGCTTGGATACGTAACCACTAACAAGCATAAGCTTAACAAGAGGAGGGTTCACGTGATTGATTACCTTAAGGGGTCCTTGGAAAGGTCGGTCGAGCAACAAGCTTGCAACAACACCAGTGCTTCTACTTTCGCTGTTGTTCGGTCATCAAGTGGAACTACGAGTGAGGACCCTTTTCCTGATGAGCAAGAAGCCATGACTCACCAAAAGCTTGACCTTGCAGCTCTAGTTTACAGCACAGACCCTGTTGCTGAAGTGGCTGCTGTGACTATACAACTGGCCAAGCAAAGAGTCTCAGTTCCAAAGCAATCTATGTAGATTACCGAGGAGGTTCTCATTCCTATTCTACCTACCACCACTCAAACTAAAGCACCGAAGGCATCCAAGTGGAAGAGGGATAAGGGAAAAGATGTTGTTGAGGGCTTTGAGGAGCTGACTTTGGTTGAGGAGTGGCTGCCGCCTTTGGAGCATGAGGGTCACCCTATCACTATGTCCGACAATGTGACAGCTTCTCGTGAGTTGGCTTTCAATCTATTCAAGGTGTTACTTCTACCCTTATGGTTGAGAGTAATGTGGACTCTAAATCCCTAAAAATAGGGATCCCTTTAGATGGTGACCGTAGTAAGTGTTTTCTTCTTGATTTGATTGATTTCCTTTATTTTCTCTCTCTAGTGTTTTATCGTGGTCTTTGACAATTGGGCTGACAGTTTCATGTTATGGAGCAACGTCGTTTGGAGCAAATAGTAGACTGTGACCAAACTACAAAGGTGCTAGTTGACGCTGACCTTGCTCTGAAGTCAACCGAGAAGGAGACCGTCGCTGCTAGGATGTCAGCCATTGCTTAGGAGAAGGTGGTGTTGGAGGCTGAGAGAGTTTCTAAGGTGGCTCTGGACACCAAGAAAGAGGTCGAATAGGGAAGGACTGAAATGGAGGTCGAGCTGGAGGCGATGAAGGCTAACCAAGCTAAGCTTATTAAAGAGGCCAACCAGAACAGTTGGGATGAAGCTAAGGCGGATTATGCCCAACAGACGTTGGAGTTGAGAGATGGTTTATTTGTCAAGGGTTGGACAGAGGCCCTTCGTGGTACTGGGATTGAGAAGACCTCTGCTCTTTTCAAGGACATCCTTGTTTTGTCAATAGTTGCTGCTGTAAGGGCTGCCAAAGCAAATGAGGCATCCTTAAAGGCTAAGACTTCGGAGGCCACCCCTTCCGTTTCTCCATTTCCTTCGTCTGCCAAGCCTTATTCTGAACAAGCTAGAGCAGCCCCAAGATAAGGACTAACAGTCTTCTTCTTTTTTTTTTTTTTTTTTTTTTTAAACTTTATTTTGCTTTATTTTTGCAAGTGTTAAAGTTCGACTAGCTAGACATGTTTATTTTGTAAGGTCGAGCTTCTCTTTTTGTAATGGATGCATTGTAGTAATGATGTGCTCTTCTTGAATTTTTGCAAGTTTTGAACTTCTATCCTTAATTTTTGCATGTATATGTTATGTTTGCCCTTGACTGAGAATGGGCTCTATAGAGAAGAAGGCCATATGTTCGATCAGACCAGGCTTCATAAAATTGAATTACAAAATTGAAGAATTAAAACTTTTCATGCCCCTCGGTCGAGTAGAGGCTTCGAAACCACACAGGGTGTCTGATCAATCAGATTAGGGTTCATGTCACAACCCGGACTAGCCCCTAGAGATTTAGGCCGTGACCGGCCAGTAATCCCAGATTACTTCCGGCCGCAAAGACAAAACTGATAATTAATAATAATAAAGGGGCACTGCGGAAGCAATATTAAGATATAAACTCGTCCATCGAGCGGTGTATATATGATAATCATATGAATTTAAAACTTCAACTCCTTCAAAGATACGGATACTAAAGTATATTATAGCATCTTAACACTTATACAAATTATCCATTCATTTCAAGTTCCAAAACAAAAGAAACTAAACAAAAGAAATAAAACAAAGCATCATGATGCACAAGGTTGACACACTTGACGCATGAGACCAAGATCGGCCCATCACGAAGGCACTTTAAAACGGCTGACAAAACGGTGGACTCCTGAGGTTGCTCTATGCTTAACGTTCCATTTGCTCACCTACGTATATATAAAGGAAGAGTGTGAGCTAAAACCCAGTGAGTGATACCAGTATAAAGAGGTCAAATGAATGATGTACATTATTGTACAAAATCATATCATATGAGTTCGAAACAAATAATAAATGAGTACTTGTCATATCAAATTTCACAAATTATATTCATATGTGGCATATCCATTAGTGCACAAAGGGATCACATGGGTTTATATCAGAGATCTCTGTAACGAAAGGCCATGGTATTGTTATTCCCGAGCGAGGGCCATATAGCATAAGCCACGGTATTGTTACCCCCAGGTGAAGACCATGTAGCATAGGCCACGGTATTGTTACCCCAGGGCGAGAGCCATATAGCATAAGCCATGGTATTGTTACCATTGGGCGAGGCCTATACTAAGGATGCCACAATTCCATTTCCAAATAAACCACCATTCATTCATAACAAAATAACATTTCAAAATAACACTCTTGTGACAAGCCAAAATATATTTTAATAACATATCTTTACAAAGATACTATTCACAATAGGTTGGCACTGACAATAGACCTCGATTGACCTTCTACACAAAGCACATAACACAAATACACATTGAAACACACGTTCGAACAAGTAACGTATCTTAATTCATTTCCCTTATGTGTGTCTCTAGCTTGTTCGATGACTAAGGATGTTCAAATGATGCAAAAGAATGCCTAAATGGGCATGAGGATGCAAATATGCACTTAGGAGTGTTAATCAAAACTTGTTGAAAATAGGGCCTTCACTTGAGCGCACACTTGGTCACTCGAGCAGTGTGGCCTAACTGCAAAAGTACTGGATGCTCGAATTTTACGCTCGATGGTTGCTCGAGCCAAGTGCTGAACAAAAGTGGGTTTCCTCAAGCGCACACTTGGTCACTCGAACCAACAGCCAAATGTCTACAAAAGTGTTGGATGTCTTCGTTTTTCGCTCGAGCGACAGATTCTTCACTTGAGCAAACTGAACGAATTCTGGGTTTTCCAGAATTGTGTTTGAAGTTCAAAAACATTTCTTTCATGTTCAAAACTTGTATGGTTAGTCTCAAAAGCTTAGAAACACTTTATAAAACATGGATTGTTGGAAAATATGAAACCATAATCTCAATTCCCTTTCCAATTCTTCAAAACAAAACTCAAAACATTATGTTCTTGACATGCGTGTAGGAAATCCAACTCTCTTCTTTTTAAAAAACATGTTTATATGAGATGTTGAGTGCAAATCATGAAGAACCTTAAGAAATAACTCATGTAAGTCCCATGCATGTGTGAATTTGTAAAAAACCAAGTTCAAAAGTGAAGAAATAAGCATACATGTACACAATTCGCTCAAACTCACTAAACTCTTGATAATTCGTGCTCATTTCTTTCAATTACATGCAAATGGTCCTACAATTTGGTGAATTCATCTTCCTACATGGATTAACTTCATGAATTATAGGTAAAGATCATACTTAGAGCTTGAATTAGGCCTTAAATAAACTTAAACTCTTTGATCTCTCCATAATTCTCTTGAATTCTTCTTCTTCTTCTTCTTTGTCTCTCTCTCTCTCTCTCTCTCTCTCTCTCTAAGATGTTGAGTTCCCTCTCTAGCTCTCAATTTTCAGCACAAGTTAATGTCAAAAATGAAGTTTAAAGCATGATTAACATATATATATAGGTGGATTAGGCTTAGCTAATTAATTGTGATTAAGGCTAAACAATTGGCTTAAGTCTAATCAATTATACTTATTTTATTCTAATTATTTTGATTTGAATCAAATTTTAATTAAACTTACCATACGGTTCTAAAATTCCCAATTAGCCTATTGAATTAACCAATTTTGATTTCTGAATTTGCTTGGGCCTTCAATTTCATATTCTATTGACAATTAAACAGATAATTCACAAACAAACAGATATGTGTCACATAAACACATAATCATGCAAATTATGCCCAATAAAATAATATGTAAAAATGATTACAGATCGTGTCTTAAAAAATTGAAAGAAAGAAATTCCCATGCCTCCACAGCCAAGCAGAGACTTCGAGGCCGAGCAGACTGTCTGTTTGGACAGAGTAGACTTCGTGCCTGGAAAAAAGTAGTTAAAAAGAAAAATTTTGAAAAAATATGGTGTGCCCCCAATGTGGGTGACACATTGTAAAAAAGTTTTATGTGAATTAGGCAGAGCATTGCGTTGCTCGATCTTTACTTGATTCGTTCAAGTTTAACTCATCATAGAGTGTAACTCAGCTCTTCGTTAAGCGCGAGTTGTTACCATGTACCATGCTTTCAAATAACGACACTTGGCACAAAGTCCACCAAGCTATACCACTTGGCGCCCTACTTTGACCAAAGGGCCGAGCTTGTAGGCTGGGGCGTAGGTTAAAACCCATAACCCGTTCTTGCTCAATTAGCAAGCGAAAATATATACAACACATATGAAAAAGAATACAATTCGTAGAGAAGAGTTGATTTCGTTGGTACTTGGAAAATTGTAATCACATTCGAAAGATGTTCAAGTCATTACATTACTGATAGTATTTCTTCAAGTTGCAACATTCCAAGGACAAAGAATGGGTTTGCCTGCTAGGTCAGCCAGGTAGTAAGCTCCATTGCCCAAGACTAAGGTGACTTTGTAGGGCCCTTCCTAGTTAGGGTCGAGCTTCCCTTCACTAGGGGCTTTCTTATGATCAATGACTTTCTTTAGCACCAGATCCCCGGGTTAAAATTGCCTAACTAACACATTTTATTGAAACTTCTGGTAGGTTGCCAGACAAATGATGGTGGACTCTTTGTGTTTCTCTGTAGGGTCAAGAGCTTGGGCGATGGCCTCATCATTATTTGCTGGTTCAAAGATTTCTGACCGAATTGTAGGAAGATTGACTTCCAAGGGAATGCTGGCCACCATTCCATAGGTGAGAGAGTAGGTCGTCTCTTTTGTTAATTGGTGTAGTTATGTATGCCGATAAGACATTTGGCAATTTTTCCATCCACTTGCCATTGGCCTTTTCTAGCCATTTTTTTTATCTCATTGACGATTGTCTTGTTAGATGCTTCAGCTAAACCGTTGCCTTGCGGGTAGACTGGAGTATAGTTTCTGAACTCAATTTCAAGTCAGAGTAGAACTTCTTGAAAGTCTTCCCATAAAACTGGGTGCCATTGTCAGAGAGTAAGACCCTTGGGATACTAACCCAAGTAATGACATTCCTCCATATGAACCTTTTCATGTCAGCTTCCTTGATACATACTAAGGCTTCAATCTCCACCCACTTAGTGAAGTAATTGGTGGCAGCAACGAAGAACCTTTTGTTGGCAGTACCCTTTGCTAGAGGTCCAACGATGTCCAAACCCCACTATGTAAATGGCCACGAGCTAGTAAGGGAAGTTAGGTACTTGGCTGGTTGATAAATAAGTGGAGCAAATCCTTGGCACTTGTCGTATTGTCGGACATACTGTTGGGTGTCTTTCTGCATACGCGGCTATGAGTGAGGGCTTGGTGTGCCAAGGGCCGACCTCCAGTGTGACTACCACAAATCCCCTCATGGATTTCATAGAGCAAATTCTCTACAAGGTTGGGATGAACACAAAGAAGATACGGGTTAAGATAAGACTTCTTGTAGAGCTTACTCGAGGGTGAGATCCAAAATCACGTAGCTCAATGCCTTATTTTATGTGCTTATTTCTTGTCATCTAAGAGGGTACCATTTTTTAGGAAGGCAATGAGAGGGTCCATCCAGCTCAGATCGAGGTCAGTATAGAGAACTGAGTTGGGTGGACTGACAGTTGGTTGAGGAACATACTTGACCCATATCTTGCAGTCACTTCTGGAATCCACCAAGGAGCCAAGCCAAGCTAAGGCATCGGTATGGCTGTTTCCATCTTGGCCAATTTTCTTAACCTTAATAGCTTGAAATTTACGAATGAAGTGCTTGGCTTGTTTAGTATAGAATGCCATCCGCTCATCGTGAGCTTCATATACTCCAATTAGTTAGTTCACCACAAGTTGGGAATCGCTATAAACAAGCAAGTCCTCTGCATTAAAATGTTCAGTGTTTCGTAGACCAGCTAGCGGGGCCTCGTATTCTGCCTCGTTATTGGAAGCCTTCAATCCTAGTCTGATGGTTTACTCCCAAACAAATCCTTCCAGTGAAATAAGAACCACTCCTGCTTTAGAACCTTTTTGGTTAGAGGATCCATTAATAAATAGCTGCCAGAAATCTCCAATGAAAAGTTTTCATGCCTCAGTGGGAGTTTGGTAAGTGTTGTGGACTCTAGTTGCTAGGGCCGAGCTCCCTTCGAAGGGGTTGGTCGGTCCTAGTGTGAATTCAGCAACAAAATACGCCAATACTTGAGCTTTAATGGCAGTTTGTGGCTAGAATTTAATGTCAAATTCACCAGTTCTACAACCCACTTTACTGTTCAGGCCGAGATATCAGCTCGGCTGAACACGAACTTAAGAGGATACTTAGTGAGGACATTGATGATGCACCCTTAGAAGTAGTGAGCAAGCTTTCTGGAGGCGATCAATAGGGCATATGCCAATTTCTTTAGTGGCAAGTATTTGGTTTCGGCATCTAGTAGGGTCTTGCTAACGTAGTATATTGGCTTTTGTTCCTTCCCTTCTTCTCTAATCAAGACTACACTCACAACATGATTGCAGATAACCAAGTAGAAAAATAGCTCTTCGTTGGGGACTGGGGTGGACAGAAGAGGAGGGGAAGAAAGGTACTTCTTCAACACTGTGAGTGCTTCGAAGCACTGGTCATCCCATTCGAAGCTTGCTTTCTTCTTTAAGAGCTAGAAGAAGGGCCTCATTCGGTCGAAGGACTGACTAATGAAACGGTTCAATGCTGTGGCCATACTAGTGAGCTTTTGGAGTTCCTTGGCCTTCGTAGGCGCTCCAATGTCTTGGATGGCTTTGATTTGGTCGGGGTTGGTTTCGATGCCTAGTCTAGTCACCATATATCCTAAAAACTTCCCTGAACCTACCCTGAACAGACACTTCGAGGCATTCAAGCAAAGTTTGTGGGTTTTCAAGATTTGAAGCACTTCCTCCAAGTCTCTCAAATGGTGCTCGGCCAATTTACTCTTGACCATGTCGTCTATATAGGTTTCTATGGTCTTGCCAAGTTGGTTTTTAAACATCTTGGTGACCATCCGTTGATATGTTGCACCAACGTTTTTCAAGCCGAAGGGCATCACGTTATAGAAATAGGTGCCCCTTGAACTGATGAACGCCGTCTTGTCTTGATCAGGGCTGAACATGGGGATTTGGTGATAACCACTGTAGGCATCCAAGAAACCCATTCGTTCATGTCTGGCCCTGGCATCAACCAATTGAACTATCAACGGGAAATGAAAACTATCCTTAGGGCAAACTTTGTTGAGGCTAGTGAAGTCAACGTAGACTCTCCACTTGTTGTTCTTTTTTGTCACCATGATGGTATTGGACAACCACTTTGGATATTGCACCTCATGTATGACTCCTGTTGCTAGCAACTTACCCACTTCTCAAACCACTACTTCAGCATGCTCTGCGGGCGATCGTCTACTTTTTTGGGCTACGGGTCAAGCTTCTAGATGGATATTGAGTTGGTGACAAGCGAATTCAGGATCTAACCCAGGAGTCTCGTATGCAGACCAGGCAAACACATCAATGTTTTTGTGGAGGAGAGTTAGCAATTGCTCATTCTCTTTGACGAGGAGTGAAGTGCGAAGCAAAAAGAACTTGTCCGACTTCTCTTCTTCCACCAAGACCCTTTCAAGGTCCTTAACCATCTTTTCTGCCAGTACTCTACCAACATTTTCCAATACAGGCTGATTAGGCACTTCGACCATTTGTACTTCCTTGCACGCTTGCTTAGACTTCATTATTGTGATGAAGCAGTGCTTCATTGCAACCTAATCGCCTCTGATCTCCTCCATCCATGTTATGTTAAGAAACGGACGGTCTGATGGTAAGTAGATGTCACCGCTTTTATTGCATGAATCCAAGATCATCCAAGGATTACATTATAAAGAGACGGAGTATTGATCACCAAGAAATCGACAGATACCACTTTGGATTTTGTTGTGATAGGCAAGGTGATCCGACCATGCGGCCACTCGGTTTTCCCATTAAAGTAGACCAGAGAGGAGGTTGCAGGGGTTAGGTGTTGCTCGCTGAGGTCTAGTTTATTAAAAAGTTCAAAGTACATAATGTCGGCAGCGCTTCCTTGATCGATTAGAACTTGCTTCACATCAAACTTGTTCGCCACAATGACGGTGACGATCAGAGCATCAGTGTGGAGGTGTTAGATTTCTTCTAAATCCTTCTCAGTGAACACAATGTTGAACTAAGAAGACCTTGTTTCAGTTCTAGACTTCTTAGGCGGAGGTTCCACTGATATTACTTGCTGTAGGTGTGTGGCTCTTTGAACCTCGCCACAAAGGGCATTTTTGCTTTAAAAGTTGGTTATCCCGTGGATGATGTTGATCACTATCCTCGGGGCGTGGTCTTCTAGTAGAGGAACTAGGGGTTGCCCTTGTTTTGCCTTTGTCTTCTCAATATCAATCCATTGTTAGAGGTGGCCAGCAATGACCAAGTCCTCTACGTACCTCTTAAGGTACCGACAATTCTACTTCTTATGCCTTTTCTTTCGATGGTAGGAGCACCGCCACTCTTGATTGTGCCGAGCAGGGATCATCTTGGGAGTCTAGATGAAGTAAGGCTCTTCTTTGATTTTCTCCAAGAGTCTATATATTGGATCACTGAATACAGTGGTTATGGCTTTGTAGAATCTGCCATTTTCTTTCTTATTTTCCATTGTGGTTTGTCTATTTCAGCTATATCTCCGTCGCTGGTCCTCCCTCCTTGGCTGCTCGGCCTTAGGTTGCCAAGAGGCCTTAGCGTCGTCATTAGCGACTAACACTTGTATAGAGGCAGTGTCATCTTCCACACGGGCTGGCTCCTCTATCCGGGCCCTCTTTCAAGTCGGAGGCATGTCGTTTCGTCCACGACTGCCTAAGGTTGTGTGAAGGGGGAAGCCTTGTTCGAAATACAGTGCCGTCAATGGCTCACTACAAACATCTTCTTCTAAGTTGCCATATGCTTCCCAGTACCGCCAGGCATATTCACGCAAAGATTCCTTCTTATTCTTCCGGATATTGAACAATGTGTCCAACCCTTTTGGGATTCGATTGTTGGAAATGAACTGTGCTAAGAAGGCCTTAGAGAGTTGAGCCTAATCATAAATGGATTGTGGAGGGAGTTTTTCGTACCACCAGAGGTTGTGCTCACCAAGGCTAGAGGCGAAAACCTTGCACATGAATGCATCATTCTGGTTCCAAAGTGACATCATTTGGCAATAGTGGCTGATGTGAGTCAAGGGATCCGACTTTCCATCATACATGATGAATTTCGGTGGACTGTAAGTGACTAGTCGGTTTAGAGCACGACGTTCCATCTGATGAATGGATCGGTCTAAATGCTCCTTCTCCCTTTCTAGTCATAGCTCTGCCTCTTTGTTCGACCGTCGGTCGTCCCTTCGGTTGTTGTCTAACTATGACCTCAAGTCATACTGTCTCTCGTCACAACAGCACAAAGGATGAGGGACTACCGAATGATGATTGATGGTCTTTTGTCTCTTGCAAGAGTCTTCTCGATGATTCTTCATTATGGGATTGTTTATCCTACTACTAGCCCCCTCACTGTGTACCAGAATTAATTGGCTATGCTCACCACGAGCAGGTCTTGGATTGGACCCTTTCTTTCATGAAGGCGGAGGTGGAGTACGTATCTTTTGCTGCGACAACCCTCTTCTAGATCTCCTAGGTTCCTCTTGAGGCATCATCTACTTCCTTAGTTGAGCACGTAGCTCCTCAATCTCCAAATTCATATAGTAGATGATGCAGTCATGGTGAAGGCCTGCACAAGGAACAAATGGTTAGGCTGCCCGATCGGGGTTTGGTTGGAAACCCCTCTAATGGTCTGGTCTGTACCAGTGTTTGGTATAGAAAGAGTAGAGAAGAAGAGAGTATATAAAGATAAGAAATAATTCAGTTTTTCCCCTATGTAAAGGAGGATTAGGTTGCTTTTTACACTTGTTCACCAAGCGCCTCCATTACTACCACCTTTGTCGCTAATCATTGAAGGATAACAATGATTCTGTCTGGCACTTAAGTAAGTGGTTTCGTTATTCGCGGGTGTCATGTGCTCTTTCGACATATTAGATGCTCTTCGTAGTGGAGTAAGGAGCCCACTTTAGAGTGGAGTAAAGAGCCCACTTCGAAGTGGGAACCTTCTTCTTTCTAGGCTAGGTGTGGGAACCTTCTTCACAGTAAGGACCTTCTTCTTGCCAGGCTAGACCTTATACAAATAGAATTGAATAATTGTGCCCTTTTAGTTATGACATTTGTGATTTCCGTAAATTTTCACTGTTTTGTTATGCTAAGTTGTATGAGGTTACACATTTTGTAATTGATGCTGCAAAATTTTGTGGTTTGGTTCAAACATATGTAGTTTCTAAAACTTTTGCATAGTTTTCCTATGTTAAGTTGTGGGAGGTTACATATTTTGTTATTGATGTTATGAAATTTTGTGTCTTGGTACAACATTTGTCATTTCTAAAAAATTTAGATATTTTTGTTACGTCAATTAGTGATTAATTACTCATTTTGTAATTGATGTTATGAAACTTTACGGCTTGGTTGCGACATATGTGATTTATAAAATTTTGAATATTTTTGTTACACCAATTAGTGATATTTTACTCATTTTGTGTTTGATATTACAAAATTTTGTGAGTTGGTTACGATATTTATGGTTTCTAAAAATTTTGAACATTTTTATCACACTGATTAATGATTGGTTACATATTTTACGGTTGATGTAACAAAACTTTGTGGTTTGACTATGACATTTGTAGTTTTTAAAAATTATAGATATTTTTGTTACACTAATTAGTGATGTGTTACTCATTTTGTGTTTGATATTATGAAATTTTATGACTTGATTATGACATTTGTGACTTCTAAAAATTTTAAACATTTTCATTATGCCAATTAGTGATTGATTACTCATTTTGTGGTTGATATTACGAAATTTTGTAACTTGGTTATGATATTTGTGGTTTCTAAAAATTTTAAACATTTTTGTTACGCTAATTAACATTTGCGATTGATATTATAAAATTTTGTAATTTAATTACGACGTTTGCGATTTCTAAAAATTCTACACTATAATGGCCTTGCTTGAGAAGTAGGCTATTTTAGTTGACTATTTAGTTTTTTGACTATTTTAGCCTAGTTAAAATAGTTGTGTTTAGGAAGATAGTTGTTTTTTTTTTTTTTTTTTGTAGTTGATTTGATGGTTGTGAGAGAAAAAAGTAAAATGATTATAGGTTGAATGTGACATTTTGTCTTATTAGTTATTTTAGTCTATTTTATCTTTTGGTGGGTTATTTTAACCCAAATGTCTTCCCAAACACCCCCTATGTTATGTCAAGTTATGAGAAGTTATACATTTTATAGTTGATATTACAAAAGTTTGTGACTTGAGTACGACATTTGTGATTTCTAAAAATTTTAGACATTTTTATTATGGCAATTAGTGATTGATTACTCATTTTATGGTTGATGTTACGAAATTTTGTACTTTGGTTACGACATTTATGGTTGCTAAATATTTTTTTTTTTACACTAATTAGTCATATAATTACGCATTTTGTAATTGATATTATAAAATTTTGTGTTTAGTTATAACATTTATAGTTTCAATTTTTTTTTGTTATTAATATGTTCGTTAAATCAATTAGCGATAAGGTTACACATTTATTATTGATGGTGTGTAACTTTGTGATGAGGATATATTGTCCAATTGATTCCTGCCCATTGCTTTTACAAATTGATTGGCCAATTGATTGGCTACTTTTAACTAATTTAGTTTGAGATATTCGGTAACACTCACACTACTCACTTATATTGGGAAAATGACACACTAATTAATTATATTGGAAAGTGTTAGGTTAAATTTTTTGTAGATGTACAGGACAAAAAAATATAAGAATAATGTTATATATACTAATTAATGTGCTAACTAATATACTAACAGATGATATGGTATAATTTTAGAGGTTTTGGATATTTGTAATTTATATAATAGGTGGGGTCAGTAGTAATGGTATAACACTAGTTAATACACCAGTGTATACTTTAATTGGTGCATGTAACATAACTGAAAATATAATGCATTAAATTAATGGACAACTTTGTTCTTCATTTAAGAATAAATTTCACTATTATATCTATTCATAGGTTTCTCTCTTCTACAACTTTGTCTCTGTATGTTACAACTCTCTCTCTCTCTCTCTCTCTCTCTCACACACACACACACACAAAGTTTCACCATCTTTATCGATTGTCTCTCAACATCATCTCCACCATCTCTAGCATCGGTCGATATTGCTCATCGTCATCTCTATTTGTCGTTCTCTCAGATCTATTGCCAAAAGCTACCATCTTCATCATTCACTGGTGTGGATACCACGCCTTTTGGCACACCTGCATGTCAGATTTGACCTTTTTAAATATATAATCATCAAGGTAAAAAATTGGCAATATATTGTATTTTATCCCACAAATCAATTTAGCCCATAATTGTAAAAAATAGACCAATTCACAAAAGATTAGAGCCATCACCTAATTTTTAGGGAAAACTAAGAAACCCTAACTCCATGTTAATTTAAGCCACTAATCTGTCACAACCAAAGATCTTAGTTCAAGAGTTTAGGTATAAAATGGGAAGGTCATTAATGTGAATACTTCATTAATGTGAAACCCTAACTCCATGTTAATTTAGGGCACTATATTGTATTCTATACATCTTTAACCCCTAGTTCCATATGCCAAAACGTAGAACTCGGCGAGAGCTTCCATTTAATCTAAGTGGATCGTGTTTTTTGTCGAAATTAGATTTTCGGGTTGTCTTATCTTCTTGCTTAAGGTAAGGATTTCTATACTCCTTTTCAATACCTCGTTATAGATATACATGTGGTAGTTTTTATAGCATTTAAAAACAAGTTTGTTAAGAAATTTTACAAAAAGCATGATAGAGGTTTGGGGTTTGGATTTTGGAAGTTGGAATTGGATGAGTTAGGGTGTTTCAATTAATTGAGAGGTAGCTGGGCATGTTTGTGTTGAGAGTGGAAAAAATCCTAATTTATCATTGTGGGCTTAATTAATCCTAAAGGGATGAAGATGTGTAATAATTGAGTTATGTGTTAAAGAATTTGAATAGTGATTTAGTTTTATGAAATGAAACTTAAGTGGGTTTAGTAGTGGTTTTTGATTAACTTTGTATTGTAGTTGTATTTTATGAATTATATTGGTTTAAGGAAGAATATGAAGTTTTGGCTAAGGGTGGGCGTAGTTAATGGTTTTAAAATAACGTATTTGGTTTTGGAAATAAAATGGCATGTGTAACTCTTTTCTGCAATGAAATGAGAAATGGTTGATTTGAAAAGGTGAAATTAGTTATGGATTTATATTGTATGAGTCGTGTATCTGTTTATATGTTTAGAGGTTTTGACCTTGGTCATTGGCAGAGGATGACATTGTTGTTGTTAAGTAGATGATGTGTATGCATTACACTTGTATGGTGTTATGTAGTTTAGCATGTTGTGTTGTTATTGTGTTATTGTTTGGGGGTCTGTTTCCATCTAGGTGAAGCCGGTAAAGCGTGACGCCTTGACAGAGGTTCTTCGTCCTTTTTGGTTTGTGCCCGGTAAAGTATGAAATGAGGTCCGTTTCTTTCCGTATTGAGCCGGTAAAGCGTGGCACCTTGTGATAGGTTTCTCTCCCTTCCGGTTTGCGCACGGTAAAGTGTGACATTGGAGTCGTTCCCCTCTGGGTGAGGCCAATAAAGCGTTATGTATTATGTGGGTTGCAGCATTTGCCATCCGTACTGTAGGCCGGTGGAAATGGAAGTATGTATTACATTTAGTTGTTTATATTTAGAAATATGTCTTCTTGGTAACCTATTATGGTTGTTCTTTACCCTTGGGCCTATGGCTAGGGAAGATAATAGATGTGTTGTTACTCAAGTGTGTGTAGTGGGTTTAGATATGGGGTTGGGTTATGACTCGTATGTGAACATGCTTTCAAATAAATGTGGAGACGGAATTATTTTATTAATGTTGAGGTTTAAATAATCAAGGTTGTATGTGAAGAAATGCTTTTGGAACTAAACTAGATAATTGGAAAGAAAACAAATGGTTTTACACTTTGTAGTGTTCAAATTGATGTTTTTGGAGAAAATGTACTTATATAAGTATATTTTGAACATTAAAGTATCACATTTTTATATTGTACGTCATGGTGCATTCATGATCATAGATATATTTATGTTGTTATTGTTTAGGATTATGTTGGGATCTCTATTGGACTTTATGTTCATTCCACATTGCTAATACTTTTTCAGGAGCAAATTGAGAGATAATTTAAGATCAGTGATCTTCCTTAAATTGTTGGCCACGGGGCCTATACTTGTTGGTAGAACGCCATTGTTGTAAAAGGGTTGAACTCTTACTTTAATGTAAAGATGTAAGCCTATGGGCATTTTGTTTAAATGTAATTCCTGTTACATTTTGAGAGAAATTTCATTTCTTATGGATGTAATGTATATATAGTTTCGCATATTTTTAATAGAAATGGAATTATTTTAATGGATATGGTAAAGTTATTCGGGTAATAAAAAGTGGGGTGTGATAATACAATGTATAATTATTTGATCTAAGTAGGCTCACCTACAGAAAATTCCTTACAATAAATTCATAGATTAAACTCATGAAACATTTAAAACAAAAAAACGTAACGATGAAATATATGAATACGTGGTATCTAACTTGGCCTACATGCATAATATGCAACCCAAACTAATGATACAATGCAAATAAGCCATAATCTTGACAAAATAATAGTAAAATATTTTATTTTACACGAAAATATATACATGAATACTACCCTAACTATTATCATCTAAATTGAATATGATTGAAAATAATAAATAAAAGAGAAAAGGAAGACTAATTGTTGGTTTGTTGAGTCAAACCAAAGAAAACACTAGAAACTAGCAAAGAATGGTGGCTTGGATGTTTCCCTCAAGTCTTGGGAAGTGTTTTGCTTGATTTGCTGTGATGTCTCGGGTCCTTGACTTGACTTGATTGTGCCATCTTGGACTTACTGAGTGGCCTTCGAAAAGTTGCGTGTCGTGTAATGTGTTGTAACTATGATTTGAACCATGTCTAACCTTCTTTATCGTTTTATGAGTTAGAAATTTTTGAGTTTTGGGTATAAGGACAAAAAACAAAAGCTTGGAATCACCTCGGAAAGTCTTTGTCACGCCCCAAACCCGCCCCTAAAAGTTTGGGCATGACCTATTCAGAAACGGACATGTAACCTGGTACATAACATACGGGGCCTTATCGGAAGCACGAAAAAAAAGGAAATAATGAAACAAGTAACCTCCATCGAGCTACTTCTACATGCCAGGATCTCATTCATCACATGCATTATAGTGGATAGATAAAGTTCCAACTATAACCCGGAGCATATACATACACATTTACAATGCCAGCCCCATGATGGGGCGTATATAAAAAAAACGAACATGAAAGTATATACAACAACCTTAGAGGGACACCCATAAGCAAGTCAACATCTTAACAACTTGACAAAATAAATGGCTTATACAGTGCCTGGACATACGAAGGTTGACAAAAGAAAGCGGGCGTCTTGGCTAGGACTGACCACCTGATTGGTGACCTACAGAAACAGACATAATAAAGAGTGAGTCGGGCTCAATGAATAGTAATACATAAATAAAATGATGCTTAACTTGAAACATAATACATGTCAATGTAATAGTTTGATTCTGTGCTAAGTACATAACGGCCTTAGACCCAATCTTGCAACATAAGCTTGATGGCTATAAGCCCTTGAAATGTGGTGGCACGAGGCCCTTGAGACATTGGCATAAAGCCCTTGAAACTTGTTTGACCTTGTAGTATATTCAAACTCGTAACATATACGTGAAACATACCTGAGCATACTTGAACTTGTAACATACTGGAAACATGCCTGAAACATACTTGAACATCATTCATTAACTCAAACGGAACATATTATAACTAGAGTGTTTCTTGTTGTATCATGTCATTATCGTACGCTTAACAATACGAGACTAATTCACATTCTCGTGAGAGTCACATAATAATGCTAAACTTTGCACTTATATCGTAGATTCTGAATAACTTCCAATTCATAAGCAACATAGCAAAATAACTTCAAATTCATATGGATACACATAGCTACTCTTACATTTACTCAGAATCTATTCTTCAAGAATGAACATAAATTCTTTTGGGTAAATGACTTAATTTACGTGCTCTATTAATCAATAGTATACACCGTTGTTTAATCGTTCTTATCTGTTAACATAGTTGCCTTGCCTTGTAATTAATAGAGTCCTAATGGTAACCGTTACATCATTCCCACGAGTTGACATAATTAACATAAAGTTAACAGGACAAAGTAAGCACATTTTTATTAGATTACAGATGACTTTATCGGTTTCACAATTCCACAGTTCGGCCTTTGGCCTGAGGGGTTCACACATTCACGATAGCCTTTAGGTTTCATAGATACACAACTTATCACATCGGCCTTCAGCCCCTTTGGATTCACAAGTTCACAAGTTTGGCCCTTGGCCTCATAGCTTCATAATTTCACAAATGGCCCTTGGCCACATAGGTTCATAGTTCACAAATGGCCCCTGGCCACATAAATTCACAAGTCGGCCCTCGGCCTCATAAATTCACAAGTCGGCCCCTGGCCTCATAAATTCACATATACATAAATTAGCTTTTGGGTTTCATAGGTTCACAATTCGGCTCTTGGCTTCATAGTTTCACAATTCACAATTCGGAAATTCATACTTTACAAATGGCCCTCGGCCACATCGTTTCATATTTCACAAGTTGGTGATCCATACTTCACAAATTCGATATGCATATTTCACAAATCCTTTTTGATGTTTTCCTAATTTCACAATATTCACGTAGCATACATAACATACATGTCAACATAATTCTTATGACGAAGATCATAGCGTCAATAACAATAATCATCAACAGTTAAAGATACATCGAGTACTACTACTCACAGTGTTGAGGCGGAGCGCTACTTCCCCCTGAAGCGTGTCCTACACACATACAAAGTTCACAAATTAACTTCCCTCTTTCCTTGTTAAATTACTTCCTGACTCATTACGTCTCGAATGAATTTACCGCCATCTTAAGATCATCAGAAAAATATTTTAAAAATATCAGAGGGTCGAGCATGCGAAACGGAGCTGAACATTTTTTTCAGCTTGGGCCGCACGTGCGGCTGTGAGCCCCGCACGTGCGGTAGTAAGCCCCGCACGTGTGGCGATCTGGACAGAATGCAGTTCGAAATTCAGACAAAATCCCATTTTTTGGTGAGTGTTCTTAAGGCTCAAATAGGTCCTTTAATTGATGAAGTATGGTTCAAAAATCATGTACATAGACATCATAACACATAACAATCTCAACATAACTTGGGTCTTGATCTTTACTACTACACTATAATTCATTTTCTTTAACATCTAAACACACACATAGATCCATTACACACATAATTGGATGCAAATATGTAGAACTAAGACTAGAATGCAATTTCCTTTACATGGTTCCAATTAACACCATTAATCAAATGATGAAAACACCTATCCAAACCCCAACTTATGTGAATACCCAAGAAATTCTTACCCATATTAAAGAGAGGAGTTAATTAAATTATAATCAACATACCTTGAGCTTTTAAATCCCTCAAACCTTCTCAATCTCTTCCTTAGAAGACTTCTCTTCTTTCTCCCTCATTCTCCTCTCCTAACCCTCTCAGGAGATATTTTAGTTTTTTTAGGTTCCAAGTCAAATGACTTAAGCATACATATATATTATGTCAAATGGCTAAAGCTATATATATATATATATAAATTGAATAGGACAAAACTGATTCAGTTTAATCACTCCGAATTGGCATTTCACAAAAATGCTTATCATGGCTTAAAAATCATGCTGATCTCAAATATAAAATTAATTTCGAGTTATTGATCTCCTAAGGCTTTCAATCCCTGATGCAACCATTTTAATTGTGACAGATATGTTTTCTTATTAAACAGATATAAATCTATAATCATAAAGTTTACTTAATTACACTTAATTCTACATGGAATTTCACAATAAGCATATAAAGGCACAGATTCAGGGACTGAAAGTACACCAGAATCATAAACAAGGGTCGGGTTGTTACAGTCTTGTACTAGAATAGGTAGGCCTGTACGTGCGGATTAGTGCAGGAGAATTTTGGAGTTCAAGGCTTGGTCTCGCACGTGTAAGGACTAAAGCTGCACGTGCGGAATGGGGGTTACATGTGTGAGAAGTTAGGCTGCATGTGTGGTGAGGGTGAGAAATTGAGTTTTGGGCCTACAACAAAAACACATGCGGCCAGGTCTGACTCAGCCGTGAATTTTGAGCTTTTCAGCCATTTTCTTGACTCATCTCCCTTTTTTCCCTCATTTCATTATATATCTATCTCTCTAAACTTTTTCTTTCTCTCTCTTCTCTCTACAACCACCGTTTTTCTTCATTTTCTCTTCAATCTGCCAAAATCTATTGAGTTTTAGATAGTAGTTCTTAAGACCAAAACGACGAACGTGTCGATGACTACATTTTAAACAATGGAGATCAATTTCCAACGAGTTCAAATTTGGGGGGTTTTGAGCTTGGTTCTCTTCTTCTTTTCAAGAGGTGAGAATTTCTTTGATTTTTTTTATTGTAACTGTTATACATGGATATGTGGTAGTTTCATTACATAAATTTTAGAGATTTTCAAAGCATGTGATATATAAGTTAAGGCTAGTGTTGTGTTTGATATTTATTAAGTATTTCATCATGTATTGTGATTTATGTAAGATTTTAGAACATATGGCAAGCTTGGAATGGAAAAGCCCTAAAATTCTTACAGAGAAACCCTAATATTCTTGGAACCATGTGATTTTGGAAAAATAGAGAGTTGTTGAATCATTTGAGAAAATTGAAATTGAAATTTTATTCATTGAGAAAATGATAAGTATAGAGAGTTCAAGTTTTAAATGAAATTGTTGAAGTTTATAATAAATTAGAGAAATTAGAAAATAATGTAAATTGATAAATGGTCAGAAATACCTATCTATATGTGTTGGATTTTATGATTTAACTTGGCAATTTTGGATATGTTGATTTATGGAATGTTTGAAGCATGTTGATACATTAAAATGAAAAGCCTTAATTTTCTTTTAGAATGGTATGAATTGGGAAAATTTGAGATTTATAATCACTTAAGAGGATTGAATTTAATTCTGTCAATAGATGGGACAATGACGAGTATCAAGGAATTATAAATTGGGCAAGTAATGAGAATTGCAAATGGTTTAAAGAATATTGTATAAGATGTGTGGTTGATCAAATTTATAGGTTGAATGTTATTTATATTAAAATAAATTGTGTAAAGATATCTGTTTTGACAATCGGTAAAGGATTGCATTGTTTGTTGTAGAATTGATGTGGAACTACGTGAATCAAACCCTTAGAGCATCTCCAATGGTTTGCCATTGGAGATGCCAAAGCCATTTTATAGCAGGTGTTAGTGAAAAGTGTTCTCCAATGGCAAGTTTCGGTAGCTGCTGTGTAACGCCCCAAATTTCTCGCCCAAATGATAAGACAACAATCATGGCTCTTTCAAGGAAAACCATATATAAATCCCCAAACTTACATTACATGATACAATAGTTCTTCGTGCAACAATACATTAATCCAACATGTAAATACCCCCAAGGGTTTACAAGTTTCCAAGGCTTGATCCTGGTTACGCAAAACGATTATTCAAACCCACACAAACACAGCCCTTGGCTTACACACAGAGTCACAGCAAAATGAGAGCATTGTACTCCTAACACACATACTTCCATGCCTCTAGTTTGGTGAGATCACCACATCTTTTCCTGCACAAAAATCTCGTAGGTGAGCATAAAGCCTAGTAAGAAATTCTAGCAAAGTATATACATTTTATACAAGTCTCAAGAGATGAAATGCACATGCCATGCTATGCGCTTTTTGAAGATAAATCACATTTTCATCTTTTGAAAATCATCACGCTCAATAATATCATGCAATTTCAATTGTTCAAAACTTAACAATTTATTTCAAGGGCAGTAAATACGACTCTGTCCTAGGTCGGTGACTGCAAGTAGACTATACAAGTACTACCAAATTGTCATTTTTACCGGTATTAACCGGAAGGCTCGACACCTATCCGCACGGATTTTTGGTCTTTCACCTCAGACTCTCAGGTCAACTTATTCAATATCATCTACACCACCTATCAAGACTTACCAACGTATTTACCCCAAAACCATTCCATGAAAACTTGTTTCTCAACATTCTTTTCTCAATGCAAGTTTTCAAATCAACTTTCAAAGTTTAATGTAATCAAATGAATTGATATGTCAATTTCACAAGATGAATATAAATACTTTTATTCCAATTCATCATCCAAGGAATAACACAATTCCCTCTTCTCAAGTATCCTCGACAATTAGTTATTTCAAGACTATTTCAACGTTTTGAATAATAATTTCCAAAATGAACAACAATTCTCATATTCCCTGAAATTCATCATTTATATAAATATAAATAAGAAATTTTCCAAACATCTATTTATTTTGACACACAAAATAATATAACAATATCATTCATGGGTTTTCAGTCTCTTTAAATTTTTTTTTTCAAATTCTAGGTTTTCTCATCAAAACTATACAACTCAAATCTTTCGAAAGAAAATTTCCAAAATCATCTTTTCTTCAATCAATGAAGATCAAAACTCATAAGATCATTTTAAAAGAACAAGAGACAAACCCACTTTCAAAATCGCTCAACTTCTTGAATCAACAATCAATTTTCAAAGCTATTGAAAGATGATTTCAAAAATCATATAGATCTTACAAAAATATATATAACTCTAAGAAAATCCCTACCTCAAGTTTTGAAGAAGAAATGAGATGAAACCCTCAAAATCAACGGTGTCGAAACTCGATCTTCACTGCACACAACGAAGCCCTCGAGAAGTTAACCAACTTTGATGAATAACTTATGGCAGAACTCCAATGGATCAAGAGAAATCAAGGTTTTGATCCAATTTGGCGTAGGGAAATGTAGAGAGAAGAGAGAGGAAAGAGTTTTTAGAGAGAGATATACAAAAGTGATCTAAATATCAGATTCATGAACTGATATAATATGGTTTGCTCGAGCATGAAAAGCCCCGCTGGAGCGTCACATACACTTTCCCAGTACTTTTGCAGATAGGTCAAACTTGTGGAACCTAACATTCTCTGCTTGAGCGCATAAACGGTCGCTCGAGTGAACAAGTAACTTCTAATGCATTTTACATTTTTGCTTTGGGGGCGCTATCCCTCAACCTCGCCAAGGCGCTGCCCTAGGACCCGCCAAGGGGCGTTGCCCCTTGGACCCCCGCGAGCTGACCGGGTAGCTCGATCCCCGCCAGGGCACTGCCCTTGGACCCGCCAAGGAGCATTGCCCCCTGGACCCCCGCGAGCTGACCGGGCAGCTTGATCCTCGACATACTCAGCGAAGTGGAAAAATTGGGATCGCTACATGCTATCTTTGTCAAATGCCAAAACTTGTGTCAAATATGGCATAAGCTTTAGTAGCTGCCAAAGTTGCCAAGTCGCCAAAACCAACCGTTTCCCCCTCCCTGCCTCCCTCATCATCCTTCCTAGCAAGTATTTTCCAAAACAAAAGCAAACATTCACCCAAAAAAAAAAAAAATAATTTCTAAAGCTAAAAATTTCAAAATCAATAAATCAATCTGAAACGAAAAAAAAAAAAAATTGAATTTCAAAATTTCAAGTAATATGAATGAATCAATTTCAACAATTTCAAGTAATGAATTTCAAAAATAAAAATAAAAATAAATTGAATTTGAGCAAGATAATATCATAAAAAATACCTACAATTTGAAAAGGAATTTGGCTTCATCTTCTTCATCATCATCATCGTCATCAACAACAACAAAAAAAAAAACCCTCAAATCTGATGATATATATACCTATAAAGACAAAGAACAGAGATGAGAGTATTCAAATTAATTAAACTCAAAACTAAACATGATATGCATATAGATACATTATATATATGAAAAACTAAAAAAAAAAAGAACATGGGAGAGAGACAGAGAGATCAAGCACATGGAGAAAATGAAAGCTTCTGTGTAAGGTATATATATATATATATATATATTTTCTATGAAAGCTACTACTAAAGGTATGTATATATATATTCTATGAATGGACTCCTAATTTTCTTGGTATTTCATGAAATTGAGCTTTGACTCGCCGGAGGAGCTAAATCGACGGCCACGCGGTCTTCTTTGTGCGTTCTGACACAAAAACCACTATCATCTCATGCGTGTGGGTCAGATCTAAGCTGATATAATTTTTCTCTATTTTAGATTGAGAAAAAACTACATAAATCCACAACGACAAAAGGAGGTTTGTGTAGCTTGCAGAGGCGTGAGATCAGGAAGCTTCCGTATCTAAGAGAGAAAGAGAGAGAGAGAGAGAGAGAGAGTTTGAGGAAGAATGGCTTGGTTAGGGTTTGATTTGGAAGATCTGAGGAGAGGAGAGGAGAAAAGAGGAGAGAGAGATGAAGACTGGTGAGAGGAATGAAGAGAGAGCAGAGAGATAGATATAGAGAGAGCTTGGTGTCATAAACAGACTTGGGAGATGATTGTTCTAGAGGGTAGATAGATAGATAGATAGACATTGGAATGCACATGGATTGTTCTAAATAGATAGATAGATGAGCCGTTGGATTATATAATCCAACGGTGCAATTTTGTTATTGGAATGCACATGGGTTTGAGCAACGACTCTTTTTCTTTCTCTTTCAAAGAACAACTATAAATTAACGGTCATTTTCTACAAACGGTCATATTTTGTATTTCTATAAATAAAAACTCTTAATCTCAATTTCATTTCACACCAAACATTTCAAATTTCATTTTTCTTTTCTCTTCTCTTCATCTAAATTTCATTTCACACCAAACTTTACAAATTATTTTCTTCTTAGTTTTTTCACACAATCATTATGGAAGGTTCATCAAAAATAAAGAGAGAAAAATCATTCGCCACTCAAGAAGATGTGACAATTTATAGAGCTTTGTATCACATTACTGAAGACCCAATTGTTGGGAATTCACAATCTCATGCTCATTTTGGGGGAAGAATTTTTGAAAATTATTGTTCATTGCAGAATGATCACTTAAGAACGTAAGTGTCTATCTCATCTCGATGGGGTGTAATCATGAAACGTTGCAACAAATTTCGTGGGTGTTTAGCGCAAATCGAAAATCTACACCCAAGTGGGATGTCTCAAGTTGATATAGTAAGATTTCATCTTCATTTATTATGTTAGTTTTTTTTATTTTATTTTGTCTTATATAAAATTTAACTAATTAATTAATTTAATATTTTATTGATACAAATGCTTCAAACAAAATTATTATACCATCAAGATGAAAACAAATATTTTGTTTTTGAACATTGTTGGCCAATCTTGCAAAACAATATCAGGTGGCAAGATTAAGCTCCTATGAACACGGTGAAGTCAAGGATACATATACCGTTTTCTCTTGATTCAGCCCCCGATTCTCCTACGGATAACTGTATTTCTCTTGAAGATGACACCAGTCCAAGTGTTGGTAACAATCCAACTGTTGGTGAGGGCAGTGTCTCTGCAAGGGGTAAAAGACCTATGCGTAGGAAAGCTTCAAAAGAATTATTTCGGAGAAATCAAGTCGTTGAAGTTGAAGTCCAAAAAATAAGCATACAATTGGAGACATTTAACCAACACCTTGCTGAGAAGGAAAAGAAAAAAGATGAAAGAGAAAAAAGAAGGATTCAAGCACTGCAGGGAATGAAAGAACTTAAGATCAAAAAACAAGAACATGAGATAATGACTACGGACATTTCTCTTTTGGACCCTCAGACGAAAGCGTATTACACAATGCAAAAAAATGAGATATTTGCCAAGTGGTCCTCAAATGTCAGCAGCCCAAATTACTATTTCCCCATGCCTCCTGATGAATAATTACGGGATAATGTATTTTTTTGCAATGTCATTTATTTTTTTAATGTAATTGTTAGTCTTTATTTACAATGTCATTTTTTTATTTATTTTTGTAATGAAATTTCTTTTCTTTTTGTATTTTTGAGTTTTTTCTACAACAGAATGGTAATATTATTTTTGCAATGTATAATGTTAACTATTTTTGAAATGAAGGCAATAAAAAGATTAAATACATTTTTTTCATTAAATATATTTTTTTTCCCAATTTTTTCAATTTTTATATTTGTCTAGTCGGGAATAATATAAATATATAATTTTTTTTACAAACAGTTAAAAAAAATCACAAAAGACAAAAAATAAACAAAAATAAAATTACAAAAAAACTTGTATCCAAACAACACATACAAACTTAGAGGGAAAGTTAATTAGGATTTGCTAAAATAGCAAATGACCATTGGAGCACCATTGCTATAATTTGGCAAAATAGCACTATTTATTGCCAAATTATAGCAATAACAATGGCAATATAGCAACAACCATTGGAGATGCTCTTATGTGTTATGTAGTTTTGATTATTTAATTACGCAATTGATGTGGTATGTGATGAGAGTGCTATATAGAGGTCCCAATTTCCTTCCAGTTAGCACCCAATAAAGTGGTTACGCTTTGAATGAGAGATACAAATTTCCTTCCAGTTAGCGCCTGGTAAAGTGGGATACACTTTGAATGAGAGGTACCAATTTCTTTCTAGCTAGCGTTGCCTGGTAAAGAGGATGGTTATGGCTTGACGAAGCCGGATTGTGTTATGTGAGAATTCTGTTGTTTATATATGTGTATGTGTTGTAGTGGATGACCCTTTTACCCCTACGCTTATGACCAGAAAATATGGGAAATGTCTTAATAGAGTATTGTGAATTGGAATGGTAGTTGAAGTTCGTGTGAGTTGTATGATGTGATAGATGGTTGTAAGCTATTTATAATTTATGTGAAATCGTTACTGTTTAATTGTAGTATGGTTGTTGTCATGGCTTTAATTGATTTACCTTAGGGAAACGGGAAATATTTTAACAAATGATTTTCAAATGTTGGAAAGTGATGAAATCTCTTTAAGTTATTGAAGATGAAATGGAAAGTTAAGGACATTGGTCCCTTTTAAAATATTAAAGAACTAATATTTTATTTTTTAAGGAAAAGTATACCTATGTATCTGCATATTTTGGATATGAAAAGAGAACATTACTTATATATGTAGCATATGGAGCATTCATGATCATATACATGTCTAGGCTGTATTAATAATAATTATTGGGACCCCTATTGGATGTTATGTTCATCCTACATTGTTAAACCTTTTTCAGATGCAGGCACGAAGGACTTCACTTGGGTTGAGAAGTTTGTCTCATTTTTTCGATCACAAGGTTTCTTTTGTGTAGGTTGAATGCCATTGTATTTGTTATGGGTTAAGCCCTGTTTATTTATGTAAATTGTATGCCTAAGGGCATTTCTTCAATTGTAATTAAATGCTTCATCATTATATATGTGAGAGAGAATATTTATTGATTATTTAAGTGAATGATTGTAGCTTCCGCTTTATGATTATGGAAATAGACCCTAATAAGGAATATGGTAATGGCATTCGAGTAATAAAATTTGGGATGTTATATTTTCTTTAACTTAGAGTATTTTAAGCATTGCCTAGATTGTTTTATATGCGAATATGTACGTGTATTTTTGGATTTGTATGTGCCAGGGAGTAAAATTGGCAGATGTTGGCGTGTTGAGTTCTCTCTCTCAAAAAGGAGGAAGGTAGGCGGTATATATAGGCCTAGGAGCCTTAGGGAGCAAATTTATGCATAATAGGGCTAAAATTAATGAGTATACACTTTATCTTGTAGTGCCTCTCTTCTGATATGGCAATAAGATCTTCCGAAATCGAATATGCAAATATTGAGATCCTTATGCGGCCACACTTTTGCATGTACGACTACACAAAGGTTATGCAGCCGCACAACATAAATTGTGTGGCCGTAAACCTATAATTTGGGCGCAAGTGGAATCTATGGGTAGACCAAAGATATGTGGTCTCAAGTAGAAAATCTTGCGAGCCTTCTATGATTTTGGGTCCACACTTCAATTCTTGGATTCTCTTGTTACACAAGAAAGCCCCATTAAACCCCAATTGACATTTTGGATCATAAGTTTGGCTATTGTTTGTAAAATTTGTCAACTTTTAATTGGGTCTCTGTCCTCCTCATCTTTCCAAAAGATACTAAAATGATAGATGTTTTGATGGAAAATGGTTTTTGGGAATAAAAAGTGGTTGAACGAGCCGAATAGTGGCCCAGACATACTTATTCATCAAAGTGTACTATTTTTATCATTAGGAAGCATCCAAATGTTTAGGTCTTAAGGTCAGTCAAAATGAGATGTCTATAGTTGGCGCTACTTACTATCTCTACTACAAATTGCCGTATCAAATCTATCATCGACGACCACCATCTTCACCGTCAACCTCCATCATCATAGATCTGGTATTAACAAACTCAGATATGAGGCTAACGACCATAGATCTGTTAGAAAAAGGCCATTTGAGTTGTCCATTCCGTTTTTGTAGCAAACAAGAAAATTTTACTATCAACATGGAGTAAAATTTTACTCTAGAAATGTTTTGATAATTTTTTTTATTTAATATTTCTACTAGCAATGGTAAAATCATGTACTCTTCATTTTTCACTAGCTAAAATACCAAAAAAAAAAAAGAGAAAGTAATTCTTCTTTATTTTATCTATTTATACACACAAGTTGTTTAAAGAGCCTCTTAAGACCCTTCAAATGTAATTAGTCTTGAAGAATTTTGTTAAAATAGCTATTGTAATAGCGAGCTCATTGAAGTGACTAAAATATGATAAATGTTAGCTATAACAAGCCTCATTTAAAGAGTCACTTGAAAATGCTCTAAGTGTGTTGATTGGTGATGTTGAAACGATGTCGAAATTTTTTATCATTTAAATGTTAAATTCATATAGTAAAATTTTACTGTCATTGACATAGCAAAATTCCACTGTCATTGATACAGTAAAATTTTATTATTATAATAGAGTAAATTTTTATTGTCTATAAAATAGTGAGGTTTAAATAATTTTTTTTTGTTATTTGCTAAGTGGTGATTATAGGGTAGTGGTGGTGGTGGTGGTTGTCATTGAAAAATGGCCGTTGGAGATTCATTTGAAAAATGGTGGCCGGTGATCAATGGTCAGAAAGCAATCTTCGACGACCGCTAAAGGTAGTGGTCATTGGTGGCTAGTCACTGGCGGTGGTGGTAGCCTAAGATGGTGGGGGAAGAAACTAGTAAAACTTTGAGTATTTTTGTCATATTTTAATGATATTATGATATTTGTCCTTAATGAATAAAAACATTTTAGCTTATCCTTTTTGCAAGAAAAGTTGAGTGACCTTTCACCAAAAGCCCAAAATGCCAAGTAATTTTTTTATTTTAATGTTAATTCTACTTTAACAAATTTAGTTTTAATAAATTTTTGAAAAATATAATAAAATAACTTCCCACGCGGAGGTTTCAACATGCGAATGACATATCATTTGGTGCCCATCCGTTTTTTTGATCCAATTTCTAGCATCTCACATCCCCAAGGATCAAATATTGCTGGTTCCTGCCTAGATGGTGGGATATTGACGGTGCCCACATCTACAAGTGAAGTGTGGATTTTTCGTGATCAAAATGAGTTGTGCTTGCAAAGTGACACAGGTACCAAGCACTTCAACCTTGGGATGAAAATAAAATAAACTAAGTGCTTATAATCACGACATATGGTGTACTTAGGCTCATTGAACTCGAGAATTCTGAGATACCTGAAGGCTTCTCCTAAAAAGGGTCTCTATTTTTCAAAACATAGACATCTCAGTGTGAAGGCATTTACTAATGCGGGTTGAGTTGGATCAATCACTAACAAACGATTACTTTCTAGATATTGCACATTTGTTGAAGGCAATCTCGTCACATGGAGAAGTAAGAAACATAATTTGGTTACTAGATCTAGATAGATGGCATTAGATATGGAATAATAAATGATATAGTTTGGGTTTTGAGAACGAATTTTGTACAATGGAAATTGAATTTGGTGGACAGTTAAAAAGAAGTAAATTTACAATATGTTACTTTCCATCCCCTACTCAACAACTCATTCTAAAAGAGGAGGTCGGTGTAATTTCAAACACTAGATGGCATCTATACATTTGTCAGAAACCTTAAGGCGGACTTTGCGTTATTAACCCTTTATTTATTTATTTCAAGCAAAAAATTTTTAAATGGTTGAAAACATCCATCCTTTTCATATTGGTGCAAAAACAATTTTTAAAAATTCAAAATTAACTTACAACTGTTTCCTAAAAAATGAAATGTCTACAAAAAATATTTCCAATATTAGTTTGTCAAATAGGTTTTCTTTTTTCCAATTTTGTCTAAAAACAAAAACAAAAACCACACCAAAACCAAATTTAGGACTGAACTTTGAATGAAAAGGGAAAAATTGGTGCAAAGAAACATTATGCATTTTTAGATTTTCTTATTGTTTGATTGGATTCTAAAGATCACCATTAAGAATTGACTACAAATATATGTACAAACTATATATTTTTATTTATTTATTTTATTATTATTTTTTTCTTCACTAGAATAGAGCAGTGGTTCTCTTCACATCGAGAACAAGGAGATGGGAGGGACCAAACAAAAACTAAGCGATGCCAAAATTTGCAAGGCTATACAACCTTCATACCAACTATCTTGTAAGTAAACGATATAAAAATGTAGCTTAATTAACCTAATTTTAAAGACAAAATGGCTTCACATCAGCTCTGAGAGAGCAGTGACTAAGCTTCGCCTATAGGAGAGAGGAGAAAATAAAGTACAGAGAGTTGAGGAAGAGAAAGAACCATTTGTACAGAGATGACAAGCCTTCACATGAAGTAACTGAGAGCCTTCTTCCTTCTAGAACCCCCTTCGCCATAGAGTTCATTCCACTGTAAGAGCTCCGTCATGTTTATAGATTCAGATGAAACGCTTGCACAAACCTAGTATGGTAATGGGTAAGAAGGCGAGTTCAAAAATAAAATAAAATAAATAAAACTGAAATAATATAAGATGATTGAGTGAATTATAAATCATATGTAATCTTCAGTTGTTTCCTCTTTACCTGTTCGTGAGCATGTTTGAAGTCGTCCATGTTTAAAGGACGGATATCAGCACTGCCACTCAATGCTGGAGCGGGTTTACCTTCTGATAGTGCTGCAGCTCGCTCCTGTCAAATTTTCAGTGTTCATTTTAATTATTTCCCAGCCAGAAATAAAATGGAAAACACATTGTTGAGGACAACAATCACCAAACATTTGGGCAGTAAATATGATTATGGCACAAGTATAATTCCAGTTGTTACTATACACAAATGATATCATTCTATTTCCAATTCAATAGGCTGCTCATTCATTAACCGAAAGAAACAAACCTTCTTTTCCTTTTCCAAAATCTCTCTAATTGGGCAATGGGCAGCGGTTACACATAGGTTCTGCAATGTAAAAAATTTACTTTTGAGTGTGGCAGAAACACAGCACGCATCAACAATAATAAGAGTTCATGTTATGCGAGGAAAAAAAGAGACCAAAAGGTACCTTAAGGTCACTTCCAGAATATCCCCCTGTCATACTTGCAATTGAATCCCAATCAACATTGGGAGACAAATCCTCTTTGGCTAGGATCACTTTCAATATCTTTCCTCTATTTGGAGCATCCGGCAGGTTGACCATCAATCTATTTGAAAAACACACGTCACAACCTAAAAAACTCCCAAATGCAGGGGCAAAGATAAGTCGGCAGTGTAATTTTTGGGCCCATTTTGAACTGTGGTTTTACCTACGCGGCAGCCTTCGGATAACAGCCTCATCAAGATCAAATGGCCTGTTTGTAGCTGCAAGTACCAGAACTCGTTCTGTATCTTTTGTTCGCAAGCCATCCCAGTTCATCATAAATTCATTTTTCATCTTACGCATGGCCTCATGTTCCCCTGGATTTTCGCTCAGGCCCAACATGCTATCAACCTTTAGAAAAAAAAAAGACAAGCAAAAGGATTCAATAAGTTGACGCAAATCAAAATCCAAAATATTAAGGCTGTGTTTAGATCAAAGATTTGGATAGGGATGTTCAAAGAAAAAAGAAAAAGGCAAGGCAAGTGGAGGAAAAAATTAGCTTATGCTTCATTCACATTTCTCTCGTCTTTTCCTTTCCCTTTCCGAATTCCTATCTAAATCCATAAATCATGATCCAAACACAGCCTAAAGGAGTCATAAGCAGAGCATACTTCGTCAACAAATACAACACTAGGGGCAATTTTACTAGCTAGTGAGAAGACAGCTTTCACATATTTTTCACCCTCGCCAAACCACTGCAGTAAGATGGGGACAGAAGTGAGTTGAAAACTAGTAGGTGAAATCATCAAAGAGATATAACCATAGTTAATAGAATCTCCTGATCAATATTAACCTTAGATGTGATGCTTGACATAGAAATATTGATGAAGTTTGCACCAGCTTCAGTGGCCACAGCCTTTGCAAGCATTGTCTTTCCAGTTCCAGGGGGCCCAAATAAAAGAATACCCTTGCATGGCTGTAAATCAAAGCATCAGAATTACATACTCTTGATGACTCATAAAATCATCTCTAAAAAAACCAACAGAAAGGAAGTGCCAAAATCTGGTAAGGGCAAAAAACACAATATACCAGACATGAATCATAAAACCATGGGCACACACACACACACACACACACACACACACACACAGATCTTTATATGCCAGTTTTAGAATAATTATATACTCTATAGACTACTTCAAAGCATATGGTATCAATAAGCAATTAGAGTGTCGTGTTCATGCATGAAAATGTGCGGTGCCTGACTCCAAACATAGGTCAACAATACCCATTCAGCAGAAACACATCAAAAAATGATGTTTACAGGAATATGGTCAACAAAAGCATTTGCACCAGAACAGAGAAAAATAAAAAAATAGTACAATAAATTAGATAACCAACCATATTTTGTCAAAGAATCATTGATTGAAAGAGAAAAAGCTGGTGATTTCAAACAAGTGTACATTTATAATTTATTTTATTTTATTTTTTAATAATCTCATCCGCACCGTAGACTACAGAAAACATTTTAACCAAAACTACATGACGCATACGAACACCACAATTTGTTATAGCCTAAACTATTCTTCAGCTAAGGCAACCATTATCAACGCTGAAAAAAGGAGAGATGTGAAAACCTTTGTTAATTGACCCTTGCAAAAAAGCTCAGGCCTCTGTAAAGGGAGCATCACCAACTCCTTTAGTGTATCCTTGACATTTTCAAGAGCTCCGATATCATCAAAAGTCAGTCCAATGTCACTGGGTGGAATAACATCAGCTAAAAGCCTTTTCTCAAATTCATTTTCTGTCACGACATCCTGCGATTAAGCCCAAAAATTTAATTAATATGTAACCCTAGAAAAGAAATTAAGAAAAAGCTTCACACCAGAATTTCCTTTATATTTATGCATGTATAAATAAAATTTTATAAACATACTTCTGGACTTCACAATCCAAAAATAATACCTTTAGTGACTTCTTCAAGCTCTTGGATTCATTCTGGATAGCCTGTAAAATTCCAATCCCATACTGGATGCTGCCAGAATTGCAATATGTCAGTATCAAATACATAGTAACAAATACTCCAATTTACACTGGCAAGATCTCTATTACCTCTCACTAGACAAAACAAGCCTTCCATCAGCATCAGCTTTGGGGTTCTGCATTAAATGGTGGCTCAAAGCCCACCCAATTGCCTTCTCTGCACCTTCAATACATGCCAATACATAATTTTACCAAGTTATTGTTCATTCAGGAATTATTCATTTATAAGGGCAATACTGGATTTCCTTGTGTGACAAAAACCAAAACGTACTTTCGTTTGTAAGTGTTTGGTTCTTGATGGACAATGTCTCAAATCCATCACATTCCAACCCAATCCGATTCAGGACCTATGCAAGACAAAAACAGCAGATTATAAATGTGAATCATTTCTAAATGTGACATCTTTAAGCATCAAACCTTGAAGAAAATACCCTACACTATAAAACAAAGTATGAAATTTTTTAACATGCTTAGAGCCTGGGCATTCCTAGATTCCTTTTTTGCCTTTTGCCAAGACATAGATACATAACAATACAATGCCAAAAGGTCTTTCTTTTTTTTTTTCCCTTTAATAAACAGCATGACAATGATGTCAACACTGATGTGTTGCATTTCACGATATTTTGAAACTTAAATGCCCAAGAAGTTAAAAATCAAAGACAACATCAATTGAAAAATTAAGTTTAAAAGTCTTCAAGTTAACTGTAAGTTGGAATTCTATAAAGTTCGAGGAATTAGACTGAAGTCAATATCCCACTTCATGGAGTAAATTTAGGTGTATTAGTATAAAACTAAACATTCAAAGACTTAACCATTTGGAGCAAGACTAGAAAGTTTAATAAGTTTGTGGAGGAAACTTGAAACTCCATCCATAAAGCAAACATATACACTAATTTGATAATGTTAAAAAACAAGACGACTTCATAATACTCAATAATCTAGTTATAAAAGAATTGCTCACCATACACAGATAATTCAGATTTCCCTTCATTTTAAGAGTCTCAGCATCTCTAACCAATTGATGCTTCCAGCTCACAAGAAGTCCCTCATCCTGGAATGGCTTATAACCTACTATTACATATTGTAAAAAACACAAGCCAACTGATTTTCCCAGAACAGCAAGGACATACCTGTGGCATGTGAATGGTTACTTTATTGGGGAAAAGTTTTGTCAGCTTTGTTTCCTTGGGAACCGCCTTCCCCTTCTCATGCAGTCTCCCAAAACTATCCTGAGAAAACAAACTACAATAATATGAAGTCTCTGACCCTCTGCAAATGGAAGCTAAGACAAGCACAAGCAGCAGGAGAACCAGTTCAATCAAACATAATGAAAAAATGTCAAACCAAATGCCTTATGTACTCTGACTCATTTAGGGAAGACATTACAAAGAATGCCTACGATCAGAAAACTTACAGAATCAAAAGCCCAGCCAAAAAAACAAAAAACAAAAAAAAAAGAACAAAAAAAAAAAAAAAAAAAACTATAGAATCAAAAACTACAAAAAGATAATATATATATATTGAAGGGAAAGTAGATTATCACTTCTAGGTGAACTTTAATTAAACATCACCGAAACAAGATTGTTTGTTAGCAGAACTGCAGACATGAATGTAATCAACTTGAGTATATATGTGCCTTACGCACCTCTCCTCTACATCCTCTCTCTTACTCATCCCAGACACTCACGAACTAACTACATTAACCAGAATGGGAAGCTGAAGTGGGAGATGAAAGTGAAAAATGGCTTAGGAAAAGACAGAAAAGATGAAGTAGGGAATGATCCGGAATCAAATGGGAAGCTCTTGGGGAAATGTGCTGAAAAACATTTTAAAAACTAGTACTACCACAAGGAAAAGATCAACAAAAAGTATTAAACTTTTGAAAACACTTTAAAAACTTGTAAGGAAAATTGTAGATTATAACTGCAAAAATAAAAAAGGATTCAAAAGAAATTACTATTTATCAATATGTATAAAATGAGAAAGAGAAAGGGAGAAGCATATATGAAACCGTATATCCCAAAAATTTGCCTCTCCTTTCCTTTCCAAAGGCTTTTAGAATATTTTCAAGAAGTTCCCCAAGGTTTTCATAACATTTTCTAATACCTTTCTAATGGTTTCATTAAAGTTTCATCCCCCCTACTGAAACAAGATTGGAAAGAAGTATGCTTCCCAAAAACCACATTTCCCATCAAAATTTTATCTTAGCTGGTTTCTGGTTTCAATGCCAAATCCAAAAATCTCACAGCAGGTCAATGGGTTTTTCCTTTTTAAAAATTAGTCAAGATGCCGCGGGACAATAAAAAAAAAAAAAAGAAGAAGAAGAGGAAAGTACTGAATATAAGGCATCTCAAATGGAGTAACAAAATTAGGGAAAAGTTAATTGTGACGATCATTTTCACCCCCCAAAAGGAGGAAGGACCGCCAAAATAAAGGGACAAACGAGATATTATTACATACTCAAATTGACTTAAGGACAGGATATCTTGAGATTGAAACCATAAAGGGACAAAGGAGATTATTACATACTCAAATTGACTTAAGGACACAGATCGAAACCCTTCTCTTCCAATTCAAATCAATGATAAGCAAATTCTCAATGAAGGGAACTAGGCAATAACAAGTAGAATGAAATAAATAATGACGCGTCCTAATCACAAGGATCCATACAAACTAACGGTGAGTTCAGGAATCAACGTCTCAAACTAGGGTATAGATATCTAGGAATACCAAAGAATCAAATATTCCCATTTAAAGTTTGGACATGCTAGGAATATGGCTTGAAAAGAAATCCTCACAACCAGTTATTGTAATGTTCGAAGAATCTAAAGTGGAGGAAAGTGATAGGAATTTTATTAAGAGCATTTAGGGAACTAAACATAGGAAATAGGCTTCTTTGCCATCTTGTGGTACATCTGGGGGTATTTTGATTATATGGGGTGAGAGAATTATTTTAGATTGTGAGACTATTATGGGGGAGCTTTCATTATCAATTAGGTTTGGAAACCATGACAATAATCAATGGTGTTTGATCGTGGTTTATGGCCCTAATTCACCTTCTAGGAGAATGGAATAGTGGGAGGAATTATTTGGACTTTATGGTTGTGCTTTCCAAATTGGTGTGTTTGAGGAGATTATAATGCGGTTAGATTGGTCTAGGAGAAACTTAATGGAACTTCAACTAATAGAGGTACGAGGGATTTTGATTCGTTTATAAGAAAGTGCGTTCTAGTGTATCCTCCTTTGTTTAATGTTATGTTTACTTGGTAACCTCTAGGAAAATCTAGTACGCTGTAGATTGGACCAGTTTTTCTTTTTATTGGGATGGGAAGAGTTTTCCCCGAACTTGAGACAGGTCTGATCATTGTCCGGTGGTATTTGAGAGTTGACCTCTCAAATGGGGGCATCACTTCTTCAAAGATAATTTTAAGATTGGTGGACCAACAATAGGTGTCAAGGATGGGAATGTTTTAAATTTATGAAGAACTTGAAAATGATCAAGGATAAAGTGAAGGAATGGAATGGGGATGTCTTTGGTGACTTGAAGTTCACAGAGAGCGACATTAGTCGTTGACTTGAAGAGGTGGATGCTATTGAGGTTAAGGAGGGTTTGGATGACTCAATGAGGAGAGCAAGGGAGGAGCTAAAATTAAAATTGGAAACGATAATCTTTAGGGAACAAATTTTTTGGGCTCAAAAAGGAAAATTAAAACAGATGAAGGAGGGCGACATTAATTTAAAGTTTTTTCATAAGGTTGCATATGGGAAAATGAAAATGAAATTCATCAAAAAACTTGAGGTGAGTTAAATTGTAATTGTGGAAAGAGATCAAATTGCTAATAAATTTTATAATTTTTATTCAAATTGTACTTGGAAGGGGAGGCGATGAGACCAAGGATTGAAGGCATTAGAGAGGTAGTATTTGATTGTGAGAGAGATAAAGCTTTAGGGTCAGACGGGTTTTCCATGGCAGTTTTCCAAGAATGTTGGGAGGTGGTCAAGGCGGATTTGATGCGAGTCTTTATATTATACACCAATGCATCATTCATATGCTTAATTCCTAAAAAAGAGAACTCATTAAGATTAGTGATTACAAGCCTATTACATCTCTTTATAAGATTGTGGGGAAGGTTTTGTCTAAAAGATAAACGACATATCTGTGGGGGATACTGTCTCTACAATTTAGGGTGCCTTTGTGAAGGGTTGATAAATTTTAGATATAGATTTGGTGGCAAATGAATTGATTGAAGAATATAGGGATTTGAGGAAGATATGTCTCATTTTTAAGATTGATTTTGAGAAAGCATATGATCATGTAGATTGTCATTTTTGGATTTTGTGATGCAAAAGGAGGGATACGAAGAGAGATGGAGGTGGTGAATTTGGAGGTGTCTTTCGACATGAAACATGTCACTTATTGTAAATGGGAAGCTAGGAAAATCCTCTCCTTTTTCTTTTTTATCCTAGTGGCAGTTCTCTTGGGTAGAATAGTTAACGGGGTGAGAGGCATGATTAGTTGACGGTTTTGTGATTGGAATGGACATAATTTGTGTCTCACTTGTAGAATGTGAATGATACCATTTCCTTTTCTTTGGGATAGCACCTTGTCCTCCTTCCTTTTGTACTTTTTTACTTTTCAATGGATATTCTTTGTTGTTGATCAAAAAAAGAAAACCTCATTTTCATCTTTTATATTTGGTTTAATACTATATGTAAACATATAATAGAATCAATTACAAACTAACTTTATCAACAAAAAAATGCTCAAATAGAATGAGAATGGGAATGAGAATACCACCCCACTGTATCATAATGAGAACCCACCATATGAGGTTATCTCATTCAAGTACAAATGGTATTCCCATTATCAAAACTACATGACAAATATGGCGAAATACCTGAGAAGCATGAACTCGGACACACGACCCGACACAAACATGTCAGCATGACAATTTTTTAAAAATACAAAACACCCCACATGGAGTACACACACAAAATATAGAGCTTTATATATTTATTATTAGTCATATATATGAATATATCATTCAAAGATAACAAAATGTAACAAAATACTAGTTCCTATAAATCTACAGTGTTTATGTCTTTAAGTTATTTTGTTCGAACTTTTTAGTAGTTTCATGTGTGTAGTGATGGACACATATGTCCCCCATAGTGTATGAAGAATGTCCGGATATAAAATCATTCAAAAAAATTATAGGACACATTTGGATGAGTGCCAAGAAGTGTTTAATGAGTGACGGAAATGAACATGCCACCTTCTTAAAAGTGTCCGTGCTTACGGCGAAATGGGAATAAGTCCCATTCCCATCCTTGATTAAACAAAAAGACAGTAGAAAGAAAGAACAAAGGGCTCATTTACAATTTTATTAACTATTGTCCTTATTATAGTTGATATTCTGTTTAGTATTTAGTATTCTTTAATATTTACTTTTCCTATTTTATTAGGATTTAGTTTCCTAATTTAATTATGGTTAGTGTTAAAACCTATCACCTACTTCACTCCACTAAACCTAACCCACTACACCACTACCACCTCCACTTCACCTACTCCACCTACCACCTCCACTTTACCTACTCCATCTACCACCTACTACCACCTACTCTTCTATATATAGGAATCATTGTAACATTCAATAAATAACATCAATCAATAATACATCATTTCTAACATGGTATCAGAACAGGTTTAGAATCTAATATTTTCGCTTCCCGGCGGGCGGCAAACTCACCTTAGCTGCCCGCCGGACCTCAATCTAGTCCGCTTATTTTCTACACATACCTTCACTCCGCTGCCAGAAAGTCATAGCTGAACTCTTCTCTGCCTCACACATATTTGTTCATCAATGGCGACATCGAGCCACCATCGTCTCCTCCTCCAAGTGTCAATCCTCCTCGGCCTTCTCGCCCTCTCCGCATTCACGGTATGGAAGAAGAACACTCCACTTCTCTACGATCTGATCATTTCGCACTCACTCGAATGGCCATCTCTCACCGTCCATTGGCTTCCATCGCCTCCGCTACCCGTCTTCACAGATGGATTATTCGCTGTACACAAGCTGATTCTAGGGACCCATACATCTGATGATTTCCCAAACTTCCTCATGGTCGCCGATGCGCATCTCCCCCTTAATCCGGCCACGGCTCCGGTGACTGATCCCGACCACGACTCTGCGATTCCCAAGGTTGAGATAATACAAAAGATATATGTTGACGGTGAAGGGAATAGGGCACGCTGTATGTTTCAGAATCCATCTCTTGTTGCAGCGAAGACTAGTGGATCTGAAATGTATGTATTTGACTGTAGCAAACACACAATGAATGAGAAGGGGAGGGATCTGGACATGCATTTTTTGAGCTGCTGAGGGATAGAGCATAATGGGTGTTGATCATGTTGTTGACACATTGGCTACACAGCACATGCTCCGCCCTAGACACACGCACACAGCACTCACCACCACATCCAGCTTTTTTTTTTTTTTTTATCACCCACCAATCCCACTCAACTTTCTTTTATTTTAATATATATATATATCTATGTTTATTTTAATATCTTGCACATCTCTTGCACAGACCATCCTCCTCTTCTCTCTCGGGGGGATACACAGCATGATTTTAAAGAATAAAAAAAATCCCACTACCCAAAAGCAGCTCCTCAAACATGGCTTTAACAACAATATTAGATGCCCAACATGTGTCGTGGCGGGCCCCATCTCCAATCGACCCACTATGCAAAACCCAAACTCTGGGCTGGTGTTTTTTGACCAAAACCGTGGACCCACAAGTGTATGCCTCCACCCATAGACACAGACAAAAAAAAAAAAAAAAAACAATTTACACATTTGCACAACACCCATATTTTATTCATCTCCGGGATCAACCCCGATCACCATTTTACACCACAACTCAAAAAAAAAAAAAAAAAAAAAAAAACACCATCACAACAACCAAAGATTTGTTTTCTTTGCAGACGGCCACCCACCGACCTCACTTCTTCGCCTCTTCCGCCGGTCTCTTCTTCTTGCCTCCGTCCTGGGCGGCCTTTGCCGGTGTTGCCTCCGTATTTCCCACTCCACTGGGCATGATCACTACTCCCTGCTCCTCCACTGCAGAATATGGCGGACCTCCAAAACGGAACATCACGGTGGCCTTCCGCTTCAGCTCCTTGTTTTCTGTCTTTAGCACACTTATCTCTGCTCGCGCATCCTTATACATGCGTTGGAGCAGAGCCAGCTGGGAGTTTAACTGTTGCACCTCATTTGTCCTGCTCTGCAGCCGGTGCGACAAGTTTGTGACCGCAGTCATGGTTTCCACACATGACTTCAGAGTATACTGATTGGCCTCAATATCAGTTTGCACCGCCATTTTTTGCTCCACCGACCGCATCGGAAAGTTCAACGGAGCAAAACCAGAGGTGTTTGGTTGAGGTTCACTGGCCACCGCACCAGTTATTTCTCTTGTGGACTCGTTCAGTTCTGGAAAGAGCGTGAGCAGCCCACGGGACGAGGAGGCCATGTTCTGGGTAGCTGGACGGGAAGAAGAGGCCATGTTGCTGAGTGTTTCAGAGACGGGTTGGTTACAGAGTATTACAGAGTTTCTCTCTCAGTAAAGGAAGAGTTTTTTCAGAGGATTTTCAGAAGTTTTTTGTCTGCCTCAGCCTCAGCATCAACCTTGGTTAAATAGCCAAGGCAGCCACGCGCATCATGCGCCGCTTGGCGCTCGACGCCAACCTGGACACACCTTTTTATGGCACGCCTTTTGATGGCACGCCTTTTGATAAATTGGGCACGCCTTTTGATGGCACGCCTTTTGATGAATTGGGCACGCCTTTTGATGGCACGCCTTTTGATAGATTGGACACACCTTTTGAGGGTGCGACTTTTTAAGGGTCCGACAAGACTCTGTAAACTGTCCCGACATTGATTCCGGTTAGCTCCTTCATGGGTCCGACAAGACTCTGTAAACTGTCTCGACATTACTTCCGGTTAGCTCCTTTATGGGTCCGACAAGACTCTGTAAACTGTCCCGACATTAATTCCGGTTAGCTCCTTCATGGGTCCGACAAGACTCTGTAAACTGTCCCGACATTGATTCCGGTTAGCTCCTTTATGGGTCCGACAAGACTCTGTAAACTGTCCCGACATTGATTCCGGTTAGTTTCTACAAGGGTCCAGCAAGACTCCGTAAACTGTCACAACAACTATCACAACATTGTCTGCTACAACGGTCCGACATGACCCCATAAAGTGTCTTCTACATCGGTATGACACCACCATACAGTGTCCTCTACAACGTTATGACACCACCATACAGTGTCCTCTACAACGTTATGACACCACCATCCAGAGTCTTCTACAACGGTCTGACACGACCATACAGTGTCTCCTATCCTCTTTTATTTTTTATGTATTTTCTTGTTTTGTTACTCTCTCCAAACTCAAGTTGGTTAGTTCCTATCCCCCTTGAGTTTGCGGGGGGCTGTTAAAACCTATCACCTACTTCACTCCACTAAACATAACCCACTACACCACTACCACCTCCACTTCACCTACTCCACCTACCACCTCCACTTTACCTACTCCATCTACCACCTACTACCACCTACTCTTCTATATATAGGAATCATTGTAACATTCAATAAATAACATCAATCAATAATACATCATTTCTAACAGTTAGTGGTTTATAAATATTAGGTTTTTGACATTGTATTAGACAATTTTGGATTTATAATATTGAGCTTAAGGCTATAACCAATGTGATTAGGGTTGTGGCCCTTGTGTTCTTCCTCTCTCCCTTTTTCTCTCTCTTCCCTTATAATGTTCTACAACACATGGATATGCAACAATTAGAAACAAAGCATTCAACACTGCAACTGAAAAATATTATGGGGAAAGCCAAGTCAAAAAGAGTAAACATTACCGGGGAAGCAAAGTCAAGAAGAGCAGTTTGGTTGCTGCCAAATTTTGTAAAAAGCAAACCACCAGGGTGTGACTGCAAGAGAAGCAAATGGAATTTGTTTACGAAGATGCTATGAGGTAAGCTAATAGATAGTTTTTCATAACTTGTTGGGCCCACAAAAAAGGTATGGTTTTTAAGGTATTCGAGGCTCGAGCCATGAGTCTCTCCTAAGAGAGGTTCCAAGAAAAAGTAATTCAGGTTAGACCATGGAGTCTTGGATTTCCAACAAAGGTATGGTTTTTAAGGTATTCGAGTTTCGAGCCATGAGTCTCTCCTAAGAGAGGCTACAAGAAAAAGTAATTCAGGTTTAGACCGTGGAGTCTTGGATTTCCAAGGTCTGCGTCACTCTAATACATAGAAAAATAAGTGCAGTATAACAATTTGAATAATAAAAAAAAGTAAACCCTATTTAGTCCCCATCTGATGGGGGTCTAGGAGTAGATTGGGTACAGTCTACAAACCTAACTTTTGGCATAATTGGCACCAAGTGGCTGCCCTTGGTTTTGAATCCACTGCCTCAAGATTAGTAGGCCAAGTTTCAACCTCAAGATTAATTGAACAATTTTAATAGTATTTCATAAAACAATTCCCCTTTGAAGGCCTGGGACTTCACTAATGGATCTAGAACAGAAGACAAACTTAGCAATATTAACAGTTTTGGGTTTCTTTTCCACTCTACATATTAAAAGAAATTAGGCAACTAGTCTGGTGAGCACTTATTTCCAACTCTCTGCCTTTTTCCTTTCTTCTACTTTGGATGCAAACCTTTTAAATCTAATTCAGAAATACAATTTTAAGAATGAACACCATTTTGACTTTCCTTATTTCAAAACCAAAATCATCAAAAATGTAAAGAACATTTGCAGCATTTTAGGAGAAGCTTGACTCTCATGCTTATAAATACTCTCCTTCGCTTTTTTAAACAAAAATCAAACTAAAGTCACCATAACAGGAGCTTCTCAAAATTAGACTATAATTACCTTTTCCTTACTAATGTCAGTCTGAGTGTGTGAACCAATAATGACGGTGTTATCAGGGAGTTTCTCAAGTTTGCTTTTAAATGTTGCAAATAATTCTGAATTTCCTACAATGGACTTCTCGGCGTCTTTCACAAACAAAATAAACGGAGAACTTCTGCTCTCACTAAACACAGTCTGAACAAGAAAAAAAAAATGGTGTTAGATGAGAAGCTCATGAATTGGTGATGAGCATAAAACTGACATACAACAGACCCAATTATTCAAACAAAATGAAAACCCCACCTCAAATAACATGTTAATGAGTAACTTGTCCAAATCTTCCACCCCTGTAGTTTCCAGACGAAGATCATTACCTAGAGAGAGAGAGAGAGAGAGAGAGTAAGAAATTATGAGAACAAAACATAATTAACAAGGACCTGGGAAACAGAAATTAATAGCACATTAGGTCATTACCATTGCAAAAGAATCCGTGACCTCCCTCACATAGGGCCCCAAGGTCAACCCCATCAGGTATGGGTTTATCAAATCTTACACCAATTTTTGACCAAGGATTATCTTCAAAAGGTAGTAGAACCTTTCCTTGAATTCCAAAAGGTGGCCGCCCCCTAAAGGTTTAATTTAAAAGGCATGAACAACATCAGGATCATAGTAAATTTCACATTTCATAAAAAATAGACAAGAGAGAGGTACAACATAAGCAAATTACATGTTTAACATGGATTATAAATGCATTGCACCAAATTTGGAAAAAAAAAAAGTATGTGGGATAATTAGATGTATCTACCCTGAGATTTTTGACAATTACATGTGGACCACCCTCATGGTTTATGAAATCACACTAACTTCCCTTGTTAGAGTTGTAGATTAATAAATATTGACAAACATATACTTTTCACACTTTGGTCCTTGTACAAAATTATAATTCCACAGTAGATGGATCCCGCTATTCTTTCTCCTTTCCCCTCTTGTGACCAAACACTCAAACCAACCAAATTGAATCCATTTTAAGTATTCAATCCAAACAATGTTATTTTGTAACTTAAAAAATTAATAATGTAATTGTTTTGAAGTAATAAGCAAAAAAATTTCCTTTAAATCTTTACTCCAAAATAATACTATTTGTAATTAACTTAAAAATAAACTCATAGTATTCCAAAAAAATACACTCTTATAATTAACTTAGTAGTACATAATCTACTTAGCTCCCTCCCTCCCTCCCTCCCTCATGCAAACCACTACCCCCATCTTTCAACATTTCTCACATCACTTCCACTGAATCCTTGACTGCAAGCATTGACAACTCCCATAAAATTGTACCAAAGCATTCACTACAAACAAATCCAACTCGAAATGCCAATACCAGCACTACCAACTTCTTCTCCACCCCATCAACCTCTTTTGTTTTTTTTCCCCCCTTAAAGAAGCACTGCCAACACTTTAATCTAAGATGTCCCAATTTAGATGAAAAGCTTATGTCTTTGTCAACATCTTTGATCCCATCCCCTTCTGGTTTATCTTCTCCAAAATCATCAATTTGTAAAGGAGGATGCATTAGTATAAATTTTGGGCACAAACCAATGGGGTGGCAGTGGAGGCCAACTGTGGGTGCAACCTTTCTGTGTTGTGTGAATAAATCGAATACAATGCTTTTAACAACTATTACCTTCAATAATGTATACCAAACTGAGTGTAACAAAGACCTATAGATGCAACAGTAAAGAAGATTGATATGATCACCATAAATGGGAATGTTATGGGAAGGGGAAGACCTAAACTTACATGGGATGCATCATCAAAAAACATATGAACTTGTTTAATTTAACTAAGCATATACCCTTTGACAAAGAAGAAAAGCGAAAAAAGATTCATGTAGACAACCTGACTTGAGTGGGACACAATGCTTAGTTTGGTTTGGTAATGTATACCAAACTGATGCTACATATAGTTAGGTTGATAATCGTGTATCGATCCACAAGAGACTTTGATACTTTCATTAGGGATTGCGATTTGATTGATCCCTCATTGTTGAGTGTTTCATTTACTTGGTCCAATTTTCAGAAAAATTTGGTTTGCAACAGATTAGACAGATTGTTATTTTCATTGGGTTGGGAAGAGTCATTCCCTAGTGTAAGGCAAAAGGTACTTCCTAGAGTGCTTTGTAATCATTGTCCATTGGTCATGGAAAGCAATCCTCTTAAGTGGGGCCCTACTCCATTTAGATTCGAGAATATGTGGTTGGGTGACCCTTCATCCAAAATGAATTTTAAACAATGATGAGAGTGTTGTAGGATTAATGGATGGCAAGGTTTCAAATTCATGAAATTTTTGAAAATGATCAGGAAAATTAAAGTAGTGGAATAGAGAAGTTTTTGGAGATTTAAGAGTTAAGAAAAGTGAGATTGCGAAAAAGATTGAGGTACTTGACTGTCTTGAATCTAGGGGAGAGTGGATGAGGCACTCATGAGGGAAAGATTGAATTTAAGAAAGTGGTTTATATAGAATCAGTGTAGTGGTTACTAGTGGAGACAATAATTCTAAATTATTTCATAAGGTGGCAAATGACAAGCAAAGCAAGAAAAGAATTAGGCAACTACAGGTAAGGTGGTGAATAGAGAGGATTAGAATGTTAATGAAATCTTTTCATTTTACTCAAGATTGTTTTCTTGGATGGGATTCCAAGACCGAGGATTAAAGGTCTTGATTGGCATTCAATAAGTAGTACTAGTTCTGCTTTGCTAGAAAGACCTTTTGAATAAGTAAATGGAAGTCAAGGAGGTAGTCTTTGATTTAGAGAGACAAGTCTCCAACTCTGGATGGTTTCACTGTGGCAGTTTTTCATGATTATTGGGAGATGAACAAAGGGGACGTAATGAAGGTTTTTGAGGAATTTTTTGAAAATGTGATTGTCAATGCATGTACAAATGCTTCTCTTTTCTGTTTAATCCCAAAAAAAGTCAACTCCTTAAACATTGGTGATATTAGACTGGTTAGTTTGGTTGCTTCATCGTATAAAGTTTGGCTAAAGTTTTATCTAGAAGATTGAGGGTGGTTTTGGGCAACAGTATTTATAAGAATCAAGGTGCTTTTATAGAGGGCCATAACATTTTGGATGTAGCTTTGATTACAAATGAAGTGGTTTTGGAGTATAGAGCCAAGAATAGGGAAGGGGTGATTTTTAAAGCCAATTTTGAGAAGACTTGTGATCATGTTGAATGGGAATTTCTGGATTTTGTTTTGGTGAAACCAGGTTTTGGCGAGAGATGGGGAAAATGAATTTATGTTGTCTTGCTTCATCCAATCTCTCAGTTCTATTGAATGGGAAACCAGGGAGAACTTTTGAAGCTTCGAAGGGTTTACGGTAAGGGGATCATTTATCTCTATTCTTGTTCACCGTAGTTGTTGACGTGCTGAGTAGGATGGTTGATACGGCACTCGAGGCATTTATTGGACAACTTTGAGATAGGAAGAGATCGTGTCTTAGTATCACGCATACAATTTGCAGACAATACCATCTTTTTCCTTCAGGAGAGGAGAATAAAATGGTGAATTTGTGTTCCATCATTTTTGTTTGAAATGGTTTTTGGGATTAACTTGAAGAAGAGTACATTAGTGGGGAAATCTTTTGCATGATAGGTTGAGTAGAATGGTGGAAATCATGGGATGCCCAGTTGAGTCTTTACCAATGAAGAATTTAGGCTTGCCCTTAGCAAGGGATCTGAAGAGGGAAGACTTTTGGGCACTAGTCTTGAAGAAGATCGGAAAAAGATTGGATGGGTGGACGAAGGCATTCATTGGAGAAGGAAGACACAAGCATCTGGTGGGTCACATTGTTGAAAAGAATATTGCATTGCTAGATAAATGGTTATGGAGGTTTTCGAGAGAAAGTCTTCATGGAATGTAGTTATCAAGAGTATGTTTGGGCTCCAGGCTAAGGAATGGTATTCGAATGTGGTGCAAAGGGGGGCCTATTGTGCTCCTAGAAATTTATCTCACATGAACTTGCTAGGTTCTCTCAATTCAAAACGTCTTTTTGTTGAGAATGTGGAATTCAATTGGTTTCGGGGGTATCCTTGGAGTGGCCATTTTTCAGTTATTCCCTCGCTTGTATCGGACATCTAGATCTCATAATGCTTCTATTGCTTCCAAGGTGTCCTCTTCTTCATTTTCTATCTTGTGGAATTTTAAGTTTTTTAAGAAATGTTAATGATTGAGAGAAGCTTTGGTTGACAATTCTTGAGAATGTTTCTTTGTCTTATTTCTCTCTTGATAGGTGTGGTGGCCATTCATTTGTTTTCTTGTAAGTCCCCTATTTTGAGAAGCTGATGGATGTAGAGTGCAATGGAAGAAAGAGAAGGGAGGAAGAAGAGGGCCACAACCTTTAACACTCAAATTCTCATTAATCAAAGCTATCTATTAAATTGCAAAGACCTCAAATATATAGACCACGAAACCCTAATTCAATATAGTAAACTAAATCATAATATGGACTATGAATAAAACTTAACTTAGGCAACTAAATCCCCAAATATAAGAAATCAAATATTATTAAGATCCTAATGAACTATAAAATAAATAAAAAAATAAAGTATTAAAGACATAAATAAATAAATAAAATCTCCATAAGCCCCCATGAATATTTTGCATCATTCTCCCCAACTAAAAAGAAGAACTTTTCCCCGAGTTCCTCTTTAAATACTGAACTTGGCCATGCCAACAAATCAAATATTTCAAATAAGCCAATTATTTGATTTTATCCTTGTTCCAACTAATCAGTTTGATCAAGCTATTGATGAGCCCCAACACGGGTTAAACATGCAAAGAAAATCCTTAATACCAACAGAGTCAATCAACTCTATCTTGATAAAATAATCGGTTGGAGGCACGTCCAAAGGATTTGACAAGTGAGTGTGCCTTAATCTTCAAGAACTTCTTTATGTAGGGTCACTGTCTTCAGGAGCGGCTTCTTGAACTTCCGGATTTTCTTCCAAAATAGGTTCACTTACCTCGGATGTTGGAACGACTTGATCAACAAAGTCCACATGTTCTTCACTAGCACTTTGAGAAAATCTTGAATTTTCTACCAAAAAATGGACCACCAAGTTATCCAAAGTTGATTGGATTTGGAACAATTGAGTTGACATTTGGTTGTGGGAATTTCTTTTAGGTCTTGGTGGGAATTTCTTTTAGGTCTTGATGGAAAGCATCCAAATGTGAATATACCTCTGCATTAGTTACCAAGATTAAAGGGGTCAAAGGGCTTCTTTTTTTTTTTCCCTGAATTTTTTGGCTGGGCTCAACTCGGATTGGTTTCAAAGGTTTGAGATAGCAGTGTAGAGTTTAGCTCAGTCCAATCCGATAAATTTGGATTGATTTTTTGAACCCGTGGTTCAGTTCCGGATTGAAGAATTAAAAATCTATAGTCTACGGATTGGTTCCGGATTGAACCCCACGGTTCTGGATTGGAACCGATCCAGACCATATGCAAATAGTGTATATTTTTATTATATATCTTCCCTCATAGTATCTTCTCTTATTCTATATAAAACCTAAACTCAAACCTAAACCTGTATAATATCTTTTTTTATTACTTTTATTTGTTAGTTTTTAGTTTTAATTTATAATAGTCTAAATTTTTATGGTGAAACCAATTTTCTTATGGTTGTTTAAATTCTAGAACAGTATGTCGCTATTATAGAAAAATATGTTGCTATTGTGGAACTAATATAGCGCTATGTTTATGTTTTTATGAAATTAAAATGTTCTATATATATTTTTTTGTTATTTAATTATATGAATCCGTGATCCTAAACCGATCCAATCCGTGTTTAAATAAGCTGGTTCGGATTGGTTCCATGATTTAAATGGATTGGATTGGTTTTAATTTTTTAGGAACCGTAGATAACGGATTAGTCCTGATTTTACCTAAATCCAGTCCAATTTTACCTAAATCCTGTCCAATCCGGATCATGCTCACCCCTAGTGTAGATGTAGGTTAGTTGGGCTAGATGTGGTTTGGGCATAGGGAAGAAGTATGTGGTTGGGCTCTTTATTTTTATTTATTTATTTTTATTTTTTCTTTTCTTTTTTTAATAAAGTGTACCTGGGCAGAACAGGGTGATATAGCCTGATTGGGGTGACCTGGGTGTTTGGGTTAGATGCTAATTTAAATAGGTGAGCTTTGGGCCACATTTAAGGCTTAACAGTGGGCTGGATTTGCTTGAAGTCTACCTGGGTTTAGTTTGGGTTTATTGGGTTTGGGCTGGTCTGAGGTTGGGCTAGAGTTACGGTTTAAGTGGCTGGATTTGGGTTAGATCTAGCTGGTAATTTTTGGCACAGGTGCTTGTGGCTTGGTTTATTGTGGGTTATAAAGCTGGTAATTTTTGTTTGTTTGTTTTTTTTTCAGTCTTCTCCTAGAGACAATGCGAAGAACCCACCTGCAAAGGTGAATCGCAGCAGAGAGAATGGGAGGAGACTGACAGAGGCGATGACAATGTGAGACAACTGGAAACGGTGATCGCGGGTGACGGTGACAGTTGTGACTGTGTTGATGATGGCCATTGCTGGCGACGGAAGGCAATGGCAGTGATGGAATTTTTTGGTAGTGTGACAATGATAGCGAGGCAATGATGGAGTGAGCCCGACCAAGGCTGGTCAAGGCAGTGAGAGAGAGACCAGAGGCAAAAGGGATCGGAGCTTCTGCTCTGATACCAAATTGATGTAGAGCGCAATAGAAGAAAGAAAAGGGAGGAAGAATAGGGCCACAACCAACACACGGCCACAGCCTTTAACAGTAAAATTCTCATTAATCAAAGCTATCTATTACACTGCAAAAACCTCGAATATATGTCACAAAACCCTAATTTAATATAGGAGACTAAATCATAACATAGAGTCTGCATATAACTTAATTAACTTGAGAAACTAAATCCCCAAATATAAGAAATCAAATATTGGGGGTGTTTGGAAAGCTGAGTTTGAGGATAAAATAGCCTCAAACTAAAAAAAAAAAAAAAAAAAAGAAGCTGAAACGGTGGGCTGTCACAGTGACAGTGTATACCACTGTCACCATTGACAAGTTGTCCCATTATTGGTAAATGACGATTTTACCACTTTATATTAATTTTGAAAAATGTGGGATTAGGGATAAATTTGTCATTTTAACTTTAAACATCATTTCAACACATTTTTCAATATAACACCTCAAATAAAAATCCATCACATCTTCTCAAACACAAAAACTAAAATAGCCTATTAAAAAAATTAAAAAGCCTCTAAAATAGCCACTTCCCAAACACCGACTTTATTAAGATCCTAATGAATTATAAAATAATAAACTATTAAAGACATCATAAAATTATGAGACTGTAAATAAAGTCTCCACGAGCCTCCATGAATGTTCCAAATCACTGATTGATTCTCCAAATGTTTATTTCTTTTCCTCCTAACAACATGGTCTGGGATGCTTCCTTGCTCCTTAAGGTTAAAGTGTCTATAACTGGCTCACAAGAAGCTTAATACTAATGGCATGATCCAGACAAGGCAGCCTAATTGTTACTTGTTCCCACAATGGTGTGTTATGTGTAGGAGGTTGAGGAAAACATGGATCATCTTTTATTGCATTGTTCCTTAGCTATTTTCTTATGGTGGAATTTTTATTTGGCAGAGATTAGCATTTGCTTTGCATTGACTTTAAGACCATGTTTGTTTGAGCGAACTGGATTAGCATTTTCATGACTAATAGTCCTAGGATTACGAATCCGTTGGATTATATATCCTATCTTAACTAATAGTCAAGTTTAAAATAATTAGTCCGTACTTCAATTGTTTAACCAAACATCGGATTAATAATTTTATTGGACTATTAGTCCAATCCCAAGCTCATATCCACCCAAACAAACATGACCTAAGGAGTTTGTATCAAATGACAAGGCACATGATTTATGGAAATGTGTGTTCGGATTTTATGACTCGAGATGAATGCTAGAGGTTTTTTAGGAAATAATTTTTTTGGGAGGCCTCGTTTTGGTGTCAGTGGCTCCTCCTTTGAAAGTGGTTCCAGGGATTGGAAAGCGATTTGTAGAATGTGAGATTGTATTTTCCTTTTCTCTTCTTTCTTTTTTCTTTTCTTGGTGGACTTCTTGTCCTCCTCCTCTTGTACTTTTTCTTGCTTCTTTTAATAAAATCTTTTCTTCTTGTTGAAAAAAAAAAAAAAAAAAAAAAAAAACAGATGCAGATGAAAACAGGTCCTTGTAAAATTATACCTTGATGGAGATGATGTTGAATATAAGCTTCCAGAAGAAGAACCGACGAATCTCACTCTATCACCTAAAAGTTTCATGATTTAATTCAATTAAAAATAGTTCAGCCAATGTCAAAGATATAATAACGGTTACAGTATACTAGAGAAGGTTGAAAAGTGAACTATGAAGGCGTCCCTGGCATGGAATCAGATGTGAAATACCTGTTTTAAACAAAGGACTCTTAGATGTCCCAAAAGAAGAGGGTACAGTGTTATTCTCCATTTTTGGTTGGGACTCCAGGCCACAAGAAGGAACATTTGACAAGATGGGCGTATCTACCTCAGTTGCTGAAGGACCCATGCCCTTAGCGAGCTCAGTGGCTCCAACACTTGGCTTGTTAATGTTGCAGGATTTATCTGCATTATATCCCTCTTTCCGTAACTCTGCTTCCTTCGATAAACCCTAATAACATCTAAACAAGTCAATAATAAGAACAACCAAAACAAGCTATAACAAGAAATGATCCTCCATATGCCACATGATGCAAAACTTATACAAAGAAGATGATATTCTTGTATCAGAGTCAATTCCAGAGATTTATATCTTACACCCAGAATTGAATGTCTATCAAAAATAAGCAATTTAGCCCCAAAGTATCTGGCAAGTGCCTTTGCCAACATCTCCTGGTATATCTCAGACCCTGCCCAAAAAACAATATCAGAACTGAAACTAAACCCTTACACAGCATTTCTTAAACAGGACAAATTACAACCCCCAAATAAATTGAGAACTTAAAAATACTCACAAACCTGCAGGACCAGAGAGCAAAATCCTCGGGTTCATGGCAGAAAGTTCAAAGGTATATTTAACTTGTTCTCTGTGTTTGAAATGTATATACAAAGGTGCAATCAACACATTTTTTGTGTTTTCACTGCGAGAGGGGAAGAAAGTATAAAAATGTTAACATATTAATAATGTTCCATTCAGGATTAACAATCATCAATGCACCATTCAGCAGTCAAAGAATGGACATAAGAAATCAACAACCATGGGTGTTCACAGAAAGAAAGCAACCACTTACCAATGGCCATATTCATTTATGTAGATTAATATGCACAAAGAAGTAGCACATAATAAAAATCATGAAATATCAAAGAATAAACAACATATAAAAGAAATCAAATAAGATGGAAAACAACAATGTTATAGAATTGTTTTGACAGCGAAACCTAGAAGTTTGTAGTTAAACTTTTGTTATGTGTTTAAAAATACCTAAGTGGTCAATCTGATGTGTGCATACACTTTGAAGTTTGAACATTATTAAAAATTATTAAAAATGCATAACACAAGCCGCATAGTTTAGTAGGATGAGGTACAATTGAAATTTGCCAATCTCAAGGGGAAAGGGATGTAATGTAACAATAAAAAGAATGTTGCTTTCTATAATTTCATAGGAAAACTTCAAGATACAAAATGCCACCACCAAGTCCAACAAACATCAGCAAAAAAATGCGCCCCCCCCCCCCCCCCCCAAAAAAAAAAAAAATCTTCTGTACTATCATCATCATCAATAACAATTATTGTCAAGTGGGCCACCACCGATAACTTATACATCACAACACCATTTGCACAATTGACCAACCTTTGACCAACAACCAATGCAACAGACCCCCTCACCTCTGCTTCATCCTTCCTTGCTACCACAATTGTCTCTTATCAGTGTTATCTTTCTGCACCATCACCAAAATTAAAAACTGTACCAGCACAGCTTCAACCTACTCATCACAATTTCACCCCCAACATGTTCAGTATTTCTGTTGACTTAGCAAATCACTCACCTACCATTACTTCCATCCAAGACCGATATATATATTACCTCAGCCTTTATCATCATCAACTCCCACACAAACAGAAAATGCAGCTCGTAATGCCATATCCTTGAAATACTACAGTCGAGCTTCCTAGATTTCACTCCCTAAAATGCATCATCCTGCTATTGCTAGGCAACATCCTATAAGTAATGCTGCCTCTAAGGAAACCATTAAAATATGCAAGATAGCTCTGAAAGCACCTTCAAAATTAATTAAGCAACATCCCATGTTATTCATGGTTTATAAAGTTTTAGAGTCAAAATAAGGTCAAGATATTTTGGACATAGGCTATAGTGGTGGTCCATGGATCTTAATTTGCAAATTATGATCAAGTCTATATAAATAGTCTGTAGTAAGTTACAGAGTTTAGATGCATTTTAAGGCCAAAATCTTGTTAGTCAGACCATAGTCAATGATTCTCCAACCTAAGAATCCAGTTCTATAATATTAATTCTTCTCCTACACTATAAGCTATTTAGTATATAACCCAAACTCAAGAATAAGCCATCCAAAATTTCCAGCAACCTTTTCACCCCATAGTATCCTACCACTTTGAAAAAAAAAAAAAAAACTGGTAGCCGTGGTAAACAAAGGATGAAAGCATTGTCCAGGATCACATAAAGCATCTATAAGTGGCTTTAAAGTCAGCCTTCCAATTTGTTTCCAAAATTGATCATCTAAACCTTGGCACCTAACCCTAACCCTAACACCATAAGTAATACCTGTTTCCAAAATTGATCTAAATCCCTCCCTCTTCTCTGCCAGCAATGAATATTAAGGGAGGCTTTCTGCATTGCATGGACTCGAGAGCATTACAGGTATGCCGTATTATTTTCATCTTTATTTATTTATTTAATTTTTATTTATTTGCAAAATGCCAAGGTTTGATTTCCATTGTTGTGTTGGTTTTTCGGTGAGGGAGGAGGGGTGTGCTGGTTTTTCGGGGTGGGAGAGGAGGGGTGTGCTCTCAAAGTGTTCATAAAATTGTTTCGAGTGATAGGAGGGCTAGCCTGGGTGTAAGATGAGGCTGCGTCAGGAGGGGCTGGGGAAAAAAACAAAACTCAAAACGAAGCTTGGGAGAGCAAGTTATGGATTAGGTTAGGATTTGAATAACAACTTAGTTCAAAAATGTTAAATTTTAGGTATGTGGGGCAAAATCGTCCATTACTTTTTTCTTTTTTTGATTTTTTGATAACCGGGTGTCCGGCTAGCTTACACGCACCTCTACTAATCCATTTAGGTTGGGTTGTCCACTAAAGCAGGCACACACGTTCCCCTCGTGCATAGAAACTTGCAGTAAAACTGAACTCAAAATGGAGCTTGGGAGAGAAGTTATAGATTAAGTTAGGATTTGAAAATAACTTAGTCAAGAAATGCTAAATTAAAGGAACACCACTTCTCCCCTTTTAAGCTGTCAAACATCAGGATATTTTCTTTGCCTTCCACATAAAATATGACTTTGGAGACACTTTTCCCCTTTTAAGCTTTCAAACATCAGGATTTCACAAACCTTGCCTTATGAGCAAAGAACACACCTTGGATCTTAGCCCAAAATGCCTTTTCCTCCAAGTCTCTAATTAAATCCAGTAATTGGGTTTCACTTCAAACCTCCATATTTTCCAGCCTCCAGCTACACCTCATTTTCCCCACCCTCACTAATGTTAACCTTGTATAGCTAATCAACCAACATACAACAATATAAAATGCTGTGTCATGCTAATCTCCAAAAACCTAAGGTAATCCACTACCATACTTCATCCCATCCACACCAAATGGCAAATGGCATGTCAAAAGCAAAATGCAACTCTAAGGTTGCGTTTTCATTTTTTGGCAACAGCAAAAAAAAAAAAAGAAAAAGAAAAAAAGAAACACATTCATTTGTCTTCCTTTCTTTCTTTTTTTTTTTTTTGTTGAAAAAAACTAAAATCAAGAAAAGATGTTTGGTACACCCAAATGTTTTAAAAACAAATGAAAACAAGAATAAGATGACATGTGTGGTCAGTTTTTGGAGACGGGGAGTTTTAAAAACAAGTCACAACTTGTTTCCAGAACAAGTGAAAAGTGAAAATATATATTTTTTTTCATTTTTTTTTCCCCCATTTTTTGAGAACTGTTAGTGGGAATGAAACATGAAACAAATAAACTATCAAACAAGCTTAAATGTCACCTTTTTCCTTGTATGAAAATATTACAAAACTTTTCCAATGTTTTTTGGCCGTCTTCTTTGAAATATTATTCATTTTAAATGAGTAATGACATTCACACTCCACTTGTAGCTTCTGAATACACTTGCTCCTAAATAACCACACCATGCATCATTGTCCACACATCTGCAAGCCTCAATGAGAACAACATCAATCCAAAACCAGTCCCATTATTAGTCTTTTCAAGCTTCTTTGACTTAAAACTTCAAACATAACTCGAGTCCCTTGGAAAAATCATTGCCCAAAAAATATGGAATTGTATTATTAACTTTAAGATAGACATTGAGAAGCTTCTCTTTCCCACTTTATTAACTTCTCCTAGACTTTACCTTTAAATCATCCGTATTAAATAATTGATAACAGTACCTCCAATAAGGCCTCATATAACAATCTATTTTCTTTTTAAAGGTTAATTACACATACACTCCATCAACTATAAAACCGTGCATTTGGACCTCCTCAACTGCAACATTGTATCAATTCCACCCTCCAAAGGGGGTTATTTGGACCCTTTTTTTTATAGTTGAAACATTGTATCAGCTTCACCCCTCCGAAAGAGGACATTTATCTGATTTTTTTTAATAGTTGAGGGATTCAAATATACGATTTTATAGTTGAGGTGGGTGAAGTGATACTAAGTGACAGTAATTAACCCAAAAAAATAAAAATAAAAAGAACACTGGCTGGATAGTCACCCCTCACCAGGAGCATGATAAATAGCACAATATGTAACAAAACATTCATACCTTAGATAATATGGGAAACTGTCAAATGAAACTTCCATGTTTTTTCCATCAAGAATCCCCATATAAATGTCTTCTTTCAATACTGCACGCCTCAGAGATATACCTGATGCTGATGCTGGCAGTGAATCCCTGGTCCACTCACTTCTTTCTTCAAATACCTGTATACAGATACTTTTGCTCAATTACAGGTCATAACTAGCTGATGGAGAGCTAATACCAGACATAAAGGCCTTAGCAAAAAATTCATCACATAAAAAATAAAAATAAAAATTACATTCCCAGCCGCTATACTAGAGTCTGGGTTGGCATCAAGAGAAAGGATCTTGCTAGTCTCTCCAATGTCACCAGCTTTATCACTCCCAATATTTGTTTCCGAATTGGCGTCCAGACCATCAAGATCAATCTCCATACTGTCGTGAACAATATGATGAGGGGGCATCTTAGTCCCTTGATGTGTTTTACCACTGGCCTGAGCAGTAGGCTTCAAACGCGACAAGTCTTGCCGCAGGCTTGAAAGAGATGCCAAAATTGAAGCCCCCGTCATAATTGAAGGATCCTCTACCCTCCTTTCGATATGTAATAATCTACCTACAGTAGTCTGAACCTCTGCACCACCAGCTGATGAGGGGGTCTTGATAACAATATCAGTCACTAGTAGCTGAAAAATCTATATAGAGTAAAATTAAGGAAAATTGTCACATTGATGAATTCACACACACACACACACACACACACACTACACAATCCAACAAGGAAAAGGTATTAAAGAATATTGAGAACCCATGAGCAAAACTTTAATATTGATCAAAGAGCCGCACTGAAATGAAATAGATGGATACATAAGCATGGTTCGCCAAACGACCAAAAACCACCTCATCACCAGAATTGACGACACAGATGTTACCCCTCTTAATAATCTTCCCATTTACTTGCACAGATCCCTTCATCCCCCTGCTTTCGAGCATAGCAACAAAAGTGTCTGCGTACTGATCATTTCCATTTCCACAAACCATGAGTACATAGCCAAGTAACACGCCATGTATTTGCAAAATAAATATTGAATTAATCCTCATGGATATGAGTTTAATCAAAGAAATACCTTTGCCTGCTTGATCACACACAAATTTGCACTAACGGTCTGGTCCTTCAATACAAGATCATTGAATCTGCTTGAACCGATTAAAAATTTTGATGTGCAAATTGGAACATTCGAATTCTGCAGTAAACAATATAAACCCGTTTATGTGTACATAAAACAACGAGAACTCAAAAAATGTGGCTTCATCTAGTGTAGAAAACCCAATTGTGGTCACCAAAAGAACACAATTTTTTAAATCTCATCAGGAGAAAGCTTTAAACCTGTGCGTACTGCGACAAAAGCCTGCACCATGGGGTTGTAGAATCAAAACTCGGCCTCTTCTTCTGATGAGCACTCCGTGAAGATAAAGAAATCTTCGGTTTATCCGCCACAATCGGCCAAGACCCTCCAAGACGCAACCAAAAACAATATATTTCAGTCTCTTAAATTCATATAACACATCAACTATGTTTGGGAAATCACATTTACACCATGTTTGAAAATCTAAGATAAAGAACTCTTTGGTTTATCCACCTTAAATGCTTTTATATTTCTTTAGCATCTACAAGGATAATTTTCATAGGATACAAAAAATTAATAATAATCCAATTTCAATTTTTCAAGAAGTGGATTGTAACTTAATTTTTGATTCAAGACGAAGAAAATCAATTTCTTTTTATTTTCCCTTAAAATCACTCAAACCAAACGGTCTATTATCACTTCTACACAGAAATAAACATACATGGAAAAGAACCAGAAAGAATCGACTAACCTTGAGCAACCGCTTGAGTTGAATCCACTTTCCCGGAACTCGGAGCTTCTCCGCCACCACCTCCGGCGGTCGGAGGATCAACAGAGCCACGTTCCGGTGGAATTACCACCGGAGTGGTGCACAATTGCTTGGAATTCTCAGCCGGAGTCGATTTATCTGATGCAAAGCCATTGTCAACCTGAAATTCAAGCAAATCAATGGTCAAAAAACGCGACAATTACCAAGAAAATGAAAAAAGGAATCAAGATCAAAGGGCGAGATTGGATTGACGAAGAGACCTTTTGTTGTTTTGGCCGCGGAGGCTTGTCTTCCGGCGACGGCGACGACCGCTTGGTGTTGTTTTCGTTGAGAGATCCACTTCTTCTTGTGGAAACCATGGCCTTGCTCGTTCGTCCTCTCCCCTTCGAAACCAGTTAGAGAGAGAGAGAGAGAGAGAGAGAGAGAGAGAGAGATGACACTCACTAGTAAAGAGAAATGCTACGTCTCAAGGAAGTTCTGGAAAAGTTTCCAGACACACGTCAACATATATATACCTTCATCAATGCCCATTAATTAAAAGAAACGGTTATGAATCCCAAATAATTACCATTAATTAATAGAAACGGTTATGAATCCCAAATAATTTATCAGCAATGCTAGTACTATGAAAATTTTTTCATAAAATAATTATGGAAGTTTTGTATTTCTTGAATGAGGAGGGATGGAAATCCCCTCCAATCACCACCTCCATCACCCCCACACACATGTGGTAGGTGGTGATTGGCGGGCAAGAGAAACAAAAAAAAGAAAAAGAAAAAGAAAATTCAATCAATGAGAAAGAGAGGGAGTCAAAGGGGTGAGAAAAAAAAGGGTCTTAGACATTTTTTTTCTTGAATTATATTTAGAATAAAATATCACACACTAATTAAGGTAATTCAAAGATCATAAATCTTTCATGATCATTTTCATGAAAAATTTTTCATATTCCCTAACTTTTCTCATAATTTATTAAATGATTTATTAAATCTCTTATATAGATGTGAAATCTATATAAATAAATATATGTGTAAATTTCACATTCATGTGAAATGTTTGATAAAATATTTGATTCGTGAGAGGTTTGGTAAAATATTTTATAGATTATTTGGAGTTCCTAACATTACTCTTAATTAATTATGTAGACCCCATACAATATAATAGAATATTTGATAAATTAAAATTTAATATTTATCAAATATATTATTAGAAATAATTTTTAAGGTGATAAATTTAATTGTCTTAAATATTTTTTTATTTAAGTAAGTCTATGTATATAAAAACTAAATACATAATTGGAATATAATCCTCTCGCAAGGGTGATACTTACATGTAGGGGACTCATCCCTTGTGAGGGGGTTTTGTGTTCCTAATATGTTTTTGAACATCTTAGAACATTTCCAATTCATGTAGGACCCACTTCTTGTAAGAGAATTATATCTCGTTATGTTTTTTCTAACATTACTGTTTTCGTATACCTTAGAGCATGTCCAACCCACGCTGTTTTTTCTAACATTACTGTTTTCGTATACCTTAGAGCATGTCCAACCCACGCTCTTAATTAGAGGATGAAAATACATTTTTTTATTCAAAATTAAGTATAGAGTTTGCTATTATTCATTCAAACCACATTTTCTTCTTTAAAAATTTCACTCCAAAATATTTTCATCAAAAAATAAATAATTTTTGTTCATTAATAAAATTATATTATATTCATTTTAAAGGTATGATTTAACCCTTTCTAATGATACCAATTTTATAACAATTTAAATTTACATATTAAAAATTATTTGTAATATAATCAAAAATATAAAATGAATAGTGTTAGAGATTGTCTTATATTTTTTATCCTCGTTCCAAATATGGACAATCAACCCATCATTCTCTCAAATAGAGATGGATTTAGAGGATAGGTTGGAGATGCTCACTGCAAGACAAACAATCGCTTAGTTTGCTTTTAAAATTTTAAAAACAAATTTTGAGTTTTGATCTTTTTAGGACACTCATGTCATAAGTCTATTTCTAATTTTTTTGGGCCACTAGGTCCAACTTCTAATCTCTATGGACTAAAAAGACGCAATTTATCCAAAAACATAACTATACGTTGAAATCAACCTATCTGTCTATGTTTTGAAATCACCTTAATTCTTGAAATCACACAATTTGTGTATATATTAAAATTCATTAAGCCTATTTTCCTACCTATTAAAATTCACCAAACAACCTAACATAAGGTCTCGCCGGAATCATCATCATCATTGATTGCCTCGAGCTTGATGTGGTAGGTTATGGCATCATTCGAATGAATGAGTTTTCTGAGTGTCTTGTTGTAGTAAGTTATGCCCTTACTCCTAGAAAGAGACGCTTCCACCACCCTCACCAACCGAAGATTGGCCTTTTCTTTTTTGTTATGTTCCTTCAAAGCAAACTCTGCAAGGATGTTTGTAAGCATCCTTGATGTCCGACGAACCAAAAGTTCAAAAAGTATAGCAAGAAAGATCAAATGGGTCGTCATCGTCATCCCTTGACAATGTCATCATCATTCTAGCATTATATGAAACAAAGCCATCCTGCCGTTGCTGTTGCAGTCGCACCGTAACCGCAACATCGCAACTGAAAGGAGAAAGAGGAGGAGTTGGTGATTTTGATTAAGGCAGAGGCTGACAACAACCCTAACCCTAATTGAGGTTTGCAACATTGATACACGATGGTGTTAGCCCCATCGCTAAGAACAATCCAGAGTGCTATCCAAACAACGAGAAACTATTATCCAAAGAAACAAAGACGGATAAATAAACAAGCAACACATAACTAGGCTTTCTATCAAAATTTATAGGGTTAATAACAAATAAAATAAAAATAATTAAAGTCAGGTGTACATAAAATGTCTAAAATTTTTATAAATTTAATAATTGAACTTTTTTTTGAATTTTACTTGACAAAAATAGACAAATTATTTAGATTAAAAATAAATCAAAAAATTATATTTTAAATTTAAAAATTAAAAACTCAAGACTTGTTTTGTTAGAATGGTCAAATCTTAAGGTTTTTTTATTTTTTTATTTTCTCAAATTTATAAGATATATAGAGTTTTTCAAAAATGTCAATTATACTGCCCAAATTGTATACGAAGTTACTGGGTCATGATTGTTAATTTTTTGACACACGAACATATATACTCCACGAGCCAGTATCATAAATATTAAATGGGTTTAGTATTTATGTCACCACCTAATTTTAGGGGTTTAAAGTTAAAATCGCAATTTATTAATTTATAGTCGTAGTAAATTAAATTGCGTAAGCGGAAACAAAATTAATTAAACAAGAAATTATTTCATTTTACTATTTTAATAAGAGAAAATATATTTATAGGACTTTTATTATTTTATTATTCAGTGACCGGCCCCGAGTAGAACAAAAGAGAGCAAAAATATAAAAAAAAAAGAGAAGAAGAAAGATAAAAAAAAAGTGGTTCAACATCAACTCACGTGTGCGTTCCATTTGGTGAGATTCTGAGTTTCTCCTACATCTCGTCACCTGAAAGGATAACAACTATAAGCATACAGCAGAGTGAGAAATATTATGCCAAGCGTACAGAGAATACAAAATAACCATGGATAGTTAGTTAAGCCAAAACATTTACATAACTCAATTTGGTAAATAAATAATTTAAGTGACAAAAATTGAAATACAGAAATTATGTAAATAACTAACCATAATCACGGTACAGAACAGAACAAAGCATAAGTCACAGAAGTGACAATCAGAACAGAGGTCAATGGATCCGTGACAAACAGAGGACCACAAAGTGGCTAAATAGAGGCTAATAGTTATTTAAGTCCCCCAAAGCGTGAGACTTACAAAACATAATTGTTTATAAGGTTATAGTCAAATATTCTTTAAAATTTAAATAAACATATCCATGGGTTTCATTTAAACAAATAGAATTTAGAAATTAATCCACGTAACTGAAATATTTCTAAAATATAACTTGAATTAATATAACTTATAAAATATAATTTGTATAAAATAAATTATGATAAGTCAAAACATATATAAAATATATTATGGTAACTCAAGATATAATATAATTCATCTTAAGATTGAATCTTACTATTCTTCCTATTTTCTTGTCTTTTCGAAACTGCTTTTCCGCTTTTTGGTCGCTCTTTATTTCAGTCTCCTATATTTTTCTCATTCCTTTTTCTCTGACGCAGTCCCCCGGCAATTAAGCCTCCGTTTGGGAAGTGGGTTGGCTTTTTGGCTTTTTGGCTTTTTTGGCTATTTTAGCCTGGGCTAAAAAGCTTGGTTTGGGAAGGGCTTTTTGGCTTTTTGGCTTTTTGGCTTTTTTTTGTGAGAGAAGAGTGTAATGATTATGGGTTGGATGTGATGTTTTGTTTGTTGTGGCTAAAATAGCCTGTTTTGTTTTTTTGTGGCTATTTTAGCCCCAACCCACTTGCCAAACACCACCTAAGTATCTCTCCTAAAAGATTATAATCTATTAATTAATGCCGAAAACTAATTGGCCTTATCTCATATGGGCTTATTAATATTATTATTTATTTACTATCTTTAATTCTAATTTAATTCAATTAGCATTATAATTTTATATTTGTATTAATTTAGCCTCAAATAATAATATCTAATTAATCTCATATTTAATAACCCAATGCCAAATTAGATTTATATATTTATTTATTTAATAATATATCATCACATAAAATCATAATTATATTTAACTATAAATATTTATGTGGTATTTAATTCGTTTAATTATATTTATACATGCTAATCTTTTCACATTAATTAGTGATTAACTTAGCCTTAAATAAATTTCCGCATCACATATTTGATAACCATAATGACAAATTAATTTACATAACACGTATAGCTTATTTATTTTATTACTTCCATTATTATTATTTTTATTATTATTATTAAATTTTACTTTATCGGATACAATCACAAAATTAATTCTTTTATTTTATTATTATAGATTATTATTATTTTTTGACGTGTACAAGTCCACAAAGGCCATGAATCATTATAGACAACCCAAGCCCATCACTTGGAGCCCAATACATAACTCAGCTGGTGGAATTCAGACACATGGCAGGTGAAGGACGAGCCACATCAGCAGACAAAGATCTGCAAAGTTATTGCCACTGCACATCACCATTAATGCAGCCCATCACAGCATTTATTACGACAACACCTCCCCGTCAGAACATGACCCCCTTACCCTGAACAAGGTAAGCTACAGCATAGACTTTCGGCGAGGAGGGCAGGTGGGAAGGGACAGTGAAATGATTACCAAAGGATATAAGCAAACGTTGAAGACAAGAAGAAGGTTAAGCTTTTTATCTCTAATCTTTCCCTCTATACTCTACTTCTCTTCCTAACTTGCTCGTCGGAGGGTTTCCTGGGGGACTACCCCGTTCATCGTGGAACTTGTTTGCAGGTTATCCGGTGGACTTGATCATTTGGACTTGGGCTTGAGGAGCTTGGACCAGTTCGCTCCACTCACTGGGATAAACTTTATCATCAGTTGGCGCGGTCTGTGGAAACGCTTTGCTCCTCGCGCCAGTTGTGTTCACTATCGCCGGAGACCCCGTTCTAACAACCTTTTCCTCCTACCCGTCAAAGTGTATGGTCACGACTAGATCCATGGCTTCTCACAATAATGCTGCCGACCATCAGGCCGACCCCCCCAATCCAAACAACCCACTGCAGTATTTTATCGAGCTTACCAAAAGCATTAACTGTATGGCCGAGCAAAACCAGACCCTGATAAATGTTTTACTCCAAAGAAACCTTTCGATGCCTCCTCCACCACCTCCAGATATTCCGCCCAACCAAGAAAGAGCCCCGAGCCATACCGCTCCGCAACCCCATCCACCTAACTTGGAAGGTTTGCAACCTCCTCACCCACATATAAATCCACCACCACCACCCTCACCCTCGTCAGTCGTAGCACCAGTCCCTGAAGGGAAAGCCAGCAACGTCCAGCCTCCATTGACTGACCATGGTGACCACGTTCTCCTCTGGGACGCTAAACTCTGAGCAATGAAGCTCCAACTCTAAGGGGTCATGCAGAACATTCAGCATAAACCCTCTACCACGGCAAATTCACCATTTGTTGCCTCCATCCGGGACAAACCTCTGCCCGCCAAGTTCAAGATGCCCACCATTGACTCTTTTGACGGTACGACGGACCCAGTCGACCATTTGGAGACCTACCGCACCCTCATGATCCTCCATGCCTTCCCTGATGAGATCATGTGTCGAGCTTTCCCCGTGACACTGAAGGGGTCAGCTCGACTGTGGTTCAGCCAGTTACCAGCAGACTCTGTCTCCACTTTCCAGCACCTCGCGACTCCTTCCTCAGCTATTTCATTGGAGCCCGGCGCCAACGCCGCCCGGCAACCCAACTCCTCAACATCCGTCAGACCGAGGGGAGTCGCTGCGCAGTTTTTTTACCCGTTTCAACACCGAAGCCCTGCAAGTAACGGAAAACGATGACAGGGTCATCCTCACGGCCTTCATGGTTGGGCTACGATCGTCCGATTTCCTCTTCTCTCTCTCCAAAAACCCCCCGACCATCATGGCGGCCTTACTCTCCAAAGCCCAAGAATACATGAATAACGAAGATTCACTAGCCGCCCGACAGGATTCCATGGCTAAAAACCCGACCCCCAGAGAAAAGAGAAAAGACTCAGAACTTAGAAATACCCAGTATAATAGCCAAACACCCCACTATATAGACTGACCCCCCTGCGCTGACCGGTCGGCACCAGCCTGACCTCCCAGTTGGTTCGAGCGGTACACCCCCCTTAATTCTCCTATGGAACAAGTCCTCAACCAGATCCAACGGGACTACCCCCTCAAATGGCCCCTACCTTCACGGACTCCTTCCAATCGAAAAGACCAGTCCAAATATTGTCATTTCCACCAGGACCACGGCCATAACACTGATGACTGCATCAACCTCAAAGATCAGGTCGAGACCTTAATACGTCAAGGGCGTCTCAGCCGGTTCACCGACACCCTTCCACAGCAGAGGCAAAGAACCGAGCCCCTCAGAAACAACCATCGGTGCACCCCACCCTGGCAGCCAGCCCAACCTAACCAAGGCCATGATCGCCCTCCACAACAGCCTCGGCCGCCAGGCAATCCCCCTCCGCCAGTCGGTGAAATCCGAGTCATTTCAGGTGGCCTTGCTTGTGGGGGACCATCTCGCTCGGCTCAGAGGGTAGAACTCAGAAAGATTAAGCAAGGCTCAGACAAAGCGGTTGCCACGGTAGACCGACCCTCCAAACAACCAAAGCAGTGGACAGAGCCCATCACCTTCACGGACGCCGATTGTACTGGCATCCGTTATCCTCATGATGACCCTCTCATCATTTCTGCCCTCATCTCCAATTATTAGGTCAGACGGGTTCTCATCAACAACGGCAGTTCTTCAGACATCATATTTCTCAGCTGCTTCCGCCAGCTCAAAATTGAGGAGGAAAGTCTGTCTCCCCTCCAAACCCCTTTGGTCGGTTTCACTGGCGACCGGGTGACCTCTATCGGCTCCATCGATCTCCCCATCGCCATTGGCTACTACTAAGTTGCTCACCTTCCTTGTGGTCGATTGTCCCTCCACCTACAACAATATCCTGGGTCGCACCGCCCTCAACGCTTTCCAAGCTATGACTTTAACCTACCACCTCGCCATAAAGTTTCCTACCGACTAGGGCGTCGGGACAGTACGAAGAGAGCAGACCATAGCCAGGGAATGTTATGTCGCCTCACTCAAGGAAGTCAAGCTGAAGGAGGCCATGATCATTGAAGGACTTGACGCCCGAGATGGGGACGAGCTGGTCAGAGGCGAACCGGTGGAGGAGCTCGTTAAGATTTCCATCGATCCCACCAACCCAATGAAAATTGCCAAGATCGGCAACCAACTATCCCCCCAAGCTAAGGCCGACCTTACTGCCCTTCTGACCGAGCACAATGATGTATTCGCTTGGACTCATTTAGATATGCTAGGCATTGACCATTCTTTCATAACTCATCGCCTCAGTATTGAACCTCATTTCCGACCTTACCGCCAGAAGCAGCGCATCTTTCATTTGGAGCGCAATACTCTCATAGCCGCAGAGGTTGACAAGCTCCTTGAGGCCCAATTCATCAAAAACATCGACTACTCTAAATGGTTGTCAAACGTGGTCCTAGTCCGCAAGAATAATGACAAATGGCGACTTTATGTCGATTGCTCTGACCTGAACCGAGCTTGCCCCAAAGACAGCTATCCTCTTCCCCGCATAGATCTGCTGGTCGATGCCACGGCCGGCCATCAAATGCTCAGTTTCATGGATGCTTTCTCTGGTTACAACCAAATCCTGATGCACCCGTCCGATGGGGAACATACATCCTTCATCACCGACCGAGGTACTTACCATTACCGGGTAATGCCATTCGGATTGAAGAACGCTGGGGCCACCTACCAACGGTTGGTCAATGCCGTCTTTCAACACCAGATAGGTCGGAATATGGAAGTATATGTCGACAACATGCTAGTTAAGAGCAAACTCTCCACTGATCATCTGACCGACCTGCGGGAGACCTTCGCCACCCTATGTAAGTACCAAATGAAGCTCAACCCAGAGAAGTGCGCCTTCGGCGTAGGATCTGGGAAGTTTCTGGGTTTTATGGTCAGTCAGCGGGGCATTGAAGCTAACCCTGAAAATATCAAGGCCTTGGTCGAGATGCAGTCAACCAGAACGGTTAAGGAGGTCCAAAGACTCACTGGCCGAGTTGCAGGCCTCAACCGCTTCATTTCCTGCGCAACAGACAAGTGCCTACCGTTCTTCAAAGTTCTTCGGCAAACTTTTGAATGGACGGCTGAATCCAAAGAGACTTTTCAACAGTTGAAACAGTGCATGGCTAACCCTCCCCTCCTTTCACAGGCAATCACAGGCGAGCCCCCCTTCCTCTACTTAGCCGTATTAAGCACCGCTGTCAGTGCAGCACTTATCAGGGAAGACGACTCTGTCCAACGACCGGTCTACTACATCAGTCGGGCCCTCAGGGAAGCGGAGCAGAACTACCCACTGTTAGAAAAATTGTCCTTGGCCTTGGTCACCGCCTCCAGACAACTCCATCCTTACTTCCAAGCCCATTCCATAGTGGTCCTCACCGACCAACCCTTGAAGAAGGTCATGCAGCAACCAGAACTTTCCGGCAGACTCATGCAGTGGTCAGTGGAACTCAGCCAGTTTGACATCTCTTACCAGCCTCGAACAGCAATTAAGGGACAGGCTATCGCCGACTTTATCTTGAAATTCACTAATCCTACCCCAACCACTGCCTCTTCACCCTCACCAGCTCCCATCGAGCCAGAAGACCCTCACTCTTGGACTCTCAACGTCGATGGATCATCCCGCAGGCAAGGTAGTGGGGTTGGCCTCATCCTCACCGCCCCTGAGGGTGATTATTTCAAATGTGCACTCCGTTTCTTGTTTGAGGCTAGTAACAATGAGGCCGAATATGAGGCACTGATAGCAGCCCTTCGCCTAGCTAGGGACATTGGTGTTAGCCACATCCGAGTGCTCAGCGACTCCCAGCACATCGTCGGACAGATCACGAGAGAATTCGATGCCAAGGAGGACACAATACGGGCTTACAGGGATCTTGCACTTCCCCTTGTTCGCCTCTTCAATACCTTCCACATCAAGCACATTCCTCGGGCGGAGAACTCTAAGGCAGATGAGATGGCCCAGTTGGCTTCCGCAGACCAGTCCGACCTTAGCAGTGGTGTCCGCCTCGAATACCTATCCCACCCCTCCATTTCTCCCGACCAGCATGAAATACAATTCCTCCAAAATCCCTTGGGCGTCGGACATCTTTCTATTTCTGACAACGGGGGAACTTCTGGACGACCAACAGCAAGTCGCCAAAGTCAGGGCCCGGTTGTCCAATTACATCCTCGTCAGCGACATTTTGTACAAACGTGGCTTCTCACGCCCTTATCTGCGGTGCCTCAATCCGACTCAAGCAACTTATATGATGCAAGAAATTCATGAGGGTATCTGTGGCAATCACTCGGGCAGCAGGTCCCTGGCCCACAAGATACTTTGCACTCTATATTTTTGGCCTACTCTCAACCAAGATGCGGCTGACTTCGTGCTCAAATGTGATAAGTGTCAGCGTTTTGCCAGTATCCCCCGTACCCCTCTTACTGCATTGATCACACTTTGCAGCCCCTACCCATTCCCCAAGTGGGGGATTGACCTAGTTGGCCCCTTACCCACCGGCCGAGGCCAGACCAAATTTGCCATTGTCGCCATTGATTATTTTACTAAGTGGGTAGAGGCAGAACCCCTTGCCACCATTACTGAGCGGAACACAACCAAGTTCATCTAGCAGTCGATCGTTTGCAGATTTAGCATTCCCCAGGCCATTGTTTCCGATAACGACAAACAATTCGACAACGCCAAGCACAGGAAGTTCTGTGCGGACCTCCAAATTCAACCATGTTTTTCTTCCCCCGAACATCCCCAAGCCAATGGCCAAGTTGAGGTCACCAACCGTTCTCTTCTGAAGATCATCAAAACCAAGCTAGAAGCTACCAAAGGGCTTTAGGCTGATGAACTACCAAATGTACTTTGGGCTTATCGAACTACAGCGTGGACTCCCACTGGGGAAATTCCTTTTCGCTTAACATACGGCGCTGAGGCTGTTATTCCAGTAGAAGTCGGCCTGCCTACCCCTAGAGTTTTACATCCGGATCCAACACTAACGGAAGAGCTCCGTCGGGCAGACCTGGACCTAATTGAAGAACTCAGAGAAACCACTGCTGTCAGACTGGCCTCATACCAACAGAAAATGAGAACACACTACAACCGCAAAGTCCAACCAAGGGAGTTCGCTGTAGGGGACCTTGTCATGAGAGAAGCAACCCTTGCCACCAAAAATCCGACTGAGGGTAAACTGGCACCCAAATGGAAGGGACCTTACGCTGTGAAGGCCCGACCACATCCGGCCACTTACCGACTTCAGGACATGGAAGGTCGAGATCTCCCCCACCCCAGGAACGCTGAACACCTGAAACGCTACTTTCAATAAGTTCCTATTGTTGTATTGCTCAGTTGTTGTATTTTCTTTTTGTTTTGTTACATAATGTAAACTTGTATCGACTGGATTACACTGATCATGACAACAATTCTATACCTTGGCTATCTATGTGTTGTCTCAATAACATTCTCATTTGCAGCACTTATTACAAGTCTCAGCCAGACCGAGCGTCACACCATAAGCCTCGGCCAGTCCGACCGTCAATAGCCTCAGCCAGACTGAGCACTAAAAAAGCCTCAGCCAGATTGAGCACTAAAAGTCTCAGCCAGACTGAGCACCAAAAGTCTCAGCCAGACTGAGCACAATAAAGCCTCAGCCAGACTGAGCTCTAAAAGCCTCAGCCAGACTGAGCACCAAAAGCCTCAGCCAGACTGAGCACAATAAAGCCTCAGCCAGTCTGAGCACCAAAAGCTTCAGCCAGACTGAGCACTAAAAGCCTCAGCCAGACTGAGCACCAAAAGCCTCAGCCAGACTGAGCATTAAAAGCCTCAGCCAGACTGACTGAGCACTAAAAAGCCTCGGCCAGACCGAGCACTAATAGCCTCTTCCAGACCGAACATGAAGCACTCAGCTTACCTGACAAGTCTTAGCCAGACTGAGCGCCACAGTTTCAGGGTCAGACTCAGTTACCTACAATGTCTTGCCCCAAATGAGCACGTATGCAGGACTCGGTCAAGTCCACCCATGCAAATTCCAGCTCCAAATCTCTACACCACTCTTCGCTCAGTCGAATTCCAAAGCCGTTCTTACAAAAGTCAGGTTATTCTTTTCTCAATCAAACTCACAAACCAGGCCTCACCCCGTAAACCACTAACCTACTTGAGCAGTGTGGCAAATGCAAACTTGTAATTTTACTACATTTTAAATTTCACTCTATATTGTTACCAGTTCAATTTCACTCTGCATTGAGGAGTTTCTAACTTTACTCTGTATTGAGTTTTTATTACAAGTTCAACTTCACTCTGCATTGTTACCAGTTCAATTTCACTCTGCATTGAGGAGTTCCTAACTTTACTCTGCATTGAGTTTTTATTACAAGTTCACCTTCGCTCTGCATTGAGTTTTTATTACAAGTTCAACTTCACTCTGCATTGTTACCAGTTCAATTTCACTCTGCATTGAGGAGTTCCTAACTTTACTCTGCACTCAGTTTTTATTACGATTTCAATCCCACTCTGCCTTGAGGAATTCCTAAATTCAGTTTTTATCACAAGTCTATCACAAGTTTTATCACCAGTTTTCATCCATTTCAGACGCACAAGCAAAAACAGTGAAATGCAAAACACAACTGAAATTTTATTTATCCACAACATTGTATAAAAGTTCATTATAGCAATTCAAAAAAAAAAAAAAAACAACAACAAAAACAATGTCTGTGCATAGTCTTCATCTTCTTCCCCAGTTACTCCTCTTCACTGGAGATGAGATCCTCTTCTTTAATACCCTCATCCAGGGGGGTTTGGGCCACATCATCCTCACCAATTGTTACACTACTGAGGTCTAAGTCTGGGAACAGTTCTTCAGCTCTACGCTTGAACATCTTCCAGCCACTGTCCCAGAACTCAGCCATTTCGTGTTTATAGAAATCTGACTGCTGGAAGCTCTCAATAACTTCTGCTTCAGTTCTGCGTCCAGCGGTTGTCCTCGATGGGCCCGCCCTCCCCGATTCTTGCCTAGCCAAGCTGCTGGCGACCGCGACATCAACTGCCATCTTAAATTCAGCAGACCCTTTGAATTGCTGTACCGTGACGACGCACAGATCGGGGTAGGCCACCCTCTTAGAGGCTGCCTTCGCCCTCTCTTCGTCCAGCTCTTTCTGCAGGGTCGCCCTTTTAGACGCAGCCTTAGCCCTCTCCTCCTCCAACTCCTTTTTCAGGCTCTCCTTTTCCGCCGTCGCCTTGGCTCTCTTTGCTTCCAACTCCTTCTGAAGGCCCCTCATCTCTTCCACTGCCTTAGCCCACTCGCCCTCCAGCTCCTTCTGCAGATCGCCAACCTTCACATCTACCTCATCTTTTTGCCTGACCAGCTCTTCATTACTGCCCAAAAAATCATTGCCCAAAAAATATGGAATTGTATTATTAACTTCAAGATAGACATTGAGAAGCTTCTCTTTCCCACTTTATTAACTTCTCCTAGACTTTACCTTTAAATCATCCGTATTAAATAATTGATAACAGTACCTCCAATAAGGCCTCATATAACAATCTATTTTCTTTTTAAAGGTTAATTACACATACACTCCATCAACTATAAAACCATGCATTTGGACCTCCTCAACTGCAACATTGTATCAATTCCACCCTCCAAAGGGGGTTATTTGGACCCTTTTTTTTTATAGTTGAAACATTGTATCAGCTTCACCCCTCCGAAAGAGGACATTTATCTGATTTTTTTTTAGTAGTTGAGGGATTCAAATATACGATTTTATAGTTGAGGTGGGTGAAGTGATACTAAGTGACAGTAATTAACCCAAAAAAATAAAAATAAAAAGAACACTGGCTGGATAGTCACCCCTCACCAGGAGCATGATAAATAGCACAATATATAACAAAACATCCATACCTTAGATAATATGGGAAACTGTCAAATGAAACTTCCATGTTTTTTCCATCAAGAATCCCCATATAAATGTCTTCTTTCAATACTGCACGCCTCAGAGATATACCTGATGCTGATGCTGGCAGTGAATCCCTGGTCCACTCACTTCTTTCTTCAAATACCTATATACAGATACTTTTGCTCAATTACAGGTCATAACTAGCTGATGGAGAGCTAATACCAGACATAAAGGCCTTAGCAAAAAATTCATCACATAAAAAATAAAAATAAAAATAAAAATTACATTCCCAGCCGCTATACTAGAGTCTGGGTTGGCATCAAGAGAAAGGATCTTGCTAGTCTCTCCAATGTCACCAGCTTTATCACTCCCAATATTTGTTTCCGAATTGGCGTCCAGACCATCAAGATCAATCTCCATACTGTCGTGAACAATATGATGAGGGGGCATCTTAGTCCCTTGATGTGTTTTACCACTGGCCTGAGCAGTAGGCTTCAAACACGACAAGTCTTGCCGCAGGCTTGAAAGAGATGCCAAAATTGAAGCCCCCGTCATAATTGAAGGATCCTCTACCCTCCTTTCGATATGTAATAATCTACCTACAGTAGCCTGAACCTCTGCACCACCAGCTGATGAGGGGGTCTTGATAACAATATCAGTCACTAGTAGCTGAAAAATCTATATAGAGTAAAATTAAGGAAACTTGTCACATTGATGAATTCACACACACACACACACACACACACACACACACACACTACACAATCCAACAAGGAAAAGGTATTAAAGAATATTGAGAACCCATGAGCAAAACTTCAATATTGATCAAAGAGCCGCACTGAAATGAAATAGATGGATACATAAGCATGGTTGGCCAAATGACCAAAAACCACCTCATCACCAGAATTGATGACACAGATGTTACCCCTCTTAATAATCTTCCCATTTACTTGCACAGATCCCTTCATCCCCCTGCTTTCGAGCATAGCAACAAAAGTGTCTGCGTACTGATCATTTCCATTTCCACAAACAATGAGTACATAGCCAAGTAACACGCCATGTATTTGCAAAATAAATATTGAATTAATCCTCATGGATATGAGTTTAATCAAAGAAATACCTTTGCCTGCTTGATCACACACAAATTTGCACTAACGGTCTGGTCCTTCAATACAAGATCATTGAATCTGCTTGAACCGATTAAAAATTTTGATGTGCAAATTGGAACATTCGAATTCTGCAGTAAACAATATAAACCCGTTTATGTGTACATAAAACACCGAGAACTCAAAAAATGTGGCTTCATCTAGTGTAGAAAACCCAATTGTGGTCACCAAAAGAACACAATTTTTTAAATCTCATCAGGAGAAAGCTTTAAACCTGTGCGTACTGCGACAAAAGCCTGCACCATGGGGTTGTAGAATCAAAACTCGGCCTCTTCTTCTGATGAGCACTCCGTGAAGATAAAGAAATCTTCGGTTTATCCGCCACAATTGGCCAAGACCCTCCAAGACGCAACCAAAAACAATATACTTCAGTCTCTTAAATTCATATAAGACATCAACTATGTTTGGGAAATCACATTTACACCATGTTTGAAAATCTAAGATAAAGAACTCTTTGGTTTATCCACCTTAAATGCTTTTATATTTCTTTAGTATCTACAAGGATAATTTTCATAGGATACAAAAAAATTAATAATAATCCAATTTCAATTTTTCAAAAAGTGGATTGTAAATAAATATAGATGTGAAATCTATATAAATAAATATATGTGCGGATTTCACATTCATGTGAAATGTTTGATAAAATATTTGATCCGTGAGAGGTTTGGTAAAATATTTTGTAGATTATTTGGAGTTCCTAACATTACTCTTAATTAATTATGTAGATCCCATACAATATAATAGAATATTTGATAAATTAAAATTTAATATTTATCAAATATATTATTAGAAATAATTTTTAAGGTGATAAATTTAATTGTTTTAAATATTTTTTTATTTAAGTAAGTCTATGTATATAAAAACTAAATACATAATGGAATATAATTCTCTCATAAGGGTGATACTTATGTATAGGGGACTCATCCCTTGTGAGGGGGTTTTGTGTTCCTAATATGTTTTTGTATATCTTAGAACATTTCCAATTCATGTAGGACCCATTTCTTGTAAGAGGATTATATCTCGTTATGTTTTTTCTAACATTACTGTTTTCGTATACCTTAGAGCATGTCCAACCCAGGCTCTTAATTAGAGGATGAAAATATATTTTTTTATTCAAAATTAAGTATAGAGTATGCTATTATTCATTCAAGCCACATTTTCTTCTTTAAAAATTTCACTCCAAAATATTTTCATCAAAAAATAAATAATTTTTGCTCATTAATAAAATTATATTATATTCATTTTAAAGGTATGATTTAACCCTTTCTAATGATACCAATTTTATAACAATTTAAATTTACATATTAAAAATTATTTGTAATATAATCAAAAATATAAAATGAATAGTGTTAGAGATTGTCTTATATTTTTCATCCTCGTTTCAAATATGGACAATCAAACCATCATTCTCCCAAATAGAGATGGATTTAGAGGATAGGCTGGAGATGCTCACTGCAAGATGAAACAATCGCTTAGTTTGCTTTTAAAATTTTAAAAACAAATTTTGAGTTTTGTTCTTTTTAGGACACTCCTATCATAAGTCTATTTCTAATTTTTTTGGGCCACTAGGTCCAACTTCTAATCTCTATGGACTAAAAAGACGCAATTTGGCAAAAAACATAACTATGTGTTGAAATCAACCTACATGTCTATGTTTTGAAATTACCTTAATTCTTGAAATCACACAATTTGTGTATATATTGAAATTCATTAAGCCTATTTTCCTACCTATTAAAATTCACCAAACAACCTAACATAAGGTCTGGCCGGAATCATCATCATCATTGATTGCCTCGAGCTTGATGTGGTAGGTTATGGCATCATTCGAATGAATGAGTTTTCTGAGTGTCTTGTTGTAGTAAGTTATGCCCTTACTCCTAGAAAGAGACGCTTCCACCACCCTCACCAACCGAAGATTGGCCTTTTCTTTTTTGTTATGTTCCTTCAAAGCAAACTCTGCAAGGATGTTTGTAAGCATCCTTGATGTCCGACGAACCAAAAGTTCAAAAAGTATAGCTAGAAAGATCAAATGGGTCGTCATCGTCATCCCTTGACAATGTCATCATCATCCCAGCATTATATGAAACAAAGCCATCCTGCTGTTGCAGTTGCACCGCAACCGCAACATCGCGACTGCAAGGAGAAAGAGGAGGAGTTGGTGGTTTTGATCAAGGCAGAGGCTGACAACAACCCCAACCCTAATTGAGGTTTGCAACATTGATACACGATGGTGTTAGCCCCATCGCTAAGAACAATCCAGAGTGCTATCCAAACAACGAGAAACTATTATCCAAAGAAACAAAGACGGATAAATAAACAAGCAACACATAACTAGGCTTTCTATCAAAATTTATAGGGTTAATAACAAATAAAATAAAAATAATTAAAGTCAGGTGTATATAAAATGTCTAAAATTTTTATAAATTTAATAATTGAACTTTTTTTTGAATTTTACTTGACAAAAATAGACAAATTATTTAGATTAAAAATAAATCAAAAAATTATATTTTAAATTTAAAAATTAAAAACTCAAGACTTGTTTTGTTAGAATGGTCAAATCTTAAGGTTTTTTTATTTTTTTATTTTCTCAAATTTATAAGATATATAGAGTTTTTCAAAAATGTCAATTATACTGCCCAAATTGTATACGAAGTTAGTGGGTCATGATTGTTAATTTTTTGACACACGAACATATATATTCCACGAGAGAGTATCATAAATATTAAATGGGTTTGGTTAGTATTTATGTCACCACCTAATTTTAGTGGTTTAAAGTTGAAATCGCAATTTATTAATTTATAGTCGTAGTAAATTAAGCGGAAACAAAATTAATTAAACAAGAAATTATTTCATTTTACTATTTTAATAAGAGAAAATATATTTATAGGACTTTTATTATTTTATTATTCAGTGACCGGCCTCGAGTAGAACAAAAGGGAGCAAAAATATAAAAAAAAAGAAGGAGAAAGATAAAAAAAAAAAAAGTGGTTCAACATCAACCCACGTGTGGGTTCCATTTGGTGAGATTCTGAGTTTCTCCTACATCTCGTCACCTGAAAGGATAACAACTATAAGCATACAGCAGAGTGAGAAATATTATGCCAAGCGTACAGAGAATAGAAAATAACCACGGATAGTTAGTTAAGCCAAAACATTTACATAACTCAATTTGGTAAATAAATAATTTAAGTGACAAAAATTGAAATACATAAATTATGTAAATAACTAACCATAATCACGGTACAGAATAGAACAAAGCATAAGTCACAGAAGTGACAATCAGAACAGAGGTCAATGGATCTGTGACAAACAGAGGACCACAAAGTGGCCAAACAGAGGCTAATAGTTATTTAAGTCCCCCAAAGCGTGAGACTTACAAAACATAATTGTTTATAAGGTTATAGTCAAATATTCTTTAAAATTTAAATAAACATATCCATGGGTTTCATTTAAACAAATAGAATTTAGAAATTAATCCACGTAACTGAAATATTTCTAAAATATAACTTGAATTAATATAACTTACAAAATATAATTTGTATAAAATAAATTATGATAAGTCAAAACATATATAAAATATATTATGGTAACTCAAGGTATAATCTATTAATTAATGACGAAAACTAATTGGCCTTATCTCATATGGGCTTATTAATATTATTAATTATTTAATATCTTTAATTCTAATTTAACTCAATTAGCATTATAGTTTTATATTTGTGTTAATTTAGCCTCAAATAATAATCTCTAATTAATCTCATATTTAATAACCCAATGCCAAATTAGATTTATATATTTATTTATTTAATAATATATCATCACATAAAACCATAATTATATTTAACTATAAATATTTATGTGGTATTTAATTCGTTTAATTATATTTATACATGCTAATCTTTTCACATTAATTAGTGATTAACTTAGCTTTAAATAAATTTCCGCATCACATATTTGATAACCGTAATGACAAATTAATTTACATAACACGTATAGCTTATTTATTTTATTACTTCCATTATTATTATTTTTATTATTATCATTAAATTTTACTTTATCGCATACAATCACAAAATTAATTCTTTTATTTTATTATTATAGATTATTATTATTTTTTGACGTATACAAGTCCACAAAGGCCATGAATCATTATAGACAACCCAAGCCCATCACTTGGAGCCCAATACATAACCCAGCTGGTGGCATTCAGACACATGGCAGGTGAAGGACGAGCCACATCAGCAGACAAAGATCTGCAAAGTTATTGCCACTGCACATCACCATTAATGCAGCCCATCACAGCATTTATTACGACAACACCTCCCCGTCAGAACATGACCCCCTTACCCTGAACAAGGTAAGCTACAACATAGACTTTCGGCGAGGAGGGCAGGTGGGAAGGGACAGTGAAATGATTACCAAAGGATATAAGAAAACGTTGAAGACAAGAAGAAGGTTAAGCTTTCTATCTCTAATCTCTCCCTCTATACTCTACTTCTCTTCCTAACTTGCTCGTCGGAGGGTTTCCTGGGGGACTACCCCGTTCCTCGTGGAACTTGTTTGCAGGTTATCCGGTGGGCTTGATCATTTGGACTTGGGCTTGAGGAGCTTGGACCAGTTCGCTCCACTCACTGGGATAAACTGTATCATCAGTTGGCGCGGTATGTGGGAACGCTTTGCTCCTCGTGCCAGTTATGTTCACTATCGCCGGAGACCCCGTTCTAACAACCTTTTCCTCCTACCCGTCAAAGTGTATGGTCACGACTAGATCCATGGCTTCTCACAATAATGTTGCCGACCATCAGGCCGACCCCCCCAATCCAAACAACCCACCGCAGTATTTTATCGAGCTTACCAAAAGCATTAACCGCATGGCCGAGCAAAACCAGGCCCTGATAAATGTTTTACACCAAAGAAACCTTTCGATGCCTCCTCCACCACCTCCAGATATTCCGCCCAACTAAGAAAGAGCCCCGAGCCATACCGCTCCGCAACCCCATCCACCTAACTTGGAAGGTTTGCAACCTCCTCACCCACATATAAATCCACTACCACCACCCTCACCCTCGTCAGTCGTAGAACCAGTCCCTGAAGAGAAAGCCAGCAGCGTCCAGCCTCCATTGACTGACCATGGTGACCACGTTCCCCTCTGGGACGCTAAACTCTGAGCAATGAAGCTCCAACTCTAAGGGGTCATGCAGAACATTCAGCATAAACTCTCTACCACGGCAAATTCACCATTTGTTGCCTCAATCCGGGACAAACCTCTGCCCGCCAAGTTCAAGATGCCCACCATTGACTCTTTTGACGGTACGACGGACCCAGTCGACCATTTGGAGACCTACCGCACCCTCATGATCCTCCATGCCTTCCCTGATGAGGTCATGTGTCGAGCTTTCCCCGTGACACTAAAGGGGTTAGCTCGACTGTGGTTCAGCCAGTTACCAGCAGACTCTGTCTCCACTTTCCAGCACCTCGCGACTCCTTCCTCAGCTATTTCATTGGAGCCCAGCGCCAACGCCGCCCGGCAACCCAACTCCTCAACATCCGTTAGACCGAGGGGAGTCGCTGCGCAGTTTTTTTACCCGTTTCAACACCGAAGCCCTGCAAGTAACGGAAAACGATGACAGGGTCATCCTCACGGTCTTCATGGTTGGGCTACGATCGTCCGATTTCCTCTTCTCTCTCTCCAAAAACCCCCCGACCATCATGGCGGCCTTACTCTCCAAAGCCCAAGAATACATGAATAACGAAGATTCACTAGCCGCCCGACAGGATTCCATGGCTAAAAACCCGACCCCCAGAGAAAAGAGAAAAGACTCAGAACTTAGAAACACCCAGTATAATAGCCAAACACCCCACTATACAGACTGACCCCCCTGCGCTGACCGGTCGGCACCAGCCTGACCTCCCAGTTGGTTCGAACGGTACACCCCCCTTAATTCTCCTATGGAACAAGTCCTCAACTAGATCCAACGGGACTACCCCCTCAAATGGCCCCTACCTTCACGGACCTCTTCCAATCGGAAAGACCAGTCCAAATATTGTCATTTCCATCAGGACCACGACCATAACACTGATGACTGCATCAACCTCAAAGATCAGGTCGAGACCCTAATACGTCAAGGGCGTCTCAGCCGGTTCACCGACACCCGTCCACAGCAGAGGCAAAGAACCGAGCCCCTCAGAAACAACCGCCGGTGCACCCCACCTCGGCAGCTAGCCCAACCTAACCAAGGCCATGATCGCCCTCCACAACAGCCTCGGCCACCAGGCAATCCCCCTCCGCCAGTCGGTGAAATCCGAGTCATTTCAGGTGGCCTTGCTTGTGGGGGACCATCTTGCTCGGCTCAGAGGGCAGAACTCAGAAAGATAAGGCAAGGCTCAGACAAAGCGGTTGCCACGGTAGACCGACCCTCCAAACAACCAAAGCAGTGGACAGAGCCCATCACCTTTACGGACGCCGACTGTACTGGCATCCGTTATTCTCATGATGACCCTCTCATCATTTCTGCCCTCATCTCCAACTATTAGGTCAGACGGGTTCTCATCAACAACGACAGTTCTTCAGACATCATATTTCTCAGCTGCTTCCACCAGCTCAAAATTGAGGAGGAAAGTCTGTCTCCCCTCCAAACCCCTTTGGTCGGTTTCACTGGCGACCGGGTGACCTCCATCGGCTCCATCGATCTCCCCATCGCCATTGGCGAATACCCACGGCAGACTACCAAGTTGATCACCTTCCTTGTGGTCGATTGTCCCTCCACCTACAACATCATCCTGGGTCGCACCGCCCTCAACGCTTTCCAAGCTATGACTTTAACCTACCACCTCGCCATAAAGTTTCCTACCGACTAGGGCGTCGGGACAGTACGAGGAGAGCAGACCATAGCCAGGGAATGTTATGTCGCCTCACTCAAGGAAGTCAAGCTGAAGGAGGCCATGATCATTGAAGGACTTGACGCCCGAGATGGGGACGAGCTGGTCAGAGGCGAATCGGTGGAGGAGCTCGTTAAGATTTCCATCGATTCCACCAACCCAATGAAAACTGCCAAGATCGGCAACCAACTATCCCCCCAAGCTAAGGCCAACCTTACTGCCCTTCTGACCGAGCACAATGATGTATTCGCTTGGACTCATTTAGATATGCTAGGCATTGACCATTCTTTCATAACTCATCGCCTCAGTATTGAACCTCATTTCCGACCTTACCGCCAGAAGCAGCGCATCTTTCATTACTCTCATAGCCGCAGAGGTTGACAAGCTCCTTGAGGCCCAATTCATCAAAAACATCGACTACCCTAAATGGTTGTCAAACGTGGTCCTAGTCCGCAAGAATAATGACAAATGGCGACTCTATGTTGATTGCTCTGACCTGAACCGAGCTTGCCCCAAAGAAAGCTATCCTCTTCCCCGCATAGATCTGCTGGTCGACGCCACGGCCGGCCATCAAATGCTCAGCTTCATGGATGCTTTCTCTGGTTACAACCAAATCCTGATGCACCCGTCCGATCGGGAACATACATCCTTCATCACCGACCGAGGTACTTACCATTACCGGGTAATGCCATTCGGATTGAAGAACGCTGGGGCCACCTACCAACGGTTGGTCAATGCCGTCTTTCAACACCAGATAGGTCGGAATATGGAAGTATATGTCGACAACATGCTAGTCAAGAGCAAACTCTCCACTGATCATCTGACCGATCTGCGGGAGACCTTCGCCACCCTATGTAAGTACCAAATGAAGCTCAACCCAGAGAAGTACGCCTTCGGCGTAGGATCTGGGAAGTTTCTGGGTTTTATGGTCAGTCAGCGGGGCATTGAAGCTAACCCTGAAAAGATCAGGGCCTTGGTCGAGATGCAGTCACCCAGAATGGTGAAGAAGGTCCAAAGACTCACTGGCCGAGTTGCAGGCCTCAACCGCTTCATTTCCCGCGCAACAGACAAGTGCCTACCGTTCTACAAAGTTCTTCGGCAAACTTTTGAATGGACGGCTGAATCCAAAGAGACTTTTCAACAGTTGAAACAGTGCGTGGCTAACCCTCCCTTCCTTTCACAGGCAATCACGGGCGAGCCCCCCTTCCTCTACTTAGCCGTATTAAGCACCGCTGTCAGTGCAGCACTTATCAGGGAAGACGGCTCTGTCCAACGACCGGTCTACTACATCAGTCGGGCCCTCAGAGGAGCGGAGCAGAACTACCCACTGTTAGAAAAATTGTCCTTGGCCTTGGTCACCGCCTCCAGACGACTCCATCCTTACTTCCAAGCCCATTCCATAGTGGTCCTCACCGACCAACCCTTGAAGAAGGTCATGCAGCAACCAGAACTTTCCGGCAGACTCATGCAGTGGTCAGTGGAACTCAGCCAGTTTGACATCTCTTACCATCCTCGAACAGCAATTAAGGGGCAGGCTATCGCCGACTTTATCTTGAAATTCACTAATCCTACCCCAACCACTGCCTCTCCACCCTCACCAGCTCCCATCGAGCCAGAAGACCCTCACTCTTGGACTCTCAACGTCGATGGATCATCCCGCAGGCAAGGTAGTGGGGTTGGCCTCATCCTCACCGCCTCTGAGGGTGGTTATTTCAAATGTGCACTCCGTTTCTTATTTGAGGCTAGTAACAATGAGGCCGAATATGAGGCACTGATAGCAGCCCTTCGCCTAGCTAGGGACATTGGTGTCAGCCACATCCGAGTGCTCAGCGACTCCCAGCTCATCGTCGGACAGATCACGAGAGAATTCGATGCCAAGGAGGACACAATGCGGGCTTACAGGGATCTTGCATTTCCCCTTGTTCGCCTCTTCAATACCTTCCACATCAAGCACATTCCTCGGGCGGAGAACTCTAAGGCAGATGAGATGGCCCAGTTGGCTTCCGCAGACCAGTTCGACCTTAGCAGTGGTGTCCGCCTCGAATACCTATCCCACCCCTCCATTTCCCCCGACCAGCATGAAATACAATTCCTTCAAAATGAGCCTATCCCTTGGGCGTCAGACATCTTTCTATTTCTGACAACGGGGGAACTTCTGGACGACCAACAACAAGCCGCCAAAGTCAGGGCCCGGTTGTCCAATTACATCCTCGTCAGCGGCATTTTGTACAAACGTGGCTTCTCACGCCCTTATCTGCGGTGCCTCAATCCGACTCAAGCAACTTATGTGATGCAAGAAATTCATGAGGGTATCTGTGGCAATCACTCGGGCAGCAGGTCCCTGGCCCACAAGATACTTTGCACTCTATATTTTTGGCCTACTCTCAACCAAGATGCGGCTGACTTCGTGCTCAAATGTGATAAGTGTCAGCGTTTTGCCAGTATCCCCCGTACCCCTCTTACTGCATTGATCACACTTTGCAGCCCCTACCCATTCCCCAAGTGGGGGATTGACCTAGTTGGCCACTTACCCACCGGCCGAGGCCAGACCAAATTTGCCATTGTCGCCATTGATTATTTTACTAAGTGGGTAGAGGCAGAACCCCTTGCCACCATTACTGAGCGGAACACAACCAAGTTCATCTGGCAGTCGATCGTTTGCAGATTTGGCATTCCTCAGGCCATTGTTTCCGATAACGGCAAACAATTCGACAACGCCAAGCACAGGAAGTTCTGTGCGGACCTCCAAATTCAACCATGTTTTTCTTCCCCCGAACATCCCCAAGCCAATGGCCAAGTTGAGGTCACCAACCGTTCTCTTTTGAAGATCATCAAAACCAAGCTAGAAGCTACCAAGGGGCTTTAGGCTGAGGAACTACCAAATGTACTTTGGGCTTATCGAACTACAGCGCGGACTCCCACTGGGGAAATTCCTTTTCGCTTAACATACGGCGCTGAGGCTGTTATTCCGGTAGAAGTCGGTCTGCCTACCCCTAGAGTTTTACATCCGGATCCAACACTAACGGAAGAGCTCCGTCGGGCAGACCTGGACCTAATTGAAGAACTCAGAGAAACCACTACTGTCAGACTGGCCTCATACCAACAGAAAATGAGAACACACTACAACCGCAAAGTCCAACCAAGGGAGTTCGCTGTAGGGGACCTTGTCATGAGAGAAGCAATCCTTGCCACCAAAAATCCGACTGAGGGTAAATTGGCACCCAAATGGAAGGGACCTTACGTTGTGAAGGCCCAACCACATCCGGCCACTTATCGACTTCAGGACATGGAAGGTTGAGATCTCCCCCACCCCTGGAACGCTGAACACCTGAAACGCTACTTTCAATAAGTTCCTACTGTAGTATTGCTTAGTTGTTGTATTTTCTTTTTGTTTTGTTACATAATGTAAACTTGTATCGACTGGATTACACTGATCATGACAACAATTCTATACCTTGGCTATCTATGTGTTGTCTCAATAACATTCTCATTTGCAGCACTTATTACAAGTCTCAGCCAGACCGAGTGTCACGCCATAAGCCTCGGCCAGTCCGACCGTCAATAGCCTCAGCCAGACTGAGCACTAAAAAAGCCTCAGCCAGACTGAGCACCAAAAGCCTCAGCCAGACTGAGCACAATAAAGCCTCAGCCAGACTGAGCACTAAAAGCCTCAGCCAGACTGAGCACCAAAAGCCCCAGCCAGACTGAGCACAATAAAGCCTCAGCCAGTCTGAGCACCAAAAGCTTCAGCCAGACTGAGCACTAAAAGCCTCAGCCAGACTGACTGAGCACTAAAAAGTCTCGGCCAGACCGAGCACTAATAGCCTTTTCCAGACCGAACATGAAGCACTCGGCTTACCTGACAAGTCTTAGCCAGACCGAGCGCCATAGTTTCAGGGTCAGACTCAGTTACCTGCAATGTCTTGCCCCAAATGAGCACGCATGCAGGACTCGGTTAAGTCCACCCATGCAAATTCCAGCTCCAAATGTCTACACCACTCTTCGCTCAGTCGAATTCCAAAGCCGTTCTTACAAAAGTCAGGTTATTCTTTTCTCAATCAAACTCACAAACCAGGCCTCACCCCGTAAACCACTAACCTACTTGAGCATTGTGGCAAATGCAAACTTGTAATTTTACTACATTTTAAATTTCACTCTATATTGTTACCAGTTCAATTTCACTCTGCATTGAGGAGTTCCTAACTTTACTCTGCATTGAGTTTTTATTACAAGTTCAACTTCACTCTGCATTGTTTCCAGTTCAATTTCACTCTGCATTGAGGAGTTCCTAACTTTACTCTGCATTGAGTTTTTATTACAAGTTCACATTCGCTCTGCATTGAGTTTTTATTACAAGTTCAACTTCACTCTGCATTGTTACCAGTTCAATTTCACTCTGCATTGAGGAGTTATTAACTTTACTCTGCACTCAGTTTTTATTACGATTTCAATCCCACTCTGCCTTGAGGAATTCCTAAATTCAGTTTTTATCACAAGTCTATCACAAGTTTTATCACCATTTTTCATCCATTTCAGACGCACAAGCAAAAACAGTGAAATGCAAAACACAACTGACATTTTATTTATCCACAACTTTGTATAAAAGTTCATTATAGCAATTCAAAAAAAAAAAAAAACAACAACAAAAACAATGTCTGTGCACAGTCTTCATCTTCTTCTCCAGTTACTCCTCTTCACTAAAGATGAGATCCTCTTCTTCAATACCCTCATCCAGGGGGGTTTGGGCCACATCATCCTCACCAATTGTTACACTACTGAAGTCTAAGTCTGGGAACAGTTCTTCAGCTCTACGCTTACACATCTTCCAGCCACTGTCCCAGAACTCAGCCGTTTCGTGTTTATAGAAATCTGACTGCTGGAAGATCTCAATAACTTCTGCTTCAGTTCTGCGTCCAGCGGTCGTCCTCGATGGGCCCGCCCTCCCCGATTCTTGCCTAGCCAAGCTGCTGGCGACCGCGACATCAACTGCCATCTGAAATTCAGCAGACCCTTTGAATTGCTGCACCGTGATGTCGCACAGATCAGGGTAGGCCACCCTCTCAGAGGCTGCCTTTGCCCTCTCTTCGTCCAGCTCTTTCTGCAGGGTCGCCCTTTCAGACGCAGCCTTAGCCCTCTCATCCTCCAACTCCTTTTTCAGGCTCTCCTTTTCCGCCGTTGCCTTGGCTCTCTCTGCTTCCAACTCCTTCTGAAGGCTCCTCCTCTCTTCCACTGCCTTAGCCCACTCGCCCTCCAGCTCCTTCTGCAGATCGCCAACCTTCACATCTACCTCATCTTTCTGCCTGACCAGCTCTTCATTACTGCCCAAAAAATCATTGCCCAAAAAATATGGAATTGTATTATTAACTTTAAGATAGACATTGAGAAGCTTCTCTTTCCCACTTTATTAACTTCTCCTAGACTATACCTTTAAATCATCCGTATTAAATAATTGATAACAGTACCTCCAATAAGGCCTCATATAACAATCTATTTTCTTTTTAAAGGTTAATTACACATACACTCCATCAACTATAAAACCATGCATTTGGACCTCCTCAACTGCAACATTGTATCAATTCCACCCTCCAAAGGGGGTTATTTGGACCCTTTTTTTTTATAGTTGAAACATTGTATCAGCTTCACCCCTCCAACAGAGGACATTTATCTGATTTTTTTTAATAGTTGAGGGATTCAAATATACGATTTTATAGTTGAGGTGGGTGAAGTGATACTAAGTGACAGTAATTAACCCAAAAAAATAAAAATAAAAAGAACACTGGCTGGACAGTCACCCCTCACCAGGAGCATGATAAATAGCACAATATATAACAAAACATCCATACCTTAGATAATATGGGAAACTGTCAAATGAAACTTCCATGTTTTTTCCATCAAGAATCCCCATATAAATGTCTTCTTTCAATACTGCACGCCTCAGAGATATACCTGATGCTGATGCTGGCAGTGAATCCCTGGTCCACTCACTTCTTTCTTCAAATACCTGTATACAGATACTTTTGCTCAATTACAGGTCATAACTAGCTGATGGAGAGCTAATACCAGACATAAAGGCCTTAGCAAAAAATTCATCACATAAAAAATAAAAATAAAAATAAAAATTACATTCCCAGCCGCTATACTAGAGTCTGGGTTGGCATCAAGAGAAAGGATCTTGCTAGTCTCTCCAATGTCACCAGCTTTATCACTCCCAATATTTGTTTCCGAATTGGCGTCCAGACCATCAAGATCAATCTCCATACTGTCGTGAACAATATGATGAGGGGGCATCTTAGTCCCTTGATGTGTTTTACCACTGGCCTGAGCAGTAGGCTTCAAACATGACAAGTCTTGCCGCAGGCTTGAAAGAGATGCCAAAATTGAAGCCCCCATCATAATTGAAGGATCCTCTACCCTCCTTTCGATATCAGTCACTAGCAGCTGAAAAATCTATATAGAGTAAAATTAAGGAAAATTGTCACATTGATGAATTCACACACACACACACACACACACACTACACAATCCAACAAGGAAAAGGTATTAAAGAATATTGAGAACCCATGAGCAAAACTTCAATATTGATCAAAGAGCCGCACTGAAATGAAATAGATGGATACATAAGCATGGTTCGCCAAATGACCAAAAACCACCTCATCACCAGAATTGACGACACAGATGTTACCCCTCTTAATAATCTTCCCATTTACTTGCACAGATCCCTTCATCCCCCTGCTTTCGAGCATAGCAACAAAAGTGTCTGCGTACTGATCATTTCCATTTCCACAAACAATGAGTACATAGCCAAGTAACACGCCATGTATTTGCAAAATAAATATTGAATTAATCCTCATGGATATGAGTTTAATCAAAGAAATACCTTTGCCTGCTTGATCACACACAAATTTGCACTAACGGTCTGGTCCTTCAATACAAGATCATTGAATCTGCTTGAACCGATTAAAAATTTTGATGTGCAAATTGGAACATTCGAATTCTGCAGTAAACAATATAAACCCGTTTATGTGTACATAAAACACCGAGAACTCAAAAAATGTGGCTTCATCTAGTGTAGAAAACCCAATTGTGGTCCCCAAAAGAACACAATTTTTTAAATCTCATCAGGAGAAAGCTTTAAACCTGTGCGTACTGCGACAAAAGCCTGCACCATGGGGTTGTAGGATCAAAACTCGGCCTCTTCTTCTGATGAGCACTCCGTGAAGATAAAGAAATCTTCGGTTTATCCGCCACAATTGGCCAAGACCCTCCAAGACGCAACCAAAAACAATATATTTCAGTCTCTTAAATTCATATAAGACATCAACTATGTTTGGGAAATCACATTTACACCATGTTTGAAAATCTAAGATAAAGAACTCTTTGGTTTATCCACCTTAAATGCTTTTATATTTCTTTAGTATCTACAAGGATAATTTTCATAGGATACAAAAAATTAATAATAATCCAATTTCAATTTTTCAAAAAGTGGATTGTAACTTAATTTTTGATTCAAGACCAAGAAAATCAATTTCTTTTTATTTTCCCTTAAAATCACTCAAACCAAACGGTCTATTATCACTTCTACACAGAAATAAACATACATGGAAAAGAACCAGAAAGAATTGACTAACCTTGAGCAACCGCTTGAGTTGAATCCACTTTCCCGGAACTCGGAGCTTCTCCGCCACCACCTCCGGCGGTCGGAGGATCAACAGAGCCACGTTCCGGTGGAATTACCACCGGAGTGGTGCACAATTGCTTGGAATTCTCAGCCGGAGTCGATTTATCTGATGCAGAGCCATTGTCAACCTGAAATTCAAGCAAATCAATGGTCAAAAAACGCGACAATTACCAAGAAAATGAAAAAAGGAATCAAGATCAAAGGGCGAGATTGGATTGACGAAGAGACCTTTTGTTGTTTTGGCCGCGGAGGCTTGTCTTCCGACGACGGCGACGACCGCTTGGTGTTGTTTTCGTTGAGAGATCCACTTCTTCTTGTGGAAACCATGGTCTTGCTCGTTCGTCCTCTCCCCTTCGAAACCAGTTAGAGAGAGAGAGAGAGAGAGAGAGAGAGAGAGATGACACTCACTAGTAAAGAGAAATGCTACGTCTCAAGGAAGTTCTGGAAAAGTTTCCAGACACACGTCAACATATATATACCTTCATCAATGCCCATTAATTAAAAGAAACGGTTATGAATCCCAAATAATTACCATTAATTAATAGAAACGGTTATGAATCCCAAATAATTAATAGAAACGGTTATGAATCGCAAATAATTTATCAGCAATGCTAGTACTATGAAATTTTTTTCATAAAAATAATTATAGAAGTTTTGTAATTTTTGAATTATATTTAAAATAAAACATCACAGACTAATTAAGATAATTTAAATATCATAAATCTTTCATGATCATTTTTATGAAAATTTTTTCATATTCCCTAACTTTTCTCATAATTTATTAAATGATTTGTTAAATCTCTTATATAAATGTGAAATCTATATAAATAAATATGTGTGCGGATTTCACATTCATGTGAAATGTTTGATAAAATATTTGATCCGTGAGAGGTTTGGTAAAATATTTTGTAGATTATTTGGAGTTCCTAACATTACTCTTAATTAATTATGTAGACCCCATGCAATATAATAGAATATTTGATAAATTAAAATTTAATATTTATCAAATATATTATTAGAAATAATTTTTAAGGTGATAAATTTAATTGTCTTAAATATTTTTTTATTTAAGTAAGTCTATGTATATAAAAACTAAATACATAATGGAATATAATCCTCTCACAAGGGTGATACTTCCATGTAGGGGACTCATCCCTTGTAAGGGGGTTTTGTGTTCCTAATATGTTTTTGTATATCTTGGAACATTTCCAATCCATGTAGGACCCACTTCTTGTAAGAGGATTATAACTCGTTATGTTTTTTCTAACATTACTGTTTTTGTATACCTTAGAGCATGTCCAACCCACACTCTTAATTAGAGGATGAAAATACATTTTTTTTTATTCAAAATTAAGTATAGAGTATGCTATTATTCATTCAAACCACATTTTCTTCTTTAAAAATTTCACTCCAAAATATTTTCATCAAAAAATAAATAATTTTTGTTTATTAATAAAATTATATTATATTCATTTTAAAGGTATGATTTAACCCTTTCTAATGATACCAATTTTATAACAATTTAAATTTACATATTAAAAATTATTTGTAATATAATCAAAAATATAAAATGAATAGTGTTAGAGATTGTCTTATATTTTTCACCCTCGTTCCAAATATGGACAATCAACCCATCATTCTCCCAAATAGAGATAGATTTAGAGGATAGGTTGAAGATGCTCACTGCAAGACAAAACAATCGCTTAGTTTGCTTTTAAAATTTTAAAAACAAATTTTGAGTTTTGATCTTTTTAGGACACTCATGTCATAAGTCTATTTCTAATTTTTTTGGGCCACTAGGTCCAACTTCTAATCTCTATGGACTAAAAAGACGCAATTTGTCCAAAAACATAACTATGTGTTGAAATCAACCTATCTGTCTATGTTTTGAAATCACCTTAATTCTTGAAATCACACAATTTGTGTATATATTAAAATTCATTAAGCCTATTTTCCTACCTATTAAAATTCACCAAACAACCTAACATAAGGTCTCGCCGGAATCATCATCATCATCGATTGTCTCGAGCTTGATGTGGTAGGTTATGGCATCATTCGAATGAATGAGTTTTCTGAGTGTCTTGTTGTAGTAAGTTATGCCCTTACTCCTAGAAAGAGACGCTTCCACCACCCTCACCAAGCGAAGATTGGCCTTTTCTTTTTTGTTATGTTCCTTCAAAGCAAACTCTGCAAGGATGTTTGTAAGCATCCTTGATGTCCGACGAACCAAAAGTTCAAAAAGTATAGCAAGAAAGATCAAATGAGTCGTCATCGTCATCCCTTGACAATGTCATCATCATTCCAGCATTATATGAAACAAAGCCATCCTGCTGTTGCAGTCGCACCGCAACCGCAACATCGCGACTGCAAGGAGAAAGAGGAGGAGTTGGTGGTTTTGATCAAGGCAGAGGCTGACAACAACCCCAACCCTAATTGAGGTTTGCAACGTTGATACACGATGGTGCTAGCCCCATCGCTAAGAACAATCGAGAGTGCTATCCAAACAACGAGAAACTATTATCCAAAGAAACAAAGACGGATAAATAAACAAGCAACACATAACTAGGCTTTCTATCAAAATTTATAGGGTTAATAACAAATAAAATAAAAATAATTAAAGTCAGGTGTACATAAAATGTCTAAAATTTTTATAAATTTAATAATTGAATTTTTTTTTGAATTTTACTTGACAAAAATAGATAAATTATTTAGATTAAAAATAAATCAAAAAATTATATTTTAAATTTAAAAATTAAAAACTCAAGACTTGTTTTGTTAGAATGGTCAAATCTTAAGGTTTTTTTATTTTTTTATTTTCTCAAATTTATAAGATATATAGAGTTTTTCAAAAATGTCAATTATACTGCCCAAATTGCATACGAAGTTAGTGGGTCATGATTGGTCTCTCTTTATTTCACTCTCCTATATTTTTCTCATTCTTTTTCTTCTGACGCAGTCTCCCCCGGCAATTAACTATCTCTCCTAAAAGATTATAATCTATTAATTAATGACAAAACTGATTGGCCTTATGTCATATGGGCTTATTAATATTATTATTTATTTATTATCTTTAACTTTAATTTGGCCTAACTAATATTATAATTTTATATTTGTGTTAATTTAATCTCAAATAATAATCTCTAATTAATCTCATATTTGATAACTCAATGCCAAATTAAATTTATGTATTTATTTATTTAATAATATATCATCACATAAAATCATAATTATGTTTAACTATAAATATTTATGTGGTATTTAATTCATTTAATTATATTTATACATGCTAATCTTTTCACATTAATTAGTGATTAACTTAGCCTTAAATAAATTTCCGCATCACATATTTGATAACCATAATGACAAATTAATTTACATAACACGCATAGCTTATTTATTTTATTACTTCCATTATTATTATTTTTATTATTATTATTATTAAATTTTACTTTATCGCATACAATCACAAAATTAATTCTTTTATTTTATTATTATAGATTATTATTATTTTTTATTAATAATCGTGGTCGGTTGTGGTATTAATTAAATATTTTGGGGTGTCACATTTCTCCTCTTCTAAATAGAAGTTTGTCCCCAAACTTGACGTACTTTAATTTTTGAAAAGGTGTAGGTATTTGGCTCGCATTTGACTTTCCGTTTCCCGTGTAGCTTCTTCGATACAATGATTTCGCCATAAGACCTTTACTAGTGGTATGGTCTTGTTTCGAAGAATTTGATCACGACGATCGAGAATCTGCACTGGTTATTCTTCATAAGAGAGATCTTCTTGAACTTTCAGGTTCTCATAGTCGACGACATGTTCTGGATCTCGGAGGTACCGTCGGAGCATTGAAACGTGAAACACATTGTGGACATTGGATAGTTCAAGAGGTAGTGCAAGGCGATAAGCTACAGGATCAATCCTTTCTAGTATCTCGAATGACTCGATGTAACATGGGTTTAGCTTTCCTCGCTTTCCGAATCGGATCACTCCTCTTGTTGGTGAGATCTTGAGGAACACATGATCCCCTACTTGAAATTCCAAGTTCCGTCTCTGAGTATCTGCATAATTTTTCTGGCAGTTCTGAGCAGTGCGAATTCGCTGTTGAGTGAGTTGGATTTTCTCACTTGTGACTTGCACGATCTCGGGGCCTAACAATTTCCTGTCCTCGACTTCCGTCTAGCACAGAGGTGATCGACATCTCCTTTCATACAGAGCTTCGTACAGCGCCATTCCAATGCTTGCTTGATAGCTATTGTTATAGGCGAATTCCACTAAAGGTAGGTGCTCATCCCAGTTACCTTTGAGGTCCAACACGCATATACGTAACATGTCTTCCAACGTTTGGATTGTTCTTTCAGATTATCCATCAGTTTGTGGGTAATACGCAGTGCTAAATTTCAGTGTGGTTCCCAAAGCTTCTTGCAATTTGTTCCAGAAGTGAGACACGAAGCGGGGGTCTCAGTCAGACACGATCGAAACTGGGATATCATGCAAATGAATAATTTCCTTGATATATAAAGTGGCAAACTTATTAAGGGAGTATATGATTTTGATTGGTAGAAAATGTGCTGACTTCGTCAATCGGTCTACTATAATCCATATTGCATCGTTCTTCAAAAATGACTATGGTAGCCCGACCACGAAGTCCATAGTGGGCCTGTTTGGTAAAACTTATAACCTGCTTATTTCAGCTTTTGACTTAATTTAAGCAATACTGTTGTGTTTGGTACAACTTAAACTATCAGATTATAGCTTTAAAAAAGCTATTTTCAGCTTAAATGGAGAAGCTGCTCAGGGGATGTTTACAAATTATAGCTTAAGCGCGCAGCCCATCCTTGAGGTGTGTAATGACTTAAATGCCCCTCAGATATTCCAACTATTACCAAAAACCCACTATATAAGCCTTGTTCTCAGCACTGTTCACTTGTGAGAGAGAGACAAAGGCCATTTCCGGCAAGGGCGATTTCCGGCGACTCAACACTGTTCTCAACTCTCTCTCTCTCTCACTCTCACTCTCACTGTTATCATCGTAATCTGACTCAACACTGTTATCATCGCGATCTAAACCATTGTGATCTCGGAGCTATGGCCATAGTGATGATCGAAGATGTTACAAAAATCTGGGTTTATCATCGCGATCTAAACATTTCAACCATCGCTCTGGGTTTATCATTGTGATCTGAACATTTCAACCATCGTGATTTGAACCCTAGCTCTCTCTCCCTCTTCGCGATCGACGCCGGCGTGACAACGGCTCTTTCTTTGTGGATCAATCTGAAACCCTAGCGCCGGAGCTAGGGTTTTTAGGTTGGTTTTTTTTTTTTTTTGGTGGAGCTTCAGTGTTTTTTTTAGTTAAAAAAATAATAATTAATGAATAAAAAATAATTTTACTATTGATTGATGCTAATTAGGCCATTAATGAAAAAAAATTAATTTTACTATTAATTGATGCTAATTAGGCCATTAATTGACACTAATTAATTTATAATGAAAAAATGAAATATTTTTACTAAAAATGAAAAAATGATATAAATTGAAAAAAATGAAAGGATTTGTCGAATGAATAAATTAATTACGAAAAATGAAAAAAATGAAATATCACTAAAAATAATTAAAATGAATAATAATAATAATAATTGATGGACAAATTGATACTAATTTTAATAATTGATGAACAAATTAATAATAATAATAATAATAATTGATACTAATTTTAATAATTGATGAGCAAATTGATAATAATAATAAAGAAAATAAATACACATATAAATAATAAAAATGAATATATAAAAAATAATATGTAATGAAATCACAACATTAATATAAATTAGAACATGAATATTAATTTTAATGAATTAATAAATTAAACAAAATTAACAAAGAAAGAAGATAAGAAAAAAAAAAATTTAAAAAGAAGAAGAAAATAAGGTGAAAAAGAAAAGAAAAGAAAAGAAAAGAAAAAAAAAATGAAAAAAATGTATTATAAATGAAATCATAAATTTTATATCTTATAAGGGCAAAATGACAATTATACAGCAAAAAGCTATTTTACAGCTTATTTACCAAACACTATTCTGCTACTTAAATCCATAATCTCACAGCTGCACCAAACAGGTTACCAGCTTTTGTTCACAGCTGTAAGTTATAATTTGTTAAGCTATAATCTATAATCACTTTCCCACAGCTCTACCAAACGGGGCCAGTAATGTGTTTCCATTTCCATTCAGGAATAGGGAGTGGTTGCAGCAGTCCTGCAGGTCTCTGATGTTCTGCTTTAACACATTGACAATGCAGACATTTGGAGACATGGCTTGTTATGTCTCTTTTCATTCCTGTCCACCAGTAGTGTTCCTTCGGATCATGGTACATCTTTGTGTTGCTAGGGTGGACTGCACATCTCGAGTTATGAGCTTCTTCCAGCATCTTCTTCTTGAGTTTCAGGATGTCAGGTATGCAAATTCGATTCTGAAATTTTAGTATCCCATTGCTTATAGTGAAATCAGGATCAGGCGTACTCTTTTGCTCTTCGTACTTTTTCTTCAAAAGTTTATCTTCCCATTGGCGCGCTTTAATTTCTTCAATCAATGTGGGTTCCACGGTTATGTTGACGAGTAGTCCATTGATCTTGCGGGAAACAAGAGTACATGCCAAACTTCTCGTCGTCTTTCGGCTCAGCGCGTCTGCCACCACGTTAGCTTTGCCTGGATGGTGATGGATCTCTACATCATAGTCTTTCATAAATTCTAGCCACCGCTGTTGCCTCATATTCAGTTCCTTATGTGTGAACAGATATTTAAGACTCTTGTGATCAGTGTAAATCTCGCAAGTTGCACCATAGAGATAATGACGCCAGATTTTGAGAGCAAAGATTACCGCAGCCAATTCCAAATCATGAGTCGGGTAGTTCTTCTCGTGAGTCTTTAATTCTCACGACGCATAAGCAATGACTTTTTTGTTTTGCATGAGAACGCAACCCAAACCATTGTATGAGGCATCACTATAGATTACGAACCCATCTGCTCCTGTAGGGAGTGCTAGTATAGGAGCTGACACAAGTCGACTTTTTAATTCTTGGAAGCAATGCTCTTGTTTATCAGTTCATTCAAAGGGTGTGTTCTTCTGAGTTAGCTGGGTCAAAGGTGATGCTATTTTTGAGAAATCTTGCACGAAGCGTCGATAATAGCCAGCTAGACCCAAGAAACTTTAGATTTCTAACACATTAGTAGGTCGTGGCCAGTCCACGATTGCTACAACCTTTTGGGAGTCAACTGAGATGCCATTTTTGTTAATGACGTGACCGAGAAAGTCTACACTAGTGATTTAGAATTCGCATTTCTTCAACTTAGCATAAAGTTTGTGATCACATAGTGTTTGTAGAACTGTTCGCAAGTGCTGCTCATGGGCCTCTGGTGACTTGGAGTATATGAGGATATCGTCAATGAAGACGATGACGAACTCATCAAGATAGGGTTTGAACACTTGGTTCATGAGGTCCATAAAGGCTGCTGGGGCATTTGTGATGCCAAAAGGCATGACAAGAAACTCGTAGTGCCCGTAACGAGTTCTGAAGGCAGTTTTTTCGATTCTTTCTATTTTGACTTTTAGCTGATGATAGCCAGAACGCAAGTCGATTTTGGAAAATACTTGGGCGCTTTGAAGTTGATCGAACAAGTCATCGATACGCGGCAGAGGATATCGATTCTTGATGGTGACCTTGTTTAACTCCTGGTAATCGATGCATAATCTCATCGTGCCATCCTTTTTCTATACGAACAATACTGGAGCTCCCCAGGGTGAGGTACTAGGTCGAATGAAACCTTTGTCCAGCAGTTCCTGGAGTTGAGTCTTCAGCTCTTTCAATTCTGTCATCGACATACGATAAAGAGCTTTTGATATTGGTTGTGTGCCAGGTTGGGTTTCAATGGTGAATTCGATCTCCCGATCAACCGGAATACCGGGTAGATCTTCAAGAAAAACATCCGGAAATTCTCGAACCACGGGGATTGCATCAACGGTGGGGGCCTCTTTTTGTGTATCAATCACATAACAAATATAACTATCACATCCCTTTCTTAGAAGTCGTTGGGTTGTCATGGAGGATATAATACAGGGAGGGTTAGAAACTCCAGCCCCATCAAAGACAAGTTCGGGTTGGTTTGGTAACCTGAGGGAGACCTTTTTGGCTTTACAATCAATAGAGGTGTGGTTGGCAGCCAGCCAATCCATACCTAAGATCACATCAAAGTTCTCAATGCAGAGGGGAATCAAGTCTACTTATAAGTTTTTGCCTTTTAAGAGTATAGCATAAGATCTATACATATCAGTACTACAGGCAGACTTATCGGAAGGAAAAGACACAGACAATATATATCCTAATGGTTCGAGTGTTAATACCAACTTGGCAGCAAAGTGTGGTGCAACACAAGAATGAGTTGACCCAGAGTCAATGAGGACATGAGCTAAATGACCATAGATAGAAAGTATACCTGACACAACATTTTCGGTAACTTCTGGTTTTCCAAGTACTAAGGCGAAAGCCCGCCCTTGACGTTTTTGGTCATTCCTCTCTCCTCTAGGTCCTGCGGGTTTCCTGACTGGGCCAGAGGGGTTGACTGTAGGATTAGTCAGTTTTGGACAATCCTTCAGTAAGTGGCCAACTTGACTGCATTTAAAACATGCTCCCGTGTCTCGATGGCATTGTCTCCAATGAGCCTTCCCACAAGTGGGACAAATTGGAACAGTGCCACCTCAGGGGTTGGTAGGACCTTGATGGCCTGAGCTGGTTGTGCCCATATTCACCTTTTTAGGAGGCGCAACACCGGGTCTTTTTTTGTCTCTTTCCTAGAATCGCTTCTTGTGGCTTGGTTCCCCGGAACGTGAGGCTTTAATCCCCTTTTCTGCAATGTACGCCCGGTCTACCACTTTTGCATAGGTTAGCAGTCTTAAGACCTCCAGCCTGTCTTTAATTTCAGCATCCAATCCTGTTTCAAATTTTTTTACCTTTCGAGTTTTGGTGGGGATGATGTATGTTGCAAACCTAGCGAGTTGAGTGAACTTGCTCTCGTATTCGGCCACCATCATGGTTTCTTGCTTTAGATGTATGAATTCAGATGCCTTCTATTCCCGCAAAGAATCTGGGAAGTATTTTTCGTAGAATACTTCCAAGAATCTTGCCTAAGTCGTAATTTTTTCTTTGGCTAGAGTGAGAAGCCACCATTCCTGTGCATTGTCTTTGAAAGTAAAAGTGGCGAAAGTTACCTTTTGTCTTTCGGTGCAGGGTAAGACGCAAAAAATCTTTTCCATGTCTTTAGCCCAAGCGTCTGCTACCATTGGGTTTTGGCCGTCGGTAAATGTGGTGGGTTTCAGATCCTGGAACTATTTTATGGTAACTGACTCTTTTCGCCGTTCCGGCATCCCATTGTTGATGTTGGTCTGCAAGTCTTGCAGAAAGTTAGTAACCACTCTTTTCATTATTCTTTCCATCGATTCAGTGCCACTGACTGATGACTCACTTCCGTTACCATTATTGGCCATTCTACAAAGTAATAAACAAGGCATTACATTCACAACGCAACATATATATAAACATGTCTAGCGCAATCTATATTTATATGAAATGCCAACTTTACATTTTTTTACAATTCATATTACATCAGTCAGAATATGTTAGTGTCCCATCCCTGTGGCAAACAAAAACAAAAAGACAACAAAAAAGGGATTAGAACACATCATAGTCAGCATACAAAAAGATTTTCCTCTACCCAAATCTAGAGTGGTGGGTCAAATGGGCCGAAAAACCATGGGAAATAGTGCTGCATAAAAAGCTCAAATTCCCACCCCAACTGGACTACACCAAAACACATCCATGCTACTTGGACTGTGAAAATGGGGATGGATTGTATGTATCCCAAAAATGCTCTGTTGATAATCTAGCTGGGTGTCTCAATATATGACAGGTCATTATTAAAGTCAACATTTTGAATATTAATTATCTCTAGCGGGTTAGGGACTGTGGTGAAAATATAATCCTCAGGGTACACGTTCCCCTTTCTAGTCACAAACTCTGGGGGTAGAGGACCTATAATATAGTGCGGGCGGTCATGTCCCAAGATAACACCAAGGACACGAGATGGTCCAAGAAAACATCTGTGTGTATCGATAAGGCTTTGCCTCCATAGTAAATGTGGGACATCGGTAGGATCAGCCTGGATATAAACCGGCCAACCCATCAACCGGCCAAGGCCTGGGTGCAGTCCTCTGATTATGTCCTCTGAATCTCCCCAACCCTCAGGTGAGGCGAGGGGGGGTGTTCGGCTAAAATCTCGTCTAAATTAATGGCCTGGAGCTCATGACATTCCTATAACACCAGAATAAATGTGAGATTTTACACAAAAGAACTAATGTTGCAAGTAAATATTTATTATTATTTTATTTTATTATGTTTATCTATCTATATAGTTTTATTTATAGATTTATTTATAACTTTTTGAACTTTCTGATCAAATTAAAATAGCCCCCCTCCCTTTTTTTTGAACCATTGCTTTGATACCACATTTGTCACGACCCAACCCAAGGGGCTTAGGGTTGGAATCGCAACTTACTAACTTATTCTATTCGTAGCAAATTAAACTGCGTAAGCGGAAAAAAAAATAATTAAACAAGAAATTACTCCATTTTACTATTTTAATAAGAGAAAATACATTTATAGGACCTTTATTATTTTATTATTCAGTGACCAGCCCCGAGTAGAACAAAAGGGAGCAAAAATATAAAAAAAAGGAAGAAAGATAAAAAAAAAGTGGTTCAACATCAATCCACGTGCGGGTTCCATTTGGTGAGGTTATGGGTTTCCCCTACATCTCGTCACTTGAAAGGATAACAGCTATAAGCACACACCAGAGTAAGAAATATTATGCCAAGAGTATAGGGAATACAAAATAACCATGGATAGTTAGTTAAGCCAAAACATTTACATAACTCAATTTAGTAAATAAATCATTTAAGTGGCAGAAACTGAAATACAGAAATTATGTAAATAACTAATCATAACCACGATACAGAACAGAACAGAACAGAACATAGGTCACAGAAGTGACAATCAGAACAGAGGTCAATGGATCCATGACAAACAGAGGACCACAAAGTGACCAAACAAAGACCAATGGTTATTTAAGTCCCCCAAGGCGTGGGACTCCTGTAGTGGTATTTACAAAACATAATTATTTATAAGATTATAATCAAATATTCTTTAAAATTTAAATAAACATATTCATGAGTTTCATTTAAACAAATAGAGTTTAGAAATTAATCCACGTAACTAAAATATTTCTAAAACATAACTTGAATTAATATAACTTATAAAATATAACTTATATAAAATAAATTTTAATATGTCAAAACATACATAAAATATATTATAGTAATTCAAGGTATAATATAACTCACCTTAAAATTGAGTCTTATTATTTCCTTTCAATTTTTCTTATCTTTTCGAAACTGCTATTCCTCTTTTCGGTCTCTCTTTATTTCAGTCTTCTATATTTTCCTCATTCCTTTTCCTCTAATGCAGTCCCCCCCCCCCCCACCACACACACACACACACACACACACACACACACACACACACACACACTTCTTACAAACCAATGATGCCTACACAGAGTGATTCATGCTTCACACTTCTTACAAACCAATGATGCCTACATAGAGTGATTCATGCTTCCTAAAGCTAGATGATACAGGTGGCAATTAACTATCTCTCCTAAAAGATTATAATCTATTAATTAATGACGAAAACTGATTGGCCTTATCTCATATGAGCTTATTAATATTACTATTTATTTATTATCTTTAATTTTAATTTGGCCCAACTAGTATTATAGTTTTGTATTTATGTTAATTTAGTCTCAAATAATAATTCCTAATTAATCTCATATTTGATAACCCAATGCCAAATTAGATTTATATATTTATTTAATAATATATCATCACATACAACCATAATTATATTTAACTATAAATATTTATGTGATATTTAATTCGTTTAATTATAGGGAGCTTTTTTGATAAATCCATTTTCTAAGAGCTTTATTCCATCCAACCCATATTCTTTTTGACTATTCCATTAGGTCCAATTTGAGATAAGAAGACCAAAATACCCTTTTCATCTACTTATGTTCCATTTAGTTCACATTATTTTCTTATATTTCAATAAGTCCTATGGGTGACATAATTACCAAAATACCCTTAATGTGAATGTTCACACCGTCAACGTAAATGTTCATATCGTCAATGTGTAGGGGCCCGGCCCATGTCGATCCTCGTGGGTGCCCGGAAAAATTCGAGTCGGGCCGGGCCGGCCCACAGGCCAAAAAAATAGGCCCGGCTCGGCCTGTTGATAATATGAATATTTACATTGACAAGTTAACATTCACATTGATAGGAGTGTAAAATTGGCCTGCGGCCCGTGGGCGGCCCGAAACCAGCCCGCCGCCCGGGGCGGGCCCGGACCGGCCCGTTCACAATGTGAATATTCACATTGACATATTAACATTAACAATAACATTGACAAGAGTGTAAAATTGGCCCATGACCCGTGGGCAGCCCGAAGCCCGGCCCCGGGTCGGGGCGGGCCCGGCCCGGCCCGGCCTGTTGACAATGTGAATATTCACATTGATATGTTAACATTCACATTGATAGGAGCGTAAAATTAGCCCGCGGCATGTGGCCGGCCCGAAACCCGCCCGCGACTCGTGGGCTGCCCTGGGCAGGCCCGGCCCGACCCGTTGATAATGTGAATATTCACATTGACATGTTAACATTCACATTGATAAGAGTATAAAATTAGCCCGCGCCCCGTGGGTGCTCGAAACTAGCCCACGGCCCGTGGGCAGCCCGGGATGGGCTCGGCCCGGCCTGTTGACAATGTGAATATTCACATTGACATGTTAACATTCACATTAATAAGAGTGTAAAATTGACTCGCGTCCCATGGGCGGCACGAAGCCCGTGGACGGCGCGGGGCGAGCCCGGTCCGGCCTGTTGACAATGTGAATATTCACATTGACATATTAACATTCACATTGATAGGAGTGTAAAATTGGCCCGTGGCCCGTGGGCGGCCCGAAACCCGCCCGCTGCCTAGGGCGGGCTCGGCCCGGCTCGTTGACAATGTGAATATTCACATTGACATATTAACATTAACATTGATAAGAGTGTAAAATTGACTCGCGTCCCACGGGCGGCCTGAAGCCCGTGGGCAGCCCGGGTTTGGGTCCGGGCCTACCCCGGGCCGCGGGCGAGCTTCGGGCGGCGGACAAATTTTACACTCCTATCAATGTTAATGGTAACATGTCAATGTGAATATTCATATTGTCACGGGTCGGGCCAAGCTCGCCTCGGGCTGCGATCAGGCTTCGAGCCGCCCACCGGCTGCGGGCCAATTTTACACTCCTATCAATGTGAATGTTAACATGTCAATGTGAATATTCACATTGCCAACGAGCCGGGCTCGCCCCGGCCTTAGGTCAGGCTTCGGGCTGCACACGGGTCACGGGCCAATTGTACACACTTATCAATGTGAATGTTAACATGTCAATGTGAATATTCACATTGTCAACAGGCCGTGCCCGCCCCCCCGGGCCATCCACGGGCCGTGGGCAGGTTTCGGGCAGCCACGGGGCGCAGGCTAATTTTACACTCCTATCAATGTGCATGTTAACATGTCAATATGAATATTTACATTGTCACGAGTCGGGCCAAGCCCGTCTCGGGCTGCGGTCAGGCTTCGGGCCGCCCACGGGCTGTGTGCCAATTTTACACTCTTATCAATGTGAATGTTAACATGTCAATGTGAATATTCACATTGTCAACAGGCCGGGCTGGGTCGGGCCCGCTCCGGGCAGCGGGCGGGCTTTTGGCCGTCCATGGGCCGCGGGCCAATTTTATATTCTTATCAATGTGAATGTTAACATGTCAATGTGAATATTCACATTGTCAACGGGCCGGACCGGGCCCGCCCCGGGCCGCCCATGGGCCGCGGGCGGGTTTCGCGCCACCACGGGACGGGGGCCAATTTTACACTCCTATTAATGTGAATGTTAACATGTCAATGTGAATATTCACATTGACAACGGGCCGGGCCGGGCCCGCCCCGGGCCGCGGGCGGGCTTTTGGCCGCCCATGAGTCGCGCCCCAATTTTATACTCTTATCAATGCGAATGTTAACATGTCAATGTGAATATTCACATTGTCAATGGGCCGGACCGGGCCCGCCCCGGGCCGCTCATGGACCGCGGGCGAGTTTCGCGCCGTCACGGGACGGGGGCCAATTTTACACTCCTATTAATGTGAATGTTAACATGTCAATGTGAATATTCACATTGTCAACGGGCCGGGCCGGGCCGGGTCGGGCCCGCCCTGGGCTGCTGTCCAGTTTTATACTCTTATCAATGTGAATGTTAACATGTCAATGTGAACATTCACATTGTCAACAGGCCAGGCCGGGCCCGCCCACGAGCCGTGGGCGGGTTTTGGGCAGCCATGAGGCGCGGGCTAATTTTATACTCCTATCAATGTGAATGTTAACATGTCAATGTGAATATTCACGTTGTCAACGGGCCGGGCCGGGCCCGCCCCGGGCCGCGGGCGGGCTTTTGGCCGCCCATGGGCCGCGACCCAATTTTATGCTCTTATCAATGTGAATGTTAACATGTCAATGTGAATATTCACATTGTCGACGGGCCGGACCGGGACCGCCCCGGGCCGACCATGGGTCGCGGGCGGGTTTCGCGCCGCCACAGGACGAGGGTCAATTTTACACTTCTATTAATGTGAATGTTAATATGTCAATGTGAATATTCACATTGTCAACGGCCCGGGCCCGCCTCGGCTTGCGGCCGGGTTTCGGGCCGCCCACGGGCCAATTTTACATTCCTACTAATGTGAATTTTAAAATATGAATGTTCACATCATTAAATTGCTAATCGTTCAAAAAATATTTATAAGGGTATCAAAATTAAATATAAGGGCATAAGTGTCCAAGAAAATAGTGTAAATCAAGAAAATGGACTTTATGGAATAAAACTATACATACATGGGACTAAATGGGTTAAAAAATTCCTTCATGGACTTCTTGGGTTAAAACACTTCTAAATTGGACTTATCAATAAAAATCCCTTAATTATATTTATACATGCTAATCTTTTCACATTAATTAGTGATTAACTTAGCCCTAAATAAATTTCCACATCACATATTTGATAACCACAATGACAAATTAATTTACACAACACGTATAGCTTATTTATTTTATTACTTCCATTATTATTATTTATATTATTATTATTAAATTTTACTTTATCGCATACAATCACAAAATTAATTCTTTTATTTACTATTATAGATTATTATTATTTTTTTATTATTAATAATCGTGGTTGGTTGTGGTATTAATTAAATATTTTGGGGTGTCACCATCTAACCTATATTATACGATTGGCACAGATAACTTATTTTATGAAGAATTTATTTCAAACTTTAGGATAAATTATACTTTTAATCCTTATACTTTGATTCAAATTGAATAATTTTGTTCCTATCCTTTACATCCAGTGGCGTAACTAGAAATTTCAATCAATGATGTCATTTAACAAGTCATCATTAATGTTATTATTTTGTAATTTTAGTTATACAAAACCTATTAATAATATTAGCATTCACATAATACTTGTAAATCACATATATATTTTCAATTAAATTGAAAAAAAAATTCAAATTACTAGATTAAAAAACAAATCCTAATATTAAAAAAAATAAATTATGAGAATAAACACTACAGTGGTTGTTAGAGAACTAAATTGTCGTGACTTGACGGAGAACAAATTGTTAGAATTATTCGAGGATAAACGCAACATAACTAATTGTTAGAATTATTTGAGACATCCAACATAAAATCAATTGGTTATGTGTGGAGTAGCCTTTAAATTATATAATTCGAACTTGGGTGATTTCGAGAAGATGTGGATGAATCAAACTTGGATAATTTAGAGATGTGATGTGGGACAAATCTCAAATAAATAGGCAAACAAATCAACAAATAAGCGGTACAAAGACAAACAAAATATATTGCATTATGACACTAATTGGCCATAAATGGAGTAGTTGCTAGATTATATGAACTCAACTTGAGGGGTTTACAAAAATGATATGGAATAAGTCTTAACATAAACAAATTATGAATTTATTTATAGAAGATTAAAAATTCAACATCAGGCTTGATTTTTGTTTTTAACTCCATTGGGGTCAATTTGTAAACTTTCAAAACTTAGTGTGTGTGTCAATTTCCAACCACACTGCCAACTTAGTATTCAGCTGGAGAGCACTGGCATAATAGATGGCGCCTGATTGACCTGCAACAGAAAGAGAAGATCCGGCCGTGGTTCGTCCACCCGGGGGCACTCTGACGATCAAGTCAGCTATCTCTCAAAGATAAATCAAGTGCTTAACTCACTATTCAGAATACAAATTGCGTACTTTAGACCCATGGGGGTGCCTCTCTTTTATAGCCACCACTTACCTAATCCCAATAGAAGCCTTGCTTCAATGGACTTTGGATTACTGCTAATCTTAGACTCCTAGTAGGATTGGGATAAACTCTCTAAGAGTCTTATCTTTATCCAAACTAAAGTCTTCTCCCATTCTAGGACTCTTGTCCCTTATCCGCTTATCTCGGATTCCGATATCTTCGGAGATAACCTCAGCCTAGCCGAGATCACCTCGGCGTCGTGACCAGGACGCGTGGCACCTCGGTTGACATATCGGCGTCACCTTGGCCACGTGTTGGTACTCAGAAAATGTATCCCCACAACTGCCCCCTAGGTTCTATTACCTCGGCACTCTGAGGTGATGGAACCTATATCAAAACTTCCTTCCAGTACGTCGGCTTAAAATTTCTCTAGCCAAAATCATTATAAAGGCCGACATGTCTTTTTAAAGAACAAGAATTCCAAGAGCTCCTTCACGCGTATGAGCTGTCATGCATAATAACTCAACCGTTTAGGACATGTGTCTACCCCTTACTAGATCGTATCTGTTACGTGCCTGTAAATCGAATGTTTCTCGCGTGCGCCGTCTGACGCATACGTTCTTTTAAGCACATTAATAGCCTCTTTGCCGCCGTTTTTGCGTTCTGATCAAAATCAATTTCTCTCTCTTTGTCTCTTCACTTTTGTATTTTCATTTTCAAGGTCTCAACTCTCTCTCCCTCTAGCTTCCTTCTTCAAAATACACTATTGTTGCTCCCGCGAAGCTTTCTGCAACTACTTCCGTTCACTCCCTTCCGGCAAGGGTTTTTGCTAATCTTTTCCATTGCTGCCGTTAGTCTGACTTCGGCGATCTCAACACCGGCTTCACTTTTTCTGGTAAGCCACTGTTCCTCCTGGTTTTATCTCTTGTTGCTCTTCCTGAAGTTCCGCTTCATCACTTGTTGCCATTGTTGTTTTGTTCAAGTATTCAATTTATGAATCATGTATCTGAGTATGTTTATTGCATGACTTTGCTTTTGCCCATGTCTTGAATACACATACTGCTCACAATCTTCTTGCACTTTTGCCACTGTTCTTGGCCTTATACCCTTGCACTAATTCTGGCACAATGTTCTTGATAGTTCATCACTGTTCTTGATTCTGAAACACATTCTTGCTTTTCTATTTTCTGTGATTTTGCCAGATTCGTGCCTTCAATCTTCGTTTCCCTAGATCTAGGTTTTGGGATTTGTTTGTAGAACCCACGAATCTTAGGAAAAACTGAAACGATTCCCCATAGATTCTGTGTATTTTGGGGTTTTAGCCGAGGTCCGTTAAATCCTCCAAAACACTCTCATCTGAAATCTAACTCCTCTAGCTAAGCAGATATCATGGGTATGTGGAAGCATAGGGTAGACACCCCGACCAAATTAGAGCACTTTAGGCGAGAGTTTGACATCCCGGCTGACGTCCATTTGAGGTTGGTTGGGGAGGATGACTCTATCATGCCCACAGCTGATTCTATGCCTTTCCCTGTTGTGGCCTTTATTGAGTGTGATCTTAGGCTTCCATTCAACATCCTTTTTCGAGAGGTCCTCCACTACTATAAGTTGAACCCGATGCAACTCGCCATCAATTCCTATCGAGTCATCAATGGCATAATAGCCTTAGCCTGACAAGAGAATGCTGGGGTTACCTTAGCCGACATCCAGTACTGTTATACTATGCGCGGCCTTTCACTGAAAGAGAAAGGTTATATCTATTACCTCAAGCCGAGGTCCACAAAGTATAAAATCATGGCCAACCTCCCAGAATCTAACAAGGGAGCTGGGGATAATTACTTCATTACCTCGTGGAACTGGGAGTTCGCTCCAGACGAGGACCTCCACCTCTACCCTCTTCCTCGAGCAGTTTTTGTAGAGGGTAATGGTAAGAGCCTAGTGTTTACACTTACTTGTTTTCTAAAGTCTCCAATACTTTGATCTAATGTCTGCGCTATTCTTTTTTGGCAGTTCTTTCTCAGCCGCCAAAGGGCTTCCGCCAATCTTTCTTTCCCAGCAAAGACTTAAGAAAACAATTGGATCTGCCAGTCCACAAGAGAAGAGCCCCTTTGGCACTCAATTTCATTCCTACGTACAAGTCTTCTCTTCCCGACGCTCCGAAGAAGAAGAAGAAGAGTCTGTCTCCTCCTTCCGCCACAACTCCTCAAGATGCCTTCACATCTCGACCAGATCAAGGATCGACTTCTGATCCAGTGGAACAGCCGTCAACTTTGGCTCCATATCTGATCCCAATATCCCAGTGCAAACACCGGCAACGAACTGTTTTTTCTGTCGAGATGGGCCGCCAGAAAGCAGTTGCTAAATATCTTTTAGCCAGCATTTCCTCTACCGTAGACGCCCAACCTGCGCAATCTCAGGCAAAGCCAAAGCAAAAAAAGATAAAGAAGGCTCAGCCAAAGGCAACGTTAACTCAGATTGACACTGAGGATACCTTGCCAATTTCGAAATTGGCTTCAAGCGAGAAAACCACTCCCATCTCCGAGAAGAGGTCAGCCGAGGCCCAACCTTCTGAGTCTATCAAATCAAAGAAGCCAAGGTCATCCGCTGCAGCCACCTCGGGGTCTCTACAGCATGATTCCCCCTAGGCCCCCCAAATAACACTAGAAGACAAGTCAGTGGTGGCTGGCAATAGTGCCGATGATGTTAACGTTGGCGTCGCTCTTAGTATCGCTCTGCTGCTTCCTGGCAATCTCGACCGAAACGCTGAGATGAGCGAGTATGAAAATTTTGCTCTGATGCTCCAGTGCTCTGTTCAAGGAAGTCTTCACACTTGGTGTCTTTCTTTTCTTCTTTATACTTAGAAAATTTTTCTAACAACTTTTTCTTTGTCTATTTTCTTCAGGGAATCCAGTACGCCCACTCCTTCTCAATGCAATCTTTTGAGACAAGGAAGGCGCTTGCCGACAAGACTAGGGAGGCCGCTGGTCTGCAAAAGACCAACAAAAACTTGCAATAAAAAATGAAGACTTTGGTAAATTAGGCCGAGGCTGCTGTCAAAGCCAAAGACGTGGCCGAGGAAAATGCAGAGGCTGCTGATGCCATAAAGAAGGTTCTTGAGGCCCAGAGAAAAGAGGCCGAGGAAAAGGCGGCCGAGGTCTAGAAAGAGCTGCAAGATGCCTTGGCCACGAAGGACGCTGAGTTCAAGGCCACCGATTAGAAGGGATACAATGAGGGGGTGGCCGATGTCACGACAAATTATGAGAAACAGGTAAAGCAGGTATGCAACAAGGGTTTCACCCTTGATTGGATGACCTTGCTAAAAAAGCTTGAAATCCCCGATGACTCCCTCCTCAGGAATACCGACGTCCTTCCTCTGCCATTCCCCTCCAACTCCAATCTAGTCTGAAGACGATTCTGAGTTTGAGGAGGAGGCTTTGGTGAGGAAGTCAAAGGAACCTGCTGGGGCCAAGTCCCCTACTCCAATTGAGCAAGTCCTGGACTTGACTCAAGATGAGGAGGGTGAGGAGGTTCTCAAGGATGCTCCTCCTGAGAAGGCATCATCGGACGTCCCTCTTGCCGACAAGAGCCTCGATCAAACCCTTCAAGAGATAGATGCCAAGCTCGCGGCTGAGAAGGACGCTGAGATGTCTTCTCAACAGTCTTCTGAATTCCAGACCCATCCTCCTCAAGACGCAGAAGAGTCTTAGTTTGGATGTTTTTCTTTTGCTTCTCTACTTTGCACTTTGGTTTTCTAAACAATGTAAGCTCTTCACATGGCCGATGTGCCTTCTTATAAATACAACTTCTTTGTTTTGTTTGCATATTTGTCTTCCCTTTAATGCTCTTGTATGATTCCATACTTAGAATATTTTGCATATCTTCAATACACACTTTATCTGTGTAGTTTTCTCGGGGTGAAACACTTTGGCCATACCCAATAACAGTTTACATCGGCAAATACATAAGTACTCAGTTCAGCACAACCTTGGCTGTAATTTGTAAATTTTTCACAAATTTCAACAAATGTTGGACATAACCTCAGTTTAACTTTAACTTGTAAATTTTTCACAAATTTCAACAAGTGTTAAACATGATCTTGGCCTAACTTCAACTTGTAAATTTTTAACAAATTTCAACAAGAGTTAGACATAACCTCAGTTTAACTTCAACTTGTAAATTTTTCACAAATTTCAACAAGTGTTAAACATGATCTCGGCTTAACTTCAACTTGTAAATTTTTAACAAATTTCAACAAGTGTTAGACATAACCTCAGTTTAATTTCAACTTGTAAATTTTTCACAAATTTCAACAAGTGTTAAACATGATCTCGGCCTAACTTCAACTTGTAAATTTTTCACAAATTTCAACAAGTGTTAGACATAACCTCAGTTTAACTTCAACTTGTAAATTTTTCACAAATTTCAACAAGTGTTAAACATGATCTCGGCCTAACTTCAACTTGTAAATTTTTCACAAATTTCAACAATTGTTAGACATAACCTCAGTTTAACTTCAACTTGTAAATTTTTCACAAATTTCAACAAGTGTTAACCTAATTTTAGCTTGTATATTCTATCTTTCTAGGAATCATTTTCCAATTATTTGCTCCCTAATGTGAACTTAAGTTCCACTTGGGTTCTCATTATGCATGCATTCCAGGAACATCGGCAAGTATCGTATAATTGTAAGAAGTCAAGCTAAAACTTTATTTATTTACTTTGGCAAATAACAAAGAACAAAAAAGTCTAATGATAGAAAAATTTTAAATTGCAAGGATTCCAAGGTCTTGGCAACTCTTTGCCTTCATTATCTTCAAGCCGATATGCCCTATTGCCTAATACCGAAGTGATTCTGTAGGGTCCCTCCCAATTTGGGCCAAGCTTACCCTCTCTGGATCCTTTTTGTTGCCGACGACTTTTCTCAAGACCTTGGGTTAACCTTCTTATTATAAGCCCTGGCAAGCTGCTGCTGGTATGCTGCCAGCTGAATTGCAGCTCTCTCCCTTCTTTCTTCTAGTAGATCCAGATCTCGGGCTAATAATACATCATTGGTCCCATTCTCTACTCCTTGGGTTCTGATCCTTGAGATGCCGACCTCCAGAGGAATGATTGCTTCTGTGCCATAAGCCATGGCAAATGGGGATTTCCCAGTTGATCTTCTCGGCGTAGTCCGATATGCCCAGAGTACACTTGGCAGTTCATCCACCCACTTTCCTTTCGCTACCTGCAGCCTCTTTTTTATCCCATCCAGGATAACTTTGTTGGATGCTTCTACTTGTCCATTGCTTTGAGAAAAGTTTGGGGTTGAAAAATAATTTTTGATCTTGAATTTTGCATAAAAGCTCTTGATTAGCTTACTGTCAAATTGTGTTCCATTGTCAGCAACTATTGCTCTTGGAATCCCAAATTTGGTGATGATGTTCCTCCATATGAAGTTCTTCCCGTCCACATCTCAGATCTTGGCTAGGGGCTCAGCTTCTATCCACTTGGTGAAGTAATTTGTTGCTACTAGCAGGTACTTCCTTTGTCCAGTTGCTTGGGGCAGTTGCCTAACGAGATCCATGCCCCATTGGGCAAACGGCCAAGGACTGGATACTGGGTTCAGGTCTGCTGCTGGTTGGTGAATCAGTGGCGCAAACCTTTGGCACTTTTCACACTTCTTGACATAGGCCTCTGCATCCTTTTGCATGTAGGGCCACCAATATCCCTGGGTGATGGCCCTATGAGCTAGTGATCTGCCCTCAGCGTGGCTTCCACAAATTTCTTCATGTATTTCATATAAAAAATCTTCAACTTGTGAAGGATGTACACACCTCAAAAGGGGTCCAGTGAAGGATCTTCTGTAGAGATGTCCTTCCACTGTCAGACTGTATCTTGCCGACTTCAATCTGATCTTGTGTGCCTCTTTGTGATCATCTGGCAAGTTTTCTTCTTTCAGGAATGCTACTATTGCATCCATCCAGCTTGGTCCTATGTCCACACATATTACTTCATGCTCTGTGGTTAGTGGTTCGATGCTCGGGCCCGACAAGTAGTCGACCATTATCGTCCTTGCTTTTCCAAGTTGTATTGCACTAGCCAGGTTGGCCAGTGCATCGGCGTGACTGTTATCATCTCGGCTAACCTGATGTAGTCGGCAATTCTGAAATAAGGCCACCAACATGTTGACCTCTTTTGCATAGGCCGACAGTCTCTCATCTCTGGCTGCAAACTTGCTTGTCGTCTGGTTGACTATGAGCTGGGAGTCACAGAAGACTATTACCTTATCTGCTTCTGATGCTACTGCCAGCTTCAATCCTGCAATCAATGCTTCATACTCTGCTTCATTATTTGAGGCCTTGAACCCCAAATGAATAGACTGTTCTAATATTTGTCCATCCGGAGATACTAGTACTACTCCTGCCCTCGCTCTTTGTTGGTTTGAACTCCCATCGATGAATAGTCGGAATGAGTCGCCGATGTAGATGCTGCAGGGTCTGAGTTTTTCTTCTTTCCTTTGTTCTGTCGCCTTCGGCTGGGCTCCTCCTTGCTTGGTATGACATCGTTCACCTCGGCTCATCGGAGATCGATGTATGATGGATTCTGGTGTGAACTCGGCCACGAAGTCGGCCAAAACTTGGCCTTTGATTGCTGTTCTGGGTCTGAACTCCAGGTCGTACTGGCCCAAGGCCACTGCCCATCTGGCTATTCTCCCTGTCAGGTCTCCCTGCTGCAGCAGGGACTTCAATGGATGTTCAGTGAGCACCACAATTTTATGGGCTTGAAAGTAATGGTTCAGCTTCTTTGAAGCCATTACTAAGGCCAGCGCCAATTTCTCTAGGGGTAAATACCTAGTCTCTGCATCAGCTAGGGTTTTGCTTACATAGTAAATAGCCTTTTGTTCCCCTTTTTCTTCTCGAATTACCACTGCACTTACCGCATGTTCTGAAACTGCCAGGTACAGGAACAGCTCCTCTCCAGGTTCTGGATTTGAAAGAACTGGAGCTGTGGTCAGATATTTCTTTAAGTCGGCCAAGGCGGCTTCGCACTCCTCGGTCCATAAGAAGTCTGTGGCTTTCTTCACTAAGTTGAAGGAAGGTTTGCACTTATCTGAGCTTCTGCTTATGAACCTATTCAGGGCTGCGTCCCTTTCAGTCAGCATTTGTACCTGTTTTGCTGACGTCGGGCTCTTCAACTCCAGGATGGCCTTGATCTGATCTAGGCTGGCCTCAATGCCCCTTCTGGTCACCAAGTACCCTAAGAAGTTACCAGATCCAACTCCAAATGCACACTTCGATGCATTGAGTCGGAGCCGATATGTTTTAAGGATTTCAAATACTGCATTTAGGTCGGCCAGATGACCTTCAGGTTCCTTGGTCTTCACGACCATGTCGTCGATGTAAACTTCCACCGTTCGGCCAATCAAGTGTCTGAACATCTTGGTTACCAATCTTTGGTAAGTTGCTCTTGCATTTTTCAACCCAAAAGGCATCACTTTGTAGCAATACAGCTCTTTTGGGGTGATGAACGCAGTCTTCTCTTCATCTGGGGGGTACATGGCTATCTGGTGGTACCCCTTGTAGGCATCCAAGACGCTCATCCTTCCATGCCTTGATGTGGCATCCACCAGCTGGTCAATCTTGGGTGAAGGAAAACTGTCTTTGGGACAGGCCTAGTTTAGGCTGGTGAAGTCCACGCAGACCCTCCATTTTCTATTCTTTTTCATCACCACTACTGTGTTTGATAGCTATGTCGGATAGTTTACCTCTCGAATAGCCCTGGCCTCCAGAAGTCTGTCTACTTCTTTCTCCACTGCTTCGACGTACATCAATGTCGATCTTTTTGCTCGTTGGATTACAGGTTTGGCCGACCTGTCAACGTTCAGTTTATGGCAAGTGACCTCGGGGTCAATGCCAGGCATTTCGTAAGGCGTCCAGGCAAACACTTCAATGTTTGCTCACAGGAAAGCCTCCAACTCTTTTTCTTCTTCTTCAGCTAAGCCCGAGTCGAGAAGGAAGAAGCGTTCTTCATCCCCCTCCTGGACGAGGATTTTCTTCAGTGCTTCTTCACTTTTCCCGGCTGGCTCCTTGTCGACGTCCTCTAGGACTTCCACATCTTCGTCTTCGATTTCTGCCTCTCTGGTTCTCATATGCTGCAGGTGGATTTCATTGCTGTCATGGAGCAATTCTTTGCCTGTAGCTGATCTCCTCTAACTTCTTCTATCCTATGCTCTATCGGGAACTGCAATAGTTGATGCAATGTTGAGGGAACATCCCTCATTGCATGCAACCATGGCCTTCCCAGGATAACATTGTAAAGGGAGGGCGTGTCGATTACGGTGAACTTTGTCTTTATCTTCCTGGTGCCAGCCTGCACCTCCAAGCTCATTGTTCCCAGTGGCCACGTCGGCGTTCCATTGAACCCGACCATTGGGCCATTGGATTGCTCCATATCGTCTGGGTGAAGGCCAAGCTCTTTGTAACACCTGACGTACATGATGTCACAAGAGCTACCTTGGTCGATTAGGATGCGCTTCACTTGGCACTCCCCGACCTGGAAGGATACTGCCAAGGCATCATTGTGGGGATGTTGGACCATCTCAAGGTCGGCTTCAGTAAAGGACACTGCTAGTCCTTGGTACACCTCGGCTCGATGTTGTTTTTCCCGACCTGGTACACGTGCTGCAAGTGTTTTACCTCCTGGGTCTCCCCCCTTATTTCGTTTTCGTTGACCTTCGAGTGAATTACATTAATTACCCAAGGTCTTCGTACCTGTGGTTGCTGTGCTGGGGGAGGCAGAGCTGTTGGTGCCTGAGGTAGTGTTGTCTGTTCTTCCTTTGTCCTGGCCTCATCTACAAGGTCCCTTAAATGGCCTTGCCTTACCAGGTCTTCCAGGTGTGCTTTCAGGGCTCTGCAACCCTGAGTCATATGCCCATCTTTGTTATGGTAAGCACAATGCTTACCAAGGCTTTTTCCCATAAATTCTCCTGGCACCCTAGCTGGTGCTCTGAAATAGGGTTGGGATCGGATTTTGTCCAAGACTTTGTGGATTGGGATTCGGAACACAGTTGTGACTGCCTGTGCAGCACTCTGTCCTACCTCTTTGTTGGATCCATTGTTACCTCGGCCTCGCTTCGGCAAGCCGTTACCTTTCTCTTGCTTTGTCTCCTTAGTTCCTGACGTGTCTTCCTCGGCTCTAGCATACTTCTCGATTCTGGCCATGAGCTCTTCCATGCTTTTTGGCAATGTCTTTGCCAAAGACTTTCGTAGTGGACAGTCGTCTTTTAGGCCGTTCTTGAAAGACATGACCGCCTCCTCTTAGTTACACTCGGGTATTCGGTTGAACACCTCATAGTACCTTTTTGCATTGGCCCTAAGGCCTTCATCCTTACTAATTCTCAAAGCCATCAATGTGTCCACCCTTAATGGCTGTAGCTTGTTTGTCATGAACCTGGCCACAAACATCTCGGCCAGGCCTTTCCAGGTCTTCACACTTTCCTTCGGCAGTTTGTGAAACCAATCTGATGCAATCTCCTCGAAGGATGAGAAGAACACCTTACAGAGCAGCGGCTCGTTCCCACTATACAATGCCATTGAGTTCAGGTATAATCCAACGTGAAAGTTGGGGTCTGACTTACCATTGTATATTTGGAACCTCGGCATACTGAATCTCTTTGGAGCCTCAAATTTGTCCAATTCCACCGAGAATGGTGTTCTCAGCTTAACATGTGAAGTTACCTCGGCATCGGCATTCTGTTGTTTCCTCTTGAGGTAATCTCTCAAGTCTTCTTTGCTCCGCCCAGGAGCTCGGCTATCTCCTGACTTCAGTCTTTTCGGCATACTACTCTCAGCTTCGTTGTGGGCCCTTTTTCGACCTTTCTCCATGAGTTGTGTCGAAGCATAGCTCCTGCCTTTGAACATGCCGATATTCTCTGGGTTCTGCTTCTTTAGTGCGATGTGTCCTATGTGACTATTCTCTCCTCGACTCTCCTCGCCCGACCTCCCTGGAAGGCCGGTGAGATTGTTTTTCACTTTTGGTGTGCTGAGGGGCTATTGGGATTCGTTTCTGCCCTCCCTTATGGGCATTGGCCGCTGGAATCGGCGTGTCCTGCAGCGAGAATGGTGGCTGCATGACATTATTTTGCATCATCAAATTGACGACCGATTGCAGGTCTGCCAACTTGTTTGCCATCTCTTTCACCTCTTCGTCCCTCCGCAGGCATCTAACCTTCCATACCTGGAGGTCGTCCTCGTTGTAGTATCCGCTTCGATCTGGTTTCTTTGGCATGTCGCCATCCTGGCCGACGTCTTTCTTGCCGTGATTCTGGTTCTGAGTCTCCTCATTGCGACCATCTTCCTCCATATTAGGATCAATGTGCTTACCGTTCCCAATAGGGGTTTCGTCCCCAACCTTATCCTTCTGTCCGTCGCTAGCCTTCTATTCTCCTTTTTTTCCCACAGACGGCGCCAAATTGTGTGTGTCAATTTTCGACCACACTGCCAACTTAGTATTCAGCTGGAGAGCACTGGCATAATAGATGGCGCCTGATTGATTTGTAACAGAAAGAGAAGATTTCGGCGATGGTTTGTCCACCCGGGGGCACTTCGACGATCAAGTCAGTTAGCACTGAAAGATAAATCAAGTGCTTAACTCACTATTCATAATACAAATTATGTACCTTAGACTCATGGAGGTGCCTCTCTTTTATAGCCACCACTTACCTAATCCCAATAGAAGCCTTGCTTCAATGGACTTTGGATTACTGCTAATCTTGGACTCCCAGTAGGACTGGGATAAACTCTCTAAGAGTCTTATCTTTATCCAAACTGAAGTCTTCTCCCATTCTAGGACTCTTGTCCCTTATCCGCTTATCTCGAATTTCGATATCTTTAGAAATAACCTCGGCCTAGCCGAGATCACCTCGGCGTCGTGACCAGGACACGTGACACCTCAGTTGACATATCGGCATCACCTTGGCCACGTGTTGGTACTCAGAAAATATATCCCCACACTTAGTATTTTATTTCTAGGTCTACTGGGTTCAATTTGTTAATACTCAAAACTTTTATATGTAATCTACATAAACTCTTTAACAAAATTTTGAAGTTCTTTTTGTTAAAATTGAACATTTCCTTCAAGAATGCTTGATGTACCATCATATTTTGATTGGAAAATTTTAAATATAAATAATAATAAAAAATCATTAGCATCTATTAAATTATAAACACTAACAATTTTCTACAATATCTTTTATTATTGAAAAATATTTTTTATTTTCAAGAATCGATGCACATATTGATGATACTAAATATTGTATCAAGGTTTGCAAATTACATTCCAGAATTCAACACCATTCATGAAAGGATTCTTGTTATATAATTCTACAGTAATGATTCAGACTCCCACAAAACATCACCCCTACAGCCCCTGCTCATTTGTGATTGGTCCAAGTAAAAAAGAGAAGAAAAAAAAAATACAAACATATCATTGGTCCACATCATTGTGGGGGTAGTGGGGTCTCTCCAAAAGGAGATCCCAAACATTTTCCATAATTCTATCAAGATTGCCACATCATGGAAACAGTTGGAAGTGGGTTTCGTTGAACTTAGGCTATGATTGTTTGGGCGGACATATGCTTGGAAATGAACCAATAGTTCAATAAAATTATTAATCTGATGTTTGGTTAAAAAATTAAAATACGGACTAACAATCCATCCGGATATAATATCCCACATATGATAGACTATTCAATTCCATATATGGGGTGTGATATAAATTGGGAGACTAGGTCAGAGTCTGAATTAACTTGTCAAATGATCATAATAGAGGTATTATGGTTAATATATTGGATATCCCATGTCCTATCCATTCCAATTCCCTTAAACAAACATCGGATTCGATAATATTTTATTAATCACTCCTTATAATCCTAACTAAATTCAAACATAAGATAGGATACACAATCTAAAAGATTCGTAGTTCTAAGACTATTAGTCATGAGAATGCTAATCCAACCTAATCTAGTCCGTCCAAACAAACATAGCCTTAATTTCAACGGCGTCGTGGGGAGGAATGGCTTGGCTGGTGTTGGTGTTGTTGCTCAAGATTTCAGGGGCAATGTTTTGGCCTCATGCACGGAGCAAATTTTGTATTTCAATGATGTCGATCATGTGGAAGCTTTGGGAGCTCTTCGGGCATCGATAATTGTCAAAGATCTGGGCTCTTCTTCTGTCCATATTGAAGGGGATTCTTTCACAGTGGTCAATTTGGTGAAGTCTGATGAGGCCGATCTCTCAAGTATAGGATCAGTATCGGAGTGTGTTTGATCAAACCTCGTAGGCACACAAAATTGGGTTATTGGTCATGTGAAGTGCAGTGGTAATCAAAGTGGTGCATTGTCTTGCCAGGTTGGCTCTCAGTAAGGAAGGTCTTAATGTGTGGATGGGTGATGTTCCTCATGTGGCTGGCCAAGAAATTCACATTGATTCTAGACAATGCTTGTAATTTCCTCTTGCTTTTCTGAGCTTCTTCCCACAGCAGCACAACAAAAAAATAAAAATAAAAATTGCTACATGTAAAATTACCCTTTTCCATACTACATCTCCTATGTGGTAAAAAAAAATATTGACAACTCAATTATTAGAACACATGAATAAAGAAAAAAAACTCAAATAAAAATAACTAAATTGTGAACGTACCTTTAATAAAAAGGACAATTTGCTATTGATAAAAGTTTATATTGTTTGGTTTGAGTTTCCTGAATTCACTTTTCAGAAAATTAAAACTTTTTGTTTTTCGTGTTTTTTTTTTTTTTTTCCGCTGATTTTTTTTTAATATTTTAAGGGGCAATTTGGGAAACTAGTAAAAAGTTAGCTTTTAACTTTGGGTAATTCTACTTACAAAACACTTTCAACTCACTACACCCTCATTTTTTTATATTTTTTTTATTACTATTTTATCCTTCCATAAAATTACCAATTAACCCTCCAACCCTAAAAATTCAACTAACAATTTTCTTACGCCACTCACCATTCTCCACCACTGCTATCTCACCTCCAGCAACCCTCCCCCCACCGGCTAGCTATCTTCTAACTCTGACAAGCCTTTCCCAACGCAGGCAACCCTCTCACACCCCTCTCCTACCTCTTTCAATCCTTCAAAAACCCTTCCTTTACCTCTGAAAACCCTTCTCCTTCCCAGAACCGCCACCTAGGTCAGCTCTTCCTCTCTGCGAATCGCAATTCTTCTTCTCCTCCTCCTCTTCCGCCGCTATCCAGATCTGAAACTTCTCCCTCTTTCGCTCAATCGCTCATGATAATAGAGGGCATGGGTAGGTTCGTAGGGCGGTTCATGGCAGTTGTGATAAGCCAGCCCGTATTATGCTTAATTATACATGTGTTTATCTGTTTGATATGAATTTGCAAGTTTAAGTATGTGAATTATATGATTTTAGATTTATATGTGTTGAATGTAGGAGCATTTGTTGAAATTACAACTTTGAACTGAAATTGAAAGCCTTTGAGGCGCCAGAAACCAAAACTGACTTCATATTTATGATTAGCATGATTTTTAGAACTTACGGTGAAATTTTGTAAAATTACGATTTGTAACGATTAAATTAAGTTTTATGAGTTAAGCTATATATGTGTATAGCTCTTGTGTTCATCATTTGGTTGAGAGACTTGCTAGAAAGTGAGTTAGAGAAAGAGAGAAAGAGGAGAAGCTAGGATTTTGGAAGAGATTCAAAGAGCAAACCCTAGATTGAAGCTAAGATATGGAAATTTACTTAGAATCTTTGTCTTCAGCTCCCCCTTGGCATGAAATCAAGAAGAAATTAGAAATTTTGAGCTAGGGTTTTGGGTTGTGTAATGGGTTGAACTAAATGCAAGAAATCTCCTCATGTTTGTTTGATTTGAGTCCAATCTTGTGTTTAATGCATGAAATGAGCTCTAGATTGCGCATACAACCAAGTTTTATTGAAAGATTCACCATGTTCATATGTGTTTTGAGCTTGATGATGTAATTTATGGATGCATGAAATAGTTAAGGCCATGAATTTAATGTTTAGGCAAGATAGATGTGTTTAAGATGTAATTACGATTGACTCATGCTAGTATACCATGTTTTTGAGTTAGTTTTGCTTTGAATTTGGCTTGGAAATGAATTTGGCTTGGAAATGAATTTGGAAAGTTTGCATTTTGTGCCAATTTCGGACTGGTTGTCTATGCCGAGACCACTTGAGCGGCCACGGGCTCCGCACGAGCGGCCATGGCTTGAACCAGAGTTGTGCATTCTACTTGTCACGACCCAACCCTCGCCCCACAGGATTAGAGACGTAACCTGCTAGTAATCCAAGATTACCAAAAGCCTCCTTAACAGTAAATAGTATAAGGGACTGGCGAAAGCCAATGACATTACATAACATCATCTAATGAGCTATGAAACTACAATGAATAAACAACCTTTATATGCATCACTGTACAATCATCCAATATTATATCATACACATGTACCAAAAGGGGATACAATACCTAGGGAATTAATCCCTTAATTAATATATTCATAACACAAAAGATCTTTGCCATAAGTCGCTTGATCACTATACAAAAGGGTGAATTCAAAATCACCCAAAAGCCTTGGAGTTGGACCCAAAAAAAACCTCGAAGGGAGGCACAATGGTTGGCTTGACAAACTAGAAGGTAAGGTGACCCCCTTAAATCCTTTCTTGAGTTTGATCACCTACATGGAAAATATAACCTTTGAGCTAAAGCCTAGTGAACAACAACTGTCTAAAGAGGTTCAGAATAATGTCTGTTTAAACGTTAAGGTCAATTCAATTCACATAACAATAGCATGTTCGTTAAAGAAAAACATAGCAATCATAAAGATCTACGTGTATGTAGTGGTCTTTCAAATCATAATCAATACAAATAATCATATAACTCGATGTCTTATACACATTTGGCCATGGTATTATTACCCCCAGGCGAGGGCCACGTGCATATAGGCCTCAGTATTGTTACCCCCAGGTAAGGACGATATTATTATACCCCTGGGTAAGGGCCACGTGCATATAGGCCTCAGTATTGTTACCCCCAGGCAAGGACAGTATTATTATACCCCCAGGTACGGGCCACGTGAACATAGTGCATGAAGTGGGATACTTAGTCATTTGGTAAATCATATCACTGTAGAAACAATTCTTAACAATAACAATAACAGTCAGGAAGAACAACTTAAACATATCTTTACAACATTGTTACTCACAGTTAATTCCATGGAGTAGGTGGCTCGGATGCGGCGTCTGAATTACATCAACACATATAAGCACAATGGTTCAACATATAGCTTCAATGGTTCAATTACTCGTTACTTAGTCATTAAATCTCGCCGTTTCATTCCTTCATTTCCTGCATGTTTATAAGATGCGAATGCACATGAAAACCACTTGAAAACCATGCAAACAAAGGGCCAACAGTTTGAGACATGGCTAGAAAAATGGGTTGAATCTACCTTGTTGGGTGCACGTGTGGTGGCCTTGGCTGTACGTGCGGTGGTCTGGCCGCTCATGCGGTGGCCTTGGCTGCTCAGTGGTGAAATAGTGTGCATTTTTGGGCAGAGGAGACTCGGCCACTCATGTGGTGGTCTGGGCCAATGGAGCGGTTTGGGTGAAAATCAGTGAGAAAATTTTGCTAAAAATGGAACTTTTCCCCTTTCAAACCCAAACTCAATTTAATGAAAATCAAGGTCCAAAATGCATCAAAACAACTTGAATTCACCATATCTAACTTCAATATGAATCATAATCTAATTCACACTTAAGTTATCAAAGAAAAGATCAATTATACACATAAAAAACATGGAAATCATAAAACATGGGGGCTAAGTTCTAATTCATGGAGTTTCCTCCATATTGCTCATAAATCATGCAAAAGCAAGTGGTAAAGTATGAAGAATGCCATAGTTCCTCTATTTCCTCCTTAGGTTCATACCAACAAGTTTACACCACTATACTTCTTGATTCAACTTTGATTCTCTAATTCCATGATAAAGACAACCCAAATTCATGAGATTGAGGGAAAAGTTCTTACCTCAAGTTAATGATTTGATGAAGATTGGTTAATTCCCCTTTCTTCTCCTTGAACCCTAGCTTTCTTTCTTTCTCTCTTGTCTCTAGAATTCTCTCAAGTCTCTACAAAATATCTATCTCTATCTACCTCTTATTTGATGAGTAGAGTTAGGCCTTGTTTGTGTCTTCCTAATTCTAAGTCTAATTTTTAATGACTCAATTCTCATCACAAGCCTCTTCAATTAACACCAAATTGCAACGTACTACTGTGAATTAGGCTCTAATTGCCTATTTCAAATATTTAATTTCAATCTTATGGTTTACTGATTCAAATAGGTTTATTTCCCATTTCCATCTATTTTTTCCACTAATTCAATACAATGAACACATAGCACAAATAACACATGACACATATAGCACATGACATATAATTTGGCATAATAAACACATAATTAAGGCAAATCACATAATGTAACAATTAAGTAAGGAGACGGATGTTACACTGCTCGCTCGAGTGGCTGAGGTTTCGTACGAGCGGAGCATGAACCAGGTCTGAGGATTTCTTTCTGTATGTTTCAGCGGCTCACACTTTCACACTTTCACTCGAGCGATTGGACCTGCCGCATGAGCGGCCAGCAGGGGTGAAAATCCTGCTCTCTTGTGTTGACCCTTTCGACCTTTGGCATGCATTCCCAACCTTGTTTAAACCCCCCAGGAAGTGAAATGATGGTTAGAAACCCATTGAAAAATTGGAACGAATTCAAATATTTTTTAAACCATGGAACGAATCCGAACCAATCCATTTAAATACGGATTGGATCGTTTTAGGACCACGGATTCAAATAATTAAATAACAAAAAATATATATATAACACTTTAATTTCATAAAAATATAAACACAGCGCTGTATTAGTTCCACAATAGCAATATGTCTTTTTATAATAGCGACATACTGTTCTAGAATTTAAACAACCATAAGAAAATTGGTTTCACCATAAGTATTTAGACCATTACAAATTAAAATTAAAAACTAACAAACAAAAGTAATAAAAGAAGATATTATGCGGGTTTAGGTTTGAGTTTAGGTTTTATATGGAATAAGAGAAGATACTATGAGGGAGGATGTATAACAAAAATATAGACTATTTGTATACGGTCCAAATCAGTTCCAATCCAGAACCGTGGAGTCCAATTTGGAACCAATTCTAGACTACGGATTTTTAATTCTTCAATCCGAAATCGAACCACGGATTCAAAAGACCAATCCAAACCTATCGAATTGGACTAAACTGGATCGGATTACAGATTTCATGGATTCCTTGCTCAGCCCTAGACATGTGCAATGTGGACCTAAGGTCGTTTCGCTTATGTTTGAGCTTGAGGTCGTTCTATGGGCCCGAGGCTGTTTTGTGTCATATGTGGGCCCAAGACCGTTCTGTTAATGACATGATAATATGTGATTGGACCTGAGATCGTTCTGAATAGCTGTTAATATGTAAGCTCGAGCTCGTTCTGTACCTTATGTGGGCCTGAGACTGTTTTGATATCGATGGATCTAAGGCCATTCTATTCATGTTATGGGCCTAAGGCCGTTCTGTTTATGTAATTGGCAAAAGGCCGTTTTGCTTATATGGTGGGCCCAAGGTCGTTATGTGTTATATTGGGCTCGAGGCCATTCTGTATTATGATTATGGATATTGTGAAAACCTTATGCTCATTTATTTACACTGCTTTACTGTATTATTACTTATTGAGCGTCGGTCACGCAATATTATGTATGTATATGTAGGTGATCCGCAGCATAGAGCCCACCTTTAGAGTCTGCTTCAGGAGCTATTTTGTAAACCTGTCGAGTCATGTCTCCGAGATAGAGTTTTACCTTTGACTCACATTATGCTTTGAATTTATTTTGTTTTTGCTATTATGGTCTTGGGATATGTAAACAATACGTATAAATTTCCTACGATACTTTATTTTTGCATGGGCATATAAATGTGTGAATGTGTTAACGTGTAAGCTTTATGATTTGGCTCATATTGGCACAACTCAATGAACTTCTTCATTTGTTGTATGCTTTCGCTTATGGCCCCATTATTATAATTATTCCGTATGTTTGTATGAGGCCAAAGGTAATCAAGTGATCATTGGCCAGTTATGATCCAAACTTTTAGAGGCGGATTTGGGTCATGACAGCAGTGTAGATGGGTTGTGGTGCAGACAATTCGCCATCGGAGAGCAGGATTGTGACGAAGAAAGCGGCTGGAAGGGAAGGTGCGATGGATGAGGATGAATATAGAATGGGAGACGCAACAGTAGAGGTGAGCTAGGAAGGTGATCACAGTGGGGGAATGGGCTGGCAGTCGTCAGAGATGGCAGTTGTGAGGCAATCTAGATGGTGGTAGTGATGGTGGAGAAGTTGTGGGTCGGCTATTGCAGATGGCAATGGCTGTTGGAGGAGGTGGTTGGGATTTGGTAGAATTAGGGTTTGTAAGTTGGTTGTAAATAAGAGGGTATAGTTGGTATTATGAGGATAGTAAAGAGATAAAATCAAAATTTTGAATTTTGATATGTTGTGAAATTAGAAATTTGGTGTAATGAGATTTTTTGTTGTGTAACTAGAATTACCCTTTAACTTTTAACCCAATTTGGGTCACATCACTTCACATTTTTTACACACAAAAAGATAAATAAAAAAAAAGTAAAAAAAGTCAAAAATCAGTTTTTAACCAACTTTCTAAATCACCCCTAAGTAATTTTTTGAAACTTTTAGATACATCTAACATAAATACACTTAACAAGTATAATATTTGTAAAAACAAATCTTTAAAAAATTCACTAAATATCAAAAATATATAATAAAAAATTCAATACATTTTTCGTATTCTTGTGTATTTATTAATTTTTTTTATAAATATTTTACTTTTTAGATACATCTAAATAATGTTTATCTAAAAAAGTAAAAAAATTACTTAAAATTTAAAAAATATTCACTAAAAACAAAAAAAACTATGAAAAATAATAAACTCAATTTTTAGAACATTAAATTTAAAAAATTAAAATGAAACACAGTAGTAGCAGGACAATGATGACTTTGAAAGAAGAACTACTAGCCAGAAGAAGATAAAAATAATAATAAATGGTATAAATAGTTGTGAGGGAGAAAAATATGAAGACAATGTTGATTAATTTAGTATGAAAAAAATTCCGTTTAGTATGTAAAAAAATTTCATTTTATTGAAAGGTCTAATTGATATTTTAAGAATAGTTTGACGGTAAAATAAAATTTTAGATGAAGGTTGGATGTCACAATAATAATTTCTGTTAAATTATAGACGCTAACGATAGGATTTGGGATGTTTGTAAGCATACTTATGTCTGATGAACCAATATTTTGGAAAAGTATAAGCACTTGTCATTATTATTATAGCATTATATGAAACAAAGCTCCCCTGCCACCGTCGCCGCAAGGAAGAGGATAAGGTGTTGATTGAGTAGCCTGACAACAACCCTAAATGTTAATACGTGACAGTAATGCAATTCAAAAATGAAGAAATGAAATTTATTATTCTCACAAGTGTGATTTTAATTTGATAATCTCAACGACTAATTTTATTATTATTATTTGATAAATAAAAAAGGAACAATAATAATTATAAAAAAGAAAACTACAAAAATTCTCTAAAACTAAAAGGCATGCTTTTCTTCATTTTTATTTATTATTATTTTTGCATACATCCCCTTCAAAATTATTCATTACATATGAGTCAAGTCTAACTTTATTTGAGAATCTATACTAGCTTCATAAATTGTTTATCAAATAATGGTTAATCATAATTTGAATGGTTATATACAAGCCAAGTCTCAGTTTATTTGAGAATATATGCTAGCCCAATAATTTTTTACTTTATTTTATTTTATTTTTGTGTGTGTGTGTGTGTCAATTAATGGTTAATCATAATTTGAATGGGCCAAACAAGCAAGCAATAATGTCATGTCCCGAGAATTTTTGTGACACAAGAAGAAGAGTTTGACATTTATGGCAAGCACTAGAGGGTTTTGGATGGTATGAGAATGTGCTAGAGTACGCTGGAAGACTCTAGAATATGGTAGAAGGGTCTGGAGTGGCCTTGAAGATTCCAGAACGTGGGGAACAACCTTGAAGGATTTAGAGCTGTCTGGATGAAGTCTAGATCCTCTGTAGGGTTACCTTGTGGTGCTCCCTATACTGTTCGTGAAACAATGTAGTTTTGTTATTTTTTTTCTTTCCCTTATTCGTTAGGCATTTTGAAATTTGAGAAGCAGTCCCAAACTCCATGATCGACAAAAACGAAGATAAGGAGGAACGGAGGACCTGAACAGACAAAAGAAGGACTGAAAATCGGCGACTGAAAAGGCAACCGACGACAATGAAGACGACCTATGAGAGATCCAAAATGTCTGAGGTGTTCTTACTTTTTCTCTCATCTCAACCTAGGGCTTCAGATTGTTGTTCTTCGAGCAGATCTAGTGTATCTATTTATTTTTTAGTTGTTTTGTAGTGATTTAGGTTTGCATTTGCTGATAATGAATTTGATTTAGATTGGAATTTGGTCTCAGGTTCTATATATGTGTATATATATGTATCAAGTTATATATATATATATATATGTATATGTTATAGGTTATATATATGTGTGTGTATATTATATAAGCCTCTGTTCTTGATACTGGTTGTAGAGTGAGTTTGCATTTCTTATGATTGAAATTGAATAGTTGTTTTGTTTGGAACTAATTATTGTTGTAGATTTGATTTTGTTTTTTTGCATCTGAATACTTTTTAGTTTTTCAAATGTGGGGTTTCAAATTTTAATTTAGATTTTGTATGCTCAATAATAGGTTTGCTTATTATATGTGTCACTAGATCTTCTTTGAATGTTTGATTAGATCCTATTAGTTCTATTTGATAATATGAAGAGAGTAATAATAAGAATGGATAATACAAAATTTTAAGGGACTTTTAGGAATTAATTAATGATACCACTGTAGGTGGCATTTCGTGCTCCTCGGAGGGGTTAGTCTTCTTGGATACGATAACACTACAGTTCGGACTCTCGTGGTTTTGAATCTGGTTTCACAAAGTGCAATGTGAAATTGATTCAAATCCGGTAAATCTTTAGAAGATCCATTTATCACCAGAGATGCCAGAAATGGACTGCACTGCCAAATTTTAGAGTCGCCACCTAAATATTTTTGAAAAATTTAGGAAACCCGTTACTCGTGCCAAAGGCCACTTGTCTGTCATCACCAAAGTGTCTCGGCTTGGAAACTTAGGTATGAGAGGGAAAGGTCATGAATTGAGCACCCCACTCACCCGATCAAAGATCGGTCTCCACTAATCATAATGTGATTTTTATGTACATTATATGCTCTTGTTTTGATTATTAATGTTAATTTACTATGTGAAGCACACAATGTATAGACTGTGTCACTCATGTTGGAATGTTTTGATTTCATGTTTGTTTGGAAAAAGTGTTTTGAATTTGTGTTACTTGAAAAAGCAAGCTCATATGTACATTAATAAAATAATCCCAACTTAAGCGAAAAAGCCTTTATCCATCGGCATTCAAGAGGTATATCAAATAAGCACGTAGCCTTATAGTAATATGCCTGTTATGGCAACACAAACATTTATGCAATATGCTAAAGCAAAAATGCTCACCTAGTACTCAACCGAGGGAAGCCACAATAGGAGAAAACAGTTAGAAAAATGCATTTTCTAATATGCAAATGACTAATACAACACATACAAAATGCAACTATTAGGTTCGGTTTCCTTACATGACATATGGCTCAACTCAAAGCATGCAATAGCACACGTATTCAATTAAGTAGGGAATAACAACAAGTTTAGAATGATGAACCGAACCCAATGTATGCAAAAATATATACAAGGCATGGCAATGATATGAAAATGTAAAACATGATGCTACCATTATAAGCATATAAATAAAAGGGAGAAAAAAATGGAGGTGGGAAGACATACACAATATTACAAGTGCGCCCTCATACAAGAGGGTCTGAATGTCTGAATTTAAAGTATTACAACACCAAATTAACTAATTTTAACTAGCTATTACAAATAATTAAATTTAACTAGCTATTATCATTTCGAACAAATCTAATTAATTTAAACATACTACTATCAAAGCATTAATTTTAAACGGACCACAGGAAATGAAGCGTCACATGCGCACAAATGAGAACGTCCTCCCAGAAACCTCTCTGTTTTGTTGCCATAATATGTTCTGTTTGCAGTTAGAATATTATTCTATTTTTGCCTCAGCTTTTGCTCTATTCTGCCATGAAAATGACACTGCTTGCACAAAATAGGGTGGCCAGCCGGCCTTGGAAAGTGGTTGGCTGAGCAGAAGTTGGCCAACCGGCCACTACTTTTAGGTACTGCCCTGCTGTCACAGAAATGAAACAGAGCAAAATAGAGTATTTCTAGGAGATATTTGTCCTTTCTGCCTTTTCCTATCATGAAACTGATCAAGGGAGGAGTAGACTCAATTCGCAAACCATCAATTGTCGCAAAGTTATTGCGTGATGATTTATGAACCAATAGGACAAAAGATCAATAAATGGAAATAATAAAAAAAAAAACAACACCTCTTTTGTAACGCCCCCAACATAATTACAATAATCTAACTCCAAGCACCAGTACAAAGTGGTATAGACACAATAAGAAGCTTCCATTAATCAGAGTTAATATACAAAATGTGACACATGCGATATACATTCATAAATCGTTCATCCTGAATCTACAACATGTGTTACAAGACGTAAATAAAGAATAAAAGCTAAACATATATTCATATACCCTAATGGCTTACATCTTTCCAAAACCGTGCTTGGTTACAACAAAATGAGTCATAAGCTTAGTACAAATAAAACCCTAGGCTTGTACAAAAGGTAAATATAAAATAAACAAAAGTGAGCCTTCAGCTCCATAATCCTCCCAAGCTAAGTCCTTGGCGGATGCATATCACCAACACCTGAAAATGGTTTTTCCCAACTAGGGTGAGCCAAAGCCCAGTAGAAACAATCTTACACAATATATGAATCTTAACAAAGTTATAAGTATAATGTGCATATACAATGTCTGCAATAAAATCATTCATAATTTATAAGATCATAATATGCCAAGTTTTATATCTCATTTTATTGTTCATATTCATTTCGTTCAATCACCCAATCTGAGAATACAACTCATCGGGTCTCAAATCAATATCGTTATCATACAAACACATTCATTGACATTTTACGACAATTTCATCTGCAGAATCGGCACCCATGTATACAAGTAGTTTTCAGTACTTTCACCCCGGACACACAGGCCGGCTTAATTCATTGGAGTCCATCCCCTTTCTTCTCTCAAACATCATATATATACAATGTATTAAAACAAAATCATGTTCAATGACAACCAATAAGAGATTAGTTTTAGTTCACCTAATCCTCATGCAATTTCTACAACAATCATAGCTATCCTCCACCGATAGCTCAAAACAGATATTTCTGTATAGATATACAATCTCCACGACAAATAAATTATCTAAATTTCTATAGGTGAGAGATAATACACATCCAACTCCACCATTGATATCAACATTCGTCTAATTTAAGATTTCCAATGCCAATTTCATTATTTACATAAAATAATTATTTTAAATATTTTAGGACAAAACTCCATTCTCTCCCCCAAACCAACCAATGTGTCAAAATCAACAAATTCAACACAATACATCCTTATATCTATACCCATAACCATTTTCAATACCTTTATTTGAAAACCCCTCTTTTGATTTTAAACCAAAACCTTACTTTTTTCTAAAATCCTCCAAATCCCAACATTTCTTTACGTAATAACAAATAACTAAGTTAATCATAGAAGAGTGTAGAAAGTCCCTACCTCAAGCTTAGAAGACTGAGGAAGAAGTGGAGGAACTTCAAAAATGCCGAAATCAAGATCTATTCGGATCAAAATGGAGCTCTTGAAATGCTCTACCTTATTCCCCAAGACACTAGGGTGAGAAAACCAAAGGACCTAGGAGAAAATATAGAGAGAAAGTGTGAGTTTTAGAGGGAGAGGGTTCTTATCTAGGGTTTAGAGTGAAAAAGTGATATAAAAAGGTGTTGCTGTGAACTGATATACGCATAGTCCGCTTGAGCGTAACAGTTGATGCTCGAGCATCAGACACAATAAATTGTTCCGCTCGAGTGTAAGAAACAATGCTCGAGTGCAAAATGCACACGCCTAGTAGTTTTATAGACAACAAACCAACGCTAGAGCGCAAAAAAGACCGCTCGAGCTGAGCCCACTCGAGCGCAGAAAGAACCTCTCGAGCGTAGAATATACTCTCCTAGTAGTTTTGCAGACCTGCAAAAGTACTGAGAGTTTGCAAAGCCTGCTCAAGCCCAAGAAGTGCCGCTAGAGCGGAGGGGCAAAAATCTGGGCAACAAAAGTTTGGAAACTAAGCAATCAACCTGTTCTAAACGCAACTACAACAACTCAATAGCCAAACTCAAGTAAGAATAAGGGGAGAAAGACATAAACGACATTTAGAAACTATAAAACCTGAGTCCAGAAAATCAAATGGGTTGGGTCAAACCGGAATCGCTATATCCTCCATATCATAGAGTTACCGCAAGGGAAGTGGCAGACATTGCTTCTTGAATCATTAACATCACTAAAGAGTATGTAATGACTTGAGACGTAATAGGTTCAATGTAATGTCCAATTGAACCCAAACCAATTTTATTACTCTTGTTTACCACTTTTAGTCCAATTTTCACCTCTTTTACATTACGTTGTCATTCTTTATTCATTTTTGCCCAAAAGTGATAACTTCATCCACTAATGAAGAGAAGTGTCAAACAAGAAGTTGTTCTTAGTATAGCTCGATTTTTTCGCATCCTCCTTTTGGAGAGCTCGAATTGGTCCTACAGTTTGGACTTCTGTCACGGTTCTGAATCTAGTCTCACATGGTGCAATGTAAAACTGATAAACACTAAAGAGTCCAATCAGGCAAATCATTTTCGAAAATTGATTTTAGATCAAATAATTCCAAAATTGGACTGCTTTGCCAGATTACAGAGTCACCACCTAAATATTTTATTTTTGGAAAATTTAGGAAACCCTGACTCGTGCCAAAGGCCACGTGTCTATTATCACCAAAGTTACCTTGGCTCGAGAACTTGGGTATGAGATAGGAAGGTCCTGAAATGAGCACCCCCGCTCGCCCGATCAAAGATCGGCCTCTACTATCATGATATGTTGTTTTATAAATCTCATGTGTTCTTATTCCGGTTATTTAGCTAACTTTACTATGTGACGCACACAAGCAAGTATAGACTAAAATCATAAGAATTGGAACATTTCGACTCATGTTTGTTTTCGAAAGTGGTTTGAATTTGCCACCCTGGGCTTAGAAATGCGGATTTGCCACCTCAAGTGGGCTTAAAACATAATTTGCCACTTCGCAAAGTGGGCTTAAAACATACATTCGTTGAATTGTGCCAATTCAAATAACAAAGCCGTCATCCACAGGCATTCATGCAGTTAATCATTTAAGCAAATAGCCTCATGGCAAGCATGCTATCATGGCAACACTCACACTCATGCAAGCATGCTAAAGCGTAAAAGCTTACCGAGTACTCCAAGCCAAAACAAAAACTAGTTAGAAAGAATGCATGATCCTAACTATGTTAAGTGTCTAATGCAATACATGCAATATGCAATTAATATGCTCGGCTACTAATATGGCATATGATACAATTTGATAACATGCTTTGAAACACGTATTCAAATAAGTGTTGAAATACAATGCAATTTGAATGATGCGCCGAGCCTCGGCGCATGAAATACAAATGAATGATACAAACATGCAAGCATAAGGTATGCTAATAAAAAATGTCCCTAATTTAACCATCAAAAGCGGATAAATAAAAAGGAGAAAGAAGTGGGGTTGGAAGACATGCACACACGCACGCACACTTATTACAACATTGCGCCCTTTCGAAGGAGGGTCTGAATGAATAAGCTAAGCTAACTATTACAATACAAAACTAATTAACTATTCTAGTTAGTTAATTATTACAACACAATTGAATAACTAGCTATGCCAAGCTAATTAAAATATTATAAAACGAATTAAGCTAATTAATTACAACACATGTATGAAGGAATTAGCTAACTTTTGCTAAGTTAACAAAAGTGATTAAATGGCCTCGAGGGCGAGGGACGTATGCATGCTCGGTTGCTCCACTCGAAAATGCCCTTGCCTTGCCATCGAATGCCTCTGTTTGCACTCGTTTTGATCACCGAAAATTGTACAAACTTCTAGATTGCCTCTGCTCTAACACAGGAACACATTTGTGCAAAAATTCACTAGTGGCCGGTCGGCTACAAAAAGTGGCTGTTAGCCACCCCAACTGGCCGATCGGCTATTTTAAGTGGCCGGTCGGCCACCCACTTTCTGGACTTATTATTTTGCTACAACAGAGAGCAAACAGAGGCAAAGCAAGGCATTTTCAAGAAATATATGCACTGCTACCCTCCTTATTATCTCTCAAGCTCAAAGGAGTGTAGCTCTTGGCTCTCAAGCCATCAACCAAGCATTTTCAATGCATGATGGCTAGGGAACCAAGCTTGTACAAGGTCAATGAATGCACAAACAAGACCAAAATGACCACCACCCTATCATGCATGATCAAGGGTGACGGTGACCAAGAATAATGGCACGTTTCATCACTTTGAGTATGAAACGTCCCATTTTTCTTGTGTTCGGATTAACGTCTGATCTGAACACATGCAATGCAATACAAAGATGGTTAGCTTACCTCTTTTACTTGTCCAATTTTATTTACACATTTTAAATTATCAACTCATTCTTTAGTTGATTTAGTCCAAGGTGAGTATCCTCTAATGAGAGAGGTGTCAACCAAGGGAAGATTTAAGGCATGAGAGAGATCATGCCGTCGGTTAGTAGAAACCCTCAAAAGAGGATTAAAACCATTAAGCACAAATCTCAATCTCAAACTTAAACAAAACTCAAAGGTTAACTAACCCTCAAAGTAAATGAAAAAGTGAAGAAATGAGGGAGGTTGCAGATTTTTCAGTGTTGGAATTATATGCAAAATGACACTACAACATGTGAGCAACTCATGCAAATCATGTTTAAATGCCGAAAACACCAAACTAGTGAATATCAATACACTATAGGCATGCAATACAAGGCTCATAAGGTACAAACACTTCAAAATAGTCCTGAAACAGCCTAAAAGGAGTCCTAAAACATGGTTGAAGTAAGCTAAAAATAGCTAGAATAAGAGGCCAAAACATAGCACAAACTAGACTATCAAGCACAATTGTACTACAAGCATACAAAGCAAGTCTCAAGGGTCAAGACAATGACTAAATCATGCTGAGATTGAAGTACAAAAGGCTAGAAAAACATGCTCGCATGTTAGCTTGCAAACAAAACTCAAGACACAACTCTCAAAAGTAATGAAAGAGCGGAACAAATGAGCATGTGACAGAGTTATATACAATGAAATTGCATGTTAAATGACACTACAACATGCAATCATCTCAAGAAAAACATGTTTAGAGGCCTAAAATGCCAAGCTAATGAAGCCATTTGCACTATGACTATGCAAAACAAGGCTCACATGACCAAAGCAGCCCAAAACAGAGTTAAATCATGCCAAATCAGAGGCAAACACATGCTGGAAATAAGCTAAGTTAAACCACAAAAACATGCTACCATGTGATGCTAACTAGGCATGGAAGTGAGACACAAGGAGGGGAGGCTAACCTCTCCATTTTTGGACTTCAAAACATGCTTTTTACCACTGAAATCACTCTGAATTTTAGTGGTTTAAAGGCCCAAAAAGTTCGATTTTGATAGGCTAAAAGATGGTGTAAAGGCTCACATAAGTAAGCAACAAGAAGGGTAGACAACCTCTTAGCACAAAATGGCTTCAAACCAATATGCTAAGGCCCAAAAATTAGAGCCCTTTGTAGTTGAAAACTAGGCCCAAAACAGTATAAAAAGATGGCCAAGCAAGTGATCAAAACTAAGCCTACAAGGTAAGTAATATACCTCTTGAAGCACAGCACAAAGCAGGCCCTCTCTTAGGCTCAAACAACCTTCCAACAGCCCAAAATAGGCTCCAAGGGACCTCATCTCCAAGGTGGTCCAATTTGGTTAAGGGTTAGTGTGCAAATGTGTAGAGAATTTTGACTATAAGGCACAAAACAAGAAGAGAGAGAGAATTCTAGAGAGAAATGGAGAAATTTGCTCAACATTATCCAACCTCTCCAAATGGGGGAGAGACCCCCCTATATATAGAAAATCAAGCTAAAGGCTTGTATTCATCCCTCCATATACGTGTATGGAGATGGCCTTCAGTGAACAACAACTGGCACAACTAGCAAACAAATATCTGAAAAAGGGAACAAATGGTTGTCAGCCACTTTAGGTGGCCGGCCGGCCACCTCAACTAACCGACCGGCCACTTAAACTAGTCAACAAGGCTAAAAACTGGCCGACAAGTCCCCTCTCCCTTCCAGGCAAGAGGTAACAAGGTTTGGCCCAAAAACAAGCACAAAACAAAGAGGGTTTAGAGGCTCACAGACAAGGCGTTCCGCTGAGAACTTTGGGCGCTCAAAACAAGCACAAACAAGCACAATCATCGAGTGCACGAACGATGACGTCTAAGTCTTGAGGTTGGTCAAAAATGGGGTGTCTACAGTTGCCCCTCTTTGACAAAACTCGAAAGTCATGAAATGACGGGAGTGAATGTCAAAGCCTAGAGACGACTCATTTTTGACAAGGCCGAAGACTCAGACAAACAAGCAAACAAAACAAAGAACGGTTGCGCCCGCAAGCTGCCTACGTATCCCTTTGTAAGGAATCAAACCAGCGTAGTTCTGGGGCAAGATGCAAATAATATGCACAATGCAAAACATAACTTATGATCATGCAATGAGGGCTGTAATGAAACATCTAGATGCAAATGTTAGGCAAAGAAACGTTATAGCAAACTCATTTATAAGCAAGTAAACATGAACCAAACCACATTTCATGCAGAAAGGATGTAAGGAAATTATGCAAGCTTAATTGCGCCTCATGCAGGAAAGGCAAAGAACAACACAACCCTTGGGCAAGCCCGAGGCATGAAACAAGATCCTAATGCGTGGCACAAGCGGGGAGTGAGATGGTGTGAACCTAGAGACACACCCTTAGGTTCCGAACTACAAAGAAGGGTGATAACAAGTGAAAGACGTCCCAAATATTATGTAGCCAAAACAAAGAGCGGTATAAGCATTGGAATCCGTCCAGATGCATTTAACCAAAGCGTCCTAATGCGTCACGCGCGAGAGGGAAAAGAGAGCGGTGCAAACACCAGAGGGTGGTATAAACATCGGAACATGTCCCAATGTTTCTAACCAAAACAAAGTGGTATAAGCGTCGAAACATGTTCCAAACGCTTCTAACTGGAAGGGTGGTATAAACATCGGGAACACGTCCCAATGTTTCTAACCAACAAGGTGGTATAAGCATTGGAACACGTTCCAAACGCTTCTAACCGGGGGGGGGGGTGGTATAAACATCAAGGACACGCCCCAACGTTTCTAACCAAAGCAAGGTATAAGCGTCGGAACACGTTCCAAATGCTTCTAACCAGGGGGTGGTATAAACATCAAGGACACACCCCAACGTTTCTAACCAAAGCAAGGTATAAGCATCGGAACACGTTCCAAACGCTTCTAACCAGGAGGGTGGTATAAACATCGGGAACACGTTCTAATGTTTCTAACCAACAAGGTGGTATAAGTGTCAGAACACGTTTCAAACGCTTCTAACCGAGGAGGGGTATAAACATCAGGGACACGCCTCAATGTTTCTAACAAAAGCAAGGTATAAGCGTCAGAACATCTTCCAAACACTTCTAACCAAGGGGGTTGTATAAACATCGGGAACACGTTCTAATGTTTCTAACCAACAAGGTATAAGCGTCGGAACACGTTCCAAAAGCTTCTAACAAAGAGGGGTGGTATAAACATCAGGGACACGCCCCAATATTTCTAACCAAAGCAAGGAAGTGGTGTAAACACCGGGGGTACCCGAGTGTTTCTAACCAACAAAGGAGTGGTGTAAACACCGGGCGCACTCGAGTGTTTCTAACCAACAAGGGATTCAAAGGACAGGAATGATCTTACCTGGAGTTCCTCTGAATGAACTGTACATACAATATCGTGCCTGCATAAGAAAGAAACTTGACAGGTACAATACAATAAGAATGCATGTTCTATGCAAGAAGAATAACCGTGACACAATGTTAGAGGCATGTTTCATGCACAGTAGGCAAGACACAAAATAAAAGCATATTCTATGTAACGAAAAATGGAGCATGTTCTATACAACACCAAATGTGTGTTCAATGCAATAGGTACGAACATTTTCTATGCAAATGTACAGGCATGTACAATGCAATATGAATAGTCTATGCAAACATGAGAGCATGTGTAATGTCATGCAACACATCATGCACATGCTACACAATAACAATGCATATTCAATGCAACATCAATAGCACGTTCGATGCAAAACACCGAATAAAGAAACGTGCTTCTATGTAATGAAAAACAGAACGTGCCTTAATAGAACCAATTCAATTGCAACCTCTGATTTACCTCTCGGAGGAGTTACAATATATTTCAAAAGGGTACACCTCGTTCATGCCAGCTGACGATGAGTCATGCATCGAAGACATGGTTCGAAGCTTCCGCAAAGACACTTTGAGCTAAAAAGTGAACTTTTCTTGCACTTTCTCAAGAGACAAGGACACAAAACACCATAAAAACACATAGGGAGCACACTGGAAGCCTGCCGGCCACTTTTAAGTAGTGTCGGCCACTTGAAGATGTTGTTGGCCACAAAAATTGGCCGGTCGGCCATTTGTGGTAAATCTGGGCCATTTTGATCTTTTTACATGGAGATCTTTAAAAACACATTTCCAAATCACATTTGCTCACACCCACAGTGCCGAAATTGCTTGCTCTTCATCCCTAGACACTTTTTCCTCCTAGATCTATGCTTCACACGCGTTTTTCAACGCCCCACGCAAAGTTGATTCGCTAAAACCTTTCGATTTCCTCCGCTTAACCGATTAAAATTTGTTTTTGGAGCTTTTTTCTCCATTTTCACCACTTGAGGTTTGTTCCCCTCAAGTTTGTCTTGAGTTTGGCACCTTTTCCTGAGCTTTGTCTTTTTCTCCCATTTTCTCTCTCCGAGAGTTGACTTTTGTTGACTTTTGGCATTTTTCACCTATTTTGCTCATTTTCGCCTACTTTCTCTCATTCTTTCCAGATGACAAACAACGTATGGAGGTCCTCTAGGGATGGAGGGAGATCTCGACTACATACCATTACCACCTAGAGTTCGACCTTTCCACCTGGAGAGGTACCGCCCCGAGGCGCATGCACTACCACCCAATGCAGTCCGTCACTTTAGTGGATTTGCCCGAGGCGCACTAGTAAATCTCCTGCTGTGAGAGCCAGAGTCTGACTTGTCTCATGGTGCCTCCGAGGTATGCACTGTATTCTTATATTTTTCGCGATGCACTTTACATTTCCTGCATAGTTCGCATCTCTGCATTATATTTTATTTACTTATTCTGAACACATGTGCACACTGTATTTCTTCTGCTCATTCTGAACACAGGTAGACTCTTGCTGTACCAGAGGATATGGGTCCACTTCAGCGAGGGACTGGTACATGGACCTCCCCAATGGTGTCCGCCAGATCATTGATGAGGCTAGGTTTGGTTTGTTCTGTATGGGGCTATCGTACCTCATGGCGAGCAGGACCCTTCTGAGCATGCTGGTAGAGAGATGGTGGGATACCACCAACTCTTTCCATTTCTCTACCACCGGGGATATGACAATGGCCCCGTATGATTTTGCCATGCTGACAGGCATCGAGGTAGGAGGCCGGCCGATCCCATACGATACTGACATGGGCAAGTGGGAGGCCTCTTGGACCTATTTGTTGGGAGCACACCCACATATCTTCCGATCAGGGACGGTCCTATACACTTGGTTTGCAGACCACTATAGAGGGACAGCTCCGGAGACTGTAGAGGAGACCAAGCAGTATGCTAGAGGCTTCTTGATGTTCCTCTTTGGCACTACCTTGTTCGCCAACAGGGTGAACACAGTCGAGCTATATCTTTTGAGCGCCTTGGTGGACTTATCTCAGGTTTAGCATTATGATTGGGGTGGCGCCGGCCTTGCTACCCTGTACTGCTAAATGAGCTCGACCTCTCGCAGGAGCAGGAACAGAGTTGGTGGCTATTGAAGAGCCTGTGAGGTATGCTTTACTTTTCTGCTTTACATTCTCTGCCATGCTTTCTGCTTTGCACTTTCTGTAGATTGCACACACCACACATTGCACACACATAGTCTAATCTCTGCATTTGTACTTTCTATACACGGTACTACGCACTTTGTTTTCCACATTTTCTCTGTATTCTGTATTCTCTGTATTTTATATTTTCTGGACATTGCACACATACTCTGCTTTCCGCATTATCTGTGTTTATCTGTATTCTCACTGTCGCCCTCTTGGTTTTTACAGCTATGGGTGTACGCCTATTTCCCGACGCTTGCTCCAGAGCCGGAGGTTGAGATGCCTCTTGGGGTGCTATGTTCTCATCGATACGACGAGAGGTGTCAGTCGAGGACCCGGGAGACCCTCTCATTCTTTCGCTAGTATTTCGATACAGTGAGGGCGGTAGAGATAACTCAAAACTCACAGTTCTTTCTACTTTCAGTTCCAATTCATTTTGCATATCTAATGGCAACAAATCAATTTGTGCATTTCCTGTCTGTAGATCATGTGGCAACCCTGGGCGACGATGCCAGAGGGTGTCAGATGTCAGTTCGCCGGAGCGTGGGGCGCCTCCCGCTATCGACTTGTGCTTGAGGGACCAGTAGGTTGAGCCTGGTTCCTAGGCGAGCGCTTCATGCGCCAGATGTTGGGTCTGCCATTACAGTCGGTTCCCTTACCACCTCCGCCTTCCATGCGAGCCACAGAGAGTCTCTCCCCTCAGGAGATCATTGACTTTATGCGAGGTGAGGATGTAGACTTTTTCCTTGAGGAGGGGGACTACACGACTTATATCCAGACGCACCTCATGCCTCCATTGACAGGCGTTCGTGCTCATACAGAGAGGGTAGCTGATGCCCTTTCGACGAGCAAGGCCCAAGCACAGAGGGGCAGGGTTAGGGGGATGCCTCCCGCTAGGCAGAGTGTTGGATGGCCAGATCTTTCGACTGAGCTGACAGGTTGGCGATACTCTGGAGAGCCTTATTAGATCCCGATTGAGCCCCCGCTGCTTGGTTACCGATATGTCAGGTCACCTGATTCACCACCGGTATGTACTACAGCTTTCATTTTTTTCATTCCCGCTCAGATACTCAAACATTCATTCATTCACTGATCATTCTAACTTGCATTTACAGCCCTCCAGAGAGTATGTTGAGGGGTTACTTGAGATGTTGGCCTCATTCGAGGGCATGATCTTGAGGAGGGAGTCGATGCTTGGCTCCCACGGTATTCAGGTAATTTTTCAATTTTCTTGTATTTCGGTTATCATATTTCTATTGATATACTGAAACTGACATCTCAACTAAACACTTACACACATTGCATTGATACACTGCATGTATAGATCACATCTGCCACATTACATTCACTCACCATATCTAACTTCTGCATGTACTCATTCTACACACGATACTTGCATCTATACACATACTATGGCTGACATATTCAAACTGCTTTTTCAAGTCACTCCTTTACAGACAGGACCGGTGGCGACAGAAGCAGGACCATCAGCGCCCCCTCCAGCAGCAGGGAGAGAGAGAGGCTCCAGCACACGGTCGAGGGAGGCGTCGGGAGCCCCTCATGTGCGATGACGATGATAAGACCTGCGAGGCCGAGACCGAGGAGGCCAGGGATCAGCACACCGAGTCATCCAAAAGCGGAGATGATGATGCCGACTCAAGTTCTGCTAATGGAGACAAGGTTGAGCCAAGTTTTGATGCAAAGGATGGCGATGACAGTTCCGGTTCTGCATCGGATTCAAATAGTGGCGCGGATGGGGATAGCTCTGCAGAGTCTGCTCCGCCGAGGAAGAGAACGAAGAGGGCCTTTAGAGCTTGAGCTAGCTAGCGCTAATTCATGTGTTTTTATTTTGTTTGTTTTTACTAGTAGTGTTAGCACATTGTACAGCCTTAGGCAGTTTTATTTTCTTTAAAAACTTGTACTCTTTGTAAAAGGAAACCATGATTGGAATAAAAACAGCTTTTTGATAATAAAAAAAGTGTTGCATTTTATATTCTGAGCATCGCATTGCACCATTTTACACAAAAACATTTATGGAAATTGAATATTGTACATTGTCTTGACAATTGCTTAGTCAGGCAGTGAACCGATGAAAACATAACAAACAAAATAAAACAATTCAACGGACAATGCAACAACTCGATAAGCAAAACAAATACAAATCGATAAATAATACTATAACTTGATAAACAAATCAAAACAAACTTGAGAGCGACTCAACAAAACTACTAAAACAAAACAGCAGAATGCATCCAGAGTAGGACAAAACACAGGTTCTCAGCATTCTTAACACACAGGAAGATCAAAGGCATTCTGCTGGACACAAATAGGGGCTGTCGGCCACTTAGTGGTGACTGTTGGCCACTAAAGTAGTCGGTCGGCTACTAAAGCTGGCCGGTCGGTTACCTTAACTGGCTGGTCAGCCAGTGATGCAGGGAGTCTCCAGATTGCTACCACCTGTCTTCCACTCAGTGCCTTATCTTCTACAAAAGTTGGGACTTCGTAGCATCTTCATTCCAGCTCTATTTTTGCTTCAAATGGAGCCATTCTTCACCAAAAAAACTCTCCGATTGGATTGCGAATTTAGATGGCTCGGAAAAGCTAAATTTTCGGGGTTTTAGGATAAATGCACTATTCTCGCTAAGTCGTACTCCACTATGTTTTCAATTCCTTCACGTCGCGGCTAGATGTTGGAACCTGGTTACACATGTTTTTAGCTTTGGAGGACAAGAGATATGCCCCACAATCGAAGGAACTCTTGCGCCAGTCCCGTTTTGGCCATATCCAAGCTTTAGGAAGGATGTGTGGGCTCACTTAATACAAGGCCCGATCTTTGATTCACAACGGAGAGCTAGACATTCCCAGTCTCATTCACCGATTTTCTGATGCTGGCGACCGCGACAACCGTCTTTGGCAAAGTTTTCGACAGCATGCCCTTTGCCTGTGCATGTTGGCTCATTTCTTGCTTGCCCCTAGCTTCGAAGGGTCTAGCATTCGCTTGATCGAAGTTGCCCAAGGCTTGAAAGAGGGCAAGAGCTGCATTGGCTTGACACTAGCCAAAACTTTGATGGGCTTGGATGCTTTCCATCGCCAGGAGACAACCAAGTTCGCAGGAAGCCCACTACTCTTGCAGGTAATGTTTCCCACGCTTCTCACATGTATTTCTCACATCACTCGGCCCTCAGGCTCTGTTTTTCTCTCAAAACCCTTTCTCACTTTTTCTCTCCACATACACCTCTCTATTCTTTAGTCTCTCTTATTTTTCATCCCTCTCCAGGTGTAGCTCATGGACAGGTTGAAAGTAGTGGACTCTTGCCCTGCATACTCAGCACGAGGCTACTTCTTTCGCCAACGGCTAGTTGATTTCCCAAACGAGGGGTGGTGGTGCCACTGGATGTGCCACAGGTCTGCTGTCGACATCGCTTGGCATTGCCCTTGGTTTGATTTGCCCGAGATGAGCTACAACATGTCTCGCCAGCCTGGCATTCAGTTGATTGGTTTGACACACTGTGTCTTCTACTTTCTATTTCAGTTTGGGTGTCAGTTCGGACACGACAAGATTTGTCCAGAAGAGGGAGTAGAGTACCCTGCTTCATTTCCAATCCGAGGTTCACAACTGGCTCGATATCCCACTGCTTGGAGGACAAGAGAACTTCTAGCTCTTGCTCCCAATTTTAGTTGCGCCCTTTCTGGTGAATGCATAGCTTGGCTTGAAGATGAGGCGCAAACCGGGCCTACTTTAGCATCTGAAGCTTCCACAAGCTCTGAAATGGGATGTAGGAACACCTGACTCACCTGTGCCCCAAGTTTATTACTTTAATCTGACTTTCAAGTTTTTCTTTAGAATGTAATTAAAAGCAACTTCGATTTGTATCAAGAGTTGAAGAACTCTGTATTGAAATCAATGAAATTGAAGGTTGTGGGTACTAAAAATTTTCCTTTTGGTCCAAAAATGGCCTAAGTTGTAAAAAGATTAATTTGAACAAAATCAACTTTTATTAAAACTTTTCAAAACCATTTTCGATAAGGATCACAACTGGACACACTCGGAATCTATCCTTGAAATATACAACCTCGAATCCAATAACTTGAAAGTTGTCCCTTGTCTAAAGACCCTACACTGTAACCAGCTCTCATAGTGAAGATCACAACCGAACTCTTGGATGCACAAAAGACAAAGATGACCAAAACAATCTCATGGACATAGTTGATTTGGAAGTGTTTATGGCTGGACTTTATAATGAAGTTTCCTACGTATCCCGAAGATGGGAATAAAGCCTTACGTAGTTCGGTTCGAGTTCACTCGGGTATTAACACTCTCCTTTTGCGCTCTAACTTTTGCCAAGGCCGCCCTTTCTGGGTTTTCAACCTTGCGAGCTCAGTTTTTCTTTCTTCTAATTTTTTGTGCTCTAACTTTTGTCTAGGTCGCCCTTTTGGGTTTTCGGCCTAACGAGCCTCTCAAGGATAGTATTTCTTCAACTTGTTCATATTGATTGGTTTGGAGAATTCGAGCCCATCTAAGTCCATAAGAATGACAGCTCCACCCGACCAAATTGATTTAATAATGTAAGGGCTAGTCCAATTAGGCCTGAACTTGCCCCTAGGGTCATGGATGGGAGCTTGGTTGTCTTTGAGCACCAAATCCCCTTCTTTCAGATTCCGAGACTTAACTTTCTTGTTAAAAGCCTTGGCAATCCTACGTTGATAACCTTGGATGTGGTACAGTGCTTTCAGCCTTCTCTTGTCGAACAACATTAGTTCCTCGAACTTACTCTACTGCCAATCCGCTTCTGCTATCTGGCACTCATCCATAACCTGCAGCGACGGAACCGCAACTTTAATCGACAGAACAGCTTCCATCCCATAAACCAAGGAATACGGAGTTGCCCCAGTAGATGTTCGAATTGATGTCCTGTAGCCCCAGAGAGAAAATGGCAACTTGTCTAGCCAATCCCTGTAGGTTTCCACCATCTTCTGTAGAATGTGTTTGATGTTCTTGTTGGTGGCCTCAACAGCTCCGTTGGTTTGCGGCCGATATGTAGATGACTTATGAAAAACCACATTGTATTTTTCTAGCAAGTCGATCACTTCTTTCTTAAAGTAGGAACCATTGTCCAAGATGATCTCATTTGGGACCCCATAGCAACAGATGATATTATTCCTGATGAACTTGGCTACATGTGACGCTTTCAGCACTGCATAGGATTGGGCCTCGACCCACTTTGTAAAGTAGTCTATTGCCACCAGGATATACTCATGCCCATTTGACCCCTTCGGAGTAACTTCCCTAATAAAATCAATTCCCAAGACTAAAAATAGCCATGGTGAAGTCATGCTGTACAGCTTCGACGGCGGGATGTTCATGCGATTTGCATGAATTTGGCATTTGTGGCATCCCCAAACAAAACCAATACAATCCTCCTCCATGGTTGACCAGTAATAACCTTGCCTGAGAATCTTCCGAGCTAGCATCACTCTACTCAATTGTGAACCACATTCTCCTCCGTGGATGGCCTCCACTAGGTGCTTTGACTCTTCTTCATTGACACACAGCTTATGCATTCCCAGATGGCCTCATTTGTACAATTTACCCCCACAGACGATAAACTGAGCAGCCATTCGCCGTATTTCCCTTTTATCTTTGGCATTTTCCCCTAGTGGATAAGACTCCTTTTCCAAGAAGTTGCAGATGTCATGATACCAGGGGTTCTGATCATGTACTTCATCTATCTCGGCAATCAACTCGTAGGCCGGCACATATCTCTGTTCAATAATGATTGGACGCATCTGGACTTCCAAAGGGATGTCTATCATGGAAGATAGAGTTGATAAAGCGTCAGCGAAACTGTTGCTCTCTCTTAACAGATACGTGAAGGTTAGCTTCTCAAACCTCGGAATCAGAACGTCTAGGGTTTGGTGATAGATTTTCATCATATCTTTCTTAACCTTCTAGTCTTCTTTTGCTTGAGACACAACCAGGTTTGAGTCCCCAATGACGTCCAACCGTTTTGCCCCTAGTTCCAGAGCGACTTCCAAACCAGCAATACATGCCTTGTATTTTGCTTCGTTGTTTGATACCTTGAATCGGAGTTTGAAATCTATACGTATGTGGGAATTGTCGGGTGCTATCAGCAACACCCCTATCCCATAACCGTACTGGTTAGACGCTCCGTCAAAGTACATGGTCCAAATCTCCTCTTCAACCTGCAGAATGGCCTCATCCGGGAACAGATACTCTACTGCTTCGTCTCCCTCCACTAGGTGATTGGCTAGGAACTTCGCTACCTCTCTCCCTTTCACAGACTTGCGAGTCATATACTTCAAATCAAATTCGGAGAGAAAAAAAAACCAACGGGCTAGCCTACCCGTAAAAGTTGGTTTCTCGAAGAGATATTTGATGGGATCTAATCTTGAAACCAGTATTACAGAGTGAGCTAACAGGTAGTGACTCAACTTCCTGGTGGACCATACCAAAGCTAAACAAGCCTTTTCTAGCAGAGTGTAACAGGTCTCATATTCCAGCATCTTCTTGCTCAGGTAATAGATGGCCTTCTTTACTCTATCCCCAGATTCCTGCGCAAGCATGCAACCCATTGTCATGTCGGTTACTGAAAGATACAAAATCAACAGTTTCCCCGACTCTGGCGGTGACAACACGGGTGGGTTCTATAGATACTGCTTGATCTGCTCAAAAGCAACCTGGCATCGATCATCCCATTGGAATTTCTTTCCTTTCTTCAAGAGACCAAATAGTGGTTCACAAGTCAAGGTTAATTTTGCAATAAACTGTCTTATGAATTGCACTTTACCCAAAAAGCCTCGCACCTCCTTTTCAGTCCTTGGTGGTGGCATTTCTAGAATGGCCTTGATTTTGGAAAGATCGACTTCGATGCCCATTTGTGTAATCAAGAACCCCAGTATTTTCCCTGCTGTGACACCAAAAGTGCACTTTTGTGGATTCAGTCGCAACCAATATTCTCTGATCCGTTGGAAAAATTTCTTCAAGGCAGTGTAGCGGCCCTCTCTTTCCTTGGACTTGACAATCATGTCATCCACATACACGTCAACCTCTTTGTGGATCATATCATGCAAGATCGTGGTTGCAGCCCGTTGATAAGTAGCCCCCAGCATTTTTCAAACTGAACAGCATCACCCTGTAGCAGTAGGTTCCCCATGGCGTGGTGAAGGCAGTCTTCTCCCTATCTTCGGGTGCCATCAAGATCTGGTTGTACCCGAAAAACCCATCCATAAAAGAAAGCAACGCATGGCCTGCGGTGAAGTCCACCAATTAGTCGATGTGCAGTAGAGGGAAGTCGTCCTTCGAACTGGCTTTGTTCAGATCTCTGAAATCCACACACACCCGAATTCTTCAATTTTTCTTCGGCACTGGAACAATGTTGGCCAACCAAGTAGGATACTCAGATACTAGCAAAAATCCTGCATCTATTTGCTTGGTGACCTCTTTCTTGATTTTCAGAGCCCAATCCGGATGTATTCTCCGAAGCTTCTGCTTGACCGGTCGAGCCTCAGGGTCAAGAGGGATCCGGTGCTGTACAATCTCAGGATCAATTCCAGGCTTGTCTTCGTAGGACCACGTGAAATCATCTTTGAAATCTTTTAATAAAGAGACTTAGCGCTCGCGTTCCTCCGAAGACAACGTGGACCCGATTTGGACCAGACGCGGATCCTTCTCAGTACATACATTAATTGAAATGATTTCATCAACCAGGAGTTTTACAAACCTCTTCTTCTCTCGATCAATCAAATGTTTTAAAACCAGAGGAATTCCTTCCTCGTTGTTTTTATCAAAAATTTGAAAGTCATGATCCATGCAATACACAAGTGGCACAAAAAAGTACTTAGAAACAGCAGTGGTACCATTCTCATTTACAACTTCTAGCTCGTCCAATTCCTCGGTTACAACCGACTCAAAAGAAAAGAAAAAAGACGACCTGGACAAAACAAAGGCATCCGGGTTATCAACCCCAGGAATACCGGACTCTAACTCAGAAGAATTAGAATCTGATTTCGACTCCACAGACTCTGTGGAATCAGATTCCGGTTCACTACCTGATTTAGAACTGCTGGACAAAAAGCCCTCCTCGAACTTCCAAATGAGGGAGGGTGCGATAGATGCGTCTAGAATACCGACAGAAGGGTCCACAACCGATTGATCTCCAACCATGGAAGCGGAGAAGTCATCCTCCAAGCTCTCTAGTTTGATCTGAGGATCAGAGAGGAGACAAGCCAGTGCTACTCCTATCTCAAGTTCTATGCCATCAGACTTATCCTCTATACACTATTCAGCCTCAGCTGGTAGGTCAGTCTGTTCTTCTATAACTGTAGGTCGAAAAAGATCTCAAAGCAAGGCAAATGCTGCTTCTCAGAGTTGAGCCTTGGCTCAGGAAAGCTACAGAATGGAAAATCTTCCCCCTCCTGGACAAAGCTGCCATTCAGGGTTCCTTGAATGGGTCTATGCACCAACTCATAGTGCTTCTCAGTTTGTTTAGCTTTGGCTCTTCCTACCATTTCCTTTCCCTTCCAAACCCAGTCCTCTTTGGTAAGCATGTAACCTAGACCAAAGGTATGAGGGTTATGTGGCACTTCGGCCAACACAGCAACGCCCTTTCAGCCGCTCCTTCCCAATCCCATGCCGGGTATATGTTGTAGCTTATTCATGAGGTAGACGGATTAAGCACTGACGTACAACCCCTCATCAATAGCCAGAATATCTTGCACTACCCGGGCCTTAGCCAAGGTGAACCTAGACAAAAAGACATCCTCCTCACCGTGTATAATTTCTAGTACCAGTGTAGTGACTTCCGGCGGAGGATGTATGGAAGAGTTCCCAAAAACAATAGCTACCCCCTTCCCATGGGGGTACTTCAACATCTGATGCAAAGTGGAAGAGATAGCTCTCACTTGGTGCAGCCACGGCCGTCTAAGGAATAAGTTAAAAGTGACTAGAACATCCAGGATGTGAAACTCGATGTCCTGTTGTGCCGGGCCAACCTGAGTTCTGATTTAAATTGTCCCCATCACTTCCCGACTTGTATTGTCATAAGCCCGAATCACCTGGGCCGTTGGTACAAAGTCTACGGGCTTCAAGCTGATAGCATAGGACATGCGCGACGGACACACATTAATTGCAGACCCGGTATCAACCAAGACAACTGGTATCCACTTCTCTTTACATTCGACAGAGATGTATAGTGGTTTATTATGCTCAGAGCCCGCAGGCGGCAATTCTTTATCAGTGAAAGTCAAAGTCGGCGAAGCCCTTCCCGAGAAGACCAGTCCCACTAACTGCTCAGGGGTTGTATCGATAGAGAGCTTAGCCTTATCCATTGCTGATAGGACGGCTTGTCTATGCACCCGTGAAGCCATGAGAAATCCCCAAATGGATATGTCCGCCTGAATCTTTTTCAGCTACTTCAGTACAGCTTCCTCTTCTAGCGCTTTATCCTTTTGTTTTTCTACTTCCTTGTCCTTCCCTGATGCTTCTGGTTGGTCCACGTGTAGGGCCTTAAAGTACCGCCCACTCTGAGTCATGTGATTAACTTCCTCGGCATACCATGTATCATCTGGCAAATTTTGTCCCCAATCCTCATCTGTGTGGACGAGATGCAAATCCTCATCTTCCCACCACATTCCTTCGGCAACCAACAAGCAACTGTCTGGTTCCATTGTAAGTACTCCTGTATCCCCAACACAGTCAGTCCCCGTAGGGCCTTTGGCTTTTTTAGCCTTCTGGTCATTCTCGATTCTTTCCTGTTCGAAATGCTTCAGCGCGGCCTCCTATTCTGTATTGGCTGTACAAATACTACCTAATTCTTGAACAAAATTCTTAGTACTGGAACTCTCCGGCAACTCTCCCTTGTCGTCGACCATTCCGGCCATTGCAGAAGTTCCCGTTTCCAACTATCCCTGCTTTGGTTGAGACCCCTCATCAACATCTGATTCATCACTGAGCCACCCCATATTATCTGTTGATCTGTTCATATCAAACCAACCAATCTGTACATTCCCCAGATCTTGTTCATTGAAGAACTGCAGGTTACTGATGTCCTCCTCGAGATCAGCTAAGTCATCCAGTCTCTGGCTTGGCCTGTCCTCCTGGACTACATTAACCTCCAATCTCGTCGGCAATTCCACCATTGGTCTGGCCTAGCTAGTTGGCACAATGTAACGGCACAGGTTGTACTCTTCTTCAGTTAAGCTCATGAAGCCCTTAGGCATATTGTCTTCTACCACAGCCACCACCACAGGTTCGAGTTGGGATATGGACACGCTCATCATGCACAAGTCTGTGTTTTCTGGGATGAACAACACCGACTTAGGTAGATGGGAGGAGGTGATGTATATGCTGGGGTCGTATGGAACAGCCAGTATTTGGATAAGGTTGACTTGCCTGGGTGGTGGGGGTTGGTTATGTGGTGGGAGAGGATTTGTAGTGACATTAGGCTTTTAAGGAGGCACTATCACTTTGTTGTCAATGAGATCCTAAATCTCATGATGGAGTCTAAAGCATAGGTTGGTATCATGACTATGCTGTTGATGGGAGGTGCAGTACTTGGCCAAGTTATTTTTAGGAGGGAGGGGATTAGGCAATAAGCACGGCTCCTGGGGCATTAGATGCCCCTTTCTGATCAGGACCCTCAAGGCCGCATACAGAGACATGTAGAGTGGGGTGAAAACCCTCTGGCCCCGAGGTTGGTGTTTTGAAGGTTGTGAGGTGGTTCCAGATGTACCGATAAAGGAGGTGGTTGTTTTCGGTGTACTGGTGACCATACCAACATCAGAAGTCCTTGCAGCTGCATTACTACTCGTAGTCGTATTTGAACCGCGTGTAAAAGCCCTCTTGGGCTGCTCTTTTTCATGGTCTATCAGACCCTGTTTCATCGCATCCTCTATCTGCACCCCTATCTCATGAAGGTCAGCAATTGTAGGTAGAGGTAGGACTATCATCTTTTGTAGCAGCCTCGATTGCAGATTACGAATGACCATTCTTATCTGGTCCTTTTCAGCTGGCTGGGTGGTCATCATGGAGGCCTTGGCCCTCCACCGAGTGACGAAATCGGAGAAGCCCTCCTTTGGCTCTTGACGAGTTGCCTCAAGATCATGAGTTGTGACCTCGATTTGAGTGTTATAGGAGTATTGGGCAATAAAGGCCTCGGCCATCTCGTCCCAGCTCCTCTTCACAAAATCTTCCAGTTTAGCATATCAAATGGCCGCGATAACTGACAAGGTCCGGCCGAAGAGGGATAACTTCTGCAGTCTAGTTAGGTCCATTGCCCGCAGAATATTTGAAAATAGTAGCAAGTGGACCATGGGATCACCCAAACCGTCAAAGCGGTCTATATGTGGCATTTTAAATCTATCTGGCAATGTCACCGCCGAATCTGTGTAACCGTCCTCTATATCTGGGATCGAGTTGACGCCCTGAGCTCGTTTAAAAAAGCTTCTCAAGCTTGCTCACTTTCAGAACGGTAGGGTCAACCTCAAACTCAAAGGGTGCCTTTGTTGGGTAGACTGGTGCTTTGGCAGTCTGAGGTGAGACTGGCCCTGCTGGAATGTCCTCATTCTCCTGGACATTAGTTGTATCCCTGGGTATTGGAACCCTGACTGGGGGTGGATACGAAGCAGAAGCTGCTGCTTATTATGGTTGTTGTTGCTGTTGAAGCCTAGCGATTAACTCAGCGTGCTGGGCTGCGATTTTCGTTTGGCGAGCAGTAACTTTCACTTGGTGAGCAGCGTTTAGCTACATGGCCTCGATGGTTTGTTGAAGTCGGCGCATCATATCCTCCATATTGTCTACGGGGTGTTAATCTGTCAGATCTGGTGTATACTCTCTTTCTGAGGTGGAAGCAGAAGACTGGGCCCGACTGAGCACTGGTGACGTAGATAGTGACCGTTGAATTGACAACTGCTGAACCAGTGATTTATGCCTGACTCTCCTCCGTCTCATAATCGGGGGTCACGAAGCAAACACTGGTTGTCCTTCAATAAGATCCTCAGATTGGTAAATCCTCCTGATTTGAGTCCAGAGTGCTCGGGGGCTAACTGCCTCGTCGGAAGCAATTGTGAAATACTACCTTGCAAAAAGAAAATAAAGCAAAAAAAAAAAGAAAAAGAAACAAGAATCAGCAAATGCACAACACCTCGGCTTAGACAGAGACAACACACAGTTGAAATCATAAGCTGGACGACTGTACTCAGACACTGATTTCTGCCTCAAACTGATACCCAAACTTGCAACTGATACATACATTCCTACAGAATTTCACTCTAAAAACACGTATCAAGCAAGTGAGAGCCAAATCACCCCTATGATGGGGTAGGGTTACCCTGTCCTAATTTCGTTAGGAACTAGGGGTTCACTACGCAAGCAAGTGGTTTCAAACAAACCTACATTCGGGTGAGCAACCTGTCCTAGTTTGGATCAATCTTTAAGGCTTCCGATATGCAACTAGGTCGATTGGTCAAAAAGGGTGCTTCAGCTAGACCACTTAATATACCTCTTGTTCCTAACACCGAGAAGTGAAAGAAGGATCAAACGGTACAACGGTAGTCCAGATACAAGGTTTGTGTTCCCATCGTGGCAGAGCCCACAACCAGCTAGCCTTATGGCACACTTTTCCAAGCAAGCCTTCGGCAAACCATTCAGGAATAGCAGATGGAAAACATTGTAACTTAGGCACACCGATGCAAATGTAATGCGAAGAAACACATAAATTTAGATAAAACAACATATCACGAGCTCGGGTCAAGCTCTCTAAATCCCTAGTAGAGTCACCAGAACTGTAGCTCGACTTTTTCGCAACCCCCTTTCGGAGAGCTCGAATTGGTCCTATAGTTTGGACTCCTGTCACGGTTCTGAATCTAGTCTCACAAGGTGCAATGTGAGACTAATAAACACCAAAGAGTCCAATCCGGCAAATCATTTTGGAAAATTGATTTTAGATCAAATAATGCCAAAACTAGACTACTTTGTAGATTACAGAGTCGCCACCTAAATATTTTGTTTTTGAAAAATTTAGGAAATCCTGACTCGTTCCAAAGGCCACGTGTCCGTCAACACCAAAGTTACCTCGGCTCGGGAACTTGGGTACGAGAGGGGAAGGCCCTGAAATGAGCACCCCCGCTCGCCCGATCAAAGATTGGCCTCTACTATCATGATATGTTGTTTTATAAACCTCATGTGTTCTTATTCCGGTTATTTAGCTAACTTTACTATGTGACGCACACAAGCAAGTATAGACTAAAATCGTAAGAATTGGAACATTTCTACTCATGTTTGTTTTCAAAAATAGTTTGAATTTGCCACCCTCAAGTGGGCATAGAAATGCGGATTTACCACCACAAATGGGCTTAAAACATGATTTGCCACTTCGCAAAGTGGGCTTAAAACATACATTTGTTGAATTGTTCCAATTCAAACAACAAAGCCTTCATCCACAGACATTCATGCAGTTAATCATTTAAGCAAATAGCCTTATGGCAAGCATGCTATCATGGCAACACTCACACTCATGCAAGCATGCTAAAGCGTAAAAGTTTACCGAGTACTCCATGCCAAAACAAAAACTAGTTAGAAAGAATGCATGATCCTAACTATGTTAAGTGTCTAATGTAACACATGCAATATGCAATTAATAGGCTCGGCTACTAATATGGCATATGATACAATTTGATAACATGCTTTGAAACACGTATTCAAATAAGTGTTGAAATACAATGCAGTTTGAATGATGCGCTGAGCCTCGGTGCATGCAATACAAATGAATGATGCAAACATGCAAGCATAAGGTATGCTAATCGAAAATGTACCTAATTTAACCATCGAAAGCGAATAAATAAAGGGGAGAAAGAAATGGGATTGGAAGACATGCATGCACACTTATTACAACATTGCGCCCTCTCGAAGGAGGGTCCGAATGAAAAAGCTAAGCTACACTAAGCTAAGCTAACTATTACAATACAAAACTAATTAACTATTCTAATTAATTACTTATTACAACACAATTGTATAACTAGCTATTCCAAGCTAATTAAAACATTACAAAACGAATTAAGCTAATTAATTACAACACATGTATGAAGGAATTAGCTAACTTTTTCTAAGCTAACAAAAGTGATTAAATGGCCTCGAGGGCGAGGGACGTATGCATGCTCGGTTGCTCCACTCGAAAATGCCCTTGCCTTGCCATCGGATGCCTCTGTTTGCACTCGTTTTGATCACCGAAAATTGTACAAACTTCTAGATTGCCTCTACTCCAACACAGGAACACATTTGTGCAAAAATTCACTGGTGGCCGATCGGCTACAAAAAAAGGTTGTCAGCCACCCCAACTGGCCGGTCGGCTACTTTAAGTGGTCGGTCGGCCACCCATTTTCTGGACTTATTCTTTTGCCGCAACAGAAAGCAAACAGAGGCAAAGCAAGGCATTTTCAAGAAATATATGGACTGCTACCCTTCTTATTATCTCTCAAGCTCAAAGGAATGTAGCTCTTGGCTCTCAAGCCATCAACCAAGCATTTTTAATGCATGATGGCTAGGGAACCAAGCTTGTACAAGGTCAATGAATGCACAAACAAGACCAAAATGACCACCACCCTATCATGCATGATCAAGGGTGACGGTGACCAAGAATAATGGCACGTTTCATCACTTTGAGTATGAAACGTCTCATTTTTCTTGTGTTCAGATTAACGTCCGATCCGAACACATGCAATGCAACACAAAGATGGTTAGCTTACCTCTTTTACTTGTCTAATTTTATTTACTCATTTTAAATTACCAACTCATTCTTTTGTTGATTTAGTCCAAGGTGAGTGTCCTCTAATGAGAGAGGTGTCAACCAAGGGAAGATTTAAGGCATGAGAGGGATCATGCCGTTGGTTAGTAGAAACCGTCAAAAGAGGATTATAACCATTAAGCACAAATCTCAATCTCAAACTTAAACATAACCCAAAGGTTAACTAACCCTCAAAGTAAATGAAAAATTGAAGAAATGAGGGAGGTTGCAGATTTTTCAGTGCTGGAATTATATGCAAAATGACACTACAACATGTGAGCAACTCATGCAAATCATGTTTAAATGCCGGAAACACCAAACTAGTAAAGATCAATACAATATAGGCATGCAATACAAAGCTCATAAGGTACAAACACTTCAAAATAGTCCTAAAATAGCCTAAAAGGAGTCCTAAAACATGGTTGAAGTAAGCTAAAAATAGCTAGAATAAGAGGCCAAAACATGGCACAAACTAGACTATCAAGCACAATTGCACTACAAGCATACAAAGCAAGCCTCAAGGGGCCAAACCAACTCAAAACAGAGTTAAAAACAGTCAAGACAGTGACTAAATCATGTTGAGATTGAAGTACAAAAGGCTAGAAAAACATGCTCGCATGTTAGCTTGCAAACAAGACTCAAGACACAACTCTCAAAAGCAATGAAAGAGTGGAACAAATGAGCATGTGACAGAGCTATATACACTGAAATTACATGTTAACAGACACTACAACATGCAATTATCTCAAGCAAAACATGTTTAAAGGCCTAAAATGCCAAGCTAATGAAGTCATTTGCACTACAACTATGCAAAACAAGGCTCACATGACCAAAGGAGCCCGAAACAGAGTTAAATCATGCCAAATCAGAGGCAAACACATGCTGGAAATAAGCTAAGTTAAGCCACAAAAACATGCTACCATGTGATGCTAACTAGGTATGGAAGTGAGACACAAGGAGGGGAGGCTAACCCCTCCATTTTTTGATTTCAAAACATGTCTTTTACCACTGAAATAACTCTGAATTTTAGTGGTTTAAAGGCCCAAAAAGTTTGATTTTAATATTCTAAAAGATGGTGTAAAGGCTCACACAAATAAGCAACAAGAAGGGTAGACAACCCCTTAGCACAAAATGGCTTCAAACCAACATGTTAAGGCCCAAAAATCAGAACTTTTTGTAGTTGAAAACTAGGCCCAAAATAGTATCAAAAGGTGGCCAAGCAAGTGATCAAAACTAAGCCTACAAGGTAAGTAATATACCTCTTGAAGCGCAGCACAAAACAAGCCCTCTCTTAGGCTCAAACAACCTTCCAACAACCCAAAATAGGCTCCAAGGGACCTTAGCTCCAAGGTGGTCCAATTTGGTTAAGGGCTAGTGTTTAAATGTGTAGAGAATTCTAACTATAAGGCACAAAACAAGAGGAGAGAGAGAGAATTCTAGAGAGAAAGGGAGAAATTTGCTCAAAATTATCCAACCTATCCAAATGGGGGAGAGACCCCCTATATATAGAAAATCAAGCTAAAGGCTTGTATTCATCCCTCCATACACGTGTATGGAGATGGCCTTCAGTGAACAACAACTGGCATAACTGGCAAACAAATATTTGAAAAAGGAAACAAATGGCCGTTGGCCACTCTCAACTAGTCGACTGGCCACTTAAACTAGTCGACAAGAGAAAAAAGTGGTCGACAAGGCCAAAAAGTGGTCGACAAGTCCCCTCCCCCTTCCAAGCAAGAGGCAACAAGGTTTGGCCCAAAAACAAGCACAAAACAAAGAAGGTTTAGAGGCTCAAAGACAAGGTGTTCCGCCGAGAACTTCAGGCGCTCTAAACAAGCAGAAACAAGCATACTCATCGAGTGCACAAACAATGACGTCTAAGTCTTGAAGTCGGTCAAAAATGGGGTGTCTACACTTAGCATAGGAGAGATGTAATGCCCTGGTAATGAACCTCTGAAGAGGTTAAACCATTAAACTTGAAAGGTCTCTTTCTCATGCATTAAACAACAATCAATTGTTTGAAACAACTCTTAAATAAAGAAAACCAATAAAGGAGGGAGGTTGCAGAGATGATTATTACAAGTATGAGTATATGTATGAAAACTATGGAATAAGAGCTATCAACTCAAATAGATTGGTGTCTAAGGCCTAAACCACCAAACCTATGAGGACTTACAACAATAACAAGCATAATATTCAAACCATAAACTAAGTAAACACACTAAAATTGCCCAAAAATTAATAAAAATAGTTCTTAAATTATCTTGGAAATCAAAAATGAGAGAGAATTAAAGCTAGTAAGTAAGCCAAAGGAAGGGTGGCTAACCCCTCTACTTTTTGGACCTTGAAATCACATGTTTTAGCCTCTTAAAATTCTAAAAATCAGTAGCTAAAACTAGATAAATAAGTGGGAAACATAAAGATATAAGCTATAGAATAAGGTTCAAGGAAGGGTAGTTAACCCCTTTACCTTTGATAGCATTTAAATCACAAGTTTCAGCCCACAAAAATAGTCCAAAAATAATGTAAAAATAGCAAGAAAAGAGAAGAAAGAAATAGGGTAAAGACGGCAAAAGTTGTACCTCTTGAAGAGAAGTTACTCTTTGGTTCACAAACCACCAAGTGATCACTCTCAAAAGCTGAAAATTTGGCTCAATAATCTCAGCAAAGAGCCTCAAATTTTTGGTTTTAGAAGTGTATGTATATTGCAAGATAGAGAGGGAGAGTGTTTGGCAAGTTTTTGGCCTTTAGCAAATTTTTCTCACCTAACATCAAGAGGGATGGTCATCTATTTATAGAAAAAGAGGTTCCCCTGTCGGAAAGATCTATATTGAGCTAGTTGGTGCAAGGCATGTACATGGAGAGGACATCTGGCAGCAAATATCTACCTGCCGCTGGACATGGCCGACCGGCCATGAAGGGGGACGGTCGGCCAATAAAATTTGGCCTACTGACCACCTGTTGGCCAGCAGGCCTCTGAGTGGTCAGGCTAGAAAAAAAATTAGGTTTTGTTTCAAAGAGGGTACAAGGTTTGGGCTCTGAAGTTAGAAAACTGAAGCCTTTTGTTGAAGAAATCGAACCTTTGTACAGTGTTTTATTTCATCATCGAGTGTTCACCATAAGGTGCCCAAGTCTTAAGGGCGCTCAAAAATGGGATGTCTACAGTTGCCCTTCTTTGACAGAGCTCAAAGTCATGAAGTGACGTGAGTGAATGCCAAAGCTCGAAGACGACCCATTTTGACAAGGCCATAAGACTTGGGCAAGAAATCAAAATGTAAATAAAATTGGTTGAACTCTAAAGTTGCCTACGTATCCCTTTGCAAGGAATCAAACCAACGTAGTTCATGGGCAAGATGCCAATAATATACACAAAGAATAGAGTTGAAAAGCTGGACTTACACGTTGTGCAAAACCAGTTATTTTGAAAATCCATGATCATGCAAGACAATGCGATGAACAAAGACAAGATGACAACATTTGAATGAAAAGCTTAAATTGAAAGAAATATAAGCAAACAACAATTCAAACACATTTCACGCGAAAAGAGGAAAAATGGTGCAACCAACAGGCATATCTCACCGTATTTCATACAGAGAGAGGGAAAGTTGTAACTTGGGAAAGAGCAACCTAATGCGCTTCATGCAAAAGGATGAAAGCTTCATGCCAAACCACGCCTTGTGCAGAAAGGGTGGAGAGTGCAAGCCAAACTACGCTTTGCACAGAGAGGGTGGAGGGTGCGAGCCAAATCACACTCACCTGATAAAGGGAAGGTGTGCTAGCCAAACCACACTTTGTGTAGAGGGGGGGGAAAGCTCCATTCCAAACTACACTTTATACAGAGAGGATGGAGGGTGTAAGCCAAATCACACTCACGTGATAAGGGAAAGTGGTGCTAGCCAAACTACACTTCGCGCAGAGAGGGTGGAGGGTGCAAGCCAAATCGCACTCACACGATAAGGGGAAGGGGTGCTAGCCAAACTACGCTTCGCGTAGAGAGGGAAAAAGCTCCATTCCAAACTACGCTTCACGCAAAGAGGGTAGATGGTGCAAGCCAAATCGCACTCACGCAATACGGGTGTATACAAAGAGTATGATGCATATGTACGCAACATAATTGCCATAATTGATATGAAAGATGATGCGATGCATGTTCCATGCAATGTAATAGAAAATATACAAAAAAGTGGTGCCATCAAAAGCACCCTACATGAAAAGTGGCAGGGAACACCCTACTATACACAGGGATATGCCATCATATACGCTAAGATAGAAATTTCTCAGGATTACGTCTCACGCATCTCGAGAAGAGAAAACTATGCGGGAACATGTTTCACACGTCCTGAGAAAAGAAAACTGCTCAAGAATGTGGTTCACATGTCCTGAGAAAAGAATGAGGGACAATGATCCTAAACGCGCCTCAGCGTAAAAGGATAGATGGTACAAGGTAACACATGATGCAAAAGGATGAAATGGGTGCGATGTGTGATAAATTGGATAAAAAAATGTTGTAAAAAAAGTAAAGGAAAGCGGTATTGTTCTAGAAAACACCTCACCTTGAGATCGGGGCACATTCAGGCATCAGAGACATAGCAGGACTCGGAACGGTGCAATCGAAACACAATCTCGGGGATCTCGGAATCCGAAACAACTTCAAACACCTCAATTTTCCTTCTTAAGATGAAAATAGGACCTCCCATACACAGACTGGGCAAGAGCACAACAAAAATCAACACTGGACCAGAAGATGGGACAGCCGGCCACAAAACAAGGACGACCAGCCACTTAATTGGCTGGGTGGCCACCCGATGGATTTCTGTGGTAGTTTGGACAATTCAATTTCAAGGCTCTTTAAAACACAACATAGACTTCATTTTCACACACCTTCACATCCAAAAACACCCTCTATCTCTTTCTAGGTGCTTTCTTTCTCTAGATTTGCGTTTTACTCGCATTACCCACCTCTTTACACAAACTTTATTCGCAAAACACTCATAGTCCTCTACATTTTGAACCGATTGAAATTTGATTTGGTTGAGTTTTGTGGGTTCTCATTGCTTTGGGCTCATTTCTCTCATGTTTTTCTTGGTTTTCGTACGTTTTCCCGGGTTTTGATTTTTTTCTTCTTTTTCTCTCTCCTAGGGCTTTATTTTGACATTTTTTGCCTATTTCCCTTATTTTCCCTTATTTTCACTCACCACCCACTACATTGCTCATAGTGGATGACATTCCACATGACGAGGCTCTTCCCGAGGTACTTGTGCTAGATGAGGCTATCAGAGAGGTAGAGGACATCGTCACCGATATTACAACAGAGGAGATCTATCCTCTGGGGTCTGAGCCTGAGTTACTACCAGAGGCCTTTCGACCTCGCCACCTACCATCCACGAACACACGTGATGGCCCCCGGTGGCATGTTGCACTTTGAGGACATCGCTATGGGCGTACTCGAGGATTTACTTCTAAGGGGGCGTGCCTTTCATCTTTCTCACGATGCCACAGAAGTAAGAAACTTTGCTCATTTCTTGAATTTTTCTTGCTTTGACATTCCATTATAGTCTTTCATTTTGTGATGCATCTGACATATTCTCCTTTTAACACAAGGTGATGCTCTCTCCTAGAGAGGCTATGGGCCAGTGACAGCCAGAGAGTGGTATTAGGAGCTCCCTGCTCAAGTCCAAGAGCTGGTCGACGAGGTGGGATTTAGTTTATTTTGCTTAGGGCTTGCGTGACTGATGGCCGGTTGGGCCTTACTCGAGGCTTTAGTGGAGAAGTGGTGGGATACCTCCAACTCCTTTCACTCCTCTTCTGCTGGGAAGATAACGATGATGCCCTATAATTTTTCCATGATCACTGGGCTACGGATAGGGGGCAATCTGATCCCCTTTGATATCGATATGGGCCAGTGAAAGGCGGCCTGGATTCATCTGATTGGCGCATGCCCTCCTCTAGATAGACCGGCTATGGTTAGATATAGCTGGTTCTATGATCACTTTCACGGGAGCCAACCCGAGACCCAGGCAGAGATTGAATAGTAGACACGGGGCTTCTTGATATATGTTCTCGGTACCACCTTATTTGCAAATAGGTGGAATACCGTAGGCCTGTACCTGCTGAGCGCCCTGGTGGTGTTGCCATAGGTCTGATTCTATGACTGGGGTGGTGTTGGCCTTGCTACCCTATACGGCTACATGAGCTCCGGTTCTCGCAAGAAGGGGAACAAGAAAGGGGGCTACTAGAGAGCCTAGGATGTACAAGCTACACTTTTACTTTCAACTTCTATTTGTTCATTTATGCATTTTGATTTGCACTTTTTGTATTTATTTCTATTTGCACATCATGCTTTCTGCTTTGCACTTTCTATCTTTATCTCTGTATTTCTGCCTATTGACTCACAAACTGATTTTTCCTTCCAGCTCTAGGTGCACGCATACTTTTCTGTCCTTGCCCCGGTTCCATGAGATGAGGTAGAGGCTGTTGTGCCATACTCTCGGCGATATGATGACTGGTGCCATCCTCGGTGTCGTGGCGATACCACCTCCGCCTACTACAGTCGTTTCTTTGACATAGTGACGGTGCATGAGGTAATCCGAAACTCATACCCATTCCATTCCATTACACTACTTTGATCTACACTCTGACAACTAACGACAACTAACAACTGTGAATTCTCTATTTGTAGATCACATGGCAGCCATGGGCAATGATGCCGGCCGGTGCGAGGGATAATTATGTTGGGTCCTAGGACACCTCCCGGATGTAGATCCTACTGGAGGGTCCTTTCTGTAGGACCTGGTATCTCGAGAGAGATTTGTGCGCCAGACTCTGGGCCTACCAAATCCCGTTATTCCTGCTCTGGCCCTGCCATCTATGAGGATAACTAACAGTCTCCCACTCGAGGCCATTATGCAGTATATGGCGGAAAAGGATGCCGACCTATTTCGCGAGGTTGGAGACTATGCGGCCTTCATCCAGACTCATCTGAGGCCACCCTTAACCGAAACTTATGCAGGAGACGTTGTAAGTGCACCCACTGCTGGAGGTGCTGCTCACGCTACCGAGTTTGGTATTGGAGGGACTGCTCCTGCTGTTCATGTAGCGGGTTTGCTGGTGATCTCGACTACAATCCAATGTTGGTGGCCGAGTAGGACGACCTATCAGATTCTAGTCGAGTCATCGAAGGAGGAGCATGGGTATGTCAGGGACCCTGACGTGCAGCAGGTATGCACTTTGCCTCGCAGTTTGTATTTCACATTCCTTTTTTCTATATAGTAATGTTCAAACTCATTTGCAGGTGCTAATGGAGTACATGAACGGCCTCCTTGGATTGATCGCCTTTTTAGTCCAGATGGTACGGATGAGGAAGACATTGCTTACTCTCCACGGTTACCAGGTATTCTACCTTCCCTCATTCATCTGACTGCTCTGATTCTCTTTTTCCATATTCATACTATTCTGCACCATACTGTACTAATTTTCTATACTCATACTAAATTTGTACTTATGCTATTAGAATTTGCCCATACTAATACTGATTCTACCCTAATACTGTACTGATACTCTACTTTTTGCTTTCAGGCTCCACCTGCATATGCGGCACCAATGGCACCTCCTCTGGCTGCCTGGAGGAGAGTAGGTAGGCCCCTGGACGCGGCAAGGTCGAGATTCGAGGTCAGGGTCAAGGTGGCAGTGCCTGAGATCAGAGCAAAGAGTCTTAGGCAGAGGAGACTTCCTCGTCTTTGGAGCCAGTTTTGAGTGGAGATGCTGATGAGACTAGCGGTACCGAGGAGAAAACGAGCAGGCACTTCGAGTTTGAGAGAGAGGATGATGAGGCTGACTCTGGATCAAGGATCGGAGAGGAGGTTGAGACTGGCTCGGCGTCTCATTCTTCTGACGATAACGACACTGATGGCGATAGTCCTCCTGAGTCTCATCTGCAGAAAAGGACGAAGAGGGCCTTTCGAGCTTGATTCTAATTTTGTATTCTTTTGCTTTTTTTCTTTTGTTTTGTAGTTTAGCCCTTTGTATAGCTGTCGATAGGACTTTACTTTTTGTTTGGAAACACTTGTATTTTCTTTTTGTAAAAACTATGATAGGGGTTGAACACTGCAGGTTTATAAAAAGAGTTTTATTTTGCATCTCGAGCATGGCACCACACTTGCATAAAATTGGAACTGAATTTGAAACTGAAAAAGCTTGTATTGGAATGATGTTTGTAACTGGATATTGAGCCTTCAACTGACCAAAATACAAAATACAACTCAAAAAAAGGAAAAACAAACCTAAAACAACCTAAACACAGCTAAACACACTTGCTAGAAACAAAAGACTCAAAACAAGACTAAAAAAACAAAGAGCGACCAAACATAACATTGCTACCAACTGCCTAGCCAACACATTTAGACGGCTGGACAAGATAATGGATGGTCGGCCAAATAATGTGGCCAGCCAGCGAAGGCATGTGGTTGGAAAGCTGGTAACAGTTGTCAACCACTCACACAACCCTATCCTCTATAAAAGTCTTCTCTTGCTCATTCCTTCGACAGAACACCATCTTTTTTGAAGTTTTCTTTGAAAATGGAGATATTTCTTGCCTAGAGGCTCAAGGAATGGACGACCACTTTGGATGGCACGGAAAAGGTAAATTTTTGTGATTTTGGCATAAACACGTGTAGCTTGACTTTTCGCGCTCCTTTTGGAAGACAAATAAGCCCTACAGTATCGGACTCCCGCGATTTTGAATCTGATCTCACAAGTGCAATATGAAATCGATAAACACCAAAGAGTCCAAATCTGGCAAATCTTTTAAAAAATCGATTTTGAATCAAATTGTCAAAAATGGACTGCTTTGCCAGATACCGAGTCGCCACCTAAATATTTTTGAAAAATTTAGGAAACCCATGACTCGTGTCGAAAGCCACGTGTCCGTCATCACAAAGATTGTCTCCACTCGGGAACTTAGGTATGAGAGGGAAACGTGATGAATGTAGCACCCCTGCTCGCCCGATCAAAGATCGACCTCTACTAATCATGATATGAATCTTATTTACATTATATGTTCTTGTTTCGGTTATTATGCTAAATTACTATGTGATGCACACGCAAGTATAGACTAATTTGCAAAAATTAGAACATTTGATTTCATGTTTTGTTTGAAAATTATTTGGAATATGTACCACTTGAAAAAGTGATCGCATATGTACATTATTCAAATTATTCCAATTCAAGCAATTAGCCTTCATCCACAGGCATTCAAGCAATTATATCGATTAAGCAATTAGCCTCATGGTAAGCATGTTAGTCATGGCGACAATCACACGCATTCGATATGCTAAAGCAAATAAAAGCTCACCTAGTACTCCAAGGCAAGTCGAAAAAAACAAAAGAGTTAGAAAACATGCATGCTCCTAACTAATGCAACATGACTAATGCAACACGTGCGAGATGCAATTAATAGGCCTGGCTACTAATTATGACATGTGAATCAAGCATGCTGTTTAACACGTATTCAACGAAGTATGTAAACTACAATGCTTTGTTAAAATGATCAACCGAGCCTCGGTGCATGCAAAACAAGTGGATGCAAATCATGGAGTATGCTAAAAGAAACAAGATGTTCTAAACTACCCATCATAAGCAAGTAAATAAAAGGGAGAAAGGCGTGGGGTTGGAAGACATACACATTATTACAAGTTTTCCCTCACGCAAGAGGGTCCGAATAAACTAACTAGCTAAGCTAATTCAACTAGCTATTACAAAATGAATTAACTAATTATTACAAACCGAATACCTCTTGAAGAGGAATGATCCCTTGAGTTAAAAACCACCAATTTCACACTCTCAAGTGCCTGAAGAGCTCAAATCATCTCAATAAGAAGCTCTCTAGGTTTGGTTTAGAGTGTTTAGGCAAAGGCTAGCGGCCAAAAGCTATGCAAGTTGCAAGAGAGAGAGAATTGTAGAGAAGGAGAAATTTTTCAAAATTTGCTATTCAAAAATATTTTCTCACTCCTAAATTTTTCTAACCTTGAAAGCAAGAGGGGAGTTCCTCTATATATAGAAAACCAGGTGTCTAAGTCGAAAATATCTATATACAAACAGCTGGAACAGTGTGGAAATCGTTGGCAAAAAATATCTGCGAAAATCTGCTTTTTGACACAAGTGGCTAGCAAGCCACTAGTGGGGGACACTTGGAAGGCCAAAACACACAAAATGGCCAAATTTTGCACAACCGGATGGCAGGCCACCATTAGTGGCCGGCCACAAAAATCTACTTCCAGGCCCGATTTCAAACGGGCATAGCTCCCTCATCTGGACTTGGTGTTAGGACATTATTGAGTCTAAATTGAAGCCCCAGAAGTCTACTTTCCAATGGTGGAAACCTCATATCTAAATTCTAAGTGTGGAAAGAGATATGCCTATTTTAGTGAAGGTTGCTCATTTTTATCCCAACGAATTGATGCCCAACTTCTCCCCCAACTAGGTTTCTTCCCTCCCCTCTTATTTTCTTCAACTCCAAACCTATAAATAAGAGGTTTTGAAGATTTTTTTCAAATATTTCACCTCCCTTTCATTTATTTCCACTTTGCCCTTGCTCGGTTTACCGAAAAGTGCAATATTTTAAACGAAATGCGAGCCTCGGAACATCGTAGAAAATTTTCAAAAATATTTTGAAAAAGAGGGTTTTAAGGTCTAAAATAGTTTTGGTCAAAAATGGGGTGTAAGGTTGGGATTTTGAAGCTCTGCTTGCTGAAGAAATCGAATATTTGCACAGCATAACTTTCATCATCTAGTGATCAATCAGTGGCCCCCAAGTCTTAAGGGCAGTCAAAAATGGGGTGTCTACGCTTTTTTCGTTGAGCTGTACTTTACTTTGTTTTTCATTTCTTCATGCCGCTGTTCGATGCTGGAACCCAGTTACACATGTGTTTCGCTTTGGGGCACAAGAAGTATGTTCTACTCTCGAAGAGTTTCAAGCATTAATGGAATCCTGACATGATGAGAAGATTATGCCCCAACCCCATTTTGGCCATGCACGAGCTTTGGAATGGATGTGCGGGCTTACTTTAAACGAGGCTCAGTCCTTGGCTCATGACGGGAAGTTAGATATACTCGGCTTGATTCATAGATTTTCTAACATTGGAGACAGAGTTGACCTTCTCTGGCGAGGTTATCATCAACACGCCCTCTGCTTATGTTTACTTGTACACCTTCTTCTTGCCCCTAGTCACAGCGGAGCTAGTATTAGGTTAATCAAAGTGGCCCAATGTCTTTAAAGAGGGTAAGAGCTGCATAGGTTTGGCACTGGCTGAGACTCTGATGGGTTTAGATGTTTTCCACCGACGAGAGACTTCTAGGTTCGCGAGAAGTCCATTGCTTCTCCAAGTATTGTTTCCCACCCTTTCTTATTTATGGTTCTCACATCACTTGGCACTTACTCTCTATTTTCTCTCAAAAACCCTTTCCTTACTTTTTCCTCTCAACATACATTTCTCTACTCTTTAATCTCTCTTCTTTTTCATTCATTTCCAGGTGTGGTTGATGGACAAGCTGAAGGTGGTGGACCCTGTCATGACCCGAACCCGCCCCTATGGGTTTAGGACATAACGGCCAGTAATCAAGGGGATTACCTATGGCCTCAAACCACATCAGACATAACTCATCAGAGTAGAGGGGCCAAACGGAAGCAAATTTTAAACCTTTGTCCATAGAGCTGTGCTTACATGGCACATCATAACAAACCGTACATACACATATTAATAACTCACATCAGAAAACACAGTAGCATAAGGTTCTGTACAGACAGGATCATTCAAGTTTAAGTCAGCCTACCAAAACTATATACAAACATAAACCAAAGTCCTCGCCAACAAATCAAAATAAAATAAAATAGCATAAGGGCAAAGACCGATCTCGTGCATGAGACGCAAGGGCTGACTCTTCAAAACCTTGGTTGTCCCACACAAACTTCACTAAGGCTGGGTTTGGACCTCTCTTGGCTCACCTACAAACACATAAATGATCGCGAGCGAAAACCCAGTGAATAATATCAAATAAAGAAGATGCATTAGGACAATATACATTGGACAGCCTTGGGCCCAATTCATATTTCTATTTAATACATATATATACATAGGTCAAACAGCTGCAGTTCCAAACACATCGGACGGCCTCGGGCCCAATCCATTCATGTCAGACTGGCCTTTGGCCCAACCATTTATTTATTCATGTCAGACTGGCCTTTGGCCCAACCATTCTTTCATTCATGTCAGACTGGCCTCTGGCCCATTCATTCTATCATTCAGACTCATACTGGCCTCTGGCCCATTCATTCTCTTGTTCATGTCAAACTGGCATTTGGCCCAATCATTCTTTCATGTCAAACATTTTTCCACCATTCAAATTAACAAACTTATAAGACTTACATGGAAGTAAGAAATTGGACAAACAACATATATCTTTATTAAGATATTTCTCACTGTGATCGGTTAGTTGGTTTGCCCTGGAGCTTGACCCTACACATCGCATAACACACATGGGTCACAAACGATTCAATCCGTTCCTTAATTCACATATTCCTCTTTAGGCTTCTTTCTTATTCTTTTAATTCATTCATAATGCTCAATGCATGCCTAAGAGTACTTAGAAGTGAAAGAGAACGGAAAACGAAACACAGAATGCATTTTTAAAATTTCAGAAATAGGGGTCCCCGCTCGAGCATGGACTTCCCGCTCGAGCGGACCCATGAGGCCTGCAAAAGTACTGGTTATGTCATATTTACGCTCGAGCATAAAGTCGAGCGCTTGAGCTGAAGGCCTCACTACATGGCTCCCCGTTCGAGCGTGAACTTCCCCGCTCGAGCGGGCATCATGTCTGCAGAAAACACTGAGAGCCCGGATTTTACGCTCGAACGGCGGTTCTCCCGCTCGAACGGACATCAAACTTTCTGGATTTTCCAGAACTTGTTCTTGAGATTCAACTTGACATTCAAAGGTTCTAAACACATGATTTTGGCCCAAATTTCACATACACATGTACTAACATGGTACTAACACCAAATCACAACATTATGAAGCTCAATTCCATGAATTACTTACATGCATGACTCAAATTATCCCAAACTCATCACCAACATGCTCAATTTAAACATCCAAGACTCACACCTCCATGATTTGCACATGCATGTGGGAGATACTCATTATTCTCAACTTAATTGGTGAAGAGATGGTCAAATACATGGACTTCAATCAAAATTCAACATGGATTACACACTTTATGCTCAAACATGGAAATTTATAGCAATTTCTTACATGCATGCACCTATTGACTTCAAATTCAACAAAACCAACTCAATTCATGACCTTTATCATCATTCAACCTTGAATTTACAAATTTACAACTAGAACTCATGGATCACTCACTAAGGAGCTTTAATCTTCACAATATATGGTTAATCCTTGAGTTTAATCTTCAAGATCTCCAAGCCTTGAGCCAAAATTGCACACTTCTCCTCTTGCTCCCTCTCTAGAGTCGGCCCCTCACTCTCACAAATGTATAATTCAGATTTTGAGCTCCAAAAGAAACAAATGAGAGTGTACAGTGGCCTTTTATAAGCCCCCTCTCAAATACATTAATTTAATATTGAATAATTGAGCACCAATCCATTAATTTAATCTAATTAATTCGATCTGAATCAATTTCCAATTAAATTTCACCGTAGGCTCTAAAAATTATGCCAATCACAATGGCGTAATCAATTTCGGATTTTGTGACTGATAAGGCCTTCAATTTAAATTCCAAAATAGATAATCAAACAGATATTCCTACGGTGAACATATAGAAATTCAAAACCACATATTTTCACATAAATGGCACACATAATCATATTCATAATAAGGGCCAATTAGTATAATACGGAACAGGGTTATCACACTTGCCCCCCAATATTCGGCCATATCTTATTTCTTTCACCCGCGGCTAGTGGACTTTCCCACAGAGGGATTGTGGTGCGATTCGATGTGCAGCACATCTACGACTGACATCGCTTGGCATTGCCCTTGGCTTAACTTGGCTAAGATGAGCTACATCATGTCTCACCAACCCGGTATGTACTTGATTGGCCTCACACACTGTGTGTTCTACTTTCCATTCTGATTCAGACGTCAGTTTGGACATGATCAGACTTGTCAAGATGAGGGGGTGGAATACCCTGCTCCATTTCTAGTTCGTGCTTCGCATTTGACTCGGTACCTCATTGCTTGGAGGATGAGAGAGCTTTTGTCCTCTGTTGCTAATTTCAGCTATACCCTCTCTGGCGAATGTTTGGCTTGGCTCGAGGATGAGACATAGGTTGGGCCATCCTTGGCAGTAGAGACTTTCGCGAGTGCGAGTAGGAGACAGAGGACTGACACCTGACTTATATGTGCCCCTAGTTTATTGGTTTGACTTTTCTTTTCAAGCTTTTATGATGAAAAAGCAACTTTTATTTATTCAGAGAGTTAGAGAATGTACTTGTGTTGAAATCATGGAATTAAAGTTGTGAGTACTAAAAGCTTTCCTTTTTAGTCCAAAGAATGGTCTGTGTTGAAAAAGGTAAAATTTTGAGAAAATCAACTTCATTACAACTTTCCAAAACACATTTTTGAAAACGATCACTACTTGACACAAATGGAATCAATTCTGAAGATGTACAACACCAAATCAAGAGAACTATGATGGCCTACAACTGCATTCACCATCGTTGCTCTGTCTTGCAACTGGCCCCTCTGCCAAAACAAAGGTAACACAACCAAGATGATAGAAAATGGAAAAAGATTGACTAATTAAACAAATGGACAGGACAATTCATTTGGAGATGGCTATGGCCGAACTTTGGGATAAAGTTGCCTATGTATCCCAAAGATGGGAATCAGGCTTTATGTAGTTCGTTTAGGGTTCACTCAAGTATTAACTCTCTCCTTTTGCGCTCTAATTTTTTCCAAAGTCGCCTTTTTAGGTTTTCAACCTTGCAAGTTCTATTTTTCTTTATTTCTAATTTTTCATGCTCTAACTTTTGCTTAGGTCGCCCTTTCGGGTTTTTGGCCTAGTGAGCCTCTCAGGGATAGTATTTCTTCATCTTGTCCATGTTGATCGATTGCGAGAACTCCAAACCATCCAAATCCATAAGGATAATGGCTCCTTCTGACCAAATAGTCTTGATGATGTAAGGACTAGTCCAACTGAGTCTGAACTTGCCCCTAGGGTTATGAATGGAAGCTTGGTTGTTTTTTAGCACCATATCCCCTTCTTTAAGGTTTCTGGATTTGACTTTCTTGTTGAAGGCCCTGGCAATTCTGCGCTGATATCCTCGGACATGGTACAACGCCTTTAGCCTTCTCTCGTCAAACAACATCAATTTTTCGAACCTATTCTGCTGTCAATCCGCCTCTGTTATTTGACACTCAGCCATGATTCTCAGCGACAGTACTTCAATCTCAATTGGCAAAATAGCCTCCATCCTATATACTAAAGAGTAGGGGGTTGCCCCTGTAGATGTTCGAATTGACGTTCTATATCCCCAGAGTGCAAATGACAGTTTATCTAGCCAGTCCTTGTAAGTTTCCACCATCTTTCGCAAGATGTTCTTCACATTCTTGTTAGCAACCTCAACAGCTCCGTTTGTCTGTGGTCTGTATGTTAATAACTTGTGAAAAGTCATGTTGTATTTCTCAAGTAGATCTACCACCTATTTCTTGAAGTGCGATCCATTGTCCGAGATGATCATATTTGGTACCCCATACCTACAGATGATGTTGTTCTTGATAAACTTAGCCACATGTGACACCTTCAACATTAAGTAAGACTGTGCTTCCACCCACTTGGTGAAATAGTCGATTGCCACCAAAATGAATTCATGTCCGTTCGAGCTCTTTGGCGAGATTGCCCAATAACGTCAATTCCCCAAATTGAGAAAGGCCACGGTAAAGTCATGTTGTAAAGCATTGATGGCGGGATGTTCATGCGATTAGCTTGAATTTGACATTTGTGGCATCGCCAAACAAAGTTGATACAATCCTCTTCCATGGTTGACCAATAATAGCCCTGCCTGAGGATCTTCTTAGCCAGCATCACACCATTCATGTGTGCTCTACACTCTTCCCCATGAATATCCTCCATGAGACGTTTCGACACAGAGCTTGTGCATTCCCACATGACCCTTTTTGTATAGCTTATTCTCGTAGATGATGAACTGGACGGCCAGACGCTGTATTCCCCATTTATCCTTGGTATTTGCCTTTGGTGGATACATATCCTTCTCTAAAAAATTTCAAATGTCATAATACCAGGGGTTTTTGTCTTGACCCTCATCTATTGCGGCTAGCATCTCATAAGAAGGCATATACTTCTGTTCAATGATGATCGGACGCATCTTAACTCCGAGCGGTATGTCAACTATGGAGGATAGAGTTGTCAGCGCATCAGTAAACCGGTTGTTCTCTCTTAGCAGATATGTAAATATCAGTTTTTCAAACCTTAGAATTAGAATGTCTAGGGTCTGATGATAAATCTTCATTTTCTCTTTCTTGACCCTCCAATCTCTGTTGGCTTGAGAAACAACCAGGTTCGAGTCTCCGATGACGTCCAACCTTATTGCCCCTAGTTCTAGGGTAGCTTCTAATCCAACGATACATGCCTCGTATTCTGCTTCATTGTTAGACACTCTGAAACAGAGTTTGAAAGCCAGTGGTATATGGGAATCATCAGGTGCTATGAGCAACACACCTATCCCATAACCATATTGATTAGCTACTCTGTCAAAGTACATTGTCCATGTTTCCTCTTCTACCTGTAGAATGTCTTCAACTGGGAATAGATACTCTACCGCTTCATCTCCTTCCACTGGGTGGTCTGCCAGAAATTCCGCTACAGCTCTCCATTTGACTGATTTGCATGTGACATACTTAAGGTCAAACTCATAGAGAAGAAGCAACCAATGAGCTAGCCTACCCGTAAGCGCCGGTTTCTTAAAGTGATATTTGATGAGATCTAATCTCGAAACCAGAATTACGGAGTGAGCTAATAAGTAGTGTCTCAACTTCCTAGTTGTCCAAACCAAAGCTAAGCAAGCTTTCTCCAAATGAGTGTAGCGGGTCTCCTAATCCAACATCTTCTTGCTTTGATAATAGATGGCCTTTTCCACCTTTGCCTCCGATTCTTGAGCCAGCATGCACCCCATGGTTGAATCTGTCACCGACAGATACATGATCAGTGGTTTTTCGGTTCTGGCGACGACAATACATGTGGATTCTAAAGGTACTACTTGAACTGTTCGAAGGCGAACTGACATCGATCATCCTATCGGAACTTCTTTCCCTTTTTTTAGGAGACCAAACAATGGTTCACAAGTCAAGGTTGATTTTGAGATAAACTGTCATATGAATTGCACTTTGCCTAGAAAGCCATGCACCTCCTTTTCAGTGCTTAGTGGTAGCATTTTTAAGATGGCCTTGATCTTGGACAGATCTACTTCAATTTCCCTCTGCGTGATCAGAAATCTCAGCATTTTCCTTGTAGTCACCCCAACTGTGCATTTCTGTGGGTTCAACCTCAGTCCGTACTTCTTGATTTGTTTAAAGAATTTTTCCAACACAGTGTAGTGGCCTTCTCGCTTTTTAGATTTTACAATCATGTCGTCCACGTACACCTCTACTTTTTTATGGATCATGTCATGCAGAATTGTGGTTGCAGCTTTCTGATATGTAGCCCTAGCATTCTTCAACCCAAAAGGCATAACTCTATAGCAGTAGGTATCCCACGACGTGGCGAATGCAGTCTTCTCTCTATCCTTAGGTGCCATCAAAATCTGATTATACCAGGAAAATCCATCCATGAACGATAGTAAAGCATGGCCAGCAGTGAAGTCTACCAGTTCATCGATGTGCGGCAGTGGAAAGTCGTCTTTCAGACTAACTCTATTCAAATCTCGGAAGTCGATGCAGGCTCTGATTCTACCATCCTTCTTCAGAATCGGAAAAATATTGGCCAACCAATTTAGATATTCAAATACCAGTAAAAACCTTGCATCGATCTGCTTTGTGACCTTTTCATTAATCTTCAGTGCCCAATCTGGACGAATTCTGTGGAGTTTCTGCTTGACAGGTCGAGGCTCAAGATCAAGAGGGATTCGGTGCTGTACAATCTCAAGATCGATGCAAGGCATGTTTTCGCAGAACCACGCGAAAACTTCTTTGAAATCTTTTAATAAAGCGATTAAACGCTCGGGTTCCTCCGAAGACAACGTGCACCCAATTTGGACTAAGCGGGGATCCTTCTCAGTACCCACGTTAATTGAAATGATCTCATCTATGCAGGGCTTAGCACGCCTCTTCTTCTCTCGATCAATCAAGTTTTTCAAAGCCCAAGGAATTTCTTCCTCTTCATTTTCCATAAAATTTTAAAAAACTCGGTCAATGCAATAAATTAACGGCATAGAAATTAAACAGAATCTGCAGCATTCTCATTCAGAAGTTCTAGCCCCTCGGTTACAATTGACTCAAAAGAAAATGCAAAAGAGGGCCTAGATAGAACCTTGGCACCCGAGCTACGACCCTCAGACGTGCCAGACTCAAACTCCTTAGAAGGACTCGAGTCTGATCTTGACTCAATATACTCGGTGGAATCAGATTCAGGCTCATCATCTGGTTCAGAACTGTCAATGGTGCCTTTCTCTAATTGCCGAACCAGGCGTGGATCCTCAGTTACATCCACAATGAGACCGGAATAATCTGCCACTGGTTGATCCCCGATCATAGAGATAATAACACTGTCCCCGAAGTTAACAGACTCAGCCTCGGCGTTAGAGTTCATCAATAGGTCAGCCAGTGCCATCCCTAATAGTTCCTCATCATCACTACCTGAGTTGACATTTCTGTCCTGCCCTGTACTGACACTTGGGTCAATCTGCTCCTCCTCTTCTTCATTGTCTGACAACCGGTGATCAAAGAAAATCTCAAATCTCGGGTATCTCATCTTGGTTTCCTGTTCGATCCATGGTTTCGAAAATCCACAGAAAGGGAAATCTTTCCCTTGACGAACAAAGCATCCATTTAGAGTCCCCTTGATCAGCTTGTAGACCAGTTCATATTGCTTCCCAACCTTTTTTGCTTTAACTCTCTACCTCAATTCATTCCACTTTCTCTTCTAGTCTTCTGTGGTTAGCTTGTATCCCAGCCCAAAAGCATGGGAGGTTATGGCTTATTTCTCTAGCAACAGTATTTCCTTGCCTCCCGCTTCTACCCAATTCTGATCTAGGAATGTGCCCTTGCTTATTCATCATATAGATAGATTGGGCACTCACATAGTTCTCGTTATCTTCTACCATGATAGACTGTACCAGCTAGGCCTCTTCTAAGGAGAAGCCAGAGAGGAACACATCCTCTTTCACATGGAGTATTTCTAACAAGGATGGATCGAAGAATTGCCATAAATAGTAGCAATCTCACCCTTGAATAGATATTTCACCAGTTGGTGAACCGTTGATGAAACTGCCCTCATCTAGTGCAACCAAGGCCTTTCCAAGAGTAGATTGAAGGTTACTGGCACGTCCATCACATGGAATTCTACCTCATGCTTAGACGGGCCAATAAGTATTTGGCTCTTGAAGGTCCCCATGACATCACGATTGGCATTGTTATAGGCTCGAACAACTTGGATTGTAGGCGTGAAGTCAGTCGGCTTCAAGCCTATGGTGTAAGCAGTTCTTGCTGGACATACGTTAATTGCCGAGCCGATGTCCACCAGCACCACCGGGATCCACTTTTTTCGACTCTCCAAAGTCACATACAAGGGTTTGTTGTCGTTGGCACCTTCAAGCGGCAACTCTTTGTCCATAAAAGACAACACTAGAATAACATCCCCAGATGTAACCAAGGATACCAGTTGGCCAATGGTGGTCTCGATAGGCAGCTTAGTCTTGTTCAATGCCTCTAGCAACGCCTGCAGCCCCCAAATCAATATATTTGCCTGGATCTTGACCAGGTCTTCTTCTATGTCTGTTGCCTTCAACTTCTTAGCCTCTCTTCCAGAGGGTTCTACTTGATCTAGGGCTGGGGTTTGAAATAATGACCACTTCTGGTCATGTGGTTAATGTAACGCCCCGAAATAAATCAACATGAACTACCATACTAATGAACATTGACTAATCTATAACAATAATCCTTCCATCATCTCATACATAATAAATGACTTAAATACAAAAGTTCCACTTACGATATACATACAAACAAATTAAAAGAACACATGAATTTATAGCATATGAAACATCTAAATCTCAAAATAAATAATTGCCCTTATGGGCTTATATCTTCCAAGGCAATAGCCCGGTTACACAAAATGGGCTCTCGGACCCAAACACATTAGCTCTTGGCTCACAGAAGATCACAACAAAATAAGAGCTATGTACTCTTTAAAATTATCTGCATCCTCAACTTGGCGGGATCACCTCGTCTTTACCTGCACCAAAGTCCCATAGGGGTGAGCATAAGCCCAGTAGAGAATTCTCACAAAGTATATACAGTTATGCAATTCTCAATAAAAATGCAAATGTCAATGCTATGCCATGCTCCTTTAAAGAAATTTCATGTTTTTCTTAAAGATTTTCATTTTTGAATAAAAGCTTGCAATCTCAACACATTTCAAAACTTCCACTTTTAATCAACAAAGGGGTGATAAATACGACACTAGTAATCCCTAGGCTGGTGTCTACAAGGAGACTCTGCAAGTACTACCAAACTGTCATTTTTACAGGTATTAACCGGAAGGCTCGACACCTATCCGCGCGACTTTCTGGTCTTTTACCATGGACACTCAGGCCAACTTAACAATTTTCATCTACACCCCCTAACCGGACTTACCATCGTATTTACCCCTTACACATTTCCCTAATTCATATCACAACGTTATTTTCTTTCATGAAATAAATATCTTCCATCAAAATTTACAATGCAAAAACAATAATTGAATGAATATGCAATGCAATGATTTTCCATAACTTGTAACATTTCCGCATGTTCAAAGTCTCTACCACAATGCCAACAATCACATTTTTCATTACCTCTATTCATTGCTCTTTCTCAAGATAGCCATGTGTCTTCAACACACAACATCAATTTCTTATCAATTTAATCCTTTCGGAGCCACATGTGAGGTTTTCAAACACTAACCTCCACCATTCATAATTCTCATAATCCATTATGCACAACAATCACCATTTCATAATTAAATATTTTTCATGCATCTAATAACTTAAAAATAAATCCTCCATTTTCTTATATCAAGGAGATTACCACTTCTCTTACCAAGATGTGAATTCTACACTCACCCACCCCTTTTAGCACAAGAAAAGAAGTTTATTCCATGGATTTTTCATATTTTCAAAATGCCCCAATTTTCTAGGTTTTCACAAAAACCCCAACATTGTTCATCTCTTTTATAAACTCTCATCACACACTTCAATCTCACACATGTTTGTCCCAAAATTTCAAGAAAATCTCTAAATGAACACAAGATAGAGTTTGTTTTACAAAAATCATCAATCCCTTGAGCCACCAAACCCATTTTCAAAATTTCCAAGGAGAGTTACAAAATCAACCAAAAACTTACCTAAACACATATATAGATATATCTCAAAGGAAAACCCCTCTATGATTTATAAAAGAGTTGAGATACAACACATATTTAAAACTCTCTACATTTTGAAACACAAGATTGAAATCAACAAGAAACTAGAAGAAAACTCTTAAAACCATCATCAAATAGCACAACTTGTATATATAACTCAAGAATGTCCTGACCTCAAGCTTGTTGATGAAAGGTGAGATGAAACCCTAGCCTCAAAGATGAGAGAAACCTTGGATTTCCACCACCCAAGTGAAGCCTTAACGTTGGATCTTCAAGATTTAGAAGAAGATGATGAAGATCTTGACCCCAAAATTTGCAAAATCAAAGTGCTTTGAAGCTTGAGGAAGTTTTCTGGAGAGAAGGGGGAGAGAAATAAGGTTTAGAGTGAGAGAGAAGTGTGTATGATGAATGATATTTCCGGACCAAAAAGTTATAAAAAAAAGAGCTCGGACTGCCTAGTTGGCCGCCCGTGCGGCCTTCCCCACCGCTCATGCGGCCTACCTTGACCGCTCGTGTGGCCCACTTTCTCCACTCGTGCAGCCCATTTTAGAATGCAATTTCCTGGGTGTCAACCTCCACCGCTTGTGCGGCCCCTCCCACCGCTCGAGCGGTCCAATTCCGCACATGCGACCTAGGGCCCCGCACGTGCGGCCCTGGCCCAGCAGCCTAGAAATTCAACTTCGTCCCCGGGCACCTCAGACTCACCCGCGCACCCTCCGGAACAACTGAAATTAAACACCGAATGAAATAAGAACCAGGAAACCATTTCCGGACGTTTCAATCCAACGAAAATAAAAAGAGAACGAAGTGAAGAAAGAAAAGGAAAACAAGGACCCGGTCGTCACAGTTAATCTCATCTGCATACCATATATTGTCAGGGGTGCTGGCTTTCCACCCCTCATCAGTGTATGCAAGGCTCAAATCATTGTCCACCATTCCCCTACAGTCATTGCTGGGCGATCATCGGGCTCCACCCGGATCATGTTTACATCACGCCCTCTGTCGGCACACCACTCATCTTTTACCGTTGATTCAATCTCTACATCTCAATATTGCTTAATTTTTTTTGGCATCCTTTTCCTATCACTGGAGTCCCATTCAGGTTTTTCCGTGGTATGGACATCATCTGCTTTTGACTCAACCTCTTCTTTTCTCTTTCCTTTTTTCTGCTCCCGGACTATCTTTCTTTGTATTTCCTCTATCCTCTCTCATTGGAACTACTCCAATGCTCACTTCTTCTTAGTCATAGGCATGGCCTCAACCTTGCTATTCTCACCAACTTCCTCTCCTTTCAGATTCTTCTTCATTTGCTCTTCTGATTGCATTCCTCTTCGCTACTCAACCAACTGTGGCTGGATTCAGGCTGGCTTCGGTCCCATCACCCGATTTGAAAGCTGTCATCATCCTCTTCTTCAAAGAAGTAGAGGTTCTCTAAGTCTTCCTCTATTTCTGTCAGGTCACCAAGACCTTATTCAGGCTAGTCATTCAAATTTTGCCCAGGCTCATTTTTTCCAATGGCATTGACACTAAGGGTTTCTGGCAATATGATCGCGTGCTTTGGCTGATCAGCAACCAAAATATACCAGTTGGGTTATGCTCTTCTGCGAGCAAGGGTCCCTTCTCCATGACTTGGGTGTCAGACAACCCTTCCCCTGGTGAAGTCTTCTTCTCTTCTGCTTCTGCCACCACAAGCCTTGATTGGGTTTTGGGTGTTACATCCATCATGCACATATTCGTGCTTTCCAGAATAACCACCTCAGGCTTAGGCAGATGAGATGGAGTGATATATGCACTGGGGTTAAAGGTGGACGGTAATGTATAGATAAAGTTGATTTTTCCCAATGGCGTTGATACTGAGGGAGGCTGGCAGTATGATCACATGCTTTGGCTGATCAGCAACCATAGTATACCGGCTGGGACATGCTCTTCTGTGAGCGAGGGTCCCTTCTCCACAACTTAGGTGTCAGATAACCCTTCCCCTGGTGAAGTCTTCTTTTCTTCTGCTTCTTCCACCACAGGCCTTGATTGGGTTTTGGGTGTTACATCCATCATGCACATATTCGTGCTTTCCGAAATAACCACCTTAGGCTTAGGCAGATGGGATGGGGTGACATATGCGCTGGGGTTAAAGGTGGGCGGTAATGTATAAATGAGGTTGATATTTCTGGGTGGGGGGACTTGGTTATGGACAGGGAGTGGATTAGTGGTCACATTGGGTTTGGAGGGTGGGGCTATGATTTTATTGTTGATGAGATCCTAGATCTCATGACGAAGGTGATAGCAACGATCAATAGGGTGACCGTGTTGTTGATGGAAAATGGAGTATTATGTGGGGTCATGTTTAGCTGGGAGCGGGTCAGGGAGAGGTCGAGGGTCAAGGGAGCTTAAGGTGCCCCTTTTCCATCAGGAGTTTAAGAGCACGGACTGGGCTCATATGAAGGAGGTAAAAGTTCTATATTGGTTTCGATTTGAACTGGTGGGTTGTGAGGTTGCACCTGCGAAGGGATTGGCTATCTTGGCCGTTGTGGCGATGGTGCTGATCTCGGCAGGCTGAGGAATAGTGTTATTGCTAGCATTAGTACTCCTGGTAAACAACCTTTTTGTCGGTTCACTGGTTCTCTGAATGATGTCTTTCTTAAATGCACTTTTAATTTGAACCCCAATTCATGCAAGGTAGCAAATGTGGACAGTGGTGCTACTATCATTCTTTGTAACACATCCGGCTCGAGATTCTGAACTACCATTCAGACTTGTTCCCTTTCTGAGGGCCTATTCATTATCCTGGCTGCCGTTGCCCTCAATCTTGCAACAAAATCAATAAAGGGTTCTTTGGGATTCTGAGTGGTCGCTTCTAGCTCACTGATTGTTGCTACTATCTGAGTATTGTATGAGTATTGATTAAAAAACCCCTCAGACAGTTCTTCTCAATTTCGTTTAATTGAATCCTCCAATTTGGCATATCAGATAGTTGCCACGTCTGATAGAGTTCCTTCAAACACTGACGGTTTCTAAGTACAAGTTAAGCCCATTGGTCTCAGAACATCCGAGAATAAACGAATATGAACAATAGGATCTTCGCTACCATCAAATCTATCGATGTGAGGCATTTTGAACTTTTCTAACAATCTTACAGAGGCCTCGGTATAACCATCTTCAATGTCCTGGATGGAATTGAAGCCTTGAGATTTCTTGAGCGCCTTCTCTACCCTGGCAATTTTTATCATAGCCTGATTGATGTAATTGATGTCGAAAGGAATGAGTCTCGCGTGGGGCTGTGCCAGAGGCCTGAAGGCTTGAGCCTGTGCTAGCATCTTTTGGGGATCCGAGATTTAAGGGTTTTCAACTGGTGGAGGTGGATCAAGATTCGGCAGGGCAAACGGGATTGGATGTACAGTAGATGTCGATGCCCCAGATGGGTGTCGCATTTCAATAGTAGTTTCATCCTAGGAGGCAATTATTTGATTCAATGTATCCATGGTTCTTTGAAAAGCTTCCATCATAGCAACAACCTCTTCTACACTTTGGGCCATTATGAGTTTGGAGGGGTTGGTGAGCTGAGTGGGTGAGAACGGACAGGTGATTGCTAAGTGATCTGTACTGGTGATAACTGCCTGGTTCTTCTCATCCAAACAACTAGTAAAAGAGAGACTAACGTTGGCTGACCGTCAACTAGATCTGGGATTTTACAAAGCCTACCAGAGCGAGTCCACAAAACTTGGGGGATATCAGGTCTCTTTGAAACTATGATTGCAAAACTACCTAGCAAAAAGAAAAAGGAAAAGGAAAACAATAATAAAAAATTGGACAGCACTTCATCCCAATTTGCAACAGGTATGATCACAGTTATTTCCTATTGAATTATGCCTCTACAAACTAATATCAACTGCACCACTGATATGAAGCATTTCTGTATAGTTTCACTGTAAAGCACATACTAGGTAAAAAGAGCCAAAATACCCCTATGAGAGGGTAGGGTTACCCTGTCCTAGATTTTGACATGATCTAGGGTTTTACTACTACTTTAAGCAAGTAGTTTCACAAAATCTTGCATACAGGTGAGCATCATGTCCTATGTTGGAACAGTCACTATGGTTTTACTAGGCCGAATGGTCAAAAGGGATACCTCGGCAAGATTACCTAATATACCTCTCACACCTAACACCGAGAAGTGAAAGGAGGATCAAGTGGTACGACGGTAATCTAGATCCGAGGGTTATGTTTCCAATATAGCAAAGCCCACGACCGGCCAGCCTTTTAGCAAGCTTTTTAAGCAAGCCTCTGGCAAGCCGTCAAAGAGTAACGGATGGAAAACACAGTGACTTAAGAGAGCCAATGCAAATGCAATGCAAAGAACATATAAGTGTAGATAAAATTTCACATCATGAAGTTCGAGTCAAGTTCTCTAACTCCCCAGCAGAGTTACCAGAAACTGTAGGTGGCTTTTTGTGCTCTTCGGAGGGGTTTAGTCTCCCCGGATACGATAGCCCTACAGTTCGGACTCCCGTGATTTTGAATCTGGTTTCACAAAGTGCAATGTGAAATAGATTTAAACAAATAAGAGTCCAAATCCGGCAAATATTTAGAAAATCCATTTATCATCAGAGATGCTAGAAATGGACTGCATTGCCAGATTTCAGAGTCTTTTTAAGAAATTTAGGGAACCCGTGACTCGTGCCAAAGACCACTTGTTCGTCATCACCAAAGTATCTCGGCTCGGGAACTTTGGTATGAGAGGGGAAGGTCATGAATTGAGCATCCCACTCACCCGATCAAAGATCGGCCTCTACTAATCATGATGTGATTTTTATGTACATTATATGCTCTTGTTTTGATTATTAATGCTAATTTACTATGTGAAGCACACAAAGTATAGACTATGTCACTCACGTTAGAATGTTTTGATTTCATGTTTGTTTGGAAATGGTGTTTTGAATATGCGCTACTTGAAAAAGCAAGCTCATATGTACATTAATCAAATCATCCAAACTTAAGCGAAAAAGCCTTTATCCACCAGCATTCAAGAGGCATATCAAATAGGCACGCAGCCTTATAGTAATATGCTTGTTATGGCAACGTAAACATTTATGCAATATGCTAAAGCAAAAATGCTCACCTACTACTCAACCGAAACAAGCCACAATAAGAGAAAATAGTTAGAAAAATGTATGTTCTAATATGCAAGTGACTAATGCAAAACATAGAAAATGCAACTGCTAGGTTCGGTTTCCTAACATGACATATGGCTCAACTCAAAGCATGCGATAGCGCGCATATTCAATTAAGTAGGGAATAACAAGAAGTTTGGAATGATGAACCGAACCCAATGTTTGCAAAAATAGATTCAAGGCATGGCAATGATATGAAAATGTAAAACATGATGCTACCATTATAAGCATATAAATAAAAGGGAGAAAGAAATGGGGGTGGGAAGACATGCACAATATTACAAGTGCGCCCTCATACAAAGAAGGTCGGAATGTCCAAATTTAAACTAATTATTACAACACTAAATTAACTAATTTTAACTAGCTGTTACCATTTCAAATAAATCTAATTAATTTAAACATACTACTATCAAAGCATTAATTTTAAAGGGACCACAAGAAATGAAGCGTCGCATGCGCACAAATGAGAATGTCCTCCCGGAAACCTCTCTGTTTTGCTGCAAGAATATGTTTTGTTTGCAGTCAAAGAATTATTCTGATTTTGCCTCAGCTTCTACTCTGTTCTGCCATGAAAATGACACTGTTTGCACAAAATAGGGTGGTCGGCCGGCCTTGGAAAGTGGTCGACCGGGTAAAAGTTGGCCGGTCGGCCACAGTTTTTGGGTACTGCCCTACTGCTACAAAAATGAAACAGAGCAAAACAGAGTGTTTTCAGGAGATGTTTGTCCTTTCTGCCTTTCCCTATCTTGAAATTGATCAAGAGAGGAGTATACTCGATTCACAAACCATCAATTATCACAAAAGTTGTTGCATGATGATTTATGAATCGATAGGACAAAAGATCAATAAATGGAAATAAAAAAAACAAGAACACCTCCTCCCTTTCATGGAGTTACCTCAAGGGAAGTGGTAGACATTACTTCTTAAATCATTAACATCACTAAAGAGTATGTAATGACTCGAGACACAATATGTTCAATATAACGTCTGATCGAACCCAAACTAATTTTATTACTCTTGTTTACCACGTTTAGTCCAATTTATAACCTCTTTTACATTACCCTGTCATTCTTTATTCATTTTTGTCCAAAAATGATAACTACGTCCACTAATGAAGAGAAGTGTCAAACAAGAAGTTGTGATTAGCATGGGTGAGATGTAATGCCCTGGTAATGAGCCTCCAAAGAGGTTAAACCATTAAGTCTGGAAGGTCTCTTTCTCATGCCTTAAAGAACAATCAATTGTTTGAAACAACACTTAAATAAAAAATAAAAAATAAACCAAGAAAGGAGGGAGGTTACAGAGATGATTATTACAAGTGTGAGTATATGTATGAAAACTATTGAATAAGAGCTATCAACTCAAATAGATTGGTGTCTAAGACCTAAACCACCAAACTTATGAGGACTTACAACAATACAAGAATAATATTCAAAGCATAAACTAAGTATATACACTAAAATAGCCCCAAAATTAATAAAAACAATGTTGAAATTATCTTGGAAATCTAAAAAAAAGTGAGTAAAAATGGGAGAGATTTAAAGCTAGTAAGCAAGCCAAAGGAAGGGTGGTTAATCCCTCTACTTTTTGGACCTTAAAATCACATGTTTTAGCCTCTGAAAACTCTGAAAATCAGTAACTAAAAGTAGAGAAATAAGTGGGAAATGCAAGGATATAAGCTATAGAAGAAGGTTCAAGGAAGGGTGATTAACCCTTCTACCTTTGATAGCTTTTAAATCACAAGTTTCAGCCCACAAAAACAATTCAAAAATAGTGTTAAAACAACAAGAAAAAATAAAGAAGAAATGGGGTAAAGATGGCAAAAGTTATACCTCTTGAAGAGAAGTTACTCTTTGGTTCGACCCTCAAGAGCTGAAAATTTGGCTCAATAATCTCAGCAAGGAGCCTCAAATTTTTGGTTTAGGAACTGTATGTATAGTGTATGTAGATTGCAAGATAGAGAATGATAGTGGTTGGCAAGTTTTTGGCCTTTGGCAAATTTTTCTCACCTAAAATCAAGAGGGATGGTCATCTATTTATAGAAAAATAAGTTCCCCTGTCGAAAATATCTGTATTAAGCCAGCTAGTGCAAGGTATGCACATGAGGGGGACGGTTGGTAGTAAATATTTGCCTGCCGCTAGACATGGCAGGCCGGCCATGAAAGGGAACGACCAGCCAATAAAATTTGGCCTATTGGCCACATGTTGGCTAGCAAGTCTCTGAGTGGTCAGGCTAAAAAAAAAATTAGGTTTTGTTTTAAAGGGGGTACAAGGTTTGGGCTCTGAAGTTGGAAAACTGAAGCCTTTTGCTGAAGAACTCGAACATTTGTACAACGTTTTATTTCATCATCAAGTGTTAACCGTAAGCCGCCCAAGTTTTAAGGGTGGTCAAAAATGGGGTGTCTACAACCACTTACAACGTAGCCAAAGACAAAACTAAAGTAGAAGATTCTATAATGAAACTTTGCAAGATGAATTGGGGCTTCAGGTCATTTTGGAGGGATTTTTTATATACTTTGATGACGACCTAACCCCAAAATTCCAAATATTTTTCATATGTCTGATGCTATTTTTGCAGGTAATGGAATAGAACAATGTCGTTGATGACTTGGAGAATTATGGTTGGAAGCCGAAGCTAGGGATGCCATTTGATTCAGAACAGGCTACGTACGAATTTTACAGTACCTATGGAGGAAAGATAGGATTTAGTGGTAGAAATTCATATGCAAACAAGAACAAATAGACCTAAGAAGTAACTTCAAGAAATTTTGTATGTTACAAGGAGGGATGTAGGGTAGTTGACAAGCGAGATCCACTAGTAAACAATCCTAGACAAGAGGTAAGGAGTGGTTGTAGAGCCCGACTTAATGGGATAAAAATTCTGGGAAATTTTTTATTCATGATTTTGTGGAATATCATAATCTTGACCTTGTGAAACCAGAGTGCACTTATATGTTGCCATCCCAAAGAAAAATATTTGCTTTGCAAGCAATTGAAATAGAATTGGTTTCATAATTTGGAATTCCTCTTAGATCTACTTATGAGGTATTTGGTAGGGAATTTGGTGGAAGATTATCACTTGGCTTCACAAAATTGGACCAAAATAATTACTTGAGGTCCAAAAGACAAGATTTGGCATTTGAAGAAGCAAGTAATGTGTTTCATTACTTTAAATAAAAAAATAAAATAAAAAATCATTGGAAAATCCATTATTTTAAGGGGTATTTTTTTTAAGGTCCTTGATATTATGATTTTATAGTATAAAGGACATCAAATATTTTCATGATGTCTAAGGTCCCTTAACATCAATCCAGAGAAAATTGGTCCAAAGAAAATTGGTCTAGAGAAAATTCAAGTCAGAGAAAATTCAAATCAGAGAAAATTGGTCCAGAGAAATTTTGAATTTCTCTGGCCTCCTTAGCCTTTCATGGACACTGTCAGAGAAAATGTGTTTTCACCAAATTTCTCTGACTTCGGAATTTATCAACCATGAACCATTGCCTCCACTCCCACTCTCATTCACTGCCATACCCACTGAATTGATTATGACAATACCATATCAAATTCCATAAAAAGAAGCACACAAGTGTGTTTATAAAATTAGAGAGAGAGAAAACAGAGTACAGAGAAAATTTGATTCTTGGTTGCTCCCAGAGAAAATTCAATTAAAAAACCAGAGAATTTCTCTGGTTTCAACCCAGAGAAAATTCAGTTCAAATGAAAAAAAAATTCAGTTCACTACTCCAAACACACACTATATATATACCACACGTACACACACAAATTCATTGAATTTGGAACTTGATCATAGAAGTACTCTTGTAGGCCAACAAGTGTAAACCCATCTCCGATCCCAAGAATGATGAATTGAGGAGCTAACCAGAACACGCTCATAGACAGATACCCAGAGAAATTCTCTAACCCAGAGAAATTCCCAGACAAACCTTTCTACAGAAATTCTCTCAACCTAGAATTTCTCTGGACTCCACAACCCAGAGAAATTCCAGACTGGGTCATTTTCCACAAGAGGGGCCCAATTAGCAATGGATGAAGACAACTATGGTTCTTCTAGAGCTCCAAAGAATCTTTCACAAGCATCAACAAAGTTTCCAAGTAGAGACTTGAACTTATCACCAGCATCAAAGAAACTGCAAAACAATGAGTCATCAAAATAAGTAAATGTTAGTAAAACTGCTTCCACGAAATCTGGTTTGAGAAACTCTGAGGCATTTAATGAGGTTGACAAGCTTCATAAAGAAATTTTGGGACTACAAACTGTGAAAGAGTATGTGTAGAGCTTTTATGAAAGTGGGCTTGCAAAGTATTGGGAAATTGAGAACCAGACCACAGAACTACAAGAGAGAGTTTTCAACTTGCAAGATGAATTCGAGGTGACCATGGTCATTGAGGATGATGAAGCTCGAGCTTTAATGGCAGAAGCGGCTCTACAATCATGCGAAGAGGTATTGGCTCAATTGCAGGAGAAACAAGAGAGGTCGAACTCAGAGGCAAAAGCAGAGTACAAAAGGGTTGAAAATGCTTGCAAGAAACTTAGGTCCCTAAAGCACAAGTTTCTTCCTGACTAACAAATTGAAGTTTAGGTCTCAAATCTAACCTTCGAAATGGTTCACACCACTCTCAATCGACAGCTGGACTGGTGTTCCACAACCATGGATCTGGTTTCGAGAAATTGAAGTCTCCTACTGACTGTTTGTTTCTCGGCGACGCCGTTGAAGATCGAATCCGGTGAAGCTGGAGCTCAATCGGTTGGAGAATGAAGTTAGGGGTGAGGAACAAGAGTTGATCTGGACAGGTATGAGAATGGAGAAGTTTAGAGAGAGAGAGAGAGAGATGAGTTTTGATTTGGTAAGGTCAAATTTCTCTGTGATATGTTTAGGGACCTTAGACATTAAAAAATAATTTTGTGGATCTCTTCCATTATGAAAAGTGGGAGAGGGACCCTAGACCAATTTTCCCTTATTTTAATATGCTGTCCAATTTGATTGTAAAGAGCACAAACTCTTAGATGATGTAATGAAAATATTTCATTACAGCCATTTTATTTTCTCATTCTAAGACACAATTGAGTCTTATATGCATTTATAAATGTGAATCATATTGCTTTGTATCTATAAATAAAAAATTGATAAAAGAAATCAAGTTGTGTGCAACATTGCTCTAATTTTTATTGGAGAAATTATAGATCAATGTACTTTTAAGAAAATAATTACAAATCAATGATAATCTTTATCAACATTAATAATTAAAATCATAAAACATTCAATTATTCTATAATTAATTTAAAAAATACACTAAATTATAATTTGTTTTCATTTTTATTCCATATGTCATTGCACAGTGACCCTCCAACCATGTAAATCGTCAACAACAGTGTTGTTAGTATTTTATGATTCACGATACGTATTTTAAGATTCGAAATTTTTCAGAAGAAAATCGATACTATTATCAATACGTATCTTAAATTAAATGTATCTTGCGATACATATACAATTCGTAGTGCGATATACGATACGCGATACATAATGCAATACTTGTGTTACAAAAATACTTAAATTTCTTTTGTAAATTTGAAAAAAAATATTCAAATTATTTTATGTAGATTAATATTGTCGAAAATTTTCACCAACTTATTAAAAAAAAAAAGGAAGCTTTTTTTTATATGAGAATGGTACCTTTAGTTTTTTTTTTTTTTTTTTTTTTGACCTTTTTAACATATCTATTGAATGGTTTAAAACTCTTGTGTTATTAATTTATACTTTACGAAGATAATATGTATTACTGCATATATATATATATATATTTAATTTCACAAACTTTAATTTTGCAATTGACATAATTATACATTATTTAATATTTTATTTTCATAAAATATTTATTTTTTTATAATTATATTTATTTTTCTATCTATTTCTAAAAGTATTAAAATATCTTACCATATACTGATATAACAAACAACAATGATACATCTCTCTAAATCAATAAACTTTAATAACATAAAAAATCAGAAAAAAAAAATCATAAAACACAAACATTACTATCACAGCAAACTCACATCCCATTAGAGCTATTAAAACTCCTGAGCTCCAAAATAATGCGAGCAATGCTACGTATCATGAAAAAACTTTCATGAAAATGATCATGAAAGATTTATGACTCTTAAATTACACTTAAAATAAAACACCACACACTAATCAAGATAATCTAAGAGTTATAAATTTTTCATGATCAGTTTCATGAAAATTTATTCATGATACCTATCTTTTCTCAAATAACGCACGATTCATATCTCGATTTTACAACAATGGTCAAGAGGGAAGAAAAGCCCAACAATGCTACATATGCAATTTTTTATATGCGAATCTCAGCCACTCATCTACAGCGGTAAATTTCTGATTCAAATTTTTACTGAGGAAAACCGGATGATCTAAATCAACTGGAGTGAGCTCAAACCATGATTGTTCTTTTCCGGATCCTGACCTTCAACCCACCAGCCATGAAAGCTGTCAAGAGGGGAACAAAAACCGGCTGGTCCGAACCGACCGGACTAAACTCGAACCTCCTCAGAACCGAAGCCACCACATATTTCATCTGAATGAAAGCCATTTCCTTCCCCAAACACACCCTCGGACCGGCCTGAAAAACCGGAAACATGTAGGGGCTCACCGACTTAAGCCCCGCGGAAGCACCTTCCTTTCCCGGTTCACTGAACCAGCGGTCCGGTCTGAACTCGAACCGGTCCTTCCCCCAAATCTTCTCCATTCTCCCCATTCCGTAGGGAAAGTAGGTCACTCTGTCACCTTCATACACCGGTGTCCCGTCCGGTAACACGTCGTGATTGGCAGCGTGCTTCGAGTCCCATGCGACCGGTGGGTAGAGCCGCATGCACTCGCACAAACATGCTTTTATGTAATTCATCTCTTTCAAATCTTCATAATCTAATGGCTTTTGGCCATTGTTAAGAGACATTACTTCACTAACTATCTCTTTTTCGACACCGCGGTGCCATGTAAGCAACCAGAACAGCCATGTCATGGCGGAGGACGTGGTGTCCCTTCCAGCCATCAAGAAGCTTATCACCATGTCTCTCACCACCTCCCCATCGTGCCCAGCCGATAACAGCCTCGACAACAAATCACCACCACCACCACAAAGACAGTCTCTTTGAAATTTCTCTTTCTTGATCCTGATAATCTCAACAATAGAGTCCTGAACGAGTTTCACAGCTTCCTTCAGTCTCTTCTCTGATCCAACATTTAAAGCTCGCTTCATCTTCCACACGGCGAACACTGGCGTCGCCGCCCGCATTGCAATTATCTCCGACGCGGTGTCGAACGCCGCCGCGAGCGGTGGCAGAGGCTTTGAAATGTCGGCTAGGCAACACGGGTCCATCCCGAGTGACACCTTGCATATGTTGTCAAAAGTTAACCGCTTCAAGATGTCTTGTAAGTCCAAAACTGTGTCGTTTTCGGAAGCTGATTCTAGCAAGGGGAAAAGACGGTTTTGTACCTCTTCTTCAAGAGTCATGACCACAAACTCTCTGAGAGACCTCGTAGTGAACTCGTGACTCGCTAACTTCCTCTGAGTACTCCAAAGCTCACCGTCAACGTTAAAAATGCCGAACCCAAGAAAGTCTCCGAGAATGTCCGTAAAGGGCTTGCCTTTTGGGTAGACGGTGAAGTTGGTCTTGAGAATGTGCTCTACGTTTTGTGGGTTTGCGGTGACGATGGTTCGACGAGCACCGAGGCGGTTCACGACGATGGTCTGGGTCGGTGACTCGGACAAGAGATGGGTGTACCAGTGCAAGAGACAGTGGCGGTTTCGGAAGAAGGAGATGAGGCAGCCAAGAATGGGGTATGTTGGAGGGCCATATTTAGAACTAGAATTACAACAAGGATGGTGATTATGATGATGGTTACGATGGGATCTGTGATTGAAGAAGGGAATTAAAAGAGAGAGAAGCAATAATCCTAGAGAGAGGAACAGAAGAAGAGAGAGAAACATGGTTGCCAATGAGAGGTTGTGCTATGGAGAGCAGCAGAGGGTGAGAGGTTTATATATATAGATATCTATGGGATTGAATGCATTAAGGTCACATGATTCTCAAGCCAAAAAGAGAAGTGGGCGAGATACAAGAGCAATAAAACACGGCGCCGTTTCCGTGTCATTTTCGCGTATCATCTACTTTTTATGCATATATTAATGGAGCAAGGATCTTCTAGAGTAATTTTTTTTTAAAGTTTTTTAATGTGTTATATTGTGTGGTTGAGATTTACTGGCAAGTCATATCAATTTTTCTGATGTGACTTGCGAGTAAATCTCAACCACACAATGTACCACTCTAGGAAACTTTAGGAAAATTTCACTCTAAAGGATCCTTGGTGATATTAATGAATTATTAATTTTTTTTTTTAATAATTTTATCATTGAACAAAATAACCAATAAAATTAGATTTTCTTCCCATACATCTTTTACAGAAAAATTCTCCATATACATTTTCTTTTAAAAAAATACACTCATTAGACCTACTCTTCCATGGTCACAATTGTCATTCAAAAAACCTGTTTTTAAAATGTTACACTTACTATGAAAATCAACTTTCGAAAATATTTCATAAACTCGAGAATCAACATAAAAATAGTTGTTTGTTGAAAATTTATATTTGGTACGGAAGTATAGAACTGAAAACTATTGTTTGTTTTAATTGTTAATTATTGAATTTGTTTAATTTATTTGAATAACCAATACTAAATTGTTTTTCATCTCTTCGCTAGTCAATATGAAACGAATAACAAAAATAATATAACTATAACTTGCACTCTGTTTGGTTTTGAGTTTTGAAAAATAATTTTTTAAACTTTCAATCTGAATTCTTTTGTTTTGGTGAACATTTTTTAAATTCTATTTTTTTATTAATTCATTTAATTTAGATACACTTAAAAAACATAAAAACTACAAAAATTTAGTACATTTTTTTTTTGTGGTGTTTATTGATTTTTTCTAGGTTTTTTTTGCAAATAGTTTACTTTTTAAATGTATCTAAACTAAGTGGTTTTAAAAAGTAAAATATTTAAAAAGTTTACTAAAAATAAAGGAATAAAATTTTAAAATTAAAAAAATATATTTTTGAAAACTTAGAACCAAACAAAGAATTAGTTTTTGCACAATATAGTAAAACAATAACAAAAAATTATTGATGTAGAAAAAAAAATTGCATACCTTAGTGAATATCATCGGAGTACTATCGGAGAGTGTCGAAAAATGACGTGTGTAGGGCATGATTTAGGTTTAGGTAGGGGTGCAATTTGGGCAGGCTCAACTCGAGCAACCCGAACCCAGTCCGAATTTTTTTAAGATTTGGACAAGATATTTTCAAATTCGGTATGAGTTTGGACAAAAATTCAAAAGCATAAATTAAATTTGGACGAGTTTGAGCAAAAATATCAAACAATCCGAGCAACCCGAAACCTGAATTATACATATATAATATATAAAAATATTAAATATACATACAAATTATTAGCCATTACATGATATTAAAATAATTTAGATTATTAAATCATATTAAATATATATTATATATACAACTAACATAAAATCTTACTTTTTTTCATTTTCACTCATAAATTATAAAGACTACTATAGCGACATCTCTCTTATATTATATAAATTATTTATTTTGATGATATTAATTATTTTCTATAAAAAAAAAATTATAAATAGAGTCAAATTTTAATAATTTAATAATGTAGTACCAAAAAAAAGAAGGTGAAATTCATTTACAATTCAGGCAACTCAGGCAATTCAGGTTTAACTCGGGTTGGGATTAGGTAGACAATCTCGGGTTACAATTCGGGTCTGAGCAGGTCCCAATACAACTTAGGTTGGGTTTGAATAACCTCTCAATCTGACCGAACTCGCCCGAGTTGCATCCCTAAGTTTAGGGGTGTGGTGTGGGTAATGTGTTGGGGTTTTTGTGTTGATGTGTGCACACATTATATGTTATGGGTATATTTTGAACATTTTGTTTGTGGAATGAGCAAAGAAAAATGTAAACAAATTCATTAAGGGTATACTAAGAAAGATGTGCGCAGAGAGTAAATGTTGTGCAAAAATAAAATTACACGTGTCCGTATCTTTCCGATTTAGGATATTAGTAGAGGAAATTGCAAATTAGTGGGACAGTGAATGATTATTTATATTTTTATGGTGGTGCAATTTTGTTGCATGTGTGGTGCAAATCCTCCATGCACATGATGCAAGTCCTCATTATGGGTTAGAATTGCACCACAAAAAATTTCATCTAATTTCAATAATTTCTTTATTGATCCACTTATTTGCAATTTCCTAATATTTTTACTACAATCATACGTATTTGAAAAACATATTTAGAAAATTAGTTAGAAATATCTATTTATGGATCACAATCTTTAATGTAGTTTACATTCTATCAATTTTAAATTTATACTATCTATTTAATTTTCAAGATAAAATCCAATATACAAATTCATAATACCTAGTATTTTCTATGTTTTTATTTTAAATTGATTTGTGACTCAGGATTTGATGGGGGAGTCTATTTACATTCAAAAATAAAGAAATAAAAAAAATCATTAAGTATGCCTAACTAAAATTTTAAAATATTAATTTTTATTATACCATAATATAAATTTACTAATAAGGACGACATGTATATTAATTCTAAAATTAAATATATTTTTTTTTTCTTATAGTATACCCTAATCACGTATTCTTCATCTATTCCTCAAGTTTCAATTATTTTATCTTCTTCTTTTTCTTTTTCTTCTTTCTCACTATAAAACTCTAAACCACGCCATCAAAACTCACCCATATCATCAACATCATTATTTTTTATCCTTGCAAATACAAGAAAGTTTGAACAAAATTAAACAATGGATGAGAATAATAATGAAAATTGTTTTTGAAATAACCCATCAAAGAGAAGTTAAGGCTACGTTTGTTTGGCGGATTAGATTGGAAAAGATTGTTAATGAGAGAATAGTTATTGAAGAGATTGTTAATGCAGCAATTGTTAATGAGGGGATTAAGTAAAAGTATGTTTATTTTGATAATAGTGTGGGATATAGTTAGTGATGTGATTGTTAAATTATTTTTATATAAAATAAATAAAAAATTATTTCTATATTAAAAAAAAAAACTAAAACAAATATTAAAAAAACAGGTGCACATAGTAAATATATATATAATTAAAAAATAAAACTTTTTATATAAAATAAACTTAATTCGCTCACTATTTTCCTAATCTTACTCAAAACTTAGCCAAGTTAATCCCCCTACTGAGAGGGATTATTAAGTCCCTCACACTATTAATCCTCCCTCCTAAAACATCACCAAACATGCTATGGGTGGACCCACAACCATAGCAATCCAATACGGCCAGCCACATTAGTAAACAAACATGACCCAAGTATTCATATAAATGTGAAAGTATAATTCTTAATTTTTGTATTCTTTTACATAAAGATGAAAATTCAGCATGTTTAACATCATTGTTGTTCGAACTTTCACATTTGAACATAGTTAACATGTTTGGATCTAAAAGTCCGAACCAAACAATATTGTTCGGCATTGTAAGTCAGACCATGGTGACTTTGTTCTTATTTGAGTGTACTTTTGAGACCAACATAAAACCCTAAATAAATTAATAGTGTGTACAAAAAAATTAAAAATACTTAGATTTTGTTTGGCATAAACTAAAAAATACAAAAAGTCAAAAAGGCATTATCACATTTAAGTCACATCATCTTATTTAAGTCACATCACCTCTCTACCACATCACTTCAAACCCAACCTATACCCAACTCATATTTTATAAAAAGTCAAAAAGTGCACTTATTTAGGACATCCCAAACCACCCCTTAATAATTTTTTGAATAATGTTTGGTAGCTCAAGACTTCCCCCCCCCCCCCGGAATCCCTCTAATGCCCAAAACGACGTCGTTTTGGGCATTAGATTTTTTTTTTTTTTTCATTTTTTCCTCCATTTTTAGTCTGAAACTGAAACGCAGGGGGAAGGGGAAGAGGAAGAGGGAGAGGGAGAGGGAGATGGAGAGAAAGAGAGAAGAAGAAGGAAGAAGAGGGCTGCAAGCCTCGCCGCCCACCGTCATCGCCTCGCCACCCGCCGTTGTCGCCTCACCGCCAGCTTGTCGCAGCAGCAGCAGTAGCTCCAGCTCCGACCGCCTCTCCGCCTCCGCCTCCTCCTTCCCGCCTCCGCCTCCTCCTCCCCCGAATATTATGGCCCCCTCCAATTCCTCCTCCTCCTCCTTCCCCTCCAGTCCCTCCTCCTCCTCCTCCTCCTCCTCCTTCTCCTCCCTCTTCCTCCTTTTTCTTCCTGGTTTTGATCTGCAAAAAAAAAAAAAAACGAACCAAAAACAGCGTCGTTTTTTGTTCGGGGGATTCGGGGGGGAGGGGTTTCGAGCTACGTAGCATCACTGTAATTTTTTATATGTAAATAGAATCCCCCCGATTTAATTGGAGGTACATGGACATTAACTGCAAATAAAATAGGGAAATTTAGTCAAAACTTCTCAATTAGACCCTTATTTAGTGAAAATGACAGCCCAATTTATTTTTCTTCGTAAACCTCATAAGAAGAAAACACATAATTGAGTGAGGATAAAGTAAAATATCTTCTTTTCTTTTCTTTTTTTTTCTTGGACAATATTACTAGGGAAAAATGTTACTGTTACAGAGGAACATGTTACTGTTACTGTTTACATCAATTTCAATTGTAATAATATTTTTTTAAAAGAATTTCATAGTCAACATGGATTTTATTTGATAGATTTTGATGAGAAATCTCTAAAAATATTAACTTTATTAAAAATCGACATCTACATTAAAAATTATTTATTTTAAAGTTTAATATTTTGATAATAGTGATATTTGTTAGACTTTTCAAGGAAATTTTTTTATACTTATCCTTAATGCATTAAAATTTTATTATGAGAAGATTTTGACCAAATCCCTCAATGTCTAAATTTATTCATTTATTCACACAATATTGTCCAAGAATGATAATGGAACAAATGTATAGTTAACTGTAGGAGCCGAATATCGGTTCATGCAGGAAAGCCAAATGAATTTGAAGAAAATCAGGATATATGCTATTCGGCTCCGCCTAGGGGGATCCTGCAGCCGAATATATAAATCGGCCATAGAACTAATTGAACAAGAAGCCGAGTGGGAATTAGCATACGACAGAAGGGCCGAATGAGCAATCATGCGACGGATTAAGGGTGGGCCCAACCCTAGGGCCCAGAATCGAATATAAATAGAGAAGTATCAACCAAAGAGAGGTATGTGAGAACAAACAAAAGAAACTTAAGACACAAACAAACAAGAGACATATATTAACTTGTCCGTCAGAGTGCTAATTCCAGTACTCCCGACCAAAGTGTTAATCCCTTTTTCAGGTGACAATCAGGGGATCAGGAACGTCCTTCAGAATCCAAGAGTATTTCCAAACCACTTCTCCACAATTGGCGCCGTCTGTGGAAATACTCAAGTATATCCATGGCGGGCGTCACAGAAGATTCTCTGATAATCACTGACGAAACTACGCCAAGAGACGACTTCACTCCAAGAAACATGTTTGGACCGGAGAATATCGCCGCACGGTGAGCCTTGAACTTCGATTCAGTAGCTCAGACCTCACCCTCAACTTCAATGCATGAGACAATGCAGACGATTATGGATCAAGCAAAGCAAAATGAACAGCATCTGGAGAACATGATGGCTGAGAACGAGCGCTTGCGCCAGGATTTGGCCTTGGAGGTGGCAAAATCCTAACAAGCCGCATGCCAAGATCGGGGTCGACCTTTGAGAAAGAATGATGGCCGACGACGTCGACTTCAGAAACACAATAATGGCAGTGATTCTGACTCTCCATCCCCGGAGCCTAGAAAGAAAGGACGAGTTGATGTATCTAGCTCATCTGAAAGAAGTTCGTATGTACGGCATAAACGGGGAAAAAACAATGACTCGGATGCGGAAGATAAGCATGACCCCTTTGTGCGAGGAATTGTAAGGGTTGTACTACCCAAAAAGTTCAAAGCACCGTCGTTCACCCTCTACGACGGAAAATCAGACTCTATCGATCACATTCGTCATTATAAGCAAGCAATGACGCTCCATGTTAATGACGAAGCCCTCATGTGTCAAATATTTCCAAGCAGTCTGGGACCATTGGCCATCAGATGGTATTATGAACTAGAGTTGGCATCGATTAAGAGTTTTCACCAACTCCAAAAGTCATTCCAGGCAAGATTCATCACTAATGAGATCTAGATGAAGCAAGCCGATTCTCTCTGGGCCATGCAAATTAAACCGGAAGAAACTATTCGTGAATATTCAGCCCGTTATTGGGAGTTCTTTAATCTGGTAGATGATGCTTGCAATGACTCCATGGCCATCACTACCTATAAGATGGGATTGCATCCTGATAGTCCCTTCCGCAGTTCATTAACCAGACGACCCCCCAAAATAGTCTGGGTGTTAATGAAGAAGGTCAAAAAATATTGCAAAATGGAAGACGATGCCCTGCGAGTAAAAGTCGGACATAAAGCCGTTGAGACGGCCACGTCGGGAATTGTTCAGCCGATTAGTGTCGTGCCATCAAGAAGCCCTGAGCCGCGAAATCAAACTAAATGAGACAAAAGGCGTGACTCGTGCCGATCAAACGATCAATATTCACATCGAGCTAATGAACAGTATCAAGTGGATAGCAAGCGCACAAGGCGCTCAGGCAAGAAATACACGGAGCTAACAGAGCTGATCAGTAAGATTCTATCGAAAGTTTAATACTTTCTGTTCTTCAAGTGGCCACCCAAGATGACGGGACCTCCCGATGCAAGAAGACGGGATAAACGGTGTGAGTATCATAAAGATCACGGTCACGACACCGATAGTTATTATGCACTAAAGGATAACCTGGAAGAGTTGGTACAAGACAGCTGTCTTACACAACACGTCCGAAAGAACAATCCAACAAATACAGTAGCTCCACGGCCAGAGTCACCTCCTCTTGGTGTAATTCATATGATATACAGCTTGCCGACGTCATCCGAGGTGCATACAATTCAGTTGCAGTCTAGCCCCCATAGCCCAATCACGCCAGCGAAATGACCCCATGAAATTGGAAGGATTAGTTTCGATGATAGTGACTTAGTTGAAGTAACTCACCCCCATATTGATCTCTTCGTCATCGAGCTATACGTAAACAGATTCACCATTGAGCATGTTCTCATTGACCAGGGCAGCACTTCGGAAATAATGTATTACAAAAATTTTGTCAAACTTGGCTTCACCGACTCGGACCTGTCTCCGACTAATTACCCGCTATTCGGCTTCAATGCTAACCCGAAGTTTTCTTTGGACAAAATCACACTACCAGTACGGGCGGGCACCAAATCAGTAGATGTAGAATTTCTGGTTGTCAATCTTCCTTCGCCGTATAATCTCATCATGGGAAGAACTTGGTTGCACACAATGCAAGCCATGCCAAGCACCTACCATCAACTACTTCGTTTTCCGACTGAATACGGTATCGAAAAAATTCACGACTCTCAGAAATCGGTACAGGCATGCTATCTTCTTACTGTAAAGAGACCAAGGAAGCTGGAAGTGCATTCAATTGAGGTACCGGATAGGGAGAGCCTCGAAGACATTGGGAAGATCCCAAGTGAAAAGGCAACTGAAGCCTTGGATCGGGTCGAAATTTACAGAAATCCTAACAAGTTCTTCATGATCGACACTTCCTTGGATAAAGTTGAAAGGCAGAAGTTAGTATCTTTCTTACTCGGCAATATTGATGTGTTTTCATGGTCACCATACAAGATGCCAGGAGTGGATCCATCTGTGGCCCAACACTGCTTAAACGTTGATTTGAAATGTAAGCCAATTATTCAGAGAAGTCGGTGGTTAGCCACGGAGCATACCTCGACCGTTGTTAAAGAAATAGATCGGTTACTTGACGTCGGGGCGATTCGCGAAGTAACCTATCCCACATGGTTGTCCAATATTGTGGTTGTAAGGAAGAAGAATGGCTCTTGGCGTGTTTGTGTGGATTTCACAGATTTAAACAAAGCTTGTCCCAATGATTGTTTTCCCTTGCCCTGAATAGACCAATTCGTAGATATAACGACACATCATCAACGCATGAGCTTCTTGGATGCCTACAGGGGCTATGATCAAATTGCCATGCATCCGGAGTACCAAGAAAAGACCGCATGCCTCACCCCAAAAGGAACCTATTGCTATAAGGTTATGTCTTTCGGGCTGAAGAATGCAGGGGCAACTTACCAAAGACAAGTGACTGCCATGTTCAGGGAATAGCTTGGCCATACCATGGAAGTATACATCGACGATACGGTGGTCAAATCAAAGGGAAAAGTATGCCCATCTAGGCGATTTGGCAAAGACATTCGGCATCCTTAGAAAGTACAAGATGAAATTAAACGCCTTGAAGTGTGCATTCGGCATCGAATCCGACAAATTCCTTGGCTACATCGTTAACCACCGCAGAATCGAAGCCAATCCGAGGCAAATAATGACAATTCTAGAGCTTGGATCCCCACGGTTAATCAAAGATGTTCAGAAGCTGATAGGAATGGTCGTCGCGCTTAACAGGTTTATCAGTCGTTCCATAGATCGTTGCCGATAACTCTTTCACGTACTTCGGCAAGGCAGAGCATTTGAATGGACCCTCGAGTGCCAGGCCGCTTTGGACAGCTTGAAGTCTTATCTCCGATCAGTACCACTCTTGGCAACACTTGCGGCAGGCGATCTGCTCATTTTGTATCTGGCAGTATCCGACCGAGCGGTCAGCACCGTATTGTTAAGGGAATAACTTGGGGACAGCGACCAGTTTACTATGTGAGCAAAGCAATGGCCGACGTCGAAACACATTACATTCCATTAGAAAAGCTTATCCTTGCTCTCATCATGGCTGCAAGAAAACTGATGCACTACTTTCAGGGGCATATCATTGGGTTATCGACGGAATATCCCCTCCGGTCAGCGCTCTGCAGCGCGGAAGCATCGAGGCGCATTTCGAAATGGGCTCTCAAACTCGGCCAGTTTGATATCTAGTTTCTACCCAGAACTTCCATCAAGGGGCAAGTGCTTGCCGACTTTGTAGCCGAATTCACAAAATCCCTCGCTGACTTTAAGCCTGATCAAATGCAACCTAAGCCCAACTGCAGAATGTATATTCAAGACGTTTGGTAGATGTATTGTGACGGTTCATCCAACCAACGTGGCAGTGGGGCTGGCATAGTAATCATGACCCCCGAAGGGGTGATAATAGAACAGGCTGTCAAACTGGGCTTCGATGCATCAAACAATGAGGCCGAATACGAAGCATTGTTAACCGGCCTACGAAATGCACTTCACCTTAGTGCGCGGCGTCTGCTTGTTTTTAGTGACTCAAAGCTAGTAATCAACCAGTTAAAAGGGGAATATGCATCCAAAAATGACCGCATGGCAGCTTATATGAACACGGGGAATTCTTTGCTCGCGAAATTTGATCACCACGAACTGAATCAAATAACCCGAGATAAGAATACGCATGCGGACGCCCTGACTTGCCTAGCCTCTGCCATCAACTTTGAAGTTAAGCGGACAATCGAAGTAGGGTTCGTCTCTGAGCTGAGCATTGCCTCTTCAAAATCAGTTCAGATCAACGTTATTGAACCAAATCCAAGTTGGATGGACCCTATCCCTGCATTCCTATCCTTAGAGCAGCTCCCGACGGATAAGAAAGAGGCACACAAACTGCAAAACAAAACCCTTCGATACTACTTGGATCTGCAGGGGAAGCTTTACAGAATATCTCTCTCTGGGCCGTACTTAAAATGTGTTCAGCCAGATAAAGTCGAGGAACTCTTGTCTGAAATACACAAGGGCAGTTGTGGTGCCCATTCGGGCGGATGTTCTCTGGCCCATCGAGCCGTGACGCAGGCTTACTATTGGTCGACCATGTGAACCAATGCCGAGTGTTATGTCAAGAAATGTGAACAATGTCAGAAGTTTTCCCTCTTAAATCATCTGCCTGCCGAGGAGTTAAACTCTATCACTAGTTCTTGGTCGTTCGCTCAATGGGGGCTTGATATCGTCGGACCATTACCATGAGCTCCTGGGAACAAACGATTCTTAATTGTGGCGATGGACTATTTCACAAAATGGGTCGAAGCGGAGACACTAACACATATTCGAGATGCTGACGTTAAGTGTTTTGTATGGAAAAACATCATAACGAGATTCGGCATACTAAGAGCGCTTGTTTCAGACAACGGTACCCAGTTTGATTGTGGCATGTATCGAGAATTGTGCAACACTTATAGTATCCGACCGTACTTTTCCTTGCCAGCTTATCTACAAAGCAACGGTCAAGCGGAGGCCACCAACAAAGTTATTTTGGACGGCATCAAGAAAAGGCTGGAGAAAGCTAAAAGCAGATGGGTCGAAGAGTTGCCCAGCATGCTGCGGGCTCATCGCACTACTCGAAGGCGATCCATTGGGGAAACGCCATTTGCTCTATGCTTCGGAACCCAGGCAATCATCCCCTAGAGATCGGCCTTCCAACTTTGAAATCAAAGGTTTTTGACATGGGCCGAAATGACATGATGTTGGCCTTGGACTTGACTCTGATTGAAGAACGCCAAGACCGTGCCCTTGCTTCCATGGCACAGTACCAGCAACAACTCGCTAAATCGTATAATCAATGTGTATAGCTACGTCGTTATACACCAGGAGAATTGGTCCTCAAGAAAGTGCTTCCCGCTGCTAGGAATCCCGCTGATAGAAAGTTAGGACCTAACTGGAATGGCCCCTATCAGATTGACTCAATCACAGGGATAGGGGCATATCAGCTCCAAGACATGGATGGAAGAAATTTGCCGCATCCCTGGAATTTCATACACTTGCGCAAATTTTATCATTAAGAAAACTTGTACGTCATGACAGCTTGTTTTGAATTTTCGCCATGTATATCTTTCATTTTTCCAATGTAATGCCTTTGCTCTCGTCTTGTGAGTTATGTTGTAACAATAAGCCTCCGAATTCGGAGCGCCTTTCGTGGATATCACGATTGGCCAAAAAAGAAAAGCCTTCGAATTCGGAGCCCCATGTGTAAATGACACGCTTGGGCCGTGTAAGGCCTCCGAATTCGGAGCACCCTTCGTGGATATCACGAAGCCTCCGAATTCGGAGCCCCATGTGTAAATGACAAGCATGGGCCAAGTAATCCTCCGAATTCGAAGCGCCGTTCGTGGATATCACGATTGGCCAACTCAAAAAGCCTCCGAATTCAGAACCCCATGCATGAATAACATGTTTGGATCGATTAGGCCTTTGAATTCAGAGCAACCTTCGTGGATATTGCGATTGACAAGCGCAAACGTAATTGACAGATAGTAGATGGTCATGACTTAATTTACAAACATTGATTGAAACAATATACAAACATTGAAAATAAAATGTTTCATTAAATAGATCGTGAGTACATGATTTACATAAGAGTGAAACAATGTACATAAAAATTATTCGGCTCTATCTTCGTCGTCAGTCTTCTGGGCATCGAAAGCCTCAAACGCCCGCGGCCTGGAGAGCCTTGATCCATCAATGCTTAAATCCACGATTTTTGCATCGACAGACTTCCTGGGCTAGTTTTTCCTTCGTCTTGTCTATTCCAATTTTTCGGCCGTCATGGAAGCCTTTTTCATAGGACTTGGTCTTCGTAGCTTCTATTGCGAACAAACTCGTCGTTTCTTGGTCGGCAATCGCGTGATCCAAAATTCGCCCGTTTATTCATTCCACAACAATCGGGTTCACTTGACTCGCCGACTGAGTTTCAGAGATGTTAGCTTTCCTCAGCTCATTTTCGACCTTCTCTGAGTGAGCTTCCAAGCTACGAATGCGACCTTCCTTTTGTTCTATCTCTCTTTGTGCGGCACGAAGACGTATGCCAATTTCATAAGAGGTATATAGCCCCTTTACTGCTCCATGGACTCCCTCCCAAAAAACTTCAAAATTAGGTCGGCTGACCATCGACTGCTAGACTTCTAGCGAAAAAATCTGTCGAGCAAACTCGACTGCCACGTTTGGATTGCGGATAATTGAATCCGCTTCTGTCATCGGTTTGTTCCCAACAAAGACTGCAAAACTCAACAGGGGTGGTGCCCCACTGGTTTCGCCTCGCAAGCGAAGGGAGTTACCTCGTTGCTGCTTCTCTTTCCTGGGTGACCTACTTTGACGACGTGGGGAGTGATGCTTCTCATTCTCCCCCGACGTCCTACTCCTCGTGCGCATAGGTTCGCCACCTCGATTCATCTCTGTGTCCAGCTCAGCAAGTGTCCTACCCTCCCCTCTGCTGTTAAAGAATAGTCTTCTCGGCATCAAAGTTCGTCTAGCTTGGTTCGACACAATGTTTTTTTTCCCTCTCGCACTTTGTTGAATTTGAACACAACAATGGAGCCTATGCAAACGCAGCCCCACCCCACTTATTAATTACGGGTGCAGCATTCCCAAAGCAATCCTTCAATATTTTCTGCCAATCCATGAACTACCGATATTCGGCGTTTCCGTTCATGAATCAACTGAGGCAAGGGCAGATTCATGAATTAACTAAGTGCAGATTCATTAATCTATTCGGCCAAATTCCAAAGCTTTGCGCCACCAAGTGGATGTGCCCCAGCCAATCCATGAACTACCGATATTCGTCATTTCCATTCATGAATCAACAGGCAAGGGTAGATTCATTAATCTATTCGGCCAAATTCCAAAGCTTTGCGCCGCCAAGTGGATGTGCCCCAGCCAATCCATGAACTACCGATATTCGGCGTTTCCGTTCATGAATCCAACTGAGGCAAGGGCAGGCTCATTAATCTATTCAGCCAAATTCGAAAGCTTTGCGCCGCCAAGTAAATGTGCTCCAGCCAATCCATGAACTACCGATATTCGGCGTTTCCGCTCATGAATCATCTGGAGCAAAGGCAGATTCATTAATCTAGTCGGAATGGATGTGCCCCAGCCAATCCATGAACTATTCATTAATCTAGTCGGCTAAATTCCAAAGCTTTACGCCGCCAAATGGATGTGCCCCAGCCAATCCATGAACTACTAATATTCAGCATTTCCGCTCATGAACTATAGGATCTGTCCAAGGCGGGCTGATTCGGCTGTTCGCGACTTCTTTGGCTACTTCTTCGTCCGACGGTTCTGAATCTGCAGCTTCGAGACCAATCTCCCTAAGATTTCTGAAGTTCGTGAAAATAAGCGCCATAAACTGCTGTTCACCGTTCAGAATCGGAATGTTGTCTGCGGCCGAGAATATGGCATAAGTCGGCTCATATCTCAAAAGTATGTGGGCCACCCTTCCTTGCTTTTGGAGGTTTGGACGACCAAAGAACTGGAGCGCGGTTTTGATTTGCGCAAGTATAGCGTCCTCGGCCGAGACGAGAACTTTTTTTCAGATCGTTGCCTGCATAAATGAAACGATAAGTGCATAGAATGTAAGCTCGGTAAATATATAACAAATACACATAAGGAACTATACGGTCACTTGGTTCACCTTTTCGTCTAGGCACAGGATCTAGGCGACTTTTGTCCTCGCCGAATTCCCAGTTGCCTCGGACAATAACCATGACATCGTCAACACGCTTGCCATAGCTGGCAAGCATAGTCACCAAATGATGGTCAGTGTCCTTAGCCCTGAGAAAGTAGCGCCCCTGTTGGCCAAAGGATTTGGCCAAGGCATAACAATGCCGAATAGTAGGGATACCAAGATTGAGCCTAAGGCATCGGTTTAACTCTACAATTCCCATTATGATTCGGTAAAAATTTACGTTAGGCTGAGAAGGGATTAGACCCCAGTGGCGAAGAACGGCCCTTAAAAATGGGCGAAGGGGGAAACGAACTCCGCCCTTAGCGATTAATAGGAGAGAAAAGATGATTATACTCTCATTAGTCCTCTCCATATCAACTACGCTCTCTGCTACAAGTGACGGATGGATGTCGTCAGGAATGGAAAAATGACGTCGAAAACCAAAAACTCGATCCGCAAAAAGAAGGGCTTTCAAATGTTTTGCCATCCTAGCCAGTTTAGGAAGTATGCTAAACTAAAAACAAACAAGGAAATAGGAGTCGAAATGGAGGAGAAGAGAACTTACAAGAAGTGGAGAAGACAATGAGAAATGGGAGGAAGTTGTAGAGGTCGTGAAATGAAGGAGGTATACTAAAAGACAAACAAGAAGCTTTGCGTATTCAAAAAACATACATTCGAAGGGACAACATAGTTTCAAATCGCATTAAATGAATGAAGCGTACGAAGGGGCGAGAAATTGTAATGATGCCTAAAAAGCATAGACATTCTGACACTTGTGTTAGAATGAGGTTAACCGCCATATTTTTGACTTTCCAAGTTCGAAACCAAACATGCCGAGTAACTGGCGTTAGTAGGATGTTTAGGGGGGCAATTGTGGGAGCCGAATATCGATTCATGCAGGAAAGCCAAATGAATTTGAAGAAAATCAGGATATATGCTATTCAGCTTCGCCTAGGAGGATCCTGAAGCCGAATAGATAAATCGGCCATAAAACTAGTTGAACAAGAAGCCAAGTGGGAATTAGTATACGACAGAAAGGCCAAATGAGTAATCATGCGATGGATTAAGGGTGGGCCCGATCCCAAGGCCCAGAAGTGAATATAAATAGAGAAACATCAACCAAAGAGAGGTATGTAAGAACAGACAAAAGAAACTTAAGACACAAGCAATCGAGAGATATATACTAACTTGTCTGTCAGAGTGCTAATTTCGGCACCCTCGACCAGAGTGTTAATCCCTTTTTCAGGCGGCAATTAGAAGATCAGGAACGTCCTTCAAGATCCAATAGTATTTCCAAACCACTTCTCCACATTAACAATAACAGAATTTAGTAGTAATCCTTTTCATATATTTGTATCTTAATTAGTTTAAAAGATATTTTTATATCTAAAATTTGATTCACCAAATTTTAATTCACATATTTGAGTTTTTTATTGATGTTTTTACCCTTAAACATTTTTATTGTAATATATATATATATATATATATATATATATATATATATATAATAAAATAGGATGGTTTTTAAATTTGTCTTACACACATTTGTCCTACGAGAACATTTGAACGACTCAAATCTATTCAAATTATAAAAGAACGACTGAGATATATTTTTCAAAAAATATCCTACATGTACATTTTTTTATTTTCTCGCTTCTCTCTCTTACTTTTTCCTTTTCCCACACCATCCTTCTATGATCTCATGATTCCACCTTCCTTACTCTTTTCTTTTTATTTTTTCCCATTCTTATTTTTCTTTCTATTTGTTTTTTTTTTATTTTCTCCTTTTTGTTTGCATATTTTACATATATTTCCATAATGTATGTATACCCGTAATACATTAGGGCATTACGGGCATACAAACAATTTCCATATAATTATATAAGCAAAAGTAGTATTGCATGTATACCCGTGGGAATTGTATATATGCTAGGCACATCTATCAACATAGCTATTTATTATATAAACAAAATCGAGTTTTCGTGAGGAATTTTGTGAAAATTGCAAAATTTTATAATAAATTTGTGATTTTATCAAATTAAAAAATAAATTTAAATAGTGTTGAGATTACAATTATATTTTAATCTTAATATTATTTACACCGTGCCTTTAGGTACGAGCATGCACTAGTATATATAACAAGAAATATGATTAACTATTAGATATATTTCATTTATGACATATAAAATATTAATTATAGAATACGTAATATTTTAATCCATTTTTAATTTTTAATTTTTTTTTACTTTATAGATTCTCTTAATCTAGATACATTTGTCAAAAAAAAAAAAAATTACATTTGTCAAGAATTTTTTTTTTTTAAATTCACAATATATAAAACAACAATGATGCATCCTACTAATTTGGGAGCAGTAATGGACCACTAATGAGGTGGAAATTCAAAAAAAAAAAATAAATAAAAATAAAGGCCAAAACATCACATCAGTCAGTGGGACCCACTCTCTAGAGCTCCTTTAGTGCTTCCAATTTAGAGCTTTCAAACATTTTTCTATATAAAAAATACAAAATTTTAATACATTTTCATTTTTTTGCATTTATTGATCTTTTTAATTTATTTTTTTTAGATTTCTTCACAAAATTTTCATTTTTTAAATACATTTAAATTAGGTGCATCTGAAAAATAAAAAATAAAATTTGATTAAAATATGAAAAGAAATTCACTAAAAATAAAGACAATAAAACACGAAAAATTTATAAAAAAAAATTAGAAAACTCAAAAAATATTTTTAAAAACTCAAAACCAAACTTTTTCTAACCTTTATTGTTTTAAAAATGGTTCTCGAAAATTTGAATTTTAGTGTTCCACTATTTTTAGAAGATTTGTTTGGTTTGTTTTTTAGAGAGTAATTTTCAAAAAAAAAATTTAGGCAGAGAGTTTAGAAATTTTTTTGGTTTATTTGGTTATATATTTTGAAAGTAATTTTGGAGTTTGGAAGTTTGAGATGATTTGATATTTTGTTGTAATTGAGTAGATGTGTGTGAGAGAAAAAGTGATTGAGAATAAGAGAAGAGAGAAAAAAAAATGATTAATTGATATGTAAGCGAGAGAAAGTGATTTTGAAAATTTTTTGAGAAAAATCACAAACCAAGCAAAATTTTAAATTTTTTTTTAAAAACAACTCTCCCAAAAACAAACCAAACAAACCCTTCATATTTGACTGTAGTTTTGTTTTTCCTTTTTCAAGCAAACACTTTCTGTGCTGTTATTTGTTTACCTGTTCTTACTTTTATATAATTGAAAGTAGGAATTTTTTTTTTTAAAAATTCGATTGTATTTTTATAAGACTAAAACTATTTTTTTTTAACAAGATGGAAGTCATTTCTTCACTTCTTACGTTCTTTTTCGGTATCTGAAGAAAAATTATTAAGTGATATGTAATTTATGGGAGTGAGAGAACAAGCCTTGTGAACTGGTGTGAAAATTTATGGTTGTTTTGAAAATTAATTTTAGTTTATTTTTTAATTTTTTATGAAAAAATGTGTAAAAATTGAAAGAATAGTTAACTTATTTAATTTTTTAATTAAAATAACTTATTACTAAACTTGCCATTAAAGTCCCGTTTAAAATGGGACTTAATCACATTATTCTTTTTATTTTTTATTTTTATATATTTTTTAACTTTTCTACAAATTTGTTCTTAAAAAGTTATAAAGCTAACTATAGCTCCTCTAATTTTTATTGGGCAAATTACATATACACCCCTCGAGGTTTGGTTAAATTACAAATACCCCCCTGAGGTTTGAGAAATTACGAATTCCCCCCTGAATACTATATTTACATAAGAAATTAGGGGGTAATTTGTTATGAAATATAAACCTCAGGGGGTAAATTGTTATGAAAATACAAACCTCAGGGGGCGGGATGTAATTTTCGAAACCTCAGGGGGGTATCTGTAATTTTACCAAACCTCGAGGGGTGTATATGTAATTTGCCCATTTTTTTTTATTTGCAAGAAGACACATGTTTTTTTGGGTTCATAATAAATGTGATGTGGCCCAGCCAAAAAACACAAGGAAAATGTCCCCCGACCCCGGGGTGCTGGGGTCGTGCGTGTAGGGCCCTGATTGGGGAGAATTTTTTTTTTTTTTTTTTTTTTCAGTCAATGAGACTACGCCACGTTACTGGAGTATGTAGGATTGTTCAAAATACAAATAAATAAATGTCATGTGAAGAAATAAAGAGTTGTTTTTCTAATTTGGCAACAACTTTTTTCCGGTTGAGCTTCTCAACTAAAGCACGCTGTTGAGCTTGTGTTGGCTATTTCGAAATTTAGGGGTTATTTAGAATGACTTAAATAAGTGTATTTTTTATCTTTTTATAAAAAGATGTGTAAAAAAAATAGAGAGGTGATGTGATGAAAAAAAGAAAAAAAGATAAAAAGATAAATTATTTAAAGTATGCCAAACTTGGCCTTACATTAATGATTTGAATTATTTAATATGCCGAGTTCGTCAAAAAATTTTATCTTTATAAAAATTATATTGATCAAATATTAATAATTATTTGATCAGATCATACTTGTTTCAATAATTTATATTTTAAATCATAATTACTGTTGACATAAATTTTATCGAATCATATGACTATCGATACCTGATTAACGTGATTTTTTACAATAATAAAATACTTAACGAATTCTATACATTAATGTTTAGATTATTAATATAGACTCATGGTGAGTTTACAAAACCCAACAACATATTTTAATTCGATTTTAAATTAAAAATAATAATTCAAATCATTTGATTTATTGCACGCTTTTCCCAAAATGAGAACTAGGCCTTCCATCTCTTTCTAGATGGACTGACAAAGTAACCAGCCTTGCCCATGGTCTAGATTCGGGTTTTCATAATATCTTGTTGAGATTAAATATATATTTTTTTAGCATTTGGAGCACACGGATAGACTAAGGTCAAGTTTGGCATCTTCAAAAAAATTTAAAAAGTCAAAAAGTTACTATCCTATTTAAGTCATATCATCTTATTTAAGTCACATCACTTCTCTAACACATCACTTCAAATCCAACCCAAATCCAACCCATATTTCATAAAAAGTCAAAAAATATATTTATTTAGTCTTCCCAAACTTGACCTAAACTTAAGTTCCGACATAGGTGCAGCGACATTTTCTACAAATATACTATGAGTGCTAAAAGATAATATTTCTTGACAAATATGTAGAATAGTCTATTGATAAATTTATTTTACCGATAAAAAAGTACAGTATCAATTTGTTAATTAAAATAATTATTTTTCAAAAGAGCTTTTATTTTTTTTTGAAAAAAGACATAAAATAATTATTTTTCAAATGAGTTTTAATTTTTTTTGGAAAAAGATATTTTTTGGGCTCATAAAAAGGGGATGTTTGGGGTGTGCTAAATAAGTGTACTTTTTGTCTTTTTAGGTCAAGTTTGGCATACTTGAAAAAAGATAAAAAGTCAAAAAGTCACTATTTTATTTAAGTCACATCATCTTATTTAAGTCACATCACCTCTCTAACACATCACTTCAAACCCAACCCAAACCCAACCCATATTTCATAAAAAGTAAAAAAGTGCACTTATTTAGATCATCCCAAAGAACCCCTTAGACTAAAAAATTGACGAAAAAAATATGAATGTTTGGGTTAACTTTTTGACTTTTTATGAAAAATTGTGTAATAAAAAATTGTAAAAATTGATTTGTAAGGAAAAATTAGGATTGAGAGCTGTGTAGCCGTAATTGTTGACTTTTGGTGAATAGTGTTAACTTTTTGACTTTTTGAATAACTTTTTGACTTTTTTATTTTTTTGCAATATGCCAAACTTGACCTAAATGTGGTAGGATGCTGCCGATAAAAAAAAATACAAATAAATAAATGTCATGTGACCAAGAAATTTTTTAGTGTAAATAGAATAGGTGTCATGTGGCACCTTTTTCTTTTCTCATTGGTTGAGAGAGTAAAGTCTATATTTATGTGTTGGGTGATGAAAAAATAACATAAAAAATTATGATATTTGTGATTGATTAAAGACACCACGTGACAGGTTACATAATACCCTATTTGCACCCAATAATTTCTCCATGTGACCAAATAAAGAGTTGTTTTTCCCATTCATAGCACGTTTTAGTTTCCCAAAATGAGAACTAGAATTTATTTATTTATTGTTATCAATGACAGCTGGATCTTGATCTCCTCCTTCTGGAAAGCAACAAACAGTTAATGTCAATTTGTCAAATGTACACGCTACTCCTATCACCATCAACCGTGGTCGCCTTGTCAGGATCCATATCCATACTGATTTTTTTTTTGGGCTAAAGAGGATCTCAAAAGATGGGATCGGATCTATATATGTGTGACCCCCGTAGGTAAACTATGAGTGTGATAACTTGGCAAGAGTTTGACGTATAAAGGCTTGTTTGGAAAGTTATAGATTGGTTTTTTTTTTTTTTTTAATTAAAATAGTCACAAAAATAAAATAAATTTTTTAGTCATAAAAAATAAAATATCACATTCAATTCATAATCATTATATTCTTTCTCTCACAAAAAAGTTAAAAATCCTTCACAAATCAAATTTTTTAATCCTAAATTAAAATAGTTAAAAAAAATTAAAAATTCAAATAACCAACCCACTTTCCAAACGAATCCAAATTTTGAAGTTTTAGATTTTTTTCAGTGTTTGTTGTTTGGATGGCAACATATATAATTAGAGGGATGCACATTTTAAATTTAGGTAAATTGTATATAATATTAAGAGTGAGTGTTTTAGGCCAAGTTTGGTATCTACTAAATAATACAAAAAGTCAAAAAGTCACTATCCTATTTAAGTCACATCATCTTATTTAAATCACATCACCTCTCTAACACATCACATCGAACCCAACCCATATAAGCCAATAAGTTAAAAAGTACACTTTTTTAGAACATCCCAAACCAACCCTTAATCTTGTGCGAGTCTGTAATTTATTTTTAAATGATTGAACACGTTTATTATATAGCACCACTTAAGAGTGATCTCTTAAGTTTGTGCTCCTTAAATTTTAACCTTAAAGGTCACTCTCTAGTTTGACCTTGATGTTTCAAAAATATATATTAGTAAAGCTATGTTTAGTTTTTATTTTTTGGCTAAAAAACTAAAAGACAAAATTGATTACGGAAGTTAATAAGAAAAAATGTCACATTTAAATTATAATTATTATATTTTTTCTCTTACAAAAGTTAAAAAAGTCAAAAATAAAAACCAAATGAGGCCAAAAAAATTAGGCTAAAATAGTTAAAAGGCCAAAAAGTCAAGCTATTTTAGTCGTGTTTTCTAAAACCATTTTTTAAAAAAATATACTTTCTTATTTTTGCGTATTTTTTATTTTTATTGAATTCTTTAAATATTTTAAACAATTTTAATTTTTAAACACACCTAACATAAATACGCTAAAGAAGTATAATTTTCATAAAAAAATCTTTAAAAAATTCATTAAATGCCAAAAATACAAAAAAAAAAAAACGAAAATTAAGTATATTTTTTTGGTATTTTTGTATATTTATTAATTCTTAAAAGTATTTTTTCACAAATATTTTACTTTTTAGATACATTTAAGTAAGGTGTATCTAAAAAAGTAAAAAAAAAATATTTAAAATTTTAAAAATATTTACTAAAAACAAAAATAACGCGAAAAAAAAATTTAGTATTCAAAAAACTGAAATCAAACACACTGAATAATTTTTAGGATAATGTTTCGGTGTGCAATGCACAACTATGCAACCCTCTCACAAATGTGTAAATTGAACACGAATTTGCATAAGTTCACTATGAATAGCCTTACATGAATTTGTATTCAACTTATGTTTTTTTGTGAGATTATTTATGTAAATTTATAAAAACTTATGTAATTTTATGGTATTATATACGGTGTGCACTGCACACTAGAGAATTTTTCCTAATTTTTTATTTTTATTATTTGTATCTACGAAAAAATTATTTGTATATATAAAACTATAAAAAATATTATTTTTTACACTTGGAAAATCACTGAAAATATTAAGTGAGAATCCAATTTTGAAATAATGTATTAATAACAGGATCAATTATAATTTGCTAGAAAATATTTGGGACTCTAAAAAAGCTCTCACATATGGATCCATAATGAGAATTTTTTGTTTGTAATACTTTTATTATTTTTCAATAAATCAAACTTGAAAATGAACATTATGATGAAATCTTATTTCCTTTCATTTTATTTAATAAATCAAATACAATTTAAGATTCAAATTATTTAAGGACCCTATTTTTTAGACAAAATTCGAAGACTCAAAGTGATGGAATTGTGAGTTCACATTTACCCTGTCATAGGTTTAGGGGTAGTCTCTTGATCTCGAGTTTACATGCCTATATGTGGGACCAAAAGATTTTGTTTTTAAAAAGAATAAAAAATAAAACTTCTAACCATCAGTTCATCACTTCAGATCCAAACTCATAAAATGATTAGCATTGCTATATCAATTGGGATGACCAATTTGGTTCAATATTATTCTGCAGATTCCAATGGTCTAGTACTTAACCATACAGAAAGCAACAATCTTATTTGGTAGGACTTATTTTTAATTTATTTTAATTTTTAACTTAATTTAAATTATTTTGATGTATTTGGTTCAGTTTAACAATACAATTTATAACTTTTTGTAAGTCAAAAATCAATTTATTCTTTAAGTGGGGGATGAAAAGTTTAATTTATAAGTCAAAAATCAACTTATGTTTACAGTTATAAGCTGTTAGGTTATAAATTATAATCACTTTTCCACAACTCTACCCAACGAGGCCAATATAAACCCATATTACAGTTCCATTTGGTTAGTTTCTTGTTTTATGTTTTTGTGATTTTGCATTTAAAACATTATTAAACACAAAACGAAAACATGTTTTAGTTTTTGTGTAACCTTTTTGTACAATTTTTTTTAATTGTTAATTTTTCCTCTTTTGCTCTATTGGTTACTCTAGTAGAATTTCATGTTCTATAAGGAAGAAAGAAAGATATTTTCCTCGTTACAAAAGCAATGGTAAACACGTGGACGAATGTAAAATTCCCATATAACAACAAAACATCAGTTAAAATAAAAAATAAAAAAGAAAAGAAAAGAAAGAAAGAAAGGAAGAAAGATATTTTCCTCGTTACAAAAGCAATGGTAAACACGTGGACGAATGTAAAATTCCCATTTCAAACTCTCTGAAAATCCAGTTCGAAAAAAAATCTCTGAAAAATATATGTGGCTCTTATTTTCCTGTAATTCAACCAAAACGGCACACAGATTTTGTTGACGTTTTAGTAAAATAAATAAATAATTAAATAAATAAATAAGTCGCTACAAATTATCAAATTATTTTTTTTTATTTTTTATATGTAAGTTTTTTTGTAAAAAATTAAAAATTATTAAAAAAAATCAATTCATAAACGAGCCCTTTGTGTAAGGGTATAACTTGGACATGTTCAACACGAGCAACTTAGACTCAGTCCGAAATTTTTTAAGACTTGGATAAAATAATTTTAAATTTAGTGCGAGTTTGGATAAAAATTCAGAAGTCTGAATTAAATTTTGACGGATTTAGACAAAAATATCAAACAATCCGAAATACGAAATATATATATATATATATATAAATATTGAATGTACATATAAATTATTAGCCAATAGATGATATTAAAATAATTTAGATTGTTAGATCATATTGAATATATATTATATGCATAATTAATACAATACAAATTTTACTTATTTATTTTTCTACTTGTATGGGCACGAAATATTCTTCCCGTATAATCCTGCTGATCAAGTCTGCGCTCCTCCGTACGTCATCGCTTTACTCCCTGAAAATACAAACGTAAGCTAGCCGGCGAGTGTATGCCGGATACCCCTCCGATACCTAAGTCAACAAAATAGACAAATAGACAAAAAACTCTGTATGTTCGGGAATCAAAGTTGTGTGACCTCTCCATAGGTAATGTTATGAGCTTTTATAGGTTCCGCGTGGCACAATCCAAGTAGGACTCTTACTCCTCCATATAGAGTCCTCCGAAGAATCACATTCCTGAAAGATAATACTTACCCTTTAACACCCCTTCACTGCTTAAACCAAGTGAGATGGTTTTACCACGGTTAGATGTCAATACGACCGAGTTAACATGACCAAGCTAAAGCCGTAGACTAGACCGAGCGCCAGCTAGCTTGGTTCTTCCTTTCACTGCGTGTACCTCGGTTTGACATACTCCAACTGTGGTGTTTACTTACTACCGTGCTAACCATAGTAAACCCCCGACCAAGCTAACGATAGCTAGGTCCACCGCAAGAAGCCCAAATACCTTGGTTCTGAATACCATGACCGAGATAATTACTTTTACTCAGTCTGGTGACTTTAATCACACTTGGACCGTGATAACACTTGCCAATCCCTTTTCATACTTGGACCGAACTAACTATGGCGCGCTAAAACCGCGCTAACCAAAGCGAGGTCTACTATGAGAAGCCATCATACCTTGGCTCCAAATACTACGACCAAGCTAACTATAGCGCGCTACGACTGCGGTGACCGTCATTACACTTGGACTGAGCTAACTATCTCCACTCCGACCGTGGTGACCGTCATTACACTTGGACCGAGCTAACACTTGCGATCCACTTGCTAAGCTCTTTTTACCGCGACTAACACCTTTATCTCGGCTGACACCTTTACCTCGGCTAACCCTTTACCTCGGCTGATATCTTTACCTCGGCTAACATTGCGGTCAACCAAGTTACTTCGGCTCTTCTCTTCGTTTGACTACCTTGCTTGGTAGCTCGGCCATAGCGTTGACCGCTACTAGGAAGTAGGCAAGTCCCGTAGCTAGGTCCTGTGGCTATGTCTCATAGCTAGGCTGCGTAGCTAGGTCCAATAACTTGGTCCCGTAGCTAGGTCTCGTAGCTAGGTCCTGTAGCTAGGTCCAACAGCTTGGTTCTGTAGCTAGGTCTCGTAGATAGGTCCTATAAACATCTTTGACCGCCACTCCAACCTAGCTCGGCCCAATTTGGCTACACAAATTACCCTTTCACTACTCATAAAATGTAAAGACCATCATTATGGCATCTTCTTATTTTATATAAATTATTTGTTTTGATATTATTAATAATTTTATAAAAAAAAAAAAGTGCAAGTAGTCTAATTTTAACAAATTAATTAACTTAGGTGCATTGAAAGTAAAATTATAAAAATAAAAATAAAAATAAAGTTTATATGAAATTCGGTTAACTCAGTCAATTCGAGTTTAACTCGGGTCGGATTTTAGCAGACAACCTTAAATTATAATTTAAACTTGGACGATCTTAAACAACTCTCAATATAACTTGAATTAAGTTTGAACCTGTTATGCAATCTTCACTGTATTTAAAAAGATTTAATTCTGTTGTGTACAAAACTACAACAAGAATAAAAGAAATAGAGAAAAGGAGAGAATTTGTTTGATTACAAAAATCAAACTTGAAATAAAAATAAATAAATAAAAAACAGATTTTATTTTGTTACAAAAACAAAATTAAAATCTGAATAAATAAACAAATAAAAACAACACTGAAAGTAAATTAAATAACTTACTTGATTTAATTTATTCGAATTATTTTTCTGATCAAGTCCAGTGTTTAACACTGTGTCCTTAAGACAGATTCGTCCTCTCCACGGTGCTTTCAGAATTCGGACGTCTATCTCCCAGGATAAAATGATCTACCACAAACAATAGCAGCACTACTAATTGTTTGCCTTACGAACACACTAAGTGTTTACACTCTTTCTTTCGGAAATAAAATGCAGCAAGATGAAGAATAGAATTAACAGAGGTGAAATACGAAATTTCTGAATGAAAACATCAAATGAGGGTGGTCCTATTTATAGATGTGAAGGTGGCTCTTGGATTTGAATTGAACAGGTATGTGGCTCTTGGTTTTGAATTGAACAGGTATGATACCTGTTGGATTTGAATTCAAACAGATAGCAAAACGGGAAGGGCCCTGTTTGGGTGTGCACTAATTCCAAAACAGTTTATTTCTGTTTGAAAACGGGAAGGGCCCTGTTTGGATGAACAAAAAATCCAAACCAATTTAATTTGAATTTTGGATTTTATTTTAATAAAAAATAAAATTAAATTCAAATGTTTTTGGCCCAAAAAGATTAGAAGCCCAACCCAACCACACACCACGCACCCGCGGCCAAGCCCAGGCCCAGCCCAGCCCGACCGGACGGACGGCGGCGGCGGCGCGCGCGCACGTGTGTGGTGATTTTTGGGTCCAATGGGTCTAGCCCATTTTGCCCATAACCTCTCCCTCTAAAACACTTGGGTACCCCTTGGGGCACACCCCAAGTATCTCACCCTAAGCCTTATAAACCCTTTCAAAACTTCCCACCAAATCAATGTGGGACAAGCTAATTTACAACCTTAAGGAATTTCCACCAAAACTCCATTTCCATGGAGCACACTTTGGCTTCAATTTCCCATTCACTCGGTAATGGTTTTGAGCAACCAAATATACCACGTGAATCACAACGCGGCATAGAACGCGTTACCACTTTGACCCGAGTAAATCGACACTCGGGGCCCACCTAAAAAATAGACCGAACTTAGGAAAAAATTCTGGTTTTATCCAGAATTTTATAACCATTTCCAACAATCCCCCACATGAATGGAATTTGATGACAACGGAAATGCAACAATATGCAGACTTAACGAAAGAGTATAAGTCGAAAATATCTTGCATCAGGATAGGTAGTTTTTGGCCTTGAACCTTCCCTAGTGATAACCTATCGGACTTACTGGCTAACCAATGGACGCGATGCCTTGAATTGTTCAGCCGTTTGTGTAAGCCAAGACAATAGATTTCACACAAAATATCCTCTAACACATCGTGGTTCTCACTGTTGTGTTCATTTTGGCCTTGAACGCACCTGGTTTTCATAAGTGTTTCTAGAGAATTTAGCCTTTTCATTCTCATAGAACCGGCCCCAGTTCAACACTCATATAGGTGATTCTTATTGTGAGTATCTTCTTATACTCATCTTGATTTTATGTCTTAATCAAGATATAAGTAATCATTAAAAGCTAAGCTTATCCTTATACCCCTGCAGACAACATATGTTGCAGATATCACTCTCACCATAGGAATGGGTAGGAATTTTAATCCCTTGGTGATTTCTGGCGAGCCATACATAACTTAGTTGTCCCTTTGAACTTAGTTCTTGGGATCTCCAGTCATATAAGTAGGGTTACCATTATGACGACTCTTATGTAATAGGCTTTAATCCCATCCCCTTCGATAAACTATACACTAGCTCTTTTGTCAAACCTTTTGTTAACGGATCCGCAATATTCTCTTTAGATTTTATATAATCTATTGAGATTATTCCATTTGACAATAATTGCCTTACGGTATTATGTCGATAACGAATATGTCGTGACTTACCGTTATACATGTGATTCTGTGCCCTGCCTATTGCAGATTGACTATCACAATGAATGCAAATAGCTGGCACAAGTTTTGGCCACATTGGAATGTCTTCTAAGAAGTGACGAAGCCATTCTGCTTCTTCACCTGCTTTGTCTAAAGCAATGAACTCGGATTCCATTGTGGATCGTGCGATGCAAGTTTGTTTCGTGGACTTCCAAGAAACAGCAGCGCCTCCTAGAGTAAAGACATATCCACTTGTGGATTTTGAATCTTTAGTATCCGATATCCAATTGGCATCACAATAACCTTCGAGTACTGCTGGATATCGAGTAAAGTTCAAACCATGATCACGAGTAAATCTTAGATATCTAAGAACTCGAATGATCGCTTTCCAATGGTCTTCTCCAGGGTTACTAGTGTACCTACTCAATTTACTGATAGCATAAGCTATATCAGGACGAGTACAATTCATTAGGTACATTAGGCTTCCAATGATTTGGGAGTATTTTAACTGAGACACTGCATCACTTTTATTTTTTTTGATAAATAAAGACTGATGTCTACAGGTGTTCTAGCTAAATTCAAATCATCCTTGATAAATTTATCAAGAATTTTCTCAATATAATGAGATTGAGATAATGCATATCCGTCAGATGTTTTAGTAATTTTCATTCCTAATATAACATTTGCGACCCCCATATCTTTCATATCAAATCTCTTGTTAAGCATCTGCTTAGTTGATTTGATCATGTTTTGACTGCTTCCAATGATAAGCATGTCATCCACATAAAGACAAACTATGACATATCCTTGGTCAGTGTTTTTAACATAGACGCATTTGTCACATTCGTTTATCTTAAACCCATTAGTAAGCATTGCATGATCAAATTTTTCATGCCATTGCTTAGGTGCTTGTTTTAATCCATAAAGGGATTTTACAAGTCAACAAACTTTCTTTTCTTGCCCTGATACTACAAACCCTTCGGGTTGTTCCATATAGATCTCTTCATTTAGATCACCGTTTAAGAAAGCTGTCTTAACATCCATTTGATGTATTTCTAAATTAAACAATGCTGCTATAGAAATAAGCATGCGAATGGATGTTATTCTTGTCACAGGGGAATATGTGTCAAAATAGTCCAGACCTTCCTTTTGTCTGTAATCTTTAACAACAAGTCTTGCTTTATACTTGTCAATTGAACCATCTGCTTTCATTTTTCTCTTGAATATCCATTTATATCCAAGAGGTTTAGAACCTGGTGGAAGATCCACCAATTCCCAAGCATGATTTTGCATAATGGATTCAATTTCATTATTAACAGCCTCTTTCCACAAAGGTGCTTCAGGACCTGTCATTGCTGCCTTAAAGCTTTGAGGTTCATTTTCTAACAAGTATGTCAGAAAATCTGGACCAGAGGATTTTGATGTTCTTGCTCTTTTACTTCGCCTAGGTTCATCATTAGTTAAATCCTGTTGGTCGAGACTATTACTAGTCTCTTGTGTTTGATTGTCATTAGTCTCTTGACTTTGTGTACAATCATAAGTTCTTTTCTGTAAACTTAATTCCTGTCCTTTCTTGTAAGGAAAGACATGTTCAAAAAACACAGCATTCCTTGACTCTATAATAGTGTTCACATTTATATCAGGTATATCTGATTTATAAGTCAGAAACCGATATGCACTACTATTCTGAGCATAACCAATAAACACACAGTCTATTGTTTTTGGTCCAATCTTTGTCTTTTTAGGAACAGGAACTTCAACTTTTGCCAAACACCCCCACACTTTTAAGTATTTGTAGGAAGGTGGTCGACCTTTCCATAATTCATATGGAATGCTTTTGGTTTTCTTGTGGGGTATTCTATTAAGAACATAATTAGCAGACAATATTGCTTCCCCCCACAAGTTCTGTGGTAAACCTGAACTTAGTAACATGGCATTCATCATTACTTTTAGGGTTCTATTCTTCCTTTCAGCAATTCCATTGTGCTGTGGAGAATAAGGGGCTGTAGTTTGGTGAATAATGTCATGTTGTGCACAAAATTCATTTAATGGTGCATCATATTCACCACCCCTATCACTTCTATTATAAATCAATGAATTTTAAAACAAATTCAAGAAAAAACCAAAATAATTATGACTACTCCAGGCAGAATTAATGTTTTGACAAAATCATATCCTCATAAAAAATTTTGCCTAAGAATCAAACAATTCAAAAACCCATTTGATTGTATACATTCTGGCAACTTAATAACAAATAAATGTCACTGTCATAAAAATATTTGTGACAGAAGAAAATTAACTTATCTCAACTAATGCAAGAGATACACCCCCATATTAATAAAATGGTTCATGGTTTAACAAATTCTACTACGCAAGTAAAATAATTATTAATGACATCTCATGTCACATAATTCAATAATCAACATAAACGATTTCTTAAATTACTTTTCAATTAAACGGACTGATATAATTACATACATCTTCATGATTAAATTTCTCTGGTGTTCAAACACCCATTCAAAATTGATTAGAAATATTCAAATTAACATGCTTATATCCAAAGTCGACATAACAATTTATCATTCCAAATCACTTGAAATTATTGTTAAGAAATAACTCGAGTTGATATCATACATGCATATCAGACGCATCAACTAAAAATAATGAATTAACAAAATAAATTAATCATGCACGATCCCATCACTTGCATCATGAAATAAAAGGATTCTACTCATAAATAACATCCAACGCATTCAAACTTTAAACTTCAAAATGATACAACATACATTCATTTAATAAGTTTGATTAGTACATAAATAAACAAATTAAATATGCATTAAAATGTTCTTGTGAATATATATATATATATATATATCTTCCGACTCAAGTGCAGAAACAATTCAAGACTATGAATCCACATTGTAATAAAAATAAAATTAGTTTGTAAAACTAATATTTTACTCTAGAAACAAATTCTTCCATGTAAACTCACGATGAACTATGATAAAGTCAAAATAATTAACACCTTTTCACAAAGGGTTCAAAAATAAGTGGTCTACCAAACGAAACCATAAGTTACTTATAAAATTAACAGATTGTGACCGAGTCACAAAGTTACATGATTGATTAACAAAATTAATTTTCTAGTTACTAAAACCAGAAAATAAATTACAATACAAAATAATTTTATTTTCCTTGTTACTAAAACTAGTAAAATAAAATACCGAAATAATATCTGATTACAAAAATCAGAAAACCAAACCACAACTTAATTTTCTAGTTACTTAAACCAGAAAATAAATTATAACACAAAATCATTTTATTTTTCTTGTTACTAAAACTAGAAAATAAAATACCACAAAACTATCTGATTACAGAAATCAGAACAAACACAAAATAATTTTCTAGTTACCAAAACCAGAAAATAAATTAAAACACAAATTAATTTTCTAGTTACTAAAACCAAAAAATAATTATAACAACAAAATAATTTTATTTTCCTTGTTACTAAAACTAGAAAAATAAAATATCACAAGAATTTTCTGTAATACCAAATAATATTCTGAATTGTTAATGACACCAGTATCGTACTACTAGTTGTTGTCAAAGAAAAGAGACAGTATACTACTACTATCTGTCAAATAGCATAAATCACTATTTGTTTTTCCAACCAGAATATTAATTTGAAAATACAGAAAATTAAATACAATGAAGATACCCAAAAAGGAGTCTGTCTTAAGATTGTTAGGCAATCTTCACTGTATTTAAAAAGATTTAATTCTGTTGTGTACAAAACAACAACAAGAATAAAAGAAATAGAGAAAATGAGAGAATTTGTTTGATTACAAAAATCAAATTTGAAATAAAAATAAATAAATAAAAAACAGATTTTATGTTGTTACAAAAACAAAATTAAAATCTGAATAAATAAACAAATAAAAACAACACTGAAAGTAAATTAAATAACTTACTTGATTTAATTTCTTCGAATTATTTTTCTGATCAAGTCCAGTGTTTAACACTGTGTCCTTAAGACAGATTCGTCCTCTCCACGGTGCTTTCAGAATTCGGACGTCTATCTCCCAGGATGAAATGATCTACCACAAACAATAGCAGCACTACTAATTGTTTGCCTTACGAACACACTAAGTGTTTACACTCTTTCTTTCGGAAATAAAATGCAGCAAGATGAAGAATAGAATTAACAGAGGTGAAATACGAAATTTCTGAATGAAAACATCAAATGAGGGTGGTCCTATTTATAGATGTGAAGGTGGCTCTTGGATTTGAATTGAACAGGTATGTGGCTCTTAGTTTTGAATTGAACAGGTATGATACCTGTTGGATTTGAATTCAAACAGATAGCAAAACGGGAAGGGCCCTGTTTGGGTGTGCACTAATTCCAAAACAGTTTATTTCTGTTTGAAAACGGGAAGGGCCCTGTTTGGATGAACAAAAAATCCAAACCAATTTAATTTGAATTTTGGATTTTATTTTAATAAAAAATAAAATTAAATTCAAAAAGATTAGAAACCCAACCAACACCAGCGCCCAAGCCCAGCCGACGGCGGCGCGCGTGTGCGGTGATTTTTGGGTCCAATGGGTCTAGCCCATTTTGCCCATAACCTCTCCCTCTAAAACACTTGGGTACCCCTTGGGGCACACCCCAAGTATCTCACCCTAAGCCTTATAAACCCTTTCAAAACTTCCCACCAAATCAATGTGGGACAAGCCAATTTACAATCTTAAGGAATTTTTACCAAAACTCCATTTCCATGGAGCACACTTTGGCTTCAATTTCCCATTCACTCGGTAATGGTTTTGAGCAATCAAATATACCACGTGAATCACAACGCGGCATAGAACGCGTTACCACTTTGACCCGAGTAAATCGACACTCGGATCCCACCTAAAAAATAGACCGAACTTAGGAAAAAATTCTAATTTTATCCAGAATTTTATAACCATTTCCAACCGAACCAGGTGTTAATCTGCTCCTTTGTGTATTAGTTACAACCTTTCAAAATGAAAACAATAGAACAGATAGTTGTAAAAGACAACTGTTTTCATGACATCCACATTTCTTATGCATTCATATTTTCTTTTAAGAATTCAAAAAATAGGTTTAAATTGCTTCTTAAAAATAGGTGTTTTTTAGAAAATTTCTCAAAAACTATTCAGTGTACTTGGTTTGAGTTTTTTAAATTAAATTTTTTAAAAATTAAGTTTTTTGATTTTCGTATTTTTTTGTTTTTAATGAATATTTTAAACATTTTTTTTACTTTTTAAATGCACCTTACTTAGATATATTTAAAAAGTAAAAATTTGTGAAAAAATATTTTAAAAAATTAATAAATACATAAAAATACAAAAAATATACTGAATTCTCGTATTTTTTTTTATATTTTGGATATTTAGTGAATTTTTAAAAGATTTTCCTTATAAATTTTTTACTTTTTAGATACATCTAAGTTAGGTATGTCTAAAAATTTTAAAAATTACTTAAAATATTAAAAAATAATAAAAATAAAAAAAAGAAAAAAAAAATTTTCTAAAAAATATTTTTTGAAAAGTGAAACCAAGCCTATGGATTCTTTCTAGGAAAAGTTTCGGTAACTATTTGCACAATCATTAGTTATTTCCAGCTAAGCATTTTTAAAGATAACTCGGAGAACCAGCTAGTTCCTTTTCGAAGTACCAAAAAATAAAAAAAGAAGAACCAGGTAGCGTTAGCCTAATTGTACGAAACTTTTGATATCTTACATGGCAGTGTTTGGCAATTAGATTTTTGGGTTTTTTATTTTTATTTTTTTCACTACAAAATAAATGTTTTACAAAATTAAAAAAATCAATCTAAATAAAATATCACATCAAATTTTATAATTATTTCACTTTTTCTTTCACAAACATCTAGGGATGGCAATTTGAAACCGACCAGACGGGGATCCCCGATCCCGACCCCGATTTTAGCGGGTTTTCTCCGAAAAATACCCCTGACGGGGAGAAGACGGTATTTGAAAATCAATCTCCGATCTGTTCGAGGCCGGGGACGGTGATCAGTGTTCAAGCCTCGGCCCGGCCCCGGCCCCAGCCCCATCCCCAAATTTTCCCGAAATAAAATTACTTTTATGTCCCTTATATATATATATATATATATATAACCCGTGCACTATCTCTCACTCTCTCGTTCGTTCCACTCCCACTCTCTCAACTCTCGTTCATCTCTCTCTCTCAACGGACGAGAGAGAAGACGTCGCCTCTCGGTCTTCTCTCTCTCACAGCCACCGTCGATCTCGCCAAACACCATCGATCTCACGCTCACTCTCACAGTCGCCTCTCGTTCTTCTCGTTCTTTTCTCTCTCTCGATCTCGCCACAGCCACCGTCGGTGTCGATCAGATCTGTGCTCAGATCTGTTTGTTATCTCTCTCTCTCTGTGATCTGATCTTGTTGGTAATGATGAAAATATTTTTTTTTTCAGATTATTTTTTTTTAATTTAAATCTGTTGTTGATGATGAAAACATATACTGATTGTTGGTACTCAGATTATGTTTTTAAATAATCTGATTGATGAAAACATATACTAATTTTTTTTTTAATTTTTCAGATTATTTTTTTAATTTAAATCTGTTGATGATGATTGTTGGTACTCAGATTTGGTCTGTTATACTGATTTGTTGTTCTTGAACAATTTTTTTTTAAAAAAAAAACTCGGGGATTTTTCGGGGTTGGGGAAACCCGATTCCCGTTAGGGGATGGTGACAGGGAGTGATAGGTTCCCCCGCCGGGGATCGGGGACGGGGATTTTTTAACCTTTGGGGATTGGGGACGGGGAGGGTGGTCCCCGGCCCCGTCCCGGCCCGTTGCCATTCCTACAAACATCACATCTAACTATAAAAAAAACCCAACTATCTTTAAAAATATAATTTTTTTTTTCTTCAATAATATCCTACAATTAAAAGAACTTACAAAAAAACTCACTTTCCAAACACCCACATAGATTCAAGTCTTATTGGCGGGGAATAAAAATAATTACAATAACTATGTGAGTTGGAAAGAAAAATTGTCAAATTCTTATCAAACACTATATATTAATGTTTTATGTTATGTAAAACAAGAGATGAAATCTTATCGATATGAAAGTCCTAAATAATCGGAGATTGTTTGTGATAGGATTTTTGAAGCACTCAAACTAATTACTAGATAAGACACTAGCTATTATAAATAAGTCACACATCCATAAATTGAGGGTCCGTTCTTTGTTATTTACAATTTGTCTATTAAATATTTTCATAATATTGAAATACTGATTTAGGCGTTAGAAAACCTCAACCGTTCAACACTCGAGGAATTTTTATCTCACCGATGGCGGTCAAGTGAAGATTCTAATAATGTTTTTCATTAAATTTTTTTATCAACATATACGTTACCATATGAAAGATTCTCCCTCCTCCATACTACAACTTTATGTGCACCAAAAAAAGAAAAAAACTTGAATTCTAGTCCTATGATTCGCTCAAAACCCAAGGGGAGTGAAAAAGTTTTTCATAAGGGCTGTTTTGAAAATTAATTATTTTAATTAATTATTTAATTTTTTTTTATAAAAATACTTATAAAAAAATAAAGAGAAGAGTTAACTTTTTTTTTTTTTTAAAGGCTTTTTAATTTTTTCACTAAAATAGAATTTTTTTTTTTAAATGCTAGAAATTCCATATTAAATACTCTACTAAAACTTGTCTACTCATTATAAAATATTAAATATGCTAGACTCCCCAAACTTGCCTACTAATTATCAAATATTTTACTAAAATACTTATATGGATGTTAGACCACATCACAAGGGATTCACATAAGTCTCACATCCACACGAGTATTTTATAGAATATTTAGTAAAAGTGTTGCTATTAATACCTTCTTTTATTTTTTAGACCTCCCATTTCTTTAAACTCACACTTAAAAAATTCAATTTTAATAATATTTCTTTCAACCCCCTACTTAATATTAAATTTATCTCTATTTATAATATCATCACCGAGTTATGCACACCAACCTTATTTGTACACCCTCTCCATGAATAGTGAAGAATGACAACGGTCCCTCTTCATTAACAGTGAAGAACACAGTCCCTCCCCCTTTATCATTGACGGTGAAATTGATTGAACTAATTCGAAACCCATTGAGCGTAATTTCCAATCCAAGAAAATTGGGTTCGATAGAAACTGAGAATAAAGTTGTCTAAATTGAAGTTTATACTCCTGGATTTGTCGAAAATCTATCCCACAACATATCAGGTAACCTCCGACTCCATATCTTATCAAGACCATTGCATCTCTTCTTCCATATTAAGTCTTCTCCGACTCCCCAATACATTTTCTTTTTTTGGTGTATTTCGGGAAAAAAATCCTCGATAAAGGGGGTTTTAGAGAGAAAACCCTAGGAAAAAACACAAGTAGGGGAAAAAAAACCCTACAAACCTGAACCATTCGTCATATCAGTGCCAAGCAAAATGTTGAAAAACGACACCCTATATCTGAACGATTGCCATTTTTTTCAACAATTATCTGCCGAACATTTGTGGGTTGTTCGACGATGTTCAATCGAACATTTATACAGTTTGTTCGAGATTATTTAGCTGAACGTGTTTGGTTTGTTCGACAGTGTTCAATCGAACATCATTTCTTAAAACTTTTTCATTTTAGGATGAAATGTCAAAGCCATGTTGTATTCTTTTGGGTTTTGTGAAGAGAAAAAATGTTAAAATTTAACTCTCAATTTGGGAGTTGAATAATCTTCCTTAGAGACTAAGGCCCTTTTTGTTTCACCGGATATAAAACAGAGGATATAATATGATGTGAAATATAGTCAGGATATATAATGAATAGAATATATATATATTGGATAGTATATTCACCAAATCATGTTTGTTGACATGGTATATAAGACCGGATATATGTTATCCATATTTGTTTTATAAAATATATTGTGGAATATAAACAAGTAATTTCCAAAATTACCCTCATAATATATTTTAAATACCCATATTGCCCTTATGTCCATCAAAACCAAATTGTTCAAATTAGGAAAAACTAATGTAAATCAACAAATTAAAAATTCATATTATTTTTTATTTGAACAAATTAAATATTCGTATTAAATTCAATAATTTTTCAAAACAAAAAAAAAAAATTATATTAAACTAATGTCCACTGATAAAAAAATTTATATTATATTAAATTCAATAATTTTACCCCCCCCAAAAAAAACTAATATTCATTCTAAAAAATTTTATCTTACAAAATAATCATTAAATGAAAAAAAAAAACATCTTTATTCATTTATTCATCACAGATCATTATTCTTATAAAATAATCCAAGCCATTATAATTAAAAATAACCTTCATTCATTCTAAGTAAATGATAACATTTTTTTACAATAGATAACCTTCAACTTAATATATTAAGCATCATTCCAACAAAATTAAGCAATACTAATATTAAGCATACTTCAGCTTACTTACAACCCTAACAATTAGATTGAAACTAGGTACAAAAGCCATTTCTAGGGGATGTAAACCAGTTAGTCTGTCAAAATATTTCTAATCCTCCTAATTACTATGCAAAATAGGCACTACACATGTGCCTGAGGAGGAATAGCAATACTAATATTATAATATATAGATAGATATATGTCATTAGCCTACAGCAAACACACTTAAACACACCCAGCCAACAACAAATATACTCATTCCATTTTTTCTTCTTCAGGCAAGCTAAATAACAAATCAACCCTTTCAGCATCCTTCACAATAAGGGTAGCTGCTCTCAACCTGTCATTCGTGCTCAGTTGCAACTTGGCTAGTTCCCCATTAACCAACTTCCTAGCTTGAGACAAGTCTTGGGCATACCCAATCCTATGAGCAATTTCTTCCATGGTAGTGTTGGTTTTCTTGAAGAAGGAACCAAACTCAACAGCCATATCAACAAGACCCTTTGCAATACCTTCAGCTTCCCTAGCTCTTTTCTTAGAAGTTGTGCCTGAGCCACCTTGGTTGCATGGAGTCCCAGATGCTGATAAGGAACAATCAGGCAGATCAACAATTGGAGTGTAACACTCCTCTGTAGTTTGGTCCTCTTTTTCTAAGGCATCAACCATGTCAGCAAGTCCTTCAGCCAAGACTCTAGTGGCTCTATCCTTGCCAAAGAGAATTACCTAATCCTCGTAGTAAATAAAAGGTACATTTCTCATGCCCTTGGCATCTGGCTCCCTCTACAAAACAACATTTTTTCAAAATTTATATTCCTAGTTAATAAATAATGCAAAATGGTTAAGGTAAGTTTTTTACCTTGACATAGTTTTGCCAAACTTGGCCACTGTCGACCAAAATCATCTTCTTAGAGTCATCCCACCCAAAGCCACTCAAGCGAAGCATGTTAGTAAGCAAATTGTATTGTCTTCTCCAAAATTTGATCTTTGACTCGATATGAGGGGATGCACGAAGATCAGTTCCAGGAAAAGCCAATATGATAAGCTTCTCCAATTCAGAGTAAAATCCACACTTGAACTGACCATTGTCAGCCTTCCATTTTTCACTGAACAGATCCCTCATGGCTCGGATCAACACATCACACTCTTTCGGAGTCCACAGTCTACGACCTCTTGATGAGGAAGCAGTTGCCTTTCCTTTACCTTTTTTTCGACATCCACTAGTAACAGTTGTGTCATCCATACCTAACATGCAACCATTTTTAACAGAACAATAATTTTATTAAGACAACCAAACAAACACTCCTATTAAGTTATGTCTTCAACAAATAACTGAAACATAAAATAAGTTACATGTCTACATCATCCTATTAAGTTACAAGTCTCCAACTCACTACATAACATAAGTATTAAAAAACATTTACATCCAATGAAAATAGTACTTAATTTTACATCCTATTAGCTAACCACTCATTATACATTTGGTTAGCTAGAGTGTCCCTCCAATTACTCCATTGGTTAGATCCCTCAATTGTGTCAATGTACTCGTCCCCTATTTCTTGATTATTTGGCAATGTGTCATTTAAGCCTACCTCCAATGGATCCATAGGCATCTCACGTTTGATGAGATTGTGTAGAAGACAACAAGCTGTGATAATTCGACATTGGGTCTTGATTGGAAAATAGGAATATGTTCTTAATATTGCCCATCTAAGCTTTAGAAGACCAAAACATCTCTCTATTATGTTACAAGCCGCGGAGTGCTTCATATTGAAGAACTCCTCTGGATTAGTTGGGGCACCCCCTTCCCTCCAAGTGGACAAGTGGTAACGTTGTCCTCTATAAGGTGCTAAAAAGCCCTCCCCATTAGTATAGCCCGCATCAACTAGATAGTAGGAACCTGTAATAATGTAGGATTATATAATTACATAATCACATAATTTAAGTACAAGTCCAAAGGTTGTACATAGTAAAGATATTGTGAAATGCAGTTGTACCCGTTGGCACTCTCAACCCATTTGGTCTACTTATGGCATCTCTAAGTACTCTAGAATCTGAAGTGGAACCTTCCCATCCAGGTAAGACATATATGAACTGCATGTCATGGGAGCAAACACCCAAGACATTAGTCGCAATTTCACCATTTCTTGATCTATACCTTGCTTTATCTACTGCAGGAGCTAGCACTCTAACATAGGTGCTATCAAGTGCACCAAAACAATTCTACCAAAAATTACCAAAAATAAATTATTACTTATTATGAATATTATATCTTTTATCAAACATGAAGAATTACTAAAACTAGCTTTTACCTGAAACCACCTCCACCTATCATCAGTGCACCCAGCAGTTATTAGCTCAGGTGTCTTTAGTAAGACACCTTGCAGTCGAAGCACAGCCTTAAGGACATCATTGAAATACTTACTAACTATTTGACCAAACCTCATAAAATTAAATTTGATATTTTGATTTTTATGGTGGTGCCCAAGCACAGTCAAGAACATAGCAACCGTTTCCTCTAACACAACATATTTTGAATCTGACACACCCTTTGTTCTGATAAGCCTACATAACCGCAAAAATGTATGCATATTCATTCGTAGTTGTTCATGGCAATCTATGTCATTATCTCTGACCAACTTATTTAGGTGGTCAAGTTGTTGTTTGAAAGGATTAGGATTTCTACTTATTTTTCTCATAGCCTCAAATCTTTCCAGTGCAGCATGCAAAACGACTATATAAACTCCACAAGTATAATTCATGGATGATACAATATGTTGCAGGGCAACATAAGCCTTAATGAGGTCCCTCCTACCATCAAACCCTTTATTACTTGCCATCTATGAAAAGAAATAGTGCATAAGTAAATTAAATAACTAAAGCAATCAAATAGATAACTAAATCAATGCTAACTATTATTCACAACAGCTCCATGTAAACAATCAGATTATGTAAAATAAAATCGGATTCAATCAAAAATCAGTGGGTAAACTAACTTATTATGTAAACTAACTTTCCCAATATATAAAATCAGATTATTTATTATGTAAACTTATTATGTAAACTAACTTTCCCAACTCACTGGATATAAAATCTGATTATGTAAACTAACTTTATTTATTTTTATAATCTGGATATAAACTATTTATTTTTATAATCTGGATATAAACTAATTATGTAAACTAAATCTGATTATGTAAACTAACTTTATTTATTGATTATATAAAATCTAGATATAAAATCAGATTATCTTTAAACTATCTTTTCCAATATATAAAAATCTAATTATGTAAAAAAATCAAACTCTTCATAGATTATTTATTTTTTTTTAATGTCAAGAGTTTGATTCAATCAAATTCCTAGACTTTACATACAAAACAAATAAATTTTTATTGCTTGAATCAAAGCCCCAAATAAATAAATAAATAAATAAAACAGAGATATAAATCTGGTTCCAATAAAACAATGACACAGAGACAAGTTTTTACTAATTGAATCGAATTTGATTACAAAACAAACAAAGCCCTCTTCTGTTATTTCAGTAGGTTTACAAAACAAACAAAGCCCTCGAATTTGATTACAAAACAAACAAAGCCCTCTTTAGATTGAACAAAAAGTTCCAAAAAACAGTGGGTTTATTCCAAAAAGTGCCAAAAAGTTTCAAAAGTTCCAAATCAGTGGGTTTACAAATCAGTTTAAAAACTTTCTGTTATCTCAGTGGGTTTAGAAATCAAAGTTCCAAAAATAAATTTAGAAATCAGTGGGTTTAGAAATCAGTGGGTTTAGAAATCAAAGTTCCAAAAATCAATTTAGATTGAAACTTTCACAAGTTTTTAGCTCTCTTCTTTACGATTTTTGTTCCAAAAAATAGTGGGTTTATTCCAATCGATTTTTGTTAAAAATCGTACAAACAAAACCTAAAACCAGAAAATCAAAAAAAAAAAGAAGAAAGCAAGGTAGAGGGAAAAGATGATAATCACCGGAATGAAGTCTTGCCAACGGAAATCAGTCACAAAATTTAGCAGATCTACACGATGTAAACCAGAGCCTTTTTCTCTTCTGCTGGATGTATATGAGCTGCATATATTTTCTGAGCCCTAGTCTGTGTATATAAGATAGACGAGGGTGTATTGGACTTTTTAACTCATATCCCAGACGAGGGGATATGATATAACAGGGGGGGCTGGGATTGTATATCCTCCAAATTTGGAGGATATACAATCCGAAGGTATATTATATCCCCTTCAAACAAAATTTGCAAACATGGGATATGCGGGTCCCATTGAATATAATATCCAATTCCAATCTTCATATCCTGCAAACGAACAGGGCCTAAGGAGAGTTGGGTTTTGATTAATTTGGTGTCCTGATGTTGATAAATCCGGGAGTTGTAGTTTAATTTCTTTCATTCTCGTCCATTTTCTTGGCTACCAAATGGAAAATTATGGTCTCTTTGCTATATGACACATTTTTAAAGATTAAAATATTTGTTTCTTTCAATTTATTTATTTATTCCGTTTTGCATTGACTGTGTATACACTGCTGGAAATTTTACATTTAGTGGCGTTTAAAAAACGCCGCTATTAGTGTAAAAAACGCCGCTAATTCTTTTTGTGACGTTTTGTTCTAAACGTCGAAGATGCGGCCGTCGCTATAGCATTATGACGCTTTAAAAACGTCGCTAGAATTAGTATAGGCGGCGTTTTAAAAAACGCCGCCAAATGTGGTAGCTATGGTAAAAATGACGTCATCCGACATTTAGCGACGTTCAAAAAACGCCGCGATAGATTTTTCCTATTTTTTAAAATGACTGTTGACACTGTAGTGGCGTTTTGGAAAAACGCCATTATAGATTCTTTTTTTATTTTTTTTTTATTTTTAAATTGTGCTAATTTTGTTAGATTTAACTAAAAAACATAACTGTAATAAAGCTTAAAAATAATAATAATATGGATAAAACTTTACTGCTATTTTAATATATTGACTAAATTTAAGCAAACATTACATGACTATTTCTAAACCAAAATCAAACAACAAACGCAACCCAAAAAATAAAAGAAAAAAATATGTAAGCTGGGTGTACCATTTTTTTATTTTTAGTCATGCCAATTCACGTGAGATTGTATCAGAACTTCCTTTATCCTCTTTCACATCAACAGAATGTGTTGCCTCATAGTATTGTTCTTCTGGTACTTCTCTTGAAGTCCCCTCATTGTTTTGCAATGGCACTGACCTTGAACTGCCCTCACCACTCTGTTTTGTAATGGCACTGACCATGAGCTGCCCTCACTACTCTGTCTTTGTAGTGGCACTGTTCTTGAACTGCCCTCACTGCTCTATTTCTGTGATCGCACTTCCCTGGAGGAAGTGCCCTCCCGAGTTCTTCATCTCTTCATTCAACTTCTTCCCCAAGTGAACTTCTCTAAAAGACTCAGTCTCTCTTTCATGTTCCAAATTAGGGATTCCCTCCCCCTCTCTCACTTCATTTGAATCAGGACTACTAGCAACTGACCCAAAATCTCAAGAAGGCTTAGTAGATTGGAATTGAGTAATATCTAGGCTGTGGTATTATTCACCTTGAGGATGAAATTGAGTAATATCTAGGCTGCAAGCATGGGGCAACTGATGCGAAGAAAACACCAAGTGGAGGCTTGGTTGATGAGAATTCTGCCATAATCTCAAGAAGGCTTCGCTGACTTGCAACTACCTATTGTGTATATTCATCCTGTAGATAGGAAAGATAGCGTTAAAAACCACTTTATTATGAAAACTCTGAACTAAAAAATTGCAAACCTTTCCAGCAGGAGATGCAAGATGCCTCAATCGCTCGGCTTCACTTGGATCAGAAGCATGAGCTGCCAGGGCAAGTAATGCAGACTGGAAAACACATACATTTAACAAATTAGTTAATGAGAGTTCACATATATAATATTATGAGCAACACACAACTAAACAAAGGAAGTGAAGAAAGATAAATGAACAAAGTTGATTTATCTGTGTGAATGGAGAAATTTGTATATGGTGATAAATCCATTAACCTTTGAGCTTCCTCCACAATGTCAATCACATTCTCACAGTACACGCCGACATAGTTTCATATCTGTGGACAAAGGAAGTGAAGAAAGATAAATGAACAAAGTTGATTCATCATTAAATGCATGCTTTTTCTAATCCAATTTGTTTTAAATTTATAGAGCAGACATTTTCCATTTAAAGCTAAAGCAAAATCCAATTGACAATTTGCTTACCAAAAATAAATAATAGTAGTAAGTCGACAGAATTTGTCATCACCTTATTCCAAATATACATCCATAATTAAGTGAATTAGAATTGCGACTTACGCAAGTCCAGTTCCAGCAATGTCAAATTCCAGATGGGTGCAAGATCGATCAGAGGCAGCCGTATGAAGCTCCTTTTTCACAGCTACATTAGACCTTAATTCCAAGATAAAATATTTGTTAGGTTGCAGAAACAAAAGCATAAAATTAACTGGCAATAGAAAAATTCAGGATTTAAAACATTCTTTTGGTACCTGCATGGATGTTGTGCATCATGAACAGCATGACCATTTGACATACTCATGCTCTTGTCCAATATTGATGCATCTGTGCTGTCATGATATACCACACGATATTCCAACACAGCAGCAGTGTAAGGAGTTGCAACAGTTGAACTGTCATCATCCTTAAGCAACTGATCTAACTCGGGCCAAAGTAGCTATGCAAATAGTGCAGTAAACATGTATATTTGCCTATGGTAACAGAAATTACAAGAAACTAGGACTAAAATATTATTACAACGCATGTTTCAAACAGAAGGCAATAGCATGCATGGTTAGGACTAAATACAATGGTAACATTCAACAGTTTATAGAGATGTAAGACACCACAATTTATCAAAAAAATACAATGGTAATCGAATATGTTACCATAATACAATGATACTCACCAGTTGTCTCCTTGGAAGTAGGTTAATGAGAGTTCACATAATACAATGGTAATCGAATATGTTACCATAATACAATGATACAACTGGTGAGCTACCCAACTAAGAAACCTACTTCCAAGGAGACAACTGGTGAGTATCCAATATGTTTTTGAGCTGCAGAGCAGTTAAACGTACTTGTGCGCAATGCTAATCGAACAACACCATGCAATGATGCAGAACTGTTAAGCTTTGTGGAGGCCATTTTTGCATGCATCCATTTAACAAGCAAAACAGTATACCAGACCAATGTAGCTGGAAGTTTTATCATGGGTCTGTAAACAGAAGAGGGGAAATTAAGTTCAGGGAGCAATATGAGAAAACCATCATAATCATTCAAAAAGAAAAATGAGGTCAATATGGATTTGTCATTGCTTCAGTAAATATTCTAGCATGATGGCATTTTTCAAAAAGGAAATGGCTAGTCAGAAGAGCAACAGTAGACAAATATAAAAATGTTGCTTATGTGTTACAAGCAATTAGGCACAATCTTTAAAAGCTATGCAAATATTGAGTCAAACAATGATTGAGACCGCATAACATCGTCCATTGAGCAGTTTAACCCACATAGATGCGATATTAGCTTGTATATGAAAGGACCTCCAGCTAATAAAATAATAATACTAAGAACAACATTTTAAAAATAAATAATAATAATAACAAATAGAAAGACAGAGGAAGAAGGGTTCCCACAGAAGAAAAAAGAAAGTTTAATAGGGAAATCAAGACACATTGATGGTTGGTTCAATTACAAAAATACATAAAATAAAATAAAAAATTAACAGGGAAGGTGATAGCATATTTAAAAATCCAACAACCATGTGAATATAAATTCCAAAATGCATGGGCAGCTTTCAAAATCATCGTCACAATGCAAATTCTCTTACAACAGAGTTTATTCCCCAAACAATCCGCACCCACCCCCCAGTCTGGAAAAACAACACATTAAACAATCAATTCATTACCTCTGGTAACCTAGGTCGTCCAATATGCGAGAGACAAATCCCAGAACTTCACTGGCTCAAGATTTGTGATGAAAATGCCTGCAAATTATCATAAAAGAATTTTCTCCTTTTCCATAAATCTAACTAAAATTTAAAACAGGAAAAAAATAAACTGAAATGAGAAACTTGTGTTGCGGAACTGTTGTCAATTAGTCGCTTGACTTTGCACTCTTGGCAAGCATTGATGACATTTTTTGCACCTGAATGAGAAATCCAACAGTAAGCAATCATGATTGCCTCTTAAGGCTTCACTGCCCAAAAAGCTCACTTAACAAGACTAAATATTAAAATCAGAGCATTAACCTTGAACAATGAGAACGTATTGGAGAACATAGCCTGACTGTATTGATTGACTCTAGAGGTTTCTATATTCCCAAAATAAATTTTAAAATCACAAATGCTCATAGTGACTAAGCTTGCAAGTTGCAATTTTGGACTTCTTTTTATTATGTTTTAAAAATGGCATATAATTGCAAAGAAAAGAAGTTATGATGGCTTATCTGCAAATAACAAAACCTGTGTGTAAATGGAGCACAAAACCTGTGTGTAAATGGCGGATAAAAGAAAGTACAACAGTGATACATCATTATATAAAGGTACGTACACACATATAGACAGACATGTATATAAATAACTGCACAATGCATAAAGAAAGAAAGAAAGGTAAGGAAACAAAGACTGTAAAAGATATAGTAAACAGAGAAGGGAGTTATTTCAGCAACAAAACTAATTGGCATACACAAGGACAATAATACAAGTATAACCTCTACTCAACTGAACCTATTACAATCATTCAGCCAAATAATCTTCTTATTTTTTCTACTCAACAAAACTAGTATTTGTAACCATTGGCTTAATCTCCCACTGTTCATTCTGCACATTGCTACTGAGGTCATCATCAGCATACAAAAATTACATTCAAAAAAATAAAATTTAGAAAAGAAAAAAAAGAAAAACAGAGCATACCATCTAGAATCATCATTAATGATAAAAAAAATAAACTGCTAAACCATGTATATTATGGAGAAAACTTTACCTTTTCAGTTACGAGGAAAAAATGTGAATACACGAAAGGAATCTAGCAAACAACCTTGGACATTGGGAAAAAAAAAAACAAAAACAAAAACAAAGCAAAACATGTGATTTTCACAACATTTTTACCAATGCATATCTATGTTATAGATGTCCAGTACCATCATCACATATCTACAGATAAGATAGATATGCACACATAAGTTCTTGTGTATATAGTAGTCTAGTCTGCAACTACAATCGCCATCACCCTCTTTCTTTATTTATCACACACAGTGTCCTATCATTTATTTATCTAACTCTTACATTGTTATTGACACGTTACATAATCAACCAAATCCTAATTATTAAACATGATCACTATGTAATTACTTGTCTGCATTACTATGGGCTGCCCATCCACATTTTGGTAGCACTTCAATGCTTTAGATCTGCTCCCAACCAGCTGTCATAAATTTTGGTGGTGTTTGTACCAATGTCTCTAATCATGTGTCTCTATCTGTCCAAAAACCTCAATGGAAAAACAAATTAATTAACATAATTTACTCTAAAAAGGTGATAGTATGTCAACAAACAGATAAAAAGTGTTTTTTATACAAAGCTGGGGTCAAAATCAAAACAGAACTACATAGATAGAGACGAATAAATAAGCATATCAAATTACACATTGTAAAAAACTGACCACTATCCATGGTAGTTGGGAGCATTAGCCTAAGAACAGACCTATGGTTTGGCATTATTTTCACAAATTTAATGGGGTTGAGTTTAAGTTCTACATTAAAAGCTACCAGATTAAATGACACTGAAATAGCTACAAAAAAAATTATATTATTAATTCAGAGCTACTTGTCATTTGCAAGATTCCAAGCTTCTTGTCTCAGTTCTGGGGATGTCTCAAGGGCTGCAAGATAGTTTGATATAAATTTATGAGGATGTTCAACATGGCAAATGAAACCCATCTCCTTCAGTATATGCCTCTCTGTTCTATTCAGGTCCATCTTCAACTCTGCATATTTCAGTAGATGCCACTTGCATTACACAAGCAAATCTGTGAATGACCATGTATAAATCAATAAAATTCCTTTTGTCATCCCACCCTAACCTTAGACAATCATAGAACATAAGCAAAAACATATCTGAAATTAATAATAATCTATCTTGCTAATAATCTGTTAAACATCTTATCTTTGGCACAAAACCGGTCGTCAATCTAAGCACTAATCCTTGTTTAAGAAAACACAACAAAACCAATGATGATTAATGTTCTTCAAAGATGTCTTACATAAACATATAAAACTATATAAACACACATATGTAGTGAGATCATCAAATAAAGAGAAGAATAGAGAAAAAGGAAGAGAAAAACATTGAAAATTTCTTAGCTGCCTATTGTGGAACAAACAAGAAAATCTATTTGAATCAAATACAACTATAGATCAAAACTATTGAACCTGAATACCTGAGAACTAAAAAATATAAAACAACCATACCTGAGAGAAACATAACCCTAGATCAGATCCAAATCATCCAAACCAAGCTCGAGCCATCGTTTATGGAAGAGATGAGAACCTAGATCGCTGATGAAAATCGAAACCTAAGCAAGAGTTTATTTAAATGGAACACAGATCCAGATCGTTACTATGTAGTGATGAAAACCTCTGAATCTTGAGTTCACTCACAGCAAGTCTAGATCAGACTCGATGAATAACAAGCCCTATAATGAAAATCAAAACCCTAATCAAATGTAAATACAATAATTTTCAATAATAAATTTGAACATATATGAAAACTAGTAAATCAAATACAAGATTGTTACCATGAAAGCTCCATATCTCAAGTGAACTCAGCAACTCCAAATCACGAGCGATTGGATACCTGAATCCATGAAAAACGAAGACCTAGATCGGTAAAGATTAAGGGAAATTGAAAAATCTCGAAGGGAAATCGAAAAATCTCGAAGGAAAATATTAAATCCTAAGCCCTAGTGCACAAATTGAAATCAAGATCCAGATTGAACAAGAAATCATTGAGATTAGAAGCATCAATCTCTCTGTAGATCTATAAACTCCAAGAAGTCTACATTGCTGGTTGCATCCACAGCTCCTTAATTAGGGCTAGTGAGAGAGAACCACTTTAGAGAGAGAGAGAGAGAGAGAGAGCCATTTGGAAATGTTTGAATAGATATGGTTAAGCCTCTGTGAAGTTAAAATAGACTTGTCTCATTGAGACAATCAAAAGGGCATCCTATTAATTTAGGTGATATCACTCTTTGTGTCTGCCATTGAAATGTATCCCAACGTTTTTAAAAGCGTCTTGATAGAAGCGCCACCATAAGCAACTTTTTTTGTAGTGATATGCCTAGCATACATTAATTGAAAAACATACAGTACTACAATTGTTGTACACTGTGCACTGTTTATGAAGTTTATACATTATTTTCTCAATGCACTAAATAATGGTAGTTTGAGATAAACTATTGGTAATTTTGTATTTGTTCATTGGCAAATTTGATTACCTTTTGGATTGTTGACATTCTTTTCATAATGTGGTGTCACCTTTCATCTTTCTGGAAAGTACCAATCGTTAGACATTTTTTTCTATTTATTTGTTGGGCTGTATTGGTTTGGTTATTTATTTTTTTTAAAAGGATGGTTATGTGTAAGGATGTGTCAAAAATTAGATATCTCGCACCAACTCAGCTTGTGTGGTTTGATAAGGTGAGTGAGTTGGATTGGATTGGTTAGATGATAAAATTAACTGATGTTAGGCTGTTGGTTAAAATTTATTAATTCCATATAATTTTATATGAGTTCCTGCTATATTTTTATTTCAATTAGTAGGAACTCGTACAAAATTATATAGAATTAATAAATTTTAACAAACAACCTAACTGATCAGTCAATTTTATCACTTAACTAGTCTAACCTAGCCTGAATTGGTGCGTGATGTCTAGTTTTTTGGCACACATCTATATATAACCATCCTTCTAAAAAAAAAAAAAAACATACCAACACCAACAAATATAAAGAAAAAAAAAGGAAGAGAGAGAAATTGTCGAGACATCAATTTTATTGCTTAATCAATTTAATTCAAGTTGAATGAAATGTCTAATTTTTTTGACATATTCTTAAACATAATCATCTTTTTCAATAAAAAAAAAAAAAAAAAAAACCAAGCAAACCAATACCCAACAAATTAATTAAAAAAAAAAAAAAAAACAAAGGCGCCTAGCATCGCCGTTTTCATTATTAGTAGTGATTATTGAATGAAAAGTGTCAAGCTATACCAGGCCATTGCTCGCGGATATTTTTGCATCACCATCACATTTTGAAAATTGGGCCGCACGTGGAAAACAATAAATAAATAAAAAATCGGCGGCCGCAAATTTTGTAAGGCGACAGTGAGTCAGGGCCAAGTGGGGTCCATGGGCTTCAATCTCAATCAATCATCATGCCTAGGGCGAGACGTGTCCACTGGGGTTGACAGTCTTGTCGACATTAACCAACTGACGTTCTGTTAGTTTGGTTGTTTCACGTAGGATCTTCTAGAATGATTTTTTTTTTTTTAAATTTTTTAAAGTGGTGTATTATGTAGTTAAAATTTAATATTAAAAAAAAAACTCTAAAGAATTTTTGCTCTGGTTGTTTTGGATAAACCAAAAAAAATTAAATAAAAAATTAACAAAATTGTTTTGGAATTCTAAAACAAGTGTTTTACAGTAATGATTTAAATCATTAATTTTGATGTTTTAATAGAACAGTAATGATATGACAATAAATAAAAAAAATAATTAAGATCAAAATATCACATCAATATAGGTAGAGTTGACTGTCAACTCATTAAAACTATTTTTAGAGTTAAAAAATTAAAACTTCAAAATATTTTTTTAGTATTTTAATGGATGGGACTCATTTATAATATGATTTATTTTTCATTTATTTTTATTTTTTTGGTTGGCACCTGCCAACCGTGTAGACCTAGGTTAAAACTCAACTGATAAAATTCTATATCACGGTTGAAAAAATAGGGGCGTTCTTGGGCAAATCTATTCTATCACTTGTTTGGGGTATATTATTTTAGTTAGCTTTGGTTTCGCGATTATTTTGGGATTAAAAAAAATATAAATGATAAAATAAATTAAATAAATTAGTAAGATAAAATATTAAATTTAATTTATAATTATTATACTTTTTTATTTACAATACTTAAAAAAATCAAAAATTTAAACCAAGCGAGGCTAAAAAGGCTCAACACAAAAAAATTGATTATATTAGTCAATGTCAAACGAAACTTTAGTTATTAATTTTTTAAATAAAATACTATAAAAAAGTAAGGAGAGTGATATAGGCTTGGTTTGGGAAGTGGGTTGGCTTTTTGGCTTTTTGGTTTTTTTGGCTATTTTAGCCTGGGCTAAAAAGCTTGGTTTGGGAAGAGCTTTTTGGCTTTTTGGCTTTTTTGACTTTTTTGTGAGAGAAGAATGTAATGATTATGGGTTGGATGTGATGTTTTGTTTGTTATGGCTAAAATAGCCTATTTTGTTTTTTGTGGCTAAAATAGCCAAAAAAGCCTGAAAACTAACTTGCCAAACAGAGGCATAATAGAATGTTTTGTTTTATTTGTTATTTTAGCTCGGATGATATATTTTAGCACTCTAAAATCTCGTTGTTTGGCTCCATAAAAGGGTGAGGATTAGGAGTATGATAAAATTAAGTGAGAAAATTATTAGTGTGGTGGAAGAATTAGGTTGGAGATGTAGAATACAAAATATTTGTTTGTATACCACTGAATTAGTAATACTATAAATAGTATTAATATATAAAATTAATATATTTTAATTTTTAGTATTTTTTAATATAATAATAATAATTATTTTTATAGTTTCTAAGTCCACTTAGACACTTACAAAAAATATAAATTTTGCATAAAAATTATTTAAAAAATTACTAAATAAAAATATATATAAATCATATTTTTATAGTATTTATTAAAAAATTTGAATATTTATTTCACAAATAAATTATTGGAAAAAAAAATATTAAAAATATTTTAATCCATTTTATTTAATATTTTAATTCATTAATTCTATCATTAGATTTCTAATCCCACATATTTTCCAACCATGCTAGTCCAACCAAGAAGGGGGATTGTTAGTTTTTTTGGAGTGTTAATCCCATCACAACCTTTCACAACCAAACACTCTCTATATGGTCCTCCCTCACTATTAATTCAATCCTTTCACTCATGGAGCCAAACAAACATGACCTAAGGTTTATTTAAAATATGAATTGCCTCATATAGTTTGAAAAATTACAAATACTCATGTGTTATAATTTTTTATTTAACAAAATTAATTGAAAACATTAATAAATGCTCTCCTATACAATAATAAAATTACGTAAATTATTATTTGATATAAATTTATGATATCATTAAAAACTATTAATTGACTTTATCATTTATTAATTAAATGGGCCATTTGTTATAAAATTTGAAACTTTAAGGCACATGATGTAATTTTCATTATAGGGGACAAATCCTATTTTAAACAAATATCAGAGGGTGCATTTATAATTTATCCTAATATTTATTGGTTAAATTTGTAAGCCTCAATAATTTTTGTTAAAATTTTAAAGAATTACTTGCTATGTGTTAAGTAATAAATGACGTAGAGTAATATTTTAAGGCTACTAAGGTTTTGTTTGGCTTTATAGGGTGGGTTGGATTGGGTTGAGATTAAATTAGTCACTAAAAGACAAAATCGACTAAAAAGTTAAAAAGATAAAATGTCACATACAAATTATAATTATTTTTCTTTTTCTCAAACAAAAGTTAAAAAAGCCAACCCAAATGAATTTTTTAATCCTAACTCCAAAAAGCCAACTATTTTTTTTTTTACCAAACAACTGAGTATTCACTTCAATTAAATACCATGTACATTTGTTATGAATTTTGTTAATGTGTTGTCATGACCTCCATTCCGCCCCTAGTAGAATGGTGCTGTGATGACCAGCAATCTGAGATTATCAAAGGCCAACTTATAAAGATTTACACAAATAGAGTATACATATAGGGCTTACATGTGCGGAAGCATAAATTTAAATCTAATTAGTTCATAAGAGCTGTGCATAGATTAAATGGAACGACATACATCTAATCATGATTTTATAACTTGGATACAAAGTAAAATAAAGTACATATTACATCTTGATCAAAAGGCTTCTCAAGCCCAAACATACAAACAATTGATTTACAAAACTAAGAAGAATGATCTTCAAGATGCTACAAAAACAAGAACCAAAACATCTTCCAAATAAAGCATTGGTGACACCGTCTTCTTGATCATCACCTACATATATATATATATATATATAAGGGAGAGTGGTGAGCTGAAAGCTCAGTGAATGATATAAGTAATAAAGGTTTGAATGAATGATATCCGAGATCTTTATCAAAACATTATATGTCATAGCTTGTAAATCATGGAATGAACCAAGTTCATCAATCAAAGTCTTTCAAAACTTCTTGGGATGTTCGCTAACATCTACATAATACCAAGGAATGACATTCTTGACAAAACAAATGAATAATCGACCCGGAATCAAAAGCACACCCATTCATAACCGTCGGTGGCAAATGAGATATCTCAAACGTGGGTAAAACATGAATTAACGTCCCCTAGCATGAAAGGACCTTTCAAGAATGTCATCAAAACAAAGATAATACTTGATACAAAAGCTAATGGATAACCATTCACACTTGATCAAATACTTTTCTAAAACAAAGCAAAGCTTTTATCCAAAACCTCATAACATAGCTTTATTAAAAATACCACTCACAATAGCTCTTCGGATGTTAGGATTAAGACAAGGATCCAAGACCTACAATCACATAGCAAAGTTCACTGAATGCATTTCATAGAAGGCAAGAAGAGATGCTCAATGATAGTTATGCAATGCACTCTCTAAACAGTTTCAAATGAGTAAAATAGATCCCGTCATTTTCTTTCCAAAACCATGTCAAAACAAAGCAAAACATGTGCTGGGAGTTAAATCAATGTTTTTTTTCTTGGAAAAGCATGCTGGGTACAAACCAGGTCTCAGAATGGATGTATAGAGATGAGCTAGACCGAAATGGCCTAGCTGGGTGAACTCAGGAGGTCTTGGCCGAGGTTCCACACCTCTTGGCCGAGGTGTGGTCTCCTTGGCCTAGGTGTGAGGCTGCTTGTTGAGATGTTACAAGGTGCCGGCAAAGATGTACGATGGTCGGCCTAGGTGTGCAATGGTCGGCCTAGGTGTGCAGGCAAGATAAACTAACGTGCAAGTGATCATGCAAGGTAGGCCAAGGTGAGGTACGATGCTTGGCTTAGGTGTGAGGTTTGGACAAAAGTGGGTCTTAGTGACCACATTTAGGGAAGTGAAGTTTGGAAATCTGGGTTTCCACTTGAAGAGCATGCAGAACATGAATGCCAAAAATCATACTTTTTATTCAAAATCTGAGATTTTATGACATGAGTTCAAAAACATGAACCTGGGTACCCATACTTGAAGATTTCAAGAAAACAAACACAAAAACATGGAAATTGATACAAATTTTTGGATCAAAACATGGTTTTCTTTCAAGAACACAAGAACATCACTTTCTTTTTCTAAAACAAAACTTTAAATCAATGCATGACTCATGAATCATGCTAGATCATGCAATGTGATCAAATTAACATAAAGAACAACAAGAGTAGATCAAGAATCTAACCTCAAAATTCATATCCAACGGTTCAAGGTATGAAGATCAAGCTTGGAAATCTAGTTCTCACCCTAAGAACTCCTTCTTCTTCTTCCTCCTAGAGCTTCTCTCTCTACAAGGCAAAGATATGGCAAAGTGATATGGGTTTCTCACTGCTAACCTGACTAGTACCCACTTCTGGGACCCGTGGCACTATCTGATCAAATCTCCTTAAAAGGTGCCAGAATGAAAAGACAAGAGTAGGTCAAAGTGTGTATAACAAGTAAGGTGGCATGGGCACTCTAACAAGGTAATGATCCCAGATCAAAACATAGGCTTAGGACAAGTAAGGTTCCTCTGATCTCGGCCAGGAAGGATAACACTTGGCCTAGATGTGCTACACCTCGGCCTAGATATGCCATACCTCGGCCTAGGTTGTCCAGGTCAAGGAACAAGATTGCTAGGTGCTGGCTAAGATGCACAACAAGGCTAAAAGGTTCAAGGATCAAAGATCTTGAATTCCTAGATGATAAACATCTAGGCCTAGATGACACACATCTTGGCCAAGATGCCAGGGTGAAGGTGGAGGTCAACCAAGGTGGTTCCAAGATGGTCCTAGGTGTTGACACACAATGGCCTATGTGTAAGAGGTTTAAAGGTATGACCTAGGCGTGAGATAGCAAAGGTAGATAGCCTAGGTTCAACACACAGAGCAAGGAAAAAAGCATGCAGATAACACTTAGGCAAAACACAATAGTACCAAAACAAGACATGAACCTTTACTTAGGCAAAACAAATCAAAGTCCACTAATGCAAGCTTAATAACGCAAAATCATGTAAATTCACATGAGCATGACCATGACAAGAATGGGGGTCGTTACAGTCTACCCCCCTTAAAGAAGTTTGGTCCCCAAACCTAAGTTACTTTGCCCCTAAAACAACTTTGGATGTCGGATTTTCATCTTCTCTTACATTTCCCACGTAGCATCCAGAGTTGCCTATGGATTTTCATCCGGATTTTCATCTCCTCTTCCATGTCGGATTTTGATGTGGGTTTGCTTATCAAGAATCCGTATTGGCTTCTCCTCGTAACCTAAATCTTCATTAATCGCAATCTCGAATATACTTCCTCAATATCAAAACATGAAACACATTGTGGACTTAACTTAATTCTGGTGGTAAAGCAAGTCGGTAGGCAACGGGGTTAACTCTTTTAACAACTTCAAATGGCTCAATTTAACAAGGCGCTAACTTATCTTTCTTCCCAAACCTTGAAACTCCTTTCATTGGCAAAACTTTCAAGAATACATGATCACCAACTTCAAACTTTAGCTCTCTTCTTCTCTGATCGACATAACTCTTTTGTTGATTCTGAATAGTTTTGATCCTTTGTTGAATGAGCTTAATCTTCTTGGTTGTCACTTGAACTATATCGGGACCAATCAATGCCTTATCTCTTGCTTCGGTCCAACATATCGGCGATCTACACTTCCTCCCATACAAAGCTTCATGCGCCACCATGCCAATGGTAGCTTGGAAACTATTGTTATAAGCAAATTCTACTAGTGGCAAATGCACTTCCCAACTTCCCTTGAAGTCTAATACACATAATCTGAGCATATCTTCAAGTGTCTGAATTGCCCTCTCTGTTTTTCCATCGGTCTGGGAATGAAAAGCTAACCTCAACTCGGTTCCCAAAGCTCTTTGTAAGCTCTGCCAAAATCTAGAAACAAATTTCGGATCTCGGCCTGACACAATAGACATCGGCACCCTATGAAGTCTAGCAATCTCATTCATATACAACAAAGCAAGTTGATCGGCATTAAAGGTAGTCTTAACAGGCAGAAAGTGTGCTGACTTAGTTAATCTATCAACTATGATCCAAATCGAATCCATACCTTTTTGTGTCCTCAGCAAACCCACAACAAAATCCATGGAGATGTGTTCCCACTTCCACTTGGGAATTGACAAAGGTTAAAGAAGTCTGGCTGGTCTTTGATGTTTTGCTTTCACTTGCTAGCAATACAAACACCGTGATACAAACTCGGCTATTTCTCTTTCTATGTTCGGCCACCAAAAAGTTTTCTTTACATCCTGGTACATTTTGGTATTTCCTGGATGAATGGCAAATTTGGAACTATGGGCTTCCTGCAAAATTTTCCTTTTCAACTTTGGTATGTCGGCCACGCACAATCTTCCCTCGAACTTTAGTACTTGATTTTCCATAGTGTATCCTGGTCTCGGCTATGTGATAATCTCATCAACTACCTTCTTGAAAAATTCATCCTCTATCTGTCTTGTCTTTACTTCCTCAATCTGTCTTGTCTTTACTTCCTCAATAATAGTCAGCTCCATCGAAATCATTGCCAAGATTCACTTATCTCAACGACGTATAACATCAATATCTAAGTCTTGCAAATCCCAAAGTATGCTCTTCTGCTTAGTTAGTAAACATGCTAAACTCCCTACAGATTCCCTGCTCAATGCTTCGGCCACTGAGTTAGCTTTACCTGGGTGATACTGAATTTGCATGTCGTAGTCTTTTAATAATTCAAGCCATATTCTCTATCTTATATTCAATTCTTTCTGAGTGAACAAGTACTTCAGGCTCTTGTGATCTGTGAAAACTTGACAAGAAGCTCTATACAAGTAATGATGCCAAATTTTCATAGCAAATACTACGATTGCTAATTCCGAATCATGGGTAGGATAATTCTTTTCATGAGGTTTCAACTGACGAGATGCATATGCTATGACTTTACGCCCTTGCATATGCTATAAATCTGAAATTCCTTATTACCTGATGGTAGTACAAGAATCAGTGCTGTGACTAACCTCGCCTTTAGCTCCTGGAAGGATGATTCTTTATCCTCGGTCCATTTATATGCCACTTCCTTCTGAGTCAACTGTGTTAATGGTACTGCAATCTGTGAGAAGTCCTTCACAAACTTTCTGTAATAACTTGCCAAACCCAAAAAACTATGGACCTCGGACACATTAGTCCGCCTCAGCTAGTTCACGACTTCAATTTTGCTAGGATCAACAGAAATACCCTCTTCATTAATCACATGACCCAAAAATGAAATACTAGAAAGCCAAAACTCGCACTTGCTAAGCTTAGCATACAATTTTCTATCCCTCAAAATTTGTAAGGCAAGTCTCAAATGCTTCCCATGCTCATCTCTACTCTTGGAATAAATCAATATATCATCAATAAAAACAACTACAAACTCATCTAAGTATAGCTTAAAGACTCTGTTCATTAAATCTATAAATGCCACAGGAGCATTGGTTACTCCAAAAGGCATTACCAAAAATTTGTAATGACCATACCTTATCCGAAAAACAGTTTTCTCAACATCTTCAGCTTTAAGCTTGAGCTGATGGTAGCCTGACCTAAGATCAATTTTAGAAAAGACTCGCGCTCCTTGTAACTGATCAAACAAATCATCAATCCTTGGCAATGGGTATTTATTCTTGATGGTTACCTTATTCAGTTCTCGGTAATCAATACAAAGACGAAGTGCACCATCCTTTTTCTTAACAAGTAAGACTGGTGCTCCCCAATGTGAAGTGCTTGGACTAATAAAACCCTTATCTAATAGCTCTTGTAATTAAACTTTTAACTCCTTAAGCTCGGTTGAGGCCATCCTATAGGGTGTTTTGGAGATAGGCTATGTTCCCGGTATAACATCAACAGTAAATTCTATCTCCCTATTAAATGGCCAGGCAAATCATTCGAAAAAACATCAGGGAATTCATTAGCAACTGGGATATCATGCAATGCAACACTTTTATTCAGATTACTTAGTATACTACACAAATAACCTTAAAATCCTTTTTGGATGAACTTATAAGCTTTCATGGATGAAATCAAGTAAGGTGAGGGTACCACTCCTTTGCCCTGAAATGTAACCTCGACTTGGTTCGGGGGTTTAAAAGTGACACTTTTAGAAACATAATTAATGGATGCATGATTTGCTACTAACCAATCCATTCCCAATATAACATCGAAATGAGTCATGTTCAACGGCATCAAATCAACTAGTAATTCAACATTCACAATCACAACAACACATGCTCTATAAATGGATGCAACAGTCTTAGTTCTTCTAGATTGAGTAGACACAGATAACAAATAACCAACAGGTTCTAGTTCTCTATCTAACTTCTCGGCAAACTTAGCAGATACAAATGAATGTGTAGAACCTGAAGTAATTAATATATATGCATCTTGAGAGCAAATTGGAAATATACCTGACATTACTGTCTCGGCACTCTGAGTGTCTCTTGGCACTAATGCAAAGACCTTGCCCTGCTTCATCTGTCATTTCCCGACATTGCCTTTCTATGCAGAACCCGAGGTGCTCCCATTTTTCTTACCATCCTTAGCCTTTTCCTTGGGACAATCCTTAACACGATGACCCATCTCATCGCATTCAAAACATGCTCCAGATGCCCGATGACAAACCCCAAAATGTTGCTTTCTGCAATTGGTACATGTCGGCCTAGTGTAACTTTCCTTATTTGAGTTGCTTAAATTGCCCACATTTACATCTTCTTGGCATCAAACGGTGATCGACGATTGTCATATTTCTACCTTTTTCTCTAATTCTCTCCTGAACTCTGGTATCTGTTCAAGTTAGCTTCTGCCAGGATGGCTTTGTTTAATACTTCGACATAAGTCAACATATTGAGCATATTAACTTGATCTTGTATCAGCTTACGAAGCCCACTCTCAAACTTTCTAGCTTTTCTATATTCGGTATTGACAATGTGAGGTGCATATCTGGTCAACTCAGTGAAAGCACGATCCTATTCAGCTACTGTTCTGTTACCTTGTGTCAAAAGTCTGGAATTCCGTGGTCTCACGATCTTGAACACTAAGGGGAAAATGCTTGCCATAAAATAACTACAAAAATCTAGCCCAAGTCAACCCTAGATTACCTTCTCGAATCATCATCCACCACCTATGTCGTCGTCTAGTGTGAATGCCACAAATGACATCTTCTGGGCATTAGTACTAGGAAAAAATTCAAACAACTTCTCCATTTCCAGAACCCATGCTTCTGCTTTCAATGGTTCTATACCCCCATGGAATCTCGGCGGATTCATCTTCTTAAATTCTTTGATCAAGGTTAACGTGTTGTCCCCATATAAAGCCGGCTGTAGAGGCACCTGCGGTACTGGAGGAGGTGGAGGTGGAACTGCATTTCGGCCGTTTGTCTGTTCGACCTGAGTAGAGGTACTAGTGTTCTGTTGCCTTGCTTGCCTTAACTTATGGGTCAAACCCTCTACCAACTTTTCTAGTCAGTCCAACCTATCCTCAGAATGATCTCGTCTAATTGGAGGTCTCCCCCTTCTCATGATGCTAGGAGTATGCAAAATGTGACTTTAAAACAAGATGAACAAATTGGCAACCAGACAAGCAGCAAATAAACATGCCGAGATAATGCACACTTTCTCAAATAGCAAGCAATATGATGCAATCCTAACGTCATTCTAAGGGAAATCCTTTGCTCTTTAGGACCAAAAGTGTGTGAATAAACGTACTACAAGAAACTTGGGCTTTGATACCAATCTCTCATGACCCCATTCCGTCCCTAGTAGAATGGTGCCATGATGGTCAGTAATCCGAGATTACCAAAGGCCAAATTACAAAGATTTACACAAATAGAGTATACATATGGGGCTTACATGTGCGGAAACATAAATTTAAATCTAATTAGTCTATATGAGCTGTGCATAGATTAAATGGAATGACATACATCTAATCATGATGTTATAACTTGGATACAGAGTAAAATGAAGTACATATTATATCTTGAGCTACAAACAAATGATTTACAAAACTAAGAATCATGATCTTCAAGATGCTACAAAAACAAGAACCAAAACATCTTCCAAATGAAGCTTAGGCGACACCGCCTTCTTGATCATCACCTATATATATATATATATATAAGGGAGAGGGGTGAGCTGAAAACTCAGTGAATCACATAAGTAATAAAGGTTTGAATGAATGATATCCGAGATCTTTATCAAAACATTACATATCATAGCTTGTAACAAATCATGGGATGAACCAAGTTCATCAATCAAAGTCTTTCAAAGCTTCTTGGGATGTTTACTAACATCTACATAATACCAAGGGATGACATTCCTGACAAAACAAAGAAATAACCGACCTGGAATCAAAAGCACACCCGTTCATGACTATCGGTGGCCAACTTGGAATCGATTAGACAAACCCATCCGTTCATGACCGTTGGTGGCAAATGAGATATCTCAAACATTGGTGCTATATGTATTAACGTTCCCTAGCACAAAAGGACATTTCAAGAATGTTTGCCCAACCCTACCTAAAGGTATGTGTTAATAAGACCCACTTGTTATTGGGAAATGTTAAAAATTACTTTTAGAGTTGTTGTTAATCTACTACTATTTTAAAAGTCTGAAGAGTACATATGTTTTCCAGTTTTTTTCATATTCTGAAAATACCCTCCCAAACTTAGTAAACATCACATAGCAACCTACATATACCGAACAACTAAACACCTTTCCGAATTAAAACACTTTCAAAGATCAAACACCTTCAAATATCATAATATGATTAATTTTTTTTTTTAAATTCTACTACTATGACATGCTCAATATTTGCCTCCACTATCTTCTCACGAAGAGTGAGATGAGCACTCAAACATCAAACACCTGTAGATATCATAAATGATTTATTTTCATATTAATTCCGCTATTGTGGCCTGTTCAATATTTGTCTCCTTCACTACCTTCTCATGAATGGTGAGTGAGAGAAATTTTGTGAGATTCAAATCAAGAAAAATCATGAAAATATATAAAGAAAATAAATATTTTTGCAATTGATCTACTTTGAATGAGTGGTGATGATTCAAAGTGGACTTGTTGGTAAACTAACAGCCCTTGGATTATTTTTTTAATTGGTTTTGTGTATTAATAATAGACTCTATTTTAGAGGGTTCGGAACAACCGCCGATCATAATCCACCGTAACACTTTTACAAATAATAATCGACTATACTCTAGAGGGTTCGGAACAACCCTATTTCACAATCTAAAATAGATTCTACAATTAGCATTACCCATTTTGTTTCTGATGTTTCGGACCAAATTTGTCTCATAGCCTAATGGTTTTAAATCAAAACATAAAAGCCCACTTTGTTTCAGAACCAAACAATCAATTGCATTGGCTCTCAATCAATTATGTTTCACAACCTTTTTAATTTATTTTCGTTCTCTGTTCATAGTTCTGCTATATTGATTTTTAATTACCCAAGTTTCTTTATCATCTACTTAATTGATTTGTGTAAAATTATGTTTCACAACCTTTTTTTATTTATTTTTGTTCTCCGTTCATAGTTCATATATTGATTTTTAATTACCTAAGTTTCTTTATCACTTACTTAATTGATTTGTGTAAAATCATGTTTCACAATTTTTTGATTTATTTTTATTTTCCATTCATAGTTGTGGTATATTGATTTTTAATTGCTTAAGTTTCTTTATCATCTACTTAATTGATTTGTGTAAAATTTTCATCAGCCTTTTTGCTCTATTTGCTCTTTTTGTACATAGTTTTGGTATATTGATTTTTAATTGCCTAAGTTTCTTTATCATGTATTTTACTTTTGTAGAGAAACCCAATATATATGAACCAACTATGATAATGTTAAATATGAAAATATGCAGGAAAGTTTTGGTCTTCTAAGTGGGTGGTTATAAAACCTATACATTAGTGGCTTTTCGAACTCACATATTAATACATACAAATTGATTGGATTTTCTTGCAAAATAACTAATTTCTGCCTTGATCTAAGTTAATTTTTTTAAGTGAAATAAATTTAATCCTTTTATTGATTGATACTTGTTCATTCTTCTTAGTTAAAATTAATTTTTTTCCTCTTGGTTTTAATTAATTTCAAAACCAAAAAAGAAAAAACCAATAGTATGAACTTGTATGTCAATTTTGATTAAAAAAAAAGAAAAAAAAAGAAATTCATGATTTGTTATACTGTTAATTGGGTGTTTTATTTCTTCACCTTTTAATTACCAAGTGGTTTCTAAATACTTACACATAACAAAAATGAAACAACCTAGTGAATTATATATTTAATAGTAATAAATCCATTCATGTTGTAATGCCTTGATCTTTTAATCCATTTTATAATTACCAAACCTTTATCAATCTCCAATTTCAAAATATAAAGAAGGATTATAGTAACTCAGAGTACAACCATTACACAAGTCCAGGGTTTATCTTTCTCATAAAAGTTACATATCACTTTACAACATGAGAAATCTCAATAATAATACATTATAGTTCAAGAAATAAAAGAGATACATCAAAATGCCCAAAGAAGGCATATACTTTTCAAGGCTAAGGCCTTAATTACACACATAAGTAGAATTTCCATCCCAAACATGTAAACCCAGTGGTCGTGATCACAAAAAACATTCAAATAAGCTTTTGTGCTCCATCAATATCTCTCCTAATTCCTAGCTGATTGAAGGCACATCATCATAACCTAAAATGTTTATTATGATAGGAATGAGCTAATGCCTAGTAGATAATACATTTACCAAGGCATATAAACATTTCATATAATTATATGTAACCCAAAATACATTGCTCCAAGCCTTTTATTTAAAACAAAGGCACATGAGTACATATATATATATATATATATATATATATAAGAGCAATTTCTTATCAGTATATTTCAACTTATCAGTATATTTCTTTTTTAATTCTGAATCATCAAGTCGACTAATTAATTCAATAAGAGCAATTTCTTCTTGATTCTGTTTAGTAAGAACATTGATTTGTTTATTTGGTTTGCAACAAACATCATTACATCCTAATTCAATATTATGATTAGAATCTTCACTAGGTGAATGGTAATCAGATGAAGTGCTAGGATTATCAGAAGAGGAATTGCTAACAGCTTGATCTAATTGGAAGATTTCAAATAATTGAATTTTTGATTGATCATCTATTTGGAGTTGATTAACTTTGTCTTTTAATTTTTGTTTCTCTTTACATTTATTAGAATAATGACATTTTTTACCACAATTATAACAGGTAATATCTTTACTAGTTTTAGATTTTGGATGTGATTTAGACTTATAATATTTCTTTTTTGGTTTAGTGTAGAATTTATCATTTGATTTGGAAGGGAAATAATTCTTTTTGTATTTATTAGAATATTTGTAAGATGATTTATGTTTATGTTTGGAATATTTGTGTGATTTCCTACGAGAGGGTGCTACAGGAGGTAATCCATATTGTTCACAGAAATTTCCTAATTCATATTTAGTTTTATGTTTATCTTTATTAGCTTTTTTACTAAGTTTAAGATCAATACACATTTTTAATCCTTCTTTTTGGATAGTGCTAATTATATCACCATAAGTTAAATTATCATATTCAATAACACTAGTAGGTTGATTAAGAACATCTCTAATTTTGCGAGCAAAGAGGCTAGGTAATCCATTAATAAATTTTTCTTTCCAAAATGATTTAGTACAGTCTTCTCTTAACATAACTCTAGAGGTAAAGACATCGAAGCAGTAAGCAGAATGAAGAAAATGGATTACGAAATCAGAAATCAGAAAAAATGATAAACAGAATTGGAATGCACTAATTAACCAAAATCATTTAACCAAAATCATTTAACATAAAACTTTTGTAATTAAAATATAGAAAATAACTTACAATTTACAATCGTTGTAACTGCAAGGATCTTAATCAGGTTACAACAGGAAGGTTGATTTTCACTCAGAGCTCTCAAGGTTTTTCAAAATTGAAAGATGCTGAATGAATACATTTGATTACAATATATAGAAATAAAACTAACTAAGTAGCATGTGATTGGGATGATTGATCGAAGGCAGCTGGCAGCATTGAAGACTGAGCAGAGCTGTCGGTTGCTTTCGGCTGATTGATTGAACAGTTGAGCAACTTTAACAAAAGTTGATTGATGAACAGTAAAAAATGAACAGTAACTTTTACTATTCATGCTTTCGGTGGAACATGTAACGCCCTCAAAATAATACATAATACCCATCATTCAGACATGCAGTAATATAAGAAAATCAATGCCTTTCCATTCATCATAGTAGTTCTTACAACAGTATTACATGTTAACAACAAAAGCAAATGTCCTATGGGCTTACAGCTTTCAAAGTCAACACTTGGTTACACAAAAGAAGAGTACTAACTCTATACAAAATAAGCCCGTGGCTTGATATACATGTAATACAAACAAAATAATCAAAAAAAGAGTCTTCAACTCCCATAACCATCCAAGCTATGTCCTTGGAGGTGGCATGCTACCTGTACCTGAAAAGAATGTCCCATATAGGGTGAGCCAACGCCCAGTAGAGATATGCTAAACACAATATGAGCAGTAACTAAGACATTAGCAATTGATAAATGTTTAACTCCCATAAATCAATTCATAAAACCATTTCCATTACATGACCACTATGTCTATGTTTCATTTTATTTTCCATTTTTTATCCAATTTCCAAATTCATACCTGTGGCTCAGAACCTGGCCACACACTCTAAACGAAATAATAATTCATATTAAACGTTTCCCATTTCGCAATAGATAAGCATACAAGCTGTATCAACACCTCAACAGATAAGCATATGAGTTATATAAACACTTCCATAGATAAGCATATGAGCTATATCAACACTTCCATAGATAAGCATATGAGCTGTATCACCGGAGTCCATCCCCTATCTTCTCCCAAACATTAACCGGTTTAGAGGTCCATCCCCTATCTTCCCCTAAACCGTGGAGTGCATCCCCTATCTCCTTCCACACAACACAATGCATATAAACAATTATCATATACATCATCAAATAATACATAAAGTTAATGTATTCTTTCAACTGTCATATACGATGACACATTCCATTGATTAGTTTTAGTTTGTCTAATCATCATGCATTGTCTACAACAATCACGACTACCCTCCACCGGTAGCCCAAGGCAATTATTTCTAAATAGATAATAAATGCGTTAACAGATAATTTATCCATATTTCCAAAAGTGAGCGATTAATAAGTCCAACTTCACTAATCCATCTCATAAAGAGCCAATTTCATTATATTCAACTCAATTCCATGTTTTCTCAACACTTGTCATTAATTACACTAGTGACCCAAAAATATCCAAACATGGCATTTTCCCCCTGATTCCCAATATTGACTCCAAGAGTCCATATATTACCAACAACATCAATATACTCATTTTGAAACCCAAATACGTATTTATGGTCCAAAATAAACAAAACTCTCTTTTCAAAATTAAACATTTGAAACCCTAGTTTTCAAAACCCAAAACCATCTATACAAAAACTCAACATCTACGTCAAAACCCATAAAAGTGAGTAGGAATCCTGTAGACACCCCATTTTTGACCGGCCTCAAGACTTGGACGTCACCGTTGGAATACTCGGTGATCATCCATGATTGTGTTCGTCTTGAGTTCCCGGAGGTCTCGGTTGTACGCCTTGCCTCAAGATCTCTCGACTCGACTGTTTGGTGTCTGGTTTTGCACCAAACACGTGTGTTTTGCCTTGGAGGGGCAGGGAATGCCTTGTGAGGCATCCCCACACATCACCGGCAATGGCTCGAGGCCACCGGCCAGTGATTTTATGCAATCGGCAATGTATATTGCCGGTCGGCATTCTTTGTTGCCGGTCGGCAGTCCATTTTGTCAAAATGGCAATTTTTAGCAGCCAACTACTGTTCATCTGCTTTTGCAGATATTTTAATACAGCTGGCTTGCATTTTGTTCCCTCCATACACGTGTATGGAGGGATGGCTTCCTTGTGAGCTTCTTGAGTAAGCTTTACAAGATTGGCTTCTCTATAAGAGGAGCCCTTCTCTCTTGGCTTTAGGGTTAGACAAAAAAGGGTTACAAAAAAATAGAGAGGAAGCTCTGGTTCTAGGGTTAGGATTTATATATATTCTATCTCTATATCTCTCTCTCATTTTGCCTTTGTGTGTGTATAAGTGTGTTTGTGTCTTATTATTGCACACAAACACATAGTGCTACACCTTTTCTTGGTTCCTTGAAGGACCAGAGGTTGTTCTTGTTGTTCTTGGGTGGTTTTGAGCTTGAAGAACCAGCTGGTCCACCATTTTTGAAGAGAGTCTTCAAGGGTAAGAAGCTTGCTCCCTTTTACCCCTTTCTTGCATTGTATTTTTTCCTACCTTACAACTGTTTTTGTGTTTAGTGCATAACATAAAAAAGTTATGTTTTTAGGCCCTCTAAATAGTTTGTTGAGAGTGTTTTGTGGTTTGGAGGTGTTTGACCCCTCTTAGGCCTTGAAAGGCCCCATTTTGTGCTATTTTGAGTGAGCTCCGGGACTTTGGTGTTTGGGCCTCCTCACCACTGAAATCTTAAGGGATTTCAGTGGTGAGGATGGTGCTTTGAAGTCCCAAGAGGGAGAGGGTCACCCCCTCTCCTTGTTGTCCTTGAAAAAGACCATTTTTGCCTCTTGGGGGAGCACCTAGCTTAGGCTCATTTTGACCATGCCTTGGCTATCATTTATGCTTATTTTTCCATGAAATAGCATTGTTTTAAATTGTTTTGGTACACCATGCTTGCTTAGCATACATGCCTTGTAATGCCACTTTGTTGCCTTAACATGTATTAGATTGTAAATCATTGTTCTAGCATGTTTTAGGCTTGGCTTTGTGAAGCTTTTGTGTTTATTTTGCCATGTTTGAGGTCTGTCCTTGGTCATTTTGGTCAGCCATGACATGCATTATATACCCCCTTTGCATTTTTGGTTTGTTGGTCTTAAGTGTGTGAGTGTGTAGCATGCATTACTTGCTTTATTTCAGTGGCTTGGCACCATTTGTAGCATCATTTTAGTCCCTTTGACATGCTTGTATGCTTGCCTTGGACACCTCTTTAATGCTTTGAAAGCTTGTGTAGTATGCTCCATGTTTTGGCCATTGTGCATGCTTTTGAATTCAAGTCATTTAGATGCCATCTAAGTGGTCTTTTGGGCTTTGTTTTATGTGCTAAAACTCTGTTTTTGGTCATTAAATTCATGCCATGTTTGGTCTTGCTAAGTGTGGTCCAATCCCCCTTTAGCTTGCCTTGAATCTTGGACCGTTGTGGCATGCTTAGCCTATCTTGTTTGCTTGGTTTAGCACCATATTCTTGCATGATTTTCAGAGCTTAATGCATGTCATTTGTCCATGTTATGCCTCTTTCAAGTGTGCTTGAGAGTTGCCCTTTTGTGCTTGAGTGTTAGCCCTTTAACATGTACATGTGTGTATGTGTGTTTAGTCCTCATTTCATAGCACTTATGGCCACTGTTTTGGGCCTAATTAGAGCTGCCTAAATCATGCTTAAGTCCATCCTTTGCTTGCTTGCATGCTTAGCTTGCATGTTTGTTTGCATGCTTGCATGTACATCTTGCATTCCCATGTTGCATCCTTAGCTTGCGTGCCTAGGTTGCATTGCATCTAGCATGCATGTCTTGTTCCTTGATCTAGTGATAGGAATTGGGCTTTGGTTTGTTGGTTTGCATTGCATTTGACATCAAAATGTGCACACTTGGTCTCTTGGGCCATCACGCATGGAAATGCGCGATTGATGTTCTGAGAACCAAGGAGCATGTCCCTTTGACTCACTCACATGATAAGGGACATGATTGGTGCATATATGGCTTGAATTGCATTGCCATGCCAAGTTCTGTCCTCTGCTGCTATCAAACAGGTTCTGCAGGAACTTCTTGCCGATCGACTGCATAGAGTGCCGACCGGCAATAAATCGGTGGCCGATGGATTCATTGTGTGCCGATGGACACCAAATCACAGCCGGTGATGATTCCCTCCAGCCGGTGGCACTCCTCAACATCCAGTAAGCACATCCTGAGACTTTGGCAGTCTTCAGAGGAGTATAGCAGGGAAAACAGAGGCAGCTTGCGCATGGCAGTGTACTTCCGAGCAGGACCGAACATGCATTGCATTGGGCTCTCTTCCCGAGGCGATTTATCTGTTTTCCCTAGATTAGTTAATTTGCTTAGATGATTAGATGGCCTGTAATATTTAATTAGCTTGTAGGTTAATTATCTGTAATATTTATTTGGTCCCTCCGGGCGAGCGCGAATCTGTAATAAGTGTGGGTGCGTGTGTGTGCATGTCTTCCAATCCCCACTTCTTTCTTCCCCTTTATTTACCTGCTTATGAAGGTAGATTAGGGCATGTTTAAATTAGCATACCTTATGCTATGCATGCGTGCATCCATACATTTGTCTTGCATACACCGGGCTCGGTACATCATGCTAACTGCATTTGTACTTCAATTCCAAATTGAATACGTGCATCAATTGATTGCATTTCACATGCCATGTTTAGGTTAGCCGAGCCTACTCTAATTGCATCCTGTATGTGTTGCATTAGTCAATTCGACATGAACTAGGACCATGCATATTGGCTAACTAGTTTATTGTTTTGGCACGGAGTACGATGTAAGTATTTTCATGCTTTAGCATATTGCATGCTTGTGAATGCTATCATGACAGCATGCTTACCATGTGGCTAGATGCTCATGTGATAAACTGTTTGAATGCTTGTGGGTGAAGGTTGGATTGTCTGAGTTGGAAAAGCTCGTTGAAATCCGTATTTTAGCCTACTTGCGAGTCGCAAATTCCAAAGTGTTTTTCAAGACAAACGGATATACAATGCTTATTTCCAAATTAGGCAATCTAGTCTATACTTGTTTGCTGTGCGCATAACATAGTAATTCTAGGCTAATAACTGGAATAAGGACACATAACGTTTTCAAAAACAGATATCATGGTTAGTAGAGGTCGATCTTCGGATCGGGCGAGAGGGGGTGCTCACAGCTGACCTTCCCCAATCGTACCCTAGCTCCCGAGCCGAGGCAACTTTGGTGATGACGGACGCGTGGCCTTTGGCACCGAGTCAGGGTTTCCTAAATTCCCCCTTAAAATATATTTAGGTGGCGACTCTGTATCTGGCAAAGCAGTCCATGTTTGGCACTTCTTTTCAAAAATCTGTTTCTCAAAACGATTTGCCGGATTTGGACTCTTTGGTTCAGATTAAGAACTATGACACAAGTCGAGTCCGAACTGTAGCGCGAGGTCCCTCGCGGACGTGTTACAAATCCCTACCTCAAATTCGGAGCCCAAGGGAAGGAGATGAAAAAAACCAAAATGCTCCAAACTCCAAGATCCACGGATCAAAACGAAGCCCTCGACGATCAACACAACTTTTACAAAGGCTAAAGGAAAGGGAAGCACTCTAACTAGATCAAACCCTAGAGAGAAGGGAGTTTCTAGAGAGAGAGGCTCTCAAAATCGATTTTGGGAAAGTAAGAGAGAGAGAGAGTGAATGTAAAAAGTGATTCAAAAATGCTTAACTGCCTTCTGATATACGACATTCCCGCTCGAGCGTAGAACAGGACGCTCGATCACATCTAAAAATTTACACACGCTCGAGCGCAAGAAGGCCCGCTTGAGCGCAAAGACACAAGAATAAAGTACATCCGCTCGAGCTCGAAAACCAGTCCGCTCGAGCGTAGATTCCCCCCTCCCAGAACTCACACAAAAAATGTACTACCCGCTCGAGCTCCAACAAGCCCGCTCGAGCGCAGCCCGCTCGAGCGCAGGAAATCCGCTCGAGCGTAGAAATCACACATGCAGAAGTTTTGCAGAGCACCAAGAATACTGGGAGTGTGCAATCTCCGCTCGAGCGCTAGACGACCCACTCGAGCGGAACGACCAAAAACCTGACAACAAGATTTTAGACCAAGGCTCAACCCACCTGCTCGAAACATGCCAACACATCCTAAAGCTCAAACAAATGGAATCAAAGGATGACAATAAGATAGATACAACTACCAACTCCACGGAATTAAAGTCCGGAATACAACAGATATCAAAATGGAAAATCGGGATTGCTATAGAACATGTGGTTAAAGGAATCAATATAAATACAAATTGGCAGCTTTTCTCAAAAGAGTATTGATTGAAGCTAATTTGTATATATAGAATCCTATGTTGATTAGGCAAATGGATCTTGAGCATCTTGAAACTCTGGACCCAAAAATTGATTGGTTGATTCTGCAGAAGAATGTGAACTTTCTGAACCTTCTTCTGAACTGTCTGAACTGGAAGTTGATTGGGCTTCAGCTTGATCCACAAGTTTGTGGGCTAACTGGAGCAATTCATCTCTAGATGACTTGGGCTTATTCTTGGATTTGACTTTGGGCTGAGCAGGAGGTGAAATGAGCTTAACCTTAGACTTGGACTTTGATTTGGGCTTTGATTGGGCCGGCTGAGCAGCTACAGCTTTGGACTTAGATTTATCAGTGGGCTTTGCAGATTTAGCTTTTGATTTGGGCTTGGAACCACTAGATGAGGGGCTTCCAAGATTAACTGGAGGAAGGCTTGGGCTTCCTTGATTGATTGCAGTAGTTGGGATCTGCTGGGCTTTAACCATGGCAGGAGTAGGAGCAAGTTGATCAGATGGGAATTCAGCTTGGACAATTTCCACAATGTGAGACACTGTGCACTTATCCCACCATTTAATAGAATGTTGACGGATAATTATGTTATCAGAAATTCCATAATGCCATTTAAATATCCAAGGGATTTTATACTTAGATATAAAAATTAACAATAATGGAAATGTTCTTTGATGGGGAGTAAATGGGAAAACAGTAGCAAAATAGTTGATTTGTTCAATCAGAATATCAGGGAAGATATCTGAAATGGCGCCATAATGAGACCACCATCTCAGAAACCAAGAAGGTAATTCTGATTTGAATTTTTGATCAAATTGAATAAACCAGGAGTGACTGAAGGTTTCATTTTGGTACAAGAAAACTTTGAACCAAGCATCAATGTAATCATGGTAATTGTATGGAATAGAATGACCAGGTAATTCCCGAAGCTGAAAAGGAGGACCCCATTCAGCTAAGGAAACAATGTTGTGAATATAAATAGAATGATATAGAACCTTGCTGGCATAGGTTCGATCATAAATGGGTTTAATCAAAACTGATTGGTGATGGATCAGGATATCTTTGTAGTAGGTAAGTGATTTATCTGGATGTGAAAGAATAAAATGGCATCCAGATCCAAAATAGGATTTAGCAAGATCATGAATGGTTTGACTCTTCGGGTGACTAGGCTCTTTGAAAAAAAGATTAGTGGTGGTTGTTTTGACATAATCAGAACGGGCAGATCTGATTGGGTTAGCAGGAAATAGAGTAATTGAAACTGCTTGGCTAGAGGAAGCAAAAGGATCAGTAGCCAAAGAAAAAGAGTAATTAGGTCTAGGTATGTTACCAACAACTTGGAAAGGTTAATCATTTCAATAGGGTTATATTGGGTCATGAATTCTAAAGAAGGAGGTTGATTATCGACCAAAGGTACCAAAGCCTTCGAAGGAGGCCTTGGGCGTGACATCTGTAGATTTGAAATAGTGATTAGCAAAGATGGATTAACAACCAGAAAGAAGATCTAAATAGTTCTGGTAATAACCTAAACAGTTGATGTAATCAACAAGTAAATTGTGACAAGCTTGAATTTGATAGTAATTGATGTATTGGGCTCTTTTAGTAGTTTTTTTGGCAGATTTAAGGCGGTGAATACGATGGGATAATTGGGTGATCAGGGTGTTGTAATGGGTAATTTGGGATTTAAGATAGGAAATATGTGGAGTAGCACTCATCCTTTACCCCCCTGTAAAAATTCCCGGGTAAGAAAATCAGGAAGGGAATTTTGACAACCAGATAAATATTCAATATCAAAATCAAAAATACTTAAAATAGATTGCCATCGAGCAATATAGCGATCCCGGTTGTCCCTTTACTGTTCTGTTGTATTACGGACTCGGTTCCGTGGAGTTGGTAGTTGTATCTATCTTGTTGTCGTTCTTTAATTCCATTTGTTTGAGTTTTAGGATGTGTTGGGCATGTTTCTAACAGGTGGGTTGAACCTTGGTCTGAAATCTTGTTGCCAGGTTTTTGGTTGTTCCACTCGAGCGGAGATTGCACACTCCTAGTATTTCGTGTCCCTACAAAACTTCTGCAGGTGTGATTTTTACGCTCGAGCGGGTTTCTTTATGCTCGAGCGGTAGCGCTCGAGCGGGTACTCTGGCACTCGAGCGGGTAGTACTTTTTGGTGTAAGTTCTGGGAGGGGGAAATCTACGCTCGAGCAGACTGGTTTTTGTGCTCGAGCAGATGTACTTTATTCTTGTGTCTTGGCGCTCAAGCGGGCCTTCTTGAGCTCGAGCGTACCTAGTTTTTTGTTCTTGACGCTTGAGCGTTGTGTTCTCTGCTCGAGCGGGAATGTCGTATATCAGTTGGCAGTTGGGCATTTTAAAATCACTATTTACATTCTCTCTCTCTCTCTCTTACTTTCTAAAAAGATATTTTGAGAGCTCCTCTCTCTAGAAACTCCCTTCTCTCTAGGGTTTGATCTAGTTAGAGTGTCTCACTATCCTCCAGCCTTTGTAAAAAGTGTGTATATCGTCGAGGGCTCCATTTTGATCCGTAGATCTTTGAGTTTGGAGCATTTTGGTTTTCTTCAACTTCCTCGTTTGAGCTCTAACTTCGAGGTATGGAGATCCTACTCCTTCTCATGAGTTTTGTCTTTGAATTTTAGTATTTTGATGAGTTGGGGGTTATTGGGTAATTTTGAGAAAGTTTGGGCCCTTGTGTAATTTTACAAAAGTTGGGGTTTTGTTTATATAAACTTATATGCATGTTTGGCATAGAGAAATGAGATCAATATTGGTTTATTGATGAAAATTGGAACCTTAGGGTTGTGATGTTAATTAGGGGAAATGCTCTAATTACATTGATAAATTAATTGGTATAGTTAATTTGAAGAAAAGAAGAATTAAATTGAGAATGTTGGAATTGGATGTGTATGGGATTAAAGGGTATAGTTTGATTCGTTCATCGCTCACCTAGTTGAAATGTTGATTATATATCCATTTGGTACATTTATTTTCAGTATAGAAATAACTGCTTTGAGCTATCGGTGGAGGATAGTCTTGATTGTTGTAGACACTGCATGATGATTAGGCAAACTAAAACTAATCGATTGAGTATGCTATTGAATATAGCAACTGGAATAATACATTAATTCTATGTATTGATTGATTGTATATGATCTATGTTTATATACATGTGTTGTGTGGGAGGAGATGGGGGATGTACCCCACGGTTTAGGGGAAGATAGGGGATGGACCTCTAAACCGGATTTTGTGTGACATTGATACAACACTACAATGTGTATCAAGTGTTGATTATGGAAGTGTTTGAATTGATTTGATATAGCACTAAAATGTATATCGCTATCAATTGTAAAGTATAGAAGTGATTCTATGTTATGTTGATACAGCACCGAAATGTGTATCTTTCGCAAAGTGTGGGAATGGTTTATGTGTTATTAATACAGCATTAAAATGTGTATCCCTCATCAATTTTGAAAGTGTTTTAAAGATGAGTCTAAATCTCATTAAGTTATTTGGCTAGGTGTTGAGCCTTGTTTTCAAACTCAAAGTTGGAAAAGACATGGGAAATGAAATGTAACATGGACTTAATGTCATGAAATCGAAATGTGATATATGTGGATGTATCTGTGTTGACCATCTATCAACTGCTAATCTTTTAGTCATTGTTCATGGCTGGTTTAGTGTATTTCTACTAGGCTATGGCTCACCCTTTATGGGACATCATTTTCAGGTACAGGTAGCATGCTACCTCCAAGGACTTAGCTTGGGAGGCTAGAGGCAGACAAACTGCTTGTTATTTGCTTTCTTTTGACGTATTACATGTAAATTCAAGCCAAGGGCTTAATATGTATTGAGTTAGCACTCTTCTTTTTGTAACCAAGTGTTAACTTGGAAAGCTGTAAGCCCGTAGGACATTTGCTTTTGTTATTAACATGTAATACTTTTGTAAGAACTATTCAGATTAATGGAAAGATGGTTGGTTTCTTTGTCTTAATGCATGTCTAAGTTGATGGATTTTAATGTTATTATTTTGAGGGCGTTACAAGCAAAAATTTGCTTACTAGCAATATTTTTAACATCTTTTTCTAAAACATATTTAGCAGATTTGCAATCAGCACGAAATAAAAACTTTTGATTTAAAAAATCATCTTGAAATTTAGTAATACATAAAACAGTAGATAAAATCTCTTTTTTAATAGTACTATAATTTAATTGTGCTTTATTCCAGACACTAGAATGATAGCAAACAATTTGTTCAGATGATTGAGGAGTGACTTTCTGAAGAAGAATGCCACCATAACCAATATTAGAAGCATCAGTTTGAATAATTTTGAATGAATTCTCAGTAGGAATACCAAGACGTGGAAGAGACTTAACATATTGTTTGACTTGTTTAACAATAGCAGTATGAACAGAAGACCAAGGAGGAGGATTATCCTTTAACCTATCAAACAGAGGTTGACAGACTTTCCTAAGATCTTTATAGAATTCAGTAATGTAATTGAGAGAACCTAAAAACCTTTGTAATTGGGTTTTATCAAGAATTTCATCAGGAAACTTAGACGCAAATTCAATAGAGCGACTAATGGGTAGAATTGTATTGTGATGAATATCATAACCTAAAAATCTAACTTTAGTATGAAATAATTTAATTTTAGGAGCAGAGATAACAAGACCATGACTTTTAATAGTGTAAAAGAATGCAGTTAAATGTTTCCAATGTTCATTAATTGATTTTGAGAAAATCAGTATGTCATGAATGTAAACAATAGAAAAATGACTAAATGAATTAAATATATCATTCATTATATTTTGAAATTCACTAGGGGCATTTTTTAAGCCAAATGGCATGACATTCCATTTATAGTGACCAAAGGGTGTAGTAAATGCAGTCTTATATCTATCATCAGGATGAATTTGAATTTGCCAAAAATCACTTTTTAAATCAAATTTACTAAAAATAACAGCTCGACTAAGTCTTTTAATCAAATCTTTCTTATTAGGAATAGGATATCGAATCCATTCAAGAACAGCATTTAATGGTTTATAATTAATAACTAATCGAGGGACACCTCGTTCTAGTTCAGCATTTTTGTTAACATAAAAAGCAGGACAAGGCCATGGTGATTTACTTGGACTAATAATTCTATTTTTTAACAATTCATTAATTTCTTTTTTTTACACATTTCAAATAATTCATGATTCATTTGAATAGGGCGAGATTTAGTAGGAATATTTCTTTCATTAAAGTCTTTAATATATGGCAAGGTGACAACATGCATTTTCCTATGCCAGAATGCAGTAGGTAAAGTAGAGCAAACAGTTGATTCTAATTTTAATTTAAAATCATTAATTTCAGAAATAATAACATGATCAGTTAATTGTTGATCAATTCTTTTATAATTAATTTCTTCTTTAAGAAAATTTAATTGTCTAGTTAATCTATTAATTGTATGCGAAATAGAGCAATCTTTTAATTGATTTAATTCTAACATTTCAGGTGGAGATAAAAATTTAAATGTAACAGGTTGTCCTAAAACATGAGTAGTTATTCCTTCACTAGATGTAGTAAATGGATATAATAAATAAATAAATGGTGTACCTAAAATGATTTTATTAGTCATATTTTTTACTAAAACAAATGAGGTTTTAGAACAAACATTATTTCTTTTTAAAATAGAATGATACAGAACCTGATGGTATTGATTAGGTATTGAGGGCAAAGTAGTTGACCTAGAACTGACTGATGGGTTACTTCTAAATAATCGATTCATTTTTCTTTTAATTAAACTGTTTTACAGGAATCTTAATACATTGTTTAAATTTATCATGTTTTCACATACCCTGTGTTCATACATACCCTATTCGGAAGACCCTTAAAATCCAACCTGCCTAGCCAAAGGACTTACCAAGGATTGGGACGAAAGTGGGTGACTAGTAGCAAGGTGGATGTCACGTCCCAAACTCGCCCCTAAAAGTTTGGGCATGATCACTTCAGAAACGGACATAAAATTCGGTATACATACATATGGGGCCTGAACGGAAGCATTAAATATTATAAAATAACATGGAATAAAAAGGAACCACATCCATTGAGCGACCACTATCATGCCAAGATCACAAACAGTGAATCAGATGATAAATATTTACATACACATATACAACCCCGCCTCTTGTTTGGGCATATAACAAAAACATTGGAAACTTCAACATATTATAGACAATCAGAGTACAAGCCAAAACTCAGCAAACTTCACAAAAACGGGTACACACACAGACATTGACAAAGGAAGACGAGCATCGAGGGTTATAGTTGACCTCCAGATTTATGACCTACAGAATCAGACAAAATATAGAGTGAGACAATCTCAGTGAATAATAGTATTTTAATAACTCAATGTTCAACTTGAATTATAATGCAGAGCAATACTTATACAATGTAAAAGACAGGTAGTTAATCTGATTCTGTACTAATATTCAGAACGGCCTCATCGGTTCACAGCGTCACAGATTGGCCCTTGGCCTGGTGGGTTCACACATTCACAATTTGGCCCTCGGCTTCATAGATTCATAGCTTCCCTTAAACAGAACAGCATTAAGCCCTTAAACAGAACGACATTAAGCCCTTATCAGAATGGCATTAAGCCCTTATCAGAATGGCATTAAGCCCTTATACATGCGTATATCAACTCAAGAGGTGGCTCGCACGGATTCTAGAGGTGACTCGCATGGCAGCACTTAGTTCCGTGCAGCACTTTGTTTCATATTAACAGTTCATACAGAATGGCCATAGGCCTCACAGATGTCACAAAACGGCCATAGGCCTCACAGATGGCTTTAAGCCTAGTTTAGAGATGTATGGATTTAAGAGGTGGCTCGTACGGATTCTAGAGGTGGCTTGCATTGTAGCATTTAGTTCCGTACAACACTGTGTTCCATACCGGAAATCATCAGGCCTTAAAGACTGATCCATCCATATCATGTCATAGCATAGCATAGCATAGCATAGCATAACCAGAACAGATAAATAGAAGTGAATTCATTCATATTCTTAATTATGCTTAAATCATAAACAGAAACCAGAGTTCATGCTTGATTATACATGGTACATCCAATAGCGCTAACAATTCAATATAGAGCATACTTGTTAGTTCCATAACGGAACCTCCGGTACTGGAAACTTGTAACATACTTGAACCACGGTATTATTACCCCCGGGTAAGGGCCTTGTGCTAAGGATGCCATAATTACTTTTATTTATACAGACAATCATTCATTAATTCAAAACGTAACATATCAGAAAATAGAGCATTTCTTATCATATCATGTCATTACAGTACGCTTAACAAAGACAGAACAATTCACATTCTAACGTGGGTTACATAATGATGTTAAACCTTTGCATTCATTTCGTAGATTCTAAACGATCTCGGGTCCATACGTAACACAACAGAATAATCTTGGATTCACACAGATACATTGTTCAAGGATGAACATAAGTTCCATTTATTCTTTAAGGGGAAGTAACGTAGTATGCTGATGAATAACAGAGAGTTAATATTCGTTATTGACAGAACAAAAGGATTCCAAAGTTATACCAATGTACTCAAATCTTTCAACGTTCATATAAGTTCACATTGATTTCCAATCGTCATAAACGTTCGTGTAACACTTACGAAGAACGGAGCGTTAGTGACAATAATTATCAACGGTAAATAAAATGTACGTATCCATACTACTACTCACAGTGCGTTGATGGCGCAACAGCTCCTTCCGGTATGTGACCTATGCACACATATAACCCACAATTTAGTCTAATTCCTTTTCAGACTCACATTTGATTCGATAACTTCTAGTAAATTAATAAGCATTTTAAAAGCTTCAACTACTCATTTTAACCATCCCAGAGGGTCAAACAGATAAAACAGAGCAGATAGAATTTCACAGCATGGGCCGTACGTGCGGCTGTGAGCCCCGCACGTGCGGCAAAGGTTCCCACACGTGCGGCAGTGATGCTCCGCACGTGCCTTTTTAGCGGTAGCCAAACCCCAAAATTGCCCATTTCCCGCACGTGCGGCCATGACTCCCGCACATGCGGCAATTCTGTATAACTTCAGTCCGAAATTGTAAGCAAAGGTCCAATTTTTGGTGAATTTTTACAAGCCTTCAAATAGATCAAAAATCATGTAAATAAACATTACCAACATACATCAATCTAAACATAAATAGATCTTTAGTCCCTTATTTTCACAACACACTTCAATTTACATATGTGACCAATTCCTTACAATTCAATTCAATTTATAAGTCTCCAAACACACATACACACATATGACCCTCCAACATTTAGATGAGTTAAAAGATGCTTGGTAAGGAAATGAGATATAATTCCTTTCTACAAAGCTTAATTCAACTTCTAAACAAGCAAATAATGAGAACAATTCTCTAATTTAGTGAGCACCACACACAAAGTTCAATCATCATCCTAATTCTCACAATTCAAAGGGAATTCTCACACAAATTCAAGGAAGAGCTCATGCAAAGTAGTTCTTACATACCTTGAGCTTAAATTTCTCTAATTCCTCTCAGTCTCAATCTTCTTGCTTGAAGAAACCGTCCTCTTGATCCTTTCTCTTCAACTCTCTACTTCTCTAATTCTCTCACCCGGGAGATATTTTGAGGAATGGTTTTTTGTTTTTGTCAAATTGCTAAGGAGTATAGATATATATATATATATATATATATATCTAAAGGTGAGTAAGGACGAAATTTAATCAGTTTAAGCATTCCTAATTGAAATTTCACAGAAAATTATAATATGACCTAAAAATCATGCTAATCTTAAATGTAAAATCAATTTCAGATAATTAAGCCTCTAAGGCTCTCAATTTATGATTCAAACATTCCAATTGTGACAGATACTTTTCTTATTAAACAGATATGCAGCCATAATCATAGGATTCACTTAATTAACCTTAATTTCTCAAAAAATTTCTCAGTAAATATTTGAAAGCACAGAATAAGGGACCGAAAATATTTTAGAATCACATACAAGGGTCGGGTTATTACACTCCCCCCCCCCCCTTAAATAAGTTTGGTCTCTCAAACTTGTTTTACCATGTAACAGATTAGAAATCCCAGTCTCACATCATTCTCCAATTCTGTTATACATGCTTACGTAATTCCTCAGTTCGAATAATTCACAGGTTACCGATATTACTTAATTCCTCAGTTACTCGAAAGTTCTTAACATAACAAGCATCTCATAGCTTTATCTAACTAGCCGTTTCAATTTCTATTTCAGTCATGAAGAAATAAAAGTAACAACCCTGTACATTATTTCACAAAATTATTTGGTGACTAAGATAAGACTACAAGAGTCCATGGCAGGACATTCAAGGCACAAAATCCGCAATAGGCAGAATTTATGATCGCAATACTTTCCCGTCAATACGCTTCATAGAAGAAATTCTCAAGTACAGAAACTTACCATTTCTCAAGTACAGAAATATAACAAATATCGTTTCCTTAAGCACATAATTCATATAATCCATAGCATACGTTGATTTCAATCACAATAATAAAAACTGTTCTTTCCGGTGTTCATAACTAGATCGACCTAGTAGTAATGGTTTATATACAAATCCCATTACTTAGTAAATCACATAGTACAAGTCACTTAGAGATGAGTTATTAAGTAAAGTTATATATCGGTTTCAAAAGAAGTAAATTCAACTCATATTATGCATAATGAAATCGGATATCAGAGCCCACCAATAAGGTTCTGCCTCTTTAACAAGGTGTACTTCGTTCCAACAGTCACAAATAAATCGTTTACGTACGTAGCTACTAGTTTCACAATCAAAATCATGTATACTAATTCTTGACAAGGTCAGAACGATGGGAAAAAGAATCCCAAGCATACAGTTTTGTAAAGTCATGCAGACATACCATTGTAGACACTTGGTCATGCCGTCGTAAGTTCACATCTGAACAGTACTTGCAACTATAACAACCATTATTTTGAGCAAAGAGAGCCACTCAGAAACGAAGCCAGAAATCAAATTCAAAATCATGCTTGACTATTCAGTCATAACCGTAAGGTATAACAGCTTCCTTTAATAAGCATTTCTTCTTGTTACAGCACAAATTAATTTGGCCTCTTTCTAGTTATTTCAGTATTTCACTATTCAGATAATTCTTTCTTTTTGTACTGTGAGACATGAGGTCAACCATACGGTTTCGTATTCATAACTTATAATTACAGGGGGTCGGCAAACAGCCATACAGAACTTATAGACCAGTCGTCTGGTTCAGTCAATTAACATAAATAGAGTATCTAGTTACTCTCCATACATAGGTCCTACTAGGTCCATTCATAAGGTCATAGATTTCCTTAAGTATATAGCAATCACAATAGTCCCACCCATTCAGTTTCCATAATGTCAAACAAAATAAACAAGGACATAACAAAAAAAAAATAATAATAATAATAATTTAGCTAACTAATTTCCACGTAATGAATATCGCTCGAATCCATGTAAGCCGGCAATAAGAGGTAAATGCCCAGTGCACACCTTAATCAAACATTAATATAGCATATTCCCATTTCCATTTGTTTCTATCAGAGTTTACAATGTCATATAAATAGGGATTAATTTATCCACCATTCGCATATCTACACAGAAATTATCACAGAACGATTTCTCAATCTTAAGTCACTCATACACTTAGGCCGGGTTTTTGTTCTTGCGGTAAATTGTCAGATTACCAACCATTTAGTTTAGTCTCAAAGTATTCAATAACTACCTATCTTTTTACGGGTGTCTTATGAGCAAACACGTAGTATAGGTGGGGTTCTTCATGCCATTCAACCATTTCTTGCAAGAAATTCTTATTACAGATTACAGACTACAGACTATACATAAACCAAACAGGGTATAGATTACAGATGACAGAGTACTAATTACAAATTTCAAATTTCAGATTTCAGGTTTTCATAACAAATTACACAATTCTAAGAAGGATCATTATATGCATAACTTCTTCTTACAGCCAATCGTACTCAACACAATTTCAGTTAGCACACAAACACTTCTTATCAAAATACTCAGATGCAGTAATTTCTCAAAATCACAGATCTAAACATTGTTATGACAAAAAAAAGAAGATGTCATTTCCTTTAGTTTTAGAAATATTCCATACTTAAATTTAGTCATTTCATTTAAACAGATGATAAGTAACTTTCAATCCAAAAATGACAACCGATAACATATGTCTTACCTAATCATTGGCATATAGATTGTCTTACCGATCAGCTCGAACCTTCACCACGCTTCCACAGTGCAACACGGTTAACTTAACCCCATCTACATGTCTTGCATTGTTCACCAATCTACGTAAGATAAACAGAGGTAATACTTTCCATAATTATTCATTACTTCAAATTTTTCACAATTCCTTTTTACATATGTTGTACAATTTTCCTTCTCTTTTTTATCTAGCCAGGCGGAGGTAGAATCTTCCGGACCTTCCATCTTTATGCTTACCATGTTTTGCATAGCAATCAATCATAATATATACAAGGAATGTACAACAGACATAAATAGTAACCATTGCGGTTAACAATATCACATGTACCATTATCGTTGCCATCAACCTTTCCTTATGTATTCAGAATATTATGCATGGTGCCTAAGTCTTTTCTAGACATCCTAAGGCTCAATGGATTCATGTGTGAGACAGCAACTCGTGCTCTGATACCACTTGGCACGTCCCAAACTCGCCCCTAAAAGTTTGGGCATGATCACTTCAGAAACAGACATAAAATTCGGTATACATACATATGGGGCCTGAATGAAAGCATTAAATATTATAAAATAACATGGAATAAAAAGAAACTACATCCATGGAGCGACCACTATCATGCCAGGATCACAAACAGTGAATCAAATGATAGATATTTACATACACATATACAACCCCACCCCTTGTTTGGGCGTATAACAAAAACATTGGAAACTTCAACATATTATAGACAATTAGAGTACAAGCCAAAACTCAGCAAACTTCACAAAAATGGGTACACACACAAACGTTGACAAAGGAAGACGAGTATCGAGGGTTATGGCTGACCTCCAGATTTATGACCTACAGAATCAAACAAAATACAGAGTGAGACAATCTCAGTGAATAATAGTATTTTAATAACTCAATGTTCAACTTGAATTATAATGCAGAGCAATACGTATACAATGTAAAAGACAGGTAGTTAATCTGATTCTGTACTAACATTCAGAATGGCCTCATCGGTTCACAACGTCACAGATTGGCCCTTGGCCTGGTGGGTTCACACATTCACAATTTGGCCCTCGGCCTCATAGATTCATAGCTTCCCTTAAACAGAACGGCATTAAGCCCTTAAACAGAACGACATTAAGCCCTTATTAGAATGGCATTAAGCCCTTATACATGCGTATATGAACTCAAGAGGTGGCTCGCACGGATTCTAGAGGTGACTCGCATGGCAGCACTTAGTTTCGTGCATCACTTTGCTTCATATTAACAGTTCATACAGAATGGCCATAAGCCTCATAGATGTCACAAAACGGCCATAGGCCTCACAGATGGCTTTAAGCCCAGTTCAGAGATGTATGGACTTAAGAGGTGGCTCGCACGGATTCTAGAGGTGGCTCGCATTGCAACACTTAGTTCGGCAGAACACTTTGTTCCATACCGGAAATCATCAGGCCTTAAAGACCGATCCATCCATATCATGTCATAGCATAGCATAGCATAACCGGAACAGATAAACAGAAGTGAATTCATTCATATTCTTAATTATGCTTAAATCATAAACAGAAACCAGAGTTCATGCTTGATTATACATGGTACATCCAATAGCGCTAACAAATCAATATAGAGCATACTTGTTAGTTCCATAACAGAACCTCCGGTACCGGAAACTTGTAACATACTTGAACCACGGTATTATTACCCCCGGGTAAGGGCCTTGTGCTAAGGATGCCATAAATACTTTTATCTATACAGACAATCATTCATTAATTCAAAACGTAACATATCAGAAAATAGAGCATTTCTTATCATATCATGTCATTACAGTACGCTTAACAAAGACAAAACAATTCACATTCTAACGTGGGTTACATAATGATGTTAAATCTTTGCATTCATTTCGTAGATTCTAAACGATCTCGGGTCCATACGTAACACAACAGAATAATCTTGGATTCACAAAGATACATTGTTCAAGGATGAATATAAGTTCCATTTATTGTTTAAGGAGAAGTAACGTAGTATGCTGATGAATAACAGAGAGTTAATATTCGTTATTGACAGAACAAAAGGATTCCAAAGTTATACCAATGTACGCAAATCTTTCAACGTTCATATAAGTTCACATTGATTTCTAATCATCATAAACGTTCGTGTAACACTTACGAAGAACGGAGCATTAGTGACAATAATTATCAACGGTAAATAAAATGTACGTATCCATACTACTACTCACAGTGCGTTGATGGCGCAACAGCTCCTTCCGATATGTGACCTATGCACACATATGACCCATAATTTAGTCTAATTCCTTTTCAGACTCACATTTGATTCGATAACTTCTAGTAAATTAATAAGCATTTTAAAAGCTTTAACTACTCATTTTAACCATCCTAGAGGGTCAAACAGATAAAACGGAGCAGACAGAATTTCACAGCATGGGCTGTACGTGCGGCTGTGAGCCCCGCACGTGCGGCAAAGGTTCCCGCACGTGCGGCCGTGATGCTCCGCACGTGCCTTTTTAGCAGTAGCCAAACCCAAAAATTGCCCATTTCCCGTACGTGCGGCCATGACTCCCCCACGTGCGGCAGTTGGTCCCGCACGTGCGGCCATGACTTCCGCATGTGCGGCGATTCTGTATAACTTCAGTCCGAAATTGTAAGCAAAGGTCTAATTTTTGGTGAATTTTTACAAGGCTTCAAATAGATGAAAAATCATGTAAATTAACATTACCAACATACATCAATCTAAACATAAATAGATCTTTAGTCCCTTATTTTCATAACACACTTTTTTTTTTGGGTAAGTTCACAACACACTTCAATTTACATATGTGACCAATTCCTTACAATTCAATTCAATTTAATTTATAAGTCTCCAAACACACATACACACATATGACCCTCCAACATTTAGATGAGTTAAAAGATGCTTGGTAAGGAAATGAGATATAATTCCTTGCTACAAAGCTTAATTCAACTTCTAAACAAGCAAATAGTGAGGACAATTCTCTAATTTAGTGAGCACCACACACAAAGTTCAATCATCATCCTAATTCTCACAATTCAAAGGGAATTCTCACACAAATTCAAGGAAGAGCTCATGCAAAGTAGTTCTTACATACCTTGAGCTTAAATTTCTCTAATTCCTCTCAGTCTCAATCTTCTTACTTGAAGAAACCTTCCTCTTGATCCTTTCTCTTCAACTCTCTACTTCTCTCACCCAGGAGATATTTTGAGGAATGGTTTTTGGTTTTTGTCAAATGGCTAAGGAGTATGGATATATATATATATATATATATGTATATCTAAAGGTGAGTAAGGACGAAATTTAATCATTTTAAGCATTCCTAATTGAAATTTCAAAGAAAATTATAATATGACCTAAAAATCATGCTAATCTTAAATGTAAAATCAATTTCAGATAATTAAGCCTCTAAGGCTCTCAATTTATGATTCGAACATTCCAATTGTGACATATACTTTTCTTATTAAATAGATATGCAGCCATAATCATAGGATTCACTTAATTAACCTTAATTTCTCATAAAATTTCTCAGTAAACATTTGAAAGCACAGAATAAGGGACCGAAAATATTTTAGAATCACATACTAGGGTCGGGTTAATATAGTGGAAAGACACAGATATAATTTTGATAGATTAAGATGGCAAAAATTACAAACATAATCCACAACAATCTTCAATCCAAGATGTCCATGATATTCAACAATACAATGATGGTTCAGTTCGTATTAAATTTAATCGTAGTCAATCATCTAGACATAGTACATCTAGTGTCCCTATTGAAATTGAAACTGAAGATGAAATATTTAATACTCCTTTATTTCGCAAAAATAGTCAAATCAATCTTGGTCAAACCTCAACTAATAAACTCAAAGGCATTGATAACTCTACAACTTCCCAATTTTTGGTAGTTTGAGGATTAACTTTTGGATAATGAATTTTATTAAGAGTAGAAGATTAAAATTGTTGAGCTAATTGATTTATTTCATTATCAGTAGTATCAGTTTCAGATTGATTAGAAACAGTATCAATAGGTTGTTGATTTAATACAGTGAGACCTTTATCCTTAGATGGTGAGGCTATTTCAGTAGTAGATAATTTTGTAAGTATTTGTTCTATAGCTTTAACAGTAGAAGTATCATTAGTAACCAAATTAGTTCTTTTGGATCTAAGAACATCTCTAATTTTGTGAGCAAAGAGGCTAGGTAATCCATTAATAAATTTTTCTTTCCAAAATGATTTAGTACAGTCTTCTCTTAACATAACTCTAGAGGTAAAGACATTTTTATACCATCTAAAATCACTTAAGGTTGGACAGGTAAGATTACTAACTTGATCATGTATGCGAGAATATATATTAGTAGGGGTACCTATGAAATGTCTAACTATGGTGTAAATTAATGTATTAATACTATCAGGTTTGTAATAACCAATTGTTTCATTCTATTTATACATTAATAGATATATGGCATCCACAGATAATGACCCTGAAATCAAAATTTTATCATTATATATATATATATGTAGAAGAGTGTAAAACCTTTCCAAACAATTTCACATTCTTTGTCCTCACACGGATGGTTAGTGGACACCTCACACTTTCCAAATTAAGCATCCAATTCGTCCTCACACGGATGGGCCAGTGGGCACCTCACACTTTCTACATTTATCATCCTTACACGATCAGGCACGTGGACATCTCAAACATCCCCAACATTTATCATCACACGATTGGGCATGTGGTAACTTAATATCCCCGTATGGGTACCAAACACATCACACAACATATCATTTTAACAAATCCCTTAATTTACCGCATCGCAATATCTCTCAACACATCCACACAACATCAATTTATTTCCAATTATCCTTTAAACACCAGAATCCTTAGCTAGGGTTTTGTAGAATTTAGGGCTTTTCTCCATATTCTCTATCAATCCAAGAATCATGGAATCAAAGTTGATTTTATTCAAGAATATTCAAACATTACAAAATTATTGAAGCAAAACCTCTATTTTTATTTTTTCCGTAAATACCCATTAAATCAAATGATTTATATCATACCATACATATACCATGAAAACTAAAACATAATCAAATAAAAAAATAGATATACAAGGTTAAAAGTATTCCTACCTCAAAGGTAATGATGAAAAGATGAAAACCCAAATTGAAGCTCTAACAAAATCATAAATCAATTGGTAGAAATCTTAATCAAGGTTTGTTCTTTAACTCTCTTGAAAGATTAGTAGAAATAAGAGGAATCAAGTGTTTTGGGGGCATGGGTTTCAGAAAATGGGTGTTAGAGAGAGAGAGGATATGAAAAAGTGGTGGGAAAAAAGAGCAAAAGCCGATTTTTAAGTTTGCTGATTCGCACAGACTGCTCAAGCGGTGTTTCCACCTCTCGAGCAGTGAATTCAACCTTTTAGTATTTCAGTCTGCAAAATACTGGATGCATTGTTTTCACGGCTCAAGCAGTAAACCCACCGTTCGAGCAGTTACTCAGGACACAACAATCACACATGCACAGACCCTAAGTCACATACAATACATCAACCTTATTTCCATTTGTAACCATTTAAGTAAATGTTTTCATTTAGCCTCTTACATTTATATTTCATTTACTTAAGTTTACAATGTAAATAAGGAAATACCCCCTATTTGGATTCAAAGAAAAACACAAAAAAAAAAAAAAAAAAATCAAAATTCAATTATTTAATGCCCCCAAATAACAACAGATAATCCCATAAATAATGCTAATTGTGCGGAAACTAATAAGATTTCATTCTTTCATTAATTCATTTGATAATTATTACAAAAGATACCACATGCATTATACATTCACAAACCCTAGATTCTGAAGCTATAACATGTGACACAAGGCGATATGCTCCCTCTGTCCCAAAATATTAGTTCCTTATTCCCTTTTTCATTGTCCCAAAGTATTAGTCCCTCTTCAAAAATCAAGTACAAAAATAATATAAATTTCCTATTTTGCCATTCTTTTAAATTTATAAACAATATAAAAAGTACAATTATGACATTGGTATGTCCCAAAAAATGTACTATCAAAGGGTAATTTTGGAAAATAAACTTTTTTAAAGTGCAATAATTGTACTACCAAAAAAAGTTGAATTCCCCAAAAGGGACCATTATTTTGGGACGGAGGGAGTACAGGAAATGAAAGGAAAATTGGAGAAATTCATGCCTTAGTGGCTACATATTTCTAAGACGATGATTGGTTACAACCAAAGTGGATCAAGCCCAAACAGAATAAAAAGCCCGAGGCATATACAAAAGATATATACAATAAAATAGAAGCAAAATGAGCCTTTAGCTCCACAATCCTCCCAAGCTAAGTTCTTAGCGGAGGCATACCATCAACACCTGAAAGTTAGTTTCTACATAGGGTGAGCTAAAGCCTAGTAGAGAATACTTGAACACACTATACGATGCTTAACAAAGTCATATGGTGAATGCATATGCATGCCATTTACCAAAATGTTACATTTCTTCTTTCAAAACAATGCAATGTCTCGATTATAAATTAATTTGTGGAAATATACTTTTTAAACCAGAAAATAGGGCAGTGAATACACAACACTGGGAATCTCTAGGTATGTGTCTGCAAGTAGGCTATACAAGCACTACCAAAGTCATTTTACCGGTACTAACTGGAAGAATAAGCACATAACCACGTGGGTTTTGGGACTTTCACCAAGGACACACATGCCAACATAGATAATACCACAACTACACCCCCTAACCAAATATACCAAGATATTCACTTATTTTTCTCAAAACAATATATTTTTAATGTATAAATATGAAATAATGTTCAATGCAAGATGTACGAGTAATTGGCTCCAATTAACCGAATCCTCATACAATTTTTACAACAACCAAATCTATCCTCCACTGATAGCCCAAAACAAATATCTCTATGAAAAAGATAAATCTCCAACAACAGTTATAATTTCATAATCTCAATATAGGAGTGATAATACATATCCAACTCCACCATCATCATCAACATTTACATTCATTTTAAATTTTTAAAAACTCAACATCTTTTCCTTTATTTTTAGTTCAAAATCAATGATTTCCAACAAAATATATATTCTTTTCAAAAATACATTCAAAGGAGAAATTTCCAATATTTCAACACAACTCAACAATATACTCATTTCCACAACATTTTCCATTAATCCATTTGGAAAGAGCTTATTTTATATTCCCAAAATCAAACCCCAAATCGAACCCATTACTCCCAAATCACTACACTTTTCAAGGAACACATAACAAGGCTAAGAATCATACAAAGAGCTTTACAATGTTCACGAAGTTGAAAATGAAAAATTTTCCGATTAGAATGTTCACCTTTACGAGCTTTACACTTTATTCCAAAGCACTACAACGATGGGACCAATGAATTTGAGTGTATATAAATGTTTAGACAAGAATTAGAGAGAGAGAGAGAGGGAGAGAGTGAAGAAATTTGGTAAAGTTACCTTTTAGAGAGTGAGGGAGATCAAAAAGTGAAAGAAAAGATCTTATTCCCGTACTAATATATGCACAAACCGATCGAGCGACCAAAACACCGCTCGAGCGTCAGACACAAGGAACAACTAAAGTGACAAACTCAAGGCTTGAGTGCACAATGACCCCCCTCCCAGTAATTCGGACCTACAAAGATACCACTTAAGCGTAAAAAAATACAACTTGAGAGAAAAAAAATATAGCTTAAGCGTCAGACACAGAATATTGCATCAAGCGACCAACCAATGGCTCAAGTGAAGAACACTCCACTTCCAGAAGTTCAGAGTGAAAACATAGATGGGAGAAACCAAAGACCACCCGAGCGAACCTGAAGGAAAATAGGCATAAACTATTTTGGAAAACTAACTCCTAACATGTTCAAAACACAACCGACAACTCCAAACAACCAATCTCACATTACAACAAGACAACAAGGAGTATAAATGATAATCACGAGTATCGGATCCCGGACCAAGGAATACAAAAGGGTCGAGTTTTAACCCAAGTCGCTATAAATTATATCAAAAAGTGGTTCCCTATATTTTGGTACAAAAATAATTTTCCAACTGAAATTTCTAGGTTTGACGTTGAAGTAAAGGGGTTAATAATTCGTAGAAAAATTCCATAAAATTAATTTACACTATTTAAAATATAAGGAACAATTACAGTAAAAAAATCTTAAGTTTTGAAAAATCCAATTTTCATACTTAGAAAATTTTCAAGTTAGGTCAAATTTTCAACAGCAACCCTTTTTAATACAATATCTTTATACAAAAAGGAATAGGGGTTAGGTCTCGATCGGAGCCATTACAATCTTCCCCACTTAGAAAATTTTGTCCCTGAAATAAAGAAAAAGGCTAAAACAAAACGCAACTTAATCACAACCGAAAGCATGAGCACTAGCTTAAAACTAGATCCATATCTCGAATAAATTCCCGAATCCCAGTTCAACATCTCAAGGCCCTAAAGACACCTGAACAACAAAACTCAAGAAAAGATCACAAATGCCTCTTTGACCCACAAAACCCATTGAGGTCTATGAGACACGAATAACAACAATAACCACTAATCACACACACTCCCAAAGATGCCAATCACATCTCAACCACTAACAATACGTACAACACCACCAAGTACTCAACACTCGAACACGGAGGAAAACCCTCACAATAGAATTCTTGGTCAATTCTCACAAAGTGAGAGGACACAAAACATGGTCAAAAGACCACACTTTGCATGACAAACCCCCAACAACGCCAATCATTCCACAAAACCAAACATACAAACCCATGACGAGCAATCCAATTAAAGTTACTACACAACCCACTCATGAAAGGTACAAGAATTAACAATACAACTTTGTTAATAGAAAATTTCCTCATTTTCTCAATTCTTTGAAAACCATTCTCTTGTATATAAAACATTTCTCAAAGGTGTTCAAACTTGCACCGTCCACCCCCAAATACATTTCTTGCTTTTTAGGCAAAACTCAAAAGTTTTGTAAACATTTCCTGAAAATAAAAGTGTTAATTAGACTATATAATCATCCACAATTAAGTTGCACAAAACTATTTAGTGAAATCTTTCATTAAAATTTAGATTTAATCCACAACATTTTCGCTTAACAAAGCTATCCAAGGCCATAACACCAGGAAAAATTCATTTTTCCAAATTTATGCTCAACATAACAACCAGCGAATCTCTATCGTCACCTGCTAACACCTATCACTGTTATCGTGATGCCATAACAAACACATATGCAACATTTCTATAATAACAATTAATAGAAATAACGATCGTACTACTAACACAACAAAAAGCACAAGAAATTTCACCATATTGAAATTCCATTTCATCATAATCGTTAATATAAATTATCACCCTCACGAGGCATAATGCGTAAGCAAAATGACGAGTTCACAACACGTTACTCCAATCCATGGAGTTCCACTAACTCAAGGCAAGCTCCACACAAGCTTTACAACTATTGACACGAGACTCCACGCTCGCCAAACCACTCTAAGGCACATATAATTTGGCTGGCAACTAATGCCCACATATTCCACGATTGAATTTTTGAAATATTTAAGAGTCAATAACACCTTCACAAATATTCCTTACTACAAGAATAGAAATAATCTTTTCTTTTGTGTAAAATTTTTATAAAAAGTGTTTAGATTCAAATCGTGCATCAATAGAAGAATTTTATTTTATTTTATTTTTTTGAAAACGTTTAAGGGTTATACATATCATATGACTCGATACATCTCTACATAACTATTTCTCTTTTATTCTTTGGCACATTCTTGACAATAAATTTCAATTCTGACAAAACAAAAGCACAATAATACAAGTAACAACCATTTGAAATAGTCATGATAAGGTTAAATAAAATAAAAAATAAGCTTTACTTATAAACTTGGGAGATCACTTCACTGACAACTACCATTACAATCTGTCGACTACTCGTTAAAATTTTGATTTTTTATTTTTGTAACCACCCTATCATCTAACAAATTGCATGATTTGTCACTCCTATGAGGGATACACACACACCAAGGAAGCAATTCTCATTCACATGCCTAATTTCTAAGCTTAAGATAGGTTTTGAAGTAACTTCCTGTCACCCTCTCCTAACACCACAACAATACTAATGCACCACGTAAGGAAAATCATCTACCAGTACTTGCACAACACACTACATTCCTTGAACCCATATTGGATTCCTTAGACCAAACTGTACCACTCATGTTCCCAAACAAAACTCATGTGTCTATACAGCAAACACATCCTCACATCACAAATGAGTCCAAGTTGGACTTCTAAAGATCAAAGCATACAACTCACACCCTTAGGTCAACTCACACATATTCCCTTGGCCATTAAACATCTCACATCACGCACAAAGACCAATAGGGTCACAACAGTTCATCCCTTACACAAACTTGCTCCACACAACATTACTATACTCTTTGGATTTCCATACACCAAAACCTCAAAAGAAACTGTCCCACCACCACGGATTTCACACAAGGTCAATAAGAAATAAACACGCACAACGAACGTGACTCAACACTATCAACTTTAAACCACATACCAATAAGTCAAACAAGCTATTGCCCAAAGCCAAGGCAACTCCCTAGGATAGTTCCATGACCAATCCCCCTCTACATATTATCTTACAAACACGCATTCCAACATTGTCATGCATCACACCTTACTATTAAACCCCAAGTGATTTATTCCGACATAAGACTCAATGTTATGTTCCACAAGTTCTCTTACAATCAAGACTGGATCCACAATAACTAAGTACACATGATTTTTTTTTTCTCCTTTGAATGCTACCACTCCAAGCCAACTCACGAGGGTTTACCCTACTGCAAAATTGCCGCTACCACGTAGCCACCCAACTTTATCATAGTTAAACACATCACCTTAACCCCTCAGTGACCGATAAGATCAAACCTCAATTCAACATACTATACCAACATGTGTTACACTAGTAACTAACAAAAATACCTTTTCCATGGCCAACTCACCGGTTTGCTAACATTTACCAAACAATCACCTAGGAACCCTCACACCACCTATAAACTTAGAAAGTCTCACTATTTCAACCCCAAGGAATAACGAAAGGAGCATTTAATTCTCTCGAACCTTCAAGCCACAATGCACCATCACCAACTATCCTCTCAACCAACCTATGACACTTCATGAGCCAAGGTCAATGGCACACCTCGATGGACCATCGCATCTCCAATGTCATCCCCAACTTCTACCAACATACATAGAATTACCACGACACTACGTACAGATCATAACACTAACCATGGGTTATATGCCTAGTCGACTATTCTAAAACATCTCCTATCTCAAACCAAAATGAGGCATACATCCCCAACATTCGGACACAACAATTAGGATTCTATAACTTGGGGAAAAAAAGTTCTCCACACTTGTAACAACCATGACCTGTGATTAGTTTATAATATTTGATTAAGAATGCCTAATGAGTAATTAAGATGAAATTCTAAGTTAATTGCATGTGCCATGTGTTATGTGTGTTTATAGTTGTTCACTGTCTGAATATCTGTCTGAATTTTTGTTTTGTTGTACGAATCAAAGGCCTTATCGGCGTCCAAACGTGAAATTAACTAGGTTAGCATGTAATTTGAAAGTTTTAGGAAATTATGGTAAGTTGAATTGAACTTTGATTCGAAGTCAAATAGTTAGAATAAATTAGATTAAATTAAGTTAGCTTGAATTAACTTAATCATACTTTATTAGCCTAAGCTAATTAGACCTATATAAGGCCAATACAAGTTCTAGAACTTATCTATCTTGCCATTTGAGCTTATAAACGTGTAGAAGAAGGAGAAGAGAGGAAGTGAGTGTCATTCAAAGAGAAAAGAGGGGATCGAAGGGAAAATTAAGGTAGGCTTAGGACCTCAAAGAAATTGCTTCATAGAGTGCAATTGAGAATTATAGGTAAGAATTTAACTCATAAACCTTGTACTTAAGGCATCAATGTATGAAATCAGGTGATTTAAATGTTAAAAACATGAGAATTGAGCTTAGAAAGATGAATTTGAAAGTAATTCATCCATGTATGTGCATTTCATGATGTTTTGAAGTTGTTTTCAAAAGAATTCTTTCATGCATGTGGTAATTCTAGTTTGGTTTTAAGAATTCATCACATTTCATTCCATTTGACCTCAATTTATCATGCTTTGGAAGGTTTAAGTTCAAAGGATTACATGCATGTTATATATACATACAATTCAAGTTTGCTTTTGAACAATTAGCTTCTTTTGGGCCTTGATTTTGTGAATTGATCATTAATTCATGATGTTTTATAAGTTTACAACTGTTTTCTCAAGCTTTGGCCCAAAAGAATGAGTTTTGATGCATTGATATTGAGTTTTGGAGCTTAGAGAGCAATCTGAAAATTCCAGAATTCGCACTCTTCGCTCGAGCAGTGAAAGTTGCGCTCGAGTGAAGAATGCAAGCTCTCAAAATTTTTGCAGAGTTTGGGGATTGGCTCGAGTGGAAAAAGTTATGCTCGAGTGACCACCATTTGTTTTGAACCTTAGTTTGAGCGACCAAAACTTGACTCGAGTGTAAAATTCAAGCTCTCAGTACTTTTGCAGACATAAGCCTTGGCTCAAGTGATAGAATCTGCGCTCGAGTGACCACCTTTATTTTTAAACCTTGGCTCGAGTGACCAGAAGTTTTGCTCCAGCGTAAAATCAGAGCTCTCAGAAGTTTTGCAGCCAAGAGGTCCGTTCGAGCAAACTGTCCCATTTTTTGAAAATTTGACTACATGTTTCAAATTACATTTTGGCATTCTCATTGCTTCCTAGGTATTCCTAAGCCTTAATTAAGATATAGTAATGAGGATAGGGATTAGAAACACACCAAGATAGAAAAGAAATAAGTTAAGTATTTTCCAAGCATGTGTTTCAATGTGTATCTGTTATGTGTTTGTATAGGTCACGCGCCATAGACTATCTGATCTATTTGCTCTATTTGTTCTGCTACTGGAGCTATCTGTGAGTAATAACTTTGGAAAGCTATGTTAAACTTTAAGTATTTTTTGAATGATATGATATGATTAGTTTTCTGAAATGCTATACTCTGTATAAATGAGTGATTGTTCGAATTTCTGAAATGTATTCGTGGCATCGTTAGTATCATGTGATATCTGTTACTTGTTACTTGGTACCAGAGGTTCCATCATGGAACTGGTTATGCATAACCATTATCTGCTTTGTATCTGCTCTGTATCTGATCGTCCCATGTGATCATGGGTCATCTGTACGTCCAATATAATTATGGGTCATCTGTTCTGTTAGTGCTAATGGATGTACCACATATGACTATCTGTGAAATCTGAATTTTGAATATGAATATGACTCTATTTTTGACTTTGAACTCTGATTTTTGAATATGATATGGACATCATTCATTAAAACCTTTACTCTGTTATTATTCATTGGGCTCTAGCTCACTGTATTATTTATGTATGTAGGTGATCAGACACATGACCAGGCTCAATGATGATTGTCTGGAGATCTGTTCTACCAGCTAACCACTGTGCCTTTCAAGGAGGTTCTCGTTTTGACAGGTGGTCAAGTTTGTTAACTATGTTTAAGACCTTTGTTGTCTTTTATTTAATAACGTATGACTAATGTAAACATGGCGTCACACACACACACATATATATATATATATAAATTTTAAATTTTCTGTCCCCTATATGTCTGCATAGCTCTGTGGACATTATATGTTTGTATGTACTTTTGCTAGCCCCTTATTTTGTGATTCTGTTTCAGAGGTCGTAGGTTATCTAAGGATTACTAGCCGGTTATGACGCTAAACCTATAGGGGCAGGTTTGGGTCGTGACAGAGTGGTATCAGAGCACAAGTTATACAGCATACGCAAGTCCATATGAGCTGTAGGATGTCTTAGAAAAGAATTAGGGACATTACAACTGCATGTGTGAGTGTGTGTGTGTGTGTGTGTACGTGTGCATGTGAATTATCTGAACATATATGAATTAAAGTGAAATGACATTAACATATATGAACTGAATATGACTGTTGTGAAATTGTGAAGATTATTTGCCTGTGTTTATTATCGTCCTGTTTACCTCTAACAATGGAGAGAACATGAAATGATGATGTGGCTGAGTCTTCCGATGCATGGATGGATTGTATGGAAAGAATGTTAGAAGCCTTAACTGAATCAATAAGACAACAGCAAAGACAGCAACCTTTGCCTCCTCCGCCTTTCCCGGTACAATTCGAACCAATGAACAATGACATCATCAGTTTGACTCAAAGGTTCAACAAAATGAAACCGCTAACCTTTTTTGAGGGGAATTGAAACGCTAAAGGCTGAGACTTGGATGTTAAAAACTGAGAAACTGTTTGAAGTGTTTCCATGTTCTGAAACTAAAAATGTTCTATTGGCCACATACACTCTAAAAGAAAAAGCCCGATGTTGGTGGATGCTTATCTGAGATAATAATGGGGCTTTAACCTGGAATCAATTCAGAGAGATATTCTATGAAAAATTCTTCCCTTAGTGTTTCCGAGATCAAAAGGTGTCCGAGTTTGAACAGTCAAAGAAAGGTTGCATGTTTGTGGCTAAATATGATGCCAGATTTACTAAGTTAGCCCAGTTTGCCTCACACATGGCAGTCACAAATTATAAGAAAGCTCAAAAATTCGAAGGAGAGCTGAATTTGGATGTGTTTGATTGTGTTGATGTATTGAAATTGCCTAAATATGTGGATGTACTTGACCGAGCTCTAATGAAAAAAGCTAACTTGGTTGCTATGAAACAAACTAAAGCTCCGACAACTGAATGGAGAAGCAAAAGATCTGGGTACAATTTCAGAAAGGGCTGTTCATTTGCAATGAATAAGAAACAAAACACGGGGTCTACTAGCAGCTCAAGCCAAAGTAGTGGATCTACACCTGTTTGTTTTGAATGTTGAAGAAAATATAAAGGAGTCTGTTATCGTACAACTGGTGCTTGTTTATGGTGTGGCAAAATTGGCCACATAGTAAAAGATTGTCCGCTCAGGTCCGACAATGCCAACCGTCCTACGACAAGTTTAGCTGGATCTGCTTCCGTACTAAGATCAAATGTGAGAACCAATATTGGGAGAGAAACTTTAAGGTAGGGTCGAGTATTTGCGCTTGTGCTTGGGGATGTGTAGAACACCGAATCAGTGGTGTCAGGTATAATTCCTATCTGTGCTTTGTGTTGATAGATTTTGGATCTATGTATTCCTTTGTATCACATGTTGTAGTTGGTTTTTCATGCTCCTCGGAGGGGTTTAGTCTCCTCGGGTATGATAGCCCTACAGTTTGGACTCCTGTTCTTTTGAGTCTGGTTTCACAAGTGCAATGTGAAATAGAAAACAAATGAGAGTCCATATCCGGAAAATCTTAGAAAATCCATTAATCATTAGAGATGCCAAAAATGGACTGTATTGATAGATTTTAGAGTCGCCACCTAAATATTTTTTGGAAAATTTAGGAAACCTGTGACTCATGCCAAAGGCCACTTGTCCGTCATAACCAAAGTGTCTCGGTTCGGGAAGTTAGGTATATGAGGGGAAGGTCATGTATTGAGCACCCCACTCACTCGATCAAAGATCGGCCTCTACTAATCATGATGTGATTTTTATCAACATTATATGCTCTTGTTCTGTTTATTAGTGTGCTAACTTACTATGTGAGGCACACAAGGTAAAGACTATTTCGCTTGCTTTGGAAATGACTTGATTTTATATGATTTTCAAAAAGGTTTTGAGTACACACAACTCAAAAGGAGAGAAATGAGCTCGTACATATAATCCAAATCATCTCCAATGTAAGTAAAATAACCTTCATTCACAGACATTCAAACAGTTTATTTCAAGTAAGCACGTAGCCTCATAGTAAGATGCTAAGCATGCCAACAATCGCACACATGAATATGTTAAAGCCAAAAATGCTCACCTAGTACTCCCAGGTAAGCTAAAGAAAAAGATATAATTAGAAAAAATACATGATCCTAACAATGCACATGATTAATGCAACACATATAAGAATGCAACTACTAGGTTTGACTATTTAACATGTCATATGAATTAACTCAAAGCATGTGATAACACACGTATTCAAGAAAATAGGAAATGATAGTAATATTCAAGAATGATGAACCAAACCTTATGTATGCAAAGAATGGATGCAAAGCACGACAATGATATGAAATGAAAACATGACACTATATGTAACCGCGGTAAGCATATAAATAAAAGGGAGAAACAAATGGAAGTTAGAAGACATACAAATATTACAAATTTTCTCTCGCACAAGAGGGTTCGAATGAATGTCCTAATTAACTAATTATTACAAACACAAATGAATAAGCTAATTAATTAACTAATTATTACAAGTCCGAATGAAAGTAAGTAACTAATTAATTACAAATGAATCAAAGCTACTAATCTAAAAGGGACTTGAATGGGAGGCGAGAAACTGCATGTGCGCAACTGAGAACACCCTCCATAAACCTCTCTCTTTGCTGCCAGAACTTATTTTGTTTATAGTAAGAAAATTGTTCTGTTTTGGCCTCAGGATCTGCTCTGTTCTACTGTAAAATGGCACTACCATTTAAAATAAATGGCCGGCCGGCCTAATCAGATGGTCGGCTGTACAGAGTATTGTTACTAAGGAATACCCTATTGTAACATAGCTAGAACAAACCAAAACAAAGTGTTCCAAGGAGGTGTTTATCCTCTCTTCCCTTCCCTATCATGAATATTTTCAAGGGAGAAATAGATTTGAATCTCAAATCATCAATCATCGCAAATTTGCTGTGTGATGATCTTATAAGCGATAGGACAAGAGTTTAATAAATGCAACAAAAGTCAAATAAAACCTCCTCCCTATCACGGAATTACCTCAAAGGAGGGGGGTAGACTTGCCTCATGAATCATCAAACATCACTAAAATAGTATGTGATGATTCTAGAAGCAACATATTTAGTATAACGTCCAACTGAATCTAACCAAATTTTATTTTCTTTTTACCTGTTTTTACTCCAATTTTATTAGCCTTTTTACTTTACCTTTCCATTTTCTTATCTTTTCTTCCTTTTTGTCCAAAGGTGATGATTACGTCTACTAAGTCCAAAGCAATAAAGACTAGCAAGCATGACTTGACCTACGAAATGAGCTCTTCGAACCCTTTTCTACAGGGGAAACTACAAAGGAAGAATCAAACCCATTTACGAGCGATAATGAATTCGGAGTCAAACCCGAAATTAGCGATAATGACTCCAATTCCAAACCCGATAATGAGCTATAATGAATCTTTCCTTTATGATTTCCAAGGGTCTAAATAGAAAGTTAGTCCCTTAGAAGTATTGCACCGACGATAAAGAGAGGTATCGAACAAGAGATTGTGCTTAACATAAGAAAGACATGATGCCCTGATAATGAACCTATGAAGAGGTTAAACCATTTAGCACGTAGAAACCCTTTCTTATGCTATGAGCGAAAATCTTTTGGTTGATACAACCCTCAATCAAAAGACACAAAGAAAGAAAGGAGGTTGCAGAGTGTGAATGAAAAGTGGTTGATTACAATGAAAAGTGTAATATTTCATCATCGAGTCTTCAGCGTGAGGCACCCAAGTCTTAAGGGCAGTCAAAATGGAGTGTCTACAGTTGCCTCTCTTTGACAGAGCTTGAAGTCATTTTATGACGTGAGTGAATGTTAAAGCCTGAAGACGACCCTTTTGACAAGGCCGTAAGACTTGGGCAAGCAAACAAAAGGTAAATACAATTGGTTGAACTCGAAAGTTGCCTACGTATGCCTTTCCAAGGAATCAAACTAGCGTAGTTCAAGGGAAAGATGCAAATGATATGCTCAAGAATACACTTGGAAATTGGACTTACACGCTTTATGAAGCCAACTATTTTTGAAAACCCATGATCATGCAAGACAATGCAATGATTAATAGACAAGATGATAGCATATGAAACAAGCCTCAAGCTTAAATCAAAATAGGTCTGACCATGCCTCACATGGAAAGGAGTAAGCAAACGACAATTCCAAACACGTTTCAAGCGAAAGAAGAAAAGATGGTATAACCAACAGGTGTATCTAACTGTATTTCATACAGAAAGAGGGAAGGTTTTAACCAGGTGAATCAACAACCTAATGCATTTCACACGAGAGGCATACAAAGGTGGTGTAACCAACAGACGTATCTAACCATATGTCATATGAAGAGATGGAAGGTTTTAACCAGGCGAATCAACAACCTAACGCATTTCACACGAAAGGGGTACAAAAGTGGTGTAACCAACAGGCATATCTAACCGTGTTTCATACAAAGAGAGGGAAGGTTTTAACCAGGGAGATCAATAACCTAACACGTTTCACGCAAAAAGGGTACAAGCTAATCACACTCATGTGATAAGGGTGGATACAATGGGACGAATTCATTTGAATACAAAATACAATGCGATGCATGTTCGATGCAACATAACATGCAACATACTAGAAAAGATAAACGAAAAGAGGTGGCTTTGAAAACACCTCACAGGGGGAAGTGGGGATGAACAACCCTATTCTACCAGGGATTTTCCTCATCTTTTTCTATTTTTTCAAACTTCTATCTTCAATTGACAATCAAAGGTTCTCACATGCTAAAAAGAGGGTAAAACCTACTTGAGCTTGAGGTCGAGGCACATTCTCACTTCGGAGAAATGGTGGGACCTAGAACAGTGCATCCAAAACGAAATTTCAGAGTTTTCTGTAACTGAAACAAACCCTAAATTCTTCAATTCTTTTACTTTTTAGATGAATACAAGATCAACCATGCCCAAAATAGGTAAAGTGCCATCAAAATATCTCAGAACACACTGGGGCAGTTGGCCGGCCAAAAGATGGGTCGACTGTACAACACTTTGGCCAGCTAACCAAACGTGCCTACATCGGGGGTAGTTACGAGTTTTCCCCCCCGTGGCTCATTTAAACACGATTTTGGCCCTATTTTTCACACACCACCAAGCCAAAAAAATCCTTCCCTCTCTTTCTCTAGGTGCTCTCTCTCTCTCTCTCTCTCTAGATTTTCATCATACTCGCTTTACCCAACGACCCACGCAAACTTTATTCATAAAACCCTTTTGGCCATCTACGTTTTGAACCAATTAGAATTTGATTTGGTTGAGTTTTTGGGTCTCTCATTGTTTTTTGCTTGTTTTTCACGTGGTTTTCCTTGGTTTTATGTACTCATTCTCAAGTTTTCACTTTTTTTCCCTCACTTTCTCTCTCCCTAGGCTTGGTTTTGGGGGTTTTCCCTATTTCTCTAATTTTTTCTTTCTTTTCTCTCACCACCCACCACATTCTCCATGGCCGATGATATTCCACATGATGATATCCCTCTTGAGGTAGCCATTCCTCCACCTATTGCAGGTGTAGAGGATTCGATGATAGAGGAGGCCGATGGGGCGGCAGAGGACATTGCTGCTGACATTGCCGCAGAGGAGATTTACCCTCTAGAGCTTGAGCCCGAGTTATTACCATTGAGGGTAAGGCCATTCGATTTATCTACTTATCACCCACGTACACACGTGATGGCCCCGATGGGATGTTGCAGTTTGAGGATTTTGCTCGAGGCATGCCTGAGGACTTCCTTCTATGAGAGCGCACCTCGTACCTTTTCTATGATGCTTCTGAGGTAAGAAATTTTTCTTCTTTTCATGCACTTTGCTTGCTTTGACATTCATTACAACCCTTTATCTTGCCATGCATCGAACAAATTCTTCTTTCAACACAAGGTGACTCCTATGCCTGGAGAGGTTATGGCATGGTGACAGCAAGGGACTAGTACCAAGAGCTTCCCGCTCGAGTCCAAGAGATGGTGAACGAGGTAGGCTTCGGCCTATTTTGCTCAGGGCTCTCCCGACTGCAGGCAAGCCGGCCTTTGCTCGACGCACTGGTGGAGAAATGGTGGGGCATCACAAACTCCTTCCACTTCTCCACTACCGGAGAGATGAGGATAACGCCCTATGACTTTTCAATGATCATAGGACTACGAGTAGGAGGCGATCCGATCCTCTTCGATCTTGACATAGTCCAGTGGGAGGCCACCTTGGTCTATCTTCTTGGCACGCGCCATCCCTTGGATAGGTTATCCATGGTGAGATACAACTAGTTCTATGACCATTTCCATAGGAGCCAGCCAGAGACTGAGGAGCAGATGGAGCAGTACACCCTCGGATTCTTGATTTATCTCCTCGGCACCACCTTGTTTGTGAATAGGTGGAACATTATAGGTTTGTATAATCTGAGCACCCTAGTGGTATTGCCACTGGTGTGCTATTACGACTGGGTGGTGCTAGCCTCGCCACCTTGTATGGACATATGAGCTCCAGTATGGTCGGTGGTTACTGGAGAGCCTGGGAGGTATGTCTTGCACTTTCATTTCAAGTTCTGCTGTAAACCATGCCTTATGCTTTGCATTTTCTGCCTGTATTTCTCTTTATGCCTATATTTCTGTTTATACTTGTATTTTTGTTTATTCCTGTTGATTTACAAACTGTTCTCTTCTAGCAGCTCTGGGTATATGCGTACTTTCCTGCTCTTGCCCCAGTTCTGAGAGATGAGGTGGAGATAGCTGTGCCCCACTCGAGGTGGTGTGACAGAAGGTGCTATCCTCGGCGCCGTAGTATTGGCACTTTCACCTACTACTATTGTTTCTTCGATACAGTGATGGCACTCAATGTAATCTGAAACTCATACCCATTCCATTCTATCTCTACTAATTCCATTCCATACTCTGATAACTAAGACAACTGACAACAACTAACAATTGTGAATTCTATGTTTGCAGGTTACTTGGAGAGCCTGGGAGGTATGTCCTGCACTTTCATTTCAAGTTCTGTTGTAAACCATGCCTTCTGCTTTGCATTTTCTGCCCGTATTTATGTTTACGCCTATATTTCTATTTATACTTGTATTTCTATTTATGCCTGTTGATTTACAAACTGTTCTCTTTTTGCAGCTCTAGGTATATGCGTACTTTCCCGCTCTTACCCCAGTTTCGAGAGATGAAATGGAGACAGTTATGCCCACTCAAGGCGGTATGACGGCAGGTCCTACCCTCGGCGCCGTAGTGTCACCACTTTCACCTACTATCGCCGTTTCTTCGATATAGTGATAGCACGTGAGGTAATCTGAAACTCATACCCATCCTATTCCATCTCTACTAATTCCATTCTATACTCTGACAACTGAGACAACTGACTACAACTGACAATTGTAAATTCTATGTTTGTAGGTTACCTAGTAGCCATGGGTAGTCATGCCCGCTGGGATGAAGGATGAGTATTTCGGGTCCTAGGGTACCTTTTGATTGTGGATCCTACTGGAGGATCCTTTTTGCCGGACTTGGTACCTGGGGGAGCATTTTTTTTGCCAGACCCTGGGCCTACTATACCCCATTGTTCTTGCTCCCCCTCTGCTCTCTATGTCGATCACCGATAGTCTTCTTGTCGAGGCTATCATGTAGTTCATGGTAGGACAGGATGTTGATCTCTTCCGCGGAGTTGGGGACTATGATGCCTTCATTCAGACCCACCTTATGCCACCTTTAACTAGAGCTCGCACAGGTGGCTCTATAGATGTACCTGCTGCCTAGTGCTGCTCGTGCACCTGAGGCTGATGTTGGAGGAGCTACCCCTGCCGTTCATATGGATCATCTCAAGATCTCGACCATGATCACATATTGGAGGCCGAAGGGATAGCCCACTAGATTCTGGTTGAGTACCTGGAGAAGTGCGAGTACATCAGGGACCCTGACATGTAGCAAGTATGCATTTTGTCTTGTAGTTTGTATTTCCTATTCCCTCATATTCCCTTTTCTATATACTGATGTTCAAACTCTTTTGTAGGTGTCGGTGGGTTACGTGGACGACCTCGTTCAGTTTGTTGACTCCTTGGTCAAGATGGTACGGAGGAGGGAGGCCTTGCTTGCCTACCATGGTCATCAGGAACCTTGTTTTTCTCATCTGAACGGAGGAGGGAGGCCTTGCTTGCCTACCATAGTCATTAGGTACCTTGTTTTTCTCATCTGACATGCATTGATTTCCTTTTGCCATATCCATACTGTTTTTACACTACACAATACTGATACTCTATTTCTTGTAAATTCTTTCCAGCCTCCATTTGCATAAGTGGCACCTGCGACATCCCCTCCAATTGTGGGAGGGGAGACAGACGGGCTCTCGTACGCGGTAGAAGTGAGGGCAGAGGTGGCCAGAGTTAGAGCCAGACTCAGAGCGGAGACAGCAACTCCCGAGTGTAAGGAGCTTCTTTGTCTACGGAGAGGACCTTGACTGGCGAGGACACTGAGACCAGAGACACCAAGGAGATCGCTAGTAAGCACTCCAAGTTTGAGGATGGAGACGATGATTCTAGCTCGGAGTCTTATTCTTCTAGTGAAAGCGGTGCTGATGGCAACAGTGATCCTGAGTCTCGTCCTCGAAAGAGGACGAAGAGGGCTTCCTGAAGCACCTGACTTGGCGGGTGTTGATTGTTGTACTCTCTTTATTTCCTTTTCTTTTAGTAGTTTAGAACTTCGTATAGCTTTAGATAGACCTTTTACTTTTTTGTTTTTGAAAACTTGTATTCTCTCTTTTGTAAAAACCATGATCGAGGTCAAACCCTACAGAAGGAATTTTTTGTTTTGCCCAATATCTCGAGAATGGTACAACACTCGCATAAAAAACAAAAAATGACTGTATTTGAAATTGAAACTACTTGTATTCGAACGAGTTCTTAATTGGATATTGAGCCTAAAACCGACCAAAATACAAAATACAACTCAACAAAGGAAAAACAAAGTAAAAACAACTTAAACAAACTTATTTACACTTACCAGAAATAAAAGACTCAAAACAAGACTCAAAAACAAAGAGGGTGAACATAACACTGCTGCTAAACTGTTTGGTCGGCATACTTGGCCGGCCGGCCAAGGAAACGTATGGCTGGCTGGTGAAGTGGTTGGTCGGCTAAGACTTGCAGCTGGATAGCTGGCAGTAACTGTCAACCATTCACATATCCTTATCTTCTATAAAGGTCTTCTCTTCCTGCTTCTACGACAGAACCTCATCTTTTCTGATAGTTTTCTTTGAAAATGGAGATTTTCCTTGTGGAGTAGCTCAAAGAGTGGACGACCACTTTGGACGGCACATAAAAGGTAAATTCCAACGATTTTGGCATAAATGCCCTTTTTTTTATTGAGCCACACTTCACTTTGTTTTCCATTCCTCAATGCCACTACCTGATGTTGGGACCTGATTACTCATGTGTTTCACTTCGGATCACAAGAGATGTGTCCCGCTCTCAAAAAATTATGCCTTAGCCCCTTTTTGGCCTGCACGGGCTCTTGAGCGGATGTGTGGTCTCTTTTTAATGAGGCTATGTCTTTTGTTGATGGTGGGGGGATGAACATTCTTGGCTTGATTTACTGTTTTGCCGACTTCGGGTATAGGTGTGATCTTCTTTGGTGAGGTTATCGCTACCATGCTCTTTGCATATGCTTGCTTGCCCATTATCATCTTGCCCCTAGTGGTAGCGGAGTCAGTATCCGACTGATTAAAGTGGCTCAATGTCTCAAGGATGGTTGAAGATGTATATAGACACCTCATTTTTGACCGTCCTTAAGACTTGGACGTCATCGTTTGAACACTTGATGATTACCCTTGTTTGTGTTCGTCTTGAGTTCTCGGAGGTTTCGGCTATGCGCCTTACCTCAAGACCTTTTGACTTGTTTGTTTTGTGTTTGGTTTTGTATCAAACACTTGTGGTTTTTGCTTCTGAGGGTGGGAAGTAGCTTGTAGGCCATCCCTACACCTCACCGGCCATGGCTTGAGGCCACCGGCCTTGTTTCCTTGCCACCGGCCATTGGTGATGGCCGGTCGGCACTATTGATGGTCGGTCGGCATTGTGTTTGGTCGGCCGGCCACTGTTTTTGTTCAATCGGCCACTTTTCCTGGCCGAGGCCTTTTCTTGAGGGAGCTTGACCCTTTTGAACCTTTTTTCTAGCTTCTCCAAGAAGCTTGACACTTTTTAGCTTCTCCAAGAAGCTTGACCTTTTTTTAGCTTCTCCAAGAAGCTTGAACCGTTTGACCCTTTTTTAGCTTCTCCAAGAAGCTTCACCCTTTTTAGCTTCTTGATGAAGCTTGACCCTTTTGAACTCTTGGTTCTAGCTTCTTGAGGAAGCTTGAACCTTTTGAACCCTTGGTTTTAGCTTCTCTAAGAAGCTTGCACCTTTTGCACCCTTGTTCTAGCTTCTCCAAGAAGCTTGAACTCTTTGCTCCAAGCTTCTAAGAGAAGCTTGAACCCTTGTCTAGCTTCTCCAAGAAGCTTGGCCCTTTTGTCTAGCTTCTCCAAGAAGCTTGGCCTTCTTAGCCCTTTTGCTCCAAGCTTCCAAGGGAAGCTCGACCTCCTTGACCCCTTTTTTTGTTAGCTTCTCTAAGAAGCTTGGCACCTTGTCTTGCTCTATAAATATAGAGCCTATCCATCCATTCAAGAGGTTCCAAGAATTGGTCTAAGGCTCCATACATATATCTCTCTCCATATCTCCTCCATTTTAGCTCCAAATTGCATGGTTCTTGGCTCCTTTGCACACCAACCCCTAGCCTAACACCTCCATCATCAACCTAAGGAGCTTGGAGGCCATTTTCAGAGGCTAAGGGACTATTTTTTTGTCCAAGAAGCTGCTGGTTTCGTTGGTCTACAAGGGTAAGCCTTTAACCCTCTTTTATCCCCCGTTTTTGCACAAGTTTTTAGCCTATCTTTCTTGCTGTTTTGAGCTTTGTGTATAACATAAAAAAGTTCTGTTTTTTTGTGTTTAAGATACTTCATTAAGGACACTTTTGTGTTTGGGGTCGTTTACCCCCTCTTAGGCCTTGTTTGGCCCCATTTTATGGTATTTTTTGTGATCTCCGGGACCACCTTGTTTGGGCCTCCTCACTACTGAAATCTTGAGGGATTTTAGTGGTGAGGATGGTGGTTTAAGGTCCTAAGAAGGAGAGGGCCATCCCCTCTCCTTATTGTCTTCATTACTTGCATTTTTGGCCCTACAAAGGGGCCTATGTTTGCACACTTCTTGAGCTCGGTTCAGGCATTTTTCAGTGGGTTTTAGGACTCTCAGAACTCATTTTCAGAGTTGATTTGTTCTTGCTAGATGTCTATCTTGCATGTGCTTAATAACTCCTTGCATGGCCCTCTAAAGTAACTCATCATTTTTGCAAGCCATGGTTGCATATCAGTGGTTATTTGGGCCTATTTTCACATGTTTTATTCACTGATTTTTGATGGTTTGGTGAGATTCCATGTGCATCATATACTTGCCATACAACCCATGTTTGCTAGTCAAAGTTACATGCTATTTTAGTCCATCTTGCTAACATCTTTTGGCCATGCTTTGAACTGGAAATATGCATGTTTTGGGACTGCCTTGACTCTGTCTTCATGCTTCATGATCAAATAATGCATGCTTTGTATAGCTGTAAGCCATCATATGTGCCTAGTTTTCAGTTTCGGGGCTCATCTCATGCATCGGGTGCCATATTTTCATGATTCGGGACTATTTTGTATCATATTTCAGTGCTGAAATTTGCATGTTTACATACCATATTCCATGCCTTGCCATGCTTTGGTAGAGTGGCATTTGATGCCTTAGGTTCAGTCCTCGATTTGCGTGCATGCGTGCACGCATTTCGAGTGTCTCATTTTCATCTAATGGCCATTGATTTTGGCATGCTTGTGAGCTATCCATGTTAGTTTAAGTCCATCATCGCATGTTGTTGCACGCCATGTTTGCTTACATTTTTAGGTTGCGCGCCTAGTATACATTGCTCATTTTGCATGTTCATGTTGCATACTTAGCCTCCATGCCTAGGTTACATTTCATTGAGCATGCATCCCTTGCCTCTTGATCAATCATGATAGGGGTTGGGGCCCTTTGATGTGTTTTGTGCTTGCATTTCATTTGATATCGAAGTTACAAAACTTGACTTCTTAGGCCATCATGCATAATTGATGGCTCGAGGGTCGAGGGGCATACTCTCTTGAGTCCATTACATGATTGGGAGAGTGGCCATGCATACATTGCTTTGAAAATTCCATGCCATACACTACTTGCCCTTTGCTGCTGTCAATTGCAAGTTCTGCAGGAAGTTTTGGCCGGTCGGCTACATATAGTGTCGACCGGCCAAGAATTTGCAGCCGATATATCAAAATGCAGCCGGATCATTCCCCGCGGCTGGTGACCATTCCTCCTAGCCGGTGGCGCTCCAAAGTGTGCAGAGAACCTATTCCAAGACTTGTGCAGTCTTCAGTGGAGCTAGGGCAGTGTAAACAGAGGCAGTAGTGCTATGGCAGCGAGTTTCCGGGCAAGACGAGTCAAACATGCATCATTCGCGCATTCCGAGGCACGGCTACGGCCACCTTCTTTCTGCATTTATTTTGTTAATTAATTAAGGGTCTGTAATAATTACTTAGCTAGGATAGTTGATTTGTTATTCGGACTGTATTATTCTTTTGGTCCCTCCGAGCAAGGGCGAATTTGTAATAAGTGTGGGTGCGTGTGTACATGTCTTCCAATCCCCACTTCTTTCTCCCTTTTACTTACCTGCTTTCGATGGTTAGTATTAGGACATATTTAATTTAGCATACCTTATGCTATGCATGCGTGCATCCATACATTTGTCTTGCATGCACCGGGCTCGGCGCACCATACTAACTGCATTGTATTTTAATTCCAAGTTGAATACGTGTTAGTTGTAGCATCATCATATGCCATCCATAGATTAGCCGAGCCTATTGTAGCTGCATCTTGCATGTGTTGCATTAGCCATCTTAACATGAACTAGGATCATGCATATGATTACTAACTAGTTTCTGTTTTCGCTCGAAGTACTAGGTAAGCATTTACGCTTTAGCATACCGCATGCGTGTGAGTGTTGCCATAATAGCATGATTACCATGAGGCTAGCTGCTTATGTGATATAACTGCTTGAGTGCCTGTGGATAGAGGTTGAATTACCTAAATTGGAATAATGCACTAAAACTGTGAGTTTTAAGCCCACTAGATAGTGGCAAAACCATCTTTTCTAAAGCCCACTTGAGGGTGGCCAAACCTGCATTTTAGCCTATTTGCGAGTAGCAAACCATTTTCAAAACAAACATGAAATGTTTTATTCCAACTTAGGCGATTTGGTCTATACTTGTTTGCTGTGCGCATAACATAGTAATTCTAGGCTAATAACCGGAATAAGAGCACATAATGCTTTCAAAACAAGATATCATGGTTAGTAGAGGTCGATCTTCGGATCAGGCGAGAGGGGGTGCTCATAGCTGACCTTCCCCAATCGTACCCAAGTTCCCGAGCCGAGGCAACTTTGGTGATGACGGACACGTGGCCTTTGGCACCGAGTCAGGGTTTCCTAAATTCCCCAAAATAAAATATTTAGGTGGCGACTCTGTATCTGGCAAAGCAGTCCATGTTTAGCACTTCTTTTCAAAAATCTATTTCTCAAAACGATTTGCCGGATTTGGACTCTTTGGTTCAGATTAAGAACCGTGACAATTTAAGAGTCTGAACTGTAGTGAACCCCAAATGAACAGAACGAGGGGACTCATCCCTCCCGGGGCGTTCGGGGACGTCTACTGTTTCTGGCGACTCTGCTGGGGATTTAGAGAGCTTGACTCGAACTCGTGATATCCTGTTTTGATTTCACTTATGTGTTTCTTTGCATTGCATGTGCATTGGTGCGCCTAGGACACCGTGTTTGCCATCTGCCATTCCTGAACGATTTGCCGGAGGCTTGTCTTGTCAAGGCATGACCATAAGGCTGACCGGTTGTGGGCTCTGACAGTATGGTAACACAAACTCCGGTTTTACCAAGGTACCCTTTTCGACCATTTGACCTAGTGCATATCGAAATCCATAGTGACTATTCCAAACTAGGACAGGTTGCTTACCCGATGTTAGGTTGTTTGAAAACTGCTGCGTGCATAGTGAAACCCTAGCCCCTGACAAAATAGGACAGGGAAACCCTACCCCAACATAGGGGTGTTTTGGCTCTCACTTATCTGTTATGTGCTTTAGAGTGCGTCTCTACAGGGAATGCATGTATCAGTTTGCAAGTTTGAGTGTCAGGCTTGTGGGCATCAGCATCAGTATTTGGTGAATCAGTTTTACCCGAGGGTATCAATTTTGGGACAGATATTTGGGGAACAGTTATCAGTATTGAGTACAGTCGTTCTGCTATCCGTTCCAGTGAAATTGAGCTGAGATGCTGTCTGTTTTCTCTTTTGCAGGGTAGTCCTGGAACTATAGCTTCAGAAGGCTCCAATATCCCCCGAGGTTCATTAGATTTGTACTGATAGACTTTGTCAGGTCAGAGAGTCAGTTCAAGGGTAATCAGGGCCAGAGAAGGCTTGTCAGGCACAGACCGCCAGTACAACAGCTACCAGATCAGTGATCTTTGAGCAGTCGGGCTGAGATTTCCGAGCCTATTGCCGACACAGATATACCGGTTGCTCAGTTAGATTAGAATAGTGTGTCGAGTCTGGAAGAGATGGTGCGCCAACTCCAGGATAGTATGAAAGCCATGCTGCAAGACACTGTTCGTCAAGCAGAATTCGCCAAGCAACAGGCTGTGGTCATAGCCCAACAGGCAGAGACAATTGCCAGATTGGAGCAGCAAACTGGAGTATCTACTTCGCACCAGGCTCCTCCCCCACCAAGAGTTCCCATACTCGGGGAGGCAACCCACGTCCAGGATGATACGGACATTCCAGTCGGGCCAGCTCCGCTCCCGGTTCTACCCCAGCTATCTAAGACACCCATCAACCTACCAGACTTCCCTTTTGAGTTAGAGACAGATCCAACGGCGCTAAAGATGAGCAAGCTTGAAAGGTTGTTCAGGAAGGCTCAAGGCATGAAATCCATCCCGGACATCGAGGATGGGTATGCCGATGCAGCTGTGACGCTGCCAGACAGATTCAAGATACCACATATTGACCGTTTCGATGGGTTCGAGGATCCCATGGTGCACTTGCGGCTGTTTTTAGACATTCTAAGGCCGATGGGCCTCACCAGATTACAGAAGCTATCATTGTTTGGCCGGACCCTGTCCGGGATAGCCGCAATCTGGTATGCGAAATTGGAGAACTCTGTGAAACAAAATTGGGAAGAGATGGCTGAGGCCTTCAGTGATCAATACTCCTATAACACACAGATTGAGGTCACAACTCGTGATCTTGAAGTCACCCGCCAAGAGCCAAAGGAGAGTTTTTCAGAGTTTGTGGCGAGGTGGAGAGCAAAGGCCTCGATGATGGCTACAAGGCCTTCCGACAAAGACCAGATAAGGATGGTTGTGCGCAACCTCCAACCCAAACTAACACAGAAAATGATCGTGCTCCCCTTCCCTACCTTTTCGGATTTGCATGAGATGGGGGTACAGATCGAGGATGCTATGAAGCAAGGCCTTATTGATCAGGAGAAGGAGCAGCCCAGGAGGGCGTTTACCCGCAGTTCGAATGCGACCAACAGCGGTGACGCAGCTACAAGATCTTCTGAAGTGGGCATGGTCGCCACCACCACACCAAGAACAGCCACCCCTTTTGTTGGTGCATCCACTCCAAACCCCCGAACTTCGGACTATCTACCCCGAGGCAAGAGGGTTTTCACCCCACTCTTTATGCCTTTGTCTAAAGCCCTGGGGGTCCTGCTCAGGAAAGGACATTTGAAACCGTTGGAACAACGGCCTCTACCCAATCCTCTCCCTCCAAAGCATGACCTGACCAAGTACTGTGCTTTTCATCAACAAACCGGTCATGACACCGACAGTTGCGTCCGTCTTCGCCACGAGATACAAAATTTGATTGACAACAAGGTCATCCCCGCACCAGGTCCTGCAAAGCCTATCGGCACTTGATCGGTGAACTTGTGGGGGATAATGTGATGTGATCGAGGAATGAACCACCCGCGGGCGGCATTCAGTTTATTCCAAGATGTGGTGTTTGGCACACACTGTTTTGAGCAATTTGCGAATGCTAGCTTTTGTGCTTTCTGACTTGGGTATTGGGTCAGTCTTGTCGTTTTGTATTGAGTCAGTCTTTTCATACTGAGTCAGTCGGGTCTGTCTTGTTGTGTCGAGTCAGTCCTGTTTTGTTAGAGTCGGGTGATTTCAGGGGTGTTACCTCGAACATCACTTGCTTGTTATGTGTTTGTCTTTTTTTGCTTTCTTTTGAGTCTGTTTCTACCTGGGAGCCAGTTACGCCAACAGATCTGAATGGAACAGCAGTGATTTTCACACTCTTGTGTTTGCTTCTGCCGTGTGCCAGTTGTGCCAGAAATTCTAAGTAAAATGGCAGTATTTGACTAGAAGCTGTGTCTTTTCTGTGCCTTGAATTCATTGCATTGACCTAAGTTTTTCAAAACTTTTTTCGAAACATTGTGATAAAAACGAAGAGGAAGGAATTCCTCAGGTTTTGCAAAACTTGATCAATTGAGAGAAAGAGAGGCATGCTAAGCCCTTAATGATTGAGATCATGCTTGTTAATGTGAGTACTGAGAAGGACCTTGGCTTGATCCAGATTGGTTCTACACTGTCTTCGGCGCGAGCGATTTGTCGCTTTCTTAAAAAATTTTAAAAAATATTTTGTGCGGTCCTGCGAAGACTTGTGTGGGATCGCTCTTGAGATTGTGCAGCTTAGGATCGCTCTCAGCCTCGAGATTCGACCCCTCATTTTCAAACCTTGAACCTGAGTTCAGAACGTTCAACGGTCAACCACAACGTGAGGCTTGTGTGGCCATTTTGAAGCAGCCCTCGAACAAGAGGCACCAAAGTCAAATCAAGAAGATCAGATCAAAGGAAGCTTGTAAAGCTAGATCAGAAGCCCCCCCTCAAACTAGGGGCAAAAATGTCAGATATGCTCGAAGAGTCGAAGATGGATCCTTCAGTAAATCAATACAACAGCCACTCTCCTGGATACGGATGGCTTCAAAACCCTAAAACCATTTGGCATGGACTTGTTACACTTTTACCCTTTGAGAGGCTCGCTGGGCCGAAAACCTAGAAGGGCGACCCAGGCAAAAGTTAGAACAAGAGAAAAATACAAAAAAAAAAGCGAAAAAAAAAATGCAAAAGAAAAGAAAAAAATGCAAAATAATAGAAGAGAAAAAGAAATGAAAAAAATTGAAAAGAAAAGAAGAACAAAGCTCGCAAGGTCGAAAACCCGCAACGGGTGCCTTGGCAAAAGTTAGAGCCTAAAAAGGAGAGGTTAATACCCGAGTGTACCTTACCCTGAACTACGTGAGGCTTGATTCCCATCTTTGGGATACGTAGGCAACTTCATCCTGAAGTCTAGCCGTAAAATACTTCAAATTCAACTGTGTCCATGTGATGGTTCTACTCATCTTTGTCTTTTCTATATCCGGGAGTTCGGTTGCAATCATCGCTCTGAGGACTGATTACAATACACTACGGTGCCATTCAAACAAGGGGCAACTTTCCGTTGCCATTCAATGCACCGCGGTGTCATTCAAACAAGGGGCAACTTTCCGTTGCCATTCAATGCGCTGCGGTGCCGTTCAAACAAGGGGCAACTTTCCGTTGCCATGCAGCTCTCTTCGAGCAAAGAGGGAAATTTTCCTCCAAATCCGAGGTTGTGCGTCTCAGGAGTAGGTTCCGTGCTTGTTAAGCATTAGCCGTTTGCAAAAATAATTTTTGAGAACTTTTACTGAGGTTGACTGATCTCTCAAAAATTATTCCATCTTTTCCAAAACTGGACCATTTCTTGTACCCAAAAAGGGAAAATTTTCAGTGCTCATAACCTAACTTGCATGATTTTCAAATCAAAAATCGAACAAGTATGTTAATCTAATTCTCATATTGGTCAAGATTGTTTTAGTAGAAAGCAAAAACAAAAAATGGTCAAAATGATGAAATAGGGGCACAGTTGAGTCAGGTGTTCTGTCTTTCTCCCGTTGTCAACATACTTGCCAGAAAGGGCACTCTACTTGCTGAAAGGACACCGTATTCGCCAGAAAAGGGCACCACTGAAGCTGACCACAAAAGGGCAGAAAGCTCTCACATCCTCCAAGCAATAAGGCATCAAGCCAAGTGCGAAGCACGAATCGGAATGGGACAAGATATCCTATTCCCTCCTCTGGGTAGATCTAATCACGTCCAAACTCCCCAGCAGAGCATCGTCAACCGATGTCAGCTGCAGATTTGCTACACACCCAATTGTAGCGCAGCCCCTCTGTGGAAGAAACTCACTGTTGTGAACAAGAAGAAGAATCTAGCGGAATTCTAGGGGCAAGACCCCGCAACTTCCTGTTCATTCATCAACTACCCTGGGGAGGGATGAAAAATGAGAGATTAAAGAATAGAGAGATGTGCACTGAGAAAAAAGTGAGGAAAAGGGTTTTTTCAGAAAAACAGAGCTTGAGGGGCCGAGTGATGTGAGAATCACAAATAAGAAAGGGTGGGAAACAATACCCGAAGAAACAGGCTCCCTGTGCATGTCTGTATGTCGTGTCTTTTGTTTTGTTTGTCTCAAATCTTGTTTTGAATCGTTTCGAGTGTTACTCGATGCGTTTAGGTTGTTTACCTTTGTTTTTTTTCTTGTCGAGTCGTTTTGGCTGTGGCTAGTTGTAGGCTCAATACCCAGTCGAGAACTCATCCTTAATTTCAAAAATGAATCGTTTTGTGCTCAGAGTGCTGTGCCATTCTCTACACATGTGCAAAACAAGAATTTGTTCTTTCTTAAAACCGCAGGGTTTAACCCAGGTCATGCAAGAATAGTAAAACAAGGACCTATTTGAAGCTATATGGGTTCCAGACTACAAAGCAAAAGCAAAGAGGGAAAATCGAAGCATCTGAGTGTGTTTCACCTTCAGCAAATTCCGTGATTGTACTCCGAATGTACCTCTTCAGGCCTTGTCAGTGCTCCGAAGAATGAGTGTGCCTCTACTCCAAGCTTAAGCCTACTTCAAGTCAGAATGGCAATTAAAGCAGCAGCAGATGTTATCTCTCGCCAATGTAAACAGGGTGTCCCTTTTTCGAGCAGAGTTGTGTTGCCAAGTCCTCCGAAAGGTAAATCGGAGGCACCAGAGTACGTGTTTGATGCCCTTCCATTGCATAGAATGTGAACTTTCATATACACTTCGGTTGCATGCGTGCCGCGCATCGTTATGTTTCTGCATAGAATATGCTTTCAATGTTGCATAGAAAATGCCCCCATACTTGCATAGAAAATGCATTTTATTGCACTGTCTTGTGCACCTGCATTGCATTGTTTTGCGCGCTCCTTTGTTTGGAAACATTGGGATACATCCTTTTGTTTCTTATACCTTTCTGAAACACCGGGATACGTCCCTACGTTTCCGTTTCTCTCTCTTTCCGAAACACCGGGATACGTCCCTATGTTTCTCTCTTCTTCCGAAACACCGGGATACGTCCCTACGTTTCCCTTTCTCCTTCTTTTCCGAAACACCGGGATACGTCCCCATGTTTCTCCTACCTTTCCGAAGCACCGGGATGCGTCCCTATGTTTCTTCTTCCATTCCGAAACAATAGGATACGCCCCTATGTTTCTTCTTTCTCTCCGAAACACCGGGATACGTCCCTATGTTTCTCTTTCCATTCCGAAACAATGGGATATGTCCCTATGTTTCTCCTCCTCTCTGAAACACCGCGATACGTCCCTATGTTTCTCCTCCTTGTTCGTAACATTGGGATACGTCCCTAATCTTTGGGATACGTCCCTAATCCTTGGGATACGTCCCTAACCCTTGGGATACGTCCCTAACCTTTGGGATACGTCCCTTTGTTTCTCCCTCTTCGGTTAAAAGCGTTCGGAATACGTTCCAATGCTCACACCATTTCGAAACACTAGGATACGTCCCTATGTTTCTTTCTCTTTTTTCGAAACACCGGGATACGTCCCTATGTTTCTCTCTCCTTCCGAAACTCCGGGATACGTCCCTATGTTTCTTTCTCTTTTTCCGAAACACCGGGATACGTCCCTATGTTTCTCTTTTTCTGAAACACCGGGATACGTCCCTATGTTTCTCTCTCCTTCCGAAACTCCAGGATACGTCCCTATGTTTCTTTCTCTTTTTTCGAAACACCGGGATACGTCCCTATGTTTCTCTTTTTCTGAAACACTGGGATACGTCCCTATGTTTCTCTCTCCTTCCGAAACTCCGGGATACGTCCTTATGTTTCTTTCTCTTTTTCCGAAACACCGGGATACGTCCCTGTGTTTCTCTTTTTCCGAAACACTGGGATACGTCCCTAAGTTACTCTCTTCTTTTCGAAACTCCAGGATACGTCCCTATGTTTCTCTACCTCTCTGAAACACTGGGATACGTCTCTAAGTTACTCTCTTCTTTTCGAAACACCGGGATACGTCCCTATGTTTCTCCCTTTTTGGTTAAAAGTGTTTGGAATACGTTCCAATGCTCACACCATTCCGAAACACCGGGATACGTCTCTATGTTTCTTCTCCTTCTTTTTGAAACCCCGGGATACGTCCCTACGTTTCGCTCTCTTTCCGAAACCCCGGGATACGTCCCTACGTTTCGCTCTCTTTCCAAAACACCGGGATACGTCCCTAAGTTTCTTCTTCGTTCCGAAACACTGGGATACGTCCCTATGTTTCTCACTCGTTTCGAAACACCGGGATACGTCCCTATGTTTCTCCTTTTTTTGTTAAGAGCATTTGGAATACGTTCCGGTGCTTGAACCACTCTGAAACACTGGGATACGTCCCTATGTTTCTTCTCCTCTCCGAAACACCGGGATATGTCCCTATGTTTCTCCCTCTTTGGTTAAGAGCATTCAGAATACGTTCCAATGCTTGAACCATTCTGAAACACCGGGATATATCCCTATGTTTCTCCCTCTTTGGTTAAGAGCATTTGGAATACGTTCCAATGCTTATACATTTCCGAAACACCGGGATACGTTCCTATGTTTCTTGCATGATCATATGTTATGCTCGGCTTTGTGCATTGTCTTGCATTTTGCCCCTGCCCACGGGCGCATACCTTTATTTGTAGCTTGTATGCTTTTGTCTAAGTCTTCGGCCTTGTCAAAAATGGGTCGTCTCTGGGCTTTGACATTCACTCCCGTCATTTTTATGACTTTCGAGTTCTGTCAAAGAGGGGCAACTGTAGACACCCCATTTTTGACCGTCCTTAAGACTTGGACGTCATCGTTTGAACACTCGATGATTACCCTTGTTTGTGTTCGTCTTGAGTTCTCGGAGGTTTCGGCTATGCGCCTTACCTCAAGACCTCTCGACTTGTTTGTTTTGTGTTTGGTTTTGTATCAAACACTTGTGGTTTTTGCTTCTGAGGGTGGGAAGTAGCTTGTAGGCCATCCCCACACCTCACCGGCCATGGCTTGAGGCCAGCGGCCTTGTTTCCTTGCCACCGGCAATTGGTGATGGCCGGTCGGCACTATTGATGGTCGGTCGGCATTGTGTTTGGTCGGCCGGCCACTGTTTTTTATCAATCGACCACTTTTCCTGGCCGAGGCCTTTTCTTGAGGGAGCTTGACCCTTTTGAACCTTTTTTCTAGCTTCTCCAAGAAGCTTGACCCTTTTTTAGCTTCTCCAAGAAGCTTGACCCTTTTTAGCTTCTTGATGAAGCTTGACTCTTTTTAGCTTCTTGATGAAGCTTGACCCTTTTAAGCTTCTTGATGAAGCTTGACCCTTTTGAACCCTTGGTTCTAGCTTCTTGAGGAAGCTTGAACCTTTTGAACCCTTGGTTTTAGCTTCTCCAAGAAGCTTGCACCTTTTGCACCCTTGTTCTAGCTTCTCCAAGAAGCTTGAACTCTTTGCTCCAAGCTTCTAAGAGAAGCTTGAACCCTTGTCTAGCTTCTCCAAGAAACTTGGCCCTTTTGTCTAGCTTCTCCAAGAAGCTTGGCCTTCTTGGCCCTTTTGCTCCAAGCTTCCAAGGGAAGCTCGACCCCCTTGACCCCTTTTTTTGTTAGCTTCTCTAAGAAGCTTGGCAACTTGTCTTGCTCTATAAACATAGAGCCTATCCATCCATTCAAGAGGTTCCAAGAATTGGTCTAAGGCTCCATACATATATCTCTCTCCATATCTCCTCCATTTTAGCTCCAAATTGCTTGGTTCTTGGCTCCTTTGCACACCAACCCCTAGTCTAACACCTCCATCATCAACCTAAGGAGCTTGGAGGCCATTTTCAGAGGCTAAGGGACTGTTTTTTTGTCCAAGAAGCTGCTGGTTTCGTTGGTCTACAAGGGTGAGCCTTTAACCCTCTTTTATCCCCCGTTTTTGCACAAGTTTTTAGCCTGTCTTTCTTGCTGTTTTGAGCTTTGTGTATAACATAAAAAAGTTCTATTTTTTTTTTTGTGTGTTTAAGATACTTCATTAAGGACACTTTTGTGTTTGGGGTCGTTTACCCCCTCTTAGGCCTTGTTTGGCCCCATTTTGTGCTATTTTTTGTGAGCTCCGGAACCACCTCGTTTGGGCCTCCTCACCACTGAAATCTTGAGGGATTTCAGTGGTGATGATAGTGGTTTAAGGTCCTAAGAAGGAGAGGGCCATCCCCTCTCCTTATTGTCTTCATTACTTGCATTTTTGGCCCTACAAAGGGGCCTATGTTTGCACACTTCTTGAGCTCGGTTCAGGAATTTTTCAGTGGGTTTTAGGACCCTCAGAACTCATTTTCAGAGTTGATTTGGTCTTGTTAGATGTCTATCTTGCATGTGCTTAATAACTCCTTGCATGACCCTCTAAAGTAACTCATCATTTTTGCATTCCATGGTTACATATCAGTGGTTATTTGGGCCTATTTTCACATGTTTTATTCACTGATTTTTGATGGTTTGGTGAGATTCCACGTGCATCGTATACTTGCCATACAACCCATGTTTGCTAGTCAAAGTTGCATGCTATTTTAGTCCATCTTGCTAACATCTTTTGGCCATGCTTTGAACTGGAAATATGCATGTTTTGGGACTGCCTTGACTCTGTCTTCATGCTTCATGATCAAATAATGCATGCTTTGTATAGCTGTAAGCCATCATATGTGCCTAGTTTTCAGTTTCGGGGCTCATCTCATGCATCGGGTGCCATATTTTCATGATTCGAGACTATTTTGTGTCATATTTCAGTGCTGAAATTTGCATGTTTACATACCATATTCCATGCCTTGCCATGCTTTGGTAGAGTGGCATTTGATGCCTTAGGTTCAGTCCTCGATTTGCGTGCATGCGTGCACGCATTTCGAGTGTCTCATTTTCATCTAATGGCCACTGATTTTGGCATGCTTGTGAGCTATCCATGTTAGTTTAAGTCCATCATCGCATGTTGTTGCACGCCATGTTTGCTTACATGTTTAGGTTGCGCGCCTAGTATACATTGCTCATTTTGCATGTTCATGTTGCATACTTAGCCTCCACGCCTAGGTTGCATTTCATGGAGCATGCATCCCTTGCTCTTGATCAATCATGATAGGGGTTAGGGCCCTTTGATGTGTTTTGTGTTTGCATTTCATTTGATATCGAAGTTGCAAAACTTGGCCTCTTAGGCCATCATGCATAATTGATGGCCCGAGGGTTGAGGGGCATACTCCCTTGAGTCCATTACATGATTGGGAGAGTGGCCATGCATACATTGCTTTGAAAATTCCATGCCATACACTGCTTGCCCTCTGCTACTGTCAATTGCAGGTTCTGCAGGAAGTTTTGGCTGGTCGGCTACATATAGTGCTGACCGGCCAGGAATTTGCAACCGATATATCAAAATGCAGCCAGTGATCATTCCCCGCAGCCGGTGACCATTCCTCCTAGCCGGTGGTGCTCCGAAGTGTGCAAAGAACCTATTTCAAGACTTGTGCAGTCTTCAGTGGAGCTAGGGCAGTGTAAACAGAGGCAGTAGTGCTATGGCAGCGAGTTTCCGGGCAAGACGAGTCAAACATGCATCATTCGCGCATTCCGAGGCACGGCTGCGGCCACCTTCTTTCTGCATTTATTTTGTTAATTAATTAAGGGTCTGTAATAATTAATTAGCTAGGATAGTTGATTTGTTATTCGGACTATATTATTCTTTTGGTCCCTCCGAGCAAGGGCGAATTTGTAATAAGTGTGGGTGCGTGTGTGCATGTCTTCCAATCCCCACTTCTTTCTCCCTTTTACTTACCTGCTTTCGTTGGTTAGTATTAGGACATATTTAATTTAGCATACCTTATGCTATGCATGCGTGCATCCATACATTTGTCTTGCATGCACCGGGCTCGGTGCACCATACTAACTGCATTGAATTTCAATTCCAAGTTGAATACGTGTTAGTTGTAGCATCATCATATGCCATCCATAGATTAGCCGAGCCTATTGTAGCTGCATCTTGCATGTGTTGCATTAGCCATCTTAACATGAACTAGGATCATGCATATGATTACTAACTAGTTTCTGTTTTCGCTCGGAGTACTAGGTAAGCATTTACGCTTTAGCATACCGCATGCGTGTGAGTGTTGCCATAATAGCATGATTACCATGAGGCTAGCTGCTTATGTGATATAACTGCTTGAGTGCCTGTGGATGGAGGTTGAATTACCTAAATTGGAATAATGCACTAAAACTGTAAGTTTTAAGCCCACTAGATAGTGGCAAAACCATCTTTTCTAAAGCCCACTTGAGGGTGGCAAAACCTACATTTTAGCCTACTTGCGAGTAGCAAACCATTTTCAAAACAAACATGAAATGTTTTATTCCAACTTAGGCGATTTGGTCTATACTTGTTTGCTGTGCGCATAACATAGTAATTCTAGGCTAATAACCGGAATAAGAGCACATAATGCTTTCAAAACAAGATATCATGGTTAGTAGAGGCCGATCTTCGGATCGGGCGAGAGGGGGTGCTCATAGCTGACCTCCCCCAATCATACCCAAGTTCCCGAGCCGAGGCAACTTTGGTGATGACGGACATGTGGCCTTTGGCACCGAGTCAGGGTTTCCTAAATTACCCAAAATAAAATATTTAGGTGGCGACTCTGTATCTGGCAAAGCAGGCCATGTTTGGCACTTCTTTTCAAAAATCTGTTTCTCAAGACGATTTGCCGGATTTGGACTCTTTGGTTCAGATTAAGAACCGTGACAATTTAAGAGTCCGAACTGTAGTGAACCCCAAATGAATAGAACGGGAGGACTCATCCCTCCCGGGGCGTTCGGGGACGTCTATAATGTATAGGCTTGGCATTGGCTGAAACCATAATGGGTTTGGATGCTTTCCATCAACGAGAGACTTCTCGATTTGCGGGGAGTGTAGACACCCCATTTTTTACCGACCTTAAGACTTAGACGTTATCGATTGAGCGCTCGGTGATTGCGCATGTTGTGCTCGTTTTGAGGTTTCGGAGTTCTTGGCTGAGAGCCTCGCCTCCGAACCTCGGGACCCTTCGTACTTTGACTCGGTCCGCGGACCAAGTTTTGTTTTCTCTTCCCGGAGGGAGGGAGAGGTCTTGTAGACCATCTCTCAGTGGTCGTAGGCTACTTTTCGTGGTCGTAGGCCACTGTTCCCATTTGGAGACTAGTTTCTGATTTTTCGGAGCCGTCGGCCGTGCGCTTCGGCTCAGGACCGCTTAACATTCTCCGTATGGCACAGTTTTTGGAACACACCTTGTTTCCTCTGTCTAGAGGGACACTGTGGTCTGGGAGACCACTTTTGTGGTCGTACGCCACTTTTTGTGCTCAACAGCCAGTTTTCGAGACCCCCGATCGCGCGCTTTGCCTCTCGAACTCTCGTTTTGCATCCGTGTTGGTTCATTTTTGGCATGAACCTTGTTTTCCTTGTTTGGGAGGTGGCACAAGGGTGGAAGACCACCTTTTCTCCTTGGAGACCACTTTTCCCTGCCAGCCGATTTTCTTGTCGGGAAACTGGTTTTCTTGATCTTTCGGCCACATTTTCTGGTTTCCCACTCCACCATTGGCTTGCTTTCAATGTGCAGACCACTATTTTCCCTGGCCAACCACATTTTATCTGGGAAGCCACTTGCCCTGGTCGGTCGACTAGGGAAAGTGGTCGGTCGACCACCTTTTCTGGTCGGCTGGTTTCCTCCTGTTTTGTCAGATTGTGTGGATGCCAGCTGTGCTAGTTGGAAGGCACGGACTGTATCCTCCATACACGTGTATGGAGGATTTGCACCCAAGTTTTTAGCTTCTTAAGGAAGCTTTAGCTTCAAACCTCTATAAGAGAGAGCCACCCTCTCCTTGAACCAGGTTCAGATTTTGGCTAAGGCAAAAATATTTCTCTCTCTCTCTATATCTCTACATTTTGGGTTCAAAAGTGTGTTGTTCTTGACCTATTGCAGCACACCTCATAGCTACACACCCCCACCATTGATCTGAGGTTCTTGGAGGGTATTTTCAGAGGTTGAAGAGTTGGTTTTTGGTCCCAAAACTTGCTGGTTTTGCTGAGCTTCAAGGGTAACTCCTTTTCCCTCTTTTTAAGCTCTATTTTGATCATTCTCTTAGACATACTTGCGTGCGTATTTAGGCGTTGTTGTCAACTGAAAAAAGCTTCATATTTAAGTGTTTTTCATGTTTGTTTAAGGCCCTTTTGGTGTTGAGGGTCATCTACCCTCTTGCATGCTCTATTTAGCCTTGTTTTGTGCCATGCCATGAGACATTTGTGTTGATCTTTGCTTGGCCTTTTAGCCACTAAAATTCAGCGGATTTTCAGTGGTTGGCATGTGGTTTTGAGGGCCTAAATTAGAGAGGGGAGACCCTCTCTCTTTTGGTCTTGTTTGTTTGCATTTTTGGCCCTTCAAAGGAGCACATACTTTCATACTTCCAAGGCTTGGTTCAGGCCCTTTTTGGTGACTTTTGGGACCTGCCTAGACTCCGTCTATGGCTGGTTTGGTCACCTTGTGTTTGCCTCTTGCATGTGTGGAATAATCCCTTTCATGGCTTATCAAAGTAGCACCTCATTCTTGCATGTATTGGTCATGTTTCAGTGGGTTTTTGGCCATCATTTGGCATACCATGATTCTATTTTTGGCTGGTTTGGTAGCCTCTCATGTGCTTCATATGCTTGTAGTGTAAATCATGTTAACTAGCTTGAAGTGCATGATGTTTTGGCCCTTTATTCTAGCATATTTTGGCCTTGATCCAAACTGATTTTGTTCATATTTTGGGCTGCCTTAGCTCTGTTTTGAGGCCTCTTGGTTGAATGATGCATTCCATGCATGCATGTAGTGTAATAGCCTTGCCTAGCTTTGAGTTTTTGAGGTCCTTTGCATGCCTAACTTGAGGTATTTGCATGTTTTGGCACTATGAGGAATGATATTTCAGAGCTTATTTCTTGGCCATATTCTCACGTTTGTCACTCTTTCAATGTGCTTGAGAGTTGCATCATTATACCCCATTTGTGAGCCATTGTATGAGCTTCATTTTTGTGCCTTTCAAGCCATCATCCCAACTCATTTTGCTACTGTTTTGGGCCTGCATAGGGTCTATTTGGAGTCGGTTTGGTCATTTGAGCATTGCCTTGCATGCCTATAGTGTAATACACTTCACTAGTTTCGGTGCTTGAGCCATTCAACATGCATTGTGTGAGTTGTTTACATCATTTGGAGTCATTTTGTATGCCATTTCAGAGTTGGAACATGGGTCCTTGCACTCCACATTTTATCCTTTTCAATGCGTTTGCAAAGTTGTGTTTTATGCCTTAGGATTGGGGCCTTTGCATTGGACATGTTTGCATGAGTTTTGGAGCCTTGTCCTCATCATCTTTGGCCACTGATTTGGGTGTGGCTGAGGCCCATCCATTTTGGTTTTAGTCCATTTTGCATTGAGTATGCCATTGTAGTTCATAGCATTGAGTATGCCATGTTGTCGCATCATTGATCATTGCATTGTGCATGCCTTGTTCATTTCATTGTGTATGTTAGTTTCTATGTGCGTTGTGTATGTTAAGTGTCATGTGCATTGTGCATGCCATGTAGCTTATAGCATTGTGTATGCTAGTTGCATGTTTGCATGTTATCCCTTGCATGTTTGCATCACTTAGTTGCATTGCATTAGGATTGCATGCTAGAGTTACATTTGGGCATGCCATGTTTGTTGTATTGTGTTTGGAATAGGAGTTAGTCTGAACACGGGAAGCGAGGGACGTTTCATACTTGAAGTGATGAAACGTGCCTCAATTCCCGGTCGCCGGCACTCTTGACTACCCATGATGGAGTTGTTGGCTTTAGGTGCTTGTGTGTGCATTCATTTCACATTGAGTCGTGCTATTCGGCTCCTCGGCCATCATGCATCAAAATGCGTGATTGGTGGCCCGAGGGTCGAGGACTACACTCCCTTGAGCTTATGCAATGACGAGGAGGGTGGTCGTGCACACATGTGTTGCAAATACTTTGCCGTGCATCTCTCTTTCCCTTTGTTGCAGAAAACCAGAAACCAGGAGAGGAAACCGGTCGGCCGACTAGATTTACTGGCAGGCCGACCATTTTTTTGGTTTCCACCACAAAAGGTGGTCGGCAGGTGGTCTCCCATGCCCGTCGACAGCCTTCCCACATATTCCCAGGGTGGAGTTTCATCTCTCTGGAGCTTTGTGCAAGTTTCTGAGATCAATTGCAAACAAAGGCGAGTTGGGGCGTCGCGAAGGATTTCCGAATGAGGCAACTCGAGCATGCATGCATCCTTTGTCATCCAAAGCAGAGCTGAGGCAGCCTATTTCATTTGGTTTACATGCTTATTTAAATTGCTTACTTAGTTAATTGGTTGATTAATTAGAGTTGTGTAATAATTAGCTGTAGCTTGTTATTTATTTCGTGTGTAATAACTAGTTTAATTTGATTAGCTTAGGTTAGCTAGTTGGTTTTGTGTTATTTATTCGGACCCTCCGTCGAGAGGGAAAATTTTGTAATAAGTGTGCGTGTGTGTGATGCATGTCTTCCAACCCCATGTCTTTCTCCCTTTTATTTACTAGCTTACGATGGTTAGTTTTAGGGCATGTTTCAATTAGCATCGTTATTCTTTGCATGTTTGCATTCATTCGTCTGTCTTGCATGCACCAGGCTCGACGCATCATATTGTAACAAGCCCGCGGGGGACCTCGCTACAGCTCGGACTCGACTTTGTAGTCACGGTTCTAAATCTGAACCAAAGAGTCCAAATCCGGCAAATCGTTTTAAGAAAATAGATTTTTGAAAGAAGTGCCAAACATGGACTGCTTTGCCAGATACAGAGTCGCCACCTAAATATTTTATTTTGGGAAATTTAGGAAACCCTGACTCGGTGCCAAAAGGCCACGTGTCCGTCATCACCAAAGTTGCCTCGGCTCGGGAACTTGGGTACGATTGGGGAAGGTCACTTCGTGAGCACCCCCGCTCGCCCGGTCATAGACCGGCCTCTACTAACCATGATATCTATTTTTGAAAACATTGTGAGTCCTTATTCCGGTTATTAGCCTAGGTTACTATGTGATGCACACAGCATATAAGCATAGACTGGGTCGCCCGAATTGGAACAAAACATTTCATGTTTGTTTATTTGAAAGTGGTTTGATGGTGCTACCCGCAATTAGGCTAAGACGTGGATTTGCCACCCTCGGGTGGGCTTAGAAAACATGATTTTGCCACTATCTAGTGGGCTTAAAACACACATTTGATGAATTATTCCAATTCAAATAACCCAACCTTTACCCACAGGCATTCAGGTAGTTATATCACATAAGCACATAGCCTCATGGTAAGCATGCTATTCATGGCAGTCACTCACACGCATGCGAGGATGCTAAAGCATAGAACTTACCGAGTACTCCAAGCCAAAATAGGAACTACATTAGAAATCATGCATGATCCTAAGTATACAAAAATGCTTAATGCAACACATGCAAAAATGCAAACTATAGCAGGCTCGGCTATTCTAAACATGGTATATGAAATGCTACAACTATCATGTATTCAGTTTGGAATTGAAAGTATAATGCAGTTAGTATGATGCGCCGAGCCCGGTGCATGCAATACAGATGAATGATGCAAACATGCTGTCATATTGTATGCTAATTTAAATATGCCCTAATCTAACCATCATAAGCAGATAAATAAAAGGGAAGAAAGACGTGGGGTTGGAAGACATACATCACACTCACGCACACTTATTACAGTTATGCCCTCGCGCAAAGGGTCCAAATAAATATACAGTCCCGAATAAAAGAATATTACAGTCCAAATATTACAGTCCGAATAATATACAAATTCCTAAATAATTAACAAATTAACTAAGAAAATAAATAAAACTGGCATGCAAGCCAGGGACTGCCTTGCTTCTGATGGATGATGCATGTCCGGGTTGTCTTGCGCGGAAATCCACCGGGATGCCCCAATTAGCCTCTGTTTAGCAGTTATTCTTGGAAAGCGTGCCAAGCTCCGAAAAGTTGCTGATTCTGCATTTTGCTGCAACAGAGAGCAGGAAAGGGGCATAGCAATGTATTTTCACAGATATATGCATGCCTCGATCCTCGTGCCACCAATCACGCATATCGATGCATGATGGCAGAGGGGTCGAAATGTGCAATTCAATATAGGATGAATACACATGAAAACACAGCTAAACCTAACTCCATCATGGGTAATCCGGAGTGTCGGTGACTTGGAATTGAGACACGTTCCGTCACTCGGAGTACGAAATGCACCTCGTTTCCCGTGCCCGGGCTAACTCCTATCCCGAACACGATGCAATATGCATGATATGCATGAATGCAACTAAGATACAGCCTAGCATGCACAATGCTATGAAAATGAGATGTCTCGAAATGCGTGCACACAGGCACGCAAACCGAGAAAATGCATACGCAATGCAAATGATATGGAAATAGGATATGGGCTTACACTAACATGAGAGAGCCTCAGCTACACTCACATAAGAGGCCAGCGGATAAAAAAAGAGTGCCTCGAAATGCGTGCACACGGGCACGCAAACCGAGGCAATGAAGGAATGCGATGGAATGACATGGAAATGACAAATGGGCTTATACCAACATGAGTGAGCCTCAGCCACACTCACATAGGATGCCGGCGGATAAAAAAAGAGGTGCCCCGAAATGCGTGCACACGGGCACGCAAACCGAGGCGATGACGAAATGTGATGGAATGACATGGAAATGACAAATGGGCTTATACCAACATGAGTGAGCCTCAGCCACACTCACATAGGATGCTGGCGGCTAAAAAAAGAGGTGCCTCGAAATGCGTGCACACGGGCACGCAAACCGAGGCGATGACAAAATGTGATGAAATATGGCAAAAATGATATGCAAGCATGCTAATGGAATTTCAGCACTAAAATATGGGGGAAAAAAGTCCCGAAATGAGGCGAAATGACATGAAATGCAAGGAATTGTCCCGAAATGCGAATTTAGGCACCCGAAATGACCTATAGCTATGCCAAACATGCACAATATGGACATGAAATGCAAAGAAAGAAGCTAGAAAGTCCCAAAAAAGGCACTTTCACAGTTATAAACATGGCCAAACAGCAAGCATAGGTATGGCAAAAATAGCATGCAAGAATAGAGGCCAAGAGAGAGGTAATGAAGCAAGTGATATAAGCAAAACCCAAAATGAAAAATTTCCTTCTACAACATTGAAGAGGGACCAAAAATATGAATGTTTACAGTATATGGCAGCCTCAAAATCAGTATTCAAACATGATAGAAATGTGATGCAAAATAAGGCTCAAAAGTGGCTATAACATGAGGTATACAAAATAATCACCAAACAGCCAAAGACCCTCAATAAAACATGTAGAATGGACCAAAATAAGCACTTTTCCAGAACTGTAAAATGGCCAAAAACAAAAGCATGGTAGGCTAACTAAACATGCAAGAATGGGGAATAAAAGAGAGATATAACATGAAGTGACCTATGGAAGCCCCAAACCATGAAAGGACCTAAATGAAACATGAATTATGGACCAAAATAAGAACTTTTTCAGAACTGTAAAATGGCCAAAAACAAAAGCATGGTAGGCTGCCATTGCATGCAAGAATGGGGAAGAAAAGAGGAGTATAAAGGTAGGTACAACATGGAAGTCCCAAATGGTGTTGAGCCCTTCTTCAATGTTGAAGAGGGGCTCAACATAAGCCTAATATAAGTTTACAACATGCTCGAAAACAGATTGCTCATGGGTCAAAAATAGCATGCAAAATTATGACATACAAGAGGATCAATGAAGCAAGTGTATCATGGAGGGCTCAAACAGGGTTGAGCCCTTAATGAAAAGTGAAGATGAGCTCAAAAGAGGGCCCTTTTTAGTTAGGGCCGGAGCTTGAAACGAAAAGAAAGTGGGGCTTACAAATAAATCAAGAAAAAGGGTCAAAATGAAGAAAAGGTTACTCACCCTTGAAGACTCAAACTTTTGTTGCTTCTTGGATGAATTTGCAGCTTCTTTGGCCTTTGAGAAACCTTCCTTGTTGCTGGAAATGAGGTGGTGATGGTAGAGCTTGGTGGTGTAGAAGGGATGATGGTTAGGGACTTAGAGATTTTTCAAGAAATGAGAGGTATAGAAATGGAGTTATGTATGGAAGCTTGAAGAAGAGTTTTTCTAACCCCAAAATACTACAAGGCTTGCTTGCTATATAGGCCAACAAAGGGGTGTAAAGGTGGGGGAAAAGGAGAGTAATATTCCCCCACGAAATATCTCCCAGATAAAGATCTTTTCTGGGGGATAAAGCCTCACAGCTGTAAAGGGAACAGTGCAAGGAATACGGCCGGCCTGGTACTTTTGTTGCAGGTGGCCGGCCGGCCACACCCCCTAGCCGGCCGGCTAGGGGTCAAAAGGTTCAATGAGATTTTCTGGCCGGCCACCAACTGATGGTGTTCTCCTATGTGTGTACAACACAACCATGTGGTTAAAATTCCAAGAAAGTGGGTCCAAGGGGTTCAACATTAGCTCGGAAAGAGGGGTTCAAAGGGGTCAGGTGGAATTACTGGCCGGCCACCAACTTTTAGGGTCCTCTCATGTGTGTACATCACAAATATGTGGTTCAAAGTTCAAGAAAAAGGGTCCAAGGGGTTCAACATTAGCCCGGAAGTGCGAAAAACGGGCGCCGGAGGGCATCGGAGGATGTATAACTGGTTGCTGCAACAATTGCTGGCCTCCCACCCTTCAGTGACCTCCCCGGTGATAAAACAGAGGTACCTACCAAAAATGAACGAAAACCGTTGCAAAACGAATGCTCGGGGACCAAAACGCACAGTTTGGGGTCCCGAAAATGGGCTGTTAAGCACTGAAAGTGGCATTTGGGCACGAAGTGGGCTTCTCAGCCCCCAGTGTCCCTCAAAAGGTAGCAAATAGGAAGTATGCCAAAAATTAGAGCAATAGGAGATGGTTAAGCGGTCCCGAACCGAGGCACACGGCCTGACGGCTCCGAAAACCGGAAACCGGACTCCGAAATGGGAAAAATGGCCTACGGCCACCAAATGTAGCCTACGGACATTGAGAGATGGTCTACTGGACCTCTCCCTCCCCTCAGGAAAAGAAATAGAGAAAACCGAGTCTGGTTCGCAAACCGAGACAAGGTACAGAAGAGGGTTCGGAAGTCCGGAGGCAGGGCCCACGGCCGCGACTCTAAAACTTCTGAACGAGCGCGATATGCAACATCATCAAGCGCTCAACCGGTGACGTCTAAGTCTTAAGGTCGGTCAAAAATGGGGTGTCTACAGTTGCCCCTCTTTGACAGAACTCGGAAGTCATAAGTGACAGGAGTGAATGTCAAAGCCCAGAGACGACCCATTTTTGACAAGGCCGAAGACTTAGACAAACATACAAGATAAACAGAGATGTGCCCGCAGGCATGCCCGCAGGCAGGGGCAAAATGCAAATGATATGCAAGAAGATTTTGAAGATTGGACTCATACGCCACGCGAGGCCGGTTTTGAAAGTTGGACTTATACGCTACGCGAAGCCGGTTTTGAAAGTTGGACTTATACGCTACGCGAAGCCGATTTGAAGAGTGGACTTATACGCTACGCGAAGCCAAGTTGAAGAGTGGACTTATACGCTACGCGAAGCCGATTTTGAAAGTTGGACTTATACGCTACGCGAAGCCGATTTGAAGAGTGGACTTATACGCTACGCGAAGCCAAGTTGAAAGTTGGACTTATACGCTACGCGAAGCCGATTTGAAAGTTGGACTTATACGCTACGCGAAGCCAGTTTGACGAGTGGACTTATACGCTACGCGAAGCCAAGTTGAAAGTTGGACTTATACGCTACGCGAAGCCGATTTGAAGAGTGGACTTATACGCTACGCGAAGCCAAGTTGAAAGTTGGACTTATACGCTACGCGAAGCCGGTTGAAAGTTGGACTTATACGCTATGCGAAGCTGATTTGAAAGTTGGACTTATACGCTACGCGAAGCCGGTTTGACGAGTGGACTTATACGCTACGCGAAGCCTAGTTGAAAGTTGGACTTATACGCTACGCGAAGCCGATTTGAAGAGTGGACTTATACGCTACGCGAAGCCAAGTTGAAAGTTGGACTTATACGCTACGCGAAGCCGGTTTGAAAGTTGGACTTATACGCTACGCGGAGCCGGTTTGACGAGTGGACTTATACGCTACGCGAAGCCAAGTTGAAAGTTGGACTGATACGCTACGTGAAGCCGATTTGAAGAGTGGACTTATACGCTACGCGAAGCCAAGTTGAAAGTTGGACTTATACGCTACGCGAAGCCGGTCGAAAGTTAGACTTATACGCTACGCGAAGCCGATTTGAAAGTTGGACTTATACGCTACGCGAAGCCGGTTTGACGAGTGGACTTATACGCTACGCGAAGCCAAGTTGAAAGTTGGACTTATACGCTACGCGAAGCCGATTTGAAGAGTGGACTTATACGCTACGCGAAGCCAAGTTGAAAGTTGGACTTATACGCTACGCGAAGCCGGTTGAAAGTTGGACTTATACGCTACGCGAAGCCGATTTGAAAGTTGGACTTATACGCTACGCGAAGCCAGTTTTGAAAGTTGGACTTATACGCTACGCGAAGCCGATTTTGAAAGTTGGACTTATACGCTACGCGAAGCCGATTTGAAGAGTGGACTTATACGCTACGCGAAGCCAAGTTGAAAGTTGGACTTATACGCTACGCGAAGCCGGTTGAAAGTTGGACTTATACGCTACGCGAAGCCGATTTGAAAGTTGGACTTATACGCTACGCGAAGCCAGTTTTGAAAGTTGGACTTATACGCTACGTGAAGCCGATTTTGAAAGTTGGACTTATACGGTACGCGAAGCCGATTTGAAGAGTGGACTTATACGCTACGCGAAGCCAAGTTGAAAGTTGGACTTATACGCTACGCGAAGCCGATTTGAAAGTTGGACTTATACGCTACGCGAAGCCAGTTTGAAAGTTGGACTTATACGCTACGCGAAGCCGATTTGAAAGTTGGACTTATACGCTACGCGAAGCCAGACATCACTCATGATTATGCAAAGAGAGCTGTAATGAAGCAATTATGCGAAATAGATGCAACATTTTAAGCGAATGCTAGGCAAGCAAGTAAACTCGAGCCAAACTACACCTCGTGCAGAAAGGATGTAAGAAAATTATGGAATTCTCACCGCGAATACAGTGTGCATGTGTGATAGATACATAGAGCGAACATGTGATTGATACACAAAAAGGTGAGCACAAAGTGTGATAGATGCACTAAGTGAACAAAGTATGATAGATATACTAAATGAATGAAGTGTGATTGATACACTAAATAAATGATCTTAAAACGGAACTTCTTTGAATGAACCGTACATACAATATCGTGCATGAATGGGAAAGAAACTTGATAGGTACAATGCAATACAATGCATGATGCTTAAGGAAAGCAATAAATGGACAAAACAGCACTTTAGAAAGCGCCTCAAGAGGTGAGTGGCGGTGAACCGCTCTGCTCCGATAGGGATTTTCCCTTGTGCTCTTTGAACACTTACCTTCAACCTACAGTACAAAGGCTCTGAAATACTGACAAGGGTTTTTCATGTAGAACACTTTGGATGTTGCCTTTCTTCCTGATCACATTCACAACTTTCCCTATTCTCCAACGGGGTGACAGACTAGGTTGGTTCAGTATCCAGAATTGAGGTGCATACATGCTATCTCAACCTATGGGGCTTCCATACAGATTTCAAGCCGAGGACACGCCTCTGGGTATTTAAACTAGACTTTAGTCTCAGAAATCCCGAACCTTTACGTTCTAGGCATCAGCCATTCGAACTCTAGTTTCCACCGTCGCAGTTGGTCTCCTAGGAACTCATTGCGAACACAGCCAAGATGCCTCTGGCAGGGAATGGTACTCAGGGAGAGCACTTGATCGCCATTTTGGCTTGAAGCAGACTTGATCTTGAGCTTGAGGTAGAGGTACACTCGTGCTTCGAAGCATTGGCAAAACCTGAAGAGGTACACACAGAATGTAGTCTCGGAACTTACTGAAGTTGAAACAAACTCAGATGCTCGACATTTCCTCTTTTTCTTTTGCTTTTGCTTTGTAGTCTGGAACCCATATAGCTTCAGATAGGTCCTGATTTTATTGTTCTGACATGACCTGGGTTGAACCCTGCGGTTTTATGAAAGAACGAATCTTGTTTTGCACAGATGTGGAGAATGGCATGGCACTCGGAGCACAAAACGATTTTGTTTTTGAATTGATAAATGAGCTTTTGACCGGGTATCGAGCCTACGACTGAACACAGCAAGACATCTCAACAAAGAAATAAAAGGCACGCAACCTAGACACATCAAGTAACACTCGAAACGACTCAAAACAAGAATCGAGATAAAACAAAAAGACACGACACTCAGGCGTGCACAGGGAGCCTGTTTCACTGGGTAGTGTTTCCCACCCTTTCTCATTTGTGGTTCTCACATCACTCGGCCCTCAAGCTCTGTTTTTCTGAAAAAGCCCTCTTCTCACTTTTCCTCTCATCGCACGTCTCTCTATTCTTCAATCTCTCATTTTTTTTTCATCCCTCCCCCGGGTGGTTGATGGATGAACAGGAAGTTGCGGGCCCACACCCAACATAATCAGCTCGCGGCTATTTCCTTCGGTGACATCTGTCGATGCGCCGGATGAGGGAATGGTGCATCTCGATCCATTCCAATTCGTGCTTCGCACTCGGCTTGATACCTCGCTGCTTGGAGGATGAGAGAGCTTTCTGCCCTTTGTTGTGCCCTTTTCTGCCGAATATGGTGCCTTTTCCGACAAGTAGAGTGTCCTTTCTGGCAAGTATGTTGACAATGGGAAAGACAGGAAGCCTGACTCAACTGTGCCCCTAGTTCATCATTTTGACCATTTTTTTTGTTTTAGTTTTCTCCTAAAAATTTTTGACCAAAATGAGAGTTAGACTAACGTGCTTGTTCAATTTTCTGATTTAAAATCATGCAAGTCAGGCCATGAGCACTGAAAATTTTCCCTCTTTTGGGTCCAAGAAATGGTCCAGTTTTAAAAATGGAATACTTTTCGAGAAGACTAGTCAACCTCAGTAGAAATTCTCAAAAACTATTTTTGCAAACGGCCACTGCTCAACGAGCACGGAACCTGCTCTCGAGATGCACAACCTCGAATTTGAAGGAAGATTGCCCCTTGCTTGAGGGGAACTGCATGGCAACGGAAAGTTGCCCCTTGTTTGAAAGGCGCCGTGGTGGATTGAATGGCAACGGAAAGTTGCCCCTTGTTTGGATGGCACTGCAGCGCATTGTAGGCAGCCCTCAGAGTGATGAAAACAACCAAATCCTCAGATATAGAGAAGGCAAAGATGACCAGAACCATCGCATGGACATAATCGAATTGGAAGTGTTTATGGCTGGACTTCAGAATGAAGTTGCCTACGTATCCCAAACATGGGAATCAAGCCTTACGTAGTTCGGGGTTAAGGTACACTCGGGTATTAACCTCTCCTTTTTAGGCTCTAACTTTTGCTAAGGCACCCGTTGCGGGTTTTCGACCTTGCGAGCTTTGTTCTTCTTTTCTTTTCAATTCTTTTCTTCTCTTTTTTTTGTTCTTTTCTTTGCATCTTTCTCTTTTGTTCTCTTTTTTTTTCTTTTTGCATTTTTTTGCTTTTTTCTTTTTTGTATTTTTCTCTTGCTCTAACTTTTGCCTGGGTCGCCCTTCCGGGTTTTCGGCCCAGCGAGCCTCTCAAAGGGTAAAAGTGTAACGAGTCAATGCCAAATGGTTTTGAGATCCTGGAATTATCTGAATCCAAGAGAATGGCTGCTGTTCTAGCTTCGTAAGCTTCTCTTGATGAGATCTAATCTTTTTGATCTGACTTTCCTGGCCTCTTGCTCGAGGGCTGCTTCAAATCCGGCCGCACAGGCCTCACATCATAGTTGACCGTTGAACCTTCTGAATTCAAGTTTCAAGGTTTGGAAGCAAAGGGGTTGAGTCTCGAGGCTGAGAGCGATCTTAGGCTGCACAATCTCAGGAGTGATTCCACACAGGTCTTCGCAAGGCCGCGCAAAACATTTTTTTTTTTTGAAAATTTTTAAGAAAGCGACAAATCGCTCGCGCTGCAGGTAGTGTAGAACCAATCTGGATCAAGCCAGGGTCCTTCTCAGTACTCACGCTAACAAGCATGATTCCATTCGTTAAAGGCTTAGCACGCCTCTCTTTCTCTCAAATGATCAAATTTTGGAAAACCCGAGGAATTACTTCCTCTTCGTTTTCACCGCAGTGTTCAAAAAGTTTTAAAAAAAACTTAGGTCAATGCAATGATTTTGGGGTGCAGAAGAGTAGGCGAAAAGTACCGCCGTTTCATTCAAACTTTCTGGCATAATTGGCACACGGCCGAGGCAAACACAAGAGCGTGAAAAACCACTGCTGTTTCATTCAGAATCTGTTGGCACAACTGGCTCCCTGACAAAAACAGACTCAAAACAAAACGAAAAGACAAACACAAAACAAAATGGTGATGCCCGAGGCAACACCCCCCTGGAATCACCTGACTCCTATACAACAGGACTGACTCGATACAACAAGACAGACCCAAAACAAAAAGAGACTGACTCAAAACAAAAAGACAGACTCAAAACAAAACAACAAGACTGACCCAATACTCAAGTCAGAAACTGGCATTCGCAAATGCTCAGAATAGAGCATGTCCCTCCCACATCTGGAGTAAATCGAGCGCCACCCGCAGCTGGTTCATCCCTCGATCACATCACATTATCCCCCCACAAATTCAATGATCAAGTGCCGATAGGTTTTGCAGGACTTGGTGCGGGGATGACCCCGTTGTCAAACAAATCTTGTACATCATGGCGCAGACGAAAGCAACTGTCGGTGTCATGACCAACTCGCTGATGGAAGGCACAGTAGTCGGCTGAGTTGTGCGAGAGAGGGAGGTTCTTTGGTAATGGCTGCGGCTCAAGGGGCTTCAAATGCCCTTTCTTGATCAAAACCTCTAGAGCCTTTGACAAAGGCATATAGAGGGCATAGAAGACCCTCCGACCTCGGGGTTGGTATTTCAAGGTTTGTGGATTTTTGCTGGACGCACCAGCAGGGGGATTAGCAGGTGCTGGCCTGGTTTGCTGATCTTTTCCGAGTGCAGGATTATAGCCGAAAGGAACGTTTCTGATACAACGACCCTTCTCCTGGCTTGCCCCTTGATTCAAACTGCCCCCAACTTGAGTGGCGAAAATGTCGTCCACAGTTTTTGCAACGACCGCGAACACTTGCTCTTTGTTCAGTCCCTCGGCTTTCAAAGCCTCAACAGCCAACAGAAGATATTCATGAGGATCCATGTCCACCTCTACCTCGTTCTTTCCACTCGCCTCCACTTTACCAAGGGATTGGCATTCCTCAAATATAGCTCGTTCCGAAATTGGGGAGCCTTTTGACATGAACTCCCTGGCATGTGATGTGGTTGATGACGGAGCCGATGTCCCGGAGGCCAAACCTATCACAGTTCTCTGAAGATCTTCGATCATTCTCTTCAGCTCAGAAGTCGTGGGCTCACGGGTTTGAGATGATTGGGGTCCAAATGCATCCATCGTGCTTAAGTCCATGCTTTCCGGGATAAACATCTCGGGTTTGAGTATATGGGTCGGGGTGTATATACTGGGGTTGTAGGTGGATGGCAGTGTTTGGCTGAGGTTGAGATGTGGAGGAGGCACTTGGTCCTTGGGGTTTTGAGGTGGAACTATTGTCCGGTTGTCAATGAGATTCTGGATCTCATGACGAAGGCGGTAGCAACCATCGGTGCCATGGCCGCGCTGTTGATGATATACACAGTATTTGCTGGGGTTATGTCTGGCAGGGAGTGGATTTGGCGAAGGTTGAGGATTAAGGGGTTTGAGGTGCCCTCTTTCCATCAGAACTTTGAATGCCCTGGTTAGGCTCATATGGAGGGGGGTGAAAAATCTACCCTGAGCTCGGGCTGAGCTGGCTATTTGTAGGCTGGCCTTGGCAAAAGGGTCGGCTATGGCGACTGTGTTGACTTCAGCAGGTTTGGAAATAGTGCTACCACCAGCATTGGTACTCTCGGCTGGGAGCCTTACGGCAACCTCGGTGGACCAATCCTCAATGTCGTGAATGGAGTTGAGGCCCTGTGCCCTCTTGAATTGCTTCTCAAGGTTCACAATTTTCACTGCAGTCGGATTGAATTCATTAACATCAGAAAAAGGAAGCCTCTCAGTAGGCTGCACCGGGGTTGTGGAAACTCGAGCTTGAGTCAACCTTTCTCGGGGATCTGGACCCTGCAAATCTTCAGCTAGTAGAAGTGGGTCAAAGTTCGGCTGGGGTCCCAAAGCCGGATACGAAACAGATGCCCTAGATGGGCGTTGCGTTTCAGCACTGGTCTTGTCCTGCATTGCAGTTCCCTGATTTAACGCTGCTATCATGGCCACAAATTCTTCCGAAACCTGTGCCATCACGGGTCTGCTGATGATGTGACTGGTGACTGTCGGATCAGATGAACAAAATGAACCCTATCTGGCCCTCTGTCTTACCTCAGCGAAGGAACACTGATTTGCCTTTGAACTGAATTTCCGACCTGACAAAGTCTATCAACACGGATCCAATGTACCCGGGGGATATCGGAGCCTTCTGAAGCTATAGTTCCAGGATTACCCTAGCAAAAGAGAAAACGTGCAGCATCTCAGCCTGATTTCACCTGAACAGATATGAGCATAGTTGAATGAGTGTGCTCTCTATTGAATTCTGCCCAAAATTCTGCCGGTGAATTGATACCCTCAGGCAAAACTGATTCCCAGATACTGATTGATGCCCGCAGGCCTGATGCCCAAACTCATACACTGATACATGCATTCCTGTAGAGACGCACTCTAAAGCACATAACAGATGAGTGAGAGCCAAAACACCGCTATGTTGGGGTAGGGTTTCCCTGTCCTATTTTGTCAGGAGCTAGGGTTTCATTACGCACGCAGCGGTTTCAAACAACCTATAAACGGGTAAGCAACCTGTCCTAGTTTAGAATGGTCACTATGGATCCGAATATGCACTAGGTCAAATGGTCAAAAAGGGTGCCCCGGTAAAACCGGAGTTTGTGTTCCCATACTGGCAGAGCCCACAACCGGTCAGCCTTATGGTCATGCCTTGACAAGACAAGCCTCCGGCAAACCGTTCAGGAATAGCAGATGGCAAACACGGTGTCCTAGGCGCACCAATGCAAATGCAATGCAAAGAAGCACACAAGTGTAGTCAAAAACAGATATCATGAGTTCGAGTCAAGTTCTCTAAATCCCCAGCAGAGTCGCCAGAAACTGTAACAAGCCCGCGGGGGACCTCGCTACAGCTCGGACTCGACTTTGTAGTCACGGTTCTAAATCTGAACCAAAGAGTCCAAATCCGGCAAATCGTTTTAAGAAAACAGATTTTTGAAAGAAGTGCCAAACATGGACTGCTTTGCCAGATACAGAGTCGCCACCTAAATATTTTATTTTGGGAAATTTAGGAAACCCTGACTCGGTGCCAAAAGGCCACGTGTCCGTCATCACCAAAGTTGCCTCGGCTCGGGAACTTGGGTACGATTGGGGAAGGTCACTTCGTGAGCACCCCCGCTCGCCCGGTCATAGACCGGCCTCTACTAACCATGATATCTATTTTTGAAAACATTGTGAGTCCTTATTCCGGTTATTAGCCTAGGTTACTATGTGATGCACACAGCATATAAGCATAGACTGGGTCGCCCGAATTGGAACAAAACATTTCATGTTTGTTTATTTGAAAGTGGTTTGATGGTGCTATCCGCAAGTAGGCTAAGACGTGGATTTGCCACCCTCGGGTGGGCTTAGAAAACATGATTTTGCCACTATCTAGTGGGCTTAAAACACACATTTGATGAATTACTCCAATTCAAATAACCCAACCTTTACCCACAGGCATTCAGGTAGTTATATCACATAAGCACATAGCCTCATGGTAAGCATGCTATTCATGGCAGTCACTCACATGCATGCGAGGATGCTAAAGCATAGAACTTACCGAGTACTCCAAGCCAAAATAGGAACTACATTAGAAATCATGCATGATCCTAAGTATACAAAAATGCTTAATGCAACACATGCAAAAATGCAAACTATAGCAGGCTCGGCTATTCTAAACATGGTATATGAAATGCTACAACTATCATGTATTCAGTTTGGAATTGAAAGTACAATGCAATTAGTATGATGCGCCGAGCCTGGTGCATGCAATACAGATGAATGATGCAAACATGCTGTCATACTGTATGCTAATTTAAATATGCCCTAATCTAACCATAATAAGCAGATAAATAAAAGGGAAGAAAGACGTGGGGTTGGAAGACATACATCACACTCACGCACACTTATTACAGTTATGCCCTCGCGCAAAGGGTCCAAATAAATATACAGTCCCGAATAAAAGAATATTACAGTCCAAATATTACAGTTCGAATAATATACAAATTCCTAATTAATTAACAAATTAACTAAGAAAATAAATAAAACTGGCATGCAAGCCAGGGACTGCCTTGCTTCTGATGGATGATGCATGTCCGGGTTGTCTTGCGCGGAAATCCACCGGGATGCCCCAATTAGCCTCTGTTTAGCAGTTATTCTTGGAAAGCGTGCCAAGCTCCGAAAAGTTGCTGATTCTTCATTTTGCTGCAACAGAGAGCAGGAAAGGGGCATAGCAATGTATTTTCACAGATATATGCATGCCTCGATCCTCGTGCCACCAATCACGCATATCGATGCATGATGGCAGAGGGGTCGAAATGTGCAATTCAATATAGGATGAATACACATGAAAACACAGCTAAAACCTAACTCCATCATGGGTAATCCGGAGTGTCGGTGACTTGGAATTGAGACACGTTCCGTCACTCGGAGTACGAAATGCACCTCGTTTCCCGTGCCCGGGCTAACTCCTATCCCGAACACGATGCAATATGCATGATATGCATGAATGCAACTAAGATACAGCCTAGCATGCACAATGCTATGAAAATGAGATGTCTCGAAATGCGTGCACACAGGCACGCAAACCGAGAAAATGCATACGCAATGCAAATGATATGGAAATAGGATATGGGCTTACACTAACATGAGAGAGCCTCAGCCACACTCACATAAGAGGCCAGCGGATAAAAAAAGAGTGCCTCGAAATGCGTGCACACGGGCACGCAAACCGAGGCAATGAAGGAATGCGATGGAATGACATGGAAATGACAAATGGGCTTATACCAACATGAGTGAGCCTCAGCCACACTCACATAGGATGCCGGCGGATAAAAAAAGAGGTGCCTCGAAATGCGTGCACACGGGCACGCAAACCGAGGCGATTACAAAATGTGATGAAATATGGCAAAAATGATATGCAAGCATGCTAATGGAATTTCAGCACTAAAATATGGGGGAAAAAAGTCCCGAAATGTGGCGAAATGACATGAAATGCAAGGAATTGTCCCGAAATGCGAATTTAGGCACCCGAAATGACCTATAGCTATGCCAAACATGCACAATATGGACATGAAATGCAAAGACATAAGCTAGAAAGTCCCAAAAAAGGCACTTTCACAGTTATAAACATGGCCAAACAGCAAGCATAGGTATGGCAAAAATAGCATGGAAGAATAGAGGCCAAGAGAGGGGTAATGAAGCAAGTGATATAAGCAAAACCCAAACTGAAAAATTTCCTTCTACAACATTGAAGAGGGACCAAAAATATGAATGTTTACAGTATATGGAAGCCTCAAAATCAGTATTCAAACATGATAGAAATGTGATGCAAAATAAGGCTCAAAAGTGGCTATAACATGAGGTATACAAAATAATCACCGAAAAGCCAAAGACCCTTAATAAAACATGTATAATGGACCAAAATAAGCACTTTTCCAGAACTGTAAAATGGCCAAAAACAAAAGCATGGTAGGCTAACTAAACATGCAAGAATGGGGAATAAAAGAGAGATATAACATGAAGTGACCTATGGAAGCCCCAAACCATGAAAGGACCTAAATGAAACATGAAGTATGGACAAAAATAAGAACTTTTTCAGAACTGTAAAATGGCCAAAAACAAAAGCATGGTAGGCTGCCATTGCATGCAAGAATGGGGAAGAAAAGAGGAGTATAAAGGTAGGTACAACATGGAAGTCCCAAATGGTGTTGAGCCCTTCTTCAATGTTGCAGAGGGGCTCAAAATAAGCCTAGTATAAGTTTACAACATGCTCGAAAACAGATTGCTCATGGGTCAAAAATAGCATGCAAAATTATGACATACAAGAGGATCAATGAAGCAAGTGTATCATGGAGGGCTCAAACAGGGTTGAGCCCTTAATGAAAAGTGAAGATGAGCTCAAAAGAGGGCCATTTTCAGTTAGGGCCGGAGCTTGAAACGAAAAGCAAGTGGAGCTTACAAATAAATCAAGAAAAAGGGTCAAAATGAAGAAAAGGTTACTCACCCTTGAAGATTCAAACTTTTGTTGCTTCTTGGATGAATTTGCAGCTTCTTTGGCCTTTGAGAAACCTTCCTTGTTGCTGGAAATGAGGTGGTGATGGTAGAGCTTGGTGGTGTAGAAGGGATGATGGTTAGGGACTTAGAGATTTTTCAAGAAATGAGAGGTATAGAAATGGAGTTATGTATGGAAGCTTGAAGAAGAGTTTTTCTAACCCCAAAATACTACAAGGCTTGCTTGCTATATAGGCCAACAAAGGGGTGTAAAGGTGGGGGAAAAGGAGAGTAATATTCCCCCACGAAATATCCCCCAGATAAAGATCTTTTCTGGGGGATAAAGCCTCACAGCTGTAAAGGGAACAGTGCAAGGAATACGGCCGGCCTGGTACTTTTGTTGCAGGTGGCCGGCCGGCCACACCCCCTAGCCGGCCGGCTAGGGGTCAAAAGGTTCAATGAGATTTTCTGTCCGGCCACCAACTGATGGTGTTCTCCTATGTGTGTACAACACAACCATGTGGTTAAAATTCCAAGAAAGTGGGTCCAAGGGGTTCAACATTAGCTCGGAAAGAGGGGTTCAAAAGGGTCAGGTGGAATTACTGGCCGGCCACCAACTTTTAGGGTCCTCTCATGTGTGTACATCACAAATATGTGGTTCAAAGTTCAAGAAAAAGGGTCCAAGGGGTTCAACATTAGCCTGGAAGTGCGAAAAACGAGCGTCGGAGGGCGTCGGAGGATGTATAACTGGTTGCTGCAACAATTGCTGGCCTCCCACTCTTCAGTGACCTCCTCGGTGATAAAACAGAGGTACCTGCCAAAAATGAACGAAAACCGTTGCAAAACGAATGCTCGGGGACCAAAACGTGCAGTTCGGGGTCCCGAAAAGGGCTGTTAAGCACCGAAAGTGGCATTCGGCCACGAAGTGGGCTTCTCAGCCCCCAGTGTCCCTCAAAAGGGAGCAAATAGGAAGTATGCCAAAAATTAGAGCAATAGGAGATGGTTAAGCGGTCCCGAACCGAGGCACACGGCCTGACGGCTCCGAAAACCGGAAACCGGACTCCGAAATGGGAAAAATGGCCTACGGCCACCAAATGTAGCCTACGGACATTGAGAGATGGTCTACTGGACCTCTCCCTCCCCTCAGGAAAAGAAACAGAGAAAACCGAGTCTGGTTCGCAAACCGAGACAAGGTACAGAAGAGGGTTCAGAAGTCCGGAGGCAGGGCCCACGGCCGCGACTCTAAAACTTCTGAACGAGCGCGATATGCAACATCATCAAGCGCTCAACCGGTGACGTCTAAGTCTTAAGGTCGGTCAAAAATGGGGTGTCTACACATACTAACTGCATTGTATTTCAATTTCGAGTTGAATACATGTTATCTGTAGCATCTCATATGCCATCTTAGAATAGCCGAGCCTATCTTAGTTGCATTTCGCATGTGTTGCATTAGCCATCTTAACATGAGCTAGGATCATGCATTGATTACTAACTAGTTTCTGTTTTGGCTTGGAGTACTCGGTGAGTGTTTCTGCTTTAGCATCCTTGCATGTGTGTGAGTGACTGCCGTGATAGCATGCTTGCCATGAGGCTAACTGCCTATGTGATATGGCTGCCTGAATGCTTGTGGGTGAAGGTTGGATTATTTAAATTGGAACAATTCATCGATTGCGAGTTTTAAGCCCACTTGAGAGTGGCAAATAACCATGTTTTCTAAGCTCACTTGAGGGTGGCAAAATCCGCATTTTAGCCTACTTGCGAGTAGCAAACCGCTTTCAAAAACAAACATGAGATGTTTTGTTCCATCTTAGGCGATCCAGTCTATACTTGTATGCTGTGTGCATCACACAGTAATTATAGGTTAATAAACTAGAATAAGAGCACATATGTTTTCAAAAACAGGATATCATGTTTAGTAATGGCCGATCTTTGATCGGGCGAGCGGGGGTGCTCATTGCATGACGTTCCCCAATCGTACCCAAGTTCCCGAGTCGAGGCAGTTTTGGTGATGACAGATACGTGGCCTTAGGCACGAGTTAGGGTTTCCTAAATTCTCCAAAAATAAAATATTTAGGTGGATTTGGACTCTTTGGTGATTTATCAATCTCGTATTGCACTTTGCGAGATCAGATTAAGAACCGTGACATTGAGTCCGAACTGTAGTAAGCCTAATGAACAAAATGAGATTTTCCCGGGACGTTCGGGGCGTGTCTACAGGGAGTCCACTGCTTCTTCAGGTATTATTTCCCACATTTTCTCATTTATGATTTCCTCACGTCACTTTGGCACTTACTCTCTATTTTCTCTCAAAGCCCTTTCCTTACTTTTTCCTCAACACATATCTCCTTATTCTTTAATCTCCCTTATTTTTTATCCCTCCCCAGGTGTGGTTGATGGATAAGCTAAAAGTGGTAGACCCTTGCTCCGAGTATTCATCCAGATCCTACTTCTTCCGCCCGCAGCTTGTAAGCTTTCCTACGGAGGGATTGTGGTGCAACCGGATGTGTAGTAGATTCAAGACTGACATCGCTTGGCAATGCCCCAGGCTTAACTTGTACAAGCTGAGCTACAACATGTCCCGCCAGCCAAGTCTACAGTTGATTGGCCTCACACACTGTGTTTTCTACTTTCCATTCCGATTCAGACGCCAGCTTGGACGGGATCAGACCCATTCAAATGTAGGGGTGGAATACCCAGCTAGATTTCTAGTTCGTGCTTTGCACCTGGCTCAATACCTCACTGTTTGGAGGATGGGAGAGCTTTTGACCCCTGCTACTAGCTTCAGATGTGCCCTTTCTGGTGAGTGCTTGGCTTGGCTTGAGGATGAGACACGGGTTGGACCATCCTTGGCGGCAGAGACTTTTGCAAGTGCGGGCAAGAGGCAGAGGACCATTACCTGACTTATCTGTACCCCTAGTTTATTGCTTTGACTTTTTTTTTTAAAGTTTTTATGATGTAAAAGCAACTTTGATTTATCCTAAGAGTTAGAGGGTGTACTTATGTTGAAATCATGTAATTAAAGTTGTGAGTACTCAAAATTTTCCTTCTTGATCCAAAGAATGGTCTGTGTTACAAAAAGTAAAATTTTGAGAAAATCAACTTTATTAAAATTTCCAAAACAAATTTTCACGAACGATCAGTACCAGATACACATGGAATCAATCCTCAACACATATAACCCCAAACCAAGAAGATTATAACTGCCCACAGCTGTATTCACCTTCGCTATTGTTATATCCCTTTGCTCTATCTTACAACTAGCCCTTCTGCCAAATGGAGGGAAAACAACCAAGCCAATAGATGGAAAAATAGACCAAGCAACAATGGATAGGACAATTGAATGATTAGGGCCGAACTTCGGGATGAAGTTGCCTACGTATCCCAAAGATGGGAATCAGGCCTTACGTAGTTTGGTAAAGTTTCACTCGGGTATTAACTCTTTGCGCTCTAACTTTTGCCAAAGCTGCCCTTTCAAGTTTTCAACCTTGCGAGCTCTAATTTTCTTTATTTCCAATTTTTCATGCTCTAACTTTTGCCTAGGTTGCCCTTCTAGATTTTCGGCCTAGCGAGCCTCTCAGGGATGGTATTTCTTTATGTTGTCCATGTCGATCAGTTGTGAGAACTCGAGCCATCTAAATCCATAAGGATGATTGCTTCTCCTAACCAGATAGATTTGATGATGTAAGGACTAGTCCAATTGGGCCAGAACTTGCCCCTAGGGTCATGGATGGGAGCTTAGTTGTCTTTGAGCACCATATCTTATTCTTTGAGGTTTCCGAACTTGACTTTCTTGTTGATGGCCCTAGCGGTTCTACACTGATATCCTTGAATGTGATATAATGCCTTCAACCTCCTCTCATAAAACAACATCAATTCTTCGAACCTGTTCTGCTACCAATTCACCTCTGTTATCTGACACTCGACCATGATTCTTAGTGATAGTACTTCGATGTCGATCGGAAAAACAACCTCCATCCCATATACCAAAGAGTAGGGGGTTGCCCCTATAGATGTTCGAATTAATGTTCTGTAACCCCAGAGTGCAAAAGACAGTTTATCTGGCTAGTCCTTGTAGGTTTCAACTATCTTTTGTAGAATGTTCTTGATATTCTTGTTTGCGGCCTCAACGGCTCCATTGGTCTGTGGCCTATATGTTCATGCCTTGTGAAAAGTCATGTTGTATTTGCCAAGCAAATCCACCACTTTTTTCTTGAAGTGTGAGCCATTGTTCGAGATTATCTCATTTGGCACCCCATACCTATAGATGATGTTATTCTTGATGAACTTGGCCACATGTGACGTTTTCAACACAGAATACGACTGAGCCTCCACCCACTTGGTAAAGTAATCAATTGCCACCAGAATGAACTCGTGTCCATTCAAGCCCTTTGGCGAGATTGCTCCAATGATGTTAATTCCCTAGATTGAGAAAGGCCATGGCGAAGTCATGCTGTAGAGCTTTGACAACGGATTATTCATGTGATTGGCATGAATTTGACATTTCTGACATCGCTGAACAAAGTTGATAGAGTCATCCTCCATGGTTAACCAATAGTAACCTTGCCTGAGGATTTTCCTGGCCAGCATCACACCATTCATGTGTGGTCTACACTCTCCTTCGTGGATGGCCTCCATGAGACATTTTGACTCTTCCTCTTCGACACATAGCTTATGCATTCCTAGATGCCCTCTTTTGTATAACTTTCCTCCACATATGATGAATTGGACGGCTAGACGCCATATTTCTCATTTATCCTTAGTATTTGCCCCTGGTGGATATGCATCATTCTCCAGAAATTTCCAAATGTCATGATACCAAGGGTTTTTGTCTTGAACCACGTCTATTGCGACTATTGTCTCGTAAGCAGACGCATACTTCTATTCAATTATAATCGGATGCATCTTCACCCCGATCGGTATGTCTACCATAGAGGATAGAGTTGCCAGTGCGTCAACGAACCGATTATTTTCTCTTAGCAAGTGTGTAAATGTTAGTTTTTCAAACCGTGGAATCAGAATGTCCAAAGTCTGGTAATAAACTTTCATTTTCTCTTCTTTGACCTTTTAATCTCCATTGCCTTGAGAAACAACCAGGTTCGAGTCTCCAATGACGTCCAGCCTTATTGCCCCTAATTCTAGGGTGGCTGAAAGCTAGGGGTATATGGGAATCATCGGGTGCTATAACCAACACACCTATCCCTTAACCATATTGATTAGCTGCTCCATCAAAGTACATTTTCCACGTCTCCTATTCTATCTGTAGAATCTCCTCATCTGGAAATGGGTACTCTACTACTTCATCTCCTTCCATTGGGTGGCCTACCAGAATTCTGCTATTGCTCTTCCTTTGACTGACTTGTGAGTGACGTACTTGAGGTCAAATTTAGAGAGAAAAAGCAACCAACGAGCTATCTTATCTGTAAGTGTCAGTTTCTCAAAGAGATATTTAACGGGATCCAAACTTAAAACCACAATTACGGAATGGGCTAACAGTTAGTGTCTCAACTTCCTAGTGGCCCAAACCAAAGCTAAGTAAGCCTTCTCTAGAGGAGTGTAGCGGATCTCAAAATCCAACATCTTCTTGCTTAGAGAGTAAATGGTCATTTCCACTTTAGCTTCTGATTCTTGTGCTAACATGCATTCCATGCTTAACTCTGTCACTGACTGATACATGATTAGTGGCTTTTTCAGTTTTGGTGGCGACAATACAGGTGGATTCTGAAGGTACTACTTGACTTGCTCAAAGGCGAACTGACATCAATTGTCCCTGTGGGAGTCAGAAAAAAAAATATTAGCTTATTGGGGCTAACCTAAACAAGGCCTACACTGGGCCCAGCCTAAACAAATATCACACCCCCTATCTATATAAAGGGGGGAGGGGGCATCCCAAGTGGAGGTATGTTCAACTCTTTGGCAAACAACACATAAACACCCTTCATTTTTTTCATCTTCCTTATCTGATTCTGGGGCTAACTTTACCATCGGAGTGTCTCTGGCTGGCAACCACAGTTGGGTGGCGCCGATCATGCTCATCTTTGCTGATATACAGGGACAAAGTTCATCTCTTCGTTGGATCTCTACAATCCATGCGAGAGAATATTTCACAGTCTCATAATTAGCGCCGTCTGTGGGAAACGTCTACAAGAATTCGACGAAGGAGATGACAAACACCACACTTAAGATGCTTAGATCATCATATCCTATCCTTTTCCTCTTTGTTTAAATTTATTTTTGAAATTCAATCTTGCTGTCTATATGTATGTACATACACACACACACACACACACACACACACACACACACATATAGATATATATATATATGTATACATTTATGCTCATAGATTTGGTCCAAACATTTGTTTAATATCTATCTCGACATTCTCTCTAGATGAGTAGATGACACATATTAGTTGGATTTACTTTTGCATTTTCATTTTCTCTCTCTAAAATGGGTTTTACACTTTTCTTGGTGAAAGCATCTTTTCGGCATTACTAACGGGTTTCTCGGCCAAATTCATATATGGTCTATCCATTTATTTATTTATTCTTTGTTTCTCAAACTTATCATGGAGTTGGTTCTTAATATGTACGCATGTGTACCTATGCTAAACAAGATGGTCCTCACTTTTTCTCTCTCTAGATGAAATTGACATAAATAAGGCCATGAATTATTATAACAAGTAAGTTAACATGTTTTACTTCATAATTTGTGAGAGTATGAGGCAATCTATACTATGACTTTATTCATAATTTTACTTCATAAATGTTGTTGATGCCCAAAAAAAAATAAAAATAATGAAGTAAAACTTCGGCAATCTTTCAGCTAATGTGGTTGCCTAGTAATTTCTTTATTTCTCTTTGGTTTAATTTACTTTTAAGTAGTTTACTTCTTGAGATTATGCGAACACAATCGGCCTCATACACAGAATGTTCGGCCTGTCATAGAGACCGACACCGCAAAGCTTGGCACTACTCCTTAGTATAGCACCAGGACCTCGACTTCATATCTTAGTGGTTTAGTTCGACATCAAAATTAATCATCTTGCCAAGCCAAGCTATTCGGCAAACTACCGCTGAAGTCAATAACAAGGAACCTCTATTCTTCTCTCTTTATAACTATTGTCTTACTGTATGATTTCTATATACACATATGCTTACAACCTTCAATTTAATTAAAATGTTATGCCTTGCTAGAAGATGTTTACCGATATAAAGTTCAGTACTCCACCATTTCCTTGATGGCCGACCAAGTGATATCAAAGAGAAAAATTCAAGAACTGCAGCCCAAGTGTTTTGGCACGCTAAGAGATGCTGACTAGTGTTTCAGCAAGCCAAGATAAGTGTCGACCGACACCAACAATTGGGTCAAGCTCAGCAAGTACCAAGAGGATGGCCATGGAAATCGAAGTATTGCCAACACAAGTGATTAAATTAACCGACTACAAAGCTGATTGACGACACCATTGCCATTTGTAGTCGTAGTTCATACGCCATCAAGTTCATGAGTTTAACAACAATGGAGCTGTTCAACAATTCAACAAAGCTATTTAGTAGCTCTATAACCCCGAGCTCTATTCTTTGGCAACAAGAACGGCTTGAATTTTCACTACCGAGTGCATAGCCAACAACGTGAACCACCAAGCTCTTTGCCGAGTACATTGTTCGGCAAACCAAAAAAGTGTAGTGATGAATTTAAGAGATTGTGTAGTGGGTTATGCGATAGATAACATTATTCGCTCATTGATTACTCGGCAATAGAGCAACATTATTCGGCTAACACTATTCCGCATTACTTGGCCAACATTTTTGGCAACATTATTCGGCTCATTGATTACTCGGCAAGACTATTCGGCCACACATGCGTTGCTCTACATCATTGGATATTCTCGGCAACCAACTACGCAATATTGCTCGGCGCTACTATCTCAGCATTGGCACGGAACTAGCATCTCGGCTTGCCAAAATCCATAACTGACAATACCTAAGGATTCGCGTCGACTCAAGGAGACCAAATCCACCAACCCGACGAGCCAAAAAGTAACCAAAGTTCGCCGAAAGCTACAAAACGTTTCACATGTGCCGAAAATTGAAAATTTTGAAGCTACCAAACTCAAGTTTTGACTATACCAGGGTGAAGTACTCATTGAGGCGAGTCCAATGCAACCAACCACATCGAAATAGGAGCTAAAACGAATCCGTATGAGCCAGTCAAACTTTGTCGAGCAATTTCACTTCAGCTAGAGCAGACGACCCAAAGTTGGCGCATATAAGAAATTATTCAAAGCATTGCGGCTAAGTTACATCCTATCACAATCAAGTTCCAATATATATCTTGCCGAATACTAACAAATAGATCTGTAGGGGCGAAGGGATTAAGAGCAACTCAGCAAAATAAGAGCAATTATCCACTGCTTCGCGGAGCAAAATTCTCAACCGATCTGAGCCATCAGCTCTATTTTTGCTACTACTATTTAGTTTGATTATATTTAAGTCTGATTACAGCAATCCAATGGCCATTTCCAACTATTTGGAGCCTTTTAAACACATCCGTACGGTCTGATTTTGCAAATTCTGAGTCGCATATTGAGATCAATACATCGGCCAATCGGGAATATTAAATGCCAAATCAACGGTCAAATCGTATCCGATCGACATGCAATTTCAACGGCAGAATCTTGGGGCTAGGAAATAATTGTCCGTCTTCTTTGATCATTCATTTTGTTACCTTGGTGTAGACACCCCATTTTTGACCGACCTTAAGACTCAGACGTCATCGATTGAGCGCTCGGTGATGGTGCATGTTGTGCTCGTTTAGACGTTTCGGAGTTTTGGCTGAGGGCCTTGCCTCCGGGCCTTTGAATTCGTTTTTGCTTCGGTTCGGTTTGTGGACCAAACTTTGTTTCTCTTCCTCGGAAGGAGGTAGAGGTGTTGTAAAACATCTCTTTGTGGTCGTAGGCCACTTTTCTCGTTTGGAGACTAGTTTCCGATTTTTGAAGCCTTCGGCCGCGCACCTTATCTCGGGACCGCTTAACCTTCTCCGTTTGGCGTGGTTTTTGAACCACACCTTGTTGCCTCTTCCTAGAGGAACACTGTGGTCTGGGAGACCACTTTTGTGGTGGCATACCACTTTTGATGCCCGTAAACTAGTTTTCGAGGCCGACCGCGTGCTTTGCCTCCCGATCTTTCGTCTTGCATCCGTTTTGGTTTTTTTTTTTTGGTACAAACCTTGTTTTCCTTGTTTGGAAGGTGGTACAAGGGTGGGAGACCACTTTTTCTCCTTGGAGACCACTTTTCCTTCTGCCAGCCAATTTTCTGGTCGGATAACTGGCTTGCTTGGTCTTTGGGCCACATTTTCTGGTCGGCCACCACACCACTAGCTTTCTTTCATGCCCTGGACTCTCTCCCACCATGGCCGACTAGTTTGTGTCTTGGAAGACCACTTGAAATGGTCGGCCGACCACTTTAAGTAGCAGGCCGACCACTTCAAGTGGTCGGCTGCTTTTTGGCACCTTTTTGGAGATATTTTCCTCCAGCTGGCATAACTGGAGGGCATTTGTTTGAGGCTTAGATTCTCCAAGAATCTTTGCCTTTTAGTTTTTATAAGAGGGAGGCTCCTCCTCCTTCCTCTAGGTTCAGAAATTTGAGGGTTGAGAGTTAGATACAGTCTTGTATCTATACTTCCTTCTTTGCTTCATTTTTGGGCTTTAAAGTGTTGTTTTGTCTTAGTTTAACACACAAACACACACTCAACCACCTTCCTTTGGTTGTTGAGGTGCTAAGGGGTTGTTTTTGGTGTTCTTGGACTGGTTTAAGCTCAAAGAACTAGCTGGAGTTGCAGTTGTAAAGGAGGTCTTCAAGGGTGAGCATTTGACCTTTAAATCCCCCTTTCTTGCTTAAGCTTTTAGCCCTTCTTGCATACGTTGTTAAGCTTAACTCTTAACTAGAAAAAGTTCTGTTTTTGCATGCTTAAAATAGTTGTTTAAGGTCACTTTTTCGTTTGGGGTGATTTACCCCCTCTTAGGCCTTATTTTGAGCCATCCCTTTAGGCTCTTGTTGAAGCCTTTGCATGACCTTTCTACCACTGAAATCTGAAGGATTTTCAGTTGTGGAAAGGTGGTTTTGGTGTCTTAAATAGGAGAGGGTCCCCTCTCCTTGTATTGTGTTTACTTGCTTCATATGCCTCATGTTTGAGCACCTTTGTTAAGCTTATGTTGGCCATATCTTAGCTTGTATTTGTGGTTATTTTGCTGAGGCATACCACTTTTTTTGCTTGGTTTGGTCACTCCATGCATGGTTAATACACTCGTAGTGTAAATCACACAAACTAGCTTTATGTGCTTCATGAAATAGCATGTCATTCTAGCTTGTTTTCTTTCCATTTTAGCATGTTTTTGGTGATGTTTTGCCATGTCATAACACTATTTTTGTTTGGTTTGATTAGCCTTTGCATGCTCCTTGCACTTGTAGTGCAATTCCATGAAATAGCCTAACATGCATCATGTTGTAACATGTCATTTTAGCATGCTCTTGGCTTAGTTCTGAGAAGACTTTGTTCATGTCTTAGCATGTTTAAGGTCTGATTTGTATTGTTTTGGTCATGCATGACTTGCTTTGTATAGCCTTGGTTCAATCTAGCTTGTTAGCTTTGTGTATTGAGTCCACTAGCATGCATTACTTGGCCTATTTGAATGATTTGGCATCATTTATTATGTGATTTCAGTCCATGTTTCATTCTCATGCACTTGCATTTATCACTCATTCAATGTGTTGGAGGGTTTGCCCCTTTATGCCTTAACATGAATCATTGCGTATGCCTTCATGCTATAGCTTGCGAGCCATCATTTCAATTGTTTTTAGGGTTATTTTGCCATGATATAACTCTGATTTTTATTGGTTAAGTTATCCCATGCTTGGTCTTAATAGGTGTAGTGTAATCCACCTTATTCGCCTTGTATGCATCATGCCTCATGCTCACCATGCTAGCTTGTTTTGGCTTCCTTCTATACATGTTTTAGTATCATTTCAACATGTTCTAGGACTGTTTTGGGTTGCCTTGGTCACATGCTTCATGTTTTGTATACTTGTAGTACAAATGCTCTTGCTTGCCTCAAGCTTTGAGCACCATTGCATGCTTTATTTGTGTTGTGTACATGATTTGGCATCATCTAACATGACATTTCAGAGCTTTTAGCACTGCCGTGTTCCCACTCCATTCACTCTTTAAGTGTCTTTGAGTGTTGTGCATTGTTGCCTAGTTTATGCCTTAGCTTGTATGCTTGCATGCCTAGGCCTTTGAGCCCTCATCTCAGCATGTTTAGGTCCTTATTTTGACCTACTTGAGTTCTGTCCGTGGTTAGTTCACGCATTTTTTCCATGAATTGCATGCCTCCTTTGTTGTCCTCTTTACTAGCTCCATGCTTTAAGGACCCTAGCATGCCATACTTGTATTGTTCGAATGATTTGGCATCATTTCTTACATCATTCCAGTGCACTTAGTGTTGTTACACTTCCACGCTTTTCACCCTTTAAGTGTTCTTGAGAGTTGCACCTTAGTGCCTTAGTTGGTGAGCCAATTGGCATGCATGCTTATATATGCTTTTGGTGCCTTTGCTTTTGTGGTATGGCCACTGTTTTGGTATGACTGAGGTCTGTCCATTTCGGTTTAAGTCCATTAAGTATGTGGTTTGCATGTTTGGTGTATTGCATATCGTTGCCGTTATTGCATTGCATTGTGCATGCATACATTACATGGTGTTTAGAACCTTATGATTGCCTTGCATTGTGTATGCCATGTAGTTCATCGCATTGTGTATGCTTATGTTTCATTGCATTGTGCATGGCCCTAACATTGCTAATTTGTCCTTGTAGCATTGCATTGTGCGTGCATGTGTTAGCATTGTTATCATTAGCTTTGTTAAGTTAATCATATCACACTGCATCGGGTATGCCATGTAGTTGCATTACATGTTTGCCATGCTTTTGTTGCATTATGTTTCGAATAGGTGTTAGTCCAAACACGGGAAACGAGGGACGTTTCATACTTAAAGTGATGAAACGTGCCTTAATTTCGGGTCGCCGATGCTCTTGATCATACATGATAGAGTTTTAGGCTTTATGTGTTTACTTGTGCATTCATTTTACATTGAATTGTGCAACTTCGCCTCTCGGACATCATGCATTGAAATGCGTAATTGGTGGCCCGAGGGTCGAGAATCACACTCTCTTGAGTTCATGACATGATAGGGAGGGTGGTTGTGCACACATATCTTGCAAATACATTGCCATGCCCTTTCTTGCTCTCTGTTGCAGCAAATTGCAGTTCAGCAGCAACAACAGGCCGGCCAGCCAGAAAAACTAGCTGGCCGACCACTTTTCTAGTTTTTCAACAACCAAAAGTGGTCGGCAGGTGTCTGGAGAGACCAAAAGTGGTCGGCCACCCTCCCATAGGTTTCCCTAGGTGGAGTTTCAGCTTTCTGGAGCTTGGTGCAAGTTTCTGAGGACAGAGGAAAACAGAGGCAAATCGGGGCATCGCATTGGATTTCCGAACGAGGCAACCGGGCTTGCATGCATTCCTCTCCCTCTGAGACTCCTGATTTACTACTTTCCTTAGCTGCCATGCTTAGATAGCTAGCTTTTGCTTTAGTTTGTACTTTAATTAGTTAATGCGTTAGCTATTTAATTCGTTTTGTAGTAATTAGTTAACTAGAATTCGTTAATTAATTTATTGTGTAATAATTAGTTTCATTAGCTTAGATTAGCTAGTTAGCTTCTTATTTGGTCCCTCCCTCGAGAGGGCACATTGTTGTAATAAGTGTGCGTGTGTGTGATGCATGTCTTCCAATCCCCATTCTTTTTCCCTTTTACTTAACCGCTTACGATGGTTAGTTTTAGGGCATATTTCATTTAGCATACTTTATGCTCGCATGTGTGCATCCATATATATGTATTGCATGCACCGGGGTCGGCGCATCATACTAACTACATTGTACTTTCAATACATTACTTGAATACATGTTTAACAGCATGTTATCAAGTTACATTTCACATGACATGATTAGAATAGTCGAGCCTATTTTAATTATATTTTCGCATGTGTTGCATTAGCCATCTTAACAAGAACTAGGATCATGCATGATTTCTAACTAGTACTTTGTTTTGGCTCGGAGTACATTGTGAGTGTTTACGCTTTAGCATACTACATGTGTGTTAATGTTGCCATGTTAGCATGCTTGCCATGAGGCTAACTGCTGGGTGAAGGTTGGATTACTTGAATTGGAACAATTCATTAAAATCCGCATTTTAGCCTACTTGCGAGTAGCAAACTTCAAACCATTTTCCAAACAAACGGATATGCGATGCTTTGTTCCAAATTAGGCGATCTAGTCTATACTTGTTTGCTGTGCACATCACGTAGTAAGACTAGCTAATTAATCGGAATAAGAGCACATGTGTTTTCAAAAACAAGATATCATGCTTAGTACAGGTCGATCTTTGATCGGGCGAGCGGGGGTGCTCATTGCATGACCTTCCCCTCTCGTACCCAAGTTCCCGAGCCGAGGCAACTTTGGTGATGACGGACACGTGGCCTTAGGCACGAGTCAGGGTTTCCTAAATTCCCCCAAAATAAAATATTTAGGTGGCGACTCTGTATCTGGCAAAACAGTCCATGTTTGACACTTCTTTATTACAAATTAGTTTTCCAAAACGATTTGCCGGATTTGGACTCTTTGGTATTTTATCGGTCTCACATCGCACATTGTGAGATTAGATTCAGAACCGTGACATTTGAGTCTGAACTGTGGTAAGCCCAATGAACAGAACGGAATCTTGCGCTATTTTTTTCGCTTGCAGAGCCCGCGACGTTCGAGCGAGTCCACACTTGGCCATTTCTTGCCCACTGGGACATCTTTTCCGCTTTCCAATTGGGGCATATCCACCGATCATCATCTCGATACCTCTACTATGCATACATACTCGGCCAACTTGGTACAAGCGTTACAACAAAATTTACTTGAGTTACAAACTCCCGCTCCTTTTCACAATGCTCCAAGCAAGCGCCAGTTTTCGGGCAATACATTACACACTTGGTAGTCGGCCGTTCGCATTTGGCAGTCGACAGTTCGCATATTTTTACGCGCCGTCATTTTTCGAAATTCGAATTTTCCCTGCAACATAGGGCAATGGGCCAAGTCCAATATGCATTCCTTTTGACTAACACCTGTCATTTGAAAGCAATAGGGCAGACTAAACGCAAACTGAGCAATGCTAATTAGCCTAAATTTTACTCGGCAATTAAATAGTTGGCCCAATATCTACTTGCTTGGCAATTCCTTACAAGCGGAGTAATATTATTGGTGATTAACACGTCTATCTCATTCAGTACAGGCCATCATTGACAGGATGCATTATTCAAAATCCTTATAATATTGGCACTTGATCGCCACTTAAAATCAGCAAAAGTTTTGTACTCGGCACGGAGCGCCATCAGCAAAGTCCTACACCTACACTTGGATGCTAGAATTCAGCGGCCTACAGCCTCACCCAGGGGTTATAATGCCGCAGGTCTACACCTATGCTTGAAGGTTAAAATACCGCGGCCTACACCCTCACTCGGGGGTTATAATATCGCAAGTCTACACCTTTGCCTAGGGGTAATAGTACCGTGGTCCATTTTTTGGCTGATATATCTACTTTATTTAATTTACATTATTTGGTTCAGGAAATCATTTCCGTGCTTGGCACATAGAAATATCTCTAGCTCGGCACGAAAGTCCATCTTTTGAAGCGCTCTTCGCACTCGGCAATAAACTACACCCTCGCCCGGGGGTCATAATACTGCGACCTACGACCCATGCCCGGGGATAACAATACTGTGGCCCATCGTTATGATTTGTTTGGAAATCATGTGATATAATTTCGTACTATGATCACCATAATTTCAAAACATATATGCTTTCATATAGTCATTAATTCATTAATCAAAAGACCTAATATTTATTTGAATAGGGTAACTCGGCAATAAAAACTCTCATTCCTTCTATCGCAAACAATGAAAGTTTTAGGGTAATTGTGGGAGCTAGAAAAAAAATATATATCAGCTTATTTAGGCTAACCTAAACAAGGCCTACATTGGGCCCAGCCCAAACAAATATCACAACCCCATCTATATAAAGGGGGGAAGGCATCCCAAGTGGAGGTATGTTCAACTCTTTGCCAGACAACACACAAACACCATTCATTTTTTCATCTTCCTTCTCTGATTCTGGGGCTAACTTTACCATCGGAGTGTCTCCGGCTGGCAACCCCGATTGGGTGGCGCCGATTATGCTCATCTTTACAGATATACAGGAACCAAGTTCATCTCCTCGTTAGATCTCTATAATCCATGTGAGAGGATATTTCATGGTCTCACAGTTCCATTCGAATTTTTTCCCTTTTTCAAGAGACCAATTAATGGTTCACAAGTAAAGGTTAATTTAGAGATAAATCATCTTATGAATTGCACTTTTTCCAGAAAGCCACGCACCTCTAAGATGGCCTTATCTTGGATGGGTCTACTTCAATTTCCCTCTGTGTAATTAGAAAGCCCAGCATTTTCTCTACAGTCACCCTAAAAGTACATTTTTATGGGTTTTATTTTAGCCTGTACTCCTTGATCCTCTCGAAGAACTGCTCTAGCGTGATGTAGTGGCCTTTTTGCTCTTTAGATTTCACAATCATATTATCCACGTACACCTCGACTTCTTTATGGATCATATCGTGCAATATTGTGGTTGCAATCCTTTGATATGTAGCCCTAGCATTCTTTAACCCGAATGACATGACCCTATAGCATTAGGTACCCCATGGCATGGTGAATGCGATCTTTTCTCAGTGCTCTGGCACCATCAAGATCTGGTTGTACCCCGAAAATCCATCCATGAACAATAGCAAGGCATAGCTGGCGGTGAAGTCTACCACCTCATCAATGTGTGAAAACGGAAAGTCATCCTTCGGACTAGCCCTATTTAAATCCCTGAAGTTGACACAAACTCTAATTCTGCCATCTTTCTTCGGAATTTGAACAATGCTGGCCAACCAAGTCGGATATTCGGATACCATCAAGAATCCTGCGTCGATCTATTTGGTGACTTCCTCCTTAATTTTCCGTGCCCAATTTGGATGGATTCCACAGAGTTTTGGCTTCACTGGTCAAGCCTCGGGGTCGAGAGGGATCCTGTGCTGTACAATCTCAGGATCAATTCCAAGCATGTCTTCGTAGGACCACACAAAAACATCTTTGAAATCTTTTAATAGAGCGATTAAACACTAGCGTTCCTTTTAAGACAACGTGGATCCAATCTGAACTAAGCGTGGATCTTTCTTAGTACCCATGTTAATTGCAATGATCTCTTCTATGCAAGGCTTAGCATGCCTCTCCTCCTTTTCGTCAATCAAAATTTTCAAACCCTGAGGAATTTCTTCCTCTTCGTTTAAGTCAAAATTTTGAAAATCAATATCAGTGCAAGAAACTAAAAGCACAGAGAAGTAAGCAAAGTCTACTGTATTTCCATTGATAAAGTCAAGGTCCTCCACTACAGTTGACACAAAATAAAAACTAATAGAAGATCTAGACAGGATTTTCGCACTCGGGTTACCACCTCCAGAAGTGCTAGACTCATACTCCTCAAACTGACTTGAGTCTGACTCTGACTCAATAGACTTGGTGTAATCAGACTTAGGCTCATCATCCAATTCAGAACTATCAATAAAGCCCTTCTCGAACTGGCAAACTAGGCATGAAGCCTTGGCTGCGTCCACGATAAGACTAGTGTAATCTGTCGATGGTTCATCCCCGATCATAGAGATAATAACACTATCTCCCAAGTTAAGAGACTCAGCCCCCGCGTTAGAATCGGCCAGGAGGTCAGTCAATGCTATCCTCAATAGTTGCTCTTCATCACTATCTGAGCTTACACCTTTGTTTTGCCTTGTACAGGTGCTTGGGTCAATCCTCTCCTCCTCATTGTCTGATAACTGCTGATTCAAAAAGATCTCAAACCCAGGGTATCTTTTCTTTGTTTCCCATTCAACCCACAGCTCTAGGAATCCACAGAAAGGGAAGTCTTCTTTTTCATAGACAAAGTGTCCATTTAGGGTTTCCCTGATCGACTTGTGGACCAGTTCACAAATTGCCTCCTGGCTCTCTTTGTGTTAACTCTCTCCTTCAATTTGTCCTCATTCCTCTTCCAATCCTTTACAATTGGCTCATACCCTAACCCAAAAGCATGAGGGTTATGGCTTACTTGTTTGGCAACAGTGTCCTTGCTTATTCATCATATATATAGATTGGGCGCTCACATAGCCACCTCCATCCTCTGCCATGATAGTCTGCACTAATCAGGCCTCTGCCAAGGTGAACCCGAAGAGGAACACATCGTTTTCTCTATGTAGTATTTCCAACAAAGGTGTGGTGGTTCCCAAGGGAGGGTGGATTGAAGAATTGCCATAAATAGTTGCAATCCCCCTTTGAATGGATACTTCACCAGCTGATGCACCGTTGAAGAAACCGCCATCATTTGGTGCAGCCAAGGTCTACCCAAAAGTAGATTGAAGGTTGTTGGCATATCCATCACATGGAATTCAACCTCTTGTTCGGATGGACCAATCAATATCTGGCTCTTAAATGTTCCCATGACATTGCAGCTGGTATTGTTGTAAGCTTAGACAGCTTGCGTCGTAGGCATGAATTCAGCTGGCTTCAAGACTATGGCATAAGCGGTCCTCATTGGGCATACATTCATTGACAAGCTGGTGTCCACTGGCATTACCGAGATCCACTTCTTTCGGCTTTCCATGGTTACATACAGAGGTTTGTTGTGGTTGGCCCCCTCGGGCAGTAGCCCTTCGTCTGTGAAAGACAACAATGGAGTAATATCTCCAGATATGACCAAAGACACTAGTTCGTCGGGTGTGATGTCTATAGGCAACTTGGTCCTGTTTAGCGCCTCTAGCAATGCTTGCCTGTGTTCCCAGGAAGCCACCAGCAGCCCCCAAATTGAAATGTCTGCCTGGATTTTCTTTAATTGCCTCAACACCAAGTCTTCTTCTACATCCTTCTCTTTCAACTTCTCGGCCTCTTTTCCAGAGGGTTCTCCATGGTCTAGGGATGGGGTTTTGAAATAGCAATCAATTCTTGTCATGTGGTTGATCTCTTCCATGTACCATGTATTGTCAGGGGTACCGGTCTCCCATCTTTCAATGGTGTAAGTAAGGCTTAGATCACAGTCCTTCCACCATTCTCCTGTGGTCATTGCTGAGCCAATGTCTGGCTCTACCCGGATCATGGTCGCATCACGTCTTCCGTTGGCATGCTGCTTTTCCTCTGCGGCTGACTTAAATTTTGCCTCTCAATACTGTTTTAGTTTCCTTGGCATCTTCTCTTTGTTATTGGATTCCCATTTAGACTTTTCTTTGATTTTGACGTTGTACGAGAGGGTTCAAGAATGTCGTCGGAAAATTCGAAGATCTTTGAAGAAAAATTTGAATTCTCTAGAAAATAATAAGAGGCTTAGATTCTTCAATAGTCACAACTAAGAACACAAAAGCAAAGAGATGATGGAGATAACAGATTCGGTGAAGAAGAATGCAAAGTAGTTAGAGAGAGAATAATGGCAAAGCTCTCCCATAGATCTCCCATTTTCACTCTCAAGGTTGATAATGGAGAAGGGAAATTAGTTCTTTCCCAAGAGTTGTCTCTCCAAAATCCATCCCTTGTAAAGCTATGGGTGGGTGCTATTTATAGGCACCTCATGATGTAGGATGGAGCCCATGTGCAAGGCACATAAGGAATATTCTCTCTAACCACCTTGTCTGAGGAGGTGACCTCTCTGAGGATGAGGAAAATCCTCAAAGAGGAGATTAACCACTCGGTAAATCCTTCTTCTTAGCCACACCTAACCAATGATCCCCAATCATCCCAAAGGGTCAGGGGTAGTCCCAGAGGATGCCCTGCCGCAAAAGGAAACGCCCTGCCGCAAATATTGTCGAGTCTCAGGGACCCCCTAGATCGTGCCACCTTGACCTGGGTATAGGCTAGTTTAACAGAAGTGTGAATTTATTTCCACTCATCGTCCTCGGGATTGGGTCCTTTGTTCAGACTCCATTACGCCCATGGTTCTGGTACGTAGATCCCGGAAAGCTCCGAGTCTGCAAGTGTTCTAGGTCTCATTAACGGAGCGACTTCTAGATTTTATTCGAATTCGTTCGAAGCCAAGCACTTCGAATCTCTAGGTTCGTGGATCCGAACCTTTTCGAGTTCGAGCTCAAATAGGTCTCTAGGTTCGTGGTTTCGAACCCTTTTAAGACTAAGCCAATACCTCGGAGAATGGATCTCCTCCGAGGGTTTCATCTCTTCTGAAAGTAACGGTTAACCTTCTGGAACGCCCGTATGATCTGGGACTCCTCAGATAGGCTTGTTGGACTCTCTTTAGAGATATCTACTTGATGAGTCTTTCTCGGCCCAATTTGTTGGCTTTCTCATGGGCTCGTTCAATGGATTTCACTTGGGCTCATTTGGCAATAATTTCTCCGGACCTATTAATTTTGGGCATTTCGATTGGGCCCCGACTAGGCCCAATTAATTAGTGGGCTTAAGTTAACCCTTTTTACATTTGCCCCTTGCATATATGGGAAATTTTAAATTTTCCGGACTTACATATTGTTACTGCTTCGGTTATGCTTCGTTTCATTCCCTCGGGCACGTTTTGTCTTGGCCTATGGAAAAAATTGATGACTCATCATAATTTATGGGTAAAGTTGACAACTAATAAAGATAAGAAATTTTTTTTTTGGCCAACATATTTTTGTACCCGTTTTTTTTTTTTTTGAACATTTGAAGAATTTTTTTTTTCACTCCAACATCTGAAGAATATATATATATATTTTTTGGCCATCATCATCATTTTTTTTATTCTTAAAAAGATAAAGTCACATTTTTTGGGGGTCAAACTTGACTTTGTTGGGCCCGCGCCACCTCTCTTCATTATTTTGATTCAAACCTTTTCAAAGCCTTGCCGCTTAAATCCTCCTTCATGTGATAATGCTAAATCATTTAATTAATGTTTGAAAGAAAGCTTTTTTCTCCTCCAATCAAAAGAAACCAACAACCTGAGGACCTATTCCATATATCTATATATATAGCCCTAGCCTTAGCATATTTGAGGACCATCAAAACACTTTTACCTTTTCTTTTATTATTATTTTTTTAATCTTTTTGCCCACAGCTATTTCGGGCCTCCTTCTCTTTCTGAAACCAAGACCGACCCAGCTCACATGTTCTTCAACGAAGACCCATCTCTCTTCTTCTTTAACGAAGCTCCACAGCTGCCGAACCAAAGGCCACACAAGCCATTGCCGTCAGCCTTTGTGAGAGTCACTGTTGACGCCGACCACGCTGCTCTCTCTACACGTCGCTAGTTGGTCTAGACGGAAATTCCTCTGACTAATTTGGCTCTCGAAATATCAGTGCTTACGCTGTTGCCAATCTGTCTTGGCTATCTCCGGCGTTGGCTCAACTGATCTCGGTTTTCATTGCTTCAAGCTGTGACTAAGTTTTTGTTTCTTACATCCAATCTATGAGAAAACTCAAATCCCTCTCCCTCTTGATTTCTCTGATTTCAAACATACTCTTCTCCATGTGATTTTTGATCTATGAGCAAAATTTTTGTGAAATCCATTTTTGAATTTCTTATTTGTATAAACTCTGATTTATAAATTTTTGGATAATGTAACCCATAAATTTCTGCTGTTGCACACCTTGATGAAGAGATCTTGATTTTTTTTTTTTTAAATTTTTTTTGTGAATATTGGAACAATCAATGTTGAATCCTTGCTAATTGTATTGAAGAAATCTGGCTTTGTTGTCTTGAAATCCAAGCTATTGAATCTTGAACATGCGTCGATGATTTTGACATACAAAGAGGTCTGACGTTGAAAATGACGGATTGGTGTTGCTACTAAAGATTTTGTTAGACTTGCTCATCTTGAAATTTGAAGAGCAAATAAATGTTGTTGCAAATGAAATCTGAGGAAATAAGTCCTTCATATTGTATATAAATCTTGTTGTCGAATGATTGATTGCTGTTTTGTTTGAACATTGTTGCTTTACATCGGCTTGAGAGGAATCGACCCGGAGAGACAAAACGTTGATTGTTGTATTTTCATGAACTTGCTCGGAGTAATAAAATTGTTGTAGCTTAAATAGATCATTGTTATTTGTTGATGTTGTCCCATTCTGATAATGCCTGAATCATGATATGAAATTGATATTGCTCATCTCATTTGTCGACTTTACTATTTTAGACAAATGAATTCTTGATTGAAATCCAAGACTCGGGGCGTCAGAATCCACACTAATGGGAGTAAGGGCTGTCCTTTGGAAGTCTGAACGGAAGCAAGGATGTTCCTCAGGAGTCCGAAAGTAGCACACACCCTACTTCGGCAAGAAAGATCCCTTTTAGCAGGCAACCAAGTCTTGAGAGCTGTTCTTCGGAAGTCTGAGTGGAAGAACACACTTTACTTCAGTAAAAAAGATCCTCAAAGCTAGCACCATTGGAAGCGAGGTCTATTCTTCGAAAGTCTGAGTGGGGGCATACACTCTACTTTAACAAGAAAGATCCTCGAAGCTTGCACTGATGGAAACAAGGGTTGTCCCTTGGTAGTCCAAATGGAAGCAAGGACTGTCCCTCGGAAGTCTGAGTGGATGTACACTCTCTTATTTGGCAATCAATGGAAGCAAAGGCTATCCCTCGAAGCTTGCACTGATGGAAGTGAGATCTGTTCTTCAAATGTCTAAGTGGGAGCACACACTTTACTTTAGCAAGAAAGACCCTCGAAGCTTGCATTGACGAAAGTAAAGGCTATTCTTTAGAAGTCCGAGTGGGAGCACACACTCTACTTCAGCAAGAAAGACCCTTGAAGCTTGCACAGATGAAAGTAAGGGCTGTTTTTCGGAAGTTCGAGTGGGTGCACATACTCTACTTTAGCAAGAAAGACCCTCGAAGCTTGCATTGAAGGAAGCAATGGTTGCTCTTCGGAGGTCCGAGTGGGAGCACGCACTATTTCAACAACTAATGGAAGCAAAGGTTGTCCCTCTTCGAGTGGGAGTACACTTCTACTGCGTCAAGAAAAGTCCCTTCAGGTTGGTAACCGAGTCTACTATTCCTCTTTCTTCTTCAAGGGGCAACAAAAATTGAAAACTTTTTCAAGCCTCATAACACAATGAAGATATACAATGTAGAGAAAATAACTTCTAATGGAGATACACAATATAGAGGAAATAACTTTCTTCATAGCATAAGAAAGAAAGATTGAAAATTCTTGGACAATGCAGTAAATACAAATTGTAAATGTCATAGATAGACTTCTTCTACGAAATGTTGACATTTTCCCTTAGAGTTGCAAAGTCCTTCGGAAAACTTTCACTAGCTGCTTGGGTTGTGGCCGTCATACGCCATCATGGCCACGTCTTCGAAGATATCTTGGGGCTACTGTTCTTTGAAGTCTAGCTCATTTGCTTCCACTTTTTTTCTAAAGATCTTCTTAAGCATCCGATACTTTTCTGTAGGATGTCCTAGTGATCGGTGGAAAACACAAGAATTAGGGCCCTCGCGGTCTTTCTTCAGCAAAAGCTCTTCAATACGAGGTAACTTTAGTTCCCCGTCTGCCACCCATTCTTCAGCTAAGGCCTTCACCTCAACACTACATGGAAAAGGAGTGTAATCTTCACATTTTTTCCTTTTCTGACCTCTGAATTTCTCTCCCTGCGACTTTCATCTAGAAGACGCGGAAGTCGCAGTGACAGAAGATCCTCGGGATGACTTAAAGCTGGTTTTATAACTAGTCTCAAACCTGATCTCTTGAGATTGAGGTACGTTGATGTTCCGAGATACTTCAATTAGTGCCGAGAAGGTGGGTAGCTTGTGATTAACAAGAAGCATCTTGTACTCGTTCAATGCCCCTTGAACACTGATTTGGACCAAGTAGCTTTCCTCCACTGCCTTGTGACAGTCCACGGCTTTATCTTGGAACCTTTTCACATATTCAAGAATGTCTTCACCCTCTCGTTGCTTTTCCTTACATAGGGTAAGTGCGGTTACCTTCTCAGCCGCTTGAAAGAATTTGGCGTGGAATTTGTTGACCATCTCCTTCCAACTCTAAACAGAGTTTGGGCTTAAGTTAACGTACCAACTATATGCTCGGTCGGTGAGGGACTTGGAGAATCCTCTCAGTTGGAGGACATGATTTGAACCATGAATCCCCAAAGTCTCGATGAATCGAACAACATGTTCTCGAGCATTCCTTGTTTGCCATCGAATTTGATAAACTTTGGCACTATGTACCCCTCCGGGTATGGATAACTCAACATCTTGATAAGGTATGGTGGCTTGACATCTGGATTGGGCAAAGAGGGTAAAGTTTTCTTGCCCTGTTCGATATCAAACATGGCTTGCACATCGGCGAGAGTGAGAAATTGTTGAGGGAGAGAACTTGATGGTGGTATTCCCAGAACTTGGCTATAGACCCGAAGACCAAGCTTGGAGTGACTTGGCCATTTGGGTGTTGAGAATTCACCATCGGTGAAGACATATGACAATATTGGCCATTGGCATCTATGGACAAGCCATTTGATGATGGGACATTGAATTGGGTCCCATAAAGTCTATTGCACGTTGCAGCTATATCGGGTTGGACTTGCAAACTCGGCATCGGAACCAAAGGAGACCTGCTCAGTACATGAGTAGAATTTACAATCGGTGGAACAAAGTTAGGCATGAATGGAGCACCATTTTGTAGAGAAATTTCTATAGGCCTTCCTTGAACTTCCACAGCAGCTGGAACACCATTCATCGTGCCGGAAACTCCTTTAACCACCGTTGGACCATGGCTTGATCCTCCTGGTGTGTGATTTTGCACTCCACGGGCCGTAGGTTGGCCATGACTTGTTCCTCCTAGGACTTGATTTTGCATACCATTTTGTACAACTTCAGGGAGAACTTGGGGTGGATCTTGATGATTTGGACCATTCCCAACATTACCATGAAGTTGTTGATGCTTGTTGGTGCCGACTTGACCTCCATTTGTTGTTGATGGTGTGAAATGTGAACCCATCACCAACATGGTATGGGTGAGATTTTGAAGGGTAGTGAGAATCTCTTGTTGAGTGTGTTGAAGGCCTTGAATGGCTTCAAGGAATAGAGGTGAGTCTTGAACTTGAGTCCTGTCATCTCCACCATTGGAAGAGCCTTGTTGATGGACTTCTTCTTCTCTTGCCATCTTCACTGGAGTTGTGTAGATTCCAGATCTTATTGAGACTATTAACCAATCTGCCTCCCCAGTGAAGTCACCAAATATATGAGAGGGTTCAAGAATGTCGTTGCAAAATTCGAAGATCTTTGAAGAAAAATTCAAATTCTCTAGAAAATGATGAGAGACTTAGATTCTTCAATAGTCACAAGTAAGAACACAAAAGCAAAGAGATGATGGAGATTAGAGATTATGTGAAGAAGAAGGCAAAGTAGTTAGAGAGAGAATAATGGCAAGGCTCTCCGATGGATCTCCCACTTTCACTCTCAAGGTTGATAATGGAGAAGGGAAATTAGTTCTTTCCTAAGAGTTGTCTCTCAAAAATCCATCCCTTGTAAAGCTATGGATGGGTGCTATTTATAGGCACTTCATGAGATAGGATGGAGCCCATGTGCAAGGCACATGGGGAATATTCTCTCTAACCACCTTGTCTGAGGAGGTGACCTCTCTGGGGATGAGGAAAATCCTCGATGAGGAGATCAACCTCTCGGCGAACCCTTCTTCTTAGCCACACCTAACCAATGATCCCCAATCATCCCAAAGGGTCAGGGGTAGTTCAAGAGAACGCCCTGCCGCAAATATTTCCAAGTTTTCGGGACCCCTTAGATCGTGCCACCTCGACCCGAGTATAGGCTAGTTTAACCGAATAATTAATTTATCTCCACTCACCGTCCTTAGGATCAGGTCCTTTCTTCGGACTCCATTACGCCCATGGTTCTGGTACTTAGATCCCGGAAAGCTCCGAGTCTACAAGTGTTCTAGGACTCAATAATGGAGCGACTTCTAGATTTCATTCGAATTCGTTCGAAGCCAAGCGCTTCGAATCTCTAGGTTTGTGGATTCGAACCCTTTTGAGTCTGAGTTCAAATAGGTCTCTAGGTTCGTGGTTCTGAACCCTTTCAAGACTAAGCCAATACCTAGGAGAATGGATCTCCTCCAAGGGTTTCATCTCTTCTGAAAGTAACGGTTAACCTTCTGGAACGCCCGTATGATCTGGGCCTCCTCGGATAGGCTTGTTGGACTCTCTTTAGAGACATTTACTTGATGAGTCTTTCTCGGCCCAATTTGTTGGCTTTCTCGTGAGCCCATTCAATGGATTTCATTTGGGCACAGTTGGCAATAATTTCTCCGGACCCATTAATTTTGGGCATTTTGATTGGGCTCTGACTAGGCCTAATTAATTAGTGGGCTTAAGTTAACCTCTTTGACAGACGTCACTCTCCCTTGACTCAATGTCCTCTTTTCCTTTTCCTTTCAATTGCTTTTGGGCTAGTTTTGATCTTTGTATCTCCTTTATTTTTTCTCTTTGAAACTATTCTAGCACTCGTTCCTTTTCGGCGATAATCATGTCCTCAGACTTTCTATTCTTGTCAATTTCCTCTTGTTTGAGGTTTGTTTTTGTTTGTTCCTCTATGTTAGATTCCTCTTACTGCTTAACCACCAATGGCTAGATTCAGGCTGGCTCAGATCCTACCATCCGATCAGAACATTACCCACATTCTCTTCTTAAAAAAAAAAATAGAGTTTCTCTAAGTCTTCCTCTATCTCTGCTAGGTCATCAAGATTTTGTTCAGGCTACTCAACAAGACTTTGTTAATGCCCATTTTCTCCAACAGCATTGATGCTAAGTGAGTCTGGTAGTATGATCATTGGCTTTGATAAGTTAGAAGCAACAATGTATTGACTGGGATCATACACTTCTATGGATGATGGCCCCTTCTTCACAACCTGGGTATTAGACAACCCTTCTTTCGGTGAATTGCCCTTTTCTTTAACTACTGCCACCATAGCCTTGGTTGGGTTTCGGGTGTTATATCTATCATGCACAAGTTCGTGCCTTCAGGAATAACCAGCTCAGGTTTAGGCAAATGGCATGAGGTGATTTATATGTTGGGGTTGAGGGTGGGCGGTAGTGTATGGATGAGGTTGATATTTCTAGGTAAGGGGACTTGGTTGTGGATAAGGAGTACGTTGGTGGTCACATTTGGCTTTGAGGGTGGAGCTATGATCTTATTGTCGATGAGATCCTGGATCTCATGACAAAAGGCAAAAGCAACAGTTAGTGGGGTGACTATGCTGTTGATGGAAGACACAGTATTGGGTGGGGTCGTGTTTTGCTGAGAGTGGGGCAGGGAGAGGTTGAGGGTCAAGGGGCTTAAGATGCCCTTTTTCTATTAGAAGTTTGAGAGCATGAGTCTGACTAATGTGAAAAAGGGTAAAGGTTCTATATTGGTTTTGGGCTGGGCCGATGGGTTGTGAGGTTGCGCCGTGAATGGATCGGCTATCTTGGCCATTGTGGTGACAGTACTGATCTCGACAGGCCTAGGAATAGTGCTATTGCTAGCATTGGTACCCCTAGTAAACGGCCTCTTTGCTGGTTCACTTGTTCTTTGGATAATTCCCTTATTAAAAAGCGCTCTCAATTTGAACCCCCAAATTCATGTAAAGCAACGAAGGTAGATAGTGGCGCGACTATCATCCTCTGTAACCTATCCAGTTTAAGGTTCTGAACTACCAGTCGAACTTGTTCCCTCTCTGAAGGCTTGTTTGTCATTTGAGCTGCCTTTGCCCTCCATCTTGCAACGAAGTCGATAAAGGGTTCCTTGGGATTTTGAGAGATTGCCTCTAATTCGCTGATTGTTACTTCCATCTGAGTATTATAGGAATACTGATTAAAAAATCCCTCAAATAGTTCTTTCCAATTCCACTTGGTCTAGTCTTCCTGTTTAGCATACCAGGTGGCTGCTACTTTTTATAAAGTCCTTCCAAATAATAACAATTTCTGAGCCTACGTCAAGACCATTGGTTTCAAGATATTTGAGAAGAAACAGATGTGGACAATGGGATCTCCGCTTCCATCGAATTTGTCAATGTGCGACATTTTGAACTTCTCTGGCAATCTCACAGAAGCCTTAGTATAACCGTCTTCAATGTCCAGGATGGAATTGAAGTCTTGAGATTTCTTAAGCATCTTCTCTAGTCTAGCGATTTTTATCATGGCATCGAAGGCGTTTAGGCTCCTCGGGTATGATAGCCCTACAGTTCAGACTCTCATGGTTCTAAATCTGGTTTCACAAGTGCAATGTGAAACAGAAAACAAATAAGAATCCAAATCTAGTAAATCTTAGAAAATCCATTAATTATCAAAGATGTCAAAAATGGACTGCATTGCCAGATTTCAGAGTTGCCACCTAAACATTTGTGGGAAATTTAGGAAACCCATGACTCGTGCCAAAGGCCACTTTTCTGTCATAACAAAAGTGTCTTGGTTCTGGAACTTAGGAATGAGAGGGGAAAGTCATGAATTGAGCACTCCACTCACCCGATCAAAGATCGACCTTTACTAATCATGATGTGATTTTTATCAACATTATATGCTCTTGTTCTGTTTATTAATGTGCTAACTTACTATGTGAGGCACACAAGGTGTAGACTGTTTCACTTGCTTTGGAAATGATTAATTTTATCTGATTTTCAAAAAGGTTTTGAGTGTACACAACTCAAAATGAGAGAAATGAACTCGTACATATAATCAAAATCATTCCCAATACAAGTAAAATAACCTTCATCCACAGGCATTCAAACAATTTATTTTGAGTAAGCACATAGCCTCATGGTAAGATGCTAAGCATGCTAACAATCACACACATGAATATGTTAAAGCCAAAAATGCCCACCTAGTACTCCCAAGTAAGCCAAAGAAAAAGATGTAATTTGAAAAAATGCATGATCCTAACAATGCACATGACTAATGCAACACATACAAGAATACAACTACTAGGTTCGGTTATTTAACATGTCTTATGGAATAACTCAAAGCATGCGATAATGCACGTATTCAAGAAAATAGGAAATGACAGTAATATTCAAGAATGATGAACCGAAAACCCCCTCTGGAAACCTCTCCGTTTGCTGCTAGAACTTGCTTTGTTTATACTCAGAAATTTGTTTTGTTTTGGCCTCAAGATCTGCTCTGTTCTGCTATAAAATCACTACTGCCGTATAAAATGGATGGCCGGCCGGCCGGCCTGATCAGATGGTCGGCTGTACAGAGTAATGGCTAGTCGGCCACTGTTGCCGAGGAATACCCTGGTACAACAGAGCTGGAACAGAGAAAAATAGAGTGTTTCCAGGAGGTGTTTATCCTCTCTGACCTTCCCTATCATGAAGATTTTCAAGGGAGGAGCAAATTTGATTCTTAAACCATGAATCATCGAAAATTTGTTGCGTGATGATCTTAAAAGCGATAGGCCAATAGTTTAATAAATGCAACAAAAGTCAAATAATACCTCATCCCTATCATGGAATTACCTCAAAGGACGAGGGTAGACTTGCCTCATGAATCATCAAACATCACTGAAATAGTAGGTGATGATTCTAGAAGTAACAGATTCAGTATAACATTTAACTGAATCTAACCAAATTTTATTGTCTTTTTACCTCTTTTTACTCCAATTTTATTAGCCTTCTTACCTTACCTTTCAACTTTCTTTTTATCCAAAGGTGATGATTACGTCCACTAAGCCCAAAGCAATAAAGACTAGCAAGCATGACTTGACCCGAGAAATGAGCTCTTTGAAACCCTTTCTACGGGGGAAACTACAAGGAAGAATCAAATCCATTTACGAGCGATAATGAATTCGTAATGAAACCCCGAAATCATCAAATCCAAACTCAATAATGAGCTATAATGAATCTTTTCTTTATGATTTCCAAGTGTCTAAATAGAAAGTTAGTCCCTTAGAAATAATGCATTGGCGATAAAGGGAGGTATCGAACAAAAGATTACGATTAGCACAAGAAAGACATGATGCCCTAATAATGAACCTCTGAAGAGGTTAAACCATTTAGCACATGGAACCCCTTTCTTATGCCATGAGTGAAAATATTTTGGTTGATACAACCCTCAATCAACAGAAACAAAGAAATGAGGGAGGTTGCAGAGTGTAAATGAAAAGTGGATTATTACAATGGCATGAATATATATATATATATATATATATGAAAGATACGGAAAGGAAAACTATCAACTCAAATGAATTGGTGGCTATGGCCTATACACCAAACCCATGAGGACTTATAACAAGTATAGTATTCAAAGCATAATTTAACACATTAAAAAGCACTCAAATAACACATAGACAGTACTGAAATCAAGTTTAGGAGGTGGAAAAAATGAGCAAAAATGTAACAAAACCAAGGGGTTTCAGCTAACCAACAAGCCTAAGGAAGGGTGGCTAACCCCTCCACTTTTTTGTGACTTTAAATCACATATTTCAGGTCTCAAAATACTCTAAACATAGCAAATAAATATATGAAAAAGAGAGGGGAAAGATGGTTGAAGAGTTCAAATATTATCCCTTAAAAGAGAGAATGTTCTTCTTAGTTCACAAACCACACTCTTAACACTCTCTTGGATCTAAAATTATCTTCAAGAACCTCAACAAAAGCTTCAAGTTTAAGCTTGTAAGGTATATGTGTTGTGTATGTATCTTGAAAGAGGGTATAGAAGATGGTTGGTCAAGGCTTTGGGCTCTTGGGGAATTTTTCTAACCCCAAACCATAAGGGGGAGTGTTGTATTTATAGAAAAATTGGTTCTCGTGTCGGAAATATCTGTAAAGAAGATAGCTGGTCCAAAGCATGTGCATGGGAGCAGGTGGCAACTATGAAAATATCTGCTATGTTAAACATGGCCGGCCGACCATGAGGAGGTACGACCGGCCAAATGATAATGGCCCGCTGGCCATTTGCTAGCCAGCTATTCTTTGGGTGGTTGGGCTAGAAAAAATAAAGTTTTGGTCCAAATGGGGTGTAAGGTTTAGGTTTTAAAGCTTCAAACCGAATCATTTTACTGAAGAATTTGAACGATTGCACAACTTAACATTTCATCATCGAGTGTTTAGTGTGAGGTGCCCAAGTCTTAAGGGCGGTCAAAATACGGTGTCTACACATGCTTTCTCACTAAAGTTGATTGGACCATTAGAATCTATGATTATTTATTATCTATTTCTACACCATCTGGGGGTTCTATGGTATGTGCTTATGTTTATCCAGCATGTGATATTGTGATTGGTGATATGATATTGTATGTTAACCTACTGTCTTTGAGTCTTGATCATTTATATTGTATATTGGGAATGGATTGGTTGACCAAGTATTATGCCACTATAGATTGTGTGAATAAATCTGTTGTGTTCTGGCCACCTGGGTTGCTTGAGTTTGTGTTTTGTGGGAATGGTGTAATTCCTCCCTCGTATTTGATCTCTTCTATGAAGGCCAATAAACTGTTGAGAAAGGATTGCTAGGGTTATTTGTGTTGCGTATTGGCGATATCTACCGATAGTGTGAACATAGAAAATATCCCTGTAGTGAATGAATATCCTAATGTGTTTCCTAATGAACTACCCAGGGACTTAATTGATAGAGAAATTGAATTTACTATTGAATTAGTACTTGGAACCCAACCAATTTCTAAAACCCCATACAGAATGTCAACCTTTAAACTGAAAGAATTAAAATCCAATTGCAAGAATTGTAAGATAAGAAGTTCATTTGCCTGAGCACTTCACCTTGGGGTGCTCTAGTGCTATTTGTTAAAAAGAAAGATGGGTCTTTGAGGTTATGTATAGACTACCAGGAATTGAACAAAGTAACTGTCAAGAATAATATCCACTGCCCCGAATAGATGATTTATTTGACTAACTTCAAGGAGCCCAAGTGTTTTAAAAAATATACCTTAAATCTGGATGCCACCAATTGAAAGTTAAGACAAAAGACATTAAGAAGACAACCTTTCGAACAAGATATGGGCACTATGAGTTTTTTGTGGGGTAACTAATGCACCTGCAACATTCATGGACCTAATGAATAAGGTGTTCAAATAATTCCTTGATGTGGTTGTTGTTGTGTTTATTGACGATATTTTGATCTATTCTAAAAGCATGAAAGAACATGGAAATCATTTGAGAACTATCTTACATATTTTGAGGGAAAAGCAATTATACGCAAAATTCTCCAAATGTGAATTCTGGTTAGAGGTGTAACTGTTATGGGGCATGTGATCAACAAGGATGGCATATCAGTTGACCAGTAGAAAATTGAAGCCATTGTGAACTGGCCAAGACCGACAAATGTATTAGAAGTTAGAAGTTTTTTGGGGCTTGCTAGTTACTACCATAGATTTGTAAAAGACCTCTCCAAACTTGCCATGCCATTGGCACAGTTGACACAAAAAAATGTATCGTTTGATTGGAATGATTAGAGGGAATTCATTTTTAAGGAATTGAAAGCTAAACTGGTGACTGCACCAATTTTGATTTTACCTAATAGTACAGATGGGTTTCAGATTTATAGTGATCCTTCATACAAAGGCTTGGGGTGTGTATTAATGGAGAATGGGAAAGTAATTTCATATGCTTCACGACAACTTTGACTACATGAAAAGAATGATCTAGGACTTGTAGCGGTGGTTTTTGCTTTGAAAATCTGGCGCCACTATCTATATGGAGTGACTTATGAAGTGTATACTAATCATAAAAGTCTGAAATACTCTTTAGTCAGAAAGAATTAAACATGAGACAAAGAAGATGGCTTGAGTTGATTAAATATTATGAGTTACAGATTATGTATCATTTGAGAAAGGCAAATGCAGTTGCAGATGCCTTGGGCCAAAAATCCATTAGGAATTTTGCATGTTTGCCTACTGGGTAGAAGGAATTGTTGTGTGACTTAGAAAGAGATGAAATTGAGATTGTGTTGCGTCAGCAAGGTGGGGTTCTAGCTGCTATTTCTACATAGCCAGCTATTATTGAAGAAGTTGAAGAAAAATAGCTAGAGGATGAATTTATGAAAAAGATTGTTGATGAAATTAAATCAAAACCAAGGCCAGGATTTGTATATGAAAGTAATGTGTTGAAATTCTAGGGTAGGCTTTGTGTACCGGACCAATCTGAATTGAAAAAGCGTATTATGACTGAGGTTTATAATTATAAATTTTCCATGCATCCAGGAAATACAAAGATGTACCATGACTTGAAACAAATTTTTTGGTAGCCTGGAATGAAGAAGAGTATTGCTTACTATGTAGCCAAATGTTTGCATTACCAACAAGTGAAATTTGAACATCAACGACCCATCGGACTACTTCAGCCACTTCCAATATGGAAATGGAAATGGAAATGAGAGCATATTACGATGGACTTTATTGTCAGTCTACCTCGCTCTTCGAGAGGTACGGATTCTATTAGATTATTGTTGATCATTTAAGTAAATCTGCTCACTTTCTGCCTGTGAAAACTTTTTATAATGCAGACAAATTGGCTAACATATATGTGAATAAAATTATGAGATTACATGGGGTGCTCGTGCCCATTGTGTCAGATAGAGATTCAAAGTTTACTTCAAGATTTTGGCAGAGTTAGCAACTGGCTTGGGGACTGAATTGAGGTTGAGTAGTGCATACCATCCACAGATGGACGACCAATAAGAAAGAACGATACAGACCTTGGTAGATATGCTCAGAATGTGTGTCCTAGATTTTCAAGGGAATTGGGAAGCTTATTTGCCACTGGCTGAGTTTGTGTACAATAACAGCTATCATTCGAGTATTAAAATGGCTCTTTCTGAAGCTTTGTACGGAAAAAAATGCTGATCTTCGATTTGTTGGGCCGAAGTAGGAGACAAGCTGTTATTAGGACCGAAAATTGTAGAAGAGATGACTGAAAAAGTGAAACTGAGACAGCAACGATTGAAAACTGCTCAGAGTCCTCAAAAGAGTTATGCGGATGTCCGAAGAAGAGACAGAGAATATGAAGTTGGGACCATGTGTTCATCAAAGTAACTCCAATGAAAGGCCAGACACGATTTGGAGTGAAAGATAAGTTGGCGTCGCGATATATTGGGTTGTATGAAATTATTGAGAAAATCAATCCTGTGATGTATCAAGTGGCTTTACCTCCGATCATGGAGCATCTGCACAATGTCTTTCATGTTTCGATGCTTCGGGAATACTTGAGGGATCCGTTACATGTGATTGAATTGACATACGTACTATTGAAAGATGATTATACATATGAAGAACAACCAATCTATATTGTAAACAATCAAGAGCTTGAGAAATAAAGAAATTCCCTTAGTGAAAGTTGATTGGCAAAATCATAGAGGAACCTATACAACATGAGAAACAGAAGAAGATATTATGAAAAGATATCTAGACCTGTTTCCATTAGACCCTACATTCTCCTGAAATACAAAGTAATTCGAGTTTAGAGGACCAAACTCTTTAAGGGGGAAAGACTATAACAACCCTGACCTATGATTAGTTTATAATCTTTGATTAAGAATGCCTAATGAGTAATTAAGATGAAATTCTAAGTTAATTGCATGTGCCATGTGCCATGTGTTATGTGTGTTTATATTTGTTCACTGTCAAAATATATGTCTGAATTTCTATTTTGTTGTACGAAGTGAAGGCCTTATCGGTGTCCGAACGCGAAATTGACTAGGTCAACGTGTAATTTGAAATTTTTAAGAAATTGCGGTAAGTTGAATTGAAATTCGATTCAGAGTCAAATAATTAGAATAAATTAGATTAAATTAAGTTAGCTCGAATTAACTTAATCATACTTTCTTAGCCTAAGCTAATTGGACCTATATAAGGCCCATGGAAGTTCTAGAACTTATCTATCTTGCCATTTGAGCTCAAAAATATGTAGAAGAAAGAGAAGAGAGGAAACGAGTGTAAATCGAAGAGAAAAGAAGAGATTGAAGGGAAAGTTAAGGTTGGCTTAGGACCTCAAAGAAATTACTTCATAGAGTCCAATTGAGAAGTATAGGTAAGAATTTAACTCATAAACCTTGTACTTAAGGCATCAATTAATGTATGAAATCAAGAGATTTAAATGTTAAAAACATGAGAATTGAACTTAGAAAAATGAATTTGAAAGTAATTCATGCATGCATATGCATTTCATGAAGTTTTGAAGTTGTTTTCAAAAGAATTCTTTCATGCATGTGGTAATTCTAGTTTGGTTTTAAAAATTCATCACATTTCATACCATTTGACCTTAATTTGTCATGCTTTGGAAGGTTTAAGTTCAAAGGATTACATGCATGTTATATATACATACAATTCAAGTTTGCTTTTGAACAATTTGCTTGCTTTTGGGCCTTAATTTTGTGAAATGATCTTTAATTCATGATGTTTTATATGTTTACAAGTGTTTTCTCAAGCTTTGGCCCAAAAGAATGAGTTTCGATGCATTGGAATTGTGTTTTGGAGCTTAGACAACAATTTGAAAATTCCAAAATTCGCACTATTTGCTTAAGTGGTGAAAGTTACACTCAAGTGAAGAATGTAAGCTCTCAGAAGTTTTGCAGAGTTTGGGGGTTGGTTCGAGTGGAAAAGCTTGCACTCGAGCGACCACCCTTTGTTTTGAATCTTAGCTTGAGCGACCAAAGTTGGCTCAAGCGTAAAATTCAAGCTCTTAGTACTTTTGCAGCCATGAGCCTTTGCTCAAGCGACAAAATCTACGCTCGAGCGACCACCTTTATTTTTGAACCTTGGCTCTGGCGACCAGAAGTTGTGCTCGAGTGTAAAATGAGAGCTCTCAGAAGTTTTGCCGATCAAGGGGTCTGCTCGAGCGAAGGAAGTTGCGTTTGAGCGAACTTCCCTGGTTTTGAAAATTTGAGTAAGTGTTTCAAATTACATTTTGGCATCCTCATTGCATCCTAGGCATTTCTAAGCCTTAATTAAGCAATAATAATAAGGATAAGGATTAGAAACACACCAATATAGAAAAGAAATAAGTTAAGCATTTTTTGAGCATGTGTTTCAATATGTATCTATTATGTGTTTGTGTAGGTCACGCGCCATAGACTATCTGATCTATCTACTCTATCTGCTCTGTCTATTTTGCTACTAGAGCTATCTGTAAGAAATAACTTTGTAAAGCTATGTTCAACTTTAAGCATTTTTTGAATGATATGATATGATCAGTTTTTTGAAATGCTATACTCTGTATGACTGAATGATTGTCTGAGTTTCTGAAATGTATTCGTGGTATCCTTAGTATCATGTGATATCTATTATCTGTTACTTGGTACCAGAGGTTCCATCATGGAATTGGTTAAGCATAGCCATTATCTGTTCTGTATGTGCTATGTATTTGATTGTTCCGTGTGATCGTGGGTCATCTGTACGTCCCATATAATTATGGGTTATTTGTTCTGTTAGCGCTAATGGATGCACCACGTATGACTAGCTGTGAAATTTGAATTCTGAATATGAATACGAATTTGTTTCTCACTCTGAACTATGATATCTAAATCTGTTATGAACATCATTCATTAAAACATTTACTCTGTTATTATTCACTGGGCTCCAGCTCACTGTATTATTTATGTATGTAGGTGATTAGACGACCAGGCTCAGTGATGATTTCCAAGAGATCTGTTTTGTTAGCTAACCACTGTGCCTCTCGAGGAGGTTCCTGTTTTGAGAGGTGGTCAAGTTTTGTGAACTATGTTTAAGACCTTTGTTTTCTTTTGTTTAAGTCTAAACAAGTTTTTGTACGTTCTGTATATGTGGGTAACGTATGACTAATGTAAACATGACGTCACATATATGTATATAAGTTTTAAATTTTTTGTCCCAAATACGTCTGCATAGCTCTGTGGACATTATATGTTAGTATTTGCTTTCACTAGCTCCTTATTTTGTGATTTTGTTCCAGTGGCTGTAGCAAACTTAGGGTTACTGGCCGGTTACGACGCTAAATCTATAGGGGTGGATCTGGGTTGTGACAACACTACTCCTGAAAACATAACATAAGGTGTTCAAAATACACCACCACCAAACACACAACCAAAAGAAATAAGGCAGGAGATCAACATCTCCTTTTCAAAGAACAACCAACGTACATTACAAGTTCCACTATCATTTCCTACAATTAAAGTACAAGTTTATGCCTAAGCTAAATGACAATTCTAGGCCCAACACACCGATAACCCTAACTCTCTATATACCTAGGATGAAACAAAGTTAACATAAAACTTCTAACTCAGTTACTGACAGGGTACTCCTCCTTGGATACGTCTCCACACCACGTCTTAACATTATATTAGGTCGATCCTAAACAAGCCCACTGTGACAATCTACCGCAAGGATACCCACTCTTAAACCAACCATGCCATCTATAAAGTCCTAGAGCACCTCATGCCTCACTAAATCACTCCCAACCCACTATAAACCCCACAAAAGGTTAAACTCACCACCTATTTCAAACAACCATACAAGCACATAATTACATAAAGCACATATGAATTGTCCTCCCAACATGTCAATTTGCCCCACAAACATTCAAAGACTTCGAGTTAAAATGGCATTGCTTAGGTGCCCTCCTAACAAGACTCCTAAGAAATTCATAGGCACAAATTTCATTTTACGAGTTTAATCACATACCCATATAGTCATATAAGCACACACATGTCATACAAAACACATAAATGTCCTATCCTAGCCTGGTAAACACTACAACAAAACTGGGTTTTTACGGCTTCACATCAACGACATACAGTAAATGCAAGTCGTGGTTTCTCACTTTTACGATATGCTTTTTTTGCATGTTGTAAATAATTTCTCAACCATGACGTGTCTATTGCGTAGGTTGTGAACATTAATAACGAAGATTTTTTTATGACTTGCAATGTTAGCCTATGACGTGCATATGGCATGCCGTTAATACATCAACTATACACGACATGCGTACACCAACTATTAAAAATATTGAACATTTCACGGCGCACAAAAAGCCAGTTGTTTAAAATATTGGACTTTCCATGACATGCAATTGCTGTCGTGAAAGATATGACCGAAAATACAAATAGCGCGAAAATGAAAAATTTCGACTCCAAACACCTCCAAAAAAATAAATAAATACCCCCTTCGTTCCAAAATAGTGGTCTCTTTTGGGGAATCCAACTTTTTTTGATAGTGCAATTATTGCACTTTAAAAAAATTAATTTTTCAAAATTACCCTTTGATAGTACTTTTTTTGGGAATATCAATGTCAAAATTGTACTTTTTATGTTGTTAATGAATTTAAAAAAAAGGCAAAATATGAAATTTATATTATTTTTGTACTTGATTTTTGAAAATGGACTAATATTTTGGGACAATGAAAAATGGAATAAGGGACTAATATTTTGGGACAGAGGGAGTATATCAAAATATACAAACATTGTCTTCCTTTGTTTCTGTCTTTTTAGCTCTCAATCTATTTTTCTCTCTCTCTCTCTCTAACATTCACACAAGCACAAACCCTAGGCCACCATTCAAAATCACCACCACCAAAAATGTCTCACGCCATGGTGGCACCGCCTTGTTTCTCCACTGTGAGGTTGACGGCGAACTGACCAAGGTAGAGGGCAAACACGAAGAAGGTGGCTAACACGAAACGAAATATATAGCGATTCTGGTTTGTACCCGAACCATTTGATGTTTTGGATTCGGGTTTTATTTCCTTGTATAGTCATTTATGTCTTATTTCCCTTATACCTCTTTGAGTATGGCTTTTAGGATGCGTTGGTTGCGTTTAGAATAGGTTGGTACCTTGTTTTTCAAAAATCTTGTTGCCCAAAATTTTACTTCTATGCTCGAGTGCCACTTCTTGCACTCGAGCTGTTTTTGTGGACTCTCAGTAATTTTGTAGGTCTGCAAAACTATTGGGACATGGTGTTCTTCACTCGAGTGAAGTTTATTGCGCTCGAACAGTCTTGGTTTGAGCAGCCCTTATTGTGCTCGAGCGTTGGTCTTCTATCTGTAAAACTACTGGGAGTTTGAGTAACAACTTCTTGCGCTCGAGCGGTCACATCTTTTGTGTCTTATGCTCGAGCATCACTTCTTGTGCTCGATCAGACTGCGCGTATATCAATCCGTAAAAGTCACTTTTTACATCACCTTTTCATTTCACTGTCTCTAAACTTTCTAAAAACCCTAGATCTACATTCTCTCTCCTCTCTCTAAAACTCACCTTCTCTTTTCTAAAACACCTAGATCCATTGATTTGTCTACCCTATTCTGTTTGAGAAGAAGGTAGAGCTCACTTGGAGCTTCATTTTCACCCGAACAAAGTTGGGTTTTGGTGTCATTATAGTTTCTTCACTCTCTCTCGTTTTCTAAGCTTGAGGTAGGGATTCGTTACACTCTTATATGAGTTTTACCTTAATTATTTGCTATTTCAAAAAATTATAGTGGTTTGGGGGTTTTTGGGAAAACCTATCATTTAAAATCAAAATGAAAAAGAGAGGTTTTCAAATGGTTTCTTGGAAAAGCTTGTGGGTATGGAATTGGAGTTGATATATGTTGAAATGAGGTATTTCTTACATTGAAATTGATTTTCAAAGAGAGAGAGAGATTTTTCCCTAAAATCTTAATGTTTGAGATTGTAAAGAGAAAATGAAATTGATGTTGAGAATTATGAAATTGAAGTAATGTTGGTGATGATGGTGGAGTTGGATATGTATTATCACTCCTATCTTGAAATGTTGAAAAAGTGCATCTTAAATGAAATTTATTTATCTGTTTAGAGATATCTTTTTTTCGGTTATCGGTGGAGGATAACTATGAGTGTTATAGAAATTGCATGAGAATTAGGTGAATTAAAACTAATTTCTCATCCATGTGCATTGAACATTGTTGCTCATTTAATACCTATGTATATGATTTTGAGAAAAAAAGGGGTGAACGTAGAAAAGAGGTGTCTATTACCAAATCAAGTTGGCCTGTGTGTTCAAGGTGAAAGTTCTAAAAAATGTGCATATACATGGGTGTCGGTTCCCGCAGACGAAATATTTGTGAAATGGCAATAGTAGCACTTATATAGGCTACGTTTACATGGGTTCCATTTGACAGCTTCCTGCAAACAAAATATCCATGAAAGGTTGTACTGGTTTGAGATTTCCTCATGTTTTCTATTGTAAAAGACATGGTTTTGAGAATTGTGATATAAAGTTGGCATAGCACGACTTTTGAAAAAAGGATATAAATGTGTTGGTACTGGCATTTCATATGCATAAAACCTTATGGCTTTGTTAAGATTTATACATTGTGTTGTGGTGTTTCTACTGGGTTTTGGCTCACCCTATGTAGGAAAAACCATTTTCAGGTGCTGGTGATTGTAGCTTGACTTTTTCCGCGCTCTCTTTCAGTAGTTTGAAAGAAGCTGTAGTCTGGACTCCCATAGTCTTGAATCTAATCTCACAAGTGCAATGTGAAATTGATAAACACTAAAGAGTCCAAATCCAACAAATCGTTTGGAAAATTGATTTTGAATAATAAAAAATGTCAAAATTGGACTGTTTTGCCAGATACAAAGTCGCCACCTAAATATTTTATTTTAGGAAAATTTAAGAAACCTATGACTCGTGCCAAAGGCCACGTGTTCGTCATCACCAAAGTTGCCTCAGCTCGAGAACTAAGGTACGAGAGAGGAAGGTCATGTATTGAGCATCCCCGCTAGCCCGATCAAAGATTGACTTCTACTAATCATGATATGATTTTTATGTACATTAAATGATCTTGTTCTAGTTATTAAGCTAGCTTTACTACACGATGCACGCATACAAGTATAGACTAGTTTGCAAGAATTGGAACAACTCAATTTCATGTTTGTTTTGTGAAAAGGGTTTGATTTTGCCACCTCAAGTGGGCTTAAAGTTTTGCGAATTTGCCACTAAACATAGTGGGCTTAAAGCGTACATTCATTGAATCATTCCAATTCAAACAACAGGCTTTCATCCATAGGCATTCAAGCAGTTTAACAAGTATGCATTTAGCCTCATGACAAGCATGCTAGACATGGCAATCACTCACACTCATGCAAGTATACTAAAGCATTAAAAACTTTCCTAGTACTCCAAGCCAAAAGAAAGCAAAGTTATAAAAATGCATGATTCCTAACTATGCAAAATGTCTAATGCAACATATGTGATATGCAATTACTAGGCTCGGCTACTAATGTGGCATATGAATCAATTAAATAGCATACGGTTAAACATGTATTCATCGAGGTATTGAAACGACAATGCAGTTTGAATGATATGCTGAGCCTCGATGCATGCAATACAAAATGAATGGATGCAAACATAAGGCATGCTAATTGAAACGTGATGCTCCTAAACTAACCATCAAAAGCAATTAAATAAAAGGGAGAAAGACGTGGGGTTGGAAGACATACACATTATTACATCATGTTCTCATGAAGGAGAGTTCGAATGAATAAGCTAGCTAAGCTAATTAGCCACTAATTAAGCTAATTATTACAAACCTTGAATGAATAATTAACTAACCATCTAAGCTAATTAAGAAGAATTTAACTAGGCTAAGCTAATTAAATATTACAACACAAACTAATTAATTATAATGAATAAATGATTAACTGCTAATTACACTAATTAACTAGCTAACTAGTCCCGAGAAGCGAGGGAGGCCCATGCATGCTCGGTTTTCACTCGAAGAACATCCTCTGTCTGCCCTCGAAAGCCTCTGTTTACACAACCCTTGCATTGTTTTCCTTCTCCAGATCAACTCTACTATGCTTCACAACTACACTGTTCAAAATTCACTGGTGGCTGGTAGGCCAAAAGTGGTGGCTGGCTGACCACCATTGAGGGGTTGCCATCCAACACTGTGGTCAGCCATCCAACACTGGTGGCCGGTAGGGCAGTAACAGTGGCCGGCAGGCAACTGATGACACCATTTTTTGCCACAACAGAGAGCAAATAGGGCAAAGAGAGGGTATTCTCATAGGTTGTATGTACTGTGTATCCCTCCTTATCATCAAAACATGCTCAAAGGAGTGATACACTTGGTTCCAAAACCATTAATCAAGCAATTTCATTGCATGATGGCCAAAGAACCAAGGTGTACAAGTTTAATAAATGCACAAACAAGACCAAAGAGCCATCACCCTATCATGCATGATCAAGGGCAATGGAGACCTAGGAAGCTTGGCACATTTCATCACTTTGAGTACGAAATGCCCCAATTTTCCTTGTGTTCAATTAATGTCAAATTGAACACACCAAAAACACAACCAATTTCTTATCTTGCACACTTTTAGTTTCCATTTTTGTTTACCCATTTTAACTTACCAACCTATTCTTTAACCAATTAAGTCCATTGGTGAGAGGTCTTTTGAAAGGGAAGGAAGTGTCAAACAAAGGGTAGTTTAAGGCAAGAGAGAGATGTCTTGCCGTTGGTAATGAATCCCCAAAAGAGGATTAAACCATTAAGCAATGAACCTCAATCTCAAGCTTAAACTATCCTAAGGTTAAAATAACGCTCCAAGCAAATAAAAGGTGAAGAAATGAGGGAGATTGCAGAGATTATAAGTGCTAGAAATGAAGTGAGAAAAGCACTAAAAAATGCAATCAACTCAAACAAGTGGTGCCTAAAGTCCTAGAACACCAAACTTGTGAGGACTATTACACTAAAGGCATGCAAAAGAAGACTCAAATGTAATAAATAGCCAAAAATAGAGTTAAAATAGTCTAAAATAGGGCCTAAAATATGCTGGAATTAAGCTACAAAAAGCTAAGAAAATAAGTTAACACATAGAGCTAACTAGGTTAGCAAACAAGACACAAGGAAGGGCGGGTAACCCCTCCAATTTTGGAATTCAAAACATGATTTTTATCACTAAAAACACTCTAAAATTCAGTGCTCAAAATCCCAAAAAAAAAAAAGATGGTTTAAAAGTGGAAAACAAAGGTGGAAAAACCTTACAAGCAAGGAATAAATAAGGATGAGATACCCCCCTAACCTTAAATGGCCTAAAACATCAATTTTAGACTACAAAAATAGAGTTTTTTATGGCCCCAAAACAGCCTAAAAACAGTGGAAAGAGATACAAAAACAAGTATGCAAAACAAGTTTAAAAGACAAGTGTTATACCTCTTGAAGCAAGGAACAATTCTAGGCACTAATGCAAGCCAAAACCACCTTCAAGAGCTCCAAGAAGGCCTCAAGTAAACCTCAGCTCAAAGATAATCAACTTTGGTTAATGAAGTGTATGCAAAAGAGTAGTGTAAGGAGGCAAGTATGCACAAATTTGCAAGAGGGAAAGAGAAATATATATATATATATAGAGAGAGAGAGATTTTTGTTCCAAATTTTCTAACCCTCAAAAATGGGGGAGGAGATCCCATATATATAGATAAACAAGCATTTGGCTTAGAAATATCCATCCGTATACGTGTATGGAGATGGAGACACTTGTGCCAACAACTGGAATAGCTGTCAACAAAATATCTGCAAAAAGGTCACTGGTGGCTGATAGGCCACTAAAGTGGCTAGCAGGCCACCAATGATGGCCGGCAAGGCACAAGGGTGGCCGGCAAGGCACAAACAGTGGCCGGCAGCCTCAAACAATGGCCGGCTGGCCACTAGGGGGTGTAGGCTTGAAGCACTAAGGTTTTGGGCTTGAAACACTATGGTTTTGCTCCAAAACAAGGCATAGAATGGACAGGGTTTGAAGGCTCAAAGACAGGGCATTCCCCCGAGGACTTCGGGCACCAAGACGAACACAAATAGTCACAATCATCGAGTGCTCAAGAGATGACGTCCAAGTCTTGGGGATGGTCAAAAATGGGGTGTCTACAGTGATATGCCTCCACCAAGTATTTAGCTTGGGAGGACTATGGAGCTAAAAGCTTAGTGTTGTTATTTTGTATTTAATTTTGTACAAGCCTGGGGTCTTATCTGTATTGAGCTTAACACTCACTTTTGATGTACCTAAGCATTGACTTAGAAAGATGTAAGTGATTAGGGAATATGATTTTCTATTTAGCTTTCACTTCTTTTAACTATCATGTTACACATACTGTAGATTCAGGATGTACTGTTGATGAATGTATATCGCATGTGTCACCTTTTGTATATCAAACTCTAATTAATGAAAGCTTATCAATTCATTTATGTTTCTATTTATTGGTTGTTAAGAGATGGATATATTGTGTTTATTTCGGGGCATTACAACTTGGTATCAGAGCGTACCATACTTTGGGTACGTGGGAAGTGGTTATTACCATAATGGGGTCGATATTTGTATGTATGGTATGCTTATGTGGTTATATGGTTATGAGATTTAGTTCCTAAGATATTGATTGGGTCTACGGGTTTCTAGAAGTCCTATTAGAAGAGCACTTGATCACTGTTGTTTTTAATTGGAACTCTGGCAATACCGCGGGATGGTCATTATCTAGGAAGAAAATTTGTGTGTGTTTATGTGACCACGTGCTTATAATCCATTGCATTAGGACGCGAGTGAGTTCGCTTTGACACATTTGTAAATGTGCTAATATCTTTTGTTACCTTCATTAGGATGTCAAGATGTAGACGTGGTGGTGGTAGGCGTGGTAGGCCTAGAAAGCATGATATGCCTTTACCGGATGAGATTCCGACGCAAGAGGAAGGGGTTGGTCAGTCCAACATGGCAGAAATAGGCCATAGGCGCTTTGATCCGTGAAATGATTGGAGCCTTTCGGGAATCCATGGACATTTTCAGGACTGAGAATCAAGTCCAGCCCAAGTAGCTAAGGCAGCATAATAACCCCGACCAATGATTAACGTTAATCTATAACTTAACATGTCCAATAAGTTATTGAGATCAAATCCTAATTAATTGCATGTTTGATGCATTATTTATACTTTTATCTGTCTCGCATAGGAAGATCTGTTCATGTTTCCATTTCGGTTTGTGAATTGAAAGTCTTATCGGCATCCGATTCAGAAATTGACTTGATTTATGTGTTATTTGGAATTTATAGAATTTTGTGGCAGGTTTAATTGAAATTTGATACGGAACAATTAAATAAGAATAAATTAATGCCCAATTGATTAATTGACCAACAAAGTAATTAGGTCATTAGCCAAGCCTACATAAGGCCACCTCAACACTACATATACCTTTTTGCACTCCCATTTCCTCTTGATTGAGTTCAAATGTGTAGAGAGAGAGGAAGACTAAGAGGAGAGTGGCTTCGACATAGGAGTTGATTAAGAATTTGGAGATTTCGCTAAGAATTTTAACCAAATAACTCCAAAAAGACCATAGGTTAGCATCTAAGGTAAGAAATCTAACCCTTAGTTGTGTAATTGAGTTAGTTTTTGTAAGAATTCAAGTAAAGGAGGTGGACTAACATGAGAATGAGCTAGGATTAAAGAATTGTAGCTCAAATCATATATGCATGTACGTATCATGAAGTTTTGAAGTTGTTTTTACAAGAATTCTCACATGCATGTTCATATCTTAGTTTTGTTCAAAGAATTCCACTTGTTTTTGAGCTTAATGACTCATTTGATCATGTATTGGAAGGTTGGAATCCATGACATTACATGCAAGTCATGTGATCTAAGTTTCAAGTTTTGTTTACTACAATTGGCATAGTTTTTGGGCTTAATTTTGCAAAATAATTTGTAATTCATCATGTACTATGAGTTTCTCAATGTTTTACTAAGTTTTGGTCCAAAAGGATGTGTTTTGAAAGTTTTGAAATTGAGTTTTGAGCTTGGGAGCAAATAAGGAAATTCCAAAATTCTGTTCCTACGCTTGAGCGACCACTCTGAGTGCGTGCACTTTCGCTTGAGCGACCAGAAGTCCGCTCGAGTGTGAAATGCATGCTCCCAGAAGTTCTTATGTTCTGTAGTCCGCTCGAGCGACAAAAGTTAAGCTCAAGCGAGGGCATGTCTCTTATGCTCGAGCGAGCATCGAGCGGAAAAATCTAAAAACCAACACTTTTGCAAAAGTTTACAGACTGCTCGAGCGACAAATCTTGCGCTCGAGTGACCACTCACATTTTGCATGTCCGCTCGAGCGTAGGAAGTTGTGCTCAAGCGAGGACCCTGTCTTCAGCAAGTTTTATTAAGTGTTTTCAAGTGCATTTTTGCATCCTCATTCCATCCTAGGCATTCCTAGGCCATGGTTAAGGCACAATGATGAGGATAAAAGTAGAGACACACCAAGATAAGAAAGAACAAAATAAATGTTTCCGGGTGTGTAATTCAGTATGTGTTCGTTTTGTACCTATGTAGGTCACGCGCCGCAAGATATCTAAATTGCCTACTCTATTTGTCTGTTTGGAGCCATCTGTTATTTGTGAGTAATAACTCTGTAAAGTTGTGTTAGACTTTGATTATTTTCTGATGATACGACATGATTAGTTTTCTAAAATGCTATGTTTTGTGTGAATGAGTGATCGTCCAAGTTTCTGAAATGTACTTGTGGCATCCATAGCATCATGTGATATTTTGCATCCCTTTATGAGTCATCAGGTCCTTTTATGGGTCATCGGAATGCCTTTACGGCTGTCCCTTTATGGGTCATCGGAAACATCTTTGTGCACACGAGTCATTAGAATGCCTTATGGCTGTCTCTTTATGGGTCATTGGAATGCCTTCATGGCTGTCCCTTTATGGGTCATCGGATTTCTTAACGCTAATGGATGTGCTACGTACTATCATGTAAAATGTATGAACTTTGAAAATGAATATGAACATGTATATGAATCTATTTCTAATCTTAAATCTAAATATGCATAAGACTCTGTTTCTGATATAAACTATGATTTCTAACTCTATAATGGACATCATTAATTAAAACCCCTTTACTTTGTTATTATTCATTGGGCTTCCGTTCACTATTTCTATTTTATATGTAGGTGACCAGGCGCACGACCAGTCTTAAGATGATCCCTGAAGGGTTTTGCTCTTGTCAACCACCCTTTGTGCCTCCTGAGGAGGTTCCGGATCATGTCAAGTCTCATGGCCATGTTTTTGTGAATATTTAGGACTTTGGTTCTTTTGTTGTTTATGGAAAATTTTTTGTTTTATATGTACAGTACATGGAGTGACGTGTATCAACTGTATCTTTCGACGTCACACGCATATTTATTAAAGTTTAAGAATATCAGTTGCATGTATGTCTTCACAGCTCAATGAACTATGTATATTTCTATTTATTGCTTCAGTAGCCCTTAATTTCATGTTATTTTGTTAAGAGGCTTTTGGTAATCCGAGGATTACTGACCGGTTACGACGCTAAACCTATAGGGACGGGTTTGGGTCATGACAGAGTGGTATCAAAGCACGTGTTTTATCGCACACACGAGTCTATATGAGCTTAGGATGCCCTAGTAAGAAGCAGGGGCCTTCTATCTTCCTGTGTAAGTGTGTGTTCATTGAAAGTGAAAACTATATCTGATTATAACCACAAGATATGGAAATAAACGATCTGAATGTTGTAAAAGGACTATTTGCCTATGTTCATAATGTTCCGTTTACCTATACCAAATGGAAAATACAAGAAGTGATGGAACAGTTGAATCAGCCAAAGCCTGAATAAATATAATGGAACAGATGCTTGGAGCTCTGATTGAGGCAATAACCGAATAACAGAGGCAACAACCTTTGCCTCCTCTGCCTCCGTCGGTACAAGTTGAACCAGACAATAATGACATTATCAACTTCACTCAGAAGTTCATGAAAATGAAACCACCAACTTTCCTAGGGAGCATTGAGCCGTTGAAGGCAGAATCATGGCTACTTGAGATGGAAAAATTGTTTGAGGTCTTTCCTTGCTCTGAGACTCAAAAGGTTCTTTTGGCCACCTATACCTTAAAGAATGAAGCCCGTAGATGGTGGTTGGTAGTTCGGAGTAGTAATGAGAACATGATATGGGCTCAATTTAATACAATTTTCTATGTCAAGTACTTTCTACAGTGCTTTTGGGACCGAAAGGTTTCAGAATTTCAAGAACTCAAACAAGGCAGAATGTCTGTAGCTGAGTACGAGGCTAAGTTTACTGAGATAGCTAGATTTGCTCCTCACATGGTGGACACAGACTATAAGAAAGTCCACAAATTTGAGGGTGGATTGGATTTATATATACTAGATCGGGTAGGAGTCCTCAACCTACCTACTTATGTGAATGTATTGTATAGAGCATTGATGGCTGAAGCCATTTTGGCAACAAAGAAACAAACTCTTGTGTCCCAACAAGTGAATGGAAGGGAAAAAGATCGGGGTCTAACTTCAAAAGAGTGGATCAAGCCAAAGTACTGGGTTTATACCTGTTAGCTCAAAATATGGTAGGAAACACAAGGGGGTTTGTTATCGAGCATCAGGTGCCTATTTCAGGTGTGGTAAAACTGACCATATGATGAGAGATTGTCTTGTAATAACCCCGACCTATGATTAACGTTAATCCATGATCTAATATGTCTAATAAGTTATTGAGATCAAATCTTGAATTAATTGCATGTGTGATGCATTATTTAAACTTTTACCTGTCTCTCGTAGGAAGATCTGTTCATGTTTCCGCTTCGGTTTGCGAATTGAAAGCCTTATTGGCATCCAATTTAGAAATTGACTCGATTTATGTGTTATTTGGGATTTATTGAATTTTATGGTAGATTTAATTGAAATTCGATTCGAAACGATTAAATTAGAATAAATTAATGCCCAATTGATTAATTGATCAACAAAGTAATTAGGCCATTAGCCAAGCCTATATAAGGCCACCCCAACACTACATATACCCTTTTTGCACTCCCATTTCCTCTTGATTAAGTTCAAACGTGTAAAGAGAGAGAAAAATGAAGAGGAGAGTGGCTTCAACATAGGAGTTGATTGAGAATTTGGAGATTCGGCTAGGAATTTTAACCAAATAACTCTATAAAGACCATAGTTGAGCATCTAAGGTAAGAAATCTAACCCTTAGCTGTGTAATTGAGTGAGTTTTTGTAAGAATTCAAGTAAAGGAGGTGGACTAACATGAGAATGAGCTAGGATTAAAGAATTGTAGCTTAAATCATACATGCATGTGTGTATCATGAAGTTTTGAAGTTGTTTTTACAAGAATTCTCACATGCATGTTCATATCTTAGTTTTGTTCAAAGAATTCAACTTGTTTTTGAGCTTAATGACTCATTTGATCATGTATTGGAAGGTTGGAATCCATGACATTACATGCAAGTCATGTGATCTAAGTTTCAAGTTTTGTTTACTATAATTGGCATAGTTTTTGGGCTTAATTTTGCAAAATAATTTGTAATTCATCTTGTACTATGAGTTTCTCAATGTTTTACTAAGTTTTTGTCCAATAAGATGTCTTTTGAAGGTTTTGAAATTGAGTTTTGAGCTTGGGAGCAAATCTGGAAATTCTAGAATTCTGCTCTAACGCTCAAGCGACCACTTTGAGTGAGTACACTTCCGCTCGAGCGACCAAAAGTCTGCTCGAGCGTGAAATGCATGCTCTCAGAATTTCTTATGTTTGGTAGTCCGCTCGAGTGACAAAAGTTACGCTCATGCGAGGACGTGTCTCTCACGCTCGAGCGAGCATCGAGTGGAAAAATCAAGCAACCAACACTTTTGCAAAAGTTTACAGTCCACTCGAGCGATAGATCTTACGCTCAAGCGACCACTCACATTTTGCATGTCCGCTCGAGCATAGGAAGTTGCGTTCGAGCGAGGACCCTATTTTCAGCAAGTTTTGTTAAGTATTTTCAAGTGCATTTTTGCATCATCATTCCATCCTAGGCATTCATAGGCCATGATTAAGGCATAATGATGAGGATAAAAGTAGAGACACACCAAGATAAGAAAGAACAAAATTAATGTTTCTGGGTGTGTAATTCAGTATGTATTTGTTTTGTACCTGTGTAGGTCATGCGCCACAAGATACCTGAATTACCTACTCTATTCGTCTGTTTGGAGCCGTCTGTTATTTGTGAGTAATAACTCTGTAAAGTTATGTTAGACTTTGATTATTTTCTGATGATACGACCTGATTAGTTTTCTAAAATGCTATGTTTTGTGTGAATGAATGATCGTCCAAGTTTCTGAAATGTACTCGTGGCATCCATAGCATCATGTGATATTTTGCGTCCCTTAATGGGTCATCAGGTCCCTTTATGGGTCATCGGAATGCTTTTATGGTCGTCCCTTTATGGGTCATCGGAAACGTCTCTGTACACACGAGTCATCAGAATGCCTTATAGCTGTCCCTTTATGGGTCATCGAAATGCCTTCATGGCTGTCCCTTTATGGGTCATCTGATTTGTTAACACTAATGGATGTGCCACGTACTATCATGTAAAATGTATGAACTTTGAAAATGAATATGAACATGTATATGAATCTGTTTTTGATTTGAAATCTGAATATGCATAAGACTCTGTTTCTGATATAAACTTTGATTTCTAATGCTATGATGGACATCATTCATTAAAATCCCTTTACGTTGTTATTATTTACTAGGCTCCCGCTCACTATTTATATTTTATATGTAGGTGACCAGGTATGCGACTAGGCTTAAGATGATGCCTGAAGGGTTTTGTGTTTGTCAGCCACCCTTTGTGCCTCCTGAGGAGGTTTCAGATCATGTCAAGTCTTGTGGCCATGATTTTGTGAATATTTAGGACTTTGGTTCTTCTATTGTTTATGGACAAATTTCTGTTTATATGTACCGTACATGGAGTAACGTGTATCAACTGTATCTTTTGACGTCACACGCATCTTTATTAAAGTTTAAGAATATCAGTCTCATGTATGTCTTCACAACTCAATGGACTATGTATATTTCTGTTTATTGCTTCCACAGCCCCTAATTTCATGTTATTTTGTTAAGAGGCCTTTGGTAATCCAATGATTACTGGCCTATTACGACGCTAAACCTATAGGAGCAGGTTTGGGTCGTGACAGGCAGGGCCATCATTCTGAAAGAGAGAGTTCTTCTGGTCTAATCCAGACTAGTTATTGGGTGACCCTAAGGAGCCACTGAAGACGAATGAGTGGTTAGAAGAGATAGTGAAGGTGTTCGAGATGCTTGACATCGAGGACAATGGGCTAATAGTGACCTTAGCATCCTTCCAACTTAAGGGAGACACAGGTCAGTGGTGGAAGTATGCGCGTGGGCGTATTGGAGTGACTTGGGAGGCCTTTGTAAACACCTTCCAGGACAAGTTCTTACCTGCCACAGTTAGGGAGAAGTTGAGGGAGCAATTCTCAAAGATCAAGCAGCTCAACACACATGTAGTCAAGTTTGAGGTAGCCTTTAGTAGCCTCTCTAGGTTTGCACTAGAGTTAATGGTGACAGAGGAACGCCGTTGTGTGGAGTTCGAGAAAAGGTTGAGGACTAAGCTTCTTTTCATAGTAGCTGATTAGAGATTACGGGCGACTTGTAGAGTCGGCGGCTCATCTTGAGACTATGATGCAAATGAAGGAGGAGCGAATGAGGGGCTCCAGGAGGAGTCAGGATGTTTAGGAGGACAGTCAGAGGCAGAGGGGTTTTACCCCACAACAGTCCCAGGGAGCATAGTTGAGGTCCACTTTTCCAGTATCTAGTTTTTCAATATGGACAAGCAAGGCACTTGAAGAGGTTTTGCCCTCAGTTGGGTGGCACACCTAGTGCGTATGGTTCAAGGTAGACACAGAGCCACCAGCCTGCACAGTCAGCTCAAGCCTTGAAGGCCAATTAGGGAGCCTCTTTGGCTTAGTCAGTGCATCAGACGTATGCTCCGAGGGGTGAGTAGGTGGAACAGAGACCTACAAGGCATGTGTATGCTGTTACTGCACCAGACCTAGTACCAACCCCTTTGGTAGTGAGAGGTACTTTCTTGTTATGCAATTATATTGCTAATGTGTTGATCGATATGGGTGCATCCCATTCATTTATCTCGTCTGCATTTGCATCGGCTTTGGGGTTAGAATTGGCTCGGTTAGCATCTCCACTAAGTGTAGAGTCACCTATTGGTGGTGAGATTATTTTGGAAGATGGGTGTCAGGGTTGCGATATTGAGGTTGCTGCTCGCCGACTACCTTTTGTGTTTCTGTTGATTGACATGTCGAGTTTTGATGCTATAATGGGTATGGACTGGTTATCATCGTATCGGGTTGTCATAGATTGTTACCGTGAGAGGGTTACTGTATGTACCTTGAGCGGTGATTGTTTTTATTTCATAGATGACAGAGCCGATAGTGTTTTATCACCGGCGTATGATTCACGTGGTCGGAGTGAGCTTAGTTGTCTTCTTGCAAACTTATTGGGTAGTGAGTGTGACGAGGTTCGAGTTGATTTGCCAAGGGTAGTTTGTGAATACCCAGATGTTTTTTCTGGGGATCTCACTAGTTTACCACCTCATCATGAGAATGAGTTCTTTATTGAGTTAGTGCCTGGCACGACACCGATCTCTATGGCACCATATAGATTTGCACTCGCTGAGTTGAGTGAGTTGAAGATTCCAGGAATGGTTAGATAAGGGTTTTTTTTTCTTCCTTAGTGCTTCTCCTTGGAGAGCACCGGCTCTCTTTGCCAAGAAGAAAGATGGTGCCTTGCGACTTTGTATTGATTACTGGAAGTTGAACTGGGTAACTGTTAAGAACAAGCACCCAATGCCTCGCATAGATGATTTGTTTGACCAGTTGAAGCGGTCCAATTGTTTCTCTAAGATACACCTGAGATCGAGTTGTCACCAGTTGAGGGTAAGGAAGGAATATATCCAGAAGACGACATTTCGTATGCGGTATTGCCATTATGAGTTCCTATTGATGTCTTTTGGGTTAACCAATGCACCAGCTATCTTTATGAATTTGATGAACTGAATCTTCCGTGAGTTCTTAGACCACTTTGTAGTTGTCTTTGTTGTTGACATTCTGATTTACTCACCATCTGAGGAAGAGCACAAGGAACACTTGTGAGTTGTGCTTGAGTTACTTAGAGTCCACAAACTATATGCTAAGTTCGGGAAGTGTGAATTCTGGTTGAGGGAAGTAAAGTTCTCAGGCCATGTAGCATCTGAGGGAGGGGTGACTGTAGATTCATCCAAAATAGAAGCAGAACAAGATTGGGAGGAACATAAGAATGCTTTTGAGATCCGTAGTTTCTTGGGGTTGGTTGGGTGTCGGTTTATGAAAGATTTCTCTAGATTAATCTCACCGGTGACTAGACTGACAAGGAAGGGAATCAAATTTGTGTGGAGCGAGACTTGTGAGAAGTCATTTCAAGAGCTTAAGATTAAACTTATCACTGCTCCAGTGTTTATCATTTTGGAGAGGGGCTTGGGCTATTCGGTGTATTGTGACGCTTTGCGAGAAGGTTTGGGTTGTGTTTTGATGCAAGAGAGAAAGGTAGTAGCCTATGGCTCAAGGCATTTGAAAACACATGAGAGGAACTATCCTACTCATGATTTAGAACTAGCATCTGTGATCTTTGCCTTAAAGATTTGGAGGCATTACCTATACGGTGAGAAAGTTTGAGGTGTTTTCTGATCACAAGAGTCTAAAGTACATGTTTTCACAGAAAGATCTAAATTTGACATAGAGGAGGTAGATGGAGTTTATGGAAGACTATGACTTTGAGTTGTACTATCATCTGGGAAAGGCCAATGTAGTAGCCGATGTCTTGAGTAGGAAATCTATTAGCAGTGTAGCTTGTTTTGTCATCCGAGAATGTGAGATGGTGGGCGCTATAGACACCTTATTTTTGACTGCCCTTAAGACTTGGGTGCCTCATGCTGAACAGTCGATGATGATAAAGTTATGTTGTACAAACCATTCAATTTCTTTAGTAAAAGGCTTCGGTTTTGCGTTTCAGACCTAAAACCTTGTACTTCCTTTGGACCAAAACCTAATTTTTTCTAGCCTGACAAATTTTTATTGGTCGGCCGTCCTTTTCCATGGCCAGTCGGCCATGTCTAGCGGCCAACAGATATTTTGCTGCCACCTGTCCTTCCATGTGCATGCCTCGCACCGGCTAGCTTAATACAGATATTTCCGACAGGGGAACCTGTTTTTCTATAAATACTTGACGATGATCCTTCATGGTTTTAGGTTAGAAAATTTTGCCAAGAGACAAAAACCTGCCAAACACTCTTCCTCTCTATCTTGCAATATACATACACTTCCTAAACCAAAATTTTGAGGCTTCTTGCTAAGATTATTGAGCCAAAATTTCAATTCTTGAGGGTGATTCACTTTGTGGTTTGTGAACGAAAGAATATCCTCTCTTCAAAAGGTATAGTTTTTGTCATCTTCTCCCTTATTTACATTACTCTTTTCCTCTCATTTTCTTGTTGTTTATACACTGTTTTGGACTAAATTTAAGCGTTGAAACTTGTAATTTAAAAGCTACCAAAAGTGGAGGGGTTAACCACCATTTCTTGAACCTTGTTCTATAGCTTATATTCTTGTTCTTCACACTTGTTTTTTTGATTTATGTATTGCTTTTTCGAGTTTTCAAAGGCTAAAATATGTGATTTTAATGTTCAAAAAGTGGAGAGGTTAGCCACCATTCCTTAGGCTTCCTTACTAGCTTTGTTCCCTTCCATTTTTGTTTACTTTTTTCTAGCTTTTCAAACTGGTTTTTAGCACTCTTTTGTGCTATTTAGGTGTTGTTTTAATTGTTTATTTAGTTTATGCTTTAAATACTATGTTTGTGGTGTTGTAAGTCCTCATAGATTTGGTTGTTTAGGCCATAGACACCAATTCATTTGAGTTGATAGCTTTTCATTCCTTATTTTTCAAGTAAAGAGTCTCACCTTTGTAATCACCTTTGCATAATCATCTCTGCAACCTCCCTCCATTCTTTACTTATTTTGATTGAAGAGTTGTATTTAACAAAATATTGTTCTTCAAACATAAGAAAGAGACCTTTCATGCTTGATGGTTTAATCTCTTCGGAGATTCATTACCAAGGAATTACATCTTTCTTATGCTAAGCATAACCTCTTGTTTGATACTTCTCTTTGTCACCGGTGCATTTACTTCTAAGGGACTAACTTTCTAATTGGACCCTTGGAAATCACCAAGGTAAGTGTCATTATAGCTTATTATCAAGTTTGGATTTAGAGTCATTATCACTCATTTTGGGTTTGATTAGTCATTATCGCTCTCTTTGAGTTTGACTAGTCGTTATCGCTCATATTGGGTTTGACTTAGAATTCATTATCGCTTGTAAATGAGCTCAACTCTTCCTTTGTAATTTCCCTCGTAGAACAGGGCTTGAAAAGCTCATTTCTTGGGTTACGTCAATGCTTGCTATCCTTTATTGCTTTGGACTTAGTGGATGTAATCTACGCTGTTGGACAAAAATGAATAAAAGATAAGAAATGGAAAGGTAATGTAAAAAGAAGCTAATAAAATTGGTGTAAAAAAAGGTAATAAAATTGAGTTGGGTTCAATCGGACGTTATATTGAACCTATTAAGTCTTGAATCACTACATACTTTGTAATGATGTTAAGTGATTTAAGAATTAATGTCTACCACTTCTCTTGAGGTAACTCCATGATAGGGATGAGGCGTTGTTGGTCTTTTATTTCCATTTATTGATCTTTGTCCTATCGGTTCATAGATCATCACGCAACAAATTTGCGACGGTTGATGATTTGTGAATCGAGTCTACTCCTCCTTTGATCAGTTTTATGATAGGGAGAGGCAAAGAGGATAAACATCCCCTGGAAACATTCTGTTTTTGCTTTATTTCAATTCTCTGGCAGCAGGGTAGAACCCAAAAACAGTGGCCGGTCGGCCACTTTTCTGTCCGGCCGACCACTTTCCAAGGCCGGCTGGTCACTTTTTGTTGTGCAGGCAGTGGCATTTTCATGGCAGAACATAGCAGAAGCTGGGGTACAAATAAATTAATTTTCTGACTGCGAACAAAACATAATCTAGTAGCAAAACAGAGAGGTTTCTAGCAAGATGTTCTCAGTTGTACGCTTATGGTTAGTTGCCTCCCATCCCATTAATTTAGATGCTTTAATATTAATGTGTTGTAATTAAGTAGTTAGCTGAATTTAGATTTGTAATAATTAGTTAATTTAGCTTATTTATTTATTCGAACTATCTTGTATGAGGGCAAACTTGTAATATTGTGTATGTCTTCCAACTCCTATTCTTTTTCTCTTTTATTTACTTGTTTATGATGGTTGCATGTAGTATCATATTTTTGGTCCCATATCATTACCATGACTTGCTTCCATTTTGGCATGCATAAGGATTTGGCTCATCACCTTTAGAAAGCATCGATTATTTCTTGCTTGAATACATGTGCTATCATATGCCTTGAATTAATCCGCATGTAATGTTAAAAAGCCGAATCCTAGTAGTTGCATTTTGTGTGTGTTGCTTTAGTCACTTGCATATTAGAGCACACATTTTTCTAAGTATTTTCTTCTCTTTGGCTTGCCTCAGTTGAGTACTAGGTGAGCATTTCTTTGTTTAGCATATTGCATGTGTGTTTGTGTCGCCATATCAAGCATGTTACCATGAGGCTAAGTGCTTATTTGATATATCTCTTTGAATGCTTGTGGATGAAGGCTATTTCTCTTAAATTGGAATGATTTTGATTAATGTACATATGAGTTTACTTTTTCAAATAGCATATTCAAAACTCTTTTCAAACAAAGCATGAAATGAAAGCATTCCAAAGTAAGTGAAATAGTCTTAACTTGTGTGCTTCACATAGTAAGTTAGCATAATAATCGGAACAAGAACATATGATGTACATAAAAATCACATCATGATTAGTAGGGGTCGATCTTTGATCGGGTGAGTGAGGTGCTCAATTCATGACATTCCCATCTTATACCTAAGTTTCCAAACTGAAACAATTTGGTTATGACAAAGAAGTAGCCTTTGGCATGAGTCACGAGTTTCCTAAATTGTCCAAAAAAAATATTTAAGTGGTGACTCTGAAATTTGACAATGCAGTCCATTTTTGGCATCTCTAATGATAAATGGATTTTCTATGATTTTCCGGATTTGGACTCTCATTTGTTTAAATCTATTTCACATTGAAGTTTGTGAAACCAGATTCAGAACCACGGGAGTTCGAACTGTAAGGTTATCGTATCCGAGAAGGCTAAACCCCTCTGAGCAACACGAAAAGCAAGTTACAGTTTCTGGCGACTCTGCTGGGGCAATTAGAGAACTTGACTTGAACTTCATGATGTGAAATTTATTTACACATATATGTTCTTTGCATTGCAATTGCATTGGTGCTCTTAAGTCGCTGTGCTTTCTATCTACTATTCTTGGATGGCTTGCCAAAAGGTTGGCCGGTTGTGGAATCTGCCATGCTGGAAACACAACCCTTGGATCTGGATTACTGCTATACCGCTTGATCTGCCTTTCACTTCTCAGTGATAGGTGTGAAACGTATATCAGGTAATCTTGCCGAGGTACCCCTTTTGGCAAATTGGCCTAGTTGCATATAGTAAAGCCTTAGTGACTGTTCTAACATATGACAGATGCTCATCCGTATGCAGGATTTTGTGAAACCACTTGCTTAGAGTAATAAAAACCTAGATCACGTCAAATCTAGGACAGGGTAACCCTACCCCTCATAGGGGTGTTTTGGCTCTCTCTACCTAGTATGTGCTTTACAGTGAAACTGTATAGGAATGCTTCATATCAGTGGTACAGATATCACTTTGTGGGGGCAGAATTCAGTGGGAAATATAGTCATTGAGCTGTGATCATATTTGTCGCCAATTCGGCCGAAGTGCTGCCTGATTTGTGATTATTGTTTTCCTTTTCTGTATTTCTTTTGCTAGGTAGTCTTGCGCAATCATAGCTTCAGAAAAACCTGATATCCACCAAGTTTTGTGGACTCGCTCTAGTAGGCTTTGCAAAATTCAAGATCTAGTTGATGGTCAACCAGCGTTAGTCTCTCTCCTACCAATTGTTCGGAAGAGAAGAACCAGTCAGTTTTCGCCAGCACAAAGCACTCAGCAGTCGCTTGTCCGTTCTCACCTACTCAGCTCACCAATAGCTAACTCTCCCAGACACGTAATGGCACACAGTAGTCTAGAGGAGGTTGCTGCTATGATGGCAACTTTTAAAAAACCATGGATACACTGAATTAAAGAATCGCTACTCAGGATGAAACTATTGCTGAAATGTGAAGCCTATCTGGGGCAACGGCATATACTGTTTTGGTTTCTGAAATATGTATTTTTTTTGTGTATTATTTAATTAAAACAATCTTAGAAAATTACAGAAAATTCTAGAAAAATTCTGAAATTTATTCTCTTCTGCTTAGAATATTCTAAATGTCAAGAACCTGATGATCAATTTTTTATATGTTATAACTCATGTTGTTATCTTCAAAGCATGATTAATATTAATTAGAATTTTATGATAAAATGTTGTTTATCATTCTTTGGATTGTATTATCATATATTGAGATGCTCATGTATCAAATCATTCTTATTACATGACATATGTACTAGAGGGTTATTCTTTTGAGAAACCTATTCACTTTTTGCATATTAAATTGAATTGAATGTTTGATAAAAATAACTAGTGGTGCAAGAGATGATTATAAGCTTAGCAAATTTTTGATCTTGCGACATATGTATTTTTTTTATTAGAATTTAATTTGAGTTTTTGCTGCAAAATTATTCTGTATTGTGCTAAAATTTTATCCTATGTGCATTTTTTTTCTTTAGATATAGTTAACTATGGCAGCAAAAGGCCTTGTAGCTGATTTAACTAAGAGAGAAAAGCTGGATGGCGATAACTATGCAATATGGTGTCGTAAGATCTAGTATCTCCTAAATGAGCAAGAGGTCTTAGAGACTCTTGAACAAATGATGGCTGAGCCTGAGCAAGGTACTATAGCTCAGTATCGTTGTGATGTTAAGGCCTATAAAAAATGTTGCAACAAATATTGATATGCGTGCTTTATGATGTTAAACAACATGCATAATGACTTGGTACCAGAGTTTGAAGGTTCCTTGAATGCTTTTGAAATATAGGAGGCTCTCAAATAGAAATTCAACATCACTTCTTTGGTTAAGTTGCACAAGTTAACCATGAAATTTGATTCCTATCAGAAAAAGGTGCATCATTTAATGAAGTAGCATAGGAGGGTGATGTCAACTATGATACACGAGCTAGCGGCATCAGGTCATAATTTGACACGAGCAACAAATTCAGACAATGACTTTCTCTCATCCTCATTCTTAGGAAGATATGAAGTGTCATATGACACACAATGAAACGTTAAAACATATGAGGACATATCACGGCATTTGGAGCTTGAAGCTGAGCGCCTAGTGGCAGCTAAATTTGATGGCATTGCTCTTGCTGCTGAGTCTAACTCGCGTCGGGCATTTGGCTCTTGGCATAGAGGGGCTCAGCAACAAGAGCAGTGCCATCAAATTTAGCCGCCTTTAGGCGCTCAATTTCAAGCTCCAAATGATGTGATATTTCCTAAAATTTTTTAGCATTTTCATTGTGTATCATATGACGCTTCATTTCTTCCCAAGAATGAGGATGGAAGTGAATCACTACTTGAACTTGTTGCTCTTGTGTCAGATTATGACTTGCTGCTGCCAGCTCACGTATCATGGTTGACAACACCCTTAGATGTTGCTTCATTGAATGATGAGCCTTTTCCTGATAGGAATAAAATTTCCTAGTCAATCCGCGCAACTTAGACAAAGAGGTGATTTCGAATTTCTATTTGCAAGCCTCCCTCATTTCAAAACCAATGAAGGAACCTTGAAACTTTCTATCACATCATTATGCATGTTGCTTAACATCGTAAAGCGCGCACACCAATCTTTGTTATGCCATTGTTGATAGTCCTCAAGATCACGACAAAGTTAAGCTGTAGTTTCTTGCTCATGCTTAGCCATCACTTGCTCAAGAGTCTCCAAGACCTCTTGCTCATTCATAAGATAGTGGATCTTACGGCGCCATATGTCATAGTTATCGCCATCCAGCTTTTCTTCCTTAGTCAAATCCTCTACGTTTTCTTTTACTGTCTTAGTTAACTCTATCCAGAGAAAAAATGCCCATGTGATAAAATTTTAGCACAATATAGAATAATTTTTCCACATAAATTCAAATTAAATTCTAATTAAAAAAATGCACATGTCGCAATATAAAAAATTCGCTAAACTTATAATCATTTCTTGTGCCTCTAGCAATTTATATCAAACATTCAATTCAATTTAATGCACCAGTACATATGACATGTAATAAGCATGATTTGAAAAATTCACATACGAGCATCTCAATATGATATTACAATTCGAAAAATGTTAAACAACATTTTATCATAAAATTCTAATTAAATATTAATCATGCTTTGGAGATAACAATACGAATTCTAACATATAAAAAAATAATCATAATGTTCCTGACATTTAGAATATTCTATATAGTGATCCCGGTTGTCCCTTTACTGCTCTGTTGTATTTCGGACTCGGTTCCGTGGAGTTGGTAGTTGTATCTATCTTGTTGTCGTCCTTTAATTCCATTTGTTTGAGTTATAGGATGTGTTGGGCTTGTTTCGAACAGGTGGGTTGAACCTTGGTTTGAAATCTTGTTGCCAGGTTTTTGGTCGTTCCGCTCGAGCGGGTCTTGTTGCGTTCGAGCGGATATTGCACACTCCCAGTTTTTCGTGTCCCTACAAAACTTCTGCAGGTGTGATTTTTACGCTCGAGCGGGTTTCTTTACGCTCGAGCGGTGGCGCTCGAGCGGGTACTCTGGCGCTCGAGCGGGTAGTACTTTTTGGTGTAAGTTCTGGGAGGGAGGAATCTACGCTCGAACGGACTGGTTTTCGCGCTCGAGCGGATGTACTTTATTCTTGTGTCTTGGCGTTTGAACGGGCCTTCTTGCGCTCGAGCGTACCTAGTTTTTTGTTCTTGACGCTCGAGCGTTGTGTTATCTGGTCGAGCGGGAATGTCGTATATCAGTTGGCAGCTGGGCATTTTAAAATCACTTTTTACATTCTCTCTCTCTCTCTTACTTTCTAAAAAGACATTTTGAGAGTTCCTCTCTCTAGAAACTCCCTTCTCTCTAGGGTTTGATCTAGTTAGAGTGTTTCCTTTTCCTTCGGCCTTTGTAAAAGTTGGGTTAATCGTCGAGGGCTACACTTTGATCTGAGAATATTGAGTTTTGGAGCACGTTGAGTTTCTTCATCTTCTTTCCTTGAGCTCCGAATTTGAGGTAGGGATTCCTTCTCACTCTTATGGTCTCTGACATAGATTTTTGGTTGTTTTGATGAAGTGTTGAAGTTGGGTAAATTTTGGGACTTAGGGTTTCAAAATGTTGAAAGAGAATTTGTTATTTTGAGTCTAAAATGTGTATTGTGGGTTCAAAATAATGATATCATTGTTGGTTGTTGATATTTAGACCATTGGGTCAATATTGGGAAATCGGGTGGAAAACCCTAATTTTGGGAAAATTGTGATTTTATGGAACTGAGTTAGAAATAATGAAATTGGTTCATTATATGGTTCAATAGTGGAGTTAGATTTATTGATCGCTCACTTTTGAAAACATTGATATTTTATCTGTTGGAGCTTTTATTATCTGTTTAGAAATAATTGCTTGGGCTATCGGTGGAGGGTAGTTTTGATTGTTGTAGACAATGCATGATGATTAGGCAAACTAAAACTAATCCATTGGATAGGTCATAGAGTATGACGGTTGATAGAATACATTAACGTTATGTATTGATTGATTGTGCATATACGTTGTGTGTGTGTGGGAGGAGATAGAGGATGTACTCCACGGTTTAGGGGAAGATAGGGGATGGACCTCTAAACCGGATGTTGTTTGGGAGGAGATAGGGATGGACTCCACTGATACAGCTCATATGCTTGTCAGATAATGTATTGATATAGCTCATATGCTTATCTTTGGAAGTGTTGATACAGCTCATATGCTTATCTTTGGAAGTGTTGATATATCTAATATGCATATCTGTTGAAATGTGGATACAACTTGTATGCTTATCTGTTGAGATATTGATACAACTAGTATGTTTATCTATTGTAAAATGGGAAATGTTTAATATGAGTCACTGTCTCATATAAGTGGTTGGCCAGGTTCTGAGCCGTTGATGTAAATTGTGAAATTGATAAGAAATGAAAATTGAAATGAAACATGAACATAGTGGTCATGAAATGGAAATGGGTTATGAATTGATTTATGGAAATTGAACATTTATCAATTGCTAATGTCTTAGTTAATGCTCTTACTGTGTTTGGCATGTTTCTACTGGGCGTTGGCTCACCCTATATGGGACATTATTTTCAAGTACAGGTAGTATGCCACCTCCAAGGACATAGCTTGGATGATGATGAGAGTTGAAGACTCTTTTTTTGTTTATTTTGTTAGTGTTACATGTATATCAAGCCAAGGGCTTATTTTGTATAGAGTTAGTACTCTTCTTTTGTGTAACCAGGTGTTGACTTGGAAAGCTATAAGCCCATAGGGCATTTGCTTTTGTTGTTAACATGTAATGCTATTGTAAGAACTACTCTGATGAATATAAATGGTTGGCTTCTTTTATATCAATGCATGTCTAGTGATGGGTTTTAATGTTATTATTTTGAGGGCGTTACATTCTAAATAGAAAAAAATATATTTCAGAATTTTTCTAAATTTTTATGAGATTTCCTTAATTAAATAATACACAGAAAGTAGAAATAAATATTTCAGAAACTGAAACAATATAACTCTTCTATCAACTGAAACAATATAACTCTTATATCAATAAATACCATATGATTTCAGTATTCTTATATAAAAAATTCAAGTCCGAAAAATTAATTATACATGCATAGAAACATTTTAATATAGAAACATTAAATTAATAACTTGGAAAAAATATTTCATTTTAGAAAATCTGAAATTTATTCATATTGTAGAAAAAATAATTACAAAACTAACCATACTAGCCATACTTAAAATGAAATTATAACGAATATTTTAAAAACAATTAAGTATGTTTGGTTTATGTTTTTTGAATTAAATTTTTTGAAAATTGAGTTTTTTCATTTTTGTGTTTTTTTTTTAGTGAATATTTTTAAAATGTTAAACATTTTTTTTTTTACTTTTTTAGATAGACCTTAGATGTATCTTAAAAGTAAAAAACTTGTGAAAAAATATTTTTAAAAATTAATAAATAGATAAAAATACAAAAAAAAAAATTTACTGAATTCTAATATTTTTTTTTTTTGTATTTTTGGTATTTAGTGAATTTTTAAAAGTTTTTTTTTTCAATTTTTTTTACTTTTCAGGTATATGTATGTTAGGTATGTTTTAAAAATTAAAAAAAATGCTCAAAATATTTAAACAATTCAGTAAAAACAAAAAAATACGAAAAATAAAAAAGTAAAATTTTCTGAAAAATATTTTTGAAAAATAATAACCAAGCATAGTGATTAATGTTATTTTATAAATTAAAACAAATAAACAGAACCTAACAAATCTTAATCCCAGCTTCTGCACCACGTGGTCAGGGCGTGTATGAATGCTCATGGTCACGTGATGTCAGCAGCGTCTGTCGCACTGTTACCAACACACTCTCTGAAATTTACTTAAATTACAAAGGGTCCAGCTTGTCATTGCACCCGTCCAGTTCGGCCCATGGGGTCCTTTTTTGGGACCCGTTTTGATAATCTGAACCGTACAATGTGTAGAACTCGTTGAGTACTACATGACTGTAAAAAATCACGTTGATCAGATATCAATAGCTATGTGATCAAATCAGTTTTGTATAAAAAAAATGGACGGTGAAACAATTAACGGTTGATAAGAAACTGTTTTGTTCACATAGCTATCGATATCCGATCAACGTGATTTTTTACAGACATATAGTACTCGACGATTTCTACACGTTGAACGGTCGGATTATCAAAACAGGACCTGTGGTGGGCCCACACGGGCCCAACAACACGGTCCAGTCCGATCTTGGACTGGACCAAAGCCACTGCCAATTACAAATTATGTCATATAATTTTAGAAATTATATTATGCCCTCTAAGGTTTCTAATTTTATAAAAAAAATAGGTCTTTTTATTAATAAATCATCAAGTTAATTAACAGTTTTTAATAATGTTAAAATTTTATTTCAATTAATAATTCAGATAATTTTATTATTGTATAGGTGAATAGTTAGAAATTTCAATTTTTCAATTAATTCTGTTAAATAAAAAATTCTGACAGAGAGGTATTTGTAATTTTCCAAACCACAGCGGATAATTTGTATTTTAAGTAAACCTCGGAGGGTGTATTTGTAATCTAACCTTTTCATTATTATCTAATAATTTTAAAACATAAAATTACAAACAATGATTCACCATCTATTAATGTAATTTTATAAATATTATATATATATAAATTTAATCGCAGAAAAAATAAAAATCGGATAAAATCATTTTTGAACAAAAAATAATATTTTATGCAAACAAAAATAATATATGTATACATATATATATATATATATATATATATATTAACATAAAATATTAATTTTATAAATATTCAATAGTATGAAAACACTCTAATAATAGTTTTGATACTAATGACAGGAATATAATATTATATACACAACCGAAAAATTATATGGATTCAGGTATACCTTGTGGGTAAATAGATTGCATAACGAATCCAGCTTAGAAGGTAAATCACGAATTCTTGAATAATCTCCACTAGCGATGGAAAAACTACTAGAGTTTTACTTACATTAATCATAATATAAAGGCGGTATGGTTTATGGAAAGAGAGAACAAACACACACACACACACACACACACAAACACACACACACACACATATATATATATATATATATATATTGTTATGTGAAATACAAAACCCAAGTTCTATTTATATAACATAAGATAGATTTATTATACCATGTTCATCCCATATCAAGAATATCTAATTAATGATTATCATCTAATATATATTTATATATTGACAATTATCACATATCAAGATTATCCAATATTAAGATTATCTCATATCTTGAAATATAATCTGTTACATTATTTGGATCTCTCGTAACCAGGTCATGCTATCATGGGCAACCCAATTCGGTCTAGATTCTAAACCCAACCCAAGTTTCAATAGACACTAACATGACCTATTTAATATTTGTGTTATTAGATCGTGTCAAATACATATTCGCAGTGGTGGAGCCAGAAAATCAAATTAGAGGGGACACTTATTAATTACAATATCAAAAATTTTTACAAAAATACTTCACGCAAGTTTTTACTATTGATTTCAAGAAATATCAAAAAAATAATGTTATTTATAACTAGTGTATCATGGATAATATAAAAAAATATAGATATAAGTCTTAAAATAAATTATATAATGATAAATTATTTTTTTTTATAAAATTTGATTTAAAAATTTAATATAATGGTAATACCGTGTCATTATTAGTATGTGATATCACTAATTAATAGTAAATAAACTCATGGAGAGTGAATCTCACATGTCAAATATAACTAACAATCTAATAAATTTCATATATTTATAGTGAGATTATTTATACTTGCATGTCAATAATAATGATATCACCATTACAGTAAAAAAATTTCACAAAATTTTCATTGATAATATGGTTTATAATAGTCTCTTCATTCACTACAAGAAATTGCACTTTTGGCGACTACTTTTGGCGACACCGTCAATGTTTCGTAGCCAAAAGTATATTTTTTGCGACACAGTGATCAATTTCGTTAGGAAAAGTAGTCCTTTACCAACGCAATTTACTATCGTCGCTAAAAAAACATAACATTGGCTAGGCTCCAAAAATATTGGTTGGCGCCAAAATTTCATAAATTTTAGCTACGAGGCTTATTTTTTAGCAACACAATAAGCGTTGCTATTAATGTGCTTACTTTTGGAGACGACAAGTTGGCGTGGGCAAAGAGTTAAACATTTAGCGACGATAATACCATTCGTCGGTAAAAGTTTTGGTAGTGAAATGAGGTGATTTAGTTATTTGTATTTTTATTATAATTTTTCAAAAAGTTTTAAATATTCTGATTATTGAATTGTAAAATTAAAGTGATCATCGAATTAGATCACAAAATGAAGCCATCAAACCCAAAAACACTCTTAAGTTCAGATGGCTAATTTGAGATAATCTAAACTTTTTCAAAGAATGTGGTTAAATTATCAATTTCAATATGTTTGGTTTTATTTTCAGAAACTTATTTCAGAATTTTTTTTTCTAAAAAACTAAAAAAAAATTGGTAAAAAAATAAAAAAATACTTATTATTTTTGTATAATTTTATCTTTTAGGAGGTCATAAATAATTTTTTAGATTTTAAAAATATAATTTTGATTTTTATTGTTCAAATTAGTTTAATTTTTTTATTTATTTATAGCATTCATTCCAATTTTAATAACCTTTTAAAAATGTTGTAAAAGATCAGTTAAGTTTTCAAATGACATTTTATTATTGTTATAATTGAAAAGATAAAGCTACGGAAAACATTAAAACCAAAATCCTTAAAATTTTGGCGCGAACATTCCCCGCTGGTTTGGGTTCCTTATTCTCCTCTGATCATGGACGGGTTTCCTTATTCCCCGCTGGTTTGGATTCCCTTATTCTTCTCTCAGTTCTTAGGGTTTTTGAAGCAAATCAATTTCAAAGAAAACTGAAGGTAATACTCTCTCTCTCTCTCTCTCTCTCTCTCTCTCTCTCTCTCTCTATTTATTATATAAATATATATTGATTATAGTTGCTGTTTATTTTGATATGAAGAATCAAAGACTATTTATTGATCTCAGGTCCCATAGAGAGAAGAAAGAGATTCCAGAATTAAACAGTGAGTATTTTTCAAAGATTTTATTGGAGTGATTTGGTACACGTTAATTTTTAGCTATATTTTATGCGTTATTTTGATTTTGGTTGTGCATGCATATTATATATATATATATATATATGTATGAATTATTGGTGGATTCGTAAAACCCTTTTCTTTGATTTGTAGAGAATTGAATTGAAAGAACATTGTGCTTGAGTTATTTGTCCCTTCCTAATAAATAAATAAACAAATAATTGGTGTGTTCTGTTTCTGAGCATCATTCTAAATGAACTGAATAAACCAGATTAATGTGGGTTTGACAGTTAGCTTGAATCAGTGTGGTTTTAAATTAAGAATGGTTTAAAAAAATCAGCATCTGCCACTCAGATTTGTTCCTATGACTTAATGCAGACTTTGATGTAGGAGTTTCATAATAAGTTATGTTGTTATGGTTTCCCCTTACTGTCTGAAACATATACAAATATTGGATGTCTATTTAACATTTGCCACTTGTTGCATCACCCCTGCAGGGAAAAACACAGCATTGATTACTTTTATTTATATTTTTTTAAAGAATGTGTATATGCTAGGTTTTGGATGTAATGCCCATTCTTGTTCCTGATTTTGCTTGTCCTCCCCATGTACTTTGGCACCCGAATATCTACAAGAATAGTTCCACTCAATAGTTTCAATTTTTATTAATCCTTTAAAATTCATGACTAGGTTTAGGCATGTAAAATAAAAAACACTTATTATTCATTTATTTATTTTTTGTTGATAAATGTAAAAAACACTTAACTTAATACATAATATATGCAGATAGAATAGAATTTTGAAGGATTTGTTGGTGCCGTTTGCTGCTGCCGTGTGAGACCATCGGTGCTTCAGTCTACCCCTACGGGTTTGTTCCCTTTTTGCTTTGTATCTCACTTCCCCTGCTTCTCTCTCTCAATTTCTTAACTGAAGCCATGTATGTCCATTTTCACTTCGTCTATTCTGTAACTACTTGTTTTGTCAATAATCTTAGATAGGTTTATGGGTTATTGTTATTTCTTGTAAGATTGAGACCTTCTTGGTTCTTTTCTCTCATTTGGCTCTCATCATCTGAAGAACATTTTAAGTGCAAAGAGTGGCAGCAATGTTAAACAAAAGAAATCTAAAATTGTTCCCATTTCATCTCAACTTTAGATTCACTGAAGCACTTGGGTAAAAAAGAGAGCACTTTAAGCATTTTTAATCTCCAACAGGTTTGGTAGGTAATATTATGCGCACTCAATATGTTATATGTACCCTTGGCATTTTACATAGTACATATTTTTCTAGCTATCTTCAGCTAAAAATTGTTTTCTATTCATTTCACTTATCTTTTATGTTAATTGGATCAAGGGAAGTGGGGAAACAAATTTCAAATCAATCAACGACACTCATTAGACTTCAAAATTCAAGAGCTGGAATAGGTATTGAACAAGAGAATGCCATACATGGGAATATGAGAGCAAATAATTTAACCACAGTTACATGTTGGACTAATGATCTTTTTTTCAGTCAAAGAAAAGTGGCCTAGACCATGTTCCACGACTTGAAATGTCAATTCATTACCACATTATACTACATCTTGGATTATCCTAGACCATGTTCATTACCTAGACCATGTTCATCATCTTTTGGAGTAATTACTTGTTCATTACCAAGACCATGTTCATTACCTATACCATGTTCATTACCTATTGGAGTAATGATATGTTTTTAAGGTATTGAGTTTTTGTCCAGATTTTTGCATTCCATGATGTCAAGGATTTTGTAGGTTTTTAATGGTTTGATTTAATTCAAGTTTAAAATTTAAAAATTGTTTTTTGAAAAGATTGAGACCCTCTTGGTTGTTTTTTTGATAAAATTGTTTTCTGTAACTACTTGTTTTGTCAATAATCTTAGATAGTTTTCTGGGTTGTTGTTATTTCTTGTAAAGATTGAGACCCTCTTGGTTGTTTTCTCTCATTTGGCTCTCAGCATCTGCAGAACATTTTTAAGTGCAAAGAGTGGCAGCAATGTTAAACAAAAGAAATCTAAATTGTTCCCATTTCGTCCCAACCTTTTTTCTGATTGTTTTTTTGTTGTTGTTTTTGCTGTCATAGTTTTGTTTGTATTGGCACTGATTTTAGACAAAGCTTCTCCCAAATGGGGGGGAAAAATTAGAAAAAACTCTTATTTCTTCCTAAATTATGCATGCTATTATAAATAATATTCAAGGGGGCTAATTATTTTTATTTTTTATTTTTTTCAAACTGAGGCCTTGTCTAGTTTCCGTATTGGTTTGAACAAGCTCATTAATCAATAACCCAAAACAGTCTGATTGTTTAAGAAACTTTTTTGATTGAATGATACTCATAGACCTCACATAATTCACCATTAGACAGCAAATTGTATGTACTCTGTGTTGCTAATTGAATTCAACTGAGAAAATGGACATGAAAATACCAATGCAGTGATGCTTTTGCCTTTAAATGTGAGAGAATTCCATAACTGTCTAATTATAACATTCTTTCCTTCAGAGATTCTCTTGTTATTTGCTCAAAGACATTAGCAGTAGAGGATTCAATGACGTAGGCTTACGTGACAGATGCATTTCCTCATGAAGTGTTTTTTATTTGAATCTTCACAATCTTTGCAGCCCAATCTACTGGTTGTTGACCTGGACAAATTCATTTTGCCATAGCCAGGTAATTTTATGAAGAATGGCATTTGCTATTAGCACTACATGCATAATCACAGGAAGTGGGCTTGTTGCTTAACAAATACTTAAATTTCCCAAGGATTATAAATCCATAACTATGTTGATACAAAATTTGGAATAGTAGAGGATATTATTTATTATACTTAGTTTGGGGCTAACTGCATCTAAAATATTTAGTGTTTTGGACCTTTGGTAAATGTTTCTCATTTTGTTTCCCCCTTTCATATTTGATTTGATTTTGACAAATTCAGTTTCCCTCTGGTGATTAAATGATCTATTTGATTTGTTTTGAAGGATTACGTTGATGGGAAGCTGCCTCACTTTGCAGCCCCCAGGAATGTCAAATAATGAAGCTGGCCTGGAGGTTGCAGATGTACCAAGCTCATCTGAGATGCATGAATCAAATTCATCTGATACCGAAAACCCTCCAAGCAGTGAATATGAAGAAACCACACCCAGTTTAGAGCATGTATTGAATTATTTGAATTCATTTGACATGGCTAATGGATTACGTTCTGGGAAGGTCCCTACGAAGAAAAAAACGTGAAAATGCATCTCATAAATAGCACAAGAAGCCTTTGAGGAAAAAATACCGGTCATGGAGGGTCGGGGGTGAGGATGGTAATGGAATGCCAGTAGTAAGAGTATTTCAGAAGCCATTGAATACAGGTCCTCTCAAAGTTGGATAGGTCCTCTTGTGGCTCATTGTGGGTGCCACTTTTTACTTACTGATCACCAGTATGGTTGCCTCTTACCTATAGTTTTTAAGTTTATGTTTCTTAGTGAATGTAATCATTTTATTTGTTTTTTGCTTGTTGCCAAATTATTGAATGATGTGAACTTGATAATGATTAGGAGTTTTGTATTGTAATATCATCATATTGTTGTCTGACTACAGAGAATCTGAAACCTCTGTACATATCGCAGAGATAATGCATATGCCTTCCATATCAGAAATCATTGAAATGGACCTTATCTGAATATTAGTAGAGAATCTGAAATTAGTTTGCCTTGTGTAAATTATTGCCATTGTTGCAAGTGAATGATTTGTAACTTGGACAACATTTTTTTTCACTAGAGTGTAGAATGCATTGGATCTACTGCTACTGATTGTTCTAGTATAATTGGAAATCGAAGGTTTTTATTTTATTTTATTTTTTACCGGATATTGGTAAAAGCTCTATGTTTTGGCTAGTACTTGCGCTTGCATATCTATTAACTCACACACACACACACACACACACACACACACACACACAGATTGCTACCATATCAATAAAAAAGCTAATGGACTTTGTTTTAAACTTGTCATTGATCAATACAAATTATTTTTGTTTTAAATCTGTAAATCTTATAAAAATATATAAATTATTTTCAATTATTTTTGTTAGTAAATGTGTCGCCAAAAGTTTATTTTTGCCCACTCATATTGTGTTGCTAGAAGTGTATTTTTTGCCAATGCCAATTTGTCGTTGCCAAAAGTAAACCTTTATCGACAAAAAAATCGTTGGCAAATGGCAATATTTACCGCCGTAAATGTGTTGCCAAAAGTTTACTTTGGCCCACTCATATTGTGTTGCTAAAAGTGTATTTTTTTGCCAATGCTAATTTGTCGTTACCAAAAGTGAAGTTTTATCGACAAACAAATCATAGGCAAATGAAAGCATTTACCGACGCAAATGTGTTGCCAAAAGTTTACTTTTGCCGACGCATATTTGGTTGCTAAAAGTATATTTTTTGCCCATGCAAATTTGTGTCGCGAAAAGTACCACACAATCATCATATTTGAATGACTTTTACCGATGCAAGATAAATTGCCGATGATGGATGAAGGCTTTTATCGACGACTATGTTCGTCGCTAAAGGCATTACTTTTACCAACGCAATGATAATTTGTCCGCAAAAACTTTTGCCGACTCACTTTTGCCGACTCACTTTTGCCTACGGGATGCCAACATAGCTTTGTGTGTCAGCAAAACTCTTTGCCAATGAATTTTTCTTTTTAGCAACATATTTTGTTGCGTTGCGAAAAATGCAATTTCTTGTAGTGATTTTCAATCAAAATAGCCTTGTTCTCATAATTTTTAAAATATCATTGACATTCCACTCTAATAATATTTTTGTAACTTTTTTTTTATATTTTCTTTATATTTACAAAAAAAAAGAGCCCAAAATTCAGGGGGCACGTGACCCCTCTGTCCTCACTTCCCTTCGCCACTACATATTCGTGTAAGAAAATTATCAACCATAACCCTTTAATTTTATATACAATTCGAATTGTATTATCATGTCATGTGGTCGCAAATTTTCATACTCTTGAGCTAAACCCAACAGTATCTTACAAGCAACACTGATATGATTCATATAAACACTTGAATCATGCTTACATCACATTGAGAGTTCGGTGATTTGAAAGGCTTGTGCAGGAGATTTATACATTACAATAATGATAGAGAGTAATTTTTGGAGCATTAAAGAGAGTTCTAAAGATATGGCAAGAGAAAAATAAATAATAAAAATAAAATCATAGACACACACATCACATCACATGTGAACCACACTCCTTACCACATCACTAAAACTCTCTTTAGAGCTCAAAATTAAAATTGTCAATCTTTATTCTTATACACTATCAAATTGAATTGTATTTACATGGAATAACTGTGGTTTGAAAATTATTTAATGATAGCGGAGAAACACATTTCTCCATATAATTTTTTTTTCCCTCACAACTCATCCAATCTGACGCTAGGTGCCATCTCTCTTGCCTCTCCTTCAATTGAATATTGTTTGCATTGAATCTTAGGTTCTCTATTGCACTCCCTAAATAGGATTCTTTTCACATTTTTCTCACACTACTTATACATTTTCAGTTATTGAGAGTCCTCAAGTATCATATGATATTATTTGCGAAACGTTCTTAACAAATGAGAAATCATAATTCACATTAAATGAGTTATTCTTTGTCTCCCAATCAATTAATAAAGATGAGTCACAATATTATACTGATAAAATTTTCCCTACATCATTAGTTTAAACCACCATGCTATGTCATTAATTTGAACCATCGCGTATCTAATGTCATGTAATCCTCTTAACTTTGGATAATCAACTTTGCCATCCGATTTATTACCGATTCAGGTAACACCAACAGCTTCTGTTTCTTTTGTAAATTACAAAAGCATTGATTGGGACTAGGGGTGTTCATTCATCCGAACCACCAGACATACTTGATCTGAACCGTCCCACCTATGGGTGTTGCGGATCGTTTCGCCAGATTTTCGATGGGCTGCAGTTGTGCATTGTGAAATTTTGCAATTTTAGACGGATACCGAGTTTAATATAAGACAATCTACCTAACCCGACCCGACATATAAAATATATAACATGTCTTGTGAATTACTAGTGCTATAATTAATCTTGTTTTCGTAAGACAATTTTATTTCTTCCCAGAGAACTTCATCTTTTCCATTGATTACATCTAAATTCACGTATTCCAACTCACATATTCCAATAAACAAACTTTCCCTTGTCCAAGATTGTGTTTCTACCCTGACCGGTAGTACAGTTGGTTGGGAAGGAAAGTTTTAAAGTGGGTGTTGGTGTGGGTTGAACTCCCTTTTATTGCGCGAGTCTTGATTTAAATGGGACTTGTATTGAGGGGTCGGTACAAACTCTCCGATTCTAATCTCTCACCCAAAATGAATAACAGAACATCTTAGTGATTTCATTACAGACAGTGCCTTGTACCTTCCAAAAGATATGAGAATTTTCCTTAAAAAAAAAAAGAAAAAAAAAGGATAATGTTTGTACTTCTCTCTCCACCCACCTACCTACCGACCCACCATTCCATCTCCTCCAATTCTCTCCCCTCTCTATATTTCACACCGTAAATACACATTTTTCCTTCCCCAAGATTAGTTTGTTCGTATCCCTCCCTCTCTCTCACATACCGTCTCGTCTCCCCTTACTGTGCCCCTTATTTCTCTCTCTCTCTCTCTCTCTCTCTCTTTCTCTCTCTTTCTCTCTCTCTCTCTCTCTCTCTCACTCACCACACCATCTCATTTCTTTTCATATTCTCTCATGCCTACAGTTTGAATACACCCTTTGACCCACTCGACTCCCCTCTCTGCCTCAAGCCTCTCTTCTCCTTCTCGCTTTAACCCTTTTCTCCCCTCTCTTTCTTTAAATCAAATTTGTAATCTCTTAGATCTACCAACATGTGACGTGTGCTGAACCATCGCCAAGCCTTTGTTTCAATTGTTATCTGTTTTATATTTCTGATGACTCGTGCATGGTGGTGTGCAGTGGCGAGATAGTGGCGACGTCACGACCCAAACCCGCCCCTAAAAGTTTGGTCCATGACTGGCTTGTACATAGGCCTCAAAACGAAATTTTACGAATACTTATTCAAATAGAGGGCCTTAAGCGGAAGCAAATATCAATATAAAGATAACATCCATTGAGCTTGTGCATACATGACGACTTAAACAGATTTAAGCAATTAAATACACTTCCATATTTACATATACAATCACAGGATTTATATAGATCTCACACACACTTAGAACTCATTGAATTATATAATTCTCCAATACAAAATTATTTAAGCCTCAACACGGAGGTGTAATCCGGGTGGCTTGACAGACAGGTGGACCTCAATACAACTCTAGTGTTCCCCGATGGCTCACCTACATAAATATACATAAAAACAGAGTAAGCAAGGCTCAGTGAATAATAGCAATGTAAGGAGGTTAGGTGAATGAGCATAGCCTTGGAGAATATAAATATACATATAACAAACCAACCATATACAAGTCTTGTCCATATCATATTTCAAAACGGCCTCAGGCCCACATGTAATATAGAACGGCCTCAGGCCCACATGTAATACAGAATGGCCTTGGGCTCAACATAACGACAGCTGTCCAGAGCAATATAGGGAAGATGGAACATCGGCATGTCTCCATCCCCCTTGGCGTAGAGCCATTAGTCATGTACAATTCATATCATTATAAGGTAGATGGAACATCGACATGTCTCCATCTCCCTCGGCCTTAGAGCCATGAGTCATAAACAATTCACATCATAATGGCCTCGGGCCCACTTCTATTAATAGGACAGAACGACCTTAGGTCCATATCAATGCCATTGTTCAATCATGTCTATTAATTCAATCAAAGCACAATATCAATAGTACATGTCATTCTCAAACAACGATATATAAGTCATAAGCACAAGAAATAAGTAAAACATATCATTACACTACTATTACTTACAGTGATGGACTTCCGGTAGTAATGGGACGATGTCCTCGTCTTGACCTACAAACACAATGCACAAAACATAATATGAGATTATCACCGATCTCTTACTTGTTCTCTTTGAACAATTAGTTATGCTGGTTCTAAACTCATAGGTCTTTAATGGATCATAATTCATGTCAAGGAAGATAGGAAGAAATGAGAGGAGATTGGGTTAGATGAGAAAATGGCATGAAATGGTTGGATAGAAAGTGAACCATCTTCACTAATTTGGACATTTCTATTTGTGTACTAAGAATTTGGGAGTGAGACCACCATCATTAAAAACTAGACTTTTGGGACTTGAATTTAGGCTCAAGAATCACTCAAAACGGAGTTCGGATGCAAGAGATATGGGTATTTGAAGTTGGATGACACAGAGCTGTCCCGCACCTGCGGGAAATAGGGCCGCACGTGCGGGGATTGAGCTGCAAGTGCGGGACAAGGTGCTTTTTTAGAAGAATCAGATTTGGTGCTGGAAGGAGACTGCCGCACGTGCGGGAAGCCCCGCCGCATGTGCGGCTCTGGGCAAATTTTGCTGTCTGAAAATGTTGTTTGCTCTAACACTTATTCTTTCCATTTCTAAGCTTGGTTTCAACTCTAATCACTCAAAAACATGTAGAATTCCTTCCAAAGCATAACAAACTAACATCATTCAAATAGAATTTCATCTCAATTACATCAATCTTGCTCAAAGTTAAAACTTCAAGTCTCATATTTTCTATATATTCAAACTTCCATAATATATATCCAACTCATGTAAATATATCTTACACATAGGTGATTCTCACACCAAACCTTGTTATTCCATGAATCATCCTTAAGATTGAACTCAACCCAAGCAAATTTAAGGAAATCAAGGTTCAAGTCCTTAAATTCAACCCAATCCATTCATAACCCAACACACTTGTTCATTTACATATTAAACTTTCAAGTTAATCCTTGATTTCATGTAGTAGATGAATTGCCTACAAAGATAATAGTTAGAGCCACATACCTTAACTCAAATCCTTGCTTTTCCCCTTAATCTCTTCAATTTTCCCATGCTGGTTGATCTTCTTCCTCTCTCTTCAATTATCTTCAACCCCCATGATTGTTGAGTTTTTTCTTCAAGAATCTTGGTCTCTCCTTCTCTCTCTCTCTCTCACACGTTTTCTCTCCCTCTCCCTTAGATATTTTTGCCTCAAATATCATGAGTTCACTCATATCATATATATGTATATATATGCTTATCACAGATAGGGATAGCCAAACGCACCCTTACGAATCGCACAAAATCAAATCTCAATTAAACTTTCCAGATGACTCTAAAAATTATGCTAATCATAAATATGTCCTCTGTTCTAGTTTCTGAAGCCTCTAAGGCCTTCTTTTTTGCAGTGCAAAGTTAACCACCCAAACATACCTTAACGAATCTGAAAAAATAAACTTCTAATTAATTTTACCAAATAGCTCTAAAAATTCTCATTAACATATCTATGTACTCAATTCCGATTTCTAAACCCATGAAGGTCGTTAATTCCAGTTTTAAAGTCGTAACTCAATAGATAATTCTTCAATTCAAATAGATATAATTAATTAAAACACATTAACCCATAGTTAAATAAAGATGATTTCTTATACGCATTTTGGGGTCGTTACAGGCGATGGTGGCGTTAGTCAGCTCTCTATTTTCAATTTTTTTTTCCCTTCTCAGATCTGGTTTGCATAACGGTTTGGGTTTGAATTGAATTACTGAATATAAATGAGTTACGTATTTTTTTTTTTTTTTGAGACTTGTTTGAAATAACTGAGATAGTGGGTTGGTTTGTGAATCACTCGTCTGAATTGACCGCCAAACCGAAGGATTTGGCTTAGTCGATTACGAACACTGTCGGTCTATTGTGACCTATTAATGTTTCAAACCGACATAGTTGATCTGCCTGGTGGATGAGGGATAAATCCGACCAGACGAACCCGTAATGTCATGTACTGTGTCACGTTTCACCAATATAGTACAACAATTTTGTTAGGATTGGTGGAATATTTTTTATTTGAATAGAGCAAAATTTTATTGGTAAAAAAATAACGGATATAATGAAATAAATTGTAATTTTACCATAATTAAATTCAGATTTTTATCATTGGAATTTAAAATTAAGAAACTTGAGTTTTTGCTAATTTTTGTGTATATATATATATTTGCTTGCAATTTGAATTTTGAAATTTATCTACTTGAAAATATTAAGCAACTGTTGTTTGGTTTGCTTTACTCACTATACAGTTTTATGGTTTGGTTGATGATTTTATAGTTACAAATCCGTTTTGGAACCGAACCGAACTACTTATAGATATACATATAAGTTACATATTTCCACTTTTATAAGTGTGTTATAGTATAGTAGTAGAACCAGGCTGACCTTGAGATTTTTTAGGCCCAATGTGAAGTTTTAAAATTGGGACACTTTCATGAATAAATAATAAAAATATATTTATTTAAATTTTTCACTCTAAAGTTGTATAATGTAAATTCAAAGTTAATATCATGAAAGTCATAGCTATAATGAATGTGTTCTATAAAAATATATTTTTTGATTTGATCTTTAAGAGAAACATTTTTTTAATCAAATTTGAATTTAATGAAAATTTAAAATGATTTTGCAGATAAATTTTTTTTTTCATCAAATTTGATGAAAAGGGAAATTTGGGATATGAAGAGAATTTGTAGAAAGATTTTTATTAAAATTTGATAAAAGAGTTGGAGTAATTCATTTCAAATCAAGTTTTTTTTACTTTAATCTATTATCAAATTAAATCAAAAAAATAAAAAATAAAAAAATGAAGAGTTTGAGATACTCTAACAACCTTTAGTTTAGATTGTGAAGTTACATGAGCTGGTTTTGTAACGTCCCGAAATGAACACAATAACTCAACTACAATATTAATAAATGACAACAATAAGAAGTTAATTATATTCCTTTAAGCTCCAATTAGAAATACAGAAGAGTAACATATGTAGATATATATTCAAAGCCTATCCCTGAATCTATAATATATGTTGCATAATAAAATGAACTTCAAGCAAAAGAAATGCCCTAAAGGCTTACAGTTTTCCATGACAATGCTTGGTTATAACAAAATAGATTTAAATTCAATACAGCCAAAGCCTTAGGCTTGTACAAATAAATACAACAAGAATAAACAAAATCAAGCTCTTACTTCCAAGTCGTCCTAAGCTATTGTCTTGGTGGAGGCATATTATCAGCACCTGTAAATGGTTTACCCATATAAGGTGAGCCAAAATCTAGTAAAAATAATCCAACACAGTATATGAATCTTAACAAAGATATAAGGGTGAAAAGCATATGCAATGCTCGTGACAAAACATATTATATTTCTTTCAAACCATGCAATGCCAAGTTTATATCACCATTCATGAAACATTTCCCTTTTAATAGAAAATCGAATTGTGAATAGAACTCTGTGAATCTCTAGGTACGTGTCTGCAAGTAGACTATACAAGTACTACTAATTTGTCATTTTTACCGATATTAATCGGAAGGCTCGACACCTATCCGCACGGGTTTCTAGTCTTTTACTAAGGACACACAGGCCAACTTAACATTGTAACCACACCCCCTACCTAGATTCACTAATTATTCACCATTTTTCTCAAAAAAATATACATTTTCAATGTGATAATATGCAACAATGCCCAATGCAAATGGGTGAGAAAATAGTTCTAATTTACTTAGTTCTCATGTAATTTCTACAAAAATCATAGCTATCCTCCATCGATAGCCCAAAATAGATATCTTTAGACAATAAATAATTTTTATAAAGATAAATTTTCCAAATTCCAAGGTGTGAGTGGTAGTACATACACCTTCATCTTCATCTTCATCAACATCAACCCAATTTCACAATTTTAACATCTTTTCTATTTGTCAATACAAAGTCAACATTTGAGATTTCTATGGCAAAACCCACTTTCCTTTATAAACTGTTTTTTTTTTTTTTTTTAGATAAAACCTACTATTTCATCATATCTCATTTATACACATCTCCCCACAATCATTCCCAATAAACCATTTGAAAACCCCTTATTTTGATTTCAAACCAAAACACACGATTGTTCAAAAATCCATTTCTTTCACAAAGTGATTTTATAAAAATAAATAAGTAAGTTAAAACTCATAGAGAAGTGCGGAGAATCCTTACCTCAAGATTTAGAAGGTGCAAGGGAAAAACTTCGAAAAACTCAACGTCAATGAAATCACGAGCCACTCAGATCAAAAGGAAGCCTTTGAGAAGATCTACAATCTATTTCAAAGGACCAAGATGAGAAGGTATCTCTAAGTGAGTAGATATGAAGATCTAGGTGAGAAAAGTTGAGTTTAGAGGGGAAAAAGAGAAGTCATGGTTTAAAGAGAAGGGAGAGAGAGAGAGGAAAAGTGAGTGAGAAAAGTACGTTTGGGGTCTATTTATAGTGGCAGAATAATAGCCCTAAAGTCAAAGGAAAGAACAAGTCAAACCCCCAGAAAGTAGGGCCCAAAACCGAACAAAAAATCTGGAAATAACTCACAGGGGTCGACCCTCACGACAGTGGTGTTGACCAACAGGAAGAAAAGCTAAGACACTAATGTTTTGCAACAGACGAGGGTCGACCTTAGGAGCCTATATTTCAGTATTTATCCCAAGACAAAACAACGATGGAAGGGTCGACCCCACCAAGACTGGTGTCGACCTTAGAAGCCAATAACAGGGTAAGTGTCGACACCACCAAGACTAGTGTCGACCCCAAATTTCAGTAGCTACACTAAGAGCACAGTAACAAGGTAGTGTCAACACCACCAAGGCTGGTGTCGACCCTAGGAATAGAACAAAACAAAGAAGAGAAGGCAGTGTCGACACCACTACGGGAAGGTCGACACCACTAAGAGAAGGCAGTGTCGACCTTCAAGCCATAATCCAACAAGAGAAAAGGGAAGGAAGACCTCTACGGATATGGTTTCCCTGATTCAAAAGCAATAAATGGGTTGGGTCTAAGCCCGGATCGCTATAACCTCCTCCCCTTAAGGAATTTCGTCCCCAAAATTTTAAATCAACAACAAAACCATGTTTAAACCAATTACAACAATGATAGCGATTCAATTTTATCACCATGACCCACCCACCGATCATTCATTCTCATCACCATGATAAACACGTGCACATTACTAAATACACAATTCACATTTCCCAAAACATATACAATGTTTATATTACATTAACATAATAAGATTTTCAATACAAGTTTAAACATCGACAAATAGGTCTGGATACTTCTCACGGATTTCCGTCTCATGTTCCTATGCTGCTTCCTCAGCCCTATGATGTTTCCACAACACTTTTACCAAAGGAATTGTCTTGCCACGCAAGGCTTGGTCTCGAGTGTCTAAAACTCTAACTGGTCTCTTCTCATATGAGGCATCCTTACCTACCACTAGCTTGGTCCAATCCAACATGTGTGATGGATCTAGTTCATACTTCAGGAGCATACAAATGTGAAACACGTCATGAATCTCGGAAAGCTGTGGCGGCAAGGCCAAGCGATAAACTACCTCCCCAATCTGCTCTACAATCACAAAAGGCCCAATAAACCTATGAGACAACTTACCACTGTTTCCATACTTCATCAAACCTCATCTAGGTGATATCTTCAAGAAGACGTAATCTCCTACCTCAAAAGGATAACGGTCTCCTGCTATGGTCAGTATAGCTCTTCTGATGACTCTGAGCCGTGCCCAGCCTCTCATGAATAAACGCAACCATCTCCGGCGTTTCCCAGACCAACTTAAGACCTAACATAGGTGAATCACCCACCTCGGCCCAACACACAGGAGATCTACATGGTCAACCGTACAAGGCCTTAAACGGTGCCATACCAATGTTCGACCGAAAGTTATTGTTATAGGCAAACTCCACTAAAGGAAAGCGTCTCTTCCACGATCCCTTAAAGTTAAGAACACAATCCTGAAACATATCCTTAAGGATCTGAATGGTACGCTCTAACTATCCGTTAGTCTAAGGATGATAAGCAGTGCTAAAAGTCAACTTAGTGCCCAAGGCATTTTATAGGCTCTGCCACAATCGGGCCATAAAACGTGGATCTCTATCCAAAACAATAGTCATCGAGACCCCATGAAGCCGAACAATGTCTTTAATATAAAGGGTGGCAAGATAATCTACCGAGTCACTCGTGCGTATAGGTACAAAGTACGTTGTCTTAGTCAACCGATCAACTATCACCCAAATGGCATCATTACTCCGTTGAGTCCTCGGAAGACCCACAACAAAATCCATCGTAACATGCTCCCGCTTCCACTCAGCTATAGGCAAGGGTTGCAACAAACCCGCTGGCCTCTAATGCTCGACCTTCAGTTGTTGACATGTAAGGCACCTCGATATGAACAAGGCTACATCTTTCTTCATTCCCTTTCTCCAAAACTGGTGGCTAAGCTCACGGTATATTTTTGTGCCTCCCAGGTGCACCGCAAGGCACAAATGGTGAAACTCTTGGAGTACTTCCGCTCTACAAGACTCCGACACAAAGAGATAGTCAACCGACTCGATGGACTCGCCCAGATGCAAGTCAAACTCACCAATGGCACCCCACATCTCCCATTCCCGTATGGCAATACTCGCTACATTGCTAATGGTCTTTCTACTCATGGCATCAACCACTACATTGGCTTTCCCCAGATGATAGTACAACTCAAAGTCATAATCTTTCATAAATTCCATCCACCTCCTCTGCCTCAACTTCAGATATAGAGATTTTGGTTTTATCCATTATATTCTGGACTCAGGTTTCATGGCTCCATATTATTGTTCATATCTTGCTTCCCTTGTATTTCATTAAAATTTGGCTATGGGGTTGTTATGGTTGCATTTGGGACAAGTTGGTTGCTTAATACTAAGAATTCACAAAGCCCGCAGGAGCGGCCCTTCCTGCGCTTGAGCATTGGTCTGTTGTCTGCAAAACTACTGGGAATGTGCATTTTGTGTTTGAGCGTCACTTTCTGACGCTCGAGCGAACTGTGTATATATCAGTTCGTAATAGCCATTTTTTACATCACTTTTGCATCTCTTTCACTCTCAAACATTTCAATATCCCAGATCTTTAGCTTCTCTCTTTAGAACTCACCTTCTTTCTACATTTTCACCTAGATTCGTTGGTTTCTAGTCTTTGGGAAAAATGTAGAGCATCTTAAGAGCTCCATTTTGATCCAAACAAAAGTCAGTTTCGGTGACTTTGAAGTTTTCTCCTTGCTTTGCTCATCTTCTAACTTTGAGGTAGGGACTTTCTACACTCTGCTATGACTTTTAACTTAGTTATTTGTTGATTGGGTAAATAATGTTGGGATTGGAGGATGTTAGACAAACTTAGGGTTTTTGTTTAAAATCTAAAGAGAGGTTTTCAAATGAAGGTATAGAAAATGGTTATGAGTATAGATATGAGGATGTGTTGTGTTAAATTTGTTGATTTTGATACATGGGTTTGATTGGGAAGAAAATGAAGTTTTGCCCTAAAATGTTTCAAGTAATTATTTTATATAAATAATGAAATTAGTATTGGGAATGAGAAATTAGATGAACGTTTATATAAATGGTGGAGTTGGATGTGTATTAACTCTCACCTTTGGAAATTTAGATAATTTATTTGTCTTAGAGATTGTATATTTGTTAGAAATATCTGTTTTGGGCTATCAGTGGAGGATAGCTATGTTTGTTGTAGAAATTACATGAGGATTAGGTGAACTGAAACTAATCTCTTATTTGTTGTCATTGAATATGACTGTGTTTTAATACATTGTATATGTATGATGTTAGGAGGAGAAAGGGGATGCACTCCATATTTGGGAGAAGAAAGGGAATGAATTCCATTAAATTAAGTTGGTTTGTGTGTCCAGGGTGAAAGTCTCAAAAATCGCGTGTATACATGGGTGCCGATCCCGCGAATGAAATTTTTGTAAAATATCAAATTTGAAGTGTTTATGTAATGATTGTATTGGTTAGAGAACTATTGAGTTGTAGCCTCAGTTGGGTTGTCTGGATAACAATGGACTTGACTCATGGATTGAGGTGAAATGAATTGTCATGAAATGAATTAAGATAAAATGACTCGAAATATGAAACTTGGCATATTATGATTTGATAAGAATACGAACGATCTTATCTTGGGTGTTGTATATGCATATCATTCTTATATCTTTGTTAAGATTCATATATTGTGCTAGATTGTTTATACTGGACTTTGGCTTACGCTACTTGGGAAAAATATTTTCAGGTACTGGTGATATGCCTCTGCCAAGGACTTAGTTTGGGAGGATTGTGGAGCTGAAGGCTCACTTTTGTTTACTTCGTATTTATCTTTTGTACAAGCCTAGGGCTTTATTTATATTGAGCTTATGACTCATTTTTGTTGTAAGCAAGCACGGTTTTGGAAGGATGTAAGCCTTTAGGACATATGAATATCTATTTAGCTTTCATACCTTATTGCTTTTTGTAACACATGCTGTAGATTCAGGATGAATGATTTATGAATGTATATCGCATGTGTCACCTTTTGTATATTAACTCGGATTAATGGAAGCTTTGTATTTTATTAATATCACTTTGCACTAGTGTTGGGAGTTAGATTCTTGTATTTATTTTGGGGGCGTTACATTAGATCTTTCTATGAAAATAGACACTTCAAACTCTTGTGATCAGAAACTACTTCAAATATCTCATTATACAAGTAGTGCCTCCAAATCTTCAAAGCAAAGATCACAACTGCTAGTTCTAAATCATGTGTGGGATAGTTTCTCTCGTGTGTTTTCAACTGCCATGAACCATAAGCTACTACCTTCCTCTCCTGCATCAAGACACAACCCAAACCTTTCCAAGATGCATCACAATATATAGGATAGCCCAAACCCCTCTCTAAAATAATCAACACTGGAGTAGTGGTAAGTCTAACCTTAAGTTCTTGGAACGACTTCTCACAAATCTCATTCCACAAAAATTTGATACCCTTCCTCGTAAGCCTAGTCAACGGTGAGGCTAATTTAGAGAAATCCTTCACAAACCTACGATAATACCCTGTTAACCCTAAGAAACTACAAATTTCGAAGGCATTCTTAAGTTGTTCCCATTGTTACACTGCTTCTATCCTTCCCTAGATACCACATGGCCTAAGAATTTAACATCTTTCAACCAGAATTCACACTTTCCGAACTTAGCATAAAACTTGTGGGCTCTAAGCAACTCAAGCACAACTCGCAAGTGTTCTTCGTGTTCCTCCATAGAGGGTGAGGGTGAGTAAATCAGGATATCATCAATAAAGACGACTATAAAGCGGTTTAGGAATTCACAAAAAATTTGGTTCATCGGGTCTATAAAAAAAGTCGGTGCAGTGGTTAGCCTAAAAGGCATCACGAAGAACTCGTAATGGCCATACTGTGTACGGAATGCCATCTTCTAAATATCCTCTTGCTTCACTCTCAATTGGTGATAGCCCGATCTTAGGTCTATCTTAGAAAAGTAACAAGACCCCTTCAACTGGTCAAACAAATCATCTATACAAGGCATTGGGTACTTGTTCTTAACAGTTACCCAGTTCAATTTCCGGTAGTCAATACAAAGTCACAATGTGCCATCCTTCTTCTAGGCAAAGAGAGTCGGTACTCCTCAAGGCGATGTACTAGGGCAGATAAAGCCCTTATCTAACGATTCTTGGAGTTGAATCTTCAACTCACGCAACTCGACAAGTGCAAATCTATATGGTGCCATGGAAATTAGTGTAGTGCCAAACACGGAATCAATAGAGAACTTAATTTCACAGTGAGGTGGCAAACTAGTCAGATAATTGGGAAAGACGTCCGAGTATGCACAAACTACCCTAGGTAACTCAACTCGAACCGTATCACTCTCATCACCCAAGAATGTAGCAAGTAGGAGACTAAGCTCACCCCGACCACGCATATCACATACTGGCAACAAGGCTCTATCAACTCTATCCCCCGAGAAATAAAAACTATCACCACTTGAGGTATATACAGTAACCCTCTGACGGTAACAGTCTATAACCGCTCGATAAGATGACAACCAATCCATACCTAATATGACATCAAAGCTCAACATATCAATAAACACAAATGCAAAAGGAAGTCGGCGACTGGCAACCTCTATCTCATAACCCCAACAATCCTGGCCCAATACAAACCTTACCGCCAATTGTTGACTGTATCCTGAGTAGAGATGCTAACCGAGCCACTTCTAAACCCAATGTTGATGCAAATGCAGATAAGATAAAATAATGGGATGCTCCCGTATCAATCAATACATTGGCAATAAAATTATATAACAAGAAGTTACCTCTCACTACCGAAGGCACTGGCACTAAATCTAGCATGGTAACAACATACACATGCCTTGTAGGTCTCTGCTCTAGCTGTACATCCCTTGGGGCATAAGTTTGATGTACAGATTGAGCCGAAGAGGCTCCCTGATTGGCCCTTGAGGCTTGAGTTGACTGTGCCGGCTGAAGGCTCTGCGTCTACCTCTGGCCAGACGCACCAAATGTGCCACCCGACTGAGAGTAATACTTCATCACATGCCCCGATTGCCCACATTGATAACAAGTAGGCGGCTTTCCTCTTCCTTAACTCTAGCTCTGAGAACGAGCTGCGGATGTTGCAAACCGCTACCCTCCTCCTTTCTTTCGGCAAACAATAGACTTGTGACCCAACTGGCCACACTTGAAACGAGTGATCCCTCCCTGACCCGAAACTTGGTACAGAAAAAGTGGACCTAGACTGTGCTCCCTAGGATTACTGTGGGTTGGAACCCCTCTGCCTATTACTGTCCCGAGTCTCTCCCTTAACCTCCTAAATTCTCTACTTGGAGCCCCTCATCCACTTCTCCTTCGTCTGGATCACGATCTTTAAGTGAATTTCCACCTCCACAAGGAAACCATAGTCCCTAATCATGGATGCGGCCGCCTTGAAAAAGAGTCTGATCCCCAGCCTCTTCTCGAACTCCAAGCAATGGCGTTCCTCCGTTGCTACCAACTCCAGTGCAAATCTCGACAAACTAGTGAAAGTAGCCTTAAACTCGACCATCGGTGTGTTCAACTGTTTAAGCTTCAAGAATTGCTCCCTCAACTTCTCTCTAACAGTGGGAGGAAAAAACTTTTCCTGCAAGGCATTGACAAAATCCTCTCAAGTTTCTCCAATGCGTCCTTGCACAAACTTCCACCACTGACTCGTATCTCCCTTTAGTTGGAAGGATGCCAAGGTCACTCTTAATCCATCGTCCTCGATGCCAAGCATCTCGAACGTCTTCACCATCTGCTCGAGCCATTTATCTGCTTTCAAGGGCTCTTTCGGATCCTTTATAAACTCGTCCAGATTAGACTAGAAGAACTCCCTCTTCAAGAAGGACGACCTTGTCTCAGCAACATAGGCCTGGACTGGATTCTCAGCCCTGACAATGCCCATGGATTCCCGCATGGCTACAGCCATTTCTCGGGCCAAAGCACCCATGGCCTGCTAACCAACCTGTTTGGCCACATTGGCCTGACAAACTTTTTCTTCCTGTACCAAAATTTCATTCGATAATGGCACCTCTTGCCATCCAGGCCTGCCACGCCTGCTATCACTGCGTCCACATCTTGACATCCTAATAAAGGTAACACCAGAGATTAGCACATTTAAAACTGTGCCAAAGCTAACTCACTCGTGTCCTAATGTGGTGGACAACAAATAATTCACTCCACATAAGAAAACAATCACATAAACACATACGAACTTCCTTTCAAGATAATGATTGTTCCATGGGGCTACCGAAGTTCCAATTAGAAATAGCAGTGATGAAGTGATCTTCTAACAAGACTTCTAGGAACCTGTAGATCTAATCAACATCATTGAAATTAAATTCCATACCCACTTATTCACATAAGCATGCAATCACATAGCACATCATACATATAACTATCTTTATTAAGCGAGATAAACCCATTGTGGTAAGAACCACTCCCAATGTACCCAAAATATTCAAACCCAGTACGCTCTAATACCAAGTTGTAATGCCCCGAAATGAACACAATAACCCAACTATAATATTAATAAATGACAACAATAAGAAGGTAATTATATTCCTTTAAGTTCCAATTAGAAATACAAAAGAGTAACATATGCGAATATACATTCAAAAGTCTATACCTGAATTTATAGCATATGTTACACAATAGAATGAACTTCAAGCAAAAGAAATGCCCTAAAGGCTTACAGTTTTTCAAGGCAGTGCTTGGTTACAACAAAATGGATTTATATCCAGTATAGTCAAAGGCCTAGGCTTGTACAAATAAATACAACAAGAATAAACAAAATGACGCTCTTGCTTCCAAGTCCTCCCAACCTATTGCCTTGGCGGAGGCATATCATCAACACCTGTAAATGGTTTTCCCGCATAGGGTGAGCCAAAACCCAGTAGAAATAATCCAACACAGTATATGAATCTTAACAAAGATATAAGGGTGAAATGCATATGTAATGCTCGTGACAAAACATTTTATATCTCTTTCAAACCATGCAAAGCCAGGTTTATATCACCATTCATGAAACATTTCCTTTTTAATAGAAAATCGGACTGTGAATACAACTATGTGAAGCTCTAAGTACGTGTCTGCAAGAAGACTATACAAGTACTACTAATTTTTCATTTTTATCGGTATTATGTGGAAGGCTCGACGCCTATCCGCGTGGGTTTCTAGTCTTTCACCGAGGACACATAGGCCAACTTAACATTGTAACCACACTCCCTACCTGGATTCACCAAGTATTCACCATTTTTCTCAAAACAATATACATTTTCAATGTGATAATATGCAACAATGGCCAATGCAAATGGATGAGAAAATAGTTCTAATTTACTTAGTTCTCATGCAATTTCTACAACAATCATAGCTATCTTGCACCGATAGCCCAAAACAAATATCTCTAGACAATAAATAATTTTCATAAAGATAAACTTTCCAAATTCTAAGGTGTGCGTAGTAATACATACCCAACTCCTCCATCTTTATCAACATCAACCCAATTCCGCAATTTTAACATCTTTTCCATTTATCAATACAAATTCAACATTTGAGATTTCCAGGACAAAACCCCTCTTTCCTTTATTAACCATTTTTTTAGATAAAACCCATTATTTCATCTATCTCATTTATACACATGTCTCCGCAACCATTCCTAATAAACCATTTGAAAACCCCTCATTTTGATTTCAAACCAAAATCCATGATTGTTCAAAAATCCATTTATTTCACAAAGTGGTTTTATAAAAACAAATAACTACATTAAAACTCATACGGAAGTGCAGAGAATTTCTACCTCAAGCTTAGAAGGTGGAAGGGAAGAAGAACTCGGAAAAACTCAACGTCACTAGCCACTCGGATAAAAAGGAAGCCCTTGAGACAATTTACAATCTATTTCAAAGGACCAAGATGAGAAGGTACTTCTAAGTGAGTAGATCTGAAGATCTAGGTGAGAAAAGTTAAGTTTTGAGAGAAAAGAGTGAAGTCATAGTTTAAATAGAGAAGAGGGTGAGAGAGAGAGAGAGAGAGAGAGAGAGAGAGAGAGAAGAAAAGTGAGTGAGACTAGTGTGTTTGGGGTCTATTTATAGTGGTAGAATAATAGCCCTAAAGTCAAAGGAAAGAACAAGTCAAACCCCCAAAAAGTAGGGCCCAAAATCGAACAAAAAATCTAGAATAACTCACAAGGGTTGACCCTTGCGACAGTGGTGTCGACCCTCAGGAAGAAAAGCTGAGATACTAATGTTTTGCAATAGACGAGGGTCGACCCTCTATAGATATGGTTTCCCGGATTTGAAAGCAATAAATGGGTTGGGTCTAAGCTCGGATCGCTATAAGTTTGACCTTTTACTTTTGAACATACTAACACCATAAGAGTTAAAACTATTTGGGAACCCTTAAAATTTGTCAAAATTTGGGGCCCAAGGAGGTCACGTTGCTCTCCTTGGGCCAAGGCCAACTCCAGATAGAACTAATTCTAAACATTCATGTAAACAATTCTTAGGTTGTAAATAATATTTTGTGATCATAGAGTGAATGACTACAATGTTTCTAAAAATCATGGTTCAAACCGAACCAAATTGCAGTTTAGTTGTTTGGTTTAGTTCGATTTCAAAATTTTCATGATTTGATTTGATTTTAAATTTCCTGGAACCGTAAGTAATCAATTAGTCATCATTGACTCCAAACCGAACCAATTTCAACCATGCTCATCGCTAAAAAATACAGTAAAATTTAACTACTCAACGATGGTAAAATATTAATATCATTTTCTAACATAATTTTTAGTGTTACTTATTGACGAAAAAGAAAACTTAAAGGTGAAAGTAACCTTCCAAGTTTAGAACAAAAGTCAGAGTCATATAATTTTGAAATAATTTAAAAATTAAAGTTATGTCATAGTAAAATTTCATTGTCTTTATTTTTAAATTTTTAAATATATATATATATATATATATATATAACACTTCATATTCATCATGACTTTTGTGTACTTCACTACTGTGGCCTAGGGCACACTGCGGTTAGAGGGTGAATTGGTGTGAAATAGATAATTTTAACAGATTAAACGATATTTTGTGTAGCCCTAGAAACAAGATTCATCCCAACATCAATGTCCCTATACATATTTTTGTGCACTATTTTTTGTACATGAAGGATAATTCTTTTTAATGTGTCTTTTTCTTTCTACATAGCTCGCTTGTTCGATTGTTTACTTTCTCTTTCTTTCTCATTATGATCTAAAATAGTATTGATCATAAATAAAAAATAATACTAGTTATGACTTAAAGCAATGTTAGTTTAATAAAAAGGTGTTAGTTTTGAGATTAAGTGGTGTTGGTTGTAAAGTAAAATGGTGGCTTTTGTTTTGACCCAAAGTGCTTTTTGCATTGGATTTTTTTATTTTATTATTATTATTTTAAGGAACTTTGCATTTATAAATTTTGAAAAACGATTTGGAAATTTTTTTTTAAGAAAGAAAAAAAAAAGCTTGGGCAAGTGGGTAAAAAACAATAAGACAAACAAATGCTTAAAAAAAAAAAAATTCCTTGCCTATTTTTTTCTTTTAAATTATTATTCAAATTTATGGTTTAATACAATCTAATAGTCAATTCAATTATCAACTTTATAATTCAAACACAATCTATTATTCAATTTTTTTTTTTTTTCCCTTAATAGTCAATTCAAGTAGATTTTTGTAGTTTGTTGGTAGGATTTCAAGATTGCCATGAGAAGTTTAATAGAAATCAATAAAGGGTTTCACGTTTGTTGTTAACTAAGTTATTTAATGTATGCATGTGGGTTCACCCAAAAAAATGTATGCATGTGAAACATATAAAAAAAATGTATGCAAGTGAAACATATGTTTTGCGAAAATGTGAAACATATGTTTTGCGAAAATATTATGCCACAAAATGAATATTTTTGTACTGATCACTTTACAGGCGCATGCTATTGCTTTTTCTGTCCTTTCAAGTGATTGAGCTTTCCTTTGGCATAAGTCAAAATGGATTTCTTTTTTAAAATAGTTAAAAAAAATAAATTAGATTTTTTAATCTAATAAGATAAAATATCACATTCAAATTATAATCATTTCAATTTCTTTTACAAAAGTAAAAAAAAAAATTAAAAAATTTATTCCAAATAAAACTTTTTAATCCCATGTCAAAATAGTCAAAAAGTCAATCCACCAAAAGAACCTCGAAAGAAATGTGATCGCAAATGAAGATACCAACTTGTTCAAAATCAGATAATAAATTAGGATAAAATTCTAATGGCAATTACTTTGTTTGTCATATTCAGGTAGAAAACAAATGTCAAAATAATTATAATTTTAATATAATTATTATTTTTCTATATTTTCAAACACTTCAACATATTTTTATTTATATACATATTATATATATATATATATATATATATATATATTTAATAAGTATATTGAGACTAATGACATGTCATCAAAATGGTAATTAGAATTTTATATTTTTTAAAGTCTTACTTTTCTCATTAAAATTGTAATGACACAGATTTTTTTATTTTTTATTTTTTAAGTCATTGCATAAATTAATTGAATAATATTTTGGATTGGACTGGTATGTAAAATTTTGTGCAAAAATGGTTTGGCTTTGCAATTTATTTATTTATTTATTTTTTTACAAAATAGTTTCCGATAAAATTATGAAATTTTATTATGTTGTTCCCATATAAATCTAGTATGTCAGATAAAATTTTTAGAATTAAAGGATGAGCATTTAATTTATGAAAATTCACATACTGGTTAGTGTCCAGTTTGTGTTACAGCATAATTTTGGTGTTAAGTTTTGGGTATTTAGGCCATGACTTGAGATAAAATTTATTGGGTCTATTTTTATATATAATTAGGTCATGTTTGGTTTATAGGTGAGAATTTAATTCAAAGGCCCATAACTTGAATTCAATTTAATTTGAGTTTATTCATAACTCATGTTTAACTATTTAATCCTTTTTAATTATGTGATTGATAGTGACTATCTTGTGAGTTGTTATTATTTATATTATATTGTATTATAATAAATATTTGAAAGGTAAATTTATGGTGTGTACCACAAAGTGAAAAATTATGGTAATGTTTGATTTAGTTTTTAAAATATGATTTGGATCAAAAAATAAAAAAGTTTGTTTGGTTTACAAATTTTTAAAATACAACTCAAAACTAAATTTTCTTTCTCGTCTCTCCTTTTTTGTTATTAATAAATCTATCAATCATTTTTTCTCTCTCCTCTCTCATTCTCTCGTATTTTACACATCAATCAATTAAATTTTTTCTCACACCCATCTATTCAACTAATCAAAAATAAAAAAATTTACAAATCATCCCAAATATATTTTCAAAATTCATCATCAAACAAATGTTCAACTTTCAAAACTCTTTTCCACAACTTCTTTTTCAAAATACAACTTAAAACTCATTTCAAAAACTAAACCAAACGAATATTTTTGTAATGAGCAAAAATTTATATTTTATAGTGTACAAAAATGTTAAAAATTTATATCATTTTATGGTTTATGTAATAAAATTTTCAAATACTATTACACATTTTATTGCATCAATAATAATTAAAGTGGGTGACAACTAGGGCTGTAAAAATGGTTCGTAGCCCGTAGGTTCAGTTACGCCTGGGTCCGAGCCCAGCCTGGGATCTTAGGCCTGGGCTTGGGCCATCATTTTGAAATCTAGCCCAGCCTGTGAGCCAGCTCGTGGCTTGACTCCAAGTGCGGCCTACCCAGGCCGAGGACCAGTGCCATTTTTGGTGGAAAAGAATAAAATTTTGGTAAAAAAAATAGAAAAAAAAAATGTTCAGGCCCACTCAGGCCCAAGCCTAAGCCTAGGCCTAGGCCCGGCCCTTCGGCCTACTCAAGGCCCGAATACCCCCTGGGCTTAGGCTTGGGTTTGGGCCTAATTTGCGGGCCCATGAGCCACCTTAGGGTGGGCCGGACCGGGTCAAATTTACACCCCTAGTGACAACCCACAAGGATCTATCCCTACGCCCTTTCTACTTTCACTATTTCCCATTTGTTCTTATTTAGCCAAGTCAGAGAAGACTCCTTTGACTTCCCTCATCTCTTTCTCCCCATATGGATGCTCAACCTTTGAGTTTCAAATGGGAGTAAGATTTTACACAAATTGTACTCTTCGCAATGATAGTAAAAGATTCGTGATTCGGTGAGGTTTGCACTTTCGAATTTGCTCATCTTCATTATTTGAGTTAGGGACTTTTTTCGTATTATTACTTTAAATCCATGTTAGGGATATTTTGAGAAAATATATCATTATATGATGTATTTAGGGGTGTAAATTTGGCACGGCCTAGCGCATGTCGGGCCACCCAAACTCCCGCTAAAATTCGAGCCGGGCTAGGCTAGCCCATAGGCCAAAAAATTAGGCCTAGGCCCAAGCCTAGGGGGTATTCATGCCTTGGGCAAGCCTGGCCCTGGGCGGGCCTGAACATTTTTTATTTTTATATTTTTTGCATCAAAATTTTATTTTATTTACTAAAAATGACATTGGGCCTCGAACCGGGCTTTGAGTGGCCATTGAGCGAGTCGATTGGTTGGGCTACGGGTTGGGCCAAGCAGGTCAAGTTGGGCTTCAAAATGATGGCACAAGGTCCAAGGCCTCGGGTCTAATGGAGCTGAGCCCACCCTGAGCCATAGGCGTGATTCAGGCAGCCCACAAGTCGTGGGCTAAATTTACACCACTAGATGTATTACATATGTTATTCTCAGATTTTTGTTTGAATAATTTTTGGAAGCAAATTGTGTTGAAATGTTAAGAATAGTAGTATTCTGAAATTGATTTGGAAAAATCATCTTATGTTGATAATTGTTAAAACTTCGAAAACAAATTTGAGAGTTGTGTGGATTGTATCTACGTGATATTATGATTGGATAGTTTATTTTGAGAATAATAATGTCAAAATATTATCTTATCTTTAATTTTTGGAATTTATTTTTGAAAAAAATAAATTGATGTTGATGAATATCATTTAAATGGTTAAGTTGGAACTGTATAGCTGTTTTGGGATTAAAAAAAATTCTAAAAATATTATATTCATGATATTTAATGAATGTTGATATATTGGTGATTATGTTTTTTTCATTTTTATGAAAACGAAAATAAGAAATGTGGACTTTTAAACTCTTAGCTTTAAAAAGTGTACTCTTGGACATGTTTCATGACGTCTGATGTAAATATCATATTGGTTACTTGACTTTAGAAAAGTTGTGAAAATTGTCATGTGTAGAAAATTTGGGGCAAATTAGTTATTTGAGTAGCTTGGCATGAAATATGGTTATGTTTGAAAGATGAGACACATTAAGTTATGTTTGGTATTATTTCTTTGAAGAATTGTGAATATAGTGAACTTACTAATTTAGTGGATTAATTTAGTTTGGTTAATATTTTATATCCTTTGTAATTAAAAGGGTGTTATTTGGTTTATTTTTTAATTTTTAATATTGTGGGATTAAAAATACAAAAGTTGACCAAGTATGAAATATTTGAATTGTTTTGGTGGTTTTTGACAAGAAAAGAAAAGAATGGTGATTTTAGCTCGTTTGGCGCAAATGGATGTTTTGGATTAAAAAGGGAATCAGTTATCAAAATTTTTTTTTTCCCCCCCTTGGATTAACTTGATGAGGTTAATGTTGATAATTGGAAAATAAACACTTGTGTTATATTTTATAACTATAGTCAAAAGAGGGTTTCGATATAATTGGCTAAGCGTTGGAAAGTATATGAAAATATTAAGAGATTTTTATGCTATTTATGGCTTCAGAGGTTTTTTTCCTTGGCTATCGGCGGAGGATGGTAGTGGTTGTTGTATAACAAATAGTACGCGTTATGTGTTGTGATTTAATTACGTAATTTAGAATGATGTGAAAATATTGTGAGATTGTAAGAACGAATGGAAGCAATTTGAGAAGCTCGTGTTGTGGAAATGCGACTATGCTATATAGAGGTAACGCGATCCTTTCGGCTAGCAACCGGTAAAATGAACTAATGTGCTATATAGAGGTAATGAGTTCCTTCCGATTAGAACCCGGTAAAATAGTTTGTGCTATATAGAGGTAATGTGTTCCTTCTGGTTAGCATCTAATAAAGCATGCTATGCTATATAGAGATAATGCGTTCCTTCTGGTTAGCAACCAGTAAAGCAGGCAGACGTAGGGCTTAGCTAGACACGATGGTGATGTGGGGTTTAGCATGACCACAAGTTGTTTATTTTATTATAGGATGTTATTGTTAATGCGTGCATATATGTAGAAATAATTGTTAATGAAAATATAGTTGAATTTGTATTATGTGATGGATATCAAGCTTGGTAATACTGTGGATATTATTTTGATTTAGTGGGTAGAACGAGAGTAAAATTGATTACTTATGGATTTGTTTTTGAAAATAAATAAAGTTGAGAGATTCTTTTGAATCATTAGAATAAATTGGAATTGTGGCCCTGTTGGCAAGTAATTGCAAATTTAATTCCTTAAGTTAATCAGTGTGCTAATTACATAAGGCCTTATTTGAAGTCACTTGAAATGTTGATTGATTATCTATTTAAATTAATTGTCATGAGTTAAGTAAATAAAAGAATTGGAATTGATGTTTTGTGGGAGGCTGCCATAAATTGCTAATTATTAGTTAAATTGAGATAGGTTAATTGAATAGGTTGAAAAAGGATGTCTTGTTGACATTTAGTGTGCAACCCCTAACTTTTGTAAACCCTATTAAGTCCCTAAATTTTGAGTTATTATAATAAAGCCCTTAGTTCTCCATTTATTCTCAAATTTAACCCTAGAATCGAAGACGCATCATGAATGAACCCTTATAAACCCAAACCGGCTCCGATATCTTAGTAATCATTTTTACATGCTAATATTAATTATTTAACTATGAGGCCCCTGACCTTTGTAATTTTATTTTGACCCTTACTTTTGAACTATTTCAATAGAGACCCTCAATTCCTTATTTGTTTTCAAGTTTAGCTATAGAGTCGAAAAGCGCGCCAACTGAAAACTCACAAATCTTGATTGAATCCAAGAACTCAGGAACCATTTCAAAAATCCTAATAATAATTAAATTAATTTTCTAAATATATTTTTCACACAGAAACCCTAGGTTTCCAGTTCTCAATACAATTCGCCGTTTAATTCAAAACAAAGAAACTTTAACCGAATTAAATTTCCAAATTCTAAATAAATTATATACTTACACTAGTTAAATGTTCAAATTCATAATTTAAGACTTTGGCCCTCACATTTTTCTCGAACCACATTTGATCCCAAAATAGTACCATTACACACACACACACACACACACACACACATATACTTGTACCTTTCTTAAATAAATAATTTTGTACGCAAAATATCTTTTTATATATGTATATAATTATACACAAGAAAATCAACAAAAATCCCCCAAAATTTATTGCACATGGCCAACCACCCTTGGGAAGAGAAATTGATACATCTTTTTCAAACATAATCCATGAAATTATGGAAAAGTGTTCTAGTACACCCCAAAACATGGAACCATGCTTCCACCCTAAGTTCAATCATAACCAAGGCCTACCTAGATCATGATTAATTGTGTAATTAAAACCTCTAATCATTCACCTTTCCATTAAGTTCCAACTAAATCCAAAATATCCTATCCAATTTCAACCAATGGGCATTTTGGACCTTTTACACCAATTTTATTATAAAAACAACCCCTCCTTGAGAATTTTGCACACAAGAATATACACACAAACACTATTCAGCTAAGAGGGAGAGAAGGGAAGAGAGTGAACTTGGTGGAAGAAAGGAAAGAAAGAGAAGGTCATGCCAGTTAACCAATTAAGCCTCAAGTAAGCCACAACACAACTCTCTCTTTTATTTTCCTTTTTCAAATTCATGTTATTATAGGTTTAATATAATATTTTCAAATGTGTTGTAATGGTGCTCATCTGTTCAAAGTTGATGAATTGGGCTTTGATCCTTCTTCTATTCATATTTCCTCTTAATAGATGCAAAACTACCTTTTTATTCCCATATCTCACATTTTTTTTAAAGGAATACCACCACTATAAAAATTTGAGTCATTGATACATTATTTATTATGTTTTCATCACAAAACAAGTGAAAAATTTCTCTTAGTTGGCCTCTTTTCTCACCAATCTTCTTATTTTGAGTATTGCGCCGGAAAAAATCTATTTTACAGCCAACTTTTGAAAATTCTAGAAACCTGTATAAAACTCTTCTGGGCCTCAGTTTTATGTCAAAATCTTACTTAAGGAGTTATCTTTCAATGAAATTGGTTTCATTGAAAAAGAGTGAGCGGTTTGTATGAAAATCTGATTTTCGTAACGGTTGACGAATCTGGACAGCGCTAGAGTGTTTCTTAAATAAATAAAAATCTAACTAAGCTATTCCATTTCCGAAACATGCTCTGAAAACTAGATTAAAGTCTTTACGAACCATAGGAAGGCCGAGTTCAAGAAAATTCTGAAATAACCCTTTTGATTTTAATCTTCAAGTAATACTGAATCTGGAAATTCTATTTGGCATTGGTATTTTATGCTCTTGTGTTCATGAATATGCTTATTAATATATGATCATATCTTAGTATGATATTACATATGTCATGGGTGTATACCTTTTATTTTAGTCCTTCAATGATGCTCACATCTATGCAAATTATTCCTTTGTTACTTCTTTGTGCTAACCAACTTAAAACGTTAATCTCAACGGAAAATTTAATGTGGTGGCTAATGGGGTTTTGATCACATGTGTAAAAACCCCGACCTGTGATTAGTCCATAATTCATGATTAAGAATGCCTAATAAGTAATTAAGAGGAAATTCTGCGTTAATTACATGTGTATTGTGTTATTTGCACTTATATCTGTTTGATGTAGAAATATGTGTTTGTATTTCGCATTTGGTATGCGAATTGAAGGCCTTATTGGCATCCAATCACGAAACTGACTCCATTTATGTGTTATTTGAAATTTTTGAAAATATATGGTAGGTTTAATTAAAATCTGATTCGAAACCAAATAATTAGAATTATAATGCCAATTGTTTAGTTATTACTTAATCTAGCTCAACCAAGCCTATATATGGCTAATTTGAGTGCTAGACTTTCCCAATACACTCTCATTTCATCATCTTTGAGGCTAAACCGTGAGAGAGGGAGAGAGAAGGAAAAATATTGTAGTCAAGCTTGGAATTGTAGAGAATTGGACGATTCAACTTGGAAGCTCAAAGAATTAACAACTTAGGACATAATTGAACACCTAAGGTGAGAAATCAAGCCTTTAAGGTTGTAATTGAGTTGGTTAATGTATGAATTCAAGGGAATTAAGCTATGAGATGCATGAAATGAACTAAGGAAATAAGAAAGAAGAGTTAACCATGCATGCATGTGAATTTCATGGAGTTTTGAAGTTATTTTCAAAAGAATTTTCACTTGCATATGTTCATCTTGACTTTGTTTTGTGAATTCATTACATTTCTTGACATTTTATCTCAATTGATCATGTTTTGGAAGATATGAAATCATGGCAATTCTTGCATGTGTTTTAACTCAAGTTTCAAGCTTGATTTTGAACAACTGAATTACCTTTGGGCTTTGATTTTGTGAAATGATCTGTAATTCATAATGTATTATAAGTTTACAAGTGTTTTCTCAAGTTTTGGTCCCAAAGGATGTGTTTTGATACTTTGAAATCGAGTTTTGAAGCTGGGAGTGCAATCTAGAAATTCCAAAATTCGCATTCTCCGCTCGAGCGTTGGAGTCTACGCTCCAACGAAGAATGCGAGCTCCTAGTACTTTTGAAGAGTTTGGGGGCTTGAGCGGTAGAACCGGCGGTCGGGTGACCACCCTTATTTTTGATCCTCCGCTCGAGTGTAGGAAGTTACGCTCGAGAGTAAAATTCATGCTTCTAGAAGTTTTGTAGAGTTTTATAGACCGCTTGAGCGACCGAAGTTGTGCTCGAGCGGAGACCCTGGTTACTTAGTCTTTGGCTCGAGCAACTATTGAGCATCTATCGAGCGTAAAAATCATGCAACCAATACTTTTGTAGGCCTTGCAGACCGCTTGAGCGACTGAGGTTGCGCTCGAGTGGACTGTCTTGTTTTTCAAAAATTTGACTTAATGTTTCAAGTTATATTTTGGCATCCTTATTGCATCTTAGGCATTCCTAAGCCTTAATTAAGATATAACAATGAGGATAAGGATTAGAAACACACCAAGATAGAAAATAAATGAGGTATGTGTTTTTTGGGCACATGTTTCAATGTGCATTTGTTATGTGTTTGTGTAGGTCACGTACTATAGACTATCTGATCTGTCTGCTCTATCCATTCTGCTATCGGAGCTATCTATGAGTAACAATTCTATAAAGCTATATTTCATTCAGAATGATAAGATATGATTTGGTTTATGAAATGTTGTTTTACGAATAATGAATGAATGTCCAAATTTTTGAAAAGTATTTGTGGCATCCTTAGTTCACATGGCTCTTACTCGGGGGAAACAAGACAATGGCTTATGTTTACATGGCCCTCACCCGAGGGAAAAAATACCGTGGCTTATGATCATATGGCCCTTTCTTAGGGGAAACAATATCGTGGCCTATGTTCACATGGCCCTCGCTTGGGAGAAACAATACCATGGCTACTTGTGCACAAGATATGGACCTTTAGGGTTGTCAGTACCGACTATGCATGTGGGTCCAGGACCAATTTGATATGATAGCTAATGGATGTACCATATATAACTGCTCCTAACTTCTGATTAAGTATATGAGTCTGAATATGTTTATGATACGAACTCTGATTTTTGAAACTTTTGGACTTCATTCATAAAACCTTTACTCTGTTGTTATTCACTGGGTTCCAACTCATTCTATTGTTTATGTATGTAGGTGATCACGCGCTTGACTAGGCCTAAGCTGCGACCTGGAGATTTGATTGGTCAGCCAACCACAATGCCTCTCGAGGAGGTTCTCGTTTTGTAGTGGTCAAGTTTTGGTGAACCGTGTTATGGATCTTTTGTATTTCTTTTGTCAAGTTTGAACAAGTCTTTTGTTTGTCTGTATGTATAGATAGTGACTGGGTACGATGTCTTAATTATGTAAATTAAGTTTCAAATTTTTTGTCATATGCACGTCTACATAGCTCTATGGACATTGTTTGTTTGTATTTGCTTCTTTTAGCCCTTGTATTTTGGTTAATTTGTTCAAAGGCCTTTGGTAATCCTAGGATTACTGGCTGATTATGGCACTAAATCTATAGGAGCAGGTTTGGGTCGTCACAGAATGGTATCAGAGCACGAGTCATATCGCACACACGAGTCCATGAGCTATATGATGTCTTAGAAAAGAAGTAGGGACTTTACATTTGCATGTGTGAGTGTGTGATATCATGTGAACATATCTGAACCAATATACATTGACACTAAAATAAAATGAACTGAAATTGAATACGGTGAAAAGATTATTCCTGTGTTTATTTGTGCTTTGTTTACCTATAACAAATAGAAAATCTATGAAGTGATGGTACAGCCGAATCTTCCAAGGCTTGAATAAACTGCATGGAACAGATGTTAAAGGCTCTAACAGAATCAATGTTACAGCAACAGAGACAACAACCTTTGCCTCCTCCACCCCCCTCGATCCAAGTAAAGCCGGTCAATAACGGCATTATCAGTTTGACTCAAAAATTTAACTAGATGAAGCCACAAACTTTTCTGAGCGGTATTGAACCATTGAAAGCTGAAACGTGGATGTTAGAAACTGAGAAATTATTTAAGGTGTTTTCGTGCTCCGAAACTCAAAAAGTATTGTTGGCATACTTTATGGAAGAGGCTCACCGTTGGTGGATGCTTATCCTCAATGACAATGGGTCCATGACCTGGGATGAATTCAAAGAGATTTTCTACGAAAAGTACTTTCCCTAGTGCTTTAGTGATCGCAAGGTGTCTGAATTCCAAGAACTCAAGCAAGGCAATATGTCAGTGGCCAAGTATGAGGCCAAGTTCATTGAATTAGCGTGTTTTGCCCCACACATGGTAGACACAGATTATAAGAAAGCTCAAAAATTCAAAGTAGAGCTGGATCTAGACGTGTTTAATCGGGTCAGTGTCTTAAAACTACCCAAATATATAGATGTTCTTGATAGAGCTCTAATAGCTAAAGCCAACCTGGCTACAATGAAACAAACGAAGGCTCCAATAACTGAATGGAAAGGCAAAAGATCTGGGCACAAGTTTAGAAAGGGCCGTTCATTTGCTACGAACAAGAAGCAAAACACGAGATCTACTAGCCGCTCAAGTCAGAGCAGTGGATGTACACCTATTTGTTCTGTTATCGTGCATCGGGTGCTTACTTCCGGTGTGGAAAGATTGGCCACATGATGAAAGATTGCCCACTCATAGCTGAAAATGCCAATCGTCCTGCGGCAAGTTCGGCCGGATCTATTTCTGTACCAAGATTAAACGCGATAACCAATACTAGAAGAGAAACGTCGAGACAAGGTCGAGTGTTTGTACTTGTGCCTGGTGATGTCCAAAACACTGAATCTATGGTGTTAGGTATACTCCCTATTTGTGCTCAAAATGCATATGTACTGATAGATTCTGGTTCTACACATTCATTCATGTCGTATGCTTTTTCTCACAAATTGACTAGACTACTAGAACCTATGACTTATTTGTTATCTATATCTACACATTCTGGGGATTCTATGATGTGTGTTTATGTGTATCCTGTGTGTGACATTATGATTGGGGATGTGTTATTATACGTTGATTTGCTGTCATTGGACATTGTTCATTTTAATTGCATATTGGGTATGGATTGGTTGACTAAGTACCGCACAACTATTGATTGTGTGAATAAATCTGTTGTTTTCCGACCACCTGGCTTGTCTAAATTTGTGTTTGCTGGGAATGGGATAGTTCCACCTCCGTATATGATTTATGCTTTAAAAGTCATCAAATTGCTTAGAAAGAGATGTAGGGGTTATTTGTACAGTGTTTTAAATGTGACTTTTGATAACCCTAATGTGGAAGCTATTCCTGTAGTTAATGAATTTCCTGATGTGTTTCTAAATGAACTACCCAATGATTTGATTGATAGAGAAATTGAATTTACTATTGATGTAGTGCCTGGAACACAACCAATTTCCAAAACCCCATATAGAATATCAACCTATGAGTTAAAAGAACTGAAAGTCCAACTTCAAAAACTATTAATTAAACAAAAAGTTTATCCGATCCAGTACTTCACCTTGGGGTGCTTCAGTTTTGTTTGTCAAAAACAAAGATGGGTCTTTGAGGTTATTGCATTGACTACCGGGAATTGAACAAAGTAACTGTCAAGAATAAATATCCACTACCCCGAATAAATGATCTATTTGACCAACTTCAAGAAGCCTAAGTGTTTTCCAAAATTGATCTTAGATTCAGATACCACCAATTGAATGTTAAGGTAGAAGACATAGAGAAAACCACCTTCCGGACTAGATATGGGCACTATGAGTTTTTGGTAATTCCATTTGGAGTAACTAATGCACCTGTTGCTTTCATGAACTTAATGAATAAGGTGTTCAAACAATTTCTTGATGAGTTTGTTATGGTATTTATTGATGATATTTTGATTTATTCCAAAAGCAGGAAAGTTCATGAAAACCATTTAAAAACTGTGTTACAAATTCTGAAGGAAAAAAAATTGTATGCAAAACTCTCCAATGTTAAATTTTGGTTGGACAATGTGATGTTTCTAGGGCATGTGATCAATAAGGATGGTGTAGCAGTTGACCCACAGAAAGTTGAAGCTATTGTGAACTGACCAAGACCAACTACAATGACTGAAGTTTGTAGTTTTCTGGAACTTGATGGCTGTTATAGAAGATTTGCAAAAGATTTCTCCAAACTTGCCAGGCCATTCACACGGTTGACATAGAGAAATGTATCATTTGATTGGAATGATCAACAGGAGTTCGCCTTTCAAGAGTTAAAAACCAGGTTAGTAACTGCACCAATTTTAACTTTGCCCAATGGTATTAATGGGTTTCAAATTTACAGTGACGCTTTATACAAAGGTTTGGGGTGTGTACTAATGCAAAATGGTAAGGTGATTTCTTATGCTTCTCACCAACTCCGACCACATGTGAAGAATTACCCAACCTATGGCTTTGAACTCGTAGCTGTAGTTTTTTTCTTTAAAAATCTAGCGTCACTATCTGTATGGCACAACTTGTGAAGTGTATACAGATCATGAGAGTCTGAAATATTTCTTTACTTAGAAGGAACTGAACATGAGACAGAGAAGATGGCTCAAGTTGATAAAAGACTATGATTTGCAGATTTTGTACCATCCTAGAAAGGCAAATATAGTTGTAGATGCTTTGAGCCGAAAGTCTATTGGGAATTTTTCATGTTTGCTCACTGGCCAAAAAAGAATTGTTGTGTGATCTAGAAAAAATGAAATTGAAGTGGTTTTGCGTGAACAGAGCGGAGCTCTAACCGCCATTTCTGCACAATGGGCCATAGTTGAGGAAGTTAAAGAAAAGCAATTACAAGATGAATTTCTGAAGAAGATTGTCGATGAGATTAATTCAAAACCAAGGCTCAGATTTGTGTTCAAAGACAATGTCCTGATTTCAAAGAAGACTTTATGTACCAGATTGTTTAGAATTGAGAAAGCGCCTTATGACTGAAGCTCATAACTCCAAATTTGCTATGCATATGGGGAATACAAAGATATACCATGATTTGAAACAAAATTTCTGGTGGCCTGGAATACAGAAAATTATTGTTGATTTTGTAGCTAAGTGTTTGCACTGTCAACAAGTAAAAGCCGAACATCAACGACCCACTGGATTACTTTAGCCGCTTCCAATTCTAAAATGGAAATGGGATCATATTACGATGGATTTCATTGTCAGTTTTCTTCGTTCTTCAAGAGGTATGGACTCTATCGGGGTAATTGTTGATCGTTTGACTAAATCCGCACATTTCTTACCTGTCAAAACTTTTTATAATTGGAATAAATTAGCTAACATTTATGTGAATGAAATTGTGAGAATACACGATGTACCAGTATCCCCAAGTTCATTTCAAGCATCTAGCAGAGTTTGCAACATGCTTTGGGAACCGAACTGAGGTTGAGTAGTGCTTACCACCCGTAGACGAATGACCAATCAAAAAGAACGATACAGACCTTAGAAGATATGCTCAGAATGTGTGTTAGACTTCCAAGGAAATTGGGAAACCTACCTACCAGTAGCTGAATTTGTGTACAACAATATCTATCATTCTAGCATTGGGATCGCTCTTTATGAAGCTTTGTACATGAGGAAACGTCGATCTCCAGTTTGTTGGGCCAAAGTAGGTGATAGACCTTTGTTTGGATTAGAATTTGTGCAAGAAAAAACTAAGAAAGTGAAGTTGATACAACAATGTTTGAAAACTGCACAAAGTTGTCAAAAAATTTATGTGGATGTTCGGAGGAGAGACAGAGAATATAAATTCAGTGATCACATGTTCATCAAAGTGACTCCAATGAAAGGGCAAACTCGATTTGGGGTTAAAGGCAAATTGGCACCGCAATATATTGGGCCATATGAAATTATTGAGAAAATTAATCCGGTAACGTGTCAAGTGGCCCTACCTCCGGTCATGGAGCAAATGCATAATGTTTTCCATATTTCAATGTTTCGGGATTATTTGAAGGATCCATTATATGCGATTGAACCGACGCACGTACTACTGAAAGGTAATTATACCTACGATGAACAACTAATCCAAATTGTTAATCGAAGAATCAAAAGATTGAGGAACAAGGAAATTCTGTTAGTGAAAGTTGATTGGCAGAATCATGGAGGAACCTATTAGAGTTAAGCCTAATTATTTAATCCTAACCATATTTGATTAGGCTAACTTAATCACATCCTATATAAGACCCAAATTAAGCTTATGAGCTCATTTTATATACACATTTAGCTAAGAATTGAGAGAGGAGAGAGGAGAGTTCAACATTTAGAGAGAGAAAGAGGAGAATTGTAGAGAATTAGTGGAAGATTCAAAGATTGGAGCCATAGTACACTTGAATTCAACACTAGGTATGGCCTTCATCACTAATTCATGTAGTTATGGCATATAATAGTTGAATTCCTCTCATTTTGAACTTATTGGCATGTTATTGAAGAAAAGAAGCTATGAATATCATCAAAATGGAAGCACGGAGTTGAATTGCTTACATGCATGCATGCATATTTTGAGTTAAGCTCCATGAAATTCATACATGCATGGCACAATTATACCTCATTTTGGAGAATCCTTCATGAAAACAGGGTCTTCGCCTGAGCACAACTTCCTACGCTCAAGCGGGGGTTCACAAACAAAGGTGGTCACTCGAGCGTAACTTCTGTCAATCGAGCGGTCTATAAAAGTATTGGATACATGAAATTCCTACTCGATGGTCGCTCGAGCGAAAGACTGAGAAAAAGGGTCCTCGCTGGAGCGCCACTTTGGTCGCTCGAGCAGACTGTAAAAATTTAGAAACTTCTGGGAGGACAGCACAAATTCTAGAATTTCCAGAACTGCGTTTACGCGCCATAGACTATCCGATCTGTCTACTCTGTCCATTCTGCTATCGGAGCTATCTGCGAGTAATAACTCTGTAAAGCTATATTTTATGATAAGTACGTTCAGAATAATAAGATATGATTTGGTTTTTGAAATGCTATTTTATGAATAATGAATGAATGTCTAATTTTCTGAAAAGTATTTGTGGCATCCTTAGTTCACATGGCCCTCGCCCGGGGGAAATAATACCGTGGCTTATATTTATATAGCCCTTGCCCGGGGGAAACCATACCGTGGCTTATGATCATATGGCCCTTGCCCGGAGGACACAATGTTGTGGTCTATGTTCACATGGCCCTCGCATGAGGGAAACAATACCATGGCTACTTGTGCACAAGATATGGACCTTTAAGGTCGTCGGTATTGACTATGCATGTGGGTCCCAGGACCACTTTGATATGGTAGCTAATAGATGTACCACATATAACTGCTCCTGACTTCCGATTAAGTGTATGAATCTGAATTTGTTTATGATATGAACTCTGATTTCTGAAACTGTTTGAAGATCAAGCGCGTGACCAGGCCCAAGCTGCAACCTGGAGATTTGTTTGGTCAGCCAACTACAATGCCTCCCAAGGAGGTTCCCGTTTTGTAGTGGTCATTGTTTGGTGAATCATGTTATGGATCTTTTTTATTTCTTTTGTCAAGTTTGAACAAGCCTTTTGTTTGTCTGTATGTATAGATGGTGACGTGGGTATGATGTCTTAATTATGTAAATTAAGTTTCAAATTTTTTGTCACATGTTTGTCTACATAGCTCCATGAACATTATTTGTTTGTATTTGCTTCCACTAGCCTCTGTATTTTGTTTAATTTGTTCAGAGGCCTTTGGTAATCCCAAGATTACTGGCCAATTACGGCACTAAACTTATAAGGGTGGGTTTGGGTCGTGAAAATATGAGTATTTTTATGAGATAAAGTTATGTTCAAACTAAATTGATCAGCGGGATGTGTTCCCCTTAAAAGTAAAGTCTTGCGCAAGTGTTTGTTTCAGAACCCTAGAACGGAGCGGTTGTATTCGGACCCTAGGTATTTTGGTGTAAGGATGGATTTGGGAAAGGCCCATTATTACCATCTCTTTAGAGGCCCTGCGGTTGGCGTTACGCGGTAGATAACCGTTAGTAGGCATCCGAGGTAAATTCTGCAACAAAGTAGCAAAAGAAGGGGCATACCAAATATTCCGCGTCCGATTCATGTGATTTAGAGGACGAAGTCTCTTTGGGGGATTTCTAGTTTACTAACAACCAACCTTGTAACCTTTGTTATTTTCTTGAATATCATCTTTTTTTCTCTATTGTTTTGATTGCCATTGTGTATTGAATTGGGAAAAATGGACGGGGTATGTGTGTGTTTACTGGGCATTCAAAGCTCATAGCATTGCATGCCAGGTATCAAACAAACATACGAGGCTGACAGAGAATCAGAGACATTTGAAGACTTATGTTTGCCTTAGAAAAAATTAGAAGCCATTTTGCTTATGAGTCTATTCATGCTTTTTGGAATGTAATAGTAATGGAACTCGTTTTGAAATTTAAGTTTTGAAACACTGTGATTATTATTTGCTTATATATATCTTTGTAATCCTATGACTATCTCCGCGTTACTTACGAGACTATGTGTTAATACCTCTTAAGATCTATAAAAAAGATAGCTTACTATCTAAGATGGTTGGACTTAGAAAGGAAGCTATATTGACTCCTCCGACCTTCCTGGGATCTTACCTAACTATTGACCAAAGGACTCTTTAGTGACGTTACCCTAACCCTTAGAGTAGAAATTGGGGCGTCACATTTTGAGCATGTTTATTTATTTATGTTAACTACTTGGGGGTTAATTAAATAAATTTAATTTAAAGGATTAATTCATAAAATTATAAGATTTTGGCATGTTATGATTTTATGTATATGTATGGTATCACTGTACCCGCATGTCTTTTATTGTGACAATATGAGATTGCTTGGTGAGTTAGTGGTTTGCTCACTCTCTGTCTGTATATGTGTACAGGGAATATTTTTCGAACTTAAGGATCAAGTTTTGCCTTTTCATAGTTATAAGATGATGATGAGCCGTAGTGTTTTTAATTGTTTCTTAGGTTGAGTGTCGTTCTTATAAATGGTAACACCCTCTCATTTATTATAAGTCTTTGGGCATTTTGTATGTAAATAATATATTATATTCAATGTAATACACAAAGAGTGGGATCATAGTTTCTATCAATGATTTTTTTTATTGACTTTTGAAAAGTAAAGAAAATGATTTTTGATAATTTTTTGAATGACAATGAGATTTCTGTTAAAAACCTCACACTTATATTAATTAATTTTTGCCTAATTAATCTTTGAAAAATCGAGGTGTGACAAACAAACTATTTTATTTTATTAATGTATTAGTGAAATTGTTCATACTTAAATGCATTTCATTTTTTGAGAAACAACACTAACTATTAAATTTATTTAATCATAAGTCTCAATGATGTTATATAGAGATTTTTCAATTACACTTTCTATCCTTAAACTGTCGTCAAATTGTCTGAGTCTACTCAGTTCTTAAAGTATATATAAATCAAAGTTTATTTAATCCATAAACTATCGATTGAATCTATTAAGCACTTAAAATATATAATTTAAACTTATTTACTTCTTCAAAAGATTACAAAAATAAAATATATATATCTATAAGTATTATAAATTAGTAAATCCTACCTAGTTAAGATTTTATTATAGAAAATCTTAATTATTTTTCTTTAAAAAGTATTTTATTTTGTTGTGTGTTTAAATTAGTATTAGAGTCTAGTTTATCGGTCTTACCAATAAAATTATTACTTAATAAATAACATTTTGTTACAAATAATAATAGAACAAAATAATACATTAATTGAATTATAAAAAGAACTTGGAGAAAAATTTAAAAATAATCAATTATAAATTATCAACGAAATCTAACATATAATACTTGATAAAAAAAAGCATGTAACCATTATATAAGATAAGTAAGAAAATGCTATAGATAATTATTCTTATAAAGGAAATTCACCATAGGAAGTGATATCCCACTTTTCAAATAGAGAATAAAAATTTAAAAAATTTTGAAATAAAATTTTAACTAGATAGGGTGTTTTATTAATTTATAATACTTATGGACTTATATTTTAATTTTATAATCATTTCAAGGACTAGATATGTTTGAATTAAATATTTTAGAGACTTAATAGATTGAATAGATAGTTTAGGGCATAAATAGATTTTTAGTTATATACTTTAGTGACTAGATTCAATCAATTGTTAATAGACTAAATAGATAACTTGGCAATAGTTTAGGGGTATAAAGTGTAATAAACCCTTTTTCAAAAACTAATATGTTTCATTATGGGTTGGGTTTTTCTCAAGTTTAAATATAAACTTGAGAGAACTTCAGAGGCTCGTGGAGTCCACCACAGGCCTTGTTTTGATGATCTAAACCATTCATTTTGTAGAGCTCTCCTCGTGTATATCATCTACGTAAAAGACTATTTCAATATGATATAAGTTTTTCATTCCATCATGTTTGTCTCTAAAAAAAATAAATGGTCTATTTTAAAAAATATATTTGTCGTCTAATTTCAGAGACAAATGCAAAAAATTTGTACCAATTTCTAGACATTTTTATACTCAAAATTTCAAGATGGTTTCGTCTAGAAAGTTATTAAGAATGATGTTTAGAACATTCAAAATTTTTTGTATCAATTCTTAGTCTTGAACGAATTTATATGAGATGTTAATTAAATCTGAATTTTTGGACAGATTTTGCTCTATCTTTGAAAAATCACTAAATATTCTATAATAAACCAAATCTAGTATTTTCTGCGTGAAAAATTAAATTTGAGAAGTTTAATTTCATTTCCAATTTTTAGATTATGGTTTTGACTTGTAGATTTTAGTGAGAAATTATTTTAAGAAAGTGTGTCAAATTTGTGTTACATGTCTTCTTGTAATTTTTTAGAATTTTTTAGAATTTATTTTCTGGACATTCTTTTTGTAAAATGACAATAACATGTTTATTGAATATTTTTGAAAATATTATAAATTTTATAATTGTCTAAATAATTTATTTATAATTTTGTTTATGTAATCTTAATTCTGAAATTCTGGTAAGAAAAATGAAAAGAACCAACATTGCAACTTCAATTATTTATGAAAATTAAAGATAAGTGTTGTGCTAGTATATTAACCTTTATTCTGTAGCACAATCGTTCATGCTTGTGTGATGTTATTATTCAAATTATTATATTATATAATCATTTATATTATTATGTCACATTATTACTTAAATTAAATGTTTTAAAGAATAAGTATATTTGATTAATTGTTTCAGAAAATATATGTTATAATATTCCTCCTTTATAAATCGTAATAAAATGGTATAACATCAATAGTGACCCAAGTTTGTAATCAATAGTGACAATCATGGAAATTAATTAAAATGACCAACGAATTGTACGAAATTAGAGGCTGCTAGATAATACCAGTTGTATTAAAACAAACCTTAATTTTTTAGAATCCTTAAGAAAACATTGTTGTGAAACTCTAAGATGGCATGAGTTGTATTTCAACCATTAACAGTGTTTGTTTTGGAATAAAGGTGAAAGTAAGGGTGGCACAATAAGGAAAATATCCCTGGTAGACTGTTCCCTTGGGGCAGACCACAGATGTCACAACTTGGATATGTAATCTTGGTCATGGGCATCTCTGATAGTTACAATTGATAATGATTATATAATTTTACCAATTGGGGTTTTCAAATCATTTGTGGCCATGGTTTAGCAGTTGATAACTTTCCATGGTGCGATTTGGAGTCACATAAGAAAATAAATCAAATTTTAATAAATTTGTGTGTAATTTATGCTTGTATTTATACTGTTATGTTGTGAATATCATGCTTATAATCTTGTTATTTTTCCTTAAAAAGAAAGGTTGATTTGTTGTGTTTTCTTTCTAGATTTTGTATCTCATAGTGTTTTATGCTAGGTTTGGATGAGGAAGGAATGAAACCTGAAAACAGGATTGGTGATAATGTAGAACCTTGGTTAACTTGAAACCATGACTAAAGCTGAATAAAATTTTATTATCTAATGTAGTAGCCATAAGCACCCTATTTTGACTGATCCTAAGATTTCTGGCGCTTGTAAGCCTTCTGATGATGAAATGGTAATTACATCATGTTTAGAATGTTTGAGATTGCTTGGAGTTGCTTTTTTAGCCAAAAATGAGCTTTTACAAAAAATGGCAATTTTACCTCTAAACCCGTTTTAAGCTAAAAATAAACTTTTTAATGCCAAGAGAAAGAGGGAAGCTTGATTATATTTTAATTAATGACATTTTTCAAAATTTGTAGTCGGATTTATCAAAATATTGATCAAGAGGTAATTCGGGCCTACTTGGGCCACAAGCAAGTCAAGGGCATTGGACCCCGCACTTGTGCATGCATGGGTATTTTAATTCCATGACCTTCCCCTTTTGTACCTTAACTCCTTAATTGATAATCTCAAATTATGACGAATCACCCCCTTAGCTAAGCTTTCATTGTTAATTTGTTTTTCTGAATTCCCCATAAAATTAAGTGCAGACACACTTTCAATGTGGAATAAAGCAAGTTCGCACAATATGAGTGGAAATGTCTCTTGTACTCAAAAAAGGCAAGGTATCCATAGTAGCTATTAAGGACTTTATGCTTTTGTTTGGTTTTATAATTGGATAATTTTAAGTTCTTATTTAATGTTGTTTGAACCTAGGGTTATGTATTAGATTTGAAATTTTCAACTAAGATGTTAAAATTTAATTTAGCAAGTCATTTTGTATATTTAAATTTATTTGGTGTTCCAAAATTTTGAGGTGTTATAACTTGGTATTAGAGCTCAAATTTGAAACCTTTAGGCCTTAGGTAGCAATGGAAACTTATTCTGTTATGTTTAAGACAACCATATCTTAGCTTATACTTTTTTTATATCATAATTATGTTAGAAACTTTCTGTTTGTTTGTTGTTTGTTTGTTTGTTTTTTACTCACCCAAAAAAAAAAAAAAAGAACCTTTATGTTTGTAGGATGTCAGATTATACCGATCCCGGTTGTCCCTTTACTGTTCTGTTGTATTCCGGACTCGATTTCGTGATGTTGGTGGTGGTATACCTTGTTGTCATCCATTAATTCCACTTGATTGAGTTTTAGGATGTATTGGGCAGAGTTGTTACAGGTTGGTTAGGCTTTGGTTTCAATTCTTTGTTGCTCAGTTTTTAGGAGGTCCGCTCGAGCGGGTCTTCTTGCGCTCGAGCGGAGATTACACGCTCCCAGTTTTTGGTGTCCCTGCAAAACTTCTGCAGGTGTGATTTTTCCGCTCGAGCGGGTTTCTTTACACTCGAGCGGTGGCGCTCGAGCTGGTACTTTGGCGCTCGAGCGGGTAGTACCTTTGGGTGTAAGTTCTGGGAGGGAGAAATCTATGCTCGAGCGGACTGGTTTTCGCGTTCAAGCGGATGTACTTTATTCTTGTGTCTTGGCGCTCGAGCGGGCCTTATTGCGCTCGAGCGGACCTAGTTTTTTGTTCTTGACGCTCGAGCTTTGTGTTCTCCGCTCGAGCGGGAATGTCGTATATCAGTTGGCAGCTGGGCATTTTAAAATCACTTTTTACATTCTCTCTCTCTCTCTTACTTTCTAAAAAGACATTTTGAGAGTTCCTCTCTCTGGAAACTCCCTTCTCTCTGGGGTTTGATCTAGTCAGAGTGTTTCCTTTTCCTTCGGCCTTTGTAAAAGTTGGGTTGATCGTCGAGGGCTACACTTTGATCCGAGAATATTGAGTTTTGGAGCACGTTGAGTTTCTTCATCTTCTTTCCTTAAGCTCCGAATTTGAGGTAGGGATTCCTACTCACTCTTATGGTCTTTGACTTAGATTTTTGGTTGTTTTGATAAAGTGTTGAAATTGGGTAATTTTGGGACTTAGGGTTTCAAAATGTTGAAAGAGAGTTTTCTATTTTGATTTCAAGAATGTGTATTTTGAGTTTCAAAATAATGATATTGTTGTTGGTTGTTGAAACATAGACCATTGGGTCAATATTGGGAAATGGGGTAGAAAACCCTAATTGGTTGTATAAATTAATTGGTATGATTAATTTGAGAAAATGGTGGTTATATGGAATTGAGTTGGAAATAATGAAATTGGCTCATTATATGGTTGAATAGTGGAGTTAGATTTATTAATCGCTCACTTTTGAAAACATTGATATTTTATCTGTTGGAGCTTTTACTATCTGTTTAGAAATAATTGCTCGGGCTACCGGTGAAGGGTAGTTTTGATTGTTGCAGACAATGCATGATGATTAGGCAGACTAAAACTAATCAATTGGATATGTCATAGAGTATGACGGTTGATAGAATACATTAATGTTATGTATTGATTGATTGGGTATATGACCTTTGTGTATATACGTTGTGTGTGTGGGAGGAGATAGGGGATGTACTCCACGGTTTAGGGGAAGATAGGAGATGGACCTCTAAACCGGATGTTGTTTGGGAGGAGATAGGGGATGTACTCCACTGATACAGCTCATATGCTTGTCAGATAATGTGTTGATATAGCTCATATGCTTGTCCTTGGAAGTGTTGATACAGTTCATATGCTTATCTTTGGAAGTGCTAATATAGCTAAAATGTATATCTGTTGAAATGTGGATACAGCTTGTATGCTTATCTGTTGAGATGTTGATACAACTAGTATGTTTATCTATTGTAAAAATGGGAAATGTTTAATATGAGTCACTATCTCATATAAGTGGTTGGCCAGGTTCTGAGCCATTGATGTAAATTGTGAAATTGATAAAAAATGGAAATTGAAATGAAACATAAATATGGTGGTCATGAAAATGGAAATGGGTTATGAATTGGTTTATGAAAATTGAACATTTATCAATTGCTAATGTCTTAGTCATTGCTGATACTGTGTTTAGCATATCTCTACTAGGCGTTGGCTCACCCTTTATAGGACATTATTTTCAGGTACAGGTAGTATGCCACCTCCAAGGACATAGCTTGGACGATGATGAGAGTTGAAGACTCCTTTTATTTATTTTGTTTGTATTACATGTATATCAAGCCAAGGGCTTATTTTGTATAGAGTTAGTACTCTTCTTTTGTGTAACCAAGTGTTGACTTGGAAAGCTGTAAGCCCATAGGGCATTTGCTTTTGTTGTTAACATGTAATACAGTGTAAGAGTTACTTTGATGAATAGAAATGGTTGATTTCTTTTATATCAATGCATGCTTAAAGTAATGGGTTTTACGTATTTTTTTGAGGGCGTTACAACTTGGTATCAGAGCGTACCGGGTTCGAATACTTTGGGTACGTGGGAAGTGATTATGATCACAATGGGTTTGTCTCGCTTGATAGAGACTTAGATGTAGTGCCATATGTTATGTGCTTAATTGATAACATGCTTATGTGACTGTGTGGGTATGAAATGTAGTTTCTAGGATGTTGATTGGATCCTTGGGTTTCTGGGAGTCTTGTTGGAAAAGCACTTGATCAATGCTGTTTCTAACCGGAACTCTAGTAACGCCTCGGGACTATCATTATCCGAAAATGAAATTCGTAAGTGCTTATGTGTTTATGTGCTTACGTGGAGTGAATTACAGTTGTCCATGTATTAGGACGCGAGTGTTTAGTTTTGGCACATTTATGAATGTCCTAACCTTCTTCGTTACCTTTATTAGGATGTCAGGACGAGGACGTGGTAGACGAGGCAGACGTGGTAGGTAGGAGATGCCTTTACTGGATGATATTCCGGCACAGCAGGAGGGGGTTGGCCAGGCCAATGTGGCCGAGCCAGCAGGTCAGGAGGCTATGGGTGCTTTAGCCCGAGGGATAGCCGATGCTTTGAGGGAGTCTGTGGGTATTTTCCGAGCTGAGAATCTAGTTCAGGCCCAGGTTGTTGAGGCAGGGCCTTCGTTCTTGAAGAGGGAATTCTTCCGGTCCAATCCGGACGAGTTTGTTGGGGATCCAAAGGAGCCACTTAAGGCTGACGAGTGGTTGGAACAGATGGAGAAGACATTCGAGATGCTTGGCATCGAGGACGGGGCTTTAAAGGTGACCTTGGCATCCTTCCAGCTGAAGGGAGATGCGGGTCAATGGTGGAAGTACGAGAAGGGCAGTGTTGGTGGTGCATGTGAGGCGTTTGTGAATGCTCTCCAGGAGAAGTTTTTATCTTCAGCTGCTAGGAAGAAGCTGAGAGAGCAGTTTTGCCAGCTTAGATAGCAGGGCTTGTCAGTGGCCGAGTTTGAGGCTACTTTTACTAGTCTGTCCAGGTTTGCACCTGAACTGGTGGCGTTCGAGGAACGCCGTTGTTTTGAGTTTGAGCGGAAGTTGAGGCGTGGACTCAAGTTGAGGGTTGGAGGGTCCTTTATCCGAGAGTACAGACGTTTGGTTGATACTGCTGCTCATGTGGAGACTACGATGCAGGAGGAAGACGAGGGGCAGAGAGGCTCCAAGAGGAGCCAAGATGGTCAGGGTGACGGCAGGAGACAGAGGGGTTCTAATCCTCAGCAGTCTCAGGGTGGTGTGGCTAGATCGACCTTTCCAAAGCTAAGTAAGCCTTCTCTAGAGGAGTGTAGCGGATCTCAAAATCCAACATCTTCTTGCTTAGAGAGTAAATGGTCATTTCCACTTTAGCTTCTGATTCTTGTGCTAACATGCATCCCATGCTTAACTCTGTCACTGACTGATACATGATTAGTGGCTTTTTCAGTTTTGGTGGCGACAATACAGGTGGATTCTGAAGGTACTACTTGACTTGCTCAAAGGCGAACTGACATCAATTGTCCCTGTGGGAGTCAGAAAAAAAAATATTAGCTTATTGGGGCTAACCTAAACAAGGCCTACACTGGGCCCAGCCTAAACAAATATCACACCCCCTATCTATATAAAGGGGGGAGGGGGCATCCCAAGTGGAGGTATGTTCAACTCTTTGGCAAACAACACACAAACACCCTTCATTTTTTTCATCTTCCTTATCTGATTCTGGGGCTAACTTTACCATCGGAGTGTCTCTGGCTGGCAACCACAGTTGGGTGGCGCCGATCATGCTCATCTTTGCTGATATACAGGGACAAAGTTCATCTCTTCGTTGGATCTCTACAATCCATGCGAGAGAATATTTCATAGTCTCATAATTGGCGCCGTCTGTGGGAGACGTCTACAAGAATTCGACGAAGGAGATGACAAACACCACACTTAAGATGCTTAGATCATCATATCCTATCCTTTTCCTCTTTGTTTAAATTTATTTTGGAAATTCAATCTTGCTGTCTATATGTATATACATACACACACACACACACACATATATATATATATATGTATATATATGTATACATTTATGCTCATAGATTTGGTCCAAACATTTGTTTAATATCTATCTCGACATTCTCTCTAGATGAGTAGATGACACATATTAGTTGGATTTACTTTTGCATTTTCATTTTCTCTCTCTAAAATGGGTTTTACACTTTTCTTGGTGAAAGCATCTTTTCGGCATTACTAACGGGTTTCTCGGCCAAATTCATATATGGTCTATCCATTTATTTATTTATTCTTTGTTTCTCAAACTTATCTTGGAGTTGGTTCTTAATATGTACGCATGTGTACCTATGCTAAACAAGATGGTCCTCACTTTTTCTCTCTCTAGATGAAATTGACATAAATAAGGCCATGAATTATTATAACAAGTAAGTTAACATGTTTTACTTCATAATTTGTGAGAGTATGAGGCAATCTATACTATGACTTTATTCATAATTTTACTTCATAAATGTTGTTGATGCCCAAAAAAAAATAAAAATAATGAAGTAAAACTTCGGCAATCTTTCAGCTAATTTGGTTGCCTAGTAATTTCTTTATTTCTCTTTGGTTTAATTTACTTTTAAGTAGTTTACTTCTTGAGATTATGCGAACACAATCGGCCTCATACATAGAAAGTTCGGCCTGTCATAGAGACCGACACCGCAAAGCTTGGCACTACTCCTTAGTATAGCACCAGGACCTCGACTTCATATCTTAGTGGTTTAGTTCGACATCAAAATTAATCATCTTGCCAAGCCAAGCTATTCGGCAAACTACAGCTGAAGTCAATAACAAGGAACCTCTATTCTTCTCTCTTTATAACTATTGTCTTACTGTATGATTTCTATATACACATATGCTTACAACCTTCAATTTAATTAAAATGTTATGCCTTGCTAGAAGATGTTTACCGAACTATCAATAAAGCCCTTCTCGAACTGGCAAACTAGGCATGAAGCCTTGGCTGCGTCCACGATAGGACTAGTGTAATCTGTCGATGGTTCATCCCCGATCATAGAGATAGTAACACTATCTCCCAAGTTAAGAGACTCAGCCCCCGCGTTAGAATCGGCCAGGAGGTCAGTCAATGCTATCCTCAATAGTTGCTCTTCATCACTATCTGAGCTTACACCTTTGTTTTGCCTTGTACAGATGCTTGGGTCAATCCTCTCCTCCTCATTGTCTGATAACTACTGATTCAAAAAGATCTCAAACCCAGGGTATCTTTTCTTTGTTTCCCATTCAACCCACAGCTCTAGGAATCCACAGAAAGGGAAGTCTTCTTTTTCATAGACAAAGTGTCCATTTAGGGTTTCCCTGATCGACTTGTGGACCAGTTCACAAATTGCCTCCTGGCTCTCTTTGCGTTAACTCTCTCCTTCAATTTGTCCTCATTCCTCTTCCAATCCTTTACAATTGGCTCATACCCTAACCCAAAAGCATGAGGGTTATGGCTTACTTGTTTGGCAACAGTGTCCTTGCTTATTCATCATATATATAGATTGGGCGCTCACATAGCCACCTCCATCCTCTGCCATGATAGTCTGCACTAATCAGGCCTCTGCCAAGGTGAACCCGAAGAGGAACACATCGTTTTCTCTATGCAGTATTTCCAACAAAGGTGTGGTGGTTCCCAAGGGAGGGTGGATTGAAGAATTGCCATAAATAGTTGCAATCCCCCTTTGAATGGATACTTCACCAGCTGATGCACCGTTGAAGAAACCGCCATCATTTGGTGCAGCCAAGGTCTACCCAAAAGTAGATTGAAGGTTGTTGGCATATCCATCACATGGAATTCAACCTCTTGTTCGGATGGACCAATCAATATCTGGCTCTTAAATGTTCCCATGACATTGCAGCTGGTATTGTTGTAAGCTTAGACAGCTTGCGTCGTAGGCATGAATTCAGCTGGCTTCAAGACTATGGCATAAGCGGTCCTCATTGGGCATACATTCATTGACAAGCTGGTGTCCACTGGCATTACCGAGATCCACTTCTTTCGGCTTTCCATGGTTACATACAGAGGTTTGTTGTGGTTGGCCCCCTCGGGCAGTAGCCCTTCGTCTGTGAAAGACAACAATGGAGTAATATCTCCAGATATGACCAAAGACACTAGTTCGTCGGGTGTGATGTCTATAGGCAACTTGGTCCTTTTTAGCGCCTCTAGCAATGCTTGCCTGTGTTCCCAGGAAGCCACCAGCAGCCCCCAAATTGAAATGTCTGCCTGGATTTTCTTTAATTGCCTCAACACCAAGTCTTCTTCTACATCCTTCTCTTTCAACTTCTCGGCCTCTTTTCCAGAGGGTTCTCCATGGTCTAGGGATGGGGTTTTGAAATAGCAATCAATTCTTGTCATGTGGTTGATCTCTTCCATGTACCATGTATTGTCAGAGGTATCGGTCTCCCATCTTTCAATGGTGTAAGTAAGGCTTAGATCACAGTCCTTCCACCATTCTCCTGTGGTCATTGCTGAGCCAATGTCTGGCTCTACCCGGATCATGGTCGCATCACGTCTTCCGTCGGCATGCTGCTTTTCCTTTGCGGCTGACTTAAATTTTGCCTCTCAATACTGTTTTAGTTTCCTTGGCATCTTCTCTTTGTTATTGGATTCCCATTTAGACTTTTCTTTGATTTTGACGTTGTACGAGAGGGTTCAAGAATGTCGTCGGAAAATTCGAAGATCTTTGAAGAAAAATTTGAATTCTCTAGAAAATAATAAGAGGCTTAGATTCTTCAATAGTCACAACTAAGAACACAAAATCAAAGAGATGATGGAGATAACAGATTCGGTGAAGAAGAATGCAAAGTAGTTAGAGAGAGAATAATGGCAAAGCTCTCCCATAGATCTCCCATTTTCACTCTCAAGGTTGATAATGGAGAAGGGAAATTAGTTCTTTCCCAAGAGTTGTCTCTCCAAAATCCATCCCTTGTAAAGCTATGGGTGGGTGCTATTTATAGGCACCTCATGATGTAGGATGGAGCCCATGTGCAAGGCACATAAGGAATATTCTCTCTAACCACCTTGTCTGAGGAGGTGACCTCTCTGAGGATGAGGAAAATCCTCAAAGAGGAGATTAACCTCTCGGTAAATCCTTCTTCTTAGCCACACCTAACCAATGATCCCCAATCATCCCAAAGGGTCAGGGGTAGTCCCAGAGGATGCCCTGCCGCAAAAGGAAACGCCTTGCCGCAAATATTGTCGAGTCTCAGGGACCCCCTAGATCGTGCCACCTTGACCCGGGTATAGGCTAGTTTAACAGAAGTGTGATTTTATTTCCACTCATCGTCCTCGGGATTGGGTCCTTTGTTCAGACTCCATTACGCCCATGGTTCTGGTACGTAGATCCCGGAAAGCTCCGAGTCTGCAAGTGTTCTAGGTCTCATTAACGGAGCGACTTCTAGATTTTATTCGAATTCGTTCGAAGCCAAGCGCTTCGAATCTCTAGGTTCGTGGATCCAAACCTTTTCGAGTTCGAGCTCAAATAGGTCTCTAGGTTCGCGGTTCCGAACCCTTTTAAGACTAAGCCAATACCTCAGAGAATGGATCTCCTCCGAGGGTTTCATCTCTTCTGAAAGTAATGGTTAACCTTCTGGAACGCCTGTATGATCTGGGACTCCTCAGATAGGCTTGTTGGACTCTCTTTAGAGATATCTACTTGATGAGTCTTTCTCGGCCCAATTTGTTGGCTTTCTCATGGGCTCGTTCAATGGATTTCACTTGGGCTCATTTGGCAATAATTTCTCTGGACCTATTAATTTTGGGCATTTCGATTGGGCCCCGACTAGGCCCAATTAATTAGTGGGCTTAAGTTAACCCTTTTTACATTTGCCCCTTGCATATATGGGAAATTTTAAATTTTCCGGACTTACATATTGTTACTGCTTCGGTTATGCTTCGTTTCATTCCCTCGGGCACGTTTTGTCTTGGCCTATGGAAAAAATTGATGACTCATCATAATTTATGGGTAAAGTTGACAACTAATAAAGATAAGAATTTTTTTTTTTGGCCAACATATTTTTGTACCCGTTTTTTTTTTTTTTTTTTAACATTTGAAGAATTTTTTTTTTCACTCCAACATCTGAAGAATATATATATATATTTTTTGGCCATCATCATCATTTTTTTTATTCTTAAAAAGATAAAGTCACATTTTTTGGGGGTCAAACTTGACTTTGTTGGGCCTGCGCCACCTCTCTTCATTATTTTGATTCAAACCTTTTCAAAGCCTTGCCGCTTAAATCCTCCTTCATGTGATAATGCTAAATCATTTAATTAATGTTTGAAAGAAAGCTTTTTTCTCCTCCAATCAAAAGAAACCAACAACCTGAGGACCTATTCCATATATCTATATATATAGCCCTAGCCTTAGCATATTTGAGGACCATCAAAACACTTTTACCTTTTCTTTTATTATTATTTTTTTAATCTTTTTGCCCACAGCTATTTCGGGCCTCCTTCTCTTTCTGAAACCAAGACCAACCCAGCTCACATGTTCTTCAACGAAGACCCATCTCTCTTCTTCTTTAACGAAGCTCCACAGCTGCCGAACCAAAGGCCACACAAGCCATTGCCGTCAGCCTTTGTGAGAGTCACTGTTGACACCGACCACGCTGCTCTCTCTACACGTCGCTAGTTGGTCTAGACGGAAATTCCTCTGACTAATTTGGCTCTCGAAATATCAGTGCTTACGCTGTTGCCAATCTGTCTTGGCTACCTCCGGCGTTGGCTCAACCGATCTCGGTTTTCATTGCTTCAAGCTGTGACTAAGTTTTTGTTTCTTACATCCAATCTATGAGAAAACTCAAATCCCTCTCCCTCTTGATTTCTCTGATTTCAAACATACTCTTCTCCATGTGATTTTTGATCTATGAGCAAAATTTTTGTGAAATCCATTTTTGAATTTATTATTTGTATAAACTCTGATTTATAAATTTTTGGATAATGTAACCCATAAATTTCTGCTGTTGCACACCTTGATGAAGAGATCTTGATTTATTTTTTTTTTTAAATTTTTTTTGTGAATATTGGAACAATCAATGTTGAATCCTTGCTAATTGTATTGAAGAAATCTGGCTTTGTTGTCTTGAAATCCACGCTATTGAATCTTGAACATGTGTCGATGATTTTGACATACAAAGAGGTCTGACGTTGAAAATGACGGATTGGTGTTGCTACTAAAGATTTTGTTAGACTTGCTCATCTTGAAATTTGAAGAGCAAATAAATGTTGTTGCAAATGAAATCTGAGGAAATAAGTCCTTCATATTGTATATAAATCTTGTTGTCGAATGATTGATTGCTGTTTTGTTTGAACATTGTTGCTTTACATCGGCTTGAGAGGAATCGACCCGGAGAGACAAAACGTTGATTGTTGTATTTTCATGAACTTGCTCGGAGTAATAAAATTGTTGTAGCTTAAATAGATCATTGTTATTTGTTGATGTTGTCCCATTCTGATAATGCCTGAATCATGATATGAAATTGATATTGCTCATCTCATTTGTCGGCTTTACTATTTTAGACAAATGAATTCTTGATTGAAATCCAAGACTCGGGGCGTCAGAATCCACACTAATGGGAGTAAGGGCTGTCCTTTGGAAGTCTGAACGGAAGCAAGGCTGTTCCTCAGGAGTCCGAAAGTAGCACACACCCTACTTCGGCAAGAAAGATCCCTTTTAGCAGGCAACCAAGTCTTGAGAGCTGTTCTTCGGAAGTCTGAGTGGAAGAACACACTTTACTTCAGTAAAAAAGATCCTCAAAGCTAGCACCATTGGAAGCGAGGTCTATTCTTCGAAAGTCTGAGTGGGGGCATACACTCTACTTTAACAAGAAAGATCCTCGAAGCTTGCACTGATGGAAACAAGGGTTGTCCCTTGGTAGTCCAAATGGAAGCAAGGACTGTCCCTCGGAAGTCTGAGTGGATGTACACTCTCTTATTTGGCAATCAATGGAAGTAAAGGCTATCCCTCGAAGCTTGCACTGATGGAAGTGAGATCTGTTCTTCAAATGTCTAAGTGGGAGCACACACTTTACTTTAGCAAGAAAGACCCTCGAAGCTTGCATTGACGAAAGTAAAGGCTATTCTTTAGAAGTCCGAGTGGGAGCACACACTCTACTTCAGCAAGAAAGACCCTTGAAGCTTGCACAGATGAAAGTAAGGGCTGTTCTTCGGAAGTTCGAGTGGGTGCACATACTCTACTTTAGCAAGAAAGACCCTCGAAGCTTGCATTGAAGGAAACAATGGTTGCTCTTCGGAGGTCCGAGTGGGAGCACACACTATTTCAGCAACTAATGGAAGCAAAGGTTGTCCCTCTTCGAGTGGGAGTACACTTCTACTGCGTCAAGAAAAGTCCCTTCAGGTTGGTAACCGAGTCTACTATTCCTCTTTCTTCTTCAAGGGGCAACAAAAATTGAAAACTTTTTCAAGCCTCATAACACAATGAAGATATACAATGTAGAGAAAATAACTTCTAATGGAGATACACAATATAGAGGAAATAACTTTCTTCATAGCATAAGAAAGAAAGATTGAAAATTCTTGGACAATGCAGTAAATACAAATTGTAAATGTCATAGATAGACTTCTTCTACGAAATGTTGACATTTTCCCTTAGAGTTGCAAAGTCCTTCGGAAAACTTTCACTAGCTGCTCGGGTTGTGGCCGTCATACGCCATCATGGCCACGTCTTCGAAGATATCTTGGGGCCACTGTTCTTTGAACTCTAGCTCATTTGCTTCCACTTTTTTTCTAAAGATCTTCTTAAGCATCCGATACTTTTCTGTAGGATGTCCTAGTGATCGGTGGAAAACACAAGAATTAGGGCCCTCGCGGTCTTTCTTCAGCAAAAGCTCTTCGATACGAGGTAACTTTAGTTCCCCGTCTGCCACCCATTCTTCAGCTAAGGCCTTCACCTCAACACTACATGGAAAAGGAGTGTAATCTTCACAATTTTTCCTTTTCTGACCTCTGAATTTCTCTCCCTGCGACTTTCATCTAGAAGACGCGGAAGTCGCAGTGACAGAAGATCCTCGGGATGACTTAAAGCTGGTTTTATAACTAGTCTCAAACCTGATCTCTTGAGATTGAGGTACGTTGATGTTCCGAGATACTTCAATTAGTGCCGAGAAGGTGGGTAGCTTGTGATTAACAAGAAGCATCTTGTACTCGTTCAATGCCCCTTCAAAACTGATTTGGACCAAGTAGCTTTCCTCCACTGCCTTGTGACAGTCCACAGCTTTATCTTGGAACCTTTTCACATATTCAAGAATGTCTTCACCCTCTCGTTGCTTTTCCTTACATTGGGTAAGTGCGGTTACCTTCTCAGCCGCTTGAAAGAATTTGGCGTGGAATTTGTTGACCATCTCCTTCCAACTCTAAATAGAGTTTGGGCTTAAGTTAACGTACCAACTATATGCTCGGTCGGTAAGGGACTTGGAGAATCCTCTCAGTTGGAGGACATGATTTGAACCATGAATCCCCAAAGTCTCGATGAATCGAACAACATGTTCTCGAGCATTCCTTGTTTGCCATCGAATTTGATAAACTTTGGCACTATGTACCCCTCCGGGTATGGATAACTCAACATCTTGATAAGGTATGGTGGCTTGACATCTGGATTGGGCAAAGAGGGTAAAGTTTTCTTGCCCTGTTCGATATCAAACATGGCTTGCACATCGGCGAGAGTGAGAAATTGTTGAGGGAGAGAACTTGATGGTGGTATTCCCAGAACTTGGCTATAGACCCGAAGACCAAGCTTGGAGTGACTTGGCCATTTGGGTGTTGAGAATTCACCATCGGTGAAGACATATGACAATATTGGCCATTGGCACCTATGGACAAGCCATTTGATGATGGGACATTGAATTGGGTCCCATAAAGTCTATTGCACGTTGCAGCTATATCGGGTTGGACTTGCAAACTCGGCATCGGAACCAAAGGAGACCTGCTCAGTACATGAGTAGAATTTACAATCGGTGGAACAAAGTTAGGCATGAATGGAGCACCATTTTGTAGAGAAATTTCTGTAGGCCTTCCTTGAACTTCCACAGTAGCTGGAACACCATTCATCGTGCCGGAAACTCCTTTAACCACCGTTGGACCATGGCTTGATCCTCCTGGTGTGTGATTTTGCACTCCACGGGCCGTAGGTTGGCCATGACTTGTTCCTCCTAGGACTTGATTTTGCATACCATTTTGTACAACTTCAGGGAGAACTTGGGGTGGATCTTGATGATTTGGACCATTCCCAACATTACCATGAAGTTGTTGATGCTTGTTGGTGCCGACTTGACCTCCATTTGTTGTTGATGGTGTGAAATGTGAACCCATCACCAACATGGTATGGGTGAGATTTTGAAGGGTAGTGAGAATCTCTTGTTGAGTGTGTTGAAGGCCTTGAATGGCTTCAAGGAATAGAGGTGAGTCTTGAACTTGAGTCCTGTCATCTCCACCATTGGAAGAGCCTTGTTGATGGACTTCTTCTTCTCTTGCCATCTTCACTGGAGTTGTGTAGATTCCGGATCTTATTGAGACTATTAACCAATCTGCCTCCCCAGTGAAGTCACCAAATATATGAGAGGGTTCAAGAATGTCGTTGCAAAATTCGAAGATCTTTGAAGAAAAATTCAAATTCTCTAGAAAATGATGAGAGGCTTAGATTCTTCAATAGTCACAAGTAAGAACACAAAAGCAAAGAGATGATGGAGATTAGAGATTATGTGAAGAAGAAGGCAAAGTAGTTAGAGAGAGAATAATGGCAAGGCTCTCCTATGGATCTCCCACTTTCACTCTCAAGGTTGATAATGGAGAAGGGAAATTAGTTCTTTCCTAAGAGTTGTCTCTCAAAAATCCATCCCTTGTAAAGCTATGGATGGGTGCTATTTATAGGCACTTCATGAGATAGGATGGAGCCCATGTGCAAGGCACATGGGGAATATTCTCTCTAACCACCTTGTCTGAGGAGGTGACCTCTCTGGGGATGAGGAAAATCCTCGATGAGGAGATCAACCTCTCGGCGAACCCTTCTTCTTAGCCACACCTAACCAATGATCCCCAATCATCCCAAAGGGTCAGGGGTAGTTCAAGAGAACGCCCTGCCGCAAATATTTCCAAGTTTTAGGGACCCCTTAGATCGTGCCACCTCGACCCGAGTATATGCTAGTTTAACCGAATAATTAATTTATCTCCACTCACCGTCCTTAGGATCAGGTCCTTTGTTTGGACTCCATTACGCCCATGGTTCTGGTACTTAGATCCCGGAAAGCTCCGAGTCTACAAGTGTTCTAGGACTCAATAATGGAGCGACTTCTAGATTTCATTCGAATTCGTTCGAAGCCAAGCGCTTCGAATCTCTAGGTTTGTGGATTCGAACCCTTTTGAGTCTGAGTTCAAATAGGTCTCCAGGTTCGTGGTTCTGAACCCTTTCAAGACTAAGCCAATACCTAGGAGAATGGATCTCCTCCAAGGGTTTCATCTCTTCTGAAAGTAACGGTTAACCTTCTGGAACGCCCGTATGATTTGGGCCTCCTCGGATAGGCTTGTTGGACTCTCTTTAGAGACATTTACTTGATGAGTCTTTCTCGGCCCAATTTGTTGGCTTTCTCGTGAGCCCATTCAATGGATTTCATTTGGGCACAGTTGGCAATAATTTCTCCGGACCCATTAATTTTGGGCATTTTGATTGGGCTCTGACTAGGCCTAATTAATTAGTGGGCTTAAGTTAACCTCTTTGACAGACGTCACTCTCCCTTGACTCAATGTCCTCTTTTCCTTTTCCTTTCAATTGCTTTTGGGCTAGTTTTGATCTTTGTATCTCCTTTATTTTTTCTCTTTGAAACTATTCTAGCACTCGTTCCTTTTCGGCGATAATCATGTCCTCAGACTTTCTATTCTTGTCAATTTCCTCTTGTTTGAGGTTTGTTTTTGTTTGTTCCTCTATGTTAGATTCCTCTTACTGCTTAACCACCAATGGCTAGATTCAGGCTGGCTCAGATCCTACCATCCGATCAGAACATTACCCACATTCTCTTCTTAAAAAAAAAATAGAGTTTCTCTAAGTCTTCCTCTATCTCTGCTAGGTCATCAAGATTTTGTTCAGGCTACTCAACAAGACTTTGCTAATGCCCATTTTCTCCAACAGCATTGATGCTGAGTGAGTCTGGTAGTATGATCATTGGCTTTGATAAGTTAGAAGCAACAATGTATTGACTGGGATCATACACTTCTATGGATGATGGCCCCTTCTTCACAACCTGGGTATTAGACAACCCTTCTTTCGGTGAATTGCCCTTTTCTTTAACTACTGCCACCATAGCCTTGGTTGGGTTTCGGGTGTTATATCTATCATGCACAAGTTCGTGCCTTCAGGAATAACCAGCTCAGGTTTAGGCAAATGGCATGAGGTGATTTATATGTTGGGGTTGAGGGTGGGCGGTAGTGTATGGATGAGGTTGATATTTCTAGGTAAGGGGACTTGGTTGTGGATAAGGAGTACGTTGGTGGTCACATTTGGATTTGAGGGTGGAGCTATGATCTTATTGTCGACGAGATCCTGGATCTCATGACAAAAGGCAAAAGCAACAGTTAGTGGGGTGACTATGCTGTTGATGGAAGACACAGTATTGGGTGGGGTCGTGTTTTCCTGAGAGTGGGGCAGGGAGAGGTTGAGGGTCAAGGGGCTTAAGATGCCCTTTTTCTATTAGAAGTTTGAGAGCATGAGTCTGACTAATGTGAAAAAGGGTAAAGGTTCTATATTGGTTTTGGGCTGGGCCGATGGGTTGTGAGGTTGCGCCGTGAATGGATCGGCTATCTTGGCCATTGTGGTGGCAGTACTGATCTCGACAGGCCTAGGAATAGTGCTATTGCTAGCATTGGTACCCCTAGTAAACGGCCTCTTTGCTGGTTCACTTGTTCTTTGGATAATTCCCTTATTAAAAAGCGCTCTCAATTTGAACCCCCAAATTCATGTAAAGCAACGAAGGTAGATAGTGGCGCGACTATCATCCTCTGTAACATATCCAGTTTAAGGTTCTGAACTACCAGTCGAACTTGTTCCCTCTCTGAAGGCTTGTTTGTCATTTGAGCTGCCTTTGCCCTCCATCTTGCAACGAAGTCGATAAAGGGTTCCTTGGGATTTTGAGAGATTGCCTCTAATTCGCTGATTGTTACTTCCATCTGAGTATTGTAGGAATACTGATTAAAAAATCCCTCAAATAGTTCTTTCCAATTCCACTTGGTCTAGTCTTCCTGTTTAGCATACCAGGTGGCTGCTACTTTTTATAAAGTCCTTCCAAATAATAACAATTTCTGAGCCTACGTCAAGACCATTGGTTTCAAGATATTTGAGAAGAGACAGATGTGGACAATGGGATCTCCGCTTCCATCGAATTTGTCAATGTGCGACATTTTGAACTTCTCTGGCAATCTCACAGAAGCCTCAGTATAACCGTCTTCAATGTCCAGGATGGAATTGAAGTCTTGAGATTTCTTAAGCATCTTCTCTAGTCTAGCGATTTTTATCATGGCATCGAAGGCGTTTAGTCTCCTCGGGTATGATAGCCCTACAGTTCAGACTCTCATGGTTCTAAATCTGGTTTCACAAGTGCAATGTGAAACAGAAAACAAATAAGAATCCAAATCTAGTAAATCTTAGAAAATCCATTAATTATCAAAGATGTCAAAAATGGACTGCATTGCCAGATTTCAGAGTTGCCACCTAAACATTTGTGGGAAATTTAGGAAACCCATGACTCGTGCCAAAGGCCACTTTTCTGTCATAACAAAAGTGTCTTGGTTCTGGAACTTAGGAATGAGAGGGGAAAGTCATGAATTGAGCACTCCACTCACCCGATCAAAGATCGACCTTTACTAATCATGATGTGATTTTTATCAACATTATATGCTCTTGTTCTGTTTATTAATGTGCTAACTTACTATGTGAGGCACACAAGGTGTAGACTGTTTCACTTGCTTTGGAAATGATTAATTTTATCTGATTTTCAAAAAGGTTTTGAGTGTACACAACTCAAAATGAGAGAAATGAACTCGTACATATAATCAAAATCATTCCCAATACAAGTAAAATAACCTTCATCCACAGGCATTCAAACAATTTATTTTGAGTAAGCACATAGCCTCATGGTAAGATGCTAAGCATGCTAACAATCACACACATGAATATGTTAAAGCCAAAAATGCCCACCTAGTACTCCCAAGTAAGCCAAAGAAAAAGATGTAATTTGAAAAAATGCATGATCCTAACAATGCACATGACTAATGCAACACATACAAGAATACAACTACTAGGTTCGGTTATTTAACATGTCTTATGGAATAACTCAAAGCATGCGATAATGCACGTATTCAAGAAAATAAGAAATGACAGTAATATTCAAGAATGATGAACCGAAAACCCCCTCTGGAAACCTCTCCGTTTGCTGCTAGAACTTGCTTTGTTTATACTCAGAAATTTGTTTTGTTTTGGCCTCAAGATCTGCTCTGTTCTGCTATAAAATCACTACTGCCGTATAAAATGGATGGCCGGCCGGCCGGCCTGATCAGATGGTCGGCTGTACAGAGTAATGGCTAGTCGGCCACTGTTGCCGAGGAATACCCTGGTACAACAGAGCTGGAACAGAGAAAAATAGAGTGTTTCCAGGAGGTGTTTATCCTCTCTGACCTTCCCTATCATGAAGATTTTCAAGGGAGGAGCAAATTTGATTCTTAAACCATGAATCATCGAAAATTTGTTGCGTGATGATCTTAAAAGCGATAGGCCAATAGTTTAATAAATGCAACAAAAGTCAAATAATACCTCATCCCTATCATGGAATTACCTCAAAGGACGAGGGTAGACTTGCCTCATGAATCATCAAACATCACTGAAATAGTAGGTGATGATTCTAGAAGTAACAGATTCAGTATAACATTTAACTGAATCTAACCAAATTTTATTGTCTTTTTACCTCTTTTTACTCCAATTTTATTAGCCTTCTTACCTTACCTTTCAACTTTCTTTTTATCCAAAGGTGATGATTACGTCCACTAAGCCCAAAGCAATAAAGACTAGCAAGCATGACTTGACTCGAGAAATGAGCTCTTTGAAACCCTTTCTACGGGGGAAACTACAAGGAAGAATCAAATCCATTTACGAGCGATAATGAATTCGTAATGAAACCCCGAAATCATCAAATCCAAACCCAATAATGAGCTATAATGAATCTTTTCTTTATGATTTCCAAGTGTCTAAATAGAAAGTTAGTCCCTTAGAAATAATGCATTGGCGATAAAGGGAGGTATCGAACAAAAGATTGCGATTAGCACAAGAAAGACATGATGCCCTAATAATGAACCTCTGAAGAGGTTAAACCGTTTAGCACATGGAACCTCTTTCTTATGCCATGAGTGAAAATATTTTGGTTGATACAACCCTCAATCAACAGAAACAAAGAAATGAGGGAGGTTGCAGAGTGTAAATGAAAAGTGGATTATTACAATGGCATGAATATATATATATATATATATGAAAGATACGGAAAGGAAAACTATCAACTCAAATGAATTGGTGGCTATGGCCTATACACCAAACCCATGAGGACTTATAACAAGTATAGTATTCAAAGCATAATTTAACACATTAAAAAGCACTCAAATAACACATAGACAGTACTGAAATCAAGTTTAGGAGGTGGAAAAAATGAGCAAAAATGTAACAAAACCAAGGGGTTTCAGCTAACCAACAAGCCTAAGGAAGGGTGGCTAACCCCTCCACTTTTTTGTGACTTTAAATCACATATTTCAGGTCTCAAAATACTCTAAACATAGCAAATAAATATATGAAAAAGAGAGGGGATAGATGGTTGAAGAGTTCAAATATTATCCCTTAAAAGAGAGAATGTTCTTCTTAGTTCACAAACCACACTCTTAACACTCTCTAGGATCTAAAATTATCTTCAAGAACCTCAACAAAAGCTTCAAGTTTAAGCTTGTAAGGTATATGTGTTGTGTATGTATCTTGAAAGAGGGTATAGAAGATGGTTGGTCAAGGCTTTGGGCTCTTGGGGAATTTTTCTAACCCCAAACCATGAGGGGGAGTGTTGTATTTATAGAAAAATTGGTTCTCGTGTCGGAAATATCTGTAAAGAAGATAGCTGGTCCAAAGCATGTGCATGGGAGCAGGTGGCAACTATGAAAATATCTGCTATGTTAAACATGGCCGGCCAACCATGAGGAGGTACGACCGGCCAAATGATAATGGCCCGCTGGCCATTTGCTAGCCAGCTATTCTTTGGGTGGTTGGGCTAGAAAAAATAAAGTTTTGGTCCAAAGCGGGTGTAAGGTTTAGGTTTTAATGCTTCAAACCGAATCATTTTACTGAAGAATTTGAACGATTGCACAGCTTAACATTTCATCATCGAGTGTTTAGTGTGAGGTGCCCAAGTCTTAAGGGTGGTCAAAATAGGGTGTCTACACATGCTTTCTCACTAAAGTTGATTGGACCATTAGAATCTATGATTATTTATTAGCTGTTTCTACACCATCTGGGGGTTCTATGGTATGTGCTTATGTTTATCCAGCATGTGATATTGTGATTGGTGATATGATATTGTATGCTAACCTACTGTCTTTGAGTCTTGATCATTTATATTGTATATTGGGAATGGATTGGTTGACCAAGTATTATGCCACTATAGATTGTGTGAATAAATCTGTTGTGTTCTGGCCACCTGGGTTGCTTGAGTTTGTGTTTTGTGGGAATGGTGTAATTCCTCCCTCGTATTTGATCTCTTCTATGAAGGCCAATAAACGGTTGAGAAAGGATTGCTAGGGTTATTTGTGTTGCGTATTGGCGATATCTACCGATAGTGTGAACATATAAAATATCCCTGTAGTGAATGAATATCCTAATGTGTTTCCTAATGAACTACCCAGGGACTTAATTGATAGAGAAATTGAATTTACTATTGAATTAGTACTTGGAACCCAACCAATTTCTAAAACCCCATACAGAATGTCAACCTTTAAACTGAAAGAATTAAAATCCAATTGCAAGAATTGTAAGATAAGAAGTTCATTTGCCTGAGCACTTCACCTTGGGGTGCTCTAGTGCTATTTGTTAAAAAGAAAGATGGGTCTTTGAGGTTATGTATAGACTACCAGGAATTGAACAAAGTAACTGTCAAGAATAATATCCACTGCCCCGAATAGATGATTTATTTGACTAACTTCAAGGAGCCCAAGTGTTTTAAAAAATATACCTTAAATCTGGATGCCACCAATTGAAAGTTAAGACAGAAGACATTACGAAGACAACCTTTCGAACAAGATATGGGCACTATGAGTTTTTTGTGGGGTAACTAATGCACCTGCAACATTCATGGACCTAATGAATAAGGTGTTCAAATAATTCCTTGATGTGGTTGTTGTTGTGTTTATTGACGATATTTTGATCTATTCTAAAAGCATGAAAGAACATGGAAATCATTTGAGAACTATCTTACATATTTTGAGGGAAAAGCAATTATATGCAAAATTCTCCAAATGTGAATTCTGGTTAGAGGTGTAACTGTTATGGGGCATGTGATCAACAAGGATGGCATATCAGTTGACCAGTAGAAAATTGAAGCCATTGTGAACTGGCCAAGACCGACAAATGTATTAGAAGTTAGAAGTTTTTTGGGGCTTGCTAGTTACTACCATAGATTTGTAAAAGACCTCTCCAAACTTGCCATGCCATTGGCACAGTTGACACATAAAAATGTATCGTTTGATTGGAATGATTAGAGGGAATTCATTTTTAAGGAATTGAAAGCTAAACTGGTGACTGCACCAATTTTGATTTTACCTAATAGTACAGATGGGTTTCAGATTTATAGTGATCCTTCATACAAAGGCTTGGGGTGTGTATTAATGCAGAATGGGAAAGTAATTTCATATGCTTCACGACAACTTTGACTACATGAAAAGAATGATCTAGGACTTGTAGCGGTGGTTTTTGCTTTGAAAATCTGGCGCCACTATCTATATGGAGTGACTTATGAAGTGTATACTAATCATAAAAGTCTGAAATACTCTTTAGTCAGAAAGAATTAAACATGAGACAAAGAAGATGGCTTGAGTTGATTAAATATTATGAGTTACAGATTATGTATCATTTGAGAAAGGCAAATGCAGTTGCAGATGCCTTGGGCCAAAAATCCATTGGGAATTTTGCATGTTTGCCTACTGGGTAGAAGGAATTGTTGTGTGACTTAGAAAGAGATGAAATTGAGATTGTGTTGCGTCAGCAAGGTGGGGTTCTAGCTGCTATTTCTACATAGCCAGCTATTATTGAAGAAGTTGAAGAAAAATAGCTAGAGGATGAATTTATGAAAAAGATTGTTGATGAAATTAAATCAAAACCAAGGCCAGGATTTGTATATGAAAGTAATGTGTTGAAATTCTAGGGTAGGCTTTGTGTACCGGACCAATCTGAATTGAAAAAGCATATTATGACTGAGGTTTATAATTATAAATTTGCCATGCATCCAGGAAATACAAAGATGTACCATGACTTGAAACAAATTTTTTGGTAGCCTGGAATGAAGAAGAGTATTGCTTACTATGTAGCCAAATGTTTGCATTACCAACAAGTGAAATTTGAACATCAACGACCCATCGGACTACTTCAGCCACTTCCAATATGGAAATGGAAATGGAAATGAGAGCATATTACGATGGACTTTATTGTCAGTCTACCTCGCTCTTCGAGAGGTACGGATTCTATTAGATTATTGTTGATCATTTAAGTAAATCTGCTCACTTTCTGCCTGTGAAAACTTTTTATAATGCAGACAAATTGGCTAACATATATGTGAATAAAATTATGAGATTACATGGGGTGCTCGTGCCCATTGTGTCAGATAGAGATTCAAAGTTTACTTCAAGATTTTGGCAGAGTTAGCAACTGGCTTGGGGACTGAATTGAGGTTGAGTAGTGCATACCATCCACAGATGGACGACCAATAAGAAAGAACGATACAGACCTTGGTAGATATGCTCAGAATGTGTGTCCTAGATTTTCAAGGGAATTGGGAAGCTTATTTGCCACTGGCTGAGTTTGTGTACAATAACAGCTATCATTCGAGTATTAAAATGGCTCTTTCTGAAGCTTTGTACGGAAAAAAATGCTGATCTTCGATTTGTTGGGCCGAAGTAGGAGACAAGCTATTATTAGGACCGAAAATTGTAGAAGAGATGACTGAAAAAGTGAAACTGAGACAGCAACGATTGAAAACTGCTCAGAGTCCTCAAAAGAGTTATGCGGATGTCCGAAGAAGAGACAGAGAATATGAAGTTGGGACCATGTGTTCATCAAAGTAACTCCAATGAAAGGCCAGACACGATTTGGAGTGAAAGATAAGTTGGCGTCGCGATATATTGGGCTGTATGAAATTATTAAGAAAATCAATCCTGTGATGTATCAAGTGGCTTTACCTCCGATCATGGAGCATCTGCACAATGTCTTTCATGTTTCGATGCTTCGGGAATACTTGAGGGATCCGTTACATGTGATTGAATTGACATACGTACTATTGAAAGATGATTATACATATGAAGAACAACCAATCCATATTGTAAACAATCAAGAGATTGAGAAATAAAGAAATTCCCTTAGTGAAAGTTGATTGGAAAAATCATAGAGGAACCTATACAACATGAGAAACAGAAGAAGATATTATGAAAAGATATCTAGACCTGTTTCCATTAGACCCTACATTCTCCTGAAATACAAAGTAATTCGAGTTTAGAGGACCAAACTCTTTAAGGGGGAAAGACTATAACAACCCTGACCTATGATTAGTTTATAATCTTTGATTAAGAATGCCTAATGAGTAATTAAGATGAAATTCTAAGTTAATTGCATGTGCCATGTGCCATGTGTTATGTGTGTTTATATTTGTTCACTGTCAAAATATATGTCTGAATTTCTATTTTGTTGTACGAAGTGAAGGCCTTATCGGTGTCCGAACGCGAAATTGACTAGGTCAACGTGTAATTTGAAATTTTTAAGAAATTGCGGTAAGTTGAATTAAAATTCGATTCAGAGTCAAATAATTAGAATAAATTAGATTAAATTAAGTTAGCTCGAATAAACTTAATCATACTTTCTTAGCCTAAGCTAATTGGACCTATATAAGGCCCATGGAAGTTCTAGAACTTATCTATCTTGCCATTTGAGCTCAAAAATATGTAGAAGAAAGAGAAGAGAGGAAACGAGTGTAAATCGAAGAGAAAAGAAGAGATTGAAGGGAAAGTTAAGGTTGGCTTAGGACCTCAAAGAAATTACTTCATAGAGTCCAATTGAGAAGTATAGGTAAGAATTTAACTCATAAACCTTGTACTTAAGGCATCAATTAATGTATGAAATCAAGAGATTTAAATGTTAAAAACATGAGAATTGAACTTAGAAAAATGAATTTGAAAGTAATTCATGCATGCATATGCATTTCATGAAGTTTTGAAGTTGTTTTCAAAAGAAGTCTTTCATGCATGTGGTAATTCTAGTTTGGTTTTAAAAATTCATCACATTTCATACCATTTGACCTTAATTTGTCATGCTTTGGAAGGTTTAAGTTCAAAGGATTACATGCATGTTATATATACATACAATTCAAGTTTGCTTTTGAACAATTTGCTTGCTTTTGGGCCTTAATTTTGTGAAATGATCTTTAATTCATGATGTTTTATATGTTTACAAGTGTTTTCTCAAGCTTTGGCCCAAAAGAATGAGTTTCGATGCATTGGAATTGTGTTTTGGAGCTTAGACAACAATTTGAAAATTCCAAAATTCGCACTATTTGCTTAAGTGGTGAAAGTTACACTCAAGTGAAGAATGTAAGCTCTCAGAAGTTTTGCAGAGTTTGGAGGTTGGTTCGAGTGGAAAAGCTTGCACTCGAGCGACCACCCTTTGTTTTGAATCTTAGCTTGAGCGACCAAAAGTTGGCTCAAGCGTAAAATTCAAGCTCTTAGTACTTTTGCAGCCATGAGCCTTTGCTCAAGCGACAAAATCTACGCTCGAGCGACCACCTTTATTTTTGAACCTTGGCTCTGGCGACCAGAAGTTGTGCTCGAGTGTAAAATGAGAGCTCTCAGAAGTTTTGCCGATCAAGGGGTCTGCTCGAGCGATGGAAGTTGCGTTTGAGCGAACTTCCCTGGTTTTGAAAATTTGACTAAGTGTTTCAAATTACATTTTGGCATCCTCATTGCATCCTAGGCATTTCTAAGCCTTAATTAAGCAATAATAATAAGGATAAGGATTAGAAACACACCAATATAGAAAAAAAATAAGTTAAGCATTTTTTGAGCATGTGTTTCAATATGTATCTGTTATGTGTTTGTGTAGGTCACGCGCCATAGACTATCTGATCTATCTACTCTATCTGCTCTGTCTATTTTGCTACTAGAGCTATCTGTAAGAAATAACTTTGTAAAGCTATGTTCAACTTTAAGCATTTTTTGAATGATATGATATGATCAGTTTTTTGAAATGCTATACTCTGTATGACTGAATGATTGTCCGAGTTTCTGAAATGTATTCGTGGTATCCTTAGTATCATGTGATATCTATTATCTGTTACTTGGTACCAGAGGTTCCATCATGGAATTGGTTAAGCATAGCCATTATCTGTTCTGTATGTGCTATGTATTTGATTGTTCCGTGTGATCGTGGGTCATCTGTACGTCCCATATAATTATGGGTTATTTGTTCTGTTAGCGCTAATGGATGTACCACGTATGACTAGCTGTGAAATTTGAATTCTGAATATGAATACGAATTTGTTTCTCACTCTGAACTATGATATCTAAATCTGTTATGAACATCATTCATTAAAACATTTACTCTGTTATTATTCATTGGGCTCCAGCTCACTGTATTATTTATGTATGTAGGTGATTAGACGACCAGGCTCAGTGATGATTTCCAAGAGATCTGTTTTGTTAGCTAACCACTGTGCCTCTCGAGGAGGTTCCTGTTTTGAGAGGTGGTCAAGTTTTGTGAACTATGTTTAAGACCTTTGTTTTCTTTTGTTTAAGTGTAAACAAGTTTTTGTACGTTCTGTATATGTGGGTAATGTATGACTAATGTAAACATGACGTCACATATATGTATATAAGTTTTAAATTTTTTGTCCCAAATACGTCTGCATAGCTCTGTGGACATTATATGTTAGTATTTGCTTTCACTAGCTCCTTATTTTGTGATTTTGTTCCAGTGGCTGTAGCAAACTTAGGGTTACTGGCCAGTTACGACGCTAAATCTATAGGGGTGGATCTGGGTTGTGACAACACTACTTCTGAAAACATAACATAAGGTGTTCAAAATACACCACCACCAAACACACAACCAAAAGAAATAAGGCAGGAGATCAACATCTCCTTTTCAAAGAACAACCAACGTACATTACAAGTTCCACTATCATTTCCTACAATTAAAGTACAAGTTTATGCCTAAGCTAAATGACAATTCTAGGCCCAACACACCGATAACCCTAACTCTCTATATACCTAGGATGAAACAAAGTTAACATAAAACTTCTAACTCAGTTACTGACAGGGTACTCCTCCTTGGATACGTCTCCACACCACGTCTTAACATTATATTAGGCCGATCCTAAACAAGCCCACTGTGACAATCTACCGCAAGGATACCCACTCTTAAACCAACCATGCCATCTATAAAGTCCTAGAGCACCTCATGCCTCACTAAATCACTCCCAACCCACTATAAACCCCACAAAAGGTTAAACTCACCACCTATTTCAAACAACCATACAAGCACATAATTACATAAAGCACATATGAATTGTCCTCCCAACATATCAATTTGCCCCACAAACATTCAAAGACTTCGAGTTAAAATGGCATTGCTTAGGTGCCCTCCTAACAAGACTCCAAAGAAATTCATAGGCACAAATTTCATTTTACGAGTTTAATCACATACCCATATAGTCATATAAGCACACACATGTCATACAAAACACATAAATGTCCTATCCTAGCCTGGTAAACACTACAACAAAACTGGGTTTTTACGGCTTCACATCAACGACATACAGTAAATGCAAGTCGTGGTTTCTCACTTTTACGATATGCTTTTTTTGCATGTTGTAAATAATTTCTCAACCATGACGTGTCTATTGCGTAGGTTGTGAACATTAATAACGAAGATTTTTTTATGACTTGCAATGTTAGCCTATGACGTGCATATGGCATGCCGTTAATACATCAACTATACACGACATGCGTACACCAACTATTAAAAATATTGAACATTTCACGGCGCACAAAAAGCTAGTTGTTTAAAATATTGGACTTTCCATGACATGCAATTGCTGTCGTGAAAGATATGACCGAAAATACAAATAGCGCGAAAATGAAAAATTTCGACTCCAAACACCCCCAAAAAAATAAATAAATACCCCCTTCGTTCCAAAATAGTGGTCTCTTTTGGGGAATCCAACTTTTTTTGACAGTGCAATTATTGCACTTTAAAAAAATTAATTTTTCAAAATTACCCTTTGATAGTACTTTTTTTGGGAATATCAATGTCAAAATTGTACTTTTTATGTTGTTAATGAATTTAAAAAAAAAGGCAAAATATGAAATTTATATTATTTTTGTACTTGATTTTTGAAAATGGACTAATATTTTGGGACAATGAAAAATGGAATAAGGGACTAATATTTTGGGACAGAGGGAGTATATCAAAATATACAAACATTGTCTTCCTTTGTTTCTGTCTTTTTAGCTCTCAATCTATTTTTCTCTCTCTCTCTCTAACATTCACACAAGCACAAACCCTAGGCCACCATTCAAAATCACCACCACCAAAAATGTCTCACGCCATGGTGGCACCGCCTTGTTTCCCCATTGTGAGGTTGACAGCGAACTGACCAAGGTAGAGGGCAAACACGAAGAAGGTGGCTAACACGAAACGAAATATATAGCGATTCTGGTTTGTACCCGAACCATTTGATGTTTTGGATTCGGGTTTTATTTCCTTGTATAGTCATTTATGTCTTATTTCCCTTATACCTCTTTGAGTATGGCTTTTAGGATGCATTGGTTGCGTTTAGAATAGGTTGGTACCTTGTTTTTCAAAAATCTTGTTGCCCAAAATTTTGCTTCTATGCTCGAGTGCCACTTCTTGCACTCGAGCTGTTTTTGTGGACTCTCAGTAATTTTGTAGGTCTGCAAAACTATTGGGACATGGTGTTCTTCACTCGACTGAAGTTTATTGCGCTCGAACAGTCTTGGTTTGAGCAGCCCTTATTGTGCTCGAGCGTTGGTCTTCTATCTGTAAAACTACTGGGAGTTTGAGTAACAACTTCTTGCGCTCGAGCGGTCACATCTTTTGTGTCTTATGCTCGAGCATCACTTCTTGTGCTCGAGCAGACTGCGCGTATATCAATCCGTAAAAGTCACTTTTTACATCACCTTTTCATTTCACTGTCTCTAAACTTTCTAAAAACCCTAGATCTACATTCTCTCTCCTCTCTCTAAAACTCACCTTCTCTTTTCTAAAACACCTAGATCCATTGATTTGTCTACCCTATTCTATTTGAGAAGAAGGTAGAGCTCACTTGGAGCTTCATTTTCACCCGAACAAAGTTGGGTTTTGGTGTCATTATAGTTTCTTCACTCTCTCTCGTTTTCTAAGCTTGAGGTAGGGATTCGTTACACTCTTATATGAGTTTTACCTTAATTATTTGCTATTTCAAAAAATTATAGTGGTTTGGGGGTTTTTGGGAAAACCTATCATTTAAAATCAAAATGAAAAAGAGAGGTTTTCAAATGGTTTCTTGGAAAAGCTTGTGGGTATGGAATTGGAGTTGATATATGTTGAAATGAGGTATTTCTTACATTGAAATTGATTTTCAAAGAGAGAGAGAGATTTTTCCCTAAAATCTTAATGTTTGAGATTGTAAAGAGAAAATGAAATTGATGTTGAGAATTATGAAATTGAAGTAATGTTGGTGATGATGGTGGAGTTGGATATGTATTATCACTCCTATCTTGAAATGTTGAAAAAGTGCATCTTAAATGAAATTTATTTATCTGTTTAGAGATATCTTTTTTTCGATTATCGGTGGAGGATAACTATGAGTGTTATAGAAATTGCATGAGAATTAGGTGAATTAAAACTAATTTCTCATCCATGTGCATTGAACATTGTTGCTCATTTAATCCCTATGTATATGATTTTGAGAAAAAAAGGGGTGAACGTAGAAAAGAGGTGTCTATTACCAAATCAAGTTGGCCTGTGTGTTCAAGGTGAAAGTTCTAAAAAATGTGCATATACATGGGTGTCGGTTCCCGCAGACGAAATATTTGTGAAATGGCAATAGTAGCACTTATATAGGCTACGTTTACATGGGTTCCATTTGACAGCTTCCTGCAAACAAAATATCCATGAAAGGTTGTACTGGTTTGAGATTTCCTCATGTTTTCTATTGTAAAAGACATGGTTTTGAGAATTGTGATATAAAGTTGGCATAGCACGACTTTTGAAAAAAGGATATACATGTGTTGGTACTGGCATTTCATATGCATAAAACCTTATGGCTTTGTTAAGATTTATACATTGTGTTGTGGTGTTTCTACTGGGTTTTGGCTCACCCTATGTAGGAAAAACCATTTTCAGGTGCTGGTGATTGTAGCTTGACTTTTTCCGCGCTCTCTTTCAGTAGTTTGAAAGAAGCTGTAGTCTGGACTCCCATAGTCTTGAATCTAATCTCACAAGTGCAATGTGAAATTGATAAACACTAAAGAGTCCAAATCCAACAAATCGTTCGGAAAATTGATTTTGAATAATAAAAAAATGTCAAAATTGGACTGTTTTGCCAGATACAAAGTCGCCACCTAAATATTTTATTTTAGGAAAATTTAAGAAACCTATGACTCGTGCCAAAGGCCACGTGTTCGTCATCACCAAAGTTGCCTCAGCTCGAGAACTAAGGTACGAGAGAGGAAGGTCATGTATTGAGCATCCCCGCTAGCCCGATCAAAGATTGACTTCTACTAATCATGATATGATTTTTATGTACATTAAATGATCTTGTTCTAGTTATTAAGCTAGCTTTACTACACGATGCACGCATACAAGTATAGACTAGTTTGCAAGAATTGGAATAACTCAATTTCATGTTTGTTTTGTGAAAAGGGTTTGATTTTGCCACCTCAAGTGGGCTTAAAGTTTTGCGAATTTGCCACTAAACATAGTGGGCTTAAAGCGTACATTCATTGAATCATTCCAATTCAAACAACAGGCTTTCATCCATAGGCATTCAAGCAGTTTAACAAGTATGCATTTAGCCTCATGACAAGCATGCTAGACATGGCAATCACTCACACTCATGCAAGTATACTAAAGCATTAAAAACTTTCCTAGTACTCCAAGCCAAAAGAAAGCAAAGTTAGAAAAATGCATGATTCCTAACTATGCAAAATGTCTAATGCAACATATGTGATATGCAATTACTAGGCTCGGCTACTAATGTGGCATATGAATCAATTAAATAGCATACGGTTAAACATGTATTCATCGAGGTATTGAAACGACAATGCAGTTTGAATGATATGCTGAGCCTCGATGCATGCAATACAAAATGAATGGATGCAAACATAAGGCATGCTAATTGAAACGTGATGCTCCTAAACTAACCATCAAAAGCAATTAAATAAAAGGGAGAAAGACGTGGGGTTGGAAGACATACACATTATTACATCATGTTCTCATGAAGAAGAGTTCGAATGAATAAGCTAGCTAAGCTAATTAGCCACTAATTAAGCTAATTATTACAAACCTTGAATGAATAATTAACTAACCATCTAAGCTAATTAAGAAGAATTTAACTAGGCTAAGCTAATTAAATATTACAACACAAACTAATTAATTATAATGAATAAATGATTAACTGCTAATTACACTAATTAACTAGCTAACTAGTCCCGAGAAGCGAGGGAGGCCCATGCATGCTCGATTTTCACTCGAAGAACATCCTCTGTCTGCCCTCGAAAGCCTCTGTTTACACAACCCTTGCATTGTTTTCCTTCTCCAGATCAACTCTGCTATGCTTCACAACTACACTGTTCAAAATTCACTGGTGGCTGGTAGGCCAAAAGTGGTGGCTGGCTGACCACCATTGAGGGGTTGCCATCCAACACTGGTGGCCGGTAGGGCAGTAACAGTGGCCGGCAGGCAACTGATGACACCATTTTTTGCCACAACAGAGAGCAAATAGGGCAAAGAGAGGGTATTCTCATAGGTTGTATGTACTGTGTATCCCTCCTTATCATCAAAACATGCTCAAAGGAGTGATACACTTGGTTCCAAAACCATCAATCAAGCAATTTCATTGCATGATGGCCAAAGAACCAAGGTGTACAAGTTTAATAAATGCACAAACAAGACCAAAGAGCCATCACCCTATCATGCATGATCAAGGGCAATGGAGACCTAGGAAACTTGGCACATTTCATCACTTTGAGTACGAAATGCCCCAATTTTCCTTGTGTTCAATTAATGTCAAATTGAACACACCAAAAACACAACCAATTTCTTATCTTGCACACTTTTAGTTTCCATTTTTGTTTACCCATTTTAACTTACCAACCTATTCTTTAACCAATTAAGTCCATTGGTGAGAGGTCTTCTGAAAGGGAAGGAAGTGTCAAACAAAGGGTAGTTTAAGGCAAGAGAGAGATGTCTTGCCGTTGGTAATGAATCCCCAAAAGAGGATTAAACCATTAAGCAATGAACCTCAATCTCAAGCTTAAACTATCCTAAGGTTAAAATAACGCTCCAAGCAAATAAAAGGTGAAGAAATGAGGGAGATTGCAGAGATTATAAGTGCTAGAAATGAAGTGAGAAAAGCACTAAAAAATGCAATCAACTCAAACAAGTGGTGCCTAAAGTCCTAGAACACCAAACTTGTGAGGACTATTACACTAAAGGCATGCAAAAGAAGACTCAAATGTAATAAATAGCCAAAAATAGAGTTAAAATAGTCTAAAATAGGGCCTAAAATATGCTGGAATTAAGCTACAAAAAGCTAAGAAAATAAGTTAACACATAGAGCTAACTAGGTTAGCAAACAAGACACAAGGAAGGGCGGGTAACCCCTCCAATTTTGGACTTCAAAACATGATTTTTATCACTGAAAACACTCTAAAATTCAGTGCTCAAAATCCCAAAAAAAAAAAAGATGGTTTAAAAGTGGAAAACAAAGGTGGAAAAACCTTACAAGCAAGGAATAAATAAGGATGAGATACCCCCCTAACCTTAAATGGCCTAAAACATCAATTTTAGACCACAAAAATAGAGTTTTTTATGGCCCCAAAACAGCCTAAAAACAGTGGAAAGAGATAGAAAAACAAGTATGCAAAACAAGTTTAAAAGACAAGTGTTATACCTCTTGAAGCATGGAACAATTCTAGGCACTAATGCAAGCCAAAACCACCTTCAAGAGCTCCAAGAAGGCCTCAAGTAAACCTCAGCTCAAAGATGATCAACTTTGGTTAATGAAGTGTATGCAAAAGAGTAGTGTAAGGAGGCAAGTATGCACAAATTTGCAAGAGGGAAAGAGAAATATATATATATATATAGAGAGAGAGAGAGAGAGAGAGATTTTTGTTCCAAATTTTCTAACCCTCAAAAATGGGGGAGGAGATCCCATATATATAGATAAACAAGCATTTGGCTTAGAAATATCCATCCGTATACATGTATGGAGATGGAGACACTTGTGCCAACAACTGGAATAGCTGTCAACAAAATATCTGCAAAAAGGTCACTGGTGGCTAATAGGCCACTAAAGTGGCCAGCAGGCCACCAATGATGGCCGGCAAGGCACAAGGGTGGCCGGCAAGGCACAAACAGTGGCCGGCAGCCTCAAACAATGGCCGGCTGGCCACTAGGGGGTGTAGGCTTGAAGCACTAAGGTTTTGGGCTTGAAACACTATGGTTTTGCTCCAAAACAAGGCATAGAATGGATAGGGTTTGAAGCCTCAAAGACAGGGCATTCCCCCGAGGACTTCGGGCACCAAGACGAATACAAATAGTCACAATCATCGAGTGCTCAAGAGATGACGTCCAAGTCTTGGGGATGGTCAAAAATGGGGTGTCTACAGTGATATGCCTCCACCAAGTATTTAGCTTGGGAGGACTGTGGAGCTAAAAGCTTAGTGTTGTTATTTTGTATTTAATTTTGTACAAGCCTGGGGTCTTATCTGTATTGAGCTTAACACTCACTTTTGATGTACCTAAGCATTGACTTAGAAAGATGTAAGTGATTAGGGAATATGATTTTCTATTTAGCTTTCACTTCTTTTAACTATCATGTTACACATACTGTAGATTCAGGATGTACTGTTGATGAATGTATATCGCATGTGTCACCTTTTGTATATCAAACTCTAATTAATGAAAGCTTATCAATTCATTTATGTTTCTATTTATTGGTTGTTAAGAGATGGATATATTGTGTTTATTTCGGGGCATTACAACTTGGTATCAGAGCGTACCATACTTTGGGTACGTGGGAAGTGGTTATTACCATAATGGGGTCGATATTTGTATGTATGGTATGCTTATGTGGTTATGTGGTTATATGGTTATGAGATTTAGTTCCTAAGATATTGATTGGGTCTACGGGTTTCTAGAAGTCCTATTAGAAGAGCACTTGATCACTGTTGTTTTTAATTGGAACTCTGGCAATACCGCGGGATGGTCATTATCTAGGAAGAAAATTTGTGTGTGTTTATGTGACTACGTGCTTATAATCCATTGCATTAGGACGCGAGTGAGTTCGCTTTGACACATTTGTAAATGTGCTAATATCTTTTGTTACCTTCATTAGGATGTCAAGATGTAGACGTGGTGGTGGTAGGCGTGGTAGGCCTAGAAAGCATGATATGCCTTTACCGGATGAGATTCCGATGCAAGAGGAAGGGGTTGGTCAGTCCAACATGGCAGAAACAGGCCATAGGCGCTTTGATCCATGAAATGATTGGAGCCTTTCGGGAATCCATGGACATTTTCAGGACTGAGAATCAAGTCCAGCCCAAGTAGCTAAGGCAGCATAATAACCCCGACCAATGATTAACGTTAATCTATAACTTAACATGTCCAATAAGTTATTGAGATCAAATCCTAATTAATTGCATGTTTGATGCATTATTTATACTTTTATCTGTCTCGCATAGAAAGATCTGTTCATGTTTCCATTTCGGTTTGCGAATTGAAAGTCTTATCGGCATCCGATTCAGAAATTGACTTGATTTATGTGTTATTTGGAATTTATAGAATTTTGTGGCAGGTTTAATTGAAATTTGATATGGAACAATTAAATAAGAATAAATTAATGCCCAATTGATTAATTGACCAACAAAGTAATTAGGTCATTAGCCAAGCCTACATAAGGCCACCTCAACACTACATATACCCTTTTTGCACTCCCATTTCCTCTTGATTGAGTTCAAATGTGTAGAGAGAGAGGAAGACTAAGAGGAGAGTGGCTTCGACATAGGAGTTGATTAAGAATTTGGAGATTTCGCTAAGAATTTTAACCAAATAACTCCAAAAAGACCATAGGTTAGCATCTAAGGTAAGAAATCTAACCCTTAGTTGTGTAATTGAGTTAGTTTTTGTAAGAATTCAAGTAAAGGAGGTGGACTAACATGAGAATGAGCTAGGATTAAAGAATTGTAGCTCAAATCATACATGCATGTGCGTATCATGAAGTTTTGAAGTTGTTTTTACAAGAATTCTCACATGCATGTTCATATCTTAGTTTTGTTCAAAGAATTCCACTTGTTTTTGAGCTTAATGACTCATTTGATCATGTATTGGAAGGTTGGAATCCATGACATTACATGCAAGTCATGTGATCTAAGTTTCAAGTTTTGTTTACTACAATTGGCATAGTTTTTGGGCTTAATTTTGCAAAATAATTTGTAATTCATCATGTACTATGAGTTTCTCAATGTTTTACTAAGTTTTGGTCCAAAAGGATGTGTTTTGAAAGTTTTGAAATTGAGTTTTGAGCTTGGGAGCAAATAAGGAAATTCCAAAATTCTGTTCCTACGCTTGAGCGACCACTCTGAGTGCGTGCACTTTCGCTTGAGTGACCAGAAGTCCGCTCGAGTGTGAAATGCATGCTCCCAGAAGTTCTTATGTTCTGTAGTCCGCTCGAGCGACAAAAGTTAAGCTGAAGCGAGGGCATGTCTCTTATGCTCGAGCGAGCATCGAGCGGAAAAATCTAAAAACCAACACTTTTGCAAAAGTTTACAGACTGCTCGAGCGACAAATCTTGCGCTCGAGCGACCACTCACATTTTGCATGTCCGCTCGAGCGTAGGAAGTTGTGCTCAAGCGAGGACCCTGTCTTCAGCAAGTTTTATTAAGTGTTTTCAAGTGCATTTTTGCATCCTCATTCCATCCTAGGCATTCCTAGGCCATGGTTAAGGCACAATGATGAGGATAAAAGTAGAGACACACCAAGATAAGAAAGAACAAAATAAATGTTTCCGGGTGTGTAATTCAGTATGTGTTCGTTTTGTACCTATGTAGGTCACGCGCCGCAAGATATCTAAATTGCCTACTCTATTTGTCTGTTTGGAGCCATCTGTTATTTGTGAGTAATAACTCTGTAAAGTTGTGTTAGACTTTGATTATTTTCTGATGATACGACATGATTAGTTTTCTAAAATGCTATGTTTTGTGTGAATGAGTGATCGTCCAAGTTTCTGAAATGTACTTGTGGCATCCATAGCATCATGTGATATTTTGCATCCCTTTATGAGTCATCAGGTCCCTTTATGGGTCATCGGAATGCCTTTACGGCTGTCCCTTTATGGGTCATCGGAAACATCTTTGTGCACACGAGTCATTAGAATGCCTTATGGCTGTCCCTTTATGGGTCATTGGAATGCCTTCATGGCTGTCCCTTTATGGGTCATCGGATTGGTTAACGCTAATGGATGTGCTACGTACTATCATGTAAAATGTATGAACTTTGAAAATGAATATGAACATGTATATGAATCTATTTCTAATCTTAAATCTAAATATGCATAAGACTCTGTTTCTGATATAAACTATGATTTCTAACTCTATAATGGACATCATTAATTAAAACCCCTTTACTTTGTTATTATTCATTGGGCTTCCGTTCACTATTTCTATTTTATATGTAGGTGACCAGGCGCACGACCAGTCTTAAGATGATCCCTGAAGGGTTTTGCTCTTGTCAACCACCCTTTGTGCCTCCTGAGGAGGTTCCGGATCATGTCAAGTCTCATGGCCATGTTTTTGTGAATATTTAGGACTTTGGTTCTTTTGTTGTTTATGGAAAATTTTTTGTTTTATATGTACAGTACATGGAGTGACGTGTATCAACTGTATCTTTTGACGTCACACGCATATTTATTAAAGTTTAAGAATATCAGTTGCATGTATGTCTACACAGCTCAATGAACTATGTATATTTCTATTTATTGCTTCAGTAGCCCTTAATTTCATGTTATTTTGTTAAGAGGCTTTTGGTAATCCGAGGATTACTGACCGGTTACGACGCTAAACCTATAGGGACGGGTTTGGGTCATGACAGAGTGGTATCAAAGCACGTGTTTTATCGCACACCCGAGTCTATATGAGCTTAGGATGCCCTAGTAAGAAGCAGGGGCCTTCTATCTTCCTGTGTAAGTGTGTGTTCATTGAAAGTGAAAACTAAATCTGATTATAACCACAAGATATGGAAACAAACGATCTGAATGTTGTAAAAGGACTATTTGCCTATGTTCATAATGTTCCGTTTACCTATACCAAATGGAAAATACAAGAAGTGATGGAACAGTTGAATCAGCCAAAGCCTGAATAAATAGAATGGAACAGATGCTTGGAGCTCTGACTGAGGCAATAACCCAATAACAGAGGCAACAACCTTTGCCTCCTCTGCCTCCGTCGGTACAAGTTGAACCAGACAATAATGACATTATCAACTTCACTCACAAGTTCATGAAAATGAAACCACCAACTTTCCTAGGGAGCATTGAGCCGTTGAAGGCAGAATCATGGCTACTTGAGATGGAAAAATTGTTTGAGGTCTTTCCTTGCTCTGAGACTCAAAAGGTTCTTTTGGCCACCTATACCTTAAAGAATGAAGCCCGTAGATGGTGGTTGGTAGTTCGGAGTAGTAATGAGAACATGATATGGGCTCAATTTAATACAATTTTCTATGTCAAGTACTTTCTACAGTGCTTTTGGGACCGAAAGGTTTCAGAATTTCAAGAACTCAAACAAGGTAGAATGTCTGTAGCTGAGTACGAGGCTAAGTTTACTGAGATAGCTAGATTTGCTCCTCACATGGTGGACACAGACTATAAGAAAGTCCACAAATTTGAGGGTGGATTGGATTTATATATACTAGATCGGGTAGGAGTCCTCAACCTACCTACTTATGTGAATGTATTGTATAGAGCATTGATGGCTGAAGCCATTTTGGCAACAAAGAAACAAACTCTTGTGTCCCAACAAGTGAATGGAAGGGCAAAAGATCGGGGTCTAACTTCAAAAGAGTGGATCAAGCCAAAGTACTGGGTTTATACCTGCTAGCTCAGAATATGGTAGGAAACACAAGGGGGTTTGTTATCGAGCATCAGGTGCCTATTTCAGGTGTGGTAAAACTGACCATATGATGAGAGATTGTCTTGTAATAACCCCGACCTATGATTAACGTTAATCCATGATCTAATATGTCTAATAAGTTATTGAGATCAAATCTTGAATTAATTGCATGTGTGATGCATTATTTAAACTTTTACCTGTCTCTCGTAGGAAGATCTGTTCATGTTTCCGCTTCGGTTTGCGAATTGAAAGCCTTATTGGCATCCAATTTAGAAATTGACTCGATTTATGTGTTATTTGGGATTTATTGAATTTTATGGTAGATTTAATTGAAATTCGATTCGAAACGATTAAATTAGAATAAATTAATGCCCAATTGATTAATTGATCAACAAAGTAATTAGGCCATTAGCCAAGCCTATATAAGGCCACCCCAACACAACATATACCCTTTTTGCACTCCCATTTCCTCTTGATTAAGTTCAAACGTGTAGAGAGAGAGAAAAATGAAGAGGAGAGTGGCTTCAACATAGGAGTTGATTGAGAATTTGGAGATTCGGCTAGGAATTTTAACCAAATAACTCTATAAAGACCATAGTTGAGCATCTAAGGTAAGAAATCTAACCCTTAGCTGTGTAATTGAGTGAGTTTTTGTAAGAATTCAAGTAAAGGAGGTGGACTAACATGAGAATGAGCTAGGATTAAAGAATTGTAGCTTAAATCATACATGCATGTGTGTATCATGAAGTTTTGAAGTTGTTTTTACAAGAATTCTCACATGCATGTTCATATCTTAGTTTTGTTCAAAGAATTCAACTTGTTTTTGAGCTTAATGACTCATTTGATCATGTATTGGAAGGTTGGAATCCATGACATTACATGCAAGTCATGTGATCTAAGTTTCAAGTTTTGTTTACTATAATTGGCATAGTTTTTGGGCTTAATTTTGCAAAATAATTTGTAATTCATCATGTACTATGAGTTTCTCAATGTTTTACTAAGTTTTGGTCCAATAAGATGTCTTTTGAAGGTTTTGAAATTGAGTTTTAAGCTTGGGAGCAAATCTGGAAATTCTAGAATTCTGCTCTAACGCTCAAGCGACCACTTTGAGTGAGTACACTTCCGCTCGAGCGACCAAAAGTCTTCTCGAGCGTGAAATGCATGCTCTCAGAATTTCTTATGTTTGGTAGTCCGCTCGAGTGACAAAAGTTACGCTCATGCGAGGACATGTCTCTCACGCTCGAGCGAGCATCGAGTGGAAAAATCAAGCAACCAACACTTTTGCAAAAGTTTACAGTCCACTCGAGCGATAGATCTTACGCTCAAGCGACCACTCACATTTTGCATGTCTACTCGAGCATAGGAAGTTGCGTTCGAGCGAGGACCCTGTTTTCAGCAAGTTTTGTTAAGTATTTTCAAGTGCATTTTTGCATCATCATTCCATCCTAGGCATTCATAGGCCATGATTAAGGCATAATGATGAGGATAAAAGTAGAGACACACCAAGATAAGAAAGAACAAAATTAATGTTTCTGGGTGTGTAATTCAGTATGTATTTGTTTTGTACCTGTGTAGGTCATGCGCCACAAGATATCTGAATTACCTACTCTATTCGTCTGTTTGGAGCCGTCTGTTATTTGTGAGTAATAACTCTGTAAAGTTATGTTAGACTTTGATTATTTTCTGATGATACGACCTGATTAGTTTTCTAAAATGCTATGTTTTGTGTGAATGAATGATCGTCCAAGTTTCTGAAATGTACTCGTGGCATCCATAGCATCATGTGATATTTTGCGTCCCTTAATGGGTCATCAGGTCCCTTTATGGGTCATCGGAATGCCTTTATGGTCGTCCCTTTATGGGTCATCGGAAACGTCTCTGTGCACACGAGTCATCAGAATGCCTTATAGCTGTCCCTTTATGGGTCATCGAAATGCCTTCACGGCTGTCCCTTTATGGGTCATCTGATTTGTTAACACTAATGGATGTGCCACGTACTATCATGTAAAATGTATGAACTTTGAAAATGAATATGAACATGTATATGAATCTGTTTTTGATTTGAAATCTGAATATGCATAAGACTCTGTTTCTGATATAAACTTTGATTTCTAATGCTATGATGGACATCATTCATTAAAATCCCTTTACGTTGTTATTATTTACTAGGCTCCCGCTCACTATTTATATTTTATATGTAGGTGACCAGGTATGCGACTAGGCTTAAGATGATGCTTGAAGGGTTTTGTGTTTGTCAGCCACCCTTTGTGCCTCCTGAGGAGGTTTCAGATCATGTCAAGTCTTGTGGCCATGATTTTGTGAATATTTAGGAATTTGGTTCTTCTATTGTTTATGGACAAATTTCTGTTTATATGTACCGTACATGGAGTAACGTGTATCAACTGTATCTTTTGACGTCACACGCATCTTTATTAAAGTTTAAGAATATCAGTCTCATGTATGTCTTCACAACTCAATGGACTATGTATATTTCTGTTTATTGCTTCCACAGCCCCTAATTTCATGTTATTTTGTTAAGAGGCCTTTGGTAATCCAATGATTACTGGCCTATTACGACGCTAAACCTATAGGAGCAGGTTTGGGTCGTGACAGGCAGGGCCATCATTCTGAAAGAGAGAGTTCTTCTGGTCTAATCCAGACTAGTTATTGGGTGACCCTAAGGAGCCACTGAAGACGAATGAGTGGTTAGAAGAGATAGTGAAGGTGTTCGAGATGCTTGACATCGAGGACAATGGGCTAATAGTGACCTTAGCATCCTTCCAACTTAAGGGAGATACAGGTCAGTGGTGGAAGTATGCGCGTGGGCGTATTGGAGTGACTTGGGAGGCCTTTGTAAACACCTTCCAGGACAAGTTCTTACCTGCCACAGTTAGGGTGAAGTTGAGGGAGCAATTCTCAAAGATCAAGCAGCTCAACACACATGTAGTCAAGTTTGAGGTAGCCTTTAGTAGCCTCTCTAGGTTTGCACTAGAGTTAATGGTGACAGAGGAACGCCGTTGTGTGGAGTTCGAGAAAAGGTTGAGGACTAAGCTTCTTTTCATAGTAGCTGATTAGAGATTACAGGCGACTTGTAGAGTCGGCGGCTCATCTTGAGACTATGATGCAAATGGAGGAGGAGCGAATGAGGGGCTCCAGGAGGAGTCAGGATGTTTAGGAGGACAGTCAGAGGCAGAGGGGTTTTACCCCACAACAGTCCCAGGGAGCATAGTTGAGGTCCACTTTTCCAGTATCTAGTTTTTCAATATGGACAAGCAAGGCACTTGAAGAGGTTTTGCCCTCAGTTGGGTGGCACACCTAGTGCGTATGGTTCAAGGTAGACACAGAGCCACCAGCCTGCACAGTCAGCTCAAGCCTTGAAGGCCAATTAGGGAGCCTCTTTGGCTTAGTCAGTGCATCAGACGTATGCTCCGAGGGGTGAGTAGGTGGAACAGAGACCTACAAGGCATGTGTATGCTGTTACTGCACCAGACCTAGTACCAACCCCTTTGATAGTGAGAGGTACTTTCTTGTTATGCAATTATATTGCTAATGTGTTGATCGATATGGGTGCATCCCATTCATTTATCTCGTCTGCATTTGCATCGGCTTTGGGGTTAGAATTGGCTCGGTTAGCATCTCCACTAAGTGTAGAGTCACCTATTGGTGGTGAGATTATTTTGGAAGATGGGTGTCAGGGTTGCGACATAGAGGTTGCTGCTCGCCGACTACCTTTTGTGTTTCTGTTGATTGACATGTCGAGTTTTGATGCTATAATGGGTATGGACTGGTTATCATCGTATCGGGTTGTCATAGATTGTTACCGTGAGAGGGTTACTGTATGTACCTTGAGCGGTGATTGTTTTTATTTCATAGCTGACAGAGCCGATAGTGTTTTATCACCGGCGTATGATTCACGTGGTCGGAGTGAGCTTAGTTGTCTTCTTGCAAACTTATTGGGTAGTGAGTGTGACGAGGTTCGAGTTGATTTGCCAAGGGTAGTTTGTGAATACCCAGATGTTTTTTCTGGGGATCTCACTAGTTTACCACCTCATCATGAGAATGAGTTCTTTATTGAGTTAGTGCCTGGCACGACACCGATCTCTATGGCACCATATAGATTTGCACTCGCTGAGTTGAGTGAGTTGAAGATTCCAGGAATGGTTAGATAAGGGTTTTTTTTTCTTCCTTAGTGCTTCTCCTTGGGGAGCACCGGCTCTCTTTGCCAAGAAGAAAGATGGTGCCTTGCGACTTTGTATTGATTACTGGAAGTTGAACTGGGTAACTGTTAAGAACAAGCACCCAATGCCTCGCATAGATGATTTGTTTGACCAGTTGAAGCGGTCCAATTGTTTCTCTAAGATACACCTGAGATCGAGTTGTCACCAGTTGAGGGTAAGAAAGGAATATATCCAGAAGACGACATTTCGTATGCGGTATTGCCATTATGAGTTCCTATTGATGTCTTCCGTGAGTTCTTAGACCACTTTGTAGTTGTCTTTGTTGTTGACATTCTGATTTACTCACCATCTGAGGAAGAGCACAAGGAACACTTGTGAGTTGTGCTTGAGTTACTTAGAGTCCACAAACTATATGCTAAGTTCGGGAAGTGTGAATTCTGGTTGAGGGAAGTAAAGTTCTCAGGCCATGTAGCATCTGAGGGAGGGGTGACTGTAGATTCATCCAAAATAGAAGCAGAACAAGATTGGGAGGAACATAAGAATGCTTTTGAGATCCGTAGTTTCTTGGGGTTGGTTGGGTGTCGGTTTATGAAAGATTTCTCTAGATTAATCTCACCGGTGACTAGACTGACAAGGAAGGGAATCAAATTTGTGTGGAGCGAGACTTGTGAGAAGTCATTTCAAGAGCTTAAGATTAAACTTATCACTGCTCCAGTGTTTATCATTTTGGAGAGGGGCTTGGGCTATTCGGTGTATTGTGACGCTTTGCGAGAAGGTTTGGGTTGTGTTTTGATGCAAGAGAGAAAGGTAGTAGCCTATGGCTCAAGGCATTTGAAAACACATGAGAGGAACTATCCTACTCATGATTTAGAACTAGCATCTGTGATCTTTGCCTTAAAGATTTGGAGGCATTACCTATACGGTGAGAAGTTTGAGGTGTTTTCTGATCACAAGAGTCTAAAGTACATGTTTTCACAGAAAGATCTAAATTTGACATAGAGGAGGTAGATGGAGTTTATGGAAGACTATGACTTTGAGTTGTACTATCATCTGGGAAAGGCCAATGTAGTAGCCGATGTCTTGAGTAGGAAATCTATTAGCAGTGTAGCTTGTTTTGTCATCCGAGAATGTGAGATGGTGGGCGCTATAGACACCTTATTTTTGACTGCCCTTAAGACTTGGGTGCCTCATGCTGAACAGTCGATGATGATAAAGTTATGTTGTACAAACCATTCAATTTCTTTAGTAAAAGGCTTCGGTTTTGCGTTTCAGACCTAAAACCTTGTACTTCCTTTGGACCAAAACCTAATTTTTTCTAGCCTGACAAATTTTTATTGGTCGGCCGTCCTTTTCCATGGCCGGTCGGCCATGTCTAGCGGCCAACAGATATTTTGCTGCCACCTGTCCTTCCATGTGCATGCCTCGCACCGGCTAGCTTAATACAGATATTTCCGACAGGGGAACCTGTTTTGCTATAAATACTTGACGATGATCCTTCATGGTTTTAGGTTAGAAAATTTTGCCAAGAGACAAAAACCTGCCAAACACTCTTCCTCTCTATCTTGCAATATACATACACTATACATACACTTCCTAAACCAAAATTTTGAGGCTTCTTGCTAAGATTATTGAGCCAAAATTTCAACTCTTGAGGGTGATTCACTTTGTGGTTTGTGAACTAAAGAATATCCTCTCTTCAAAAGGTATAGTTTTTGTCATCTTCTCCCTTATTTACATTACTCTTTTCCTCTCATTTTCTTGTTGTTTATACACTGTTTTGGACTAAATTTAAGCGTTGAAACTTGTAATTTAAAAGCTACTAAAAGCTACCAAAAGTGGAGGGGTTCACCACCATTTCTTGAACCTTGTTCTATAGCTTATATTCTTGTTCTTCACACTTGTTTTTTTGATTTATGTATTGCTTTTTCGAGTTTTCAAAGGCTAAAATATGTGATTTTAATGTTCAAAAAGTGGAGAGGTTAGCCACCATTCCTTAGGCTTCCTTACTAGCTTTGTTCCCTTCCATTTTTGTTTACTTTTTTCTAGCTTTTCAAACTGGTTTTTAGCACTCTTTTGTGCTATTTAGGTGTTGTTTTAATTGTTTATTTAGTTTATGCTTTAAATACTATGTTTGTGGTGTTGTAAGTCCTCATAGATTTGGTTGTTTAGGCCATAGACACCAATTCATTTGAGTTGATAGCTTTTCATTCCTTATTTTTCAAGTAAAGAGTCTCACCTTTGTAATCACCTTTGCATAATCATCTCTGCAACCTCCCTCCATTCTTTACTTATTTTGATTGAAGAGTTGTATTTAACAAAATATTGTTCTTCAAACATAAGAAAGAGACCTTTCATGCTTTATGGTTTAATCTCTTTGGAGATTCATTACCAAGGAATTACATCTTTCTTATGCTAAGCATAACCTCTTGTTTGATACTTCTCTTTGTCACCGGTGCATTTACTTCTAAGGGACTAACTTTCTAATTGGACCCTTGGAAATCACCAAGGTAAGTGTCATTATAGCTTATTATCAAGTTTGGATTTAGAGTCATTATCACTCATTTTGGGTTTGATTAGTCATTATCGCTCTCTTTGAGTTTGACTAGTCGTTATCGCTCATATTGGGTTTGACTTAGAATTCATTATCGCTTGTAAATGAGCTCAACTCTTCCTTTGTAATTTCCCTCGTAGAACAGGGCTTGAAAAGCTCATTTCTTGGGTTACGTCAATGCTTGCTATCCTTTATTGCTTTGGACTTAGTGGATGTAATCTACGCTTTTGGACAAAAATGAATAAAAGATAAGAAATGGAAAGGTAATGTAAAAAGAAGCTAATAAAATTGGTGTAAAAAAAGGTAATAAAATTGAGTTGGGTTCAATCGGACGTTATATTGAACCTATTAAGTCTTGAATCAGTACATACTTTGTAATGATGTTAAGTGATTTAAGAATTAATGTCTACCACTTCTCTTGAGGTAACTCCATGATAGGGATGAGGCGTTGTTGGTCTTTTATTTCCATTTATTGATCTTTGTCCTATCGGTTCATAGATCATCACGCAACAAATTTGCGACGGTTGATGATTTGTGAATCGAGTCTACTCCTCCTTTGATCAGTTTTATGATAGGGAGAGGCAAAGAGGATAAACATCCCCTGGAAACATTCTGTTTTTGCTTTATTTCAATTCTCTGGCAGCAGGGTAGAACCCAAAAACAGTGGCCGGTCGGCCACTTTTCTGTCCGGCCGACCACTTTCCAAGGCCGGCCGGTCACTTTTTGTTGTGCAGGCAGTGGCATTTTCATGGCAGAACATAGCAGAAGCTGGGGTACAAATAAATTAATTTTCTGACTGCGAACAAAACATAATCTAGTAGCAAAACAAAGAGGTTTCTAGCAAGATGTTCTCAGTTGTACGCTTATGGTTAGTTGCCTCCCATCCCATTAATTTAGATGCTTTAATATTAATGTGTTGTAATTAAGTAGTTAGCTGAATTCGGATTTGTAATAATTAGTTAATTTAGCTTATTTATTTATTCGAACTATCTTGTATGAGGGCAAACTTGTAATATTGTGTATGTCTTCCAACTCCTATTCTTTTTCTCTTTTATTTACTTGTTTATGATGGTTGCATGTAGTATCATATTTTTGGTCCCATATCATTACCATGACTTGCTTCCATTTTGGCGTGCATAAGGATTTGGCTCATCACCTTTAGAAAGCATCGATTATTTCTTGCTTGAATACATGTGCTATCATATGCCTTGAATTAATCCGCATGTAATGTTAAAAAGCCGAATCCTAGTAGTTGCATTTTGTGTGTGTTGCTTTAGTCACTTGCATATTAGAGCACACATTTTTCTAAGTATTTTCTTCTCTTTGGCTTGCCTCAGTTGAGTACTAGGTGAGCATTTCTTTGTTTAGCATATTGCATGTGTGTTTGTGTCGCCATATCAAGCATGTTACCATGAGGCTAAGTGCTTATTTGATATATCTCTTTGAATGCTTGTGGATGAAGGCTATTTCTCTTAAATTGGAATGATTTTGATTAATGTACATATGAGTTTACTTTTTCAAATAGCATATTCAAAACTCTTTTCAAACAAAGCATGAAATGAAAGCATTCCAAAGTAAGTGAAATAGTCTTAACTTGTGTGCTTCACATAGTAAGTTAGCATAATAATCGGAACAAGAACATATGATGTACATAAAAATCACATCATGATTAGTAGGGGTCGATCTTTGATCGGGTGAGTGAGGTGCTCAATTCATGACATTCCCATCTTATACCTAAGTTTCCAAACTGAAACAATTTGGTTATGACAAAGAAGTAGCCTTTGGCATGAGTCACGAGTTTCCTAAATTGTCCAAAAAAAATATTTAAGTGGTGACTCTGAAATTTGACAATGCAGTCCATTTTTGGCATCTCTAATGATAAATGGATTTTCTATGATTTTCCGGATTTGGACTCTCATTTGTTTAAATCTATTTCACATTGAAGTTTGTGAAACCAGATTCAGAACCACGGGAGTTCGAACTGTAAGGTTATCGTATCCGAGAAGGCTAAACCCCTCTGAGCAACACGAAAAGCAAGTTACAGTTTCTGGCGACTCTGCTGGGGCAATTAGAGAACTTGACTTGAACTTCATGATGTGAAATTTATTTACACATATATGTTCTTTGCATTGCAATTGCATTGGTGCTCTTAAGTCACTGTGCTTTCTATCTACTATTCTTGGATGGATTGCCAAAAGGTTGGCCGGTTGTGGAATCTGCCATGCTGGAAACACAACCCTTGGATCTGGATTACTGCTATACCACTTGATCTGCCTTTCACTTCTCAGTGATAGGTGTGAAACGTATATTAGGTAATCTTGCCGAGGTACCCCTTTTGGCAAATTGGCCTAGTTGCATATAGTAAAGCCTTAGTGACTGTTCTAACATATGACAGATGCTCATCCGTATGCAGGATTTTGTGAAACCACTTGCTTAGAGTAATAAAAACCTAGATCACGTCAAATCTAGGACAGGGTAACCCTACCCCTCATAGGGGTGTTTTGGCTCTCTCTACCTAGTATGTGCTTTACAGTGAAACTGTATAGGAATGCTTCATATCAGTGGTACAGATATCACTTTGTGGGGGCAGAATTCAGTGGGAAATATAGTCATTGAGCTGTGATCATATTTGTCGCCAATTCGGCCGAAGTGCTGCCTGATTTGTGATTATTGTTTTCCTTTTCTGTATTTCTTTTGCTAGGTAGTCTTGCGCAATCATAGCTTCAGAAAAACCTGATATCCCCCAAGTTTTGTGGACTCGCTCTAGTAGGCTTTGCAAAATTCAAGATCTAGTTGATGGTCAACCAGCGTTAGTCTCTCTCCTACCAATTGTTCGGAAGAGAAGAACCAGTCAGTTTTCGCCAGCACAAAGCACTCAGCAGTCGCTTGTCCGTTCTCACCTACTCAGCTCACCAATAGCTAACTCTCCCAGACACGTAATGGCACACAGTAGTCTAGAGGAGGTTGCTGCTATGATGGCAGCTTTTAAAAAACCATGGATACACTGAATTAAAGAATCGCTACTCAGGATGAAACTATTGCTGAAATGTGACGCCTATCTGGGGCAACGGCATATACTGTTTTGGTTTCTGAAATATGTATTTTTTGTGTATTATTTAATTAAAACAATCTCAGAAAATTACAGAAAATTCTAGAAAAATTCTGAAATTTATTCTCTTCTGCTTAGAATATTCTAAATGTCAAGAACCTGATGATCAATTTTTTATATGTTACAACTCATGTTGTTATCTTCAAAGCATGATTAATATTAATTAGAATTTTATGATAAAATGTTGTTTATCATTCTTTGGATTGTATTATCATATATTGAGATGCTCATGTATCAAATCATTCTTATTACATGACATATGTACTAGAGGGTTATTCTTTTGAGAAACCTATTCACTTTTTGCATATTAAATTGAATTGAATGTTTGATAAAAATAACTAGTGGTGCAAGAGATGATTATAAGCTTAGCAAATTTTTGATCTTGCGACATATGTATTTTTTTTATTAGAATTTAATTTGAGTTTTTGCTGCAAAATTATTCTGTATTGTGCTAAAATTTTATCCTATGTGCATTTTTTTTCTTTAGATATAGTTAACTATGGCAGCAAAAGGCCTTGTAGTTGATTTAACTAAGAGAGAAAAGCTGGATGGCGATAACTATGCAATATGGTGTCGTAAGATCTAGTATCTCCTAAATGAGCAAGAGGTCTTAGAGACTCTTGAACAAATGATGGCTGAGCCTGAGCAAGGTACTATAGCTCAGTATCGTTGTGATGTTAAGGCCTATAAAAAATGTTGCAACAAATATTGATATGCGTGCTTTATGATGTTAAACAACATGCATAATGACTTGGTACCAGAGTTTGAAGGTTCCTTGAATGCTTTTGAAATATAGGAGGCTCTCAAATAGAAATTCAACATCACTTCTTTGGTTAAGTTGCACAAGTTAACCATGAAATTTGATTCCTATCAGAAAAAGGTGCATCATTTAATGAAGTAGCATAGGAGGGTGATGTCAACTATGATACACGAGCTAGCGGCATCAGGTCATAATTTGACACGAGCAACAAATTCAGACAATGACTTTCTCTCATCCTCATTCTTAGGAAGATATGAAGTGTCATATGACACACAATGAAACGTTAAAACATATGAGGACATATCACGGCATTTGGAGCTTGAAGTTGAGCGCCTAGTGGCAGCTAAATTTGATGGCATTGCTCTTGCTGCTGAGTCTAACTTGCGTCGGGCATTTGGCTCTTGGCATAGAGGGGCTCAGCAACAAGAGCAGTGCCATCAAATTTAGCCGCCTTTAGGCGCTCAATTTCAAGCTCCAAATGATGTGATATTTCCTAAAATTTTTTAGCATTTTCATTGTGTATCATATGACGCTTCATTTCTTCCCAAGAATGAGGATGGAAGTGAATCACTACTTGAACTTGTTGCTCTTGTGTCAGATTATGACTTGCTGCTGCCAGCTCACGTATCATGGTTGACAACACCCTTAGATGTTGCTTCATTGAATGATGAGCCTTTTCCTGATAGGAATAAAATTTCCTAGTCAATCCGCGCAACTTAGACAAAGAGGTGATTTCGAATTTCTATTTGCAAGCCTCCCTCATTTCAAAACCAATGAAGGAACCTTGAAACTTTCTATCACATCATTATGCATGTTGCTTAACATCGTAAAGCACGCACATCAATCTTTGTTATGCCATTGTTGATAGTCCTCAAGATCACGACAAAGTTAAGCTGTAGTTTCTTGCTCATGCTTAGCCATCACTTGCTCAAGAGTCTCCAAGACCTCTTGCTCATTCATAAGATAGTGGATCTTACGGCGCCATATGTCATAGTTATCGCCATCCAGCTTTTCTTCCTTAGTCAAATCCTCTACGTTTTCTTTTACTGTCTTAGTTAACTCTATCCAGAGAAAAAATGCCCATGTGATAAAATTTTAGCACAATATAGAATAATTTTTCCACATAAATTCAAATTAAATTCTAATTAAAAAAATGCACATGTCGCAATATAAAAAATTCGCTAAACTTATAATCATTTCTTGTGCCTCTAGCAATTTATATCAAACATTCAATTCAATTTAATGCACCAGTACATATGACATGTAATAAGCATGATTTGAAAAATTCACATACGAGCATCTCAATATGATATTACAATTCGAAAAATGTTAAACAACATTTTATCATAAAATTCTAATTAAATATTAATCATGCTTTGGAGATAACAATACGAATTCTAACATATAAAAAAATAATCATAATGTTCCTGACATTTAGAATATTCTATATAGCGATCCCGGTTGTCCCTTTACTGCTCTGTTGTATTTCGGACTCGGTTCCGTGGAGTTGGTAGTTGTATCTATCTTGTTGTCGTCCTTTAATTCCATTTGTCTGAGTTATAGGATGTGTTGGGCTTGTTTCGAACAGGTGGGTTGAACCTTGGTTTGAAATCTTGTTGCCAGGTTTTTGGTCGTTCCGCTCGAGCGGGTCTTGTTGCGTTCGAGTGGATATTGCACACTCCCAGTTTTTCGTGTCCCTACAAAACTTCTGCAGGTGTGATTTTTACGCTCGAGCGGGTTTCTTTACGCTCGAGCGGTGGCGCTCGAGCGGGTACTCTGGCGCTCGAGCGGGTAGTACTTTTTGGTGTAAGTTCTGGGAGGGAGGAATCTACGCTCGAACGGACTGGTTTTCGCGCTCGAGCGGATGTACTTTATTCTTGTGTCTTGGCGTTCGAGCGGGCCTTCTTGCGCTCGAGCGTACCTAGTTTTTTGTTCTTGACGCTCGAGCGTTGTGTTATCTGGTCGAGCGGGAATGTCGTATATCAGTTGGCAGCTGGGCATTTTAAAATCACTTTTTACATTCTCTCTCTCTCTTACTTTCTAAAAAGACATTTTGAGAGTTCCTCTCTCTAGAAACTCCCTTCTCTCTAGGGTTTGATCTAGTTAGAGTGTTTCCTTTTCCTTCGGCCTTTGTAAAAGTTGGGTTGATCGTCGAGGGCTACACTTTGATCCGAGAATATTGAGTTTTGGAGCACGTTGAGTTTCTTCATCTTCTTTCCTTGAGCTCTGAATTTGAGGTAGGGATTCCTACTCACTCTTATGGTCTCTGACATAGATTTTTGGTTGTTTTGATGAAGTGTTGAAGTTGGGTAAATTTTGGGACTTAGGGTTTCAAAATGTTGAAAGAGAATTTGTTATTTTGAGTCTAAAATGTGTATTGTGGGTTCAAAATAATGATATCATTATTGGTTGTTGATATTTAGACCATTGGGTCAATATTGGGAAATCGGGTGGAAAACCCTAATTTTGGGAAAATTGTGATTTTATGGAATTGAGTTAGAAATAATGAAATTGGTTCATTATATGGTTCAATAGTGGAGTTAGATTTATTGATCGCTCACTTTTGAAAACATTGATATTTTATCTGTTGGAGCTTTTATTATCTGTTTAGAAATAATTGCTTAGGCTATCGGTGGAGGGTAGTTTTGATTGTTGTAGACAATGCATGATGATTAGGCAAACTAAAACTAATCCATTGGATAGGTCATAGAGTATGACGGTTGATAGAATACATTAACGTTATGTATTGATTGATTGTGCATATGACCTTTGTGTATATACGTTGTGTGTGTGTGGGAGGAGATAGAGGATGTACTCCACGGTTTAGGGGAAGATAGGGGATGGACCTCTAAACCGGATGTTGTTTGGGAGGAGATAGGGGATGGACTCCACTGATACAGCTCATATGCTTGTCAGATAATGTATTGATATAGCTCATATGCTTATCTTTGGAAGTGTTGATATAGCTAATATGCATATCTGTTGAAATGTGGATACAACTTGTATGCTTATCTGTTGAGATGTTGATACAACTAGTATGTTTATCTATTGTAAAATGGGAAATGTTTAATATGAGTCACTGTCTCATATAAGTGGTTGGCCAGGTTCTGAGCCGTTGATGTAAATTGTGAAATTGATAAGAAATGGAAATTGAAATGAAACATGAACATAGTGGTCATGAAATGGAAATGGGTTATGAATTGATTTATGGAAATTGAACATTTATCAATTGCTAATGTCTTAGTTAATGCTCTTACTGTGTTTAGCATGTTTCTACTGGGCGTTGGCTCACCCTATATGGGACATTATTTTCAGGTACAGGTAGTATGCCACCTCCAAGGACATAGCTTGGATGATGATGAGAGTTGAAGACTCTTTTTTTGTTTATTTTGTTAGTGTTACATGTATATCAAGCCAAGGGCTTATTTTGTATAGAGTTAGTACTCTTCTTTTGTGTAACCAGGTGTTGACTTGGAAAGCTATAAGCCCATAGGGCATTTGCTTTTGTTGTTAACATGTAATGCTATTGTAAGAACTACTCTGATGAATATAAATGGTTGGCTTCTTTTATATCAATGCATGTCTAGTGATGGGTTTTAATGTTATTATTTTGAGGGCGTTACATTCTAAATAGAAAAAAATATATTTCAGAATTTTTCTAAATTTTTATGAGATTTCTTTAATTAAATAATACACAGAAAGTAGAAATAAATATTTCAGAAACTGAAACAATATAACTCTTCTATCAACTGAAACAATATAACTCTTATATCAATAAATACCATATGATTTCAGTATTCTTATATAAAAAATTCAAGTCCGAAAAATTAATTATACATGCATAGAAACATTTTAATATAGAAACATTAAATTAATAACTTGGAAAAAATATTTCATTTTAGAAAATCTGAAATTTATTCATATTGTAGAAAAAATAATTACAAAACTAACCATACTAGCCATACTTAAAATGAAATTATAACGAATATTTTAAAAACAATTAAGTATGTTTGGTTTATGTTTTTTGAATTAAATTTTTTGAAAATTGAGTTTTTTGATTTTTGTGTTTTTTTTTTTTTTTAGTGAATATTTTTAAAATGTTAAACATTTTTTTTTTACTTTTTTAGATAGACCTTAGATGTATCTAAAAAGTAAAAAATTTGTGAAAAAATATTTTTAAAAATTAATAAATAGATAAAAATACAAAAAAAAAATGTACTGAATTCTAATATTTTTTTTTGTATTTTTGGTATTTAGTGAATTTTTAAAAGTTTTTTTTTCAATTTTTTTTACTTTTCAGGTATATGTATGTTAGGTATGTTTTAAAAATTAAAAAAAAATGCTCAAAATATTTAAACAATTCAGTAAAAACAAAAAAATACGAAAAATAAAAAAGTAAAATTTTCTGAAAAATATTTTTGAAAAATAATAACCAAGCATAGTGATTAATGTTATTTTATAAATTAAAACAAATAAACAGAACCTAACAAATCTTAAACCCAGCTTCTGCACCACGTGGTCAGGGCGTGTATGAATGCTCATGGTCACGTGATGTCAGCAGCGTCTGTCGCACTGTTACCAACACAGTCTCTGAAATTTACTTAAATTACAAAGGGTCCAGCTTGTCATTGCACCCATCCAGTTCGGTCCATGGGGTCCTTTTTTGGGACCCGTTTTGATAATCTGAACCGTACAATGTGTAGAACTCGTTGAGTACTACATGCTTGTAAAAAATCACGTTGATCAGATATCAATAGCTATGTGATCAAATCAGTTTTGTATAAAAAAAATGGACGGTGAAACAATTAACGGTTGATAAGAAACTGTTTCGTTCACATAGCTATCGATATCCGATCAACGTGATTTTTTACAGACATATAGTACTCGATGATTTCTACACGTTGAACGGTCGGATTATCAAAACAGGACCTGTGGTGGGCCCACACGGGCCCAACAACACGGTCCAGTCCGATCTTGGACTGGACCAAAGCCACTGCCAATTACAAATTATGTCATATAATTTTAGAAATTATATTATGCCCTCTAAGGTTTCTAATTTTATAAAAAAAAAAATAGGTCTTTTTATTAATAAATCATCAAGTTAATTAACAGTTTTTAATAATGTTAAAATTTTATTTCAATTAATAATTCAGATAATTTTATTATTGTATAGGTGAATAGTTAGAAATTTCAATTTTTCAATTAATTCTGTTAAATAAAAAATTCTGACAGAGAGGTATTTGTAATTTTCCAAACCACAGCGGATAATTTGTATTTTAAGTAAACCTCGGAGGGTGTATTTGTAATCTAACCTTTTCATTATTATCTAATAATTTTAAAACATAAAATTACAAACAACGATTCACCATCTATTAATGTAATTTTATAAATATTATATATATATAAATTTAATCGCAGAAAAAATAAAAATCGGATAAAATCATTTTTGAACAAAAAATAATATTTTATGCAAACAAAAATAATATATATATATATATATATATTAACATAAAATATTAATTTTATAAATATTCAATAGTATGAAAACACTCTAATAATAGTTTTGATACTAATGACAGGAATATAATATTATATACACAACTGAAAAATTATATGGATTCAGGTATACCTTGTGGGTAAATAGATTGCATAACGAATCCAGCTTAGAAGGTAAATCACGAATTCTTGAATAATCTCCACTAGCGATGGAAAAACTACTAGAGTTTTACTTACATTAATCATAATATAAAGGCGGTATGGTTTATGGAAAGAGAGAACAAACACACACACACACACACACACACACACAAACACACACACACACACACATATATATATATATATATATATTGTTATGTGAAATACAAAACCCAAGTTCTATTTATATAACATAAGATAGATTTATTATACCATGTTCATCCCATATCAAGAATATCTAATTAATGATTATCATCTAATATATATTTATATATTGACAATTATCACATATCAAGATTATCCCATATTAAGATTATCTCATATCTTGAAATATAATCTGTTACATTATTTGGATCTCTCGTAACCAGGTCATGCTATCATGGGCAACCCAATTCGGTCTAGATTCTAAACCCAACCCAAGTTTCAATAGACACTAACATGACCTATTTAATATTTGTGTTATTAGATCGTGTCAAATACATATTCGCAGTGGTGGAGCCAGAAAATCAAATTAGAGGGGACACTTATTAATTACAATATCGAAAATTTTTACAAAAATACTTCAAGCAAGTTTTTACTATTGATTTCAAGAAATATCAAAAAAATAATGTTATTTATAACTAGTGTATCATGGATAATATAAAAAAATATAGATATAAGTCTTAAAATAAATTATATAATGATAAATTATTTTTTTTTTATAAAATTTGATTTAAAAATTTAATATAATGGTAATACCGTGTCATTATTAGTATGTGATATCACTAATTAATAGTAAATAAACGCATGGAGAGTGAATCTCACATGTCAAATATAACTAACAATCTAATAAATTTCATATATTTATAGTGAGATTATTTATACTTGCATGTCAATAATAATGATATCACCATTACAGTAAAAAAATTTCACAAAATTTTCATTGATAATATGGTTTATAATAGTCTCTTCATTCACTACAAGAAATTGCACTTTTGGCGACTACTTTTGGCGACACCGTCAATGTTTCGTAGCCAAAAGTATATTTTTTGCGACACAGTGATCAATTTCGTTAGGAAAAGTAGTCCATTACCAACGCAATTTACTATCGTCGCTAAAAAACATAACATTGGCTAGGCTCCAAAAATATTGGTTGGCGCCAAAATTTCATAAATTTTAGCTACGAGGCTTATTTTTTAGCAACACAATAAGCGTTGCTATTAATGTGCTTACTTTTGGAGACGACAAGTTGGCGTGGGCAAAGAGTTAAACATTTAGCGACGATAATACCATTCGTCGGTAAAAGTTTTGGTAGTGAAATGAGGTGATTTAGTTATTTGTATTTTTATTATAATTTTTCAAAAAGTTTTAAATATTGTGATTATTGAATTGTAAAATTAAAGTGATCATCGAATTAGATCACAAAATGAAGCCATCAAACCCAAAAACACTCTTAAGTTCAGATGGCTAATTTGAGATAATCTAAACTTTTTCAAAGAATGTGGTTAAATTATCAATTTCAATATGTTTGGTTTTATTTTCATAAACTTATTTCAGAATTTTTTTTTTCTAAAAAACTAAAAAAAAATTGGTAAAAAAATAAAAAAATACTTATTATTTTTGTATAATTTTATCTTTTAGGAGGTCATAAATAATTTTTTAGATTTTAAAAATATAATTTTGATTTTTATTGTTCAAATTAGTTTAATTTTTTTATTTATTTATAGCATTCATTCCAATTTTAATAACCTTTTAAAAATGTTGTAAAAGATCAGTTAAGTCTTCAAATGACATTTTATTATTGTTATAATTGAAAAGATAAAGCTACGAAAAACATTAAAACCAAAATCCTTAAAATTTTGGCGCGAACATTCCCCGCTGGTTTGGGTTCCTTATTCTCCTCTGATCATGGACGGGTTTCCTTATTCCCCGCTGGTTTGGATTCCCTTATTCTTCTCTCAGTTCTTAGGGTTTTTGAAGCAAATCAATTTCAAAGAAAACTGAAGGTAATACTCTCTCTCTCTCTCTCTCTCTCTATATATATATATATATATATTTATTATATAAATATATATTGATTATAGTTGCTGTTTATTTTGATATGAAGAATCAAAGACTATTTATTGATCTCAGGTCCCATAGAGAGAAGAAAGAGATTCCAGAATTAAACAGTGAGTATTTTTCAAAGATTTTATTGGAGTGATTTGGTACACGTTAATTTTTAGCTATATTTTATGCGTTATTTTGATTTTGGTTGTGCATGCATATTATATATATATATATATGTATGAATTATTGGTGGATTCGTAAAACCCTTTTCTTTGATTTGTAGAGAATTGAATTGAAAGAACATTGTGCTTGAGTTATTTGTCCCTTCCTAATAAATAAATAAACAAATAATTGGTGTGTTCTGTTTCTGAGCATCATTCTAAATGAACTGAATAAACCAGATTAATGTGGGTTTGACAGTTAGCTTGAATCAGTGTGGTTTTAAATTAAGAATGGTTTAAAAAAATCAGCATCTGCCACTCAGATTTGTTCCTATGACTTAATGCAGACTTTGATGTAGGAGTTTCATAATAAGTTATGTTGTTATGGTTTCCCCTTACTGTCTGAAACATATACAAATATTGGATGTCTATTTAACATTTGCCACTTGTTGCATCACCCCTGCAGGGAAAAACACAGCATTGATTACTTTTATTTATATTTTTTTAAAGAATGTGTATATGCTAGGTTTTGGACGTAATGCCCATTCTTGTTCCTGATTTTGCTTGTCCTCCCCATGTACTTTGGCACCCGAATATCTACAAGAATAGTTCCACTCAATAGTTTCAATTTTTATTAATCCTTTAAAATTCATGACTAGGTTTAGGCATGTAAAATAAAAAACACTTATTATTCATTTATTTTTTTTTTGTTGATAAATGTAAAAAAACACTTAACTGAATACATAATATATGCAGATAGAATAGAATTTTGAAGGATTTGTTGGTGCCGTTTGCTGCTGCCGTGTGAGACCATCGGTGCTTCAGTCTACCCCTACGGGTTTGTTCCCTTTTTGCTTTGTATCTCACTTCCCCTGCTTCTCTCTCTCAATTTCTTAACTGAAGCCATGTATGTCCATTTTCACTTCGTCTATTCTGTAACTACTTGTTTTGTCAATAATCTTAGATAGGTTTATGGGTTATTGTTATTTCTTGTAAGATTGAGACCTTCTTGGTTCTTTTCTCTCATTTGGCTCTCATCATCTGAAGAACATTTTAAGTGCAAAGAGTGGCAGCAATGTTAAACAAAAGAAATCTAAAATTGTTCCCATTTCATCTCAACTTTAGATTCACTGAAGCACTTGGGTAAAAAAGAGAGCACTTTAAGCATTTTTAATCTCCAACAGGTTTGGTAGGTAATATTATGCGCACTCAATATGTTATATGTACCCTTGGCATTTTACATAGTACATATTTTTCTAGCTATCTTCAGCTAAAAATTGTTTTCTATTCATTTCACTTATCTTTTATGTTAATTGGATCAAGGGAAGTGGGGAAACAAATTTCAAATCAATCAACGACACTCATTAGACTTCAAAATTCAAGAGCTGGAATAGGTATTGAACAAGAGAATGCCATACATGGGAATATGAGAGCAAATAATTTAACCACAGTTACATTTTGGAGTAATGATCTTTTTTTCAGTCAAAGAAAAGTGGCCTAGACCATGTTCCACGACTTGAAATGTCAATTCATTACCACATTATACTACATCTTGGATTATCCTAGACCATGTTCATTACCTAGACCATGTTCATCATCTTTTGGAGTAATTACTTGTTCATTACCAAGACCATGTTCATTACCTATACCATGTTCATTACCTGTTGGAGTAATGATCTGTTTTTAAGGTATTGAGTTTTTGTCCAGATTTTTGCATTCCATGATGTCAAGGATTTTGTAGGTTTTTAATGGTTTGATTTAATTCAAGTTTAAAATTTAAAAATTGTTTTTTGAAAAGATTGAGACCCTCTTGGTTGTTTTTTTGATAAAATTGTTTTCTGTAACTACTTGTTTTGTCAATAATCTTAGATAGTTTTCTGGGTTATTGTTATTTCTTGTAAAGATTGAGACCCTCTTGGTTGTTTTCTCTCATTTGGCTCTCAGCATCTGCAGAACATTTTTAAGTGCAAAGAGTGGCAGCAATGTTAAACAAAAGAAATCTAAATTGTTCCCATTTCGTCCCAACCTTTTTTCTGATTGTTTTTTTGTTGTTGTTTTTGCTGTCATAGTTTTGTTTGTATTGGCACTGATTTTAGACAAAGCTTCTCCCAAATGGGGGGGAAAAATTAGAAAAAACTCTTATTTCTTCCTAAATTATGCATGCTATTATAAATAATATTCAAGGGGGCTAATTATTTTTATTTTTTATTTTTTTCAAACTGAGGCCTTGTCTAGTTTCCGTATTGGTTTGAACAAGCTCATTAATCAATAACCCAAAACAGTCTGATTGTTTAAGAAACTTTTTTGATTGAATGATACTCATAGACCTCACATAATTCACCATTAGACAGCAAATTGTATGTACTCTGTGTTGCTAATCGAATTCAACTGAGAAAATGGACATGAAAATACCAATGCAGTGATGCTTTTGCCTTTAAATGTGAGAGAATTCCATAACTGTCTAATTATAACAGTCTTTCCTTCAGAGATTCTCTTGTTATTTGCTCAAAGACATTAGCAGTAGAGGATTCAATGACGTAGGCTTACGTGACAGATGCATTTCCTCATGAAGTATTTTTTATTTGAATCTTCACAATCTTTGCAGCCCAATCTACTGGTTGTTGACCTGGACAAATTCATTTTGCCATAGCCAGGTAATTTTATGAAGAATGGCATTTGCTATTAGCACTACATGCATAATCACAGGAAGTGGGCTTGTTGCTTAACAAATACTTAAATTTCCCAAGGATTATAAATCCATAACTATGTTGATACAATATTTGGAATAGTAGAGGATATTATTTATTATACTTAGTTTGGGGCTAACTGCATCTAAAATATTTAGTGTTTTGGACCTTTGGTAAATGTTTCTCATTTTGTTTCCCCCTTTCATATTTGATTTGATTTTGACAAATTCAGTTTCCCTCTGGTGATTAAATGATCTATTTGATTTGTTTTTGAAGGATTACATTGATGGGAAGCTGCCCCACTTTGCAGCCCCCAGGAATGTCAAATAATGAAGCTGGCCTGGAGGTTGCAGATGTACCAAGCTCATCTGAGATGCATGAATCAAATTCATCTGATACCGAAAACCCTCCAAGCAGTGAATATGAAGAAACCACACCCAGTTTAGAGCATGTATTGAATTATTTGAATTCATTTGACATGGCTAATGGATTACGTTCTGGGAAGGTCCCTACAAAGAAAAAAACGTGAAAATGCATCTCATAAATAGCACAAGAAGCCTTTGAGGAAAAAATACCGGTCATGGAGGGTCGGGGTGAGGATGGTAATGGAATGCCAGTAGTAAGAGTATTTCAGAAGCCATTGAATACAGGTCCTCTCAAAGTTGGATAGGTCCTCTTGTGGCTCGTTGTGGGTGCCACTTTTTACTTACTGATCACCAGTATGGTTGCCTCTTACCTATAGTTTTTAAGTTTATGTTTCTTAGTGAATGTAATCATTTTATTTGTTTTTTGCTTGTTGCCAAATTATTGAATGATGTGAACTTGATAATGATTAGGAGTTTTGTATTGTAATATCATCATATTGTTGTCTGACTACAGAGAATCTGAAACCTCTGTACATATCGCAGAGATAATGCATATGCCTTCCATATCAGAAATCATTGAAATGGACCTTATCTGAATATTAGTAGAGAATCTGAAATTAGTTTGCCTTGTGTAAATTATTGCCATTGTTGCAAGTGAATGATTTGTAACTTGGACAACATTTTTTTTCACTAGAGTGTAGAATGCATTGGATCTACTGCTACTGATTGTTCTAGTATAATTGGAAATCGAAGGTTTTTATTTTATTTTATTTTTTATCGGATGATGGTAAAAGCTCTATGTTTTGGCTAGTACTTGCGCTTGCATATCTATTAACTCACACACACACACACACACACACACACAGATTGCTACCATATCAATAAAAAAGCTAATGGACTTTGTTTTAAACTTGTCATTGATCAATACAAATTATTTTTGTTTTAAATCTGTAAATCTTATAAAAATATATAAATTATTTTCAATTATTTTTGTTAGTAAATGTGTCGCCAAAAGTTTATTTTTGCCCACTCATATTGTGTTGCTAGAAGTGTATTTTTTGCCAATGCCAATTTGTCGTTGCCAAAAGTAAACCTTTATCGACAAAAAAATCGTTGGCAAATGGCAATATTTACCGCCGTAAATGTGTTGCCAAAAGTTTACTTTGGCCCACTCATATTGTGTTGCTAAAAGTGTATTTTTTTGCCAATGCTAATTTGTCGTTACCAAAAGTGAAGTTTTATCGACAAACAAATCATAGGCAAATGAAAGCATTTACCGACGCAAATGTGTTGTCAAAAGTTTACTTTTGCCGACGCATATTTGGTTGCTAAAAGTATATTTTTTGCCCATGCAAATTTGTGTCGCGAAAAGTACCACACAATCATCATATTTGAATGACTTTTACCGATGCAAGATAAATTGCCGATGATGGATGAAGGCTTTTATCGACGACTATGTTCGTCGCTAAAGGCATTACTTTTACCAACGCAATGATAATTCGTCCGCAAAAACTTTTGCCGACTCACTTTTGCCTACGGGTTGCCAACATAGCTTTGTGTGTTAGCAAAACTCTTTGCCAATGAATTTTTCTTTTTAGCAACATATTTTGTTGCGTTGCGAAAAATGCAATTTCTTGTAGTGATTTTCAATCAAAATAGCCTTGTTCTCATAATTTTTAAAATATCATTGACATTCCACTCTAATAATATTTTTGTAACTTTTTTTTTTATATTTTCTTTATATTTACAAAAAAAAAGAGCCCAAAATTCAGGGGGCACGTGACCCCTCTGTCCTCACTTCCCTTCGTCACTACATATTCGTGTAAGAAAATTATCAACCATAACCCTTTAATTTTATATACAATTCGAATTGTATTATCATGTCATGTGGTCGCAAATTTTCATACTCTTGAGCTAAACCCAACAGTATCTTACAAGCAACACTGATATGATTCATATAAACACTTGAATCATGCTTACATCACATTGAGAGTTCGGTGATTTGAAAGGCTTGTGCAGGAGATTTATACATTACAATAATGATAGAGAGTAATTTTTGGAGCATTAAAGAGAGTTCTAAAGATCTGGCAAGAGAAAAATAAATAATAAAAATAAAATCATAGACACACACATCACATCACATGTGAACCACACTCCTTACCACATCACTAAAACTCTCTTTAGAGCTCAAAATTAAAATTGTCAATCTTTATTCTTATACACTATCAAATTGAATTGTATTTACATGGAATAACTGTGGTTTGAAAATTATTTAATGATAGCGGAGAAACACATTTCTCCATATAATTTTTTTTTCCCTCTCAAATTTAGGAACTCATCCAATCTGACGCAAGGTGCCATAGGAGATTTATACACTATCAAACTGAATTGTATTTACATGGAATCACTTTGTTTTGAAAATTATTAAATGATAGCATAGAAACACATTCCTCTATATAATTTTTTCTTCCTCTCAAATTTAAGAACTCATCCAATCTGACGCTAGGTGCCATCTCTCTTGCCTCTCCTTCAATTGAATATTGTTTGCATTGAATCTTGGGTTCTCTATTGCACTCCCTAAATAGGATTCTTTTCACATTTTTCTCACACTACTTATACATTTTCAGTTATTGAGAGTCCTCAAGTATCATATGATATTATTTGCGAAACGTTCTTAACAAATGAGAAATCATAATTCACATTAAATGAGTTATTCTTTGTCTCCCAATCAATTAATAAAGATGAGTCACAATATTATACTGATAAAATTTTCCCTACATCATTAGTTTAAACCACCATGCTATGTCATTAATTTGAACCATCGCGTATCTAATGTCATGTAATCCTCTTAACTTTGGATAATCAACTTTGCCATCCGATTTATTACCGATTCAGGTAACACCAACAGCTTCTGTTTCTTTTGTAAATTACAAAAGCATTGATTGGGACTAGGGGTGTTCATTCATCCGAACCACCAGACATACTTGATCTGAACCGTCCCACCTATGGGTGTTGCGGATCGTTTCGCCAGATTTTCGATGGGCTGCAGTTGTGCATTGTGAAATTTCTGCAATTTTAGACGGATACCGAGTTTAATATAAGATAATCTACCTAACCCGACCCGACATATAGAATATATAACATGTCTTGTGAATTACTAGTGCTATAATTAATCTTGTTTTCGTAAGACAATTTTATTTCTTCCCAGAGAACTTCATCTTTTCCATTGATTACATCTAAATTCACGTATTCCAACTCACATATTCCAATAAACAAACTTTCCCTTGTCCAAGATAGTGTTTCTACCCTGACCGGTAGTACAGTTGGTTGGGAAGGAAAGTTTTAAAGTGGGTGTTGGTGTGGGATGAAGTCCCTTTTATTGCACGAGTCTTGATTTAAATGGGACTTGTATTGAGGGGTCGGTACAAACTCTCCGATTCTAATCTCTCACCCAAAATGAATAACAGAACATCTTAGTGATTTCATTACAGACAGTGCCTTGTACCTTCCAAAAGATATGAGAATTTTCCTTAAAAAAAAAAAAAGAAAAAAAAAGGATAATGTTTGTACTTCTCTCTCCACCCACCTACCTACCGACCCACCATTCCATCTCCTCCAATTCTCTCCCCTCTCTATATTTCACACCGTAAATACACATTTTTCCTTCCCCAAGATTAGTTTGTTCGTATCCCTCCCTCTCTCTCACATACCGTCTCGTCTCCCCTTACTGTGCCCCTTATTTCTCTCTCTCTCTCTCTCTCACTCACCACACCATCTCATTTCTTTTCATATTCTCTCATGCCTACAGTTTGAATACACCCTTTGACCCACTCGACTCCCCTCTCTGCCTCAAGCCTCTCTTCTCCTTCTCGCTTTAACCCTTTTCCCCCCCTCTCTTTCTTTAAATCAAATTTGTAATCTCTTAGATCTACCAACATGTGACGTGTGCTGAACCATCGCCAAGCCTTTGTTTCAATTGTTATCTGTTTTATATTTCTGATGACTCGTGCATGGTGGTGTGCAGTGGCGAGATAGTGGCGACGTCACGACCCAAACCCGCCCCTAAAAGTTTGGTCCATGACTGGCTTGTACATAGGCCTCAAAACGAAATTTTACGAATACTTATTCAAATAGAGGGCCTTAAGCGGAAGCAAATATCAATATAAAGATAACATCCATTGAGCTTGTGCATACATGACGACTTAAACAGATTTAAGCAATTAAATACACTTCCATATTTACATATACAATCACAGGATTTATATAGATTTCACACACACTTACATAGAACTCATTGAATTATATAATTCTCCAATACAAAATTATTTAAGCCTCAAAACGGAGGTGTAATCCGGGTGGCTTGACAGACAGGTGAACCTCAATACAACTCTAGTGTTCCCCGATGGCTCACCTACATAAATATACATAAAAACGGAGTAAGCAAGGCTCAGTGAATAATAGCAATGTAAGGAGGTTAGGTGAATGAGCATAGCCTTGGAGAATATAAATATACATATAACAAACCAACCATATACAAGTCTTGTCCATATCATATTTCAAAACGGCCTCAGGCCCACATGTAATATAGAACGGCCTCAGGCCCACATGTAATACAGAATGGCCTTGGGCTCAACATAACGACAGCTGTCCAGAGCAATATAGGGAAGATGGAACATCGGCATGTCTCCATCCCCCTTGGCGTAGAGCCATTAGTCATGTACAATTCATATCATTATAAGGTAGATGGAACATCGACATGTCTCCATCTCCCTCGGCCTTAGAGCCATGAGTCATAAAAAATTCACATCATAATGGCCTCGGGCCCACTTCTATTAATAGGACAGAACGACCTTAGGTCCATATCAATGCCATTGTTCAATCATGTCTATTAATTCAATCAAAGCACAATATCAATAGTACATGTCATTCTCAAACAACGATATATAAGTGATAAGCACAAGAAATAAGTAAAACATATCATTACACTACTATTACTTACAGTGATGGACTTCCGGTAGTAATGGGACGATGTCCTCGTCTTGACCTACAAACACAATGCACAAAACATAATATGAGATTATCACCGATCTCTTACTTGTTCTCTTTGAACAATTAGTTATGCTGGTTCTAAACTCATAGGTCTTTAATGGATCATAATTCATGTCAAGGAAGATAGGAAGAAATGAGAGGAGATTGGGTTAGATGAGAAAATGGCATGAAATGGTTGGATAGAAAGTGAACCATCTTCACTAATTTGGAAATTTCTATTTGTGTACTAAGAATTTGGGAGTGAGACCACCATCATTAAAAACTAGACTTTTGGGACTTGAATTTAGGCTCAAGAATCACTCAAAACGGAGTTCGGATGCAAGAGATATGGGTATTTGAAGTTGGCTGACACAGAGCTGTCCCGCACCTGCGGGAAATAGGGCCGCACCTGCGGGGATTGAGCTGCAAGTGCGGGACAAGGTGCTTTTTTAGAAGAATCAGATTTGGTGCTGGAAGGAGACTGCCGCACGTGCGGGAAGCCCCGCCGCATGTGCGGCTCTGGGCAAATTTTGCTGTCCGAAAATGTTGTTTGCTCTAACACTTATTCTTTCCATTTCTAAGCTTGGTTTCAACTCTAATCACTCAAAAACATGTAGAATTCCTTCCAAAGCATAAGAAACTAACATCATTCAAATAGAATTTCATCTCAATTACATCAATCTTGCTCAAAGTTAAAACTTCAAGTCTCATATTTTCTATATATTCAAACTTCCATAATATATATCCAACTCATGTAAATATATCTTACACATAGGTGATTCTCACACCAAACCTTGTTATTCCATGAATCATCCTTAAGATTGAACTCAACTCAAGCAAATTTAAGGAAATCAAGGTTCAAGTCCTTAAATTCAACCCAATCCATTCATAACCCAACACACTTGTTCATTTACATATTAAACTTTCAAGTTAATCCTTGATTTCATGTAGTAGATGAATTGCCTACAAAGATAATAGTTAGAGCCACATACCTTAACTCAAATCCTTGCTTTTCCCCTTAATCTCTTCAATTTTCCCATGCTTCATGGTTGATCTTCTTCCTCTCTCTTCAATTATCTTCAACCCCCATGATTGTTGAGTTTTTTCTTCAAGAATCTTGGTCTCTCCTTCTCTCTCTCTCTCTCATGTTTTCTCTCCCTCTCCCTTAGATATTTTTGCCTCAAATATCATGAGTTCACTCATATCATATATATGTATATATATGCTTATCACAGATAGGGATAGCCAAACGCACCCTTACGAATCGCACAAAATCAAATCTCAATTAAACTTTCTAGATGACTCTAAAAATTATGCTAATCATAAATATGTCCTCTGTTCTGGTTTCTGAAGCCTCTAAGGCCTTCTTTTTTGCAGTGCAAAGTTAACCACCCAAACATACCTTAACGAATCTGAAAAAATAAACTTCTAATTAATTTTACCAAATAGCTCTAAAAATTCTCATTAACATATCTATGTACTCAATTCCGATTTCTAAACCCATGAAGGTCGTCAATTCCAGTTTTAAAGTCGTAACTCAATAGATAATTCTTCAATTCAAATAGATATAATTAATTAAAACACATTAACCCATAGTTAAATAAAGATGATTTCTTATACGCATTTTGGGGTCGTTACAGGCGATGGTGGCGTTAGTCAGCTCTCTATTTTCAATTTTTTTTTCCCTTCTCAGATCTGGTTTGCATAACGGTTTGGGTTTGAATTGAATTACTGAATATAAATGAGTTACGTATTTTTTTTTTTTTGAGACTTGTTTGAAATAACTGAGATAGTGGGTTGGTTTGTGAATCACTCGTCTGAATTGACCGCCAAACCAAAGGATTTGGCTTAGTCGATTACGAACACTGTCGGTCTATTGTGACCTATTAATGTTTCAAACCGACATAGTTGATTTGCCTGGTGGATGAGGGATAAATCCGACCAGACGAACCCGTAATGTCATGTACTATGTCACGTTTCACCAATATAGTACAACAATTTTGTTAGGATTGGTGGAATATTTTTTATTTGAACAGAGCAAAATTTTATTGGTAAAAAAATAACGGATATAATGAAATAAATTGTAATTTTACCATAATTAAATTGAGATTTTTATCATTGAAATTAAAAATTAAGAAACTTGAGTTTTTGCTAATTTTTGTGTATATATATATATTTGCTTGCAATTTGAATTTTGAAATTTATCTACTTGAAAATATTAAGCAACTGTTGTTTGGTTTGCTTTACTCACTATACAGTTTTATGGTTTGGTTGATGATTTTATAGTTACAAATCCGTTTTGGAACCGAACCGAACTACTTATAGATATACATATAAGTTACATATTTCCACTTTTATAAGTGTGTTATAGTATAGTAGTAGAACCAGGCTGACCTTGAGATTTTTTAGGCCCAATGTGAAGTTTTAAAATTGGGACACTTTCATGAATAAATAATAAAAATATATTTATTTAAATTTTTTACTCTAAAGGTGTATAATGTAAATTCAAAGTTAATATCATGAAAGTCATAGCTATAATGAATGTGTTCTATAAAAATATATTTTTTGATTTGATCTTTAAGAGAAACATTTTTTTAATCAAATTTGAATTTAATGAAAATTTAAAATGATTTTGCAGATAAATTTTTTTTTTCATCAAATTTGATGAAAAGGGAAATTTGGGATATGAAGAGAATTTGTAGAAAGATTTTTATGAAAATTTGATAAAAGAGTTGGAGTAATTCATTTCAAATCAAGTTTTTTTTACTTTAATCTATTATCAAATTAAATCAGAAAAATAAAAAATAAAAAAATGAAGAGTTTGAGATACTCTAACAACCTTTAGTTTAGATTGTGAAGTTACATGAGTTGGTTTTGTAACGTCCCGAAATGAACACAATAACTCAACTACAATATTAATAAATGACAACAATAAGAAGTTAATTATATTCCTTTAAGCTCCAATTAGAAATACAGAAGAGTAACATATGTAGATATATATTCAAAGCCTATCCCTGAATCTATAATATATGTTGCACAATAAAATGAACTTCAAGCAAAAGAAATGCCCTAAAGGCTTACAGTTTTCCATGACAATGCTTGGTTATAACAAAATAGATTTAAATTCAATACAGCCAAAGCCTTAGGCTTGTACAAATAAATACAACAAGAATAAACAAAATCAAGCTCTTACTTCCAAGTCGTCCTAAGCTATTGTCTTGGTGGAGGCATATTATCAGCACCTGTAAATGGTTTACCCATATAAGGTGAGCCAAAATCTAGTAAAAATAATCCAACACAGTATATGAATCTTAACAAAGATATAAGGGTGAAAAGCATATGCAATGCTCGTGACAAAACATATTATATTTCTTTCAAACCATGCAATGCCAAGTTTATATCACCATTCATGAAACATTTCCCTTTTAATAGAAAATCGAATTGTGAATAGAACTCTGTGAATCTCTAGGTACGTGTCTGCAAGTAGACTATACAAGTACTACTAATTTGTCATTTTTACCGATATTAATCGGAAGGCTCGACACCTATCCGCACGGGTTTCTAGTCTTTTACTAAGGACACACAGGCCAACTTAACATTGTAACCACACCCCCTACCTAGATTCACTAAGTATTCACCATTTTTCTCAAAAAAATATACATTTTCAATGTGATAATATGCGACAATGCCCAATGCAAATGGGTGAGAAAATAGTTCTAATTTACTTAGTTCTCATGTAATTTCTACAAAAATCATAGCTATCCTCCATCGATAGCCCAAAATAGATATCTTTAGACAATAAATAATTTTTATAAAGATAAATTTTCCAAATTCCAAGGTGTGAGTGGTAGTACATACACCTTCATCTTCATCAACATCAACCCAATTTCACAATTTTAACATCTTTTCTATTTGTCAATACAAAGTCAACATTTGAGATTTCTATGGCAAAACCCACTTTCCTTTATAAACTTTTTTTTTTTTTTAGATAAAACCTACTATTTCAGATATCTCATTTATACACATCTCCCCACAATCATTCCCAATAAACCATTTGAAAACCCCTTATTTTGATTTCAAACCAAAACACACGATTGTTCAAAAATCCATTTCTTTCACAAAGTGATTTTATAAAAATAAATAAGTAAGTTAAAACTCATAGAGAAGTGCGGAGAATCCTTACCTCAAGATTTAGAACGTGCAAGGGAAAAACTTCGAAAAACTCAACGTCAATGAAATCACGAGCCACTCATATCAAAAGGAAGCCTTTGAGAAGATCTACAATCTATTTCAAAGGACCAAGATGAGAAGGTATCTCTAAGTGAGTAGATATGAAGATCTAGGTGAGAAAAGTTGAGTTTAGAGGGGAAAAAGAGAAGTCATGGTTTAAAGAGAAGGGAGAGAGAGAGAGAGGAAAAGTGAGTGAGAAAAGTACGTTTGGGGTCTATTTATAGTGGCAGAATAATAGCCCTAAAGTCAAAGGAAAGAACAAGTCAAACCCCCAGAAAGTAGGGCCCAAAACCGAACAAAAAATCTGGAAATAACTCACAGGGGTCGACCCTCACGACAGTGGTGTTGACCAACAGGAAGAAAAGCTAAGACACTAATGTTTTGCAACAGACGAGGGTCGACCTTAGGAGCCTATATTTCAGTATTTATCCCAAGACAAAACAACGATGGAAGGGTCGACCCCACCAAGACTGGTGTCGACCTTAGAAGCCAATAACAGGGTAAGTGTCGACACCACCAAGACTAGTGTCGACCCCAAATTTCAGTAGCTACACTAAGAGCACAGTAACAAGGTAGTGTCAACACCACCAAGGCTGGTGTCGACCCTAGGAATAGAACAAAACAAAGAAGAGAAGGCAGTGTCGACACCACTACGGGAAGGTCGACACCACTAAGAGAAGGCAGTGTCGACCTTCAAGCCATAATCCAACAAGAGAAAAGGGAAGGAAGACCTCTACGGATATGGTTTCCCTGATTCAAAAGCAATAAATGGGTTGGGTCTAAGCCCGGATCGCTATAACCTCCTCCCCTTAAGGAATTTCGTCCCCAAAATTTTAAATCAACAACAAAACCATGTTTAAACCAATTACAACAATGATAGCGATTCAATTTTATCACCATGACCCACCCACCGATCATTCATTCTCATCACCATGATAAACACGTGCACATTACTAAATACACAATTCATATTTCCCAAAACATATACAATGTTTATATTACATTAACATAATAAGATTTTCAATACAAGTTTAAACATCGACAAATAGGTCTGGATACTTCTCACGGATTTCCGTCTCATGTTCCTATGCTGCTTCCTCAGCCCTATGATGTTTCCACAACACTTTTACCAAAGGAATTGTCTTGCCACGCAAGGCTTGGTCTCGAGTGTCTAAAACTCTAACTGGTCTCTTCTCATACGAGGCATCCTTACCTACCACTAGCTTGGTCCAATCCAACATGTGTGATGGATCTAGTTCATACTTCAGGAGCATACAAATGTGAAACATGTCATGAATCTCGGAAAGCTGTGGCGGCAAGGCCAACCGATAAACTACCTCCCCAATCTGCTCTACAATCACAAAAGGCCCAATAAACCTATGAGACAACTTACCACTGTTTCCATACTTCATCAAACCTCATCTAGGTGATATCTTCAAGAAGACGTAATCTCCTACCTCAAAGGATAACGGTCTCCTGCTATGGTCAGTATAGCTCTTCTGACGACTCTGAGCCGTGCCCAGCCTCTCATGAATAAACGCAACCATCTCCGGCGTTTCCCAGACCAACTTAAGACCTAACATAGGTGAATCACCCACCTCGGCCCAACACATAGGAGATCTACATGGTCAGCCGTACAAGGCCTTAAACGGTGCCATACCAATGTTCGACCGAAAGTTATTGTTATAGGCAAACTCCACTAAAGGAAAGCGTCTCTTCCACGATCCCTTAAAGTTAAGAACACAATCCTGAAACATATCCTTAAGGATCTGAATGGTACGCTCTAACTATCCGTTAGTCTAAGGATGATAAGAAGTGCTAAAAGTCAACTTAGTGCCCAAGGCATTTTATAGGCTCTGCCACAATCGGGCCATAAAACGTGGATCTCTATCCAAAACAATAGTCATCGAGACCCCATGAAGCCGAACAATGTCTTTAATATAAAGGGTGGCAAGATAATCTACCGAGTCACTCGTGCGTATAGGTACAAAGTACGTTGTCTTAGTCAACCGATCAACTATCACCCAAATGGCATCATTACTCCGTTGAGTCCTCGGAAGACCCACAACAAAATCCATCGTAACATGCTCCCGCTTCCACTCAGCTATAGGCAAGGGTTGCAACAAACCCGCTGGCCTCTAATGCTCGACCTTTAGTTGTTGACATGTAAGGCACCTTGATATGAACAAGGCTACATCTTTCTTCATTCCCTTTCTCCAAAACTGGTGGCTAAGCTCACGGTATATTTTTGTGCCTCCCAGGTGCACCGCAAGGCGCAAATGGTGAAACTCTTGGAGTACTTCCGCTCTACAAGACTCCGACACAAAGAGATAGTCAACCGACTCGATGGACTCGCCCAGATGCAAGTCAAACTCACCAATGGCACCCCACATCTCCCATTCCCGGATGGCAATACTCGCTACATTGCTAATGGTCTTTCTACTCAAGGCATCAACCACTACATTGGCTTTCCCCAGATGATAGTACAACTCAAAGTCATAATCTTTCATAAATTCCATCCACCTCCTCTGCCTCAACTTCAGATATAGAGATTTTGGTTTTATCCATTATATTCTGGACTCAGGTTTCATGGCTCCATATTATTGTTCATATCTTGCTTCCCTTGTATTTCATTAAAATTTGGCTATGGGGTTGTTATGGTTGCATTTGGGACAGGTTGGTTGCTTAATACTAAGAATTCACAAAGCCCGCTGGAGCAGCCCTTCTTGCGCTTGAGAATTGGTCTGTTGTCTGCAAAACTACTGGGAATGTGCATTTTGTGTTTGAGCGTCACTTTCTGACGCTCGAGCGAACTGTGTATATATCAGTTCGTAATAGCCATTTTTTACATCACTTTTGCATCTCTTTCACTCTCAAACATTTCAATATCCCAGTTCTTTAGCTTCTCTCTTTAGAACTCACCTTCTTTCTACATTTTCACCTAGATTCGTTGGTTTCTAGTCTTTGGGAAAAATGTAGAGCATCTTAAGAGCTCCATTTTGATCCAAACAAAAGTCAGTTTCGGTGACTTTGAAGTTTTCTCCTTGCTTTGCTCATCTTCTAACTTTGAGGTAGGGACTTTTTACACTCTGCTATGACTTTTAACTTAGTTATTTGTTGATTGGGTAAATAATGTTGGGATTGGAGGATGTTAGACAAACTTAGGGTTTTTGTTTAAAATCTAAAGAGAGGTTTTCAAATGAAGGTATAGAAAATGGTTATGAGTATAGATATGAGGATGTATTGTGTTAAATTTGTTGATTTTGATACATGGGTTTGATTGGGAAGAAAATGAAGTTTTGCCCTAAAATGTTTCAAGTAATTATTTTATATAAATAATGAAATTAGTATTGGGAATGAGAAATTAGATGAACGTTTATATAAATGGTGGAGTTGGATGTGTATTAACTCTCACCTATGGAAATTTAGATAATTTATTTGTCTTAGAGATTGTATATTTGTTAGAAATATCTGTTTTGGGCTATCAGTGGAGGATAGCTATGTTTGTTGTAGAAATTACATGAGGATTAGGTGAACTGAAACTAATCTCTTATTTGTTGTCATTGAATATGACTGTGTTTTAATACATTCTATATGTATGATGTTAGGAGGAGAAAGGGAATGCACTCCATATTTGGGAGAAGAAAGGGAATGAATTCCATTAAATTAAGTTGGTTTGTGTGTCCAGGGTGAAAGTCTCAAAAATCGCGTGTATACATGGGTGCCGATCCCGCGAATGAAATTTTTGTAAAATATCAAATTTGAAGTGTTTATGTAATGATTGTATTGGTTAGAGAACTATTGAGTTGTAGCCTTAGTTGGGTTGTCTGGATAACAATGGACTTGACTCATGGATTGAGGTGAAATGAATTGTCATGAAATGAATTAAGATAAAATGACTTGAAATATGAAACTTGGCATATTATGATTTGATAAGAATACGAACGATCTTATCTTGGGTGTTGTATATGCATATCATTCTTATATCTTTGTTAAGATTCATATATTGTGCTAGATTGTTTATACTGGGCTTTGGCTTACGCTACTTGGGAAAAATATTTTCAGGTACTGGTGATATGCCTCTGCCAAGGACTTAGTTTGGGAGGATTGTGGAGCTGAAGGCTCACTTTTGTTTACTTCGTATTTATCTTTTGTACAAGCCTAGGGCTTTATTTATATTGAGCTTATGACTCATTTTTGTTGTAAGCAAGCACGGTTTTGGAAGGATGTAAGCCTTTAGGACATATGAATATCTATTTAGCTTTCGTACCTTATTGCTTTTTGTAACACATGCTGTAGATTCAGGATGAATGATTTATGAATGTATATCGCATGTGTCACCTTTTGTATATTAACTCGGATTAATGGAAGCTTTGTATTTTATTAATATCACTTTGCACTAGTGTTGGGAGTTAGATTCTTGTATTTATTTTGGGGGCGTTACATCAGATCTTTCTATGAAAATAGACACTTCAAACTCTTGTGATCAGAAACTACTTCAAATATCTCATTATACAAGTAGTGCCTCCAAATCTTCAAAGCAAAGATCACAACTGCTAGTTCTAAATCATGTGTGGGATAGTTTCTCTCGTGTGTTTTCAACTGCCATGAACCATAAGCTACTACCTTCCTCTCCTGCATCAAGACACAACCCAAACCTTTCCAAGATGCATCACAATATATAGGATAGCCCAAACCCCTCTCTAAAATAATCAACACTGGAGCAGTGGTAAGTCTAACCTTAAGTTCTTGGAACGACTTCTCACAAATCTCATTCCACAAAAATTTGATACCCTTCCTCGTAAGCCTAGTCAACGGTGAGGCTAATTTAGAGAAATCCTTCACAAACCTACGGTAATACCCTGTTAACCCTAAGAAACTACAAATTTCGAAGGCATTCTTAAGTTGTTCCCATTGTTGCACTGCTTCTATCCTTCCCTAGATACCACATGGCCTAAGAATTTAACCTCTTTCAACCAGAATTCACACTTTCCGAACTTAGCATAAAACTTGTGGGCTCTAAGCAACTCAAGCACAACTCGCAAGTGTTCTTCGTGTTCCTCCACAGAGGGTGAGGGTGAGTAAATCAGGATATCATCAATAAAGACGACTATAAAGCGGTTTAGGAATTCACAAAAAATTTGGTTCATCGGGTCTATAAACAAAGTCGGTGCAGTGGTTAGCCTAAAAGGCATCACGAAGAACTCGTAATGGCCATACTGTGTACGGAATGCCATCTTCTAAATATCCTCTTGCTTCACTCTCAATTGGTGATAGCCCGATCTTAGGTCTATCTTAGAAAAGTAACAAGACCCCTTCAACTGGTCAAACAAATCATCTATACAAGGCATTGGGTACTTGTTCTTAACAGTTACCCAGTTCAATTTCCGGTAGTCAATACAAAGTCACAATGTGCCATCCTTCTTCTAGGCAAAGAGAGTCGGTGCTCCTCAAGGCGATGTACTAGGGCAGATAAAGCCCTTATCTAACGATTCTTGGAGTTGAATCTTCAACTCACGCAACTCGACAAGTGCAAATCTATATGGTGCCATGGAAATTAGTGTAGTGCCAATCACGGAATCAATAGAGAACTTAATCTCACAGTGAGGTGGCAAACTAGTCAGATAATTGGGAAAGACGTCCGAGTATGCACAAACTACCCTAGGTAACTCAACTCGAACCGTATCACTCTCATCACCCAAGAATGTAGCAAGTAGGAGACTAAGCTCACCCCGACCACGCAGATCACATACTGGCAACAAGGCTCTATCAACTCTATCCCCCGAGAAATAAAAACTATCACCACTTGAGGTATATACAGTAACCCTCTGACGGTAACAGTCTATAACCGCTCGATAAGATGACAACCAATCCATACCTAATATGACATCAAAGCTCAACATATCAATAAACACAAATGCAAAAGGAAGTCGGCGACTGGCAACCTCTATCTCATAACCCCAACAATCCTGGCCCAATACAAACCTTACCGCCAATTGTTGACTGTATCCTGAGTAGAGATGCTAACCGAGCCACTTCTAAACCCAATGTTGATGCAAATGCAGATAAGATAAAATAATGGGATGCTCCCGTATCAATCAATACATTGGCAATAAAATTATATAACAAGAAGTTACCTCTCACTACCGAAGGCACTGGCACTAAATCTAGCATGGTAACAACATACACATGCCTTGTAGGTCTCTGCTCTACCTGTACATCCCTTGGGGCATAAGTTTGATGTACAGATTGAGCCGAAGAGGCTCCCTGATTGGCCCTTGAGGCTTGAGTTGACTGTGCCGGCTGAAGGCTCTGCGTCTACCTCTGGCCAGACGCACCAAATGTGCCACCCGACTGAGAGTAATACTTCATCACATGCCCCGATTGCCCACATTGATAACAAGTAGGCAGCTTTCCTCTTCCTTAACTCTAGCTCTGAGAACGAGCTGCGGATGTTGCAAACCGCTACCCTCCTCCTTTCTTTCGGCAAACAATAGACTTGTGACCCAACTGGCCACACTTGAAACGAGTGATCCCTCCCTGACCCGAAACTTGGTACAGGAAAAGTGGACCTAGACTGTGCTCCCTAGGATTACTGTGGGTTGGAACCCCTCTGCCTATTACTGTCCCGAGTCTCTCCCTTAACCTCCTAAATTCTCTACTTAGAGCCCCTCATCCACTTCTCCTTCGTCTAGATCACGATCTTTAAGTGAATTGCCACCTCCACAAGGAAACCATAGTCCCTAATCATGGATGCGGCCGCCTTGAAAAAGAGTCCGATCCCCAGCCTCTTCTCGAACTCCAAGCAATGGCGTTCCTCCGTTGCTACCTACTCCAGTGCAAATCTCGACAAACTAGTGAAAGTAGCCTTAAACTCGGCCATCGGTGTGTTCAACTGTTTAAGCTTCAAGAATTGCTCCCTCAACTTCTCTATAACAGTGGGAGGAAAAAACTTTTCCTGCAAGGCATTGACAAAATCCTCTCAAGTTTCTCCAATGCGTCCTTGCACAAACTTCCACCACTGACTCGTATCTCCCTTTAGTTGGAAGGATGCCAAGGTCACTCTTAATCCATCGTCCTCGATGCCAAGCATCTCGAACGTCTTCACCATCTGCTCGAGCCATTTATCTGCTTTCAAGGGCTCTTTCGGATCCGTTATAAACTCGTCCAGATTAGACCAGAAGAACTCCCTCTTCAAGAAGGACGCCCTTGTCTCAGCAACATAGGCCTGGACTGGATTCTCAGCCCTGACAATGTCCATGGATTCCCGCAAGGCTACAGCCATTTCTCGGGCCAAAGCACCCATGGCCTGCTAACCAACCTGTTTGGCCACATTGGCCTGACAAACTTTTTCTTCCTGTACCAAAATTTCATTCGATAATGGCACTCTTGCCGTCCAGGCCTGCCACGCGTGCTATCACTGCGTCCACATCTTGACATCCTAATAAAGGTAACACCAGAGATTAGCACATTTAAAACTGTGCCAAAGCTAACTCACTCGTGTCCTAATGTGGTGGACAACAAATAATTCACTCCACATAAGAAAACAATCACATAAACACATACGAACTTCCTTTCAAGATAATGATTGTTCCATGGGGCTACCGAAGTTCCAATTAGAAATAGCAGTGATGAAGTGATCTTCTAACAAGACTTCTAGGAACCTGTAGATCTAATCAACATCATTGAAATTAAATTCCATACCCACTTATTCACATAAGCATGCAATCACATAGCACATCATACATATAACTATCTTTATTAAGCGAGATAAACCCATTGTGGTAAGAACCACTCCCCATGTACCCAAAATATTCAAACCCAGTACGCTCTAATACCAAGTTGTAATGCCCCGAAATGAACACAATAACCCAACTATAATATTAATAAATGACAACAATAAGAAGGTAATTATATTCCTTTAAGTTCCAATTAGAAATACAAAAGAGTAACATATGTGAATATACATTCAAAAGTCTATACCTGAATTTATAGCATATGTTACACAATAGAATGAACTTCAAGCAAAAGAAATGCCCTAAAGGCTTACAGTTTTTCAAGGCAGTGCTTGGTTACAACAAAATGGATTTATATCCAGTATAGTCAAAGGCCTAGGCTTGTACAAATAAATACAACAAGAATAAACAAAATGACGCTCTTGCTTCCAAGTCCTCCCAACCTATTGCCTTGGCGGAGGCATATCATCAACACCTGTAAATGGTTTTCCCGCATAGGGTGAGCCAAAACCCAGTAGAAATAATCCAACACAGTATATGAATCTTAACAAAGATATAAGGGTGAAATGCATATGTAATGCTCGTGACAAAACATTTTATATCTCTTTCAAACCATGCAAAGCCAGGTTTATATCACCATTCATGAAACATTTCCTTTTTAATAGAAAATCGGACTGTGAATACAACTCTGTGAAGCTCTAAGTACGTGTCTGCAAGAAGACTATACAAGTACTACTAATTTTTCATTTTTATCGGTATTATGTGGAAGGCTCGACGCCTATCCGCGTGGGTTTCTAGTCTTTCACTGAGGACACATAGGCCAACTTAACATTGTAACCACACTCCCTACCTGGATTCACCAAGTATTCACCATTTTTCTCAAAACAATATACATTTTCAATGTGATAATATGCAACAATGGCCAATGCAAATGGATGAGAAAATAGTTCTAATTTACTTAGTTCTCATGCAATTTCTACAACAATCATAGCTATCTTGCACCGATAGCCCAAAACAAATATCTCTAGACAATAAATAATTTTCATAAAGATAAACTTTCCAAATTCTAAGGTGTGCGTAGTAATACATACCCAACTCCTCCATCTTTATCAACATCAACCCAATTCCGCAATTTTAACATCTTTTCCATTTATCAATACAAAATCAACATTTGAGATTTCCAGGACAAAACCCCTCTTTCCTTTATTAACCATTTTTTTAGATAAAACCCATTATTTCATCTATCTCATTTATACACATGTCTCCGTAACCATTCCTAATAAACCATTTGAAAACCCCTCATTTTGATTTCAAACCAAAATCCATGATTGTTCAAAAATCCATTTATTTCACAAAGTGGTTTTATAAAAACAAATAACTACATTAAAACTCATACGGAAGTGCAGAGAATTTCTACCTCAAGCTTAGAAGGTGGAAGGGAAGAAGAACTCGGAAAAACTCAACGTCACTAGCCACTCGGATAAAAAGGAAGCCCTTGAGACAATTTACAATCTATTTCAAAGGACCAAGATGAGAAGGTACTTCTAAGTGAGTAGATCTGAAGATCTAGGTGAGAAAAGTTAAGTTTTGAGAGAAAAGAGTGAAGTCATAGTTTAAATAGAGAAGAGGGTGAGAGAGAGAGAGAGAGAGAGAGAGAGAGAGAGAAGAAAAGTGAGTGAGACTAGTGTGTTTGGGGTCTATTTATAGTGGTAGAATAATAGCCCTAAAGTCAAAGGAAAGAACAAGTCAAACCCCCAAAAAGTAGGGCCCAAAATCGAACAAAAAATCTAGAATAACTCACAAGGGTTGACCCTTGCGACAGTGGTGTCGACCCTCAGGAAGAAAAGCTGAGATACTAATGTTTTGCAATAGACGAGGGTCGACCCTCTATAGATATGGTTTCCCGGATTTGAAAGCAATAAATGGGTTGGGTCTAAGCTCGGATCGCTATAAGTTTGACCTTTTACTTTTGAACATACTAACACCATAAGAGTTAAAACTATTTGGGAACCCTTAAAATTTGTCAAAATTTGGGGCCCAAGGAGGTCACGTTGCTCTCCTTGGGCCAAGGCCAACTCCAGATAGAACTAATTCTAAACATTCATGTAAACAATTCTTAGGTTGTAAATAATATTTTGTGATCATAGAGTGAATGACTACAATGTTTCTAAAAATCATGGTTCAAACCGAACCAAATTGCAGTTTAGTTGTTTGGTTTAGTTCGATTTCAAAATTTTCATGATTTGATTTGATTTTAAATTTCATGGAACCGTAAGTAATCAATTAGTCATCATTGACTCCAAACCGAACCAATTTCAACCATGCTCATCGCTAAAAAATACAATAAAATTTAACTACTCAACGATGGTAAAATATTAATATCATTTTCTAACATAATTTTTAGTGTTACTTATTGACGAAAAAGAAAACTTAAAGGTGAAAGTAACCTTCCAAGTTTAGAACAAAAGTCAGAGTCATATAATTTTGAAATAATTTAAAAATTAAAGTTATGTCATAGTAAAATTTCATTGTCTTTATTTTTAAATTTTTAAATATATATATATATATATATAACACTTCATATTCATCATGACTTTTGTGTACTTCACTACTGTGGCCTAGGGCACACTGCGGTTAGAGGGTGAATTGGTGTGAAATAGATAATTTTAACAGATTAAACGATATTTTGTGTAGCCCTAGAAACAAGATTCATCCCAACATCAATGTCCTTATACATATTTTTGTGCACTATTTTTTGTACATGAAGGATAATTCTTTTTAATGTGTCTTTTTCTTTCTACATAGCTCGCTTGTTCGATTGTTTACTTTCTCTTTCTTTCTCATTATGATCTAAAATAGTATTGATCATAAATAAAAAATAATACTAGTTATGACTTAAAGCAATGTTAGTTTAATAAAAAGGTGTTAGTTTTGAGATTAAGTGGTGTTGGTTGTAAAGTAAAATGGTGGCTTTTGTTTTGACCCAAAGTGCTCTTTGCATTGGATTTTTTTATTTTATTATTATTATTTTAAGGAACTTTGCATTTATAAATTTTGAAAAACGATTTGGAAATTTTTTTTTAAGAAAGAAAAAAAAAAAGCTTGGGCAAGTGGGTAAAAAAGAATAAGACAAACAAATGCTTAAAATAAAAAAAAAATTCCTTGCCTATTTTTTTCTTTTAAATTATTATTCAAATTTATGATTTAATACAACCTAATAGTCAATTCAATTATCAACTTTATAATTCAAACACAATCTATTATTCAATTTATTTTTTTTTTCCCTTAATAGTCAATTCAAGTAGATTTTTGTAGTTTGTTGGTAGGATTTCAAGATTGCCATGAGAAGTTTAATAGAAATCAATAAAGGGTTTCACGTTTGTTGTTAACTAAGTTATTTAATGTATGCATGTGGGTTCACCCAAAAAAATGTATGCATGTGAAACATATAAAAAAAATGTATGCAAGTGAAACATATGTTTTGCGAAAATGTGAAACATATGTTTTGCGAAAATATTATGCCACAAAATGAATATTTTTGTACTGATCACTTTACAGGCGCATGCTATTGCTTTTTCTGTCCTTTCAAGTGATTGAGCTTTCCTTTGGCATAAGTCAAAATGGATTTCTTTTTTAAAATAGTTAAAAAAAAAATAAATTAGATTTTTTAATCTAATAAGATAAAATATCACATTCAAATTATAATCATTTCAATTTCTTTTACAAAAGTAAAAAAAAAAATTAAAAAATTTATTCCAAATAAAACTTTTTAATCCCATGTCAAAATAGTCAAAAAGTCAATCCACCAAACGAACCTTGAAAGAAATGTGATCGCAAATGAAGATACCAACTTGTTCAAAATCAGATAATAAATTAGGATAAAATTCTAATGACAATTACTTTGTTTGTCATATTCAGGTAGAAAACAAATGTCAAAATAATTATAATTTTAATATAATTATTATTTTTCTATATTTTCAAACACTTCAACATATTTTTATTTATATACATATTATATATATATATATATATATTTAATAAGTATATTGAGACTAATGACATGTCATCAAAATGGTAATTAGAATTTTATATTTTTTAAAGTCTTACTTTTCTCATTAAAATTGTAATGACACAGATTTTTTTATTTTTTATTTTTTAAGTCATTGCATAAATTAATTGAATAATATTTTGGATTGGACTGGTATGTAAAATTTTGTGCAAAAATGGTTTGGCTTTGCAATTTATTTATTTATTTATTTTTTTACAAAATAGTTTCCGATAAAATTATGAAATTTTATTATGTTGTTCCCATATAAATCTAGTATGTCAGATAAAATTTTTAGAATTAAAGGATGAGCATTTAATTTATGAAAATTCACATACTGGTTAGTGTCCAGTTTGTGTTACAGCATAATTTTGGTGTTAAGTTTTGGGTATTTAGGCCATGACTTGAGATAAAATTTATTGGGTCTATTTTTATATATAATTAGGTCATGTTTGGTTTATAGGTGAGAATTTAATTCAAAGGCCCATAACTTGAATTCAATTTAATTTGAGTTTATTCATAACTCATGTTTAACTATTTAATCCTTTTTAATTATGTGATTGATAGTGACTATATTGTGAGTTGTTATTATTTATATTATATTGTATTATAATAAATATTTGAAAGGTAAATTTATGGTGTGTACCACAAAGTGAAAAATTATGGTAATGTTTGATTTAGTTTTTAAAATATGATTTGGATCAAAAAATAAAAAAGTTTGTTTGGTTTACAAATTTTTAAAATACAACTCAAAACTAAATTTTCTTTCTCCTCTCTCCTTTTTTGTTATTAATAAATCTATCAATCATTTTTTCTCTCTCCTCTCTCATTCTCTCGTATTTTACACATGAATCAATTAAATTTTTTCTCACACCCATCTATTCAACTAACCAAAAATAAAAAAATTTACAAATCATCCCAAATATATTTTCAAAATTCATCATCAAACAAATGTTCAACTTTCAAAACTCTTTTCCACAACTTCTTTTTCAAAATACAACTTAAAACTCATTTCAAAAACTAAACCAAACGATTATTTTTGTAATGAGCAAAAATTTATATTTTATAGTGTACAAAAATGTTAAAAATTTATATCATTTTATGGTTTATGTAATAAAATTTTCAGATACTATTACACATTTTATTGCATCAATAATAATTAAAGTGGGTGACAACTAGGGTTGTAAAAATGGTTCGTAGCCCGTAGGTTCAGTTAGGCCTGGGTCCGAGCCCAGCCTGGGATCTTAGGCCTGGGCTTGGGCCATCATTTTGAAATCTAGCCCAGCCTGTGAGCCAGCTCGTGGCTTGACTCCAAGTGCGGCCTACCCAGGCCGAGGACCAGTGCCATTTTTGGTGGAAAAGAATAAAATTTTGGTAAAAAAAATAGAAAAAAAAAATGTTCAGGCCCACTCAGGCCCAAGCCTAAGCCTAGGCCTAGGCCCGGCCCTTCGGCCTACTCAAGGCCCGAATACCCCCTGGGCTTAGGCTTGGGTTTGGGCCTAATTTGCGGGCCCATGAGCCACCTTAGGGTGGGCCGGACCGGGTCAAATTTACACCCCTAGTGACAACCCACAAGGATCTATCCCTACGCCCTTTCTACTTTCACTATTTCCCATTTGTTCTTATTTAGCCAAGTCAGAGAAGACTCCTTTGACTTCCCTCATCTCTTTCTCCCCATATGGATGCTCAACCTTTGAGTTTCAAATGGGAGTAAGATTTTACACAAATTGTACTCTTCGCAATGATAGTAAAAGATTCGTGATTCGGTGAGGTTTGCACTTTCGAATTTGCTCATCTTCATTATTTGAGTTAGGGACTTTTTTCGTATTATTACTTTAAATCCATGTTAGGGATATTTTGAGAAAATATATCATTATATGATGTATTTAGGGGTGTAAATTTGGCACGGCCTAGCCCATGTCGGGCCACCCAAACTCCCGCTAAAATTCGAGCCGGGCTAGGCTAGCCCATAGGCCAAAAAATTAGGCCTAGGCCCAAGCCTAGGGGGTATTCATGCCTTGGGCAAGCCTGGCCCTGGGCGGGCCTGAACATTTTTTATTTTTATATTTTTTGCATCAAAATTTTATTTTATTTACTAAAAATGACATTGGGCCTCGAACCGGGCTTTGAGTGGCCATTGAGCGAGTCGATTGGTTGGGCTACGGGTTGGGCCAAGCAGGTCAAGTTGGGCTTCAAAATGATGGCACAAGGTCCAACGCCTCGGGTCTAATGGAGCTGAGCCCACCCTGAGCCATAGGCGTGATTCAGGCAGCCCACAAGCCGTGGGCTAAATTTACACCACTAGATGTATTACATATGTTATTCTCAGATTTTTGTTTGAATAATTTTTGGAAGCAAATTGTGTTGAAATGTTAAGAATAGTAGTATTCTGAAATTGATTTGGAAAAATCATCTTATGTTGATAATTGTTAAAACTTCGAAAACAAATTTGAGAGTTGTGTGGTTTGTATCTACGTGATATTATGATTGGATAGTTTATTTTGAGAATAATAATGTCAAAATATTATCTTATCTTTAATTTTCGGAATTTATTTTTGAAAAAAATAAATTGATGTTGATGAATATCATTTAAATGGTTAAGTTGGAACTGTATAGCTGTTTTGGGATTAAAAAAAATTCTAAAAATATTATATTCATGATATTTAATGAATGTTGATATATTGGTGATTATGTTTTTTTCATTTTTATGAAAACGAAAATAAGAAATGTGGACTTTTTAGCTTTAAAAAGTGTACTCTTGGACATGTTTCATGACGTCTGATGTAAATATCATATTGGTTACTTGACTTTAGAAAAGTTGTGAAAATTGTCATGTGTAGAAAATTTGGGGCAAATTAGTTATTTGAGTAGCTTGGCATGAAATATGGTTATGTTTGAAAGATGAGACACATTAAGTTATGTTTGGTATTATTTCTTTGGAGAATTGTGAATATAGTGAACTTACTAATTTAGTGGATTAATTTAGTTTGGTTAATATTTTATATCCTTTGTAATTAAAAGGGTGTTATTTGGTTTATTTTTTAATTTTTAATATTGTGGGATTAAAAATACAAAAGTTGACCAAGTATGAAATATTTGAATTGTTTTGGTGGTTTTTGACAAGAAAAGAAAAGAATGGTGATTTTAGCTCGTTTGGCGCAAATGGATGTTTTGGATTAAAAAGGGAATCAGTTATCAAAATTTTTTTCCCCCTCCCCCTTGGATTAACTTGATGAGGTTAATGTTGATAATTGGAAAATAAACACTTGTGTTATATTTTATAACTATAGTCAAAAGAGGGTTTCGATATAATTGGCTAAGCGTTGGAAAGTATATGAAAATATTAAGAGATTTTTATGCTATTTATGGCTTCAGAGGTTTTTTTCCTTGGCTATCGGCGGAGGATGGTAGTGGTTGTTGTATAACAAATAGTACGCGTTATGTGTTGTGATTTAATTACGTAATTTAGAATGATGTGAAAATATTGTGAGATTGTAAGAACGAATGGAAGCAATTTGAGAAGCTCGTGTTGTGGAAATGCGACTATGCTATATAGAGGTAACGCGATCCTTTCGGCTAGCAACCGGTAAAATGAACTAATGTGCTATATAGAGGTAATGAGTTCCTTCCGATTAGAACCCGGTAAAATAGTTTGTGCTATATAGAGGTAATGTGTTCCTTCTGGTTAGCATCTAATAAAGCATGCTATGCTATATAGAGATAATGCGTTCCTTCTGGTTAGCAACCAGTAAAGCAGGCAGATGTAGGGCTTAGCTAGACACGATGGTGATGTGGGGTTTAGCATGACCACAAGTTGTTTATTTTATTATAGGATGTTATTGTCAATGCGTGCATATATGTAGAAATAATTGTTAATGAAAATATAGTTGAATTTGTATTATGTGATGGATATCAAGCTTGGTAATACTGTGGATATTATTTTGATTTAGTGGGTAGAACGAGAGTAAAATTGATTACTTATGGATTTGTTTTTGAAAATAAATAAAGTTGAGAGATTCTTTTGAATCATTAGAATAAATTGGAATTGTGGCCCTGTTGGCAAGTAATTGCAAATTTAATTCCTTAAGTTAATCAGTGTGCTAATTACATAAGGCCTTATTTGAAGTCACTTGAAATGTTGATTGATTATCTATTTAAATTAATTGTCATGAGTTAAGTAAATAAAAGAATTGGAATTGATGTTTTGTGGGAGGCTGCCATAAATTGCTAATTATTAGTTAAATTGAGATAGGTTAATTGAATAGGTTGAAAAAGGATGTCTTGTTGACATTTAGTGTGCAACCCCTAACTTTTGTAAACCCTATTAAGTCCCTAAATTTTGAGTTATTATAATAAAGCCCTTAGTTCTCCATTTATTCTCAAATTTAGCCCTAGAATCGAAGACGCATCATGAATGAACCCTTATAAACCCAAACTGGCTCCGATATCTTAGTAATCATTTTTACATGCTAATATTAATTATTTAACTATGAGGCCCCTGACCTTTGTAATTTTATTTTGACCCTTACTTTTGAACTATTTCAATAGAGACCCTCAATTCCTTATTTGTTTTCAATTTTAGCTATAGAGTCGAAAAGCGCGCCAACTGAAAACTCACAAATCTTGATTGAATCCAAGAACTCAGGAACCATTTCAAAAATCCTAATAATAATTAAATTAATTTTCTAAATATATTTTTCACACAGAAACCCTAGGTTTCCAGTTCTCAATACAATTCGCCGTTTAATTCAAAACAAAGAAACTTTAACCGAATTAAATTTCCAAATTCTAAATAAATTATATACTTACACTAGTTAAATGTTCAAATTCATAATTTAAGACTTTGGCCCTCACATTTTTCTCGAACCACATTTGATCCCAAAATAGTACCATTACACACACACACACACACACACACACACACACACACACATATACTTGTACCTTTCTTAAATAAATAATTTTGTACGCAAAATATCTTTTTATATATGTATATAATTATACACAAGAAAATCAACAAAAATCCCCCAAAATTTATTGCACATGGCCAACCACCCTTGGGAAGAGAAATTGATACATCTTTTTCAAACATAATCCATGAAATCATGGAAAAGTGTTCTAGTACACCCCAAAACATGGAACCATGCTTCCACCCTAAGTTCAATCAGAACCAAGGCCTACCTAGATCATGATTAATTGTGTAATTAAAACCTCTAATCATTCACCTTTCCATTAAGTTCCAACTAAATCCAAAATATCCTATCCAATTTCAACCAATGGGCATTTTGGACCTTTTACACCAATTTTATTATAAAAACAACCCCTCCTTGAGAATTTTGCACACAAGAATATACACACAAACACTATTCAGCTAAGAGGGAGAGAAGGGAAGAGAGTGAACTTGGTGGAAGAAAGGAAAGAAAGAGAAGGTCATGCCAGTTAACCAATTAAGCCTCAAGTAAGCCACAACACAACTCTCTCTTTTTATTTTCCTTTTTCAAATTCATGTTATTATAGGTTTAATATAATATTTTCAAATGTGTTGTAATGGTGCTCATCTGTTCAAAGTTGATGAATTGGGCTTTGATCCTTCTTCTATTCATATTTCCTCTTAATAGATGCAAAACTACCTTTTTATTCCCATATCTCACATTTTTTTTAAAGGAATACCACCACTATAAAAATTTGAGTCATTGATACATTATTTATTATGTTTTCATCACAAAACAAGTGAAAAATTTCTCTTAGTTGGCCTCTTTTCTCACCAATCTTCTTATTTTGAGTATTGCGCCGGAAAAAATCTATTTTACAGCCAACTTTTGAAAATTCTAGAAACCTGTATAAAACTCTTCTGGGCCTCAGTTTTATGTCAAAATCTTACTTAAGGAGTTATCTTTCAATGAAATTGGTTTCATTGAAAAAGAGTGAGCGGTTTGTATGAAAATCTGATTTTCGTAACGGTTGACGAATCTGGACAGCGCTAGAGTGTTTCTTAAATAAATAAAAATCTAACTAAGCTATTCCATTTCCGAAACATGCTCTGAAAACTAGATTAAAGTCTTTACGAACCATAGGAAGGCCGAGTTCAAGAAAATTCTGAAATAACCCTTTTGATTTTAATCTTCAAGTAATACTGAATCTGGAAATTCTATTTGGCATTGGTATTTTATGCTCTTGTGTTCATGAATATGCTTATTAATATATGATCATATCTTAGTATGATATTACATATGTCATGGGTGTATACCTTTTATTTTAGTCCTTCAATGATGCTCACATCTATGCAAATTATTCCTTTGTTACTTCTTTGTGCTAACCAACTTAAAACGTTAATCTCAACGGAAAATTTAATGTGGTGGCTAATGGGGTTTTGATCACATGTGTAAAAACCCCGACCTGTGATTAGTCCATAATTCATGATTAAGAATGCCTAATAAGTAATTAAGAGGAAATTTTGCGTTAATTACATGTGTATTGTGTTATTTGTACTTATATCTGTTTGATGTAGAAATATGTGTTTGTATTTCGCATTTGGTATGCGAATTGAAGGCCTTATTGGCATCCAATCACGAAACTGACTCCATTTATGTGTTATTTGAAATTTTTGAAAATATATGGTAAGTTTAATTAAAATCTGATTCGAAACCAAATAATTAGAATTATAATGCCAATTGTTTAGTTATTACTTAATCTAGCTCAACCAAGCCTATATATGGCTAATTTGAGTGCTAGACTTTCCCAATACACTCTCATTTCATCATCTTTGAGGCTAAACCGTGAGAGAGGGAGAGAGAAGGAAAAATATTGTAGTCAAGCTTGGAATTGTAGAGAATTGGACGATTCAACTTGGAAGCTCAAAGAATTAACAACTTAGGACATAATTGAACACCTAAGGTGAGAAATCAAGCCTTTAAGGTTGTAATTGAGTTGGTTAATGTATGAATTCAAGGGAATTAAGCTATGAGATGCATGAAATGAACTAAGGAAGTAAGAAAGAAGAGTTAACCATGCATGCATGTGAATTTCATGGAGTTTTGAAGTTATTTTCAAAAGAATTTTCACTTGCATATGTTCATCTTGACTTTGTTTTGTGAATTCATCACATTTCTTGACATTTTATCTCAATTGATCATGTTTTGGAAGATATGAAATCATGGCAATTCTTGCATGTGTTTTAACTCAAGTTTCAAGCTTGATTTTGAACAACTGAATTACCTTTGGGCTTTGATTTTGTGAAATGATCTGTAATTCATAATGTATTATAAGTTTACAAGTGTTTTCTCAAGTTTTGGTCCCAAAGGATGTGTTTTGATGCTTTGAAATCGAGTTTTGAAGCTGGGAGTGCAATCTAGAAATTCCAAAATTCGCATTCTCCGCTCGAGCGTTGGAGTCTATGCTCCAACGAAGAATGCGAGCTCCTAGTACTTTTGAAGAGTTTGGGGGCTTGAGCGGTAGAACCGGCGGTCGGGTGACCACCCTTATTTTTGATCCTCCGCTCGAGTGTAGGAAGTTATGCTCGAGAGTAAAATTCATGCTTCTAGAAGTTTTGTAGAGTTTTATAGACCGCTTGAGTGACCGAAGTTGTGCTCGAGCGGAGACCCTGGTTACTCAGTCTTTGGCTCGAGCAACTACTGAGCATCTATCGAGCGTAAAAATCATGCAACCAATACTTTTGTAGGCCTTGCAGACCGCTTGAGCGACTGAGGTTGCGCTCGAGTGGACTGTCTTGTTTTTCAAAAATTTGACTTAATGTTTCAAGCTATATTTTGGCATCCTTATTGCATCTAAGGCATTCCTAAGCCTTAATTAAGATATAACAATGAGGATAAGGATTAGAAACACACCAAGATAGAAAATAAATGAGGTATGTGTTTTTTGGGCACATGTTTCAATGTGCATTTGTTATGTGTTTGTGTAGGTCACGTACTATAGACTATCTGATCTGTCTGCTCTATCCATTCTGCTATCGGAGCTATCTATGAGTAACAATTCTGTAAAGCTATATTTCATTCAGAATGATAAGATATGATTTGGTTTATGAAATGTTGTTTTACGAATAATGAATGAATGTCCAAATTTTTGAAAAGTATTTGTGGCATCCTTAGTTCACATGGCTCTTGCTCGGGGGAAACAAGACAATGGCTTATGTTTACATGGCCCTCACCCGAGGGAAAAAATACCGTGGCTTATGATCATATGGCCCTTTCTTAGGGGAAACAATATCGTGGCCTATGTTCACATGGCCCTCGCTTGGGAGAAACAATACCATGGCTACTTGTGCACAAGATATGGACCTTTAGGGTTGTCAGTACCGACTACGCATGTGGGTCCAGGACCAATTTGATATGATAGCTAATGGATGTACCATATATAACTGCTCCTAACTTCTGATTAAGTATATGAGTCTGAATATGTTTATGATACGAACTCTGATTTTTGAAACTTTTGGACTTCATTCATAAAACCTTTACTCTGTTGTTATTCACTGGGTTCCAACTCATTCTATTGTTTATGTATGTAGGTGATCACGCGCTTGACTAGGCCTAAGCTGCGACCTGGAGATTTGATTGGTCAGCCAACCACAATGCCTCTCGAGGAGGTTCTCGTTTTGTAGTGGTCAAGTTTTGGTGAACCATGTTATGGATCTTTTGTATTTATTTTGTCAAGTTTGAACAAGTCTTTTGTTTGTCTGTATGTATAGATAGTGACTAGGTACGATGTCTTAATTATGTAAATTAAGTTTCAATTTTTTTGTCATATGCACGTCTACATAGCTCTATGGACATTATTTGTTTGTATTTGCTTCTTTTAGCCCCTGTATTTTGGTTAATTTGTTCAAAGGCCTTTGGTAATCCTAGGATTACTGGCTGATTATGGCACTAAATCTATAGGAGCAGGTTTGGGTCGTCACAGAATGGTATCAGAGCACGAGTCATATCGCACACACGAGTCCATGAGCTATATGATGTCTTAGAAAAGAAGTAGGGACTTTACATTTGCATGTGTGAGTGTGTGATATCATGTGAACATATCTGAACCAATATACATTGACACTAAAATAAAATGAACTGAAATTGAATACGGTGAAAAGATTATTCCTGTGTTTATTTGTGCTCTGTTTACCTATAACAAATAGAAAATCTATGAAGTGATGGTACAGCCGAATCTTCCAAGGCCTGAATAAACTGCATGGAACAGATGTTAAAGGCTCTAACAGAATCAATGTTACAGCAACAGAGACAACAACCTTTGCCTCCTCCACCCCCCTCGATCCAAGTAAAGCCGGTCAATAACGGCATTATCAGTTTGACTAAAAAATTTAACTAGATGAAGCCACAAACTTTTCTGAGCGGTATTGAACCATTGAAAGCTGAAACGTGGATGTTAGAAACTGAGAAATTATTTAAGGTGTTTTCGTGCTCCGAAACTCAAAAAGTATTGTTGGCTACTTATACTTTATAGAAGAGGCTCACCGTTGGTGGATGCTTATCCTCAATGACAATGGGGCCATGACCTGGGATGAATTCAAAGAGATTTTCTACGAAAAGTACTTTCCCTAGTGCTTTAGTGATCGCAAGGTGTCTGAATTCCAAGAACTCAAGCAAGGCAATATGTCAGTGGCCAAGTATGAGGCCAAGTTCATTGAATTAGCGTGTTTTGCCCCACACATGGTAGACACAGATTATAAGAAAGCTCAAAAATTCAAAGTAGAGCTGGATCTAGACGTGTTTAATCGGGTCAGTGTCTTAAAACTACCCAAATATATAGATGTTCTTGATAGAGCTCTAATAGCTAAAGCCAACCTGGCTACAATGAAACAAACGAAGGCTCCAATAACTGAATGGAAAGGCAAAAGATCTGGGCACAAGTTTAGAAAGGGCCGTTCATTTGCTACGAACAAGAAGCAAAACACGAGATCTACTAGCAGCTCAAGTCAGAGCAGTGGATGTACACCTATTTGTTCTGTTATCGTGCATCGGGTGCTTACTTCCGGTGTGGAAAGATTGGCCACATGATGAAAGATTGCCCACTCATAGCTGAAAAGGCCAATCGTCCTGCGGCAAGTTCGGCCGGATCTATTTCTGTACCAAGATTAAACGCGATAACCAATACTAGAAGAGAAACGTCGAGACAAGGTCGAGTGTTTGCACTTGTGCCTGGTGATGTCCAAAACACTGAATCTATGGTGTTAGGTATACTCCCTATTTGTGCTCAAAATGCATATGTACTGATAGATTCTGGTTCTACACATTCATTCATGTCGCATGCTTTTTCTCACAAATTGACTAGACTACTAGAACCTATGACTTATTTGTTATCTATATCTACACATTCTGGGGATTCTATGATGTGTGTTTATGTGTATCCTGTGTGTGACATTATGATTGGGGATGTGTTATTATACGTTGATTTGCTGTCATTGGACATTGTTCATTTTAATTGCATATTGGGTATGGATTGGTTGACTAAGTACCGCACAACTATTGATTGTGTGAATAAATCTGTTGTTTTCCGACCACCTGGCTTGTCTAAATTTGTGTTTGCTGGGAATGGGATAGTTCCACCTCCGTATATGATTTATGCTTTAAAAGTCATCAAATTGCTTAGAAAGGGATGTAGGGGTTATTTGTACAGTGTTTTAAATGTGACTTTTGATAACCCTAATGTGGAAGCTATTCCTGTAGTTAATGAATTTCCTGATGTGTTTCTAAATGAACTACCCAATGATTTGATTGATAGAGAAATTGAATTTACTATTGATGTAGTGCCTGGAACACAACCAATTTCCAAAACCCCATATAGAATATCAACCTATGAGTTAAAAGAACTGAAAGTCCAACTTCAAAAACTATTAATTAGACAAAAAGTTTATCCGATCGAGTACTTCACCTTGGGGTGCTTCAGTTTTGTTTGTCAAAAAGAAAGATGGGTCTTTGAGGTTATTGCATTGACTACCGGGAATTGAACAAAGTAACTGTCAAGAATAAATATCCACTACCCCGAATAAATGATCTATTTGACCAACTTCAAGAAGCCTAAGTGTTTTCCAAAATTGATCTTAGATTCAGATACCACCAATTGAATGTTAAGGTAGAAGACATAGAGAAAACCACCTTCCGGACTAGATATGGGCACTATGAGTTTTTGGTAATTCCATTTGGAGTAACTAATGCACCTGTTGCTTTCATGAACTTAATGAATAAGGTGTTCAAACAATTTCTTGATGAGTTTGTTATGGTATTTATTGATGATATTTTGATTTATTCCAAAAGCAGGAAAGTTCATGAAAACCATTTAAAAACTGTGTTACAAATTCTGAAGGAAAAAAAATTGTATGCAAAACTCTCCAATGTTAAATTTTGGTTGGACAATGTGATGTTTCTAGGGCATGTGATCAATAAGGATGGTGTAGTAGTTGACCCACAGAAAGTTGAAGCCATTGTGAACTGACCAAGACCAACTACAGTGACTGAAGTTTGTAGTTTTCTGGAACTTGATGGCTGTTATAGAAGATTTGTAAAAGATTTCTCCAAACTTGCCAGGCCATTCACACGGTTGACATAGAGAAATGTATCATTTGATTGGAATGATCAACAGGAGTCTGCCTTTCAAGAGTTAAAAACCAGGTTAGTAACTGCACCAATTTTAACTTTGCCCAATGGTATTAATGGGTTTCAAATTTACAGTGACGCTTTATACAAAGGTTTGGGGTGTGTACTAATGCAAAATGGTAAGGTGATTTCTTATGCTTCTCACCAACTCCGACCACATGAGAAGAATTACCCAACCTATGGCTTTGAACTCGTAGCTATAGTTTTTTTCTTTAAAAATCTAGCGTCACTATCTGTATGGCACAACTTGTGAAGTGTATACAGATCATGAGAGTCTGAAATATTTCTTTACTTAGAAGGAACTGAACATGAGACTGAGAAGATGGCTCAAGTTGATAAAAGACTATGATTTGCAGATTTTGTACCATCCTAGAAAGGCAAATATAGTTGTAGATGCTTTGAGCCGAAAGTCTATTGGGAATTTTTCATGTTTGCTCACTGGCCAAAAAAGAATTGTTGTGTGATCTAGAAAAAATGAAATTGAAGTGGTTTTGCGTGAACAGAGCGGAGCTCTAACCGCCATTTCTGCACAATCGGCCATAGTTGAGGAAGTTAAAGAAAAGTAATTACAAGATGAATTTCTGAAGAAGATTGTCGATGAGATTAATTCAAAACCAAGGCTCAGATTTGTGTTCAAAGACAATGTCCTGATTTCAAAGAAGACTTTATGTACCAGATTGTTTAGAATTGAGAAAGCGCCTTATGACTGAAGCTCATAACTCCAAATTTGCTATGCATATGGGGAATACAAAGATATACCATGATTTGAAACAAAATTTCTGGTGGCCTGGAATACAGAAAATTATTGTTGATTTTGTAGCTAAGTGTTTGCACTGTCAACAAGTAAAAGCCGAACATCAACGACCCACTGGATTACTTTAGCCGCTTCCAATTCTAAAATGGAAATGGGATCATATTACGATGGATTTCATTGTCAGTTTTCTTCGTTCTTCAAGAGGTATGGACTCTATCGGGGTAATTGTTGATCGTTTGACTAAATCCGCACATTTCTTACCTGTCAAAACTTTTTATAATTCGAATAAATTAGCTAACATTTATGTGAATGAAATTGTGAGAATACACGATGTACCAGTATCCCCAAGTTCATTTCAAGCATCTAGCAGAGTTTGCAACATGCTTTGGGAACCGAACTGAGGTTGAGTAGTGCTTACCACCCGTAGACGAATGACCAATCAAAAAGAACGATACAGACCTTAGAAGATATGCTCAGAATGTGTGTTAGATTTCCAAGGAAATTGGGAAACCTACCTACCAGTAGCCGAATTTGTGTACAACAATATCTATCATTCTAGCATTGGGATCGCTCTTTATGAAGCTTTGTACATGAGGAAACGTCGATCTCCAGTTTGTTGGGCCAAAGTAGGTGATAGACCTTTGTTTGGATTAGAATTTGTGCAAGAAAAAACTAAGAAAGTGAAGTTGATACAACAATGTTTGAAAACTGCACAAAGTTGTCAAAAAATTTATGTGGATGTTCGGAGGAGAGACAGAGAATATAAATTCAGTGATCACATGTTCATCAAAGTGACTCCAATGAAAGGGCAAACTCGATTTGGGGTTAAAGGCAAATTGGCACCGCAATATATTGGGCCATATGAAATTATTGAGAAAATTAATCCGGTAACGTGTCAAGTGGCCCTACCTCCGGTCATGGAGCAAATGCATAATGTTTTCCATATTTCAATGTTTCGGGATTATTTGAAGGATCCATTATATGCGATTGAACCGACGCACGTACTACTGAAAGGTAATTATACCTACGATGAACAACTAATCCAAATTGTTAATCGAAGAATCAAAAGATTGAGGAACAAAGAAATTCTGTTAGTGAAAGTTGATTGGCAGAATCATGGAGGAACCTATTAGAGTTAAGCCTAATTATTTAATCCTAACCATATTTGATTAGGCTAACTTAATCATATCCTATATAAGACCCAAATTAAGCTTATGAGCTCATTTTATATACACATTTAGCTAAGAATTGAGAGAGGGGAGAGGAAAGTTCAACATTTTGAGAGAGAAAGAGGAGAATTGTAGAGAATTAGTGGAAGATTCAAAGATTGGAGCCATAGTACACTTGAATTCAACACTAGGTATGGCCTTCATCACTAATTCATGTAGTTATGGCATATAATAGTTGAATTCCTCTCATTTTGAACTTATTGGCATGTTATTGAAGAAAAGAAGCTATGAATATCATCAAAATGGAAGCACGGAGTTGAATTGCTTACATGCATGCATGCATATTTTGAGTTAAGCTCCATGAAATTCATACATGCATGGCACAATTATACCTCATTTTGGAGAATCCTTCATGAAAACAGGGTCTTCGCCTGAGCACAACTTCCTACGCTCAAGCGGGGGTTAACAAACAAAGGTGGTCACTCGAGCGTAACTTCTGTCAATCGAGCGGTCTATAAAAGTATTGGATACATGAAATTCCTACTCGATGGTCGCTCGAGCGAAAGACTGAGAAAAAGGGTCCTCGCTGGAGCGCCACTTTGGTCGCTCGAGCGGACTGTAAAAATTTAGAAACTTCTGGGAGGACAGCACAAATTCTAGAATTTCCAGAACTGCGTTTACGCGCCATAGACTATCCGATCTGTCTACTCTGTCCATTCTGCTATCGGAGCTATCTGCGAGTAATAACTCTGTAAAGCTATATTTTATGATAAGTACGTTTAGAATAATAAGATATGATTTGGTTTTTGAAATGCTATTTTATGAATAATGAATGAATGTCTAATTTTCTGAAAAGTATTTGTGGCATCCTTAGTTCACATGGCCCTCGCCCGGGGGAAATAATACCGTGGCTTATATTTATATAGCCCTTGCCCGGGGGAAACCATACCGTGGCTTATGATCATATGGCCCTTGCCCGGAGGACACAATATTGTGGTCTATGTTCACATGGCCCTCGCATTAGGGAAACAATACCATGGCTACTTGTGCACAAGATATGGACCTTTAAGGTCGTCGGTACTGACTATGCATGTGGGTCCCAGGACCACTTTGATATGGTAGCTAATAGATGTACCACATATAACTGCTCCTGACTTCCGATTAAGTGTATGAATCTGAATTTGTTTATGATATGAACTCTGATTTCTGAAACTGTTTGAAGATCAAGCGCGTGACCAGGCCCAAGCTGCAACCTGGAGATTTGTTTGGTCAGCCAACTACAATGCCTCCCAAGGAGGTTCCCATTTTGTAGTGGTCATTGTTTGGTGAATCATGTTATGGATCTTTTGTATTTCTTTTGTCAAGTTTGAACAAGCCTTTTGTTTGTCTGTATGTATAGATGGTGACGTGGGTATGATGTCTTAATTATGTAAATTAAGTTTCAAATTTTTTGTCACATGTTTGTCTACATAGCTCCATGAACATTATTTGTTTGTATTTGCTTCCACTAGCCTCTGTATTTTGTTTAATTTGTTCAGAGGCCTTTGGTAATCCCAAGATTACTGGCCAATTACGGCACTAAACTTATAAGGGTGGGTTTGGGTCGTGAAAATATGAGTATTTTTATGAGATAAAGTTATGTTCAAACTAAATTGATCAGCGGGATGTGTTCCCCTTAAAAGTAAAGTCTTGCGCAAGTGTTTGTTTCAGAACCCTAGAACGGAGCGGTTGTAACGCCCTCAAAAAGTAACATTAAACCCATCAGATAAGACATGCATTTACATATAAACCAACCATATTCCTTTATTCATTAGAGCTCCATTACATAAATATTACATGTTAACATCATAACAAAATGCCCTACAGGCTTACAGCTTTCCAAGTTAACACTTGGTTACAACAAAAGAGTACTAACTCGTTTACACATTAAGCCCTAGGCTTGAAGTTACATGTAATACATCAAAAGTTAAGCGACAAAAGTATGTCCGCCACTAGCCTCCCAGCTATGTCCTTGGAGGTGGCATGCTTCCTGCACCTGAAAATGATGTTCCCATATAGGGTGAGCCACAGCCCAGTAGAAATACACTAAACCAACCATGGACAATGACTAAAACATTAGCAATTGATAGTTGGTCAACACTGATACAATCACATAAATAACATATTTATGTCAACGACTTACAAGTCCCAATTACTTTTCATTTTCCCTTTAACAATAGATAAGCATGCTAGCTCTATCATCATTTCCACAGATATGTATAAAAACTATATCTCACATTCAGATAAGTATAAAAACTATATCCACATTCTCAACAGATATGTATAACAACAATATCCACAGATAAGCATACAAGCTGTATCCACACTTCACAAAGATAAGCATATGAGCTCTATCTTCACTTCTCTAGACAAGCATATGAGCTGTGTCTACGGAGTTCATCCCCTATCTCCTCCCAATACCTATCCGGTTTAGAGGTACATCCCCTATCTTCCCCTAAACCGCGGAGTACATCCCCTATCTCCTCCTCTACACATAACGTATATAAACACATTGGTTCTATATACAATCACCCAATACATACAAATAATGTATTCTATCAACCGTCAAGTTCCATGACACATTTCATTGATTAGTTTCAGTTTACCTAATCATCATGCATTGTCTACAACAATCACGACTATCCTCCACCGATAGCCCAAAGCAGTTATTTCTAAAACAGAAAATAAATGCACAAATGGATATTCAATCAACATTTCATTTCTTCATTCTTCTCAATTAATTATCCCAATTAATTAAACAATGTAGTTAGGGCAATTCCCATAATTAACATTTCAACCCTTAGGTCCCATTTTCATCAATAATTCAACAATCATTCCATTCTTTTCATGCCAAACATGCATCTAGGTTTATTATGAATAAAACCCCAACTTTTGTAAAATTACACAAAAGTCCCAAACTTTCACAAAATTACCAAACCAAGCCCAACATCTCAAAATACCAAAATTTAAAGACAAAACCCATAGAGAGGAGTAGGATATCCCTACCTCAAATTCGGAGTCCCAAAGGAGAAGACGACAAAACCCAACGTGCTCCAAAACCCGAGATTTTCAGATTAAAATGAAGCCCTCGACGATCAACAACTTTTTTGTAAAGGCCAAAGGTGAGTAAATCACTCCTACTAGATCAAAACCTAGAGAGAAGGTAGAGTCTAGAGTGAGAGGCTCAACAATGGTGATTTTGGAAAAGTAAGAGAGAGAAGAGAAAGTGAAAAAGTGATTTGAAAAGTCACAATTTCGGGACTTTAACCCAGGTCTCCGCTCGAGCGTAAAACACCCCGCTCGAGCGTCCACTCACAGACTTCCGCTCGAGCGTCCAACCGCCCGCTCGAGCGCAGAATGCACTCGCCCAGCACTTTTGCAGAACCAGACCTCCGCTCGAGCTCCCAACCCTACGCTCGAGCGGCACTCAGACAACCCCGCTCGAGCGGCCAATACCACGCTCGAGCGTATAACGCTGCACAGGAAAATACTGAATGGGTGTAATCTCCGCTCGAGCGCCAACACCTCCGCTCGAGCGTACAGGCCAAAAATCTGGGCAACTAGTTTTGGTTTCTAAACTCACCCAACCTGAAACAAATCCGCCCAACACGTCCTATAACTCAAATACGAAGTAAAAGGATGTAAACAAAATAATAAACAACTACCAACATCCACGGACACATGTCCGGATCACGGTATAACAAGGGTAAACCCGGGATCGCTATAACCTCCCCCCCTTAAAGAATTTCGCCCCCGAAATTAAGCACAAGTTTTCAAAACAAGTTTTCCTTCATTTTAGACAATGTTACAATTTAACATTCAACAATTCGACCCATTACCGGTCATCCCATCCCTTTAACAAGAGACATATCACAATATGTAAACAACATATGTATTTTCAACATGCATTAACATTATGCACTATCTTTCCAATTTCAACAATATATTCAACAAATATAGTGTCACATTCAACTTCCATATGAGGCAAGTTCCAAACATACTTCCAATAATCAAAACATTTTCAATGTTTCACAACTTAAGACATATATAAAAGCTCTTAAGTTCAACAAAAAGTAAAATTTAAATACAAGATTACATATCAACAAACAAGTCCGGATATTTCTCACAGACTCCCGACTCACGTTCCCAAGTGGCTTCCTCCACTCCGTGATGTTTCCACAAGACTTTCACCAAAGGAATGGTCTTGCCACGCAGGACCTGATCCCGCCTATCCAAGACCCGTACCGGTCTCTCCTCATACGAGGCATCCTCATCTACCTCTAAATCAGTCCAATCCAACACATGTGATGGATCTGGCTCATACTTCCGAAGCATACTCACATGAAACACGTCATGCACTCCGGACAACTGCGGTGGTAAGGCTAATCGATAAGCAACCTCACCAATCCTCTCAAGGATCTCAAAAGGACCAATAAACCGAGGGGATAACTTCCCACTCTTCCCAAACCTCATTAGGCCTCGTCTAGGTGATATCTTCAGAAAGACATGATCACTACCTCAAACGCCAAAGGCCTCCTCCTACGGTCGGCATAACTCTTTTGTCGACTCTGGGCTGTAACAAGCCTCTTACGGATAAGCTCAACTTTCTCCGTCGTCTCCCTAACTAACTCTGGACCCAACAAAGGTGCATCACCCACCTCGGCCCAACACACTGGAGACCTACACGGTTGGCCATACAAGGCCTCAAACGGTGCCATACCGATGCTAGACTGAAAACTGTTGTTGTAGGCAAACTCTACCAATGGCAAGTGCCTCTCCCACGTCCCGCTGAAGTCCAGGACACAACCCCGAAGCATATCCTCGAGGATCTGAATAGTACGCTCGGACTGCCCGTCAGTCTGAGGATGATAAGCCGTACTAAAGGTTAACTTAGTGCCCAAGGCACTCTGCAAACTCTGCCACAACCTAGCAGTAAAACGAGGATCTCTATCTGAGACGATCGTCACTGGGACCCCGTGCAATCTCACTACGTCCCGAATATACAGGTCGGCAAGATGATCTACCGAATCTCTCACGCGCATAGGAATAAAGTGCGCCGACTTAGTCAACCGGTCTACAACCACCCAAATAGCATCACTACCCCGCTGAGTCCTCGGAAGACCTACAACGAAGTCCATAGTGACATGCTCCCACTTCCACTCGGCAATAGGCAAGGGTTGCAACAAACCCGCTGGCCTCTGATGCTCGGCCTTCACTTGCTGGCAAGTAAGGCACTTCGATACGAAAACAGCCACATCTCTCTTCATACCCCGCCACCAAAACTGGCGACCCAAATCCTGATACATCTTAGTACCTCCCGGATGCACCGCAAGGCGCGAATGATGAAAGTCTCGGAGTACTTCTTCTCGGTAAGACTCCGGTACAAACAAACGGTTTCGGTATCTCACACTCAGGTCGGGATACACCGTCAAACCCTTCTCAACTTTCCCACTGGAGATCTTCTCTCGGAGGGATTCTACCTCAAGGTCACCTCTCTATGCCTCTAACACTCTAATCACAAGTGTAGGCTGCGCAACAACAGAAAACAAGGCCGCAGCCTCGACAGATTCGCCCAGTAGCAAATCAAACTCGCCAAGTGCTCCCAACATCTCCCATTCCCGGATGGCTATACAAGCTACATCACTAATGGTTTTCCTACTAAGGGCATCGGCCACAACATTGGCCTTTCCTGGATGATAATGCAACTCAAAATCATAATCCTCGATGAACTCCATCCATCTCCTCTGCCTCAAATTCAAGTCTCTCTGTGTAAACAGATACTTCAAACTCTTATGATCCGAGAATACCTCGAACTTCTCACCATAAAGGTAGTGCCTCCAGATTTTCAAGGCAAAGATCACTGCTGCTAACTCTAGGTCGTGTGTGGGATAATTCTTCTCGTGTATTTTCAACTGACGTGAGCCATAAGCTACCACTTTCCCCTCTTGCATCAACACACAACCCAAACCCTCTCGTGAGGCATCACAATAAACCGCATAACCCAACCCTCTCTCCGGAATAATCAACACCGGAGCGGTGGTCAATCTAACTTTCAACTCTTGAAACGACTTTTCACAAGTCTCACTCCACACAAACTTGACTCCTTTCCGAGTCAGTCTAGTCAACGGTGACGCTAACCTGGAGAAATCTTTCACAAACCGACGATAATACCCAGCTAATCCCAGAAAATTGCGGATCTCAAACACACTCTTAGGCTGTGCCCAATCTTGCACTGCCTCAACCTTGGATATATCAACAGACACCCCTTCCCCGGATACCACGTGGCCTAAGAATTTGACTTCCCTCAGCCAGAACTCACACTTCCCAAACTTGGCATACAGCCTATGGGCTCTAAGTAACTCAAGCACCACTCTCAAGTGTGCCTCGTGCTCCTCCTCAGAAGACGAATAGATAAGGATGTCGTCCACGAAGACAACCACAAATCGGTCTAAGAACTCCCGGAAAATCCGGTTCATCAAGTCCATAAAGACTGCCGGTGCATTGGTAAGCTCGAATGGCATCACCAGAAACTCGTAATGGCCATACCGCGTACGGAATGCCGTCTTAGGAATATCTTCCTCCCTGACCCTCAACTGATGGTAACCCGATCTCAAGTCTATCTTAGAGAAACAACGGGAACCCTTCAATTGGTCAAACAAATCATCTATACGGGGCATAGGATACTTATTCTTAACCGTAGCCCGATTCAACTTCCGATAGTCTATACACAATCTCAAGGCACCATCTTTCTTTTTAACAAAGAGTGTCGGTGCTCCCCACGGTGAAACACTGGGGCGAACAAAACCCTTATCTAGTAATTCCTGGAGCTGAACTTTCAAATCAACCAACTCTGCTGGAGCAAAACGGTAAGGTGCCATAGAAATCGGCGCCGTACCAGGCACTAGATCAATAGAGAACTCTATCTCTCGGTGAGGTGGCAAACTAACAAGATCTTCGGGAAAGACATCCGAATACTCACAAACCACCCTTGGCAATACAACCTGGGTCTCACCACACTCACCACTCTCAAAGCTGGCAAGTAGACTACTAAGCTCACTTCGCCCTCGCGAATCATACCCCGGTGGCAAAACACTACCAACCCTGTCTCCCAAGAAATGGAACCACTCCCCGCTCAAGGTACATAACGTGACCCTCTGGCGGTAGCAATCAATAACAGCCCGGTATGACGATAACCAGTCCATACCCAAAATAACATCAAAACCCTTCATGGGCATGACAACAAACGGAAAAGGAAGCCTATAATCGGCGACCTCTATATCACATCCTCTAACACCCTGTTTCAGGATCAACTCACCACCCAAAGGCGATACCACACAAATAGGAGATGCTAACTGTGCTAACTCCAATTCCAAAACAGATGCAAATGCAGCAGATACAAAAGAATGAGATGCACCCGTGTCTATCAACACATTAGCAACTGAGTTGCAAAACAGAAAAGTACCTCTCACTACTGATGGAGCCGGTACTAAATCCTGCGCGGTAACAGCATACACGCGCCCCGTAGGCCCCTGGTCTACCTGCTCACCTCTTGGAGCAAAAGACTGCTGCACAGACTGGGATAACGAAGCTCCCGGATTGGCCCTCGAGGCCTGCACAGACTGAGCTGGCTGAAAACCCTGCGTCTGCCTAGAACCAGACGCTCCCGAAGTGGCACTCAACTGTGGGCAAAACCTCTTCATGTGCCCAGGTTGTCCACACTGATAACAAGTCAAGAGCTGCCCCCTGCCCAAACTCTGACTCTGCGGTCTAGCTGAAGAAGAAGCAGCTTTCTGACCCCCACCCTTCTGCGGGCAAACAGAAACCTTGTGACCCAGCTGGCCACACTTGTAACAAGTGAATTCCCCCTGACTGCCTCTCCCCGAGCCTCAACTCGGCACTGGAAAGGTCGATCTAGAGACTGCACCCTGAGACTGCTGAGGGTTATAACCCTTCTGTCTCCTGCCATCACCCTGACTATCCTGGCTCCTCTTGGAGCCTCTCTGACCCTCATCCTCCTCCTGCATCATAAGCTCCATATGAGCTGCAGCGTCCACTAGGTGTCTATACTCTCGAATATAAGACCCACCAATTCTCAACTTGAGGCCCCGCCTCAACTTCCGCTCAAACTCATAGCAACGGCGTTCCTCAGACGCCACCAGTTCAGGTGCAAACCTAGACAGACTGGTAAAAGTAGCCTTAAACTCGGCCACTGACAAGCCCTGATGATTAAGCCGGCTAAACTGATCCCTCAGCTTCTCCCTAGCTGCTGCTGATAAAAACCTCTCCTGAAAAGCATTCACAAACGCCTCCCAAGTACCACCAACACGAGCTTTCTCGTACTTCCACCATTGACCCGCATCTCCCTTCAGTTGGAAGGATGCCAAGGTCACTTTCAGTGCTCCGTCCTCGATGCCAAGCATCTCAAACATCTTCGTTGTCTGTTCGAGCCATTCATCTGCCTTAAGCGGCTCTTTAGGATCCCCGATAAACTCGTCCGGATTACACCGGAAAAACTCCCTCTTCAAGAAGGAAGGCCCTGTCTCAGCTGCCTGATTCCCAGCTCTAAGAATACCCAAGGCTCCTGCTATCTCTCTGGCCAAGGCACCCATAGCCTGCTGACCTACTGGCTCGGCCACATTGGCCTGCCCAACTCCCTCCTGCACTGCCGGAATCTCACCCTGTAACGGTACTTCCTGCCTCGCAGGTCTACCACGCCTAGCACCTCTTCCTCGTCCTGACATCCTAATAAAGGCAACACAGAACGTTAGCACATTCATAAATGTGCCGAAACTAAACACTCACGTCCTAATGCATGGACAACTGTAATTCACTCCACATAAGCACATAAACACATAAGCACTTACGAATTTCATTTCCGGATAATAATAGTCCCGAGGCGTTACTAGAGTTCCGGTTAGAAACAGCATTGATCAAGTGCTTTTCCAACAAGACTCCCAGAAACTCAAGGATCCAATCAATATCCCAGAAATTAAATCCCATACCCACATAGTCACATAAACATGTTATCAATTATGCACATAGCATATGATACTACATCTAAGTCTCTATCAAGCGAGACAAACCCATTGTGATACTAATCACTTCCCACGTACCCAAAGTATTCGAACCCGGTACGCTCTGATACCAAGTTGTAACGCCCTCAAAAAGTAACATTAAACCCATCAGATAAGACATGCATTTACATATAAACCAACCATATTCCTTTATTCATTAGAGCTCCATTACATAAATATTACATGTTAACATCATAACAAAATGCCCTACAGGCTTACAGCTTTCCAAGTTAACACTTGGTTACAACAAAAGAGTACTAACTCGTTTACACATTAAGCCCTAGGCTTGAAGTTACATGTAATACATCAAAAGTTAAGCAACAAAAGTATGTCCGCCACTAGCCTCCCAGCTATGTCCTTGGAGGTGGCATGCTTCCTGCACCTGAAAATGATGTTCCCATATAGGGTGAGCCACAGCCCAGTAGAAATACACTAAACCAACCATGGACAATGACTAAAACATTAGCAATTGATAGTTGGTCAACACTGATACAATCACATAAATAACATATTTATGTCAACGACTTACAAGTCCCAATTACTTTTCATTTTCCCTTTAACAATAGATAAGCATGCTAGCTCTATCATCATTTCCACAGATATGTATAAAAACTATATCTCACATTCAGATAAGTATAAAAACTATATCCACATTCTCAACAGATATGTATAACAACAATATCCACAGATAAGCATACAAGCTGTATCCACACTTCACAAAGATAAGCATATGAGCTCTATCTTCACTTCTCTAGACAAGCATATGAGCTGTGTCTACGGAGTTCATCCCCTATCTCCTCCCAATACCTATCCGGTTTAGAGGTACATCCCCTATCTTCCCCTAAACCGCGGAGTACATCCCCTATCTCCTCCTCTACACATAACGTATATAAACACATTGGTTCTATATACAATCACCCAATACATACAAATAATGTATTCTATCAACCGTCAAGTTCCATGACACATTTCATTGATTAGTTTCAGTTTACCTAATCATCATGCATTGTCTACAACAATCACGACTATCCTCCACCGATAGCCCAAAGCAGTTATTTCTAAAACAGAAAATAAATGCACAAATGGATATTCAATCAACATTTCATTTCTTCATTCTTCTCAATTAATTATCCCAATTAATTAAACAATGTAGTTAGGGCAATTCCCATAATTAACATTTCAACCCTTAGGTCCCATTTTCATCAATAATTCAACAATCATTCCATTCTTTTCATGCCAAACATGCATCTAGGTTTATTATGAATAAAACCCCAACTTTTGTAAAATTACACAAAAGTCCCAAACTTTCACAAAATTACCAAACCAAGCCCAACATCTCAAAATACCAAAATTTAAAGACAAAACCCATAGAGAGGAGTAGGATATCCCTACCTCAAATTCGGAGTCCCAAAGGAGAAGACGACAAAACCCAACGTGCTCCAAAACCCGAGATTTTCAGATTAAAATGAAGCCCTCGACGATCAACAACTTTTTTGTAAAGGCCAAAGGTGAGTAAATCACTCCTACTAGATCAAAACCTAGAGAGAAGGTAGAGTCTAGAGTGAGAGGCTCAACAATGGTGATTTTGGAAAAGTAAGAGAGAGAAGAGAAAGTGAAAAAGTGATTTGAAAAGTCACAATTTCGGGACTTTAACCCAGGTCTCCGCTCGAGCGTAAAACACCCCGCTCGAGCGTCCACTCACAGACTTCCGCTCGAGCGTCCAACCGCCCGCTCGAGCGCAGAATGCATTCGCCCAGCACTTTTGCAGAACCAGACCTCCGCTCGAGCTCCCAACCCTACGCTCGAGCGGCACTCAGACAACCCCGCTCGAGCGGCCAATACCACGCTCGAGCGTACAACGCTGCACAGGAAAATACTGAATGGGTGTAATCTCCGCTCGAGCGCCAACACCTCCGCTCGAGCGTACAGGCCAAAAATCTGGGCAACTAGTTTTGGTTTCTAAACTCACCCAACCTGAAACAAATCCGCCCAACACGTCCTATAACTCAAATACGAAGTAAAAGGATGTAAACAAAATAATAAACAACTACCAACATCCACGGACACATGTCCGGATCACGGTATAACAAGGGTAAACCCGGGATCGCTATAGCGGTTGTATTCGGACCCTAGGTATTTTGGTGTAAGGATGGATTTGGGAAAGGCCCATTATTACCTTCTCTTTAGAGGCCCTGCGGTTGGCGTTACGCGGTAGATAACCGTTAGTAGGCATCCGAGGTAAATTCTGCAACAAAGTAGCAAAAGAAGGGGCATACCAAATATTCCGCGTCCGATTCATGTGATTTAGAGGACGAAGTCTCTTTGGGGGATTTCTAGTTTACTAACAACCAACCTTGTAACCTTTGTTATTTTCTTGAATATCATCTTTTTTTCTCTATTGTTTTGATTGCCATTGTGTATTGAATTGGGAAAAATGGACGGGGTATGTGTGTGTTTACTGGGCATTCAAAGCTCATAGCATTGCATGCCAGGTATCAAACAAACATACGAGGCTGACAGAGAATCAGAGACATTTGAAGACTTATGTTTGCCTTAGAAAAAATTAGAAGCCATTTTGCTTATGAGTCTATTCATGCTTTTTGGAATGTAATAGTAATGGAACTCGTTTTGAAATTTAAGTTTTGAAACACTGTGATTATTATTTGCTTATATATATCTTTGTAATCCTATGACTATCTCCGCGTTACTTACGAGACTATGTGTTAATACCTCTTAAGATCTATAAAAAAGATAGCTTACTATCTAAGATGGTTGGACTTAGAAAGGAAGCTATATTGACTCCTCCAACCTTCCTGGGATCTTACCTAACTATTGACCAAAGGACTCTTTAGTGACGTTACCCTAACCCTTAGAGTAGAAATTGGGGCGTCACATTTTGAGCATGTTTATTTATTTATGTTAACTACTTGGGGGTTAATTAAATAAATTTAATTTAAAGGATTAATTCATAAAATTATAAGATTTTGGCATGTTATGATTTTATGTATATGTATGGTATCACTATACCCGCATGTCTTTTATTGTGACAATATGAGATTGCTTGGTGAATTAGTGGTTTGCTCACTCTCTGTCTGTATATGTGTACAGGGAATATTTTTCGAACTTAAGGATCAAGTTTTGCCTTTTCATAGTTATAAGATGATGATGAGCCGTAGTGTTTTTAATTGTTTCTTAGGTTGAGTGTCGTTCTTATAAATGGTAACACCCTCTCATTTATTATAAGTCTTTGGGCATTTTGTATGTAAATAATATATTATATTCAATGTAATACACAAAGAGTGGGATCATAGTTTCTATCAATGATTTTTTTTTATTGACTTTTGAAAAGTAAAGAAAATGATTTTTGATAATTTTTTGAATGACAATGAGATTTCTGTTAAAAACCTCATACTTATATTAATTAATTTTTGCCTAATTAATCTTTGAAAAATCGAGGTGTGACAAACAAACTATTTTATTTTATTAACGTATTAGTGAAATTGTTCATACTTAAATGCATTTCATTTTTTGAGAAACAACACTAACTATTAAATTTATTTAATCATAAGTCTCAATGATGTTATATAGAGATTTTTCAATTACACTTTCTATCCTTAAACTGTCGTCAAATTGTCTGAGTCTACTCAGTTCTTAAAGTATATATAAATCAAAGTTTATTTAATCCATAAACTATCGATTGAATCTATTAAGCACTTAAAATATATAATTTAAACTTATTTACTTCTTTAAAAGATTACAAAAATAAAATATATATATCTATAAGTATTATAAATTAGTAAATCCTACCTAGTTAAGATTTTATTATAGAAAATCTTAATTATTTTTCTTTAAAAAGTATTTTATTTTGTTGTGTGTTTAAATTAGTATTAGAGTCTGGTTTATCGGTCTTACCAATAAAATTATTACTTAATAAATAACATTTTGTTACAAATAATAATAGAACAAAATAATACATTAATTGAATTATAAAAAGAACTTGGAGAAAAATTTAAAAATAATCAATTATAAATTATAAACGAAATCTAACATATAATACTTGATAAAGAAAAGCATGTAACCATTATATAAGATAAGTAAGAAAATGCTATAGATAATTATTCTTATAAAGGAAATTCACCATAGGAAGTGATATCCCACTTTTCAAATAGAGAATAAAAATTTAAAAAATTTTGAAATAAAATTTTAACTAGATAGGGTGTTTTATTAATTTATAATACTTATGGACTTATATTTTAATTTTATAATCATTTCAAGGACTAGATATGTTTGAATTAAATATTTTAGAGACTTAATAGATTGAATAGATAGTTTAGGGCATAAATAGATTTTTAGTTATATACTTTAGTGACTAGATTCAATCAATAGTTAATAGACTAAATAGATAACTTGGCGATGGTTTAGGGGTATAAAGTGTAATAAACCCTTTTTCAAAAACTAATATGTTTCATTATGGGTTGGGTTTTTCTCAAGTTTAAATATAAACTTGAGAGAACTTCAGAGGCTCGTGGAGTCCACCACAGGCCTTGTTTTGATGATCTAAACCATTCATTTTGTAGAGCTCTCCTCGTGTATATCATCTACGTAAAAGACTATTTCAATCTGATATAAGTTTTTCATTCCATCATGTTTGTCTCTAAAAAAAATAAATGGTCTATTTTAAAAAATATATTTGTCGTCTAATTTCAGAGACAAATGCGAAAATTTTGTACCAATTTCTAGACATTTTTATACTCAAAATTTCAAGATGGTTTCGTCTAGAAAGTTATTAAGAATGATGTTTAGAACATTCAAAATTTTTTGTATCAATTCTTAGTCTTGAACGAATTTATATGAGATGTTAATTAAATCTGAATTTTTGGACAGATTTTGCTCTATCTTTGAAAAATCACTAAATATTCTATAATAAACCAAATCTAGTATTTTCTGTGTGAAAAATTAAATTTGAGAAGTTTAATTTCATTTCCAATTTTTAGATTATGGTTTTGACTTCTAGATTTTAGTGAGAAATTATTTTAAGAAAGTGTGTCAAATTTGTGTTACATGTCTTCTTGTAATTTTTTAGAATTTTTTAGAATTTATTTTCTGGACATTCTTTTTGTAAAATGACAATAACATGTTTATTGAATATTTTTGAAAATATTATAAATTTTATAATTGTCTAAATAATTTATTTATAATTTTGTTTATGTAATCTTAATTCTGAAATTCTGGTAAGAAAAATGAAAAGAACCAACATTGCAACTTCAATTATTTATGAAAATTAAAGATAAGTGTTGTGCTAGTATATTAACCTTTATTCTGTAGCACAATCGTTCATGCTTGTGTGATGTTTTTATTCAAATTATTATATTATATAATCATTTATATTATTATGTCACATTATTACTTAAATTAAATGTTTTAAAGAATAAGTATATTTGATTAATTGTTTCAGAAAATATATGTTATAATATTCCTCCTTTATAAATCGTAATAAAATGGTATAACATCAATAGTGACCCAAGTTTGTAATCAGTAGTGACAATCATGGAAATTAATTAAAATGACCAACGAATTGTACGAAATTAGAGGCTGCTAGATAATACCAGTTGTATTAAAACAAACCTTAATTTTTTAGAATCCTTAAGAAAACATTGTTGTGAAACTCTAAGATGGCATGAGTTGTATTTCAACCCTTAACAGTGTTTGTTTTGGAATAAAGGTGAAAGTAAGGGTGGCACAATAAGGAAAATATCCCTGGTAGACTGTTCCCTTGGGGTAGACCACAGATGTCACAACTTGGATATGTAATCTTGGTCATGGGCATCTCTGATAGTTACAATTGATAATGATTATATAATTTTACCAATTGGGGTTTTCAAATCATTTGTGGCCATGGTTTAGCAGTTGATAACTTTCCATGGTGCGATTTGGAGTCACATAAGAAAATAAATCAAATTTTAATAAATTTGTGTGTAATTGTAACAGCGCCCGCGTGGGAGGCCTCATGCTACAGTTCGGACTCTCGATTTGTGTCACGGTTCTAAGTCTGAACCAAAGAGTCCAAATCTGGCAAATCGTTTTGAGAAACAGATTTTTGAAAAAGTAGTGCCAAACATGGACTGCTTTGCCAGATACAGAGTCGCCACCTAAATATTTTTTATGGGAGAATTTAGGAAACCCTGACTCGGTGCCGAAGGCCACATGTCCGTCATCACCGGAGTTGTCTCGGCTCGGGAGCTTGGGTACGATCGGGGAAGGTCAGCTATGAGCACCCCCTTTCGCCCGGTCCGAAGACCGGCCTCTACTAACCGTGATATCCGTTTTTGAAAACTTTATGTGTTCTTAAACCAATTGTTAGCCTAGAATTACTATGTTATGCGCGCAGCAAACAAGTATAGACCAAATCGCCCAAATTGGAACAAAACATTTCATGTTTGTTTTGAAAATGGTTTGCTACTCGCAAGTAGGCTAAAATGCAGATTTTGCCACCCTCAAGTGGGCTTTTAGAAAAGATGATTTTGCCACTATCTAGTGGGCTTAAAACTCACAGTTTTAACGCATTATCCCAATTTAAGCAATTTGACCTCCACCCACAGGCATTCAAGCAATTATATCACATAAGCAGCTAGCTTCATGGTAATCATACTGTCATGGCAACACTCACACGCATGCGATATGCTAAAGCATAAAAGCTTACCTAGTACTCCGTGCCAAAACAGTAAACTAGTTAGCAAAATGTGCGTGTCCTAGTTCATGTTAATTTGCCTAATGCAACACATACAAGATGCAATTTAGATAGGCTCGGTTAAACCTAAACATGGCATGTGAAAATGCACAATTATCACATATTCGGTTTAGAATTTGAAGTACAAATGCAGTTAGCGTGATGTACCGAGCCTAATGTATGCAATACAAATGCATGGATGCACGCATGCATAGCATAAGGTATGCTAAATTAAACGTGCCCTAATACTAACCATCAAAGCGGGTAAGTAAAAGGGAAGAAAGACGTGAGGTTGGAAGACATACACACACTCACGCACACTTATTACACCATTGCCCTCACTCGGAGGGTCCAAATAAATATTACAGTCCCGAATAATAAACAAATAAAAATTATTACAGAATTTCCTAATTAATCAATAAATTAAATGTAAATGAAAAGTGGCCACAGCCCGCCTTGGAATGCGTGAATGATGCATGCTTGACCCATCTCGCCCGAAAAGCCCGTGCCATAACACTGCCACCTCTGTTTACACTGCCCTGTCTTTCTGAAAATTGCCAAAACTCCAGAACATGTTCCTTGCATGTTGCAGAGCACCACCGGCTGGACAGAATTCTCATCGGCAGTCCAGGATTTCCGTCGGCATTGTTTGGGTTTATCGGCCATTAAAATATTGCCGGCCGGCACTGAATTCTGCCGGTCGGCAGAAACTTCCTGCAGAAGACAGTTTTGACAGCAACAGGGAATAGACAGCATATGGCATAGGATTTCAGGCACATGTATGCATGGACACACTCCCTATCATGTAATGGACTCAAGGGAGCATAGCCCTCGACCCTCAGGCCACCAATCACGCATTTCGATGCATGATGGCCAAAGAGTCAAGTATGCATTTCAATGTCAAATGCAATGCACACAAAACATACAAGGGACCCAACCTCAATCATGGTTGGTCAAGAGGCGAGGCAATGCACAACAATGCACATGCAACCTAAGCATGCAAGCAAACATACAAACATGCAATATAACTACATGACACACACAATGCTAACGACATAACATGCACAACGTATTGAAACATGGCATACACAATGCAAGATGGACTTACACCAATGTGAGTGGACCTCAGCCGCACCCACATCAGTGGCCATAAGATGAAAATGAAGTGCCTCGAAATGCGTGCACACGGGCACGCAAACCGAGGCAATGGCATATGCAATGCAATGGCTAAAATGGCATATAGAATGCAACATGGACTTATACTAACATGAGAGAGCCTCAGCCACATTCATATAAGAGGCCGATGGATGAAAATGGAGTGCCTCGAAATGCGTGCACACGTGCACGCAAACCGAGGACCGAACCTACGGCACGGAATGCCACTCTAACAAGACATGGCAAGATGATATGCTAGCATGCAAATTTCAGAAGCTAAACATGACCCGAAACAGCCCCGAATCATGGCAAAATGGCACCCGATGCATGACATGCGACCCGAAATGCAAAATTAGGCATACACAATGGCCTACAGCTATACAAAGCATGCACAATATGGACATGGAGCATGAAGACAGAAGCAAGGCAGCCTCAAAATTAGTATTTTTCTAGTACAAAACATGGCCAAACAGCATGCAAAGACGGTGCAAAATTAGTATGCGAAAATGGCCCTAAACATGAGATTATGAAGCAACTCACAGCTGCAAACCCCAAATGGGTTAGGACCCTTCAACAACATTGAAGAGGGACCAAAAATAAGCACTTTCACAGAACTGTAAAAACCTCAAAAACAAAAGCATGGTAGGCTAACAAAACATGCAAGAAAACAAAACATGCAAGAAAACGGACCAAAAGGTGGCCAAAGAGGCAAGTGGCATATGCAATGCCCAAACTGAAAAATTCCCTTCTACAACATTGAAGAGGGACCAAAAATATGATGTTTTTCAGTAGATGACAAGGCTCGAAAACAGATACAAGCATGGCAAACAATTTATGCAAGATTAAGGCCACAAGAGGGCTATAACATGAAGTACACAAAATATTCATCAAATAGCCAAAGACCCTTAATGAAACATGACAAGGGGGTCAAAATATGGCCACTTTAAGTTCGGACTAAGCCACAAAAATAGAAGAAAAACAGGCTAATAAATTATGCAAAAAAAAGGGGGCCAAAGAGGGCTACAATGGCAAGTGGTACATGGAGATCCCAAACAAGGATGAGCCCTTCTTCAATGTTGAAGAAGGGCTCAAAATAATCCTATTCACAGTTTATAACATGCTCCAAAACAGATTACACATGGGCCAAAAATACTATGCAAAAATGATGGCATACAAAGGTGTAAAGAGGCAAGTGCAAAATGGAGGTCTCAAATAGGGTAGGACCCTTAATGAAAGATGAAATACAGCTCAAAAAAAGGCTACTTTCAGTTTTTGCCGGAGCTCAAATATACAAGAAACTATGGCTTAGATATGATGCAAGAATAGGCTAGAAAAGGGAAGAAAAGGAGCTCACCCTTGTAGACCAAGTCTTGACAGCCTCTTGGCTTGAGTTGCAGCACTCCTAGCTCTGAAAATCAGCCTCAAGCTTCTGGAATGGGTGATGGAAGCCTTGTGCTATGAGTTGGTGTGTAAATAGCCAAGGATCATGGACTTTTTAGCTTTGAAGAGGGGGGGTGAATGTATAGATATAGGCTTGTATCTATATGGTGCCTCAGCTGGTTTCTTCTTCTAACCTAGTATAAGGAAGAGGAGAGCTTCCTATATAGGCAAAACAAAGTGTAAAGCTTCTTGAGGAAGCTAAACAAGGGTGCATATCCTCCATACACGTGAATGGAGGATCCATTCTGTGCCCTCCAGCTGGCACAACTGGCATACACTCAATCTGCAGAATGCTCCGGAAGGTCGTCGGCTAGCAAAAAAGGCCGGTCGGCTACTTTAACCTGCCGGTCGGCACAATAAATTGCCGGTCGGCACAATAAATTTCCGGTCGGATAAATATAGTGCCGATGGGTGGCCGGTGAGGTCAAAAAAGTGCCTGTTGGTGTCCAAATTGAAGCCCCGGAAGTTATCTTTCCAATGGCGCAAACCTTGCATTAAAATTCCTTCTGTGCAAAAAGTTATGCCCTTTTTCGTGAAGCCGCGCAGATTCGATCCAACCGGGATGATGCCCGACTTCAACTGATCATATCTCCCCCACCCGGACTTGGCTCTAGGAGATTATTAAGTGCAAAATGAAGCCCCGGAAGTAAGCTTTCCGACGGTGGTGGCCCCATAGCTAAACTCCAAGCGTACAGACAGATAAGCCCGATTCAGCGAGGGCTGCTCGACTCGCTTCTACCCGGATTCATGCCGAACTTCTCCTAAACTAGTTTTCTCCTCTCCTTTCCTCTTTTCTTCAACTCCAAAACCCTAAACAAAGTGTTTTGAAAGATTTGCCTCTTTCCTTGCCGAAGAAACTGAACATTTCCCCTGCACACCTGTCTCCACCAAGTAAACCATCAGTAACGCCCAAGTCTTAAGGGCGGTCAAAAATGGGGTGTCTACAGTTGCCCCTCTTTGACAGAACTCGAAAGTCATAACAATGACGGGAGTGAATGTCAAAGCCCCGAGATGACCCATTTTTGACAAGGCCGAAGACTTGGACAAACAAACAAAATACAAATGAATGAATGGTTGTGCCCACAGGCTGCCTACGTATCCCTTTGCAAGGAATCAAACCAGCGTAGTTCAGGGGCATGATGCAAATGATATGCAGGAAGACTTTGATAATTGGACTTATACGCCACGCGAAGCCAGTTTTGAAAGTTGGACTTATACGCTACGCGAAGCCGGTTTGTATTCAAAACAATGTAATGTACTAACAAGTACAAGTGAGGTGCGCAAGATAGCGCGATAGGACGCATGCAAAATGCAAGTAAGGTGCACAAAACAGTGCGATGCGCAAGAAAGCGCGAGTGATTTGAAATGCACAAGGCAGTGCGAGTGAGGTGCGCAAAATAGCGCGAATGATAAACTACACAAAACAGTGCGATTGAGGTGCGCAAAATAGCGCGAATGGATGCATGCAAAATGCAAGTAAGGTGCACAAAACAGTGCGATGCGCAAGAAAGCGCGAATGTAAACTGCACAAAACAGTGCAATGCGCAAAATAGCGCGAATGATAAACTGCACAAAATAGTGCGATTGAGGTGCGCAAAATAGCGCAAATGGATGCATGCAAAATGCAAGTAAGGTGCACAAAACAGTGCGATGCGCAAGAAAGCGCGAATGTAAACTGCACAAAACAGTGCAATGCGCAAAATAGCGCAATGCGCAAAATAGCGCGAATGTAAACTGCACAAAACAGTGCAATGCGCAAAATAGCGCGAACACATGCAATGCACAAACAAGTGCAATTGAGGTGCGCAAGATAGCGCGAACAAATGCAATGCACAAAATAGTGCGATGCGCAAAATAGCGCGAAGGAAATGTGATGCACAAAACAGTGCGATGCGCAAAATAGCGCGAAGAAAATACAATGCACTAACAAGTGCAAGTAAGGTGCGCAAGATAGCGCGAACAAATGCAATGCACAAAATAGTGCGATGCGCAAAATAGCGCGAAGGAAATGTAATGCACAAAACAGTGCGATGCGCAAAATAGCGCGAAGAAAATACAATGCACTAACAAGTGCAAGTAAGGTGCGCAAGATAGCGCGAACAAATGCAATGCACAAAATAGTGCGATGCGCAAAATAGCGCGAAGGAAATGTAATGCACAAAACAGTGCGATGCGCAAAATAGCACGAACAAAATGTAATGCACTAACAAGTGCGATGCGCAAAATAGCGCGAACAAAATACAATGCACTAACAAGTGCAAGTAAGGTGCGCAAGATAGCGCGAACAAATGCAATGCACAAAATAGTGCGATGCGCAAAATAGCGCGAAGGAAATGTAATGCACAAAACAGTGCAATGCGCAAAATAGCGCGAACAAAATGTAATGCACTAACAAGTGCGATGCGCAAAATAGCGCGAACAAAATACAATGCACTAACAAGTGCAAGTAAGGTGCGAATGATAGCGCGAGTGAATGCATGTTCTATGCAAATGAGGTGCATTTTCTATGCAAATATGGAAGAGTGCATTTTCTATGCAAAAGATACGAACATTTTCTATGCAAGAGATACGAGCATTTTCTATGCAAGAAACAGGAGCATATTCTATGCAATATTGAAAGCAAATTCTATGCAGAATCGAAAGCAAGCATATTCTGTGCATGAATCATAACGATATGCGGCACGCATGTCACAGAAGTGTATACGAAAGTGCACATTCTATGCAACGGAAGGGTATCAAACACGTACTCTGGTGCCTCCGATTTACCTTTCGGAGGACTTTGTAATACGCTCAGCTCAAAAGGGGACACCTTGTTTATGTTGGCAAGAGATAACGTCTGCTGCTGCTTTAATTGCCATTCTGACTTGAAGCAGGCTTACACTTGGGGTCGAGATACACTCATACTCCAGAGAAATGGCGAGGCCTGAGAAGGTGCACCTAGAATGCAGTCTCGGATCTTGCCAAAGCTGGAACACCCTAAGATGCTCCGAATTTTCCTTTTTCTTTTGCTTTGCAGTCTGGAACCTACATAGCTTCAGATAGGTCTTTGTTCTACTGTTCACACTTATCGGGGGTGGACCCTGCAGTTTTATGAAAGAACAAATACTGTTTTGCACAAATGTGGAGAATGGCACAGCACTCTGAGCACAAGATGATTTTTGAAAATTGAGAAATGAGTTCTTAACCGGGTATTGAGCCGACGACTGGCCACAGCCAAAACGACTCGACAAGGGAAAAACAAAGGTAAACAACCTAAACACATCGAGTAACACTTGAGGCGACTCAAAACAAGAATCGAGACAGACAAAATAAAACACAAGACTCAAATGTGCACATGGAGCCTGTTTCCCCAAGTATTGTTTCCCACCCTCTCTCATTTGTGATTCTTACATCGCTCGGCCCTCAGGCTCTGTTTTTCTGAAAAAGCCCTTTTCTCACTTTTTCTCTCAATGCACATCTCTCTATTCTTTAATCTCTCATTTTTCATCCCTCCCCAGGGTGGTTGATGAATAAACAGGAAGTTACGGGTTCTGGCTCCAAGCATTCTGCTAGATTCTCTTCTTCTGCTCACAATAGTGAACTTTCTCCCGCAGAGGGGATGCGATGCGGCTGGATGTGCAGCGACGATGCTCTTACTGGGGAGTTTGGACATTATTAGATCTGTCCAAACAAAGGAGTGGAATATCTTGATCCGTTCCCGTTCGTGCTTCGCACTTGGCTTGATACCTCGTTGCGTGGAGGATGTGAGAGCCTTCTGCCCTTTTGCGGTCAGCTTCAGTGGTGCCCTTTTCTGGCAGGTAGAGTGCCCTTCTTGGCAAGTATGTTGAAAATGGGGAAAAGACAGGAAGCCTGACTCAATTGTGCCCCTAGTTCATCATTTTGACCATTTTTTATTTTGTTTTCTACGAAAACAATTTTGACCAATATGAGAGTTAGATTAACACACTTGTTCGATTTTTGATTTGAAAATCATGCAAGTCAGGCTATGAGCACTGAAAATTTTCCTTTTTTGGGTCCAAGAAATGGTCCAGTTTTTGAAAAAGATGGAACAATTTTCGAGAAAAGTAGTCAACTTCAGTAAAAATTCTCAAAAACTATTTTTACAAACGGCCAATGCTTAACAAGCACGGAACCCACTCTTGAGACGCACAACCTCGGATTTGGAGGAAAATTGGCCCCTTTCTCGAAGAGAGCTACATGGCAACGGAAAGTTGCCCCTTGTTTGCACGGCACCGCAGCGCGTTGAATGGCAACGGAAAGTTGCCCCTTGTCTGAATGGCACCGTATCGCATTGTAATCAGTCCTCAGAGCGATGATTGCAACCGAACTCCCGGATACAGAAAAGACAAAGATGACTAGAACCATCACATGGACACAGTTGAATTTGAAGTGTTTCAGGGCTGGACTTCAGAATGAAGTTGCCTACGTATCCCAAACATGGGAATCAAGCCTTACGTAGTTCCGGGGTTAAGGTACACTCGGGTATTTAACCTCTCCTTTTTAGGCTCTAACTTTTGCCAAGGCGCCCGATGCGGGTTTTCGACCTTGCGAGCTTTGTCTTTCTTTTCTTTTTCAATTCTTTTCATTTCATTTCCCCTTTTTTTTTCGATTTTCTTTTTTGTTCTTTTCTTTGCATTTTTTTCTTTTTTGTATTTTTCTCTTGCTCTAACTTTTGCCTGGGTCGCCCTTCCGGGTTTTCGGCCCAGCGAGCCTCTCAAAGGGTAAAAGTGTAACAAATCCATGCCAAATGGTTTTAGGGTTTTGAAGCCATCCGTACCCAGGAGAGTGGCTGTTGTATTGATTTATTGAAGGATCCATCTTCGGCTCTTCGAGCATATCTGATATTTTTGCCCCTAGTTTGAAGGGGGGGGGGGCTTCTGATCTAGCTTTACAAGCTTCCTTTGATCTGATCTTCTTGATCTGACTTTGGTGCCTCTTGTCCGAGGGCTGCTTTGAATCTGGCCACACAGGCCTCATATGGCGGTTGGCCATTGAACATTCTGAATTTAAGTCCGAGGTTTGAAAACAAATGGACAGAATCTTGAGGCCGAGAGCGATCCTAGGCTGCACAATCTCAAGAGCGATTCCACACAAGTCTTCACAGGACTGCACAAAATATTTTTCGAAAGATTTTAAGAAAGCGACAAATCGCTCGCGCTGAAGACAGTGTGGGACCAATCTGGATCAAGCCAGGATCCTTCTCAGTACTTACATTAACAAACATGATCTCATTCATTAAGGGCTTAGCATGCCTCTCTTTCTCTCAAATGATCAAAATTTTGCAAATCCCGAGGAATTCCTTCCTCTTCGTTTTCACCGCAGTGTTCAAAAAAAACTTTTGAAAAAAACTTAGGTCGATACAATGATTTCAAGGCACAGAAAAGGCAGGCGAAGAGCACTGTCATTCCATTCAAACTTCTGGCACAACTGGCACACGGCAGAAGCAAACACAAGAGTGTGAAAACCACTGCTGTTCATTCAAATCTGTTGGCACAACTGGCTCCAAGGTAGAAACAGACTCAAAAGAAAGCAAAAAGACAAACGCAAAACAAGATAGTGATGTCCGAGGTAACAACCCCGGAATCACCCGACTCTTAACAAAACAGGACTGACTCGATACAACAAGACAGACCTGAAACAAAAAGACTGACTCAAAACAGACTCAAACAACACAACAAGACTGACTCAATACCCAAGTCAGAAAGTACCAAAGCTAGTGTTCGCACATTGCTCAAAACTGTGCGTGTCAAACGCCACATCTGAAGTAAACTGAACGCCGCCCGCAGGTGGTTCATCCCCCGATCGCACCGCATTATCCCCCAGGTTCACTGATCCAATGACGATAGACTTCGCTGAGTTGGTGCGGCGATGACCTTATTGTCAATCAGATCTTGTATTTCGTGGCGAAGACGGAAACAACCATCAGTGACATGGCCGACTTGCTGATGAAAGGCACAGTTGTAGACACCCCATTTTTGACCGTCCTCAAGACTTGGACGTCACCGTTTGAACACTCGGTGATTATCCATGTTTGTGTTCGTTTGGAGTTCTCGGAGGTCTCGGCTCGCGCGCCATGCCTCAGGATCCCCGAACTCGACCGTTTAGTGTCTGGTTTTGCACCAAACACTTGCATCTTGCCTTTGAGAGGCAGAGTGGGGCTTGTAGACCATCCCCACCCTTCACCGGCAGTGGCTAGATGCCACCGGCTGGTTTTTGCTGCCACCGGCAATTTAGTTTGCCGGTCGGCACTATTTGTTGCCGGTCGGCACTATTTGTTGCCGGTCGGCACTTTTTTGTGCCGGTCGGCACTTTGTTTGGCCAAGATGGCATTTTTTGCCGGCCGATTGCTGTTCATCTGCTTTTGCAGATATTTTTGGACAGCTGTATAACTTTTTCTCCTCTCCATACACGTGTATGGAGGGATCTCCCTCTTGCAAAGCTTGTTTGATAAGCTTTACAAGAGGCTTATAGAGAGAACTCTCTCTAAGGCAAAAGAGGAGAGGCTTAGACATTTTTGAGAGAAAAAAGACAGAGGAGAGCTCTGGTTTTCTAGGGTTAGGGTTAGACATACACAATCTATCTCTCTTTCTCTTCCATTTTGTTCACTAGGTGTTTTGTGCCTTACTATTGCACACAAACACCTAGTGTTTCACCTTCCTCTAGGAGCTGAGGTTCTAAAGAGTGTATTTTGAAGTTTTTGTCTTGGATTCAAGCTCAAGGAGGCCATTGGAGCATCTTTGTTGAAGAGGACTACAAGGGTGAGAAACTAGTCCCTTTTTCCCTTATTTTTGCTTTGATTTTATACCTATCTTAGAGCTGTTTTTGTGCTTGTTGTATAACATAAAAAAGTTCTATTTTTAAACCCTCTTTATTGTTTATTAAGAGTGTTTTGTTGTTTGAGGGTTGTTGACCACCCTTAGGCCTCAAAAGGCCTCATTTTGAGCCATTTTGTGCTAGCTCCGGGATTTTGGTGTTGAGGTCTCTTCACCACTGAAATCTTGAGGGATTTCAGTGGTGAAGATGATGCTTTGAAGTCCCAAGAAGGAGAGGGCCACCCCCTCTCCTTGTTGTCCTTGAAAAGGGCATATTTTGGCCTCTTAAAGAAGCCTATGCTTGAGTGTGTGTTGAGCATGTTTGGTTTGTTTTTCATGCTTATATATCCATGATATAACATGATTTCAAGTTGGTTTTGGAACCTTATGCATGTTTAGCATAGTTGCCTTGTAATGCCATATTTGTGCCTTAACATGTCTAGGTTGTTAGCCTTTGTTGGAGCATGTTTTTAGGCTTGCATTTATGAAGTTTATGTGCTTATTTTGCCATGCTTTAGCTCTGTCCATAGTCGTTTGGGTCGATTTTAGCATGCATTATATAGCTCCTTTGCATTTGGGCTTGTTGGCCTTGAGTATGTGCATGTGTAGCATGCCATCTTTGCATTGTTTTGGTGATTTGGGATCATTCTATATGTCATTTCAGTCCCATTTCCATGCTTGTTTGATTGCCTTGCATGCCTCTTTAATGCTTTGAAAGCATATGTTGCAATGCTCCATGTCTTGGTGCCTTTGCATGCCTTTGTCTTTGAGCCATCTAGACGCCATCTAAGTGGTCTTTTGGGCCTCATGTTATGAGCTAAAAACCTGTTTTTAGTTGTTTAATGCATGCCATGTTTGGTCATGATAAGTGTAGTTCAATGCATTATTGATTTGCCTTGAACACTTGGACTTTTTGTTGCATGCTTGACTTGATTTATAATTTGATTTGGCATCATTTTATAACATGATTTTAAGGCTCATGTTGCATGCTAATTTGTCCATGTTTCCTTCTTTCAAGTGTGCTTGAATGTTGTTTGATTCATGCTTAAGTGTTGGTCGTTATGTGCATGTGTGTGTGCATGCCATTTAGCTCTCACTCTTTAGCACTTTTGGCTACTGTTTTAGGCCTATTTTAGAGTCGCCTAATTCATGTTTAAGTCCATCTTTGCATCCATTTGCATTGCCATATGCATGCTTGTATGCTTGCATGAGTTAATTGCCATGCCATGTTGCATTCCTAGCTTGTATGCCTAGGTTGCATTGCATCTTGCATGCATGCCTTGTTCCTTGAATTGGTGATAGGAATTGGGCCTTATTTGTTTGATTGGTGTGCATACATTTGAAATCAAAGATGCATACTCGGTTCTTTGGGCCATCATGCATGGAAATGCGTGATTGGTGGTCCGAGAATCGAGGCACATGCCCCTTTGAGTCATTACCATGATAAGGGACGTGAATGGTGCATATATGCCTTGAATTGTGCTGCCATGCTTTGCCTTGCCCTCTGTTGCTGCCAGTTGCAGGTTCTGCAGGCTTTCTTTGCCGACCGGCAGTGTAAGGTGCCGGCCGGCAATCTTTTTCTGCCGACAACTCCAATTTTGTGCCGATGGACACATGCCAGTGCCGGTGATGATCCCACTCAGCCGGTGGTACTCCCCAGTGCCCAGGGATGTAACCCTGAGGTTTTGACAGCCTCCAGAGGAGGAAAGGAAGGAAAACAGAGGCAGCCCATGCATGGTGGCGCGCTTCCCGAGGCGTTTTCCTGTTTTAATTAATTTATTTAATTTGTTAATTAAATTAGTTAATTTGTAATATTAATTAGCTCGCGTAGTTAATTAATTTGTAATATTTATTTGGTCCCTCCGAGCGAGGGCGAATCTGTAATAAGTGTGTGTGAGTGTGTGTATGTCTTCCAACCTCACGTCTTTCTTCCCTTTTATTTACCTGCTTATGATGGTAGATTAGGGCACGTTTAATTTAGCATACCTTATGCTATGCATGTGTGCATCCATGCATTTGTATTGCATGCATTAGGCTCGGTACATCACGCTAACTACATCAGTACTTCAATTCAAAAATTGAATATGTGTTAATTGTGCATTTTCACATGACATATTTAGGATAGCCGAGCCTATTCTAGCAACATTTTGTATGCGATGCATTAGGCACTTCACATGGACTTGGATCATGCATGTTTGCTAACAAGTTCTTGGTTTTGGCATGGAGTACTATGTAAGTATTTTAATGCTTTAGCATATCGCACGCGTGTGAATGTTACCATGACAGCATGCTTAACATGTGGCTAGCTGCTTATGTGTTATAACTGCTTGAATGCCTGTGGGTGAAGGTTGGGTTGTTTGAGTTGGAAAAACTCATTGAAATCCGTATTTTAGCCTACTTGCGAGTAGCAAATTCCAAAGCATTTTCAAACCAAACGGATATGCAATGTTTATTTCCAAATTAGGCAATCTAGTCTATATTTGTTTGCTGCGCGCATAACATAGTAATTCTAGGCTAATAACCGGTTTAAGAACACATAAAGTTTTCAAAAACGGATATCACGGTTAGTAGAGGCCGGTCTTCGGACCGGGCGAAAGGGGGTGCTCATAGCTGACCTTCCCCGATCGTACCCAAGCTCCCGAGCCGAGACAACTCCGGTGATGACGGACATGTGGCCTTCGGCACCGAGTCAGGGTTTCCTAAATTCTCCCATAAAAAAATATTTAGGTGGCGACTCTGTATCTGGCAAAGCAGTCCATGTTTGGCACTACTTTTTCAAAAATCTGTTTCTCAAAACGATTTGCCAGATTTGGACTCTTTGGTTCAGATTAAGAACCGTGACACAAATCGAGTCCGAACTGTAGCACGAGGCCTCCCCCCCGGGCGCCGTCTACAGTTTCTGGCGACTCTGCTGGGGAAATTAGAGAACTTGACTCGAACTCGTGATATTCTGTTTTGACTTCATTTATGTGCTTCTTTGCATTGCATGTGCATTGGTGCGCCTAGGAACACAGTGTTTGCCATCTGCCATTCCTGAACGGTTTGCCGGAGGCTTGTCTTGTCAAGGCATGTCCATAAGGCTGACCGGCTATGGGCTCTGACAGTATGGGAACACAAACCCCGGTTTACCGGGGCACCCTTTTTGACCATTCGACCTAGTGCATATTCGGAATCCGTAGTGACCATTCCAAACTAGGACAGGTTGCTTACCCGATGTTAGGTTGTTTGAAACCGCTGCGTGCGTAGTGAAACCCTAGCTCCTGACAAAATAGGACAGGGAAACCCTACCCCAACATAGGGGTGTTTTGGCTCTCTCTTACTTGCTATGTGCTTTTAGAGTGTTGCTCTACAGGAACGCACATGTCAGTTTGCAAGTCAGAGTATCTAACCTGGGGACACCAGTATCAGTATCAGTTGTAGGAATCAGTTATCCGCGGGTATCGGTTCAGTTTTCGGGAACAGAAATCTGGGAACAGTGATCAGCAGTAGGGTACAGTTGTTTGGCTACACCCGTGTTTGATCAGTTCGGGCTGAAGTGCTGTCTGTTTTTCTTTCAGTTCAGAGAGTTGCAGAGTTGAAACAGAATAGCCAGTGTCCCCCTTTGCTGAGGCAAGATTTATGGCGGCACAAAGTTCAGAAGAAATTGTGGTTATGGCAGCTGCATCGGAGCAGGGGACCGCTCCGCAGAGTGAGGCCAATATCAGTATGTCATACCCGCCCAGGTCGCCCGTTGTGCACCCGGTTTGGGCTCCCCAGTTATACCAGGCTCGTGAGCCCACCACCTTCGAATTGATGGGGATGATAGGCGATCTCCAAAGGTCTGTGGCAGACCTCGCCTATGGAATGTCGGCTTCACCGCCAGCGGCGCCGTACGCCGGGAATTTTGTACCACAGGAGCCCCCGCTACTGGGGCGGATTGTGATAGAGCTTAGCCAACCAGAGGTGGCTTCCAGCTATAGCCACGACATGTCAGCACCAACCCAGACCTTCGATCAGGCTGAGGCCAAAGGAAAGGACAAGGCAAAGGTAGACGCCGACCCTATTGAGCAACTGCTGTGGGCAGTCGAGGCTTTGAAGGCCAGAGGGATGAACAAACAACAAACATCTGCAATAGTGACCAAAGCTGTAGATGTTGCTTTCCCCGCTCCAACCAAGGGCAGTTCAAGCCAGACAGAAAACCGGGATGGGCCCCGTCATGCCCAGACAGTTCCTGTTGTTCCCAACCCTGCACCGGGAAAGGTTCAAAGAGCCAAGGCAGCGCCAGCCGATCCTTTCGCCAGCGCATCTGGCAAGAATCCTCAAACTGCAAAGTACCTGCCCCGAGGGCGCAGGGTCTTTCACGACCTCCACATGCCTTTGTCTAGGGCATTGTTAATATTGGCGAAGAATGGGCATCTTAAGCCTTTGGAGCCCCGGCCGCTCCCGAAGAATCTCCCCGCCACCCATGATGCTACCTTGTACTGCGCGTACCACCAGCAGTCCGGTCACAGCACCGATGGATGTTCCCGCCTTCGTCATGAAGTGCAGGATTTGATTGATAATAAGGTTATCCTACCACCTACCTCAGGCAAGCCCGTCACCACTCAGTTGTTGGATTTCGAGGGCTCAGATACTGCGAGTATGTGAAGTGAACCGCCTGCGGGCAACATTTGGTACATTTTTGATGAAGCGTCTGGCACGTATTTTTGAGCATCGGTGAAACCGAGTTTTGTAAATCCCGGCTTGGATGCCGAGTCAGTCTTGTGTTTTGAGTCTGTCTCTTTGTCTTGAGTCAGTCTTTTTTGCTTAAGGGTCTGTCTTGTTGTATCGAGTCAGTCCCCGTTGTATATAATACCAGGTGATTCTGGGGTTGTTGCCTCGAACACCGTTTTGTTTTGTAATTATTATCTGTTTTTGTTTTGAGTCTGTCTCTACCGAGGGGCCAGTTACACCAACAAAGCCGATTGAAACAGCTGTTGCTATCTCAACCTTCATGCTTGCTTTCAGCATAAGGACCAAAGAATTTGAATGGGCTGACAGTACATCTCGCCTGCTCTCCTGCGCACCAAATTCATAGCATTAACCTAAGTTTTTCAAAAAACAAACTTTTGAACACTGCGGTGATGAAAACGAAGGGGAAGGAATTCCTCGGGTTTTGCAAAATTTTAATCATTTTGAGAGAAAGAGAGGCGTGCTGAGCCTTTTTATGAATGAAATCATGCTTGTCGGCGTGAGTACTGAGAAGGACCCTGGCCTGATCCAGATTGGTTCCACACTATCTTCGGCGCGAGCGATTCGTCGCCTTCTTAAAAACTTTCAAAAGCAAATGTTTTACGCGGCCCTGCGAAGACCTGTGTGGAATCACTCTTGAGTTTGCGCAGCCTAGGATCGCTCTCAGTCTCAAGATTCAACCTATTTGTTTTCCGAGTTTGAACCCGTTCAGAATGTTCAGAAAGTTCAACGGACAAACGTCATGGAGGCCCGTGTGGCCAGTTTCGAAACAGCCCTCGAGCAGGAGGCACCAAAGCCGAATCAGAAGGAGTAGATCTCGTCGGAAGAAGCTCGTAGAGCAACCGGGATGGATTCTCCGCGAATCAGTGCAACAGCCGTTCTCCCAGATACAGAGAGGCTTCAATTTCAAAAAAAAAAAAACTATTTGGCATGGACTTGCTACACTTTTACCCTTTGAGAGGCTCGCTGGGCCGAAAACCCGGAAGGGCGGCCCAGGCAAAAGTTAGAGCAAGAGAAAAATACAAAAAAAAGTAAAAAAATACAAAAAAGAAGAAAAGAAGAGAAAAAGACAAAAAATGCAAAAAGAAAAATGCAAAAAAAAAAGAAAATAGAAAATGAAAAGAAGCTCGCAAGGTCGAAAACCCGCATTGGGCGCCTTGGCAAAAGTGAGAGCCAAACAAAGTGAAGGTTAAAATACCCGAGTGGACCTTAACCGGAACTACGTAAGGCTTGATTCCCATGTTTGGGATACGTAGGCAACTTCATCATGAAGTCCAGCCCCCAACGCTTTCATAGCGTCTCAGTCCATGCAATGGTTTCGATTTCATCCCAAGGTCCGGTTGCCAACACCTTCCAAGGCGACTGTGTCCATATATTTGTTATGACCGTCTTCGTCATCTCTGTGTCCGCGAGTTCGACCACCGCCAATGAAGACTGTCTGCGGATTGCTGCGGCACCATCCAAACAAGGGGCAACTTTCCGTTGCCACAAGCCGTCGTGAGACGCCATTCAAACTAGGGGCAACTTTCCGTTGCCTCCCACCCCCCTTTAAACCAGGGGCAATTTTCCATTGCCTCCGATCCGAGGTTGCGCATCTCGAAGGGTAAGTTCCATGCTTGTTAAGCATCGGCTGTTTGAAAAATAGTTTTTGAAAATTTTTACTGAGGTCGACTATTTTCTCGAAAACTATTCCATTTTCCAAAACCGGACCATTGTCTTGGACCCAAAAAAGGAAAATTTTCAGTGCTTGCGGCCTGACTCGCATGCTTTTCAAATCAAAAATCGAACAAGTACGTTAATCCAACTCTCGTTTTGATCAAAACTGTTTTAGTAGAAAGCAAAAACGAAAAAATGGTTAAAATGATGAACTAGGGGCACAGTTGAGCCAGGCGTTCTGTCTCTCCCCCGTCATCGACGTACTTGCCAGAAGAGCACTCTGCCCACCAGAAGAAATAGCCGGGAGCTAACGGTGTTGAGCATGAACCCGCACCTTTCCATTTATCCATCAATCACCCCGGGGAGGGATGAAAAATGAGAGAATGAAGAATAGAGAGGTGTGAGTTGAGAGAAAAGTGAGGAAAAGGGTTTTGAGAAAAAAATCCGAGCTTGAGAGTTGAGTGGTGCGAGAATCACAAATCAGAAAGGGTGGGAAACGATGCCTAGAGAGACCGGCCCCTCGTGATCTGAGGTCCCCCATCTTCGTTCACGCGTCTGTGTGTCGTGTTTCTTTGATTTGACGGTCTCGTCTTTTGTTTTGAGTCTCTCCCGAGCGTGTCTCGTGGTGTTTAGGTCGTGTACCTCTTTATTTGAGTCCTCCCCGCTGTGTTCAGTGGTAGGCTCGATATCCCGGTTTGAAAAACCCTCATTCGATTTCAAAAATCGCTTATGCTTAGAATGATGTGCCATTCTCTACATTTGAACGCATTTCGACACCAACCGGTTCCATCTTTGAGGTCCGTCCTGTCAAATTGGGCTGTTTATTCAGAAATTGCTGCGTGCAGAATGAATCGAATGCTGTGTTATGGGCTGTGTGCAGATCAATCCCCAACAGAGTAAGGGTCGTGTGTCAAGAATCAGGCAGTGGGTTGCTTGGGTTATTTTGCTGTTGGCTGTTTAAGTTATCTGATTATTACAGTGCAAGTGTTCAATTTTCAGACAACCAATCAGTTCCATTTACATTGAGGTGTAACATGATGAGATGCGATGCAATGCATGAAATGTGTAAATGTAAACACTTTTTCAGATAAAAAGTCCGTTTCATTTCATTATCTTTTCAAATGTACAAGTTTTGGAAGCAAAAATCTGCCTGCGGCAGTACAAGGTAATCTATCTACCAACCAAAAAGAAAAGTACAAGGAAAGAAAGAAAAGATAGCAAAAATCTGCATCTGTGTCAAGCACTCCGAAGGGCCGTCAGTCTGTCCTGGTCCTCTTCCTGGACGAGGGTCCAGGAGCATCAACAGCGTCGTCATCAGAGCCCGAGCTAGAACCGTCCCCGGTCTCCTCCTCCGATGACCCTGCCTCCGCCTCTGACTCCTCGTCGTCATCGTCGTCCGGGACTGGAGCTCGCGAGCTACTCCCGACGTGAGTCCGCCCTCCCCTAGTGCGGGGAAATATCCTGCCCTCCTCGTCTCTCCCCCGAGTAGGGACAGAAGGTCTAGCTGGAGCACCTCCTGCCATGGGAATCTGAAAAGGAGGCTGAAAAAGTACATGAAAGGGAAATGCATCAGTATACTGTAGACAGTTTATCAGTGCAGAATGCAGTATGTGAATACAGTGTATGAATGCCGTGAGCAGTTTGTCAGTACAGAGTTTAGTGCAGAATGCAGTGTATGCAGTGATCAGATGCTGTGAGATCAGTGTATCAGGTGTTGTGCCGTGCGTCAGATTATGTAAAGCAGAGTATGAATGGTTTGAGGCCAGTGTCAGAAGGACATACCGGTATGCTGTAGACAGACAGAAGGTCAAATGTCCGCTGGAGCATCCCCATCATCGAGGCATTCATCGCCAACGACTGACGGGTGTACTCAGAAGAAGCCTGCAAAGGTATCAGATGCATTAGTATTCTGCGGAATATCAAGTAAACTGAAATGAAATGACTGTACGAAGTGCAGTGATACATACCGGCGGAAGGTCGGGGATGTCAATGAACTCATGCCCAGCCGGTGGAGGGGCGAAGGGGATCTGATAGGTCGCCCCACCCTGCCCCTGGAAAGTCAACACAGCGGGTAGGGCAGGCCACCCAGCTCCTCGTCCACCCCGCACTCCGCCCCTGCCACGGACCCGGGCCCTCCTCGAAGATCCAGCCCCTGCTCCTGCTCCGGCCCCAGCCGCCGATGCCACAGGTCTGGCCCCCTCTGCTCGACGGCCGCTCAAAGGTCGCATCAGGTACGTCCGCACGTACTCCTGATAGTCGCTGGTGCCTCGGAAGCCGGCCTCCTCCCAGCCGATGGAGTAATCATCCAGCTGCTCAGTGGTCAGCCCCTCGGTCTCCCTCATCTCTGCAGGAGGGTGAGCCGGGACTATCTGCTCAGGTAACCCGCGGGTCTGGCGTAGAAAGCGCTCCCCCAGGTACCAAGCCCGACAGACCGGGCCCTCTAGCAAGATCCGGAAACGCGAGGTCTCCTCAGCACGAAGGAACCGACCCCGCATCGCCGACGGCAAGGAAGCCCATGGCCGCCATGTGATCTGAAAGTAACAGACAGTTTGTTATCTACTGTTATTGAAATATGCAGTGGGAAAGCGAAGCTAAACGAACTGAAAGTAAAACATACCTCGGCCGGGGTGATGGTGTCGAAATATCGGCGGAAGAAGCCGAATGTCTCCCGTGGTCGCCGGGTGCATCCCCCGTCGAAGCGACTCGAGAAAGGAACAGCCGGAGGAGGCTCCGCAACTGGCACAGGTGCAAGCCTAGAGAAGTAGGCGTAAACCCACAACTGCAAAACAGATGTCAGTATGACCATCAGATAAAGCAGGATATACAGAATAAAGCAGGAATGGCAGAGCCGTATGTTGTGCAGTGTATTGTTTGCAGTGTACAGTGTGAGCAGTGTACAGTCAGTGTAAAACAGAATGTATGTGTGTGCCGTGTGTACAGTATACAGTAAGTGTAAAGCAGACTATAGTGTGTGCAGTGTACAGAGTACAGAAAGTACGAGACAGAAATGAAAAGTGGAGAAGAAATGTACCTCCCAAGCGCGCCAGTAACCTCCGAGCAGCTGGCCGCTGCCGCGAGAAGCCGAGCTCATATATCCATACAAGGTGGCCAGAGCAGCGCCGCCCCAATCGAAGTGCAGAATGTCTCGGACGTCCACCAGTGCGCTGAGAAGGCAGAGGGGCACGGTGTTCGCCCGGTCGGCGAAGATAGTAGTCCCGAACAGGAACATGAGGAAGCCGCGCGCATACCTCTCCACGTCCTCCTCGGTCATCTGAGTCTCCTCCCCCAATGCAGGCAAGACCCTGAACTGTGCCTCGAACCAGGAATATCGGACGAAGCCTGGACGAGCTAGCGGTGGGGCCTCCCCCAGTAGATGGACCTGAGCGGCGGTCCACTCATCCATGTCGGTGTCGAAAGGGATCGGATCCCCCCTACCCCGATGCCTGTGAGCATCGAGAAGTCATAAGGGGTCATCGTCATATCCCCCGCAGCAGAAAAGTGGAAAGAATCGGTGGTGTCCCACCACCTCTCCGCCAGAGCGGCAAGAAGAGGTCTGCAGGTGGACAACCTAGAAAGCCCTCGGCAGAAGGTGCCGAAGCCCGCCCGATCCACGATGCGCTGGACCGCATCAGGGAGCTCGTCGTACCACTCCCGTGCACCAGTATTCCCATACCCGCGAATGGTATGGGAACCCTCCTGCAAACAGAAAATGACAATTGCAAGACAACATTCAAAATGCAGTTGTGAAAAGACAGATATGGCATGTATGCAAGTTTGTCAGATTCAGGCAGATACCGGGTGCCGGTGTGCTTACAGAAAATACGTGTGCTGTGTCAGCGTGTTTGGGTGTTCCAGAACAGATGTAGCATGTGTGCAAATTTGACAGATTCAGACAAATACTGGGTACCAGTGTATGTGCAGTAGAATGCAGTGTGTGCCGTGTGTTTGAGTAATTCAGGGCTAGTGCAGTGTGTGTGCATGTGTCAGTCTCAAGCAGATATCAGTTGCATGTATGTTTACAGTCAACTACGGTCTACGGCATATCAGATTTCAGCAATTAAAGAATACAGCTAACTATGGCAGTTTTGTATCCTACATTGCAGAAAGTAAAGCAGAAGATGAAGAGTTACCTCGGGAGTGCCGAATGAAAGGTGGGAGGTAGGCTCACGCAGCAGTAGCTCAGGGGCCGCGTACCTCTCGAAACTCCGGAACTGACGCAGGCCGTCTGGGGGCAGAACGTGAATCGCCGACCGGTAGGTCGCCGGGTCGAACGGGCGCTCGCTCAGTGGTAAGAGCTCGACCCCGGGATCCATCTCGTGGTCCGGGGGAGTCCCGCCACGTGGAATGTCGTCCGCCATGTAGAGAATGGTGTGAAAATGGCCGGAAAAGGGAAAACCGAGCCGGGATGCGAAGAGTCAACCGAAAAGTCAACTCCTGAGAGGGTCGGAAATGGCCGGGAAGGCCGGAATGTGAAAAGGCACGGAAATGAAGAGGAAAGTGAGGGGAACGAACCCCGAAAAGGCGAGAACGCCGAACGAGGCACCGAAACGAGAATGTGATCGGTGGAAAATGTCCGAAACGCGAAGAGGATCGCGAATCCGACGACGAAACGAGCGTAGAACGCGAAGAAACGGGCGAAAAATGAGAGAGAAGCACTCTAGAGAGAGAGAGCAAGGTTTTTCGGCGGTAGGAAATGAGGAAATAGGGCATGAAGCCCTATTTTATAACACTCGAGGTGAAAAGACAAAACTGCCCCGCACCAGCAACTGTTTGCCGGTCGGCAATGTTTTGTGCCGGCCGGCACTTTTTTGTGCCGATGGAATTGTTTTTGTGCCGATGGCCAGCCGGTGGCCTCCCCTTACTGCCGGTGGGGTTCCCACAGCCTTGTTTAGGCCATTTGAGAAGTTTGTGGTCTTCATAGCTCAAGAAAGTGCAAGAAAGTGCATCTCCGACGCTCAACCGGCCTCCGTTCTGACCGCGGGCCGTGTCTCCAGTGCGTGGCACTCGAATTCGTACAAGGTGTATCCTTTTTGTATCCTTTTTGAATTCAAAAGTTGCCCCATGTGTGTTGCACGAACTCATCACACTACTTCGGTGCATTACATCGCGCTATCACGCGCCACACATTTGCATTGTTATGCACGTGTTACATGCGTTGCAACACGCACCCCTTTGCATTGTCGTGCACGTTTCTCATGCATCATCATTGCATTTCCATTCCATGCATTGTCATGCATTCCGGAATACGTGCGTTGTTACGCATTTAAGCCCATTTACACTCCGTGTGGCATGCACGTCACACTTGGCATCGCACTGTTTTGTGCATTTCAAACCTCGCGCTGTTCTGCGCATCGCACTGTTTTGTGCATTTCGAACCTCGCGCTGTTCTGCGCATTGCACTGTTTTGTGCATTTCAATTTCGCGCTATTTTGCGCATCTCATTGCATTTCGCATGCATTCCATCGCACTGTCCTGTGCACTTGCGTTGCCTAACGCATTGCGCTGTTTTGCGCATCATACCGTCGTGCAATACCGCCGGTCTGGCGAGACCTTAAACACGCATGGTCTGGCGAGACCTTAAACACGTACGGTCTAGGAGACCTTAAATCCTTGGAAGGTGTAAGACCTTTAGTGTTCGCATTGCCGTGCACTTCTTGAGCCGCGTGTTGTCGCGCATTCCATGCAACATGCATTTCACTTGCATCATTTGCATTTCAAAAAAAAAAACCAAAAACATGCATTGTCATGCATACATTTTGCATTCCGGTCTAGGAGACCTTAAATCCTCTGAAGGTGCAATTCCTTCGGTGTTTGTCGTGCCCGAACGACTTTTCGGTGGTCTGGTAAAGCCACCTGTCTGTGCTTGCGATGAGTTCCTAGAAGACCAACTGGGACGGTGGAAACTAGAGTTCGAACGGCTTATGCCTAGAACGCAAAGGTTCGGGAGTTCCGAGACTAAAGTCTGGTTTAAATACCCAGAGGTTTACCCTCGGCTTGAAATCTGTATGGAAGCCCCATAGGTTGAGGCGGCATGTCTACGCCTCAGTTCTGGATACTGAACCAACCTAGTATATCACCCTGTTGGTAAGATAGGGAAAGTTGCAATCATAGTCATTGCATCATAGTGCATTGTCATGCATTTCCATTGTAGCTTGCATGCATCCATTGCATTTTCCCCAGTAGGTCGCATTGCACTGCATTGTCACTGCATGTTGTAAATACCCATTCCATTGCATATTTGTAGATATTGCATTGTAGTTTGCATGCATTCACTGCATCGCCTTCCGCCTATGGCTTGCGCCTTTCCAGGTTGAGCTTGGTCTGGTATGTGTCCTTACATTTCATGTTAAAACACAGTTCTTGTGTATCGCGCCGATTCCACGTTGATATGTTGGTTGAGGGTTGCGGCACCTTTTCTGTGTTACACATGGCTCGTACGTGTGCATGCCTTTCCTAGGCAAGATTTGGTTTGGCTTGCGTGCCATATCCATTGTATCCATTCCATTGCATATTTGTAAATATTGCATTGTAGATTGCATGCATTCATTGCATCACCTTCCGCCTTTGGCTTGCGCCTTTCCATGTTGAGCTTGGTCTGGTATGTGCCCTTACTTTTCATGTTAGAACACAGTTCTGTATGTGTATCGCGCCGATTCCACGTTGATATGTTGGTTGAGGGTTGCGGCACCTTTTCTGTGTTACACATGGCTTGTATGTATGCATGCCTTTCCTAGGCAAGATTTGGTTTGGCCTGCGTGCCATATCTATCCATTACATTGTAGTGTAATTTTTGCATCCGGCATTAGGATCGTAGTCCTTCCTCCAGCGGGTTGTTTCCCCACTTATGTCAATTCCACCCAATGTTTGTTCTTGCGTCTGTCTACAATACTCATAGTTCAGTTGACCGTTCTATGGTAGACAGACTTGTTACCTCCATTAATCTATTTGACATAGATGTGGTTTCGAACCGCTCGTGATTGGATCACGGTTCAATTGCTTTGCATGTAGCTTGCATTGTTTCAATTACATTGCATGTTTATTTGCATTGTTTATACATTGTTTTGTATATATTGCATTTCGTTTTGCATCCACATTTGCATTGTCATGCATGTTGCTAACAATATTGTACCTGTTAAGTTTGTTTTCTTTTTCAGGCACGATATTGTATGTACGGTTCATTTGAAGCTGGTGCAACCAGACGAGCCGCACAGGTATTGTATCTCCCGAGTGAGACGTATTGAGAATTCCATAATTCTCTTACATCCTTTCTGCATTGTAGTGTAGTTTGGTATGCTAGCTTAAAACTGTCGCATGTTTGCTTCATTACAGCTTTCTTTGCATGATCATAAGTTATGCTCGGCTTCGTGCATTGTCTTGCATTTTGCCCCTGCCTCCGGGCGCATACCTTATTTGTATTGCATGTTTGTCTAAGTCTTCGGCCTTGTCAAAAATGGGTCGTCTCTGGGCTTTGACATTCACTCCCGTCATTGTTATGACTTTCGAGTTCTGTCAAAGAGGGGCAACTGTAGACACCCCATTTTTGACCGTCCTCAAGACTTGGACGTCACCGTTTGAACACTCGGTGATTATCCATGTTTGTGTTCGTTTGGAGTTCTCGGAGGTCTCGGCTCGCGCGCCATGCCTCAGGATCCCCGAACTCGACCGTTTAGTGTCTGGTTTTGCACCAAACACTTGCATCTTGCCTTTGAGAGGCAGAGTGGGGCTTGTAGACCATCCCCACCCTTCACCGGCAGTGGCTAGATGCCACCGGCTGGTTTTTGCTGCCACCGGCAATTTAGTTTGCCGGTCGGCACTATTTGTTGCCGGTCGGCACTTTTTTGTGCCGGTCGGCACTTTGTTTGGCCAAGATGGCATTTTTTGCCGGCCGATTGCTGTTCATCTGCTTTTGCAGATATTTTTGGACAGCTGTATAACTTTTTCTCCTCTCCATACACGTGTATGGAGGGATCTCCCTCTTGCAAAGCTTGTTTTATAAGCTTTACAAGAGGCTTATAGAGAGAACTCTCTCTAAGGCAAAAGAGGAGAGGCTTAGACATTTTTGAGAGAAAAAAGACAGAGGAGAGCTCTGGTTTTCTAGGGTTAGGGTTAGACATACACAATCTATCTCTCTTTCTCTTCCATTTTGTTCACTAGGTATTTTGTGCCTTACTATTGCACACAAACACCTAGTGTTTCACCTTCCTCTAGGAGCTGAGGTTCTAAAGAGTGTATTTTGAAGTTTTTGTCTTGGATTCAAGCTCAAGGAGGCCAATGGAGCATCTTTGTTGAAGAGGACTACAAGGGTGAGAAACTAGTCCCTTTTTCCCTTATTTTTGCTTTGATTTTATACCTATCTTAGAGCTGTTTTTGTGCTTGTTGTATAACATAAAAAAGTTCTATTTTTAAACCCTCTTTATTGTTTATTAAGAGTGTTTTGTTGTTTGAGGGTTGTTGACCACCCTTAGGCCTCAAAAGGCCTCATTTTGAGCCATTTTGTGCTAGCTCCGGGATTTTGGTGTTGAGGTCTCTTCACCACTGAAATCTTGAGGGATTTCAGTGGTGAAGATGATGCTTTGAAGTCCCAAGAAGGAGAGGGCCACCCCCTCTCCTTGTTGTCCTTGAAAAGGGCATATTTTGGCCTCTTAAAGAAGCCTATGCTTGAGTGTGTGTTGAGCATGTTTGGTTTGTTTTTCATGCTTATATATCCATGATATAACATGATTTCAAGTTGGTTTTGGAACCTTATGCATGTTTAGCATAGTTGCCTTGTAATGCCATATTTGTGCCTTAACATGTCTAGGTTGTTAGCCTTTGTTGGAGCATGTTTTTAGGCTTGCATTTGTGAAGTTTATGTGCTTATTTTGCCATGCTTTAGCTCTGTCCATAGTCGTTTGGGTCGATTTTAGCATGCATTATATAGCTCCTTTGCATTTGGGCTTGTTGGCCTTGAGTATGTGCATGTGTAGCATGCCATCTTTGCATTGTTTTGGTGATTTGGGATCATTCTATATGTCATTTCAGTCCCATTTCCATGCTTGTTTGATTGCCTTGCATGCCTCTTTAATGCTTTGAAAGCATATGTTGCAATGCTCCATGTCTTGGTGCCTTTGCATGCCTTTGTCTTTGAGCCATCTAGACGCCATCTAAGTGGTCTTTTGGGCCTCATGTTATGAGCTAAAAACCTGTTTTTAGTTGTTTAATGCATGCCATGTTTGGTCATGATAAGTGTAGTTCAATGCATTATTGATTTGCCTTGAACACTTGGACTTTTTGTTGCATGCTTGACTTGATTTATAATTTGATTTGGCATCATTTTATAACATGATTTTAAGGCTCATGTTGCATGCTAATTTGTCCATGTTTCCTTCTTTCAAGTGTGCTTGAATGTTGTTTGATTCATGCTTAAGTGTTGGTCGTTATGTGCATGTGTGTGTGCATGCCATTTAGCTCTCACTCTTTAGCACTTTTGGCTACTGTTTTAGGCCTATTTTAGAGTCGCCTAATTCATGTTTAAGTCCATCTTTGCATCCATTTGCATTGCCATATGCATGCTTGTATGCTTGCATGAGTTAATTGTCATGCCATGTTGCATTCCTAGCTTGTATGCCTAGGTTGCATTGCATCTTGCATGCATGCCTTGTTCCTTGAATTGGTGATAGGAATTGGGCCTTATTTGTTTGATTGGTGTGCATACATTTGAAATCAAAGATGCATACTCGGTTCTTTGGGCCATCATGCATGGAAATGCGTGATTGGTGGTCCGAGAATCGAGACACATGCCCCTTTGAGTCATTACCATGATAAGGGACGTGAATGGTGCATATATGCCTTGAATTGTGCTGCCATGCTTTGCCTTGCCCTCTGTTGCTGCCAGTTGCAGGTTCTGCAGGCTTTCTTTGCCGACCGGCAGTGTAAGGTGCCGGCCGGCAATCTTTTTCTGCCGACAACTCCAATTTTGTGCCGATGGACACATGCCAGTGCCGGTGATGATCCCACTCAGCCGGTGGTACTCCCCAGTGCCCAGGGATGTAACCCTGAGGTTTTGACAGCCTCCAGAGGAGGAAAGGAAGGAAAACAGAGGCAGCCCATGCATGGTGGCGCGCTTCCCGAGGCGTTTTCCTGTTTTAATTAATTTATTTAATTTGTTAATTAAATTAGTTAATTTGTAATATTAATTAGCTCGCGTAGTTAATTAATTTGTAATATTTATTTGGTCCCTCCGAGCGAGGGCGAATCTGTAATAAGTGTGTGTGAGTGTGTGTATGTCTTCCAACCTCACGTCTTTCTTCCCTTTTATTTACCTGCTTATGATGGTAGATTAGGGCACGTTTAATTTAGCATACCTTATGCTATGCATGTGTGCATCCATGCATTTGTATTGCATGCATTAGGCTCGGTACATCACGCTAACTACATCAGTACTTCAATTCAAAAATTGAATATGTGTTAATTGTGCATTTTCACATGACATATTTAGGATAGCCGAGCCTATTCTAGCAACATTTTGTATGCGATGCATTAGGCACTTCACATGGACTTGGATCATGCATGTTTGCTAACAAGTTCTTGGTTTTGGCATGGAGTACTATGTAAGTATTTTAATGCTTTAGCATATCGCACGCGTGTGAATGTTACCATGACAGCATGCTTAACATGTGGCTAGCTGCTTATGTGTTATAACTGCTTGAATGCCTGTGGGTGAAGGTTGGGTTGTTTGAGTTGGAAAAACTCATTGAAATCCGTATTTTAGCCTACTTGCGAGTAGCAAATTCCAAAGCATTTTCAAACCAAACGGATATGCAATGTTTATTTCCAAATTAGGCAATCTAGTCTATATTTGTTTGCTGCGCGCATAACATAGTAATTCTAGGCTAATAACCGGTTTAAGAACACATAAAGTTTTCAAAAACGGATATCACGGTTAGTAGAGGCCGGTCTTCGGACCGGGCGAAAGGGGGTGCTCATAGCTGACCTTCCCCGATCGTACCCAAGCTCCCGAGCCGAGACAACTCCGGTGATGACGGACATGTGGCCTTCGGCACCGAGTCAGGGTTTCCTAAATTCTCCCATAAAAAAATATTTAGGTGGCGACTCTGTATCTGGCAAACCAGTCCATGTTTGGCACTACTTTTTCAAAAATCTGTTTCTCAAAACGATTTGCCAGATTTGGACTCTTTGGTTCAGATTAAGAACCGTGACACAAATCGAGTCCGAACTGTAGCACGAGGCCTCCCCCCCGGGCGCCGTCTACAACAGTACTTGGTCGGATCATGGGAGGAAGGAAGTCTATCTGGCAGTGGTCGCGGCTCCAAGGGTTTCAAATTCCCCTCTCTAATCAAGATCCTAAAGGCCGCTGATAGAGACATGTACAGTGGTGCGAACACCCTCTGGTCTCGAGGTGGATATTTTGAGGTTTGTGGAGTTTTGCTGGATGCACCAGCAAAGGGATTGGCAGGCGTTGACTGGGTTTGCTGATCATTTCCGAGCACGGGATTAGGGCTGAAAGGAACATTCCTCGCACAAAGGCCCTTCTCCTGGCTTGCCCCTTGATTCAGACTGCTCTCATTCTGAGTGGCGAAAGTGTCATCCACAGTTTTTGCGACAACTGCGAGGACTTGCTCTTTGTTCAGTCCCTCAGCTTTCAAAGCCTCAATATCCCACCGAAGGTGTTCATGGGGGCCAATGCCTGCCCCTACCTTGTTCTTACCACTTGCCTCCACTTTGCTAAAAGATTGGCCTTCTCCCAATGCAGCCCGCCCTGAGGAGCCTTTTGACATGAACTCCCTGGTATGTGATGCGGTTGATGACGGGGCCAAAATTCCAAAGGCCAGATCTGCCACAGTTCTCTGAAGATCTTCGATCATTTTCATCAGCTCAGAAGTAGTGGGTTCATGGGTTTGAGATAATTGGGGTTCAGATGCACCCATCATGCATAAGTCCATGCTTTCCGGGATAAACACCTCAGGCTTGGGTAGATGGGCCGGGGTGATGTATACGTTGGGGTCATAAGGGACGGCCAGTGTGTGGATCAGATTGAGATGTGGATGAGGTACTTGGTCATCGGGGGCTGAAGGTGGAGCTATCGTCCGGTTGTCGATGAGATTTTGGACCTCATGACGAAGGCGGTAGCAACGGTCGGTGCCATGACCGCGCTGCTGATGGTACATACAGTACTTGGAGGGATTATGTCTGGCTGGAAGTGGGTTAGGCAGAGGTTGAGGATCGAGGGGTTTGAGATGCCCTCTTTCCATCAAGGCTTTTAGTGCGCTAGTCAGGCTCATATAGAGGGGAGTGAAAGTTCTGCCCTGAGCTCGGGCTGGACCGGCTGTTTGTAGGCTTGGTTTGGCAAAAGGGTCGGCTATGGCGACTGCATTGATCTCGGTGGGTTTGGGAATGACGCTACTACCAACATTGGTACTCCCTGCAATCGCCCTCCTTGTCGGTTCACTTGTTCTGGGAATGATCCCGCTGTTGAACGCATTCTCGACCTGAACCCCCAGTTCATGCAAACTTTTGAAAGTGAATAATGGAGCGACTATCAACTTTTGCAACATATCATGCTCGAGGTTTCGCACCATCATTTGCACTTGATCCCTCTCAGAAGGACGATCTGTCATCTGTGCTGCCTTTGCCCTCCACCTTGCAACAAATTCCACAAAAGGCTCTGTTGGGTTCTGGCGGGTTGTTTCAAGCTCTTGCATGGTCATTTCAACTTGGGTATTGTAGGAATACTGATCAACAAAGGCCTCAGCCAATTCTTCCCAGTCTTGCTTCACTTTGTCCTCCAACTTAGTGTACCAAGTGGCTGCTACACCCGACAGGGTTCTTCCATATAGAGAGAGTTTCTGTGGCTTAGTCAGTCCCATCGGCTTTAGGACATCCAAGAAAAGTCGGATATGTACCATTGGATCTCCAGACCCGTCGAAACGGTCAATACATGGCATTTTGAATCTGTCTGGGAGCCGAACGGCAGCCTCGGTGTGCCCATCCTCAATGTCGGGAATGGAGTTAAGGCCCTGGGCCTTTTTGAATTGCTTCTCAAGGTTCGCAATCTTCACTGTAGTCGGGTTGAGCTCATTAACATGAAAGGGTCGAAGCTTCTCAGTAGGCTGCACCAGGGGTCTGAGCACCTGAGCTTGAGTCAACCTTTCCCGAGAATTCAGACACGGCAAATCTTCAACCGGCGGAAGTGGGTCAAAGTTTGGCTGGGGTTCCAAAGCTGGATGTGAGGCAGATACCCCAGGTGGGCGCTGCATTTCAATACTGGTCTCTGCCTGCATGGCAGTTCCCTGATTTAACGCTGTTATCACGGCCACAAATTCTTCTGAACCCTGTGCCATCATGGTCTGCTGAGTCCGAACAAAGGTGATGTGGCTGGTGACTGTCGGATCAGATGAACCAATGAGCCCTGTTTGGCCCTTCTTTGCCTTGCCTCGGCAAAAGAACACTGGTTGCCCTTGAATTGAATTTCTGACCTAACAAAGTCTATCAGAACTAGTCCAATGTACCCGGGGGATATCGGAGCCTTCTGAAGCTATGGTTCCAGGACTACCTTGCAAAAGAGAAAACAGACAGCATCTCAGCTCGGATATGATCATAGTGGAATGACTGTGCTCAATACTGATCACTGTTCCCCAAATATCTGTCCCAAAATTGATACCCTCAGGTAAAACTGATTCCCCAAATACTGATGCCCACAGGCCTGATGCCCAAACTTGCAAACTGATATATGCATTCCTATAGAGATACACTCTAAAAGCACATAGCAAGTAAAAAGAGCCAAAACACCCCTATGTTGGGGTAGGGTTTCCCTGTCCTGTTTTGTCAGGAGCTAGGGTTTCACTACGCACGCAGTGGTTTCAAACAACCTATAATCGGGTAAGCAACCTGTCCTAGCTTGGAATGGTCACTATGGATTCCGAATATACACTAGGTCGAATGGTCAAAAAGGGTGCCCCGGTAAAACCGGGGTTTGTGTTCCCATGCTGTCAGAGCCCATAGCCGGTCAGCCTTATGGACATGTCTTGACAAGACAAGCCTCCGGCAAACCGTTCAAGAATGGCAGATGGCAAACACTGTGTTCCTAGGCGCACCAATGCACATGCAATGCAAAGAAACACATAAATGAGATCAAAACAGGATATCACGAGTTCAAGTCAAGCTCTCTAAAATCCCCAGCAGAGTCGCCAGAAACTGTAACAGCGCCCGCGTGGGAGGCCTCATGCTACAGTTCGGACTCTCGATTTGTGTCACGGTTCTAAGTCTGAACCAAAGAGTCCAAATCTGGCAAATCGTTTTGAGAAACAGATTTTTGAAAAAGTAGTGCCAAACATGGACTGCTTTGCCAGATACAGAGTCGCCACCTAAATATTTTTTATGGGAGAATTTAGGAAACCCTGACTCGGTGCCGAAGGCCACATGTCCGTCATCACCGGAGTTGTCTCGGCTCGGGAGCTTGGGTACGATCGGGGAAGGTCAGCTATGAGCACCCCCTTTCGCCCGGTCCGAAGACCGGCCTCTACTAACCGTGATATCCGTTTTTGAAAACTTTATGTGTTCTTAAACCAATTGTTAGCCTAGAATTACTATGTTATGCGCGCAGCAAACAAGTATAGACCAAATCTCCCAAATTGGAACAAAACATTTCATGTTTGTTTTGAAAATGGTTTGCTACTCGCAAGTATGCTAAAATGCAGATTTTGCCACCCTCAAGTGGGCTTTTAGAAAAGATGATTTTGCCACTATCTAGTGGGCTTAAAACTCACAGTTTTAACGTATTATCCCAATTTAAGCAATTTGACCTCCACCCACAGGCATTCAAGCAATTATATCACATAAGCAGCTAGCTTCATGGTAATCATACTGTCATGGCAACACTCACACGCATGCGATATGCTAAAGCATAAAAGCTTACCTAGTACTCCGTGCCAAAACAGTAAACTAGTTAGCAAAATGTGCGTGTCCTAGTTCATATTAATTTGCCTAATGCAACACATACAAGATGCAATTTAGATATGCTCGGTTAAACCTAAACATGGCATGTGAAAATGCACAATTATCACATATTCGGTTTAGAATTTGAAGTACAAATGCAGTTAGCGTGATGTACCGAGCCTAATGTATGCAATACAAATGCATGGATGCACGCATGCATAGCATAAGGTATGCTAAATTAAACGTGCCCTAATACTAACCATCAAAGAGGGTAAGTAAAAGGGAAGAAAGACGTGAGGTTGGAAGACATACACACACTCACGCACACTTATTACACCATTGCCCTCACTCGGAGGGTCCAAATAAATATTACAGTCCCGAATAATAAACAAATAAAAATTATTACAGAATTTCCTAATTAATCAATAAATTAAATGTAAATGGAAAGTGGCCACAGCCCGCCTTGGAATGCGTGAATGATGCATGCTTGACCCATCTCGCCCGAAAAGCCCGTGCCATAACACTGCCACCTCTGTTTACACTGCCCTGTCTTTCTGAAAATTGCCAAAACTCCAGAACATGTTCCTTGCATGCTGCAGAGCACCACCGGCTGGACAGAATTCCCATCGGCAGTCCAGGATTTCCGTCGGCATTGTTTGGGTTTATCGGCCATTAAAATATTGTCGGCCGGCACTGAATTCTGCCGGTCGGCAGAAACTTCCTGCAGAAGACAGTTTTGACAGCAACAGGGAATAGACAGCATATGGCATAGGATTTCAGGCACATGTATGCATGGACACACTCCCTATCATGTAATGGACTCAAGGGAGCATGGCCCTCGACCCTCAGGCCACCAATCACGCATTTCGATGCATGATGGCCAAAGAGTCAAGTATGCATTTCAATGTCAAATGCAATGCACACAAAACATACAAGGGACCCAACCTCAATCATGGTTGGTCAAGAGGCGAGGCAATGCACAACAATGCACATGCAACCTAAGCATGCAAGCAAACATACAAACATGCAATATAACTACATGACACACACAATGCTAACGACATAACATGCACAACGTATTGAAACATGGCATACACAATGCAAGATGGACTTACACCAATGTGAGTGGACCTCAGCCGCACCCACATCAGTGGCCATAAGATGAAAATGAAGTGCCTCGAAATGCGTGCACACGGGCACGCAAACCGAGGCAATGGCATATGCAATGCAATGGCTAAAATGGCATATAGAATGCAACATGGACTTATACTAACATGAGAGAGCCTCAGCCACATTCATATAAGAGGCCGATGGATGAAAATAGAGTGCCTCGAAATGCGTGCACACGGGCACGCAAACCGAGGCAATGGCATACGCAATGCAAATGACATGAAAATGTGATATGGGCTTACACTAACATGAGAGAGCCTCAGCCACACTCACATAAGAGGCCGATGGATGAAAATGGAGTGCCTCGAAATGCGTGCACACGTGCACGCAAACCGAGGACCGAACCTACGGCACGAAATGCCACTCTAACAAGACATGGCAAGATGATATGCTAGCATGCAAATTTCAGAAGCTAAACATGACCCGAAACAGCCTCGAATCATGGCAAAATGGCACCCGATGCATGACATGCGACCCGAAATGCAAAATTAGGCATACACAATGGCCTACAGCTATACAAAGCATGCACAATATGGACATGGAGCATGAAGACAGAAGCAAGGCAGCCTCAAAATTAGCATTTTTCTAGTACAAAACATGGCCAAACAGCAAGCAAAGACGGGGCAAAATTAGTATGCGAAAATGGCCCTAAACATGAGATTATGAAGCAACTCACAGCTGCAAACCCCAAATGGGTTTGAACCCTTCAACAACATTGAAGAGGGACCAAAAATAAGCACTTTCACAGAACTGTAAAAACCTCAAAAACAAAAGCATGGTAGGCTAACAAAACATGCAAGAAAATGGACCAAAAGGTGGCCAAAGAGGCAAGTGGCATATGCAATGCCCAAACTGAAAAATTCCCTTCTACAACATTGAAGAGGGACCAAAAATATGATGTTTTTCAGTAGATGACAAGGCTCGAAAACAGATACAAGCATGGCAAACAATTTATGCAAGATTAAGGCCACAAGAGGGCTATAACATGAAGTACACAAAATATTCATCAAATAGCCAAAGACCCTTAATGAAACATGACAAGGGGGTCAAAATATGGCCACTTTAAGTTCGGACTAAGCCACAAAAACAGAAGAAAAACAGGCTAATAAATTATGCAAAAAAAAGGGGGCCAAAGAGGGCTACAATGGCAAGTGGTACATGGAGATCCCAAACAAGGATGAGCCCTTCTTCAATGTTGAAGAAGGGCTCAAAATAAGCCTATTCACAGTTTATAACATGCTCCAAAACAGATTACACATGGGCCAAAAATACTATGCAAAAATGATGGCATACAAAGGTGTAAAGAGGCAAGTGCAAAATGGAGGTCTCAAATAGGGTAGGACCCTTAATGAAAGATGAAATACAGCTCAAAAAACGGCTACTTTCAGTTTTTTCCGGAGCTCAAATATACAAGAAACTATGGCTTAGATATGATGCAAGAATAGGCTAGAAAAGGGAAGAAAAGGAGCTCACCCTTGTAGACCAAGTCTTGACAGCCTCTTGGCTTGAGTTGCAGCACTCCTAGCTCTGAAAATCAGCCTCAAGCTTCTGGAATGGGTGATGGAAGCCTTGTGCTATGAGTTGGTGTGTAAATAGCCAAGGATCATGGACTTTTTAGCTTTGAAGAGGGGGGGTGAATGTATAGATATAGGCTTGTATCTATATGGTGCCTCAGCTGGTTTCTTCTTCTAACCTAGTATAAGGAAGAGGAGAGCTTCCTATATAGGCAAAACAAAGTGTAAAGCTTCTTGAGGAAGCTAAACAAGGGTGCATATCCTCCATACACGTGTATGGAGGATCCATTCTGTGCCCTCCAGCTGGCACAGCTGGCATACACTCAATCTGCAGAATGCTCCGGAAGGTCGTCGGCTAGCAAAAAAGGCCGGTCGGCTACTTTAACCTGCCGGTCGCCACAATAAATTGCCGGTCGGATAAATATAGTGCCGATGGGTGGCCGGTGAGGTCAAAAAAGTGCCGGTTGGTGTCCAAATTGAAGCCCCGGAAGTTGGCTTTCCAATGGCGCGAACCTTGCATTAAAATTCCTTCTGTGCAAAAAGTTATTCCCTTTTTCGTGAAGCCGCGCAGATTCGATCCAACCGGGATGATGCCCGACTTCAACTGATCATATCTCCCCCACCCGGACTTGGCTCTAGGAGATTCTTGAGTGCAAAATGAAGCCCCGGAAGTAATCTTTCCGACGGTGGTGGCCCCATAGCTAAACTCCAAGCGTACAGACAGATAAGCCCGATTCAGCGAGGGCTGCTCGACTCGCTTCTACCCGGATTCATGCCGAACTTCTCCTAAACTAGTTTTCTCCTCTCCTTTCCTCTTTTCTTCAACTCAAAAACCCTAAACAAAGTGTTTTGAAAGATTTGCCTCTCTCCTTGCCGAAGAAACTGAACATTTCCCCTGCACACCTGTCTCCACCAAGTAAACCATCAGTAACGCCCAAGTCTTAAGGGCGGTCAAAAATGGGGTGTCTACAGTAATTTATGCTTGTATTTATACTGTTATGTTGTGAATATCATGCTTATAATCTTGTTATTTTTCCTTAAAAAGAAAGGTTGATTTGTTGTGTTTTATTTCTAGATTTTGTATCTCATAGTGTTTTATGCTAGGTTTGGATGAGGAAGGAATGAAACCTGAAAACAGGATTGGTGATAATGTAGAACCTTGGTTAACTTGAAACCATGACTAAAGCTGAATAAAATTTTATTATCTAATGTAGTAGCCATAAGCACCCTATTTTGACTGATCCTAAGATTTCTGGCGCTTGTAAGCCTTCTGATGATGAAATGGTAATTACATCATGTTTAGAATGTTTGAGATTGCTTGGAGTTGCTTTTTTAGCCAAAAATGAGCTTTTACAAAAAATGGCAATTTTACCTCTAAACCCGTTTTAAGCTAAAAATAAACTTTTTAATGCCAAGAGAAAGAGGGAAGCTTGATTATATTTTAATTAATGACATTTTTCAAAATTTGTAGTCGGATTTATCAAAATATTGATCAATAGGTAATTCGGGCCTACTTGGGCCACAAGCAAGTCAAGGGCATTGGACCCCGCACTTGTGCATGCATGGGTATTTTAATTCCATGACCTTCCCCTTTTGTACCTTAACTCCTTAATTGATAATCTCAAATTACGACGAATCAACCCCTTAGCTAAGCTTTCATTGTTAATTTGTTTTTTTGAATTCCCCATAAAATTAAGTGCAGACACACTTTCAATGTGGAATAAAGCAAGTTCGCACAATATGAGTGGAAACGTCTCTTGTACTCAAAAAAGGCAAGGTATCCATAGTAGCTATTAAGGACTTTATGCTTTTGTTTGGTTTTATAATTGGATAATTTTAAGTTCTTATTTAATGTTGTTTGAACCTAGGGTTATGTATTAGATTTGAAACTTTCAACTAAGATGTTAAAATTTAATTTAGCAAGTCATTTTGTATATTTAAATTTATTTGGTGTTCCAAAATTTTGAGGTGTTATAACTTGGTATTAGAGCTCAAATTTGAAACCTTTAGGCCTTAGGTAGCAATGGAAACTTATTCTGTTATGTTTAAGACAACCATATCTTAGCTTATACTTTTTTTATATCATAATTATGTTAGAAACTTTCTGTTTGTTTGTTGTTTGTTTGTTTGTTTTTTACTCACCCAAAAAAAAAAAGAACCTTTATGTTTGTAGGATGTCAGATTATACCGATCCCGGTTGTCCCTTTGCTGTTCTGTTGTATTCCGGACTCGATTTCGTGATGTTGGTGGTGGTATACCTTGTTGTCATCCATTAATTCCACTTGATTGAGTTTTAGGATGTATTGGGCAGAGTTGTTACAGGTTGGTTAGGCTTTGGTTTCAATTCTTTGTTGCTCAGTTTTTAGGAGGTCCGCTCGAGCGGGTCTTCTTGCGCTCGAGCGGAGATTGCACGCTCCCAGTTTTTGGTGTCCCTGCAAAACTTCTGCAGGTGTGATTTTTCCGCTCGAGCGGGTTTCTTTACACTCGAGCGGTGGAGCTCGAGCGGGTACTTTGGCGCTCGAGCGGGTAGTACCTTTGGGTGTAAGTTCTGGGAGGGAGAAATCTATGCTCAAGCGGACTGGTTTTCGCGTTCGAGCGGATGTACTTTATTCTTGTGTCTTGGCGCTCGAGCGGGCCTTATTGCGCTCGAGCGGACCTAGTTTTTTGTTCTTGACGCTCGAGCTTTGTGTTCTCCGCTCGAGCGGGAATGTCGTATATCAGTTGGCAGCTGGGCATTTTAAAATCACTTTTTACATTCTCTCTCTCTCTCTTACTTTCTAAAAAGACATTTTGAGAGTTCCTCTCTCTAGAAACTCCCTTCTCTCTGGGGTTTGATCTAGTCAGAGTGTTTCCTTTTCCTTCGGCCTTTGTAAAAGTTGGGTTGATCGTCGAGGGCTACACTTTGATCCGAGAATATTGAGTTTTGGAGCACGTTGAGTTTCTTCATCTTCTTTCCTTAAGCTCCGAATTTGAGGTAGGGATTCCTACTCACTCTTATGGTCTTTGACTTAGATTTTTGGTTGTTTTGATAAAGTGTTGAAATTGGGTAATTTTGGGACTTAGGGTTTCAAAATGTTGAAAGAGAGTTTTCTATTTTGATTTCAAGAATGTGTATTTTGAGTTTCAAAATAATGATATTGTTGTTGGTTGTTGAAACATAGACCATTGGGTCAATATTGGGAAATGGGGTAGAAAACCCTAATTGGTTGTATAAATTAATTGGTATGATTAATTTGAGAAAATGGTGGTTATATGGAATTGAGTTGGAAATAATGAAATTGGCTCATTATATGGTTGAATAGTGGAGTTAGATTTATTAATCGCTCACTTTTGAAAACATTGATATTTTATCTGTTGGAGCTTTTACTATCTGTTTAGAAATAATTGCTCGGGCTACCGGTGAAGGGTAGTTTTGATTGTTGCAGACAATGCATGATGATTAGGCAGACTAAAACTAATCAATTGGATATGTCATAGAGTATGACGGTTGATAGAATACATTAATGTTATGTATTGATTGATTGGGTATATGACCTTTGTGTATATACGTTGTGTGTGTGGGAGGAGATAGGGGATGTACTCCACGGTTTAGGGGAAGATAGGAGATGGACCTCTAAACCGGATGTTGTTTGGGAGGAGATAGGGGATGTACTCCACTGATACAGCTCATATGCTTGTCAGATAATGTGTTGATATAGCTCATATGCTTGTCCTTGGAAGTGTTGATACAGTTCATATGCTTATCTTTGGAAGTGCTAATATAGCTAAAATGTATATCTGTTGAAATGTGGATACAGCTTGTATGCTTATCTGTTGAGATGTTGATACAACTAGTATGTTTATCTATTGTAAAAATGGGAAATGTTTAATATGAGTCACTATCTCATATAAGTGGTTGGCCAGGTTCTGAGCCATTGATGTAAATTGTGAAATTGATAAAAAATGGAAATTGAAATGAAACATAAACATGGTGGTCATGAAAATGGAAATGGGTTATGAATTGGTTTATGAAAATTGAACATTTATCAATTGCTAATGTCTTAGTCATTGCTCATACTGTGTTTAGCATATCTCTAGTAGGCGTTGGCTCACCCTTTATAGGACATTATTTTCAGGTACAGGTAGTATGCCACCTCCAAGGACATAGCTTGGACGATGATGAGAGTTGAAGACTCCTTTTATTTATTTTGTTTGTATTACATGTATATCAAGCCAAGGGCTTATTTTGTATAGAGTTAATACTCTTCTTTTGTGTAACCAAGTGTTGACTTGGAAAGCTGTAAGCCCATAGGGCATTTGCTTTTGTTGTTAACATGTAATACAGTGTAAGAGTTACTTTGATGAATAGAAATGGTTGATTTCTTTTATATCAATGCATGCTTAAAGTAATGGGTTTTACGTATTTTTTTGAGGGCGTTACAACTTGGTATAAGAGCGTACCGGGTTCGAATACTTTGGGTACGTGGGAAGTGATTAGGATCACAATGGGTTTGTCTCGCTTGATAGAGACTTAGATGTAGTGTCATATGCTATGTGCTTAATTGATAACATGCTTATGTGACTGTGTGGGTATGGAATGTAGTTTCTAGGATGTTGATTGGATCCTTGGGTTTCTGGGAGTCTTGTTGGAAAAGCACTTGATCAATGCTGTTTCTAACCGGAACTCTAGTAACGCCTCGGGACTATCATTATCCGAAAATGAAATTCGTAAGTGCTTATGTGTTTATGTGCTTACGTGGAGTGAATTACAGTTGTCCATGTATTAGGACGCGAGTGTTTAGTTTTGGCACATTTATGAATGTCCTAACGTTCTTCGTTACCTTTATTAGGATGTCAGGACGAGGGCGTGGTAAACGAGGCAGACGTGGTAGGTAGGAGATGCCTTTACCGGATGATATTCCGGCACAGCAGGAGGGGGTTGGCCAGGCCAATGTGGCCGAGCCAGCAGGTCAGGAGGCTATGGGTGCTTTAGCCCGAGGGATAGCCGATGCTTTGAGGGAGTCTGTGGGTATTTTCCGAGCTGAGAATCCAGTTCAGGCCCAGGTTGTTGAGGCAGGGCCTTCGTTCTTGAAGAGGGAATTCTTCCGGTCCAATCCGGATGAGTTTGTTGGGGATCCAAAGGAGCCACTTAAGGCTGACGAGTGGTTGGAACAGATGGAGAAGACATTCGAGATGCTTGGCATCGAGGATGGGGCTTTAAAGGTGACCTTGGCATCCTTCCAGCTGAAGGGAGATGCGGGTCAATGGTGGAAGTACGAGAAGGGCAGTGTTGGTGGTGCATGTGAGGCGTTTGTGAATGCTCTCCAGGAGAAGTTTTTATCTTCAGCTGCTAGGAAGAAGCTGAGAGAGCAGTTTTGCCAGCTTAGATAGCAGGGCTTGTCAGTGGCCGAGTTTGAGGCTACTTTTACTAGTCTGTCCAGGTTTGCACCTGAACTGGTGGCGTTCGAGGAACGCCGTTGTTTTGAGTTTGAGCGGAAGTTGAGGCGTGGACTCAAGCTGAGGGTTGGAGGGTCCTTTATCCGAGAGTACAGACGTTTGGTTGATACTGCTGCTCATGTGGAGGCTACGATGCAGGAGGAAGACGACGGGCAGAGAGGCTCCAAGAGGAGCCAAGATGGTCAGGGTGACGGCAGGAGACAGAGGGGTTCTAATCCTCAGCAGTCTCAGGGTGGTGTGGCTAGATCGACCTTTCCAGTGCCGAGTGCGGGCCCTGGGAGAGGTACTCAGGGAGGCTTGACTTGTTTTGCGTATGGCTAGCTGGGTCACAAGTCTTTGAGCTGCTTCTTCTTCAGCTAGACCTCAGGGCCAGAGTCAGGGTAGGGGCCAGCCTTTGTCTTGCTATCAGTGTGGTCAGCCTGGGCACCTGAAGAGGTTTTGCCCACAGTTGAGTGCCACTTCAGGAGCGTCTGGTTCTAGGTAGACGCAGAGTTTTCAGCCAGCTCAGTCTATGCAGGCCTCGAGGGCCAATCCGGGAGCTTCGTCATCCCAGTCAGTGCAGTAGTCTTTTGCTCCTAGAGGTGAGCAGGTTGATCAGTGCCTACAGGGCGCGTGTATGCTGTTACCGCGCAGGACCTAGTACCGGCTCCATCAGTAGTGAGAGGTACCTTTCTATTTTGCAACTCGGTTGCTAGTGTTTTGATTGATACGGGTGCATCTCATTCTTTTGTGTCTGCTGTATTTGCATTTGTTTTGGAATTGGAGTTGGCACAGTTAACATCTCCTATATGTGTAGTATTGCCAGTTGGTGGTGAGTTGATCTTGAAACAAGGAGTTAGAGGTTGTGATATAGAGGTTACCGACCATAGGCTTCCTTTTCCTTTTGTTGTCATGCCCATGAAGGGTTTTGATGTTATTTTGGGTATGGACTGGCTATCGTCATACCAGACTGTTATTGATTGCTACCGCCAGAGGATCACAGTTTATACCTTGAGCAGGAAGTGTTTCCATTTCTTGGGGGATCGGGTTGGTAGTATGTTGCCACCGATGTATGATCTGCGAGGGCGGAGTAAGCTTAGTGGTCTACTTGCTAGCTTTTTGAGTGGTGAGTGTGATGAGATCCAGATTGTATTGCCGAGGGTGGTTGGTGAGTATTCGGATGTTTTTCCCAAGGATCTCGTTAGTTTGCCACCTCACCGAGAGATAGAGTTCTCTATTGATTTAGTGCCTGGCACAGCGCCGATTTCTATGGCACCTTATCGTTTTGCCCCAACCGAGTTGAGTGAGTTGAAGATTCAGCTCCAGGAATTATTAGATAAGGGTTTTGTTCGCCCTAGTGTTTCGTCGTGGGGAGCACCGGCCCTCTTTGCTAAAAAGAAATATGGTGCCTTGAGATTGTGTATAGACTACCGGAAGTTGAATCGGGCTACGGTCAAGAATAAGTACCCTATGCCCCGTATAGATGATTTGTTTGACCAGTTGAAGGGTTCCCGTTGTTTCTCTAAGATAGACTTGAGATCGGGTTACCACTAGTTGAGGGTCAGGGAGGAGGATATTCCTAAGACGGCATTCCGTACGCGGTATGGCCATTATGAGTTTCTGGTGATGCCATTTGGGCATACCAATACACCGGCAGTCTTTATGGACTTGATGAACCGGATCTTCCGGGAATTCTTAGATCGATTTGTAGTCGTTTTCGTGGACGACATTCTTATCTATTCGCCTTCTAAGGAACAACACGAGAAACACTTGAGAGTGGTGCTTGAGTTGCTTAGAGCCAAAAGGCTGTATGCCAAGTTTGGAAAGTGTGAGTTCTGGCTAGGAGAGGTCAAATTCTTAGGCCATGTGGTATCTTGGGAAGGGGTGTCTGTTGATACATCCAAGGTAGAGGCAGTGCAGGATTGGGCACAGCCTAAGAGTGTGTTTGAGATCCACAGTTTTCTGGGATTGGCTGGGTATTACCGTCGGTTTGTGAAAGATTTCTCCAGGCTAGCTTCGTCGTTGACGAGGTTGACGCGAAAAGGGGTCAAGTTTGTGTGGAGTGAGACTTGCGAAAAGTCATTCCAAGAGTTGAAGGTTAGATTGACCACCACTCCGGTTTTGATTATTCTGGAGAGAGGGTTGGGTCATGCGGTCTATTGTGATGCCTCACGAGAGGGTTTGGGTTATGTGTTGATGCAAGAGGGGAAAGTGGTAGCTTATGGCTCACGTCAGTTGAAAATACACGAGAAGAATTACCCTACACACGACCTAGAGTTAGTAGCAGTGATCTTTGCCTTGAAGATTTGGAGGCACTACCTTTATGGTGAGAGGTTCGAGGTGTTCTCGGACCACAAGAGTTTGAAGTACCTGTTTACACAGAGAGACTTGAATTTGAGGCAGAGGCGATGGATGGAGTTCATTGAGGACTATGATTTTGAGTTGCACTATCACCCGGGAAAGGCCAATGTTGTGGCCGATGCCCTTAGTAGGAAATCCATTAGTGATGTAGCTTGTATAGCCATCCGGGAATGGGAGATGTTGGGTGCACTTGGCAAGTTTGACTTGCTTCTAGGTGAATCAGCTGAGGCTGCGGCCTTGTTTTCTGTTGTTGCGCAGCCTACACTTGTGACCCGAGTGTTAGAGGCACAGAGAGGTGACCTTGAGGTAGAATTCCTCTGAGAGAAGATCTCAAATGGGAAGGTTGAGAAGGGTTTGACGGTGTATCCCGACTTGAGTGTGAGATACCGAGACCGTTTGTTTGTGCCGGAGTCTTGCCGAGAGGAAGTACTCCGAGAGTTCCATCATTCACGTCTTGCGGTGCATCCGGGAGGCACTAAGTTGTATTGGGATTTGGGTCACCAGTTTTGGTGGCGGGGTATGAAGAGAGATGTGGCTGTTTTCGTATCGAAGTGCCTTACTTGTCAACAAGTGAAGGCCGAGCATCAGAGGCCAGCGGGTTTGTTGCAACCCTTGCCTATTGCCGAGTGGAAGTGGGAGCATGTCACTATGGACTTCGTTGTAGGTCTTCCGAGGACTCAGCGGGATAGTGATGCCATTTGGGTGGTTGTAGACCGGTTGACTAAGTCGGCGCACTTCATTCATATGCACGTGAGAGATTCGGTAGATCATCTCGCCGACTTGTATATTCGGGACATAGTGAGATTGCACGGGGTCCTAGTGACGATCGTCTCAGATAGAGATCCTCGTTTTACTGCTAGGTTGTGGCAGAGTTTACAGAGTGCCTTAGGCACTAGGTTGACCTTTAGTACGGCTTATCATCCTCAGACTGACGGGCAGTCCGAGCGTATTATTCAGATCCTTGAGGATATGCTTCGAGGTTGTGTCCCTGACTTTAGTGGGATGTGGGAGAGGCACTTGCCCTTGGTGGAGTTTGCCTACAACAATAGTTTTCAATCTAGCTTCGGTATGGCACCGTTTGAGGCCTTGTATGGTCGACCGTGTAGGTCTCCAGTGTGTTGGGCCGAGGTGGGTGATGCACCTTTGTTGGGTCCGGAGTTGGTTAGAGAGACGACGGAGAAAGTTGAGCTTATCCGTAGGAGGCTTGTTACAGCCTAGAATCGTTAAAAGAGTTATGCCGACCGTAGGAGGAGGCCTTTGGCGTTTGAAATAGGTGATCATGTCTTCTTGAAAATATCACCTAGGCGAGGTTTGATGAGGTTCAGGAAGAGTGGGAAGTTATCCCCTCAGTTTATTGGTCCCTTTGAGATCCTTGAGAGGGTTGGCGAGGTTGCTTATCGTTTAGCTTTATCGCCGCAGTTGTTTGGAGTGCATGACGTGTTTCATGTGAGTATGCTTTGGAAGTATGAGCCGGAGCCATCCCATGTGTTAGATTGGACCGACTTGGAGGTAGATGAGGATGCCTCGTATGAGGAGAGACCGGTTCGGGTCTTGGATAGGCGGGATCAAGTCCTGCGTGGCAAGACCATTCCTTTGGTGAAGGTTTTGTGGAAACATCACGGAGTGGAGGAAGCCACTTGGGAACGTGAGTTGGAAGTCCGCGAGAAATATCCGGACTTGTTTGTTGATATGTAACCATGTATTGGTAATTTTGTAATATCGTTGAACTTTAAGAACATTGTATGTGTCTTAAGTTATAAAATATTCTGAATGTTTTGGTTAATGGAAGTTTGTTTTAACATTGCGTATGTTAAGTATATTGTGGAAAAGCAGGCATGATGATAATGTTACATGTATTATGGAATTGTGGAAAATGAGTGGAAATTGGTAAATTTCAAAAGAATGCATGATGATAATGCAGGTTGTTATGAATAATGTATTATGCCTCTTGAAAAGAGATGGGATTGACCGGTAATGGGTCGGGTTGTTTAATACTATGTTGTAACATTGTTGAAAATGGAGAAAATCTATTTTTGAAAAACTTGTGTTTAATTTCGTGGACGAAATTCTTTAAGGGGTGAGGTTATAGCGATCCCAGTTGTCTCTTTACTGTTCTGTTGTATTTCGGACTCAGTTCCGTGATGTTGGTGGTTGTATACCTTGTTGTCATCCTTTAATTCCACTTGATTGAGTTTTAGGATGTATTGGGCAGAGTTGTTACAGGTTGGTTAGGCTTTGGTTTCAATTCTTTGTTGCCCAGTTTTTAGGAGGTCCGCTCGAGCAGGTCTTCTTGCGCTCGAGCGGAGATTGCACGCTCCCAGTTTTTCGTGTCCCTGCAAAACTTCTACAGGTGTGATTTTTACGCTCGAGCAGGTTTCTTTACGCTCGAGCGGTGGCGCTCGAGCGGGTACTTTGGCACTCGAGCAGGTAGTACCTTTGGGTGTAAGTTCAGGGAGGGAGAAATCTACACTCGAGCAGACTGGTTTTCGTGCTCGAGCGGATGTACTTTATTCTTGTGTCTTGGCGCTCGAGCAGGCCTTATTGCGCTCGAGCGGACCTAGTTTTTTGTTCTTGACGCTCGAGCTTTGTGTTCTCCACTCGAGCAGGAATGTCGTATATCAGTTGGCAGCTGGGCATTTTAAAATCACTTTTTACATTCTCTCTCTCTCTCTCTCTCTCTTACTTTCTAAAAAAACATTTTGAGAGTTCCTCTCTCTAGAAACTCCCTTCTCTCTAGGGTTTGATCTTTTCCTTCGGCCTTTGTAAAAGTTGGGTTGATCGTCGAGGGCTACACTTTGATCCGAGAATATTGAGTTTTGGAGCACGTTGAGTTTCTTCATCTTCTTTCCTTGAGCTCCGAATTTGAAGTAGGGATTCCTACTCACTCTTATGGTCTTTGACCTAGATTTTTGGTTGTTTTGATAAACTGTTGAAGTTGGGTAATTTTGGGACTTAGGATTTCAAAATGTTGAAAGAGGGTTTTGCTATTTTGATTTCAAGAATGTGTATTTTGAGTTTCAAAATAATGATATTGTTGTTGGTTGTTGAAATATAGACCATTGGGTCAATATTAGGAAATGGGGTAGAAAACCCTAATTGGTTGTATAAATTAATTGGTATGATTAATTTGAGAAAATGGTGGTTATATGGAATTGAGTTGGAAATAATGAAATTGGCTCATTATATGGTTGAATAGTGGAGTTAGATTTATTAATCGCTCACTTTTGAAAACATTGATATTTTATCTGTTGGAGCTTTTATTATCTGTTTAGAAATAATTGCTTGGGCTACCGATGGTGGGTAGTTTTGATTGTTGCAGATAATGCATGATGATTAGGCAAACTAAAACTAGTCAATTGGATATGTCATAGAGTATGACGGTTGATAGAATACATTAACGTTATGTATTGATTAATTGGGTATATGACCTTTGTGTATATACGTTGTGTGTGTGGGAGGAGATAGGGGATGTACTCCACGGTTTAAGGGAAGATAGGGGATGGACCTCTAAACCGGATGTTGTTTGGGAGGAGATAGGGGATGGACTCCACTGATACAGCTCATATGCTTGTCAGATAATGTGTTGATATAGCTTATACGCTTATCCTTGGAAGTGTTGATATAGTTCATTTGCTTATCTTTAGAAGTGCTGATATAGCTATAATGCATATCTGTTGAAATGTGGATACAGCTTGTATGCTTATCTGTTGAGATGTTGATACAACTAGTATGTTTATCTATTGTAAAAATGGGAAATGTTTAATATGAGTCACTGTCTCATATAAGTGGTTGGCCAGGTTCTGAGCCATTGATGTAAATTGTGAAATTGGTAAAAAATGGAAATTGAAATGAAACATAAACATGGTGGTCATGAAAATGGAAATGGGTTATGAATTGGTTTATGGGAATTGAACATTTATCAATTGCTAATGTCTTAGTCATTGCTCATACTGTGTTTAGCATATCTCTATTGGTCGTTGGCTCACCCTTTATGGGACATTATTTTCAGGTACAGGTACTATGCCACCTCCAAGGACATAGCTTGGACGATGATGAGAGTTGAAGACGCCTTTTGTTTATTTTGTTTCTATTACATGTATATCAAGCCAAGGGCTTATTTTGTATAGAGTTAGTACTCTTCTTTTGTGTAACCAAGTGTTGACTTGGAAAGTTGTAAGCCCATAGGACATTTGCTTTTGTTGTTAACATGTAATACAGTGTAAGAGTTACTCTGATGAATAGAAATGGTTGATTTCTTTTATATCAATGCATGCTTAAAGTAATGGGTTTTATGTATTTTTTTGAGGGCGTTACACAGATCATCAGACATTGTAATGTCCCGAAATAATAACAATAACCCACATCGTAACATTCTGTAGAATTGATCACTACCATTATATTTAACATTTCCATTTATAGTCCTTGATCATACAAAAGATGACATGCATGTGATCCTGAACCTATAACATATGACATGAGTACATGAATTGAAATAAAATGAGAATCAAGTAATTTTATATCCTAATGGCTACATCTTTCCAAGTCAATGCTTGGGTACAATAAAAATAAGTTCAACTCAATACATTTAAAGCCCAAGGCTTGTACAAAAATAATTACATCAAAAGAAAGCAAAGGAAACTCTTGGCTCCAAGTCCTTCCAAGCTATGGCCTTGGTGGAGGCATATCATCAGCATTCGGAAGTTGTTTTCCACATATGGTGAGCTAAAGCCCAGTAGAGATGCTTTAACACAATGTATGAATCTTAACAAAGTCATGAGGTGAATGTATATGCATGCCATTTGTCAAATGTTTCACTTTTCCATCTCAAAACTATAGCGATTTTGGTTTAGACCCGACCGATTTGATGTTTTGGATTCGGGTTTCATTGTGTTGTATAGTTGTTCATATCTTGTTTCCCTTTATTTCTCTTTGAGTTAGGCAATTGGAATGTCTTGGTTGTGTTTGGAACAGGTTGGTAACTTGTTTTTCAAATAGTTGTTGCCTATAATTTTGCTTCTTCGCTTAAGCAACACTTCTTATGTTCAAGCGGTCTTTATGAAATCTCAGTACTTTTGTAGGTCTGCAAAACTGGTGGAAGTTGGCATTCTTTGCTCGAGCAATATTGGCTCGAGCTGCCCTTTTTTAGCTCGAGCAGTGGTCTTCTATCTGTAAAAACATCTAGGAGTTGATATTCTTCGCTCGAGTGAAGCTTCTTACGTTCGAGCGGTGTAACTTATTGTGTCTGGTCGCTTGAGCGATCTGTGCATATATCAGTTCGTAGAAAGCCACTTTTGAGTCACTTTTTCATTTCTCGCTCTCTAAATATTCTAAAAACCCTAGATCTACACCCTCTCTCTTTAAAACTCTACTTTTCTCTACAAATACACCTAGATCCATCGAGTTCTTTACCCGTATCCATTTGTTAAAAAGGTAGAGCAGGTTGTGGGTTTCCTTTTGATCCGAATGAAGTTGGGTTTGGGCGTTGTTGAAGTTCCTTCACTCTTTCTCTCATCTTCTAAGCTCCAGGTAGGGATTTGCCACACTTTTTAATGATTTTTAACTTAGATATTTGTTTATATAAAACAATATTGTGATTTGGGAAAATTTTGGACAAACCTAGGGTTTTGCTTGATTTCAAAAGAGGGTTTTCAAATGGCTTTGTTTGAAATCATTAAGAGAATGTATTTATTGTTGAGTTATGATGAATTCGTGGATTTTTTCCCTTTGAAATTGGTTTTTAAAGAAAAGGGGGTTTTATCCTAAATATATCAAATGTTGATTTTGAAAGGATAAATGAAATTGAAGTTGGAAATGTGGAATTGTGTTGATATTGATGAGGATGGTGGAGTAAGATATGTATTATCACTCACATCTTGAAATTAAAAATTTTATCTTTATTGAAAATTGTTTATTTGTTTAGAAATATATGTTTTGGGCTATCAGTGGAGGATAGCTATGATTGTTGTAGAAATTGCATTAGAATTAGGAGAATTGAAACTATTGTCTCAGCTATTTGCATTGAGCATTATTTTATACTTATACAATGGGAATGTTTATTGTTTTGAGGAAAAAGGTGAATTTAGGAAGCATGTGTTCTATCGTTAAAATAAGTTAGCCTGAGTGTCCATGATGAATGTCCTAAAAACCATGCGTATACATGGGTGTCAATCCTGTGGACAAAATTTCTGTGAAATGGTAATGATAGTGCTTGTAGAGCCTACGTTTACATGTGTACCAGTTTACGGTTTCCCGAGGACGAAATTTTCGTGAAAGGTTGGAATTGTTTTAAGATTCCCAAAGTGTGATTCACTGCCCTATTTTCTATTGTAAAGGAAGTGATTTATGAATTTTGATATTAACCTACTATTACATGGTTTTGGAAAGATATATAAAATGTTTTGACATGAACATTGCATATGCATTCACTTGTATCTTTGTTAAGATTCATATACTGTGTTAGATTATTTCTATTGGGTTTTGGCTCACCCTACATGGGAAAAATATTTTTAGGTGCTGATGATATGCCTCTGCCAAGGCAATAGGTTGGAAGGATTTGGAGCAAGAGCTTCATTTTGTTTGATTGGTTTATATGTTTTGTACAGGCCAAGGGCCTTTAACTATATTGGATTTAAATCCACTTTTGTTGTAACCAAGCATTGTCTTGGAAAGTTGTAAGCCTTTAGGGCATTTATTATCTGTTTTACTTTCACATCATATCTCTTGTTATAACACATAGTACAGATTCAGGTTTAGAGCTTGTGAATGTGTAAATGCATGTGTTATCTTTTGTATACTTCAAATCATATATGAATGGGAAGGATATCATTTTGGAAACGCACTATCTTAATTGGTTATATGTCTTAGGCTGTCATTATATTTCCGGGGCATTACAAAAACGATGCAATGTTGGATTAGTGATGTCTTTTGGGCTAACCAACACATCGGCCTTATTTATTGACTTGATAAACCGAATCTTTTGCAAGTTCCTAGACCGTTTTGTGGTTGTCTTTGTTAATGACATCTTGATTTACTCACCTATTGAAGAGGAGCACGAGGAACACTTGTGAGTTGTACTTGAGTTGCTTAGAGCCCACAAGTTGTATGCTAAGTTCAGGAAGTGTGAATTTTGATAAAAAGAAATGAAGTTCTTAGGCCATGTGGTGTGCAAGGAGGGAGTGACTATAGACTCTTCAAAGATAGAAGCAGTACAAGATTGGGAACAACCTGTAGACACCCAATTTTTAACTATCCTCAGGACTTGGACGTCATCGTTTGAACACTCGATGATTGTGCTTGCTCGTGTTCGTTTTTAGTCCCTGAAGGTCTCGGTTGAGCACCTTGTCTTGGGGCCTCTAATCTTGTATGTTTTGTGCTTGGTTGTGGACCAAGAGCTTGTTGCTTCACTTCTGGAAAAGAGGGTGGCCTGTCGGCCATCCCCCTAACCTACCGGCCATGACTTGTATCTGTCGGCCACCAGTGGTGGCCGGTCAGGTACATTGATGGCCAGTCGGCCACTGATGATGGCCGACAGCCACTTTTCTTCTTTTTCAGATATTTATTTGCCAGTTGTGCCAGCTGTTGTTCACTGATGCTCATTTCCATACACGTGTATGGTGGGATGAATACAAGCCTTTAGCATAATTTTGTATATATAAGGGGGTCTCTCCCCTATTTGGAGGGTTAGATAATTTTGAGCAAATTTATTCCTCTCTCTCTCTCTACAATTCTCTCTCTCCTCTTTTTTTTATGCTTGAAAGTTAGAATTCTCTACACATTTGCACACTAGCCATTAACCAAATTGGACCACCTTGGAGTTGAGGCCTCTTGGGACCCATTTTGGGCTGTTGGAAGGTTGTTTGAGCCTAAGAGAGTGACTGTTTTGTGCTGTGCTTCAAAGGTCTTTTTACCTCATTTAAGCTCATTTACATACTTGTTTTGCCATCTTTTTATACTATTTTGGGCCTAGTTTTCAACTACAAAAAGTTCTGATTTTTGGGCCTTAACATGTTGGTTTGAAGTCATTTTGTGCTAAGGGGTTGTCTACCTTTCTTGTTGCTTGTTTGTATGAACCTTTGCACCATCTTTTAGCATGTTAAAGCCAAGCTCTTTGGGCCTTTAAACCACTAAAATTCAGAGTTATTTCTGTGGTAAAAAGTATGTTTGAAGTCCAAAAATGGAGGGGTTAGCCTCTCCTCCTTGTGTCTCACTTCCATGCCTAGTTAGCATCACATGGTAGCATGTTTTTGTGGTTTAACTTAGCTTAATTCAAGCATGTTTTAGCTACTGTTTTGACTGATTTTAGCTCTTTTTTAGGCTGCTTGGGTCATGCGGGCTTTGTTTTGTATAGTTGTAGTGCAAATGGCTTCACTAGCTTGGCATTTTAGGCCTCTAAACATGTTTTGCTTTGAATGATTGCATGTTGTAGTGTCTTTTAACATGTAATTTCAGTGTATACAGTTCTGTCACATGCTCATTTATATTACTCTTTCATTGCTTTTGAGAGTTGTGTCTTGAGTCTTGTTTATGAGGTAACATGTGAGCATGTTTTTCTAGTCTTTCATGCCTTACTCTCAGCATGTTTTGGCCACTGTTTTGGCATATTTTAACTCTGTCCAGAGTTGGTTTGGTCAGTTGAGCTTTGTATTGCATGGCTATAGTGTTGCGATCTTCACTAGCTTAGTGAGTTAGACTTTTTAACATGACTTGCATGTGTTGCTTGCATGATTTGGTGTCATTTTGCATGCCATTTCAGCACTAAAATATCTGCAACCTCCCCATTTTCTTCAATTTTTACTTTGTTTTGAAAGTGACCTTGAGCCCCTTGTTGGCTTGAGTGTGGGATTGAGGCCCTCATGCCTAATGGCTTTAATCCTTTCTTGAGGGTTTCTACTAACCAACAGCATGAGACCTCTTTCATGCTCAAGGTATTTGTGGCTTAAGCCCTCTTTCCAATTAGACGACTCTCACTTTAGACTTAACCGATTAAAGAATGGATTGGTAATCTAAAATGGGTAAATAAAACATGACAAGTAAAACTTGAGCAAGTTAAGCATGTTGTGTTGCATTGCATGTGTTCGGATCGGACGTTAATCCAAACACAAAGAAAATGGGACGTTTCATACTCAAAGTGATGAAACGTGCCACTTTTCTTAGTCACTGTCACCCTTGATCATGCATGATAGGGTGGTGGTTGTTTTTTGGTCTTGTTTGTGCATTCATTGACCTTGTACAAGCTTGGTTCTTTGGCCATCATGCATGAAAATTCTTGGTTGATGGCTTCAGAGCCAAGAGCTACACTCCTTTGAGCTTGAGAAACGATGAGGAGGGTGGAAGTACACACATATATTCCTTGGAATACACTGCTTTGCCCCTGTTTGGTCTCTGTTGTAGCAAAAAAGGAAATCCAGGAAATCAGTGGCCGACTGGCCAGTTGAAGCAGCCGACCAACCACCAATGTAGCCGACAGCCTCCATTGGTAGCCGACCGGACAGAAATGAATTTTGCATTAGTATGTTCCTGAGTTGGAGCATAGGCATTCTAGGAGTTGACGCAATTTTTAGAGATCAAATGAGTGCAAACAAAGGCATCCAAAGGCAAGGCGATGGATTTTTTGGAGAAAATCAACCGAGCATGTATGCGTCCCTCGCCTTTGAGGCCATTTTAATTGCTTAATTAGTTAGTGTAGCTAATTATTTAATTCGAGTGTTATACTTAATTAGTTTGTGTAACTAGTTCTTCAATTTCAATTTGTTGTAAATAATTAGCTTAGAATAAGTTAGTTAATTAGTTTCAATTGGTTTGCAATAATTAATTAGCTAGAATAGTTAATTTTTTTTTTCTATTTTTTTTCACCAAAATTTTATTCTTTTCCACTAAAAATGGCACTGGGCCTCGCCCTAGGTAGGCCGGACCTGGAGTCGAGCCACGAGCTAGCTCACAAGCTGGGCTGGATTTCAAAACGATGGTCCAAGCCCAGGCCTAAGATCCCGGGTTGGGCTCGGACCCAGGCCTAACCGAACCTACGGGCTATGAGCCATTTATACACCCCTAGTTATCATCCACTTTAATTATTATTGATGCAATAAAATGTGTAATAGTATCTGAAAATTTTAGTACATAAACCATAAAATGATATAAATTTTTAACATTTTTGTACACTATAAAATATAAATTTTTGGTCATTATAAAAATATTCGTTTGGTTTAGTTTTTGAAATGAGTTTTAAGTTGTATTTTGAAAAAAGAAGTTGTGGAAAAGAGTTTTGAAAGTTGAACATTTGTTTGATGATGAATTTTGAAAATAATTTTGGGATGATTTGTAAATTTTTTTATTTTTATTTAGTTGAATAGATGGGTGTGAGAAAAAATTTAATTGATTGATGTGTAGAATACGAGAGAATGAGAGAGGAGAGAGAAAAAATGATTAATAGATTTATTAATAACAAAAAAGGAGAGAGGAGAAAGAAAATTTAGTTTTGAGTTGTATTTTACAAATTTGTAAGCCAAACAAACTTTTTTATTTTTTGATCCAAATCATATTTTAAAAACTAAATCAAACATTACCATAATTTTTCACGTACACACCATAAATTTACCTTTCAAATATTTATTATAATAGAATATAATATAAATAATAACAACTCACAAGATAGTCACTACCAATCACATAATTAAAAATGATTAAATAGTTAAACATGAGTTATGAATAAACTCAAATTAAATTGAACTCAAGTTATGGGCCTTTGAATTAAATTCCCACCTATAAACCAAACATGACCTAATTATATATAAAAATAGACCCAATAAATTTTATCTCAAGTCATGGCCTAAATACCCAAAACTTAACACCAAAATTATGCTGTAACACAAACTGGACACTAACCAGAATGTGAATTTTCATAAATTAAATGCTCATCCTTTAATTCTAAAAATTTTATCTGGCATACTAGATTCATATGGGAAGAACATAATAAAATTTCATAATTTTATCAGAAATTGTTTTGTAAAAAATAAATAAATAAATAAATTGCAAAGCCAAACCATTTTTGCACAAAATTTTACATAGCAGTCCAATCCAAATATTATTCAATTAATTTATGCAATGACTTAAAAAATAAAAAATAAAAAAATCTGTGTCATTACAATTTTAATGAGAAAAGTAAGACTTTAAAAAATTTAAAATTCTAATTACCATTTTGATGACATGTCATTAGTCTCAATATACTTATTAAAAATATATATATATATATATAATATGTATATAAATAAAAATATGTTGAAGTGTTTGAAAATATAGAAAAATAATAATTATATTAAAATTATAATTATTTTGACATTTGTTTTCTACCTGAATATGACAAACAAAGTAATTGTCATTAGAATTTTATCCTAATTTATTATCTGATTTTGAACAAGTTGGTATCTTCATTTGCGATCACATTTCTTTCAAGGTTCGTTTGGTGGATTGACTTTTTGACTATTTTGACATGGGATTAAAAAGTTTTATTTGGAATAAATTTTTTAATTTTTTTTTTTACTTTTGTAAAAGAAATTGAAATGATTATAATTTGAATGTGATATTTTATCTTATTAGATTAAAAAATCTAATTTATTTTTTTTTAATCTAAAAAAAAATAATTTTTTTAGATTAAATAATTCTAAAAATATAATTGAATTGACTATTAGGTTGTATTAAATCATAAATTTGAATAATAATTTAAAAGAAAAAAATAGGCAAGGAATTTTTTTATTTTATTTTAAGCATTTGTTTGTCTTATTCTTTTTTACCCACTTGCCCAAGCTTTTTTTTTCTTTCTTAAAAAAAAATTGCCAAGTCATTTTTCAAAATTTATAAATGCAAAGTTCCTTAAAATAATAATAATAAAATAATAAAAAATCCAATGCAAAGAGCACTTTGGGTCATAACAAAAACCACCATTTTACTTTACAACCAACACCACTTAATCTCATAACTAACACCTTTTTATTAAACTAACATTGCTATAAGTCATAACTAGTATTATTTTTGATTTATGATCAATACTATTTTAGATCATAATGAGAAAGAAAGAGAAAGTAAACAATCGAACAGGCGAGCTATGTAGAAAGAAAAAGACACATTAAAAAGAATTATCCTTCATGTACAAAAAATAGTGCACAAAAATATGTATAAGGACATTGATGTTGGGATGAATCTTGTTTCTAGGGCTACACAAAATATCGTTTAATCTGTTAAAATTATCTATTTCACACCAATTCACCCTCTAACCGCAGTGTGCCCTAGGCCACAGTAGTGAAGTACACAAAAGTCATGATGAATATGAAGTGTTATATATATATATATATATTTAAAAATTTAAAAATAAAGTCAATGAAATTTTACTATGACATAACTTTAATTTTTAAATTATTTCAAAATTATATGACTCTGACTTTTGTTCTAAACTTGGAAGATTACTTTCACCTTTAAGTTTCCTTTTTCGTCAATAAGTAACACTAAAAATTATGTTAGAAAATGATAGTAATATTTTACCATCTTTGAGTAGTTAAATTTTACTATATTTTTTAGCGGTGAGCATGGTTGAAATTGGTTCGGTTTGGAGTCAATGATGACTAACTGATTACTTACAGTTCCATGAAATTTAAAATCAAATCAAATCACGAAAATTTTGAAATCAAGCTAAACCAAACAACTAAAATGCAATTTGGTTCGGTTTGAACCATGATTTTTAGAAACATTGTAGTCATTCACTCTATGATCACAAAATATTATTTACAACTAAGAATTGTTTACATGAATGTTTAGAATTAGTTCTATCTGGAGTTGGCCTTGGCCCAAGGAGAGCAACGTGACCTCCTTGGGCCCCATATTTTGACAAATTTTAAGGGTTCCCAAATAGTTTTAACTCTTATGGTGTTAGTATGTTCAAAAATAAAAGGTCAAACTTATAGCGATCCGGGCTTAGACCCAACCCATTTATTCCTTTCTAATCCGGGAAACCATATCTATAGAGGTCGACCCTCGTCTATTGCAAAACATTAGTATCTCAGCTTTTCTTCCTGAGGGTTGACACCACTGTCGCAAGGGTCAACCCTTATAAGTTATTTCTAGATTTTTGGTTCGGTTTTGGGCCCTACTTTTTGGGGGTTTGACTTGTTCTTTCCTTTGACTTTAGGGCTATTATTCTACCATTATAAATAGACCCCAAACACACTAGTCTCACTCACTTTTCTTCTCTCTCTCTCTCTCTCTCTCTCTCTCTCTCTCTCTCTCTCTCTCTTCTCTATTTAAACTATGACTTCTCTCTTTTCTCTCAAAACTCAACTTTTCTCACCTAGATCTTCAGATCTACTCACTTAGAAGTACCTTCTCATCTTGGTCCTTTGAAATAGATTGTAAATTGTCTCAAGGGCTTCATTTTTATCCGAGTGGCTAGTGACGTTGAGTTTTTCCGAGTTCTTCTTCCCTTCCACCTTCTAAGCTTGAGGTAGAAATTCTCTGCACTTCCGTATGAGTTTTAATGTAGTTATTTGTTTTTATAAAACCACTTTGTGAAATAAATGGATTTTTGAACAATCATGGATTTTGGTTTGAAATCAAAATGAGGGGTTTTCAAATGGTTTATTAGGAATGGTTGTTGAGATATGTGTATAAATGAGATAGATGAAATAATGGGTTTTATCTAAAAAAATGGTTAATAAAGGAAAGAGGGGTTTTGCCCTGGAAATCTCAAATGTTGATTTTGTATTGATAAATGGAAAAGATGTTAAAATTGTGGAATTGGGTTGATGTTGATAAAGATGGAGGAGTTGGGTATGTATTACTACGCACACCTTAGAATTTGGAAAGTTTATCTTTATGAAAATTATTTATTGTCTAGAGATATTTGTTTTGGGCTATCGGTGCAAGATAGTTATGATTGTTGTAAAAATTGCATGAGAACTAAGTAAATTAGAACTATTTTCTCATCTATTTGCATTGGCCAATGTTGCATATTATCACATTGAAAATGTATATTGTTTTGAGAAAAATGGTCAATACTTGGTGAATACTTGGTGAATCCAGGTAAGGAGTGTGGTTACAATGTTAAGTTGGCCTATGTGTCCTCGGTGAAAGACTAGAAACCCACGCGGATAGGCGTCGAGCCTTCCGCTTAATACCGATAAAAATGACAAATTGGTAATACTTGTATAGTCTTTTTGCAGACACGTACTTAGAGCTTCACAGAGTTGTATTCACAGTCCGATTTTCTATTAAAAGGGAAATGTTTCATGGATGGTGATATAAACCTGGCTTTGCATGGTTTGAAAGAGATATAAAATGTTGTCAGGAGCATTACATATGCATTTCACCCTTATATCTTTGTTAAGATTCATATACTGTGTTGGATTATTTCTACTGGGTTTTGGCTCACCCTATGTGGGAAAACCATTTACAGGTGCTGATGATATGCCTCCGCCAAGGCAATAGCCTGGGAGGACTTGGAAGCAAGAGCTTCATTTTGTTTATTCTTGTTGTATTTATTTGTACAAGCCTAGGCCTTTGACTATATTGGATATAAATCCATTTTGTTGTAACCAAGCACTGCCTTGAAAAACTATAAGCCTTTAGGGCATTTCTTTTGCTTGAAGTTCATTTTATTGTGTAACATATGCTATAAATTTAGGTATAGACTTTTGAATGTATATTTGCATATGTTACTCTTTTGTATTTCTAATTGGAACTTAAAGGAATATAATTACCTTCTTATTGTTGTCATTTATTAATATTATAGTTGGGTTATTGTGTTCATTTCGGGGCATTACAACTTGGTATTAAAGCGTACTGGGTTTGAATATTTTGGGTACATGGGGAGTGGTTCTTACCACAACGGGTTTATCTCACTTGATAGAGATAGTTATATGTATGGTGTGCTATGTGATTGCATGCTTATGTGAATAAGTGGGTATGGAATTTAATTTCAACGATGTTGATTAGATCTACAGGTTTCTAGAAGTCATGTTAGAAGATCACTTCATCACTGCTATTTCTAATTGGAACTTTGGTAGCGCCATGGAACAATCATTATCTAGAAAGGAAGTTCATATGTGTTTATGTGATTGTTTTCTTATGTGGAGTGAATTATTTGTTGTCCACCACATTAGGACACGAGTGAGTTAGCTTTGGCACAGTTTTAAATGTGCTAATCTCTGGTGTTACCTTTATTAGGATGTCAAGATTTGGACGCAGTGATAGCAGGCGTGGCAGGCCTGGATGGCAAGAGGTGCCATTATCGAATGATATTTTGGTATAAGAAGAAAAAGTTGGTCAGGCCAATGTGGCCGAACAGGTTGGTTAGCTGGCCATGGGTGTTTTGGCCCGAGAAATGGCTGTAACCTTGCGGGAATCCATGGACATTGTCAGGGCTGAGAATCCAGTCCAGGCCTATGTTGCTGAGACAAGGTCGTCCATCTTGAAGAGGGAGTTCTTCCGGTCTAATCTGGACGAGTTTATAAAGGATCCGAAAGAGCCCTTGAAAGCGGATAAATGACTCGAGCAGATGGTGAAGACGTTCGAGATGCTTGGCATCGAGGACGATGGATTAAGAGTGACCTTGGCATCCTTCCAACTGAAGGGAGATACGAGTCAGTGGTGGAAGTTTGTGCAAGGATGCATTGGAGAAACTTGAGAGGCTTTTGTCAATGCCTTCTAGGAAAAGTTTTTACCTCCCACTGTTAGAGAGAAGTTGAGGGAGCAATTCTTGAAGATTAAACAGTTGAACACACCGATGGCCGAGTTTAAGGCTACTTTCACTAGTTTGTCGAGATTTGTAGTAGAGTTGGTAGCAACGGAGGAACGCCATTGCTTGGAGTTCGAGAAGAGGCTGAGGACCAGACTCTTTTTCAAGGTGGCTGCATCCATGATTAGGGACTATGGTTTCCTTGTGGAGGTGGCAATTCACTTAAAGATCGTGATCTAGACGAAGGAGAAGTGGATGAGGGGCGCCAAGTAGAGAATTTAGAAGGTTCAGGGAGAGACTCGGGACAGTAATAGACAGAGGGGTTCCAACCCACAGTAATCCTAGGGAGCACAGTCTAGGTCCACTTTTCCTGTACGATGTTTTGGGTCAGGGAAGGATCACTTGTTTCAAGTGTGGCCAGTTGGGTCACAAGTCTACTGTTTGCCGAAAGAAAGGAGGAGGGCAGCGGTTTGCAACATCTGCAGCTCGTTCTTAGAGCTAGAGTTAGGGGAGAGGGAAGCCGCCTACTTGTTATCAATATAGGCAATCGGGGCATGTGATGATGTTTTGCTCTCAGTCGGGTGGCACATTTGGTGCGTCTGGCCAGAGGTAGACACAGAGCCTTTAGCCGGCCAATCAGGAAGCCTCTTTGGCTCAATCTGTACATCAAACTTATGCCCCAAAGGGTGTACAGGTAGAGCAGAGACCTACAAGGCATGTGTATGTTAGTGCCATCACCTTCGGTAGTGAGAGGTAACTTCTTGTTATATAATTTTATTGCTAATGTATTGATTGATACGGGAGCATCCCATTCTTTTATCTTATCTGCATTTGCATCAGCATTGGGTTTAGAAGTGGCTCGGTTAGTATCTCTACTCAGGGTACAGTCACCAATTGGTGGTGAGGTTGTATTGGGCCAGGATTATTGGGGTTATGAGATAGAGGTTGCTGGTCGCGGACTTCCTTTTGCATTTGTGTTTATTGATATGTTGAGCTTTATGTCATATTAGGTATGGATTGGTTGTCATCTTATCGAGCGGTTATAGACTGTTACCGTCAGAGGGTTACTGTATATACCTCAAGTGGTGATGGTTTTTATTTCTCGGGGGATAGAGTTGATAGAGCCTTGTTGCCAGTATGTGATCTGCGTGGTCAAGGTGAGCTTAGTCTCCTACTTACTACATTCTTGGGTGATGAGAGTGATACGGTTCGAGTTGAGTTGCCTAGGGTAGTTTGTGAATACTCGGACGTCTTTCCCGATTATCTCACTAGTTTGCCACCTCACTGTGAGATTAAATTCTTTATTGATTCCGTGTTTGGCACTGCACTGATTTCTATGGCACCATATAGATTTGCACTTGTCGAGTTGCATGAGTTGAAGATTCAACTCCAGGAATCGTTAGATAAGGGCTTTATCTGCCCTAGTACATCGCCTTGAGGAGCACCAGCTCTCTTTGCCTAGAAGAAGGATGGCACATTGTGACTTTGTATTGACTACCGGAAATTGAACTGGGTAACTGTTAAGAACAAGTACCCAATGCTTTGTATAGATGATTTATTTGACCAGTTGAAGGGGTCTTGTTACTTTTCTAAGATAGACCTAAGATCGGGCTATCACCAATTGAGAGTGAAGCAAGAGGATATTTTAAAAACTTATGTTACCTTTGATTAGAAACAGATATGGGTAGCATTGTCGCATCTCATTTTCTTTTTCCTATATAGCTTCCCTTCCATAATGTTGTTTCCATTCCACTTTCACCATTAGAATGGATTTGTTTCTCAATTGTTTCACTTGTCGGTCAATGATCTGTTCTGGCCATTCTTCATATTTTATATTCTCATCAAGGGCTATTCGGTGATAGTCTATAACATGAAACAGATAGGTTGCCCCTCAACATTGACACATGGAATATGTTGTGCATTTGTTCCAATCCCAGCAGTGGAGCAACTCAGTAGGCAACTGGACCAAGTTTCTCCAAATTTGAAATGGCCCAACGTAACAGGGTGACAACTTACCCTTCTTACCAAATCTTGACTAGCCCTTCATTGGAATTACATGGATGAATACGTGATCACCAACCTCGTATTCAAGTGGCCTTCTTCTAATATCCGCATAGCTCTTTTGTCTGCTATGTGCTATCTTAAGCCTCTGTTGAATAACTTTATCTTTTCACTAGCGGTTTGCACAATTTCTGGCCCAAGCAAGATTCTATCTCTGACTTCTATCCAATAGACCAATGATCTACATTTTCTGCCATATAAGGCTTCATGTGGTGCCATGCGAATGCTGGAGTGAAAGCTGTTATTATATGCAAATTCTGCCAATGGTAAGTAATCTTCCCAACTCCCTTGAAAATCTAAGGCACACATTCTAAGCACATCTTCTAGAGTCTCCATTTTGACTGTCCATCTATTTACGAATGGAATGCAGCACTAAATTTGACTTTGTTCCCATTGTTTCTTGAAGGCTTTTCCAAAATCTAGATACGAATTTCGGATCTCTATCCGACACAATAGACATTGGAACTCAATGTAAACGAATGATTTCATCAACATATATAGTGGCAAGTCTATAAGCATCATAAGTAGTTATTACAGGAAGAAAATGTGCAAATTTAGTCAGCCTATCAACTATAACCCAGATAGAATTCATACCTCTCGGGGTTCGAGTTAGTTTGACAATAAAGTCTATGGTTTTATGCTCTCACTTCCATTCTGGAATAGGGAGAGGTTGAAGTAAACCTACCAATTTCTGACGTTCAGCTTTAACTTGCTGACACTGAAGACATTTAGATACATATTCTGAAATCTCTTTCTTCATTTGAGGCCACCAATAACTTTGTTCAGATCTTGATACGTTTTGTTGTTGCCTGGATGCATTGCAAAAATTGACTTGTGGGCTTTATCCTAAATTCTCTTCTTTAAATGAGAGATGTTTAGAACACACAATCTGTTTTGGAATTTCAACATCACATTCTCCACACTAAACCCCGATCTTGAATTTGATTCAGATTCATCAATTACTTTCTTGAGGAACTTATCCTCCCTTTGTATCTATTTGATCACATCAATAATTGTCGGTTCAGCTAAAATAGCGGCAATCATTCCGCCCTATTCATGTAATACTACTTCAATTTTGGATTTCTCAAAGTCTTGCAAGATTTCATTTTCTTCAGTAAGCAAACAATCATAATCTTTTATCAGCTCAAGCCATCTTCCCTGTTGCATATTCAACTCTTTTTGGGCAAATAATACTTCAAGCTTTTGTGATCAGTATAAACTTCACATTTTGCCCCATTCAACTAATGCTGCCAAATTTTCAAAGCAAACACTACTGCCGCCAATTCTAGGTCATGCGTCGGGTAGTTCTTTTCATGTGGTCTTCGCTATCTAGAGGCATAGGCAATTACTCTCCCATTCTGCATTAACACACAATCCAAACCCTTGTAAGAAGCATCACTAAAAATTACAAAGCTTTCCGTACCTGAAGGCATTGTCAAAACTAGTGCAGTAATCAATCTTGTCTTTAATTCTTGGAAAGTAGATTCTCTCTCATCATTTCATTCAAACGGTTGACCTTTTCGAGTTAGCTAGGTAAGTGGTACAGCTATTTTTGAAAAGTACTTCACAAATCGTTTGTAGTATCTAGCTAAGCCCATGAAACTGCGGACTTCCATCATTTGTCTGTGTAGGCCAATGCACGATTGCCTCTATCTTCTGTGGGTCTACAGAAATCCCAACTTTGTTGATGACATGCCCTAAGAAGACAACCTCATCCAACCAAAATTCACATTTCTTCAGTTTAGTAAATAGTTTCATTTCTCTAAGTGTTTGCAAGACAATTCTTAGATGTTGCTCATGTTCAATTCTACTCTTTGAATATATCAAAATATCATCAATAAAAATCACAACAAATCATCAAGGTAGGATTTAAAAATTTGGTTCATAAGATCCATAAATGCTACAGGTGCATTAGTCACCCCAAATGGCATAACCGAAAATTCATAATGACCATACCTTCTTCAAAATGCAGTCTTCTCAATATCTTCTACTTTCACCTTTAACTGGTCGTACCCGGATCTCAAATCAATTTTTGAAAATACTTGTGATCCCTGCAACTGGTCAAACAAACCGTCAATATGAGGCAAAAGGTATTTATTTTTTGTTGTTACTTTGTTCAATTCCCGATAGTCAATGCACAAAAGTAAAGTCTCATCTTTCTTCTTTATAAATAAAACCGGTGCAACCCATGGCAAAGTGATTGGTCTAATAAAACCCTTATCAAGCAAATCTTGCAGCTGCTCTTTCAATTCTTTCATTTCAACAGTAGACATTCTGTAGGGGTTTTTTTTACATAGGTTGGGTGGCTAATACAACATCAATAGTAAACTCTATTTCTTTGTCAACCAATTCCCTTGGCAGTTCATCAAGAAATATATCCGAAAAGTCTCTAACAATAGGAACACTTTCTAATTCAACATTCATAGATTGCTCAGTCAAGATACTACACAAATAACCCTGACACCCTTTTCTCAACAATTTACATACTTTCATTACTGAAATTAGATAAGGTGGGGGCACTATACCATTGACAATAAACACAAACTCATCATGTCCTGACGGTCTAAATAAATCTCATTTTGTTACACAGTCAGTAATTGCACAGTACTTAGACAACCAGTCCATTCCCAGAATCACATCAAAATGTCTAATGTTCAAAGGTAACAAATCCACATATGAAGTAGCATTGCCAATACACATATCACAAATACAATACATAGATGTACATAACACAGATTCCCCAGATGGAGCAGATACATATAATAGATATGGCAATGATTGTAGGGGTCTATTCAATCTAGATACAAATGTAGTAGACACAAAGGAATGTGTAAATCTTGAATCAATTAACACAAAAACATCTTGAATACATATAGAAATAGTACTTGAGACAATAGTTTCAGTATTCTGTGTATCATTTGGGACGGGTGTAAAGACTCTTCCTTGTCTCATTGTGTCTCTAGTAGTAGGCCTCATAGTATTCCCCGACTTTGGGATGGATCCGATCAAACTAGCAGCCAGTTTTTCACTTCTTTGCTACTCAATTTGGGTACAATCCCTTGTCATGTGTCCCATTTTACCACATTTAAAACAAGCTCCAGAAATATGGTAACAAACTCTAAGATGTTTCTTACCACGCTGATTACATGTTGGTGCCATATCCCTAGTGGAGCTTGAAGTGCTTGAGGATCCAGTATTCCACTTTTTCGATGATTTCTTCTTTGAGAAGAAACCCTGTCTCTTACTTTTCCAGTTAGTTGGTGGTTCACTCTGATTGGCCATATTAGTTTCGGACATTAAAGCCCGATCCATCACATCAACGTAAGTAGGCAGTTTCAAAACATTCACTCTTTCTTGAAATCATTACGAAGACTGCTCTCAAATTTTCTTGCTTTCTTATAGTCAGTGTCAACCATATGCAGTGAGCTAACGCCCAATGAATAAAGAGTGAGCTAACACCCAGTAAATAATATTAGAGTAAAGGAGTTCATGAATGAGATTCATTAAATCAAAACCTATGTATCATATCCACATACAAAATGACCTCGGGTCCAATTCATATACAAAACGACCTTGGGTCCAATTCATATACAAAATGACTTTTGGTCCATTATATGCAAAACGGCCTTAGGTCCAACATTTTATAGTCACAATCGTGCACACATTCGGATCCATGTTCAGGTTCACATTCGTATTCGTATTCAAAATGACCTTAGATCCAATCAATCTCTTATTCAAAACGACATTTAGTCCATTTAACAGTCATACAAAATGGCCTCGGGCCCAATCCGTATCCTTGTCAATATATCGAACGACCTTGGGCACATTTCATATTCATACATAAATCACTTCACATATTTTGTTACGAATCAAACAGATGGAATACTCATTCATAGTACCAATTCAAAAGTTTAGAAACTTATCAAATCGATAACACTTAGAAAATAATGCATACACAAAAATATCTTTACTAAGATATTACTCACAATGTTCTAGTGCTTGATTCATCCTTGCACTTGACCCTACATAATTCACAACACATTGGGTCATAATACAATTCAATCCATTCTTTAGCTTGCTTAACTTTCTTAGGCTTCTTTTGTGCTCTCTAATTCACTTAGGATGCTAAATGTGTGCCTAAGAATGCTCAGAAATGAAAGAAAACGGAAATTGGAACATAAAACAAATTTTCAAAAGTTCCTAAAACAAGGCACTCTGCTTGAGTGCAACTTCGGTCGCTCGAGTGGTCTGCAAAACTCTGCAAAAGTACTGGTTACATGATTTTTACACTCGAGCGAGTTTTCTGTTGCTCGAGCGATGAGCAGTGTAAAACAAGGTGCGCTCGAGTGCAAGGTTTGCCACTTGAGCTACCGTGCAATTCTCTATAAAACTTCTGGGTGCTTGATTTTTATGCTTGAGCGACACTTTCTTCGCTCGAGCGGATAGGTCGAATTATGGAATTTCTAGAATTGTGTTTGAAGCTCAAAAAACATTTCCAAAGGTTCAAAGCTTGCAAGTTTGATACAAAAACATGGAAAAACATTGTGTAACACTCTCAATTTGAAACCAATTACTTGAAATCATGGACCAAATTCCATAATTAAACCCAAATCATGAGGTTGAAACCATGCATGATATGAATTGCACTCTTTTCTTTTCAAAACTTTTCAAAACTCTCATGCATGAGATGAAAAGTGGTAAAACTATGAAACACCTCCAAAAATGTCAAATGTAGCTTCATGCATGTGGAAAATTCCATGAAATTCAAGCTCAAATTGGTGATTCATGCATGCATGTACATAATTCAACTCAATTCTTCCAATTCAAAGTAATTCATGCCTCTATTGTACAATTACATGCAAATGAACTCAAGAACTAGATGAATTTAACTTCTACATGTTTCATTTACAAGGATTAAGGTTGAAAATCATACCTAAAGCTTGAATTCAAGTGTACTCTAGTTCAATTCTTCAAATCTCCTTTAATTCCTTCAAATCTCTTCTCTTTCTCTGTAAGTGTTGAGTTTACTCTCCTTAGAGTGTATATTTCAGAATTTTTGAGCTCACCTTATGAGCTTAAGCACATTAGAACATATTTATATGTTTGCCTAATCAAAATTGCTAATTAAGGTTTAGTGCTAATTGATTTGGCTTAATTTAATTAGTTTAATCTAATTATTCTGATCCGAATCAAATTTTAATCAAATTTCACCGTATGCTCTAAAAATTATGCTAATCACAATGGTATGATCAATTTTATTTTCTGCCGCCTCTATAGCCCTAAATTTTCAGTTTATAATAGAATATAGACCAAATTTTCCATAGTGAACAAATATAACTTCAAATTCATATATAATCACATGACTAGCATTCAAATTCATATCAAACACATAATTACAAGTATAATTAATGATTAACAGTATAACACATAATGGGGTTATCACATTTAGAGTCCAATTCTAAGTTTAAAAGGCCATAGATGCAAGATTTGAAAATAGTTCACATACATGAAGATTACGATTTGAATTTTTATGAATTGATGGAATTTTGAACTTTGGGTTGAAACTAGCTTCAAATATATGTATTTGGGAGTGTTCTTGCATGATTGAGTGAGTCATGCATGAATTTAGAACCTTGAATGTGTGTTTGTAGCTCAAATAGAATTCTAAAAATTGCAGAATTCGAGCAATTCGTTCGAGGGATGGAATTGTCGCTTGAATGTACAATTCAAGCTCCCAGTACTTTTGCAAACAATGGAGATTGGCTCGAGCGACCAAAAGACCGCTCAAGCAACCACCCTTTACTTTCAATCTTGGTTTGAGCGACCAAAAAGTTGGCTCAAGTGTAAAATGAGAGTATCCAGTACTTTTGTATACTAAGGGGTTCGCTCAAGCGACCAATGTTGCGCTTGAGCGAAGTGCCCTGTTTCAGGAAACTTTGAAAAGTCGTTTTATGTCTCACTTTCCGTTCTTTTGTATTTCTGAGCACTCTTAGGCATACATTGAGCATTCTAAATGAACCAAAGAGTTAGAAAGAAGCCTAAGAAGGAGAAATAAATTAAAGAACGGATTGAATTATATTATGACCCAATTTATAAATGTGTACGAATTGTGTAAGGTCAACTCTGATGACGAATCAGCCAACTGAGCACTATGAGTAATATCTTAGTAAGGATATTTTCATATATGTTATTTTCTAAATACTACCAATGTGGTAAGTTTTCCGAACTCATGAAGTTGCATTATGGATGAGTATTCTACCTGTCTAATTCGTAAAAGACTTGAAATGTGATTGATAAGCACAAAATTAATTGATTGGACCAGAGGTCGTTTTGAATGTGAATACGAATGTCACAATGATCATGATTATAAACACAGGTGTGAATATGAATTTGGAAATGATGGACCTAAGGTCATTTTGTACATGTGATGTGAAGGACCGGATGGTTATTTGTGCATGGATCCATTAAATGTGAATATGATCTTGTTTTTGAATATGACCATAAACAAGAATATGGAAATGTTGGACCTAAGATCGTTTAGTACATATGTTACGAGAAGTTTTGAAAAGTGTTTGGACCCAAGGTCATTTCGTCCCTTCAACATGTTCTAAGTATAATGGATTGGACCCAAGGTCGTTTCGTTATGAGTTGCTTAAGTATGTTATGAATGGGAAATTGCATTCCATATGTATTAAGTACAAGTATGATTTATTTAAATGCGATCATTAACCCCTTAACTCTGGTATTATTCACTGAGCGTTAGCTCACTCTGCATTTATATGTATGTAGGTGAGTAGCGGGATGTCCAGCCCTAACCCTAGTGAGCTTGTGAGAGAACCAAGTTTGTGGAGTCAACAGAGGTCGTCTCATGCAAGAGGCTTAACTTTTGATTTTTCCTTCTTGTTTTCTTTTGCGGTCATGTGTCACCAAGTTTGTATATAACCTTGGTTTTTTTTTTGTTGGAGTTGTTTTTGAATGATCCTAGACACATATATGTATATATGTCCGAAATGATTGTCTGGTGTGAGTTATTATATACATAAAAAAAAGTTTTTGTTATGGCATGTATACACGGCTCATTGGACAATCTTTGCATTTTGTTTCCGCACTTTAGCCCCTTATTATTAAATATGATTTGATTTCTGTTTGAGAACGTAGGTAATCTCATGATTACTGGCCGGTTATGATCCTAATCCATAGGAATGGGTTCGGGTCATGACAGAGTGGTATTAGAGCTCGAGTTAATAACTCACACACTTGTCCAAATGAGCAATAGATTGTTTAGAAAAGACTTAAGTTGCATTCATGTGATAAATATATACTCGAATGCATTAAGAATATGCTGAAGTGTTCTGGAATATATGACAATGTGATATATGAACTATTGCCTATCTGTATATGCTTGCTCTTTCTACCTATGGATATTGTGTACATTGTTTTTGTATGAAATGTAATGCAAGTTTCATCAGATAATGGTGGGAACAAGAGTCGACGAGATAGAGGAATCCTCTACTGCTAGACTGAATAAAATGGAAATGTTGACACAAGACATGGCAGAAACATTGAGGCAACAATAGCAATGGCAACAACCGCCACCCCCACCTCCAGTACAGCCAGTGCAAGATTTGCAAAATGATGATCGAACAATAGTTCTTACGAAGGAGTTTAAGAAGATAAAACCACCGTCATTCCACAAGGGAGTGGACCCATTGCAGGAAAAGGCTTGGGTCCTCGACATAGAAAAGCTATTTGAAGTATTTCCATGCCTTGAAGCACAAAAGGTACAGTTGGCAACATTACGCTTGAAAACGAAGCGAGGAGGTGGTGGATGTTGATCCATGAGAATAACAAAGGAATTGATTGGGTTCGATTTTGGAGATCTTCTACAACAAATACTTTCCTCAATTTGCCCGTGATAGAAAAGTGGCTGAATTTGAGATGCTTAAACATGGCAATTTTTTAAAAAAAAGTTTCAAAAAATATAGAAATAAATTTTAGGGACATTGTAACGCCCTAAAAAACATAGATGTTGAACTACTCTCTATAATTCTCATTAAACACGCAGGAGCTTAAATAATCATAAACATGAGTTCCAAAGCATGTGAACAAAAAGAAAACAATATCTAAATCAACACAAATTAATGCCTTAAGGTTATAAATTTCCAAGGCCTTACCCAGTTACAACAAAAGTGGAACATAAGTCCAATACACAAAAGCCCAAGGCTATACGAGAGAAAATAAAATAAATAAACAAATAACAAAACGAGCATTTAGCTCCAAGGTCCTCCCAAGTTGTCTCCTTGGTAGAGACATACCATCAACACTTGAAAAATTGTTTCTACATAGGATGAGCATAAAGCCCAATAAAGATAAGTTAATGACATGTATGATAGTTAACAATGCCATATGGTGAATGCATATGAATGTTATGCCCAAAAGCAAGAGTTTTATCCTTTTGAAATGATGCCATGCGAGAGTCCAAAACCACATCCCAAACACCTCTTTTGAATCAGAAACCAGGATAGTACATACAATGTCGTAAGCACTACCAAAGGCACTTTATCGACTCTTGATCGGAAGGAACGCATCCAATCGCGTGAGAAATACTCAAAATCCCTATTCTAGACATGAAAAACCCATATCTATACTCTAAAAGTGTAGATCTATACTCCAAGAGTGTAGATTTACATTTTAGAAGTATAAAGGAGATTGCCAGAGTGTAGCCGGAGCATCATTGGAGCGCCGCCAAAAATCTCTCAAACTTATAATTTAGCATTTTTTGTGACAATTTTCAAACTGTCGTTAGTAGTGTTTGATGAAAAATGCCATTAATTATCACAGAACCTATTGAACAATAAGTCCACCTATTAGGACTTACACGTAAGTTCTCTTATTTTATAACACAAAATCATAGAAACACAGTTCATCAAACTCAATTATTTGCACTACAAGTGCATGAAGCATGCAAGAGGCAACCAAACCAACCCAAAATAGAGTTATATCATGTTAAATCAAGAGTAAAAGCATGTGGGAGCATAGCCAAAATAAGCTAGAATGATGAGCCAAAGTAACAAGCATGTAAGGCTAAAAGGCAAGATTACACTACAAGTGTAAAAAGCATGCATGAGGTGACCCAACCAGGCCAAAACAGAGTTATGCCATGCTAAAATATGACCAAAAATGAGTTGAGAACAAGCCAACACATGCTAGAAAAACATGCACACTAATTAGGCCAACAAGGCATGGAACAACGAAGCAAGAATGGGAGACCACCCCCTCCTACTTTGGACTTCAAAACATGGTTTCTACCACTGAAATTCCTCTGAGTTTCAGTGGTAGAAAGGCCAAACAAAGGGTGCCTCCAAGGCTTTAAAAGAAGGCACCAACATCAAGCAAATAAGGCACACAAGAGGGTGAAACACCCCCAACACCAAAGGGACCTTAAACAACTTTTCTTAACACTTAAAATCAGATCTTTTTTTAGTTAACAACCAGGCCTAAATCAGCATGCAAAGGTGGCCAATACTTATTCAAAACAAAGCTTTAAAATGAGTATATGCTTACCCTTGAAGAACAATGGCAAGGCAGTAACTTCAGTAGCAATTTTTGGACCAAAACCAATGCTAAGACCTCAAAACAAGCTCCAATGGACTTCAGCTCCAAAATGAAGGTGTTTGAGTAGGTGTTTGTGTACAAAAGTGTGAAGAAACAACACTTTAAGGCTCAATATAGCACAAATATATATATAGAGAGAGAGGGAGAATTCTAGTGAGAGAGAGATATTTTAGCTCTCTAAAATTTTTGACCCTCTGCCAAGGGGGAAGAAGCTCCCCATATATAGATCAATGCAAGCAAAAAGCTTGCTCAATCTCTCCATACACGTGTATGGATGATGAGTTCAGTGAGCCACAGCTGGCTCAAAATATCTACAAATATCTAAAAAGGAGAAAAAGTGGCTGTCGGCCAGTTAAGGTGGCCTGTCGGCCACTTGAAGTGGCCTACAAGGGAGAAAAGTGGCCGGCAAGTGCCAAAAGTGGCCGGCAAGGCCCGCTCCCCCCCCCCCTAGGCAAGAGACAACAAGGTATGGCCCAAAAACAAACCAAAAGGAACGGATCCAAGAGACCCTAAGACAAGGAACTCAGCTGAAAGCTCCCGAAACTAGCCTACCGGCCACCACAAGTAGCCTACAAGAGAGAAAAGTATCCTATAACTACAAAAAGTGGCCTACAGGCCTCTCTCTCTCTCTCTCTCTCTCTCCAGGCAAAGGCACCAAGGTTCGGTCCAAAAACAAGGCCAAAAAGAAGAGAGTTAAAAGACCCCGAGACAAGGCACTCAGCCGAAACCTTCGGGTGCTCGAAACAAGCACAATCATGCGCAATCATCGTGTGCACAAACGATGACGTCTGAGTCTTAAGGTCGGTCAAAAATGGGGTGTCTACAGTCGCCTAGATTTTTTTTTTCCATTCGAGTGGCACTTCTTGCGCTCTAGCGGGCTTTGTGAACTCTCAGTATTTTTACAGGTCTGCAAAAAAATACTGGGAGAGTGTATTCTACGCTCAAGTAGGCTCAGTTCGAGCAGCCATTCTTGCGCTCGAGCGATGGTCTGTTGTCTGCAAAACTACTGGAAGTGTGCATTCTGCGCTTGAGCGGAGCAGTTTCTTATGTTTGATGCTCGAGCATAAACTCTTGCGCTCGAGTGGATTGTGCGTATATCAGTTTGCAACAGCACTCTTTTTCATCACTTTTTCATCACTTTCTCTCTCAAAACCCTAGATCTAGAGCTCCTCTCTCTAAAACTCACATTCTCTCTACTTTTTCACCTAGATTTAGTGGTTTCTCCACCCTACCCTCTTTGATAAAAAGATAGAGCATCTCGAGGGCTACATTCTCATCCGAATAGAGTTGGGTTTTGGCGTGTTTGAAGTGTTTCCATTTTCTCTCTCGGCTTCTAAATTTGAGGTAGGGACTTTCTACACTCTTCTATGAGTTTTAACTTGGTTATTTGTTGATGGATAAGAAATGTTGAAACTGGTTGTGATTTTGAACAAACCTAGGGTTTGGGTTAAAATCAAAAGAGGGGTTTTCAAATTGACTTATTGAAAATGGTTATGGGAGTAGATATGAGCTTGTGTTATTTTAAAATGGTTGGTTTTACAGTTTGAAGTGAGATTGGGAAAAATGGGGGTTTTGCCCTAAAATGTTTTAAATAATTGTTTTGTATAAATAATGAAATTGATATTGGGAATATGAAATTGGATGGATGTTCATATAAATGGTGGAATTAGATATGTATTATTTCGCACCTATGGAAAGTTGGACAATTTATTTGTTATAAAGATTGTATATCTGTCTAGAAATACATGTTTTGGGCTATCGGTGGAGGATAGCTAGGATTGTTGTAGAAATTGCATGTGGATTAGGCAAATTGAAACAAATCTCTTGGTCATTATCATTGAATATGATTATGAATTGTATACATTGTATATGTATGATATTTGGGTGGAGAAAGGAGATGTACTCCATGTTTGGGAGAACAAAGGGAATGGACTCTATTAAACTAAGTTGGCATGTGTGTCTAGGGTGAAAGTCCCGAAAATCGCACGTATACATGGGTGCTGATTGCCGCGGATGAAATTTTTGTAAAATGGCAAAAGAATGTATTTTGTACGTTAATTATATTGGTTGGAGGCCTATGGGGTGTATCCTCTGTTTGATTGACTAAATGAAGTGGGTATAACAAATGGATTGAGATGTAAGCTTGACATAACATGGTTTTGAAAAAAGTTGTAAAAGAGTTGTCATTTGGGCATTAAGCATGTGCATCATACTTCTATCTTTGTTAATATTCATATAGTATGTTAGATTGTTTCTACTGGGTTTTGGCTCACCTTACTTGGGAAACTATTTCGGGTGCTGGTGGCATGCCTCCTCCAAGGACGTAGCTTGGGAGGACTTGGGAGCTTAACGCTCTATTTTGTTGTTTTTTATTTAATATCTGTACAAGCCTAGGGCTTTATATGTATGGAGGTTAAGACTCTCTCTTTTGTTGTGACCAAGCATAGTCTTGAAAAGATGTAAGCCTGTAGGGCATTTATTTTGTTGATCATTAACTAGTATCACATATAGTAGATTTAGGGTAGAGCTTATGAATGTATATCGCATGTGTCACTCATGTAAACTAACTCTAATTTATGAAAGTCTATTATCTCGTTGATGTCGTATGACATTTGTCACTTATAAATGAAAGATTGTAATTATTTTGGGGGTGTGACAAATTGTATTTATTTGTGATATATTTTAGTGAGGAAATTAACTATATGAAATACTATAAATGCGCTTTAGTGTTTTTGATATATTTTAATATTAAAAAATTATATTTTATAAATATTTTTTTACTATATTATTTTAATATATATAATGACATAATACTCACAAAAAAAAAAAAAAAAAAAAAAAAAAAACAACAACAACAACACACAACATGGACAAAATAGTCTTTTTCCAAGCTAATCCCTTCACTAGTTTTGAAACCCAACCCTTGGAGGCTTTTGCTAATCCCCTCTTCCAAGGCCTATCATAGTCCTAAGAGCATCCACAATGGATGTGTTAGTGTATATGTTAGTGTCAGTTGCCAATTTTTGGAAGAGAAAAAGAGAGAAAGAGAGAGTGGGGTCGTCTGGCCGGACGTCTGGGAAGGGCTGTTCTGGGCCTGTGTGAAGGTTAAGAAGAAGAAAATGAAGCCAAAGCTCCAACCCAGACCATCCAAGAAGATTCTCTATTTTTCAAATTTTTGTCAACTGTAAACTCTTGTTTCTTCTTCTTCTTCTTCTTGAGAAATTTTATTGTAGTGTATTTTTAGTAATTTTTTTGTTGTCCATTTTCAGGATCTGGAACTCGGAGATGGTACGTGAGACCGAGGTGAAGAATGAAGCAGTGGCCATATATATATATATATATATATATTCTCAACTGAGCAGAAGAGCAGTAGGCAACATAATAAATTATTTATTTATTTTATTTATTATATATATATATATACATTCTTAACACACATCTTAATACATACCTCAACACATCCATTGCACCACCACTCACTCTCTAAAATTAATAAATTCTTAACACACATTTTTGGACCCTACTTTTATCACTTTTTGTCATATAACACACTTTAACACACTTTTTAAACTATTCTATTGTGGATGCTCTAAGGGACTATGAATCACCTTTCCTATTTTGCAAACAAACATTACTTATCGTAGGCCCCCCTTCTATCTTAGTTTAATCCCGTTCTTTATCACTCAAAACAAAATGGCCCTTAAAGTCTTAAAATTTTCCACGGCTGTAATTATTTTGTGAAAATTCTATTGATTTGTAATTTTTCTATCAGTAAAGTGTCTCATGTTATGTGATATTTTTTTTACTAATTAAAAATGATCATTTGATTTTGTTTTTCAAATATTAACATAAATATAAAGAATTCGATCTCATAACTTTTTATATGAGAATCATAAGTTCTAGTTAACTATAATAAATCAATTGGTTGTGCTATGTTTGCATGTTTTTAAAATTTATTTTTTGAATTAAAAAAAAGAAACTAGATCGACAAATATAAATACTAAAAAATTTATTTCTAAATTTTTAAAAATTATTCTCGCTACAAAACAGAGAAATCATATGAAAATAATGAGTATTTTTAAATTTTCTTCTCCAAACTAATTTTTGGAATTTTTTTTTTGTTTTTAAAACATAGTCTCAATAAATAATTTCCTTTAAAAATAAAATAATATTTTTATTTTTATTTTTTGTAAACGGTTGGACTTCTCTCAAATTCATACTTGAGGGCCCGTGGGGTCTAGCATGGTTTCCGTTTCAATTATTCAATTGTTCATTTTTTACGGCTCTCGATGCATAACATTCATACAAAAATTAGTCTGATTCACTAATTGTAACATTTTTATTTTATTGTGTTTGTCTTCAGAAAAATAGATTGTCTATTTTAAAAAATATATTTGTCGTCCATTTTTTTAGAGACAGACGTGATGAAATGAAAAATATTATGATAATTAGATTGATTTAATTGTTTCACTAATGTCATATATCGAGGGTCCTATAAAATGAATAGTTCAAATTATCAAAACGGGAACTATGATAAGTCCCATGGGCTCCTCAAGTTCTTTCAAATTTTAATGACACCCAACATGTCATGACCCAAACCTGACTTTATAAGTTTAGCAACGTAACCGGCCAGTAATCCTGGGATTGCCAAAGGACTTTTAACAGAATAACAAAATATAAGGGGCTACGGAAGTAATTATACAAAATACAAGGTCCATAGAGCTGTGTAGACATACATGAGATACAAAAGAAATTTTAAGCTTATATAATGTTAGACTTCCATAAGACTTGTATCATTATACATATAATGTCATGAGAGACTTAGCCCAGCCTATAGATAAGCAAAACAAACAACAAAACATTTTCAACAGTTCTCAAAACTTGACTTCTCAAAAAGGAACCTCCCCGGAAAGCACAGTGGTTAGCTGATCCAAAAACACTCCAGGCAGTAACTTAGGCATGGTCACGTGTCTACTCACCTACATACATAATATAAACAATGTGCAGAAGCCCAGTGAATAATAACAGAGTAAAGGGTTTAAATGAATGGTGTCCATAACAGATTCAAAAATCAGAATCCATATTAGAAATAGATTTATGTTCACATTCTTGTTCAAACTACATACAGAAATCAGAGTTTATGCTTCATCATACATGGTACATCCATTAGTGTTATCATGCTTGTCAGTTCCATAAGGAACCTCCAGTATCGGGAACTTGTAATATATTTAAGCTACAGTATTATTACCCCTGGGCAAGGGTTATGAGACCACGATATTGTTATCCTCGGGCAATAGCCATGAGACCACAGTATTGTTACCCCCGGGTAAGGGCCTTGTGCTTAGAGACCACAGTATTATTACTCCCAGGCATGGGCCTTGTGCTAAGGATGCCACGAATACTTGTCAGAAAATGGGATAATCATTCATCGTATAGAACATAACATTTCATAAACATATCTTATTTCTTCATACGGAAAATAATTAAAGTTGAACATTGCTTAACTAAATTATTACTCACTGATGGCTCCAGATGCGAACAGACAGAGCTGACACAATCAAACAGCTTATGGTGCGTGACCTGCACAAACATAACAGATATGCATCTTGAAACACATACCCGGATATCAAATAAGTTCTTTCATTTCATTTTTAGTGTGTTTCTAAGTCTCATCCTCATTATTAGGTCTTAATTATGACCTAGGAATGTCTAGGATGCAATGAGGGTGCCGAAATGCACTTTGGAACTCTTAACAAAACTTGTTGAAAATAGGGGCCCCGCTCGAGCGCAATTTCCCTTGCTTGAGTGGACATGCAAACATATGAGGGGCCGCTCGAGCGTAACTTCCTTCGCTTGAGCAGTCTATAAACTCTGAAAAGTATTGGTTATGTGAATTCTCCACTCGATGGCCGCTTGACGGTCTCTCGAGCATGAGACTGGGGTCCTCTCTCGAGCGTAACTCTTGGCGCTCGAGCGATTTGCAAAATGTGAAAACTTCTAGGAGCTTGCATTTCACGCTCGAGCCAACTTTTAGTCGCTTGAGCAGAAGTGCAAGATCACAGAGTGGTCGCTCGAGCGTAACTTCTGTCGCTCGAGTGGAAGAGCAGAATTTGGAATTGTCAGATTGCACTCCCAAGCTCAAAACTTGAATCAAACACTTAAAACTCATCATTTTGGGCCAAAAACTTGAGGAAACTTGTATAAACTTGGAAAACATCTTGAATTCAAAACCATTTCGTAAAATCAAGGCATGGTAATATTGATAGTCGTGGAAGTGATAGTATGAGTCGTAATAGTGGTGGCGGTAGTGATAGCAATGGTGACATTAGTGATGATGATAGCAATGATAGTATGATGGTGGCAGTAGGTTGTTGTGGCCTTAGTGGTGGTGGTTAGGTGGTGTTGTGGTCGCAATGGTGGTAGTGGTGGTCAACGGTAATAGAATAGTGGTTTTTGCGATGGTGATGGTGGTGGTGTGATGTTTATGAAGGTATTAATAGTAATGGAAAAGTAGTGGTTGTGGCGATAGAGATAGTGGTAGTAATGAGAGCAATGGTAGTAAGGTAATGGTTCTAACAAGGGTGATACTGGTGATTTTATGGCTGTGGATGTGGTGGTAGTAGTTGTGGTGGTAGTGGTGATATCGGTAGTATGGTGGTGTGGTGGTGACGGTGGTGGTGGTTGTGATGGCAACAAGATAGTGATAACAGTGGCAGTGGCAGTGGCAGTAGGGTTGTGGAATGAATAATAGGAGAATGGAATGATGGTAGTAGTTAAATAATAATATTTTTTTTAAGTACCAACAAAAAATAATAAAAAAAAATTATGATAATTTCATGATGGAATAGAATGAAATGGCCATTCTTTAGGTTAGAAGAAGGAATAAGTATTCTCACATTTTGTTAGAATAGTCATTTCAATAGAATGACTATTCCTACTTAAATAAGGCGTACTAAAAAAAAATTGAAATGTAAAGCTATAATGAACATTTCATTTCAGCCCATTCCATCATACCAAATGTGCAAAATTTTACAATTTGCAAAAACTTATATCAAATTTGGCACAAGATATAATAATATCAAATTTTAGCAAATTCAATAAGTACATTGTAGCCCTTTCTTTTACTCAAGTTATTATATTATAACTTAAGAAATGTTTCCCTCCAATTCACATCGAGTGTTATTACGACAAGTAAAGTCCCCTACGAATGTCGATTTAACAATCTAAATCATTTATTTTGTAAGATATTATGTGTAAATTATCCACACACAAAAATAAATAAGTAAGAATAACCCGACACTCATAATCATATAATCTTATTATATTTTGTTATTAAAAAAATAAATAATCTAATTTCAAAATTATACTCGTCCTCTATTTTATTATTATTATATAAAACAAACATAAAGTAATTATGTAATTATGAATATCATTTCAATCTAGTTTTTCTTTCTCATGAATGGTCTATACATAAAATAAGAAAATAAATAGTTCAAATCATTAGTGTGAGACCCATGATAGACCTCATAACCCTGACCATATTCTCCGGTCAATTGGATTTGAGAGAATCCTCTCTTTTATAACTACTGTGCTCAATGGATGAATATGTCGTTAAATTTGCAAAATACATACATATATATATATATATATATTTTATTTGAATATGAATATGAATTTAATGAGTTTCAAGAGGCATGTTAATTACATGAGGGTATTTTGGGTGATTTAAGATCAAAATTCCCGAGGAGGCAAATTTGTTGTGCCTTTTACATTGAAAATACTATTATGGAACAAATAAAAGAAAATAGGTCACCTGTACATAAGCAGCAAAAATGCATGCTTTTTTTAATTTTGAAATTAGGAAACACACAAGCACAAAAATTTAGTCCCCAACACCCACTGCTACCCTACAATATAGATTAAAAAAGGTAAATGAAAGGAATAAAAAAGCCCAATGCACGAGACTTTGGCTAAAGTGGAGTATGAGGATAGCACAATGTATGGAGTCTTACCCCTATTATCCTTATTTCCAAAGAGATTGTTTCCATGAACAGGAGAGAGAGCAATATAAACCAAGGATCTGAGAGCCTTCCATGCACAAATTCTTTCAAAGAAAGAATTCTATAACCAAATAAAACTATAACTTCAAGATTCTAGAGCAATGAACGCAGTTAGAATAGTTATGATATAAATCAGGTTGGTAAGCTAGTACCAACTCTGTGTTGCAGGGATTTAAAGAAACACTGATTATGCAACTTTGAATCTCTTTCTGATATGGAAATTTATAACAAACTCATGCCTTCAACTTCAGGTCATTTCTTGATTTTATGATATTGAGAGATGTGGACTTGTAATGCAAGTTGAATTCAAATATACAATAATGACATCTAATATATGGAAATGAACAAGAGCCTTCAATTTCAATAACAAACCCCAGTGCAAACAAGCAAACAAAAGCCAAGGTAAGTTAACTAGAGTAGAATATGATATATGCACATGAAAACTCACCCTATAATATGATATATTCTCTTTGGAATCTAATACTAAATAGGATAACTTTACCTCTTGCTAGCCACATAGAGTAGAAATATTCCAAGTAATATGAAAGTAACTTGCCAATATCTTAAATGATATGAATAATAGGCATGGAAGCTCAATAAAATTTTGAAGCCAGGAGGTTGCAAGGCCTGAGACAGAGTAATGACAAGCAGAGAGGAATAAAACTTGAAAGATACGAAAACAATTCTTAAAAACAAAACAAAAAAGTTCTTATGCTGGTTGTCCCAATGTACTTCACAACAGAGCACCATTCAACGGATAAAAATTAGGACCTAATGAAATCACAAACTATATTCAGAACTCAACTGTTCAACAGCACCAGAAGATGCAACACAGAGTTTAGAGGCGTGGCCAATTAAGGTTAGACATTTCCCATGGTCAAAAGTTGGATTTAAAAGTAAACACGGATGGCGCTTCAATTGGTAATCCAAGACTAGCTGGTGTAGGGGCTTTGATTAGAAATAGTGCCGGTTTTTGGGTGGTGGGATTCATTCGGAAAATTGTGTGGGCTCATGCTTTAACGGTGGGTTATGTGCAGTATGGCAAGGTCTACTATTGGCTAGGCAAAGAGGAAGTAGGGAGATCATCTTGGAGATGGATTGCCAAGATGCAGTGAGTTTGTTGCAAGGTCCAAATTCTTTACATCCTAATTTCAATTTGGTGCTACAGATGAGGGAATTTATGACGGAATGGGACTGCAAAATCCAGCATATTTTCCTAGAGAAGCAAAAGAGTGTGCAAATCAGTTAGTACATGAGGCACTATAAGGAGGTACTCACCTACAGACCTTGCTAAGGCTGTCTCAAAGGATGCAACAAATTCTAGCTTGTGAGACTCTAGATTGGAGATATTTCTGCTAGTTTTTCTTCTTCTTCTTCTTCTTCTTCTTCTTTTTTTCCACACACACACACACAAAATAAAAAAAAGATTTTCCTAGGCTAAAGACCGAACATTTTCCAAAAAAGGCCAAGAAGTCAAACACTGAAGCCATTGGAATCCCGTATATGATTCAGTAATCTAAACTGATAAAAAAATTAACTAAATTGTTACATCTAGCAACTAATTGGGATGTATTAGAGGGGACTAACAAGACAATTTTCAAATAATAATAATATGACACGAATTTGCGAGAACGTGGCGACAAATACAAAATAGGAGAAATTTCACCTTACCACCATGTGGTTTGGCCCATGTGTGCATAAGCTCCCTCACATTAAAAAATAATCAAGTAAATCCCCATGGCTTTTGGACTAAAAAGTACCACTAGTAATTCCCCATGGTTTCATCTATTCAATGAATGATTCTTTTCCCACCACCATCCACAATGGTTTTTAATACCTTTCGTTATAAATCCCATACTAGGGACAAAACGGCTTTGAGTAATGAAAACCAATAACAGATTTTTGTCACCGAAAAGCATAATAATCAATCAATATCACAAAACAAAATACAACAAGGCATTTGATAGAATCAATCACAGTTTCTGAAATGGTGCAGTCCAAGAAAAAATATTAACCACAGCTTCTTCAATTGTATGAACAAATAATGCCTTATCTTTTATAAGAGTTTCAGCTTCATGGTTCCCTCATTCTAACTCAGTTTTGCACCAAATGGACGCACTTCTTGTCCAAAATCTCAAAAATTGGATTGCTAACTAGGATGGCTCGGAAAAGATGAATTTACGGGGCTTTGAAATAAATACACTATTCACGTTGAACCACACCCCGCTGCGTTTTCCATTCCTTCATGTCGCGGCATGATGTTGGAATCAGATAACTCATGTTTTTAGCTTTGGTGGACAAGAGAAATGTCCCACTTTCGAAGACTTCCAAGCTTTGATGGAATCTCAGCGCGATGAAGAAATCTTGCCCCAATTCCGTTTCGGCCACGTCCAAGCTGTAGGACGGATGTGCGGGCTCACTTTGCATGACGCTCGGCCATTGTAGACGTCCCCGAACGTCCTGGGAGGGAAATCCCGTTTGTTCATTTGGGGCTCACTACAGTTCAGGACTCAAAGTCACGGTCTTGTATCTAATCTTGCAGAGTACAATGCAAGACCGATGAATCGTCAAAGAGTTCAAATCCGGCAAATCGTTTTTGAAAACAGATTTTTTTGAAAGAAGTGCCAAACATGGACTGTTTTGCCAGATACAGAGTCGCCACCTAAATATTTTACTTTGGGGGAAATTTAGGAAACCCTGACTCGTGCCTAAGGCCACGTGTCCGTCATCACCAAAGTTGCCTCGGCTCGTGAACTTGGGTACGATTGGGGAAGGTCACTTCGTGAGCACCCCCGCTCGCCCGATCAAAGATCAGCCTCTACTAACCATGATATCTAGTTTTGAAAACATTATGCGTTCTTATTCCGGTTATTAGCCTAGATTTACTATGTGATGCGCACAGCATACAAGTATAGACTGGATCGCCCGAATTGGAACAAAACATCTCATGTTTGTTTCGAAAAATGGTTTGCTACTCGCAAGTAGGCTAAAATGTAGATTTGCCACCCTCAGGTGGGCTTAGAAAAACAAGATGATTTGCCACTCTCAAGTGGGCTTAAAACTCACAATTGATGAATTGTTCCAATCCAAATAACTCAACCTTCACCCACAGGCATTCAGGCAGTTATATCACATAAGCAGGTAGCCTCATAGTAAGCATGCTATCATGGCAGTCACTCACAAGCATGCAAGGATGCTAAAACATAAATACTTACTGAGTACTCCAAGCCAAAACAAAAACTATGTTAGAGATCCATGCATGATCCTAACTATACAGAAATGCCTAATGCAATACATGCAAGAAATGCAACTACAATAGGCTCGGCTATTCTAAACATGGCATATGATGATGCTACAGCTGACATGTATTCAACTTTATATTTGAAATACAATGCAGTTAGTATGATACGCCGAGCCCGGTGCATGCAGGACAGATGAATGAATGCAAACATGTGAAGCATAAGTATGCTAATTGAAACATGCCCTAAACTAACCATCAAAAGCAGGTAAGTAAAAGGGATAAAGAAGTGGGGTTGGAAGACATGCATCACACGCACGCACACTTATTGCAATTGTGCCCTTGCTTGGAAAGTCCGAATAAATAATACAAACCACCTAATTAACTAACTCACGAGCTAATTAAATATTACAAAATCTTATGAATAACTAGTTACAACTAATTATGACACAACTTAATTAATTAACAAATTAATTACTACAAATAACAAATGCTAACTAACTAGTAAGCAGTAAAAGAAAATTGCTCCAGCTCTGTTTGAAGAAGAGGAGGGTATGCATGCTCGCTTTGGTTCCCCACCTCGAAACGCCTTCTGGTTGCTCTTTAGAGGCTCTGTTTGTAGGGTGTCTTCCAGTGCTTGTTGCTGAGACTTACCAAAACATTGCTGGAGAGTTCACCAGTGGCCTGCCGGCCATGAAAGGAGAGCTGCTGGCCAACAACAGGACACTGCCAGCCAAAGATGTGACACTGCCGGCCATCAGTGGTGCACTGCCAGCCACTGGTGTGCTGTGACACCAAATTGCAACGAAGCACAAAATAGAGAAAATGGAGGGTCTCCCAAGAATATGTACGCGCTATGCCACCCCATATCACCTCAAAACATCAAGGGAGAGACATAGTAGAATCCACGACCATCAATCACGCATCCTGATGCATGATGGCCAAAGATCCAACTTGTGCAAATCAATATGGAAATGAATGCACAAATAAAGCAAGTAAAGCCTAGAGCTCTATCATGAATCATCAAGAGCTTCGGCGACCGAGAATTGAGACACGTTCCATCACTCAGAGTATGAAACGTCCCTCGTTCCTCGTGCTCGGATTAACACTTAGTCCAAGCAATGCAACACATAAGCATGACAAACATGCAGTATGACTTAACTGTGAAAACATGCAACTAACTCAAGCATGCAACAAGCATATAAGCATGATGTGAGGTGACAACCTATGACAAAATGCAATATGAACATGTGAACATGCAAGGCATGTGAAGCTAAACAAGTATGCAACAACATACGAAATGAAACAAGCATGCGACAGCATGGTAAGATGGGCTTACACTAAAGATGGAAAGCTCTCAAATAGGTCCAAATCAGTAGCCAAAAGTGATGAATTGATGGCATGAAAGCATGAAATGGAAAGACGAACATGCATGCCAAATGGCTCAAGTATTAAGGCATAAAGAGGATAACTCTTAAGCACACTTAAGGAGCAACAAACATGGATGTATAACAATGAGGTAAGCTCTGAAATACATGTAAAGTGATGCCAAATCAACTCAACAATGCAAGCATAGCATGTTATGATGCTCAAAGCTCAAAGTAAGCAAGGGGACTTAAGCCATAGCCATACAAGGCAAGCCCCAAAGAGCCAAGGGGACCTAAAACAGTCCTAGATCAGGTCCAAACAAGACCAAAGCTAAGCTCAAAGCTAGCCAACATAGGCTAGAGCACAAAACCAAAAATAAAAAATAAAAAAATGGAGCATGCAAGGCTTTAAAGAGGCAATGCACTACACCTATTGGAACCAATCATGGCAAGACTTGGACAACATAAAACAGAGTTACATCATGGTATAATGAGACCCAAAATGCACTGAAATGATGAGCCAAAGGCTTAGGCTAAGTGGCATGCATAAAAGCTCATTCTTGAGGCATAAAGCACAAACTCTATAAAGCATTCAAAGCATGTCAAATGCAAGTGAACAACAACATTTCATGGGCTGAAATAGCATGTAGAATGAGGGCAAGGCATGCAAACATCACATGTGTGGCATGGTAGGAGCCTCAAAACCCAAGACTAGCCTAAGCATTTACACTATAGCTATACAAAGCATGAGTGATTGGCCATGAAAGCCCAAAATAGTCCTAGAATAGCTCAAAATAAGCATAAAATCATGTTAGAGCAAAGCCAAAATATGCTAGTATGATGAGTCAAAACATCATGCACAAAGGGCTAGTAAACAAGATTTGTTCTACACCTATATGGAGCACTCAAAGGATGATCAAACCAACTATGGATAGGGTCATGACATGCCAAATGATGATGAAATACATGCTAAAATGTAAACCAAACAAGCTAACATGACATGGCAAGGCATGGAGCATATGAAGCTAGTTTAGGGGGGTTTACACTACAAGTGTATCATGCAAGCAAGGAGTGACAAAACCAACCCGAAAAAGATTCATGGCATGGTAAAACATCACCAAAAACCCACTGAAATGGACTCAACACAAGCTAAGCACACATGCTACTTTGATGAGCTATGAATAGAGTTACATTACACATACAAGATGCAAGCAAAATATAACCAAACCAGCCATGGACAGGGCCAAGGCAGGTCCTAGAAGTCAAAAAAATAGGCCTAAAACAAGCCTCAAAAATGCATAGACGGATGGTCCTTTGGAAGGCCAAAAAATGCAAGCAAAGAGGAACCAAAAGAGAGGGGGCCACCCCCTCTGATTAAAGACCTCGAAACCACACCTTTACCACTGAAAATCCACTGGATTTCAGTGGTAGAAAGACCAAACCAAGGCTAGCTTGGAGGCCTTAAGGCATGGCTTAAAACAAAGCCAAACAAAGCATGCAAGAGGGCTACACACCCCTAACAGCAAAATGACCTTAAACAAACTTAAAAAGGACTTAAATACAAGACTTTTTTCAGTTATAAGAAAAGCCTAAATCAATATGCAAAGAGGGCTAAAGCAAGGTGCAAGAAAATGCAAAAATGGGGAAAATACTTACCCTTGAAGACCCTCTTCGAAACCAGCAACTTCAGGGGGTGGAAACCAGTTTTCAAAGCTCAATGGTGGTGGTGTATCTCTATGAGTTGTAGTGTAAAAGTACAAGAAAATCCAATTTATAAGCACAAAATACTAACAATATAGAGAGAATGTGAGGTTTTTCTCTTCAAAATGGATGAACCTCTAGCAAAAAGGGAGGCCTCTTGCTTATATAGAGGAATGCAAAGCCAAAGCTTCTTCAAGAAGCTTTGCAAGGGCTTTATCCCTCCATACACGTGTATGGAGGGGAGCAAACAAAAATCCAGCTGGCTCAAAAGATCTGGAGGAAAATCAGCTGAGACAGGAGGGGTGCCGGCCATCATCAATGGCCGGCAGTGGCTCACTGATGGCCGGCAAGGCATTACCAATGGCCGGCAGTGAACTAAAAGGTCCACTAAGAGAGGACCTAGCCAAGGTCCAAGAAAGGGGCAGAAAGGATACAAGGTCCGGGAAGCTCGAACCGGTGACATTCTGCCGCGACAGTCGAGTACTCAGCGAGCAATCGAACTAGTTGTTGGGTGTACCTACAAGCACAACCAAGTCTTGAGGACGGTCAAAAATGGGGTGTCTACAGTCATTGATTCGCGACAGAGAGCTGGACATTCCAAGCTTGATTCGTCGGTTTTTTGATGTCGGTGACCACGGCGATCATGACTGGCAGGGTTTTCGGCGACATGTGTTTTGTTTGTGCATGTGAAAATTATCTAATCTTGATTACATCTGATAGAATCAATATAACACACCATAATGCAGTTTTGAAACTTTCTTCTTCAGAGGTAGAAGAGAAAGTTGGAGAAAAGAAAGAGAAATAAGAAAACAAATCAAAGGGAATTCATATTCATCCTGTTCGACTTGAGAATTGAACATTTAAGTGACTAAGAAAACCTTAAACGTGGTGCTTAAGTTAAACTAATATTGTTATGCAACAATTAACATCCAAAATATTTTCTTTTCCTTGACATGTGTCACCCCTCCATCTCCATACTAAAGGAAAGAAAAGAAAAACGCGGACAGGGTTTGGAAAGCTCAAACCTGTCCGGGAGGATGTTCTCGTTTGTACGCATGCAACTCTTCATTTCTCGCAGTACTTTAAATTAATGCTTTAATAGTAGTTTGTTGTACTTAATTAGTTAGCTTAATTTGAATTTGTGATAATTAGTTAATTTAGCTTGTTCATTTATTTGGTGTTGTAATATTTAGTTTACACAGGACATTCATTCGGACCATTTTGTATGAGGGCACTCTTGTAATATTGTATATGCCTTCCAACCCCCTTTCTTTCTCCCTTTTATTTACTTGCTTATGATGGTTACATGTAGTATCATATTTTCTTTCCATATCATTACTATGGGTAAATATGCATTTTTGCATGCATCGAGTTTGGTTCATCATTCTAAAATTATAGTCATTTCTTACTTACTTGAATACGTGCGCTATCACATACTTTGAGTTGAGCCATATGTCATGTTAATAAACCAAAACTAGTAGTTGCATCTTGTATGTGTTGCATTAGTCACTTGCATATTAGGGCATACATTTTTCTAACTATTATCTTCTATTTTGGCTTGCCTCGGTTGAGCACTAGGTGACCATTTCTTGCTTTAGCATATTACATGTATGTTTGTGTTGTCATATCAAGCATATTATCATGAGGCTAAGTGCTTATTTGATATACCTCTTTGATTTTCGGTGGATGAAGGCTAATTTGCTTAAATTGGGATGATTTGATTAAATGTAAATATGAGCTTGCATTTTCAAGTATCACATATCCAAAATTCTTTTCAAACACACATAAAATCAAAGCATTCCAAAGTAGGAGAAATAGTCTATACTTGTGTGCCTCACATTGTAAGTTAATAAATCGAAATAAGAGCATATAATGTTGATAAAAATCACATCACGATTAGTGGAGGCCGATGTTTCATCGGGTAAGTGGGGTGCTCAATTCATGACCTTCCCTTCTCATACCTAAGTTCCAGAGCCAAGACACTTCGGTTATGATGGACAAGTGGCCTTTGGTATGAGTTATGGGTTTCTTAAATTTCTCAAAAATATTTAGGTGGCGACTCTAAAATCTAGCAATGCAATCCATTTTTGACATTTCTGATTGTAAATCGATTTTCCAAAAATTTGCTAGATTTGGACTCTCATTTGTGTTTTTCTATTTCACATTGCACTTGTGAAACCAGATTCAAAACCACGGGAGTCCGAACTGTAGGGCTATCGTATCTGAGGAGACTAAACCCCTTCTAGGAGCAAAAAAAAGCCAGCTACAATAATATTCTGGGAGTTTGATTTCTTCGCTCGAGCCTAATTTTGTTCGTTCAAGTGGTCTATTTGTATAAAGTTACAGGAAAAAGATCTTCTTCTCACTTTTCTAATTCCCCTCTCCTTATAAAGTTTCTAAACCCAGTTTTCTCTCATCTATCTCTAATTTCTTGCATAAAACTTCCCATCTACTTCAATTTGTGAATCTCACCACCGTAGTGCTTTGGGGTAAAAGGAAGAGCTCAGGGAGAGGGTTGTTTTAATCTGAAAGGTTTTTGTTTCCCTCTTCATCAAATTTGCGTATTTATTCATCTCTTTCTTTTGGTTTGAGGTAGAGATTTCTTTAATGTGTTTGCATAGTATTTAGCTTTGTTTTGTGCTCTTTGAATAGATTAGTAGCTTGAGGGATTTGGGTTTCATTTGTCTTTGATTTTGGGTTTGAATTGATTTATAAAATGGGGATTTTGGGACGGCTTTAATTGAAACATTGTTTGAATGATTTTGTGGAAGGAAAGTATTGGAAATTATGGAATTGGTCTTTAATGAGGCTTTCTGAAATGAATAGATGTTGTTTTGAAAACTTTGGAAATCTTTGGGGATTGCTGGTTTTGAATAAGGATGGGAACTGATAGGATTGTGAAACAATGTTTTGGTCCTTGTTGAGTTGGAAAGAAAAGATTGAATATATGATTGTTACTCTAATATTCAAAATTTGGAATTTAAATCTGTTTCATAGAAATTTATCTTTTGAATAGAGATATCTGTTTCGGCTATCGGTGGAGGATAGCATTGCTTGTTCTAGAAATTGCATGAGAACTAGGTTAACCGGAACCCGTTCATTCATACATTTCAAATTGACTTTGTAAATATGCATTCAAAAGCGTTGTTTTAAGAAAAATGGGTGAATACCTTGGTGAATCTGGCTAGAGGTATGGTTGTGGTTATTTATGTTGGCCTTTGTGTCCTTGGTGAAAGTCTAGAAACCCGCACAGTTAGGTTCCAATCCTTCTGGTTAGTACTGGTAAAATGGCTTTTGGTAGTGCTTTTATAGTCTACTTGCAAACATGTACCTAGAGATTCCCAGTGTGTGTATTTATTGCTTTGTTTTCTGTTTTGGGAAGCAATGGTTTATTAATTGTGACATAAACATGACATTGCATTGTTTGAAAGAGAAAAACGCATGTTTTGGTAATGACATTCATATGCCTTCGACATATGGCTTTGTTAAGCATCATATGGATCATTAAACTCATCTCTACTAGGCTTTAGCTTACCCTATATAGAAACCAACTTTCAGGTGCTGATGGATTGCCTTAGCCAAGGGGTTAGCTTGGGAGGATTATGGAGCAGAAGGCTCGTTTTGTTTTGTTTTGTAAATATATTTTGCCCAAGCCTAGGGCTTTTCCTGTAATGGGCTCTGACCCACTTTTGTTATAACCAAGCATTATCTTGGAAACTTGTAGTCTTTAAGGTATTAACTTGTATTTATTTACTATTGTTTTATATATAGTCACACGCCATAGATTTAGATATCTAAGATTGTTGAATTTATTAACGCATGTGATGCCTTTGTAATATTTAAAGAAAGATCAATGAATGAAGGATAGTCTCGGAAATGTTTATGTTATTAGATGAGTGAGATTGGTAAGCTTCTGCATGTATGTTTGAGAGTTATGTTGCATATATATTATTGTTATTTTTTGGGTGTCACAACTTAGTATCAGAGCATACTGGGTTTGAATACTTTGGGCTCATGGGACGTGGCTATTACCACAAGGGTTCGTCTTGCTAAGTAGAAATAGAAGTATACCTGGTAAGCTATTTGATAACATGTTTATGTGATTAAGTGAGTATGGGATTTAGTTTTGAAGATGTTGATTGTGTCTACGAATTCCAAAAGTCCCGTTAGAAGAGCACTCGATCACTGCTAATTCTAACAGGAACTCTGGCAAAGTCATGGAATAATTATGATATGGGATTATGGGCATCTTGTTAAGTCAGCGGCTCATTTGGAAGTGGTGAGATAGATGGAGGAGGAATGTATATGTGGCTCTAGACAGAGGAGGCAGGAGTTGTAAGATGATGCGAGGAACAATAAGAGCTAGAGGGGTTCTACCTCGCAGTAGTCCCAGGCTCAGTAGTCTAGATCCACCTTTCCTGCGCTGAGTTCTGGTTTGGAAGAGGCAATTAGGGTAGATTCACATGCTTCAACTGCGGTCAGTTAGCCCACAAGTCTCCATCTTGCTCGTAGAGAGAAGAAGGGCACTAGTCAGCGCCATCTTTGACTCTTTTTCAGAGTTAGGGCCAAAGGAGAGGGAAAGCGCCTACCTGTTTTCAATGTGGGCAATCCAAGCACTTGAGGAGGTTTTTTTTTTTTTTTTTCTTCTCAATTTGGTGGCACATTTGGTACATTTAGTTTGAGGCAGACTCAGGGCCATCAACCAGCTTAGTCAGTTTAGGCCTCGAGGGCCAATCAGGGAGCCACTTTGGCTCAGTTCGTGCATAAAGCCTATGCTCCGAGGGATAAGCAGGTAAACTAGAGGCCTTCAGAGCATGTTTATGCTATTACCACGCCAGATCAGTTATCGGTACCTCTTGTTGTGAGAGGTACCTTTTTGTTGATAAATTCTCTAGCTAATGTGTTAATAGATACGGGTGTATCTTATTCTTTCGTATTGTCTTCTTTTGCATCTGCCTTAGGATTGGAGTTTGATCAATTGGAGTCTCCTCTATTTGTTGAGACACCTGTTGGGTGTAGGGTGACATTGGGTTGAGTATACCGTTCTCGTGAGATTGAGGTCACAGATTGTCGACTCTCTTTTGGTTTCATTGTTCTTGATATGCATGTTTTTGATGTAATTTTTGATAAAGATTGGTTGACGTACTTTCAGGCTTCGATAAATTATCACCATGGGGGGGTATCCGTGTGTACACCATCCATAGATTGTTTTTATTTCTTGTGTGATCGAGGTGATAGTTTTATTACTCCTTTGTATGACCTTAAGGGTCAATGAGAGTTGAGTTTCATTTTTTCCATCAAGGTAGCCGATGAGGGAGTGTTGTTTGGGGTGACTTACTGAGAGTAGTTCGAGAGTATCCAAACGTCTTTCCAAAGGATCTTACACATTTACCACCACACAGAGTAATTGAGCTCTCTATTAACTTGGCACCAAGCACGGCTTCGATTTCCAAGGCATTGTATAGTTTTGCGCTAGGTGAGTTGTGTGAGTTGAAGGTGCAGCATCAGGATTTATTAGAAAAGGACTTTATACGCCTTGGTACCTCACCTTAGGGAGCATCGACTATATTTGAAAACAAGAAAGATGGCATTTTGTGGATGTGCATTGATTGCCGTAAATTGAACCGAGTAACTGCTATAAATTTTGGAAGAAAACAGGTTTTTCTGGGACAATGAGTTACATTAACTTCCAGCACAGGTGATCTGTGTTTGAAAAATAATAAGCGGCCTCAAACGGTGTCAAAAAGAGGTATGGTCAGAAAGGTTTGCTAGATATTTGAGTTTAGAACATATTTCCAGAAGAGTTTGAAGATTGAAAACCATTGGAAGATGGTCAAATAAATTTTATAAGAAAACTGGACAAATTTTGTCACATTTTGGAACGACTAACGTTTCTCTCTCAATGCTTAACAAAAAATTATGAAACCAGCGACATTTGAAAGGTAGCTTAAAAATCTAACTTTTCCAATTTGAATCACTTAAAATTTCATTCTATAGATTAAACAGTGACCTGGTAAAGTCAGCATTGATGCTGCCTCCGAACAGCAATGAAGTTAAAAATATGTTTAGGCCATGAAACGTTGTCAAATAATTTTTTTATTTTTTAACATTCTAGCATGATGAAAACATGTTAACCTAACTCCAGTAGCTTTAGATTTTATGAAAGTGTTCTCATGAGTTTGTTTGGACTTATTCAAAATGGATTTAAATCTGTTTTACTGGAAGTTCATTTTTTTTTGTGAAAAACACACTTTGCTTTCATCATGAATGACATGCATGACTATAAAAATTGTTGCTTGCTATTATTCCCATGTGAAACTCTAATCCTTCATATTTACTTTCATTAGTGGTAACAGGGAATAGATGAAAATAATATTTATGAAGAGTAAACACAAATTCATAAGCATGCAAGGTTAATTCAAACAATGGAGACTATTCGAATACATAAGAAGAAAAATCACTAGCTAAACCATCTAATCCATACTTGCAAGAAGGATAGAAATCATATAATCATAAGATCATCATTTTATCAACATGCATTGTGTTCAGTGGCGGAGCCAGAAACTTAAATTAGAGGGGGCATTTATTAATTACAATAAGTTTTACAAAAGTATTTCACACAATTTTTTTTGATTTGTATCAAAAAAATAATTAGTGTGTTTGATTTCAGTTTTCTGAATTTAGTTTTTTGAAAATTGAGTTTTTTTATTTTTATCGTATTTTTTTGTTTTCAGTGAATATTTTTTGAATTTTAAGTAATTTTTTTACTTTTTTAGATGCACCTTACTTAGATGTATCTAAATAGTAAAATATTTGTAAAAAATTAATAAATACACAAAAATACAAAAAATATACTTAATTTTGTTATTTATTTATTTATTATTTTTTGGCATTTAATGTTTTTTTAAAATATTTTTTTTACAAATATTATACTTTTTAAGTGTATTTATGTTAGGTGTGTCTAAAAATTAAAAAAAAAATTGCTTAAAATATTAAAAAAATTCATTCAAAACATTAAAATACAAAAAATAAAGCAGTAAATTTTCTGAAAACTGGAATTAATGAAGACTGTCCGGGAGGATGTTCTCGTTTGTAAAGCTCAAACCTGTCCAGGAGGATGTTCAAAGTCTGTCCAATGTTAAATATAAAAAAGAAAAGAAAAGAAAACGAAAGCAAAAGAAAATGTAAAAATATTTTTCTGTTTCATAAAAAAGCGTGCAAGGTTAAATATTGAGTTGGGATTTGAGGAAAAGAACAGGTATAAAATCGGGATGGGGTTCGATAACATTTGGAAAGAGTGGGAAGCCTCCGACATTCATTGGGTCTTTTGAGATTCTAGAGTAAATCGGGGAGTTAGCTTATCGTTTGGCTTTGCTGCCCCAACCATTCCATCCCTTCTCAAGGGGCAGATTCATATCGCATACCAGCCTTGGGGGTCCTGCATTGCATATTGCGAGATCAGATTAAGAACCGTGACATCGAGTCCGAACTGTGGTAGCATAAAGCCCGAGGGCGCGTCCACAATTTCTGGTTACTCTGCTGGGGAGTTAGAGAACTTGACTTGAACTCATGATATCTTGTTTTGATTACACTTATGTGTGTCTTTGCATTGCATGTGCATTGGTGCGCCTAGGACACCGTGTTTGCCATCTACTATTCCTGAACGGTTTGCTGGAGGCTCGCTTTGAGAAGCATGCCATAATGCTGACCGGTTACAGGCTCTGCCACGATGAGAACAAAAACCCCGTTTTTACTAGGGCACCCTTTGTGACCATTCGACCTAGTGTATATCGGAAACTGCAGTGACCATTCCAAACTAGGACAAGTTGCTTACCCGATTATAGGTTGTTTGAAACCACTGCGTGCGTAGTGAAACCCTAGCTCCTGACAAAATAGGACAAAGAAACCCTACCCCTCCATAGGGGTGTTTTTGCTCTCACTTGTTTTTTATATGATTACTTATGCCTAGAAGAGGACGGCTCATGATAACTCGTGCCAGGCCGTCCAGATTGTGTATAAAAATATACACATAAGGCATGATATCAAGCACATAGAATCGTGCTGGAAAAAAAATGTTCCTCATTAGCAAAGGAGATGACATTTTACAAAAAGTTCTTCAATAACCAAAGAAAAGGAGATGACATTTTGCAAAAAGTTCCTCATTAGCAAAGGAGATGACATTTTACAAAAAGTTCTCTATCATATACCTTGTTCTCTCTTTTGTGTGGAGATTTCTGAATCGTAAGGATTAGTGTGAGGCGCATATCAATGATCTTCATGTTCAGATCATTCATCTATTTATAAGCTGGTGACTTCCAATTTTAGGCATAAGTTATGAATATAGTATTGCCATGAGCCGGACAATTCTTCAAATTTCCGGGAAGCATTCTCTCAACAAGTTATGGATGTCACGATTCAGAATTTGGGAGGCCATGATTTCATTTCGGGTAAGCTGCTTTTGACAAATGTTCAACATTTGTCATGCCCAAAAATTCAACTTTTCGCTTTAGACTGAATCGCAAAGGTAGCATGTCCCTCACTTTTGGTTATCAGCTGTCAAACTATTATGAACCTCCTACTTAGTTTATGCGATGTTAGTCCTCGGAGGCTTCCCACTCTTTCCAATGTTATCGAACCATTAGTTTAGAAAACTGACAAACGGAGTCGTTCTAAAGCGTGCTATTTAGAATCAACCTTTATTTCAATGCAGATTCTTATTTAAATTTTTATGTTTCTTATGTAATGATTGTATTGGTTAGAGAACTATTGAGTTATAGCCTCAGTTGGGTTGTCTGGATAACTAGCTATGCCTAGGTTGAAAAACAATGTTTAAGCTATTTTTACCCCATAACGCTAACTGTTCCTTTGATTGCTCGATTACAAAGATCACTGATGAATGACCCATGTGGTCCGTTCATGCTTATAAGAACATACATTGTTCTTAAATTGGCCTTTGCCCAAGATTGCACTATTCACGTTGAGCCGCACCCTACAGCGTTTTCCGTTCCTCCATGTCACGGCTAGGTGTTGGAATCCGGTAACTCATGTTTTCAGCTTTGGCGGACAAGAGATATGCCCCACTTTTGAAGACTTCCAAGCCTTGATGGAATCTCGGCGAGATGAAAAGATCGTACCCCAATTCCGTTTTGGCCACATCCAAGCCTTAGGACGGATGTGTCGGCTTACTTTGCATGACACTCGGTCTTTGATTCGCGACGGAGAATTAGACATCCCTAGCTTGATTCATCAGTTTTCTAATGCCGGTGATCGCGGCGATCATCACTGGCAGGGTTTTCGGCGACATGCGCTTTGTTTGTGCATGTTCTCTCATTTCTTGCTTGCCCCAGGCTCCGATGGGTTTAGCGTCCGTTTGATTGAGGTTGCCTAGGGCTTGAAAGAGGGCAAGAGCTGCATTGCCATGACACTAACTGAGACACTGATGGGTTTGGATGCCTTCCATCCACGGGAGATGACTAGATTCGTGGGGAGTCCACTACTGCTGCAGGTAATGTTTCCCTCCCTATTCACATGTGTATTCCTCACATCACTCGACCCTCAGGCTCTATTTTTTCTCTCAAAACCCTTTTCTCACTTTTCTCTCCACGTACACCTCTCTATTCTTTAATCTCTCATTTTTCATCCCTCCCTAGATATGGTTGATGGACAAGTTGGGAGTGGTGAACTCGTGCCCAGCATATTCAGCACGCGGCTATTTCTTCTGGTGGCGTCTATTTAATGCCCCAGATGAGGGATGGTGGTGTGAATGGATATGCAGTCTGTCCGCTGTCAACATTGCTTGGCGCTGTCCCTGGCTTGACCTGGCGGCGATGAGCTACAGCATGTCTCGCCAGCTGGGCATTCAGCTGATCGGCCTGACACATTATAGTAATCCCAGTATTCCTCTCATTGTCTATTGTATTCCGGACTCGGTTCCGTGGATGATTGTTGCTGTCTATGTTTCATTTTCGTCCTTTAACTCTTTGAATCTGAGTTTAAAAATATCTTGGGCGTGTTTTGAATAGGTTGGTTGAGCTTAGGTCTCTAATCTTGTTGCCCAGATTCTTGATGATCCGCTTGAGCGGGTCTTATTGCGCTCGAGCGGAGTTTACATCCTTTAAGCATCTGGTGCGCCTGCAAAAATACTACAAAGGTGTTTTTCACGCTCGAGTGGCGTTCCTTACACTTGAGCGGGTATCTTGCGCTCGTGCGGGTGTTCAAAGTCTGTAAAAGTACTGGTAGAGTGTATTTTACACTCGAGCGGGCCTCTTGGCGCTCGAGCGGGTAGTGTTTCGTTATTATGCCTTGGCACTCGAGCGGGTATTTTTATGCTCAAGCGGATGAAGTTTTTGTGTCTTACGCTCAAGCGTCCTATTCTCCGCTCGAGCAAACAATACGTATATCAGATCGCAGCTGGGTCATTTTGAATCACTTTTTCGGTTCTTCCTCTCTCTAAAACATTTCAAAACCCTAGTTTGAGAGCTTCTCTCTCTAGAATACCCTCTCTCTCTCTCTCTCTACATTTTGGCTAAGATCAAGTGATCTCTTCACCCCCCCTTTGTTCATTAAAAAGCTTGAGCTTTGTGTGGGCTCCATCTTGATCAGAAAAGTTGTGGGTTTGGGGCAACTTCAAGTTTCTTCATCATCTCCTTTGGGTTTCTTCTTTTGAGGTAGGGATAACTACTCATCTTTATGAGCTTTAACATAGATGTTGGGCATTTTGTATAAATGGTTTGATTTGGGAAGAATCAATATAACCCATTATCGAAGGCGAGAAACAATGTTTCTCACCATCGATGGGAGCAATTCCTACCACCGCATAACGGGAGCAATTAGTTTGTTTATGTCACATGTGTACACACTGCAAGGTTTGAACTAGAAAATGCTAGAATACGAGACCCGATACACTCCACTGGAAAACAAAGATCATTGATGAATGACCCATGTGGTCCCTTCGTTAGACCTTAATGGTCCCTCTGTATAGACCATCGTGGTCCCTTTGCTTTGCTTAGACCGTGATGGTCCCTTTGATTAACCCTTTGGCCCTCTTTGCTTTGCTCTATTGGACGTACCATGTATGATGTTTGATTAATGAATCTAAATATGACAAATGTTCGATTTGATTTCTTTATTCGATATTTTAAAATGCAAGACACGATTTGTATTGTATCCGAAATAATTTGACCTTGCACGGATAGGGCTCTGAATTCAGAGGCTTTTGGTCTTTCCCAATCGTGACATCCACGAAGGGTGCTCCGAGTCCGGAGTCTTCGGAAAAGAAACTAAAGCGTGTTTTCCTTTTTTTGAGGGACAACAGTCATCACCTGACACACACGGAATCAACTCTTAAGAATTCAGAAGATCATAACCATTCAGAACTGCATGCAGTATCACTACTTTCTCTTGTAACTGACCCTTCTGCCAAATGGATGTAACACAACCAAGCTGAAAGATGGACCGAACAAATGAACAGGACAGTTGAGTTAGAGATGGTTATGGCCGAACTTTGGCATGGAGTTGCCTACATATCCCAAAGACAGGAATCAGGCCTTACGTAGTTGGGTTTGGGTTCACTCGAGTATTAACTATCTCCTTTTTGTCCGGCTATATCATTACCGGACAGACCAACTTACCAAGAGGGGATTGGCCCAATTTCGAATGCAAATAACATCAATCTAATGATGTTAATACACGATGAAAAATCGTCTGTTTAAGGATTAATAAACAGAAAAACACGAGTAATTAAATAAACTGGGCCTATGTCCACATACAAGAGAGGAGGGGGAGTACGCGACTTATTACAATAGAGTGGCGTTTCATTAAACATGGCCTGTTAATTCATTCCCCGTGGCCTTACGATCGACTAGCCCGAGTCCATATCACAAGCTGGACGGTGAGAGTGAAAAGTTGATGGTGTTTTCTTTGATAATATGTTGATACACGACTTTGATGTAAAGAAGGTCAATAAGTACATTTTTGACCAGAATAGTGTCACGACCCCAAACCGCCCCTAGTAGTTTGGTGCCGTGATGGCTAGTAATCCGTGATTACCGAAGGCCAACTTTCAAAAGTTTAACACAATCAGAGTATAATAAACGGGGCTCACAAATGCGGAAGCGATAAATCAAAATACAAGTGGTCCATAAGAGCAGTGCATAAGTCCAATGAAATGGCATACATCTTTACAACTTGAATACAACAAAGTAAAATACGTATTACATCTTGATCAAAAGGCTTCTCAAGCCGACATATACAAAATACAGTGAATACAAGCCAAGAAGCACGATTTTCAAGATTCGCCGACATAAAAGAAATGGCATCGCCGACGTGAATACAAAACAAAGCCGACAAAATCACGGATCCAAAACAAGCTTTCAAAAACACAATCTAGGCGTCGCCGACGTCCTGCTCATCACCTACATATATATAGAGAGGGTGAGCTTGGATACTCAGTGAATGGTGCAAATAATAAAGGTTTTGCATGAATATAGCCGGAGTCTTTCAAAACAAAACATGCCAACAAAACATGCCAAAACCATACGAATATTAGCTGAGATCCTTTCGGAGCAAAACACATCAAAACTTTATCAAAACAAGGGATGAACCGTATTCATCTATCAAGTCTAACAAGTCTCAAGGGATGCTTACTGGCATCGGCAAAACACAAGTCAAGCTTTCCGAACAAACGAATCCACGCGGTAAACCGTCAATGGCAAAACAAGGACTGCACGATCCGTAATCGATTAGTCAAAGGTACTGCGAAAGTTTATAGTCCTCCAGCACAAGGGACTTGTGTTACTTAAGCCCGTAGCTCCTTTTAACACGATGGTCTTGTGTTACTTAGGCCCGTAGCCCGCTTTAACACGATAGTCTTATGTTACTTAGGCCCGTAGCCCGCTTTAACACGATAGTCTTTCCAAGAAAGGACCGTATCCTTTTATACTTAGTGCTGCGAAAGTTTAGAGTCCTCCAGCGCAAGAGACTTTTCAAGAATGACATCAAAACAAGGCTTATACTTGATACATCAAAATAGAGCTATCCATTCATGCTTAACAAATACTTTCGTCAAAACAAAGCAAAGCAAGATTTATCAAAACAGTAAAACATAGCTTTATTAAAAACACCACTCACATAGATCTCCTCGGGTGTAGGCTCAAAGCAAAGATCAAGGACCTACAATCACATGGCAATCATATTCTCAAAACAAGCTTTACATGCATGCAAATGATTCCGGCATTCTCACCAGATCCAAGTCAAAACATGCTGAGAGTTTAAACACTGCTCTCCGTCTCATGAAAACACACTGGGTACCAACCAGGTCTTTGCCGAGGTCCTACACCTCCTTGCCGAGGTGTGGTCCTGATGGCCTCATTCAAAAGCAAAGTCGGGAAAACCTGGGTTTCCCTTTGAAGAACATGAAGAACATGATGAACATGATCATGAGGAAGATGAATGCAAGATCATAACTTGTTACAAAAGAAATCTAAGATTTCATGCCATGAGTTCAAAACACGGACCTGGGTACCCATACAAGAAGGTCATGCAAGAACAAACACGAAACATGGTTCTTGTTCCAAACTTTCGGATCAAAACAAGACTTTCCTTCAAGAACACATGAATACTATCTTTCTCTTCCGAAACTAACTTCAAATCGATGCATGACATCCAAAACAGATTCGATCATGCAATGCAGCTAGATGATCAATAAGAACAACAAGAGTAGGTTAAGATTCTAACCTCAAAACTCGAACCCAACGGTTCAAACCTTGAAGATCAAGCTTGGAAGATCTATCCTCACTTAAGAACTTCTCCTCCCTTCTCTAGAGCTTCTCTCTCTCAAAAGGGAAAGATTTGAGACAAAATGATTTGTTTCTAGGTCTACTGGCTGTCTTAACAATCAGCTCGGACACGTGGTGCTGCCGGGTTGGTTCAACTCAAAAGGTGATTGATTGATAAGACAAGTCTATGACAAAGCGTATGCAGCAAGCTAAGGCAAGACACATCGGCAAGTAATGACATCGGCTAAAGTCAAAGCTTCGGCAACAGGGTAACAAAGACATCGGCTAGAGAGGACGACACTTGACTAAGCCGTGCCACACCTTGGCCTGGGTGTGCCACACCTCGGTCTAGGCCATACCTGCCCAAGGACAAGGATCACTAAGTGCAAAACATCTCGGCAAACATGCCCGAGGTGAAGATGGGGGTCGACCAAGTGGTTTCAAACAGTTCTAAGTACAAAGGTTCAGAGGTGAACTAAGCTCAAGATGACCTCGGCCACACACCAAGCAAGGAACAAAATCATGCAAGCAATACTTAAACAAAAACAAGGCAAGGCAAGACTTGCAAAACAACATAACAAGACAAGGTCATGCATGAATATATGCAAGTATGACAAGAGTAAGGTGAGGGTTGCTACAGTCTACCCCCCTTAAAGAAGTTTGGTCCCCAAACTTAAATTACCTTGCTCTATAAACAACTCCGGATAACGGATTCTCACATCCTCTTCCTTTTCCCACGTGGCTTCTGTGCCATGATGCTCCTTCCATTCGACCTTTACCATTGGTATCGATTTGTTTTTCAACTGCCTCACTTGCCTGTCAATAATCCTCGTTGGTTTCTCCTCGTAGCCCAAATCCTCATTAACCGTAATTCCAGAATGATCAATTATATGTAATGGGTCTCGGATGTAGTTCCTCAACATCGAAACATGAAACACATTGTGGACTTGGCTTAAATCTAGCGGCAAAGCAAGCCGGTAGGCAACGGGGTTAATTCTCTCAAGAATTTCAAACGGTCCAATATACCGGGGTGCTAATTTACCTTTCTTTCCAAATCTTGAAACTCCTGTCATCGGCGAGATCCTCAAAAACACATGATCCCCAACCTCGAATTCTAGCTCCCTTCTCCTCTGGTCGGCATAACTCTTCTGTCGACTCTGCGCGGTCCTAATCCTCTGTTGAATGAGCTTAATCTTTTCGGTCATTCTTTGAACTATCTCGGGGCCAATCAAAGCTGTATCTCCCACCTCGGTCCAACATATCGACGACCTGCACTCCCTTCCATACAAGGCTTCGTACGGCGCCATTCTAATCTGGCTTGGTAACTGTTGTTGTATGCGAATTCTACTAATGGCAGATGCGATTCCCAACTTCCCTTGAAATCCAATGCACACATTCTGAGCATATCCTCAAGTGTCTGAATGGTTCTTTCCGTTTGCCCATTAGTCTGGGGGTGGAAAGCTGTGCTAAACCTCAACTCAGTCCCCAAGGCTCCTTGCAGGCTCTGCCAAAATCTAGAAACGAATTTCGAATCTCGGTCTGATACAATGGACACCGGCACACCGTGAAGTCTAATAATCTCATTCATATATAGTTCGGCAAGTCGGTCGGCATTGAACATAGTTTTAACTGGCAAGAAGTGTGTTGACTTAGTTAACCTGTCAACGATAACCCAAATTGAATCCATACCTCTTTGCGTCCTTGGCAAACCCACCACAAAATCCATGGAGATGTGTTGCCATTTCCACTCAGGAATTGACAAGGGTTGTAGAAGTCCTGCTGGTTTCTGGTGTTCTGCCTTCACCTCCTGACAACACAGACACTGCAATACGAACTCAGCTATTTCTCTTTTCATATTTGGCCACCAGAAGGTCCGCTTCACATCTTGATACATCTTGGTGCCTCCTGGATGGATGGCAAATTTGGAGTTGTGGGCTTCTTGCAAGATCTTCCTTTTTAACTCTGGGATGTCGGCCACGCATAACCTTCCTTCAAACTTGAGCACTTGATTTTCGATGGTGTATCCTGATCTCGGCTTTATGACAATCTCCTCGACTATTTTCTTGAAGAATTTATCCTCCATCTGTCTTGTCTTTACCTCATGAACAATAGTCGGTTCTATTGCTATCATGGTCATACACGCCAAATTTCCATCTGACTTCCTGCTCAAAGCGTCGGCCGCGCTGTTAGCTTTACCCGGGTGATATTGAATTTGCAAATCATAGTCGTTCAACAACTCAAGCCACCTTTTCTGTCTCAAATTCAATTCCTTCTGAGTGAACAGGTACTTTAAACTCTTATGATCTGTAAAAACCTGACAAGAAGATCCATACAAATAGTGACGCCAAATCTTCAAAGTAAATACCACGGCCGCTAATTCTAAATCATGGGTAGTATAGTTCTTCTCATGGGGTTTCAACTGATGAGATGCATAAGCTATAACCTTACCCCCTTGCATTAACACACAACCCAAGTCCTTATGTGAAGCATCGTTATAGATATGAAACTCTTCGTTACCTGATGGAAGTACGAGTACTGGTGCCGTAACTAACCTCGTCTTCAGGTCTTGGAAGGCTAACTCCCGATCTTTAGTCCATTCATACAGTGTTCCCTTCTTAGTCAATTACGTCAATGGAATTGCAATCCTCGAGAAATCCTTCACAAACTTCCTATAATAACCTGCCAAACCCAGAAAACTATGAATCTCAGACACATTAGTCGGCCTCGGCCAATTTACTACGGCTTCAATTTTGCTAGGATCAACCGAGATACCCTCTTCATTAATCACATGACCCAAGAATGAGATAGTAGGAAGCCAAAACTCGAACTTGTTAAACTTAGCATACATTTTCCGGTCTCTCAAAATATGTAAGGCAAGTCTCAAATGATTTTCATGTTCAGCTTTACTCTTGGAATAGATCAATATATCATCAATGAAGACAACTACAAACTCATCTAAATATGGCTTGAAGACTCTGTTCATTAAATCCATAAATGCAGCAGGGGCATTGGTCACCCCAAAAGGCATTACTAAAAACTCGTAGTAGCCATATCTTGTCCGAAAAGCAGTCTTCTCAACATCATCGGCTTTAACTTTAAGCTGGTGGTAACCAGACCTAAGGTCAATCTTAGAAAAGACTCGTGCTCCTTGTAATTGATCAAGCAAATCATCAATCCTAGGTAGTGGGTACTTGTTCTTAATGGTGACCTTATTAAGTTCTCTATAATCGATACAAAGGCGGAGTGTGCCATCATTTTTCTTAACAAATAAAATAGGTGCTCCCCATGGTGAAGTGCTCGGCCTAATAAATCCCTTATCCAACAATTCTTGTAATTGCAGTTTCAATTCCCTAAGTTCAGCTGGGGCCATCCTGTAAGGTGTTTTGGAGATCGGCTGTGTTCCCGACATGATGTCAATAGTAAACTCTATTTCTCTATCGGCTAAGTGGCCAAGCAATTCGTTTGGGAAGACGTCAGGGAATTCATTAACAACTGGGATGTCGGCTAAATTAACGTTTCCATTCTGGTCACTCAGTATACTACACAAGTAGCCTCGACACCCCTTCTGAATTAACTTGTAAGCTTTAATGGACGAAATCAAGTAAGGTGGGAGCACTATCCCTTTACCCTAGAAAATAACCTCGGCTAGGTTTGGGGGTCTCAGTGTGACACTTTTCGAAACACAATTAATAGATGCATGATTTGCGACTAACCAATCCATTCCCAGTATAGCATCAAAATGAGTCATGGCCAGAGGCATTAAATCTACTAACAATTCAACATTCTCAATCACAACAACACATGCTCTATAAATGGACACAACAATCATAGGTCTCCCAGATGGAGTAGACACAGATAATACATAATCAAGGGGCTCTAGTTCTCTATTAATTTTCTCGGCAAACTTAGCAGATACAAACGAATGTGTAGAACCCGAATCAATCAACACATAGGCATTTTGGGAGCAAATTAGGAGTATACCTGACACCACTGTCTCAGCATTCTGAGTGTCCTCTGGTACTAGTGCAAATACTCTGCCCTGTCTCATCTGCCCTTTTCCAACATTACCCTTCTGAACGGAACCCGAGGTATTCTCACCTTTCTTGTTGTTATCAGCCTTTGTCTTAGGGCAATCTTTTACATAATGACCCATTTCGCCACATTCATAACAAGCTCCAGACGTTCGACGACAGACCCCGAAATGTTGCTTCCCACAATCCGAACACGTCGGTTTAGCATTACCTTCCTGCCTTAGGTTACCAACACTGCCCATGTTCGTCTTCTTCTTGGTGCCCAGCTGTGCTCGGCGATTGTCATAGTTCTGTCTCTTTCGCTGGTTCTCCCCCGAGCTCTGGTATCGATTCAGGTTAGCTTCGGCCAGAATGGCTTTGTCCAACACTTCGGCGTAAGTCGGCATATTGTGCAAGTTAACCCGGTCTTGAATCGGTCCGCGAAGCCCACTCTCGAACTTCCTGGCCTTCATGTATTCATCATTGGCCATGTGGGGTGCAAACCTCGCCAATTCAGTAAAAGTGCGGTCGTATTCCGCCACTGTTCGGTTGCCTTGCGTCAAAGTCTGAAATTCGGTAGCCTTGCGGTTTCGAACACTTAAGGGAAAGTGTTTGTTATAGAACAACTCAAAGAATCGGGTCCAGGTCAGATCTGGATTGCTTTCTCGAACCATCATCCACCATCTGCGAGCGTCATCATCTAAGGTGAATGCTGCCAACGTCACCTTCTAAGCGTCGGTGCTAGGAAAGATTTCAAACAACTTTTCCATTTCCAAAACCCACGCCTCAGCCTTCATTGGCTCTATACCTCCAGAGAATCTCGGTGGTTTCATTTTCTTGAACTCCCTGATCAAAGCTATCGTGCCATCCCCATATAAGGCTGGCTGCGGAGGAACTTGCGGCACTGGAGGAGGTGGAGGCAGAACTACATTTCGGCCGTTGGTCTGCTCGGCCTGAGTCGACGTAGCACTAGCGTACTGCTGTCTTGTTTGCCTCAACTCGCGGGCCAAACCTTCAACTAATCTTTCCAGTCTGTCAATTCTGTCTTCGGACTGATCCCGGCCAATTGGAGGTCTACCTCTCCTCATGATGCTATGAGCATGCAAAGTGTGACTTTAAAACAATTAAGCAAATAACCACGTAGGCAAGTAACAAATAGGTATGTCAAGACAATGCACACCTCGTTCAAATAGCAAGCACCATGATGCAATCCTAACATCTTTCTAAGGGAAATCCTATGCTCTTTAGGACTCAAAGTGTGTGAATAACGTATACTGAGGAACTTGTGCTCTGATACCATTCTGTCACGACCCCAAACCGCCCCTAGTAGTTTGGTGCCGTGATGGCCAGCAATCCGTGATTACCGAAGGCCAACTTTCAAAAGTTTAACACAATCAGAGTATAATAAACAGGGCTCACAAATGCGGAAGCGATAAATCAAAATACAAGTGGTCCATAAGAGCAGTGCATAAGTCCAATGAAATGGCATACATCTTTACAACTTGAATACAACAAAGTAAAATACATATTACATCTTGATCAAAAGGTTTCTCGAGCCGACATATACAAAATACAGTGAATACAAGCCAAGAAGCATGATTTTCAAGATTCGCCAACATAAAAGAAATGGCATCGCCGACGTGAATACAAAACAAAGCCGACAAAATCACGAATCCAAAACAAGCTTTCAAAAACACAATCTAGGCGTCGCCGACGTCCTGCTCATCACCTACATATATATAGAGAGGGTGAGCTTGGATACTCAGTGAATGTTGCAAATAACAAAGGTTTTGCATGAATATAGCCGGAGTCTTTCAAAACAAAACATGCCAAAACCATACGAATATTAGCCGAGATCCTTTCGGAGCAAAACACATCAAAACTTTATCAAACAAGGGATGAACCGTATTCATCTATCAAGTCTTACAAGTCTCAGGGGATGCTTACTGGCATCGGCAAAACACAAATCAAGCTTTCCGAACAAACGAATCCACGCGGTAAACCGTCAGTGGCAAAACAAGGACTGCACGATCCGTAATCGATTAGTCAAAGGTACTGCGAAAGTTTATAGTCCTCCAGCACAAGGGACTTGTGTTACTTAAGCCCGTAGCTCCTTTTAACACAATGGTCTTGTGTTACTTAGGCCCGTAGCCCGCTTTAACACGATAGTCTTGTGTTACTTAGGCCCGTAGCCCGCTTTAACACGATAGTCTTTCCAAGAAAGGACCGTATCCTTTTATACTTAGTGCTGCGAAAGTTTAGAGTCCTCCAGCGCAAGGGACTTTTCAAGAATGACATCAAAACAAGGCTTATACTTGATACATCAAAACAGAGCTATCCATTCATGCTTAACAAATACTTTTGTCAAAACAAAGCAAAGAAAGATTTATCAAAACAGTATAACATAGCTTTATTAAAAACACCACTCACATAGATCTCCTCGGGTGTAGGCTCAAAGCAAAGATCAAGGACCTACAATCACATGGCAATCATATTCTCAAAACAAGCTTTACATGCATGCAAATGATTCCGGCATTCTCACCAGATCCAAGTCAAAACAAAGCAAAACATGCTGAGAGTTTAAACACTGCTCTCCGTCTCATGAAAACACACTGGGTACCAACCAGGTCTTTGTCGAGGTCCTACACCTCCTTGCCGAGGTGTGGTCCTGATGGCCTTATTTAAAAACAGTCGGGAAAACCTGGGTTTCCCTTTGAAGAACATGAAGAACATAATGAACATGATCATGAGGAAGATGAATGCAAGATCATAACTTGTTGCAAAAGAAATCTGAGATTTCATGCCATGAGTTCAAAACACGGACCTGGGTACCCATACAAGAAGGTCATGCAAGAACAAACACGAAACATGGTTCTTGCTCCAAACTTTCGGATCAAAACGAGACTTTCCTTCAAGAACACATGAATACTATATTTCTCTTCCGAAACTAACTTCAAATCGATGCATGACATGCAAAACAGATTCGATCATACAATGCAGCTAGATGATCAATAAGAACAACAAGAGTAGGTTAAGATTCTAACCTCAAAACTCGAACCCAACGGTTGAAACCTTGAAGATCAAGCTTGGAAGATCTATCCTCACTTAAGAACTTCTCCTCCCTTCTCTAGAGCTTCTCTCTCTCAAAAGGCAAAGATTTCAGACAAAATGATTTGTTTCTAGGTCTGCCGGCTGTCTTAACAATCAGCTCGGACACGTGGCGCTACCGGGTTGGTTCAACTCAAAAGGTGATTGATTGATAAGACAAGTCTATGACAAAGCGTATGCAGCAAGCTAAGGCAAGACACATCGGCAAGTAATGACATCGGCTAAAGTCAAAGCTTCAGGAACAGGGTAACAAAGACATCGGCTAGAGAGGACGACACTTGACTAAGCTGTGCCACACCTTGGCCTGGGTGTGCCACACCTCGGTCTAGGCCATACCTACCCAAGGACAAGGATCACTAAGTGCAAAACATCTCAGCAAACATGCCCGAGGTGAAGATGGGGGTCGACCAAGTGGTTTCAAACAGTTCTAAGTACAAAGGTTCAGAGGTGAACTAAGCTCAAGATGACCTCGGCCACACACAAAGCAGGGAACAAAATCATGCAAGCAATACTTAAACAAAAACAAGGCAAGGCAAGACTTGAAAAACAACATAACAAGACAAGATCATGCATGAATGTATGCAAGTATGACAAGAAGGTGAGGGTTGCTACAAATAGGCCATGATTCTACAATTGGTAGCCTTAGCATAGTAAATGATTTTGCCTTTTCTAAACTTCTTATTGCTTAAGTGGACATAACTGATTCATAATAGTGGACTGAGTGCATGACCCATTATCAGTAAAAAAATGGTTGGTCGGTGGGACATGCTGTAAAGAAGTCCACATACATACAAATAGCTCTAATTAAACTAAGAATCAATACTAAAAATCAAGCCTTCGAAATCTGCTGCACATTTTCATAGATTCTAATTTTTCAACTCTCACGATCGGAGGAAATTTGCTTGAATCACCATAGTCCTTATTGATTCAGGCTCACAACCAAAATGTGCCAATATTTCACATCCAGGTGTCAATGGACAGTTTGGTTCGGTTCATTGCTTCGAGCAGGGATTGTTTGTGCTCTCGAGACGCCATTATCAATCCCCAGATGGATATGTCATCCTAGATCTTCTTTAGATGTTTCAAGACTAGATTTTCCTCAGCATCCTTCTCATTTGCTTTCTCAGCCTCTTTGTAGGAAGATTCTAGCTGATCTAAAGTCAGGGGAGCGATTAATTTATCCAACTACACCATTTCATCTCATACTTGCTGTAGACACCCCATTTTTGACCGACCTTGAGACTTAGACGTCACCAGTTGAGCACTTGGTGATATTGCATAACGTGCTCGCTCAGAAGTTTCAGAGTCTTGGCTGCGAGCCCTGCCTCCGGACTTCCGAACCCTCTCCTGTGCCTTGCCTCGGTTTGCGAACCAGACTCAGTTTTCTCTGTTTCTTTTCCTGAGGGGAGGGAGAGGTCCTGTAGACCATCTCTCAGTGGCCGTGGGCTACATTTGGTGGCCGTAGGCCATTTTGCCCATTTCGGAGCCCGGTTTCCGATTTTTTGGGACCGTTGACCGTGTGCCTCGGTTCGGGACCGCTTAACCATCTCCGTTTGCTCTAAATTTTGGCATACATCTTATTTACTCCCTTTCAAGGGACATTGGGGTCTGAGAAACCCACTTCGTGGTCGAATGCCACTTTCGGTGCTTAACAGCCCGTTTTCGGGACCCTGAACTGCGTGTTTTGGTCACCGAGCATTCGTTTTGCATCGGTTTTCGTTCATTTTTGGCAGGTGCCTCTGTTTTATCACCAGGAAGGTCGCTGGAGGGTGGGAGGCCAGCAATTATCTTAGCAACCAGTTATATTCCATTTTCGCCCTCCGGCGCCCGTTTTTCGCACTTCCGAGCCAATGTTGAATAACCTGGGCCCTTTTTCTTGAACTTCAAACCACATACTTGTGTTGTACACACATAGGAGGACCCTAAAAGTTGGTGGCCGGCCACTAATTCCACTTGACCTTTTTGAACCCCTCCTTCCGAGCCAATGTTGAACACCTTGGAGCCATTTTCTTCAACCCCAAACCACATATTTGTGATGTACACACATGGGAGGACCCTAAAAGTTCATGGCCGGCCATTAATTCTATTTGAACCTTTTGAACCCCTCCTCAAAATGGCTTGTTCTCTCTCCTGTTTTAGAGTTTCCAAATTCGAACCACAGGGTTGTGAATAGGAGACCTGGGAGGCCACCTTTTTGTGGTGGTCGGCCACTATTCCAACTTGGCCTTTTTGACCCCTAGCCGGCCGGCTAGGGTAGGTGGCCGGCCGGCCACATGGAGCTTTGAAAATAGGCCAGCCATGTTCCTCTCTCTGCACACTTTACAGCTGTATAGCTGTTTCGCCTAGAAAATATCTCAATCCGGGGGATATTTTGTGGGGGAAAGCTTGCCTCCTTTTTCCCCCACCTTTACACCCTCTTTTTGTTCCTTATAGCCAGCTGCTAACACTTGTATTAGGGGTTGGAACAAAATTGCTTTGAAGCTTTACATACAACTCTCCCTCTATCTCTCTCATTTTCTTAAAAATATCCAAGTTCTACATCTCATTTCTTCATCATCATCAAGCTCTACCACCACCCCTCCATTCCAGCAGCAAGGGGAGGAATTCCAGCAGCTTAAAGTCATTAAAGTTGGTCCAAGAAGCAACAAAAGCATTGGTCTTCAAAGGTGAGTAGCATTTCCCCCTTTTTGGTCCATTTCTTGCACCTTTTGTAAGCCATACATGCTTATTGATTTGAGCTCCGACCAAAACTGAAAAGGTCATTTTTTTGAGCTCATTTTCTTGTTTCATTAAGTGCTCAACCCGGTTTGAGCCCTCCATATTGCACTTGCTTCAATATCCTCCTTGAATGCCATTTTCTTGCATGCTTTGGCAGCCTATCATGCTTCTGTTTTTGGTCTTTTTACAGGCCTAGAAATAGTCTTATTTTGACCTTCTTAACATGTTTCATTAAGGGTCTTTGGCCGTTTGTGGAATATTTTGTATACTTTGTGTTATAGCCTCTTTTGAGCCTCATTTTGCATTGCATTTCTAGCATGTTTGTGTACTGTTTTGGAGTTTTTACAGTTCTGTAAATATGCATATTTTTGGTCCCTCTTCAATGTTGTAGAAGGGAATTTTTCAGTTTGGGCTTTGCATATACCACTTGCCTCTTTGGCCACCTTTTGGCCCCTTTTCTTACATAAGAGCTTAGCCATATCTATGTTTGTTTTTAGGGTTTTTACAGTTCTGTAAAGTGGCTTATTTTTGGCCCCTCTTCAATGTTGTTGAAGGGCCCTAACCTATTTGGAGTTAGCAGCTGTGAGTTGCTTCATAATCTCATGTTTAGGGCCATTTTTGCATGCCATTGTTGCCCTATCTTTGCTTGCTGTTTGGCCATGATTTGTACTGTAAAAATGCTTATTTTGAGGCTGCCTTGCTTCTGTCTTTTCATCTCGTGTACCAATTATGCATGCTTTGTATAGCTGTAGTTCATTCTATGCGCCTAATTTGCATTTCGGGAGAGATTCCATGCATCGGGTGTGTTTTCGCCTCATTTCGGGGCTGTTTTCCCCCACATTTCATTGCTGAAAATCCATTAGCATGCTTGCATATCATTTTCCATGCCATTGCATTGCATATACCATTGCCTCAATTTGCGTGCCCATGTGCACGCATTTCGAGGCACTTCATTTTCATCTACCGGCCTCTCATGTGAGTGTGGCTGAGGCTCTCTCATGTTAGTATAAGTCCATGTTACATTTTCCATGCCATTTTCTCAGTTTGCGTGCCCGTGTGCACGCATTTCGAGGCATCTCTTTTTTTACGGCATAGTGCATACTAGGTTGTATCTTAGATCGCATTCTGTCATTTTCTCGGTTTGCGTGCCCGTGTGCACGCATTTCGAGGCTTCTCATTTTCATAGCATTGTGTATGTTAGGATTGTATCTTAGTCGCATTTCATGCATGTCATGCATATTGCATTGTGTTCGGGATAGGAGTTAGCCCGGGCACGGGAAACGAGGTGCATTTCGTACTCCGAGTGACGGAATGTGTCTCAATTCCCCAGTCACCGACACTCCGGATCATCCATGATGGAGTTAGGTTTTGTTGTGTTTTCATGTGCATTCATCCTACATTAAATTGTGCAATTCGACTCCTCGGCCATCATGCCTTGGTATGCGTGATTGGTGGCACGAGGATCGAGGCATGCATATATTTGTGAAAATACATTGCTATGCCCCTTTCCTGCTCTCTGTTGCAGCAAAATGAAGAATCAGCAACTTTTCGGAGCTTGGCACGCGTTTCAAGAATAACTGCTAAACAGAGGCTAATTGGGGCATCCCGGTGGATTTCCGCGCAAGACAACCCGGACATGCATCATCCATCAGAAGCAAGGCAGTCCCTGGCTTGCATGCCAGTTTTATTTATTTTCTTAGTTGATTTGTTAATTAATTAAGAATTTGTATATTATTTGGACTGTAATATTTGGACTGTAATATTCTATTATTTGGGACTGTATCATTTATTCGGACCCTCTGCGCGAGGGCATAACTGTAATAAGTGTGCGTGTTTGTGTTGTATGTCTTCCAACCCCACGTCTTTCTCCCTTTTATTTATCCACTTTTGATGGTTAGATTAGGGCATATTTCAATTAGCATACAGTATGACAGCATGTTTGCATCATTCATCTGTTTTGCATGCACCGGGCTCGGCGCATCATACTAACTGCATTGTATTTTCAATTCCAAATTGAATACATGATAGTTGTAGCATTTCATATGCCATCTTAGAATAGCCGAGCCTGCTATAGTTGCATTTTTGCATGTGTTGCATTAGGCATTTCTGTATAATTAGGATCATGCATGGATTTCTAATTAGCTTCTTTTTTTGGCTTGGAGTACCCGGTGAGCTTTATGCTTTAGCATCCTTGCATGCGTGTGAGTGACTGCCATGACTAGCATGCTTACCATGAGGCTATTTGCTTATGTGATATAACTGCCTGAATGCCTGTGGGTGAAGGTTGGGTTACTTGGATTGGAATAAATCATCAACTGTTTGTTTTAAAGCCCACTAGATAGTGGCAAAACCATCTTTTCTAAGCCCACCTGAGGGTGGCAAAATCTGCATTTTAAGCCTACCTGCGGGTAGCAAACCATTTTTCAAAAAGCAAACATGAAGTGTTTTGTTCCAATACAGACGACCCGATCTATACTTGTATGCTGTGCGCATCACATAGTAACCTAGGCTAATAACCGGAATAAGAACATACAATGTTTTCAAAAATAGATATCATGGTTAGTAGAGGCCGGTCTATGACCGGGCGAGCGGGGGTGCTCATGAAGTGACATTCCCCAATCGTACCCAAGTTCCCAAGCCGAGGCAACTTTGGTGATGACGGACACGTGGCCTTTGGCAACGAGTCAGGGTTTCCTAAATTTCCCAAAATAAAATATTTAGGTTGCGACTCTGTATCTGGCAAAGCAGTCCATTTTTGGCACTTCTTTCAAAAAATCTGTTTTCTCAAAACGATTTGCTGGATTTGGACTCTTTGGTTCAGATTTAGAACCGTGACACAAAATCGAGTCCGAGCTGTAGCGAGGTCCCCCACGGGCTTGTTACAGTTTCTGGCGACTCTGTTGGGGATTTAGAGAACTTGACTCGAACTCTCGATATCTGTTTTTGACTACACTTGTGTGATTCTTTGCATTGCATTTGCATTGGTGCGCCTAGGACACCGTATTTGCCATCTGCTATTCCTGAACGGTTTGCCGGAGGTTTGTCTTGTCAAGGCATGACCATAAGGCTGACCGGTTGTAGGCTCTGCCAGTATGGGAACACAAACCCCGGTTTTACCGGGGCACCCTCTTTGACCATTCGACCTAGTGCATATTCGGATCCATAGTGACCATTCCAAACTAGGACAGGTTGCTTACCCATTTATAGGTTGTTTGAAACCGCTGTGTACGTAGTGAAACCCTAGCTCCTGACAAAATAGGACAGGGAAACCCTACCCCAACATAGGGGTGCTTTGGCTCTCACTTATCTGCTATGTGCTTTAGAGTGCGTCTCTACAGGAATGCATGTATCAGTTTGCAAGTTTGGGCATCAGGCCTGCGGGCGCCAGTTCAGTATTTTGGGTATTAGGCTTACGGGCACCAGTTCAGTATTTTCGGAAATCAGTTATATCTACGGGTATCCGGTTCAGTTTTGGGGACAGTAATTTTGGGAACAGTGATCAGTGGTCGAATGCAGTTATTCAGTTATATTCATGTCTGTATTGATGGGATTGGGCTGAGATTCTGCATGTTTTCTCTTTCAGTTCAAAGACTCGGTTCAGAGCAACCAGTGTTCTCCTTTGCCGAGGCAAAACAGGAAAAGGCTCATCGGTTCTTCAGATTCATTAGTCACCAACCTGGTCCATCTGATCCGTCAGTCACCAGTCACATCACCTCTGTTCAGTTCAGCAAAACTCGTGATGGCGCAAAATTCGGAAGAAATTGTGGTTATGGCAGCCACATTAGACCAAGGAATCACATTTCAAGGTTATACGGATGGTGAAGTGCCACACCCACCCAGGTCACCTGCCACACATCCGATCTGGGAACCCCAGTTATTTCAAACCCGTGAGCCCACCACATTGGAGTTGATGGGAATGATTGGTAACCTTCAAAGATCCGTGGCGGATCTAGCCCGCGGAATGTCGGTTCCGCCGCCAAATGCATCGTATGCTGGAAATTTCATACCGCAGGAGCCCCCGCTATTGGGACGAATTGTAATCGAACTTAGCCAACCTGAAGCCATCCCAAGTTCCGGCAATGGCATGTCGACAACAACGGGGCTCCGCTCTGATGTAGCAACTTAAACCTTCTACCAAACCGAGGCGAGTGGTAAGAACAAGATGAAGGTGGACACCGATCCCTACGAACAACTCCTGTGGGCTGTTGAGGCTTTGAAAGCCGAAGGATTGAATAAACAGCAGGTGTTCGCTGTTGCTGTGAAAACTGTAAATGACATCTTCCCCACTCAGGCTGAGAGCAGTTTAAGCCAGAAGGAAAATCAAGATGGGGACCATCGTGCCAGAGCAGTTCCTTCTAATCCTAACCCTGCACCTAGAAGAGATCAGAGAGCCAAGGCAGCACCTGCCGACCCTTTTTCGAGTGCGTCCAGCAAAAGTCAGCAAGCCTCGAATTATCCGCCCCGAGGTCGCAGAGTCTTCCATGCCCTCCATATGCCTTTGTCTAAGGCCCTTCAAATCCTCGTCAAAAAAGGGCATCTCAAACCCCTCGAGCCTCGGCCTCTCCCGAGTCCTCTTCCAGCTAAGCATGATGGTACCCAGTACTGTGCATACCATCAGCAAACCGGTCACAGCACCGACAATTGCTTCCGTCTTCGCCACGAAGTGCAAGATTTGATTGATAATGAAGTTATCCTCCCTCCAAGTGCGGTAAAATCTGTCACCACCGGGTTGGTGGATTTCGAGGGTAATGCAAGTATGTGATCAGGGGTTGAACCACCTGCGGGCGGCGCGTGGTTTACCTCGAATGTGGCGTATGGCACGCGCTGTTTTGAGCATTTGTGAATGCTGGTTTGTGTACATACTGACTTAGGTATTGGGTCAGTTTTGTTGTTTTGTTTTGAGTCTGTCTTTTTGTTTTGAGTCAGTCTCTTTTGTTTCAGGTTTGTCTTGTAGCATCGAGTCAGTCCTGTTGTACAAAGGCCGGGTGATCCCGAGGGTGTTACCTCGGGCATCACCATTTTGTTTTGTGCTTGTCTTTTCGTTTTGCTTTGAGTCTGTTCTTGCTTGGAGCCAGTTACACCAACAGATTTGAATGAAACAGCAGTGGTTTTTCACGCTCTTGTGTTTGCCTCGGCCATGTGCCAATTGTGCCAGAAAGTTTGAATGAAACAGCAGTACTTTTCGCCTACTCTTCTGCAACCCGAAATCATTCCATTGACCTAAGTTTTTCAAAACTTTTTGAACACCGCGGTGAAAACAAAGAGGAAGGAATTCCTCGGGTTTTGCAAAATTTTGATCAATTGAGAGAAAGAGAGGCATGCTAAGCCCTTAATGATGGAATCATGCTTGTTAGCGTGAGTACTGAGAAGGACCCTGGCTTGATCCAGACTGGTTTCACACTATCTTCAGCACGAGCGATTTGTCGCTTTCTTAAAAATTTTCAAAAACAAAATATTTTGCGCAGTCCCGCGAAGACCTGTGTGGAATCGCTCTTGAGATTGTGCAGCTTAGGATCGCTCTCAGCCTCGAGACTTGAGTCCTTGCTTTCAAACCTTGGGCCCATTCAGAACGTTCAACGGTCAACTACAATGTGAGGCCTGTGTAGCTAGATTTGAAGCAGCCCTCGAGCAAGAGGCACCAAAGTCAGGTCAAGAAGATCAGATCTCATCAGAAGAAGCTTACAAAGCAAAACAACAGCCATTCTCCTGGATTCAGATGACTTCAGGATCTCAAAACCATTTGACATGGACAAAGCTACACTTTTACCCTTGAGAGGCTCGCTGGGTCGAAAACCCAGAAGGGCGACCCAGGCAAAAGTTAGAGCAAGAAAAGAACAAAAAAGGAGAAGAAAATCAAAAGAAAAGAAATGAAAAGAATTGAAAAAGAAAGAAGAACAAAGCTCGCAAGGTCGAAAACCCGCAACGGGCGCCTTGGCAAAAGTTAGAGCCTAAAAAGGAGAGGTTAATACCTGAGTGTACCTTAACCCCGAACTACGTAAGGCTTGATTCCCATCTTTGGGATACGTAGGCAACTTCATTCTGAAGTCCAGCCATAAAACACTTCAAATTCGATCGTGTCCATGCGATGGTTTTGGTCATCTTTGCCTTCTCTATATCCGAGAGTCGGGTTGTGTTCGTCGCTCTGAGGACTCCATTCAATGCGCCGCGGTGCCGTTCAAACAAGGGGCAACTTTCCGTTGCCATTCAATGCGCCGCGGTGCCGTTCAAACAAGGGGCAACTTTCCGTTGCCATTCAAATGCGCCGCGGTGCCATTCAAACAAGGGGCAACTTTCCGTTGCCATTCAATGCCCCGCGGTGCCGTTCAAACAAGGGGCAACTTTCCGTCGCCATGCAGTTCCCCTCAAGCAAAGGGCAATCTTCCTTCGAATCCGAGGTTGTGCATCTTGAGAGTAGGTTCCGTGCTCGTTGAGCAGTGGTCGTTTGCAAAAATAGTTTTTGAGAATTTTTACTGAGGTTGACTAACCTTTTCGAAAAGTATTCCATTTTCAAAACTGGACCATTTCTTGGACCCAAAAGAGAAAAATTTTCAGTGCTCACAGCCTAACTTGCATGATTTTAAAGCAGAAAATTGAACAAGCATGTTAATCTAATTCTCATTTTGGTCAAAATTTTTTAGGAGAAAACTAAAACCAAAAAATGGTCAAAATGATGAACTAGGGGCACATTTGAGTCAGGTTTCCTGACTTTCCCATTGTCAACATACTTGCCAAAAAGGGCACTCTACCCGCCAGAAAAGGGGATAACTGAAGTTAACAACAAAGGGATGAAAGCTCTTTCATCCTCCAAGCAGCGAGGTATCAAGCCGAGTGCGAAGCACGAATTGGAATGGATCGAGATGCCCCATTCCCTCATCCGACACATCGACAGATGTCACCGAAGGGAATAGCCGCGAGCTGATTATGTTGGGTGTGAGCCCACAACTTTCTGTTCATCCATCAACCACCTAGGGGAGGGATAAAAAATGAGAGATTAAAAAATAGAGAGATGTGCGCTGAGAGAAAAAGTGAGGAAAAGGGCTTTTTCAGCAAAAACAGAGCTTGAGGGCTGAGTGATGTGAGAATGACAATTGAGAAAGGGTGGGAAGCAATACCCGAAGAAACTGGCTCCTCGCGTACTGAGAGGTCTCTCGTCTGTGTAACACGTCTATGTGTCGTGTCTTTTGTTTTGTTTGTCTCGATTCCTGCTTTGAGTCGTTCCGAGTGTGTCTCGATGCGTTTAGGTTGTTTACCTTTTCTTTTCCATTGTTCAATCTTTTTCGCTGTGTTCATTCGTAGGCTCAATGCCCAGTTAAGAACACATTTCTTAATTTCAAAAATTGTCTTGCGCTCATAGTGCCGTGTTGTTCTCCACATTGTGCAAAACAAGATTTTGTTCTTTCAAAAACCGCAGGGTTCAACCTGAGTTATGTGGGAACAGTAAATCTAGAACCCATCTGAAGCTATATAAGTTCCAAACTTCGAAGCAAAAAGAAAGAGGAAGATGTCGGATATCTAAGTTTGTTTCGACTCCTGCAAGTTCCGTTATCGCATCCTGTATGTTCAATCTGGGCTGTGTGTTCAGAAAATCAGAGTTCGAGCTGCGTGTTCAACTCTCAATCAATGTAGGCTGCGTGTTCACCTTCAATCTGGGCTGCGTGTTCGAAAAATCAGAGTTCGAGCTGCGTGTTCAACTCTCAATCAATTTGGGCTGCGTGTTCACCTTCAATTCGAGCTGCGTGTTCGGAAAATCAAAGTTTGGGCTGCGTGTTCAACTCTCAATCAATGTGGGTTGCGTGTTCACCTTCAATTCGAGCTGCGTGTTCGGAAAATCAGAGTTCGAGCTGCGTGTTCAACTCTCAATCAATGTGGGCTGCGTGTTCACCTTATAATCGAGCTGCGTTTTCGGAAAATCAGAGTTCGAGCTGCGTGTTCAACTCTCAATCAATGTGGGCTGCGTGTTCACCTTCAATCTGGGCTGCGTGTTTGGAAAATTAGAGTTCGAGCTGCGTGTTCAACTCTCAATCAATGTGGGCTGCGTGTTCACCTTCAATCTGGGCTGCGTGTTCAGAAAATTAGAGTTTAGGGCTGCGTGTTCTACTCTCAATCAATGTGGGCTGCGTGTTCACCTTCAATTCGAGCTGCGTGTTCGGAAAATCAGAGTTCGAGCTGCGTGTTCAACTCTCAATCAATGTGGGCTGCGTGTTCACCTTCAATCTGGGCTGCGTGTTCGGAAAATCAGAGTTTGAGCAGCGTGTTCAACTCTCAATCACTGTGGGCTGCGTGTTCGGAAAATCAAAAGTTTGGGCTGCGTGTTCAACTCTCAATCAATGTGGGCTGCGTGTTCACCTTCAATCTGGGCTGCGTGTTCAGAAAATCAGAGTTCGAGTTGCGTGTTCAACTCTCAATCAATGTGGGCTGCGTGTTCACCTTCAATCTGGGCTGCGTGTTCACCTTCAATCTGGGCTGCGTGTTCAGAAAATCAGAGTTTAGGGCTGCGTGTTCTACTCTCAATCAATGTGGGCTGTGTGTTCACCATCAATTCGAGTTGCGTGTTCGGAAAATCAGAGTTTAGGGCTGCGTGTTCTACTCTCAATCAATGTGGGCTGTGTGTTCACCATCAATTCGAGCTGCGTGTTCAGAAAATCAGAGTTTAGGGCTGCGTGTTCTACTTTCAATCAGAGTGGGCTGCGTGTTCACCTTCAATTCGAGCTGCGTGTTCAGAAAATCAAAGTTTGGGCTGCGTGTTCAACTTTCAATCAGAGTGGGCTGCGTGTTCACCTTCAATTCGAGCTGCGTGTTCGGAAAATCAAAAGTTTGGGCTGCGTGTTCAACTTTCAATCAGAGTGAGCTACGTGTTCACCTTCAATTCGAGCTGCGTGTTCGGAAAATCAAAAGTTTGGGCTGCGTGTTCAACTTTCAATCAGAGTGAGCTACGTGTTCACCTTCAATTCGAGCTGCGTGTTCGGAAAATCAAAAGTTTGGGCTGCGTGTTCAACTTTCAATCAAACTGTGGGCTGCGTGTTCACCTTCAATTCGAGTTGTGTGTTCGGAATATCAAAAGTTTGGGCTGCGTGTTCAACTTTCAATCAGAGTGGGCTGCGTGTTCACCTTCAATTCGAGCTGCGTGTTCGGAAAATCAAAAGTTTGGGCTGCGTGTTCAACTTTCAATCAGTGTGGGCTGCGTGTTCACTATCAATCTGGGCTGCGTGTTCAGGAAATTTAAGTTTGGGCTGCGTGTTCAACTTTCAATCAAACTTTGGGCTGCGTGTTCACCTTCAATTCGAGCTGCGTGTTCAGGAAATTAAAGTGTGGGCTGCGTGTTCACCTTCAATTCGAGCTGCGTGTTCGGAAAATCAAATGTTTGGGCTGCGTGTTCAACTTTCAATCAGAGTGGGCTGCGTGTTCACCATCAATTCGGGCTGTGTGTTCAGAAAATCAATGTTTGAGCTGCGTGTTCAGAAATTCAAGTGCTTGAGTTGTGTGTTCAAAAATGCAAACCGAAATGAGCTGTGTGCTCAAAGTCGAGCTGTGTGCCCGAAAACGAGCTGTGTGCCCAAAATAAGCTGCGTGCCCGAAATGAGCTGTGTGCCCGAAAGAGCTGTGTGCCCAGATTAAACAGAGTATTGTGTTGTGAGCTGTGTGCCAATTGAATGGAATGCTATGTCGTAAGCTGTATGCTAAGCCTTGCATTGTGCATGCGTCTCCTCGCGCTATTTCGCGCACCTCAATCGCACTGTCCTGTGCACTCACCCTGGTCTAGGAGACCTTAAATCCTCTAAAGGTGCAATTCCTTTGGTGTTTGTCGCGCCAGAACGACTTCCGGTGGTCTGGTATAGCCACCTGCCTGTGTTTGCGGTGAGTTCCTAAGAGACCAACTGAGACGGTGGAAACTAGAGTTCGAATGGCTTATGCCTAGAACGCAAAGGTTCGGGATTTCTGAGATTAAAGTCTGGTTTAAATACCCAGGGGTATATCCTCGGCTTGAAATCTGTATGGCAGCCCCATAGATTGAGATAGCATCTGTATGCACCTCAATTCTGGATACTGATCCAACCTAGTCTGTCACCCTGTTGGAGAATAGGGAAAGCTACGACCATAGTCAGGGAGAAAGGTAGTACCTGTGGTTCAACCAAGAGGAAGCGAAAGATTCCCAGCAGCATGAGGTAAGTCATCGCCAATTACCCCTGTGAGGTACCTTTATCTCTTAGCCATTACATTGCATTTTAGCCACTGCATTACAGTGCATTGCATGAATCCTCAATTTTCGAACCGGCTTCGCGTAACGTATAAGTCCAACTTTCAAAACTGGCTTCGCGTAGCATATAAGTCCAATCTTCAAAATCTTCTTGCATATCATTTGCATTTTGCCCTTGCCTGCGGGCATGCCTGCGGGCACATCTTTGTCTATCTTGTCTGCTTTGTCTAAGTCTTCGGCCTTGTCAAAAATGGGTCGTTTCTGGGCTTTGACATTCACTCTCGTCATTCTTATGACTTCCGAGTTCTGTCAAAGAGGGGCAACTGTAGACACCCCATTTTTGACCGACCTTGAGACTCAGACGTCACCAGTTGAGCACTTGGTGATATTACATAACGTGCTCGTTCAGAAGTTTCAGAGTCTTGGCTGCGAGCCCTGCCTCCGGACTTCCGAACCCTCTTCTGTGCCTTGCCTCGGTTTGCGAACCAGACTCGGTTTTCTCTGTTTCTTTTCCTGAGGGGAGGGAGAGGTCCTGTAGACCATCTCTCAGTGGCCGTGGGCTACATTTGGTGGCCGTAGGCCATTTTGCCCATTTCGGAGCCCGGTTTCCGGTTTTTCGGGACCGTTGGCCGTGTACCTCGGTTCGGGACTGCTTAACCATCTCCGTTTGCTCTAAATTTTGGCATACATCTTATTTACTCCCTTTCAAGGGACACTGGGGTCTGAGAAACCCACTTCGTGGTCGAATGCCACTTTCGGTGCTTAACAGCCGTTTTCGGGACCCCGAACTGCGTGTTTTGGTCCCCGAGCATTCGTTTTGCATCGGTTTTCGTTCATTTTTGGCAGGTGCCTCTGTTTTATCGCCACGAAGGTTGCTGGAGGGTGGGAGGCCAGCCATTATCTTAGCAACCGGTTATATTCCATTTTCGCCCTCCGGCGCCCGTTTTTCGCACTTCCGAGCCAATGTTGAACAACCTGGGCCCTTTTTCTTGAACTTCAAACCACATACTTGTGTTGTACACACATAGGAGGACCCTAAAAGTTGGTGGTCGGCCACTAATTCCACTTGACCCTTTTGAACCCCTCCTTCCGAGCCAATGTTGAACACCTTGGAGCCATTTTCTTCAACCCCAAACCACATATTTGTGATGTACACACATGGGAGGACCCTAAAAGTTCATGGCCGGCCATTAATTCTATTTGAACCTTTTGAACCCCTCCTCAAAATGGCTTGTTCTCTCTCCTGTTTTAGAGTTTCCAAATTCGAACCACAGGGTTGTGAATAGGAGACCTGGGAGGCCACCTTTTTGTGGTGGCCGGCCACTATTCCAACTTTGCCTTTTTGACCCCTAGCCGGCCGGCTAGGGTAGGTGGCCGGCCGGCCACATGGAGCTTTGAAAATGGGCCAGCCATGTTCCTCTCTCTGCACACTTTACAGCTGTATAGCTGTTTCCCCCAGAAAATATCTCAATCCGGGGGATATTTTGTGGGGGAAAGCTTGCCTCCTTTTTCCCCCACCTTTACACCCTCTTTTTGTTCCTTATAGCCAGCTGCCAACACTTGTATTAGGGGTTGGAACAAAATTGCTTTGAAGCTTTACATACAACTCTCCCTCTATCTCTCTCATTTTCTCAAAAATATCCAAGTTCTACACCTCATTTCTTCATCATCATCAAACTCTACCATCACCCCTCCATTCCAGCAGCAAGGGGAGGAATTCCAGCAGCTTAAAGTCATCAAAGTTGGTCCAAGAAGCAACAAAAGCATTGGTCTTCAAAGGTGAGTAGCATTTCCCCCTTTTTGGTCCATTTCTTGCACCTTTTGTAAGCCGTACATGCTTATTGATTTGAGCTCCGACCAAAACTGAAAAGGTCATTTTTTTGAGCTCATTTTCTTGTTTCATTCAGGGCTCAACCCGGTTTGAGCCCTCCATATTGCACTTGCTTCAATATCCTCCTTGAATGCCATTTTCTTGCATGCTTTGGCAGCCTATCATGCTTCTATTTTTGGTCTTTTTACAGGCCTAGAAATAGTCTTATTTTGACCTTCTTAACATGTTTCATTAAGGGTCTTTGGCCTTTTGTGGAATATTTTGTATACTTTGTGTTATAGCCTCTTTTGAGCCTCATTTTGCATTGCATTTCTAGCATGTTTGTATACTGTTTTGGAGTTTTTACAGTTCTGTAAATATGCATATTTTTGGTCCCTCTTCAATGTTGTATAAGGGAATTTTTCAGTTTGGGCTTTGCATATACCACTTGCTTCTTTGGCCACCTTTTGGCCCCTTTTCTTGCATAAGAGCTTAGCCATATCTATGTTTGTTTTTAGGGTTTTTACAATTCTTTAAAGTGGCTTATTTTTGGCCCCTCTTCAATGTTGTTGAAGGGCCCTAACCTATTTGGAGTTAGCAGCTGTGAGTTGCTTCATAATCTCATGTTTAGGGCCATTTTTGCATGCCATTGTTGCCCTATCTTTGCTTGCTGTTTGGCCATGATTTGTACTGTAAAAATCCTTATTTTGAGGCTGCCTTTCTTCTGTCTTTTCATCTCGTGTACCAATTATGCATGCTTTGTATAGCTATAGTTCATTCTATGCGCCTAATTTGCATTTCGGGAGAGATTCCATGCATCGGGTGTGTTTTCGCCTCATTTCGGGGCTGTTTTCCCCCACATTTCATTGCTGAAAATCCATTAGCATGCTTGCATATCATTTTCCATGCCATTGCATTGCATATACCATTGCCTCGGTTTGCGTGCCCGTGTGCACGCATTTCGAGGCACTTCATTTTCATCTACCGGCCTCTCATGTGAGTGTGGCTGAGGCTCTCTCATGTTAGCATAAGTCCATGTTACATTTTCCATGCCATTTTCTCGGTTTGCGTGCCCGTGTGCACGTATTTCGAGGCATCTTTTTTTTTACAGCATAGTGCATACTAGGTTGTATCTTAGATCGCATTCTGTCATTTTCTCGGTTTGCGTGCCCGTGTGCACGCATTTCGAGGCATCTCATTTTCATAGCATTGTGTATGTTATGATTGTATCTTAGTCGCATTTCATGCATGTCATGCATATTGCATCGTGTTCGGGATAGGAGTTAGCCCGGGCACGGGAAACGAGATGCATTTCGTACTCCGAGTGACAGAATGTGTCTCAATTCCCCAGTCACCGACAGTCCGGATCATCCATGATGGAGTTAGGTTTTGTTGTGTTTTCATGTGCATTCATCCTACATTAAATTGTGCAATTCGACTCCTCGGCCATCATGCCTCGGTATGCGTGATTGGTGGCACGAGGATCGAGGCATGCATATATTTGTGAAAATACATTGCTATGCCCCTTTCCTGCTCTCTGTTGCAGCAAAATGAAGAATCAGCAACTTTTCGGAGCTTGGCACGTGTTTTAAGAATAACTGCTAAACAGAGGCTAATTGGGGCATCCCGGTGGATTTCCGCGCAAGACAACCCGGACATGCATCATCCATCAGAAGCAAGGCAGTCCCTGGCTTGCATGCCAGTTTTATTTATTTTCTTAGTTGATTTGTTAATTAATTAAGAATTTGTATATTATTTGGACTGTAATATTTGGACTGTAATATTCTATTATTTGGGACTGTATCATTTATTCGGACCCTCTGCGCGAGGGCATAACTGTAATAAGTGTGCGTGTGTGTGTTGTATGTCTTCCAACACCACGTCTTTCTCCCTTTTATTTATCCACTTTTGATGGTTAGATTAGGGCATATTTCAATTAGCATACAGTATGACAGCATGTTTGCATCATTCATCTGTTTTGCATGCACCGGGCTCGGCGCATCATACTAACTGCATTGTATTTTCAATTCCAAATTGAATACATGATAGTTGTAGCATTTCATATGCCATCTTAGAATAGCTGAGCCTGCTATAGTTGCATTTTTGCATGTGTTGCATTAGGCATTTCTGTATAATTAGGATCATGCATGGATTTCTAATTAGCTTCCTTTTTTGGCTTGGAGTACCCGGTGAGCTTTATGCTTTAGCATCCTTGCATGCGTGTGAGTGACTGCCATGACTAGCATGCTTACCATGAGGCTATTTGCTTATGTGATATAACTGCCTGAATGCCTGTGGGTGAAGGTTGGGTTACTTGGATTGGAATAAATCATCAACTGTTTGTTTTAAAGCCCACTAGATAGTGGCAAAACCATCTTTTCTAAGCCCACCTGAGGGTGGCAAAATCTGCATTTTAAGCCTACCTGCGGGTAGCAAACCATTTTTCAAAAAGCAAACATGAAGTGTTTTGTTCCAATACAGACGACCCGATCTATACTTGTATGCTGTGCGCATCACATAGTAACCTAGGCTAATAACCGGAATAAGAACATACAATGTTTTCAAAAATAGATATAATGGTTAGTAGAGGCCGGTCTATGACCGGGCGAGCGGGGGTGCTCACGAAGTGACCTTTCCCAATCGTACCCAAGTTCCCGAGCCGAGGCAACTTTGGTGATGACGGACACGTGGCCTTTGGCAACGAGTCAGGGTTTCCTAAATTTCCCAAAATAAAATATTTAGGTGGCGACTCTGTATCTGGCAAAGCAGTCCATGTTTGGCACTTCTTTCAAAAAATCTGTTTTCTCAAAACGATTTGCCGGATTTGGACTCTTTGGTTCAGATTTAGAACCGTGGCACAAAATCGAGTCCGAGCTATAGCGAGGTCCCCCGCGGGCTTGTTACAGTTTCTGACGAATCTGCTGGGGATTTAGAGAACTTGACTCGAACTCTCGATATCTGTTTTTGACTACACTTGTGTGATTCTTTGCATTGCATTTGCATTGGTGAGCCTAGGACACCGTGTTTGCCATCTGCTATTCCTGAACGTTTTGCCGGAGGCTTGTCTTGTCAAGGCATGACCATAAGGCTGACCGGTTGTGGGCTCTGCCAGTATGGGAACACAAACCCCGGTTTTACCGGGGCACCCTCTTTGACCATTCGACCTAGTGCATATTCGGATCCATAGTGACCGTTCCAAACTAGGACAGGTTGCTTACCCGTTTATAGGTTGTTTGAAACCGCTGTGTACGTAGTGAAACCCTAGCTCCTGACAAAATAGGACAGGGAAACCCTACCCCAACATAGGGGTGTTTTGGCTCTCACTTATCTGCTATGTGCTTTAGAGTGTGTCTCTACAGGAATGCATGTATCAGTTTGCAAGTTTGGGCATCAGGCCTGCGGGCGCCAGTTCAGTATTTTGGGTATTAGGCTTACGGGCACCAGTTCAGTATTTTCGGAAATCAGTTATATCTACGGGTATCCGGTTCAGTTTTGGGGACAGTAATTTTGGGAACAGTGATCAGTGGTCGAATGCAGTTATTCAGTTATATTCATGTCTGTATTGATGGGATTGGGATGAGATTCTGCATGTTTTCTCTTTCAGTTCAAAGACTCGGTTCAGAGCAACCAGTGTTCTCCTTTGCTGAGGCAAAACAGGAAAAGGCTCATCGGTTCTTCAGATTCATTAGTCACCAACCTGGTCCATCTGATCCGTCAGTCACCAGTCACATCACCTCTGTTCAGTTCAGCAAAACTCGTGATGGCGCAAAATTCGGAAGAAATTGTGGTTATGGCAGCCACATTAGACCAAGGAATCACATTTCACGGTTATACCGATGGTAAAGTGCCACACCCACCCAGGTCACCTGCCACACATCCGATCTGGGAACCCCAGTTATTTCAAACCCGTGAGCCCACCACATTGGAGTTGATGGGAATGATTGGTAACCTTCAAAGATCCGTGGCGGATCTAGCCCGCGGAATGTTGGTTCCGCCGCCAAATGCATCGTATGCTGGAAATTTCATACCGCAGGAGCCCCCGCTATTGGGACGAATTGTAATCGAACTTAGCCAACCTGAAGCCATCCCAAGTTCCGGCAATGGCATGTCGACAACAACGGGGCTCCGCTCTGATGTAGCAACTCAAACCTTCTACCAAGTCGAGGCGAGTGGTAAGAACAAGATGAAGGTGGACACCGATCCCTACGAACAACTCCTGTGGGCTGTTGAGGCTTTGAAAGCCGGAGGATTGAATAAACAGCAGGTGTTCGCTGTTGCTGTGAAAACTGTAGATGACATCTTCCCCACTCAGGCCGAGAGCAGTTTAAGCCAGAAGGAAAATCAAGATGGGGACCGTCGTGCCAGAGCTGTTCCTTCCAATCCTAACCCTGCACCTAGAAGAGATCAGAGAGCTAAGGCAGCACCTGCCGACCCTTTTTCGAGTGCATCCAGCAAAAGTCAGCAAGCCTCGAATTATCCGCCCCGAGGTCGCAGAGTCTTCCAAGCCCTCCATATGCCTTTGTCTAAGGCCCTTCAAATCCTCGTCAAAAAAGGGCATCTCAAACCCCTCGAGCCTCGGCCTCTCCCGAGTCCTCTTCCAGCTAAGCATGATGGTACCCAGTACTGTGCATACCATCAGCAAACCGGTCACAGCACCAACAATTGCTTCCGTCTTCGCCACGAAGTGCAAGATTTGATTGATAATGAAGTTATCCTCCCCCGAAGCTCGGCAAAATCTGTCACCACCGGGTTGGTGGATTTCGAGGGTAATGCAAGTTTGTGATCAGGGGTTGAACCACCTGCGGGCGGCGCGCGGTTTACCTCGAATGTGGCGTATGGCACGCGCTGTTTTGAGCATTTGTGAATGCTGGTTTGTGTACATGCTGACTTGGGTATTGGGTCAGTTTTGTTGTTTTGTTTTGAGTTTGTCTTTTTGTTTTGAGTCAGTCTCTTTTGTTTCAGGTTTGTCTTGTAGCATCGAGTCAGTCCTGTTGTACAAAGGTCGGGTGATCCCGGGGGTGTTACCTCGGGCATCACCATTTTGTTTTGTGCTTGTCTTCTCATTTTGCTTTGAGTCTGTTCTTGCTTGGAGCCAGTTACACCAACAGATTTGAAAGAAACAGCAGTGGTTTTTCACGCTCTTGTGTTTGCCTCGGCCATGTGCCAATTGTGCCAGAAAGTTTGAATGAAACAGCAGTACTTTTCGCCTACTCTTCTGGCACCCCGAAATCATTCCATTGACCTAAGTTTTTCAAAACTTTTTGAACACCGCGGTGAAAACAAAGAGGAAGGAATTCCTCGGGTTTTGCAAAATTTTGATCAATTGAGAGAAAGAGAGGCATGCTAAGCCCTTAATGATGGAATCATGCTTGTTAGCGTGAGTACTGAGAAGGACCCTGGCTTGATCCAGACTGGTTTCACACTATCTTCAGCACGAGCGATTTGTCGCTTTCTTAAAAATTTTCAAAAACAAAATATTTTGCGCAGTCCCGCGAAGACCTGTGTGGAATCGCTCTTGAGATTGTGTAGCTTAGGATCGCTCTCAGCCTCGAGACTTGAGTCCTTGCTTTCAAACCTTGGGCCCATTCAGAACGTTCAACGGTCAACTACAATGTGAGGCCTGTGTGGCTAGATTTGAAGCAGCCCTCGAGCAAGAGGCACCAAAGTCAGGTCAAGAAGATCAGATCTCATCAGCAGAAGCTTACAAAGCAAAACAACAGCCATTCTCCTGGATTCAGATGACTTCAGGATCTCAAAACCATTTGACATGGACAAAGCTACACTTTTACCCTTGAGAGGCTCGCTGGGTCGAAAACCCAGAAGGGCGACCCAGGCAAAAGTTAGAGCAAGAAAAGAACAAAAAAGGAGAAGAAAATCAAAAGAAAAGAAATGAAAAGAATTGAAAAAGAAAGAAGAACAAAGCTCGCAAGGTCGAAAACCCGCAACGGGCGCCTTGGCAAAAGTTAGAGCCTAAAAAGGAGAGGTTAATACCCGAGTGTACCTTAACCCCGAACTACGTAAGGCTTGATTCCCATCTTTGGGATACGTAGGCAACTTCATTCTGAAGTCCAGCCGTAAAACACTTCAAATTCGATCGTGTCCATGCGATGGCTTTGGTCATCTTTGCCTTCTCTATATCCGAGAGTCGGGTTGTGTTCGTCGCTCTGAGGACTCCATTCAATGCGCCGCGGTGCCGTTCAAACAAGGGGCAACTTTCCGTTGCCATTCAATGCGCCGCGGTGCCGTTCAAACAAGGGGAAACTTTCCGTTGCCATTCAAATGCGCCGCGGTGCCATTCAAACAAGGGGCAACTTTCCGTTGCCATTCAATGCGCCGCGGTGCCGTTCAAACAAGGGGCAACTTTCCGTCGCCATGCAGTTCCCCTCAAGCAAAGGGCAATCTTCCTTCGAATCCGAGGTTGTGCATCTCGAGAGTAGGTTCCGTGCTCGTTGAGCAGTGGTCGTTTGCAAAAATAGTTTTTGAGAATTTTTACTAAGGTTGACTAACCTTTTCGAAAAGTATTCCATTTTCAAAAACTGGACCATTTCTTGGACCCAAAAGAGGAAAATTTTCAGTGCTCACAGCCTAGCTTGCATGATTTTAAATCAGAAAATTGAACAAGCATGTTAATCTAATTCTCATTTTGGTCAAAAATTTTTAGGAGAAAACTAAAACGAAAAAATGGTCAAAATGATGAACTAGGGGCACATTTGAGTCAGGCTTCCTGACTTTCCCATTGTCAACATACTTGCCAAAAAGGGCATTCTACCCGCCAGAAAAGGGGATAACTGAAGTTAACAACAAAGGGATGAAAGCTCTTTCATCCTCCAAGCAACGAGGTATCAAGCCAAGTGCGAAGCACGAATTGGAATGGATCGAGATGCCCCATTCCCTCATCCGACACATCGACAGATGTCACCGGAGGGAATAGCCGCGAGCTGATTATGTTGGGTGTGAGCCCACAACTTCTTGTTCATCCATCAACCACCCAGGGGAGGGATAAAAAATGAGAGATTAAAAAATAGAGAGATGTGCGCTGAGAGAAAAAGTGAGGAAAAGGGCTTTTTCAGCAAAAACAGAGCTTGAGGGCCGAGTGATGTGAGAATGACAATTGAGAAAGGGTGGGAAGCAATACCCGAAGAAACTGGCTCCTCGCGTACTGAGAGGTCTCTCGTCTGTGTAACACGTCTGTGTGTCGTGTCTTTTGTTTTGTTTGTCTCGATTCCTGCTTTGAGTCATTCCGAGTGTGTCTCAATGCGTTTAGGTTGTTTACCTTTTCTTTTCCATTCTTCAATCTTTTTCGCTGTGTTCAGTCGTAGGCTCAATGCCCAGTTACGAACACATTTCGTAATTTCAAAAATTGTCTTGCGCTCATAGTGCCGTGTTGTTCTCCACATTGTGCAAAACAAGATTTTGTTCTTTCAAAAACCGCAGGGTTCAACCTGAGTTATGTGGGAACAGTAAAGCTAGAACCCATCTGAAGCTATATAAGTTTCAAACTTCGAAGCAAAAGGAAAGAGGAAGATGTTGGATATCTGAGTTTGTTTCGACTCCAGCAAGTTCCGTTATCGCATCCTGTATGTTCAATCTGGGCTGCGTGTTCAACTCTTAATCAATGTGGGCCGCGTGTTCACCTTCAATCTGGGCTGCGTGTTCGGAAAATCAGAGTTCGAGCTGCGTGTTCAACTCTCAATCAATGTGGGCTGCGTGTTCACCTTCAATTCGAGCTGCGTGTGCGGAAAATCAGAGTTTGGGCTGCGTGTTCAACTCTCAATCAATGTGGGCTGCGTGTCACCTTCAATACGAGCTGCGTGTTCAGAAAATCAGAGTTCGAGCTGCGTGTTCAACTCTCAATCAATGTGGGCTGCGTGTTCACCTTCAATTCGAGCTGTGTGTTCGGAAAATCAGAGTTCGAGCTGCGTGTTCAACTCTCAATCAATGTGGGCTGCGTGTTCACCTTCAATCTGGGCTGCGTGTTCGGAAAATCAGAGTTCGCGCTGCGTGTTCAACTCTCAATCAATGTCGGCTGCGTGTTCACCTTCAATCTGGGCTGCGTGTTCAGAAAATCAGAGTTTAGGGCTGCATGTTCTACTCTCAATCAATGTGGGCTGCGTGTTCACCTTCAATTCGAGCTGCGTGTTCAGAAAATCAGAGTTCGAGCTGCGTGTTCAACTCTCAATCAATGTGGGCTGCGTGTTCACCTTCAATTCGAGCTGCGTGTTCGGAAAATCAGAGTTCGAGCTGCGTGTTCACCTTCAATCTGGGCTGCGTGTTCGGAAAATTAGAGTTCAAGCTGCGTGTTCAACTCTCAATCACTGTGGGCTGCGTGTTCACCCTTCAATTCGAGCTGCGTGTTCGAAAAATCAAAAGTTTGGGCTGCGTGTTCAACTCTCAATCAATGCGGGCTGCGCGTTCACCTTCAATTCGAGCTGCGTGTTCGGAAAATCAGAGTTCGAGCTGCGTGTTCACCTTCAATTCGAGCTGCGTGTTCGGAAAATCAGAGTTCGAGCTGCGTGTTCAACTCTCAATCAATGTGGGCTGCGTGTTCACCTTCAATCTGGGCTGCGTTTTCGAAAAATCAGAGTTCGAGCTGCATGTTCAACTCTCAATCAATGTGGGCTGCGTGTTCACCTTCAATCTGGGCTGCGTGTTCACCTTCAATCTGGGCTGCGTGTTCAGAAAATCAGAGTTTAGGGCTGCGTGTTCTACTCTCACTCAATGTGGGTTGTGTGTTCACCATCAATTCGAGCTGCGTGTTCAGAAAATCAGAGTTTAGGGCGCCGTGTTCTACTCTCAATCAATGTGGGCTGTGTGTTCACCATCAATTCGAGCTGCGTGTTCGGAAAATCAGAGTTTAGGGCTGCGTGTTCTACTTTCAATCAGAGTGGGCTGCGTGTTCACCTTCAATTTGAGCTGCGTGTTCAGAAAATCAAAGTTTGGGCTGCGTGTTCAACCTTCAATCAGAGTGGGCTGCGTGTTCACCTTCAATTCGAGTTGCGTGTTCGGAAAATCAAAAGTTTGGGCTGTGTGTTCAACTTTCAATCAAACTGTGGGCTGCATGTTCACCTTCAATTCGAGCTGCGTGTTCGGAAAATCAAATGTTTGGGCTGCGTGTTCAACTTTCAATCAAACTGTGGGCTGCGTGTTCACCTTCAATTCGAGCTGCGTGTTCGGAAAATCAAAAGTTTGGGCTGCGTGTTCAACTTTCAATCAGAGTGGGCTGCGTGTTCACCTTCAATTCGAGCTGCGTGTTCGGAAAATCAAAAGTTTGGGCTGCGTGTTCAACTTTCAATCAGAGTGGGCTACGTGTTCACCTTCAATTCGAGCTGCGTGTTCGGAAAATCAAAAGTTTGGGCTGCGTGTTCAACTTTCAATCAGTGTGGGCTGCGTGTTCACTATCAATCTGGGCTGCGTGTTCAGGAAATTTATGTTTGGGCTGCGTGTTCAACTTTCAATCAGTGTGGGCTGCGTGTTCACTATCAATTTGGGCTGCGTGTTCAGGAAATTTAAGTTTGGGCTGCGTGTTCAACTTTCAATCAAACTTTGGGCTGCGTGTTCACCTTCAATTCGAGCTGCGTGTTCAGGAAATTAAAGTGTGGGCTGCGTGTTCACCTTCAATTCGAGCTGCGTGTTCGGAAAATCAAAAGTTTGGGCTGCGTGTTCAACTTTCAATCAGAGTGGGCTGCGTGTTCACCATCAATTCGGGCTGTGTGTTCAGAAAATCAATGTTTGAGCTGCGTGTTCAGAAATTCAAGTGCTTGAGTTGTGTGTTCAAAAATGCAAACCGAAATGAGCTGTGTGCTCAAAGTCGAGCTGTGTGCCCAAAAACGAGCTGTGTGCCCAAAATAAGCTGCGTGCCCGAAATGAGCTGTGTGCCCGAAAGAGCTGTGTGCCCAGATTAAACAGAGTATTGTGTTGTGAGCTGTGTGCCAATTGAATGGAATGCTATGTCGTAAGTTGTATGCTAAGCCTTGCATTGTGCATGCGTCTCCTCGCGCTATTTCGCGCACCTCAATCGCACTGTCCTGTGCACTCACCCTGGTCTAGGAGACCTTAAATCCTCTAAAGGTGCAATTCCTTTGGTGTTTGTCGCGCCCGAACGACTTCCGGTGGTCTGGTATAGCCACCTGCCTGTGTTTGCGGTGAGTTCCTAGGAGACCAACTGAGACGGTGGAAACTAGAGTTCGAATGGCTTATGCCTAGAACGCAAAGGTTCGGGATTTCCGAGATTAAAGTCTGGTTTAAATACCCAGGGGTATATCCTCGGCTTGAAATCTGTATGGCAGCCCCATAGATTGAGATAGCATCTGTATGCACCTCAATTCTGGATACTGATCCAACCTAGTCTGTCACCCTGTTGGAGAATAGGGAAAGCTACGACCATAGTCAGGGAGAAAGGTAGTACCTGTGGTTCAACCAAGAGGAAGCGAAAGATTCCCAGCAGCATGAGGTAAGTCATCGCCAATTACCCCTGTGAGGTACCTTTATCTCTTAGCCATTACATTGCATTTTAGCCACTACATTATAGTGCATTGCATGAATCCTCAATTTTCGAACCGGCTTCGCGTAGCGTATAAGTCCAACTTTCAAAACCGGCTTCGCATAGCGTATAAGTCCAATCTTCAAAATCTTCTTGCATATCATTTGCATTTTGCCCTTGCCTGCGGGCATGCCTGCGGGCACATCTTTGTCTATCTTGTCTGCTTTGTCTAAGTCTTCGGCCTTGTCAAAAATGGGTTGTTTCTGGGCTTTGACATTCACTCTCGTCATTCTTATGACTTCCGAGTTCTGTCAAAGAGGGGCAACTGTAGACACCCATTTTTGGCCGACCTTGAGACTCAGACGTCACCAGTTGAGCACTTGGTGATATTGCATAACGTGCTCGTTCAGAAGTTTCAGAGTCTTGGCTGCGAGCCCTGCCTCCGGACTTCCGAACCCTCTTCTGTGCCTTGCCTCGGTTTGCGAACCAAACTCGATTTTCTCTGTTTCTTTTCCTGAGGGGAGGGAGAGGTCCTGTAGACCATCTCTCAGTGGCCGTGGGCTACATTTGGTGGCCGTAGGCCATTTTGCCCATTTCGGAGCCCGGTTTCCGGTTTTTCGGGACCGTTGGCCGTGTGCCTCGGTTCGGGACCGCTTAACCATCTCCGTTTGCTCTAAATTTTGGCATACATCTTATTTACTCCCTTTCAAGGGACACTGGGGTCTGAGAAACCCACTTCGTGGTCGAATGCCACTTTCGGTGCTTAACAGCCCGTTTTCGGAACCCCGAACTGCGTGTTTTGGTCCCCGAGCATTCGTTTTGCATCGGTTTTCGTTCATTTTTGGCAGGTGCCTCTGTTTTATCACCAGGAAGGTCGCTGGAGGGTGGGAGGCCAGCAATTATCTTAGCAACCAGTTATATTCCATTTTCGCCCTCCGGCGCCCGTTTTTCGCACTTCCGAGCCAATGTTGAATAACCTGGGCCCTTTTTCTTGAACTTCAAACCACATACTTGTGTTGTACACACATAGGAGGACCCTAAAAGTTGGTGGCCGGCCACTAATTCCACTTGACCCTTTTGAACCCCTCCTTCCGAGCCAATGTTGAACACCTTGGAGCCATTTTCTTCAACCCCAACCCACATATTTGTGATGTACACACATGGGAGGACCCTAAAAGTTCATGGCCGGCCATTAATTCTATTTGAACCTTTTGAACCCCTCCTCAAAATGGCTTGTTCTCTCTCCTGTTTTAGAGTTTCCAAATTCGAACCACAGGGTTGTGAAGAGGAGACCTGGGAGGCCACCTTTTTGTGGTGGCCGGCCACTATTCCAACTTAGCCTTTTTGACCCCTAGCCGGCCGGCTAGGGTAGGTGGCTGGCCGGCCACATGGAGCTTTGAAAATGGGCCGGCCATGTTCCTCTCTCTGCACACTTTACAGCTGTATAGCTGTTTCCCCCAGAAAATATCTCAATTCGGGGGATATTTTGTGGGGGAAAGCTTGCCTCCTTTTTCCCCCACCTTTACACCCTCTTTTTGTTCCTTATAGCTAGCTGCCAACACTTGTATTAGGGGTTGGAACAAAATTGTTTTGAAGCTTTACATACAACTCTCCCTCTATCTCTCTCATTTTCTCAAAAATATCCAAGTTCTACACCTCATTTCTTCATCATCATCAAGCTCTACCACCACCCCTCCATTCCAGCAGCAAGGGGAGGAATTCCAGCAGCTTAAAGTCATCAAAGTTGGTCCAAGAAGCAACAAAAGCATTGGTCTTCAAAGGTGAGTAGCATTTCCCCCTTTTTGGTCCATTTCTTGCACCTTTTGTAAGCCATACATTCTTATTGATTTGAGCTCCGACCAAAACTGAAAAGATCATTTTTTTGAGCTCATTTTCTTGTTTCATTAAGGGCTCAACCCGGTTTGAGCCCTCCATATTGCACTTGCTTCAATATCCTCCTTGAATGCCATTTTCTTGCATGCTTTGGCAGCCTATCATGCTTCTGTTTTTGGTCTTTTTACAGGCCTAGAAATAGTCTTATTTTGACCTTCTTAACATGTTTCATTAAGGGTCTTTGGCCGTTTGTGGAACATTTTGTATACTTTGTGTTATAGCCTCTTTTGAGCCTCATTTTGCATTGCATTTCTAGCATGTTTGTATACTGTTTTGGAGTTTTTATAGTTCTGTAAATATGCATATTTTTGGTCCCTCTTCAATGTTGTAGAATGGAATTTTTTAGTTTGGGCTTTCCATATACCACTTGCCTCTTTGGCCACCTTTTGGCCCCTTTTCTTGCATAAGAGCTTAGCCATATCTATGTTTGTTTTTAGGATTTTTACAGTTCTATAAAGTGGCTTATTTTTGGCCCCTCTTCAATGTTGTTGAAGGGCCCTAACCTATTTGGAGTTAGCAGCTGTGAGTTGCTTCATAATCTCATGTTTAGGGCCATTTTTGCATGCCATTGTTGCCCTATCTTTGCTTGCTGTTTGGCCATGATTTGTACAGTAAAAATTCTTATTTTGAGGTTGCCTTGCTTCTGTCTTTTCATCTCGTGTACCAATTATGCATGCTTTGTATAGCTGTAGTTCATTCTATGCGCCTAATTTGCATTTCGGGAGAGATTCCATGCATCGGGTGTGTTTTCGCCTCATTTCGGGGCTTTTTTCCCCCACATTTCATTGCTGAAAATCCATTAGCATGCTTGCATATCATTTTCCATGCCATTGCATTGCATATACCATTACCTCGGTTTGCGTGCCCGTGTGCACGCATTTCGAGGCACTTCATTTTCTTCTACCGGCCTCTCATGTGAGTGTGGCTGAGGCTCTCTCATGTTAGTATAAGTCCATGTTACATTTTCCATGCCATTTTCTCAGTTTGCGTGCCTGTGTGCACGCATTTCGAGGCATCTCTTTTTTTACAGCATAGTGCATACTAGGTTGTATCTTAGATCGCATTCTGTCATTTTCTCGGTTTGCGTGCCCGTGTGCACGCATTTCGAGGCATCTCATTTTCATAGCATTGTGTATGTTAGGATTATATCTTAGTCGCATTTCATGCATGTCATGCATATTGCATCGTGTTCAGGATAGGAGTTAGCCCGGGCACGGGAAACGAGGTGCATTTCGTACTCCGAGTGACAGAATGTGTCTCAATTCCCCAGTCACCGACAGTCCGGATCATCCATGATGGAGTTAGGTTTTGTTGTGTTTTCATGTGCATTCATCCTACATTAAATTGTGCAATTCGACTCCTCGGCCATCATGCCTCGGTATGCGTGATTGGTGGCACGAGGATCGAGGCATGCATATATTTGTGAAAATACATTGCTATGCCCCTTTCCTGCTCTCTGTTGCAGCAAAATGAAGAATCAGCAACTTTTCGGAGCTTGGCACGCGTTTCAAGAATAACTGCTAAACAGAGGCTAATTGGGGCATCCCGGTGGATTTCCGCGCAAGACAACCCGGACATGCATCATCCATTAGAAGCAAGGCAGTCCCTGGCTTGCATGCCAGTTTTATTTATTTTCTTAGTTGATTTGTTAATTAATTAAGAATTTGTATATTATTTGGACTGTAATATTTGGACTGTAATATTCTATTATTTGGGACTGTATCATTTATTCGGACCCTCTGCGCGAGGGCATAACTGTAATAAGTGTGCGTGTGTGTGTTGTATGTCTTCCAACCCCACGTCTTTCTCCCTTTTATTTATCCACTTTTGATGGTTAGATTAGGGCATATTTCAATTAGCATACAGTATGACAGCATGTTTGCATCATTCATCTGTTTTGCATGCACCGGGCTCGGCGCATCATACTAACTGCATTGTATTTTCAATTCCAAATTGAATACATGATAGTTGTAGCATTTCATATGCCATCTTAGAATAGCCGAGCCTGCTATAGTTGCATTTTTGCATGTGTTGCATTAGGCATTTCTGTATAATTAGGATCATGCATGGATTTCTAATTAGCTTCCTTTTTTGGCTTGGAGTACCCGGTGAGCTTTATGCTTTAGCATCCTTGCATGCGTGTGAGTGACTGCCATGACTAGCATGCTTACCATGAGGCTATTTGCTTATGTGATATAACTGCCTGAATGCCTGTGGGTGAAGGTTGGGTTACTTGGATTGGAATAAATCATCAACTGTTTGTTTTAAAGCCCACTAGATAGTGGCAAAACCATCTTTTCTAAGCCCACCTGAGGGTGGCAAAATCTGCATTTTAAGCCTACCTGCGGGTAGCAAACCATTTTTCAAAAAGCAAACATGAAGTGTTTTGTTCCAATACAGACGACCCGATCTATACTTGTATGCTGTACGCATCACATAGTAACCTAGGCTAATAACCGGAATAAGAACATACAATGTTTTCAAAAATAGATATCATGGTTAGTAGAGGCCGGTCTATGACCGGGCGAGCGGGGGTGCTCACGAAGTGACCTTCCCCAATCGTACCCAAGTTCCCGAGCTGAGGCAACTTTGGTGATGACGGACACGTGGCCTTTGGCAACGAGTTAGGGTTTCCTAAATTTCCCAAAATAAAATATTTAGGTGGCGACTCTGTATCTGGCAAAGCAGTCCATGTTTGGCACTTCTTTCAAAAAATCTGTTTTCTCAAAACGATTTGCCGGATTTGGACTCTTTGGTTCAGATTTAGAACCGTGACACAAAATCGAGTCCGAGCTATAGCGAGGTCCCCCGCGGGCTTGTTACACTTGCCTAATTTCATTATTTCCAACCAATTTCACATTCTCACGATTTATGTCATTAATTACACTAATGACCCAATTAAACCTAACTAAGGTATTTTTCCCTTTTTCTCAATATTGACCCAAAGGCCCAAATATCATCAATTAACATCAATAACCTCATTTTAAGACTCATACACCCATGTATAGTTCAAAAGGACCAAAACCCCTCTTTTTAATATTTCAAATCATATTCACACCTTGTAAGTAGCATTGAAAATCAATTCGCTATCTTAGGCCACTAATTGTTTCATTAGCTTAAGTGGCCAAGTTTAACTCAAATTAACCTTGCTTAGCCACCAATAAAGAGAATTTTCTGAGTAATTGTTTCTTAACAATATTAGTTTAACTTATGCACCACGTTTAATGTTTTCTTAGTCACTTAAGTGTTCAATTCTCAAGTCGAACAGGATGAATATGAATTCCCTTTGATAAAGAAAAGGGTAAGAATAATTTTGATTATAAAAGGGTAAGAATAATTCGAGGATGATGTACACAAATGTTCAACATTTGTCATGCCCAAAACAGAAAAGCTAGGGTAAGTTCGAGAGCAAATAAACCATGATGCATGTCAGAACCTTTCTGAGAAGTAGTATCCCTACCTTACTATTATGGAACTAATTAGTTGAGACTATTCAGAACATATCCTCATCTGCCTTTGCAATGAGTAAGCAAACCAGACACAAAATAGGATAATTACTATAGGTGAATGAACCATCCACACGTTAGCAATTGGTCTAACATCAATCTAGCCCACCCAGGCCAAAGTCCTGGGTAAGAAGGTGCCAAAGTTTAATAAATTATTTTTTGAATATTAAGGGATAATATCACGCATGGTAGAGAATGTCCTTTGTTGCGACTAGTATTAAATGTAAACATGCAGCCCTAAATTTTTGACCGCGGGGATCAAAAATACACGATGTTCAAGGATTTACCTCTCCAATTAAGTAGAGAGTAGGGTAGAATCAACATTGACCTTTATAAGGGTATGGCAAAACAAGCTCTGGACAGAGCCTATGCAGGTAGTAAGGAGGGAGAGAGAGAAAGAGAGAGAGTTTGTGAAATAATGGGTACCATGTGGGTTTCACAAGTGAACCATGCATCATATGCTGTAGTTCACTGTGAGCACACCAAGGAATTTAGCCTTGGTGCAGTGTATTTCAAATAATGTAAAGCGAAAAGTTGCAAGCATGTATCATAGTAGGAAACCCAAAGGAAATGCACATTTTCATATCAAAGGACCGATGTTCATATAAAGGAAAACCCCTCCACAGCTTTTTAACCGTGTCCTCAACAGCTTCCATCCCGTAGATAAGAGAATAACATTAGTTTAACATAAGCACCACGTTTTTAACCATGCTCAGCAAAAGTTAGAGCGCAAAGGAGAGTGTTAATACCCGAGTGTACCTGAACTGAACTACGTAAGGCTTGATTCCCATCTTTGGGATACGTAGGCAACTTCATTTCGAAGTCTAGCCATAAACACTTCCAAATCAACTTTGTCCATGTGGTCATGTTGGTCATCTTTGTCTATTCTGCATTCAAGAGCTCGGTTGTGATCTCCAGTGCAGTGTTATTTAGACTAGGGGCAACTTTTCAGTTACTGGATCCGAGGTTGTACATCTCAGTGATAGATCTCGGGCGTGTCTAGTTTTGATCCATATCGAAAATGGTTTTGAAAAGTTTTAATTTAAGTTGATTTTGCTCAAATTAATCTTTTTACGACTTAGACCATTTTTGGACCAAACGAAAAATTTTCAATACCCACAACCTTCAATTACATTGATTTCAGTACAGAGTTCTCCTACTCTTGAATACAAATTGAAGTTTCTTTTTATTACATTCATAAAGAAAACTTGAAAGTACTGATTAAAGCAAATAAATTCGGGGCATAGTCAGGTGTTCCTGCGTCCCCTCTCAGAGCTTGTGGAAACCTCTGATGCCAAAGTAGGACCAACCTGCGCCTCTTCATCAAGCCAAGCTATACACTCGTTAGAAAGGGTGCAACTGAAAGTGGGAGTGGGGACCAGAAGTTCCAAAGACCCAAGACAGACCTTAAGCATGGCAAAACAGAGCTATAATGTTCTTGGAACCAAACCAATTATATACATTTGTAAATGTTGTGGTTAAGGTCTGTCTTGGGTCTTTGGAGTCAAAACATTCCCCAGTCCATTCACCCTCAAAACATATTCGAGTTGGCACTGCTTAACTGTCCTTTGTATGAACAGGACAGTTTGTTTTGAGCCTATAGAGTGCCTTGGTTACATTTAATCCAATGCAATCTTGTATCCTAGTCTTTTGGGAGGTGATTCATGCATCCCTCTTGTTATCGAACCACATGTGGTCAAGTACACAAGTCAGGTATCATCCGGCTGGTTATTCCCCAATCCTCATCCGTGTGGGTAAGTTAGTGGCCGAACTTTTTCATGTTTACCTTTCACTTAAGCCTCGAGTTGATTTAGAGGTTCAGCTCGAGGAGTTGTTGCTGAAGGAGGCAACTTAAAAGGAGATTTCACTTTGTTCTTTCCTTATGTGCCCTTTTCTCCATTGGTCTCCTGGGTTGATGAATTAGTGAAGTTTAACATGTCTGAAATGAAGAATATCCATGACCAAATTCTCGGGCACACTTTCCCAGATGTACTATGTGGGCTTAGAGATCCACATAATTTACAGAGAGTTTTTAATTTTTTGACAACTTTATAATTTGTGTTCAAGTTACAACAAAAGATTGGAAGGCGCACTGAAGCAAAACTTCACTGCACAGCCCCAAGTAACCATCTAATGCCTCACATAGTAAAGATCGGCCTCTACTAATCATGATGTGATTTTTAATACTCATAGTTTAAACATTGGTACCACTATAACCGAAATTGAGCAGTGCCAATTTGGACAACTAAGCTCAAAACAACATCCCGAAGTTTTATCCTCTACTCTTCCATAAGTATTAAAACAAGATCGGCCTCATCCCGAAGTTTTATCCTCTACTCTACCATAAACAAAAAATAAAACTATTAAAATATCTTTGATTTTTAAAACTAATTGAAGATCAAATAAGAAACAAAAACAAAGACTAATTAAATAACTTGACACACGAGACTGTTTGGTAGAGGGTACCTACAACCTTCAATTTCATTGATGAAGGTCATCCGGCAAATTATGATATGAATTTATAGCGAAATGGAAATAACTTGCTAATATATTAGCCTGAAGGATGGAAGTATCATAATAGTGCAGAAGGGACTTTTCTGCAGGATGTCGGTTTGGTTCGCCGTACAAATTGTTTAGAATACACTAATATGTATCAATGATTGGGTTGAGATGTTTGGCCTTACCCGACATCCTTTGACCATTTCCAGCTCTGGCAAGCGAGTCGATGATGTCATGGTCGTTGTCCAAGGTAACTGGGAATTCGGCAAAGGCGAGGATCGCCTAGATCCTATTCCTAGACAGAGGGGCGAACCAAGTGGCCATATAGCTCCTTGCGTTCATTTTTCTTATATTTACAAGACTTCATTTTTGCGGGGATGCAAAAATCATTAATTGTTCCCAAATTTATTGTTCTCTTTTTTGCATATACCGGGCAAAAGTGTATTTATCCAATTTGAGTTGATGGACAAAAGCTTCTTAAAGTTAAGCCAAAAGCATGCTAGAGGATCCAAATAATGTACTCAATAAATCGACAACACACAAGATATTTTAAAATACAAAAAGCTTTTGTCCAACAAAAGCTTGGGTATACGCATTGAGTACATTATTTTGCATCCTTAACATGGGTGGTCTAATGTTAGGTATTGTTTCTTCAGCTATCAGCATGCTTCTTGTGGTGCTGATGGTCAGTACCTCAATATTAGAATGACATGGGCTAAACACATGATATGCCACTCTGAACACGATAAGCTTTGCTCCAGAAATATAGTGTTGTAAGACGACTTGCCATCAAGAGCCATGCAGAGTTGCTTATCGAGTTTGGTCTTGGCCAATCGTGACATCTACGAAGGGCGCTCTGAATCCGGAGTCTTATTCGGCCCAAACGTGAATATTGTATGACATGTATAATGTTTTATTTACGAGCCCAGTGAAGTTGGCCAAATCATTTTCTGTTTTAATTGTTTTATATATATATATATATATATATATTAGGTGGATGTCTCTTAATTTATTGAATATAGACATTTGAAATGAGAATTTGATTATCATGTTATCGAACTTCATTCATATAACGTCTTTATTCTGTTATTACTCACTAGGCTCTAGCTCACTATTTATATATATATATATATATATAAACAGATATTGGGTGTGGGTACTGTAGACGTCCCCGAACGCCCCGGGAGGAACGAGCTACCGTTCTGTTCATTTGGGGTCACTACAGCTCGGACTCTCAAAATGTCACGGTTCCTAATCTGAACCAAAGAGTCCAAATCCGGCAAATCGTTTTGAGAAAACAGATTTTTGAAAGAAGTAGTGCCAAACATGGACTGCTTTGCCAGATACAGAGTCGCCACCTAAATATTTTATTTTGGGAAATTTAGGAAACCCTGACTCGGTGCCAAAAGGCCACGTGTCCGTCATCACCAAAGTTGCCTCGGCTCGGGAACTTGGGTACGATTGGGGAAGGTCACTTCGTGAGCACCCCCGCTCGCCCGGTCATAGACCGGCCTCTACTAACCATGATATCTATTTTTGAAAACTTTGTGGGTTCTTATTCCGGTTTATTAGCCTAGGTTACTGTGTGATGCGCACAACATATAAATATAGACCGAGTCGCCTGAATTGGAACGAAACATTTCATGCTTGTTTTTTGAAAGTGGTTTGCTACCCGCAGGTAGGCTTTAAAACATTTGATGATTTATTCCAATTTAAGTAACCCAACCTTCACCCACAGGCATTCAGGCAGTTATATCACATAAGCAATTAGCCTCATGGTAAGCATGCTATTCATGGCAGTCACTCACACACATGCAAGGATGCTAAAGCATAAAACTTACCGAGTACTCCAAGCCAAAATAGAAATTTATTAGAAATCATGCATGATCCTAAGTATACAAAAATGCCTAATGCAACACATGCAAAAATGCAACTATAACAGGCTCGGCTATTCTAAGATGGTATATGAAATGTTACAACTATCATGTATTCAACTTTGAAATTGAAAGTACAATGCAGTTAGTATGATGCGCCGAGCCCGGTGCATGCAATACAGATGAATGATGCAAACATGCTGTCATACTGTATGCTAATTGAAACATGCCCTAATCTAACCATCAAAAGCGGATAAATAAAAGGGAGAAAGACGTGAGGTTGGAAGACATACATCCCACTCACGCACACTTATTATAGTTGTGCCCTCACTCGGAGGGTCCAAATAAATAATACAGTCCCAATATTACAGTCCTGAAATAAAAGAATATTACAGTCCAAAATATTACAAAATCTTAATTAATTAATGAATTAACTAAGAAAGCAAATAAAACTGGCGTGCAAGCCAGGGACTGCCTTGCTTCTGATGGATGATGCATGTCCGGATTGTCTTGCGTGGAAATCCACCGGAATGCCCCAATTAGCCTCTGTTTACACCTGTTCTTGAAATGCGTGCCAAGCCCCAAAAAGTTGCTGATTCCTGATTTTGCTGCAACAGAGAGCAGGAATGAGGCATAGCAATGTATTTGCACAGATATATGCATGTCTCGAACCTCGTGCCACCAATCACGCATACCGAGGCATGATGGTCGAGGAGTCGAAATGCACAACTCAATATAGGATGAATGCACATGAAACTACAGCTAAAACCTAACTCCATCATGGATAATCCGGAGTGTCGGCGACTGGGGAATTGAGACACATTCCGTCACTCGGAGTACGAAATGTACCTCGTTTCCCGTGCCCGGGCTAACTCCTATTCCGGACACGATGCAATATGCATGATATGCATGAAATGCAACTAAGATACAATCCTAATCATACACAATGCTATGGAATGACATGCCTCGAAATACGTGCACACGGGCGCGCAAACCGAGAAAATGGCAGAAACAATGCGAATGACATGAAAATGAGATGCCTCGAAATGCGTGCACGCGGGTACGCAAATCGAGAAAATGACATGTCTCGAAATGCGTGCACGCGGGCACGCAAACCGAGGCGATGATAAGTGTCTCAAAATACGTGCACACGGGCACGCAAATCGAGGCGATGATAAAATATGATGAAATGACATGGAAATATGATATGGACTTATACCAACATGAGTGAGCCTCAGCCACACTCACATAAGATGCCGGCAGGTAAAAATGAGGTGCCTCGAAATGCGTGCACACGGGCACGCAAACCGAGGCAATGGCATACGGAATGCAATACGGCTAAAATGGCATACGAAATGCAAAATGGACTTATACTAACATGAGAGAGCCTCAGCCACACTCACATAAGATGCCGGTGGATAAAAATGAAGTGCCTCAAAATACGTGCACACGGGCACGCAAACCGAGGCAATGACAGAATGCAATGTAATGACATGTAAACATGATATGGGCTTATACCAACATGAGTGAGCCTCAGCCACACTCACATAGGATGCCGTCGGATAAAAATGAGGTGCCTCGAGATGCGTGCACACGGGCACGCAAACCGAGGCAATGACGGAATGTGATGTAATGACATGTAAACATGATATGGGCTTATATCAACATGAGTGAGCCTCAGCCACACTCACATAGGATGCCGTCGGATAAAAATGAGGTGCCTCGAAATGCGTGCACACGGGCACGCAAACCGAGGCAATGACGGAATGTGATGTAATGACATGGAAACATAATATGGGCTTATACCAACATGAGTGAGCCTCAGCCACACTCACATAGGATGCCGTCGGATAAAAATGAGGTGCCTCGAAATGCGTGCACACGGGCACGCAAACCGAGGCAATGACGGAATGTGATGTAATGACATGGAAATGACATGCAAGCATGCTAATGGAATTTCAGCACCAAAATATGGGGGAAAACAGTCCCGAAATGAGGCGAAATGACATAAAATGCAAGGAATTGCCCCGAAATGCGAATTTAGGCACCCGAAATGGCCTATAGCTATGCCAAACATGCACAATATGGACATGCAATGCAAACACAGATGCTAGAAAGTCCCAAAAAAGGCACTTTCACAGTTATAAACATGGCCAAACAGCAAGCATAGGTAGGGGAAAAATAGCATGCAAGAATAGGGGCCAAAAGAGGGGTAATGAAGCAAGTGATATAAGCAAAACCCAAACTGAAAAATTTCCTTCTAAAACATTGAAGAGGGACCAAAAATATGAATATTTACAGTATATGGCAGCCTCAAAATCAGTATACAAACATGATAGAAATGTGATGCAAAACAAGGCTCAAAAATGGCTATAACATGAGGTATGCAAAATAATCACCAAATAGCCAAAGACCCTTAATAAAATATGTAGAATGGACCAAAATAAGCACTTTTCCAGAACTGTAAAATGGCCAAAAACAAAAGCATGGTAGGCTAACTAAACATGCAAGAATGGGGAATAAAAGAGGGATATAACATGAAGTGACCTATGGAGGCCCCAAACCATGAAAGGACCTAAATGAAACATGAATTATGGACCAAAATAAGAACTTTTCCAGAACTGTAAAATGGCCAAAAACAAAAGCATGGTAGGCTGCCATTGCATGCAAGAATGGGGAAGAAAAGAGGAGTATAAAGGTAGGTATAATATGGAAACTGCAAATGGTGTTGAGCCCTTCTTCAATGTTGAAGAGGGGCTCAAAATAAGCCTAATATCAGTTTATCACATGCTCGAAAATAAATTTCTCATGGGTTAAAAATAGCATGCAAGATTGTGACATATAAGAGGATCAATGAAGCAAGTGTGTCATGGAGGGCTCAAACAGGGTTGAGCCCTTAATGAAAAGTGAAGATGAGCTCAAAATAGGGCCCTTTTCTGTTAGGGCCGGAGCTTGAAACAAAAATCAAGTGGGGCTTAGAAATAGATCAAGAAAAAGGGTCAAAAGGGTAAAAGTATCACTTACCCTTGAAGACTCAAACTTTTGTTGCTTCTTGGATGAATTTGCAGCTTCTTTAGCCTTTAAGAATCCTTCCTTGTTGCTGGAAATGAGATGGTGGTGGTAGAGCTTGGTGGTGTAGAAGGAATGATGGTTAGGGACTTAGGGTTTTTTTGAAGAAATGAGAGGTATAGAAATGGAGTTCTATATGGAAGCTTGAAGATGAAGTTTTCTAACCCCAACAAAGGAGGCCACCAGCTGGTTATAAGGGTCCAAAAGGGGGTGTAAAGGTTGGGGAAAAGGAGAGCAAAACTCCCCTACAAAATATCCCCCGGATACAGATATTATCTGGGGGATATTGCCCCACAGCTGTAAAGTGCACAGTGCAAGGAACACGGCCGGCCTAATACTTTTGTTGCAGGTGGCCGGCCGGCCACATCCCCTAGCCGTCCGGCTAGGGGTCAAAAGGTTCAATCATATTTTCTGGCCGGCCAGCAACTGGTAAGGTACCCCTATGTGTGTACAACACAACCATGTGGTTAAAAGTCCGAGAAAGTGGGTCCAAGGGGTTCAACATTAGCTCGGAAAGAGGGGTTCAAAAGGGTCAATTTGAATTACTGGCCGGCCATGAACTTTTAGAGGCCTCCCATGTGTGTAGATCACAAATATGTGGTTCAAAGTTCAAGAATGTGGGCCCAAGGGGTTCAACATTAGCTTGGAAGAAAGGGGTCAAAAGGGTCAGGTAACCTTAATGGCCGGCCACCAACTTTTAGGGGCCTCCCATGTGTGTAGATCACAGATATGTGGTTGAAAGTTGGCAACATTAACTCCAAGGTGTTCAACATTAGCCCGGAAGTTGGAAAAACGGGCGCCGGGAGGCTCCGGAGGAGAGATAACTGGTTGCTGCAAAAATTGCTGGCCTCCCACCCTTCAGTGACCTTCCCCGTGATAAAACAGAGGTACCTGCCAAAAATGAACGAAAACCGTTGCAAAACGAATGTTCGGGAGCCAAAACACGCAGTTCGGGATCCCGAAAATGGGCTGTTAAGCACCGAAAGTGGCGTTCGACCACGAAGTGGGTTTCTCAGACCCCAGTGTCCCTCAAAAGGGAGCAAATAGGAAGTATGCCAAAAATCAGAACAAACGGAGATGGTTAAGCGGTCCCGAACCGAGGTACACGGCCCGACGGCTCCAAAAACCGGAAACCGGACTCCGAAATGGGCAAGATGGCCTACGGCCACCAAATGTAGCCTACGGAGATTGAGAGATGGTCTACGGGACCTCTCCCTCCCCTCAGGAAAAGAAACAAAGAAAATCGAGTCTGGTTCGCAAACCGAGACAAGGCACAGAAGAAGGTTCGGAAGTCCGGAGGCAGGGCTCACGGCCGCGACTCTGAAACTTCTGAACAAGCACATTATGTAACATCACCAAGCGCTCAATCGGTGACGTCTGAGTCTTAAGGTCGGTCAAAAATGGGGTGTCTACAGTTGCCCCTCTTTGACAGAACTCGAAAGTCACAAGTGACGGGAGTGAATGTTAAAGCCTAGAGACGACCCATTTTTGACAAGGCCGAAGACTTAGACAAACATACAAGATAGACAGAAATGTGCCCGCAGGCATGCCCGCAGGCAAGGGGCAAAATGCAAATGATATGCAAGAAGTCGAAGGTAACCCAATGATCGTGCAAATGCAGCATGCTGTAATGAAGCAAGTATTCGCAAATAGATGCAATAGTTTTAAGCAAGAATGCAAAGCAACAACTACATTTCATGCAGTTAAGAATGCGGAGGATTATTCAATCCCCGCCACGTCTCACACGGAGAAGATACGATACCTGCTCGATTCGTGTGGTCGCACCAGCCTCAATTGAACCGTACATACAATATCGTGCCTGCAAAAGAGAGAAATTGCAACAAGTACAATATGCTAACAACATGTATGTAATGTGATTCCGAAAGTTCGACACACGCAGTGCCGGTGAGTGAATGCATCGGAATGCAAGAATGGAACATGCGTGACAACGTACGCTCAAACATAGAAGTATGCCAATATCAAGAAACGTGCATGTTAATGCAGGTATGTTCATGAAAATGCAAGATAATGTGACACGAGCATGAATCAGGGTGCCCGTTTGTTATGAAGCAACGAGTACGGAAATGCGCGTTTCGGCGAAGGCGACTCGACCACGGCCTCCGATCCGCTTCCCTGAAAGGTTACAACTCATTCAAAAAGGATACACTTTGATTTCGATGAATGATGATGAGACACATGTCAGAACTTGAAGCCGAAGTCCCGGCGGATCATTTCGCGACCGGAAGTGTACTTTTCTTGAACTTTTTCAGGTCCCGGGAACTCCGATCTTCCTCAAAATTTGCAGAGAGCTAGGTGGGCATGTGGGGAACATGGTCGGCCATTTATCTTCCCAAGGGGAGGTGGCCAACCGGTTTCCATTAAAGCTAATGGTTGGCCGGCCATTTCTGCAAAAAGCAAATAGCTGGCCGGCTAGAAATAGGGGCCGGCCGGCCATGTGCTTTATCCGGGGGTATTTTGGTCTTTTTCCCTCCTTTTTGCATGCTTCTTCAACCAAGGCTTGAGGCTTATAAAAGGCAGCCGAGGTCCCTTTATTTCTTGCCTCTTTCAACACTTTCCTCTCCAGATTTGAGTTTCACGCGCGTTTTCCAACGCCCCGCGCAAGTTGTTTCCGCAAAAACACTCAGTTTCAAGCACTTTGAAGCGATTAAATTCCGGCTTCGGAGCTTCTTTTTGCACTTTCACCACTTGAGGTAAGTCTATCTTAATATTTGGAATATTTTCTCGAGAGTTGACTTTTATTGACTTTTCATTTCCCGAGAGTTGACTTTTATTGACTTTTTCCATTTTTCGCTCATTTTGCTCATTTTTGCTCCCTTTTACAGATTCTTTGAAGATGGCGGGCAATTCTCCCCACGGCGGAGGTTTTCCAGGTGCCGGCGATGATTTCGATCCCATGACTCTACCTCCGAGGACCCGACCTTTCATTCCCGGGAGGTACCGTCCGCCAGCACACGTCCTCCCTCGTGCTGTCTTCCGTCATTTTACCAGTTTTGACGAGCGAGCACCAGGGGATCTGCTTCTCAGAGAGCCGGAGCAGCATCTCTCTCACGAGGCCCGAGAGGTATTTTACCTCATCTCCTGTATTTTACATTTCGCACCTTTGCCATGCTTGAACATGCAGTTTAGCTTATGACATAGTACTTGCCTACATCCTGAATATGTAATTTCAACATTCGAATTTCTGAACACTCGGCTCATAAATTAATTGTGAACACACAACCCACATTAGAACACACGGTTCAAACACTGATTTGTCGAACACACAGCCCGAATTCGAAAGTCAACACACAGCCCACACTTTAAATTTTCTGAACACGCAGCCCAGATTAGATAGTGAACGCGCAGCCCACAATTTAACTGAAAGTTGAACACGCAGCCCAAACTTTCAAATTTATTGAACACGCAGCCCAGGTAGATAGTGAACACGCAGCCCACAATTTAACTGAAAGTTGAACACGCAGCCCAAATTTCAAATTTTCTGAACACGCAGCCCAGGTAGATAGTGAACACGCAGCCCACAATTTAACTGAAAGTTGAACACTCAGCCCAAACTTCAAATTTTCTGAACACGCAGCCCAGGTAGATAGTGAACACGCAGCCCACAATTTAACTGAAAGTTGAACACGCAGCCCAAATTTCAAATTTTCTGAACACGCAGCCCAGGTAGATAGTGAACACGCAGCCCACAATTTAACTGAAAGTTGAACACGCGGCCCAAATTTCAAAGTTTTCTGAACACGCAGCCCAGGTAGATAGTGAACACGCAGCCCACAATTTAACTGAAAGTTGAACACACAGCCCAAATTTCAAATTTTCTGAACACGCAGCCCAGGTAGATAGTGAACACGCAGCCCACAATTTAACTGAAAGTTGAACACGCAGCCCAAACTTCAAATTTTCTGAACACGCAGCCCAGGTAGATAGTGAACACGCAGCCCACAATTTAACTGAAAGTTGAACACGCAGCCCAAATTTCAAAGTTTTCTGAACACGCAGCCCAGGTAGATAGTGAACACGCAGCCCACAATTTAACTGAAAGTTGAACACGCAGCCCAAATTTCAAATTTTTCTGAACACGCAGCCCAGGTAGATAGTGAACACGCAGCCCACAATTTAACTGAAAGTTAAACACGCAGCCCAAATTTCAAATTTTTCTGAACACGCAGCCTAGGTAGATAGTGAACACGCAGCCCACAATTTAACTGAAAGTTGAACACGCAGCCTAAATTTCAAATTTTTCTGAACACGCAGCCCAGGTAGATAGTGAACACGCAGCCCACAATTTAACTGAAAGTTGGACACGCAGCCCAAACTTCAAATTTTCTGAACACGCAGCCCAGGTAGATAGTGAACACGCAGCCCACAATTTAACTGAAAGTTGGACACGCAGCCCAAACTTCAAATTTTCTGAACACGCAGCCCAGGTAGATAGTGAACACGCAGCCCACAATTTAACTGAAAGTTGAACACGCAGCCCAAACTTCAAATTTTCTGAACACGCAGCCCAGGTAGATAGTGAACACGCAGCCCACAATTTAACTGAAAGTTGAACACGCAGCCCAAATTTCAAAGTTTTCTGAACACGCAGCCCAGGTAGATAGTGAACACGCAGCCCACAATTTAACTGAAAGTTGAACACGCAGCCCAAACTTCAAATTTTCTGAACACGCAGCCCAGGTAGATAGTGAACACGCAGCCCACAATTTAACTGAAAGTTGAACACGCAGCTCAAATTTCAAAGTTTTCTGAACACACAGCCCAGGTAGATAGTGAACACGCAGCCCACAATTTAACTGAAAGTTGAACACGCAGCCCAAATTTCAAATTTTTCTGAACACGCAGCCCAGGTAGATATTGAACACGCAGCCCACAATTTAACTGAAAGTTGAACACGCAGCCCAAATTTCAAATTTTTTCTGAACACGCAGCCCAGGTAGATAGTGAACACGCAGCCCACAATTTAACTGAATTTGCATGTAGCTTATTCCACTTCATCGGCATACAGCCCATTTCATCCCATTGGCACACAGCCCATTTGATTTCATTGGCACACAGCCCATTTCATCTCATTGGCACACAGCCCATTTCATTTCATTATTGATACATGTATTCATTTTGAATGCAGGTTTGCTCCCGCAGCGTGCGGGTGTATGGTTCCACCATTGCGCGGGATTGGTATGCCGAGCTCCCGGAGGGTGTTCGAGACTTAGTCGACTTGGCAGGGTTCGGGCCCTTCTGCGTCGGGTTGTCACGTTGTCCTGCCAGGAGGACACTGATGGCGGCCCTGGTAGAGAGATGGTGGGACACCACCAATTCCTTTCATTTCTCTGCTACCGGGGACATGACCATGACCCCTTTTGACTTCGCTGTATTGACGGGCTTAGACGTCGGAGGTTGGTCCATCCCCTACGATGAGGATATGGGCGAGTGGGAGGCCGCCTGGATGTATCTGTTGGGGGCTCGCCCGCCTGTTGACAGGGTTTCAGGGAGAGTCCGATACACTTGGTTCTCTTCCCACTTCCGGCGGGCGGAGATGGTGCCCGAGACTCCCGAGGAGACAGAGCAGTATGCCCGTGGTTTCCTTATGTTCCTCTTCGGGACTACCCTGTTCGCCGACAGAGGGAACACAGTTGGGCTATACCTGCTGAGCGCTCTGGTTGACCTATCACAGGTCAGTAGATATGATTGGGGTGGCGCCGGCCTGGCTACCCTTTACTTTTATATGAGCGCGACCTCCCGCGGGCGGGGCGACTTACTTGGCGGCTACTGGAGAGCCTGGGAGGTACTTTCTGTCCCCTTGATTTACATTTCTGCTTCTCATTACTTGTACATTGCACTCACAGCGCACTTTTACAGTCTGTATTTTGCTCTCAGCATTTCGTACTTACATTCTGCACTGCTTTTCTCAGCTATGGGTCTATGTATACTTCCCATCATTAGCCCCAGAGCTGGAGGTGGTAGGGATTCCCATGACCCCATATTCATTGATATTCGAGGGCCCGCACCGGCCGAGACCTCGAGAGACCCTCCTTCACCTGCGACAGTACTTCGACACTGTGCGACATTCAGAGGTACTTCAGAACTTTCCGTCCTTTTCATTTTCATCTTTGATTTGCTCTGTATATTCTCGATTTCTGATTGGTTTATGCATTTATCATCCGCAGATTACATGGCAGCCCTGGGTGTCCCTGGGTGACGACCTCCGACTTCAGTATACCGGAGCGTCGGGCATTTCCCAGTATAGGGTCCTGCTCGAAGGGCCAGTTGGCAGGGTATGGTTCCTGGGTGAACGCTTTCTGCGCCAGGTATGGGGGTATCTTTCTCAGGATATTCCCGCAGTACCTCCAGCCAGTATGCGGACTGCTGACAGGCTCTCTTACTCAGAGGTAGTCGGCGCCATGCTGGGTACTGATGCTTTACTGCATATTGAGGAAGGGGACTACGCCACTTACCGTCACATATATTTGATGCCTCCATTGACGGAAGCTCGTATCCCGATGATGAGGCCTGCCGGTATGTCATCCTCGGGCCAGGTTCGGGCTTGGGCTGCAGACGCCCCTTCTACTAGCAGGGCCGATACGTCTAGAGGTAGGAGTAGACCGGTTCCTCCGGCTCCGTCGGTTCATCCTCATCCCGGATGGCCAGATATGCCTACTGAGTTGATGGCGTGGCAGTATGGGGCTAGCTTTCTGACTCCGATTCCACTAGAGCCTCCGATGCCCAGTGATCGATACGCCATTGATCCGGACTCACCGCCGGTATGCTCCACTTCTTTTCATTCATCATTCATATGTTTAGACACTCTTCTGTTCACTGATGATTATGAGCTCATTTTTGCAGCCATCGCGAGGGTACATGAAGGAGGTGGTTGGACTGGTGGCCACACTCGAGGGCATGGTCCTACGCAGGGAGGCACAGTTATCTGTCGCGGGCATTCAGGTACCCTTCAGTTTTCTGGCATTTATCATACTTCTGATGACATGCTGATTTCTACTGCATCGATAGACTACTTGTGTAGAGCACATCTGACACACACCCCACTTGTACACTGTATTTACATGCACCCACTTCATGTAGCCTTTGCTTGTATCTGCATCTGATGTATATATTTGGACTGATGCATTTGAATTGAACTTTTTGTTTTCAGATGCCTTCATGGTCCGATCAGCCACAGGCCAGGCCACCCGAGCCTCCTTGGGGAGCTGGGCCATCTGGGCCTTTTCAGGGGGCGGGGCCATCTCGGCCTTCCAGAGGAGCCGGGCCTTCTAGGCCTTTTCGGGGAGCTCGAGGAGGGCCTGTCTGCAGACGCAGGGCTCACGTTGTGGAGGTGGAGCCTGATGAGGAGGAGGAGGATGCTGAGGAGGAGGAGGAGGCTACCGATCGTCAGTCAGAGACATCTGCTGAGGAGGGGGGCTCCGGTTTTGGCTCGGGAAATAGAGGCGAGGCTGAGGGGGATCCTGAGGATGACAGCTCCGACTCAGATGGTGATGATGGTGCGGAGATTGTCCCGCAGAAGAGGATGAGGAGTGCTTCTCGTTCCCGCTCCTGAGGACTTTGATGTTGCTATTTCCTGCTTTATTTTTCTTTTTGCTAGTAGTTTGTAGCACTTTGCACATTGTTAGGCAGTTTTATTTTCTGTAAAACTTGTACCTTTGTTTGTTGTAAAGCATGATAAAATGAAATAGCTTTCGAAAAAGTGTTTGTATTTTAAACTTTTAGCATCGTATCGCATCAATTTATTTCGCACAAAAATGAAATTGAATGGAAATGCGCATTGTGTAATCACCAAGTCAGGTAGTGAACCGACGCAATAAACTAAGCAACTCAACCTACTAAGATACAATAGAATCTTTAGCAAGTTTACAACTTGATAAGCAAAAATGCAACAACGCAAATAAACAAGACTTTAACAAAAATTGCTTAAACAGGGAGCATGATTCAAAAACACAAAACACGTCCGCTCGACAAACAACTCGATAAGCAAAGCAACAACTCGATAAGCAAAATTCAACAACAACAAAGTGTACTTCTGACGGTCTGGGCATCGGAACGCATCCGGAATGAAGGCCTTTGACTTTCCCGTTGCATGGAAATGCTTGGGACTCTCCCTCGAAGGGTAAAACAGGGCCAAGGAGATACACTGCAGCATTGCCAGCCATTCCTGGGAGCCGGCCGGCCATTTTTGTGGAGAGAGACAGCTGGCCGGCCATTTCTGCAAAAAGTAAATGGCTGGCCAGCCAGAAAAGGTGGCTGGCCGGCCATTCAGTCCTGTAGCCTCCAGATTTTTGACATGTGTCCCCGTGAATAGTGTTTTTCCTTCTATAAAAGCCTCAACTTCGGGAACATTCATTTCATCTTAGTTTTAGACAAAGATGGAGGCGTTTCTCGCAGAAAATATCACATCTTGGATCTCTTCTCTAGATGGCTCGGAAAAGTTGAATTTCCGGGGTTTCGGCTTGAATGCACTATTCATGCTGAGCCGTACTCCGCTACATCTTCCTTTTCTCCATGCCGCGGCAAGGTTCTGGAATCCAGTGACGCATGTTTTTAGCTTTGGCGGCCAAGAGATGTGTCCCACTTTCGAAGATTTTCAGATTTTGATGGAGTCTGAATGCTCTGAAGTGATCCTGCCCCAGCCCCGTTTTGGCCATGCTCAGGCTTTAGGGCAGATGTGTGGGCTCACGGCGCATGACGCTCGATCTCTGATCTGCAGTGGGGAACTGGACATCCTTGGCTTGATCCATCGTTTTTCCGACGCCGGTGACCGCAGCAACCATTATTGGCAGGGTTTTTGGCAACACGCCCTCTGCTTATGTTTGTTGTCTCACTTTCTGCTCTCCTCGGGCTTCGGCGGGGCTAGCATCTGCCTGATTGAAGTCGCCCAAGGTTTGAGAGAAGGAAAAAGCTGTATTGCCATGACCTTGGCCGAGACACTGATGGGCTTAGATTCTGTCTATCGCCGGGAGGTGACTAGGTTTGCTGGGAGTCCACTGCTGCTGCAGGTAATGTTTCCCACCCGACCTCACATATATATTTGCTCACATCACTCAACCCTCAGGCTCGGTTTTTTTCTCACAAAACCCTTGTCTTACTTTTCTCTCATCGTACATCTCTCTGTTCTTTATTCTCTCATTTTCCATCCCTCCCCTAGGTATGGTTAATGGACAAGTTGCAGGTTGTGGACTCTTGCCCGGCCTATTCAGCTCGAGGCTACTTCTTTCGGCAGCGCCTAGTCAATGCTCTTGACGAAAGGTGGTGGTTCGATTGGATGTGCAATTTGTCCGCAGACGGCATTGCTTGGCGTTGTCCTTGGCTCAACCTCCCGGCAATGAGCTATAGTATGTCTCGGCTGATTGGGATCCAACTGGTTGGTCTAACCGACTGCGTATTTTACTTTCCGTTCCGGTTCCTGCGTCAGTTTGGTCATGATCAGACCTGTCCACCGGAGGGGATTGAGTACCCAGCCGCTTTCCCGGTCCGGGGTGCACAGCTTGCCCGATATGCCACGGCATGGAGGACTAGAGAGCTCCTGGCCCCTGCTTCTACTTTCAGTTGCACTTTGTCCGATGAGTGCTTGGATTGGCTCAATGAAGAGGCACAGGTTGGGCCCAGCTTGGCATCAGATGCTTCGTCCAGTTCTGGGAGGGGACGCAGAGATACTTGATTCAACTATGCCCCAAATTTATTGCTTATTTAGTATTTTCAAGTTTTCTTTATGAATGTACCAAAAAAAAGCAACCTCGATTGTAATGCAAGAGCAGGAGAACTCTATTTTGAAATCAATGAAATTGAAAGTTGTGGTACTGAAAATTTTCCGTTTTTGGTCCAAAAATGGTCTTAGTCGTAAAAAGATTGATTTGAACAAAGTCAACTTTCATTAAAACTTTTCAAAACTATTTTCGATGTGGATCAGAATTGGACACACCGGAAATCTGTCACTGAGATGCACAACCCCAGATCCCCGCAACTGGAAAATTGCCCCTGGTCTGAAGAACAATGCGGCACTTCATAGCAACGGAAAGTTGCCGCTAGTCTGAGTAACTTTGCACCGTCGCGGCAACGGAAAGTTGCCCCTAGTCTGAACAGCACTGTACCGGAGATCGCGATAAATGCTGGTGGATAAAGATGACTGAGATGATCGAAATGGACAAAGTTGATCGGGGGAAAAGTTTATGGCTGAACTTCGAGGTGAAGTTGCCTACGTATCCCAAAGATGGGAATCAAGCCTTACGTAGTTCAGGCTGAGGTTCACTCGAGTATTTTCACTCTCCTTTTTGCGCTCTAACTTTTGCCAAGGCCGCCCTTTGCGGGTTTTCAACCTTGCGAGCTCAGTTTTTATATTTTCTAATTTTTTGTGCTCTGACTTTTGCCTAGGTCGCCCTTTCGGGTTTTCGGCCTAGCGAGCCTCTCAAGGATAGTATTTCTTCAACTTGTCCATATTGATCGGTTGTGAGAACTCCAAGCCATCTAGATCCATCAGAACCACAGCCCCACCTGACCAGATAGCTTTGATGATGTAAGGACCAGTCCAATTGGGTTTGAACTTGCCCCTTGGGTCGTGGATGGGAGCTCGGTTGTCTTTGAGCACCAAATCTCCTTCTTTCAGATTCCTGGACTTAACCTTCTTGTTGAAAGCCCGGGCAATTCTGCGTTGATAGCCTTGGATGTGGTACAGTGCTTTCAGTCTTCTTTCATCAAAGAGCATGAGTTCTTCGAATCTGCTTTGCTGCCAATCTGCTTCGGCTATCTGGCATTCAGCCAACACTCGTAAAGACGGAACCTCAATCTCAATGGGTAGAACAACCTCAATTCCATAGACCAATGAATATGGAGTTGCTCCAGTAGAAGTTCTGATTGAAGTCCTGTAGCCCCACAGAGCAAATGGCAGCTTGTCTGGCCAATCCCGATAGGTTCCCACCATCTTCTGTAGTATATGCTTGATATTCTTGTTGGCGGCCTCAACCGCTCCGTTGGTCTGCGGCCGATATGTGGATGACTTATGAAAAGCCACATTGTATTTCTCCAACAAGTCTATCACTTCTTTCTTGAAGTGGGAACCATTATCTGAAATTATTTCGTTTGGCACCCCGTAGCGACAGATGATGTTGTTCCTGATGAACTTTGCGACGTGCGACGTCTTCAACACCGCGTATGATTGGGCCTCAACCCACTTTGTGAAATAATCTATCGCTACTAGGATAAACTCATGCCCGTTGGACCCCTTCGGGGTAACAGCTCCGATCACATCAATTCCCCAGACTGAAAAAGGCCATGGGGAAGTCATGTTGTACAGTTTTGACGGCGGGATGTTCATGCGATTTGCATGGATTTGACACTTGTGGCATCGCCGAACAAAACTAATACAATTCTCCTCCATGGTTTACCAGTAGTAGCCCTGTCTGAGGATCTTCCTGGCCAGCATTACTCCATTCATGTGTGCACCGCACTCTCCCCCATGGATGGCTTCCATCAGGCGTTTCGACTCTTCAGCTTCTACACAGAGCTTATGCATTCCCAGATGACCCCTTTTGTACAGCTTCCCCCCGCAGATGATAAACTGAGCAGCCATTCTCCTGACAGCCCTCTTATCTTTGGCATTTGCCCCTAGTGGATATGTCTCCTTTTCCAAGAAGTTCCAGATGTCGTAATACCAGGGGTTGCCGTCTTGAACCTCATCTATGGCGGAAATCGACTCGTATGCTGGCACGAACTTCTGATCAATAATGACTGGACGCATCCGGACTCCGGACGGGATGTCTATCATAGAAGATAGAGTTGCTAATGAATCTGCAAACCTGTTGTTCTCTCTTACGAGGTGGGTGAAATTTAGCTTTTCAAACCGAGGAATTAACAAATCCAAGGTTTGGTGGTAGATTATCATCCTTTCCTCCTTGACTTTCCAATCTCCTTTTGCTTGAGACACAACAAGGTTCGAGTCCCCAATGACGTCCAACCGTCTTGCCCCTAGTTCCAGGGCTGCTTCCAGGCCAGCAATACATGCTTCATACTCTGCCTCATTGTTGGAAACTTTGAACCGGAGCTTGAATGCTAAAGGAATACGGGAATCGTCAGGCGCTATCAGCAACACCCCTATCCCATACCCATACTGGTTTGACGCTCCATCAAAGTACATCGTCCAAGTTTCATCTTCGACGTGCAGAATGGCTTCATCTGGGAATAGATACTCAACCACTTCATCCCCATCAACCGGGTGGTCGGCAAGGAACTCCGCTACCGCTCTCCCTTTTACTGACTTGCGCGTTATATACTTCAAATCAAATTCGGAGAGCAACAGCAGCCAACGAGCTAGCCTACCCGTAAGTGCTGGTTTCTTGAAGAGATATTTGATGGGATCCAAACGCGAAACCAACATTACTGAGTGGGCTAACAGGTAGTGCTGCAGCTTCCTGGTTGCCCATACCAAGGCCAAACAAGCCTTCTCCAGCGGCGTATAGCGGGTCTCGTAATCCAGCATCTTTTTGCTCAGATAGTATATGGCCCTTTCCACTTTGTCTTCTGACTCCTGTGCGAGCATGCAGCCCATGGTAGTCTCAGTTACCGAAAGGTACAGTATCAACGGTCTCCCCGGCTCTAGCGGTGACAACACAGGTGGGTTCTGTAGATATTCTTTGATCTGCTCAAAAGCTGCTTGACATCGGCCGTCCCATTGGAATTTCTTTCCTTTCTTCAGGAGACCAAAAAGTGGTTCACAAGTCAAGGTTAATTTAGAAATAAACCGTCTTATGAATTGCACTTTACCCAGAAAGCCTCGCACCTCCTTTTCAGTCCTTGGTGGTGGCATTTCTAAGATGGCCTTGATTTTGGAAGGGTCGACCTCGATGCCCCTTTGTGTAATCAGAAACCCTAGCATCTTCCCTGCTGTAACACCAAACGTGCATTTCTGGGGATTCAGTCGCAGCCGAAACTCTTTGATCCTTTGAAAGAATTTTTGTAAGGCGGTGTAGTGGCCCTCTCTATCTTTGGACTTGACAATCATGTCGTCCACGTACACCTCGACCTCTTTATGGATCATATCATGCAATATTGTAGTTGCTGCCCGTTGATACGTAGCTCCAGCATTTTTCAACCCGAATGGCATCACTCTATAACAATATGTACCCCACGGGGTAGTGAACGCAGTCTTCTCCCGGTCTTCGGGTGCCATCACTATCTGATTATAGCCTGAGAAACCATCCATAAACGAAAGCAAGGCGTGTCCTGCCGTGAAATCCACCAATTCATCGATGTGCGGCAAAGGGAAGTCATCCTTCGGACTGGCCCTGTTCAAATCTCTGAAGTCTACACAGACCCGAATTCTGCCGTCCTTCTTTGGCACCGGAACTATGTTGGCCAACCAAGTTGGATATTCAGATACCAGCAGGAACCCTGCGTCAATTTGCTTAGTGACCTCTTCCTTGATTTTGAGAGCCCAGTCCGGGCGAATCCTTCTGAGTTTCTGTTTGACAGGGCAGGCCTCGGGATCAAGAGGGATCCGGTGCTGTACAATCTCAGGATCGATTCCAGGCATGTCTTCATAGGACCACACGAAAACATCTTTGAAATCTTTTAATAAAGCGACTAAGCGCTCGCGCTCCTCTGAAGACAACGTGGACCCAATCTGGACTAGCCGCGGGTCCTTCTCAGTACCAACATTCACAGTAGTGATTTCATCCATTAAAGGTTTAACAAATCTTTCCTGCTCTTGATCAATTAATCGTTGCAAAACTGGAGGAATTTCTTCCTCGCTGTTTTCATCAAAATTTTGAAAATCCTGATTTAAGCAATAAATCAAAGGCACAGAAAAATACTCGGAAACCACATCCACATCATTCTCATTAAATATTTCCAAGCCGTCAGATTCCTCTGTTACAACAGACTCAAAAGAAAAAGAAAAAGACGACCTAGACAGGACTGTGGCATCCGGGTTATCACCCCCAGGAATACCGGACTCAGACTCAGTCGAGCTGGAATCTGATTCCGACGTACAAGATTCGGTAGAATCAGATTCCGGCTCACTACCTGACCCGGAACTGCTAGATAAAAAGCCTTCTTCATATTGCCAGATGAGAGAAGGTGCGATAGATGCATCCAAGATCGGCGCTGGAAAGCCCACAGCTATTTCATCTCCAATCACAGAAACCGAAGAGTTATCCCCCAAGCACTCTTGGCCGATCAGAGGATCTGATAGTAGACTCGCCAGTGCTACCCCCATTTCAAGCTCTGTGCTCTCAGGATCCACTGTTTCACATTGCTCAACCTCAGTTGGTAGGTCTGTCTGCGCTTCGGCAATGTCATCCCCAGATAATTGTATGTCGAAGAAGATTTCAAAACCAGGCACGCGCGTCCCCTCCGCGTTTAGCCATGGCTCCGGGAAGCCGCAGAATGGAAAATCTTCCCTCTCCCGGACGAAACGTCCGTTTAGGGTACCCCAGATGGGCCTGTGCATTAACTCAAATGGCTTCCCGGCCTTCTTTGCTCTGGCCCTTCCGACCATTTCTTTTCCTTTCCTTACCCAATCCTCTTTGGTGGGTAGATAGCCCAGTCCGAAGGCATGAGGGTTGTGTGGCACTTCGGCCAACACTGAGACGCCCTTCCGGCCACTTCTCCCTAATCCCATCCCGGGGGTATGTTTTAGCTTGTTCATGAGGTAGATAGATTGTGCACTAACATACATGCCCTCATTCACAGCCATGACATTCTGCACCACTTGAGCTTCGGCCAAAGTGAACCCCGACAAAAACACATCCTCCGTGCCGTGCTCGATCTCCAAGACAGGTGTGGACACTTCCGGCGGCGGATGGATGGATGAATTCCCAAAAACGATTGCTACCCCTTTCCCGTGGGGGTACTTTAGCATTTGATGTAGAGTGGAAGAGACTGCTTTGACCTGGTGCAACCACGGTCGCCCCAAAAGCAGGTTAAAGGTTACGGGAACGTCCAGGATATGAAATTCGATGTTGTGTTGTCCTGGACCAACCTTGGTTTGAATTTTAGCAGTCCCCATCACCTCTCTGCGGGTATTGTCGTATGCTCTGATCACTTGGGTAGTTGGGACGAAGTCCACGGGTTTCAACCCGATTGCATATGCCGTTCTGGTCGGGCAGACATTAATCGCAGACCCGGTATCAACAAGTACCACCGGTATCCACTTATCTCTACATTCCATAGAGATATAGAGAGGTTTGTTATGACTTGTGCCCTCAGGCGGTAGTTCCTTGTCCGAAAAGGTTAATGCCGGGGAACCTCCTCCCGGAAAAACCAGCCCAACCAGCTGTTCAGGCGTGGTGTCTATGGAGAGTTTGGACTTGTCCATAGCAGATAGGATAGCTTCTCTGTGTACTCGTGATGCCATTAGCAGTCCCCAGATGGAGATGTCTGCTTGTATCTTCTTTAATTGTTTTAGCACAGCCTCATCTTCAATCTGCTTCTCCTTCTGTCTCTCCGCTTCTCTATCTTTCCCGGATGCCTCGGGTTGGTCCAGGTGTGGGGGTTTGAAGTACCGCCCACTTCTTGTCATATGGTCAACCTCATCGAGGTACCAAGTATCATCCGGCTGGTTATTCCCCCAGTCTTCATCGGTGTGGGCAAGACACAAATCGTCATCTTCCCACCACATTCAACTGGCAGCCAACAAACACCTGTCTGGCTCTGGTTCAGTTGCTCTCTCAATATCCTCTGTCCATATGCTCGCAGCATTCTCCATTTTCGTGCACGCAGCACTTTCGGTCCCCTCAGGGCCTTTAGCTTTTCTAATTCTCTCAGCCTCCTCAAACTTTCCTTGTTCCAGCTGTGTCAGTACAGCTGTTTGTTCAACAGTTCCCATATCTATAATGCCCGTGTCCCGAGCGGAATTCTTAACACCGGCGCTCTCCGGCGATATAACTTGATTTTCGGCCATTCCGACCACAACTGATACTTCCGCCCCTGCCGGGCTCTGTTCTGATTGGGATTCCCCCACTGCATCTGGTTGATCCTCGAGCCATCCCGTGGCCTCCTCTGATCCCTCATAATCATACCAGTTAATCGACGCATCCCCCAGTTCCTGGTCCTCGAGAAATTGCAAGTTAGCAAAGTCCTCCTCTACGGCTGTCAGCTCATCTGCCCATAGCCCAGATTCATCCCCCCGGATCATGCATAGTTCTCCTGTCTCTGGCAATTCTGCGCTTAGCCCAATTCGGCTCGTTGATAGGATGTACTTGCTTGGATCATAGGCTCCCCCAACAAAATTCTGTCTAGTCTCAGATTCAACAATCTCTTTCTCTCCCGAAATCTGCCCTGCCCTGTCTTCGACGGTCACCACCATCGGTTCTGATTGGGTTTCAGAGATGTCCACCATGCACAAGAAATCAGTGCAATCGGGGAGGAGCACCTCTGGCTTGGGTAGGTGGGTGGGAGTAATATAGATGCTAGGATCGTAAGATGCGACCCCAGTCTGGATAAAGTTAATTCTTTTGGGAGGAGGAGCTTGGTTATGTGGTGGGAGAGGGTTGGTTGTGACATTGGGTTTATCGGGAGGTGCGATCACCTGTTTGTCAATAAGATCTTGGATCTCATGACGCAATCTGTAACAACGGTCGGTGTCATGACCGTGTTGTTGGTGGTACGCACAGTATTTTGACGGGTCGTAAGAGGGGGGGAGTGGATTCGGTAATGGCTTTGGCTCCAGGGGTTTTAAATGATTCTTTCTGATCAATATTCCCAGAACTTTGGTCAGAGGCATATATAGTGGGGTAAAGGTTCTTTGGCCTCGCGGTTGGAATCTGTTGGTGGCTTGTGTGTTGCTTCCGGACGCGCCGGAGAAGGGTGTGGCAGTCATGGGCCTTGGAGGGGGAGGGGGAGTGGTGGTGACCATACTAACTTCCGAGGCTCTCGTATTTGCAGCGCCACTCGGGCCCGCATTGTTGTTACGGTTGAACGTCCTCCTCGGTTGTTCTCTGTCGTGGTCAAACAGCCCTTGTTTCATTGCGTCCTCGATTTGCACCCCCATATCATGTAAATCTGCGAAAGTAGGGAAGGGGACCACAATCATTCTCAGCATCAGTTTTGGGTGGAGATTGCGCACAATCATCCGGATTTGATCTTTGTCTGTGGGCCTTAAAGTCATTGTTGACGCCTTCGCCCTCCATCAGATCACAAAGTCCGAAAAAGATTCCTTGGGCTCTTGCCTTGTCGTTTCGAGATCACGAGTTGTGATCTCGATCTGAGTGTTGTATGAATATTGCGTGACAAAGGCCTCAGCCATCTCATCCCAATTCTTCTTCACTTCATCTTGTAATCTTGCGTACCAATGAGAGGCCACACCCGACAGGGTTCGGCCGAATAATGAGAGCTTCTGTGGTCGTGTTAGGCCCATTGGCCGCAAGACGTCTGCAAACAGTCGGATATGGACCATGGGGTCGCCGGTCCCATCAAAACGGTCGATTTGTGGCATTTTGAACCTATCGGGGAGTGTTACGGCCTCCTCGGTATATCCATCTCCGATATCCGGCATAGCCTTGACCCCTTGGGATTTCTTGAAGAGCTTCTCCAATTTGCTCAACTTCAGAGCTGTGTGATCAACCTCGACCTCGAATGGAGAGTCCGGGTGATTGGATGTATGGACCTTGGACAGTTGTGGTGGAAGCGGGGGCGGAGCTGGCCCCGTTGGAAGATTCGTGTCCTCTTGTATATTTTGGACATGCGGCAGGGTATTCTGGGCATTTGGTGGGGCGTTCTGAACAGTAGGTGCCTGCTCAGGTAACGGAGCCCCTGCCGGAGGAGGAATTTGGTGTGAAGCAGATGCCGCGTTCTGCTGTTGCAATCTGGCGATTAGTTCGGCCTGTTGGGCCACGATTGCGGCCTGCTGTTTGGAGAACTCTGTTTGACGGGTGGCATCATCATGCATCTGTCTCATGCTCTCCTGCATCTGGCGCATTAGAGCCTCCATCCCTGATGTATTCTGCTGATCCATCTATCTAACTGGTATGTCTATTCCTACAGCAGTAATTGAGACCTCAGTCCTATAGTCCTCTGATGAAGTAACCCACTGCTCTGACAACCTCTGTTCTGACACACTGCGCCTTTTTGGCTTCCTTCTGGCAACAGGGGGTAGAGAATGGAACACTAGCTGTCCGTCGATTAGATCCTCAGATCGATGGAGTCGACGACCTCGTGTCCAAAGTGCTTGGGGAATGCCTGCTGGGTTGGAAGCAATCGTGCTAAAACTGACCTAGCAAAAGATAAATAAAGCGAAAAGGAAATAAATAAACAGATAAACGGGCAGCATAACAGCTTAAAATAAAATGCATGACACACAGTCGGGCATAATCAACACACAGTCAATAAGCTGAATAACATACTGTCCTCAAACACTGATTATTATCCCTATATCACTGTTCCCTAAAACAGAATCTGATATCCGCAGATAACTCATTCTCAAATACCGGTTGATGCCCGCAGGCCTGATACCCATAATACTGAACTGATGCCCGCAGGCCTGATGCTGAAACTCATGTACTGAACTGATGCCCGCAGGCTTGATACTGTCAATACTGAACTGATGCCCGCAGGCTTGATACTGATAATACTGAACTGAAGCCTGCAGGCTTGATACCCAAACTCATATACTGATACATGCATTCCTGTAGAGACGCACTCTAAAGCACATAACAGATAAGTGAGAGCCAAAACACCCCTATGTTGGGGTAGGGTTTCCCTGTCCTATTGTGTCAGGAGCTAGGGTTTCATTACGCACACAGCGGTTTCAAACAACCTATAAACGGGTAAGCAACCTGTCCTAGTTTGGAATGGTCACTATGGATCCGAATATGCACTAGGTCGAATGGTTAAAGAGGGTGCCCCGGTAAAACCGGGGTTTGTGTTCCCATACTGGCAGAGCCCACAACCGGTCAGCCTTATGGTCATGCCTTGACAAGACAAGCCTCCGGCAAATCGTTCAGGAATAGCAGATGGCAAACACGGTGTCCTAGGCGCACCAATGCAAATGCAATGCAAAGAAACACACAAGTGTAGTCAAAAAAGATATCATGAGTTCGAGTCAAGTTCTCTAAATCCCCAGCAGAGTCGCCAGAAACTGTAGACGTCCCCGAACGCCCCGGGAGGAACGAGCTCCCGTTTTGTTCATTTGGGGTCACTACAGCTCGGACTCTCAAAATGTCACGGTTCCTAATCTGAACCAAAGAGTCCAAATCCGGCAAATCGTTTTGAGAAAACAGATTTTTGAAAGAAGTAGTGCCAAACATGGACTGCTTTGCCAGATACAGAGTCGCCACCTAAATATTTTATTTTGGGAAATTTAGGAAACCCTGACTCGGTGCCAAAAGGCCACGTGTCCGTCATCACCAAAGTTGCCTCGGCTCGGGAACTTGGGTACGATTGGGGAAGGTCACTTCGTGAGCACCCCCGCTCGCCCGGTCATAGACCGGCCTCTACTAACCATGATATCTATTTTTGAAAATTTTGTGGGTTCTTATTCCGGTTTATTAGCCTAGGTTACTGTGTGATGCGCACAGCATATAAATATAGACCGAGTCGCCTGAATTGGAACGAAACATTTCATGCTTGTTTTTTGAAAGTGGTTTGCTACCCGCAGGTAGGCTTTAAAACATTTGATGATTTATTCCAATTTAAGTAACCCAACCTTCACCCACAGGCATTCAGGCAGTTATATCACATAAGCAATTAGCCTCATGGTAAGCATGCTATTCATGGCAGTCACTCACACACATGCAAGGATGCTAAAGCATAAAACTTACCGAGTACTCCAAGCCAAAATAGGAATTTATTAGAAATCATGCATGATCCTAAGTATACAAAAATGCCTAATGCAACACATGCAAAAATGCAACTATAACAGGCTCGGCTATTCTAAGATGGTATATGAAATGTTACAACTATCATGTATTCAACTTTGAAATTGAAAGTACAATGCAGTTAGTATGATGCGCCGAGCCCGGTGCATGCAATACAGATGAATGATGCAAACATGCTGTCATACTGTATGCTAATTGAAACATGCCCTAATCTAACCATCAAAAGCGGATAAATAAAAGGGAGAAAGACGTGAGGTTGGAAGACATACATCCCACTCACGCACACTTATTACAGTTGTGCCCTCACTCGGAGGGTCCAAATAAATAATACAGTCCCAATATTACAGTCCCGAAATAAAAGAATATTACAGTCCAAAATATTACAAAATCTTAATTAATTAATGAATTAACTAAGAAAGCAAATAAAACTGGCGTGCAAGCCAGGGACTGCCTTGCTTCTGATGGATGATGCATGTCCGGATTGTCTTGCGTGGAAATCCACCGGAATGCCCCAATTAGCCTCTGTTTACACCTGTTCTTGAAATGCGTGTCAAGCCCCAAAAAGTTGCTGATTCCTGATTTTGCTACAACAGAGTGCAGGAATGGGGCATAGCAATGTATTTGCACAGATATATGCATGTCTCGAATCTCGTGCCACCAATCACGCATACCGAGGCATGATGGTCGAGGAGTCGAAATGCACAACTCAATATAGGATGAATGCACATGAAACTACAGCTAAAACCTAACTCCATCATGGATAATTCGGAGTGTCGGCGACTGGGGAATTGAGACACATTCCGCCACTCGGAGTACGAAATGTACCTCGTTTCCCGTGCCCGGGCTAACTCCTATTCCGGACACGATGCAATATGCATGATATGCATGAAATGCAACTAAGATACAATCCTAATCATACACAATGCTATGGAATGACATGCCTCGAAATACGTGCACACGGGCGCGCAAACCGAGAAAATGGCAGAAATAATGCGAATGACATGAAAATGAGATGCCTCGAAATACGTGCACGCGGGTACGCAAATCGAGAAAATGACATGTCTCGAAATACGTGCACGCGGGCACGCAAACCGAGGCGATGATAAGTGTCTCAAAATACGTGCACACGGGCACGCAAATCGAGGCGATGATAAAATATGATGAAATGACATGGAAATATGATATGGACTTATACCAACATGAGTGAGCCTCAGCCACACTCACATAAGATGCCGGCAGGTAAAAATGAGGTGCCTCGAAATGCGTGCACATGGGCACGCAAACCGAGGCAATGGCATACGGAATGCAATACGGCTAAAATGGCATACGAAATGCAAAATGGACTTATACTAACATGAGAGAGCCTCAGCCACACTCACATAAGATGCCGGTGGATAAAAATGAAGTGCCTCGAAATGCGTGCACACGGGCACGCAAACCGAGGCAATGACAGAATGCAATGTAATGACATGTAAACATGATATGGGCTTATACCAACATGAGTGAGCCTCAGCCACACTCACATAGGATGCCGTCGGATAAAAATGAGGTGCCTCGAGATGCGTGCACACGGGCACGCAAACCGAGACAATGACGGAATGTGATGTAATGACATGTAAACATGATATGGGCTTATATCAACATGAGTGAGCCTCAGCCACACTCACATAGGATGTCGTCGGATAAAAATGAGGTGCCTCGAAATGCGTGCACACGGGCACGCAAACCGAGGCAATGACGGAATGTGATGTAATGACATGGAAACATAATATGGGCTTATACCAACATGAGTGAGCCTCAGCCACACTCACATAGGATGCCGTCGGATAAAAATGAGGTGCCTCGAAATGCGTGCACACGGGCACGCAAACCGAGGCAATGACGGAATGTGATGTAATGACATGGAAATGACATGCAAGCATGCTAATGGAATTTCAGCACCAAAATATGGGGGAAAACAGTCCCGAAATGAGGCGAAATGACATAAAATGCAAGGAATTGCCCCGAAATGCGAATTTAGGCACCCGAAATGGCCTATAGCTATGCCAAACATGCACAATATGGACATGCAATGCAAACACAGATGCTAGACAGTCCCAAAAAAGGCACTTTCACAGTTATAAACATGGCCAAACAGCAAGCATAGGTAGGGGAAAAATAGCATGCAAGAATAGGGGCCAAAAGAGGGGTAATGAAGCAAGTGATATAAGCAAAACCCAAACTGAAAAATTTCCTTCTAAAACATTGAAGAGGGACCAAAAATATGAATATTTACAGTATATGGCAGCCTCAAAATCAGTATACAAACATGATAGAAATGTGATGCAAAACAAGGCTCAAAAATGGCTATAACATGAGGTATGCAAAATAATCACCAAATAGCGAAAGACCCTTAATAAAATAGGTAGAATGGACCAAAATAAGCACTTTTCCAGAACTGTAAAATGGCCAAAAACAAAAGCATGGTAGGCTAACTAAACATGCAAGAATGGGGAATAAAAGAGGGATATAACATGAAGTGACCTATGGAGGCCCCAAACCATGAAAGGACCTAAATGAAACATGAATTATGGACCAAAATAAGAACTTTTCCAGAACTGTAAAATGGCCAAAAACAAAAGCATGGTAGGCTGCCATTGCATGCAAGAATGGGGAAGAAAAGAGGAGTATAAAGGTAGGTATAATATGGAAACCGCAAATGGTGTTGAGCCCTTCTTCAATGTTGAAGAGGGGCTCAAAATAAGCCTAATATCAGTTTACCACATGCTCGAAAATAAATTTCTCATGGGTTAAAAATAGCATGCAAGATTGTGACATATAAGAGGATCAATGAAGCAAGTGTGTCATGGAGGGCTCAAACAGGGTTGAGCCCTTAATGAAAAGTGAAGATGAGCTCAAAATAGGGCCCTTTTCTGTTAGGGCCGGAGCTTGAAACAAAAATCAAGTGGGGCTTAGAAATAGATCAAGAAAAAGGGTCAAAAGGGTAAAAGTATCACTTACCCTTGAAGACTCAAACTTTTGTTGCTTCTTGGATGAATTTGCAGCTTCTTTAGCCTTTAAGAATCCTTCCTTGTTGCTGGAAATGAGATGGTGGTGGTAGAGCTTGGTGGTGTAGAAGGAATGATGGTTAGGGACTTAGGGTTTTTTTGAAGAAATGAGAGGTATAGAAATGGAGTTCTATATGGAAGCTTGAAGATGAAGTTTTCTAACCCCAACAAAGGAGGCCACCAGCTGGTTATAAGGGTCCAAAAGGGGGTGTAAAGGTGGGGGAAAATGAGAGCAAAACTCCCCTACAAAATATCCCCCGGATACAGATATTATCTGGGGGATATTGCCCCACAGCTGTAAAGTGCACAGTGCAAGGAACACGGCCGGCCTAACACTTTTGTTGCAGGTGGCCGGGCGGCCACACCCCCTAGCCGGCCGGCTAGGGGTCAAAAGGTTCAATCATATTTTCTGGCCGGCCAGCAACTGGTAAGGTACCCCTATGTGTGTACAACACAACCATGTGGTTAAAAGTCCGAGAAAGTGGGTCCAAGGGGTTCAACATTAGCTCGGAAAGAGGGGTTCAAAAGGGTCAATTTGAATTACTGGCCGGCCATGAACTTTTAGGGGCCTCCCATGTGTGTAGATCACAAATGTGTGGTTCAAAGTTCAAGAATGTGGGCCCAAGGGGTTCAACATTAGCTTGGAAGAAAGGGGTCAAAAGGGTCAGGTAACCTTAATGGCCGGCCACCAACTTTTAGGGGCCTCCCATGTGTGTAGATCACAGATATGTGGTTGAAAGTTGGCAACATTAACTCCAAGGTGTTCAACATTAGCCCAGAAGTTGGAAAAACGGGCGCTGGGAGGCTCCGGAGGAGAGATAACTGGTTGCTGAAACAATTGCTGGCCTCCCACCCTTCAGTGACCTTCCCCGTGATAAAACAGAGGTACCTTCCAAAAATGAACGAAAACCGTTGCAAAACGAATGTTCGGGAGCCAAAACACGCAGTTCGGGATCCCGAAAATGGGCTGTTAAGCACCGAAAGTGGCGTTCGACCACGAAGTGGGTTTCTCAGACCCCAGTGTCCCTCAAAAGGGAGCAAATAGGAAGTATGCCAAAAATCAGAACAAACGGAGATGGTTAAGCGGTCCCGAACCGAGGTACACGGCCCGACGGCTCCAAAAACCGGAAACCGGACTTCGAAATGGGCAAGATGGCCTACGGCCACCAAATGTAGCCTACGGACATTGAGAGATGGTCTACAGGACCTCTCCCTCCCCTCAGGAAAAGAAACAGAGAAAACCGAGTCTGGTTCGCAAACCGAGACAAGGCACAGAAGAAGGTTCGGAAGTCCGGAGGCAGGGCTCACGGCCGCGACTCTGAAACTTCTGAACAAGCACATTATGTAACATCACCAAGCGCTCAATCGGTGACGTCTGAGTCTTAAGGTCGGTCAAAAATGGGGTGTCTACAGGTACTCGTGCGAAATTAACCTTGCACAAAAATTAACCACGCATGCATCATGATAAAACAATTAAAACAGAATGGGCTGCACAAAAAAAAGGTTAATAAACTCCTTGGCTGGGGTTGATGACAATAGCTTTTTGAATTAAACTTTTGTTTAATTCTGACTAGAAACATCACCCCTTATCCTAGGTTGGGTCCATAGTACGTGGACCCACCTTATTCTTACCCTTTTATGGTTACGGGTAAGAGTAAGGCAATTCGAACCCTACATGCAATCTGTCAAGTATGATTCAAGCTAAGGATAATCCTTCTGACACGGATTTAATTGTCTGGCTGAGGCTTAATAGGGTCTCCCAAGGTTATGTGTGTACCAGCTCTCCCAAGGTCACTCCTGTCTCCCTAAGATTTTCACATTTACGGTTGCCGTTGAGGCCACTGCAACCTTACATTCAAATATGTTCAAAGTCTGTCCATTAATAAGAATCTGCATTGAAATAGAGGCTGATTCTAATTTTGTGTCCTCTACACTATGTTTAACACTTATTGAAACTTAAAATATCAACTCTGACAGAGCGCACCAATCACTTCACACAATCTTACTACTTCACTCGGAGTCCTTCTCCAAACCGAAATCACAATAAGACTTGTCCCAATGCGAGAGATTCCACATGAAACTACCAAACAACAAAAATACACACCAAAGTGGCTCAGCACTAATGAACATTAGACCACTCTATCAATACATTAAACGCACTATTGCCACACCGAGGCAACCTCCTGGGATAGTCCAATGTTCCATCCCCCTCATCACATCATCTAACAACAATACACAAATCATATACTGTTACACACCACACATGCAAAACTCCATTACTTACAGCACAACATCTCACTTTTAACCCCAAATGGGTAATCTCAGCACTATATCCCTCATTCTGCCAATGTATCTACAATCTCGACCATGTTCATAACAATAAAATCCACATATTTATTTTCTCGTACCAAGCCAACTCAAAAACCGACCACTAATCACTGTTCCCCAAATTACTGTCCCAAAATTGAATCTGATTCTTGCGGATATAATTGATTCTCAAAATACTGGTACTGATGCCCGCAGGTCTGATACCCAGACTTGCAAACTGATACGTGCATTCCTGTAGAAGTACACTCTAAAAGCACGTAGCAAGCAAATGAGAGCCAAAACACCTCCTATGTTGGGGTCGGGTTTCCCTGTCCTATTTTGTCAGGAGTTAGGGTTTCACTATGCACACAGCGGTTTCAAACAACCTATAATCGGATAAGTAACCTGTCCTAGTTTGGAATAGTCACTATGGATTCCGATATGCACTAGGTCGAATGGTCAAAAAGGGTGCCCCGGTAAAAATCGAGATTTGTGTTCCCGTCGGGGTAAAGCCCGCAACCGGTCAGCCTTATGGCACGCTTCTCAAAGCAAGCCTCCAGCAAACCGTTCAGGAATAGCATACGGCAAACACAGTGTCCTACGCGCACCAATGCAAATGCAATGCAAAGAAACACATAAGTGTAGTCAAAACAAGATATCATGAGTTCTAGTCAAGTTCTCTAACTCCCCAGCAGAGTCGCCAGAAACAGTAGACGCGTCCCGAGGGCCTCAGTGCTACAGCTCAGACTCAAATTGTCACGGTTCTTAATCTGATCTCACAATGTACGATGTAAGATTGATAAATCACCAAAGAGTCCAAATCCGGCAAATCATTTTGGAAAACTGATTTTTGTAAAGAAGTGCCAAACATAGACTGCTTTGCCAGATACAGAGTCGCCACCTAAATATTTTATTTTGGGAGATTTAGAAAACCCTGACTCGTGCTTAAGGCCACGTGTCCGTTATCACCAAAGTTGCCTCGGCTCGGGAACTTGGGTACGATTGGGGAAAGTCATCTATGAGCACCCCCGCTCGCCCGATTAAAGATCGGCCACTGCTAGACATGATATCTTGTTTTTTGAAAACACATGTGCTCTTATTCCGGTTAATTAGCTAGAATTACTATGTGATGCGCACAGTAAAACAAGTATAGACTAGATCGCCTAATTTGGAACAAAGCATCGCATATCCATTTGTTTGGAAAATGGTTTGAAGTTTGCTACTCGCAAGTAAGCTAAAATGCGGATTTGATGAATTGTTTTAATTCAAGTAATCCAACCTTCACCCACAGGCATTCAGGCAGTTATATCAACTAAGCAAATAGCCTCATGGCAAGCATGCTTTCATGGCAGCGCTCACACTCATGCAAGATGCTAAAGCGTAAAAGCTTACCTAGTACTCTAAGCTAAAACAGAAGCTAGTTAATAATCAAATACATGATTCTAGCTATGTTGAGATGGCTAATGCAACACATGCGAAATGCAACTAGAAATAGGCTTGGCTATTCTAAAATGGCATATAAGATGTAGCAATTGATACATGTATTCAACTTGGAATTGAAATATGATGCAGTTAGTATGATGCGCTGAGCCCGGTGTATGCAAGATAGATGAATGGATGCAAACATGCAGGCATAAGTATGCTAGACAAATGAATGGACGCAAACATGCAAAGCATAAGTATGCTAATTGAAAAATGACCTAAAACTAACCAACAAAAGCGGGTAAGTAAAAAGGAAAAAGACGTGGGGTTGGAAGACGTGCACACACGCACGCACACTTATTACAAAATTTGCCCTCTCGACGGAGGGTCTGAATAAATAATACATGCCGGTTAATTAACTAACTAACAAGCTAATTAATTATTACATAACTAGCTACAACTAATTATTACAACACGTAATTAATTAACAAATTAATTAACTACAACTGAAAAGCAACAAATAAAGTCGTTCATATAAGCAGAAGGGTATGCATGCTCGCATTCGGTTTCTCACCTCGAAACGCTCTCCGGTTGCTCTTTAGAGGCTCTGTCTGCAGGGTGTCCTCAAGGAATTCCTGCTGAACCTTACCAAAAACATGCTAGGGAGTGCATCAGTGGCCTGCCGGCCATGGGGAGCCACTGCCGACCAAAAATGAAAGGGTGCCGGCCAACAACAAGGCACTGCCGGCCATCTGAAAGGCACTGTCGGTCACTGATGTGCTGGGACCCCAAGCTGCAGTAGAGCACAAAACAGAGAAAATAGAGGGTCTCCCAAGGGTATGTATGCACTATGCCACCCCATATCATCTCAAAACATCAAGGGAGAGGCATAGTCGGATCCACGACCATCAATCACGCATCTCGATGCATGATGGCCAAAGATTCAACTTGTGCAAATCAATATGAAATGAATGCACAAATAAACACATAAGTGCCTAGAACTCTATCATGGATAATCAAGAGTGTCGGCGATCGAAAATTGAGACACGTTTCATCACTTGAAGTATGAAACGCCCCTCTCTTCCCGTGCTCGGATTAACACTTAATCCAAACAACAATGCAAAACACGCATGGCAAACATGCAATGCAACTATATGGCATACTCGATGCTAACTTGAACATGCAACCATGCAATATAACTTAAGCATGCAAAATGCAGTGTGATAAACATGCAACAACATGTAATGGAACTAGCATGTGACAACATGTAAAGATGGAGCAAGCACACAACAATATGCAAGACAAGCATGCAACAACATGCAAGGGATGGACTTAAACCAAAATGAGCAGGCCACAACTATGCCCAAATCAATGGCCAAAAGGTGCTGAATTGATGGTACAAAATGCTAAACAAGCATGCATGCCAATGGGCCTATGAATTAAGGCATAAAGATGCAACTCTTAAGCACACTTAAGGAGTGAAAAGCATGCAAGTATGACAATACTACATGCTCTGAAATGATGTTAGGAATGATGCCAAATCACACACATAACATAAACATGGCATGCATGAAGCTCAAAAGCTAAGAACTAGCAAAGGGACTCATGCTCAAATGTACATTAAGCTGCGTGGTGTGATTTTACGCTTGAGCGAAAGTTCTTACGTTCTAGCATGAACCCTGGTTTGGAACACGTGTTTTAGCGTCCCTGCTTGAGCATCCATTTCTACGCTCAAGCGGACTTCGCGATTTCAGCAGCTATAAAACTACAAGTTGCTCCAAATATAGGGTACATTTTTTTAGATCTTTTTTAAGGGTTTTAGGGTTTTTTTTTTGGGGGGGGGCTATTTTTCCAGTTTTCCTTGATGTTTGATTGAGTATTGAACTCATGTTTTGATAAGCACACATCAAAGAGTTTGGTTATTCTTCTTTAAGAGTGTTCTTCTTCGGTGGAATCCGAAGATTCAAGCGCAGAGTAATCGAAGGAGTTTGATGCTGTGTGCAGTTGTTGATTCGACAATGGCTGTTGTGGATTCAACATCAATGTGATCAGTTAACAGGTTTCATACCTGTTCAAAACAGGTTTGCACCTGTTTAATTCAAAACCAACAGTAACCAATCCATCTATAAATAGGCAGCCCTCATTTGATGTTTTCATTCACTATTTTCGTCCCAAATAATTCTGCTATTATTCTCTTTATATTGCTGCATTAGTTTTCTGTGTGAAAGAGGATATACACTTAGTGTGTTCGTTGTACGAATAAATTGTAGTGCTGCATTTATTCGTTGATTGATCATTTTATCTTGGAAGATAGACGTCCGTATTCTGAAAGTATCGTGGAGAGGACGAATCTGTCTTAAGGACACAGTGTCGAACACTGGACTTGATCAGAACATTATTCAAGAAATTAATCAAGTAAGTTAATTATTTATTTTCTATTTTATTTTATTTTATTTAAACCAGATTTAGATTTTGTTTTTATAACAAAATAAAAATCTGTTTTTCTTTATTTTATTTTATTTTATTTTTCTGGTTTGATTTTTTGTAATCAAACAAATTTTCTCATTTCTTTTATTTCTTCTGTATTCTTGTTGTTGTTAAGTACACAACAGAATTTAATTTTCAAATACTATGAAGATTGTCCAACAAAAAATTGAAAGAAAAGTTAGAAATCATTAATTTAAAAATTGAAAGAGATTGATTTAACATTCAGTTTTTAATATTTAAATTGAAAATTTTAATTTTTTATTTTATCAAACACTACCTAACAAAACAACTAATAATTAAGGGAGCACTATCCTTTACAAAGTGTTTCAAAATCATGCAATTCTTATCAAACTCAAAAATGAACATAGAACTATTCTCCCTCTACTTTTCAATGTACTAAGCCCTCGTTTGGGAACATGTTATTTTAGTAACGTTTTGATTTTTTGACTAAAATATGAGGTAAAAAAAAAACTAGTATATTTGGAATGACTTTTTGACTTTTTACGAAAAGATGTGTTAAAAGTAGAGAGAAAAAAGAATTTTTGATTTTTTGATATAGGTCATAGACTTTTTAATTTTTTTTAGTAACTTTTTGACTAAGCACATGCGAAACGAGACCTAAAAAAACACAAAAAAACACAAATCCAAAGGATAAATAAGAGCTGGCATCACTATATGTTGTGTAGATGTGTATATGCATATTCATATAAACATGTTTGTATAATAAGTAATTCCATTGTGGAACTATGCAATATGAACATATTTAGCATCAATATAGATCTGACTGTTGCAACAAAACATTTCAATTTGATTCCATCCAAAAAGGTGCACTAATATTGTTCATAACAACTCTTCCCACTATACCCCATTTACAAATAATGAACTAAATTCGGAGTTCAAAAGAGAATTATCTTTTGAATTTTATACACAAGCATATAAAATAAAACAAACTATTTTCCTTTCAAGATTTAGAAAACTTACAAATATACACTCTTTAAAGCAAAGCGGTGTAACAACAGAATGCAGAATTCAGGGTGATGAATTTGCTTCCATTGCCTTACTTGCTGGTGGAGCTTTATCTCACCTTTCTACATATGCAGAGGGAAACCATCCAGCATCACCCTGGCATTCACCTTTCAGACCATCCTGTAGCAACCACCTGTTGAGCACCACCGCCACCACAGAAGTTTAATAATGAGATTTACTCCATTTAATATAATATATAATTTATACAAATATAATACATAGATATACAGTGTTTAAAATTAAATAAATAGCATATAGATGAAGACCAGCATATAGATGAAAACTATCCCAAATATAGAGCAACAACAATAGCATATAGATGAAGACTAGCAGTGGTGACAAGACTTGCCTGGCGAACTACAACATAATCATCAACTAAAAGACTTAGTTCACCTTTTGCTTGAGCATCAAATGAGTGTATAACCTGACAGACAAAGAGGGAAAAAAACATACTTTAAAAGAAGGAAAACAATGATGCCAACTTAATAGATATTTTAAAGATTTTGAAACCGTCATAGCACTTCAAAGTGAGAAAGATCCTTCTGCAAAAGGACAAAGTCAACTTAAGCAAATAAATAGTTTGAAAAATGGTAAACAATTCAAACTATTTGGGTAATGCAAACTCTCACCGACGAGCAAAGATATTATATCTTTCTACATTGCATGAAGAAGAGATGCTTTATGTTCTTAAGTTTGATATTCAGAATAGTTGGCTACAAATTTAAAAAACATCAGTTGAACATGGTAAAATGATTTAAACTCGATAAAATGACTCTGAGACCAATTATCGGGATATGTGAAGTGAGCAATCATGATTGCATATAATTAAGCTTAAAAAAGTAGACGATTTCTAAAATTGAATTGACTCCAATGGAAAAAGATCCACCTCATGTGCAGTAACAGATCCTAGAGAGTTCAAAGAGCTTACTTTTGCAATGAAGTAGGAATCATTTTGATGCTCATCTTGAGGAACATCAGGTCCATCTGAAATAGTATCATCAAGCACAGGTGGAACATCTGCATCTCTCTGCATAGTCACTGATTGCGATGAAGACTCGTTTAGTTGCTTCTCCAGTATCATCTAACTCCAATAATAAACAGTAGGCATCCCAGTCATAATCTTTCCCACAGAAACGATAAATAAGAAGGTTTCTTTCCAGGAAGACAGCTAAATCTTTTCTAGGAAAAGATAGAAAGTCATGGTGCACGATTACAAACCTCAGCATGTAGCTCATCCAAAGTGGCAATGATGTTTTGATGATAAGATTTCTCAGCACCCACCTGTAAGTGAAATTCATGTAAGGTCCTAGCATCAACATTCAACTAAAAGGTGATGCTCAGAAAAATAAAATGCCTTGATCCAAATTCCCATTGTGAGAATGGAAACAAGAAACATCAATAAAAAGGGTGCTTCATTCCTATTGCAAGTTTCAAATACCAATCAGGATTTCAATTCATTATAACAGATAGTTGAAAGAATATATTCCTTGTTTTCAGGAACTCTGACAGCAAAGCCTTTCACTAAGCTATATGAGAATTTTATGAGTGAACACTGGGTTGCATTTAAATATGACTAGTGTTGACCAAAATCATCTTTCATGACACAATGGAAAAAATTTAATAAGAAAATACTAATATACCCAGCATATTCATATTGAGAACAAAGGATATTTGCTATTGCATATGCGAACTTGCAAAATCCCTTTATTGAGGAACACAACAACAAAATATACAGTCTGACAACATTCTTTTTTTTGGAGTGGAAGAGAGAGAGACACAACATTGCAGCATATGTAATGGACTTTTAGTTATGCATATTACTGGATGCATATCAGCACAAACAATTAGCAAGCGAAGTTGGGAAGTTATGATGCCCCCATAACAAGTACTTGCAAGAGGCAAGCAACCTGCATACTAGTGACAAGTAAAATATATACAAAACAAAAATCTACGACTAAATGCCATGGTAAGAAGCTTTCGGAAAGCGATCCTTTGCTGCTGATCCTCCACTGAAAACATAGCAGTGATTGCTTCCCTTCCAAGGGCCATCAATGCAAACCTAAATTCATTCAATTTTCTTTCTGCATGTTGAAGCTTTATTAAAATCTCTGTTGAAGTGGAAGGATCTTTACACTTTGATTGACGCTTTATTACTTCAACTTCCTAGTAAAATGATATATTCAATATATCATTGATGACAGGTGCAGCTCAAGTTCAACCAGCCATGCTTCAACCAGCCATGCTTCTCAACAGTTATAATGCAGAGCAGTCTAGCTAGCAGCAGAGTCTAGATAGCAGCAGAGCAGTTACATCATATCTCTACAGTGTGTAGGTTAAGAGTGTCTGGTGCATATTAGTTTAAGTTAAGTGTATGTCAGAAAATCCTTTTAACTCCTATTAGTTAGTTTGTTAAGACAGTTGTGAGTTTGTTAAAAGATAGTTATGAGGTATGCCTATATAACAATAGTTTTGCAGTTGTAACTTGTAAAGGTGTGATTGAGATTTATGAAATAATATCCTTCAATATTATTTTCTAGTTGCTTCTCTCTTTCCCTTCATGGTATCAGAGCCCTAGAGCTCTCACGAGCAGCAATGGTGGTACAAACTGAGAAGCAATCATTGCCTGCAAATGTTCTCCTTCTCGTTTCCAATCTTAACTCTTTGATTACAGTTAAACTCGAAGCTTCGAACTATTCAATTTGGAGAAGTCAAGTCCAAAATTTCTTTGAAGCTACAGAGTTATTTGGTTTTCTTGATGGATCTACTGTATGTCCATCTGCTACAACTCTTGATTCTGATAATAATACAATTTCCAATCCTGAGTTTCTACAATGGAAATTGACTGATTCTTGTCTTCTCAGTTGCATAATTGCAACTCTTACTCCTTCAATTTTTTCTTCCATTCTTCATCGGAAGAATTGATGTGATGTTTGGTCAGCTCTTGAGAAACGATTCATATCACTTTCTCGATCTCATATTCATCAGATCAAGAATCGTTTGAGCACTACTAGAAAGAAATCTAAATCTATGGAAACCTATCTTCAAGAAATCAAAGATCTTGTTGAACAACTTGCTTTGGCATCTTCTCCAGTCTGTGATGAAGATCTCATTCTTCTGGTACTCAATGGCTTACCTGAGGAATACAATGCTTTCAAAACCACCATTCGAGCCAAATCAGAGGTACTTACATTGGATGAACTCTGTTCTCTCTTGTGTTCCGAAGCCATACATGTTGAAAATAGGCACAAGCATGGTACTTCTGATCTCATTGTGGCTTTCTCTGTTACTAATCCTCATTCAATCACAGACAATCCTTCCACTACATCATCAATTTCATCTCATCGTAATCAACAGTATTTTGGTCAATCTTCCTCTCGTAATTTCTCTTTTCAAAACAAAGGAGGTTCTCGATCTCAAGGCCAGTATAGAGGTGGTGGTAGGTACAGCAGTCAACGAGGCAGAAGAGGAGGAAGACCACAGAGTTATGGCTTGACCTGTCAAATCTGTGGAAAAGGAAATCACTCTGCTTTAGAGTGTAGACATCGACTGAATACTTCTTTTCAACTTGTGTTTCCCTCCTATACCATGGGACCTTCACAAATGCCTGCTTTTACTCCTAGAGCTTTTTCTGCACAAACTCCTTTTCCTATTATGTCCACCTCTATGCAGTCTACTTCAGCTCCATGGTATGTTGATTCTGCTGCAACTTCTCATCTCACAAATGATCTGAACAATCTTCATTTTTATCAACCATACCAAGGCCACGATCAAGTAATGGTTGGTGATGGAAATACTCTTCCAATTCATAACTCTGGCACTGGTATATTGTCCTCTCATTCCTTTCAATTTAGGCTTAACAATCTTTTTCATGTTCCACAAATTTCATCAAATTTCCTCTTAGTTCATCAACTTACTTCTGATAATAATTGTAGTATTACTTTTGACAATGAGTCCTTTGTGATTTAGGACAAGCTCACCAACAAGGTGCTTTGTAGAGGACATCATCAAAATGGCCTCTACCAATTTCCTTCTTCGTTTTCTCCTAAAGCTTTTTCTAGTACTAGTTCTCTTGCCACTGTTTGGCATAAGAGACTAGGGCATCCTTCTTCTGCTGTATTTCATACTATTGCAAATAAAAGTGGCTTGTCACTTAGTCATCAAGATTGTAACACTTTTTGTCATTCTTGCTGTGTGTCTAAGAGTCATAGACTCCCTTTTGTTCTTTCCACTAATAAAGCTCATGCTCCTTTCACTCTGATTCACTCAGATGTTTGGGGTCCTTTTACTCAAGTGCAGTCTTCTTTTACTTACTATGTTGTTTTCATTGATGATTTTAGTCATTTTACCTGGATTTATCCTCTGTCTTATAAAAGTGAAGTATATTCTAAGTTCTTAGAATTTAAAACCTATGCTGAAAATCAGTTTTCAACTTCTCTTAAAATTTTAAGAATTGATGGAGGAGGAGAATATACTAGTCATCAATTTGAGACTCTTCTTAAATCTTCTGGCATTGTTCATCAGCTTAGTTGCCCTCATACTCCATCTCAAAATGAAGTTGCTGAGCGAAAGCACAGACATATCATTGAGATAACCATCACCCTGCTTGATCAATCATCTGTACCTTTGAAATTCTAGTTTGAGGCTCTTGCAACTGCTGTTTATCTGATCAATAGAATGCCTTCTCCTACATTGGGCAATCTCAGTCCCTATGAGGTGCTGTTTCAGATGCTTCCAGATTATAATTTTCTTAAAGTGTTTGGCTGCAAATGTTATCCATGGTTGAGACCTTATACTTGTCACAAATTACAACCAAGATCTATGGCTTGTGTCTTTATTGGTTATCACCCAAGTTACAAGGGATACAGATGCTTGGATCCTCTTTCTGGTAGAATTTATATCTCTAGGCATGTTGTGTTTGATGAATGTTCTTTCCCTTTTGCTTCTACTGTTTCTTCTTCACCTCCTTTTCTTTCTTCCAAATCTGCTATTAAAACATTCTTTTGGGGTACTACTCCTTCTGTGTCTTCTTCTTTGTTTTCTTCTCAGGTTCCTACTCAGTCTAATTCTGTTTCAGCATCTTCTTCTAATTCCTTCTCATCTTCTCATCCAACAAATGTTTCTGCTTCCCCTCTTGTCTTACACAATCCTGGTTTTATTTCTTTCCCTTTATCCTCTTCTCCACCTGGTATTAATCTTACTATTCACATTATTCCTCGTCCTTCTTCTCACTCTCTCAATTCTCATTCTATGCTCACTCGAAGTAAGACATCAAGATCTGCTAAGTCTGGTTTGGTTGCTACTCTTCTTGACACTGAGCCTAGAACCTATAGAGAAGCTTTGCAGTGTCCTCATTGGCAAAAATCTATGCTTGATGAATTTCAAGCCCTTCAGCCTCAACGGACTTGGTCTCTTGTTCCTTCTTCTGCAAATCAAAATATAGTTGGCTGTAAATGGGTCTTTCGGATAAAAAAGAATTCAGATGGCTCTATTGCTCGGTATAAATCTCGCCTTGTTGCCAAAGGTTATCTTCAAAAAGTTGGTGTGGATTTCTTAGATACCTTTAGCCCCGTAGCCAAGCAACCAACTATCAGAGTCTTCCTTTGTGTTGCTCTTCATTTCAATTGGTCTATTAAACAGTTGGATGTGTCTAATGCCTTTCTTCATGGCAAGCTTAAAGAAGAGGTCTTTATGGCTCAACCACCTGGTTTTGAGAATTCTCAGTTTCCTACTCATGTGTGTAGATTAAACAAGGCTCTTTATGGTCTTAAACAAGCTCCCAGAGCTTGGTTTTTCACTTTCTCATCTTTTCTACTTCAAATTGGTTTTGTTCCTAGTCATTGTGATAATTCCTTGTTTGTTCAATCTACCTCTACCACTCTTACTTATCTCTTGGTCTATGTTGATGACATTCTTGTCACTGGTAAATCTTCTTCTCATATTCAGTCCTTAATTTCTCAGCTTCATTCTGTTTTTTTCTCTCAAAGATCTAGGTTCTCTTTCTTTTTTTCTTTTTTTCTTTTTTTTTGGGTATTTCTGTTACTACTTCTTCTTCTGGTTCTTTCTTATCTTAATCTCATTATGCTTCTAAGTTGCTTCAAAAGGCTAGCATGTCTGATTGTAAGCCTGCTCCTTCCCCTCTTAGTCCTTCTTTTTCCTCTTCTTTGTCTTCCGTTTCTTGCTCTGCCTTTTCTAATCCTTCTCTCTACAGAAGCCTTGCAGGTGGTTTACAATATTTGACCATCACTCGTCCGGATTTGGCCTTGCTGTGAATCAGGTTTGTCGACATATGCAATCACCTTCTCGAGATGATTTTGCTAAGGTTAAGCGGCTGCTCAGATATGTTCAAGGAACTCTGCATCAAGGTTTACATTTTTTCCGAAGTTCATTTGACATTCATGCCTTCTCTGATGCTGACTGGGCTAGTAATCCTTGTGATAGAAGATTGTTAGGTTTTTATTCTTAGCAATCCCGTTTGACAAAACTCCTTTCAGTTGTACTTGTTTTCGTACTTTTTATTTCAGTGAGACTATGAGTGTTAGATGCGAATTCAACCTGAATTGTGCCTTGCAGAGAAGTTTGTGATGTTAATGCTTTCAAGATTACCACTTCGCTGATTATGACAGGGATCGAGCTGCCCGGTCAACTCCGGGGGGTCCAAGAGGTAGCGCCCCTTAGCGGGTCCGGGGCAGTGCCCAGGTGGGGTCCAGGGGCAACGCCCCCGAAGCAAAATGCAAAATTGCATTCGAAATTGTCTGTTCGCCCTTGCTCGCTTGAGCGAAGGATTTCTCGCTCGAGCGAAGGCTGCATTCATATAAAAACTTGAAAGAGATGATTTCACGCTCGAGCGCAGGTTGTTCAGCTCAAGCGTAGCCACTTATGGAAAACACGCGTTTTTGGTTCCTCGCTCGATCGAGCATCGCGAGTCAGATTTCTATAAGTACGTGCTTCTGTCAGATTTTAGGATTATTGCTCCAGATCTTCTTTTTGGATATTAAGGTTTATATCTGGAGATATTTTGCTAGTTTTCTTTGATGTTTAATTGAGTATTCAACTCATGGGTTAAGAAGAATACATCAAAGGTTCGTTCGGTCATTCTATACAAAAGAGAGAGTTGTTCTTCGGTGGATTTTGAAGAATTTGAGCCTGAAGCTTTGGTGGATTCTGGAGTGGCTCATCGTCAAGACAATTCCGAGGTGAAGACGGGGTTGGAAGAGACACATAGGGGTTGGTTCAATTTGGGCGTGGATTCGCTAGGTAATTAAGAGTATACCTGTGTACTTCCTTTATGTCTTTTTAGTGGATTGTTTTGTGGCTTTTGCCGGTAGTTTTTTTTATCACAATTGGAGGTGTCCAATTGTGGTTTTTTCACGTAAAATCGTTGTGTCGATTTGTCTTGATTGTTTGATTGGGATTGTTGTTTACTACTTAAAATTGGTACATAATCACAAATCAACATCTAGGGGATTTCTAGATTGTTCAATCTACCTCTAGTTTCTGTCTTTATCTGGGTTCTAATTTGGTTTCTTGGACAGCAAAGAAGCAGTCCACTGTGGCTAGATCTTCTACTGAAGCTGAATATCGGTCCATGGCTTAGGCTGCAACTGAGGTGTCTTGGCTTCAAATGTTATTGCGTGATATGCATCTCCCTTCCTCTATTCCTGTCCTTTGGTGTGATAATCTGTCTGCCTTATGCTTGGCCTCTAGTCCTGTTTTTCATGCCAGAACTAAACATATCGAAATAGATTATCATTTTGTTCACGAAAAGGTATCTGCCAAGCAGCTTCTTATTCGGCATGTTACTTCTTCTGATCAGATTGCTGATGTGTTCACTAAAGCTCTCCCTGTTGGTCATTTCCTATTTCTCAAATCCAAGCTTCTCGTTGCTCTTCCCACTTTCATCTTGGCAGGGGATGATGACAGGTGCAGCTCCAGTGCAGATCAATCAAATGCAGCTCAAGTTCAACCAGCCATGCTTCTGAATAGCTATAATGCAGAGTAGTCTAGCTAGCAGCAGAGTCTAGATAGCAGCAGAGCAGTTGCACCATATCTCTACAGTGTGTAGGTTAAGAGTGTCTGGTGCATATTAGTTTCAGTTAAGTGTATGTTAGAAAATCCTTTTAACTCCTATTAGTTAGTTTGTTAAGACAGTTGTGAGTTTGTTAAAAGATAGTTATGAGGTATGTCTATATAACAATAGTTTTGCAGTTGTAAAGGTGTGATTGAGATTTATGAAATAATATCCTTCAATATTATTTTCTAGTTGCTTCTCTCTTTCCCTTCAATCATTACCACCATTCCTCTAGTCTACCACAATACCACCAAATATACCCAAATGTGAAATCAAAGAGTATCTGTGTTTCCACTTCTTGGCGTAGTCTGTCATAACGATGAGTCAAATGGCAAGCATCCTCCAAAGGAACTCCTGTTATTAATGCCCGTAGTGGCTCAGAAACCTGTAAGTAATAAATAGCTCCCCCCTCCCCCTTCCCCCCCCCCCCCTCTCAAAAAAAAAAAAAAAAAAACCCCACAGAAAAAAAAAGGAAAAAATTGAAGAACAACTCCAAAACTAAAATATCATGTCATAGCATATATTCACTCTTCATGCATTTTTAGGAAACAAACAAATGCACAAAGAAACAGATGTAAAATTCAGAAAGCTAGTCATGAAAACTTCAATTATGACTAAAAGTGACCAAAAGTAATTGTTTACTATCCCTAACGAGAAGATCCAACAGAATAACAATTAGCCAACATTTGCATTATGGCTGCAAGTAGAGAGCTGTGATAGAATTTTCAACAGCTGTAATTGGACAAAACTTTTTAGTATTACAATTTGACCCCAATTAAAAACTTTTAATATTACAAACATTTCTGGGGCATATCTAGGCACAACACACGTATTCTTGTACCGTCGCTGACATGTCCACTGAAAAAATAATTTAAAAAAGTTCATACACAATATATGGCTGGCCAGTCTGAAGAGTGTCTGTGTCTATTATGTGTCAGAAACAGATATGGGAACTAAAATGATGTGTCAGTGCTTCATAGCCTTCAACCTCATCAACAAGCTGATTGAATGACAGAGGGCAACTAAGCACTAAAGAAAAACTTAAAAGCTTTGGTATCAAGCATAGCATAGTAAGTTATTTTGCCCATTCCATTTGAATGCATGCCATATTGACCTTGATTTTCATGTGACTGCTTGTCAAATACCCCATACCACAAAGCGAAAGACAGGTCCTAAAAGGCTAAAATTGGTATCACAATGGTCCTCGTATAAATTAAACAAGTGGAGATGTAACCTGACTACCAAGGATTCCGAGCATTGTCTCCCTCTCATTTTCCATTGATCCGTGTGAGGCACCAAACTGAAAAGCAGCCCTTGCAAGAGGAGATCCGGCACTTTGATTCTCAGTCCCATGCTTGTAACAATCTTCAGCTAATTTTCTTGCTACAAAATTCAAGGTCAAACATTTATATCTTCCCTCGGAACTGTGATGAAAACAATATAGAGAGAATTTGAACCACACTCACTAATCTCCATTTGTTTTTTGCCTGTTGAAATAAAACCTTCAACACCACGTACAATATCTTTTTGAAAATGCTGTGCAACATAATGCATTTTAAAACTTCGATCACATATCAATTAATGTATTGGCTGAAGTTGTGTGACATGTGCGAAAGGATCCATTTATTAGATCAAACAAACCAACTTAATAAATCAAGAAATCACTTGGCAAAGACTAAATTATCTATACCTTAGTTGATCTTGTAGAAATGTAAACTGGTGACACTAAAGTTCAGCATCATCAACCAAGGGAGCTTCATAACCTAAATGTCCCAACTGCCTTAGAATTGCTTTCCAAATAATGAACACTACACATGTTATGTCATGACAGGATCAAAACATCAGTAGTTAAAATACGAAATCCATGTCATGCTTGATAAACTTTGATACAACACATGTTTTCCCCTCTCCCATGAGTTGTACAAGAGGCGAACATGGCTGAGTAAAAATTAATAGAATGAATAAACAAACAAACAAACAAACAAACAAAAAAGGATCAAATCTCATAATCAATACAAAAGATGCATCCACATTTGTTAAACTTCACTATAACAAACATGTTTTGCTCTCCCACTTATCATACAAGCAATGACTTTAGCAGAGAAATCATTATTTCAATGGATAAGTTTTCTTTTCTTACTCTAGGCAATAGGATAGGGAATTTGATGTGCAAGCCCCTATATCATTCTACCCTCCTTTCCCCCATTCAATTAGTTTCTACTACCTATTTCAATTGCCTCTACTTATCCTACTGTTGAATTCCATATCTCAGTGACTCAAAGAGGCGTGAAAACAAAATGTACTGTTGTAGAAAATGAAAAGGAGATATAACTCCAGTTCCTTTGCAAATTTGTAATATCTTTCTGTAAGTTTCTGACTAATTATTTATATTCAACTTGTACTAATACAAAGATTACAACCAATATATATAGCAATCCTAACCCTAATCTGAAATAGGAAATACAATCAATCTAATACATTTCCATAATTAACATAATATTCTCACACCGCCGCTCAAACTCAAGTGTTTTAGCAGAAAACACTAAGAGTTTGTCAAGAAGAAATTGAAAGCGAGCAGTGGTGTGAGTCTTCGTAAAGAAATCAGCAAGTTGGAAGGCCAAAGAGATGAAATGAAGCGAGATGGAGCCAGACTGCAGATGCTGACGTATAAAATGACAATTAATCTCAATGTGTTCCATTCATTCATGAAAGATAGTGTTATGTGCAATCTGAATAGCACTGCGGCTGTCACAGTAAATGGAGGTCAGAGAAGACTGAGGGATACCTAACTCAATCAAAAGACAATGAAGCTAAACAATCTCAACAGTGGCATGAGCCATAGCACGGTACTCAGCCGCGGCAGTGGAACGCTTAACAACAGTCTGTTTCATTGCCTTCTAAGAGATCAAGGAATCATCAAGAAACATACAGAAGCCAGAAGTGGACTTGCAATCAGTGACATCACCAGCCCAATCAGAATGAGCATAAGCCACCAAGTCCAAAAGGGAAGTAGAAGACAACAGTAAACCCTAAAAGATAGTGCCCTGGAGATAACGAGGAATCCGAACTAAAGCAGTTCAATGGGTAGAGTAAGGAGCAAAGACAAACTGGCTAGCCACATGAACAACATAGACAATATCAGGACGAGTAATAGTCAAATAGACTAAGCAACCAACGAGCTCTCGATATAAAGTAGGATCATCCAGAAGAACACCATCAGTAGTGTTGAGCTTTACATTAAGCTCAATGGGGGTATCAGAAATCTTAGTGTCAGTATGACCGGCACGATGAATAACCTCATTGGCATACTTGGCCCGAGATAAAAAGTAGCCATTGGGAGAAGAAGCTACCTCTATACCAAGAAAGTACCGCAATTGGCCTAGATCCTTCATTTCAAAGGTACGGAAAAGATGCTGTTTGACCTCAAATATAGCAAAGAGTCAGAACCAGCGATGATCATATCATCTGCATATAGTACTAATGCAATAAATCCAGTAGAGGTGTAGAGAAGAAATAAAGCAGAGTCCTGGGCACAATGATGAAACCAAGCTCAGTAATAGCAGTTTGAAAACGAGCATACCACACACAAAGAGACTGCTTCAGACCATACAGAGCACGCCAAAGGCGACAAACTTGTCTAGAGGAATGGTGAAGGCCAAGGGGAGGACGCATATAAACCTCCTCAGTGAGATGGCCATTAAGAAAAGCATTCTTAGCATCCATCTGATAAAGATGCCAAGAACGAACAGCAGTAACAGAGATCAAAGCATGAACAGTAGTCATCTTGGCAACAGGAGTAAAGGTTTCCTCATAATCAATACCATACTCTTATGAGAAACATTTGGCAACCAGACGAGCTTTGTAGCGCTCAAGAGAACCATCAGAATGAGTGTTGACTTTGTAGACCCATTTGCAACTAACCAGATTCTTACCAGCAGGCAAAGGAATTAACTCCCAAATACGAGTTTTCTGTAAAGCAGACAACTCATCTTCTATACCTTGAACCCAATGAGGATCCTAACAGGCCTCCTTGTAAGACTGAGGTTCTGAAAATGAGTGAATAGCAGACAAAAAAGTATAATAGAAAGTAAAAAAAAATATGTATTAAACCAACCCAACCTGTTTGGAGGATGATGCGCTCGAGTAGGATATTGGTGTGCAACAGGTTCAGAGTTGTTAGAAGTAAGAGGATCAGCAACAGGGGTAAAGACAACCAGTGAAGGAGGAGCCCTACGATGAGAATAAACTAACAATAGAGGAGGAGAAGAAATTGAAGGAGGAGAAGCAACCAGAGGTGAAACAGGAGGAGAAGATGAAACAAGCTCAGAAAGAACTGTGGAGATGTACTCATCAGACGGTGCCTCAGAAGGAAATGGATAAATGTGAACCAAATCCTCTTTAGAAACTGAAGCAGTGACAGGAGAAAACTGAAAGTGAGGCATGCGTTCAAGAAAAAAAACATTACAGGAGACATAAAGATGACGGAACACAGGGTCGTAACACCAATAGCCTTTTTGAGTAGGACTATAACCTAAAAAGACATATAGGATAGATTGGGTACTAAGTTTGGTTCAATCTTTACGGGAAATAAAGACAAAACAAGCAGACCTAAACACACGAAGGTGAGAGTAATTGGCAAGTTGAGAGAACAGAGCCTCATAAGGAGACCGATCAGAAAGAAGGGGAGTAGGCATACAGTTGAAAAGAAAAGCAGCAGTAAGAACTGTTTCTCCCCAAAACGGAGCTGGGACTGAGGCAGAGAGAAGAAGAGACCTAGCTGTCTCAAGGAGATGATGGTGTTTACGCTTGACTCGACCATTTTGGACAGGTGTATCAATACAAGAAGTTTGGTGAATGGTACCCAAATTGGCCAAATACACACATAAATCATTTTTAAAATATTCCCCACCTAAGTCAGACCATAACACTTTAATTGTAGACCCAAACTGAGTAGTGATCACAGACTGAAAGGTACAGTATATCTGATAGAAGTCGGACTTATGAGTCATAAGATAAACCTAAGTGTAACAAGTGCAATCATCAACAAAATGACACATAGAATGCAGAACCCTCTTTGGTGAGAACAGGAGAAAGGTCCTAAACATCAATATGAACTAAAGAAAACAGTATATCAGATACGGAAGTACTTTTACGAAAAGGTAAGGCTGTCATTTTAGCAAGTTTGCACCCCCGACACACAGTAAGTTCACTAGGAGACACTTTACCCGATATGCCAGACTCAGCTAAAGACCATAAACGGTCAGTAGACAAATGCTCTAATCTAGAATGTCACAAGTAGAAAGGACTAGACAGAGAATCTAACTAAAAAGAGGAAAAGACAGTCGTAGAGGGTGTCATAGGCAGATGTAGGCTCTCCACCACATAGAGGTCTCTAACTCTATGGCCAGTCCCAATCTGCTGCTTGGACATCCGATCCTGCACAGAATAAGTAAAAGAAGAGAAGACAACATCAAAACCGGAGGAATCAAGCTGACTGATAGATAATAAACTGACAGATAACTGAGGAACATAAAGGACAGATGGAATAGAGGCAGTAGACATAGTAGATTGTAAGACAGACCCAACAGATATAACAGATATACCAGACCCATTAGCAGCATTAATAGTAAGGGCAAATTACATATACCTCCCTCGAGGTTTAGCTAAATTACAGATTCCCCCCTAAGATTTATATTTTCATAACAAATTGCCCCCTGAGGTTTATATTTCATAACAACTTGCCCCATAATTTGTTATACAAATAGTCCTTTCAAGGGGGTATCTGTAATTTTTTAAACCTCAGGGGGGTATCTGTAGTTTTGCTAAACCTCGAGGGGGTATATGTAATTTGCCCTAACAGTAATATGAGGGGGAGAGGGAAAGGGAGAGGGAGTACAATTTTGAAGTAAGAAGAGATGGGGAGTCAAATGATAAGAAGCACCAGAATCAGAAATCCAGACAAACGAAGAGATACCTGAAGAAGTCCTAGGCAAACCTGATTGAAGAGAAGAAATAATAGAGGCAGACGGGGAGGGTTCGGAGGTAGACAATGTATGTTGAAGCTGATTAATTTATGCTTTCAAAGAAACCAAGTCAGGATCAGGAGCTGGAGCAGATGCAGTAGAACTGACAGAAGCCTAAAAGTTACTCAGAGAAGAAATGCAAAACTGGGTCCGAGATTGCTGAGAAGACAAGCCACACAGATATCCCTTCTTGGGCCAGTGATACTTCCAATGGCCCTTTTGGTGACAGAAGGCACACTTATTCGAAGCTAGAGACATCTGAAAGTTAATATCACAAGTGCATTGTCGTAAGCCAGACCACAGAAGCAGAGAACCAGAGATGACAAACCAGCAATCAGCGAAGACGAATCAGAGAACAGTCAGAGAGCTCTACAATGCAAACCAAAAGGGTTAGTCACTCAGATGACCAGCCACGTAGCAGAAGGTGAGTCACGAGAGAACCAGTCCAAGTGTAATAATCAATGAAATTTTTGGGTCAAAGTATAAATACCAACAAATCAGTTATATGTATCAATACCAGGATTGATTGCGAACTAGAGAAGCTTCAAAAGACCAGAATGGAGTCGCGATGGCTGAAGATGATCGCGACCTGAATCAGAAGCACAACGATGACGTTGCCGAACCAGAGGGACTGAGTTCACGAACCAGAAGTACCAGGATTGAGTCGCGACGAAGCAGGGGGCTGAAGCTGATCGCGAGTTGCTGATAATGACTGAAGATGATTGCGACCCACGAACCAGAGAGACCTACGAACCCTAAGTCGCAACTGTGAAAAAGACTAGAGAACAGAAAGGCCTTCGCAACTTCGGGGAAACCTAGAGAAGACTTCGAACAACAGGCGTGAACGCAGAGGAAAGACTTCGAATGATCAAGGCCAAACCTAGGGTTTCGGATGTGGCTCTGATACCGTGTAAGTTTTTGAATAATTCTGTATATTCAACTTGTGCTAATACAAAGATTACAACCAATATATATAGCAACCCTAATCCTAATCTGAAATAAAAAATACAATCAACCTAATATTCACAATCAATCTAAAATACGTTTGCATAATTAGCATAATATTCTTACGCTTTAATGCAAAAAAAAAAAAAAAAATGGCTTGATCTGTATCGTAGAGGCAAGAATTAAAAAATTCCCAAAAATTAAAAAATGCAATACTCATATAGCTGGTGGTACCGCAGTCGCACTCTAATGATATCAACATGGCCTAATAGAAAAAATAATGAAATTTATATTATTAGAATATCAAATCTAACTTATTATACCATCTAAAAAAAATTAAAAAAATCTAACTTATTAAATATAGTTTGACAACTTATCATGTTTATCAATTCTTTAAATATTAACTCGGTGTAATATTAGTTATAATATATTTTTTATTATAATTCAAAAGCTCTTTAGTTATACTTTATGTGGCATTTATTTATAACTCATTTTTTTAATAATTATGATTCTCAGATGATTGAATTATGTCATAAATTGCACATAGTATAACATTACCTTTATAACATTATTGTAAATAATTTCCGCTTGAAAAAACAAGCAAGAATTAACCATTATCAATGCATATATATAGCTAGTACATTACTAACAAATTAACTATAATCAATGCTTATTACTAGAATCACGTCTCATTCTATGCACTAGATTCACAGAATCAGAAATGAATGAATAACCATAACAAGCTATACTCAAAATTCCCTCAATCTAAAAACCATTCATAAATAGTATATATGCTCAGAAAAAAATACTAAAAAGAAATATTTAAATTTATTATGTCGACATTAAACTTGATGTAATAGTAAGTAGGGTAATGTTAGGGACACCTAATTTTCTACCAAATAAATGACCAAATGTCTGGTGTGGGGTCCGTAATTTTGTGGACCCCACACCCATGTGAGACATTTGGTCATTTATTTGGTAGAAAATTTGGGACCTCTAACATTTTCCTAGTAAATTACACCAAAATAAATCTGGTCAAAACATTCCAAATTCGAAATACTTGAGCAGGAAACATTACTAAGAAATGATATCATAAATATCTTGAGAGATTTTACATTATTATTTTGTTTCCAATGTTTTTGGTCTATAATCACTTGAGTGAATGCACCATAAACTCACCCTTTGACCTTCCATTTTCTCCTTTATTTGCTTCTTCTGTCCTCTGTCACCATCTGCCTAGTTAGCTATTTAAATGGTGCAATTCTTGAGCTGTTTAATCATCCCCACTTATTCACCCAAAAAAAAAAAAAAAAATCCCCACTCTCTCTCTCTCTCTCTCTAAATTTTAGTAATGACAACCATTTTGAATTCATTCTCTGGCTTCTTTCTTTTGGCATTCTTTTGTTTCATTCCGCTTTTAGTACTTAATTGTCCCATTGCAGCCCAGACTAGTGGCAGTGGTGGTGGTGGTAGTGGTTTCACCGCTGAACTCGTCCACCGTGACTCCCCACTCTCTCCACTCTACAACCCATCCACCAACAAGTTGAACCGCCTCAGCAACTCTTTTCATCGCTCATTTTCTCGTGCCAGTCACTTCAAACAGGCCTTAAAATCTTCAATTGATGGTATCCAATCCCAAATTGTTGCCGCCAGTGGAGAGTACATCATGAAATTATCCATTGGAACTCCGCCTGTTCCATTGTTTGGGATCGCCGATACAGGTAGCGATCTTACGTGGACACAATGCAAGCCTTGCCCTCGGTGTTTCAAGCAAAACTCACCGTACTTTGATCCCAAGCATTCATCAACATACAAAGAGTTATCGTGTCAATCACAATTTTGTGAAATCCTGGGGGCTGATGATCCCTCCACTTGTACCAACAATGGGACGATCTGTGAGTACAGCATGTCTTACGGAGACAATTCTTTCAGTGTCGGTCACCTTGCTGCTGAAACATTCACCTTCGGATCATCGACTCCCGGACAAGCAATTCTGATCCCCGATATGGTTTTTGGGTGTGGACACGATGATGAGGGCACGTTCAACGAGACAGCTACTGGTATAGTTGGCCTTGGGGGCGGCAAACTTTCATTCATAAGCCAGTTGAGCGACTCGATTCATGGAAAATTCTCCTATTGTTTACCATTAGATTCATCAGATTCAAACCTGACAACCAAGTTAATTTTTGGTGACAATGCGGTGGTAAGTGGTGCTGGGGTAATTTCAACTCCAATAACCAAAAAATCACCCGATACATTCTATTACCTCACATTGGAGGGCATTGAAGTTGGAAACAAGAGCCTAACATACAAAAGGCCTTCAAAAACGAATTTGGTTGATTCTGCTGATGAGCCTGATCAGGGTAACATCATCATTGACTCAGGGACGACTTTAACGTTCCTGCCAAGTGAGTTATATGAAAAGTTAGAATCAGAATTGAAAAAAGTCATTCAAGGAAAACTTACTTCGGACCCACTAGGGGTCTTGAGCTTATGTTACAGTAATATTGATATTACGAAGTTGCCTACAATCACAGTCAAATTCACCGGAGCTGACCTGGAATTGCCACCGTCGAATACTTTCATCCAAAACGGAGATGGTCCAGTGTGTTTAGCCTTTGTTCCTACCAATGATACCTCAATCTTCGGAAACTTGTCACAAATGAACTTCTTGATCGGTTATGACCTTGTCAAAAGTGTAATTTCTTTCAAGCCAACTGATTGCACAAGTGCAACTAGTGGAAATTAATTATTTTAAATATGTATGAATAAATTGAAATTTAGATTGTATTAATGTTATTAAATTTTTAAATATTTGGTCATGTTGGTGTTTGTTGATGCAGACAGTGTATGGTTAAAAACTAGCCTAAGAAAAGAATATATATTTTTTAAATTTTCAATAACATTTTCTAAGACCCAAACACAGCATCACTGTGTTTCTGCCTATCATTTGATTTGTTTCTTGGACAAGTGCCTTCTTGTCTTGCCAAAAAGGAGAGGAGAAAAAAGAAGAAGATGGGCATGGGACCTTTTTCCCAAGACAGTTGGTGGTCATTAGTGCAGGAAATTGCTGGTTCAAAATTGTTGGTTTTGACAATTTAGATTTTAGTTTCAAGCTAATTTTCTTGCTACAAAATTCAAGTTCAAACATTTATATCTTCCCTCGGAATTGTGATGAAAACAATATAGAGAGAACTAGAACCACACTCACCTATCTCCATTTGTTTTTTGCCTGTTGAAATAAAACCCTCCACACCACGTGCAATATCTTTTTGAAAATGCCGTGCAACATGCATTTTAAGACTTTGATCACATATCAATTAATGTATTATTGGTTGTAGTTTATGTGGCATGTGCCAAAGGATCCATTTATTAGATCAAACAAACCAACTCAATAAATCAAGAAATTACTTGGCAAGGACTCAATATCTATACCTTAGTTGATCTTGTAGAAATGTACACAGGGACATCGAAATAAATATAATTCTGGACTCATTAAATCCCCAAGCACATCCATACACAAAAATCTCAAATTCCCAACTCATCAATCTGATTTCAATAAAAAGTGAATCAAGATTTAACCAAAAAGTAATGAAAAACCCAATATAGTATACCTAGATATAAACATTTATGTACATGACAATTAAGCAATTACGCCATTAACCACTACAATAAAGAAGATCCTCTCTCAAACACGAAATCCAAAACGAAGCCTAGCAGTAGTCTTCCAAGTGTTGAAATTGAAGGAGGCGACAAAAACTAATAATTCAAAATTCTTAAAAACCAAACAAGAAGTTGAATCAAAGAAGAAGTTACCTGCCACTGTTTGGCTACTTGCTCCTTTAGTTTGCTTGTTTGCTTTTTAATGGCTTCCATTGGGTATAACACTGTACACTTCCATTACCAAACAAATGACCAAATGTCTCACATGATATTTGGTCATTTGTTTGGTAGAAAATTTGGGACCTCTAGTATTTTCCTTTCACAGTGGGTAATGCTAGGGACACCAAATTTTCTACCAAACAAATGACCAAATGTCTCACATGGGTGTGGGGTCTGCAATTTTGTGGACCCCACACCCATGTGAGACATTTGATCATTTATTTGGTAGAAAATTTGAGACCTCTAGCATTTTCCTTTCACAATTCCTTTATAGGAAAATTCTAATATACATCCCCTTTAAAAAGGGTGTACCATATACACCTCTAGTTATACTATTTTTTTAATAGTTATAATCAATTTTCTTTTTTAGTTATGATATTATTTTAATTATGACTCATAATTCTTTAGTTATGTCTCATGTTGTGTTTAATTATGATATTTTTTTTTTATATAATTGTAATACATATAGTGCATATTTTTTGAATGATGTGCACCATAATGTTTCCCTCCTTTATATATGTGTGTGTATATATATATATATATATATAATTCACGTATACATGTGGGCAATTGTATAGAAATAAAAATAATAATAATAAAAAACTAGAATATAAGAGAACACCTAGGTTTGTGCAGATCCCGGGAAGACAGGACTCTACATGAACAATTACTAACGAAAAATTCTATTTCAACATACATATTTACTTCAGTGTACACACTTATGAATTTCATTACATATTATTTGTCTCATTGTACATAATACATATTCCAATTATAACCCTTAACTTAAATATTATACACACTTTCCAGCCAAACACACACCCACATGGCCAGTTGATTGCAAATTTACAGTCTGTTGCTTTAAATCCCAAATAATTGAAGGATGATCAGATAAGTCATTTTCAACAATATCCTTTATCAGTTCAACAAAATTCATCCGTCCACCAACCTAACCTAATTTGAAATCGGAGTGTCAAACCATAAATTCACAAACCATCCATACCCAAATTACAAAACTAGTAAAGCATCAAAACCCAATTGATTGCAAATTTATCGAGCTGATTCCAGTAGCAAAAAACGGAATAGGGGTAGATGAATTGGTATCGTCGGCATGAACAGGACTGGCTGCTCTATAGGCTTTGGGAGGCATGACTCCATAAACCACAAACATTCACGCCAACCTTTTCTCAAATAGCACTGTCTTGCAAAACCTTACTGATTTTTCCGCCGCAACTATTAGGCCTCGACCAGACATCTTCTTGGAACTTTTCGCCGCCGTCGACGGCTTCAATGGCGGAGCAAACGCTGTCTTGTGCCTCCCTTACCATCTTCTTAAACCAAGCCCTCACAGAAGAAGATGGAGACGAAGACGAAGATGGCGTGGTTGAATTTGAATTTTCTTCCAATTGGCGGAGAAATGTGTGAGGGCATTGGAGCTCTGGTGTCTCCTTATTGGAAGACAAAGAGTAAACTCACAGAAGGCGAGTTCTTCTTGATGTAATGGTTAGGGTTCGGGGGCAAAATAGGGTTGATGAAGAAGGTAGACACATTTTTCACCCAAACACACCCACACTTAATTGAATTATTAATTTAATTTTTTTTAAAGGCGTTTTTGTTGTCATTATAGTCATTTTATTTTTTGGTATATTTGTCATTAAACAAAATTTTATTAACTATGTACACTAAGGTAAGAAGGTGTGTGAAAATAGAATTTTTCCTAACTAACACTCATGAACAAAGAGGAGAGGAGACCCAAGAAACAAAATAAAAAAAAGGAGAGAGAGAGAGAGAGATAGTTAATAGTGTGGTTTTTTGGCATATATGAAAGGGCAAACTTCACTTTATTATATGATTTTTGGTCTTTGTTGATTGAAATATACAATTAAACATTCCATTTAATTTAATAGCAAGTGTGAAACACGTGACAGACTAAGAGGTTATATGTTAATTTTTAAATTTCAAAGGTGAAAAATCTAGAAATCTCCTAGATGTTGATTTGTGATTATGTATCAATTTTAAACAGTAAATAACAATCACAATCAAACAATCAAGACAAATTGACACAATGATTTTGCGTGAAAAAATCACAATTGGAGCGCATCCAATTATGATAAAAAAAAATCACGAGCAAGAGCTACAAAACAATCCACTAAAAAGACATAAAGAAATTACACAAGTGTACTCTCAATTATCTAACGAATCCATGCCTGAATCGAACCAACTCCTATGTGCCTCTTCCAGCCTCGTCTTCACCTCGGAATTGTCTTGCCCAATGTTGAATCCATAACGCCGATGTCGAATCCACGATGATGAACCACTCTAGAATCCACCAAAGCTTCAGGCTCGAATTCCACGGAATCCACCGAAGAACAACACTCTCTTTTGTATTGAATAAACAAACAACTCTTTGATGTATACTTCTTAAACCCTGAGTAGAATACTCAATCATCAAAGAAAACTAGCAAAATAGCCTCAAAAGAAAACCCTAAAAGCCTCAAAGAAGATCTGAAAGACATAACCCTAGATTTGGAGCAACTTGAGGTTTTATAGAAGCTGAGATCGCGAGGTCCGCTCAAGCGTGAGAATGGACGCTCGAGCGGGGACTCTATAGCGTGTGTTCCAAACTAGGATGTACGCTCGAGCAGGAAAATGGACACTCGAGCGTAAAAACACGCCTCACAGTATATTTGCAGACAGGTCAAACTGCTAGAACCCAACATTCTCTGCTCGAGCGTACAAACGGTCGCTTGACCGGACAAACAACTTTGAATGTATTTTTACATTTTGCTTCGGGGGCGATGCTCCTCGACCCCGCTGTGGCGCTACCCCTTCAATCCCCGTGAGCTGACCGAGCAGCTCGATCTCCATCATAGTCAGCGAAGTGGCAATCATGAAAGAATTAGCACCACAAACCTCTCTACAAGGCACAATTTAGGTTGGATTCGCATTTAAAAACTCATAGCCTCACTGAAGTAAAAGTGCGAAAACAAGTAGAACAAAAATGAGTTTTGTCAAACGGGATTGCTAAGAATAAAAACCTAACAAAAGGGAACAGTAAAAAATATGAGGTTTAAGTGCACCTTGTCTTCCAAATAAATTATGAAAATATAAGAATATTTTAGTGTTTTTTATTATATCGTGATTAGGCCTAATAGTACACTTTACTCTACAAACCATAAGAAGGTTATGTGGTTATTTCTAAACATTAGAAGAATAAACCACACATGGCCTAAACTATAACAAAAAACCATTTTTGGCAGCATAGCGTAAATTGGTCGTCAAATAAACATAATCGGCGACTATATATTGATTGGTTTCTAAAAACTAAACTATTGGTGACTAGGTAACATGATTGGCCATGGTTGGGTTTGGCGCAAGGCTAGATTTCTGCACGGGAACAAGGAAAAAGTTTATGCGACAAAGTTAATATATGGCTACTAAAATTATAATCACCAAATGTAACTTTTTGGCAATGACAATTATTTAGTCACAAAAAATGTGGGCTACATTTGGTCATTAATACTCCCTCCGTCCCAAAAATAATAGTTCCTTTTGGGGAATTAAACTTTTAATCCTTCATTTTTTAAAAAGGACTAATATTTTGGAATAATAAAAAATAAAATAAGAAACTAATATTTTGAGAGGAAAGAAGTAATTTATTTGTTAACACTACACCGTTTTGAATGAAGCCCAAATTTCCTCAAATCTTTGGCTCATTTGCTTATTAGGTTTTTCTATTGCACAGGAAAATCCTTCTTTGATCGATTCCAAGTCCTCTCTTTGGTCAAGTATCCCCTCTCTCTATATTGAGGTATTATGGGTTTGAAATTTACACTTTTGTTTACAAATGGCTTGAATTGGAGCTTCTTCATTTGGTTTCTTCATTAGTGTTTTTCTTCAAGGCAACTTTCTTCATTAGTGAATTTACATGATTTCTTCTTTTTTTTGCTTTGCCATTCTTCTTTGATATATGAAATCTTAAAGGATAAATCCGAACTTCTCATAACACTGGTACTGACCGTTCTACTCTATTATTATTGATGCTAAATCAAGATTTCCCATAACACTTGAATTTCCTCCTAACTGCACTCAGCAGAAATATTGAAAGATAGTTAATGTTGTTTTCTAGAGTATTTACTCTTTTTGCAAGTTAGATATTGGGATTGTTCACTTGCAGGATACTAATTAATCTACTTTGGATTTACAGATTTTATTGCATTGTGCATAATACTCGAGCAAAATTTGGCAACTTTAAGTAGAAACACTCTAATTGGTATATCATAGTTTTGAGACCAATCAATTTATTACTAACATTTTAATATTGTAATTTTTTTTCATATGTTTTACAAATTGGCGACGGATGGAACGTAGTTCGGGAAACATCAGAGGATTACATTTAAAATTTTTGAATATATTTTTTCATAAGATTTTGTTATGAATTTGCAAGCTTGGAAGTTTTTTTGGAATTCATTGTGACATGTTTGATATAGCGATCCCGATTTTCCTTTCTTTGTTTATTGTATTCCGGACACGGTTCCATGGATGTGTTGTAGTCGTATTCTCATTCCCATCCTTTACTCTTGTATTTGAGTCTTGGGTTGTGCTGTGCAGGTTTGAAACAGGTTGGTTACGTTTGCAAACCTAGAGTTGATGCCCAGATTTTTGCCTTGACGCTCGAGCGGGGATTTTGACGCTCAAGCGGGCCTTTGTTGTTACTTCTCCGCTCGAGCGGGAGTTTAGACGCTCGAGCGTGGTTTTCCATCTCTCAATATTTTGTTCTGTAGGTCATCGGACAATCGAGCGTCCACTTTGACACTCGAGCGGGGACCATCGTCTGCAAAACTTCTGGAAGTGTGAAATCGATGCTCGAGCGACGGTTTTCACGCTCGAGCGTGAGTCTGTGTCTGACGCTCGAGCGGAGAGTTCCACGCTCGAACGGACCTATTTTTATATCAGTCCGAATTTCAGCTTTTTGGATCACTTTTTCGACCCATTCTCTCTCTCTCTCCCTTTTCAAAACCCAAACTTGAGAGCTTCTCACTCTAAACTTCATTTTCTCTCTAAGAAGTCATCTAGCTCTAGTGATCTCCTACCTTTGGGCGTTTGTAAAAAGTGTGGAGCTTGGTGAGAGCTACATTTTGATCCGAAAATCTTAGGGTTTGAATCACTTTCGAATTTCTCCACCTTCTCCTTTGAGCTCCGAATTTGTGGTAGGGATAACTACTCATCCTTATGATCTTTGACATAAACTTTTAGTCATTTTGATTTAATGTTGAAGTTGGGTAATTTTGGGTGTTAAGGTTTCAAAATGTATAAAGAGGGGTTTTGTTCTTTGGGCCAATACATGTGTATTTGGGTCTCAAATAGGGTTATTGTTATTAATTGTTGATATTCGAGCCTTTGGGTCAATGTTGAGAAAAGATGGAGGAAAGCCCTAATTTTTGTTATGAATTAATTTATATAATTAATTTGGGAAAGTTATGGAAATATGAAATTGAGTTGGAAATAATGAAATTGGCTTATTATGAGATTGAATGGTGGAGCTGGATTTATTAATCACTCACCTTTGAAAATGGTAATAAATTATCTGTTGGTGCATTTATTATCTGTTTAGAAATAATTGTTTTGGGCTATCAGTGGAGGATAGTCTTGATTGTTATAGACAATGCATGATGATTAGGCAAACTAAAACTAATCAATTGAATATGTCATTGAATGTGACGGATGGAATAACACATTGAATATGTGCTCTAATTGATCATTTTATTTGAAAAGTGTTTAATACATTGTATATGTATGCTGTGTGGGAGGAGATATGGGATGTACTCCACGGTTTGGGAGGAGATAACGGATGGACTCCTAAACCGGATTTGGGAAGGGGATAGGGGATGGACTCCAGTGATAACGTAGACATATTGGTTGCGTTGAAGCATTATTGATATGAGTTGTTGTCTCATTTGAATGGAAATGTTTAATATGAGTTGTTATCTCATTTGAATTGTTGATAATGGAAATATTGTTGATATGGGCTGTGGTCTCATGGAAGCTGTTTGGCCAGGTTCTGAGCCATGTTTATAAATTGAAAACTGGTTAAGTAAAGGATAGAGGAATGAAATATGGACATATTTGTCATGGGATTGAAACGTGTTATGAATTGATTTATATGAGTTAAACATTTATCAAATACTAATGTTTTAATTATTACTCATATTATGTTTAGCATATCTCTACTGGGCATTGGCTCACCCAATATGGGACATCATTTTCAGGTGCAGGTGACATGCCGCCTCCAAGGACGTAGCTTGGAAGGCTTAGTGGCTGAGAGACCTTTTGTGATTACCTTTTTGTATTACATGTATATCAGGCCATGGGGTTATTTTGTGTAAAGAGTTAGAACTCTATTAATGTTGAAACCAAGTGTTGACTTGGAAAGTTGTAAGCTTATAGGGCATTTACTTTTATTGTCAACATGTAATATCTCTTGTAAGAATACTCTGATGTTCGTAATATGATATCTCTTTCTTGATTCATGAACGTATGATTTTTGGGTTTATTTTGAGGGCGTTACGACTTGGTATCAGAGCGTACCGGGTTTGAATACTTTGGTACGCGGGAAGTGGTTAGTACCACAATGGGTTCGTCTTGTTTGTTAGAGACTTAGATGTAATGTTATGTACTTATGTGATAACATGTTTATGTGACTGCTTGGGTATGGGATTTAATTTCTAGGATGTTGATTGGATCCTTGGGTTTCTGTGAGTCTTGTTGAAAAAGTACTTGATCAATGCTGTTTCTAACCGGAACTCTAGTAATCCCTCGGGACTATCCTTATCCAGGAATGAAGTTCGTAAGTCCTTATGTGATTATGTGCTTACGTGGAGTGAATTACAGTTGTCCATGCATTAGGACGCAAGTGTTATAGCTTCAGCAGATTTATGAATGTGCTAATGTTCTTCGTTACCTTTATTAGGATGTCAGGATGAGGACGTGGTGGTAGGCGAGGTAGGCCTAGGAGGCAGGAGTTGCATATACCGGATGAGATTCCGGTGCAGCAGGAGGGGGTTGGTCAGGCCAATATGGCCGAGCCAGTAGGTCAGCAGGCCATGGGCGCCTTAGCCCGTGAGATGGCAAGAGCATTGAGGGAATCCATGGACATTCTCAGAACCGAGAATCAAGTCCAAGCCCATGTTGCTGAGGCAGGGCCTTCTTTTCTGAAGAGGGAGTTCTTCCGGTCTAACCCGGACGAGTTTGTAGGTGATCCGAACGAGCCACTTAAGGCTGATGAGTGGCTTGAGCAGATGACGTAGACATTTGAGATGCTTGGCATCGAAGACAAGGCTTTGAAGGTGACCTTAGCGTCCTTCCAGCTAAAAGGTGATGCGGGTCAGTGGTGGAAGTTTGTTCGAGGCCGTATTGATGGCACATGGTAGGCCTTTGTAGATGCTTTCCAGGAGAAGTTCTTGTCTCCAGCTGTTAGGGAGAAGTTGAGGGACTAATTTTGTCAGCTCAAGCAGTTTAGTATGCCTGTGGCCAAGTTTGAGGCCGCATTTACCAGCTTATCTAGGTTTGCACCTGAGCTTGTGGCGTCCGTGGAACGCCGTTGTCTTGAGTTCGAGAAGAAGCTGAGGCACGAGCTTAATACTAGGGTTGCAGGGTCCATGACTCAGGAGTATGGATGCCTTGTGGATGTGGCGGCACATCTTGAGATTATTATGCAGGAGGAGGAAGAGAGGATGAGGGGCTCCAAGAGGAGTCAGGATGGCCAGGGGGATGGCAGGAGGCAGAGGGGTTCTAAGCCTCAGCAGTCCCAGGGTGCATTTGCTAGATCGACCTTTCTAGTGTCGAGTACAGGCTCTGGGAGAGGCAGTCAGGGAGACATTACCTGTTACAAATGTGGTCAGCTGGGCCACAAGTCTCCAGCTTGCCCGCAGAGGGGAGGAGGTCAGAGAGCAGCTTCATCTTCGACTCGACCTCAGAGCCAGAGTCAGGGCAGAGGCTAGCCGCTCTCTTGTTACCAGTGTGGTCAGGCGGGGCACCTGAAAAGGTTTTGCCCGCAGTGGAGTGGCACATTTGGTGCGTCTGGTTCGAGGCAGATGCAGAGTTTTCAGCCAGCACAGTCAGTTTAGGCCTCAAGGGCCAATCAGAGGGTTTCATCGTCTCAGTCTATGCAGCAGTCTTTTGCTCCGAGAGGTGAGCAAGTAGACCAAAGACCTTCGGGACGCGTGTATGCTGTTACCACACAGGATGTTGTACTGGCTCCATCTGTTGTGAGAGGTACCTTTTTGTTTCGCAACTTGGATGCCAACGTGTTGATTGATACAGGTGCATCCCATTCCTTTATATCTGCTGCATTTGCATCTGTTTTGGGTTTGGAGTTGGCACAGTTAGCATCTCCTATTTGTGTTGTGTCACCTGTTGGAGGTGAGTTGATTTTGAAACAAGGGTGTAGAGGCTGCGATATAGAGGTCGCTAACCGCTGACTTCCATTTTATTTCGTAGTTATGGCTATGTCGGGTTTCGATGTGATTTTGGGTATGGTCCGATTATCGTCATACCGGGCTATTATTGATTGCTACCGCCAGAGGGTCACTGTATGTACCTTGAGCAGGGATTGCTTCCATTTCTTGGGGGATCGGGTTGGTAGTGTGTTGCCACCGGTATATGATCCGTGAGGGTGGAGTGAGCTTAGGGGTTTTCTCACTAGCTTTTTGAGTAATGAGTGTGATGAGATCCAGGTTGGACTACCCAGAATGGTTTGTGAGTACTCGGACGTCTTTCCCGAGGATTTTGTTAGTTTGCCACCACATCAAGAGATCGAGTTCTCTATTGATTTAGTGTCCGACACGGCGCCGATTTCCATGGCACCTTACCGCTTTGCCCCAGTCGAGTTGAGTGAGTTGAAGATCCAACTCCAGGAACTGCTAGATAAGGGCTTTGTCCGCCCTAGTACTTCGCCTTGGGGAGCACCGGCCCTCTTTGCTAAAAAGAAAGATGGTGCCTTGAGACTCTATATCGATTACCGAAAATTGAATCAGGCTACGGTTAAGAACAAATACCCTATGCCCCGTATAGATGATCTGTTTGACCAGTTGAAAAGGTCCCGTTGTTTCTCTAAGATAGATTTGAGATCGGGTTACCATCAGTTGAGGGTCAGGGAGGAAGATATTCCGAAGACGGCATTCCGTACGTGGTATGGCCACTAAGAGTTTCTGGTGATGCCTTTTGGGCTCATCAATGCACCGGTAGTGTTTATGGACTTGATGAACTGGATATTCTGGGAATTCTTAGATCGTTTTGTGGTCGTCTTCGTAGACGACATTCTGATTTATTCACCTTCAGAGGGGGAGCACGAGGAACACTTAAGAGTGGTGCTTGATTTGCTTAGAGTCCATAAGCTATATACTAAGTTTGGGAAGTGTGAGTTCTGGCTAAGAGAGGTTAAGTTCTTAGTCCATGTGGTTTCCGGAGAAGGGGTGGCTGTTGATACATCCAAGATAGAGGTAGTGCAAGATTGGGCACAGCCTAAGAGTGTTTTTAGATCCGTAGTTTTCTAGGATTAGCTGGGTATTACTGCCAGTTTGTGAAGGATTTTTCCAGGCTAACTTCGCCGTTGACTAGATTGATGGAAAAAGGGGTCAAATTTGTATAGAGTGAGACTTGTGAAAAGTCGTTCCAAGAGCTAAAAGTTAGACTTACCACCGCTCCGGTTTTGATTATTCCGGAGAGAGGTTTGGGTTATGCGGTTTATTGTGATGCCTCACGAGAGGGTTTGGGCTGTGTGTTGATGCAAGAAGGGAAAGTGGTAGCCTATGACTCACATCAGTTGAAAATACACGAGAGGAACTACCTTACACATGACCTTGAGTTAGCAGCTGTGATTTTTGCCTTGAAGATTTGGAGGCACTACCTTTATGGTGAGAGGTTCAAGGTCTTTTCGGATCGTAAGAGTCTGAAATATCTGTTTACACAGAAGGACTTGAACTTGAAGCAGAGGAGGTGGATGGAGTTTATTGAGGACTATGACTTTGAGTTGCATTACCATCTGGGAAAGGCCAATATTGTGGCTGATGCCCTTAGTAGGAAATCCATTAGTGATGTATCTTGTATAGCCCTCTGGGAGTGGGAGATGTTGGGTGCACTTGGCGAGTTTGACTTGCTTTTGAGTGAATCTGTTGAGGTTACGGCCTTATTTTCCGTAGTTGTGCAGCCTACACTTGTGAGTCGAGTATTAGAGGCACAGAGAGGTGACCTTGAGGTAGAATCCCTCCGAGAGAAGATCTCCAGTGGGAAGGTTGAGAAGGGTTTGACTATGTATCCCAACCTGAGTGTGAGATACCGAGACCGTTTATTCGTGCTGGAGTCTTGTCGAGACGAGGTACTCCGAGAGTTTCACCATTCACGCCTTGCGGTGCATCCAGGAGGCACTAAGATGTATCGTGATTTAGGTCGCCAATTTTGGTGGTGCGGTATGAAAAAAGATGTGGCAGTTTTCTTATCAAAGTGTCTTACTTGTCAGCAAGTGAAGGCTGAGCATCAGAGGCCAGCGGTTTTGTTACAACCCTTGCCTATAGCTGAGTGAAAATGGGAGTATGTCACGATGGACTTGGTTGTAGGTCTTCTGAGGACTCAGCGGGGTAGTGATGTTATTTGGGTTGTTGTAGACCGGTTGACTAAGTCAGTGCACTTTATCCCTATGCGCGTGAAAGATTCAGTAGATCATCTCGTCGACTTGTATATCCAGGACATAGTGTGGTTGCACGGGGTCCCAGTGTTGATCGTCTCAGATAGAGATCCACGTTTTACTGATAGGTTGTGGCAGAGTTTGCAGAGTGCCTTGGGCACTAGGTTGACCTTTAGCATGGCTTATCATCCTCAGACTGACGGGCAGTCCGAGCGTACTATTCAGATCCTTGAGGATATGCTTCGAGGTTGTGTTCTTGACTTTGGTGGGTCGTGGGAGAGGCACTTGCCCTTGGTGGAGTTTGCCTAAAACAACAGTTTCCAGTCGAGTATCGGTATGGCACCTTTTGAGGCCTTGTATGGCTGACCGTGTAGGTCTTCAGTGTGTTGGGCCGAGGTGGGTGACGCACCTTTATTGGGCTCGGAGTTGGTGAGGGAAACGACGAAGAAAGTTGAGCTTATCCGTAGGAGGCTTGTTACAGCCCAGAGTCGCCAAAAGAGTTATGCCGACCGTAGGAAGAGGCTTTTGGCGTTTGAGACGGGTGATCATGTCTTTCTAAAAATATCACCTAGGAGGGGTTTGATGAGGTTCGGGAAGAGTGAGAAGTTGTCCCTTCGGTTTATTGGCCCTTTCGAGATCCTTGAGAGGATTGGCGAGGTTCCCCACCGTTTAGCTTTGTCGCCACAGTTGTCCGGGGTGCATGACGTGTTTCATGTTAGTATGCTTCGGAAGTACGAGCCGAATCCGTCACATGTATTGGATTGGACCGACTTGGAGGTACATGAGGATGCCTCGTATGAGGAGAGGCCGGTTCGGGTCTTGGATAGGCGGGATCAAGTCTTGCGAGGCAAGACGATACCTTTGGTGAAGGTTTTGTGGAAACATCACGGGGTGGAAAAAGCCACTTGGGAACGTGAGTTAGAGGTCCGAGAAAAATATCCGGACTTGTTTGTTAATGTTTAACCATGTAATGGAAGTTTTATGTTGTATTAATAAACCTTAAGAGCATTGAATATGTCTTAAGTTGTAATACATGATATATGTTGCAGTTTATGGAAGTATTACGGAATGTGCATTGAAAGTGGAAGTTTATTTTAACATTGTATATGTTAATTTTGTTATAGAAATGCAAATATATTGTTTGCATTGAATATGTAATTGAATTGTGGAAAATGTGTTGAAATTGGTGAATTTCAAGGGAAAGCATGTTAATGATACATATTGAGTTACATGTTGTAATTTGCCTCTTGAATAGAGATGGGATGACCGGTAATGGGTCAGGTTATGAAATAATCACAATTTTAAAACTTATGTTGCTAATTTCGGAGACAAAATTCTTTAAGAGGGGAAAGTTATAGCGATCCCGATTTTCCTTTCTTTGTTTATTGTATTCCGGACTCGGTTCCGTGGATGTGTTGTTGTCATATTCTCATTCCCATCCTTTACTCCTGTATTTGAGTCTTGGGTTGTGTTGGGCAGGTTTAAAACAGGTTGTTGTGTATGGAAACCTAGAGTTGATGCCCAGATTTTTGCCTTGAAGCTCGAGCGGGGATTTTGACACTCGAGTGGGCCTTTTGTTGTTGTTTCTCCGTTCGAGCGGGAGTTTAAACGCTCGAGTATGGTTTTTCATCTCTCAGTATTTTGTTCTGTAGGTCATCGGACGCTCGAGCGTCCACTTTGACGCCCGAGCGGGGACCATCGTCTGCAAAACTTCTGGAAGTGTGCAATCGATGCTCGAGCGGCGCTTTTCACGCTCGAGCGTGAGTCTGTATCTGACACTCGAGTGGGGAGTTCCACGCTCGAGCGGACCTATTTTTATATCAATACGAATTTCAGCTTTTTGGATCACTTTTTCGACCCATTCTCTCTCTCTCTACCTTTTCAAAACCCAAACTTGAGAGCTTCTCACTCTAAACTTCATTTTCTCTCTAAGAAGTCATCTAGCTCTAGTGATCTCCTACCTTTGGGCGTTTGTAAAAAGTGTGGAGCTTGGTGAGAGCTACATTTTGATCTGAAAATCTTAGGGTTTGAATCACTTTCGAATTTCTCCACCTTCTCCTTTGAGCTCCAAATTTGTGGTAGGGATAACTATTCATCCTTATGATCTTTGACAAAAAATTTTAGTCATTTTGATTTAATGTTGAAGTTGGGTAATTTTGGGTGTTAAGGTTTCAAAATGTATAAAGAGGGGTTTTGTTCTTTGGGCCAATACATGTGTATTTGGGTCTCAAATAGGGTTATTGTTATTAATTGTTGATATTCGAGCCTTTGGGTCAATGTTGAGAAAAGATGGAGGAAAGCCCTAATTTTTGTTATGAATTAATTTATATAATTAATTTGGGAAAGTTATGGAAATATGAAATTGAGTTGGAAATAATGAAATTGGCTTATTATGAGATTGAATGGTGGAGCTGGATTTATTAATCACTCACCTTTGAAAATGGTGATAAATTATCTGTTGGTACATTTATTATCTGTTTAGAAATAATTGTTTTGGGCTATCAGTGGCGGATAGTCTTGATTGTTATAGACAATGCATGATGATTAGGCAAACTAAAACTAATCAATTGAATATGTCATTGAATGTGACGGATGGAATAACACATTGAATATGTGCTCTGCTTGATCATTTTATTTGATAAGTGTTTAATACATTGTATATGTATGCTGTGTGGGAGGAGATAGGGGATGTACTCCACGGTTTGGAAGGAGATAGCGGATGGACTCCTAAACCGGATTTGGGGAGGAGATAGGGGATGGACTCCAGTGATAACGTAGACATATTGGTTGCGTTGAAGCATTATTGATATGAGTTGTTATCTCATTTGAATTGTTGATAATGGAAATATTGTTGATATGGGTTGTGGTCTCATGGAAGCTGTTTGGCCAGGTTCTGAGCCATGTTTATGAATTGAAAACTGCTTAAGTAAAGGATAGAAGAATGAAACATGGACATATTTGTCATGGGATTGAAACGTGTTATGATTTGATTTATATGAGTTAAACATTTATCAAATACTAATGTTTTAGTTATTACTCATATTATGTTTAGCATATCTCTACTGGGCATTGGCTCACCCAATATGGGACATCATTTTCAGGTGCAGGTGACATGCCACCTCCAAGGACGTAGCTTGGGAGGCTTAGTGGCTGAGAGACCTTTTGTGATTACCTTTTTTGTATTACATGTATATCAAACCAATGGGTTATTTTGTGTAAAGAGTTAGAACTCTATTAATGTTGAAACCAAGTGTTGACTTGGAAAGTTGTAAGCCTATAGGGAATTTACTTTTGTTGTCAACATGTAATATCTCTTGTAAAAATACTCTGATGTTGGTAATATGATATCTCTTTCTTGATTCATGAACGTATGATTTTTGGGTTTATTTTGAGGGCGTTACATTTGAAGTTTCAGATTGTAAGGGATTGTATGTATGCTAGATGTTTTGGATTTGATATTTTAGTTATGTTTAATATGCTTGTTACTTTTGAATTAAGTTTATATTTTAGATGCTTTACACAAGTGTGTTAATTTGTTTTGATTGCATGTATGTGTAGAAATGATGCACAAACATAAGTTTGGGTTTGGATTATTTTTTTATAGGTTTATGAATTATGTACTGATAGGGAAATTGCAAAAAAAAAAATATAAATAATGAATTTTTGGTGAAAGATGGTAGGGGTGACAATTGGTTCAATAGTTAAGATTTGGCCTAATAACTTAAAGGTTATGGGTTTAAGTCTTGGAGCACCACTCTGTACGTTATGCCAAATGTTAGATTTGTACTCAATCTTTTCCCTCCAAAACACACATTAAAATGTTATATCATCTTTATTTATTTGTATATTTATTTATTATTCACTTATCTATTTATATCACTTATTTTTTCACATGTTATTTTTTATTTGTCCACAATGCCCATCTGTTCATGTCATCACCACCACTACTGTTGGTTGTTGTCTCTAACCACTTCTAGCGATTTTTTTAATTGTGATCCAGCAGTCTGGCTACTAGAGTAAAAATAATTTTAAAAAAGTCCTTCAAAATAATTATTAGTCATTCTTACTAAACAATTTTATTAATTATGTCTTATCATCAAAATAAAATAATTCTTAAATCTAATGCAATAAATACCAAAAAATTTGAATTTTTCACCAATTTTTCCAAGGAAATAAAAGTATTTACTTATTTATTTTTTATAACCAACAATGTTTTTTTTTTTTTTAATGAGATAACTAACAATGTTAAGATCATCAAATTTGACACAAAATTGTGTTATGATCAATTGACCACTGATCGATACAACCCAGGACCAATAGAGTCAGTTGATTAGCAAAGTTTTGAGATAGATTTTATAAAATAATTTTCGTGATACCTAGACTTACTGTTTTACAACTCCCACAACATAAAAGAATAGTATTAGTAGAATATATATCACACAAAAGAATTATTAGCTCATTAAATGTTATGAGTCACTATCGGATTAAACTCCTATATTATGAAACTATAGTTTACTAAGCTAAACCAAAAAAAAAAAAAAATTACTCAACAAATTTCATGCGTCACGGTTTGATCGAAACACTCTAATCTTATAAAAATGTGAAATACACACATAAACTTAAAAGACTGTAGATAATGTTTTACATAATTATTTCTTTTGTTTCCATATTTTATAACATATGTTCTTCATAAATTTTATGATTTTGAAACCTATTCAAGAATATCAATCAAACAATAAAGTTATGTTCAATATAAAATCACTAGTTCATGTTTTGAATAACCGTCAACCGATTGAGGAAACTCTCAAATGAAAGAGATGAATGGCAAGTTGATTATTAAAATGAGGTTCTTAAACATGGAAATGAATTGAAGAAAAGCCTAGAACAATAGACAATAAGCTATGTATGCAAACTTATAAGACAACAACCAAGCTAATCAATGCACGAACTATTTAAACAACTTAGAACAACACTAAAACAGCCTTCAAGTGATGGAAAACTGTGGCTAAAAATGCATGAAAAGAACCTAAAAAGCTAAACAACAAGGAGAGGAAACAATGCTAGTAAACAAGAACAAGGAGATGTGGCTAACCCTTCCATTTTTGAAACCTCAAAGCATGGTTTTTAGCCTTTTTTAAACTCTGAAAATCAGTGCAGAGAACAAAGAAAAATAGTGTAAAAGTAAAGGTTTGAGCTATGGGTAAAGGTGTAGAAAGAGAAACTCTCTCTACCCTTTTGGTAGCTCTTCAAACCCAAGCTTAAACACCTATAATAGGATCAAAACAACAAAAAACAATAAGAACTAAGTAGCAAATGAAAAAAATGAAAGCAAAAGGGAATATAACAAGCTCATACCTCTCAAGGGAGTAAGCTTTTTGTTTGTGATCCAAGTAAGCTCCAACACACTCTCAAGCTTGAATTATGGTGTTCAAGGCTCAACCAAGGTTCCTAGACCAAGGTATGAAGGTGTGCATGGTGTATGAATATAGGTTCAAGGTGGTAGGTTAACTCAAAGTGTTGCTTGCATAAGAAGAAGGAAAAGAAGGAGCTCTCAAGGTGATATAATGGCTTTCTTGAAATTCTTCAATCCTAAAAACAGAGGTATATGGTCGTTTTATAGAATTTGAGCTAGAAATATCATAAATATCTTCAAAAATGGATAGCTGGCGGCCTCCCGCCTAGAACAGTGTTTCTCACTACTAAAGTCCGGCCAGCCCTCAATAGCCACGGCCGGCCCTCAATGCATTCCCTTGTTTTTCTATTTCAGCCTCAGCACAAGGTGGTACAATGTGTAAAAATGGATTTCTTGGGTATAATCAGTGGGAATACAGGACGTTTGGGATTGTTTCGAATCTTAGACACAGCCCTTTTGTTGAAACCTCGAACCACCCACAATACCATTTTTATCATCGAGTGTACCGGCCAAAGCGCTCGAGCCTTGTGGGCGGTCAAAAATGAGCTGTCCACACACTTCCTCTTCATTCTTAGGGTAACTAATTTCATCTATATGTCCTTGCCAAAAAGTAAAAAAAAGTATAGGAGTGCCACATCCCCGTTAAAAATTTTTGATAGCTAAATCATAGAAATATAGAGAGAAAGTTGCAATGGTTAAAGGTGATTACAAACTAAATTTGTGTTTAGATTTTAAATTTGATTGTCACAAAAAGAAAAGAGAGAGACAAAAGGAAATATGAAAAGAAAAATAGTTTACATTTCAATTTTTTAAAGATTTTTTTTATCTTCAAAAGGTCTTACTCGAAATTCAAGATCCAGGAAAATATAAACAATTGAGAGGGATAGAAACCCAAACAATTGCCTCTTTTCTTGGTCTTAGGGATTTAGATCCTAACATTTTCCACATGTTAAAGCAAGACAAATATTCCAATTCCAATTCCAATTCCAATTCTAGAGAAAGATATATATACAAAATCAAATCAAAATCACCATAGAAAAATTAACAATGATGATAACAACCCATGTGTAGACGTTCCCGAACGCCCCTGGAGGACGAGTCCCGTTCTGTTCGTTTTGGGCTCACTACAGTTCAGGACTCTAAAATTGTCACGGTTCTTAATCTGAATCAAAGAGTCCAAATCCGGCAAATCGTTTTGGAAAACAGATTCATAGAAAAGAAGTGTCAAACATGGACTACTTTGTCAGATACAGAGTCGCCACCTAAATATTTTATTTTGGAAAATTTAGGAAACCCTGACTCGTTTGCCTAAGGCCACGTGTCCGTCATCACCAAAGTTGCCTCGGCTCGGGAACTTGGGTACGATTGGGGAAGGTCAGCTATGAGCACCCCCTCTCGCCCGATTCAAAGATCGGCCTCTACTAACCATGATATCTGTTTTTGAAAACGTTATGTGTTCTTATTCTGGTTAATAGCCTAGAATTACTATGTTATGCGCACAACAAACAAGTATAGACCAAATCGCCTAAATTGGAACAAAACATTTCATGCTTGTTTTGAAAATGGTTTGCTACTCGCAAGTAGGCTAAAAATGTAGATTTCGCCGCCCTTAGGTGGGCTTTAGAAAAGATGATTTTGCCACTATCTAGTGGGCTTAAAACTCATAGTTTTAATGCGTTATCCCAATTTAGTGAATTCAACCTCCATCCACAGGCATTCAAGAAGTTATATCACATAAGCAGCTAGCCTCATGGTAATCATGCTATTATGGCAACACTCACACGCATGCGGTATGCTAAAGCATAAATGCTTACCGAGTACTCCAAGCCAGAACAGAAGCTAATTAGTAATCATGTGCATAATCCTAGTTCATGTTGAGATGGCTAATGCAACACATGCAAGATGCAACTATAATAGGCTCGGCTATCCTAAAGATGGCATGTGAAAATGCTGCAACTAACAGATATTCAACTTGGAATTGAAATACAAGTGCAGTTAGTATGATGTACCGAGCCTGGTGCGTGTAAGACGAATGAATGGATGCAAACACGCTATCATACTATATGCTAATTGAAGCATGCCCTAGACTAACCATCGAAAGCTAGTAAATAAAAGAGAAGAAAGACGTGGGGTTGGAAGATATGCACACACTCACGCACGCTTATTATACATTCGTCCTCGCCCGGAGGGACCAAAAGAATAATACAAATTAATTAACCTACAAGCTAATTAAATATTATAGTCCACCTAATTAATTAAGCAAATTAACTAAGCTAAGTATGCGGTAAAAGGCCTCGGGAAGAGGGTACCATGCATGCGTGCTCGGGTTTGCTCGGAAATCCAACGCCATGCACAAGTTTGCCTCTATTTTTCCTGCTCTGCTCTTCTGAAAATTGCACAACTCCCAAGGTATGCTTTATGGACACTGTGGAGCACCACTGACCAAGTGGGAACACCACCGGCCATGTCTGGATGGTCATCGGCCATTTGTTGAGCTCTCGGCCATCAATAATTGGTCGGTCGGCACTCCATGTAGTCGACCGGCCAAATATTCCTGCAGAACCAGTTTTGACAGCAGCAGAGGGCAAAACATGGCATGGCAATGCATTTCAAGAAAATGTATGCACCACCACATCCCTTATCATATTTAAGACTCAAAGGGGTATGGTGCTCGATTCTCGGACCACCAATCGTGCATTTCAATGTGTGATGGCCCAAGAAACCAAGTTGTGCATTTTAATGTCAAATATAATGCACACAAACACACAATGAACTCAACCTCTATCATACTCAATTCAAGGCAAAGCATGCATGCTTAATGTTATGCAACCTAGGCATGGAAGCTAAGCATGCAATATGAGCATGTGAACAAGCAATGTAAATATGCAAGCATGCAAGTTATGCAAACTAACAAGCATGCAAGATGGATGAGCATGCAACGACATGTGGAAATGGTCTTAAACCAAAATGAGCAGTTCTCAAATAGGCCCAAATCAGTGGCCAAAATGATGCAACAAAGGCACGAAAACGCACACACAAGCATGCATGCACAAGGGCCTAAACATGGAGCGTAAGCCATTAACTCTTCAAGGCATGAAAGGGACGGAAAATGCAAGTATGCAAACATGGAACATGGACTAAAATGTGGTTTCCAACGATTCCAAATCATGAGAATAAGCCAAGTAAAGCATACTAGTGACTCACACACCCAAGGCTAGTAAGCTAGAATGCAAGACGACTATACAAATCATGGCAAACACGATCAAAGCAACCATAACCAGACCTTAAGCATGGCAAAACAGTGCTAAAACCCTCTTGGAACCTAACCAAAATCATGCTAAAATGTCATCTCACAACATGATGCATGTTAGGCCAAAACATAGGATTGCAAAGTAAGCATATGATGCATGTGAGAGACCATTAAACCAAGCAAAAACAGATCTAAGGCATGCCAAAATATGACCAAATACCCACTGAAATGTGTCCAATACATGCAAGAATAAGGTGCTCCTTTGAAAGGCCAATAAGAGGGTTATTCTACACATGCAAAAAGGACACTCAACATGACCAAAACAACTCTGGAAATGGCTTATGGGCGGCCTAAAACCCACTGAAAAATGCCTGAACCGAGCTCAAGAAGTTTTCAAATATAGGCCCCTTTGTAAGGCCCAAAATGCAAGCAAACAAGACAACAAGGAGAGGGGCCCTCTCCTTCTTAGAACCTCAAACCACCATCATTAACACAAACCGACAAAAGCAAGGGAGGGGGTACAACCCCCACCCATTTGGGACCTCAAAGCCCCATCCCCACCACTGAAATTCCTCTAGAATTTTGTGGTTAAAAGGCCAAGAAAAGACCAGCTCGGAGGTCAACAAAAGTGGCCCAAAACAAGGCAAAACAAAGCTCAAAGGGGGGTAGATCACCCCCAACACCAAAATGACCTCAAACAAACATGTTAGAGACTTAAAAACAAGACTTTTTTTAGTTGAGAGGTAAGTCTAAAACAGCATGCAAATATGGAAAAACAAGCTATGAAAACAAGGCTTAAAAGAGGTAAAAAGCTCACCCTTGAAGCACAGCAGCAAATCAGCAACTTTTGGACCAAAAAAAGGCTTCAAATCACCCCAAAAATCACCTCTAAGGAACTCAGCTCAATAAAGGGAGTAGAGAACTAGGTGTTTGTGTGCAAAAGTGCAAAGAGAATGCACTTTTGAGCACAAACAAGCCCTAAACCTTAGAGAGAGAGGCAGAAAATGTAGAGAGAGAGAGATTTTTTTTTTTCTCAAAGTTGTATATCTCCTTCCCCCCCCCTTTAGAGAGCTTGATTGATATAGATATATATCAATCTGCAGCTCCTCAGAACACCCGCGTCCAGGTATGGGCTGGGGTATGGCCTAGAATGGCAGTTGTGCCAGCTGTCTACAGAGATATCTATTGAAAACCGCACTTGGCCGACCGGCAATCAAAGTGGCCGATCGGCAGTCAAACTGGCCGGCCGGCCATCACATTTGGCCGATTGAACAAGCAAGGTGGCCGGTGGGCAGGAGGCTTGGCCAATGGTGGGAGGTTTGGTCGACAGGCCATCCCCTTCCCTCAAGAACACATCCACAAGCTTTTGGCGCAAAACCAGACACAAAACAGTCGAGCCGAGAGATCCTGAGGCAAGGCGCGTAGCCGAGGCCTCCGGGAACTCAAGACGAACACAAACAAGGATGATCACCGAGTGTTCGAGCGGTGACGTCCAAGTCTTGAGGACGGTCAAAAATGGGGTGTCTACAGTTGCCCCTCTTTGACAGAACTCGAAAGTCATAAGAATGATGGGAGTGAATGTCAAAGCCCAAGGACGACCCATTTTTGACAAGAACGAAGACTTAGACAAGCATGCAAGACAACAAAGGAATGCGCCCGCAGGCTGGGGCAAAATGCAAAAGACAATGCAAGGAGCCGAACATAGCTTATGATCATGCAAAGAAAGCTGTAACGAAGCATAACATGCGATAGTTTTAAGCTAGCATACACAAATCTAACTACATTACATGCAGAAAGGGTGTAAGAGAATTACTGCGATTCTCACTGCGACTACAATGTGCATGTGTGATAGATACACAAAGCGAACGTGTGATAGATACACACAGTGAGTAAGCATGTGTGATAGATACACAAAGGGTGAACACAAGGTGTAATAGATGCACTTAGTGAACAAGTGTGACTCTCGTCACGGGAGGATGACTCTCGTTCTGTTCATATTGGGCTTGCTACAGTTCGGACTCAAATTGTCACGGTTCTTAATCTGAACCAAAGAGTCCAAATCTGGCAAATCGTTTTGAGAAAAAATAGATTTTTGAAAGAAGTGCCAAACATGGACTGCTTTGCCAGATACAGAGTCGCCACCTAAATATTTTATTTTGGGGGATTTAGGAAACCCTGACTCGGTGCCAAAGGCCACGTGTCCATCTTCACCAAAGTTGCCTCGGCTCGGGAACTTGGGTACGATTGGGGAAGGTTAGCTATGAGCACCCCCTCTCCCCCGATCAAAGATCGGCCTCTACTAACCGTGATATCTTGTTTTGAAAACATTATATGCTCTTATTCCGATTATTAGCCTAGATTTACTATGTTATGCGCACAACAAACAAGTATAGACCAAATGGCCTAAATTGGAAAAAAAAACATTTCATGTTTATTTTGAAAATGGTTTGCTACTCGCAAGTAGGCTAAAATGCAGATTTTGCCACCCTCAAGTGGGCTTTAGAAAAGATGGTTTTCCCACTATCTAGTGGGCTTAAAACTCACAGTTTTAATGCATTATTCCAATTTAGGTAATTCAACCTCCATCCACAGGCATTCAAGCAGTTATATCACATAAGCAACTAGCCTCATGGTAATCATGCTGTCATGGTAACGCTCACACGCATGCAAGGATGTTAAAGCATAAGAACTTACCTAGTACTCCAAGCCAAAACAGAAACTAGTTAGTAATCATATGCATGGTCCTAGTTCATGTTAAGATGGCTAATGCAACACATGCAAAATGCAACTATGATAGGCTCGGCTAATCTACAATGACATGTGAAATACGACAGATAACATGTATTCAATTTGGAATTGAAATACAAATGCAGTTAGAATGATGCGCCGAGCCCGGTGCATGCGAAACGAATGAATGGATGAAAACATGCTATCATACTGTATGCTAGTTGAAACATGCCCTAGACTAACCATCGAAAGCTAGTAAATAAAAGGGAAGAAACACGTGGGGTTGGAAGACATGCACACACTCACGCACACTAATTACACATTCGCCCTCGCCCTGAGGGACCACAAGAATAATACAAATTAATTAACCTACAAGCTAATTAAATATTATAGTCCACCTAATTAATTAAGAAAATTAACTAAGCTAAGTATGCGGTAAAAGGCCTCGGGAAGAGGGTCCCATGCGTGCGTGCTCGGGTTTGCTCGGAAATCCAACGCCATGCACAAGTTTGCCTCTGTTTTCCCTGCTCTGCTCTTCTGAAAATTGCACAACTCCCAAGGTATGCTTTATGGACACTGTGGAGCACCACCGACCAAGTGGGAACACCACCGGCCATGTCTGGATGGTCATCGGCCATTTGTTGAGCTCTCGGCCATCAATAATTGGTCAGTCGGCACTCCATGTAGTCGATCGGCCAAATATTCCTGCAGAACCTGTTTTGACAGTAGCAGAGGGCAAAACATGGCATGGCAATGCATTTCAAGCAAATGTATGCACCACCACATCCCTTATCATATTTAAGACGCAAAGGGGTATGGTGCTCGATTCTCGGACCACCAATCGTGCATTTCAATGTGTGATGGCCCAAGAAACCAAGTTGTGCATTTTAATGTCAAATATAATGCACACAAAAACACAATGAACTCAACCTCTATCATACTCAATTCCAGAGGCAAAGCATGCATGCTTAATGTTATGCAACCTAGGCATGGAAGCTAAGCATGCAATATGAGCATGTGAACAAGCAATGTAAATATGCAAGCATGCAAGTTATGCAAACTAACAAGCATGCAAGATGGATGAGCATGCAACGACATGTGGAAATGGTCTTAAACCAAAATGGGCAGCTCTCAAATAGGCCCAAATCAGTGGCCAAAATGATGTAACAAAGGCATGAAAACGCACACACAAGCATGCATGCACAAGGGCCTAAACATGGAGCGTAAGCCATTAACTCTTCAAGGCATGAAATGGATGGAAAATGCAAGTATGCAAACATGGAACATGGACTGAAATGTGGTTTCCAACGATTCCAAATCATGAGAATAAGCCAAGTAAAGCATACTAGTGACTCACACACCCAAGGCTAGTAAGCTAGAATGCAAGATGACTATACAAATCATGGCAAACATGATCAAAACAACCATAACCAGACCTTAAGCATGGCAAAACAGTGCTAAAACCCTCTTGGAACCTCACCAAAATCATGCTAAAATGTCATCTCACAACATGATGCATGTTAGGCCAAAACATAGGATTGCAAAGCAAGCATATGATGCATGCGAGAGACCATTAAACCAAGAAAAAAAAGATCTAAGGCATGCCAAAATATGACCAAATACCCACTGAAATGTGTCCAATACATGCAAGAATAAGGTGCTCCTTTGAAAAGCCAATAAGAGGGTTACTCTACACATGCAAGAAGGACACTCAACATGACCAAAAAAACTCTGGAAATGGCTTATGGGGGGCCTAAAACCCATTGAAAAATGCCTGAACTGAGCTCAAGAAGTTTGCAAATATAGGCCCCTTTGTAAGGCAAAAAATACAAGCAAACAAGACAACAAGGAGAGGGGATGACCCTCTCCTTCTTAGGATCTTAAATCACCATCCTCACCACTAAAATCTCTCAGTGGTGAGGAGGCCCAAACAAGGTGGTCCCGGAGCTCACCAAAAATAGCACAAAATGGGGCCAAACAAGGCCTAAGAGGGGGTAAACAACCCCAAACACAAAAGTGACCTTAATGAACTATCTTAAACACAAAAAAACAGAACTTTTTTATGTTATACTCAAAGCTTAAATCAGCATGAAAGACAGGTCAAAAGCTAATGCAAGATTGTGGAAAATAAAGCAAAAGTGTTACCCTTGAAGAGCACTTCAAGAACAGCAGGCCCAACCACTCTCTTCTGACCAAAATCAGTCCAAAACCTCAAGAACAAACCCTCAATGTCTCTCAAAGTTGAAGTAAGGTGTAATGCTATGTGTTTTAGTGCAAAACTAAGAACAAACACACACTTTAGGCCCTCAAACACACACAAAATAAAGAGAGAGAGAGAGAGGGAGATATCGAGAGAGAGGATGATATATATCAGATATATATGTGTATAGCTCTGGTTTTTTGCTCAACCCAATCAAAGGAGAAGGGAGGTCTCTTATATAGACAAGGGAAAGCTTTGAAGTTTCTTAGAGAAGCTAAACAAAAAAAAATGGGTCAAAGGGGACAAGGCTTCCTGAGGAAGCTAGGACAGCTGGCAGGCTTCTTAAGGAAGCTTTGACCTAAAGGGTGCAAAAAGGGAAAAACAGCCACATGTATGCCTCGGGACAGGTTTGGTGCAGTCCAGCTGGCACAGCTGGCATGCACCATGCCTGAAAAAGTTAAAAAGGTGCTACCGGCCAGAAAAGGAGGTCACCGGCCATACTGAGTGCCGACCGGCCAATGGTATAATTCACCAATGGCCGGTAGCCTCAAAACATGGCCGGTGGCCTCAAACCAAGGCCGGTGGGTGTCAGGGGTAGCTAACAAGCTACTTTCTACCCTCAAAAGCAAAAACACAAGTGTTTGGTGCAAAACCAAACACAGAACAGTCGAGTTGAGAGATCCTGAGGCAAGGCGCGTAGCCGAGACCTCCGGGAACTCAAAACGAAACACAAACATGAGTAATCACCGAGTGTTCGAGCGGTGACGTCCAAGTCTTAAGGACGGTCAAAAATGGGGTGTCTACAGTTGCCCCTCTTTGACAGAACTCGAAAGCCATAACAATGACGGGAGTGATTGTCAAAGCCCAAAGACGACCCATTTTTGACAAGGCCAAAGACTTGGACAAACAAACTAAATACCGATAAATAAATGGTTGTGCCCGCATGCTGCCTACGTATCCCTTTGCAAGGAATCAAACCAACGTAGTTCAGGGGCAGGATGCAAATGATATGCAGGAAGACTTTGATAATTGGACTTATACGCTATGCGAAGCCGGTTTGAAAATTGTGAAATCTTCACGAACATGTGCAATAGATACACAAAGTGAGTAAGCATGTGCGATAGATACACTAGTGAGCATAGTGTGATAGATACACAAAGTGAAGTGAGTGTGATGGACACACTATATGAAGCAAAGTGTGATGGATACACTAGGTGAGCATGTGATAGATACACAAGGGTGAACGCAAAATGTACTAGACGCACTAAGCGAACAAAGTGTGATGGATACACAAAAGGTGATGAAGTGTGATTGATACAGTAAGCATGGATACAAAGTGTGATAGATGCACCAAGTGAACAAAGTATGATAGATATATTAAAGGTGAACACGAAGTGTGATAGATGCACTTAGTGAACAAGTATGATAGATACACTAAAGGTGAACACGAAGTGTGATAGATGCACTTAGTGAATAGAGTATGATAGATATACTAAATGTGAACACGAAGTGTGATAGATGCACTTAATAAACAAGTATGATAGATACACTAAAGGTGAACACGAAGTGTGATAGATGCACTTAGTGAATAGAGTATGATAGATATACTAAATGTGAACACGAAGTGTGATAGATGCACTTAGTGAACAGAGTATGATAGATATACTAAATGTGAACACGAAGTGTGATAGATGCACTTAGTGAACAAGTATGATAGATACACTAAAGGTGAACACGAAGTGTGATAGATGCACTTAGTGAATAGAGTATGATAGATATACTAAATGTGAACACGAAGTGTGATAGATGCACTTAGTGAACAGGGTATGACAGATATACTAAATGTGAACACGAAGTGTGATATATGCACTTAGTGAACAGGTATGATAGATATACTAACGGTGAGCACAAAGTGTGATAGATGCACTTAGTGAACAGAGTATGATAGATATACTAAAGGTGAACACGAAGTGTGATAGATGCACTTAGTGAACAAGAATGATGGATACACTAAAGGTGAACACGAAGTGTGATAGATGCACTTAGTGAACAAAGTATGATAGATATACTAAAGGTGAACAATAGATGCACTTAGTGAACAAAGTATGATTGATATACTAAATGTGAACACGAAGTGTGATAGACGCACTTAGTGAACAGAGTATGATAGATATACTAAAGGTGAACACGAAGTGTGATAGATGCACTATGATTGATATACTAAATGTGAACACGAAGTATGATAGATGCACTTAGTGAATAGAGTATGATAAATATACTAAAGGTGAACACGAAGTGTGATAGATGCACTAGTGAACACAGTATGATTGATATACTAAAGGTGAACACGAAGTGTGATAGATGCACTTAGTGAACAAAGTATGATTGATATACTAAATCAATGAAGTGTGATTGATACACTGAAAGTGTGATACAAAAAACGAGAATGTGTGTGATAGATACACAAAATGAGTGAAGTGTGATTGATACACTGAGTGAGAGTGTAATAGATACACAAAAGTGAAGTAAGAAAGTGTGATAGATACACTATGGGTGAATGAGGTGTGATTGATACACTAAATAAATGAAGTGTGATTGATACACTAACTGAATGGAGTGTGATTGATCCACTAAATAAATGATCTCAAACGGAACTTCTTTGAATGAACCGTACATACAATATCGTGCATGAATGAGAAAGAAACTTGATAGGTACAATGCATTACAATGCATGATGCTTAAGGAAAGCAATAAATGGACAAAGCAGCGCTTTAGAAAGCACCTCATGAGGTGAGTGGCGGTGAACCGCTCTTCTCCGATGGGGATCTCCCCTTGTGCTCTTCGAACACTTTACCTTCAAATCACAGCACAAAGATTCTGAAATGCTAACAAGGGTTCTTCACGTAGAACATTTTGGATGCTGCCTTTCTTCCTGATCATATTCACAACTTTCCCTATTCTCCAACGGGGTGACAGACTAGGTTGGTTCAGTATCCAGAATTGAGGTGCATACACGCTATCTCAACCTATGGGGCTTCCATACAGATTTCAAGCCGGGGATACACCCTTGGGTATTTTAAACCAGAATTTAGTCCCGGAAATCCCGAACCTTTACGTTCTAGGCATTAGCCATTCGAACTCCAGTTTCCACTGTCGCAGTTGGTCTCCTAGGAACTCATTGCAGACACTGCCAAGATGTCCCTGGCACGAAACGGTACTCGAGGAGAGCACTTCTGATTGCCATTCTGGCTTAAAGCAGACTTGATCTTGAGCTTGAGGTAGAGGCACACTCATACATCAGAGCATTGGCAAGACTTGAAGAGGTACACAAGGAATGTAGTCTCAGAACTTACTGAAGTTGAAACAAACTCAGATACCCAATATTTTCCCTCTTTTCTTTTGCTTTGTAGTCTGGAACCCATATAGCTTCAAATAGGTCCTGGTTTTACTGTTCTGACATGACCTGGGTTGAACCCTGCGGTTTTATGAAAGAACAAATACTATTTTGCACAAATGTGGAGAATGACACAGCATTCTGAGCACAAAACGATTTTATTTTGAAATCGAAATTGAAAATGAATTCTTAACTGGGTATTGAGTCTACGAATGGACACAGCGCATCACGACTCAACAAAGGAAAACAAAAGTAAACACCCTAAACACATCGAGACACGCTCGGAACGACTCAAAGCAAGAATTGAGACAAACAAAACAAAAGTCATGACACACAGACGTATTACAAAGACGAGAGACCTCTCAGTGCACGAGGAGCCAGTTTCTCTGGGTATTATTTCCTACCCTTTCTAATTTGTGATTCTCACATCACTCGGCCCTCAGGCTCTATTTTTCTGAAAAAGCCATTTTCTCACTTTTTCTCTCAGCTCACATCTCTCTATTCTTCAATCTCTCATTTTTTTCATCCCTCTCCTGGGTGGTTGATGGATAAGCTGGAAATTGTGGGCTCTTGCCCCTGGTATTCTACCAGATTCTCAGTCTTGTTCACAACAGTGAGTTTCTCCCACAGAGGGGCTGCGCTACAACTGGGTGTGTAGTAAATCTGCAGCTAGCATCGGTTGACGATGCTTTGCTAGGGAGTTTGGACGTGATCAGATATGTCCAGATGAGGGAGTGGAATATCTTGGTCCATTCCAGTTCGTGCTTCGCACTTGACTTGATACCTCATTGCTTGGAGGATGTGAGAGCTTTCTCCTCTGTTGCGGTCAGCTTCAGTGGTGCCTTTTTCCGGCAAGTAGAGTGTCCTTCTTGGCAAGTATGGTGCCCTTTCTGGAAAATGCATTGACAATAGGGAAAAGCAGGAAGCTTGACTCAATTGTGCCCTTAGTTCATTATTTTGACCATTTTTTTTGTTTTGGCTTTCTACTAAAACAATTTTGACCAACATAAGAGTTAGATTAACATATTTGTTCGATTTTCTGATTTAAAATCATGCAAGTCAGGCTGTGAGCACTGAAAATTTTCCTGTTTTAGGTCCAAGAAATGGTTCAGTTTTGGAAAAATGGAATAATTTTCGAGAGAATTAGTCAACCTCAGTAAAAATTCTCAAAAACTATTTTCGCAAATGACCACTGCTCAACGATCACGGAACCTACTCTAGAGATGCACAACCTTAGATCTGAAGGAAAATTGCCCCTTGCTTGGAGGACACTGCATGGCAACGGAAAGTGGCCCCTTGTTTGGATGGCACCGCAGCGCATTGAATGGCAACGAAAAGTTACTCCTTGTTTGAATGGCACCACAGCGCATTGTAGTCAGTCCTCAGAGTGACGAACACAACCAAATTTTCGGATACAGAGAAGATAATGATGGTCAAAACCATTACATGGACATGGTCGAATTCGAAGTGTTTATGGCTGGACTTCAAGATGAAGTTGCTTACGTATCCCAATCATGGGAATCAAGCCTTACGTAGTTCGGGTTAAGGTACACTCGGGTATTAACCTCTCCTTTTGCGCTCTAACTTTTGCCAAGGCGCCCGTTGCGGGTTTTCGACCTTACGAGCTTTGTTCTTCTTTCCTTTTTTCAATTCTTTTCTTTTCTTTTTTCTTTTTTTTTATTTTTCTCTTTTCATTTCCTTTGCATTTTTTTTTTTTGTATTTTCTCTTGCTCTAACTTTTGCCTGGGTCGCCCTTCCGGGTTTTCGGCCCAGCAAGCCTCTCAAAGGGTAAAAATGTAACAAGTCCATGCCAAATGGTTTTGAGATCCTGAAGTCATCTGAGTCTAGGAAAATGACTGCTGTATTGATTCGCTGAAGGACCCATCTTCGGCTCTTCGAGCACATCGGACATTTTTGCCCCTAGTTAGAGGGGTGCTTCTGTTCTAGCTTTACAAGCTTCTTCTGATGAGATCTAATCTTCTTGATCTGACTTTGGTGCCTCTTGCTCAAGTGCTGCTTCCAATCTGGCCACACCAGCCTCCCTTGATGGTCGATCGTTGAACACTTCGAATTGTGGTTCAAGGTTTTAAAGCAAGGGCATAAGTCTTGAGGCTAAGAGCGATCCTAAGCTGCACAATCTCAAGAGTGATTCCGCACAGGTCTTCGCAAGATCGCGCAAAAAATTTTGTTTTTGAAAGTTTTTAAAGAAGCGACAAATCGCTTGCGCTAAAGATAGTGTGGAACCAGTCTGGATCAAGCCAGGGTCCTTCTCAGTACTCACGCCGACAAGCATGATTTCAATCATTAAGGGCTTAGCACGCCTCTCTTTCTCTCAATTTGATCAAAGTTTTGCAAATCCCGAGGAATTCCTTCATCTTTGTTTTCACCGCAGTGTTCAAAAGGTTTTTAAAAAACTTAGGTCAATGCAATGAGTTCAAGGCACAAAAGAGCAGGTGAAAAGCACTGTCGTTTCATTCAAAATTTCTAGCACAACTGGCGCAAGGCAGAAGCAAACACAAGAGTGTGAAAATCACTGTTGTTTCATTCAGATCTGTTGGCATAATTGGCTCCAAGGTAGAAACAGACTCAAAAAAAAGCAAAAAGACAAACACAAAACAAGCAAATGATGTCCGAGGTAACACCCCCGAAATCACCCGACTGACTCAGTATGAAAAGACTGACTCAATACAAAATGACAAGACTAACCCAATAACCAAGTCAGAAAGTACAAAACTAGCATTCGCAAATGCTCAAAACAGTGCGTGCCAAACGCCACATCTAGAGTAAACTGAGTGCCGCCCGCAGGTGGTTTATCCCCTGATCACATATTCGTACTATCCCCCAAGTTCACTGATCCAATGGTGATAGACTTTGCTGAGCTGGTGCGACAATGACCTTGTTGTCAAACAAATCTTGTACATCATGGCGCAGACGAAAGCAACTATCGGTCTCATGACCAATTTGTTGATGGTAGGCATAATACTTAGTCCGATCATGCTTTGGAGGGAGAGGATCGGGTAGAGGCCGTTGTTCCAATACTTTGAGATGTCCTTTCAGGATTAAGACCTCTAGAGCCTTTGACAAAGGCATATAAAGTGGGGTGAAAACCCTCTTGACTTGGGGTGGATATTTGGCCGTCTGTGAGCTACTTCTGGACGCATCGGTAAATGGGGTAGCTGTTTTTGATGTGGTGGTGGTGACCATGCCCACTTCAGAAGATCATGCGGCCGCATCACCACTGGTGGTCGCATTCGAACTGCGGGAAAATGCCCGCCTAGGCTGCTCCTTCTCCTGGTCAATAAGGCCCTGCTTCATGGCATCCTCGATCTGTACTCCCGTCTCATGCAAATCTGAAAAGGTAGGGAAGGGGAGCATGGTCATTTTCCGCATTAGTTTGGGTTGGAGGTTACGCACAACCATCCGTATTTGATCCTTGTCCGTTGGCCTAATGGTCATCATTGAGGCTTTGGCCCTCCAGCGGGCCACGAATTCTGAGAAGCTCTCCTTAGGCTCCTGCCTCGTCGTCTCAAGATCACGGGTCGTAATCGCGATTTGCGTGTTATACGAGTATTGTGCAATGAAGGCCTCGGCCATCTCATCCCAATTCCTCTTGACATCATCTTCCAATTTTACGTACCAGATGGCTGCCACACCCGACAAGGTCTAGCCAAATAATGAAAGTTTCTGTAGTCTGGTGAGGCCCATCGGCCTTAGTATGTCCGAAAACAACCGGAGATGCACCATGGGATCCCTAGATCCATCAAATCGGTCGATGTGTGGCATCTTAAATCTGTCCGGCAACGTCACAGCTGCGTCGGTATACCCGTGCTCAATGTCTGGAATAGACTTTAGTCTCTGAGATTTCTTGAACATCTTTTCCAGCTTGCTCACCTTCAGCACTGTAGGGTCTAACTCGAACTCAAAGGGTGAATCCGGCAGGTTGATCGGTGCTTTAGATAGCTGGGGTAGGATCGGGGGTGGAGGTGGCCCTGTCGGAATGTCCGTATCTTCCTGGACATTAGCTATCGCCCTGAGTGTTGGAACTCTGGGTAGGGGAGGAGCCTGATGTGAAGCAAATGCTCCTGTTTGCTGCTGCAGCCGGGCAATTAAGTCTGCCTGTTGAGCCATGATCTCAGCCTGCTGTTTGGCAAATTCTGCTTGATGAGCAGCATCCTGCTGCATGGTTTTCATGCTCTCTTGGAGTTGACGCATCATTTCCTCCATTCCTGCCATGTTCTGTTATTCCGACTGACTGACTGGTATATCTATCTCTGTGGGAAAAACTGAGGCCTCAGCCTGACTGTTCACTGGTGGGGTGGATAAGGGCCACTGATCTGGGAACTGCTGAACTGGTGATCTGTGCCTAACTGACCCTTTTACGCTGCCTCAGGCAAAGGAACACTGATTTCCCTTGAATTGAATCTCTAACCCGACAAAGTCTATCAGCACAAGTCCGATGAACCTCAGGGGATATTAGAGCCTTTTGAAGCTATGGTTCCAGGACTACCTAGCAAAAGAGAAAACAGACAGTACCTCAGCCTGATTTCACCAAAACAGATATGAGCATACTAGGATGACTGTGCCCTCTACTGAATTCTGCCCCAAAATTTTGCCTGTAAACTGATACCCTCAGGTAAAACTGATTCCCCAAATACTGATCATGATGCCCACAGGCCTGATACTCAAACTTGCAAACTGATATGTACGTTCCCTATAGAGATGCACTCTAAAAGCACATAGCAAGTAAAGAGAGCCAAAACACCCCTATGGAGGGATAGGGTTTCCCTGTTCTATTTTTGTCAAGAGCTAGGGTTTCACTATGCACACAGCAGTTTTCAAACAACCTAACATCGGGTAAAAAACCTGTCCTAGTTTGGAATAGTCACTACGGATTTCGATATGCACTAGGTCGAATGGTCGAAAAGGGTGCCCTGGTAAAACCGAGGTTTGTGTTCCCATACTGTCAAAGCCCACAACCGCTCAGCCTTATGGCATGCTTTGACAAATTCAAGCCTCCGGCAAACCGTTCAGGAATGGCAGATGGCAAACACGGTGTCCTAGGCGCACCAATGCACATGCAATGCAAAGAGACACATAAATGAAATCAAAACAGGATATCATGAGTTCGAGTCAAGCTCTCTAAAATCCCCAGCAGAGTCGCCAGAAACTGTAGACGTTCCCGAACGCCCCGGGAGGACGAGTCCCGTTCTATTCGTTTTGGGCTCACTACAGTTTACGACTCTCAAATTGTCACGGTTCTTAATCTGAACCAAAGAGTCCAAATCCGGCAAATCGTTTTGGAAAACAGATTTACAGAAAAGAAGTGCCAAACATAGACTGCTTTGCCAGATACAGAGTCGCCACCTAAATATTTTATTTTGGGAAATTTAGGAAACCCTGACTCATTTGCCTAAGGCCACGTGTCCGTCATCACCAAAGTTGCCTCGGCTCAGGAACTTGGGTACGATTGGGGAAGGTCAGCTATGAACACCCCCTCTCACCCGATTCGAAGATCGGCCTCTACTAACCATGATATCCATTTTTGAAAACGTTATGTGTTCTTATTCCGGTTATTAGCCTAGAATTACTATGTTATGCGCACAGCAAACAAGTATAGACCAAATCGCCTAAATTGGAACAAAACATTTCATGCTTGTTTTGAAAATGGTTTGCTACTCGCAAGTAGGCTAAAAATGTAGACTTCGCCACCCTCAGGTGGGCTTTAGAAAAGATGATTTTGCCACTATCTAGTCGGCTTAAAACTCACAGTTTTAATGCGTTATCCCAATTTAGTTAATTCAACCTCCATCCACAGGCATTCAAGCAGTTATATCACATAAGTAGCTAGCCTCATGGTAATCATGCTATTATGGAAACACTCACACGCATGCGGTATGCTAAAGCATAAATGCTTACCGGGTACTCCAAGCCAGAACAGAAGCTAGTTAGTAATCATGTGCATGATCCTAGTTCATGTTGAGATGGCTAATGCAACACATGCAAGATGCAACTACAACAGGCTCGACTATCCTAAAGACGGCATGTGAAAATGCTGCAACTAACAGGTATTCAACTTGGAATTGAAGTACAAGTGCAGTTAGTATGATGTACCGAGCCCGGTGCATGTATGACGAATGAATGGATGCAAACATGCTATCATACTATATGCTAATTGAAGCATGCCCTAGACTAACCATCAAAAGTTAGTAAATAAAAGGGAAGAAAGACGTGGGGTTGGGAGACACACACACTCACGCACACTTATTACACAATTGCCCTCACTTGGAGGGTCCGAATAAATATTACAGTCCGAATAAATAATACTAAATTAATTATTACAAAATTTCTAATTAATTAACAAATTAAATGTAGAAAGAAGGTGGCCCAGCCCCGCCTCAGGATGCGTGAATGATGCATGCTTGACTCGTCTCGCCCGGGAACTCGCTGCCATAGCACTGTTGCCTCTGTTTACACTGCCTTGCCCCTCTAAAAATTCTGAAAGTCCCCAGAACTGCTCCTTGAGCGTTGTGGAATGTTACCGGCCAAAAGAATATACTACCGGCCATGGGAATACTCTCATCGGCTAAATATTGTGCTCTCGGCCAAACATTCTTTGCCGGTTGGCACTAAACACTGCCGGCTGGCCAAATATTCCTGCTGAAACCTGCAGTTGACAGCAGCAGAGGGCAAGCAGTGTATGCATGGAATTTTCAAGCAAATGTATGCATGGACACACTCCCTATCATGTTATGGACTCAAGGGAGCATGGCCCTCGACTTTCGGGGCATCAATTGCGCATTTCGATGCATGATGGCCCAAAAAGCCAAGTATGCAATTTCAATGTAAGATGAAATGCACACAAAACATACAAAGGGGCCCCAACCTCCATTATGTTTGATAAAGAGGGATGGGATGCAAACATGCAAGCAAGACTAATGCAACATGAGCATGTCATATTATGCAAATTGTGAACTATTCAACAAGCATGCAACAATGTCATGTGACCAAGGATGCCTCAAAATAGTCCCTAAGCATGCCAAAACCATGCTTAAACACAAGCAATACATGCTAGAATGAAAGGGTAAAATGTCAAGCAAAGTAGGCCAATAAGCATGATTTACACTACAAGTGCAAGAAGCAAATGAGGGATGCTCTAACCAACCCAAAACAGAGCTAAAGCATGGCAAAACATGGACAAAATCTTCTCAGAGCTAAGCCAAAATATGCTAGAATGATGGTCTAAACACATGATACACATTAAGGCTAGAGAGAGGATTGCACTACAAGTACATGGAGCATGCAAGAGGTATCCAAACCAATGCAAAACAGGGTTATGACATGCCAAAATACTACCAAAAACATGCTGAAGAGGAGCCAAATCATGCTTGAGAAACATGTCACTTTGGTGAGCCTCGAGTAGGATTACACTACAAGTATTAGAAGCATGCAAGCGGTGATCAAACCATGCAAAAATAGAGTCAAGTTAGGTCTAAAAAGTCACAAAAACATGCTCAAACAAGGGCTCAAGAAGATAGAAACACATGCTCATTTGGTGAGCCATTAACACAAACCGACAAAAGCAAGGGAGGGGGTACAACCCCCACCCATTTGGGACCTCAAAGCCCCATCCCCACCACTGAAATTCCTCTAGAATTCAGTGGTTAAAAGGCCAAGAAAAGACCAGCTCGGAGGTCAACAAAAGTGGCCCAAAACAAGGTAAAACAAAGCTCAAAAGGGGGTAGATCACCCCCAACACCAAAATGACCTCAAACAAACATGTTAGGGACTTAAAAACAAGACTTTTTTTAGTTGAGAGGTAAGTCTAAAACAGCATGCAAATATGGCAAAACAAGCTATGAAAACAAGGCTTAAAAGGGGTAAAAAGCTCACCCTTGAAGCACAGCAGCAAATCAGCAACTTTTGGACCAAAAAAAGGCTTCAAATCACCCCAAAAATCACCTCCAAGGACCTCAGCTCAATAAATGGAGTAGAGAACTAGGTGTTTGTGTGCAAAAGTGCAAAGAAAATGCACTTTTGAGCACAAACAAGCCCTAATCCTTAGAGAGAGGCAGAAAATGTAGAGAGAGAGAGAGAGAGATTTTTTTTTGCTCAAAGTTGTATATCTCCTTCCCCTCCCCTTTAGAGAGCTTGATTGATATAGATATGTATCAATCTGCAGCTCCTCGGAACACCCACGTCCAGGTATGGGCTGGGGTATGGCCTAGAATGACAGTTGTGCCAGCTGTCTACAGAGATATCTGTTGAAAACCACACTTGGCCGACCGGCCATCAAAGTGGCCGATCGGCAGTCAAACTGGCTGGTCGGCCATCACATTTGGCCGATTGAACAAGCAAGGTGGCTGGTAGGCAGGGGGCTTGGCCGATGGTGGGAGGTTTGGTCGACAGGCCATCCCCTTCCCTCAAGAACACATCCACAAGCTTTTGGCGCAAAACCAGACACAAAATAGTCGAGCCGAGAGGTCCTGAGGCAAGGTGCGTAGCCGAGGCCTCCAGGAACTCAAGATGAACACAAACAAGGATGATCACCGAGTGTTCGAACGGTGACGTCCAAGTCTTGAGGACAGTCAAAAATGGGGTGTCTATACCATGACAGATTTGATTTAATCAAAAGCATATCTATATATTCAAAGAAATGATATTATCAAAAAATATAACAATTATGAAACTAACGAATCAAGCCAGTACCATAAACTGGAAATTCCTCACAAAATCTACTATTGTTATTCCTAGTAAATGCCAAGTGATCAACCTCGAACAAATCCGAGCTTGAATCACTAGCCGTATCGTCATAGTCGTCTTCATTGCCACTAGCATTTTCATTTCTGAGCACCATAGCATTCTTTGCATACCTTTTCAAAATCTCTCTCGCGGCTGCTGCCTCTTCAATTTTCCTACTCTTTTCCACAAAAACTTGCCAGCGGTTTAGCTCTTCCATCCCATACTTGCCGGGACCATTTCCATATATGCATTTATAGCCGCAAGGACGACCATTTTCATCCACGATCACGCTCACCGGATTGAATGATACAGTCTTTTTCACACCATTGTTGGGTTTCCCCTTCGAATTCATTGAGGTTCTAGATGAGCATAACTTGAAATATGAAGATGGCCATGAACACGTAGATGCCTGAGTGGACTTTGCTTTTCTCTCCACACGTGCATCCCCGTAACCTCTAGTTGATGATGAGCTTGAGTTCTTCGTCTTCTTGGAATTTCCATTACTGAACAGAGAGTTTAAAAAGCTCAATTTTGAATTGCTGAAACTCTTTAAAACTCTCAATTTTGACTTTATCAACCCATCTTCATTATTCAAATTCTCCATTTTCTCCGAAACATGAGTAGTCTTCACTGGCTTTGGCCTCTTTGCGGTGAAACAAAAAGTTCTCAATTTCTTGTTCTCGAGGAGACATGCTCGGCAGAGGCTCGCCATGTCTTCGTCCATGACACTACTGCCATGACTCTGTTTCTTGATGACTCTATCATTGTAAAACTTCAATTCGTGGCATTTCTCGTTCCCGCCGTCCATGGAACAGTAGATTTTGTTGAGAATACTAGTAGCAAATGATGGGTACATATATGTATTTTTGTGCATGTCCATTACATATATTAGTTTAAATAACAAAGAGGGGGAAAAAAAAGAGAGACAAGACTAGTATATGATGAACAGAGTGAAGACGCAAAGAACAAGAGAAAAAGAGTTGGAGATAGGTGTTTTGTGGAAAGAGAAAGTTTGTAGGGAGAGAGATAGGAGAAGAAGAAGATGCCAGGTGAGTAAGGTGAGGAGAATTGTGGAGAGAGTTTGGCTTTATAAAAAGAATTGTTGTTCAAAAAAAAAAAAAAAAGGCAAGCAATGGAATTGGAGAGGGGGCGTCCGAGATTGAAGCCAATGCCAGTTTGGCATTTTCAGTGCAAAATCACCGATTATTATTTCATAATAAAAAATATTTCATATCTTTTCAACATAATTCTCTCCCACCAATTTTTATTTTCTTTAAAAAAAATTAATTTTTTTTCTTACTATATTACTATATTATTCATTCCATATATAACTATTCTCAAATCTTTAAAATTCATAATAAAAATTAAGAACCTTCAAAATATTTTTATTTAATTACACACATTTAATTTCTTTTGTACACTTTTTTTTTCTTTTTTGATTTGTTTTTTACACTCATATGTACTAATATTGCCTAAATTATAAATTTTTTATTTATATATTATATAAGCAAAAGGAGGTTCTCGTAAGGAATATTGTAGGAGCTTCAAAACCTCATAATAAATTTGTAAATTTATTGAATTAAAAAATAAATTGAAATTGGCTAATCCATTAAAGTAATATAGTTTTTAAAACATTAATAGTTCTATAATTTATAGTTTTCAAAAGGAAAGATAAAAAAAATATTCCATATCTCTCCAACCTAATCAGCTCCCATTGATTTTTATTTCTTTTTAAAAAAATTAAAACTTGTTTCTTACTATGTTACTATTTTTCTTACTTTTTTCTTACTGTATTACTATAATATTTATATCATATAAAACTACTCTCAAAATTTGAAAATTCATAATAAAAGTTAAGAACCTTCCAAATATTTTGATTTAATTTATGGAAGGTCAAAGGGTGAGTTTATGCCTAAATTATAATTTTTTTATCTATATATATATATATATATATATATATATATATATTATATAAGCAAAAGGAGGTTTTCGTGAGGAATATTGTGGGAGTTCCAAAACCTCATAATAAATTTGTAAATTTAATGAATTAAAAAATAAATTTAAATTGGCTAATCCATTAAAGTAATAGTTTTCAAAAGGAAAGATAAAAAAATATTACATATCTCTCCAACCTAATCATCTCCCACTGATTTTTATTTCCTTTAAAAAAAATTAAAACTTTTTTCTTATTATATTACTATATTATTCATACCATATATAATTACTCTCAAATTTTTAAAATTCATAATAAAAATTAAGAACCTTCCAAATATTTTGATTTAATTTACGGAAGGTCAAAGGGTGAGTTTATGGTGCATTCACATGAGTGATTATAGACCAAAAACATTGGAAACAAAATAATAATGTAAAATCTTATGATATTTCTTAGTAGTGCCTACTACTCATAAATAAAAAATATTTCGAATTTGGAATGTTTTGACCAGATTCATTTTAGTGTGACTTACTAATACACCAAGTTTAAATTTACATAATAAATTCATATTTTAAATATTTCTTTTTGATATTTTTTTTCTAAGCATAATTTATGAATGATTTTTAGATTGAGAGAATATTGAGTAGAGCTTAGTATGGTTATTCATGTCTAATTCTATGAATCTTGCGCATAGAATGCGACGATTCTGGTTAATTGGCCAATAATGTACCAACTATATATATGCGTTGATAATAGTTGAAATTGTTTACAATAATGTTATAAAGGTAACGTTATACCATATGCAATTTATGAAATAATTCAATCATATGAGAGTCATAATTATTAAAAAAAAAAAATGAGTTATAAACAAATACTACATAAGGTATAAACCTAGAAGCTAAAACTCTCTCTAAAAACTTCCCCTCTTTCTCTCTCTAAAAACCTCCTTCCCAAGCCTCATTTTGGGGCCGGCCGGCCGCCGCCTTTGGCTATGGAGGTCGGCTGGCCCAGTTCTTTTAGTGTTTTTGTTTGTTAGTTTTCCGTTTAATGAACTTGAATCCCCCATTATTTTCCCACCGGTGCTGCGCGGGCTGCCATTGTTCTTGCTTGGTTTTTTGGGTGTTTTGGTGACGTTTTGGTTGTTCACTGGGTCGGCAAAGAGGACGATCCAGATCTGGTTAGGATGTTCATTCGGGCGCTTCTTTGCGCGTGAAAGTTTGAGGGGTGTTGTCCGCTCAGATCTATGGAGGTGTTTCGGTGTTTTGGTCGGGGGGAAGCATTAGTGTCGAAGATGATCCGGATCTGTATAAGATTTCATTCGAGCGCTTCTATGCGTATGGGAGTTTGAGGGGTGAACGCCGTCCAGATGTGTGGTTGTATCTCAGCGGTTGTTTTGAATAAGAGGAGTTCGGCGTTGGGTCGTCAATATAGGGACGGTGGAGTAGTACCTGCAGTGGGTCTTGTTGTCTTGAGTGTTGATCGGCCTTGGGTGTGTTCAGAGTTTTGAACCACCGCGTCGGAGAGGTGTGGCCTTGGGTGTTGTCCGTGGGTGCAGCTGGGTGTTGGCAGTGTGTTGTCCGGCGTGGGCCTTCGCTGGGCAGTGGAAGTGAAGCAGCATGTGGAGTATAGCAGCGTGGGTGGTAATGATATAGCAGTAGTATAGCAGCTTGGAGATGTCAGGCATGGAAGTTCTTCCAGCCGTGGTGATGTTGGCTATGGATTTTTCCGGCCAGTGAAGCGTGGTGAAAAGATTTAGTAGGTGGGAGTTTGGAGGTGTAGAGGAGCGTGGTGTACAGATTTAGCAGTAGTAGCAGGTGGCGCGTTGGGCTTTGGGAGTTGTCAGGCGTGGGTGTGCAGCAGGTGGGCGGTATAGATATGAAGCAGCATAGGTGTTGGGAGTTGAAGCAGTATAGGTGATTATTTTAGCTTCAAAAATAGCTAGTGGGCGGTTTAGTTTTAGTTTTAAATTAGCAGGTAGGCGTTGGGTGTGTAGCAGCTTTGGTTTTGGATTTTGTGGGTAATTTTGCGGGGATTCAGGTATTCTATTTTTCAGTTAAGTTCTTCTTAACTTTTTTGTTTAAAAAAAAATTGTGAGGCCAAGGGGTTGGTTGTATGGATGCGAGTAGCAGTAGTAGGGGTATTTTGTACTTTCCGAATCTCTCTCGATGCATGTCATCTTCCTGTACCTTTAATTTCATGCCGTTAATGAAATTTTTCTTTGCCGATCAAAAAAAAAAGGTATAAACCTAGAAATGAGTCATAACTATTTAAAGGGAGGGATTTTGATGTTTAATTATTAACAACTTCTACAATCAGTATTTAAATAGAAAGACTGTGATAGGCATACAATTGGCAATTCCAGATCACCTCAGATTTTTATTTTTTTTAAAGGGCATTTACGCACAAGTCTTAATTTATGAACTTATACTCTATTAAGTCCTAACTAAGATTTTTTTAACCTTCAAGTCCCATTAAATTCTTAATAGTCTAAGTTGCCCTTTCAAACAATGGTTGTTTATCATTTATGATTATTTCTTAAAAAAATGATAATTTGACATTTATTTTGATTTAAAAAACTTTAAGATATCAACTTTTAAATTGAAAAAACTAAAAAAAAAATTTATGTGCAAAATAATAATAATAATAATAATAATTGTTTTTGAAAAAATTGAATTTTTTTTGAAAAAATTGAATTTTTTTTTTATGCAAAACTGAAATTTTTGTGTCTATAAAAGACCTTGATGATGAAACATTGATGTGCAAAACTAAAAAGAAAAAAAAAACTTTAAAAATGAAAAAATTGATAATGTTATCAGTTTTAAAACTAGAAATGTGACAACCCAAAATTTTGGAATATCAAGGGAAATTAAATAAACAAAATGACTTAATAAATTAAAAAGTTGACATCTTAGTAGGACATTTCAACTCTCGTACATAACCAAATGTTCAAACAACATTAAATAAAAACTTCAAATTATCCAAATACAACATCAAATGAAATTATAAAGTCCTTAATAGATAATACATAAGATAATAAAATTTATTCAGCTCTAGTCATGGTTTCAAGTTAGCCAAAGCTCTACGTTTGCGTCAACTCCATTTCAGCTTCAATTATTTTCTCGCCAAAACATGGCATAGAGCGTCAGGGCAACAAAGTATATGCCATGAGTTTCACAACACAGTAAGAAAACACAGCAAACCTACCTTTCTTTTTAAAAGAAAAATAATGGGATTATAAGTATGAGATAACAATATAATTGTAAATATAAATTACAATCATTAAAATAATTTCAATAATTTTAATAAACTAGGTAACACTCAAAATCTCCCCAAAGAGATTTAACTTACCAATCACTAAGCCATGGTCACGGTTAATTTGAGACCCCCCCTTGGTCAAATATTCAAGTGTTACCAACTGTAACTACTAGGGATGCCCACATTCGAAGTTATTTACCCAAGTAGTGGCATCCATGGTCTGCCCCAAGGAAACGGTCTGCAAGGGATACGTAATCTCCCTACGTATCCCCTGTACATCCACCCTTATTCCAAAATCGAATACCGAAAAGGGTTCAAATAAGTCTAGTGTCATCTTAGGGTTTCTCAGTACAATTTACATAAGAATTCTCAAAACTAGGGCTCACACTGAACAACCGATATTAACCGTCAACCTTTAATTTCATACACTCTTTAAAATCAGGACTCACCCTGAACAACCAGTATTAACCGTCAACTGTTAATTTCATACACTTCGTTGATCATTTTAATTAAATTTCATACTAATCACTAATAATTAATAATTAGATCACAATCGATATTATACAATTTTTAACAGAAAATATCAACACATGTGTTCTACAACAATCCATCAATGTTTATAAATTATTGTGAACAGTTTAATCAAGCAATGGTGTGAAATAATAATTTTAAATACTAAAATAAATCACAACACACACATGCATGAACTACTAATTTATAAGTTCAATTAAATAGTGTGATACCCCTGTTCCGTAATGTGTTAATCGGTCCTTAATATGATGTGATTATGCGTTTTACTATGATTTTGTGTTCCATTATGTGAAAATATGTGATTTTGAATTTCTACCTGTTCACCGTAGAAATATCTTTTGATTTCTCCGCTTTGGAGATTAAATTGAGGGCCTTATCAGCCACAGAACCCGAAATTGATTGCGCCATTGTGATTGGCGTAATTTTTAGAGCCTACGGTGGAATTTAATTGAAAATTGATTTGGGTCAGATTAAATCGATTAAATTGATGAATTAAGTGCCCAAATATTTTATAATGAAATAATGTGTTGAGTGGGGCTAAATATGGGCCTTATTATAATCAGTTCCTCACCGTTATATCATTTTGGCTAATGCTAACTCAAGAGAGAAAGGAGAGGGTCGGCCTTAGAGAGAGAGAGGGAGATGATTGTGTAGCTTTGGCTCAAAGCTTGGAAATCTTGAAGATTAAGTCCAAGAATTGACTAGAGTTTGGAAGATTAAGCTCCTTGGTGAGTAATTCATGTATTTTAGTTATCATCTTGTGAATTCAAGTTTGAAGGAGGGTCAAGAACATGGATTAGTTTGATCATAAGGAAATTGAGTTGAATTTGTTGTAATGAAGACCCATATGTGCATGCATGTGTGTAATTGCTTTGAATATGGCATGTTTGAGCTCAAAGGGTATGATCCTTGTAAATTTGTAGTTGAAGCTCATATCTAAGTTGACAGTAAGGGTTATATAGCACATGCATGTACAATTTATGAGAATATGAGCTTGAATGCATGAATTTGTTATGTTAGAATGAGTTTGATGGGAGATTGGGGCATTCATGTGATTTATTTGTGAAATTAAGCTTCATTGGGTTGTAATTTGAGGTTTATACCATGTTAGTATAATTATATTTGAGATTTGAGCCATTGCATGCAAGAAATGTTAGCTTGAAGGTCGAATTGAGCTCAAGAACACAATCTGGGAAACCCAGAATTTTGAATTCCGCTCGAGCGGGAAAAACGTGCTACCAGTACTTTTTACAGACTTGGCGTGCGCTCGAGCGGGTTAGTTCATGCCCGAGCGAGGGAGCAACGCAGACAGGCCTTCCGCTCGAGTGCCTTATTTCACGCTCGAACGTATTTTTCATGCAACTAGTATTTTTGCAGGCCCTAAGGGTCTGCTCGAGCGGTGGAGTCCACGCTCGAGCGGGGACCCTGTTTTCTGAAATTTTGTTTTTGCATTCAGTGTTTCGTTTTCCGTTCTCTTTCACTTGCAAGCACTCTTAGGCATGTGTTAAGCATTGTAAATGAGTTAAAGAGATAAGAACAAGGCCTAAAGAGGAATATGTGAAATAAGAAACGGATTGAATTGTTAATGACCCTTTTGTATTCGTGAAATGTGTAGGGTCGAGCTCTAGGGCGAACCAACCAACCAATCACGGTGAGTAATATCTTATCAAGGCATCTGAAATATACTGTTGTCCAATTGCTTACTTCTATGTAAGTTTTATAAGTTCGTCGATTCAATTGGTGGACAACGCTTTGACATAAATAAATGGACCGAAGGTCGTTTTGGCATAAATGAATGGACCGAAGGTCGTTTTGGCATAAATGAATGGACCGAAGGTCGTTTTGGTGTAAATGAATGGACCGAAGGTCGTTTTGGCATACCGAAGGTCGTTTTGGCATGAATGAATGGACCAAAGGTCGTTTTGACATAAATGAATAGACTGTAGGTTGTTTTGGCATAAATAAATGGACCGAATGTCGTTTTGACATGAATGAGTGGACCGAAGACCGTTTTGACATGAATGAATGGGGTAGAGGTCGTTCTGCCATGAATGAAAGCCTGAATGGGCCAAAGGCCAGTTTGCCATTTAAATGGGCCAAAGGCCAGTTTGTCACTTGAGTGGGCCAAAGGCCAGTTTGACATAAATAATAGTTTGAAACGAATGATAGTTTGATATAAGTAATAGTTTGACAAGAAAAACAGTTCGATCTGAATAATAGAATGAATGGGCGAGAGGCCGTTTTGGCATGAACGAAAGTCTGAATGGGCCAAGGGCCAGTTTGTTATGGAAAGATGAATGGGCCAAAGGCCAATATGTTGGGAACCACAGTCACTTGACCTAAATTAAATATATATATATATATATATATAAATATGTTAAATAGAAATATGAATTGGGCCCAAGGCCGTTTGGAGTATGTTGTTCTACATATCGTTTGTATAACTTCTGTATTTGATATTATTCACCGGGCTATCGCTCACGCTCATTCATGTGTTTGTAGGTGAGCCAAGAGGGGTCCAAACCCAGCCCCAGTGAAGCCTGTCGGGAATAACAAAGGTTTTGGAGAATCAGCCCTTGTGTCTCACGTACGAGACCCGTCCTTGCCATTTTGTTATGCACTATATTTTGTCATGTGGGCGAGGACTTTGTGTATATCTATATATAGTTGAGATGGGTTGACTTAGACTCGAATGATCCTGTTGTGTAGAACTTTTGGTACTATGTTTTTGTTGTGAGTTATTAACATGCATACGTATGGTTTGTTTTGATGTGCATGTAAGCACGGCTCTATGGACAAAGTTTAAAATTTTTGCTTCCATTGGCCCCTATACTCTGACGAGTTACGTCTGTTTTGGTTTGAGGCCGTAAGTAATCTCAGGGTTACTGACCGGTTATGTCCTTAACCCATAGGGGCGGGTTCGGGACATGACAAATAGACTAGAACAACACTTATTTTTAGTCCTAATAAATAATTGAAGAAATAATCTTGATTCTTTATCATTTTGCCCAAAATTTTCAGAACATAATTTTCGTAGTTAAAATTATACATAAATTATTTATACAATTCTAAAATTCATGTAATTATATGTGATATTCAACAAACATGTTATGGTCATTTTTTCAGAAAGAATTTCCCCAAAATAAGTTATAAATAATTATGTAAAATTTTAAGAAATTTCATGACACAGATTCATCATATTTTCTTGAAAAAATTCCACACTTAAATTTATTAATCAGTTCCATAATGTAAAAATTAATTATGAGACTAGAATTCTGAAAATTCATTTTTTATTTAGAAAATACCAGATTTGGTTTAATATAGGATTTTTAATGATTTTTCAAATATGCAATAAAATCTGTCTACAGTTTCAGTTTTAATTAAAATTTTGCATAAATTCTTACAAAACTAGAATAATTGTTAAAAAATTCCTGGATGAACTAGACATTATTCTTAACATCTTTGGAGAATAAATTATCTCAAAATTTTGAGCTTAAAATTGTCTAAAATTTGTACAAGTTTGTAGCAGATTTAAAAGTCATACAATAATTCTAAATAATCTTTTTATTTACTATTTTAATAGTTCTTTTTTAAAAGTTATTTTTTTTTATTATGAGAAAAATATGATTGTAGTTAGATAGCATTAAAAAAATTGTGATTTGTATAATTGAAGTTATCTCCTTTTTATAAAATCTTAAAAAACATAATTTATATATTAAAAAAAAATCTAAAACAAATATAAATGTCTATAATTATCTCGTATATATATATATGATTGCACAATTCTTATATGCATGTTTTTGTAGCAACTAAACTCTGGCATATGCCTCAAGAAAAAACTCATAGCCAATAGGCCAGATTAAGTCTGACCCGAGGTTGGACTAGCCCAGTCCAGTCCCTTATGCTGAGGCCAGGTGAAAGAGTGAGGCCAGTATGATTTAAGCCCGGCCTGATATTAATGTTGTTTGGTTTGAGTTTTTTGAATTAATTTTTTAAAAATTAAATTTTTTTGTTTTCATGTTTTTAGTGAATATTTTTAAAATTTTAAACAATTTTTTTACTTTTTTAAATGCACCTTACTCAGATGTATCTAAAAAGTAAAAAATTTGTGAAAAAATATTTTAAAAAATTAATAAATACATAAAAATACAAATGATGTACTGAATTCTCGTTTTTTTTTTTTTTTTTGTATTTTTGGTATTTAGTGAATTTTTAAAAGGTTTTTTCACAAATTTTTTACTTAGTAGGTATATTTATGTTAGGTATGTCTAAAAATTAAAAAAAAAAAATTACTTAAAATATTTAAAAAATTCAGTAAAAACAAAAAATACGAAAATTAAGGAAATAGAATTTTTTGAAAAGTGTTTTTGGAAAACTCTAAGCAAGCAAAGATTTGCACCCAAAAATTCATTTAGTGTTCTTTTGGAAAGTGGGTTGACTTTTTAGCTATTTTAGCCTACGGATAAAAAGCCTCGTTTGGGAAGATTTTTTTTTGCTTTTTTTGACTTTTTCTGAGAGAAAGAATGTAATGATTATGAATTGAATGTGATATTTTGTTTTATTAGGCTAAAAAGTCTATTTTGTTTTTTTGTGGCTAAAATAGCCCCAAACCCAACCCAACCCTTCTTCCGAAACGAAGCCTAAGTACGCTTAATTTCTTAATACATCTTATTAAATTATTTAGAGACACAAGTTACTCTCAATAAACCAATTTTTTTTTTTTTTTTCAAATTACCCTTCAAGGTATACCAAAATAATAATAATAGACAGATCAAAAACCTCAAATTACATCCCTTTGAAAAAACCTTAAACATATTTCTCATTATAATTATTCATTTTGTTCACAAACGACGACACCGGCAAAGAAAAACAATGAAAGAGGACAATGGAACACATGCTTCTATTCATCTTGACCTCCTCGTTCTCTTTCAATACAATAATATTAATATAAAATCATATCAAATAAATATATATATATATATATATATACGTGTTCATAAATATGATTTATAGACTATTTAGACAATATTGTACGAGAAAGAAATACGCCTTCTCGTATAATCCTGTTGACCAAGTCCACGCTCCTCTGTACGACGTCGCTTTCTCACCTGAAAACACAAACATGAGCTAGCCGGTAGGTGTGTGCCGGAAACCTCTCTGATGCCTAAGTCAGAAAACTTGACAAATAGACAAAGCTCTATGTTCTCAAAAAGCAAAATTGTGTTACCTCCTCTAAGGGTGATGTTTGTGAGCTTTTATAGGTTTCGAGTGGCACAATCCTAGTTGGACTTGTATTCCTCCATGCAGAGTCCTCCTAGGATTCATATTCCTAAGGATAATGCTTATCCTCTTACACCCCCCCCCCACTGCTTAAACCAAGTGGGATGGTTTTTATCATGGCCGAACTATCATTTTTGACCGAAGTAAAGCTGGCTATGCTGAGCCACAAAGCAGGCCGAAATACCTTAGTTCGGTTCTGCTTTTACTCCTCCTTACCTCGGCTCTCTCCTGTCAACCCATGGCACGGTTGGACCAAACTTAACAAATTGCGACCGGTATGACTCCTAGGTTGGTCTAACTCAAAGGTACCGCCAGACCGACCTATTCAGGAGACATTACGACCGGACCGGAGTAGCTATACATCTTCTTGAACCAAAATAATTATACCTCTCCTGAGCCGGAGTAACTATACCTCTACTGGGCCGAAATAACATTACGGCCTTTTACCGAGTCCTTCACACTTTGGGCCACAGAGCCCAACTCACAGCTCGGCCCAATTTTTTCCAAAAATTACCCTCTCAATTGCCCGTTAATTTCATCTGCACAGCATGATTGAGATTACAAGTCCTCCAGCCAAGCTGAAGTTCTACAAGCCTTTCCAGCCGAGCTAAAAACCCTTTAGCGTATCCAGCCGAGCTAGTTTTACTCCGAGCTCTGTTTTATCCGGTCAAAACGTCTCTTCAATCACGACTGTAACGGTTCCCTTTCCAATGCCACGTGGCGGGCTCTAATAGGCTGGGGGCAGCTGTCACGCCGCCCTCATACTACGAAATTTTCGAATAGTTCCGCCCTTTCTCTCTCATCCTTTTCACAAAACATTCCCTCTATTTCCTGAGTTCATTCACCTTTTCTGTTCATCTTCTTCTCTTTGTGCCTCTGCTTCTCCAACTCCTGAGATCCCTGAGCTTGGTGTTCTTTGTTGGTGCTGTTTCTCCTCTCTTCAGCTTTCTTCTTCCTCTGGTAAGTCCCTAAAAACTTGTTTTCGTTTTTCTTCTTACTGCTTTCTACGTTTTTACGAAACATGTTTGCACATTTTATTTTTTGCTTCTATACTCTCATGAGAAAATCAATAGAACCCATGCGTGTATGGACTATGTTGTAGAAAATTAGTCTCTGATCCAAAATCTTATCCCAACCGAACTAGGATACTGTTTTTGTGCTACAGCGGTAGATCACCTTAGACAATTAACCGAACTAGAACTTGTAAGATGATAGCAGCTTTGAAAAATAAATTTCCGATTCAACTTAGCCGAAATAAGATCACCGAACGAAGTCTGAACTCAATAAACTAGGAACCTCAGTCATTAACCGAGCTAAGCCTTTGGGGCTAAGCCAGCTTTCTCAGTTTCTATATCAAACTCCGAAAGCTGCCCCTAGAGGCTCAACCGAAGTAACAAAACACATAGTTCAACCGATTTAGGCCTTGGGGCTAAGCCAGCTCTCTTAGTTTTTTAGACCGAACTAAGAAAGCTGCCCCTAGACGGTGAACCGGTCTAATAAGCAACCTGCTCAAACCGAGCTTACCAAACCTTTTGCCAAACCGAGATATCACCTGCCCTTAAAGCTGAAATAGGGCGTTTTTACCTTGTTTTTAATTTGTAGCACGGTCCTATGATCTGTGCTTAACCCCTTTGTTTTCTACTTTGCAGACTTAGGTTGCCCAGGCATTCCTTCTTGTGCTCAACCGAGCTACTTGAGTCCAATCTTCCGACCGAACTAATTTATTAATAATTTATACAACAAATGGGTAAGTATAGGTATTTGGTAGAGACCCCTGGTGGCATGGCCGAATTCCGAAGGGATTATGGCATTCCAGACGATGTACACCTTACCCTAGCCAAGAAGGATATCATACCCTGGGGTGAGGCAGGCTTTGTGCCCTTTACCCTGCTTTCAATAATAGAGACCAGACTAAGGTTCCCAGTCCAGCCTTTAATTTGTGAATTTCTTAGGCAAACCAGACTATGCCCAACCCAGCTATCCACCAATACATACTGGATAATAATGGGTATAGCCGAACTAAACCGCCAAGCAGGCTTGAACCTCGGTTTAGCCGAAATCTTCCACCAGTACTCCATAGGGTCCAAGGATGACGGCTGGGTTTATTACCTTATGATACGCCGTCGTAGAGAAAAGATAATAGAAGATACGCCGGATAAGGATGTAAATGACGATGACTTTTTCTGGGTATCGGGCAACTTCGAAGATCAGCACGCCCCAATCCTAGGCCGAAGTATAAACTGGAACATAGGAAAAACTGGTATAGTTACTTCGGTTTTATGCTGGTTGAAAACTTTGGTTTCAGATATCATAACCGATCTAACAGTTGTATCCTTTTTGCAGATTCAGCTCATCTTGCTTCCCTGTATAGTTACCCAAATCTGAACATACTCCGAGCCGCATTACGTGTTAAAGAAAGGGGTTGGGCTAAGCTTCTAAACTTTGAGCCGACCTACAGATATAGCGGTCGCCGAAAAGCCCGTGTGACCGATTTCCTTCTTGAAGACGCACCTGAACCGGACCCAACCCTGCCCGAAATACGACTTGTTCCATTAACTGCAGAAGAAGAGATGGCAAAGAAAAGCAGAGTCAGGGCCCTTCTGACCGAAACAACTAGGCCCGAAGTAACACCACCCAGCCAATCGCAACCTGCTGTTGTGGCCCTCCCTTCTCAACAACCGTCCTCTTCTCGCCGAACCAAGCGCGCCCGGACTGCTGAGACTAAACAAATTTCGGTTGATGAAGCAGAACCCGTACTTCCGCCGAGCTTGCCACCGAGCCCCCAACTGGTACCTTCTGACTGAACTATCGGCAGCTGGGCCCCAAAACTTACCTTCAACGACCGAGACATCCGAGATACAGATTCGGTTGTTGCTGAAAAAGACCATTTGTTGGCCCTCAATCTGGCCAAGGGTGTGTGCCTTCCCAAAGACATGGAGCATCACCAAAAACAACTGAATACCGAACTGAAGGCCATCCGGTCAACGACAAAATCCATGATTTTGGTAAGCAACTTCGGTCGTTTTGCTGTCTACTTTCTTTTTTTAACTTCTACTTCGGTTTAAAGGGAAACCTTTGCTTTGTCAGGCCCTTCAGAAAAACCAAATCACCCATAGGAAAGTACTGGAGCTTAGGAAAGTAACAAGGCAAGCAACGGCAAAGGCTGAGGCGAAAGCGACCGAGCTGGAGGAGGCCAGAAAGGAAATGGCCGAACTCCGTGGTGAGGTCGGCCGACTGACCGGAATGGTTAGTTCGGCCGAAGCCGAAAAACAAAAGACTGCCATTGTTCTGAAGGACAAGTACTTACGCGAGCTGTTAAAACTTGAAAAGAAAAAAGACGCCGAAATAACCCAGGCGAAGGAGAGCGCTAAAGAGGCCGAAAAGAGAGGCTTCCAAAAGGCAGAAGATGTTTATGTCAAACAATGTGAGGCCGCCAAGGAGCTTTTCTTTAAGTGCGGCTGGAGGGGAGCCGTTGAGAAGCTCGATCATGATCCTCAAACCGAGGTTTTCGACCCTCCAGCCTACTTTATACCGAAATCCCTTGCGGAGTATGCAAATGTCATGCAGCAACAGTTTCTTGAGGGCTCAGACTCAGATGAAGATTCTGCTTCTGACGGTGCTCCGGTTGTTGATGTGGATCAGACAGTTCGATCGGAACCTATGGTGGAAGACGTAGCTGTTGATCAGCCTGGTGAAACCGTTGTTCCGACCGAAACCACCCTTGTTACCGACACCGAGCTTCCGCCTGAAATTGGTCTTCATGCTAATGCTGATGCTGCCTTTGACGCTGAGATCGAAGATCTTTTTTCTTGACTATGTACTTTTTCTTTTGTTATTTCGTCTTTGTAACCGGGCTATGCCCCTCTTGTACTTACTTTTCAATGAATGAAAAATTTTGCTTCGGCTGTTATTTCGGTTTTGATTCGTATGCTTGTATTTGTAATGTCTTCTATTACTCCAACTGTTATTTCGGTTTTAGCTGGTTAAACTATACTTACAGTCAGCTATACCTTTACTTCGGTTGGTGAGAAACAAGAGTTGGTTTATTCCAGCCAACCACTCTTCAGCCATACCCATACTTCGGCTGAAGAGTACAGAGAGTTTGTTTAATCCAGCCAACCACTCTTCAGCCATACCCTTACTTCGGCTGAAAAGTAACAACAGTTGGTTTTTTCCAGCCAACCATTCTTCAGCCATACCCTTACTTTGGCTGAAGAGTAACAAAAGTTGGTTTATTCCAGCCAACCTCTAAGTTAGTTTTTCCGGCTAACTTAGAATAATATTTGGTTATTCCAACCAAATGTCCTGCAGCCTGGATCCTTATCCTGGGCTTAGGAAGGGTGTTGGTTTATTCCAGCCAACCACTCTTCAGCCATACCCTTACTTCGGCTGAAGAGTAACAAGAGTTGGTTTTTTCCAGCCAACCATTCTTCAGCCATACCCTTACTTTGGCTGAAGAGTAACAAAAGTTGGTTTATTCCAGCCAACCTCTAAGTTAGTTTTTCCGGCTAACTTAGAATAATATTTGGTTATTCCAACCAAATGTCCTGCAGCCTGGATCCTTATCCTGGGCTTAGGAAGGGTGTTAGTTTATTCCAGCCAACCACTCTTCAGCCATACCCTTACTTCGGCTGAAGAGTAACAAGAGTTGGCTTTTTCCAGCCAACCATTCTTCAGCCATACCCTTACTTTGGCTGAAGAGTAACAAAAGTTGGTTTATTCCAGCCAACCTCTAAGTTAGTTTTTCCGGCTAACTTAGAATAATATTTGGTTATTCCAACCAAATGTCCTGTAGCCTGGATCCTTATCCTGGGCTTAGGAAGGGTGTTGGTTTATTCCAGCCAACCACTCTTCAGCCATACCCTTACTTCGGCTGAAGAGTAACAAGAGTTGGTTTTTTCCAGCCAACCATTCTTCAGCCATACCCTTACTTTGGCTGAAGAGTAACAAAAGTTGGTTTATTCCAGCCAACCTCTAAGTTAGTTTTTCCGGCTAACTTAGAATAATATTTGGTTATTCCGACCAAATGTCCTGCAGCCTGGATCCTTATCCTGGGCTTAGGAAGGGTGTTGGTTTATTCCAGCCAACCTCTAAGTTAGTTTTTTCAGCTAACTTAGAATAATATTTGGTTATTCCGACCAAATGTCCTGCAGCCTAGATCCTTATCCTGGGCTTAGGAAGGGTGTTGGTTTATTCCAGCCAACCTCTAAGTTAGTTTTTTTTTCAGCTAACTTAGAATAAAATGCTTGCAATGTACCTAATCTTTACTAAAGCTAACTTTTACAAAGAACAACTTGTGCTGAAAAGAATTGCTTGCTTTATTGAAGAAAGAAAAAATTACATATATTTGAAAAAGAAAAGCTAAAAGTAAAATAACTTGAGATTGGCCGTGTTCTATGGCCTAGGAATTGCTTTGCCATCCTTGTCTTCCAGGTGGTATGCCCCTTTGCCTGCTAACCCAACCACTTTGTAAGGACCTTCCCAGTTTGGCCCTAACTTGCCATCTCCTGGTACCAAGGTGTTTCCCATTACTTTGCGCAGTACCCAATCGCCAATCTTGAATTGCCTTGGATGTACCTTTTGTTGTATTTTCTGATTAACTCTCGTTGGTATGAGGCAATATGAACTAGTGCTTTCTCTCTTCTTTCTTCCGCAAGGTCGAGTTTCAATGTTATGGCTTCTCTATTCAAGTCTGGGTCAAAATTTTCGCTTTGAATTGTGGGGAGGCCTACTTCCAGTGGGATTACTGCTTCCATTCCGTAGGCTAAGGAGAAAGGTGTCTCTCCTGTTGATCGTCGAGGTGTGGTGCGGTAAGCCCATAAAACATGAGGAAGTTCGTCCGCCCATTTGCCTTTAGCCTTCTCTAATCTTTTCTTCAGTCCATCCAAGATGACTTTATTTGATGCTTCTGCTTGGCCATTTGCTTGAGGATATGCCGGTGTAGAATTGTAGAACTATATCTTGTACTCTTCACAAAAGCCTCTGAAGATTCTTCCGTCGAACTGGGTACCATTGTCTGAGATTAGGGCCTTTGGTATGCCAAATCGAGTGATGATGTTTTGCCAGACGAATTTCTTTACATCTTTTTCCTTGATTGATGCCAATGCTTCTGCTTCCACCCACTTTTTGAAGTAGTCTGTTGCTGCGAGAAAAAACTTCCTGCCGCCGGGTGCTGTTGGAAGTGGTCCTACTATGTCCAAGCCCCACATTGCGAAAGGCCATGGGCTAGTCAATGGTAGGAGTTCTCTAGCTGGTTGATGTATTTGATGTGCGAATTTCTGGCACTTCTCACACTTCTTTACATATTTCTCTGAGTCTGCCTGCATATATGGCCACCAATAACCTTGCGAAATGGCCCTGTAAGCTAGCGACCTTCCTCCTTGATGGCTTCCGCATACCCCTTCGTGTATTTCGAACAAGAATGCTTCTACTTTGCTGGGATGAACGCACTTTAAGTAAGGCCCTGAGAATGACTTCCTGTATAACGACAAAGATGGAGATAGCCAAAATCGTTGCGACTTCGCTCTTATTCTGTTGGCTTCTTTTTTCTCTTTTGGAAGGATGTCGTCTTTTAGGAACAAGATGATGGGATCCATCCAAGAGGGGCCTAATTCTGCGCAACATACCTCTTCTGCTTCGGGGTCTTCTATACTTGGTCGTGGTAAGTAGTCGATGAGCAATGGATGAGGGATGGATGCATGTGCCATTGAGGCAAAGCCTGCTAGTTCGTCTGCTCTGCTGTTTTCCTCCCTGCCAATTTGTTCTATCCTTACAACATCAAACTTCTTGATCTCTGTTCTGACCAATTCTTGGTACTTGGCCATCCTATCATCCTTCGCTTCATAGTCGCCAGAAATTTGATTTACCACCAGTTGTGAGTCGCTGTAAACCATTAGTTCGGTGGCCTTCATGTAGCATGCTGATTTGAGTCCTGCGAGAAGCGCTTCATACTCCGCTTCATTGTTGGATGCTGGAAAGCCAAGGTTGATTGCTTGCTCTACAACCAGGCCGTCTGGAGAGATGAGGACTAGGCCAAGTCCTGCACCATGTTGGTTGGATGCTCCATCCACAAAAAGTTTCCACATCTCTCCGACGAACAACTTCCAGCAAGTGGTGGCGTCAGATGATGTTGTGGGGTCAAGAATGGTGTTTTCTTCAAGGTCTGTGCTTGCTGTCTGCCCATCGTCATCTGATTGTACTGTTGATGAGTCTTGGTTTGGTGTGGCTTCTGCCTTGGTGTCCTTAGTCTGGTTTGCCTTGGAGTCTGACTGAGTACCTTCTACTAGGGGTTGCGCTATTCCAGCGTCAACTTCCATCCCTAGTTCGGTTGTGTCAGTTAGGTCGACTGGGCAGATATGATGACTACTAGGAGTAAACTCTGCGACAAAGTCTGCCAAAGATTGGGCCTTTACTGCGGTTCTGGGTTGGAACTTTATGTCGAATTGTCCCAACTCTACTGCCCACTTCAGGATTCGCCCCGAAAAGTTCGCCCTCTCAAACAAAGCTTTAAGTGGAAAGGCTGTGAGGACGACTATGGTGTGGGCGTGAAAGTAGTGTGGTAGCTTCCTTGAGGCCATCATCAAGGCCAATGCCAGTTTTTCCAGTGGCAAATACCTTGTTTCGGCTCCCAATAATGTCTTGCTGACATAATAGATGGGCAGGTGTCGGATTCCTTCTGCACGGACCAACACTGCGCTAACTGCGTGTTGAGAGACTGCCAGGTACAAGAAGAGTTCTTCACCAGGTAGTGGGGTAACAAGTAATGGTGGGGAAGACATGTACTCCTTCAAGCTTTCCAGAGCTCGATCGCATTCTTCGTCCCACTCAAACTTGGCCTTTAAAGCTTGGAAGAATGGTCGTAGTCTGTCTGATGACTTGCTTATGAACCGGTTGAGCGCAGCCGCCATGCCGGTGAGATGCTGCACTTCTTTGACTGAGTTTGGTCTCTCCAACTCCTGGATTGCTTTGATCTGGGAGGGGTCTGCTTCTATACCCCGGTTGGTCACAAGGAAGCCCAAGAATTTGCCAGATCCTACTCCGAATGCGCACTTGGATGCATTGAGGCACAACTTGTGTTTCTTCAGGACTTCAAACATCTCTCCTAAGTCCTTGAGATGGTCATTCTTATCCTTGCTTTTGACCACCATGTCGTCGATGTAAGCCTCCATTGTTCTGCCTAACAATGGTTCAAACATCTTGGTGACCATCCGTTGGAATGTCGCCCCTGCGTTCTTTAGGCCAAAGGGCATGACCTTGTAACAGTATAGTCCTCTTGGAGTTGTAAAAGACGTGACCTCCTGGTCTGGCTCATGCATGGCGATTTGGTGATAGCCTATGTATGCATCCAGAAAGCTAAGTCGGTTGTGCCCTGCCGTCAGGTCCACCAGTTGATCTATCCTTGGTAGAGGAAAGCTATCTTTTGGGCAGGCCGTGTTGACTGTTTTGTAGTCAACGCAGACTCGCCATTTTCCATTCTTCTTTGGCACTACGATTGTGTTGGAGATCCATTTTGGGTAGTGCACTTCTCTAATTGCTCCTGCCTCCAGCAGGTTGCCTACTTCTTCCGCCACTATTTTCGCGTGGTGGAGTGCCGATCTACGCGTGCGTTGAATGACTGGTCTGGCGGATGGGTGGACATTGAGTTGGTGACTGATGAAGTTTGGATCAATGCCTGGCATGTCGTAGGGCGTCCAGGAAAACACTTCGATGTTAGAGGTCAAGAATTCCAAGACCTCTAATCTTTCAGTGCTGGATAACGATGAGCCAAGCAAGAAGAACTTATCCGGGTTCTTCTCATCTATTTTTACCTCCACCAAGTCCTCCACCGCTTTCTGATCAGCCTCTTTACCGACGTCCGCGAATAGTTCATTACTTTCAGGTTCCTCCACCGAATGAACGTATCCTGTGGCAGCGCGGCTGCCATTTACCGTGGCGAAACACTGTTTTGACATGATCTGATCTCCATATACTTCTTCAATTATACCGGTGTCGTTGGGGAACCGCATTACCTGGTGGTAGGATGACGCCACCGAACGCATGGCGTGCAGCCATGTTCTGCCCAAGATGATGTTGTAAGTGGAGGGGACCTTCAACACCCAGAACTCTACTTGTTTTGTTACACTTCCTGCTCTGACTGGAAGAATTATTTTGCCGACAGGCCATTCTGGCATGGAGTTCAATCCAATTAGGGGAGAAACTGCAGGCGCCAAGTCTTTGTCTTGCAGCTTCAGTTGTTTAAATGTGTCGTAGTACATGATCTCACATGAACTACCCTGGTCAATCAGAATCCGCTTGACGTCAAAATCCTTGACTCGGAGAGTGATGACCAGAGCATCATTGTGAGGACAGTATATTCGATCCAAGTCCTTATCTGAAAAGGACATAACATTTGTTGCCTCTGTCTTCCCCTTCTTGATGGCAGGTTGGGCACTTAACACTTCCCTAAAGTGCTCAGCCTTCTTGATTGATCCCCTGAGTTCACATACACGCTCAGGTTCAAAGACTCCATGTATTACATTGATGATGCCTTGTGGTGGGGCGTCGATCGGCATCCCATTGGGGTTATTATGATCCTGGGGGGCTGGCTGTGTCCCTCCTTCAATATATTTGTCCAAGTGGCCTGCTGCCACCAGTTCTTCCAAGTGTTGTCTTAGTGGCGTGCAATTCTCAGTTCGGTGCCCCTTTTCTTTGTGGAAGGTGCACTGTGATCTGTCGTCATAGTCTTTCTGAGCTTCTCCTAGCTTGGCTGGCCACTTGACAAAAGGCTCATCTCGTATTTCGCTAAGAATCCGATATATCGGTTTCTTAAACACCGTGGTTATGGCAGTTCGGATTCTCAACCACCTTTTATCTGGGTCTTCTCCGTTATCTCGTCTGCCACGTCCGTTTCTGCTCTGGCGATCTACAGCATTGACCTTTGCTGAGGTCTTCTTTTCTGGTACTGCAGTCGCACTTGATTTTGTTTTGGGTCGTGCGCCATCCTCTTCTACCCTGATGTGCTGGTGCACTCTTTCCATCAGGGCTTCCATAGTGAGGGGTGGCATCATGGTGATCGAGTCCCTTAGTCTGTTCCCGACTGGAAGGCCTCTCTTATACTGCGCAATGGCAAGATTGGTGGGGCAGTCTCCAATCTGATTGAATGTCTTCCAGTAGCGACTGTTGTAAGATCTGAGGGTCTCTTTTTCACCCATGTCGATGGAGAGAAGCTGGTCGATCTCCACCGGGGTTTTAGTGTTCGTTCGGAACCTTGTTACGAATGCTTCTGCCAATTGTGCCCAAGAGGCTATGCTGCCTTCAGGAAGTTTCTCGAACCAAGTCAAGCCGAGGTCGCCAAGACTTGATGGGAAGAGTATGCACATCAAGGCCTCGTTTCGCCTGTATACAGCCATGACTTGGCGAAAGTGGCTCAAGTGTGAGTACGGGTCCGTTTTCCCTTCATATGTGGTGAATTTCGGTTGAAGGAAGCCTGATGGTAGGGGCGCGTTTTCGATTGCTGGAACAAACGGTGAAGTCTGCAGTCTTGCTAATGCCTTGTCTGTTGGTTCATAGGCAGGGCGCGGTATTGGCATTCCAACCTCGACGCTTCCATGCGTCCGAGGAGCCAACCGCTGCAAGGCTGAAACTCTATGTGGATCCCTTGCCCTGGCATCCTCCTTGCATCGTGCTTTCTCTTCGAGCACGGTTCGTAAGTCGGACGATCTGGGTAATTCCGTCTGTTTAGATCTGGTTTGATGCGAATGAGAGGGCCAGTATGTGCTTCCTTCAGTGTATGATCTTTCAGACTTCGTCCTCTCAGACCTGGAGTGACGAGTTTCGGAAGACCATGATTGAGTATCGCCTGTCCTGTGGCTTCTATTCTCTCCTTGTGCGGGTGTAGTATTCCTACTACGATTTTCTGAGTGGCGAGGGGGCGTCTTGTGTTTGCGCCCCTCTCCTGTCGCCACTTCTTTTTTCTTCATCTGGCGTTTCAAGGCTTCCATGTCCGCCGCCATCTTCTTTATCAATTCGTCTTGTTCTTTCACGCGATCTTCCAAAGCTTGAGGGTCAATCCTACGTCTTTGTCTGTTGGGACTTTGAGAATGGGATTGACGGGGGCTGTGAGTCCGTCTCCCCCTAGCATCCCTCCTGGAGGTATGTCTTTGGGGTTCCAAGTCCGCCATGGGAGGGACAGAAGGTAATCCTTCACGCCTTGCGCCCCCTTCTGGGGTTAGTCCGTCGACGGCGGACTGTGGCAAGTCTTCAATGTGTGCCATTGAATCAGAAAAGCAGAAGCTTAGTCAAAAGGCTTTGTTCTGTCTGTTTTTCCCACAGACGGCGCCAATTGTACGGGAAAGAAATACGCCTTCTCGTATAATCCTGTTGACCAAGTCCACGCTCCTCCGTACGACATCGCTTTCCAACCTGAAAACACAAACATGAGCTAGCCGGCAGGTGTGTGCCAGAAACCTCTCCGATGCCTAAGTCAGAAAACTTGACAAATAGACAAAGCTCTATGTTCTCAGAAAGCGAAATTGTGTTACCTCCTCCAAGGGTGATGTTTGTGAGCTTTTATAGGTTTTGAGTGGCACAATCCTAGTTGGACTTGTATTCCTCTATGCAGAGTCCTCCTAGGATTCATATTCCTAAGGATAATGCTTATCCTCTTACACCCTCCTCCACTGCTTAAACCAAGTGGGATGGTTTTTATCATGGCCGAACTATCATTTTTGACCGAAGTAAAGCTGGCTATGCTGAGCCACAAAGCAGGCCGAAATACCTTAGTTTGGTTCTGCTTTTACTCCTCCTTACCTCGGCTCTCTCCTGTCAACCCATGGCACGGTTGGACCAAACTTAACAAATTGCGACCGGTATGACTCCTAGGTTGGTCTAACTCAAAGGTACCGCCAGACCGACCTATTCAGGAGACATTATGACCGGACCAGAGTAGCTATACATCTTCTTGAACCAAAATAATTATACCTCTCCTGAGCCGGAGTAACTATACCTCTACTGGGCCGAAATAACATTACGGCCTTTTACCGAGTCCTTCACACTTTGGGCCACAGAGCCCAACTCACAGCTCGGCCCAATTTTTCCCAAAAATTACCCTCTAAATTAATATAAAATCATATCAAATAAATATATATATACGTGTTCATAAATATGATTTATAGACTATTTAGACAATATTGTTTTGTTTTGTTTTGTTTTTGTTTTTGTTTTTTTTGTTTTCTTGTTTTTTCGTTTTTTTTTTTGATTTATTTGTATATGTTAGATCATTTTTGTTAGATTACCATTCTAACCTGAAAACTCATAAAAATAAAATTATGAAGCTTAAACCTAAAATTTCTAATACACCCGATTAAAGCTTATGATAAAAGCAATCATCCAAATAGTTGAAACTTCAATTCTTTCTTTTCCCTTTTTTTTTTTTTTTTTAATTTTTTACAGCAACTACTACTTTTATCTCAATATTCAATTAAAGTTATCAAATTGAAATGAAACTAATCAGAAACAAATTACTATGAGAGAAACATAAAAGACAAGTTGTATTGTTGAATTTGAACCTTTGATTGGTTTATCAAAAGACCCAAAATAATTATAAAAAAAAATTATAATAACACAATAAGAAACAATGCTATTGATGATAATTGTGAGTTTTGATGGGTTGTATTGAATTTTTGAAGTAAGGAAGAAGATGAACATAAAATAATTGAAACTTTAGGAAAAAAGCGAAGAGTGTTGAATATGAAAAATATGTATAAATAGTTTGGATGTACCATAAGAAAAAATATATATTTTATTTTAAGGTTTAATGCGTAGCCTTTATTAATAAATTTACGTTATAATATAATTAAAACTCAAATTTCAAATTTTAAATTAAACATACTAAATTATTATTTGAGTATAAAAAGGAATCACCCCTCATAAACCCATCATTAAGCCCAAATACCCATCCGAGGCTAAGTCGTTGGCTTTGCTGTTGTTGCTATTTATGGTGCTGACCAGACATATGGTGGCTCTTATTAAATTGAGGGAAAATTACACGTCTGGATTTCTTAAAAAAATAATTAAATATCAATATAATAAATTTTAGGAAAAATTATAACAAAAATTTTAATGTTTGAACTTTTAACAAAGTAATTATTAAATTTTTTATTTTATCAATTCGAATTCTAATATTTTGATTTGTTTTCAATTTAAACCATTTATTTATTTTCGTTGAGAAAAATTATTAAAAAAAGTGTATTTGAATAATTTAATTTAATGAAAACAAATATTTTAAACATTTTCCGTACACTTCCATTGATTTTGAAGACTAAAATATTATTTTTCTATCAATTTACTTAATGAAAATAGACAAATGTTGTAGATTGAAAACAAATCAAAAGACTAGAATTTAAATTGATAAAATTAAAGATTTAGAATTTATTTTGTTATAAGACTCAAAACTTAAGATTTTTTTTTTAATTCTTCTCCTAAATTTTATCAATATTAATAATTAAAATTATAAATTTCGCAATGAATTTGTAATATTTTTTAAATTATAATTTTTTCTTAAATTTATTGTAAGCTTGGCAGCCCCAAACTATTTCTTTCAATAGTGACTATAAAAAATTATGGTTTTAGAGATTAAAATTTAAGGAAAAAAATTATTTTTTAGGGACCAAATATTTTTGTTGCGAAAAGTGTTGCTATTATATTTTTGGCAACGAAAATTGAATATTAGTGATAAATTATTATCCTTTTGAGACCAAATTTTTTGTCTCAAAAAATAAATCATTTTGAGACTAAATTATTTTGTTCTTAAGAGTCTATTTGTTAGTGACATTTTCAAAATTTTATCACTAAAACCCTTATTTTTTACTTTTCGGGACGACCTTTTAGCGACTATCCTCGCGACAATATAAATCGGTCCCTAAATGTCTTTTGCAATAAAATTTTCACTTTTAAAGACTAAAAAATTTAGTTTCTAAAACTCTTATATGTTGTAGTGAGTCATTTCTCCGTCATAATAATAATAATAATAATAATAATATTAATAATAATAATAATAATAATAATAATAATAATAAGGGAGATTTATTAAGAAATCATTTTTCAAATATTTATATTTCAATTGGTTCATAATATATTTTTGTATTCTAATAAGTCCTATTATTTGGATATTTGGTCCACTAAATTCTGATTCTTATATTTCACATATTTTATGGACAATTTTGTCCTTATAAATATTTTTTGAATGGTTAACAATTTGATAATGTGAACATTCATATTTTACAATGTGAATATTCACATTGACGTGTGAATGTTCTCATTGACAACGTGAATGTTCACATCACGAAACATTCACATTGTTAATGTGAATAATATTATTTGGGTATTTTCATAATTATGTTACTCATAGGACTTATTGGAACATAAAAAAATAATTTAGACTAACACTGTGATTGGTTTGGGCATTTGGAAATGAATTTGGAAAGGGAAATAAAAAAAAAGTAGGTGAAATATGAACAAAACATACCTACATTTCATATAATTTCACATATCTTTTCCCTTTCTTTTTACAAACCTCTTCCCAAATCTCTTCCCAAACACAGCGTAAGTGAAACATAAATAAGTGAAAAGGGATTTATGAATAAAAGTCCCAAAAAAGAACAGAAAAAATTCCGCTCTATATATGTTCTCTTGAGTAATATTAGGAATACAGACCAAACATAGAATGAGACATTTGTGTTTGATCTCTTTGCACATAGACTTATTGATGTTCTCTATGGTAGTATCAAGTGCATAACACCTTTTCATATAATAAAATACAAATATAAGACCCAAAAAAATAGGCCGCAAATATGAACCCACTTCTGCAGATGAGCAGTTCTAGAGGCCCAGTTAAAAAGAAAACTGGTAAGAATCTCAAATGTTTTACGAATATTTTTATTAAATGTCTTATATGGATACCATGTGAGTTTCATATGAGACCTTTGATAAAAATATTTGTAAAACATCTAAGATCCCTAGCATTACTAGATAAAAAATCCAAAATTTGTGATGAAAGGCTAAGATTTATTCATGCTGTGGTCCCACATCAACAAGTTTGAACACAAACCATAGATCTAAAACTTTGGGTAATTTTTTTGGTCCATACCCAAAGCTAACAAGCTAGAATGCATGGAGGCGATACAAAGCATGGCAAACATGGCTAAGACAACACCAAACAGAGCTTAAGCATGGTAAAACAAGACTAAAAACTTCTTGAAGTTAAGTCAAAACATGTAAGCATGATGGTCCAAGTGCATGATGTATGTTAAGACAAATAAGAGGATTGCAAGGCAAGTGTATGATTCATGCAAGAGCTGACTAAACCATCTTAAAACAGAGGTATATCATGCGAAAATAACACTAAATACTTACTGAAATGGTGCTAAAACAAACCGAGCATACATGCTACCATACTAAGCCATTAACACAAGCATATGAGACACAAGGAGAGGGTGTCCCTCCCCTATCCAAGACTTCAAAACCACTTCTCCACCACTAAAAATCCTCTGGAGAACGTCAAAATAAGATGACACCAAAGCTCAAGAGTAAAGGCACAAAATGAGGCCAAACAAGGCCTAAGAGGGGGGTAAACAACCCCTAACCAAAAAACGACCTTGAGCAACAATAACAAGCATACAAAATCAGAGCTTTTTGTAGTTTAGAGCCAAGATTAAAACAATATAGAAGTATGTGTAAAAGCTTAAGCAAAAATGGAATATCTAAAGCAAGTTGACTCACCCTTGAAGAACAACTTCAAGAACACAAGACCAGCAACTCTCTCTGATCAAAACTAGCTCAAGAACCTTGAAAACAACCTCCTAGTACCTCAGCAAACAAGGATGGTGTAACTCTAGGTGTTTATGTGCAATAGTAAGAACAAAACACCCTTTTGAACTCAAACTCACACACAAAACGTAGAGAGAGAGAGATATATATAGAGAGAGAGAGCTATATTTAACTCATATATCAGATTTCTTGAACCCTTGGAAAGGGAGAGGAGGCTCTCCTTTTATAGAGATTCAATTTTGCAAAGCTTCTTGGAGAAGCTAAGCAAGGCTCAAATACCTCCATACACGTGTATGGAGGGGAGGTAATTGTGGATGCCAGCTGCACCAGCTGGCACAAAATATCTGCATAAAGCAGATGAACAGGGTTCGGCCAGCAAAAAAGGCCGATCGACCAACACAATGGCCGACTGACTAAATATAGTGCCGATCGGCCAACACTATTGGCCGATGGAAAGTAAATTGGGCCGATGGCTTCAAGCCTTAGCCGGTGGGGTGTAGGGATGGCCAAAAAGCCACCCTCTTCCCTCAGAAGCAAAAACAGAAGTGTTTGATCCACAACCAAGCACAAAACAATCAAGTTGAGAGATCTTGAAGCAAGGCGCGTAGCCAAGACCTCTGGGAACTCAAAACGAACACGAGCATGGATGATTATCGAGTGTTCAAATGATGAAGTCCAAGTCTTGAGGACGGTCAAAAATGGGGTGTTTACAATAGCACATAACTAGCAACTCAAGCTAGATCACAACGCACATCATAACACAAGATACCATATCCAAGTTAAAGAAAATTCATTACTTTTCTCACTTGTCTCAAAACACTTTGTTTTCCCAAAAAGGTGTTCAAACCGCACCATCACAATCCAAATACATTTTCAACCATTCACAACAAAACTTAGAGATTTCCAAACCGTTTTTCTACTAACCACAAATGTTACTCATAACACCAAAATCAGTTTCATTTTTAATTTTTTTTTTTCATTCATTAGCATTCCTCCGTTGAACCACAACACGACCACCCAAGAAAACCCATCACACCCACGGTGACGCCACAATACCAAATTTCCACGATGAGAATCCTTAGAAATTTCCAAAATGCAAGGAAGACAATAACACCAAAGAAAGAAATTTTACACCCACCAATCACATAATGGCACAAAAACATAATATAAGACCAAAATTCCCAACTGTAACCCCAAACTGGTTACCACAAACTCAAAACAACTTCCCAATTGTCCACATAGGACTTACATGCCTCACCAAGATGCTGTTCAATTACACAATCCTCAATTCCAATCTATTCCCGAGGTGACTATACGTCAACCAATCCAAATACCAACCAATCAACTATCCAACACCACTATCTCACACCATTCTCCAAACACTAACATACCACTTACCTTCACCTATCTTAACATTGACACCAACATCTTGCCCAATCTCACTAACTCCGAAATGGAGTTCCCTACGCAACCTCCCATACTCATTGAATTACTCTGGATTCCTCAATGTTAACCCACAGTACTCTGGTTCTCAATTCACCCATTACACGTATGCCTATGTGGCATGCACATCCTCACTTCACAGTTGAGTCTGAATTGGACTTCTCAAGTTAAAATACAACACACCCTCTCAAGTCAATGCACACACTAACACTTCACACCACACGTACAAGGACCGATAAGGTCAAAACAACTTTGACAGAGCGCACCAATCACTCCACACAATCTTACTACTTCACTCAGAGTCCTTCTCCAAACCAAAATCACAATAAGAATTGTCCCAATGCGAGAGATTCCACATGAAACTACCAAACAACAAAAATACACACCAAAGTGGCTCAGCACTAATGAACATTAGACCACTCTATCAATACATTAAACGCACTATTGCCACACCGAGGCAACCTCTGGGATAGTCCAATGATCCATCCCCCTCATTACATCATCTAACAACAATACACAAATCATATACTGTTACACACCATACATGCAAAACTCCATTACTTACAGCACAACATCTCACTTTTAACCCCAAATGGGTAATCTCAGCACTATATCCCTCATTCTGCCAATGTATCTACAATCTCGACCGTGTTCACAACAACAAAATTCACATATTTATTTTCTCGTACCAAGCCAACTCACAAAAACTGACCACGCTACAACGCCACCATTACCGCATAACAACCTAAACCGAACAATAAGCAAAAACAACACCCCCATCCATTAGTGACAAATAAAGCCAACTCTTTAATCCACATTCTATCTCATCTCCCATTACACAAGTACAACCAAGTCCCATGGTCAAACTACCAGTTGCTAATACTTACCGAACAAACACCCTGAACCAAATCCCGACACATACACACAACACTTACAAACTTTTCAAAGTCATACTATTCTAACTCCATAGAAGAACAAAAGAAGTTTTAAACCTCCTTCACTCGAGTCATGGAACACTACATTCCCAACTACTCTCCCAACCAACCTAGAACACTACGTGAGCCAAAACACGGCCCACCTCTAAAGACAATCACCTCATCACCGTCATTCCAAACCTCAACCAACAAACACAAAATCACCGTGACTCTACACATAGGTCACACACCAACCTTTCCGAAAACATCTCTTAACTTAACTAGAATTGAGATACACATCTCTCACACCCAAATACAATAAATAAATCCTAGAATTGAGGAAAAATCCATAGTACCACAGCCCGAAATACAACACAGGGTGTTTAGAACACACCACCCACCAAACACTAACAACCAGTATTACAATAAGGACTAACATCCTTCACAAGATCCAACCAACTAGGTAAGACCAAGATCAGCTAACATTACCTACCATTAAGATACAAGTCTATACCCAACGAAACAATACACTATTCTCAAAAAACGAGTAACCCTAAGTCTCTCCATATCCAGAACAAAAGAATGCTCCACCTTTGGATACATCCCTACACCACACTGTACCATTCCATTAGGTCAACCCCAGACCAGCCCACTGCGACAATCCGTCACTAAAACACCAACTCAAAACCATTCACACCATTTACGACCTCTTAACATTGCTCATGTTTTACTGAATTACCTAAGTCAACTATAAACCTGCCAGGCATCCCGCCAACTACCTCCCTCAACTACAGAGAAAACAACTCCACCAATTTCAATCATACATCATCTTCAAAGAGAACCCCAAGCCTAAATGACCCAACAAACTCCATTAACCTCCAGAAAAGTCAACCACCAATCACGTCTCAACCGATCACACTCCACAACACTAACCTCTAGGTTACCAACACCATAGTCAGAACCACACACTAACACCACTGACACATACTAGTTCAACCTGACTCTTCGTGTCCCAAAACTCTAACACCACTAACACCCTTTCATCGAGTTACTAGACTTAAAAAAACTCACTCAATTGGGGAACACCCCCACACTACACCGCGCATCTCCGACCACCCAAGGTCATAACTAACTCAAAACACACTAGTCCACTGACTAATAACCAAGATCAAACCGACACGACGTCACTTAAATGAGTATAACAGCTCCATCAAATCACCAAGCACAAAGGACTCAAAACACCACTGTCTCTCTCAACACATGCTAAATGTCACTATGAACAAACCAATACTAACTCACAACTTATGTTGATACGCAACAAATCACCTATATGGAACACACTGAGATACCCACACAACGTTAACTACCATCGTCTAAAACGTCTCTATTAAAGAGAAAACACACAACCTAGGATACATAACACAAGTACCCTTCATTGAAATACTAACATTAAAAGTGAAAAGGCCACGGAAGCCCTGGATCGAGTTGAAATTGACGGGAATCCAAACAGGTTCTTCATGGTCGGCACCTCCCTGAATGAAGCCGACAAGAAGCGGCTAATTTCCTTCTTGCTCGGCAACCTTGATGTATTTGCGTGGACACCATATGAGGTGTCGGGTGTGGATCCGTCTGTTTCGCAGCACCGTTTAAACGTTGACCCTAAATACAAGTCGATTATTCAGAAAAGTCGGCGGTCAGCTGCAGAACACACTGCCGCCGTTGTTGAAGAGGTTGACCGGTTGCTTGACGCTGGGCCAATCAGGGAAGTGACTTACCCTAAATGGCTCTCGAATGCTTATATAAAGGAAAGAAAATATTTTTAACTAAAGAGAAACTAAAGGAAAGAGTGCTCCGACAATGAGAAGAAAACCGGGATTGCTATAATGTGTCAGGCCGATGAGCTGAATGCCTGGCTGGCAAGACATGCTATAGCTCATCGCCGGCAGGTCAAGCTAGGGACAACGCTAAGCAATGTTGACAGCGGACAGACTGCCCATCCATTCGCACCACCATCTCTCATCTGGGGCATCAAATAGACGCCGCCGGAAGAAATAGCCGCGTGCTGAATATGCTGGGCATGAGTCCACCACTCTCAACTTGTCTATTAACCATATATGGGGAGGGATGAAAAATGAGAGATTAAAGAATAGAGAGGTGTACGTGGAGAGAAAAGTGAGAAAAGGGTTTGGAGAGAAAAAATAGAGCCTGAGGGTCGAGTGATGTGAGGAATACACATGTGAATAGGAAGGGAAACATTACCTGCAGCAGTAGTGGACTCCTCACGAATCTAGTCATCTCCCGGCGATGGAAGGCATCCAAACCTTCTCGGGGACATGGTTAAAAAGCTGTTGAGGCCACGGTTAAAAAGAATTTGAGCAAGGTTAAAAAGCTAGTCTGAAGGGAAATCATGTGTTTCTTAAACTCTCACCGAGATGGGGTTCGATAACATTTGGAAAGAGTGGAAAGCCTCCGACATTCATTGGGTCTTTTGAGATTCTAGAGTAGATCGGGAGTTAGCTTATCGTTTGGCCTTGCTGCCCCAACTTTTTAGGGTTCATGACGTGTTTCATATCTGTATGCTCTAGAAGTACGAGCCTGATCCTTTGCATGTGCTGGATTGAACCAATTTCGAGGTAGACGAAGATGCCTCATATGAGGAGAGACCGATTCAGGTCTCAGATACTAGGGATCAAGTCTTGAGAAGCAGGACTATTCCATTGGTTAAGGCTAGTAGAAAGAGTAAAACAGATTAGAATCAACATTGACCTTTTTAAGGGTATGGCAAAACAAGCTCTGGACAGAAATTTGCCCTGTAAGCTATACATGTTCAATGTGAGGCGCATATCAATCCGGCCAAGGGTTAATGTCTAACGCAAGTGGAGGGTTCATGGTCAGGCCTTTTCTCATACTTATGAGAAAAAGATCGGCCGAAATAACATCAATCTAACGCAAGTGGAGGGTTCATGACGTGTTTCATATCTGTATGCTCTAGAAGTATGAGCCTGATCCTTTGCATGTGCTGGATTGGACCGATTTAGAGGTAGACGAAGATGCCTCATATGAGGAGAGACCGATTCATGTATTAGATACTAGGGATCAAGTCTTGAGAAGCAGGACTATTCCATTGGTTAACATTAGTAGAAAGAGTAAAACAAATTAGAATCAACATTGACCTTTATAAGGGTATGACAAAACAAGCTCTGGTCAGAAATTTGCCCTGTAATAGTTGGGAAAAGAGTAAGGCATATTGGTCTGATCTTCAAAACACTAGACCTCATCCCATTCATTTTTGACCAATCTGCGAACCCCCTCTAAGGCCTTGTTTGGCCTTGTTTTGAGCCATCACTTTAGGCTCTTGTTTCTGTCTTTGCATGACCTTTCTACCACTGAATTTGTGTAGAGATTCGTGTTGAAAATTTGTGGTCTAAAGTTTATCCTCGGTTATTATCTCAAAGGAGAATGAGCCTTTGAGAGCAATATAGGGAAGATGAACAGCCCAAACAAGGGCCCTATCTAACCTCAAGAGATAGGTCATAAATGATGGCTTAAAATGAACCTATTGGAACATGGAGGTTGCGTTGAAAAATCCCAACATAGGAAGGTTGGTCAGGACCCTGATATTTGGCCACACTTCTGGATAAGTTGCAGATTAGTCTTGTCTTCCCGAAAGCTGCAATTCAGCTAGCAGCATACCAGCAGCATAAAGAGCATGCGAATAAAATTATCTGCTGTATTTCACTTTTTGTTAAAATTCAAAAAGTGACCATGTAGTCCATACTACTTTGTGCACGTATTATTTTTGGTAATGGCTTTTGATCCAGTTGTTTTCAGTAATTGTATTCTGTTATCGGCACCTTTCAGGGTCTCGTTTTGGTTCTTTTCGGTGCTGTACAATCACTCGGATCCAAGACCATCAATCACGCATCTCGATGCATGATGGCTAAAGATCTAACATGTGCAATTTCAATAAATGCATGACAAACAAGACACCAAGACTAGCTCAAAACTCTCCTCCCTTAGTCTTTATTCCCTTTGATTTCTCATGATAAATGAGGAATTAGGCCATTCTTTGGTAAAGTTAAAATGAGTAATTAAAATTTCACATGGGAATAATAGCAAGCAACAATTTTTATAGTCTTGCATGTCATTCATGATGAAAGCAAAGTGTGTTTTTCACAAAAAAAATGAACTTCCCATGTGAACTATTTTATCCCACATAGAGTTTAGACTTTAGTCAATTGAGTCCAAAAGTGAGGTTGGAAGATGCTTGAGATTGAGGTTATATCATCGAGTGTTCAAGAATTGTATGTAGTGATTGCATCATTTTTTGGTGGTGAAATGATCTATGTTAGCTTGAACTTAAGGGTGGAAAGAACTCATGCTATTGGCGAGACATGCTTGGTCAAAAATTTGCTTTTTTGCGACTAGTATTACAATCAATACCCTCACTTGGATATGGGTTCACATTGTATATCCCGTTGCTGATCTACGTGTGCCTCAGCCACTCCATGAACTCATGGTATTTGGCCTTTCCAGTTCATTCACCAGGACTTTCATTATGGTGTGAAAATTTCCCAATGGGCCTCGTGAATATACTATACATGTTCAAGGGGTCAAGCTTCGGTAGAGTGTATTTTACGCTCGAGCGGGTAGTGTTTCATTATTATGCCATGGCGCTCGAGCGGGTATTTTTGTGCTCAAGCGGATGAAGTTTTTGTGTCTTGCGCTCGAGCATCCTATTCTCCGCTCGAGCAGACAATACGTATATCAGATCACCGCTAGGTCATTTTGAATCACTTTTTCGGTTCTTCCTCTCTCTAAAACATTTCAAAACCCTAGTTTGAGAGCTTCTCTCTCTAGAATACCCTCTCTCTCTCTACATTTTGGCTAAGATCAAGTGATCTCTTCACCCCCCATTCCTTCATTAAAAAGGCTTGGTTTATTGGCCAAATTGTGTCTTGGCTTCAAGAGCTATAACACTCTCTCTTTATACTTGTTTTGTACACTTGCTTTGTCATCCTTATCAATTGTTTTGAGGCTGATTTTGAACTATAAAAAGCTCTATTTTTTTTGCAACTCTAAGCATACTTAAGGATGATGCTCAAAAATATTAACCACAGCTTCTTCAAAAATAAATAGTTCATATAAAATTAATTCAAAAATAAATAGTCGAGTGTGTATTTTCCTTGAGGATCCAAATAATATCTCAAACTGATCTAAATAGGTAGTGAAGATTCACTACCTTGTTGCCATCACAACCACCACCACCGTCGCCACCACACCACCATACTACCGATATCACCACTACCACCACAACTACTACCACCACATCCATAACCATAAAATCACCAGTATCACCCTTGTTAGAACCATTACCTTACTACCATTGCACTCATTACTACCACTATCTCTATCGCCACAACCACTACTTTTCCATTACTATTAACACCTTCATAAACATCACACCACCACCATCACCATCACAAAAACCACCACTCTATTACCGTTGGCCACCACTACCACCACCACCACCACCACTACCACCATCGCGACCACAACACCACCTAACCACCACCACTAAGGCCACAACAACCTACTGCCACCATCATACTATCATTGCTATCACCATCACCGATGTCACCATTGCTATCACTACCGCCACTACTATTACGACTCATACTATCACTTCCACGACTATCAATATTATTTTTTCATATGTAGTCATGCGAAATGGCCATTTATGTTTTGTAATTGCATACAAATATACTACACTTTCATCAACCAATTTGTCTTTCTCCCTTCATGTCTATCAAAGTGATAGTATGTGACGGACCAATTTGACATGCGCTCCAATTACAACATCATTCATTGACGAGCATTGATGCCACTCATATCGTCTTGGAATATGAAGAGCCGGTTCACGTGTAACCCAGAAGTATAAGCTTCCTACCCGGTCTTAATTCCAACATGTTTTAGGACTGTTTTAGCGTTGTTTTAGGACTATTTTTGGTTATTCATTGCATTTGAGCTTTGTATTGCATGCCTGTAGTGTAATTGTCCTCATAAGCTTGGTGGTTTGGGCCTTAGCCACCAACGTTTTTGAGTTGATAGTGTTTAATTCAAGCTTTCCATACTTGTGATCACCTTCAATCACCTTTGAAACCTCCATCCTTTCTTGGCTTTTTCTTTTCTTTGAAAGTTGTTTCAAACTAGTTGTTTGTTTAAGCTTGAGATTGAGGTCTTGTGCTTAATGGTTTAATCCCTTTGGAGGTTCATTACCAATGGCATGACACTTCTCTCATGCCTAAAACAACTCTTGGTTTGGTGCTCCTTTCCATTAGAGGACTTAAATATCACTTTTGGACTCAATTGACTAAAGAATGGTTGGTAATTAAAATGAAGTAATGAAATTGGAACTAAAAGTGATGTAAGATAATAATCAAATTGTATTCAATCGGACGTTAATTGAATACATGGAAACTCGAGGCATTTTATACTTGCTAGTGATGAAATGGTTCAAGTTTCCAAGGTCAACCACTTCCCTTGATCAATTCATGATAAGGAGGAGGTTTGAGAGTCTTTTCTTGTTGCATTTATTGAAATTGTACACCTTGGTTCATAGTCTATCATGCAATAAGATTGCATTGATTGACGGTTTGTGAATTGAGCTTGCCACTCATTTGAGCTGTTTTGATGATAAAGAGGGGTAAGGTGTATAAACATACCTTGAGAATACCCTGTTTGTGCTCTGTATGCTTTCTATTGCAGCAGGGGAAACCAAGCATTAATGGTCGGCAAGCCACTTTTTGTGGTCGGCAGGCCACTATTTTTGGACAGCAAGCTACCATTTGTGGCCGGCAGGCCACCACTTCTGGCCTGCCGGCCACATTTTTCAAATTGAGCAGTAACTTTCTTGAGCAGAATAGAGCAAAAGCTGAAGTGAAAAGAGGTTCTACTATGTAACATAAACATTCTGGCAGCAGAATAGTGGGATTTTTGGGTGGAAATCCGCGCATACATGAACATTCCTCACATCCCTGGGCTGATTAATTAGTTTAGCTATTTATTTCATGTTGTATTCATGTTGCAATTAATTAGTTAGTGTTATTGGTTTTGTAATAACTAGCTAGAATAGTTAGTTTATTCGGTTTGTAATAATTAGTTAATTTGTTGTTGTAATGGCTAGTTAATTAGCTTAGCTAGTTAATTCGGACCCTCCTACGTGAGGGCGCACAATTGTAATAATGTGTATGTCTTCCAACCCCACGTCTTTCTCCCTTTTATATACTTGCTTATGATGGTTAGATTAGAGCATCGTATTTTGTTTAGCATACTTCATTTTTGCATCCACTTGTATTGCATGCATCGAGGCTCAGTTCATCATTCTAACTTGCATTGTTAGCTGAACATTTCTTTGAATACATGCTTAGACCGCATGCTATCAAATTGATTCACATGTTATGTTAAGTAGCCAAGCCTATTTAGATTGCATATCACATGTGTTGCATTAGTCAAATTGCATTAGTTAGGACCACGCATTTTTCTAACTCTTTCATCTTTTTGGCTTGGAGTACTAGGTGATTTTTTATTTGTTTTAGCATGTTGCATAAGTGTGTTAATGTTTCCATGTAAAGCATGTTCACCATGAGGCTAAGGGCTTAAATGTTAAACTGTTTGAATACTTGTGGATGAAGGCTAGTTGCTTGAATTGGGATGATTTGATCAATGTACATTTAAGCCCACCTTTTCAAGGAGCACATTCACAACCCTTTTCAAAAACAAACATGAGATCAAAATGTCCCAATTTGGGTGAAATAGTCTATACCTGTTTGTGCATCACATAGTAATGTTAGACTAATAACTGAAACAAGAGTATATAATGATAAGATTCACATCATGATTAGTAAAGGCCGATCTTTGATTGGGCAAGCAGGAGTGCTCAATTCATGACCTTCCCCTCTCGTACCTAAGTTTCCAAGCCAAGACAATCTTGGTGATGACGGACACGTGGCCTTTGGCACGAGTCATGGGTTTCTTAAATTTTTCAAAAATATTTAGGTGGCAACTCTATATCTGGCAAAGTGGTCCATTTTTGGCATTTTTGATTCAAAATCGATTTTCCAAAAGATTTTTCGGATTTGGACTCTTTGGTGTTTATCTATTTCACATTGCACTTGTGAGATCAGATTTAGAACCACAGGAGTACGATATTGTAGGGCTTTTCTTCTTCCGAAAGGCGCACGCAAAGTTGAGCTACACCATCTTAGAAATGCCACCATCGAGGACTAAAAAGGAGGTGCGCGGTATTCTAGGTAAAGTGTAATTCATAAGATGGTTATCTCAAAATTAACCTTACTTGTGAACCACTATTTGGTCTCCTGAAAAAAGACAACAAGTTCCAATGGGATGATCGATGTCAGTTCACCTTCGAGCAGGTTAAACAGTACTTGTGGAACCCATCTGTATTGTCGCCACCAGAACTGGGAAAACAGCTAATCTTGTACTTATCAGTGACAAATTCAACCATGGGGTGCATACTTGCTCAAGAATCTGAAGCTAAGGTGGAGAAGGCCATCTACTATCTAAGCAAGAAGATGTTAGATTATGAGACCCACTAAAGTCTTGCCTAGCTTTGGTATGGGCGACCAGGAAGTTGAGGCACTACTTTTTAGCTCATTCTGTAATTCTGGTATCGAGATTAGATCCCATTAAATATCTCTTTGAGAAACCAGTGGTTATGGGTAGGCTAGCTCGTTGGTTGCTTCTCCTTTTTGAATTTGATCTCAGGTATGTCACGCGCAATGTATGTCCAGCACAGACTATCTATGCCATAGGCTTGAAGCTGGCTGACTTCACGGCCACAACCCAAGCCGTCCGAGCTTATGATAACACTAGCCAGGATGTTATGGGAACGTTCAAGAGCCATATACTGATCGGCTCGTCTGAACATAAGGTGGAGTTCCATGTTATGGACATACCGGCCACTTTCAATCTATTACTGGGAAGGCCATGGCTGCATCAGATGAGGGTTGTGTCAGCAACAGTTCACCAGCTGATGAAATACCCTTTTAAAGGTGGGATTGCTACCGTGTACGGAAATTTTGCGATTCACCCTCCCTGGGGAACTACTACGCCCTTACTGGAAATCATACACGGGGAAGAAGATGTATTTGTGTTTGCTAGGAATGGGATAGTTCCACCTCCGTATATGATTTATGCTTTGAAAGTCATCAAATTGCTTAGAAAGGGATGTAGGGGTTATTTGTGCAGTGTTTTAAATGTGACTTTTGATAACCCTAATGTGGAAGCTATTCCTGTAGTTAATGAATTTCCTGATGTGTTTCCAAATGAACTACCAAGTGATTTGATTGATAGAGAAATTGAATTTACTATTGATGTAGTGCCTGGAACACAACCAATTTCCAAAACCCCATATAGAATATCAACCTCTGAGTTAAAAGAACTGAAAGTCCAACTTCAAGAACTATTAATTAGACAAAAAGTTAATCCGATCGAGTACTTCACCTTGGGGTGCTCAGTTTTGTTTGTCAAAAAGAAAGATGGGTCTTTGAGGTTATTGCATTGACTACCGGGAATTGAACAAAGTAACTGTCAAGAATAAATATCCACTACCCCGAATAAATGATCTATTTGACCAACTTCAAGGAGCCTATGTTTTTTCCAAAATTGATCTTAGATTCAGATACCACCAATTGAATGTTAAGGTAGAAGACATAGAGAAAACCACCTTCCGGACTAGATATGGGCACTATGAGTTTTTGGTAATGCCGTTTGGAGTAACTAATGCACCTGTTGCTTTCATGAACTTAATGAATAAGGTGTTCAAACAATTTCTTGATGAGTTTGTTGTGGTATTTATTGATGATATTTTGATTTATTCCAAAAGCAGGAAAGTTCATGAAAACCATTTAAAAACTGTGTTACAAATTCTGAAGGAAAAAAAATTGTATGCAAAACTCTCCAAATGTAAATTTTGGTTGGACAGTGTGATGTTTCTGGGGCATGCGATCAATAAGGATGGCGTAGCAGTTGACCCACAGAAAGTTGAAGATATTGTGAACTGACCAAGACCAACTACAGTGACTGAAGTTTAGAGTTTTCAGGAACTTGATGGTTGTTACAGAAGATTTTTAAAATATTTCTCCAAACTTGCCAGGCCATTCACATGGTTGACATAGAGAAATGCATCATTTGATTGGAATGATCAACGGGAGTTTGCCTTTCAAGAGTTAAAAACCAGGTTAGTAACTACACCAATTTTAACTTTGCCCAATGGTATTAATGGGTTTCAAATTTACAGTGACGCTTTATACAAAGTTTTGGGGTGTGTACTAATGCAAAATGGTAAGGTGATTTCTTATGCTTCTCACCAACTCCGACCACATGAGAAGAATTAGCCAACCTATGACTTTGAACTCGTAGCTGTAGTTTTTTTCTTTAAAAATCTAGCGTCACTATTTGTATGGCACAACTTGTGAAGTGTATACGGATCATGAGAGTTTGAAATATTTCTGTACTTAGAAGGAACTGAGCATGAGACAAAGAAGATGGCTCAAGTTGATAAAAGACTATGATTTGCAAATTTTGTACCATCCTAGAAAGGCAAATACAGTTGCAGATGCTTTGAGCCGAAAGTATATTGGGAATTTTTCATGTTTGCTCACTGGCCAAAAAAGAATTGTTGTGTGATCTAGAAAGAAATGAAATTGAAGTGGTTTTACGTGAACAGAGCGGAGCTCTAACCGCCATTTTTGCACAACCGGCCATAGTTGAGGAAGTTAAAGAAAAGCAATTACAAGATGAATTTCTAAAGAAGATTGTCGATGAGATTAATTCAAAACCAAGGCTCGGATTTGTGTTCAAAGACAATGTCTTGATTTCAAAGAAGACTTTATGTACCAGATTGTTTAGAATTGAGAAAGTGCCTTATGACTGAAGCTCATAAGTCCAAATTTGCTATGCATCTGGGGAATAAAAAGATATACCATGATTTGAAACAAAATTTCTGGGGGCGTGGAATAAAGAAAATTATTGTTGATTTTGTAGCTAAGTGTTTGCACTGTCAACAAGTAAAAGCCGAACATTAACGACCCACTGGATTACTTTAGTCGCTTCCAATTCCAGAATGGAAATGGGATCATATTACGATGGATTTCATTGTCAGTTTACCTCATTCTTCTAGAGGTATGGACTCTATCTGGGTAATTGTTGATCGTTTGACTAAATCCGCACATTTCTTACCTGTCAAAACTTTTTATAATTTGAATAAATTAGCTAACATTTATGTGAATGAAATTGTGAGAATACACGATGTACCAGTATCCCCAAGTTCATTTCAAGCATCTAGCAGAGTTTGCAACATGCTTTGGGAACCGAACTGAGGTTGAGTAGTGCTTACCACCCGTAGACAGATGACCAATCAGAAAGAACAATATAGACCTTAGAAGATATGCACAGAATGTGTGTTAGATTTCCATGGAAATTGGGAAACCTACCTACCAGTAGCTGAATTTGTGTACAACAATAGCTATCATTCTAGCATTGGGATCGCTCTTTATGAAGCTTTGTATAGGAGGAAATATCGATCTCCAGTTTGTTGGGCCAAAGTAGGTGATAGACCTTTGTTAGGATTAGAATTTGTGCAAGAAACGACTAAGAAAGTGAAGTTGATACAACAATGTTTGAAAACTGCACAAAGTTGTCAAAAAATTTATGCGGATGTTCGGAGGAGAGACAGAGAATATAAATTCAGTGATCACATGTTCATCAAAGTGACTCCAATGAAAGGGCAAACTCGATTTGGGGTTAAAGGCAAATTGGCACCGCAATATATTGGCCCGTATGAAATTATTGAGAAAATTAATCCGGTAACGTATCAAGTGGCCCTACCTCCAGTCATGGAGCAAATGCATAATGTTTTCCATATTTCAATGTTTCGGGATTATTTGAGGGATCCATTATATGCGATTGAACCGACGCACGTACTACTAAAAGATAATTATACCTACGACGAACAACTAATCCAAATTGTTAATCAAAGAATCAAAAGATTGAGGAATAAGGAAATTCCGTTAGTGAAAGTTGATTGGCAGAATCATGGAGGAACCTATTAGAGTTAAGCCTAATTATTTAATCCTAACCATATTTGATTAGGCTAACTTAATCACATCCTATATAAGACCCAAATTTAGCTTATGAGCTCATTTTATATACACATTTAGCTAAGAATTGAGAGAGGGGAGAGGAGAGTTCAACATTTAGAGAGAGAAAGAGGAGAATTGTAGAGAATTAGTGGAAGATTCAAAGATTGGAGCCATAGTACACTTGAATTCAACAGTAGGTATGGCATTCATCACTAATTCATGTAGTTATGGCATATAATAGTTGAATTCCTCTCATTTTTGAACTTATTGGCATGTTATTGAAGAAAAGAAGCTATGAATATCATAAAAATGGAAGAATGGAGTTGAATTGCTTACATGCATGCACATTTTGAGTTAAGCTCCATGAAATTCATACATGCATGGCACAATTATACCTCATTTTGGAGAATCCTTCATGAAAACAGGGTCTTCGCTTCAGCACAACTTCCTACGCTCAAGCGGGGCTTCAAAAACAAAGGTGGTCGCTCGAGCGTAACTTCTGTCACTCGAGCAGTCTATAAAAGTACTGGATACATGAAATTCCTGCTCGATGGTCGCTCGAGCGGAAGACTGAGAAAAAGGGTCCTCGCTCAAGCGCCACTTTGGTCACTCAAGCGGACTGTAAAATTTCAGAAACTTCCGGGAGCCCGAATTCCACGCTCGAGCGTGGATTCCCTCACGAGCGCGGACAGCACGAATTCTAGAATTTCCAGAACTGCATTTACACACCATAGACTATCTGATCTGTCTACTCTGTCCATTCTGCTATCGGAGCTATATCTGTGAGTAATAACTTTGTAAAGCTATATTTTGTGATAAGTACGTTCAGAATAATAAGATATGATTTGGTTTTTGAAATGCTATTTTATGAATAATGAATGAATGTCTAATTTTCTGAAAAGTATTTGTGGCATCCTTAGTTCACATGGCCCTCGCCCGGGGGAAATAATACTGTGGCTTATATTTATATAGCCCTTGCCCGGGGGAAACAATACCATGGCTTATGATCATATGGCCCTTGCCCAGAGGAAACAATATTGTGGTCCATGTTCACATGGTCCTCGCATGAGGGAAACAATACCATGGGTACTTGTGCACAAGATATGGACCTTTAGGGTCGTCGGTACTGACTATGCATGTGGGTCCCAGGACCAATTTGATATGATAGCTAATAGATGTACCACATATAATTGCTCCTGACTTCCGATTAAGTATATGAATCTGAATTTGTTCATGATATGAACTCTGATTTCTGAAATTGTTTGAAGATCAAGCGTGTGACCAGGCCTAAGCTGCAACCTGGAGATTTGTTTGGTCAGCCAACTACAATGCCTCCCGAGGAGGTTCCCGTTTTGTAGTGGTCATTGTTTGGTGAATCATGTTATGGATCTTTTGTATTTCTTTTGTCAAGTTTGAACAAGTCTTTTGTTTGTCTGTATGTGTAGATGGTGACGTGGGTATGATGTCTTAATTATGTAAATTAAAGTTTCAAATTTTTTGTCACATGTTTGTCTACATAGCTCCATGGACATTATTTGTTTGTATTTGCTTCCGCTAGCCTATGTATTTTGTTTAATTTGTTCAGAGGCCTTTGGTAATCCCAAGATTACTGGCCGATTACGGCACTAAACCTATAAGGGTGGGTTTGGGTCGTGAAAATATGAGTATTTTTATGAGATAAAGTTATGTTCAAACTAAATTGATCAGCGAGACGTGTTCCCCTTAAAAGTAAAGTCTTGCGCAAGTGTTTGTTTCAGAACCCTAGAACGGATCGGTTGTATTCAGACCCTAGGTATTTTGGTGTAAGGATGGATTTGGGAAAGGCCCATTATTACCATCTCTTTAGAGGCCCTGCGGTTGGCGTTACGCGGTAGATAACCGTTAGTAGGCATCCGAGGTAAGTTTTGCAACAAAGTAGCAAAAGAAGGGGCATACCAAATATTCCGTGTCCAATTCATGTGATTTAGAGGACGAAGTCTCTTTGGGGGATTTCTAGTTTACTAACAACCAACCTTGTAACCTTTGTTATTTTCTTGAATATCATCTTTTTTTCTCTATTGTTTTGATTTCCATTGTGTATTGAATTGGGAAAAATGGACGGGGTATGCGTGTGTTTACTGGGCATTCAAAGCTCATGGCATTTCATGCCAGGTATCAAAGAAACATACCAGGCTGACAAAGAATCAGTGACATTTGAAGACTTATGTTTGCCTTAGAAAAAATTAGAAGCCATTTTGCTTATGAGTCTGTTCATGCTTTTTGGAATGTAATAGTAATGGAACTCATTTTGAAATTTAAGTTTTGAAACACTGTGATTATTATTTGCTTCTATATCTTTGTAATCCTATGACTATCTCCGCGTTACTTATGAGACCATGTGTTAATACCTCTTAAGATCTATTAAAAAGATAGCTTACTATCTAAGATGGTTGGACTTAGAAGGGAAGCTATATTGACTCCTCCGACCTTCCTGGGATCTTACCTAACTATTGACCAAAGGACTCTTTAGTGATGTTACCCTAACCCTTAGAGTAGAAATTGGGGCGTCACATTTTGAGCATGTTTATTTATTTATGTTAACTAGTTGGGGGTTAATTAAATAAATTTAATTTAAGGGATTAATTCATAAAATTATAAGGTTTTGGCATGTTATGATTTTATGTATATGTATGGTATCACTGCACCTGCATGTCTTTTGTTGTGACAATATGAGATTTCTTGGTGAGTTAGTGGTTTGCTCACTCTCTGTCTGTATATGTGTAGAGGGAATGTTTTTCGAACTTAAGGATCAGGTTTTGCCTTTTCATAGTTATAAGATGATGATGAGCCGTAGTGTTTTTAATTGTTTCTTAGGTTGAGTGTCGTTCTTATAAATGGTAACACCCTCTCATTTATTATAAGTCTTTGGGCATTTTGTATGTAAATAGTATATTATATTCAATGTAATACACGAAGAGTGGGATCATAGTTTCTATCAATGATTTTTTTTTTATATTGACTTGTGAAGAGTAAAGAAAATGATTTTTGATAATTTTTTGAATGAGAATGAGACTTCTTTTAAAAACCTCACACTTATATTCATTAATTTTTGCCTAATTAATCTTTGAAAAATCGAGGTGTGACAAACAAACTATTTTATTTTATTAATGTATTAGTGAAATTGTTCATACTTAAATGCATTTCATTTTTTGAGAAAAAAGACTAACTATTAAATTTATTTAATCATAAGTCTCAATAATGTTATATAGAGATTTTTCAATTACACTTTCTATCCTTAAACTGTCGTCAAATTGTTTGAGTCTACTTAGTTCTTAAAGTATATATAAATGAAAGTTTATTTAATCCATAAACTATTGATTGAATCTATTAAGCACTTAAAATATATAATTCAAACTTATTTACTTTTTCAAAAGATTACAAAAATAGAATATATATATCCATACGTATTATAAATTAGTAAATCCTACCTAATTAAGATTTTATTATAGAAAATCTTAATTATTTTTCTTTAAAAAGTATTTTATTTTGTTGTGTGTTTAAATTAGTATTAGAGTCTGGTTTATCGGTCTTACCAATAAAATTATTACTTAATAAATAACATTTTGTTACAAATAATAAAAGAGTAAAATAATACATTAATTGAATTATAGAAAGAACTTGGAGAAAAATTTAAAAATAATCAATTATAAATTATAAACGAAATCTAACATACAATGCTTGATAAAGAGAAGCATGTAACCATTATAGAAGATAAGTAAGAAAATGCTATAGATAATTATTCTTATAAAGGAAATTCACAATAGGAAGTGATATCCCACTTTTCAAATAGAGAATAAAAATTAAAAAAAAAAAATTGAAATAAAATTTTAACTAGATAGGGTGTTTTATGAATTTATAATACTTATGGACTTATATTTTAATTTTATAATCATTTCAAGGACTAGATATGTTTGAATTAAATATTTTAGAGACTTAATAGATTGAATAGATAGTTTAGGGCATAAATAGATTTTTAGTTATATACTTTAGTGACTAGATTCAATCAATAGTTAATAGACTAAATAGATAACTTGGCGATAGTTTAGGGGTATAAAGTGTAATAAACCCTTTTTCAAAAACTAATATGTTTCATTATGGGTTGGGTTTTTCTCAAGTTTAAATATAAACTTTAGAGAACTTCAGAGGCTCGTGGAGTCCACCACAGGCCTTGTTTTGATGATCTAAACCATTCATTTTGTAGACCTCTCCTCGTGTATATCATCTACGTAAAAGACTATTTCAATCTGATATAAGTTTTTCATTCCATCATGTTTGTCTCTAAAAAAAATAAATGGTCTATTTTAAAAAATATATTTGTCGTCTAATTTTAGAGACAAATGCGAAAATTTTGTACCAATTTTTAGACATTTTTATACTCAAAATTTCAAGATGGTTTCGTCTAGAAAGTTATTAAGAATGATGTTTAGAACATTCAAAATGTTTTGTATCAATTCTTTTAGTCTTGAACGAATTTATATGAGATGTTAATTAAATCTGAATTTTGGGACAGGTTTTGCTCTATCTTTGAAAAATCACTAAATATTCTATAATAAACCAAATCTAGTATTTTCTGCGTGAAACATTAAATTTGAGAAGTTTAATTTCATTGCCAATTTTTAGATTATGGTTTTGACTTGTAGATTTTAGTGAGAAATTATTTTAAGAAAGTGTGTCAAATTTGTGTTACATGTCTTCTTGTAATTTTTTAGAATTTATTTTCTGGACATTCTTTTTGTAAAATGACAATAACATGTTTATTGAATATTTTTGAAAATATTATAAATTTTATAATTGTCTAAATAATTTATTTATAATTTTTTCTATGTAATCTTAATTTTGAAATTCTGGTAAGAAAAATAAAAAGAGCCAACATTGCAACTTCAATTATTTATGAAAATTAAAGATAACTAGTATATTCACCTTTATTCTGTAGCACAATCGTTCATGCTTGTGTGATGTTATTATTCAAATTATTATATTATATAATCATTTATATTATTATGTCACATTATTACTTAAATTAAATGTTTTAAAGAATAAGTATATTTGATTAATTGTTTCAGAAAATATATGTTATAATATTCCTCCTTTATAAATCGTAATAAAATGGTATAACATCAATAGTGACCCAAGTTTGTAATCAGTAGTGACAATCATGGAAATTAATTAAAATGACCAACGAATTGTACGAAATTAGTGGCCGCTAGATAATACCAGTTGTATTAAAACAAACCTTAATTTTTTAGAATCCTTAAGAAAACATTGTTGTGAAACTCTAAGATGGCATGAGTTGTATTTCAACCCTTAACAGTGTTTTGGTTTTGGAATAAAGGTGAAAGTAAGGGTGGCACAATAAGGAAAATATCCCTGGTAGACTGTTCCCTTGGGGCAGACCACAGACGTCACCACTTGGATATGTAATCTTGGTCGTGGGCATCTCTGATAGTTACAATTGATAATGATTATATAATTTTACCAATTGGGGTTTTCAAATCATTTGTGGCCACGGTTTAGCAGTTGATAACTTTCCATGGTGAGATTTGGAGTCACATAATAAAATAAATCAAATTTTAATAAATTTGTGTGTAATTTATGCTTGTATTTATACTGTTATGTTGTGAATATCATGCTTATAATCTTGTTATTTTTCCTTAAAAAGAAAGGTTGATTTGTTGTGTTTTCTTTCTAGATTTTGCATCTCATAGTGTTTTATGCTATGTTTCGATGAGGAAGGAATGAAACCTGAAAACAGGATTGGTGATAATGTAGAACCTTGGTTAACTTGAAACCATGACTAAAGCTGAATAAAATTTTATTATCTAATGTAGTAGCCATAAGCACCCTATTTTGACTGATTCAAAGATTTCTGGCGCTTGTAAGCCTTCTGATGATGAAATGGTAATTACATCATGTTTAGAATGTTTGAGATTGCTTGGAGTTGCTTTTTTTAGCCAAAAATGAGCTTTTACAAAAATGACCATTTTACCTCTAAACCTGTTTTAAGCTAAGAATAAACTTTTTAATGCCAAGAGAAAGAGGGAAGCTTGATTATATTTTAATTAATGACAATTTTTCAAAATTTGTAGTCGAATTTATCAAAAATATTGATCAAGAGGTAATTCGGGCCTACTTGGGCCACAAGCAAGTCAAGGGCATTGGACCCCGCACTTGTGCATGCATGGGTATTTTAATTCCATGACCTTCCCCTTTTGTATCTTAACTCCTTAATCGATAATCTCAAATTATGATGAATCACCCCCTTAGCTAAGCTTTCATTGTTAATTTTGTTTTTCTTAATTCCCCATAAAATTAAGTGCAGACACACTTTCAATGTGGAATAAAGCAAGTTTGCACAATATGAGTGGAAACGTCTCTTGTACTCAAAAAAGGCACGGTGTCCATAGTAGCTAATAAGGACTTTATGCTTTTGTTTGGTTTTATAATTGGATAATTTTAAGTTCTTATTTAATGTTGTTTGAACCTAGGGTTATGTATTAGATTTGAAATTTTCGACTAAGATGTTAAAATTTAATTTAGTAAGTCATTTTGTATATTTAAATTTATTTGGTGTTCCAAAATTTTGAGGCGTCATAACTTGGTATTAGAGCTTAGATTTGAATCCTTTAGGCCTTAGGTAGCAATGGAAACTTATTCTTTTATGTTTAAGACAACCATATCTTACCTTATACTTTTTTTATATCATAATTAAGTTAGAAACTTTCTGTTTGTTTGTTTGTTGTTTGTTTGTTTGTTTGTTTTTTACTCACCCCCCCCCCCCCCACAAAAAAAAAAAAAAAAGAACCTTTCTGTTTGTAGGATGTCAGATCATCAGACATTGTAATGTCCCGAAATAATAACAATAACCCACATCATAACATTCTGTAGAATTGATCACTACCATTATATTTAACATTTCCGTTTATAGTCCTTGATCATACAAAAGATGACATGCATGTGATCTTGAACCTATAACATATGACATGAGTACATGAATTGAAATAAAATGAGAATCAAGTAATTTTATATCCTAATGGCTACATCTTTCCAAGTCAATGTTTGGGTACAATAAAAATAAGTTCAACTCAATACAGTTAAAGCCCAAAGCTTGTACAAAAATAATTACATCAAAAGAAAGCAAAAGAAACTCTTGGCTCCAAGTTCTCCCAAGCTATGGCCCTGGTGGAGGCATATCATCAGCATTCGGAAGTTGTTTTCCATACAAGGTGAGCTAAAGCCCAATAGAGATGCTTTAACACAATGTATGAATCTTAACAAAGTCATGAGGTGAATGTATATGCATGCCATTTGTCAAACGTTTCACTTTTCCATCTCAAAACTATAGCGATTCTGGTTTAGACCCGACCCATTTGATGTTTTGGATTCAGGTTTCATTGTTTTGTATAGTTGTTCATATCTTGTTCCCATTTATTTCTCTTTGAGTTAGGCAATTGGAATGTCTTGGTTGCGTTCGAAACAGGTTGGTAACTTGTTTTTCAAATAGTTGTTGCCTATAATTTTGCTTCTTCGCTTAAGCAACACTTCTTATGTTCAAGCGATCTTTATGAAATCTCAGTACTTTTGTAGGTCTGCAAAACTGGTGGAAGTTGGCATTCTTTGCTCGAGCAATATTGGCTCAAGCGGCCCTTTTTGAGCTCGAGCAGTGGTCTTCTACCTGTAAAACTTCTAGGACTTGGTATTCTTCGCTCGAGTGAAGCTTCTTGCATTCGAGCGGTGCAACTTATTGTGTCTGGTCGCTTGAGCGATCTGTGCATATATCAGTTCATAGAAAGCCACTTTTGAGTCACTTTTTCATTTCTCACTCTCTAAATATTCTAAAAACCCTAGATCTACACCCTCTCTCTTTAAAACTCTACTTCTCTCTACAAATACACCTAGATCCATCGAGTTCTTTACCCATATCCATTTGTTAAAAAGGTAGAGCACATTGTGGGTTTCCTTTTGATTCGAACGAAGTTGGGTTTGGGCGTTGTTGTAGTTCCTTCACTCTTTCTCTCATCTTCTAAGCTTGAGGTAGGGATTTGCCACACTTTTTTATGATTTTTAACTTAGATATTTGTCTATATAAAACAATATTATGATTTGGGGAAATTTTGGACAAACCTAGGGTTTTGCTTGAGTTCAAAAGAGGGTTTTCCAATGGCTTTGTTTGAAATGATTAAGAGAATGTATTTATTGTTGAGTTATGATGAACTTGTGGATTTTTTTCCCTTTGAAATTGGTTTTTAAAGAAATGGGGGTTTTATCCTAAATATATCAAATGTTGATTTTGAAAGGATAAATGAAATTGAAGTTGGAAATGTGGAATTGGGTTGATATTGATGAGGATGGTGGAGTTGGATATGTATTGTCACTCACATCTTGAAATTGAAAAGTTTATCTTTATTGAAAATTGTTTATTTGTTTAGAAATATATGTTTTGGGCTATCAGTGGAGGATAACTATGATTGTTGTAGAAATTGCATGAGAATTAGGAGAATTGAAACTATTGTCTCATCTGTTTGCATTGAGCATTATTTTATACTTATACAATGGGAATGTTTATTGTTTTGAGAAAAAAAGGTGAATTTAGGAAGTATATGTTGTATCGTTAAAATAAGTTGGCCTGAGTGTCCATGATGAAAGTCCTAAAAACCGTGCGTATACATGGGCGTTAATCCCACGGACAAAATTTTTGTGAAATGGTAATGATAGTGCTTGTAGAGCCTACGTTTACATGTGTACCAGTTTACGGTTTCCCGCAGACGAAATTTTCGTTAAAGGTTGGAATTGTTTTAATTTTCCCAAAGTGTGATTCACTGCCCTATTTTCTATTGTAAAGGAAATGATTTATGAATTCTGATATTAACCTGCTATTACATGGTTTTGGAAAGATATTTAAAATGTTTTGACACGAGTATTGCATATGCATTCACTTGTATCTTTGTTAAGATTCATATACTGTGTTAGATTATTTCTACTGGGTTTTGGCTCACCTTACATGGGAAAAATATTTTTAGGTGTTGATGATATGCCTCTGCCAAGGCAATAGCTTGGAAAGATTTGGAGTAAGAGCTTCATTTTGTTTGATTGGTGTATATGTTTTGTACAGGCCAAGGGCCTTTAACTATATTGGATTTAAATCCACTTTTGTTGTAACCAAGCATTGTCTTGGAAAGTTGTAAGCCTTTAGGGCATTTATTATCTGTTTTACTTTCACATCATATCTCTTGTTATAACACATAGTACAAATTCAGGTTTAGAGCTTGTGAATGTGTAAATGCATGTGTTATCTTTTGTATACTTCAAATCATATATTAATGGAAAGGATATCATTTTGGAAATGCACTATCTTAATTGGTTATATGTCTTAGGCTGTCATTATATTTCCGGGGCATTACAAAAACGATGCAATGTTGGATTAGTGATGTCTTTTGGGCTAACCAACACATCGGCCTTATTTATTGACTTGATAAACCGAATCTTTCACAAGTTCCTGGACCGTTTTGTGGTTGTCTTTGTTAATGACATTTTGATTTACTCACCCATTGAAGAGGAGCACGAGGAACACTTGTGAGTTGTACTTGAGTTGCTTAGAGCCCACAAGTTGTATGCTAAGTTCGGGAAGTGTGAATTTTGATAAAAAGAAATGAAGTTCTTAGGCCATGTGGTGTCCAAGGAGGGAGTGACTATAGACTCTTCAAAGATAGAAGCAGTACAAGGTTGGGAACAACCTGTAGACACCCAATTTTTGACTATCCTCAAGACTTGGACGTCATCGTTTGAACACCCGATGATTGTGCTTGCTCGTGTTCGTTTGGAGTCCCTGAAGGTCTCGGCTGAGCGCCTTGCCTTGGGGCCTCTAATCTTGTTTGTTTTGTGTTTGGTTGTGGACCAAGAGCTTGTTGCTTCACTTTTGGAAAAGAGGGTGGCCTGTCGGCCATCCCCTTAACCTACCGGCCATGACTTGTACCTGTCGGCCACCAGTGGTGGCCGGTCGGGTACATTGATGGCCAGTCGGCCACTGATGATGGCCGACAGCCATTTTTCTCCTTTTTCAGATATTTATTTGCCCCCTGTGCCAGTTGTTGTTCACTGATGCTCATCTCCATACACGTGTATGGAGGGATGAATACAAGCCTTTAGCATGATTTTGTATATATAAGGGGGTCTCTCCCCTATTTGGAGGGTTAGATAATTTTGAGCAAATTTCTTCCTCTCTCTCTCTCTAGAATTCTCTTTTTCCTCTTGTTTTATGCTTGAAAGTTAGAATTCTCTACACATTTGCACACTAGCCGTTAACCAAATTGGACCACCTTGGAGCTGAGGCCTCTTGGGACCCATTTTGGGCTGTTGGAAGGTTGTTTGAGCCTAAGAGAGTGACTGTTTTGTGATGTGCTTCAAAGGTATAAGACTTACCTCATTTAAGCTCTTTTTACATACTTGTTTTGCCATCTTTTTATACTGTTTTGGGCCTAGTTTTCAACTACAAAAATTTCTAATTTTTGGGCCTTAACATGTTGGTTTGAAGTCATTTTGTGCTAAGGGGTTGTCTACCTTTCTTGTTGCTTGTTTGTATGAATCTTTGCACCATCTTTTAGCATGTTAAAGAAAAAATTTTTGGGCCTTTAAACCACTAAAATTTAGAGTTATTTCAGTGGTAAAAAGTATGTTTTGAAGTCCAAAAATGGAGGGGTTAGCCTCCCCTCATTGTGTCTCACTTCCATGCCTAGTTAGCATCACATGGTAGCATGTTTTTGTGGTTTAACTTAGCTTAATTCAAGCATGTTTTAGCTACTGTTTTGACTGGTTTTAGCTTTGTTTTAGGCTGCTTGGGTCATGTGGGCTTTGTTTTGTATAGTTGTAGTGCAAATGACTTCACTAGCTTGGCATTTTAGGCCTCTAAACATATTTTTCTTTGAATGATTGCATGTTGTAGTGTCTTTTAACATGTAATTTCAATGTATACAGTTCTGTCACATGCTCATTTATATTACTCTTTCATTGCTTTTGAAAGTTGTGTCTTGAGTCTTGTTTATGAGCTAACATGTGAGCATGTTTTTCTAGTCTTTCATGCCTTACTCTCAGTATGTTTTGGCCACTGTTTTGGCATATTTTAACTCTGTCCAGAGCTAGTTTGGTCAGTTGAGCTTTGTATTGCATGGCTATAGTGTTGCGATCTTCACTAGCTTAGTGAGTTAGACTTTTTAACATGACTTGCATGTGTTGCTTACATGATTTGGTGTCATTTTGCATGCCATTTCAGCACTAAAATATCTGCAACCTCCCCATTTTCTTCAATTTTTACTTTGTTTTGAAAGTGGCCTTGAGCCCCTTGTTGGCTTGAGTGTGGAATTGAGGCCCTTATGCCTAATGGTTTTAATCCTTTCTTGAGGGTTTCTACTAACCAACAGCATGAGACCTCTTTCATGCTCAAGGTATTTGTGGCTTAAGCCCTCTTTCCAATTAGAGGACTTTCACTTTGGACTTAACCGATTAAAGAATGGATTGGTAATCTAAAATGGGTAAATAAAACATGACAAGTAAAACTTAAGCAAGTTAAGCATGTTGTGTTGCATTGCATGTGTTCGGATCAGACGTTAATCCAAACACAAAGAAAATGGGGCGTTTCATACTCAAAGTGATGAAACGTGCCACTTTTCTTAGTCACCGTCACCCTTGATCATGCATGATAGGGTGGTGGTTGTTTTTTGGTCTTGTTTGTGCATTCATTGACCTTGTACAAGCTTGGTTCTTTGGCCATCATGCATGAAAATGCTTGGTTGATGGCTTCAGAGCCAAGAGCTACACTCCTTTGAGCTTGAGAAACGATAAGGAGAGTAGAAGTACACACATATATTCCTTGGAATACACTGCTTTGCCTCTTTTTGCTCTCTGTTGTAGCAAAAAAGGAAATCCAGGAAATCAGTGGCCGACCGGCCACCAATGTAGCCGACAACCTCCATTGGTAGCCGACCGGCCAGAAATGAATTTTGCAATAGTATGTTCCTGAGTTGGAGCAGAGGCATTCTAGGAGTTGGCACAATTTTCAGAGATCAAATGAGTGCAAACAAAGGCATCCAAAGGCAAGGCTATGGATTTTTTGGAGAAAACCAACCGAGCATGTATGCGTCCCTCGCCTTCGAGGCCATTTTAATTGCTTAATTAGTTAGTGTAGCTAATTATTTAATTCGAGTGTTGTACTTAATTAGTTTGTGTAACTAGTTCTTCAATTTCAATTTGTTGTAAATAATTAGCTTAGAATAAGTTAGTTAATTAGTTACAATTGGTTTGTAATAATTAATTAGCTAGAATAGTTAATTAGTTGTTTTGTAATAATTAGCTTAGCTTAGTGTAGCTTAGCTTATTCATTCGAACCCTCATTTGAGAGGGCGCAATGTTGTAATAAGTGTGCGTGCGTGTGTGCATGTCTTCCAACCCCACATCTTTCTCCCTTTTATTTATCCGCTTTTGATGGTTAGATTAGGGACATATTTCAATTAGCATACCTTATGCTCGCATGTTTGCACCATTCATTTGTCTTGCATATACCGAGGCTCGGCGCATTATTCAAACTGCACTACAATTTCAATACTTATTTGAATACATGTTTCAAAGCATGCTATCAAATTAGTGCATTCATATGCTATCTTAGTAACCAAGCCTATTAATTTCATGTTGCATGTGTTGCATTAGGCATCTTAACATAGCTAGGATCATGCATTGTTTCTAACTAGCTTTTGTTTTGGCTTGGAGTACACTGTAAGTTTTCCGCTTTACCATCTTGCATGAGTGTGAGTTGCCATGTTTCGTATGCTTGCCATGAGGCTATGTGCTTAAATGATTAACTACATGAATGCCTATGGATGAAGGCTTTGTTGCTTGAATTGGAGCAATTCAACTAGTGTGAGTTTTAAGCCCACTTTGTGAAGTGACAAATCATGTTTTAAGCCCACTATGTTTGGTGGCAAATCCGCGTTTTAGCCCACTTGAGGGTGGCAAATTCAAACCATTTTCGAAATCAAACATGAGTTGAATTCATTCCAATTCTTACGATTTTAGTCTATATTTGCTTGTGTGTGTCACATAATAAAGTTAGCTAATAACCAGAATAAGAACACATGTGTTTATAAAACAACATATCATGATTAGTAGAGGCCGATCTTTTGATCGAGTGAGCGGGGAAGCTCATTTCAGGACCTTCCCCTCTCGTACCCAAGTTCCCGAGCCGAGGCAACTTTGGTGATGACGGACAAGTGGCCTTTGGCACGAGTCAGGGTTTCCTAAATTTCCCAAAAAAACAAAATATTTAGGTGGTGACTCTGTAATCTGGCAAAGCAGTCCAGTTTTGGCATTATTTGATTCAAAATCTGATTTTTCAAAATGATTTACCAAATTGGACTCTTTGGTGTTTATCAGCTTCACATTGCACTTTGTGAGACTAGATTCAAAACCCTGACAGGAGTCCGAACTATAGGACCAATTTGAGCTCTCCAAAAGGGGGTGTGAATAAAGTCGAGCTACAGTTTCTGGCGACTCTGCTGGGGATTTAGAGAACTTGACTCGAACTCATGATATTTTGTTTTATCTACGTTTATGTGTTTCTTTGCATTGCATTTGCATTTGTGCACCTAAGTCACTGTGTTTGCCATCTGCTATTCCTAAACGGTTTGTCAGAGGCTCGCTTGGAAAAGCATACCATAAGGCTGACCGATTGAGGGCTCTGCCACGATGGGAACACAAACCTTGGATCTGGACTACCACCATATCATTTGATCCTCCTTTCACTTCTCGATGTTAGGAGCGAGAGGTATATTAGGTGGTCCTGCTGAGGCACATTTTTTGACCAATCAACCTAGTTTGCATATCGGAAGCTATAGAGACTGTTCCAAACTCAGACAGGTTGCTCACCCGAATGTAGGTTTGTTCGAAACTGCTTGCTTGAGTAGCGAACCGCTAGTTCCTGACGAAATTAGGACAGGGTAACTCTACCCCACCATAGGGGTGTTTTTCCTCTCACTTGCTTGATATGTGTTTTTAGAGTGTGACTCTACAGGAACGTATGTATCAGTTACGAGTATGGGTATCAGTTTGAGGATATCAGTTTTGAGGTAGAAATCAGTGTTTGAGTACAGATTGTCCAGTTTATGATTTCAACTGTGTGTTGTTTCTGTCTAAGCTGAGGTGCTGTGCATTTGCTGATTGTTGTTTCTTTCTTTTTTGCTTTATTTTCTTTTTGCAAGTTAGTGTTTCACAATTGCTTCCAACGAGGCAGTTACCCCCCTAGCACTTTGGACCAGAGTCAGGAGGATTTACCGATCTGTGGATCTTATTGGACGATAACCAGTGTTTGCTTCGCTACCCCTGGTTACGAGATGGAGGACAGTCAGGCATAGATGGAGGACAGTCAGGCGTAGATCACTGGTTCAGCAGTCGCCAATTCAGCGGTTGTTATCTACGTCACCTGTATGCAATCGGGCCTAGTTTTCTACTTCCACATTAGAAAGAGAGCATACACCGATTCTGATAGATCAGCACCCCTTAGTCAATATGGAGGATATAATGCGCCAACTTCAACAAACCATTGAGGCCATGCAGTTGGACGCTGCTCGCCAAGTGGAAGTTACCGCTTGCCAAACAGAGATTGTAGCCTAGCAGGCTGAGCTGATTGCTAGGCTTCAACAGCAACCACAACAAGCAGCAGCTTTTGCTTCCCATACACCCCCCAGTTAGGGTTCCAATACGCGGGGATACAACTAATGTCTAGGAGAATGCAAACATCCCAGCAGGGTCGGTCCCACCGCAGACTTCCAAAGCATCGGTCTAGCCAACGGAGGCACCGTTTGAGTTTGAGGTCGACCCTACTGCTCTGAAAGTGAGTAAGCTTGAAAACTTTTCAAACGAGCTCAGGGTGTCAATTCGATTCTAGATATAGAGGACGACTATACAAATTCGGCAGTGACATTACCGGATAGATTTAAAATGCCATACATAGACCGCTTCGATGGTTCGGGTGATCCCATGGTCCACTTGCGACTATTTTTAGATATTCTGTGACCGATGGGCCTGACTAGACTGCAGAAGCTATCCCTCTTTGGCCGGACCGTGTCGGGTGTTACGGCTATTTGGTATACTAAATTGGAAGATTCTGTGAAGAGGAGCTGGGAAGTGATGGTTGAGGCCTTTGTCGCCCAATATTCCTCCAACACTCAAATCGATGTCACAACTCATGATCTCGAGGCTACTCGTCAAGAGCTGAAGGAGGGCTTCTCCAATTTTGTCACTCGGTGGAGGGCCAAGGCCTCCACGATGACCACCCGGCTAGCTGAGAAGGACTAGATAAGAATGGTCGTCCGTAATCTGCAACCGAAGCTGCTGCAAAAGATGATAGTCCTACCTCTTCCTACATTTTTCGACCTCCATAAGATAAGAGTGCAGATAGAGGATGCGATGAAATAGGGTCTGATAGACCATGAAAAGGAGCAGCCCAAGAGAGCTTTTACACGCAGTTCAAATGCGGCAACGAGTAGTAACGCAGCAGCAAGGACCTCTGATGTTGGTATGGTCACCACCACACCGAAAACAGTCACCCCTTTTACTGGTACATTCGGAACCACCTCACAACCTGCAAAGTACCCACCTCGAGGCCAGAGGGTTTTCACTCCACTCTACATGTCTCTATTTGCAGCCTTGAGGGTCCTGATCAGAAAGGGGCATCTGAAGCCCCTGGAGCCGCGCCCATTACCTAATCCCCTCCCTTCTACACACAACCTAGCCAAGTACTGTGCCTTCTACTAGCAGCATGGTCATGATACCGACCTATGCTTTAGACTTCGTCATGGGATTCAGGATCTCATTGACAACAAAATGATAGCGCCTCATGAGAGGCCTAACGTCACTACAAATCCACTTCCACCACATAACCAACCCCCTCATCCACCCAGGCAAGTAAACCTTATCCAAACAATGGTCGTCCCATATGACCCTAACATATACATCACCCCCTCCCACCTGCCTAAGCCAGCGCTGTTCATCCCAGAAAGCACAGACTTGTGTACGATGAGTGCGTCCAAATCCCAACCCGAACCCGTGGTGGTGGCTATGGTAGAAGAAGGCATGCTTGAAGGCCCTGTGAGCTTAATTAAGGAAGCATACAATCCTTGTTACTACATTGTGCCAATGAGTCAGGCCAGAGCAATGGTATAATTGCCAAAGGGAATGAAGGTTAATGTAGTCCAGGAGGATAGGCCAAGCCAGGGACTGGATGAGTTAGCTGAGCTTGAGGAGGACATCAGTAATCTACAGTTCTTTGATGAACAGGATCTGGGAAATGTATAGATTGGCTGGTTTGATATGAACGAATCAACGGATAATTCAGGATGGCTTAGAGATGAGCCGGATGTAGATAAGGGGTCTCAACCAAAGCAAGAACAGTTGGAAATGGGTATTGCTGCAATGGCCGGAACAGTCGACAACAAGGGGAAAGAACTGAGACTGATCGGAAGGCTAGAAAAGCCAAAGGTCTTGCGGGGACCCATTGTGTTGCGGATACAGGAGTGCTTACAATGGAACTGGACAGTTGCTTGTCGGTTGCCGAAGGAATGTGGTGGGAAGATGAGGATTTGCATCTTGCCCACACAGATGAGGATTAGGGACATAATCTCCCAGATGATACATGGTATGCCGAGGAAGTCGATCACATGACTCGGAGTGGGTGGTACTTTAAGCCCCCACACCTGGACCAATTGGAAGCATTAGGGAAAGACAAGGAAGCAGAGAAACAGAAAGATAAACTGCTAGAAGAAAAAGTTGTATTGAAGCAGCTGAAAAAGATTCATGCGGATATCTCCATCTGGGGTTTGCACATGGTTTCATGGGTGCATAGACAAGTCGTCCTATCAGCAATGGATAAGGCTAAGCTCTCTATTGACACAACCCCTGAGCAGTTAGTGGGATTGGTTTTCCCATGTGGCGCCTCACCGACTTTGACCTTTACAGATAAAGAATTGCCACTTGAGGGCTCTGAGCACAATAAACCACTATACATCTCTATGGAATGTAAAGAGAAGTGGATACCAGTAGTCTTGGTTGATACCGGGCCTGCAATTAATGTGTGTCTGTCGCGCACGGCCTATGTTATCGGTTTGAAACTCAAAGACTTTGTATCGATAGCCCAGGTGATTTGGGCTTATGACAATACAAGTCGGGAAGTGATGGAGACAGTCTAGATCAGAACTCAGGTTGGCCCGGCACAACAGGACATTGAATTTCACGTCCTGGATGTTCCAACCATCTTTAATTTACTCCTTGGACGGTCGTGGCTACACCAAGTGAGAGTTGTCTCTTCCACTCCGCCGGAAGTCACTACACCGGTACTAGAAATTATACACGGCGAGGAGGATGTCTTTTTGTCTGGATTCACCTTGGCCAAGGCCCGAGTAGTGCAAGATATTTTGGCTGTTGATGAGGGATTGTATGTTGGTGATCAATCCATCTACCTCATGAATAAGCTGCAGCATGTACCCAGAATGGGATTGGAAAGAAGCGGTCAGAAGGGCGTCGTTGCATTGGCCGAAGTGCCACACAATCCTTATACCTTTGGTCTAGGTTACACAACTACTGAAGAGAATTGGGTAACAAAGGGGAAGGAAATGGTAGGAAGGGCCAAAGCTAAACAAACTGGGAAGCACTATGAGCTGGTGCATAGACCTATTCAAGGAACCCTGAACGACCACTTTGTCCGGGAGGGAAAGGATTTCCCATTTTGCGACTTTCCTCAGCCATGGCTGAACTCTGAGAAGCGGCGTTTGCCCAGCTTCGAGATCTTCTTTGACCTACAACTGCATGGGGATGAGATTACAGAGGAGCAGACTAACCTACCAGTTGTGGCTAAACAGTATATAGAGGATGAGTCTGTGGCACAGAACACGAGATAGGAGTAGTGTTGGCTTGTCTCCTTTCAGATCCTTAGATCAAATCGGAGAGCTTGGGGGATGACTTCTCTGTTTCCATAATTAGAGATCAATCGACTGTGGACCCTTCTTCCAGCATTCTGGATGCATCTATTGCACCCTCTCTTGTTTGGCAGTTCGTATAGGGCTTTTTGTCCAGCAGTTCTGAATCAGGTAGTGAACCGGAATCTGATTCCACAGCGTCTATGGAGTCGGAATCAGATTCTAGTTCTTCTAAGTCAGAGTTCGGTATTCTTGGGGTTGATAACCCGGATGCCGTTGTTTTGTCCATGTCGTCTTTTTCCTTTACTTTTGAGTTGGTTGTAACCGAGGAATTGGACAAACTGGAGGTTGTGAATGAGAATGGTACCACTGCTGTTTCTGAGTACTTTTTTGTGCCACTTGTTTATTGCCTTAATCAGGACTTTCAAAACTTTGATAAAAACGACGAGGAAGATATTCCTCCGGTTTTAAAACATTTGATTGATCGAGAGGAGGAGAGGTTTGTAAAACCCCTGGTTAATGAAATCACTTCAATTAATGTTGGTAATGAGAAGAATCTGCGTCTGGTCCTGATCGGGTCCACGTTGTCTTCGGAGGAACGCGAGCGCTTAGTCGCTTTATTAAAAGATTTCAAAGATGTTTCACTTGGTCCTACGAAGACATGCTTGGAATCGATCCTGAGATTGTACAGCACTGGATCCCTCTTGACCTTGAGGCCTGACCCGTCAAGCAGAATCTTCAGAGAATACGCCAGATTGGGCTTTGAAGATTAAGAAAGAGGACACCAAGCAAATAGATGCAGGGTTCTTGCTAGTATCTAAGTATCCTACTTGGTTGGCCAACATTGTTCCGGTGCTGAAGAAAGATGGCAAGATTCGGGTGTGTATGGATTTAAAAGATTTGAACAAAGCTAGTCCGAAGGACGACTTTCCTCTACCGCACATCGATGAGTTGGTGGACTTCATTACAGGCCATGCGTTTTTCTCCTTTATGGATGGGTTTTCGGGTATAACCAGATCATGATGGCACCCGAGGATAGAGAGAAGACTGCCTTCACCACGCCGTGGGGAACCTACTGCTACAAGGTGATGCCGTTCGGTCTAAAAAATGCTAGGGCTACTTATCAACGGGCTGCAACCACAATCTTGCATGATATGATCCACAAAGAGGTGGAGGTGTATGTGAATGACATGATTGTCAAGTCCACAGAGAGAGAAGGTCACTACACTGCCTTAAAGAAATTTTTCCAACGGATCAAAGAATATCGATTGTGACTGAATCCTCAGAAATGTACTTTTTGTGTCATAACAGGGAAAATGCTGGGGTTCTTGATTACGCAAAGAGGCATTGAGGTTGATCCTCCCAAGATTAAGGCCATTCTAGAAATGCCACCACCAAGGACTGAAAAGGAGGTGCGAGGCTTTCTGGGTAAAGTGAAAATCATAAGACGGTTTATTGCAAAATTAACCTTGACTTGTGAACAACTATTTGGTCTCCTGAAGAAAGGAAAGAAATTCCAATGGGATGACCGATGCTATGTTGCTTTTGAGCAGATCAAGCAGTATCTATAGAACGGGCCGTGTTGTCACCGCCAAAGCTGGGGAAGCCGTTGATTTTGTATCTGTCAGTAACCAACATGACAATGGGCTACATGCTTGTGCAGGAATCCGAGGATAGAGTGGAGAAGGCCATCTATTACCTGAGCAAGAAGATGCTGGAATATGAGACCCGTTACACTCCGCTGGAGAAGGCTTGCTTGGCCTTGGTATGGGCTACTAGGAAGTTGAGGCACTACCTATTAGCTCACTCCGTAATTCTAGTTTCGAGATTAGATCACATCAAATATCTCTTCGAGAAACCAGCACTTACGGGTAGGCTAGCCCGTTGGTTGCTTCTTCTCTACGAATTTGATTTGAAGTACATGACTCACAAGTTTGTGAATGAGAGAGTCGTAGCAGAGTTCCTAGTAGATCACCCAGTGGAGGGAGACGAAACAGTAGAGTATCTGTTCCCAGATGAGGCCATTCTGCAAGTTGAAAAAGAGGCTTGGAACATGTACTTTGACGGAGCGTCTAACCAGTACAGGTATGGGATAAGGGTGTTGCTGATAGCGCCCGACAATTCCCATATACCTTTAGCTTTCAAACTCTGGTTCAAGGTATCAAACAATGAAGTAGAATACGAGGCATGTATCGCTGGCTAGGAAGCCGTCCTGGAACTAGGGGCAAAATGGTTGGATATCACTGGGGACTCGAACCTGGTTATGTCTAAAGAGAAAGGAGACTGGAATGTGTAGACTCAACTTTCTTCGTGCCCCTTTTCAGAGAGCTCCAATTGGTCCTACAGTTCGGATTCCTGTCACGGTTTTGAATCTAACCTCACAAAGTGCAATGTGAGATAGATAAACACCAAAGAGTCCAATCCAGTAAATCATTTTGGAAAATTGATTTAGATCAAATAATGCCAAAATTGGTCTACTTTGCCAGATTACAGAGTCGCCACCTAAATATTTTATTTTTGAGAAATTTAGGAAACCCTGACTTGTGCCAAAGAATACGTGTCTGTCATCACCAAAGTTGTCCTGGCTCAGGAACTTGGGCACGAGAGGGGAAGGTCCTGAAATGAGCACCCCCGCTCGCCCGATCAAAGATCGGCCTCTACTAAGCATGATATGTTGTTTTTTAAACCTTATGTGTTCTTATATCGGTTATTAGCTAACGTTACTAGGTGACGCACACATAAGCAAGTATAGACTAAATCGCAAGACTTGGAACAAAACAACTCATGTTTGTTTTCGAAAATGTTTTGAATTTGCTACCCGCAAGTGGGCTTAAAAACGCGGATTTGCCACCTCCAGTGGGCTTAAAACATGATTTTGCCACTTCGCAAAGTGGGCTTAAAACTCACAATCATTGAATTGTTCCAATTCAGGCAATAAAGCCTTCATCCACAGGCATTCATACAGTTAAACACTTAAGCAAATAGCCTTATGGCAAGCATGCAAAACATGGCATCACTCACACTTATGCAAGTATGCTAAAGCGTAAAACTTACAGTGTACTCCAAACCAAAACAAAAGCTAGTTAGAAATATGCATGATCCTAACTATGTTAAGATGCCTAATGCAACACATGCAATTAATAGGCTCGGCTACTAATATGGCATATGATACAATTTGATAACATGCTTTGAAACACGTATTGAAATAAGTGTATTGAAATACAAAGCATTTTGAATGATGTGCTGAGCCTCGGCGCATGCAAGACAAATGGATGAATGCAAACAAGCAAGCATAAGGTATGCTAATCGAAACATGTCCCTAATCTAACCATCGAAAGCAGATAAATAAAAGAGAGAAAGAAGCGAGCTTGGAAGACATACACAGACACGCACATTTATTACAACATTACGCCCTCGCGAAGGAGGATCCGAATGAATAAGCTAAGCTACACTAAGCTAAGCTAATTATTACAAAACAAAACTAATTAACTATTCTAAGCTAATTATTACAACACAATTGAAATAAATTTACTAACTATTCTAAGCTAGCTAAAACATTACAGTATGAATTAAACTAATTAATTACAACACTTGTATTAATTAGCTACAACTAGCTAAAAAAACAATTAAGTGGCCTCGCAGGCGAGGGATGCATGCATGCTCGATTGGCTTCCTCCTGAAAATCCACCGCCTTGCCGTCGGTTGCCTCTGTTTGCACTCATTTGATCTCTGAAAACTGTACCAACTTCCAGATTGCCTCTACTCCAACACAAGAACACACTTGCACAAAAATTCACTAGTGGCAGATCAGCCACAAAAAGTGGCTGTCGGCCACCTTAACTGGCCGGTCGGCTAGTTTAAATGGCCAGTCGGCTACTTCAAGGGCCCATACCAGAGGGGCTCCCCCTATTGAGTAGGCTATCTGTTGGCCAGAGCTTCCTACCACGCTCACATGCTGGAGGTCGACTGGGACTACTTATCAGATTTCGATCAAGCCGACAGAGGTTGGGCATGAGTTTATCGGAGTTCGAGGCTCACCCCAGGTATGGACCACACTTTACAATTTTCACCCCACATTTTCATTTCAGATATGGTTATTTTAGACATTGATCACCCTAATGCACTTGCAGGCATCTATCGAGTATACAGGGAGCCTCTTCGAGCTGGTGGCTCCTCTAATGGGTGTGGTGCAGAGGAGGAAGATGTTGTTTGGTCTCCATGGTATCTGGGTAATTTTCTTTAGTTCAAAATGCATTTCATTACTAACTCTGTTTGCATTTCATGCTATCATATTTCCATTGATACATTGGCATTTTAATTGTAATCTTTCCCAAACTGCACTGATACATTGGCATTTCAACTGTACTCACACACTGTACTCACACTGTACCTGATTTTTGCATATTATACCTATATCTGATATACACAATGTAGCTGATATATTGACAATTCTTTTTTTTTTTTTTTTCATCTACACTGATGGCACCAGTGGCAGTAGCAGCACCAACACCGACAGCAGCTCCTCCAACAGTAGGGAGGAAAGAGAGACAGGCCCCAGCTCATGGCCGAGATATGAGCCACGATCGAGGTAGAGATAGGGGCACCTAAGGCCAGAGCAGTCCTTCAGAGCCCATTTTGAGTGATGACAATGCTGAGACAAGTGACTTTGAGAAGGCAGTGAGCCAGCATTTTGAGTCATCTGAGAACGAAGACGATGGTGCTAACTCGGGGTCTTAGAGTGGAGACGACGTCGAGGAGGACTCTAAGACAGGGAGCGGTGATGATACCGGCTCTGGTTCAGAGTCTGATTTTGACAGCGGTACCGATGGAGATAGTGCTCTCGAGTCCCCTCCGAGGAAGAGGACGAAGAGGGCATCTTAGGCCTGAGGTGACCGGCGTCGATTTTTTTACTTTTTGCTTAGTTTCTTTTTGTTTGGTAGCATTAGCACATGTATAGCTTTAGATAGGTTTATTTGCTTTTGAAACTTGTACTCCTTTTTTGTAAGAACCATGATCAGAACAAAACCTCGTAGTTTTCATGAAAGGTGTTGTTATTTTTGCATCATGAGCACCATTTTTTGCATGAAATAGAAATGGAATCGAATTTTCCAAGAGAACGCTTGATTGAAACAATGTTCTTAATCGAGTAATGAGCTGACCGACAACCAAAATACAAAAATACAACTCGATGAACAAAGCAAAAACAAGTAAAATACAAATAAAGAAACTTGTTAAAACAAAAAAGACTCAAAAGAAGACCTGAAGACACAGTGATCGAGACAAAACACATGCTACCAACACTGCCCAGCACACAGGTGGACAGCAGACCAGAAAGGAAGACTGTCAACCACAAAGAGAAGTTGTTGGCCAAAGGGGGAGTGGCCTGCCGGCCACCAGAGGTGGCATGCCAGTTATCAAAGTAGCCTGCCGGCCACCAGTGTGAGCAACCTCTAGATTGTTGATAGCTGGCTTCTACTCATAGCCTTATCTTCTACAAAAGGTTCAGCTATGTGATTTCTCCTCCAAAACCTCATTTCAACTGCAATTCCTTCCACAAATGGAGATATTCTTTGCCGAGAAGCTCACGGATTGGATAGCTGCTTTAGACGGCACAAAAAAGATAAATTTCTGGGATTTCGGCATAAATGCACTTTTTTCGTTGAGTTGTACTCCACTTTTCGTTCCTCCATGCTGCGGCCTGATGTTGGGACCCAATTACACATGTCTTTCGTTTCGAGGGACAAGAAATATGCTTGGCAATTGAAGAATTTCAAGCACTAATAGAATCCCAGCCCGATGAGAAAATCATGCCTCAGTCTCATTTTGGCCACGCCCAAGCTTTGGGATGGATGTGTGCGCTCACTCTGCACGAAGCTCAGTCTTTGGCCCACAACGGAGAGCTAGACATACCCAGCTTGATTCATCGACTTTCTAATATCGATGACAAAGGCGACCTTCTCTGGCGAGGTTTTCGACAAGATGCCCTTTGCTTTTGTATGCTTGCTCATTTCCTTCTTGCCCCTAGTTTCGGTGGTTCTAGCATTCTGTTGATCGAAGTGGCCCAAGGTCTGAAAGAAGGTAAGAGTTGCATTGGTTTGGCGATGCCCGAGACCTTGATGGGCTTAGATGCCTTTCATTGGTGAGAGACTACCAGATTCGCCGGGAGTCTACTACTTCTTCAGGTATTGTTTCCCACCCTTTCTCATATGTGTTTCTCATCACTCGGCACTCATGCTCTATTTTTCTCTCAAAGCCCTTTCCTTGCTCTTCTCTCAACATACATCTCTCTATTCTTTCATCTCTTTTTTCTTTTATCCCTTCCCAGGTGTGGCTTACTGATAAGCTGAAGGTAGTGGACTCTTGACCTGAGTACTCAACTCGAGGTTATTTCTTCTGCCACGAACTAGTGGATTTCCCCAACGAGGGATGGTGGTGCAACTGGATGTACAATAGGTCTGCTGCTGACATAGCTTGGGGTTGCCCCTAGCTTAGTCTGACTAAAATGGGTTACAACATGGCTGGACAGCCTGGCATATAGTTGATAGCACACACTGTGTGTTCTACTTTCCCTTCCGATTCAGATGTCAGTTTGGGCATAATCAGACCTGCCCAGATAAAGGAGTAGAATACTCAGTTTCATTCCCTATGTGTGGTTCACACTTGGCTAGGTACCTCACTGCTTGGAGGATGAGAGAGCTTCTGGCCCCTGCCCCTAGTTTCAGTTATGCCCTTTCTGGCAAGTGCTTGGCTTGGCTCGAGGATGAAGCACAAACCGGCCCACTTTGGCTTCAGAAGCTTCCACAAGCATGAGCAGAGGACACTGGAGCACCTGACTCACCTATGCCCCTAGTTTATTGCTTTGATCTTTCTTTTCAAGTTTTTTCGATGTAATAAAAGTAACTTTGACTTGTATCGGAGAGTTGGAGAACTTTATGTTGAAATCAATGAAATTAAAATTGTGAGCACTAAAAATTTTCCTTTTGGTCCAGTAGTGGTCTAAGTTGTAAAAGGTAAAATTTTGAACAAAATCAACTTTTATTAAAACTTTCCAAAATCATTTTTGAAAAGGAACACCACCTGACACACACATAATCAATCCTCAAGATGTACAACCCCGAATCAAAAGATTGAAAATGCCCCTAATTGAACACCACTGCTCTGCATTATAACCAGCTCTTCTTCCCAAAATGAAGATCACAACCGAACTCTCGGGTAAAGAACAGACAAAGATGACCTGATCAAACACATGGATAGGACAGTTGAGTTGGAGGTGATTGCGGCCGAACTTCAGGATGAAGTTGCCTACGTATCCCGAAGATGGGAATCAGGCCTTACGTAGTTCGGTTCAGGTTCACTCAAGTATTAACTCTCTCCTTTTGCGCTCTAACTTTTGCCAAAGTCGCCCTTTAGGGTTTTCAACCTTGCTAGCTCAGTTTTTCTTTATTTTTGATTTTTCATGCTTTAACTTTTGCCTAGGTCGCCCTTTAGGGTTTTCGGCCTAGCGAGCCTCTCAGAGATAATATTTCTTCAACTTGTCCATGTTGATCTGTTGTGAAAATTCCAGGCCATCTAAGTCCATGAGAATAACAGCTCCACCTAACCAGATAGCTTTGATAATGTAAGGACTAGTCCAATTGGGTTTGAACTTGCCCCTAGGGTCATGAATGGGAGCTCCGTTATCTTTCAACACCACATCCCTCTCTTTGAGATTCCTAGACTTAACTTTTTTGTTAAAAGCCCTGGCAATTCTGTGTTGGTAGCCCTAAATATGATAAAATTCCTTCAACCTTCTCTTATCAAACAACATCAACTCCTCAAATCTGTTTTATTGCCAGTCTGCCTCTACTATCTAACACTCAGCCATAACTCGCAGCGATGGGACTTCTATTTCGATTGGCAAAACAACTTCCATCCCATAGAAAAAGGAATAAGGAGTTGCCCCTGTAGACGTTCGGATTGAAGTTCTATAGCCCCAGAGTGCGAATGGCAATTTATCTGGCCAATCCCTGTATGTCTCAACCATCTTTTGCAAGATGTTCTTGACATTCTTGTTGGCGGCTTCAACAACACCATTAGTTTGAGGCCTGTATGTAGATGACTTATGAAAAGCCACATTGTATTTCTGAAACAAGTCTATCACCTCTTTCTTGAAGTGGGAGCCATTATCTAATATTATCTCGTTTGGGACTTCATATCGGCAAATGATATTGTTTCTGATGAACTTGGCCACATGCGATGCTTTCAACACTACATAGGATTGAGCTTCCACCCACTTTGTAAAGTAATCAATTGCCACCAAGATATATTCATGCCCATTCGATCCTTTTGGTGTGATTGCACCGATAACGTTGATTCCTTAGACTGAGAAAGGTCATGGCGAAGTCATGTTATACAGTTTTGACAGTGGGATATTCATGCGATTGGCATGAATTTGGCATTTGTGGCATCGCCGAACAAAACCAATGCAATCCTCCTCCATAGTGGACCAGTAGTAACCTTGCTTGAGAATCTTCCGGGCTAGCATCACTTCATTCATGTGCGCTCCGCACTCTCCTTTATGGATGGCCTCCATCAGGCACTTTGATTCCTCTTCTTTGACACAAAACTTGTGCATTCCCAGATGACCACTTTTATACAAATTCCCTCTACAGATGATAAATCGAATGGCCATTCGCCGTATTTCCCTTTTCTCCTTGGCATTTGCCTTTGGTGGATAACTCATTTTCTAAGAAGTTCCAAATATCATAGTACCAAGGGGTTTTGTCTTACGCTTCATCTATTGCGGCAATAGTTTCATAAGCCGGGGTGAATTTCTGCTTAATGATAATCAGACGCATCCGAACTCCAAGTGGGATGTCTACCATAGAAGATAGAGTTGCTAAAGCCTCAACGAACCTGTTGTTCTCTCTCAGTAGATACATGAGATTCAGCTTTTCAAACCTGGGAATCTGAACATCTAGGGTCTGGTGATAAAACTTCATATTTTCTTCTTTGACTTTCCAGTCTCCATTTGCTTGAGAAACAACTAAGTTCAAGTCCCTGATAACATCAAATCTTATTACTCATAGTTCCAAGGCGGCTTCTAAACCAGCGATACACGCTTCATAGTCTGCTTCATTATTGGACACCATGAACCGGAGTTCAAAGGCTAAAGGTATATGAGAGTCGTCCGGTGCTATCAGCAACACACCTATCCTATAACCGTACTGATTAGATGTTCCGTCAAAGTACATCATCCAAGTCTCCTCCTTAACTTGTAGAATGGCTTCATCTGGGAACAAGTATTCCACTGCCTCATCTCCTTCTACTGGGTGGTTTACAGGAAGTCTGCTACAGTTCTTCCCTTGATTGACTTGCGGGTAACATATTTGAGATCAAATTCAGAAAGAAAAAGCAACCAACGGGCTAGCATACCTGTAAGCGCTAGTTTTTCAAAGAGATATTTGATGGGATCTAATCTCGAAACCAGGATTACAGAGTGAACTAGCAAGTAGTGCCTCAACTTCCGAATAGCCCATACCAAGGCTAGGCAAGCTCTCTCCAATGGAGTATAGCGGGTCTCGTAATCCAACATTTTATTGCTCAAGTAGTAGATGGCTTTCTCTACCCTATCTTCATATTCCTAAGTAAGCATGCATCCCATAGTCGTGTCTGTTATTGACATATACAGAATCAAAGGCTTCCTCGGCTCCGGCGGCAACAACACAGGTGAATTCCGGAGGTACTGCTTAACCTGCTCAAAGGCAAATTGACATCGATCAACCCATCAAAATTTCTTCCCTTTCTTTAGGAGACCAAATAGTGGTTCACAAGTCAAGGTTAATTTGGAAATAAACCGTCTTATGAATTGTACTTTACCCAGAAAGCCTTACACCTCCTTTTCAGTCCTTGGTGGTGGCATTTCTAGGATGGCCTTGATTTTAGAAGGATCTACTTTGATGACCCTCTATGTGATCAAAAAGCCCAACATTTTCCCTGCAGTCACGCCGAAGGTGCATTTCTACGGATTCAAGCTCAATCTGTATTCTTTAATTCATTGAAAGAATTTCTTCAAGGCAGTGTAGTGGCCCTCACTTTTTTTGGACTTGACAATCATGTCATCCACGTACACGTCGACCTCTTTGTGGATCATATCATGCAGAATGGTGGTCGTAGCACTTTGATAGGTAGCCCCGACATTCTTCAACTCGAATGGCATAACCCAGTAGCAGTAGGTACCCTATGGCGCAGTGAATGCGGTTTTCTCTCTGTCCTTAGGTGCCATCAGAATCTGGTTGTACATGTAAAACCCGTCCATAAAGGATAGCAATGTATGGTCCACAGTGAAGTCCACTAACTCATCAATATTCGACAGAGGAAGTCATTCTTCGGACTGGCTCTGTTCAAGTCTCGGAAGTCCACAGACATCCAGATTCTACCATCTTTTTTTGGCACTAGGACGATGTTGGCCAACCAAGTCTGATATTCAAATACTAACAAGAAACCTGCCTCGATCTGCTTGGTGACCTCTTTCTTGATTTTCAACGCCCAATCTAGACAAATTCTACGCAACTTCTGCTTAACGAGTCGGACCTCGGGGTCAAGAGGGATCCAATGCTGTACAATCTCAGGATTGATTCCAGGCATGTCTTCGTAGGACCACATGAAAACATCTTGGAAATCTTTTAATAAAGCGACAAAGCAGAAGCGCTCATGCTCCTCCGAAGACAACGTCGACTCGATCTAGACCGGACGCAAATCCTTCTCAGTACCCACATTAATAGCAATGATTTCATTAGCACAGGGTTTAGCAAACCTCTCATCCTCTCAATTAATGAAGTTTTTCAGAACTAGGGGAATTCCTTCCTCTTCATTTTCATTAAAATTCTAAAAATTTTGGTCAATATAATAAATAAGCGGCACCGAGAAATACTTAGAATCGGCAGTGTTCTCATTCATAGGATCCAGATCTTCGGTTACAACCGATTCAAAAGCAAAAGAAAAAGAGGACTAGGACAAGACCTTGGCATCTGGGTTGCCACCACGGGGAACACCAGACTCAGACTCAGACTTAGAAGAATCGGAATCTGATTCCAACCCCACGGACTCAGTGGAATCAGATTCTAGCTCATCATTCGACACAGAACTAGACAAATAGCCTTCCCACAGCTTCCAGATAAGAGATGGTGCCTCTGAAGCATCCAAAATGCTTTGGATGGGTTCACACCCAGTTCTTCCCCGATCATGGAGATGGTAAGGTTATCTCGCAAGTTCTCTGAGTCAGTCGCAGGATCTGTAAGAAGACAAGCCATCGCTGTTCCTATTTCAAGCTCGCTGTTGTGTGAGTCACTTTTCATGCTCTGTTCAGCTTTAGTACTCGGTTCAGCCTTTCCTCCTCATTATTATTCTGCAGCTGCAAGTCAAAAAAGATCTCGAATCCAGGGGCAAGCTGCTTTGTGGAATTCATTTAGGGCTTGGGAAAGCCACAAAAGAGGAAATCTTCTCCCTTCCAAACAAAGTGGCCATTCAGTGTTCCCTGGATTTGCCTGTGGATGAGCTCATAGTGTTTTTTGGCTTGCTTGGCCCTAGCTCTGCCTCTGATTTCTTCTCATTTCTTGATCCAGTCCTCTTTGGTGGGTACATAGCCCAAACCAAAGGCATGTGGATTGTGCGGCACGTCTGTCAATGCTGTGACTCCTTTCTGGCCACTTCTTCCGAGTCCCATTCCTGGCACATGCTACTGTTTGTTCATGAAATAGATAAACTGGACGCTAACATAAATTCCCTCATCTGCAGCCAAAATGGTCTGTACTACCCGGGTTTCAGCTAGAGTGAACCCTGAGAGGAATACATCCTCCTCGCCATAAGTGATCTCCAACACTGGTTTAGTTACCTCTGGCGAGGGATAGATGGATGAATTTCCGAAAAAAATTGCCACTCCTTTCCCCGTGAGGGTATTTCTACATTTGGTGGAGGGTGTATAGAGACTGGACTCTACTTTTGTTGTAACCAAGCAAAGTCTTGGAAAGATGTAAGCCCTTAGGGCATTTATTTTGTTGTTCTCAATTAGAATTGCATGCTATAGTTTCAAGATAAACATTTATGAAAATGTAAGGCATGTGATATCTCTTGTAATATTAACTCTGATGAATGAAAATATAATATTTCTATTATGTCTATAGATCTCATGAACGACTGATTTATATACTATTTTGAGGGCGTTACATAATGCGGGAACCAAAATATTCATACATATACGTGAAATCATATAATGTCAAAACCATATGATTTTATTACATAATCTCTTAAATCCAATTTATTTAATTAACCACAACAAGTTGACTTAAATAAATAAACATGTTTTGATAGCAATAGGATATCATTTTCAATTCATTCAATTATCTCATTATCAATTGAATCAAATAATTAAACGATGAATCAAATCCATTTTATACAGTCTTATAAGATGAATGCATATGCCATGTCATGCTCAAAAATATTTTTCTTATCTTTTTAAAATCTTATGCACAATGCCAATTTGAAAACACATTAATCCAACAATTTCAATAAAATTCCAAGATGGTAAATACGACTCAGGTAATCCTTAGGCTAGTGTCTGCAAGTAAACTATACAAGTACTACCAATTTGTCATTTTTACCAGTATTAACTAGAAGGCTCGACACCTGTAATCTGTCATTTTTACCAGTATTAACTGGAATGCTTGACACCTATCCGCACTGTTTCTGGTCTTTCACCATGGACACTCAGGCCAACTTAACCAATATCAAACTACACCCCTTAGCCGGACTTACCAACGTATTTATCCAAAATAATTCAAAATGATCTTGTTTTACCAAAAACAATTCCTTTCTCAAAACAATAGTTTTCAATTGAATTCGAAATCCATAATAACAATGAAATCGAATGGCAATGCAATATGTAACAATGCTTTAGAATAGTTCCAATTTTAATTCCATCACACAATGCTCCATTGTGATCAAATTCCATATCTCTATTAATGTAATACCATGATACAATCCCAAGAGATAATATAATAATGTCAATGTTTATGTATTTACCACATGTAAATCAACAAACTTTCAACTTAGTCATTTCAAGACATATCTTTAACCTATTAGCATACGCCAAATATTAAAACTATTTATTAATTTCCCAATTATTTTGACTCACACAAAACCTTCAATCAATTTTTGTTTCACCTCTACCAAGATAACCAATATGATTTTCACCGAATCCCATACTTATTAAATATTACCATTTACATCCTACTATATCAAAAATTATAGTATAATCTCAATAACACACTTTTAACCATAACGGATATAACCTTTTAACCAAAACTAATTTAATCCACTAAATTAGTAAGTTTATTATATTCAAAATTTTCAAATTTATAATACCAAACCTAACTTCACATGCCTCATCCCTCAAACATAATCATATTTCAACATAACCATTTTTTTGTACGAAGCTACTTAAAGAGGTAATATTTTTTTCCAAATTCTCTACCAATAACAATTTTCACAATTTTTCTAAAATTAATTAATCACTTGATCTTTATATCAAAAATTATGAAATATGCTCAAGAGTAACATTTTCAAGGTAGTGAGTTCGAAAGTCCACATTTCACATTTTTTATTTTCACAAAAATAAACACAACTTACCATCAACATATCACCTTTCATAAAATATCATGAATATAAAAATTTTAGAGTTTTTAATCCTAAAACAACTCTATAATCCGAACTTAACAATTTACACAATATTCCTAAATATCAATTTATTTTTCTCAAAAATAAATTCCAAAATCAAAGAAAAAAAAATTCAACTTTCTCAAAATAAATCATCTAATCATAATATGATGTAAATACAATCATACAACCTCTAAATTTTATTTTCAGATTTTTTTTTTATACAAAATTAACAACAGAAAATGATTTTTCCAAAATCAATCTCAAAATGTCAACATTCTTAACATTTCAACATAATTTTTCTTCCAAAAATTACCAAAACAAAAATCTGAAAATTATATATATATATATATGCAATACCTCTTAAAATGACATATTTTCTGAAAATAACCCTAACATAGCTTTAATGTAAAAATATGAAGAAAGTCCCTACCTCAAATAATGAAGAAGAGCAGATCTAGAAGGCAAATATTGCCCGATCATGAATCCGAGACTACCATTGCGAAGATCACGACGAGCTCTCCGACTTTCATTTACAAAACCTTTACAAAATTTCACTCTAAATACTCTCATTTCATGCTCAAGATTGAGCATCAATGTAGAAATAAAGAGGGAGAGAGAGAGAGAGAGAGACGAGCTCTCTGCTAATTCAAACAAAACAAATGAAAAGAAAAGGTAGAGAAAAGAAAGATGGGACAATGGAGAGAGAGAGAGAGGTGGGGAACAACCCCAAGTGGGTTCGTTTCTCCAAAATTGGTTTTCCCAAAAGAAAAATATAATTTTTGTAATAATACCTCAAAATTTTATAATATAAATTATAAATTGATATAATTTTGGAGTGAGGGAAGGAGCTCAGAAGGTAAGCTTTACTATATTTTGAGTTATTATAAATTATTTTATGTAAATTATGTTTTGTAAATTATATTATTTTTCAATATATATTATTTGTTAAATGAATCTTATTTGTTTAAAAAGCGAAATTCATATATAAAACTGTTTATTAAATGTGTTTTGAACAATTATTTTATTAATAGCACTACGGAGATCCTATGACTTGGGGGATTTAAATAACCCGGCTCTCTGAAAGTCTCATGCATGGGAGACTTAAATAACCATTTTCCCTCTGATAGTCCAATGCCTTGGAGGACTTTAATATCCATTGGTTCTCTGATTTGTCACTTTATTGACCATCTAAAGGTCTCATACCTGGGGGATTTGGGGTGTGCTTGCAGTGCACCCAGTACAACAGACGCTATTGTGCGGCCCTATAAGTTTATTTCAGGATTCGTTTTGATAATCCGAACCATTCATATTTTAGAGTACATCGAGTAGAATGTGTACTTGTAAAAAAGTAAGTAAATCGGATATTGTTAACCCTTTCATCCACTCACATTTGTATCTTCAAAAATAAATGACATTGTGATTTAAAGTATTAAAATGAATACAAATGTGAGTAGATGAAAGGTAAACGATATCTGATTAACTTAATTTTTAACAGGTATGTTCTACTCGATGTAGTCTGAAATGTAAATAGTTTGAATTATCAAAAAAGATCCCGAAATAAGCCCATAAGACTGCACAACAGTGCCTGCTGTGCTGGGTGCACGCAGGCACCCCAACTCTATGCCTGGGGGACTCAAATAACTATTGGCCCTCTAAAGGTGTCACGATCTAATCTTGGTAAGGCAAACCTCGCCAAGAGGGCGCACTTCAAACACTATAGCACCTGTACACAATAATCACCTGTATAATCCTTATATTCACATCGCCAATAGTGCATAAGACCTTTCGATTGGCCAACATATATGAGATGATCCATTCAAAAACAAAATATCATCATTCTACTAAGATAGTTCCCATGCACCACTACCCAAAAAAAAAAAAAAACACACACTATTCATGAATCCATCATTACATCCAACTTCATAAAGCAAATATTTACAACTAACACCCTTCATAAAGACAAAGGATAAAACTACATCCTAGAGTGACCCTAAGCAAAACCTCAACTACAAGATGTTCACATTTGATCCTCTAGAAACTCTAATATTCTAAGTTGAGGCGAGCCATGCTAAAGTCTAGGAATTTGGAAAAAAAAAATTAATTTAAAAAGAATGAGCTAGAGCCCAATGAGTATACCAATCCCATGGAGTTATAAAATTTGTTCCTTCCAAATGGGTTCAAAATAAAGATAATAAACATAAGTGCTTGATTGGACTGAAATTTATACAAAATAAAAATTGCATAAACCATTATCAAGATTTTTCTAAAGAATTTCATAATGAAGGAAAAATAAATTTGAATAAGCAAAGTAAACCAAACAAATACAACTTTTCATTACATTTAGATCTCGTGTTCATCATACAAACCACTGCATAGCCTTAGGGTCGCGTTACCTCGCGACTTAGGTGGTGACGGTACCGTTACCCAAAACATATCCATAGGAACATAACTCAGATCATCATGGCACTTCAGTTTTCATTTCAATATTTCGGTCCCCAGGACCCCTTATATACAACTACCCTTATGGTCCTTAAAACATTTCGGTCCCCAGGACCCCAAAGCATTCTGGCCCTTGTCATAGGCTATATGCAGTTATATGATCAATAAAAGCAAATACTTTCACATAACATTTCATTGTCATTCAATCATCAACATCATAAAATTTGAAAGACTCAACTTAAATAAATTCTCATAAAAAAATTAGTGCTTCATTATACAAATGAAAACATTTATTTAAACTCAACCCTTTTGACCTCAATAAATTTATAAATTTTCTTTTTATACATATATCATGATAAAATGTGTCATTCACTTCCTTTAATTTAAATTATTTTCAAACTTTTTATTAAAGATAGAGATAAGGTAAATTTCCATGGTAAGTATACTCACCTCCAAAATAGCAAAAGCGTAGATTTGAAACTCTACAAGTTAATTCCCAAGAGGTGTAGAGACGCCTTCCTCCAATCCTAACAACTAGTAAATAATATCTAAAATTAGGGAAAAGCTTTCAATGAATATTACAGCATCTACAAAATTGATCCTAAACAAGACATGCTATGGAATGAAAGCTAAAACCAAGCTAAAGAACTCCTCCAACTTCAAGTCACCCAAACAAACAACTTATCCAATCTCCACAACACCCAACTTTTGCACATTTTTGAGTTATTAACTTTTTAAATAGTCGACCAATTTGTATGCTCAATACCACCATCAATTAAACCACAAAAGTCAAAAATCAACATTTTCATAAACGCAACCACTTAGGTAAAACCACTTCAATCATTTACAAAATTCCTCCAAAATCATTTATAGAACATAAAGATACCCAATCCACCATTTATCAAATCAATTTCAACATATAAATTTCCTAACATCAAAATCCCCAATTTTTACTTCACATTCAAACCCTAGATTAACTCAAAATCTCAATCTCCGAAACAACCATCAAATTGATCATTTTTCTATATGTAAAACATTCATAGAAACTAATTGAGAGTATAAAACTCAACAATCTAACCCCAAATCATGATAGGTCTAAAAAAAAAAAAAAAATCATCTCTAATTCAAAATATGTAAAACCTTAAGCTAACTTTTTAGGGAAAGATTCTTACCAATTAAAAGCCTCTAATCCATCAAGAAAATAAACCCCAAGCTTTGATTCTTCAAAAGATTAAGAAAAATCTAGAGTTGGTACTTCTATTGTGCTATTTTCGGATAGAGTGAAGGAGTGACCGACCGAACCCTTTTTCAAGCAAGATAAGATGGCCGGCAGTGGTGAAGATGGTGGGTTAAGGTGGTGGTGCAAGGGTGGAGCAAAGTTGGAGTGTTTGGCCACCAAGAAAGTAAAGGAAAATGAGAGAGAATGTGGAGAGAAGTTAAAGAGAGAAGAATGAAGACAATGACGAAAGAAAATCTGCATTTTTATTTTAGTTGAAATTTGGTGATTAATCACACCTACTATCAAGTTTGGAGTTGGTTTTTGATATCCTAAGTGGAGTTTAACTTAGGAGTGTGTTTGGTTCTAGATGAATGATGGGAATATTATAAAAGGTACCATGCTTGGGCGACTTAAATAACTATTGGTCATCTGATTAGTCACTATGTGACCCTCTGCTTGTCATGAATCCATTGACCCTCTATTCTGTTAAGTGACCCTCTATTTGCCATGGATCCATTAACTCTCTAAGTAATCCTCTATTTGTCATGGATCCATTGACCTTCTGTTGGGTTGTGTTGTGTATCGTAGTTATAATTACTTTGATTATATGATTTTTGCACTATATGTCTGTTATTTAAAGTGATTGATTTATTCATACCAAACTATTCTTTATTTAGCCTAAATAATTATTTATGGTGACTTTTTTACCCTTATACTCTCAGTATAATATTTCTCACTCTTCTATGTACTTATAGCTGTTAAACACTTTTAGGTGATGAGGCTTAAGGTAGGGGTTTTAATCCCTTGTTCATATGTTCGAAGTAGTAGGACTAGTGCGTGGGTAGGCACAAGGCGCTTTGTAAACATAGTCTAGTTCTAGCAACGCAAATAAATAAAAGCTCCAATGTATATTTTTAATTAAGTAAATATTTGGGTACCTTTTTATTTTACTCCGCTGCATTATTAATTTGTTATGACCTTAGTTATTACCTTGTCCCAAAGACTAGTCTCTAGGTACCGAGTTTGGGTCGTCACAAAAGTAGTATCATAGCAGTATTTTTATAAAAAAAAAAATATTATAGCATAAGACACGCACAATTAAAAGAAATAGGATAGGAGATGGTCGGCACTTAAATGTTACACTTTATTAATCCAATTATTTACGTTGTAATTTTGTGTATTTATACATATAAATTGTATTATATCATTTTATAATTTATGTTATAAAATCTCAGTGAGGCTCAACCATTTAAAAAATCCCAATGAGGTGCCTCGCTTAACAATCCATCATAATTTTAATGAGGCCTCAAAATGATAGAGACCTATTACAGAACAAGTGAGTTAAAATAGCACTTTCCTATCCTTAACCAAAGCTCAAATTTTCATAGTAGACCCACAATTTAGATCTGGGACATTACAACTAGCTGCCGCATCTAATACTTGAGATGATCCTCAATCTGTTAATTTTGCGAACTTCTAATAGAATTTATTTTTTGGTGCAAGGAAATGAATAAACAAACCTAATTATGAGGTCTCACAAAAGAGATTCCCATCGTATCAGACATGAAAAGGCGATTCAGCCCTCAAGAGGGCACTGTAATATGTATATCTGAATTTAAAGCACGCTCAAGTTCAACAAATGATACATATTAGTGTTTCTTGACTTTTTTAATTCGTTTTGACCAAATGAGTTCTAAGTAGAGCTATAGATGAATAAGTTCTCTTTCAATTGCAACTAAATTTGTCATTGCCAATCAGCTGAAGAAGTATCATCAAAACTAGAAATTCTTGGTAAGAAACAATAATGAGTATTGACCATAGAGTCAGAGAAAGGCCACAATTTTGTACCCATCAACACATAAGTACATTGCTTGTTGATATGGCAAAATTAATTAGCGAAGGTACTTGTGGGTGTTGATTTCTGACCACACGGCCAAACAGGAACTCAGCTGGAGAACACTGGCAGAATAGATTGCGCCCGCACAACCTGTCACAGAAAAGATATGACTTCGGCGGTGGTTCGTCCACCCGGGGGCACTCCAACGATCAAGTCAGTACTCAATTATCTGTCAAAGATAGCAAACAATGCTTAACTCACTAGTTAGGATACAAAAAGTGTACCTTAGACCCACGAGGGTGCCTTACTTTTATAGCATGCACTAACCTAATCTCTGTAGAAGCCTAGCTTCTTTTGGACTCTGGCTCAATGCTCATCCTAGACTCCCCAATAGATAAAGATAAACTCCCTAAGAGCTTTATCCTCATCCAGGCTGAGGTCCTCCCCCATTGTAGGACTCTTATAGCTTATCTGTTCATCTCGGATTCCGGTATTTCTGCAGATAGCCTCGGCCTAGCCGAGATCATCTTGGCGCCATAACCAGGATACGTGGCACCTCAGCTGGCACTTTGGTGCCATCTTGGCCACATGTTGTCATCCACAAAAATATGCCCCTACAACTGCCCCTAGGTTCTATTACCTCGGCATCCTGAGGTGATGGAACCTACATCATTCGTCCATATAGCATGTTGGCTAAAACTTGCCATATCCTTCATTACCGAGGTCATCACTCATCGCCTCCATATGACTGAGACTGCAGTCTGCTTTACCAATGCCCAAAAACCAAGAACCAAGTTTTTTAAGTTCTTTAACTGAGATCGTCACCTTAGTCGAGGTCTTTGCTTCATTAAATCAAGAACTCCAAGAGTTCTATCTGCGCATGAGCTGTCACACACGGTTTCTCAACCGTTTTCGCCACGCGTCTTTTCCTCATTGATTCATACTTGACACGCGCCACCAGGTCGCGTCGCTTTTGTGCTCACCGCTTGGCAAGCACATCGTCCAAGGTACATTCATTGTGATTTTGTCACCTTTTTGTGTTTTAACAAAAACACTCTCTCTTTCCATCTCTTCACTTTTGCATCCTCATTTTCCCTTTGAGTTCAAGCTTTCTCTCTCTCTAAACAAGAAACCACCATTGTTGCTTTCTCAAAGCCTTTTGTAACAACTTTCGTTCTTCCCCTCTGACGAGGCATTCATCATTCTGCTCCACGCACCATCATCATCTGATTCCGTCGTACCTCATACCGGTGTCATTTTCTTTGGTAAGTCACTATTTCCCCCTTTTCAGTCTTCAATTTATTTCAAAAATTTTATTACATTTAATTAATGCCATTGTGAACTTGTTCGTGTTCTTTGAATATTTGCTTACGTTTTGAATTTCGTCATTCATGTATCGAGCACGTTTGTTTTGCAATTCTGCTTTTGTTCAATCTTTTCCTGGGTATATGCACACACATACATGCTTGTTAATTTACCACTGTCCTTGGCTTTATATATCTGCACATACTTTGTAAAATGTTCTTGAATTTCTATTCATTTTTTTTTTAGTCTGAATCACGCTTTTATTTCTGTTTTCTTGTTGCATCTGCCAGATTCTTGCCTCCAATTCCCTGTTTCCACATAAATTTAGGCTTGGGTTTTGATAGAAATTACTATCCCTAGGAAAATTGGAACAAATTCCCCTAGATCTTAAAAAACCCTTACCCCAGTTTTTGTTTAGAGCTTTAGCTGAGGTTAGTAAAACCCATACCAACTATTTTCCCTTAGAATCTTGTACTTTCGTCCTTTAGCCGACGTCATAGGTATATTTAGGTGAAAGGTGGATACCCCAAAGAAGCTTGAATACTTTAGGAAAGAGTTTTCCATCCCTGCCGACGTCCGTCTTAGGTTGGCTGGGGAGGAGGGCTCCATCATGCCCAACGGCAACTCCATGCCCTTCCCAATAGTCGCTTTTATAGAGTGCACACTTAGGTTCCTTCTCGACATCCTTTTTTGCCAAGTCCTTCATTATTACAAACTTTACCCAATGCAACTAGCCATTAACTCTTACAGAGTCATTAATGGCATAATTGCTGTAACTAGCCGAGAAAACACTAGGTTAACCCTAGCCGATATCCAATACTGTTATATTATGTGTGGCCTGAAATCAAAAAAAGGCTATATCTATTACCTCAAGCCGAGATCCACCGAATACAAACTCATAGCCAACCTCCCAGACTCCAACAAAGGTGCTGGAGATGATTATTTCATTGTCTCGGGCAACTGGGAGTTCCCCCCTAATGATGACCTCTACCTTTACCCCTTGAGCCGATCAGTCTTTAAAGAGGGTATGGTAAGAACCAAGTGTCACTTTACCTGTTTTCAAGTTTTTATTACTTTGTTCCTTTTATATGTTCTAATGTCTGTTTTTTACTTGCAGTTCTTCCCCAGCCACCTAAAGACTTTTGCAAGGCCTTCTTCCCCAGTAAAGACTCAAGAGGCTGCTGGACTTGCCAGTTGACCAGCGCAAGGCCCTTTTGCTGCTAAATTGCATCCTAACCTACAAATCCACTTTGCCCGACGTCCCCAAGAAGAGCAAGTCCCCTCCTTCTGCTATAACTCCCCCTGCCACTTCATTACCGCGGCCAGACCAAGCCTCAACCTCTAACCTAGCAGAGCAGCTATCAACATCGCCTCCCCAACTGATTCCTCCAGTGCAGCGCCGACGCTGTTGCCGAGTTCCAGCCAACACTCCTGTTGGTAGAACTCGTAGCTAAAAATTTCAAAGTGCTGAGGCGTCGGCTTCTGGTCCAGCCAACCCACCCATCCACTACACTTTCGGCAATTCATTTTGGCACCAAAGTCATAATCGCCACCATCGTCAACGAGATAGGGCGCAAACCTACAGTTGTTGAAGACCTACTTGCTAACAGCCCTGGTGTCATCATAATCCAATCCTCATCTTCTCCTTCTCAACTACCCCCAAAGCCAAAACGAATTAAAAAGGCCAAGGCAAAGGCCACAGTGACTCAGATCGATTCTGAGGACACTGTGCCCATCTCAAAACTAGCCGAGGTCGAGAAGAGCGCCCCCTCCGCCGAAAAGCGTCCCGCTGAGGACCCAGCATCCGAGGACCCACCTTTCAAAAAGTCGAGGTCCGATCACCAAGAGGGCAGCAGCTACCCCCGAGGCATGGTCTGGGCGCCCGAGATCATGCTTGACGACAGACCCCTTACCGCCGGTGACAGTGCTTCGAACCTTGAGGTCGGCGCGGCCCTGTCCACGGTAGTTCTTTTGCCCGAAGACATGAATCGTATGGCCAAGTTACACGAGTATGAAGATTTCGCTTTCATGATGCAACACTCGGTCTTGGTAAACCTTTTTCCTACTCTTTTGGTAGTCTTTCCATACTTAGTGAGTTTCCACTAATCTGTGTTACTTCCTACAGGCCATCCAACATGCTCACTCCTATGCCACGAAAACTGAGATGATAAGGAAGGATTTGGCGAAAAAGACCAAAGAAGTAGCCAAACTCCTATCCTCGCTCAACAAAACCGAGGCTAGTAATCGCACTCGTGGACCAGGCTAAGGACGCCAAAACTGCTCAAAGTCTGGTTAAGGAAAAGGCCAAGACGACAACAAATGAAGTCGAGGCAGCAAGAGCCAACCTCGAGGCTGCCAATGCCAAAGTGGCTGACTTGGAGGCCAAGCTTCAGGAGGCTTTTGCCAATAAAGAGTTTGAGGTGAAGGCGGCCGACGAAAAAGCCTTTGAAGAGGAACAGGCCGCCATTCGTGACCAATACAAGCAACAAGTGAACTTGGCTTGTAACTGAGGTTACTACCTCGGTTGGACGGCGGCCCTCAACAAATTGGCTATTTTTATGGACTTCGACCTTCGAGACAACAACTAGCTTGAGGTGCCCTTCCCATAAGAGCCCGAGGAGGACGTCGAGGATGATGAAGTCAACGAAGTGGAGGAGTAGCCTGCCACTGATACCAAGTCTTCCACCCTCAATGAGCAAATTGATCTAACTCAAGATGAGGAGGATGACTTGGCTTCCAAGGGCGTCTCCCCCAAACCAACCATATTTGAAGCCGAGGTCCAGTGCACTGAAAAGAGTCTGGATAAGACTTTACATGAAATAGAAGCCGACAAGACTGTAACACTACCATCCGATCAAGCCAATCCTAGTACTTAGGTTATTTCATTTTTTCCTTTCCTTTGTTTGTACTTTGTTTTGTCTGAATAATGCTTTAGTTTTCATATTTGGCCGACGTGGCGCTTTTGTAATCTGAACAAGTAACCGTTTGTGAATACAAGTTGTCTCCTTTCTTTTAAGTGTTTGAATGTCTGCTTTCCATACTTAGAATAATTTAGCATATCTTCAAAGTATAATTTTATCTGTATGACTCTTCGAAGTACAATACCTCATACATAACCTCTTAATTGTTTATCTCGGTCTTGACTTAACACTTGAAAACATTTACCTCAGACATATCCTCTTAATTGTTTATTGAGAGGGGAGATTTGCACCTGACTGTACGGCCGAGCTGAGATAACGTCAGACGTTACGGACCGCGTAGCGCTGAGGTAATCTCTGTTGACATGGCCAGCGGCATGCCTTGCGTGGTCGGAAATATTGACCGGTCAGGCATCAACTAGCATAGCTGAGCTGCGTCTTGAACGTGTTGGACAGAGCTTGGATTAACGGATGTTGACCGGGCTAAAAGGCAGCCCGAGCTAGTCCATGGGCGCAATCAAGGCCGGTGTACCTTGGACCGGTCAGTCAATATAAAGTGGCTTCGTGTGACCAAGATTGAAGGTGCCAGTTGGAGGCCGGCATGCCTCGCAACCGGATGGTCATGATGAACCGACCAACGATAGGTCGACCGAGGTGGGCAGGCTTTCGCCTGATTCCGAGTTATAGGTCAGCGACGCACAACTCGGTTATGAGCATGTAATAGCGACTCTGCACAAGTGACAGGCCGGTCATGGTACTCCGGTTAAGTGTGCCACCTGGGCCAATGGCGTGAAGGAGAGGACATCCGCTCCGTGCACGCCTCAATACCGTTGGGCAGTTCTGTGTGTGCTGGAGGGAGGACTAAGCCTTTACACGCGTAAGGTGGTAAGAGGCGAGCACTGCCACCTGTCCAGGGAAGGACAGCAGAGGTAGTGCGCGCACAATCTTGAGGCTGCATGGCCAGCCTAGAAAGATGGAGGAAGAGGGACGTTGGAGGTAAGCGAATTCATCCTATCAAAAAACTCTCTCTCTGATAACCTTCTTCTTGAGCTAGTGGTCTGACTTGATCGTCGGAGGGTCTTTCCGGCACACCACCGCCGGGCAGCTCACCGTTTTTGTGTTGCAGAGATAGACGCCGTAACAAGAAGCTTGAAGATCAAGGAGTACGGAGAACAGAGGATATTTCGCCCCCGTACATTTATCTTGGTCTTGATTTTAACACTTGAAAACATTATAAAAATATTTCACAAGTGTTGTTTTAAACTTGCTACTTATTATCTTCTTTACTGCCCAAGTTTGGTAACCTTGTCATCTAGGCAAGAACGTACGTACTTCTTGCAATATTACCTCAGCTTAACTTCAACTTGTAAATTTTTCTAAAAATTTCAACAAGTGTTAAGCCAACTATAGCTTGTAAATTTTTCTATAAAATTTCAACAAGTCACTAAGCACTTTAAGTCCCTAAGCACTTTCAACTTTTACTCATCATTCTCTAGCTCTTTGCCCCCTAATGTGAACTTAAGTTTCACTTAGATTCTCATTAAGCATGTGGCTATGATCTTGTTGCTGAAGTTAGATTCAAACAGAGACTAGCTGAGGTTCTCGACCTTGGTTCCTCTATTAATCTTACTCAAATGCACATAGTTCCAATTTAAGTTTGATTCTACCAATATGGCAGACCTAGGTTAATCCGACTTAGTTCAATTCCATTATATGCAAGTATAATTTCAACTCTGCCATATAATGAGTCTAGGTTATTCGTCATGTTTCACTCAGAAACATTGCCAACTTAGTTCAACTATATTATATGCAAGTATAATTCAACTCTGCCATATAATAAGTCTAAGTTATTCGTTATGTTTCACTTAGAAACATCGCCAACTTAATTCATCTCTATTATTTGCAATTATAATTCAACTCTGTCATATAATAAGTCTAAGTTATTCATCATGTTTCACTTAGAAACATCACCAACTTAGTTCAACTCTATTATATGCAAGTATAATTCAACTCTGTCATATAATAAGTCTAAGTTATTCGCCATGTTTCACTTAGAAACATCACCAAAGGACTGGTCAGTCGCATTACACAAGTTTGAAATTAAAAATCGAGCTAAAATTTTATTATTACTTCGGCTAATAACAAAAAGCTTTAAAAAACAAAAAATTTAATGATAGAAAAGCTTCAGGTTGCAAGTATTCTAGGGTCTTGGCAACTCTTTGCCTTCACTGTCTTCAAACCAATATGCCCCATTGCCGGCGACCGAGATGATTCTATAAGATCCCTCCCAATTTGGGCCATGCTTGCCCTCTCTGTGATCCTTCTTGTTACCGACGACCTTTCTCAGGATAAGGTCCCCAACTTGAAACTCTCTTAGGTTGACCTTCTTATTGTAAGCCCTAGTAAGCTGCTGCTGGTATGCCTCCAGCCAAATTGCTGCTCTCTCTCTTCTTTCTTCCAGTAGATCCAGATCTCGGGCCAGGAATGCCTCGTAGTCCCATTCTCTACTCCCTGGGTTCTGATCCCAAGGATGCCGACTTCTAGTGGGATAACTGCTTCAGTGCCATAGGCCATGGCAAATGGAGATTCCATAGTTGATCTTCTCGGCGTAGTCTGATATGCCTGGAGTACATTGGGTAACTCTTCCACCCACTTTCCCTTTGCTACTTCCAGCCTGTTCTTAATCCCATCCAAGATAGTTTTGTCAGATACTTCTACTTGACCATTGCTTTGAGGGAAGCTTGGAGTAGAGTAGTAGTTCTTAATCTTATACTTTGCATAGAAGCTCTTGATTAGCTTACTATCAAACTGTGTGCCATTGTCTGCTATTATTGCCTTTGGGATCCCAAACCTGGTGATGATGTTCTTCCATATGAAATTCTTTACATTAATGTCCTGGATCTTTGAGAGGGGTTCTGCTTCTACCCAATTTGTGAAATAGTCGGTTGCCATCAGCAGGAACTTCCTTTTTCCAGTTGCTTGAGGCAGTTGTCCAACAAGATCCATGCCCCAGTGGGCAAATGGCCAAAGGCTGGATACTGGGTTTAAATTTGTTGATGGTTGATGCATCAAAAGTGCAAACCTCTGACACTTCTCACACTTTCTGACATAAGCTTCAGTATCTTTCTGCATATAGGGCCACCAATACCCCTGAGTAATGGCCCTATGAGCAAGTGACCTCCCCCCTACGTGGCTTCCATATAGTCCATGTATTTAATACAAGAAGTCTTCAACTTATGAAAGATGCACACATCTCAAAAGTAGACCAAAAAAAGACCTTCTGTAGAGATGTCCTTCTGTTGTCAAACTGAACCTTGCCGACTTCAGTTTGGTATTGTGTGCTTTTTTGTGATCATCTGGAAACTTCCCATCTCTAAGGAACACCACTATTGCATCTATCAAACTTGGTCCCATCTCCACACACATTGCTTCATACTTTGTGTTCAATGGTTCTACACTTGGGCCTAACAAATAGTCAACCATTATTGTCCTTGCCTTTCCTGATTTCATTGCACTGGCTAGGTTAGCCAAGGCATCGGCATGGCTATTTTCATCTCGGCTAACTTGCTGTAGTCGGCAATTTTGAAATAAGGCTACCAGTTTGACAACCTCTTTTACATAGGCCATCATTCTTTCATCTCGGGCTGCGTATTCGCCTGTTGCCTGGTTGACAATAAGTTGGGAGTCACAGAAGACCACCACTTCATCGGCTTCCATTGCTGTTGCCAGCTTCAATCCTGCGATCAATGCTTCATATTCTATTTCCTTGTTTGAGGCTTTAAACCCTAAACGAATAAATTATTCCAGCATCTGACCATCTGGCGATACTAGCAGTACTCCTGCCCCCCCTCCCTTACGATTTGAACTCCTGTCAACAAACAGGCGGAAGGAGTCGCCGATGTAAATATCGCAGGGCCTGAATTTCTCTTCTTTCTTTTGTCCAGCTATCCCCAGCTGGGTTTCTTCCTGTTCACCTGGACATCCTGAACCGCGACTCAACGGAGCCCGATGTGGGATGGCGCCAGGTGTGAACTCGGCCATGAAGTCGGACAGAACCTGGCCTTTGATTGCTATTCTAGGTCTGAATTCTAGGTAGTATTGGCCCAACACCACTGCCCATATGGCTATCCTGCCGGTCAGATCTCCTTGCTGCAATAGGGACTTCAAAGGATGCTCAGTTAATGCCACAATCCTGTGGGCTTGAAAGTAATGATTCAGCTTCTTAGAAGCCATTACTAAGGCTAGTGTCAGTTTCTTCAAGGGTAAGTATCTAGTCTCTGCATCTGCTAGGGTTTTACTCACATAGTATAGTACCTTTTGTTCTCCCTTCTCTTCTCTGATTACCACTACACTCACTGCATGCTCTAAAACCACCAAGTATGAGAACAGCTCCCCTCCAGGTACTGGATTTGAGAGCACTAGAGCTGTGGTCAAGTATTTCTTCAAGTCGGCCAAGGCGACTTCGCGCTCTTTCTATCCACAAGAAATCTGTGGCCTTCTTTACTAAACTAAAAAAGGTTTACATTTGTTAGAACTTCTGCTTATGAACCTATTCAGGGTTATGGCCCTTCCAGTTAACATCTGCACTTGTTTTGCTGATATTGGGCTCTTCAAGTCCATGATGGCCTTAATCTAATCTGAGCTTGCCTTAGTGCCGCTTCTGGTAATCAAGTATCCCAGGAACTTTCCAGACCCAACTCCAAATGCGCACTTCGACACATTGAGTCAGAGCCGAAATGTCCTCAGGATATCAAAAACTGCTCACAGGTCGGCCAAACGATCCTCAGGCTCTTTGGTCTTCACGACCACGTCATCAATGTATACCTCCACTGTTTTTCTAATTAGATATCTGAACATCTTGGTTACCAGCCTCTGGTAGGTTGCTCCTGCATTTTTCAACCCGAAAGGCATCACTCTATAGCAATACAACTCTTTTAGGGTGATAAATGCAGTCTTCTCCTCATCGGGAGGGTACATCGCTATCTGATGGTATTCCATGTATGCGTCCAGAAAGCTCATTCTTCTATGCCCTGAAATGGAATCCACCAATTGATCAATCTCGGGAAGTGGAAAATTGTCTTTAGGACAAGCCTTATTTAGGCTAGTGAAGTCCACACAGACCCTCCATCCATTCTTCTTCTTCACCACCACAGTGTTGGATAGCCAAGTTGGGTAGTTTACCTCTCGAATGGCTCTGGCCTCCAACAGTTTGTCCACCTCCTCTTCTACTGCCTCCGCATGCATTAAGGTCGGCCTTCTAGCCCGTTGAATGACAGGTTTAGCCGACCTGTCTACATTCAATCTATGACAAGTGACCTCGGGGTCAATGCCAGGCATCTCGTATGGCGTCCAAGAAAACACCTCGATGTTTGCTAGTAAAAATGCCTCTAACTCCTTTTTCTCTTCCTTGGTCAAGCTTGAGCTGAGAAGGAAGAAACGCTCTTTATCTCCTTGCTTGACTGTGATCTTCTTCAAGGTTTCCTCACTCTTCTCAGCTGGTTCTTTGCCAACATCCTCTAGGACCTCCATGTCCTCGTCCTCAATCTCTACTGCCTCCACTTCTCATATGTTGCAGGCGGATTTCATTACTCCCATAAAGCAATTCTTTGCCTGCACCTGATCCCCTCTGACCTCCTCATTTCCATGCTCTGTTGGGAACTATAACAGCAGGTGCAGTGTTGAGGGAACAGCCCCCATTGAATGTAGCCATGGCCTTCCCAGTATAACATTGTAAGGGGAGAGGTGTCAATTGTTGTGAACTCTGTGTTTACCTTCTTGGTGCCAGCCTGCACCTCCAAACTTAGTGCTCCTAGGGGCCACGCCGACATTCCGTTGAACCTAACCATTGGACCATTGGACTGCTCCAGATCATCTTGGTGAAGGCCAAGCTCCTTGTAACATCTGACATACATGATGTCAAAAGAGCTGCCCTGATAAATTAGAATGCGCTTTACCTGGCACTCTCCAACCTTAAGGGATATTACTAGGGCATCGTTATATGGATTGCGCACCATGTCTACGTCGTCTTCAGTAAGGGATACCATTGGTCCCTAGTACTCGTCTGCCCTAGGTCTTTTCTGCCAAACCTGATACACATGGTGTAAGTGTTTTACCTTTTGAGTTTCCCCACGTATCTCATTCTCATTAACCTTCGAGTGAATCACATTGATCACTCAAGGTCTGCCTACTTGTGGTTGTGGTGCTGGTGGAGGTGGTGCTATTGGTGCTTAAGGCAGCCTCGCTTGTTCTTCCCTTATTCTGGCCTCATCTACAAGGTCCTTTAAGTGACCTTGTCTTTCCAGATCTTCTAGATGTGCCTTTAGGGCTCTGCACCCTTGAGTCAGATGCCCATCCTCATTATGGTAGGCACAGCGCTTCCCCAGACTTCTTCCCATAAATTCGCCAGGAATCTTCTTCGGTGCTCTATAATAGGGCTTATTCCGGATTCTTTCTAGGACTTTGTAAATCGGAATTCGGAATACAGTAGTGACTGCCTGTGCAGCCTTCAGTCTTGTCTCTTGCTTGTTGTATCCAATATTACCTCGGCCTCGCTTCGGCGAGCCGTTTCTCTTCTCTTGTTTCGATGCCTTTGTCCCTGGCGTGTCTTCCTCGACTCTCGCATACTTCTCAATCCTGGCCATGAGTTTCTCCATACTTTTTGGCAGTGTCTTTGCCAGTGATTTTCAAAGCAGACAGTCATCGTTCAGGCCGTTCTTATCACTACTACAAATATAGATAAAGATCACACTTTTTTGGTGTGATGTATGTTTTTTAATCACACCTTTTAAGTTTTATTAAAGTGTGGTCTTTAGGAGTGTGATTAAAAATGGTCATTTTTAATCACACTTTTTAAGTGTCATTAAAAAATGCTTTCATCACATCTTTTAAGTGTGATTAATAATATTTAGATCACACCTTTTAAGTGTGATTAAAAACATTTAGATCACACCTTTTAAGTGTGGTTAAAAACATTTAGATCACACATTTTAAGTGTGATTAAAAATATTTAGATCTCACCTTTTAAGTGTGGTTAAAAACATTTAGATCACTCCTTTTAAGTGTGATTAAAAACTTTAATTCACACCTTTTAAGTGTGGTTAAAAACATTTAGATCACACCTTTTGAGTGTGATTAAAAATATTTAGATCACACCTTTTAAGTGTGGTTAAAAACATTTAGATCACACCTTTTAAGTGTGATTAAAAACTTTAGTTCACACCTTTTAAGTGTGATTAAAAACTTTAGATCACACCTTTTAAGTGTGATTAAAAATATTTAGATGACACCTTTTAAGTGTGATTAATAACTGATAAAACTTGTGATAAAAAAAATTTGACATATTTAAAGAATAATCAATATTATTTTTGCACGCGCATTTGAATAATGTAATACACACTATATACTATATTTTGAATCACAACCATATATTGAATGAAATAATATCATATATTTCATAAATGAAAGTTAAATGTTTAAAAGTATATACAAAGAAATTAATAAAAAAAAAATTAACTGTGATTACATACATTAAAAAATAAAAAATAAAAAACTTGAAAAAAGTAAGTTCTTGAATTCTTTGACCATATTTTGTATCTCTCCAAGAAATTTCTGACCTGAAAAATAAAAAACAAATTAATTTAAAAACCGCCAGAAGCATATGAATAAACTTACTTATTAATTTATAAACTTACATTTAGATCACACCAAAAATAATGTAATTTATCTAGTTGTTAAACTGCCCCAATCCTTTCCCCACAGCCACCAAAAATGACATAATTATTTTGATTCTCCACACAAATAGTATAAAGCTACAAAAGATATTCATACCCTTGTAGAAGCCAAAATAAATCATCAAGGCATGAATGATTTCAAACTTTCTTAAGCTAGAATAATTTAATAATAAAACAAAAAAGTGATCTAAAACTCAAGCTATGCACTTGTAGAAAATGACAATATTATTTGAGAAACAAGACATTTAATAAAAGATTAGATCCTAAGCACGACACAACAAAGAGAGTAGGGATAATATGTATACATCCACTCACTTACAGATCAATGTATTGTGCTAGTCTAAAACAATACAGTCTACACCATTCAAGTTTTTTCGGTGTCACTTATAGATCCACTCACTTCTCTCAAATTATTTCCTAGCAAAATGCACATTAAACTCCCCTTGCTATTTTTTTGCTTCTTCAGAATCTTTGCTAATTGAATCTAGGTGTGAAATGATATACATAAAACTATGACAAACTCTAGTTCTATCAAACCTTATGAACAAAGTTTCCTTATATATGCCTAAAACACAAAATTATGAAACACCAAACATAAGCAAAATTAAAGCAATTGTAGCAATTATAGTCCATTTCATTCCATATTACACCAAACATAAGCAAAATTATGAAAATCAGATTCCAAAGTAGCAAAACCAAACAATACCAAACAATGTCATTGAAATCTCAAGTTCATTTTATTTGATACAAGACACCAAAAACACTAGTCGAAATTCTAAAATGAAGATCTCTCTTTTATGACCAAACTTGTGGAACAAAAGTGAAAAATAAACAAATAACATAACAGAGCAAAATTAAAGCAATTATAGCAATTATAGTCCATTTCTAAACCTTTTTTTCTCCTATTTTGGACCTTTTTAATAAAATATTGAATTCCTTTAAACAGATTCAGATTAATAAAATATAAAATACAGTCACAGATTCAATTAAACAGATTGAATGTAAACAGATTCAGTTTCAATGTAAACAGACACAGATTCAGTTTGAATGTAAACAGACACAGACTAACAGACACAAATTCATGAATTTAACTGGGCAGTGAGTGTTCAGCTGAAGCACAATCATAAAAGAAAATTTATTTACTTACCAAGTTGCCCAACTCTGAGACTAGTTTCTTTACTATAGGCTTGAATTGCTAAATGACTAATCTCTGGTCACAAAACCTTGTGTAGAAGAATGAAGATGAGTACAAAATCAGCATTTCCGTGTAATATTTTTTCAAAATTCAAACTATAGGAAATTCAAAACAAAAAAATAGAGAAATAAAAAAATATAGCAAATTCAAGCAGAGGAAGATTGAAAATTGAGGAAGGTAGCTGGAGTTTGATATAAGCCTCTAATCTGGGCTGGTAATACTTATTTGAACATTGCGTGACTTTTTCATGACCAATATGGCATGGAGGGCAACAAATCCACTAAGATTTGGCTTGTTCATTGTCTTTCCAAATATATAGTGAACTTATTTTTTTTGGGAGCCATCAGTGATCAAGTCTTCTAAAAGTCAGTGGTCAAGTTTCCCTAAATGTTTTAAATATGAAAGCACTCAACAAAATAGTTTTCTAACTATAGTTAATCATGTTGCAGGTTTTTGTTCAAGTTATGGAGTGCTTACTCAATCGTTTTAGTCAGTCAGCAATTATCAATTCTGTTCTGGATACTACTTTTCTCTGTTATTTTCATCACTATTGGCGAGAACTTTCTTAAACATTTAATAGCAGACAGATTCATACAGATTATTCCACCTATTATTAAATTCATACCAAAATTATTCCACCTATTTTTTCTGAATTCCACCTAGTTGGTCAATCTAAATTCCAAACAAAACAATTAATAACAGACACAATTAGATGCCAAAACAGATTCAATAACAGACACAATATGAATTCCACACTCGATGATACTTTGTATCATTAACAAAGGAGTGTTATTTATGTGTGTCAAGCTAGAAAATGTTGCTAAGCCGTTTATGAAGTTTGATGAACAATTTTCATTTACAAAGAAGTGTTATTTATGTGTGTCAAGCTAGAAAAGACCAATGAATGCATGGTAAAAAATGTGAGCAGGTTAAATCTAGTCAGTAATGAAACTTGTTTTAGATTGAATAAATTAATCCTTGCAATATTTTCTCTATTTGGTTATATTTTGCTCAAAAACTATTCTCCAAAATGGTAGAAGGCACCCGTCAGGGACAACAGCCCAATCAAATTAACTTCTACATAGAAAATCTCCGAGGTGTCATGCAGCATTTAAAACCCTTAGCTAATAGGTCATCATATAAGTGTTTCACAATGATAAAAATAAGATAGAAAATATATATCACTCACCTGATTGGAGTTTCTGGACTATAGAGTGGATTCTTGACAATCTATTCAACTTACAAATTGTAAATATACTTCAGGGAATGCCTTAGATCACCAGTCCTGGGATGAGTGACGAGAATGATCTGTAAACAAATTTATATGTAGTTGTACAATGAGAACTGTGTGGTTACACAGATACCAAAAATTAGTAATGAGAGCCTGAAGTGAAGTGAATTCTTTCTTTCAGAGTAGTGCTCTTACAGGTAGTCTCATGTAAATAAAAAACTTCTCAATTTTAAGTATAATGCAGTGTAAAAATTCAAAACAAAACCTTTCTCACAAAAGGGACTAACTTGTCACGTCAAACAAGACATCTTAATGACCTTAATCCTATCATTCCAGTCTAAAGTATGCACAGCATCACGTTGCCATTACATTGAATACATCAATTAATGTCACTGGGAACACAAGTTTTCTTATCAAAGACTTTCATATGACCTCATCACGTGATAGTCACATCCATATTTGGGAGCTCAACATACCAGATGGACTCTCCATAAAATTGAGTTTGTACGTATTGGTACAAAAGCTGTGAAATGAACATCCTTGTCCTGGTAACTGAGGCACCCCAAGATTTCCCTTCTCCGCACTGTCCAAAAGAGTCCCATGTAAATCATACAATCATTGAACACCAACCACAACCAAAATAATTAAAAACAATGTCTGGCACAACATTTGGACCTCAATGAAAAAATTACCTCCAAATCCAAACAAGTGATGAATCATGAATCTATTACAGTGTGAGCCTCCAATACCAAACAAAATATGTCTAACAAACATATGCCAATTTCAACAAAAATTTAATCAATCTCCAAGCTAAGAATAAATATGGAGTTAATAAGGCCAATAGATGATACAGGAAGAGTTTTCTGTTACAGGAATCAACATATCACATATGGCATTAGAACCAGTTATAGTGTTTCTAATACCATCTTATGGATCCCAAAACAAACAGTATATGCATGTCAAATTATTAGTTTTCTTTGCACAACCGAAACATTTTCTGTTTTATATAATCAAATAAATTTTTTTAATTTCTATGGGAAATCAAAATACTCACGCAAACATATTATGTTTGAAATTCAAAACTTGAAGAAGCAAAACAAACCTTGTTGGATCCATTTTTGCAGTCAAGGATTTAAGGGAAAAAAGTAGACCGAACATGAGCTTGTGGTCCTGCTGGGCATTAAGGGTGTGCAGTGGACGATTCCATTCTTCTTTCCACTTAATCAACAACAAATCTAAGAAATCAACAACAATTTTGACCTAGGAAATCATATATATATAATAGGAACAAATGAGAATGATGATGAAAAAAAATCCACAACAAACCCTAAATCTTCAAACCCATAAAACTTAATTAATCAAACCCATTTAACAAATCAACAACAAATCAAACCATGGCAAGAAATCATATATATATATATATCAGTAACAAATCAAAATGAAGACGAAAGGGACCTCGTCGGTCGCCGCCTTCCCTTGCCTCGATGTCGCCTCCCCTCGCCTAGCTGCCGGAGTCGTCTGCTGGAGTCGTCTACCGAAGTCACATCGCCTTCATCTCCATGTCATTTCGTCTCTTCATCTCTCTCAAAGACGGGTTGGGTTAGGGTTATGCAACAAATGAGAGAGAGAAAAAGAGGCTGAAATTCAAAGGGAAAAAAATACAAAACGATTGAGAGAGAGACAGAGAGAGATGAGCGCGACGGAGAAGAAGAAAAATGAGGGAAATTTTGGGGGGAATTTTGGAATAATTTGTTAGTTTTTTTTTTTTTTTTCAAACGTGGCAAATGGGCGGGTCTGAACGAGTCAAAATAGATTTTGTATTAAAAATTTGTTTCAATTTTTGAATTTTTTTTTTGAGTTTTTAATTAGTATTTTTTTATTTTTAGTGAATTTTTTAAATATTTTAATCAATTAAAAAAATATTTAAAATATTTAAAAAATCAACAACTAATCAAGCTATTTTTTAATTATATTTGGTTCTAATGCTCAGTTTTCTCAGCAAATAAACAGAGAAGAGAAAATTTTCAAAAAAAAAAGAAGAAACAATCTTGCATCAAAAACAAATATACAAACACAAGGGTCTAAAAGTAAAATAAGAGAGAAGCACAGATCGATTACAAATCAATCAGAAAGTCTATGTATGAAAATCAAATGATAGAGATTAAAAAGAAAAAAATCAAAAAGTATGTATGAAAATCAATTGATAGAAATATAGATATTATTATTATTTTTCATTTGGTAGAAGTAGGGGTAATATTTTAATGAAAAATATTTTCCACTAAAATAAAAGTTTATTTTCTGTGGTTAATGAAAAATATTTTTCTACGGCCTATTTTTTTTGGTTAGTAAAAATCATGAACTATTTTTTTTGTGGTAGAGGAAAGGTAGCGACATTAGTGGTGGAGGTGGTGGATAAGAGATGATGGTGGTGATGGTGGTGATGGCGAAAAATATTAGTGGTGAAGTTGTGGTAGTGGTAGTGTAGATGGAGCGGAAGGGGTGAAGGAGTGGTAGTAGTAGCGGCAGTAGTGGAGTGGTGGCGATGGTAGTAGTAATGGTAGTCGTAGAGGTGAAGTGGCGACAGTGGAAGTAGTGGTGGTGGTGGAATGACGTTTGCAGCAGTGGTGAAGGTGGTAGAGGAGATGGGTGGTGAGAGAGAGAGAGATGAGTGAGAGACGGATATAAGAGATAGAGAGACAGAATAGAGCGGGAATGGAAAACAAAAACAGGCGGGAATAAAAAATATTTTTTTTTTGTCAGAAATAAAATTTAAATAACAAAATAATGTCGTTTAACTTTTTTTTGTTTTTTTTTTTTGCGACGGGAGTTGCCGTCATCAAAAAAAAATATTTTTTGTTAAAATATATATTTTTTTGTAATTAATGAATTTTTTTTTTTTTTTTTTTTTTGTAGAGGATAGAAAGTGGCAGTAGTGGTGAAGGTGGTGGATAAGATATGATGGTGGTGGTGGTGGTAGCAGTGAAGGAGATTAATGGTGAAGTTGTGGTAGTGGTAGAGTAGATGAAGTGGCAAGGGTGAATGAGAGGTAATGGTAGTAGTAGTGGCAGTAGTGGTGAAGGTGGTGGATAAGAGATGATGGTGGTGGTGGTGGTGGCGAAGGAGATTAGTGGTGAAGTTGTGGTAGTGGTAGAGTAGATGAAGTGGCAAGGGTGAATGAGAGGTAATGGTAGTAATAGTGGCAGTAGTAGTAGTGGTGGCAATGGTAGTAGCAATCGTAGTCGTAGAGGTGAAGTGGCGACAATGGTAGTAATAGTGGTAGTGGAATGGCGTTTGCAGTAGTGGTAAAGGAGATGGGTGGTGAGAGAGAGAAAAATGAGTGAGAGACAGATAGAGGAGAGAAAGAGAGAGAGAGAGAGAGAGACAAAGACAGAGTGATGAGCAGGAGAGAGACAAAGTGGTCACTAAAAGTGCATTTTCTTGTAGTGGATAGATAAATCGAGAGGGAACTCAGTAAATAGAGAAGACAGAAGGAAGAGAGTGAGCAACGCGAACATAGCGGGAGAGAAAGAAAGAGAGAAAGAGAAGAGAGAGAGAGGGACAAAAAAATAGAGAGTGAGAGACAGAAAAAAGATAGAGAGAGAAGAGAGATGAACGAGAGAGAGATAGAGAGATAGAGAGAAGAGAGAAGAGCGAGAGAGACATAGAGAGAAGAGAGATGAACGAGAGAGAGAGAAGAGAGATGAGCGAGAGAGACAGAGAAATATGAGAGAGATAGAGAGAAGAGAGATGAACGAAAGAGACAGAGAGAGAAAAGAGATGAGAGAAGAGATAGATGAGTGAGAGACACAGAGAGAGAGAGAGACAGATAGACAGAAAGAAAAGAGTGATGAGTGAGAGAGAGAAAGAGGAGAGAGAGGAAGATGAAAAAATGGGTGAAAAGATATAGACAAAGAGAGAGGGAGAGAAAAAAAGAGCGAAAAGAGATAAACGAGAGAGAGACAGAGAGAGATGAGCGAGAGAGATAACGAGAAGAGAGATAGAGAAGAGAGACAGAGAGAGATGAGAGAGATAGACAGAGAGAAAGAGAGAGAGACAGACAGACAGACATACAGACAGAGAAGAGTGATGAGTGAGAGTGAGAGAGAGAGAGAGAAGAGAGACAGAGAGATAGAAAGATGAAAAAATGGGTGAAAAAGTTCCGTGTCTAAAGCCTCATTTTCTAGTAGTGAGTCATCTCTATCATTCATGGGTAGAATAGAGGCGCAGATTTTGGAATTGTATATTTTATATAAAAATCAAATTGAAATATTTTATACAATCACACCTATTTAGGGAGTGTGATTAAAAAGTAGTAATGTATATATAATCACACTTTAATTAAAATGTGTGATTAAAAAATACATATATAATCACACTTATTTAAAAGGTGTGATTAAAAAGTAGTAGTGTATATATAATCACACTTTAATTAGAAGGTGTGATTAAAAAATATATAAATAATCACACTTTAATTAGAATGTGCGGTTAAAAAATATCTATATAATCACACCTATTTAAAAAGTGTGATTAAAAAGTATTAGTGTATATATAATCACACTTTAATTAGAATGTGTGATTAAAAATATATATAAATAATCACACTTTAATTAGAATGTGTGGTTAAAAAATATCTATATAATCACACCTATTTAAAAAGTGTGATTAAAAAGTAGTAGTGTATATATAATCACACTTTAATTAGAAGGTGTGATTAAAAAATATATAAATAATCACACTTTAATTAGAATGTGTGGCTAAAAAATATCTATATAATCACACCTATTTAAAAAGTGTGATTAAAAAGTAGTAGTATATATATAATCACACTTTAATTAGAAGGTGTGATTAAAAAATATATAAATAATCACACTTTAATTAGAATGTGTGATTAAAAAAATATATATATAATCACACTTGTTTAAAAAGTGTGATTAAAAAGTAGTAGTGTATATATAATCACACTTTAATTAGAAGGTGTGATTAAAAATATATATATATAATCACACTTAATTGAAAAGTGACATAAAAAATAAATATTATCACACTCAATCAAATTAAGTGTGATTAAAATATCAATCCAATTTTTTTTATCACACTTCCAATAAAAGTGAGATCTTTTTTTTTTTTGTCAAAGTGTGATCTTTAACTATTTTTGTAGTAGTGTTAAAAGACACGACCGCCACCTCTTGGTTGCACCCTGGTATTCGGTTGAACACCTCATATTACCTCTTGGCATAAGCCCTGAGGCTTTTATCCTCGCCAATTCTTAGAGCCATCATGGAATCCACCCTCAATGGTTGTAGTTTGCTTGTCACAAACCTGGCCACGAACATCTCGGCTAGGCCTTTCCAGCTTTTCATGGTTCCTTTCGGCAACTTGTGAAATTAGTCTAATGCGATTTTCCCAAAGGATGAGGGGAACACCATGCAGAGCAACGGCTCGTTCCTGATGTACAGTGCCATTGAGTTCAGGTACAAGCTGATGTGAAAGTTACGATTAGACTTACCATCGTATATCTAGAATCTTGGCATGTGGAACTATTTCGGAGCCTCAAATTTGTCCAATCCTATCGAAAACGGCGTTTCTCGGCTTGACTAGAGAGGTTACCTCGGCATCTTGTCGCTTCCTCTAGAGGTAATCCCTCAAATCCTCCTTGGTCCGTCCAAGAGCTCGGCTATCAACGGATTTCAACCTTTTTGGTGCGCTACTCTCGGTGTCTTATGGGTTTTCTTGGACCTTCCTCCATTAGTCGTGTCGAAACAAAGCTCCTTCCCTTGAACATGCCGATGTTGTTTGGTGTAGGCTTCTTTGGTATGATGTGTCTTCTGAGACTCTCCTTTCATCGACTCTCCCCACCCGACCTCCCATGAAGGCCAGTGAGAATGTTCCTTTGTCTTGTCATGCTGAAGGACTGCAGGAACTATTTTCTGCCCCCCTTTCTGGGTATCGTTCTTGGCCACCGAAATCGACGTGTCATGTAACGGAAACGATGGATGCATAACGTTATTCTGCATCATGAAATTGATGACCGATTGTAGGTCTGCCAATTTGTTTGCCGTTCCCTTCATCTCGCCATCCCTCCTCAGGCATCTATCTTTCCATACCTGGAGGTCGTTCTCGTTATAATACTCGCCTCAGTTTGCCTTCTTTGGTATGTCTCCCTCCTGGCCGACGTCTCTCCCTGGGATTCTTATCCCGAGGTTCTTCATTGCAGTTATCCTCCTCTATGTTAGGGTCAATGTATTTACCACTTCTAGTAGGGATGTCGTCCCCAATCTTCTCTTTCTGTCCGTTGTTGGCTATCTATTCTCCTTTCTTTCCCACAGACGGCACCAAATTGTGGGTGTTGATTTTTGACCACACTACCAAATAGGAACTTAGCTGGAGAACACCGGCAGAATAGATTGCGCTCAAAGAACCTGTCACAGAAAGATAAGACTCCGACGGTGGTTCGTTCACCCGAGGGCACTCTGACGATCAAGTCAGTACTCAATTATCTCTCAAAGATAGCAAATAATGCTTAACTCACTAGCCAGGATACAAAAAGCATACATTAGACCCACGATGGTGGCTTACTTTTATAGCCTGCACTAACTTGATCTCTATAGAAGCCTAGCTTCTCTTAGACTCTGGCTCAATGCTCATCCTGGACTCTCCAATAGATAAAGATAAACTCCCTAAGAGCTTTATCTTCATTTAGGCTAAGGTCCTCCTCCATTGTAGGACTCTTATAGCTTATCTGTTCATCTCGGATTCTGGTATCTCGACAGATAACCTCGGCCTTGCCGAGATCATCTTGGCGCCATAACCAGGACATGTGGCACCTCGGCTGGCACTTCGGTGTCACCTTGGCCACATGTTGTCATCCACAAAAATATGCCCCAACAGCACTAATATAAGCAAACTCTTGGAGCTAAGACCAAGTAAAATACCTCTTCTACTGCCTTCTCTTTTACACGTTCATAGTATAAACTCCCGCCGCCAATGCTGTAACTCACTAAAACATATAAGAGTTTTAGAAATCAAATGTTTTGGTCTCTAAAAGTGATAATTTTGTTGCAAAAGACATTTAGGGACCAATTTCTATCTTCATGAGAATAGTCGCTAAAAGGTCGTCCCAAAAAATAAAAAATAAGGCTTTTAGGGACAAAATTTTGAAAATGTCACTAATAAATAGACTTTCAGGGCAAAATAATTTGGTCTCAAAATAGTTTTTTGTTTTGAGACAAAAAATTTGGTCCCAAAAAAGATAATAATTCATCACTAATGTCCAATTTTCGTTGCTAAAAATATAATAACAACGCTTTTCGCAACAAAATTATTTGGTCCCTAAAAAATAATTTTGTTTTTAAATTTTGATCTCTAAAACTTTAATTTTTTGTGATGACTCCAACAGTCATAATCAACTTGCACCTGTCAGTCAATAGAATCCTGAAAACCCCTGCATATGGTCCATATTATGATATGGCATTCATGAACATATCACATAAAAATTACAATACTAGCATCAAATGTATAACTACATATTGGATGGAGTATACAAATTTGAAAGCACGTGAATTTGCAAATTAAACAAACAACTACTAGTAATGCAACACATAAACTAGGTAATGAAGAAATCCAAGTCCAAATTTTCCATTGTAAAAAACCGGGAAATTCCTTTTCGAAAGCCAACAAGATGTTGTCTGAATCCAATAATAGTGAATCATGACTAAGCTAAGTTAAGCTAAGCTAAACTGAGATTTGATTAGTTAGAAAGCAAGAAATAATCTGGATGAACTTCACATGCATAGAGAATACTAGAAGCACCACAAATGACTATCAACCAAATAAATGAGGATAAAATACATTTGCACCTGATTATGTAAGGCTCAAACCTATCCCAAGGGCTGGAGCATGACACAATTGACTCTTTCTGTTGCCATCTCTAATCATACAACCATTTTTTCTGGTGCTCAAGATTTCTCCGGTAAGAACTGCTGTCTTTTTCCAATTTTTTATTTTTATTTTCTATTGAATTGCTCCATCTCTAGTCATGTAAAATGTTTCCTTCATTAATCTTTGTATAGGGAAAAACCAGAAGTGAGAGCACAATACTATAATTACAACTAATGGCCATCATTGTCCAAGCATTAACATGAATTTCAGGTAGTATATGAAATTCAATAAGGCCTCTCACCAAAGTATATATCCATTTGTTAGTAATATGAGAAGGCGTGTGTGAAAATTGAATTGAAACCATACATAAATAGACATACACACGCATCTCTCTCTCTATATATAAAATGTGAATGTCGTTGATACCTTTGAAGCAGTGGTTGAATAAAGGCAGTGGATGGCAGAAGCTGGTTGGGCTGCAGTTGCTGAGATCCTTGGGTTTGGAGGAGGATTTGTGGGTGAAATTGGCGACACTGCAAGACAGAAAGCACAAATATACACGGTTCATTGATAAATTTTAAAGATCACAAAAAAGACATTTTGACCATGAAATGACTTTGAAGAAAGAGTTTACTTAACCAAAAAAGGACTTTGAAGAAAGAGAAACATTACTTGCCTAACTCCAGCAACTAGGAACTTCCGGATTTTGCAAAAGGCAATGAATTTACAAACTCAACCTGTGTTGTAAAAGGCATGCATATAACCATTAAAAAAACCAGATTGATTTGACATAGACATATCAGTACATGCACAACCATGACGAATCTAAAACCATTAAACATTTAACGATGCCTAGAAAATCTGCACTGGTCATTTTCTAGGTTTTTGTTCCAGGACTTCAAATCTCCTTCATTAACCACCATATAAGAATAGAAACAGGACAATTGAAGAAGAGTGGCCAACAATGGCCTTCATGACTTTTGTGACCCTAAATAGCATGAGACCATCCATGATGACCATATGGATGGAACTGGCAGAATAAACAGCCAGTGGCATGTTAGCCACACAGTACATTAGAAAATAACTATAGAAATATATTAAACATATATGGGTAATGGCAGGGGCAGAGCTATGCTTATAACAGCGGTGTCAACTGACACCATTGAGTTTGGAACAAAAATTAGAGTACATGTAATTTTTATCTAAAATTGTTGCCTACTTGCACAATGAACCCAGTGGGTCTATGAAAAAAAAAAAAAATTTGAAAACTTTACCTAATAACCCCACTCACTGGGTCCAAAAAAAAAAGACTCACTCTCACTATATATGTACAAAGAAAATCAAACTTTATTCAAAAAGTTTAGCACTATACAAACAAACCCACCATATGTTAATTCTTCTGGGTTCCAATCCCAATTCTCACGTCGATAATCATTTGGGAAGACAATCACAATTTCTGGTCCATTGGTCTTTGAATGTGGTATCATTGAGGTCATATTTTTTTTTACTCAAGACGCTTTTTCTGTGTATGATTCAATTGTGTTGATGAGTTTTTGTCAATATTTGGGATTTGACCAGAACAAATTTACAACAAAAGTAACCTATGGTGACGAAAAGTAGTGAAGAAAATAAATTTCGTCACTAAATAAGAATAATCCGTGACGAATTATAAAATTTTGTCACATATAATAAAAAAATAAAAATAATAGGTGACAAAATTTATTTTCGTCAACGAATACTTCTTTTTAGGTGAGAAAAAATTAAGTTTCGTCACCGAAGGTTTTCCCATTAATTTTTTTTGGTGGCGCCAAAATTTTGGTACTTATGGTGAGAAAAAAAATTGTCACCAATTATAAAATTATTAGTGAAGAATATATTTTCGTCACCAATAATTTTATATATATATATTTTTTGAAAAATTTGATTTTAAATATTTTAAGACCATTTGGTGATAAATATATTTTTGTCACAAATAATTTTTAATATTTTGAGACTTTTTAATGAGGAAATTATTTTGACACTAATTTTGAAGTGAAAGTTTTGAAATATTGGGCAGTAATGAAAAAAAATATACTACTAACTTTCCCTCCCCCCCCCCCTCCTCCTCATTTTTTGTTTATCAGTTTTCCTCCCCCCTCTTTCTCTCTCTCTCTTTAAAAACAAAACACAAGTTAATTAGCTCTCTAAATAACCTACGATGACGAAAAATAGTGAAGAAAATAAATTTCGTCACTAAATAAGAATAACCCGTGATGAATTATAAAATTTTGTCACATATAATAAAAAAGTAAAAATAATAGGTGACGAAATTTACTTTCGTTAATAAATACTTCATTTTAGGTGAGAAAAAATTAAATTTCGTTACCAAAGATTTTCTCTCTAATTTTTTTGGATGGGGGCCAAAATTTTGAGACTATTGGTGAGAAAAACAATTTGTCACCAATTATAAAATTATTAGTGAGGAATATATTTTCGGCACCAATAATTTTAAATATTTTTTTTTTTTGAAAAATTTGATTTAAAATATTTTGAAACTATTTGATGTAAAATATACATTACAACAAAAACACATTTTAGTGACACTACACTAGTGGCATGTTTTTAGAAAATGTTACAAAAATAATATTTGGTAACACGTTTTAGAAAAAAAAAAAAAAAAAAAACTACAGAACCACAAACATATAAGGCTCTAGTGACATTTTAATAAAAAAATCTCACATCAATTTTATGGCATTTTATAAAAGAATGGCACAAGAAATTGTTTCAGTGACATTTATCAACAGATGACACTAAACTTTGGTAGCAATGGCATTTTTTAAAAAATGTCACTAAACTAGGTAGGTGCAAGTTACTTTTTATGGCATTAGGTGAAAAGTGTCATAAACAAATATTTTATAATATTTTGAGAAATGCCACTAAGTCAAAAACTTTCCAAGCTATCTAATTGCATTTTTTGAAAAAATAAAAAATGCTAATATATTTTCAAAATTTTTAAAATGCACAAAATAAATAAAAACAAATAAGTTAAACTGAATATAACATGTTTTTTTTAACCATACTTGCCACATGTACAAAATTGATTAACGGCTTTATATGACTTAAAAGAAGAAATAAAATTTCAAATTGCTCTCCTGTACAATGATAATTTTTTTGAATTTTAGTTCCTATAATTTCAATTAACTCGATTTTGACTCTAAATATTACCGCCTAATTTGAGTTTATGTTTAATTTTAGTATTATTAATTTTTTATTTATATGTATTACAAGCACATACACCAAACAGAGTGACCAAAGACCAAACATTTGCTCTCGCCCTCTCTCTCATAGTTAGTCGCTCACCGTTTATGATTAATTTTAGTATTATTAATTTTTTATTTATCTGTAGTACAGGTACATACATCAAACAGAGTGACTAAGCACCAAACATAGTCATGCTCTCCCGCTCTCTCTCATAGTCACTCACCCCTGGTCAGTCATCATTGCTCCCCGTCTCCTCGATTCCCATCGACTTTCAGGTCTCTTTCTCTCTCTCTCTCTTCCTTTATTTTCCCATTTCACTCTAGAGCTAGGGTTTTTCTTTTTTCTTTTTTTTTTTTGATGTTGTAGGATTTTTATTTTTGTGAAATGAGTACATGAGTTTTGATTTTTGTTCTAAATTTAGGGTGTTTTGAACTAATTATTGGTGTGATAGATGAGATGATTTATTCTGTGAAATGATTTAGGGTTTTTGAATTTCAAGTTGAAGATATATTGAACAAACAAAATGGATTGTAGTTTTAATTATACAAAATTTTCTGTCGATTCTTAATATTAACTCCAATACTAATTTAACAATGATTTTTTCTCATTGCTAAAATTGTAGTTCTATTTCACTGCTCCTAATTTTTGTCTATTTCATTTTCACTTCATACACTATATACAGCAGCATAAGTGGGTCTTTCTTTTTTTATTTTTGACAAAGATCTCCTATTTAATATCACGTCCCTCCAAAGTGTCTCCAAAATTCATAATTGATTGGTTCCACAATTCCCTCAACCCACAATATGAGACCTCACAACACTCAAAAAACAGCAGCCTCATGCAACGTGCAAAACAGAGTATATATACAAATATATATAAATAGTTAATCAATACACTCTCAATATGGTCAGTGAGAGGTGTGCAGTATAACTTCCTCACAACACTCAAACCTCTATGAAATGGTTTAACACTCATAATAGCTCCTTGTAACCTGCACAATAAACAAAACATTTGGAAACACTCAATATATCTTCACAATCACCCAGCCCACCTTTAATGAACTCCCATCCCTCATTTCTCTTGCCAAATGATTGGGGCTATTCTTCAATATTGAATCTGGCAGTTTCCATGTATCAAGGAACCACCTATCACCTGGATGGCTTTTCAGGTTAGAAACAGATAACATACGGAATCTTACCATGTCAATAATATGCTTAACAACCACTTCCTCGGTGAGGAATTCATCATCAAATAAGTGACATCATTTTTTTCAAAATCCCTTCGTTAGAATAGCATATGATATCAAAGGAGCTCATAGTTTCAGGATTATAGCCATGAGAGGATATTCAAAACTTTTATATTGGTGTTAGTTCTATTTATTCATTTTTTCTTTTCATTTAGAAAATATTTGGGCAAATTATAAATTCACCCCTTGTGGTTATGGAAAATGCATCCTACCCCTCGAGGTTTTAAACCACATTACAATTTTCTTCTTCATAAAGACTTAGGGTCAACTAACAAAATTGGATGATGTCAACAATTTTTTTTTTTTTTGAAAATATCTGTTTTACGCATAGCTCCTACCGCTCCGTCTTTTTCCTATTCTCTTCGTTTCTTAGCCACATCCCCCTAGATAATCCAATGACGTTTTTATATAATTTTAATTTTATACACTCACTTATACATTTTTATACAACTCTGCCAATGATTGAAAATTGCAAATGCAATGTATAGCCCCCACCACCATTGTCTCATCTCTTGGCTTATGTTTACTTCTAGGTTGACAAGTTGTTTGTTATGGCAATTGGTTAGTTTTATATACTCATTATATTCTTAGAAGCTAGGTGGAATATTTGCAGTGGTCTCTCAGATTCTTCCATGTGCCTTGCTTGGATCTGCGCATGCAGATCTTGTCACCTCATCCGAGCTAGACCTTGTTCAAGTGGTGCTAATTTTACCTCCCACAGTGAAACTTTCATTCCCATCTTTTATATCTTTCATTCTCCTTTCTTCTTCTTTCCCCCATCACCTCGCAATTCAGTTGTGAAACTAAGTGGGTTCTGCAGGAGATGTGTATAGAGCAACTGCTAGTGCTGGTTTGTGGTTCACGTGATTGCTGCATGGCTTCTTTGTTTCCAGGCTTAAATGGATTTTTGTTTGTTTGTTTGAGTCAATCAAACCTGCGTTTTGGATTAAAGGTTAGCAGATTTTTTTATAAAATATTTGGGAGAAAAACAAAATAAATGTTGTGTAGGGGAAAATGTTGCAAAAACCTCCAAGGATAGATCTAGAGTGAATGAAACGAATGCATCCTTAACGTTGAAGAAAGAATAAGGTCTCCTTGATATTTTTTACTAGTGTCATATGCATGCATGTAAAGTTACTGCAATCCTTATATTCCTGGTATTTTGTTTTTAATCTAATGAAGCTGGTGGTTTTGTCAGAAATAATTAAGTTGACTGGCCTTGGGACCTCGTAGCTTTCTGCTTTGGAAACTATCATGAGGTTTGTTGCTCTCACTCTGGATATATCAGTCTTAGTTCATTTGGTTGAGATAGTCTGAATTTTATGGACATAGTTTAACTTGGGATTGGAATGCAATGGACTGTTAGGCCTGAGATAAATAGTCACTGGAATATTTGACTAGAAATGATATGTATTTGACTATTAGTCTGATTCTCATTTTTCTAACCAAACGATGGACTAGTAAATCTGTTGGATATAGAGTCCAATCCCATGCCTTAGTCCAATGGAGCAAACACCTGTTATAATTTTATTGTTCGATTTGTGGTCTTGAGTTGAGTAATTATCATACTCTGATGAGCCATGCTCGGTTTATTCACCATATTTCAGACATCTTAATACACAACCTTCTGTTATTTTGATGTTTCTTGAGCTAAGGTATGATTATTGATCAACTTTTTTCTGGCTTACATATGTTTTTATATTCCTATTTAGATGGCACTTAGACTAAATGAAGGAGATGAAGTAGAATTGGGCCCGATCCTGCAACATGGACTACCTTAGAGGAGGAACTTTATATTCAGTTAATGGTGAAAGAGGTTCACAAGGGGAATAGATCATCAACCACCTTTTCAAGAGGTACAACAATTCTCAGTTTAGAAATAAGTTTAACCAGCTGAGAACCCGTTTTAACGATTTTAGTAAGCTATTGAAGGAACCTGGGTTTACTTGGGAACCCGTGCTCAGTACTGTAACCGCAACTGATGCTGTTTGGGAATCATACATAAAGGTGAACACTTAAATTTTAAAATTTTGAAATTGAAGCCACTTTTCTTTTAACTTCATTGAATCACAGCTGTGTATTTTTTAATATAGGGAAACAAAAATGTGAAGAGATTTCGGAAAAAAGGGTGCCCAATGTTTAATGAGTTAGGAATCATATTTGGGGGCCCAACATCAAGTTACAAAGATGCATTTGAATTAGCTTAGTATCCAATGGTCAGTGAATATAAATTGGATGCAGAAGATGAGTGAACAAATGCTACTCCATTCGCTTTCCCAAGTGACAGTAGCAATGGTACAGATTTTCCCTCGCAAAGTACTAGACACCATCGCCAACGATCTTCCACTCCTACGAGCCATCTTAGAGGGAAGAGGGAGGCAAGAACAGCAGTGGAGGGTGAGGCATTGAAGGAATGGACTGAAGCTACAGTTCCCTCGGGAGAAGTGTCCTTTTAAATCCTTCAACTCTAACCGTGGAGAAGTGGTTTGGAAATACTCTTCTAATCCTGGGGGACGCTCGTGATCCTCAGCTAGCCACCTGAAAAAGAATCAACACTCCCGTCGGGGGTGCCGAAATTAGCACTCCGACAGACAAGTTAGTATCTACTCTCTGAATTACTTGTATTTTAAGTAAAGTGTAATAGTTCTCACCTACCTCTTCCTAGCTGATGTTCTTCTATTTATATATTTTCTTTCTTAGGCCTCGGGATCGGGTCCACTTTCAATTCGCTATTCGGCTTCAACTGTAACAAACCGCCTTTCACTCGGCCCCTTGTTTGACCGGCTATTGGGCCGAATAAGATAAGGTTCGAGCGTGTGAGATGACGCCGAATGCTATATATTTCGACCCAGAGTTCGACTATTCAGCATATCTACGACTCCCAATATTCGGCCCTCACAATTGCCCCCTAAGCACTCCACTAACGACAGTTGGTTGGAGTGTTTGGTTTCGGAATCGAAAAGTCAGAGCCGAAATTCGATGGCTGACCTCATTCCAACGCAAATGTCTAGGAACACACTTCTCGGTTATCACTTCAACTTCCCGCCTGTTCCTACACTTCTATTTATTGTGATTTAAAATTTGGATGTCTTTTCAAATACATATACACTTTTAGACACTCGTCGTAGGATTGCCTTCTGAATTACCTCTGTAACTTCCTTTCTTCACTATCCTCTTCGTCTCTTGTAAGTTTTCTCCCCCTCTGCCCTGAATCTTTTCTCTTGCTTTGTTTTTGGCATGGCACGATCTTATAGACTGAAAGAAATAGCAAAACATTTAAAAGATCTCCTGTCCTCGGATCGAATCTTTGGCTTCCAATGCCATTTCTCCATTCCTGATGACGTCCACTTGTCACTTGTGACAGACGACACCCTCGATATGAAGAGGGCTAATGAAACCACGATTGTCTTCCCTCTCCAGTCAATCGCAAATGGTGGAGTCTGTTTTCCCCTCCACCCATTCCTTAGGGCTATGCTTTGCCATTGGGGTTTAATCCCTTCCCAACCCAATGTTAACTTTTTTAGAATCGTAATGGGGATTATTGCACTAAACTGTCGCCTTAGGATTAACCTCGGCATTCCTGCTATTTGGCATTGTTATGCCTTGGCCAAGTCTTCTGGTCAGCATGGGTGTTACTTCCTTAGGGCCAAGGACACCGACCATCAACTAGTGACTATGCTTTCCAGCTCTGGGAAGCGAGTCGATGATGTTATGGTCGTTGTCCAAGGTAATTGGGAATTCGACAAAGGCAAGGATCGCCTCAATCCTATTCCTAGACGGAGGGGCGAACCAGGTGGCTGTGTAGCTTCTTTTATTTGTTTTTTGTTATTTTCATAAAGCTTCATTTTTGAGAACTCATGGTTTTGCTTGTGTAGGGAACGATTTGAAAAAAGTCCTGACTTCGACCAACGACACCGTTCTTTCAGAAATCAAGGTTGCGCTTAGATATTTCGGCCTGCCGAGTCTTCAAAAACAGGGGAGGGCGGCCCATGTTCTTCTCCGCTACAAGTCGACTTATACGACCTTCTCAGCGGCAGAAAACGTCCCAGTTCCGAAGGGTGAGGAGTTTCTTACCGCCCTTATCTTGACCGATTTCAAAAATTTGAGGCAAGTCGGTTTCGAGGGGTCCAATTCGGAACGACCAGAAGTAGCTGAGGTTGTCGAGTCTGATCAGTCCAAAATCGATGTCGACAAGGCGTTGAAGTTAGCCTTTGAGGAAGCCGGCCTCAACTCAGCCGACCCTCTGTCCACTTTGGGCCGAGAGGACCTTCCACTTGACGACATTTTTCACGGTCTAGAGGATCTTCTCGGCGCGTACCCTGAAGATATGGCTGGGTTAAGCCTCACACAACTTGCCAAGAAGGCGAACGCGGAAAGGATGGCGGCACGGTGAAGGGCAGAGGCCATTGGAGCTGGAGTGCCTCATGCCACCGAATCTTAGCCCTCCCTGTCTATTAGCGAATCCCAGCCCTCCTTGCCGGTTATTAAGGAGGGAATGGCAAAAAACCGAAGTGCCGAGGCCGAGTTGGTTGTGCAGGCCGATCAAGAGGCTGAACAAAGAGCAGAAAAGCGCTCTACCGAGGTTGAGGCCGGCTCAGAAGATAACCGCGCCAACAAACAACCTCATTTAGAGGGATCAAATGTGTTCATGCCTTTCGTTATTCAACCAGAGATAAAAAAACACGCCGATCCCCTCTGATGCTTCGGTAATTAAAGATCCAGCGGCTGCGCTCAGCATGGCTACGTCCGTTTCACTGTCGGCTGATAAGGCGGCTTTCTGAGCAGAGCCGGATCTGGTTACAATAGCATTGGCCGCGCAATCGGCATTTTTGGTATAAATCTTGACTTTGTCTTTTCACTTTATGCAAATACTACTTTGGTCTTAACTTCCTGTTTTGCAGACCGTTGGAAGGATAGCGGAGATGGGCCATCGCCATCATGACGCCATCGAACAGCTCGGCCGTCTTCAAACGAAAGTTGAGGGCCAAAGGAGCAAGGTCGAGTTTGAGGATATATGGGCGAAGATGGAAGGCGCGCGGGTGGAAGCCGAGATGGAGAGGGCAGGGAATGCGGATGAACTGAGATTAGCCGCCGAGAATAGGGTAGACGCAAGTGAAGAGGCGTTGAAATTGGCCTAGGAGGCGGTCTCCAAACTAGAGGCTGAGTTGGAGGAAGTAAAGAAGGCGAAGGAAGTAGCCGACTTGGAGGCTTCTAAGGCTTTTGAGGCCGGGAAAAGTGCTGCCTTCACCGAATATGTAGACGAAGTCCCTAAATTTGAAAATAGGGGATTCAAATGCTGGCTCAAAGCCCTTGCTGCTGCTGATGTGACATTGGCTATGCCAATTCCATACGAGCAAGCGAATATTAAGCCACTGGAGTCTGACTCCGAGGACTAATTTGGGTGATACCTTTTTGTGCTTGTTTTTGTTTTAGGAGTTTTCGAATGCATTTTTATAGCTTTTTGTTTGGTGATTTTCATGTGTAAAATGGCTACAAATTGTGCTGAATTTCCTAATGAAAATTTCCTTTTTTGCCTTGTTGTTATTTGTGCTAAATTTTGTTAATGATTAATGATATTGCCGTCAATTGCAAAATGGCTACACTGTGTTTTTACTACCAAGTATCGATCGGCATTAGGCTTAAATACTTGGCCGATCAGATTAATAAATCTGCCCTTGTCCTAGCCAGTACACGAGCTTCATTAGCCGAATAGGCCTAGTTCGTGGGATGGCTGCGGCATAAATCGATCGGCATTGGGCTTAGATACTTGGCTGATCTGATTAATAAATCTGCCCTTGCCCCACCCAGTGCACGAGCTTCATTAGTCGAATAGGCCTGGTTCGTGGAATGGCTGCGGCATAAATCGATCGGTGTTTGGCTTCTGGCATTTGGCATTTGGCATTAATGACATCGCCTCGGGGGCGCTGCATACATATGAATAAATGGGCTGATTTCACGCCAGTGGCTCCACTTATTTTTATTCAAACTCAATTTAAACTAGCTTGGGACAAGTGCAAATGTCAACCAGACTGTTTTTCAACAGCAGAGGAGAAGGACGAATGCTAGCTGAGCTACACACTGTGATGAATTGCAACAGGGAGCCTACGCGCACGGAAGGAAGGATGTCTAAGGAAAGGAAAAAACATCAGTCCCCAAGCCGTCGAAGCAGATCACCCCAAAAAGAGAAGCAGCAACAGGGAAGCTTCGCGTGACCATGACCAAGGAATGAGCAGACACGACGCCACGACCATTGAGTTTTGCAGTGTTCGTGGGGAATAAACCAATGATTGAGGCAGATTCCATCGTTAATGATCCGGGTGTAGCGGTCGAGTTCGCTTGACAGATCTTTCCACCGGAAGTCCAACAATCGATGGTTGGGCGACAAGATTTCGAAGTGCTTCAAGAAGGTATCCATGGGGCGGTGAAAGGGTTGTACACCGCCTACGAAGTCGGCATGCGCCTGCGCGCCGCGCGGCGGGAGATAAAGAAGAAGGACGAACGGATCCACAGTTTGGAGGCTCGAGCGGAGAAAGCCGAGCGTGAGCTTAAGGAGCTTAAGAAGGCTAAAGCCATCGAGCCTCGTGCGGCGGGTCAATCTAGCCCGATCGTGGAGAAGAGGGTGACCCAATGGCTATTGAGTCACGCCATTGCCGACCGAGATACGGCAAGCATGTTTGCCGTAGAAAATGTGAGGAGCATGGGTTATGAGCAAGGCTTCCATGCGGGCCGGAAGGTTGGGATCGACAAAACGAAAGAGAAACTTGTGGAGGAGGTCTGCCGAAGCGAGAACCGGGGCTTTAGGCACCGTTGGATCATGGCAGTTCAAGCCACAGAGGTTCTCCGAGCAAAGGGTGTCGATACGGCGTTGCCGCTGTACCAACGTTATCATTTTCCCTTTTCTGCCTTTGAAGTTGAAAAGAGTGACGATGAGGGAAACACCGCATAAAAATATTCATTGTAATGTTCAAACGCAGATTGTGTCTAAAATTATGTAATTATTGGTTGATCGAATAAAAAGATTTTATTTTCAATATATTTTGTTATAATTTTTGTTCAGCACACACGTGTTTGCATGTGTTTTATTGTATAAATGTTTGAATAAACGTATTTCAGATGATTGAATAGACATTGATCGGCCTGAGTTAATCGCAATCATGCATTTCATCTTGAATGTTTGTATGCTTTGATGTATAAACGGGTTTTGTCGGCTCGATATGAGAGCATTCTACATTAAGTATTTGATCGACATAATTACGTTACACACAGCCTGAACATCCACGAAGGGTGCTCCGAATCCAGAGGCTTAATCGGCCCAAAGACATCATGCGCCGATGGGGCTCCGAATCCGGAGACTTTATTTGGCCAATCCCGATATCCACGAATGACGCTCCGAATCCAGAGGCTTTATTGGCCCAAAGACGTCATGCGCTGATGGGGCTCCGAATCCAGAGACTTTATTTGGCCAATCGGGATATCCATGAAGGGCACTCCGAATCCGGAGGCTTTATCGGCCCAAAGACATCATGCGTCGATGAGGCTTCGAATCCAGAGACTTTATGTCACCAATTGGGATATCCACAAAGGGCGCTCCGAATCCGGAGGCTTTATTGGCCCAAAGACGTCATGCGCCGATGGGGCTCCAAATCCATAGACTTTATTTGGCCAATCGTGATATCCACGAAGGGCGCTCCGTATCCGGAGGCTTTATCGGCTCGAAGACATCATGCGCCGATGGGGCTCTGAATCCGGAGACTTTATTTGGCCAATCAGGATATCCACGAAGGGCGCTCCGAATCCAGAGGCTTTATCGGCCTAAAGACGTCAGGCGCCGATAGGGATCCAAATTCGGAGACTTTATTTGGCCAATCGCGATAACCACAAAGGGCGCTCCTAATCCGGAGGCTTTATCAGCCCAAAGACGTCTTGCGCCGATGGGGCTCCGAGTCTGGCGACTTTATTTGGCCAATCGGGATATCCACGAAGGGCACTCCCAATCCGGAGGCTTTATCGGCCCAAAGACGTCATGCGCCGATAGGGTTCCGAATCCGGAGACTTTGGCCAATCGGGATATCCATGAAGGGCGTTCCGAATCTGGAGGCTTTATCGTCCCAAAGACGTCATTCGCCGATGGGGCTCTGAATCCGGAGAATTTATTTGGCCAATCGTGATATCCATGAAGGGCGCTTCGAATCTGAAGGCTTTATCGGCCCAAAGACATCATGCGCCGATGGGGCTCTGAATCCGGAGACTTTATTTGGCCAATCGGGATATCCACGAAGGGCGCTCCGAATACGGAGGCTTTATCGGCCCAAAGACGTCATGCGCCGATGGGGCTCCGAATTCGGAGACTTTACTTGGCCAATCGTAATATCCACGAAGGGCGCTCCGAATCCGGAGGCTTTCATTAGAACACCTTTGAACTGGATTTTGTAGTGACTAAATAGGGATCTTTTCATTACAAAAAATGAGATGTACATGGAGAACGGTTCAGAACAAGCATCATGTCCCACAAGTCGGGTCAATGATAAAATTTGCATAAATGCGTGGAATTCCAAGGCCATGGCAGACTCCTTCCAGACATGTCTTTGAGCCAATATGCCCCCACTCTTGCGATCGAATCAATCTGATAGGGGTCGTCCCAGTTTCAACCCAATTTTCCATCTGCTGGTTTCTTGGCAGCTGGGAGTACCTTCTTCAGGACCAACTCTCCTGGTATGTAACGACGCAGCTGAACACGTTGATTATACGACTTAGCAAGCAGTTGCTGATACCGCGCCATGGATGCAAGGGCACGGTCTCTGCGTTCTTCAATCAAAATCAAATCCAGGGCCAGCATCATGTCGTTTTGGCCCATATCAAAAACTTTTGATTTTAAGGTTGGGAGGCCGATCTCCAGGGGTATGATTGCCTGGGTTCCAAAGCATAGAGCAAACGGCATTTTCCCAGTAGATCGTCTCGGCGTAGTTCGATGAGCCCACAACACACTCGGCAATTCTTTGACCCATTTGCCTTTAGCATTCTCCAGCCATTTCTTGATGCCGTCTAAGATGGATTTGTTAGAGGCTTCAGGTTGACCGTTGCTTTGAGGATAGGCCGGCGTGGAGAAATAAGGCCGGATACCATATTTGCTGCACAATTCTCGGTAGATGCCACAATCGAACTGGGTGCCGTTGTTTGAGATAAGTGCTCTTGAAATGTCGAATCGCGTTATGATGTTTCTCCAAACAAAATGCTTCACAACGGAATCTCGGATGTGCATTAGTGCCTCTGCTTCTACCCATTTTGTAAAATAATCTGTCGCGACAATCAAAAATTGCTTGTTACCCGGGGCACGAGGCAATGGTCCGACGATGTCAAGCCCCCATTGGGTGAATGACCGAGGACTGGTTATGGAGCTTAGCTCTTCTGCAGGTAGGTGGATCAAAGGAGAGACTTCTGGCACTGTTCGCACTTTTTCACATAGCATTCGACATCAGTTCTCATTGTCGGCCAGTAATACCCTTGTGTTATAGCTCGATGGGACAAAGAACGCCTGCCAGAATGGGCGCCACAACTGCCCTCATGTATTTCAGTCAGAAGCTCTTCGACTTTGTCCGGGTGTACACACTCCATGTATGGACCAGAAAGGGATTTTTTATATAGTTTTCCTTGCGGATCCAAGTAATATCGTAGGGCATTGTTTCGCAGCTTGTGCGCTTCTTTTTTGTCTGCTGGGAGCTGTTCGGAAGATAGGAATGCAGCAATGGGATCCATCCAACTTGGTCCAGCTTCTATAACATTGACCTGGACTTCCTCCGAAGGGCCAATGCTCGGCTCTAGGATGAAACCCATTTCGATGGTCCGTTTAATCTCTGAGTTAATGGCGGAGGCTAGGCAGGCAAGGGCATCTGCATGTGTGTTCTGATCACGTGTTATCTGGTTCAATTCATGATGGTCAAATTTTCCCAGCAAGGAGTTGGCCGTTTTCATGTAAGCCGCCATACGGTCGTTTCTTGCTGCGTACTCCCCCTTTAGCTGATTGTCCACCAGTTTTGAATCGCAAAATACAAGCAAATGCCGAGCACCCAGAAGATGTGCATTCTGCAAACCAGCTAGAAGGGCTTCGTATTTGGCTTCATTATTTGACGCTTTGAAACCGAGCTTAACGGCCTGCTCAATTATTGCACCGTTGGGAGCCATGATTACAACTCTGGCTCTGCTGCCCCGCTGATTGGATGATCCATCACAGTACAACTGCCAAATGTCCCTAACATAAATTCTCCAATTAGGCTCTGGTCGAATCTTATCGGATTTGAAATCGGCAAGACCCCCAGTGAATTTGGCAACAAAGTTGGCAAGCACCTGTTCCTTGATTGAGGTTTTAGATAGAAACTAAATGTCATACTGGCCAAGTTCAAGAGCCCACTTTGAAACACGTCTTGATGCTTCTGCACTTCGTAGTACTGATTGGAGGGGATAATCTATTAGCACCGCAATGCTGTGTCCTTGGAAGTAATGCATCAGTTTCTTGCCACCATGACTAGGGCTAGGATGAGTTTTTCCAGCGGAAGGTAGCGTGTTTTGGCGTCAACCATTGCCTTGCTCACATAATACACTGACCGCTGCTCCCCAAGCGCTTCCTTTATCAGTACGGCGTTGACGGCCCTGTCGGAAACTGCCAGATACAAGATGAGCGGGTTACCAGTAGCAGGTGTTGTCAAGAGTGGTACTGAGCGGAGGTAGGTCTTGAGGCCGTTGAAAGCGGATTCGCATTCGGCAGACCATTCAAAAGCCTTGCCCTACCGTAGTGTATGAAAGAATTGTCGGCAGCGATCTGTGGACCGACTGATGAACCTGTTGAGTGCGGCGGCCATCCTCATTAACTTCTGAACTTCCTTGACTGATCGAGGGGAGCCAAGTTCTAGGATTGCTGTGATTTGCCTTGGGTTGGCTTGGATTCCTCGGTGGTTGACAATGTATCCCAAGAATTTGCTAGAGCCGATCCCAAATGCACATTTGGAAGCGTTCAGTTTCATTCGATATTTGCGTAGAATGCCGAATGTCTCTTCCAGATCGGCTATATGATTCTACTCTTCCTTGGACTTGACCACCATATCGTCAATGTACACTTCCATAGTGTGGCCGAGTTGCTCCTTGAACATGGCGGTGACTAATCTTTGGTAGGTTGCCCCTGCATTCTTCAGCCCAAAAGGCATAACCTTGTAGCAGTAGGTTCCTCTTGGGGTAAGGAATGCAGTTTTGTCCTGGTCCTCTGCATGCATGGCGATTTGATGGTAGCCTCTGTAAGCATCGAGGAAGCTCATACGTTGATGGCGTGCCATCGCATCTACAAGTTGGTCAATTCCTGGTAGGGGAAAACAATCCTTGGAGCAGGCTTTGTTCAGGTCTGTGAAATCGACGCACACTCGCCAAGTCTCGTTTTTCTTCTTCACCACCACTGTATTAGAGAGCCATGTAGGAGAGGTCACTTCCCTGATTGCCCCGGCATCAAGCAGCCTGTCAACCTCCTCAACAACGGCGGCAATGTGCTCTGCGGCCGACCGCCGACTTTTCTAAATGATCAGCTTGTACTTAGGATCAACATTCAAACGGTGGTGTGAAATGGACGGATCTATACCGGGAATCTCATATGGAGTCCACGCAAAGACATCGAGGTTACTAAGCAGGAAAGAGATTAGCTGCTGTTTGTTGGCCTGACTCAAGGATGTGCCGACCATGAAGAATTTGTCTGGGCTTCCATCGATTTCAACTCGGTCTAAGCCTTCCTTGGCCTTTTCATCTGGGAGCCGCCCAACATCGTCGAGGCTCTCTCGATCTGGCACCTCAATAGAATTCACCTGCAGCTGCTTTGGCCTTTTTTTCAGCAAGGAGATAACATGCTTGTGCCGACTTCTGGGAGCCATGGATTTGCTCAATACCGCGTTCTGTCGGGAAGTGAAGCAGCTGATGACTCGGCACGGCCTGCATGGTGTGCAACCAAGTCCGCCCCATAATGAGATTGTACGGCGATGGCAACTTGACGACCAAGAATTCTACATCCACTGTGCGAGAGCCCGCTCGAACGGGTAGTGTGATTTTCCCCAATGGATATTCTAGATTGGCGTTGAAGCCGAATAGTGGATAAGAGGCCGGGGAAAGATCCGATTCAGAGAAGCTGATTTTGGTGAATGTCTTATAGTACATAACCTCCGATGTGCTCCCCGGATCAATGAGTACATGCTCAACTGTGAATTGGTTTACGCGTAACTCAATTACTAAGGGATCGATGTGGGAAAGTGTCACACCGGCCAGATCTGAATCATCAAAAGGAATGCTTGCAGCTTCATGGGGTCGTTTAGCTGGAGTGAGTTGGTTTTGAGGGTCAGGATTCGACTAAATCGTATGCACCGCGAATGAAATTGGCAGGCTGTATATCATGTGGATCACACCGAGCGGAGGTGAATCCTATCTTAAGGCTATTACCTTGGTTGGGTTGCCTTTTCGGACGTACTGTAGTAGTCGGCCATCTTGTACCAATTCCTCCAGGAGATCCTTCAGTGCATAACAACTATCAGTATCATGGCCATGGTCCTTGTGATACTCACACCGTCTATCCCGTCTTCTTGTGTCGAGAGGTCCCACCATTTTCGATGGCCATTTGAAGAACGAAAGGTGTTGGATTTTGGACATAACCGCACTGATCGGCTCTGTCAACTCCGTATATTTCTTGTCGGCGCGCCTCGTGCGCCTGCTGTCAACTTGCAGCTGTTCATTTTCTCGGTGGGAGCATTGGTCGCTTGATCGGCGGGAATCCCGTCTTTTGCCCCGTTTGGCCCGATGCCATGGTTCAAGGCTCTGGGGTGCTACAGAATTTAACAGCTGAACAATTTTAGCAGGAGCTGTCTTGTTGGTCACATTTCCGGCTTTAACCCTCAAGGCATTATCTTCCACTTTATAGTATTCTTCAACTTTCTTCATCAACGACCAAACTGTTTTGGGGGGCCGTCTGGTCAAAGAGTTGCAGAGGGCACTATCGGGATGTAGCCCCATCTTGAAGGCGGTGATGGCCATGGAGTCATTGCAAGCATCGTCTACCAGATTGAAACATTCCCAATACCGCGCCAAGTAGGCATGATGGATTTCCCCTGGTTGAATCTGCATTGCCCAGAGGGAATCGGCTTGCTTTGGCTGGACCTCATTAGTGATAAACCTTGCCATGAAGGATTTTTGAAGTTAGTGGAAGCTTTTAATCAAAGCCGGCTCCAGTTTATAATACCACCTGACAGCTAGTGGTCCCAAACTGCTCGGAAATATTATGCACATCAAAGCCTCGTCATCTGCATGCAGCGTCATGGCTTGCTTGTAATGGCGGATATGATTGGTGGGGTCTGATTTACTGTCGTACAAGCTGAATGATGGTGCTTTGAATTTCTTGGGTAGCACTGCCTTTGCAATCCGTCGTACGAAGGGATCATGCCGGTCTTCTTCACCTGAGCTGTTTCGTCTACGCTTATGCCTTATACGTGAACTCTTTTCAGAGGAATTGGAAGTTTCAAATCGTCCTTTCTTCTTGGGCTCCGGGGATAATGAGTTGGAGTCGCTATCAGTGTCTTGTTGTCGGGCTCGAGATCGTCGACCTCCTGCAGTCACAGGTCGTTCCGGATCTTGGCATACAGCTTGTTTGGACTTCGCTACCTCCAAGGCCAAATCCTGACAGAGACGTTCGTTTTCAGCGATCATGTTCTCCAACCTTTGTTCGTTTTGCTTTGCTTGTTCCATGATCGCTTGCATTGCCTCATGTTCTGAAGTCGAGGGTGAGGCGAAGTTCAAAGCGCGCCTGACGGGGATAGTCTCCGGTCCAAGCATGTTTGTTGGAGTGAGGTTGTCTCTCTGCGTGGTTTCATTAGTGACTATCGGAGGGTCTTCTGTTACACCCGCCATGGATATGTTTGAGTATTCCCACAGACGGCTCCAATTGTGGGGAAGTGGTTTGGAAATACTCTTATGATCTTGGGGGACGCTCATGATGCTCAGCTAGCCATCTGAAAAAGAATCAACACTCCGGTCGGGGGTGCCGAAATTAGCACTCCGACGGACAAGTTAGTATCTACTCTCTGAATTACTTGTATTTTAAGTATAGTGTAATAGTTCTCACCTACCTCTTCTTGGCTGACGTTCTTCTATTTATATCATTTCTTTCTTAGGCCTTGGGATCAGGTCCACTTTCAATTCGCTATTCGGCTTCAACTGTAACAAACCGCCTTTCACTCAACCCCTTGCTTGACCAGCTATTGGGCCGAATAGGATAAGGTTCGAGCGTGTGAGATGACGCCGAATGCTATATATTTCGACCCATAGTTCGACTATTCGGCATATCTACGACTCCCAATATTCGGCCCTCACACTAACCACTACACATCATTGAAATCAACTGCTTATTAATATTCACAGCCGTACTATCACAGCTCCAAACTCTTGCCTCTCTTTGTAAAATCATAGCCCTAAACTCTTCCCCTTCTCTTGTATCCAAAAAAACCCTTAAACTCTATTGTTTTGCCCACTAGTTGCAACAAAATCTTAGCATAATCAGTCTCTAAAAAACTTTTCTCATCACTGCCCAACATCAATTTTTTTGGCATCAGAATTGTTGAAATCTGCCTCCGCCTTGCTCATACTTCATACATCAAATGGTTAGTAAGTTCATCATGTCAATGTGCAGCTTATGATGTGGTAAGGACGGACTGTTGATCCTATGTAGGTGTTGCCTTGTTAACGTTGATAAACATTAATATAAATACAGTAATGCATAATTATAGTACTTTTCAACAAACTTTAGTACCTTAAAGAAGATAGAACATAAACACCAGAAACTCTTAACAATTTGATGCTTCCAAAAATAAGAGACCAAATAATTGAAGAGCTTCATGTATCAAACTTACCTCAAACCAAAAACCAATTACAGAGGAACATGAAGGATTTGTTTCTTAAACAATTGGAATTTCTTTTTAGATAATAACAGATGCTTGTATGACTAACAGCTAGAGAAGTGCTCAATTGGAATTTGTTTTTAGATAATAACATGAAGGATTTGTTTCTACTCCTAGTTGTCCTTCCTGTACATCCTTGATAATATTTTGCTTGTTTATTTTCTTTGCAGATTGGTTTTCGATGACGTTTGGAAGCATACTAGCAAATCAAGATCAAGTGTTGAATTTTATTTTATTTTATTTTTTGAATTGATACATAGTTCTAGTTGTAAATTAAGATCAAGTGTTGATTTTATTTACTTATTTATTTATTTATTTTTTGTGGACACCACGTTGGTTCATTTTGGGATTTGTTATAATGGTTTTCATGGATATGTTTTGATTTATAATATAAATTGTTTAGCGAATTTTTTGTGTGGAGTAGTGTATATTAGCTAGTGAATTTCTTAGTACATTTAGAAGACGATTGAGATATGAGCAGGTATATTTGTGAAATAATAATTTAAAATGAAATATAAAATATGGAATAAGTTTAGTGACAAATTTTTTTGTCATCTATACTTGTTATTATGACAAAGTGATTATTCGTCACTAATAAATATTTTTTATGACAATTTATCGCAACTTATATATGAAAGTTTTCATTGATTATGTTGTTTGGTGATTAAAATTTCATCACATGTACATATTTTTGTTACGAAATATATTCCGTCACCCATGTCTGACTTTTGGAGACGAAAAATTTCGTCAACTTTACATCTTATTGTGACGAAATTATTTTCGCATCAATGATCAACATGTGTGACAAATTTATAAGTCAACAAAAGTTATAAATATGGTATTGAAAAACTATTTGGTGACGAAAATGAGGATTTTTGGTGACAAAATGTTGTCTTATTGGTGACAAAAATTTTTGTCACTAAATTAATTTCATTGGTGATGAAATTATTTTTCGTCATGATGCTTTTTAGTGACAAACATTCAATGACGAACCCAGTGACGAAAATATTTTTGCACAAATATCTATAGTGATGAAATTAGCTCTTTGGAGACAAAAAAAATTCGTCATCCAAGACCTTACTTGTTGTAGTTTTAAAGACTAGGGTTTTTTTTTTTTTGGGGGGGGGGGGGGTTTATAAGTTTTGAGATTTTGGGATTTATAGTTTTGTGATGTTCCTTTGTGTTATGCAGAATGCATTTTACACTTGTTTTAAATTGACATTATTTTGGATTACTTTTGTCAATGTAATTGAGAATATATGAAATTTACAAAGTATCATATGAATGTTAATGTTGTTTGGTTGTGTAGAATTAAAAATATGATATAATGACATTAATGATGCTTTGCTAAATGAACCCGCTGAACGGAATTCCTGACTACACCACTGGGTAATGGAAACAATTAAGCCATGAGACACGCCAAAAATCAAAGAGAAGCTTACAAGGTATTGGCCTTTTCATGAAAAAAAAAAAAAACCAATCTCATTCCATCAAACTCATACATACATACATACATACATACATACATACAAACATTTAATTGTTGCAGCAAAAAAATAAAAAAATAAAGAATATGGATTGCTATTGTGCATCATGAAAGAAATGAAGCTATGATTGGTACATCCTAACATAAGTATTATATAACATATATTAACACTGTTGGAAAATTTACATTTAGCGGCGTTTATAAGTGCAAAACACGTCGTTAATTCTTTTTGTGACATTTAGTACCAAACACCGACAATGTAGCCATTGCTATAGCTTTATGGCGTTTGGAAAACATCATTATATTAGCATATGCGGCCGGCGTTTTTAAAAATGCCGCCAAATGTCCTACCCTAATAGTACTATGATGTCACTAAGGTTTTAGCGACATTTTTAAAACGCCGTCATATCTTTTTTATTTTAAAAATTTCAACCGTTAGTATGATAGTGGCGTTTTTAGAAACACCGTGATATCTTTCTTTTTTTTATTTTATTTTTAAATCATGCTAATTTTATGTGATTCAACTAAAAATTACCTGTAATAAAACTGAATAACAATAATATGAAATAATAACTCCCATTCAAATAACAAATCCAACACTAATTCACTTTCCCATTCAATTTAATATCCAATCACCATTACCAACAAAATAACATATCCAAAAATTAGATTCACAATTCTCAATCAAAAATTACTACTTTGTATACAAAGCCACCAAATAACATTACCCTCTTCTCTCTCTCACCACTCCCTATCCCATTTAACACAAAAAATAAGAACAAAGTGAACCAAAACACCCAATCCCCTAGTTAGATCAGAGGAAAAAAAGAAAAAAATAAGAGAAATAAGAATCCATCGCATGCAACCATTCCACGCATGCCAGCATGAATAGAAACAGCTGAGGAGCACAATTCTTTGTAAGCTTTCCTAGTAAGATGCATACGAAAATCTCTTTGAATTCTCAGGCAAGAAGCTTCTCTCCTAATGTTCTCGTAAACTGCCCGAGCAAGTTGTCCTGTAACCAACATAAGGAAAAAATCTATGAGTTATATACTTTCAAGACCTCAGCAGATAGGATTGAGAGCTAATTAAAAAAGTTCAGCTAGAAAAGACACATTGTCATGACCCAAACCCGCCCCTAAGAATTAGAGTCATAACCGGCTAGTAATCATGAGATTACCTGCAGCCTTAGTTAGAAATCAAATCATATTTAATAATAAAGGGCCAAATTGCGGAAGCAAAATTTACGAAGATTGTCCAATGAGCTGCACATACATGGCTCAACCAAAGCATTCTCATAAATGTAATAACTCACTATACAAATATCCATATTATGTATGTATTACATAAGTGCAAGATCATTCAAAATTTAGTATTACCAAAAACCAAGGTTATACACAGGGTTGGTCATACGTGACCACAAAAGAACAAAAGGAAAAGCAAAACAAAAGTAAGGCGTCTTGCGTAAGGCAACCTTGGTTAACTTCTCAAAACTTTACTTCTCATTGCTTAATAGGGCTAGGGCTGGACATCCCACTGCTCACCTACATACATATAAATAAAGAGTGAGCTAACGTCTAGTGAATAATACCAAAGTAAAGGAGTTCATGAATGAGATTCGTTTAATCATAAGTTATAAACTAAACTTGTTGATCGATATCAACGCATAATGACCTTAGGTCCAACACATCATATGTTATATTCTTATTCATATACCAAATGACCTCGAATCCAACTCGTACTTACAAAACGATCTTTGGTCCAATATATGCGAAACGACCTTCAGTCCAATATATGCGAAATGACCTTGGGTCCATCATATGTAAGATTACCTTGGATCCAATTCATGTACAAAATGACCTTAGGTCCAACCAATCCATATTCACGTTTGTATGCACTCGTGATCCATGATCATGTTCACATTCGCCTTTGCATTCAAAACGACCTTAGGTCCAATCATTTCTTTATTCGGAATGGCTTTTGGCCCATTTCACAGTTATACAAAACAACTTTAGGCCCATTTTATATCCTCTTCAAGTAAACAGAACGACCTTGGACCCATTTCATAACCATATATCAATACTTCACATATTTCATTGCAAACCAAGCGGATAGAATACCCATTCAAAGTATCAAATCAGAAGTTTAGAAACTTACCACACAGGTAACATTTAGAAAATAATAAATGCACAAATTATCTTCACTAAGATATTACTCACAGTGTTCCTGTATTTGATTCGTTCTTGCACTTGACCCTATATAAATCATAACACATTGGGTCATAATACAATGTAATCCATTCTTTAGTTGCTTAATGTTATTTGGCTTCTTCCGTGTCCTTTAATTCATTTAGGATGCTCAATGTGTGCCTAAGAATACTCAAAAATGGAAGAGAACGAAAATTGGAACATATTACAACTTTTCAAAAATTTCTGAAACAGGGCACCTCACTCGAACGTAACTTTGGTCACTCGAGCGGTCTGTAAAAATCTGTAAAAGTATTGGTTGCATGAATTTTACGCTCAAGCGAGACTTCTGTCGCTCGAGCGACAAGTCATAAGAAACATGGTTCGCTCGAACGCAAAGTTTGCCGCTCGAGCTACCGTGCAATTCTCTGAAAACTTTTGGGAGCTTGACTTTTACACTTGAGCAACACTTTCCGCGCTCGAGCGAACAAGTCGAATTCTAGAATTTCCAAAACTGCATATAAAGTTCAAATACACATTCAAGGTCCCATTTTGTGCTAAACTCACTCAAACATGCAAGAACACTCCCAAGTACATATATTTGAAGATGACTTCAACCATAGTTCAAAATTCTATGGATTCATCAAACTTTGAACCGAAAACTTTAGATAATTATAGTCGATGTTCTTTATCATGCATTTACAAGATTCAAGGCTTTCAAAACTTAACAATTCATGCATGCATGTATTAAACACCCCGTAATTTAACATGATTATTGAGGTTTATGTTCAAACATGAGAAATCAATATGAATCCAAGCATGCATGTGTATATTGATCTCAAATTCATTCATTTAAGCTAAATTCATGTAACTAACTTCATATATGCCTTGAATTCACTTAATAACAAACTCTTACTCAAGAATTAAGAGTTAATTACTCACCTAGGAGCTTCAATCTTCCAAATTTTAGCTAGTTCTTGAGTTAGTCTTCTCAATCTTCAAGCTTTTAGCTCAATTCTTCAAATTTGCCTTCACTCTCTCTCTCTCTAGAACCGTCTATCTCTCTCTCTCTATATATATATTCTTCTCATCATATTTTGAGCTCATGTAATGAGCTTAAGGACAATTAGCTTCTATTTATACACTTCCTTTATCAAACTTACTTAGAACTAATTAATTGTGCTTAATTTAATCAATTTAATCTAATTAATTCGATCCGAATCCACTTTTAATTAAATTTCATCATAGGCTTTAAAAATTATGCTAATCACAATGGTACAATCAATTTTGGTTTCTAAGCCCTCTATGACCCTCAATTTTTAATTTATAACAAAAAAATCAAATAGATTTTCCTACGGTGAACAAATAAAAATTCAAAAACACATATTATAATTATCATATAATTAGCATTCAAAATCATATCAAGCATAAAATTATAAGCATAATTAAGATTAATTAGCACAACACAAAGTAGGGTTGTCACACACATCTAACATAATTAACTACCCCTACGCACAGATTGAATCCGTATTGCAGAACGACGAACAAAGACAAAAGTTTTGCAGGCCATGTAAGAACGGATTTTCCTTTGAATAATGAGTAAATATAATCCAATATCTCAATTTATATTAATTACAAGATGTCAAAAGGCAACATAAGAATCCAAAAATGAATGCTGTACTTTTTCCCAAACAGACCAAAAACCATTTAGTATAGATGAACAAATATATCCTAATGTTTCAAGCCTTATATCTTTGGATGAACAAACCTTCTTCTTTTTTTATCGGCATCAAACATATCATTGATATTCAGGGGAATCAGCTATCATCAATCTAGCTGCTATTCCTTTTTGTACTGAAGCATTGGCATCATAAACATCCATCACAGGTCGAGGCAGATTTAAAGGTATGATGAACAACCGGACATGTAAAATATGTATTGACGAGGAAGGAACTAGAAATGATGCCACTATACACAGTAAAAATGCCAAAATATATTGATGCACTCTAAGTTGACAGCATAATGACCATAAAAATAAAAATAAAGAGTTTATTATGGCCACAATGACTTGAGAGAAATTGCCGTGTAGCAATAACATAGTTTTAGTTATACTCCCTCCGTCTCAAAATAATGGTCCCTTTTGGAGAATCAAATTTTTTTTGGTAGTACAATTCTTGTACTTTAAAAAACGTTGACTTTTCAAAATTACTCTTTGATAGTACATTTTTTGGAGATATCAATGTTATAATTGTACTTTTTATATTATTTATGAATTTAAAAGAAGGACAAATAGGAAATTTATATTATTTTTGTACTTGATTTTTGGAGAGGGACTAATATTTTGGGATAATGAAAAATGGAATAAGGGACTAATATTTTGGGATAGAGGAGTATATTATTACTTAATAGCCTTGCAATCCCACCTTCTCTAGGGGCCTCTTGCAAGCATTAAACTCATCCGTACTAGTATATATAAATTAAAAACATGACAAAAGTAGGAAGTTTAAATAGGTTATTTGAACATGTGTAATTTAATTAAGAGAAATAAACTTATCAAAAGAATAATTATAAAAAGTAACCAAGAAATCAAAATATATATATATATATATATCAAGGATCAAAGATCAAATTACCCCCCATCCAAAACTTTAGGTGCCAGCATGCCAAATTGATCTACAAATTCCAAAAAAGGTTTTCTTGTAGGATATCTAGCACAACTGATCCTAATTGCCTCCATGACTCCCTGGAAGAAGACACATAAAACAAATAAAATTTGGAAGAAAAAAGAAGGCAGCCAGCTTTGTTTCCAACACCATGTAAAAGTTACCCTTCCTTACCCCAATATCACAGAACTAAAAATTACCTCCAAGGTATCTTTCGGTTCTTTTGTCTTAGCATCAATAAGCTCAACAGTGACTGGTTTCCCATCCTTTGCTGGAGTGATCTATGGAAAGGAAAACGCACAGGATCTAGAATTTTAGAAAATCATAACAATACAACACACAAAAATAAATAGGAAATTACCTTGGAAGCAAACACTCCAGTAGAGGATTCTCCAATCTTATCTAATAAAATGTTAAAAATCTGTAATACTAAACTCTAACATCTAAATCCTGCATATGCACCGAATTGAAAATTCTCAACCTTAACCTTGCAAGGTAGTTCATGTGACCTCTACTCAGTTTGTATAGCAATCTCAGATAGCCAGAAAATTATTTTTTTGAAAAATAAATAAAAAAAACTCACACCCCAAAGAGACAAAAGCTAAAATAAATATGCTTACACCAAGTCAAAAAGAACCAAAAGTCAATATAACAGCATTTGCATCTTCCACCATCTGATCAGTGTAACCTCTAAACAAGATTCTAGGGCCTTTTCCCAAATTAAGCCAAATTAGCAACCTATTTCCCAAACTAGGCCTAGTTTCGATGAAATTCCCAAACTAGGCTAAAACGTGGTTGTGAACCACGCTTTCATCCTTTTTGTGCCTCTCGCGCGGAAAATTCGTAAAATCGTAAAAGTGTGCTTCCAAACCACGCTTTTAATTAAGAAAGCGTAGTTAGAAACCACGCTTTTAAGTAAATTTTTTTTTTTTTCTGAAAACGTGGTTATGAACCACACTTCTAAGAAAAAAAAAACTTTCTTCTGAAAATGTGGTTGTGAACCACGCTTTTACTGTACATCAAAGAAAGCGTGGATGATAACCACGCTTTTAACCAAAATCCATTTTAAAATGAAAGCATGGTTCGTAACCACGCTTTTAAAACTTATATAAAATTTCCCCAGCCCTGTCATTTGCAACCACGCTTTTTACACTTAGGCTCTCTCACTCTCTGCTCTCGCTCTCTCGACTGTCGCTCTCTCTCTGCTTTCACTCCCTCTGCTCTCAGACTCTCTCTCTTCACTCACACTCTCACTCTACTCTCACTCTCTCTCTCTGCTCTCTCTTCGTCCGTGGGTTACTCTTGCTCCCTGGTATGGCGTATGTCTCTCTCTATCTCATTTGAATTTTATGTGTTTATTGTGTTTGTGAAAATGTGGATGTGGGTACAATGTGGGTATAATGTGGGTAGAATAGGGTTCATGAATGTGAAAATGTTGTGAATTGATGAAAATGTTAGTAGAATAGGGTTTGTGAATATGGAAATGTTGTGAATTAAAATTGTGGTTTTGAATTGGTAAAATGTTGTGGTTTTCAATTGAATGTGAAATCATAAATTAGGGTTAGGGTTTTGAATTGTGAAATCAGAAATTAGGGTTAGGGTTTCAGAAATTAGGGTTCTGAATTGTGAATCCTGTCTATATTTTTTGCATTGTGAATTGTGAATCTTGTCTATATTTTTTGAATTGAAAATTTTATTTTTTGCTTGTTAATCCTATCTATATGGTTAAATCTTCTTATTCTTTTGCATATCTCTTAAGCTACATCATTAGGCCAGTATAAGTAGTACAAACAATTTTTTTGGGTTGTTTTAGAAAATATGTTAAAAGCTAATTTTTCATTTTTTTGGAAAAACGTGTAAAAAAAAGTTAAGAAATGATGTGATCCAAAAAAAATTAGAAGTCAAAAAATGACTTTTAACCTCTTTGCCAAAAGAGGCCTTTGAAGTAGTCCTAAAAAATACTATTACCAAAACATTTTATATAAATAAAAAAATTTTGTTTGAAAAATTAAAATTTTTGATTTATAAAATGACTCATTGTCGAGAATTTTTACCCACTTGAACTACCCAATTGACTTATTCCCTATGCGTCTGGATTACGTTTATTCAATTAAGCTGTAGAGACCCTAATTTTTGTAATTACCATTAAATCCATAACCTTGAGTTTATTTCAATAAAGCCTTTGAATTTTCACTTAATTGCATTTTAAACCCTAGAATCGGGAAGCATCGTGGATTAATTCGAGTAAACCCTAATTGATTTCGTAGATTAATAATCACCTTTAAAATCATATTATTAATTATTAGACCCTATCATTATATATTAATCACTCTAAAATCTTATTTCCTGATAATACCGTTTTTGCTCGATTTCTCGCGTTTGTTTGCGCTTTAGTTTAACGGGACCCGAATTTATTATTTTAACTATTTTATAATGTTAGTATATTAATAACATATATCAAGGTTTCATAAATTTAGACTTGGTCCCTATATACTTTTATTTTATTTCATTCCAACCCTTAATTGTAATATTTTATTAATTAATGTACTTGTGGCTATTATATTATCTTTACAAATACAAATATCTCATATATATATATATATATATATATGTCTTGGAGCCCAAGTTGTTGACCATGTGATGGATGAAAAGGGCCATAATGGCAATTTTGACAATTTGCACTTATAAAACTTGGTCCCTAAGAAACCTTCCCAATCTTTTCTCTCTATATATATATGCACACTTCTCCCCCCTCATTATATACATTTTCAGCCATTCACTTGAGAGAGAGTGATCTTGGAAAAAAAAAGAGAGAGGGAGAGAGTGAGAGAGAAGAGGAGAAGAAAAGGAAGAGTTGTGTTAGTTTTGTACAACAAAGGTAAACATACAACATCTCTTCTCTCAAGTTCTCTTACCACTTGTTTTTCCCCTCCTAATACATGCTATTCGTATATATTTGTTGTATTCTAGGCCTACACTCTTGTATAAAGGTGTATTAATCAAGAAATTGTGTGCTTCTCTTTCTTTCTTAATTTTCCAGCAGCAAATCTTTTCCCTCTCTTGAATTTATTTTCCTATCAAACTCCATAAACTCAAAATCTGTTTTTTTGGTACAATATATGGTATGTCTAGAGTATGTGGTAATTTTTGTAGGTCCTAAGGATGCGTTTTTATAACCTAAACAATTTTCTAAGTTTGTTACTCACAGAACCAGAAAAGAAGTCAACTTTATCTATATTTAGAAAATTCCAGAAAAATAATCTTGAGCCCAATTTTATGTCAAAATCTTAATCTTGGTGTGATATTTTAACTAAAATTTGTTTTAAGTCAAGAGAGTGAGGGGTTTGAGAGAAAAACCGATTTGCCTAACGATCAACGAATCTGGACAGATCTTGGTAATTCTGAATTATCTTAAAATATAAAATACATATCCTACTTTCGTAAATTGAGTTTGAAACTGGACTTATTTATCTACAAACTCACATGAGGCCAGGTCTTTAGGGCCAATAAAACTATTTTTTGCATAGTTCTTTTCGAACTGGTTCAAATCTGGAAATTTGGAAATTTGTGTTAAAATGCTCTTATTTGGTTTGCAACTCTTATATTCTATGTTTCTTGAATGTTTTAGTCTCGATATGTAATCTATGATAAATTGTAAACTTTCTTTACCATGAATAAATTACTTGTTATTTAGTTTGGATTCGTAATTATATTGACCATGCTTTGCTATAACTGAGAACATAATGCACTTAAAAAAAGGGAAATCAAATGGGATGGTAATGGGTTGCGATCATAATGAACGATGGATTCAAGAGTATGATATAATGGAATGTATTCCATTTTTGTGAAGTCTTGCGCAAGTGTGTTTCCGAACCCTAATATGGCACGGGAGGTATTCTGGCTGCTAAACGGAAATGGGAGGCATAAGGGTGGCAATGAGGGTCTCACACAGGGAGAGTATCCCTGGAAGCCCGTTTCCTTGGGGCAGACCGTGATGTCACCACTTGGGTATGTAACCTAGGTGCGTGGGTGTCATTGGTAATTGTGCGGTAAGTGACACACTGGTGGTCATGCGGTAAGCGACGCATTGGTATTGTATTAACCAAGGGGGAGTCAGAATTGCCCGTGGCCAGTGTTAGTGGTTGGGTAGGAACGACATTCCACGGGGAGTTGCCTAGAACTAACTAAAATTGACTTTTATTCATGAGAACTGAAATTTAATTATAATCTCTGCTTGATTATTGCTTTCGCTGTATGTTATGACCGTGCCATTATGTTACTTGTGTATTTGGAATGGGAAAAGGGTCGGGTTGTGTGTGTTTACTGGGCATTCCAAGCTCATGGCGTTTTATGCCAGGTGAATGCGAGTTTTTCACCAAGAACATAATCCCTAAAAGCTTTGTGGAACCATGGCTGCCTTAGAAATTAGATTGTATATTTCCTGTATTTTGGATAATCTTTTTGTATCAAGGAACCGACCTGTATTTAAAGAGTTGAAGAATTTTATCTGTAACTATTATTAATATTTTATTTTGGTGTAATTATTTGTATTTTGTGCTTAAAAATGATGTGTATCCTCTAGTTAAACCCCGGTGCATCGTTGTATTATATTCTCAAAATTTGAGGCGTCACAACTTGGTATCAGAGCTTAGGTTCAACCCATACCCACGCGTTCCGACTTGCAATTAGAAACAACCTTTATGCCGACTATATTACATTATGATAACACTACTTAGTCTAGAAACTAGAAGATGTCAAAAAATTAAAATTTTCTCAACCAACCCTAGGAAGTTTCTTCGAATTTCGGGCATGGCAATGTCGATTCATGAAAACATGTAGCCGGGTGTCGACGATTCTACTATTGGTACCAGGTGCTGAAGAAAGCCTTTTAGACAAGGGTAGTGGAACTAGAATTTCATAATAAAGAAAGGAAAGGTTAGATTCAATCAGCAAACCGAAACATGAAGTTGCCTAGAGCGATCGAGAGTGGTGATGGAGTCGATGCTTGAGTAAGACTACCATAGGTGCTTATTAAGTGTTACTTGGATTATGTTTCGAGTAGAGCATTTCACTTTAGTAATTTCCTTGACTAACCGCATTAACAATACCCTAACCTGCACTTAACTGCACATTTGGCAGATGGTGAACCATACAAGAGCAAACAAATATGTAGGCAACAACAACGCCACCAACCACAATGATGATGCCAATATAAACAGGAATACGGCACCTAGGGTCAACAATCACGATCACGCATCTACATCCGCTGCCAACTTACCCGAGAATGTTGGAAATCAAATTTTGGAAGAATTAGGAAGGCTGAGGAAAACGCGTCAGAATGAGAGGACACATCTATTCTCCGAGTTTCGCAAACAGAGACCGCCGATCTTCACTAGCGAACCCGATCCTAAAATTGCTGAAAATTGCATCTGACAAATTGAAAAGATGTTCAACACAATGGGAATAACTGAACACATTGATAGGATTGATCTAGCAATTTACCAACTTGAAGGGGAAGCAGATCATTGGTGGGTTCTGATTCGGGAATCTAGGGACATCGCCGCAATGACGTGGGCCCAGTTTAAGGAGTTATTTTTGAGGAAGTACTTTCCGAACACGGTCAAACAAGAAAGAATTCGTGAATTTCTGAACCTAGAACAAGGCACGATGACGGTGACCCAATACGTGGCAAAGTTCGAGGAGTTAGCGCGTTATGCGACTCGATATGTAGAAAACGATGAAGACAAAGCATGAAAATTTGAATGGGGTCTAGACCCTACAATTCGAGGAAGAGTTTTGCCCATGCGACTTCCCACTTTTGCAGATGTGGTTGACACAACACTTGATTTAGAACGGGAGGTGGCAGATTCCAAGAGGATTTGGAGTTTGAGAAAAGAAAACAATCATTCCAATGTGGGACCCGAAAGAAATAGTCGAAGGCATGCAGCACAGAAGCCGTATTTTAGGGAACTCCAACAACCCCAACAATCTTAGCAGCAAAATCTAAAGGAGAGTTTTCAGACAAAGCCAGCAGGGTTGATCTAGTGCTATCATTGTCAACAGATGGGACACAAGAGGTTTGAATGCCCCCAACTGGCCGGAAATCGAGGAGAGCGCTCGGAAGCAAATACGTAGGTTATTGGCGGGCAACAACCATGGGTAACTAAGTCGGGAGCTACTAGGCAACAAAATTACAAGGCGGAGAGCAATCAGAAATCTGGGCCGGTTAACAATCAAAGGCCAACAGGCAGAATATTTGCGCTGCAAGGAGAAGAAAATGAACATCTCACTAAGCAGTATCTTGAGGAAGAGCAGTGCACCACATATGAACCCAAGGAACCGCAGTACGAGCAATGGCTAACTTAGGAAAAATATAACTAGGTTATTAGTTATAACTCTTTTGGCTGACCTTTTGTAAAATATATATAGACGATATAAATTTCCTTTTGTGAATATAGTTTTAGAACTCTTGAGTACATGCTTTATTCATCGTATTCTTTCGTCTTCACTATGTGGATGCAAACCTTTAAGAATTGTTTATGCGTTTGATTTTCAATCTCCAAGGCATGAATAGGTCCAAATATAAAATCATCTTGGACACAGATTGACTGTTTGTACACCAATCGTGATCGATGGCAACTAGAAGAATGAGATGAGTTACACATTCATTGGGACGCTTTTATTGTTTAAGAGGGATAGACCAACTTCCCTGGTTATCACAAATCAACGAACGTAATGACACCAAAAATCGAGAGAACGATCATCAGGATACATTCATAGTGAGTACGTGGACTACCACATCAGAAATTGGCAATAGGGGTTTTCACAATGAAGCAACGACATCATTACCTATACAACGGGTTGTTTAAAATTTTTGCGATTAAAATACGTTCTCAGAATCTATTTGGAAGCACAATGATGCAATGCGGGTAAATTAACCACAATTTTTCGACTACTTAAAATTTTGAGGACGAAATTTGTTTAAGGGGGATAGGTTGTAGAGACCCTAATTTTTGTAATTACCATTAAATCCCTAACCTTGAGTTTCTTTCAATAAAGCCCTTGAATTTTTGCTTAATTGCATTTTAAACCCTAGAATCGGGAAGCATCGTGGATTAATTCGAGTAAACCCTAATCGATCTCGTAGATTAATAATCACCTTTAAAATCACATTATTAATTATTAGACCCTCTCATTATATATTAATCACTCTAAAATCTTAATTCCCGATAATGCTGGTTTTGCTCGGTTTCTCGCGTTTGTTTGCGCTTTAATTTAACGGGACCCGAATTTATTATTTTAACTATTTTCTAATGTTAGTATATTAATAACATATATCAAGGTTTCATAAATTTAGACTTGGTCCCTATGTACTTTTATTTTATTTCATTCCAACCCTTAATTGTAATATTTTATTAATTAATGTACTTGTGGCTATTATATTTTCTTTACAAATACAAATATCTTATATATATATATATATATATGTCTTGGAGGCCAAGTTGTTGACCATGTGATGGATGAAAAGGCCATAATGGCAACTTTGACAATTTGTACTTATAAAACTTGGTCCCTAAGAAACCTTTCCAATCTTTTCTCTATATATATATATGCACACTTCTCCCCCCTCATTATATACATTTTCAGCCATTCACTAGAGGAGTGAGAGAGAGTGATCTTGTAAAAAAAAAAGAGAGAGGGAGAGAGTGAGAGAGAAGAGGAGAAGAAAAGGAAGAGTTGTGTTAGTTTTGTACAACAAAGGTAAACATACAACATCTATAGCGACCCCGGTCTTTTCCCATTTGATTATTGTATCCGGACTTAGGTTCCGTAGATTCTGTCATTGTTTAATTGTTGTTGTTGTTGTCTTTTTTTTTTTTCTCATTTGGAGTTATAGGTTGTGTTGGGCGGGTTTGTTTCAGGTTGGTTGGGTTTAGAAACCAAGTGTTGCTGTCCAGTATTTTGGATCTTCGCTCGAGCGAGGAGTTGGTCGCTCAAGCGAGCTGTTGTTTTTGGTTCTTCGCTCGAGCCGGGGTTTGATCGCTCGAGCGAGGGTTTGCGTCTGGTTTAGACCTGAGGACAGGGCTTATTCGCTCGAGCGAGATTTTCTTCGCTCGAGCGAGCGAGGTGTATGTTTTCGAGTTCCTTGCTCGAGCGAGCATTCTGTCGCTCGAGCGTGCTCCAGGGTTGCAGACCTGAAGCATTGCATTCTTGGCTCGAGCAAGCTTTTCGTCGCTCGAGCGATGTTCTCTTGTGTCTGGTCGCTCGAGCGACCATGTCTTCGCTCGAGCGAGCCTGTTCAGTTTATATACACAGCAGCGGGTTTTGATCAGTCTTTTTCATCTTCTTTTGATTCCAAACCCTAGATTCGACTTCTCTCTCTCCCTACTCACCTTCTCTCTTAGGTTTGATCTACTTAGAGTGGGTTTCTACCTTAGATCCTTTATTAAAAAGATAGAGTGAGTCGAGGGCTTTCATTTAATCTGAGTTGTTGGTGGTTTGGAGCACTTTGGAGTTTGGGTCTTCATCTCCATCTTCTCTTTTTGGACTGTTTCTTCGAGGTAGGGATTTCCTACTCCATTCTATAAGTTTTGTTCTTAGTTTTGGTATTTTGATATGTTGGGGATACTTTGGTAATTTTGGGAAAAACCCTAGTGGTATTAATAAGTTAATTTGTATAATTAATTAAAGGAAATTGGGGAAATATGGTTAAATTCATGGAATTGAGGAATTCATTGATTAAGAGGTGTGGTTGGATAATTTAAATCACTCACCCATTGAATTGTTGTTATATTTACTTTCAGTCTAGAAATAACTGTTTTGGGCTATCGGTGGAGGATAGCTGTGATTGTTGTAGACACTGCATGTGGATTAGGGATAGCAGAAACTAATCATTGATTAAGTCATCAATTTTGACTGTTGAATTAATACAGACATTATGTGTATTGATTGTGTGTTGTATATGTTATGTGTTTACATACATTGTTTTGTGTGGGAGGAGATAGGGGATGTACTCCACGGTTTAGGGGAAGATAGGGGATGGACCTCTAAACCGGATTTTGTTTGAGAGGAGATAGGGGATGGACTCCATTAGCATCACTTTTATGTGTGCTTATTTATATAGAAGTGTTTTTATTGATACAACACTAAAATGTGTATCAATTTGGAAGTATGAAGTGTTTTGATTTGAGCTTGAGTCTCATTTGTTTGTTGACATTGGAAGAATGTGAATATGATATATATAATTCACTGTTGTAAGTTTGGCCAGGTTCTGAGCCATATTGATAAAGTTGGAAAGTAAAACGTGTCTTAGACAATAGTGACATGAGACTGTAAAATGAAGTAATTGATTATCATGGTTAACCATCTGTTGAATGCTATTGCTTTATTCATTGCTTATATGTGGTTTAGTATATTTCTATTGGGCTGTGGCTCACCCTTTATGGGAACATCATTTTCAGGTTCAGGTGATAAGCTAACTCCAAGGACTTAGCTTGGAAGGACTTGGATTCTGAAGACTATTTTCAGTTGTTTGCTTTTATTTGTTAGTACATATAAACACTCAAGCCTAGGGCTTTATTTGTAATTGAGTTAGAACTCATACTTTTATGTCTAAGTGTTGGCTTGGAAAGATGTAAGCCTGTAGGGTATTTAATTGGATGTTACAAGTAATGCTTTTGTTTAGTAAGACTCTGATGAATATTATAATGAATTATTAAAGTGTTTTCTTTAAATAATGTATGTCAATGATATATATATATATATATAATGGGTTAATTTTTAGGGCGTTACAACCTGGTATCTGAGCGTACCGGGTTTGAATACTTTGGGTACGTGGGATGTGATTAGTATCACATTGGGTTCGTCTCGTTTGATAGAGACTTAGTGTAATGTTATATGCTTATGTGATAACATGTTTATGTGATTATGTGGGTATGGAATGTAGTTTCTAGGATGTTGATTGGACCCTTGAGTTTCTAGTAGTCTTGTTGGAAAGGCACTTGATCACTGCTGCTTCCAACCGGAACTATAGCAACGCATTGGGACTATCATTATCCAGGAATGAAATTCGTAGGTGCTTATGTGATTATGTGCTTACGTGGAATGAATTATTGTTGTCCAATGCATTAGGACGCGAATGTTTAGCTTCGGCACATTTATGAATGTGCTAACGTCTTTATTTCCTTTATTAGGATGTCAGGACGAGGACGAGGACGTGGTAGGCGTGGTAGGCCGGGTAGGCAGGAAGTGCCTGTGCCAGAAGAGATTCCAGCAGTTCAGGAGGGAATTGGCCAGGCCAATGTGGCTGAGCCAGTAGGCCAGCAGGCTATGGGCGCTCTAGCCCGAGAGATAGCAGGGGCATTCAGGGAGTCAGTAGGCATTCTCAGAGCTGAGAATCAAGCTCGGGATGTTGCTGCAGATGCAGGACCTTCCTTTCTGAAGAGGGAGTTCTTCCGGTCTAATCCGGATGAATTTGTGGGTGATCCTAAAGAGTCGCTTAAGGTAGATGAATGGCTCGAACAGACAACGAAAACGTTTGAGATGCTTGGCATCGAAGACGAGGGGTTGAAAGTGACCTTGGCATCTTTCCAGTTGAAGGGGGATGCGGGCCAGTGGTGGAAGTTTACTAAGGGTCGTATAGGAGGTACATGGGAAGCTTTTGTGAATGCTTTCCAGGAGAAATTTTTATCTCCAGCAGTCAGGGAGAAGTTGCGAGACCAGTTTTGTCAGCTTAAGCAGTCGAGTTCTTCAGTGGCCGAGTTTGAGGCTGCATTTACTAGCTTGTCTAGGTTTGCACCTGAGTTGGTGGCGTCTGAGGAACGCCGTTGTATTGAGTTTGAGAAGAAGTTGAGGCGTGGCCTCAAGCTGAGAGTTGGGGGAACTATGATTCGGGATTATGGGCGCATGGTTGATGCTGCAGCTCATATGGAAATCATGATGCAGGAGGAGGATGAAGGACAGAAGGGCTCCAAGAGGAGTCAGGATGGTCAGAGTGATGGTAGGAGACAAAAGGGTTTTAATCCTCAGCAGTCTCAGGGTAGCTTTTCTAGATCGACTTTTCCTGTGCTGAGTGCTAGTTCGGGGAAAGGCAGTCAGGGAGACATTACCTGTTTCAAGTGTGGCCAGCTGGGCCACAAGTCTCCAGTTTGTCCTCAGAGGGGAGGAGTGCAGAGAACAGCATCATCTTCGGCTCGATCTCAGAGCCAGAGTCAGGGTAGAGGCCAGCCACTCTCGTGTTATCAGTGTGGTCATCCAGGGCATATGAAGAGGTATTGCCCGCAGTTGAGTGGCACACCTAGTGCATCTGGTTTGAGGCAGAATCAGGGTTAGCAGCCAGCTCAGTCGGGTCAGGCCTCGAGGGCCAATCAGGCGGCTTCATCGTCCCAGTCGGTGCAGCAATCTTATGCTCCTAGGGTTGAGCAGGTTGATCAGAGGTCGTCTGGGCGCGTGTATGCTATTACCGCGCAGGATCTTGTGCCGGCACCATCAGTTGTGAGAGGTACCTTCTTGTTTTGCAACTCGGTTGCTAATGTTTTGATTGATACGGGTGCATCTCATTCCTTTGTGTCTGCTGCATTTGCATCTGTTTTGGAGTTGGAGTTAGCATAGTTAGCATCTCCTATATGTGTAGTATCACCTCTTGGGGGTGAATTGATTTTGAAACAAGGTGTTAGGGTTTGTGATATAGAGGTTGATTATCATAGAATCCCATTTTCCTTTGTAGTTATGCCTATGATGGGTTTCGATGTTATTTTGGGTATGGACTGGTTATCGTCATACCGGGCAGTTATTGATTGCTACCGCCAGAGGGACACTTGTTGTACCGTGAGCGGAGAGTATTTTCATTTTCTGGGGGACCGGGTTGGTAATGTGTTACCACCGGGGTATGTTCTACGAGGACGAAGTGAGCTTAGTGGTCTACTTGCTAACCTTTCGATTAGTGAGGATGATGAGACTCAGATTGTGTTGCCAATGGTGGTTTGTGAGTATTCGGACGTCTTTCCCGAGGATCTTGTTGGTTTGCCACCGCATCGAGAGATTGAATTCTCTATTGACCTAGTGCCCGGCACGGCACCGATTTCTATGGCACCTTATCGTTTTGCCCCAGCCGAGTTAGTTGAGTTGAAGATTCAGCTCCAGGAGTTACTAGACAAGGGTTTTATACGTCCTAGTGTTTCGCAGTGGGGAGCACCGGCCCTCTTTGTTAAAAAGAAAGGTGGTGCTTTGAGACTTTGTATAGATTACCGGAAATTGAATCGGGCTACGGTTAAGAATAAGTACCCTATGCCTCGTATAGATGATCTGTTTGACCAGTTGAAGGGTTCCCGTTGTTTCTCTAAGATAGACTTGAGATCTGGTTACCACCAGTTGAGGGTCAGGGAAGAAGATATTCCAAAGACGGCATTCCGTACGCGGTATGGCCACTATGAGTTTCTGGTGATGTCATTTGGGCTCACCAATGCACCGGCAGTTTTTATGGATTTGATGAACCGAATATTCCGGGAATTTTTAGATCGTTTTGTAGTCGTCTTCGTGGACGACATCCTTATCTATTCACCTTCGGAGGAGAAGCACAAGGAACACTTGAGAGTGGTGCTTGAGTTACTTAGAGCCCATACGCTTTATGCGAAGTTTGGGAAGTGTGAGTTCTGGCTAGAAGAGGTCAAGTTCTTAGGCCATGTAGTTTCTGGGGAAGGAGTGTCTGTTGATACATCCAAGACTGAGGCAGTGCAAGATTGGGCACAGCCTAAGAGTGTGTTTGAGATCCGCAGTTTTCTGGGGTTAGCAGGGTATTATCACCGATTTGTGAAAGATTTCTCCAGATTAGCTTCGCCTTTGACTAGATTGACTCGGAAGGGAGTCAAATTTGTATGGAGTGAGACTTGTGAAAAGTCGTTTCAGGAGTTGAAAGTTAGACTGACCACCGCTCCAGTATTGATTATTCCAGAGAGAGGGTTGGGTTATGCAGTCTATTGTGACGCCTTACGAGAGGGTCTGGGTAGTGTATTAATGCAAGAAGGGAAAGTACTTGCCTATGGCTCACGTCAGTTGAAAATTCACGAGCAGAATTACCCTACGCATGATCTAGAGTTAGCAGCTGTGATATTTGCCTTGAAGATTTGGAGGCATTATCTTTATGGTGAGAGATTTGAGGTATTCTCGGATCATAAGAGTCTGAAATATTTGTTTACACAAAAAGACTTGAACTTGAGGCAGAGGAGGTGTATCGAGTTCATAGAGGATTATGACTTTGAGTTGCATTATCATCCGGGAAAGGCCAATGTGGTGGCCGATGCCCTTAGCAGAAAACCTGTTGGTGACATAGCTAGTATAGCCATCCGAGAATGGGAGATGTTGGGTACACTTGGGGAGTTTGATTTACTTTTGGGCGAATCTGTTGAGGCTGCAGCTTTGTTTTCTGTTGTTGCACAACCTACACTTGTGACTCGAGTGTTAGAGGCTCAGAGGGGTGACCTTGAGATAGAATCGCTTCGTGAGAAGATTTCTGGTGGGAAGGTTGAGAAGGGTCTGATGGTGTATTCCGACCTGAGTGTGAGATACCGAGACCGTTTGTTTGTACCGGAGTCTTGCCGAGAGGAGGTACTTCGAGAGTTCCATCATTCACGCCTTGCGGTGCATCCGGGAGGCACTAAGTTGTATCGGGATTTGGGTCGCCAGTTCTGGTGGCGGGGTATGAAGAGAGATGTGGCAGCTTTTGTATCTAAGTGCCTTACTTGTCAGCAAGTGAAGTCCGAACATCAAAGGCCGGCGGGTTTGTTGCAACCCTTGCCTATTGCCGAGTGGAAGTGGGAACATGTTACTATGGACTTCGTTGTGGGTCTTCCGAGGACTCAGCGGGGTAGTGATGCTATTTGGGTAGTTGTGGACCGGTTGACTAAGTCGGCGCATTTTATTCCTATGCGTGTTAGAGATTCAGTCGATCATCTGGCCAATTTATATATTCGGGACATAGTGAGGTTACACGGGGTTCCGGTGACGATCGTCTCAGATAGAGATCCTCGTTTTACTGCCAGGTTGTGGTAGAGTTTGCAGAGTGCCTTAGGCACTAAGCTGACCTTTAGCACGACTTATCATCCTCAGACTGACGGACAGTCCGAACGTACTATTCAGATCCTTGAGGATATGCTTCGGGGTTGTGTTCTAGACTTTAGTGGGTCATGGGAGAGGCACTTACCGTTGGTGGAGTTTGCCTACAACAACAGTTTCCAGTCTAGTATCGATATGGCACCATTTGAGGCCTTGTATGGCCGACCGTGTAGATCTCCTGTTTGTTGGGCCGAGGTGGGTGATGCACCTCTGTTGGGTCCGGAGTTGGTGAGAGAAACGACGGAGAAAGTTGAGCTTATCCGTAAGAGGCTTGTTATAGCACAGAGTCGTCAGAAATCTTATGCAGACCGTAGGAGGAGACCTTTGGTGTTTGAGTTGGGTGATCATGTCTTTCTGAAGATATCACCTAGGCGGGGTTTGATGAGGTTTGGGAAGAGCGGGAAGTTATTCCCTCGGTTCATTGGTCCGTTTGAGATCCTTGAGAGGATTGGTGAGGCTGCTTATCGTTTAGCTTTACCGCCGCAGTTGTCCGGAGTACATGACGTGTTTCATGTGAGTATGCTTCGGAAGTATGAGCCGGATCCATCACATGTGTTGGATTGGACTGATTTAGTGGTTGATGAGGATGTCTCGTATGAGGAGAGACCGGTTCGGATATTAGATAGATGGGATCAAGTTTTGCGAGGCAAAACCATCCCTTTAGTGAAAGTTTTGTGGAAACATCACGGAGTGGAGGAAGCCACTTGGGAACGTGAATTGGAAGTCCGCCAGAAATATCCGGACATGTTTGTTGATTTGTAATCTTATAATTAGATTCTATTATATTGTGGAACTTAAGAGCTTTATATGTCTTAAGTTGTAAAACATTAAGTTTGTATTGGTAAATGGGTGTATCTTGAAACTTGCTTCATTATAGAAGTTTAGTGTAATATTGCATCTGTTGAGTCCATTGTTGAATGGGTTGTATATATCATGCAATTGAATATGATATGGGAATTGTTAACATTGAAAGGAATAATGCATAATAATGATACAGGTTGAGATATATGTTGTCTTATATATAATGTGAGATGCTTCTTGATAAGTGATGAAATGACCAGTTTTGGTCAAGTTGTGTACTATTGAATTGTCAAAAAAAAAAAAAAAACAACCTGTTTTCAAAAAAAAAAAAAAAACTTATGCTTAATTTCGGGGACGAAATTCTTTTAAGGGGGGAGGTTATAGCGACCCTAGTCTTTTCCCATTTGATTATTGTATCCGGACTTAGGTTCCGTAGATTCTGTCATTGTATAATTGTTGTTGTTGTCTTTTTTTTTTTTTCATTTGGAGTTATAGGTTGTGTTGGGCGGGTTTTGTTTCAGGTTGGTTGGGTTTAGAAACCAAGTGTTGATGTCCAGTATTTTGGATCTTCGCTCGAGCGAGGAGTTGGTCGCTCAAGCGAGCTGTTGTTTTTGGTTCTTCGCTCGAGCCGGGGTTTGATCGCTCGAGCGAGGGTTTGCGTCTGGTTTAGACCTGAGGACAGGGCTTATTTGCTCGAGCAAGATTTTCTTCGCTCGAGCGAGCGAGGTGTATGTTTTCGAGTTCCTTGCTCGAGCGAGCATTCTGTCGCTCAAGCGTGCTCCAGGGTTGCAGACCTGATGCATTGCATTCTTGGCTCGAGCGAGCTTTTCGTCGCTCGAGCGATGTTCTCTTGTGTCTGGTCGCTCGAGCGACCATGTCTTCGCTCGAGCGAGCCTGTTCAGTTTATATACACAGCAGCGGGTTTTGATCAGTCTTTTTCATCTTCTTTTGATTCCAAACCCTAGATCCGACTTCTCTCTCTCCCTACTCACCTTCTCTCTTAGGTTTGATCTACTTAGAGTGGGTTTCTACCTTAGATCCTTTATTAAAAAGATAGAGTGAGTCGAGGGCTTTCATTTAATCTGAGTTGTTGGTGGTTTGGAGCACTTTGGAGTTTGGGTCTTCATCTCCATCTTCTCTTTTTGGACTGTTTCTTCGAGGTAGAGATTTCCTACTCCATTCTATAAGTTTTGTTCTAAGTTTTGGTATTTTGATATGTTGGGGATACTTTGGTAATTTTGGGAAAAACCCTAGTGGTATTAATAAGTTAATTTGTATAATTAATTAAAGGAAATTGGGGAAATATGGTTAAATCCATGGAATTGAGGAATTCATTGATTAAGAGGTGTGGTTGGATAATTTAAATCACTCACCCATTGAATTGTTGTTATATTTACTTTCAGTCTAGAAATAACTGTTTTGGGCTATCGGTGGAGGATAGCTGTGATTGTTGTAGACACTGCATGTGGATTAGGGATAACAGAAACTAATCATTGATTAAGTCATCAATTTTGACTGTTGAATTAATACAGACATTATGTGTATTGATTGTGTGTTGTATATGTTATGTGTTTACATACATTGTTTTGTGTGGGAGGAGATAGGGGATGTACTCCACGGTTTAGGGGAAGATAGGGGATGGACCTCTAAACCGGATTTTGTTTGGGAGGAGATAGGGGATGGACTCCATTAGCATCACTTTTATGTGTGCTTATTTATATAGAAGTGTTTTTATTGATACAGCACTAAAATGTGTATCAATTTGGAAGTATGAAGTGTTTTGATTTGAGCTTGAGTCTCATTTGTTTGTTGACATTGGAAGAATGTGAATATGATATATATAATTCACTGTTGTAAGTTTGGCCAGGTTCTGAGCCATATTGATAAAGTTGGAAAGTAAAACGTGTCTTAGACAATAGTGACATGAGACTGTAAAATGAAGTAATTGATTATCTTGGTTAACCATCTGTTGAATGCTATTGCTTTATTCATTGCTTATATGTGGTTTAGTATATTTCTACTGGGCTGTGGCTCACCCTTTATGGGAACATCATTTTCAGGTTCAGGTGATAAGCTAACTCCAAGGACTTAGCTTGGAAGGACTTGGATTCTGAAGACTATTTTCAGTTGTTTGCTTTTATTTGTTAGTACATGTAAACACTCAAGCCTAGGGCTTTATTTGTAATTGAGTTAGAACTCATACTTTTGTGTCCAAGTGTTGGCTTGGAAAGATGTAAGCCTGTAGGGCATTTAATTGGATGTTACAAGTAATGCTTTTGTTTAGTAAGACTCTAATGAATATTATAATGAATTATTAAAGTGTTTTCTTTAAATAATGCATGTCAATGATATATATATATATATAATGGGTTAATTTTTAGGGCGTTACAACATCTCTTCTCTGAAGTTCTCTTGCCACTTGTTTTTCCCCTCCTAATACATGCTATTCGTATATATTTGTTGTATTCTAGGCCTACACTCTTGTATAAAGGTGTATTAATCAAGAAATTGTGTGTTTCTCTTTCTTTCTTAATTTTCCAGCAGCAAATCTTTTCCCTCTCTTGAATTTATTTTCCTATCAAACTCCATAAACTCATAATCTGTTTTTATGGTACAATATATGGTATGTCTAGAGTATGTGGTAATTTTTGTAGGTCCTAAGGATGCATTTTTATAACCTAAACAATTTTTCTAATTTTTTTACTCACAGAACCAGAAAAACAGTCAACTTTATCTATTTTTAGAAAATTCCAGAAAAATAATATTGAGCCCAATTTTATGTCAAAATCTTAATCTTGGTGTTGTATTTTAACTAAAATTTGTTTTAACTCAAGAGAGAAAGGGGTTTGAGAGAAAAACCAATTTGCCTAACGATCAACGAATTTGGACAGATCTTGGTAATTTTGAATTATCTTAAAATATAAAAAACATATCCTACTTTCGTAAATTGAGTTTGAAACTAGATTTATTTATCTACAAACTCACATGAGGCCAGGTCTTTAGGGCCAATAACACTATTTTTTGCATAGTTATTTTCGAACTGGTTCAAATCTGGAAATCTGGAAATTTGTGTTAATAGGCTCTTATTTGGTTTGCAACTCTTATATTCTATGTTTCTTGAATGTTTTAGTCTCGATATGTAATCTATAATAAATTGTAAATTTTCTTTACCATGAATAAATTACTTGTTGTTTAGTTTGGATTCGTAATTATATTGACCATGCTTTGCTATAACTGAGAACATAATGCACTTAATAAAGGGGAAATCAAATGGGATGGTAATGGGTTGCGATCATAATGAACGATGGATTCAAGAGTATGATATAATGGAATATATTCCATTTTTGTGAAGTCTTACGCGAGTGTGTTTCCCAACCCTAAAATGGCACGGGAGGTATTCTGGCTGCTTAACGGAAATGGGAGGCATAAGGGTGGCAGTGAGGGTCTCACACAGGGAGAGTATCCCTGGAAGCACGTTTCCTTGGGACAGACCGTGATGTCACCACTTGGGTATGTAACCTAGGTGCGTGGGCATCATTGGTAATTGTGCGGTAAGTGACGCACTGGTGGTCATGCGGTAAGCGACGCATTGGTATTGTATTAACGAAGGGGGAGTCAGAATTGCCCGTGGCCAGTGTTAGTGGTTGGGTAGGAACGACATTCCACGGGGAGTTGCCTAGAACTAACTAAAATTGACTATTATTCATGGGAACTGAAATTTAATTATAATCTCTCCTTGATTATTGCTTTCGCTGTATGTTATGACCGTGCCATTATGTTACTTGTGTATTTGGAATGGGAAAAGGGTCGGGGTGTGTGTATTTACTGGGCATTCCAAGCTCATGGCGTTTTATGCCAGGTGAAGGCGAGTTTCCTAAAAGCTTTGTGGAACCATGGCTGCCTTAGAAATTAGATTGTATATTTCCTGTATTTTGGATAATCTTTTTGTATCAAGGAACCGACCTGTATTTAAAGAGTTGAAGAATTTTATCTGTAACTATTATTAATATTTTATTTTAGTGTAATTATTTGTAATTTGTGCTTAAAAATGATGTGTATCCTCTAGTTAAACCCCGGTGCATCGTTGTATTATATTATCAAAATTTGAGGCGTCACATTAGCTTTATATTTTTATGATAGTCGAATGTCTGAATCAGTTTACGTATTTCTCGACTAATCTTAGAATCCACACCAAACGTCCCTTCCACGTAGATCAGACAAATCTCAAATAATACCTATAAACATGGCCTCAAGAAATTGATAACACATAATGAGAGTTCAACTTAAGACCTGAAAGGAGCATACATAATTTTTAACACATAATAAGAGCTCCTTAATATTAATGAAACTCAAGTTTGACTCGGTTCGGCTCGATTATTTTTTTTAAAGTTATTGATATTGTTTAAATAAAAATAAATGAGTCGAGCTTGACGAACCGAGCCGAGCCCTTAACAAGCTCAGTCGAGCTTGTTCATGAAAAGTTCGGCTCATTTGCAGCCCTATTTGAAACGAATCATGATTGGGAATTTGGGAGAAGTATTTCAAATATCACCATACTTTACTAGAAATAATATAAAATTACCACACATAATTATTAACTTTCAAATTTTTTATTTTTATCGTTTATAACTGAGTGTCTAAGTTAATTTATACACACCTCGACTAAATTTAAAATTATAATATATGCATCAAAAGAGAGTCTTAAAACATTCTAATTAATAATTCATAGAAATTTCGTAGATAAGAAGAAAAGAAAAAAAAATGGCACTTTGATGGCTAAGCCTGTGTTTCATAATACTAAATAATTGCTACGGATGGCCCAATAGATTGACATGGATTAGTATCCAAAATTTACTACATAGATTTAACCACCAACATAAACCCATAAGCCAAGGCACAAGCCTCTTTTGAGAACATGAAAAAAATTAATTTATTGGTATATTTTGATTATATTACCTCTCTATTTTTTTTTTGTATGTTTAAAAAAAAAGAGTAAATAAATTAATTTTTTTCTTACTTTTCAAAACAAGCCAAATTGAGTTTTTTGTTTGAATTTCATAACAAAGCCTCTATGACCTCTAAAAAGTGGACGAGGGTTATCATTTCACATAGGAAATAACTTTGTCATTAAGGTCCATAATGGCACAAGTTTGAGCAAATAAAAGTAACTTCTCTTTAATTGTCAATAAATCTCAAGAATTGGATCACCAGTTTTAAAAAATTAAGAACAATGTTTGAAACCTTTATTTGATATTGTCCTAATCGGTCGAGTTATTTCAACTCAATGAAAAAAAATAATAATTTCATACCAAACTTACACTATGATTTAATATTTTTGTATGGCTTGTCCAATTTTGTCTAATCTCACTGAATAAAAACAATACTTGATAGAATGAAGTTGTTTTAAAATTATACTATAAAATTATGTGAAGAGAAAAATAAAACAAGAATCTTCATAATGTCTTAAGATTCAAAATTAGTAATCCATGATGGTATTTATTAAATAAAAATACTAAAAAAATAGAAATTAAATGTGTGATATATCTGTCTACTTTATCAAAATACTAAAAAATAGATCAAGATTTATCAAAAGAACACAAAATAAGTGTTTTTTAAATTGCTCCCACTTACATGCGTACGATCAAATCATTGCCTAAGTTAAGGGTTATGTAGAGTTATTATTTATTTATTTATTTGGAGTCAATGCCTTTTAGAAATTGATCATATTGAGGGAGGGAGGCCCTTTGTTTTATTATGCTGATAAAAATATAAAATAAAATAATTTGATTATAATTCAAGTGTTATGGATTCAAATCATAGAAATAATGTCTCTGGATACTCAATAAAGCGCGTGCATATGTCTGATCTTTCTCTAAACTCTGTCATGACTGTAATCTTTGGAATTACCCCTTTATAGATCTTGTAAATCAAAATGGGTCACTAGGTAAAAATCTTATAGTTTGGTTATAAACAAACAAAATTGATCATAAAATTGAATACAACATATATACACATCAAATTTTATAGAGTTTGTTAGTATTTTGAAAAAACTTATACATCTATATACATTTTGTGTACAATTCTATAACAATTTTTGTGTTCTTAGACTCAAAATCTGAAGTTATTGCTGCTATGTGATTCAAAATTTCTTTTTGTTTCAAATTCAATAAACATTTTTGTATAGGACATCTATACATGTCTATGAATTCAAAAAGGATCATATGAACAAAGCATATCCAACCTCAAAAAGAAATGTTTTGATGTCGCATAGAGTGACTTAATCATATACAAAAGTTACCATATTATAAAATTAATTAGGGCTTTTTTAAAATAAATAAAATTAAATTAATGGTAGTGCTTGGATGGCTCCATTCGTTTGATGCATTTTAAGCATTTTAATAAATTTATATTATTATAAGGATGCTTAATCCAATGGGGAAGACTATTACCCATCAAATTGACTATCTTATTGAAGATAATTGATGATTATTCCCAAGTTTCCATGTGAAGAGAAATAGACTATCTAGATGAGTAGTCTTACATGAAAGAAACTTTCCGAAAGTTATTTTTTGAGTGAAGTATTTTTAACAAAAGAAATGGAACCAGGTTTTCAAAATGTAACAGTGCATTTAGAGGGTGGCGATGGGTTATGGGGCAAGGGGGAGGGGAGGATGATTGTAGAGGTAGCGTGGGTTTTGATAGCGTTAGGCTGTAGCAGGAAACATGTAGGTTTCAATGGCGAAAGAGAGGCAGCCTGTTTATGTTCATTTGTCCAATATTTTAAATTAAAAATATTTTTTGTAATTTGTAAAACTTTGGAGTTTTTTTGTAAAAATATTTTTAAAATATTTTTTGTAATTTGTAAAAATCAAGTTTAAATTAAGAAATATGTAAAACTCTGGAGTTTTTTTTTTTTTTTTGTAATTTATCCAATATTTTAAACATGTTTATGCTCATTTGTTGGCAAAAATGAAAATAAAAATGTATTTAGTATATACTGAAATGTAAAAATTTCACGCCACTAATAAATGTAATTTTAAGAACCAAATAATTTAATGCTAAATAGTATACCTTTTTAAAAATAAAATTTTGGTCTTGACAGGATAGTAATTCATTACCAAATGTCTAATTTCATCCTTAAATAGTAGAGACAATTGGTGAAAAATTTATTTCAAAGGGGTATAAAGTATTACATTCAAGGTAAAATCTTGTTTGGTAATAAGGACAAAGTGAAAATTGTTGACGATGTTGAAAAAGTTGTCGGAAAAGATTATGTTTCTTTTTATCACACACCATAGATTCGTCATTGTATTTGTGTCATAGAATAGCATAATACACTTTTAATAATTCTAATTTTTATCATAAAAAATTAGAAATCTCTTGTAAAATTTATCCAAAATTAATAAAAGATCTTCAGAACAAAAATTTAGCTGAATTATGGCATAATGTGATTAGTTATAACATATTGTGAGGTCAATTATGACATTATTTTGATTATGATGTAAGAGTTGTTTAGTTATTAAGTGTATGAAAATATAATTTTCCCGACCCCACCTTATTTTCTCATTGAAGTGATATTGGGAAAAATTACCATCTCTATTCAAAACTCAATTACGTTATGAGCTCTTACCATAAAAGGTCTTCAAGTGGACAAAAAACGAGTTTTTTTTTTTTTTTTGGGTAGTATACCAATTTTCTAACAAATGTAAAATATACCTAATTCATGTAACTCAGAAGTAGGTGTAAATGTTTTGAATTTATAATTTTATATTTAAATTTGTAGATAGTTTCTAATCAATCCTTAAGCAAATATTAAATGTGATAGTGATTGTATGCAGGGCGCGTTCCTTTTTTTTTTTTTTGCTTTTATTTTTAAATGTGACATCCTTCATTTATATAATAGAATACATTGCAGATCTATTTGTGTCAAAATTATAATATGAAATTTAAATTTTAGTACAAGTCTGAATTATTTATTTTTATATTTATTTTTTGTATGACAAAACACAAGATTTAATATATTATATATCTAACAATAACTCATCTAATAAAATAAATCTGAGTACAAAATATAAAATAAATCCTAAATGGAGAAAAAGAACCTTCACGCAGAAAAGATATGAGTCTCCACATAGGAAGTAAAAAAAACTTCATGTAGAGATGAAACCTCAGCCGTTGTTTTATATGAATAAAAATAAGTGAACAAAAATGAGAAAATAAACAATAATAAACAAATAGAGACAAAACTAAAAATGCGAGAAAATATAAATTGAAGTAATGTTTCACCTCTAAAGTTGCTTCTATCCTGGAAAATATAAATTGACAAAAATGAGAGGGATGTTTTTTATATGAAAATGTCACTTATGATATAAATGTCAGTTATAGGAAAATAGAAATTGTATTTTGACTCCCACAACTTCCTTTTACCAAGTATCCGCCTAAACAAATTCAAATAACCAATACAAAAATAAAAGCAGGTGAATTTACAAAAATCAAATCAACACTGAAATATTACCAAAACAAAGAAGAAGAAACATGGAAAAAGAAAAATTTACATTTATCGTGCACAAGAGCATGATGTTAATCGTAATAAATAATGGAAAAAGCAGAACACAAAAGCATGATGTTAATCTTTATGTGTTGTAAACTTTTTTCTTAAAAAGCTAAAAAATCTAAAGCATAATCATTATTTTAACTCATATTTTAATTAAAAAATCAATAATGTTTGTTGGATTACAATTGTTGATTACTTAAATAAATTTCTTGCCTCACAAGTAATTGTAATTGAATGAGTTAAAATTCATATAATTCTTTTAGAAGTAAAATCCAATATAAGTATATTGTTGATATTTTAATGTTTTTTTGTTTCATTGAAGCAACTATATGGAGACTGTTCCAATTATCTTTTACTGGGGGGGAAACATAATTCGGGATCCTGATGAAGATGTGTCATATGATGCTGAGCCGAAATGGATATATGGAGTGCAACTTGGCACCACGCTTAGCAATTTGGAGGAGATGTTCATGTCCAAGGTGGCAAGTTACGGGGAAAGTGACCGATTGAACTTCAAATGTAGATATCCTTATCGCCAGTGGCAAGCACTCAGCAAATACAAGATATTACCGATCAATGACGATGAGGCGTTGAACACCGTATTAAGTATCGGTGCAAGTTTCCAACCACCAAATTATTTGGAAGTGTACATTGATAAAGAGGTTGTACACAATGTCCCAAATATGACATAGATGGATTCTCGTCCGTTCACTACATTGCTGACACATGGGATTGACACGACAGCGTTTCAGTCTCCTATGTATGAATCAGATCAATATTATGCAGTGGGCTACACACAACAGACATTTGAGGGCCATGGTGTAGAATCAAGTTCACATGGTGGATATGATTATGAATTTCACAATAACACAGAAGATGTGCCCACCTGTAGCCATCATGCCACTCTAGTTGAAGTTGCTAGTAATATGGCTGAAACAGTGAACTATGTGTAGTTTGCTGACAATGACATGTACGGTCCTGAAGTCGCCCTAGAGGATGATGAGAATGAATTGTGCGATGAAGAAAATTTATTGGGCGGATCAGATGATGATGATGATAAAGAAGATAATGTCGACGCTCCCATTGACCTTGAAAAAGCCCCCATTCCACCTAGACCTGATATCCCTTTCTATGAGAACATTCACATGGGTGGTGATTTTGACATGAGTAGCCGTGATGTTGTTCCCCGTAACCGGATCTGGAACGCTAAAAATCCAGAGTTGGACAAAGTGATGATTTTCGTTGATAAGAAGCAACTTGTACATGCTGTGAAATTGTACCATGCAACAAATAATCGAGAGTATAAAGTTATAACCTCCAAGTGAGACCTTTGGGTGTCTTCTTGCAAGCACGATTGCAGATGGTGGTTGCGTGCATCTCTTAGTAGGAAACATGGTCTTTTTGAAATAAAGCAGTATAGGGGTCCTCACCATTGTTTATACCCATGAATGAACAGGGACCACACTAATATTAGCTCTAGTTATATTGCTTCTTATCTTTTGGGACAAGTTGCGGTGAGTATAAAAAATAAATGTTTACATATATATACATATTTGTTTGTTTATAGTGTTCACACCAAAATAATCCAATTCATATTTGATTGTCGTATGCAGAATGAACCTGATATGCCAATTAAGAATGTCATCGAAGATATCAAAAAGACCATGAACTATAGTATATCATACAAAAAGGCGTGGCATGCAAGGGCAAAGGCAATTAGAATGGTATTCAGGGATTGAAATGAATTATATAGGCAGTTGCCTAAATTTATGCATGCATTACAGACATCTAATCCTGGCACCATCGTTTAATGGAATCATAGATATACCAGAGGTACAACCATTATGCCTGTCTTCCACTTTGTTTTCTGGTCTTTCAAACCCGTCATCGATGGCTTTAGCTATTGTAGGCCTGTTATAACCATAGATGGTACATTCTTATATGATAAATACACTGGTGTGTTGCTTGTAGCAACGATTGTCACTGCCAATTGCAAAGTATTACCGCTTGCATTCACTGTTGTCGACAAGGAGAGTTTGGAGTCTTTGTCATTTCACATATCAAGGAACATATTGTCATGGACCGTCAGGGAATGACTTTGATATCTGATCGAGCTGAGAGTATTTTAGCTGCTGTGAGGCGGCATTGGCTGAATCCCTCGCTCCAATTTGTTGGATATCATCGACACTGCCTTCGACATGTTTGTGGTAACTTTAACACAAAGTTCAAAAATAAGGAGCTGAAACAACTTCTATGGAAAGTAGGGAGTGCTCATCAATGACGAAAGTGTAATGCTTACTTAGAATAGATTCAGGCTATTAAGCAAGATGCCATCGATTGGGTCCACAAGATGAATCCTGTGGAGTGGGCCCTTGCGTAGGACGGTGGATATCAGTGGGGGGTATTGACCAGTAATGATTCAGAGCGCTTCAACAACATCTTGAAAGGTGCAAGGAACTTACCTATCTTAGTTATGGTTGAATTTACATTTTGAAGGCTTGTAAAATATTTTGATGAGATGGGAGCCAATGTAACGCCCTCAAAATAAACCCATTATATGTATATCATTGACATGCATTATTTAAAGAAAACAATTTATTCATTCATTCATCAGAGTATTACTAAATAAAAACATTACATGTAACATCAAATTAAATGCCCTATGGGCTTACATCTTTCCAAGCCATCACTTGGACACAAAATATGAGTTCTAACTCAAATACAAATAAAGCCCTAGGCTTGATTATTCATCAAATAAAAGCAAACAACTAAAGCTAGTCTTCAAAATCCAAATCCTTCCAAGCTAAGTCCTGGGAGGTAGCTTATCACCTGGACCTGAAAATGATGTTCCCATAAGGGTGAGCCACAGCCCAGTAGAAATATACTAAACCAAATATAAGCATTGAATAAAGCATTAGTATTTAATAGATGGTTAACCAAGATAATCAATTACATTACTATCCAGTCTCATGACACTAACGTCTAAAACACGTTTTACTTTCCAACATTATCAATCTGGCTCAGAACCTGGCCAAACTTACAACAGTGAACTATATAAGTCATATTCACATTCTTCCAATGTCAACAAACAATTGAGACTCAGGCTCAAATCAAAACACTTCATACTTCCAGTTTGATACACATTTTAGTGCTGTATCAATTAAACACTTCAATAAAAATAAGCACACATAAAAGTGATGCTAATGGAGTCCATCCCCTATCTCCTCCCAAACAAAATCCGGTTTAGAGGTCCATCCCCTATCTTCCCCTAAACCGTGGAGTACATCCCCTATCTCCTCCCACACAAAACAATGTATGCATACACATAACATATACAACACACAATCAATACACATAATGTCTGTATTAATTCAGCAGTCAATATTGATGACTTAAGCAATGATTAGTTTTAGTTATCCCTAATCCACATGCAGTGTCTACAACAAGCATGACTATCCTCCACCGATAGCCCACAACAGTTATTTCTAGATTTGGAAATAAATATACCATCAATTCAATAGGCGAGTGATTTACATTATCCAACTACACCATTTAACCAATAACTTTCCCAATTTCATGAATTTAACCAAATTCCCCAATTCCCTTAAATTATTTATACAAATTAATTAATTAACACAACTAGGGTTTATCCCAAAATTATCAAAGTAACCCCAACATATCATTATACCAAAACTTGGAACAAAACTTATAAATTGGAGTAGGAAATCCCTACCTCGAAGAAAATAACCCGAATGGAGAAGACGGAAGATGAAGACCAAAGACCCACGTGCTCCAAATCCCAAGTTTCTCAGATTAAAACAAAGCTCTCGCGACGCTCTACCTTTCTTCCAAAGGAACTAGGGTAGAAGACCACCGGAAATAGATCAAATCTTGGAGAGAAGGTAAGAGTAGAGAGAGAAACTCTCAAGGGGCGGTTTTTAAAAGTTAAGAGATGAAAAGTAGGTCAAAAAGTGATCAGAAAAGTGAAATCACGGACTGATGTAGTCGACTCTACGCTCGAGCGTAGAAAGCCCCGCTCGAGCGTAAGACACAGAATCATGCTCGAGCGTGAAGGAAGCCGCTCGAGCGTCGATTGCACCCTTCCAGAAGTTTTGCAGGCGCTGCACCCGCTCGAGCGTCAAACTCCCCGCTCGAGCGGAGGAGCAAAAACAAGGGATCACGCTCGAGCGTAAAAACTACCGCTCGAGCGGAAGAACTGCAGAGCAAAATACTGGGAGATGGAAAATCCCGCTCGAGCGTCAAAACTCCCGCTTGAGCGGAGGAGCAACAACGAAGGGCCCGCTCGAGCGTTAAAACCTCCGCTCGAGCGTGAAGGCCAAAATCTGGGCATCACCTATTGGCGTCAAAATTCAACCAACCTGTACCAGACCCGTCCAACACAACCTTTACTTCAAATACAAAAAGATTAAAGGACAACAACAACCAATAAATAATGACAGGAGCTACGGAGCCTAAGTCCGGATACAATAATCTAAAGAGAAAAGACCGGGGTCGCTATAACCTCCCCCCCTTAAAAGAATTTCGTCCCCGAAATTAAGCACAAGGTTTCGAAAACAAGTTTTTCTCAAATTCCAACAATATGATAACTCACTAATAAACAACTTGACCCAACACCGGCCATTCCATCTCTTAACTAAGAGGCATGCCACAATATGCAAAACAAACATATATTTCAACCTGCATTAACACTATGCAATTTTCTTTCAATTTCAAGGATTTTCAATATATTCAACATATACAATGTTCCATTAAACTTCCATTTCGAGACAAGTTCCAAAATATTTCCATTAACCAAAACATTCACAATGTTTTACAGCTTAAAACATATATATAAAGCTCTAAAGTTCGACAATATTACAAAATCTACATACAAGATTACAAATCGATAAGCATGTCCGGATATTTTTCGCGGACTTCCAACTCACGTTCCCAAGTGGCTTCCTCCACACCATGATGTTTCCACAAAACTTTAACCAAAGGAATGGTCTTGCCTCGCAAGACTTGATCCCGCTTATCCAAAACTCTAACCGGTCTCTCCTCATACGAGACATCCTCGTCAACTACTAAATCGGTCCAATCCAATACATGTGATGGATCCGGTTCATACTTCCGAAGCATACTCACATGAAACACGTCATGTACTCCGGACAACTGCGGTGGTAAAGCTAAACGATAAGCAGCCTCGCCAATCCTCTCAAGGATCTCAAAAGGGCCAATAAATCGAGGGGACAACTTCCCGCTCTTCCCAAACCTCATCAATCCACGCCTTGGTGATATCTTCAGAAAAACATGATCACCCACCTCAAACATCAAAGGTCTCCTCCTACGGTCGGCATAAGATTTCTGACGACTCTGGGCTGTAACAAGTCTCTCACGGATAAGCTCAACTTTCTCCGTCGTTTCCCTCACTAATTCTGGACCCAACAAAGGTGCATCACCCACCTCGGCCCAGCAAACAGGAGATCTACATGGTCGGCCATACAAGGCCTCAAATGGTGCCATACCGATACTAGACTGGAAACTATTGTTATAGGCAAACTCCACCAAAGGCAAGTGCCTCTCCCACGACCCACCAAAGTCAAGAACACAACCCCGAAGCATATCCTCAAGGATCTGAATAGTACGCTCGGACTGCCCGTCAGTCTGAGGATGATAAGCTGTGCTAAAGGTCAACTTAGTGCCTAAGGCACTCTGCAAGCTCTGCCACAACCTGGCAGTAAAACGAGGATCTCTATCTGAAACGATCGTCACTGGAACCCCGTGTAACCTCACTATGTCCCGAATATAAAAATCGGCCAGATGATCAACTGAATCTCTAACACGCATAGGAATAAAGTGCGCTGACTTAGTCAACCGGTCCACAACTACCCAAATAGCATCACTACCCCGTTGAGTCCTCGGAAGACCCACAACGAAGTCCATAGTGACATGTTCCCACTTCCACTCGGCAATAGGCAAGGGTTGCAACAAACCCGCTAGCCTCTGATGTTCGGCCTTCACTTGCTGACAAGTAAGGCACTTAGATACGAAAACTGCCACATCTCTCTTCATACCCCGCCACCAGAATTGGCGACCCAAATCTCGATACATCTTAGTGCCTCCCGGATGCACCGCAAGGCGTGAATGATGGAACTCTCGGAGTACCTCCTCTCGACAAGACTCCGGTACAAACAGACGGTCTCGGTATCTCACACTCAGGTCGGGATACACCGTCAAACCTTTCTTAACCTTCCCACCAGAAATCTTCTCACGGAGGGATTCTACCTCAAGGTCGCCCCTCTGAGCCTCTAACACTCGAGTCACAAGTGTAGGCTGTGCAACAACAGAAAACAAGGCCGCAGCCTCAACAGATTCGCCCAGAAGGAAATTAAACTCTCCAAGTGCACCCAACATCTCCCATTCCCGGATGGCTATACTAGCTATGTCACCAACAGGTTTCCTGCTAAGGGCGTCGGCCACCACATTGGCCTTTCCCGGATGATAATGCAATTCAAAGTCATAATCCTCAATAAATTCCATCCACCTCCTCTGCCTCAAGTTCAAGTCTTTCTGTGTGAACAGATATTTCAGACTCTTATGATCCGAGAATACCTCGAACCTCTCACCATAAAGATAATGTCTCCAAATCTTCAAGGCAAATATCACAGCTGCTAACTCTAAATCATGCGTAGGGTAATTCTTCTCGTGAACTTTCAACTGACGTGAGCCATAAGCAACCACTTTCCCCTCTTGCATCAACACACAACCAAGACCCTCTCGTGAGGCGTCACAATAGACTGCATAACCCAACCCTCTCTCCGGAATAATCAAGACTGGAGCAGTGGTCAGTCTAACTTTCAACTCCTGAAACGACTTTTCACAAGTCTCACTCCAAGCAAATTTGACTCCCTTCCGAGTCAATCTAGTCAAAGGCGAAGCTAATCTGGAGAAATCTCTTACAAACCGGCGATAATACCCAGCTAATCCCAGAAAACTGCGGATCTCAAACACACTCTTAGGCTGTACCCAATCTTGCACTGCCTCTGTCTTGGATGTATCAACAGACACCCCTTCCCTAGAAACTACATGGCCTAAGAACTTCACCTCCTCTAGCCAGAACTCACACTTCCCAAACTTAGCATAAAGCTGATGGGCTCTAAGTAAATCAAGCACCACCCTCAAGTGTTCCTCGTGCTCTTCCTCTGAAGGTGAATAGATAAGGATGTCGTCCACGAAAACGACTACAAAACGATCTAAAAATTCCCGGAATATCCGGTTCATCAAATCCATAAATACTGCCGGTGCATTGGTGAGCCCAAATGGCATCACCAAAAACTCATAGTGGCCATACCGCGTACGGAATGCCGTCTTCGGAATATCCTTGTCCCTGACTCTCAACTGATGATAACCCGATCTCAAGTCTATCTTCGAGAAACAACGGGAACCCTTTAATTGATCGAACAGATCATCTATACGAGGCATAGGGTACTTATTCTTAACTGTAGCCCGATTCAATTTCCGATAATCTATACAAAGTCTCAAAGCACCACCTTTCTTTTTAACAAAGAGAGCCGGTGCCCCCCACCGTGAAACACTAGGACGTATAAAGCCCTTATCTAGCAACTCCTGGAGCTGAATCTTCAACTCAACTAACTCGGCTGGGGCAAAACGATAAGGTGACATAGAAATCGGCGCCGTGCCGGGCATTAGGTCAATAGAGAATTCAATCTCTCGATGCGGTGGCAAACCAACAAGATCCTCGGGAAAGACGTCCGAGTACTCACAAACCACCCTTGGCAACACAACCTGGGTCTCATCATCCTCACTAATCGAAAGGTTGGGAAGTAGACCACTAAGCTCACTCCGTCCTCGCGGAACATACCCTGATGGCAACACATTACCAACCCGGTCCCCCAGAAAATGAAAATACTCTCCGCTCACGGTACAACAAGTGACCCTCTGGCGGTAGCAATCAATAACTGCCCGGTATGACGATAGCCAGTCCATACCCAAAATAACATCGAAACCTCTCATAGGCATAACTACAAAGGAAAATGGGATTCTATGGTAATCAACTTCTATATCACAACCCCTAACACCGTGTTTCAAAATCAATTCACCCCCAAGAGGCGACACTACACAAATAGGAGATGCTAACTGTGCTAACTCCAACTCCAAAACAGATGCAAATGCAGCAGACACAAAGGAATGAGATGCACCCGTATCAATCAAAACATTAGCAACCGAGTTGCAAAACAAGAAAGTACCTCTCACAACAGATGGAGCCGGTACAAGATCCTGCGCGGTAACAGCATACACGCGCCCAGATGACCTCTGATCAACCTGCTCACCCCTAGGAGCATAAGATTGTTGCACCGACTGGGACGATGAAGCCCCCTGATTGGCCCTCGAGGCCTGACCCGACTGAGCTGGCTGCTGACCCTGAATCTGCCTCAAACCAGATGCACCAGGTGTGCCACCCAACTGCGGGCAATACCTCTTCATATGCCCTGGCTGACCACACTGATAACACGAGAGTGGCTGGCCTCTCCCCTGACTCTGGCTCTGAGATCGAGCCGAAGATGATGCTGCTCTCTGCACTCCTCCCCTCTGAGGACAAACTGGAGACTTGTGGCCCAGCTGGCCACACTTGAAACAGGTAATGTCTCCCTGACTGCCTTTCCCCGAACTAGCACTCGGCACAGGAAAAGTCGATCTAGAAAAGCTACTCTGAGACTGCTGAAGATTAAAACTCTTCTGTCTCCTACCATCACTCTGACCATCCTGACTCCTCTTGAAGCCCTTCTGTCCTTCCTCCTCCTCCTGCATCATGATCTCCATATGGGCTGCAGCATCAACCATACGCCCATAATCCCGAATCATAGTTCCCCCAACTCGCAGCTTGAGGCCACGCCTCAACTTCCTCTCCAACTCAATACAACGGCGTTCCTCAGATGCCACCAATTCAGGTGCAAACCTGGATAAACTAGTAAATGCAGCCTCAAACTCGGCCACTGAAGAACTCGACTGCTTAAGCTGGCAGAACTGGTCTCTCAGCTTCTCCCTAACTGCTGGAGATAAGAACTTCTCCTGGAAAGCATTCACAAAAGCCTCCCATGTACCTCCTATACGACCTTTAGTGAACTTCCACCACTGACCCGCATCCCCCTTCAACTGGAAAGATGCCAAGGTCACCTTCAACCCCTCGTCTTCGATGCCAAGCATCTCAAACGTCTTCGTTGTCTGTTCGAGCCATTCATCTGCCTTAAGCGGCTCTTTAGGATCACCCACAAATTCATCCGAATTAGACCGGAAGAACTCCCTCTTCAGAAAGGAGGGTCCTGCATCTGTAACGACATCCCGAGCTTGATTCTCAGCTCTGAGAATGCCTACTGACTCCCTGAATGCCCCTGCTATCTCTCGGGCTAGAGCGCCCATAGCCTGCTGGCCTACTGGCTCGGCCACATTGGCCTGGCCAACTCCCTCCTGAACTGCTGGAATCTCCTCTGGCACAGGCACCTCCTGCCTACCCGGCCTACCACGCCTACTGCGTCCTCGTCCTCGTCCTGACATACTAATAAAGGAAACAAAGACGTTAGCACATTATTAAATGTGCCGAAACTAAACACTCGCGTCCTAATGCATGGGACAGCAATAATTCATTCCACGTAAGCACATAATCACATAAGCACCTACGAATTTCATTCCTGAATAATGATAGTCCCAATGCGTTGCTATAGTTCCGGTTGGAAGCAGCAGTGATCAGGTGCCTTTCCAACAAGACTACTAGAAACTCAAGGGTCAAATCACCATCCTAGAAACTACATTCCATACCCACATAGTCACATAAACATGTTATCACGTAAGCATATAACATTACACTAAGTCTCTATCAAACGAGACGAACCCATTGTGATACTAATCACTTCCCACGTACCCAAAGTATTCAAACCCGGTACGCTCTGATACCAAGTTGTAACACCCTCAAAATAAACCCATTATATGTATATCATTGACATGCATTATTTAAAGAAAACAATTTATTCATTCATTCATCAGAGTATTACTAAATAAAAACATTACATGTAACATCAAATTAAATGCCCTATGGGCTTACATCTTTCCAAGCCATCACTTGGACACAAAATATGAGTTCTAACTCAAATACAAATAAAGCCCTAGGCTTGATTATTCATCAAATAAAAGCAAACAACTAAAGCTAGTCTTCAAAATCCAAATCCTTCCAAGCTAAGTCCTGGGAGGTAGCTTATCACCTGGACCTGAAAATGATGTTCCCATAAGGGTGAGCCACAGCCCAGTAGAAATATACTAAACCAAATATAAGCATTGAATAAAGCATTAGTATTTAATAGATGGTTAACCAAGATAATCAATTACATTACTATCCAGTCTCATGACACTAACGTCTAAAACACGTTTTACTTTCCAACATTATCAATCTGGCTCAGAACCTGGCCAAACTTACAACAGTGAACTATATAAGTCATATTCACATTCTTCCAATGTCAACAAACAATTGAGACTCAGGCTCAAATCAAAACACTTCATACTTCCAGTTTGATACACATTTTAGTGCTGTATCAATTAAACACTTCAATAAAAATAAGCACACATAAAAGTGATGCTAATGGAGTCCATCCCCTATCTCCTCCCAAACAAAATCCGGTTTAGAGGTCCATCCCCTATCTTCCCCTAAACCGTGGAGTACATCCCCTATCTCCTCCCACACAAAACAATGTATGCATACACATAACATATACAACACACAATCAATACACATAATGTCTGTATTAATTCAGCAGTCAATATTGATGACTTAAGCAATGATTAGTTTTAGTTATCCCTAATCCACATGCAGTGTCTACAACAAGCATGACTATCCTCCACCGATAGCCCACAACAGTTATTTCTAGATTTGGAAATAAATATACCATCAATTCAATAGGCGAGTGATTTACATTATCCAACTACACCATTTAACCAATAACTTTCCCAATTTCATGAATTTAACCAAATTCCCCAATTCCCTTAAATTATTTATACAAATTAATTAATTAACACAACTAGGGTTTATCCCAAAATTATCAAAGTAACCCCAACATATCATTATACCAAAACTTGGAACAAAACTTATAAATTGGAGTAGGAAATCCCTACCTCGAAGAAAATAACCCGAATGGAGAAGACGGAAGATGAAGACCAAAGACCCACGTGCTCCAAATCCCAAGTTTCTCAGATTAAAACAAAGCTCTCGCGACGCTCTACCTTTCTTCCAAAGGAACTAGGGTAGAAGACCACCGGAAATAGATCAAATCTTGGAGAGAAGGTAAGAGTAGAGAGAGAAACTCTCAAGGGGCGGTTTTTAAAAGTTAAGAGATGAAAAGTAGGTCAAAAAGTGATCAGAAAAGTGAAATCACGGACTGATGTAGTCGACTCTACGCTCGAGCGTAGAAAGCCCCGCTCGAGCGTAAGACACAGAATCATGCTCGAGCGTGAAGGAAGCCGCTCGAGCGTCGATTGCACCCTTCCAGAAGTTTTGCAGGCGCTGCACCCGCTCGAGCGTCAAACTCCCCGCTCGAGCGGAGGAGCAAAAACAAGGGATCACGCTCGAGCGTAAAAACTACCGCTCGAGCGGAAGAACTGCAGAGCAAAATACTGGGAGATGGAAAATCCCGCTCGAGCGTCAAAACTCCCGCTTGAGCGGAGGAGCAACAACGAAGGGCCCGCTCGAGCGTTAAAACCTCCGCTCGAGCGTGAAGGCCAAAATCTGGGCATCACCTATTGGCGTCAAAATTCAACCAACCTGTACCAGACCCGTCCAACACAACCTTTACTTCAAATACAAAAAGATTAAAGGACAACAACAACCAATAAATAATGACAGGAGCTACGGAGCCTAAGTCCGGATACAATAATCTAAAGAGAAAAGACCGGGGTCGCTATAACCTCCCCCCCTTAAAAGAATTTCGTCCCCGAAATTAAGCACAAGGTTTCGAAAACAAGTTTTTCTCAAATTCCAACAATATGATAACTCACTAATAAACAACTTGACCCAACACCGGCCATTCCATCTCTTAACTAAGAGGCATGCCACAATATGCAAAACAAACATATATTTCAACCTGCATTAACACTATGCAATTTTCTTTCAATTTCAAGGATTTTCAATATATTCAACATATACAATGTTCCATTAAACTTCCATTTCGAGACAAGTTCCAAAATATTTCCATTAACCAAAACATTCACAATGTTTTACAGCTTAAAACATATATATAAAGCTCTAAAGTTCGACAATATTACAAAATCTACATACAAGATTACAAATCGATAAGCATGTCCGGATATTTTTCGCGGACTTCCAACTCACGTTCCCAAGTGGCTTCCTCCACACCATGATGTTTCCACAAAACTTTAACCAAAGGAATGGTCTTGCCTCGCAAGACTTGATCCCGCTTATCCAAAACTCTAACCGGTCTCTCCTCATACGAGACATCCTCGTCAACTACTAAATCGGTCCAATCCAATACATGTGATGGATCCGGTTCATACTTCCGAAGCATACTCACATGAAACACGTCATGTACTCCGGACAACTGCGGTGGTAAAGCTAAACGATAAGCAGCCTCGCCAATCCTCTCAAGGATCTCAAAAGGGCCAATAAATCGAGGGGACAACTTCCCGCTCTTCCCAAACCTCATCAATCCACGCCTTGGTGATATCTTCAGAAAAACATGATCACCCACCTCAAACATCAAAGGTCTCCTCCTACGGTCGGCATAAGATTTCTGACGACTCTGGGCTGTAACAAGTCTCTCACGGATAAGCTCAACTTTCTCCGTCGTTTCCCTCACTAATTCTGGACCCAACAAAGGTGCATCACCCACCTCGGCCCAGCAAACAGGAGATCTACATGGTCGGCCATACAAGGCCTCAAATGGTGCCATACCGATACTAGACTGGAAACTATTGTTATAGGCAAACTCCACCAAAGGCAAGTGCCTCTCCCACGACCCACCAAAGTCAAGAACACAACCCCGAAGCATATCCTCAAGGATCTGAATAGTACGCTCGGACTGCCCGTCAGTCTGAGGATGATAAGCTGTGCTAAAGGTCAACTTAGTGCCTAAGGCACTCTGCAAGCTCTGCCACAACCTGGCAGTAAAACGAGGATCTCTATCTGAAACGATCGTCACTGGAACCCCGTGTAACCTCACTATGTCCCGAATATAAAAATCGGCCAGATGATCAACTGAATCTCTAACACGCATAGGAATAAAGTGCGCTGACTTAGTCAACCGGTCCACAACTACCCAAATAGCATCACTACCCCGTTGAGTCCTCGGAAGACCCACAACGAAGTCCATAGTGACATGTTCCCACTTCCACTCGGCAATAGGCAAGGGTTGCAACAAACCCGCTAGCCTCTGATGTTCGGCCTTCACTTGCTGACAAGTAAGGCACTTAGATACGAAAACTGCCACATCTCTCTTCATACCCCGCCACCAGAATTGGCGACCCAAATCTCGATACATCTTAGTGCCTCCCGGATGCACCGCAAGGCGTGAATGATGGAACTCTCGGAGTACCTCCTCTCGACAAGACTCCGGTACAAACAGACGGTCTCGGTATCTCACACTCAGGTCGGGATACACCGTCAAACCTTTCTTAACCTTCCCACCAGAAATCTTCTCACGGAGGGATTCTACCTCAAGGTCGCCCCTCTGAGCCTCTAACACTCGAGTCACAAGTGTAGGCTGTGCAACAACAGAAAACAAGGCCGCAGCCTCAACAGATTCGCCCAGAAGGAAATTAAACTCTCCAAGTGCACCCAACATCTCCCATTCCCGGATGGCTATACTAGCTATGTCACCAACAGGTTTCCTGCTAAGGGCGTCGGCCACCACATTGGCCTTTCCCGGATGATAATGCAATTCAAAGTCATAATCCTCAATAAATTCCATCCACCTCCTCTGCCTCAAGTTCAAGTCTTTCTGTGTGAACAGATATTTCAGACTCTTATGATCCGAGAATACCTCGAACCTCTCACCATAAAGATAATGTCTCCAAATCTTCAAGGCAAATATCACAGCTGCTAACTCTAAATCATGCGTAGGGTAATTCTTCTCGTGAACTTTCAACTGACGTGAGCCATAAGCAACCACTTTCCCCTCTTGCATCAACACACAACCAAGACCCTCTCGTGAGGCGTCACAATAGACTGCATAACCCAACCCTCTCTCCGGAATAATCAAGACTGGAGCAGTGGTCAGTCTAACTTTCAACTCCTGAAACGACTTTTCACAAGTCTCACTCCAAGCAAATTTGACTCCCTTCCGAGTCAATCTAGTCAAAGGCGAAGCTAATCTGGAGAAATCTCTTACAAACCGGCGATAATACCCAGCTAATCCCAGAAAACTGCGGATCTCAAACACACTCTTAGGCTGTACCCAATCTTGCACTGCCTCTGTCTTGGATGTATCAACAGACACCCCTTCCCTAGAAACTACATGGCCTAAGAACTTCACCTCCTCTAGCCAGAACTCACACTTCCCAAACTTAGCATAAAGCTGATGGGCTCTAAGTAAATCAAGCACCACCCTCAAGTGTTCCTCGTGCTCTTCCTCTGAAGGTGAATAGATAAGGATGTCGTCCACGAAAACGACTACAAAACGATCTAAAAATTCCCGGAATATCCGGTTCATCAAATCCATAAATACTGCCGGTGCATTGGTGAGCCCAAATGGCATCACCAAAAACTCATAGTGGCCATACCGCGTACGGAATGCCGTCTTCGGAATATCCTTGTCCCTGACTCTCAACTGATGATAACCCGATCTCAAGTCTATCTTCGAGAAACAACGGGAACCCTTTAATTGATCGAACAGATCATCTATACGAGGCATAGGGTACTTATTCTTAACTGTAGCCCGATTCAATTTCCGATAATCTATACAAAGTCTCAAAGCACCACCTTTCTTTTTAACAAAGAGAGCCGGTGCCCCCCACCGTGAAACACTAGGACGTATAAAGCCCTTATCTAGCAACTCCTGGAGCTGAATCTTCAACTCAACTAACTCGGCTGGGGCAAAACGATAAGGTGACATAGAAATCGGCGCCGTGCCGGGCATTAGGTCAATAGAGAATTCAATCTCTCGATGCGGTGGCAAACCAACAAGATCCTCGGGAAAGACGTCCGAGTACTCACAAACCACCCTTGGCAACACAACCTGGGTCTCATCATCCTCACTAATCGAAAGGTTGGGAAGTAGACCACTAAGCTCACTCCGTCCTCGCGGAACATACCCTGATGGCAACACATTACCAACCCGGTCCCCCAGAAAATGAAAATACTCTCCGCTCACGGTACAACAAGTGACCCTCTGGCGGTAGCAATCAATAACTGCCCGGTATGACGATAGCCAGTCCATACCCAAAATAACATCGAAACCTCTCATAGGCATAACTACAAAGGAAAATGGGATTCTATGGTAATCAACTTCTATATCACAACCCCTAACACCGTGTTTCAAAATCAATTCACCCCCAAGAGGCGACACTACACAAATAGGAGATGCTAACTGTGCTAACTCCAACTCCAAAACAGATGCAAATGCAGCAGACACAAAGGAATGAGATGCACCCGTATCAATCAAAACATTAGCAACCGAGTTGCAAAACAAGAAAGTACCTCTCACAACAGATGGAGCCGGTACAAGATCCTGCGCGGTAACAGCATACACGCGCCCAGATGACCTCTGATCAACCTGCTCACCCCTAGGAGCATAAGATTGTTGCACCGACTGGGACGATGAAGCCCCCTGATTGGCCCTCGAGGCCTGACCCGACTGAGCTGGCTGCTGACCCTGAATCTGCCTCAAACCAGATGCACCAGGTGTGCCACCCAACTGCGGGCAATACCTCTTCATATGCCCTGGCTGACCACACTGATAACACGAGAGTGGCTGGCCTCTCCCCTGACTCTGGCTCTGAGATCGAGCCGAAGATGATGCTGCTCTCTGCACTCCTCCCCTCTGAGGACAAACTGGAGACTTGTGGCCCAGCTGGCCACACTTGAAACAGGTAATGTCTCCCTGACTGCCTTTCCCCGAACTAGCACTCGGCACAGGAAAAGTCGATCTAGAAAAGCTACTCTGAGACTGCTGAAGATTAAAACTCTTCTGTCTCCTACCATCACTCTGACCATCCTGACTCCTCTTGAAGCCCTTCTGTCCTTCCTCCTCCTCCTGCATCATGATCTCCATATGGGCTGCAGCATCAACCATACGCCCATAATCCCGAATCATAGTTCCCCCAACTCGCAGCTTGAGGCCACGCCTCAACTTCCTCTCCAACTCAATACAACGGCGTTCCTCAGATGCCACCAATTCAGGTGCAAACCTGGATAAACTAGTAAATGCAGCCTCAAACTCGGCCACTGAAGAACTCGACTGCTTAAGCTGGCAGAACTGGTCTCTCAGCTTCTCCCTAACTGCTGGAGATAAGAACTTCTCCTGGAAAGCATTCACAAAAGCCTCCCATGTACCTCCTATACGACCTTTAGTGAACTTCCACCACTGACCCGCATCCCCCTTCAACTGGAAAGATGCCAAGGTCACCTTCAACCCCTCGTCTTCGATGCCAAGCATCTCAAACGTCTTCGTTGTCTGTTCGAGCCATTCATCTGCCTTAAGCGGCTCTTTAGGATCACCCACAAATTCATCCGAATTAGACCGGAAGAACTCCCTCTTCAGAAAGGAGGGTCCTGCATCTGTAACGACATCCCGAGCTTGATTCTCAGCTCTGAGAATGCCTACTGACTCCCTGAATGCCCCTGCTATCTCTCGGGCTAGAGCGCCCATAGCCTGCTGGCCTACTGGCTCGGCCACATTGGCCTGGCCAACTCCCTCCTGAACTGCTGGAATCTCCTCTGGCACAGGCACCTCCTGCCTACCCGGCCTACCACGCCTACTGCGTCCTCGTCCTCGTCCTGACATACTAATAAAGGAAACAAAGACGTTAGCACATTATTAAATGTGCCGAAACTAAACACTCGCGTCCTAATGCATGGGACAGCAATAATTCATTCCACGTAAGCACATAATCACATAAGCACCTACGAATTTCATTCCTGAATAATGATAGTCCCAATGCGTTGCTATAGTTCCGGTTGGAAGCAGCAGTGATCAGGTGCCTTTCCAACAAGACTACTAGAAACTCAAGGGTCAAATCACCATCCTAGAAACTACATTCCATACCCACATAGTCACATAAACATGTTATCACGTAAGCATATAACATTACACTAAGTCTCTATCAAACGAGACGAACCCATTGTGATACTAATCACTTCCCACGTACCCAAAGTATTCAAACCCGGTACGCTCTGATACCAAGTTGTAACACCCTCAAAATAAACCCATTATATGTATATCATTGACATGCATTATTTAAAGAAAACAATTTATTCATTCATTCATCAGAGTATTACTAAATAAAAACATTACATGTAACATCAAATTAAATGCCCTATGGGCTTACATCTTTCCAAGCCATCACTTGGACACAAAATATGAGTTCTAACTCAAATACAAATAAAGCCCTAGGCTTGATTATTCATCAAATAAAAGCAAACAACTAAAGCTAGTCTTCAAAATCCAAATCCTTCCAAGCTAAGTCCTGGGAGGTAGCTTATCACCTGGACCTGAAAATGATGTTCCCATAAGGGTGAGCCACAGCCCAGTAGAAATATACTAAACCAAATATAAGCATTGAATAAAGCATTAGTATTTAATAGATGGTTAACCAAGATAATCAATTACATTACTATCCAGTCTCATGACACTAACGTCTAAAACACGTTTTACTTTCCAACATTATCAATCTGGCTCAGAACCTGGCCAAACTTACAACAGTGAACTATATAAGTCATATTCACATTCTTCCAATGTCAACAAACAATTGAGACTCAGGCTCAAATCAAAACACTTCATACTTCCAGTTTGATACAAATTTTAGTGCTGTATCAATTAAACACTTCAATAAAAATAAGCACACATAAAAGTGATGCTAATGGAGTCCATCCCCTATCTCCTCCCAAACAAAATCCGGTTTAGAGGTCCATCCCCTATCTTCCCCTAAACCGTGGAGTACATCCCCTATCTCCTCCCACACAAAACAATGTATGCATACACATAACATATACAACACACAATCAATACACATAATGTCTGTATTAATTCAGCAGTCAATATTGATGACTTAAGCAATGATTAGTTTTAGTTATCCCTAATCCACATGCAGTGTCTACAACAAGCATGACTATCCTCCACCGATAGCCCACAACAGTTATTTCTAGATTTGGAAATAAATATACCATCAATTCAATAGGCGAGTGATTTACATTATCCAACTACACCATTTAACCAATAACTTTCCCAATTTCATGAATTTAACCAAATTCCCCAATTCCCTTAAATTATTTATACAAATTAATTAATTAACACAACTAGGGTTTATCCCAAAATTATCAAAGTAACCCCAACATATCATTATACCAAAACTTAGAACAAAACTTATAAATTGGAGTAGGAAATCCCTACCTCGAAGAAAATAACCCGAATGGAGAAGACGGAAGATGAAGACCAAAGACCCACGTGCTCCAAATCCCAAGTTTCTCAGATTAAAACAAAGCTCTCGCGACGCTCTACCTTTCTTCCAAAGGAACTAGGGTAGAAGACCACCGGAAATAGATCAAATCTTGGAGAGAAGGTAAGAGTAGAGAGAGAAACTCTCAAGGGGCGGTTTTTAAAAGTTAAGAGATGAAAAGTAGGTCAAAAAGTGATCAGAAAAGTGAAATCACGGACTGATGTAGTCGACTCTACGCTCGAGCGTAGAAAGCCCCGCTCGAGCGTAAGACACAGAATCATGCTCGAGCGTGAAGGAAGCCGCTCGAGCGTCGATTGCACCCTTCCAGAAGTTTTGCAGGTGCTGCACCCGCTCGAGCGTCAAACTCCCCGCTCGAGCGGAGGAGCAAAAACAAGGGATCACGCTCGAGCGTAAAAACTACCGCTCGAGCGGAAGAACTGCAGAGCAAAATACTGGGAGATGGAAAATCCCGCTCGAGCGTCAAAACTCCCGCTCGAGCGGAGGAGCAACAACGAAGGGCCCGCTCGAGCGTTAAAACCTCCGCTCGAGCGTGAAGGCCAAAATCTAGGCATCACCTATTGGCGTCAAAATTCAACCAACCTGTACCAGACCCGTCCAACACAACCTTTACTTCAAATACAAAAAGATTAAAGGACAACAACAACCAATAAATAATGACAGGAGCTACGGAGCCTAAGTCCGGATACAATAATCTAAAGAGAAAAGACTGGGGTCGCTATAGCCAAAGTTGAAACGGATGTACGGAATGAGTTCCAATACCCTAGAGAGATGCAAAAAACTATCGAGGAGGGCATCGCAAGGGGAAATACTTTCTAGTTGATATCATATGACAGGTTAGTTTGTAATGTGAACTAAATTGTTCTCATTATGTTGTTAAGTTAATTACACCTAAAAACATGAACTTGATTAGTTTGTATCAATATTGTCTGATAGGCCTCGCCGCTTATTTGAGGTGCAAACATCTTTTCAGCATGGATGAGGTCGCAATACACAGATTGTGTGGATGAATCAACCCACGTGCAGTTGTGGGAAATATGAGATAAGACACTATCCATGTTCCCATATGCTCGCTGTAATGTCTGAATGTGGTGACAATCCATTCGAGTATGTTGATCCAATATATAGGCTTCCTGTATACATGAGGGTTTGGGAAACTAAATTCAATCCAATACCGCATCAAGATTATTGGGATGATCCGTAGTGGACCTTAATGCCTAATATACATCGTCTGCGAGAAGTAAAACGAGGTCGTACGTCTATGTCTCATATTCCGAATGAGATGGATATATCATATAGGCGTTTCACCGCTCGTTGCAGTGAGTGCCAGCAGACAGGTCATGATAGGCGAACAGGTCTGGCGCGACTTGGTCGATGAAGACTATGTAATACTTACATATTGTAATAGATCATTTTTGGAAACTTTTTATTTGTAATAGATCATTTAATTCTTTATTTGTAAACGGAGTCGTATATTTAAATAGATCATTTTTTATTTATAATAGATCATTTATAATTTTTAAGTCTTTACATATTGTAATTGTTTTATATTAAAAAAAATTAAAAAATTTACAACTAACATACCAAGAAAATAAATTAAACTAAATACTTCAATGAGACATTTAACTGTACCTCATAGGCCTAAGTTTTTTACTATGTACTTGATTGAAAATGTGTATTACAAAATTTTATACTTAATCACATAGTTCTTCTACCATTTGAAAATTTAATATTTATGAATAAATTTAATATTTTCGAATGTTGCAACCATTGTTCACATTTACAATTTATGAATAAATTTACGTAATTTAAAAAATTTATAATTTATTCAAACTTGTAGCATTACAAAATCAATATTTAAGTTTTGTCAAATATGCCATAAATGTAATCATCAACCCATTATTGGAAACAAAAAATTCTCATTCAATTTTTTTGGCAAATATTTATGTAGGAAAACTATTCACATGTTACTACACTATGTTCATGGTCATTATTGAGCTTATGTAACTGAGGTCCTAAAATTATTTTCAAAAAGATTTCTATATTAGTTATAGCATACATAACGGTAGGTTCTGTTGAATTTTTATCATATTTAATGACACATAATTTTAAATCTTAAAGTAAAAATATATATATTTAAAAATCATAAATTATGGAATAATTAGAGTTTTTTTTTATGATTATAATTAGATTTTAGTGAATTGTTTCCACGTTAGTGGCATAGAAATTTATAATTTTAAAATAACCGAGCACATTTTTTTTTTGAAGTCGTCATGTATGGAATTAATTAGAGTTTAATTGTTATAGTGAAATTACAGTTAACCAATAGAGGTTTTTGAAATAAAAATTAATTACATTTTAGTGAATTGCTTCCATATATAGTATCACACAAATTTAAATTTTGAAATAGCTGAGTATACTTTTCTTTTACAAATCGTAATTTATGGAATAATTATAGTTTTTCTGTTATGATTAAATGAGATTTTTATTGTTATGATCTAGTATTTCACTTGTACAGGCTTCATGGCACATGTACCTGAGGAGGTCCCACTTTTTAGTCAGCCACATCAGGTTGACAGTATATGGGAGCGTCTGGTATGCAATAACATTTGTTGGACTTTACGCTTACAATTAAAATACCCTACATTTTGTTTTATATTACGTGATAATGCTATTATTTAAACTAGTCATTCTGTTATGCAGGACAAGGCACGCACCATGTTGACCTGCCGCCGGGCAGATTCTGGCTTGTGGGAGCATCTGTTGGACCATAAAATCTTACAATATATACTACGCGCGAGATTCTATGGTGTCTACCATATCGAGAATATTAGACTGGACCACCCACTCATCACTGCTCTCGTCGAGAGGTGGCGCATAGAGACTCATACATTCTATTTCTTGATGGGGGAGGCCACCGTCACATTGCAGGACGTATCTGTCCTATATGGTCTACGATTGATGGGCGAGCAGTTACTGGAGTTGACCCATCATTGACGAGGGAGTAGTGGATAGCCCTATGTGCTGAGCTATTGGGAGTAACACCTACACCTGCAGACTTACAAACAGGTAGACTGAGGGTGAGGTGGCTGGCCAAGCAGTTTGCCCTTCTTCCAGATCATGCTCCAAATGAGTTGGTACAGCAGCATGCCCGAGCATATATTTTGTGGCTTATTGGGGTGGTACTTCTCCCTGATAAGTTACAGAATCTACTCAAGCTGATGTACTTGCCACTGTTGAGAGACATTGACGAGATTAGCCAGTACAGCTGGGGTAGCGCGGCTTTGGCATGCTTGTATAGGATGCTATATCGAGCAACTCAGGTGGGTGCGAGGGAGATCGGAGGACCACTTGTCTTGCTACAGGTTAGTAAGAATTTTATTACATGTCAATTCATATTGTATGACATACATCAATATTGTAATTGCGTTCAAACTTTTGCAGATTTGAGAGCGGGAGAGATTGATTCGCATTGCCCCGTCTAGGCAGCAAGTGGTTGGTCCTAGTGAGCTTTCCATGGGTGAGGGAGACATGCAGTTGCCACTCGGACCTCGAGGTAGCCGGTGTAGGGTTGACTTGGGCCACGAGGTCGTCTCGACCCACGTAGTCATAGTTTATAGAGACCAGCTCGACCGGATGATCGAGGGCGAGGTATGAAAATTTGCTCTCAATTTTAGTTGACTTGTTCATTGTATATGTTTTGAGTTCATGAGCGAATTTTAATATACTGTTCATTATTGTAGTTTATCTGGCAGCCTTATGCTGGGGTCCTCAGTACGCTCCCCAACTACTGCCGACTGGGTCAAGAGATATGGATAGCGAGAGTGCCACTTATTTGTTTTGACGTGGTTGAGTGGCATCTCCCCTATCGTGTCCTCTAACAATTTGGTCGGGTCCAGTCCGTGCCGGGTTGATTCGACACCAAGTGGCGGTTGCACGTCACTGATAGGCGTGGCCGAGCTGGAATTGACTAGAGTCTATTTTATATGCGATATATACAGTTGTGGGATGCCCGTTGGGATAGTATTGTACAGGCTGACTGGAGCAATGAGGTGCTCTCCTGTTTCAACCCTTACATGTTATGGTATCGGCGACATACACGCCTACTAGTCGGTAATCCCAGCCACCTGTCTGAGTCTGGATATCAAGGAGTTGGGCCTTATCTTGAGGCATTGCTGAGTGTCATAGTAAGTGTCAGATAATTATTAAGATCAGAAATGATTTACTTTGAGTCAACTGTAGCCACATCCGGATTTTTGTTCAAGTGGTTGGAGCTGGGAGGTCATATCACTTGGCTGAGGCCGCCCTTTTCAAACGTGATGGACAGCATGCCTTGCAGGCCATTGCAGAGATCTGAGACTTATCGTACGAGGCGATCCAGCTTGCTCATCGGGGAGATCGTCTGCATTTTGGCCACTACGGTGTACACAGTGCAGCAGCTGCTCCAGACACATCAGCACCGTCCACATTAGCGCCTTCCACTTCAGCGTCGGCCACATCAGCTCCTTGGACATCAGTCACCTCACCACATGCTACCTCATACATATCTCTAGATTCCCTCCACGTACTTCCTACCCAGCATATTGGCATACCTTATGTAGTTAACCCTGATTGGACACCGCCCCGACACATGCATGACGCTGTTACCCCACCCACCCAGTTACCACTACCAGACAGTTCAGGTGTTTGTAGTGTTGGGGTTGATACATGTACATCACATAGTCCCATACTACATACACCTACTTTTGTGGGGACTAGTTCGACCGCGACCATGAGTACACATGATGCAGTTCTCACTGACATCGCCCACGTTGAAGATGAGGCCTATATTGAGCCCCCCCCCCCAGAGTGCTAGGGAGAGGCTGAGGTTATGGTCATGGTGGATGTCGCGGCCGAGGTCAGGGTGCGAGCAAAGGCAGAGGTCGAGGTCGAGGTCCAGCTACAGATCGTGATACAGTTGCACCCGATGAGAGAGTTTCATAGCTCACAGCAGTATCCGATCTTCGGCCAGAGACAGGATCAAGGGCAGCACATGCTGGAGAGGGGGGTCACACTCACAGACTCCACAGGTAGTCAGTAGAGGGCCACTGTAGACACCCCATTTTTGACCGACCGTAAGACTCAGACGTTATCGATTTAGCGCTCGGTGATGACACATGTTGTGCTCGTTCTGAGGTTTCGGAGTCTCGGTTGAGAGCCTTGCCTCCAAACTTCGGGACTCTTTTGTGCTTTATCTCAGTTTGCGAACCAGGTTCTGTTTTCTCTTCCCGAAGGGAGGGAGAGGTCTCATAGACCATCTCTCAATGGCCGTAGGATACTTTTCGTGGTCGCAGGCCACTGTTCCCGTTTGGAGACCAGTCTCTAGTTTTCGGAGCCGTCGGCCGTGCGCCGTTGTTCGAGACCGCTTAACTTTCTCCGTTTGCTCTGGTTTTTGGCACACACCTTGTTTCCTCTCTCTAGAGGGACACTATGGCTTGGGAGACCACCTTCGTGGTCGCACGCCACTTTCGATGCTTAACAGACAGTTTTCGGGGCACCCGGCTGTACGTTTTGTCCTCCGAAACCTTGTTTTGCATCCGTCTTGGTTCATTTTTGGCATCAACCCTGTTTTCATTGTTTGGAAGGTGGTACAAGGGTGGGGGACCACCTTTTCTCCTCGGAGACCACTTTTCCCCCGCCAGCCGATTTCCTGGTCCGGTAACTGGTTTCCCTCATTTTTGGGCCACAATTGCTGGTCTCCCACCACACCACTAGCTTGCATTCAGTTGGGAGACCACCAAATAGGCTGGCCGACCACTTGACCCTTTTGAACTGGCTGGCCGACCACCTGAACCTTTTGAACTGGTCAGCCAACCAGGGAAAGTGGTCGGCCGACCACCTGAACTGGTTAGTCTGCCTCCCTCAGTCTTGTCTCTGTGAGTTGTTGCCAGCTGTGCCAGCTGGAAGGCACAGAAAGGATCCTCCATATACGTATGGAGGATCTTCAAGCTTGTTTTTAGCTTCTTTGAGAAGCTTTGGACCCTCTGGGGTATAAAGGAAGGCCTTCCCTTCCTTGTAGAAGGTTCAGAATTTGGCTAAGGCATATACATCTATCTCCCTCTATATCTCTCTCTTTAGGCTTAGAAAGTGCTAAGTTCTTGCCTCTTTGCACACTACCTCTTAGCCTAACACCTCCAACACCAAGCTAAGCTTCTTGGAGGGTCTTGAGAGGTTCTAAGGATCTACATTTTGGTCCATAAGCTGCTGGAGTTGCTGAGCTACAAGGGTAACACCCTATTCCCTCTTTTGAGCTTTATTTTGCTTCATCTTTTAGACGTACTTGCAAGCATTTTCGAGGTGTAAACTGAAAAAAGTTTTATTTTGAGGTTCTTAACATGTTTGTTTATGATCATTTTTCTATTGGGGGTCATCTACCCCCTTGCATGCTTCATTTTGCCTTATTTTGAGCCATGCATTAGGACCTTTGCATTGACCTTTGTTTGGCCTTCTAGCCACTGAAATCCAGTGGGTTTTCAGTGGCTATCATGCTGTTTTGAGTACCAAAATGAGAGAGGGGTGACCCTTTCTCCCCTTGTTTTGGTTCCTAGTATATTTGGCCTAACAAAGGAGCCCTTATTTGCATGCTTCCAAGCCATGTTTCAGGACATTTTTTGTGAGTTTTAGGACCTGCATAGGCTCTTTCTAGAGCTTGTTTTTCCATGTTGGGTTTCCATCTTGCATGTGTAGAATAACCGTCTTCATAGCCTATCAAAGGAGCATGTCATTCTTGCATGCATTGACCATGTTTCATTGAGTTTTTGGGCTTTATTTGGCATGTCATACCTCTAACATTTTCTGGTTTAGTGACCTCTTGAATGCTTCATATATTTGTAGTGTAAACCCTCTTCACTAACTTGTATTGCTTGCTATTTTGGTCTTTGATTCTAGCACTTTTTGGCCATGCCTTAAACGGATTTTGTGCATGTTTTGGACTACCTTAGCTCTATTTTTATGCCTCATGGTCGAATGATGCTTGCTATGCATGGTTATAGTGTAATACCCTTGCCTAGCCTTGAGTTTTGAAGCCTATTGCATGCTTATACTGAGGTGTTTTCATGTTTTAGGGCTATTGAACATGTCATTTCAGAGCCTATACTTGTGCCATATTCCCATGTTTTCCACTCTTTAAATGTGTTTGAGAGTTGTGCTTAAACACCTTATTTGTGGACCATTGCATGAGCTTCATTTCTATGCTTTCCAAGCCATCATTTTAGACCATTTTCCCACTGTCTTGGACATGCATAGGGACTGTTTGGGCTGGTTTGGTCACTTGAGCATTGCTTTGTGTACCTCTAGTGTAATGCACTTCGCTAGTTTCGGTATCCGGGCCACCTAGCATGTATTCTGTGAGGTGTTTACATGATTCGGGACCATCTAGCATGTCAGTTCAGAGCTGGAAAATGTGTCGTATGCCATATTTCATCCCTTGCCATGCTTTGGTAGGGTTGCATTTGGTGCCTTAGGTTTGGTCCCTTGCATTCGTGCATATCCGCATGTGTTTTCGTTGCCCAATTTCATCATGTTTGGCCATTGAGTTGGGCATGGCTGAGGCCTATCCATCTTGGTTTAAGTCCATTGTTGCATTGTGTATGCCATGTCATAATGCGTTATGCGTGTTATGTTATTGTTGCATTGAGCATGCCATGATCATATTGCATTGAGTATGCCATATTGTCCATAGCATTATGTATGCCATGTAGTTACATTGCATGTTTGCCATGTTGCTTGCATTGTGTTTGGAATAGGTGTTAGTCCAAACACGGGAAACGAGGGACGTTTCATACTTCAAGTGATGAAACGTGCCTTAATTCCCAGTCGCCGACGCTTTTGATTACCCATGATAGAGTTTTAGGCATTTTGTGTTCATTTGTGCATCCATTTGACATTGAGTCATGCAATTCGACTCCTCGGCCATCATGCATCAGGATGCGTGATTGATGGCATGAGGATCGAGGACTACACACCCTGAAGCTTGTGCAATGATAGAGAGAGTGGTCATGCAAACATTTGTTGAAAATACCTTGCTATGCCTCTCTCGTGCTTTGTATTGCAGAAAACCAAGAACAGGAGGCAAAAACTGGTCGGCCGACAGCTTTTCTGGCTGGCCGACCACCTCTTTTGCATCTCCACCACAAAAGGTGGTCGGCAGGTGGTCTCCAAGGCCAAGGGCTGGTCAGGAGCCTTCCCACAGCTTCCCAGGGTGGAGTTTCAGCCTTCTGGAGCTTTGTGCAAGTTTTTGAGTTCAATTGCAAAGAAAGGCGAGTCGGGGCATCATGATGGATTTCTTGGTAAGGCGACCCGAGCTTGCATGCATCCATTGTCATCCAAAATAGAGCCGAGGCAGCCCACTTTCATTTAGTTTACATGCTAGTTTAGTTAATTTGTTAATTAGCTAGTATTGTGTAATAATTTGTTACTTCGATTCTGTATTATTTATTCGGACCCTCCGAGGAGGGCAATGTTGTAATATGTGTGCGTGCGTATGGGAATGTCTTCCAACCCCACGTCTTTCTCCCTTTTATTTACTAGCTTTTGATGGGTAGTTTTGGGCATGTTTCAATTAGCATACTTATGCTCACATGTTTGCATCATTCATCTGTATTGCATACACCGAGCTCGGCGCATCATGCTAACTGCATTATATTTCAATTCCAAGTTTAATACATGCATCGATTGTTGCATCTCATATGCCATCTTAGAATAGCCGAGCCTATCTTAGTTGCATTTTGCATGTGTTGCATTAGCTATCTTAACATGAACTAGCATCATGCATTGATTACTAACTAGTTTCTGTTTTGGCTCGGAGTACTCGGTAAGTATTTATGTTTTAGCATCCTTGCATGTATGTGAGTGAATGCCATGATAGCATGCTTACAATGAGGCTATGTGCTTACGTGATATAACTGCCTGAATGCCTGTGGGTGAAGGTTGGGTTGCTTGAGTTGGAATAATTTTTTGAAACCCGTGTTTTAGCCTACTTGCGAGTTGCAAACTTCAATCCATTTTCAAAAAACAGACGGATATGTGATGCTTTGTTCCAACTTTGGCAACCTAGTCTATACTTGTTTTGTTGTGCGCATCACATACTAAGTCTAGGGTAAATAACCGGAATAAGAGCACATGTGTTTTCAAAAACTCGATATCATGGTTAGTAAAGGCCGATCTTTGATTGGGCGAGCGAGGGTGCTCACGAAGTGACCTTCCCCAATCGTACCCAAGTTCCTGAGCCGAGGCAACTTTGGTGATGACGGACACGTGGCCTTAGGCACGAGTCAGGGTTTTCTAAATTCCCCCCCAATATAAAATATTTAGGTGGGTACTCTGTATCTGGCAAAGCAGTCCATGTTTGACACTTCTTTCTAAAAATCAGTTTTTCAAAATGATTTGCCGGATTTGGACTCTTTGATGATTCCTTGGTCTTGCATTGCACTCTGCAAGATTAGATACAGGACCATGACATCGACTCCGAACTGTAGTAAGCCCCAAATGAACAAAACGGGATTCCCTCCCGGGATGTTCGGGGACGTCTACAGTTTCTGGCGACTCTGCTGGGGATTTAGAGAACTTGACTCGCACTCATGATATCTTGTTTTGACTACACTTATGTGTTTTTTTGTATTACATGTGCATTGGTGCGCCTATGACACCGTGTTTGCAATCTGCTATTCTTGAACAATTTGTCGGAGGCTCACTTTGAGAAGTGTGCCATAAGGTTGACCAGTTACGGGCTCTGCCATGATGGTAACACAAACCTCGGTTTTACCGGGGCACCTTTTTGACCATTCGACCTAGTTCATATTCAGAATCCATAGTGACTATTCCAAACTAGGACAGGTTGCTTACCCGATTATAGGTTGTTTGAAGCCGCTGTGTGCGTAGTGAAACCCTAGCTCCTGACAAAATAGGACAGGGAAACCCTACCCCAACATAGGGGTGTTTTGGCTCTCACTTGCTTGCTATGTGCTTTTAGAGTGTGTCTCTACCAGAATGCATGTATCAGTTTACAAGTTTGTGTATCAGGCCTGCGGGCACCAGTTAAGTATTTTGAGAATCTGTTATATCTGCGGGTATCAGATTCAGTTTTGGGGCAGTAATTTGGAGAACAATGATCAGTGGTCGAATACAGTTATTCAGCTATGCTTATGTCTATTCTGGTGAAATTGGGCTAAAATGCTGCCTATTTTCTTTTTCAAGGTTCAGAGATTCAATTTAGAGCAGCTAGTATTTTCCTTCACTGAGGCTAGGTAGAAAAAGGCCAGCCAAGGCTCATCGGTCCATTTGATCCGTTAGTTACCAGTCACATCACCTCTGTTCAGTTCAGCAGACTCGTGATGACACAGAATTCAGAAGAGATTGTGGTCATGGCAGCAGCACTAAACCAAGGAATCACTGTACAGGGTGAAACCGATGTTGACATGCCACACCCACCCAGGTCACCTGCCGCACATCCTATCTGGGAACCCCAACTATTTCAAACCCCCGAGTCCACCGCTTTTGAGCTAATGGGAATGATTGGTGATCTTCAGAGATCTGTGGCTGATCTAGCCTACGGAATGTCGGCCCCGCCACCGACCACATTGTATGCAGGAAACTTCATGCCAGAAGAGCCCTCGCTATTGGGGCAAATTGTAATTGAGCTCAGCCAACCTGAAGCTATCTCAAGCTCTGGCAATGACATGTCGATGACAACGGGGCTTCGCACTGAAGTAGCAACCCAATCTGTCCACCAGGCTGAGGCTAGTGGGAAGAACAAGGTGAAGGTAGACACTGATCCCAATGAACAACTCTAGCATGCTGTTGAGGCTCTGAAAGCCGGAGGGTTGAATAAGCAGCAAGTACTCGCAGTTGTGACTAAGACTGTGGATGATACTTTCCCCACTCAGATCGAGGGCAGTTCAAGCCAAAGGGAAAATCGAGAGAAGAGTCATCATACTAGAACCGTTCCCTCCAACCCTAATCATGCACCCAGGAAAAATCAGCAAGCCAAACCTGTACCTGCTAATCCTTTTGCTATTGCATCTAGTAAAAGTCCACAAACTTCGAAGTATCTACCCCGAGGGCGCAGGGTCTTCCATGCCCTCAATATGCCTTTGTCTAAGGCATTTCAAATCCTTGCTGAAAAGGGGCATCTTAAACCCCTCGAGCCTCAGTCTCTCCCTGCTCGTCTTCCACCCGACCATGATACTACCCAATACTGTGCGTACCATCAACAAACCGGTCATAGCACCGATAATTTCTTCTGTCTTCACCACGAAGTACAAGATTTGTTTGACAACGGGGTCGTCCTCCCACCAAGCTCAGCGAAGTCTATCGTCATTGGATCAGTGAACTTGGAGGATAGTATGAGTATGTGATCGAGGGATGGACCACCTGCGGGCGGCGCTCAGTTTGCTCCAGATGTGGCGTTTGGCACGAATTGTTTCGAGCATTTGCGAATGCTAGTTTTGTAGTTTTTGACTTGGGTGTTGAGTCAGTTTTGTAGTTTTGTTTTGAGTCTGTCTCATTGTCTTGAGTCAGTCTTTTTGATTAAGGGTCTATTTTGTTGTATCGAGTCAGTCCTGTTGTACAAAGGTCGGGTGATTCTGGGGGTGTTACCTCGGGCATCACCATTTTGTTTTGTGTTTGTCTTTTTGCTTTCTCATGAGTCTGTTTCTGCCGTGGAGCCAGTTGTGCCAACAGATCTGAATGAAAAAACAGTGATTTTCACACTCTTTTGTTTGCTTCTGCCTTGCGCCAGTTGTGCCAGAAGTTTAGAATGAAACGACGGTGCATTTCACCTGCTCTTCAGCGCCTTGAAATTATTGCATTGATCTAAGTTTTTTAAAAAAAACCTTTTGAACACTGTGGTGAAAACGAAGAGGAAGGAATTCCTTGGGATTTGTAAAAATTTGATCATTTGAGAGAAAGACAGGCATGCTAAGCCCTTAATGAATGAAATCACGCATGTTAGTATGAGTACTGAGAAGGATCCTGGCTTGATCCAGATTGGTTCTACATTGTCTTCAGCACAAACGATTTGTCGCTTTCTTAAAAAATTTCAAAAAATATTTTGCGCAATCCTGCGAAGACCTGTGTGGAATCGCTCTTGAGATTGTGCAGCTTAGGATCGCTCTCAACCTTGGGACTCAACCCCTTTCTTTCAAACCTTGAACTCGGACTTAGAATGTTCAACAGTCAAACACAATGTGAAGCCTGTGTGGCCAGATTTGAAGCAGCCCATGAACTTGGGCCAAGGAGCTCAGAAATAATCAAATGAAAGCTTGTAAAGCCAAATAAGAAGCACCCCTCGAACTAGCTGCAAAAAATGTCAGATGTGCTCGAAGAGTCAAAAATGGGGTCATTGCTCAAGCTAATGAAGATCGGCAAGAATGCCAAATCCCAGAAGGGAGGAAAGAATAAAGCATTGCTGTAGGACAACCGAGTTCCTATCCATAACACTAGGGGCAAATTCACCCTCTATTGGATGGACTTCTACATCATTAGCGAACAACAGCTATTCTCCTGGATTCAAATGACTTCAAGATCTCAAAACCATTTGACATGGACAAAGCTACACTTTTACCCTTGAGAGGCTCGCTGGGTCGAAAACCCAGAAGGGCGACCCAGGCAAAAGTTAGAGCAAGAAAAAGAAAAAAAAAGAAAAAAAAAAGAGAAAAATGCAAAAAAAGAAAAAGAAAAAATGAAGAAAATGAAAAGAAAAGATGAAAAAGAAAATAAATGAAAAGAATTGAAAAGAAAAGAAGAACAAAGGTTGCAAGGTTAAAAACCTAGAAAGGGCGGCCTTGGCAAAAGTTAGAGTGCAAAAGGAGAGGTTAATACCCGAGTGTACCTTAACCCCCGAACTACGTAAGGCTTGATTCCCATGTTTGGGATACGTAGACAACTTCATTCTGAAGTCCAGTCGTAAAGAACTTCAAATTTGACTGTGTCCATGTTATGGTTCTGGTCATCTTTGTCTTCTCTGTGTCCGAGAATTTGGTTGTAATTGTCATTGTGAGGATTGGTTGCCACGTACTGCGGCGCTATTCAGACTAGGGGCAACTTTCCGTTGCCGTGCAGTGCTGCGGTGCTATTCAGACTAGGGGCAACTTTCAGTTTTCATGCAGTGCCGTTCAGACAAGGGCAATTTTTCATTATTTTGGATCTGAGGTTGTACGTCTCAAGAGTAAATTTTGCGCTCGTTGAGCAGTGGCCATTTGTAAAAATAGTTTTGAGAATTTTTAATGAAGTTAACTAATTTTCTCGAAAATTACTCCATTTTTCCAAAACTGGACCATTTCTTGGACCCAAAAAAGGAAATTTTTCAATGCTCAGAACCTGACTTGCATGATTTCAAATCAGAAAATCGAACAAGCATGTTAATCTAACTCTCATTTTGGTCAAAATTATTTTAGTAAAAAGCCAAAAACAAAAAATGGTCAAAATAATGAACTCGGGGTACAGTTGAGTCAGTTGTTCTGTCTTTTCCCCGTTGTCAACATACTTGCCAGAGAAGGGCACTAATACCTGCTGGAAAAGGGTACCACTGAAGCTAACCGCAAAAGGGCAGAAAGCTCTCACATCCTCTAAGCAGCGAGGTATCGAGCCAAGTGCGAAGCACGAACTAGAATGGATCAAGATATTCCACTCCATCATCTGGATAGATCTGATCACGTCCAAACTATGTAGATCTCAGAATGCAAAGCAAAAGAAAAGAGGGAAAAGTCAGAGCATCTGAGTGTGTTTCAACTTCTGCAAGTTCTGTCATTACATCCCATATGTTCGGAATGAGCTATGTACCGAATAAATCGAGTATTGTGTTATGAGCTGTGTGTTCTGAGTGAGCAGTGTGCTGTTAGGAGCCGTGTGTTTAAAATGACCAAAATACTTTGTTATGAGCTGTATGTTCAAAGAAACAGAGTACATTGTTACGGGCTGTGTGTTTAGAATGAGCAGTGTGCTGTATGAGCTGTGTGTTCAGAGTTAACAGAATACTGTGTGTAGACGTCCCCGAACGCCCCGGGAGGGATGGGCTCCCGTTCTGTTCATTTTGGGGTCACTACAGCTCGGACTCGATTATTGTCACGGTTCTAAATCTGAACCAAAGAGTCCAAATCCGGCAAATCGTTTTGAGAAAACAGATTTTGAAAGAAGTGCCAAACATGGACTGCTTTGCCAGATATAGAGTCGCCACCTAAATATTTTATTAAGGGGGAATTTAGGAAACCCTGACTCGGTGTCAAAGGCCACGTGTCTGTCATCACCAAAGTTGCCTCGGCTCGGGAACTTGGGTACGATCGGGGAAGGTCAGCTATGAGCACCCCCTCTCGCCCGGTCCGAAGACCGGCCTCTACTAACCGTGATATTCTGTTTTGAAAACGTTTATGTGTTCTTATTCTGGTTATTAGCCTAGAATTACTATGTTATGCGCACAGCAAACAAGTATAGACCAAATCGTCTAAATTGGAACAAAACATTTCATGTTTGTTTTGAAAATGGTTTGCTACTCGCAAGTAGGCTAAAATGCATGTTTGCCACCCTCAAGTGGGCTTTTAGAAAAGATGGTTTTGCCACTATCTAGTGGGCTTTAAAATTCACAGTTTTAATGTGTTACCCCAATTTAAGCAATTCGACCTCCATCCACAGGCATTCAAGCAGTAATATCACGTATGCAACTAGCCTTATGGTAATCATGCTATCATGGCAACACTCACACGCATGCAAGGATGCTAAAGCATAAATACTTACATCGTACTCCGTGCCAAAACAAAGAACTCGTTAGCAATCAATGCATGATCCAAGTCCATGTTTAAATGCCTAATGCAACGCACACGGAATGTCACTAGAGTAGGCTCGGCTAGTCTATGAATGACATGTGAAAATGCGCAGGTAGCATGTATTCAAGTTAGATTTGAAATGCTAATGCTGTTAGCATGATGCGCCGAGCCTGGTACATGTAAGACAAATGTATGGATGCACACATGCTATCATACTGTTATGCTAATTTAAATATGCCATAGTCTACCATCATAGGCAGGTAAATAAATGGGAGAAAGAAGTGGGGGTTGGAAGACATACACACACGCACCCACACTTATTACAAATACGCCCTCACTCGGAGGGACCGAATAAATATTACAGTCCGAATAAATAACTAACTACTTAATTAATTATTACAGAATTCATATTTAATCAATAAATTAAATGCAAAGGGAAGGTGGCCACGGCCCCCGCCTCGGGATGCGCGAATGATGCATGCTTGACCCATATCGCCCGGAAACTCGCTGCCATAGCACTACTGCCTCTGTTTTCACTGCCTTTTCTTCTCTGAAAACTTGTCAAAGTCCCAGAGAACCTTCTATGAGCATTGCAGAACATCATCAGTTGGGAGGGATGACCACCGACCGTGTACAATATCCATCAGCTGGAGATAAAGCTATCGGCAATGAATAAAGGGCCGGTCGGCACTGAATGTTGCCGGTCGGCAGAAACTTCCTGCAGAAGACAGTTTTGACAGCAAAAAAAGGACAGACAGTGTATGGCATAAAATTCCAAGCAAATGTGTGCACCAACACATCCCTTATCATGCTTTTGACTCAAAGGGGGGTGTTCCTTGATTCTCGGACCACCAATTGCGCATTTCGATGCGTGATGGTCCAAGAAACCAAGTATGCTCTTTGATTTCAAATGTCATGCAAACCAAACAAACACATAAAGCCCAACCTCTATCACATGATCAAGAGGCAAGGCATGCATGCCAATGCAATGCAACCTAGGTATGCAAACAAGAATACAAGCATGCTATGCAACTACATGGCATACACAGTGCTAACAACATAACATGCGCAACGCTTTGAAACATGGCATACATAATGCAAGATGGGCTTACACCAATACAAGTGGACCTCAGCCACACTCACATAGGAGGCCATAATATGAAAATGACGTGCCTCGAAATGCGTGCACACGGGTACGCAAACCGAGGCAATGACATATGCAATGCAATATGGCTAAAATGACATATAGAATGCAACAAGGACTTACACTAACATGAGAGAGTCTCAGCCACACTCACATAAGAGGCCGATGGATGAAAATGAAGTGCCTCGAAATGCGTGCACACGGGCACGCAAACCGAGGCAATGGCATACGCAATGCAATGGCATGGAAAATGATATGCAAACATGCTAATGGAATTTCAGCACTGAAATGTGGGGGAAGATAGCCCCAAAATGAGGCGAAAACACACCCGATGCATGGAATCTCTCCCGAAATGCAAATTAGGCGCATAGAATGAACTACAGCTATACAAAGCATGCATAATTGGCACATGGAATGAAAATACAGAAGCAAGGCAGCCCCAAAATAAGCATTTTACCAGTACAAATCATGGCCAAACAGCAAGCATAAATAGGGCAAAACTAGTATGCAAAAATGGCCCTAAATATGAGATTATGAAGCAATTCACAGCTGCTGACTCCGAACAGGTTAGGGCCCTTCAACAACATTGAAGAGGGGCCAAAAATATGCCACTTTACAGAACTGTAAAAACCTCAAAAACAAACATAGATATGGCTAAGCTATTATGCAAGAAAAGGGGCCAAAAGGTGGCCAAAGAGGCAAGTGGTATATGCACAGCCCAAACTGAAAAATTCCCTTCTACAACATTGAAGAGAGACTAAAAATATGCATATTTACAGAACTGTAAAAACCCCAAAACAGTATACAAACATGCTAGAAATGCAATGCAAAATGAGGCTCAAAAGAGGCTATAACACAAAGTCTACAAAATATTCCACAAAAAACCAAATACCCTTAATGAAATATGAAGAATGGGCCAAAATAAGACTATTTCTAGCTCTGTAAAATGACCAAAAACCGAAGCATAATAGGCTGCCAAAACATGCAAAAATGGGGACCAAAGAGGGAATATAAAGGCAAGTATAGCATGGAGGTCCCAAACATTGTTGAGCCCTTCTTCAATGTTGAATTGGGCCTCAAAATAAGCCTATTTTTAGTTTACATCATGCTCCAAAACAGATCACGTATAGGCCAAGAATAACATGCAAGATAATGGCATTTAAGAGGGGTAATGAAGCAAGTGCAAGCTACTGTCCTCAAACAGCAAGAGGTCCTCAATCAAACATGAAGAGGACCTCAAAATATGATGATTTACAGTTTGGGTCGGAGCCCAAAAATGCAAGAAACTATGGCTTAGATATGAAGCAAGAAAAGACTAGAAAAGGGAAGAGGAGGACTCACCCTTGAAGACCAGCAAACCAGCACCTCTTGGACCAAGTTTAGGTGCTCCTCAGCTCTGAAGAACAGCCTCAAGTTGCTGCAATGGAGTAAGGATGCCTTGTGCTATGAGTTGATGAAGAAATGGCCCAAGAACAAGGGTGTTTGATGGTTGAATGGGAGAGATATAGTGAGAGATGAAGGGATATATGTATGTATATATTAGATATATTTATATATCTCTGGGTTTTTTTTGTTCCAAAACCTCCAACGTAGACAAAGGAAGAGGAATGGTGCTTATATAAGGCAAGGGAAGCACTTAACTTACAAGCTAAGTAAAGGGAAAGGGTCAAAGGGGTTCAAGGGGGGTGCAAGGCTTCTAGAGGAAGCTAAAACAGCTGGCCAAGCTTCTCCAAGAAGCTTGGCCAAAGGGTTCAAGCTTCTAGAAGGTTAGGGGGTTCAAAGACTCACAAGGTGCAAAACAACCACACATGTGCATGGGGGATCGAGTCTGTGCACTCCAGCTGGCACAGCTGGAATCCACTCAATCTGCAGAATGCTCCGGAAGGTCGTTGACCAGCAAAAATGGCCGGTCAGCACAATAAAGTGCCGGTCGGCACAATAAATTGGCGGCCGGATAAATAGATTGCCGATAGGTGCTGCCAAGGTCAAAAAATGGCCGGTGGATGTCTAGATGGAAGCCTCGGAAGTTAGCTTTCCAATGGCGCAAACCTTGCATTAGAATTCCTCCTGTGGAAAAAGTTATGCTCATTTTGGTGAAGCCGCGCAGATTCGATCCAACCGGGATGATGCCCAACTTCAGCTGCTCATATCTCCCCCACCCGGACTTGGCTTTAAGAGATTCTTGAGTGCAAAATGAACCCCCGGAAGTAAGCTTTCCGACGGTGGTGGCCCCATAGCTAAACTCCAAGTGTACAGATAGATAAGCCCGATTTAGCAAGGGCTGCTCGACTCGCTTCTACCCGGATTCATGCCGAACTTCTCCCAAACTAATTTTCTCCTCCCCTTTCCTCTCTTCTTCAACTCCAAACCCCTAAACAAAGTGTTTTGAAGGATTTGCCTCTCTCCTTTCTGAAGAAACTGAACATTTGCCCTGCACACCTTTCATCATCGAGCAAACCATCAGTAGCGCCCAAGTCTTAAGGGCGGTCAAAAATGGGGTGTCTACAGTTGCCCCTCTTTGACAGAACTCGAAAGTCATAACAATGATGGGAGTGAATGTCAAAGCCCAGAGACGACCCATTTTTGACAAGGCTGAAGACTTGGACAAACAAAATACCGATAAATAAATGGTCGTGCCCACAGGCTGCCTATGTATCCCTTTGCAAGGAATCAAACCAGCGTAGTTCAGGGCAGGATGCAAATGATATGCAGGAAGACTTTGATAATTGGACTTGTACGCTACGCGAAGCCGGTTTGTATTCAAAACAATGCGATGTACTAACAAGTACAGGTGAGGTGCGCAAGATAGCGCGATAGAATGCATGCAAAATGCAAGTAAGGTGCACAAAACAGTGCGACGCAATGAACTGACAAATGCTACAAGCATTTTCTATGCAAGATGAGAGAGAGCATGTAACGAAATCCACAAGATAGTGCGATACGCAAAAGAGCGCGAGTGTAAACTGCACAAAATAGTGCGATGCGCAAGAAAGTGCGAGTGATTTGAAATGCACAAGACAGTGCGATACGCTAAACAGTGCGAGTGATTAAACATGCACAAGACAGTGCGATGCGCAAGAAAGCGCGAGTGATTTGAAATGCATAAGACAGTGCGAATGATGTGCGCAAAATAACGCGAAATGTAAACTGCACAAAACAGTGCGATGCGCAAAATAGCACGAATGTAAACTGCACAAAACAGTGCAATGCGCAAAATAGCGCGAATGATAAACTGCACAAAACAGTGCGATTGAGGTGCACAAAATAGCGCGAAATGTAAACTGCACAAAACAGTGCGATGCGCAAAATAGCACGAATGTAAACTGCACAAAACAGTGCAATGCGCAAAATAGCACGAATGATAAACTGCACAAAACAGTGCGATTGAGGTGCGCAAAATAGCGCGAAATGTAAACTGCACAAAACAATGCGATGCGCAAAATAGCACGAATGTAAACTGCACAAAACAATGCCATGCGCAAAATAGCGCGAATGATAAACTGCACAAAACAGTGCGATTGAGGTGCGTAAAATAGCGCGAAATGTGAACTGCACAAAACAGTGCAATGCGCAAAATAACGCGAATGATAAACTGCACAAAACAGTGCGATTGAGGTGCGCAAAATAGCGCGAAATGTAAACTACACAAAACAGTGCGATGCGCAAAATAGCACGAATGTAAACTGCACAAAACAGTGCAATGCGCAAAATAGCGCGATTGAAATGCAATGCACAAAATAGTGCGAGTGAGATACAACCACAAGATGCACTAGGCAGTGCTAGTGAGATACAAAGTGTAAGTGCACAAGATAGTGCGAGTGAATGCATGTTCTATGCAAATGAGGTGCATTTTCTATGCAAGAATGGAAGAGTGCATTTTCTATGCAAAAGATACGAGCATTTTCTATGCAAGAAAAAGCATATTCTATGCAATATTGAAAGCAAATTCTATGCAGAATCGAAAGCAATAATATTCCATGCATGAATCATAACGATGCGCGACACGCATGTCATAGAAATGTATATGAAAGTGCACATTCTATGCAATAGGAGGGCACCAAACATGTACTCTGGTGCCTCTGATTTACCTCTTAGAGGACTTTGCAACATACTCAGCTCAAAAGGGGACACCTGTAGACGTCCCCGAACGCCCCGGGAGGGTTAAGTCCCGTTCTGTTCATTTGGGGGCACTACAGCTCGGACTCTCAAATTTGTCACGGTTCTAAGTCTGAACCAAAGAGTCCAAATCCGGCAAATCGTTTTTGAGAAAACTGATTTTTGAAAGAAGTGCCAAACATGGACTGCTTTGCCAGATACAGAGTCGCCACCTAAATATTTTATTTTGGGGAATTTAGGAAACCCTGACTCTGTGCCAAAAGGCCACGTGCCCGTCATCACCAAAGTTGCTTTGGCTCGGGAACTTGGGTACGATTGGGGAAGGTCACTTCGTGAGCACCCCCGCTCGCCCGGTCAGAGACCGGCCTCTACTAACCATGATATCTATTTTTGAAAACATTGTGAGTTCTTATTCCGGTTATTAGCCTAGGTTACTATGTGATGCGCACAGCATACAAGTATAGATCGGGTCGCCTGGATTGGAACAAAACACTTCTTGTTTGTTTTTGAAAGAGGGTTTGCTACCCCCAGGTAGGCTTTAAAATATTTGATGATTTATTCCAATTTAAGTAACCCAACCTTCACCCACAGGCATTCAGGCAGTTATATCAGATAAGCACATAACCTCATGGTAAGCATGCTATCATGGCATTCACTCACACGCATGCAAGGATGCTAAAGCATAAAAACTCACCGAGTACTCCAAGCCAAAATAGACACTTATTAGAAATCATGCATGGATCCTAAGTATACAGAAATGCTTAATGCAACACATGCAAAATGCAATTATAGTAGGCTCGGCTATTTTAAGATGGCATATGAAATGTTACAACTATCATGTATTCAACTTTGAAATTGAAAGTACAATGCAGTTAGTATGATGCGCCGAGCCCGGTGCATGTAATACAGATGAATGATGCAAACATGCTGTCATACTGTATGCTAATTTAAATATGCCTTAATCTAACCATCATAAGCAGATAAATAAAAGGGAGAAAGACGTGGGGTTGGAAGACATACATCACACTCACCCACACTTATTACAGTTGTGCCCTCACTCGGAGGGTCCGAATAAATATACAGTCCAAATATTACAGTCCGGAATATTACAGTCCAAAATATTACAAAATCCTAATTAATTAATGAATTAACTAAGAAAACAAGTAAAACTGGCGCGCAAGCCAGGGACTGCCTTGCTTCTGATGGATGATGCATGTCCGGGTTGTCTTGCGCGAAAATCCACCGGAATGCCCCAATTAGCCTCTGTTTACACCTGTTCTTGAAATGCGTGCCAATCCTCAAAAAAATTGCTGATTCTTCGTTTTACTGCAACAGAGAGCAGGAAAGGGGCATAGCAATGTATCTGCACAGATATATGCATGTCTCGATCCTCGTGCCACCAATCACGCATACCGAGGCATGATGGCCGAGGAGTCGAAATGCACAACTCAATATAAAATGAATGCACTTGAAACTACAGCTAAAACCTAACTCCATCATGGGTAATCCGGAGTGTCGGTGACTGGGGAATTGAGACACATTCCGTCACTCGGAGTACGAAATGTACCTCGTTTCCCGTGCCCGGGTTAACTCCTATTCCGAACACGTTGCAATATGCATGATATGCATGAAATGCAACTAAGATACAATCCTAACATACACAATGCTATGGAAATGAGATGCCTCGAAGTGCGTGTACTCGGGCACGCGAACCGAGAAAATAAAAGAATGTGATCTAAAATACAACCTAGTATGCACTATGCTATGAAAATGAGATGCCTCGAAGTGCGTGCACACGGGCACGCAAACCGAGAAAATGGCAAAATGCAATCTAAGATACAGCCTAGTATGCACTATGCTATGAAAATGAGATGCCTCAAAGTGCGTGCCCACGGGCACGCAAACCGAGAAAATGGCAGAATGCAATCTAAGATACAGCCTAGTATGCACTATGCTATGAAAATGAGATGCCTCGAAGTGCGTGCCCAAACCGAGAAAATGGCAGAATGCAATCTAAGATACAGCCTAGTATGCACTATGCTATGAAAATGAGATGCCTCGAAGTGCGTGCCCACGGGCACGCAAACCGAGAAAATGGCAGAATGCAATCTAAGTGACTAAAATGGCATGGAAAAGGTAACATGGACTTATACTAACATGAGAGAGCCTCAGCCACACTCACATAAGAAGCCGGTAGATGAAAATGGAGTGCCTCGAAATGCGTGCACACGGGCACGCAAACCGAGGCAATGGCATACGCAATACAAATGACATGGAAACATGATATGGGCTTATACCAACATGAGTGAGCCTCAGCCACACTCACATAGGATGTCGATGGATGAAAAATGGGTGCCTAGAAATGCGTGCACACGGGCACGCAAATCGAGGCGGATGCAAAATGCGATGCAAATGACATGGAAACATGATATGGGCTTATACCAACATGAGTGAGCCTCAGCCACACTCACATAGGATGCCGATGGATAAAAATGGGGTGCCTCGAAATGCGTGCACACGGGCACGCAAACCGAGGCGGTGACAGAATGTGATATAATGACATGGAAACATGATATGGGCTTATACCAACATGAGTGAGCCTCAGCCACACTCACATAGGATGCCGATGGATGAAAAAGAAATGCCTCGAAATGCGTGCACACGGGCACGCAAACCGAGGCAATGCAAAAATGCGAACTATGGCATGGGAAATGGTATGCAAACATGGTAATGGATTTTCAGCATTAAAATATGGGGGAAAACAGTCCCGAAATGAAGCGAAATGACATGAAATGCAAGGAATTGTCCCGAAATGCGAATTTAGGCACCCGAAATGGCCTATAGCTATGCCAAACATGCACAACATGGACATGCAATGCAAAGACAGAATCTATACAGTCCCAAAATAAGCACTTTATCAGTTATAAACATGGCCAAACAGCAAGTATAGATTTGGCAAAAATGGCATGCAAGAATAGGGGCCAAGAGATGGATAATGAAGCAAGTGATATAAGAAAAATCCAAACTGAAAAATTTCCTTCTACAACATTGAAGAGGGACCAAAAATATGAATATTTTCAGAACTGTAAAATGGGCAAAACAATATACAAGTATGATAGAAATGTGATGCGAAATGAGGCTCAAAAGTGGCTATAACATGAGGTATGCAAAATAATCACCAAATAGCCAAAGACCCTTAATAAAACATGAAGTATAGGTCAAAATAAGACTATCTCTAGGCCTGTAAAATGGCCGAAAACAAAATCATGGTAGGCTAACTAAACATGCAAGAAAACGAACCGAAAGTGAGATATAACATGAAGTGGCTTATGGAGGTCCCAAACCATGAAAGGACCTAAATGAAAAATGAACAATGGACCAAAATAAGGACTTTTTCAGAACTGTAAAATGGCCAAAAACATAAGCATGGTAGGTTGCCATTGCATGCAAGAATGGGGAAGAAAAGAGGAGTATAAAGGTAGGTATAACATGGAAGTCCCAAATGGTGTTGAGCCCTTCTTCAATGTTGAATAGGGGCTCAAAATAAGCCTAATATCAGTTTACAACATGCTCGAAAATAAATTTCTCGTGGGCCAAAAATAGCATGCAAAACTATGACATACAAGAGGATCAATGAAGCAAGTGTGTCATGGAGGGCTCAAACAGGGTTGAGCCCTTAATGAAAAGTGAATATGAGCTCAAAATAGGTCCCTTTTCTGTTAGGGCCGGAGCTTGAAACAAAAAGCATGAAAGGCTTAGAAATGGATCAAGAAAAAGGGCGAAAGTGAAGAAATTTTACTCACCCTTGAAGACTCAAACTTTTGTTGCTTCTTGGATGGATTTGCAGCTTCTTTTGCCTTTGAGAAACCTTCCTTGTTGCTGGAAATGAGGTAGTGGTGGTAGAGCTTGGTGGTGTAGAAGGAATGGTGCTTAGGGACTTAGGGTTTTTCAAAGAATTGAGAAGGATGAAGATGGAGTTGTGTATGGAGGTTTGAAGGAGAATTTTTCTAACCCCCAAAATACTACAAGGCTTGCTTGCTATATAGGCCAACAAGGGGGTGTAAAGGTGGGGGAAAAGGAGAGTAATATTCCCCCACGAAATATCCCCCAGATAAAGATCTTTTCTGGAGGATAAAGCCTCACAGCTGTAAAGGGAACAGTGCAAGGAGTTCGGCCGGCCTGGTACTTTTGTTGCAGGTGGCCGGCCGGCCACACCCCCTAGCCGGCCGGCTAGGGGTCAAAAGGTTCAATGAGATTTTCTGGCTGGCCACCAACTGGTGGTGTTCTCCTATGTGTGTACAACACAACCATGTGGTTGAAAGTCCAAGAAAGTGGGTCCAAGGGGTTCAACATTAGCTTGGAAAGAGGGGGTCAAAAGGGTCAAATTGAATTACTGGCCGGCCACCACTTTTTAGGGTCCTCCCATGTGTGTACATCACAAATATGTGGTTCAAAGTTTGAGAAAAAAGGTCCAAGGGGTTCAACATTAGCCCGGAAAGAGGGGGTCAAAAGGGTCAAGTTGAATTACTGGCCGGCCACCACTTTTTAGGGTCCTCCCATGTGTGTACATCACAAATATGTGGTTCAAAGTTTGAGAAAAAAAGTCCAAGGGGTTCAACATTAGCCCGGAAGTGCGAAAAACGGGCGCCGGAGGGCGTCGGAGGATGTATAACTGGTTGCTGCAACAATTACTGGCCTCCCACCCTTCAGTGACCTCCCCAGTGATAAAACAGAGGTACCTGCCAAAAATGAACGAAAACCGTTGCAAAATGAATGCTCGGGGGCCAAAACACGCAGTTCGGGGTCCCGAAAATGGGCTGTTAAGCACCGAAAGTGGCGTTCGGCCACGAAGTGGGTTTCTCGGACCCCAGTGTCCCTCAAAAGGGATAAAATAAGATGTATGCCAAAAACCGGAGCAATAGGAGATGGTTAAGCGGTCCCGAACCGAGGCACACGGCCTGATGGCTCCGAAAACCGGAAATCGGACTCCGAAATGGGCAAAATTGCCTACGACCACAAAATGTAGCCTACGAACATTGAGAGATGGTCTACGGGGACCTCTCTCTTCCCTCAGGAAAAGAAACAGAGAAAACCGAGTCTGGTTCGCAAACCGAGACAAGGCACAGAAGAGGGTTCAGAAGTCCGGAGGCAGGGCTCACGGCCGTGACTCTGAAGCTTCTGAACGAGCACATGATGCAACATCACCAAGCGCTCAATCGGTGACGTCTGAGTCTTAAGGTCGGTCAAAAATGGGGTGTCTACAACACCCTGTTTACATTGGCGAGAGATAACATTTGCTGCGGCTTTAATTGTCATTCTGACTTGAAGCAGGCTTAAGCTTGGAGTAGAGGCACACTCATTCTTTGGAGCACTGACAAGGCCTGAAGAGGTACATCCGGAGTACAATCACGGAATTTGCTGAAGGTGGAACACACTCAGATGCTTCAATTTTCCCTCTTTTCTTTTGCTTTGTAGTCTGGAACCCACATAGCTTCAGATAGGCCCTTGTTCTACTATTCACACTTATCGGGGGTGGACCCTGCAGTTTTATGAAAGAACAAATACTGTTTTGCACAAATGTGGAGAATGGCACAGCACTCCGAGCACAAGATGATTTTTTGGAAATTGAGAAATGAGTTCATAACCGGGTATTGAGCCGACGACTGACCACAGCCAAAACGACTCGACAAGGGAAAAACAAAGGTAAACAACCTAAACACATCGAGTAACACTCGAAGCGACTCAAAACAAGAATCGAGACAGACAAAATAAAACACAAGACTCAAATGTGCACATGGTGCCTGTTTCCCTGGGTATGTTTCCCACCCTTTCTCACTTGTGATTCTCACATCGCTCGGCCCTCAGGCTCTGTTTTTCTGAAAAAAAAACCTTTTCTCACTTTTTCTCTCAGTGCACATCTCTCTATTCTTTAATCTCTCATTTTTCATCCCTCCCTAGGGTGGTTGATGAATAAATAGGAAGTTGCGGGTTCTTGCCCCAAGCATTCTGCTAGATTCTCTTCTTCTGCTCACAACAGTGAACTTTCTCCCACAGAGGGGTTGCGATGCGGCTGGATGTGCAGCAGATCTGCAATCGACATTGGTTGACGATGCTTTTACTGGGGAGTTTGGACATGATTAGATCTGTCCAAACAAAGGAGTGGAATATCTTGATCCGTTCCCGTTCGTGCTTCGCACTTGGCTTGATACCTCGTTGCGTGGAGGATGTGAGAGCCTTCTGCCCTTTTGCGGTCAGCTTCAGTGGTGCCCTTTTCTGGCAGGTAGAGTGCCCTTTCTGGCAGATGCATTGACAACGAGAGAAAGACAGGAAGCCTGACTCAATTGTGCCCCTAGTTCATTATTTTGACCATTTTTTGTTTTTGCTTTTTACTGAAACAATTTTGACCAATATGAGAGTCAGATTAACATACTTGTTCAATTTTTGATTTGAAAATCATGCAAGTTAAGTTATGAGCACTAAAAATTTTCCCTTTTGGGTCCAAGAAATGGTCCAGTTTTGGAAAATACAGAATAATTTTCGAGAGATCAGTCAACCTCAATAAAGATTCTCAAAAATTGTTTTTGCAAACAGCCAATGCTCAACAAGCACGGAACCTACTCTTAAGATGCACAACTTCAGATCCGAAGGAAAATTGCCCCTTGCTTGGGAAAACCTGCACGGCAACGGAAAGTTGCCCCTTGTTTGAATGGCACCGTGGCACACTGTATGGCAACGAAAAGTTGCCCCTTGTGTGAATGGCACCGCAGCGCATTATAATCAGTCCTCGAAGCGATGATTGCAACCGAACTCTCGGATACAGAGAAGGCAAAGATTATCAGAACCATTACATGGACATGATCGAATTTGAAGTGTTTTAGGGTTGGACTTCAGAATGAAGTTGCCTACGTATCCCAAGGATGGGAATCAAGCCTTACGTAGTTCGGGGTTAAGGTACACTCGGGTATTTAACCTCTCCTTTTGCGCTCTAACTTTTGCCAAGGCCGCCCTTCCGGGTTTTCAACCTTGCGAGCTCTATTCTTCTTTTCTTTTCAATTCTTTTCATTTTTTTCTTTTCTTTTCTTTCTTTTTATTTCTTTTTTGTTTTTCTTTTCTTAATTTCTTTTTTGTTCTTTTCCTTTTTTTCTTGCTCTAACTTTTGCCTGGGTTGCCCTTCTGGGTTTTCGGCCCAGCGAGCCTTTCAAAGGGTAAAAGTGTAACAAGTCCATGCCAAATGGTTTTAGGGTTTTGAAGCCATCCGTATCCAGGAGAGTGGTTGTTGTATTGATTTACTGAAGCATCCATCTTCGGCTCTTCAAGCATATCTGACATTTTTGCCCCTAGTTTGAGGAGGGGCTTCTGATCTAGCTTTACAAGCTTCCTTTGATATGATCTTCTTGATCTGACTTTGGTGCCTCTTGTTCGAGGGCTGCTTCAAAATGGCCACACAGGCCTCACGTTGTGGTTGACCGTTGAATGTTCTGAACTTAGGTTCAAGGTTTGAAAGTGAGGGGTCGAATCTCGAGGCTGAGAGCGATCCTAAGCTGCACAATCTCAAGAGCGATCCCACACAAGTCTTCGCAGAACCGCGCAAAATATTTTTTTGAAATTTTTTTAGAAAGCGATAAATCCCTCGCGCCGAAGATAGTGTAGAACCAATCTGGATCAAGCCAGGGTCCTTCTCAGCACTCACATTAACAAGCATGATCTCAATCATTAAGGGCTTAGCATGCCTCTCTTTTTCTCAATTGATCAAGTTTTGCAAAACCTGAGGAATTCCTTCCTCTTCATTTTTATCACAATGTTTCAAAAAAAAAAAAAAAGTTTTGAAAAACTTAGGTCATTACAATGACTTCAAGCCACAGAAAAGACACAACTTCTAGTCAAATACTGCCATCTTATTTAGAATTTCTGGCATAACTGGCACATGGCAGAAGCAAACACAAGAGTGCGAAAATCACTGTTGTTTCATTCAGATCTGTTGGTGTAACTGGCTCCTCGGCCGAAATAGACTCCAAAGAAAGCAAGAAAAGACAAACACAAAACAAGCAAGTGATGTCCGAGGTAATACCCCCGAAATCACCCGACTCTAACAAAACAGGACTGACTCGACACAACAAGACAGACCTGACTGACTCAGTATGAAAAGACTGACTCAATACAAAACAACAAAAACTGACCCAATACCCAAGTCAGAAAGTACCAAAACTAGTGTTCGCACATTGCTCAAAACTGTGCCTGTCAAACGCCACATCTGAAGTAAACTGAGCGCCGCCCGCAGGTGGTTCATCCCCCGATCGCACCGCATTATCCCCCAGGTTCACTGATCCAATGACGATAGACTTTGTTGAGTTGGTGCGACGATGACCTTATTGTCAATCAGATCTTGTATTTCGTGGCGAAGACGGAAACAACCATTAGTGACATGGCCGACTTGCTGGTGAAAGGCACAGTACTTGGTCGGATCATGGGAGCAAGGAAGTCTATCTGGCAGTGGTCGTGGCTCCAGGGGTTTCAAATCCCCCTCTCTAATCAGGACCCTCAAGGCTGCTGATAGAGACATGTACAGTGGTGCGAACACCCTCTGGCCTCGAGGTGGGTATTTTGAGGTTTGTGGAGTTTTGCTGGATGCACCAGCAAAGGGATTGGCAGGCATTGACTGGGTTTGCTGATCTCTTCCGAGCAAGGGTTTAGGGCTGAAAGGAACATTCCTCGTACAAAGGCCCTTCTCCTGGCTTGCCCCTTGATTCAGACTGCTCTCATTCTGAGTGGCGAAAGTGTCATCCACAGTTTTTGTAACAACTGCGAGGACTTGCTCTTTATTCAGTCCCTCAGCTTTCAAAGCCTCAATATCCCACCGAAGGTGTTCATGGGGACCAATGCCTGCCCCTACCTTGTTCTTACTAGTCGCTTCCACTTTGTCAAGAGATTGGCCTTCTTCTAATGCAACTCGTCCCGAAGTTGGGGAGCCTTTAGATATGAACTCCCTGGTACGTAATGTGGTTGATGATGGGGTCAAAACCCCAAAGGCCAAATCTGCCACAGTTCTCTGAAGGTCTTCAATCATTTTCATCAGCTCAGAAGTAGTGGGCTCGTGGGTTTGAGATGATTGGGGTTCAGATGCACCCATCATGCATAAGTCCATGCTTTCCGGGATAAACACCTCAGGCTTGGGTAGATGGGCCGGGGTGATGTATACGCTGGGGTCGTAAGAGACGGCCAGTGTGTGGATCAGATTGAGATGTGGATGAGGTACTTGGTCATCGGGGGCTGAAGGTGGAGCTATCGTCCGGTTGTCAATGAGATTTTGGACCTCATGACGAAGGCGGTAGCAACGGTCGGTGCCATGACCACGCTGTTGATGGTACATACAGTACTTGGAGGGATTATGTCTGGCTGGGAGTGGGTCAGGCAGAGGTTGAGGATCGAGGGGTTTGAGATGCCCTCTTTCCATCAAGGCTTTTAGTGCGCTAGTCAGGCTCATATAGAGGGGAGTGAAAGTTCTGCCCTGAGCTCGGGCTGGGCCGGCTGTTTGTAGGCTTGGTTTGGCAAAAGGGCTGGCTGAGGCGACTACATTAATCTTAGTGGGTTTGGGAATGACGCTACTACCAGTATTGGTACTCCCTACAAAAACCTTCCTCGTCGGTTCACTTGTTCTGGGAATGATCCCACTGTTGAACGCATTCTCGATCTGAACCCTCAGATCATGCAAACCTTTGAACGTGAATAGCGGAGCGACTATCAGAGCATCTCCAACCATATGCTATTGCCATTGTTATAATTTGGCAATGAATAGTGTTATTTTGTCAAATTATAGCAATGGTGCTCCAATGGTCATTTGCTATTTTAGTAAATCTTAATCAACTTTTCCTCCAAATTTGTAGGTGTTGTTTGGATATAGATTTTCTTGTGATTTTATTTTTGTTTATTTTTTATCTTTTGTGACATTTTTTTACCTGTTTATTAAAAATATATATATATATATATATATTTATATTATTCCCAACTAGACAAATATAAAAAATTTTAAAAAAATGAAACCTCACCGTCTAGTAATTAATTTTTTTATATTACTATTATTTATAAAATATATATATATATATTTATATTACTATTATTCCCAACTAGTAATTAATTTTTTTTTTTTGTTAAACAAACCAAACAGAGCCCAACGGCTCTTTATTACACTGAGGCATCACCGTCTGCCTGCATACATCTAGAATGATCCATCCTCATCCCCTCCATCTCCCTCTCCCTCTCACTCCTCATCCCCTCCCTCTCCCTCTCCCTCTCCCTCTCACTCCTCACTCTCTCAGTCTGTCTCCCTCTCACTCTCTCACTCTCTGACTCTGTCTCCCTCTTCTGAAACCAGTCCCCATTCTCCTCCATGGTTGTTGATGTGGATCAGTCTCTCCCTTCTTTCCTCCATGATCGAAACATCTCTCACTCTCTCAATCTGTCTCCCTCTCATTCGCTCACTCTCCCACTCTGTCTCCCTCTTCTGAAATCACACCCCCTTCTCCTCCATGATCGAAACCCCTCTCTGACTCTCTGACTCTCTCACACTCGGTCTCCTTCTCAGTCTCTCACTGTGTGATGTGGATCGAAACCCCCCTTTTGGTTGTTGATGTGGATCGGTGATCGCGGTTGTTGATGTGGAACGGTGATCGAAACCCCTCAATGGTATTTTTTTTTTTTCAAATTTTCTTAATTATTCTTTGTCATCAATTTTTGTTCATCTGATTTTCATATCATATCTGTCTCAATTTCATTCATATCTTCATTCATATCTTCATATCTTCATATATGTCTCAATTTCATTCATATTTGTCTCAATTTCTTCATATATGTCTCAATTTCATTCATATCTTGATGTTCATATCTAATTTTCTTCATATCTGACTGAGATTTGGTGATAAATGAATTAAAAAAAATAAAAATAAAATAAAATTTGAGAAACTGAATTTGGGTTTGCCTCAATTTCATTCTGAAATTTGTTTTCATCTCAAAATTGGGTTTGATTTTGAAAAATGGGTTCCCTACTATTTAAATTTTGTTGTATTCAACTGAATTTGGTGCCAAATTACTGCTCATTTTTGCTGATTTGGCAAGCTGGGGAGCTGCTATTTCATTTGCCATATTTGACAACACATATGGCATCTGCCATCTTTGGCAAGTGAAATAGCAGACCATTGGAGACCTGTTTTTGCCATTCTTGTCATTTTTTAGCTTTGGCAAGTGAAATAGCAACTCCCATTGGAGATGCTCTCAACTTTTGCAACATATCGTGCTCGAGGTTTTGCACCATCATATGTACTTGATCCCTCTCAGAAGGGCTGCGATCTATCATCTGTGCTGCCTCTGCTCTCCACCTCGCAACAAATTCCACAAAAGGCTCTGTTGGGTTCTGGCGGGTTGCTTCAAGCTCTTGCATGGTCATTTCAACCTGGGTATTGTAGGAATACAAATCAACAAAGGCCTCAGCCAATTCTTCCCAGTCTTGCTTCACTTTATCTTCCAACTTAGCGTACCAAGTGGCTGCTACACTCGACAGGGTTCTTCCATACAGAGAGAGTTTCTGTGGCTTAGTCAGTCCCATCGGCTTTAAGACATCCAAGAAAAGTCGGATATGTACCATTGGATCTCCAGACCCGTCGAAACGGTCAATATATGGCATTTTGAATCTGTCTGGGAGCCGTACGGCAGCCTCGGTGTGGCCATCCTCAATGTCGGGAATGGAGTTAAGGCCCTGTGCCTTTTTGAATTGCTTCTCAAGGTTCGCAATCTTCACTGCTGTCGGATTGAGCTCATTAACATCAAGGGAATAAAGCCTCTCATTAGGCTGCACCAGGGGTCTGAGCACCTGAGCTTGAGTCAACCTTTCTCGAGGATTCGGACACTGCAAATCTTTAACTGGCGGAAGTGGGTCAAAGTTTGGCTGGGGTCCCAAAGCTGGATGTGAGGTAGATGCCCCAGATGGACGCTGCATTTCAATACTGGTCTCAGCTTGCATGGTAGTTCCCTGATTTAACGCTGCTATCACAGCCACAAATTCTTCCGAACCCTGTGCCATCATGGTCTGCTGAGTCTGAACAAAGGTGATGTAGCTGGCGACTGACGGACCAGATGAACCGGCGAGCCTTGACTGGCCTTTCTTTGCCTTGCCTCAGCAAAAGAACACTGGTTACCCTTGAATTGAATTTCTGACCTAACAAAGTCTATCAACACTAGTCCAATGTACCCCGGGGATATCGGAGCCTTCTGAAGCTATAGTTCCAGGACTACCCCTAGCAAAAGAGAAAACAGACAGCATCTCAGCACAATTTTTACTGGAACGGATTCAAGCATACTAGGATGACTGTACTCAATACTGATCACTGTTTCCCAAATATCTGCCTATAAACTGACACCCTTGGGTAAAACTGATTCCCCAAATACTGATGCTGATGCCCACAGGTCTGATACCCAGACTTGCAAACTAGTATATGCATGCGTTCCTGTAGAAATACACTCTAAAAGCACATAGCAAGTAAGAGAGAGCCAAAACACCCCTATGTTGGGGTAGGGTTTCCCTGTCCTATTTTGTTAGGAACTAGGGTTTCACTACGCACACAGCGGTTCCAAACAACTTAGCATCGGGTAAACAACCTGTCCTAGTTTGGCATGGTCACTATGGATTCCGAATATGCACTAGGTCGAATGGTCAAAAAGGGTGCCCCGGTAAAACCGGGGTTTGTGTTCCCATACTGTCAGAGCCCATAACCGGTCAGCCTTATGGTCATGCCTTGACAAGACAAGCCTCCGACGAACCGTTCAGGAATGGCAAATGGCAAACACAGTGTCCTAGGCGCACCAATGCACATGCAATGCAAAGAAACACATAAGTGTAATCAAAACAGGATATCACGAGTTCGAGTAAAGCTCTCTAAAATCCCCAGCAGAGTCGCCAGAAACTGTAGACGTCCCCAAACGCCCCGGGAGGGATGGGCTCCCGTTCTGTTCATTTTGGGGTCACTACAGCTCGGACTCGATTATTGTCACGGTTCTAAATCTGAACCAAAGAGTCCAAATCCGGCAAATCGTTTTGAGAAAACAGATTTTGAAAGAAGTGCCAAACATGGACTGCTTTGCCAGATACAGAGTCGCCACCTAAATATTTTATTAAGAGGGAATTTAGGAAACCCTGACTCGGTGCCAAAGGCCACGTGTCCGTCATCACCAAAGTTGCCTCGGCTCGGGAACTTGGGTACGATCGGGGAAGGTTAGCTATGAGCACCCCCTCTCGCCCGGTCCGAAGACCGGCCTCTACTAACCGTGATATTCTGTTTTGAAAACGTTTATGTGTTCTTATTCTAGTTATTAGCCTAGAATTACTATGTTATGCGCACAGCAAACAAGTATAGACCAAATCGTCTAAATTGGAACAAAACATTTCATGTTTGTTTTGAAAATGGTTTGCTACTCGCAAGTAGGCTAAAATGCAGGTTTGCCACTCTCAAGTGGGCTTTTAGAAAAGATGGTTTTTCTACTATCTAGTGGGCATTAAAATTCACAATTTTAATGTGTTACCCCAATTTAAGAAATTCGACCTCCATCCACAGGCATTCAAGCAGTAATATCACGTAAGCAACTAGCCTCATGGTAATCATGCTATCATGGCAACACTCACACGCATGCAAGGATGCTAAAGCATAAATACTTACATCGTACTCCGTGCCAAAACAAAGAACTCGTTAGCAATCAATGCATGATCCAAGTCCATGTTTAAATGCCTAATGCAACGCACACGGAATGTCACTAGAGTAGGCTCGGCTAGTCTATGAATGACATGTGAAAATGCGCAGGTAGCATGTATTCAAGTTAGATTTGAAATGCTAATGCTGTTAGCATGATGCGCCGAGCCTGGTACATGTAAGACAAATGTATGGATGCACGCATGCTATCATACTATTATGCTAATTTAAATATGCCATAGTCTACCATCATAGGCAGGTAAATAAAGGGGAGAAAGAAGTGGGGGTTGGAAGACATACACACATGCACCCACACTTATTACAAATACGCCCTCACTCGGAGGGACCGAATAAATATTACAGTCCGAATAAATAACTAACTACTTAATTAATTATTACAGAATTCCTATTTAATCAATAAATTAAATGCAAAGGGAAGGTGGCCACGGCCCCCGCCTCGGGATGCACGAATGATGCATGCTTGACCCATATCGCCCGGAAACTCGCTGCCATAGCACTACTGCCTCTGTTTTCACTGCCTTTTCTTCTCTGAAAACTTGTCAAAGTCCCAGAGAACCTTCTATGAGCATTGCAGAACATCATCGGCTGGGAGGGATGACCACCGACCGTGTACAATATCCATCGGCTGGAGATAAAGCTATCGGCAATGAATAAATGGCCGGTCGGCACTGAATGTTGCCGGTCGGCAGAAACTTCCTGCAGAAGACAGTTTTGACAGCAAAAAAAGGACAGACAGTGTATGGCATGAAATTCCAAGCAAATGTGTGCACCAACACATCCCTTATCATGCTTTTGACTCAAAGGGGGGTGTTCCTTGATTCTCGGACCACCAATTGCGCATTTCGATGCGTGATGGTCCAAGAAACCAAGTATGATCTTTGATTTCAAATGTCATGCAAACCAAACAAACACATAAAGCCCAACCTCTATCACATGATCAAGAGGCAAGGCATGCATGCCAATGCAATGCAACCTAGGTATGCAAACAAGAATACAAGCATGCTATGCAACTACATGGCATACACAGTGCTAACAACATAACATGCGCAACGCTTTGAAACATGGCATACATAATGCAAGATGGGCTTACACCAATACAAGTGGACCTCAGCCACACTCACATAGGAGGCCATAAGATGAAAATGACGTGCCTCGAAATGCGTCCACACGGGTATGCAAACCGAGGCAATGGCATATGCAATGCAATATGGCTAAAATGACATATAGAATGCAACAAGGACTTACACTAACATGAGAGAGTCTTAGCCACACTCACATAAGAGGCCGATGGATGAAAATGAAGTGCCTCGAAATGCGTGCACACGGGCACGCAAACCGAGGCAATGGCATACGCAATGCAATGGCATGGAAAATGATATGCAAACATGCTAATGGAATTTCATCACTGAAATGTGGGGGAAGACAGCCCCAAAATGAGGCAAAAACACACCCGATGCATGGAATCTCTCCCGAAATGCAAATTAGGCGCATAGAATGAACTACAGCTATACAAAGCATGCATAATTGGCACATGAAATGAAAATACAGAAGCAAGGCAGCCCCAAAATAAGCATTTTACCAGTACAAATCATGGCCAAACAGCAAGCATAAATAGGGCAAAACTAGTATGCAAAAATGGCCCTAAATATGAGATTATGAAGCAATTCACAGCTGCTGACTCCGAACAGGTTAGGGCCCTTCAACAACATTGAAGAGGGGCCAAAAATAAGCCACTTTACAGAACTGTAAAAACCTCAAAAACAAACATAGATATGGCTAAGCTCTTATTCAAGAAAAGGGGCCAAAAGGTGGCCAAAGCGGCAAGTGGTATATGCACAGCCCAAACTGAAAAATTCCCTTCTACAAAATTGAAGAGGGACCAAAAATATACATATTTATAGAACTATAAAAACCCCAAAACAGTATACAAACATGCTAGAAATGCAATGCAAAATGAGGCTCAAAAGAGGCTATAACACAAAGTCTACAAAATATTCCACAAAAGACCAAAGACCCTTAATGAAATATGAAGAATGGGCCCAAATAAGACTATTTCTAGCTCTGTAAAATGACCAAAAACCGAAGCATAATAGGCTGCGAAGACATGCAAAAATGGGGACCAATAAGGGAATGTAAAGGCAAGTATAGCATGGAGGTCCCAAATAGTGTTGAGCCCTTCTTCAATGTTGAAGACGGGCTCAAAATAAGCCTATTTTTAGTTTACGTCATGCTCCAAAACAGATCACGTATAGGCCAAGAATAACATGCAAGATAATGGCATTTAAGAGGGGTAATGAAGCAAGTGCAAGCTACTGTCCTCAAACAGCAAGAGGTCCTCAATCAAACATGAAGAGGACCTCAAAATAAGATGATTTACAGTTTGGGTCGGAGCCCAAAAATTCAAGCAACTATGGCTTAGATATGAAGCAAGAAAAGACTAGAAAAGGGAAGAGGGGGACTCACCCTTGAAGACCAGCAAACCAGCACCTCTTGGACCAAGTTAGGTGCTCCTCAGCTCTGAAGAACAACCTCAAGTTGCTACAATGGAGTAAGGATGCCTTGTGCTATGAGTTGATGAAGAAATGGCCCAAGAACAAGGGTGTTTGATGGTTGAATGGGAGAGATATAGTGAGAGATGAAGGGATATATGTATGTATATATTAGATATATCTATATATCTCTGGTTTTTTTTGTTCCAAAACCTCCAAGCTAGACAAAGGGAGAGGAATGGTGCTTATTTAAGGCAAGGGAAGCACTTAACTTACAAGCTAAGTAAAGGGAAAGGGTCAAAGGGGTTCAAGGGGGGTGCAAGGCTTCTAGAGGAAGCTAAAACAGCTGGCCAAGCTTCTCCAAGAAGCTTGGCCAAAGGGTTCAAGCTTCTAGAACGTTAGGGGGTTCAAAGACTCACAAGGTGCAAAACAACCACACATGTGCATGGGGGATCGAGTCTGTGCACTCTAGCTGGCACAGCTGGAATCCACTCAATCTACAGAATGCTCCGGAAGGTCGTCGACCAGCAAAAATGGCCGGTCAGCACAATAAATTGCCGGCCGGATAAATAGATTGCCGATAGGTGCTGCCAAGGTCAAAAAGTGGCCCGTGGGTGTCCAGATTGAAGCCCCGGAAGTTAGCTTTCCAATGGCATAAACCTTGCATTAAAATTCCTCTTTTGAAAAAAGTTATGCTCACTTTGGTGAAGCCGCGCAGATTCGATCCAACCGGGATGATGCCCAACTTCAGCTGCTCATATCTCCCCCACCCGGACTTGGCTTTAAGAGATTCTTGAGTGAAAAATGAAGCCCCGGAAGTAAGCTTTCTGACGGTGGTGGCCCCATAGCTAAACTCCAAGTGTACAGACAAATAAGCCCGATTTAGCGAGGGCTGCTCGACTCGCTTCTACCCGGATTCATGCCGAACTTCTCCCAAACTAATTTTCTCCTCTTCTTTCCTCTCTTCTTCAACTCCGAACCCCTAAACAAAGTTTTTTGAAGGATTTGCCTCTCTCCTTTCCGAAGAAACTGAACATTTGCCCTGCACACCTTTCATCATCGAGCAAACCATCAGTAGCGCCCAAGTCTTAAGGGCGGTCAAAAATGGGGTGTCTACACTGTGTTAATTGTTTCAAAGCCATAATGGCAATCAGATGTGCTCTTCCTGTGTAGCATTCCCTTCCAGAGGCATCTTGGTTGTGTTTGCAATGAGTTCCTAGGGAAAGTTATGAATATGATCAGGACGAAAAACGACATTTGTGGTTTCTACATGCAGATGTTGCTCCTTCTCAGCATTTCAGAACCTTTATACTATGAGTTGAAGGTAAGTATTCGAAGAATGCAAGAAGAGATCCTTGTCAGCGTAAAGCAGTTTACCGCCACTCACTCCATGAGGTGCTTCCTAAAGTGCCGCTTTGTCTGTTTATTGCATTCCCTAAACATCATGCTCTACATTGCTTGTAACATGTACTGTATCATCACACTTATTGCGTTTATTTGCATCTTGTGTATCTTGTATCATTTATCCTTTTATGTCGAGCTGCGTTTAGGATCGTTGTCCTCCGGGACTTTCTCAGGTTGCGTCGTGTACACACCTGGGCAATTTGTTTTCGGACCTCCTCTCACGATTTCAGCGTGGTTTGAGTGTCCCGTTCCTTATGCGATTTCAGCTTGTTTGGAATTTATCTAGGGGTTGCGTCGTGTACGCACCTGGGCGGTTGGTTTTCGGACCTCCTCTCACGATTTCAGCGTGGTTTGAGTGTCCCGTTCCTTACGCGATTTCAGCGTGTTTGGAATCTATCTCAGGTTGCGTTGTAGACGCGCTGGGCGGTTTGTTTTCGGACCTCCTCTCACGATTTCAGCATGGTTTGAGTGTCCCATTCCTTACGCGATTTCAGCGTGTTTGGAATTTATCTCAAGATGCGTGATGCGCGGGCCTGGGCGGGTTTTATCTCAGGTTGTGTTGTAGACGCGCTGGGCGGGTTATTGGACCTCCTCTCACGATTTCAGCGTGGTTTGAGTGTCTCGTTCCTTACGCGATTTTAGCGTGTTTGGAATTTATCTCAGGACGCGTGATGCGCGGGCCTGGGTGGGTTTTATCTCAGCTTGCGTTGTAGACGGGCTAGGCGGGTTGTTAGACCTCCTCTCACGATTTCAGCGTGGTTTGAGTGTCCCTTTTCCTCATATAATTTCAGCGTGTTTGGAATTCATCTCAGGTTGCGTTGTGTATGCACCGGGGCGGTTGTTTTCAGGCCTCTTCTCACGATTTCAGCGTGGTTAGAGTGTTCTTTTCCTCACACGATTTTAGCGTGTTTGGAATTCATCTCAGGTTGCATTGTGTATGCACCTGGGCAGTTGTTTTCAGGCCTCTTCTCACAATTTCAGCGTGGTTAGAGTTTTCTTTTCCTCACACGATTTCAGCGTGTTTGGAATTCATCTCAGGTTGCGTTGTGTACACACCTAGGCGGTTTTCGACCTCCTCTCACGATTTCAGCGTGGTTAGAGTGTTCTTTTCCTCACACGATTTCAGCGTGTTTGGAATCTATCTCAGGTTGCGTTGTGTACGCACCTAGGCGGTTGTTTTCGAGCCTCTTCTCACAATTTCAGCGTGGTTAGAGTGTTCTTTTGATCACACGATTCCAGCGTGTTTGGAATTCATCTCAGGTTGCATTGTGTATGCACCTAGGCGGTTGTTTTCAAGCCTCTTCTCTTGATTTCAGCGTGGTTAGAGTGTCCCCTTCCTCACACGATTTCAGCGTGTTTGGAATTTATCTCCGGTTGCGTGGAATGCGCTCCTGATTGGTTTTCTTTGTTCTTTCTCCTCTCACGATTCTAGCATGGTTGGAGTGCGTTACCCCATTTGCATCTATTGCTCTATCTGTTACATTCATTGCATCATATCTGTTTTATTCTGGTCTAGGAGACCTTAAATCCTCTAAAGGTGCAATTCCTTTGGTGTTTGTCGTGCTCGAACGACTTCCGGTGGTCTGGTATAGCCACCTGCCTGTGTTTGCGGTAAATTCCTAAGAGACCAACTGAGACGGTGGAAACTAGAGTTTGAATGGCTTATGCCTAGAACACAAAGGTTCGGGATTTCCGAGACTAAAGTCTGGTTTAAATACCTAGGGTTATATCCTCAGCTTGAAATTTATGTGGCAGCCCCATAGATTGAGATAGCATGTGTATGCGTCTCAATTCTGGATACTGAACCAACCTAGTCTGTTACCCTGTTGGAGAATAGGGAAAGCTACGGCGATAGTCGGGGACAAAAGTAGTACTTGTGGTTCAACCAAGAAGAAGCGAAAGATCCCCCGCAGCATGAGGTAAGTCATTTGCCAATTGCCCTTGTAAGGTACCTTCACTTCCTAGTTATTACATTGCATTTTAGCCACCACATTACAGTGCATTGCATAAATCCTGAATTTTCAAACCGGCTTCGCGAAAGCGTATAAGTCCAATTATCAAACTGGCTTCGCTTAGCGTATGAGTCCACTTTTCAAACCTGTTTCACGTGACGTATAAGTCCAATTTTCAAACCGACTTCGCGTAGCATATAAGTCCAATTATCAAAATCTTCCTGCATAACACTTTGCATTTTTGCCCCTGCCTGCGGGCACATCTCTTTGTTTATCTTGCCTGTTTGTCTAAGTCTTCGACCTCGTCAAAAATGGGTTGTCTCTGGACTTTGACATTCACTCCCGTCACTTATGACTTTCGAGTTCTATCAAAGAGGGGCAACTGCAGACACCCCATTTTTGACCGACCTTAAGACTCAGACGTCATCGATTGAGCGCTCGGCGATGACACATGTTGTTCTCGTTCTGAGGTTCCGGAGTCTTGGCTGAGAGCCTTGCCTCTAGACTTCGGGACCCTTTTGAGCTTTACCTCGGTTTGCGAACCAAGTTCTGTTTTCAATTTCCACAGGGAGGGAGAGGTCTCGTAGACCATCTCTCAGTGGCCGTAGGCTACTTATCGTGGTCGCAGGCCACTGTTCCCATTTGGAGACCAGTTTTCGATTTTCAGAGCTGTCGGCCGTGCGCCGCGGTTCGGGACTGCTTAACTTTCTCCGTTTGCTCTGGTTTTTGGCACACACCTTGCTTCCTCTCTCTAGAGGGACACTGTGGCCCGGGAGACCACCTTCGTGGTCACACGCCACTTTCGATGCTTAACAGTTCGTTTTCGGGGCACCCGACTGTGCGTTTTGGCCCCCGAACCCTCGTTTTGCATCTGTCTTGGTTCATTTTTGGCATGGACCCTGTTTTCATTGTTTGGAAGGTGGTACAAGGGTGGGAGACCACCTTTTCTCCTTGGAGACCACCTTTCCCCCGCCGGCCGGTTTCCTTGTCAGGTAACTAGTCTCCCTCATTTTTGGGTCACAATTGCTGGTCTCCCACCACACCACTAGCTTGCATTCAGTTGGGAGACCACCAAATGGGCTGGCCGACCACCTGACCCTTTTGAACTGGCTGGCCGACTGCCTGAACCTTTTGAACTGGTCGGCCGACCAGGGAAAGTGGTCGACCGACCACCTGAACTGGTCGGCCTGCCTCCCTCAGTCTTGTCTCTGTGAGTTGTTGCCAGCTGTGCCAGCTGGAAGGCATAGAAGGGATCCTCCATACACGTGTATGGTGGATCTTCAAGCTTGTTTTTAGCTTCTTTGAGAAGCTTTGGACCCTCTTGGCTATAAAGGAAGGCCTTCCCTTCCTTGTAGAAGGTTCAGAATTTGGCTAAGGCATATACATCTATCTCCCTCTATATCTCTCCCTTTAGGCTTAGAAAGTGCTAAGTTCTTGCCCCTTTGCACACTACCTCTTAGCCTAACACCTCCAACACCAACCTAAGCTTCGTGGAGGGTCTTGAGAGGTTCTAAGGAGCTGCATTTTGGTCCATAAGCTGCTGGAGTTGCTGAGCTACAAGGGTAACACCCTATTCCCTCTTTTGAGCTTTATTTTGCTTCATGTTTTAGCCATACTTGCAAGCATTTTTGAGCTTTGGTGTAAACAGAAAAAAGTCTTATTTTGAGGTCCTTAACATGTTTGTTTAAAATCATTTTTCTGTTGGGGGTCATCTACCCCCTTGCATGCTTCATTTTGCCTTATTTTGAGCCATGCATTAGGACTTTTGCATTGACCTTTGTTTGGCCTTCTAGCCACTGAAATCCAGTGGGTTTTCAGTGGCTAGCATGCTATTTTGAGTGCCAAAATGAGAGAGGGGTGACCTTCTCTCCCCTTGTTTTGTTTCCTAGCATATTTGGCCTAACAAAGGAGCCCTTATTTGAATGCTTCCAAGCCATGTTTCAGGCCATTTTTGGTGAGTTTTAGGACTTGCATAGGCTCTGTCCGGAGCTTGTTTTTCCATGTTGAGTGTCCATCTTGCATGTGTAGAATAAGCCTCTTCATAGCCTATCAAAGGAGCATGTCATTCTTGCTTGGATTGACCATATTTCAATGAGTTTTTGGGCTTTATTTGGCATGTCATACCTCTGACTTTTGTTGGTTTAGTGACCTCTTGAATGCTTCATATACTTGTAGTGTAAACCCTCTTCACTAGCTTGTGTTGCATGCAATTTTGGTCTTTGATTCTAGCACTTTTTGGCCATGCCTTAAACTGATTTTGTGCATGTTTTGGACTGCCTTAACTATTTTTTATGCCTCATGGTCGAATGATGCTTGCTATGCATGGTTGTAGTGTAATACCCTTGCCTAGCCTTGAGTTTTGAAGCCTATTGCATGCTTATAATGAGGTGTTTTCATGTTTTAGGGCCATTGAGCATGTCATTTCAGAGCCTATACTTGTGCCATATTCCCATGTTTTCCACTCTTTAAATGTGTTTGAGAGTCGTGCTTAAATACCTCATTTATGGACCATTGCATGAGCTTCATTTCTATGCTTTCCAAGCTATCATTTTAGACCATTTTTCCACTGTCTTGGACCTGCATAGGGACTGTTTGGGGCTGGTTGGGTCACTTGAGCATTACTTTGTGTACCTCTAGTGTAATGCACTTCACTAGTTTCGGTATCTGAGCCACCTAGCATGTATTCTGTGAGGTGTTTACATGATTCGGGACCATCTAGCATGTCATTTCAGAGCTGGAAAATGTGTGATTGTATGCCATATTTCATCCCTTGCCATGCTTTGGTAGGGTTGCATTTGGTGCCTTAGGTTTGGTCCCTTGCATTCATGCATATTCGCTTGTGTTTTCGTTGCCCAATTTCATCATGTTTGGCCATTGAGTTGGGCATGGCTGAGGCCTATCCATCTTGGTTTAAGTCCATTGTTGCATTGTGTATGCCATGTCATAATGCGTTATGCATGTTATGTTATTGTTGCATTGAGCATGCCATGATCATATTGCATTGAGTATGCCATATTGTCCATAGCATTGTGTATGCCATGTAGTTACATTGCATGTTTGCCATGTTGCTTGCATTGTGTTTGGAATAGGTGTTAGTCCAAACATGGAAAATGAGGGACGTTTCATACTTCAAGTGATGAAACGTGCCTTAATTCCCGGTCGCCGACGCTCTTGATTACCCATGATAGAGTTTTAGGCATTTTGTGTTCATTTGTGCATCCATTTGACATTGAGTCATGCAATTCGACTCCTCGGCCATCATGCATCAGGATGCATGATTGATGGCACGAGGATCGATGACTACACTCCTTGGAGCTTGTGCAATGATGTGGACAGTGGCCATGCACACATTTGTTGAAAATACCTTGCTATGCCTCTATCTTGCTTTGTGTTGCAGAAAACCAAGAACAGGAGGCAGAAACTGATCGGCCGACAGCTTTTCTGGCAAGCCGACCACCTCTTTTGGTCTCCACCACAAAAGGTGGTCGGCAGGTGGTCTCCAAGGCCAAGGGCTGGTCAGCAGCCTTCCCACAGCTTCCCATGGTGGAGTTTCAGCCTTCTGGAGCTTTGTACAAGTTTCTGTGTTCAATTGCAAACAAAGGCGAGTCGAGGCATCGCGATGGAATTCTCGGTAAGGCGACTTGAGCATGCATGCATTCATTGTCACCCAAAACAGAGGGGAGGCAGCCCACTTTCATTTAGTTTACAATCTAGTTTAGTTAATTTGTTAATTAGCTAGTATTGTGTAATAATTAGTTACTTTGATTCTGTATTATTTATTCGGACCCTCCGAGGAGGGCAATGTTGTAATAAGTGTGCGTGCGTGTGTGAATGTCTTCCAACCCCACGTCTTTCTCCATTTTATTTGCTAGCTTTTGATGGTTAGTTTAGGGCATGTTTCAATTAGCATACTTATGCTCGCCTGTTTGCATCATTCATCTGTATTGCATACACCGGGCTCGGCGCATCATGCTAACTGCATTATATTTCAATTCTAAGTTGAATACATGTATCTATTGTTGCATCTCATATGCCATGTTAGAATAGCTGAGCATATCTTAGTTGCATTTTGCATGTGTTGCATTAACTATCTTAACATGAACTAGGATCATGCATTGATTACTAACTAGTTTCTGTTTTAGCTCGGAGTACTCGATAAGTATTTATGTTTTAGCATCCTTGCATGTATGTGAGTGAATGCCATGATAGCATGCTTACAATGAGGCTATGTGCTTACGTGATATAACTGCCTGAATGCCTGTGGGTGAAGGTTGGGTTGCTTGAGTTGGAATAATTCATCGAAACCCCGTGTTTTAGCCTACTTGCGAGTAGCAAACTTCAATCCATTTTCAAAAAATAGACGGATATGTGATGCTTTGTTCCAACTTCGACAATCTAGTCTATACTTGTTTTGTTGTGCGCATCACATAGTAAGCCTAGGGTAAATAACCGGAATAAGAGCACATGTGTTTTCAAAAACTCGATATCATGGTTAGTAGAGGTCGATTTTTGATCGGGCGAGCGGAGGTGCTCACGAAGTGACCTTCCCCAATCGTACCCAAGTTCCCGAGGCAAGGCAACTTTGGTGATGATGGACACGTGGCCTTAGGCACGAGTCAGGGTTTCCTAAATTTCCCAAAATAAAATATTTAGGTGGTGACTCTGTATCTGGCAAGGCAGTCCATGTTTGGCACTTCTTTCTAAAAATTAGTTTTTCAAAACGATTTGCCGGATTTGGACTCTTTGATGATTCATCAGTCTTGCATTGCACTCTGCGAGATTAGATACAGGACCGTGACATCGAGTGTGAACTGTAGTAAGCCCCAAATGAACAAAACGGGATTCCCTCCCGGGACATTCGGGGACGTCTACAGCCACATGCAGGGGATGGAGTGGCACTGGATACGCATTTACGATTAGGGGAGCCAGATATTTTGAGAGTCTACCATAGGAGACCGAGGAGGGAGGACCACGGTCGGGGTTGTGGGACTGGGGGCAGGTTAGGACATTAGCGGGTGTGATGTGGAGTGTATAGTTTTTTTATTTATAGTTTTCGTTATGATTTTTGTAAATCAAACTTGTATAGAGGATGTAAATGTGCCATACTTATTTATTCGAAAATATAATTTTATAATTTTTTATTCTTACTTTTGATGATTTCCTAAATACTTCAAATATTCAAATCATGATGTCAAAATTTACATTTAAACAAGGTGGTTATATACATAAGAGATTCAAGTTATGCTGCATTTGGTACCATGTGGATTTTCCTTTTACATAAATTTTACATAAATAAATAATTACCTAAATAAAAAACACAAAATAAATAAGTACATAAATTTTGTTTATTATTCTGTACTTTTTTCCCAAAGAATTTGATAACATAATGACAAATTTAAGAACAATTTTTTTTTTTTTTAAATACAAACACACAAATTTTAGTTTACATAAGACTACCAAAAAAAAAAAGGTACAAAAGCTGATAATATAATAAAAATTTAAAGAACATTGATTTTTTTAAACAACGTGCACACAAACACGTACAACATTAAGAAAATAAAAACACAAATTTTATATACTCTGCTTTTTTCCCAAAAAAAAAAAAAAGGAAAGAAACAAAGAAAGAAAAAAGTTCTTTAATACTTGAATAGTCTTTCTCAAAAAAAAAAAAAAAAGAAACAAATTTTAGTTTTTCAATAGAGTGAAGATGATGAACTGTGAAACTTATACAGCAATTTGTTATAAATTTAAAATATAAAATTAAAAAAATAAACAATTAAAAAAAAGAGAAGATGGTGAAACGTGGACCTGCACAGTAGTTTCTAAAATATGGGAAGTTGAAACGTGGAAGCTATTTATTGAGTTGGTAATTTACGATTTTAACCATAATTACAATTTGATATAAGTTAAAATAATAGATTATTTAACAAGTTATGGTCATTTTAGGAAAAATAGAAAAAAATTTGTAAGCTAGGCTTCAGATTCATGACACCAAAATTGTTGTTCCCATTTAATAATAGAATAGATTAACCCTCCAATTGGACCCAAATTCTGTAATAATAAATAGTTTCTCCAGCACCCAAATTCTTTAATTTGCCAACCCCACATTCCTTCATTCCTATCATCATTGTGGCCCTCTTCACTTGAAGAACCCCAACTCCCCATACTGGACCCTCAACCATTTGCCTTTGACGTTGTGTCGTTCCCCAAAATCTGATTTTTGTCAACAGCCGACTCGTTGCCACCATTGGACTGGCTATTTTTATTACAACTCCTGATATTAGTGGGTGACTCATTCTCATGCCTGGGTTGAGATTGTATTTCAACTTTACTCCCCTCAATATTCGAAGAAGCCCAAGCAGCAGAAGTTTTTGACTAAGGTACATGCTCAACATCTTCTTATTTGACTGTGGGTGACTCATTCTCATGCTCGGTTTGAGATTGTATTTCAACTTTACTCCCCTCAGTATTCGAAGAACCTCAAGCAACAGAAGTTTTTGACTAAGGTACATGCTCAACATCTTCTTACTTGACTATGGGTGACTCATTCTCATGCCCGGTTTGAGATTGTATTTCAACTTTACTCCCCTCAGTATTCGAAGAACCCCAAGCAGCAGAAGTTTTTGACTGAGGTACATGCTTAACATCTTCTTACTGGACTGTGGTTGACTTATTCTCATGGCTGGTTTGAGATTGTATTTCAACTTTACTCCCCTCATTATTTGAAGAACCCCAAGCAACATAAGTTTTTGACTGAGATACATGTTCTACATCTAGGTACTTCACTGTGGGCGTGTTTCACAGTGCTGTCTACGACTGAGAAAATAATTTCGATTTTATCTACTGTAACTTAACTCATGGGCATTTCAAGACACTTGTGGGTATTTACTTGCACTCCGTTTCATAGTTATTTATGAACAGTATTGCTTTAACACAAAGAAAATTAAAGCCTCTAATTCATTTTATGGTTCACACAAAAATTTTTTGCAAACACCAATTTGTACTGAAATCGTCAGTTCGAAGTGACTTCTAACTTTATTAAAAAAGCAAGCACCAGAAAACAGTTTACTGTGGCGATGCGACAACTTACTGCATTGAAATGGTAGAAGCAAGCAATAGAGAATTGACAGTGATTGAGCGAAATAATGTCTTAAACAATGTTCTATGTTGTGTTGTATCTTCGTTACTGGAGTGTATGATAATGTTATTGTTCATCTAGCTTACGGATGTATTTCAACTATTTGTTATATAAACCTGAAGTTTATGAAATCACTACATTTATAAGTACACATGTCAATATTCGTTACGAATTTCTCTTCCTATTGATAACTCATGTATAAGCATAAAATGTTTGGCCACACATGCAACCAAGTTCATTCAGTAGCATCATTATATTCCACATCAATAATGCATGCAATCATGAAAGCCTAGTTCAAGTAGTGTTCTTCAGAATAACAATAACGGAGAGAAAGCAAAGGCATTTGTTATTTGTAAAATTAGAAGAACTATTCAAAAACTATTGAAATTTCTCCCTTCATTGATAAGTCATGGATAAGCATTACAAATCCATTACAAGATAAATGGTTCGGTCATTCATCCATACAATTTCATTCATTATCATTATCATCTGACATCTCAATATCAGATTCATACATAACATCCATGCTCCAGGCGAAGTACTGGTGTGCATCATCCATCAATGCATCTTCAGTGCGCTCATTTGCGGTCTTCGTTAGTTCGGACCTTTGCAAACATTGGGTCATGCGATTAACTTCGTCTCGGATACGATGCAATGCCCTTTGCAACAACTGTGGAGTGTTAGTTGGCATACCTATGGCTAACCGACGAGGAAATTTAATATTAACTTCACGACATAGCTCAACGAAAACGTTTGCTCGAGTTATGCGAAATTCCCACTCAGCTCTCATGGTATTGACGGCGGCATGTGAATAATGCAAATTTGGATTTAATGGGTATTGAAATTCATCTCCATCTGCAACCCAATAGCGACCCATTGCTGAATATAGATCAACCACCGTATATCTCATGATGATATCGCTGAAAATAGCTATAAAACTTTTGTTGTGGTACGATGCGATATTTATACCACATATAGACATGGTAGCTGTATGTTTGAACTTATTGTAAACAACTATGGATCAAAGTTGTCACGTCAACTTTTATTACCTGAACAACTATGCATCAACGTTATATGAGTTGCCACTTCGAATTTTATTTACTACTCAGTGCATATCTAAAATTTAAGCAATTTAATTTTGACTTTTAAGCAAAGTTCAAATCCGCTTAGAAATTTAATTTCACTTTTCCGCTTACAAATATAATTCAATTTATTTTTCCTTCACAATATATTTAATTTCACTTTTCACCTTACATATTTCATTTAATTTAATTGGAGAAATTTGACCAATTTAATTTGAAGTTAACTATGTGTTGATTTAAGTCGGTGTTGTTCTTGTCGGTGTTGTTCTTGTCTGTATACTAGGCTAGCTTTTATCTGTAACACTTTCAAGTTATATACATCGAAAAACCCATTCATTCTAACTCTACTACAAATTAATCTTCAGTACATTATAACTCTATAATATTTTTTCTTCAAGGTTTATGAATCTATTTGGATTTGCATAGGGTATCGTTTTAAACACAAAGGGTTTAATTGTTTTGTTCTGACACCCCCTCATCCCATTATAAATTGCAGAAATTCACATGGGCACAATAGCTATGGTACGATAATAAATTGTAGCTCGGCGCAGTAATACGTCCAACATTCATCAGTGATGCAAAGACTTTAACAGCCGTAATAAATTGTATGCTTTGTTTTTTCCTCAGATGCATGTGACTTTCTGCAGCGATGCAATGATGCATGTGACTTTTTTTCCTCAGATGCAGTGATGTATGTGACTTTGTGCAGTGATATAGTGATGTGTAGACACCCCATTTTTTACCTTCCTCAAGACTTGGACGTCACCGTTTGAACACTCGGTGATCATCCATGCTCGTGTTCGTCTTGAGTTCTCGGAGGTCTCGGCCACGCACCTTGCCTCAAGACCTCTCGACTTGCCTGTTTTGGGTTTGGTTTTGCACCAAACACTTGTTTTTTGCTTTTGAGGAGTGGGGAATGGCTTGTTGGCCATCCCCACATCTCACTGGCCATGGCTTGAGGCCACCGGCCATTGTTTTATTGCCATCGGCCAAATGTTTGGTCGGTCGGCACTCTGTTTGGTCGGTCGACCATTTATTTGGTCAATTTGGCATTTTTGGATGGCTGACCACTGTGCATCTACTTTTGGCAGATATTTTGTGCCAGCTGTGCTAGCTGGCACCCACTTTGCCCCCTCCATGTATGGAGGGATTTCACTCTTGCTTAGCTTGTTTTGTAAGCTTTGCAAGAGTGAGCCTCTATAAAGGGAGGCCTTCTCCTCCCTCCTCAAGGGTTAGAGGGTTGAGTTCCAGAGCTCTGGATTAGGATTAGCATAGTTGTATCTATTCTATCTCTATATCTCCCTCTCTTACATATTGTGTGTGTATTAAGGTGTTTTTTTCATAGTTTTGCACGCAAACACCTAGAGTTACATTTTCCTTTAACTACTGAGGTACTAAGGAGTGAATTTCAGAGTTTTTGAGTGATTTTTAGAGTTTTTGAGTGAATTTCAGAGTTTTTGAGTGATTTTTAGAGTTTTTGAGTGAATTTCAGAGTTTTTGAGTGAATTTCAGAGTTTTTGAGTGATTTTTAGAGTTTCATAGGCTTTTAGCCATCCTTACATCTATTTTTATTCTTAACTTATAACATATAAAAGTTTTGATTCTAAGTTCTTAAAATAGTTGTTTAAGGTTATTTTGGTGTTTGGGGTTGTTTGACCCCTCATAGCCCTTGTTTGGCCCCCATTTTGTGCTATTTTGGTGAGCTTTGGGACCACCTTGTTTGGGCCTCCTCACCACTGAAATGTGCTTTAACGTCCTAAGAAGGAGAGGGCCATCCCCTCTCCTTGTTGCCTTCAAAAGTTGTCATTTTAGCCTCATGTGTGAGCACCATTGTTGAATTCATGTTGGCCATGTCTTAGCTAGTATTTGTGCTTATTTTGCCATGATATAGCATTGTTTTAAGTTGGTTTAGACACACCATGCTTGCCTTGCATACTTGTCTTGTAATGCCATTATTTGCCTTAACATGTACTTAGCATCTAGACCACTATGCTTACTTGTTTTGGCATAGCTTCATGAAGCTTTTATGCATGTTTTGATGTGCTTGAGGTCTAATTTTGGTCATTTTGGCCATCCATGACATCCTTTATATAGCCACCTTGCATTTTGGCTTGTTAGCCTTAGGTGTGTGAGTGTTGAGCATGCATTACTTGGCTTGTTTCAGTGGTTTGGCACTACTTATAGCATCAATTCAGTCCATGTGGCATGCTTGTATGCTTGCAATTGATGCTCCTTTAATGCTTTAAAAGGTTGGTGTTTCGTGCTTCATGTTTGGACCCTTTTCCATGCCTTTAGACTTAGGCCATTTAGATGCCATCTAGGTGTGCCTTTGACCTTGTTTTGGTCTTCCTTGGGGTGGTTTTGAGTCCCCATGGCCCTTTGGGACTTGCTTCATATAGCCATGGTTTAAGCCGCTTGGCTTGCCTTGAGTTTTGGACATAGTTGCATGCCTTGTTTGTCTTGTTTAGTTGGTTTGGCACCATCCTTAACATGCTTTTTAGAGCTTAGTATGCTTGCCATATACCCATGTTTGTCCCTTTTAAGTGTGCTTAAAAGTTGCTTCTTTATGCTTAAGTCTTGAACCATGTATCTATGCATGCTTGTATGTACATTCGCCATCATGTGCTTAGCATATTAGCCACTGTTTTGGGCTTAAAAGTTACTCCATCATGCTGAAGTTTTTGACCATTGTGTGCATGAATGCTTATGTGTACATTTGCCTTGCATATTGTCGCATACTTGGTCCATAGGCATGTTGTCACATACTTGGCCCATGGCATGTTGTCGCATGTTTAAAATTGTGTTGCATTTGGCATGCATTCCCCTTGTAGTTATTTAACATGTTGTCACATGTTTGCTTGATATGTTGTCACATATCATTTGCTTGCTTGTTAGCTTGCGTACTTGTTACATGCTTGCACCTTCATATTACTTACCCTCATGCTCATATTGCATACTTAGCTCACATGCTTAGGTTGCATTTGGCATGCATGCCTTGCCTCTGGAATCACCATGATTGAGGCTGGTTTCCTTATGTGTTTGTGTGCATTAAATTTGACATTAAAATGCATAACTTGGCGTCTTTGGCCATCACACATTGAAATGCGCGATTGGTGGCCCAAGGGTCGAGGACCATTCTCCTTTGAGTCAAGAACATGATAAGGAGGGTGTCTGTGCAAACATTTGTTTGAAATGCATTGCCATGCCATGTTTGCCCTCTGCTGCTGTCAAAACAGGATTCTGTAGGCATACATGGTCGGCCGACCATCTCCATTGCCGACCGACCAAACAATTGAGGCCGAGAGCAGAATATTTGGTCGATGACCGTTCTACCATGGTCAGTGATGTTTCCCCTTGGTCGGTGATGCTCCACAGTGTTCAGAGAGTGTTCCTTGGGACTTGTGCAATTTTCAGAAGAGCAGAGCAGGGTAAATAGAGGCAGCTTGTGCATGGTGACGGATTTTCGAGAAAACCCGAGCACGCATGCATTGGACCCTCTTCCCGAGGCTGTTTTATTGCTTTCCTAGCTTAGTTAATTTGCTTAACTAGTTAAGTGGTCTATAATAATTAATTAGCTTGTAGGTTAATTAATTTGTATTATTCTTTTGGTCTCTCCGAACGAGGGCGAATGTGTAATAAGTGTGGGTGTTTGTGTGCATGTCTTCCAACCCCCATTTCTTTCTCCCTTTTACTTACCTGCTTTTGATGGTTAGTACTAGGGCATATTTAATTTAGGATACCTTATACTATGCATGCATGCATTCACTCATCAGTATTGCATGCACCGGGCTCGGCGCATCATGCTAACTGCATAGTTTTTCAAATCTAACTTGAATACATGTTACTTGTTGCATTTCACATACCATCCTAGGATTAGCCGAGCCTATTGTAGTTGCATCTTGCATGTGTTGCATTAGCCATCTTAACATGAACTAGGATCATGCATATGATTATTAACTAGTTTCTATTTTGGCTTGGAGTACTCGATAAGCATTTATGTTTTAGCATCCTTGCATGAGTGTAAGTGTTGCCATGATAGCATACTTACCATGTGGCTATGCGCTTATGTCATATTACTGCCTGAATGCCTGTGGGTGAAGGCTGGATTGCTTGAGTTGGAACAACTCGTTGAAATCTGTATTTTAGCCTACTTGCGAGTAGCAAATTTTGAACCATTTTCCGAACAAACGGATATGCAATGCTTTGTTCCAAATTAGGCGATCTAGTCTATACTTTTGTGTTATGCGCATCACATAGTAAGATTAGCTAATTAATCGGAATAAGAACACATAACGTTTTCAAAACTAGATATCATGGTTAGTAGAGGTCGATCTTCGGATTTGGTGATAATGGACACGTGGCCTTAGGCAAACGAGTCAGGGTTTCCTAAATTCCCCATAAAAAATATTTAGGTGGCGACTCTGTATCTGGTAAAGCAGTCCATGTTTGGCACTTTTTTCTAAAAATCTATTTTCTCAAAACGATTTGCCAGATTTGGACTCTTTGGTTCAGATTTAGAACCGTGACAATTTGAGTCCTGAACTGTAGTGAGCCCAAATGAACGAAATGGGATTTCCCTCCCCGGACGTTCGGGGACATCTACAGTTTCTGGCGACTCTGCTGGGGAGTTAGAGAGCTTGACTTAAACTCTTGATATCTTATTTTGATTTCACTTATGTGTTTCTTTGCATTGCATGTGCATTGGTGCGCCTAGGACACCGTGTTTTTTGTCTGCTATTCCTGAATGGTTTGCCGAAGGCTTGCTTTGTTAAGCGTGCCATAAGGCTGACCGGCTAGGGGCTCTGCCACGATAGGAACACAAACCTCGGTTGTTACCGGGGCACCCTTTTGACAATTCGACCTAGTGCATATTCGGAATCCATAGTGACCATTCCAAACTAGGACAGGTTGCTTACCCGATTATAGGTTGTTTGAAACCGCTGCGTGTGTAGTGAAACCCTAGCTCCTGACAAAATAGGACAGGAAAATCCTACCCCAACGTAGGGGTGTTTTGACTCTCATTTACTTGCTATGTACTTTTAGAATGTATCTCTACAGGAATGCACATATCAGTTTGCAAGTTTAGTACCAGGGTGAGAGCATCAGTATCAGTATTTAGGGGAATCGGTTATATCTGCGGGTATCAGATTCAGTTTTTTGGGACAGTAATTTTGGGGAACAGTGATTAGTAGTAGAGTACAGTTATTCAGCTACGTCTTTGTTTGTTTGGGCTGAAATGCTGCTTGTTTTCCCTTTCAAGGTTCAGAGATTTGGGGTCAGAGATTTGGTGTTCCCCTTAGCTGAGGCAAGGCAGATATCGGATCCATCAATCGCCAGTTGCATCATCTCTGTTCAAAGTTCAGCGGACTTACGATGGCCCAAAGTTCAGAGGAGCTTGTGGTTATGGAAGCCACATTAGACCAAGGAATCACCCTGCAAAGTGAGACCAATATTGAAGTACCACATCCACCCTAGTCGCCTGCCGCGCTCCCGATCTGGGAGCCCTAGTTGTTTCAAGTTCGTGAGCCCACAACGTTTGAGTTGATGGGAATGATTGGCGACCTCCAGAGGTATGTGGCTGATCTCGCTTACAGAATGTCGGCTCCGCTACCAAATGCACCATATGCTGGGAATTTATTACCACGGGAGCCCCCGCTATTGGGGCGAATTGTGATTGAGCTCAGCCAACCTGAGGTTATCCCAAGTTATGACCGTGACGTGCCAACAACAACCGGGTTTCGCTCTTATATAGCAACCCAAACCCTCGATCAGGCTGAGGCTAGAGGTAAGAACAAAGTGGGAACAGATACTGATCCCATTGAACAACTGTTGTGGGCAGTCGAGGCTTTGAAAGCCGGGGGGATGAATAAGCAACAAGTACTCGCAGTCATGGCTAAGACTGTGGATGATGCTTTCCCCACTCCAACCGAAGGCAGTTCAAGCCAGGCAAAAAATCGGGATAGGCCCCGTCATGCCAGAACAGTTCCTTCCACTCCAAACCCTACCCCTGGGAAAGATCAGAAAGCCAAGGCTGTGCCTGCCGACCCTTTCGCTCATGCGTCTAGCAAGAATCCTCAGACTTCGAAGTACCTACCTCGAGGGCGCAGAGTCTTTCATGCCCTCTACATGCCTTTGTCTACGGTATTTCGAATTTTGGCTAAAAAGGGGCATCTTAAACCCCTCGAGCCTTGACCTCTCCCGAAGAATCTTCCTCTCACACATGATGCTGCCTTGTATTGCGCGTACCACCCGCAAACCGGTCACAGCACCGATGGTTGTTTCTGCCTTCGCCACAAAGTACAAGATTTGATCGATAATGAGGTCATCCTCCCACCCACCTCAGCAAAGTCTGTCACCGCTGAATTGTTGGATTTCGAGGATACGGCAATTATGTGATCAGGGGTTGGACCACCTGTGGGCGGCGCTCGGTGTATTTCAGATGTGGCGTTTTGGCACGCACTGTTGGGAGCATTCGCGAATGTAGTTTTGTAACTTCTGGCTTGGGTGTCGAGTCAGTTCCTTTGTTTTTGTTTTGAGTCTGTCTCTTTGTCCTGAGTCAGTCTTTTTGCTTAAGGGTCTGTCTTGTTGTGTCGAGTCAGTCCCATTGTATAGAATGTCAAGTGATTCTGGGGTTGTTGCCTTGAACACCATTTTGTTTTGTAATTACCCTTTTGTTTTCTTTTGAGTCTGTCTCTGCTGTGGAGCCAGTTGCAACCAAGAAATCGGAATAAAACAGTTGCAGCTATCATGTTTCCGTGCTTATTGCTACTTTGAGCTAGTTGTGCCAGAGCATTTGAATAAAACGACAGAGCATCTCACCTACTCTTCTGCACCTCGAATTCATTACATTGACCTAACTTTTTCAAAACTTTTTTAACACCGTGGTGATGAAAACGAAGAGGAAGGAATTCCTTGGGATTTGCAAAACTTTGATCACATTGAGAGAAAGAGAGGCATGCTAAGCCCTTAATGATTGAAATCATGTTTGTCAACGTGAGTACTGAGAAGGACCCTGGCTTGATCCAGATTGGTTCTGCACTATCTTCAGCGCCAGCGATTTGTCGCTTTCTTAAAAATTTTCAAAACCAAAATGTTTTGCGCAGTCCTACGAAGACCTGTGTGGAATCGCTCTTGAGATTGTGCAGCTTAGGATCGCTCTCAGCCTCAAGACTTAAGCCCTTGCTTTCAATCCTTGGACCTTAGTTCAGAATATTCAACGGTCAACTACAACATGAGGCCTGCGTGGCCAAATTTGAAGCAGCCCTCGAACAAGAGGCCAAGAAAGTCAGATCAAGAAGATCAGACCTCATCAGAAGAAGCTTGCGAAGCTAGAACAGAAGCACCCCTCGAACTAGGGGCAAAAATGTCCGATGTGCTCGAAGAGCCGAAAATGGATCCTTCTGCAAATCAATACAACAGCCACTCTCCTGGATACGGATGGCTTCGAGATCCTAAAACAATTTGGCATGGACTTGTTACACTTTTACCCTTTGAGAGGCTCGCTGGGCCGAAAACCCGAAAGGGCGACCTAGGCAAAAGTTAGAGCAAGAAAAAAAAAGAAAAGAAAAGAATACAAAAAAAAAAAAATGCAAAAAAGTGAATGAAAAGATTTGAAAAAGAAAAGAAGAAAAATGAATGAAAAAAAAAAAGGAATTGAAAAGAAAAGAAGAATAAAGCTCGCAAGGTCGAAAACCCGCAAAGGGTGGCCTTGGCAAAAGTTAGAGCCTAAAAAGTGAGGGTTAATACACGAGTGTACCTTAACCGGAACTACGTAAGGCTTGATTCCCATATACGGGATACGTAGGCAACTTCATCCTGAAGTCCAGCCACAAACACTTCCAAATCAAGTGTGTCCATGTAATGGTTTTGATCATCCCTGCCTTTCTGAATCTGATAGTTCGGTTGTGACACAACCGGAACTACGTAAGGCTTGATTCCCATGTTTGCAACTTCATCCTGAAGTCCAGCCACCAACACTTTCAAAGTGACAGTATCCATATATTGGTTTAGACCATCTTTGTCTTCTCTGTGTCTGAGAGTTCGGTTACGATCATCACTAATGAGGACTGACTACAGTATGTTGCGGCGTTATCCAGACAAGGGGCAACTTTCTGTTGCCATGAGTCGCCATCCAAACCAGGGGTAACTTTCCGTTGCCGTGCTGTGCCCTTTGGAACAAGGGGCAATTTTTCATTGCCTCTGATCCGAGGTTGTGTATCTCGAGAGTAAGTTCTGCGCTCGTTGAGCAGTGGCCGTTTGCGAAAATAGTTTTTGAGAATTTTTTACTAAGGTTGACTATTTTCTCGAAAATTATTCCATCTTTTCCAAAATTGGACCATTTTCTTGGACCCAAAAAAGGAAAATTTTCAGTGCTCATAGCCTGACTTGCATGATTTTAAATCAGAAAATCGAACAAGTATGTTAATCTAACTCTCATTTTGGTTAAAATTGTTTTAGTAGAAAACCAAAACAAAAAAAATTGTCAAAATGATGAACTAGGGGCACAGTTGAGTCAGGCTTCCTGTCTTTTTCCCATCGCCAGCATACTTGCCAGAAAAGGGCACAACTGAAGCTATCATTAAAGGGCTGAAAACTCTCTCACCCTCCGAGCAACAAGGTATCAAGCCAAGTGTGATGCACGAGTCAGAATGGATCAAGATACTCCACTCCCTCATCTGGGGCATCGACTAAACGTCGCCGGACGAAGTAGCTATGAGCTAACAGTGTTGGACATGAACCCACAACCTCTTGTTTATCCATCAACCACCCAGGAGAGGGATGAAAAATGAGAGAGTGAAGAGTAGAGAGGCGTAAGGCGAGAGAAAAGTGAGCAAAAAGAGGTTTTGAGAGAAAAACCGAGCCTGAGGGCCGAGTGATATGAGAATCACAAATGAGAAGAGGGTGGGAAACAATACCCGGAGAAACTGGCTCCTCGCAAACTAAGAGGTCTCTTGTCTTTTATAACACGTCTGTGTGTCATGTCTTTTGTTTTTACTGTCTCGATTCTTGTCTTGAGTCGTCTCGAGTGTTACTCGATTTGTTTAGGCTGAGTGCCTTTTTGTTTTCTCAGTTGAGTCCTTTTCACTGTGTTTAGTCGTAGGCTTAATACCCGGTTGAAAACCCTTTCCTCAAATCATTTTGTGCTCAGAGTGCTGTGCCATTCTACACATTTGTGCAAAACATGATAAAACTGCAGGGTCCACCACCGATAAGTGTGAATAGAAACACCCAGACCTATCTGAAGCTTTTGGGTTCCGGATTGCGAAGCAAGAAATTTTAGAGCATCTGAGTATGTTTCAACTTCTACAGAGTTCAGAATGAACCGTGTATTCAAAATGAGCAATATGCTGCTGTGGGCTATGAGTTCAGAATGAGCAGCTTTTAGAATGGGCTGTGTGTTCAGAATAAGCAGTGTGTTGTACGAACTGTGTGTATAGGCTATATGCAGAGTAAACCAAGCACTGTGTTATGGGTTGTGTGTTCAGAATGAGCAGTAGGTTGTATGAGTTGTTTTGTCACTAGTTGGTTCACTACCTGGTTATTACAATACAAGTGTTTGATTTTCAGACAAAAGATCAATCTCATTTACATTGTTGTGTAATATGATGCGATGCGATGTATGACATACACAAATGTAACATTTTCAGGAAAAAAGTTAGTTTCATTTCATCATCTTTTCAAGTACAAAGTTTCGAAGAAAATAAAACATGCCTGCGACAATACAAGGTATTCAAGCTACCAGCAAAAAGAAAGAGTAAAACAAAAAGAAGAAAAGCAACAAAAGTCTAGATCAATGTCAAGTGGTCTCAGGCCTGAGAGTCGGTCCTCGTTCTCTTCCTCTTCTTGGATGAAGGTCCAGGAGCATCATCGTCAGCACCATCATCTGAGCCCGAGTCTGAGTCGTCTCCAGTCTCCTCCTCAGATGACTCTGCCTCTGCCTTTGCCTCTGCCTCGGACTCATCATCATCAGGAACTGGTGCCCGAGAGCTACTCCCAACATGAGTGTGCCCCACTTTGGTACGGGGGAATACTGTGCCACCTCTCCCTCCTCCTCGAGTAGGAACAGAAGGCCCAGCTGGAGCACCTCCTGCAGTAGGAATCTGGAATGGAGGTTGAAAAGCACAAATGGCAACCGAATCAGTATGCTACGCAAAAGCAGAGTATGAATGCTGTGAACAGTGTATCAGTACAGAATGCAGTGTATGAGTACAGTGTATGAATACAGAATACGGAGACTAAGTGCAGTGTATGAATGCCATGAGGGCCGTGTATCAAGTGCTGTGTTGATAAGTGCGATACATCAGATTGTGTAAAGTTTGAGTCGGTGGTCAGAAAGACTTACCGGGATACTATAAAGGGCCAACAGGTGTAAGCTCTGCTGGAGCATCCCCATCATGGAGGCATTCAACTCCAGGGACTGGCGAGTGTACTCAGAGGAAGCCTGGAAAAGTGTTAGAAGTATCAGTATTCTGCGGAATATCAAGAGAAATGAAATGAAATGACTGTATAAAATGTAGTAGTACATACCGAAGGCAAGTTGTAGAAACCGACTAGCTCGTGATCAGTCGGAGGGGGAGCGATTGGGATCTAATAAATCTCCCCACTCTGCCCTCTGTATGTCATCATCGTAGGCAACGCCGGTCATCCAACTCCCCGCCTTCTCCGAGGCCCACCCCTGCCACGGGCCCAGGCCATCCTAGGTGCTCCTGCCCCTACTCCCGCTCCCGTCGCTGGCGCCGCAGGCCTCTCTCTCTCAGCTCGACGGCCTCTGCTCAGAGGCCTCATGATGTAGGTCTGGACGTACTCTGCATAGTCGCCCTCGCCTCTAAAGCCCTCCGCCTCCCATCCGATCGTGTAATCGGCCATCTCATGTGAGGGGTATCTCTCTGTCTGCCTCATGTTGATAAGAGGTGGACCCGGGGCTATCTGCTCTAGTAAACCTAAGGTCTGGCGTAGGAAGCGCTGGCCCAGGTACCAAGCCCGACAAATCGGGCCCTCCAGCGGAATCCTGAATAGGGGAGTCTCTTCAGCACCAGTATACCGGTCCCGAACTGCGGCTGGCAACGGAGCCTAAGGCTGCCAGGTGATCTGTAAATGATATGTAGTTTGTTATCTACTGTTATCAAAAGAATAATGTAAAGTAAAGCTTAAATGAACTGCAAATTCTAAAATACCTTTGCGATGGTAATGGTATCGAAGTAATGACGGAAGAATATGAATGACTCACGTGGTCTCTGCACGCATCTCACATCGAAGCGTCGAGAGAATGGAACGCTGAGGGGGGTCTCCTCGTCCGGCACTGGGGCAAGCCTCGGAATGTAGGCATACACCCATAACTACAGAGTGGAATAGCGCAGGTATCAGCATGCTTATCAGATAAAGAAGAATGCAGACGAAGTAGAATGCAAGATAAAGTAGAAATTACAGAACCGTGTATTGTGTAGTGTATTGTGCAGAGTGTAAAGTGTGTGCAGTATACAGTCAGTTTAAAGCAGATTGCAATAGTCAGTTGGCATCAGATTGTGCAGTATGTGAAGTATTGTGCAGTATACAGTCAGTGTAAAGCAGATTATATATGTGTCGTGTGTGCCGTATACAGTCAGCGTGAGGCAGACCGCAGTATGTGCAGTGTACAGAATACAGATAATGTAGAGTAGAAATGTAAAACAGAGAAAGAGGATGTACCTCCCAAGCCCGCCAGTAGCCTTCGAGCAACTGTCCGCTAAGGCGGGAGGATGAACTCATGTAGCCGTACAGTGTGGCCAAGCCTGCGCCACCCCAGTCATAGCGGCAGATCTGCGTGATGTCCACTAAAGCGCTCAATAGACAGAGGGGTATAGTGTTCACCCGATCGGCAAAGAGGGTCGTCCCCAGCAAGAACATAAGGAAGTCGCGTGCATACTGCTCCGCCTCCTCCTGAGCCATCGGCGCCTCCTCAGCTAAGGCTGGCTGAATCCTGAAGTGGTCCTCGAGCCACGAATATCTGACAAATCCTAGACGAGCAAGAGGCAGTAGGTCGCCTAGCAGGTACATCTGAGCGGCCTCCCACTCATCCATATCTGTGTCAAAGGGGATCGGATCACCCCTTACCCCGATGCCGGTGAGCATTGAGAAGTTGAAGGGAGTCATCGTCATGTCTCCCGTGGAAAAAAAGTGGAAGGAATCGGTGGTGTCCCACCACCTCTTAACTAGAGCAGCAAGGAGAGGCCTGCTCGCAGTAAGGCACGAGAGTCCCCTATAGAAAGTGCCGAAGCCGGCTTGGTCGACAATGTGGCGGACTGCGTCAGGCAGCTCCAAGTACCATCCACGGGCCATGACATTCCCGTACCCCCGAAAGGCATGGGAATTCCCCTGTACTCAAAAGCAAACAGTTGCGAAGCAATATTAAATGTACAGTTTTGAAGAACAGTCAAAATTGATGCAAATACAGCGTGTGTGCATGTTTTCAGATTCAAATAGATATCGGGTGCCGGTGTGCTCGAAGTGAACTACAGCATATGATGTATCAGTGTGTTCAAGTGGTTCAGTGAAAATGCAGCGTGCGTGCACGCACGTTTTCAGGTTCAAACAGATATCGGGTATCAGTGTGCTCACAGATGAATTGCAGTGTGTAATATATCGGTGTATCCGGGCTAAGCAGTTAAAGAACAGAATCAACTACTGTAGTTATGTTCTACATTGCGGAAAATAAAATAGAGGGAAGACTGTACCTCAGAAGCGTCGTAAAACAGATATGACTCCGGCTCACGTAGAAGAAGCTCTCGTGGCACGCCTCTATCAAAAGTCCTGAACTGGTAAAGACCATCAGGAGGTAGCACGTGAATCGCCGGCCTGTAGGCCGCCAGATCGAACGGTCGGATGTGAAGAGGCAAGAGCTTGGCCTCTGGGTCCACATCCATCTCTGGGGGAGCCCCACCGCCTGGAATATCGTCTGCCATCTCAAGGGTAGCGTGAAAATGGCCGAAAAAGTGAAAACCAAGCAAAAATACGAAAAATCAACTGAAAAGTCAACCCCGAGAGGGTGAAAAATGGCCGAAAAGGTCGAGGTGCAGAAAAGGCATAGAGATCAAGGACAACTCGATGGAAACAAACCTCGAGTGGTGGAAATCGAGAAAAAGACACTAAAACAAAGATTTGTTCGGTTCAAAATGTTCGAAACGATGAGGGTTTCGTGAATCGAACGTCGAAACGGGCCCGAAAACCGAGGAAAATGTGGAAATGAAGGTTGGGAAATAACCTATAACGAGAAGGAAGGATTTTTTGAGCAAGAAGAAGTGAGAAATATAGGGCTAGAGGCCCTATATTTAAAGACCCGTGCCGAATTGACCAAACTGCCCTGATTCAGGCATATTTGGCCGGTCGGCCTCATTGTTGGCTGGTCGGCCAAATATTTGGCCGATGGCCTTGTTTTGTGGCCGGTGTATGACCGGTGACCTCCCCCGATGGCCAGTGAACCTCCTACATTTTTGTTTGGGTCTTTGATGTGGTTTAGGGTCTCCATTGCTCAATACATTGCAAGAAAATGCATTTTCGAAGCTTAACCGGTCTCTGTGCCGTGTCTTCTGTGCGTAGCACTCGAATACGTGCGAGGTGTATCCTTTTCGTATCCTTTGATATCTTACGAGATTCTGTAACTGCTTTGAATGCGTCGCATTACAATGTTTTACCTTGTTAACGGTTAGCATACATAGGTTGCATCGTTATGCATGCATACACGCGTTGTAACGCGCACGACTTGCATTGTTATGCACGTCACTTCGGTCTAAGAGACCTTAAATTCTATCAGTCTAGGAGACCTTAAATCCTATGAACGTGCAAGTCCTTTGGTGTTTGTCGTGCTCGAACGACTTTTGGTAGGTTTCATCTTGGGCTGCATCATCATGCGCACCTTACATGCATTATCATGCATGGTCCTTGTCATGCATCATCATGCGTACCTCACATGCATTTGCCATGCATTTCAAAGAGAACATGCATTGTCACGGATTTGAGTCCCCTTGCATCGTCATGCACATTCCGGTTGCATTGTCATGCATTTTCTCTATCATGCATTTTCATGCTTATCTTACTTGCATTGCTATGCATTTTAATTTCGGTCCAGGAGACCTTAAATCCTCTAAAGGTGCAAGTCCTTTGGTTTTTGTCGTGCCCGAACGACTCTTGGCGGGTTTTATCTTAGGTTGCATTGTCATGCATCCCTCGACTTGCGTTGTCATGCATTTTCCTTATCTCGCATTATCATGCGCAGTTCATTTGCATTGTCATGCATTTCAATAGACGCACGTTGTCGCGCATTTGTGTCTCATTTGCATTTTTCATGCATTTCAAAAAATAACAAAAAACAAAGAACAAACATGCATATGTCATGCATCACTGTAAATATTGCATTTACATGCATTTCATTATAAATATTACATTCCATTGCATATTGTATATATTGCATTGTAGCTTGCATGCATTTATTGCATCACCCCCATCTACGGCTTACGCCTTTCCATGTTGAGCTTGGTCTGGTATGTGCCCGTACTCTTCGCGTTGACGCACGGTTATGATATTATGTGTACGCACCTAGTGTTGTGGTGACGGCACCGTTTCTGTGTTAAACGTGGTCTGTATGTGTCCATGTCTTTCCTAGGCAAGATACGGTTCGGCCGCAGGCCTTAACCATCGTAAATGTTACATTCCATTGCATATTGTATATATTGCATTGTAGCTTGCATGAATTTATTGCACCACCCCCATCTACGGCTTGCGCCTTGGTCTGGTATGTGGCCGTACTCTTCACGTTGAAGCACGGTCATGATATTATGTGTACGCACCTAGTGTTGTGGGTGACGGCACCGTTTCCGTGTTAAACGTGGTCTGTATGTGTCCATGCCTTTCCTAGGCAAGATATGGTTTGGCCTCAGGCCTTATCCACTGCATCCGTTGCATTTTAGATAGTAAATATTGCATTGTCCATAGCTTGCATTGTCGTGCATCTTTCCTTACATGCATTGTTGTGCATTCTTCCTTACTTTGCATTGTCATGCATTTCCGTACTGCATCATTTTAGTATGTAGGTTTCATTATAAATAGTGCATTGTCATGCATTCATTGTATTGCATTGTAGCTTGCATGCATTTATTGCATCACCTCCATTTACGGCTTGCGCCTTTCCATGTTGAGCCTGGTCTGGTATGTGCCCGCACTCTTCGCGTTGACGCTCGGTTATGATATTATGTGTACGCACCTAGTGTTGTGGGTGACGGCACCGCTTCTGTGTTAAACGTGGTCTGTATGTGTCCATGCCTTTCCTAGGCAAGATATGGTTTGGCCTCGCGCCTTATCCATTGTAAATATTACAGCCCATTGCACATTGTATATATTGTATTGTAGTTGCATGCATTCACTGCATCACCTCCATTTACGGCTTGCGTCTTTCCATGTTGAGCTTGGTCTGGTATGTGCCCGTACTTTTCGCGTTGAAGCATAGTTATGATATTATGTGTACGCACCTAGTGTTGTGGGTGACAGCACCGTTTCCATGTTAAACGTGGTCTGTATGTGTCCATGCCTTTCCTAGGAAAGATACGGTTTGGCCGCAGGCCTTATCCACTGCATCCATTGCATTTTAGATAGTAAATATTGCATTGTACATAGCTTGCATTGTTACGCATCTTTCCTTACATGCATTGTAGTGCATTCTTCCTTACTTTGCATTGTCAAGCATTTCCCTACTGCATCATTTTAGTATGTAGGTTTCATTGTAAATAGTGCATTGCCATGCATTCATTTTATTGCATTGTAGTTGCATGCATTCACTACATCACCGCCATCTACGGCTTGTGCCTTTCCATGTTGAGCTTGGTCTGGTATGTGCCCATACTTTTCGCATTGAAGCACAGTTATGATATTATGTGTATGCACCTAGTGTTGAGGGTGACGGCGCCGTTTCTGTGTTAAACGTGGCTTGTTTGTGTCCATGCCTTTCTTAGGCAAGATATGTTTTGGCAGCGCGCCTTATCCATTGTATATATTACATTGTAGTGTAATTCGTTGTGTCCAGCATTTAGGATCATGGTCTTTCCAGCATTTAGGATCATCGTTGTAATGCCCCACTTATATCATTCCACCTAATTACTTGTATCTTGTGTTCCATCCACACACTCATAGTTCTGCATGTGTACGCGCCTATTCCACTGCTGGTATTGTGGTTTGAGGATGTCGGCACCTTTTCTATGGTAGACGGACTTTGCATCTCCATCATCTTTATGATATTTGTGTGGTTTTGAACTGTTTATGGTTTGATCATGTTTCAATTGCATTACATATCATTTGCATTGTTTATACATAGTTTTGTATATATTGCATTATCATTTTGCATCCATTCCGCATTGTTATGCATTGTCACACATAGGTTGCATTGTCATGCACTCCTTCACTTGCATTGTTACGCAGCTTAGATTGCATTGTTATGCATGTTGCTAATGATATCGTACCTGTTAAGTTCTCTTTCTCTTTCAGGCACGATATTGTATGTACGGTTCATTTGAAGCTGGTGCAACCAGACGAGCCGCACAGGTATTGTATTCTCCGTGTGAGACATATCGAGAATTGAATAATTCTCTTACATCCTTTCTGCATTGTAATGTAGCTTGGTTCTTGCTTAAAACTGTTGCATGTTATGCATCGTTACAGCTTTCTTTGCATGATCATGAGTTATGTTCGGCTTCTTGCATTGTCCGTTGCATTTTGCCCCCGCCTTCGGGCGCATATCTTTATTGTCCTGCATGTTTGTCTAAGTCTTCGGCCTTTCCAAAAATGGGTCGTCTCTAGGCTTTGACACTCACTCCCATCATTGTTATGACTTTCGAGTTCTGTCAAAGAGGGGCAACTGTAGACACCCCATTTTTGACTGTCCACAAGACTTGGATGTCACCGTTTGAACGCTCGGTGATCATCCATGTTCGTGTTCGTCTTGAGTTCTCGGAGGTCTCGGCCATGCGCCTTGCCTCAAGACCTCTCAACTTGCTTGTTTTGTGTTTGGTTTTGCACCAAACACTTGTGTTTTGCTTTTGAGGAGTAGGGAATGGCTTGTTGGCCATCCCTACATATCACCGACCATGGCTTGAGGCCACCGGCCATTATTTTATTGCCATCGGCCAAATGTTTGGTCGGTCAGCACTCTGTTTGGTCGATCGACCATTTATTTGGTTAATTTGGTATTTTTGGCTGGCCGACCACTGTGCATCTGCTTTTGACAGATATTTTGTGCAAGCTGTGCTAGCTAGCGCCCACTTTGCCCCCCCTCCATACACGTGTATGGAGGGATTTCACTCTTGCTTAGCTTGTTTTGTAAGCTTTGCAAGAGTGATCCTCTATAAAGGGAGGACTTCTCCTCCCTCCTCAAGGGTTAGAGGGTTGAGTTCTAGAGCTCTGGATTAGGGTTAGCATAGTTGTATCTATTCTATCTCTATATCTCCTTCTCTTCCATATTGCGTGTGTATTAAGGTGTTTTGTTCATAGTTTTGCACACAAACACCTAGAGTTACACTTTCTTTTATCTACTGAGGTACTAAGGAGTGATTTTCAGAGTTTTTGAGTGGATTCAAGCTTGAGAAAGCAGCTGGAGCTCAGTTCTTGAAAGGGGTCTTCAAGGGTAAGAACTTTGCTCTTTATTCCCCATTTTTGCATAGGCTTTTAGCCATCCTTATATCTGTTTTTAAGCTTAACATATAACATATAAAAGTTCTGATTTTAAGTGCTTAAAATAGTTGTTTAAGGTTGTTTTGGTGTTTGGGGTCGTTTGACCCCTCTTAGGCCTTGTTTGACCCCCATTTTGTGATAGTTTGGTGAGCTCCGGGACCACCTCGTTTGGGCCTCCTCACCACTGAAATCCAAAGGGATTTCAGTGGTGAGGATGGTGCTTTAGGGTCCTAAGAAGGAAAGGGCCATCCCCTCTCCTTGTCGCCTTCAAAAGTTGTCATTTTAGCCTCATGTGTGAGCACCATTGTTAAGTTCATGTTGGCCATGTCTTAGCTAGTATTTGTGCTTATTTTTCCATGATATAGGATTGTTTTAAGTTGGTTCAGACACACCATGCTTGCCTTGCATACTTGTCTTGTAATGCGATTATTTGCCTTAACATGTACTTAGCATCTAGACCACTATGCTTACTTGTTTTGGCTTGGATTTGTGAAGCTTTTATGCATGTTTTGATGTGCTTGAGGTCTGATTTTAGTCATTTTGGCCATCCAAGACATCCTTTGTATAGCCACCTTGCATTTTGGCTTGTTAGCCTTGGGTGTGTGAGTGTTGAGCATACCTTACTTGGCTTGTTTCAGTGGTTTGGCACCACTAATAGCATCATTTTAGTCCTTGTGGCATGTTTGTATGATTGCATTTGATGCTCCTTTAATGCTTTAAAAGGTTGGTGTTTCATGCTCCATGTTTGGACCCTTTTGCATGCCTTTAGACTTAGGCCATTTAGATGCCATCTAGATGTGCCTTTGACCTTGTTTTGGTCTGCCTTGGGGTGGTTTTGAGTCCCCATAGCCCTTTGGGACTTTTTTCATATAGCCATGGTTTAAGCCCCTTGGCTTGCCTTGAGTTTTGGATATAGTTGCATGCCTTGTTTGTCTTGTTTAGTTGGTTTGGCACCATCCTTAACATGATTTTCAGAGCTTAGTATGCTTGCCATATGCCCATGTTGGCCCCTTTTAAGTGTGCTTAAAAGTTGCTTCTTTATGCTTAAGTCTTGAACCATGTATCTATGCATGCTTGTATGTACATTCGCCTTCATGTGCTTAGCCTATTAGCCACTGTTTTGGGCTTAAAAGTTACTCCCTCATGCTGAAGTTTTGGACCATTGTGTGCATGAATGCTTGTGTGTACATTTGCCTTGCATATTGTCACATACTTGGCCTATAGGCATGTTGTTGCATGCTTAAAGTTGTGTTGCATTTGGCATGCATTCCCCTTGTAGTTACTTAACATGCTGTCGCATGTTCTCTTGATATGTTGTCACATATCATTTGCATGCTTGTTAGCTTGCATACTTGTTACATGCTTGCACCTTCATATTACTTACCCTCATGCTCATATTGCATACTTAGCTCACATGCTTAGGTTGCATTTGGCATGCATGCCTTGCCTCTTGAATCACCATGATTGAGGTTGGTTTCCTTTTGTGTTTGTGTGCATTACATTTGACATTAAAATGCATAACTTGGCATCTTTGGCCATCACACATTGAAATGCGCGATTGGTGGCCCGAGGGTCGAGAACCATCCTCCTTTGAGTCACGAACATGATAAGGAGGGTGTCTGTGCAAACATTTGTTTGAAATGCATTGCCATGCCATGTTTGCCCTCTGCTGCTGTCAAAACAGGATTCTGCAGGCATACATGGTCGGCCGACCATCTCTATTGCCAACCGACAAAACAATTAAGGCCGAGAGCTGAATATTTGGTCGATGACCCTTCTACCAAGGTCGGTGATGTTTCCCCTTGGTCGGTGATGCTCCACAATGTTCAGAGAGTGTTCCTTGGGACTTGTGCAATTTTCAGAAAAGCAGAGCAGGGTAAATAGAGGCCGCTTGTGCATGGTGATGGATTTCCGAGCAAACCCGAGCATACATGCATTGAACCCTCTTCCCAAGGCTGTTTTATTGCTTAACTAGTTAAGTGGTCTGTAATAACTAATTAGCTTGTAGGTTAATTAATTTGTATTATTCTTTTGGTCCCTCCGAGCAAGGGTGAATGTGTAATAAGTGTGGGTGTGTATGTGCATGTCTTCCAACCCCCATTTCTTTCTCCCTTTTACTTACCTGCTTTTGATGGTTAGTACTAGGGCATATTTAATTTAGCATACCTTATGCTATGCATGCGTGCATTCATTCATCAGTATTGCATGCACCGGGCTCGGCGCATCATGCTAACTGCATAGTATTTCAAATCTAACTTGAATACATGTTACTTGTTGCATTTCACATACCATCCTAGGATTAGTCGAGCCTATTGTAGTTGCATCTTGCATATGTTGCATTAGCCATCTTAACATGAACTAGGATTGTGGGAGTCGAATAAGTAGAACAGTCAGAAGATGCGTACCCCAGAAATTAGATACTGTTCGGCTTCGTGTTGCATGACTAGGATGCCGAATACGTTAGGAAAGCCGAATAGACGGAGGTCAGTGGCTCCGAATGAATAAAAGGGGAATGGGATAAAAGTAAGCTCAGTCCCCGAGGCCCAAAAAGCAAGTAAAAATACAAGAACCACAGATTTAGAAAGGTATGTAAGAATCACAACACAAAACTTAGTAGACAAGCTATTCTGAGTGTCTGAACTAACTTGTCCGTTGGAGTGCTAATTCTGGCACCCCCGACCGAAGTGTTTGTGTCTTTTCAGGTGACTAGCTAAGGATCACTAGCGTCTCCTAGGATCTGAAGAGTATTTCCAAAACCACTTCTCCACAACTGGCGCCGTCTGTGGGAATACTCAAATACATCCATAGCAGGCGTGACTGAAGATCCTCCGATAGCCACTGACGAGACCGCACAGAGAGGTGACCTCATACTAGCGAACTCACTTGGACCAAAAACCATCGCAGCAAGACTTGCCTCAGACCTCTGCTCATCTCCAAACCCAACACAAAAGGCAATACAAGCGACCATGGCATAAGCTAGGCAAACGAAACAGAGGTTGGACAACATCATCGCTGAGAACGAACGCCTTCGTCGCGATCTAGCCTCAGAAATAGCAAAATCCAAACAAACGGTGCGCCAGGCTTCTGAGTGACCCCCGAGGGCTGATGATCGACGATCTCGGACCCGACAGCAAGAAACTGACGGCCGCCATGCTTCAACAGATCATCTTAAGGAGTTGGCAAAGGGCGAACGTCTCCACCATTGCGTCCGGAGGAATGTGGTCGAAACACCTACCCATCCAAAGGATGCATTTCCGCTTGACACTGTCCATATGATATACAGCCTGCCAGCAGCCCCGGCCGTGCATGCGATCCAATCACATCCAGACCCCCAACAGCAACTCACGCCAGCAAAGCGGCCCCGAGAAACGCCAAGTATCACCTTTGACGATTCTGATTTGATTGGTGTAACACTCCCTCACATCGATCCGTTGGTTGTTGAGCTGCGCGTAAACCGGTTCACCATCGAACTCATTCTTATCGACCAGGGCAATACCTCGGAGGTTATGTATTATAAAACCTTCACCAAACTCGGATTCAGTGAGTCAGACCTAACTCTGTCTCCTTATCCACTATTCGGCTTCAATGCCACTCTAGAGTACCCATTAGGAAAGATCAGCTTACCCGTTCGAGCAGGCTCCAAAACGGTGGACGTGGAATTCTTGTTGTCAAGCTGCCATCGCCGTACAATCTCATCATGGGGCGATCGTGGTTGCATACCTTGCAGGCCGTCCCAAGCACCTATCATCAACTGCTACGTTTCCCAATAGAACACGACATTGAGCAAATCCACGGATCCCAGAAATCGGCACAAGCATGTTATATCCTTGCCGTCAGAACGCCAAAGGAACTGCAAGTAAACTCCATTGAGGTGCCGAATCGGGAGATCCTGGACGATGTTGGGCGGTATCCAAATGAGAAGACCACGGAAGATTTAGACCGAGTTGACATTGATGGCAGCCCAGAAAAGTTCTTCATGATCGGCGCCTCCCTGAATCAGGCCGACAGGCAGCAATTGATCTCTTTCTTGCACAACAACCTTGACGTCTTTGCGTGGACTCCGTACAAAATGCCAGGAATAGACCTGTTAGTTTCACAGCACCATCTGAATGTCGATCCGAAATGTAAGCCAATCATTCAGAAAAGCCGACGATCAGCCGCGGAACACACTGTCGCTGTTGTTGAGGAGGTAGACAGACTGCTTGACGCCGGGGCAACTAGAGAAGTCACTTATCATATGTGGCTCTCCAATACAGTGGTGGTGAAGAAGAAAAATGGGACTTGGCGAGTGTGCGTCGACTTCACGAATCGGAACAAAGCTTTCCCCAAAGACTGTTTTCCTCTACCTAGAATTAACCAGCTCGTCGATGCGACGGCACGTCATCAACGCATGAGTTTCCTCGATGCTTACAGAGGCTACCATCAAATTGCCATGCATCCAGATGACCAGGACAAAGCTGCCTTCCTCACCCCAAGAGGAACCTATTGCTACAAAGTTATGCCCTTTGGGCTGAAGAATGTAGGGCAACCTACCAAAGATTGGTCACCGCCATGTTTAAAGAGCAACTCGGCCACACTATGGAAGTATACATCGACGATATGGTGGTCAAGTCCAAAGAAGAACAGAGTCATATAGCCGATCTATAAAAGACATTCAACATCTTCCGCAAATATAGAATGAAGCTGGACGCTTCCAAGTGTGCGTTTGGAATCAGCTCTGGAAAATTCCTGGGTTACATCGTCAATCACCGAGGAATCGAAGCCAACCTGAGGCAAGTCACAGTAATCTTGGAACTCGGCTCCCCCCGTTCAATAAAAGAAGTCCAAAAGTTGATGGGGATGGTCGCTGTACTCAACAGGTTCATCAATCGGTCTACAGATCGCTGCCAACAATTCTTTCAGACACTACGGCAGGGTAAGGCTTTTGAATGGTCCGTCGAATGCGAATCAGCCTTCAACGGACTCAAGACCTACCTCCACTCAGTACCTCTCTTGACAACACCCGCCGTTGGTGACCCGCTCATCCTATATCTGGCAGTTTCCGATAGGGCCGTCAGCGCTGTACTGTTAAAAGAAGAGGATGGGGAGCAACGGCCAGTGTATTATGTGAGCAAAGCAATGGTTGACGCCGAAACACGCTACCTTCCGCTGGAAAAACTCATATTAGCCCTAGTCATGGCAGCAAGAAAATTGATGCATTACTTCCAGGGACATAGCATTGGGGTGCTAATAGATTATCCCCTTCGATCAGTTCTACGGAGTGCAGAAGCATCAGGACGTGTTTCAAAATGGGCTCTTGAACTCGGCCAATACGACATTCTATTTTTACCTAAAACTGCAATCAAGAGGCAGGTGTTGGCCGACTTTGTTGCCGAATTCACCAGCGAGCTTGCCAGCCTCAAACCTGATGAAGTTCGACCAAAGGCTGAAGTTCTACCAAAGCCGAACTGGAGAATTTATGTCGGGGATATTTGGCAATTATACTGTGATGGATCATCTAACCAAAGGCATAGTGGCGTCGGAGTTGTAATCATGTCTCCAGACGGCGCAGTAATTGAGCAGGCTGCCAAGCTTGGCTTCGAAGCATCAAATAACGAAGCCGAATACGAAGCCCTGGAAATCGGCCTCCCAACTCTAAAATCGCAAGTTCTTGATATGGATCAAAACGACATGATGCTTGCCCTGGATCTGATTCTGATCGAAGAGCAAAAGATCGCACCCTGGCATCCATGGCACAGTATCAGCAGCAGCTTGCCAAATCATATAATCAGCGAGTTCAGTTGCGCCGATACACGCCAGGGGAGCTTGTCCTAAAGAAGGTACTTCCAGCCGACCGGAGACCGGCCAATGGAAAATTGGGTCCAAACTGGGACGGCCCCTATCAGATAGAATCCATCGCAGGAATAGGGGCATATCAGCTCTCAGACATGTGAAGAAGAAGCCTGCCACGGCCTTGGAATTCAACACATTTACGTAAATTCTATCATTGAGCCGACTTGTGGGCTTGATACTTGTACATATTCCACCGTTGCAATACTAAGCTTTTCGTTTTCTCAAGCTCGGCCCCAAGCCTTTAAGGGCCGATTAAGCCTTCTAAGGCCAAAATAAGCCTTCGGATTCGAAGCCCCCTTTGGTGTAGGTCACCTCAGGGTCGATTAAGTCTCCAGATTCGGAGCGCCCATCGTAGATATCACGATTGGCAAAAATAAAGCCTCCGAATTTGGAGCCCCCTTTGGTGCATGTCACCTTAGGGCCGATTAAGTCTTCGAATTCAGAGCCCTCTTTGGTGCATGTCACCTCAGGCCGATTAAGCCTCCAGATTCGGAGTGCCCTTCATAGATATCACGATTGGCCAAAATAAAGTCGCCGGATTGGGAGCCCCCTTTGGTGCATGTCACCCCAGGGCCGATTAAGTCTACGGATTCGGAGCCCCCTTTGGTGCAGGTCACCTCAGGGCCGATTAAGTCTTCGGATTCAAAGCCCCCTTTGGTGCATGTCACCTCAGGGCTGAATAAGTCTCCGGATTCGGAGCGCCCTTCGTAGATATCACGATTGGCCAAAATAAAGCCTCCGAATTTGGAGCCCCCTTTGGTGCATGTCACCTTAGGGCCGATTAAGTCTCCGGATTCGGAGCCCCCTTTGGTGCATGTCACCTCAGGGCCGATTAAGCCTCCGGATTCGGAGCGTCCATCGTAGATATCGCGATTGGCCAAAATAAAGTCTCCAGATTCGGAGCCCCCTTTGGTGCATGTCACTTCAGGGCCAATTAAGCCTCCGGATTAGGAGCGCCCGTCGTAGATATCACGATTGGCTAAAATAAAGTCTCCGGATTTGGAGCCCCCTTTGGTGCATGTCACCTCAGGGCCGATTAAGCCTCCGGATTCGGAGCGCCCTTCGTAGATATCACGATTGGCCAACATAAAGTCTCCGGATTCGTAGCCCCCTTTGGTGCAGGTCACCTCAGGGCCGATTAAGTCTCCTGATTCGGAGTGCCCTTCGTAGATATCACGATTGGCCAAAATAAAGTCTCCGGATTCGTAGATATCACGATTGGCCACACTAAGTCTCCGGATTTGGAGCCCCTTTTGGTGCATGACACCTCAGTACCGATTAAGACTCCGAATTCGGAGCGCCCTTCGTGGATATCACGATTGGCCAAAATAAAGCCTCCGAATTCGGAGCCCTCTTTGGTGCATGTCACCTTAGGGCCGATTAAGTCTCCGAATTCGAAGCCCCCTTTGGTGCATGTCACCTCAGGGCCGATTAAGCCTCCGGATTCGGAGCGTCCGTCGTAGATATCGCGATTGGCCAAAATAAAGTCTCCAGATTCGGAGCCCCCTTTGGTGCATGTCACTTCAGGGCCGATTAAGCCTCTGGATTCGGAGCGCCGTCGTAGATATCATGATTGGCCAATATAAAGTCTCTGGATTCGGAGCCACCTTTGGTGCATGTCACCTCAGGGCCGATTAAGCCTCCGGATTCGGAGCGCCCTTCGTAGATATCACGATTGGCCAAAATAAAGTCTCCCGATTCGGAGCCCCCTTTGGTGCATGTCACCTCAGGGCCGATTAAGTCTCCTGATTCGGAGTGCCCTTCGTAAATATCACGATTGGCCAAAATAAAGTCTCCGGATTCGTAGATTTCATGATTGGCCACACTAAGTCTTCGGATTTGGAGCCCCTTTTGGTGCATGACACCTTAGTACCGATTAAGACTCCGAATTCGGAGCGCCCTTCGTGGATATCACGATTGGCCAAAATAAAGCCTTTGAATTGGGAGCCCTCTTTGGTGCATGTCACCTTAGGGCCGATTAAGTCTCCGGATTCGAAGCCCCCTTTGGTGCACGTCACCTCAGGGCCGATTAAGCCTCCGGATTCGAAGCGCCCTTCGTAGATATCACGATTGGCCACACTAGGTCTCCGGATTCGGAGCCCCTTTTGTTGTACGACACCTTAGTGCCGATTAAGACTCTGAATTCGGAGCGCCCTTCGTGGATATCACGATTGGCCAAAATAAAGCCTCTGAATTTGGAGCCCCTTTTGGTGCACGACACCTTAGGGCCGATTAAGGCTCTGAATCCGGATTGGCCTTTTTGAGAGATGCATTCGGACCACTTCATTGGCCGAATAAATATTCACTGAATCGTTCTTAATTCAAGCCGGTCAATGCATGTTTAAACATTTACGCCACACAACACAAAACTTGCCAGTAAGTTGAAATAATACGATTAATTAAACACATGACATTTCTAGACCAAATACAAACGTTCAAAATAAAAGAAATTCTGTGGATATTCGGTGCGAAGTATATTCATTCGGCACCCTCATTGTCGCTCTTCTCAATGTCGAAATCGGAATAAGGAAAGTAGTGGCGATGATACAGGGGCGAGGCCGAATCAATGCCCACGGCTTCGAGAGCTTCCTCGGTTTGAAGAGCCTTGATCCAGTCGTGCTTGAATCCACGATTTTCGCATCGGTAGACCTCCTCGGCAAGGTCCTGTTTGGTCTTCTCTATCCCGACCTTTAGGCCATCCTGAAACCCCTTTTCATAACCCGAGGTCCATTTGGTCACTCCCTCCGCAACAACCAATTTAGATTGACCGGCCGCCACCGACGCGCTCTTTTGAACATTCTTCAGCTCCCAAAGCTCACGCTCAGCCTTTTCCGCGCGAATCTCCAGACTACGATTCCTTTTGTCCTTTTTCTCACTCTCACGATGTGTTTCCCGCAGACGCATGCCGACTTCGTAAGCAGTAAATAGTCCTTTTACGGCCCCATGTATGCCATCTCGAAATACTTCAAATTCTCGACGTACAACCTTCGATTGTTGGACTTCCAGCGAGAATATCTGTCGAGCGAACTCGATTGCCACATCTGGGTCTTTAATGATAGAATCCGCCTCCGTCATTGGTCTATTCCTCACAAAAACCGCAAAACTCAATGGTCGTGGCATCGCATCAGGCTCAATTTTCGGTCGCGGGCGCGGAGAATTTCCCCGTTGTTCCCTGTCCTTTCAGGGCGATCTGTTTCGATGACTAAGGGGCTGTTGTGTTTCCTGATCCTTGGACGTTCTTCTTACCGTGCGCGTAGGCCCGCTACTACGACTCATTGCGGCGTCTGATTCAGTCAATCTTCGTCCCTCCCAAGTTACCTGAACGAAAATAAGTAGGGCCTCTAGCGTGCACCCACCCCATTTATCCTTCAAATGTTTGTAACTCTGCCAAGGCAACGTCAGTAATCCCAAACGTCAACAGTCGGATGACAATTGTCCAGCCCACGAGCTAGGCCAGCTTGCGCCCTGGCTAAGGCAAGGACAGATTTGCCTTACTAATCTGGTCGGCCATGTTTTGGAGCACTAGCGCCGATCCATGTGTGCCTCAGCCAGCCCACGAGTTACGTCCATTCGGCTTCCCAAGCTCGCGCCCTGGCTAAGGCAAGGGCAGATTTACTAATCTGGTCGGCCATGTTTTCAAGCGCAAGCGCCGATCCATGTGTGCCTCAGCCAGCCCACGTGTTATGACCATTCGGCTTCCCAAGCTCGCGCCCTGGCTAAGGCAAGGGTAGATTTACTAATCTGGGGATCGGCCATGTTTTCAAGCGCTAGCGCCGATCCATGTGTGCCTCAGCCAGCCCACGAGTTACGCCCATTCGGCTTCCCAAGCTCGCGCCCTGGCTAAGGCAAGGGCAGATTTACTGATCTAGTCGGCCATGTTTTCAAGCGCTAGCACCGATCCATGTGTGCCTCAGCCAGCCCACGACTTACGCCCATTCGGCTTCCCAAGCTCGCGCCCTGGCTAAGTCAAGGGCAGATTTACTAATCTGATCGGCCAAATACCTAAGCTAAGCAGCTGATCTAACCATAACCGAAAGCAATATCATCATCAACATTTTCCTTAGCCAGTTGAGCACAACTCATAAAATTTTATATACTCAAGTTACCAAACAAAAAGCTACAAGCCTGCATAAAAATGCCTAGCACAAAACTATGACTGTAGCAACAGATGAAAAATACTAAATTAAAAACTGTAAAAATACATTCGACATCCTAAAAACTATGTCAATCGTCCATATCAACCATCGGAATCAGACTCCAATGGCTCAACATCTACTTGCTCATATGGTATTGGCATAATCAATGAAGTGTTAGCAGCAGCAAGGGCTTTGTGCTAGCCATGTTTGAATCTCCGATTTTCAAACTTAGGGACTTGGTCCACGTACTCGGCAAATCCAGCATTTTTCCCGGCCTTGAATACTTTGGAAGACTCCGAGTCGGCTGCTTCCTTCGCCGCCTTCATTTCAGCCAACTCAGCCTCCAGTTTGGAGATCGCCTTCTGGGGCAATTTGAGCGCATCTTCGCTCGCGTCCACCTTCTTCTCGGCATCCGATCTCAATTGATCCGCGCAACGAGCCAGCTCCATCTTGGCGTCGGCCCTTGAGGCTTCCTTGTTCGCCCTCAAAGCTTTGACCTCGGCCCTTCTCCTCTGGCCTTCAACTTCCTCGTGTAAATGGCCAATCTATTTGACGGCGTCGCCATGGCGACGGCCCATATCAGCTATCCATCCGACGGTCTGCAAAACAAGAATTCAAAACCATAACTTCAACAGTATTTAGATTAAATGAAGCTAAGTTCGAATATGTACCAAAAGTGCCGATTGGGTGGCTAGTGCTGTCGCATTCAGATCCGTTTCCACCCGAAAAGCCTCCTTGTCAGACGGCAACAACACGGACGTAGCCAAGCTGAATGCGCCTTCTAGATCTTTAAGCGCCGAAGCGCCAGAAGAAACCGGCATGTTTTTTATCATCAGCTGAATAACAGAAGGAACGATCACATCCGATCCCTCTAATCGAGGACGTTTGCCGCCGTGTTCTTCTTAGCCGACCTTAAACCCGGCAGGGCGTTTCTCTGCCTTAACTTCTTGGTCGACCTGCACGATCAATGTAGATTCGGTATCCCGATTTTCCGCCGTCTCCACCTCAACGCTCAAGAACTCTGATTCGCTAACAGGCAGGGAGAATTGAGATTCGGTGGCGGGTGGTACTTCAGACGGAAGGGCCTCCGCTCTTTGCCGCCCGGCCAACCTTTCCGCATTCACCTTCCTGGCAAGTTTTGTCAAGCTTAACCCGGCCATGTCTTCGGGGTCTACGGCGAGAACATCCTCTAAGCCGTGAAAAATGCCGTCAAGTGAAAGATCCCCTCAGCCCGAAGTGGATGGGGGATCGGCCGAATTCAATACCGCGTCAGACTCGATTTCGGACTGATCTGATTCGATAACATTAGCTACATCCCGCTTCGAATCAGACCCTTCAAAACCAACCTGCCTCAAGTTTTTGAAGTCGTAGAAAATAAGAGCGATGAGAGAATCTTCACCCTCCGAAATCGAGATATTTTCCGCCGCCGAGAAGGTCGTATATGTCGGCTTGTAACGAAGCAGAATGTGGGCCGCCCTGCCTTGTTTCTGAAGACTTCGACGACCGAAATATTTGAGCGCAACTTCGATATCCGAAAGAACGTCACCGTTAGTTGAAGACAGAACTTTCTTCAAATTGCTCCCTGCACAAGCCAAGTCGTAACATTTCAAAGGAGAGGCTTTACAACAAAAACGAACAAATAATAAAAGCGAGAAGGCAATCAGCCACCTGGCTCGCCCCTCCGTCTAGGAATAGGGTCGACGTGATCCTCCCTTCGCCAATTTCCCAGTTACCCTGGACAACGACCATAACATCATCAACTCGTTTTTCAGAACTGGAAAGCATAGTAATCAGCTGATGGTCGATATCCTTGGCCCCAAGGAAAAAATGCCCGTGCCGAACAGAAGACTTAGCCAAGGCATAACAATGCCGGATGGCTGGAATGCCAAGGTTAATTCTTAGGCAACGGTTGAGCGCTATAACCCCCATTATGATTCTAAAGAAATTCACATTAGGTTGGGAAGGGATTAAACCCCAATGGTGAAGCACAGCCCTAAGAAACGGGTGAAGGGGGAAACGAACTCCACCCTCTGCAATTGACAAAAAAGGAAAGACAATCGTGGTTTTGTCCTCCCTCTCCATGTCAAGAGTGCCGTCTGCCACAAGCGACAGATGGACATCATCAGGAATGGAGAAATGGCATTGAAAGCCAACAATTTGATCTGACGAGAGGAGGTCTTTTAAATGTTTCGCCATACCTTACAGTTTATGAGAATATGCCAAGGAAGGAATAAACCAGAAAGAGTCTTCGAAGCAAGGGAGGAGAGAACTTACAAAGGACGAAGAGGATATCGGAGAAGAGAGTTTCAGGGACGATTCAAAAGGCAATCCAGCGATGAGCGTCATAAAATACATACTTGAAAGGACGTCAAAATTTTAAATCGCAATAAACAGACACGTACGAGGGGGGCGGGAGGTCGACACGACAACCGAAAGGGGTGCGCTTAGATATCCGCATGAGGATGAGGCCAATCGCCGAATTTTGGCTCCGACTTTTCGAAATTCAAAACCAAGCACTCCAGCCAACTGTCGTCGGTGAAGTGCTTGGGTGGCAATTGTGAGAGCCGAATAAGTAGAACAGTTAGAAGATGCGTACCCTAGAAATTAGATACTGTTCGACTTCATGTTACGTGACTAGGATGCCGAATACGTTAGGAAAGCCGAATAGACGGAGGTCAGTGGCTCTGAATGAATAAAAGGGGAATGAGATAAAAGTAGGCTCAGGGGTCGAGGCCCAAAAAGCAAGTATAAATACAAGAACCACAGATTTAGAAAGGTATGTAAGAATCACTTCACAAAACTTAGTAGACAAGCTATTCTGAGTGTCTGAACTAACTTGTCCGTCGGAGTGCTAATTCCGGCACCCCCGACCGGAGTATTTGTGTCTTTCAGGTGACTAGCTGAGGATCACTAACGTCTCCCAGGATCTGAAGAGTATTTCCAAAACCACTTCTCCACAAGGATCATGCATATGATTATTAACTAGTTTTTATTTTGGCTTGGAGTACTCGGTAAGCATTTATGTTTTAGCATCCTTGCATGAGTGTAAGTGTTGCCATGATAGGATACTTACCATGTGGCTAGGTGCTTATGTGATATTACTGCCTGAATGCCTGTGGGTGAAGGTTGGATTGCTTGAGTTGGAACAACTCATTGAAATCTGTATTTTAGCCTACTTACGAGTAGCAAATTTCAAACAATTTTCCGAACAAACGAATATGCAATGCTTTGTTCCAAATTAGGCGATCTAGTCTATACTTTTGTGTTGTGCGCATCACATAGTAAGATTAGCTAATTAATCAGAATAAGAACACATAATGTTTTCAAAACTAGATATCGTGGTTAGTAGAGGCCGATCTTCGGATCGGGCGAACGGGGCTGCTCATAGTTGACCTTCCCCAATCGTACCTAAGTTCCTGAGCCGAGGCAACTTTGGTGATGACGGACACGTGGCCTTAGGCAAACGAGTCAGGGTTTCCTACATTCCCCCATAAAAAATATTTAGGTGGCGACTCTGTATCTGGAAAAGCAGTCCATGTTTGGCACTTCTTTCTAAAAATCTGTTTTCTCAAAACGATTTGCTGGATTTGGACTCTTTGGTTCAGATTTAGAACCATGACAATTTGAGTCCTGAACTGTAGTGAGCCCAAATGAACGAAACGGGATTTCCCTCCCGGGACGTTCGAGGACGTCTACATGATGCATGTGACTTCATGCAGTGATTCAGTGATGCATCTGACTTTGTAAATTATATACTTTGTGATTTTTTTCCTCACATGTAGTGATACATGTGACTTTGTGCATCGCAACTTAGATGCTTTGTTTTTTCCTCACATTTCAGAATTCATCTAAGTCTGTAACGCCCTCAAAATAATAACATTAAACCCATCAAATAAGACACGCATTGACATATAAACTAATCACATTCTTTTATTCATTAGTGTCTCATTACATAAGTATTACATGTTAACATCAAACAAAATGCCCTACGGGCTTACAGCTTTCCAAGTTAACACTTGGTTACATCAAAAGAGCACTAACTCGTTTACACAATAAGCCCTTGGCTTGAAGTTACATGCAATACATCAAAGGTAAAACGACAAAAGTATGTCCGCCCCTAGCCTTCCAAGCTATGTCCTTGGAGGTGGCATGCTACCTGTACCTGAAAATGATGTTCCCATATAGGGTGAGCCACAGCCCAGTAGAAATACACTAAACCAACCATGGACAATGACTAAAATATTAGCAATTGATAGATGGCTAACACTAATACATTCACATAAAACACATTTTTTATGTCATACGACTTAAGAGTCCAAGTTACTTTTCATTTTCCCTTTTTCAACAGATAAGCATGTCAGCTCTATCATCATTTCATCAGATAAGTATAAAAACTATATTCCACATTTACGGATAAGCATATGAGCTATATCCACATTTCACAACAGATATGTACAACAACAATATCCCACATTCAGATAAGCATATGAGCTATATCCACATTTCACAAGATAAGCATATAAGCTCTATCTTCACTTCTCTAGACAAGCATATGAGCTGTATCTACGGAGTTCATCCCCTATCTTCTCCCAACACTATCCGGTTTAGAGGTACATCCCCTATCTTCCCCTAAACCGCGGAGTACATCCCCTATCTCCTCCTCTACACATAACGTATACAAACACATTGGTTCTATATACATTCACTCAATACATACAGTTAATGTATTCTATCAATCCGTCAAATTCCATGACACATTCCATTGATTAGTTTCAGTTTGCCTAATCATCATGCATTGTCTACAACAATCACGACTATCCTCCACCGATAGCCCAAAACAGTTATTTCTAAACAGAAAATAAATGCACAAATGGATATTCAATCAACATTTCATTTCCTCATTTCTCCCAATTAATTATCCCAAATTAATTAAACAATGTAATTAGGCCATTTTCCATAATTACCATTTCAACCCTTAGGTCCCATTTTCATCAATGATTCGACATTAATTCCATTTCTCTATGCCAAGCATGCATCTAGGTTTATTATGAATAAAACCCCAACTTTTGTAAAATTACACAAAAGCCCAAAACTTTCACCAAATTACCAAACCAAGCCCAACATCTCAAAATACCAAAATTTAAAGACAAAACCCATAGAGAGGAGTAGGATATCCCTACCTTGAAGTTTTAGCCAAAAAGGAGATGAAGACTCGAAGATCAACTTGCTCCAAATCCAAACTTTTTCAGATTAAATCGAAGCTCTCAACGCCCTCTATCTTTTTAACAAAGGCCCTAGGCTAGATTCACACCCTAGGGAGATCAAATCTTAGAGAGAGTGTAAGTTTAGAGTGAGAGGGTCTCGGATCAAGGGTTTGAAAGAAGAAAAAGGTGAAAAAGTGATGTTCAAAAACGCTACTGTCCGCTGATATAAAACACGCTCGCTCGAGCGAAGCCTTAGTCGCTCGAGCGACAAGACACAGAAAACTCTCGCTCGAGCCAAGATGTTCTCGATCGAGCGAAGAAAAACCCAGACCGCTCGAGCGAAGGAAGCTCGCTCGAGCCAAGAATGACAACTCTCAGGTCCAGAACCAGACGCAACACTCGCTCGAGCGAAGCCACCCTGGCTCGACCCACCAGACACAAACCCACTCTCGCTCGAGCGACCAACTCCTCGCTCGAGCGAAGGTCCAAAATTCTGGGCAGCAACACTTGGCTCCCATACACAACCGACCTGTAACAAACCTGCCCAACACATCCTATAACTCAATATACAAAGTAAAAGGATGCAAACGAGATAATAAACAACCACCAACATCCACGGACACATGTCCGGATCACTGTACAACAAGGGTAAAACCCGGGATCGCTATAACCTCCCCCCCTTAAAGAATTTCGTCCCCGAAATTAAGCACAAGTTTTCAAAAACAGGTTTTCCTTCATTTTAGACAATGTTACAATTCTAACATTCAACAATTCGACCCATTACCGGTCATCTCATCCCTTTAACAAGAGACATTTCACAATATGTAAACAACTTATGTACTTTTAACATGCATAAATCATTATGCACCATCTTTCCAATTTCAACAATATATTTAACACATATAATGTTATATTCAACTTCCATATGAGGCAAGTTCCAAAACATACTTCCAATAACCAAAACATTTTCAATGTTTCACAACTTAAGACATATATAAAAGCTCTTAAGTTCAACAAAATTTCAAAATTTAACTACAAGATTACAAATCAACAAACAAGTCCGGATATTTTTCATGGACTTCCAACTCACGTTCCCAAGTGGCTTCCTCCACTCCGTGATGTTTCCACAAGACTTTCACCAAAGGAATGGTCATGCCACGCAGGACCTGATCCCGCCTATCCAAGACCCGAACCGGTCTCTCCTCATACGAGGCATCCTCATCTACCTCTAAATCTGTCCAATCCAACACATGTGATGGATCTGGCTCATACTTTCGAAGCATACTCACATGAAACACGTCATGCACTCCGGACAACTGCGGCGGTAAGGCTAACTGATAAGCAACCTCGCCAATCCTCTCAAGGATCTCAAAAGGCCCAATAAACCGAGGGGATAACTTCCCACTCTTCCCAAACCTCATCAAGCCTCGCCTAGGTGATATCTTCAGAAAGACATGATCACCCACCTCAAACGCCAAAGGTCTCCTCCTACGGTCGGCATAACTCTTTTGTCGACTCTGGGCTGTAACAAGCCTCCTACGGATAAGCTCAACTTTCTCCGTCGTCTCCCTAACCAACTCCGGACCCAACAAAGGTGCATCACCCACCTCGGCCCAACAAACTGGAGACCTACACGGTCGGCCATACAAGGCCTCAAACGGTGCCATACCGATGCTAGACTGAAAACTGTTGTTGTAGGCAAACTCTACCAATGGCAAGTGCCTCTCCCACGTCCCACTGAAGTCCAGGACACAACCCCGAAGCATATCCTCAAGGATCTGAATAGTACGCTCGGACTGCCCGTCAGTCTGAGGATGATAAGCCGTACTAAAGGTTAACTTAGTGCCCAAGGCACTCTGCAAACTCTGCCACAACCTAGCAGTAAAACGAGGATCTCTATCTGAGACGATCGTCACTGGGACCCCGTGCAATCTCACTACGTCCCGAATATACAAGTCGGCAAGATGATCTACCGAATCTTTCACGCGCATAGGAATAAAGTGCGCCGACTTTGTCAACCGGTCTACAACCACCCAAATAGCATCACTACCCCGCTGAGTCCTCGGAAGACCTACAACGAAGTCCATAGTGACATGCTCCCACTTCCACTCGGCAATAGGCAAGGGTTGCAACAAACCCGCTGGCCTCTGATGCTCGGCCTTCACTTGCTGGCAAGTAAGGCACTTTGATACGAAAACAGCCACATCTTGCTTCATACCCCGCCACCAAAACTGGCGACCCAAATCCTGATACATCTTAGTACCTCCCGGATGCACCGCAAGGCGCGAATGGTGAAACTCTCGGAGTACCTCCTCTCGGCAAGACTCCGGTACAAACAGATGGTCACGGTATCTCACACTCAGGTCGGGATACACCGTCAAACCCTTCTCAACCTTCCCACTGGAGATCTTCTCTCGGAGGGATTCTACCTCAAGGTCACCTCTCTGTGCGTCTAATACTCGTGTCACAGGTGTAGGTTGCGCAACAACAGAAAACAAGGCCGCAGCCTCAACAGATTCGCCCAGTAGCAAATCAAACTCGCCAAGCGCTCCCAACATCTCCCATTCTCGGATGGCTATACTAGCTACATCACTAATGGATTTCCTACTAAGGGCATCGGCCACGACATTGGCCTTTCCCGGATGATAATGCAACTCAAAATCATAATCCTCGATGAACTCCATCCATCTCCTCTGCCTCAGATTCAAGTCCCTCTGTGTAAACAGATACTTCAAACTCTTGTGGTCCGAGAACACCTCGAACTTCTCACCATAAAGGTAGTGCCTCCAGATTTTCAAGGCAAAGATCATAGCTGCTAACTCTAGGTCGTGTGGGGTAATTCTTCTCGTGTATTTTCAACTGACGTGAGCCATAAGCTACCACTTTCCCCTCTTGCATCAACACACAACCCAAACCCTCTCGTGAGGCATCACAATAAACCGCATAACCCAACCCTCTCTCCGGAATAATCAACACCGGAGCGGTGGTCAATCTAACTTTCAGCTCTTGGAACGACTTTTCACAAGTCTCACTCCACACAAACTTGACTCCCTTCCGAGTCAGTCTAGTCAACGGTGACGCTAACCTGGAGAAATCTTTCACAAACCGACGGTAATACCCAGCCAATCCCAGAAAACTGCGGATCTCAAACACACTCTTAGGCTGTGCCCAATCTTGCACTGCCTCAACCTTGGATGTATCAACTGACACCCCTTCCCCGGATACCACGTGGCCTAAGAATTTGACTTCCCTCAGCCAAAACTCACACTTCCCAAACTTGGCATACAGCCTATGGGCTCTAAGTAACTCAAGCACCACTCTCAAGTGTGCCTCATGCTCCTCCTCAGAAGGCGAATAGATAAGGATGTCGTCCACGAAGACAACCACAAATCGGTCTAAGAACTCCCGGAAAATCCGGTTCATCAAGTCCATAAAGACTGCCGGTGCATTGGTAAGCCCGAATGGCATCACCAGAAACTCGTAATGGCCATACCGCGTACGGAATGCCGTCTTAGGAATATCCTCCTCCCTGACCCTCAACTGGTGGTAACCCGATCTCAAGTCTATTTTAGAGAAACAACGGGAGCCCTTCAACTGGTCAAACAAATCATCTATACGGGGCATAGGGTACTTATTCTTAACCGTAGCCCGATTCAACTTCCGGTAGTCAATACACAATCTTAAGGCACCATCTTTCTTTTTAACAAAGAGGGCCGGTGCTCCCCACGGCGAAACACTAGGGCGAACAAAGCCCTTATCTAGCAATTCCAGGAGTTGAACTTTCAACTCAACCAACTCTGCTGGAGCAAAACGGTAAGGTGCCATAGAAATCGGCGCCGTGCCGGGCACTAAATCAATAGAGAACTCTATCTCTCGGTGAGGTGGCAAACTAACAAGATCTTCGGGAAAGACATCCGAATACTCACAAACCACCCTCGGCAACACAATTTGGGTCTCACTATACTCACCACTCTCAAAGCTAGCAAGTAGACCACTAAGCTCACTTCGCCCTCGCGAATCATACCCCGGTGGCAAAACACTACCAACCCGGTCTCCCAAGAAATGGAACCACTCCCCGCTCAAGGTACATAATGTGACCCTCTGGCGGTAGCAATCAATAACAGCCCGGTATGACGATAGCCAGTCCATACCCAAAATAACATCAAAACCCTTCATGGGCATGACAACAAACGGAAAAGGAAGCCTATAGTCGGCGACCTCTATATCACAGCCTCTAACACCTTGTTTCAGAATCAACTCACCACCCAAAGGCGATACCACACATATAGGAGATGCTAACTGTGCTAACTCCAATTCCAAAACAGATGCAAATGCAGCAGATACAAAAGAATGAGATGCACCCGTGTCTATCAACACATTAGCAACCGAGTTGCAAAACAGAAAAGTACCTCTCACTACTGATGGAGCCGGTACCAAATCCTGCGCGGTAACAGCATACACGCGCCCCGTAGGCCCCTGGTCTACCTGCTCACCGCTCGGAGCAAAAGATTGCTGCACAGACTGGGATGACGAAACTCCCGGATTGGCCCTCGAGGCCTGCACAGACTGAGCTGGCTGAAAACCCTGTGTCTGTCTAGAACCAGACGCTCCCGAAGTGGCACTCAACTGCGGGCAAAACCTTTTCAGGTGCCCAGGCTGTCCACACTGATAACAAGTCAAGGGCTGCCCCCTGCCCAAACTCTGACTCTGCGGTTTAGCTGAAGAAGAAACAGCTTTCTGACCCCCACCCTTCTGCGGGCAAACTGAAACCTTGTGACCCAGCTGGCCACACTTATAACAAGTAAACTCTCCCTGACTGCCTCTTTCCGAGCCTGCACTCGGCACTGGAAAGGTCGATCTAGAGACTGCACCCTGAGACTGCTGAGGGTTATAACCCCTCTGCCTCCTGCCATCACTCTGGCTATCCTGGCTCCTCTTGGAGCCCCTCTGTTCCTCCTCCTCTTCCTGCATCATAATTTCCATATGAGTAGCAGCATCTACCAGGTGTCTATACTCTCGGATGTAAGACCCACCAACTCTCAACTTGAGGCCCCGCCTCAACTTCCGCTCAAACTCATAGCAACGGCGTTCCTCAGACGCCACCAGTTCCGGTGCAAACCTGGACAAACTGGTAAAAGTAGCCTCAAACTCGGCCACTAACAAGCCCTGCTGCTTAAGCCGGCTGAACTGATCCCTCAGCTTCTCCCTAGCTGCTGCAGACAAAAACCTCTCCTGAAAAGCATTCACAAACGCCTCCCAGGTACCACCAACACGAGCCTTCTCATACTTCCACCATTGACCCGCATCTCCCTTCAGCTGGAAGGATGCCAAGGTCACTTTCAGTGCTCCGTCCTCGATGCCCAGCATCTCGAACGTCTTACTCATTTGCTCTAGCCACTCATCCGCCTTCAGTGGCTCTTTCGGATCCCCGACAAACTCATCCGGATTAGACCGGAAAAACTCCCTCTTCAAGAAAGAAGGCCCTGTCTCAGCTGCCTGATTCCCAGCTCTAAGAATACCCAAAGCTCCTGCTATCTCTCTGGCCAAGGCACCCATAGCCTGCTGACCCACTGGCTCGGCCACGTTGGCCTGCCCAACTCCCTCCTGCACTGCCGGAACTTCCTCCGGTAACGGTACCTCCTGCCTCGCAGGTCTACCACGCCTAGCTCCTCTTCCTCGTCCTGACATCCTAATAAAGGCAACACAGAACGTTAGCACATTCATAAATGTACCGAAACTAAACACTCACGTCCTAATGCATGGACAACTGTAATTCACTCCACATAAGCACATAAACACATAAGCACTTACGAATTTCATTTCCGGATAATGATAGTCCCTAGGCGTTACTAGAGTTCTGGTTAGAAACAGCATTGATCAAGTGCTTTTCCAACAAGACTCCCAGCAACTCAAGGATCCAATCAACATCCTAGAAATTAAATCCCATACCCACATAGTCACATAAGCATGTTATCAATTAAGCACATAGCATGCGATACTACATCTAAGTCTCTATTAAGACAAACCCATTGTGATACTAATCACTTCCCACGTACCCAAAGTATTCGAACCCGGTACGCTCTGATACCAAGTTGTAACGCCCTCAAAATAATAACATTAAACCCATCAAATAAGACATGCATTGACATATAAACTAACCACATTCTTTTATTCATTAGTGTCTCATTACATAAGTATTACATGTTAACATCAAACAAAATGCCCTACGGGCTTACAGCTTTCCAAGTTAACACTTGGTTACATCAAAAGAGCACTAACTCGTTTACACAATAAGCCCTTGGCTTGAAGTTACATGCAATACATCAAAAGTAAAACGACAAAAGTATGTCCGCCCCTAGCCTTCCAAGCTATGTCCTTGGAGGTGGCATGCTACCTGTACCTGAAAATGATGTTCCCATATAGGGTGAGCCACAGCCCAGTAGAAATACACTAAACCAACCATGGACAATGACTAAAATATTAGCAATTGATAGATGGCTAACACTGATACATTCACATAAAACACATTTTATGTCATACGACTTAAGAGTCCAAGTTACTTTTCATTTTCCCTTTTTCAACAGATAAGCATGTCAGCTCTATCATCATTTCATCAGATAAGTATAAAAACTATATTCCACATTTACCGATAAGCATATGAGCTATATCCACATTTCACAACAGATATGTACAACAACAATATCCCACATTCAGATAAACATATGAGCTATATCCACATTCCACAAGATAAGTATATAAGCTCTATCTTCACTTCTCTAGACAAGCATATGAGCTGTATCTACGGAGTTCATCCCCTATCTTCTCCCAACACTATCCGGTTTAGAGGTACATCCCCTATCTTCCCCTAAACCGCGGAGTACATCCCCTATCTCCTCCTCTACACATAACGTATACAAACACATTGGTTCTATATACATTCACTCAATACATACAGTTAATGTATTCTATCAATCCGTCAAATTCCATGACACATTCCATTGATTAGTTTCAGTTTGCCTAATCATCATGCATTGTCTACAACAATCACGACTATCCTCCACCGATAGCCCAAAACAGTTATTTCTAAACAGAAAATAAATGCACAAATGGATATTCAATCAACATTTCATTTCCTCATTTCTCCCAATTAATTATCCCAAATTAATTAAACAATGTAATTAGGCCATTTTCCATAATTACCATTTCAACCCTTAGGTCCCATTTTCATCAATGATTCGACATTAATTCCATTTCTCTATGCCAAGCATGCATCTAGGTTTATTATGAATAAAACCCCAACTTTTGTAAAATTACACAAAAGCCCAAAACTTTCACCAAATTACCAAACCAAGCCCAACATCTCAAAATACCAAAATTTAAAGACAAAACCCATAGAGAGGAGTAGGGTATCCCTACCTTGAAGTTTTAGCCAAAAAGGAGATGAAGACTCGAAGATCAACTTGCTCCAAATCCAAACTTTTTCAGATTAAATCGAAGCTCTCAACGCCCTCTATCTTTTTAACAAAGGCCCTAGGCTAGATTCACACCCTAGGGAGATCAAATCTTAGAGAGAGTGTAAGTTTAGAGTGAGAGGGTCTCGGATCAAGGGTTTGAAAGAAGAAAAAGGTGAAAAAGTGATGTTCAAAAACGCTACTGTCCGCTGATATAAAACACGCTCGCTCGAGCGAAGCCTTAGTCGCTCGAGCGACAAGACACAGAAAACTCTCGCTCGAGCCAAGATGTTCTCGATCGAGCGAAGAAAAACCCAGACCGCTCGAGCGAAGGAAGCTCGCTCGAGCCAAGAATGACAACTCTCAGGTCCAGAACCAGACGCAACACTCGCTCGAGCGAAGCCACCCTGGCTCGACCCACCAGACACAAACCCACTCTCGCTCGAGCGACCAACTCCTCGCTCGAGCGAAGGTCCAAAATTCTGGGCAGCAACACTTGGCTCCCATACACAACCAACCTGTAACAAACCCTCCCAACACATCCTATAACTCAGTATACAAAGTAAAAGGATGCAAACGAGATAATAAACAACCACCAACATCCACGGACACATGTCCGGATCACTGTACAACAAGGGTAAAACCCGGGATCGCTATAAAGTCACATTAATAGGATCACATGGCAATAGTGTTGACAAACAATTATATAAAGGAGTGAAGTATAATTTACCGAATACAAAAAAAGCAGAAAATGCAAAGAGGAGAAAATGGGATGACTATGAAGTTTCGTTAAGTGAAAATAAGATAAAATATAGGTTGTAGTGGCAATCTTCTTTGCCTATCAGGTAGCCATTTTATTATTTTGTTTTGTTTGTGTTTTGAACATTGTTTTGGTGAAAAAATCAACGATAGTTTTGTAGGTCGAAGTGAGTTGGAAGGTTGTGTACTTGCACTCTGTTTCATAGTTGTTTATATTATTTTTTAGGTCTAAACTACCAGTATCCGGAAGTCCACAGGACCCCAACTAATTCGGTTCGAGCCGGGTAGGACCACAAGGGTGGCAAAGCTCTCCCAACAAGTTTTTAACACAGCTGCGTTCCCAAGTCTCAAACCCAAGATCTTGGTTAAGCTAGCATAGCCCCTTACCAACTAAGCTACGTACTTGTTGGTGTTTCATAGTTGTTTATGAACAGTATTACTTTAAAACAAAGAAAATTAAAGCCGCTATTTCATTTTATGATTTAATTTATAATTTTTTGAAAACACCAATTTGTACAAAAATCGTCAGTTTGAAGTGACTACTTACTGTATTAAAAAGCAAGCATGAAAAAATTGTTTAATGTGGCGATGTGACAACTCACTGCATTACTGATTAATTTGACAACTGACTACTTGAATATGAAAGGATTGCATTGTGAAAAGGACGACTTACAATTATGATTTTATCTGACAACCATGTCCGTGACTACATCACAGGTACACAAAGTCACGGGTACTCAGGATTGCATGAAATGAATAAGATAAAATAATATCATGGGGTATCACTTCTTCCATAGTGCCCCAACTCAATTATCGTCACCAGGTCATCGCTACTTAACCCCCAGTATGATGTCTATAAATAGCGCTATCCCCAATATGATATTTGTTCAAGTCATAACAATAGTAATATATCTACAATTACTATTATTATTAATTTTTTTATTTTACGAACAATGTCTTAAAGAGGTGCAGGAAGTTCACGCTGTCAAAGAAATTTGAAAGTGTGGCTACTACCTCCATTTACATATGACTACAAGAGCGAAAAGTACTCGAGTCCAAAGGATTATTATGCTGGTATCCGAGCAGAATGGGCGTTCAGGGTAACGGAGCAAGAAGGATTGTTTAATGATTTACGTAACTTTGGGGCACTGGTACCTCATCGTCGTTCATTGAGCTAGACGAAATGTGAGTGACTATGAAAAAGTAGTCAGCAGAATTAAGAAGGAGAATAACAGAATGTTGATGCGGAGATGTCGACATTTCATGCTTCAACTAGCCACCGAAATGGTAGAAGCAAACAACAGAGATTTGGTAGTGATTGAGCAAAATAATGTCTTAAACAATGAAAAATATATCTCTGACTACTACATGTCAGGTGAGGAATGAGAAATCAAACACCTTTATCTTTCATATATGTTTATATGTTGTGTCGTATCTTCGTTACTGGAGTGTAAGACAATGTTGTTGTTTATCTAACTTACGGATATATTTCAACTATTTGTTATATGAACCTGAAGTTTATGAAATAACTACATTTACAAGTACACATGTCAAGATTCATTACGAATTTCTTTTCCTATTGATAACTCATGTATAAGCATTACAAAGCCATTACACGTGGTAGTTGTATGTTTGAAATTATTGTAAACAACTATGCATCAGAGTTGTCACGTCAACTTTTGTGACCTGAACAACTATGCATCAATTTTATACGAGATGTCACTTCGACTTTTATTTACTACTCAATGCATATCTGAAGGTTTTAAGCAAAGTTCAAATCCGCTTAGAAATTTAATTTCACTTTTCTACTTACAAATATAATTCAATTTATTTTGCCTTCACAATATATTTAATTTCACTTTTCACCTTACATATTTCATTTAATTTAATTGGAGAAATTTGACCAATTTAATTTGAAGTTAACTATGTTTTGATTTAAGTTGGTGTTGTTCTTGTCTGAATATTTGGGTAGCTTTTATTTGTAACACTTTCAAGTTCTATACATCGAAAAACCCATTCATTCTAACTCTACTACAAATTAATCTTCGACACATTCTAACTCTATAATATTTTATCTTCAACGTTTATGAATCTATTTGGAGCTGCATAACAGCTTTTTAAACACAAAAGGGTCTAATTGTTTTGTTGTTTTGTTCTGACACCCCCTCATCCCATTATAAATTACAGAATTCACATGGGCACAGTAGCTATGGTACGATAATAGATTGTAGCTCAGCGTAGTGATAAGTCCAACATTTCTCAGTGATGTGGTGACTTTAATAGACGTAATAAATTTTATGCTTTGTTTTTTCTTCAGATGCTATGTGACTTTGTACAGTGATGCAGTGATGCATGTGACTTTTTTCCTCAGATGCAGTGATGCATGTGATGCATGTGACTTTGTGCAGTGATGCAGTGATGCACGTGACTTTGTGCAGTGATGCATTGATGCATGTGACTTTATGCAGTGATGCATGTGACTTTCTGACTTTGTCATTTATATACTTTGTGACTTTTTTCGTCATATACAGTGATGCATGTGACTTTGTGCAGCGCGACTTAGATGCTTTGTTTTTTCCTCACATTTCAGAATACATCTAAGTCACATTAATACGACCACATGGCAATAGTGTTGACAAACAACTATATAAAGGACTGAAGGAATGATGGCAAACACACAACCTTTCCACTCAGTTCACCCTAGGAAACTATTGTTCATCTATTGAGAAAAAGTCAAATGGAATATAGATTCACGGTAGGGGGTAGGAATCGCAGATGTGAGAGTTCACGATGAGAAAGAGGAGTGGGAAAGGGACTCGCAGGGGGTAAGAACTTCGAAAGAGATGAGAGTTCATGCCGAGGAACATGAATGGGAAGGGCAAGTGGCGATGCTGAAGATGAAACACCATTTACTTTGTTAGATGCCTCTTGTGCTTATCACGATAGGTATGGGAAGTGACAGCCCAAGTATTATCGAGATCCATGTGGTTCGTGGAGGATCCATCTGATAATCAAACAGGATATGGTTTAGCAGACGCTAGACTTTTGATGTGGCCCGCACTATTTATAGAGCGAGTGCAAATGGAAAGATTATGTCGGGAAACTCGATTGAAGGTGCTGAAAGCACGTTCAGTTCAGATCCAAAAGGAAGATCCAGATAATGTTGATCGACTATGTGAAAGACTTCGACGTGAGATTTCTCAAATGTGTCGTACGTCAGCCCACGATATGGAACTATCCATACTTAAGTCGGATGCCAAGAAGAGCGGAACAACACCAAATGTTGGGGCTATCAAGGCTATCAAGGACGATCCTGCACTTCTCTCTGATCCTGAACTCTCTGATTGTTCGGACTCTGAGATTGCCAATTTGAGCGAGGATTAGGCGTTTATCTGTCTGCTAAATTATATTAGGTTATCCATAATTATATGTTGCGTGTGTTAAAATAACTCTTTCGACAATGAGTTTGTGAAAGGTTTGTCTAATATTTGTCTATGTAACTGTTAAGTATTATACTCGTCGCTTTATTTTATGTTCTGTGTTATGTTGAATGTTTTCACAAATTATTTTTGTAGGATACTTATGTTTGAATTAGCTACGGCGTTCTAAAGTGTTATAAGTGTTACAGTCATATCTTTATTTGGTTTTCTTGTTCGTAGTAGTAATTAGCAAATTAGATACTTTATATATGCTATGTGAAGTTTTATGTAAATATTTCGTGGCAACAAATATTTAGTTTCGAAAAATCTACAAAAGTAGGCTTAGTTTGGGAAATAAATTCGTATAGGGGCTTAGTTTGGGAAAAGCCCCGACAAAATTTCTCCGAAACTGTGCAAAATGTTCTCTGGGAGGGTGCGCGTCTCGAGGCCATTATTTTCTTCTTCTTTTTTAATTTTTATTTTTAAATTTTTTATTTGTTGTTTTTATTTTTGTCCATCATTGATCTTTTTTAAATTATATTTGAATTATATAACAAAATAAAATTTTAATTAAATAACAATTTAAAAACTATCAGGTAAGTCAAGCAAATATTTAATTTATATTTTTTACACAATTCACTACTTTTTAGACAATGCATGCTGTTTATTTTTAAAAATTTAATATATAAATTATTTATGTAAATATCAAATTAATCTAATAATCGTACATATAATTTTATCATTTTTTTTAAAAAATAATGGATGTGCAACATAATTTTCAAATTATATAATTGATTTTTAAATATTAAAATAATAAAATTTGGTAACTAAGATTACAAATTTAATACGATATTTTATATGAATAATTTATATATAGAGATCTACAAGATGATTGAGCGAATTATAGAATGTGGATTGAATTGTTATTATAGAATGTGGATTGAATAATAATAATATTAATAATAATAATAATAATAATCATCATCATCATCAGTGAGTGCTCACGCTTTCCTTAAAAATTGTATTTCGGTAGTAAATGCGTGGTTGTGAACAAGACGATATCTTATATGAATAATTGAAAAACTGTGTTGAACCAGGTTTTCTGAAGAAAAAAAAATTATTTAAAACCACAGTAAAAGCGTGGTTCACAACCACGTTTTTAGGGGGAAAAAAAAATTTACACACTTAAAGCGTGGTTCACAACCACGTTTTCAGAAGAAGAAAAAAAATTACACAGTTAACAACCACGTTTTCAAGAAAAATTCCAGTTGAAAGCGTGGTTCACAACCACGTTTTCAAGAAAAAAAAAAAAAAAAACATTCACTTAAAAACGTGATTCACAGCCACGTTTTCAGAAATTTTTTTAAATTAAAAGCGTGGTTCCTAACCACGCTTTCTTAATTAAAAGCGTGGTTTGGAAACACGTTTTTATGTTTACAAACTTTCCACACGATAGGCAGAAAAATATTGAAAGCGTGGTTCACAACCACGTTTTAGCTTAGTTTGGGAATTTCGTCCAGACTAGGCCTAGTTTGGGAAATAGGTTATTAATTTGGCTTAATTTGGGAAAATCCCCAAGATTCTATTGCACCACAAAACACTTAAAAACTAAACATGACAGGGGAAGGGGAAGGAGCTTGAACTTGACTATGAAAAAATAAAAACAAGATTCAGATCATTAGAAGAGAAGCCACAAAAAATTTGAAGTAATTTAAGAGGAAATTGAGAGAGAGAGAGAGAGAGAGAGAGAGAGACGGTGGAGCTCACTTTAGTGAAATCGAAATTGCCGGTGCAGATGGTGGTGGCGATGGAGCTTCGAATTCGAAATCGAAATCACTGAATCTCCGAATCACTGCATCTTTGAATCTCTGCAAATGAGGATCAAGTAAGAATGCCTTAAAACATTGATTTCATAGATCTAGAGAGAGAGAGAGAGAGAGGGGGGGTGGAGCTTGCTACCTCGCCGGTGCAGATGGTGGTGGCGATGAAGCTTCGAAATCACTCTGAATCTTCGAAATCGCCGGTGTAGAAGGAGCTTCGATGGAGAAATGTGTGCGTATAAGGGTTAAGAGAGGGAGAGAGAGATAGAGAAATCACAGAGATCTCAGTAAAATTACCAAACTACCCCTAACCTGACCTCCATAGCTGAGCTTCAAGCTAAGACTCAGTGTTATGTATACTTACAGGATTGAGAGTGTTGAGCTTCAACTTCAAGAACGGCCGATTGAGAGACAAAGCTTCTTCCTAGAGTTATCTCCTCTGTTTTCTTCGTCACTGAGAGAGAGATGTGTGCGTATGAGTTGGGATCCTCTCCTTGGACTCACTCCTTCCCTACTTGTAACACGGTAGAGATGGATTCTAAGTTGATCCAAGATTTAGATTTAAGCCGGAAAAATAAATTTAAATTTGTTTTATTTTTTATTAATTTTTAAATAATCAAATCTAAACCGTTGGATCAACTCAAGATATATGTCCACCGTTGTAAGTAAGGAAGAAAGGAGAAAGCTCAAGGAGAGGATCTCAACTTGTGTGCATACAAGGGTTGAAAGAGAGAAATGGCTCAGATTCAAAATAAGGGTTTTAAAAAGTTCGTGTTCCTATCGTATTTGGAGGCATTTTTAAACTCCTTCATTTATAAAACGGTGCCGTTTTGATTAAAAAATATGCGGCGGTTATAAAATGCCGTTAAAAATTAAAAAAAAGTGACGTTTCAAAAAACGCCATTAAAAAAACACCGTTAAAATCCATTTTTCCTGTGGTGTAATTAGCATGTTGATCATAGCTGATTATCTAAGAAAAATAAGCCTCTAAAATAAGATTACTATAAGCCTCTAAAAGGAGTATTCCTACTGTTTCCTTAATTCACTACTAAAAAGCAGGGCTTTTGAGTCGGCAGCTTGCCGTCGCAAATAGCGGATTTGCCGACGCAAAAACTTTTTGCGACGGCCAAGGTTCGAACACACACCCATTTGGACAAGTTGACCCAAGGTCAACGCACTACACCCACTTCACCACCACACCTCTTTCAGATATTAAACGAGATATATATTATTTATAGTATATACACTCAATATTAATATAAAAGTATATGTATAAATAAATATATTTATTAAATATAATCAAGTAAATAAATATATATCTTGGTTATAAATTTTTTTTTTTTGCTACGGCATCAGTTGCCGACACAAAAAGGTCTAATTTTTTGCGTCGGCACAAATTTGCCGACGCAAAAGGTCTATGCCGACTCAAAAGGTCTAATTTTTTGCGTCGGCACAAATTTACCGACGCAAAAGGTCTATGCCGACTCAAAAGGTCTATCTTTTGCGTCGGTAAATTCAACCGACTCAAATAATACTATCAAATATTAATTTTTTGTGTCGGCCAACGGTGCCGACACTAAAGGTTTGGTATTTGAGTCGGTAACTCTGTGCCGTCTCAAAAAGGCTACCTTTTGCGACGGTAAAATTTGCCGACTCAAAAAACCGACTCAAAAGACCCTTTCTTTAGTAGTGATTGATGCAACAACCACTGCCTCACCCCCAACCCCACCCCCAACCCCACCCCCAAAATCAACCCAATTAATGCACAATTTGAACCTATACCCACAAAATCAACCACATCAGGTGTAGACCCCATTGTACCAATGTTTATCTACAATCATAATCTATGCAACCGCAACATCTTTTAGAAAAACAGTAAAAAAATACAAAACTAATACTGTGTTTCCTGGAGACCATTGTATAGATCACATTCAAAAAAAATTAAAAAAAATCAAAATCAATGTTAAAGCAACTAGAATAATTGGCATTGTTCCAAAAAAATGCTCATTAGATTTCGTCAGGTTGACATAAGCTTGAAAGATAAATCAATTACAACTCTTAATAGGAAGAGATTCTACTAGAGGGGAAAAAAAAAGCTACACAGAGAAGGATCTGACTACAATTATACATTCAAACCTTAAAAAAAAATTATGATGCTTAATTACATTAAAGAAAAAGATCAGATTTTTCATTGTTTGGGTCCTTTTCTGGGTGAATAATTTGAGGAAAAAGAGCATCATTTGGTGGCAATGGACTTGAAGGCGACAATGATGGCGAATTTGGACCAAAAGCTCAGCATGGCGTGGAAGCGGTGGTAATGCAATTATGTGTAATTAGGGTTTTTGCTTTGGTAAAGTGTGTTGTGTTGCTGATTTTACCATTTTGCCTAGTCAAATTTCGTGTTCTTTGAAAACTAGCCCAAGTTCTGTCAGCCAATTTGGACAGGGGCGGACACAGGGGCTACATTGTTGCACTAATTAACTTGAGGGACTAAAATTGTGCAATTGTAACTTGAGAGACACAAAATGATACAAAGTACAAATTTGAGGGACCAACAAAATAACTAATAAAAAAAACTTATTTAATACGGGCTAATCACACATTAATAATTTATTGAAGTGCAACGGGCAAATCACACACTGGAAATTTAACAACAATGTAGCCCATCTGTGAAATGACTAATTAAAAAAGGAAAAACTTTTTTAACAACGGGTAAATCACACACGAAATTTATTGAAGTGCAAAGGCAAAACCCAATGCAATGGTCTGCCTTGTAAATTAAAGATGGATGGCGAAGGAATTAAAGCACGCATTCAAGGGGATCGGCAGCGAGGTCTTGCTTCTCATCCTCATCCACAGAGGGCAGTGGCTTGACGGTTCTCCTCAATCATCACCTCCTCCCTCTCCGGCTCCACGGATGTCCTGCTGGTGCGGCTTACGGTAACAATTATCGCATTGGCATCAAACAATTTCCCACCAGAGCTGCACGCGCGTTATATTCATACACATATCCATTACTTTTGTCAGATCGATCATCGAGTCAAATTAAATAGGCGATCAAACACATGAAACATAATTTATTCTACTAGCTAGTAAATGCAGGGATTTGATAATATTGGTACCACCTGACCTGTATGTGTAAGTGATGTCGAGGACATCCGAGGGGGCCGGACTACTAGCAGCAGGGAGAAGAAGATCCACTATGACCTTGTGTACCTCTTTGCTGTAAAGATCGCCAAATGAAACAGTCACAGGGCCGGCAGCATCTTCCTTGGATTGTGGATAGTTTCCGGCAGACACCTTAACGATTGTGGATTCGACTTGTGTGACAGTCAGCTTCAGATCCTGAACAACTACGGTGAGAAGCCCAGCCAAACACTGGGAAAATGCAATACTCAAGTTGTCCTGGTTCCGAACATCTGTGAACGTTCCTCCCATGCTGTTGTTTGCGATGGCATTGAGCACCTATATCGAACGGGAATTACTAAAGTTATACTACTACAACTTTTGCAATTTTTTTTTTAGATACTGGTTTTCCCACATCACAGTGTAATAAGGAAAGAAAAGAAAAAATATAAATAAAAAAATATTTATAAGTCTTTGCCATTAAACCATTACTTGTCAAATTAGCCAGTACACACAATCCGAATATAGCAGATTCTGTGGAATGAATGTGTAGGGATCACCTAATTTACCAAAGGAAATTTCAATATGTAACCAAATTTACTCCCTTGTTTCTGCCCAGTATGGATCACCCGAGACTCTAGCTAGCCTTGATTAGTGTACAGCTAGCTGTTAATTCCTCCATAAAATAGATTCCTATACAGATAATGATTTTTTTTTTTTTGTTTCTTTTTTTCAATACAACGTACCATCGGATCGTAGTCTGCGCCAAAACCGTATGTGTATACGGGCACGTTGCCGACCGAAACTTGGGCAGCATCACCACCTTCGTTTTGCTGACCGCCGGACATAAGCATAATGCCAACTGCACGCCTGCTAGTAAGTATGCGGTCATTGAGCACTTTTAAGCCCGTTTGAAGACCAGCAGAGATGTTCGTGCCGCCGTTAGCAACTAAAGAATTGACCAGATTTTCAATCTCCCCTTGAGAATTTTCAGTTATCTGCCGCAATGGGCACAACCTCTGGGAGCTCTCGTTGAATGTGACAATCGACAAACGATCAATCGGGCCAAGTTTCTTGATCATGAATAGCATGGCAATTTTCATTTTTTCTAACTTCTCTCCCCCCATGCTACCGCTGACATCTAGGACCGTCACAAGATCCACTCCGGATCTGTCGTTGCCGGATCCTGCCCCCGTGAGCTCCAGCATCACCTTGAATTTGCTTTCTTCCAGTGGTGCCGTCGTCTTGTTGATGATTGTCGCCTTTGTTTTTCCTGCCAGGAATGCTGCAAGTTTTCCCCCTGAAATATGCCATCATCCCAAAAAAACACTCCAGCATGATTTACATGGTGCAGAATAAAAAAAAAGACTCCAGCCATGATTTACAGCCAAAGGGTCAGAGACTTAGACATGAAGAAAAAGACTCCAGCCATGATTTACAGATAGCTCCAACCATGCTTCTATATATAGTTGAATTACTTGCTTAGATTTATAAAACCTGATAGAGGGAAAATCTACCTCTCAGACATTGAGAGATTTGAGAGAGATTTGACAGAGGATGAATAGTTTGTTTCTTGTAAGCTTTGAGTGAGATATATCAATACAATTGTGTGGCTTTTCTTTGTAAATTCATAGAGTGTAAATGGAGAAATGAAGAAAACATAAACCTGAGACATCTTGGCTTGCAACAATCGGCTCATCATCGTTGAAGCTCATTTTGCCAAGAAAACTGATACACCAATTGAATTTGTTAAACTTTCCTTACTCCCATCTCACCACTTTCAACCTCAAATAAATAGAGAGAGGAAACCATTGTCAAAAAAGACTTTCTTGTAGTCTTTTTATATAGGCCTGGATATGAAAGCTCAATTTATTATTATTATTATTATTATTATTATTATTATTATTGCATAGGGAAGAAGAGAATCTCCGTTGAATTGAAGGGAGTTAAGGGTGTAAATCTGGCACTGTCGGCCCATGTCGAGTCTCGCGGGCTTCTACCAAAATTCGGGCCGAACCGAGTCGGGCCACGGACCAAAAAATTAGGCCCAGGCCCAACAGTATTCAGGCTTTGGATGGGCCGGTGAGCTTGGACCTGGCCTTGGGCTTGGGCCGGCCTAATAATCTTTTTTTTATTTTTTAAAAATTTTTTCTACTAAAATTTTATTATCTTTTGCATGGGGAAGGTTGAATTGAAGGGAGCAATACTACAATCGGGTATACACCAATTAATGCACAATTTTTTTTTTTTAATGGATTCTGATTATTAGTATTATTATTATTATTATTATTATTATTATTTTGCATTTTATATTTTTTATATCATTCCGCACTCTATTCACTACAAACTATTATTTATTTTTTGCTTATAATCATTTTTTGTTTATGTAAAATTTTACCTTAAAATGACGTGATAGTGCCATTTGTAATAAAAAGATGTCAATAGACTCTTTATTATAACTTGATAGATCAAAATCCAGCCAAATCATTTTTAATAATTTTATTGTATTGAGTGTTACATTGGATTGTTATATTTGGGATACACTAGGGAGTTTTTTTTACAGTGTTACGTTTAATAATTTGAACATTATGAAAAAATTCACATTTTTGCCATTTATGTAATTCATACTACAATGAGATCTTTGGGTCTATAAGAAAAAAAAAAAGAGAACGAAACAGTTCATAAGATAACTATTTGAGATTTATTGGTGCTTCACCCTTAATCTTATCTATATTTTGTTTTTATAAAAATTAAATTGATGAATTATTATTTAACTTAGTGCATAGCACAGGTTATAAGTTACTCTATCTATATATATATTAAGGACAAGGAATATTTTAATTAAAAGCCTTCTAAGACTTTCAAAGTTTCATTCTAAATTCTAATTTTTTGATTTTAAATAACTAAAAAAATCTTTTATCGGCTAGCCTTATTGAAGCAAAAATAAATAAATTAATAAGGGTCTATTTGGTAACGTTTACGTTTTCAGTTTATATTTACAAAAATTTTATAAACTGGTTTTTGTTTATTTTTTGTTTATTTTTAGAAAAACATAAATTACAAACGTGTTTGGTAATTGACAAAATGTTTAAAAAATTTTAAAAATATAAAAAAGAGTGAGAAATGACAAGTGGCGGCAAAAGACGATTGTGGAAAGTGGTGACGGTGGGTGGTGGGTAGCTGGTGATGGTGGATGGGTGGTGGTGGTGGTGGGTGGGTGGGTGACGGTGGCGGGTGGTAGCGAGTGGGTGGTAGTAGTGGTGGTGGTGACACGATCCGAATCAATTTTTAATTAAATTTCACCATAACCTCTAAAAATTAGGCTAATCGCAATAACACGGTCAATTTCTGTTTCTGAAGCCTATACGGCCTTCAATTTAAATTTTATAACAAAGAATCAAATAGATTTTCTTACGGTGAACGGATAGGAATTGAAAAACACATACACTCATATAACAAGCATTCAAAATCATATTGTAGAGGGTTAGAAATTAAACCCCAAACTAAGTATGAGCCTAAGCACTGAGGTCGCCCTAAAGAGGCGACTGGAAATAAAAAAGGAGCATGGGCCAAAGCCCAAGGAAAGTGGACCAACAATGGGCCGTAGCAAATCCGACCCATCAGGGCTCCAAATGGACTCTACAAAGAAAAATGTCCAAGTCAAGTTGCAGAGGCAACACCTGCGACGGTGAAGGAGGGAACATGTGCAGCGAGAGAGTTACTGATGTACTTTGCCTCAGCGCCGCCATTCCTAATATCTTCAGTTTCGCCACCATCTGATGTTACTGAGGAAAAGAGAAAGCCAACACAACTAAGTTGCAGAGGCAACACTTGCGACGGCCAAGTTGCAGAGGTTAAGTTGCGGAGGCATTTTGTCTTAGTGCCACCATTCCAAGTATCCTAGGTTCCGCCGCCATTCCAAGTAATGTAGGTATCATAACCATCTGGAGTTGTTGAGAAAAGGAGAAAAAACAGAAGCAACTAAGTTCCAGAGGCAATACTTACAGCGCCTAAGTTGCGGAGGCATTTTGTCGGTGCCGCCATCTCTAATATCTTCAGTCCTGCTACCTAAACTTGCTGTGAGAAATGAGTACCGAAGCAACTACTACCGCAGCAACTAAGTTGCAGAGGGGATACCCTGCCAAGGTGATAGCAGCCTTTGAGAGAGGTTTGCCTCTGCAACTAAAGGCTAATGCTTGGCGCTGATAGCAGGCCCAAAGGCGTTACTAGCCCAGGGCTGATAGCAGGCCCCCCCTCTCTCTTAGTTCATTTAACCTGGCGCGGATAGTAGGCCCCAAGACTTACTGGTTGGAATTGATAGCAGGCCCAGAGATACCAATTTACCGCTGCAATCCCGCAAAAATGGGAGCAGGGTAGCCCAAACATAAGGGACTCTATTTCCATTACCCAGGTCATAGACCTGACTTAGTCACACAGGTAGGACTAAGGAAGCCGCCTTGGACTCGGTACTAAGGCACAGCATGGCTGATAGCAAGCTTGGTTGTGGCCTTCGCCCTGGGAAGCTGGGGTGTTTGTGGTTAGGTGGCTAAGGGTGAAGGTTTCGCTGAGGTGAACACGAACATAGCCGATAGCAGGCTGATGGAGTCCTGAGAATGCATGTACTAGCCAAATAGAACTGAGAAGGCAAGTGCAGCGGCAAGGTTCACCGCTGCAAGTGCACTTCCTGAGATTCAAACTGAGAAGGCAAGTGCAGAGGTAAACACCACTGCTACAACTGTACTTGTTGAGGCTCAAAAGGGAGTCACTGCGCCAAACACTCTCGTCCCAACTACACTTACTGAGGCTCAAAAAAGGTAGTTGTGGAGGCAAACAGATAGTACACAGTGCATGCAGAGGGGCACGTGGCACCTTCAGCCTTGTGGCTCAAGGTAGAATATTCTATGTGATCCCCTAGGACACATGTCTTCTCTCTATTTGGCCACTTGGTGTCCTATTGGCACCAAGGAAAAGCTTATAAATAGAACCCATTTCCTAAGGTTCAACAAGAGGAATTTTGAGGATTTGGGGGAGATGCTGCCCATTTTGGAACTGTCATTGTCTTCTTCTTGAGCCATTTGCTTCACCCTCACCCAGCTACACACTCTCCAACTCCTAGATAGTTGCTGCTACTCATTCTCCAACCACTTCCACCACTATTGGACCATTAACATAGTTTTACCTCTCTAATCACCTCTCTAACCTTGAACCCCCTACACATATCAAGCTCATGATTATAAGTATAATTTAGATTAATTAGCATAACAGAGATTAATTAGCATAACACAGAGTACGGTTACCATTAAATGTAGTTAAATTTTTAGAAAAAATTATATATATTAGAAGTTTTGATTGAAAGATTAGGACCAAAATATATATATAATTATTATTAACTTCACAATATATTACTCCTCTAGTCATTTTTTATCTGAAAATATCATAATCTTAAAAATAAAACAACAAAAATTGATTTATGTGAAGCTAAAATTAATTGAATGGTAAGTATATCATTAAGTTACTTCACCGTCTAAATAAATAGAACCACCACATGGGTACATATAGATATTATTTTATTTTATTTTGTCCAACATGGGTGCATATAGACACAACTTGCACTAGATAGTAAGACAATGTATATCATTTTAAATTTGATTTCAAGACTTCGTTTGTTATAAGTTATAATAATTGTGTTTCATGATTCTCAAAAAAATAAAAAAAAACCTAAAAATAAAAAAAAAATGAAATTGACAAGTCAACAAATCTAATCAATTCAATTCACACCCAAACTAATTAACTATTTTTATATCAAAATAAATAAAAGAGAAGAAAGAAAACCATGTGGTTATCTATTGGAAATTCTATAATACACACCTTATTTTGGACTATATATTACATGCCTCAGTTGTGATCTTTGTGGTATTTAATTATAATTTAGTTATGACTCATTGTGATATTAGTTATAGCTCATTATGATTATTATTTTGGTTATAATTCAAAAGATTTTTTATTATATTTTATGTGGTATTTTGTTATAACTTATTAATGTTTTTTTAAAAAAAGTTATGATTGCAAATTATTTAGTTATAACTTTTGTAATAATTAACTTGTATATTGTATATACCCTTTTAAGACCGTGTATTTTCTAATATGATCCAGTAATTTACTTCTTCATTAAGAATCTTTGCCTGTAGGCTGAGGCCTACAAAAATGAAATGTAGCAATAATTTACTCCAATGTCATTCTTTTTTGTATACTTGGATTTTGGGACAGTTTACAGGCATTTCGATTAATTTTAAGACCTTAAAACTAAGGATTAGACAAACCTTTAGTGACCCTTAAAATAACTCGAACTTAAGATTTTAAATTTCATTCTACCATTCTTTTGTATTTCCACCACCTCAAAAAATTGAAGACTAAGCTACCATTAGTTATATAATAAAATAGGTAATTAATGTCCAAGTAACACTTAAATTGTTGACAGATTAAAAATTTAAACAGTAGTAAAATTATTAGAAAAAATTATACATATTAAAAGTTTTGATTGAAAGATTAGGGCAAACAAAAAATAATCATTATTGAACTCAATATGACATATATACATGAGTTTTCTTATTCAAAAAAAATATATTATATTATATAATATAAACAAAAACATTTAAGACTCTTTGTAATTCAAAGTCTCAACACTTTTTTCTCAAATTTTTGAATTTAAAAAATATAAAAATACATATGTCAATAAACTATTGGTTATTTGATCAATATGGTAATGTATTTAAACATTTAAACATTAACTTTTGAAACATTTTTGATTGAAAGATTAGGATAAACAAAAAATAATCATTATTGACCTCAATATGACAAATGTATATGAGTTTTTTTTATTCAAAAAAAAAATATTATATTATATAATATAAACAAAAACATTTAACACTCTTCATGATTCAAAGTCTCAGCACTTTTTTCTCAAATTTTTTAATTTAAAAATTATAAAAATACATATGTCAGTAGACTATTGGTTATTTGATCAATATGGTAATGTATTTAAACATTTAAACATTAACTTTGGAAACATTTTTTATGAATTTTTTTTTATTTTTTATTTTTTTAAATATTAAAATCATATCATTTATTGATCAATATGGTAATATATTCTCTAAAATCATGATACTTTTTTTAAAATAGTTTATTAAAAATTTATAATATGAAATACACCTATTATAAAATGATAAAATTTAATAACATTATATAATAATATTATGAGCTCTTTAATTATATTATTAGTTCTTTCTTATTTTCATTTAATTTAAATATTTTATGGTAAGATTTTAATTTTCTTTAATTAGGATCATTTAATCTTTAATGAGCAATAATCTGACTATAATTTCTATAATAAAAAGCATACATGTTTTGAAATTATCACTTTATTTTCAGTTGACAAATGAAACTATAATTAATATTTGTGAGTGATAATTTTTTTCAAATATATTATTAATGCAAAATAACCTTTTTTTCCAAAATGTTTTAAGAGTTTCAAAATATTAATTTCAGTTTATAAAAATTAATAAATATGTTGCATAAAAAAGAAGTAATTTTTATATATATACACATAGTTTACTATATCATCATATAAATCTAATATATGACAAATTAAAATTATGAAACCTTTAGAAAATAATAATATATTTATAATTTAACATAGTTTTTATTTAATTTTTACTAATTATATTATGATTCATGTATTTGTTGTTCAGAACTTAAAATATAGCATTAATGATAGGAAAAAAGAAACAGAAGTGAAATTGTGATTAAATAGTTAAAATTTAATTAATTCATTTTTTTTGTGTATTTTAATTGTTTTACTGTTTAATTTTAAAATTAATTATTATTTATTTATTTGAAACCGTGCATGGGGTATTCTGTTAATACACCAATTAATGCACATGTTTTCTTTTGTAATGTGATTGGGTGTCTTGGCCCCATAATGTTGATTTAAGAGGGTATTTGATATGTACTAAGGGGTTGTTTGGGGTATCCTAAATAAGTGTACTTTTTGTCTTTTTAGACTAAAAAATTGAGAAAGAAAATATAGATGTTTGGGTTAACTTTTTGATTTTTTATGAAAAAATGTGTGATAAAAAATTATAAAAATTAGTTTGTAGGAAAAAATTAAGATTGAGAGTTATGTAGCCGTAATTATTGATTTTTGGTGAATAGTGTTAACTTTTTAACTTTTTGAGTAACTTTTTGACTTTTTAACTTTTCCTAGACATGCCAAACTTGACTTAAATTAATATATTTTTTTACTTTTTATAAAAAATATAAAATATGAGTTAAGTTTAAAGAGATACCATAAAGAAATAATTTGACTAAAATCAAATGATTGTGAAAATAATGTAAACACATGACGAACACCCCTTTAGAAGGGAATCCTAAAAAGATTATGCTCACATCTATTTTAAACAAACCCAACTGGTCAATACTCAGTACAGCAATAAAAAAATTCCAAAAATCCCTTGAGAAATAGACAAAATCCTGGCGTCGATCTGCGAACTTTTATCAAAAAAAGACTTTCCTTTAGCAATAGAAACCATTGTAGTCTTTTTTTATCTATAACAACTCAATTTTTGTTTTATTATTGTTATTTTTTTATTTTTTGCATAGGGAAGAAGAAAATGTCTGTGATAAAATAGTTAAAATTTAATTAATTTTTTTTGGTGCATTTTAATTGTTTTACTGTTTAATTTAAAAATTAATTATTATTTATTTATTTGAAACCGTGCATGGCGTATTCTGTTAATGCACATGTTTTCTTTTGTGATGTGATTTGGTGTCTTGGCCCCATGATGTTGATTTAAGAGGGTATTTGATATGTACTAAATTAATATATTTTTTGTCTTTTTATAAAAAAAATATAAAATATGAATTAAATTTAAAATGATACCGTAGAAAAATAATTAGACTCAAATAAAATGATTATGAAAATAATGTAAACACATGACGAACACCCCTTTAGAAGGGAATCCTAAAAGGATTATGCTCACATCTATTTTAAACAAACCCAACTGGTCAATTCTCAGTACAGCAATAAAAAAATTCCAAAAATCCCTTGAGAAATAGACAAAATCCTGGCGTCGATCTGCGAACTTTTATCAAAAAAAGACTTTCCTTTAGCAATAGAAACCATTGTACTCTTTTTTTATCTCAAGGCGTGGTTATAACAACTCAATTTTTGTTTTATTATTATTATTATTTTATTTTTTGCATAGGGAAGAAGAAAATGTCCTTTGAATTGAAGGAAGCAAACACTTTCTTTTAGTCGTTTATCTTAGGGCGTGAACGTGACAAGTCAACTTGTTTTGTTTTGTTTTTGTTTTTTATTTATTTTTCTTCTTTTGCATAGGGAAGGTTGAATTGAAGGGAGCAATACTACGATTGGCTATACACCAATTAGGACACATGTTTTCTTTTTCTACTTCTGATTATTTTTTATTTTTGCATTTTATGTTTTTTTTTTTATATCATTTCTCACTCTGTTCCCTGCAAACTATTATTTATTTTTTGCTTATAATCAGTTTTTGTTTATGCAAAATTTTATCTTAAAATGACGTGATAGTGTCATTTAAATGTCAATAGACTCTTTATTATAAAGTGATAGATCAAAATCCAACCAAATCATTTTTAATAATTTAATTGTGTTGATTTTATGTTTTTATATTACTACTCTTTTTTTATTTTTTACTTTTAATACTTTGTGACATCATGATATATATTAATTGACCATTAGTATAGAGTATTACTCCCAAAAAAACCTACTTGTTTTGTTTCTTCACCTAATGAAGTTACTGCCATAATTACAACACTACAAATAATAATAATAATAATAATAATAATAATAAATTACTCCCTCTGTCCGAACAGTGTACTTAGCCATCCATGCTTTAGGCTGGTAAAAATGGAAATATGTATTGCTTTCCGTTATTCATGTTTATATATCTGTATACACAAAGATATGTTGTGTTATATTGTTGGAGGTGTTCTTTTGCCCTTATGCCTAAGGCTAGGGAAGGTAGTGGACGTGTTGATGGGTATATATACATGTAATGAGTTGTGGTGTAAGACTGGATTATGACTCGAACGTGTGATTATCATTTTAGATGAAGATAAGAATGAGTGAATAATTGATTGTTTTAAAACTTTTCTCTTTAGTAAAGACGAAGAATTTCTTTTGAATCATAATTAATGGGGTGAAAAGATGAATTTTTGATAAGAAACTATATATATACATATATGTATGTTTTATTTTGATATAAAACTGTCACATTACGTGTATAGTATGATGTGGGGCATTCATGATCATAGTTATTTGCATATTGTTATTGTCTAGGATCATTTTGGATCTACTAGATTTTATTTTCATCACACATTGCTAATCATTTTTCAGGTATGCATTGAGAAGTGGTTCAAGGTTGAATGATTTTTTTTTTTTTAATTGTTAGCCAAGGGGCCTTATACCTGTTGGCGGAACACCATTGTTGTAAAAAAGTTAAGCCTTTTCTTTACTGAATGAATGTAAGCCTGCGGGAATTTCTTTTAATTGTAATTCATTTTGCATTCAATGTATATGTACTAGGGTGCTCAGCGGATATACCGATCCACCCAAACCGATTGAACCGATTCGATCCAATCTGTTGTATTTTGGACGGATTGGTGATAACAAGCGAACGAATACAGATTGATTTTTTCCAATCCGCCTAGTTTTGGATGGATAGCGAATTGGAGGTTCCTAGGCTGCAATCGAACCACGAGCACCCCTAGTGTGCAGCCATTGTTAAGATAGAGGTTTGTTGGATTGTTATCCATGTTTGTAGTCATTATTAATAGACAGATTTGATTGTTATGCCAAAAAAATAATAATAAATTTTTTTTTATGGCTACAGGTTTTATTTTGTTGAAAATTTGTAAGATATAAACCGCTAAAACAATTTGCATCCATCTATCAATCTGCCAATCTACCAATCTAGCAGACAATTATGGATTCATTTTCTCTAATCTGACTAGTTTTTGACAAATGACAGATTGAAGGTTCCTGGTCCACAACGAAACTGCGAGCATCCCTAGTATATACGAATGATAGAATTTCCATTTATCTATGGACGTTAATGTACGTAACTTTTGCATATTATCAACGAATTTGGATTACATTAATGGATGTGGTAATACTATTCGAGGAATAAAAAGTGGGGCATGACAGCAACGAATTGATAAAACTTAGTGGGTATTACGTTCATTTATTAAGATATGTTGGTAATTTATCTTAAAAATAACTCCATTAATATTAGGGAAATTTACCTATAAATTCCATATGGGAAAATATTGATCCATTTAGTCTTATGAGTTTTCTTATGAACCAATTAACCCTTTTTATTTTGGAAAGTTGTATTTATTTGATTTGGTGTCATTTGTGTAATGCCCCAAAAATAATTATAAATATCCAACTCCAGGCACTAGTACAAAGTGATATAGATAAACTATAAAGCCTTCATCCATCAGAGTTAATGTACAAAAAGTGACACACGCGATATACATTCATAAATCGTTTATCCTGAATCTACAGCATGTGTTACAAGATGAAATAAAGAATGGAAGCTAAACATATATTTATATGCCCTAAAGGTTTACATCTTTCCAAGACCGTGCTTGGTCACAACAAAATGAGTCATAGGCTTAGTACAAATAAAGCCCTAGGCTTGTACAAAAGTAAATACAAAATAAACAAAAGTGAGCCTTTAGCTCCACAATCCTCTCACGCTAAGTCTTTCGCAGAGGCATATCACCAGCACTTGAAAATGTTTTTCCCAAGTAGGGTGAGCCAAAGCCCAGTAGAAACAATCTAGCACTATATATGAATCTTAACAAAGATATAAGTATGCTATGCATATACAATGCCCATGATAAATCATTTACAACTCTTTTTTCCAAAGACCATGCTATGCCAAGATTTGTATCTCAATCTATTTCATCTCAATTCGTTAATCATATCCATTTCATCTCAATTCATTAATCATATCCATTTCATTCAATCAACCAAACTGAGGACACAACTCAGTGGGTCACTAACCAATATAGTTATCATACAAACACATCTATTTGCCATTTTACAGAAATTTCATCCGCGGGAATCGGCAGCCATGTATACGTGTGGTTTTTGAGACTTTCACCCTAGACACACAGGCCAACTTAATTCAATGGAGTCCATCCCATTTTCCCTCCCAAACATTGAGTACATCATTGTTTTCCCAAATACCATACATTTACAATGCATTAAAAACAGAGTCATATTCAATGATAACAGATAAGAAATTAGTTTCAATTCACCTAATCCTCATGCAATTTCTACAACAATCATAGCTATCCTTCACTGATAGCACAAAACAGATATTTCTAGGCAGATATACAATCTTTAAGACAGATAGATTATTCAAATTTCCATAGGTGAGAGATAATACATATCTAACTCCACCATTTATATAAACATCCATCCAATTTCATACTCCCAATGCCAATTTTATTTATTTATACAAAATAACAATTTGAGTGAATTTAGGGCAAAATTTCATTTTTTTCCAAAATCCATTCCAAATGTCAAAACCAACAAATTTAGCACAATACATCCTCATATCTACACTCATAACCATTTTCAATACTTTTATTTGAGAACCCCTCTCTTGATTTTAAACAAAACACTAGGTTTGTCTAAAATCCTCAAAATCCCAACATTATTTACGTAATCAACGAATAACTAAGTTAAAAATCAAAGGAGAGTGTAGAAAGTCCCTGCTTAAAAGCCTAGAAGACCAAGGAAGAAATGGTGGAACTTCAAAGACACTGAAACCAAGCTTTATTCAAATCAAAGTGAAGCTCTTGAGACGCTCTACCCACTTCCCAAAGACACTAGGATAGAGAAACTAACGGATCTAGGTGAAAATATAGAGAGAAGTTGGGTTTTAAAGAGAGAGAGAGAGAGAGAGAGAGAGAGATAGACAGAGAGAGTCGGTCTAGGGTTTTGAGAAGAAAAGATATGAAAAAGTGATATAAAAAGGTACAGCTGCAAATTGATATACACGCAGCTCGCTCAGCCGCAAGAGTTGTCGCTGGAGCGACCAGACACAATAAGTTGTTCCGCTCGAGCGCAAGAAGTATCGCTCGAGCGAAGAACACCACCGTCCTAGTATCTCTGTAGGCCTGCAAAAGTACTGGGAGTTCACAAAGCTCACTCAAGCGCAAGAAGCTTCGCTCGAGTGAACAGGCCAAAATTTTGACAACAACAATTTGAACCAACTAGCAACCAACCTGTTCGAAACTCAATCAAGGCACTCCAAAACTCAATTTCAATAAGGAATAAGGGAAAAAGGCAAGAACAACAATACAAAATCATGAAACCCGAGTCCAGAATGCAAGATGGGTCTAGTCTAAACCAGAATTGCTATAATCTCCCCTTTTAAGGAATTTCGTCACCGAAATTTCAAATCAAGTTTTTAAGTTATATTCAAACTAATAACAACACTGATAATCAATCATTTCCATCATTATGACCCATTCTCCGGTCATCCATTCTCGTCAACTTGATACACAAGTTTCAATATTGAAAGTACAATTCACATTTTTCTAAGACGTATACAATGCTTACATTAGAGCCATGTTTCCAAAACATATACAACATATACATTGTTTCCATATTTCATTAACATAACACAATTTCAATACATGCTCAAACGTTAATAAACAATTTCGGATACTTCTCACGGACTTCCAACTCACGTTCCCAAATTGCTTCCACAATCACATGATGTTTCAAGAATACTTTTACCAAGGGAATGGTCTTGCCCCGCAAGACTTGGTCCCGGGTATACAAGACTCTCATTAGTCTCTCCTCATACGAGGCATCCTCATCTACCCCTAAGTCAGCCCAATCCAACACGTGCAATGGATCTAGCTCATATTTTCAAAGCATACTAATATGAAATACATCATGGACCTCGAAAAGCTGCAGTAGCAAGGCCAAACGATAAGCTACCTCTTCGATCCACTCAAGGATCTCAAAAGGCTCAATGAATTAAGGGGACAACTTCCCACTCTTTCCAAATCTCATCAAACCGCTTCTAAGTGATATTTTCAAGAAGACATGGTTTCCCACCTCAAAAGGCAAAGGTCTCCAAACTGAGGGCACAACTCAGTGGGTCTCTAACCAATATAGTTATCATACAAACACATCTATTTGCCATTTTACAAAAATTTCATCCGCGGGAATCGGCACCCATGTATACTTGTGGTTTTCTAGACTTTTACCTTAGACACACAGGGTAACTTAATTCGATGGAGTTTATCCCATTTCTCCTCCCAAACATGAAGTACATCCATTTTTTTCTCCCAAATACCATACATTTACAATGCATCCAAAACAGAGTCATATTCAATGACAACAGATAAGAGATTAGTTTCAATTCACCTCATCCTCATGCAATTTCTATAACAATCATAGCTATCCTCCACTGATATCACAAAACAGATATTTCTAGACAGATATACAATCTTTAAGACAGATAAATTATCCAAATTTCCATAGGTGAGAGGTAATACATATCCAACTCCACCATTTATATAAACATCCATCCAATTTCATACTCCCAATGCCAATTTCATTTATTTATACAAAATAACAATTTCAGTCAATTTAGGGCAAAACTCCATTTTTTTCCCAAAACCTATTCCAAATGTCAAAACCAACAAATTTAGCACAATACATCCTCATATCTACACTCATAACCATTTTCAATACTTTTATTTGAGAACCCCTCTATTGTTTTTTAACAAAAACCCTAGGTTTGTCTAAAGTCCTCAAAATCCCAATATTATTTACGCAATCAATGAATAACTAAGTTAAAAATCACAGGAGAGCGCAGAAAGTCCCTACCTAAAGCTTAGAAGATCAAGGAAGAAATGGTGGAACTTCAAAGACACTGAAACCAAGCTTTATTCAGATCAAAGAGAAGCTCTTGAGACGCTCTACCTTCTTCCCAAAGACACTAGGGTAGAGAAACTAACGGATCTAGGTGAAAATATAGAGAGAAATTGGGTTTTAAAGAGAGAGAGAGAGAGAGAGAGAGAGAGAGAGTCGGTCTAGGGTTTTGAGAAGAAAAGATATGAAAGGGTGATGTAAAAAGGTACTGCTGCAAACTGATATACGCTCAGCTCGCTCAACTACAAGAGTTGTCGCTCGAGCGACCAGACACAATAAGTTGTTCTGCTCGAGCGCAGAATGCACACTCATGGAAGTTTTACAAACAGAAGACCGTCGCTCGAGCGCAAGAAGTCTCGCTCGAGCGAAGAACACTACCCTCCTAGTATCTCTGTAGGCCTACAAAAGTACTGGGAGTTCACAAAGCTTGCTCGAGCGAACAGGCCAAAATTTGGACAACAACAATTTGAACCAACTAGCAACTAACCTGTTCCAAACACGACCAAGGTACTCCAAAACTCAATTTCAATGAGGAATAAGGGAAAAAGGCAAGAACAACAATACAGAATCATGAAACCTGAGTCCAGAATGCAAGATGGGTCTAGTCTAAACCAGAATCGCTATAATCTCCCCCCTTAAAGAATTTCGTCATTGAAATTTCAAATCAAGTTTTAAAGTTATATTCAAACTAATAACAACACTGATAATCAATCATTTCCATCGCTATGACCCACTCTCCGGTCATCCATTCTCATCAACTTGATACACAAGTTTCAATATTGAAAGTACAATTCACATTTTTCCAAAACATATACAATGCTTACATTAGAGCCATGTTTCCAAAACATATACAACATATACATTGTTTCCATATTTCATTAACATAACACAATTTCAATACATGCTCAAACGTTAATAAACAAATCCGGATACTTCTTACGGACTTCCAACTCACGTTCCCAAGTTGCTTCCTCAATCTCATGATGTTTTGAGAATACTTTAACCAAGGGAATGGTCTTGCCTCGCAAGACTTGGTCCCGGGTATCCAAGACTCTCATTGGTCTCTCCTCATATGAGGCATGCTCATCTACCTCTAAGTCAGTCCAATCCAACACGTGCGATGGATCCGGCTCATATTTTCGAAGCATACTAATATGAAATACATCATGAACCCCGAAAAGCTGCAGCAGCAAGGCCAAACGATATGCTACCTCTCTGATCCACTCAAGGATCTCAAAAGGCTCAATGAATTGAGGGGACAACTTCCCACTCATTCTAAATCTCATCAAACCCCTCCTTGGTGATATTTTCAAGAAGACATGGTTTCCCACCTCAAAAGGCAAAGGTCTCCTTCTACGGTCGACATAATTTTTTCTGGCGAGTCTAGGCCGTAACCAACCTCTTACAGATAAGTACAACTTTCTCCATTGTTTCCCGGACCAACTTTGGACCCAACATAGGTGCATCACCCACCTCTGCCTAACACATAGGAGATCTAAATGGTCGGCCATACAAGGCCTTAAACGGTACCATGCAATACTCAACTGGAAGCTATTGTTATAGGCTAGCTCCACTAACGGCAAGTGCCTCTCCCATGAACCCTTAAAGTCAAGGACACAACCCTGAATCATATCTTCTAAAATCTGAATAGTGTGCTCTAACTGCCCGTTAGTCTGAGGATGATACGTAGTGCTAAAAGTCAGTCTCGTGCCCAAGGAACTCTGTACGCTCTGCTACAATTGGGCTGTGAAACACGAATCTCTATTCGAAACAATCGTCACAGGGACCCCGTGCAACCTCACTATGTCCCTAATGTAAAGGTCAGCAAGATGATCTACTGAGTCACTCATACGCATAGGTATAAAGAGCGCTGACTCGGTCAACCGGTCAACTACCACCCAAATTGCATCACTACTTTGTTGAGTTCTCGAAAGGCCCACAACCAAATTCATTGTGACATGGTCCCACTTCCACTCGGTTATAGGCAAGGGTTACAAAAAATCCGTTGGCCTCTGGTGCTCGACCTTCACTTGTTAATAAGTTAGGCATTTTGACACAAACACAGCAACATCCTTCTTCATTCCCCTCCATCAAAATTGGCGACAAAGATCGTGATACATCTTTGTGCCTCCTGGATGCACCGCAAGGCGTGAATGGTGAAACTCTCGGAATACCTCCTTTTGGCAAGACTCCGACAGGAAGAGACGGTCAAGGTATCTAACACTCGAGTCAGAGTACACGTTCAAGCCTCTTTCTGCCTTTCCATTTGGAAATTTTCTCCCAGAGGAATTCTACCTCATGGTCACCCCTCTGTGATTCTATTACTCGATTCACTAGTGTAGGTTATAAAACTATTGAAAACAAGGCTGCAGACTCAATGGACTCGCCAAGATATAAGTCGAACTCACCAATAGTACCCAACATCTCCCATTCACGGATGGAAACACAAGCCACACTACTAATAAATTTCTTACTCAAGGTATCGACCATAACATTGGCCTTTCTCAGATAATAATGCAACTCAAAATCATAATCTTCTATGAACTCTATCCACCTCCTCTGCCTCAGATTTAAGTCTTTCTATGTAAACATATATTTCAAACTCTTATGATCAAAAAATACTTCAAACTTCTCCCCATACAAATAATGCCTCCAAATCTTTAAGGCAAAAAATCACCGCCGCTAACTCTAGGTCATGAGTAGGGTAGTTCCTCTCATGTGATTTCAACTGCCATGAGCCATAGGCTACTGCTTTCCCCTCTTACATCAATACACAGCCCAAATCTTCCCATGAGGCATCATAATATATCGAATAGCCAAACTCTTCTCCAAAATAATCAATACTGGAGCAGTGGTAAGTCTAACCTTAAGCCCTTGAAATGACTTCTCACAGGTCTCACTCTACAAAAACTTGATCCATTTTCTCGTCAGTCTAGTCAACAGTGAAGCTAATCTAGAGAAATCCTTTACAAACCAACGGTAACACTAGGCCAACCCCAAGAAACTACAGATCTCAAAAGCATTCTTAGGTGGTTCCCAATCTTGCACTACCTCTATCTTGGATGAATCTACAATCACCCCTTCCGTAGATACCACATGGCCTAAGAACTTAACCTCTCTCAACTAGAATTCACATTTCCCAAACTTAGCATACAGTTTGTGAGCTCTAAGCAACTCAAGCACTATTCGCAAGTGTTCTTTATGCTCCTCCTTAGAGAGTGAGTAAATCAAAATGTTGTCCACCAAGACGACCACAAAACGGTCTAGGAACTCACAGAAGATCCAATTCATCAAATCCATAAAAATAGCTGGTGGATTGGTTAACCCAAAAGGCATCACTAGGAACTCATAATGGTCATACCGCGCACAGAATGATGTCTTCTAGATATCCTCCTCCCTTACTCTCAACTGGTGATAACCCGATCTTAGATCTATCTTAGAAAAGCAACAACACTCCTTCAATTGATCAAACAAATGATCTATATGAGGCATTGGGAACTTATTCTTAACAATCGTCCTGTTCAACTTCCGGTAATCTATACAAAGTTGCAACTCACCATTTTCATTTTGAAAAAAAGAGTCGGTGCTCCCCAAGGCGAAGTACTAGGGTGGATAAAACCCTTATCTAACAATTCTTAGAGTTAAATCTTCAACTCACTCAACTCGACAAGTGCAAAACTATACGATGTCATAGAAATCAGTGCCATGCTAGGCACTAACTCAATCGAGAACTTAATCTCACGATGAGGTGGTAAACTAGTAAGATCCTGTAGAAAAACATCTGGATATTCGCAAACTACCCTTGGCAACTTGACTCGAACTTCATCATACTCAGTATTCAAGAAGTTGGCAAGAAGGAAACTAAGTTCACTCCGCCCACACAGATCATACACCGGTAATAAGACTCTATCAACCCGGTCCCCTGGGAAATAAAAGCAGTCACTTCTCAAGGTATATACAGTAACCCTCTAATGGTAGCAATCTATAACAGCCTAATATGATGACAACTAGTCTATACCCAAAATAACATCAAAACTAGACATGTCCAACAACACAAATGAAAAAGGAAATCGGCGACCAACAACCTCTATGTCACAACCCCGATACCCCAGCATCAAAACAATCTCAACACTAATGGGTGATTCTACACAGGTAGGGGATGCTAACCGAGGCAATTCTAATCCAAAATTGATGAAAATGCAGACGAAATAAATGAATGGGATGCACTCAAATCAATCAACACATTAGTAACTGAATTGCAAAACAAGAAGGTACCTCTCATTACCGAAGGCGCTAGTACTAGATCTAGCGCGGTAACAGCATACACATGCCCTGTGGGTCTCTGCTCAACCTGCTCACCCCTTGGAGCATAAGTCTGATGCACTGACTAAGCCAAAAAGGCTCCCTAATTGGCCCACAAGGCCAATGCCGACTGTGCCAGTTGGTAGCTCTGTGTTTGCCTCGAACCAAGCGCACCAGGTGTGCTATCTAACTGTGGGCAAAACCTCTTCATGTGCCCTCCCTATCTACATTGATAACAAGTGAGCAGTTGGCCTCTCCCTTGACTCTGGCTCTTGGAACGAGCTAAAGACGATGCAGACCATTGCCCTCCTCCTCTCTATAGGGAAGCTGGAGACTTGTGGTCCAACTGGCCACACTTATAACAAGTGAAATCTCCCTGACCACCTCTCCTAGAACTTAAACTCAACATTGGAAAAGTGGATCTCGACTAAGGTTCCTAGGACTGTTGTGGGGTACGACCCCTCTGCTTTTTATTGTCCTCCTGAATATCTTGACTCCTCCTAGAGCCCTGCATCCTCTCCTTCTTCATCTGCATTATGATCTCCATATGAGCTGCCGCCTCTACAAGGCGTCCATAGTCTCTAATCATTAACCCAGCCACTTTGAACATTAGTTCGGTCCTGAACCTCTTCTCGAACTCTAAACAATGGCACTCCTCAGTCACCATGAGTTCGAGTGCAAACCTCGATAAGCTGGTAAATGTGACCTTAAACTCGACCACTGAAGTGTTCAACTATACAAGCTTGGAGAACTGATCTCTCAACTTCTCCCTAACAGTGAGAGACAAAAACTTATCCTGGAAGGCGTGGACAAAAGCCTCCCCAGTCACCCCAATGCACCCAAGCGCATATGTAGCTTGCTTTTCGTGCTCCTTTCGGATACGATTAGCCCTACAGTTCGGACTCCTGTGATACTGAATCTGGTTTTGCATGTGTAATGTGAAATAGATAAACAAAAATGAGTCCAAATCTTGCAAATCTTTTAGAAAATTGATTTTGAATAAAAAATGCCAAAAATAGACTACTTTGCCTAATTTCAGAGTCGCCACATAAACATTTTTAGGAAATTTAAGAAACCCGTGACTCATGCCAAAGGCCACTAGTCTGTCATCACCAAAGTGTCTAGGCTCGGAAACTTAGGTATGAGAGGAAAAGGTCATGAATTGAGCACCCCACTCACCCAATCAGAGATCGGCTTCTACTAATCATGATGTGATTTTTATTGACATTATATGCTCTTGTTCCAGTTACTAGGTTAATTTTACTAGGTGATGCACACAAGTATAGACTAATTCAAAAAATTTGGAACGCTTCGATTTCATTTTTGTTTTGAAAAATGCTTGAATATGTACCACCTTAAAAAGTGATCTCATACGTACATTTATCAAGTTATCCCAACTTAAGGAAAAAAGCCTCCATCCACAGGCATTCAAAACAAGTATAGCAACTAAGCACTTAACCTCATGGTAAACATGTTTGATATGGTAACGCTAACATACGTGCAATATGCTAAAACAAGAAATGCTCACCTAGTACTCCAATGCAAGCCAAAGAAAACTAAAATAATTAGAAAAAATGCATGATCCTAAATAATGCAAGATGACTAATTCAATGCGTACAACATGCAATTAATAGGTTCAGTTACTAGAATGGCATGTAAGTCAAATCAAGGCAAGCGACAAAGCATGTATTCGATTAAGGAAGTTGAAATTGACGTTTGTTAGTATGATGAGCCAAACCCTTATGCGTGCAAGATGAATGGATGCACGTCATGGAAAATGCTTAAGTAAATATAATGCTACCATTATAAGCGGGTAAATAAAAGGGAGAAAGAAATGGGGTTTGGAAGACATACATAATTATTACATATTTTGCCCTCGTGCAAAAGGGTCTGAATGTCCGGGTGTCCGAATTTAAACTAATTATCACAAACCCAAATCAATACTAAATGGATTAGCTAAACTAACTACTTTATTACAAATTCGGATGAATACTAAATAAATAGCTAGCTATCTAATTTATTACAACAAGGATAGCATAACAATAAGAATTACAACACTAATAATTACAATAATAATAACGATAATAATTATAACAATAATTATAACAATAATATGAACGGTTCTACTATAACATTAATCTGAACAACATTAACATGAACGACATTAATGATGCACAAGGATCGGATGCGCGTCCATGTAGACAGTATTCAGAAGCTACTTTGTCTGGCCCCCTAGGAATCAGCTTTGTTTCACCCTCAGTCACTGCCTCCTATTTCTGCCAAAATGCTCTATTTACCAAACATTGGAGTCGGCCGGCCCCTAATGAGGCTCGGCTGAGCCCAAGAAGATCCAGCCGTGCCCTATTTTCTTATAGAAAGCTGTTTTTATGCTCTGTGGTGAAAACAGTGCAGACAGGGCATCTTTAAACCATGTTTGTCCCTTCTTCTCTTCTTTGTCATGAAACTTAAAAGAAGAGTGAAACTGGTTCCAAAACCACCAATAGGCGCAAGTTGATTACTTGATGGTTTTGAACACGATCAGACAAAAAATCAATGAATGCAATGAGACACACCACCCCTGCCTTTTATCATGAGGTTAGTTCAAGGAGGGAAGTAGACACACCTCAAGAATCGTCAAACATCATGGCTTAATATGTGATGACTTTTGACGCGATGAACTTGGCATAACGTCCGACCAAATCCAACCAATTTTGTTAATCTTCTTTATGTCAGTTGAATTGATTTTAAGTCAATTTTATTAGCCTTTTTGAACTTACCTTTCCGTTAATCGGTTAGTGCAAAAGTGAGATTTAAGTCCACTAAAAGGAGGGAAGCGTCAAACGAGAAGTTGTTTTGGGCATGAGAGAGATGTAATGCCTTGGTAATAAACCTCAGAAGAGACTAAACATTAAGTATGAAAGGGTCTCTTTCTCAAGATTAAACAACACTCGCTTGAAACGACTCTCAAACAAAGAAAACCAAGAAAGGAGGGAGGGTGCAGAGATGATTCTGCGAAATTGATTATTACAAACAATAAGACTCTTTACCTGAAAGGAAGGTAAATAAGGCTATCAACTTGAATGACTCGGTGTCTAAGGCCTAAATAACCGAAGCCATTAGGACTAACAACACAACAAGCAAAGTTTTCAAAGCATAAACTAATTAAATGAATTAAAACAGCCCCAAAACAGCCCCTAACATGCAAAAAAAGTAGCTAAAAGTATGTTTAAAGAGCACAAAAAGATAGCCAAAAACAAAGAGTTGCAAAACTAGTAAGCAAGACCAAGGAGAGGTGGCTAATGCCTCCACTTTTGGGACTTCTAAACCATGTTTTCAGCCCTTTTAAACTCTAAAAATCAGCATGTAAATCAAAGAAAAGAGTTGAGAAACAAAGGGTATGAGTTATGGGATAAGGTGCAAGAAAGGGTGTTAAGCCTCTCTACCTTTGGTAACTTTTTAACTCCAAGTTCCAAAATGGATCCAAAACAGTGTATAAAAACAAGAAAAAGATAGAAAAATATGGAAATGAAAGCAAGGAAAAAGGTGGCAAGCTTATATCTCGTGAAGAGAGCAAGCATTGGTTATAAATCGAACTTGATCCAAGAGCACTCTCAAGGTTGAATTATGGTTCTTAAGGCTCAACCAAGACTCCAAGGTTTAACCCAGAGGATGTATATGATGTATAGGTATAGCTCAAAGATGATACAATAGCACAAAGTTAGCTTGCAAAGGAATGAGGAGCTTTCAAAGATCTTTTACATTTGGAAATTTTTCTAACCACCAAAATAGAGATATCAACTCGTATTTATAGAATTTGAGCCAAATAGGTCACAAATATCTTCAAAAATAGACAGCTGGCGGATTCCCGCCCAGAATAGTTGTCATGACCTAAAACCGCCCCTATGGATTAGAGTCATAACCGGCCAGTAATCACGAGATTACCTGCGGCCTCAGTCAGAAACCGAGTCATATTTAATAATAGGGGGCCAAACTGCGAAAGCAAAATTGGTAAAGATTGTCCAATGAGTTGTGCATATATGGCTTAACCAAACATTCTTATATTCATATAATAACTCACACCATACGAACATTCATATTATGTGTGTAATACATACATTCAGGTTCATTCAACAGTCAGCATTAACAAAACTAAGGTTGTACAGAATTGGTCATACATGACCTCAAAAGATCAAAGGACAAGTAAAACAAAGATAAGGCCTCTTGCGTGAGGCGACCTTGGTTGACCTCTCAAAACTTGGTTTCTCATTGCTCATAGGGGTTGAGGTTGGGCATCCCGTTGCTCACCTACATACATATAAATAAGGGGTGAGCAAATGCCTAGTGAATAATACCCAAGCAAAGGAGTTCATGAACAAAATTCTTATAATCATAATTCACTTTTGAAAATCAATAATAAAGCAAAACGACCTCAGGTCCTTTCTATCATTTCTCAAACACAAAACGACTTCGGGTCCATGTAGCAAACAAAACGACCTTAGGTTCATCAAGTCAAACCGACCTTGGGTCCAACTTACACACAGAATGACCTTGGATCCATTACACACAGAACAACCTTAGGTCCAATACTCACAGAACGACCTTAGATCCAATACTTATAGAACGACCTTAGGTCCAATACTTACAGAACAACATTAGGTACTATACTTACAGAACGACCTTAGGTCCAATTCATATACACATTTATTGTGTGCACACATTTGAATGTATGATCATATCCATTCTTGTATCTAGAACGACCTTAGGTCGATGTCTTTTCCTTTTCCTGAACGGCCTTCGGCCCATTTAATAATCATACATAACGGCCTTAGACCCAATCCACATCCCTATTGAATATACTGAACGGTCTGAGGCCCATTTCATGCTCATACATTGATCGCTTCATATATTTCATTCTAAATTAAGTGATTAGAATGCTCGTTCATAATATCACTTCAAAGGTTTAGAACCTTACCACATAGGCATCGTTTAGAAAATAATGCGTATACCAAAAATATCTTTGTGAAGATATTACTCACCGTGTTTTGGTGCTTGATTCGTCTTTGCACTTCACCCTACATAATTCATAACACATTGGGTCATAGTACCATGCATGCATGTTAATTATTGACTCTAATCCTACTCTGAATGGCACAAATGATGCTCAAAATCATGAAGCTCATTAAAATTTTGCGTGCATGTGAATTTTGATACTCAATTCTTCATGATTGTGCACATTCATGTTAATTCTTTACAAGCATAGAGATATTAACTTTAATTTCATCAAACACTACTCAAATTTTGTTCTTGATCACCAACTCTCTTGGAATTCACAAAATTACAAGTTTAAACCCATGAATTAAGGGTTGGATACTTACCTAAAGGCTCTAATTCTTCCAAATATAGTCAAGCCTTGAGTTAATTCTACTCAATTCTCTAAGCTTGAGCTAAATCCTTCAAATTGTGTTGTCTCTCTCTATAATCAGCTCACTCTCTCTCTCTCTCTCTAGAGTGTAATCTCGGCCAAGTTGGAAGAAAATGAGCTCAAAAGAATAAACTTAAGTGTATATAGGCCTATATATAGGCTTGTCTAATCAAATTGATTAGGGCTAACTAATTGTGCTTTAATTCAATCATATTGAATCTAATTATTTTGATCCAAATTAATTTTTAATTAAATCTCACTGTAGGCTCTAAAAATCATGCTAATCGTAAAAATAAAGTCAATTTCAGTTTATATCGCCTCTATAGCCTTCAATTGAATTTTATAGTAGAAAATCAAATAGATCTTTCTACGGTGAACATATACAAATTGAGAAACACATATAATCATATCATTAGCATTCAAAATCATATCAAGCTCATAATTATAAGCATAATTAAGATCAATTAACATAACATAGAGCAGGGTTATCACAATCTTCCCCCCTTTAGGAAGTTTGGTCCTCCAAACTTATTTTACCTCCATCCGGAAACAAATATGGATAGCGCAATCACATCTCATCCTCATTTTCCCATGTAGTGTTCTTCCCATAATGTTCTTTCTATTCTACCTTCACGATTGAGATAGACTTATTTCTCAACTGTTTCACTTGCTGGTCAATGATTCGTTCTAGTCATTCTGCGTATTCCATATTTTCATCAAGAGCTACTCAGTAGTAGTCAATCACATGAAACGGATCTCGAAGATAACCCCTCAGCATTGATACGTGGAACACATTGTACATTTGTTCGAATCCTGGTGGCAAAGCAACCCTATAAGCAACTGGACCATGTCTTTCCATAATTTGAAACGGTCCAATGTAATGAGATGACAATTTACCCTTCTTACCAAATCTCATGTGGCCCTTCATCGGAATCACACGAACAAATACATGGTCGCCAACCTCATACTCAAGAGGTCTTTTTTGAACATCCGCATAATTCTTTTGCCGACTCTGTGTTGTCATGAACCTTTGTTGGATGATTTTAATTTTCTCAAAAGTGTCTTCCACAATTTCGGGCCTAAGTAGAGCCCTATCCCTGACTTCTGTCCAACAAATTGGCGATATACACTTTCTGCCATACAAGGCTTTGTATGGTGCCATACCGATACTGGAATGGAAACTGTTATTATATGCAAATTCAACTAGTGGTAGATAACCTTTTTGCTCCCCTGAAAATGTAAAGCACACATTCTGAGCATTTCTTCCAAGGTCTGTATGGTCCATTCTGATTGCCTGTTTGTTTGAGGATGGAATACGGTACTGAATCTCAGTTCTGTTCCCATTGCTCTTTGCAAGCTTTTCCACAATCTAGATACAAATTTCGGATCCCTATCCGATATAATAGATATCGAAACTTCGTGCAAATGAACAATCTCATCAACATATATAGTGGCTAATCGATAAGCATCAAATGTAGTTCTAACAGGCAGAAAATGCGTAGATTTAGTAAATCTATCAACTACAACCCAAATAGAATCCACACCTCTAAGGGTTCAAGATAGACCAATAACAAAGTCCATGGTCACATGCTCTTACTTCCATTCCGGAATAGGGAGAGGTTGATGTAGACCGCCTGATTTCTAATGTTCAACTTTTACTTGCTGACATTGAAGGCATTTGGACACATACTCTGTGATTTCCTTCTTCATTTTAGGCCACCAATAGTTTTGCTTCAAGTCCCGATACATTTTGTTGTTACCCAGATGCATAGCAAACATCGACTTGTGAGCTTCATCTAGGATTCTCTTCTTTAGTTTAGGAATGTTCAGGACACACATTTGGTTTTGAAATCTCAACACTTCACCATTAATGCTGAATTTTGATTTTGATTTTTCTTCAAACTCATCAATTGTTGTCTTGAGGACCTTATCTTCTCGTTACCTTTGCTTAACTTCAGTAACTATTGCTGGCTCAGCTGAAATGGCAGGTATCAATCCAGCTTGTTCATGTAACACCACTTCAATCTCGGTTCTCTCAAAATCTTGCAAGATTTCTTTTTATTCAGTAAGTAAGCAAGCTAAACTCCCCGTTGATTTTCTACTTAGGGCATCAACAACTGTATTTGGCTTTTCTGGGGTGATACTGAATCTGAAGATCATAATATTTTATTAGTTCAAGCCATTTTCTCTTCTGCATATTCAATTCTTTCTAAGTAAATAAGTACTTCAAACTTTTATGATCTGTGTAGACTTCGCATTTTGCCCCATATAGGTAATGCCTCCAAGTTTTCAAAGCAAATACAACTGCGGCCAATTCTAAGTCATGTGTTAGGTAGTTCTTCTCATGTGGTCTCAATTGTTGGGAGGCATAAGCAATTACCCATCCGTCCTACATTAATACACAACCCAGACCTTTATAAGATGCATCACTATAAATCACAAAGTTCTCCGTACCTGTGGGCGATATTAACACTAGTGCAATAGTCAATCTGTTTTTAGTTCTTGGAAGGCAGATTCTCTTTCATCGTTTCATTCAAATGGTTTCCCTTTGCGTGTCAGTTGGGTAAGAGGCACAGTTATTTTAAAAATTCTTGACAAACCTTCTGTAGTACCCAGATAAGCCCATGAAACAACGAACCTCTGTTACTTTTGTTGGTGTAGGATAGTTTACAATTGCCTCTATCTTCTGTGGGTCTACTGAAATTCCATATCTGTTGATGACATGCCCTAAGAAAACAACCTCATCCAACCAAAATTCATATTTCGTAAGTTTAGCAAATAATTTCTTTTCTTTAAGTGTTTGCAAGACAGTTCTCAGATGTTGTTTGTGTTCAAATCTATTCTTTGAATATATCAGAATATCATCGATAAAAACCACAACAAATTCATCAAGACAAGTCTTGAAAATTCGGTTCATAAGGTCCATAAATGCTGCAGGTGCGTTAGTCACTCCAAACGGCATAACAAGAAACTCGTAGTGGCCATACCTTATTCTGAATGTAGTTTTCTCAACATCTTCTGCCTTCACCTTCAGCTGATGGCAGCCAAATTTCAAATTGATTTTTGAAAAGACTTGTGAACTCTGTAACTGATCAAATAAATTGTCAATTTGGGGTAATGGATATTTATTTTTGACCGTTACCTTGTTTAGTTCCCGATAGTCAATGCACAAACATAAGGTTTCGTCTTTCTTCTTTACAAACAACACGAGAGCGCCCCATGGCGAAGTGCTTGGTCATATAAATCCTTTGTCTAGTAAGTCTTGCAACTGTTCCTTTAGTTCTTTCATTTTAGCAGTGGACATTCTATATGGAGTCTTTGAGATAAGCTGGGTGCCCAGGACAACATCAATGGTAAATTCTATCTCTCTGTCCACCAATCCCCTTGGCAATTTGTCAGGAAATACATCTGGAAATTCTTGGACCACAAAAATATTATTCAATTCAATATTCGCAGATTGTTCAGATAATACACTACACAAGTAACCCTGGCACCCTTTCCTAATCAATTTACATGCTTTCATTGTAGATATCAAATACAGTGGAGGCACTACCCTATTACCCACAAACACAATTTCTTCCTGTCCTGGTGGTCTAAATATAACTTTTTTTGTTACACAATCGATGGTGGCACAGTATTTAGATAACCAGTCCACACCCAGGATTACATCAAAATGTCTAAAGTCCAAGGGTAACAAATCTACGTACAATGTAGCATTCCCAATATGCATATTATAAAATCGACATACCACAACACAGATTCCCCGAATGGAGCAGATACACACAACAAATATGGCAATGATTCCAGAGGTCTACTCAATCTAGATGCAAATGCATAAGTTACAAAGGAGTGTGTTGATCTCAAGTCAATTAACACAAAAGCATCCTGATTACATATAGAGATAGTACCTGAAACGACGACTTCAGTATTCCGTGTGTCAACTGGGACAAGTGCAAAGACTCTCCCTTGTCTCATTGTGTCCCTGGTAGTAGCAGGCCCCATAGTATTACCTGATTTTGGAATGGATCCGGTTGAACTAACAGCTGGTTTCCCACCTTTTTGCTATTCAATTTGGGTGCAATCCCTTGCCATATGCCCCATTTCACCACATCTGTAGCATGCCCCGGAAATACGTTAACAAACCCCGCAATGCTTCTTACCACATTGAGTACGTGTTGGTGCGATATTTCTGGTGAAGCTCGAAGTGCTTGAAGACCCCGTGTTTTGTTTCTTTGATGATTTCTTTCTTAATAAAAGCCTTGCCTCTTAGCCTTCCAGTCTGTTGGTGGTTTACCTCGATTAGCCATGTTAGCTTCTGACATCAAAGCTTGGTCTAATACATTAACATAAGTGGGCAATTTTAGCACATTCACCCTTTCCAGTATGTCATTACGAAGACCACTTTCAAACTTTCTCGCATTTTTACAGTCGGTGTCAACCATATGTGGGGCAAATTTTTCCAATTCAGTGAACTTAGCTCACCTTTCTATCACGGACACACTGTGGAAAGTATTTCTCATAAAAGAGTGCAAGAAACTGTACCCAATTAATGCCCTTGTTATCATCACAGATTAGCATTCACCACCTTCTTGCTTTATCCTCCAACGTAAAAGTGGCCAATTGTACTTTTCAATACAACGGACCCAAGCTTCCGCCTTCAATGGGTCCACACCCCCGTGGAATAGTGGTGGCTTTATTTTCTTGAATTCTTTAGTCGAGGATATTGTTCGATCGTCATTTTGCATATCCGATATAAGTTGTACCGGAGATGGGGGTTGCGGATGTTGCCACTGCTGTTGTTGCCTTAGTGTTTCTGACATGTCTTGCATCATTCTCTCCATTCGGTCTAGCTGAGTAGTGGAGGATTCTTCTGGCTCATCGGCTCTTGTTTCCATCATTATCTAATAAGACTTGCATCATAATTCATACAAAAGATATACACAATATTCATGTACAAAACAATACATTCATACGGCTAGGCAACAATAATATATATCATATAGTTGCATACTTCAATTCATTTAGTAAGTTCTCAATGCAATCTACACATGTACTTACCTTATGAATGCAACTTAGGTCTTTTCAAGACACTCTATCGCTCATTTGGACAAGTGTGTAAGTTATTACTCGTGCTCTGATACCACTCTGTCATGACCCGAACCCGCCCCTATGGATTAAAGTCATAACTGGCTGGTAATCATGAGATTACCTGCGGCCTCAGTTAGAAACTGAGTCATATTTAATAATAGGGGGCCAAACTGCGGAAGCAAAATTTGCAAAGATTGTCCAATGAGCTGTGCATACATGGCTTAACCAAACATTCTTATATTAATATAATAACTCACACCATATGAACATTCATACTATGTATGTAATACATACATTCAGGTTCATTCGATAGTTAGCATTAACAAAACCAAGGTTGTATAGAATTAGTCACACGTGACCTCAAAAGATCAAAGGATAAGTAAAACAAAGATAAGGCCTCTTGCATGAGGCGACCTTGGTTAACCTCTTAAAACTTGGTTTCTCATTGCTCGCTGGGGTTGAGGTTGGGCATCCCGTTGCTCACCTACATACATATAAATAAGGGGTGAGCTAACGCCTAGTGATAATACCAAAGCAAAGGAGTTTGTGAACAAAATTTTTATAATCATAATTCACGATTACGTTTGAAAATCAATAATAAAGCAAAACAACCTCAAATCCTTTCTATCATTTCTCAAACACAAAACGACTTCGGGTCCATGTAACAAACAAAACGACCTTAGGTCCATCAAGGGCAAAATGACCTTAGGTCCAACTTCCACATAGAATGACCTTGGATACATTACACATGGAACGACCTTAGGTCCAATACTCATAGAACGACCTTAAGTCCAATACTTACAGTGCGACCTTAGATACAATACTTATAGAACGACCTTAGGTCCAATTCATATACACATTTATTGTGTGCACACATTTGAATCTATGATTATATCCATTCTTGTATCCAGAACGACCTTAGGTCCATGTTTTTTCCTTATCTTAAACGGCCTTCGGCCCATTTAATAATCATACAGAATGGCCTTAGGCCCAATCCACATCCTTATTGAATATACTGAATGGCCTTAGGCCCATTTCATACTCATACATTGATTGCTTTGTATATTTCATTCTGAATTGAGTGATTAGAATGCTCGTTCATAATATCACTTCAAAGGTTTAGAACTTACTACATAGGCATCGTTTAGAAAATAATGCATATACCAAAAATATCTTTGCTAAGATATTACTCACCGTGTTCCGGTGCTTAATTCGTCCTTGTACTTGACCGTACATAATTCATAACCCATTGGGTCATGATACCATTCAATCCATTATTTAGTTTTCTTAACACTCTTAGGTTTCTTTCGTGATCTTTAATTCATTTACAATGTTCAATGCATGTCTAAGAGTGCTTAGAAATGAAAGAGATCAGAAAACGAATTATAAAATAACTTTTCAAAATTTCAGAAATAGGGTTCTCCACTCGAGTGTAGCTTTTCTCGCTCGAGCAGACCCCTTTGGCCTGCAAAAGTATTGGTTGCCTCATTTTTGTACTTAAGCGTGACTTTGGTTACTCGAGCCAAGAGTCAAAACATGTGAGTGGGCGCTCGAGCACAATTATTCTTGCTCGAGTGGACACCAACATCTGCAAAACTTTTGAGAGCTTGATTTTTACGCTCAAGCAGCACTTTTCCCACTCGAGCGGACATAACAAATTCTGGAATTTCCAGAACTGTGTTTGAAGTTCAAAACTCGATTCCAAAGGCTTAGAAATCGTATTTTTGGTACAAAAACATGAAAAGGCATTCCATGACATGGGAACATAGGTAATTTGAGACCAATTGTCCAAAATCATGATTTAATTCTCAAATCATTTCACATTCTTCTTGGTATGGTCAAAGTTTATACATTCAAACTTCATAAAAATTTCATATCTTCATGAACCATGCATGTATGTTAATTATTGACTCCAATCCTACTTCGAATGGCACAAATGATGCTCAAAATCACGAAGCTCATTAAAATTATGCATGCATGTGAATTTTGATACTCAATTCTTTTTGAGTGTGCATATTCATGGTAATTCTTTACATGTAATGGAGATATTAACTTCAATTTCATCAAACACTACTCAAATTTTGTTCTTGATCACCAACTCTCTTGGAATTCACATAATTACAAGTTTAAACCCATGAATTAAAGGTTGATTACTCACCCAAAGTCTCCAATTCTTCCAAATATAGTTAAGCCTTGAGTTAATTCTCCTTAATTCTCCAAGCTTGAGCTAAATCCTTCAAATTATGCTGTCTCTCTCTCTACAATCAGCTCACTCTCTCTCTCTCTAGCGTGTAATCTCAACCAAGTTGGAAGAAAATGAGCTCAAAAGAATAAATTTAAGTGTATATAGACCTATATATAGGCTTGCCTAATCAAATTGATTAAGGCTAAGTAATTGTGCTTTAATTCAATCATATTGAATCTAATTATTTTGATCCGAATCAATTTTTAATTAAATCTCACTGTAGGCTCTAAAAATCATGCCAATCGTAAAAATAAAGTCAATTTCAGTTTCTATCACCTCTACAGCCTTCAATTGAATTTTATACCAGAAAATCAAACAGATCTTCCTATGTTAAACAGATACAAATTGAGAAACACATATAATCATATAATTAGCATTCAAAATCATATCAAGCTCATAATTATAAGCATAATTAAGATCAATTAACATAACATAGAGCAGGGTTATCACGACAATATTTCTCGCCCAAAAGGCACCGCGGGCCTCAAACCGCCACGGCCGGCCATAAATGAGGCACGGCCAAGCCCAAATGTAGGTCCCTCTGTTCCTCTATTTCAGGCTTAGTATAAGTTGGCATAGTGCCAAAAAATGGATTTCTGATAGATAGAGGTATAAAAACAGCTTTGGTAGAAAGGTTGGGGTTGTTTAGAGCTAAAAAATAGATTCTTTCATTGAGAACTCAAGACCTTTACCCAATGTAATTTTCATCATCGAGTGCTCAGAATAAAACATCCAAGACTTGCGGGCCGTCAAAAATGGGGTTTCTATAGCATACTTCCACCATTGACCCACATCTCTCTTCAGTAGGAAGGATGCCAAGGTCACTCTCAGCTGGTTGTCCTCGATACCAAGCATCTCAAACGTTTTCACTATTTTCACTAGCCACTCATCTACCTTTAGTGGCTCCTTAGGATCACCCAAAAACTCACCCACTTCAAGAAAGATGGCCCTGCCTCAGTTACTTGGGCCTGGACTTGATCCTCAGCCCTGAGAATGTCCATAGACTCCCGCAATGCTCTGGCCATTTCGCGGGCCAAGGTGCCTATGGCCTGTTGACCAACTGGTTTGGCCACATTGGCCTGACCAACTGTAGACACCCCATTTTTGACGGCCCTTAAGACTTATGCGCCACTGATTGATCACTCGATAATGAAAGTTATGCTGTGCAAATGTTCAATTTCTTCAGCAAGAAGAGCTTACACCCTATTTTGACCAAAACTATTTTAGACCTTAAAACCCTCTTTTTCAAAATATTTTTCAAAATGTTTCTATGATGTTCTGTGGCTCGCATTTTGTTTAAAATATTACACTTTTGGTAAATCGAGTAAGGACAAAGTGGAAATAAATGGAAGGGAGGTGAACTCTTTGAAACATATTTAAAAACATCTTATTTAGAGGTTTGGTGTTGAGAAAAATAAGAGGGAATGGAAGAAAACTAGTTGAGGAGGAAGTTGGGCATCAATCCTTTAGGGCAGAAATGAGCAGCCTTCTCTAAAATAGGCATATCTGTTTGCACACTTTTGGGGCTTCAATTTAGACTCAAGAATGACCAAAAACCAAGTCCGGATAAGGGAGATATGACTGTTTGAAATCAGGTTTGGAAACAAATTTTTGCCTGCTGGCCACTAATGGACTGCCACCCACTAATAGTGGCCGGCAACCCACTTTTAGTGTAATAACCTGACCCTCATACATGTTTTCTGATATATTTTCAGTTCTTGTTTTATGCTTTTAAATGTTTATTGTAAAATTCCAAGAGAAATTAATGGTATGTAAGTGAAATCCATAGTTAAGGATGTCTATCTGTTCTCCAAGAATCGTATCTGTTACACTTAGAGTATTTGAATCAGAAATTGGAAGCCTTAGGGGCTTAATTATCTGAAATTGATTTTATATATGTGATCAGCATAATTTTTATGTAATATTAAGCATGGCCACGAAATTTCAATTTCGGAATGATTAAACGATTGGATTTTGTCTTATATGCCCTTATATATGTTTTCTTTATGTATGACTATATATGTCTCTAAGTGTATTATTGAGTTAAGACTTTAGAACTTCTCCATTCAACATCTCATGGGAGAGAAAATAGAGAGTGTGGAGAAGAAGAATTGGGGGAAACGAAATTCAACAAGAGTGATTGCCAAATTGAGGAAAGTTGTGGGGTTTAAATCAAGGTAAGCTCCATCCAACCCATTTAACCTTCACTTGGACTCAAGGAAGGATGATTTCTTGTTTTGACAACTTAGGGTTTGTATTATGTATGAATTATGGTTGATTAAAGGAGGTTCCTTATCAATTGGTTGTTTTGTCACCTAATTTAGGTGTTATGTGAAAGTTACACTTCAATCTTTAGTTTTATGATAACCCCATGAAGGTATATATATACAAGATGTTGTGTTTTATGAACATAAGGACATTGCAAAAGTGATGAAGCTTCTAACATGTTTACTTTGTGTGGTTTAGATGATAATTCATGTTATAGTAAGGTTAGGTCAATGTATTGCATAAATTCCTCCTTGTTTTGCATGTAAAATGTGTTGGTATTGCTATTTTTTTGGTTAAACTTCGAACTGCCAAAACAGGGGCACAGCCGCTCGAGCGGAGTCACGGTCGCTCGAGTAGAGAAGAAGAAAAATTATTTGTTCTGTTTTGTGTGCTCGACCCTCTACTATATTTAGATTATGTTTTGATGATCTTAAGATAGTTATAAATTCACTGGAAGCGTAACGAATCAGAACCTAATTTACCAAGGAAAAAGAAGAACTAATATGCAAGTTTTGATTGTGTACAGGACACACTCCGGGAGGAAGTAGCACGTCATCTCAACACCACTGTGAGTAGTAGTACCATTATATGTTTCATATGTATAGCTAACGATTGTCATTAGCATCTTGTTCATATACGATATGTAATTGTGTTCATGTTGTGATGTGGGTATATAAAGATATGGGGAAGATAAAGTGATTCCATCCTTTAAAATTATGGGCCTTTGGCCATACGGTATAAGTAACTACGATATGAAACAAAGTACTACACAGGACTAAGTGCTACAATGTGAGTCACTGCTAGAACCTGTGTGAGACACCACTTGAGTTCATACAAGAATGTACAAGAGCTTAATGTCAAATGATTCAAGGGCTCAATGCCAAATTACAAGGGCTTAATGCCAAATGATTCAAGGGCTCCATGCCAATTGATCCAAGGGCCTTGCGCCACTATGTTTACGAGCTTCGTGCCACCATGATTAAGAGTTTGTGCCACACTAGACAAGGGCTTTAAGCCAAAACATTATGTTCAAGCCAAAATGTCCCAAGATAAGTTCTAAGACCATTATGAATAAGCACAGATTCAGACTCGCTATATGAATGTTGCATTAGTATACGAAAGTACATGTTTGAAACTTTGGATATCAGGTTGGAACTTTAATTAGAATTTTAAAATTTCAGAAATTGCACGGTCCACTCGAGCGGGGTAAGTCCCGCTCGAGCGTAAAAATTAACCTCTCAGCAGTTTTCAAACATTTCGCTGTTCGCTCGAGCGCGGGGGGGGGGGGGGGGAATTTCCGTTCGAGCGTAAAAATCGACCTCCCAGCATTTTTGTTAAATCGCACAGTCCGCTCGAGTGGCAAAATGGGCGCTCGAGCGGGGATCCGTTTTCAGAATCATTTGGGAAGTTGCATTTAGTTCATATTTATATCCACATCTCTTTCCAAAGTATTTTAGACATGATTTGTGGATCAATAAGTGTCGACAAGCTACGAATCTATATGTATTCTTTTACTATGATTCAAGTTAGGCATTACTTTAGTTATGTATTACTATTCACTGAGCTTGGCTCACCTTTGATATGTCTGTTTCTGTAGGTAACCAACCAGGAGGTCAGCCCTAACCCAGGACGTCCATTCTTTTTGTCAACCTTTCTGAGTCCGGGCATTAGACGAGATTACTCATTTTTGTGAAGCTTCGCTAAGATGTTAACTTGTATTTTAACTACTCATTAAGGTTGATTGAACATGACTTAAATGTTTTTGTAATTGCCCTTCCTTAGGGTTGGGACTGTATACGTATGTATGTAACTGACGCTTACTGTATAATTTTGGCTTGTAACTGTTTGTTCTAATGTTCTTGATGCATGTGATCCTGGCATATTAGAGGTACTCAATGGAGTTTGGTATATTATTTTAGTTCTAATGCTTCCGTTAAGGCCTCGTGTACTATGTATGCTAGTTTATGTGTCCGTTTCCGTATAGGTCATGCCCAAACTTTTAGGGTCGGGTTGGGGGCTTGACAAGTGGTATCAGAGCACGAGTTGCTATCTCGCACATGGATCCATTGAGCTCTAGGGTGTCTAGAAAAGTTTTAGGCATTTTGCATGACATCCTGCAAGTATATGAAAGATCAATGACAACGTTAAGAGTACTCTAATAAGGCTAACAATTTTGAATATGTTTATTGTATATAAATGCTTGTTGTGTAGGCAATGGTGAGAACAAGGACAGAAGATGTGGAAGATGCTACTACTGCACAGTTGGATAGAATGGAGAGAATGATTATGGAAATGGCGGAGACTTTATGGCAACAATAGCAACAACAACCACAAGAACAACCGCCACCACCACCGGTACCTCCACCGGCAGTACAAGATCTCCATGCTGAAGACTGAACCATTACCCTTATCAAAGAGTTTAAAAAGATGAAACCGCCATCCTTCAAAGGAGGAATAGAACCAATGAAAGCTGAAGCATGGGTGTTGGGAATAGAGAAGTTATTTGAAGTCTTTCCTTGTACTGAAGCTCAGAAGGTGCAATTGGCTGCATTCACTTTCGAGGATGAGGCGCGGAGATGGTGGATGCTTACGAGAACTATACATCAAGGATTGACATGGGACAGGTTCTTGGAGATATTCTATGATAAGTATTTTTCACAAAGTATGGGAGATAAAAAGGTGACTGAATTCTAAACCCTCAGGCAAGGGAACAAGACGGTTCCTGAGTATGAAGCTCAGTTTGCTGAGTTGGCCCGGTTCGCACTTCACATGGTGAACACGGACTATAAGAAGGCACGAAAATTTGAAGGGGGATTATGGGGTGCTATTCTGGACCGAGTTAATATGTTAAAGCTTCCTACCTATGTAGAAGTGTTGGAGAGGGCCATTATAGTAGAAGGGAATATCGCTGCACAAAATCGAATTTCAGAATGGAAGGGGAAAAGGCAAAACAGTCAATGGTCGAAGGGGGCAACTACTCCACCAAATAAGAAACAAAATTCCGGGACTTCAAATGTTTCTACCCCTAATCCAGATTCAATTCCTGTATGTGTGGAGTGTGGAAAGAGGCATCGTGGGATATGTTATCGGAAGTCTAGAGCCTGCTTTCAGTGTGGAAAGACGGGCCATGTGATAAGGGATTGCCCTCAGAGGAAGCAGCAACAAAATAATAACAGGACTGCTACCAGCTTAACGGGGTCTGCACCAACTATCAATACCAAGGCACCGGTCAAAGCTACTAACAACAAGGACACCGCGAGACAAGGTAGGGTGTTTGCATTGGTTCCGGGAGATGTGCAAAAGGCAGCGACAGTGGTGTCATGTACAGTTATGGTTCACGGTCATTCTGCTTGTGTATTGTTTGATTCCGGTTCTACCCATTCTTTTGTGTCAAAGCTATTTACTCCTAATTTAGATACATCTGAGGAAGCATTACCCTATATGCTGTGTGTGTCTTCACCGTTGGCAGATTCTATGATTTGTACTTCTATATATGCTGCTTGTGAACTCCACCTTGGGGATATTCGGGTATACGCTAACTTAATACCTCTCGATATGATGTATTTTGATATTGTACTTGGAATGGACTGGTTGAGTGAACATAATGCAACTATAAACTGTTTGACTAAGCAAGTGAGTTTTCACCCTCCGGGTCAAGCAGAATCTATATTTTAGGGACAAGAGGTGACTTCCCCACTGTATTTGATTTCTGCAGCAAAGGCATGCAGATTAATTCAGAAAGGGTGTCAGGGGTATCTGTGTAGTGTTGTAAAAGAGCAAATGGTGAATGGGGGTTGTAGACACCCCATTTTTGACCATCCTCAAGACTTGGGCATCACCGTTTGGACACTCGGTGATCATCCTTGTTTGTGTTCGTCTTGAGTTCCCGGAGTTCTCGGCTAGGCGCCTTGCCTCAAGATCTCTCGACTCGACTGTTTTGCGTTTGGTTTTGTACCAAACACTTGTGTTTTGCCTTTGAGGGGCAGGGAGTGGCTTGATGGCCATCCCCACACATCACCGGCCGTGGCTTGAGGCCACCGGCCATTGGTTTGTTGCCACCGGCCAAATGTTTGGCCGGCCGGCACTTTTTGTGGCTGGCCGACCATCTATTTTGGTCAAATTGCATTTTTTGCCGGCCGACCACTGTTCATCTGCTTTTGCAGATATTTTTGTGCCAGCTATGATAGCTGACACCCACCTTTGCTTCCCTCCATACACGTGTATGGAGGGATTTCAACCTTGTTAGCTTGCCTTGGAAGCTCTATAAGGTTAAATCTTCTATAAGAGGAAGCCTTTTCTCCCTCTTTGAAAAGGAGAGAAGATTGTTTCCAGAGCTTTGAGTTCTAGGGTTAGGGTTTGCATATCCTCCATCTCTATATCTCTCTCTCTCTCTCTCTTGTGTATTAGTGTGTGTTTTGTCTTACTTTTGCACATAAACACCTAGTCTTACACCTTTTCTTGGTTGCTAAGGGGCCAGAGGTCTGTTCTTGGTGTTCTTGGGTGGTTTTGAGCTCAAAGAAGCAGCTGGTCCACCATTTGTGAAGAGGGTCTTCAAGGGTAACATTCTTGCTTTTTTTACCCCATTTTTGCATAGTTTTTTTGACTACCTTACAACTGTTTTTATACTTGGTGTATAACATATAAAAGTCTTATTTTTGTCTACTCTAAATAGTTGTTTAAGAGTGTTTTGAGCTTTGAGGTTATTTGACCCCTCTTAAGCCTTGTTAGGCTCCATTTTTGTGCATTTTTGGTGAGCTCCAGGACCATTGTGTTTGTGCCTCCTCACCACTGAAATCTTGAGAGATTTCAGTGGTGAGGATGGTGCCTTGAGGTCCTAATAAGGAGAGGGCCACCCCCTCTCCTTGTTGTCCTTCAAAAGGACCATTTTTGCCTCATGTGTAAGCACCTAATTTAGGTTCATGTTGGCCATGTCCTAACTGATTTTTGTGCTTATTATGTCACAATATAGCTCTGTTTTTACTTGGTTTAGACACATCTTGCATGCCTTGCATACATGTCTTGTAATGCCATGTTTAGGCCTTAACATGCTTTAGGTGTTGACCCTTGTTCTAGCATGATTTTGGCCAAGCTTTGTGAAGCTTTTGTGTATGTTTCAGTGTGCTTTAACTCTGTTTTCAGTCGCTTTGGTCATGCTTAACATATTTTGTATAGTTTCTTTGCATTCTAGCTTGTAGGCCTTGAATGTGTGAGTATGTGGCATGCTTTACTTGCCTTGTTCCAGTGGTTTGGCACCACTTCGAGCATCATTTCAGTCCTCTTAGCATGCTTGTATGCTCACATTTGATGCCCCTTTAATGCTTTATAAGGTTGTTGTCTTATGCCCCTTGCTTAGGCCCTTGTGTACACTTGTATGTTTAGGCCACTTAGATGCCATCTAGGTGCACCCTTAGCAGTGTTTAGGTCTGCCTTGGACCTGTTTTAAGCCCTCTTTTCAAATCAAAAATCGAACAAACTTGTTAATCAAACTGTCATGTCGGTCAAAATTGTTTTAGCAGTGAGCCAAAATCAAAAAAATGGTCAAAATGATGAACTAGTGGCACAGTTGAGTTAGGTTTTCTGTCTTTTCCCCGTTGTCAACATACTTGCCAGAAAGGGCACCATACTTGCCGGAAAGGGCACCATACTCACCGGAAAGGGCACTGTACTTTCCAGAAAAGGCACAATTAAAGTTAGCAGCAGGGGGCCAAGCGCTTTCTCATCCTCCAAACAATGAGGTCTCAAGCCAAGTACGAAGCACAAACTAGAATGGAGCAGGATATTCCACTCCCTTATCAGGACAGGTCTGATCGCATCCAAACTGGCCAAGGGCAACATCAACCAAGGTCAGTTGCAGATCTGCTGCACATCTAGTCGCGCCACGGCCCCTCTGCGGGAAAGCTCACTAGTTGTGAGCGAAAGAAGGAGAATCTAGCAGAATACCAGGGACAAGAGCCCACAACTTCCTGCTTGTCCATCATCCGCTCAGGGGAGAGATAAAAATAAGAGAGATTATAGAATAGAGAGATGTGCGCTGAGAGAAAAAGTGAGGAAAGGGCTTGTCAGAGAAATAGAGATTGAGTGCCAGAGTGATGTGAGAATCACAAATAAGAAAGGGTGGGAAACGATACCTGAAAAAATAGGCTCCTCGTGAACTGAGAGGTCTCTCACCATTAGAACACATTCGAGTGATGTGTTTGTTGTTTTTTGTTTGTCTCGATTCTTGTTTTGAGTCGTTTCGAGTGTCAATATTTGTGTTGAGGTTATTTTACTTTGTTTTCCTTTGTTGAGTCATTTAGACTGTAGTCAATCTAGGCTCAATACCCAATTAAGAACTCATTTCTTAATTTCAATTTCAAAAATAAATCATTTTGTGCTCAGAGTGCTATGACATTCTCCACATTTGTACAAAACAAGATTTTTTCTTTCATAAACTACAGGGTTCAACCCAAGTCATGTGAGAATAATAGAACACGGACCCATCTAAAGCAGCTTAGGTTCCGGACTGCAAAACGAAAGAAAAGAGGAAAAATCGAAGCATCTGAGTTTTTTTCAACTTTAGAAAATTCTGAGATTGCATTTTGGATGTACCTCCTCAGGCCTTGTCAATGCTCTGAAGTATGAGTGTACCTCTACTTCAAGCTCAAGCTGAAGCCTACTTTAAGCCAGAATGGCAATCAGAAGTGCTATCCCCGAACACCATTCCCTGCCAGAGGCATCTTGGCTGTGTTTGCAATGAGTTCCTAGGGGGACCAACTGTGACGGTGGAAACTAGAGTTCGAATGGTGATGCCTAGAACACAAAGGTTTAGAATTTCCGAGACTAAAGTCTAGTTTAAATACTCAGAGGTGTATCCTTGGCCTGAAAGCTGTACGGCAGCCCCATACATTGAGATAGCATGTGTGCCCCTCAATCTTAGATACTGAACCAACCTAGCCTGTCATCCCGTTGGAGAATAGGGAAAGTTGTGAACATGATCAGGAAGAAAAGCGGCATCCATGGCTTCTACATAAAGAACCCTTGTCAGCATTTGAGGGCCTTTGAACTATGAGTTAAAGGTAAGATTTCGAAGAACACAAGGGGAAGATCCTTGTTAGAATAGAGCAGTTCATCGCCACTCATCCCACGAGGTGCTTTCTAAAGCGCCGCTTTGTTTGTTTATTACATTCCCTAAACATCATGCACTACATTGCTTGTAAAATGTATCATATCATCGCACTTATTGCATTTCTTTGTATCTTATCTTATCTTGTATCTTTTATCCTTTTACGCTGAGTAGCGTTTAGGATCGTTGTCCTCTGGGGCTTTCTCGGGATGCATGAAACGCGTCCCTGAATGCTTTTATTTGGACCTCTTCTCACGATTTTTAGTGTGGTTTGAGTGTCCCTTTCCGCACACGATTTCAGCGTGTTTGGAATTTATCTTAGGACACCTAGAACGCGTCCCTGAGTGCTTTTCTTCGGACTTCTTCTCACGATTTCAGCATGGTTTGAGTGTCCCTTTCCTCACACGATTTCAACGTGTTTGAAATTTATCTCAGGACGTGTGGAACGCACCCCTGAGTGCATTTCTTAGGACCTCTTCTCGCAATTTCAGCGTTGTTTTAGTGTCCCTTTCCTCATACGATTTCAGCATGTTTGGAATTTATCTCAGGACGCATGGAATGCGCCCCTAAGTGCTTTTCTTAGGACCTCTTCTCACGATTTTAGTGTGGTTTGAGTGTCCCTTTTCTCACACGATTTCAGCATGCTAGGAATTTATCTCAGGACGCGTGGAACGCGCCCCTGAGTGCTTTTCTTAGGACCTCCTCTCATGATTTCAGCATGGTCAAAGTGTCCCTTTCCTCACACGATTTTAGCGTGTTTGGAATTTATCTCAGGACACATGGAATGTGCCCTTGAGTGCTTTTCTTAGGACATTTTCTCATGATTTCAACGTGGTTAGAGTGTCTCTTTTCTCACATGATTTCAGCATGTATGGAATTTATCTTAGGACGCATGGAAAGTGCCCTTAAGTGCTTTTCTTAGGACATCTTCTCACGATTTCAGCGTGGTTAGAGTGTTTCTTTTCTCACATGATTTTAGCGTGTTTGGAATTTATCTCAGGACTGTGAAACACGCCCCTGAGGACTTTTCTTAGGACCTCTTCTCACGATTTCAGCATGGTTAGAGTGTCCTTTTCCTTACACGATTTCAGTGTGCTTGGAATTTGTCTCAGGATTCGTAGAATGCATCCCTGAGGACTTTTCTTAGGACCTCTTCTCAAGATTTCAGCGTGGTTAGAGTGTTCTTTTCCTCACACGATTTCAGCATGTTTGAAATTTATCTCAAGACACATGAAACGCACCACTGAGTGCTTTTCTTAGGACCACTTTTCACGATTTCAGCGTGGTTAGAGTGTTCCTTTCCTCACACGATTTCAGCGTGTTTGGAATTTATCTCAGGATGCGTGGAACGCGCCCCTGAGGACTTTTCTTAGGACCTTTTCTCACGATTTCATTGTGTTTGGAATTTATCTTAGGAAGCGTGGAACACACCCCTGATAAATTTTCCCTAGAGCGTGATTAAAGTATCTCAGGACACATGATGCATGAGCCTAGGCATGATTTATCTCAGGACGCGTGAAACGCAGCCCCGAGCGATTTTGATTCTCAATTTACCCTAAGCGGTGTTTTCTTTCCTCGTCTTGTGTTTTGGCATGGTTGGAGTTTATTTTACAGCTTTTTGCATGAAAGCTTGAAACTACTCATTCATATGTTGTTATCTTGCTTATTGCATCTGTTGTTGTTTATTACATCATCTGACATGATCATAAGGTTTTTCAAAATAGCCAACTTCGCGTAGCATGTGAGTCCAATTTTCAAACTGTTTTGTATCGTGTAGATCGTTTGTATCCTGCCCCTGACCTATATTGGTTTGATTCCTTGCAAAGGGATACATAGGTAACCCTCGGGTTCAACCAACTACATCTGTATTTTGTTTGATTGCCCAAGTGTTACGACCTTATCAAAATGGGTCCTCTTCGGACTTTGACATTCACTCACGTCATTTCATGACTTTGAGCTCTATCAAAGGGGGGCAACTGTAGACACCCCATTTTTGACCGCCCTTAAGACTTGGGCTGTAACAACCCCAAAATCTGTATTAAAGATTACCTTTACGGCCTTATGGGTTAATGCATTTTAATTTAATGATATGTGTTCAAATTGAGGAATTATCTGTTGAGCCACGGCTTTAAAATTGAAATTACCAACCTTTACGGGTTCAGAAATCACAATTGAGGACTTGAATATATTAATGGGAATTTTTAAAGCTATTTGGGAAAAGTAATTAGAAATTTAATTTGTCTGATTCGTTAATGCATATTTGGGTGGTTAACTTTGTACTGAAAATTGAAGACCTTAGAGACTTCAGAAACCAGAACAGGGGACATATTTATGATCAGCACAATTTTTAGAGTCACCGGGGAACTTTAATTGAAATTTGATTTTGCGCAATTCGTAAGGCCACGTTTGGCTCTCCCAATTGTGTTAAGCCATGTGTGTGTGTTTATGTAGATATATAGATATGTTTGTGAGTGATTGGTCTCATCTTTTGGGAGCCAAAATATCTAAAAGAGAGAGAAGAGAACCGTGGGGAGAAAAGAGAGGAGAGACCAAGAAAAGCTTAACAATCATGGGGGTTTGAAGGGAATTGAAGAAAGAGAAGGGAGAACAACCACGGAGGCTTGAGAAAATGAAGGAGAATTAAAAGGAAGACAAAGATTGAACTAAGGTATGATCACCTATCTTGAATCCTTATGTTTAAAGCATCAAATACATGAAATGAAGGATTGATATAGAAGATGTGAGCTTTGAACCCCAACTATGGCTATATTATATTCTTGTGTCCTTGAGCTTGGAAATTGAGTGATAGTTTGAGGTTATGATGTTTGATGGAGATTAATAATATGAAATTTGTTATGTATTAAAGGGTTTTGGGCTTTGATTTACATGTAATTAAGGGTTGATTGTGAAAATGAGAAGTCCCAAATTTTCAGCCATTTTTGGACTGCAAACTATCCAGGGCTGCACGTGCGGGACTGTTCCCCCGCACGTGCGAAGACAGCTCTGTCCAGCCAACTTTGAACAAGCATATCTTTTGCATCCGGACTCCGTTTTGAGTGATTCTTGAGCCTAAAACCAAGCCCCGGAAGTCTAGTTTCCAATGGTGGTGGTCTCACTCCCAAATTCTAAATACAGAAATAGTTATGCCCAAATTAGTGACGACTGTTTACTTTCTATCAACCAGTTTTGTACCATTTCTTCACCTAAACCATTTCCCATCGATTTCTCCTGTTTTCTGAGACATGGATTATAACTTATTAAGGAATAATGAGCTTGGTACCACCATGGCTAATTGATTAAACGATCAAAGAGAATAAGTAAAGGATCGGGTATAATCTCATATTATGTGTTGTGCACTGTACTTGTAGGTCGAGACGAGGACATCGTCACATTACTACCGGGAGCTGATCACTGTGAGTAGTAGTACGGTAGTCGTACATTCAATTATCGTTAATGATTTTTATGGTTAATATGTTGTTCCTTGCAAGTAATTAAGTTAACAATGTGTTGATTGGAAAATCTAGAGGCATTATTGAGCGGTATTACTGTTGACAAAGAAGACTAACATTCTGTTATTTGCAAGAGAGCTATAGTGATTCATGATGAACAAAGGGAACGTATAAGCACTATGGAACCATGGTATTCACGTATCTCTGAAATCATTCAATCTGTAAATGTGCTTATCTCTCATTAATAATTATCAGGAATGTCCTGTTAAACTTACGTTAACTATGTTAACTCATGTGAATGATGTAACGGCTACCATTAGTACTCTGTTAAGTACAAGTCAACTATGTTAACATATATGAACGATCAAACAAAGGTGTATGCTTCTATATGCTATGAATAGATCAAGTGAACTATGCCATTTCTTAATGAATAATTAGTTAAGACCACGGATTTTTTTATACGTTAATACCTGCTAAGCATATGATAAACAATGGTTGACTTACGGATGACTCAATCTGAAGACAGAATTAAATATCAATGACCTTGTCATGTGACTCACATTATGATGTAAACTGTTCTGTCTTTGTTAAGTGTACCGTAATGACATGATATAACAAGAAATGCTCTATGTTCTGATATGTTACGTTTTGACTTAATGAACAATTGTCCATATATGTAAAGCATTCATGACATCCGTAGCACACGGCCCTTACCCGGGGGTAATAATACCGTGGTTCAAGTATGTTACAAGTTTACATATGTTACCAGTTCAAGTATGTACAAGTTTAAGTATGTTTCAAGTTCAAGTATGTTACAAGTTTACATATGTTACCAGTTCAAGTATGTACAAGTTTAAGTATGTTACAAGTTCAAGTATGTTACAAGTTTACATATGTTACAAGTTCAAGTATGTACAAGTTTAAGTATGTTACAAGTCCACGTATGTTATAAGTTCTCAATATTGGGGGATTCCTTTATGGAACTAACAAGGATGCTTTATATTGATTTGTTAGCGCTATCGAAGTGCCAAGTACAATCAAGTATGAATTCTGATTTCTATTTATGTTTCAAGTATAATGCATATGTGTGAATTTGTTTCCGTTTATGGTATGACATGATATGTATGGTTTGGTCTATAAGACCTATTAATTATTGGTATGGAACAAAGTGCTACTTGGAACTAAGTGCTACATTGTGAGCCACCTCTAGAGTCCATGTGAGACACCTCTTGAATCCATACATATATGAACTAGGCTTAAAGCCAATCTGGGCCTATGGCCATTCTGTATGATCTATTAGGCCAGAGGCCATTCTGTATTTTCGGTATGGAGCAAAGTGTTGTACGGAACTAAGTGCTGCAATGCGAGTCACCTCTAGAATCCGTACGTGCCACCTCTTGAGCCCAACATATGTGCAAGTTATGAGGCCTATGGCCATTCCGTATAAGTTGTTATGATATGAAAGAAAGTGCTACACGAAACTAAGTGCTACGATGTGAGTCACCGCTAGAATCCGTGTGAGACACCTCTTGAATTCATACAAATACGTACAAGGGCTATATGCCAACATGTTTACGGGCTTCATGCCATATGTTCAAGGGCTTCATGCCATATGTACAAGGGCTATATGCCAACATGTTTAAGGGCTTTATGCCATAAGTTCAAGGGCTATATGCCAACATGTTTAAAAGTTTAATGCTACTATATTCAAGGGCTTTATGCCACTCTATTCAAGAACTTAAAGCCATTATGTTTCAAAATATTATGTTACAAGCCATTATGTTTCAAGACTGGGCCTAAGGTCGTTATGAAATTAGTACAGAATCAATTAACCTTATGCCTTCTTTATTCATGTATGCATTGATATGTATTATACTTCCAGTTGAGCATGGAATCATTTATGTACTATTATTCTGTAGGTAATCACTTTGGGAGTCCGTCTTAACCCTTGATGGTCACCCTTCAATTGTCAACCTTAGTATGCCCAGACTCACAGACCATGCCCATGCACTTATGTGAAGTTTTGTTAAGATTTTGGCTTGCACTTTTATTATTTACCTAAGGTTAAAATGTATGTATATACCCCTTTTCTTTACCAATGTTCGGATATACGCTCTTTCATGTGTATGGGTATGTATATAAATAAATGGCTCTCACGTATGTGATCCTGGCATGTTAGTTTTAGCCCAATGGATGCTATTCTATGTTACTTTGTAATATTAAATGCTTCCATTCAGGCCCCATATATTATGTATATCAGGTTATGTGTTCGTATCTGCATAGGTCATGCCCGAACTTTTAGGGGCGAGTTTGGGGCGTGACATGGGCGGCTCAGGTTGATCACTCGGTGATGAAAATTAAGCTATGCAAAGGTTCGATTTCTTCAGCAAGAGAAGCTTTCAATCCCAACCTTACACCCTATTTTTTTGGACAAAAACTATTTTGACCAAAATTATTTTAGACCTTAAAACCCTTTCTTGCAAAATATTTTTAAAAATGTTTCTACAATGTTTGGAGGCTCGCATTTCGTTAAATGTTGCACTTTTCAGTAAACCGAGCAAGGACAAAGTGAAAGTAAATGAGGGAGAGGTGAACTCTTTGAAAAATCTTTCAAAACATCTTTTTTTTTATGTTTGGAGTTGAAGAAAATAGGAGACGAGGGAAGAAAACTAGTTGAGGAGAAGTTAGGCATCAATCCGGTTTGGATCAAAATTGAGCAGTCTTCACTAAAATAGGCATATCTTTTTTCACACATGGAATTTTGATTTGAGGCTTCCACCATTGGAAAGTAGACTTCCGGAGCTTCAATTTGGACTCAATGATGACCTAAAACGGAGTCCGGACAAAGGAGTTATGCTTGTTTGAAGTCGGGACCAGGAACCAGTTTTTTGCTTGCCGGCAACCGGTGGCCCACTAGTGGCCTGTCGGCCATCATTGGTGGCCTGCCAGCCACTAGTGTAAAAAAACTCAGATTTTACAGATATTTTTCTCCAGCTGTTTCCACAAAGTTTCAGCTGTCCATTTGATGATATTTTCGACTAAAGCTCTTATTTTCCTACATATAGAGGACCTCTCCTCTTTTTTTAAAGGTTGAAAAACATTTTAGAAGGTTAGAAATTTTGGAACAAAATTCTCTCTCTCTCTCTAGATTTCTATCTCTCTCTTGGACTTTTGTGCATACAAGTGTAGATACACTTCAAGTTTGCCTATCAACCCTTGACCAAAGTTTCTTATCTTTGGGTTGAGGTTACTTGGGACCTTCTTTGAGCTCTAGAAGGTGGTCTTGGCTTGATTTATTACCTCATTTGTGTCTTTCCTTCAAGAGGTATAACACTTGCTTTGTAAGCTTGTTTTACATACATGCGTTGCCATCTTCTTCTATTGTTTTTGGACTGTTAGCCTCCCCTTCTTGTGTCTTGTTTGCATGCTTAGTTAGCTTTATATTTTAGCATATTTTTCTAGCTTAACTTAGCTCAAGTCCAGCATGTTCTAGCCTCTAAAATAGCCTTCTTTAGCTCTATTTTGGGCTGGTTAGTTCATTTGAGTCTTGTTTTGCATGGGTTTAGTGCAATAGTATTCACAAGTTGGTGTTTCAAGGCCTTAGACACCTCTTGCTTGAGTTACTAGCATCTTTTGGTGTTGTTTTTCACTCCTTTTCTGCACTATAAACTCTGCAACCTCCCTCTTCACTTTACTCTTTCATTTGCTTTTAAGGGCTGTTTCAAGCTTGGGATCCTTTAAGCTTAAGATTGAGGTCATTTCATAATGGTTTAATCCTCTTTGAGGGTTCATTATCAATGGCGTGATCTCTCTCTTACCTTACATTATCCCTTGGTTGACACTTCTTTCATCTCAGAGGACACTTACCAATGGACAAATTGATTAAAGAATGATTTGGTCACTAAAATGTGTAAACAAAATTGGCAAGTAAAAGTGGCAAGATATGCATTTTTTTTTGTGTTGCATTGCATGTGTTCAAATCAGACGTTAATTTGAACACAAGGAAAATAGGACATTTCATACTCAAAAGTGATGAAATGTGCCACTTTCCTAGGTCTCTGTTGCCCTTGATCATGCATGATACGGTGATGGCATTTGAGTCTTGTTTTTGAATTCATTAAACTTGTACAAATTGGTCCCTCAGCCATCATGCATGGAAATTGCTTGATTGTTGGTTTGAGGGCCAAATGTATCACTCCTTTGAGCTTGTGTTGATGATAAGGGGTGATACACAATACAAACAACCTGTGAGAATACCCTTTCTTTGCCCTATGTGCTCTCTGTTGCATCAAAAAATGGTGTATCATCAGTGGCTTGTCGGCCACTGTTACTGGCCTGTTGGCCACCAGTGATGGATGACAACCCCTCAATGGTGGCCAGTCGACCACCACTTGTGGCTTGCCGGCCACCAATGAATTTTTGAGCAGTGTGCCTATGAAGCATGGCAGAGTTGATTTGGAGAAGGAAATAGTGCAAGGGTTGTGCAAACAGAAGCATTCGGGGGCAAATAGAGGATGTTCTTCGGGCGGAAACCAAGCATGCATGGGCCTCCCTCGCATCCCGCGCTGAGTTATCTTGTTAATTAGTTTATTTTAATTAGCCTATGATTAGCTTATGTTGTAATGCAATTAGTTTGTGTTCTAATTATTTAATTAGTTAGTTGTAGCTAATTAATATGTGTTGTAATAATTAGTTAAACTAGTTTAGTTAATTAATTCAAATTTTGTAATAATTAGCTTAATTAGCTTAGTTTAGCTAGCTGTAGAGAAGTGGTTTGGAAATACTCTTGGATCCTGAAAGAGGTTCTTGATCCTCTGATTGCCACCTGAAAATGGGATTAACACTCCAGTCAGGGGTGCCAGAATTAGCACTCTGACGGACAAGTTAGTATATGTCTCTCATTTGCTTGTGACTTAAGTTTCTTGGGCCTGTTCTCACATACCTCTCTTGGTTGATGTTCCTATATTTATATTCGCTTCTAGGCCCTAGGGTCGGTCCCACTCTTAATTCATCGCATGATTGCTCATTCGGCCCTTCTTTCGTATGCCAATTCCCACTCGGCTTTTTGTTCGACTGGTTCTATGGCCGATTAATCTATTCGGCTTCGGGATCGTCCAGGACGGAGCCGAATATAATATATATCCTGATTTTCTTCTGATATATTCGGCTTTCCTGTATGTATCGATATTCGGCTCCCACAATTACCCCCCAAACATCCTACTAACACCAGTTAGTCGGCATGTTTGGTTTCGAACTCAAAAAGTCAAAAAATACGGTGGTTAACCTCATTCCAACATAAATGTCAGAACGCCTACGCTTTTTAGGCATCATTATAATTTCCTTGCCCTTCGTATGCTTCCTGCATTTAATGAGATTTGAAACTACGTTGTCCCTTCGAATGTATGTTTTTTAAATATGCAAAGCTTCTGGTTTCCCTTTCAGTATACCTCCTTCATTTCACGACCTCTGCAACTTCCTCCCGTTTCTCATTGTCTTGTCTGCTTCTTGTAAGTTCTTTTCTCCTCCATTTTAAATCCTATTTCCTTGTTTGTTTTTAGTTTAGCATACTCCCTAAACTGGCTAGGATGGAAAAACATTTGAAAGCCCTTCTTTCTGCAGATCGAGTTTCTAGTTTTCGATGCCATTTTTCCATTCCCGACGATGTCCATCTGTCACTCGTGGCAGATAGCACAATTGATATGGAGAGGACTGATGAGAGTATAATTAGCTTGCTTCTCCTATCAATCGCTGAGGGCAGAGTCCGTTTCCCCCTTCACCTATTTTTAAGGGTCGTCCTTCGCTACTGGGGTCTAATCCCTTCTTAACCTAATGTAAATTTTTACCGAATCATAATGGGAATTGTAGAGTTGAATTGACTCCTTAGGATGAATCTTGGTATCCCTGCTATTCGGCATTGTTACGCCTTGGCCAAATCTTCTGGCCGGCAGGGGCATTACTTTCTCAGGGCTAATGACACCAACCATCATTTGGTGACTGTGCTTGCTAGCTCTGGCAAGCGTGTTGAGGATGTCGTGGTTATTGTCCGAGGCAACTGGGAATTCGACGAGGGTGAAGATCACCTAGATCCTGTGCCTAGACGAAAAGGTGAACCAGGTGGCCGTATAGTTCCTTACGTGTATGTGCTATATATTTATTGGCTTACCTTCCATGCACTTATCGTTTTATTTATGTAGACAACAATTTGAAGAAAGTTCTGGTTGCGGCCGACGACGTTGTACTTGCGGAAATCAAAACTGCACTCCAATTCTTCAGCTGTCCGAACCTCCAAAAGCAAGAGAGGGAGGCCCACATACTTCTGAGATACAAGGTGACTTACTCTATGTTTTCGGCCGCAGATAACATTCCGATTCCAAGGGGCGAACAGCAGCTTATGGCCCTTATTTTCCCCAACTTCAAAAACCTTAGGCAAATTGGTTTGGAACCTTCAGATTCGGAGCAGGCGGACGAACAAGTAACCGAATAAGTTATCGAGTAGCCGAATCAGTCCACCTTGGAAGCCGAAGAAGTTGATGAGGCTTTAAATTTGGCTTTTGAGGAAGCCGGTCTTAAGCCATCCAACCCTCCATCCACCTCAGGCCGAGTGGACGTCTCCTTTGAAGATATTTTTACCGACTTAGGAGACCTTCTCGGCGCATATCCTGAGAACATGGCTGGGGAGTCGCTCACGCAGGTGGCCAGGAGGAAAAATGCAGAAAGGATGGCCGCCTGGAGGAGAGCGGAGACCAACCAATTTGAACCTCCCCCTGTTACTGTGACTGAGTCTTCTCTGCCTGCTACTGTGGAAGAAACGGCTCAAATTGAAATGGCCGAAACGAAGCAAATTATCGAACAGGGCGATTAGGAGGCCAAGTAGAGGGGGGGAAAAGCGTCCTGCCAGCCGACTCTGCAAAAAACCTAACTGATAAATAGCCGCGCATAAAGGAGTTGCACTCAGTTGTACCTTCATCATTCAACCAAGGATAAAGAACTCGTCGATTGCTTCTGATGTGTCGGCTGTGAAAGATCCGGTTGTGGCCTTGAGCATGGCCTCTTCAATTTCCCTGCCGGTTGACAGAGCAAGTTTTCGAGTAGAGCCAGATTTGCTGTCAATAGCATTAGCCGCTCAATCGGCCATACTGGTAAATGACTTGAGCCTTATCTGCAGTCTTCCGCCTATATTTTTTATTTTTATTTTTATTTTTATTTTTATTTTTTAACTCTAATTCTTTGTTTTGCAGACGGCGGGCAGGATAGCTGAGATTGGCCGCCGTCTATATGATGCTATTGAAAAGATCGGCTTTCTTAAAGCCGAAGTTGAAAATGAAAAGAGCAAGGCCGTGGAGGCCTCTCTAAGAGCCGAGTCCGAGGCGGCAAAAGTGGTGGAAGAACGTGCGATGGTTGACGTCGAGACAGAAAAGGCCAAGAGTTCCAAGCAACTCAGGTTAGCCGCCGAAGAGAGGGCAAATGCGAGCGAAGACGAGCTCAAGTTAGCCAAGGAGGTGATTTCCAAACTGGAAGCCAATTTAGAAGCATCGAAGAAGGCAAAGGAAATAGCCGACTCTGAGATTTCCAAAGCGTTCCAAGCTGGGAAGGATGCTGCCTTGGAGAACTATGAGGAGGAAGTACTCAAGTTCGAGAATCAAGGCTTCAAACACAACTGGCTCAAAGCCCTCACTACCACTAATGTGACATTGGCGCAACCGATTCCATACAAGCAGGTGGATGTTAAGCCGCTGGAGTCTAACCTTGAAGATTAACTAGGGTGATATTTTGATTTTTGTTAGGCATCTTATGTGCATAGTTTTTGTAGATTTTGTTAGTAGATTTTTGTTTATTTACTTCGGTTAGAAGTTAAATTTAGGGTAATTTTCATGTGTAAAATGACTACTATCTGTACTCAATTTATTAATGAAAATTTCCTTTGCCTTTCTGTCTGCTGCATGTGCTAGTTAACAATTTAGTAGGATGTAAGATCATGAGATGAGTAAATTAAACATCTGATCAAATAATTGCGTATCTTTGCGATTTAGCCGAATAAATTAATCAATCTACCTTTGCCCCTGCTAATGAATGAACTAGACCGCCGCAATATCGGTGGTTCATGGATTGGCTGGGGCACAACTTAGCGGCGCAAAGCCTTGAAATTTAGCTAATTAGATTAACGAATCTGCCCTTGCCTCAGCTAATGAATGAACTGGAATGCTGAATATTGGTGGTTCATGGATTGGCTGGGGCATATCAACTTATCGGCTCAAGGCTTTGAAATTTAGCGTTTAGATTAGTGAATCTACCCTTGCCCCAGCTAATGAATGAACTGGAACGGAGAATATCAGTGGTTCATGGATTGGTTGGGGCACGTTAACTTATAGGCGCAAGGCCTTGAAATTTAGCCGATTAGATTAACGAATCTGCCCTTGCCCTAGCTAATGAATGAACTGGAATGCTGAATATCGGTGGTTCAGGGATTGGCTGGGGCACAACTTGGCGGCGCAAAGCTTTGAAATTTAGTCGAATAGATTAACGAATCTGCCCTTACCCTTGCTAATGAATGAACTGGAACATCGAATATCGATGCGCAAAGCATTGGTGAGATCGCCTCGGGAGTGCTGCACCCGTAATGAATAAATGGGGTGGGGGCTGCGTGCGCGGAGGTGCCATTGTTACATTCAAATCCAACAAATTGGGAGAGGAAAAAAGCAGCGTGAACGACTGTGGATGGCCAGAAGACTATTCTTCAACAGCAGAGGGGAGCGTAGGACACTAGCGGAACTGGACGCAGAGATGAATCGAGGTAACGAGCCTATGTGCACAGGGAGTAGGATGTTGGGGGAGCGTGAGAGGTGTCATTCCCCACGTCGTCGAAGTAAGTCACCCAGGAAGGAAAAACAACAACGAGGTAACTCCCCTCGTTCGAGAGAAAAAACCAGTTGGACACCGCACCCGTTGAGTTTTTCGGTCTTCATTGGGAAGAAATTGATGACGGAAGCAGATTTGATTATTCGCGACCCAAATGTAGAAGTCGAGTTCACTCGACAGATTTTTTCGCCAAAAGTTTAGCAGTCCATGGTCGGCTAGGCTAATTATGAAGTTTTTCGAGAGGGCGTCCATGGAGCAGTAAAGGGTTTGTATACCTCTAATGAAATCAACATGCGTCTTCGTGCCGCATGAAGAGAGATAAAGCGAAAGGATGCTCGCATTCAGAGCTTGCAAGCCCGCGCGGAGAAGGTCAAAAGTGAGCTGAAGAAAGCTAACACCTTTGAGACTCAGTCGGGAAATCAAGTGAATCCGATTGTCGCAGAACGAGTAAACCGGCAAATTTTGGATCACGCGATTGCCAACCGAGAAACGGCGAGGATGTTCACTATAGAAGCTGCGAAGACCAAGTCCTACGAAAAAGGCTTCCATGACGGTCGAAAAATTGGAATAGAGAACATGAAGGAAAAACTAGCCGAGGAAGTCTGTCGATGCGAAAATCGTGGATTTAAGCATGGATGGATCAAGGCTCTTCCAAGCCACAGGCGCTGATCCGGTGTCAGCTTTATATCAGAGTTCTACTTTTCCGTTCGAGTCTTTCGACGCCGAGAAGACTGATGACGAGGATGGAGCCGAATAATTTTTATATACATTGTTCCATTTTTATGTAAAGCATGTACTAACGATCTATTTAATAAAACATTTTATTTTGAATGTCTATATGTTATTTCAGTCAATGCTTGTAAATTAGGTTATGCCCATCTACTACTTTACGCCAATCGCGTTACCGCTTGTCAATCGCAATGTCCACGAAAGGAGCTCCAAATTCGGAGGCTTTTTGTGTTGGCCTAACGTGATTTCCACAAAGGGCGCTCTGAATTCAGAGGCTTATTCGGCCCAAACGTGTCATTTTTTGTGTTTGGCCAATTATGATTTCCACAAAGGGCGTTTCGAATTCGGAGGCTTATTCAGCCCAAACGTGTCAGGCACACATGGGGCTCTGAATTCGGAGGCTTTTTGTGTTTGGCCAATCATGATTTCCACAAAGGGCGCTTCGAATTCGGAGGCTTATTCAGCCCAAACGTGTCATTCACAAATGGGGGTTCGAATTCGGACGCTTATTCCACCTAAACATGTCATTCACGGATGGGGCTCCGAATTCGGAGGCTTTTCGTGTTGGCCAATCTTGATTTCCACGAAGGGCGCTCTGAATTCAGAGGCTTATTCGGCCCAAACGTGTCAGTCACGGATGGGGCTCTGAATTCGGAGGCTTTTTGTGTTTGCCAATCGTGATTTCCAGAAAGGGCGCTCCAAATTCGGAGGCTTATTCGGCCCAAACGTGTCATTCATGAATGGGGCTCCGAATTCGGACGCTTATTTTGCCTAAACCTATCATTCACGGATGGGGCTCCGAATTCGGAGGCTTTTTGTGTTGGCCAATCTTGATTTCCACGAAGGGCGCTCTGAATTCGGAGGCTTATTCGGCCCAAACGTGTCATTCACGGATGGGGCTCCGAATTCGGAGGCTTTTTTGTTGGCCAATCGTGATTTCCAAGGAGGGCGCTCCGAATTCGAAAGCTTATTCGACCTAAACGTGTCATTCACGGATGGGGCTCCGAATTCAGAGGCTTTTTCTGTTGGCAAATCGTGATTTACATGATGAGCGCTCCGAATTCAGAGGCTTATTCGACCCAAACGTGTCATTCACGGATGGGGCTCCAAATTCAGAGGCTTTTTGTGTTGGCCAATCATGATTTACATGAAGGACGCTCTGAATTCAGAGGCTTATTCGGCCCAAACGTGTCGTTCACGGATGGGGCTCCGAATTCGAAGGCTTTTTGTGTTGGCCAATCGTGATTTTCACGAAGGGCGCTCTGAATTCGGAGGCTTATTCGGCTCAAACGTGTCATTCACGGATGGGGCTCCGAATTCGGAGGCTTTTTGACAACCATAACTCACTGGGCAGGAAAGAAAAAACATTGTACTGAAAAAAGAAAGATGTACATGGCGTAAATTCAAAACAAGCTGTCGTACCATACAAGTTAGCTTAATGATAAAATTTGCGCGTGTGTGGAATTCTATGGATGCAGTAAACTTTTCCATCCATGCCTTCAAGCCGATATGCCCCTGTCCCTACGATTGAGTAAATATGATAGGGGCCATCCCAGTTAGGACCCAATTTTCCGTCAGCGGGATTCCTAGCAGCGGGAAGCACTTTCTTGATGACCAATTCTCCAGGTGTATAACGGCATAGCTGAACACGTTGATTATACGATTTAGCGAGCTGTTGCTGGTATCGTGCCATGGAAGCAAGGGTACAACCTCGGTGTTCTTCAATCAGAGTCAAGTCCAAGACCAACATTATGTCATTTTGGCCCATGTCAAAAACCTTCGATTTCAAGGTTGGAAGGCCGATCTCCAAGGGGATGATTGCCTGGGTTCTGAAGCACAGAGCAAATAGCGTTTCCCCAGTGGATCGCCTTGGAGTAGTGTGATGAGCCCACAGTAGGTTGGGCAACTCTTCGACCCATCTGCCTTTAGCTTTCTCTAGCCTTTTCTTGATGCCGTCCAAAATAACGTTGTTGGTGGCCTCTGCTTGACCGTTGCTTTGGGGGTAAGCCGACGAGGAAAAGTAGGGCCGAATACCATAAGTGTTGCACAATTCTCGATACACGCCACAATCAAACTGGGTACCGTTGTCTGAAACAAGCGCTCGTGGTATGCCGAATCTCGTTATGATGTTTTTCCATACAAAACGCTTAACGTCGAAATCTCGAATATGTGTTAGTGCCTCCGCTTCGACCCATTTTGTGAAATAATCCATCGCAACAATTAAGAATCGCCTGTTACCTGGGGCCCGTGGTAATGGTCCAACGATATCAAGCCCCCATTGAGCGAACGGCCAGTGACTAGTGATAGAGTTTAACTCCTCGGTAGACAGATGAGTTAAGGGGAAAACTTCTGGCATTGCTCATATTTCTTGACATAACACTCAGCATCGGTTCGCATGGTCGGCCATAGTACCCATGCGTTACAGCTCGATGGGCCAGAGAACATCCGCCTGAACGGGCACCACAACTGCCTTCAAGTATTTCAGAGAAAAGTTCCTCGACTTTATCCGAGTCAACACATTCTAAGTACGGTCTAGAGAGAGATTTTTTGTAGAGCTTCCCTTATAGATCCAAGTAGTATCGGAGGGCTTTATTTCACAGTTTGTGTGCTTCTTTCTTATCCATCGGGAGCTGCTTTGAAGATAAGAATGCGGCGGTAGGGTCCATCCAACTTGGACCTAGTTTGATAACGTTGATCTGAACTGATTCTGAAGAGTCAATGCACGGCTCAACGATGAACCCTACTTCGATTGTCCGCTTAATTTCTGAGTTGATGGAAGAGGCTAAGCAAGCCAAGGCGTCTGCACGCATGTTCTGATCTTGGGTTATTTGATTCAGTTCGTGGTGATCAAATTTTGCGAGCAAAGAATTTACTATTTTCATATAGGCTGCCATGCGGTCATCTTTGGCTGCATAATCCCCTTTCAACTGGTTGATTACTAGCTTTGAGTCACAGAAACAAGCAGACGCCGTGCACTGAGGTGAAGTGCATTCCGTAGGCCGGTTAACAGTACTTCATATTCGGCCTCATTGTTTGATGCATCGAAGCCCAGTTTGACGGCCTATTCAATTATTGCCCCTTCGGGGGTCTTGATTACTACGCCAGCCCCACTGCCACGCTGGTTGGATGACCCATCGCAATACATCTGCCAAACATTGCCAACATACATTCTCTAGTTTGGCTTAGTTTGCACTTGATCAGACTTAAAGTTAGCGAGGGATCCTATGAATTTGGCTACAAAGTCGGTGAGCACTTTCCCCTTTATGGAAGTTCTGGGTAAAAACTGGATATCATACTGGCCGAGTTGCAAAGCCCATTTCGAAACGCGCCTCGATGCTTCTGCATTGCGGAGCGCTGACCGGAGGGGATAGTTCGTTAGTATCCCAATGGTATGCCCTTGAAAGTAATGCATCAATTTTCTTGCAGCCATGACAAGAGCAAGGATAAGCTTTTCCAATGGAAGGTAACGTGTTTCGGCGTCGGCCATTGCTTTGCTCACATAGTAAAGTGGTCGTTGCTCCTCAAGTTCTTCCCTTAACAATACAGCACTAACCGCCAGGATGGATACCGCCAGATACAAAAAGAGGGGACTGTCTGCCGCAGGTGTTGCCAAGAGTCGTACTGATCGAAGATAAGACTTCAAGCCGTCCAAAGCGGCCTGGCATTCGGGGGTCCATTCAAATGCCTTGCCTTGCCAAAATGTGTGAAAGAATTGTCGACATCGATCTGTGGAACCACTAATTAACCAATTGAGTGCGGCAGCCATTCCCATCAGCTTCTGAACCTCTTTGACTGACCGAGGGGAGCCAAGCTCTAGAATTTTAGTTATTTGCCTCGAGTTGGCTTCGATTTCGCAGTTTTTAATGATGTAGCCAAGGAATTTTGTTGGATCCGATGCCGAATGCACACTTCGAGGCGTTTAATTTCATCTTGTATTTTCGAAGTATGTCAAATGTCTTTGCCAAATTGGCTAGATGGGAGTGCTTTTCCATAGATTTGACCATCATATCGTCGATGTATACTTCCACAGTATGGCCGAGTTGTTCCTTGAACATGGCAGTCACTAGTCTTTCATAAGTTGCCCCTGCATTCTTCAGCCCAAAAGGCATGACCTTGTAGCAATAGGTTCCTCTTGGGATGAGGAATGTGGTTTTTTCTTGATCCTTCGGATGCATGGCAATTTGATGATAGCCCCTGTAGGCATCCAAGAAGCTTATGCGTTGATGATGTGCCGTTGCATCTACGAGTTGGTCTATTCTGGGCAAGGGAAAACAGTCACTGGGACAAGCTTTGTTTAAGTCCGTGAAATCCACACAAACACACCAAGAGCCATTCTTTTTCTTTACAACCACGGTATTGGAAAACCATGTAGGATAGGTTACTTCGCGAATCGCCTCGGCATGAAGTAACCAATCTACTTCTTCAATAACGGCTGAAGTACGCCCCGCGGCTGACCGCCGACTTCTCTAAATAATTGGCTTACATTTCAGATCAACGTTTAAGCTGTGTTGGGCTACAGATGGATCCACTCCTGGCATCTCATATGGGGATCATGCAAATACATCAATATTACCGAGTAAGAAGGATACCAACTCCTGCCTTTTAACTTTATCCAAGGAAGCGCTGATCATGAAGAACTTGTCAGGACTTCCGTCAATTTCGACCCAATCCAGGGCTTCAGTTGCCTTTTCACTTGGGATCTTCCCAACGTCTTCGAGGCTCTCCTTATCTGGTACCTCAATTGAATGCACTTCCAGCTCCCTTGGTCTTTTTGCAACAAGAAGATAGCATGTCTGTGCCAATTTCTAAGAGCCGCGAATTTGTTCGATACCGTACTCAGTCAAAAAACCAAGTAGTTGATGGTAGGTGCTTGGCACTGCTTGCATTGTATGTAACCAAGTCCTAGCCATGATGAGATTATACGGCGAGTGAAGCTTGACAACCAAAAATTCTACATCTACTGATCTGGTGTCGGCCCGTACTGGTAGTGTGATTTTGCCCAAAGGATACTCTAGGTTAGCATTGAAGCCAAATAACTGGTAATCAACGGGAGACAGGTCCGAATCAGTGAGGCCAAGTTTGATGAAAGCTTTGTAATACATTATTTCCAAAGTGCTGCCCTGGTCAATAAGAAGACGCTCAATGGTGAATCTGTTTACGCGTAGCTCGATGACGAGGGGATTAGTGTGGGGGTGAGTTACTCCAACTAAGTCACTATCATCGAAACTAATCCTTCCAGTGCTTGGGGTCGTTTCATTGGCATCATTGGGCTATGGGGGCTAGACTACAACTGAATTGTATGCACCTCGAATGACGCCATCAAGCTGTATATCATACGAATTACACCAAGAGGAGGTGACTCAGGCCGTAGAGCTACTGTATTTTTTGAATTATTCTTTCGGACATGTTGCGTAAGACGGCCATTTTGCACCAATTCTTCGAGGTGATCCTTTAATGCATAACAAGTATTGGTGTCATGACCGTGGTCTTTATGATACTTACACCGTTTATCCCGTCTTCTCGCATCGGGAGGTCCCGTCCTCCTGGGCAACCACTTGAAGAATGAAAGGTGTTGAACTTTCGACAAAATCTTACTGATCGGCTCTGTTTGCTCCGTGTATTTCTTGCCTGAGCACCTTGTGTGCCTACTATCCACATGATATTGTTCATTAGCTCATTGTGAACATTGGTCGTTTGATCGGCGCGTGTCACGCCTTTTGTCTCGTTTAGCCTGATTCCTTCACTCGGGGCTTCTTGATGGCACGACACTAATTGGCTGAATAATTCCTGACGTGGCCGTCTCATCGTCTTCCACTTTGCAGTATTCATCGACCTTCTTCGTTAACGCCCAAACGATTTTGGGGGGCCGTCTGGTTAATGAACCGGAGAGGGGACTATCAGGATGTAATCCCATCTTAACGGCGGTGATGGCCATGGAGTCATTGCAAGCATCATCTACCAAATTAAAGCACTCCCAACAGTGGGCCGAATATTCACGAAGAGTTTCTCCCGGTTTAATTTATATGGCCCAGAGAGAATCAGCTTGCTTCGGCTGGACCTCATTAGTGATGAATCTCACCCTGAATGACTTTTGGAGTTAGTGGAAGCTCTTAATCGATGCTGACTCCAGTTTATAGTACCATTTCACGGCCAGTGGTCCCAGACTGCTTGGAAATATTCGACACATGAGGGCTTCGTCGTCAGCATGGAGCGTCATTGCTTGCTTATAATGATGAATGTGATCAATGGGGTCCGATTTTCCGTCGTAGAGGGTGCACAACGGTGCCTTGAATTTTTTGGGTAGCACAGCTCTTGCAATTCGTCGCACTAAAGGGTCGTGTTTATCGTCCTCATCTGAATCATCGCTTCTTCCTCATTTATGCCATACATATGGACTTCCTTCAGATGAGCTGGATGCCTCAACGCGTCCTTTGTTTCTGGGCTCCAGGGATGATGAGCCAGAATCAGTGTAATTATCGCGTTTTCGGAGTCGACATCGTTGACCATCCTTCTTTCCCAAAGATCGACCCCGGTCTTGGCATGTGGCCTGCTGAGATTTTGCCACCTCCAAGGCCAAATCCAAGCGCAGATGCTCATTCTCAGCCCTCATGTTCTCCAGCCGCTGCTCATTTTGCTTTGCTTGATCCATAATCGTCTGCATTATCTCATGCACTAAAGTTGATGGTGTGGTCTGAGCTACTGAGTCGAAATTTAAGGCCCGTCGTGCAGCGATGTTCTCCGGTCCAAGCATGTCTCTTAGCGTAGTTTCGTCAGCGATTATCGGAGGATCTTCTGTTTCCCACAAACAGTGCCAATTGTGGAGAAGTGGTTTGGAAATACTCTTGGATCCTAAAGGACGTTCCTAATCCTCTGATTGCCACTTGAAAAAGGGATTAACACTCCGATCGGGGGGCCGTAATTAGCACTCCGATGGGCAAGTTAGTATATGTCTCTCATTTGCTTGTGTCTTAAGTTTCTTGGGTCTGTTCTCACATACCTCTCTTTGGTTCATGTTCCTCTATTTACATTCACTTCTGGGCCCTAGGGTCGGGCCCACTCTTAATCCATCGCATGATTACTCATTCGGCCCTTCTATCGTATTCCAATTTCCACTCAGCTTTTTGTTCAATTGGTTCTATGGCCGATTAATCTATTCGGCTTCGGGATCGTCCAGGACAGAGCCAAATATAATATATATCTTGACTTTCTTTAGATATATTCGGCTTTCCTGTATGTACCAATATTCGGCTCCCACACTAGGTAGTTAGCTTTTAATTATTCGGACCCTCCTTCGCAAGGGCGCAATGTTGTAATAAGTATGTGTGCGTGTGTGTGTGTCTTCTAACCCCAAGCATTTCTCCATTTTATTTACCCGCTTTTGATGGTTAGACTAGCATTATGTTTCGATTAGCATACCTTATGCTTGCATCCATTCATTCGTATTGCATATATCGAGACTCGGCGCATCATTCAAACTGCATTCCAATTTCAAATAGTTATTTGAATACGTGTTTAACCACATGTTATCAAATTGCTTCATATGTCATATTAGTAGCCAAGCCTATTAATTGCATATCGCATGTGTTGCATTAGACATTTGACATAGTTAGAAATCATGCATATTTTTCTAACTCATATTTTCTTGGCTTGGAGTACTAGGTGAGCTTTTATGCTTCAGCATACTTGCATGAATGTGAATGTTGCCATGCTTAGCATGCTTGCCATGAGGCTATGTGATTAATTGCTAAACTGCATGAATGCCAATGGATGAAGGCTTGTTGTTTGAATTGAAATGATTCAACGAATATAAGTTTTAACCCCACTTTGTTGAGTGGCAAATCAATTTTAAGCCACTATGTTTGGTGGCAAATCCACAAACTTTAAGCCCACTTGAGGTGGCAAATTCAAACCATTTTCGCAAACAAACATGAGTTGAATTGTTCCAAATTGAGGAAACTAGTCTATACTTGCTTGTGCACGTCACATAGTAATGCTAATTTAATAACCGGAATAAGAGTACGTAATGTTTATAAAAGATCATATCATGATTAGTAGAGGCCGATCTTTGATCGGGCGAGCGGAGATGCTCAATTCATGACCTTCCCCTCTCGTATCCAAGTTCTCGAGTCGAGGCAACTTTGGTGATGACGGACACGAGGCCTTTGGCATGAGTCATGGGTTTCCTAAATTTTTCCAAAAATAAAATATTTAGGTATTGACTCTATATCTGGCAAAGTAGTTTAATTTTGGCATTTTTGACACTAAAATCAATTTTCTAAAACAATTTGCTGGATTTGGACTCTTTGGTGTTTATCAGTTTCACATTACACTCGTGAGATTAGATTCAAAATCATGGGAGTCCAAACTGTAATGCTTCTTTTTGAGCTTCCGAAAGAGGGTGCGAAAAAGCCGAGCCACACCGTTGCTTGTTGTGGTTGCTGTTGCTACAACCTATTTATTCTTTCCGCTTGGTGGGCCGTAACTTTAGTTTGGTGGGTAGCATCTTGCTACATGGTTTCAATGGTTTGCTAGAGATGACGAAGCAGGTTTTCCATGCTAACCGAGGGGTGTTGAGCCATCAAAACCGACGAATAATCTCTTACTGGAGTGGATGTAGAAGACTGAGCCTGATTGGGCGTAGGTGAAGTAAAAGGTGACTGTTGGACTGGCAAATTATGTCTAACCCTCCTCTGTCTCATAACCGGTGGGAGTGAATCAAACACTGGCCATCCTCTAACAAGATCCCCTGATCGCTAAAGCCTTCTTACACGAGTCCAGAGTGGTTGGAGGGTAACAGAACTGTTCGAAGCAATTGTGAGAAACTACCTTGCAAAAAGTAATAAAGCAAAAAGAAGGCGAAAAATAAAAAACCGTATAGCACCATCAGCTCAGATGTGAACAAGACACAGTTGTAATCATAAGCTGTAGAACTGCACTTGACACTGATTTTCTGCCCCCAAAAATTGATACCCAAACTTGCAACTGATACATACATTTCTGTAGAGTTTCACTCTAAAAGCACATACCAGTTAAGCGAGAGCCAAAACACCCCTACGATGGGGTAGGGTTACCCTATCCTAGTTTCGTCAGGAATAGGGTTAGCTATTCAAGAAAAGTGTTTCACACAATCCTGCATTCTGGTAAGCAACCTTTCCTAGTTTGGAATAGTCTCTATGGCTTTCGATATGCAACTAGGCCGATTGGTCAAAAAGGGTACTTCAGCAAGACTACCTAATATACCTCTCACACCTAACATCGAGAAGTGAAAGGAGGATCAAACGGTATAGTGGTAGTCTAGATCCAAGGCCTGTGTTCCCATCATGGTAGAGCCCGGAACTGGTCAGCCTTTTGGCAAGCATTTCCAAGCAAGCCTCCGGCAAACCATTCAGAAATAGCAGATGGCAAACACAGTGACTTAGGCGCACCAATACAAATGCAAATGCAAAGAAAAACATAAGTGTAGATGAAATGTCATATCATGAGTTCGAGTCAAGTTCTCTAATTCCCCAGTAGAGTCGCCAAAAACTGTAGCTCGCCTTTTTTGCACCCCCTTTTAGAAGGTTTGAAAGAAAAGCCCTACAGTTCGGACTCCCGCGGTTCTGAATCTAATCTCATAAGTGCAATGTGAAATTGATAAACACCAAAGAGTCCAAATCCAGCAAATCTTTTGGAAAATTGATTTTGAATCAAATTATCAAAAATGGACTGCTTTGCCTGATACAGTCACCACCTAAATATTTATTTTTGTGAAAATTTAGGAAATCCATGACTAGTGCCAAAGGCCACGTGTCCGTCAACACCAAAGTTGCCTCGACTTGGGAACTTAGGTACGAGAGGGGAAGGTAATGAATTGAGCACCCCTGCTCGCCCGATCAAAGATCAGCCTCTACTAATCATGATATGATTTTTTATCAACATTATGTGCTCATGTTCTGCTAATTAGGCTAGCTTTACTATGTGATGCGCACAAGCAAGTATAGACTAGTTTGCCCAAATTGGAACAATTCAATTTCATGTTTGTTTTGTGAAAAGGGTTTGAATTTGCCACCTCAAGTGGGCTTAAAACGTATATTCATTGAATTATTCCAATTCAAATAACAAGTCTTCATCCATAGGCATTCAAACAATTTAGCAAGTAAGTATTTAGCCTCATGGCAAGCATACTAGTCATGGCAGTCACTCACATTCATGCAAGTGTGCTAAAGCACTAAAAACTCACCTAGTACTCTAAGCTAAGAATATATGAGTTAGAAAAATATGCATGATTTATAACTATACAAGATGTCTAATGCAACACATGCACTATGCAATTACTAGGCTCGGCTACTAATATGACATATGAATTAATTCAAGACATGCGGTATAAGCACGTATTTAACGAAGTATTTGAATTGCCAATACAGTTTGAATGATGCACCGAGCCTCGGTGCATGCAAGACAAGATGAATGTTGTGGAGAAGTGGTTTGGAAATACTCCTCTGATCCTGGGGGACATTGATGATCCTCTTCTAGTCACCTGAAAAGAAATGAACACTCCAGTCGGGGGTGCCGGAATTAGCACTCCAATGGGAAAATTAGTCTTTGCACTCAAATTGATCTGTATTCTAGGTTAAACACATTAGTTCTCACATACCTCTTTAGGACTGAAGATCTTGTATTTATAGTATTCTCTTTGGGCCTTGGGGCCTGGCCCACTCCTAGTCCTTGCCATGTACTTCTACACGGCCCTTGTTTTACTGGCAGGAATGCCGGCTCTTTTATTCGGCCCCTCAATTTTATAGGGTCAATGCCGAATAGAAGTTATGTTCTGGACTGGATTGGTCCGCTCCTGTTGATCCCAAATTACTCGGCTCCCACAATTGCCCCGCAAACACCCTACTTGCACCAATTAGTCGGCGTGTTTGGCTTCTAGTCTGGAGGTTAGAAATCCGGCGGTTATTCCTCTTCCCGATGCGTGTCAGAACGCGTACATGCTTTTTGGTCATTATAGCACTTTCCCGCCCCTCCGTACGCTGCCTCCATTTAATGCGATTTGAATTTGTCTCTTCGAATGTATGCTCTGAATACTCGAAGATATCTGGCTCACCTTCTAGTGGGACTCCTGCATTCCGCGGCTTCTGCAACCCCTTGTTTCTCGATCTTTCCTTCACCTCCTGCAAGTTTTCTTCTCCTACATTTTTTGATCCCCCCTCTTTATCTGCTTTTAGTTTTCTGTAATCCTTCGATCGGCAAGAATGGCGAAACATTTGAAGGAGCTCCTTTCTGCGGATCGAATCTCCGGCTTTGGACGCCACTTCTCCATCCCTGACGACGTGCATCTGTCACTTTTGGCAGATAGCATTACTGATATGGTGGGGGAAAATGAGAACACAATCGTCTTTCCTCTCCTATCAATTACTGAGGGCGGCGTCCATTTTCCTCTTCACCCATTTTTGAGGGTCGTTCTTCGGTACTGGGATCTCATTACTTCCCAGCCCAATGTTAACTTCTTCCGCATCATAATGGGCATTGTAGAGATAAATCGGCGTCTTAGAATTAATTTAGGTATTCCCACCATTCGGCACTGTTATGTCCTAGCCAAGTCTACTGGCCGCCTAGGACGCTACTTCCTTAGAGCCAAGGATACTGACCACCACTTAGTGACCATGCTTGCTAGCTCTGGCAATCGTGTCGATGACGTGATGGTCGTTGTCTATGGTAATTGGGAATTCGGCAAAAGGGAAGATCGCCTAGATCCTGTGCCAAGGCAAAAAGGCGAACCAAGTGGCCGACCAGATCACTGTTTCTGTTACTTACATATGCATGTATTCGGCACTTTAGCTCACCTAATCGTTTGTCTATGCAGGCAGCGACTTGAAGAGAGTGTTGGCTTCCGACGACAAAGTTGTGTCCAAAAATTAAAACCGCGCTACAATTCGTCAGCCGTCCAGACCTTCAAAAACAAGGGAGGGCAGCCCACGTTCTCCTACGGTATGAGCCAACCTACATGACGTTCTCGGAGGCAGACAATATTCCCATCGCGCGAGGCGATAACCAACTGACGGCGCTCATCTTCCCCAACTTCAAAAACTTGAGGCAGATTGGCCTCGAATCGTCTGATTCTGAGCACGTAGAAGGACAAGTGGCCGAAACGATCGCTGAGGACCCAGAAAAGTTGACCGCGGAAGTTGACGAAGCCATCAATTCGGCCTTTGAGGAAGCTGGGTTGAACTCTTTTAACCCTCCGTCTATATCAGGCCGAGGGGACGCCGACGATATCTTTACGAACTTGGAAGACCTTCCCGGCGATTTCTCTGAGGATATGGCTGGGGAAAATCTTACGCAGATGGCACGAAAAAGGAATGCCAAACGCATGGCCACCCGACAAAAGGCCGTAGCCATCCGTTCTGGACTTGTCCCGACAGAATCTGTTGCTCCCGCTGTCGTACAAGAAACAGCTCACGTTGTCGTGGTCGAGACAGAAAAGGAGGTCGAGTGCCTGATTACGGAAGTTCGCCAGATTTTAGAGGATCAGGGCGAAAAACAAAGTGATGAGGGTGAGGATGGCTCCGAAGGGGGCCCCATTGAAAAACGGCCACGCTTGGAGGAGTCGGTTGTGGTTGCTCCTTTCGTTATTGAGCCAAAGATAAAAAATATGCCAATCTCCTCCGAAGCGTCGGCTTTGAAAGATGCAGCTGTGGCACTAAGCCTAGTTGCCTCGGTCTCCTTGCCGGCTGACATGACGACCTTTCGTGCCGAGCCGGATTTGGCGACAATAGCGTTAGCCGCCCAGTCGGCTCTTCTGGTACGCGACTAACTCTTTGGTTTGGTTTGCATTTGATGTTTCTTGGCATATAACGATCCTTTGTTTTGCAGATGGTTAGAAGGATCACAGAATTGGGCCGCCGCCAGCATGACGCTGTTGAAAGGATTGGCCGTTTGCAATCTGAAGTCGAAGTTTGAGGCAATGAGAGCCCCGATGGAAAGCGCGCGGGCTGAGGCTAAGAAGGAAAGGGCCAATATTGCTGATCAACTCAGGTCTGACACCGAGGAGAGGGAAAACGTGAGCAAGGAATCGCTCAAGTTAGCCAAGGAGGCGCTTTCCAAGCTGGAGGCCGAGTTTGGAGAGTTTAAGCAGGCTAAGGAGAAAGCCGACTCTGAGTCTTCGACGGCGTTCGAGACTGGGAAGAGCTCCGCCTTTAAGGACTATGTAGAAGAAGTCCCCAAATTCGAGAATCGGGGGTTCAAACACGGCTGGCTCATAGCCCTTGCTGCCGCTGGAGTTACATTGGCTACGCCAATTCCATATGAGCAAGTGGACGTTGAGCCGCTTGAGTCTGACCCTAAGACTTGATTTGGGAGACATTCTAGTTTTGTTAGATTTTTCTCGATTTCAATGTCTGTTTCTGTTTAGTAGATTTTCATCTGTGTTGGATTTTCATGTGTAAAGATTTTCATCTTTTTTGTTGTTTGTTTTTTGGATTTTCATATGTAAAATGTCCACTGTTAGCGCCCAATTTATGAATGAAAATTTCATATGCTTTCAAGAAATTTCTCGTATTGTTTGTTGTATGAGTAGACAATTAGGAGAATCAGTGGTTAGGACAAGCCGACTGAGTTTAGCGATCTGATTAAAACAATGAAATCATAAATCTTACTGAATCGACTCGTGGAACGGCTGGGGCACTTAAACCGACTAGATTGATGAATCTGCCCATGCCCCAGCAAGTTCACGATCGTAGAACGCCGAATAGCATGTTTGATAAGAATCTTGTGCTGGGGCACTTAAGCCGACTAGATTGATGAATCTGCCCTTGCGCCAGTGGGTTCACGATCGTAGAACACCGAATAACACGTCCCATAAGAATCTTGTGTTGATTGATCGATTCAGGGAACGACTGGGGCACTTAAGCCGCCTAGATTGATAAATCTGCCCTTGCCCCAGCGGGTTCGCGATCGTAGAACGCTGAATAACACGTCCGACAAGAATCTTGTGTTGATGGATCGACTCGGGGAACGGCTGGGGCACTTAAGCCGACTAGATTGATGAATCTGCCCTTGCCCCAGTGGGTTCACGATCATAGAACGTCGAATAACATGTCCGATAAGAATCTTATGTTGATTGATCGATTCGGGGAACAGTTCGGGCACTTAAGCTGACTAGATTGATGAATCTGCCCTTGCCCCAGCGGGTTCACGATCGGAGAACACCGAATAACACGTTCGATAAGAACCTTGTGTTGATTGATCGATTTGGGGAACGGCTGGGGCACTTAAGCCAACTAGATTGATGAATTTGCCATTGTTCCAATTGGTTCACGAACAGAGAACACCGAATAACACGTCCCATAAGAATCTTGTGTTGATTAATCGATTCGGGAAACGGCTGGGCACTTAAGCCGACTAGATTGATGAATCTGCCCCTGCCCCAGCGGGTTCACGATCGTAGAACGCCGAATAACACATCCCATAAGAATCTTGTGTTGATTGATCGATTCGGGGAATGGCTGGGGCACTTAAGCCGACTAGATTGATGAATCTGCCCTTGCCCCAACGGGTTCACGATCATAGAATGCCGAATAACACGTCCCATAAGAATCTTGTGTTGACGAATCGATTCGGGGAACGGCTGGGGCACTTAAGCCGGCTAGATTGATGAATCAGCCCTTGCCCCAGCGGTTTCACGATTGTAGAACGTCGAATAGATGCGATTGGGGCATTTGATTCGTTCGGTGCCGGGTAGTTGGCGCTTCAACATTAAGGGGATTGCCTCAGAGGTGCTGCCCCCATAGGGAATAAATGGGTGTGTACTTCGTGAACGAGGGTCCTATTTATGTGCTTAGTCAGCATTTCAGTCCAGCTCTTTGAGGAAGATTGAACTAGCGCAAATGTCAAATAAACGTTTCTTTAACAACAGAGGCGAAGTGAAGACTCTAGCTGAGCTGGGAGGAACCATGAGTCGAAGCAGTGAACCTTCACGCACGAGCAGTAGGACTTCGAGGGATAGGGAGAGGCGCCAATCTCCTCGTCGTTGGAGTAGGTCGCCTAGGAGGGACAAACAGCCACACCGTAGGTCTCCTCAGCTCGGTTTCGGCAGGCAACATGACGCGACTCCTCGCCCATTGAGTTTTGCAGTCTTCGTGGGTAATAAACCAATGACAGAGGTGGACTCGATCATTCGAGATCCGAATGTAGCAGTCGAGTTTGCTTGACAGATTTTCCCGCCCGAAGTTCAATAGTCAATGGTAGGTCGATAGGACTTCAAAGTGTTTCGCGAAGGCGTTCACGGGGCGGGGAGGGGACTGTACACGGCTTATGAGATCGGCATGCGTCTCCGCGCCGCTCGCTGTGACATAGAACAGAGAGATGAATGCATTCGGAAGTTAGAAGCTCACGCCAAGAAGGCCGAGCACGAGTGTAGACGCGCCCGTGGGCCTCACTACAGTTCGGACTAAATTTGTGTCACGGTTCTTAATCTGAACCAAAGAGTCCAAATCTGGCAAATCGTTTTTGAGAAAAATAGATTTTTGAAAAGAAGTGCCAAACATGGACTGCTTTGCCAGATACAGAGTCGCCACCTAAATATTTTATTTTTGGGGGAATTTAGGAAACCCTGACTCGGTGCCAAAGGCCACGTGCCCGTCATCACCAAAGTTGCCTCGGCTCGAGAACTTGGGTACGATTGGATTTGAAATACAAGTGTAGTTAGCATGATGTGCCGAGCCCGATGCATGTAAGACAAATGTATGGATGCACGCATGCATAGCATAAGGTATGCTAATTTAGATATGCCCTAATACTAACCATTGAAAGCAGGTAAATAAAAGGGAAGAAAGACGTGGGGTTGGAAGAGATACACACACGCACCCACACTTATTACAAATTCGCCCTCGCCCGGAGGGATCGAAAGAATAATACAGTTCGAATAATGAATTAACTATCCTAGCTAATTAATTATTACAAACCGACTAAATTAATTGAGCAAATTAATTAATCTAATTAAGCAATAAACAGTCCCGGGACGAAGGCCCAATGCAGTGCGCGCTCGGTTTTGCTCGGAAATCTGCCACCATGCACAAGATGCCTCTCTTTTCCCTGCTTTGCTCCTCTGAAAATTGTACAAGTCCCAGGATATGCTCTGTGGATGCTAGGAAACACCACCGGCTGAGGGGAATGGACACCGGCCAAGGGGAATGATCACCGGCCACACAATTGATCCATCGTCCAACACTATTTGCCGGTCGGCACTGAAGATGGCTGGCCGGCCAAATCTTCCTGTAGAAACTGGTTTGACAGCAGCAGAGGACACAACATGGCATGGCAATGCATTTCAAGCAATGTATGCACCAACCCTATCCCTTATCATGTGTATGACTCAAAGGGACATAATCCTTGGTTCTTGGACCACCAATCGCGCATTTCAATGCGTGATGGCCCAAGAAACCAAGTTGTGCATTTTCATTTCAAATGACATGCAAACCAAATAAACACATAAAGCCCAACCTCTATCATACTCAATTCAAGAGGCAAAGCATGCATGCTCTATGCAATGCAACCTAGGCATGGAGGCTAAGTATGCAACATGAACATGAGGACAAGTATGCAAGTTAGCAAACATGCAAAGTGTAATCTTAACCATGCACACATGCAAGGCATGTAACATGTTAGGAAACTTAGCAAGAAATGCATGCCAAATGCAACACCATTTAAACATGCAACAAAATGTCATGAGCCAAGTGCCTAAGCATACAAACATGCATGCAAACATGGTTGAATACCTAAGCATATAGAAGCAACTTTCAAGCACACTTAAAAGGGGGAAACATTGGCACATAGCATACATGATAAGCTTTGAAAAACATGTAGAAGATGATGCCAAATCAACCTACCAATGCAAGCAAAGCATGCATCCAAGCCCAAGGACTTAAACTATGATCATATGACACGCGAAGCAAATGATCAAAGTGAATCCAAAACAGTCCCAAATCATGCCAAATTAAGGTCAAAGACACACCTAGATGGCATCTTAATGGCCTATACATGGAAGCATACAAAAGGGGCCAAACATGGAGCATAAGATACCAACCTCTTAAAGCATTAAAGGAGCATCAAATGCAAGCATACAAACATGCTATAAGGACTGAAATGGCATGATAAGTGGTTCCAAACCACTAAAACAAAGCAAGTAAAGCATGCTAGGGGGGTCAACACTCAAGGCCTACAAGGGAGATTGCATGGTAGCTATACAAAGCAAAGCACGGATGACCCAAATAACCAAAAACATACCTTAAGCACACTAAAACATGCATAAAAGCTTCACAAAGCTAAGCCAAAACAAGTAAGCATAGTGGTCTAAATGCTAGATACATGTTAAGGTAGTTTCGTGGCATTACAAGACAAGTATGCAAAGCAAGCATGGTGTGTCTAAACCAAGTAAAAACAGTTCTATATCATGGCAAAATAAGCACAAATAACACTTAAGACATGGCCAACATGAACTTAAAAATGGTGCTCACACATGAGGCTAAAATGACACTTTTTGAAGACAACAAGGAGAGGGGATGGCCCTCTCCTTCTTAGGACCTTAAACCACCATCCTCACCACTGAAATCCCTCAAGATTTCAGTGGTGAGGAGGCCCAAACAAGGTGGTCCCGGAGCTCACCAAAAATAGCACAAAATGGGGCCAAACAAGGCCTAAGAGGGGGTAAACGACCCCAAACACAAAAGTGTCCCCAATGAAGTATCTTAAACACAAAAAAAAATAGAACTTGTTTACGTTATACACAAAGCTCAAAACAGCAAGAAAGATAGGCTAAAAACTTGTGCAAAAACGGGGGATAAAAGAGGGTTAAAGGCTCACCCTTGTAGACCAACGAAACCAGCAGCTTCTAGACCCAAAAATGCAAACCTCAACCTCTGAAAACAAGCTCCAAGAACCTCCAAGTGATGATGGAAGTGTGTGGCTATGAAGTGGTGTGCAATAGGCCAAGAACAAGACCCTTTTGGACCCTCTAACCCACCCAAATGTAGAGAGAGAGGGAGATATAGAGAGGGAGTGATATATATGTGATATATATCAGATTTTTCTAACCCCTAAAATGGAAGGAGAGGCTCTCCTTATATAGAGAAACCAAGGGGGCAAAGCTTCTCTTAGAAGCTTTGACCAAAAAGGCCAAGCTTCTCTTAGAAGGTTGGAGCAAAAGGGCCAAGCTTCTTGGAGAAGCTAGGCAAAGGGGTAAAGAGGTTCAAGCTTCTTGGAGAAGCTAAAAAAAAGGTTCAAAAGGGTCAAGCTTCTTGGAGAAGCTAAAAAAGGGTCAACCTTCTTGGAGAAGCTAAAAAAAGGTTCAAAAGGGTCAAGCTCTCTCAAGAAAAGGTCTCGGTCAGGACAAGTGGCCGATTGATCAAAACAGTGGCCGGCCGACCAAACACAATGCCGACCGACCATCAATAGTGCCGACCGGCCATCACCAATGGCCGGTTGCAAGGAAACAAGGCCGGTGGCCTCAAGCCATGGCCGGTGAGGTGTGGGGATGGCCTACAAGCTACTTCCCACCCTCAGAAGCAAAATAACAAGTGTTTGGTGCAAAACCAGACACAAAACAGCCGAGTCGAGAGATCCTGAGGTAGGGCGCGTAGCCGAGACCTCCGGGAACTCAAGACGAACACGAACAAGGATGATCACCGAGTGTTCAAACGATGACGTCCAAGTCTTGAGGACGGTCAAAAATGGGGTGTCTACAACGAGCTAAGAAAAATCAAGTCTGCCGGGCCCCAATAAACCAGTCACCCCAATCTGATTGTTGAAGAGAGGGTTACTCAAAGGCTGATTAGTGATGCAATCGCCGATCGTAATACGGCTAGCATGTTCGCGATCGAGATTGCGAGGGGTACGGCGTATGAAAAAGGCTTCCATGACGGCCGAAAGGTCGAAATTCAAAAGGCCAAGGAGAAACTCGCCGAAGAAGTTTGCCGATGTGAAAATCGTGGATTTAGGCACGATTGGATCAAGGCACTTCGGTAAGTTGAGAGTCTCCAGTCGGAAGGGTTGGATTCGGCGTTTCTGTTGTATCAACAAAATGATTTTCCCTTCTCCGCATTCGAAATTGAGAAAAGCGATGACGAAGAAGCCGCTGAACCCAAGAAATCCTTGTAATGCTTACGTAGATTGAAAGTGAAATTATGTATTTATTTGCTGAATTTAATAAAACGCTTAGTTCTCAATCTGTAACGCACTTGTTATTTATATTAGTACTCATTTTATTTCGAACATTCTTATTTGAGTACTTTCATTTTTCGGCCTTCGTTTACGGAGGCTGTACTCATTTTATTTCAACTTTGCTTCGTTGAAAATTTTATTCGGCACATGCGTATTTTCTTCGGAGGCCTTTTCGGCCTAAATCCGAATCCGGGGGCTTGTTCGGCCCAAAGACGTCATGTGCCGATGGGGCTCCGAATCCAGAGACTAATTGGCCAATCGTGATATCCACGAAGGGCGCTCCGAATCCGGAGGCTTTTTTGGCCCAAAAACGTCATGCGCCGATGGGGCTCCGAATCCAAAGACTTTAATTGGCCAATCGTGATATCCACGAAGGGCGCTTCGAATCCGGAAGCTTTTTCGGCCCAAAGACATCATGCACCGATGGGGCTCCGAATCCGGAGACTTTATTTGGCCAATCGTGATATCCACGATGGACGCTCCAAATTCGGAGGCTTTTCGGCCCAAAGACGTCATGCGCCGATGGGGCTCCGAATCCGGAGACTTTATTTGGCCAATCGTGATATCCATGAAGGGCGCTCCGAATCCGGAGGCTTTTTCGGCCCAAAGACGTCATGCATTGATGGGGCTTCGAATCCGGAGACTTTATTTGGCCAATCGTGATATCCACGAAGGGCGCTCCGAATCCAGAGGCTTTTTCGGCCCAAAGACGTCATGCGCTGATGGGGCTCCAAATTCGGAGACTTTAATTGGCCAATCGTGATATCCACGAAGGGCACTCCAAATCCGGAGGCTTTTTCAGAACACCTTTGAACAATATTACGTGGTGAAAGAATGGGAATCTTCGTATTATAGAAAAAGAGATGTACATAGCATCATGTCCCACAAGTCGGACTAATGATAAAATTTGCCTAAATGCATGGAATTCCAAGTCCGTGGCGGACTCCTTCCTGACATATCTTTGAGTTGATATGCCCCTACTCCTGCGATCGAATCAATCTGATAGGGGCCATCCCAGTTATGACCCAATTTTCCATCAGTCGGTTTCTTGGCAGCTGGCAGTACCTTCTTTAGGACCAACTCTCCTGGTGTGTAGCGGCGCAACTGAACACAGTGATTATACGACTTAGCCAGCTGTTGTTGATATCACGCCATGGATGCGAGGGCACGGTCTCTTCATTCTTCAATTAGGACCAAATCCAAGGCCAGCATCACATCGTTTTGGCCCATATCGAAAACTGTCGATTTTAAGGTTAGGAGGCCGATCTCCAGGGGTATGATGGCCTGGGTTCCAAAGCATAGAGCAAACGGGGTTTCCCAAGAGCACTTGCAGTTATTCAGTCCATTTGCCTTTAGCTTTCTCCATCCTCTTCTTGATGCCGTCCAAGATAGATTTGTTAGAGGCTTCGGGCTGACCACTGCTTTGTGGATAAGCCGGCGTAGAGAAATAAGGTCATATACCATACTTGCTGCACAGCTCTCGGTAGACGCCACATTCGAATTGGGTGCCGTTATCTGAGATAAGTGCTCTTGGAATGCTGAACCGTGTTATGATGTTTCTCCAAATGAATCGTTTCACGTCGGTATCTCGGATGTGGGTTAATGCCTCCGCTTTTACCCATTTTGTAAAATAATCTATCGCAACAATCAAAAATCGCTTGTCACCCGGGGCACGAGGCAGTGTTCCGACGATGTCAAGTCCCTATTGGGCGAACGGCCATGGACTGGTTATGGAGCTCAGCTCTTCAGCAGGCAGGTGGGCCAAAGGAGAGAACTTCTAGTATTGTTCACACTTTTTCACATAGCATTCGGCATCCGCTCTCATTGTCGGCCAGTAATACCCCTTTGTCACGGCTCGATGGGCCAAGGACCGCCCGCCAGAATGGGCACCACAACTGCCTTCGTGTATTTCATTCAGAAGCTCCTCGACTTTGTCCGGGTGCACGCATTCCAAATATGGACTAGAGAGGGATTTTTTATAAAGCCTTCCTTCCGGGTCCAAGTAGTATCGCAGGGCTTTATTTCGCAGCTTGTGCGCTTCTTTTTTGTCCTCTGGGAGCTGTTCAGAAAATAGGAATGCGGAAATGGGATCCATCCAACTTGGTCCAAATTCTATAACATTGACTTGGACTTCCTCCGACGGGCCAATGCTTGGCTCTGGGATGAATCCTACTTCAATGGTTCGTTTAATCTCTGAGTTGATGGCGGAGGGTAGGTAAGCAAGGGCATCTGCGTGTGTGTTTTGATCACGTGTTATCGGGCTCAATTCATGATAGCCAAATTTTGCCAGCGAGGAGTTGGCCGTTTTCATGTAAGCCGCCATATGGTCATTTCTTGCCACGTACTCCCTCTTTAGCTAATTGATCACCAGTTTTGAGTCACAAAATACAAGCAAATGGTGAGCACCCAAAAGCTATGCATTCCGCCAACCGGCTAGAAGAGCTTCATATGCGGCTTCGTGGTTTGACGCTTCGAAGCCGAGCTTGACGGCCTGCTCAATTATTGTGCCGTTGGGGGCCATGATCACAACTCCTGCTCCACTGCCCCGCTGATTGGATGATCCGTCACAGTACAACTGCCAAATGTCTCCGACATAAATTCTCCAGTTCGGCTCCGGTCAACTCTCACCGGACTTGAAATCGGCAAGACCCCCAGTGAATTCGGCAACAAAGTCGGTGAGCACATTTCCCTTGATTGAGGTTCTAGGTAGAAATTGAATGTCATACTGGCCGAGTTCAAGAGCCCACTTTAAAACACGTCCTGATGCTTCTGCGCTTCGTAGTACTGATCGGAGCGGATAATCTGTTAGCACCCCAATGCTATGGCCCTGGAAGTAATGCATTAGTTTTCTTGCCGCCATGACTAGGGCTGGGATGAGTTTTTCCAGCGGAAGGTAGCGTGTTTCGGTGTCGACCATTGCCTTGCTTACGTAATACACTAGTTGCTGCTCCCCCAGCTTTTCCTTTATTAGTACGGCGCTGACGGCCCTGTTGGAGACTACTAGATACAAAATGAGCAGGTCACCAGCAGCAGGTGTCGTCAAGAGTGGTACTGAGTGGAGGCAGGTCTTGAGCCCGTTGAATGTGACTTTGCATTCATCGGACCATTCAAAAGCCTTGCCCTGCCGCAGTGTATGAAAGAATTGTCGGCAGTGATCTGCGGACCGACTAATGAACCTGTTGAGTGCGGCGGCCATCCCCATCAACTTTTGAACCTCTTTTACCGAACGGGGGGAGCCGAGATCCAAGATTTCCGTGATATTCCTCGGGTTGGCCTCGATTCCTCGGTGGTTGACAATGTAGCCCAAGAACTTGCCAGAGGCGATCCCAAATGCACATTTGGAAGCATTCAGCTTCATTTTGTATTTGCGTAAAATGCCGAATGTCTTCTCTAGATCGGCTATATGATTCTATTCTTCCTTGGACTTGACCACCATGTCGTCAATGTATACTTCCATAGTGTGACTGAGTTACTCCTTGAACATGGCGGTGACCAGTCTTTGGTAAGTTGCCCCTACATTCTTCAGCTCAAAAGGCATAACCTTGTAGCAGTAGGTTCCTCTTGGGGTGAGGAATGCAGTTTTGTCCTGGCCTTCTGGATGCATGGCGATCTGATGGTAGCCTATGTAAGCATCAAGGAAGCTCATGCGCTGATGGCGCGCCGTCGCGCCTACAAGTTGGTCGATTCTGGGTAAGGGAAAACAATCTTTGGGGCAGGCTTTGTTTAGATCCATGAAATCGACACACACTCACCAAGTCCCGTTTTTCTTTTTCACTACCACTGTATTAGAGAGCCACGTAGGGTGGTTCACTTCTCTAATTGCCCCAACGGCAAGTAGCCTATCAACCTCCTCAACAACGATGGCAGTGTGCTCAGCGGCTGACCGCCGACTTTTCTGAATGATTGGCTTGCACTTTTGATCGACATTCAACTGGTGCTGTGAAACTGACGGATCTATACCCGGCATCTCATACGGACTCCATGCAAAGATATCAAGGTTGCTAAGCAGGAAAGAGATCAGTTGTTGTTTGTCGGCCTGATTCAGGGAGGCGCCGACCATGAAGAGCTTGTCTGGGCTTCCATCGATTTCAATTCGGTCTAAACCTTCTGTGGCCTTTTCATTTGGGAGCCTCCCAACATCATCGAGGCTCTCTTGATCCGGCACCTCAATGGAATTCACCTGTAGTTCCTTTGGCCTTTTTGCTGCAAGGAGATAACATGCTTGTGCCGATTTCTAGGAGCCGTAGATTTGCTCAATATCGCATTCTGTCGGGAAGTGTAGCAGCTGATGGTAGGTGCTTGGCACGGCCTGCATAGCATGCAACCAGGATCGCCCCATGATGAGATTATACGGCGATAGCAGCTTGACGACCAAGAATTCTACATCCACTGTTCGGGAGCCTGCTCGAACGGGTAGTCTGATTTTCCCCAACAGGTACTCTGGATTGGCATTGAAGCCGAATAGTGGATAAGGGGTCGGAGAGAGATCCGATTCGGAGAAGCCGAGTTTGTTAAATGTCTTACAGTACATAATCTCCGATGTGCTCCCCGGATCAATGAGTACGCGCTCAACTGTGAACCGGTTTATGCGTAAGTCGATTACTAAGGGATCAATGTGGGGCAGTGTTACTCTAGCCAAATCTGAATCATCAAAAGTAATGCCCTCGGCTTCATGGGGCCGTTTAGCCAAAGTGAGTTGTTCTTGAGACTCAGACTTCGACTGGATCGCATGCACCGCTGATGACAGTGGCAAGCAGTATATCATGTGGATTACGCCGAGCGGAGGTGAGTCATGTCTCAAGGCTATTGCTTTGGTTGGGTTGCCTTTTCAGACGTACTGTTGCAGCCGGCCATCTTGAATTAATTCCTCCAGGAAGTCCTTCAGTGCATAACAACTATCGGTATCATGGCCATGATCCTTATGATACTCACACCGTCTATCCCATCTTCTCGTGTCGGGAGGTCTTACCATTTTTTACGGCCATTTGAAGAACGGAAGGTGTTGGATTTTGGACATAACCGCGTTGATCAGCTCAGTCAACTCTGTATATTTTTTATCGGTGCACCTCGTGCGCCTGCTGTCAACTTGTAGCTGTTCATTTTCTCGGTGGGAGCATTGATCGTTTGAGCGGCAAGAATCTCGTCTCCTATCTCGTTTCGCCCGATGCTGTGGTTCAGGGCTGTGAGTTGCTACAGATTTTAACGGTCGAGCAATTTCAACATGAGCCATTTTGTTGGTCACGTTGCCAGCTTTAACTCTCAAGGCATCATCTTCCACTTTACAGTATTCTTCAACTTTCTTCATCAACGACCAAACTGTTTGGGGGGCTGTCTGGTCAAAGAACTGTGGAGGGCACTGTCGGGATGCAACCCCATCTTAAAGGCGCTGATGGCCATGGAATCATTGCAAGCATCGTCCACCAGATTGAAAAATTCCCAATACCGCGCTGAGTAGGCACGAAGGGTTTTCCCCGGTTGAATCTGCATTGCCCAGAGGGAATCGGCTTGCTTTGGCTGGACCTCATTAGTGATAAACCTTGCCCTGAAGGATTTTTGGAGTTGGTGGAAGCTTTTAATCGAAGCCGACTCCAATTTGTAATACCACCTGACATCTAGTCGTCCCAAACTGCTCAGAAATATTCTGCACATCAAAGCCTCGTCATCTGCATGCAAGGTCATGGCTTGCTTGTAATGGCGGATGTGATCGGTGGGGTCTGATTTTCCGTCGTACAAGGTGAATGACGGTGCTTTGAATTTCTTGGGTAGCACTGCCTTTGCAATCCGTCTTACAAAAGGATCATCTTGATCTTCATCCGAACTGTTTCTTTTTTGCTTATGCCTTATACGGGGACTCTCTTCAGAAGAGCTGGAAGTTTCAGGTCGTCCCTTCTTCTTGGGCTCTGGGGATAGTGAGTCGGAGTTCCTATTGGTATCTTGTTGTCGTGCTCGAGATCATCAACCATCTGTTCTCACAGCTCGTTCCGGGCCTTCGTGTGCAGCTTGTTTGGACTTTGCCACCTCCAAGGCCAAATCCTGACGGAGACGTCCGTTTTCTGCGATCATGTTCTCCAACCTTTGTTCGTTTTGCTTTGCATGTTACATGATCGCTTGCATTGCTTCATGCTCTGGAGTCGAAGGTGAGGTGAAGTTCAGAGCGCGTCTTACGGGGATGGTTTTCAGTCCAAACATGTTTGTTGGAATGAGGTCGTCTCTCTGCGTGGTTTCATCAGTGACTATCGGAGGGTCTTCCGTTACGCCCGCCATGGATGTGTTTGAGTATTCCCACAGACGGCGCCAATTGTAGAGAAGTGGTTTGGAAATACTCCTCTGATCCTGGGGGGACGTTGATGATCCTCTTCTAGTCACCTGAAAAGAAATGAACACTCCGGTTGGGGGTGCCGGAATTAGCACTCCGACGGGCAAATTAGTCTTTACACTCAAATTGATCTATATTCTAGGTTAAACACATAAGTTCTCACGTACCTCTTTAGGACTGAAGATCTTGTATTTATAGTATTCTCTTTGGGCCTTGGGGCCTGGCCCACTCCTAGTCCTTGCCATGTACTTCAACACGGCCCTTGTTTTACTGGCAGGAATGCTGGCTCTTTTATTCGGCCCCTCAATTGTATAGGGTCAATGCCGAATAGAAGTTATGTTCTGGACTGGATTGGTCCGCTCCTGTTGATCCAAAATTACTCGGCTCCCACAAATGTATACAAGTATAAGGTATGCTAATTGAAATATGTCCCTAATCTAACCATCAAAAGCTAGTAAATAAAAGGGAGAAAGACGTGGGATTGGAAAACATGCACATTATTACATTACGTTCTCATGAAAGAGAGTCTGAATGACTAAAGCTAACTAATTAGCAACTAAGCTCAGCTAATTAAAGCTAATTAAGCTAATTGCTACAAATAAAATAAATAACTAGCGAAACTATTTAACTAATTATTACAACAACAAATGAACTAATTAGTTAACTAACTAATTACGTAATTACAAAACAATTGCAACTAATAATTAAATTAAGTAACTAGACTAAGCTAATTGCTGCTCCACCTCGGTAAATAAAAGGTATGCATGGGCATGTTTGGTTTCTACCTGAAAAGACCTCTGTTTCACTCTCGAAAGCCTCTGTTTGCTCAATTGAACACTTCCAGAACAATTTTGCTGCACCTTACCAACACTCTACTGAGGTTTGCATTAGTGGCCAGCCGGCCACTGGTAAAGCTTGCCGGCCACCTGAAGGCCATGGAAGTGGCCTGCCAGCCATCAATGGTGCACTGCCGGACACGTGCCGACCATGGATAGTGGCCTGCCAACCACTGATGCACTGGTTCATCTTACTGCAACAAAGGACAAACAGAGCAAAGAGGGTATTCCCACAGATTGTTTGCACAACTCATCCCTCATTTTCATGAACAAATCCAAGGAGTGATGAACTTAAGCCACAAACCACCAACTCAAGCAATTTCATTGCATGATGGCTTGTGACTCAAGAGGTGCAAGTTCTATAAATGCAAAATGAGACACACAAATCCATCACCCTACCATGCATGATCAAGGGCAATGGAGACCTAAGAAAGTGGACACATTTCATCACTTTGAGTTTGAAATGTTCCAATTTTCCTTAAGTTCAATTAACGTCCGATTGAACACACAACACAAAAGTTATTATCTTGTTCACTTTTAATCCCAAGTTTTAATTACTCTTTTCAAGTTACCAACCATTCTTTAATTCAATTAAGTCCAAATGGTGAATTAAAGTTCACTAATGGAAAGAAGGCTCAAGACACAAGTTGCTTTAGGTATGAAAGAAGTCTCATACCATTGGTAATGAACCCCCTAAGGGATTAAACCATTACGTATGAAACCTCAATTTCACACTGAGGCAAACAAGTGACTTGAAACTACTTTCAAAGCAAAAATCAAATCCAAGAAAGGAGAGAGGTTGTAGAGATGATTAGTATTGAAATTAAGTGTGAAAAGCTCCAAAAACATACAATCAACTCAAACAAGTGTTGTCTAAAGGCCTAAAACACCAAGCTTGTGAGAACTATTACACTACAACTATGCAATACAAGATTCAAATGAAACAACCAACCCAAAATAGAGCAAAAACAGCCTAAAATCAGACGCTAAAACATGCTGGAATTAAGCTACAACAAGCTAGCAAAATAAACTAAAGCATGGCACCAACTACGCTAGCAAACAAGACACAAGCAGAGAAGGCTAATCCCTCCAAATTTGGACTTCGAAACATGATTATTACCATTGAAAAAGCTTTGAATTTCAGTGGTTAAAAGCTTGAAAAAAGATAGTTTGAAAGTGGGAAACGCAAGTGGGAAAGCCTTACAAACAAGGTACAAAAAAGGGTGAATCACCCCCTACCTTAAAAGGACTTCAAACCACAAATTTCTACCCACTTTAATAGAGTTTTTATAGCCCAAAAAAAACTCAAAAACAGTGAGAAAACGATAGGAAAACAAGTATGCAAAGTAAGCTAACAAAGCAAATATTATACCTCTCGAAGAAAAGAGTGATTCTAGGGAACAAGTGAAGCCAAAACCAACTTCAAAAGCTCCAAGAAGACCCCAAGGAACCTCAGCTCAAAGGTGATCAAGTTTGGTTAAGGAAGTATGGGCAAGAGTGTAGTGTAAGTAGGCAAAAGTGTAGAGAATTTGTAGAGAGAGAGAGAGAGAGAGAGAATTGTAGAGAGAGAAAAATTTTGAGTCTAAAACATGAGAGGTTGGTCTCTATATATAGAAAACATGAAATCTATACAAGGAGATCCAACCCTCTACGTGTGGACAGATGCAAGCATCTGCGCAAACAGCTGGCACAGCTGGTATAAAATATCTACAGAAAACACTAGTGGCAGGCCGGCCATCAGTGATGGTTAGCATGGCATCATTGATGGCCGGCAAGGCACATCAATGGTCGGCAGACAAGAAATGATGGCCGGCAGTGTAGACGTCCCCCAACGTCCCGGGAGGGAATCCCGTTTTTGTTCATTTAGGCTTACTACAGTTCAGGACTCAATGTCACAGTCATGTATCTAATCTAGCGGAGTGCAATGCAAGATCGATGAATCATCAAAGAGTCCAAATCCGGCAAATCATTTTGAAAAACTAATTTTTAGAAAGAAGTACCAAACATGGACTGCTTTGCCAGATACAGAGTCGCCACCTAAATATTTTTTTTGGGGGGGAATTTAGGAAACCCTGAATCGTGCCTGAGGCCACGTGTCCATCATCACCAGAGTTGCCTCAGCTCGGGAACTTGGGTACGATTAGGGAAGGTCACTTCGTGAGCACCCTCGCTCGCCTGATCAAAGATCGGCCTCTACTAACCATGATATCGAGTTTTGAAAACATTATATGCTCTTATTCCGGTTATTAGCCTAGAATTATGATGTGATGTGCACAACATACAAGTATAGACTGGATTGCCTAAGTTGGAACAAAGCATCGCATATCCGTTTGTTTTGAAAATGAATTGAAGTTTGCTACTCGCAAGTAAGCTAAAACACGAGTTTCAACGAATTATTCCAACTCAAGCAACCCAACCTTCATCCACAGGCATTCAGGCAGTTATATCACATAACCACATAGGCTCATGGTAAGCATGCTATCATGGCACTCACTCACACACATGCAAGGATGCCAAAGCATAAACACTTACCGAATACTCCGAGCCAAAGAAAGAAGCTAATTAGAAATCATGCATAAATCCTAACTATGCTAAGAATGCCTAATGCAACACATGCAAAAATGCAACTACAATAGGCTCGGCTATTCTAAGATGGCATATGAGATGCGACAATCGATACATGTATTCAACTTGGAATTGAAATACAATGCAATTAGCATGATGCGCCGAGCCCGGTGCATGCAATACAGATGAATGAATGCAAACATGCGAACATATAGATGCTAATTGAAACGTGCCCTAAAACTAACCATCGAAAGTAAATAAGTAAAAGGGAGAAAGACGTGGGGTTGGAAGACATACATCACACACACGCACACTTATTACAACATTGCCCTCTCTCGGAGGGTCCGAATAAATAATACACAATCGACTGAATAACGAGTTACAGCTAATTATTACACAACCCTAATTAATTAACAAATTAACTAAAATAAATAAGCTAGCATGCAAAGCATATGAAATGGACTGCCTCAGCTCAGTCTTGAATGACAAGGAATGCATGCATGCTCAAGTCGCCTTGCCGAAAAATCCATCGCGATGCTCCGACTTGCCTTTGTTTGCAATTGACCTCTCCAGAAGGCTGAAACTCCACCCTGGGAAGCTGTGAGGAGGCTGCCGACCAGCCCTTGGCCTTAGAGACCACCTGCCGACCACCTTTTGTGGTGGAGACCAAAAAAGGTGGTCGGCCTGCCAGAAAAGCTAGTCGGCCGACCAGTTTCTGCCTCATGTTCCTGGTTTTTTGCAACACAAAGCAAGAGAGAGGCATAGCAAGGTATTTTCAACAAATGTGCGCAGACCACTCTCCCATCATTGCATAAGCTCAAGGGAGTGTAGTCCTCAACCCTCGGTCCACCAATCATGCATCTCGATGCATGATGGCCGAGGAGTTGAATTGCACGACTTGATATGGAATGAATGCACATGTGAACACGTAAATGCCTAAACTCCATCATGTGTTAGTGAAGAGGATCGACGACAGGGAATTGAGGTACATTTCGTCACTTTGAGTACAAAACGTTCCTTGTTTTCCGTGTTTGGACTAACTCCTATTCCAAACACAATGCAACAAGTATGGCATACACAATGCGACTCTAGCATGCAAGCTAAATGCAATACGACTTGGTCATGCAAACATGTAAAGGGGTGGAACATGCAAACATGTACCTAGCATACACAATGTCAATATGGAACAACATGAACTACCTAGCAAGGATAATGACATACACAATGCACAATGCTACTGTACGCATACTCAATGCGAGACAATCATAAGCATGCAACAATATGACAAAATAAGACTAGCATACACAATGCGAATGTCGAATAGCATACTCAATGCGACGAACTACATGGCATGCACAATGCTAAATGGACTTAAACCAAGATGGATAGGCCTCAGCCATGTCCAACTCAGTGGCCAAACATGATGAAAATGAAGCAACAACACACATGCAAACATGCACAAATGCAAGGGACCAAACACAAATGCAACTCTATCAAAGCATGGCAAAGGATGAAATATGGCATACAAACACACATTTTCCAGCTCTGAAATGACATGCAAGATGGTCCCGAATCATGCAAATACGTCGAACAATGCATGCTATATGGCCCGAACACCGAAACTAGTGAAGCGCATTACACTAGAGGTACATAAAGCAATGTACAAATGGAAAAACCAGCCCCAAATAGACCCTAGGCAGGTCCAAGACAGTGGGAAAATGGCCTAAAATGATGGCTCAACATGCATAGAAATGAAGCTCATGCAATGGTCCAAAAACGAAGCAAACTAGCACGACTCTCAAACATATTTAAAGAGTGGAAAACATGGGAATATGGCATACATGTAAGCTCTGAAATATGATGCACAATGGCCCCAAAACATGGAAACACCTCAACATAAGCATGCGATAGGCTCCAAAACTCAAAGCTAGTCAAGGGTATTGAACTACAACCATGCATAGCAAGCATTATTTGACCATGAGGCATAAAAATAGAGCTAAGGCAGTCCAAAACATGCACAAAATTAGTTTAAAGCATAGCCAAAAAGTGCTAGAATCAAGGACCAAAATAGCATGCAACACAAGCTAGTAAAAAAGATTTGCACTACAAGTATATGAGGCAATCAAGTGGCCACCAAACCAGCAAAATTCAAAGGTATGACATGCCAAATAAAGCCCCAAAACCCACTGAAATATGGTCCATGCATGCAAGAATGATAGGCTCCTTTGATAGGCTATAAAGAGGGTTGTTCTACACATGCAAGATGGACACCTAAAATGGAAAAATGGGCTATAGACAGAGCCTAAGCAGGTCCTAAAACCCACCAAAAAAAGGCCTGAAACATGGCTCGGAAACATGAAAATAAAGGCTCCTTTGTTAGGCTAAAAGTGCTACTAAACAAGACAAAGGGTGAGAGGATCACCCCTCTCTGATTTTGGTGCTCAAAAAAACATAACAACCACTGAAAATCTGCTGGATTTCAATGGTCAAAAGGGCCAACAAAGCTCAACACAAAGGCCCTAATGCATGGCTTAAAGCAAGATGAAATGAAGCATGAAAGGGGGTAGATGACCCCCAACAGAAAAATGGTCTCAAACAAACATGTTAAGGACCTCAAAATAAGACTTTTTTTAGTTTATGAGAAAGCCCAAATATACTTGCAAGTATGGCTAAACGATGGAGCAAAATAAAGCTTAAAAAGGGAGAATGAGTGTTACCCTTGAAGCTCAAGAAGACCAGCAACCTCTGGACTCAACCTTTAACCTCTGAAAATGGCCTCCAAGAAGCTTAGACCAATGGTGGAAGGGTTAGGCTATGGAGTTGTATGCAAAAGGGTCAAGAACTTCACACTTTAGGGCTCAAAGGGAGAGATACAAAGAGAGATATATAATTTTCCTTCCAACAAAAACTCAACCCTCTACAAGGAAGGGGAGGCCTCCCTTTATAGACAAACAAGTCTAAAGCTTGCCCTCCAGCTTTAGAGAGATCCTACACGTGTATGGAGGATCCAGTCTGTACCCTCCAGCTGGCATAGTTGGAATCAACTCACAGAGACAAAACTAAGAGAGGCAGGCCGACCAGTTCAGGGGGTCAGCTGACCACTTGCCCTGGTTGGCTGACCAGGTCAAAAGGGTCAGGTGGTCGGCCAACTACTTTTTTTGGTTGTCCGGAAAGAAAGGTGGTCGGAGGGTGGTCTCTAAGGCCAAAAAGTGGTCGGCTAGTGTCCAAAATGAAGCCCCAGAAGTTAGCTTTTCAATGGCACCAACCTTGTATCAAAATTCCAACTGTGCAAAAAGTTATGCATGTTTTGGTGAAGCCGCGCAGATTCGGTCCAACCGGATTGATGCCCTACTTCAACCAAACATATCTCCCCCGTCCGGACTTGGCTTTAGGAGATTATTGAGTGCAAAACGATGCCCCAGAAATAAGATTTCCAACAGTGGTGGCCTCATAGCTAAAATCCAATTGTATAGACAGACTGGCGTGATTTAGCGAGGACCGCTCGGCTCTCTTTCTTAGCGATTCAAACCCAGCTTCTTCTTCCACTTGGTTTCTTCCCTCTTCTCCAATTTTCTTCAACTCCAAACCCCTAAACAAGGTGTTTTGAAAGATTTTTCAAAGATTTCAACTCTCTTTCATTCATTTCCACTTCGTCCTTGCTCGGTTCACCGAAAAGCGCAACATTTAACGAAATACGAGCATCGGAACATTGTAGGAACTTTATTTTCAAAACATTTTGAAAGAGAGGGTTTCAAGGTCTAAAATCTTTCGATCAATATTGTTTTGGTCCAAAAAGGGTATGAAGTTGAGATTTGACTATCTCCTTGCCAAAGAAACTGAACCTTTGCCCTGCAGACCTTAATCACCGAGTAAACCATCAGTAGCGCACAAGTCTTAAGGGCGGTCAAAAATGGGGTGTCTACAGGCAGCCTCCAGGGATGGCCGGCAGGCCACCAGAGATTGAAGGCTGGAAAAACCAAGGCTTGGTCCAAAATGGGACAAAATGGATGCAGGGTTTGAAAGGCTCAAAGTTGTGGTGTTTCGTTGCGGACTTCGAGCGCTTGGCGAGCAAACAGACTCATCATCGGATGTACCTACAAGAACATCCAAGTCTTGAAGGGCCATCAAAAAAATGGGGTGTCTACAACGGGGCGTGACACGATCCGAATCAATTTTTAATTAAACTTCACCGTAGGCTTTAAAAATTAGGCTAATCGCAATAACACAGTCAATTTATGTTTCTGAAGCCTCTATGGCCTTCAATTTAAATTTTATAACAGAGAATGAAATAGATTTTCCTACAGTGAGCAGATAGGAATTCAAAAACACATATAATTATATAATTAGCGTTCAAAATCATATTGTAGAGGGTTAGAAATTAAACCCCAAAGTAAGTATGGGCCTAAGCACTGAGGTCACCCCAAAGAGACGACTGAGAATAAAAAAAGGAGCATGGGCCAAAGCCTAAGGAAAGTGGGCCAACAGTGGGCCAAAGCAGGTCCGACCCATTAGGGCTTCAAATGGACTCCACAAAGAAAAATGCCCAAGTCAAGTTGTAGAGGCAACACCTGTAGCAGTGAAGTTGTGGCGGGAACATGTGCAGCGGGAGAGTTACTGAGGCACTTTGCCTCAGCGCCGCCATTCCTAATATCTTCGGTTTTGCAACCATCTAAAGTTGCCGAGGAAAAGAGAAAGCCAACGCAACTAAGTTGCAGATGCAACACTTGCGACAGCCAAGTTGCGGAAGCACTTTGTCTCAGCGCCACCATTCCAAGTATCTTCGGTGCCCCTGCCATTCCAAGTAGTGTCAGTATCACAACCATTTAGAGTTGCTGAGAAAAAGAGAAAAAACCAAAGCAACTAAGTTCCAAAGGCAATACTTGCAGCGCCCAAGTTGCGGAGGCATTTTGTCGGTGCCGCCATCTCTAATATCTTCAGTCCTACTGCCTGAACTTGCAGTGAGAAATGACTACCGAAGCAACTACTACCGCAGCAACTACTACCGCAGCAACTAAGTTACAGAGGAGATACCCTGCCAAGGTGATAACAGCCTTTGAGAGAGGCTTCCCTCTGTAACTAGAGACTAATGCTTGGCGCTGATAACAGGCCCAAAGGCATTACTAGCCCAAGGCTGATAGCAGACCCCCCTTCTCTCTCAGTTCATTTAACCTGGCACCGATAGCAGGCCTCAAGACTTACTGGTTGGAGCTGATAGCAGGCCCAGGGATACCAATTTAGTGTTGCAATCCCGTGAAAATGGGAGCAGGGTAGCCTGAACATAATGGACTCTCTTTCCATTACCCAAGTCATAGGCCTACCTTAGTCGCACAGGCAGGACTAAGGAAGCCGCCTTGGGCTCGGTACTAAGGCACAGCATGGCTGATAGCAGGATTAGCTGTGGCCTTCGCCATGGGAAGCTGAGGAGTTTGTGGTTAGGTGGCTAAGGGTGGAGGTTTCGTTGAGGTGAACACGAACATAGCCGATAGCAGGCTGATGGAGTTCTGAGAATGCGTGTACTGGCCAAATAGACCTGAGAAGGCAAGTGCAGCGGCAAGATTCACCGCTGCAAGTCCACTTGTTGAGGTTATAGTTGAGAAGGCAAGTGCGGAGGTAAACACTCCCGCTGTAACTATACTTGCTAAGGCTCAAAAAGAAGTTGCAGCGCTAAACACTCTCATCCCAACTACACTTGTTGAGGCTCAAAAAGGTAGTTGCGGAGGCAAACAAACAGTACACAGTACATGCAGAGGGACACGTGGCACCTTCAGCTTGGTGGCTCAAGGCAGAATATTCCATGTGATCCCCTGGGACACATGTCTTCTCTCTATTTGGCCACTTGGTGTCCTATTGGCACCAAGGAAAAGCCCATAAATAGGACCCATTTCCCAAGGTTCAACAAGAGGACTCATTATGATAGGACTCATTATGGTATTAGTTATAACTCATTATGATTATTATTTTGGTTATAATTCAATAGATTTTTTTATTATATTTTATGTGGTATTTGGTTATAACTTATTAATGTTTTTTAAAAAAGTTATGATTGCAGATTATTTAGTTATAACTTTTGTAATAATTAACTTGTATATTGTATATACCCTTTTAAGACCGTGTATTTTCTAATATGATCCAGTAATCTACTTCTTCATTAAGAATCTTTGCCTGTAGGCTGAGGCCAACAAAAATGAAATGTAACAATAATTTACTCCAATGTTATTCTTTTTGTATACTTGGATTTTGGGCCAGTTTACAGGCATGTCAATTAAGTTTAAGACCTTAAAATTAAGGATCAAACAAACCTTTAGTGACCCTTAAAATAACTAGAACTTAAGATTTTAAATTTCATTCTACCATTCCTTTAGATTTCCACCACCTCAAAAAATTGAAGACTAAACAACCAGTAGTTATATAATAATATAGGTAATTAAGGTCCAAGTAACATTTAAATTGTTGATAGATTAAAAAATTTAAACAACAGTAAAATTATTAGAAAAAAATTATACATATTAAAAGTTTTGATTGAAAGATCAGGACAAACGAAAAATAATCATTATTGACCTCAATATGACATACATATATATATATATATATATGAGTTTTTTTATTCAAAAAAAATATTATATTATATAATATAAACAAAAACATTTAAGACTCTTTGTGATTCAAAGTCTCAACACTTTTTTCTCAAATTTTTGAATTTAAAAAATATATAAATACATATGTCAATAAACTATTGGCTATTTGATCAATATGGTAATGTATTTAAACATTTAAACATTAACTTTTGAAGCATTTTTGATTGAAAGATTAGGACAAACAAAAAATAATCATTACTGACCTCAATATGACAAATGTATATGAGTTTTTTTTATTCAAAAAGAAATATTATATTGTATAATATAAACAGAAATATTTAAGACTCTTTGTGATTCAAAGTCTCAACACTTTTTTCTCAAATTTTTGAATTTAAAAAATATAAAAATACATATGTCAATAAACTATTGGTTATTTGATCAATATGGTAATGTATTTAAACATTTAAACATTAACTTTTGAAACAATTTTTACGATTTTTTTTTTAATTTTTAATTTTTTTCACTATTAAAATCATATCATTTATTGATCAATATGGTAATATATTCTCTAAAATCATGATACATTTTTAAAAATAGTTTATTAAAAATTATAATATGAAATACACCTATTATAAAATGATAAAATTTAATAACATTATATTATATTATTATGAGCTCTTTAATTATATTATTAGTTCTTTCTTATTTTCATTTAATTTAAATATTTTCTTAATCAATATGGTAAGATTTTAATTTTCTTTAATTAGGATCATTTAATCTTTAATGAGCAATAATCTGACTATAATTTCTATAATAAAAAGCATGCATGTTTTGAAATTATCACTTTATTTTCAATTGACAAATGAAACTATAATTAATATTTGTGAGTGATAATTTTTTTTCAAATATATTATTAATGCAAAATAACCTTTTTTCCAAAATTTTTTAAGAGTTTCAAAATATTAATTTCAGTTTATAAAAATTAATAAATATGTCGCATAAAAAAGAAGTAATTATTATATATATACACATAGTTTACTATATCATCTTATTAATCTAATCTTATTAGCACCATAAATCTGCAATTTTTATTATTATTTATTATTTATATAATTGCAGGACACGTGGCATCCTCTTATTCATTTGGAAGTTAAAAGAAGTTATAGAGATAATGGAGAATATGAAGGACAAAGTGGATGAGTGAGAGGACAAAGTGGATGAGTGGAAGGACACATGGCAAGACAAGAATGAAGATGGAAGAAATGGGTAGTTACTAAGTAGTTATTGCTGTATTTTTTCTTCTATAAATAGCCATTAATGGCTACATTGTAAAGAATCCAGAACTTAAATAAAAAACAATTGATTTCAATATTTCTTGTCATTTTCCTTATCTTAGGAGTAGTTTAACATAGATTTATATTTCGAAGCATTTTATGCACTTTCTTTTCAAAGCATAGGAGTAGAGGTAAGTATTTATTACTTTGATTGTTCACTCAATCATCTTTCTCCGTCCCTTTTTCTTCTTTTACTTATTCTTTTCGCTACACCTGGCAAATTTGAAGTCCTCTTCGTTGAGGCAAAAGAACCGTCAACACAATCGCTTGATAATTGGCTTGAATTTAATCTGTAAGGATTTTTCAATCCTTGCTGGCATGCTCGCATTTATGATATTTTCCTTCGTAGGAAAAATAAGCCAACATTTTTTGGCACGCCCAGTGGGACAGCCAAGTGTAAGAAATGACAAACTATTTGGATTTCGCCATTCGAACTTGTCAATATGAAATATATTGGCGTGAAAGAGAAATTTTGGATCTTCAAGAAGAGATCCATTTTCTTGATGAAATAAACTTTTATCCCTTACAATATTATTTGGTGGAAGAAAAAAGACACCATTTAATTGGAGAAATTCATCAACTTGATATGAAAATTCACCAATGGAATGATGAGTTATCAAATCTCACTACCAAGTCTTTAACTGAGGCTTTAATGGCCGGAATTGGTGAATTTTTTCAGAATTTTTTCATGGTTAAAAATAGAAAAAGCAAAGAGTTGATTTCATCAATGGCTCGGGGGGTTCAAGAGTCCGTTTTAAAAGAGCCAAATTATGAAATTAACACAACGAAAGAGCATATTCTTGAGCCAAATTTGGCTAAGAATGATGTTCCATGTATGACTCAGGGGGTCCAAAAACCAAATTTTAAAGAGTCAAGTCATGAAAATAACATATCTATGGGTGATTTTCATAAGCCATTAATGGCTAACATGAAAAAACAACCCACTTTGCCAAATAATTATGAAAACCTATTCGGCAAAAGTCATATTTTTAAAACAAACATGGTCAAGAATAATGAACAAGCCACTATTCATGAATTCAAAATTTTTGACATTTTTCAAAATGACAAAAAGTATGAATTTTCATGGTCACACCATACCATGACTTTTGGTGTTCAAAATCCTTTTTGGATTTGTGGTTCACATCAGAATATAATTTTGATGATGTGGCTAATAAAATTAACAAATTGTTCTTCTGAGTTCGAAGCACTAAGAACAAGGGATGACCATTTAAAATGCATGAATTTGGCCAGTAAAAGCCTGTGCATTTAAATAAATGGTTGAGAATGGCTTATCTTTTCAAATTGATGGCCAGTTGTTTGTATGTACACAATCAAAGCATCAAAGATACATTCGAAGCATCAAGAGTTGTTTCGAAGGTTGATTACTTCACCTTCGAAGCTGTATAAAGGTTTGAAGATACATTCGAAACATCAAGAGTTGTTTCGAAGGTTGATTACTTCACCTTCGAAACTGTATAAAGCTTTGAAAACTTTCGAAATGTGTACATCTCTTCAAATATATGTAAAATGACAATTAATTAGTTGTCAAATAATGCCTGTTTTTGGCATGATAAGTTGGTTCGAAGAACAACAGTTTTGGTGTCTTCGAAGAATTAATAACTGGTTCGAAGCACAAAATTAATATTTTCATTAATTATGTATGAACCAGAACGTACAAAATGTGAATAACTACAATGTTGGCCAAAAGCTGCTTCGAAGGCTCTTTTGCCATAATTTTGTAAGCTCCAAAGCACTCCATCTTGCATTAACAGCTTCGAAGAAACAATAATGGTGGTTGTGAACCTTCGAAACTTTGCTGTGTATTTCTAAGGATGTAATTTGTCCTTTGTCGACACTTTCAACCTTCGAAAGATGATTTTGGTCCTTTGTACCACCTTCGAAGCTTGTTACTAGTCCGTAATAGCTAGTATTCGAGACATCTAGTCATAATGTCATGCTCATTCGAAACACTTCATTGGTGCTATTATATCATTCGAAGCACCTTGTTGATATTATTCGAAGCATTTTATTGCTTACATTAGTCATGTGCTTGGTTCGGCCCTTCAAAAATTCAAGTAAATATCATTTTTAAGAGCCGCGGGGGGTAGTGTTAGCACCATAAATCTGTAATTTTTATTATTATTTATTATTTATATAATTGCAGGACACGTGGCATCCTCTTATTCATTTGGAAGTTAAAAGAAGTTATAGAGATAATGGAGAATATGAAGGACAAAGTGGATGAGTGGGAGGACAAAGTGGATGAGTGGAAGGACACATGGCAAGACAAGAATGAAGATGGAAGAAATGGGTAGTTACTAAGTAGTTATTACTGTATTTTTTCTTCTATAAATAGCCATTAATGGCTACATTGTAAAGGATCCAGAACTTAAATCAAAGACAATTGATTTCAATATTTCTTGTCATTTTCCTTATCTTAGGAGTAGTTTAACATAGATTTATATTTCGAAGCATTTTATGCACTTTCTTTTCAAAGCATAGGAGTAGAGGTAAGTATTTATTACTTTGATTGTTCACTCAATCATCTTTCTCCGTCCCTTTTTCTTCTTTTACTTATTCTTTTCGCTACACTTGGCAAATTTGAAGTCCTCTTCGTTGAGGCAAAAGAACCGTCAACACAATCGCTTGATAATTGGCTTGAATTTAATCTGTAAGGATTTTTCAATCCTTGCTGGCACGCTCGCATTTATGATATTTTCCTTCGTAGGAAAAATAAGCCAACAAATCTATAACAAATTAAAATTATGAAACCTTTAGAAAATAATAATATATTTATAATTTAACATAGTTTTTATTTAATTTTTACTAATTATATTATGATTCATGTATTTGTTGTTTAGAACTTAAAATATAGCATTAATGATAGGAAAAAAGAAATAGAAGTGAAATTGTGATAAAATAGTTAAAATTTAATTAATGCTTTTTTTGTGTATTTTAATTGTTTTACTATTTAATTTTAAAATTAATTATTACTTATTTATTTCAACCCGTGCATCGGGTATTATGTTAATACACCAATTAATGCACATGTTATATTTTCTTTTGTGATGTGATTGGGTGCCTTGGCCCCATGATGTTGATTTAAGAGGGTATTTGATATGTACTAAATTAGTATATTTTTTGACTTTTTATAAAAAAATATAAAATATAAATTAGGTTTAAAGTGATGCCGTAAAGAATTAATTTGACTCAAATGAAATGATTGTGAAAATAATGTAAACACATGACGAACACCCCCTTTAGAAGGGAATCCTAAGTAGATTACGCTCACATCTATTTTAAACAAACCCAACTGGTCAATTCTCGGTATAGCAATAAAAAATTCCAAAAATCCCTTGAGAAATAGTCAAAATCCTGGCGTCGATCTGCTAACTTTTATCAAAAAAGACTTTCTTTTAGCAATAGAAACCATTGTAGTCTTTTTTTATCTTAAGATGTGGTTATAACAACTCAATTTTTGTTTTCTTATTATTATTTTTTTAAGAAAATGTCCTTTGAATTGAAGGAAGCAAACACTTTCTTTTAGCCGTTTATTTTAGGGCGTGAATATGATATATAACCATAAGGTACCAATTTCCATTCGTTTCATTACATGAACTAGTTTCATTATCTCTTTAAGAATCCAAATGAGACTTCAACTCATTAGTTCTATCATCACATCAACAATGCATGAACACTTCAAACTTTTCTTTCATGCAAATTTCATCCGGCGGCAGCCATCAAACGGGACCTATGTAAACGTAGGCTATACAAGCACTACAATTGTCATTTTACGGATATTTCATCCGCGGGCAGGGCACCCATGTATAATTTCGAGACTTTCACCCAGGACATTCCGGCCAACTTAATTATAATGAAGTCCAACCCCTTTCTCCTCCCAAACAATCACTAATACATATGCAATGTATTTAAACAAAACATCAAACAATGGAGCACATTCCCTTTCCACTCACACATAATCATACATATACAATGTATATAAATATAGTCATATTCAATGACAAACAACAAGAGTTTAGTTTTGATTCACCTAATCCTAATGCAATTTCTACAACAATCATAGTTATCCTCCACCGATAGCCCAATACAGTTATTTCTAAACAGATATTCAATCTCATGACAGATGATTTATTCAAATTTCTAAAGAATGAGTTAATACATAACCAATTGCACCATTCTTATCAATACCCTCTCAATTTCACATTTCCAATGCTAATTCAATTATTTGTACAAATAATAGTTTGGTCAAATTAGGGAAAATCCCCCCATTTTTCCCAAATATTAGCCAAGTACCAAAATCATCAAATTAGACATAACACAATATCATTTTCAAAACCTACAAGCATCTATTTTATCTTCACTCAAAACCCCTCTTTCCATATAATGCCCAAACCCTAGGTTTCTTTAAAACATTTCCAAATCACACCATTGTTGCACAAGAGACCATAACTAAGCTAAATAACATATGTAGATGTAGATAAGATCCCTACCTCAAAGGAAGAAGATGAGCCAAACAAGAGAGAAACTCCAAGAATGTCAAAACCCACTTCTATTCGAATCAAAAAGTAGATCTTGACGAGCTCTACCTTTTTCTCAAAGGCACTAGGGTGAAAAGATCAATGGATCTAGATGAAATCTAAGAGAGAATGTTAATTCTAGAGAGAGAGGCTCAAGAACAAGTTTTTTGGAAAGTTTTAGAGAGAGAGAGAGAGAGATATGAAAAAGTGACTCAAAATATCATCTTCTCGGACTGTTATACACGCAGTCCGTTTGAGCGTCAGACACAAAGTTCTGCTCGAGCGTGAAAGTTGGCGCTCAAGCATGGAATGCACATGTCCAAAAGTTCTGCAGACGAAGGTCCCCACTCGAGCGTGGGACTGGACGCTCAAGCGTCTAAAGCATTTTCCCAGTATTTTCAAAACTGCAGAAGAAATGCTGAAAGTTGATGAGCCCCGCTCGAGCGCGAGAATGGCCACTCGAGCAGAGAGGCAAAATTTGTGAAGCCTGCTCGAGCGGAAGAGTTAAAATCTAGGCAATAAAGGTTTTGAAAAACAAGCAACTAACATGTTCCAAACGCACAACCACAACCTGAAAGCCAATTCTAAAAGGATACAAGGGGAAACAAGAGGTAAACAACAATATGAAAGCATTAAACTCGAGTTCGGAATACGATAGATAACGGGTCAAAACCGGAATCGCTATACATTGTTAGATATCGATGGTTGGAGATTAGATTGGAAAGACAGAGCAAGCAGATACAACTTTCTTCTAGGGTTTAGAGATTGAGAGAGGATTTTTATACATCACAACAAAAATTTCTTTAAACACATCACAGAGAAAATTTTACATATCTTCGATACTATCGGCACCATAAATTTGCAATTTTATTATTATTTATTATTTATTATAATTGCAGGACATGTGGCACCCTCCTACCCATTTGGAGGTTATGAGAAGTTATGAAATATAGAAAGATGATGGAGAATAAAGTGAACATGGAGCATGAAGTGGAGATTGAAGGAAGTTATGCAAGATCATGGAGTATGAAATGGAAGAGATGGAAGAATAGGGTAGTTATTAGGTAATTTTTTTCTACAAATGTTTGCCTATAAATAGTCATTCATGGCTACATTATAAAGAGTGAGAACTCAAATCAAAGACAATTGATTTCTATTTTTCTTGTCATTTATATTTCCTGCACTTAATTTTCTGCACTTTATTTTTGAAGCGTAGGAATAGAGGTAAATTGTCTGCACTTTATTTTATGCTCTTCCTTTTTGAAACTAGGAGTAAAGATAAATAAATAGTTAGTTTGATTGTTCACTCAATCATCTTTCTCTATCTCCCTCCTTCTTCTTTTTAATTTTCTTTACTCTATAATTGGCAATTTTGAAGTCCTCTTCGTTGAGACAAAAGAACCGTCAACACAATCGCTTGATAATTGGCTTGAATTTAATCTGTTTCAATCCTAGCTGGCATGCTCACATTTATGATATTTTTCTTCGTTGGAAAAAGAAGCCAACAGACACCAAATTTCTCTGGACACATCACAGAGAAAATACCGTAAGATTACAACTAAACACACACAGATTTTGACACAGAGAGAGAGAGAGAGAGAGATTAGGCTATGGCGGAAGCAACGGCTATGACAGAAGTTCCACAATGAAACATCAATCTTTTTTATTTTTCTTCACCATCAGTTTCTTCTGATCAATTAGGAACCAACTTTCTCCGATTTGCTAACTCATTTCTCAATTTTTCGAGGCAATTCAAAATCTTGTGGCTTGTTTCTATGGTACCAAAAGTTTCTCTCACCTAATTAGTCAAATTCCTTCGTTGAAGAAACCCATATTCTCTCTCTCTCTCTCTCTCTCTCTCTCTCTATACATACATACAAATGGACAGTAGAAGCAAAATGAAGCAACATTCGAAAGACACAACAACGCCTTCATCATCGTCTACTTCGCAAAAGATCATAGAGCAATTTGTCATGGTTAAGTTAAGTTAACTAGAGAGGTAGAGAGAGTTTAGAGTGTGTGAGAGAGAGGGAGAGAAATACGATTTGATTTGAGAGATTTAAATTTCTCTGTGATATATGGGTGTGGGGTTGAGGGACTTTAGATATCATAAAATAATATTGTGGATCTCTTCCATTACTAAAAATGCAAGAGAGACCTTAGACTAATTTTCCCTATAATATTATGAGCTCTTTAATTATATTATTAGTTCTTCTTTATTTTCATTTAATTTAAATATTTTGTTAATCAATATGGTAAGTTTTTAAGTCTTATTTAATTAGGATCATTTATCTTTAATGAGCAATAATCTGACTATAATTTCTATAATAAAAAACATACATGTTTTGAAATTATCACTTTATTTTTAATTAACAAATGAAACTATAATTATAATTTGTGAGTGATAATTTTTTCAAATCTATTATTAATGCAAAATAACCTTTTGTCCAAAATGTTTTAAGAGTTTGAAAATATTAATTTCAGTTTATAAAAATTAATAAATATATGTCGCATAAAAAAGAAGTAATTATTATATATATACACAGTTTCCTATATCATCATATAAATATAATATATGACAAGCTAAAATTATGAAACTTTAGAAAATAATAATATATTTATAATTTACCATAGTTTTTATTTAATTTTTACTAATTATATTATGATTCATGTGTTTGTTGTTCAAAACTTAAAATAAAGCATTAATGATAGGAAAAAAGAAACAAAAGTGAAATTGTGTTAAAATAGTTAAAATTTAATTAATTCTATATTTTTGTGTATTTTAATTATTTTATTGTTTAATTTTAAAATTATTATTACTTATTTATTTGAAATCGTGCACGGCTATTACGTTAATACACCAATAATGCACATGTTTTCTTCTGTGATGTGGTTGGGTGTCTTTGCCCCATGATGTTGACTTAAGAGGGTGTTTGATATGTATTATATTTTTTGGCTTTTGTTACACAATATGAAATATGAGTTATGTTTAAAGTGATATAATAGAAAGAGAATTTGACAAAAATGAGATGATTATGTTTCAAATAAAATAATTTGCACACATGACAAACACCGCTTTAGAAGGGAATCCTAAGAAGCTTACGCTCACATATATTTTAAACAAACCCAGCTGATCAATTCTCAGTACAGTAATAAACAATTCCAAAAGTCCCTTGAGAAATAGTCGAAATCCTGGCGTCGATCTGCTAACTTTTATCAAAAAAGACTTTCTTTTAGCAATAGAAACCCTTGTCAAAAAAGACTTTCTTATAGTCTTTTTTTATCTTAAGGCGTGGATATAACAGCTCAATTTTTGTTTTATTATTATTGTTTTTTTATTTTTTGCATAGCGAAGAAGAAAATCTCCATTGAGTTGAAGGAAGCAAACACTTTCTTTTAGTCATTTATTTTAGGGCATGAATCTGACAGCTCAACTTGTTTTGTTTTGTTTTGTTTTTCTTTTTTATTTATTTTTTCTTCTTTTGCATAGGGAAGGTTGAATTGAAGGGAGCAATACTACGATTAGGTATACTCCAGTTAAGGCACATGATTTCTTTTTTTTTCAACTTCTAATTATTTTTTATTTTTTCATTTTATGTTTTTTTGTATTATTTCTCACTCTATCCTCTACAAACTATTATTTATTTTGTGCTTATAATCATGTTTTGTTTATGCAAAATTTTGCCTTAAAATGACGTGATAGTGCCATTTGTAATAAAAAAAAATGTCAATAGACTCTTTATTATAAAGTGATAGATCAAAATCCAACCAAATCATTTTTGAAAATTTAAATGTGTTGATTTTATGTTTTTATATTGCTACTTTTTTTTTTTTACTTTTAATATTTTTTTGACATCATGATATCAATTAATTGACCATTGGTATAGAGTATTACTCCAAAAGTACCTACTAGTTTTTTTTCTTGACCTAATGAAGTTACTGCCATAATTAAAACACTACAAATATATATATATATATATTACTCCCGCTGTCCCAATAGTGTACTTAGCCATCCATGCTTTAGGCCGGTCAAAATGGAAGTATGTATTGCTTTCCGTTATTCATATTTATATATTTATATGCACATAGATGTGTTGTGTTATATTGTTAGAGGTGTTCTTTTGCCCTTATGCGTAAGGCCAGGGAAGGTGGTGGACGTGTTGATGGGCATGTACGTGTGAGAACCCGAATATAAAAATTAAGTAAATAATTAAATAATAATAATATTATAATCTCAAATATTTTGGTGGTGAATCCTAAAGTGCAAATTAAATATTTGAAGGTCTTTTAAAACCTAAAATAAATTTATGGTGAAAGTATTTAACTTAGAGGCAAGATTTATTATAAAAAAATATATAGAGAGAGAGAGGAGGGTGTGACTTGAACTCTAGACCACAAGGTTAATATATAAGACTATTACTATTTGAGTTGCATATAACTTATATATATGTTTTGTATATTTATCTATTTATTTGACCTATGTGTGCCCACCACTAGTATAAAATAAAATAAACACAAACCCTACTTTATTATTTGTTCACCACATAGGGCAACAACACAGCAGCCACGGGAGAGGGTTTGAGAGACCGAAAAAAAAAGAAGAAGATGTTGCAATCAAAGAACTTTTGGGTGTGTTGTGTTGTATGTGATCATCAAAGGTTAGCCCTCCTAGGTTTTCTTCTCTTCTTTCTTTGTTCTTCATCCTTATTCTATAATTATTTTATTCCTTCATGGAGAGGTTATAGGTTTATGTATTTTGTATATATATGTATACACTGTTAAGAAATCTGAGGAGCTATATTTATGTGTAAAGAATGAGTGCAATTCTTAGTTCAAAAATTCTGCACAGAATCGCAAACTTTAAAAATCAAGAAACCATATCAAACGGATGAATTTTAATTTGAAATTTTTACAATAGATCAATTACATATTGAATTGCATATCTGAATTTTTTCATAATTTTTGGGAGTCAAAATCCATATAAATTGAGGTATTCAAATCTGTCCAGGAAACCAGTCCGAAACAGTAAATTCGGGATTGTTGTTCTCTTTGGGTATAAATCCAAAAATTATCAAATTAGTGTCATTAGAACCGGTTACGAGTCTAGTTTCGTACGTTTTTGGCCTTGCATTGATTGCTCTTGTATATTAAGAGAACCGTCAATTTCTTTAAAGTGCTGTAGAAAACAACATGTTTGGATATAATAAATTATAGATAATTATTTTGATAAGCAAATCAAGTTAAACCAATTGGGTTTGAAACTTAGGATATATTAGATCATATCTGGAGGTTATTGGAATTTTTCGAATAGCGTGGAGTGGGTTTTGTAATTTTCAAAGTTAGCGAATATGTTGGGAAGGTTTGTTTGAAATTCTGTTTTATCTTAAAGTCACAATTAATTAAGTTTCGATCGGAACCTATGTCTTGGGTGATTTTAGACCTTGAAGAACATGAACTTAGGTAATATTTAAGAGTAACGGTGAGTTGGGTTGAGCCGTGTTAGTGCGCTTTAGTTTGGGGTTACTTAGTTCGTATTCTTTAGTATTTTTAAATTAGTAGTGACGTGTAGTTTTCATATTGGTTCAGGGCACTAGTTGGACTTTCATACTCTATTCAAGGATTATATTATTTCATTTCCAGGTGAGTAGTTTCATGCTACGTATTTTTATAAATGTTCCCCTACCCTGAACTATTGGAAAATTAAATTGTTGTTTTAAGACTAAACTGTTTTGATAAATTATTATATTATTAATGGGATCAAATTATTTCTGAAACATGTGTGAACTTGGCATGCTGTAAACTATTTGTTTTGGTCTCATGTTTATAATGATGAGCTACCATATTTTGCGAAACTGATGTGTATTGATTATTGGGACCATGTGTGTATTTAGTCCAAGGAAATTATTCCACTGTGTGTGGTGACTCTGGCCACTAGGGAACAGATCCGGGTTGGGCCGTGATGACTCTAGTGCTCAACGATTGTAAGGAAAAGACCTTTAAAAATAACTAGGTGACCTTCAATCGGATCGTCTTTGAGAAAAGGCCCAGGTGCCACCCTGAGGATGACTCTTAGTTCGGTATTGGATCCAACGGGACTTATAGCCTTGAGAATTGTGTGGCAGATTATTTGTTTTTATTGGTACCCAGAAAATTATTGGTGTTCATATTATAATCTGTTTTAAGTGAAAAATGTCGTTTATCATGTTCTTGCGAGACATGAGTATTTTAAGTGTTGAACTATGGAACCTTCTTTTTGAAACAGATTGTATTTACCAAACTGTATGCCAATCTAGTTTTTGTGATATATATCTTATTTTGGAATTGAACCCTGTTTTCAAAACTGTATTTACTATCCATGTTGCTACTCACTGAGCTATCAGCTGACTTAGTTGTTTACCATTTCCAGGTGTTAGAAGGACTTATAGTGGACTCATGGCGTAGCGGGGACTCAATTGCATCGACCTCTAGGGCATTATTTAATTTGTTTTAGGTTGCTTTGTCGAGTTTTGTGCATACATTGTGATTGGGTTTTATTTAGAATTATTTTATTTTGTGGGCGGTTTGTGTCCCATTTAGTATATATATGTTTTTAGGAAGTTGGTTATGACTTGTTTTTCACTTGTGGTATGTCACTGGATTGAGTGTTGATTTATTTATTTCTGGGCTATCATCACATTTATTCTTTATGGTTTTGGGTTCATGTTTAGGCTTACGTGTGCCTTGGGCTAAGTCCCTGTGGGCCACGGCCGGTCATGCCCGGATTTGGGGTGTGACATACATGTAATGAGTTGTAGTGTAAGACTGGGTTATGACTAGAACGTGTGATTATCATTTTAGATGAAGATTAGAATGAGTGAATGATTGATTGTTTTAAAACTTTTCTCTTGAGTAAAGATAATCGAAGAATTTCTTTTGAATCATAATTAATGAGGTGAAAAGATGAATTCTTTATAAGAAAATATATATATGTATGAATGTTTTATTTTGTTATAAAACTATCAGATTACGTATATAGTATGATGTGGTGCATTCATGATCATAACTATCTATATATTGTTATTGTCTAAGATCATTTTGGATTTTTACTGAATTTTATATTCATCACACGTTGCTAATCATTTTTTAGGTACACGTTGAGACGTGGTTCAAGGTCGAAGGATCTTTTTTTTTAATTGTTAGCCAAGGGGCCTTATAGCTGTTGGTGGAACACCATTGTTGTAAAAGGGTTAAGCCCTTTCTTTATTAAATTAATGTAAGCCTGCAGGCATTTCTTTTAATTGTAATTCATCTTGCATTCAATGTATATTTTCAGTTCAGCGGATATACCGATTCACCCAAAGTGATTGAATCGAACCGATCCAATCCACTATATTTTGGACGAATGTGTGATGACAAACAGACAGATACGAATTGATTTTCTCCAATCCGCCTAGTTTTGGATAGATGGCGGATTGGAGGTTTCTAGCAATCGAACCACGAGCACCCCTAGTTTGCAGTCATTGTTAAGATAGAGGTTTGTTGGATTATTGTCCATGTTTGTAGGCATTATTAATAGACAGATTTGATTGTTATCCCAAAAAAAAAAAAAAAAATTATGGCTATAGGTTTTATTATGTTAAAAATTTGTAAGATATAAACCGTTAAACCAATTCGCATCCATCCGTCAATCTACCAATCTGCATCCGCCAATCTAGCAGATGATTATGGATTGATTTTCTCTAATTTGCCTAGTTTTTTACGAATGACAGATTGAAGTTTCCTAGTCCACAACCAAACTGCGATGTCACGCCTTGGTTGTTTCCAAGCTATCTGTGCGGCACTTAGATAATCTCAAGTCTCACTTGATGATGCTAAGTTAGCCTAACTCACAAACTTGTGGAAAAAAGAAGTTAGAAGAACACGAGAGAGTTTGAGAGAATGTCTTGTATTCACTCTTGAGAGAAAACTTTACAACTCTTGGATGGATTAGAGCAAATGAGCTCCTCTCCTATTTATAAGCTTCCTAGGAGCATTCTAGAATTCTTAGGAAAACAACATGCAGAAGCTTCCCATGGAAGCCTTATGGTCCTTCTAGAATTCTCCATAGTCTTCATATGTGCTAGAGTTTGCTAGGAAGTTCTAGATCATTCCATTAACCTCACTTCCTTGCATGCTCCCTTCTAGATATTTTGGAGAATTTTGTAAGGATGTGACAGCGAGCACCCCTAGTATATACGAACGATAAAATTTCCATTTATCTATGGACGTTAATGTATATAACTTCTGCATGTTATGAATGAAATTGGATCATATCAATGGCTATGGTAATACTATTCGAGGAATAAAAAGTGGGGTATGACAGCGACAAATTGATAAAACTTAGTGGGTATTAAGTTCAATTACTAAGATATGTTGGTAATTTATCTGTAAAAAAAAAAACTCTATTAATATTAGGGAAATTTACCCATAAATTTCATATGGGGGAATATTTGATCCATTTAATCTTAAGAGTTTTCTTATGAACCAATTAGCCTTTTTTGTTTTGGAAAGTTGTATTTAATTGATTTTGTGTCATTTGAGTTTAAGTGAATATCTTTTTACGATTCATTTTTCTAATTTTTTGATTCAATGATAAGGTGTGGAAGATTCCTTTTGGAGAAATTGGTAGCTGAAGTATTGGTTGCCGAGCTTGGAAATCTACATTTCTGTTAATGTGATTTTCTAGTGTTACATTGGAGTATTATATTAGAGTGTTATGTTTTGAAAAAGTATACTATGAAGTTTTTGCGTGTTACATTGATTGGAATGTTATATTTGGAAAAAATACACTAAGAAGTTTTTTTGGAATATTAAGTTGTTACGTTTGAGAAAAGTACACTAAGGAGTTTTTTAGTGTATTACATTAGAGTGTTACATTTGAGAGAAGTACACTAAGAAGTTTTGTGTGTTATATTGATTTGAATGTTATGTTTAGAAAAAATATATTAAGGAATTTTTTAAGAATGTTATGTTGTTACGTTTGAGATAAGTACACTAAGGAGTTTTTTAGTGTGTTACATTGATTGGAGTATTACGTTTAGGAAAAGTACACTAAGAAATTTTTTAGTGTGTTACATTGGAGTGGTACATTTAGAAAAAGTACACTAAGGCCTCGTTTGGCAAGAGGTTATTTTAGTCAATTAGCCAAAAAGTTACTAAATTAGCCAAAAAGCCAACAACTCATACCAAAAAGTCAAAGATTCTCTTTTCTCTCTACTTTTTGCACATCTTTTCGTAATTAGCCAAAAAGTCATCCCAAACATACAAGTTTTTTTTACCTACCTTTTTAGCCAAATAGCCAAAAAGTTACTAAATTAGCCTGTTCCCAAACGAGGCCTAAGAAGCTTTTTAATGTGTTATATTGGAGTGTTATACACCAAAGAGTTTTTTGTGTTACATTGATTGGAGTGTTACATTTAAGAAAAGTACATTAAATAATATTTTAGTGTGTTACATTAAAATGTTACATTTTTTTAGTGTTACGTTTGGGGTACATTAGGGAGTTTTTTTTTTTTTTTTGAAGTGTTACGTTTAGTAATTTGAACACTATGAGAAAATTCACATTTTGGCCATTTATGTAATTCACACTGCAACGAGACCTTTAGGTCTATAAGAAAAAAGGAAGAACCAAACAGTTCATAAGATCACTATTTGAGATTTATTGGTGCTTCATTCTTTAAAAAAAATATAAAAAAAAATCATTAATTCTTAATTTTTAGCGATAGCTTTCAATAATGAATTAATAGAACTTTAGTGGGTATTAAGTTCAATTATTAAGACATGTTGGCAATTTATCTTCAAAATAACTCACTTAATCTTATATATTTTTCGTGTTTTAAAAAATTATTTTTAATTGATTAATGAATAAATTTATGGATTATTATTTAACTGAGTGCATAACACAGGTTATATGCTAGTCTATATATATATATATATATTAAGGAAAATGAGTATTTTAATGGAAATCCTTCTAAGAGTTTCAAACTCTCATTCCAAAATTTCTAATTTTTTAATTTTAAATAATTAAAAAAAATCTTTTATTAGCTAGCCTCATTCAAACAAATAAATAAATAAATAAGTAAAATATTTCTTAATTTATAATGGAAAGTATACTAATTCATTTCAAAATTCAAATTGAGGGAAAGTATACTAATCCTTCTTCAAATTCAAATGGAAAGTATATTTGTAACACGCCCGCGGAGGGCCTCATGCTACAGCTCGGACTCGACTTGTGTCACGGTTCTTAATCTGAACCAAAGAGTCCAAATCTGGCAAATCGTTTTGAGAAACAGATTTTTGAAAAAGTAGTGCCAAACATGGACTGCTTTGCCAGATACAGAGTCGCCACCTAAATATTTTTTATAGGGGAATTTAGGAAACCCTGACTCGGTGCCGAAGGCCACGTGTCCGTCATCACCGGAGTTGTCTCGGCTCGGGAGCTTGGGTACGATCGGGGAAGGTCAGCTATGAGCACCCCCTTTCGCCCGGTCCGAAAACCGGCCTTTACTAACCGTGATATCCATGTTTGAAAACTTTATGTGTTCTTATTCCATTTATTAGCCTAGAATTGCTATGTTATACGCGCAGCAAACAAGTATAGACCAAATTGCCCAAATTGGAACAAAACATTCTATGTTCATTTTGAAAATGGTTTGCTACTCACAAGTAGGCTAAAATGCAGATTTTGCCACCCTCAGGTGGGCTTTAAAACAAATATAGTTTTAACGCATTATCCCAATTTAAGCAGTTTGACCTCCACCCACAGGCATTCAAGCAATTTATCTCATGTAAACACTTAGCCGCATGGCAAGCATACTTTTATGGCAACACTCACACGCATGCGGGATGCTAAAGCATAACTACTTACATTGTACTCCGTGCCAAAACAGTAAACTAGTTAGCAAACATGCATGTCCTAGTTCATGTTATTTTGCCTAATGTAACACATACGAGATGCAATTTTAGTTAGGCTCGGTTAACCTAAATATGGCATATGATATGCAACCAACTGTTCCATGTATTCAATTTTGGAATTTGAAAATACGAATGTGGTTAGTATGATGTACCGAGCCCGGTGCATGCCAACAGATGTATGAATGCACGCATGCACATCATAAAGTATGCTAATTTCAAAAATGCCCTAATCTACCATCATAAGCAGGTAAATAAAAGGGAAGAAAGAAATGGGGGTTGGAAGACATACACGCACTCACCCACACTTATTACATGCTTACCCTCACTCAGAGGGTTCGAATTAATATTACAGTCCCAAAATAAAGAACAAATCAAATTATTACAAAACTTCCCTAATTAATTAAAAGAAAGGAAGCAAAAGGAAAGAAGAGGGTGGCCACAGCCTCCGCCTCGGGGTGCGCGAGTGATGCATGCTCGGATCCGTCCTGCCCGGAAAACCCGTACTATACTCCTGTTGCCTCTGTTTGTACTGTCTTGTCTTTCTGAAAATCACCAAAGTACTGGAGCAAGCTCCTTGCATCCTGCAGAGCACCACCGGCCAGACAGAGTTGCCACCGGCACATCATAATTACCATCGGCACTTTGTCGGATTCATCGGCACTCCAGATAGTGCCGGTCGGCACCAAATTCTGCCGGTCGGCAGAAACTTCCTGCAGCAGACAATTTGACAGCAAAACAGAGAACAGACAGTGCATGGCATGGGGTTCTTGGACACGTGTAAGCATGGTCCTACTTCTTATCATATTTCGAACTCAAAGAAGCATGACCTTCGACCTTTGAGCCATCCATGGTGCATGATGACTCAATGGATCAAATTTGCCATTTGATATGAAAATGCATGCAACAAATAACATGAAAACCGAGGCCTTATCAAATTGGAGTCAAAGGTCCCGATGACCGGAGATCAAGGCACATTACATCACTTGAAGTATGAATGGTCCTTGACTCCCGCACTTGGTTTGACACCCCAAACCAAGTAAATGCAATGCATGCAATGCTCACAAGCCTCAAGTGTGTCATACCACCAAGATGTAAAACACAACAAGCAATATGCAACTATCATGACAAAATGTATGATACCAAGCACACAAGATACAAGCATGATGCAAACATGGAGCAAATTGACCATGGAATTGATGTGCTACAAAGCCTAATGAAACAAACATGCAACAAACATGGAGCAAGCATGCAAGAGGGCTTGAAGTGGCAAAGGGGCAGGCCCTTACCCTTCTCAAAACAGTGGCCAAAAGTGCTTAAAATGATAGGCAATCAACTCATGTTAACAAGCAAATTCATGGTCCCAAAGTTAAGACACAAAAGGAGACCACTCACCCCCATTATCACGACCACTCATGGCATGATCAAAACAAGTAAAAAAACAGAATTTGTGCATGCAAGATAGGACCCCAAAAAGCTCCTAATATGGCAACTAAGATATCCCCCATGAAGCAAACACACTAAGGCTCATTTTTAGGCATAAGAGGACACATCTTCAAGGCATGAAAGAGGCCATGCATGCACACATACAAGCATGATTCTTAGACTAAAATATGACCCTAGATGATGCCAAATCAAGAGGGTAATGACAACCATGCATGCTAGAGGTCGAAATGCTCAAAGCTTCCAAGCCAAAATACAAAGCAACTCTAACAAGCATGCCAAACATGACCAAGTTGATAACCAACAGATGTTAAGCATGGGAAAACAATGCTAAATGCTTCATAGAACCAAGCCAACACACACAAGAATCATGGCCTAATCATGAAATACAATTCCAAGCAAAATAGAGCAATACAAAGCAAGTATTACAAGCATGCAAGGAGACACAAGTTTGACCAAAAACAGAGATTATATATGACCTAAGATGCCTAAAAAAGTGCTGGAATGAAGCCAAGAAACATCAAGTACACATGCTACCCTCTTGGGCCCAAAAAGCAAAGAAACAAAACCATAAGGGGAGAGGGGTGTCCCTCCCCTATGCAAGACTTCAAACCAACTTTTTTGACACTAAAATACACTGATTTTTAGTGATGAAAAGATCAAAATGCTGAAGTAAACAAAACCTTACTAAAGAGGCACCAAAATAGGCCAAACAAGGCCTATGAGGGTGAGTTTGCAATCTAACCACAAAGTGACCTTAATGAAAGTGTTAGAGCAGGAAAATATGAGCCTTTTTTATGTTATACACAAGAGCCAAAACAATAAACAAAATAGGTAGAAAACCAATGCAAGTTTGGGGAATAAAAGAGAAGATGCTCACCCTTGAAGAACCCTTGAAGAACAAATGGTCTAACCTCCTTCTTTGGATCAAAACCAGTCCAAAACTCAAGAAATAACTCCTCCAAGTCCCTCAATCTCGGAATAAGGTGTAATGGTGTGTGTAATGGTGCAAAAGTAAGGTAAAACACACCTTTTAGGCCAAGAAACACACACAAGAAGGGAGAGGGAGAGAGGTATAGATATAATATGTATCTATATCTTCAAAGGCTGGTTTTTGCTTCTGTTTTTCTAACCTAGAACCAAGAGGAAAGACCCTCCCTTATAAGGATCCCTTTTGCAAAGCTTATTCAACAAGCTTGGCTAGAGGGAAATCCCTCCATACACGTGTATGGAGGGGAAAGGAGTTGGTGCCAGCTATCACAGCTGGCACAAAATATCTCCATAAAGTGGATGAACAGTGGTCGGCTGCCCAAAAAAGCTATTTCGGCAAAAAACAGTGCCGACCGGCAACCAATTATGCCGACCGGCAATAAAATGTGCCGACCGGCAAACAAAAGTGCCGATGGAAGAAAAAGGCCAGCCGGTGGCCTCCAGCCACTGCCGGTGGTGTATGGGGATGTCTCACAAGGCATTCCCTGCCCCTCTAAGGCAAAACAAAAGTGTTTGGTGCAAAACCAGACACTAAACAGTCGAGTTCGGGGATCCTGAGGCAAGGCGCGCGAGCCGAGACCTCCGGGAACTCCAAACGAACACAATCATGGATGATCACCGAGTGTTCAAACGGTGACGTCCAAGTCTTGAGGACGGTCAAAAATGGGGTGTCTACAATATTACTTGTCACGACTCAAACCCCATCCCTAGAGGTTTAGGATGTAACCGGCCAGTAATCATGAAATTACTACGGCCTCAAACCGAATTATAAGAATATATTTAAATATACTAGGCCTGGAGCGAAAGCAATTATGAAATGTGCCTATTGAGCTGTGCATACATGCCATAATAAAAAACATACATATTATATCTCACATCATACTTCATATCATATGCCATAACATTTACACACATTCATTATATAGACATAACCCAGAAACCAAACTTATAACATCATAAACTATACAAAACCCAAGCTTCTTAAGCATGGCCAAAACAACACAAGAGCCTTAACGTAGAGGTGCAACTTGGGTGGCTTTACAAAAGGCTAACTTCGATGCGGGCTCTAATGTGGAACTCCCTGATACTCACCTACATACATATAAATAAACAAAGTGAGCAGGAAGCCCAATGAGTAATCTCCATGTAAAAAGTTAAATGAATGAGCCTTATGTCTTATTTAATCAATATAAAGATCTTGACATATTTAAACTCGTTTTGAAAGCACATAGTATCAAATACAGTTCATTGATCCTTTTGTAGCTTACCAAATAGCGAAGTTCATACTTTTCTTTTAAACACATTTACAAAACGATCTTGGGTCCACAGAACGGCCTCAGGCCCAACACATGATACAAAACAATTTCAGGCCCAATTATCTATCAAAATGGCCTCTAGCCCAACATATAACAAAATGGCCTCGGGCCTAATCATATATCAAAATGGCCTCGGGCCCATATATGAAAAACAACCTTGGGTCCAATATATATCAAAACGGCCTTGGGCCCACATATGACAAAACGGCCTCAGGTCCAATATATCAAAACGGCATCGTGCCCACATATAACAAAACGACCTTGGGTCCAATATATATCAAAAAAGCCTCGGACCCAAGCACATCGTAGCATAAACGAAACGACTTTAGGTCCATATTCCACATGTCGTATAACATTCATAAAACTCATTCATTTCGGTTCAAACACAATTTCAGAATAAGTCACCGTACCTGGATCAAAATGATTATTTAAGAATGTATCTTTACATTACTATTACTCACTGTGATTTAGGCATTAATTAACTTACTGAATTACCATACAAGACAATCGCCAAAGATTGACATCATACAGAACGTTTATAGTGAATCATTAGCTTATACAAAACGTCGAAGACGGATCATAGACAAATAACAGTTACTGAGGGTCAAACTACATTTTACCAATTTATCATAATCATTGCTCAAAAGGAAACTCATTCATTTTTATCAAAACATTTTTTCAGAAACTTGCCATAGCATAATTACTCCATAGATTTCAAGCATATTTTATCATTTCGGAAACACTCGTCAAGGCACATAATTTATACAAAGCATATGTTTCACAATTCCAAAGTATTTCTTATGAAAATACTGTTGCAAAAAAATTACTCATAATGCTTGGTCGAATGATACTCCTTAACGATTTAGCCTGCAGAAACATAACTAAGCATAACATTTCAAAACACATTGCCTTCAATTCACTCAATCGATTTATTCGTTACATATCCGTTTAATCATTCCCCATTCTTTAATTTCTCTCAAATGTTTAATGTTAGTCTTCTCTACATGTGAATCACATACAAAACATATGCCAAAGATGTAATTTAAATGGCCCTAAATGTTCATGACTTAAATTAATACTTCCTACAACAATTTCATATGTTTTTCATTGAAAATATCATGTTTACATATTTAAGGTTTTAGAAAATAGCAAGAAGCGAAAAGAAACTAAGTTAGGGTAAGAAATAGCATTAAACAGTTAAAAAAAAATAAACATCCTTCACTAATTTGAGCATATCTATTTGTGTATTTAGAATTTGGATGTGAAACCACCACCATTAAAAACTAGACTTCTAGGGCTTGAATTTAGGCTCAAGAATCGCTTAAAATGGAGTCTGGATGAATGAGATATGCCTTTTTGAAGTTGGGCTGAAATAGGGGTTCCGCACATGCGAAAGTTTTCGCCGCTCGTGCGGCCTAAATCCGCTCGAGCAAAAACACTGGCCACTCGTGCACCGAAAGAGCAAAATGAAAAACTTTATTTTTCTTCATGTTCGACTCATGTGGAGCTCGTGGCCACTCATACTGTCTGGGCAAAATCAGACAGTCTGAAAATGGTTCAAAGATGCAAACTTCCCAACCTCATTTCCAAGTTCAAATCAAAGCAAAACTCACTCAAAAACATGATATACTAGCATGATTTAGGTATAATTCTACATTACACACATCAATCTTGCCTCACCATTAGATTCATGGTCTCATCTATTTCATATATTCATAAATTACATAAACAAGCTCAATTTACATACAACATGGTAAATCTTCCAACAAATCTTGGTTGTATGAACCATCTAGAGTTTACTTCATGGATTAATCACAAGAAGGAACTCAAATCAAACAAAAATGAAGGGATTTCTTGATTTTATTTCAAACCCTCACACAACTCAAAACCCTAACTTAAAATTCCCAATTTCCTTTTGATTTCAAGCAAAAGATGAGATATACACAAATTTCAAGTAGATTAATATACCTTAGTTCAAATTTAGGGTTTGCTCCTTGAATCTCTTGCAAAATCCTAGGTTCTCCTCTTTCTCTCTCTCTAACTCACTCAAAGCTCTCAACAAGAAATGAAGAACTCAAGAGCTAGATATACATATAAGACTTAGACTCATAAATCTTAATTTAATCATTACGAATCGTAATTTTTCAAAATTTCACCGTAGTTTCTAAAAATCATGCTAATCATAGATATGAAGTCATTTTTTGTTTATCGCGCCTCTAAGGCTTTCAATTTCAGTTCAAAGTTGTGATTGCAACAGATATTCCTACATTCAACAAATATTATTCCAAATTCACATAATTCACATACTTAAACTTGCAAATTCAAATCAAACATATGATCACAGGCATAATTAAACATAGTACGGGTTGGGTTATTACACTAATTTGTGTGTTTAGTTAGAGTTTTTTGGATTAAATTTTTTGAAAACTGAGTTTTTTATTTTTGGTATTTTTTTTTGTTTTGTTTTTAGTGAAATTTTTTAAAATTTTAAGCAATTTTTTTTTTTTACTTTTTTAGATGCACCTTAGATGTATCTAAAAAGTAAAAAATTTGTAAAAAAATATTTTAAAAAATTAATAAATATATTAAAATACGAAAAATATACTCAATTCTCATTTTTTTGTTTTGTATTTTTGGTATTTAGTGAATTTTTAAAAGATTCTTTCACAAAAATTATATATTTTATGTGTATTTATGTTAGGTGTGTCTAAAAATTAAAAAAATTTCTTAAAATATTAAAAAATTTCAGTAAAAATAAAAAAAAAACAAAAACAAAAAACAAGAAAGTATAATTTTTTGAAAAGTGTTTTTGGAAAACCAAAAACAAGCAAGCTGAGTCCTTCTTTCCCCCCCTCCCCCCCTCTCTAGAATTTGAAGGTGGCATCTATAGTCATCTTCACATATAGATCTGGTTTATTATTGTTTTGTTGCTAATAGAGACCGTACGAACGTAAAGATTAAGGCAAAAATAAAAAGAAATATGTTTCTTGTCTAAGTTTCGTCATTTATTTATTTTTTACAATAGAATTTGAACGAGGCATCCATGGTTATCTTCACATATATAGCGATCCTGGTTTTCCTTTCCTTTGATTATTGCATTCCGGACTTGGTTCCGTGGTTATGTTGTTGTCTTATTTTCATTTCCATCCTTTACTCTTTGTATTTGAGTCTTGGGTTGTGTTGGGCAGGTTTGAAACATGTTGGTTGTGTTTATAAACCAAAAGTTGATGCCCAGAATTTGGCCTTCACGCTCGAGCGGGCGTTTTGACGCTTGAGCGTAAATTTCCATCTCCCAGTATTTTCCTCCGCAGGTCTTAGTACACTCGAGCGGGAGTTTTGACGCTCGAGCGTGACCCTTTGATTTTGTTCCTCCGCTCGAGCGGGGAGTTTGACGCTCGAGCGGGGACCATCGCCTGCAAAACTTCTTTGAGTGTGCATCTGACGCTCGAGCGAGAGTTTTGATGCTCGAGCGTGAGTCTGTGTCTGACGCTCGAGCAGGGAGTTCCACGCTCGAGCGAGGCGACTTGTATATTAGTCCGAGTTTCACCCTTTTGGATCACTTTTTGATTTCCTTTCTCTCTCTTACTTTTTCAAAACCTCCATTGGAGAGCATCTCTCTCTAAAACACAACTTCTCACTAGGGTTTGATCTAGTTTGAATGATCTCCTACCTTGGCGTCTTTGTAAAAAGTGTAGAGCTTGGCTTGGGCTACATTTCTATCCGAAAATCTTGGGATTTGGAGCACTTTGAGTTTTCATCATCTCCTCCATTTGAGCTCCAAATTCGAGGTAGGGATTTCCTTGTTCTTTTACAATGCTTCGGCTATAGATAGACATGTGGTAGTTTTCTATTACATGAAAATTATATCCATGTTGGGTTTGTTTGAAAATCATGGGGGTGAACCTAGGGTTGGTTGTTTGAAAATGGATTTGTTATCATTGATTGTGGTTTGGACTAATTGGGGTGTAAATTAGTATATCACTGTTGAAAGAAGAAGAAGCCCTAATTTATATTTGATTTGATAAATTAAAAGAGGCGGTTTCGTACTTTGGGCCAATACATATGTATTTTGGGTCTCAAATGAGGTTATTGTTGTTTGTTATTGGTATTTGAACCTTTTTGGTCAATATTGAGAAAGAGGGAGAAAAGCCCTTATTTATTGTTATGAGTTAATTTGCATAATTGATTTGGAAAGTTATGAGAGGAATGATATTGGTTTTATGAAATGAAAAAGGGGTTTTGGAATTGGAAAATCCTGGAAGTCGATCTTGGAAATGGGTAATGAAATGTTAACTCTATGTGAGTTTTAGAAAATAAATATGAGAATTAATTGTTGTAGTGTTGAATACACACATTTCGGGGTTTTACCCTTACCTATCGTACTAGTGTCGTTGTCGGGTTTAAGATCTCATGAGAGTTGAGTCTTTATAATAGATGTACTAAAATCATGCATCTAGAGGTTTTGTCCTTAGTCATCGGTGGAGGATGACATGGTTGTGTTGAGTTGTCGTGTATGCATTACACCTGTGTTGATTGAACATTGTATGTAATGAAGGGCTATTATGCATTATATATGTATAAATTATTAGCGAGGAGAAAGGGCATGTACTCCAGTGTGTGGGAGGAGATAGGGGATGTACTCCACACATACTTATGTGTTCATATACTTTAACACATTGCTTATGTATCTTGATAGTTTATGTGTGTGTATTACACTTGTTGGTTATACTCTGTGGTACTGTGATTCTTGGTGTTATACCCTGCACTTATAATCAGAGGTACCGTTACCTTCCAGCTAGCGTCTGGAGAACTGACTGCGCTGAGAATCTAAGGTTCCACACCCTTCCAGCTAGCGCCTGGTAAAATGGCATGCCATTGTGAGAGTTGTATCTTTGGCTTACTGTGCATATAGCCGGTAGAGCAGAGTTTTATTGTTTTGTCTCAGCGTATCTGAATATACCATGGATTGTGATGGTTACAGTTTTGGAAGGCCGAGTTGCCTCATTTGTTGATTCTATACATGTTGATGATTTGTTATCTCCCTTATATTGAAGGCATGAATGTATAGTTCGGAATGTATTGGAAACAAACCAAAATGCCATTGTGAGATTTTGGGAAGGTGTGAAGAAAAAATTTGGGTATTTGAAAGTATGTTTTGAAAAAGGGAACATCCGTTGTAAGTATGGAAAACGGGAGAAAGATAGTGGGCTTAGAGAAATTGATTTCCTAAGAAGTTGTTATTGTTGTTAAAGTTTGGGAACAAGGGTTAATGAAATGAAATGAAAGATGAATCGCTTATAACGCTGAATGGATTGACTGTTTTGAGAAAATCTTATACTTATGTATGCTTTTGTATAAACTGCCACATTATTATTCTAGTACGAGATTGAGCTTTCATGATCATAGCTATCTTTAAGTTGTTATTGTTGAGGATCATGTAGAGATCCCTACTGAACTATATGTTCATCCCACGTTGTTGAATCTTTTTCAGGTGTTAAGCAGGATGTGTTACAAGATGTGGATCTTCTTACTTGTTGGCCACGGGGCCTCTTTTGTGTTGGTGGAATGCCATATGTGTAAAAGGGTTACACCCTTCTTTTGATTCTTTAATGATGTAAGCCTTCAGGCCTTTTATTCAGTATGCTCATGTTGTATTTAAATTGCATTCGGATGAGAGAATTGTTATTTATTTCTACACATGGGGCTAAAGAGTTTATTTCCGCATGTTATCTCTGAACTTGAATTAAGCTAATGAATTTGGTAATGACTTCGAGTAATAAAAAAGTGGGGTGTGACAACTTGGTATCAGAGCGAGCCAAGTTTGAATACTTTGGGCTCGTGGGAAGTGGTTTTTACCACAGTGGGTGTACTACGTATGGTGAGGACGTTGCATATAGTTAACATGAATGTTAGGACTTGTGTGTTGCATTTATGTGAGCATGGGATTGAGTTTCCTGGATAGAATTTCATAGCCGGTGAACTTGCTTTGAGGTCCTCTTGGAAACACACCTGATCAACATGGTTTCTGATAAGAGTTCCTTGAGAGTTTCGAGATGAGTGGCTATCCTTGTGGACTTAATTTGGTTATGTGTTTAAATGTTTAGATGTTTATATGCAATCGTAATATATGTCTCGAGACTAAGTGTGTCTTGTGACTTGAGTGTAGTAAGTGTGTGCCTCGGGAAGGCTATTGTGTTGAGCACTAAGTGTGGTTTTGTTTTGGGTTTTATAGGATGTCTACACGAGGGAGTAGAGGACAGTTGAGTAGTAGGAGTGTCGGTAGAGGCACAATAGTTCCTTTAGCACCCACCGTTGCAACATCGGTTGTCGGCGAGAACGTTGCATGCGAGATTGTGAGAGCAGTGCAGGACATTCTGGCTCGCACCGAGGGTGACAACGGGCATACCCTCAAGCTTACTAAAGAGTTTTTTCGCTCCAGTCCACCAGAGTTTGTGAGGGAGGCTAAACCGTTGGAGGCAGAAAGTTGGTTAGAGCAGATTACCAACACTCTTGATATGCTCAGAGTCGAAGATAAAGAGTTGAGGGTTTCTTTAGTGACTTTTCAATTGAAAGGAGATGCGAGTTATAGGTGGAAGTATGCTAAGAATACTGTAGGTAACACGTGGGTTGCTTTTACCGAGGCCATTTGGGCCAAGTATTTCCCTCTTTCTGCTCGGGAAAGGTTGAGGGAACAGTTTATTGAGTTGCGTCAGGATGCTACTCCTGTGGCACAGTTTGAGGTGCAGTTTACCAGTTTGTCGAGGTTTGCTCCAGAGTTGGTGGCAACAGAGGAGCATCGTTGTCATGAGTTTGAAAGTCGGTTGTGTTTCGATATTTGGGAGCAGGTAGCTGGATCCTTTGGGAAGGATTATTATAGTCTAGTCGAGGCAGCGGCCCATGTGGAGGCCATGGCTGTGAGTGCTGGTTAGGTTAGGGAGGGGACCATCTCGGTAACTCCTACGGTTCATAAGCACTCTAGGCTCAGTAAGGGGTGGAGGCGAAAGCATGCTCAGTCCCAGGCTGAATCCTTTTCTTCGCCAGGGGTTTCAGACTCTTCTGTTGGGAGGTCCAGGGAGGTTCAGATTTCAGACCAGTCCCAGAGTAGGGGGTCTGTTGGTTGTTTTGTTTGTGGTTAACCGGGCCATGGTAGACGTTTTTGCCCTTTGCATGTGAATTCTACAAGTGTTTCCAAGCCTAGTCAGACTCAGTCGTACCCATCCAGTCGGGGACGTTATCGGTACCAGAAACGGGCAGGCCAGACTTCGAGGGCCTCGCGAGGGGCAACTTATTAGCTAACCCTATAGTGTTACCCTGAAGACGGACTTTTGTATTGTTGGCCGGTGATGTTTTATGTAAATCTTTTTGTTGTTGACCAGCGTACTGTTGGATGCTGAGGCATCATGATTATGTATCGCACATATAATTATATTGTTGTTTGCTTAATCCTCATGTATTGGGGGCATGCATGGAATTTTGAACCCTCTTTTATATGTTGAGAAGTGTTAATGGGATCGATGATCCTAGTGTTGTATTTTTTTTGGTAGTGAATCATGAGGTGGTTCTGTGGTGGCCTGTGAGCCTTGTCCAGTTTGTAGGTTGTTTGTTGAGAACGAGAAATCCGTAGGTGAATGTGATTGGTTTGATGGGTTTGATAGTTGTGTGGTACTGGCAGAGTTATGTGAGATTTGTATCTCGGGTTAGCAAGAATGGTACCGGCATGTTGTTTAGTGTTTTGGGCTTTGCTAGTTAATGAGCTCGTTGTGATCCCATCAGTTATGTATATGGGTAGTGTCCATATTGTGACTTGCTATCGGTTGGTGACCATGTGGGTAAGACGAGTTAGTGGTGTTATTGGTTATTGGGTGTGGATTGTGAGAGGAAAGAGAATTTCTTGAGTGGATGCTAGCGGCATTCTTTGAAAGGAAGAACAGTTTATGTTCTCGGGTAACGAGAGTAGCGTTGGTTAAAATTGTCCTTCGTGTTTGGGAGTGTGTGATTGAGGTTGACCATGTCGGTCTCGAGTTGAAGAGATGGGCAGGCTTGCTTTGTGAGCAAGGGGATGAGGACTCCCTTAGAAGCATATCAGTGTGTGGTTTACTGAGTGTGGAGGTTTGTTGAGTTGATTAGTCATCTTGTTGGTATCGGATTTTGGGTTGGCATTCGTCACCTTGAGGATAGTCTTGATTGTTGTAGCCATCGTGTGTTGATTAGGGAAAACTGAAACTAATCACCCGGATTGTGTCATTGAGTATGACGGTTAGAATAGTACAACGAATTTGTGTATTGGTTGTCAATGTATATGATGAGTATTTGAACACATGGGTGCCGAATCCTGCGGATGAAATTTTCGTAAAATGGCCATAAGAAAATAATCACACATGGGTGCCGAATCCTGCGGACGCAATTTCCGTGAAATGGCAAGTTTGGAGTATTGTTGGCATGAGATATAGTCTCATTTAAATTGTTCGGCCAGGTTATGAACCATGTTTATGATTTTAAATTGGTTAAGTAAGGGAAGGTGGAATGAAATTGCAAAATCATGAATTTCTTATGCCTTATGTATTGATAGCAAAGTGTTTATTTCTATTAACTATCATTATAGAAATGTTATGTTATGTGTTGGTTATGGCATCGCCGTGTGAGTGATGGATGTTGCTAGTGTTATCTCGAAAAGGAATGGACAATAAATTCTTCCTAGCTGTTTTGGCCTTTTAAGGGCATTGTCAAAAGAAAATGTTGAGGATTTGATTTAATTTGAATGTTATGAAAATTTCCAAACGAGTAGTTTTTGGCAAATAAACGGGAGATGTTTATGGGTAACACTGTGTTTATGAAAAATGTTTATAAAACTTTTGAGTTTCACTTGGAAAATGCAAACTTTGATTCGGAATGTTAACGTTGAAAATTTGAATATCTTTGAGAAATGTTTCTTAAACAAGAGAATAATTTCCTTTACATTTATACAAAAGGTTTGTTTTGGTTGCCTTTTTGGGAATTATGTTGTTGAGTAGTGACCTAGCCCGAAGCGTTAGTCGGTTGTTGGTGAATTGTTTCGGAGAAAGATTTGGCTTTGTTGAAGCTTTTTGTGCCTAAGTGTTGTCTTTTGGAACGTGTTTCCTTGGAAAGACTTTCTTTGGTGAGAGCTAACCGGAGGTTTGTTGTGAGAGTAGTTTCTTTCCTAGTACTCGGGTATTGGGTGCTGTGCGATCAGTTGGCCTTGTGTTTTTGGCGTTTCCTTAATTTCGGGGACGAAATTCTTTAAGGGGGGGAGGTTATAGCGATCCCGGTTTTCCTTTCCTTTGATTATTGCATTCCAGACTTAGTTCCGTGGTTATGTTGTTGTCTTATTTTCATTTCCATCCTTTACTCTTTGTATTTGAGTCTTCGGTTGTGTTGGGCAGGTTTGGAACAGGTTGGTTGTGTTTAGAAACCAAAAGTTGATGCCCAGAATTTGGCCTTCACGCTCGAGTGGGGCTTTTGACGCTCGAGCGGGCCCTTTGTTATTGATTCTCCACTCGAGCGGGCGTTTTGACGCTCGAGCGTAAATTTCCATCTCCCAATATTTTCCTCCGTAGGTCTTAGTACGCTCGAGCGGGAGTTTTGACGCTAGAGCGTGACCCTTTGATTTTGTTCCTCCGCTCGAGCGGAGAGTTTGACGCTCGAGCGGGGACCATCGCCTGCAAAACTTCTGTGAGTGTGCATCTGACGCTCGAGCGAGAGTTTTGACGCTCGAGCGTGAGTCTGTGTCTGACGCTCGAGCAGGGAGTTTCATGCTCGACCGAGGCGACTTGTATATCAATCCGAGTTTCACCTTTTTGGATCACTTTTTGATTTCCTTTCTCTCTCTTACTTTTTCAAAACCTCCATTGGAGAGCATCTCTCTCTAAAACACAACTTCTCACTAGGGTTTGATCTAGTTTGAATGATCTCCTACCTTGGCGTCTTTGTAAAAAGTGTAGAGCTTGGCTTGGGCTACATTTCTATCCGAAAATCTTGGGATTTGGAGCACTTTGAGTTTTCATCATCTCCTCAATTTGAGCTTCGAATTCGAGGTAGGGATTTCCTTGTTCTTTTACAATGCTTCGGCTATAGATAAACATGTGGTAGTTTTGTATTGCATGAAAATTATATCCATGTTGAGTTTGTTTGAAAATCATGGGGGTGAACCTGGGGTTGGTTGTTTGAAAATGGGTTTGTTATCATTGATTGTGGTTTGGACTAATTGGGGTGTAAATTAGTATATCACTGTTGAAAGAAGAAGAAGCCCTAATTTATATTTGATTTGATAAATTAAAAGAGAGGGTTTCGTACTTTGGGCCAATACATATGTGTTTTGGGTCTCAAATGAGGTTATTGTTGTTTGTTATTGGTATTTGAACCTTTTTGGTCAATATTGAGAAAGAGGGAGAAAAGCCCTTATTTATTGTTATGAGTTAATTTGCATAATTGATTTGGAAAGTTATGAGAGGAATGATATTGGTTTTATGAAATGAAAAAGGGGTTTTGGAATTGGAAAATCCTAGAAGTCGATCTTGGAAATGGGTAATGAAATGTTAACTCTATGTGAGTTTTAGAAAATAAATATGAGAATTAATTGTTGTAGTGTTGAATACACACATTTCAGGGTTTTACCCTTACCTATCGTACTAGTGTCGTTGTCGGGTTTAAGATCTCATGAGAGTTGAGTCTTTATAATAGATGTACTAAAATCATGCATCTAGAGGTTTTGTCCTTAGTCATCGGTGGAGGATGACATGGTTGTGTTGAGTTGTCGTGTATGCATTACACCTGTGTTGATTAAACATTGTATGTAATGAAGGGCTATTATGCATTATATATGTATAAATTATTAGCGAGGAGAAAGGGGATGTACTCCAGTGTGTGGGAGGAGATAGGGGATGTACTCCACACATACTTATGTGTTCATATACTTTAACACATTGCTTATGTATCTTGATAGTTTATGTGTGTGTATTACACTTGTTGGTTATACTCTGTGGTACTGTGATTCTTGGTGTTATACCCTGCGCTTATAATCAGAGATACCGTTACCTTCCAGCTAGCGTCTGGAGAACTGACTGCGCTGAGCGCCTAGTAAAATGGCATATCATTGTGAGAGTTGTATCTTTGGCTTACTGTGCATATAGCCGGTAGAGCAGAGTTTTATTGTTTTGTCTCAGCGTATCTGAATATACCATGAATTGTGATGGTTACAGTTTTGGAGGGCCGAGTTGCCTCATTTGTTGATTCTATACATGTTGATGATTTGTTATCTCCCTTATATTGAAGGCATGAATGTATAGATCGGAATGTAATGGAAACAAACCAAAATGCCATTGTGAGATTTTGGGAAGGTGTGAAGAAAAAAATTGGGTATTTGAAAGTATGTTTTGAAAAAGGGAACATCCGTTGTAAGTATGGAAAATGGGAGAAAGATAGTGGGCTTAGAGAAATTGATTTCCTAAGAAGTTGTTATTGTTGTTAAAGTTTGGGAACAAGGGTTAATGAAATGAAATGAAAGATGAATCACTTATAGCGCTGAATGGATTGACTGTTTTGAAAAAAGCATATACTTATGTATACTTTTGTATAAACTGCCACATTATTATTCTAGTACGAGATTGAGCTTTCATGATCATAGCTATCTTTAAGTTGTTATTGTTGAGGATCATGTAGAGATCCCTACTGGACTATATGTTCATCCCACGTTGTTGAATCTTTTTCAGGTGTTAAGCAGGATGTGTTACAAGATGTGGATCTTCTTACTTGTTGGCCACGGGGCCTCTTTTGTGTTGGCGGAATGCCATATGTGTAAAAGGGTTACACCCTTCTTTTGATTCTTTAATGATGTAAGCCTTCGAGCATTTTATTCAGTATGCTCATGTTGTATTTAAATTGCATTCGGATGAGAGAATTGTTATTTATTTCTACACATGGGGCTAAAGAGTTTATTTTCGCATGTTATCTCTGAACTTGAATTAAGCTAATGAATTTGATAATGACTTCGAGTAATAAAAAAGTGGGGCGTGACAACATATGAGTCTAATTTATTGTTGTTCCGTTGCTAGCAAAGACCGGATGAACCTGAAGATTAAGCTTGAATGAAAAGCAAAAATAAAAAGAAACAAATTTAAATACCAATGAAATCTTAACAATCACCATTTTGAAAGAGACAGGGGCATAAAGAATATTTATTCTAATAGAGATGAAGTAATAAAAAAAAAATTATATGTGAAAGTAGTGAATGATGTTTGTTGATTTTTTTTTTTTTTTTTTTTGAAACTTAAATTCCTGCTGATTATCTAAGTAAAATATATAATATAGTATATTTTGCTTATAGAAAATAATTTCTTAAATCATGTGTATTTTAAAATTTAAATCCCTAAATGATAGGTGAATTCAGTAAATTCCTTGTTGACTACAATTTTAAATTTCAATTTTTAGTAGCCAATGATTTTTTTTTTTTAAATAACCAAAAATCAACATAATTGGATTGAAGTTTTGAAATTCCTAAAGCTCTTAAAATTAAAAACTCATTTTTTTTTAATATGTAGTATAAATAGCTGATTAATGTCCAAGTGACATGTAAATTATTGATTGGAACAAAGAACACAATAGCCAAATTATTAGAAAAAATTGTAGAAAGGGTATTAAAAGTTTTGATTGAAAGATATTGACTTCACAATGTATGACTCTTCTAGTCATTCTTTATTTGCTAAAATCATAACCCTAAAAATAAAATAAAGAAAATTGATTTGTGTGCAGCTTAAATTGATTGAATGGTATGTATATCATTAGAGTAATGTTAGAAATCTTAAAAATTCTGTCAAATATTTCATATGGGTATAAAACCTATACAATATAAGTTTCATGTGGATCACACATTCATGTAAAACATTTGATAAAATTTTTAAATTCTCTAATATTTTTGATATTATTAAATTACTTCACTGCCTGAACAAATAGAACCACCGCACGCGTACATATAGATTTTTTATTCTATTTTTGTCCAAGATGGGTACATATAGATCAGGTTAGACCCATCAGTTTAGACCCAACTTACACTAGATAGGAAGCCTATGTATATCATTTAAAATTTGGTTTCAAGGCCTCGTTTATTATAAGTTATAACAATAGTGTTTCACGATTCTAAAAAGATAAAAAAAAACTAAAAACAAAAAATTAAATGAAATTGACAGGTCAACAAATCTGATCATTTCAATTCACACCCAGACTAATTAACTATTTTTATATCAAAATAAATAAAATAGAAGGAAGAAAACTATGTGATTATCTACCACAAATTTTATAATACACATCTTAGTTATGATTTAGTTATGATTCATTGTAATATTAGTTATGACTCATTATGATTATTATTTTGGTTATGATTTAAAAGATCTTTGATTATATTTTGTGTAGTATTTGATTATGATTTATTTTTTCAAGTTATGATTGAGAATTATTTACTTTTGTAGTAATTAACTTGTATATTGTATAAACCCTTTCAAGAGTATATTTTCTAATATGATCTGGTGATTTACTTCTTCATCGCGGATGTTCGCCTGCAGGTTGCAATTAATGAAATGTAACAATAATTTACTCCATCGTCTCTTTTTTTTTTTTTTTGGGTAAACTCGGATTTTGGACTAGTTCACAGGCATTTTGATTAATTTTAAAACCTTAAAATTAAGAGCCAAACAAACCTCCAATGATCCCTAAAATGACTTGAATTTAAGATTTTGAATTTTATTCTTAATTGTTTACCTATCTACCAATCCTTTGGATTTCCACGGCCTCAAAAAATTGAAGACTCAACTACCATTAGTTATATAATATAGGTAATTAACGTCCAAGTGACATTTAAATTATTAACAGATTGGAAAATTGAAATAGTAATCAAATTATTAGAAAAAAATTATACATATTAAAAGTTTTGATCCAAAGATTAGGACAAACAAAAAATAATCATTATTAATCTCACTATAACATATATATGAGTTTTTTTTTTTATCCAAAAAAAATATTATATCATATAACATAAACAAAAACGTTTAAGACTCTTTGTGATTCAAAGTCAATGCTTTTTTCTCAATTTTTTAAATTTAAAAAATCTAAAAATACATATGTCAATAAACTATTAGTTATTTGATCAATATGGTAATGTATTTAAACATTTAAACTTAACACTTTTGAAACATTTTCTATAGAAATTTGAAAATTTTAAAAATTCTTGAGATATTGATTTGTGATTGTGTATCAATTTTAACTAGTAAATAGCAATCCCAATTAAACAATCAAAAACAAATCGACACAACGATTTTAACGTGGAGAAACCACAATTAGAGCGCCTCCAATTGTGATAAAAAAAACCACGAGCCAAAGCCACAAAACAATCTACTAAGAAGACAAAAAGGAATTACACAAGTGTATTCTCAATTACCTAGCGAATCCACGCCCAAAAAGAACCGACCCCAATGTGCCTCTTCCACCACCGTCTTCACCTCGGAATTGTCTTGTCCAACGTTAAATCCATAAATGCTGATGTTGAATCCACGACGATGAGCTACTCTAGAATCTACTAAAGCTTCAGTCCCAAATGTCACGAAATCCACTGAAGAACAACTCTCTCTTTCTTTGAATAAAACAAAATAAATAAACCCTTTGATATAATCCACTCAATTCATTATATAAACTCTCATAGATATCAAAGGAAACAAGTAAAGAAGTTCTAGATGAAAACATTAATACCCAAGAAGAAGATTTGGAAGTCGTACCTTAAAATCTGACTGAAACACAACTTTATAGCAAACAGGGCCACAATGGTCGCTTGAGCAAAGGAATGTTCGCTCGAGCGAACAATAAACATTCTCAGTATTTTTGCAGTCAGTGAAAACTTCTATAACTAAAGATTCTTTGCTTGAGTGCACATTTCTTCACTTGAGCGAACAAACAACTTCGACTACATTTTTGCTTTTATCTTCGGGGGCGCTACTCCTTGACCCTACTTGGGTGCTGCGCTGGACCCGCCATGGGGTGTTGTCCCTGGACCCTCGCGAGCTGATCGGGCATCTCGATCCCTGACATGTTAAGCATATATGGGTAATGGAAACAATTAAGTCATGTGACACGCCAAAATCAAAGAGAAGCTTACAAGGTATTGGCCTTTTCATGATAAAAAAAAAAAACCCAATCTCATTCCATCAAACTCATACATACATACATTTCAGCAAAAAATAAAAAATAAAGAATATGAATTGCTATTGTGCATCATAAAATAAATGAAGCTATGATTGGTACATACTAACATAAGTAGTATATAACATATATTAAATAGCATGTTGATCACAGTTAATTATCTATTTTATTGAATAATATTTTCATATAATTATTAATACCCTCCAATTGTAAATTGAAGAAAGTAAACTTAAAAACACAAAGCAGCCATTGCCTAAGGCTGCATTTGAATAGAAAATTTTCAATTTAAAGGTTTTGGCTGTAAAGGTTTTTTTTTTTTTCTTATTTTTTTTTTTTTTTTAACACAGAAATAAAGCTTTCATTGATCAAAAGGAGCAAGAACATCATAATGTAATACAATTTGGCTGTAAAATTGCAAATATAATTTAGAATGGTAAGAAGAAATGTCATTTCATTTTATCTGAAAGTAATTTGGTAAAAAGAAAATTTAAAATGGTATTCTCATTTTTTTATATAACAAAATGGTATTCTCATTTGATCTGAAAATAATTTTAGATGACCAATAAATTATCAACTATAATTCTCATTTTTTTAAATAAAAAAATATATTTCATGAACCATCACTTTTAATAGAAAAATAACATTATTTATTTCTATTTGTCTTAACAAAAGTCACGTTTTATCAATTTGAGCCAAAAAAATTTCATTTCATATTTTATTTTAGTTTGTTTAATTGACAACTGATGTGATGCCCCGACTTTTTTAATACTCAGATAATATTACCTTTTCCTTTAAATCACTCCATTCAATAATAATAGACATGCATAAATTATTTAGAAATGAATGAATTACAATATCTTCTCTCGTATATATACATGTAATGAATTACAATATAGGTTTGTAGGCTTACATCACCAGGTACAAACAAATGAAATAACAAGGGATTAACCCTTTTACATCATATTGGCATTCTCCTTTTACATCATATTGGCATTCTGCCTACAAGTGTAAGGCCCCGTAGCCAATAAATAAAAGACGTCTGGTCTTGAGCAAGTCTTGACTCTATACTTGCAAGATAATTAACAACGTGAGACGAATACAAAGGTCCAGTGAGAATTAATGGCGTTTTTCATCAAATATTAGTAAAATAAATTTTAATTTTCAGCAATAATCTGAAATTTTTGTCTAAAAAAATGTCTCTAATTATAAGTTTTAGCGATAGTTTAAAAAAATCGTCACAAAAAAAGTTACTAATTTTCAACTTTTAGTGACAGTTTGAAAAAGTCGTCATAGAAAAGCGTTACTAATTGTAAGTTTTAGGTACACTTTATAAAAATCGTGACAAAAAGAAAGTCACTAATTGTCAATTTTTAGCGGTGTATGCAAAAAATTGTCATAAAAAATTATTTTTAGCGATGATTTTACCAGGACCTATTTTCAATTGGACTTGATGAGAATTAAGTCTAACTATTAAGACTTATTTGTAGTTTACATTTTTAAGAAATAAGGAAAATTAGATTTAGGGCATAAATCAAAATTAAGCAAGTCATCAAATAAATAAATAAATAATGAAATCAATAATTAAAGAAAACATATACTAAATTAATAAGGCACAAGTCCTCAAATAATTTTTTTTTTAAATAGTGAATTTACAAAAATAATTAGGGCACATAAATAAGATTTAGGGCAAAAAGAAAGAGAGTGAGGGAGAGAGGACATAGTATTCAATGATTGATGCCTTGCCAATTGCTTCGTCGAATCGTCGCCAGTAAAGTTGTCTAAATTTGTTTCTGAGTTGACGTGAGGAAGTGCTAAGGCCCTGTTTGTTTCCTTATGAATGATGAATAGTGAACATAACTCTTGTTTGTTTACAGATTTGGAGAATGGATTCATAAGCCGGAGGGCTTCAGATGGGCCTTGCATGTTGGGATTGTTAGTCTGCCTCAACACTTGCTATTGAAAATTAGTCCGTTGGTATTAGAGGAGTAATTTACTTGTTTACCCTCTCCTCTTCTCTTCTCTCCTCTCTCTCTATTCTTTTATCATATATATATATATATATATATATGCATATTTCATTGGGTTTTTTCACCAATCAAACAAAAGTGTAGACAAATTGTAAATTAGATTAGTAAAATTGAAGAGTGATGCTCCGATCTTTGACTAAATTAGATAAAAGAGATACAAATCAAAAGACTTACATGATATGAAATTATGCAACATTGAAATTTGCAAGAAAAACAAAATCGCGTTGACTATGAAGATCGGCGTCGTCGTCATTGTTGACGGTAATGATCGGCGTCGTTGAGTCGTCGTCGTCGTCGTCGTCGTTGATGGTGAAGATTGATGTCATCGTCGTCCTTGTAGTGATGCTCTGTTTTTTTTTTATTAACAGAGAAGGCAAAGATGATGATGAATGAACAATGAACCAATATTTAAGTGAAAAAAATCTTTCAATCCACTATTTAAAACCATGGAATGGTTAAAATCGTGGGTTGGGCTGAGTTGTTTTCATAATTCAGTTTTATAAAAAATAATTTAATATACTAATATTTTTGTAACGCCCTCAAAATAAACCTATAATATATATATCATTGACATGCAATATTAAAAGAAAGCAATTCATTATCTCATTCATCAGAGTACTACTATATGAAAACATCACATGTAACATCAAATTAAATGCCCTATAGGCTTACATCTTTCCAAGCCAACACTTGGACACAAAAATATGAGTTCTAACTCAAATACAAATAAAGCCCTAGGCTTGAATGTTTATCAAATAAAAACAAATAACTAAAGATAGTCTTCTTCAAATCCAAAAGCCAAATCCTTCCAAGCTAAGTCCTTGGAGGTAGCTTATCACCTGAACCTAAAAATGATGTTCCCATAAAGGGTGAGCCACAGCCCAGTAGAAAAATACTAAACCAAACATAAGCATTGAATAAAGCTATAGCATTCAATAGATGGTTAACCAAGATAATCAATTACATCATTATACAGTCTCATGACACTAATGTCTAAGATACGTTTTACTTTCCGACATTATCAATATGGCTCAGAACCTGGCCAAACTTACAACAGTGAACTATATATATATCATATTCACATTCTTCCAATGTCAACAAACAAATGAGACTCAGGCTCAAATCAAAACACTTCGTACTTCCAGTTTGATACACATTTTAGTGCTGTATCAATAAAAACACTTCAATATAAATAAGCACACATAAAAGTGATGCTAATGGAGTCCATCCCCTATCTCCTCCCAAACAAAATCCGGTTTAGAGGTCCATCCCCTATCTTCCCCTAAACCGTGGAGTACATCCCCTATCTCCTCCCACACAAAACAATGTATGTAAACACATAACATATACAACACACAATCAATACACATAATGTCTGTATTAATTCAACAGTCAAAATTGATGACTTAATCAATGATTAGTTTCAGTTATCCCTAATCCACATGCAGTGTCTACAACAATCACGACTATCCTCCACCGATAGCCCAAAACAGTTATTTCTAGACTTGGAAATAAATATATCAACAATTCAATAGGCGAGTGATTTAAATTATCCAACTACACCATTTAATCAATAAATTCCCCAATTTCATGAATTTAACCAAATTCCCCAATTCCCTTAAATTAATTATACAAATTAATTAATTAATACAACTAGGGTTTTTCCCAAAATTATCAAAGTAACCCCGACATATCAATATACCAAAACTTAGAACAAAACTTATAAAATGGAGTAGGAAATCCCTACCTCGAAGAAAATAACCCGAATGGAAAAGACAGAGATGAATACCCAAATTCCAATGTGCTCCAAATCACCAAATGTTCAGATTAAATGGAAGCCCTCGACTCACACACTCTTTTTAATGAAGGATCTAGGGTAGAAACACACCCTAAGTGGATCAAATCTAAGAGAGAATGTGAGCAGGGTGAGAGAGAAGTCGGACCTTAGGGTTTGGAATCTAAAAAGAGGATGAAAAACTGATTAAAAACCCGCTGCTGTCTAATTAAACTGGTCAGGCTCGCTCGAGCGAAGACTTGGTCGCTCGAGCGACCAGACACAAGAAATCCTCGCTCAAGTGAAGAAAAGCTCGCTCGAGCCAAGAATGCAATGCTATAGGTCTATACTAGACGCAATCGCTCGCTCGAGCTAAGAAAATCTGGCTCGAGCCACCAAACACAAAATACAACCCTCGCTCGAGCGACCAAGTACTCGCTCGAGCGACCAACCCAAAAACTGGACAGCAACACTTGGTTTCCGAACCCAACCAACCTGAAACAAACCTGCCCAACACATCCTATAACTCCAAATGAGAAAATAAAGAACGACAACAACAATTATACAATGACAGAATCTACGGAACCTAAGTCCGGATACAATAATCAAATGGGAAAAGACCGGGGTCGCTATAATTTTTATAAAAATAATTTCATATAAACAATATGGTTTACCTCCTGTTGCACCCTCTCGTAGAAAATCACACAAATACTCCAAACATAAATCATCCTATAAACATTCCAATAAACATAAATATCAGAAGAACTATACACCTTCCAAATCCAATGATAAATTTTATACTAAACCTAAAAAGAAATATTATAAATCTAAATCACATCCAAAATCTAAATCCACTAGAGATGTTACTTGTTATAACTGTGGTCAAAAAGGTCATTATTCTAATAAATGTAAAGAAAAACAAAAATTAAAAGATAGAGTCAATCAACTCCAAATTGATGATAACTCCAAAAATCAGTTATATGATATTTTCCAATTAAATCACTCTGTTAGTCATTCTTCCTCTTCTGATCAACCTGATACGTCATCTGATTACCATTCACCTAGTGATAATTCCGATAATGATATTACCATAGGTTGTAATGATGTTTGTTGTAAACCCGTTAAACAAATTACTGTCCTTACCAAAACTACTCAAGAAGAATCCGCTCTAATCGATCTAATTAGTAAGTTAGATGATCCTAAGTTAAAACAAAAATATACAGATAAATTAAAATCCTTATTAATCCATTCAGATTCCAAACCTAAGTTTGATAAACCTATAATTAGTTTATCCAAAACTTTAGAAAGATTTAAAAATAAACAAAAAGAAGTCACATTACAAGATTTACAACAAGAAATTAATCAAATTAAACAAACAATCAAAGACTTACAACATAAAGATAAAAAATTAGAAGATGAAATTATTACTTTAAAACTTGATAAAAGTTTAGTCAATTTCCAAACAAATGAACATGAATCCCCACATGAATCTGAACATGAATCTGATCCTAATCCGGATAACTTAATATTTGATAACCGATCACACCAATCTCAATCCAATAACCCTGACGAAAAACGATTAAGTCTAATTAACAAACTGTACATTCAAAAATGGTATTCTAAAATCAAAATAATCGTAAATGATTTTGAATTAGAATTAATTGCCTTAATTGATACTGGTGCTGATTTAAATTGTATCCAAGAAGGATTACTTCCTACTACATATTATGAAAAATGTCAAGAAAAATTAACTTCTGCCAATGGTACTAAAATGCATATCAAATATAAGTTACCAAAAGTACATGTTTGCCAAGATAATATATGTTTTAACACCTCTTTTGTTCTAGTCACTAATATGACAGATAAAATTATCTTGGGTTCCCCATTTATATATTTACTATATCCCTTTACTACATCTAGTACCGGAATTACTACACATGTTTTAGGCCAACCAGTTACATTTAAGTTTTTATCTCCTCCTGAATTATTATACTTAAATCAATTAAAAGATTGTTCTATTTCTCATCAAATTAACCGCCTTACTCGGCATTTAAAATTTCTAAAAGAAGAAATCAATCACAAAAGAATTGATCAACAATTAACTAATCCAGTTCTTGTCTCTCAAATCAAGGATTTTCAATTAAAACTCGAATCAACTGTTTGCTCCACTTTACCTACTGCATTTTGGCATAGGAAAAAACATGTAGTTACCTTACCCTATATTAAGAATTTTCATGAATCCCAAATTCCTACTAAATCTCGACCTATCCAAATGAATCATGAATTACTTGAAATGTGTAAAAAAGAAATTAAGGAATTATTGAAAAATCATATAATTCGTCCAAGTAAATCACCTTGGTCCTGCCCCGCTTTTTATGTTAATAAAAATGCTGAATTAGAACGAGGTGTCCCTCGCCTTGTTATTAATTACAAACCATTAAATTCTGTTTTAGAATGGATTCGGTATCCTATTCCTAATAAAAAAGATTTAATTAAACGACTTAGTCAAGCCGTTATTTTCAGCAAATTTGATTTAAAAAGTGGTTTTTGGCAAATTCAAATTCACCCTAAGGACAGGTATAAAACTGCATTCAATACACCCTTTGGTCAATATGAATGGAATGTCATGCCATTTGGTTTAAAAAATGCCCCTAGTGAATTTCAACATATAATGAATGACATATTTAACCCATTTAGTCATTTTTCCATTGTCTACATTGATGACATATTAATCTTCTCGAAATCAATTAGTGAACATTGGAAACATTTAACTGCATTCTTTTACACAATTAAAAGTCATGGTCTTGTTCTTTCTGCTCCTAAAATTAAATTATTTCAAACTAAAGTCAGATTTTTAGGATATGATATTCATCATAATACTATCCTACCTATTAGTCGATCCATTGAATTTGCTTCAAAATTCCCTGATGAAATCCTTGATAAAACTCAATTACAAAGGTTCTTAGGTTCCCTCAATTACATTGCTGAGTTTTACAAAGACCTTAGGAAAACTTGTCAACCTTTATTTGATAGGTTAAAAGATAATCCTCCTCCTTGGTCTTCTGTTCATACTTCTATTGTTAAACAAGTCAAACAATATGTTAAGTCTCTTCCTTGTCTTGGTATTCCCACTGAAAATTCATTCAAAATTATCCAAACTGATGCCTCCGATATTGGTTATGGTGGCATTCTTCTTCAGCAACTTACTCCTCAATCATCTGAACAAATTGTTCGCTATCATTCTGGTGTCTGGAATAAAGCACAATTTAATTATAGTACTATTAAAAAAGAAATTTTATCCACTGTTTTATGTATTCAAAAATTTCAAGATGATGTTTTAAATCAAAAATTCTTACTTCGTGTTGATTGCAAATCTGCTAAATTTATTTTAGAAAAAGATGTTGAAAACCTTGCTAGTAAACAGATTTTTGCCCGTTGGCAAGCTATTTTAAGTATTTTTTATTTTGATATTACCTATATCCCTGGTTGTCAAAATTCCCTCCCTGATTTTCTTACCCGGGAATTTTTACAGGGGGGTAAGAGATGACTGCACCATTTACTGCTTACCATAAATCCCGAATTACCTATTTCAAAACTCTCATTAAACAACTTACCCATCGCATTCACCGCCTCAAATCAGCCAGACCCACTACCAAAAGAGCCCAGTATATCAATTACCAACAGATTCAAGCTCGCCGCAATTTACTTGCTCACAACTACAATTGTTTACATCATCATCAAGATTATCTAGATCTTCTTTCTGGTTGCTAATCATTGTTTATTATTTCACAGATGTCTCGACCAAGGCCTCCTTCAAAGGCTTTGGCCTCCTCTTCCCATAAACCAAATCAACTCATTGTCCCTCCTCCTTTGGAGTCAGTTACCCCCTCTTATTCACTTGACCTCATTAACCGTTACCAAACCCTTGGTACTATTCAACGCCCTGATTATTCATCTGCATTGGCCTCTGATCCTTTTGTATCTAGCCAATCGGTTTCAGTTACTCCATTCCCAGTTAACCCTGTTAAATCATCTCGGTCTGACTATACCAATTCACACGTTACCAACCTGTTCTATAAAGAACCCAGTCACCCAAGAAATCAACCCATCAATGACATTGCTAAATTCCATTTTGGCTCTGGGTGCCATTTCACCCTTTCCCATCCAGAGAAAACTTTAGCCTATTACAAGGATATTTTAATCAACCATCATTCCATCTTAATCAAGCCAATTCAGGACCGCACCTATGCCTATAAGGTCCTATACCATTCACTCTATATTCACAACATTGTTTCCATGGCTGAATGGGGAAATCCTAACCAGCTTCGAGATCTACCTGGTCATTCTATTCCATACAATTATCATGATTACGTTGATGCTTGGTTCAAGATTTTCTTGTACCAAAATGAAACTTTTAGTCATTCCTGGTTCATCTCATTTGATCAAAAATTCAAATCAGAATTACCAACTTGGTTTCTGAGATGGTGGTCTCACTATGGCGCCATTTCAGCTATCCTTCCTGATGATCTCAAAAATATAATTCATTATTTCAACTCTGTTTATCCATTTTCTGCTCACCAGAAGCAATTTCCCTTATTACTCATATTCATTGCCAAATACAAGATTCCATGGATATTCAAATGGCATTATGGGATTGATGATAATATTATCATCCGCCAACACACAGTTAAATGGTGGGATAAATTCAATGTTCCCAGAATTCTTGAAATTGTTCCAGCAGAATTTCCACCTGATCAATATGCTCCAACTCCTGCTCTTGCTCAAGTCCAGCAGAACCCAACTGCTGCAAGCACTCAAGGCAGCCAGCCCAGTCTTCCTCCAGTCAACCTTGGCAGCCCCTCATCCAGTGGCTCCAAGCCCAAATCAACAAAATCAAAGTCCAAAGCTGTTGCTGCTCAACCAGCCCAATCCAAGCCCAAAGCACAATCCAAAGTCAAGGCAAAGCCCATTCCACCTCCTGTTCAGCCCAAAGGGAAATCCAAAAGTAAAGCCCAATCATCCAAAGCCGACATGATCCAGTTAGCCCATCAATTGTTGAATCAAGCTAAAGCCCAATCCACCGATTCAGATAATTCAGATGATTCATCTCAGGACCATTCCTCTGAAGAATCAACCAATCAATATTCCGGACCAGAGTTTCAAGATGCTCAAGACCCATTTATCTGATCAACATTGGATTCCATATAGATACAAATTAGCTTCAATCAATACTCTTTTGAGAAAAGCTGCCAATTTGTATTTATATTGATTCATAATTCACATGTTCCACCGAAAGTAATGAATAGTAAAAACTACTGTTCACTTTTACTGTTCAACATCACTATTCAACCAATCAACTTTTGCTAAAGGCTGCTCAGTTGTGTAATCACTCCACCGAAAGCATCCGACAGCATCTGCTTTTCACCTGCTCGGCCAGCTGCTTTCAGAATTCACATGCTCACTGTTTTACTTTTTATTTCTTTATATTGTAATCAATTGTAAGCATTCAGGCATTCTTCAATTTTCTTCTCTATCTTTGTTGTAAGAAAAACCCAGAGTGTTCTGAGAGCCTTACCAATTTCCCTGTTGTACCTATTTAAGATCCTTGTAGTTGCTACTAATACAATTGTAAGTTATTTTATGTTTTTATGTTTTAATTAAATATTTTAAATATTTTAATGTGTTATGTTATTCCAATATTTGGTCTGGTATTTGGTCTGGTTTTGATTTCGTAATCCATCTCCTTCATTTTTGTATATGCTGTTCTGAGAGCCTTACCAATTTCCCTGTTGTACCTATTTAAGATCCTTGCAGTTGCTACTAATACAATTGTAAGTTATTTTATGTTTTTATGTTTTAATTAAATATTTTAAATATTTTAATGTGTTATGTTATTCCAATATTTGGTCTGGTATTTGGTCTGGTTTTGATTTCGTAATCCATCTCATTCATATTTAGCTTTGTGTTTATCTTTATTAGCTTTTTGAGTAAGTTTGAGGTCAATACACATTTTTAAACCTTCTTTTTGGATAGTACTAATTATATCACCATACGTGAGATTATCATATTCAATAACACCAGTGGGTTGACTAAGAACATCTCTAATTTTATGGGCAAATAAGCTAGGTAATCCATTAATAAATTTTTCTTTCCAAAATGATTTAGTACAGTCTTCTCTTAACATGACTCGAGAGGTAAATACATCTTTATACCATCTAAAATCACTTAAGGTTGGACAGTTAATATTACTTAATTGATCATGGATTCGAGAATATATATTTGTAGGGGTACCAATAAAATGGCGAACTATTGTATAAATTAATTGATTAATTCCATCAGGGTGACAACATCCAATAGATTCATCAAAAAGAGGGAGACCATTTTCATCAGTTTGATTGGCATAAATAATAGAGTCACGATCTGTTTCAGTGAGATATTTTTCCCACCAAGATTTGAGCATACCAGTAAAGCCAGAGGTAAGTAAGGAAACAATTTCAGGTTGAGTGTATTGGGGATAATTACTGAGATAACTATTGGCAACCATAGATAAATGATTTAATTTTTGAAGGATTTGATCTTCACTGAGACCATCAATATTCCATTCGTATAATTTCTTAGCAGAAACAGAAAATTGATTACTAACATTTGTGTCTTCAAATTGGAGGTCAACAGGAGTTGGTTTAGAATACCAGTTTTTGGTATTGTGAGGATTAACTTTGGGATAGTGAATTTTATTAAGAGTAGTAGGTTGAAATTGTTGAGCTAATTGATGTAGTTCATTATCAGTAGTGTCAGTTTCAGATTGATCAGATATAGTATTAGTAATAGGTTGTTGATTTAAAACAGTAAGACCTTTATCTTTAGATGTAGAAGTATCATTAGGAGTTAATTTGGTAAATAATTGTTCAATAGCTTTGACAGTAGATTGGTCAGTAGTAACGAGACTATTTCGTTTAGAACGATGACTAGGTAGATTTAGTAAGGGTTGATCTAAAGTTTTAGCTGATTTGGTAGATTGGTCATCTAAATTAGTTTCCAATTTATCTAATTGTTTACCAATTGTTTTGAGACATTGATTAGTATAATTGTTTTGTTCAATAACTTTTTTGAGTTCAGGGTCAGTACCAGGTAATTTGAAAGGAGAGGCTGGAACTTCAGAACCTTGGTGATCAATAATTATATTTTCTAATGGAGGATGATTAGAACTAACAGAAGTATTTGGAGAAGTTTTCCATTTATGTTTTGTGATGGTATTAATCTTTTTGTAATATTGATCCATATAATCAAAGAAAGATAATTCAAAACCATATTGAACCATAAAATCATACCATTTGCGAGTTATTTTGGATTGTTGAACAGAATTATATTTAGCACTATAAGCATGTCTTTTAGATCTATTTTCTTTAGATTTGAATTCAATAAGTAATTTATCTAAGTCAGGAGTAAAATCTTTTGTGATTGTCATTAGCTGAGGATTGACAGGTGGTATTAATCCTTCGAAATCAGTTTGAGTTGGGGAATTATTTGAAGCTATTTCTTCTTCAGGGAAATGTGAAGTAGTAGTATAAACAGGTTTACTAATTTGGGAAGTGGTAGAATTATCAATTCCTTTTAATTTATTTGTTGAAGTTGGATTAGTTGGACCAAGATGGATTTGACTGTTTTTCCTAAATAGAGGAGTGTTAAATATTTCATCTTCAGTTGATATTTCAGAAGGGACACTAGATGTACTATGTCTAGAAGATTGACTGCGATTGAATTTAATATTAACGGATCCATCATTGTTTTGTTGGATATGTTGAATATCTTGGATTGAAGATTGTTGTTGATTATGTTTGTAATTTTCATTGACAGTAACCCATTGTTCAGGTAAATTAATATCTTTCCATTCAATCATGTGAGGAATATTAATGTTTGATTCATTTGTACTACTGCTTTGGATTAATAAGGTTTTATCTTTGGGACTTTTATGTAAAGCATGAACATTTAAATTAGTTTGCATACATTTATAATGAACACGATAAATTAAAGCAATATTATGAGAAGAGTCTAACATTTCAGTATATTCACCATGTAATTGAATGTTCAGTGTTAATGCTTTGAGAATATGTGGATCTCTTAAACTTAGTGTGAAATCAGGAAAACAATTAAAATGTACGGGACCTTTATTAAGACCAGTTTCCATCATTCCCATTAAACTAGCATTGTAATTAAGAAAACGAGCATCTCTTAAACAGAGTAAAACAGAAGTATTTTGTCCTATCATTGTTAATGGATTGACACCAATTTGTATTAAACCAATATGCATAAAATTGTAACCTCGATCTAAATGTCGTTTGATTAATTTTTTATCAAATAACTGACAGGTTTCTCTTGGTTTTTCTAAAGCATAAACTTGTTCAATAGTTTTAACATGGAGAGTAACTTTAAAAACATCCTGTATAAAAGAAGTTTTATAAATCTCTTTAATAGGTAGTTTTGGAATATTCCATCCAGAATTAATTTGATCATTTTGTATTTCAACATCTTCTTCATTAATTATAATGCCTGGATTAGGTATGGAAGGCAAGGCAGTTGACCTAGAACTGACTGATGAGTTACTTCTAAATAATCGATTCATTGTTCTGTATTAATTAACCAGTTTTACAGATATCTTAATACATACCCTATTCTTGTCAATTTTACCACATACCTAGTGTACATACATACCCTATCTTTAAACCCCAAAGTCTGACTCTGCCTAAAACGAAGGACTTACTGAAGACTGGGAAGAAGTGGGTGACTTAAACTAGGTGGATAGAACAGACTGATCTTGTGGGTGATTAAGATGAACTGAAAACAGGATTAATTAAGCAAACAAGGAAGGCGATTGAGCAGAAGTAGCTAAACAGTTAGAAACAGGACACAACATCACTTGGCTCTGATACCATCAAAGGCGGAAGCAGCATATACAAAAATGAAGGAGATGGATTACGAAATCAAAACCAGACCAAATACCAGACCAAATATTGGAATAACATAACACATTAAAATATTTAAAATATTTAATTAAAACATAAAAACATAAAATAACTTACAATTGTATTAAAATAATAAATTATTCTAATAAATGTAAAGAAAAACAAAAATTAAAAGATAGAGTCAATCAACTCCAAATTGATGATAACTCCAAAAATCAGTTATATGATATTTTCCAATTAAATCACTCTGTTAGTCATTCTTCCTCTTCTGATCAACCTGATACGTCATCTGATTACCATTCACCTAGTGATAATTCCGATAATGATATTACCATAGGTTGTAATGATGTTTGTTGTAAACCCGTTAAACAAATTACTGTCCTTACCAAAACTACTCAAGAAGAATCCGCTCTAATCGATCTAATTAGTAAGTTAGATGATCCTAAGTTAAAACAAAAATATACAGATAAATTAAAATCCTTATTAATCCATTCAGATTCCAAACCTAAGTTTGATAAACCTATAATTAGTTTATCCAAAACTTTAGAAAGATTTAAAAATAAACAAAAAGAAGTCACATTACAAGATTTACAACAAGAAATTAATCAAATTAAACAAACAATCAAAGACTTACAACATAAAGATAAAAAATTAGAAGATGAAATTATTACTTTAAAACTTGATAAAAGTTTAGTCAATTTCCAAACAAATGAACATGAATCCCCACATGAATCTGAACATGAATCTGATCCTAATCCGGATAATATTTTAATATAATAATAGTTTTATAAAACATAATTTTTAATATTAAAATATATCACAAATAAACACAAATTTTCATAATCCACTCACTAATAATTTCCAAATTTCATAATAATGAAACAAGGGTATTTATGGAATTTAACTAATTAATCTCACTCCTACCTCTCAAAACAAACAGGAATTATTGCTAGTCTACTGATTATCAAACAAACACAAATTTCTTAGTCCCCTCACTAATAATCCCCTCACTAACAATCCCACCCCAATCGACCTTTGAAAACAAACGGACCCTAAAGGGATAAAATTTCATTATTTACAACATTTGCCTAATATTTTTCATATTCTAATTTAGAATCCCGAATTTTTTTGGGGCCCTTTGTCTAGATTGTTTCTGGACTTGAAGAATCTTGGGTGGGCCTCCATTTTGGACTATTATTATTATAAGATGGGGAACTGACCCAAGGGTCCAAGCCCTACACATTATGTCCCATTTAGCACCAAAACAAATTCAATACTCCATTAAGTCCTCAAATTATCAATCAGACAAAAATACCCACACATATCATCCAATTTACACGCGCGCAACCTTCACCCACGATCATCTCACACCAGTCTGATCAGTACATTGTCACATCTCCGCCACTCGCCTCTACATTCTCAGTCCTCCATCTCTCCACCGTTCGACTCCACTACCTCTGAAACCCTACCCTAACCACAAAATGAACCCGTTCATCTTCTCCAATCGTCGACTCTCACCAACACAACACGAAGCCGTTTATCTTCTCGAATCGGCGACTCTCAACAACACGAAGAACCATCACGACTCTGAAGAAATTTCATAGTTCCTGACTTCGAATTCACATAAATGGGAAAAAAAAGTAACATCTCTCTTCACCTATTATTTTTCATTCAAATTTGTACATTATTCTTTGATATTTTGTATATATCATACCGTTTCAATAGCACTTTCATAAAAAAAAAATCCTTGTAAAACACATTTTACATACTTTAAAATGTATAAACCTTATTTTATATATAATCCCCTGTTTTAAAACATTCTAGTCCCCTATTTTTAAACATTCTAATCCCCTTTTTTTACACATAAATCCCTGTTTTTACACATTCAACTCCTTGTTCTTATTCTTGTTGTTGTTACTTATTCTTCTTGTTAAATATTGGCTTTTCTTCTTCGTATTGTTGCTACATTTCGTTGAATACTTAATCTTCTTATTGTTATTGTTATTGTTTACAAAATACAATGGCTTGTTCTTATTGTTGCTAGTGTTTATAAAACTGAAACATCAGATAGTTTCATCATTCTATCACATTAAATTAATTAAATGCCACATTAAATTATCATATAGCCACACAATTAATAAAGCCAAAATAAAATAAAATAATAATAATCATAATAATAATAAATAATGACTTATGAAAATTAAGGTCGCTACAATTGGACAACTGTAGTCTTTGACAATGCTAATGGGATATGGAGGCACTATGACTCTTTGAGGCCAGCAATAGGATGCCACAACAAGCACTTTGAAATTGTAAAGGAAATTGTAAGTTAAATAAAATTTCTTACTTTTCCTTTCAAAATATCTCAGCACATCATTATAACTAACAAAAACACCCACTAACTATTTTGTAGCAACAACATCAACTGAGATGGAATAAAGCATTATTCAGCAATCGAGGAAGCATGTTATCATCTCAAGAGTGCAAGACAGTAATTGTATCAATTGAGGAATGCCAACAACAAACCCCACACTCGCAAAATACAAACTCAATAATTAATGTTTCAAAATGCTAAATTTTACAGTTTTACCTAACTAATTAACTTCATCTAAAACTTTGCAGGAATGGTTGTGCAATCGTCGTCTGCAATGTTATTAAACAATATATCAGCTGGCAACCTATGCAGAAATCACTTCGCCCAACTAAGTGGGTCAAATTTCGAGTAGAAATCATCAGTCAATTCCTCAATGATAAGAACCGATCTTGGAAACTCAAACACTACCAAATGTTGACAAAACATACCAAAGCATAGAAACAATTAACAAACTTCTTTACAATACAAATACTCATGTGAACATATTTTTGTACTTTTTTTTTTTTTTGCATGTGACAAGTACTTTTATGCTTTTAGTAATTGATCTTCTTGTGGTTATCAAGGTGAAAATGATTGTTGTCATTGATGTTGTTGTTACTCTTCTTATTGTTATTATTCTTGTTGTTGTTCTTCTTGTGCTTATTCTTCTTGTTTGTGTTCTTGTGCTTATTATTGTCGCCACATTTGTGGTTGCATATAAATTCATACATGAAAGGTTATTTCTAATAATTCTTCAAATTACAAAATTATGCAGTTTCATCAATTTGTTTATAACAATTCTTAAAACTGCAAAATTATGCAGTTTCATCAAGTTGTTTCTTATAATTCTTAAAACTGCAAAATTATGCAGTTTCATCACTCAAACAAAAATTATGCTACACAATTATGCAGTTTCATTATCGTGAATGCCTTCCACGCGTTATAATATGTATTTCCTACATAATTTTTGAAACTGCAAAATTATTCAATTTCATGACTCAAACAAATAGATGAACTGCATTTCAAAATTGAAAATAAAACTGTAAAATTATACAGTTTTGTCACTACGAAATATTAAATAAATATATCATGCAGTAAAACTAAAAGATTATATACTTTCAATAAAAAATTTTCAACAACCTTCTCAGCATTCCACAAAAATAAAACCAATCAAATCCACAAGAAAATATAAATAAATAAAACTGTTACAAAACAACTTCAATAACCAAAGAACACATCAAAAAAGAAAAAAGAATGCAACCAACTTTATTCATTATTTCCATAATACCAAGTATCACATTTTATTATCATAATTTCTCAACTTCAAATACAAATCTAAAAGAATAGACTATGGCCTCAAATAGCAGCCATGCACGTCTTCTTATTGTGATTCTCATATTTCAAGCACCTCCTACGCTTGATTTGCTTCACATTGTCACCCCTAGAAGGTATCCTCTTCTTCTTGTTCCACCCGGGCTGCTTTTTCGTTATAGGAGGTTTGATAATCGAACTACCAGCACCATGAAAGTCAAATCTCTCACTTGAAGGCAGTGGATAAACAGATTCCCTGTACGACTCTCTAAAACAATCCACATAAAAAAAGGATCAATGAAATCATACACATCTCTACCACTACTACGCAAAGTATGCACATCACGACAATAAGAAAAACCATTCAATTGCCATTCATGGCAAGAACAAGTCCGTCTACCAATATCAACATAAAAAGAAATAGAAGAATGAACCTCAAGCACAGTATCACTAGTAACAATCACACCCCAAGACTTAGCTAGCTTCAAAGAGTCCACCAACTTCTTTTTCATAACTGGACACAATTTGGTAGTTTATCTTTTAGATTCAACTCTTCTATTAGACAATTGAGTCATGATTTGAACCCTAATCATATCAACCATACAAGTAATAGGCAACTCGCAGGCCCCACCAATCCAATTATTGTAAGACTCGGTAGCATTAGATGACATCTCACCATATCGTTTCCCTCTAAAAAATGCATTGGTCCACTTATCATTTTGCAAACCATCCAACATACTATCAACTCTACCATTCCCGGCAATACTCCTTAATTTCTCCATATAATGTTGGAAAGAAGTAACAGGTGGCGTATAAGCACATTTAACTAATATTTTTTTTTATCAAAGTCAACTTTTATAGTTAGTACGAAGTCACACCAATTTGCCAATCAAATTTCTCTTAAAATGGTTCAAGCAATATGCATGATATGCATTGGGAAAAACCACTGAATAGCAATCCATGTTGACGGTCAGACACAAAGGTCAATCTCCAACCTGAACCAACATCTTTTAACAACTGACTTAAAAACCACATCCCATTATTTTGATTTTCAATGTCAACAATCGCAAAAGTCGAAGGAAACAGGCTTGAAAACAAAATAACATGAAATTGCAAAAATTTGCAAATTCACAATACAATAACAGAAACCAAAATCCGCCAACTACTAAAACACACCGACAAACCAAAACTATACTAACTGCAAATAAATACATACATTGATTATCATCATTTGATGTTACTGCAAGCAAATGTCCCCTGTAACGCCCCTTCAAGAATGTACCATCAACAAACAACAACGAACGACAAAATTGAAAGCCATACAAACATCTATGAAATCCCATAAACAACCTCCGAAAACACCCACTACTTTCATCCACATCTAATTCAAACACACTTCCCGGATTTGTTCTTAGACCCGTCTCAAGGTACCATCGAAGTTGGTCAAAAGAATATGCAAAATCACCAAACAACCCACCTCTTTCCTTATCAACTGCTAACCATGGAACCCGATAAGAAACATCTATACCATATTCTTTCTTCAACTTTTTTTTTTAAACTTCAATAGGACGAGTCAACAGATTATCACTAATATCATTATGAACAATATCAGGCCCAATATCAGAACCAACCATTTTGCTACAAGATCTACGAGCAACAACCCCACAAGTATGCACATTATCCAACTTCATAATAAAAAAAATACCGGAATTCATCAACACCCTTCTATGCACAAACCATTTACAACTCGTAGACGACTTTATCATACATTCAGCAGTTACTCTTGTTGCATTGTTCTTCAAATAATTCACTGCAAAACCACACTCAACTGCACACTTAGCCAATGCAATGTGGAATGACAACACTCCACCTTCAAATTTTTGACCAACACTGTGTATAATCCCCTTCCAACTAACAGCCAACAAAACTTTCTCTGGTTCTGGATAAAAACTAGGCAACAAACCACCAAAATCATCACAATCGTTAATCAAAGAACTCTCACAAATTATAGAATCAATCCTAGAAGAATTATCATCAACCTCCACAATTCTCCTATCACCCACAACAACATCAACAACATGAGAACCACTACAACTTACCATTGATATCATATTCTCCAAATCATCATCACATTCAACAATACAATTAGAATATCCAGGAATAGAGAAAAACAAACAAAAGTTACCAACACTCAACTTCTTGAACTTCGCAGATATTTTCTTAACAACTTCATAATAACTACATCCCTCACTAATCTTAATAGCAGCACATGACTTACTGTATTTGCACATTACCAAGAAACACCCTCTCCGTACTACAAAATCACAAACTAGCAAACAGTTGTTCACAGATTCCAAACTGCAAAATTATACAGTTACAACATATCAGTATCAACACTTCACAATTCACAATTCAAAACTGTAAAATTATACAATTACAACATATCAGTATCAAAACATCAGAATTCATAATTCCAAACTACAACTTCAAAACACATTACACTATACAACAAACAAAATCAATAAAATCAAAATTATTACACTATATCACATACAAAAATCACAAAATAAGTATCAAAAAACAAAGTTTATCACAAAGCAAAGAACTATAACAACATTGCCAAACACAAACCAAAGATTACACAAATTTGCTTATCTATATATACACATACATATATGTATCGAGAGAGAGAGAGAGAGAGGGTCCACCTTACAGCACAACGAGATCGACCTCACAGCACAAAGAGATCGGTATCACAGAGAGAGATCGAGATCCCAGACAACCTCACATAGGCGAATATTTGATTTTTCATGTATATATATATATCAAATCAAAGGGTAATATAGTCATTTAAAAAATAAGAAAATAAAAAACGAGACCTCCAGGTACAAAACTTAAAAAACTGTGGACCTATTAGTCTATTAAAAATATAGTGGGATTAGAAGGGAAATAGATCCCCTACATATGACTATATAGTAATTTTCCCCTATAAGAACTACAACTTGTTTGATTCTAGTTTTTAGAAAATTTTACTTTTTTATTTTCATATTTTAATGTTTTTAATGAATTTTTTAATATTTTAAGAATTGTTTTTTTAAAAAAATTTAGATACACTTAACATAAACACACTTAAAAAGTATAATATTTGTGAAAAAAATCTTTAAAAAAATACACTAAAATACCAAAAAATATGAAAATTTAGTACATTTTTGTATTTTTGCGTATTTATTAATTTTTAAAAATATTTTTTCACAAATATTTTACTATTTAGATACATTTAAGTAAAATGTATCCAAAAAAGTAAAAAAATTACTTAAAATTTAAAAAATATTCATTAGGCCTCGTTTGGGAACAGACTAATTTTGTAAATTTTTGGTTATTTGGCTAAAATATGAGTTAAAAAAAACTAGTATGTTTGGGATGACTTTTTGACTTTTTACGAAAAGATATGCAAAAAGTAGAAAGAAGAGAGAATCTTTGAGTTTTTTGTATGAATTGTTGGCTTTTTGATTTTTTTAGTGACTTTTTGACTTTTTGGCTAAAAAAGTCACTTGCCAAACGAGATCTAAAAACAAAAAAAACAAAAAACAAAAAAACCTTAGTTTTCAAAAAATTGGATTCAGAAAACTGAAACCAAGTACACTGAATAATATTTTGGGCCCTTAAATTTTGATAAATTTTGGGGGCCCAAGGTGGCTACCTTGCTCACCTTGGGTCAGGGCCAGGCTTGAGTAAGGTATTACTTACATACTTTTGAAATTTTAAATTACTGGTATTTATTTTTATAAATTGTGTAAAGTATTGATAACTTTTACAATTTCGTTAAACTACTGATCAATCAAGGAACACTATAAATGTTCAAAATTCATCTTGAAGCCAACCACAGGTTAGCTATTGTTCTAAGTTATTTATTTATTTATTATTTTTTTTTATAAATTGTGTAATATATTGATAAATTCTACAACCTTTTTAGATTGTTGGTCAATTAAGCAAAACTACAAATGTTCAAAATTCATCTTCAAGAGAATCATAGGTTAGCTATTGTTTGATTTTATTTATTTATTTATGTATTTTTATGAATTGCGTAATGTATTGATGAATTTTACAACTTATTTAGATTATTAGTCAATCAAGCAATATTATAAATGTTCAAAATTCGTCTTTAAGTCAACCATATGTTAGCTATTGTTTGATTTTATTTATTTATTTATGTATTTTTATGAATTGTGTAATGTATTGATAAATTTTATAACTTATTTAGATTATTAGTCAATCAAGCAATATTATAAATGTTCAAAATTCATCTTTAAGCCAACCACATGTTAGCTCTTATTTTATGTTATTTGTTTATTTTTTAGACTACATTGTATTAGTGTATTTACTTTTCACGGTGTTTTATGTACTAGGATGTTGGGAGTCCTTATTAGCCACAATTGATAAATTATGGATATACCAAAAAGTAGTCAAAAAATTTAAAAGTCACTAAAAAAATCAAAAAGCCAACAACTTATACTAAAAAATCAAAGATTCTTTTTTCTTTCTACTTTTTGTACATTTTTAGTAGAAAATCAAAAAATCATTCCAAACATACTAGGTTTTTTTTTTTTACATCATATTTTAACTAAAAAATCAAAAAGTTATTAAAAAAACATGTTCTCAAACGATTACAACCTTTGTCTTCCCAAGTATCACATAATCCACAAACTTCTAAAGTAATATATATATATATATATATATGTAAGTTTGAGTTCAAATGAAAAAAGTAATATATATTTGTAATGTAATTTATTGCATTTTTTTTTTCTTCAGGGAATATCACTTAATCTAGCGGGCGACAATCTAATGGTGACCGAAACCTTCTTCCGAAATGAGAGTTCTTTTGATTTTTTTTATTTATTCCCAACCGTCTCCACAAAATTGACATGGAGATCCACTTTTTAGTTTTTGCTTTGAGAAATGAAATTAAAAGTTTTTAGAATTTTGTTTGGATGATTTAGAATGGTTGAGATAGGTTTTAGGATATTTGGAAGGACATTTTTTAAGTTTGGATGCCTTAGAATTTTGTTTTGTTTTGTTTTGGTTTTTTTTTTTTTTTTTTTTTGTATTTTTTTGTATTTTTTTTTTAACGGATGTTGGATGTGAATTAAATATATTTTGGCCTCAACTTGGTTTTTATGTATTATTTTTTTAACATTTTTTTTTTGAAGTTACATTTTTTTTTTTTTTGGGCTTTTGGTTTGATAAATTGATTTGTTCAATTTCATTTTTTTCCCCCTTTCAATTTCACTTTGATGCATTTAAGCGAGTTTTGAAGTAGTCAAAACATGTATGGTTTATTTGATTTTAGTTTCAAAATTAATCTTTTAAAAAAAAATACAATTTAGTTTGACAAAAATAAACACTAAAAAATTTTCAAAATTTTAAAAATTATTCACTTTTGAAAAATATATAATTGTATGAAAATAATGAGTGTTATTACTTTATTATTAATTTTTACTAATTAAATCTATTTGAAAATCATTTGAATTGTTTGCTTCAAAAAGACGTAATTTAACTATTGCTTCTTCCCCTAATATGAAATTATCAATGATCTCCATAATATGAAAAAGTAAAATGGGTTACAAAGTCTAAGTCAGCTCCTTGTGTCTGAAGCATACCATGGTACCCCTTCACCCTACAGAAATTAATGTAACTCTAAAAAAAAAAAAAAACCAAAAAACAGAAAATAAAAGAAAATACAAAAAAAAAAAAAAAAAAGGTACCGTTTCAATAGCACGGCAGACACAGCCGTGAGGGCATCACCGCAACCCTCGTCTAATATTTGGAGGATTCATCAAAATAACTAATTGAGAAAAGTTAGATATGAAATTTTTTTCATAAAAATGATCATGAAAGATTTACGATCTTTGGATTATCTTGATTAGTGTGTGGTGTTTTATTTTAAGTGTAATTCAAGAGTCACAAAACTTTTATGATTATTTTCATGAAAAGTTTTTTATGATACCAAGCATTACTCTAACTAATTTAAAAAACTTATTTAACAAGGCAAATCAAACACTAGTAATTTATTGAAGTGGGACAGGCAAATCATACACTAGAAATTTAACAACAATGTAATCTATCTGTGAAATGACTAATTGCAAAAAAAAAAAAAAAAAAACACTTAACAACGAGCAAATCACACACTCGTTATTTATTGAAGTGCGAAGGTAAAACCCAAAGCAATGGGCTACATTGTAAATTAAAGATGGATGGCGAAGGAATTAAAGGACGGATGCAAGCATTGAATTACGGACGGCCGGCTTTATTATGTTGTAATGGATTTGAGAGACTGGCTGCTTTTGGCAAACAACGAAAAAAAAAAAAACCTCCTTTCGTTTTTGAATTTTTTTTTTCTTTAGTGATTTTTTTTTTTTTTTTTATAAAAATTATGTCAAAAACGTTTTATTTTTTTGATCCACCTTGTCGAGACGAATTTAAAACATATATTTTTTGAAAAATTCCAAAAAATAATTGAAAAAACCAAAAAGAGCCAAAAAAGACTGAATGGCCGTCTGAATATAGTGGCTAAGAGTTCCAACCATGGGAGGAATGGGCTCGGGCTCGGGCTCGGGCTCGGGCTCGGGCTCGGGTTCATGCTTCTCATCCTCGTCCACAGAGGGCAGTGGCTTGCTGGGATCCTCGTCAAATGACATGGCTTGCTCAAGGTATGCGTCCATACGCGGAGTGGCAAATAAGCGCAGCTCTTTCGGATCATCACCTCTTGCAGCGAAACGCTGGCGATTATGGGAAGTCTCAGAAGAGAGTGCAAAAGGACGCCCTTGCTTTTCGTAGATTTCCTGTGTTTTCATCAACCTCGACATCTGTTGCAGCTCAGATTTCAGCATCTCAATCAACGGGTTAGACTCATCATTAACCACGTTCTCCAGCAAGCTTTGGGCTTCAGCAAGCTTCTTAAGAGCACCGTCCAGCTTCTTGTCGTCAGCCATGACTCTTGATTCTTTTATCATCTGTGCAGTCCGGAGACGGTTCTCCTCCATCATCACCTCCTCTCTCTCTGGCTCCACGGATGTCCTGCCGGTGCGGCTTACAGTAAGGATTATCGGACTGGCATCAAACAATTTCCCACCAGTGCTGCACGCGCGTTATATGCATACACATATCCATTATATTTGTCAGATCGATCATCAAGTCAAATTAAAACATAATTTATTCTACTAGCTAGTAAATGCAGGGATTTGATAATATTGGTACCACCTCACCTGTATGTGTAAGTGATTTCGAGGACATCCGAGCCCGCCGGACGACTAGCAGCAGGGAGAAGAAGGTCCACTATGACCTTGCGCACCTCTTTGTTGTAAAGATCGCCAAATGAAACAGTCACAGGGCTGGCATCATCGTCCTTGGATTGTGGATAGTTTCCGGCAGACACCTTAACGATTGTGGATTCAACTTTTGTGACAGTGAGCTTCAGATCCTGAACAACCACGGTGAGAAGCCCAGCCAAACACTGGGAAAATGCAATACTCAAGTTGTTCTGGTTTCGAACTTCTGAGAACGTTCCTCCCATGCTGTGGTTTGCGATGGCATTGAGCACCTATATCAAAGGAGTACACGTACCGGAATTACTAAAGTTATACTACTACAGCTTTGCAATTTTTTTTTAGAAAAATGCTAACCATCCCTCCATAATTCGAGAAATTATTCAATATTCTTTGAATACTACGTGTTTATACTCCTTAACCAATTATTATTTAATATTCCCTTTTTTATTTCTCAATCATCCAACACAATATCCCACCTATCTACCTTTTCCACCAATCATAATCTTATGGTACCACGTGTCCATTCTCTGCGATTATTAAATAATTACCTATAAAATTAGTATGAATGAAATTGTTTTTTTCAATACAACTTACCCTCGGATCGTGGTCTGCGCCAAAACCAAATGTGTATACGGGCACATTGCCGACTGGAACTTGGGCAGCATCATCACCTTGGTTTGGCTGACCGTCGGACATAAGCATAATGCCCACCACACGCCCACTAGTATGTCTGCGGTCATTGAGCACTTTTAAGCCCGTTTGAAGGCCAGCAGAAATGTTTGTCCCACCATTAGCAACTAAAGCATTGACCAGTTTTTCAATCTCCGCTTGAGAATTTTCAGTTATCTGCCTCAATGGGCACAATCTCTTGGAGCCCCCGCTAAATGTGACAATTGACAAACGATCAATCGGGCTAAGTTTCTTGATCATGAATAGCATGGCAATTTTCATTTTTTCTAACTTCTCTCCGTCCATGCTACCACTGACATCTAAGACCGTCACAAGATCCACTCCGGATCTGTCATTGCCGGATCCTGCCCCCATGAGCTCCAGCATCACCTTGAATTCGCTTTGTTCCAGTGGTGCCGTCGCCTTGTTGATGATTTTCGCCTTTGTTTTTCCTGCCAAGAATGTTGCAGGTTTTTCCCCTGAAATATACCATCATCCCAAAACTCAAATTAACAATCAACAAAACATTCTAGTATGCTACAGGAGTATATACAGCCGATATGGTGCAGAAAGTGTTGGAAATGAACTTGCTACACATGATACATTGTGCAGAAGCATGGCAGCTTCAAAGGAGCTCCCATGGTCAAAGGGTCAAAGACTTAGACATGAAGAAGAAAAAGACCCCAGCCATGATTTACAGATAGCTCCAGCCATGCTTTCACACTGGTAAGAGCTTCTGTAAATAGCTCAATTACTAGCTTAGATTTATATAAGCTGATAGAGGGAAAATCTTAGACATTGAGAGATTTGACAGAGGATGAATACTCTGTTTCTTGTAAGCTTTGAGTGAGATATATCAATACAATTGTGTGGCTTTTCTTTGTAAATTCATAGAGTATAAATGGAGAAACGAAGAAAACATAAACCTGAGACATCTTGGCTTGCAACAATCGGCTCATCATCGTTGAAGCTCATTTTGCCAAGAAAACGGATACACCAATTGAATTTGCTAAACTTTCCTTACTCCCATCTCACCACTTTCAACCTCAAATAAATATAGAGAGGATACAATTATCAAAGAAGACTTTCTTGTAGTCTTTTTTTATGTTTTATCTTAAGGCCTGGATATGACAGCTCAGGTTTTTTTTTTAATTATTATTTTTTTATTTGTTACATAGGGAAGAAGGGAATCTCCATTGACTTGAAGTGAGCAAACACTTTCTTTTAGTCGTTTATTTTAGAATATGACAGCTCAACTTGTTTTGTTTTGTTTTGTTTTTCTTTTTTATTTATTTTTTCTTCTTTTGCATAGGGAAGGTTGTATTGAAGGGAGCAATACTACAATCGGGTATACACCAAGTAAAGCACAAATTTTTTTATTTTTATTTATTTTTGCATTGCGCACTCTATTCTCTACAAACTGTTATTTATTTTTTGCTTATATCCTTTTTTGTTTATGCAAAATTTTACCTTAAAATGACGTAATAGTGTCATTTGTAATAAAAAAAAACAAATATCAATAGACTCTTTATTATAAAGTGATAGATCAAAATCTAACCAAATCATTTTCAATAATCTTATTATATTGAATGTTACATTGGAGTGTCACGTTTGAGGTACACTAGAGAGTTTTTTACGAAGTGTTACCACTACAAAAAATTAAGATTTTAGAGACCAAAATTTATGGATAAAATTATTTTTATAGGGACCAAATATTGTTGTTGCGAAAAGTGTCATTATTACATTTTTAGCAACGAAAATTAGACATTAGTGATGAATTATTATCTTTTTGGGACCAATTTTTTTGTCTAAAAAAATAAACCATTGTGAGACCAAATTATTGTGTCCCTAAAAGTCTATTTATTTATGACATTTTAAAAATTTTGTCGCTAAAAATCTTGTTTTTGACTTTTCGGGACGACCTTTTAGCGACTATCTTTATGACGATAGAAATTGGTTGTAAATATCTTTTACAACAAAATTTTCATTTTTTAGTCTCTAAAACTCCTATATGTTGTAGTGTATGAAAAAAATTTCACATTTTGGCTATTTATGTAATTTACATTACAATGGACCTTTAGGTTTATAAGAAAAAAGGAAGGACGAAACAGTTCATAAGATCATTGTTTGAGATTTATTAGTGCTGCACCTTAATCTTATATTTTTTTGTTTTTTTAAAAATTATTTTTAATTGATTAAGAAACAAATTTATGGATTATTATATCACTCCATGCATAACACAGGTTATAAGCTAATCTATATATACATATATTAAGGCATTGTTTGGGAATATGCTTTTTTAGTAACTTTTAGCTAAAATATGATGTTAAAAAAATTAGTACGTGATGACTTTTTGACTTTTTACAAAAAGTTGTGCAAAAAGTAAAGAGAAAAGAGAATCTTTGACTTTTTAGTATAGGTCGTTGGCTTTTTGATTTTTTTAGTATTTTTTGACTTTTTGGCTAAAACAACCACTTGCCAAACAAGGCCTAAGGACAAAGAATATTTTAATAAAAAGCCTTCTAAGAGTTTCAAACATTCATTCTAAATTCTAATTTTTTGATTTTAAATAATTAAAAACATCTTTTATTGGCTAGCCTTATTGAAGCAAAAATAAATAAATAAATAATATTTCTTAATTTATGACACTCAAATGAAAAGTATATTAATCCATTTCAAAATTCAAATAGAGGGAAAGTATACTAATCCTTCTTCAAATTTAAAAAGAAAGTATGACATTCCTTTTCTTTTATTTTTTTCCTTAGAATTTGAAGGTGGCATCAATGATCATCTTCACATATGGGTCTGATTTATTATTGTTCTGTTGCTAACAGAAACCGAACGAATGTAGAGATTAAGCTTGAATGACGGAAAAAAATAAAAATAAAGATATTTCTTGTATAAGCTTCATTTTTTTTTTCTTTTTTTTCAAACCATAGAATTGAAGGAGGCATCCATGGTTATTTTCACATATGGGTCTAGTTTATTGTCGTTCTGTTGGTAACGAAGGTCTGATAAACGTGAAGATTAAACTTGAATGAATGTAAAAATAAATAATAAACAAATTTATTCACCAATGAAATCTTAACAATCATCATTTTGAAAGAGAGAGTAGTGTAAACAATATTTATTCTGGTAGAGATGAAACAATAAAGAAGATTTTATGTGAAAGCAGTGAAACATGTTTGTTGTGTAAGCTTTTTTTTTTTTTTAATATATATTTTTTTAAAAATGTAAACTCATGCTGATTAGCTAGGTAAAATATATAGTATATTTTACGTATGGAAAACAATTCCTTAAATCATGTGTATTTAAATTTGAATCCCTAAATGATAGGTGTAGTTTAAAATTTCAATTTTTAGTAGCTAATGATATTTTTTTTCTTTTTAAAAAATAATCCAGAATCAACATAATTAGATTAGAGTTTTGAAGCTCCTAGAGCTCTTAAAATTAAAACTCATTTTTTTTCTTAATATATAGTATAGATAAGTAATTAACGTTCGGGAAATTTTTTTTAAGGTCCCTTATATTACGATTTAATAGCATAAAGGATATGAAATATTTTCATAGTAGCTGGGGTCCCTCAAATTTTTACAGAGAAATTTCAATCTAGAGAAATTTTGAGACAGAGAGATATTTATCTAAAATTTCTCCGTGTTTTGAAATTTCTTTGGTTTGCTCAATTTGTCTGTGTTTTCAAATTTTCTTTGTATTTTGAGCCTTCTCTGTTTTGCTCACAATTAGGTTCCTAATTTAGGTTACTTGTTTGATTTTCACTGATTAGTTGTCTCTTTATGTGTAACTTTCCTTTCGAGATGAATTTTCTCTGGCACTAAGATATCCCCTTTAGATTAATTTTATCTGAACACATTGGACTTCCTTTCTCTCTGTACCTTGCTTGATTTTCTCTAGGTAGTTGTCTATTTGATTTTCTCTCAAATTTTCTCTAGCATTTGAATTTTCTTTGTCCACATTAAACTCCCACTAATTTATATTGTTTGTTTGATTTTCACTGGTATGTTGTCTTATTGTGCTGAATTTTCTCTGGCATATGTATTTTCTCTGACCACAGAAGTGTCTAATTTCTTTTTGTGACTTCCTTGATTTTCTTTGTATAGTTGTCTGCTTGTCTGTGTAATTTTCTCTGGTTTTTGAAATTTTTTTAGGGATTTGACATCTTTAATGTTGAATTTTTCGTCCTTGTGTTGAATTTCATGTTGACATCTTTATGTTTTCATTGTTTAGAAATGGCAAAATGCAGCAGCAGCAAAACACCTAAAGCACCACAAAAGAAACAGAAAATCATTCAGTCTTCTAGTTATGAGCTGAGATCAAAATGCAGTGATAGCAAAACAGCGCAAACATCCCAAACAAAATAGAAACTCTTTGTCACTGCCAATTATGAGCTAAGATCTAAAGGCAGTAGCAAAACACCAGAAGCACCGCAAACAAAACAGGAAGTCCACGCCCAAGAGGCAACTAGCATCAAGAAGACACCAATTCCAAGGGAAAAAGAAATTGCAGAGAAAATCCATCTCAAACAAGATCAAGCAAGCAGATAGACTAAACTGAATCCAATGTGTTCAGAGAAAATTGTGATGCCAGAGAAAATTCATCTCAAGGAAAAAATTACACACAAGTGCACAACTAACTAGTGAAAATCAAACGAGCAACATAATTTGATGGGTTAGATAAAATTCAAATGCTAGAAAAATTCAATCAAGGCACATAAGGTAATGTGATTATAATTGTGGTCAGAGAAAATTTAGATTCCAGAGAAAATTCATCATATCGAGGAAACCAACCAGTGAAAATCAAACAGGCAATATAAATTGAAATGCCTGAGAAAATTCATCTCAACCAAACTAATGGCAAAGAAATTGCAGAGAAATTCATCTCAATGAAACTATTAGCTTCAACAAGATCAATCAAGCACACAAAGTAAAGTGAATCTAACGTTATTAGAGAAAATTCAGATATAGGATAAAATTATAGACATAATGACATAACAAGCTTTAAGAAAGATACAAAATGAAATTGAAATCCTAATTAATCTGGATATTATTACAAAATAAAAACCCTAATTAATTGAAGAATATTATAAAATGCAATGAACTCTAGATACAGAGAAAAACTAGTTCGAGAATTAAAACACTTACCATAGTGAAGTGGTGATAATGAAACCCTAATTACGAACAGAGATAACCGAGTTGAAGAAGAACAGATTCAAGGATGAAAGTAAAATGCATCAGAGAAATTTCTGAAAAGAAATCTCAAAGATTTTCGTGGAGACCCTACCTTTGCTAAATATGATTGACAGAGCTGCTATGGCTTTGAAGATGAAGGGACCCATGTGATGCCCCAAAAATCGTGAACTTCAGAGAATACATTATCAATTAAATACAGGGTTTATCTAAGGTTAGGAGTCTAGGAAATGACACTAATGAGTCCTATGGCCAATAACCGAGTAACATCCCAGATCGCCGGAGGAGTCAAGTTAGCCTCCCTTCTAAGTCCAGCTTTTTTAGGTATCGCACTACCCTTTTGACAGATCTTAAAAGGCATTGACACAAGGTCTCATATGCAACGTAGAGATAGGCATAGGATTACAAGGTAAATAATAATTACAGCGTCTCCAATTTTAAATTTACAAAATGAGTTCCATTACTATTACAATCCAAAAAGAATAAATAAAAGCACAATTAGACTAATGAGCGAAATGGTTTTAAACTTTCTCTAAGGAAAACTTAAGTCTTCAAATGTCTTTGACTCTTCATTGGCTTTGTACGTTTCTTCGATACCTGGTATGAAACGCCATGAGCTTTGAATGCCCAATAAACGCACACACACCCCATCCTTTTTTCCCAATCCAATACACCATCATAATTATAACAAGCAAGTAATGAAGCATGATAATCATTCAATAATAAAGGATTACAAGGTTAGATGTTAGAAATCTAGAAATCCCCCAAAGAGACTTCGTCCTCCCAACCACAAAAATCGGATGCGGATTATTCGGTATGCCCCCTCTTTTGCTACTTTGTTACAGAACTAACCTCGGATGCCTACCAACGGTTATATACTGTGTAGTGCCAACTACAGGGCCTCAAAAGAGACGGTAATAATGGGCCTTTCCAAAATCCCTCCTTACACCAAATACCTAGGGTCCGAATACAATCGTTCTGTTTAAGGGTTCCGAAAATCACTTGTACAAGATTTTAACTTCCAAATAGGGAACGCAACCCGTCAACCAATCAATAACTTAGTAATCTTGTCCAAAAATTTGCAACCCATTACCACCCATTAAGTTTCCCATTTGAGTTAGATAATTTAAGTCACAATTAGCACATGCTCATGAAACAACATCTATTGCACAAGTTTGAACAACTAAATAGTACAAATAGAAGGAAATAAGGTTACAACACATGAGATTCACACATGAAGATAGGCACAAGTAGCTCTAGGCATATTCAAGTAGTTAAGGAAATAAATTCGCACATGAATAAAATTTTCAGATTTGCATAAGTGTGAGCACCATCGTAGGATTAAAATAAAATACATAAACCTATGACATGTAAAATATCATATCGAGATATGATCATAAATTAATAAGCATATTCATGAACACAAGAGCATGAAACACTAATGAAAACAGAATTTCCAAATTCAGTACTTCCTAAAGATTATACTCAAAACGGCTATTTTAGATTTATCTAGAGCCCAACCTTCCTATGGTTCGTAGGGAATTTTATCTAGTTTTTAGAAAATTTTTTGGAAATGGAATAGCTTTTCCAGATTTGTAGTTATTTCAGAAATACTCCACGTCTGTCCAGATTCGTCGACTGCTACGAAAATCAGAATTTTTCACAAACTGCTCACGCGTTTTTAATGAAACCAATTTTCCTAGAAAGATAACTCCTTAAGAAATATTTTGACATAAAATAGAGGTCCAAAATATTTTTATAAATTTTTCTACAATTTTCGTAATGTGGCTGCAAAACAGATTTTTCTGGCACAGTTCTTGAAAATAGAAAGTTGGTGAGAAAAGAGGTCAGCTAGGGGAAATTTTTCACTTATCTTGTGATGAAAACATGCTAAATAATTTGTATTAAACTCAAAAATTTAAAGTGAAGGGCTGCCTTTGAAAATTTTGAGAGATTGAAAGGAAAAAATGTAGCCTTATACCGATTAAGAAAAATAAAAGAAGGGTAGAATCAAGGCTCAACTCCTTCCATTTTTAACACAAGAATACCATTATAACACATCTGAAAATACCATTTTAAACTTCTAATAACATGTATTTGACAAAGGAAAATGGAAGAGAGAGTTGTGTTGTGGCTTACTTGAGGGTTGTTGGAATTGCTAGCAAACTTTTTCTCCTATCTTCCACCAAGCTCACCCTTCTCCCTTTCTTCTCTCGCTAGAATATAGTGTGGGTGTGTGTGTGGGTGTGTATATGTGCTCAACAAATGGGGATGAGTGGTATATTTATAGAGAATTTGGTGTGAAAAGTCCCAAATGTCCATTGGTTCCAATTCAATTGAATAGTGCCTTGATTTGGTTTAAATGTAATGGAATAAGGGAGGATTAGAACCTTAATTATGTATTTAATTATGATCTAGTTAGGTTTAGGGCTAATTTAAATACCTTATAGTTAGAAGTACACACACATATATATAGCAAATCTTTATAAGTACCAAAGTCATTATTGCTCCAAGATTTCAAGGGATTTGTTTGTACTAAAGTACATTGATTATAGCCAAGGAGGTATGATGGCTAGCCATGTGATGATGAATTGATGGACTTGTTTTATATATATATATATATATATTTTTTTTTTTGTGGATAAATCTTGGAAATTGTAAAATATAATGTTAAAAAAAGATTTTATGGTACAAGTGTATATATAAATATATAATGGTACTTGTGTTGGGGTCAATTTGTGATTTAAAAAAAAAATCTGAGGGCTTGGGCTCAATTAAAGTATCTATTTCAAGTGTAGAGTTAATAAATTAGTGTTAGGAAAAGTAATTCGGTTTGTATTATCTTGCTTTGAATTTAAAGGTAAATAACCGAACGAAGACTGTGAAAATCGAAAGTTAAGGTTTAGAGTGATTAATCTAAAATTTGAGAGTTAAATATTAATATTAGAGTGTTAGAAATGATTTCTAAGCTTGCAGGGTCGATTAGGGTTTGTATGGGTTCGTCCGTGATGCGTTTTCGGTTCTAGGGTTTAATTTGCGAACAATCAACGAATTAAGGATTTTATTATAATAACTCAAAATTTAGGGACCTAATAAGGTTTACAAAAGTTAGGGGTCTCACAACCTCTCCCTCTTAAATAAATTTCGTCCTCAAAATTTCAGTCATTCTTCTTGTCTCAAATTGTTGTGGGCAATTGCGTTCTAGTGCTGGCAGCGTGTCTTTAAATCATTCAGATCGTTTTCTCCTTTTATGTTATTCTCCGTTTTGTCTAGAGTCGCCATTGCTCTTATTCTAATAATAGCGTTTTGAATCGAATTCCTCTCTGATTAATGACTAAGGAGATAAGCTAATCTCCCACGTTTCTTGAACTGTTGACTATATAGGTAATGACGCTGCTGCTTCAATGTGAGGGCTTGTATTACCAATTTCCTGATGCGGCGATCTACACTTCCCATTGTGTTGGTTGATTTGTTGCATCATTAATCTATCCCCCTTAAATAATAAAAGCATTCTGTTGGATAGGTAAGTCATCTCCTTCTTTTGGCAACTTTCGATAATAGCTAAGTTACAAGTAATAAATCTATTTCTAGGATGAGGTTGATGTCAGGTATCTTCATTCTTCAGGAGTCAAGAATTGTCGTACATTCAATTTCTAAGGGTCCACATACAAGTTCTAATGGTCCGATATAGCATAGTTACAAGGGATGTGATGGATAAAACATGTACTTAAGAATTATGAGACGAGTGTAAAAGTACCAAGACTAGGATTAATTAAGGAGAATTTACACCTTATGCTCGAATTACAAAAATTCCTTCAAAGAGGGTCCTAACTATTATCCTAGTTTTACTTTCCTGAAGCTCTTTTTGCGGTTCTTCAAGTCTACTTGCAGCACCTTACCTGTACCTTGGATGCGGCGCGGTGAGATCTTCTTCTGCTTGTAGTGTGAATGCTCTGCCGATTGGCCTCTAACTACTACTGAGCCTAGACCTCTTGTTGTTTCCTGCCCACTGATATACTCGACCAACTTGTTATACTTGTCCATGGTTTCTGACCACTAATCCCTTGCGTGTTTGCTCCCGTTCCTTTTACTTGATATCCTGATTGAGCGAGTTGAGGACACTTATTCTTAAAATGTCCTGGTTGGCCACACTTGTAACATTTCCTCATCATATTCCTCCATTCTTCACTACGCCTTTGTTGACCTTGTGTTCTCTTATCATAAAGTGCTAATTTGGCTTGGTTCCTAATATCCTTCACCTTGAAATTTTGTTGTTTAGCAGTCTTTGGCTTAATTACCCATGGTTGTTATCTTAAGTGTTTTTCTTGATCTCTGTCCTACTGGGGACATTCGAACCCCTTATGTCCCATCTGTTGACAATGATAGCACTGGATCAGCCTTACTGGTCTTTCTTGAAAACTTTTCTTCAAATTTTGTTGTTGTGGTGGCAGCCTGGAATAAGGTTTTTGTGCCACGTTTTCCTTTTGGTTTCTCCGGGGTCCTACAAATGATTGACTCTCTTTCATTTTGTTCCAAATCCTCCTTGCGTCAGCTACTTTCCTATCTAAGGCAGTGCCTACTACTTTATCATATGTTTGGAGTCGTTGAGGTAAGACCCTTTCTCTAATTATAGGGTCTAGGCCCCACTTGAATCTTCGTGCCTTTTCTTCAGCATTTATTACCTTCTGAAATTCTCAAATCCTTTCTTGTTTGATCACGTCCGGAAGATACTTTTTTAAGAATAGATTTCTAAATTGCGCCCATGTCATCATTGTGATATCCCTAGATTCCTTGATTAAGGTCCACCAATGGTCTGCTGCCCCTTCCAGTTCATATCCAGCTAGAGTAATTTTGTCAGCATGCTCTGTTACTTCCATTGTATCCAGTATTTTCTCAATTTGCTGAAGCCAGCTTCCTACTGTCCTTGAATCTAATACTCCTGTGAACTTGGGTGGTTTTTGTACCCTAAACTCTAAAAAGAAGTGAGTCCTACCATCTTGTCTGTTTCCTCTTAGGTGTTCTAATCCTTTTGAAATTTGACCCCTGAGATGCGAAATTTCAATCGTGTGCATTAGTTCATTCTTAGAATTTTGAGTTCCTGGCATCATTTTCCTATTGCATTGGGCTCGAGTGTAGTCCACCATTTCTTTGTTTTACGTAGTAAGGCATAAGCTGGAGTCTAATTATGGATGCAAAAGGGTAATCAACTAATTTTAAGTTAGAGTTATCCAAGGGTGTTTGAAACAATAAGATCAAATAATAGATAACAAATTTAGAGAAAAACACAATACTACTTCATATATAATAGTAGGTGCCATTACAAAAGGTAGTAGGCTTCATTACAAAAGGTTACATCTTGATAACGCAAGTGTGGCTACCACATTTGCTACTACTATTCTTAGAGTTATACTAGATCGTACTACACCTATATTGACACATACGTTTACAACAGTTTAGAGATTACGGATTACAACTCTAACCCTGGTTGCTACCACATCGGTCAAGGTCTTGGAATGGGTCAACTTCTTATCCTAGTGTGAGGAACGGTGACCCTAACGCGCCTGTTGCTCTTTGACTTTCGGGGGGGATCTCTGTTGGTCCAATTGGGCGGGATTCTGGTTTGAGTATGAACTTTGGATAAAAGTTCCTCTCCTGAATTGTGGAATCTGAGAAAAACCCAAGCCCAATCTGAAGTGCCTCGGAAATTGCTTCTAGAAATTTTTCGTCATCCTTCTCAAGCTTAAGTGCATGCTTGAGAGCCGGATACTGACTTTTGAGTTAGCGTTGAATTACGGCTCTCTTTTGTTCAGAGGTGGGATATGGGTGTGCTCCCTCCACTTTCCTTACTTCCTCGATCAATTTTTCCTTCCCCGTTCTTTTATACCATTCGTCGTAAACTTGTGGGTCAAGGAGTTCAATGCGCTGGTCTTCTTGGAAACGATAATAGCCCCAGTGGTTGTAGTACCAGACATTTGATGGGTCACTAGCTATCCTATGTCAAGGAGAGGGAATCCGTTATTAGTTTTCTTTTAAGTTAATTTTATTATTATTATTATTATTTTTATAATAATACACTAGTGTATGGGAAAAAGTAACTAGAGTCACAAATCGGGTTACATGGGTTAGGGGTTGAACCTAGGCTCTGATACCAAGTTGTGACGCCCAAAAAATCGCGAACTTCAGAGAATACATTATCAATTAAATACAGGGTTTATCTAAGGTTAGGAGTCTAGGGAATGACACTAATGAGTCCTATGGCCAATAACCGAGTAACATCCCAGATCGCTGGGGGAGTCAAGTTAGCCTCCCTTCTAAGTCCAGCTTTCTTAGGTAGTGCACTACCCTTTTGCTAGATCTTAAAAGGCATTGACGCAAAGTCTCATAAGCAACGCAGAGATAGGCATAGGATTACAAGGTAAATAATAATTACAGCGCCTCAAATTTTAAATTTACAAAACGAGTTCCATTACTATTACAATCCAAAAAGAATAAATAAAAGCACAATTAGACTAATGAGTGAAATGGTTCCAAACTTTCTCTAAGGAAAACTTAAGTTTTCAAATGTCTTTGACTCTTCGTTGGCTTCGTACGTTTCTTTGATACCTGACATGAAATGCCATGAGTTTTGAATGCCCAGTAAACGCACACACACCCCATCTCTTTTTTCCAATCCAATATACCATCACAATTATAACAAGCAAGTACTGAAGCATGATAATCATTCAATAATAAAGGATTACAAGGTTAGATGGTAGAAATCTAGAAATCCCCCAAAGAGACTTCGTCCTCCCAACCACAAGAATCGGAAGTGGATTATTCAATATGCCCCATCTTTTGCTGCATCGTTGCAGAACTAACCTCAGATGCCTACCAACGGCTATATATTGAGTAATGCCAACCGCAGGGCCTCGAAAGAGATGGTGATAATGGACCTTGCCCAAATCCCTCATTACACCAAATACCTAGGGTCCGAATACAACCGCTCTATTCAAGGGTTCCGAAAACCACTTGCGCAAGATTTTAACTTCCAAATAGGGAACGCAACCCGTCAACTAATCAATATCTTAGTAATCTTGTCTAAAAATTCGCAACCCATTACCACCCATTAAGTTTCTCGTTTGAGTTAGATAATTTAAGTCAGAGTTAGGACATGCTCTTGAAACAACATCTATTGCACAAGTTTGAACAACTAAATAGTACAAATAGAAGGAAATAAGGTTACAACACATGAGATTCACATATGAAGATAGGCACAAGTAGCTCTAGCCATATTCAAGTAGTTAATGGAATAAATTCGCACATGAATAAAATTTCCAGATTTGCATAAGTGTGAGCACCATCGTGGGATTAAAATAAAATGCATAAACCTATGACATGTGAAATATCATATCGAGACATGATCATAAATTAATAAGCATATTCATGAACACAAGGGCATGAAACACTAATGAAAATAGAATTTCCAGATTCAGTACTACCTAAAGATTATACTCAAAAGGGCTATTTCAGATTATCCAGAGGCCGGCCTTCTTATGGTTCGTAAGGAATTTTGTCTAGTTTTCAGAACATTTTTCAGAAATGGAATAGCTTTTCCAGATTTGTAGTCATTTCAGGAATACTCCAGCTCTGTCCAAATTCGTCGACCGTTACGAAAATCAAATTTTTCACAAACCGCTCACTCGTTTTTAATGAAACCAATTTTCCTTGAAAGATAGCTCCTTAAGAAAGATTTTGACATAAAATGGAGGTCCATAATATTTTTATAAATTTTTCTACAATTTTCGTAAGGTGGCTGCAAAACAGATTTTTCTGGCACAGTTCTTGAAAATAGAAAATTAGTGAGAAAAGAGGTCAGCTAGGGAAAATTTTCCTCTTATCTTGTGATGAAAACATGCTAAATAATTTGTATTAAACTCAAAAATTTAAAGTGAAGGGGTGCCTTTGAAAAGTTTGAGAGATTGATAGGGAAAAATGTAGTCTTATACTGATTAAAAAAAATAAAAGAAGGGTAGAATCAAGTCTCAACTCCTTCCATTTTTAACACAAGAATACCATTATAACATATTTGAAAATACCATTTTAAACTTCTAATAACATGTATTTGAAAAAGGAAAATGGAAGAGAGAGTTGTGTTGTGGCTTACTTGAGGGTTGTTGGAATTGCTAGCAAACTTTTTCTCCTATCTTCCACCAAGCTCACCCTTCTCCCTCTCTTCTCTCGCTAGAATATAGTGTGGGTGTGTGTGTGGGTGTGTATATGTGCTCAACAAGTGGGGATGAGTGGTATATTTATAGAGAATTTGGTGTGAAAAGTCCCAAATGTCCATTGGTTCCAATTCAATTGAATAGTGCCTTGATTTGGTTTAAATGTAATGGAATGAGGGAGGATTAGAACCTTAATTATGTATTTAATTATGATCTAGTTAGGTTTAGGGCTAATTTAAATACCTTCTAGTTAGAAGTACACACACATATATATAGCAAATCTTTATAGGTACCAAAGTGATTATTGCTCCAAGATTTCAAGGGATTTGTTTGTACTAAAGTACATTGATTATAGCCAAGGAGGTATAATGGCTAGCCATGTGATGATGAATTGATGGACTTGTTTTATATATATATATTTTTTTGTGGATAAATCTTGAAAATTGTAAAATATAATGTTAAAAAAAGATTTTATGGTACAAGTGTATGTATAAATATATAATGATACTTGTTTGGGGTCAATTTGTGATTTAATAAAAATCTGAGGGCTTGGGCTCAATTAAAGTATCTATTTCAAGTGTAGAGTTAATAAATTAGTGTTAGGAAAAATAATTCGGTTTATATTATCTTGCTTTGAATTTAAAGGTAAATAACCGAACGAAGACTGTGAAAATCGGAAGTTAAGGTTTAGAGCGATTAATCTAAAATTTGAGAGTTAAATAATTAATATTAGAGTGTTAGAAATGATTTCTAAGCTTGCAGAGTCGATTGGGGTTTGTATGGGTTCGTTGGTGATGCGTTTTTGGTTCTAAGGTTTAATTTGCGAACAATCAACAAATTAAGGACTTTATTATAATAACTCAAAATTTAGGGACCTAATAAAGTTTACAAAAGTTAGGGGTCTCACAACCCACGCGGAAAGCTTGAAGAAAAAGAAGAAGGATGTGACATTTGGATGAGCAAATCGAATTGAGAGAGGAAAATTCTGAAATTGTAGAAGCAATTGTTGTTTGCTTTAATTTTGTTATCGTTCTCAATTCACAGAGGGAGTCATGATGGTGGCAGAGGGGGCGACGGCGTGGGAAGCGGAGGAAAAGGCTACGGCGAGTGAGAGAGAGAGAGAGAGAGAGAGAGAGAGAGAGAGACAGTGAGTGTGTGTGTGTGTGTGTGTGTGTGTGTTAGTGTGTGTGTGTGTGATATATACGGGTATGGGTATATGATCTTAGGCTATAAAAAGATGTTGTGGACCTCTCCCATTACTAAAAGTTAGAGAGGGATGTTAGGCTAATTTTTCCATAAATTTATATATATTAGCAATTTTGATTGAAAGATTAGGACAAGGAAAAAATAATTATTATTGACTTCACAATATATTACTCTTCTAGTCATTTTTTATCTAGTAATATCACAACCCTAAAAACAAAACAAAGAAAGTTGATTTGTGTGCTGCTGAACTTGATTGAGTGGCAGGTCTAACATTAAGTGTAGTCAAATAATTAGAAAAATTTATATATGTTAGAAGTTTTGATTGAAAGATTAGGACAATATGTATATATATATTATTGACTTCACAATATATTACTCTTTTAGTCATTTTTTCTCTGATAATATCATAATCCTAAAAATAAAACAAATAAAATTGATTTATGTGCCGTTGAAATTGATTGAATAGTAGGTATATCATTAAGTTACTTCACTGCCAACGAACTAGGCCTAGTCTAGTTGACCATTATGCTTTCTTTAGGCCTTAATTCCAAGGAGGTTATGGGTTTAATTTTCCTTAGGGAGGTTCAATTAAGGGAGTGCAAGCACTTAGGTGTTGTGCTTTGCCAAGAGTAGAGAGATTTTCTTCTATAAGTGCTAACAACTAACAACTAACATATATCCATAAAAAATAAAAATAAAAAAAAGTTCCTTCACCGCCTAAATAAGTAGAACCACTGCATAGGTACATATAAATATTTTTTATTTTTTATTTTATTTTGTCCAACATGGGTTAGACCCAACTTGCACTAGATAGTAAGTATATCATTTTAAATTTGATAGATATTTTTTTTTTTTTATTTTGTCAGACATGGGTACATATAGAGCAGGTTAGACCCAACTTGCACTAGATAGTAAGTCAATGTATATCATTTTTATTATAAGTTATAATAATAGTGTTTCATGATTCTAAAAAAATAAAAAAAAACCTAAAAATAAAAAAATAAATGAAATTGATAGGTCAACAATCAATTCAATTCTCACCCAGACTAATTAACTACTTTTATATCAAAATAAATAAAAGAGAAGAACGAAAACTATGTGGTTATCTATTGGAAATTTTATAATACCTATCTTATTTTGGAGTATGTATCATATATTTTAGTTATGATATTTGTGGTATATAGTTATGATTTAGTTATGACTTATTGTGACATTAGTTATAACTTATTATGATTATTATTTTGATTATAATTCAAAAGATATTTGATTATATTTTATGTGGTGTTTAGTTATGACTTATTATTGTTTTTTGGGTATATTATACAAATAGTTCTTATAGTTTACACGATATGCCAATTTGGTCAATATTATTTTAATTTACTCAATTTTGTCCCTTAATTTAACGGATTGTGTCATTTTAGTCCAATAAATAACAGTTGTTAAGTTTGGTGGTTAAAAAGTCAAACTATGTGTCAATTTGTGTAGACTTTCCATCCACCAAACTCAACAATCGTTATTTATTAGACTAAAATGACACTATCTGTTAAATTAATGGGAAAATCAAGCAAATTAAAACAACATAAATCAAATTGACATATCGTATAAACTACAATGATCATTTACCTAATTTACCCCCCCCCCCCTCCCCCTCTTTTTTTTTTTAAAGTTATAATTAAAAATTATTTAGTTATAACTTTGGTAATAATTAACTTGTATCATGTATACACCCTTTTAAGAGTGTATTTTCTAATATGACCCAGCAACTTACTTCTTCATCACGAATCTTTGCCCGTAGGCTGCAGCCTATAGAAATGAAATGTAATAATAATTTACTCCAATATCCCTTTATTTGTTCATTTATTTTTAATACTTGGATTGTGGACCAGTTTGTGAACATTTTGATTAATTTTAAGACTTTAAAATTAAAGATCAAACAAACTTCTAGTAGCCCTTAAAAATAACTCGAACTTAAGATTTTAAATTTCATTCTACCATTCTTTTGGATTTCCACTGCCTCAAAAAATGGAAGACTAGACTACCATTAGTCATATAATATAGCTAATTAACGTCTAACTAACATTTAAATTATAACAGATTGAAAAATTTAAACAATAGTAAAATTATACATATTAAAAGTTTTGATTGAAAGATTAGGACAAACAAAAAAATAATCATAATTGACCTCACTAAAACATATATATATATATATATATATATATGAGTTTTTTTTATTTAAAAAAATATATTATATAATATAATATAAACAAAAATATTTAAGACTCTTTGTGATTCAAAGTCTCAATACTTTTTTCTCAATTTTTTGAATTTAAAAAATATAAAAATACACATGTCAATAAACTATTGGTTATTTGATGAATATGGTAATGTATTTAAACATTAAAACATTAACTTTTGAAACATTTTGTATGAAAACTTTTTTTTTAATGTTTTAAAATATTAAAATCATATCATTTAGAGATCAATAAGGTAATATATTCTCTAAAATCATGATACTTTTTAAAAAATAGTTTATTAAAAATTTATAATATGAAATACACCTATTATAAAATGATAAAATTTAATAACATTGTATTATAATATTGGAGATTTTTTTTAAGGTTCTTGGTATTAAGATTTTATAATATAAAAGACATCAAATATTTTTATAATATTTAAGGTCCCTCAATATCGATTTAGAGAAATCTAGAGAATTTCTCAAGACTTTCCAAAGAAAATTCAATCTAGAGAAAATTTTACACATCTCTAACACCAAATTTCTCTGGACACATCATAGAGAAAATTTCTCTAGACACATCATAAAGAAAATTTTACATATCTCTAACACCAAATTTCTCTAGACACATCACAGAGAAAATTTCTCTGGACACCAAATCACCGCCCAAGTTAGGCACCCATGTATAATTTTGAGACTTTCACCCAGGACACTCTGGCCAACTTAATTATAATGGAGTCCAACCCCTTTCTCCTCCCAAACAATCATTAACACATATGCAATATATTTAAACATAACATCAAACAATGGAGCACGTCCCCTTTCCACTCCTACATAATCATACATATACAATGTATATAAACATAGTCATATTCAATGACAAACAACAAGAGATTAGTTTCAATTCACCTAATCCTCATGCAATTTCTACAACAATCATAGATATCTTCCACCGATAGCCCAATACAGTTATTTCTAAACAGATATTCAATTTCATGGCAGATGATTTATTCAAATTTTCAAAGAATAAGTTAATACATAACCAATCACACTATCTCTCAATTTCACATTTCCAATGTTAATTCCAATTATTTGTACAAAATAATAATTTTGTCAAATTAGGGCAAATCCCCCATTTTTTCCCCAAATATTAGCCAATTGCCAAAATCATCAAATTAGACATAACACAATATCATTTTCAAACCCCACAAGCATTTATTTCATCTTCACTCAAAACCCCTCTTTTCATATAATGCCCAAACCCTAGGTTTGTTTAAAACATTTCCAAATCACACCATTGTTGCACAAGAGACAACAACTAAGCTAAATAACATGTGAAGGTGTAGAAAAGATCCCTACTTCAAAGGAAGAAGATGAGCCAAACAAGAGAGAAACTCCAGGAATGCTGAAACCCACTTCTATTTGGATCAAAACGTAGATCTTGACGAGCTCTACCTTTTTCTCAAAGGCACTAGGGTGAAAAGATCAATGCATCTAGATGAAATCTAAGAGAGAAGGTTAGAGAGAGAGGCTCAAGAACAAGCTTTTTGGAAAGTTTTAGAGAGAGAGAGAGAGATGAAAAAGTGACTCAAAATATCATCTTCTCGGACTGTTATACGCGCAATCCGCTCGAGCGTGGAAAGCCTTGCTTGAGCGTCAGACACAAAGTTCCGCTCGAGCATGAAAGTTGGCACTCGAGCGTGGAATGCACATGTCCAAAAGTTTTGCAGATGAAGGTCCCCACTCGAGTGTGGAACTGGACGCTGGAGCGTCCAAAGCATTTTCCCAGTATTTTCAGAACTGTAGAAGAAATACTGAAAGTTAACGAACCCCACTCGAGCGCGAGAATGGCCGCTCGAGCGGAGAGACAAAATTTGTGAAGCCCGCTTGAGCGCAAGAATGCCCGCTCGAGCGGAAGAGTTAAAATCAGGGCAATAAAGGTTTTGAAAAACAAGCAACCAACCTGTTCCAAATGCACAACCACAACCCGAAAGCCAATTCTAAAGGGATACAAGGGGAAACAAGAGGTAAACAACAATATGAAAGCATTAAACCCGAGTCCGGAATACAATAGATAGCGGGTCAAAACCGGAATCGCTATAACCTCCCTCCTTTAAGGAATTTTGTCCCCAAAATTACGAATCAAGTTCAAAATCAACATTTGACCATTCAACAATGCTAGTCTTACAAATTCAACACCATGACCCCTTCTCCGATCATCCATTCTCATCGACTTGATATACAAGTCCCATATCAAAATGAAATTTACCATTTTCCAAAATATTTATAATGTCTAATCAAGATTCAAGTCTTCAAAGGTTTTCATAGCATATACCATGCTTCCAAAAATGATACAGAACATATGATATTCCTTATTCCCAAAACATATACAATGTTTAAAATAAAGTCATGTTTCCACAATGTAAGTAACATATACAATGTTCTTATAATTTAAACATATACAATGTTTATACTTTTCATCATCATAGTCAAAATCTCAATACATATTTAAATATCAACAAACAAGTCCGGGTACTTCTCTCGGACTTCCAATTCACTCTCCCAATTCCTCGACTCCTTGATGCTTCCACAATACCTTCACTAAGGGGATTATCTTGCCTCGCAAGACTTGGTCCCTTCTATCCAAGTCTCTCACTGGTCTCTCCTCATACGAGACATCCTCATTTACCTCCAAGTCGGTCCAATCCAACATGTGTGATGGATCCGGCTCATACTTCCAAAGCATACTAATATGAAACACGTCATGCACTTTAGAAAGTTGTGGCGGCAACACCAACCGATAAGAAACCTTTCATATCCGCTCAAGGATCTCAAAGGGCCAATAAACTGAGGGGACTACTTCCCACTCTTTCTAAATCTCATCAAACCCCGCCTAGGTGATATTTTCAAAAACACATGATCTCCCACCTCAAAAGACAAGGGTCTCCTCCTACGGTCAGCATAATTTTTCTAATGACTCTGAGCCATAGCTAACCTCTTACGGATGAGTGCCACTTTCTCCATCGTTTCTCACAACAAGTATGTGCCCAACAAAGGTGCAACACCCACCTCGGCCCAACACACAGGGAATCTACACGGTCAGCCATACAAGGCCTCAAACGTGTTAGGATGTGACGTTTACCTGGTTAAAACCTTTCCCCTCTCCGTATGAGATACGGTTAGGTACGCCTGTTGGTTACACCACCTTTGCATCTTTCATGTGAAACGTGTTAGGATTTGATGTTTACCTGGTTAAAACCTTCCCCATTTCCGTATGAGATACGGTTAGGTACGTCTATTGGTTACACTACCTTTGCATCTTTTACGTGAAACATGTTAGGATTTGATGTTTACCTAGTTAAAACCTTCCTCATTTTCGTATGAGATACGGTTAGGTACGTCTGTTGGTTACACCACCTTTGCATCTTTCACGTGAAACGTGTTAGGATTTGATGTTTACCTGGTTAAAACCTTCCCATTTTCCGTATGAGATACGGTTAAGTACGTCTGTTGGTTACACTACCTTTGCATCTTTCACGTCAAAAGTGTTAGAATTTGATGTTTACCTAGTTAAAACCTTCTTCCTTTCCGTATGAGATACAGTTATGTACGTCTGTTGGTTACACCACATTTGCATCTTTCATGTGAAACTCGTTAGAATTTGATGTTTATCTAGTTAAAACCTGCCTCCTTTCCTTATGAGATACGGTTAGGTACGTCTATTGGTTATACCACATTTATTCCTTTGACATGAAACATATTAGGATTTGATGTTTACCCGATTAAAACCTTTCCCCTCTCCGTATGAGATACGGTTAGGTACGTTGTTGGTTTCAGCACCTTTGTTCCTTTCACGTGAAACGTGCTAGGATTTGATGTTTACCTTCATCCTCTCCGTATGAAATACGACTAGGAACATTTGTTAATTACACCACTATACCTCCTTCCGCGTGAAACATGTTTGGATTTCGAGTTCACCTATCATTTGTGTTGTGGCACATTTGTTTGTGATCTTGTGGCACACTTAATGCGATGCACCCCTTGTTATCTTTCATATCATTTGCACGAAGCTTACCTCTCATGTTGTCATCTTCATATCTTTATCATCACTCCATGAAATTGCATTGAATTACATAATCATGAATTTTCAAACAACTGGCTTCGCGAAGCGTGTAAGTCTAACTTTCAAATTGCATTTTGAGCATGTCATTTTGCATGTTGCGCTTGAACTACGCAAGTTTGATTCTTTGCAAAGGGATACGTAGGCAACCTTCTGGTTCAATCACTTGCATTGCATCTTGTTTGTTTGCCCAAGTCTTATAGCCTTGTCAAAAGGGTCGTCTTTGGGCTTTGACGTTCACTCACGTCATGAAAATGACTTCGAGGTCTGTCAAAGAGAGACAGCTGTAGACACCCCATTTTGACCAGCCCTAAGACTTGGGCGCTTTCTTCTGAACACCCAATGATGAAAATTATAATGTGCTATTTTATGAATTTCTCAGCAAAAAGACCAGATTTAAGCTTCAATCTCAATTTTACACCCACTTTGGCCAAATTAGTTGAGACTTATTCAAAAATCTTTTTCTGCATTTTTGTTTTTCTGTTGTCCATAAAATTTAGCAGTTTGAAACAATAAGTCTTTCAAAAAACTAAATGGATTTTGACTATTCACAATTAGCCTTTCAAACAAATAAAATAGGTTTTGACTATTCACAATTGGCTTTTCAAAAAACTAAATGAATTTTGACTATTCACAATTGGCCTTTCAAACAACTAAATGGATTTTGACTATTCACAATTGGCCTTTCAAAACATGAATAGGTTTTGGCCCTTCAAAATTGGCCCTTCAGAACATGAAAGGGTCTTGGCTTTTGGCCTATATGTAGAAGATCATTAGAACTATGAGAGGTGGTGAAATTTTTTGATGAGAGAGAGGTCTAAACTTTGATCAGAGAGAGAGGTCTAAACTTTGGTCAAAGAAAGAGTTTATTTTGTTACCACCCACAACTTCACCAAAGCTAAAACTTGAACTTTCTTCCTGAGATTTCAATAACATACTCCTAAACTTGAGGGTGATCAAGAGGAAGTTTGGAAATCAATAAGTTCAAGCTTTCTTTGGAAGGTGAATTTCTAGTCTTTCATTTTCTTATATTTTCTATCTCATATTTATTTTCTTATTTTATATTTCATAATGTGTTGTTGTAATCTAAGTGGTTTGTTTAGTTCATAATTAATTAATTATTTATTTATTTTTATTCACTTGCTTTAATTTCATATTAGTTTTGTTATAATCTTACATGTTCTACCTTATATTTGCTTTCTTGTTTTAAGTTCATGTTATAATCTTGCATGTTCTATCTTATATTTGCTTTCTTGTTATAGTTTCGTAGTAATTGTTTTGTAATCTTACATTTCCTAGCTTAGATTTTTCTTGTCTTAGTCTCATATTAGTTTTGTTGTAATCTTGTATGTTTTACCTCATATTTGCTTTTTTTTTTTTTATTTTAGGTTCATGTTAGTTTTGTTGTAATCTTGCATGTTCTATCTTATATTTGTTTTCTTGTTTTAGTTTCATAGTAATTATGTTGGGATCTGGCATTTCCTAGCTTATATTTTCTTGTATTAGTCTCATATTAATTTTGTTGTAACCTTGCATGTTCTACCTTATATTTATTTTTTTGTTTTAGGTTCATGTTAGTTTTGTTGTAAGTTTACACTTTTTTTTATTTTATATTTGTTTTCTTGTTTTTAATCTAACCGGTAGTGGTTAGTTGAGCCACCTACATATTTCTTGTTTGTTCTTTTTTCTTGGTTTCACAATAAGACAGGTTTTGCTAGGCTTAGTTGGTTGGTCGGCCTATTTGGCCCGCCGGTTAGCTTCTTTTGGACAAGACGACGTTGTCTTCCGATGTTAACCAACTTCCGGTGATTTTCAAGGCATATGAAACTTTTATTTATTTATTTTCCTTCTTTTGTTTATTTTATTTTGAGTGTATTGTGAGGTTTTATTTTGTTGTAATATTCTCCTCACCCCCCTTCTAATTGGGTTTGTGATAATTTATTCAAAGTGTTGTAATAATTTCCAATCCCACTTCTTTTTATCCCATTCTTTTTCTTGCCTTCCTTATTTGTGAATATGCATCATGTTTATTTTATTTTATTCTTTGTCGTTATATCCATGCTTTGCATCTATGTTTCATGCGTCTTGATTCGGTTAAGTTTGCATTTGTGGATTTAATCAATTCTTATGTGATTATGTGCGATACCTCATGTTCTTGAGATGATTTACATGTCATACCTTAGAAGCCGAATCTTTAGTTGCATCTCATGAGTGAATTGCCTTAGGATTTTTGTATATAAGATCATGCATGTTTTTACTAACTTTATTTTGTAGCTGTTCGAGGGACGTCGGTAAATATGTAAGTTTTTATGCTTTAGTATCCTGTTTGTGTGTGTTTTTCTTATTATGTTTAGGCATCCTACCATGTGGCTACTTGCTTACTTGATATAACTGTATGAATGCCAGTGGATGGAGGTTGTGTCGCTTAATTTGGAATAGTGTTGATTTTCATGTTTGTAAACTCAATTTATTTGGGTTGTACATCTCCAAAACTCTTTCAAAACTACATGAAATCAAATTATTCCAAAATAAATGACATAGTCTATACTTGTATGCTTCACATAGTAATTTTTAGGATTTATTAAATAATGGGAAAATGAATATATAAAGTAAATAAAATTCATATCATGGTTTAGTAAAGGTCGATCTTTTGATTGGGTGAGCGGTGGTGCTCAATTAATGACCTTCCCCTCTCATACCTAAGGTTCCGAATCGAGATAACTTTGGTTGTGATGAACAGAGGCCTTGACACGAGTCATGGGTTTCCTAATTTCTCAAAATATTAGGCGGTGACTCTGAGATCTGATGACGCAGTCCATTTTTGGAAAATAATTTTATGATAAAATGGATTTTCTATAAAATGGTTTTGCAATAAAATGGATTTTCTAAAAATTGCCAAATTTGGACTCTCATCTATGTTTCACATTGTACTAGTGAGACTAGATCAAAGAGATCGAGGGTCCGAACTGTTTAAAGCGCACAGGTATCCCCCGGGCATGTTACATTTTCTAGCAACTCTGCTGGGGATTTTATGAAACCTTGACTCGAACTCCATGGTATGACTTTTATTTTCAATTATATGTTTATTGCATTGCATGCATTGGTGCACTTAAAGTTCCTGTGTCGCCCAGATACTGGTGGGAGCATAGGCACACTTTTTGTGACACTACACCTATCTCTACGTTACTTTGGAGGCCTTGTGTTATAATCTTTTGAGATCTGAAGGTTCTCAGACTTTGAAGAGAGGCTATATTGACTCTTCTGATTTCCTAAGATCTTCATTGGTTATGACCCAAAGGACTCTTTGGTAGCGTCACCTTGACTTCAACCCCTAGAGTAGAGCTAACCTTGTGCATATAATGAGCTATAGTACCTTCCAAAATTAGGACAGGATGCTCTTTTATTTCTAGGATGTATGATACCGCTTGTTTGAATAGTGAAACCCTAGATCATTTCAAAGTTAGGATAGGGTAACCCTAGCCCCCATAGGGGTGTTTGTTCTCTTTCCTGCTATGTGTTTTGTGCAATGTATGAGGATTCTCAGATTCAGATGAATGGTTCAGCCAATTCAGTTTGTGGGGTTGAGTTCATTTTTTCAACATGAGTTAGCAGTAATCAGTTGAGCTGGGATGCAAATGAAATTCTAATTAGGGGCCCCGTTTTGTTTCAGCAAAGTAGTCGAGAACTATAGCTTCCGAAAGGTCTGATATCTCCCAAGTTCTGTGGACTTGCGTTGGTAGACTTTTTAAAAGTCCAGATTTGGTTTAGGGTCAGCCAGTGTTAGTTTCTTTGCCACCGGTTACACGAAGAAAAGAAAAAGCTTCATCAATTGTCCAGAATACCCCTTCTTCACCTGCTAGATCATCACCACTCAACTCACCAAAATCAGTGATGGCTCAGATTCCAGAAAATATAGCAGACATACTCTAGGACCTTCAATGGAATTTGGATACCATTGCCACTATGATTGCTGCCCAAGGCACTACTCTTGCCGCTCAAGGCAATACTCTTGCTGAGCTGCAACGCCCATTTGGGGCATCCACTACTCAACCACCTCCAGTGACTCATCTAGTTCCACCTTCACCTCCACTAGTTGACGAGTTTCCCGAACTTAACTCACCAGAAGATTTGAGGGTTCTTGTACAAACTTAGGAGGATCATTTCCTCTTCCATAACCAGTGAGAAGGCTCCTACCCTCTGAAGCACCTGAGTCTGGCCCAACTATGTTGAAGTTGGCCAAGTTGGAAAAACTTTTCAAAAAGCACAATGAGTCAATTCAATCCTGGACATCGAAGACGGGTACACTGAGACAGTTGTGAAGTTGCCAGAACTGTTCAAAATGCCATACATTGACAGGTTTGATGGCTCCAGCGATCCAATGGTGCACATTCGCTTGTTGTCTAATTTCTTAAAGCTTATGGGTTTGACTTGTCGGCAAAAGCTCTCTTTATTCAGACGAACTTTGTCAGGAGTGGCTACCATCTGGTATGCCAAGTTAGAGGACTCGGTAAAACAATGTTAGGAAGAGTTGGTCGGGGCCTTTATCACCCAATATGCTTATAACACCCAGATTGAAGTGACTACTCGGGAATTAGAGGCCACCCGTTAAGAGCCCAATGAAAGTTTCGTGGCTTTTATCACCACATAAAGGGCAAAAGCAGCAATGATAACCAACAGACCACTTGAAAAAGACCAAATCTGCATGACAGTCAGAAATCTACATGGAAAGATGTTACAAAAATGATAGTCCTCCCGCTCTTCACTTTTAATGACTTAAATGAGATAGGGGTCCAGATAGAGGATGCCATCAAACAAGGAATCATTGTGGAGGATAAGGAACCTGTTCAGAAGTCTTTTGGTCGTAGTTCCAATGCTACCACCAGTGGTAGCACAGTTGTGAAGCCCTCTGAAATCTACATGGAAAGATGTTACAAAAATGATAGTCCTCCCGCTCTTCACTTTTAATGACTTAAATGAGATAGGGGTCCAGATAGAGGATGCCATCAAACAAGGAATCATTGTGGAGGATAAGGAAGCTGTTCAGAAGTCTTTTGGTCGTAGTTCCAATGCTACCACCAGTGGTAGCACAGTTGTGAAGCCCTCTGAAATCAACTTGGTTGCCACCACCACTAAAATAGCCGACCCCTTTGCTCATGCTGGCCTGCAAAACACAACCCGAGCCCCAAGCAGAACATTCACCCCTCTCCATATGTCACTCTCCAACGCAATGAAAATGTTGACAAAAAGAGGGTATTTAAAGCCTTTGGACCCCCGACCTCTTCCCGAACCTCTCCTAGCTAAACATGACCCCACCAAACATTGTGCTTTCCACCAACAACCCAGACATGACATAGACCGTTGCTTTCATCTCCGTCATGAGATCCAAGATCTTATAGGCAATAAAGTCATAACTCCCCCACAACCACCAAAACCCAACGTCACTACCAACCCGTTGCTGCCCCATGATAGAGTTCCACCACCTCATCATCTTAACCTCATCCATACACTTTCATGCATCTTTAACCCCAGTATATATATCACATCCACCCATTTACCAAAACCTGAGGTACATATTCCTGAAGGCACCGAGTTGTGTATAATGGATGCACCTCCAACCCAGCAAAAACCCAAAATCCCTACGGTGGTAGCGGACAAACTATCAGAGAAAAAGTATGATCCTAGCCGGTATATTGTTCCTAGTGGTCAACTAAAGCTTGAGGTTGATCCACCTAACTCATTTTCTATCAATGTTGCTAGAGAGGATGTACTTGAATAGGGGTTATATGACTTGACTAACCTAGAGAAGGACTTGGCTAATCTCTATTTCTTTGAAGAATTAGATCTTAGGAATGTACAGATGGGATGATGGGAACCAAAGAATTACAGTCATGGTTGGCCAAGTGGTGACGAAGCTTCTGATGAGGAAATTGAAAGAAAAGGGATGAATTTCGACTTGATTTCGGAAAACCTGTTGAATGTGGTAAAGGAAAGAGTTCCAGAGGAAAAGAAGAAAAACCAGAAAGCCATTCAGAGCATACTGTGGGAATGATTCAAGCAGCACTAGATAATTGCCTTTCTGTCAACGAAGGCGAATGGTGGGATGATAATGACCTACAGCTCGCCCACACTGATGATAAATGGGTAAACAATATGCCGGATGAGAGTTGGTAGGCAAATGAAATTGATTATTTGACCAGGAGTGGACGCTACTTCAAGCCTCCATATCTAGACCAAGGAGAGCCCTCTAGCAAAGATAAAGAGGTAGAGAAAGAGAAAGAGGTAGAAGACAACCTAGTTCTAAAACAACTGAAAAAGATCCAGGCAAACATTTCCATTTGGGGTCTTCTCATGGCTTCCTAAGAACACCGATAAGAAATGTTGTTAGCCTTAAACAAGGCCAAGCTTTCCATTGAGACAACGCCATATCAGTTAGTATCTTTCATCGCACCTGGAGACACGACCCTTATGTCATCATTTACAGACAAAGAGTTACCACCTGAGGGGGTTGACCATAACAAGCCTTTGTATGTGGCCTTGGAGTGTAGAAAGAAGTGGATTCTAGTAGTTTTGGTTGATACCGGTTCAACCATTAATGTGTGCCCAACAAGGATTACTTATGCGATCAAGTTAAAGCTGGCTGCCTTCACGCCAACAAGCCAAGTTATTCGGGCATATGACAACACCAGCAGGAATGTTATGGGGACTTTCAAGGTCCAGATATTAGTTGGTCCCACTGAGCATGAGGGAGAATTCCATGTCATGGATGTCCCGGCAACTTTTAACCTATTGTTAAGCAGGCCTTGGTTGCATAAGATGAGAGCAGTGTCTTCAACCATACACCAGTTGGTGAAGTATCCGCACAATGGGGGGATTGCCACAGTTTTTGGTAATTCTACAATCCACCCTCCTCCAGAAGTCACAACGCCAATACTGGAAGTACAACATGAGGGAGAATTCCATGTCATGGATGTCCCGGCAACTTTTAACCTATTGTTGAGCAGGCCTTGGTTGCATAAGATGAGAGCAATGTCTTCAACCATACACCAGTTGGTGAAGTATCCGCACAATGGGGGGATTGCCACAGTTTTTGGTAATTCTACAATCCACCCTCCTCCAGAAGTCACAACGCCAATACTGGAAGTACAACATGGGAGTGAAGATGTTTTTCTCTCAGGTTTTACCATGGCAGAAGCACGGCTAGTGTAAACAATCATGGCAAAAGAGGAGGGTATACATCTGAGTGCTCAGTCAGTCTATATGATGAACAAGCTAGGATACATCCTAGGATCTGGATTGGGAAGAAGTGGCTGACAAGGCACCACAGAGACAACTAAGGTAATCCGCAACCCACATGCATTTTGGGTTGGGATATGAACCAACAGTAGAAGACTAGGAGAAGAAAGGGAAGGAAATAAGAAAGAGAATCAATACAAAGAAGACGGGAAAGAAGTATGAGCTGGTTTATAAGCCAATCCATGGGACGTTGAACGGACGCTTTGTTCGCCAAGGGGAAGACTTCCCTTTTTGTGGTTTTCCTAAGCCCTAGATTGATCAAGTGGAGAGGAAGAGATACCCTGGGTTTGAGATCTTCTTCGATCATCGGCTTTCTGGCAGTGACGAAAAGTGGGAGATCCTAGTATCGACATCGGACAAGACAAAGAAGTCAGCTCGGAAAGCAACACAGAGGAAGTCCTAGGTCCAACACTAGCTGATTTATTGATAGAATCGCGTACTAGCTCTGAACTGATGAATTTGGGAGATATGACCATTGCCGTGATCGGGGGAAGAGGTACCTGTTGACTGCTCAAGCTTTATCATGGATGCAGTGAATGGCTCACAAATAAATTGGCATTTTCAAAAGAGTTGTATTGAGAGTTCTGAATTGGTTATTGAGTCTGAGTTTGGTGGGCCTGTGGGGTTGGAGGCAGATTTAAGTTTGTCTAAAATGTCTGAGTCTTCTTTTTCTTTCTCTTTTGAGTCTATTGTAACTTGTGAGCCTGAGGCTTTGAATGAAGATGTGATTTCCGCTTACTTTTCTATGCCCATAGTTCATAACATTGACCAAAATTTTCAAGATTTTGATAAAAACGAAGATGAAGAAATTCCTCGGGTTTTGAAAAATTTAATCGACTGGGAGGTTGAAAGGCGTGCTAAGCCATTAATGGATGAAATTGTTTTTGTAAATTTGGGTATTGAAAAAGATCCTCGCTTGATCCAAATTAGTTCTATATTGTCTTTAGAGGAACGTGAACAATTAGTTGCTTTATTTATAGAATTCAAAGATGTTTTTGCATGGTTCTACGAAGACATGCCAGGAATTGACCCTGAGATTGTACAACATAGGATCCCTTTCGACCCTGAGGTCCGACCTGTCAAACAGAAACTTCGTAGAATTCGTCCTGATTGGGCCTTGAAAATTAAAGAAGAGGTTACCAAGAAAATCAATGCTGGGTTTTGGCTCGTATCAGAATATCCTACTTGGTTAGCCAATATTGTGCCAGTTCCGACGAAAGATGGCAGAATCCGAGTTTGTGTTAACTTCTATGATTTGAATAAGGCTAGTTCGAAGGATGATTTTTCATTGCCACATATTGACGAATTGGTAGACTTCACTGCAGGGCATGCCTTACTGTCATTCATGGATGGTTTTTCGAGGTATAACTAGATCCTTATGGCTCCAGAGGACAAGGAAAAGACTGCATTTACTACACCATGGGGGATGTATTGTTACAGGGTCATGCCATTCGGTTTAAAGAATGCTGGGGCCACTTACCAGAGAGTCGTTACCACTCTTTTGCATGATATGATCCATAAGGAAGTTGAGGTATATGTGGATGACATGATTGTCAAGTCTAAAGACCGAGAAGGCCATTACACCGCATTGAAATTTTTTTTTGAGAGAATCAAGGAATATAGGCTGAGGTTGAATCCACAGAAATGCACCTTTGGGGTTACTGCAGGCAAGATGTTGGGATTTCTAATCACACAGTGGGGAATTGAAGTTGATCCATCTAAAATTAAGGCCATCTTAGAAATGTCACCACCAATGATTGAAAATGGGGTGCAGGGCTTTTCTGGAAAAAGTCCAATTCATAAAGAGGCTTATTGTAAAGTTAACATTGACTTGTGAACCACTATTTGGTCTGTTGAAGAAAGGAAAGAAGTTTCAATGGGATGATCAACGTCAGTTTGCCTTCAAGCATGTTAAGCAGTATTTGCAGAATCCACCTGTGTTATCACCACCTAAGCCAGGAAAACCACTGATTTTGTATTTATCAGTGACTGAATCAACCATGGGATGCATGCTTGCACAAGATTCAGATGAGAGAGTGGAGAAAGCCATCTACTACTTAAGTAAGAAAATGCTTGATTACGAGACCCGCTATACTCCCTTGGAAAAGGCTTGCTTGGCTTTGGTTTGGGTCACCAGGAAGTTGAGACACAACTTGTTAGCTCACTCGGTAATTCTGGTTTCAAGATTAGACCCAATCAAATATCTCTTTGAGAAAGCATCACTTATCGGTAGGCTAGCTTGTTGGTTGCTTTTGCTTTTCGAATTTGACCATAAGTATGTCACTTGCAAATCTGTCAAAGGAAGGGCCGTAGAAGAATTTTTGGCTGATCACCCAATTAAAGGAGGAGAAGATATGGAGTACTCATTACCTGATGAAGAGGTCATGCAGATGGAAGAAGACACTTGGAAGTTGTACTTTGATGGAGCGTCCAATCAATTTGGCTATGGGATAGGCGTGTTGCTCATAGCGCCATATGATTCCCGTATCCCCTTAGCTTTCAAACTTCGATTCAGGGTATCTAACAACCAAGCAAAGTATGAGGCGTGCATTGCCGGATTGGAAGTCGCCCTAGAACTAGGGGCAATAAGGTTAGATGTGACCGGGGACTCGAACTTGGTCGTCTCTCAAGCCAATGGAGATTGGAAAGTTAAAGAGGAAAAAATTAAAGTCTACCATTAGACATTAGACATATTGATCTTGAGGTTTGAAAAACTGACTTTTACACACTTGGTAAGAGAGAACAATTGATTTGCTGATGCGTTGGCAACCCTCGCATCAATGATAGATATACCAGTCGGGGTCAAGATGTGCCCGATCCTTATAGAACAAAGGTATACCCCCACATATGAAATGATAGCCGCAACGGAAGAAGTTCAAGATGAAAACCCTTGGTACTTTGATATTTGGAATTTTCTAGAAAGTGGTACATAACCACAAGGGGCAAACACCAAAGGCAAAAGGAGGATACGACATCTGCCCACTCAGTTCGTCATTTGCGGAGATAAGCTATACAAGAGAGGGCATCTGGGAATGCACAAGCTGTGTGTAGAGGAAGAAGAGGCAAAGCGTATCATGGAAGCCATCCATAGAAGAGAGTGCAGAGCCTATATGAACGGTATAATGCTAGCCAGAAAAATCCTTAGACAAGGATACTATTGGTTAACCATGGAGAGTGATTGTAACAACTTTGCTAGGCAATGCCATAAATGTCAAATCCATGCCAATCGTATGAACATCCTGCCATCAAAACTCTACAACATGACTTTGCCTTGGCCTTTCTTAGTCTGGGGCATAGATGTCATTGGGGCAGTCACACCGAAAGGTTCAAATGGGCATCAGTTCATCTTGGTTTCCATTGACTATTTTACCAAGTGGGTTAAAGCACAATCGTATTTAGTGTTGAAAGCATCACACGTGGCCAAATTTATCAGGAACAACATTATCTGCAAATACAGGGTGCCAAATGAATTAATTTCAGACAATGGTTCACATTTCAAAGGAGAAGTGACAGTTCTACTTGAGAAGTATAACGTGGCTTTTGACAAGTCATCTACCTACAAGCCACAAACCAATGGAGCTGTTAAAGCTGCAAATAAGAACCTCAAGACCATTCTGTGTAAGACGGTAGAAACTTATAGAGATTGGCCAGATAAGTTGCCTTTTGCACTTTGGGGATACAAGACATCAATCCAAACGTCTATAGGGGCAACCCCTTACTCTTTGGTATATGTAATGGAGGTTGTTTTTCCAATTGAATTAAAAGTACCTTCATTGAGGATTATAGCTAAATGTTAGACAACAGAAGCTGATTGGCAATAGAACCAATTTGAGAAACTGATGCTATTTGATGAGCGAAGATTGAAGGCGTTATACCACAGTCAGGGGTATCAACGTAGGATTGCCACAGCATTAAACAAAAAGGTTAGATCCAGAAATTTGAGGGAAGGGGACTTAGTGTTGAAAGATAGTCGAGCTCCTATTAACGACCCTAGGGGCAAGTTAGACCCAATTGGACGGGGCCCTACATCATTAAATCAATATTGTTAGGAGGAGCAGTCGTTCTCATGGATTTGGATGGTTTGGAGTTCTCACAACCAATCAACATGGACAAGTTGAAGAAGTACTATCCTTGAGAGGCTCGTTGGGGTGAAAACCCGAAAGGGCGACCCAGGCAAAAGTTAGAGCACAAAAAAAAAAAAAATGATGACAAAAAAAAATTTGAAAAATGAAAAAATGAAAATCTCGCAAGGTTGAAAACCCGAAAAGGCGGCTTTGGCAAAAGTTAGAGCATAAAAAGAGAGTGTCAATACCTGAGTGAACCTTAACTGGAACTACGTATGACCTGATTCCTATCTTTGGGATACGTAGGCAGCTTCATCTTGAAGTTCGGCCTTAATCATTTTTCAACTCACTCATCTTGTCCATGTTTGATTGGTGTATCTTTATTCGATTCGGCTATCAATATTTGATTGGCTCATCCCCATTTGATTTAGTTGTCCTATTTCTCCTTCATAACGGGTTCAGTCGCAAGACGAATTCAGTCGTACATCCTAAGGGTAGGTTTCATGTTGATCGAGTAGTGGTCATTTGTGAAAATAGATTTTGAGAACTTTTAATGAAGTTGACCGATTTTCTCAAAAATTATTCTATTTTTCCAAAACTCAGACCATTCTTTCGACCAAAAAAGAGAAAATTTTCAGTGCTCATAATTTGGCTCATAAGATTTCAAGGTAGAAAATGGAACAAGTGTGCTAATTTACCTCTCATGTTGATCAAAATCGCTTTAGCAGAAAGGAAAAACAAAAAATGTCAAAATAATGAACTAGGGGCACAGTTGAGTCAGGTTTTCTATCATTTACCCACACTATCGACTTATGTCATTCATGCCATCCAGATTTGTAGAACAAACTCTTTTTTATTAATGTTAGGGATCAACCCCAATCAGAGTTGTACAAAAAAGAGGTGAAGCTATAGGTGCCCACTCCCAAAAAAAAAAAAAAAAAAAAAAAACAACAACAACAACAACAAAAACAAAAAAATAAAAGAGAGTAGCATTTTCTCAATTTTTCGGCAGCAGCTCGGCAGTGAAGATTACAATTAGCTTCATTTGCACACAGCTTCATTGCCTGACTTTACCATCAGCTGCCTCGCTTCATCTTTACTCCTTCGAAGCTCTTGAAGACTTCGCTTCAGCCTTGGCAGAGCTTCCAAAAAAGATTATTCCTCGTCGGCCATCAAATTGGTTGTGTGAAGAAACTCCGAATCGAGCCACGGAGGTGGCCTGTCGTTTCAGCTCTTTGTTCTGCTTTTTCAGCGCACTAATTTCTACTCGAGCGTCTTTGTACATACGTTGGAGGAGAGAGAGTTGTACATTTAACTAATGTACCTCACATGTTTTGTTCTGCAGTCAACGAGACAAGTTGGAGACCGCAGTCACGATCTCCACACATGACCTTAGTGCATATGAGTTTGCTTCGATGTCAGACTGTGCTGCCATTATTTGTTCAACGGGGATCGCTGGAAAGCTGAAAACAGGGGAAGGAGGAGGAGCCCGTGGTTGAGGTTTAGGGGAGTTAGAATCAGTCATCTCTATCGTGGACTCGTTCAGGTCTGGAAAAAGAGTGAGAGAACCGTGTGAAGAGGCCATGACAGAGGAGAGTAATGCAAAAGAAGGAGGTTGATGGTAGAAAAAGTTTGTAGGCTTTTGATGTGCCTCTTTCTCGCAGGCCTCAACTTAAGAAGAGAGCGAAGAAGAAGAAGAACAAGAAGAAGAAGAGGGGAAACATTGTGATAAGGCATTGAAGAATTGGGGCAGCCTGTCGGTCAGGCACCGTGATTGTTGAAATTGCACACCAGACACGACGCTCGAAGAAGATGAAGGAAGAGAGAGTGAGACAAAAACAGAGAGAGAGGCGGGAGAGTTGTATATGTATATATATGTGTATATGTATTGTACATCTATGTGTTATATATATTTGTTTGAATATTTGATCACAAGATATTTGGTCACAAGAGTGGCTTGGGCTCAGTGGTTAAGGATTGAGGAGCTGAGCATGAGGTCAGAGGTTCAACCCCCCATAGCAACGAGTGTTTCTTTTGTTTTGTTTTGGTTTTATGTATATATATCTCGTATACCTATGTATTATATATATATATATTTGTTTGAATATTTTGTCACAAGAGTGGTTTGGTTTAGTGGTTCGGCTCAGTGGTTGAAAACTGGAAGACTAAGCTTGAGATCAGAGAGTCGAACCCCCGTATCCATGCATTTTGTGTTTTTCCTTTCTTTTTGCGTGTTTTTCATATGCACACTGACGTTAGCAAACGGAATATGCATTCTCAGTAACAGCATCTTCCCACTGACGGTCGCAAACGGAATATCCTCCGAATCTGTATATATATACTATATGTATATATCTGTGTGCATTTTGTCTGTATATGAATATATGTATACCGTATGTATATATCTGTGTGTATTTTATCTGTATATGTATATATATATATTGTATGTACATATCTATATGTATTTTTTCTATATATGAATATGTGTATACCCTATATAAATATTTGTGTGTATATATATATATATGTGTGTGTGTGTGTGTGTGTGTGTGTGTCTCTTCGTATGTTTTTTAGCTTGCATGTGTGTGCCTATATACGTATTTGGTTGTGTTTTCAATAAGTTTCTAGTAGACCAACTGCGATGGTGGAAACTAGAGTTCGAATGGCAATTCCTAAAACGCAAAGGTTTGGAATGTTCGAGACTAAAATCTGGTTTAAATACCCAGGGGTTTAGTCCCGGTTTGAAATCTGTATGGCAGCCCCATAGGTTGAGGTAGCGTGTATGCACCTCAATTTTGGATACTAAACCAATCTAGTCTGTCACCCCGTTGAAGAATAGGGAAAGTTGTGAATATGATCAGGAAGGAAAGCGGCATCCGTGGCTTCTACATGTAGAGGTTACCTCTTGTCAGCATTTAAGGGCCTTTGAATTGTGAATTGAAGGTAAGAGTTCGAAGAACACAAGAGGCAGATCCCTGTCAGAGTAGAGCGGTTCATCGCCACTCACCCCATAAGGTGCTTTCTAAAGCGCCACTTTGCTCTCACGATTTCATGCGTGGTTTGAGTGCCCCCTTCCTTACACAATTTCAGCATATTTGGAATTTTTCTCAAGACGCGTGGAACACGACCCTAAGCAGTTTTCTCAGGACCTCTTCTCGCAAAAACAAAGAAATCATTCTACCATACCTTCTTCCACTCGCGTGAGACACGTTTGGACTTCGAATTTACCTTTGCCTCTTTCACGTGAAACGTGTTAGGATGTGACTTTTACTTGGTTAAAACCTTCCCCCTCTCCGTATGAGATACGGTTAGGTACGTCTGTTGGTTACACCACCTTTGCATCTTTCACATGAAACATGTTAGGATTTGATGTTTACTTGGTTAAAACCTTCCCCCTTTCCGTATGAGATACGGTTAGGTACGTCTGTTGGTTACACCACCTTTGCATCTCTCACGTGAAATGTGTTAGGATTTGATGTTTACCTGGTTAAAACCTTCCCCCTTTCCGTATGAGATACGGTTAGGTACGTTTGTTGGTTACACCACCTTTGCATATTTCACGTGAAACGTGTTAGGATTTGATGTTTACCTGGTCAAAACCTTCCCCCTTTCCGTATAAGATACGATTAGGTACGTCTGTTGGTTATACCACCTTTGCATCTTTCATGTGAAACGTGTTAGAATTTAATGTTTACCTGGTTAAAACCTTCCCCCTTTCCGTATGAGATACGGTTAGGTACGTCTGTTGGTTATACCACCTTTGTTCCTTTCACGTGAAACATATTAGGATTTGATGTTTACCTGATAAAAATCTTCCCCCTCTTCGTACGAGATACGGTTAGGTACGTTGTTGGTTTCACCAGCTTTGTTCCTTTCGTGTGAAATGTGCTAGGATTTGATGTTTACCTTCCTTCTCTCTGTATGACATACGGATAAAAACATCTATTGGTTACACAACTATACCTCCTTCCGCGTGAAACACGTTTGGATTTCGAGTTCACCTATCATTTGTGTTCTGGCACATTCATTTGTGTTGTGGCACATTTGTATGTGATCTTATGGCACACTTAATGCGATGCACCCCCTTCTATGCTTCATATCACTTGCACGAAGGTTGCCTCTTATGTTGTCATCTTCATATCTTTATCATCACTCCATGATATTGCATTGCATTACATAATCATTAATTGTCAAACAACTGGCTTCGAGAAGCGTGTAATTCCAACTTTCAAACTGCATTTTGAGCGTGTCATTTTGCATATTACCCCTGAACTACGCAGGTTTGATTCCTTGCAAAGAGATACGTAGGCAACCTTCTGGTTCAACCACGTGCATTGCATCTTGTTTGTTTGCCCAAGTCTTACGGCCTTGTCAAAAGGGTCCTCTTCGGGCTTTGGCGTTCACTCACGTTATGAAATGACTTAGAGCTCTGTCAAAGAGGGGCAACTGTCGACACCCCATTTTGACCAGCCCTAAGACTTGGGCGCTTTCTTCTGAACACCCAATGATGAAAATTATAATGTGCTATTTTATGAATTTCTCAACAAAAAAATCAGATTTAAGCTTCAATCCCAATTTTACACCCGTTTTGGCCAAATTAGTTGAGACCTATTCAAAAAAAAATTTCTGCATTTTGTTTTTCTCTTGTCCATAAAATTTAGCATTTTGAAACAAAAAGTCTTTCAAAAAACTAAAAGGATTTTGACTATTCACAATTGGCCTTTCAAAACATGAATAGGTTTTGGCTCTTGAAAATTGGCCCTTCAGAACATGAAAAGCTCTTGGTTTTTGGCCTATATATAGAAGACCATTAGAACTATGAGAGGTGGTGAAATTTTTTGATGAGAGACAGGTTTAAACTTTGATCAAAGAAAGCGTTTATTTTTTCCAATTGAGTGAAAATATTTTCAGATAGAAGTTTGAACTTTGATCAAAGAAAGAGTTTATTTTGTTACCACCCACAACTTCACCAAAGCTAAAACTTGAACTTTCTTCCTGAGATTTCAACAGCATACTCCTAAACTTGAGGGTGATCAAGAGGAAGTTTGGAAATCAATAAATTCAATCTTTCTTTGGAAGGTGAATTTCTAGTCTTTCATTTTCTTATATTTTCCATCTCATATTTATTTTCTTATTTTATATTTCATAATGTGTTGTTGTAATCTAAGTGGTTTGTTTAGCTCATAATTAATTAAATATTTTTATTCACTTGCTTTAATTTCATATTAGTTTTGTTATAATCTTGCATGTTCTACCTTATATTTGCTTTCTTGTTTGAAGTTCATGTTATAATCTTGCATGTTCTATCTTATGTTTGCTTTCTTGTTATAGTTTCATAGTAATTGTTTTGTAATCTTACAATTCCTAGCTTATATTTTTTTGAATTAGTCTCATATTAGTTTTGTTGTAATCTTGCATGTTCTACCTCATATTTGCTTTTTTTATTTTTATTTTTGGTTCATGGTAGTTTTGTTATAATCTTGCATGTTCTATCTTATATTTGTTTTCTTGTTTTAGTTTCATAGTAATTATGTTGTGATCTGGCATTTCCTAGCTTATATTTTTCTTGTATTAGTCTCATATTAGTTTTGTTGTAACCTTGCATGTTCTACCTTATATTTGTTTTCTTGTTTTAGGTTCATGTTAGTTTTGTTGTAAGTTTGCACTTTTTATTTTATTTTATATTTGTTTTCTTGTTTTAATCTAACCGGTAGTGGTTAGTTGAGCCACCTACATATTTCTTGTTTGTTCCTTTTTCTTGGTTTCGCAATAAGATAGGTTTTACTAGGCCAAGTTGGCCGGCTGTCCTATTTGGTTGGCCGGCTAGCTTCTTTTGGACAAGACGGTGTTGTCTTCCGATGTTAACCAACTTCGGGTGGTTTTCAAGGCACGTGAAACTTTTATTCTATTTTTTTCTTCTTTTGTTTATTTTATTTTGACCGTATTGTGAAGTTTTTATTTTTTTGTAATATTCTCCTCACCCCCCTCTAATTTGGTTTGTAATAATTTATTTAAAGTGTTGTAATAATTTCTAGCCCCACTTCTTTCTATCCCATTCTTTTACTTACTTTCCGTATTTGTGAATATGCATCATGTTTATTTTATTTTATTCTTTGCCGTTATATCCATGCTTTGCATCTATGTTTCATGCATCTTGATTCGGCTAAGTTTGCATTTGTGGATTTAATCAATTCTTATGTGATTATGTGCGCTACCTCATGTTCTTGAGATAATTCACATGTCATACCTTAGAAGTTGAATCTTTAGTTGCATTTCATGAGTGAATTGCATTAAGATTTTGTATATAAGATCATGCATGTTTTTACTAACTTTGTTTTGTACCTGTTCGAGGGACGTCGATAAATATGTAAGTTTTTATGCTTTAGCATCCCGTTTGTGTGTGCTTTTCTTATTATGTTTAGGCATCCTACCATGTGGCTACTTGCTTGCTTGATATAACTGTATGAATGCCAATGGATGGAGATTGTGTTGCTTAATTTGGAATAGTGTTGATTTTCATGTTTGTAAACTCAATTTATTTGGGTTGTACATCTCCAAAACTCTTTCAAAACTACATGAAATCAAATTATTCCAAAATAAATGACATAGTCTATACTCACACAGTAATTTTTAGGATTTATTAAATAATGAGAATATGAACATATAAAGTAAATAAAATTCATATCATGGTTTAGTAAAGGCCGATCTTTTGATCAGGTGAGTAGGGGTGCCCAATTAATGACCTTCCCCTCTCATACCTAAGGTTTCGAAGCGAGACAACTTTGGTTATGACGAACAGTGGCCTTGGCACGAGTCATGGGTTTCCTAATTTTCCAAAATATTAGGTGGCGACTCTGAGATCTGATGATGCAGTCCGTTTTTGGCAAATAAATTTATAATAAAAGGGATTTTCTATAAAAAAAAATTTGCAATAAAATGGTTTTTCTAAAAATTGCCAAATCTGGACTGTCATCTATGTTTCACATTGCACTAGTGAGACTAGATTAAAGAGATCGAGGGTCTGAATTATTTAACGCACACGGGTACCCCCCCGGCATGTTACAAGAAGGCCCACAACAAAATCCATCGTGACGTGCTCCTATTTCCACTCGGCTATAGCCAAGGGTTGTAACAAACCTGCTGGCCTTTGATGTTCGGCCTTCACTTGTTGACAAGTAAGGCACTTCGATACAAACACGGCTACGTCCTTCTTTATGCCTCTCTACCAAAACTGGTGAATCAGATCATGATAAAGCATTATGCCTCTCGGACGCACCGCAAGGCGTGAATGATGAAACTCTCGGAGTACTTCCTCTCGACAAGACTCTGTTACAAACAAATGATCTCGATACCTAACACTCGAGTCAGGACACACACTCAAGCCCCGTTCTACTTTCCCACTAGAGATCTTCTCCCGAAGGGTTTCTGCCTCATGGTCACCCCTCTGCACTTCTAACACTCGATTCACAAGTGCAGGTTGTGCAACCACAGAAAACAAGGCCGTAAATTCATCGGACTCACCGACGTGCAAGTCAAACTCACCAAGAGTACCCAACATCTCCCATTCCCGGATGGCGATACAGGCCACACTACTAATAGACTTCCTGCTCAAAGCATCGGCCACTACATTGGCCTTCCCGGGATGATAATGCAACTCGAGGTCATAGTCCTCTATGAACTCTATCCATCTTCTTTGCCTCAAATTTAAATCTTTCTAAGTAAACAAGTACTTCAGACTCTTGTGATCGGAAAACACTTCAAATCTCTCACCATATAGGTAATGCCTCCAAATCTTCAAGGCAAAAATCACTACTGCGAACTCTAGATCCTGAGTAGGGTAGTTCCCCTCGTGTGTTTTCAACTGCCGCAAGCCATAGGCTACTACATTCCCCCCTTGCATCAAAACATAACCCAAACTTTCTCGTGAGGCATCACAATATATAGAATAGCCTAAACCCCTCTCCGAGATGATCAAAACTAGAGCAGTGGTGAGTCTAACCTTAAGCTCTTGGAATGACTTCTCATAAGTGTTGTTCCATACAAACTTAACTCCCTTGCTCGTCAGCCTAGTCAAAGGTGAGGCTAGTTTGGAGAAATCCTTCACAAATCGATGATAATACCCGGCCAACCCCAGAAAACTATGAATCTCAAACGTATTCTTAGGCTGTGCCCAATCTTGCATTACCTCTATCTTGGATGAATCTACAGTTACTCCTTCCCTGGATACCATATGGCCTAAGAACTTAACCTCTTTCAGCCAAAACTCATGCTTCCCAAACTTAGCATACAGCTTATGGGCTCTAAGCAACTCAAGCACCACTCGCAAGTGTTCCTCGTGCTCCTCCTCAGAGGATGAGTAAATCAGGATGTCGTCCACAAAGATGACCACAAATCGATCTAGGAACTCATGGAAGATTCGGTTCATTAAGTCCATAAATACAGTTGGAGCATTGGTTAGTCCAAAAGGCATCACTAGAAACTCATAATGGCCATATCACGTACGAAATGCCATCTTCGGGATATCCTCCTCCCTTACCCTCAATTGATGGTAACCCGATCTCAGGTCTATTTTAGAGAAACAACAAGGCCCCTTCAACTGGTCGAACAGGTCATCTATATGAGGCATTGGGTACTTGTTCTTAACGGTAACCTAGTTCAACTTTCGGCAATCGATACAAAGTCGTAAGGCTTCATCTTTCCTTTTAGCGAAGAGGGTCGGTGCTTCCCAAGGTGAAGTACTAGGGCGGATGAAACCCTTATCTAATAGTTCCTAGAGTTGAACCTTCAACTCACTCAACTTGGCACGTGCAAACCGATATGGTGCCATAGAAATTGATGTCGTGCCAGGCACTTAGTCAATGGAGAACTCGATCTCTCGGTGGGGTGGTAAACTAGTAAGTGTAGCTCGACTTTTCGCGCTCCCTTTCGGAAGAATGAATAGCTGTAACACGTCCGCGAGGGACTCCGCTACAGTTCGGACTCGATTTTGTGTTACGGTTCTTAATCTGAACCAAAGAGTCCAAATCCGGAAAATCGTTTTGAGAAACAGAATTTTGAAAAGAAGTGCCAAACATGGACTGCTTTTCCAGATACAGAGTCGCCACCTAAATATTTTATTTTGGGAAATTTAGGAAACCCTGACTCGGTGCCAAAGGCCACGTGTCCGTCATCACCAAAGTTGCCTCGGCTCGGGAACTTGGGTACGATTGGGGAAGGTCAGCTATGAGCACCCCCTCTCGTCCGATCCAAAGATCGGCCTCTACTAACTATGATATCTGATTTTGAAAACGTTATGTGTTCTTAATCCAGTTATTAGCCTAGAATTACTGTGTTATGCGCACAGCACAAAAGTATAGACTAGATTGCCTAATTTGGGAATAAGCATTGCATATCCGTTTGTTTTGGAAAAATGTTTTGGAATTTGCTATTCACAAGTAGGCTAAAACACGGATTTCAATGAGCTATTCCAACTCAGACAATCCGACCTTCACCCACAGGCATTCAAGCAGTAATATCATGTAAACATATAGCTGCATGGCAAGCATACTGTCATGTTAACATTCACACTCATGTGAGATGCTAAAGCATAAATACTTACATAGTACTCCAAGCTAAAACAGGGAACTCATTAGCAATCAATGCATGATCCAAGTCCATGTTTAAATGCCTAATGCAACGCATACGGAATGTCACTAGAGTAGGCTCGGCTAGTCTATGAATGACATGTGAAAATGCACAAGTAACATGTATTCAAGTTAGATTTGAAGTACTAATGCAGTTAGCATGATGCGCCAAGCCCGGTGCATGCAGTACTGATGAATGATGCACGCATGCATAGTATAAGATATGCTAAATTAAACATGTCCTATTACTAACCATCAAAGCAGGTAAGTAAAAGGGAGAAAGAAGTGGGGGTTGGAAGACATGCACACACTTACCTACACTTATTACAAATTTTCCCTCGCTCGGAGGGACCAAAAGAATAATATAATTCGAATAATGAATTAACTACCCTAGCTAATTAATTATTACAGACCAACTAAATTAATTAAACAAATTAATTAACTTAAGAAAGAAAGAAAAAGGGGGCCTCGGGAAGAGGGCTCAATGCACGCGTGCTCGGGTCTCGCTCGGAAGTCCACTGCCATGAGCAAGTTGCCTCTGTTTTCCCTGCTCTGCCCCTCTGGAAACTTCCAAAGTCTTAGAATTGCTTCCCTGGACATTAGGAGACACCCCCGGCTGAGGAGAATGGCCACCGGCAGTAAGATGTGATCATCGGCTGTTGATGAAGCTATCGGCCACGGATGGATTGCCGGTCGGCACTATGTGCAGTCGATCGGCAAAAAGTTCCTGCATAATCTGTTTGACAGCAGCAGAGGACAAAGCTTTGCATGGCAATGCAATTCAAGCAATGTATGCACCAACCATATCCCTTATCATGTTTATGACTCAAAGGGACATGGTCCTTGGTTCTCAGACCATCAATCGTGCATTTCAATGCGTGATGACCCAAGAGACCAAGTTATGCATGTTGATTTCAAATGTAATGCAATGCACATAGTCAAACCAAAGGGCTTCTACCTCTATCATGACTCACTTCAAGAGGTGAGGCAATGCATGCACAATGCAATGCAACCTAGGCATACGAGCTAAGGATGCAACATGGCAATGCAATGCATTTATGCAAGTATGCAAGAAAATATGCAAGGCAAGCATGCAAACAAGCAAAGGATGGACTTAAGCATGGTTTAGGCAGCTCTCACTAGGCCTAAAATAGTGGCCAAGGTGCTCAAAAATGAAGGACTAATAGGCACACAAACATGCATGCAAATGATCTCCAACACTTCAAGCATTAAAGAGCAATTCTCAAGCACACTCAAGAGGATGCAAACGTGGACATATAGCATGCAAATTAAGCTCTGAAAATCATGCTATAGGAGGTGCCAAACCAACTAAACAAAGCAAGCATATCATGCAACAATGGCCCAAGTGCTTAAGACAAGCCAAGGAGGCTTAAACCAAGGTCAAGTCCACCAAACCTCACAAGGCCAAAGGGACTTAAAATAGGTCTAATGCAGACCTAAACAAAGCTAAGGATGTACTTAGATGGTATCTAAGTGTTCTAAAAATGCAAGCATACTCCAAGGCCTAAACAAGGGGCATAAGGCAACAACCTTTAAACACATTGAAGGAAGTTTAAATGCAAGCATATAAGAATGTTGAGTGGACTGAAATGACATGTTAAGAGGTTCCAAACCACTAAATCAAAGCAAGTAATGCATTCTATACACTCACACCCTTAAGGCCAACAAGCCAAAATGCAAAGGGACTATGCAATACATGCTAAAATCGATCCAAACAACTAAGGACAGACCTTAATCATGGCAAAATAAACATGAAAGCTTCACAAAGCCAAGCCTAAAACATGCTAGAACAATGGTTTACAACCTAAGGCATGTTAAGGCAACAAAATGGCATTACAAGGCATGTATGCTAAGAAGGCATGGTGTACCAAAACCAACTAAAAACAGAGGCATATTATGACATAATAAGCACAAAAATTAGCTAAGGCATGGTCAACATGAACCTAAACATGGTGCTCCCTCAAGAGGCCAAAAAATGGTCCTTTTCAAGGACAACAAGGAGAGGGGGTGACCCTCTCCTTCCTAGGACCTCAAGGCAGCATCCCCACCTCTGAAATCCCTCAAGATTTCAGTGGTGAGGAGGCCCAAACTCAATGGTCCCGGAGCTCACACAAAATGGCACAAAAAGGAGCCTTACAAGCCTCAAAGGGGTTAAACAACCTCAAATAACGAAACACTCTAAGCAAACTATTTACAGGGCCTAAAAACAGAACTTTTTTATGTTATATACTAAACACAAAAATAGTTGTAAGGTAGGCAAAAATACAATGCAAGAATGGGGTAAAAATGAGCAAGCTTCTTACCCTTGAAGACCCTCTTCAACAATGGAGCTCCAGCAGCTTCTTTAGGTTGAAACCAGCTTCAAAACCTCCAAAACAACCCTCAAGAGGCCTCAGCTCCAAGGGATGGTGTGATGGTGGGTGCTTGTGAGCAAAAGTAAGACAAAACACACACACTTAGCTCAAGAGAGAGAGAGAGAGAGAGAGAGAGAGAGAGAGAGAGAGAGAGATATAGGATAGATATATAAATCCTAACCTAAAACCAGAGCTCTCTAACTATGTTTTCTAACCCTAAATCCAAGAGAGGAGACTCTCTCTTATAGAGCTCTCTCTTGTAAAGCTTGTCCAATAAGCTTGTCAAGAGAGAGATCCCTCCATACACGTGTATGGAGGGGAGAAAATGTGGGTGCCAGCTATCACAGCTGGCACAAAATATCTATCAAAAGCAGATTAACAGTGATCGGCCATTCAAAATTGCCATTTTGGCAAAATAAATGGCCGACCGGCAACAAAGAGTGCCGACCGGCAATATACATTGCCGATGGCAAAAAATCACTGGCAGGTGGCCTCAAGCCATGGCCGGTGATGTGTGGGGATGCCTCACAAGGCATTCCCTGCCCCTCCAAGGCAAAACACAAGTGTTTGGTGCAAAACCAGACACAACACGGTCGAGTCGAGAGGTCCTGAGGCAAGGCGCGCAACCAAGACCTCTGGGAACTCAAGACGAACACAAACAAGGGTAATCACCAAGTGTTCCAATGGTGACGTCCAAGTCTTGAGGACGGTCAAAAATGGGGTGTCTACAGTTGTCCCTCTTTGACAGAACTCGAAAGTCATAACAATGACGGGAGTGAATGTCAAAGCCCAGAGACGACCCTTTTTTGACAAGGCCGAAGACTCAGACAATCATGCAAGACAAACGAGATATGCGCCCGAAGACAGGGGCAAAATGCAAGACAATGCACAGAGCCGGACATAACTTATGATCATGCAAAGAAAGCTGTAATGAAGCATACATGCGACAATTTTAAGCTAGCATACACCAAACTACACTACAATGCAGAAAGGATGTAAGAGAATTATGCAATTCTCGATACGTCTCACTCGGAGGATACAATACCAGTGCGGCTCGTCTAGTTACACCAGCCTCAAATGAACCGTACATACAATATCGTGCCTACAAAGAAAACAACTCAACAGGTACGATGTTATTAGCAACATGCATGACAATGCAAAAATGGATGCAAAATGATATGCAATATATACAAAACAATGTATAAACAATGCAAATGAAAATGCAATGTAATTGAAACAATGCAAACTATATGCAAAGCAATTGAATCATGATCCAATCATGAGCGGTTCGAAACCACACCTATATCAAATAGATTGATGGAGGTAACAAGTCCGTCTACCATAGAACAATCAACTGAACTATGAGTAATGTAGATGGACACAAGAACAAGCATTGGGGGGGAATGACAAAGGTGGGGAAACGACCCGCTGGGGAAAGGACTACGATCCTAATGCCGGATGCAACAATTACACTACAATGTAATATATAATGAAAATGCTGGGGAAATGGCAACGGATATGGCACGCGGGCCAAACCAAATCTTGCCTAGGAAAGGCATGTACACATACAAGCCACATCTAACATAGAACGGTCCACTGAACTATGCTTCGACACGAGAAGTATGGGCATATACCGGACCAAGCTCAACATGGAAAGGCGCAAGCCATAAATGGAAGGTGATGCAATGAATGCATGCAAATTACAATGCAATATCTACAAATATGCATTGGAATGGAAATGCAATATAATGGATATGGCCTGCGGGCCAAACCAAATCTTGCCTAGGAAAGGCATGTACACATACAAGCCGTGTCTAACATAGAACGGTCTACTGAACTATGTTTCGACGTGAAATGTATGGGCACATACCAGACCAAGCTCAATCATGGAAAGGCACGAGCCATAGATGGAAGGTGATGCAGTGAATGCATGCAAGCTACAATGCAATATCTACACTATATTACAATGATGCATGACAATGCAACTATTTACGATGGTGCATGACAATGCAACTACTTATGATGGTGCATGACAATGCAATTATATATTTTTTGTTTTGTTTTTGTTTTTGAAATACAAATGCATGACGATGCATGATGCATGGAATGCGCGACAACACGCGGCTTTTGAGATGCACGTGAACTTGAATATGCGACAACGTGAGTCGCTTGAAATACATGTATAATGCAACTTATCAAAAGTCGTTCGGGCACGACAAACACCGAAGGACTTGCACCTTCAGAGGATTTAGGGTCTCCTAGACCGTGTATATTGCACAAGAAATGCATAACAATGCAAGTGAACTTGAAATGCGCAACAACGTGCGGCTTAAGACATGCACGGCAATGCAAACGAACTGTGCACATCAATGCGCCAAAGGTCTTGCACCTTCCAAGGATTTAAGGTCTCCTAGACCGAACAAAATTCTCGATATGTCTCACTCGAAGTATATCATACCTGTCCGGTTCGTCTGGTTGCACCAGCCTTAAATGAACAGTACATACAATATCGTGCCTGCAAAGAAAACAAACTTAACAGGTACAATGTGATTAACAATATGCACATTAATGTACTTGAAAATGCGTGACAACGCAAAGCAAGTGGGAAGCATAACAATGCTGTGAAGGCACAGTCATGTAAGTGGAGCACGCGGTCTACGCAGGCAACGAAATTGATCATAAGCATGCGGTCTACGCAAGCAGTGAAATTGGTTTCAAACGTGCGGTCTACGCAAGTAGAACATGCGGTCTACGCAAGTAATGAATTTGAACATAAGAATGCGGTCCACGCAAGCAGAACATGCGGTCTACACAAGCAAAACATGCGGTCTACGCAAGCACAACATGCGGTTTACGCAAGTAATGAAATTGATTACAAACATGCGGTCTACGCAAGCAAAACATGCGGTCTACACAAGTAACGTAATTAATTATAAACGTGCGGTCTACGCAAGCAAAACATGCGGTCTACGCAAGTAATGAAATTGATTACAAACATGCGGTCTACGCAAGCAAAACAAGCGGTCTACGCAAGTAACGTAATTAATTATAAACGTGCGGTCTACGCAAGCAAAACATGCGGTCTACGCAAGTAATGGAATTGATTACAAACATGCGGTCTACGCAAGCAAAACATGCGGTCTACGCTAGTAAAACATGCGGTCTACGCAAGTAATGAAATTGATTACAAACATACGGTCTACGCAAGTAGTGTAATTGATTATAAACATGCGGTCTGCGCAAGCAAAACATGCGGTCTACGCAAGTAATGGAATTGATTACAAACATGCAGTCTACGCAAGCAAAACATGCGGTCTATGCCAGTAAAACATGCGGTCTACGCAAGTAGTGTAATTGAATGCATGCAAAATGCAATGAGATGCGCAAAATAGCGCGATTTGAATGGATGCAAAATGCAATGAGATGCGCAAAATAACGCGATTGAATGCATGCAAAATGCAATGAGATGCGCAAGATAGCGTGATGGGTTAGACAATGCGAGTGCACAAGACAGTGCGATGCGCAAGATAGCGCGATGGAATGTATGCAAAATGCAATAGGATGCGCAAAATAGCGCGATGCGTTAGACAACGCGAGTACACAAGACAGTGCGATTGATTTGAAATGCACAAGACAGTGCAATTGATTTGAAATGCACAAGACAGTGCAATTGACATGTGATGCACATGGGGCAACTTTTGAGTTTTGTGAAAGCCAAAAGGATACGGAAATGATACACCTTGCACGAATTCGAGTGCCACGCACAGAAGACACGATCCGAGATCAAAACGGAGGCCGGTTGAGCGTCGGAAATGCACTATTTTGCACTGTTTTGAACACTAAAGGCCCTGGACCCCACACATAACTCAAACAAAGGTGTAGGAGGCTCCAAAACCACTGTAGGAGACCACTGGATGTCCACCGGCCATCAAAATGCATCATCGGCCATCACACTCAAATGCGATCTGAAAAGACGGACCATGAAGGTTGAATCCACTGAAGTTGAAACACACTCAGATGCGATCTGAAAACCCAGAAGCTTCGAAGAGACCTGTGTTTTCCTGTTCACACTTATCAGGGGTGGACCCTGCGTTGTATGAAAGAACCAAATCATGTTTTTGCACAAATGTGGAGAATGGCATAGCATTCTGAGCACAAAACGATTAATCTTTGAAAATGAGAAAAGGGTTCCCAACCGAGTATTGAGCCTACAACTGAACACAGTATACTATGACTCAACAAAAGGTACACGACCTAAACACATCGAGTAACACTCGGAAAAGACGCAAAACAGAGGTTGAGGTAAACAAAACAAAAAACACGACATGCAGACGCGTTAACGAAGACGGGGGACCTCAGATCACGAGGAGCTAGTTTCTCTGGGTATTGTTTCCCACCCTTTTCTCATTTGTGATTCTCACATCACTCTGGCACTCAAGCTCGGTTTTTCTCTCAAAACCCTTTGGCTCGCTTTTTCTCTCAACTTACACCTCTTTATTCTTTATTCTCTCATTTTTATCCCTCCCCGGGGTGTTTAATGGATGAATAGGAAGTTGTGGGTTCACGCCCGACATGGTTAGCTCGCGGCTGTTTCTTCTGGTGGCGTTTGGTCGATGCCCTAGGTAAGGAAACGGAGTACCTTGATCCCTTCGGATTCGTGCTTCGCACTTGGTTCGATACCTCATTGCTCGGAGGTTGAGAGAGCTTTCACCCCTTTAATGACAGCTTGAGTTGTGCCCTTCTTGGCAAGTATGTTGGCGATGGGGGAAAGACAGAACGCCTGACTCAACTGTGCCCCTAGTTCATCATTTTGACCATTTTTCGTTTTGGTTTTCTACTAAAACAATTTTTACCAAAATGAGAGTCGGATTAACACACTTGTTCGATTTTTGATTTGAAAACCATGCAAGTCAGACTATAAGCACTGAAAATTTTCCTTTTTGGGCCCAAGAAAATGGTTCAGTTTTGGAAAATGAAATAATTTTCGAGAAAATGGTCAAACTCAGTAAAAATTCTCAAAAACTATATTTGCAAACGGCCACCGCCCAACGAGCGCGAAACTCATTCTCAAGCAAAACATGCGGTCTACGCCAGTAAAACATGTGGTCTACGCAAGTAGTGTAATTGAATGCATGCAAAATGCAATGAGATGCGCAAAATAGCGCGATTTGAATGCATGCAAAATGCAATGAGATACGCAAGATAGCGCGATGCGTTAGACAACGCGAGTGCACAAGACAGTGCGATGCGCAAGATAGTGCGATGGAATGTATGCAAAATGCAATAGGATGCGCAAAATAGCGCGATGCGTTAGACAACGCGAGTGCACAAGACAGTGCGATTGATTTGAAATGCACAAGACAGTGCAATGGATTTGAAATGCACAAGACAGTGCAATTGACATGTGATGCACATGGGGCAACTTTTGAGTTTTGTAAAAGCCAAAAGGATACGAAAAGGATACACCTTGCACGAATTCGAGTGCCACGCACAGAAGACACGATCCGAGGTCAAAACGGAGGCCGGTTGAGCGTCGAAAATGCACTATTTTGCACTGTTTTGAACACTAAAGGCCCTGGACCCCACACATAACTCAAACAAAGGTGTAGGAGGCTCCAAAACCACTGTAGGAGACCACCGGATGTCCACCGGCCATCAAAATGCATCACCGGCCATCCATCGGCCATCACACTCAGATGCGATCTGAAAAGACAGACCATGAAGGTTGAATCCACTGAAGTTGAAACACACTCAGATGCGATCTGAAAACCCAAAAGCTTCGAAGAGACCTGTGTTTTCCTGTTCACACTTATCGGGGGTGGACCCTGCAGTTGTATGAAAGAACCAAATCATGTTTTTGCACAAATGTGGAGAATGGCATAGCATTCTGAGTACAAAACGATTAATCTTTGAAAATGAGAAAAGGGTTCCCAACCGGGTATTGAGCCTACAACTGAACACAATATACTATGACTCAACAAAAGGTACACGACCTAAACACATCGAGTAACACTCGGAAAAGACGCAAAACAGAGGTTGAGGTAAACAAAACAAAAGACACGGCAAACAGACGCGTTAACGAAGACGGGGGACCTCAGATCAGGAGGAGCCAGTTTCTCTGGGTATTGTTTCCCACCCTTTTCTCATTTGTGATTCTCACATCACTCTGGCACTCAAGCTCGGTTTTTCTCTCAAAACCCTTTGGCTCGCTTTTTCTCTCAAATTACACCCCTCTATTCTTTATTCTCTCATTTTTATCCCTCCCTGGGGTGTTTAATGGATGAATAGGAAGTTGTGGGTTCACGCCCGACATGGTTAGCTCGTGGCTGTTTCTTCTGGTGGTGTTTGGTCGATGCCCCAGGTAAGGAAACGGAGTACCTTGATCCCTTCGGATTTGTGCTTCGCACTTGGTTCGATACCTCATTGTTCGGAGGTTGAGAGAGCTTTCACCCCTTTAATGACAGCTTGAGTTGTGCCCTTCTTGGCAAGTATGTTGGCGATGGGGGAAAGACAGAACGCCTGACTCAACTGTGCCCCTAGTTCATCATTTTGACCATTTTTCATTTTGGTTTTCTACTAAAACAATTGTTACCAAAATGAGAGTCGGATTAACACACTTGTTCGATTTTTTATTTGAAAACCATGCAAGTCAGACTATAAGCACTGAAAATTTTCCTTTTTGGGTCCAAAAAAATGGTCCAGTTTTGGAAAATGAAATAATTTTCGAGAAAATGGTCAACCTCAGTAAAAATTCTCAAAAACTATATTTGCAAACGGCCGCCGCCCAACGAGCGCGTAACTCATTCTCGAGATGCACAACCTCGGATCGGAGGCAATGGAAAATTGCCCCTGGCTTGGAAGGGATGGATGGCAATGGAAAGTTGCCCCTGGTTTGAACGGCAACATCATGGCAACGAAAAGTTGCCCCTTGTCTGGATGATGTCGCAGCATATTGTAAACAGTCCTTACCAGTGATGATCACGACCGAACTTTCTCGGATACGGAGAAGAAGAAGATGGTCAAAACCAATATATGGACACAGTCACTTTGAAGGTGTTGAGGGCTGGACTTCAGGACGAAGTTGCCTATGTATCCGGTTGTCACAACCGAACTATCGGATTCAGAGAAGGCAAGGATGATCAAAACCATTACATGGACTGAGGCGCTATGAAAGCGTTGGAGGCTGGACTTCAGGATGAAGTTGCCTACGTATCCCAAACATGGGAATCAAGCCTTACGTAGTTCCAGCTAAGGTACACTCGGCTATTTTAACCTTCACTTTTTAGGCTCTAACTTTTGCCAAGGTGCCCGATGTGGGTTTTCGACCTTGCGAGCTTCTTTTCATTTTTCTTTTTTTTTTGATTTTTTTGTATCTTTTCATTTTCCTTTCTTTTTTGATTTTATTTCTTCTCTTTTTTGTATTTTTCTCTTGCTCTAACTTTTGCCTAGGTCACCCTTCCGAGTTTTCGGCCCGGCGAGCCTCTCAAAGGGTAAAAGTGTAACAAGTCCATGCCAAATGGTTTTTGAAGTTGAAGCCTCTCTGTATCTAGGAGAACGGAAGTTGCAATGATTTGCAGAAGAATCCATCATGGTTGCTCCACGAGCTTCTTCTGGTGAGATCTAATCTTTTTGATTCGGCTTTGGTGCCTCTTGTTCGAGGGCTGCTTCAAAACTGGCCACACGGGCCTCCTCTGACAGTTGACCGTTGAATGTTCCGAATGAGTTTGAGGTTCAAAACAAACAGGTCGAATCTTGAGGCTGAGAGCGATCCTAGGCTGCACAATCTCAAGAGCGATTCCACACAGGTCTTCACAGGGCTGCGCAAAAACATTTGTTTTTGAAAGTTTTTGAGAAAGCGACAAATCGCTCGTGCCGAAGATAGTGTGGAACCAATCTGGGTCGAGCCAAGGTCCTTCTCAGTACTCACGCTAACAAGCATGGTTTTATTCATTAAGGGCTTAGCATGCCTCTCTTTCTCTCAATTGATCAAATTTTTGCAAAACTCGAGGAATCCCTTCCTCTTTGTTTTTACCGCAGTGTTAAAGAGGTTTTGAAAAACATAGGTCAATGCAATGGTTCTCGAGGCACAGAAGAGAAGGTAGAATGCAGGGCCGTTCCATTCAAAACCTCTAGCACAACTAGCCCAAAACAAACAATAAGCATGGAAATGTGATAGCCGCAGCTGTTTCATTCAGGTTTCTCGGATGTAACTGGCTCCACAGCAGAGACAGACTCCAAAAGAAAGCAAAAAGGTTAAATACAAAAACGGTGTTCGAGGTAACAACCCCGAAATCACTCGACATCCTATACAACGGGACTGACTCGGTACCACAAGACAGACCCAAAAACAAAAAGATTGACTCAAAGCAAAGAGGCAGACTCAAAAAAAAAACAGAGAACTGACTCAAAACCCAAGCCAGAAGCTACAAAACTGCATTTACAAATGCTCAAAAAGTGCGTGCCAGACGCCACATCTGAAATACACCGAGCACCGCCCGCAGGTGGTCCAACCCCTGATCACATACTCGCAGCATCCTCAAAGTCCAACAGCTTGGTGGTAATAGACTTCGCTGAGGTAGGTGGAAGAATGACCTCATTATCGATCAGATCCTGCACTTCATGGCGAAGGCGGAAACAGTTATCGGTGGCGTGACCGGTCTGTTGGTGGTACGCGCAGTACAAAGCAGCATCATGTGCGAGAGGGAGATTCTTCGGGAGAGGCCAAGGTTCAAGGGGTTTGAGGTGCCCCCTTTCGGCAAGAATCTGAAGTGCCTTAGACAGAGGCATGTAGAGAGCATGAAAGATCCTGCGCCCTCGGGGTAGGTACTTTGAAGTCTGAGTATTCTTATTAGACGCACTAGCAAAAGGGTCGGCAGGCACTGCCTTGGTTTTCTGATCTTTCCCAGGTGCAGGGTTGGGAATAGGAGGAACTGTTCTGGCATGACAGGGCCTATCCCGATTTTCTGACTGACTTGAACTACCCTCAAGTACAGTGGGGAAAGCATCCTCCACAGTTTTTGCCACAACTGCGGATATCTGTTGCTTGTTCATCCCCCCGGCTTTCAAAGCCTCGACTGCCCGCAGCAGTTGTTCAATGGGATCGGCATCTGCCTGCATTTTGTTCTTATCTCTGGCCTCAGCTTGATCGGGGGTTTGGGTTACTACATCAGAACGAAGCTCGGTTGTTGCTGACACGTCGTTGCTGTAGTTGGAGGCAACCTCTGGTTGGCAGAGCTCTATCACAATCCGCCCCAGTAGCGAGGGCTCTTGCGGTATGAAATTCCCGGCATACGGTACCGCTGGTGGCGAAGTCGACATTCCATAGGCCAGATCGGCCACGGATCTCTGGAGGTCACCAATCATTCCCATCAATTCAAATGTGGTGGGCTCCCGAGCCTGATACAACTGGGGGGTCCAGACTGGGTGTGCGACAGGCGACCTAGGCGGATGCGATACATCAACATTGGTTTCATCCCGTAGGGTGATCCCTTGATCTAGCGTAGCTGTCATAACCACAATCTCTTCTGAATTCTGCGTCATCATAAGTCCTGCCTCAGCAAGGGGGAACACTAGCTATTCTGTATCAATTTTCTGGACACTCTGAACTGAAAGGAAAAACAAACATCATTTCAACCCAAACAGATCAATCACAGGTGTAGCCGAACAACTGCACTCTATTACTGATCACTGTTCCCCAGAATCACTGTCCCCAAAACTGAACTTGATACCCGCGGATAACTGATTTCTCAACAGCATTGATACTGGTGCCCTCGGGCCTAATACTCAATCTTGCAAACTGATATGTACGTTCCTGTAGAGATACACTCTAAAGCACATAGCAGATAAGTGAGAGCCAAAACACCCCTATAGAGGGGTAGGGTTTCCCTGTCCTATTTTGTTAGGAGCTAGGGTTTTACTACGCACGCAGCGGTTTCAAACAACCTACAATCGGGTAAGCAACCTATCCTAACTTGGAATGGTCACTATGGATCTGAATATGCACTAGGTCGAATGGTCGAAAAGGGTGCCCCGGTAAAAATCGGGGTTTGTGTTCCCATACTGTCAGAGCCCATAACTGGTCAGCCTTATGGTCATGCCTTGACAAGACAAGCCTCCGGCAAACCGTTCAGGAATGGCAGATGGCAAACACGGTGTCCTAGGCGCACCAATGCGCATGCAATGCAAAGGAACACATAAGTGTAATCAAAACAGGATATCACGAGTTTGAGTCAAGCTCTCTAAATTCCCCAGCAGAGTCGCCAGAAACTGTAACACGTCCGCGAGGGACTCCGCTACAGTTCGGACTCGATTTTGTGTCACGGTTCTTAATCTGAACCAAAGAGTCCAAATCCGGCAAATCGTTTTGAGAAACAGATTTTTGAAAAGAAGTGCCAAACATGGACTGCTTTGCCAGATACAGAGTCGCCACCTAAATATTTTATTTTGGGGAATTTAGAAAACCCTGACTCGGTGCCAAAGGCCACGTGTCCGTCATCACCAAAGTTGCCTCGGCTCGGGAACTTGGGTACGATTGGGGAAGGTCAGCTATGAACACCCCCTCTCGCCCGATCCGAAGATCGGCCTCTACTAACCATGATATCCGATTTTGAAAACGTTATGTGTTCTTAATCCGGTTATTAGCCTAGAATTACTGTGTTATGCGCACAGCGCAAAAGTATAGACTAGATTGCCTAATTTGGGAATAAGCATTGCATATCCATTTGTTTTGGAAAAATGTTTTGGAATTTGCTACTCGCAAGTAGGCTAAAACACGGATTTCAATGAGCTATTCCAACTCAGACAATTCGACCTTCACCCACAGGCATTCAAGCAGTAATATCATGTAAACATATAGCCGCATGGCAAGCATACTGTCATATTAGCATTCACACTCATGCGAGATGCTAAAGCATAAATACTTATATAGTACACCAAGCTAAAGCAGGGAACTCGTTAGCAATCAATGCATGATCCAAGTCCATGTTTAAATGCATAATACAACGCATACGGAATGTCACTAGAGTAGGCTCGGCTAGTCTATGAATGACATGTGAAAATGCACAAGTAGCATGTATTCAAGTTAGATTTGAAGTACTAATGCAGTTAGCACAATGCGCCGAGCCCGGTGCATGCAATACTGATGAATGATGCACGCATGCATAGCATAAGGTATGCTAAATTAAACATGTCCTATTACTAACCATCAAAGCAGGTAAGTAAAAGGGAGAAAGAAGTGGGGGTTGGAAGACATGCACACACTTACCCACACTTATTACAAATTCGCCCTCGCTTGGAGGGACCAAAAGAATAATATAATTCAAATAATGAATTAACTACCCTCGCTAATTAATTATTACAGACCAACTAAATTAATTAAACCAATTAATTAACTTAAGAAAGCAAGAAAAAGGGGGCCTCGGGAAGAGGGCTTAATGCACGCGTGCTCGGGTCTAGCTCGGAAGTCCCCTGCCATGCGCAAGCTGCCTCTGTTTTCTCTGCTCCGCCCCTCTGAAAACTTCCAAAGTCTCAGAATTGCTTCCCTGGACATTAGGAGACACCACCGGCTGAGGAGAATGGCCACCGGCAGTAAGATGTGATCATCGGCTGTTGATAAAGCTATCGGCCACGGATGGATTGCCGGTCGGCACTATGTGCAGTCGATCGGCAAAAAGTTCCTGTAGAATCTGTTTGACAGCAGCAGAGGACAGAGCTTTGCATGGCAATGCAATTCAAGCAATGTATGAACCAACCATATCCCTTATCATGTTTATGACTCAAAGGGACATGGTCCTTGGTTCTCAGACCATCAATCGTGCATTTCAATGCATGATGACCCAAGAGACCAAGTTATGCATGTTGATTTCAAATGTAATGCAATGCACATAGTCAAACCAAAGGGCTTCTACCTCTATCATGACTCACTTCAAGAGGTGAGGCAATGCATGCACAATGCAATGCAACCTAGGCATACGAGCTAAGGATGCAACATGGCAATGCAATGCATTTATGCAAGTATGCAAGCAAATATGCAAGGCAAGCATGCAAACAAGCAAAGGATGGACTTAAGCATGGTTTAGGCAGCCCTCACTAGGCCTAAAACAGTGGCCAAGGTGCTCAAAAATGAAGGACTAATAGGCACAGAAACATGCATGCAAATGATCTCCAACACTTCAAGCATTAAAGAGCAATTCTCAAGCACACTCAAGAGGATGCAAACATGGACATATAGCATGCAAATTAAGCTCTGAAAATCATGCTATAGGAGGTGCCAAACCAACTAAACAAAGAAAGCATATCATGCAACAATGGCCCAAGTGCTTAAGACAAGCCAAGGAGGCTTAAACCAAGGTCAAGTCCACCAAACCTTACAAGGCCAAAGGGACTTAAAATAGGTCTAATGCAGACCTAAACAAAGCTAAGGATGTACTTAGATGGTATCTAAGTGTTCTAAAAATGCAAGCATACTCCAAGGCCTAAACAAGGGGCATAAGGCAACAACCTTTAAACACATTGAAGGAGGATTAAATGCAAGCATATAAGCATGTTGAGTGGACTAAAATGACATGTTAAGAGGTTCCAAACCACTAAATCAAAGCAAGTAATGCATTCTATACACTCACACCCTTAAGGCCAACAAGCCAAAATGCAAAGGGACTATGCAATACATGCTAAAATCGATCCAAACAACTAAGGACAGACCTTAATCATGGCAAAATAAACATGAAAGCTTCACAAAGCCAAGCCTAAAACATGCTAGAACAATGGTTTACAACCTAAGGCATGTTAAGGCAACAAAATGGCATTACAAGGCATGTATGCTAAGCAAGCATGGTGTACCAAAACCAACTAAAAATAGAGGCATATTATGACATAATAAGCACAAAAATTAGCTAAGGCATGGTCAACATGAACCTAAACATGGTGCTCCCTCAAGAGGCCAAAAAATGGTCCTTTTCAAGGACAACAAGGAGAGGGGGTGGCCCTCTCCTTGCTAGGACCTCGAGGCACCATCCCCACCTTTGAAATCCCTCAAGATTTCAGTGGTGAGGAGGCCCAAACTCAATGGTCCCGAAGCTCACACAAAATGGCACAAAAAGGAGCCTTACAAGCCTCAAAAGGGGTTAAGCAACCTCAAATCACAAAACACTCTAAACAAACTATTTACAGGGCCTAAAAACAGAACTTTTTTATGTTATATACTAAACACAAAAACAATTGTAAGGTAGGCAAAAATACAATGCATAAAAGGGGTAAAAAGGAGCAAGCTTCTTACCCTTGAAGACCCTCTTCAACAATGGAGCTCCAGCAGCTTCTTTAGGTTGAAACCAGCTTCAAAACCTCCAAAACAACCCTCAAGAGGCCTCAGCTCCAAGGGATGGTGTGATGGTGGGTGCTTGTGAGCAAAAGTAAGACAAAACACACACACTTAGCTCAAGAGAGAGAGAGAGAGAGAGAGAGAGAGATAGGATAGATATATAAATCCTAACCTAAAACCAGAGCTCTCTAACTATGTTTTCTAACCCTAGATCCAAGAGAGGAGACTCTCTCTTATAGAGCTCTCTCTTGTAAAGCTTGTCAAATAAGCTTGTCAAGAGAGAGATCCCTCCATACACGTGTATGGAGGGGAGAAAATGTGGGTGCCAGCTATCACAACTGGCACAAAATATCTACCAAAAGCAGATGAACAGTGATCGGCCATTCAAAATTGCCATTTTGGCAAAATAAATGGCCGGCCGGCAACAAAGAGTGCCGACCGGCAATATACATTGCCGATGGCAAAAAATCACTGGCCAGTGGCCTCAAGCCGTGGCCGGTGATGTGTGGGGATGCCTCACAAGGCATTCCCTGCCCCTTCAAGGCAAAACACAAGTGTTTGGTGCAAAACCAGACACAACACGGTCGAGTCGAGACGTCCTGAGGCAAGGTGCGCAACCAAGACCTCCGGGAACTCAAGACGAACACAAACAAGGGTAATCACCAAGTGTTCCAATGGTGACGTCCAAGTCTTGAGGACGGTCAAAAATGGGGTGTCTACAATAGCCCTTACAGTTCGGACTCCACTTGTGTTGGTTCTGATTCTGATTTCACAAGTGCAATGTGAAACAGTGAAAACACAAAAAGAGTCCAAATCTGACAATTTCTTTTGGAAAATCGATGTGTAAATCAAATGCCAAAAATGGATTGCTTTTCCAGATATCAGAGTCGCCACCTAAATATTTATTTTGGGAAATTTAGGAAACCCATGACTTCTGCCAAAGGCTATTAGTCCGTCGTTACCAAAGTGTCTTGGTTCGGGAACTTAGGTATGAGAGGGGAAGGTCAATAATTGAACACCCCACTCACCCGATCAAAAATCGGCCTCTACTAATCATGATGTGGTTTTTATGTACAGTATATGCTGTTGTTCTATATGTAACATACAAGTATAGACTAATTTCACGAAAAGTTGGAATGTTTGATTTCATGTTTGTTTTGAAAAAAAGTGTTTTGAATATGTATCACTTAAAATGGTGATCTCATATATACATGAATCAAAGTATTCCAATTCATGTGTTTATCTTTCATCCACTGGCATTCAAACAGGTATATCAAATAAGCAGTTAGCCTCATGGTAGTATAGCGATCCCGGTTGTCCCTTTTCCATTTTGTTGTATTCCGGACTCGGTTCCGTGAAGGTAGTAATTGTATCTAACTTGTTGTCGTCCTTTAATTCCGCTTGATTGAGTTTTAGGATGTTTTGGGCAGGGTTGTTACAGGTTGGTTAGGCCTTGGTTTCAATTTCTTGTTGCCCAATTTTTAGGCGGTCCGCTCGAGCGGGTCTTCCTACGCTCGAGCGGGGTTTACACACTTCCAGTATTTCGTGACCCTACAAAACTTCGGCAGGTGTGTTTTCTACGCTCGAGCGGGTTTCTTGCGCTCGAGCGGGTCACGCTCGAGCGGGATTGTTGGCGCTCAAGCGGGTAGTCCCTTTTTCGGTGAAGTTCTGGGAGATGAAAATCTGCGCTCGAGCGGACTGGTTTTTACGCTCGAGCGGATGTGTTTTGCTTTTGTTTCTTGGCGCTCGAGCAGTCATCTATGCGCTCGAGCGGGATCAGATGTTTGTGCTTTACGCTCGAGCGCTCTATTCTACGCTCGAGCGGGTCATGCGTATATGAGTTATCCGCTGGGTGATTTTAAATCACTTTTCACTTTTCTTTCTCTCTCCTACTTTTTCTAAAACCCATTTTGAGAGCCCCTCTCTCTAGAACTCTACTTTCTCTCTAGGTATTGATCTAGTAGGAGTGATTTCCTCACCTTTGGCCTTTACAAAAAAGTTATTGATCGTCGAGGGCTATCTTTTGATCTGAGAAATTCGCGGTTTGGTGCATTTTCGTTTTCTTCACCTTCTTGGTTGGGAGTCATCTTTTGAGGTAGGGATATCCTACTCCTCTTTATGAGCTTTGTCTTTAAATTTTAGCATTTTGACATGTTGGGGGTTGTTGGGTAATTTTGAGAGAGTTTGGCCCTTTGAGTAATTTTACAAAAGTTGGGGTTTTTAATTATGTAAAACCTAAGTGCATGTTTGGCATGAGGGAATGAAATTAATGTTGAAACTTTGATGAAAATGAAACCGTGGGGGTTGAAATGTAAGTTATGGAAAATGCCCTAATTACATCGATTGATTAATTTGTATAATTAATTGTTGGAAATGAAGGATTGAATTGAGATTGTGGAAATTGGAAAAGGAGGGGATTAGAGGGGGTAGTTGGATCATTTATCGCTCACCAAATTGAAATGTAGATTTAATATCCATTTTGTGCATTTATTTTCTGTTTAGAAATAACTGCTTTGGGCTATCGGTGGAGGATAGTCTTGATTGTTGTAGACAACGCATGATGATTAGACAAACTAAAACTAATCGATTGATTGAGTCATAGAGTATGACGGTGGATAGAATACATTAATTGTATGTATTGATTGATTGTGTATAGAACCTTTGTGTTTATATGCATTGTGTGTAGAGGAGGAGATGGGGGATGTACTCCGCGGTTTAGGGGAAGATGGGGGATGAACGTCTAAATCAGATAGTGTTGGGAGGAGATGGGGGATGAACTCCGTAGATACAGCTCATATGCTTGTCTAGAGAAGTGAAGATACAGCTTATAGGCTTATCTTTGAGAAGTGTAAATACAACTCATATGCTTGTCTAGTGAAGTGTGGATACAGCTAATATGCTTATCTGTTGATGTGTAATATGCTTACCTGTTGATGTGTTGATATAGCTAATATGCTTATCTATTAAATAAAGGTGGAGAATGAAAAGTGACACAGACTTGTATGTTGTGAAACTGTGATGTGATATATGTGGATGTATCGATATTGGCCATCTATCAATTGCTAATATTTTAGTCAATGTTCATAGTTGGTTTAGTATATTTCTACTGGGCTGTGGCTCACCCTATATGGGAACATCATTTTCAGGTACAGGTAGCATGCCACCTCCAAGGACATAGTTTGGGAGGCTAAAGGCGGACAGACTTTTGTTGTCTTATTTCCTTTTGTAATATTACATGTAAATTCAAGCCAACGGCTTAATGTGTAATCGAGTTAGTACATTTTTTTGTAACCAAGTGTTAACTTGGAAAGCTGTAAGCCCGTAGGGCATTTGCTTTTGTTGTTAACATGTAATATTTTTGTAATGAAGCACTCAGGTGAATCGAAGAATATGGATCTTTTGTATATAAATGTATGTTTATATTGATGGGTGTTAATGTTATTTTTTTTGAGGGCGTGACAGGTAGTATGTTTGATATGACAACATTCACACTTATGCAATATGCTAAAGAAAAATTACTTACCCTAATGTCCGAAGGTGAGTCCAGAAAGAAAGCAAATAGTTAGAAAAAAAATGCATGATCCTAATTTAATGACTAATGCAACACATGCAACGTGCAATTAAGGTTCGGTTACTTGTATGGCATGCGAGTCAATTCAAGGCATGTGATAGCGCATGTATACAAGTAAGGAGTTTGAATTTGACATTTGAATAATATGATGAGCCAAACTTTTATGCATGTAAACGAGTGGATGCAAATCATGAAAAATGCTAATTAAACACGATGTCCCAAATCTGACCATCATAAGCAATGAAATAAAAGAGAGAAAGAATGGGGGTTAGAAGACATACAACTTATTACATATTTGTCCTCACGAAGGCGGGTCCGAATGTCCAAGTGTCTGAACAAATAATTATTACAAAGTCGAATGAATAATGAATGAAAGGGGCTGTCTAATTCAATAATAACATGCAATGATTGCTCGATGATCCTTAGGAATTATTCTGTCTGCCTTGCTGGGATTTATTCTGTTTCACCCCTAGTTACTTCTTTTGACCAAAAGTGTATTGTTTGCAATTTATTGGAGCCTTGCCGACCCAAAACGTGACTCAGTCAAGCCCCAAATAAATCCAATACTTTGTTTTCTTGTAGAAATCTGTTTTTTGTACCTGAGGTGAAACAGTGCAGACAGGGTATTCCTAGCCATGTTTGTCTTTTTTTCTTTTACCCTTCTCTATCATAAAAAATACTCAAGAGAGGGTTGGAATCATCTCCAAAACCATCAATTAGCAAGTTGATTGCTTGATGATCTCGGATACAATTTGGACAATGATCAATAAATCCAATGAATAAACAACCACCCCTCCCTCCTATCATGAAGTGAATTCAAGAAGGAAAGTAGAGACACTTCAAGGCTCATCAAAATATCATGAATTGATGTAAGACAAACCTTGACACAATAGACTCGGTATAACATCCGACCGAGTCCAATGAATCATATTGGTTCTTTATGTCAGTTGTAATCCAGTTTTAACCAATTTTATTAGCCTTTTTTATTACATTTCCATTTCTTTATCTTTTCTCCTGTTTGTGCAAAAGTGATATTTACATCCACTAAGTCCAAAATGCAATAAAGAAAAACAAACATCAACTTAACCCGAGAAACAAATCTTATTTTCTTCAGGGGAAATTGCAAAGGAAGAGTCAAACTTATTTACAAGCGATAAGGGATTCCAAGTCAAACTCAAGATGTGCAACAAGGACTAGTCAAACTCAAAAGAGTAATAATGACTTTGAAAAAGCCAAACTTGAGTGATAATGAGTTGAAATCCAAACGTGATAGTAAGTGATAATGACACTTTCCTTGGTGATTTCCAAGGGTCAATTAGTCCCTTAAAAGTAAACACACTGATGGATAAAGAGAAATGAAAAATAAAAGATTGCGCTTTAGTATAAGAACATGTATACATTTGGGGTAGTGAATCTCCAAAGAATTTAAACCGTTAGAACGTTTATGCCTTTGGTAGTAAATCCCCGAAGAGATTAAATCAGTAAGCATAGAACGTTGTATACTTTTGTTAATGAACCTCCTAAGCATGAAACGTTTTATGCCTTTGGTAGTGAATCTCCAAAGAGATTAAACCATTAAGCATAGAACGTTTGTGGGAGTCGAATAATTTTGGATCAACAGGAGCGGACCAATCCGGTCTAGAACATAACTTCTATTCAGCATTGACCCTATCCAATTGAAGGGCCGAATAAAAGAGTCGGCATTCCTGCCAGTGAAACAAGGGCCATGTAGAAGTACATAGAAAGGACTAAGAGTGGGCCAGGCCCCAAGAGAATACTATAAATACAAGATCTTCAGTCCTAAAGAGGTATGTGAGAATTATTGTGCTTAACTTAGAATACAAGCTTCCTCGAGTGTAGATACTAACTTGCCCGTCGGAGTGCTAATCCCAGCACCCCCGACCGGAGTGTTTATTTTTTTTCAAGTGACCAGAAGAGGATCACGAGCATTCCCCAGGATCCTGAAGAGTATTTCCAAACCACTTCCCCACAATTGGCGCCGTCTGTGGGAATACTCAAGCACATCCATGGCGAGTGTGACGGCAGATCCTCCGACAGTCACTGTCGACCCTATACCTCTTGATGAAACTTCTCCAACAAACTTGCTTGGACCAGAGACTATCGCCGCATGACGTGCCTTGAATTTCGCCTCACCCTCGACTTCGGAGCACGAGACAATGCAGGCGATCATGGAACAAGCAAAGCAAAATGAACAGAGGCTGGGGAACATGATCGCTGAGAACGAACGTCTTCGTGAAGATTTAGCCTTGGAAATGGCGAAGTCCAAACAAGCTGCGCGCCTAAATCCAGAACGATCTCCGAAGACAGGTGGTCAACAACCTCGAGCATGACAAGACACTGATAGCAACTCCGACTCATTATCCCCGGAGCCCAGGAAGAAGGGACGACATGAAACCACCAGTTTTTCTGAAGAAAGTCCTCGTACAATGCAGAAACGAAGAAGGAAAAGTTCGGACGAAGACCAACACGATCCCTTCATACGACGGATCACAAAGTTCTCGTACAATGTAGACGTCCCCGAACATCCCGGGAGGGAATCCCGTGTTGTTCATTTGGGCTCACTACAGTTCGGACTCAAATTGTCACGGTTCTTAATCTGATCTCACAATGTTCGATGTGAGATTGATAAATCACCAAAGAGTCCAAATCCGGCAAATCGTTTTGAAAAACAGATTTTTAGAAAAGAAGTGCCAAACATGGACTGCTTTGCCAGATATAGAGTCGCCACCTAAATGTTTTATTTTTGGGAAATTTAGGAAACCCTGACTCGTTGCCTAAGGCCACCTCACCTGGACCTGAAAATGATGCCCAATATAGGGTGAGCCATAGACCAATAGAGATATACTAAACCAAGTATAAATAATGACTAAAACAATTGCATTTCATGGATGGTTAACTCACATAAACTAGTTATATCACTATACAGTTCCATGACACTTGTGTCCATGTTACATTTCATTTTCCTTCACTTATCAACTCATTTCATATATGTGGCTCAGAACCTGGCCAGATAATTTAATAACAAGTCGTATTAAACACTTCTTACTTCACAATAGATACACATAATTGTTGTATCAATCTCAAACAAACACTTCCATACTTCATATATGATATACAGATTTGCTATATCATTACTTCAATAGATACACGTATTTGCTGTATGAATAGAGTACATCCCCTATCTCCTCCCAAACAGTGTCCGGTTTAGGAGTCCATCCCTATCTTCCCCTAAACCGTGGAGTACATCCCCTATCTCCTCCCACACAACACAATGTATATAAACACATATCATATACAAGGTCAATCAACACATAAATTTGATGTATTATTCCAACCGCCCTATTCAATGGCATATTCAGTTGATTAGTTTTAGTTCGCCTAATCATCATGCATTGTCTATAACATTCAAGACTATCCTCCACCGATAGCCCAAAGCTGTTATTTCTAAACAGAAACTAAATTCATCAAATGGATATAATATCAACATTTTCATAGTTGAGTGATAAATTGATCCAACTACACCATTCAATCCCATAATTTTCCAATTTCAATATTCTCAACTCAATTTCTCATTTCCCAAAATTAATTATACAAATTAATTTATCATAATAATTAGGGCATTTTCCATATTTCACATATCAACCCTAAGGTTTGGTTTCACCAATGTAACAACATTAATTCCATTTTCAACAACTCACATACACATAAACTTTAATAATTTGAAAACCCCTCTTTCTTAAATTACATAACAAACCCTAACTTTTCCAAATTTACCCAAGAACCCCAACATATCAAAATGCCAAAATTTAAAGACAAAGCTCGTAAGATGGAGTAGGATATCCCTACCTCGAAATTAGAAGCTCAAAGGAGAAGATGACCAAAAACCAAAGTGCTCCAAATCTGAGATTTTTCAGATTGAAAGCAAGCCCTCGCGACCCTCAACCTTTCTTATAAAGGACTTCAGGTAGGAACACACTAATAGGAGATGAAACCCTAGAGAGAAGGAGTGTAGAGAGAGAGGGAGCTTGGATCTAGGGTTTGCAAAAAAAAAAGTGATGAAAAAAGTGAAGTGTTTCCTGCTGCTGTCTACTGATATAACACAGGCTCGCTCGTGCGAAGGATTGGTTGCTCGAGCGACCAGACACAAAGAATTCTCTCTCGAGCGTTAAAAGCCTCGCTCGAGCCAAGAATGTGAAGCTTCAGGTCTGCAACCCAGAAGCACGCTCGAGCGATAGAATGCTCGCTCGAGCGAAGAAACTCAAAACATACACCTCGCTCGCTCGAGCGAAGGAAAGCTGGCTCGAGCAAAGAAACACAGCTCTCAGGTCCAGAATCAGACGCAGATGCAAGCTCGAGCGAAGGACTTTTCGCTCGAACCACCAGACACAAAACTCAACTCTCACTCGAGTGAACAAATCCTGGCTCGAGCGAAGGATCTAAAACAAAGAGCTCGCTCGAGTGACAAAGTTCTCGCTCGAGCGAAGACACCAAATTCTGGGCAGCAACCATTTGCTCCCAAGCACACGAAACCTGTAACAAACCTGCCCAACATATCCTATAACTCAAAAATAAGGAATTAAAGGATGACAACAATATATAAACAACAACGAGCTCCACGGAACCTAAGTCCGGATACAACAACCAAAAGGGGAAATACCAGGATCGCTATAACCTCCCCCTCTTAAAGAAATTCACCCCCGAAATTGAGTACGAGTTTTCAAAAACAAGTTTTTCTCAATTCTCAATAACACTGCAATTTAAAATTTCATAAATTGACCCATTACCGGTTATTCCATCTCTATTCAAGAGGCATATCACAATATACAACTTCCAACGTGCATTAACAACATGCATTCATTTGAAAATTACCAATTTCAACATATATTCCAAAATTCAATTATATAATCAATGCCAACAACATATTTGCATTTCTATAATATATTTAACACACACAATGTTAAAATAAATCTCCAATCTCAAGACATGATTCATAATACTTCCACAATATTTCCATAAACCAAACATATACAATGTTTTACAACTCAAGATATATACAATGCTCTCAAGGTTTATCAATACAACAAGATATACAACATAAGCTCAAATATCCACAAATAGATCCGGATATTTCTCTCGCACCTCCAACTCACGTTCCCAAGTGGCTTCCTCCACTCCGTGATGTTTCCACAAAACTTTTACCAAGGGGATGGTCTTGCCTCGCAAGACTTGATCCCGCCTATCCAAGACCCGAACTGGTCTCTCCTCATACGAGGCATCCTCGTCAACCTCTAAGTCGGTCCAATCCAATACATGCAATGAATCCAGCTCGTACTTCCGAAGCATACTAACATGAAACACGCCATGAACTCCGGACAACTGCGGCGGCAAAGCCAAACGGTAGGCAACCTCGCCAATCGTCTCAAGGATCTCGAAAGGGCTTATAAATCGAGGGGACAACTTCCCTCTCTTACCAAATCTCATCAAACCCCGCTTAGGTGATATCTTCAGAAACACGTGATTACCCACCTCAAATGCCAAAGGCCTCCTCCTACGGTCGGCATAACATTTTTGACGACTTTGGGCTGTAACAAGCCTCTTACGGAAAAGCTCAACTTTCTCTGTCGTTTCCCTTACCAACTCTGGGCCCAACAAAGGTGCATCACCCACCTCGGCCCAACAAATTGGAGATCTACAAGGTCGGCCATACAAGGTCTCAAACGGTGCCATACCGATACTCGACTGAAAACTGTTGTTGTAGGCAAACTCCACCAAGGGCAAGTGCCTCTCCCATGACCCGCTAAAGTCAAGGACACAACCTCGAAGCATATCCTCAAGGATCTAAATAGTACGCTCGGATTGCCCGTCAGTCTGAGGATGATAAGCCGTGCTAAAGGTCAACCTAGTACCCAAGGCGCTCTGCAAACTCTGCCACCTAGTAGTAAATCGTGGATCTCTATCTGAGACGATCGACACTGCGACCCCGTGCAATCTCACTATGTCCCGAATATACAAGTCAGCAAGATGGTCTACCGAATCTCTCACGCGCATAGGGATAAAGTGCGCCGACTTGGTCAACCGGTCTACCACTATCCAAATAGCATCACTACCCCGCTGAGTCCTCGGAAGACCTACAACGAAGTCTATAGTGACATGCTCCCACTTCCACTCGGCAATAGGCAAGGGTTGTAACAAACCCGCTGGCCTCTGATGCTCGGCCTTTACTTGCTGACAAGTAAGGCACTTCGATACAAAAACTGCCACATCCTTCTTCATACCCCGCCACAAAAACTGGCGACCCAAATCACGATACATCTTAGTGCCTCCCGGATGCACCGCAAAGTGTGAATAGTGAAACTCTCGGAGTACCTCCTCTCGGCAAGACTCCGGTACAAACAAACGATCTCGGTATCTCACACTCTGGTCGGGATACACAGACAAACCCTTATCAACCTTCCCACTGGAGATCTTCTCTTGGAGGGATTCTACTTCAAGGTCACCTCTCTGTGCCTCTAACACTCGACTTACAAGTGTAGGTTGTGCAACTACAGAAAACAAGGCCGCAGCCTCAACGGATTCGCCCAGAAGCAAATCAAACTCGCCAAGTGCCCCCAACATTTCCTGATAAGGGCATCGGCCACAAAATTGGCCTTCCTCGGATGGTAATGCAACTCGAAGTCGTAATCCTCAATAAACTCCATCCACCTCCTCTGCCTCAAGTTCAAGTCTTTCTGTGTAAACAGATATTTCAGACTCTTATGATCCGAGAATACCTCGAACCTCTCACCATAAAGGTAGTGCCTCCAAATCTTCAAGGCAAAAATCACAGCTGCTAACTCTAGGTCATGTGTAGGGTAATTCCTCTCGTGTATTTTCAACTGCCGCGAGCCATAGTCTACGACTTTCCCCTCTTGCATCAACACACAACCCAAACCCTCTCGTGAAGCATCACAATAAACCGCATAACCCGAACCTCTCTCCGGAATAACCAAAACCGGAGCGGTGGTCAATCTAACTTTCAACTCTTGGAACGACTTTTCACAAGTCTCACTCCATACAAACTTGACCCCTTTCTGCGTCAATCTAGTCAATGGTGAAGCTAGCCTGGAGAAACCCTTCACAAACCGGCGGTAATACCCAGCTAATCCTAGAAAACTGCGGATCTCAAAAACACTCTTAGGTTGTGCCCAATCCTGCACTACCTCAATCTTGGATGTATCAACAGACACCCCTTCCCCGGAAACCACATGGCCTAAGAACTTGACTTCTCCTAGCCATAACTCACAGTTCCCAAATTTGGCATACAGCCTATGGGCTCTAAGCAACTCAAGCACCACTCTCAAGTGTTCCTCGTGCACCTCCTTAGAAGGCGAATAAATCAGAATGTCGTCCACGAAAACGACCACAAAGTGGTCTACGAATTCCCAGAATATCCGGTCCATCAAGTCCATAAAGACTGCCGGTGCATTGGTAAGCCCAAAAGGCATCACCAGAAACTCATAGTGGCCATGCCGCGTACGGAATGCCGTCTTCGGAATACCTTCCTCCCTGACCCTCAACTGATGGTAACCCGATCTCAAGTCTATCTTAGAGAAACAACGGGACCCTTTCAACTGGTCAAACAAATCATCTATACGAGGCATAGGGTACTTATTATTGACCGTAGCCCGATTCAACTTTCGGTAATCAATGCAAAGCCTCAAGGAACCATATTTCTTTTTAGCAAAGAGGGCCGGTGCTCCCCACGGTGAAGTACTAGGGTGAATAAAGCCCTTATCTAGCAACTCCTGGAGTTGGATCTTCAACTCAACCAACTCGGCTGGGGGAAAATGATATGGTGCCATAGAAATCGGCGCCGTGCCAGGCACTAGATCAATAGAGAACTCAATCTCTCGATGAGGTGGTAAGCTAACAAAGTCCTCGGGAAAAGCATCTGAATACTCACAAACCACTCTCGGCAATGCAGTCTGGCTCTCATCACACTCACCACTCATGAAGCTAGCAAGAAGACAACTAAGCTCACTCCGCCCTCGCGGATCATACACCGGTGGCAACACACTACCAACCCAATCCCCCGAGAAATGGAAACAATCTCCGCTCACGGTACAAACTGTGACCCTTTGGCGGTAACAATCGATAACAGCCCGGTATGACGATAAGCAGTCCATACCCAAAATAACATCAAAACCCGACATAGGCATAACTACAAAAGGAAATAGAAGTCGGCGGTCGGCGACCTCTATATCACAGCCCCGACACCCCTGTTTCAAAATCAATTCACCCCCAACAAGTGATACAGCACATATAAGAGATGCTAACTGTGCCAACTCCAGCCCCAAAATAGATGCAAATGTAACAGATATAAAAGAATAGGATGCACCCGTATCAATCAACACATTGGCAACCGAGTTCCAAAACAAGAAGGTACCTCTCACAACAGATGGAGCAGGTACAAGATCCTGCGCGGTAACAGCATACACGTGTCCAGAAGGTCTTTGATCAACCTGCTCACCCCTAGGAGCAAAAGACTGTGCACAGACTGGGACGACAAAGCTCCCTAATTAGCCCTCGAGGCCTGAACTAACTGTGCTGGCTGAAAACTCTGCGTCTACCTCGACCCAGACGCACCCGATGTGGCACTCAACTACAGGCAAAACCTCTTCAGGTGCCCTGCCTGACCACACTGATAACAAGACAGTGGCTGACCTCTACCTTGACTCTGGCTCTGAGGTCGAGCCGAAGATGAAGCAGCTCTCTGACCTCCTCCCCTCTGCAGGCAAGCTGGAGACTTGTGGCCTAGCTGAGCACATTTGTAACAAGTCACGTCTCCCTGACTGCCTATCCCAGAACCTGCACTCGGCACTGGAAAGGTAGATCTGGCAAAACCACCCTGAGACTGCTGAGGGTTAGAACCCCTCTGTCTCCTGCCATCACCCTGGTCATCCTGACTCCTCTTGGAGCCCCTCAATCTCTCCTCCTCCTCATGCATCATAATCTTCATATGTGCCACAGCGTCCACAAGGCACCTCTACTCCCGAGTTATAGACCCGCAACTCTCATCTTGAGACCGTGCCTCAATTTCCTCTTAAACTCGAGGCAACAACGTTCTTCTGACGTTACAAGCTCAGGTGCAAACCTGGACAGACTAGTAAATGCGGCCTCAAACTCAGCCACTGATGAACTCAGCTGCTTTAGTTGGCAGAACTGATCTCTCAACTTCTCCCTGACAGGGGGAGACAGAAACTTCTCCTGGAAAGCATCTACAAAGGCCTCTCAAGTGTCACCAATACTATCCTTCATGAACTTCCACCACTGACCCGCATCCCCCTTTAGCTGGAAAGATGCCAAGGTCACCTTCAAAGCCCCGTTTTCGATGCCAAGCATCTCAAACGTCTTAGTTATCTGCTCCAACCACTCATCAGCCTTAAGTGGCTCTTTCGGATCCCCCAAAAACTTATCCGAATTAGACCGGAAAAACTCCCTCTTCATAAAGGAAGGCCCTACATCAACAACCTGGGGCCTGAACTTGATTCTCAGCTCTGAGAATGCCCACGGATTCCCTGAATGCTCCTGCTATCTCGCGGGCTAAGGCACCCATAGCCTGCTGACCCACTGGCTCGGCCACATTGGCCTGGCCAACACCCTCTTGCTGCGCCGGAATGCCCTTCGGTATAGGCACCTCCTGCCTTCTAGGCCTACCTCGCCTACCACCGCGTCCTCGTCCTGACATCCTAATAAAGGTAACGAAGAACATTAGCACATTCACAAATGTGCCGAAGCTATAACACTCACGTCCTAATACAATGGACAACAGTAATTCACTCTACGTAAGCACATAGTCACATGAGCACTTACGAATTTCATTTTCAGATAATGACAGTCTCGAGTCATTGCTAGAGTTCCAGTTAGAAACAGCATTGATCAAGTGCTTTTCCAATAGGACTCCCAGAAACCCAAGGATCCAGTCAACATCCTAGAAACTACATTCCATACCCAAGTAGTCACGTAAACATGTTATCACATAAGCATACAACACTACATCTAAGTCCCTAACAAGCGAGACGAACCCATTGTGGTACTAACCACTTCCCGCGTACCCAAAGTATTCGAACCCGGTACGCTCTGATACCAAGTTGTAAAGCCCTAAAAAAAAACATAAAACCCCACATTCTTGACATAAGAGAAATAAACACTTTTCCATTCATCAGAGTAGTCCTTACAAATGTATTGCATGTTGACAACAAAAGTAAAAGCCCAACGGCTTACAACTTTCCAAGTCAACACTTGGTTACACAAAAGAGAGTACTAATGTAATGACCCCAAAATGCGTATAAGAAATCATCTTTATTTAACAATGAGATGATGTGTTTTAATTTAATTAAATCTATTAGAATTGAAGAATTATCTGTTGAGTTACGGATTTAAAATTGGAATTACCGGCCTTTATGGGTTCAGAAATCAAAATTAAGTACTTGGGTATGTTAATGGGAATTTTTAGAACTATTTGGGAAAATTAATTAGAAATCTAAATTGTCTGATTCGTTAATGCACGTTTGGGTGGTTAACTTTATACTGCAAATTGAAGGCCCTAGAGGCTTCAGAAATCGGAGTAGGGGACTTATTTGTGATCAGCGTAATTTTTAGTCACCTGGGAACTTTAATTGAAATTTAATTTGTGCGATTCGTAAAGAAGTGTTTGGGCCCTCCTTATTTGTGATAAAGCTTATATAATTATATATTTGGGTGTGTATGAGTTATTTGAGTGGTGAACTCATCTTTTGAAGTAAAAAAAAAAAAAAAAAAAAAAAAAAAACAAAATATCTAAGGAGGGGAAGAGGAAACCGTGAGAGAGAGAGAGAGAGGGAGAGAGTGAAGAGGCAAAACTTCTCCCTAAGGAAACTCAACATCCATGGAAGCTTGAAGTTGACATCCATAGAAGCTTGAAGATGATTGAAGAAGATAGAAGATAGAGGAAGAAGATCAACCAAAAGCTTGGGAAAATTGAAGAGATTAAGGGAAGAACAAAGATTTGGGTAAGGTATGTGGCTCTAACTACTAACCTTGTAGAGAATCCATCAATCAAGGTTCAATTTGGGAATTTCATATGTAAATGAACAAGTATGTTGGGTTATGAATGGATTGGGTTGAATTCAAGAAATTGAACCTTGAGTTGAGTTCAATCCTAAGAATGATTCATGGAATAATAAGGTTTGGTATGTGAATCACCTATGTGTAAGATGTATTTACATGATTTGGGGCACATATTGTAGAAGTTTGAATGTATAGAAAAGATGTGATTGAAGTTTAACTTTGAGAAAGATTGATGTAATTAAGATGGAATTCTATTTGAATGATGTTAGGTTGTTATGTTTTGGGAGGAATTCTACTTGTTTTTGAGTAATTAGACTTGGAATCAAGCTTTAAAAATGAAAATATTAAATGTTGGAGCAAAAACCACTTTCGGACTAATGTTTTTTTTGCCCAGACCACACGAGCAAACATGAAGAACAAAAAAGGGGTTTTCATTCTGTTTTTGGGTGCTTGAGAGGCCAGGTTCTTCCGCTCGAGCGGAATTGGGCTGCACGAGCGGCCACCCCTGTTTCAGCATACACTGAGTAACTTGAACAAGCATATCTTTTGCATCCGAACTCCGTTTTGAGTGATTATTGAGCCTAAAATCAACCCCCAGAAGTCTAGTTTCTAATGGTGGCAGTCTCACTCCCAAATTTTAAATATAGAAATAGTTATCCCCAAATTAGTGACGACTGCTCACCCTCTATTTACCGGTTTGTACCGTTTCTTCGTCTGAACCTTTGTCCTATCGATTCCTCGTATCTTATGAGGCATGGATTATAACCTAGGAAGGACCAATGAGTCTAGAACCACCATGGATATTGATTAAAGAATAAGAAAGAGATTGGTTTTATTCTCATATTCTGTTATGTATATTGCGTTTGTAGGTCAAGACGAGGACATCGTTCCACCGCTATCAGAGACCTACCACTATGAGTAGTAGTACTATAATTATACGTTTAGACTGTTAATGATTCTTATTATTAACACTCTGTTCTTTGCAAGTAATTACGTTAACGTTTACGCTGTTTGGAAATGAATTCAGAATGTAAAATCCCGCTTACCGAAAATATGAGATTCTGAAGGTCCTACCAGGGACGTCTATAGTCTATATGTTGCAATACATGCCTTATGACATAGACGTTTGCCTAATATGATCACCGGAAATAATAAACAAATAAAGCTACAGGGTGTTTTATACGTTAATGACTACTGGGGAAGGAACTGGAAATCAATGCCTTTATCATGTGACTCGTGTTATAAGGTGAATTATTCTGTCCCTACTGATCGTACAATAATGATACCTGTGACTTCTATCAATGAGTATTGTTAATGTTCTGATACATATAAGATAATTATGTTGAATTGCGAGGAGACATGGGGTATCTTATGAACACTGTTATGAATTATATTTTTATGGACCTAGGGATATTATGTTCTGTTTAATCGATATGTTTATGCCATGACATGATATAAATTGTTCTGTTAGTACTTCGATGTACCTTTAACCATTAATAATTATTGTTATTGACGTTATATTCTTCACAAAAATTATGTTGACATGTATGCTATGTGAGAAACATTGTGAAATTATGGAAACATCAAAAGAACTTGTGAAATATGAATCTATGAGGCCGAGGGCCACTTGTGAAATATGAATCTATGAGGCCGAGGGCCACTTGTGAAATATGAATCTATGAGGCCGAGGGCCAACTTGTGAAATATGAATCCACGGGGCTGAGGGCCAACTTGTGAAACTATGAATCCAAAAGGCCAAGGGCCAATTTGTGAAGTCATGAACCTCAATTATGAATCTATAAAGCCAAAGGCTAATTTGTAAATATGTGAACCCATTAGGCCAAGGGCCAAATTGTGAAGTTGTGAACCGACAAAGTCGTTCTGCAAATGATTTACGGAATCAGACTAATTACATGATTTCTACATTACTTAAGCTTTTATATATGTTACAAGTTTAATTGAGTATTAACGCATTCAAGTACTATTGTTCACTGAGCCTTGCTCACTCTGTTTTTATGTATGTTTATGTAGGTGAGCCATTGGGGATTGACACTTGAATTGTATTGAGGTCAACCTGTTTGCCAAGCCGCCTGGGGTACGTCTCCGTGTTGAGGCCTTAATTTTGATTACTGGGAGTTATGTAATTTCTGGAGTTTTATTTAAGTGTGTGTGAGGTTTGCATAATTCTGTGATTGCATATGTAACTATGGAAATGTATTTAACTGCTAAATTACTTAAGCCATCATGTATGCACAAGCTCAATGGATGTTGTCTTTTATTGATATTGCTTCCGCTTAAGGCCCCGTATGTGATTAAATATTATTCTAAAATTTCTATTTTGAGCCCTACGTACAGGCCGGTCATGGACCAAACTTTTAGGGGTGAGTTTGGGTCGTGACAACTAACTCACATCATATTAAGCCCTTGGCCTGAATTTACATGTAATACAACAAAAATTAACAAAACAACAAAAAGAGTCTTCAACTCCCAAAACCTTCCAAGCTATATCCTTGGAGGTGGCATATCACCTGGACTTGAAAATGACGCCCCATATAGGGTGAGCCACAGCCTAGTAGAGATATACTAAACCAAGTATAAACAATGACTAAAATAATTGCATTTGATAGATGGTTAACACACATAAACCAGTTATATCACTATACAGTTCCATGACACTTGTGTCCATGTTACATTTCATTTTCCTTCACTTATCAACTCATTTCATAAATGTGGCTTAGAACCTGGCCAGATAATTTAATAACAACTCGTATTAAACACTTCTTACTTCACAATAGATACACATAATTGTTGTATCAATGTCAAACAAACACTTCCATACTTCATATATGAGATACAAATTTGCTATATCATTACTTCAATAGATACACATATTTGATGTATCAATGGAGTACATCCCCTATCTCCCCCCACACAACACAATGTATATAAACACATATCATATACAAGGTTAATCAATACATAAATTTGATGCATTACTCCAACCGCCATATTCAATGGCATATTCAGTTGATTAGTTTTAGTTCGCCTAATCATCATGCATTGTCTACAACATTCAAGACCATCCTCCACCGATAGCTCAAAGCAGTTATTTCTAAACAGAAAATAAATGCATCAAATGGATATAATATCAACATTTTCATAGGTGAGTGATAAATTGATCCAACTACACCATTCAATCCCATAATTTTCCAATTTCAATATTCTCAACTCAATTTCTCATTTCCCAAAATTAATTATACAAATTAATTTATCATAATAATTAGGGCATTTTCCATATTTCACATATCAACCCTAAGGTTTGGTTTCACCAATGTAACAACATTAATTCCATTTTCAACAACTCACATACACATAGACTTTAATAATTTGAAAACCCCTCTTTCCTAAATTACATAACAAACCCTAACTTCTTCAAAATTACCCAACAACCCCAACATATCAAAATGCCAAAATTTAAAGACAAAGCTCATAAGATGGAGTAGGATATCCCTACCTCGAAATTAGAAGCTCAAAGGAGCAGATCACCAAAAACCAAAGTGCTCCAAATCTGAGATTTTTCAGATTAAAAGCAAGCCCTCGCGACCCTCTACCTTTCTTATAAAGGACTTCGAGTAGGAACACACTAATAGGAGATGAAACCCTAGAGAGAAGGATTGTAGAGAGAGAGGGAGCTTGGATCTAGGGTTTGCAAAAAAAAAGAGATGAAAAAAGTGAAGTGTTTCCCGCTACTGTCTACTGATATAACACAGGCTCGCTCGTGCGAAAGATTGGTCGCTCGAGCGACCAGACACAAAGAATTCTCGCTCGAGCGTAGAAAGCCTCACTCGAGCCAAGAATGCGAAGCTTTAGGTCTGCAACCCAGAAGCACGCTCAAGTGACAGAATGCTCGCTCGAGCGAAGAAACTCAAAACATACACCTCGCTCGCTCGAGCGAAGGAAAGCTCGCTCGGGCCAGGAAACACAGCTATCAGGTCCAGAATCAGACGCAGACGCAAGCTCGAGCGAAGGACTTCTTGCTCGAGCCACCAGACACAAAACTCAACTCTCGCTCGAGCGAACAAATCCTGGCTCGAGTGAAGGATCTAAAACAAAGAGCTCGCTCGAGCGACAAAGTTCTCGCTCGAGCGAAGACACCAAATTCTAGGCAGCAACCATTTGCTCCCAAGCACACGAAGCCTGTAACAAACCTGCCCAACATATCCTATAACTCAAAAATAAGGAATTAAAGGATGACAACAATATATAAACAACAACGAGCTCCACGGAACCTAAGTCCGGATACAACAACCAAAAGGGGAAATACCGGGATCGCTATAGTATCACGTGTCCGTACTCTTTAACCAATCATCATTCAATATGCCCCCTTATGTTCCCCAATCATCTAACATAATATCTCACCTATCCACTTCCTCAACCAATCATAATACTATGAAATATCACGTGCATATACTCCGAGATTACTGAATAATTACCCAATTTAGAATGATATTCTCATTTGATTTGAAAATAATTTTAGATAACCAATAAATTATCACCTATAATTTTCATTTTTTTAAAATAAAAATATATATTCCATGAACCATCACTTTTAATAGAAAAATAACATTTATTTCTATTTGTCTTAACAAAAGTCACGTTTTATCCATTTGAGCCAAAAAAAATTCATTTCATTTTTTATTTTTGTTTGTTTAATTGACAATTGATGTAACGCCCCGATTTTTTTAATACTCGAAAAATATTACATTTTCCATTAAATCAGTCCATTCAATAATAATAAACATGCATAAAGCATTTAGAAATGAATGAATTACAATATCCTCTTTCGTATACATATCATGAATTACAATACAGGCCTATTGTAGACGCGCCCGCGTGGGGCCCTCGCTACAGTTCGGACTCGATTTGTGTCGGTTCTTAATCTTGAACCAAAGAGTCCAAATCCGGCAAATCGTTTTGTGAAACAGATTTTTTGAAAAGAAGTGCCAAACATGGACTGCTTTGCCAGATACAGAGTCGCCACCTAAATATTTTAAAATGGAGAAATTTAGGAAACCCTGACTTGGTGCCGAAGGCCACGTGTCCGTCATCACCGGAGTTGTCTCGGCTCGGGAGCTTGGGTACAATCGGGGAAGGTCAGCTATGAGCACCCCCTTTCGCCCGGTCCGAAGACCGGCCTCTACTAACCGCGATATCCAATTTTGAAAATGTTATGTGTTCTTAAACCGGTTATTAGCCTAGAATTACTACATTGTGCGCGCAGCAAACAAGTATAGACCAAATCGCCCAAATTGGAACAAAACATTTCATGTTTGTTTTGAAAATGGTTTGCTACTCGCAAGTAGGCTAAAATGCGGATTTTTCCACCCTCAAGTGGGCTCTTAGAAAAGATGATTTTGCCACTATCTAGTGGGCTTAAAACTCACAGTTTTAATGCATTATTCCAATTTAGGTAATTCAACCTCCATCCACAGGCATTCAAGCAGTTATATCACATAAGCAGCTAGCCTCATGGTAATCATGTTATCATGGCAACATTCACACGCATGCGATATGCTAAAGCATAAAAGCTTACCTAGTACTCCGTGCCAAAACAGTAAACTAGTTAGCAAACATGCATGTCCTAGGTCATGTTAAATTGCCTAACGCAACACATACAAGATGCAATTTAGATAGGCTCGGTTAACCTAAGCATGGCATATGTAATGCAATCAATTATCACATATTCGATTTGTAAATTGAAGTACAAATGCAATTAGCGTGATGTACCGAGCCTAATACATGTAGTACAAATGCATGAATGCACGCATGCATAGCATAAGGTATGCTGAATTTAAACATGCCCTAATCTACCATCGTAAGCAGGTAAATAAAAGGGAAGAAAGAAGTGGGGTTGGAAGACATACACACCACCCACACACACTTATTACAGATTTGCCCTCATTCGGAGGGCCCAAATAAATATTACAGTCCCAAATAATAAACAAATAAAATTATTACAGAATTTCCTAATTAATTAAAAGAAAGGATGCAAAAGAAAGAAGAGGGTGGCCACAGCCTCTGCCTCGGGATGCGCAGATGATGCATGCTCGGGACTCGGCTCGCCTGAAAAACCCGTATCGTACCCCTGCCACTTCTGTTTGTACTGCCTTGTCTCTCTAAAAAATGCCCAAGTCCTGGAGCAGGTTCCTTATACACTGCAGAGCACCACCGGCCAGACAGAATTCCTACCGGCACTCCAGAATTTCTATCGGCTTCTGAGTTGATAATCGGCACTTAAAATATTGCCGGCCGACACTGAATTCTGCCGGTCGGCAGAAACTTCCTGCAAGGACAGTTTTGACAGTAAACAGAGGATAGACAGTGCATGGCATGGGGTTTTCAGGCACATGTAAGCATGGTCATACTTCCTATCATGTTTTGAACTCAAGGAAGCATGTCCTTCGATCTTCGAACCATCAATGATGCATGGTGGCTCAAAGAATCAAATTTGCCATTTGATATAAAGATGCATGCAACAAACAAAATGAAAACCGAAGCCTTATCAAGTTGGAGTCAAAGGCCCCGGTGACCGGGAATCGAGGCACATTACATCACTTGAAGTATGAATGTTCCTTAATTCCCACACTTGGTTTGACATCCCAAACCAAGTAAATGCAATGCATGTTATGGAAACATGGCTCAAAATGCAACATGATACCAAGATGTAAAGCACAACAAGCATTATGCAACCAACATGACAAATGTGTAATGCCAAGCATACAAGGTGCAAATATGATGCAAACATGGACCAATTTGACAATGGGATTAATATACTACAAGGCTTAATGAAGTAACCATGCAACAAATATGAAACAAGCATGCAATGGGGCTTAGAACCATAAAGGGGCAGACCTTAAACCACCCCAAAACAGTGGCCAAAAGATGTCTAAAAGATGGACTAATACTCATGTCAACAAGCAAACTCATGGTCCCAAGGTTAAGGCACAAAAAGGAGACAACTTATCCCCACCAACATGACCTCTCATGGCATGATTAAAACAAGTAAAAACAGAATTTTACAGACCAAGATAGGACTCCAAACCCTCCTAAAATGGCAGCTAAGGTGACTCCCAAGAGGCATATGCACCAAGGCTCATTCCTAGGCATAAGAGGGTACACCCTCAAGGCATAAAAGAGGTCATGCATGCACACATACAAACATGATTCTTGGACTAACATGTGGTCCTAAATGATGTTAAATCATGAGGGTGATCACAACCATGCATGCTAGAGGTCAACATGCTCAAAGCTTTCAAGCCAAAATACATAGCACCTATAACAAACATGTCAAGCATGACCAAATGGATAACCAACAGACTTTAAGCATGGAAAAACAATACTAAAAGCTTCATGGAACTAAGCCAACACACACAAGAATCATGGCCTAATCATGAGATGCACTTCTAAGCAAAATGGAGCAATACAAAGCAAGTACTACAAGCATACAAGGAGGCACAAATCCGGCCAAAAACAGAGGTTACATATGACATAAAACACCTAAAAAAACTTCTGAAATGAGGCCAAGAATGATCAAGCACACATGCTACCCTTTTAAGCTAAAAAGCAAGGAAACAAAACAATGAAGGGAGAGGGGTGTCCCTCCCCTATGCAAGACTTCAAACCACCTTTTTTAACACTGAAAATCAACTGGTTTTTAGTGGTGAAAGGACCAAAACACTGAAGTGAACAAAGCCTTACCAAAGAGGCACCAAAATGGACCAAACAAGGCCTAGAAGGGTGAGTTTGCACTCAAACCACAAAATGACCTTAATGAAAGTTCTAAAGCATGAAAATACAAGCCCTTTTTATGTTATACACAAGTGCTAAAACAGCAAGCAAGATGGGTAAAAAACTACTGCAAGTTTGGGGAATATAAAGCAAGATGCTCACCCTTGAAGAACCCTTGAAGAACAAATGGTCTAGCCCTCTTCTTTTGATCAAAACCAGTCCAAAAACTCAAGAATCAACCCCCCCAAGTTCCTCAATCTCGGAGTAAGGTGTAATAGTGTGTGTAATGGTGCAAAAGTAAGGTAAAAACCACCTTTAGGCCAAGGAAACACACACAAAGGAGGGGAGAGCGGGAGATATAGAGATAGAGTGTATCTATATCTCAAACCTCTGGTTTTTGGTTCCAAAGTTCTAACCTAGATCAAAGAGGAAGACCCTTCCTCTTATAAGTCTCCCTCTTGCAAAGCTTATACAACAAGCTTGCTTAGAGGGAGATCCCTCCATACATGTGTATGGAGGGAGGCAGAGTTGGTGCCAGCTATCACAGCTGGCACAAAATATCTCCATAAAGTGGATGAACAGTGGTCGACTGCCCAAAAAAGTTGTTTCGACAAAAAAGAGTGCCGACCGGCAATAAAATGTGCCGACCGGCAACAAATAGTGCCAATTGCAGAAAAAAAGCCAGCCGGTGGCCTCTAGCCACTGCCGGTGGTGTGTGGGGATGCCTCACAAGGCATTCCCTGCCCCTCCAAGGCAAAACACAAGTGTTCGGTGTGAAACCAGGCACTAAACGGTCAAGTTCGGAGATTCTGAGGCAGGGCGCGCGAGCCAAAACCTCCGGGAACTCTAAACGAACACATACATGAATAATCACCGAGTGTTCCAAGCGGTGACGTCCAAGTCTCAAGGACGGTCAAAAATGGGGTGTCTACACCTATAGGCTTACATCACCAGGTACAAACAAATGAAATAACAAGGGAGTAACCCTTTTATATCATATTGGCATTCTGCCTACAAGTGTAAGACCCCGTGACCAACAAATAAAAGACATTTAGTCTTGAGCAAGCCTTCTATAACAACCCCAACTTGTGATTAGCTGGCCAACCATAATTAATTATGCTTAAGCATAAGTAATTAAGGTGAAATTATGAGGAAATTACATGTGTTGCATTATTTGTGCTCATATCTGTCTAATGTAGAAATATCTGTTTGGATTTTTGTTTTGTTCTTTGAATTGAAGCCCTTGTTGGCATCCGATTCCGAAATTGACTTGGTTTATGTGTTACTTGGAATTTTTAAAATTTCATGGCAACTTCAATTGAAAATTAATTTAGATCAAAATAGTTAGAATAAACTGATTGAACTTAGTTAGAAGTAAGCCTAATTAATTAATCTTAATCAACCTTGATTAGGCTAAGCTAATCATACCATATAAATAGGTCCATTAAGCTTATGACCTTACATATACATGATTTGGCTAAAATTTTGAGGAAGGGAGGGGAAGAACTCAACACCTTAGAGAGAGAAAGGAGCATTTGTAGAGAATTTGTGGAAGACTTGAAGACTTGAGCTAGGATTGCACTTGAATTTAACTCTAGGTATGGAAACCACACTCAATTCTTGTAGATAATCCATAAAAGAAATGAATTCACCAAGCTATGAGGCCACTTGCATGAATTTAGAAGGTATATTCTAAGATCATCTTGGTTATGGAAGAATTGAGCATGATTGCATACATGCATGCGTGAATCACCAATTTGAGTTTGAATTCCATGAAATTCTCTACATGCATGGAACCCTCACACATTTATTTATGGAGTTTTTCATGTTCCTGCACTTTTCATACCATTTGGTCAAGTTCTACAAAGAGATTAAAGAGTTCCTCTCTTGCATGGTTTAAGCTAGATTTTGGGAATTTGGTTCATGATTTTGAGCAATTGGTTACAAATTAACCATGTTTACATGTTTTATAAAGTTTTCCCATGTTTTTGTGCCTAAAACACGAGTTTGGAGCCTTTGGAATATCAACTTTGAAGTTCAAACACAGTTCTGGAAATTCCAGAATTCGCACTGTCTGCTCGAGCGAGGAAAGTGTCGCTCGAGCATGAAAATTGAGCTCCCAGAAGTTTTGCAAAAGTTTACAGGTCGCTTGAGCGACCAACGTGGCGCTCGAGCGAGGACCTTTTTACTCAGTCTTTCACTTGAGCGACCATCGGGTAGGAATTTCATGCAACTAGTACTTTTGCTAAGTTTGTAGACTGCCCAAGTGACGGAAGTTAAACTTGAGCGACCACCCTTATTTTTTAACCCCCGCTCGAGTGAAGGAAGTTGCGCTCGAGTGGAGACCCTGTTTTCAGCAGCTTTTGACTAACTCTTTTAAGTGCATATTTGCATCTTCATGCCACTCCAAGTGTTCTTAGGCACCATTTGGACTCACATAATCATGAAATAAGCTAGCAACATTGTCACGACCCAAACCCGCCTCTATAGGTTTACCATCGTAACCAGCCAGCAATCTTGGGATTACCGAAGGTCTCTGAGACATATTAACATAATATTAAGGGCTAGCGGAAGCAGATAGCAAATATACAATACCCATTGAGCTGTGCAGACTTATATGAGACAAAAAAATTTTAAACTTTACATTTATACATTTACACATCATATATATATATATATATATATATATGTGTATAGGCTAGACAAAAAGGGACTTAGCCCTATTTACAAAATAAACAAAAACTTGTTTAACCAATCAAGAAAACAAAACTTAAACTTTAATCACATAGCCACAACCATTTGATATATCCACAACCTCCACGTGAGACATATAGGTTGGCTGACAAAAACAGATTCCAGGTAGACGCCTCTAAGCCTGGTCATGCGCCTGATCACCTACATGCATAAATAATACAGTGAGCTGGAGCCTAGTGAATAATAACAAAGTAAAGGGTTTCAATGAATGATGTCCATCACAGAGTCAGAAATCAGAGTTTATATAAAAAACATATTCTTATCAGAAACAGAGTCATATGCATATTTAGATTTCAATCAGAAACAAATTCATATTCATATAATTATTCAAATCATAAATAGAAATCAGAGTTTATGCTTAATCTTACATAGTACATCCGTTAGTGCTAATGGATCACATCCAGAGTATCAAAAATCATACTTGTCAGTTCCATAGAGCAACTTCCGACCGGGCACAGATAACTTGTTAGTTCCATAAAGGAACCTCCGGACTGGGAAAGGATAACTTGTCAGTTCCCTAAAGGAACCTCCATCCGGATGCAGATAACTTGTCAGTTCCATAAAGGAACCTCCAGTCCAGGTACAGATAACATACTTGAACCACAGAACTAATGTCACAAATATTTGTCAGAATTGGACAATCATTCATTATACAAAACATAACATTACATTAAACAGATCTTATTCCATATATAGAAAATACATAAAGTTGAACATAGCTTTACTACGTATTACTCACAGATAGCTGCAAAAGCAAATCAGACAGACTGGACAGATCAGATAAATCAGGCAGACAATAGCGCATGACCTACACGAGCACATAACATATACACATTGAAATACAATATCAATTCCTTGATCAAATTGTCTTTTCTTGTCTTTTTCTGTCTAAGTAGTCAGAAATTCTACTATGCTTATTCTTTCTTATTCAAATGAATTGGGTTCTTTTTTCACATATTCGTTTATTACTAAGTCATTTTTCTATAGAACGATTTCTTACTTGGCTTCTTAAACAATTAGAACTACTAGATCAATGACTCATTCTTTAATTAACTAATTTATGTTGGTTGTTAGATTATTAATATTTAATGAGCCATAAATCATGTCTAGAATGCTTGGAAGTGAAAGAGAACAAAAATCGAAATGTGAAACAGCTTTTCAAAATTTTCTGAAATAAGACTCTTCGCTCGAGCGCAACATTGGTTGCTCGAGCGGATCGCTTGGTCTGTGAAAATAGTGGTTGCTTGCATTCTACACTCGAGCAACAACTTCTTCGCTTGAGTGATGGTGACGAATTCTGGGTTTTCCAGAATGTTATTTAAACTTCAAAACACATTATTAAGGCTCCAAATTCATGCATGACTCACTCAAATAAGCAAAAACATTCCTAATTACATTTATTTAAAGTTAATTCCACCTATACTTCAAAATTCCATAATTTTAATTCACATTTAAACCTTTGGATTTCACGTTTAAAAATCATCTTTCAATTCTTCCTTTATTTCATGAAACTTAAAATTGAATCTATTAGGCCCTTTTCAAAAATAATTGCATGCATAAAATTAAATCTAAATCAAACTAGTTTTTGATTCTCAAGTATAATTTAAATTTAATTCATTTTCTTCATATCAAGCCCAATTTCAAACCCACAAATTCTAAAACATAAATTGATCTTCCAAAACTCTTAAAAATTCATGATGCATGTACAATTGAAAATCAATTTCATGCTAAGACAACTAAATTCAAACCCAAAGTGATTACTTTCTAAATTAATTTCCATAAATTTGAACATAGTTCCAATTCCTCATTTTCTTTTTAATTACATAAAATTGACTTCAAGCTCTTTCTATTTTCCTTCAAAACATGAAATTAAAGTTATAACCTTCTTAAAAAAAATCATTTGCATGTATGAAACATTTATCAAAATCCAACCAATTCTACCTTATCACGCTCAAACCATAATTAAACTCTTAATTTACACCAAAACTCAATCACAAACTTATAATCTTTAAATTATGAATTAATTTCTTAACTTACATTAAAAATCTAATTATAAAATCAAAACTTTATCTTACATTCCAAATTTCCATAAACTTGATTCTCATAAAACATTTCCTTTTTCTCTTCAAATATGAACTTGAATTAGTTCAAATTTTTCATAATCCATAATGTATGTTGTAATTAGAGTATTAATTTGCTCATGCATATAACAATGAGGTTTATTTTCATGCAAGACCACAACATCAAACCCAAAATAATTAATTCCTAAATTTATTCCACAACTATGAACCTAGATCCATTTCTACATCTTCTTGCTAATTTCTTTTAATCATATGATTTTGATTCCAATTTCATCTTTTAATTTCAAGTGTAATGTGAAGATTCTACAAAAATCAAGCATAAATTTCATACCTTAAACTTTAGTTTCAAAATTTATGATTGATTTTCTTTTGGATCTTCTTCCTCTCTTTGAATTTCCTTGAGCTTTCTTCTCTTCCTTTCACTTTCCTAGCTTTTTCCCTTGGCTTTTCTTCATTGAGTTCAATTTTCTTTTCCTCTTTTTGTTTTCCCGCAGTCAACACACCCTCTCTCTCTCTCTCTCTCTCTCTCTCTCTCTCTCTCTCTCTCGGCTGTTCTTTCTCTCTCTTTTTTTCTTTACTTCTCCAAGTGTTGTTTTGAGCCAAATGAAGTAATACTTCTTGAACTCACCAATACACACACATACACGCATACAATTCACCCCTTTGTCCTCAACATCACACGTGCACACATACACACTTGTCAACACACTCATAGAATTGCTCAGTACACCCACAGAATTCTCAGCACACCCACACACACTCTTCTAGTTTGTTCCATAATTTAATTTATGTCTAGGATTAATTTAATTAAGCATCACTTAATATTAATAAACCTTGATTAACACAAATTAATTGATTATAACTAATCTTAAATCTCACATAATTTAATTAGTATAATTGACTTCCATTAGAGCCTAATTAATTATATTTAAATTTATCAATCCGAATCAGATTTTTAATTAAACTCCCAAAAGTCTCACAATATCAAATTGAACTTATCACTATCTTGAATTTTGGTTTCTCACATTATTAAGGCCCTCAATTTCAGATCAAACTAAAAATCTTCGTCAATAAATTACATACTCAATTGAATACCTCAATTGCATACCTCATAAGTAAATTTAATTCAAAGTAACATTAATTCACAATTCTCATAACTTAATTAACTCCAATTCGGATCCAATTAATCAAATCTTAATTTTACAAATCTGAATCGAATATTTAATTAAACTCCCATACAGTCCGATACATGAAATTAAAATAATTCAATTTACCAATTATACTCTCAACCATTTAGGTTTTCAATTGCTAATTCCAAAATAAATCCTCAATAAAATCATATATAAATCAATCTCCATAATTTTCGTAAATCCTAGATTAAATTAGAATAATTGGCAATTAAATTTCAAATCTCCTTAATTAATTAAGTGTTAATCATTATACATGGTGGGGTCGTTACAAACACATAAAGAGAATTGAATTAAAATGAAATAGTGCTTCAATTGTGCTTTTCTTATGTGTTTTGTTTAGGTGGACGTTTGAGGCTTAGTGACAACGCAAACAACTGTGAGTAATAACTCTGTAAAGTTATGTTTGACTTTAATTATTTTCTGATGATATGAAATGATCAGTTTTCTGAAATACTATGTTTTGTATGAATGAATGATTTTCCAAGTTTTTGAAATGTATTTGTGGCATCCTTAGCATCATATGATATGAGTCCCTTTATGAGTCATCGGAATGCCTTTATGGCCATCCCAATTGTGGGTCATCAAAAACGTCTCTGTGCACAAGAGTCATCAGAATACCTTTTGGTCGTTCCTTTATGGGTCATCGAAATGCCTTCATGGCAGTCCCTTTGTGGGTCATCAGAAACGTCTCTGTGCACATGAGTCATCGGAATGCCTTTACGGCCGTCCCTTTATGGGTTATCAGATTTGTTAACGCTAATGGATGTGCCATGTACTATGATGTGAAATATACAAACTTTGAATACGAATGCAACTACGTATATGAATCTGTTTTTGCTTTGACGACTGAGCATGTATAAGACTCTATTAGATATGGACATCATTCAGTAAAATCTTTACTCTGTTATTATTCACTAGGCACCAGCTCACTATTTGCTATTATGTATGTAGGTGAGTAGGCACGTGACCACGCCCCGAGTTGATGGCCTAAGATTCTGTTTTGTCAGCCAGCCATTGTGCCTCCAAGGAGGTTTCCTTTTGTGAGCAAGTCAAGTCTAAATGGCATATATTTAAGACCTTGTCTTCTTTGAACTATGAAGAAGTTTTCTGTTATGTCTATATTGGGCTAAGTCCCTTTTGCCTACTTTGTATTGGATGTGACGTAAGACCTACATTTTGACATCATGTATATTTGTAAAAATTTTAAAATTTTTGTCCCATATATATCTGCACAACTCTATTGATTATGTATATTTTATATATTTTCTTCCACAGCCCCTAATTATATGTTATTTCGTTAAGAGGCCTTTGGTAATCCAAGGATTATTGGCCGGTTACGATGCTAAGCCTATAGAGGCGGGTTTGGGTAGTGATAGAGTGGTATTAGAGCACATTTTATACCGCACACACGAGTCCATATGAGGTACATGATGTCCTAGAAAGAAATAGGGACGTATCATCAGCATGTGTGAGTGTGTGGTAATCTTTATAAATTTGAAAACTGAATTTGAATCTGGACAAATAAAATTGAAAGAAATGAACAAGATTATTCCTATGTTTATTATTACTTGGTGTCTCTATAGCAACATGGAGAATGCAAGGGGAAATGATATAAGTGAATCCTCAGAGGCTCGCATGAGCCGAATGCAACAGATACTTGCAGCATTGATCGAAGCAATGACACAACAATAGAGGCAGCAACCCTTATCTCCTCCGCCTTTACCGGTACAAGCTGAACCAGATAACAATGATATTATCAACTTGACCCATAAGTTCATGAAAATGAAACCACCACCTTTTTTAGGTGGTATTGAGCCATTGAAGGCGAAAACAGGGCTACTTGAGATGGAAAAAATTATTTGAGGTCTTTCTCTGCTCTAAGATGCAAAAGGTTCTTTGGGCCATCTATACCTTAAAAGACAATGCTCGGAGATGGTGGATACTGATTTGGAATACCAATGGAAACATGAAATGGGCTTGATTCAATGAAATCTATGACAAGTACTTCCCTTAGTGTTTTCAAGACCGAAAAGTGTCTAAATTCCAAGAACTCAAGCAAGACCGAATGTCTGTAGTTGAATACGAGGCTAAGTTCACTAAGTTAGCCAGATTTGATCCTCACATGGTGGACACGAACTATAAGACAGCCCGAAAATTTGAAGGAGGATTGGACTTAGACGTATTTGATCGAGTAGGCGTATTGAAGTTGCCAACATATGTGGAAGTCTTTGATAGAGCCCTCATGGCTGAGGCCAACTTAGCTGCAGAGAAACAGACTACCGCTCCAACGACTGAATGGAGGGGTAAGAGATCGGGATCTAATGTTAAAAGAGGTCGGTTATTCTCAAAGAAGTAAAATGCGGGATCTTACAGTAGCTCAAGCCAAAAGAGTGGATCTACACCGACTTGCCCAGAATGTAGTAGGAAACACAAGGGGATTTGTTATCGAGCGACGGGTGCTTGCTTCAGGTGTGGTAAAACTGGTTATATGATGAAAGATTGCCCTATTAGGCTCAAAAATAACAACCGTCCAGTGGCAAATTCAGCCGAATCTGCTTCTGCATCAAGAATGAATATGAAAGCTAACACCGAGAAGGAAACCTTAAGGCAAGGTTGAGTATTTGCACTTATGTCTGGTGATGTGCAGAACACCGAATCTGTGGTGTCAGGTATAATTTCTATCTGTGCTTTGAATGCCTATCTGCTAATTGATTCTGGTTCCATGCATTCATTTGTATCGCATGCTTTCTCTCAAAAATTAACCAGACCTTTAGAATCCATGAATTATTTATTGTCTGTGTCTATGCCATCTAGGGGTTCTATGGTATGTGCGTATGTGTACCCAGCATGTGATGTCGTGATTGGTGATGTGACATTATATGTTGACTTATTGCCTTTGAGAATTGACTATTTCGACTGCATATTGGGTATGGACTGGTTAATGAAGTACTGTGAAACTATTGACTGTGTGAATAAGTCTATTATATTTCATCCACCTAGGTTACCTGAGTTTGTGTTTACTGGGAATGGGGTGGTCCCTCCCCCAGACTTGATTTCTGCTATGAAAGTTGTCAAATTTCTTAGGAAGGGATGTAGAGGGTATATGTGTTGTGTTTTAACAATGACTTCCGATAATCCTACAGTAGAGAACATCTCTGTAGTAAATGAATTTCCCAATATATTTCTACCTGAATTGCTAGGAGACTTAATTGATAGGGAAATTGAGTTTACTATTGATGTTGTATACGAAACACAATCGATTTCCAAAACCCCATATAGAATGTCAACTTCTGAACTGAAAGAGTTGAAAGTTCAACTCCAAGAACTTTTAGACAAGAAATTTATCCGTCCGAGCACGTCACCTTGGGGTGCTCCAGTGTTGTTTGTTAAAAAGAAAGACGAGTCCTTGAGGCTATGTATTGACTACCGTGAGTTAAACAAGGTAACCGTGAAGAAAAAATATCCATTTTCTTATGCTTGAGCGAGGTCACTGTTGTGTCTGGTTGCTCGAGCGACGACTCCTTCGCTCGAGCGACGATTGCGTATATAAGTTCACAGCAGCGTGATTTTATATCACTTTTTGGTCTCTTTTTCACTCAAAATCCTAATATAGCTGTCTCTCTCTCTAAAACACACTCTCTCTCTACAAATCTTCCATGATCTTGGGTCTCTCTGCCTTACTCCCTTGGCTAAAAAGATAGAGTTTGTGTGGGCTTCCTTTTGATCCGATGAAGTTTGAGTTTTGGGCATCTTCAAGTTCCTCCTTCTTCGTCTTTGGGTTCTACATTTAAGGTAGGGATATTCTACTCTTTAATATGAGCTTTAACCTAGATATTTGTCATTTTGCATAAATGGTGGGATTTAGGAAGATTTGGGTGAAGTTAAGGTTAGGGTTTTGATATTTGAAAGAGGGGTTTTCCATATTTGGTACAATATGTTTATGAGAGGTCTTGAACATGATATTGCTTGGGTATAATTGGTGAAATTTGGTCTTGGGTGTAATATTTGGGAAATGGGGAAGATTGCCCTAATTTGAACTAAATAATCTTTTTGTATAAATAATGAAATTGGTATGGGGAATATGAAATTGGGGGAATGTGTAAATGAATGGTTTAGTTGGATTTGATAAATCACTCACCTATGGGAATTCGATAAATTATCTGTTGATAGATTTATTTATCTATTCAGATATATTTGTTTTGGGCTGTCGGTGGAGGATAGCTATGATTGTTGTAGAAACTGCATGAGAATTAGGAGGATTGAAACTAATCAATTGAATTATGTCATTGAATATGACGGTTTGATTAAACCATTAAATATGTGTTTTGATTAGTCATTGTATATAACAAAGCATTTAAATACATTGTATATGTATCATTGTTTGGGAGGAGATAGGGGATGTACTCCATTGTTTGGGAGGAGATAGGGGATGGACGCCATTGATAATTAAGTTGGTCGGAGTGTCCAGGGTGAAAGTCCCAAAATCTTATATATTTATGGGTGCCGGTTCCCTCAGACGTGGTTCCATAAAATGGCAAGAAATAGAAGTGTTAAATGTATTGAATTGTGAACCATTGAGTTGTAGTCTCATAGTGGTTGCTTTGATAATAATAAATTTGGTTAATTGATTTACCCGACTCTGTTTGGATCACTTTCACATCACAGGTATCACCCACAAGGTGTTGGGCCAGTACTGCTTTGTGGTTGTCTCATGTACCTTCTACGAGTATCCCAGCACCCGAAGCCACTACCCATACTGCTAATGTCCAAGAGAATCAAGGCAACTCGAGAGAGCCGATCCCACCAGAAGCCTCCAAAGCACCTGTGTATCAAACTGAGGCTCCATTTGAATTTGAGGTTGACCCAACTGTGCTTAAGGTTAACAAGCTAGAGAAGATATTCAAATGAGCATAAGGTGTAAATTCCATGATATAGAAGACGGGCATACCGACTCTATAGTGAGATTGCCAAACTGGTTCAAAATGCCGCATGTCGATCGCTTGGATGGTTTCGGAGACCCCATGGTTCATTTACAGTTGTTTTCAGACATGTTGCAATCGATGGGCTTGACCAGGTTGCAGAAGCTGTCACTCTTTGGCCGTACCATGTCTAGTATAGCCGCCATATGGTATGCAAAGCTGGAGGATTCTGTGAAGCAGAGTTAGGAGGAAATGACCGAGGCTTTTGTTGCTCAGTACTCGTACAATACACAAATAGTGGTCACAACTCGTAGTCTAGAGGCAACGCGCCAGGAGCTGAAAGAGGGATTCTCAAAATTCATGACAAGGTGGAGGGCCAAAACTTTAATGATGACCACACCGCCTTCCGAGAAAGATAAGATAAGAATGGTAGTCCGTGATTTGCACGAGAAGTTGTTGCAGAAAATGATCATCCTACCTTTGTTTATATTCACTAAACTCCATGAGATGGGGGTTCATATTGAAGATGCCATGAAACAAGGGCCGATTACTAATGAGAAAGAGTAGGCCAAGAGGCCTTTTGTGCGCAGTTCCAATGCAACCACTAGTGGTAGCACAACTGTGCTGCCGTCTGATGTGAGTGTTGTCACCACCACAACCAAGATCGACAATCCCTTTGCCAATACAACTCCACAAACTTCAAACAACCCTGCCCGATCTTAGAGAACCTTTACTCAACTCTACATGCCCTTATCTCAAGCCATGAGGGTGTTGATTAAAAAAGGGCACCTCAAACCATTAGAGCCTCACCCACTACCTAATCCTCTCCCACCAAAACACAACCCAGCAAAGTACTGTGCATTTCACCAGTAGCACAGTCATGACACTGACCAATGCTTCAGATTATATCATGACATTCAAGACCTCAATGACAATAAGGTGATCGCACCACCCTAGAAAGCAAATGTAACTACCAACCCTCTCTCGGCCCATAATCAGGTTCCCCCACCTCAAAACCTAAACCTAATCCATACACTGGCCATCCCCTACGACCCCAGCCTATATATTACCCCTTCCCACCTACCCATACCGACGGTGTTCATTCCTGAAAGCACAGATTTGTGCATGATGGACACGTCCACACTTCAACCTAAACATGTGGTAGTGATAGTGGCAGAAGAAGGGAGGTTGGCCTTAGAGAAGAGTACGAGTCCGCTGCCTGAGTGCTCTAAGGACTTTTCAAGGGAAATATGATCCAAATTGCTACATTATGCCAGTTGATCAAGCCAAGCCGGAAGTGGTATTGCCAACTGCAGAGGAGGTCAATGTAGTTAAGGAGGATGGCCTGAGCTAAGGTTTGGATGATTTGGCGGAACATTGAGGAGGACTTAGATTACCTGTAGTTCTTTGATGAACAAGATCAAGGGGATGTGTAGATTGACTGGTTCAATTTGAATGGATTAGCGGACAACTCTCGGTGGTTGAGTGATGAACCCGATAGAGAGGAAGGAACTGAAACAAAATCGGAAGAAAATGGTGCAAGAATTGCTACAGTGGCCGGAATGGCCGATGAAAAGGAAAAACTGCTGGAGAACACCAACGCAGAAAGTTTAGCTCAGGAATTGGGCACTATGAGTACTGTGGACAAAGAACAGGAAGTTGCGCTGAAGTAGTTTGCACAAGAGAGGGTTGAAGACAACCAGAAAACTGTAATGGCCCAACACCCTGCAGGGGAAACTTGTGAAGTGAATGTTATACAAACAGACGTGGACAACTATTTGTCAGCTGTTGAAAGTGTATGGTGGGAGGACGACGATCTACTTCTGGCTCACACCGACGAGGGTTGGGGTGAGCGCCTTCCAGATAGCATGTGGTATGCAAAGGAGATAGATCACATGATGAGAAGTTGGTGGTATTTCAAGCCACCGCGCTTAGACCAAGCTGAGGCCTCTGAAAAAGACAAGGAGGTTAAGAAACAGGAAGAGAAGCAGTTGGAGGAAGATGTAGTGTTAAAGCAACTGAAGAAAATCCAAGCCGACGTGTCAATTTGGGATCTTCTTATGGCCTTCTGGATGCATTGATAGGCTGTACTGTCAGCAATAGACAAAGCCAAACTGTCCATTGACACTACCCCTAAACATCTTGTGGGATTGGTCTTCCTAGGTAGTGCCGGGCCAACCTTAACCTTTTTGATAAAGAACTGTCGCCGGAAGGCTTAGCTCACAATAAATCCCTATACATATCTATTGAGTGTAGAGAAAAATGGGTGCCGGTAGTGTTGATTGACACTGGTTCGGCTATCAATGTTTGTCCTTTCCGCACAACTTATGCGATTGGCCTTAAACCAACAAATTTCGTGCCCATAGCTGAAGTGATTCAGGCATATGATAATACTAGCAGGGATGTTGTGGGTACGGTACAAATCAGAGTCAAGGTAGGCCCAGCTCAGCAGGATGTCAAGTTCCATATCTTGGATGTCCCAACCACCTTCAACTTACTGCTATGGAGGCCCTGGCTGCATCTGGTGAAAGCAGTCTCCTCTACACTGAACCAAATGCTGAAATACCCTCATAGGAAAGGAGTAGCTATTGTTTTTGATAATTCATCCATTCACCCGCCATTGGAGGTAAGTACACCAATGCCGGAGATCGTTCATGGCAAGGAGGATGTTTTCTTCGTAGGGTTTACTCTAGCTGAGGCAGGGGTAGTGCAAACCATCTTGGCAGCAGATGAGGACATGTATGTCAGTGCCCAATCAATCTATTTCATGAATAAGTTACAATATGTGCCAGGATTGGGGCTTGGAAAAAGTGGCCTGAAAGGTGTCACAACATTGGCCGATATGCCACATAATCCACATAACTTTGGTTTGGAATATGTACCCACCAAAGAGGATTGGGTTAGGGAAAGGGAAGAGATGACAGGTAGAGCAAAGCCAGGCAGGCTGGAAAACACTATGAGCTCATTCATAGGCCAATCCGGGGAACGCTGAATGACCACTTTGTTTGGAAAGGAGAAGATTTCCCATTTTGCGGCTTTCCTGAGCCCTAGATGAATTCCGCGAAGCAGCGTGTCCCTGGATTTGAAATCTTCTTTGATCTACAGTTGCAAGATAGTGATGTCGAGGAAAAGGCTGAACCAAGTGCTGAAGCTAAAAAGAGCATGGAAAGTGACTCGGAAAATAGCAAGCTTGGAGTAAGGACAACACTGGCATGTCTCCTTACAGATCCTCCGGCCGACTTAGAGAGCTTGAGGGATAACCTTACCATCTCCATGATTAGGGACCAACCAGGTGTGAACCCGTCCAGCAGTATTTTGGATGCATTGGAAGCACCATCTCTTGTATGGCAACTGGAGGAGGGCTACCTATTTAGTTCCGAGTCGGGTGATGAGCCAGAATCTGATTCCATAGAGTCTGTGGAGTCGGAATCAAATTTCGATTCTTCTAAGTCTGAGTCTGGTATTCCTACGGGTGATAACCTGGATGCCAAGGTCTTATCCAGGTCCTCTTTCTCTTTTACTTTTGAGTCAGTTGTAACTGAAAAACTGGACCTTATGAATGAGAATGCTGCTAATTCTGAGTATTTCTTTGTGCCGCTTGTTTATTGCTGTCGACTCACCATTTTCTCGTGCCCTACCTTTCGGAAAGGGTTTGAAAAGAAAGCATCATAGTTCGGACTCCCGTGGTTCTGAATCCAGTCTTGCAAGTGCAATGTGAAACTGATAAACACCAAAGAGTCCAAATCCGGCAAACTTTTTTGAAAAATCAATTTTCAATCAAATAATGCCAAAATTGGACTGCTTTGCCAGATACAGAGTCGTCACCTAAATATTTTTTTTTTTTTTGGAGAAATTTAGGAAGCCCTGACTCGTGCCAAAGGCCACATGCCCGTCATCACCAAAGTTGCCTCGACTTAGGAACTTAGGTACGAGAGGGGAAGGTCCTGAAATGGGCACCCCCGCTCGCCCGATCAAAGATCGGCCTCTACTAACCATGATATGTCATTTTAGAAACCTTATGCATTTTTATTCTTGTTATTAATCTAACCTTACTATGTGATGCGCACAAGCAAATATAGACTAAATCGCAAGAATTGGAACATTTCAAGTCATGTTTGTTTTGCGAAAATGGTTTGAATTTGCCGCCCTCAAGTAGGCTTAAAGATGCAGATTTGCCACCAAACATAGTGGGCTTAAAACAGGATTTTGCCACGACAAAGTGGGCTTAAAACACAGATTTGTTGAATCATTCCAATTCAAACAACAAAGCCTTCATCTACAGGCATTCATGCAGTTTAGCATTTAAGCACATAGCCTCATGGCAAGCATGTGACTCATGGCAATCACACTCGTGCAAGTATGCTACAGCATAAAACTCACCGAGTACTCCGAGCCAAAACAGAAACTAGTTAGAAAAATGCATGATCCTAACTATAAAAGATGCCTAATGTAACACATGTAATATGCAATTAATAGGCTCGGCTACTAATATGGCATATGAATTGATTTGAACAACATGTTGTTAAACACGTATTCAAAGAAGATATTGAAATTGCAATGCAGTTTGAATGATGCGCCGAGCCTCGGTGCATGCAAGACAAATGAATGGATGCAAACATGCACGCATAAGGTATGCTAATTGAAAATGTCCCCAATCTAACCATCAAAAGTGATTAAATAAAAGGGAGAAAGACGTGGGGTTAGAAGATATACACACACGCATGCAGACTTTTTACAACATTATGCCCTCACGAAGGAGGGTCTGAACAAAATAAGCTAACCAACTAGCTACGCTGATTAAGCTAACTAATTATTACAACAATTGAAACAAATTAACAAACTTATTCTAAGCTAATTAAATATTACAAATCGAAGTAACTAGCTAAATACTAAGCTAATTAAGTACAAAGCAATTAAACTAATTAATTAGCTACCACTAATTAACTAAACAAAGTAACTAAATGGCCTCGAGGGGCGAGGGATGAATGCATGCTCGGTTCCTCCACCCAAAAATGCCACCGCCCTGCTTTTGAATGCCTCTGTTTGCATAGTTTGAACACCAAAGAAGCTACCAACTTCCAGAACACCTCTGCTCCCTTTTCCATCATAATGAGCAACTTTCTTCATTGATGGCCGGTCGGCTACTGCTGGTGGCTGGTCGGCCACCCCTGTCAAGAACTTCTCTTTTTGCTGCAACAGAGAGCAAACAGAGGCAAAGTAGTGTATTCTCAAGGGTTGTTTGTACTGTTACTCTCCTTATCATCGCACAAGTTCAAAGGAGTGTAACTCTCGACTCTCAAACCATCAACCAAGCAATTTCCATGCATGATGGTTGAGGAACCAAGCTTGTACAAATTTAATGAGTGCAAAACAAGACTCAAAAAAAGTCCACCACCCTATCATGCATGATCAAGGGTGATGGTGACCAAGGAAAGTAGCACATTTCATCACTTTCGATTATGAAATGTCCCACTTTCCTTGTGTTCGAATTAACATCCGATTCGAACACATGCAATGCAACATGAAAGATGCTTATCTTGCCTCTTTTACTTGTTCATTTTGTTTACTCAGTTTACATTACCGATTTAGTCTTTAATCGATTAAGTCCATTGGCGAGTGTTTTCTAAAGTGAAAGAAGTGTCAACCAAGGAGTAGTTCAAGGCATGAGGGAAGCTTCATGCCGTTGGTAATGAACCCTCAAAAGAGGATTAAACCATTAAGCATGAGCCTGAACCTCAAGCTTAATCAAACTTAAGGTTGAAACAACCCTCAAACAAATGAAAAAGTGAAGCAAAGAGGGAGGTTGCAAAGATGTTAAGTGCTGGAATTAGGCATGAAAAAGCATTAAAACATGCAATCAAGGCACACAAATGATGCTCAAAGCCAAGAAACACTAAGCTAGTGAAGGAAATTACACCACAACTATACAAAACAAAGCTCAAATGAGCTAAAGTAGGTCAAAACAGAGGCAAAAACATGTTGGACTAAAGCTAACTTAGGCTAGAAAAACATGCTAACATGTGAGGCTAACTAGGCATGCAAGAAGACATAAAGAGGGAAGGCTAACCTCTCTAATTTTGGACTTCAAAAGAAGGTTTTTGTCACTAAAAAACCTCTGAATTTCAGTGGTCAAAAGGCCTAAAAAGTTTATTTGAATGTGATGAAAAATGGTGCAAAAGTCTAAACAATTAAGCAATAAGAAGGGTGGATTACCCCTTAACACAAGATAGCCTCAAACCATCATTTTAAGACTCAAGAATAGAGTTTTTTTATAGTTGAAAACCAGCCTAAAAACAATACAAAAGGACAGCAAAACAAGTATTCAAAGCAAGTATACTAATCAAGTAAACTACCTCTTGAAGATCAAGCACAAATTAAGAAACAATCCAAGCTTAAACCTTCTTCTAGAGTACAAACATGACTCCAAGAGTCCTCAGCTCCAAGGTGGCCAAGTTTGATTAAGAGTTGATGTGCAAAAGTATAGAGAAACTAGACTTTAAGGCACAAAATAACAAGAGGGAGACATAATTCTAGAGAGAGAGAGAGAGATTTTTAGTCTAAAATGTCTAACCCTCCAAAATGGGAGAGGACACCCCCTATATATAGAAAATCAAGTCTTGAGCTTGAATACATCCTACCATACACGTGTATGAAGACGCAGCTCAGTTAGCAACCGCTGGCACAGCTGGCAAACAAATATCTGAAAAAGTAGACCAATGGCCGTTGGCCACCACTAGTAGCCGACAGGCACAATCCATGGCCGACAGATCCCAAGGCTGGCTGACAGGTCACCCGCTCTTCCAGGCTAGAGGCAACAAGCTCTAGGTTGAAAAACATGCGCAAAATAGATATGGTTTAGAGGCTCAAAGACAAGGCGTTCCGTCGAGGATTTCGGCCGCTCAAAACGACCACAAACAAGCACAATCATCGAGTGCACAAACGATGACGTCCAAGTCTTGAGATCGGTCAAAAATAGAGTATCTACAGTTGCCCCTCTTTGATAGAACTCGGAAGTCATGAAATGATGGGAATGAATGTCAAAACCCAGAGATGACCCATTTTTGACAAGGCCAAAGACTTGGACAAATAGACAAGCAAGACAAAGATGGTTGCGCTCACAGGCTGCCTACGTATCCCTTTGCAAGGAATCAAACTAGTGTAGTTTTGGAAAAAAATGCAAGTGATATGCATGATACAGAAACATAACTTATGATCATGCAATGAGGCTATAACGAATCATCTAGATGCAAATGTTATGCAAAGAAATGCTACATTCATACAAACCGAAACAAGGTACAGAAAACTCGAACATGAAAAGAAGTATAAACATGAACCAAACCACATTTCATGCAGAAAGGGTGAAAGAAAATTATGCAAACTTAACTACGTATCACGCAGGAAAGCAAAGAAAAACACAACCGTCGGGTGCACTGAGGTGCCAAACAAGATCCTAACACGTCGCACGTGGAAGGCGAGAAGGAATGGTGTGAACACCGGGGCGTACTCGACTGTTCTTAACCAAAGGGAACAGTGATAAATATCGGAACGCGTCCAAATATTTGTAACCAAAACAAGGAGTGGTGATAAACATCAGAACACGTCCAAATGCTTTTAACCAAAACAGGGTGTGGTGATAAACATTGGAACACGTCCAAATGCTTTTAACCAAAACAGGGTGTGGTGATACACATCAGAATACGTCCAAATACTTCTAACCAAAACAAGGAGTGGTGATAAATATCTTAACACGTCCAAATGCTTTTAACCAAAACAGGGAGTGGTGATAAACATCGGAACACGTCCAAATGTTTTTAACCAAAACAGGGAATGGTGATAAACATCGGAACACGTCCAAATGCTTCTAACCAAAACAGGGTGTGGTGATAAATATCGGAACACGTCCAAATGCTTTTAACCAAAACAAGGAGTAACGAAGGACATGAATGATCTCACCTGGAACTCCTCTGAATGAACCGTACATACAATATCATGCCTGTATAAGAAAGAAACTTAACAAGCATAATATAGCAAGAGTGCATGTTCTATACAAGACGAACAACCATGACACAATGTTAGAGACATGTTTCATGCAAAACTTATGAGAAACAAGACAGAAGCATACTCAATGCAACAAGAACCGGGGCATGTTCTATGCAACATCGGAATGCATATTTAATGCAACAGTACAAAATGCATGTTCTATGCACAATCAGTAGTACAAAATGCATGTTCAATGCGAGATTAACAGCATGTTCTATGCAAAACACCAAATGCATGCTCTATGCGAATGGGAAACAGAAGCATGCTCCATGAAAATGCGAGAAGTGCACACTCAAGGAAAGATCACATATGAAATGCACGTTCCGTGCAACGACGAAGAGACACATGTTCTACGCAATGACAAAAGCATGTTTGATAAAACCGACTCAGTTGCAACTTTTGATTTTCCTCTCGGAAGAGTTGCAATATGTTTCAAAAGGATACATCTCGTTCATGTTGATTAGTGATGAATCGTGCACCGAAGACAAGGTTCGGAGCTTCTGCAGAGACAATTTGAGCTTAAAAGTGAACCTTCCTTGCATTTTCTCGAGAACTGAGACACAAAACAACAGAAAGACCCAATGTAGGAAAATTGGAAGCTTGTCGGCCACCAGGAAGGGGTGTTGGCCACCTGTCGGCCACACCTGAATGTTGTCGGCCACCGATGGCAGTTTCGGGCCATTTTGGTCATTTCACATCGGGTCTTTATATTTACACCCTCAAACTTCATTTCCTCACTTCTCCTTTGCCGAAATTCCTTCCTTTCTCACTCTAGCCACTTTTTCCCTCTAGATCCGTGCTTTATACGCGTTTTTCAACGCCCCACGCGAAGTTGATTCGCTAAAACCTCTTGATTTCCTTCGTTTTAAACCTATTAAAAATTGATTTCGGTGCTTTTTTTCTTCATTTTCACCTCTTGAGGCTTGTTCCCCTCGAGTTACTCTTAGGTTCTATGCCTTTTCCCGGGCTTTGGCCTTTTCTCCCATTTTCTCTCTTTTAGGGTTGACTTTTGGCATTCTCCACCCATTTTGCTCATTTTCGCCCACTTTCTAACTCCTTTCCAGATGGCAGACAACATCCCCCATGACAGAGCTTCTCTAGGGATGGAGGCAAATCCCGAGCATGTACCATTACCACCCAGGGTTCGTCCCTTTGACCTGGAGACATATCACCCTAAGGAACATGCTACCGCCCGATACTATTCGTCATTTTAGAGGTTTTGCACGAGGCGTGCCAGAGGATCTCTTGCTACAAGAGCTGGAGTCTCATTTATCCTGCGACGCCACTAAGGTATACACTGCCTTCTTATATTTTCCAAAATGTACCTTGCATTTCTTGCATAGATCACGCTTACGCTATATTTTATCTGTTTATCTCAATCACATTCTTGCACTGTATTTTTTACATTACCGTCTCAAACACATTCTGATTACAGGAGGACTCTCACTCTATCTGAGGATACGGAGCCACATCTGCAAGGGAGTGGTATATGGACCTCCCCGCTGGCGTCCGCCAGATTGTCGATGAGGCTGGATTCGACTTATTCTGCATGGGGCTGTCGCGTCTCATAATGAGCAGGCCCTTAATTGGTGCACTGGTAGAGAGGTGGTGGGACACCACCAACTCTTTCCACTTTTCTACCGTGGGACACATGACGATGACTCCCTATGACTTCACGATGCTCACCGGTATCAAGGTAAGGGATTGGCCAATCCCTTATGATACAGAAATGGGCGAGTGGGAGGTCGCCTGAATCTACCTGCTGGGAACATGCCCACATCTATTTCGATCAATGATAGTTCGATATACTTTGTTTGCGGATCATTTAAGAGGGACAGAGCAAGAGCCCCAAGAGGAGATCGAACAGTACGCCCGAGGCTTCTTGATGTTTCTCTTTGGCACCACTTTGCTCGCCGATAGGGTGAACACTGTCGCACTATATCTCTTGAGTGCCTTGGTAGACTTGTCTTAGGTCTGGCTTTACGACTGGGGCGGCGCTGGCCTCGCTACCTTGTATAACTACATGAGCTCGACATACCGCAGGAGCGGTAACAGAGTCGGCCACTATTGGAGAGCCTGGGAGGTATGCTTTACTTTTTTGCTTTACATTTCCTATTTTGCTTTCTGCTTTGCACTTTCTATACACTACACACACAAAGTCTAATCTCTGCTTTGCAATTATACTTTCTGTATGCTGCACTATACACTCTGCTTTCTGCATCCTCCCTGTATTTTACATTCTCTGCACATTGCACACATATTCTACTTTCTGCATGACCTGTGTTTATCTGTTGTATACTCACTGCCACTATTTTTCTTTTGGCAGTTATAGGTATATGCATATTTTTTGACCCTCGCCCTAGAGCCAAAGGTGGAGATGCCTCCTGTTGTACCTTACTCTCATCGGTATGGCGGTAGGTGCGTGAGGAGGACCGGGGAGACCTTCTCATTCTTCTGTCGGTATTTTGACACAGTGACTATAGCGGAGGTAACTCAAAACTCACAATTATTTCTACTTTATTTCAGCTCTGATTCATATTGCATATCTAATGGAAACAAAAAATCTGCGTATTTACTGCCTGCAGATCTCGTGGCAGCCCTGGGCGACGATGCTTGAGGGTGTCAGGTACTAGTTTACTGGTGCTTGAGGCGCTTCCCGTTACCGGCTTGTACTTGAGGGACCGATAGGCTGAGCCTAGTTCTTAGGCGAGCGCTTCCTGTGCCAGACCTTGGGTTTGCCATTACAGGCGGTTCCCATGATACCTCTGCCATCCAGACGCATCTCATGCCTCCCTTAACGGGTACTCGTGCTCATACAGGGAGAGCAGCAGATGCCCCTTCGACGAGTAGGGCTCGAGCATCGAGAGGCAGGGCTAGAGGGGTGTCCTTTGTTAGACAGGGCTTTGGTTGGCCAGCGCTTCCGACCGAGTTGACATGTTGGCAACACATTGGAAAGGCCTATCAGATTCCTGTTGAGCCAGCACCGGCTAGGCACAGACATGTCAGAGCGCCTGATTCACCTACAGTATGCACTACAGTTCTCATTTTTTCCGTTCTCGCTCAGATACTCAGATATTCATTCCTTTTGGATATTGATCATTCCCAATACATTTGTAGGCACCTGCAGGGTACGTCGAGGGATTGCTCGAGCTAGTAGCTTCATTTGAGACCATGATATTGAGGAGAGAGGCACTGCTCGGCTTCTATAGTATTTAGGTACTTTCTTTAGTTTTCTTACATTCTAGTCATCAAATTTCTGCTGACACACTGAAACTGACATTTCAACTAAAAATTTTCCCACGCTGTATTGATACACTGCATCTATAGATCACATATGACACACTGCATTCACACACTGTATCTGACCTCTGCATCACATCTGATATACCTGTTGTTACTAATATGAACTATCCTTTCAGGTTCCACCCGTACCGATAGGACCAACATCACCAACACCAGTGGTGCCCCCTCCGGCGGCAGGGAAGAGAGAGGAATAGGCTCCGAAATGTGGCAGAGGGAGACGTCGTGGTCGAGATCAGTGGAGCCCATCAGAGCATATAATGAGCGATAACGACGATGAGACCTGTGAGACCGAGGAGGCTGTGGGTCAGCGCACCGAGTCATCCGAGAGCGAAGACGATGATGCTGGCTCGGGTTCTGCTAGTGGAGATGATGTTGAGCTAGGCTCTGAGACAGAGAGTGGTGATGACTCCGGTTCAGATTCAGATTCAGAGGGAGGTACAGACAGCGACGCTGTTGGAGACAGCTTGCAGAGTCCGCTCCGCCGAGGAAGAGGACAAGAGGGCCTCTAGAGCTTGAGATAGCTGGCGCTGATTTCCTGTATTTTGCTTAGTTTCTTTTTTGCTAGTAGTGTTACCACATTGTACATTTTAGACAATTTTTTTTTCTTTAAAAACTTGTACTCTTTTGTAAAAAAGTAACCATGATCGGAATGAAAACCAGCTTTTTGTATGAAAAAGTGTTGTATTTTGCATTCTGAGCATCGCATGAGCACCACATTGCATAAAAACAAGATTGATGCAAATTGAACATCGTATTGGTACAACCTTCTTAATCAGGTAATGAGCCGACCAATACATAGCAAACAGAGTAAAACAACTCAATGAACAACTAATAATAACAACTCGATAATCAAAACAATACAAATACAACTCCACAAGCAAAACAAGACAAATTCAACTCGACAAACAAATTGAAACAAAACAGCTCAACAAAACTAACCAAGACAAGATAACACAATGCACGAAGAACAGAACAAAACAAAGGTTCTCAGCACTCTCGACATATAGGTTGACCATAGGACAAACCAGGAGGCCATCGGTCATGAACAAAGGCTGTTGGCCACCAATGGTGGCCGGTCGGCTACAAAAGGTGGTCAGTCGGCTACCAGCACTGGCCGGTCGGCCATTAGTGCAAGGGACCTTCAGATTGTTGCCATCTGTCTTCCACTCAGTGCTTTATCTTCTACAAAAACTAAGACTTCGTAGTTTCTTCATTCCAGCTCTGTTTTTGCCACAAATGGAGCCATTTTTCACCGAAAAACTCTCAAATTGGATTGCAACTTTAGATGGCTTGGAAAAAGTGAATTTCTAGGGTTTCGGGATAAATGCACTATTCCCGCTAAGCCGTTCTCCATTGTATTTTCCATTCCTTCATGTCGCGGCTAGGTGTTGAAACCCGATTACACATGTGTTTAGCTTTGGGGGGCAAGAGATATGCCCTACAATTGAAGAATTCCAAGTTCTGATGGAATCCCGGCATGACGAGGAAATCTTGCCTCAGTCCCATTTCGGTCACATCCAAGATTTAGGAAGGATGTGGGGGCTCACTTTACACGATGCCCGATCCTTGGTTCACAACGGAGAGTTGGATATTCCCAGCCTCATTCATCAATTTTCTAACGCCGGTGACCGCGGTGATCGTCTTTGGCAGAGTTTTCGGCAGCATGCTCTTTGTTTGTGTATGTTGGCACATTTTTTGCTTGCCCTAGGTTTTGGAGGGCCTAGCATTCGCTTGATCGAAGTGGCCCAAGGCTTGAAAGAGGGCAAGAGTTTCATTGGCCTAACATTGGCCGAGACTTTGATAGGCTTGGATGCCTTCCACCGGTGAGAGACAAACAAGTTTGCAGGAAGTTCACTACTTTTGTAGGTGATGTTTCCCACCGTATCTCACATGTGTTTCTCACATCCCTCGGCACTCATGCTCTATTTTTCTCTCAAAACCCTTTTCTCACTTTTTCTCTCCACATATATCTCTCTATTCTTTAATCTCTCTTTTCTTTCATCCCTGCCCAGATATGGCTCATGGACAGGTTGAAGGTAGTGGGCTCCTGCTCCGCATATTCAGCACGAGGCTATTTCTTTCGCCAATGGCTAGTTGATTTCTCGAATGAAGGTTGGTGGTGTCATTAGATGTGCAACAGGTTCACTACTGACATTGCTTGGCGTTGCCCCTAGTTTGATCTACCTGAGATGAGCTATAGCATGGCTCGACAACCTGGCATTCAGCTAAGTTGGCTTGACACACTGTGTCTTCTACTTTCTATTCCGATTCAGGCGTCAGTTCGGACATGACCAAACTTGCCTAGAAGAGGGGATAGAGTACCCGGCTTCATTCTTTGTCCAAGGCTCACAATTAACTTGATACTCCACTACTTGGAGGACAAGAGAACTTCTGACTCCTACTCCCAATTTCAGTTGCACCCTTTCTAACGAATGCCTGGCTTGGCTTGAAGATGAGGCGCAAACCGGGCATGTTTTAGCATCTAAGGCTTCCACAAGCTCAGGAAGGGGACGCAGGAACACCAGATTTATCTATGGCCCAAGTTTATTGCTTTGATTTGTACTTTCAAGTTTTCCTTTTGAATGTAATAAAAAACAACTTTGATTTGTATCAAGAGTTAGAGAACTTTGTATTGAAATCAATGAAATTGAAGTTGTGGGCACTGAAAATTTTCTTTTTGGTTCAAAAATGGTCTAAGTTGTAAAAAGATTAATTTGAACAAAATCAACTTTTATTAAAACTTTTCAAAACCATTTTCGATAAGGATCACAAAGCATGAGCACTCTTGGTTGTACCAATTAGGCCCCTTTCCCGATGGTTTCGTAGACAGGATGGGCAATCTTTTTGACACCTAGAGCGTTCAGTACCTTATTCTCGACCTAAATAGGATTGTGAAAACCAATGAACTTGTTTGGTTTCAATTTTTGAACTAAAATTTTTTGAAAATTGATTTCTTTATTTTTTGTATTTTTTTAGTGATTTTTTAATATTTTCAGTAAATTTTTTACTTTTTAGATGCATCTTGCCTAGATGTACTTCAAAATCAAAATATTTATAAAAAAAATTTTTAAATCAATAAATACATAAAAATATGAAAATATACTGAATTTATATATATATATATATATTGTATTTTTGGTATTTAGTGAATTTTATGAAGATTTTTTTCATAAATATTATACTTTTTAAGTATATTTATACTAGTTGTATCTAAAAACTAAAAAAATTGTTTAAAATATTTAAAAAAATCAATGAAAACAAAAAACACAGAAAATAAAAAAGACTCAATTTTCTAGAAAGATTATTCAACCAAACAAGGTGAATGGTTCTATAAATTTCAGAGACTATAGAGGACCTACCTAGAGGAACCCCGTACAATTGTTAACGTATTCTGTGAATGAAATTAGTATTTTTGTAAGAGTAGTATGGCAATTCTTTGGACTTTTCAGGCCACACAGGAGTCAGAAGCCCTTGTATGAAGGGACTATCCACGGATGTTTGATTTCCTTGGTTAGAAACCTAGTGGGTAGACAAACTAGGTTGCTAATTATTTTATAAGCTAACAATGTCTAATTGCCGATTTTAGTGTTTATCGTTTTTGGTTCTTATCAGTAATTATGACCAATGTTTTGTATTAACTCTTTCTTAGTAAGGATATTTTGTGTCAATTACTAGTTTATAGTAAGTTCATGTATTTTGTAATTTTATTTAACTATTGTCTTTGTCTTAAAAATAATAATATTAATAAAATACATGGATAATTTTACAAACAATTCTATCATGCAAAATGGTTGGGCAAGGAAGAAATAATAACAATGGTAATGAAGTGTCTAACAATGATGTCACTCAAATTACACGTGCAATAGCCGATAGTATGGGCAATATACCACTCCGAAACTGAGAATAGAGCAAATCTGAAATGATTGCAAAATTTCATAAATTACACTCCCACAAATTCTTTGGCGGGTCTAATCTGTATGAAACTAAAGCATGGTTAAGGAAAATTAAGAAGCTACTAGACACTTTTGACATTCAGAATGAACGAGTCTAATGACCATGACAACATTTCAAATGTAAGAAGAAGCAGACCATCAGTGAAAAATGATTAAAAGTACATGACAGGTAGCGACACTGACTTGGAGGCAGTTTGAGAACTTATTTATGAAAAAGATATTTCCCCAACTCACTTAGGCAAGAGATGGTTCAAGAGTTCTTTCAATTGAAGTAAGGAAAAATGTTAGTGACCCAAAATGAAATCGTTTTGAGGCCCTCTCGAGGTATGCTTCGTAAATAGTAACAAATGAAGATGATATTGTTAGGCAATTCAAGTGGGGTTTGGATACGGATATTAGGGGAAGGTTGATCACAGTACAACTTTCCACATATGCTCAAATGGTGGATCGAGCCTTAATTGTGGAACGTGAATTGGCGGATGTCAAGCGCATTCAAAGTCGGCGATCAAAAAATAATAACCAACCATGAGAAGGAGGTCCAACTCGAAACAATAGGAACCATTCTGTACCTACACCCTATGTCGAAGGATTGCAGCATCAACAAAGGCAGAATTGGGAAACTTAACAAGGAGGAAATTCTGCAAATGAATGGACATTAAGGTGTTTCAAATGTGGTCAACTCGGACATTGTTGGAATGGATGCCCTCACGGCGGGGAATATTTTATGGATCAACAAGGGGACAGTAATCTAACAAATGTCAACCGGGACAATAATCTAACAAATGTCAGCTAGGACAAGATTCAATGCTTACTTAGAATGTTCAAACTAATAATGGGCAGGCACATGGTTCCAAGAATACAAGCCGACCAAGAACAAAATAGGAAGGATGTACGCTCTTCAAGAAGAGGAAGATATTGGCCAATCAATAATTCAAGATTTTTTTATCTTCATGAATTCTTGGGTTGAAGTATTGTTTGACTCTGGAGTTTTGCTGTAACGCCTCCAAAATGATTAAATTAAAACATTTCTCATACCCTAATTTATCCGAGATCCTTCCCAACTAGACAATAACATTAATCTCAAAAGTCCTCTTTTCCATTGAACTACGTACCAAATATTACAATTTTCATATTTTTGTCTTGGTAATAATATCATTTACATAGTTCAAGAAACTAGAAAATAAAATAATAATGCCTTAATGGCATACAATCATAAAGGCAAGGCCTTGTTACAACAAAATGGACATATGGTCCCAACCACATATGCTCGAAGCTTCCACATAACACATCCATGAGCCTTTGTGCCCCAACAAAACAAATAAATCCACCTCCTTCTCATAAGGGTGATTGCACATCATCAATTCCTGAAATTGTTAGATAGGAATGAGCTAGATGCCCAGTAGAAATACTTTTAACAAAGTATCTAATTATTTGAAAATTCATATGGCATTATCACAACCAAAACATTTTCTTGTTTAACTCATGTTAAAGGTTTAAGCACAAAACTTAGATTTTATAATTTTCATGAAAATCACATTTCAACATCGGGGGGTAAATACACCATGAAGTCCCTATAGAGTGTCCCAAACCACATCTACAAGTCATTTCCCATTGAAACTATTCCCACATTTACCGACTGTTATACGGCAGGACCACTGGACACCCAAAAACATTTTTTCACATTCGTCCGTCGATAAGCTCAAGACAGGGAATTAGGCACCTTGACTCCCCGCATGGGTACCAAATACAACACAACTCAAACCAAACCTCACTACCCGGACTCCCATGCTATTTACCAGCCCCTTAAACAACCTTTTCCAAGATTTCCACAAATTCCAAACATTTATACACCCATGAGAACAAAGGTAAATATCACCATTCAAATAATTGAACTATTATGGAGACATAATCTTCATATTCCAAAGAAAAATCTCAAAAACTTTCAATTTCATGAATCTCAAGTAAAAAAGACATCTCATTCTCATAATTCAATCATAAATTTAAAGAATTGAAGGTTAATTCCATTTGAGCATATCATTGTTCAATTTCAAAAATTAGGGTTTGCAATAAATTTGGGGCTTTCGCCCCTCCATAATATAAAATGCTATTTTTCAACTAAAGTTTTCATAATCCATAAACATTAATATAAATTTTGAGAAAACATATGAGAAATTCCATTTTTGAAATCAAAACCCACTTCTTTGTAAACTCAAACATCAATCACAAAACCAATTTCACAATAATACTAATAAACATCCTCAAAGTAAAAAGATACAAAGTTAAAAGTAATCATACCTCCAAGATGAGAGTAGAGAAGCTAAATTAAGAGGATTCCTTCGAAAATCCAAAATCCAATCAGTTAAAAATGTTGATCTTCACTTGTTCTTCATCTTTAGTGCAAGATCCATGGTGGATTGTTGGTGAAAAAATGGATGAAATCAAGGTTTTGAGGGTTAGGGTTTCAGGTATGGAGGGGAGGGAGAGAAGAGAGGAAGAAAAAACAAAGATTTTGGACTAAAAACTCATTTTAAAGTGTCTAATATTGACCAGATCACTCAAGCAGTCAAAGCCTAGCTCGAGTAGTGAAAAAGAACTCCCAGAATCTATGAAATTTGTGCACACTGCTCGTGTGGACCTTAAAATTCAAGCAAACATAACTCTCTAGTTCGGACTCCGTTTTAGGTCATTCTTGTGTTCAAATCCAAGCCTCGGAAACAAGATTTCCAATGGTATCTAAATTCAAAGTGTGGAAAGAGAAAGGGGCAAAAGAGTGAAGACTAGTCATGGGATAATTATCCAAATCAATGTTTTTGGTCCAACCTTACTTTACCATTATGATGCCACCTCAATCAATATTCCAAAATGAATCAAAGAGGCTCCAAGTACAATAATATGAGTGTCAAAAGAAATCCCATGAGTTCAAGAAGTACAAAGTGTTACATTCGCATTCTTTTATATATCCACTGCATATGTGTCGAGTTTGGGTTTAGAGCCAAAAATGTTAGAGATAGCTATGAGAATTTCTTCACCCTTAGGTGGTCATACCCGAGTGGATCTAGTATGTAAATCTTGTGAAATAGAAGTCTTTGGCTCACATTTGATCTGTAATCTAAGAGTTACGGAGATGTCTGATTTTGACGTCATTCTAGGAATTGATTAGTTATTAGTTCACCGAGCGATTGTTGATTGTTACCATAAAATAGTGACGACATGCTCTCTTAATCGCACACATTTTCAATTTAAGGGAGATAGACATGATTCTTTATTTCCAGTGTGTCATAAATCGTGATGGCATAACCAACTAATTGGATGGTTGGCCAATCTAATTTTGGAAGATGAAGACCGAAAGGATTTGGGACTATCACATGTGGTGTATGAGTACGTTGATGTTTTCCCTTACGAACTATTGGGATTACCCCCAAAATGTGAGTTAGATTTTACGATCGAACTCCAACCTGGGACTTCACCAATTTCTATGACACCACATTGTATAGCGCCAGGAGAACTTCAAGAATTGAAGGTGCAATTGCAAGAATTATTAGACAAAAAGTTCATCAAACCTAGTACGTCTTCATGAGGAGCACCAACATTGTTCTCCAAGAAGAATCATGGAACCTTAAGGTCATGGATTGACTACCGACAACTAAATCAGATCACTATTGAGAATTGATACCCATTACCAGGAATTGACTACTTATTCGATCAATTAAAAGGTTCAAAATGTTTTTCCAAATCAACCTCAGGTTTGGATACCACCAACTACATGTCAAAAAATAAGACATACCAAAGGCTACTTTTCAAACCCGTTATGGTCATTAAGAGTTCATGCTAATGCTATTCGGTTTGACAAATGCATCAGGTGTATCTACAAGCTTAATGAAGAAAAATTTTACACCTTACTTTGACCAATTGATAGTAGTATTCATCGACGACATTTTGGTGTACTCACGATCAGAGGAAGATCATGCGCAACATTTGAGAGTTGTTTTGCAAGTTCTAAGGGAGAATTAGTTGTATGCTAAAGCTAGCAAATACAAATTTTGGTTGAAGAAAGTAAAGTTCTTAGGTCATGTTGTGTCCAAATCAATGATATTAATAGACCCAGCTAAAGTAGCAGTAGTAATGGAAATATCTAACCATTTGTTTATTTTTACCCTTGATGTTTAGTTTTGGGGCAGCACACTCCGACCTAGGCATCATGAATTCAAACAATAGAAACATTATGCGATAAGACTTTATACATTTGCCCCTCCATAGACTATGCACTGGATGGAGCATATCACACTAGGACCCCCGAAAGAAAGAAATAAGAAGAAATTTGCTCAAAAAATATATTATTTGAAAATGAGACATTTTAAAAGTATATATATATATATATAAATTTTATAATTAGTGAGAGAGTTTGAAGCTACATCCTTACAAAGTAAGGTAAAATTTACTTTATCCTCATGTGGTTTTGAATTGGGATCCTCCCCTTCATTTCGGTCCTTCATTCCCTCCTTGCAGGGCATTCGGGCCCACTTTGAGGCCCAATTTTGATAATCCGAACCGTTCATATTTTTAGATTTATTCAGTATATCATACTTGTAAAAAATCAAGTTGATCGAATATCATAAAGTATGTGTTCGGAAAACTGTTTATTAAAAAATAGTTTGTAGTCCTAATTTTCTGAACGCATACTTTCTGATATCCGATCAACTTGATTTTTTACAGATATAATATACTGAATAAATCTAAAAATATGAACAGTTCGGATTATCAAAACTGGGCCTCAAAATGGACCCGAAGGCCCCTGCAAGGAGGGAATGAAGGAGGGGGCTCAAGGAGGGGATCTGGACTCTGTGGTTTTGTCTTGGAGTACTTTACCTCCCTATGGTTTAAATATATTTTGAGAACACTGTTATTGTTTTGGACAAAATTACAAAGTTAACTTTATTAACGGCAAGTTAAATATTACCTAAATATGCTTATGTCATATTCTCTCTCTCTCTCTCTCTCTCTCTCTCTCTCTCTCTCTCTCTCTCTCTCTCTCTCTCTCTCTCTCTCTCTCTCTCTCTCTCTCACATCTAATACATGGGTCATCCTACTATGCACACCTATTTTTTGGGTATGTAGTATATGCAACTTATGAAATTTGTGGTGTTGTAGGTCATAACCAAAGGCCACTTGAAGCATAACTAAAGATATCTCCAATCATAAACAAAATAAAAATCATAGGAGGTTATAACAAAGTCATACCTAACGTAATAATAAGTCATAACCAACAATACAATGAGTCATAACAAAAACACATATATCATAACGGGCATATGATATACACCCCTATAGAATTTTCCCTAATACATATAATTTTTTGTTTATCTTAATCACATATTTAACAAATTAAACTATATATTGACCTAAATACCCTAATTTGATACCATAAAATTACCTTAATATAAATTTTAAATTTTAACCCAATTTCTTTATTTAATAACATTTTAATCAAATATATTTTAATTACCATAAAATTAAACCATAAATTTACCTCAATCTATTTTTAAATTTTTAACCCAATTTTTTATTTGATAACATTTTAAATAAAACATATATATATATATATGAGGGTGTCCATGCGCACTTTGGATGGGGATTGCTTTTATTTCTGGCTGACTGATGTGATAGTTTCATTCCCTCATTGGGGGTGTTTGGCAAGAAAAATTTTAGTCTTTTTTAGGCTAAAATTCACAAAAAGATAAAATAGGTTAAAATAGTTAATAAGATAAAATGTCACATCAAATTCATAATTATTTCACTTTTTCTCTCACAAACATCATATCTAACTACAAAAAAATCCAATCACTTTCTCAAACACAAAAATTTTAACCTACTAAAATAGCCAAAACCTAAAATAGCCTACTAAAATAACAACTTCCCAAACACTTACATTGTATGACTTCAAAGGTCGAGGAGAGTTCAATTTTATTTTTACCATTACCTTAGACGATGAGGATATGCATTACCAAGAGTAGTTTGTGAGTATCTTGATGTCTTTTTAGAAAACCTTTTTGAGTTGCCACCACATCAAGAATTTGAATTCTCCATTGGTCTAGTGCTATATATGGCACTGCTTTTCATGACACAGTATAGATTTGCGTCCTAAAATTACGAGAGTTGAAAGTACAATTATAAGAATTATTAGATAAAGATTTCATTCGCCATAATACCTTACATTGTGTTTTAAAATGTTTGTTGCATATGACAAATGCAATCGTGATCCCTATGAATGTGGCCTAAGTTGTTTTCTTTTCTTTGTTCGAGGACTAGCAAAGTGTAAGATGGATGGTGTGATTTGGCAATGTTACATATTGAGGCCCATCAACTTGTGTTTTTAGTCCGTTAGCTTTCAATACTTGATATAATAAGTATTTTTCCTTGTCATGTAAGCTGATGTAGTATTGAAGCTAAAAAGTATGCCAAATGAGTGAAAAAGAGCCAAAAATGGACCAAGAGCAATTCACACATGCTGATCATATGTGTCCCGCAAACAGCTCAATTTTAACAAGAACTGACCTTGACTTGATCTGCTCGTTCAAACCATCCAGGCAGCACGAGCAAATTTACCTTGTTTTGCTTGCTCGCGGCAAATTGAGTGGAATATGTTAGAGCCTTAGAGGTTATAAAAGGAGGCTGAAAACTCGTTTCTAAGGATCCAAAAACCTAAGAAAAGATGGCTTGAAGCTAGAGACGTGCATCTAATCATCATCCATGGTTTCTTCAACTTTTGCAGATTCCACTCTATTCTCTCCATAAGCAGCTAAATCTTATCTTAGGATCAAAATGAAGCCATAGTCAAGTATCATGCTATTTTGTATTTTGATTTGATTTCTTCGGGATTGGATAATCGTTGTATAATTATTAAAAATCTTTTATTCAATTAATGTGTTCAATTTATGTGATTGAGAATGCATGTTCATATAATTATTTTACCTATTTGTATATACAAACTATGAGACAAGTCAAGCCTAAGGAAGACGAATTGTGTCGCAACCCTAATTTATTATAAATGATCCGTGCTAACCGAGTATGATTCGTGATTGCAATTTGAATATAATTATCTTCTTAATGATGATATCAAAACTTATAGCCACGATACATTATTATTATTCGAACCATTGAATTTCTAGAATCAAATACATAAAATACGTGATATACGATGGATTTGAAGTCCTAAGAGTCTTTCTATATTTGGAACAAATCAAATTTACTTGTTTAATTAATTTCGTCTTAATATTTCACTAAGTAGTTTAATTCAATCCACAACATTTAATCGATTAAATTTAAGAATTATCATTTAAATCAACACAACTCAGCACATTAATCCTTGTGGGTCACTGTTCTACAGAATGTGTCATGTACAATGATTTATTTTTTATTGAAAAATGACTAATCAACCACATCCATAATTATTTTCAGTAAGGATGAAAACATATTCAACACAATAGTCTTCATCTATATTCACCACAATAGTCATGGAAGAAAGAGTACAGAATATTGAGATCAGGTAGCCAAAGTGGTGGGTTCACAACCATCATGAACACAGGCCAAGACATCCCTGTAGTCCCTTGAGATGGTGAAGGAGTCATAGACCTTTCCATCGCTGCTCTTCTTGTACTCAAACAGAAGTGAAGAGTGATTAAATGCAGTCAATTTCACAAATCCAAAGTCATAATCTCTGTAAAGACTCCATCGAGTCTGCAGTGAGCTGAACTCTGACAGGTGGCTTCCTCCACCGCCTACCACCACATGGATTGTTCCATTCACAGTGCCTGAGTAATGAGATTTTTCCGTGTTCACACATTGATTCTGCACCACACAAAATAACAAACAACCACCAAGCTTCAGGATATATTGTTCAAATTATGTGCATTTATTTACTTTGAATAATAAATGTTTTTATTTCTGTAATTAAATTAATGGTTTAGTGATGTTTGTTGGTTGGGCTTAATCTGTAGTACCATTCCTTTCAAAAAAATAAAAATCATTTGAGGAGGTAATTGTCCATGTTCGACACTATGTCGAATACTTTTGACACGAGTCGAACACATGTTCAAACAAAATTTATTATTATTATTTTTAAAAAAATTAGACTTGAACATGTTTCAAGCGCATTGGGCGCGCACATATTCATTGCTTAGACAATCAAAAAACACATTATAAGTTTAAAATTAGTACATGATTAATAAAGAAAAATATTGTACATTTACAGTTATTAATTCTAACTTTAGAAATTCATGTTATGTTGTGTTCTCCACGTGTTGTATCGTACATTTTTTTAAAAATTCCTGCGTTAGCGAATTCATGTCCAATAGCAGACCTATGGTGGGAAAATTACATTACTACCTCTATATTCATGAGTATTTGTAAAATGTACAATAGGATTATCTCTTGATTTTATTTTGCTTTTAAAACATTTTACTAACTATATTTAAAAAAAAAAATACCCCTCTATTTCATTAATTTTTCACAATGTATAATGAGATGATATCCAACTATTTCACATGGTACTCAGTAGCATCAATATGATCTACTCAATTTTATTTACAGAATAATTGTTTATCACTTCTTTTTGTTTGTGTTTCTTTTTTTATTTTAAAAATAATTGATGACCAACAGAATGACTTCATTAATAGCATACAACTTTAGAAAAGAATATTTTTTAAAAAATTTGATAGATTTATTTGTTTTTTCCTCATAAAGTATTTTTTTCACAATCCTTATATAGGAAATGGTTTTCTATTAGTAATTTATCAAATGTTTTAGGATAAACTACCAGTAAGTCCCACTAGTTAGATTTAATTCCCATCAAATCCTATTGAAAATAAATCATGGTAAAATCATCACTACAAATAATTTTTTGTGACGCTATTTTTGCATGTCGCTAAAAATTAACAATTAATAGCTATTTTTAGTCATGGTTTTTATAAATTGTCGTTAAAACTTACAATTAGTGATGTTTTTCTGTGATGAATTTTTCAAACCGTCATTGAAAATTAAAAATTACTGACTTTTTTGTGATGATTTTTTTAAACAATCCCTAAAATTTATAATTAATGACATTTTTTGTGACAATTTTTAAACTGTCGCTGAAAATTAATAATTAGTAACTTTTTTTTAATAGTGTTTGATGAAAAACAACATTAATTATCATCGGACCTATTGGACAATAAATTTGCCTATTAAGACCTACACATAAATTCTCATATTTTTATTTTTATGCAACTACCTTGCCCCCTTAGACATAATTTCTCATTCCACCCCTATTTGTGTCTGCTGATTAGCATGCATGTCGAACAGTGGAAGTCAGTTAAAACATGTACACTATAGTCATCCGCACATGCATTTTCCTTTCAAGAAATTTTGTATCCGTTCAAATGTTCAACGAATACCATAGACGGTTAAAAATAACCAAGATTATCTTCAATATATATATATATATATATATATTTTTTTTCCTTTGGGTACCTGGTAAATGGGGCATATCCTCTCATAGTTGTGAACATGGCCAAAAAATGCAATGTCGACCTTGTATTTCTGCCAAAGCTTCTGCAAGCTTTCCCTTCCCATGGGCTCTTCAAATGAGCCCTCCAAGGCATAATATTTGTTAGAAGAATACCCAAGAACACGGTGAGCAGCAAAGATCAACCACGGCTGTTTTTGCCTGTCTGCTGATGCAAGGCAATGCTCAATGAACTTGTACTGCTCAGTACCCTCTCTCCAATCATGTTCAGTGTCAGCTATACAGAAGTGGAACATGCCATAATCTGTTGAATACCTGAAAAAAAAGGATAATAATCAAAAACACTTTTAGAGGGAGTTAGGAAATGCCAGCATGGTATTAAAAGGAACAGTTACTAAACGTGAAAGTCAATATTACAATTTGGCTGGACAGACCAAAAAATTAACGTTAGCAATAAAACCTCCAATAGGTGTGGTTTTGAAATACACCAGTGGTTCTTTCTCTTGAATGCCTAATCCTTCTATGAACTTCGAAGAGTTTGAAATTTGCTACTAAAAACTCATCTAATCCATTCAACATTGCCAGCAGCTATCATAAATGTTGTGTCATCTCCATTACGCTACGGAATTTTGAAGTCCTAATAATCATGTCACTATTGGGGGTAACAGCAACTAGCTCTCATTTTCGGGTGGATTTTCATCCAGCAAGATTTAAATGCCTATTGTTGGCCTGCGAATACTCACCTTGACTTCACTAAAATTGCCGTATAAGGCTTCAAACCAAACACAAGATAAAGTACCCAAGCTACTTTTCTTCTTTTAAAAATGTGATTTTTTGTTCTTTCATTCCATTGAGATTTTCAAAACAGTATAAAATCCCGTCCCAACAGGGGGGCGGGGGGGGGGGGGGGGGGGGGGGGGGGGGGAGGGGGGAAGAAAAAAAAAAAGAAAAGAAATAGAAGCAAAAAAAGAACCTGCATCAGGCAATTTACTGATTTGATCACTGACATTTCTTTCTTATAATGTCCAGGACATTGAAATTTTGTTTTGCAAATACCCTCACTTTAAATCCTGTTTTGCAAAACCTTTGATAATCCCCAGGACATTGAACTAGCTATCTTAAGGACCAGTACCTAATATTTCGTTCCCTCTATCTAGAAGTCCTATATGATAAATTCATATCATTTATCCAACTTACCAGAACTTAGCTCTGTTCTCAGCAGGAACATAAAACATGGTCTCAGCTAGCACACCACATTCACCACCCGAATCATTAGTGTCATAGAAGGACCCTGTCCCTGGTGTGTCACGTTCATGATTTCCACTGGAAGAGAAATAAAACACATAAACTATATAGTGGGCATGGCAAATTTATCAATATATAGAGAAAACAAAATATGCATGGCAACAAAGCACATAACAAGATGCAAACCTCGCAATCATATATGGCACGGTTGATGCAATGGGCTCCACCATTGATGTGAACTGATCCCATTGTGAGATATATCCCTTAGCATATGAGAGATCTCCTATATGGAAGACTATGTCGATGTTATCCAAGTCCTTGATTAGCTGATCTGTTGTGTTAAGTGAACCAGGTTGATAGTTATTGTATTCATTTGAACCATCACGTTCTGCCTGAAATATGTGGAATAAACGTAAAAACATTTATGAGTATGGTATCCCATAGAATAGGAATTTATATCTACCTCAATAATACATCAACCACCCAACATTTTCTCCAAAATTGTTACTTATTTGATAATGGTGAGCAATAGAACAAATAGTTTGAGAGTAAAGAAGAATAAACGCATAACTAATCCTTCAAAATATCATTTGCAACAAAAAGTTACTTTTGTTTAATTAATTAAATATTAAAACATAGAAAAATCCTCTGGTGTTCTCCTTACTTAATTCCACTATAGGAGTCAAAACCAAAGCATAATTATCACTTGGCTACCAGAGTTCTTACTTCTTCATATTCCAAGATTCCACAATAAAAAAAAAAATCAGAAAGATTACAAAATTAAGGTTGAGTTTGGATCTTAGATTTGTTGAGAAAAAAGATAAGGCAAAAAAACACATCCGAAGAATATGAAAAGTACAATAGCTTTTAAAGATGTTTTGAATAAAAGCATGGGAGCAGCCTAATTATTGAAGAAGAAATTAAAACTAAAGAGAAAAGTAAAATTGGTAACAGAAAACCATGATAGTGCTTAGATCTCTCCACTTTGATGATATTACCTTTCCCATGTCGCCAAATACAACAACATGTTGAAGTGAGTCCTGCCCCGGATATGGTGAAGACTTGAAAGAGTAGACCTTGCTCCAAATATAGGAACCATTAAACAACCTATGACCGAGCTTGTAAGTGTACCTGCACAAATGACAGCCCTAAGAACAATAGCCATGCTTCTTAGCAACATGATAATATGAAATTGATTCTTGTGACGCATACACTGAGTTTGGCCACAATTCTTTTAAGAAACTTGTGTGAATGAAACCAGGATCACGCCAGCCCACTGTACGTGCTGGTGAACCTGCATATTGATAAGACAACTTTGTCATGTAGTTTCTGTTTTTTAGGTAATTGTCAGATAGTTTCTAGTTCACATGTTTTTTTGGGTGATAGTTACTTTTATTTGTTTATTTGATTTTGTCCAAGTTTAAATAATTTTGCACAAATATTCCCAATTTCAAATTTCAACCCCTACACAATTCCAGTCAAATTCTATATCACATTCCTAGATGTATCCAAGTTTCTAAAGGTTTGGTTAAATTGTCAACAAAACTGATTCTCTAAAATGGAATGTAAAAATTGTCCTATTTCCAAGTTATTTTCCTGAAACACCTTTTATCCTAGATTTTTTGGGGGGAAAAATGCTGGTGCTGTCCAACCTATTCCTATTTTTTGGGCTCATCCATACACAGTGTGTTATGCCTGCCATCCCTGAATCATCTGATTTTAGTTCATGATATCAAAGCCAACAAGACTACTTTTCAAAAGGTTGATGAGACATACTATAATACATGGCATGATATTATTAATGAGGCCAACCTGATGATATTGCCCTTCTCAAGCATGAACCCTTTGATGATAAAATATCAGACTGACATAATTAGAGGAGATTGATCATACCACACATGCTGTTTCGATGAAATGTCAACGTTCCAGCTGGTGACTGAGTTTGATGTTCTCCCTTAAAACCCCACTCAACAAAAGGAACAGCTTCATTAATGTTATAGCCGCTTGTCCAGGTTACTGTCATCTGCAAAAACCAATACAATGTCTTATATGAATTCTGTTGCATAATTACATTTGTTGGCATGAGTTGTAAAATGAGAGTGAGTGTGGCATGAGTTGTAAAGCAAGTGTGCATGTGGCATGAATTGTAAAGCAAGAGTGCATGTGGCATGAGTTGTAAAGAAAAGGGATTGTCTAGAATAAACTCTGTATGATAGTCTATATATATGGACTTGTATTTCATAGAAAAAATGAATAAGAGCTATACAGTTGTTCCATGTCTCTACATGGTATCAGAGCAGAGATCCTAGGCTTTCTGCTTCACACTTTACACCTTCACCAGACCTAGCCGACTATGGCAACTCCATCCACAGACCAAACATCCATTACCAACCCAACCCTAGAAGACCTAACATCCAGAATGACAGATTTACTGTCCCAGACCCTGACTCAGAACCAGGCACCAACCCATGAAATTTCCGCTGCACCGATCGGCATCAAGTTGGATGGCACCAACTATGCTCTGTGGTCCCAAGTTTTGGAGATGTATATCTCCGGCAAGGATAAACTTGGATACATCAATGGAGATCTCCAGCAGCCCCAACAAACTGACCCAACATGGCGAAAATGGCGGACTGAAAATTCGATTGTGAAAGGGTGGTTAATTAACTCCATGGAACCAAGCATGATTGGTAATTTCATTCGATTCCCAACGGCAAAAGCAGTGTGGGATGCCATTGCCACAACTTTTTTTGATGGCACAGACACATCGCAGGTTTATGATCTCAAGAAACGGGTGACCAAGATGCGACAGGGCGGTGGGCAAATTGAAACCTACTACAATGGCCTTCAGGCCTTATGGAGGGAGATCGATTTCTGACGCCCCAATCCGATGGTCTGTCCCAATGATATTCAGAAATTTACTTCCATTCTACAAGAGGATCGAGTGTATACCTTTCTTGATGGCTTAGACGATCGGCTTGACAAGGTTCGTAGCGACGTACTCCTCATGAACCCGTTCCCCTCAGTCGAACAAGCATATGCCTATGTTCGCCGTGAAGATTCACGACAGTCCGTGATGATGGTCAGCACAGATGGACAGGTTGGCGCTGCTATGGCATCTCGAGGAGGAACCCGCTCCAATCCGCAGCCTCTGAAACAGCAGCTATCGATGGTCCCAACTGGGAAATCTGCAGCTAGAACTCGGCCTGCAGTTGGAACTCGGTCCAGTGCAGCGCTACCCAAATCTGGTTTGTCTTCTTCCAGCCGTAGCTCTGGGCAGCCATCTACTGAAGGTCATGGATGTACTTATTGTGGCAAGCCCAAACACACCCGTGAGACCTGTTTTAAATTACATGGGTTTCCAGAATGGTGGGACGAGTTCAAAGCCCGGAAACAAAGTGAAAGTGAAGCTGCTGTGAACAGTGTTTCGGGACGGGCTGCTTTAGCACATGCGGATCCCGAGTTGTCTCTTCTAACATCCACAAGTACTTCTCATCTCCTAGATGGCTCTACCCCTTTCAGTGCTTCAAGTAACTGTGGTTACGCTTTATTTAATTCCATTCCGAATGCCTTTAATGGTTGGATACTTGATTCGGGAGCCACCGATCATATGACGTTTGATCCCAATGACTTTACTTCTATTACTCAACCAAAACGGGTAAATATTGCTAATGCCAATGGGGTCACGTATCCGGTTACAGGAGCCGGCACTGTCTCTCTCTCTTCCTCACTCTCATTGTCAAACACTTTACTTGTTCCATCCCTATCAAGTAAATTAATATCTGTGGGACAAGCTACTGAAGAATTCAATTGTTGTGCACTAATATATCCCAAGTTTTGTTTTCTTCAGAATATTCTCACCAAGGAGATCATTGGTCGTGGTACTAAGAGGGGGGGGCTATATGTTATGGATGATTTCAGTCCCGGCCAAGCTCATCATGTACAACAAGTGCCCAATGTGAAACGTCAACAGATTTGGCTTTGGATCCTCGCTTGGGGCATCCATCCTTTAGCTACTTAAAGCATTTGTTACCCGATTTATTTTCTGCCATTAGTGAGTCTGATTTTAAATGTGACACTTGCATTTTGGCCAAGAGTCACCGTGTGCCTTATCCTTTGAGTTTGAATAAAAGTAATGTTCCATTTACTTTGGTACACTCCGATGTTTGGGGACCTTCTCCAGTTTTAACTCCTTCTGGGATTCGTTGGTTTGTGACCTTTGTGGATGACTGTACTCGCATGACTTGGGTTTATTTGTTGAAACATAAGAGTGACGTATTCCTCTTTTCCAGTCCTTCCATGCCATGATTCAGACTCAATTCTCTGCCAAGCTTCAAATTCTCCGCTCCGATAATGGTGGCGAATATATGAATGATGCATTCAAGAGTTATTTTAACACTCGTGGTCTCATTCATGAGACCAGTTGCTCTGCCACTCCTCAACAAAATGGTGTGGCGGAATGGAAAAACCGACATATCTTGGAGACTGCTCGGGCCCTTTTGATTGGTGCCCATGCCCCTCGTAGTTATTGGGCCGATGCCATTGTTACAGCAGTTTATTTGTTGAATCGCATGCCATCCAAAGTCTTGGACTTTCAGACACCGCTTCAGGCTCTCTCATGCCATGGCTCTTTACCCTCTGTCCTGATGCTCCCACCTCGGATATTTGGGTGTGTTGCTTTCGTACATCTCCCAAAACCTCAACGTACTAAGCTTGATCCTTGTGCTCTACGTTGTTTTTTTCTGGGCTATGCAACGCATCAGAAAGGGTATCGATGTTATCATCCCCCCACCCGACGTACTTACGTTACCATGGATATCACATTTCTCGAGTCTGAGTTCTTTTTCCCTAACCCCATGACCGATTCTCCTCTTCAGGGGGAGATACGACATAATGAAGAGCAGAATTGGGCTGTTTTCGATTTCCTAGCAATGGGGACAGAAGTAGCTTATCCCGAGCCTACCGCAGCTTCTACCACTACTACAACCGCCGCTCCTACTGATGTATCAGGAAGGACTGCTGACCCTGGAATGGAAATCATAACTACACCAGCTTGTATGGCTGACTGTAGAGAAGAACCTGGTAGAAGTCTCGACGATGAAGACCCCACTCATCAACCTCTAATACCCGAGACTGATCAATCTCTTGAGAATATTCGTAAGGTAACTACTCCTCCTCCTGATAATGCTTGTGATACTTCTGTTGGTTATCAATTACCTTTCAAGCATAACTGTGGAAAACCACCAGACCGATACTCTCCAGATCATGTGAGTAAGAAATCCATATATCCGATTGCCAACCATGTCTCATCTCAGAGGTTATCAGATTCACTCAAAACATTTGTACACCAGTTGTCTGTTGATCATATTCCTAACCAAGTACCCGAAGCCTTGAGTGATCCGAAATGGATGCATGCTATACAAGAGGAAATGGCGGCTCTTCAGAAAAATCAGACATGGCCACTTATTCCTCTGCCGAAAGGGAAGAAGACTGTCGGATGCAAATGGGTCTTTTCTATCAAACACAAGGCTAACGGATCTATTGAGAGGTATAAGGCAAGACTTGTGGCGAAGGGGTACACACAGACTTATGGCATAGATTATCATGAGACGTTCTCTCCAGTGGCGAAGCTGAACACAGTCAGGGTATTATTGTCTCTTGCAGCTAATCTAGATTGGCCACTGCATCAGTTTGACGTACGGAATGCCTTCCTTCATGGTGATCTCAAGGAGGAAGTAAATATGGATGTTCCACCTGGATTTTCATCTTCTCAAAATGGAGTCGTATGTAAACTGAATAAGGCACTATACGGCTTGAAGCAATCTCCCTGTGCATGGTTTGGACGGTTTAGCATGGCTATGCGACAATGTGGTTTCAAGCAGAGCAATTCAGATCATACACTATTCCTAAAACACTACAAGGGAAAGATAACAGCGCTGATTATTTATGTTGATGATATGATAATTACTGGAGATGACGTTGGGGGGATTTCTAAACTCCAAGAATATTTGGCGACCGAATTTGAAATGAAAAATTTGGGTGGGTTGAAGTATTTTTTGGGAATTGAGGTGGCTCGGTCAAAGCAGGGCATCTTTCTATCCCAAAGAAAGTATGTGTTGGATTTACTCGCAGAAACTGGAATGCTTGATTGTAAGGCTGAGGACACTCCAATTGTTCAGAATCATCACCTAGGAGAGTATTCTGATCAGCTACCTGCGAATAAAGAGAGGTATCAAAGGATAGTTGGAAGACTAATCTATTTGGCACATACTCGACCGGATATCACATATGCTGTGAGCGTTGTAAGTCAATTCATGCACTGTCCTAGTAAAGATCATATGAATGCAGTTGTTCGAATACTTCGATACTTGAAATCAGCCCCAGGGAAAGGACTTATGTTCTCTAAGAATAATCATCTAAATATTGGTGGTTACACAGATGCAGATTGGGCAGGCAACAATACTGACAGAAGATCTACTTCGGGATATTTCACCTTTGTAGGAGGAAACCTTGTTACTTGGAGGAGTAAGAAACAAAAGGTCGTAGCTCTTTCTAGTGCAGAAGCTGAGTTCAGAGCGATGAATAAGGGACTTTGCGAACTCCTTTGGTTAAGGAAGTTACTTACAGAATTTGGTTTCCCACCTGCTTCAGCAATGGAGTTATTTTGTGATAACAAAGCAGCCATTAGTATTGCTCACAATCCGGTCCAACATGATCGTACAAAGCATGTTGAAGTGGATCGACATTTCATCAAAGAAAAGCACGAGACTGGGATAGTTCAGTTTCCGTTTGTTAAATCAGAAGATCAACTGGCAGACATGCTAACTAAAGGCGTGTCAAGTAAAGTGTTCTACAACTCACTCAACAAGTTGGGCATTGGCGACATCTTTGCACCAACTTGAGGGGGAGTGTTGGCATGAGTTGTAAAATGAGAGTGAGTGTGGCATGAATTGTAAAGCAAGAGTGCATGTGGCATGAATTGTAAAGCAAGAGTGCATGTGGCATGAGTTGTAAAGAAAAGGGATTGTCTAGAATAAACTCTGTATGATAGTCTATATATATGGACTTGTATTTCATAGAAAAAATGAATAAGAGCTATACAGTTGTTCCATGTCTCTACAACATTGATATTGCTAATTTGGTGATTGTACAAAACAGAACAATCATTTTGTAACTAAAAAGCCCCACAGTGACCAGCAAGAAATAGAGTCACCACAGATGCAGGATCAATATTATCCCTATTCAAACCATTGATATTATCCAAGTTACATTCAGAAGTTAGATGAAATTCACAACTCCGAAAGTAACATGAAAATCTTGGAATTTCTTATGCCCAGATGAAATAAAGCATTGAACTTTATTTCACACATTAAAGAATGGACAATGTCATACCCATGAATACATAATGATGTTAGCTCAGGCTTCAATACTAAGAAGTTCTAAAAAAATGGAAAAAGATACTCACTTCGTTCCAAGACTTCCCTTGAGCAAGGCGCGGATAAAGGGGCGCCTTAGGATTTGAAAAAGTTATAACATTTGAAACAGCCACCAATTTTGGCTACAATATACAGATGCGTGGTTAGTCTTCAGACTGTTAAAAAATAAAAGATCAAAAATAAAAGTAACTGCATCAGGCAGGGGCAAATAAACAGCTACCAATCTATGATGAGAAATCATGTAACTATAAATACAAACAGACTTTTTCTTTTTTCTTTAAGGAATATATCAGATGTTGACGGAGCGAAAGAATAAAAAAGACATAGAACAGAGATGGACACACATTTGATAACCCGCCTGTAAATAATCCAAATGAGAAGTCTGCTCGCTGATTGATTAATATGAATTTCAATGATGCATTGCCTGTTTTTGTATAATCAGAACTGGACTCATTGGCATACTTGTACTGAAAAAAACAACATCCAATACGGCATTGGTTAGGGAAGAAAATAGTTGAAACAAGCACCATTGATTTTTGAATCCCATTAAGTTACAACACAAACCTTTATTGGAGCAGAGCATATGTATGGAGCTTGTTGTTTTGAGTTGTCTGGCGGACAGGTTGACGAGCTGTCATAATAAGATAATTCTTTTAGTCTCTAAGCTATAGGATATGATCATATCATATCACATAGGTATGTATCAAAATGAATGTGAATGGTTCGGTCTTTTGAACTACAACTTCCAAAGTTTTTAGGGCAAGAGACGACCTTAATTTCGATTTGGAACCCTAATGAACCCTGATATAGCCCATGTGTGGTTTTCTCTCGTGCGTAGGGTTGTTGTGATAGGCAGGAAACACCTCATTTTCCCTCCAAATAAGAGTTTGAGAGGCCAGGTCAGCTGACAAGTAACGACAGGGTTCAAAAATTGCTCCCAATTCAAATAGTTCAGGTGTAAAATTAATATGATTAGAAGGACAAGGGTCTAATTAATTTTTGAGCAATAGTTTGGGGGGTAAAATAAAATTTCCTCTATTAAGCCCCCCTTGTAAAATTGTTATATTCTACAAGCAATAGACCGGCAAAGCATTTAAAAGAGGGGGCTTTGAGGTGGACTAACTTAAAATTTGCAGGAGAAAAGACTCCAACCCAATCATCTTCAGAAGGATTAGGGCACTTTAGCTTCACGGTTATCGATTGAGAATCTTCACCCTACATATAAATTAGAACACACACAATCATATTGATATTTCATAGCAACATTTTTGCATAAAAAGGAAAAAAAGAGAGAAGAAGAAATAGCAGATTCTAGGAAATTGAGTTACACCAGATGATTAGAACATGGATTTCATACCCATGTAATGAACAAACATCCAACAAAAAAGAACCATGAATTGGTAAAAATTATTTTGCAATAAGTATTTGATTTGTTCTGTAAATTGTACATGTAACCGAGTCCATGTTTGAATCCGAGAGAATCTGAAACCAGAGTCCAGAAACAAATGTTGAATTATTAATCATTTAACAATTTATATTAACAAGTTCAAAACAACTAAAATTGGATTAACATAGACACAAATGGATATCAATGCTTGGGTATCCTATTCTGAAGGAGAGAGATGTAAATTGTAATTGATCAAACAAGCTCTTAATGTGGGTCATATTTTGATCAGAAAAGGATCATGATTTACTCAATTGACAACCTAACAGTGTGTCTGCTATTACTTAGAAGATGGCCAAACAAGCTGTTGGTTGACAAAGAAGCCATAAAAGTTGAAAATTTGTTTTCTTTCTTTTGTCCCAGCTCATCCATGATCTGAACAAGTCACACATACACTTGATGAAATGGCATATCTATTCACTCTATATCAATAACCGAGCCGGATTTGGTATATCATAAGGAGGGAAAGAGAACAAGACAGTGAAATATAAATAAAATATATTTACATTTCACTTAGTTTCACACTCATTTTTCCTTTCCCTTTCCAAATCTCTTCCCAAATCTATGAATGAGTTTGATTTGAGGATTTAGTTGCGTTGGAAAATGGAGAAAGAAAGGAGCCTCACGTTATGTTTGGCTTGGATATTTGAGGACCGATTTGGAAATGAAAATAAAAACGATGTGTAAAATTAAATTATATATATAAATATATTTTATTCACATTTCACCAACGTTTTATTTTTTTCTCCAAATCTCTTCTCAAATCTCTTAACATGAACGCAGCCTAAAGTAAATTTTTGCCTTTTGTCTCTATTGATTCTATGTTAAATAAAGATCAATGGTGTCATAGTCATGCGTTTTGACTTTAATGAAGCCATTGTGCTTGATAAAATGCAACAGTGAATAAATCCGAAAAACAAGGAATCGAAGAATATTCGAATATGGTTGGAGGTATGAATAAAACGTTGAAATAGAGCATCTAATGAAGTAAAAAAGTAATAAGAATTGAGATTTGTAGATATACATGTTTGCCAAGAAGGAAGGGGGAGGCAGTGATTGAGGCGGAGCTTTGAATGGCAAAAATGGCGTTGTGGATTGCAATCTTGGAAAGTGGCTGCTCGCCGGAGCCGCCACGGAGATGAGTTGCTGAAAAAATCGAAGTGGAGTTGACGCAGTAGAAGAAGAAGAAGAAGAAGAAGAAGGAATAGGAATAGGAGATGAAGACGGTCAGAATGAATCTCTGAGAGGTGAAGTGACCCATTCTCTCTCTCTCTCTCTCTCTCTCTCGTCAAATGGAAATTTTAATTCAACAACCACCCCAAGCCCATCCCTGTGCAAACCCAATTACTTTTATATCCTTCAACACACACAAAGCCAAGTTTAATATCCAGAATAATGTCACGTGGCTTGACTTGCCGGGCAAATGCCCCCCTCTCTCTCTCTCTCTCTCTCTGACTTTCTGTCCGTCTCTGAAATGTCGATCTTATCGAGGCACGACCTGATTTGTCCGAAAGTGTGTACACTTGGAGAAGTAATTAATCAGCCTTGCGCCCCTCTACTTGTTAAAAAAAAATAAATAAATAAAAAATAATAATTATATAATAAAAAAATTAACGATTCATAAAAAAATATTTTAATCATATAATTATTAATATCCGATTAACATGATTTTTTATAAATATATAATATTTGGTGAGTTCTATACATTTAACAATTCAAATTATTAAAACAGAACTCGTAATAAATCTCTTCGAACCCAACAATATCGTCTAGTATAAACTCGAATACAAGCTGAACTCTTATAAATTTATACGGACTGGTAAAAAATAGTAGTGAATTGTGATGGGTGGAGACATCTTACCCTCACTAATAATCACTGTGTTTGGTTTGAATTTTTTGAATTAAATTTTTTAAAAATTAATTTTTTTGATTTTTTTGTTTTTTTGTTTTTAGTGAATATTTTTTAAATTTTAAACATTTTTTTTACTTTTTTAGATGCACCTTACTTACATGTATCTAAAAAGTAAAAAATTTGTGAAAAATATTTTAAAAAATTAATAAATACATAAAAATATAAAAAATATACTGAATTCTTATATTTTTTTGTATTTTTGGTATTAGTGAATTTTTATAAGATTTTTTTTACAATTTTTTTACTTTTTAGGTGTATTTATGTTAGGTCTGTCTAAAAAGTAAAAAAATTACTTAAAATATTAAAAAAAATCAGTAAAAACAAAAAAAACACGAAAAATAAGAAAGTAGAATTTTCTGAAAAGTGTTTTGGAAAACTGGAAGCCAAGCAAAATATTTTGTATACTTGGGATAGATTTTCTGGAAAATTTTATTTTCACACACTTAATTAATTTAGGAAACACGTTTAATGAATTTTTAATTTAATGATAATTCTATCTTAAATTTAAAATGATCACAATAGATATTTAGCAACACTCATAATATTATATGTAAGAATTCTCTGTACACATTTTCATCCTTTTAGATTCTTTATTACTTCACTATTTTTTTGAGTAATGTGATAGTGACGATTCTTTTCCACCACGCAAGAGTGTCAGTGAGCATCTAGGTCAAATCTTGGAGCTATAAACAACTAGAATCTTCACCGTAGGATAGTGAACACTTTACAGACTCTAACCATTGTGATGAAATTTTTGCTTTATTTTTCTGGTTACATTATGAAAACATGGAATCATTTGGGAACTACAGAGCCAAAGAAATTCATCAACTTTGGAAACTAGTAATCGAGATTTCATTTTTCTTTCGGAAGTAATTTGTTGAAAAATTACAATTTATTCAGAAGTTATGTTCTGAATTCACGCTATTGTTTCGAAAACCCAATGTCGAAAGCCCTAAATCATTACTCACAAGACCGAAATCGAAGGTTTTATACCAATGGAGTGCACATAAATCCGAAAATGATAAATGCAATAACAAAATGATAAGAATAATAAGAAAATGAAAAGATTTCTTACCTTCAATACAATTTTGAATGATTTACAATGGTCTTCAATGGAGGTTTAATGGAGATCTTCTATGCAAGTCTTCAATAGAGGAAATTTCACTTCAGACCAAACTCTTTAAGGGCGTGGGTGAGTCAATGTGAAAGTAGAGTTAATCAAAAGTGTGTGTGGAAAGAGGGTCAGTAATGTGTGTACAATGGTTATAAGTGAATGTTGTAATTGTAACTTTAAGTGTATGAATTGAGAAAATTAATTGATAATAAAATTATTAAGTGTGTATATTGAGAAAAGATGTGCCCTAAGCTAATTAAGTGTGCGGAAATAGAATTTCCCAAGTTTCTTTTGAGAGCAATATGATCTTTTAATTAAATTAATAACAATTTTAATTCAAATAAGTAATATTAGGGATCTCAAAAGTTTTATTAAAATTTTTATCAAATATTTTATATGGGGTGTGGGACTCCTATTATATGGGTCCTATATAGATCTCACACCCATGTGAGACATTTGATAAAAAATTTAGTAGAACTTTTGTAATTTCTACTTTTTTTGAATTCAAATATAAGGTGAATTATACTTGGCCGGATATTTTAATTTTTTTTAATTTACTTTTCAATTGAATTTATATTTAAAATTATATAGAAAATAACACATTGACAATTACGTAATGTAAAAATATTTTATTATATATAATTCACATCTATGACATAAACTTAAACTCTTCAATATAATATATGTTTTTATATTATGTGACAGTTATTATGACATTTTTTGTCTAATTTTGAACAGAAATTAGTTTTAAAAGTAACCAGAAAAAAGTTTAAAATATAAAGGATCAAAGTAAAAAAAAAAAAAAAAAAAAACTTTAAGGACCGAAGTGAAAAATTAGTCAACCATAAAGTCGACGTAGTGTAATTTACCCTATTTTATATTTGATTAAGATAATTAGAAGTCTATTTGGATTTTTTTTTCGACTAAAATATAAAGTGAAAAAAAAAATAAAAAATTCAGGGTTTGAATCTTATAACAAAATAAACCTTAATATATTATTTTTATCAATTTAAACTCTAATTTTTTAATTTATTTTCAATCTAAACGATTTGTGTATTATTGTTAAGTAAAATTGAAAGAAAATTAGTATTTTAGATATTAAAGTTAATGAAAAATTGTATTTTAGACATTTTTTATACACTTACATTGAGCATAATTCCTAAAATGTAATTTTCCCATCATTTTTATTTAACAAAAATAGACAAATGATTTAGATTAAAAACAAATATAAAGATTAGACTTTAAATTGAAAAAATTAAAATTTCAGAGTTTATTTGGTTATAAAGGTCAAACCTTTGGATTTTTTTTTTATTATTTATTTTTTGTAATTTTCTTAAAGAATTTTTAAAAAAAATTTCAAGATTTAACTACTGTAACAAAATAAATTTTGAATTTTGAATTTTATCATTTTAAACCCTAATATTTACATTTGTTTCAACATACATCATTCACCTATTTTTGTTAAGTAAAATTGATGGAAAAAATATACTTCAGTCATTAAACTCAATATTAGTGTACATAACATGCCTAAAATATACTTTTTCCGTTTAATTTTTTTTCCCAACTAAAATATAAAGTGAAAAATTGCAAAAATAAAAATAAAAAAAATTCAGGGTTTGAATCATATAACATTAATATTTTATTTTTATCAATTTAAACTCTAATTTTTTAATTTATTTTCAATCTAAGCGATTTGTGTATTTTTGTTAAGTAAAATTGACAGAAAAATAGTATTTTAGATATTAAATTTAATAAAAATTGTATTTTAGACATTTTTTATACACTTACATTGAGTATAATTCCTAAAATATAATTTTTCCATCATTTTTATTTAACAAAAATAGACAAATGATTTAGATTGAAAACAAATATAAAGATTAGACTTTAAATTGACAAAATTAAAATTTGAGAGTTTATTTTGTTATAAAGGTCAAACCTTAGGATTTTTTTTTTTTTTTTTGTAATTTTCTCAAAGAATTATTTTATAAAATTTCATGATTTAACTATTGCAACAAAATAAATTTTGAATTTTGAATTTTATCATTTTAAAACCTAATATTTTCATTTATTTCAATATAAATCATTCGCCTATTTTTGTTAAGTAAAATTGACCGAAAAAATATACTTTAGTCATTAAACTCAATATTAGTGTGCATAACATGCCTAAAATATACTTTTTCCGTTGGGTTTTTTTTTCCGACTAAAATATAAAGTGAAAAAAATTGCAAAATAAAAAATAAAAAAAAATTCAGGGTATGAATCTTATAACAAAACAAACCTTAATATTTTATTTTTATAAATTTAAACTCTAATTCTTTAATTTATTTTCAATCTAAACGATTTGTGTATTTTTGTTAAGTAAAATTGACAGAAAAATAGTATTTTAGATATTAAAGTTAAAGAAAAATTATATTTTAGACATTTTTTTATACACTTACATTGAGTATAATTCCTAAAATGTAATTTTCCCATCATTTTTATTTAACAAAAATAGACAAATGATTTAGATTGAAAACAAATATAAAGATTAGACTTTAAATTGACAAAATTAAAATTTGAGAGTTTATTTTGTTATAAAGGTCAAACCTTATGATTTTTTTTTTTTTTTTTGTAATTTTCTCAAAGAATTATTTAAACAAATTTCAAGATTTAACTTTTGTAACAAAATAAATTATGAATTTTGAATTTTATTATTTTAAACCGTAATATTTTCATTTGTTTCAATATATATCATTCGCCTATTTTTGTTAAGTAAAATTGACGGAAAAAATATACTTTAGTCATTAAACTCAATATTAGTGTACATAACATGCCTAAAATATACTTTTTCCGTTGGATTTTTTTTTTCGGCTAAAATATAAAGTGAAAAAAAAAATAAAAAATAAAAAAAAATTCAAGGTTTGAATCTTATAACAAAACAAACCATAATATTTTATTTTTATCAATTTAAATTCTAATTCTTTAATTTATTTTCAATCTAAACGATTTGCGTATTTTTGTTAAGTAAAATTCACAGAAAAATAGCATTTTAGATATTAAAGTTAATGAAAAATTATATTTTAGACATTTTTTATACACTTACATTGAGTATAATTCCAAAAATGTAATTTTCCCATCATTTTTATTTAACAAAAATAGTCAAATGATTTAGATTGAAAACAAATATAAAGATTAGACTTTAAATTGACAAAATTAAAATTTGAGAGTTTATTTTGTTATAAAGGTCAAACCTTATGATTTTTTTTTTTTTTTGTAATTTTCTCAAAGAATTATTTAAAAAAATTTCAAGATTTAACTATTGTAACAAAATAAGTTATGAATTTTGAATTTTATCATTTTAAACCCTAATATTTTCATTTGTTTCAATATATATCATTCCCCTATTTTTGTTAAGTACAATTGACGGAAAAAATATACTTTAGTCATTAAACTCAATATTAGTGTACATAACATGCCTAAAATATACTTTTTCCATTGGATTTTTTTTTTTCGACTAAAATATAAAGTGAAAAAAATTGGAAAAATAAAAAATAAAAAAAATTCAGGGCTTGAATCTTATAACAAAACAAACCTTAATATTTTATTTTTATCAATTTAAACTCTAATTATTTAATTTATTTTCAATCCAAACGATTTTTGTATTTTTGTTAAGTAAAATTGACAGAAAAATAGTATTTTAGTTTTTAAAGTTAATAAAAAATTATATTTTAGACATTTTTTATACACTTACATTGAGTATAATTCCTAAAATGTAATTTTTTTCCACCATTTTTATTTAACAAAAATAGACAAATGATTTAGATTGAAAACAAATATAAAGATTAGACTTTAAATTGACAAAATTAAAATTTGAGAGTTTATTTTGTTATAAAGGTCAAGCCTTACGATTTTTTTTTTTTTTTTGTAATTTTCTCAAAGAATTATTTAAAAAAATTTCAAGATTTAACTATTGTAACAAAATAAATTATGAATTTTGAATTTTATCATTTTAAACCCTAATATTTTCATTTGTTTCAATATATATCATTCGCCTATTTTTGTTAAGTAAAATTGACGGAAAAAATATACTTTAGTCATTAAACTCAATATTAGTGTACATAACATGCCTAAAATATACTTTTTCCGTTGGATTTTTTTTTTTCAACTAAAATATAAAGTGAAAAAAATTGCAAAAATAAAAAATAAAAAAAATTCAGGGTTTGAATCTTATAACAAAACAAACCTTAATATTTTATTTTTGTCAATTTAAACTCTAATTCTTTAATTTATTTTCAATCTAAACGATTTGTGTATTTTTCTTAAGTAAAATTGATAGAAAAATAGTATTTTAGATATTAAAGTTAATGAAAAATTATATTTTAGACATTTTTTATACACTTATATTGAGTATAATTCCTAAAATGTAATTTTCCCATCATTTTTATTTAACAAAAATAGACAAATGATTTAGATTAAAAACAAATATAAAGATTAGACTTTAAATTGACAAAATTAAAATTTGAGAGTTTATTTTGTTATAAAAGTCAAACCTTATGATTTTTTTTTTTGTTATTTTCTCAAAGAATTATTTAAAAAAATTTCAAGATTTAACTCTTGTAACAAAATAAATTTTGAATTTTGAATTTTATCATTTTAAACCCTAATATTTTCATTTGTTTCAATATATATCATTCGCCTATTTTTGTTAAGTAAAATTGACGGAAAAAATATACTTTAGTCATTAAACTCAATATTAGTGTACATAACATGCCTAAAATATACTTTTTCCGTTGGGATTTTTTTTTTCGACTAAAATATAAAGTGAAAAAAATTGCAAAAATAAAAAATAAAAAAAATTCAGGATTTGAATCTTATAACAAAACAAACCTTAATATTTTATTTTTATCGATTTATACTCTAATTCTTTAATTTATTTTCAATCTAAACGATTTGTGTATTTTTGTTAAGTAAAATTGACAGAAAAATAGTATTTTAGATATTAAAGTTAATGAAAAATTATATTTTAGACATTTTTTATACACTAATTACATTGAGTATAATTCCTAAAATGTAATTTTCCCATCATTTTTATTGAACAAAAATAGACAAATGATTTAGATTGACAACAAATATAAATATTAGACTTTAAATTGACAAAATTAAAATTTGAGAGTTTATTTTGTTATAAAGGTCAAACCTTATGATTTTTTTTTTTTTTTGTAATTTTCTCAGAGAATTATTTAAAAAAATTTCAAGATTTAACTATTGTAACAAAATAAATTATGAATTTTGAATTTTATCATTTTAAACCCTAATATTTTCATTTGTTTCAATATATATCATTCGCCTATTTTTGTTAAGTAAAATTGACGGAAAAAATATACTTTAGTCATTAAACTCAATATTAGTGTACATAACATGCCTAAAATATACTTTTTCCGTTGGATTTTTTTTTTTCAACTAAAATATAAAGTGAAAAAAATTGCAAAAATAAAAAATAAAAAAAATTCAGGGTTTGAATCTTATAACAAAACAAACCTTAATATTTTATTTTTGTCAATTTAAACTCTAATTCTTTAATTTATTTTCAATCTAAACGATTTGTGTATTTTTCTTAAGTAAAATTGATAGAAAAATAGTATTTTAGATATTAAAGTTAATGAAAAATTATATTTTAGACATTTTTTATACACTTATATTGAGTATAATTCCTAAAATGTAATTTTCCCATCATTTTTATTTAACAAAAATAGACAAATGATTTAGATTAAAAACAAATATAAAGATTAGACTTTAAATTGACAAAATTAAAATTTGAGAGTTTATTTTGTTATAAAAGTCAAACCTTATGATTTTTTTTTTTGTTATTTTCTCAAAGAATTATTTAAAAAAATTTCAAGATTTAACTATTGTAACAAAATAAATTTTGAATTTTGAATTTTTTCATTTTAAACCCTAATATTTTCATTTGTTTCAATATATATCATTCGCCTATTTTTGTTAAGTAAAATTGACGGAAAAAATATACTTTAGTCATTAAACTCAATATTAGTGTACATAACATGCCTAAAATATACTTTTTCCGTTGGGATTTTTTTTTTCGACTAAAATATAAAGTGAAAAAAATTGCAAAAATAAAAAATAAAAAAAATTCAGGATTTGAATCTTATAACAAAACAAACCTTAATATTTTATTTTTATCGATTTATACTCTAATTCTTTAATTTATTTTCAATCTAAACGATTTGTGTATTTTTGTTAAGTAAAATTGACAGAAAAATAGTATTTTAGATATTAAAGTTAATGAAAAATTATATTTTAGACATTTTTTATACACTAATTACATTGAGTATAATTCCTAAAATGTAATTTTCCCATCATTTTTATTGAACAAAAATAGACAAATGATTTAGATTGACAACAAATATAAATATTAGACTTTAATTTGACAAAATTAAAATTTGAGAGTTTATTTTGTTATAAAGGTCAAACCTTATGATTTTTTTTTTTTTTTTGTAATTTTCTCAGAGAATTATTTAAAAAAATTTCAAGATTTAACTATTGTAACAAAATAAATTTTGAATTTTGAATTTTATCATTTTAAACCCTAATATTTTCATTTGTTTCAATATATATCATTCGCCTATTTTTGTTAAGTAAAATTGACGGAAAAAATATACTTTAGTCATTAAACTCAATATTAGTGTACATAACATGCCTAAAATATACTTTTTCCGTTGGATTTTTTTTTTTCAACTAAAATATAAAGTGAAAAAAATTGCAAAAATAAAAAATAAAAAAAATTCAGGGTTAGAATCTTATAACAAAACAAACCTTAATATTTTATTTTTATCAATTTAAACTCTAATTCTTTAATTTATTTTCAATCTAAACGATTTGTGTATTTTTGTTAAGTAAAATTGATAGAAAAATAGTATTTTAGATATTAAAGTTAATGAAAAATTATATTTTAGACATTTTTTATACACTTATATTGAGTATAATTCCTAAAATGTAATTTTCCCATCATTTTTATTTAACAAAAATAGACAAATGATTTAGATTAAAAACAAATATAAAGATTAGACTTTAAATTGACAAAATTAAAATTTGAGAGTTTATTTTGTTATAAAAGTCAAACCTTATGATTTTTTTTTTTTTGTTATTTTCTCAAAGAATTATTTAAAAAAATTTCAAGATTTAACAATTGTAACAAAATAAATTATGAATTTTGAATTTTTTCATTTTAAACCCTAATATTTTCATTTGTTTCAATATATATCATTCGCCTATTTTTGTTAAGTAAAATTGACGGAAAAAATATACTTTAGTCATTAAACTCAATATTAGTGTACATAACATGCCTAAAATATACTTTTTCCGTTGGGATTTTTTTTTTCGACTAAAATATAAAGTGAAAAAAATTGCAAAAATAAAAAATAAAAAATAAAAAAAATTCAGGATTTGAATCTTATAACAAAACAAACCTTAATATTTTATTTTTATCGATTTATACTCTAATTCTTTAATTTATTTTCAATCTAAACGATTTGTGTATTTTTGTTAAGTAAAATTGACAGAAAAATAGTATTTTAGATATTAAAGTTAATGAAAAATTATATTTTAGACATTTTTTATACACTAATTACATTGAGTATAATTCCTAAAATGTAATTTTCCCATCATTTTTATTGAACAAAAATAGACAAATGATTTAGATTGAAAACAAATATAAAGATTAGACTTTAAATTGACAAAATTAAAATTTGAGAGTTTATTTTGTTATAAAGGTCAAACCTTATGATTTTTTTTTTTTTTTGTAATTTTCTCAGAGAATTATTTAAAAAAATTTCAAGATTTAACTATTGTAACAAAATAAATTATGAATTTTGAATTTTATCATTTTAAACCCTAATATTTTCATTTGTTTCAATATATATCATTCGCCTATTTTTGTTAAGTAAAATTGATGGAAAAAATATACTTTAGTCATTAAACTCAATATTAGTGTACATAACATGCCTAAAATATACTTTTTCCATTGGATTTTTTTTTTCGACTAAAATATAAAGTGAAAAAAATTGCAAAAATAAAAAATAAAAAAAATTCAGGGTTTGAATCTTATAACAAAACAAACCTTAATATTTTATTTTTATCAATTTAAACTCTAATTCTTTAATTTATTTTCAATCTAAACGATTTGTGTATTTTTGTTAAGTAAAATTGACAGAAAAATAGTATTTTAGATATTAAAGTTAATGAAAAATTATATTTTAGACATTTTTTATACACTTATATTGAGTATAATTCCTAAAATGTAATTTTCCCATCATTTTTATTTAACAAAAATAGACAAATGATTTAGATTGACAACAAATATAAAGATTATACTTTAAATTGACAAAATTAAAATTTGAGAGTTTATTTTGTTATAAAAGTCAAACCTTATGATTTTTTTTTTTTTTTTTGTAATTTTCTCAAAGAATTATTTAAAAAAATTTCAAGATTTAACTATTGGAACAAAATAAATTATGAATTTTGAATTTTATCATTTTAAACCCTAATATTTTCATTTGTTTCAATATATATCATTCGCCTATTTTTGTTAAGTAAAATTGACGGAAAAAATATACTTTAGTCATTAAACTCAATATTAGTGTACATAACATGCCTAAAATATACTTTTTCCGTTGGATTTTTTTTTTCAACTAAAATATAAAGTGAAAAAAATTGCACAAAAAAAAAAAAAAAAAAAATTCAGGGTTTGAATCTTATAACAAAACAAACCTTAATATTTTATTTTATCAATTTAAACTCTAATTCTTTAATTTATTTTCAATCTAAACGATTTGTGTATTTTTGTTAAGTAAAATTGATAGAAAAATAGTATTTTAGATATTAAAGTTAATGAAAAATTATATTTTAGACATTTTTTATACACTTATATTGAGTATAATTCCTAAAATGTAATTTTCCCATCATTTTTATTTAACAAAAATAGACAAATGATTTAGATTGAAAACAAATATAAAGATTAGACTTTAAATTGACAAAATTAAAATTTGAGAGTTTATTTTGTTATAAAAGTCAAACCTTATGATTTTTTTTTTTTTTGTTATTTTCTCAAAGAATTATTTAAAAAAATTTCAAGATTTAACTATTGTAACAAAATAAATTATGAATTTTGAATTTTATCATTTTAAACCCTAATATTTTCATTTGTTTCAATATATATCATTCGCCTATTTTTGTTAAGTAAAATTGACGGAAAAAATATACTTTAGTCATTAAACTCAATATTAGTGTACATAACATGCCTAAAATATACTTTTTCCGTTGGGATTTTTTTTTTCGACTAAAATATAAAGTGAAAAAAATTGCAAAAATAAAAAATAAAAAAAATTCAGGGTTTGAATCTTATAACAAAACAAACCTTAATATTTTATTTTTATCAATTTAAACTCTAATTCTTTAATTTATTTTCAATCTAAACGATTTGTGTATTTTTGTTAAGTAAAATTGACAGAAAAATAGTATTTTAGATATTAAACTTAATGAAAAATTATATTTTAGACATTTTTTATACACTGACATTGAGTATAATTCCTAAAATGTAATTTTCCCATCATTTTTATTTAACAAAAATAGACAAATGATTTAGATTGAAAACAAATATAAAGATTACACTTTAAATTGACAAAATTAAAATTTGGGAGTTTATTATGTTATAAAGGTCAAACCTTATGATTTTTTTTTTTTTTTTTTTTTGTAATTTTCTCAAAGAATTATTTAAAAAAATTTCAAGATTTAACTTTTGTAACAAAATAAATTATGAATTTTAAATTTTATCATTTTAAACCCTAATATTTTCATTTTTTTCAATATATATCATTCGCCTATTTTTGTTAATTAAAATTGACGGAAAAAATATACTTTAGTCATTAAACTCAATATTAGTGTACATAACATGCCTAAAATATACTTTTTCCGTTAAGCTTAATAACTATTTTTTTTCCCTTCAATTTTAGTTAATGAAAATAAATAAATAGTTTAAATTGAAAATAAATCAAAATATTAAAATTTATATTGAACAAATTAAAAATTTAGTATTTACTTTTTTTACAATGATCCAACCCTGAAAAAGAAAATTATAATTTTTTCATAAAATTATTATGTTTGGAAGGAATTTTTTATTTTTTATTTAAAAAACATGCAAAAAGTAGATTGAATAAGAAAGAATCTTTAACTTTTATGTATGAGTTGATTTTTTTTTTTTTTGGCACACTTTTAATTAATAATATTTTAATTGTTTTTAATAAAATTTTGTTTTTCCCAAACAGACCCTAATACTCTATTGAAACTTTGCATATGGGGATTATTATCCCACGAGCAAGTGGAATACAAAATGGAGACTACAGAGGTTTGGAGTAATTAATTAAATTACAATATTCTTAAAATTTTGCCAATTTCTTTTTATATTTTTCAGTCAATCTACATATAAAATAAGATACACAATTTAAATTGATTGATAACCTTAAAATTGTTAATTTCATCTTGTCCAGTATGACACACGATATTATTGTTTGAACAAATTCATTTTCAGCTTGATTTTTTTTATTTACATTTTCAGCACAGGTCAGTCGTGTTGTACTAGTTTTATTGGTGAAAATTCCAACAAGTTTGTTTTTAAGATAGGGAATATTCCAACAAGTTCAATCTACAAACCAAACACTAATAAATGTGGTTTGTTACAGCTTCTAGGTGATTATGCCTTATTTTAATTTAAAAATTTATACTAAACTGTAATTTTTGTATATTGCTTATTAGGCAACAATAGCTTAAATAAACCAAACAAGGCCATAGCTAGATCTGTTTAGAACTTTAATCTTAAAGTGCTGGTATTGTGATGCAGGGAAACGTATTAGAAAGAAGAGCAAACAATAAGATGAAACCACGAACGAATTCAAACTAGAGATACTCACTCTAAGAATGAATAATTTTGAAAAAACTCTCAATTTTTATTAATGTAATATCAACTTAAACTCCAATATCCTTGAGGCTTACAACTTTATTTATAATATTACCTATTTCTTGGAGAACAAGAAACTAATGAAATAAGAAATAAAAATCGAAGCTAATAAAATAGAAAAAATTGCGTTAAATCAAATTAAGAAACTAAATAAATCTATACTATCGTATACTAAATTAAATATGCCTAACTAAATATTAATTCTAAAATATAAAATAAAAATATATAATATTTTTAAATCTCAATCTGCATCATCCTCCTCCGCTTGAAAAATTTCGTCATTGAGTTTCTATTGCTTGAAATAATTTGTTACGCCAGCACTTATTTACATCTACCTTGTATTTAAAACTAATTTACTCAAACCTAAATTTTACAGAACAACCATCCAAAATTAATGGAAAAATTTCCTTTACTAAAATTGACCCATTACAACAAAAGTTATCTATAACCACGTTTATTAGGCGACGTTTATTGAAAAACACTGTAGAAGACATAAAGTGAAATTGAAAGACATGCGTTATCCTCTCTTATACACACGCATTCCACTTTATAACGGTGCTTCGTCTCCCTCAATCTCCATTTTGTTTGCTATTTTCATTTCTCTCTCTTCTCATTTTCTCTCACTATCGAAGATCTAGGGTTCTTTTTTTCTATCTCTCCTCGTTCTCCTCAAGCTAAATTGCCTCAATAGAGTACTTGTTCAGATCTAATTCTAAATCCATCGATTCTTGAATCGATTTGGTTAAAATTTCTTAACGGTTTTTTGTTTTTCTTGATTTTCATTCTGATAATTTTGTAGAGGAAGATAGACCAGCTGAGTGAAGAAGGACCAAGATCATCGGGATTAAGACAGGGACAGGGACCGAGATCAGTCAAGTCGGAGCAAAAGGAGGAGATGAGATAAGTTGATTCACGGGAGTAATAGAGAAGATGATAATGAGGACAGTTCAGATAATAGCGTAAATGATGAGGACGACGATGACGATGGAGTCGCTGCCGCATTGCCGATCTAGGGTTTGATTGGAGCTCTAAGGTTTTAGAGCCCCTCGAGACTCGTCATGGCTACTCCATTTCACTTGCCCGTCACTGCTGCTCAGGTTCTCTCTCTCTCTCTCTCTCTCTCTCTCTCTCTCTCTCTAAAAAGATGGGTTTTCGGATTTCAGGTTGGGACGTACTTTGTTGGGCAGTATTACCAGGTACTTCAATAGCAACGAGATTTTGTTTACCAGTTTTACAGTGAGGCCATCACTATGCTTCGTATTGATGGGAACTCAAGAGAGACAGCCACGGCAATGCTGGTATTGTCTTTTTAGATTCTCTCTATATGTTTGTGAGTGTGTGTATGTACTTGAATTTATGTATTTGAATTATAATTGAGGGTAGATTTCCAACAATCAAATGATGAGAACTGCACTTTTGAGGAATGGGTTTTTGTTGTCTGTCATGCAATTCTAGTATAAAATTTGTTGATGTTTTGCTGAATTATACACAAATTTGTGGAAATGTCCAACAATCAAATGATGAGAAATTCACCAATTTTTTATTTTTTATTGAATTGAATTTTATCCACAACAACTATAGAATTGAACCTCTCATTCAATTTCTTTAGAAGCATGTTTAATTTTATGACCTCAATGGTATAATAGTAACATGATGGATTGCATTGTAGCTGTTAATCATATTGTTTAATTTTGATGATGTCTAAAATATTATTTGCCAAAGTTTGGATTTTTTAATATACATATTATTTGCACACAAAATATTATATGTTTAAAATATATATTGTATGATACATTTGTTAAATATTATTTAAATAAAAATATTTTTTACTATTCACTTTTTGAAAAATTAGGCTAATCACTATTCATCTTTTGATAAATTTGATATTTATTGATTATATTATTTTGACAAATTTGATATTTGATGAGTTGTCTTCTTTTGACAAAAGTGATATATCCACATGGAGTGGTAGGTTATGTTTAGTTTAAAATCTCTACAAAAATTTAAAAAGGGTGTATATGTTCAGATCTATTGTAAATATTATTTAAAGAGATTTTACTATATATGAAAATATTTGATTAGAATATTATATGTAATGCATATAATATAAATAGAATATATCACGTGAGCAATTAGAATTTTTACACTACGTTGATTATATCATGTCACACACACAATATATATATATATATATATATATATATATATATATATATATATATATTATTATAATAAAACAAGAAGAAAAAGATGGAGCAAATCATTTGCCTGTTTGAAAGTTGTGAATTTTGTATCAAATTGCCTACAAAACAGTGGCTCCATGTTTGAATTTTGTATCATGTCTCTCTCTCTCTCTCTCTCTCTCTCTCTCTCTCTCTCACACACACACACACACACACACACACACACATATATATATATATATATTATAATAAAACAAGAAGAAAAAAAGATGGAGAAATCATTTGCTTGTTTGAAAGTTGTGATTTTTGTATCAAATTGTCTGCAAAAGCGGTGGCTCCATGTTTGACAAAACAAAAAAGGAAAAGTAAATTATCATTTGCTATTTATTTGAATCAAGGAGCATGCCCATGTAATCCATTACGTCAGCAAGGAGCGTCCTACTTCCAACGGGCGTATTTTTGTGTATAAATAGAAGTGTTTTGTGTGGAGAAAAATCAAAAACTTAAAGAGAAAAATTTCTGTGTGTTCCAAAATTTTGAGTATATTGTATTCTGCTATTTCATTTTCAGATCTAAATGTAGTCTTTTGATCTTACACTTTCATATCTACTCTTTGTGAGAGAATTATTGTAAAAGAGGGTTTAAGTACCACTTATTTTTATTCATTATTTTTGTGAGAGATTTTGTAAGGGTGAAACATTTATTGTTGAGTGAGGCTCAATAGATAAGAGTAAGTCCTGTGCAAAATCCACAAGCTTGGTGAAGACTTGGTGGTGTATTGATTCATTTTGATAATAAAGAAATTCTCAAAGAGGTTCCTGAGGGAGTGGACGTATGCCTTGCGTGCCGAACCACTATAAATCTCAGTGTTTGATTTTCTCTCCATATCTCTTTTATTTTTTATATTGGTAATTATTATTCTGTTTTTTATTTGTTAAAATTCTAAATATTGTGTTTATAAAATTTAATGTTGTAAATTTTTTTTTTAAATAACCCAATTCACCTCCCCTCTTGGGTTGTCTACCTGGGATAACAGCAGCATATATGAGTTAACCATTGGGGAAGAATGTTCTGTTTTTGTTTTCTTTGAGGGTCGTTTTCATGTCCTCCAAGAAAATTAAGAAACGAATAATAATCTTTTTCAGTAATTATATTTCCTTACACATTTGTGTATCTTTCTTCTGAAGGCCTGGTATAGGGAATTGGAAGCTCATCTTAAATTCATATCGTGACATATTTGAAGAGAGAACCAATATGAGAAGTGTTATGATCATTTATCTTTGTTTGGTTTGGCATTCTTTTTCTTTGTGCTAAATATCTGAGGTTATTTTGTTTAGGTTGTGATGCAGTGCTGATCGAAACAATAGTAACAATATTAAGATCCGTTGATTCACACAAGAATACCGGAAATAAGACTCCTCTTTAGACCCGTTGATTCCCAAGAATACCAAGTTTAAAGGCTCAACCAAAGTTGATTCACACAGAATTAACCAAAGTTGGAACAAAGAGTAATAAAACTCAAAATATATTAATCATCAAAAAACTCTCCCCTGCCCTAAGGCTTACATCCATTATTTATAAGCAAAATATAAACCTAACTTAATTAAAAAAAACACCCAGAATTGGCAACTACTAAAACATAGACTTAACTTAATTAGAAAACAACCAGAATTGGCAACTACCATAATGCAATACGGAAATAAGGAAACTAAATAACTAAATAATTCCATAACAATATTAATTTTAAAATAATAAAATAAAAATACTTATTTTCTAAAATTCAATCTGCATCATTCTTCCCCGCTTGAGAAAACTCGTCCTCGAGTTTCTATTGCTTGAAATAACTTGGCACGTCTGCACTTATCCGCATCAACCTTGTATTTGAGGTTAATTTTTGTAAATCTAAACTTCAAAGAAGAGTTTCCTAAACTTAAAGGAACAACTTTCTTCAACAAATTTAACACATCTTCATCAAAGCCCAAATTTGAACAGGTCAAACTAAAATTTGTAAACTCTTCATGAAATTTCTCTTCAAACGGATCATAGAAAATATTCTCCATATTGTAAATCGATTTTGAATGCTCATTGAACTCATGTAAACCAAGTATATGATCTTCCACAAAAATAAAATTAACACCAACCCTTCCATAACTCTGATTTATGCTTCCAATAGACAAAATATGATTAAACATATTATTAGTTCCATCAATGAATGGTTCATCATCAAAAATCGGTGGTTTACTCCAATCCACAATCGGATCTGGAATAAATTTTGATGTAAAAGGCCATTTAATCAGATCATCCTGTTTAGTGATTTGGTTCATGTGATCTTTATAATTTTTCAATACATGATCCCTCCTCGGTCTTTCACTATGAAAACTCAGCAAGTTAGAATCATCATCTATTACCTCCTCCTCCACAAGAACCTCTCGAGCATCACTACGATTCCTAGGCATGAAGCAAGAACGTAGCAGGCTCTGATACCAACTGATGCAGTGCTGATCGAAACAATAGTAACAATCTTAAGATCCGTTGATTCACACAAGAATACCGGAAATAAGACTCCTCTTTAGACCCGTTGATTCCCAAGAATACCGAGTTTAAAGGCTCAACCAAAGTTGATTCACACAGAATTAACCAAAGTTGGAACAAAGAGTAATAAAACTCAAAATATATTAATCATCAAAAAACTCTCCCCTGCCCTAAGGCTTACATCCATTATTTATAAGCAAAATATAAACCTAACTTAATTAAAAAAACACCCAGAATTGGCAACTACTAAAACATAGACTTAACTTAGTTAGAAAACAACCAGAATTGACAACTACCATAATGCAATACGGAAATAAGGAAACTAAATAACTAAATAATTCCATAACAATATTAATTTTAAAATAATAAAATAAAAATACTTATTTTCTAAAATTCAATCTGCATCAGGTTGATTTGAAGGACAAGTGGAGAAATATGATACGATATTAACTTTTCTAAAAGGATTCTGCAATTGTTTGTATTATAGTTGTGGTATGCCCTTTTATCTTGCTTTTCTGCTTGCATACCCCTGAGTTTATTTAAGTGAGGTTCTTAAAACATAAAGGGTTGGCAATAAATTCTAATTTATTTGAAGTATCATTTCAGAGACTTCTGTAGACTGTATATGATATTTGTACATCATGTTCTATACTTGTAGTCAATATCCTAACATTCTAATATTCAAAGAATGACTGGGAGGATAGTTCTTGAAGGTTGATTTTGTCTTCATTACTTAAATATAGTAACTTTCCACCAACAATATCTCTGCACTACTCAAGTTGGAGATTGCTATGCATCTTATATATGTTAAAAAAAAAATCGTTTCTTATGTTCTATTAGTTGTTGCTTGTATGTACATATATATATATATATATATTAAAGACTAAAAAATTACTAGAATAAAGCTCCCTTGCCCCTTCTTTGTTTGTGAATGCACGAATGTGTTATGCATTTTTTTTTATCAGCTTGAATGTGTTATGCATAATAAAGCTTTCCAAGCATAGGTGGGTTTTGGGTTCAACTTGTTTGGTTCTGCAGAATTTGGAGAAGCTCTAGTATGGCTTGAGATGGAACTGAGCCAAAGAACCTTTTTCCACCATCACTTAGCATACTTGTCAACGGCATAGTGACTTGGCTTTATAATTTCGTATATTAAGATATATTATGCTTCTCTAATTTTATGCTTTGTTTTTTTATTCTGATGAATATATTCTTTAGACTTTGAGACCCCAAAAAAAAAAAAGTGTTGGAATCATGCTATTCTTCTAATATCAAAATTGTTGCAGACACTAGTGGAAAATGATTTAAAAGAATATAGATATTGGATCATTCATCATAACTTCAAAAACTTTTTGTCAGTTCAAAAAAGATGATGCCAAAATTCGTCATTAACTTGAACACATTTGCAATGTCTTTGAATTTTTTGGAGATTAGTATTTCGGAACTCTAACTTGTTAATACCTTGCTCCAACCAACTCCTACTTCTGCTCCTAGCTTATTAGGTATTAGCATTCTCTATTTAATGTTGTTTAATAAATATTATGCAAATGAGGAAGATAGAGGATGGACCCTTCCATCATTTAATCTATTTGTTGGCATATGAAATTCTTATATTAGAAGTCATTGTATCACTATAGTGATATTACACTCTTTTCATGGTTGCTAGGATGTTCTGCTAGTTTCGGATATATATATATATATATATCCCTTTAGTTTTGGATATATATATATATATATATATCATGATGCTTTTCCTTTCTTTGCAATATGCTCTTTTTTACGTGTACTACATGCAGTAAACTTGACTTCACATGTTATTTTACAGATTGCAATTGTATGACTTAGTTGAGCACAAGGTTCAAGGTGATGGTAATTGTTAGGGTAGTTGTTATTCTTTCTCCCCTTCTAAATAGTAAGTTGAGTATACATACATATAAATATATATTGTTTACCCCAAATTGCAACTATTTAAAGAAAAATTAAATTTTTTTTCTTGTGTGCGCTAGTGGTGGGGAAATGGTTGGTAGCAACATTTGTTGCATTTGACATAATGTCAAAAGATATGGGTCTAACAAGTAATAGAAACATTATCATGTGTCTTCATAAAGGGTTGGAGGGTGGTCATACAGTCATTGAGAGGGGAACTGAAATTTACCGACTGCTTTATACAATTTCAATAGTTTGTTTAGAGCAAGGGATTGGACTCATTTAAACCATGTCTTTTTTTTTCTTTTTTTTTCTCATTTTGATGTATTGTATGAGTTTTGCATGTCACTAGGTCCTCAGTATGTCAGCATGTCCTCATAATTTCTCTACTTGAATAGCTACTGGGAAATCTAATGCCTTCTTGTCATGTAACCTGCGTTTTAATGCATATGCCATTTGTTTCTTGTTTAAAATTATACTCCTATTTCAATTATAAATGGTGTAATGTAATTGTTACTATAACAAAAATGAAATTTTAAGGTGGCTAAAAACACCTCAAGAAGTACTCTGTTGAGGCAGTTTAGCTTTTGGGATAGCTTCATAAAATGGCATATGCATTGATGGCTGCCTTTTCCATGTTGATTTTGGTTTTATTTTGGGTCGTGATCCAAAGCCATTTCCATCACCAATGAAGCTTTGCAAAGAAAATGGTCCGAGGCCATAAGCAGAGCAGAAAGATAATTTCAACTCTTTTGGAAGTGGTTATATAACACTTTGGTGCTTTAATTTGTATGCCCTGTCAGACATTAAAAAAATAATTAAAAAAAATAAAAAAATTTGTTAGATCTATTACGTTTTTTACAATTTTACATCTCTCTCATTCAGCCAATACTATACCAGGCTCAAGTCCTACTGTTGTGAAGCATACAACATTCTCCAAAAATACAGTAGCTTAATATTGAACCTGTTTCATCTTATGAATATTCTTGAAATAGCTTATGATCTTGAAAAGGGCATTACTTGTTTATTTAAAGAATATAATTGTTTATTTTGTATGACCATGTTTGTGATTATATCCTTGTAGCTTCAAGAGAAGTTTCGGTTGGATTTGGACAATGAGGAGTGCATATATTTTTTCTAGGATCTCATCAATGAGAGTGTCAAGGCTTTGTTCCCTCAAATACATCGATGGGCCCAATACTGGCGTTGACCCCCACGAAGTAAGGAGTTATTCATGTCTAAGTTAGCTTATTATAATTTTGAAGTTGTTTGTGTTTTTGTTGGCTAGCAAACGATCAATCTATTCAGGTACTAATTGGAACAAACTTAAATCATGTTGAAATTAGATTTTTATCAATTTTGCTGAAAACTGGTTTTGGACTTCAGTTGGCTGTCTTTATGCCATATCCGCTTCCCTCTCTCGACATCTATGGATTCATGCATGCTTTACAGGTTTCATTTGACACCATTTCACAATAAACACAAATTGTATTTCATTTTCTGTGTTATAACAAACTTTTTCCATAGGTATTATTGGGTATCACACTTCTTGAATTATATATTTTGCTCATATTACCTTTATCATTGTTTCAAGACTAAGAATTAAAAGTATAAAATAATTTAGTGGATTGAAAATTTTAATGTTCTATTGTTCTTTGAATTTTATTACCATGCAGGATAAAAATCCCAAACCCATTACAATGGGGCGCGCCTACTTTTAACGCAGGTCATGCTTTTGGGATGATGAGTCTCCATGATTGAGGTAATTGTTTACACACAAAAAAATCAATCCATTATATTTTTATTAGTGATTAACACAAATATTCATATTGACAGTCAACTGGAGCATTTAAGGATGCATCTCGTCTAGCAAGTGCCACGCCACTTCCTGCTCATGTTTTTAGCCGTGGTATTGGTTGGCAAGTCTGCAAACTACACAAATTTTGAAATTTGGTGAAATAAAAAATAAAAAATAATTTGGTAAAAAGAAAAATAATTAACTCGTAACCCATGTTGCAATATATTGACACGGAACTTCATCATACATGGAATTGGGATTCTTTTCAATGGACTTTTTGAGACGGTTACCGGATCTACAGTTTTTGTGTAAGTACTAATAGAGACTCTTGTATTCAATCCTTTGCTCTTGAACACTGTTCTGGTTAGAAATGGATGCTAACAACTTTATTTTGAAAAACCAGAGAAAATATAGATCTTCTTGGAACGATTCGTGTTGGACGCCGCAGGGTCATACAAATTTCTTTTTTCCATTTAGCTTCTACTTCATTTCTCTTTTCCGTATCCTTATTTTTGTCCATTTCACTTTGTTTTTTGCAGACGTAGTTCGAATATTCATGAAAACTGATTGCACATCTAGGTATTTACTTTTCCATGTTTTCATTAAAAAAAAAAAGAAGAAGAAGGAACGCCAGTTTAGTTGAAGAAGACATTAAATCACATAACCGGCAGAAAAACATCTCAGTTGTCCGAGTAAAGGCATATAGTTTCTTTATGTTACAAACTGAAATTGTATATTTTAATTTTGTTACTTAATTTTAATTGTAATTGTAGGAAACAAATAAGAAGAATGGAGTTCCAGCAATCCATGGATGGGCAACAAGACACTGAAATTGCAATAGGATGTCATTTTGGTATGAGCATACTTGAGGAAGTGCTGAAGAACCGTTCCAAGAGCCTCATACCTTGTTATTTTCTTTGATTTCTTGGTTCTTTTAATTTTTGGTGAGAGCAACTTCAAGAGTGGTTTGAGATTGAATTTGTAGTTATTATTTTTTTTTTCCAAATCACAGATTGTACATACTATTGCTCTTGTATACAGGTAGTTAAATTCTCAAGCTTTCTTCTTAGTTAAATTCTTTGGCCCAGTGTTATGTTATATTTTGGTTAAATTTTTTGGCTGTGTTATGCTATATTTTAGTTAAATTATTTGGTGTATTTTAGTTAAATTATTTAGCTGTGTTATGCTAGATTTCAGAATACCACAAAAAAAAAAAGGTGGTTTTTTGAAAAAAAAAAAATGCCACTAAATGACGTCATCATGATGTCATGTGACGGAAAGATAGTTGGCGTCAAAGTTTTCGCGACGTTTTTTAAAACGTTGCCTAATGTTTTTAGCGACGTTTTAAAAACGCTGTAAAGCTATTATGGCGGCCGTATCGGCGATGAAAATATTAAATGTCGCTATAACTTATGACGCCATTTTTGAGGCTTAAAAACGCCATTAAAAATCAATTTTCTTGCAATGACCAACTTTAAAAAATGATTCCACAATCGATACACCTTCATTTAATGTGTTTGCCAGCATGAGTTTCACTTCATTAGTAACATCAGCCACTGGGTAATCAAGTATTAAATCAGCAACACGTTTTACCACAGGATCCAAATGCTTTGGATGACTTTGATTCATTGGTAATTGTGAAAAGTCAAAAAAATTTGTGACAAAATCAACTTTTGGTGAATTTGTCACCACTAATAACATTGTTCCCATACTACTAGTAACAATGAGGTCATTCGCATGCGAAAGAGAAACAAATGAAACTGTTGGTTCCTGATCTATCAAGAAACTTGTGTTACTATGATGTATCGTCTCATACTGTAACTCAATTAAAGGGTTCATTTTCTTTTTAGCTTTTGCACTTTCTTTAGCCTCTTCGTCAGCGTTAATTAAGACAACATGTTCTTTAATATCATCCTCCTCCAAATACTCATCATATATTAGAGGTAAATCCCAATCAATGTGTGACTATAACGAAGTAGATTTTGTATTTGAAAATATTTCATTGGATTCTTCTTCTACAGCAACAACATAATCCAGAAATCATGAATTTGGATAATGGTTGTGAGGGCGATTTCTTCTTATATTGGATTCTTCATATCTAGGATTTTTCTTACGCACTAATCAAGTTTGTGTCTTCATCCTCTATATCATTCCCATCATCCTCCTTCAAAAATCGTGAATTTGGATAATGGTTGAGGGTGATTTCTAATGTTCATGGCTTCAAAACTGTCACGACCCTAACCTGCCCCTAGAGATTAAGAAGGTGATCGGCCAGTAATCATAGATTACCTATGGCCTAATCCAACAAATGACAAAATATATAATATAATGAGACCTGAAGCGGAAGCAAACAAAAAATAATCTAGTCCATTGAGCAGTACGTATATGATACAAAATAAACAAAAAATCCTTCATATTACATGGAACTTATATAATTTACATCAAAATACAATGTATAAATATTCATACACTAAGTACAAAAGTGCAAAAGTAAAGACCCTACAAAAACTTCAACAAAAAGGGCAAAGCAAAAATAGAAGGCTTGACTTGGAGGGGCATCTTTGGTGGCTTCTCAAAAGGGGGTACACTTCAATGCAAACTCTATGATTGATCCTCAAGTTGCTCACCTACATATATATAGGGGAAGGGGGTGAGCCAAAACCCAATGAGTAACATCAATGTGAAGAGGTTAATGAATGAGTTTCAAATATTGTTAAAGCAATCTCTAAATATTTTTCGCATCACATTTCGAAAATACGTAGCAAATCATTATCAAAGTATTCATAGCTAAACAGAATATGTGGTACATCCAATAGAACTAAGCAAATTGACCAATTGGGTCTAGAATAGAACTAACACCACAATGGGTTGGAAACTAACTAGAGATCTTCGAAAGCCAAGGCATATATCCACCAAGGCTATGGGACTAACTAAAGGATGCCACAATAGATGACAAAATAGAAAGCTCATTCATTCATATCAAATAAAATTTCATAAAACATATCATATCATCACATTTTAGAAATTACTTTTCAAAAATATCTAATATCACAGTGGACTTGATTCTGATAAGTCTCCACAATAGTCCGACCTACATATGCACATATAAACATTGACAACACATAACATTTAATTGATTTCTATAGAGGGTAAGAAATTAAACCCCAAATTAACTATGGGCCTAAGTGCTAAGGTCGCCCTTCTGAGGCGACTAGGAATGAAAAAGGAGCATAGGCTAAAGTCCAAGGGAAGTGGGCCAACAGTGAGCCAAAGCAGGTCCGACCTGTCAAGGGTCCAAATGGACTCCACGAAGGAAAATACCTAAATCAAGTTGCAGAGGCAACACATGCAGCGGGCAAGTTGCAAAGGCAACACTTGCAACGACCAAGTTGTAGAGGCACTTTGCCTCAGCACCGTCGTTCACAATATTGTCGGTACCATAGCCATTTGGAGTTGTTGAGGAAAGGAGAAAATCGAAACAATGAAGTTGCAGAGGTAGTACTTGTAGTGCCCAAGTTGAGGAGGTATTTTGTCTGCGCCGCCGTCTCTAATATTGTCGGTTTTGCCATTTGAACTTGCCACGGGAAATGACTACCACAGCAACTACAGCCGCCGCAACTAATGTGCGGAGGGAACATCCTGCTGAGGTGATAGCAGCCATTGGGAGAGGCTTCCCCTCTGCAAGTTGAGGCTAATACTTAGCATTGACAGTAGGCCCCAAGGCATTACTAGCCCAAGGCTGATAGCAGGCCCCAAAGTTCATTAACTTGGCACTGATAGTAGGCCCCAAGACTTACTAGTTGGAGCTAATAGCAGGCCTAGAGATACCAGTTTATCGCGGCGATCCTGCGAAGATGGGAATAGGGTAGCCCGAGTGTAAGGGATTTCATTTCCATTACCTAGGTCATGGACCTACCTTAGTCGTAGAGGTAGGACTAAGGAAGCCCCTTTGGGCTTGGTACTAAGGCACAGGATGGCTGATAGCAGGCTTGGCTATGGCCTTTGCCCTAAGCAGCTGGGGAGTTTGTGGTTAGGCGGCTAAGGGTGGAGGTTTCGCGGAGGTGAACACGAACATAGCTGATAGCAGGTTGATGGAGCCTTGATAATGCATGTATTGGCCAAATAGAACTGAGAACGTAAGTGCAACAGCAAGGTTTACCGCTGCAAGTGCACTTGCTAAGGTCCGAGCTGAGAAGGCAAGTGTAGTGGCAAACACTCCCGCCGCAACTGCACTTGTTGAGGCTCAAAAGGGAGTAGTAGCGCCAAACACTCCCGTCGCAACTATACTTGCTGAGGCCCAAAAAAGGTAGTTACGGAGGCAAACAGATAGTACATAGTACATGCAGAGGGATACGTGGCACCTTCAGCTTAGTGGCTCAAGGCAGAATATTCTGTGTGATCCTTAGGGACACTTGTCTTCTCTCTATTTGGCCACTTGGTGTCTTATTGGTACCATGGAAAAACCTATAAATAGGACCCATTTCCTAAGGTCCAAGGAGAGGAATTTTGGGGATTTGGGGGTGATGTTGCCTATTTGTGCATTGCCATACACTTCTTCTTGAGCTGCATGCTTCACCCTGACCCAGCTGCTCACTCTTCAACTTCCCAAACAATTGCTGCTACTCATTCTCTAGCCATTTCACCATTATTGGACCATTGGCATAGTTTTGCCTCTCTAATCACCTTCCTAACCTTGAACCCCCCTACATTTCTGGCGACTCCGTTGGGGAGGTTGCTTTGTTGATGGTCTATACCCACAGTGGCTTACATACTTCACTGGAAAAGATGGCAGAGGATGAAGTTAAGGCAGCAAGGCTCTTCCAATGGAAAAACAGCACATGCTGAGGATCATGACCACAGTGTTGTGGTTGAGGCAGTCCAGTCACTTCAAGATACGTAGAGGGAGATCCTAGCATATTTACAAACCCTCACCAAGGCTATTATTGCCATGGTTTGTAGATCAACTCCAGTGCAAGCACCTCTATCTGTACCAATCCCAAACCTAGTGGCTAATTTGTTCCTTGGAAATTAGGTTCCGATCCAGGTGCCTCCGGTGGTACCCCAGACGAACGGTACGGCTACTGGTTCAGTTATCCAGGAGTAGACTGGACCATTCAAGCCCACTCACTTTTTTACTCTAGCCGAATTACAAATTATGCTTGAGCAAGAACGTAGCAAGAAGCAACTACCATCTCTCCCCGACCCAGATATGAAGCTCCCATACTCTCAAGAGGTATTGGTCATGTCATACCCAACAGGGTATACAGTACCCAAGTTTATCAAGTTTGATGGGAAGCAAGGCAATGCCAGAGAACATATGGTGAGGTTCATTGAAATTCTTGGCGTCCATGGTAGTGACCACTCCTTGCGCCTTCGAGAGTTCTCTAAATCACTCACTAAAAGGGCTTACAATGGGTATGTGAACTTGGCCCCCAACTCAATCAAGAGTTAGGAGGAGATGGTGAACAAGTTCCATACAAAGTTCTTCCCAAGTCCAAGAGAAAGTTACAACCGTCACACTTGGGCGAGATGTCCAAAAAGCAGGTGAAGATATACTGGACTATGTCAAGCAGTTCCAGTATAAGGCTATTGACTGTCATGAACCAGTGGATGAGGCTTACTTAGTCAGCATATGTGTGGAGGGTGCCATACACGACTACAAAATTTTCTTGCTGAACCATAATCTGCCTACCTTTTCAGCCTTGATTAAGGTAGCTAGGAACCTCAGTACCACTCGTCCTTTGCATAGATCTCGTGACAATCACAGCTACTCTCACAGTAGCAGAGTTGCTGCAGTAACCTTTGTAGGAGGGAGACACTCGCAAGGGAAGGCATCATCCTCTTGGAAGAGGAGGAGTTATGAGAATAGAAATCCATATCCTTGTAGCCTTGAGAATGTCAAGCCTTGGTTAAAGAATGGGTGGCCGATGGTGAACCCACTTTGCTGTCGATTGATGTTCCACCAACCAAGAAGGACAAAGAAAGCCCAGATTATTGTATCTATCACAGAGCCACCAAACACCTTACTAGGGACTGTTGGACTTTGAAAAGTATCTTCAAGAAGAAAGTTGCCGCGAATGAACTAAAGTTCAAAGATGCCGGTAACCGTAATATAAGGAAGAACCCTTATTTAACCACATGGTGTCCTACTATGATGAGTTAGAAGAAATTGCAACTGGTCAACTCCCTGAAATAGTACTTGTGAAGGCAAAACTTGCAGAGGATACTCATGCTCAGGCCTTGCAAAACTCTGTCAAGTTTCGTACCTTCTTTGACCAGCTAGGGCTGAGCCAAGCCACCAGGTTGGAAGCAACAAAGGCCCTCATCAACATCTCTGAAGTGCATCATCCTAAAGTTGTTGAGGTTAAGAAGTATGTGCCTTGGCGCCTCCAGTAAGATTATGGGGCCATTACCTTTTCAGAGGCAGACAGAGCATACCCATTTCCTCATAACCGTCCTTTTTTATCACAACTTACATCAATGATGTGGAGTTCAAGCATGCTTTCCTTGATGGCGGAGCGTCCATAAAAATCATCACTACCAACACCTTTGCGAAGGCCGGTATCCTAGAGTCCAGGATGGTTCGCCAACCCATTACTGTGACGGGTTTTGATGGTAAGAAAAAAGTTACAAAGGGCCATGTTGTAGTGGACTTAGCAGTTGGCAAGATTCACTCCGCAACTAAGTTCCATGTGATTGAAGCGGACACAAATTACCACATGATACTTGGTAGAGCTTGGATGCACCAATATAGGGCTATTCCGTCGAGTTATCACTAATGCAGAAAGGCAAAGTTGGGAAAGCGCACAGTGACCATAAATGAATCTGACAAGCCATTTGGAGTAGAGGAGACACATTATTCTGATGCAGTTTTCTTTACTAAGCTATCAACAGATGAAACTCCAAGGACTGGTAAGGTTATAGAGGTAAAGTCGCCGAAGTGGGAAGGCATTCGAGATGCAGAGGCAGCTCCAGAAAGTGGTGGGCACAAGAGGAGCAGCAAGTCCAGAAGTCCTCTGCCCAAGATTGTTAAGGTGCGCGAGGGCGGCAAGACAGTTCACTACCTATGACAGTCTTGGGGGCCAGACTTCATACCTTGGGAGGATGGCCCCGAGACCAACAATTGTGATGGTGACAAATTTCAAGAAGGGGTGGTGGAGACCCCTGAGCCTGCCCCTGAATGCATGCAAGATAGACCCAAACCGCAACAGGAAGTACTTGCTAAGGTAAACCTCAACAACTTACTAGGGCAGAGCAAGCCCGTGTTTATCAGCGATACAATGGCTCCAGCAGCTAAGGCCGAATTGATAACACTACTGAAGTGGAACAATGACATCTTCGCTTAGACATCTAACGAGATGCCTAGTCTTGACCCATCCCTTGTCACCCATCACCATGATACTTTTCCCAACTCTAAGCCCATAAAGCAGCATGCTCGAAAATATCACCCTGACCTTGAGGCGAAGATTAAGGAAGAGGTAGAAAAGTTGTAGAGGGCAAAGTTCATTAAGCCTATATAATACCCAACTTGGCTAGCAAATATTGTGCCAGTGACGAAAAAGAATGGCCAGATCAGGGTGCGTAGACTTTCGCAACCTGAACAAGGCCTACTCGAAAGATGAGTTTCCATTGCCCCATGTTGACACACTTGTCAATTCTATTGCGGGCCATCAGATGTTCTCCTTCATGGATAGGTTTAGTGGTTATAACCATATCAAAATGGCACCAGAAGATGCAGAAAAGAAAACTTTCAGAACGCCCTTGGGAAATTTTTTCTATACAGTGATGCCCTTCGGTTTGAAAAATGCGGGGGCAACCTATCAACGGGCTATAACTGCAGTGTTTGACGATATGTTACATCATGAAGTAAAAGTGTATGTGGATGATCTGGTGGTAAAGTCTATTACGGCAAACCGACACCTCTGCTACTGGGAAAAAGTTTTTTAGCATTGTCGAAAATTCTGCTTAAAGATGAACCCTCACAAGTGTGCCTTCGATGTTACCGTAGGAAAGTTCCATGGCTTTCTAGTACACCAATGGGGGATTGAAGTAGATGGGGATAAGATCAAGTCAATCATGGAGATGCCACCGCCACACTCTCAAAAAGCCTTAAAGAAATTTCTAAGCAAAGTGTCATACCTTAGGAGGTTCATCCCAGCCCTTGCTGAGATAACCTTTTCCTTTGGGACACTGCTGAAAGGGAATCACAAGTTTGAATGGTTGCAAGAACACCAACAGGCATGCGATATGGTGAAGCAATCACTTACCTCTCCACTAACAATGATTGCCCCACAACCTGAAAAACCTTTGCTACTGTACCTTACCTCTAACCCCTGGTCTATTGGAGCTCTACTTGTCCAAGATACAGACGGCGTTGAGAAGCCATTTTATTATATCAGCCGCAAAGTCAATGGTGCCGAATCATGGTATACCCCAATTAAGAGGCATTTCTTAGCCTTAATCTTCACTATGCAGAAGTTGCGCCATTATTTTGTGGCACACCCAATCTGGGTTGTGACCAGGAGTGATCCAGTCTGCTACTTACTGAGCAAGCCCGCTCTGACCAGAAGAATGGCAAGATGGCTTTTGGCTCTAGCAGAATATGACATAACATGTGTTACTCCTAAGGCTATCAAGAGCCAAGCACTTGCAGACTTGCTAGCACAATTCCCATATGGTGAACATGAACCTGTAGAGTACCCCTACCTAGTGAGGTCCATGTCTCAACAACAGCGGTTGAGACTTATTGGGATTTAAAATTTGATGGAGCCTCTGGAGCTTGGAAAGGTGTAACACTCACTAGTCAAGAGGGGGAAAAGTTCCATTTGTCATATAAGCTTGACTTAGCATGTTCAAATAACGAGGCTGAATATGAGGCGTTGATACTGGGTCTGGTTGCTGCCCAAAAGAAAGGCCTCTACAAGTTGAAAATTTGGGGTGACTCCAAGTTAGTTGTCAAGCAAACACTGGATGATTTTGCCTTGAAGGAGCCCCTGTTGGCCCCGTATCGCACCATAGTTCAAAAGTTGCTCACTCAGTTTGATGATGTACAAATCCAACACACCCCTCGCACTCACAATCATTTTCTCGATGCCTTGGCTACACTGGGGGCAAAGGTAGATATACCAGATGATAGTATATCCATCGTTATCAAGAAAAGAACAACACCAGCAGTGTTAGCCGAAGAACATACAACGCAACATGTAGAGGGATGAAAAACAAATATAAGCCAACAGTTGAAAATAGGCTAGGAAACAATCAGACCAGCAAAACTTGTATCATTCCTACTCCTCAAAGGAGAGTTGTATTTTCGTGGTCCCAACAACCTACTAGCGAGGTGCGTCAGTAGACAAGAAGCAACTTACAAACTTAAGCAGATCCATGCTAAGTCCTGCGGAGATGGAGATATCAGTTTATATCGACGAATACAGAGGCAAGGGTACTACTGACCAGAAATGGAAAAGGAAAGTACTGAGTTACAGAGGCAATGTGCAAAATGTCAGTCCTATCCTAAAGAAGAAGAAGCCCATTTCTTAAGCAGTGAGGAATGGAGTCAACCATATATTGACTATCTTGGAAACGACACACTGCCTGACAACAAAGTCAATCCAATTAGAGTTATGAGGCAGGCCCTCCGCTTCTTCCTTGACCAAGGCAAGCTGTACCGTAGAAGCGTGTTTATCAAAAGATGAGGCAAACGAAGTGCTGAAGGAAGCCCACAAGGCAGAGCATCAAGGAGCGCAGCGATTATATGGGCACCTTATTCATCTCGGCTATTACTGGCCAACAATGGAAGAAGTTGCTAAAAACTTTGTAAGGAGATGCCAATCCTGCTAGAAGTTTGGGAACTTGATACACACACGTGCGGTTGAACTGCACAACATCAAGACCCCTTACCCGTTTCATACTTGGGCATTTGACCTAGTAGGTCCTATAGCGCAGCAATCCAAAGGCCACAGATGGATACTTGCAGTGACTGGAGTTAGTACCAAGTGGGTAGAGGCTATACCGATGAGGAAGGCAGATGGGGCAGGAGTGACCAACTTCATCAAGGAAAACATAATCTGTAGGTTTGGCATACCCAAGGTGATGTTGTCTGATAATGGGACCCCCTTTGTAAACAGCCATGTGGGAAGATTGTTGGACACCTACCAGATCAAACACCACAAGTCTACTCCATACTATCCTCAAGGGAACGAACATACTGAGGCAACCAACAAAACCCTCATATGAATACTGAGTAAAATGATGGATGCAACAGGGGGCACATGGTCCGAGTAACTCCTCGTAGCACTCTGGGCATATAGAACATCAAAGAGGAAGCCAACTCAGGCAAACCCCATTTTCCCTAGTATATGGGTCCGAAACTGTGTTACTAGTTGAGTTGGTAGTACCCTCAGCAAGAATGGCTATGTCAGCACACTTAGTTCCAGACAGTAGGAAGAATGACATAGAGTCAACCGAAGAAAGAAAAGATTGGGCCTCGCGGGCAATGGAAAAGTATCATCAGTCCATAGCTCGTGCCTACAATCAATCTTTTCAACACAAGGAGTTCAATGAGGGGGACTTGGTATGGAAAAAAATGGACGCAATCATGTGGGGGCAACCAATCCCCAAGTTCTCGCCAAGATGGGAAGGCCCTTACAAAGTTACTGAGGCAAGTAGTAGCGGATATTACAAGTTGACAATAGTAGATGATGGGTTCAGGCCTAGCCCTATCAAAGCTAAGTATGTAAAGGACTATTTTCCCTAATTTCTTTTGTCCAGAAAAAGAGTTGTAAAGTTTCTTTGTTAATACTTCCAAATCAGAGTGTAAGAAAGTGTCATCCACTTACTAAACCTGTTACTCTTGTAAACACTTAGTGTGAGGGAAGTTTTTCATACTTCGTGGAATTTTATCCTTGTAAAAACTTAGTCATGGCGAAGTTTTGTTCATAGCAAGAGTTTTGCTCATTCTTAGAAGATATGAAAAGACAATGAAAGAAAGACAGTGAAGTAAGACTCAATATCTTTGCTTCTCATAAACATCAAAGTTTTCCATTGCCTGATTACAATGTTCAAAGGGAAAAGTAAAAAAAAAAAAGAGACAACAAAAGTACAAAGAAAAAGAGCCATAACAAATCCACAATACGTCAGATCAAACCCTTCATGAGGGAGTCCATTAGGGTTACATCCCAAGGCAACTAAGTAACAAGCTCAGAGTTCTTTCCTTGAACTGAGCCAGGGTCGGTGTTGCTCCAAGGCACCCTTACACTCCTTGATAGTCTCCCCCAAGGATGCAATCATTGCCACATTGTCTGCATTCTCAAGGAAGTCATCGACTGCCTGAAGCATATCCTTCATCCACGATAGGTCCAGACCATTCCTCTCAAATCCACTCAGATTGACCTCAGCACTTTCCACGAACTTGCTGGGAGTTTTTAGGATCTTCTTAGTAGCAAGGTAGTGAATGAAACTAGCAGCTGACTCCAACAGCGCTGTCTGCACCACAGAGCCAGGAACGTTAAAAGTAGTAAAGGTGCCAGGGTACAACGCCTGGATACGGGCAAGAGTGGGAGCAGCTTCAGAGGAGACCCAATAACTTAGAAAAGAAACTCTCCCTGAGGACTGAGGGGACTCTCTTACACCACTGCTAACTTGAATCACAGGAGGGAGATTGGCATTGCATCTAAAGAGCTAAGGGTGATGCACCTCCCTTGAAGATGACTATCCAGTAACATTGGAATGAGTAGATGCTAGGTGGCGACTGAGCGAACTGACCTTGCGAGAAAGGCCAAAGCTACTGGCACCATCATGTCACTCCGAAAAGAGGTCCTTCATATGGTAGTCCTCAACATTCAAATCTGGCACAACAGTGATATCCATGCCCACATAAAAATCCTGAGATACCCCAAGATTAGCTAGCACCTTGGGAAAGTGAGTGGGGTACAGGTCAGTGAGCTGCTCAGAAGTTGTCGAGGCAATTGGGTCTGAAGTACCAGTAACGGTAGTAGCGGCGTGAGTGGCTAAACTGACATCTACCTCTACAAGTTAGGCCAAATTTAGGGGGTCCACAGTAAGAACAATCGTTGCATCTGCACCTTCCCCAGCAACTTGGACATTGGAAAGTAGGGTCTGTTGAACCAGTGGAGACTTAGTAGACTAGAAAAAAAACTTCCAATTACAGCTTCCAAGGGGGGTGGTACAATTTCCAGTGGTCCTCTTACACCACGCTCTTCTCTCGGAGTATCAGGAACAAAATCATCACCGCCGACGGAGGAACGATCAGAATGAGCAAAATCAGTAGGGTTTGGAGGCTTTGCACCTTCGGCAACTACACCACCCATTGCAACTTCCACAGTAAGGGTGAATTGTTCATTTTTAGCAAGGGGGGTATCATGACCTCCTTCCATGTCTGCAACCTTAACACCTTGCTGAACCTCGGCAACTGGCTCAACCTCGGCAACTGACTCAGCCTCAGGAACTGGCTCGACCTTAGTAGCTGGTTTGGCCTCAGCACTTGGTTCTTCTTCAATGTCTAGAAGTACCATTCTGCGAGTTTTGAGTCTAGTGACCCTTGAAGCAATGGAAAGGTCTTCGTTGTCATCTGAATCTGAGGAAATTCCGCTGACAGTCGAAGAACCCCTAGGGCATGAAGGTGGTATAGCCGATGGACCTTGAAAAGGAAAAATATTATGTGATTACTAAAATAAAGATAAAAATCCCAAAGAAGTATGGAAGAATGTAGAATATTTTCTATGTATGTGTACATTCCAGAGTCTCTACCTACTTGGTAAGGCCCGAGCCTTAGCAACTGATCCTGCTACCTCCTAGATTGCCCTTAGGCTAGAGCGGGTCATGTGCACTGTTGTACCGATTGGGGAGAGAGCAACTTGTAGAGGCTGGATGGATATTGCCCCTGACGGATGAGGTTCCTCTATCACAAGCAAGGACAAAAGCTTAAAATAGCAAAATACACTGGTTTGTTTTTCGCGACTAGAGGGGAGACGAAGGGATAAGTCAGGTTGCGGAATGGGTTCCATTGCAGGGACGACTGGGTCACTGTTGCAAAAATTGAAAAAGGAGTTCAGGTTGCGATGCCAAAATAGCCTGTTGCTAGGGGTGAAGGTGCCTTCCCTTCCATGCGAGGGCAGCTCCATGAGGCCTAAACCCTCCACAAGTAAAGTAGTGTAATCACAAGCAAACTGCTGGAAGCTCTGATGGAAATCTGTCTGAGGCGGAGGGGCATGTGGGACACCCTTCCCAGTTCTGTTTCACAGAGTTCTCCAATTTTGCATACCAGATTGCGGCTATCCCAGACAAGGTTCGGCCGAATAGTGACAATTTATGGGCTGTGGTCAAACCCATTGGCCTCAAGATATCAGAAAACAGTTGGAGGTGCACCATTGGGTCTTCAGAGCCATCAAATCGATCGATATGCGGCATTTTGAACCACTCTGGCAAGGTCACCACTGAGTCGGTATAACCATCCTCTATATCAGGAATAGAGCGGGCCCCCTGAGACTTTTTGAACAATTTCTCAAGCTTGCTCACTTTCAATGCTGTGGGGTCCGTCTCGAACTCAAAGGGGGAGTCTGGCAGGTTGGTGGGTGTTTTAGACAGCTGGGGTAGCACCGGGGACGGAGCTAGCCCACCTGGAATGTCCGTATCATCCTGGACGTGGGTTGCCTCCCCAAGTATGGGAACTCTTGGTGGGGGAGGAGCCTGGGGTGAAGTAAATACTCCAGTTTGCTGCTCTAACCTGGCAATTGTCTCTGCCTGTTGGGCTATGACCACGGCCTGTTGCTTGGTGAATTCTGCTTGACGGACAGCATCTTGCTGCATGGCTTTCATACTATCCTGGAGTTGGCGCACCATCTCTTCCAGATCTGACATATTGTCCTGATCTAACTGAGCAACTGGTATACCTGTGTCTGCAGTAGGCTCCGAAATCTCAACCTAGCTGTTCAAAGACCACTGAGCTGGTAGCTGCTGTACTGGTGGTCTGTGCCTGACCGACCTTTTCACCCTGCCTCTGGTAAAAGAACACTGATTGCCTTTGAACTAAATCTCTGACCCGACAAAGTCTATCAACACAAGTTCGGTGTACCCGGGGGATATTGGAGCCCTCTGAAGCTATGGTTCCCAGACTACCTAGTAAAAGAGAAAGCGTGCAGCATCTCAGCCCGATTTCACGATAACCCATATGAGCAGAGTTGAATGATTGTGCCTCCTACAGAATTCTGCCCAAAATTCTGCCCGTAAACTGATACCCTCAGGTGAACTAAATCCCAAAGTACTGAACTGGTGCCCGCAGGCCTGGTGCCCAAACTTGTAGACTGATACATGCATTCCTATAGAGACGCACTCTAAAAGCGCATAGCAGACAAGTGAGAGCCAAAACACCCCTATGTTGGGGTAGGGTTTCCCTGTCCTATTTTTTCAGGAGCTAGGGTTTCACTACGCACGCAGCGGCTTCAAACAACCTATATTGGGTAAGTAACCTGTCCTAGTTTGGAATGGTCACTATGGATCCGAATATGCACTAGGTCGAATGGTCAAAAAAGGGGTGCCCCGGTAAAACCGGGGTTTGTGTTCCCATACTGGCAGAGCCCACAACCGGTCAGCCTTATGGTCATGCCTTGACAAGACAAGCCTCCGACAAACCGTTCAGGAATAGCAGATGGCAAACACGGTGTCCTAGGCACACCAATGCAAATGCAATGCAAAGAAACACACAAGTGTAGTCAAAAACAGATATCATGAGTTCGAGTCAAGTTCTCTAACTCCCCAGCAGAGTCGCCAGAAACTGTAGACGTCCCCCGAACGCCCCGGGAGAGGAATGAGTCCCCCCCGTTCCGTTCGATATTGGGGTCACTACAGCTCAGGACTCTTCAAATTGTCACGGTTCTAAATCTGAACCAAAGAGTCCAAATCCGGCAAATTGTTTTGAGAAAACAGATTTTTTTGAAAGAAGTGCCAAACATGGACTGCTTTGCCAGATATAGAGTCGCCACCTAAATATTTTATTTTGGGGAAATTTAGGAAACCCTGACTCGTTGCCTAAGGCCACGTGTCTGTCATCACCAAAGTTGCCTCGGCTCGGGAACTTGGATACGATTGGGGAAGGTCACTTCGTGAGCACCCCCGCTCGCCCGATCAAGGATCGGCCTCTACTAACCATGATATCTATTTTTGAAAACATTATGTGTTCTTATTCCGGTTATTAGCCTAGATTTACTATGTGATGTGCACAGCATACAAGTATAGACTAGATCGTCTGAATTGGAACAAAACATTTCATGTTTGTTTATTTTGAAAATGGTTTGATGGTGCTACTCGCAAGTAGGCTAAGACGTGGATTTGCCACCCTCGGGTGGGCTTAGAAAACATGATTTTGCCACTATCTAGTGGGCTTAAAACACACATTTGATGAATTGTTCCAATCCAAATAACCCAACCTTCACCCACAGGCATTCAGGCAGTTATATCACATAAGCATATAGCCTCATGGTAAGCATGCTATTCATAGCAGTCACTCACACGCATGCAAGGATGCTAAAGCATAAAACTTATTGAGTACTCCAAGCCAAAACAGAAGCTAATTAGAAATCCATGCATGATCCTAAATATGCTGAAATGCCTAATGCAACACATGCAAAAATGCAACTATAACAGGCTCGGCTATTCTAAACATGGCATATGAAATGCTACAGCTAACACGTATTCAACTTGGAATTGAAAATACAATGCAGTTAGTATGATGCGCCGAGCCCGGTGCATGTAAAACAGATGAATGAATGCAAAATGCTATCATACTGTATGCTAATTGAAACATGCCCTAATCTAACCATCATAAGCGGGTAAATAAAAGGGAGAAAGACGTGGGGTTGGAAGACATACATCATACAAACGCACACTTATTACAACATTGCCCTCGCGCAGAGGGTCCGAATAAATATTATGCAGTCCCAAATAATTACAGTCCAAATAATTACAAAAATCCTAATTAATTACCAAATTAACTAAGAAAACAATAAACTGGCATGCAAGCCAGGGACTGCCTTGACTCTTCTTCAGATGATGGATGATGCATGTCCGGGTCGCCTTTGCACGGAAATCCACTGTGACGCCCCAATTAGCCTCTGTTTTGCAATATTTTTTTGGAAAGCGCGCCCAGCCCCGGAAGACTGCTGATTCTTGATTTGCTGCAATAGAGAGCAGGAAAGGGGCATGGCAATGTATTTTCACACATGTATGCGTGACTACTCTTCAGGGAGTGTAGTCCTCGATCTTCATGCCATCAATTACGCATATCGATGCATGATGGCCGATGAGTCGATTTGCATGACTCAATATGGAATGAATGCACACATAAACACAACAAAACCTAAACTCCATCATGGATAATCTGGAGTGTCGATGACTGGGAATTGAGACACGTTTCGTCACTCGAAGTACGAAACGTCCCTCGTTTCCCGTGCTCGGGCTAACTCCTATCCCAAGAACAATGCAATATGCATGACATGCATGAATGCAACTAATATACAACCTAGCATGCACAGTGCTATGAGATGGCATACACGATGCACGAGATAACATGGCATACACAATGTGCTAACATACAACCTAGCATACGCAATGCTATGAAATGAAATGGCATACACAATGCGATAATGGACTTACACAAACACAAGTGGACCTCAGCCACACTCACATAAGAGGCCATGAGATGAAAATTAGACAACTCGGAATGCGTGCACACATGCACGCAAACCGAGGACCGAACCTAAGGCACGAATGCCACTCTAACAAGACATGGCAAGGCATGGAATATGGCATACTAGCATGCAAATTTCAGCACTAAAATATGACCCAAAACAGCCCCGAATCATGGAAACATGGCACACGATGCATGAAATGAATCCCGAAACATGAAATGAGGTACATGGAATGGCCTACGGCTATGCAAAGCATGCATTATTTGAACATGAAGTGTGAAGACAGATTCAAGGAAGTCCCAAAAAAAGCATATTTACAGTTTTAATCAAGGCCAAACAATAAACACAAATGGGGCTAAGCTAGCATGCAAAAATGGCCCCGTAAGAGAGGTAATGAAGCAAGTAACAGCTGCTAGCCCCAAATGGCCAAGATCCCTTCAACAAAGTTGAATAGGGGCTCAAAATGAAGCACTTTATAGTTTATAACAAGCCACGGATCTAAACAAAAACAGGCCTAAAACAATGTGCAAGAAAAGGGCCAAAAGGGAGACAAAGAAGCAAGTGATGGTTTCTGGCCTCAAACATAGGAGGACCCTTCAAAAAAGTTGAAGAGGGGCCAAAAACATGGTATTTTATAGTTAATGACCACACCCAAAACAGTGCACATGCAAGCCTAAAATAATATGCAAAATAAGGCCTAAAAAGAGGCTTAAACACAAAGTGTAAAAGGGGAGCCTCAAACAGAAAAAGTTCCTTGATAAAATATGAAGAGGAGGTCAAAATAAGGCTATTTAAAGTTTGGACCAAACCCTAAAAAAATAAGCACAAGGGGCTAACAAATCATGCAAAAATATGGCCAAAAGTGAGATAAAGAGGTAAGTGACAGATGGAGGCCTCAAACAGTGAAGATCCCTTCAAAAATGTTGAAGAAGGGCTCAAAATAAGCCACTTCACAGTTTATCTCGGAGCCCAGAAATGCTTAAAAATAGGGCTAACATATCATGCAAGAATAGGCCCTAAAAGAGAGGTAAAGAACAAAGGGGGAGAAGAAGACTTCAAAGAGCAAAAAGTTCTTAATCAAACATGAAGATGACCTCAAAATATGATCTTTTTCAGTTTGGATCGAAGTCCAAAAATACTTGCAAGTAAAGCTAAACAATCATGCAAAAAAGTGCAAGTTTAAGGAAAATAGGGACTCACCCTTGAAGAACAACTTTCCAGCAGCTTTTAGTCTGAAAATCTGAGCTTTCAATCTCTTCAAATGTCCTCCAAGGTACTGAAATGAGTAATGGAGGTGATAGGCTAGGGGTTGTAGTGTAAAAATGGTCCAAGAACAAAGGGTTCTGGAGCTTGGAAGAGAGGGAGAGGGAGATTGTGTGTATAATGCTTCAAACAATTTTTTGTGACCTTCAAAACAGAGCTGGAGGGTTTGGTTTTATAGAGGGAGAAGTGGAGAAAAAAGTGGGGAAAATGAAATTCAAATTTCCCCCCAAAATAGGCCTAAAAGAGAGTTAAAGAGGCAAGTGATAATAGGAGATGTCAAACCGAAGAGAGCCCTTCAACAAAGTTGAAGAGGGGCTCAAAACAAGACACTTTGTAGTTTATTACTAGCCACGAAAATAAACACAAGTAGGCCTAAAATAACATGCAAAAATAGGCCTAAAAGAGAGTTAAAGAAGCAAGTGGTAGCTGGGGTTCTCAAACAGCAAAAGGTCCTTAAGCAAACATGAAAAGGAGCTCAAAATATGACTATTTACAGTTTGGGTCAGAGCCCAAAAATTCTTGCAAGCAAGGCTTAGATATAGAGCAAGATAGGAACAAAAAAGAGGGAAAATAAGCTTACCCTTGAAGACCAATGGACCAGCAGGTCTTGGTCTGAGAAATGATGCTCCCAAGATTTTAAAAACAGCTCCAAGTTGTTGGAATGGATGGTGGTGGGGTGTATACCAAAAATCGGGGCAAACAGAGGTGGTTAAGTGGTCCCGAACCGAGGCACACGGCCGTCAGCTCCGAAAAACCGAAAACCGGGCTCTAAACGGGAAAAACGGCCTACGACCACGAAACGTAGCCTACGGCCACTGAGAGATGATCTACGAGACCTCTCCCTCCCTTCGGGAAGAGAAAACAGAGAAAACGGAGCCTGGTTCACAAACCGAGGCAAGACACGAAAGAACCCGGAAGTCCGGAGGCAAGGCTCGCAGCCGAGACTCTAAAACTTTTGAACGAGTACAATATGCACCATCACCGAGTGCTCAATCGGTGACGTCTGAGTCTTAAGGTCGGTCAAAAATGGGGTGTCTACACTAAGTTGCAGAGGTAGTACTTGTAGCGCCCAAGTTGTGGAGGTATTTTGTTTGTGCCGCCATCTCTAATATTGTCAGTTCTGCCATTTGAACTTGCCACGGGAAATGACTACCGTAGCAACTACAGCTGCCGCAACTAACATGCGGAGGGAACATTCTGTTGAGGTGATAGCAGCCATTGGGAGAGGCTTCCCCTTTGCAAGTTGAGGCTAATACTTGGCGCTAACAGCAGGCCCCAAGGCATTACTAGCCCAAAGCAAATAGCAGGCCCTAAAGTTTATTAACTTGGCACTGATAGTAGGCCCCATGACTTACTGGCTGGAGCTGTTAGCAGGCCTAGAGGTACCAGTTTACCGTGGCGATCCTGCGAAGATAGGAGTCGGATAGCCCGAGTGTAAGGGACTCCATTTCCATTACCCAGGTCATGGACCTGCCTTAATCGCACAGGCAGGACTAAAGAAGTCCCCTTGGGCTTGGTACTAAGGCACCTAATGGCTGAGAGCAGGCTTGGCTGTGGCCTTCACTTTGGGAAGCTGGGGAGTTTGTGGTTAGGTGGCTAAGGGTGGAGGTTTCGCTGAGGTGAACACGAACATAGCTGATAGCAGGCTGATGGAGTCCTAAGAATGCATGTATTGGCTAAATAGAACTGAGAAGGCAAGTGCAACAGCAAGGTTTACCGCTGCAAGTGCACTTGCTGAGGTCCGAGCTGAGAAGGCAAGTGCAGCGGCAAACACTCCCACCGTAACTGCACTTGCTGAGGCTCAAAAGGGAGTTGCAGCGCCAAACACTCCCATCGCAACTACACTTGCTAAGGTCTAAAAAAGGTAGTTGCGGAGGCAAAAAGATAGTACATAGTACATGCAGAGGGGCACGTGGCACCTTCAGCCTGGTGGCTCAAGGTAGAATATTTTGTGTGATCCTTAGGGACACCTGTCTTCTCTCTATTTGGCCATTTGGTGTCCTCTTGGTACCATTGAAAAGCCTATAAATAGGGCCCATTACCCAAGGTCTTTGGGGAGGTGGGGGAGATGCTGCCCATTTGTGCACTGTCATACACTTCTTCTTGAGCTGCTTGCTTCACCCTCGCCTAGCTATTCACTCTCCAACTTCCTAGACAGTTACTGCTACTCGTTCTCCAGCCATTCCACAATTGTTGGACCATTAGCATAGCTTTGCCTCTCTAATCACCTTCCTAACCTTGAACCCCCCCTACATTTTTTTACTTTTCTTTTCTAATTAATTAACTTATATTGATTTCTAACCTGATTATCTCTTAATTAGACTTAATTCATGGCTAAAGATGTCTGGACATATAAAATGGAAGAGAATATGAACAGAAAGGTATATTTCAAAATTAGCAAAAATAGGACAGTGCGCTACAAATTTGGCTCGAGCAGTGAACACAGATTCTCAGAAGTTTGATCTACAAAACAAAGTACTACATTGCAAACATCTTCATTCTAACGGTGGATAGACTGCTCGAATGGTCTGCAACTACTTTTCTTTGAAAAGTTTGTAGAATCAGTTTCCAAGACTCAATTTCATTAACTTAGGTTCATGCATGGCCTAACTCAAAACATGTAATTTCATTAATAAACATGAAAACACGACCAATTAACAAATCATTTGCCTTAAAACCTTTTCGATTTCCAAGATTAAAGTCAAAACTTTATAAACTTAATGTTTTCAAACCTTCTTTCCATTTTCTTTCCAAAAAGACTTTGAGATATCAAAACTCTTTTAATTCAATGATGCATGTAAAAATGGAGTTCAAATTCATAAAGAATAACAAACATGAAACTCAAAATGAAAAAAATTCCAAATTAATATCAAATTCTTTATCGTTTTCATTATTACAACCTAATTACATGCAATTGATCCTAGTTTCTTCTTGATTGCAAGTGTTAGGTGGATTATCTACAAGAATTAAGTTAGAGATTTTTATGTAGAGTTGTTCAAAGATAAGAGTTTGATGAATTCTAGAGTTCCTCTCTTCTCTTCTTCACTTTTCCTTAGCTTCCTCTGAGTTCTCTTCAAATTCTCTCCAGCACAATGAACTCTCTTTCTTTCTCAAAAGTCTAAAGTGATCTCTGTTCTTCTCATCTTATACTTATTGAATAGAATTAGTGATTAAGGCCGAATCGTACAACATTGAGGCTATTAATTAGGATCTCTTAACTTTACTTGCTTGTCAAACTATACATTTTATGCTTGTTTAATGTCAATTAGGTTTATACACAGTGGGAGCATAAAATGAACAAAAATGCAGAGAAAATTCCTTCTCGTACATGCAGCCTTTACTTCGCAGCCAAACAGGGCCCAAGCTTCCTGCACATGCGATGACCATTCCCGCACATGTGACGACCCCTCCACGTATAATATTTTACATTTAATTAATTTTTATTCTAATTTAATTGTGGAATTCCCAATAAGGTGAAATTGACGAATTGAATTATTTTAATTTCGAGTATCGGACCATATGAGAGTTTAATTAAATATCTGATTCAGTTTAGTAAATTTGAAATTTTATTAATTGGGTCTGAATTGGAGTTGATTAAATTATAAAAAGAAAACAAAATAAATAAATAAATAAATAGAATTCTTTATTTTGTCAAAAAAAGTGCATAGTTTAGAATGTCCGGAGTTAAAAGATTAATTGTTAAGGAAAGTGATTGTGAGACACCACACTTTTAGAGTATTAAATATTTTAGTGAGCGGTAAGTGATGTTTTGTAGTTGGGTGATGAGGTTTTTTGATGTGAACCTAACTTATAATCATACGTAATTTTAGGAGTTATTGTGGATTACCAAAGAAGGTAATAACTTTTGGAACGGTAAAAAGGCCAAGAGTCAAGGGCCCACTGACTCTTGGGAAATTTGTGAGTCAAGGGTCAAGAACGGTGGAAGCTTCTACATGCTTGGGTTTCACGTCTTGATTGGTATAAATAATGAGCAATTGAAGGAGTTTCGGGGTAGCGTGCTAGTAACGAGGAGTTTGTAGTAGGAAAGTAAAGGCTAAGGCTTAATATTAAGGTGAGTTATGTTATAGCTTGAGTCACCATAATATATTTTACGTATGTTTTGAGTTAGCATAATTTATTTTACACAATTTGTGTTATATATATTAATTAGTATTTCAATTACGTTGATTATTTTCTGAACTTTATTTGCTTAAATTGAAACCCATAGATATGTTTGTTTAAATTTTAGAAACTATTTGACAATGATTTTATAAACAATTATGTTTTGTACATACCACCACGGGAGTCCCATGCCTTGGGAGACTTAAATAACCATTGGCCTCTGTTTGGCCACTTTGTGGTCCTCTGTTTGTCATGGATCCATTGACTTCTATTTTGATTGTCACTCTAGTGACCTCTGTTCTGTTTTGTTCTGTATCGTGGTTATGATTATTTGCTTATATGATTCCCGCATTTTGCTTTTGTTATTTAAAATTAGTTATTTATTTCAGTTACCAAACTAATCACTAATCTCTGTTTAGCCAAATAATTATCCATGGTAATTTTTGTACCCTCATGCTCACTGTATAATATTTCTCACTCTGTCATGTGCTTATAGCTATTAACCACTTCAAGGTGACGTGTCAAAACCAGTGTATGGGGTAGGCACAAGGCACTTTGTAGTCATAGTACAGCTCTGGTATTGTAATCGAACAGAAGCTCCAATGTACACATTTTTGTTATACTTAAATGAAGATTTAGGTACGCTTTTATTTTACTCCGCTGCACTATTAATTTGTTATGACTTCAATTATTATCTTGTCACGACGCCAAACCTCCGAGTATTGAGTTTGGATCATGACAGCACGTGCGGCCATACCTCAAAAATCGTGTCATTGTTTTAAACCTGTTTGAAAGACAACAAAGGTATAAAGGGAAGAAAAAGAGGCTGGAATAGGGTTCTGAAAAAATTCCGAGAGAGAGAGAAGAGGCTAGGGTTTGAAAGAAAGGATTCTTAAGCTTGCCAAGGCAATTTCCATTGAGGGTTCTTCTTCTTTTACTTCTTTCTACTCCTCCATGAGTGGCTAGGCTCCTCTCTCTAGGGTTTTGATGAAACCCTAGCCAAATAAATAGGGTTTTCTCATAGCTTTTAAATTATGTAAAGGTTTGAACAAATTATATGGTGTTTAAGAAGTTTCAAATATATATTTTCCATTATCTCTTTAAGTATTCTGCTTTCTGTGATTGTTGAATGCTTTCCATGCAATGGTTTTCTATTCTTTCATATTCAAGGTATGAGACGAATCATACTACAAGGGACAAGTCGTGTCGCTACCTTAGTTTAGAGCGAACAATTCGTACTACTTGAGATGGTTTGTGTCCGTACATTGAACGTGATAATTTTCTTGATAAATGCTTCGAGCTTGTAGTTGCAAAGTATTTTTCCGTTCGAACCGTAACATAATTGATTTTCAAATTGAAACCTTATTTATGTAATTAGTGGTGAATTCAGTACCCTAGGTTCTTCCACAATCAGTAATTCCAATTTCAATTTTAATTGCTTTGTTTAATTTAATTATTATTAGGTTATGAACAACCATCTTTTTCATCAAAATTAATTTAGGAATTTAGCATTTAAATTAGTTTGATTTCACAATTGTCCTTGTGGATCGATACCTGGACTTACCATTATTCTAAGGAATTTGGCAAAGTTTAGAGTTTATTTTTGGTGTGTGAAACGACCCATCAAATTTTGGCTCCGTTGCCGGGGACTTCTAGCGAAATTAAGTAATTTAAAGTTACATTCCTCTTTATCTTTTAGTTTAGGATTTTATATTTTAGTGTTGCTAAGTGTGCAGAGCGTTTGTAAGTGGAGCTATCAACGAAGTGCAAGCGAAGCACAGCCGAGCTTTAAAAACAAACTACAGCACCAAAGTGCTTAAAAAAAGAAAAAAGAAAAGAAGCAAATACTCACAAGCAAAGAACCAAAGTGCTAAAACTAGAGAGCTCAAGTGGAAATTGGGGACAACGTCTACACGTCAAGCACCTGCAAGACGAGTAAAGTGTTTTCGTTAAATCATTGTGAATATTTTCTTCTTTGGCATTTTGCTTTCATAATGCAAGAGTCAGAACTTAGTGTGTGTGTGGGAGTAGTGTATGCACGGGCACCGTTCTTGTCGCCCTAAATTGTGGAATTTGGACCTTGAACTAGAAAGGACTCTTAGGAAACTTAGAGCCACTTCTTGTGTTCCTAGGCTTGAATATCCATATCCATATGTTGAACCAATAGAGATGGCAAACCCGAATGGTCTAAATGGGCCCAACTGGACCCTTAAGGATTATTTCACACCCATTGCATATACATCACCATCATGCATTCAGTTATCGGACACCACTGCTGCTCATTATGAGATTAAGTCCAGCACCATCCAAATGCTCCCATCATTCCATGGACTAGCTCATGATGACCCTTACAAATATCAGCACGAATTTCTGGAAATTTACTCTACAGTGAGGATCCAAAATTTCACCAATAAGGCCCTAATGTTGCAATTATTTCCCTTTTCACTGAAGGACAAAGCCAAACACTAGCTGAACTCCATACCTGCTAATACTATCACAACCTGGGACCAATTACAACAGAAGTTTTGGAGAAGTACTTTTCCATTGGTAAGACAAACCAACTCAGGCGAGACATCACCAATTTTGCTTAAACTGATGGCAGGCAATTTCATGAGACATGGGATAGACTTCATGACCTTCTCCAACAGTGTCCCCACTACCAAATGCCTAATTGGTAACTTGTTCAAACCTTTTACTATGGCTTAATTGAGCCTTACCGCCAAAGGGTGGATTCTTCTTGTAGTGGGACATTCATGTCCAAAAATAACACTAAGGCATGGCAATTATTTAAGAACTTAAGTGATAATTCCCTTCACCATGCCTCTGCAACCATCAAGTTCGGCAACCGATAGTTGGAGGCGTAAAAAGGGGGGCATTTATGAGGTAGGGCAAACCCTAGAGTTTGCCCAACAAGTAGAGACATTATCCCACAAAATGGACCAATTATTAGCTGTGAGATATGCCCCTACACAGTAAGATCAGCCTTAATTTCATAAGGCATATGCTATTTGTGCAAGCCCTACTCATGACTTGAGCCCTACTCATGACTTGAGCCCACTGCTGTTATACTCCAGTTAGTTGACCGATCCCTCAAAGTGCCACGTGACATGATTGAGGATGTGCTAGTAAAGGTCAATAGGTTTTATTTTCCTGTTGATTTTGTGGTTTTAGATATGGAACCGGTAGCAAGCTCTATGAAACAAATCCTAGTGATCTTACGCTGACCTTTTTTGGCTATGACCAATGCATGCATTAGTTGTTGTACAGAGGTTATGGATGTTTCATTTGGAAATATGCATGTGAAACTCGATGTTTTCCAAGCATCCCAACAACCCCATGAAAGAGAGGAGTGTTTATTTGTGGATGTTGTGGATGGGATTATGGAGGAGGCTTTACCCTCTATTCTTGTAGAGGACCTTCTAGATGTTTGTCTAGCTCATTTTGGCTACAAGGATTTTGATATTGACGAGTTTAGTTGAGGAGGTGAATGCCTTACTTAATTCTTCTTTTACACTGGATTTCCCCCCATGGAAAGCCTAGTTTAAGTCCCGTTATCCTCTATCTAGAGAGCCTGCCATACTATCTCTAGTCACACCACCTACACTTGAGTTGAACTCACTCCCGACCACACTCAAGTATGTATTTTTAGGGCCAAAGGATACTTTACCTGTCATCATTGCATCTGACTTAACTGCAAAGCAGGAAAGTCAATTAATGAGTATTCTTGTTGCACATCAGAGTGCTATAGGGTGGTCTGTGGCTGATTTGAAAGGGATTGATCCCTCTGTGTGCATGCATCATATGCATCTAGAGGAGGACGCCAAACCTTCTCATGAAATGCAACGGAGGCTTAATCCCAACATGAAAGAGGTTATAAAAAAAGAGGTGTTGAAATTGTTAGATGCGGGTATTATATACCCCATCTCAGATAGCAAGTGGGTGAGTCCCACACAAGTGGTGCCCAAGAAATCAGGCATCACTGTTGTAGAGAATGAGCAAGGAGAGTTAGTCCCCATACAAACCACTACTGGGTGGCGAGTGTGTATTGATTATAGGAGATTGAATTCCATGACTAGGAAGGACCATTTTCCTTTGCCATTTATTGATCAAATTCTTGAGAGGTTAGCGAGGCAAGGTTTTTATTATTTTCTTAATGGCTACTTGGGGTATAATCAAGTCCCAGTGTACCTGTTTAACCGAGAGAAGACCACATTCACTTGCCTTTTTGGCACTTTTACTTACAGGTGCATGCCCTTCGGGCTATGTAATGCACTGGCGACTTTTCAATGGTGTATGATGACCATTTTCTCCGATATGGTGGAGAAATTTCTTGATGTTTTCATGGATGATTTTTCAGTGTTTGGACCATCTTTTGAGGAATGCCTTAGGAATTTGACTAGAGTGTTGGAACGATATACTGAGGCAAACCTGATTTTGAGTTAGGAGAAGAGCCATTTTATAGTTCGTGAGAGACACATTGTGTCCCCTCGAGGTATAGAGGTAGACAAAGCTAAAGTTGACCTCATTACAGGCCTTCCTCCACCCACTTCTGTGCATCAACTCCGATCTTTCTTAGGGCATGCAGGTTTTTACTGTAGGTGTGGACGCGCCTTCGTGGGCTTACTGCTTTTCCACAGTTCGGACTCAATATGTCACCATTCTTAATCTGATCCCACAATGTGCGATGTGAGATTGATAAATCACCAAAGAGTCCAAATCCGGCAAATCGTTTTGGAAAACTGATTTTTGAGAAAGAAGTGCCAAACGTGGACTGCTTTGCTAGATACAGAGTCGCCACCTAAATATTTTGTTTTGGGGGAATTTGGGAAACCCTGACTCGTGCCTAAGGCCACGTGTCCGTCATCACCAAAGTTTCCTCGGCTCGAGAACTTGGGTACGATTGGGGAAGGTCATCTATGAGCACCCCCGATCGCCCGATCTGAAGATCGGCTTGTACTAAGCATGATATTTTGTTTTGAAAACATATGTGTTCTTATTCCGGTTAATTAGCTAGAATTACTATGTGATGCGCACAACACACAAGTATAGACTAGATCGTCTAATTTGGAACAAAGCATCGCATATCTATTTGTTTGGAAATGGTTCAAAGTTTGCTACTCGCAAGTAGGCTAAAACACGGATTTCAATGAATTGGTCCAATTCAAGTAATCCGACCTTCACCCACAGGCATTCAAGCAGTTATATCACATAAGCAATTAGCCTCATGGTAAGCATGCTTTCATGTTAACACTTACACACATGCAAGATGCTAAAGCATAAACACTCACAGTGTACTCCGAGCCAAAACAATGAACATGTTAGTAATCAAATGTATGATCCAAGTCCATGTTAAAATGGCTAATGCATAGCAAGCAAAATGCAACTAGAATAGGCTCGGCTAATCTAAAGTGGCATATGAGATACGACAATTCGATACATGTATTCAAGTTGAAATTTAAATACAATGCAGTTAATATGATGCGCCGAGCCCGGTGCATGCAATACAGATGAATGATGCAAACATGCATAGCATAAGGATGCTAATTGAAAAGTGCCCTAGAACTAACCATCATAAGCGGTTAAGTAAAAGGGAGAAAGAAGTGGAAGTTGGAAGATATGCATCACATACACGCACGCTTATTACATAATTGCGCCCTTTCGAGGGAGAGACCAAAAGAATAATACAAATCAAATAATTAACTAATTAGCGAGCTAACTAATTATTACACAAAACTTAACTAATTAAATGAATTAATTAAGCTAAGAAAGCAGTAAAGAGGCCTCGGGAAGAGGGACTAATGCGTGCACGCTCGGCTTAGCTCGGAAATCCATCGCCATACTCATGCTACCTCTGTTTACACTGATCTGTACTTCTGAAAACTTCACAAGTCCCAAGGAAGCTTCAGAATCACTCCCTGAGCACTGTGGGATGTCACCGACTGAGACTTAGAGGAGTATGGCTCTCGACCCTCGGGTCATCAATCACGCATTTCAATGCATGATGGCCCAAGGTGCCAAGTGTGCAAATCAATATGGAATGAAATGCACATAACACGTAAGGGGCCCCAACCTCTATCATGATTGATCAAGAGGCAAGGGATGCATGCTCGATGCTATGCAACCAAAACATGCAAGCATACTAGTGCAAAATGAGCATACAAGCAACAATGTTACACAAGGCATTTAGCATATAACAATATGCAAAGACAAGCGTGCAAACAAGCATGTGACTTCGTTCAATCATGTAACAACATGTGAGGATGGGCAAGAATGTAACAACATGTTAGGCAACTTAACGAGAGATGCATACCAAATGCAATACCACTTAAACATGCAACAACATGTTAATAGGCCAAGTATGCAACAACATGTCATGGATTAAGTACACAACGAGGCACAATTAAACTAGCATGCTACAACATGCAATTCACCAAATATACAACAAGTATGTGACAACAGACAAGGCAAGCATGCAACAACATGCGGGGATAGTCTTACACCAAGATGGACAACTCTCTAATGGGTCCAAAACAGTGGCAAATATGCCAAGGGATAGGGGACAAAATCACATACAAACATGCATGGTAGTTGGCCTAACACTTAAGCATCAAAGGGAGACTTTTAAGCACACTTAAAAGGAATGAAAAGCATGCAAATGTGACAATATTTCATGCTCTAAAATGAAGCTAGGAGTGATGCCAAATCACATAAATAAGTCAAGCATGGCATGCTCAAGACTGAAGCTTAAGACTAGTCGAGGAACTTGAACCAAAACTACACAAAACAAAGAGCATATGGCAAGTATGACCCAAAACAGTCCTAAATCATGCTAAAGTGAGCCTAAAACATGCAATGACCAAAGACAAAACAAGCTAAAACAAAGGGGCAAAATCATGAGGCATGTAAGGCCATCAAAGAGGTGTTACACTACATCTAATGCAACCAAACATGGCATGATATAAGCAACCCAAAACAGGGTTATGACATGTCAAAATGAGCCCAAAAACCCACTTAGATGGCATCCCAATGACCTAAGCATGATGGCATACACAACGACACATTCATGAGGCATAAAACACAAACTCTTTAAGACAATAAAGGAGTGATAAGTGCAAGTATTCAAGTATGAAATATGGACTGAAATAACATTCTAAGTGATGGTAAACCACTGAAATGATCCACATAGAGCATGCTAGCAACTTGGACACTCAAAGCTAACAAGCTAGGTTGCATAGTGGCTATACAAAACAATGCAAGCATGACCAAGAAGACCAAAATCAGAGCTCAAGCATGCTACAACAAGCCTAAAAGCTTCATGGAGTTGGGCCAAAATCACGCTAAAAACACATGTTACAACATGATGTATGTTAAGGCCAAATCATGGGATTATAAGACAAGTATACAAAGCAAGCATGGCATGTCTAAACCAACTCAAAACAGAGGTGTATCATGGCAAAACAAAGCCTAATACATGCTGAAATGGAGCTAAAACAAACTAAACACACATGCTACCACATAAGCCATTTATGCAAGCATTAAAGACAACAAGGAGAGGGGATGACCATCTCCTATTTTGGACCTCAAAACCATCTCTCCACCATTGAAAATCCTTTGGATTTTAGTGGTAGAGAGGTCATGCAAAGACAAAAACAATGGCCAAAAGGTATGGCCTAAAACAAGGCCTTGGAGGGGGGAGACAACCCCAAACCTCAAAGTGACCTTAAACAAAGTTCTAAAGCACACAAAATCAGAACTTTTATTAGTTATAGTCAAAGCTTAAAACAATAAGCAAGATAGGCTAAAAGCTTGTGCAAAAATGGGGAATAAAGAAGGTAGGTTCTCACCCTTGAAGAACCTCTTCAAGAACACCACTCCAGCACCTTCCTTGGATCAAAACCTGCCCAAGAACCCTAACAACAACCTTCTAAGGCCTCAACAACCCAATGATGGTGTAATGCTAGGTGCTTTAGTGCAAAAGTAAGACAAAAACTCACTTTAAGGCACAGAATAGGATCAAACAAGGGAGTATAGATGCAAAACTATATCTCACTCTCTAACCCTAATTTTTTTGAACCTTGGAGGAGGGAGGAGGAGCTCCCTCTTTATAGAGGCTCAAATCCTCAAGCTTCCAAGAGAAGCTAAACAAGAGGGGTGTAATGTGGATGCCAATTGTGACAGCTGGCATAAAATATCTGCCAAAAGTAGATGGAAAGGGGTCGGTTGGAAAATATGGCCGATTGACCAACAAAAATGGCCGGCCGACCAAAAACATTGTCGACTGACCAAAATATTTGGCCGGTGGCCTCAAGCCAAGGCCGGTGAGGTGTGGGGATGGCCAACAAGCCATTCTCTACCCTTAGAAGCAAAAACACAAGTGTTTGGTACACAACCAAGCACAAAACAAACAAGTTGAGAGGTCTTGAGGCAAGGCGTGCGACCGAAGCCTCAGATAACTCAAGACGAACACGAACATGGATGATCATCAAGTGTACAAACGATGATGTCCAAGTCTTGAGGATGGTCAAAAATGGGGTGTCTACAGTAGGTTCATCAAAGAATTTAGTAAAATATCCAGTCCTTTGTGTAGTTTACTTGCTAAGGACGCACTTTTTATTTTTTATGAGGCATGTTTGAAAGCCTTTGAAACACTGAGAGTGGCCCTTTCTACCGCCCCAATCATGATATCACCAGATTGGTCACTTCCCTTTGAAATCATGTGGGATGCCTTAGATTATGTTGTTGGGGCTGTGTTGGGCCAAAGGGCCAATAAGGCACCCTATGTGATATATTATGCTAGTCGCACTCTCTCGGATGCACAATTGAATTACACTACTACCGAGAAAGAGTTTCTAGGTGTGGTCTTTGCCTTATATAAATTTCAGTCCTATCTCCTAGGTTCCAAGGTCATAGTCTTCACTGATCATGCCGCTTTGCGGTATTTACTATCAAAGAAAGAGACCAAACCTAGGTTGATTAGATGGATTTTGTTGCTTCAGGAATTTGACCTAGAGATCCGAGATAAGAAAGGATCTGAGAATGTCGTGGCGGATCACCTCTCTCGAGTCCTTGTTGAGTATACTAGTGACCCTTTAACTTTGCATGATTCGTTCTCGGGCAAACAACTTCTTGTGGTGTCATGAGCGAGCCCCCCGTGGTTTGCACATATTGTGAATTACTTGGCCATTGGACAAGTTCCTTAAAATTGGTCTAAGCAAGACAAAGACCGATTCTTTTCGCAGGTCAAGTATTATTTTTGGGAGGAGTCGGAGTTGTTTTAATATTGCTCCGAGCAAGTGATCTGACAATGTGTGCCAAAGAGTGAGGTGCATAGCATTCTTACATTTTTTCATTCTTCTACATATGGAAGTTATTTTAGTGGGCATAAAATCACCGCTAAGATTTACAAAGTGGGTTTTATTGGCCCACCATTTTTAAAGATGCCCATCAATTTTGTAGAACTTGTTTGCGCTGTCAGCAAATGGGTTCGATATCTCTTCGTGATATGATGCCAATGTCTCATATTCTTGTGGTAGAGATCTTTCATGTTCGAGGGATTAATTTTATGGGCCCTTTCCCGTCGTCGTTCGGGTTTGAGTATATTCTCTTGTCAGCAGATTACATTTCTAAGTGGTGGAGGCGATAAATACCTGAACAAAAGACCATAAAGTAGTGATCAAATTTTTGCATCAAAATATCTTTAGTCATTTTGGGTTTCATAGAACCATAATAAGTGACCAAGGTACACATTTTTGTAATTGGTTCTTTGAGTCGGTAGTTAAGAAATACTTTATCACTCATAAAGTTGGCACTCCCTACCACCCTTAAACTAGTGGGCAAGTAGAGGTATCTAATAGGGAGGTAAAGCACATAATAGAGAAAACAATGAGGCCAGATAGGAAAGATTGGTCAAAACGTTTGATTGATGCATTATGGGCCTACTGCACTGCTTATAAGACACCCATTAGGATGTCACCATATAGGGTGGTGTTTGGCAAAGCTTGCCACCTCTCGGTTGAACTTGAGCACCGAGCGTTGTGGGCCATAAAGAAGTTTAACTTTGATATGGCGTGATTGGGTTCAATCGAAAATTGCAACTTAATGAGTTGGAGGAAATTCAAAATGATGCATATTAGAGTTCAAAAATTTTTAAAGCTCGGACAAAGGAGTTCCATGATAAGCACATTAATAGAAAATCCTTTGAACCTGATCAAAAAGTATGACTTTTTAACTCAAAATTGAGACTTTTTCCGGATAAGCTTAGATCAAGATGGGATGGTCCCTTTGGGGTTGTAGAGGCATTTATTCATGGCGCCGTTGAGGTGCAAGATCTAAGCAATGGCCACACTTTTAAAGTGAATGGCCAAATACTGAAGCCGTATATAGAGGGGATTGGGAATGGGGATATGATTGAGTCCATTGCTTTGATGGACCCTTTTTACTTTGATTGAGAGATTGATGTCTTGTTCTCTTTTTTTTCCTTTCTATTCTATTCTATTTTTCTTTATTCTTGATGTGCTTTATTTGACTGCTAGGAAATTTAAATCCTCTAAAGGTGTAATTCCTTTGGTGTTAGCCGTGCCCGAACGGCATCTAACGATCTGGTATAGCCACCTAACTATGTTTGTAGTGAGTTCCTAGGAGACCAATTGAGACAGTGAAAACTAGAGTTCGAATGGCAGAGCCTAGAACGCAAAGGTTTAGAATTTGTGAGACTAAAATCTGGTTTAAATACGCAAACCTCATCGGCTTGAACGCTGTATGGCAGTCCCATAGGTCGAGTTAGCTTTATGCGCCTCGATTCTGGATACTGAATCAACCTAATCTGTCATGACCCAATCTCGTTCCTATGGATAAGGTCATAACCGGCCAGTAATCATGAGATTCCTTGCGACCTCAAACCTGATTAAACACATTTCAATAGAAATGAGGGGCCAAATGGAAGGGCGGATCCATCAGCAGAACATTGTGAGTAATATCTTAACAAGAATGTATCGAAGTATGCTACTTTCCAAATGCTCACTTATGTATAAGTTCTACGAAGTTGTTAAATTGAATTGGATATTCGTTATGCCAATAATTGAATAAAGCTGTTGGAATATGATTATGATTACGACATGCTTATGATCTCAAGTGTGAAATGCACATAACATGAATAATTGGGCCAAAGGCTGTTTGATATGAATAATTGGGCCAAAGGCTGTTTGATATGAATGTTGGGCCAAAGGCTGTTTGATATGAATAATTGGGTCAAAGGTCGTTTGACAAGAAAGCTGGGCCAAAGGCCGTTTGATATGAATGATTGGGCCAAAGGCCATTTGACATAAATCATTGGGCCAAAGGCCGTTTGATATGTTTGGGCATGAGGCTGTTTGATGTACTAGATAGAAACATGAATGGGCCTAAGGCCGTTGGATATATCTGTTATGAATTTCATTCATGTAATTTCTTTATTTTGATATTATTCACTGGGCTTTCGCTCACTCTCATTTATGTGCATGTAGGTGGGCAAAGAGAGGTCCAAACCCAACCTCAGTAAAGAATGTGAGGGGAAGTTAGTTTGAAGTGTTAGCCTAAATGTCTCACGCATGAGACTTTGTTTTTTTGTTCTTTTGATATTTTGTTTACTCTTTTGATATTTTGGTCAATACGTTGGATCACCTATGTACATAAGTTTTTGCTTGGCTGGCTGCATATCTAAAAGTTCCTAGACGAATATAAGATGTTAACTCTATGCATATGTCTGTGAGTTATTATAGACTACTTCTAAAATGTTTTGCTTTGCCATGTAAACACAGCTCATTGGACAAAAAATTTTAAATCTGTTTCTGTTTGGCCCCTCATTTCTATTGAAATGTGTTTAATCAAGTTTGAGGCCGCATGTAATCTCATGATTACTGGCCGGTTATGACCTTATCCATAGGGGCGGGATTGGGTCATGACAGAGTGGTATCAGAGCATGAGTTAATGACTCACACACTTGTCCAAATGAGCAATAAACATCTAGAAGAGATCTAGGATGCATTCATGTGATAAGCATGGAGTTGAAGACATTGAAAATATGCTTAGATGTTTCGAAATGAATGATTATGTGCTATATACTTTGTGAATTGCTTGCATTATGATTTACTTGAATATGTATGCTCTATTGTATATGCATACTTGTGAACATTTTGTATAAAGAATAATGCAAGTTTAATCAGATAATGGTGAGAACAAGTGGTGATGAATTAGAGGAGTCTTCTACTGCCAGAATGGACAAAATGGAAAGGTTAATACAAGATATGGCAGAAACATTGAGACAACAACAACAGTGGCAACAACCACACCCTCCGCCTCCACCTCCGGCACCACCTGTACCAGACTTGCAAAATGATGATCGGACTATAGCTCTTAATCAAGAGGTCAAGAAAATGAAACCGCCACAGTTTCATGGAGGACTGGATCCGTTGAAAGCAGAGGCATGGGTCCTTGGAATAGAAAAATTGTTTGAGGTGTTTCCTTGTCAAGAAACATAGAAGGTATTGCTAGCCAACTTTACACTGGAAGACGAAGCGAGAAGGTGGTGGATGTTGATGCGAGAGAATCAAACAGACATTGACTACACACGATTTTTGGAAATTTTCTACGACAAATACTTTCCACAATGTGTCCATGATAGAAAAGTGTCGGAGTTTATGGAACTTAAGCAAAACAACATGTTAGTGGCGGAGTATAAGGCCAAGTTCACTGAATTGGCCAGATTTACGCCACACATGGTCGATACTGACTATAAGAAAGCAAGACATTTTGAAGGAGGACTTCGAGATGATATCTTAGACAAGGTGAATGTACTAAAGCTAGAAACTTATATTGATGTACTGGATCGGGCCATAATATCAGAAGCTAATCTAGCCAGGCAGAGCAAATCATTGACTGATTGGAAAAGGAAGAGGCAGGGCTTCTTTTCAAAGAAAAGAGTTTTGAAAAAGCAGAATACAGGTTCCTCAAGTACTTCTATTTCTTCCCAAGACACATCTCTAATGTGCAACATTTGTAGTAAAAGACATTGCAGGGTTTTCTACCGTGTGTCAGGGGCCTGCTTTAAATGTGGTAAAACAAGGCATATGGCCAGGGATTGTAAACAAAATAGTAGGAAGTTAGCTGCTAGCTCAACCGCATTGATCCTAAAACCCAGAAACACTAGGAGGCCTACCACCATCGAAGACACTGTGAGGCAGAGTAGAGTCTTTGCGCTCATTCTGGGCAATACATGGAACGTAGAAGCAGTCGTCTTAGGTACTATTTCTATATGTAATTAGGATGCTTTTATGTTAATAAACTCCGGATCAACACACTCCTTTGTAACTTATGCATTTGTATCTAGATTGGGTAGACCTCTAGAATCATTGCCATATTTGTTATGTGTATCTGCTCCATCCAGGGAATCTGTGTTTTGTACATCTGTGTGACGATTTTGCGATATGCATATTGGGAATGCTACTTTGTATGTAGACCTATTGCCCTTGGACTTTAGACACTTTGATATAATTCTAGGCATGGATTGGTTATCTAAATACTGTGCCACCTTTGATTGTGTAACGAAACTAGTTCTATTTAGACCACCAGGGCAGGAAGAGATTTTGTTTGTGGGTAATGGGGTAGTGCCACCACCTTATCTGATATCTACAATGAAAGCATGTAAATTAATCAAGAAAGTGTGTCACGGCTATTTGTGTTGTGTATTGTCTAAACAATCTATGAATGTTGAATTGAATAGTATTCCTGTTGTTAGAGAGTTTCTAGATGTATTCCCAGATGAATTGCCAGGGGAATTGGTTGACAGGGAGATAGAGTTTACTATTGATATTGTGCCAGGCACTCAGCCTATTTCAAAAACCCCTTATAGAATGGCTACTGCTAAAATGAAAGAATTGAAGGAACAATTGAAAGACATACTGGACAAAGGGTTTATTCGACCAAGCACCTCGCCATGGGGTACACCGGTATTATTTGTGAAAAAGAAAGATGGAACCTTGCACCTGTGTATTGACTATCGTGAATTGATACGGCAACGATAAAGAATAAATATCCCTTACCCCGTATTAACGACTTGTTAGATCAGTTACAGGGTTCACAAGTATTTTGTAAAATTGTTTTGAGATCTGGGTACCATTAGTTGCAGGTAAAGGCAAGAAATATTGAGAAAACTACATTCAGAACGAGGTATGGTCATTATGAGTTCCTTGTTATGCCATTTGGAGTGACTAATGCCCCTGTAGCATTTATGGACCTTATGAACCGAATTTTTAAGCCTTATCTCGATGAATTTGTTGTAGTTTTTATTGATGATATCTTGATATATTCAAAGAGTAGGCTTGAACATGAACACCATTTGAGAACTATCTTGCAAACACTCCGAAACAATAAATTATTTGCTAAACTAAAGAAATGTGAATTTTGGCTAGATGAAGTTATTTTCTTGGGGCATGTTAGCAATAAGGAAGGGATTTCGGTAGACCCACAGAAAATAAAAGCAATTGTAAGCTGGCGTACACCAACAAATGTAACACAAGTCTGCAGTTTCATGGGCTTAGCTGGGTACTACAGAAGGTTTGTGAAAGACTTTTCAAAAATAGCCGTACCACTTACCCAACTCACACGCAAAGGACAACCATTTGAATGGACTGATGAAAGGGAGATTGTCTTTCGAGAATTAAAGACAAGACTAGTCACTGCACCAGTTTTGACATTGCCCTCAGGTATGGAAAACTTTGAGATATATAGTGATGCTTCTTATAAAGGTTTGGGTTGTGTATTAATGTAGAACAGAAGAGTGATTGCTTATGCCTCCCGACAATTAAAACCACATGAGAAGAACTACCCAACACATGATCTGGAATTGGCCGCAGTTGTATTTGCTTTGAAAATCTGGCAGCATTACTTGTATGGGGCAAAATGCGAAGTCTACATGGATCACAAATGTTTGAAGTACTTCTTTACTCAAAAAGGGTTGAATATGCGACAAAAAAAGATGGCTTAAACTAATAAAAGATTGTGACCTTCAGATTTAGTACCACCCAAGAAAGGCTAATACAGTTGCTGACACACTGAGCAGAAAATCAATAGGGAACCTAGCTTGCCTACTCACGGAACAGAAAGAAATCTTGCAAGATTTTGAGAAAGCTAGGATTGAAGTTGTGTTACATGAACAAGCCGGGATAATGGCTTCCATTTCTGCTGAACCAACAATAATTAATGAAATCAAGCAAAGGCAAAAAGAGGATGAGTTCCTCAAGAAAATAATCGATGATTTCGAATTAAACCCGAAACCAGAATTCAGCATTGAGAATGAATCATTGAGATTTCAAAGCCGAATGTGTGTTCCGAACATTCCTGAACTAAAGAAAAGAATCCTAGATGAAACTCATAAGTCGGTGTTTGCTATACATCCATGCAATAACAAAATGTATCGGGACTTGAAGCAAAGCTATTGGTGGCCCAAAATGAAGAAGGAAATCACAGAGTACGTGTCCAAGTGCCCTCAATGTTTGCAAGTTAAAGATGAAGATCAGAAACTAGGCAGTCTACTTCAATCTCTCCCTATTCTGGACTGGAAGTAGGAACATGTGACCATGGATTGCGTTATTGGCCTACCTCGAACTCCCAGAGGTATGGATTCTATTTGGGTCATAGTTGACAGATTGACTAAATCTGCACATTTTCTACCTATGAAGACCACCTTTGATGCTTATAGGTTGGCCACTATATATGTTGATGAGATTGTTCGTTTACATGGTCGGTGTCCATTGTCTCGGATAGATATCCGAAATTTGTATCCAGATTGTGGAAAAGTTTGTACAGAGCTATGGGAACAGAATTGAGATTCAGCACTACATTCCATCCACAAACAGACGGACAATCAGAACGAACCATATAGACTTTAAAGGATATGCTCAGGATGTGTGCCTTGGATTTTCAAGGGAGTTAGGAAGACTATTTGCCACTAGCAGAATTTGCATACAATAACAGCTTCCACTTCAGCATCGGTATTGCACCATATGAAGCCTTGTATAGTATAAAGTATAGATTGCCAATTTGTTGGACAGAAGTCGGGGATAGGGCCCTGCTTGGACTCGAAATTGTACAAGACACTTTCGAGAAGATTAAAATCATCCAACAAAGGCTCAAGATGGCACAGAGCTAGTAAAAGAATTATGCGGATGTACGAAAAAGGCCTCTTTAGTATGAGGTTGGCGACCATGTATTTATTCGTGTGAATCCGATGAAAGGCTAGCTGAGGTTTGGTAAGAAAGGTAAATTGTCACCCCGTTATATTGGACCGTTTCAAATTCTGGAAAGACTTGGTCCAGTTGCTTATAGAGTCGCCTTGCCACCGGGATTCGAACAAATGCACAATGTGTTCCATGTATCAATGTTGAGGGGTTATCTTCGAGATCCGTTTCATGTGATAGATTACTACCGGATAGCTCTGGATGAAAAATATGGAATATGAAGAATGGCCAAAACGAATCATTGACCGGTAAGTGAAACAGCTGAGAAACAAGTCCATCCCAATGGTGAAAGTAGAATGGAAAGAACACTATGGGAGGGACACCACATGGGAAAAGGAGGATGAGATGCGACTATGCTATCCACATTTGTTCCCAGATGGAGGTAAAATAAGTTTGGAGGACCAAACTTCCTAAAGGGGGGAAGATTGTGATAACCTTGTCCTGTGTTATGTTAATTAATCTTAATTATGATTGTGGTTGCTTAATATGATTTTGAGTGCCATTTATATGATTATATGTGTTTTTGAATTTGTATTTGTTCACTGTAGGAAAATTTGTTTGATTTTCTACTATAGAATTTAAATTGAACGCTGTACTGGCGACGGAAACTGAAATTGTTTGTATTTTTGCGATTGGCATGATTTTTAGAGCCTACGGTGAAGTTTAATTAAAAATTGATTCGGATCAAAATAATTGGATCAAACTGATTGAATTAGACTCAATTGATTAACTTTAATTAAGATGGATTAGTCTAAACAAACCACTTAGTATATATAAGGGCCAAACACACTTAAGCTCACATTATGAGCTCAAAATTTGAAGTTACACTCTAGAGAGAGAATGAGAGATGACCCTAGAGAGAGAGTGTGAAGGCAAAATTTGAAGAATTGGGAAAAGAGCTTGAAGATTGAGGAAGATAACTTGAGAACTAGCTAGTAATTGGAGGATTAGAGCTCCTAGGTAAGTAATGAACTCAAATTCTTGGGTTTAAACCCATAATTGCATGAATTCTAGCATGATATGTAAGCAAGAACAAGAATTGAGCTAAATATGATGAAATTGAAGTTTGTATAGACATGCATGTGAGCTTTATATACATTTGAGCGTTTGGCATGTTAAGTATGTAAAATTAAGTGTCAAATTACTCATGCATGTATAGTTTTGTTGAGCCTTCTGACCTTGGGCATCATTTGTGTCATTTGAAGTGGAATTGGAGTAAATATTTTACATGCATATATGATTTATGAAGATTGGAGGCTTAGTTGCATGAGTTTTGAAATTACAAAAGAGTTTGTGATGATTTGAAATATGGATCATGATTTTTGGACAATTGGTTTCAAGTTATCCATGTTTACATGCTAGGCAATATTTTTCCATATTTTGGTACAATAATTACAAGCTTTGGGCCTTTGGGAGTGTGATTTGAGCTTCAAATAGAGTTCTGAAAAATCCACAATTCGACTTGTCCGCTTGAGGGAGGAAAGTGTCGCTCAAGCGTGAAAGTCGAGCTCCCGGAAGTTTTGCAAAAATTGCACAGCGGCTCGAGCGGCCAAAGCTGTGCTCGAGCGTACCCTATTTTGCAAGACTCCTCACTCGAGTGTCAAAAGTCTCGCTCAAGCGTAAAATGCATGCAACCAGTACTTTCTTGGAGTTTTGCAGTCCGCTCAAGCGACCAATCCTGTGCTCGAGCGGAGAGCCCTGTTTCAGAAATTTTGAAATGTTGTTTTGCGCTCCTTTTTCCGTTCTATTTCATTTCTAAGCACTCTTAGGCATGCATGGAACATTGTAAATTAGTTAACAGGATAAGAAAGAGGCCTGAGAGAAATGAACAATTAGAGAATGGATTGAATCGCTTGTGACCCGATATGTTGTAAATTGTGTAGGGCCAAGCGCAAGGGTGAATCCATCAGCAAAACACTGTGAGCAATATCTTAATAAGAATATATCGAAGTATGCTACTTTCCAAATGCTCACTTATGTATGAGTTCTATGGAGTTGTTAAATTGAATTGGATATTCATCCTGTCAATGATTGAATAAAGCCGTTGGAATATGATTATGATTACGACATGCTTATGATCTCAAGTATGAAATGCACATAACATGAATAATTGGGCCAAAGGCCGGTTGATATGAATAATTGGGCCAAAGGCTGTTTGACAGGAACGTTGGACCAATGGCCATTTGATATGAATGATTAGGCCAAAGGCCGTTTGACATAAATGATTGGGCCAAAGGCCGTCTGACATAAATGATTGGGCTAAAGGCCATTTGACATGAATGATTGGGCCAAAGGCCATTGGACATAAATGAATAGGCCAAAGGCCATTTGACATGGATGAATTGGGCCCGAGGCCATTTGGTAAGAATGAATTGGGCCCGAGGCCGTTTGATATGTTTGGGCCTAAGGCCGTTTGATGTACTAGATTGAAACATGAATGGGCCTAAGGCCGTTGGATATATCCGTTATGAATTTCATTCATGTAATTTCTTTATTTTGATATTATTCACTGGGCTTTCGCTCACTCTCATTTATGTGGATGTAGGTGGGCAAAGAGAGGTCCAAACCCAACCTCAGTAAAGAATGTGAGAGGAAGTCATTTGAAGAGTCAGCCCGAATGTCTCACACACAAGACTTTGTTTTTTTGTTCTTTTGATCTTTTGTTTACTCTTCTGATATTTTGGTCAATACGTTGGATCATCTATGTACATAAGTTTTTGCTTGGCTGGTTACATATCTAAAAGTTCCTGGACGAATATAAGATGTTAACTCTATGCATATGTCTGTGAGTTATTATAGGCTACTTCTAAAATGTTTTGCTTTGCCATGTAAGCACAACTCATTGGACAAAAAATTTTAAATCTGCTTTCGTTTGGCCCTTCATTTCTATTGAAATGTGTTTAATCAGGTTTGAGGCCGTAGGTAATCTCATGATTACTGGCCGGTTATGACCTTATCCATAGGGGCGGGATTGGGTCATGACATAGTTTGTCACCCTATTGAAGAATAAGGAAAGTTACAAATATTGTTAGGGGGAAAAGTAGTACCTGTGGTTTTCGCGTGAAGATTATACCTTTGTTGAACATTTAGATGTTTTTGGAATGTTATTTTTATTTCAAATGTACAATGAAGGTAGAATTGGTTTGAAAAGTTGTTGGATTGTAATTGGGGTTAATTAAAAAAAAAAAATTCCCACACGTGCGGAACAACCCACTGCACATACGGCGAAAGCTCTAGTCCACAAATTTGCTACTACTTAAAATGCAGGTGCGCGAGGTGGTGCGGTACAGTCGCCGTACGTATGGCCTAAGTCCCGCACATGCTGGAAATTTTCTGAAACAAATGCACTACCTGCTTTAAATGCAGGTGCGACGACGTGGTGGGGGTATGCTTCCGCACGTGTGGGAGAAGAGCCATTATTAAAAAAAAAAAAATCAAATTTCTTTGTAACATTTGTTTTTGTATTTTATCTATTTTATTTATTTATTTATTTAGGTTATTTTCATTTTTGAAAACAAAAAAGGGTTATAAAACCCTAGACCCACTTTAATCACTCTCACAAATTTTGTGTGTGTGTGTCTCTCTCTCTCTCTCTCTACCTCTCATCTTCTTCCCTCTCTATCTTTCTTTCTCTCTGTTTACATTCCATAACCCTACAAACCCATCACACCCCACCATCACCAACTCTTCAACTCTTAACCTTCCCTCCTTCTTCCTCACCCCACATCATCACCGGCGGCCCTTTTCTCCCCGTCTGGCGAATCTCCGACGACCACCATTTTTTTTTTCCCGGCGAAGCTTCTTTTTTTCTCTTGCTCTCTTTCTCTTCACTAATTCAAGGTACATCCTCCTTTTTGTTTAAACTTCGTATTTTTTCTTTCAATCTTCCCTTGTAGTGAGGCTTAGGGATAGTTTAATAGAGATCCATTCTTCATCCTTCAAAAAAAAAAAAAAAAAATTTTGGGCAGCCAAGAAGACGACCACCACACGTGTGGCCATCTCTGGTGTACTTGCGGCCCACCAAAAATAAATAAATCTAATGCTTAGCTTTTCTAATTCATTTTATTTCATAGGTTGTTTATTTATTTATTTAGTTGTTTTTATTTTATTTTATTTATTCTTATATCTCTTATTACTTGTTAGTGTAGTTCGTCTTTATTTGTTTAGTCATTAGTTATTTAAATAAAATGTTAATGTGTCAGGTTTATTTTATTTTATTTAATTTTATCTTAGGTTTCATTTATTATAAAAAAAGAAAAAAGAAAAAGAAAAAGAAAAATGATGAGAATTGCATGTGGTACATCAGTTGTCAGACTTGTGCTTTAATATCTTACTTTATTCTCGTGCTGGTTCCATGGGTATATATGCATGTTTTTGGTGTGCAGGATATGAGTCGACGAATATCCACCCAGGCCTCCAAAAAGGCTAGAGGTTCGTCCTCCTCGGCGCCACCACCGCCATCGTCACCACCAGCCTCGCCACCACCACTAGTTGAATTGCCACGACTAGAGTGAGTTGCCATGACTAGAGTGGGCTTTACGCCCGCTTCACAAGCTTACATAGTTCAACATCAACTATTTTCCAAATGACCGAGTCACCTTTTGGGCCATTGAACAGCTCCACCTCCAGCAATAATTGGGACTTTGCACTATGACGGTGCCCACTTATCCTCGTCTTCTACAGCTCCTTTACCAGAACATGTACGAGTCACTCACTAGTGTAGGACTTCTATCCATTATTAACGGCCACATCCTCAGCATCACAGAATCCATGATTGCCCAAGTGTTAAGGGTTCTTTTCCAAGCCGGGCCACTAGCCCTTCTTGGAAGTTGAGGGTCAACAAACCATACACCGCGTCTTCCAAGAGTACTTCCCGGGGGCCCATGGTGATGCAAGTTACACGTGCTTGTGTCAGAGCAAGCTGCCTTGCCGCTTATTCTTCATTGACTCAGTGATACACAAGAATGCCCTTCCAATTGGGCATAAAGTTGAGCACCAAATGGAGTTTGTCCAGGTCCTACATGTTTACCAACATCATTATCAAATACCGCTTGAGCACATGATCTGGATACATATGTGCGAATTTTTGTAGGAGGCTGTTCAGCCTCAACCTATGCAGAACCCGACTTGGCCCTTGCCATGTGCTAACTTGTTCACACTTCTTTTCGAGCTAAACGGCCTCTCAATTGATCCAACTGAGGAGATCAACACTGCTTATCCGACTTTCGGGCAACGGGTATGGTAGCACAGCTTATCCCACATCTTGCAACAAGTTGGTGGCCTGGTTGATGAGGCCTATGACCCCATACCCGACCAACCACTTCCTTCTGCCTCCCCAAGCGGACCTGTTATACATTACTTGCGAGGGGTACTTATAGCTTCAGCACTCTATGGATCAGGTCCACAATACTTTTCACAATCACCACCAAATTCTCATGGGGTTGCGCACGGACTTCCAGGCACATCGGGACTATTATCATAAGGCTTTTAACCAGCTCAACGCTCGCTAGCTTGATATTCAGCAGTTAGTTGCATTACTGCAAACTGACTTTTATACATATCGAGAGTCTAGCCAGCAGCGTTTTGACTAGCTCGGTGCTCGGGTTCAGGATGAAGCGTTCGAGACGCAGTCATTAATGAACGCCTTGTTTGCCCAGCATTTCCCCCCACCGCCACCACCAGATTCTTAGTAGTACCAAACTATATTTTTTTTTCTTTGTCTCTTTTATTTTTGTATTTACTTTTATTTGTTTCTCTTTCTCTTTTCAAAAAAAAAAAAAAAAAAAAGTGTGTGTGCGTGTGTTACTATTTTCCTACCTATGTGCACCTATAATCTCTGGTAATATTCTCTCTTTTCTATTTACATAGCATTTGCTTCCATTAACGACAATGTCATATTCAAGTTCGGGGATGAGGGTATTTTCTTTTGTGCATTTCTATTTGGCTCATAATTCATGCTTATACCTGCTTCACTTGATTGCACTACTTCACTTGATGTCGACTTGTTACTAGTAAGGTGATGATATTTGCATATGTTAATTGGGGAGCATAGTAGACTTGTATGAAAAGGGTTTATTGGGTAAACACTCGCATGTTATGTTTGCACTAGGATAGTTGTTTGTGGTTGTGGTATTAGTACACTTATCATAAGTATGCCTTGATTCACATGAATACACTAGCATATCGGTGACCTCTCTATTATAATCCTTGGTGTACATCATTGATAATTGCTAGTGTTGCAGAAAAGAATAAATGACTAGCCTTGATTCTCAAAATAAAAAAATAAAAAAAACACTTGACTTGTTTGGGTTCGTAGCCATTTTAACTTGAGTTATTAAGCCCGTAGGGAACTCTTCACACCTAGTATGACGACCCCACAATGTATAATAATTAGCATCTAATTAATTAAGGAGATTTGAATTTTAATTGCCCATTATTCTTATTTAATTTGGGATTTATAAAAGTTGTGGAGGCTGATCTGTATATGATTCTATTGGCGATTTATTTTGGAATTAGAAATTGAAAGCTTAAATGGCTCAAGAGAGTATAATTGGTGAATTGAATTATTTTAATTTTGAGTATCGGACCGTATGAGACTTTAATTAAATATTCGATTAAGATTTGTAAAATTGAGATTTGATTAATTGGGTCCAAATTAGAGTTAATTAAGTTATGAGAATTGGGAATTAAGATTATTATGAATTAAATTTATTTATTAGGTATTCAATTGAGTATGTAATTTATTGACGAAAATTTTGAGTTTGATCTAGAATTGAAAGCCTTATTGATGTGAGAAACCAAAATTTAGGATAGTGATTAAGTTTAATTTAAAATGTGGAGCCTTTTGGGAGTTTGATTAAAAAACTGATTCAGATTGATAAATTTTAAATATAATTAATTTGGCCTTAATGGAAGTCAAATTAGAGACTTAAGTTATGTGGGATTTGTGATTAGTTATGATTAATTGAGTTAATTAGCATGCAAATTATACATAACTAATTAAAATTAAGAGATGATTAATTAAACTAATTGGTAACTATGTATTGATTTAATTCCATTTATGATTCAAATTATAGAATTGTTTAGAAGGTGCAAGTGTGTACATGTGTTCTATGGTCAAGAATTGAGATGCATGTGGACGTATATCTGATGAGTTCAAGAGTGTTGGGTCATTCATTTATTGTGTTAGAAAACTTTGATTGTCTAGAGAGAGGGAATGAGAAACTCAAAGGATTGAAGAAGTAGAGAAATCAAGGGAAACTCAAGATTTTGAAAGAGAATGAGAAGACCCAAGGGAAATTAACTATAATTTTTGAAATTAAAACTTAAGGTAAGAAAATTTATGCTTAATTTATATAGAATCTTCATCTTATACTTGAAATTAAGAAGAGTTTAAGATTACTTTATGGAATTTGTAGGAAATTGGGTTTTGAGTAAGAAATTGAGCTACATGCATGTTCATGGAATCTGATTTGTAGTTTCATCAATTTTGAGTTTGATTTTGAAAGTTATAGTTAAATCAAGCCTCATAAATTACATGTACAATGAAGGTTTTAGGATTTGAGCCATGGAATTTCATATTTTGAAGAGAAGAAGGAAGAATTTTTATAAAAATAAAGTTTATGCAAATTTGGAGTTAATCTTAAAATTAGATGAGGTTGTAATTTTATTATGAAAATTAGAAGTTGGTTTAATTTTGAATTTTAATCCATGGATGTAATCTAATTTAAAAGTGTTATTCAATTTAAATATATTTTGGAACATCTATGATCATAAATAAAGTATTTGGTTAAAGATGGAGTTAAGTTCAAATTTTGAGAAGTTGATTTTGCTATAAAGAAATTGAATTCAATCTAAGTTTGGACAAATTAAGAAATAAATTATAATTTGAATTTGACAATCCAGAATTAATTTGATCTTAATTTGAATTTCTTATATGTAGAAATTCTTCTAAGAGCCTTATAGCTTTAATTTCATATTTTGTAAGAAAAAGGAAGAAAAGTTTTGAATCATTAAGGTATGAAATATTCATCAAGTTATAGCTTTAATCTTGACAAATTAAGGAGGGTTTTTCATTAAGATTTGGAAATTAGTTATGTGCTCATATTTATTAATGACATTACATGTTTAAATATGCATGAATTTAAATTTTGAAATGAAATTCGAAGCTAAATCTGCAATTTTGAAAACCTAGAAAATTTACAGACCGCTTGAGCGACCAACTGGTGGCTCGAGCGAACCCACCTTTTGTTTGGTAGTCGCTCGAGCGATTAAATGTTGGCTCGAGCGTACTTTTGACCCATCCAGTATTTTTACAGACATCACAGTCTGCTTGAGCGACCAAGTGGTGGCTAGAGCGGTCAGGCTATTTTCATCATGTTTTGAAAAATCACATATTGTTTCTATTTTCATCTCATCTCCTCCCATAGCATTCTAGACATGATTTATGACCCATTGAAGATTAATAAGCTAACAATCAATATAAATTAGTTAATTAAAGAATGAATCATTGATCTAATAGTAATTGTTTAAGAACCCAAGTAAAAGATCAGTCAATTTGGAAAAGAAGGACTTACTAATAAAAGATTATGTGAAATGAGAACCCGATTTATTTGAATAAAGAAAGAATAAGCATAGTAGACCTTTGGATTATTTTGGCAGAAAAAGACATGAGAAGTCAAGTTTGATCAAAGAAGTGATATTGTGTTTCAATGTGTATATGTTATGTAACACTTGGGTGTTTTAATCTATTGGAAGGTGTATTTAATCCTTTTATTTTCATTTTAGGAGTCTTTGGAGTTGTTGTATATTGGTTTTGAAGGAGTATAATCTGATTTAAACTTGTTGGGTTTATTCATTCGCATTTGGTCTTGTCTAAAAGTTCCTTGGAAACTTACAAATTCTGTTCTAGGATCGACACCAGCCTTCCTAAGGGTCAACCCTTACTTGTTGCTGTGTTCTGGAAGTGTTGCTGGAATTTAGGGTCGACACCAGCCTTGGTGGTGTTGACACCTGTCTTTTGTTTTTGGCCTCAAGGGTCGACCCTTGTATGCTGTAGAATCTGGGCATTAGTTGTTGGGATTTATTGTCGACCCTTCCTGTCCAAGGGTCGACCCCTTGCCTACTGCCAGATTGTCTTTTATTATTGAAGGGTCGACACCACCGCACTAGGGGTCAACCCTTGCGTATTTTTTTTTTCCCAAAATTTTGGGGCTCTAATGGACTTATCCTTTTTATTGACCTTAGGGATACTTTTATACTACTATAAATAGACCCAAAACACTCATCTCTCATAATTTTCTCCTCCTCCTTCCTCTCAAATTGTCAGTCTCTCTCTCTTTCTCTCTCTCTCTCTCTATAAACTTAACTTTTTCCCACCTAAATTCTTAGATCTACTCACCTAGAAGTATATTCTTACTTGGGTCCTTTGAGAAAGGTTGTAGGGCATGTCAAGCGTTTGCTATTGATCCGAGGAGTAAGTGGTTTCATCGACTTTGGGTCTTCCGAGTTTTCGTCTTTACAACTTGAGGTAGGGACACTTTTACCCTAGTATTTCTTTGTTTTGAAGAGATTTCATGGTGTGGTTGTGACTTATGAGTTAATTTGTGGGTATTGTTGGATTAATCCCATGTTCTACACAAATAAACCATTTTACTTGACTCTTGCTTGAAATTTGTTTACTCTCTCTTTTCAAAACTTGTATGTAAATGTTGTTAAAACTCGTATCTATGACGAAGGAGAAAAACCTCCAAATTTGGTAAAACCCTAGATTCTCAATGTGAGTTAAAAACACCACATTGAAGGAAATTTCCTTTAATTCATGAAATATTGTGAATAATAAATAGATGAAAGATGTGGATGTTGATTTGGTAAAGGAATTTTGGCTTGGATGTTATTTTCTTTAAATCTTGTGTTACATTCAATTCTTTGGTAATGTTGGATGTTTGTTGATGAAATAAAATGTGAATGAATTGTTAATTATGCATGAGTCCAGGAAAGAGTCGGTTTTAGAAATGCGGTGTTGTGTTGGTACTCGCACGAGGAGTTTATAAAGGTGCCCAAATGCCTTGTCTAGGCTTATCGTTGGATGAATGTGGGAAAAATATTTTTGGATGTCCATATAGTCCCGCCGTATAATAGCCGGCGAAAATGAAAAAACGGATGGTTTTCTTTGGGGTGCCCACTCCCTATTGTATAATAGCCGGCAAATGTGGAGGCATTTTTTTTTAAATGTAAAGCAAAGGGTGTCTTGAATTGGACTCTTACAGATGAACTCATGGCTTGTTTTCTATGGTTGTGAATGTTTAATTGTTGTGCTTGATGACATGAATATTAATAGTCACTGTTTGGTTATTGTGAATCGATATGATTGTTAGAGATTACATGTGAAGATAAATTTCTTTTTAATGTTTTGGTACAAGGATACAATAATCTTATTCAAAGGATTAAATACTTGGTTAAATGTGTTTCTACTAGGCATATAGCTCAACCCTATCTTATTTTTCAGGAATTGACGAAGTACTACCTCCCTGATGGATTAGAACAAGCAGTAGCTCCTTTTTGAAAAAAGTTGATTTGTGTATTTTGTTATTTTGGATTGGGATTTTGTAACAAGACTATTAATTTATTTTGTTGTTATTGTACGCCCTAGAGGCTTATATTTGTAAGGCCATCTGGTTCATTGAACTGGAATATGAATTTCGAATGTTGTGGGAATGCACATGGTGAATTGTAATCTCTTACCTCCTAGTTAAATGAGAAAGATGGTTTTTTGGGGTATATTCTTGTATTTCTCTTGGCATATTCTTGTGGAAAATTTTAGGGAGTTACAAATGGTATCAGAGCCATAGGTTAGAATACCTTGGGCCTGTGAGAAGTGACGTGTGTCACAGTTGGGTCCCTAGGCTAGGACAGAATGCTTAGGACGCCTTGTGTGTTATGTGTCTTCATCTGATTATGTGAGTATGGGGTTTGAATCCTACGATATGGTTTTTGTCTGTTACATTCATCAAAATCCTTTTGAAAAGGCACTTGATCACTGTTCTTTCCACTTGGAGGTCCTTCATTGCCATGGAATTAGCTAATATCTTAGGAGGACAACTCGTGCGTGTTTTTATGTGATTGTATGTGTGATTGTTTGGATTATTCTATGTGGAAGTTTGTGTGTTTACATGGTGTATAAGTGTGAGGATTAAGAATGGAGCACTTAGGTGCCGGCAAGTTGGTCTTGAATTTAATATTGTTTCTACTTCTTATAGATGTCTGGACGCGCTAGAGCTTGTGGTAGACCCCATCAAGGAGACAGGAATATTCTAGCCCAACTCGAGATCCCTCCGCAAGAAGAAGAGGTGAGTCAAAACAATATACCCATTCCATCGGCCCAAGAAGCTATGGGGGCCTTGGCTAGAGAAATAGTGGGGGCTCTATGGGAGTCCATGGAGATATTAAGAGCCGAGCAAGCGGCTAGAACTATTGAAGGAGAAACAAGAGCTTCCTTTTTGAAAAATGAGTTTTTTTGTTCCAACCCCGCCGAGTATAGCGGTTAGCCTGATCCGATGAAAGCTGACGTGTGGTTGGAGCAAGTGGTCAAGTCCTTTGAAATTTTAGACATTCGAGAAAATGAATTGCAGGTGGCATTAACAACCTACCAATTGAAAGGGAAGGACGTGCAGTGGTGGGAATCCATAAAGTATAGGGTTGAACATACTTGGGAAGCATTTGTGCAAGCCTGCCAAGATAAATTCCTCCCTTCCATAGCTAGGGAGCGGTTGAGGAAGCAGTTTAAAGAATTGTTACAAATATATGCACCAGTGGTGGAGTTTGAAGCTAAATTCACTAGCCTCTCGCGTTTTGCACCCGAATTAGTGGCAACGGAAGAAAGAAGGTGCTTCAAATTTGAGAAAAGGTTGAGACCAAAAATTCTGATGAAGGTGTTTAGCAATATGATATGTGATTACGACCGCTTAGTTAAAGCAGCAGCTCATGTGGAGATTACCGTAGAGGCTGAAGAGGCAAGGCAAAGTTTAAAAAGAGTAAGACATTCTGATTCTAGGAGTGACACGTGTTCTTCAAAGAGGTCTAGGGGTTCATCATCATCCTTCCAATCGCGTCCACAACAAGCTAAGTCCTCTAGTTATATGACAGGTAGAAGTTCAGGAAATATGACCTGAGTTACTAGTGCTTGTTATAGATGTGGCCAAATGGGTCACAAGGTTGTAAAGTGCGGACAGAAAAGTGGAGCACGGCCCTAACCTATGCTTCCACATGGTCAACCTTAGAATAGGAGCCAGCCCCAAACTTGTTATCAATGTGGTCAGCCGCGGCACTTGAAGAAGTTCTGGCCGCAAAAAGTAGGGACTTCGAGTGTGGCAGGGTCTAGATAGTTAGGAGGTTTACAGATGGGTACAGAGGCAAACTTATCAACTGGCTCAGTCAGGATAAGTATCTAGGACATTTCAGGAAGCCACATCTGCTCAATCTGCACAACAAGCTTATGTTTAGAGAGTTGATGTAGGAGAGCAGAGGTCACAAGGAAGAGTGTACGCTGTCACAGCTTAAAAGCAAGCGTCGGGGCCACCAGTTGTGAGAGGTACATTCCTCATTTTCAGTACTTGGGCTAGTGTGTTAATTGACACTGGGGCATCACATTCATTTATTTCCACATCATTTGCATCATTATTGGGGTTAGAGAGTAAGCAACTGTAATCTTCACTCATAGTAGAGTCACCGGTTGGGGGTAAGGTCACTCTGACCAAGGGGTGTCAGGGGTGTGTAATTGAAGTGGCAGGTCAACAACTTCTATTTAATTTTGTCCTATTGGAAATGTCAGGTTTTGACCTTATCCTCGGTATGGATTGGTTGTTTACTTACCGGGCGACCATAGATTGTTATCGAGAGAGAGTTACAGTGTACACTGCAGGCGGTGATTGTTTCACATTTTTGGTGGATAGGTGTAGTAGATCCTTACCCTTCTAATACTATCCACGTGGCCGGGGACAATTTAATTCTCTTTTAGCGACCTTTTTGGATGATGAAAGTGATGTAGTCTAGAATGAATTTCCAAAAGGTAGTACGTGAATATCTCGATGTCTTTCCTGATGATCTTACAGAATTGCCTCCTCATAGGGAAGTAGAGTTCACTATAGACTTACGTTAGAGTATGGCACCTATCTCCTTATTGCCATGTAGGTTTGCCCTAGCTGAATTGGTGGTTCTGAAGGAACAGTTACAAGAGTTACTTAGTAAGGGCTTTATACGCCCTAGCACCTCGCCTTGGGGAACCTCAGCTTTGTTTGCAAAGAAGAAAGACGGATCCTTAAGATTATGCGTAGATTACCATAAATTGAATCAAGACACAGTTAAGAATAAATATCCCTTACCCAAGATAGACGATCTCTGTGGCCAACTTAAAGGCTCGCGTTGCTTTTCCAAGATAGATTTAAGATCGGGTTATCACCAAATCCGAGTTAGAGAGGAGGATATTCCCAAAAATGCTTTTTGTACCCGATATGGGCATTACGAGTTCTTCATTATGCCCTATGGGTTGACTAACGCTCTAACCATATTTATGGATTTGATGAATAGGGTCTTTCGGGAGTTTCTTGACAAATTTGTGGTCGTCTTTGTAGACAATATTCTTATTTATTCATCTTCCGAAGAGGGGCATGAAGGGCATCTTTGTACTATCTTGCAACTTCTTAGGGAGCACCATTTGTACGCGAAATATAAGAAATGTGAATTTTGACTTTCTGAAGTGAAGTTTTTGGGTCACGTGGTTTTGGGAGACGGAGTTATGGTGGATTCTTCAAAGATAGAAGCTGTGCAGAATTAGGAGCAACCTAAAGACGCCTCGAAAATTCATAGCTTTCTTGGTTTAACCAGTTACTATCGCCAATTCGTCAAGAATTTCTCTTCCATAGCATCACCATTAACTAGATTGACTTGTAAAGGAGTAAGGTTTGTTTGGAACGAAGCATGTGAGCATTCCTTCGGAGAACTAAAGCTTAGATTGACCATTGCTCCAATTCTTATCATTCTGGAATGAGGGTTAGGTTATACGGTGTATTGTGATGCCTTAAGAGAGGGATTGGGAGGTGTCCTAATGCAAGAGGGAAAGGTGGTAGCATATGGCTCGCGTCAGCTGAAGACTTATGAAAGAAACTACCTGACGCACGACTTAGAACTCACTGCTATTGTTTTTGCCTTGAAGTTGTGGAGACACTATCAATATGGTGAAAAGTTTGAAGTTTTCTCCGACCACAAAAGCCTCAAATACCTATTCTCCTAGAAAGACTTGAATCTACGCCAACGGAGATGGATGGAGTTTCTAGAGGACTATGATTTTGAAATACACTACCACCCTAGTATAGCCAATGTAGTAGCAGATGCTTTGAGTAGGAAATCGGCAAGTACGATGGCTAGTCTAGTGATAAGAATGGAAGATGATGTAGGATGCCAATGAATTTGCTTTACAGCTCGGTGAATCTTCGGAATAGGCTCCTCTTCACCACCATCGCCTAACCTACCCTTGTTGTAAGAGTAATTGAAGCACAACTGGCTGATCTAGAAGTGGATGCAATTAAAGGGAGAATTCTTCAAGAGAAAGAAGAGAGTGGTTTAAATGTTCATGCATATTATGGTGTTCGTTACCTTGATCGATTGTTTGTACCTGAATCTAGGAGAAATAAAGTTCAGAGGGACTTCCATCATTCCGGCCTAGCGGTGCATCCTGGAAGCACCAAAATGTACCACAACCTAAGTTGCCAATTTTGGTGGAGGGGTATGAAAATGGATGTAGCCTCATTTGTATCCAAATGTTTGACATGTCAACAAGTTAAGGCTGAACACCAAAGACCGGCTGGACTATTACAACCTCTTCCGGTTGCTGAATGGAAGTGGGAACACGTCAACATGGACTTTGTTTCTAGCCTTCCTAGAACTCAAAGAAGCAATGATGCAATATGGGTGATTGTGGATAGACTTACTAAGTCCGCTCACTTCCTCGCCATGAGCATGGGAGATTCCATAGAGTTTCTAGCTGAACTTTACATCCATTGGGGTACAGGTGAGTATAATGTCTGATAGAGACCCTCGCTTTACAGCCAGGCTATGGTAGAGCCTTCAAAGCGCCTTGGGTACTCAGTTAAACTTTAGTACGGCTTACCACCTCCAGAACAACGGGCAATCTAAACGTACTATTCAGATTTTAGAGGACATGTTGAGGTAATGTGTGCTAGATTTTAAAGGGTCTTGGGAGAAGCACCTACCCTTAGTTGAGTTTGCTTATAACAATAATTACCAAGCAAGAATTGAGATGGCACCTTTCGAGGCATTGTGTGGGCGTCCGTGTAGATCACCAGTATGTTGGACTGAAGTGGGAGATTCACCCTTGCTAGGCTCAGATCTAGTTTATGAAACTATCGAGAAAATAGCCCTCATTCGAAAAAGGTTAGCCACCGCTCAAAGCCGACAAAAGAGCTATGCAGATAGAAGAAGACGACCCTTATCCTTTGAAGTAGGTGACCATGTCTTTGTGAAGATATCTCCTAGAAAAGGGTTGATGAGATTTAACTAGAGTGGAAAACTATCAGCTAGATTCATTGCCCCTTTGACATCATTGAACGGATTGGAGAAGTTGCATATCGCCTTGCATTGCTGCCACAACTCTCTAGAGTTCACGATGTGTTTCACGTGTCTATGCTTCGCAAATACGAACCCAATCCCTCTCATGTTTTGGATTAGACAGAGATTAAGATAGATGATGATGTGTCTTATGAAGAAAGACCACTCCGAATCTTAGATACTAGAGAACAAGTTTTGAGGGGAAAAACAAATCCCTTAGTTAAAGTGTTATGGCACCATCACGGTGTGGAGGAAGCTAAATGGGAACGTGAAGCGGAGATTCGCGAGAAGTACCCCGACTTATTTTCTAGATTCTGATGTACTTGTTTTGTTGTTCCTTCTTTATACTTGATGAATTGGACATGAGCTAAAACCTTCTATTATTTCCTTGTCTTGGAGTCAAATTGATATATATATATATATATATATTTGCTTGCTTATGAGATTGTTGAGGATTGAATAAATATGATATTGTTGCCATACATTGTCATGGTGAGGACGAATATTATTTTGAGGGCAAAATTTCCTAAGGTGGGGAGGTTGTAACACTTGGGTGTTTTAATTTATTGGAAGGTGTATTTAATCCCTTTATTTTCATTTTGGGAGTGTTTGGAGTTGTTGTATATTGGTTTTGATGGAGTACAATCCGATTTAAACTCGTTGGGTTTGTTCGTTCGCATTTGTTCTTGTCTAAAAGTTCCTTGGAAACTTAGAAATTCTATTCTGGGGTCGACACTAGCCTTCCTAAGGGTCGACCCTTACATGTTGTTGTGTTCTCGAAGTGTTGCTGGAATTTAGGGTCGATACCAGCCTTAGTGGTGTCGACACTCGCCTTTTGTTTTTGGCCTCAAGGGTCAACACCAGCCTGGGAAGGGTCGACCCTTGTATATTGTAGAATCTAGGTGTTAGTTACTGGAATTTAGTGTCGACCCTTCCTATCCAAGGGTTGACACCTTGACTGCTGCTAGATTGTCTTTTATTCTTGAAGGGTCGACACCACCACACTAGGGGTCGACCCTTGCGTGTTTTTTTTTCTTCAAAATTTTGGGGTTCTAATGGACTTATCCTTTTTATTGACCTTAGGGATACTTTTCTACTACTATAAATAGACCCAAAACACTCCTCTCTTATAATTTTCTCCTTCTCATTCCTCTCAAATCATGAGTCTCTCTCTCTCTCTCTCTCTCTCTCTCTATAAACTTAACTTTTTCCCACATAAATCCTTAGATCTACTCAGCTAGAAGTATCTTCTCACTTGGGTCCTTTGAGAAAAGGTTGTAGGGTGCGTCAAGGGCTTTATGTTGATCCAAGAAGTAAGTGGTTTTGACGACTTTGGGTCTTCCTAGTTTTCTTTTCATAACTTGAGATAGGGACACTTTTACCCTGGTATTTCTTTGTTTTGAAGAGATTTCATGGTGTGGTTGTGACTTATGAGTTAATTTGAGGGTATTGTTGGATTAATCCCATGTTCTATATAAATAAACCATTTTAATTGACTCTTGCTTGAAATTTCTTTACTCTCTCTTTTCAAAACTTGTATGTAAATGTTGTTAAAACCCATATCTATGATGAAGGAGAAAAACTTCCAAATTTGGTAAAACCCTAGATTCTCAATTTGAGTTGAAAACACCACATTGAAGGGAATTTCCTTTGATTCATGAAATATTGTGAGTAATAAATAGATGAAAGATGTGGATGTTGATTTAGTAAAGGAATTGTGGCTTGGATGTTACTTTCTTTAAATCTTGTGTTGTATTCAATTCTTTGGTAATGTTGGATGTTTGTTGATGGAATAAAATGTGAATGAATTTTTAATTGTACATGAGTCTGGGTAAGAGTCGGTTTTGGAAATGCGGTGTTGTGTTGGTGCCCGCGCGAGGAGTTTATAAAGGTGCCCAAATGCCTTGTCTAAGCTTATCCTTGGACGAATATGGGAAAAATGTTTTTTGGTGTCCACATAATCCTCCCGTATAATAGCTAGCGAAAGTGGAAAAACAGATGGTTTTCTTTAGGGTGTCCACTCCCTGCCGTATAATAGCCTGCAACTGTGGGGGCAGTTTTTTTTTAAACATAAAGCAATGGGTGTCTTGAATTGGACTCTTACAGATGGACTCATGGCTTGCTTTCTATGGTTGTGAATGTTTAATTGTTGTGCTTGATGACATGAATTATAGCGATCCCGGATTTACCCTTCTTATACAGTGATCCGGACATGTGTCCGTGGATGTTGGTAGTTGATTATTATCTTGTTTACATCCTTTTTACTTTATATTTGAGTTATAGGATGTGTTGGGCAGGTGTGTTATAGGTTGGTTGAGTTTAGAAACCAAAACTAGTTGCCCAGATTTTCACCTGTCCGCTCGAGCGGGGGTTTTGGCGCTCGAGCGGGAATTGCACCCATCCAGTATTTCCTGTGCAGGGTTGGACGCTCGAGCGTGGAATTGGTCGCTCGAGTGGGGTTGTGTGAGTGCCGCTCGAGCGGGGAGTTGGAAGCTCGAGCGGAGACCTGGTTCTGTAAAAGTTCTGGGAGTGTGTATCTGCAGCTCGAGCAAGATTGTTGACGCTCTGGCGGGAGTCTGTGAGTGACGCTCGAGCGGGGTGTTTGACGCTCGAGCGGGTCGACTGGGTTTAAGTTCCGTGTTTTAACTTTTCAAATCACTTTTTCACTTTCTCTTCTCTCTCCTACTTTTCCAAAAACACCATTGTTGAGCCTCTCACTCTAGAACTCTACCTTCTCTCTAGGTTTTGATCTAGTAGGAGTGATTTGCTCATCTTTGGCCTTTACAAAAAAGTTGTTGATCGTCGAGGGCTACATTTTAATCTGAAAATTTCGAGATTTGGAGCACGTTGGGTTTTGTCTTCTTCTACCTTGGGGCTCCGAATTTGAGGTAGGGATATCCTACTCCTCTCTATGGATTTTGTCTTTAAATTTTGGTATTTTGAGATGTTGGGGTTGGTTTGGTAATTTTGTGAAAGTTTGGGGCTTTTGTGTTATTTTACAAAAGTTGGGGCTTTATTTATAATAAACCTAGATGTATGTTTGGTATAGAGAAATGGAATAAATGTTGAATCATTGATGAAAATGGGACCTAAGGGTTGAAATGGTAATTATGGAAAGTGACCTAATTACATTGGTTGATTAATTGGGATAATTAATTGTGAGAAATGAGGAAATGAAATGGAATTGTCGAGATTGGGAATGTATGGGGTTAAAGGGTGTAGTTGAATTATTTATCACTCACCAAATTGAAATGTTGATTGAATATCCATTGTGCATTTATTTTCTGTATAGAGATAACTGCTTTGGGCTATCGGTGGAGGATAGTCGTGATTGTTGTAGACAATGCATGATGATTAGGCAAACGGAAACTAATCAATGGAATGTGTCATGGAATTTGACGGTTGATAGAATACATTAACTGTATGTATTGAGTGATTGTATATAGAACCAATGAGTTTGTATACGTTATGTGTAGAGGAGGAGATGGGGGATGTACTCCGCGGTTTAGGGGAAGATAGGGGATGTACCTCTAAACCGGATATTGTTGGGAGAAGATAGGGGATGAACTCCGTAGATGCAGCTCATATGCTTGTCTAGAGAAGTGAAGATAGAGCTCATATGCTTATCTTTGTGAAGTGTGGATATAGCTTTTATGCTTATCTGTGAATGTGGGATATTGTTGTTATACATATCTGTTGAGAATGTGGATATAGCTTATATGCTTATCTGTGAATGTGGGATATAGTTTTTATACATATCTGTTGAGATGATGATAGAGCTAATATGCATATCTGTTGAAAACGGGAAAATGAAAAGTAACTTGGACTCATAAGTCACATGACATAAACATGTGAATTACGTGAATGTATCAGTGTTGGCCATCTATCAATTGCTAATCTTTTAGTCATTGTTCATGGTTGGTTTAGTGTATTTCTACTGGGCTGTGGCTCACCCTATATGGGAATATCATTTTCAGGTACAGGTAGCATGCCACCTCCAAGGACATAGCTTGGGAGGCTAGAGGCGGGCATACTTTTGTCGTTTTACTTTTGATGTATTACAAGTAAATTCAAGCCAAGGGCTTAATGTGTAAATGAGTTAGTACTCTTTTGTTGTAACCAAGTGTTAACTTGGAAAGCTGTAAGCCTTTAGGGCATTTGCTTTTGTTGTTAACATGTAATACTTTTTGTAATGAAACTCTGATAAATGGAAGAATGTGGAACTTTTACATATCAATGCATATCTTTATTGATGGGTTTAATGTTGTTATTTTGAGGGCGTTACAACTTGGTATCAGAGCGTACCGGGTTCGAATACTTTGGGTACATGGGAAGTGATTAGGATCACAATGGGTTTGTCTCGCTTGATAGAGACTTAGATGTAGTATTATATGCTATGTGCTTGATTGATAACATGCTTATGTGACTATGTGGGTATGGGATTTAATTTCTAGGATGTTGATTGGATCCTTGGGTTTTTGGGAGTTGTAGACACCCCATTTTTGACCGACCTTAAGACTCAGACGTCACCGATTGAGCGCTTGGTGATGTTGCATAATGTGCTTGTTCAGAAGCTTCAGAGTCACGGCCGTGAACCCTGCCTCCGGACTTCCGAACACTCTTCTGTGCCTTGTCTCAGTTTGCGAACCAGACTCGATTTTCTCTGTTTCTTTTCCTGAGGGGAGGGAGAGGTCCTGTAGACCATCTCTCAGTGGCCGTAGGCTACATTTGTGGCCGTAGGCCATTTTGCCCATTTCGGAGTCTGGTTGCCGGTTTTTCGGGACCGTAGGCTGTGTGCCTCGGTTCGGGACCGCTTAACCATCTCCGTTTTCTCTAATTTTTGGCATACATCTTATTTTCTCCCTTTTGAGGGACACTGGGGTCTGAGAAACCCACTTCGTGGCCGAATGCCACTTTCGGTGCTTAACAGCTCATTTTCGGGACCCCGAACTGCGCGTTTTGGTCCCCGAGCATTCGTTTTGCAACGGTTTTCGTTCATTTTTGGCAGGTACCTCTGTTTTATCACCGGGGAGGTCACTGAAGGGTGGGAGGCCAGCAATTGTTGCAGCAACCAGTTATACATCCTCCGACGCCCTCTGGCGCCCGTTTTTCACACTTCCGGGCTAATGTTGAACACCTTGGGCCCACATTCTTGAACTTTGAACCACATATTTGTGATGTACACACATGAGAGGACCCTAAAAGTTGGTGGCCGGCCATTAGTGTTACTTGACCCTTTTGACCCCCTCCTTCCGGGCTAATGTTGAACCCCTTGGACCCTTTTTCTCGAACTTTGAACCACATATTTGTGATGTACACACATGAGAGGACCCTAAAAGTTGGTGGCCGGCCATTAGTGTTACTTGACCCTTTTGACCCCCTCCTTCCGGGCTAATGTTGAACCCCTTGGACCCTTTTTCTCGAACTTTGAACCACATATTTGTGATGTACACACATGAGAGGACCCTAAAAGTTGGTGGCCGGCCAGTAATTCCACCTGACCCTTTTGAACCCCTCTTTCTGAGCTAATGTTGAACCCCTTGGACCCACTTTCTTAGACTTTTAACCACAGGGTTGTGTTGTACACAGATAGGAGGACACCATCAGTTGGTGGCCGGCCAGAAAATCTGATTGACCTTTTTGACCCCTAGCCGGCTAGGGGGTGTCGCCGGCCGGCCACCTGGAGCAAAAGTAACAGGCCGGCTGAGATCTTGGCACTGTGCACTTTACAGCTGTGGAGCTTTATCCCCCAGAAAAGATCTTTATCCGGGGGATATTTTGTGGGGGAAAGTTTGTCTCCTTTTCCCCCACCTTTACACCCCCTCTTTGGCCCTTATAACAAGCAAGCTAGATCATTTGTTGGGGTTAGAAAATTTGGTCTTCAAGCCTCCATACACAACTCCATCTCTATACCTCTCATTTCCTTGAAAATCTCTAAGTCCCTAAGCACCATTTCTTCTACACCACCAAGCTCTACCACCACCACCTCATTTCCAGCAACAAGGAGGGCTTCTCAAAGGCAAAAGGAGCTGCAAATTGATCCAAGAAGCAACAAAAGTTTTAGTCTTCAAGGGTAAGTGATACTTCTCCTCTTTTGACCCTTCTCCTCTTTTGACCCTTTTTCTTGATCCATTTGTAAGCCTCACTTGCTTTTTGTTTCAAGCTCCGGCCCTAACTGAAAAGGGCCCTCTTTTGAGCTCATTTTCACTTTTCATTAAGGGCTCAACCCTGTTTGAGCCTTCCATGATACACTTGCTTCATTGATCCTCTTATATGTCATAATTTTGCATGCTATTCTTGGCCCATGAGTAATCTGTTTTCGAGCATGTTGCAAACTGATATTAGGCTTATTTTTAGCCCCTCTTCAACATTGAAGAAGGGCTCAACACCATTTGGGACTTCCATGTTATACCTACCTTTATACTCCTCTTTTCTTCCCCATTCTTGCATGCAATGGCAGCCTACCATGCTTTTGTTTTTGGCCATTTTACAGTTCTGAAAAAGTGCTTATTTTGGTCCATTCTTCATGTTTCATTTAGCTCCTTTCATGGTTTGGGACCTCCATATGCCACTTCATGTTATATCTCTCTTTTATTCCCCATTCTTGCATGTTTAGTTAGCCTACCATGCCTTTGTTTTTGGCCATTTTACAGTTCTGGAAATAGTCCTATTTTGGCCCACTCTACATGTTTTATGAAGGGTCTTTGGCTGTTTGGTGAATATTTTGCATACCTCATGTTATAGCCACTTTTGAGCCTCATTTTGCATCACATTTCTATCATGTTTGTATACTGATTTTGAGGCTGCCATAAACTGTAAATGTGCATATTTTTGGTCCCTCTTCAGTGTTGTAGAAGGAAATTTTTCAGTTTGGATTTTTCTTATATCACTTGCTTCATTACCCCTCATTTGGCCCCTATTCTTGCATGCCATTTTTGCCATACCTACGCTTGCTGTTTGGCCATGTTTATAACTGTGAAAGTGCCTTTTTTGGGACTGCCTAGCTTCTGTCTTTGCATTGCATGTCCATATTGTGCATGTTTGGCATAGTTATAGGCCATTTCGGGTGCCTAAATTCGCATTTCGGGACAATTCCATGCATTTCATGTCATTTCGCCTCATTTCGGGACTGTTTTACCCCATATTTCATTGCTGGAATTCTATTAGAATGATTGTTATCCATTTCGTGTCATTTACATCACATTCTATCATTGCCTCGGTTTGCGTGCCCGTGCGCACGCATTTCGAGGCACCTCATTTTTATCCACCGGCATCCTATGTGAGTGTGGCTGAGGCTCACTCATGTTGTTATAAGCCCATATCATGTTTCCATGTCATTCGCATTGTGTATGCCATCGCCTCGGTTTGCGTGCCCGTGTGCACGCATTTCGAGGCACTTCATTTTTATCCGCCGGCATCCTATGTGAGTGTGACTGAGGCTCACTCATGTTGGTATAAGCCCATATCATGTTTCCATGTCATTTGCATTGCGTATGCCATTGCCTCGGTTTGCGTGCCCGTGTGCACGCATTTCGAGGCACTTCATTTTCATCAACCGGCTTCTTATGTGAGTGTGGCTGAGGCTTTCTCATGATAGTATAAGTCCATGTTACCTTTTCCATGCCATTTTAGTCACTTGCATTGCATATACCGTCGTCTTGGTTTGCGTGTCCGTGTGCACGCACTTCGAGGCATCTCATTTTCATAGCATAGTGCATACTAGGTTGTATCTTAGATTGCATTCTGTCATTTTTTCGGTTTGCGTGCCCGTGTGCACGCACTTCGAGGCACCTCATTTTCATAGCATAGTGCATACTAGGTTGTATCTTAGATTGCATTCTGTCATTTTCTCGGTTTGCGTGCCCGTGTGCACGCATTTCGAGGCACCTCATTTTCATAGCATGGTGCATACTAGGTTGTATCTTAGATTGCATTCTGTCATTTTCTCGGTTTGCGTGCCCGTGTGCACGCACTTCGAGGCATCTCATTTTCATAGCATAGTGCATACTAGGTTGTATCTTAGATTGCATTCTGTCATTTTCTCGGTTTGCGTGCCCGTGTGTACGCACTTCGAGGCACCTCATTTTCATAGCATAGTGCATACTAGGTTGTATCTTAGATTGCATTCTGTCATTTTCTCAGTTTGCGTGCCTGTGTGCACGCACTTCGAGGCACCTCATTTTCATAGCATAGTGCATACTAGGTTGTATCTTAGATTGCATTCTGTCATTTTCTCGGTTTGCGTGCCCGTGTGCATGCACTTCGAGGCACCTCATTTTCATAGCATAGTGCATACTAGGTTGTATCTTAGATTGCATTCTGTCATTTTCTCAGTTTGCGTGCCCGTGTGCACGCACTTCGAGGCACCTCATTTTCATAGCATAGTGCATACTAGGTTGTATCTTAGATTGCATTCTATCATTTTCTCGGTTTGTGTGCCCGTGTGCACGCACTTCGAGGCGTCTCATTTTCATAGCATAGTGCATACTAGGTTGTATCTTAGATTGCATTCTGTCATTTTCTCGGTTTGCGTGCCCGTGTGCACGCACTTCGAAGCATCTCATTTTCATAGCATAGTGCATACTAGGTTGTATCTTAGATTGCATTCTGTCATTTTCTCGGTTTGCGTGCCCGTGTGCACGCATTTCGAGGCATGTCATTCCATAGCATTGTGTATGTTAGGATTGTATCTTAGTTGCATTTCATGCATATCATGCATATTGCATCGTGTCCGGAATAGGAATTAGCCCGGGCACGGGAAACGAGGTACATTTCGTACTCCGAGTGACGGAATGTGTCTCAATTCCCCAGTCACCGACACTCCGGATTATCCATGATGGAGTTAGGTTTTAGCTGTAGTTTCATGCGCATTCATCCTATATTGAGTTGTGCATTTCGACTCCTCGGCCATCATGCCTCGATATGCGTGATTGGTGGCACGAGGATCGAGACATGCATATATCTGTGCAAATACATTGCTATGCCCCTTTCCTGCTCTCTGTTGCAGCAAAACGAAGAATCAGCAACTCTTTGGGGCTTGGCACGCATTTCAAGAACAGGTGTAAACAGAGGCTAATTGGGGCATTCCGGTGGATTTCCGCGCAAGACAACCCGGACATGCATCATCCATCCGAAGCAAGGCAGTCCCTGGCTTGCACGCCAGTTTTACTTGTTTTCTTAGTTAATTTATTAATTAATTAGGATTTTGTAATATTTTGGACTGTAAATGTTCTTTTATTCGGGACTGTAATATTTGGACTGTATTATTTATTCGGACCCTCCGAGTGAGGGCACAACTGTAATAAGTGTGCGTGAGTGTGATGCATGTCTTCCAACCCCACGTCTTTCTCCCTTTTATTTATCCGCTTATGATGGTTAGATTAGGGCATATTTAAATTAGCATACAGTATGACAGCATGTTTGCATTCATTCATCTGTATTGCATGCACCGGGCTCGGCGCATCATACTAACTGCATTGTACTTTCAATTCCAAATTGAATACATGTTAGTTGTAGCATTTCATATGCCATCTTAGAATAGCCGAGCCTGCTATAGTTGCATCTTTGCATGTGTTGCATTAGGCATTTCTGTATACTTAGGATTCATGCATGATTTCTAATAAGTGTCTATTTTGGCTTGGAGTACTCGGTGAGTTTTATGCTTTAGCATCCTTGCATGCGTGTGAGTGAATGCCATGATAGCATACTTACCATGAGGCTATGTGCTTATCTGATATAACTGCCTGAATGCCTGTGGGTGAAGGTTGGGTTATCTGAATTGGAATAAATCATCAAATGTTTCAAGCCTACCTGCGGGTAGCAAAACCTCTTTTAAAAAAACAAATATGAAACGTTTTGTTCCAATTCAGGCGATCCAGTCTATACTTGTATGCTGTGAGCATCACATAGTAACCTAGGCTAATAACCGGAATAAGAACTCACAATGTTTTCAAAAATTGATATCATGGTTAGTAGAGGCCGGTCTATGACCGGGCGAGCGGGGGTGCTCACGAAGTGACCTTCCCCAATCGTACCCAAGTTCCCGAGCCGAGGCAACTTTGGTGATGACGGACACGTGGCCTTTTGGCACCGAGTCAGGGTTTCCTAAATTTCCCAAAATAAAATATTTAGGTGGCGACTCTGTATCTAGCAAAGCAGTCCATGTTTGGCACTTCTTTCAAAAATCAGTTTTCTCAAAACGATTTGCCGGATTTGGACTCTTTGGTTCAGACTTAGAACCGCGACTGACGAAAGTCGAGTCCGAGCTGTGGCGAGGCTCCCTCGCGGGCTTGTTACAGGAGTCTTGTTGGAAAAGCACTTGATCAATGCTGTTTCTAACCGGAACTCTAGTAACGCCTCGGGACTATCATTATCCGGAAATGAAATTCGTAAGTGCTTATGTGTTTATGTGCTTACGTGGAGTGAATTACAGTTGTCCATGCATTAGGACATGAGTGTTTAGTTTCGGCACATTTATGAATGTGCTAACGTTCTGTATTACCTTTATTAGGATGTCAGGACGAGGAAGAGGTGCTAGGCGTGGTAGACCTGCGAGGCAGGAAGTACCGTTACCGGAGGAGGTTCCGGCAGTACAGGAGGGAGTTGGTCAGGCCAACGTGGCCGAGCCAGTGGGTCAGCAGGCTATGGGTGCCTTGGCCAGAGAGATAGCAGGAGCTTTGGGTATTCTTAGAGTTGGGAATCAGGCAGCTGAGGCAGGGCCTTCTTTCTTGAAGAGGGAGTTTTTCCGGTCAAATCCGGATGAGTTTATCGGGGATCCGAAGGAGCCACTGAAGGCTGATGAGTGGCTAGAGCAAATGAGTAAGACGTTCAGGATGCTTGGCATCGAGGACGGAGCACTGAAAGTGACCTTGGCATCCTTCCAACTGAAGGGAGATGCGGGTCAATGGTGGAAGTACGAGAAGGCTCGTGTTGGTGGTACTTGGGAGGCGTTTGTGAATGCTTTTCAGGAGAGGTTTTTGTCTGTAGCAGCTAGGGAGAAGCTGAGGGATCAGTTTAGCCGGCTTAAACAGCAGGGCTTGTCAGTGGCCGAGTTTGAGGCTACTTTTACCAGTCTGTCCAGGTTTGCACCTGAACTGGTGGCGTCTGAGGAACGCCGTTGCTATGAGTTTGAGCGGAAGTTGAGGCGGGGCCTCAAGTTGCGAGTTGGTGGGTCTTACATCCGAGAGTATAGACACCTGGTAGATGTCGCTGCTCATATGGAAATTATGATGCAGGAAGAGGAGGAAGAGCAGAGGGGCTCCAAGAGGGGCCAAGATGGCCAGGGTGATGGCAGGAGGCAGAGGGGTTATAACCCTCAGCAGCCTCAGGGTGCAGTTTCTAGATCGACCTTTCCAGTGCCGAGTGCAGGCTCGGGGAGAGGCAATCAGGGGGAGTTTGCATGTTACAAGTGTGGCCAGCTGGGTCACAAGGTTTCAGTTTGCCCGCAGAAGGGTGGGGGTCAGAGAGTTGCTTCTTCTTCAGCTAGACCGCAGAGTCAGAGTTTGGGCAGGGGGCAGCCCTTGTCTTGTTATCAGTGTGGACAGCCTGGGCACCTAAAGAGGTTTTGCCCGCAGTTGAGTGCCACTTCGGGAGCGTCTGGTTCTAGACAGACGTAGGGATTTCAGCCAGCTCAGTCTGTGCAGGCCTCGAGGGCCAATCCGGGGGCTTCGTCATCCCAGTTTGTGCAGCAGTCTTTTGCTCCTAGAGGTGAGCAGGTAGACCAGGGGCCTACGGGGCGCGTGTATGCTGTTACCGCGCAGGATTTAGTATCGGCTCCATCAGTAGTGAGAGGTACTTTTCTGTTTTACAACTCGGTTGCTAGTGTGTTGATTGACACGGGTGCATCTCATTCTTTTGTATCTGCTGCATTTGCATCTGTTTTAGAATTGGAGTTGGCACAGTTAGCATCTCCTATTTGTGTGGTATCACCTTTGGGTGGTGAGTTGATCCTGAAACAGGGTGTTAGAGGTTGTGATATAGAGGTCGCCGACCATAGGCTTCCTTTTCCGTTTGTTGTCATGCCGATGAAGGGTTTTGATGTTATTTTGGGTATGGACTGGCTATCGTCATATCGGGCTGTTATCGATTGCTACCGCCAGAGGGTCACGTTATGTACCTTGAGTGGGGAGTGGTTCCATTTCTTGGGAGACCGGGTTAGTAGTGTTTTGCCATCGGGGTATGATTCGCGAGGGCGAAGTGAGCTTAGTGGTCTACTTGCTAGCTTTGAGAGTGGTGAGTGTGATGAGACCCAGATTGTATTGCCGAGGGTGGTTTGTGAGTATTCGGATGTCTTTCCCGAAGACCTTGTTAGTTTGCCACCTCACCGAGAGATAGAGTTCTCTATTGATCTAGTGCCCGGCACGGCGCCGATTTCTATGGCACCTTACCGTTTTGCTCCAGCAGAGTTGGTTGAGTTGAAAGTTCAGCTTCAGGAATTGCTAGATAAGGGTTTTGTTCACCCTAGTGTTTCACCGTGGGGAGCACCGGCCCTCTTTGCTAAAAAGAAAGATGGTGCCTTGAGATTGTGTATAGACTACCGGAAGTTGAATCGGGCTACGGTTAAGAATAAGTACCCTATGCCCCGTATAGATGATTTGTTTGACTAGTTGAAGGGTTCCCGTTGTTTCTCTAAAATAGACTTGAGATCGGGTTACCACCAGTTGAGGGTCAGGGAGGAGGATATTTCGAAGACGGCATTCCGTACGCGGTATGGCCATTATGAGTTTCTGGTGATGCCATTTGGACTTACCAATGCACCGGCAGTCTTTATGGACTTGATGAACCGGATTTTTCGAGAGTTCTTAGATCGATTTGTGGTTGTCTTCGTGGACGACATTCTTATCTATTCGCCTTCTGAGGAGGAGCACGAGGAACACTTGAGAGTGGTGCTTGAGTTGCTTAGAGCCCATAGGCTGTATGCCAAGTTTGGGAAGTGTGAGTTCTGGCTGAGGGAAGTCAAATTCTTAGGGCACGTGGTATCCGGGGAAGGAGTGTCTGTTGATACATCCAAGGTAGAGGCAGTGCAAGATTGGGCACAGCCTAAGAGTGTATTTGAGATCCGCAGTTTTCTGGGATTAGCTGGGTATTACCGCCGGTTTGTGAAAGATTTCTCCAGGTTAGCGTCACCGTTGACTAGGCTGACTCGGAAGGGAGTCAAGTTTGTGTGGAGTGAGACTTGTGAAAAGTCGTTCCAAGAGCTGAAAGTTAGATTGACCACCGCTCCAGTGTTGATTATTCCGGAGAGAGGGTTGGGTTATGCGGTTTATTGTGATGCCTCACGAGAGGGTTTGGGTTGTGTGTTGATGCAAGAGGGGAGCGTGGTAGCTTATGGCTCACGTCAGTTGAAAGTACACGAGAAGAATTACCCTACACACGACCTAGAGTTAGCGGCTGTGATCTTTGCCTTGAAAATCTGGGGGCATTACCTTTATGGTAAGAGGTTTGAAGTGTTCGGACCACAAGAGTTTAAAGTATCTGTTTACACAAAGAGACTTGAATCTGAGGCAGAGGAGATGGATGGAGTTCATCGAGGATTATGATTTTGAGTTGCACTATCATCCGGGAAAGGCCAATGTTGTGGCCGATGCCCTTAGTAGGAAATCCATTAGTGATGTAGCTAGTATAGCCATCCGAGAATGGGAGATGTTGGGAGCACTTGGCGAGTTTGACTTGCTACTGGGCGAATCCGTTGAGGCTGCGGCCTTGTTTTCTGTTGTTGCACAGCCTACACTTGTGACACGAGTGTTAGAGGCACAGAGAGGTGACCTTGAGGTAGAGTCTCTCCGAGAGAAGATCTCCAGTGGGAAGGTTGAGAAGGGTTTGACGGTGTATCCTGACCTGAGTGTGAGAAACCGAGACCGTTTGTTCATGCCGGAGTCTTGCCGAGAGGAAGTACTCCGAGAGTTTCATCATTCGCGCCTTGCGGTGCATCCGGGAGGTACTAAGATGTACCAGGATTTGGGTCGCCAGTTTTGGTGGCGGGGTATGAAGAGAGATGTGGCTGTTTTCGTATCGAAGTGCCTTACTTGCCAGCAAGTGAAGGCCGAGCATCAGAGGCCAGCGGGTTTGTTGCAACCCTTGCCTATTGCCGAGTGGAAGTGGGAGCATGTCACTATGGACTTCGTTGTAGGTCTTCCGAGGACTCAGCGGGGTAGTGATGCTATTTGGGTGGTTGTAGACCGGTTGACTAAGTCGGCGCACTTCATTCCTATGCGCGTGAGAGATTCGGTAGATCATCTTGCCGACTTGTATATTTGGGACATAGTGAGGTTGCACGGGGTTCCAGTGACGATCGTCTCAGATAGAGATCCTCGTTTTACTGCTAGGTTGTGGCAGAGTTTGCAGAGTGCCTTGGGCACTAAGTTGACCTTTAGTACGGCTTACCATCCTCAGACTGACGGGCAGTCCGAGCGTACTATTCAGATCCTCGAGGATATGCTTCGGGGTTGTGTCCTGGACTTTAGTGGGATGTGGGAGAGGCATTTACCCTTGGTAGAGTTTGCCTATAACAACAGTTTTCAGTCTAGCATCGGTATGGCACCGTTTGAGGCCTTGTATGGCCGACCGTGTAGGTCTCCAGTTTGTTGGGCCGAGGTGGGTGATGCACCTTTGTTGGGTCCGGAGTTGGTTAGGGAGACGACGGAGAAAGTTGAGCTTATCCGTAGGAGGCTTGTTACAGCCCAGAGTCGTCAGAAATCGTATGCTGACTGTAGGAGGAGGCCTTTGGCGTTTGAGGTAGGTGATCATGTCTTTCTGAAGATATCACCTACGCGTGGCTTGATGAGGTTTGGGATGAGTGGGAAGTTATCCCCTCGGTTTATTGGTCCTTTTGAGATCCTTGAGAGAATTGGCGAGGTTGCTTATCGGTTAGCCTTACCGCCGCAGTTGTCCGGAGTGCATGACGTGTTTCATGTGAGTATGCTTCGGAAGTATGAGCCAGATCCATCACATGTATTGGATTGGACCGATTTAGAGGTAGATGAGGATGCCTCGTATGAGGAGAGACCGGTTCGGGTCTTGGATAGGCGGGATCAGGTCCTGCGTGGCAAGACCATTCCTTTGGTGAAAGTCTTGTGGAAACATCACGGAGTGGAGGAAGCCACTTGGGAACGTGAGTTGGAAGCCCGCGAAAAATATCCGGACTTGTTTGTTGATATGTAATCTTGTATTTAAATTTTGAACTATTGTTGAACTTAAGAGCTTTTATATATGTCTTAAGTTGTGAAACATTGAAAATGTTTGGTTTGTTGGAAGTATGTTTTGGAACTTGCCTCATATGGAAGTTGAATGTAACATTATATATGTTGAATATATTGTTGAAATTGGAAAGGAAATGCGTAATGTTGATGCATGTTGAAAGTACATATGTTGTTTACATATTGTGAAATGCCTCTTGTTAAAGGGATGGAATGACCGGTAATGGGTCGAATTGTTGAATGTTAAAATGTAACATTGTTTAAAATGGAGGAAAACTTGTTTTTGAAAACTTGTGCTTAATTTCGGGGACGAAATTCTTTAAGGGGGGGAGGTTATAGCGATCCCGGATTTACCCTTGTTATACAGTGATCCGGACATGTGTCCGTGGATGTTGGTAGTTGATTATTATCTTGTTTACATCCTTTTTACTTTATATTTGAGTTATAGGATGTGTTGGGCAGGTGTGTTACAGGTTGGTTGAGTTTAGAAACCAAAACTAGTTGCCCAGATTTTGACCTGTCCGCTCGAGCGGGGGTTTTGGCGCTCGAGCGGGAATTGCACCCATCTAGTATTTCCTGTGCAGGGTTGGACGCTCGAGCGTGGAACTGGTCGCTCGAGCGGGGTTGTGTGAGTGCCGCTCGAGCGGGGAGTTGGAAGCTCGAGGGGAGACCTGGTTCTGTAAAAGTTCTGGGAGTGTGTATCCGCAGCTCGAGCGGGATTGTTGACGCTCGAGCGGGAGTCTATGAGTGACGCTCGAGCGGGGTGTTTGACGCTCGAGCGGGTCGACTGGGTTTAAGTTCCGTGTTTTGACTTTTCAAATCACTTTTTCACTTTCTCTTCTCTCTCCTACTTTTCCAAAAACACCATTGTTGAGCCTCTCACTCTAGAACTCTACCTTCTCTCTAGGTTTTGATCTAGTAGGAGTGATTTGCTCATCTTTGGCCTTTACAAAAAAGTTATTGATCGTCGAGGGCTACATTTTAATCTGAAAATTTCGAGATTTGGAGCACGTTGGGTTTTGTCTTCTTCTCCCTTGGGGCTCCGAATTTGAGGTAGGGATATCCTACTCCTCTCTATGGATTTTGTCTTTAAATTTTGGTATTTTGAGATGTTGGGGTTGGTTTGGTAATTTTGTGAAAGTTTGGGGCTTTTGTGTTATTTTACAAAAGTTGGGGCTTTATTTATAATAAACCTAGATGTATGTTTGGTATAGAGAAATGGAATAAATGTTGAATCATTGATGAAAATGGGACCTAAGGGTTGAAATGGTAATTATGGAAAGTGACCTAATTACATTGGTTGATTAATTGGGATAATTAATTGTGAGAAATGAGGAAATGAAATGGAATTGTCGAGATTGGGAATGTATGGGGTTAAAGGGTGTAGTTGAATTATTTATCACTCACCAAATTGAAATGTTGATTGAATATCCATTGTGCATTTATTTTCTGTATAGAGATAACTGCTTTGGGCTATCGGTGGAGGATAGTCGTGATTGTTGTAGACAATGCATGATGATTAGGCAAACGGAAACTAATCAATGGAATGTGTCATGGAATTTGACGGTTGATAGAATACATTAACTGTATGTATTGAGTGATTGTATATAGAACCAATGAGTTTGTATACGTTATGTGTAGAGGAGGAGATGGGGGATGTACTCCGCGGTTTAGGGGAAGATAGGGGATGTACCTCTAAACCGGATATTGTTGGGAGAAGATAGGGGATGAACTCCGTAGATACAGCTCATATGCTTGTCTAGAGAAGTGAAGATAGAGCTCATATGCTTATCTTTGTGAAGTGTGGATATAGCTTTTATGCTTATCTGTGAATGTGGGATATTATTGTTATACATATCTGTTGAGAATGTGGATATAGCTTATATGCTTATCTGTGAATGTGGGATATAGTTTTTATACATATCTGTTGAGATGATGATAGAGCTAATATGCATATCTGTTGAAAACGGGAAAATGAAAAGTAACTTGGACTCATAAGTCACATGACATAAACATGTGAATTACGTGAATGTATCAGTGTTGGCCATCTATCAATTGCTAATCTTTTAGTCATTGTTCATGGTTGGTTTAGTGTATTTCTACTGGGTTGTGGCTCACCCTATATGGGAATATCATTTTCAGGTACAGGTAGCATGCCACCTCCAAGGACATAGCTTGGGAGGCTAGAGGTGGGCATACTTTTGTCGTTTTACTTTTGATGTATTACAAGTAAATTCAAGCCAAGGGCTTAATGTGTAAATGAGTTAGTACTCTTTTGTTGTAACCAAGTGTTAACTTGGAAAGCTGTAAGCCTTTAGGGCATTTGCTTTTGTTGTTAACATGTAATACTTTTTGTAATGAAACTCTGATAAATGGAAGAATGTGGAACTTTTACATATCAATGCATATCTTTATTGATGGGTTTAATGTTGTTATTTTGAGGGCGTTACATGAATAGTAATTGTCATTGTTTGGTTATTATGAATCTATATGATTGTTAGAGATTACATGTGAAGATAAATTTCTTTGTAAAGTTTTGCTACAAGGATACCATAATCTTATTGAAAGGATTAAATACTTGGTTAAATGTGTTCCTACTAGGCATATAGCTCAACCCTATCTTATTTTTCAAGAATTGACAAAGTATTATCTCCCTGATGGATTAGAACAAGCAGTAGCTCATTTTTGGAAAAAGTTAATTCATGTGTATTTTGTTATTTTGGATTGGGATTTTGTAACAAGACTATTAATTTATTTTGTTATTATTGTACGCCCTAGAGGCTTATATTTGTAAGGGCATCTAGTTCATTGAACTAGAATACGAGTTTTGAATATTGTGGGAATGTGCATGGTGAATTGTAATCTCTTGGCTCTTAGTTAAATGAGAAAGATGGCTTTTTCGGGTATATTCTTGTATTTGTCTTTATATATTCTCGTGGAAAATTTTAGGGCGTTACATGTTATGTGTTTGTGTAGGTCACGTGCTGTCGTATACCTGATCTGTCTGATTTGTCTAATCTATCTGATTTGCTTCTAGAACTATTTGTGAGTAATAACTTTGTAAAGCTATGTTCACGTTTAAGTATTTTCCTATATGATATGAGAAGAAATGATCTGTTTCCTAAAATGCTATGTTCTGTATCAATGAATGATCGTTCATATACTTAAAGTATTCGTGGCATCCTTAGCATATGTCCCTTGCCCGAGAGTAACAATATTGTGGTCTACGAGCACAAGGCCCTTGCCCAGGGGTAATAATACCGTGGTCTCATGGCCCTCGCCCAGGGGTAACATTATCGTGGCTTAAGTATGTTATTTGTTCCTGGTACCGGAGGTTCCTTTATGGAATTGGTTTTGTATGGCCCTTAATGCTCTGTATCTGATCTGTTAGTGCTAATGGGTGTACCATGTATGATATGCAAAATCTGAATATGAATATGGATATGAATATGAATATGAATATGAATATGGATATGAATATGAATATGAACATGTATATGAATCTGTTTCTAATTTGAAATCTAAATATTGACTTTGTTTTTGATAAGAATCTGTTTCTGATATAAACTCTGATTTCTGACTCTGTGGTGGACATCATTCATTAAAACCCTTTGCTTTGTTATTATTCGCTGGGCTCCAGCTCACTGTATTATTTATGTATGTAGGTGATCAAGCGCGTGACTAGGCTTAGAGGCGTTTGCTTGGAATCTGTTTTGTCAGTCAACCTATATGCCTCCCATGGAGGTTCCGGATATGTCAAGTGGTTAAGGCTATGTGCATAAAGTTCAAGTTTTGTTTTCTTGTTTTGGTTTAACAAGTGTTTTTGTTTATTTTGTATTTTAGGGCTAAGTCCTTTTTTTGTCTAGCCTATATATATGATAATGTGTAAATGTATGTATGTAAAGTTTAAAATTTTCTATCTCATATAAGTCTACACAGCTCAATGGACATTGTATATTTGTTATTTGCTTCTGCTAGCACCTAATATTATGTTAATCTATATCAGAGGCCTTCGGTAATCCCAGGATTACTGATCGGTTATGATGCTAAACCTATAGCGGTGGGTTTGAGTCGTGACACCTAGTGCCCTAAAACCGTTTGGTTTGGGAGTCATTGGCCCAGTACTTGCTACATGGGCTAATTAGAAAGCTTAAGGGACCTAGACGTTGCATAGTTAAGGAAAAATAAGAAAAATGACTTGTTCAGATTTGTAGCCTTTTCAACTCCAGTTATTAAGCCCGTAGGGGTGTCTTCACACCTAGTGTCCTAAAACCGTCTGGTTTAGGAGTCATTGGCCCAATGCTTGTTCCATGAGTTAATTAGAAAGCTTAATGGATCAGGACAATGCATAGTCTTTCAAAAAAAAAAAAAAAAAAAAGCATTTTGAGAATCTTGGTTACCAAAGTTTAACCTTGTCTGTATATGTTGGGGTTTATTATGAGTTACACTGGGCTATTATAATGGTCAGTTAACTAGTTATGGAGATTGGACGTTACATCGAGGTTACCGATGATGTGTTTTACTAGCATTCACAAGTACATAGAACTTGATTTGTGTGATACTGAATTGCGGTCTCTACTCAATAGATTCCTCCATGCTTATCTACTGTGCCTTCAATAACTCATCATGTCTTAGTAGTACACTGTAGTGGCACATAAGTTAATTTTTGAGTGGTGTAGTGGGATTGATTATTGCTGGATAGATGTGAATATGTTAATGTTTGTGGGTATCATTTCTGGAAACCCTCACGAGACTTTACTCGTCCACTTGAGGTAACATTGTGGTTTAAAGGCTTGTTGCATACGCTAAATGCAACCATTCTTCACATGAAAGAAAAGATAGTTAGATTTTGTTTAATTTTATTTTTCTTTCTTTATTCCTTGCTTGAGGACTAGCAAGTTATAAGTTGGGGGATGTGATTAAGGTCGAATTATACATCATTGAGGTCGTTAATTAGGATCTCTTAACTTTACTTGCTTGTCAAACTATACATTTTATGCCTGTTTAATGTCAATTAGGTTTGTACACAGTGGGAGCAAAAAATGAGCAAAAATGCAGAGAAAATTCCTTCCCACACATGCAGAGGCCTATTCCAGCACATGCGGCCTTTACCTCATAGCCAAACAGGGCCAAAGCTTCCCGCACGTGCAGAACCCTTCCCATACATGCGGTGACCATTCTCGCACGTGTGGCCGTACCTCAAAAATCGTGCCGCTATTTTAAACCTGTTCGAAAGATAGCAGAGGTATAAAGGGAAGAAAAGGAGGCTAGAATAGGTTTTGAAAAAATTCCAAGAGAGAGAAGAGGCTAGGGTTTGGAAGAAAGGATTCTCAAGCTGGCCAAGGCAATTTCCATGGAGGGTTCTTCTTCTTTTACTTCTTTTCACTCCTCCATGAGTGGCTAGGCTCCTCTTTATAGGGTTCTGATGAAACCCTAGCCAAGTAAATAGGGTTTTCTCTTTGCTTTTTGATTATGTAAAGGTTTGAACAAATTGTATTGTGTTTAAGAAGTTTCAAATATATATTTTCCATTATCTCTTAAAGTATTCTGCTTTTTGTGATTGTTGAATCCTTTCCATGCAATGGTTTTCTATTCTTTCATATTCAAGGTATGAGATGAACTATACTACGAGGGACGAGTCGTGTCACTACTTTAGTTTAGAGCGAACGATTCATACTACTTGAGATGGTTCGTGCCCGTACATTGAACGTGATAATTTTCTTGATAAATGCTTCAAGCTTGTAGTTGCGAAGTATTTTTCCATTTGAACCGTAAAATAATTGATTTTCAAATTGAAACCTTATTTATGTAACTAGTGGTGAATTCAACACCCTAGGTTCTTCCACAATCAGTAATTCCAATTTCAATTTTAATCGCTAGTTTAATCGCTTTGCATAATTTAATTATTATTAGGTTATGAACAACCATCTTTTTCATCAAAATTAATTTATGAATTTAACATTTAAATTAGTTTAATTTCAAGATTGTCCCTATGAATTGATACCTAGACTTACCATTATTCTAAGGAATTTGATATAGTTTAAAGTTTATTTTTGGTGTGTGAAATGACCCATCAATTAGATTAGTTTACTATTTATTCATTAGCTTAATTAATCAATTCTTAAGACTAATTACTCATGATCAATCCTTAATTTAATTAATCTAATTAATCTCAATTAAGATTTAATCTAATTATTCTTGATTGTACTAATCTGACTTAAATTTTAAATTTAGCTCTTATTAGGTTCTACACATTTGACTAAACCTATTAAGCTCGTCACTTAGGGGTTCCTAAGTCCTTTAAACACTCAATTTCCGATCCAAAGCAAAATCTCCTAATAAATACACCACACACATATCACACACACAATTGATGCAAACAAAATAAAAATTCCTACAATAAAAAAGAATGCAAAAATGATATGCATGGCTTGGTTATCACAGAAACACTCCAACAAGTTTGCAAGCTTCCCTTCCAAGTGCTCCAAACATCAAAATCTCTCATCTATTCGGGCATCTCGTTTGCATGATCTTGCTCATACACCTTCTTAATAGCTACATACTGACCACATGGTGCTCATCTTGGCGCCATGATTAGGACTCGAGCCTACGCTTTGATACCAATTGATATAGGGAAACGTATTGGAAATAAGAGCAAACAACAAGATCAAACTATGAACGAATCCGAAGTAGAGATAATCTCTCTAAGAACAAATAATTTTGAGAAAACTCTCAATTTTGATTAATGTAATATTAACTTAAACTTCAATAGCCTTGTGGCTTATAACTTTATTTATAATTAACCTACTTCTTGGAGAACAAGAAACTAATAAAATATGAAATAAAAATCAACGCTAATAGAATAAGAAAATTGCATTAAATCAAATTAATAAACTAAATAAATCTATACTACTCTATACTAAATTAAATATGCCTAACTAAATATTGATTCTAAAATATAAAATAAAAATATATGATATTTTTAAATCTCAATCTGCATCATAATATTTTTAAATCTCAATCTCAATCTCAATCATACTAACACTGTAATGGTCCGGGTCGAGATTCGATCCTTATTCTTTTTTCGTATAAAGATGGCAGTGTAAAAAAGGTTTCTATAATATGTTGGACTTAACCTGCAAATTTTCTAAGTGTAAAAGTTGGATTTTTCAAAACTTATGATTTTGAAAATCATTTTTAGTGGTAGTTATTCCTTATATAGTAAGTAGTCTAATTTGATTCCATGGGATTTTTATATGAGGTATTAACCACTTTAATTCAACGTCAAACTTAGAAATTTAAGTCAAAAAATTATTTTTGTACTAAAATAGGGGGAATCACTTTTTGATTTAATTGGATTTTGATTTTTTTTTTAATCTAACTTTTAGGAGATTGTGTTCACCGCTCAAGCGGTGAAATGTTTGCTCGAGCGGTCTATTCAGGTTTAGCAAGTATAAAACCCGCTTTTTGCTCATTTTCTCTCTCTCTTTTTCACTCTTTTCTCTCCCTCATCCCTTCATGTCAGAAAAACCCTAGCCCTAAAACCTTTGATTTCATCCCATTTTACTAAGGATCCATCATAGATCTTGCAAGATTAGAGAAGGAGAAGTGAAGGTCACTATCTTAACTGGTTACATTGCGATTTTACGGAAGTTTTTGCTTGGGTCTTCCTTGTTAGCTCTCATCCTTGAGGAAGTGGATTCTGTTAACCACATATATTTTTATTTTTTGGTGTGATTTTGTGACATTTTGGTATTTTGAGTTGATTATGAATTAGAAAACTTTAATGGTAAGTTGTTTGTGTATAAAATAGGGTTGTCACTCAAAATTTTAAAAATGTGTTGAATGTTTTGGTACATTGATAGATAATAAGTGATGATTTAAGGGTTTAATAAAGAAATGAGCAAAATCGCCAATTTTTTTTCAAATCCTAGATTTGCGATTTTTAATTTAAAAGAGGATTTGAGTTAATTAGTGCTTTGTATTTAAATATCACTTGATATTCCTTGAATATATATATATATATATATATATATGGGATGAATTATGAATTATAATGATATTATTATGGATTCATGAAAGAGAATCGTATGGAGACTTTGGAATGTTTGAAGGATATAAAATAATATCTTGCATGGGATTATTGTTGGTAATGAGAAAGACTTGTATTCGTGAAAATAGAGAATATTTTGCTAGTTCTACTTGTTAATTTCTTGTGCAACTAAATTATGCTTTGGGTAAATTAGAATATTTGGAAACTCATGTATTGCATTGCATTCACATGGTTTTTCGATTAAAGGTAGAGTAATTTAAGGCTTCATTTGGGAAGCAAAAGTTGGAGCTTTTTTTTGGCTATTTTAGCCACAAAAAACAAAATAGGTTTTTTAGCCCAATAAGACAAAATATCACATCCAACTCATAATCATTACATTTTTTCTCTCACAAAAAATCAAAAAATCCAAAAAAGCCTAAAGCCCTTCCCAAACTAGGCTTTTAAGCCCCATGCCAAAAAAGCCAAAAACTAAAAAAAAAAAAATCAACACACTTTCCAAACGAACCCTAAAGGTGTGTGTGTGGTTTTGGAAATGCGTTGTGTGTGTTGAGGTGCCCAATTACCTTCCCGTGCTTGGAGGCTGAAAAATATGGGGATGTTATTGGTATGTTGGTAAGGTGCCCAATTGTTTGCTCGTTGGTCGAAAAATGTGGAGATGTTTTTAAAATAAAATGGGTGTCCAATTGCCCCTCCATGCTTGGTGGCTTGTAAATGTTTCAAAAAGTAAAGGTGCGCACTTGTCCTGCTGTGCTTGATGGTTTGGTAAATGTGGGGAGTATTTGAGATATGTAACGTGGAGTTTATTACAAAATGAGAGTTCTTGATTGTAACAACTTGTTTTGAGGTCGCTCGAGTGGATAGGTAGAGATCTCAGTATCTTGGTCCTTTGCGGACGAGATTGCTTGAGCAGTAGAGTGGTCGCTCGAGCGAAGATATCAAGCTTCCAGTAGTTTTACTGTAACTTTGCACAACTTTTGAGACCTTACATTTACCGCTTGAGCAATGGATAGTTCGCTCGAGTAGTCTGCTTGAATGTGTGCATCGCTTGAGCGATCTGTTCAAGATAGCAAGTTTAAATTTCAATCTAGACACTCTTTGGGCTTACTTTTTCACACACTCTCTTTGTCCACACTCCTTTCTGAAAAACCTAGCCCTTCAACACTAGATTTCATCTATTTTTAGCTAGAGTCCGCCATTGCTCTTTCATCAAAGTTGTTCATCTCATCAAGGGTTACATTTTAAACTGATTAGATCTTGTTTTTGTGGAGGTTCATCTTTTGGATTTTCATCTCTCTCTCACCTCTCTTGAGGTAAAAATACTTTTACCCTTGTATATCTACATCTTGGTTTGAATATGTATTAATTTCATGGTATGGAAGTGTGATTTGGGTTTGATGATGATATACATATACATATATATATATATATATATATATGTATATGTGGGGATATGAAATGGTAATGGGGGTTTAGCTTCAAGTTACATGGGAGAATTTGTTATCCTTTTAAGTAAAATAAAGAACACATCATGTAATTATGTGGATGGAAGAGTAAAATAGAAAGCCCCAATTATTAGGCAAAACCCTAATAAATGTTCATGGGTCTATGTTGGGAATAGTAGGGATGACATGGGTAGTGGAGAGTGTATTAAGATATACTTGTGTGGAATGAAAATTTGAGTTTCTATGACTTGTTGTTGTAAACTCTGGTGTTACCCTCTTGGGGAAAACTTGAGTTGCTCACTTGCCCAGTCGTATGAAGACGACAAATGTGTGAATGTTTTGAGGTGTCCACGTACACGGTTGTGTGAGGATGACAAATGTGGAAAGGTTGAGGTGCCCACTGGCTATCCGTGTGAGGACAAAGAAATGTTGAATTTGAAAGGTTGTGCATTGTTCTATGAAATAGAAAAATTAGTGTATGTTAGTATAGGCCATGATCATGCATATTTTAAATTCAAATGTTTATATACTTGGTTAAATGTATTATCTACTAGGCGTAGACATCCCATTTTTGACCGACCTTAAGACTCAGACGTCATCGTTTGTGTGCGCGATGATTGTGCATGTTTGTGCTCGTTTTGAGTGTCCGAAGTTCTCAGCTGAGTGCCTTGTCTTTGAGCCTCTTAACACTCTGTGTTTTGGCCTTGTTTTTAGGCCAAACCTTGATGCCTCTTGTCTGGAGGGGAGAAAGGCCTTGCCGGCCACTTGTGGCACTTGCCGGCCACTTTTCTCCCTTGTAGGCCACTTGAAGTGGTCGGTCGGCTAGGGGAGGTGGCCGGCCAGCCACCTTAAGTGGCCGACGATTTTTTAGATATTTTCAGATCTTTTGAGCCAGCTGTTGCTCACTCTGGCTCATCCTCTATACACGTGTATGGAGGGATGAAGCAAGCTTTTTGCTTGCTTGTTCTATATAAGGAGAGGTCCCTCCCCCTATTAGAGGGTTACAAAATTTCAGAGCTGAAATTTCTCTCTCTCTATATATATATATATTGTGCTATATTGTGCTTAGAAGTGAGTTTTCTTCACATATTTGCAAAGAAACACCTAGTCAAACACCTTCACCTTGGAGCTAAGGTCCATTGAAGCTTGGTTTGACGTTTTAGGCTTGGTTTTGGTTCAGAATTGTTGTTGAATTGTTGCTATGCTTCAAGGGTAACAACTTGTCCCTTTTAAGCTTTGTTTTGATTAAGTGCTTGACCACCTTTGCATGCTATTTTAAGGCTTCTTTTAACCTCTTAAAAACTTTTATTTTAAGGCTTTAAAATGTTGGTTTGAGTCTTGTTTCGTTAGGGGGTGGTTTCCTCCCTTGGCTCTTTGGCTTGTAAAGCCTTTTGAGCCACCTTTCTCAGCTTTTGGAACACCCTTTGTTTGGCCTTTCTACCACTGAAACTCAGAGGAATTTCAGTGGTAGAAAGTTGGTTTTGAGGATCAAAATAGGAGGGGGGTGGTCTCTTCTTGTATCTTGTTTGTATGCATAGATGGCTTAATAGTTGAGCATGTTTTTCTACCACCTAATGACTTGATCTTAGCATGTTTTTGTGACTTTTTTGACATGCTATAACTCTATTTTTGGCTGGTAGGAGCACCCCTTGTTTGCTTCTTACACTTATAGTGTAATCATGCATACTAGCTTAGTATGGTTAATGAGTTAGCCTATCATTTCAGCTGGTGTTAGCTTTATCTCAGCATGCTTTTGCTCATATTTTGACATGCTTTAACTCTATTTTGAGTGGTCTTGGTCATATGAGGTCTGCTATGCATAGTTGTAGTGTAAATGGCCTCGACTAGCTTTGAGTTTTGAGGCCGTTGACATGTTGTGTATGTTATGATTGCATGTTTTGGCATCATTTAGCATGTAATTTCAGTGCATGTAGTGTAGACACACTCTCACATATTCCACTCTTTCATCACTTTTGAGAGTTGTGCTCTATGCCTTGCTTGTGAGCCTACATGCGAACATGTTTTTCTTGCTATTCGAGCTGCAAGTTCAGCATGTTGTAGTCTCTAATTTGGCATGATTAAGCTCTGTCCAGAGCTGGTTTGGTTGTTTATGCTTGATATTGTATGCGTCTAGAGTGATGCTCTTTACTAGCTTAATGTATTTGGCTTTTGAGCATGTCTTGTATGGATTGTTTGCATGATTTAGTGTCTTGAGCATGCCATTTCAGCTTTGAAAATCTGCCACCTCCCTCAGTTCTTCATTTTTTTTATTTGCTTTGAGAGTTGGTTAGCCTTCAGATTGTGTTTAAGCTTGGGATTGAGGCTTGTGCTTAAATGGTTTTAACCCTCTTTTGAGGGTTCCTCCTAGTCAAAGGCATGGTCTCTCCTATGCCTTAAACCATTCTTTTGGTTGACCTCCTCTCCTTGAGGACTTGCACATTGGACTTAACCGATTAAAGAATGGTTTGGTAAAGTTAAAATGAGTAAACAAGAATTGAGCAAAGTAAAACATGCCAAGATAACATATGTGGGTTGCATTGCATGTGTTTGGATCGGACGTTAATCCAAACACAAGAAATGTAGCACGTTTCATACTCAAAGTGATGAAACGTGTCGCATTTCTTGGTCGCCAACACCCTTGATCATGCATGATGGGGTGGAGGCACTTCGAGTCTTATGTGCGCATTCACTAAGCTTGTACAAGCTTGGTTCTTCGGCCATCATGCATTGAGATGCTTGATTGGTGGCTTGAGAGCCAAGTACCACACTCATTTGAGCTTGAGACATGTTGAGGAGGGTGGTAGTACACACATTTCTTGCCAAATACATTGTCTTGGCTCTGTTGCTCTTTGTTGCAGCAAAGGCAGAATTCTGGAAAGAGAGGTGGCCGGCTGGCCACTTGCAGCAGCCTACCGGCTAGTTGAGGTAGCCTACCGACCAGTTGAGGTGGCCGGCTGGCCACCTGTAGGGAAAATTGTCCAAAGTGTTCCTGTGTTGGGGCAGATGCAATCTGAAAGTTCAAATGATGTTCTGAGATCACCACGAGTGCAAACAGAGGCAACTTATGGCAAGGCAATGCATTTTCAGGCGAAACAAACCGAGCATGCATGTCTCCCTCCCCCTCGAGGCCATTTTATAATTAATTATTTAATGTGTTTAGCTAATTTAATTCATCTTTGTAATATTCTAATTAACTTAGATTAGCTTGTTATTCAATTTCATTTGGTTTGTAATAATTAATTAGCTAAGTTAGTTAATTAGTTGATTTGTAATAGTTAGCTTAGCTTAGCGTAGCTAGTTAGCTTATTTATTCAGACCCTCCTGCGAGAGAGCGCAATGTTGTAATAAGCGTGCGTGTGTGTGTGCATGTCTTCCAACCCTACTTCTTTCTCCCTTTTACTTAACCGCTTTCGATGGTTAGTTTTAGGGCACGTTTCGATTAGCATACCTTATGCTTGCATGTTTGCATCATTTATTTGTCTTGCATGCACCGGGCTCGGCGCATCAATCAAACTGTATCGCATTTCAACACCTATTTGAATACGTGTATCAATTGTTGCATTCATATGCCATCTTAAATAGCCGAGCCTATTTAGTTGCATTTTGCATGTGTTGCCTTAGGCATTTTAACATAGTTAGGATCATGCATTGTTTTTTAACTAGCTTTTGTTTTGGCTTGGAGTACACCATCAATGTTTACGCTTTAGCATACTTGCATGAGTGTGAGTGTTGCCATGATAGCATGCTTGCCATGAGGCTATTTGCTTATATGCTTAACTACTTGACTACCTGTGGGTGGAGGCTTGATTGCCTGAATTGGAACAACTTGATGACTGTAAGTTTTAAGCCCACTTTGCGCAGTGGCAAAATCATGTTTTAAAGCGCACTTGAGGGTGGCAAGTCCGCGCTTTAGCCTACTTGCGAGTAGCACTTCCAAACCATTTTAAAAAACAAACATGAGTTGTTTTGTTCCAATTCTCGTGATTGAGTCTATACTTGTATATTGTGCACATCACATAGTAAGTTAGATTAATAACTGGAATAAGAACACATGGTTTATAAAACGACATATCATGCTTAGTAGAGGCCGATCCTTTGATCGGGCGAGCGGGGGTGCTCATTTTGCATGACCTTCCCCTCTCGTACCCAAGTTCCCGAGTCGAGGCAACTTTGGTGATGACAGACACGTGGCCTTTGGCACAAGTTAGGGCTTCCTAAATTTCCCAAAAATAAAATATTTAGGTGGCGACTCTATAATCTAGCAAAGCAGTCCATATTTGGCACTTTTTCATTCAAAATTGATTTTCCAAAACCAATTGCCAGATTTGGACTCTTTGGTGTTTATTAGTCTCACATTGCACTTTGTGAGATTAGATTCAAAACGGTGACAGGAGTCCGAACTGTAGTTAGACCAATTCGCGCTTTCTCCAAAAGGGGGGTGCGCGAAGAAATTTATGTCTACACTAGGTAATTGCTCATTCATATCTAACAACATTTCAAGACTTGGTGAACCGCAAGCACACCAATGAAGGAGGAGACAACCCCCTCTTTTGTTTTAACTTAGTGACCTTTTGAAGTAGTAATCTATTTGTTGAACTTTTACATTGTTTCTCTTTTTCAAATATGTGCCCTTTTGTTTTAATGGCCACGTCGAAAATTTGTAAAACTGTGGGATAATTATTTCGTTTCTCTAGCCTATTGAACTATGAACAGGAAAATCTACAATTTATAACTAGCAATCTATAGTTCAATGAGAAAGAGAATTATTGGGATTAATATCATGATTGTTTTGGTGTATTATGCATGTATGTATTCGACTTATATTTTGAATTATTTTGGGGGTATTACAAATTGGTATTGGAGCTAACCAGGTTTGAATACCTTGAGCTTGTGGGTTGCTTGCACCATAGTGGGTTTGTTACGCCATGGAGAAAGATTAGTTGTTATGTGTTATCTAGTTATGTGGGTATGTGATCAAACTTCTAGCATACGGCTTGCATTCACCACACTCATCAAAGTCCTTTTGGAAAAGCACTTGATCAATGCTTTTTCCATTTGGAAATCCTTGAGCGTTGTGGAACACGTTAATATCCTGGATTGGTTGTTGGCATGTGCTCTTTGTGATAAGATGCATAAGTGGATTGTCTAATGTGACTTGGGTGTATATGTGGTTTCGTACTAGTTCTTATATGATGGTTGAAATTAAGTGTGAGATCGTAAATTTCAAATTTTATCTTTAATTCTTCTAGGATGTCTGAACATGTTAAAGGCTATGGCAGACCTCGCCAAGACAGTCGGAACGTTCTGGTCTAACTAGATATCCCTCCATAAGAAGAATGAGTGGGTCAAAATAACGTGGCCGCCCCATCAACCTAAAACGCAATGAGGGATTTATCTCGAGAGATAGCCTAAGTTCTTAGAGAGTTTGTAGATATTCTTAGAGTCGAGCAAGCGGCTGGGACTGTTGAAGGAGAGTTAAGGGCTTCATTTCTGAAAAAAGAGTTCTCCTGCTCCAATCTTGCTGAATTTCTTGGCAGCACCGAGCCATTAAAGGCCGATAAATGGTTGGACCAAATGACTAAGTTGTTTGAGATCCTAGACATCCATGAGGGTGAACTCCGGGCAGCACTTGCCACCTACCAGTTGAAGGGGGACATAGGCCAATGGTGGAAGTACACCAAGGGCTGAATCGAGCACACTTGAGAGGCATTTTCTCTTGTCTTTTAGGAAAAGTAGCTTCCTCCTACCACTAGGGAACAACTAAGGATGGAATTTAAGGAGCTTGAGCAATTTGATTCTACAATGGCAAAGTTTGAGGCCACTTTGACTTGCCTAGCCCGTTTTGCACTTGACCTTGTAGCAACTAAAGAGCGTCGCTGCCTAGAGTTTGAGAAAGGGTTAATGGTGGGAATTTTGATGAATGGGAAACATGATCCGAGATTGTGATAGATTAGTGGAGTCTACCACACATATAGAAGTAATGTCAGACGTCGAAGAAAAGAGAACACAACTTAAGAGACAAGGGTTTTCAAAGTCTCGGGAGGACACTGGATCATCCAAAAAGTTGAGGGGCTCTTTGTCCTTTCAGTCACCACTACTACAAGCCATGTCATCGATTTCTAGGTCAGGGAAGAGTATGGATAGTATAGGGCAGAGCGGAGTTACTTGTTATCGGTGTAGTGAACAAGGTCATAAGTCCGTTGCCTATCCACAAAAGGGTAGTCAACAACGTCAGAATTTAGCTTATTTTTAGAACCAGATGTTAGATAAAGGTCAATCTCCTGTCTATTATCAGTGTGGCCAGCCTGGCCATATGAAGAGGTCTTGTCCACAGATAGCCATGACAGCTAATGCTTTAGGGTTTCGACCAGTGAAAGGTTTTCAAACAGGTCAAAGTTAGAGACAGACTCATTAGCTAGTTCAGTCTGGGTAGGCATCTAGGGCAGTGTAGGGGGCCATTTCTATACAATCTGTGCAACCAGCCTACATTCAGAGGGGAGATTGGGGTGAGTAAGGACAACATGTGCGAATTTATGCCATTACATCACCCGAGTAGTGTTCTGGACCATCGGTAATGAGAGTTACTTACCTTATCTTCAATACTTAGGTTAATGTGTTGATAGATACCGGAGCATCACACTCATTCATAGCATCTACATTCACATCTATTTTAGGGTTAGAAAGTAAACAACTAGAGTTTTCGCTCATGGTAGAGTCATCTGTTGGAGGTAAGGTTGTCTTGAATTGGGGATGCCGCGGGTATGTGATTGAGGTCGTTGATTCATCATCAGTATAGATTGTTTGTCCTCTTATCGCGCCGTAATAGATTGCTATCGTAGGAGAGTTATAGTGTGCACATCGTGTTGTGATTGTTTTTCTTTTCTGGGGGATAGAATCGATGAATTGTTGTCACCATTACATGACCCACTTGGTCGAGGTGAACTTAGCTCTCTTCTTGTAGCCTTCTTGGATAATGGGGATAGTAGGACTTAAGGTGTATTCCTTAGGGTGGTTTGTGAATATTCTAATGTTTTTCCTAAGGACCTCACTGAATTACCACCTCATCGTGAGGTCGAGTTTACGATAGACTTGGTACTCGGCACAACATCTATCTTCATGTATAGATTTACACTGGTAGAGTTTCTCATCTTGAAGGAGCAGTTACAAAAGTTATTAGACAAGGGCATTATACACTCTAGTACCTCATTGTGGGGAGCACTGGCTCTCTTTGCTAAGAAGAAGGATAGTTCGTTACAGTTGTGTATCGATTATCGCAAGTTAAATAGGTTCATGGTTGAAAACAAATATTCGTTGCCTAGGATAGACGATCTCTTTGACCAACTTAAGGGCTCTTGCTATTTTTCCAAGATAGACTTAAGATCGGGTTATCATCAATTGTGGGTGAAGGAGGAGGATATACCGAAAATGACCTTTTGTGCTCGATATGGCCATTATGAATTTCTTGTTATGCCTTTTGGCCTGACTAATGCCCTTGCTACTTTTATGGACTTGATGAATCGAGTTTTTCGCAAATATCTCGATAAATTTGTGGTAGTCTTCATAGATGACATCCTTATTTATTCACCTTCCGAGGAGGAGGATGAAGGACATCTTTGTATTGTTTTACAATTACGTAGAGAACACTAGTTGTATGCTAAGTATGAGAAGTGTGAATTCTGGCTTTCCGATGTGAAGTTTTTGGGTCACATTATTTCTGGGGATAGGGTCACAGTGGATTCTTCAAAAAATAGAGGCCATGCAAAATTGGGAAGGACCAAAGAATGCCTTTCAAATTTGTAACTTTTAGGGCCTTGTCAGTTATTTTAAGATTTTTCTACTTTAGCTTCCCCGTTGACTAAGTTAACTCCCCATTGACAAAGTTAACTAGAAAAGGCTTGAAATTTGTTTAGAGTGAGGCATGCAAGAATCCTTTATAAAATTGAAGTCCAGGCTGACTACCACACCAATCTTGATTATTCCAGAGACAGGGTTAGGCTATACCATCTATTTGATGCTTCTAGAGAAGGTTTGTGGTGTGTTTTGATGCAAGAAGGTAAGGTTGTAGCATATGGGTCGCATCAACTCAAAACTCATAACAGGAATTACCTAACTCACGACCTAGAATTAGCAGCAGTCATTTTTTCTTTAAAACTTCGGAGGCACTATTTATATGGAGAGAAATTTGATGTGTTTTCAAACCATAAAAGCCTTAAATATTTGTTCTCCCAAAAAAAAAATTGAACCTACATCAGAGGAGGTCGCAGGAGTTTATGGAAGACTACGATTTTGAATTGCATTATCATCCCGGAAAGGCAAATGTGGTGGTTGATGCCTTGAGCAGAAAATCCGTGAGCCCTGTTGCTAGCGTTGCCATGAGGGAATGGGGGATAATAGGTGACTTGAGCGAATTCGACTTTGTTAATCATATTGTTTAATTTTGATGATGTCTAAAATATTATTTGCCAAAATTTGGATTTTTTAATATACATATTATTTGACACAAAATATTATCTGTTTGAAATATATATTGTATGATACATTTGTTAAATTTTATTTAAATAAAAATATTTTTTACTATTCACTTTTTGAAAAATTAGGCTAATCACTATTTATCTTTTCACAAATTTGATATTGGTTGATCATATTATTTTGATAAATTTGATATTGATGAGTTGTCTTCTTTTGACAAAAGTAATATATCCACATGGAGTGGTAGGTTATGTTTAGTTTAAAATCTCTACAAAAATTTAAAAATGATATATATGTTCAGATCTATTATAAATATTATTTAAAGAGATTTTACTATATATGCAAATATTTGATTAGAATATTATATATAATGCATATAATATAAATAGAATATACCACGTGAGCAATTAGATTTTTTACACTACATTGATTATATCATGTCACATATATATATACTAGCGTATGCCCGTGCCTAAAGACATGGCGTAAATAATTTTAAGATTAAAATGTAGTTATAATTTATACGTATTATGTTGAAATTTATAAAGTTTGTGTCATTTTTTGATAAAGATACTCAAAAAATATATTGAAATATTTTTCTTCTTAAAGAACTTATAACAATTTTGCTTGTATTACACGCTCTACAAAACTCAAATAAAATAACAATTCTCCCTAATCTTAATGCAAATTAAGAAACAAACATATAAGATTTAAAGTTATATTGCATATCAAAATATAAAAGGCAGTAAAAAAAAGTGTAAACACTGAACAAAAAACAAAAATAAAGTTATACTATCATACACCAAAAGAGTAGGTTAAAACTTTACAAAAAGTGGGTTAAAGCTTTACAAAAGATGTATGCTTTACAAAAGATGTGTCACTAACATGTCATACACCAAAAATTATGTTGTCATACACCAGAAATATGTATGCTTTACAAAAGATGTGTCAATAACATGTCTTCAAATATGCGTTTGCCCAAACTTTCTCCTCATTACTTTCCAAAAAGTCTTTGTATCAACTTTTATGTATCCCCAATGAGGAATATGCACAACAATCTGATAATTTGTGGAAACAAAAAAAATATAGATTAGTACATTTGTTGGAAATATACATGTCAAAATACTTTCAGATTGAAATTACCTTATTACATCCCCATCGAAGCAAGGTAGTCGTATTTCTCCTTTTAAGCTCCATAGATTTTTCGATCCAATCCTACAAAAGTCCAAATTTCAAATTATTATTAAATTGAAAATTTTTAAAAAGTTATATAATCAACAGAAATAAATCTACGTGGTTACCTTCTAATAAAACGTCATTTAATCTGCATAGGATACTACAGCAACACTTCAAGATAAACAATATTTGTAGTAGAACCCAAATTATCTTTAAGGAGGAGAATACTTATACGATCAAAGGATGTACATCTAGACAATGCCACATATAATTGCCCATGGCTAAACACTGGTATACGCAAATCAACCCCAACAAATTTCATAGATTGTCCTTGAGATTTATTAATGGTCAAGGCATATGCCAATCGGACTGGAAATTGACGTCTTGTCATTTGGAAAGGCATTTCTGAAGAAGATGGTGTCAAAGATATCCTTGGTATGAATGCCAAATTGCCAAACTTTTCTCCAGTTAAAATTTGAGTTTCAATTATGCGAGTGCCGCACCTAGTAACCATTAATCTTGTACCATTACATAGTCCATCTTTCGGTGCAATGTTTCTCAACAATATTATAGGACAACTCACTTTCAACTCTAACTAAAAAGTTGGCAACCTAGGAGTATCCAATGAATTTAAATATTCATTAGGATATCTATTTGTAATGGTAGGATCAATTTCATTATCTTCAAAAAATTTATCTGCTGCAAGATAAGTATATAATCTCCCTGGAAAGATATTCAACGCAGTAGTATTAATGTCACTGACATCATCGTTACGAGCAGACAGAATTGTGCGTTCAGTTAAAAATGTTGGGGTTGACGTCTTTATCATATTCAATTGTGGATAAACTGTAGAGAGTAATTCATTCAAATCTTGACATTCGTGTATTGTTGATGGAAGGTTAACGATTTCTTGAGGATTGGTCCCAATCTAAAAAAAAGTGAAATCGATAAAAAAGTAAGTGTAAACACAATTTATTAATTTAAAATAATCTATATAATACAGGTTAAAGTAGTGTTACCTCCATCAAGAAATTTGCAAAATTAGCATTTTCATGGCCTCATGATTCAAGCGCATATTAAAATCCAAAGTCAATATATATATATGCTTCCATAGAACAAAGTGTCTTAATGATGCATTCACAATTTGCTCACGAACTCCTTTGGGTATAACTGGTAAGATTTGTCGAAAGTCTCCTCCAAGAACAACAGTAATACCCCCAAATGGATTTTCACTATCACAAATATCCCTCAATGTACGATCAACCGTCTCAACACAATGTCTATGTTGCATAGGAACTTCATCCCAAATTATGAGTGTTGTTTCTCTAAATAACTTAGCTTGTAATGATTGTTTGTTAAACCCACAAAGTGAATTTTCCAGGACATCTAACGGAATGGAAAATGTTGAATGTGCAGTGCGATCTCGTACCAGTAATAATGATGCAATTCCAGACGAAGCCACAGTAACAACGATATGCCCAAGGCTACGACATTTTAATGCAATCGTATTGTATAGAAATGTTTTCCTTGTTCCTGCACCCCCATTCAAAAAGGAAACAGTTCCTTTATTTTGAAAAACTGAAGAAGTGATTGCATTATTAGCATTCCGCTGTCCATTATTGAGACAATCAATAGTAATTTGTGGATCTGCATGTTGTGCCTCACTCTACAGTTGTTGATGTTCAACTATCAATCGATTACCAACTACTGCACTCCAATTTGCAGTAGGTTGTGGCATGGGTGGGAAGTCAATTAAACTTTTGCCTGATTCATGAAGCATTTGATTCAAAAGATAGAGACCATAATCTTCAATTTGAGCCTCAGTTGGTTTAGAAATGACAAACAATGTACAAATCTTACGTGCAAGATCATCACATATATGCGTTGAAAATTGATTCCATAATGCACATGGATTTAGTGGAGAGTACTGGGTGAGAATAATACTAAACAATCTCCTCAAGTGATATCCAGTTTTTATGGCTGCAGCCTCTTTCAAGCATTGTATCCATTCTTCATCATCTTCTAAAAGCCCCCTTGCAACACATGCTAATTTAAATGTATCATGCACAACATTATCGACCGTACGTAAAGACTGAAACAGCTTTGGTCCTTTGACAACGGTTAGTAACAAATGTAGATAAAATCTTTCACCACAATTAGGGCTAGCAAAGTACATTCTACCAATTTCATATCCCCTTTCTCTTGATTTCCATCTCTTTTCTGACTTGAGCCAAATAAAATGTTGTGGAAATTCTTGATAAGTGAATAGACATTCATCTTCACTGGCAGCACAATATGCAAAGAAGCCAGTAAGAGTTGACATTTGTTGACCAGCTCTAGATTGAATCGTTTTTAATGACTCTTCTGGGTTAAAAACAAGCGATGCATTCCAGGTAAATGCAGTGCCAATCGTACAACTGTTGGCATCTCTGCATGCAATGGATGACCAAATATTTGCCAAGCATCTTCTGGAGTTCCAATATACCTTGCATCGAGATATTGTTGAATCTCATTTATCATTCCTAACACCATCGTTGTACGATCATAACCCTTATAAATGTACTTATGTATATACTTGACACATCTCATTCCGGCACAAACTTCCACATTTATATGACAATTGAAAAGTTTTGAAAGATATGCATTGTATGGTTCGACATCCCTGTTATCAACTTATTGCCCTCTCACAGTATGTACTTGACCATTATTGCGATGACGATAGATAGGGTATCCATCTTGATCCATAGTGGTTGTTTTTGTGAAAGCTCGAGGGTATCTCTTAGTGCATCTACCATTTTCCATACATGGTGCTTGCGGATTTCGAGCACCACATGGTCCATGTACCATACAACATTTGATAGTTTCAAAAAGCATAGGATCATCTTTTGGGTCTGGAAATTCTACACAGACCAATTTGTCTACTTGAGCACATGTCCGAATTTTGTCTGGACCCTTGAGAAATAAAAGTGCATGCATATGAGGGAGGCCTCGTTTTTGAAATTCAATTGTAAAAATATGTGCAACTTTATTTCCAAACACTTTATTTGTTTCTATCTCCTTCATCAAACATTTTCTCTTCAACTCAAAAACACGGACAATTAAATCAGGACGATCAATAGGTTTTTGATATGGTAATAATGCTGAAGTAATTTCTGGCCAATTGGGATTTGCAGTCATGGTAAGAAATATTTGGGTGTTGGTTGTATCGTGTGATAACCATTGAATCTTGAAAGATTTCAAACATATGTCTAGGACTACCAGTAAATGAAGATGGCAAAACAAACCTTTGACCAATTTGTCCAGGTCGCACATAATCTGGATCCATATCTGACAACTCTTGGTAAAGCTCAGCCTGAAGTTTTCCTTGATTAAGCTTGTAGTATGTCAATCGATTTTGCTCAGTTGCAGCCCAAGCATCTACCAAAAACTCTTGAAATAGTTTCCCACCTCTCAAAATTGTTGAATACTCTGTGGGTCGTTCAAACAAACGATAACTATAAAAATTCATTTGAGTAAGTCGATCAGTTGAAGGTCGATCATACTGAACATTCCACAATTTCAACTTAGGTTCCCATCCAAGCTCACCATATGGAAATAATAGAACATAATGTAATGGCAAGCATGCTGGGTGACATTCATTAATTCGCATCAACTTATTATTTACTCGGAAATGTAAAATAATATCTTTCATTCCATTTACCTCTATTCCATCACCTGGTATTACAATTGCAATCTCATCTGTAGTTGGTAGGTTATACCGACATCGATCAGTTGTTGAATTGTAATGAAGATAAGCAGGTAGATTGTGTCCTGCCGAGTCTAATTGATGTAAAATGGCATTAGCCTGGCGATATTTATCTACGAATGCATTGACTTGCAACAAACTATCCTGAATAGTTTTGAGAACATCCCTTCTTAAGTTAGAATTTCTACGATTACGAATTTCTAAAGCTGAATAAGGGTCACAGATATACAGCTGAGCATAACTCGCATCCTGCCCTGGTTGTGGTTGTAGTGATGCTGTTCGATGTCGCAATTCCCCATGAATTGTGAATGATGTAGGGCCCCTTCCACTGAGCACTCTAGGATCCAATGTAGCACCAAGACTTTTAAAAGCATTGCCTGCATTATACACTCGAGTATAACTTCGAAAGGATTTTGATTGATCATTATTCCCATCATACAATGCCTGAAATGGCGGAGGGGGTGTAATAAGTAAAGGTAGCCTAATCTTTCCTTCCAAACAGCAAGTTCCGAATAAGGGACGTTTTATAGATGATTTTGTCAATTTTTCATCCATACAATGCAACGCTGAACAATAAGGACATAATACATCCATCTTGCCAAGATAATGGCAGTAAGAATCTTTGTGTGCCTGGTCGTTAATTGATATATTCGTAGGCAGATCTTCTAATTCATCATCAGTACATAGATCTTGTTGAAGAAATCGATTTATAGGAGTAGACCTACAAATATTTGTGTACAAATAAAATTCTATAAAACAAAACGGTATGAGTAAGAGTATATATTTGAAGATTAGACACAGTAATTTACCGATTCCTTTGTGAATTTGAAGATGTGCTTGGCATAGAAAACAAACATGTAGAATGATGGGTAACCATTGTTCGTTTTTGTGCCGACTGAGAATTTTCAATTATTGTTTCCCACTCCAAGTGAGTGCGATCGCGACGAATTGGTGTTAAAGAACATTGTCTTAGTTGAACACACTCTTCTAATCCCTCTTGCTCTCGTTGCAAGCATTGAAATTCAATTTTTTCACGCTCTCGCCGTGCCCGTTGGGCCAATGCAGCTTTTGATATTACATTATCATTTTGTGCCTCAAAAGAAAATATTTTATCATTGAAGCAAAATAATATCTTTGCTAAGATATTACTCACCGTGTTCTGGTGCCTGATTCGTCCTCGTACTTGACCCTATATAATCCATAATACATTGGGTCATAGTACAACTCAATCTGTTCTTTCGTTTACTTAACTTTCTTAGGCTTTTTTCTTTCCCTTTAATTCATTTAGGATGCTCAATGCGTGCCTAAGAATACTCAGAATGAAAGAGAACGGAATTCGGAACCTAAAACAGTTTTTCAAAAGTTTTTGAAACAAGGCACTCCGCTCGAGACCAGCTTTGGTTGCTAGAGTGGTCTGCAAAACTCTATAAAAGTATTGGTTGCATGAATTTTATACTCGAGCAAGACTTCTGTCGCTTGAGCGACGAGCCATGTAAAATAGGGTTTGCTCGAGCGCAAGGTTTGTCGCTTGAGCTACCGTGCAAATCTCTATAAAACTTCTGGGAGCTTGATTTTTACGCTCTAGTAACACTTTCCTTGCTCGAGCAGACATGTCGAATTTTGGAACTTCCAGAACTGTGTTTGAAGTTCAAAACTTGATTCCAAAGGCTCAAAACTCGTATTTTTGGTACAAAAATGTGGAATAAAATTATATGACATGGGAAGATAGGTAATTTGAGACCAATTGTCCAAAATCATGATCCAAATCTCAAATCATTTCATATTCTTCTTGGTAAGGTCAAAGTTCATGTAACCAAGCTTCATATCTTCATAGACTATGCATGCATGTGAAATATAGATTCTAATTCCATTTCAAATGATACAAATGTTGTTCAAAATTATGAAGCTCAACAAAATTATACATTTGGTACCATATTCTCCATGAATTTGTCAAAATGATATTCAAAACACTCATGCATGTATGATCTTACATGAATTCTTATCCTATCATCTTCAAAACATGCAATTAAGCCTCATAACCTCATTATTCATGGATGGATGTCTCAAATGACTACCAATTCAACTTGTTTAACATGCTACAAACTCAAATATGAAGATTCTTAGCAATTTGTTACATACTTATACATATTGATCCCATTTTCATCATTTTTAACTCAAACCTTGTTCTTAACTTCCTATCATCTTTGAATTTAGTTATGAAAATAAGCCCATGAATTTGAGTTCAATTACTCACCTAGAAGCTTCAATCTTCCAAATTCTAGCTAGTTCTTGAGTTAATTCTCTTCAATTCTCGAAGCTTGAGCTAAATCCTTCAAATTGTGTTCTCTCTCTCTACAATTGGCTCACTCTCTCTCTCTCTAGAGTGTATTTTCAAATTTTGAGGTTATAGTATGAACTTAAGTGTGTTTGGCCCTTATATATACTAGGTGATTAGTTTAAACTAATCAAACTCTCTTATGGTTAATAAACCACACTTAATTTAATCCAATTATTTTGTTCCGAATCAATTTTTAATTAAATTTCACCATAGGCTCTAAAAATTATGCCAATCGTAATGGTACAATTGATTTTTCTTTTTGTCGCCTCTACGGCCTTCAATTTAAATTTTGTAACAGGAAATTGAACAAATTTTCCTACGGTGAACAAATAGAAATTCAAAACCATACATAATCATATAATTAGCACCCAAAATCAAATTAGGCATTTAAGCATAACTAAGATTAATTAGCATAACACAAAGTAGGGTTGTCACAGAAGTTGAACCCTGATATCGTTGAAAAGTGAATGGAATTCAACATGGAGCGTTGAAGCTTCTTTGATGTTGTTTGACTACAGCTATCGAGGTTATTTGTCGAGTTAGGATTTTATTTGTTGCAATCAAGGCACTTAGTCTCGAAAGGTACAAGCCTTTATGGCAAATTGGATGTATATTTTATATTTCAATGTATTGTAAATTATTACAATGAACTTGAAGAGGAATCTATGAGAATGTGACAGATTTTAGTTTATAGAATAGTTTACTTTTATTTCTTGTTTATGTGAATGTCATGAAATTGGATAATAATAATGGATTGGTAACAAATAATATGGTATAAATTCGAGGCGTTACAAACACCATCATTATGATGTTACATACACTTTTCTTAACAAAATTAATGTGATGTCTCAAGTCATTTTAAAGCAATTTAAATATATTAATTTTTAATTTTTGTCTCTTTTGATTGTCTTTGTCATTGTTGAGTCTTTAGGTCTCGTGTTGTTACCTATCCATTTCCTTGTGGTTGTTCATATACATTTTGGTGTATTCTAATGTCTCATTTTGTATTGTTGGGTGATGGAGTGAATCCAGGAATGATGGGCATGCTTTAAGATTGTTTTGTCTCACTTTCAAGTTGAGACCGCTCAAGCGGTCCTTTCATTGCTCGAGCAGTAACGTTAATCTCCCAGTATCTCATTTTGTAGTCTGAACTTCTAGGAGTTTGTATTCTTCGCTCGAGCGAATGTTTCATCGCTCGAGCGAATGTTTCATCACTCGAGTAGTCTTCTGCAGGGAGCATGGAGATTTTGGGAGTTTGAATTGTTCGTTTGAGTATAGGTTTGGTCGCTCGAGTAGTCTGTACATAGTCTACTCCAAAAAATGTGTCCAATCACTTAAAAGTTGGACCCTTACACCTTTTTCTTTCACTTTCCCTCTTTTCTCTCATCTCTCTCTAGAAAACCTTCTACCCACCTCATTTATTTCTTTGATCAACCCAAATCCATTGGGGTTTTGAACCTAGTCCCTTCATTATTATTGGAGAGCTTACCAAGAGCAACATTTTGTGTACTGGAGATTAAGTTTTGACGCTGTTGATTTTGAAGCTTTTCCCACATTTTAATCCCAAATCTTGAGGTAGGGAGTTCTTTGAGTTATATATATGATTTTAGCATGTCTAGTCTGTTTTCCTATGATTTTTGAAGATAGGGTTTGGTGTTGGCAACATTGGTTTGGAAAATGTTGAGGAAATGATTTTGTTTTCTTGTGAAGATGTTGAAATTAAAAATGTTTCATGAACTTCTAACACTCTTGATAGCACTTGTGAAAAGAATCCATAAAAAGAAGGAAAAACTCTTTTGGATCAAACCTTAGTGTTGAAGAAATTTGGAAAAGTTTGTTCTGTGAAATACTCAAGAAATTGTGGTTTAATTCCTTAAGAAATTGATAAAATCTTTCTCATATTGTTTTCTCATATTGTCCATAGGACGGATAAATGTTGTTGTTGGAGAATGTTGAAGATCTTGAAAAGAATATTGATTGTGAACAAGAAATGTCATAAATGTCACATGGATTCATATTTTGTCATGATTTTGAGAACTATTGAACAATAGAAGTTCATTATGAATAAGTGTAGAGAATTATGAAAATATTGAACAAATAAGATATATATATATATATATGTAATTACCTCACATTTTACTCGTTTGCATCACTTTAAATATTGTTTATTTATGGTTTGCCTTGGAAATTAATTCATTATTTTGAGAAAACAACTATTGCTCTTGAATTGTTTTGGAGTAAATGCATTTGGTAAGTTTGGATAGGGGGTGTAGTTGGTATTATTTAAGTTGGCTTGAGTGTCTAGGATGAAAGACCGAAAACACGCGCGGATAAAGCACCACGTGCCTTCCGGTTAGGAGCCGATAAAGTGGGGAATTATTAATGCTTGTTATGCCTACTTGTAGACACCAACCTAGGGATTACCTAAGTCATATTTACCACCCCATTGTCATTATTTAAATTTCATGCGGAAAATGAATTCATTGAAAGGAACATAGCATGTGTTTCAAAAGAAATGGAAAATTTTGAGATTTGAAATGGCATGGCATTGCATTCATGTATATGAGACTGCTTAAACATTTATACTTTGCTAAGATATCTTTATTGGATTTGTGCTTACCCCTAGTGGATTTGTGCTCAGCCTAATTAAAGGCCCCCCTCCTTTTTGTGATCTTTTGGCAAGCCAAGGGCTTAATGTGTATGGGTTTGACAACCTTTTGTGTAACCAACCTTAATCCTTGGAACTTATAACATTTGGGCATTTACTTGGATATTATTTCTTTTACTTTTATATTGCTACACATGCTATGGATTCATTCTTTTAGAAAATTGAATATGTATTGCATGTGAGCACTTTTGTATGCTTCTCTTATAAATGAAATATAAATTGAGAGAATTGATTAACTAAAGTAGGATAATTTATTGGATGGAATTACCATGTCTATTTTAGGTCTATTATTTGGGGGCGTTACAATTAACACAAATAAAAAGATAAAAAATAGGGAAGAAGAGAACAACTTCGAGGGAGGAGACCTCCTATTGTTTTAATTTGAAGTGAATCTAACCTTCATAAACTTCACAAGAAGTTAATTAGAAATTATCCAACCATTTTTTCATTGAATATAATGTTTTTAAATACTAAACTAGATAACAATCCACTAACCCACTAATACATCATCACATGTAACCTAACTAACCCGCTAATATTAGAACTCCTAATTACTAGAAAATAAATAATAACTAACAAAATTAAAATTATAATATTCTAAAATAATACGAATATATCATTCCTACCCCCTTAAAATCGCGAGCGGATCCTCTAGAGTGAATTGTCTGGAGTGATCTCCTAAAGTAGTTGATCCAACGGCTCAGAATAAAACTCACCAAAACGACGTCGTTTTGGTGAGTATTTTGAAAAAAAAAAAAAAAAAAAAAATCAGATTTTTTGAAGGTTTTTTTTACAGATCAACAATGGCTTCCATTGTTCATCTTCTTCACAACCCAACAACCTAAATCAACTCTCTCTCTCAAATCCATTCTCTCCATCACCCTCCTCATTCTCTCTCTCTCCTCCCCCACTCTCTCTCTCCATAAACGACTTCACCAAATCCGACAGAGTTGATGATGTCGTGGTGATGATGTCGTATGTGTATAGTATCATGAAGATCCAGAAGCGTTGGATCGACGATGGCGATCTCAACCCAACGGATCAGATTCTCATGGCCAGAAACCTCCTTGAAGCCTCTCTTATGGGTATTAAATCTCAATTTATTTTGATTCAATCATTGAAATGTGATTTATGAATTATTTTTTTGGTTAATTAATTGTGTTTGAATTCAGTAATTTGGTTGTTTGGCTGTTCCAAAAATGTGAATTTTGCCATATTAGAATTGTTTTTATTGAAAATCAGGTAATTTGTTGTGTTTGGTTGTAAACATGGATCTAGCATTTAACTTTTTTCTTTTTTTTCTTTTTTTTGAAGATGTAGAATTATCAAATCTAAAAATTGGGGGATTCAATCATTCGAATTTTCAGATTTTAAATTAGTTAATTCAAGATGAAATAACTGAATTTGCCTAACCAAAGAAACCCAGATTGTTGTTTGAATTTTTTCTTTTTTTCTTTTTTTTTTTTTCATCTATTCATAAGAGGGATGTTTTTTGATTGGAGGCAAGACTTTGTTTTGTGGGGTTGAGTCGAGCAGAACGTTGCCATGTAAATTTGCAAACTGTTCTTCTCTTCTCATCTTTTTTTCTCTTCCCCTTTCTCCACACGAACCCAATACACACCAGGAGCTATGATTGATTGAGTGGTTATAAACCAGAGGGACAAGTTAGAAAATTATATGTCATGTAGTTATAATTTCCTTTCGTGTTTCTGTGGCGAAAGATAATTTAGGTTGTTGGGTTGTGAAGAAGATGAACAATGGAAGCCATTGTTGATCTGTAAAAAAAACCTTCAAAAAATCTGATTTTTTTTTTTTTTTTTTTTTCAAAATACTCACCAAAACGACGTCGTTTTGGTGAGTTTTATTCTGAGCCGTTGGATCAACTACTTTAGGAGATCACTCCAGACAATTCACTCTAGAGGATCCGCTCGCCTTAAAATCAACCTTGCCCTCGAGGTTGAAATACAAGTTATATAAAAACCTCCTAGATCCCATATTTTTTGAAACAAAAATTGTACAAACATATAATTGAACGCTTCCCCAATCAAGCTTTCACAAGCATTCATCTTGCATATTATAATGAAAATATTATCTTTCCACTTTGAAATAGCAACAATGGCGGTTGCTTTATCCTCTGCCAAGAAATCAACTTTTTTCAAAATTTGTTTTCATATTGTTTTCTTCCATCTTCTTTGCTTCTTCATGCTTTAGTTTCCTAATCAATATTTTGATGTTATTTAGAACATCCATAAATCACTTTTTCTCTCAACCAATTTGAAGACAAGTATCCATAAATCACTTTTGCTCTCAACCATTGCCGAGTGGCTCTAATGCGAATTGTTACGTACGCTTTTCTTAATAAGATTAACACAAATAAAAAAAGAACAAATAGGGAAGAAAAGACCTATTTCGAGGGAGGAGACCTCTTATTGATTCAATTCGAGGTGAAACTAACCTCCATAAATTTCACAAGAAATTAATCAGAAAACATCCAACTCTTTTATCATTGAATACAATTTTTTAAAAATAGAAACTAGATAACCATTCATAACTGACTAACACCAAATCATATGTAACCTAACTAACCCACTAGCATTAGAACTCCCAATTACTAGATAATTAATAATAACTAACAAAACAAAACTTACGATATTCTAAAATAACACGAATGCATTAGACAATGATTGAGAAAATGATAGAAGGGAAGAAATTTTTGGGTGCCCTAAGAGCACCACGTCACCTATGTCATTTGGTGCTCTAATTCACTTACATCATGTCATTCAAGTATCTGTTACAGAGGCATGCCACATCAATGTAATGGTTTAACTCTCACCCCGTGTTAAGACGTCACCTATGCCATTTGATGCTCCAATTCACTTACATCACGTTACTCAAGCATCTGTCTAAGAGGCATGCCATATCAACTGAATTCAATTAACTCTTACCCCACATTAAGACATCACCTATGCCATTTGGTGCTCCAATTTACTTACATCACGCCACTCAAGTATTTGTCAGAGAGGCATTCCATATCAACTTAATGGAATTAACTCTCACCCCATGTTAGTAGTAGAATAATGGCACACTAACCCCATTAATCTGTTAAGTTGATAGGTGCTTCAATCCATTTAACAGCTATTTCGTTATTGATGCATATCTTTCCTTCTCTCGATGTAAAGTTTTTCAAAACTAATAATAAATTCTAAATCTAAATCATGAAACAAGTTTCAAACCAAAATTATTAAAGAACCATTTTTCAGTCTTTTCTCTGCATCTCACTTCTCTCATACAGATTCAATTCTGGTTTGACAACTCAAATTGTAGTTTAAAAGTTAAAAGTCACTAAAAAGTCAAAAAATAAAAAAAAAAAAAAAAAATCAACAAATAAGCCAAAAAGTCAAATATTCCTTTCTATTCACTCTATTTTTTGCAAATATTTTCGTAAAAAACTAAAAAATCATTCTAAACTTATTTGTCTTTTTGGTCTCATATTTTAGCTAAAAAAACAAATTCCCAAATGACCTCTTAAATCTCCAAACCGTTATAGACCTTCTCACTCTAGCATCGATCACTTTCTGCACACTTCATCATTTTTTATTTATTTATTTATTTATTAAACTTGATTTTGCTTGGCACCCACACTGACTGTAATGCCCTGACAATGAACCTCTTTGATCCTGTTTATCCAGGTATTCCCAGCATACAACAAACAAGTAGAGTAGAGACAACAATAATGAAGTAACATTAATACATTTATTCCCTTTTGAACTATTCCCAAAATTTACAATATTGTCTCATTACATCCGTGAGCAAAAAAAAAGAAAAATAGTTCAAAAAGTACGAAAATGTACAATAGAACAAGTCGCTAGTCGACTTCCTTTAGAAAAGTGTTCGTAGTTACACTAACATAAAATCCGACATACAATTACAAACAACCTTAAGCTTGACACAACATGATTCCAAAAGAAAAGCATTTATGCTCCAAAAGGGTTTTCTTCTCCTCAAAAACATCACTTAGTTGGTGTTTCTTCTTCAATTTCTGAAAATGGTTAGCTTTGGGGTGAACAAAAGCTCAGTAGGTAATGCACTTAACAAGTTATAACATTAATTGAAAAACACATGATCATGCAATGCAAACGTTTGGTAACTTTTGTTACATGTAAGTGTATAGGTACATTTATGCATGAGTATGAAATGAGCGATGTTAAGGTTGAATTAACATTTTTTTGATTTAGATGGGGCGGTAAATATACTACAACATTCCAAGTAAGAGCCGAAATTCATAATACATACATAGATATAGATTTTGTATACTGAAAATAGTCCCACATTTGCTGACTCCAGAAACGACGGGGTGATGGGCATCCAAAAACATTTTCCCTTCCACATTTGCCGACTCTAGAAATGGCGGGGACGTGGACACCCAAAACCATGTTTTTCCACATTTGCCGACTCCAGAAATGGAGGGCTCGTGAACACCCAAAAACATTTTCCCACATTCGTCCAGCGATATGCGCAGACAGGGCAATTGGGCACCTTGACTCCCCGCGTGGGTACCAAATATGATACACAACTGAAATTAACCCGACTCCCTACTCGTACTCATAGACTATTTGCCCCTTCCAACTTTCCACTGTTTGCACCATTATTGTATCATAAACAAAATTTAATAATGCATATGATGCATGAATTTGTAAATTCTCGTTTTCCTCTAAAATGATTCCAATTCACAACCATTCACTATTTCACCCTTCAGTACTAAGGATTACTCATTTAACAATCATCATCAACTCAAGGTGTATATAGAAAAACATTTCAAATCATACATTTCTACCTCAAAGTTAAGCAAATACCTTCAATTTCATGTTTTGAAATGAATTAACTAAAAACCCCTTTTTATTGAACAATTTCCAAAAATAGGGTTTTATAGAAAATTTAGGGATTTTCCTCCCTTCCATGAAATTGAAGCTAATGTTCATCACAAACAACAATAATCACGAATAATAAACACAATCCTTCTATAATCACGAAACATTGCTCACTTTTGTCATATCCCTTCACTAACACAAAACAAACTCTCTATATATATTCACCTATATATATATATGATGAGTATCTATTGAAATTACCACATATGAGTTTCAAATTAAAGGTATAACAATTTAAAGACACCCCTACCTTGAGAGTGGAAGCTTAAGACGAGCATTCCACCCGAAACTTCAACAAAACTGCGAAACAATCGGTAAATAGCTTGAACTTAACTTGCCCTTCAATTATATTGAAGGATCTAGGGTGAATTTGAGGCAAAATGTTAAGAAATCAAGTATTTTGGGGGTTAGGGTTTCGGTATGGTTGATAGAGAGAGAAAATATTGGTAAAAAGTGCAAAACAAATGAGTTAGATCGCCTCTTTAAGTCAGTTGCCCCGATAGACCGCTTGAGCAAACTTTTCTTTGCTCGAACTACCAACACAATTTCAAAGAAACCGCTCAAGCGATACGCCCATCGCTTGAGCAGTAAACGCGAGGTCCCAGAAGTTTACAGAGCTATAGTGAAAATACTGGAAGCATGAAATCTACGCTCGACCGACCACTTCATCGCTTGAGCAGTCTTGCTTGCAAAATGGTAAACTACTGAGAGCTGTAAATCTTTGCTCGAGTGACCAAATGATTGGTCAAGGGGTTCGCTAAATTCAACTATTACTGCCTACCCTCCTTAAAGAATTTCGTCCCTGAAATTTTCTATAATTCCTACCAAAGCAATCCCAATAACTCTCAAGAAAAAGGAATGCTACTCTTATAACAATCCCAATCATCAAATTGTCATCAAATGGAAGTAGAATCAATCCAACTTTCACATCACAACATATAATTCCAAGTTTTTCAGTAATCAATGCAATTTCATTATTTCGCTAACTATGTCACAAGAATTATTACAACAAAGAAAGGTAACTTAATTACACACCGTTAAACAAGTCAAGATATTTTTCACGAACTGTAGTTTCCCTCTCCCAAGTGGCTGCTTCTACCCCATGATGATGTCATAGCACTTTGACTAGAGGTATAGTTTTGCCTCTTAATGCTTGCTTCTAGAATCTAGAATCTTTACCAGTTTTTCTTTGTAGGAAACATTTTCATCTACTTCAAGGTTCGTCAAGTCTAAGACATGAGATGGGTTGGGCTCATACTTACGAAGCATTCAGATATGAAACATGTCATGTATCCCAGATAATTGTGGGGCAAGACAAGACGATAAGCAACTTCTCTTATTCATTCAATGACATCAAAGAGACCGATGAACCCAGGGGATAGCCTTTCGCTCTAGACAAATCTCATCAAACCTTTTCTAGGTGATATCTTCAAAACACATGGTCACCTACTTCAAATGACAATGGTCGTCTTGTCCTATCTGCATAGCTCTTTGGTTGGCTTTGTAACCATGATTAACCTCTTCCGGATGATAGCTACTTTTTCTGTGGTTTCATGAACCAAATCTGGTCCAAGCATGGGTGAATCTACTACCTCAGCCCAACACACACCAGTGACCTACAGGGAAATCCATACAGGGCTTCAAAAGGCGCCATTCCAATGCTGGCTTGGTAGCTATTGTTATAGGCAAAATCAGCTAACGACAACTATTTTTCTCCCATGACCCTTTGAAGTCTAGTACATAGGCTCTCAACATGTCTTCTAAAATTTGAATGGTATGTTCAGACTGACCATCGGTTTGAGGGTGGTAAGCAATACTAAAGGTCAACTGAGTCCCCATAACGGTTTGTAAGCTTTGCCATAATTGTGAGGTGAAGCGAGGATCTCTATCGGAGACAATGCTCACCGGAACCCCGTGAAGTTAAATAATCTCCCTAACATAGAGTTCTACTAGATAATCAACTGAGTCTCCAATACCCATTGCAAGAAAATATGCTGACTTAGTTAGTCGGTGTACTATGACCCAAACTGCGTCATTACTCTTTTGAGTTCTAGGGAGACCCGAAACAAAATCCATTGTAATGTGCTCCCATTTCCATTCGGCTACAAGTAAGCGTTATAGCAACCCGGCTGGCTTTTGATGCTCTGCTTTGACTTGTTGGCAAGTTAGGCATTTGGACACAAATAAGGATACATCCTTCTTCATATCCCTCTACTAAAATTGACATCTCAAATAACAACACATTTTTGCTCCTTCAGGATAGACTACAAGACGGGAGTGATGGAACTCTCGAAGTACGTCATCTCTACAAGATTTTAGTGCAAAAAGGTGATCTACATATCAGATACTTGAGTCAGAATGCACCCTCAACCCTTCTTCTTTTTTCCCTTGCTGGATTTTCTCTCTAATTGCCTCTACCTCTAGATCATTTTGTTGTGCTTCTAAAACTCGTGTGACTAGTGTTGGGTGAGTTAAAACTGAAAGCAAGGTGGCTTCACTAGGTGATTCTCCATGTTGTAAATCAAACTCACTTAGATCACCCAACATCTTCCATTTCCTCATGGCAAGACTAGCAACCGAACTCATTGACTTCCTACTCAATGCATCAGCCAGCACATTGGCCTTTCTAGGATGATAATGCAATTTGAAGTCATAATCTTCCATGTATTCCATCCACATTCTTTGGCGCAAATTCAAATCTTTCTGGGAAAATAAATACTTAAGACTCTTATGGTCTTAGAATACATCAAACCTCTCTCCGTAAAGGTAGTGTCTCCAAGCTTTAAATAAAAAATGACTGCAGCTAATTCAAGGTTGTAAGTGGGGTAGTTTCTCTCGTGCGTTTTTAGTTAACGTGAACCGTATGCCACAACTTTACCTTCTTGCATCAAAACACACCCTTAACCCTCTTTTGAAGCATCGCAATAAACTGTATAACCCAACTTCCTCTCCGGGATAATTAAGATTGGTGCTGAGGTTAATCTAGTCTTCAATTCTAAGAAAGACTTTTTAGATGATTAATTCCAAATGATTTTCAGCCCTTTTCTAGTCAATTTGGTTAGTGGTGCAGCTAGGATGGAAAAATCTTTCACAAACCGTCTATAATATCCGGCAAGACCCAAAAAGCTACGAATCTCGAAAATGGTCTTAGGTCGTTCTCACTTTAACACTACTTCAATTTTTGAAGAATCTACCGCGGCTCCTTTTCTTGAGACAACGTGGCCCAAAAACTTCACTTCCGAAAGCCAAAATTCACATTTTTTAAATTTAGCATACAATTGGTTTTCCCAGAGCAATTGTAAAACAATGTGAAGATGCTTTTCGTGCTCCTCTTTAGAGGGTAAATAGATGAGGCTATCGTTCACAAAGACTACCAAGAACTTATCAAGATAATCTCGGAAAACTCAATTCATTAGGTCCATAAAGGTGGCGAGAGCATTAGTTAGACCAAATGGCATTACAAGGAATTCATAGTGGCCATATCATCTACAAAATGCCATCTTAGGGATATCCCCCTCCATCACTCGCAGCCGTTGATAACCCGATCTTATATCTATCTTTGAGAAATAGTGATAACCCTTAAGTTGGTCAAAAAGATCATCTATCCAGGGCAAGGAATATTTATTTTTGATTATGACTCTACTTAGCTTACGATAGTTGATGTATAACCGCAACAAACTATCTTTCTCCTTGGCAAGAAGAGCTGGTGCTCCCTATGGCGAGATACTAGGGCATATAAAACCCTTTTCTAACAATTCTTGTAATTGCTCCTTTAGGACAAGTAGGTCTGTTAGGAAAAATCTATATGGTGACATGGAGATGGGTGTCGTACCAGGCACCAGATCTATAGAGAATTATACATCACGATGAGGCAGTAACTCGGTGAGATCCTCAGGAAAAACATCTGGATACTCACTAACTACCTTAGGAAATATCCCCCAAATTGTACTACTCTCATCATCTATAATAGTTGCAAGAAGAAAACTAAGTTTGCCTAAACTTCATGGGTTATACAACAGTGACAACCCTCCATCGACTTTATGCCCCAGAAAATAAAAATAGTCCCCACCAGCTGTACATACCATAACCCTTCCATGGTAGCAATCTATGACGGCACGATAAGAGGACAATCAGTCCATACCAAGAATGACATCAAACCTCGACATCTCCAATAGCACCAAATTAAAAGGGAGTTGACGTTCAACTACCTCGATTACACATCCATGACACCCCCTGATTTAAGACAACCTGACCCCCGATTGGTGACTCAACCATGAGTGAAGACACTAGTTGTTCTACTTTTAAGCCCAACGTGGATGCAAATGTAGATGCAATAAGTGAATATGATCCTCTAGTGTCTATCAATACGTTGGCCCAAGTGTTATAGATAAGATAGGTACCTTTCATCACTGATGGTCTAGATTATTGTTCAGAAGTAGTGACTACATAAACTTGCCCTTAGGGCCTCTGTTCACCCCGATCACCTCTCAAAACATTGGCTGGTTGTGTTAACTGTGCTGATGTAGCCCCTTGTACCACCCTTGATATCTGTCCAGACTGAACCGATTGGTAATTCTGCCTCTGTCCTGGGTTTGCCTAATAACTCCCCAATTTTTGGGATCTAGAAGCACTTCCTGTCCCAACTAGTTGTAGACAAGACCTCTTCATATGCCCCAATTGCCCACAATTGTAACATGCAAGCATCTAGCCCTTTCTCTGGGCTTGGCTTTGAGAATGAGTTTGTTGTTGATGACTAGGATTTTGTTTGCACTCACATGCTTTGCGACCTTTCTAGCCACATTTGAAACAAGTAACATGGGTAGGGTCCACGCTTCTAGAACTTCTCACAGAAACGAAGCTCGATGACTTAGCTTGTTGGGGCATAGACTGGAAAGAAGAAAAAGAACCCTTAGATTTCTTGGAAGATCTAGTATGATTCTATGTAACTCAGTCTCTTATGCCTGCCTAGCTTCCTCCGCCTCTAACATAATCTCTACATGAGCAGCGACCTCCACTAGTCTATCATACTCTCTATACATATTACCCATCGCCTTTATCAAAATTTTGGGTCTCAATCTCTTCTCAAATTCTAGACCCTGAAGTTCCTCAGTCGCTACAAGCTCGGGCGCGAAACGTACTAGACTAGTAAATGTGGCCTCAAATTCCGTCACTAAGGTGCCTAACTACCTTAGTTCCTCAAATTGCTTTCTCAATCTCTTCCTAGCTGTGGGTGGCAAAAACTTCTCCTAGAAGGCATGGGCGAATGCCTCCTAAGTATGCTCCACCCTATGTTTAACGGACTTCCACCATTAACTAGCCTCCCATTTCAATTGGTAAGCCGCTAACGCCACTCCAAGCTCCCCGTCACGAATGTCCATAACTCGAATGACTTGATGATCTGCTCCAACCATTCGTCTGCCTTCATTGGGTCAGGTCCACCACTAAACTCAGCTGGATTGGAACGAAGGAATTCCTTATTCAAGAAGGAACTTCAAGTCTTCCCCTCAATTGTCCTTGCCGCTTGCTCGGCTCGGAGCATGTCCACTGACTCACGAAGAGCCCCGGCCATTTTTCAGTCTAATGCCCCCATTGTATCCTAGGCCGAGGGAATGGCCATATCATTTTGTCCTACCCCTTCTTCTTGGAGAGGTAGATCTTGCTGAGTTGGTAGATCTCGGCTACCTCTACATGGCCTGCCATAACATCTACCACATCCCGACATCATATATAGAGGAAAGGAGTAAAGATTCGACTCACACATCACACACGAGTTAGACACACGCCTATATGGATGTCTATTTCACATAAAGCACACCACATAGTCATATAAACACTTAGAGCACACACGAGTTACTTTCTCTCAAGATTTCGACTAGTCCCATGGCACTCAAGGACCTCCTAGTGGAAAAAGCATTGATCAGGTGCCTTTCCAAAAGGATCTTGATGATTGTAATAGACAGAAGTCATATCCCAAGAGATTAACTCCATACCCACATAATGACACAAACAGGTAAAACACACAAAGCAACAAACGTCTCTTGCTAACATGATAGCCCTATGCGGTAAAGGCACTTCGTACGAGCTCCAGGTATTCAAACTCGATTAGCTCTGATACCAATTTGTAACACCCTGACAATGAACCTCTCTGATCCCGTTCATCCGGGCATTCCTAATATAAAACAAATAAGGAGAGTAGAGACAACAATAATGAAGTAACATTAACACATTTCATCCATTTTGAACTATTCCCAAAATTTACAATATCGTCTCATTACATCCATGAGCAAAAAAAAAATAGTTCAAAAAGTAAGAAAATGTACAATAGAACAAGCCGCTAGTCGACTTCCTTCAGAAAAGTAGTCTTAGTTACACTGACATAAAATTTGACATACAATTACAAAACAACCTTAGTCTTGACACACCATGATTCCAAAAGAAAAGCGTTCATGCTCCAAAAGTGTTTTCTTCTCCTCAAAAACATCACTTAGTAGGTGTTTCTTCTTCAATTTCTAAAAATGGTTAGCTTTCGAGTGAGAAAAAGCTTAGTAGGTAATGCACTTAATAGGTTATATCATTAATTGGAAAGCACATGATCATGCAATGCAAACGTTTGGTAACTTTTGTTACATATAAGTGTATAGGTACATTTATGCATGAGTGTGAAATGAGCAATATTAAGGTTGAATTAACATTTTCTAATTTAGACAGCGTAAATATACTGTGACATTCCAAGTAAGAGCCAAAATTCAAAATAGATACATAGATATAGATTTTGTAGACTGAAAATTGTCCTACATTTGCTGACTCCAAAAACGACGGGGCGATGGGCACCCAAAAATATTTTCCCCTCCACATTTGTCGACTCCAGAAATGGCGGGGACGTGAACACCCAAAACCATGTTTTTCCACATTTGCTGACTCCAGAAACGGAGGGCTCGTGAACACCCAAAAACATTTTCCCACATTCGTTTGGCGATATGTGCAAATAAGGAAATTGGGCACCATGACTCCCCTTGCGGGTACCAAATACAATACACAACTCAAATCAACCTAACTCCCTACCTGTACTCATAGACTATTTACCCCCTTTCAACTTTCCACTGTTTGCACCATTATTGTATCACAAAAGAAATTTAATAATGCATATGATGCATGAATTTGTAAATTCTCATTTTCCTCTAAAATGATTCCAGTTCACAACCATTCACTATTTCACCATTCAATATTAAGGATTATTTATTTAACAATCATCACCAACTCAAGGTGTATATAGAAAAACATTTCAAATCATACATTTCAACCTCAAAATTAAGCAAATACCTTCAATTTCATGTTTTGAAATCAATTAAGCAAAAACCCTTTTTATTGAATAATTTCCAAAACTAGGGTTTTATAGAAAATTTAGGAATTTTCCTCCCTTTCATGAAATTGAAGCTAATGTTTATCACAAACAACAATAATCGTGAGTAATAAACACAATCCTTCCATAATCATGAAACATTGCTCACTTTTGTCCAATCCCTTCACTAACACAAAAAACTCCATATATATTTGTTCACCTATATATATATGATGAGTATCTAATGAAATTACCACATATGAGTTTCAAATTAAAGGTATAATAAGTTAAAGACACCCCTACCTCAAGAGTGGAAGCTAAAGATGAGAATTCCACTCTAAACTTCAACAAAATTGCGAAACAATCAGTAAATAGCTTGAACTTGACTTGCTTTTCAATTACCTTTAAGGATCTAGGGTGAATCTAAGGAAAAATGTTGAGAAATCAAGTGTTTTGGGGGTTAGGGTTTTGGGATGGGTGATAGAGAGAGAAAGTGTTGGTAAAAAGTGAAAAAGAAATGAGTTAGATTGGCTCTTTAAGTTAATTGCCCCGACAAACCGCTCAAGCGAACTTTTCTTTGCTCGAGCGACCAACACAATTTTAAAGAGACTGCTCGATCGATACTTCCACCGCTCGAGCGGTAAACACAAGGTCCCAAAAGTTTTACAAAGCTATAGTGAAAATATTGGGAGCCTGAAATATGTGCTCGAGCGACCACTTCACCGCTCGAGCGGTCTCGCTTGCAAAATGGAAAACTACTAAGAGCTGCAAATCTTCGCTCGAGTGACCAAATGACCGCTCGAGGGGTCTGCCAAATTCAATTGTTACACCGACTATGGACTTTGGCAAATATTTACTACATTTTATGTTGGGTGGTGACGTTTTGAGACAATAAGTACAACAATAGTTTGAGTTGTGGGACGAGCTATGAGAAGAGACATGATGCAATGATGTCCACATTGGACCCTTTCGTAGTATCAGCGTCATTGCCATAAACTTTTACCCCCAACTCTGGCAATGAAGTAACAGTTTTTATTTTATTTTATTTTATTTTTATCTTTTTCTTTGTATTATGCATTGTTGTGTCTGCATATTGTTAATGTCAGTCAACCAAAAGAAAAAAAAATGATTTGGCCAAAACCCCCTTGTTGAGCCTATTTTAGTAAAAAGAACAACCCCAACCATTTTACTTTGTAAACACCCTCAAGAAGTAGTGTTTCCTTCCTCAAGGACAAAAAAATATTTATTTCTATTTTTTAATGTAGGATCCTACCCTTCAATAAATATGGTATAAATTTGATTCAAATCTTTCAACGCACTCTTTTCGTTATCAATCGTATTCTACAGAGTTCGTAATCCAAACAGATCATCAAACTTACCATTCTCCTGAATCTGGGAAAAAAAAAGAAATCAATTTTGATTCTGAAGAAGAGTATGTAATTATTGAAGCTTTTTCAGAAGAGATTGAATATTGAACAATGTATATTTTATTTATTATGATTTTTTTTTTTTATTTATTGAATTTGATTGAATGATAGTATTTTTTGTTGCCATTAGAATAATTTTACTTTGATTTGCTCTAATAATATATGTCATGTGCTTTATTTTCCTGATGCTCTGTTCAAAAGTAAATAAAATTTTACTCTGATTTGCTATAATAATATGTAACTATCTATATTTGTTGATGCTCTATTTTAAATTAACAGCAAAATTTTACTTTATTAAAAGTAAAGTTATGTTTTTGTAATTGTTTATTAACAATTATAATCACTATGATGTTTAGTGATGATGATGGTATTTTACTATTTAAATAATAAAAATTTTCATTAAAAATTACTATAAATCAAAGTACAATTTTACAATTGACATTAATTTCGAAGGTACAATTTTTTTTTTTTATTTTTTTTAAGAATTTAATAGCCAACAATTGTTTGATAGATATTGATGAGATAATTCCAAAAATATTAATTTTATTAAAAATCAAAATCAAAATTTAAATTAAAAGTTATATTATTTTAAATTTTAAAATATTAAATTAGTCACTAAGGATATTTTAGCAATAGTGGTGACTTTCCAAGCAAATTTTTTTATGTTTGTCCTTAATGCATAAAAGTTTTATTGTGGGAAGGTTTTGACTAAATTTCTCAAAAAAATATTGCTAATTGAAGTGTCATGAGCTAATAGTTTTGCTAATGTTGCTTTTCTAACAAACTCTAATACTCTACTGAAACTTTGAGCTTGTTTGGAAATTTAATATTTTAATAATTTTTTTACAGAAAGACATAGAAAAAAGTAAACAAAATAATTTAATAATTTATAATGATTTTTTTGACTAAAAACTTATTTCCTCAAACATGACCTTTATATATGGGGATTATTGAATCCCATGAGCAAGAAAAATACAATGTGGAGACAGAAAGATTTGGAGCAATTAATTAAATTATAAAATTGATAAAATTTTGCCATTTTTTTAATTTATAAGCTTGAGTCAATCTAAAGAGTTTGGAAAGTTCATAAAATAGCTAAAAAGTTAAAGAATTATGCAGAAAATTAAAGATTCTAATTTCTCGCTACATTTTGTACTTTTTTTTTCCATAAAAAAACTAAACAATCATTCCAAACATATTAATTTTTTTCACCTCATATTTTAGCTAAAAAATAAAAAGTTATTAAAATAGGTTATTTCCAAACCAACTCTAAATAAAAAATTAAGACATACAATTAAAAAATAATATCAATTTTAAAATTAACTTCCTCAAAATTGTTAATCTCATCAAATCTAATTTATTACATGATCTTATTGTCCACACTACGAACATATTCATTTTCAGCTTGAGTTTTATTTTTATTTTTATTTTTTATAATTTTTATTCGCAGCTGAACACAGGTTAGTCGTGTTGTAGTAGTTTTATTAGTCATTATTCCAGCAAGTTTGATTTTAGGAGAATAACATATCAGTCGTAACACCAAAAACTATTTACAAAATTGTTACAATATCTAGTAAAGAGAGAGAGAGAGAAAGAAAATATCATATTATGTGTATATTTAATATTGTGTGTTGAACAATTATGTAACAATGTATACAATACTTTCTTATATAGAAGGAAAGAAATCTAAGTATGGTAATGAATATAATATAGTATGTATGATAGATAGCATATATAATTGCTATATTTAACACCTTCACTCAGACTCAAGTAAGGATATCAACTTGAGTTTGGAGAGAGAAATTAAAATATGAAATAAAATCAAAAATAAAATAAAACATGGATAAATCCAAAGCAAATAGATTGCAAAGTCCAGGTGGGAGCACATGGACACTTGAGATAGATTAGAGGCCGGAGCTAATACCAGGAGTATAACGCCCCGAAGAAAAAACACAACATAGACTCAATAACTTCCCATTACATTATCTTGTTTCCAAAACAATAACTTCCATTGCTTAATGTATACGGAAAATAAAGCCTCAACATTGACATTATCATCAAATCTCTAACATTTGTATTTATTAAACTTAAGAGATTTACAAACAAATATTCCACATGCGGTTATACATTCAACATTCCTAGAATATGAATATATAACATGTGGCACAATATGTCAAGTACAATTCAATGCCCTTGAGGGCTACACTTTCCGAGGCTTATGTCCGATTACACAAAATAATGGTTTTCAAACCCGTACATGTAAAGCCCTTAGCTTGCCAAAATAATTACAACAAAAGAAAAGAGTCTTGTGCTCTCAAAACATATTCCACGCCTTTAACTCAGCGGGATCACCATATCATTTCCTGTACAAAATCCCATAGGGTGAGCACAAAACCTAGTAGGAAAATCTTAACAAAGTATATATATTTTATATAGTCTCCTGAGATGAATGCATATGTCTTGTCATGTTCAAAACATATATCTCTATCTTTTGAAAACCTTGTGCTCAATGCAATTTGAAAACACAAAAATTAATTAACTTCAATGTAATTTAGCGGGTGGTAAAAATGCGACTCAGGTAATCCCTAGGTTGTTGTCTGCAAATAGACATAACAAACACTATAAATCCCCACTTTACCAGTCGCTAATCGGAAGGTATATGGTACCTCCTCCATGCGTGTTTTCGGTCTTTCACCATGGCCACTCACGCTAACTTAATCAATGCCAACTACACCTTCTATCCGGATTTACCAATGTATTTCCCCCAAAACAAATGAAAATAGTCTTGTTTCACAAAACATTTTCTTTGTCAAGGCAATAACTTTCCAATGTAAGATTCAAAATCAATTATGACAATAATTAAATGGGATGACAATGCAAAATATAACAATGCATCAATATAATTCCATTTTTTTCAATCCCACCACACAATCCTCCATTGTGATCAAATTCTCACATCTCTTAGCAATATAATATCATAATATAATTTCAAGAGATAATATTCCTCCATGAAATTTCCTCATTTGCTACAACTGTAGAAATTCCCTCTATCATTATTCACATAACAACTTATCAAGCATAAATTTCACAATAACTCAACTTTTTTCCAAAATCTCCAAATTCTAGGGTTTTCACCAAAACTAGGTTTTTTTACCAAAACTAGGTTTTTTGGATCCATTTTTGAAAAAAAAAAAAAATTCATAATAACACCCACACTATAGAACATTGCCCATATTCTCAAAAGCTTTGGAAAGAAATAGAGAAAATCTACTTCTAATATCATCTAGGGTTCATCAACCTAAAATCGTGATCGACTTGCAAAAACATATATATATATACTCCAAACAAGTATAGACTTGCAAAAACATATATATATATATATATATAACTCAAAGATTATCCCTACCTCAAACTTTGAAGAGGAGGGAGATGAAAGCCCTAAATCTCAACATTGAAGAAAACTCAATTCCATCAGTGTAAACGTAGCCCTCGTTGCCTACTACGATTTGGTATAAAAAGCCCCTTCAAATTGTTGAAGATTTTTACTAAATCTTGGAGAGAAGTTTGGATTTTGGTGTGTTTGTAGAGACAAGGGAGAGAAAAGATGAATATAGAGAGAAAGAAGTGAAAAAGTGTGTCTAACACGTTCTTGGTATCAGTTTTGAGGCAAAGAGCACAAAAATTCAAGACAGACCCATTGAAATCCGCATGAGTGGTTGAAATTTGGCACGAGCGGAATTCCAAATCTGTACAAGCAGTTCGCTCTAGAGAAAAAGCCAGAAATGTTCACAAAATCTGCTCGAGCGGAATCCAGAATCCACATAAGTGGTTTTCTATCCAGAAAACCCAGAAACCGCTGTGAGAATCTGCTCGAGCGATTGCCAAATCCGCACGAGCAGTTTTGCCTAGCAACTCAAAATTTGATTTTGTACTCTGAAACCAGTTCCAATGCCCAAAATCCAAAATTTTTAACTCGGTAAAGTTAAGAGAGTTGAAATAAGAGTAGAAAAGAAATTTCAACGACCTAATACAATAAACAAAACGCCGAAAAGCATTGCACACTAACTTACTACTCAATATTAGCAAAGTCTAACACTCGAGACATCACAATCTTCTCTCCTTAGGAAACTTCGCCCTTCAAATTTGGTCACACCTCTCACCAACCACCTGCAAAGATCAAGGACAATACAACAACAGAAGGCTCCGAGTGGTGGCAACCACACTAATGACAATAATGAACCCACAATAACAACAAATCAATTATAGCATAGAGATCTCAATCTCAACAACGTTTCACTACCATCATCAAAATTTTCCATGAGCCAAGGCCGAAATATTAGAAACCACAAATACGATAATCATAAGCATAAGTTCAACAACAATTATAGCAATCCTACAATAGTTCTCATGCTTAAAAGACAACAACAATCATAACAACAAGTGGTTTACAATTGCAACGATTTATTCTCAAATGCAATAGGAAATTACAATCTAGAACAAACTAAGCATTCTCAAACAAATCCGGATATTTGGAGCGGACTTCTGCTCCCGTTCCTAAGTTGCTTCCTTAACCCCATAGTGTCTCCACAACACCTTCACTAACGATATAGTCTTGCCCCTCAACACTTGTTCTCGGACATCTAAAATTTGAACCAATTACTCTTCATATGAGGCATCCTCATCTACGTCCAAGTCAACCCAATCAAGTACATGTGAAGGATCGGGTTTGTACTTCCTAAGCATAGATACATGGAACACGTTGTGAACCCCAGAAAGGTATGGCGATAAGGCCAAAAGGTAAGCCATTTCCGCAATCCGATCTAAAATCTCAAAGGTACAATAAACCTTAGCGACAACTTTCCACTCTTACCAAATATCATTAAACCCCGTCTCGGCGAGATCTTAAGAAACATATGGTCACCAACCTTGAAAGATAAAGGTCGCCTTCTCTTACCGGCATAACTCTTCTGTCGGCTTTGAATCGGTCCTCTCTTGAACAATCTCTGGGCCCAACATCGATGCATCACCCACCTCAGCCTAACGAACCAGTGATCTACAAGGTCGACCATACAAGGCCTCGAACGATGCCATCCCGATACTTTCCTGATAACTATTATTATAGGAGAACTCAATCAACGGTATGTTTCTCTCCCAAAACCTCTTGAAATTAAGGACACATGCTCTAAGCATGTCCTCCAAAATATGAATAGTACACTGGGACTGCCCATCGGTCTGCAGATGACAAGTGGTGCTAAGGGTCAACTTAGTTCCCAACGCCTCTTGAAGGCTTTACCACAACCGCGTAGTGAAATGAGGATCTCTATTCGAAGCAATGGTCACAGGGACCCCATGAAGTCGAACTATCTCTCTAATGTACAACTCTGACAAATAATCAACTGAGTCGTCGGTGCGCATCGGAATGAAGTGCGTAGACTTTGTCAACCTATCAACAATCACCCAAATGACATCAGTATTGTGTTATGTTCTAGGAATTCCAACTATAAAATCCATGGTAACATGCTCCCATTTCCACTCGGCAATAGGTAAGGGTTATAGCAAACCCACTGGATTTTGGTGCTCGGCCGTCACTTGTTGGCAAGTAAGGCATTTTGAAACAAATAAGGCGACATCTCGCATCATACCCCTCCACCAAAACTGATGATTGAGATCATGATACATTTTAGTGCCTCCCGGATGTACCACAAGGCGTGAGTGATGAAGTTCTCAAAGTACCTCCTCTCTATAAGATTTTGGCATAAACAAACAGTTTAGATATCTTACACTCAAATTTGAGTGGATGTTCAAACCTTTCTCTTCTTTCCCGTTAGAGATTCTATCACGGATTGTCTCCACCTCACGGTCACCCTGTTGTGCCTCTATGACTCTGCTAATCAAGGTAGGTTGAGCAAGTACGGTAAATAAGATAGCACTCTCGCTAGACTCACCCAGATGCAAATCAAACTCACCGATATCACCTAGCATATCCCATTCCTGAATGGCCACACTTGCCACACTACTCACAGATTTCTGACTCAAGGCATCGGTAACTATATTGGCCATTCTCGGATGATAATGCAACTCAAAGTTATAATCCTCCATAAATTCCATCAATCTCCGTTGGCGTAAATTCAAATCTTTTTGGGAAAACAAGTATTTTAGACTCTTATGATCGGAGAAAACATCAAACTTCTCACCATACAAACAATGCCTCCAAATTCTCAAAGCAAAAATTACCACCGCTAACTCTAAATCATGGGTGGTAGTTCTTCTCATGGGTTTTCAATTGTCGTGAACCATAGGCCACAACATTTCCTCCTTGGATCAACACACAACCAAGACCATATCGGGACACATCACAATAAATAGTATAACCCAAGCCCCTTTCGAGAATTATCAAAACTGGTGCAGTGGTCAACCTAGTCTTAAGTTCTTGGAATAACTTCTCACAAGTCTCGTTCCATGAAAATTTGACACCCCTCCTTATCAACCTAGTCAATGGTGCAACTAGTCTAGAGAAGTCCCTTGCGAAACAATGATAATACCCTGCCAACCCTAGGAAACTTTGGATTTCAAAAGCATTCTTAGGTTATTCCCAATCTTATACGACATCTATCTTAGAGGAATCTACAGTTACCCCTTCTCTCGACAAAACTTGCCCTAAAAATTTCACTTAAATTAGCCAAAACTTGCATTTCTCTAATTTAGCACACAATTGGTACAGCCTAAACAATTCAAGCACTATTCGCAAATGTTCCTCGTGTTCCTCCTCGGAGGTTGAATAAATCAAGATATCATCCACAAAGACAACCACGAAATGGTCTAAGAATTCATGGAAGACTCGATTCATCAAGTCCATAAAAGGAGGCAGGTGCATTGGTTAAACTGAAAGGCATTACTAGGAATTCATAGTGGCCATGAGGGGTGCAAAAAACCATTTTTTGGATATCCTCTTCCCTAACTCTCAACTTATGGTACCTCGATCTCAAGTGTATTTTTGAAAAGCAACGTGACATTCTACGTTGGTTAAATAAGTCATCTATTCTGGGTAGAGGATATTTGTTCTTAACGGTAACTCAATTTAATATGCGATAATCAATACATAACCACAACGACCCACCATTCTTCTTCGCAAAGAGAGTTGGCACTCCCTAAGGTGATGTACTAGGGCAAATGAAGCCCTTGCCTAAAAGTTCTTGGAGTTGGATCTTGAACTCATGTAACTCTATGGGGGCGAATCTATATGGTGACATGAAAATTAGTGTCGTGCCAAGCACTAAGTCAATTAAGAACTCGATGTCCCAGTGAGATGTCAAACTAGTAAGATCCTCGGGAAAGACATCCGAGTATTCAAAAACTACCCTTGGAAATTCAACTTAAACCCAATCACTCTCACTACCCAAGAGAGTTGCAAGAAGACAACTAAGTTCGCCCCTGCCACGAGGGTCATAAACTGGCTATGAGACCCTATCAGCTCGATCCCTTAGAAAATAAAAACAATCACCACCCCAACTGCACACCGTAACACTCTGACAGTAATAATCAATAACAGCACAATACGAAGACAACCAATACATGCCTAAAATGACATCAAAACCCAACATGTCTAACAACACAAATGCAAAAGGAAGTCACCGCCCGACAACCTCTATCTCACAACCACGACATCCTCAATCCAATTCAACCTTACCTCCAATTGGTGACTCTACCCTGAGTGGAGACGTTAACTAAGCCACCTCTAACCCCAATGTAGAAGCAAAAGCAAAAGATGTAAATGAATGCGACACACCTGTGTCAATCAACATATTAGCCAAATAATTGAATACAACAAAAATATCTCTCACAACAGAGGATCCTAGCGACTACTCTAGCACTGTAACAACATACATGTACCCTTGTGGCCTCTAATCAACCTGCTTTTCTCTCAGAGCATAGGCCTACTGTACTGACTGAGCCGAGGTGGCTCCCTGATTAGCTCATGGGGTTTGAACTAAATGAGCCTGCTGATGGCTCTGAGTCTGCCTTGACCTTGATGTTCCAGATGCGCCTCCTAACTGCGAGCAAGCTCTCCTCAAATGCCCTGACAGACCACACTAAAAACATGTAGGTCCTTGCCTCCTACTCTGGGACTGACTCTGAGATCGGTTATGTAGTGGTGGTGGTGGTAATATCTGCTGCCCTCATCCCTTCTGTGGATAGGCACTAGCCTTGTGACCCTGTTGGCCACACTTGAAACAAGTAAAGTGGCCCTGAGCATTTCTCCCCGGGCCAACACTCGACAAAGAGAAAATAGATCAAGTCTGCTGTGATTGGGGCTGGGAAAAAGAGGTGCCCCTATGCTTTTGGCTAGGTCTAAAGTCCCCTTGAGACTCTTGACCCCTAGATCTCGAACCCCGAAGTCTCTCTTCCTTGGCCTGCATTGTAATTTCTACATGTCCTACCACCTCCACAAGACGGTCATAGTTTTTGATCATGTTTCCGGAAACCTTGAACAAGATTTTTGTTCTCAACCTCTTCTCGAATTCTATGCAATGACGCTCCTCCTTTGCCACCAACTCCCATGCAAAACGGGACAAACTAGTGAAGGCCGCTTCAAACTCAGCCACTAACAGGTTTAGTTGTTTTAGGTTTTGAAATTCTTGCCTCAATTTCTCCCTTACTGTGGGAGGTAGGTACTTGTCTTGTAAAGCAATGACAGAAACTTCCCATGTCACCCCCACTCTACCTTTGGTATACTTCCACTATTGGCCCTCATTCCCTTTTAGGTAATAACTCGCTCGAGTCACCCTAAGTCCACTATCATCAATGTGAAGCATCTGACATGTCTTAACGGTTTGCTCGACCCATTCGTCTACTTTCTTGGGCTTCGGTCCACCGTGAAACTCATCAGATTTGGCTCGCAAAAACTCTCTAGTAAAAAAACCCGCCCTTGTCTCGACAACATTCTCTCGGGCTTGGTTCTTTGCCGTTAAGATGTTTATTGACTCTCTCAAAGCCCCTGCTGTCTCCCGGGCTAGGCCACCCATTGCGGCTTGACCCGCTTGTTCTGGGACTCCTGCTTGTCTTATTTGCTTGGCCACATTAGCTTGGCTAGCTTGTTCGGTCGCATAAGCTTGGCCGAACCATTCTTCTTACACCGGAACCTCATGGACCGGTACTTCATGAACACCTTAGTGACACCTACCACACCTCTTGCCTCTACCACCACGTGTCTAACCTTTTCCTAACATCCTATTTAAGGATGAGAGTAAACAAATTTAGCACACAATCTCATATGTGCTCGTAACATATCTCACATGTCTCATCACAAAAATTTTATACATTCCCATTTCATGTAAACACTTAGTTTCACTCTACATCAGCACTTAATCACGTAAACACATACGGACTACTCATTGACGATAAAATTTATCCCACGAAATACCAAGAATTATTATCAGAATGAGCATTGATCAAGTGCCCTTCTAATAAGACCTTAAGAAATTTAATAGATGCAAATAACATCCCAAAAGTTCAATCCCATACCCATCTAGTCATATAAACATGTTATCACATAACACCTAAAACATGGAACATCTCCTAGTTAAGCAAAATGAACCCATTGTGGAAAACAACCACTTTCCACATGCCCTAAGTATTCAAACCTGGTAGCTCTGATACCAAGTTGTAATGCCTCGAAGAAAAAGCACAATATAGACTCAATAACTTCCCGTTACATTATCTTGGTTCTAAAACAATAACTTCCATTGCTTAGTGTATACGGAAAATAAAACCTCAACATTGAGATCATCATCAAATCTCCAACATTTGTATTCATTAAACTCAAGAGATTTACAAAAAAATATTCCACATGCGGTTATGCATTCAACATTCCTAGAATATGAATCTATAGCATGTTGCACAATATGTCAAGTACAATTCAATGCCCTCAAGGGCTACACTTTCCAAGGTTTATGCCCGGTAACACAAAATAATGGTTTTTAAACCCATATATATAAAGCCTTTCGCTTGTCAAAATAATTACAACCAAAGGAAAGAGCCTTGTGCTCTCAAAACATATTCCAAGCCTTTAACTCAGCAGGATCACCATATCCTTTCTTGCACAAAGTCCCATAAGGTGAGCACAAAGCCCAGTAAGAAAATCTTAACAATGTATATATTTTATACAGTCTCCTAAGATGAATGCATATGCCATGTCATACTCAAAACATATATCTCTATCTTTTGAAAACCTTGTGCTCAATGCAATTTCAAAACACAACAATTCAATAACTTAATGTAGTTCAAGGGGTGGCAAATATGACTCAGGTAATCCCTAAGTTGGTGTCTGTAAGTAGACATAACAAGCACTACCAATCCCCACTTTACCGGTTGCTAACTGGAAGGCACGTGGTACCTCCTTCGCGCATGTTTTCGGTCTTTCACCATGGACACTTAGGCCAACTTAATCAATACCAACTACACCACCTATCCGAACTTACCAATGTATTGGCCCCAAAGCAAATCAAAATGATCTTGTTTCACAAAACAATTTCTTTCCAAGGTAATAACTTTTGAATGCAAGATTCAAAATCAATTATGACAATGATTAAATGGAATGTCAATGCAAAATATAACAATGCATCAATATAATTCCATTTTTTTCAATCCCACCACACAATCCTCCATTGTGATCAAATTCCCACATCTCTTATCAATATAACATCATAATATAATTTCAAGAGATAATATAACAATATCAACATAGATGTATTCTCCACATGTTAAACATCATTTTCTAAACTTGGTTTTCCAAGACTAACCAACAATAAGTTTCAAAATCAATAATTCTCATTCCTCCATGAAATTTTCTCATTTAATACAACTATAGAAATTTCCTCCATCATTTATTCACATAATAACTTATCAAGCGTAAATTTCGCAATATCTTAACTTTTTTCCAAAATCCCCAAATTCAAGGGTTTCCACCAAAACTAGGTTTTTTGGTGGAAATTTCTGAAAAGATTTTTTCCACAATAACATCCACATTATAGAACATAGCCTATATTCTTAAAAGCTTCAAAAAAAAAAAAAATAGAGAAAATCTACTTCTAATATCATCTAGGGTTCATCAACCCAAAATCATGATCCAAACATGAAAAAATACTCAAAACAAGTATAAACTTGTAAAAACATATATATAACTCCAAGATATCCCTACCTCAAGTTTTGGAGAGGAAGGAAACGAAAACCTTAAAGCTCAACATTGAAGAAAACTCGATTTAATCGTTGTAAACATAGAGCTAGTTGCCCTATATGAGTTGGTGTAAAAAGAACCCTCAAGTTTTTGATGTTTTTTGCTAAATCTTAGAGAGATTTGGATTTGAGTGTGTTTGTAAAGAGAAAACATGAGTATAGAGAGAGGGAGAAGTGAAAAAGTGTGTCTAACATGTTTTTGATGTCAGTTTTGAGGAAAAGAGCACAAAATTTAAGGCAAACGCGTCAAAATCTGCACAAGTGTAGACTCAAATTTTTCTCGCGCCACGCCTTTTGAAAAGGGTTTGAAAAAAAGGCCTCACAGTTCGGACTCCCGTAGTTCTGAATCTAGTCTCACAAAGTGCAATGTGAAACTGATAAACACCAAAGAGTCCAAATCCGGCAAACCTTTTTGGAAAATCAATTTTTAATCAAATAATGCCAAAATTGGACTACTTTGCCAGATATAAAGTCACCACCTAAATATTTTATTTTGGGGAAATTTAGAAAACCCTGGCTCATGCCAAAAGCCACGTGTCTGCCATCACCAAAGTTGCATCGGCTCGGGAACTTAGGTATGAGAGGGGAAGGTCCTGAAATGAGCACCCCCGCTCGCCCGATCAAAGATCAGCCTCTACTAATCATGATATGCATTTTTATAAACATTATGTGTTCTTGTTCCAGTTATTACACTAGCTTTACTATGTGACGCACAAAAGCAAGTATAGACTAGTTTGCAAGACTTGGAACAACTCAACTCGTGTTTGTTTGCAAAAATGGTTTTAATTTTCCACCCTCAAGTAGGCTTAAAGGTGGCGGGTTTGCCACCAAACATTGTGGGCTTAAAACATGATGTGCCACAACAAAGTGGGCTTAAAACAAACATTCGTTGAATCATTCCAATTCAAACAACAAGCCTTCATCCACAGACATTCATGCAGTTTGGCATTTAAGCACATAGTTTCATGGCAAGCATGCGAAACATGGCAACATGGCAATCACACCCATGCAAGTATGTTAAAGCATAGAACTCACTGAGTACTACAAGCCAAAACAAAAACTAGTTAGAAAAATGCACGATCCTAACTATGCAAGATATCTAATGCAACACATGTAATATGCAATTAATAGGCTCGACTACTAATATGACATATGGATCAATTTGAACAACATGAAGTTAAACACGTATTCAAGATATATTGAAATGACGATGCAGTTTGAATGATGCGTCAAGCCTCGGTGCATGCAAGACAAATGAATGGATGCAAACATGCAAGCATAGGGTATGCTAATTGAAAATGTCCCTAATCTAACCCTCAAAAGCGATTAATAAAAGGGAGAAAGATGTGGGGTTGGAAGACATACACACACACATGCACACTTATTACAACATTATGCCCTCGCGAAGGAGGATCCGAATGAATAAGCTAACTAGCTATGCTAATTAAACTAATCTAATTATTACAACAATTGAAACGAATTAACTAACTTATTCTAAGCTAATTAAATATTACAAACCGAAGTAATTAGCTAAATACTAAGCTAATTAAGTACCAAAGCAATCAAACTAATTAATTAGCTACCACTAATTAATTTAAAAAAAAGCAATTAAATGGCCTCGGGAAGTGAGGGATGCATGCATGCTCGGTTTCTCCACCCGGAAAAGCCAGTGCCTTGCTGTTACAGCCTCTGTTTGCACATATTTGAACATTAAAAGGCTGCCCACTTCCAGAACACCTCCACTTCAGCTTACCAACACACTGTGCAATTTTCATTGGTGGCCGAAAAGGGACATGTCGGCTACTAGTGGTGGCCGATTGGCCACTGATGATATGAACTCTTTTTGCTACAACAGAGAGCAGACAGAGCAAAACAGTGTATTCTCACAGGTTTGTGTGTACTGTTTACACTCCTTATCATCAAACATGCTCAAATGAGTGAAACTCTTGGCTCTCAAACCATCAATCAAACAATTTCCATGCATGATGGCCAAAAACCAAGTTTGTACAAGTTAATGAGTGCAAAACAATACTCAAAAAGACCATCACCCTATCAGTCATGATCAAGGGTGATGGTGACCAAGGAAAGTGGCACATTTTATCACTTTGAGTATGAAATGTTCCATTTTCCTTGTATTCGAATTAACGTCCAATTCGAACACGTGCAATGCAACACGAAAGATGTTTATCATGCTTCTTTTACTTTCCATTTTTTGTTTACTCATTTTAGTTACTGATTCATTCTTTAATCGATTAAGTCCAAAAGTGAGTGTCCTCTAATGGAAAGATGGCTCAAACCTCAAGTAGCTTTGGGTATGAAAGAGACATTACACTGTTGGTAATGAACCCCTAAGGGATTAAGCCATTAGGTGCAACACCTTAATTTCACACTTAGGCAAACAAGTGGTTTGAAACCACTTTCAAAGCAAAATAAAAGAGTGAAAAAGGAAGGGAGGTTGCAGAGATTAAAGTGTTGAAATGAAGTGCAAAACAACACTAAAACATGCTTTCAACTCAAAACAATGATGATCAAAGCATTAAAACACTAAACTAGTGAAGGAATTAACACTACAACTATGCAATACAAGCCTCAACTGAATTAACCAGCCCAAAACAGAGCCAAAACAAGTCAAAATAGAGGCAAAAACATGCTGGACTTAAGCTAAAGTAAGCTAGAAAAACATGCTAACTCATGAAGCTAACTAGGCATGCAAACAAGACACAAGGAGGGGAGGCTATCCCCTCCAATTTTGGACTTCAAAAGTTGATTTTTACCACTGAAAAAACTCTGAGATTTAGTGGTTAAAAGGCCCAAAAATGTTGGTTTGAAAATGACAAAAAGATGGCACAAAAGCTTAACAAACTAAGAAGCAAAAATGGTGGAACACCCCCAAACTCAAAAGGGCTCAAACCACCACTTTTGGGTCTCAAAAACAAGACTTTTTACATGTCAAAACTAGCCCCAAAATAGTAGAAAAAGATGGCGAAGCAAGTATTTGAAACAAGTATAAGCAAGGTAAGTTTTATACCTTTGAAGCAAAGCACAAAACAGCCACAAATTCAAGCTCAAACCTCCTTCTAGAGCTCAAACAAGGCTCCAAGTTATCTCAGCCCAAAGGTAAGTGTATTTGGTTAAGGGTTGATATGCAAAAACTAAGAGAAACTAGGCAAAGGTGTACAAAATATCAAGAGAGTGGGAGAGAATTCTAGAGAGAGAGAGATTTTTGTTCTAAATCTTCTAACCCTCAAAAATGGGGAATGAACCCCCTTATTTATAGAAAAACACCCCTTGAGCTTAGATACATCCTACCATACACGTGTATGAAGATGCAGCTCAGTGAGCAACAGTTGGCACAACTGTCAATAAATATTTGGAAAAAGAGACTGGTGGCCGTTCGCCACCACTAATAGCCGACCGGCCGCCACTGGTGGCTGATCGGCCACATCCATGGCCGACAGGAAGAACCCATGGCCGACAGCCTTGGGGGGTGGCCAACAGGTCACCAAGAGGTCTAGACACCAAGTTTTGGTCCAAAACAAGACACAGAAAGAACAAGGTTTCAAGGCTCAAAGACAGGGCATTCTGCCGAGCACTTCGGGCGCTCAAAACGAACACAAACACACAATCATCGAGTGCACAAATGATGACGTCCAAGTCTTGAGAACAGTCAAAAATGGGGTGTCTACAGTTGCCCCTTTGACAGAACTCGGAAGTCATGAAATAACGGAAGTGAATATCAAAGCCCAAAGACGACCCATTTTTGACAAGGCCAAAGACTTTGACAAACAGATAAGCAAGACAAAGCAAATGGTTGTGCCTGCAGGCTGCCTACGTATCCTTTTTTGCAAGGAATCAAACCAGCGTAGTTCTAAGGCAAGATGCAAACGATGTGCACGATGCAAAAACATAACTTATGATCATGCAATGAGGCTGTAATGAAACATCTAGATGTAACTGTTATGCAAAGAAATGCTATAGTCAAACAAACCGTAATAAGGTATAGCAACCTCTAACATGAAGAGAAGTAAGCAAACACTCCACGCATGAGAATCACAAGCCAAACCACATTTCATACAGAAAGGATGTAAGAAAATTATACGAACTTAATTACGCATCACCCAGGAAAGGCAAAGAATAACACAACCGTTGGGCGTACCCGAGGTGTCGAACAAGATCCCAACAAGTTGCACGCAGAAGGAGAGAAAGGATGGTGTGAACATAGGGACACACCCGAATGTTCTTAACCAAAGGGAACGGTGATAAACATCAAATGCGTCCAAATATTTGTAACCAAAACAAGGAGTGGTGATAAACATCGGAACACATCCAAATGTTTTTAACCAAAATAGGGAGGGCGATAAACACCGGAACACATTCAAATGCTTTTAACCAAAACAGGGAGTGGTGATAAACATCAGAGCACGCCCAAATGTTTTTAACCAAAATAGGGAGTGGTGATAAACATCGGAACACGTCCAAATGCTTTTAACCAAAATAGAGAGTGGTGATAAACATCGGAACACATCTAAATGCTTTTAACCGAAACAAGGAGTGGTGATAAACAACGGAACACGTCCAAATGCTTTTAACCAAAACAAGGAGTGGTGATAAACATCATAACAACTCCAAATGCTTTTAACCAAAATAGAAAGTGGTGATAAACATTGGAACACGTCCAAATGCTTTTAACCAAAATAGGGAGTGGTGATAAACATCAAAACACGTCCAAATGCTTTTAACCAAAACAAGGAGTAAATCGAAGGACAGGAATGATCTTATCTGGAATTCCTCTGAATAAACCGTACATACAATATCGTGCCTGCATAAAGAAAGGAACTCAACAAGCATAACATAGTAAGAGTGCATGTTCTATGCAAGATGAATAACCATGAAAAAATGTTAGAGACATGTTTTATGCAAAACATGCTGCAGGCACCCCATTTTTGACTGCCCTTAAAACTTGGGCGCTACTGATGGTCTACTTGGTGATGAAAGATGTGCAGGGCAAAGGTTCGATTTCTTCGGCAAGAGAAGAGTCAAATCCTAACCTCACACACCATTTTGGACCAAAGCTGTTTTGAATGGTTTTTAGACCTTAAAATCCTCTCTTTCAAAATATTTTTTGAAATAAAGTTCCTACGATGTTTCGAGGCTCGCATTTCGTTAAATGTTGCGCTTTTCGATAAAATGAGTGAGGACAAAGTGGAAATGAATGAACGAGAGATGAAATCTTTGAAAAATCTACAATTAGGTTGGGAAAGGAGAGAAGAAAACTAGTTTGGGAGAAGTTCGGCATGAATCCGGGTAGGACCAAAACTACGCGGCATCACCAAAACAGGCATAATTTTTTTCATAGTTGGAATTTTGATGCAAGGCTACCACCATTGGAAAGATTACTTCTGGGGCTTCAATTTTCACACAAGAATGACCTGAAAAGGCATCCAGATAAAGGAATTAGGCTTACTTCAAGTCAGGGACTAGGGCTGATTTTTGTTGTCGGCCTCTATGGGAGTAGGCTGGCCATTAATGGCCAATGCCGTCCAAGAGTGACCCCTGCTGGCCAACAATAGTGTGCTTCCAGCCAACAATGGTAAAGGTGCTGGCCAGTGATGAAAAGATCAATTTTGGACAAATATTTTATCTCCAGCTGGCACAGCTGTCTCTCTTGAGATATTTTCAATCCAAACCTCCATTTTTGCTATATAATGAAGCCTTATATCTCATTTTCAAGGGTTAGAACTTCTTAAGAAAGTTTGAGGGCTTCTCTCACGAAGCTCCCTCTCTCTCTACAATTTTTAGAGCTTAATCTCTGCCTCTCTCACTAGAGTTCACTCTCTCTTGCCCTTTTGTGCTAGAAGACTTGCATACAACCATCTTCAACCTATCAACCCTTAAGAAGACTTGATCACCATTGGGCTGAGGTCCTTTGGAACTTGTTTTGGGCTGTTAAATCTTGGTTTTAACTCAGAAATCTTGTTGTTTTGCTGTTTGGCTTCAAGGGTTAGCACTTGTCCCTCTAAAGCTTTGTTTTACATGCTTGTTTTACCACCTTTGCAAACTATTTTTGGCTTGGTTTTGAACTAAAGAAAACTCTATTTTTTAGTCCTAAAAATGATGGTTTAAGCCTTGTTTGGCTAGGGGTTGTCTCTCCCTTTTGTTCCTTAGCTTGTATAGCTTTTGAGCCATCTTTCAAGGCCTTTCAAAGCAATTTTTGTGCCCTTTTAACCACTGCAATCCAAAGAATTTTCAGTGGTAAAAACCCTATTTTGAGGGCCCAAATAGGAGAGGGTGGTCCCCTCTCCTCTTGTCTTGCTTGCTAGTGTTGATGGCCAACCAAATGAGCACGAGCTTTTACTTCTTTATGGCTTTGTTTAGGCTCATTTTTGTGACTTATCAAACCTTCCATAACTCTGTTTTTGGCTATCTTGGTCACCTCTTTCATGCTTATTGCACTTATAGTGTAAATCCTCTTTGCTAGCCTTATTAGCCTTACAAAGTAGCATGCTTTTGTGGTTTGAATTAGCTTAGTTCAAGCATGTTTTTGGTGTTATTTTGACATGTTATAACTCTGATTTTGATTGGTGGATTCACTCCTTTCATGGTTTATACACTTTTAGTGTATTTTTCATGAAGTAGCATGCCTTTCTAGCATGATTTGATTCTATTTCAGCATGTTTTTGGTGATATTTTGCCATGTCATACCTCTAATAAGGTTTGGTTTGGTTGGCCCTTGCATGTTCCATGCACTTGTAGTGCAATTCCATGAATTAGCCTAATGTGTATCATGCTTTAACATGTCATTCTAGCATGATTTTGGCTTAACTCTAAGAAGCTTTTGGTCATGTTTTAGCGTGCTTAAACTCTGATTTTTATTTTTTTGGCCATGCATGCCATGATTTGTATAGCTATGGTTCATCCTAGCTTGTTAGCTTTGTGCATCAAGTCCACTAGCATGCATTGCTTGACCTATTTGAATGATTTGGCATCATTTGTTATGTGATTTCAGAGCATGTTTTATTGCCATACACTCCATGTTTCACTCTTTCAATGCCTTTGGAGAGTTGTGTTTTGTGCCTTAAGCTTGGGCTAATATGCATTCATGTTTGTATAGTCCTTTGCGCTTCTATCTTAGCATGTTTTGCCACTGTTTTGGGCATGATGTAACTCTGTTTTGAGATGGTTTGGATGTTTGAGCATTGTGATGCATGCTTATAGTGTTATTCTCTTAACCAGCCTTGGTGCTCTTGGCCCCTTAACATGTTGTGTATGAGTGTTTGCATGATGGAGTCATGCATGCCATCTTAACATGTCAAGCTTAGCGAGATTGTTTGCATAACATGTTGTCTGTGTGCATTACATTGTGTTCAATGAACATAAGGTGGATTAGCTCATTTCATACTTGAAGTGATGAAGTCAGCCAATCACCCTTGGTCTCTATTTCCTTTGACTTCCCATGATAAGGAAATGGTTTTGGTGTCTTATTTGTCATGCATTTATTGAAGTTGCACATGTTGGGTCTTTGGCCATCATGCATCGAGATGCCTGATTGATGGTCTTGGATCTGATTATGCCTCTCCCTTGATGTTTTGAGGTGATATGGAGTGGCATAGTGCGTACATACCCTTGGGAGACCCTCCCTTTTCTCTATTTTGGTGCTCTGCTGCAGCTTGATGTCGCAGTACACCAGTGGCCGGCACCCTCTTATTGTTGGCCGGCAGTGTACACTTTTGGTCGGCAGGGAGGTCGGCAGTATCTCCTCATGGCTGGCAGGCCACTGGTGCACTCCTCAGCATTGTTTTGGTGAGATCCAGCAGCTAGTTCTCAAGGACACCCTGCAGACAGAGCCTCTAAAGAGCATTTGGAGAGCTTTTCGAGATGGGAATCGAGAGCATGCATTCTTCCTTGCTCAAGGCAAAGCTGAGGCAGCCTGATTTAGTGTTTTACTTGTTAATTAGCATTCGGTGCTGTAACTTAATTAATTTGTTTGATTAGTTAAAGTTTTGTAATAATTAGTTGTAGCTAATTATTCATTTGGTTGTGTAATAATTAGTCTAATTAGATTATTAGATTAGTTGATTAGCTTAGCGTAGCTAGCTTAGTGTATTCATTCGGACCGTCCGTCGAGAGGGTGAATTTTGTAATAAGCGTGCATGTGTGCAATGCATGTCTTCCAACCCCCATTTCTTTCTCCTTTTTACTTAACCGCTTACGATGGTTAGTTTTAGGGTATGTTTCAATTAGCATCCTTATGCTTGCATGTGTGCATCCATTCATCTGTCTTGCATGCACCGGGCTTGGCACATCATACTAACTGCATTGTATTCCAATACATTTACTTGAATACGTGTTCAACAGCATGTTATCAAGTTGCATTTAACATGACATCTTAGGATAGCCGAGCCTATCTGAGTTGCATTTTTGCATGTGTTGCATTAGCCATCTTAACATGAACTAGGATCATGCATGATTTCTAACTAGTTCTCTATTTTGGCTCGGAGTACACTGTGAATGTTTATGCTTTAGCATCTTGCATGAGTATGAGTGTTGCCATGTTAGCATGCTTGCCATGAGGCTATGTGCTTAAGTGTTTAACTGTCTGAATGTCTGTGGGTTAAGGTTGGATTGCTTGAATTGAAACAATTCATTGAAATCCTCTATTTAGCCTACTTGCGAGTAGCAAACTTCAAACCTTTTTCAAACAAACGAATATGCAATGTTTTGTTCCAATTTCGGCGATCTAGTCTATACTTGTATGTTGTGCGCATCACGTAGTAAGCTAGCTAATAAACCGGAATAAGAACACATGTGTTTTCAAAAACAAAATATCATGCTTAGTAAAGGCCAATCTTTGATCGGGTGAGCGAGGGTGCTCATTGCATGGCCTTCCCCTCTCGTACCCAAGTTCTCGAACTGAGGCAACTTTGGTGATGACGAACACGTGGCCTTAGGCACGAGTCAGGGTTTCCTAAATTTCCCAAAAACAAAATATTTAGGTGGCGACTCTGTATGTGGAAAAGCAGTCCATGTTTGGCACTTCTTTATTAAAATCAGTTTTCCAAAACGATTTGCCGGATTTGGACTCTTTGATAATTTAGTGGTCTTGCATTGCACTTTGCGAGATTAGATTCACAACCGTGACATTGAGTCCGAACTGTAGTCACTTAATGAACATACCGGATTTCGCGCCATCTCGCGCTTGGAGCCCAGGACGTTCGAGCGCGTCTACACATGCGAGAAACAAAAATGGAGCATTTTCTATGCAACGAGAAACGGAGCATGTTCTATGCAACATCGGAATGCATATTCAATGTAATAGTACAAAATGCATGTTCTATGCATAATCAATAGCACACAATGCATATTCTATATAAGATTAGAAAATGCATGTTCTATGCATGTTCTATTCAAAAATGGAGAAATGCATATTCTATGCAACACTGGATTGAATAACAACTTCCGATTTACCTTTCAGAAGAGCTGCAACAAGTTAAGAAGGATACACCTCATTCGTGTTGATTAGTGATGAATCATCATGCACCGTAGAGGCAATTTGAGCTTAAAAGTGAACTTTTCTTGCACTTTCTCGAGAACCAAGGACACAAAGCAGTAGCAAAACACAAAAGAAGAGCATTGGAAGCTTGTTGGCCACCAGGGAGAGGTGTCGGCCACCTATCGGCCACCCCTAAGGGTTGTCAGCCACCAATGGTGGCTATCGGCCACCAGTGGTGGCCATTGATGGCAGCCCGACCCTTTTTGGTCATTTTACGTTCGGGTCTTTAAGTATAGGGCTTCAAACTTTATTTCCACACACCCTCTTGTCCGAAATTCATCCTTCTCTCACTCTAGACCATTCTTCTCTCTAGATCTGAGCTTTACACTTGTTTTCCAACGCCCCACGTGAAGTTGATTCGCTAAAACCTCTCGATTTCCTTCATTTTGAACCGATTAAAAATTGATTTCGGTGCTTTTTTCTTCATTTTCACCACTTGAGGCTTGTTCCCCTCGAGTTTGTCTTGGGTTTGGCGCCTTTTCCTGGGCTTTGAATTTTTCTCCCATTTTCTCTCTCCTAGGGTTTGACTTGAGTTGACTTTTAGCATTTCTACCTATTTTCACCATTTTATCCCCTTTTCATCGACTCTTCATCTATATTCTAGATGACAGACGACTTTCCACATGATGGGGCTCCTCCAAAGGCGGAGTTAAAGGCAAAGTTTGATTCTAATGTAGAGCCAGAGCCCTTACCACTAGGAGTGAGGCCTTTTGACGCAGTGAGGTATCATCCCCAGACGCACATTCTGCCTACTGGAGGCATTAGGCACTTTACTAATTTCGCAGATGCACCAGCGGATCTCTTACTGAGGGAGCTAGGTTCCCATCTTCCAGTCGTTGCCGTTAAGGTACAAACTTTATGCACTTATACATCCAATGTTCTTTACTTGCATTTCTTGCACCAATCACACTCTTGCATTGTATTTTCACCAATGTGATTGCATTTGTTTTACATTTCCTTTTCATCGAACTGTATTTACACTAATTCACCTATCCTCTACACAGGGTGATGCCTGCATATACAGGGGTTATAGGGCCACAACGGCCAGAGATTGGTACGACAAGCTCCCTATTAGAGTACAAGCTATTGTTGACGAGGCAGGCTTCGGCCTATTCTGCTCTGGATTGCCACGAGTCATAGCGAGCCATCCATTTTTTGGAGCACTAGTGGAGAGATGATGGGACACCACCAACTCTCTCCACCTTTCCACTACTGGAGAGATGACGATGACCCCTTACAACTTCGCCACGATCACGAGCCTAGCCATAGGGGGTGATCTGATTCCCCTTGACCCTGATATGGCGGAGTGGGAGGCTGCTTGGATTGAGCTTCTGAGGGCACGCCCGCCTTTGTTCCAGACAGCCCAGGTCAGATACAGTTGGTTCGAGGAGCGGTTCCAGGGGACCATGCCAGAGACAATAGAGGAGATAGAGCACTACGCTCGGGGTTTTCTGATGTTCCTCTTCGGTACCACCCTACTTGCGAACAGGGCGAACACCGTAGGGCTATACTTGCTGAGGGCACTGGTGGTCCTTCTCTGAGTGAGCTTCTACGATTAGGGCAGGGCCGACCTCGCCACCCTATACGGCTATATGAGCTCGACCTCCCACTGGATTGGACTCTTGATCGGAGGCTACTGGCATGCTTGGGAGTTACACATCTCAGTTCCCTCTTTGCACTTTGCATTTTCTATTCAGCATTTCTTGCGTCACATCTATTCAACGCATGTACTTTCTGCTTTGTACTTTCTATATCTGTTCAGACACTGTATTGATCATATATCCATGTGCTTTCTCCACAGCTATGAGTGTATGCATACTTCCCGACTCTTGTATCGGAGCCAGAGGTGGAGGTTCCATTGGTAGTCTCCTATTCACGGGTGTACGATGGTCAAATTCACCGCAGGACTCGCGAGCCCTTTTATTTCTTCAAGCGTTACTTTGACACCGTAGCTGCTCACGAGGAAACCTAAAACACAATCATCATTTGCTTTCATACTGTTCTGATTCACATTATGGCCACTAACAGCAACTAACAATCTATACAACTTTCATTTGTAAATCTCATGGCAGCCATGGGCCATGATACCGAGAGGAGTTGAAGGCCGGTTTAATGCGGCCTAGGGCATGTCTCATTATCGCATTCTTCTTGAGGGTCCATTCTACCAAGCCTGGTACCTTGGCGAGAGAGTTGTACGCCAGTCTCTGGGCATGCCTGCTCAGTTCATACCGATGACGCCGCCAGAGTCCATGAGATCAATAGACAGCCTATCTATTGACAGAGTTATCCAGTTCATGATGGGCTTGGAGGCGGAATACTTCCGAGTTGAGGTTGATTATGCAGTCTTCATTCAGACACACCTTATGCCACCCCTGACCGGTGTTCGCAGAGGTGAGGGAGCGAAAGCTCCTGTTGCGAGGATGGGGCCTAGAGGGACCAGGGTAGGTAGGGCCTATGGCAAAGGGGCTTCTCAAGCAAGATGGATGACTGGTTGTCCAGAGCTTCCCACTACACTTACCTGTTGGCAGCATACCGGGGAGGCTAACCAGATCCCTATTGAGCCTGCACCAGTCGGGCACGAGCTTGTCAGGATTCGAGGCCCGACTCCAATATGTACCACACTTTACATTTTTGCATGTTAAATTCATTTTAGTTATGCTTATAGAACACTAATCACCTCAACGCACTTACAGGCATCTATAGAGTACACCGGGGATGCTCTCGAGCTAGCGGCTTCCCTAATGGGGATGGTACAGAGGAGCATGAGTCTGCTCAGCCTATACAGAATTCAGGTAATTTTCTTCAATTTACATTTCATGCCATCAAACTTTCTACTGATACATTAGCATTTCAACTGTAATCTGTTCCACGCTGCACTGATTTGATACACTGCACTCAAACACTGTATTCATACATTGCATTCATACACTGCACCTACACATTGTATTTGACTTCTATCTACACTCATACTGCATACCATCTTTGTATCTGATACATACACTGAGACTGATATATTGACAACTACCCTTTTTAGATCCCAGCCATATGGGGCGCACTAGTGGGAGCTGTAGCAGGACCATCAGTGCCCCCTCCAGTGGCAAGGAGGAGAGGGAGACAGGCTCCGGCATGCAGCAGAGGCAGAGCTTGGGACACCGGAGATGAGAATGGCGCCCTTCCGAGCCCATTCTAAGTAATGACGAGGCCGAGACTAGCGAGGCCGAGGAGGCAGCAAGTCAACACGCTGAGTCATCCGAGAGAGAAGACGATGACGCTAGCTTAGGTTCTGCTAATGGGGATGATACTGCGTTAGGCTCCGAGGCAGATGGCAATGACGACTCTGATTCTGGTTCAGAGGGAGGTGCAGAGAGTGGCACTAACGGGGACAGCTCTGAGGCTCTGCCTAGGAAGAGGACGAAGAGGGCCTCTCGAGACTGAGATAGCTGGCGCTGATTCTGTGTATTTTTGCTTAGTTTCTTTTTGCTAGTAGTGTTAGCACTTGGTACAGCTTTAGACAGGTTTTATTTGCTTTAAAAACTTGTACTCTTTTGTAAAAAGTGACCATGATCGGAATGAAAACCAGTCTTTTTGATGAAAAAGTGTTGTATTGTGCATTCTAAGCATTGCATAACATTGCATAGCATAAAAACGAGATTGATCTTGATTGAAAACTACACATTGTATTGGAGCTTTCTTAATCAGGTAATGAACCGACGAGCACTTAGCAAACAAAATAAGACAACTCAATAAACAACTAACAATAACAACTTGATAAACAACGCAACAACTCAACAAGAAAAAAAAAATACAACTCGATAAGCAACACAACAACTTGATAAACGAATTGAAACAACTCGATAAACAAATTGAAACAACTTAAAAGCAACTCAACAAATCTACTAAAACAAGGCAGCACAGTGCACCAAGAGCAGAACAAAGCACAGGTTCTCAGCACTCTCAATACACAGAAAGACCACAAGAATGCTGTCGGCCATGAACAAAGGTTGTCGGCCACCAGTGGTGGTCGGTCGGCTACAAAAGGTGGCTGTCGGCCATTGGCACTGGCCGGTCGGCCATCAGTGTGAGGGACCTCCAGATTGTTGCCACCTGTCTTCCACTCAGTGCCTTATCTTCTACAAAAGCTGGGACTTCGTAGTTTCTTCATTCCATCTCTGTTTTTCCCACATATGGAACCATTCTTTGCCCAAAAACTCTCAAATTGGATTGCAACTTTAGATTGTTCGGAAAAAGTGAATTTCCGAGGTTTCGGGATAAATGCACTATTCACGCTAAGTCATTCTCCACTATGTTTTCCATTCCTTCACACCGCGGCTAGGTGTTGGAACCCGGTTACACATGTTTTCAGTTTCGGCAGGCAAGAGATATGCCCTACAATTGAAGAATTCCAAGTTTTGATAGAATCCTGGCGTGATAAGGAAATTTGCCTCAGTCCCGTTTTAGCCACATCCAAGCTCTAGGGAGGATGTGTGGGCTCACTTTACACGATGCCCGATCCTTGGTTCACGACGAAGAGTTAGATATCCCCAGTTTGATTATCAATTTTCTGACGTTGGTGACCACGGTGACTGTCTTTGGCAGATTTTTCGACAACATGCCCTCTGTTTGTGTATGTTGGCTCATTTTCTTCGTGCCCCAAGTTTCGGAGGGTCTAGCATTTGACTAATTGAAGTGGCCCAAGGCTTGAAAGAAAGCAAGAGCTGCATTGGCCTAGCATTGGCCGAGACTTTAACGGGCTTGGACGCCTTCTATCAATAGGAGACGATCAAATAAGCAGGAAGTCCACTACTTTTACAGGTAATGTTTCCCACCCTTCTCATATGTGTTTCTCACATCACTCGACACTCATGCTTTATTTTTCTCTCAAAACCCTTTCTCATTTTTCTCTCCACATACACCTCTCTATTCTTTAATCTCTCTTTTCTTTCATCCCTTCCCAGATATGGCTTATGGGCAGGTTGAAGGTAGTGGACTCTTGCCCTGCATATTCAGCACAAGGCTATTGATTTCACCAACGACTAGTTGATTTCCCGAATGAGAGGTGGGGTGCCATTGGATGTGCAACAGGTCTGCTATTGACATTCCTTGTTGTTACCCCTGGTTTGATCTGCCCAAGATGAGCTACAGCATGTCTCAGCAACCCGGCATTCAGCTGATTGGCTTGACACACTGTGTATTTCACTTCCCATTCAAGTTCAGGCTTCAGTTTGGACACCACCAGATTTGCCCAGAAGAGGGGGTAGAGTACCCGGCTCCATTCTTGGTCGAGGCTCACAATTAGCTAAATATCCCACTGCATGGAGGACAAGAGAACTTCTGGCTCCCACTCCCAATTTCAGTTGCACCCTTTCTGGAAAATGCATGGCTTGGCTTGAAGATGAGGCGCAAACCGGGCCTACTTTAGGATCTGAAGCTTTCACAAGCTCCGGGAGGGGACACAGAAACACCTTATTCACCCATGTCCCAAGTTTATTACTTTGATCTGTACTTTCAAGTTTTTCTTTTGAATGTAATAAAAAAGAAACTTTGATTTGCATCGAGAGATGGAGAACTTTGTATTGAAATCAATCAAATTGAAGTTGTGGGCACTGAAAATTTTCCTTTTGGTCCAAAAATGGTCTAAGTTGTAAAAAGGTTAATTTGAACAAAATCAACTTTTATTAAAACTTTTCAAAACCATTTTCGATAAGGATCACAACTTGACACACATGGAATCTATCCTCGAGATGTATAACCCCGAATCCAGAAAACGGAAAATTGCCCCTTGTCTGAATAGCACTACACTGTACTGTAACCAGCTCTCATAATGAAGATCACGACCGAACTCTTGGATACAGAAAAGACAAAGGTGACCTAAACAATCTCATGGACAAGACAATTGAGTTCAAAGTGTTTATGGCTGAGCTTCATAATGAAGTTGCCAACGTATCCCGAAGATAAGAATCAAGCCTTACATAGTTCGGTTCGAATTCACTCGTGTATTAGCACTCTCCTTTTGCACTCTAACTTTTGCCAAGGCTGCCCTTTTTGGGTTTTCAATCTTGCGAGCTTAGTTTTTCTTTTTTCTAATTTTTTTGTGCTCTAACTTTTGCCTAGGTCGCCCTTACGGGTTTTCGGCCTAGCGAGCCACTCAAGGGTAATATTTCTTCAACTTGTCCATGTTGATTGGTTTAGAGAACTCTAGGCCATCTGGGTCCATAAGAATGACAGCTCCGTCTGGCCAGATTGATTTGATGATGTAAGGGCCAGTCCAATTAGGTCTGAACTTGCTCCTAGGGTCATGGATGGGAGCTTGGTTGTCTTTGACCACCAAATCGCCTTCGTTTAGATTCTTAGACTTAACTTTCTTGTTAAAAGCCCTGGAAATCCTGCGTTGATATCCTTGGACGTGGTACAGTGCTTTCAGCCTCGTCTCGTCAAACAGCATCAGTTACTTGAACCTGCTCTGCTGCCAATCCACTTCTGCTATCTGGCACTCAGCCAAAACCCGCAGCGATGGAACCTCTATTTCGATCGGCAAAACAACCTCCATCCCATATACTAGAGAATACGGAGTTGTCCGAATTGAAGCCCTATAGCCCCAGAGAGCAAATGACAATTTGTCTGGCCAGTCCCTATAAGTCTCAACCATTTTCTGCAAAATGTGCTTGATGTTCTTGTTGGCAGCCTTAACAGCTCCGTTGGTTTGTGGCCGGTATGTGGATGACTTATGAAAAGCCACGTTGTATTTCTCCAACAAGTCGATCACTTCTCTCTTGAAATGGGAGCCATTGTCTGAAATGACCTCATTCAAAACCCCATAACGACAAATGATGTTATTCCTGATGAACTTGGCTACATGAGACACTTTCAGCACGGCATAGGATTGGGCTTCGACCCACTTTGTAAAATAGTCTATTGCCACCAAGATATACTCAGGCCCATTTGAGCCATTCGGCGTAACTGCCCCAATAACATCAATTCCCTAGACTAAAAACGGCCATGGTGAAGTCATGTTGTACAGCTTCGACGGCGGAATGTTCATGCGATTGGCATGAATTTGGCATTTGTGGCATCGCTAAACAAAACCGATACAATCCTCCTCTATGGTTGACTAGTAGTAGCCCTGTCTGAGAATCTTCCAGGCTAGCATGACTCCGCTCATGTGTGCTCCACACTCTCTCCCATGGATAGCCTCCATTAGGCGCTTCGACTCTTCCACATCAACACATAGCTTGTGCATTCCCAGATAACCATGTTTGTACAACTTACCCCCACAGATGATAAACTGAGCAGCCATCCGCCGTATTGCCCTCTTATCTTTATCATTTGCCCCTAGTGGATAAGCCTCATTCTCCAAGAAGTTCCAGATATCATAATACCAGGGGTTTTGATCTTGCACTTCATCTATTGCGGCGATCAACTCGTAGGCCGGCGTATACCTCTGTTCAATAATGATCGAATGCATCTAGACTCCCAACGGGATGTCTATCATGGAAGATAGAGGTGATAAGGCGTCAGCGAACCTGTTGTTCTCTCTTAACAGATGCGTGAAGGTTAGCTTCTCAAACCTGGGAATCAAAACATCCAAGGTTTGGTGATAAATTTTCATCATTTCTTCTTTGACCTTCCATTCTCCTTTTGCTTGAGAAACAACCAGGTTTGAGTCCCCGATGACGTCCAACCTTTTTGCCCCTAGTTCCAGGGCAACTTCCAATCCAACAATACACGCCTCGTATTCTGCTTCGTTGTTGGATACTTTGAAATGGAGTTTGAAAGCTAAAGATATATGGAAATTGTCAGGTGCCATCAGCAACACCCCTATCCTATAACCGTACTGGTTAGACGCTCCGTCAAAGTACACTGTCCAAATCTCTTTCTCGACCTGCAGAATAGCTTCATTCGGGAATAGGTATTCTACTGCTTCGCCCCCTTCCATTGGGTGATCGGCTAGGAACTCCGTTATAGCCCTCCCCTTAACTGACTTGCGAGTCACATACTTCAAATCAAATTCGGAGAGAAGAAGCAACCAACTAGCTAGCCTACCCGTAAGTGCTAGTTTCTCAAAGAGATATTTGATGGGATCTAATCTCAAAACTAGAATTACAGAGTGAGCTAACAAGTAGTGCCTCGACTTCCTGGTAGCCCATACCAAGGCCAAGCAAGCCTTCTCCAGTGGCATGTAACGGGTCTCGTATTCCAGTAGCTTCTTGCTCAAGTAATAGATGGCTTTCTCCACTCTATCCTCAGATTACGGCGCAAGCATGCAACCCATAGTCGTGTCCGTTACTGACAGATACAAAATCAACGGCTTCCTCGGCTCTGGCAATGACAACACAACCGGGTTCTGAAAGTACTGCTTAATCTGCTCAAAAGCAAACTGACATTAGTCATCCCATTGGAATTTCTTTCCTTTCTTCAAGAGACCAAATTGCGGTTCACAAGTCAAGGTTAATTTTGCAATAAACCGTCTTATGAATTGCACTTTATCCAAAGAGCCTCGCACCTCCTTTTCAGTCCTTGGTGCTGGCATTTCTAAGATGGCCTTGATTTTGGAAGGATCAACCTCGATGCCCCTCTGTGTGATCAAGAAACCCAGCATTTTCCCTATTATGACACCAAAAGTGCATTTCTGTGGATTCAGCCTCAACCGATATTCTCTGATCCGTTGGAAGAACTTCTTCAAGGCGGTGTAGTGGCACTCTCTTTCCTTGGACTTGACAATCATATCGTCCACATACACCTCAACCTCTTTGTGGATCATATCATGTAGAATTGTGGTTGCAGCCCATTGATAGGTAGCCTCAGCATTCTTCAACCCAAACGGCATCACCCTGTAGCAGTAGGTTCCCTATGGCGTGGTAAAAGCAGTCTTCTCTCTATCCTCGGGTGCCATCAGAATCTGGTTATACCCAGAAAATCCATCCATGAAGGAGAGCAACGCATGGCCTACTTTGAAGTCCACTAACTCATCGATGTGCGGTAAAGGAAAGTCGTTCTTTGGACTAGCTCTGTTCAGATCCCTGAAATCCACACACACCCGAATTCTACCATCTTTCTTCGGCACCTGGACAATGTTAGCCAACCAAGTCGGATACTCAGATACTAGCAAAAACCTTGCGTCTATTTGCTTTGTGACCTCTTTCTTAATCTTCAAAGCCCAATTTTGGCATATTCTCCGAATCTTCTGCTTGACGGGTCAGGCCTTAGGGTCAAGAGGGATCCGGTGCTGTACAATCTCAGGATCGATTCCAGGCATGTCTTCGTAGGACCACGCGAAAACATCTTTAAAATCTTTTCATAAAGCAACTAAGCGCTCGAGTTCCTCTGAAAACAACGTGGACCCGATCTGGACCAGACGCGGATCCTTCTTAGTGCCCACATTAATTGAAATGATTTCATCAACAAGGGGTTTCACAAACATCTCCTCCTCTCGATCAATCAAATGTTTCAAAACCAGAGGAATTCCTTCCTCGTCGTTTTTATCAAAATTTTGAAAGTCATGATCAATGCAATACACAAGTGGCACAGAGAAGTACTCAAAACCTGCAGTGGCATTCACATTCAAAGTTCCAGCTCATCTAATTCATCGGTTACAACCGACTCAAAAGAAAAGGAAAAAGATGAACTGGACAAAATGACGGCATCCGGGTTATCAACCCTAGGAATACCAAACTCCGACTCAGAAGAACTGGAATCTGATCCTGACTCCACAGACTCTGGGGAATCAGATTTTGGCTCATTACCTGATTCAGAGCTGTTAGACGAAAAGCCCTCATCTAGCTGCCAAATGAGAGAGGGTGCGTTAGATACATCCAAAATACCACCGAAAGGGTCCATGCCTGATTGGTCTCCGATCATGGAAACAGTTAGGTCATCCCCCAAGCTCTTTAGATCTATCGGAGGATTCGAAAGGAGACATGCCAATGCTACTTCTATCTCAAGTTCACTGCTGTTGGACTCACCCTCTATACTCTGTTCGGCCTCAGCAGTTAATTCCAGTCTGTTCCTCTGTGGCTTCACCCTCTTGCAGCTGCAAGTCGAAGAAAATCTCGAAGCCGAGAAAATGCCGCTTCTCAGAGTTCAACCATGGCTCAGGAAAGCCACAAAATGGGAAGTCCTCCCCTCCTGGACAAAGCGTCCGTTCAGAGTTCCTTGAATTGGCCAATGCACAAGCTCATAGCACTTCCCAGTTTGTTTAGCTCTGGCTCTTCCTGCCATTTCTTTTCCTTTCCTCACCCAGTCCTATGTTGGATTTGAACACAACAATGGCACCCTCGCGTACGTAGCCCCCGCCCCATTTATTAACTACGGGGGCCACACTCCCGAGGCGATCTCATCAATGCCCGCATTCATCAATCTTAGCGGCCAAGGATTCGCTAATCTAATCGGCCAAATGTCAAGGCCTTGCACCGATAGGTTCATGTGCCCCAGCCATTCCATGAGCCACCGCTAGTCGATGTTCCAGTTCATTCCTTAACTGGGGCAAGGGCAGATTCATCAATCTTAGCGGCTAAGGATTCGCTAATCTAATCAGCCAAATGTCAAGGCCTTGCGGTGATAGGTTCATATGCCCCAGCCACTCCATGAGCCACCGATATTCGACATTCTAGTTCATTGGCCAAGGGCATACTCATGAATTCATTCGGCTAAAATTGAAGCCACCAATATTAAACGTTTTAGTTCATTAACGGGCAAGGGCATATTCATGAATTCATTCAGCTAAAATTGAAAGACGGCTAAATTGCCAAGACACGCAGTTATCTAACCGACAGCTATTTAGTGGGATGTTTAATTTACTCATCTCATGATCCTACATCCTATTGGATCGATAACTAGCATGTGCAACAGACAGTAGTCATTTTACCCAAAGTAGTGAAAAAGCAAAAATCTTCTTCAATAACAAAAATTGAGTACAGATAATAGTAAAAGGCAAAGGAAATTTTCATTAATAAATTGAGTACAGATAGCAGTCATTTTATACATGAAAATTACCTTAAATTAACAGAAAATCTACTAACAAAAATTTACAAGAACCATGCATGGTAGATTCCTAACAAAAATCTAAGTCACCCTAGTCAATCTTCGGGGCCAGACTCCAGCGGCTCAACGCCCACCTGCTCGTATGGAATCGGCTGGGCCAATGTCACATTAGCGGCAGTGAGGGCTTTGAGCCAGCCGTGTTTGAAGCCCCGATTCTCGAATTTGGAGACTTCCTCCACATACGTTTAGTATTTTTTCTCCTGGCCAACTGTGTTAGAGACTCCCCAACCATGTTCTCAGCATACGCGTCAGGAAGGTCCCCTAAGTCGGTAAAAATGTCTTCGAATGAGGCATCTCCACATCCTGAAGTAGATGGAGGGTCAGATTGATTAAGGCCGACTTCCTCAAAAGCCAAATTCAGTGCCTCGTCAACTTCGGCTTCCAAAGTGGCCTGATTAGGTTGTTCAGCAACTTCCTTGTCTGCTTGTTCTTCTGGTTGCTCTAAGTCAGAAGCTTCCAAACCAATCTACTTGAGGTTTTTGAAGTTGGGGAAACTAAGAGCCGTGAGCTGCTGTTCGCCCCTCGGAATCGGAATATTTTCTATAGCTGAAAAGGTTGCGTAAGTCGGCTCGTATCTAAGGAGTATATGAGCTGCCCTCCTTTGCTTCTGGAGGTTTGGACGGCCGAAGAACTGGAGTGCGGTTTTGATTTCCGTGAGCACAGCATCGTCAGCCGAAACAAGAACTTTCTTTAAATTGTTTCCTGCATACACAAGGTGGTAAGTTCATGAAAGGTAAGCCGAGTAAATATATAGCAAATGCATGTATGAAACTATACAGCCACCTGGTTCGCCTCTTTGTCTAGGTACGGGATCTAGGCGATCTTCACCCTCGCCGAACTCCCAGTTGCCTCGGACAACGACCATGACATCGTCAACTCGCTTGCCAGAGCTGGCAAGCATAGTCACCAAATGATGGTCGATGTCTTTAGCCCTGAGAAAGTAGCGCCCCTGCCGGCCAAAAGACTTGGCCAAGGCATAGCAATGCAGAATAGCAGGGATACCGAGATTGATCCTAAGGCATCGGTTCAACTCTACGATTCCCATTACAATTCGGTAAAAATTTACATTAGGTTGGGAAAGGATTAGACCCCAATGGCGAAGAACGGCCCTAAGAAATGGGTGAAAGGGGAAGTGGACTCCGCCCTCAGCAATTGATAGGAGAGGAAAGATGATTGTGCTCTCATCAGCCGTCTCCATATCAAGCGTGTTCTCTGCCACGAGTGACAGGTGGACATCGTTGGGAATGGAAAAATGGCGTCATAAACTAGTGACTCGATCCGCAGAAAGGAGGGCTTTCAAGTGTTTGGCCATCCTAGCCAAATTAGGGAGTATGCTAAACTAAAAACAAACAAGGAAATGGGATTCAAAATGGGGGAAAAGAGAACTTACAAGAAGTGGAGAAGGCAATGAGAAACGGGAGGAAGTTGCAGAGGTAGCGAAGTGAAGGAGTTGTACTAGAAGGCGAACTAGAAACTTTGAGTATTCAAAACATACATTCGAAAAGATAAAGTTTTAAATCACATTAAATGAAGGAAGCGTACGAAGGGGCGGGAAATCATAATGATGACCAAAAAGCGTGTGCGTTCTGACACTCACGTTGGAATGAGGTTAACCGCCGAATTTTTTACTTTTCAAATTCGAAACCAAACACGCCGACTGACTGGTGTTAATGGGGTGTTTGGGGGAAAATTGTGGGAGCCGAATATCAAGAGATGCAGATAGGCCGAGTACATACTTAGAAAATCAGGATATATATTATATTTGACCCCGTCTCGTACGTTCTAGATGCCGAGTATCCTAATCGGCCATAAAGCCAGTTGAGCGAGGAGCCGAGTGAAAATTGGAATACGACAAAAGGAGGGCCGAGTTAAAAATCACACGACGGATTAAGAGTGGGCCCTACCCTGAGGACCAACAGCCAAAGAGAGGTATGTGAGAAATAACCCCAAGAAACTTAAGACATAAGAAAACGTGAGACATATACTGACTTATCCGTCAGAGTGCTAATTCCGGCAACCCCGGACTGGAGTGTTAATTTCTTTTCAGGTGGCAATCAGAGGATCAGGAACATCCTTCAAGATCTAAGAGTATTTTCAAACCACATCACCACAATCTTTAATGATGTTTTTTAAAATTTAATATATATATATATATATATATATATATATATATATCGTGATAAACTTTTATGTTTACTACTTACCAGACAGGCCTAAAAAATTAAAATTTTTGAACAAAGTCACATAGCAATTTTCTATATTTTCTAAACTCACCGCCACTAACCACTCCTTTCCTAGTAGATTTACAAAATACGGTACAAACAGAAAAAAATTATGAAAAAAAATAATATATATATATATATATATATCCCCTAAAAAATTGTCTCATGTGATGATAATTGCGTGACAATTTTCATTAAGTAATTTAACACTAAGGACATTGTTGTAACTTAATCAAAAATACAATAAATTGATGAGTGGTTCTATTTATACACCATCAATACTCTCAATATACACTATTATTTAGTTTATATCAATAATATTTTAAATTTTTGATTTTTCAATTAATACGCACCATAACATTACTCTTTTAAGCTAACTCATACGATATAATACACACTCTCACACACAAGATGATACAAACCATCAAAGTTGAAAAGATAGGCCACATGATGAGACGATGAACAACCTAGTGGACACTTTTCTTGTGAACAAAATGTTTAGCTGGCAAAACCAACTAAATGACAAATATATATACCACACGCATGCATGCATACATATAAATATTATGTATATATATACATTCCTATGCTGACAAAGCTTACTATCATGAATTATATATATATAAAAAGCATAAACAACAATAAAAGCAATAGGAAATAATTTGTGGCTAATCGACAAATCACAAATCTGTCGACAGGCTTCTTAAACTTCTTTCAATTTATAGCCATTTGTAGTGTATTATTTTTTTGGCCTGCAACTATCTAATCGATAAATCATAATAAGATTAGATTTCACTACAATTAATTAATCACAATCAACAAAAAAATAAAATATGGTGTCCACACCCATCTACAAAAATTAAAAATTAACATATTAATAAAAACCCATAACAAAACAACAAATTGCGTATTCCAATAATATGTGCCTCATGAGTGTTAAAAATTCTTGTATTTTTAAAATGTCATGGATGGAGTATCACCAACCTTCTATTTTATTGTAGAATTTTATAATGAAAAGTTTCAAATTTGATCTCGAAATTACACTTTTATTCTTAAAAAACATACCATGCATAATACATTATGTACTTTTTTTAAAGTACCTACCTATGATTAAAAATTAGCATAAATTATACATACCTCCTAAAGATTTAAAAAATATATATAATTAATCTCACACTTCTAACATAATTATATAAGTCACTTTTGAGATTTTAATTCATATAATAATTAAGTTATTTTTCATCAGTAATTCATTAGTCATTTAAATGAAAAGGATATTATCATCTATTTTCTACAAAAATAAATATTTATCTTTATTTATTTTACGCACCATCTGCATTAATTTCAGCCATTTTAAATTTACTAAATAAGATATCAATGTAATTATGTAAAAAAATATATAATTAATTATATTTTTTTTCTAAATCTCAAGAAAAGTGAGTATAATTTACCGTAAAAGTTAGCATCTAAATAAAAATCCTCAACATGTTAAGATAATTAACATCGTATTCCAATACTGTATGCCTAATGAGAGTGGGTTTGGTAATTGTTTTTCTAACCTTTTTTTTTTTTGGTTGAAAATTGACCAATAAGTCCTATATTTTGGATTATATAGTCCTATATTTTTATTTTTATTTTTGTGATCCATTTAGTCTTTTTTTATGTGTAATGACTCATTTGCCCGTCACATTGGAGTGTTACATTCATCAAAAAAAAAAAGTTCACTAAAGAGTTTTTTAGTGTCACATCATAACCGCCACATTCGAGTATCACATTTGAAAAAAGTATACTAAAGTCATGTTTGTTTGGGCGGACTAGATTAAGTTGGATTAGCATTCCCATGACTAATAGTTCTAGGACTACAAATTATTTTGGATTGTGTATCCTATCCTATGTTTGGATTGAATTAAGATTATAGGGATAGACTAATAGTTCAGACTTTTGCTTAATCCTCCAACTTATATCCCACCCCCCTGTGGAATTGAATAGTCCATCATATGTGAGATACCATATCTAGATGGATTGTTAGTCCGTACTTCAATTATATAACCAAACATCAAATTAATAATTTTATTAGACTATTAGTCCAATCCAAAGCTCATGTTCACCCAAACAAACATGGCCTAAAGAGTTTTTAAATTTTTTAGAGTGTCACATCATACTCGCCATGTTAGAGTGTCACATGTCAAATTTGAGAAAAGTACACTAAGGAGTTTTTTTTTTTTTAGAGTGTCACATCATGAGGTTGTCACATTTGAGAAAAATATACTAAGGAGTTTTAATTTTTTCTTGAAGTATTACATCATACTCGCCACGTTGTCACATTTGAAAAAAGTATGCTAAAGAGTTTTTATTTTATCTTTTTTATTTTTGAGAAAAAGTTTTAGAGTGTCACATCATACTCGTCACGTTATCACATTTAGAAAAAGTACACTAAGGAATTTTTAATTTTTTTAAAAGTGTCTCATCGTTAGAGTGTCACATTAATATCTGCAATATTAGAATATCACATCATGCATATCACAGTAATAAAATGGTATAGTTGTCCACCAAAACGCCATCAAAATCACAAATAAGACCACACGAAAAGAAACTCTCAACTAATAGGACTTAACAAATCAATAGAAAAAAAACTTGAGACTAATTGGAGTACTTATTTGTGAGATGGGATTTATTAGAAAATATCCCTAATTAAAAAAAAATTAAAAAAAATGGATAAACTTTTATGTTTACTACCAACCAAGCAGACCTAAAAAATTAAAATTTCTGAACAAAGTCACATGGCGATTTTCTATATTTTCTAAACTCACCACCACTAACCTCTCTTTTCCTAGTAGGTTTACAAAAATATTATGAAAAAAATAATATATACATATATATATATTCCTTAAAAAATTGTCTCATGTGATGATAATTGCTTGACAATTTTCATTAAGTAATTTAACACTAAGAACATTGTTGTAACTTAACCAAAAATACAATAAATTAATGAGTGATTCTATTTATACATCATCAATGCTCTCAGTACACATCATTATTTAGTTTACATCAATAATATTTTGAATTTTTGATCTTTCACTTAACACACACTATAATATTACTCTTTTAGCCTAACCAACACGACATAATACACACTCTCACAGTAATTTTAGATTCATGTGTCTCTCCTTCTCCCCAATTTATATTGAATCCATGGAAGCAACATGAGAGCAAATGGTGAGAACCAAATGGCAGGCTAAAATTTTATGGTGACGAAGCAATCGGTGTGATATTCTGCAAAAATTTAAACAAAAAAAACAATTTTAGTATTGCTCATAAATACAATGGTGAATTAATATGTTTACAAATTTATAATCGAACAAAACCAAAATGTTCAATTTTTTATGTATGAACATTTAATACTTGTTCAATTTTAATAATATGGACAAAATGATTGAACATTTTGTAAATGTTCACTTTTGTATGTGGACGAAACAAATAAGCCATTGTTGTAAAAATAAAAATATCGGTCTTTTGTTCCAAATCAATACGAACAAGAAAAATAACAAAGTAAATTGACATTTTTATTTCTGATTTGTTCCAAATCAATGTCATCCATAGAATGTAAATCTTTAAAATCAATTGATTTCAATGTTTTAAAATCCTAAATCTTCCAAAACAATAGTATTTTGATTTGAAAAATAATATAAAAAAAAAAGAGAGAGATTTGTTCTAGGTGATGGTGTGTATAGAGATATCTGTGTTTTCTTATGTGAATTGTTAAAATGAATATGTACACAATCATATTATCCTTAATAGTTATTTTACTTGAGGATGTTATTATTATATAAATTTAATAGTTAAATGGTGTGTATTGAGAGTGTTAGGTTTTTATTCTTGACAATCCCGTTTAACAAAACTCTTTTCAATTGTAATTTTATTCGCTCTTGTATTTCAGTGAGGATATGAGTTTTGGATGCGAATCCAACCTGAATCGAGCCTTGCAGAGAAGTTTGTGATGTTAATGCTTTCAAGATTACCACTTCGCTGATTATGACAGGGGTCGAGCTGCCCAGTCAGCTCGCGCCCGAAGCAAAATGTAAAATTGCATTCAAAGTTGGCTGTCCGCCCTTGCTCGCTCGAGCGAAAAAGTCCTCGCTCGAGGATTGCGTCTATACAAAAACCTTAAAAAGCTCATTGGTCGCTCGAGCAAAGGGTTCGTGGCTCGAGCGAAGGCACTAGTGGAAATCACGCGAGTTAAGGTTTTCACTCGAGCGAAAGAAGCTTCGCTCGAGCGAGCTTCAAAATCCGAATTTCTATAAGGAATTGGTTTTCTTCCAAAACTAGGATTACTTTGGATTCCTATAAGTAGTTGGTTTTCTCCCAAAACTTTACTAACTTCTCCAGATCTTCTTTTTGGATATTAAGGTTTATTTCTGGAGATATTTTGCTAGTTTTTTTTGATGTTTTGATTGAGTGTTCAACTCATGGTTTTAGAAGTTTACATCAAAGGATTGTTTGTTTAATTCTATGCAAAAGAGAGAGTTGTTCTTCGGTGGATTCTGGAGTGACTCATCGTCAAGACAATTCCAAGGTGAAGACGGGGTTGGAAGAGGCACATAGTGGTTGCTTCAATTCGAGCGTGGATTCGCTAGGTAATTGAGAGTATACTTGTGTAATTCCTTTATATCTTCTTAGTGGATTGTTTTGTGGCTGTTGCCCGTGGTTTTTTTTATCACAATTGGAGGTGTCCAATTGTGATTTTTTCACGTAAAATCGTTGTGTCGATTTATCTTGATTGTTTGATTTGGATTGTTATATACTGCTTAAAATTGATACATAATCACAAATCAACATCTAGGGGATTTCTAGATTTTTCAGAGAGAATTGACAGTGTGTTAATAGAATTACCCTAAATTGATGCTTACAAAATTGAGAAATAAGAGACAAAAGTATAATCTTATGTGAAATACAAAGGTGTATACTCAGTACCATAAATTGCCTATGGTATGTTGCATGCATTATAATGTGACCCACACAGTATACTCAGGGATGGATCTAAGATTTGTGTTTTTTGTCGGGGATAAAAACATATGTAACTTTTCATCAAAAAATTATTATAAAATTTTAAATTTTGATTTATACCAGTGCAAAAAAATAAAATAATATTACTATTAATCGGACATTCTTTGTCAACATAATTGAGAACAAAAATATAACTGAATATATTTCTTACATGCATTAACTTAACAGAATATTAACTATTACTATATCTCCGTCTATTACTCAACAAAATATTAACTATTACTACATCCCCTTGCCAACTCATCATATTGGTTCAGCTCATGGGCTGACACATCAACCCTGTCATCATCATCTTCCTCACTTTTGTCCCTCTCCTCCATGAACTGGTGCATCTAATGATTTGTGCTATAGTCCTCTTCCGTTTGCATATGCTTCTTACAGATACAAGCTTCTTTAATTGTTTGGACTACAACACTTTGTTCTTCACATACCCTTGCTGGGTAAATCATCCCCCTGCACTCCATATTTATCACCTTCTTTAATTGTTTGCATCTAATGATTTTGGCTTCATGCACCTTGTGGCAATCTTTATCTTCCCACAGGTAAAGCAATGTGACTGGCCCAAGTCTCCCTCAACACAAATGATTTCACCACATAGAGCAGGGAGAGAGGATGATCACTAAGGTCTATATACATTGTTTGTTGATAATCTGCCATAAAAAATGGAGCCTAAGGGCTTATTCAATCTATTCATGAAGTTTGGTGTAGTCAAGGATGTTTCACACCACAAAAGAGAAGAAGCGTGACACTTTCAAGATTTGGTTTTGTAAGGTTCAGTTGTGAAGTTACAGCAAAAGTAGCAGTGCAAAAAGCCTATGGTCTATGGGTGGATGACAAAGTGTTAATGATAAATTGTCATGACCCAAACCCGTCCCTAAAAGTTTGAATCATAACTGGCCAGTAATCACTTGATTACCTATAACCTTAAGCAGAAATACAAAATAAATACAAAGAAGTCCATTGAGCCATGCCAATATGATCAAAACATACATTGCTTATATCATAGCGCATCACACATATTTACATGTCCATGCAAAAGTATATGTACCAAAGAACTTCTTTATACATACAGATTTCATATCCCAAGACCATAACGACAAAGTTAACACAAAGTTATATCAAAAGTGAGTCAAGAGACAAAAAGACAAAGGCTCCATCTTGGAGACTTGATCAATTGGGTTCACAAAATAACTTTTGGTGCAGACTCTACGATTGGGCTCTATGCTGCTGGTCACCTACATAAACATACATATATACGGAGTGAGCGAAGCTCAATGAATAATAATAAGGTAAAGAGGTTTAAATGAATGAGCATGAGTTTATAAGACCATAGTAACTGAGACAGAATCTTCCAAGATATAGATTTGATACAACATCCATATTCACATTGAGGAACGGCCTCAGGCCCAACATAGAACATTATCAGAATGGCCTTAGGCCCATTAAACAGAACGGCCCCAAGCCCATTACATTATCAAAAAGGCCTCAGGCCCATTACATTATTAGCAGATTAGAATGACCTTAGGTCTAAGCAAATCATATCAAAATAGAACGGCCTCGGGCCTAAACATATCATAGTACAGCAAAACGATCTTGGGTCCACATCACATATATCATATCACATTCATGGAACTCATTCATTTTGAACAAAACACAAGTTATAGAGGGCATATCCTTTAAGAAGGAAAATAAGTAGTTATAAGTACTTTAAATCATATCTTTACAATACTATTACTCATAGTGATAGTGGCCTTGCAATGGTCCTTCCGGCAGGCGACCTACACATCATAACACATATATAAATTCAGTAAACAATTTATTCATTCTTTAGTCTCTTCCTTTATTTAATCATTTACAATTTGTTCACTTTGTGTTTATCGTTAAACATCCCAAAGAGTCTAAACACGCTCATACACACAAGTTCAGAGGGTCGGATACGTTAGTAGAAAATGACGGTTTTCCACCCTATTTTTTGCACGTACGGAAGTCCCTCACCATACATGCCGAAGGTGCCGCACGTGTAGTCCGTACATGCAATTAATGCAGAAGTCGAACCCCTGTTTTACTCTGTGTTTCGTACGTGCGGAACTCCTGACCGCACGTGCGGTCCTGGGCAATTCAGCCCAGCCTGGAAATCATCTCAACCTCAAGCTTCTAAACTTACATTTAAGCCCCAATTCATAAAAATCCACTTCAAAAACATAACATATATACATTTGAATCACAGAAAGCGCTACTTGATGCCTTCACGTTAGAGGATATAGCGCGAAGATAATGGATGCTCATACGGGAAGAACATCGAGGACTGAATTGGGCTCAATTTTTAAAAGTCTTTTATGAGAAATATTTTCCACAGTACATCAAGGACAGGAAAGTCACCGAGTTTGAGAACTTGAAGCAGGGAAACAAAACTGTAGCGGAGTATGAAGAACAATTTATAGAACTAGCCCATTTTGCACCACACATGGTGGATACGGATTACAAGAAAGGAAGGAAGTCTGGGGAGGACTCCGAAATGCCATTTTTGACTGGATCAATGCGTTGAAGTTGCCAAAACACATTGATGTATTGGATAGGGCGTTAATGGCTGAAGCTAACATAGCTGCTCAACACCGAATCTCAGAATGGAAGGGTAATTGCATATGCTTCCCGCCAACTTAAGCCTCATGAAAAGAATTATTCCACACATGACTTGAAGCTAGCCGTAGTGGTTTTGCCATTAAAATTATGGCGGCATTATCTGTATGGTGCAACATGTGAAGTCTACACCAACCATAAAAGCCTAAAGTATTTCTTTACCCAGAAGGAGCTTAATATACGACAAAGACGGTAGTTGGAACTCATCAAGGATTATGACTTGTAAATCCATTATCATCCCGGAAAAACTATACGGTAGCAGATGCTCTTAGCAGAAAGTCTATGGGGAATCTAGCATGTTTGTTTACAGGACGGAAAGAGTTACTACTGGAGTTGGAAAGAATGGAAATAGAAATTGTGCTACGTGAACAAGGCGAAGTGCTAGCCGCAATAACGACACAACCGGCTATCATCGAAGAGATTAAGCAGAGACAGGTGGAAGATGAGTTTCTTAAGAAAATTTGAGACGAAATAGATGCAAATCCAAAACCGGGGTTCACTTGTGAAAATTCAGTGTTGAAGTTTAAGCAAAAGACTATGTATTTCAAATGCTTCAGAAATTAAAAGAAGAATTATGAAGGAAATGCATAAGTCTAAATTTGCAATGCATCCCGGTAATACAAAAATGTACCAAGATCTCAAGCAAACCTTTTGGTGGCCTAACATGAAAAAAGGAGTTTGCAGAATTTGTTTCGAGATGTTTACAATGCCAGCAAGCAAAAGCGGGATTACTTCAGCCTCTCCCAATCCCGGAGTGGAAGTGGGAGCACATAGCCATGGATTTTATCGTTGGCTTACCCCTAACACCCCGAGGTATGAATTCAATATGGGTTATTGTGGATAGACTCACTAAATCTGCTCACTTCTTACCCGTCAAAACTCTTTACAATGCAGATAAACTTGCTAGTGTATATCAATGAGATTATTCGACTACATGGTGTTCTAGTTTCAATTGTATCCGATAGAGATCCGAAATTTGTGTCAAGATTTTGGCAATGTTTACAAGATGCAATGGGAACAGAGTTGAGATTCAGTACGGCGTTCCACTCACAAACTGATGGCCAATCAGAAAGAACGATACAAACACTAGAGGATATGTTTTGGATGTGTGTCTTAGATTTTTAGGGAAGTTGGGAAACTTATCTACCATTGGCAAAGTTTGCATACAACAACAGTGTTAGATTTTATTATTGGCAATCCCGTTTGACAAGGATTTCTTTAAGAAGTTGATTTTCTTCCAAAACTAGGATATCCAAAAGTAATTGGATTTCTTCCAAAACTAGGATTACTTTTGGATTTTCTATAAATAGTTGGTTTTCTCCCAAAACTATTTAATTCCTCCAGATCTTCTTTTTGATTCTTAAGGTTTATATCTGGGGATACTTTGTGAGTTTTCTTTGATGTTTTGATTGAGTATTCAACTCATGTTTTAAAGAGTATACATCAAAGGTCTTGTTTGTTCTACAAAAGAGAGAGTTGTTCTTCGGTGGATTCTGAAGAATTCGAGCCTGAAGCTTTGGTGGATTCCGGGGTGGCTTATCGTAAAGACAATTCCGAGGTGAAGACGGGTTGGAAGAGGCACATAGAGGTTGGTTCAATTAGGCGTGGATTCGCTAGGTAATTGAGAGTATACCTGTGTAATTCCTTTAAATCTTCTTAGTGGATTGTTTTGTGGCTGTTACCCGTGGTTTTTTTTATCACAGTTGGAGGTGTCCAATTGTGGTTTTTTTCACGTAAAATCGTTGTGTCTCTTTGTCTTGATTGTTTGATTGGGATTGTTATATTCTGCTTAAAATTGATACATAATCACAAATCAACATCTAGGGGATTTCTAGATTCTTCAATTGGTATCAGAGCAGGTCGTTCTATTTTTTTTAAAAAAAAATTCTTTTAGAACGAGATCTTGTTTGATTTGTGATAATGGATTCAATTCGTGAGGGAAATTCTATGGTTCGACCACCCCTACCTGACGGATCCAATTATTCTTTTTGGAAAGCTCGGATGAGATCATTTTTAAAATCTATTGATGAAAAAGTTTGGCAATCCGTCATGAATGGGTGGACTGAACCAACAATTACCGTTGATGAAGTTACAATCCCTAAACCAATTGATAAGTGGGACACAATTGATTACCAAAATAGCAGCTGGAATAGTAAAGCCATCAATTCTCTCTTTTGCGCTGTCACACCTGAAGAATTTAGTCGTATTTGTAATTGTGAAGTCGCAAAAGAGGCTTGGGATATCTTACAAACTATTCATGAGGGCACTCCTTCTGTTAAACGCTCAAAACTTCAAAGGCTCACATCTAGTTTCGAAAACCTTTCAATGAAAGATAGTGAGACTTTTGATGAATTTTATGCGAAGTTGAGTGACATTGTAAATTCCAGCTTCAATTTAGGTGAAAAAATTCCAGAATCCAAAGTTATAGGAAAAATTTTGAGATCCTTGCCCGATCGGTTCCAACCAAAAGTTACGGCTATTGAGGAGGCTCAAGATGTTGACAACCTCAAGCTGGATCAGTTGGTTGGAAATCTCCAAACTTATGAGGCACACAGGAATTTCAAAACGAAACAAAAAGATATTGCTTTTAGTAGTGCTCATAAAGTTAGAGAGGATTCAGATGAGGATTGTGATATAGATTCCAAGATTACGGCTGCTTTTGTTAAACAATTTAAAAAATCATTTTTGAAAAAGAATCCTAATCTTTTGGAATCTACTCATTCTCATAAATCTAAAGGCAAAGATAAACTCAAAATTAATTCTATAGCCAAGAAGGAGAAAGGAAAGATACAAGGAAACTCTGAAAGACTCCAATGCTATGAATGCCAAGGATTTGGCCACTTTGCTCAAGAATGCCCCACTCGGTTGAGGAAGAAGAAAGCCCTCGCTATCACTTGGGATGATGAATCAGAATCTGATAAAGATGAAAGTGACAATGAAGATCAAGGTGAAGAGGGACATAAACAATTTCTTGCTTTCATGGCGGCTTCCGAAGCTGAAGGACAAACAGATTCTCCGGAGATGGCAGTTAAGAATATCACTGATGATGAATCCTCGGAGAGTGATCATGAAGAGCTTGAGCAAGCTTATGAAAAGTTGTATAAAGAATCTCTTAACTTATTCAAATTGAATGACAAACTCACAAAGAAACTCAAAGCATGTGAAAGTGAGAATGTCAAAATTAAGGAGGAGATTTCCGAGGCCAGGATTAATGCCATCAAGGTAGCTGATAATCGACAAGTTCTTTGTGCAAAACTGTTGACTTGTGAGACAGAGAGGAATGAGCTGCTGCAAACCCATGCCATATATGAAGAAAAGATTGAATCTCTCGAGATGTCACAAGTTGCTTTGGAAGAACTAATGATCAAGAAAGATGAAGAGCTCAAGTGTGCTATGTCTACCATTGGTCTTTGGAACAAAGGATCAAAGACTTTGGAGGATATCATTGGGTCTCAACAAATGAGTTATGACAAGAGTGGCATTGGCTTTGGTGGTAAGAAAGAGCAAAAACAGAGTGCTTCAACATCTCATGATACAAGAACTCAAGGAAAGGGAGAACAAAAAATTCAACATAAGGATGGACTTCTCAAACTTCCTAGAGTTGGTAAGGTAAAAAAAAAGAAGGTACACCCTGTTTTTATTTGTCATCACTGTGGTATGCATGGTCATATTCGCCCTTATTGTTATAAGTTGTATGGGAGAGTGTATTTGCCTAGACCTAGGAATAGGAAGTTGGAAACAATGTCGAGACGGGTTCCTATTGTAGAGGAAAGGAATCACAACGTCAAGATATCACCCAAGAACTGCAATTCTCACAACTTTGTACGTACTAAAGCAGTTTGGGTGAGAAAACTTGACTTGTGTTAATTTGTTTTTTTGTTTTAGCTTTTGGATTTTTGTGTGTTGTTTTTAATGAAAAAAAAAAAAAACATGTGCGCTTGTTCAATTTTTTTTCTCTTGCTTTATTTTTGAAAAAAAAAAGAAAAAAAAATCTCAAAAAGATTTTCTTAGTATGGTTTTGCAAGCTTGAAATTTTTTAGTGGTCCTTAGTGCATATTGGATTTGATGAGAATATACATTACATGTTAATATATGTGTGCTTTCTGTGGTCATTACTCATTTTGGAGTGTGTGTTTTTTGATTAGTATGCCTCATTCTGTACACACTCTTGGATTAGCAAATTTTGGAGTCTTCCGCCTTAGTGATTATTTTTTTTTCTATGGACTTCTGGCATTGGTCTTTTGCGTTTCTAGAGGAATTGACCTATACTAGCATATCATGGGTGATGTTGAGTCTCTTAATCACCTACCATCTTTTTGCATCTCCATGGCTTTCCCCTTAATTCTTTGCAGTCTAGCCATGAGGAAAAGGCTACCTCAGAGTCACCAACCAGGCCATCCTTATTATATCCATGCTTCTCTGATTTGGTTTCCATACTCTTGAGCGTGTCAGCCACCAATGATTGTGCAAAAGAAAAAAAAAAAGAAAAAGAAAGAGAAAGAGAAGAAGACAAAATATGCAAAAGAAAGAAAAAATGTGCAAAAGAAAAAAAAAATTCATTGATTGAGGGGGAGCCTCCGCCTTTATTCACCAAATACCCCTTGATTCCTAATGGTTTGACTTTCCTTTGTCGTGCTTAAGATTCTCTTGTCGGAGGTCCAGCTTTCATATCACTATTAGGATTGAATCTAGTGTTTGTCGAACTCTAAGAGTCACACACACACTTTTATCATGGGATCTACGCTTTTCACATAATGCATCACTTTCTTTCATGAGGAATCTTCTACAGACTGCGCACATTGTGTTTTCTTGTAATGGTGCTTCTTGGATAGTCTTGTGTGTTTTAAGGTACTAATCTGAAATTTCTGGATTGCTCCACCATATTATTTTTGTCGTTTTCTTCTTGTTCATTGTTTTCAGTGTTTGTGGTTGCTTTTAGTAAGGGGGAGTTTGGTTCATCTTGACTTGGGTTGGTTTATGATCTTGCTTTTGTTGTTGGTTTATGATCTTGCTTTTGTTGTTTGAGAGTTGTTTTTCATGAGTCTTAGTTTTCATCTATTCATGTTTTCCATCTCATGTTTCAAGATAATCTTGTCCTATGTTTATTATTTTTTCTTATACTCTTGTGGGACTAATAGTTGTTTTGGAGATTGTGGCACTAATAGCTGTTTTGTAGATCATGACCTTGAGAAAAAAGTTTGTTTTTGTTGGCTGTAATGGGTTGGGTGTTTAGGATTTTATTTGTTAGGTGTGTTTTGTCACAGCATTGCCAAAGGGGGAGATTGTTAGATTTTATTATTGGCAATCCCGTTTGACAAGGATTTCTTTAAGAAGTTGATTTTCTTCCAAAACTAGGATATCCAAAAGTAATTGGATTTCTTCCAAAACTAGGATTACTTTTGGATTTTCTATAAATAGTTGGTTTTCTCCCAAAACTATTTAATTCCTCCAGATCTTCTTTTTGGTTCTTAAGGTTTATATCTGGGGATACTTTGTGAGTTTTCTTTGATGTTTTGATTGAGAATTCAACTCATGTTTTAAAGAGTATACATCAAAGGTCATGTTTGTTCTACAAAAGAAAGAGTTGTTCTTCGGTGGATTCTGAAGAATTCGAGCCTGAAGCTTTAGTGGATTCCGGGGTGGCTCATCGTAAAGACAATTCCGAGGTGAAGATAGGTTAGAAGAGGCACATAGAGGTTGGTTCAATTAGACGTGGATTCGCTAGGTAATTGAGAGTATACCTGTGTAATTCCATTAAATCTTCTCAGTGGATTGTTTTGTGGCTGTTGCCCGTGGTTTTTTTTTATCACAGTTGGAGGTGTCCAATTGTGGTTTTTTTCACGTAAAATCGTTGTGTCTCTTTGTCTTGATTGTTTGATTGGGATTGTTATATTCTGCTTAAAATTGATACATAATCACAAATCAACATCTAGGGGATTTCTAGATTCTTCCAACAGTTTCCACTCAAGTATAGGAATGACACCATATGAAGCTTTATGCGGAAGGAGATGTCGATCCCCAGCTTGGTAGACCGAAGTTGGTGACAGATCATTGTTTAGGCCTGAAATTGTACAAGTGACTACTGAAAAAATCAAGACCATTTAGCAAAGATTGAAAATTGCCCAAAGCTGTCAAAAGAGTTACGCGGACCAAAGAATAAGGGATTTAGAATTTGAGATTTGCGATCATGTTTTTATCAAAGTTACTCCAATGAAAGGACAAACAAGATTCGGAAGAAAAAGGGAAATTGGCTCCTCGATACATAGGTCCGTTTCCAATTTTGGAAAGATTGGGTCTGGTTGCTTATCGTGTTGCTTTACCGTTGGGTATGGAACAAATACATAATGTACTTCACATGTCAATGTTGCGAGGTTACCTTCGGGATCCCTTCCATGTTATAGATTACCATCGAATTGCTTTGGCTGATGATATGCTTTATGAAGAAAAACCCATTCAGATTTTCGATCGCCAAGTTAAACCATGTAAATCAAACACATCCAAGGGATTCAAGCTCAATTCCAAGACTATAGTTCAATTAAGACCCTAACTCCTTTGGATGTGAAATCTCCATTTCAAGTCTTGATTTTAAACAAGTGAAGAGATATTCTAAGAGTTTGAGTTAATTTTTACTTACCTTGAGCTAATCCCCTTCAAATTCCCAAGCTTTCAAGCCTTGACTTGATCTTCTCCCTTTCTCCTCTTGTTCTCTCTCTCTCTATAACTCTCAACAATATATTTTTTAGTCTAACTCTAAGTTCTCTAAGGCTTTATCTATATCTATCTTAAGTTAAGTTCAAATTTAGGTTAATCATTTAATTCATTACGAATCAAATTTTTACAAAACTTCATATTAAGCTTTAAAAATCTTGTTGATCACAAATATCAAGTCAGTTTTGGTTTCTAACATCTCTAAGACTTTCAATTTTCTCCTCAAAGCTCTATTTTCAATAGATTTCTCACACTCAATGGATAGAAATTCACAAATCATATCATTCACACAACTAATCATGCAATTTCATATCAAACACATAATGACGTGAATAATTAAAGAATGAAAGCATATTATGGAGCCAGGTTATCACAGTCTTCCCCTCTTTAGGAAGTTTGGTCCCTCAACTTGTGTTACCTCAAGTCAAAAATAATTCAAGATATTGTTGTCTCATTTCTTAGTCCCATTCCCAAGTGGCTTCCTTCCCGTAATGTTCTTTCCAGTCAACTTTCACCATTGGGATCATCTTGCTCCATACAAGGGAAAACCTCAAACAATTTCTCTATTCCCAACACCCAAGCTTTGGCCTTAAGTGGGTCCACACCTCCGTGAAATAAAGGCGGTTTCATCTTTTTGAACTCTTTTGTAAGTGCAATTGGTCAATCCTCTGCTTGGTTGTCTTGTACCATTGGTGGGTCAAGCATAGGTGGAGGTTGTTGCTGTTGAGGTTATTGATGTCTAATAGCCTCTACCATTTCCATTATCATTATTTCCAACCGATCAAGCCGTGTGGAGGTAGACTCCTCCAAGTCATCCACCCTCGTTCTCACCATGATCTATATAACAATAAATTATAACACACAGAAAATATACACATGTACATCTTGACAATATTCATTTCATACTTCATATCATCTTTCATATCATATGCATATCAAATATGAGCATCATGAATGCAACTTAAAGCTCTTCTAGACTCCGTATAGCTCAAATGGACTTGTGTGTGAGACGACATTAACTCGTGCTCTAATAAGACCCAAACCCGCTCCTAAAATTTTGAATCATAACCGACCAGTAATCACTTGATTACCTACGGCCTCAAGTGCCTCAAGCAAAAATACAAAATAAATATAATAATGGGGCCATAAGCAGAAGCATATCACATACAAAGAAGTTCATTGCGCTGTGCCAATGTGATCAAAAAATACATTGCTTATATCATAGCGCATCACACATATTTACATGTCCATGCAAAAGTTTATGTACCAAAGAACTTCTCTATACATACAGAATTCATATCCCAAGACCATAACGATAAAGTTAACACAAAGTCTTATAAAAAATGAGTCAAAAGACAAAAAGATAGAGGCTCCATCTTGGAGACTTGACCAATCAAGTTCACAAAATAACTCCTAGTGCAGACTCTACGATTGGGCTCAATGCTGCTGGTCACCTACATATACATGCATACATATATACAGGTTAAGTGAAGCTCAATGAGTAATAATAAGGTAAAGAGGTTTAAATGATTGAGCATGAGTTTATAAGACTATAGCAACTGAGACAAAAATTTCCAAGATATAGCTTTCATACAACATCCATATTCACGTTGCGGAACGGCCTCAGGCCCAACATAGTACAGAACGGCCTTAGGTCCAACATAGAACATTATCAAAATGGCCTCAGGCCCACTCAACAGAATGGCCCCATGCCCATTACATTATCAGAACGACTTCAGGCCCATTAAATTATCAACTGATCAGAACGTCTAAGCACATCAAATCAAAACAAAACAACCTCGGGCCCAAACATATCATAGTATAGCAGAACGACCTTGGGTCCACATCGCATATATCATATCACATTTATGAAACTCATTCATTTTGAGCAAAACACAAGTTACAAAGGGCATATCCTTTAAGAAGGAAAATAAGTACTTTAAAATATATGTTTACAATACTACTACTCACAGTGATAATGGCCTTACAATGGTCCTTCCTGCAGGCGACCTACACATCATGACACAAAAACGAATTCGGTAAACAATTCATTCATTCTTTAGTCTTTTCCTTTATTTAATCATTTACAATTTGTTCACTTTCTGTTTATCGTTAAACATCCCAGAGAGTCTAAACATGCTAATACACAAGTTCAGAGGATCGGATACGTTAGCAGAAATTAACGATTTTTCACCATGTTTTTCGCACGTGCAGAAATCCCTTACCGCACGTGCGGAAGGTGCCACACGTACAGCCCGCACGTGCAATTAATGCAGAAGCCGAGCCCCTATTTCATTCTGTGTTCTGCACGTGCGGAACTCCTAGCCGCACGTGTGATTCTAGGCAATTCAGCCCTGTCCGAAAATCATCTCAGCCTTAAGCTTCTAAACTTATATTCAAGCCCCAATTCATATAAATTTACTTCAAAAACATAACATATATACATTTGAATCAAATCTTACTTAAATTCCAAAATCAAGCCCCTAGCTTTCATGTATTGATGAATTTCTTCATTTTCTTTCAAATTCACTTACAACTTCATTTTATATATGACTCTTGAGTTTAAATCTTGCAAAGGCTAAAGATTAGGGTTCAAGTTTTCACAAGTAACCTCAAAACAAGCAAGGATAAATATATACACTCTTAAATCAAACACATCCAATTGATTCAAGTTCAATTCCAAGACTATAGTTCAATTAAGCTCTTAATTCCAAAACCCTGACTCCTTTGGGTGTGAAATCTCCAGTTCAAGTCTTGATTTTAAACAAGTGAAGAGATATTCTAAGAGTTTGAGTTAATTTTTACTTACCTTGAGCTAATCCCCTTCAAATTCCCATGCTTTCAAGCCTTGACTTGATCTTCTCCCTTTCTCCTCTTGTTCTCCCTCTCTAGAACTCTCAACAAGATATTTTTTAGTCTAACTCTCAGTTCTCTAAGGCTTCATCTATATCTACCTTAAGTTCAAAATTTAGGTTAATTAGTTCTTATTTACTCCTTAGCTTAATTAAATGCATTTAATTCATTACGAATCAAATTTTTACAAAACTTCATGTTAGGCTTTAAAAATCATGATGATAACAAATATCAAGTCAGTTTTGGTTTCTGACATCTTTAAGACCTTCAATTTTCTACTCAAAGCTTTGATTTCAACAGATTTTCCTACACTCAATAGATAGAAATTCACAAATCATATCATTCACACAACTAAGCATGCAATTTCATATCAAACACATAATCACATGGATAATTAAAGAATAAAAGCACACTATGGAGTCAGGTTATCACCTAAAGAGTGCTGATTTTGCAAGGGAGACGCAAGCAAAAGGTCCACTAAAGCCACAAACAATGAGACAATTTGTGCAAAGGTCTCAACAAATTAAAGAAAGAAATGAGATGAATCCGTACATGGGACAAAGATCTTATACGGAGATAGAACATTACTGTAGGAGGAGTTGTTCCAATAAAGGCTGAGGAAATAGGCAATGGATGGATGTATGAGAGTGTGATACTTTGAAGGAAAGCTAAGTATGTTGATATTAACTGAAGATAGAGCTTAAAGAAATAGGAATGAAAGAAATAGTTATAAGAAAGGGTGGTCGTCGTGAGATGATATTGTCATTTAAGTCAAAGGAGGAGATGAACTTAAAGGTGAAGGATGTAATGGAAATAATTGGGGAGTAGTGTGAAGTAGTTATGTGGGAACTAGGGCTGGTGCTGGAACAACAAAGATGTGTTTGGATTAGCTGCTATGGCATTCCTTTGAATCTATGGAATAGCTTTTTATTTGCCTTAGACTGTGAGTTAATCCCATTAAACTGCACAGTATAGGGCCACTATGCTCGTGACTGTACTAGATCAACTTCCATAGATGCAAAAGTGGCGAACCAATTTGAATAAAATTAGTAGTCTATGGGGTGAAATCATTTGTGTTAAGGGAGACTTGGACTAGTCACATTCCTTTACCTGTAGAAAGATAAAGATTGCCACGAAGTGCATGGAGCCAATCAATAAAGTGATAAATATAGAGTGCAAGGGGATGATTTACCCAGTAAGGGTAGGTAAAGAACTAAGTGTTGTAGTCCAAACAATTAAAGAAGCTTGTATCTGTAAGAAGCATATGCAAATGGAGGAGGACTATAGCACAAATGATCAGATGCATCAGTTCATGGAGGAGAGGGACATAAGAGAGAAAGAGGATGATGACAAGGTTGATTTGTCAACCTATGAGATGAAGTAATATGATGAGCTGGGATGTACAAATCAATCTATCAAGCATGGAATAGTATGAAGCATGGGATGTACAAATCATTTATTTGTAAAGACATAAAAATCAAACTATAAAGCATACGATAGTATTAGAGATAAATAGTGTCACGACCCAAACCCGAACCCTACCCCAGAGGTTTAGGTCGTGACCGGCCAGTAATCCCAGATTACCTCTGGCCTCAAAGACAAAACTAATAATTAATAGTAATAATGGGGCCTTGCGGAAACAATATTAAATATAAACATGTCCATCGAACAGTGCATACATGAAAGTTCGTATGAAATTTAAACTTCAACATTCTTATAGATGCAAATACAAAATACATCATAGTATCTTCTACACATGTACAAAGTATCCATACTTAACCAGTTCCAAAACAAAAGAACTAAACAAAGTAAACCAAACAAAACATCTTGATTCACAAAGTTGACACAACTTGGCTCCGCATGAGTCCAAGATCGCCCCCATCACGGAGGCACTCCAAACGGCTGACAAAATGGTGGACTCCCGAGGTTTCCTTAAGCTTGACACGCCATTTTCTCACCTACATATATATATATATATATAGGGAAAAGGGGTGAACTAAAGTCCAGTGAGTAATACCAGTATAAACAGGTTAAATGAATGATGTCTATCATAGTACAAAATCATATCACATGAATTCAAAGCAAATCATATCTAAATACTTGTCATATCAAAGTTCACAAATCATAATCATATGTGGTACATCCATTAGTGCACAAAGGGACCACATGGGTCTAATGAAGGAACCACTTGGGTCTAACGAAGAGACCACTTGGGTTTGACGAAGGAACCATATAGTTCTGGCAAAGGGACCACTTAGGTCTACATTAGAGATCTCTATACACATATAACAAAGGGACTTGGTATTGGTACCCCCAGGCAAGGGCTACACTAAGAATGCCACAAATTCTTTTCTAAAGAGACATTCATTCATTCTTATCAAAATAGCATTTCAAAATAACATTCTTGCGGTAAGCCAAATACATTTTAATAACATATCTTTACAAAGATACTACTCACAGTGGACTGGTACTGACGATAGACCTTGGTTGACCACCTACACAAATCACATAACACAAATACACATTCGAAACAAATAACGTATCTTAGTTTGATTCTCTTATGTATGTTTCTAGCTTGTTCCATGATTAAGGATATTCAAATGATGCAAAAGAACGCCTAAATGAGCATGAAGATGCAAATGTGCAAGTATAAGTGGTGGTCAAAATTTGTTAAAAACAGGGTCTTCGCTCGAGTGTATACTTGGCCACTCGAGCGGTGTGACCGGTCTGCAAAAGTACTGGATGCTCAAAATTTACGATCGATGGTGGCTCGAGCCAAGTGCTAAACAAAAGTGAGTTCGCTCGAGCGCACACTTAGTCGCTCGAGCCAACGGCCAAATATTTATAAATTATTGGATGCCTTTGATTTTCGCTCGAGCAAAGGATCCTTTGCTCGAGCGAACTGGGCAAATTTTGGGTTTTCCAGATTTGTGTTTGAAATTTAAAATCATTCTTTTCTTGTTCAAAGCTTGCATAGTTGGTCTCAAAAGCTTAGAAACACTTTATAAAACATGAATTGTTGGAAATTATGAAACCATGATCTCAAATCATCTTTTAGTTTTTCAAAACAAAGCTCAAAACATCATGTTCTTGACATGCATGTGGCAAACTCAACTCTTTTCTTTACAAAACATATTTATATGAGATGTTGAGTGCAAAACCATGAAGAACCTTAAGAAATAACTCATATAAGTCCTATGCATGTATGAATTTGTGAAAAACCAAGTTTAAAGATGAAGAATTATGCATGCAAGTACACAATTCACTAAGGCTTACTACAGTCAATGTGGTTCTAGCTCATTTATTTCTAATTCATCTAAATGGTCCTACAACTTGGTGAATTCATCTTCCTGCATAGATTGTTCTCATGAATTAAGGGTAAAGATCTTACCTACAGCTTGAATTTGGCCTTAGATTAGCTTAATCCATCCAATCTCTCTTGAATTCTCTTGATTTCCTCTTTTCTCTCTCTACAATGTTGAGCTTTCTTCTTCCTTCTCAATTTTCCACTCAAGTTTATTGAGAAATGAAGTCTAAGCTTAATTAGTGCATATATATAGGTTGATTAAGGCTTTATTAATTACATGTGATTAAGACTAATTAATTGGGCTTAAGTCTAATCAATTATAGTTAAATTATTCTAATTATTTTGATATGAATCAAATTTTAATTAAACTTACCATATGGTTCTAAATATTCCAATTAGCATATTGAATTAATCAATTTTGGTTTTTGAATCAGTTTGGGGTTTCAATTTCGAATTCTAAGTCGACATTTAAACAGATATTTCACAAACAAACAGATAAGTATCAAATAAACACATAATCATGCATATTATGCCCAGGAAAATAATATGTAGAAATGACACGGCGGTCGGGGTCGTCACTGATAGTTTATTACAAATATGTTATGACAGAATTTCCCCATATGCAACCCATGATCCCATCTAGGAAAATGTTCAACAATGTCAACCGAATCAGATGACGGATGGAAAAGGATACACCAAATTTCAACCAGTTTTATAATACTAAAAGGGTACTCACTGGTCACAAAAAGAGGTCATATGAGGGCTTTGTTGAATAAATTCTTTTACAAATATCCAAAATCGAATTTAAATCCAGTATATGCCATGTAACATAAAACATCCAATTAATGTACATGCAAGCCATTTCTATACAGAGATAGATCAAATCATTTTTAACCATTAAAAAGAAAGGGGAATATTCAACTCACAACTTGAACTTGAACCTTGAACTTCACGTTTCTGCAGAAATGGCAACAGAAATAACACTAACACCGAAAATTTCAATTCCTATAAAATACGTCTGCTCATGTTTACCTCAACGTACAGTTTCTTCCTTTTGAAAGTCGGACTTCCCTTCGTAATCAACTGTTTCCCTTGTGATCTACCATTTACAACCTATCTGTCAAAAGCAATTGAAGGAATACAAATATGACACAGTGGCTTCGTCACCAAAAAAATAAAACATAATAAAAAAGGAAATCAAATTATTGGGTTGTGGAAAATACAATTAGAGAAAAACAACAAACATAGCACACATCTAAAAATATGGCTGCTAGAAATTAGACGTGCAACATATATCATATATTTGATGACAGTAATAAGAACACATTACGTATATTCATATATAAATCTAATGTCCGACACAAAATGGGGAAATCATTGTGGTGGGAAACCAAGTGGTCCAAAACAAGGACAAAAAATAAAACCAATCCAAAAAATGATGGAAATACATACCTCCCATTAACTTGAGCACTGGAAGCTTCTTTGTTCTGCATTGGGAGAAAATGAAAAAGATGAAAAAATGAGAGAAAATTCAATAGCTACAACTTACAACATGTCATGCAAATGTTCATTCAACATGAGACACATAGCTGGCACACTTGCAAGTGCAAGCTACATGCACAAGCACACATAAACATCCCCAAGCACATTCAATACTGCCCCTAAAGGTTTAAACCTAACCCGTGCTAAGCACGCTTTCACATAAGAATACATAAATTGAACAAACAATCTAAGTCCAAACAAATTTTAAAATTTAGCACTAAAGGTATCACTCATAGCTCTGACAATTCAACTGATATCTCAACCGTCAAAACAAATTGTTCATCAAGTCTCTTCACTTGCATTAAATATAGAGGATCACTTCACACATACATAGTAAACATCAAACCTCTTCACTTAATTATATATTTACATTACTATGTTATCAGATAATTTATGGATTATATGCATTTGGCATTTTTTTTTTTTTTTAAAGATATGAAATAGTTTGAATTCAATTACAAAGAAGCGATAGACTTAGCAACCACTAAATCCACTAAATCCATTAAATCAACAAAGATGTCTTGATAGGCAGACAGTCGAATGTGCACAAGAAAAAAATAAATAAATACAACAGGGACCCCTCATCCCATACTTATACATTTATATGTTTATAGGAATTAAAAAATAGATTAAAAACACAATCACAATTAAATGTGCTAGATGGTAACATTCCAAATGAAGCAAATACCCATCAAATAACTCTGTCCAACGATATATCATACGCATTAAGTTAATTTGAATAGAAAAAAATGCAGAGTAAAAAAAACTTCTTTGTATGTGGCAAGCAAGCAAAAGCCACAATTACAAACTCATACTAACAGCAGCATCCAAGTACTAATGGTTATGGAACTAAGTATTTTATTATTTTGAAGCTCAATAACCAAAGTTCAAATAATTGAAAGTTTTGGACAAAAAAATTCCAAAGGGCAAGTGTGATAGATTAAAATTAGTTTAATATTATGCTCACTCAATAACTATGGGAAAAAGTTCCCCCCTTATTTTTAAACTCAAAGAAATCAAGATTTCAAAAAGCAAATCAAATAAGGCACATTTAATTTAAAAAGTGTCAAGAAACCAAGTAATGGACGTGGAGGTATGGATAACAGTCCTAAGGCAACTCAGAATCCCATGCCTAATTAACATGAAAGGAAACCAAAATTGGGGATATAAAGTTGAACAATGAGAAATTCAAGGGGAAAAAAACTAGTGCGAAACCCAGGAACCAAACAAGCGCGGAAAGAGATAAGACGAAAAATGATGAAAAACCCAAATGGAAAAAAAATAAAAAAACAGATTCCACTATATGATTTTTTGTAAGAAAAACCCAATTACAGAATAAACGTCTCCGAAACAGAGGGAGGCTTATCAGATTTTGTTTTTGTCCTCATTCGTTCATGGTGAGCATTAGACAAAACAACACATCAAAAAATTCGAGAACTAAACTTTTGGTTACCTAATCATAGATTCTTCATGAGCTTGGATGGTATTCTGATCGATGTCCCAATACCGATTTGAAGCCCTCTTATGTAGAGGTGGCATTGGGCAGATGTAGAGCTTCCGGATTTAGTCTTTTGGACGATTCATTGTCTTGTCTTTCTCTTCGATTCTGAATTTTGACTTCGACGATGGTTCGACATACTAATGGGGCTTTTGATTTTGATTTTGCTTTTGTGTTTAACTATAGAAAGAGGTGGCAACAATGGTGGAGTAAGGGTTGCGTAATCAGTCACTCTCTCTCTCTCTCTCTCTCTCTCTATATATATATATATATATATATATATATATATCTTGTACGTGCAAAGATTCTATCATGACCTGGATCCGCCCATAGCCAGTTAGTCCTAGTTTGGGAAGATTGAAAAAAGACAAAAAGTTAAAAAGTTATTATTCTTTAACTATTCTATTTAAGTCACATCATCTTATTTAAATCACATCACCCCTCTAACACATCACTTCAAACCCAACCCAAACCCAATCCATATTTCATAAAAAGTCAAAAAGTGCACTTATTTAGTCTTCCCAAACTAGGCCTTAGTAATGAGGTTACGTGTGGGCTCAGTTCGAAATCAAATCATATTTAGGCCTAGTTTGGGAAGACTAAATAAGTGCACTTTTTGACTTTTTTTGTATTATGTGTAGAAAAAGTAGAGAGGAGATGTTGATTGATGTGACCCAAAAAAGATAAAAAGATGAAATAAGTGCACTTTTTTCTTTGTAGCCAAACTTGGCCTTAATAACAGGGGTCAAATTGTGAAAGTAAAATTTACAAAGATTGTCTAATAAACTGTGCATACATGGCTCAATCAAAACATTTTCATATATGTAATAACTCACACTATACAAATATCTATATTTTATATGTATTACATAAGCCTAAGATCATTCAAAAGTTAATATTAACAAAACCAAGGTTATACATAGATTTGGTCATACATGACCACAAAAGAACAAAAGGGAAGCAAAACAAAAGTAAGGTCTCTTGCATGAGGCCACCTTCATTGACTCCTCAAAACTCGATTTCTCATTGCTTACTAAGATTGGGGCTGGGAATGAGCTAACACTCAGTAAATAATACCAAAGTAAAAGAGTGAGCTCACCTACATACATATATATATATATATATATATATATGAGGGTGTCCATGCATAATTTGGATATGGATTGCTTTTATTTCTTGGGTAACTGAAGTGATAGATTCATTCCCCCATTGTATGACTTTAAAGTAGAGGCAAGTTCAATTTTATTTTTACCATTACCTTAGTTGATGAGGATAACATGATTTGTGATGCCATACCAAGGATAGTTGTGAGTATTTTGATATCTTTTTAGAGGACCTTTTCGAGTTGCCACCACATCGACAATTTGAATTCTCCATTGGTCTAGTGTTAAGCATGGCATCACTTTCCATGACACAATATATATTTGCATCTGTAGAAGTACGCGAGTTGAAGGTACAATTACAAGAATTATTAGATAAAGGTTTCGTTCGCCCTAATGCCTCACATTGTGGTTTAAAAGACTTGTTGCATACAATAAATGAAATTGTGATCCTTACGAAGTGACCTAAGTTGTTTTCTTTTCTTTGCTTGAGGACTAGCAAAGTGCAAGATGAATGGTGTGATCTGAGCCGAAATATTACACATTGAAGCCCATCAACTTATGTTTTTAGTCCTTTAGCTATCAATACTTGATATAATAAAAGTAGTTTTCCTTGTCATGTAAGCTGATATAGTATTGAGGCTAAAAAGCATGCCAAATGAGTGAAAAAGAGCCAAAAATGGACCAAGAGCAATTCGCACATGTAAATCATGTGCCCCGCAAATGGCTCAATTTTAACAAGAATTGACCTTGACTTGATCTGCTCGTGCAAACCATCTAGGCAGCACAAGCAAATTTACATTGTTTTGCGTGCTTGGGACAAATTGAGTGGAAAGGAGGCTGAAAACTCATTTCTAAGGATCCGAAAACCTAGAAAAGATGGCTTGAAGCTGGAGAGGTGCATCCAATCATCATCCATGGTTTCTTCAACTTTTGCAGATTCCACTCTATTCTCTCCATAAGCAGCTATGAAGCCATAGTCGAGTATCTTTCAATTTTGTATTTTGATTTGATTTCTTTGAGATTGGGTAATCGTTATATGATTATTAAAAAAAAAATTATTCAATTAATGTGTTCGATTTTTGTGATTGAGAGCACATGTTCATACAATTATTTTACATATCTGTATATACAAATTATGACACAAGTCAAGCCTAAGGAAGACGAATATGTGGCAATCCTGATTTAGTGTAGATGGTAAGTGTTGGCCGAGTATAATTCGTGGTTGCAATTTGAATATAATTGTCTTCTTAATGACGAAAGCAGAGCCTATAGCCACGATACATTATTATTATTATTATTATTATTATTCTTCTTCAAACCATTGAATTTCTAGAATCAAATACATAAAATAGGTGATGTTCAATTAACGACGGATTCAAAGTCGTAAGCCTCTTTCTATATTTGGAACATATCAAATTTACTTGCTAATTAATATAAACTTACGTTTAGTAGTTTAATTAAATCCACAAGCTTTAATCAATTTAATTTATGAATTATCATTCAAATCAACATAATTCAGCACATTAATCTTTGTGGTACGATACCTGGACGAGCCACTATTCTACAGAATGTGTCGCGTGCAATGATTTATTTTTTTATTGAAAAATGACTAATCAACCACATCCATAATTATATTCAGTAAGGGTGAAAACATATTCAACACAATAGTCTTCATCTATATTCACCACAGTAGTCATGGAAGAAAGAGTATAGAATATTGAGATCAGGTAGCCAAAGTGGTGGGTTCACAACCATCATGAACACAGGCCAAGACATCCCTGTAGTCCCTTGAGATGGTGAAGGAGTCATAGACCTTTCCATCACTGCTCTTCTTGTACTCAAACAGAAGTGAAGAGTGATTAAATGCAGTCAATTTCACAAATCCAAAGTCATAATCCCTGTAAAGACTCCATGGAGTCTGCAGTGAGCTGAACTCTGACAGGTGGCTTCCTCCACCACCTACCACCACATGGATTGTTCCATTCACAGTGCCTGAGTAATGAGATTTTTCCGTGTTCACACATTGATTCTGCACCACACAAAATAACAAACAACCACCAAGCTTCAGGATATATAGTTCAAATTATGTGCATTTATTTACTTTGAATAATAAATGTTTTTATTTCTGTAACTCAATTAATGGTTTAGTGGTGTTTGTTGGTTGCTTAGATAGGGCTTAATCTCTACCATTCCCTTTGAAAATATTAAAATAAAAATAAAAATCATTTGAGGAGGTAATTGCCCATGTTCGATACTATGTCGAGCACTTTTGACATGTCGGATACACGTTCAAACATAATTTATTATTATTATTATTATTATTATTATTATTATTATTTTTAAAATTAGACTTGAACATGTTTCAGACACGTTGGGCACACACATATTCATTGCATAGACATACATAAAACACATTATAAGTTTAAAATAACTTAGTATATGATTAATAAAGAAAAATAATGTATATTTATAGTTATTAATTCTAACTTCAGAAATTCATGTTATGTTGTATACTTCTATTAAATTTGAATAAAATATTTACATATTAAAAAGATAAAATCATATATTTTGCACGTGTTCTACACGCGTTGTGTCCTGAATTTTTTTTCAAAATTCCCGTGATAGTGTGTTCATGTCCAATGGCAGAGCTACAGTGGGAAAATTACGTTATTACTTCTATATTCAAGAGTATTTGTAAAATGTACAATAAGATTATCTCTTGATTTTTTTTTTTTTAAACACATTTTACTAACTATATTTCATTCTAGCTATTTTTTATTTTATTTTTTTTAAAAAAGCCCTTTATATTTCATTAATTTTTCACAATGTATAATGAGATGATATCCAACTATTTCATATGCTACTTGTCAATATGATCTACTCAATTTTATTTACAGAATTAGGGGTGGGCACGGGTAGGTTGTGGTCACGGAACCTCCAATCCGTCATCTATCTGCCAGCTTGGCGGATTGGAGAAAATCAATCCGCATCCGTTTGCCAATCTGACAGATGTAGATTGAGCGGTTTGGCGGATGGATGCGAATCGGTTTGGCGCTTTAAAATTTTATAAATTTTCAACATAATTCAACTTGTGCACTTCCTTAAAAAAAAAAAAAAAGAAAGTATTACAGTTAATGACTTAAAAAAATATTACAATCACTGCATGCCTCATCCAAAGAAAGAAAGTTTGAAACTTTAGAATATCACAATCACATCATGCCTCATCCACATAAAGTATTACAATCTGTAGTTCTTAAAATATAAATACAATTCAAACCACCAAACCATGAACAGAGCAATAGTAGAGATTGTATGTCTCTGTATTGTTACATCTATATCTGTTTTTGAAAACAAAAATCAACCAGCATATATCATATTTTATATTTATTATTTTTAGAAATAGATTTAAAAACCAAAAAATATAGATAAATAATACGTTTATTTTTTTCAATTCAAAAAAGATATTCAAGTTGAAATTTTTTTTTCAACAAAATATTTAAACTCTTTTTTAATTAAAAACACAAACAAAATATTTAAACAAACTGAAAACACAAAGTCTTATAAATTACTAGGGGTGTTCGCGGTTTGGCAGTTCGGTTGCAGCCAAAGGAATCTCAAATCCGCCATCCATTCGTCAGATTGGCGGATTGGAAAAAATCAATCCGCAACCGTCCGCTCCTCATCACGCATCCGTCCAAAATGCGGCGGATTGGTTTGGCTCGGTCGGTTTCGACGGATCGATATATCCGCTGCTCACCCTTATACAGAATAAGTGTTTGTCACTTCTTTTTGTTTTTGTGTTTATTTTAAAAATAATTGTTGACCAACAAAATGACTTCATTAATAGTATACAACTATAGGAAATGATTTTTTTTTTTTTTTCACAACCCTTATGTAAGAACTTGTTTTCTATTAGTAATTTACCAAATTTTTTTTAGGTAAATTACCAATAGATCCTAACAGTTTACTTAATTCCCCTGAAATCCTATTAAAAATAAATCTTAATAAAATCGTCGCTAAAAATAATTTTGTGACAATTTTTTTGCATATGTCACTAAGAGTTGACAATTAGTGACTTTTTTTTTTATCACAGTTTTTATAAATTGTCACTAAAATTTACAATTGGTAACATTTTTCTATGACAAAATTTTCAAACAGTTGTTGAAAGTTCAAAATTAGTGACCTTTTTTTGTGACGATTTTTTTAAACTCTAAAACTTATAATTATTGACATTTTTTATGACAATTTTTAAATTATCGCTGAAATTAACAATTAGTGATATTTTTTAATAGTATTTGATGGAAAACGCCATTAATTAGACAATAAGTCCACCTATTAGGACCTACACGTAAGTCTCCATTTTTTAATTTTTAATTTTTATTTTTAAGCAACTAACTCGCCCCCCCTTAGACATAATTTCTCATTCTGCCCCTATTTGTGTCTATGCTTATTAGCATGCATGTCGAACAGTGGAAGGAAGTTCAAACATGTACACTATAATCTGTGCAGGAAATTGTGTCTGTTCAAGTGTTCAAAGAATATCATAGACGGTTAAAAATACCAAGATTATCTTTAATGAATTTTTTTTTGGGTACCTGGTAAATGGGGCATATCCTCTCATAGTTGTGAACATGGCCATAAAATGCAATGTCCACCTTGTATTTCTGCCAAAGCTTCTGCAAGCTTTCCCTTCCCATGGGCTCTTCAAATGAGCCCTCCAAGGCATAATATTTGTCAGAAGAATACCCAAGAACACGGTGAGCAGCAAAGATCAACCACGGCTGTTTTTGCCTGTCTGCTGATGCAAGGCAATGCTCAATGAACTTGTACTGCTCAGTACCCTCCCTCCAATCATGTTCAGTGTCAGCTATACAGAAGTGGAACATGCCATAATCTGTTGAATACCTGAAAAAAAGAATAATAATCAAAAACACTTTTAGAGGGAGTTAGGAAATGCCAGCATGGTATTAAAAAAAACACTTACTAAAGGTGAAAGTCAATATTACAATTTGGCTGGACAGACCAAAAATTAATGTTAGCAATAACACCTCCAATAGGTATGGTTTGAAGTACACCGGTGGTTCTTTCTCTTGAATGTCTAATCCTTCTATGAACTTTGAAGAGTTTGAAATTTGCTACTAAAAACTTATCTAATCCATTCAACATTGCCAGCAGCTATCATAAATGTTGTGTCATCTCCATTACGCTACGGAATTTTGAAGTCCTAATAATCATGTCACTATTGGGAGTAACAGCAACTAGCTCTCATTTTCGGGTGGATTTTCATTCAGCAAGATTTAAATGCCTATTGTTGGCCTGCGAATACTCACCTTGACTTTACTAAAATTGCAGTACAAGGTTGACTTTACTAAAATTGCAGTATAAGACGTCAAACCAAACACAAGATAAAGTACCCAAACTATTTTTTTTCTTTTAAAAATGTGAGTTTTTTGTTCTTTCAATTCCACTGAGATTTTCAAAACAGTATAAAATCCTGTCCCAACAGGGGAAAAAATATAAAAAAGAAAAAGAAAAAGAAATAGAAGCAAAAAATGAAGAACCTGCAACAGGCAATTTACTGATTTGATCACTGACATTTCTTTCTTATAATGTCCAGGACATCGAAATTTTGTTTTGCAAATACCCTCACTTTAAATTCTGTTTTGCAAAACCCTTGATAATCCCCGGGACATTGAACTCGCTATCTTAAGGACCAGTACCTAATATTTCCTTTCCTCTATCTAGAAGTCTTATATGATAAATTCATATCATTTATCCAACTTACCAGAACTTAGCTCTGTTCTCAGCAGGAACATAAAACATGGTCTCAGCTAGCACACCACATTCACCACCCGAATCATTAGTGTCATAGAAGGACCCTGTCCCTGGTGTGTCACGTTCATGATTTCCACTGAACGAGAAGTAAAACACATAAACTATATAGTGGGCATGGTAAATTTATCAATATATAGAGAAAACAAAATATGCATGGCAACAAAGCACATAACAAGATGCAAACCTCGCAATCATATATGGCACGGTTGATGCAATGGGCTCCACCATTGATGTGAACTGATCCCATTGTGAGATATATCCATTTGCATATGGGAGATCTCCTATATGGAAGACTATGTCGAAGTTATCCAAGTCCTTGATTAGCTGATCTGTTGTGTTAAGTGAACCAGGTTGATAGTTACTGTATTCATTTGAACCATCACGTTCTGCCTGAAATATGTGAAAGAAACATAAAAACATTTACGAGTATGGTATGCCATAGAATAGGAATTTATATCTACCTCAATAATGCATCAACCACCCAACATTTTCTCCAAAATTGTTACTTATTTGATAATGGTGAGCAATAGAACAAATAGTTTGAGAGTAAAGAAGAATAAACGCATAACTAATCCTTCAAAATATCATTTGCAACAAAAAGTTACTTTTGTTTAATTAATTAAATATTAAAACACAGAAAAATCCTCTGGTGTTCTCCTTACTTAATTCCACTATAGGAGTCAACCAAAGCATAATTATCACTTGGTTCTTCATATTCCAAGATTCCATGATCAAAAAAATCAGAAAGATTACAAAATTAAGGTTGTGTTTGGATCCTAGATTTGTTGAGAAAAAAGATAAGGAAAGGAAAAAAAACACATCCTAAGAATATGAAAAGTACAATAGCTTTTAAAGATGTCTTGAATGAAAGCACGGGAGCAGCCTATTCATTGAAGAAGAAATTAAAACTAAAGAGAAAAGTAAAATTGGTAATGGAAAACCATGATAGTGCTTAGATCTTTCCACTTTGATGATATTACCTTTCCCATGTCGCCAAATACTATAATACGTTGAAGTGAGTCCTGCCCTGGATATGGTGAAGACTTGAAAGAGTAGACCTTGCTCCAAATATAGGAACCATTAAACAACCTATGACCGAGCTTGTAAGTGTACCTGCACAAATGACAGCCCTAAGAACAATAGTCATGCTTCTTAGCAACTTGATAATATGAAATTGATTCTTGTGATGCATACACTGAGTTTGGCCACAATTCTTTTAAGAAACTTGTGTGAATGAAACCAGGATCACGCCAGCCCACTGTACGTGCTGGTGAACCTGCGTATTGATAAGATAACTTTGTCATGTAGTTTCTGTTTTTTTGGTAATTGTCAGATAGTTTCCAGTTCACATGTTTTTTGGGTGATAGTTACTTTTATTTGTTTATTTGATTTTGTCCAAGTTTAAAAAATTTTGCACAAATATTCCCAGTTTCAAATTTCAAGCCCTACACAATTCCAGTCAAATTCTATCTCACCTTCCTAAATGTATCCAAGTTTCTAAAGGTTTGGTTAAATTGTCAACAAAACTGATTCTTTAAAATGGAATGTAAAAATTGTCCTGTTTCCAAGTTATTTTTCTGAAACACCTTTTATCCTAGATTTTTGGAGGGAAAAAATGCTGATGCTGTCCAGCCTATTCCTATTTTTTGGGCTCATCCACACACAGTGTGTGTTATGCCTGCCACCCCTGAATCATCTGATTTTATTTCATGGTATCAAAGCCAATAAGACTACTTTTCAAAAGGCTGATGAGACATACTATAATACATGGCATGATATTATTAATGAGGCCAACCTGATGATATTGCCCTTCTCAAGCATGAACCCTTTGATGATAAAATATCAGACTGACATAATTAGATGAGGAGATTGATCATACCACACATGCTGTTTCGATGAAACGTCAACGTTCCAGCTGGTGACTGAGTTTGATGTTCTCCCTTAAAACCCCACTCAACAAAAGGAACAGCTTCATCAATGTTATAGCCGCTTGTCCAGGTTACTGTCATCTGCAAAAAACCAATACAATGTCTTGTATGAATTCTGTTGCATAAATTACATTGATATTGCTAATTTGGTGATTGAACAAAACAGAACAATCATTTTGTAACTAAAAAGCCCCACAGTGACCAGCAAGAAATAGAGTCACTACAGATGCAGGATCAATATTATCCCTATTCAAACCGTTGATATTATCCAAGTTACATTCAGAAGTTAGATGAAATTCATAACTCCGAAAGTAACATGAAAATCTTGGAATTTCTTATGCCCAGATGAAATACAGCATTGAACTTTATTTCACACATTAAAGAATGGACAATGTCATACCCATGAATACATAATGATGTTAGCTCAGGCTTCAATGCTAAGAAGTTCTACAAAAATGGAAAAAAGATACTCACTTCGTTCCAAGACTTCCCTTGTGCAAGGCGCGGATAAAGGGGCGCCTTAGGATTTGAAAAAGTTATAACATTTGAAACAGCCACCAATTTTGGCTACAATATACAGATGCGTGGTTAGTGTTCAGACTGTTAAAAAATAACAGATCAAAAATAAAAGTAACTGCATCAGGCAGGGCCAAATAAACAGCTACCAATCTATGATGAGAAATGATGTAACTATAAATAATAACAGACTTTTTCTTTTTTCTTTTTTACTTTTTCTTTAAGGAATATATCAGATGTTGACGGAGCGAAAGAATAAAAAAGACATAGAACAGAAATGGACACACATTTGATAACCCGCCTGTAAATAATCCAAATGAGAAGTCTGCTCGTTGATTGATTAATATGAATTTCAATGATGCATTGCCTGTTTTTGTATAATCAGAACTGGACTCATTGGCATACTTGTACTGAAAAAAACAACATCCAATACGGCATTGGTTAGGGAAGAAAATAGTTGAAACAATCAGCATTGATTTTTTAATCCCATTAAGTTACAACACAAACCTTTATTGGAGCTGAGCATATGTATGGAGCTTGTTGTCTTGAGTTGTCTGGTGGACAGGTTGACGAGCTGTCATAATAAGATAATTCTTTTAGTCTCTAAGCTATAGGATATGATCATATCATATCACATAGGTATGCATCAAAATGAATGTGAATGGTTCGGTCTTTTGAACTACAACTTCCAAAGTTTTTAGGGCAAGAAATTATATCTTGCATGTGTGCATGTGAATATTAAGCCCCTAATGTAGTCATTTTCTACAAGAGGGGCATGTGAGAGACAAATTTCAATTTGGAACCCTAATGAAGAACCCTGATATAGCCCATGGGTGGTTTTATCTCGTGTGTAGGGTTGTTGTAGATAGCAGGAAACACCTCATTTTCCCTTCAAATAAGAGTTTGAGAGGCCAGGTCAGCTGACAAGTAACGACAGGGTTCAAAAATTGATCCCAATTCAAGTAGTTTAGGTGTAAAATTAATATGATTAAAAGGACAAAGGTCTAATTAATTTTTGTGGAATAATTTGGGGGGTAAAAAAAAATTTCCTCTATTAAGCCCCCCTTATAAAATTGTTATATTCTACAAGCAATAGACCGGCAAAGCATTTAAAAGAGGGGGGTTTGAGGTGGACTAACTTAAAATTTGCAGGAGAAAAGACTCCAACCCAATCATCTTCAGAAGGATTAGGACACTTTAACTTCACGGTTATTGATTGAGAATCTTCACCCTACATATAAATTAGAACACACACAATCATATTGATATTCCCTAACAACATTTTTGCATAAAAAGGAAAAAAAGAGAGAAGAAGAAATAACAGATTCTGGGAAATTGAGTTACACCAGATGATTAGAACATGGATTTCATGCCCATATAATGAACAAACATCCAACAAAAAAGAACCATGAATCCGTAAAAATTATTTTGCAATAAATATTTGATTTGTTCCATAAATTGTACATGTAACCGTGTCCATGTTTGAATTCGAGAGAATCTGAAACCAGAGTCCAGAAACAAATGTTGAATTATTAATCATTAACAATTTATATTAACAAGTTCAATTCAACTAAAATTGGATTCACATAGACACAAATGGATATCAAAGCTTGGGCATCCTATTATGAAGGAGAGAGACGTAAATTGTAATTGGTCAAACAAGCTCTTAATCTGGGTCACATTTTGATCAGAAAAGGATCATGATTTACTCAATTGACATCCTAACAGTGTGTGTGCTATTACTTAGAAGCTGGCCAAACAAGCAGTTGGTTGACAAAGAAGAAATAAAAGTTGAAAATTTGTTTTCTTTCTTTTGTTCCATGCCCATCCATGATCTGAACAAGTCACACATACACTCGACGAAATGGCAGATCTATTCACTCTATATCAATAACCAAGCCGAATTTGGTATATCACAAGGAGGGAAAGGGATAGGGATAGGGATAGTGAAATGTGAATAAAATATTCTTACATTTCACTTAGTTTCACAAGCTTTTTTCTTTTTTCTTGCCAAATCCCTTCTCAAATCCATGAATGTGTTTGATTCAAGGATTCAATGAGGGAAATGGAAAATGAAAGGGAAAGGAAAAAATAGAAAGAAAATGATAAAGAATTGATAAGATTCGAATTCCAACTTAGTTTGGTTGAGTTGGAAAATAGAGAAAGAAAGGAGCCTCACGCTATGTTTGGTTTGGGAATTTGGAAAAGAAAAGAGAAAAGTGAAACTAAATAAAATGTAGTTATATTTTATTCACATTTTACCTGATTTTTCCACCATAGACAGCGTAAAGTATATTTTTGCCTTTTGTCTCAATTGATTCTATGTTAAATAAAGATCAATGGTGTCATAATAATGCGCTTTGACTTTAATGAAGCCATTGTGGTCGATAAAATGCAGCAGAGAATAAACAAGGAATTGAAGAATATTCAAATATAGTTGGAGGTATGGATAAAACGTTGAAATACAGCATCTAGTGAAAGAGTAATGAAGTAAATAAAAAAGTAATAAGAATTGAGATTTGTATATATATACATGTTTGCCGAGAAGGAAGGGGGAGGCAGTGATTGAGGCGGAGCTATGAATGGCAAAAACGGCGTTGTGGATTGCAATCTTGGAAAGTGGCTGCTCGCCGGAGCCGCCACGGAGATGAGTTGCTGAAAAAATCGAAGTGGAGTTGACACAGTAGAAGAAGAAGAAGAAGAAGGAACAGGACATGAAGATGGTCAGAATGAATCTCTGAGAGGGGAAGTGACCCATATTCTCTCTCTCTCTCTCTGTCTGCAAATGGAAATTTCAACAACCACCCACCCACCCAGCCCAATCCCATCCCTGTCCGAACCCAATTACTATTATATACTTTTTTTTTTTTTAACGATAATTACTATTATCAGGGGCGGACGGATATGGGGGCCGGGGGTCACGTGCCGCCGAATATATATATATATATATATATATATTTTAAAATTTGTTTGTGCCTATGTACACAGCCCAGTCCACTTTGACTCAAAAAAGAGCTGACACACGCACGCACACACACACGCGGTCACAATTTTCAGTTGGAAAATGCTATGGACCTTAAATAAATTATCAAATTTTTTACTAAATCTCTCACATGGGTGTGGGATTCACACAAATCAAATATGTGTGGGTCCCACACCTATGTGAGAGACTTGGTAAAAAATTTGGTAATTTGTTTGGAGTCCCTAGCATAACTCTTTTCATTTATGTGTATTGTGAAAAATCGGTTGGGAAATTGAATGCACGATTAATGGATGAATGATAGCTTAATTGTTTATATTGAGAGAGAAATTTTTAATAGTATTGATAATGATACTATCATGTAAAGATTTTAAAAGATAAAAACTCGTCGGGATCAATTGTAAAAGTTTAAAATTAAAAACTTTTGGTAATGAACATTAACTTTTAATATTTAATAGGGTAAACTATCAATAGGTCCTAATAGTTTGACTTAATTCCTATCAAGTCCTATTCAAAATAAGTCTTGGTAAAATTGTCTTTAAAAATAATTTTTTTGTAACAATTTTTTTATATACGTCGCTAAAAATTGACAATTAATGACTTTTTTTTGTCATGAATTTTATAAATTGTTACTAAAACTTACGATTAGTGACTTTTTTTATAACAAAATTTTTCCATAAGACCTTAGATAATAAGTCCACTTATTAGGATCTACACTAAATACCCCTATTTAATATTAATTTGAAAAATTATTATTATGCTATTATTATTGATTACAGAAAAAAAAATTTGACATTATAATTAATAAGTATCCTTTACATTAAAATTTTGATTTCGCCACTTAGGCCTCGTTTGGGAACAGGCTAATTTAGTAACTTTTTGGCTATTTAGCTAAAAATGTAGATAAAAAAAACATGTATGTTTGGGATGACTTTTTAGCTAATTACAAAAAGATGTGCAAAAAGTAGAGAGAAAAGAGAATCTTTGACTTTTTGATATGAGTTGTTGACTTTTTGACTAATTTAGTAACTTTTTGACTAATTAATTAAAATAATCTTTTGCCAAACGAGACCTTACTACTACATAAACCTACACAAAAAAAGCCACGTTTAGAATCCAAAATAATGAATTGTTTCCAACGTAACCAAAAAAAAAAAAAAAAAGAAAGAAAACAAAAACAAAAATTCCAGAATAATGTCACGTGGCTTGGCTTGCCGGTCAATACCCCTCTCCCTCACCGTCTCCCTCTCCCTGACTTTCTATCTCTCTCATCGATAATTAATGTAATGATTTTAATTTTTTTAGAATAAATATTTTTTATTGTAAATATTTATTTATTTTTTTAATGTACATTATATTTATTATATTTGTTTATTGTATTTTTTTTAAATATTTAAAAATTTACAAAATTTTATTTTTTTATTTTAAATATATAAATTTTATTTTAAATATTTTTATTTTTTATTCAAAATATTTTATTTTCTTTTGTAAATATGTTTTTAAAATATTTTAATTTTTTAAATATTTTGGTGTTTTTAATTTTTTTAAAGTTTTAAAAATTTTTGGATTGCAATATATATCTACATCATAACAAATTATTTGGTCAATACTTAAAAAGAATAACAAAATATTTTTAAAAAAATAAAAAATATTTTTCAAAAACAAAAATAAAAATATTTTCTGAGAGAAGTATTTTTCAAAAAAATAAAAAAAATAATTTTAAAGAAAAAATAAAAAAAAATTGAATTTTTTTTTAAATAGAATTTTGAAAAGAGTTGTGAAAAAAAAAATTTGAATTGAGTTTTGAAAACTTTATTTGGTTGAGTTTTGAAAATAATCTTGAATTTTTTTGATTGAAATCATGATTCTAAAAGAAAACCAAACGCTACTTCAGTTTTTCTTAATTTACTCTCTAAGCAAATTATTAAACAGAAAATAACGCATTGACAATTACGTAGCATAAAAATATTTTATTATACAACTCACATCTCTGACAGAAACTTAAACCCTAATATAATAATATATATTTTTATGTTATTTGACAGTTATTGTGATAGTTTTTATCTAATTTTGAATAGAAGTTAAGTTTAGAAGTAAATTGAAAAAAATTTGAAACATAAGGCTAAAGTAGAAAAAAAATATACTTTAAAGACTAAAAAAAGTGGGAAAGTGGTTGACCACAAAAGGAGGATAGCGTAATTTACTCTATTTTATATTTGATTAAGATAATTAGAAATCTGTTTGAAATTTTTTTTTGACTAAAATATAAAGTAAAAAAATAGAAAAAATTAAAAAAAAAAAAACTTTAGGGTTTGAATCTTGTAACAAAATAAACCTTAATATTTTACTTTTATCAATTTAAACCCTAATCACTTAATTTATTTTCAATCTAAACCATTTGTCTATTTTTGTTAAGTAAAATTGATAGAAAAATAATATTTTATTTATTAAAGTTAATCAAAACGGGTATTTTAGACATTTTTCATAAGCCGACATTGAGTGTAGTGCCTAAAATATCATTTTTTTCATCAATTTTATTTAACAAAAATAGACAAATGATTTAGATTGAAAATAAATATAAAAATTAGGCTTTAAATTGACAAAATTAAAATTTCAGAGTTTATTTTGTTATAAAGATCAAATCTTAGGATTTTTTTTTGTATTTTTCTCAAAAAATTATTTTTAAAAAATTCAAGATTTGACTATTGTAAAAAAATAAATCCTGAATTTTGAATTTGATCAATTTAAACCCTATCTTTTCATTTGTTTCAATCTAAATCATTCGCCTATTTTTGTTAAGTAAAATTGACGAAAAAAATATATTTTAGTCATTAAACTCAATATTAGTGTACATAACATGCCTAAAATATACTTTTTCCATTTAGTTTAATAACTAAAATTATTTTTTTTCATCTGCTTTATTTAGACAAATAGTTTAAATTGAAAATAAATTAAAATATTAGGATTTAAATTGAAAAAATTAAAAATTTGGTGTTTATTTTTTTACAATGATCCAACCCTGAAAAAAGTTATAATTTTTTTTATAAAATTAATATGATTGGGAAGGTTTTTTTTTATATTTTATTTAAAAAATGTGCAAAGAGTAGATACAATAAGAAATAATCTTTAACTTTGATATATGAGTTGAAATTTTTTTCACACTTTTGATTAATAATATTTTAACTTTTTTATTAAAATTTTGTTTTTCCAAACAGACCCTAAAACTCTACTTTTTTTTAGGTGTACTTAGGAAAGTCATAAAATAGAGTTTAAAAAGGGTTAAACCCTCTCATACCCAACACATAACATATCAGCTATTAACAAATGCCTCATATGGGCAGGAGGGTCCTCAGTGACCACAAGATTATCCACTTGATCTACACCTATTTTTGTTAAAGCATTTGCACATTGATTGGCCTCACGTTTAATATGTTTCACCCATGAGCCTGTTGTTTGAAGTAGGAATCTAGAGTCTTCAATTATGGCTCTGAATGGGAACTCCCCAGGTGCACATTTGAGCAGCAGCTCTACAAATCAGTCTCCGCTTGAATCTCTTCAGTAACCCTAAAACTCTACTCAAACTTTATACATGGGATTATTAAATCCCACGAGTAAGTGGAATACAAAGTGGAGCCTAGAGAGGTTTGGAATAATTAATTAAATTATAAAAATTATAAAATTTTACCAATTTCCTTTTATATTTTTAAGTCAATATAAATATAAAATAAGACGTATAACTTAAAGAGTTTGATAATCTCAAAATTAACGATTTTAAATATGTCAATTTCATTTAATCTAGTTTGATACATGATATTATTGTTCGAACAAATTCATTTTCAACTTGCTTTTTTTTATTAATTTTTTATGTACATTTTCAGCACAAATTAGTCGTGTTGTACTAGTTTTGTTGGTGAATATTCCAACAAGTTTCTTTTTAGGATAAATTACGTTGACACCCTCTGAGATTTTTGTTTAATGCAGATTTTTTTTTCTACGTATGAAAATTACATTCTCCTCCTTGAGATTTGTAATCTCATTACAAATTGGCCCCTGGATAGCTGATGTCATGCCATAAATTTTTTTAAATGAACATTTTGTCCTTTTTCCTACCATTTCTTCTTCATATCATCATGACTACATTTTACAACCTTTCATCATTAAATTCTACCTAAACATATTTTTATTGAGTGATGATACACAAATATAAAATTTACATAAAATATTTAAACACAATAATATAGCTTAATGGTGACCTTTCACTTTAAAACAAAACACCCATAAGAATGATTTATATTTACATCACTATCACAATATTTTTATGATATTTTTTGTATAAACTTTTATATATAAATAGAAATTTTCATTTTTATTTTCACTATCATTTTTCTTTCTTGTCTATTCACCCACATTTATTACAGTATTACCAAACACCGCCATTCACATTTATTATAATATTACTGAATTTTTGTATTTTTTTTTTTTTTTGTATTTGGTGAATTTAAAAAAATTCAAAATATTATACTTCAGTATGTTTAGATTAGGTGTATCTAAAAAATAAAAATAAAAATTGCTTAAAATATTTAAAAAATTCAGTAACAATAAAAAATCATGAAAAATAAAGAAATTTAATTTTTTGTTTGAGTTAAACTAAAGAAAATAATTGTTATTTCTTTTAAAATGACATGAATAAAATATCAGCATTATTGCATTATTTTATATGTAGAAAGGATAAGGGGCAAATATGACATTTTAATCTGACAGGGAGGTAAGTGTAATTTTTCAAATGTAAGGGGGATACCCGTATTAAATAAAAACCTCAGGGGTGTTAGTGTAATTTACCCTTGTTTTTAAGATAAGGAATATTTCAACAAGTTCAGTTTACAAACCAAACACTAATAAGAGCTCGTTTGGCATCCGGTTTTTTGATGTTGGTGGTTTTTTTAACCGCAAAAAAATAAAATAGACTAAAAATTCAATAAGATAAAATGTCATATTCGAACTATAATCATTTTACTTTTTCTCTCACAAAAGTAAAAAAAGCCAAAAAAAATGAACCCATACGAAATTTTTAGTTGGGGCTAAAATAACCAAAAAATCAGAAAGCCAACCCAACTTTCCAAACGATGCCTAAGTTCTGATTGTTAACGTCTAGGGTGATTATAGCTTATTTTATTTACAAATCTCTACTAGATTGTTTGGTACAACTCTGCATATTGCTTATTAGGCAGCAATGGTTTAAATAAGCTGAAAAAAGTTGATTATTCAGAAACTAGGGAAGGGGTACTTTTAACTTCTGTTTTTTGATTATCAGCTTTTAACTTAAAACAAACTTCACCAAACGGGGCCATAGCCAGATCCATTTGGAACTTTAATCTTAGAGTGCTACTGCTATGATGCAAGGAAGTGTATTAGAAAAAAGAGCAAATAACAAGATCAAATCACAAACAAATCTGAACTAGAGATACTCTCTATGAGAACGAACAATTTTGAGAAAAATTTCAATTTTTATTAATGTAATACCAACTTAAACTCCAATATCCCCGAGGCTTACAACTTTATTTATAATTAACCTACTTTTTGGAGAACAAGAAAGTAAGAGCATCTCCAACAGTCCATCAATTTTTTCACCAAATGTGAGTAAAAATTTGAGTAAAAACTTCCTTTGATATCAAGTGCTCTAATGGAGGGATTTGGCTTTTTATCAAACCACCGGTTGATTAGGCAGACGACCTGGCAGACGGCCAGCCTGTGTAATTTTTTCACAGATTTTTGCCTTAAGGTGGTCATTTGGAGGGATGACCGAAGGACATCCGGGGGTACATCCAAAAATGGCAATGAACAGTGATTTTATTAAAGGCACATTGGTCCTCAGTTTGATTACAGAAAAATGAAATCCTCAATTTGATACCTATTTGATGCAACCGTTGGAGCAGCAAAAGGACTCATTTTTCATCAAATTCAAATTTGATGAAAGGTTTGAATAACCATTGGAGATGGTCTAATAAAATAGGAAATAAAAATCATAGATAATAGAATAGGAAAATTTCATTAAATCAAATTAAGAAACTAAATAAATCTATTCTATTATATACTAAATTATAGCGATACTGATTTAGACCCGATCCATTTATTGCTTTTGAATTCGGGAAACCATATCTGTAGCGGTAGTTCTTCTTTCTTTTCATGCTTGGTTTTACTTCTGGGGTCGACACCATGGGTTCCTGGGATCGACACCACCTTGTTGTCTTACTTTTGGCATTTCTATTGTTTTTTTTTTGGGGCGACACCAGTTTTCCTGGGGTCGACACCACCCTGATGCTGTGTTCTGGGTGTTGCTACTGTTTTTTGGGGTCAACACCACGAGTTATGGGGTCAACCCTCTTGTCTGTTGCAAATATTAGTGTCTCAATATTTCTTCTTGAGGGTTGACACCATTGTCTTGGATGTCGACCCTTGCGACTTATTTCTAGAATTTTGGGTTCGGCTTGGGCCTACTTTTGGGGATTTTTGACTTATTCTTTTCATTGACTTTAGGGCTATTATTCTACCACTATAAATAGGCCTCAAACACACTTCTCTCTCTCTCTCTCTCGCTTCCCACTTTGAGCCATGAATCTCTATCTTTCTCTCTAAACTCAACTTTTCTTCACTTAGATCTCTAGATCTACTCACCTAGAGGCATCTTTCACCTTGGTCCTTAGAAGAAGATTGTAGATCTTGTCAAGGGCTTTCTCGTGATCCAAGAGTTTCGTGATTTCATCAACGTTGAGTTTTTCAGGTTCTCCTCTTCAACTCATAAGGTAGGGATTATGGGTTTCAACTTAGTTATTTGTTTTTCTAAAACAATATTGGGATTTGAGAATTTATAAACAAACCTGGGGTTTTGGTTTAAAAATCAAAAGAGGAGTTTTCAAGTGGATTCTTGAAAATGGTTATAGGGCTGTAAATGATGTTGAGTTGTGATAAAATGGTTGGTTTTCGCACTTGGAATTGATTTTTTGGAAGAAAGGGGATTGTGCCCTCAAACCTCAAAATTTTTGATTTCACAAAGAGAAATGGAAATTTATGTTGGAATTGTAAAATTGGATTGATGTTGATGACGATGTGGAGTTGAATATGTATTATCACTTCCATCTTGAGAATTTGGAAAGTATATCTTTATTAGAAATTATTTATATGCTTAGAGATATCTGTTTTGGGATATCGATGGAGGATAATTGTATTATTTGCATGAGAATTAGGGGGTTTGAAACTATTTCTCATCATTTGCATTGAGCATGGTTGCAGATTTAACACATTTTAAATGCATATTACTTTGAGAAAAAATAGGTGAATACCTTGGTGAATCTGCGTAGGAGTGTAGTTGTGGTATTATGTTGGCCCTTGTGTCCTTGGTGAATGTCCAGAAACCTGTGCGATTAGGTGTCGAGCCTTTCGGTTAATACCGGTACAAATGACAAATTGGTAGTGCTTGTAGCCTACTTGCAGACACGTCCTAGAGATTCACAGTGTTGTATTCGTGGCCCTGTTTGCTATTGTAAAGGAAATGATTTCATGAATTAGGATATAAACCTAGCATTGCATGGTTTTGAAAAGAGATATAAAATCTTTTTCGGCACGAGCATTGCATATGTATTCACCTTATATCTTTGTTAAGATTCATAAACTGTGTTAGAGTATTTCTACTAGCTTTGGCTCACCCTATGTGGGAAAACCATTTTTCAGGTGCTGATGATATGCCTTTGCCAAGGCAATAGCTGGGGAGGATTTGGAGCAAGAGCTTTATTTTAATTATTTGTTGTATTTGTTTTATATAAGCCTAGGGCTTTATTTGTATTGAGTTTAATCTCACTTTTGTTGTGACCAAGTATTGTCTTGGAAAGTTGTAAGCCTTTAGGGCATTTCTTATTTGTTTTAAATCTTATTTCATATCTTTAACTTGTAACACGTGCTATAGATTCAAGGTTAGGATTTGTGAAAGTATAACTGCATGTGCCACCTTTTGTACCACGGGATTATATGAAATGAAAGGTTACTTATTTCATAAAACTATATTTACAAATTGTTGTTATTTATTAATGTTGTGGATAGCTCAATGTAATTATTTCTGGGCATTACAACTTGGTATCAGAGCGTACTGGGTTCAAATACTTTGGGTACGTGGGAAGTGGTTCTTACCACAATGGGTTTATCTCGTTTGATAGAGATATTTGTGTGCATGGTATGCTATGTGATAACATGTCTATGTGGCTAAATGGGTATTGAATTTAATTTCAATGATGTTGATTGGGTCTACGAATTTCTAGAAGTCCTGTTAGAAGAGCTCATGATCATTGCTATTTCTAATTGAAACTCTGGCAACGTTGCGGGATAATCATTATCTGGAAAGGATATTCGTATGTGTTTATGTGATTGTGTGCTTATGTGGAGTGAATTAAATGGTTGTCCATCGCTTTAGGACGCGAGTGAATTATCTTCGACACATTTGTAAATGTGCTAATTTCTTATGTTACCCTCGTTAGGATGTTAGGACGTGAACGTGGTGGTGGTGGTAGGCATGGTAGGCCTAGACAGTAGGAAGTGCCGTTACATAATGAAATTTCGACGTAGGAGAAAGGAGGTCAGGCTAACGTGGCCGAACCAATTGGTCAACAAGCTATAGGCGCTTTGGTCCGTGAGATGGCTGGAGCTTTACGGGAATCTATGGACATTCTTAGAGCTGAGAATCAAGTCCAAGCCTAGGTTATTGAGACAGGCCATCGTTTTTGAAGAGGGAGTTCTCCCGATCTAATCCGGGTGAATTCTTGGGGGATCCGAAAGAGTCTTTGAATGCGGATGAATGGCTTCCAACTGAAGGGATATGCGGGTCAGTGGTGGAAGTATGCGCTTGGGCACATTAAAGTGACTCAGTCGGCATTTGTCAATGTCTTTCAGGACAATTTTTTACCTCCCACTATTGGGGAGAAGTTGAGGGAGCAATTCTTGAAGCTCAAGCAACTTAACACATCGGTGGCCGAGTTTGAGGCTACTTTTACCAGTTTGTCGAGGTTTGCACTGGAGTTGGTAGCGACGGAGGAACGTCGTTGCTTGGAGTTTGAGAAGAGGCTGAGGATTGGACTTCTTTTCAAGGTGGCCGCGATTATGATTCAGGATTACGATCGTCTTGTAAAGGCAGCGGCTCACTTAGAGACCATGACACAGATTAAGGAGGAGAGGATGAAGGGCTCCAGGCAGATACGTTAGAAGGTTCAAGGAGAGACTTAGGACAGTAAAAGGTAGAAGGATTCCACCCCACAGTAGTCCCAGGGAGCACAATCTAGGTTCACTTTTTCTATACCGGGTTTTGGGTTAGGAAAAGGTGGTTAGAGAGGGATCACTTGTTTCAAGTGTGGCCAACTGGGTCACAAATCCATAGTTTGCCCATAGAAAGGAGGAGGGCAACAGTTTGCACCGATAGCGGCTCGTTCTTAGAGCTAAAGTCAAGGGAGAGGGCAGTCGCCTACCTGTTATTAGTGTGGGTAGTTGGGGCACATGAGGACGTTTCGTCCTCAGTCGAATGACACATTTGGTGCGTCTGGTCGGAGGCAGACATAGAGCCATCAACTTACATTGTTAACACAGACCTTGAGGGCCAATCAGGGAGCCTTTTCGGCTCAATCAGTGTTTCAGACTTATGTCCGACAGGTGAGCAGGTAGAGTAGAGACCTACATGGCGTGTGTATCCTGTTACCATGCCAGACTTAGTACCAGCGCCTTTAGTAGTGAAAGGTAACTTCTTTTTATGTAATTCTATTGCCAATGTGTTGATTGATACAGGTGCATCCTATTATTTTAGCTCGTCTGTATTTGCATTAGCACTGGGGTTAGAAGTGGCTCGGTTAGCATCTCCACTCAGGGTAGAGTCACCAGTTGGTGGTAAGGTTATGTTGGAACATGGATGTCGGGATTGTGAGATAGAGGTTGCCGATCACTGACTTCCTTTTGCATTTGTGTTAATTGATATGTCGAGTTTCAATGTTATATTGGGTATGGATTGGTTGTCATGCTATCGGACTTTTTATAGATTGTTACCATCAAAGAGTTACTGTATGTACCTCGAGTGGTGATTGTTTTTATTTCTTGGGGAACAAAGTTGATAGAGCCTTGTTGCCAGTATGTGATCCATGTGGTTGGGGTGAGCTTAGTCTTCTTCATGTTACATTCTTCGATGTTGAGAGTGATACGGTCCTAGTTGAGTTTTTTAGGGTAGTTTGTGAATACTCGGATGTCTTTCTTGAGAATCTCACTAGTTTACCACCTCACCGTGAGATTGAGTTCTCTATTGACTTAGTGCCTGACACGACACTAATTTCTATGGCACCATATAGATTTTCACCCCCGAGTTGAGTGAGTTGAAGATTCAACTCTAGGAATTGTTAGATAAGGGTTTTATCTGTCCTAGTACATCGCCTTGGGGAGCACCGACTCTCTTTGCCAAGAAAAAGGATGGCGCATTGTGACTTTGTGTTGATTACCGGAAGTTAAACCGGGTAATTGTTAAGAACAAGTACCCATTGCCTTGTATAGATGATTTGTTTGACCAGTTGAAGGGGTCTTGTTGCTTCTCTAAGATAGACTTGAGATTGAGTTATCACCAGTTGAGGGTAAGGGAAAAAGATATCCAAAAAACGGCATTTCGTACACGGTATGGTCATTATGAGTTCCTAATGATGCCTTTTGGGTTAACCAACACACCGACCTTGTTTGTGGATTTGATGAATAGAATTTTCCGCGAGTTCTTAGAAGGTTTTATGGTTATCTTTGTTGATGACATTCTGATTTGCTCACCCTCTAAGGAGGAACACTTGCGAGTTTTGCTTAGAGCCCACAAATTGTTTGCCAAGTTCGGGAAGTGTGAGTTTTGGTTGAAGGAGGTGAAATTCTTAGGCCATGTGGTATCCGGGGAAGGAGTGATAGTAGACTCTTCTAAGAAAGAAGCAGTGCAAGATTGGGAACTACCTAAGAATGCCTTTGAGATTCATAGTTTCTTGGGGTTAGCCAATTATTACCGTCGTTTTGTGAAGGATTTCTCTAGATTGGCCTCACTTTTGACTAGACTGATGAGGAAGTGAATTAAATTTGTGTGGAATGAGACTTGTGAGAAGTTGTTCCAAGAGCTTAAGGTTAGACTTACCACGGCTCCAGTGTTGATTATTCTAGAGAGGGGTTTGGGCTATTCTGTATATTGTAATGCGTCTCTAGAAGGTTTGGGTTATGCCTTGATGCAAGAGAGGAAAATAGTAGCTTATGGCTTATGTCAGTTAAAAAAACACGAGAGAAACTATCATACTCATGACCTAGAGCTAGTAGCAGTGATCTTTGCCTTGAAAATTTGGAGGCATTATTTATATGGTGAGAGGTTTGAGGTATTCTCTGATCATAAGAGTTTGAAATATATGTTTTCACAGAAGGATTTGAATTTGAAGCAGAGAATGTGGATGGAGTTCATGGAAGATTACAACTTTGAGTTGCACTATCATTCGGGAAAGGCCAATCTTGTGGCCGATGCTTTGAGTAGGAAGTCCATTAGCATTGTAGAGAGTATTGTCGTCCAAGAATGGGAGATGTTAGGTGCTATTGGTGAGTTTGACTTCCATCTTGGCGAGTCCGTTGAGTCGACTGCTTTATTTACCGTAGTTGCAAAACCTACACTTGTGAGCCGAGTTGTAGAAGCATAACGGGGTGATCATGAGGTAGAGTCTATCTAGGAGAAGATCTCTAGTGGGAAGGTAGAAAAGGGCTTGAACGTGCATTCTGACTCGAGTGTTAGATACCTTGACTGTCTTTTTGTGCTGGAGCCTTGTTGAGAGGAGGTACTTCGAGAGTTTCACCATTTATGCCTTGCGGTACATTTGGGAGGTACAAAGATGTATCACAACCTTAGTCGCCAATTTTGGTAGAGGGGAATGTAGAAAGACGTAGCCGTGTTTGTATCAAGGTGCCTTACTTGTTAACAAGTGAAGACTGAGCATCAGAGGCCAGCGGGTTTGTTGCAACCCTTGCCTATAGTCGAATGGAAGTGAAAACATGTCACGATGGATTTTGTTATGGGTCTTCCGAGGACTCAACGGGGGTAATGATGCCATTTGTGTGATAGTTGATCACTCAACTAAGTCAGCGCACTTTGTACCTATGCACACGAGTGACTTGGTAGATTATCTTGCCGACTTTTATCTTTGGGACATAGTTTGACTTCACGGGGTCCTTGTGACTATTGTTTCGGATAGAGATCTACGTTTCACTGCTCGGTTATGGCAAAGCCTACAGAATGCCTTGGGCACTAGATTGACATTTAGTACCACCTATCATTCTTAGACTGAAGGGCAGTCAGAGCATACTATTCAGATTCTAGAGGACATGTTTCAGGGTTGTGTTCTTGACTTTAAGGGGTCGTGGGAGAGGCACAAACCTTTAGGGGAGTTTGCCTATAACAATAGCTTCCAATCGAGTATTGGCATGGCATCATTTGAGGCCTTGTATGGCCAACCGTGTAGATCTCCTATGTATTAGGCCGAGGTGGGTGATACACCTATGATAGGTCCAGAGTTGGCTCAGGAAATGACAAAGAAGGTTGTACTTATCCGTAAGAGGTTGGTTACAACTCAGAGTCGTCAGAAGAGCTATGCCAACCATAGGAGGAGACCGTTATCCTTTGAGGTCAGAGATCACATCTTCTTGAAGATATCACCTACATGGGGTTTGATGAGGTTTGGGAAGAGAGAAAAGTTGTCTCCAAGATTTATCGGGTCTTTTGAGATCTTAGAACGTATTGCGAAGGTAGCTTATCATTTGGTCTTGCTGCCACAATTTTTCGGGGTTCATGATGTGTTTCACATTTGTATGCTTCGGAAGTATGAGCTGGATCCATCACATGTGTTTGATTGGACAGAGTTAGAGGTAGATGAGGATGCCTCATATGAGGAGAGACCAGTTAGAGTTTTAGATACTTGAGACCAAGTCTTGTGTGACAAGACAATTCCCTTAGTAAAGGTGTTGTAGAGATATCACGGGGTTGAGGATGCCACATAGGAACGTGAGGCGTGAGAAGTATCGGAACTTATTTAGTAATGTTTGAACTTATATTGAAAACCTTATTATGTTGAATTAATATAAACATTGTATATGTTTTGGAAATGTGAATTGTACATTCAGTACTGAGAACTTGTTTATAATTGTGATGAGAATGAGGTACTGGTGGATGGGTCATGGTTGTGAGTTCAATTTATTATCATTGTTATAATTGGTGTTGTTGTGGATTTAAAATTTCGGGGACGAAATTCATTAAGGGGGAGTGGTTATAGCAATCCTGATTTAGATCCGATCCATTTATTGCCTTTGAATCCGGGAAACCATATCCGTAGCAGTAGTTTTTCTTTCTCTTTATGTTTGGTTTTGCTTTTGGGGTCGACACCAGAGGTTCCTAGAGTCGACACCACCTTGTTATCTTACTCATGGTGTCTCTACTGTTCTTTTGGGGTCAACACCAATCTTCCTGGGGCCGACACCACCCTGATGCTATGTTTTGGGTGTTGCTACTATTTTTTGGGGTCGACACCATGGGTTCTGAGGTCGATCCACTTATGTGCTACAAACATTAGTGTCTCAGTATGTCTTCTTGATGGTTGACACCACTGTCTTGGGTGTTGACCCCTGCGACTTATTTCCAGAATTTTGGGTTCGGCTTGGGCCCTACTTTTGGGGTTTTTTGACTTATTCTTTTCATCGACTTTAGGGCTATTATTCTACCACTATAAATAGGCCTTAAACACACTTTTCTCATTATTCTCTCTCTCTCTCTCTCTCTCTCTCTCTCTCTCTCTCTCTCTTTGTAACGCCCTCAAAATAATACAATAAAGATAACTCATATGCGGAATAAATATGAGAAACAACATAGTTTCATATATCATAGTTCACTATTTAACAACCAGTTAAATGCCATGTAGGCTTATATTTTTCCAAGTCATTGCTTGGTTACACAAATTGAGTCTCGCTCATCACCACTTAAGCCCTTGGCTTTACAAATAACAAACATACACACATAAGGCATAATTAAGAAGCTCTTGCTTCCCGATAGTCCATCCCCGCTATTGCCTTGGAGGAAACATCTCACCTGCACCTGAAAATGGTATTCCCGTATAGGGTGAGCCAACAGCCCAGTAGAAATAATCTACCACAATATATGAGGCTTAGCAAAGGTATAAATACCACGTGCATAAACAATACCGATACTAAAACATCCACAAGGCCTGGATATTCATATGCCACTAAGACCAAACCTCATTTCCATTTTCCTTCAATTCATTTCAGGTTCAAATATGCTACTCAATTCATGAGTTAAATTCATTATCTTTCAACAACCAAATGAGACTACAATTCAATGGTTTCCAATTATGCAAAACACACATAAATACTTCAAATCTGCCATTTTACGGATATTTCGTCCGAAGGAATCGACACCCATGTATATTTTCTCAAATATGCCATTTTACGGATATTTCGTATGCGGGAATCGGCACCCATGTATGTATATGATTTCGGGTTTTTCACCCAGGACACTCTGGCCAGCTTGCTTTCAGCGGAGTCCATCTCCTTTCTCCTCTCAAATAAACATACATATACAATATATTTATAAACATAGTCATATGCAATGACAACCAACATTTGATTAGCATTAAATCGCCTAATCCTCATGCAATTTATACAACAATCATAGCTATCCTCTACCGATAGCTCAATACATTTATCTCTAAACAGATATTTAATCTCAAGATAAATAGATTATTCACAACTTCCAAAAGTGTAAGATAATACATATCTAATTTCACCATCTATACCTATAATCTTCCAATTTCACATTTTCATTGCTAATCCCAATTATTTATACAAAATAATAATTTAATCAAAATTAGGGCAAAATCTCCCTCTTTCCAAATTTCAACCCAAACACCAAAATTAACTATTTTGGCACAACATGATCTTATATTCAAGCCTCATACTTAATTACCTCATATTCATCAAACACCCCTCTTTTCATTTTACACCCAAATCCTATATTTGTCCAAACCATAGCCAAAACTCATCATCTATACATAATAGTAAATAACTAAGCTAAAAATCATATTAGAGTGTAGAAAATCCCTACCTCAAGCTTAGAAGAGAAGATGAGCAAAACAAGGTTGAAACTCCAAAGTTGTTGAAACCAACTTCTACTTGGATCAAAACGAAGCTCTTGATAATCTCTACACTTAATCTCAAAGGAGCAAGGCAAGAAGATGCTTCCAAGTGTGTAGATATAAAGATCTTTGAGCAAAAAGTGATTTTGGAGAGGATGGAAGAGCCTCACGGCTTGGAGAAGGAAAAAGAGAAGAAAAGGTAAAGAATAGGTTAAGTGAGGGACCTATTTATAGTGCCAGGTCATAATGAAATAAAGTCCCAAAGTCAACCCAAAAGATCAAGTCAAAATCCCCAAAAAGTAGGCCCAAAAACCGAACTGAAATCTAGAAAAATGTCTGCAGGTGTCGACCCTTGTAGCACAAGTGTCGACCCTTATGAAGAAAAATTGGAACACTAAGTTTGACTGGACAGCAGGTGTCGACCCTTCCCAAGGCTAGTGTCGACACCAAAATGCAGTGAGCAATTTTAGAACAGGGGTCGACCCTTCCCAGATTTGTCTCGACCCTTGCGGCCAACTCAAAGAGAAGGTGTTGACACCACCAAGATCGGTGTCGACCCCAGAACATGATTTTCAAGTTTTCAAACAACTTTTCAACGCGAATAAGCATGAACGAGCAATCCTAACAAGTTTAAATCAATTTGTACACCTCCAAAACTAAGGTACAACAACATCAAAGATTCCCAAAACAAAATAAAGGATTCAAATACACTTCCCAAAAGCTTTGAAGGACACAAGTGTTACACACACTCTCTCTCTCCCCTCTTTGAGCCGTGAATCTCTCTCTTTCTCTCTAAACTCACCTAGAGGCATCTTTCAGCTTGGTCATTAGAGAAAGATTGTAGATCTTGACAGAAAAAATGGGTGAATACCTTGGTGGATCTGGGTAGGAGTGTACTTGTGGTATTATGTTGGCCCTTGTGTCCTTGGTGAATGTCCAGAAACCTGCGCGGTTAGGTGTCGAACCTTCCGGTTAATACTAGTAAAAATGACAAATTGGTAGTGCTTGTAGCCTACTTCCAGACACGTCCTAGAGATTCACAGTGTTGTATTCGTAGCCCTATTTTCTATTGTAAAGGAAATGATTTCATGAATTGGGATATAAACCTAGCATTGCATGGTTTTGAAAAAAGATATGAAATGTTTTTTGGCACCAGCATTGCGTATGCATTCACCTTATATCTCTGTTAAGATTCATAAACTGTGTTAGAGTATTTCTACTGGCTTTAACTTACTCTATGTGGGAAAACCATTTTTCAAGTGCTGATGATATGCCTCCGCTAAGGCAATAGCTTGGGAGGATTTGGAGCAAGAGCTTTTTTTTGTTTATTTGTTGTATTTATTCTGTACAAGCCTAGGGCTTTATTTGTATTGAGTTTAATCTCACTTTTGTTGTAACCAAGTATTGTCTTAAAAAGTTGTAAGCCTTTAGGGCATTTCTTATTTGTTTTAAATCTTATTTCATATCTTTAACTTGTAACACATGCTATAGATTCAGGGTTAGGAGTTGTGAATGTATAATTGCATGTGCTACCTTTTGTACCACGAGATTATATAAAATGAAATGTTACTTATTTCATAAAACGATATTTACACATTGTTGTTATTTATTAATATTGTGGATAGTTCATTGTAATTATTTGGGGGCATTACATAAATTAAATATGCCTAACTAAACATTAATTGTTAAATATAAATTAAAAATATATAATATTTTAAAATTTGAATCTGCATCATTCTTCTTCGCTTGCAAAAACTAGTTCTCGTGTTTTCATTGCTTGAAATAATTTGTTATGCTAGCACTTATCTGCTTCCACTTTGTATGTAAGATTAATTTTCTCAAACCTAAATTTTATAGAACAACTTTCCAAAATTAAAGGAAATTTTTCCTTCAATAAATTAGACCAATTGTCAGAAATGGTAGCCACAATCGATACACCTTGAGTTGATGTGTTTGTCAATATGATTTCATTTCATTAGCAAAGTCAACCACAATGCAATCAAGTTTTAAATCAGAAACTTTGATTTGTTGGTAATTGTGAAAAATCAAAAACTTCTGTGACAAAATCAACTTTTAGTAAATCTGTCACCACTAATAAGGTTGTTCCCATACTACAAGTAACAACGGGATCATTCGCATACAAAAGAGAAACAAATGAAACTATTGGTTCCTGATCTGTCTAGAAACTTGTGTCACTATGATGCATCGTCTCATAGTATAACTCAATTAAACATCGGTTGATTTTCTTCTTATCTTTTGCATTTTCTTCGGCCTTAATTAGTTCAACATGTTTTTTTATAGCATCTTGCTCCAAATACTCATCATATATTGGAAGTAAATCCCAATCAATGTGTGACTATAACGAAGTAGATTTTGTATCCAAAAATATTTCATTGGATTCTTCTTCTACAACAGCAACACAATCCAGAAATTCTTTAAGTTGTAAACAAACCTTAAACTCTGGTATGTTAAGTCTGAAGTCTGACTCCAATCGATTAGATGTATTGTTCACCAATCAATGCCACCATTGTGGTTTGTATGCACTAATCGGGTTTGTGTCTTCATCCTCGACATCATTCTCATCACCTTCCTCCACAAATCGTGAATTTGGATAACGGTTGTAAGGGCGATTTCTAATGTTCATGGCTTCAAAATTGTCATGATCCCAACCCATTCCTAGAGGTTAGGGAGGTGATGGGCCAGTAATCATAGATTGCGTATGGTCTAATTTGACAAATCACAAAATATTTAATATAATGGGGCCTGTATCGAAAGCAAACAGAAAATAATCTAATCCATTGAGCAGTGCATATATGATACAAAAGAAAAAAAAAATCCGTTATATTACATGGAACTTATATAATTTACATGAAAATACAATGTATAAAATATTCATACATTAGGCACAAAAGTGAAAAAGTTAAGATTCAACAAAAAACTTCAACAAAAAGGGAAAAGCAAAAACAGAAGCCTCGACTTGGGAGTGCATCTTTGGTGGCTTCTGAAAAGGGGGTACATGCACTCCAATGCAGACTCTACAATTGATCCACATGTTGCTCACCTACATACATATAGGGGAAGGGGGTGAGCTAAAACCCAATGAGTAACATCAATATAAAGAGGCTAATGAATAAGTTTCAAATATTCTTAAAACAATCTCTAAATATTTTTCGCATCATATTTTGAAGATATATAGTTGTAGACACCCCATTTTGACCGAACCTAAAACTTGGGCACTTTCTTCTGAACACCCAATGATGAAAATTGGAATATGCTATTTTATGAATTTATCAACAGAAAAATCGAATTTATGCTTTAATCCTAACCTTCACCCAATTATTTTAGACCGATGAAATATATTTTATTACTTTATTATTTTGTAATATTTTATAATTTTACATAATTTAATGTGTTTGTACATATTTTAGGTGTTTTTACATAAATTAATTAAATAAAAAATAATTAAAAAAAAGAAAAAGGAGAAGAGAAATCAAACTTGTCTTGAACAATAATAAAAAGAAAAAGAAGAAGAAGAGAAATTAAAATTGCCTATAAAAAATAATTAAAAAAAAAAACAGAGAAGAAGAAGAAGGGAAATCAAATTTGTCTTATATAAATATCTAAAGTATTTTATTATTTTTATTTTGTTTTTGTTGATAATTTTCCCTATAAAAGGAAAAGGAGGGGTTCATGATTAAGGGGTGTGGAAAAAGAGAGCTGGAGAAGCTCAACGTGGAGAGGAAAAAAGAAGAAAAGAAAAGAAAAAAGGAGGAAATAAATTGTTTTCAAAAATTCTTGAGGGAATTGATTTTAAAAATATATATATTTTTTTAATCAACCTTTCTATCTATCAATATATACCACCCAAAACCACATTAAAGCTATAACTTGAAATTTCTTACTAAGATTTCAAACCATACATCATAATTGTGACGGTGTAAAGAAGAAAGTTTGATAATCAGAAAATTCACCATTTCCTCCAAAAGGTGAATTTTTGCAATCTTCTCATTTATTTTCTTGTATTTTCTTTACTGTTTTAAATATGTAATATTTAGGTTGTGAAAATGGAAGGCTGAATCTTTGTTCCTTAGATTTGTTTCCATTTATTTTCTTGTATTTTCTTTACTGTTTTAAATATGTGATATTTAAGTTGTGAAAGTGGAAGGTTGCGCCACCCACATATCTATTGTAATTTACAATTCTTTTTATATAATTATTTTATTGCTTTAAAGGGAAGATGCACCACCCACATATTTAATGTAATTTATTGTTGTACATAAATTGTTGTAATTTACCGCTTTGAATGGTCTATCAAAACCACCAAATTTGTTAGAAATGTGACCCCATCGGGTGAATAGTAACCAGCGATGAATAATAACTGCCTGTGGTGAATAGTATCTTTGGTGATGAATAGTAACCGTGGACAAAAAATGTCTGGTAAGATGAATAATGACCAAGGAGGATGAATAGTAATTGCCGCGTTGAATAGTACTGTCGATGGTGAATAGTAACCCTTGGATGAATAGTGCTCCGACCATATGTGTTTTCTCGGGCGAAACAAAGCAGTCACCAAATAGTAGGCAGAACAATTTCTGGCGGATGAATAGTGACCACCGGATAAATATTAAACAATGAATGAATAGTATTTTTTTAAATTTTGTTCGTATGATTTGTTAGATTCAGTTTGTGTTACAATAATCTCCCAATCCCACGTCTTTTATTCGGTTTTGTAATTATTCAATGTTGTAATAATTCTCAACCCTTGCTTCTTTCTGCCCCTTTCAATGTATGTCTTCCAACCCCATTTCATTTTATCTCTTTTATTTACTCGCTTTCCATATTCTGTAAACATCATCATATTTTTTTTTTATCATATCCATATTTTGCATCCATATTTCGTGCATTTAGAGTCGAATCATTTCCATCTGTGGATTTAATCAATTTCTGTGTGATTTTGTGTGCTACCCCATAATTCATATGTCATGTTTTAGTAGCCGAATCTCTAGTCGCATTTTGTGTATGTATTGCATTAGAATTTTGTATATAAGATCATGCATGTTTTCTAACTTTGTTTTGTAGCTGTTAGCGGAACTTCGGTAAATATGTATGTTTTTATGCTTTAGCATTCCTTTTGTGGGTGTTTTTCTTACCATGTTGTGTCCCTTAATTTGGAATGATGTTGATTTTTCATGTTTGTAAGCTTAATTTCTTTGAGTTGTACATCTTCAAAACTCTTTCAAAATACAAGTAATCAAATTGTGCTAAAATGAATGGCATAATCTATACTTGTTTGATTCACATAGTAAATTTTAGGATTTATTAAATAATCAAAATATGAGCATATAAAGTAAGTAAAAATCATATCATGGTTTAGTAGAGGCTGATCTTTGATTGGATGACTGGGGTGCTCAATTTATGACCTTCCCCTTTCATACCTATGGTTCCGAGCCAAGCATCTTTGGTTATGACGAATAGTGGCATTGGCACGAGTCACGGGTTTTCTAATTTTTTCAAAATATTAGGTTGCGACTCTAAGATTTGGTGATGTAGTCCATTTTTAGCAAAGGTTTTGTAATAAATGGATTTTCTATAAAAGTTTCCAAATTTGGACTTTCACCTATGTTTCACATTGCACTCGTGAGACTAGATCAAAGAAATCAAGGGTCAGAATTGTTTAACACACACGGGTACCCCCCGGGCAATACGACAATTTTTGGTGACTTTAATGGGGATATTAAGAAACCTTCACTTGAACTCTAAGATATGACTTTTATTTTCAATTATATGTTTGTTGCATTGCATACATTTGTGCACTTAAAGTCCCTGCGTTGCCCAGATACTGATGGGAGCACAGGCAAGCTTTTTGTGACACAATACCATCTCCACGTTACTTTTGAGACCTTGTGTTAATACTTGTTAAGATCTGTCAAAAAGGTAGCTCTGCTATGTAAGGTTATCGGACTTAGAAGAGAGGCTATATTGACTCTTCTGACTTCCTGGGATCTTAATTGGTTATTAACCACTGGGCTCTTTGGTGACGTCACCGTGATTTGAATCCCTTGAGTAGAGTTGATCTTGTACATATAGTGAGGTATAGTACCTTCCCAACTTATGAAATGATGCTCTCCCATTTCCAGGATGTATGATAGCACTTGTTTGAATAGTGAAACCCTAGATATTTTCAAAAACTAGGACTAGATAACCCTATCCCCTGTCGTAGGGGTGTTTGTTCTTTTTCTTGCTATGTGCTATGTATGGGATCTATACAAGGGTTCTAAAATTCATATCAGTGGTTCAAACATATCAGTTTGGGGCAGTTTGTGGGGCTAAGTTCAGGTTTTTAGTGTGACATACAGTAGTGTAGCCGTGATCAGTTGTGTAAATTGAGTCGAAGTGTTGTCGAAATTCTGATTGGGGATCTTATTTTTGGTTTTCTTTTTACTAACTCGTTGTAGCACCATAGCTTCAGAAAAGTCTGATATCCCATGAAGTCTACCAATGTGAATCCCTAGAACTTACAGGATATCAGACTATTTCTGTGATCAGAGAATGACCACTTGTTGATTACACGAGCTTTATCTTGAATGCGGTCGATGGCCCGCACGTTAACTAGTAATTTGAAAAAGGTGTCATTTCGAGTTCTGAGTCAGATGTTGAGTCCGAGTCTGATTCCACCAAGTTTGTAGAGTCGAAATCAGTCTCAAGTTATTCTAGTGAGCCAGAGTCTGTTGATTTCGGAAGTGCTAACCTAGACACCATTGTCCTGTCTAGGTTTCTTTGTCATTTTCTTTTGAGTTTGTTATAACCGTTGAGTCGGAGTTTCTTTTGAATAAATAAAAAAAATGCCATAGATTCTGCTTACTTCTCTGTGTCTTTAGTTCATTGCATTGATCAAAATTTTTAAAATTTTGATAAAAACAAAGAGAAAGGATTTCCTCGAGCTTTGAAAAATTTGATTGACTAAGAGGAAGAGAGGTGTGCTAAGCCCTTGATGAATGAGATTGGTTCAGTTAATGTGGGTGCTAAAAAAGATCCTCGCTTGGTTCAGATTGGTTCCACAGTGTCTGTAGAAAAATACGAGCGATTTGTTGCCTTATTAAAAGAATTCAAAAAAATATTTTTTGCATGGTCCTACGAAGATATGCTTGGAATTGATCCCGAGATTGTATAGTATAGGATCTATCTCGACCTTGAGACCTAATCCCTTTAGCTTTCAAAATCTAAATAGTCAACTAGAGTATGAGACAATCGGATTAGAAGAAACCCTAGAACTAGGGGCAATAAGGTTGGATGTGATCAGGGACTCAAACTTGGTCATCTACCTAGTCAGAACGGATGATTGGTTTGTTGACTTTTTGGCAACCCTAGCTTCATTGGTGGATATACCGATCGGGGTCAAGATGCGTCAGATCTTCACAGAGCAGATGATAGCCGCAATAGAAGAATTTCAAGATGAAAATCCTTGGTATCATGACATTTTTGAAAATGAACTACACCACAAGGGGCAAATGCTAAGCATAAGGTATCAATGCATGATTGTCAAATCCTGGAATTTGAGAGAAGAAGATTTAATGTTGAAAGGCCATCAAACTCCTATCCACGACCCTAGGGGCAAATTCAGACCCAATTAGCTAGATCCCTACATCTTCACATTTTTCTGGTCAAGAGTAGCAGTCATTCTCATAGATTTAGATGGCGTAAGGATCTCACAACCAATCAACATGGACATGCTAAAAAATACTATCCTCGAGAGGCTTGATGGGCCAAAAACCCGAAAGGGCAATCTAGGCAAAAGTTAGAGCATAAAAGAAATAATGAAAAAAGAATAAAAAAAATTAAAAAAAAAACTCGCAAGGTCGAAAACTTGGAAGGGCAACTTAGCCAAAAATTAGAGCGCAAATGGAGAGTATTAATATCCAAGTGAGCCTTAACCCGTGAACTATGTAAGGCCTGATTCCTATCTTTAGGATACGTAGGCAACTTCATTTTGAAGTTTGGTCCTAACCATTTTCAACTCACTCGTCCCATCCATGTTTGATTGGTATATTTTTATTTGACTCGGCTATCTTGTCCACGTTTAATTGGTTCATCTTCGTCCAATTTGGTTGTCCTATCTATTCTTTATGGTAGATTTAATTGCAAGGTAGATCAGGTTCGGATTTGAGGTTGTGCATATCAAGAGTTGATTTCATGTTGGCCGGGTAATGGCTATTTACGAAAACAGATTTTGAGGACTTATAATGAATTGACGGATTTTCTTGAAAATTATTCCATCTTTTTAAAACCCAGACCATTCTTTGGACCAAAAAGAAAAAAAAAAATTAGTGCTTACAGTTTGGCTTACATGATTTCCAAAATAGAGAGTGGAACAAGCATGCTAATTTCACTCTCATGTTGATCAAAATCTTTTTAGCACAAAACCAAAACAATAATCAAAGCGATGAACTTGGGGCACAGTTGAGTCAGTTTTTTTTTTTTTTTTTTTTTTTTTTTGTTTTGTTTTTCCCCCGTATTCTTGAAAGTCTCCATTGTCAACCACTCGCCAGAAAGTGCATAATAGTTATCTCTGACAATGTAACAGAGCACTTTAGTAGGGTCGGTGGTGTCTTTTTGTCTTCTTGTTTTACGACATCGCGCCCATGATATTCTAAACCACGCTTGCATTTGTTATGCCTGTGATATTTTAAACCGCGCCTGCGATTGTCATGCCCACAGTTGTTGCACCCGCGATGTTTATAATCGCGCCCGCGTTGAAGTTTTGTGTCCTTTCTATTTCGGCAAGTGTAAATAGATGTGTTCGGTTTGTTTTTGTTTTGTTTTTCTTTCATTGAGTCATTTTTTGATTTCTGGTCAATTACAGGCTTGATATCCAGTTTAGAACTCATTGAAATGCAACCATTCTCAATTTTAAAATTCAAAATGAAATATTTTTATGCTCATGTGTTGTGTTATTCATGTCATGATGTGTAAAACAAAACTCATGTTATTAAAATTCAGGATGAAGCCTCTGATTCCAGCAAAACAAGAAAATTTCAAAAAAACAAAGAAAAATCTAAAGCATTGGTGCTCTTTCCTAAGCAAAAACTGAAGTATAAAAAAAAAAGAAAAGAAATACAAAAAAATACAAAAAAAGAAAAAAGGGGGAAAAAAACAAATGGAAAAAAAAAATTGAAAATACAAAAAATTTAGAGAGGGTGTTCTTAGATTTTCAGCAACAGCTCGACGACAAGTGTCAAAGGCTGGCTTCGGCTTAGACAACATCATCGCTCAACTCCATTCCCAATTACCTCACCTCAAGGTGTTCGCTTTGGGAAATGCTTTGAAGGCCCTGCCTTAGAATTTGCTAGATTTTCGAAGGAAATCATCCCCTGTTCACCATCAAATGAGGAATATCGAGGCACCAGGAATCTTTCCATATTGGTTTCTTAGCATTTCAACTCCTTGTTCTGCCTCTTTAGTTGGCTTATCTCTCGCCACGCATCTTGATACATACACTGGAACATAAAGAGTTACGCAGTTAGTCGCCGCACCTCATTTGTTCTGCTTTGCAATCGGTGTGATAGATTGAACACCACAGTCACAATCTCCACACAAAACTTTAATGTGTAATGGTTGGCATCAATGTCAGACTGCACTGCCATTATTTGCTCAATTGACATTGCCGAGAAACTAAAAATAGGGGTAGGGGCACTCTGTCAAGGCTTGGAAGAGTTAGGAACTGGAATCTCGATTGGGGAATTGTTAAGGTCAGGGAAGAGAGTGAGAGGACGGGAGGAAGCCATGACAAAAAAGAGAGAGATTCGAGCTGCCATAGACTAACAATTTACAGCTTTTTACTCTATGTCTCTCTCACAGGCCTCAGTTAAGAAGAAGACGGAGCAGAGGAAGAAAACAAAAAGGAAAGGCCTTGGGACAAAGGAATGGAAGAATCGAGGCTCGTCGGTTAGGCACTGCGATTGTTGAAATCATGAGCCAGACACGACGTTTGAAGAAGACGAACAAGGGAGAGAGAGAGAGAGAGAGAGAGGTATGTATATAATATGTATATAATATGTATACAGTATGTGTCGATATATAATATGTATATGTATATATATATGTATGTAGTTTGTATACGTATATGCATATATGTAAATGTCCATATATGTACATATATACGTATGTGTCCGTATGTATATGTATGTAGTTTCCTTGTGTGTATATGTATATGTATGTAATACATACTTTGTATATCGTTTGTATCCGTATATGTATATACGGTATGTATATAAATAGAATAATTTCAAAAACAAAAAAAAAATGAAAAAAAAACAAAGAGAAAATTTTGAAAAAAAAGGAAAAAAAAGATTTTGTGTATTCATATGTTGTACATCCATCATATTATTGTTGAGCATCCATCATATCACATTGCATATTATATGTCTCATATTGCCTCTTCAAGTTTTTTTAATCACCATCACACTTGCACCAACTATTACATCTATCATGCGTGGTTACGGTAGTCACATTGTTGCATCTCTTGGATACAATTCATTCATATCACTTGCATACAATTGTTCAAACATTTGGTTACAAATTTTCTCTTTTACATTGATTGAAACCCATCTCCTATTTCATATTGAGGTACAGTCTAGGTCTCGCATGTTGGTTAAGACCCAATTTTTCTTTTCTTGGTTGAAATCAATCACCTATGTATTAAGGTATGATTTGGGTATCGCTTGTTGATTAGAACCCTCTTTTCTCCTTTCATGATTTCAACATGGTGGGAATCTTTTCCTCTTCTTACGGTTACAACGTAGTTAGAGTGTGTCTTTCCTCACACGATTTTAGTGTGTTTGGAATGTGTTCTTTCTCCTATCATGATTTCAGCATGGTTGGAATGTGTTCCTCTTCTCACAATTATAGCGTGGTTAGAGTGTGTCCTTCCTCACATGATTTTTGGGTGTTTGGAATGTGTTCTTCCGATCGTGATTTCAGCATGGTTTCCTTTTCTTACGATTATAGCATGGTTAGAGTGTGTCATTCCTCATACTATTTCAGCATGTTTGGAATGTGTTCTTCATCCTCTCATAATTCCAGCGTAATTGGAGTTTGCTCCCTCTCATGATTTCAGCATGGTTGGAGTGTGTTTCTTTTCTCACGATTACAGTGTGGTTAGTGTGTGGCATTCCTTACATGATTTTAGCGGATTTGGAATTTGTTCTTCCTCCTTTCACGATTTCAATATGGTTGGAGTGTGTTCCTCTTTTCACAATAACAACAGGGTCAGAGTGTGTCATTCCTCATGCGATTTCAGTGTGTTTGGAATGTGTTTTTTCTTCTCTCATAATTCCAGCGTGATTGGAGTCTATTCATACTCTCATGATTTTAACATGGTTGGAGTGTGTTCCTCTTCTCGCGATTACAGTGTGGTTAGTGTGTGTCATTCCTTACACGACTTCAATGTGTTTGGAATGTGTTCTTCCTCCTCTCATGATGTCAGCATAGTAGGAGTGTATTAATCTTCTCACAATTACAGCGTGGTTAGAGTTTGTCCTTCCTCACACGATTTCAGTGTGTTTGGAATGTGTTCCTCCTCCTATTGTGATTTAATCGTGATTGGAGTTTGTTCCTCCTCTCATGATTTCAGCATGGTTAGAGTGCGTTCCTCTTCTCCTGATTACAGCATGATTAGAGTGTGCTTCCTCACACGATTTCAGCATGTTTAGAATGTGTTGTTCGTCCTCTCACGATTCCAGAGTCATTAAAGTCTGTTCCTCTTCTCACGATTATAGCGAGGTTAGAGTGTGTCCTTCCTCACACGATTTCAGCGTGTTTGGAATGTGTTCTTCCTCCTCTCATGATTTTAGCATTGTTAGAGTGTGTTCCTCTTCTCACGATTACAGAATGGTTAGAGTATGGTCCAACTTTCGCGATTGTAGCGTGGTTAAAGTATATTATTCCTCTCCTCGTACAATTTTAGTGTGTTTGGAGCATGTTTGGATTTGCATTTCTTGTATTCATGTAGAAAACTTATTTGCACCACTCATGTAGAAAGCATGATTGAACAATATTCTTTATTGTACTCACAACAATTGGCATGCATCGTGTTGTTTGCTTCTTTTGTATGCTAAATCAAGAATTTTCAAAAAATGGGCTTTGCGAAGCGTGTAAGTATAGCTTTCAATTGTATTTCAAGCATGCCATTTGCATCCTGTCCCTGAACTACGCTGGTCTGATTTTTTATAAGGGATATGTAGGCAACCCTTAGGTTCAACCAACTGCATTGGCATCTTGTTTGTTTGCCCAAGTATCATGGCTTTGTCAAAAGGGTCGTCTTCCGGCTTTAATATTCACTCACGTCATGAAATGACTTCGAGCTTTGTTAAAGAGGGGCAACTATAGACACCCCATTTTGACTGACGCTAAAACTTGGACGCTTTCTTCCGAATACCCAATGATGAAAGTTAGAATATACTATTTTACAAATTTCTCAATTGAAAATCGAATTTAAGCTTTAATCCCAACTTTCACCCATTTTGGCCAAATTATTTTAGACTGATGAATATATTTTATTAATATATTATTTTGTAATATTTTATAATTTTATGTCTTTGTACATATTTTAGGTGTTTTTACATAAATTAGTATAAATAATATTTTAAATATTTTTATATTATATATTAAAATTAATTAAATAAGAAATAATAAAAAAATAAAAAGAAGAATAGAAATCAAACTTGTCTCCAAAAATAATAAAAAAAGAAGAAGAAGTGAAATTAAACTTGCCTTCAAAAATTAATAAAAGAATCGAAATGAAACTTGTCTCCAAAAATAATAAAAAAAGAAGAAGAAGTGAAATTAAACTTGCCTCCAAAAAATAATTAAAAAAAAAGAGAACAAGAAGAGAAATCAAATTTTCCTTGTATAAGTATCTAAATTATTTTATTATTTTTATTTTTGTTTTTGTTGATAATTTTGCATAAAAGAAAGGCAAGGGGGGGTTCATGATTGAGGGTGTGGAAAAAGAGAGCTGGAGAAGCTCAAGGTAGAGAGGAAAAAGAAGAGAAGAAAAGAAAAGAAGAGAAAGAAAGAAAAAAGAGGAAACAAATTGTTTTAAAAAATTCTTAAGGGAATTTAAAAATCAAAATTTATTTTAATCGACCTTTCTATCCACCGATATATACCACCTAAAACCACATTAAAGCTAAAACTTGAAATTTCTTACTGAGATTCCAAAGCATACATCATAATCGTGAGGGTGTAAAGAAGAAAGTCTGATAATCAGAAAATTCACCATTTCCTCCAAAAGGTGAATTTTTGCAATCTTCTCATTTATTTTCTTGTATTTTATTTACTATTTTAAATATGTGATATTCAGGTTGTGGAAATGCAAGGATGAGCTTTTGTTTCATAGATTTCTTCTCATTTATTTTCTTCTATTTTCTTTATTGTTTTATATATGTGATATTTAGGTTGTGAAAATGGAAGGCTAAGCCTCTGTTCCTTAGATTTATTCTCATTTATTTTCTTGTATTTTCTTTACAGTTTTAAATATGTGATATTTAAGTTGTGAGAGTGAAAGGCTGCACCACCCACATATCTATTGCAATTTACTATTTTTTTATTTTATTTATTACATATATATAATTCTTTTACCGCTTTAAAGGGAAGGCTGCACCACCCACAAATTTGTTGTAATTTATTGTTGTACATAAACTGTTGTAATTCACAACTTTGAATGGTCAGTCGAAACCACCTAATTTGTTAGAAATGTGACCCTACTGGGTGAATAGTAACCGGCGATGAATAGTAATTGCCTGTGGTGAATAGTACTTCTAGTGATGAATAGTAACCGCGGACAAAAAATGTCCGGTAAGATGAATAATGACCAAGGATGATGAATAGTAATTGCCATGTTGAATAGTACTGTTGACGGTGAATAGTACCGCCGGATGAATAGTTCTCCGACCATATGTGTTTTCTCGTGCTAAACAAAGTAGTCACCCAACAACGGGCATAACAATTTCTGGCGGATGAATAGTGACCGCTGGATGAATAGTAACCGGCGAATGAATAGTATTTTTTAATATTTTTTTTTTATTTTGATTGTATGATTTGTTAGATTTAGTTTGTGTTGTAATAATCTCTCAATCATATGTCTTTTAATCGGTTTTGTAATTATTCAGTGTTGTAATAATTCCTAACCCCCGCTTCTTTCTGTCCTTTCTATGTATGTCTTCCAACCCCATTTCATTTTATCCCTTTTATTTACTCGCTTTCCATATTCTATAAATATTATCATCATTTTTTTTTCATTTTTTTATTTTATCATATCCATGCATTGCATCCATATTTCATGCATTTAGAATTGGCTCATTTGCATATGTGGATTTATTCAATTTCTATGTGATTTTGTGCGTTGCCCCATAATTCACATGTCATGTTTTAGTAGTCGAATCTGTGGTCGCATTTCGTGTATGTATTGCATTAGGAATTTGTATATAAGATCATGCATGTCTTTCTAACTTTGTTTTGTATCTGTTCGCGGGACGTCAGTAAATATGTAACTTTTTATGCTTTAGCATCCTGTTTTTGTTTGTTTTTCTTACCACATTTTGCATTCTATCTTGAGGCTACTTGCTTACTTGATATAACTGTATGAATGCTGATGGATGGAAGTTATGTCGTGTAATTTGGAATAATGTTGATTTTTCATGTTTGTAAACTTAATTTCTTTGAATTGTACATCTTCAAAACTCATCCAAAATACATGAAATTAAATTGTTTCAAAATGAATGGCATAGTCTATACTTGTTTGTTCCACATAGTAAATTTTAGGATTTATTAAATAATTGGAATATGAACATATAAAGTAAGTAAAAATCATATATGGTTTAGTAGAGGCCGATCTTTGATCGGGTGAGCAGAGGTGCGCAATTAATGACATTCTCCTCACATTCCTAAGGTTCCGACCCAAGCATCTTTGGTTACAATGAACAGTGGCTTTGACGCGAGTCACGGGTTTCCTAATTTTTTCAAAATATTAGGTGGTGACTCTAAGATCTGGTGATATAGTCCATTTCTGGCAAAGGTTTTGTAATAAAATGGATTTTCTATAAAAGTTGTCGAGTCTGGACTCTCATCTATGTTTCACAATACACTCATGAGACTAGATCAAAGAAATCGAGGGTCCGAATTGTTTAACTCACACGGGTACCCCCGGGCGATACAACAATTTTTGGTGACTCTGCTGGGGATATTTAGAAACCTTGAGTCGAACTCCATTATATGACGTTTATTTTCAATTATATGTTTGTTACATTGCATGCATTGGTGCACTAAAAGTTCCTGTGTTTCCTAGCTATTGATGGGAGCACAAAAAAGCTTTTTGTGATACTATACCACCTCCATGTTACTTTCGAGACCTTGTGTTAATACTTGTTAAGATCTACCCAAAAGGTAGCTCCACTATCTAAGGTTATCGGACATAGAAGAGAGGCTATATTAACTCTTTCAACTTCTTGGGATCTTAACTGGTTATTAACCAAAGGGCTCTTTGGTGATGTCACCTTGACTTCAACCCCTAGAGTAGAGTTGATCTTGTACATATAGTGAGGAATAGTACCTTCCCAACTTAGGACATGAAATGAAGAGAGGTGTGCTAAGCCCTTGATGGATGAGATTGTTTCCGTTAATGTAGGTACTGAAAAAGTTCCTCACTTGGTCTAGATTGGTTCCACATTGTCTTTAGAAAAACGCGAGCAATTTGTTGCTTTATTAAAGGATTTCAAAAAATATTTTTGTGTGGTCCTACGAAGACAGACCTGCAGTTAATCTCGGGATTATACAATATAAGATCTCTGTCGACCTTGAGACCTAATCCCTAGCTTTCAAATTCCCAATAGTCAACCAGAGTATGAGACAATCGGATTAGAAGCAACCCTAGAACTAGGGGCAATAATCAGGGATTCAAACTTAGTCACTTACCTAGTCAAAAAAAAATGGTTGATTTGTCGACTCTTTGGCAACCCTAGTTTCACTGGTGATATACCGATCGGGGTCAAGATGCGTCTAATCCACACAGTGCAAATAATAGCTGCAATAGAAGAATTTCAAGATGAAAATCCTTAGTATCATGACATTTTGGAAAATGAACTATACCATAAGGGGCAAATGCTAAGGAAAAGGTATCAACATATGATTATCAAATCCCAGAATTTGAGAGAAGAAGATTTAATGTTAAAAGACAATCGAACTCCTATCCACAACCCTAGGGGCAAATTCAAACCCAATTAGCTAGGTCCCTACATCATCACGTCTATCTGGTCAAGAGTAGTAGTCATTCTCATGGATTTAGATGGCCTAGAGATCTCACAGCCAATCAACATGGATACGCTAAAAAATACTATCCTTGAGAGGCTCGTTGGGCCGAAAGCCTGAAAGGGTGACCTAGACAAAAGTTAGAGCATAAAAAAAAATTAATAATGAAAAAAGAATAAACAAAAGAATAAAAAAATGAAAACAACTCGCAAGATCGAAAGCCTAGAAGGGCGGCTTTGGCAAAAGTTAGAGAGCAAAAGATGAGTATTAATACCCGAGTGAGCCTTAACCCGTGAACTACGTAAGGCATGATTCCTATCTTTAGGATACGTAGGTAGCTTCATTTTGAAGCTCAGCTCCCAACTATTTACAACTCACTCGTCTCGTCCGTGTTTGATTGGTATATTTTTACTTGGCTCGGTTGTCTTGTCCATGTTCAATTGGTTCATCTTCGTTCAATTCGGTTGTTATATCTCCTAATTATGACAGATTTAATTACAAGGTAGATAAATTTTGGATTTGAGGTTGTGCATCTCAAGGGTTGATTTCATGTTGGTCGGGTAGTGGCCATTTGTGAAACAGATTTTGAGGACTTTTAATGAATTGACTGATTTTCTTAAAAATTATTCCATTTTTGTAAAACTCGAACCATTCTTTGGACCAAAAAGGAAAATTTTTCAGTGCTTATAATTTGACTTACATGATTTCCAAAATAGAGAGTGGAACAAGCATGCTAATTTGACTCTTATGTTGATCATAATCTTTTTAGTAGAAAACCAAAACGATAATCAAATTGATGAACTTGAAGCACAGTTGAGTCAGATTGTCTGTCTTTCCCCTATATTCTCGAAAGTCTCCATTGTCAACCACTCGCTGGAAAGTACATAATACTTATCTCCGACAATGTAATAGGACCCTTTAGTAGGGTCGACGGTGTCTTTTTGGTTTTGAATCTTGTTTTAGAATATCATGCCCGCGATATTCTAAACCGTGCTTGCGTTTGTCATGCCTGCGATATTCAAAACTGGGCCTATGATTGTCGCACCCGCAGTTGTCGTGCCTGCAGTGTTATAATCGTGCCCACGGGGAAGTTTTGTATCCTTTATATTCTGGCAAGTGTAAATAGGTGTGTTTGGATTGTTTTTGTTTTGTTTTTCTTTCATTGAGTCGTTTTTTAATTCCTGGTCAGTTACAGGCTCGATATCCAGTTTAGAACTCATTGAAATGAAACCATTCTCAATTGTAAAATTCGAAATAAAATTTTTTTATGCTCACGTGTTGTATCATTCATGCCATGATGTGTAAAACAAAACTCACTTGATTCAAATTTAGGTTAAAGCCTCCAATTACAGCAAAACAAGAAAATTTTAAAAGACAAAGAATAATCTAAAGCATTGGTACTCCTTCCTAAGCAAATATACAAATACAAAAAAATAAAAAAAGAAATACGAAAAATAAAAAAAAGGAAATTTTTTTTGAAAATACGAAAAACTGAGAGAGGGTATTCTTAGATTTCTGGCAGCAGCTTGGCTGCAAGTGTCAAAGGCCGACTTCATGCTCAGACAACATCATTGCTCAAATCCACTGTCAATTACCCTGCCTCAAGGTGCTCACTCTGGGAAACGCTTTGAAGGCCCTCCCTCAGAATTCATGAGGTTTTTGAAGGAAATCATCCCCCACTAGCCATCAAATGAGGAATATCGAGGCATCAAGAATCTTTCCATATTGGTTGCTTGGCGTTTCAACTCCTTGTTCTGTCTCTTTAGCTGACTTATCTCTTGCCACGTGTCTTGATACATACGCTGGAGGAGAGAGATTTGCGCAGTTAGTCGCCGCACCTCGTTCGTTCTTTTTTGCAATCAGTGTGATAGATTGAAGATCGCAGTCATGGTCTCCACACAGGACTTTAATGTGTAATGGTTGGCATCAATATCAGACTGCACTGTCATTATTTGCTCAATTGATATTGTTGGGAAAGTGAAGAGAGTAAGAGGATGGGAGGAAACCATGACAAAAAAAGAAAGATTCGAGCTGCTATAGACTGACGATTTACATCTTTTCACTTTGTGTCTCTCTTACAGGCCTCAGTTAAGAAGAAGACAGAGTAGAGGAAGAAGACAAAGAGGAAAGGCCTCGGGACAAAGGAATGAAAGAATCGAGGCCTGTCGGTCAGGCGTCGCGATTGTTGAAATCGCGCGCTAGACATGACGTTCGAAGAAGACGAACGAGGGAGAGATAAACAAAAACATAGGAGAGAGAGAGAGAGAGACGTATGTATGTAATATGTATATCGTATGTGTCTGTATATAATATGTATATATGTATGTAGTCTGTATACGTATATGTATATATATAGGTGCCCATATATATATACGCATGTGTCCGTATGTATATGTATATATGTATCTGTATATGTATATCGTTTGCTTGTGTATATGTATATGTATGTAATACATATTTTGTATATCGTTTGTATCTGTATATATATATATATATATATATATATATATGGTATGTATATAAACATAACAATTTCAAAAACAAAACAAAAAAAAAGAAGAAACAAATTGAAAAATAAAACACAGAGAAAAATAATCCATTCACATCACTTGCTTACAATTGTTCAAACATTTGGTTACAACTTTTCTCCTTTACACTGATTGAAACCTATCCCCTATTTCGTGTTGAGGTGCGGTCTAGGTCTCGCATGTTGGTTAAGACCCAATTCTCTTTTTCCCGATTGAAATTAATCCCCTATGTCTTGAGGTACGATTTGGGTCTCGCTTGTTGATTAAAACCCTCTTTATTCCTCTCATGATTTCAGCATGGGTGAAGTCTTTTCCTTTTCTCACGATTATAGCGTGGTTAGAGTGTGTCATTCCTCACATGATGCAGCGTGTTTGGAATGTGTTCTTCCTCCTATCATGATTTCAGCATGGTTGGAGTGTGTTCCTCTTTCTCACGATTACAACGTGGTTAGAGTGTGTCCTTCCATACACAATTTTAGCGTGTTTGGAATGTGTTCTTTCTCCTCTCTTGATTTCAGCATGGTTGGAGTGTGTTCCTCTTCTTACGATTATAGCGTGGTTAGAGTATGTTCTTTCTCACATGATTTTAGCGTGTTTGGAATGTGTTCTTCCTCCTCTTATAATTCCAGCGTGATTGGAGTCTGTTCCTCCTTTCATGATTTCGGCATGGTTGGAGTGTGTTCATCTTCTCATAATTACAGCGTGGTTAGTGTGTGTCATTCCTTACACGATTTCAGCGTGTTTGGAATGTGTTCTTCCTCCTCTCATGATTTCAGCATGGTTGGATTGTGTTTCTCTTCTCACAATTATAGCATGGTTAGAGCGTGTCCTTCCTCAAATGATTTCAGCGTGTTTGGAATGTGTTCCTCATCTCCTCATAGTTCTAGTGTGATTGTATTCTGTTAATCCTTTCATGATTTCAGCATGGTTGGACCGTGTTGCTTTTCTTACGATTATAGCGTGATTAGAGTGTGTCCTTCCTCACACGATTTCAACGTGTTTGGAGTATGTTCTTCTTCCTCTCAGGATTCCAGCGTGATTGGAGTCTGTTCCTCTTTTCTTGATTTTAGCATGGTTGGAGTGTGTCACGATTACAGCGTGGTTATAATGTGTCCTTCCTCACATGATTTCAGCATTTTTGGAATGTGTTCGTCCTCCTCTCATGATTTCAGTATGGTTCGAGTTTGTTCCTCTTCTCATGACTACAGCGTGGTTAGAGTATGGTCCTCCTTTCACGACTGCAACGTGGTTGGAGTATATTCTTCCTCATACGATTTTAGTGTGTTTGGAGCATGTTTGGATTTGCATTTCTTGCATTCATATAGAAAACATGTTTGCATCACTCATGTAGAAAGCATGATTGAACAATATTCTTTATTGTACTCACAACAATTGGCATGCATTGTGTTGTTTGCTTCTTTCGTATGCCAAATCATGAATTTTCAAAAAATTGGCTTTGTGAAGCGTGTAAGTGCAACTTTTAATTGTATTTCGAGCATGTCATTTGCATCCAGTCCTTGAACTACGCTAGTCTGATTCCTTGTAAATGGATATGTAGGCAACCCTCGGGTTCAACCAACTGCATTTGTAACGCCCTCAAAATAATAGCATTAAACCCAACAAATAAGACATGCATTGATATCCCAAAGTTCCACATTCTTTCATTTATCAGAGTTTCATTACAAAAAGTATTACATGTTAACAACAAAAGCAAATGCCCTACAGGCTTACAGCTTTCCAAGTTAACACTTGGTTACAACAAAAGAGTACTAACTCATACACATTATGCCCTTGGCTTGTATTTACATGTAATACATCAAAAAGTAAAACGACAACAGTATGTCCGCTTCCAGCCTCCCAAGCTATGTCCTTGGAGGTGGCATGCTACCTGTACCTGAAAATGATATTCCCATATAGGGTGAGCCACAGCCCAGTAGAAATACACTAAACCAACCATGAACAATGACTAAAATATTAGCAATTGATAGATGGCCAACACTGATACATTCACATAAATTACACATTTATGTCATACGACTTATGAGTCCAAGTTACCTTTCATTTTCTCTTTTTCAACAGGTAGGCATATAAGCTCTACCCACATTCTCAACAGATATCTATAACAACAATATCCACATTCTCAGATAAGCAAATAAGCTATATCCACATTCTACAACAGATATGTATAACAACAATATCCACAGGTAAGCATATAAGCTATATCCACACTTCACAAAGATAAGCATATGAGCTCTATCTTCACTTCTCTAGACAAGCATATGAGCTGTATCTACGGAGTTCATCCCCTATCTTCTCCCAACACTATCCGGTTTAGAGGTACACCCCCCATCTTCCCCTAAACCGCGGAGTACATCCCCCATCTCCTCCTCTACACATAACGTATACAAACACATTGGTTCTATATACAATCACACAATACATACAGTTAATGTATTTTATCAACCGTCAAATTTCATGACACATTCCATTGATTAGTTTCCGTTTGCCTAATCATCATGCATTGTCTACAACAATCACGACTATCCTCCACCGATAGCCCACAGCAGTTATTTCTAAACAGAAAATAAATGCACAATGGATATTCAATTAACATTTCATTTCCTCATTCTTCTCAATTAATTATCCCAATTAATTAAACAATGTAATTAGGTCAATTCCCATAATTAACATTTCAACCCTTAGGTCCCATTTTCATCAATGATTTAACATTCATTCCATTTCTCTATGCCAAACATGCATCTAGGTTTATTATAAATAAAACCCCAACCTTTGTAAAATAGCACAAAAGCCCCAAACTTTTACAAAATTACCAAACCAACCCCAACGTCTCAAAATACCAAAATTTAAAGACAAAATCTATAGAAAGGAGTAGGATATCCCTACCTCAAATTCGGAGCCCCAAAGAAGAAGATGACAAAACCCAACGTGCTCCAAAACCCGAAATTTTCAAATTAAAAAGTAGCCCTCGACGATCAACAACTTTTTTGTAAAGGCCAAAGGTGAGCAAATCACTCCTACTAGATCAAAACCTAGAGAGAAGGTAGAGTTCTAGAGTGAGAGGCTCAACAATGGTGATTTTGGAAAAGTAAGAGAGAGAAGAGAAAGTAAAAAGTGATTTGAAAAGTCAAATTTCGGGACTTAAACCCAGTCTCCCGCTCGTGCGTAAAACACCCCGCTCGAGCGTCACTCACAGACTCCCGCTTGAGCGTCCAAACTTCCGCTCGAGCGCCGGATGCACTCTCCCAGCATTTATACAGAACCAGGCCTCCGCTCGAGCTTCCGACTCTACGCTCGAGCGGCGCTCAGATGACCCCGCTCGAGCGGCCAATACCACGCTCGAGCGTACAATGCTGCACAGGAAAGTACTGAATGGGTGTAATCTCCGCTCGAGCGCCCAAACCCCCGCTCGAGCGTACAGGCCAAAATCTGGGCAACTAGTTTTGGTTTCCAAACTCAACCAACCTGCAACAAATCTGCCCAACACATCCTATAACTCAAAATACAAAGTAAAGAGGGATGTAAACAAGATAATAAACAACTACCAACCTCCACGGACACATGTCCGGATCACTGTACAACAAGGGTAAACCCGGGATCGCTATAACCTCCCCCCCTTAAAGAATTTCGTCCTCGAAATTAAACACAAGGTTTTCAAAAACAAGTTTTTCTTCATTTTAAACAATGTTACACTTTAACATTCAACAATTCGACCCATTACCGGTCATCCCATCCCTTTAACAAGAGACATTTCACAATATGGAAACAATATATGTACTTCCAACATGCACCAACATTATGCACTATCTTTCCAATTTCAACAATATATTCAACATATACAATGTTACATTCAACTTCCATATGAGGCAAGTTCCAAAACATACTTCCAATAAACCAAAACATTTTCAATGTTTCACAACTTAAGACATATAATAAAGCTCTTAAGTTCAACAATAGTTCAAAATTTAAATACAAGATTAAATATCAACAAACAAGTCCGGATATTTCCCACGGACTTCCAACTCACGTTCCCAAGTGGCTTGCTCCACTCCGTGATGTTTCCACAACACTTTCACCAAAGGAATGGTCTTGCCACGCAGGACCTGATCCCGCCTATCCAAGACCCGAACCGGTCTCTCCTCATACGAGGCATCCTCATCTACCTCTAAATCGGTCCAATCCAACACATGTGATGGATCTGGCTCATACTTCCGAAGCATACTCACATGAAACACGTCATGCACTCCGGACAACTGCGGCGGTAAGGCTAACCGATAAGCAACCTCACCAATCCTCTCAAGGATCTCAAAAGGACCAATAAACCGAGGGGATAACTTCCCACTCTTCCCAAATCTCATCAAACCTCGCCTAGGTGATATCTTCAGAAAGACATGATCACCTACCTCAAACGCCAAAGGCCTCCTCCTACGGTCAGCATAAGATTTCTGCCGACTCTGGGCTGTAACAAGCCTCCTACGGATAAGCTCAACTTTCTCCGTCGTCTCCCTAACCAACTCCGGACCCAACAAAGGTGCATCACCCACCTCGGCCCAACAAACTGGAGACCTACACGGTCGGCCATACAAGGCCTCAAACGGTGCCATACCGATGCTAGACTGAAAACTGTTGTTGTAGGCAAACTCTACCAATGGCAAGTGCCTCTCCCACGTCCCACTGAAATCCAGGACACAACCCCGAAGCATATCCTCGAGGATCTGAATAGTACGCTCGGACTGCCCGTCAGTCTGAGGATGATAAGCCGTACTAAAGGTCAACTTAGTGCCCAAGGCACTCTGCAAACTCTGCCACAACCTAGCAGTAAAACGAGGATCTCTATCTGAGACGATCGTCACTGGGACCCCGTGCAATCTCACTACGTCCCGAACATACAAGTCGGCAAGATGATCTACCGAATCTCTCACGCGCATAGGAATAAAGTGCGCCGACTTAGTCAACCGGTCTACAACCACCCAAATAGCATCACTACCCCGCTGCGTCCTTAGAAGACCTACAACGAAGTCCATAGTGATATGCTCCCACTTCCACTCGGCAATAGGCAAGGGTTGTAACAAACCCGCTGGCCTCTGATGCTCGGCCATCACTTGCTGGCAAGTAAGGCACTTCGATACGAAAACCGCCACATCTCTCTTCATACCCCGCCACCAAAACTGGCGACCCAAATCCTGATACATCTTAGTACCTCCCGGATGCACCGCAAGGCGCGAATGGTGAAACTCTCAGAGTACTTCCTTTCGGCAAGACTCCGGTACAAACAAATGGTCTCGGTATCTCACATTCAGGTCGAGATACACCGTCAAACCCTTCTCAACTTTCCCACTGGAGATCTTCTCTCGGAGGGATTCTACTTCAAGGTCACCTCTCTGTGCCTCTAACACTCTAATCATAAGTGTAGGCTGCGCAACAACAGAAAACAAGGCCGCAGCCCCAACAGATTCGCCCAGTAGCAAATCAAACTCGCCAAGTGCTCCTAACATCTCCCATTCCCGGATGGCTATACAAGCTACATCACTAATGGATTTCCTACTAAGGGCATCGGCCACAACATTGGCCTTTCCCGGATGATAGTGCAACTCAAAATCATAATCCTCGATGAACTCCATCCACCTCCTCTGCCTCAAATTCAAGTCTTTCTGTGTAAACAGATACTTCAAACTCTTGTGGTCCGAGAACACCTCGAACTTCTCACCATAAAGGTAGTGCCTCCAGATTTTCAAGGCAAAGATCACAGCTGCTAACTCTAGGTCGTGTGTGGGGTAATTCTTCTCGTGTGTTTTCAACTGACGTGAGCCATAAGCTACCACTTTCCCTTCTTGCATCAACACACAACCCAAACCCTCTCGTGAGGTATCACAATAAACCGCATAACCCAACCCTCTCTCCGGAATAATCAACACCGGAGCGGTGGTCAATCTAACTTTCAGCTCTTGGAACGACTTTTCACAAGTCTCACTCCACACAAACTTGACTCCCTTCCGAGTCAGTCTAGTCAACGGTGACGCTAACCTGGAGAAATCTTTCACAAACCGACGGTAATACCCAGCTAATCCCAGAAAACTGCGGATCTCAAACACACTCTTAGGCTGTGCCCAATCTTGCACTGCCTCAACCTTGGATGTATCAACAGATACCCCTTCCCCGGATACCACGTGGCCTAAGAATTTGACTTCCCTCAGCCAGAACTCGCACTTCCCAAACTTGGCATACAGCCTATGGGCTCTAAGCAACTCAAGCACCACTCTCAAGTGTTCCTCGTGCTCCTCCTCTGAAGGTGAATAGATAAGGATGTCGTCCACAAAAACGACTACAAATCGGTCTAAGAACTTCCGGAAAATCCGGTTCATCAAGTCCATAAAGACTGCCGGTGCATTGGTAAGCCCGAATGGCATCACCAAAAACTCGTAATGGCCATACCGCGTACGGAATGCCGTCTTAGGAATGTCCTCCTCCCTGACCCTCAACTGGTGGTAACTCGATCTCAAGTCTATCTTAGAGAAACAACGGGAACCCTTCAACTGGTCAAACAAATCATCTATACGGGGCATAGGATACTTATTCTTAACCGTAGCCCGATTCAACTTCCGGTAGTCAATACACAATCTCAAGGCACCATCTTTCTTCTTAACAAAGAGGGCCGGCGCTCCCCACGGCGAAACACTAGGGCGAACAAAGCCCTTATCTAGCAATTCCTGGAGCTGAACTTTCAACTCAACCAACTCTGCTGGAGCAAAACGGTAAGGTGCCATAGAAATCGGCGCCGTGCCGGGCACCAAATCAGTAGAGAACTCTATCTCACGGTAAGGTGGCAAACTAACAAGGTCTTCGGGAAAGACTTCCGAATACTCACAAACCACCCTCGGCAACACAATCTGTGTCTCATCACACTCACTACTCTCAAAGCTAGCAAGTAGACCACTAAGCTCACTTCGCCCTCGCGAATCATACCCCGGTGGCAAAACACTACCAACCCGGTCTCCCAAGAAATGGAACCACTCCCCGCTCAAGGTACATAACGTAACCTTCTGGCGGTAGTGTAACAAGCCCGCGGGGGGGGGGGGGGGCCTCGCTACAGTTCGGACTCTCGATTTGTGTCACGGTTCTTAATCTGAACCAAAGAGTCCAAATCTGGCAAATCGTTTTGAGAAACTGATTTTTGAAAAAGTAGTGCCAAACATGGACTGCTTTGCCAGATACAGAGTCGCCACCTAAATATTTTAAAATGGGGGAATTTAGGAAACCCTGACTCGGTGCCGAAGGCCACATGTCCGTCATCACCGGAGTTGTCTCGGCTCGGGAGCTTGGGTACGATCGGGGAAGGTCAGCTATGAGCACCCCCTTTCGCCCGGTTCGAAGACCGGCCTCTACTAACCGTGATATCTGATTTTGAAAACTTTATGTGTTCTTAACCCAATTATTAGCCTAGAATTACTATGTTATGCGCACAGCAAACAAGTATAGACTAGATTGCCTAATTTGGAAATAAACATTGCATATCCGTTCGGTTTGAAAATGCTTTGGAATTTGCTACTCGCAAGTAGGCTAAAATACGGATTTCAATGAGTTTTTCCAACTCAAACAATCTAACCTCCACCCACAGGCATTCAAAACAGTTTAACACATAAGCATCTAGCCACATGTTAAGCATGCTGTCATGGCAACATTCACACTCATACGATATGCTAAAGCATAAATACTTACATCGTACTCCGCGCCAAAACAAAGAACTCATTAGCGAACATGCATGATCCAAGTCCATGTTAAGTGCCTAATGCATCGCATACAAAGTGTTACTAGAATAGGCTCGGCTATCCTAAACATGTCATGTGAAAATGCACAATTATCACGTACTCAGTTTGGGAATTGAAGTATTGATGCAGTTAGCGTGATGTACCGAGCCTAATGCATGCAATACAAATGCATGGATGCACACATGCATAGCATGAGGTATGCTAAATTAAACGTGCCCTAATACTAACCATTAAAGCGGGTAAGTAAAAGGGAAGAAAGAGGTGAGGTTGGAAGACATACACACACTCACGCACACTTATTACAGATTTGCCCTCACTCGGAGGGACCGAATAAATATTACAAATTAATTAACTACGCAAGCTAATTAATATTACAAATTAACTAATTTAATTAATTAATTAAAACAGGAAAATGCCTCGGGAAGCGCGCCACCATGCGTGGGCTGCCTCTGTTTTCCTTCTTTTCCTCCTCTGGAGGCTGTCAAAGCCTCAGGACTGATCCCTTGGACAGAGAGGATCATCACCGGCTGATTGAGATTGCCACCGGCAGTGTGGTATGGCCATCGGCACAAAATTGAATCTGTCGGCAGAGAAATTGTTGCCGGTCGGCACATTACACTGCCGGTCGGCAGAGTATTCCTGCAGAACCTGCAACTCACAGCAACAGAGGGCAAGGCAAAGCATGGTAGCACAATTCAAAGCATGTATGCACCAACCATGTCTCTTATCATTGTAATGACTCAAAGGGACATGTGCCTCGGTTCTCGGACCACCAATCACGTATTTCCATGCATGATGGCCCAAAGAACCAAGTATGCAACTTTGATTTCAAATGTATGCAAACCAATCAAACAAAACTAGGCCCAATTCCTATCATCAAGTCAAGGAACAAGGCATGCATGCAAGATGCAATGCAACCTAAGCATGCAAGCTAAGGATGCAACATGGCATGGTGACAAGCTTATGCAAGCATACAAGCATACATATGGCAATGCAAATGGATGGCAAGATGGACTTATACATGAATTAGGCAACTCTAAAAAGGGCCTAAAACAGTGGCCAAAGTGCTATAAAATGAGGGCTAAATGGCATGCACACACACATGCACATAAGGACCAACACTTAAGCACAAATCAAACAACATTCAAGCACACTTGAAAGGGGGAATCATGGACAATTAGCATGCAACATAAGCATTGAAAATGCATGTTAGGATGGTGCCAAACCAAGCAACAAATCAAGCTAAACATGCAACAAATAGTCTAAGTGTTCAAAGCAAATCCAAGGAGCATTGAAATACACTTGCAAGACTAAACATGGTATGAGCTTATTGACCCAAAACAAAGTTTTAGCACATAACATAAGGCCCGAAAGACCACTTAGATGGCATCTAGATGGCTCAAAGACAAAGGCATGCAAAGGCACCAAAACATGGAGCAATGCTACACATGCTTCCAAAGCATTAAAGAGGCATGCAAGGCAATCCAACAAGCATGGAAATAGGACTGAAATGGCATGTAGAATGATCCCAAATCACCAAAACAATGCAAAAATGGCATGCTACACATGCACATACTCAAGGCCAACAAGCCCAAATACAAAGGAGCTATATAATGCATGCTAAAATCAACCCAAACACTTATGGACAGACTTAGAACATGGCAAAATAAGCACATAATCTTCACAAGACTAAGCCTAAAACATGCTCCAACAAAGGCTAACAACCTAAGGCACATTAAGGCACAAACAAGGCATTACATGGCAACTATGCTAAGCATGCATGGAGTTCCAAAACCAACTTGAAATCATGTTATATTATGGATATATAAGCATGAAAAACAAACCAAACATGCTCAACACACACAAGCATAGGCTTCTTTAAGAGGCCAAAACATGCCCTTTTCAAGGACAACAAGGAGAGGGGGTGGCCCTCTCCTTCTTGGGACTTCAAAGCATCATCTTCACCACTGAAATCCCTCAAGATTTCAGTGGTGAGGAGACCTCAACACCAAAATCCCGGAGCTAACACAAAATGGCTCAAAAAGGGGCCTTTTGAGGCCTAAGGGTGGTCAACAACCCTCAAACCACCAAACACTCTTAATAAACAATAAAGAGGGCCTAAAAACAGAACTTTTTTATGTTATACAATAATCACAAAAACAGCTCTAAGATAGGTATAAAATCAATGCAAAAATGGGGAAAAAAAGGACTAGAATCTCACCCTTGAAGACCCCTTTACAAATGGTGCTCCAATGGCCTCCTTGAGCTTGAATCCAACACCAAAATCTCAAAACAAACTCTTTAGAACCTCAGCTCCAAGAGGAAAGTGAAACACTAGGTGTTTGTGTGCAATAGTGAGACACAAAACACCTAGTGTACAAATAAGAGGGAAAGAGAGATAGAGTGTGTATCTAACACTAACCCTAGAACAAGAGCACAACAATGGCTGCTTTTGCTCTCTAAAAATCCTAAGTCTAACCTTGTCTCTCTTCTTTTTTTGCCTTAGAGAGAGCCTCTCTCTATATTGTCTTGTAAAGCTTACAAGACAAGCTTTACAAGAGGGAGATCCCTCCATACACGTGTATGGAGGGGAGTAAAAGCAAGACAGCTGTCTAAAAATATCTGCAAAAGCAGATGAATAGCAATCGGCCGGCCAAAAATGCCATCTTGGCCAAAAAGAGTGCCGGCCGGTACTAAATAGTGCTGACCGGCAACAAAAAGTGCCGGCCGGCAATAAACATTGCCGGTGGCAGCAAACACCAGCCGGTGGCCTCTAGCCACTGCCGGTGATGGGTGGGGATGGTCTACAAGCCCCACCCTGCCTTTCAAGGGCAAGATGCAAGTGTTTGGTGCAAAACCAGACACTAAACGGTCGAGTTCGGAGATCCTAAGGCAAGGCACGCGAGCCGAGGCCTCCGGGAACTCCAAACGAACACAAACATGGAAGATCACCGTGTGTTCAAACGGTGACGTCCAAGTCTTGAGGACGGTCAAAAATGGGGTGTCTACAGGTAGCAATCGATAACAGCCCGGTATGACGATAGCCAGTCCATACCCAAAATAACATCAAAACCCTTCATGGGCATGACAACAAACGGAAAAGGAAGCCTATAGTCGGCGACCTCTATATCACATCCTCTAACACCCTGTTTCAGAATCAACTCACCACCCAAAGGCGATACCACACAAATAGGAGATGCTAACTGTGCTAACTCCAATTCCAAAACAGATGCAAATGCAGCAGATACAAAAGAATGAGATGCACCCGTGTCTATCAACACATTAGCAACCGAGTTGCAAAACAGAAATGTACCTCTCACTACCGATGGAGCCGGTACCAAATCCTACGCGGTAACAGCATACACGCGCCCCGTAGGCCCCTGGTCTACCTGCTCACCTCTCAGAGCAAAAGACTGTTGCACAGACTGGGATGACGAAGCTCCCGGATTGGCCCTCGAGGCCTGCACAGACTGAGCTGGCTGAAAACCCTGCGTCTGCCTAGAACCAGACGCTCCCGAAGTGGCACTCAACTGCGGGCAAAACCTTTTCAGGTGCCCAGGCTGCCCACACTGATAACAAGACAAGGGCTGCCCCCTGCCCAAACTCTGACTCTGCGGTCTAGCTGAAGAAGAAGCAGCTCTCTGACCCCCACCCTTCTGCGGGCAAACAGAAACCTTGTGACCCAGCTGGCCACACTTGTAACAAGTAAATTCCCCCTGACCACCTCTCCCGGAGCCTGCACTCGGCACTGGAAAGGTCGATCTAGCAACACCACCCTGCAACTGCTGAGGGTTAGAACCCCTCTGCCTCCTGCCATCGCCCTGACCATCCTGACTCCTCTTGGAGCCTCTCTGCCCCTCATCCTCCTCCTGCATCATGAGCTCCATATGAGCTGCAACGTCCACTAGGTGTCTATACTCCCGGATATAAGACCCACCAACCCTCAACTTGAGGCCCCGCCTCAACTTCCGCTCAAACTCATAGCAACGGCGTTCCTCAGACGCCACTAGTTCAGGTGCAAACCTAGACAGACTAGTAAAGGTAGCCTCAAACTCGGCCACTGACAAGCCCTGCTGGTTAAGCCGGCTAAACTGATCCCTCAGCTTCTCCCTAGCTGCTGCAGACAAAAACCTGTCCTGAAAAGCATTCACAAACGCCTCCCAAGTACCACCAACACGAGCCTTCTCATACTTCCACCATTGACCCGCATCTCCCTTCAGTTGGAAGGATGCCAAGGTCAATTTCAGTGCTCCGTCTTCGATGCCAAGCATCTTGAACGTCTTACTCATTTGCTCTAGCCACTCATCAGTCTTCAGTGGCTCCTTCGGATCCCCGATAAACTCATCCGGATTAGACCGGAAAAACTCCCTCTTCAAGAAAGAAGGCCCTACCTCAGTGGCCTGATTCCCAGCTCTAAGAATATCCAAAGCTCCTGCTATCTCTCTGGCCAAGGCACCCATAGCCTGCTGACCCACTGGCTCGGCCACATTGGCCTGGCCAACTCCCTCCTGCACTGTCGGAATCTCACCCTGTAATGGTACTTCCTGCCTCGCAGGTCTACCACGCCTAGCACCTCTTCCTCGTCCTGACATCCTAATGAAGGTAACACAGAACATTAGCACCTTCACAAATGTGCCGAAACTAAACACTCATGTCCTAATGCATGGACAACTGTAATTCACTCCACATAAGCACATAAACACATAAGCACTTACGAATTTCATTTCCGGATAATGATAGTCCCGAGGCGTTACTAGAGTTCCAGTTAGAAACAGCATTGATCAAGTGCTTTTCCAACAAGACTCCCAGAAACCCAAGGGTCCAATCAACATCCTAGAAATTAAATCCCATACCCACATAGTCGCATAAGCATGTTATCAATTAAGCACATAGCATATGATACTACATCTAAGTCTCTATCAAGCGAGACAAACCCATTGTGATCCTAATCACTTCCCACGTACCCAAAGTATTCGAACCCGGTACGCTCTGATACCAAGTTGTAACGCCCTCAAAATAATAGCATTAAACCCAACAAATAAGACATACATTGATATCCCAAAGTTCCACATTCTTTCATTTATCAGAGTTTCATTACAAAAAGTATTACATGTTAACAACAAAAGCAACTGCCCTACAGGCTTACAGCTTTCCAAGTTAACACTTGGTTACAACAAAAGAGTACTAACTCATACACATTAAGCCCTTGACTTGTATTTACATGTAATACATCAAAAAGTAAAACGACAATAGTATGTCCGCTTCCAGCCTCCCAAGCTATGTCCTTGGAGGTGGCATGCTACCTGTACCTGAAAATGATATTCCCATATAGGGTGAGCCACAGCCCAGTAGAAATACACTAAACCAACCATGAACAATGACTAAAATATTAGCAATTGATAGATGGCCAACACTGATACATTCACATAAATTACACATTTATGTCATACGACTTATGAGTCCAAGTTACCTTTCATTTTCTCTTTCTCAACAGGTAGGCATATAAGCTCTACCCACATTCTCAACAGATATCTATAACAACAATATCCACATTCTCAGATAAGCAAATAAGCTATATCCACATTCTACAACAGATATGTATAACAACAATATCCACAGGTAAGCATATAAGCTATATCCACACTTCACAAAGATAAGCATATGAGCTCTATCTTCACTTCTCTAGACAAGCATATGAGCTGTATATACGGAGTTCATCCCCTATCTTCTCCCAACACTATCCGGTTTAGAGGTACATCCCCCATCTTCCCCTAAACCGCGGAGTACATCCCCCATCTCCTCCTCTACACATAACGTATACAAACACATTGGTTCTATATACAATCACACAATACATACAGTTAATGTATTTTATCAACCGTCAAATTCCATGACACATTCCATTGATTAGTTTCCGTTTGCCTAATCATCATGCATTGTCTACAACAATCACGACTATCCTCCACCGATAGCCCACAGCAGTTATTTCTAAACAGAAAATAAATGCACAATGGATATTCAATTAACATTTCATTTCCTCATTCTTCTCAATTAATTATCCCAATTAATTAAACAATGTAATTAGGTCAATTCCCATAATTAACATTTCAACCCTTAGGTCCCATTTTCATCAATGATTCAACATTCATTCCATTTCTCTATGCCAAACATGCATCTAGGTTTATTATAAATAAAACCCCAACCTTTGTAAAATAGCACAAAAGCCCCAAACTTTTACAAAATTACCAAACCAACCCCAACGTCTCAAAATACCAAAATTTAAAGACAAAATCCATAGAAAGGAGTAGGATATCCCTACCTCAAATTCGGAGCCCCAAAGAAGAAGATGACAAAACCCAACGTGCTCCAAAACCCGAAATTTTCAAATTAAAAAGTAGCCCTCGACGATCAACAACTTTTTTGTAAAGGCCAAAGGTGAGCAAATCACTCCTACTAGATCAAAACCTAGAGAGAAGGTAGAGTTCTAGAGTGAGAGGCTCAACAATAGTGATTTTGGAAAAGTAAGAGAGAGAAGAGAAAGTAAAAAGTGATTTGAAAAGTCAAATTTCAGGACTTAAACCCAGTCTCCCGCTCGAGCGTAAAACACCCCGCTCGAGCGTCACTCACAGACTCCCGCTTGAGCGCCCAAACTTCCGCTCGAGCGCCGGATGCACTCTCCCAGCATTTATACAGAACCAGGCCTCCGCTCGAGCTTCCGACTCTACGCTCGAGCGGCGCTCAGACGACCCCGCTCGAGCGGCCAATACCACGCTCGAGCGTACAACGCTGCACAGGAAAATACTGAATGGGTGTAATCTCCGCTCGAGCGCCCAAACCCCCGCTCGAGCGTACAGGCCAAAATCTGGGCAACTAGTTTTGGTTTCCAAACTCAACCAACCTGCAACAAATCTGCCCAACACATCCTATAACTCAAAATACAAAGTAAAGAGGGATGTAAACAAGATAATAAACAACTACCAACCTCCACGGACACATGTCCGGATCACTGTACAACAAGGGTAAACCCGGGATCGCTATAGCATTTGCATCTTGTTTGTTTGCCCAAGTCTTACAGCCTTGTCAAAAGGGTTGTCTTTGGGTTTTAATATTCACTCACGTCATGAAATGACTTCGAGCTTTGTCAAAGAGGGTCAACTGTAGACACCCCATTTTGACCGACCTTAAGACTCGGGCGCTTTTTTTCGAACACTCAATGATGAAAATTGGAATATGCTATTTTATGAATTTCTTAGTAGAAAAATCGGATTTAAGCTTTGACTAATGAAATATGTTTTATTATTATTATTTCGTAATATTTTATAATTTTACATAATTTTATGTCTTTGTACATATTTTAGGTGTTTTTACATAAACTAGTAGAAATAATATTTTCAAACATTTTTATATTATATATTAAAATTAATTAAATAAAAAATAATAAAAAAAGAAAAAGAAGAAGAAAAGAAATTAAAATCGCCTCCAAAAAATAATAAAAAAGAGAAGAAGAAGAGAAATCAAATTTGCCTTATATAATTATCTAAATTATTTTATAATTTTTATTTTTGTTTTTGTTGATAATTTTGCATATAAAGGGCAAGGGAGGGGTTCATGATTGAGGGGTGTAGAAAAAGAGAGCTGGAGAAGCTCAACGTGGAGAGGAATAAAGAAGAAAAGAAAAGAAAAAAAAAAGAAAAAAGAGCAAACAAATTGTTTTCAAATATTCTTGAGGGAATTGATTTAAAAAATAATTTTTTTTTTAATCAAACTTTCTATCCACCGATATATACCACCTAAAACCACATTAAAGCTAAATTTTAAAATTTCTTGCTAAGATTCCAAAGCATACATCATAACCGTGAGGGTGTAAAGAAGAAAGTTTGATAATCAGAAAATTCACCATTTCCTTCAAAAGGTGAATTTTTGCAATCTTTTGATTTATTTTCTTACATTTTCTTTATATTTTGAATATGTGATATTTAGGTTGTGGAAATAGAAGGTTGAGCCCCTGTTCCTTAGATTTCTTCTCATTTATTTTCTTGCATTTTCTTTATTGTTTTATATATGTGATATTTAGGTTGTGGAAATGGTAAGCTGAGCCTCTGTTCCTTAGATTTCTACTCATTTATTTTCTTGTATTTTTTTTACTGTTTTAAATATGTGATATTTATGTTATGAAAGTGGAAGGCTGCACCACCCACATATCTGTTGCAATTTACTATTTTTTTTTTTATATATATAATTGTTTTACCGCTTTAAAGGGAATGCTGTAACACCCACATATTTGTTGTAATTTTCTGTTATACATAAACTGCTATAATTTACCACTTTGAATGGTCAGTCGAAACCACCTAATTTGTTAGAAATGGGACCCTGCCGGGTGAGTAGTAACCGGTGGTGAATAGTAACTGCCTGTGGTGAATAGTACATCCGGTGATGAATAGCAACCGCAGACAAAAAATGGTCGGTAAGATGAATAATGACCAAGGGGGATGAATAGTAACTGCCACTTTGAATAGTATTGTCGACGGTGAATAGTAACCGCCGGATGAATAGTGCTCTGGCCATATGTGTTTTCTCGACTGAAACAGAGCAATCACCCAGCAGTGGGCAGAACAATTTTTGGCAGATGAATAGTAACCAGCAAATGAATAGTATTTATTATTTATTATTTTATTTTATTCGTATAATTTGTTAGATTCTATTTGTGTTGTAATAATCTCCCAATCCCATATCATTTATGCGGTTTTGTAATTATTTAGGCCCCGTTTGTTTTGGGGTTAATTAGATGGAAGGGGATTAGGATGGAGGTAGAGTTATTTAGTGTTGTATTTGGTTGTTGAGTTGGGGAGGGGATTAGGATGGAGGAGGTGATATAGATGGAGGCTGGAAGGGGGATTGAGATGGAGGAGGTGGAGACGGTATTAGAAAAATAGTGAGGGGATTAGAAATTTTTTTATTTTTTATATATTGGGAATTTTTTTAAAATATTAATGTTTAATTTTTTATATTTTTTATTTGTTTTATTATTTTATATAAAAATAATTTAACAATTCCTACACTAACAACTATGATCAAAACAAACACAATTTTACTTAATCCCCTCACTATCAATCCCCTCACTATGAATCTCTTCCATTCTACCTCTGAAAACAAACGGGGCCTTAGTGTTGTAATAGTTCCCAACCACCGCTTCTTTGTACCTCTTTCTATGTATGTCTTCCAACCCCATTTCTTACTATCCCTTTTATTTACTCGCTTTCCATATTCTGTAAATATCATCATATTTTTTTTTATCATATCCACACTTTGCATCCATATTTCATGCATGTAGAGTCGGCTCATTTGCATCTGTGGATTTATTCAATTTCTATGTGATTTTGTGCGCTACACCATAATTCACATGTCATGTTTTAGTAGCTGAATCTCTAGTCGCATTTTATGTATGTATTGCATTATCATGCATGTTTTTCTAACTTTGTTTTGTTGCTATTCGTAGAATGTTGGTAAATATGAAAGTTTTTATGCTTTAGCATCCCATTTGTGTGTGTTTTTCTTACCATGTTTTGCATCCTACCATGAGGCTACTTGCTTACTTGATATGACTGTATGAATGCTGGTGGATGAAGGTTGTGTTCCTTAATTTGGAATGATGTTGATTTTTTATGTTTGTAAGCTTAGTTTCTTTGAGTTGTAAATCTTCAAAACTCTTTCAAAATACATGAAATCAAATTGTTCCAAAATGAATGGCATAGTTTATACTTGTTTGCTTCACATAGTAAATTTTAGGATCTATTAAATAATCAGAATATGAACATATAGAGCAAGTAAGAATCATATCATGATTTAGTAGAGGCCGATCTTTGATCGGATGAGCGAGTGTGCTCAATTAATGACCTTCCCATGTCATACCTAGGGTTCCAAGTCAAGCATCTTTGGTGACGACGAACAGTGGCCTTGGCACGAGTCACGGGTTTCCTAATTTTTCAAAATTATTTGGTGGCGACTCTAAGATCTAATGATGTAGTCCATTTTTGGCAAAGGTTTTGTAATAAAATGGATTTTCTATAAAAATTTCCAAATCTAGACTTTTATCTATGTTTCACATTGCACTCGTGAGACTAGATCAAAAAAATTGAGGGTCTGAACTGTTTAACAAGCATGGGTACCCCCCGGGCGATGCGACAATAGTGAATCTTTATCAAAATATTCATAACTAAACAGAATATGTGATCCATCCAATAGAACTAAGCAAGTTGACCACTTGGGTCTAGAACAGATCTAACAACCACAATAGGTTGGAAACTAACTAGACGATGCCACAATAGATAACAAAATAGGAAGCTCATTCATTCAATTCAAAATACAATTTCATAAAACATATCATATCATATCATATCAAAAATTACTTTACGAAAATATCTTTACAAAGATATTACCCACAGTGGGTTTGATTTCTAACTTGATTATCTCTTAATTACACTTAATTCATGCATCGAGATGTTTGGAAAAATGAAAAGAAAGAGAATATGAATAGAAGGGTACATTTCAAAATTAGCTAAAACAGGACAGCCCGCTAGAGTGGTCCTTTCACCGCTAGAGTGGTGAACACAGCTTCTTAGAAGTTTGGTCTGCAAAACAAAATACTGGGTTTCGAGCATCTTCGCTCGAGTGTGAACAGACCGCTCGAGTGGTCTACAACTACTCTGCTTCAAAAATTCTGTAGAATCAGTTTCCAAAACTCAATTTCAAAGCTTAGGTTCATGCATGGCCCAACTCAAAACATGTAAATTCATTAATAAACATGAAAACATAACCAATTAACAAATCATTTGCCTTAAAACCTCTTTGATTGCCAAGATTAAAGTCAAAACTTCATAAACTTAATGTTTTCAAACCTTCTTTCCATTTTTTTTTTTTCAAAATAAGATTTGATATATCAAACCTTCTTTCAATTCAATGATGCATATAAAAATGGAGTTCAAATTCACAAAGAATAACTAAAATCAAACTCAAAATGATAAAATTCCATATATCAAAATTTTCATATTTTTTCATTATTTCATCTTAATTACATGCAATTGATCCTAGTTTCTTCTTGATTTCAAGTGTTAGGCAGATTATCTACAAGAATTAAGTTAGAGATTATTGCCTAGAGTTGTTCAAAGATAAGAGTTTGATGAATTCTAGAGTTCCCCTCTTCTCTTCTTCATTTTTCCTTGGCTTCCTTTGAGTTCTCTTCAAATTCTCTACAGCATAATGAACTCTCTCTCTTTCTCAAAAGTCTAGAGTGATCTCTATCCTTCTCATCTTATATTTGTTGAATAGAATTAAATTAGTTTACTAATTACTCATTAGCTTAATTAATCAATTCTTAAGACTAATTAACCATGATCAATCATTAATTTAATAAATCTAATTAATCTCAATTAAGCTTTAATCTAATTATTATTGATTGTACTAATCTCACTTAAATTTAAATTGAGCACTTATTAGGTTCTATACATTAGACTAAAACTATTAAGCTCGTCACACAGGGGTTCCTACGTCCTTTAAACACTCAATTTCTGATCCAAAGCGAAATCTCTTAACAAACACACTACACACATATCACACACACAATTGATGTAAACAAAATAAAAATTCCTACAATAAAAATGAATGCGAAAATGATATGCACGACTTGGTTATCACAAAAATGCTCCAATAAGGTTGCAAGCTTCCCTTCCAAGCGCTCCAAACGTTGAAATCTCTCATCTATTCGGGCATCTCGTGTTGCATGATCTCGCTCATAGCCCTTCTTAACAACTACATATTAACCACATGGTGCTCGTCTTGGAGCCATGATCAGGACTCGAGCCTACACTTTGATGCCAACTGATGTAGAGAAACGTATCGGAAAGAAGAACAAACAACAAAATCAAACTATGAACGAATTCAAACTAGAGATACGCTCTCTAAGAACAAATAATTTTGAGAAAACTCTCAATTTTTATTAATGTAATTTCAACTTAAACTTCAATAGCCCTGAGGCTTATAACTTTATTTATAATTAACCTACTTCTTGGAGAATAAAAAACTAATAAAATAGGAAATAAAAATTAGAACTAATAGAATAGGAAAATTTCATTAAATCAAATTAAGAAACTAAATAAATCTATATTATTGTATACTAAATTAAATATGCCTAAATAAATATTAATTCTAAAATATAAAATAAAAATATATAATATTTTTAAATCTCAATCTCAATCATACTGGCACCATCACGATGATGTTACATACACTTTTCTTAACAAAACTAACCAAATAAAAAAATAAAAAATAGAGAAGAAGAGAACAACTTCAAGGGAGGAGACGCCCTATTGATTCAATTTGAAGTGAACCTAACCTCCATAAACTTCACAAGAAGTTAATCAGAAAACATCCGACTTTTTTTTCATTGAATACAATGTTCTTAAATACTAAACTAGATAATAATCCACCAGCCCACTAGCCCACTAACACCACATCACATGCAACCTAATTGACCCACTTGTAACAATTTGTCCTAGGACACCGCTCAAGCGGTATATTGGCCGCTCAAGTAGAGATGCGAGGCTCTCAGTATCTTGCCTGTTTGTAGGTGAGATTGCTCGAGCGGTGAAGTGGTCTCTCGAGCATAAAAATAAGACTCCCACTATTTTCACTATAGCTTTACAAAACTTCTGAGATCTTACGTTTACCGCTTGAGCAGTGGAAAGTTAGCTCTAGTGGTCTCTTTGATCTGAGCACTTCACTTGAGTAGTGGAAAGTTCACTTAAGCGGTCTGTTTGGGACAACACACTTAAAAGTCGACCCAAACACTCTTTTACTCACTTTTTCCATATATTTTCTCTCTCTCTCTCTCTCTCTCTCTCTCTCTCTCTCTCTCACACACACACCTATTTCCAGAACCCTAGTCCCTAAACACTTGATTTCTCTTGATTTTAACCAAGATCCATCTTAGATCATCAAAGGGGGTGGAAGAACAAGCCAGATCAAAAGTTCTATCGATTGTTTTCTCATTTCTCGAAGCTTGAAGTGGGGTATTCATCTTTTGCCATCAATCTTGAGGTAGGGGTACTTTTAACTTGATATATCTATGATTTGATATATATATATATATATATGTGGTATTTTCTTAGTTATAGTGATGTATGACATGATTTCGTGATATAAAATGGGTTTGATAACAAAAAAGGGGCACATACCCAATGTTTTTGGGAAAGATTATAAATGTTTCATGTTGATTATTGTTGTTGATGATGAATATCGACTTTTATGTGCAAATGAGGGAAAAGCCCCAAATATTTCCAAAAACCTAGTCTTCAAATTTGAATTAATAATGGGTTTGGCCAAATTGACTTTTAAATCTTGAAATTGGGTGAATGATTATGGAAATGGTATTGAGACATGAGATTTGTTTTTGAATTTTCTTGGATATATGCATTAAAATAGGTGAATATGTAGATTGTGGAAAATGGTGGGGTTGGAGAAACCCTTTATTGCTGATACTATTAAATGTTGTTGTGAATTGAACAAACCTTAGCAAAATTGGATTTGAAAACTTATGCATCATGTGCATTATAATTTTTTCATGTGATTTTTACATCTCGTAGATGTTTAAAAAATGTCAAAGGTGGTAAATAACATATGATTTCAAATACTTGAGTCAGGTCTTGGTATTCGATTGTGTATTGTATTTGGTGCCCTCGCGGAGAGTCAAGGTGACTAATTGCCTTGTCTTGAGCATATCGCTAGAAGAATGTGGGAATAGATCTTTGGGCATCCACGAGCCTACCATTTTTAGAGTAAAAAAATGTGGAAACCATAATTTTGGGTGTCCACGAGCCTGCTATTTCAAGAGTCGGCCAATGTAGAATGGAAAGGTTTTGGGCGCCCATTGTCCTACCATTTTTAGAGTTGGCAAATGTGGGAATATTTTCTGTATATTAATCTATATATGTATGTATGGTTTTGCAGCTCTTGCTTGGGACGTCATAGCGTATTTATCACCCTATGGTTGTAGAAGAGACTTTGAATGGAAATCATTCATTGAACATTTTCAGTTTTAAAAAGAGAAAATGTGGATTTTATCCTAACAAGTGCATGGCATGATCATAAGTATCTTGATTGTTTTTTGTTAATGGTATTTCCTACTGAGCTATTGCTTGGTCCCAAATTAACGGCCTTTCAAGGAATGATGTGGACGTGCCACCGAAGTGACAAATATTGAGAAGTAATTGGAGATGGGAGTTTGGAGACTCCTATTTGCATTACGTGATGAAGCCTTGGGCTATTTTATGTGGAGTTAGAGCTCCATCTTTTGTATACTCAAGGAAAATCCTTGAAAAGATGTAACCTCATAGGGCATTTTGTTTGTATTATCTCTTATGCATTGAACTATATTTTTATTTGTTTATTTATGTATTAAAACAATGTTGTAATCGTTTGAATAGTTCAATGGTGAAGAGATAACTTTTGAGTCATGTAACTAATTATTAAATGCTTGAATTATCTTCATTGACTCTATGGTTCATATATTAGCATTGGGAAGTGTGATGAAATATCAAAGTGTGACAAATTGGTATCAGAGCATACCGGGTTTGAATACTTAGAGCTCGTGGGATGTGGCTTGTGCCATAATGGGTTTATCATATTGAAATGGGAGGCTAATGTTTTATATGTTATGTGCTTATGTGTTTGTGTGGCTATGTGGGTATGGGGTAAACTTCTAGGATATAACTTGTGCCTATCACATTCATTGGAGTCCCTTTGGAAAGGTGCCTGATCAATTCTTTTTCCACTTGGAAGTCCTTGAGTGTTGTGGGATGAGTTGATATCCTTAGAGGTTGGAGAGTGATCTGAATGTGTTTTAGGTGTTTATATGCCTATGTGGTTTGCCTTATGTGAAATAGATACATGAATAGGGTTGAGATTATTCTTGTGTGATGTGTGAGTATATGTGCAAGTATATGAATTGCACGTTAATCCTGCTTTATCTTTACTCTTATATAGGATGTCTGGACATTGCAGAGGCTGTGGTAGACCTCGCAGGGGTAGTGGGGGTATTCCAGCCTAACAAGATCTCCCTTCCCAAGAAGAAGGGATAGGACAAAACAATGTGGCTGTACCTCCGACCCAAGACGCAATAGTGGTACTAGCCTAAGAAATGGCTGGGGCTCTTTGGGAGTCCATGGATATACTTCGAGTAGAGCAAGTGGCTAGAACAATAGAGGGAGAAACTAGGACCTCATTTTTGAAAAAGGAGTTCTTTTGTTCTAATCCCGTTGAGTTTAGTGGTGGACTCGATCCCATGAAGTCGATAACTGGCTAGTGCAAATCCTTAAGTCCTTTAAAATCTTGGATATTCGTGAGGGAGAGCTCTGGGTGGCATTGGTAGCTGATCAATTAAGGGGGGAAGTCGGTCAATAGTGGAAAACAATTAAGCACTGGGTTGAACACACTTGGGAGGCATTCACTTATGCCTTCTAGGAGAAGTTTTTACCTCCTACTACTAGGGAGAGGTTGAGGAAGCAGCTTGAGGAGCTTAGATAGTTAGATACACTGCTGGTAGAGTTTGTGGCCATTTTCACTAGTTTGTCTTGTTTTGTACCCAAGCTTATGGCGATTGAGGAGTGCCGATGCTTGGAGTTTGAGAAAAGGTTGAGGCCCAAAATTTTGGTGAAGGTAATGGGCAACATGTTTAGGGAGTACGATAGGCTTGTGGAAGCCGCTAGGAGTGCTTAGCAGATATTCTGATCTGCCCAAACTAACCGAACCAAATCGATTAGCCGCATTTTGGATGGGTGCATGATGACGAGTGGACGATTATGGATTGATTTTTTTTGATCCATCTATTTTTGGACGGATTGATGATTTGAGGTTCCTTTGGCCGCAACCGAACTGCCAAACCGCGAGCACCCTTAGTAATTTGTAAGACTTTGTGACATTTTGTTTGTGTTTTCAATTGAAAAAAAGTTTAGATATTCTATTGTTTTTCAATTTTGAAATCCTTTTATCAAATGGCAAGGGTTGATATTTGGTATTTTTGTGTGGAAAATATAAGGCTTAATTTTGTCATTTTAAAAAAAAAGGCAAATTAAATAGTTTTTGAGTTAAAAAAAAAAAAAAGAGTAATGAAATAGTTTTAATAATGTATGGTTTTCTTATATGTATTTATTATTGGTATTTGACAATTTACTTGATAACCTTTTTGATATGTTGAGTTGGATTGTTATTCAAAAAAAATATATAAACAAGTTGTTGTATTATGTTCAAAATTTATAAAAGTTTAATTGCTATACCTATTCGCATCCATCCACGAATCCATGGTCTGTTTCAATGAAGAGTTCGAGAAATACAGGTCTGAGTTGTATCACTTGTTTCAAATGTGGCCAGTACAGTCACAAGGCTTCTGAGTGTAGGCAGAGTTTGGGACAGTAGCAATCGGCTCATTCTTAGAGCCAATATCAAGGACGGGGACAGTTCCCAATGTGTTATCATTGCGGGTAGTCGAGGCATATGAAAAGGTCTTGCCCTCAACTAGCTGGAGAGATCAGTGCTTAAGGATCTCGACAAGCAAGACGATATCAGGCAGGCTAGGATCAGAGGTAGGCACATCAACCAGCCTAGTCCGGGCAAGTGTCAAGAGCAGTGCATGAGGCCACTTTTACGTAGTCGGTGTAGCCGACCTATGTTCAGAGGGGTGATCGGAGAGAGCATGGACCACAGGGGCGAGTTTATGTCATTAATCCATCCAAGCAGTCGTTTGGACTATCGGTAGTGAGAGGTACTTATCTTATCTTCAATATTTCGGCTAGTGTGTTGATAGATACCGGAGCATCCCACTCATTCATAGCATCTACATTTGCATCCATCTTGGGGTTAGAAAGTGAACAATTAGAGTCTCTACTTATGGTAGAGTCACCTGTTGGGGTAAAATTATTCTGAATCCGGGATGTCGTCGGTGTGTGATTGAAGTCATCTATCGTCGACTTCTTTCAGTTTTGTGTTATTGGATACGTCAGGTTTTGATGTCATCCTTGGCATGGATTGGTTGTCCTTCTACCATGCCGTTATTGACTATTATTGTAGAAGAGTTACTGTGTGCACATCGTGTGGTGATTATTTCTCATTTTTTGGGGGATAGAAGCAATAGATTGTTGCCGCCATTGTATGACCCAGGTGGTCGCGGTGAACTTAGCTTTCTCTTTTCAACTTTCGTAAATGATGGAGGTGATATGACTAGAGGTGTATTTCCTAGAGTGGTTTGCGAGTACTCGGATGTCTTTCCAGAGGATTTCACTGAATTATTACTTCACTGTGAGGTCGAGTTCTTTATAGACCTAGTGCTCGGCATGACACCCATATCCATGTCATCCTATAGATTTGTGCCAGCAAAGTTGCTTGTCTTGAAGGAGCAATAACAAGAGTTATTGGACAAAGGCTTTATACGCCCTAGCACTTCACCATGGAGAGCACCGGCTCTCTTCATCAAAAGGAAGGATGGTTCGTCGCAATTGTGTATTGACTATCACAAGTTGAATAGAGTCATCGTCAAGAACAAATACCCATTACCTAGAATAAATGACCTTTTCAATCAACTCAGGGGTTCTTGCTGCTTCTCTAAGATAGACCTAGGGTCGGGGTATCACCATTTGCACGTAAAAAAAGAGGACATATTGAAAACGGCCTTTCGCACATGATATGGCCAATATGAATTTCTTGTAATGCCGTTTGGTTTGACTAATGCCCCATCCACTTTTATGGGCTTAATGAATTAAGTCTTCCAAGAATATCTTGACAAATTTGTAATGTTTTTTGTAGACGACATCCTCATTTATTCACATACTGAGAAAGAGTATAGCTTGCCTTTCGTGCTCCTCGGAGGGGTTTAGTCTCATTGGATACGATAGCTCTACAGTTCGGACTCTCGTGGTTCTGAATCTGGTTCACAAGTGTAATGTGAAACAGAAAAACACAAAAGAGTCCAATTCCGACAAATCTTTGAAAAATCGATTTTCAATAAAAAATGTCAAAAATTGACTGCATTGGCAAATTTCAGAGTCACCACCTAAATATTTTTGGAAAATTTAGGAAACCCGCGACTCGTGCCAAAGGCCACTTGTCCGTCATCACCAAAGTGTCTTGGCTCGGGAACTTAGGTATGAGAGGGGAAGGTCATGAATTGAGCACCCCACTCACCCGATCAAAGATCGACCTCTACTAATCATGATGTGATTTTTATGTACATTATATGCTATTGTTCCTATTATTATTCTATCTTTACTATGTGATGCACACAAGTATAGAATAATTTTCCCAATTTAGAATGTTTTGATCTCATGTTCGTTTTGAAAAGTGTTTTGAATATGTGCTACTTTGAAAGAGTAAGCTCACATGTACATTAATCAAATCATCCTAATTTAAGCAAAAAAGCCTTCATCCATCGGCTTTCAAGAAATATATCACATAAGCACTTAACCTCATGGTAATGTGCTTGATATGGCAACACTAACATACATGTGATATGCTAAAGCAAAAAATACTCACCTAGTACTCAACCAAGGCAAGCCAAAATAGAAGAAACTAGTTAGAAAAATGCATGCTCTAATATGCAAGTGACTAATGCAACACATACAAAATGCAACAAATAGGTTCAATTTATTAATATGTCATGTGAATTAACTTAAAACATGCGGTAGCACACGTATCCAAGTAATCTAGGAAATGACAACAAAGTTAGAATGATGAACCGAACCCTTTGTATGCAAAAATGGATATTTACACATGGTAGTGATATGATACCAAAATATGACACTCTATATAACCATCATAAGCAAGTAAATAAAAGGGAGAAAGAATGGAGGTTGGAAGGCATATACAATATTACAAGTTTGCCCTTATGCAAGAGGGTACGAATGTCCGAATTTAAGCTAATTATTACAACGCCAAATTAATTAACTAAGTTAACTAACTAGTACAAATTCAAAACTAATTTATTACACTAATTAGTCTAAGAGTTACAAGCTAATGAACTCGAATGAGAATTAAAGAGCCACATGCGCAACTGAGAACATCCTCTCCAAAACTCCTCTATTTTGCTGCCAGATTCGATTTTGTTTGTAGTCAGAAAATAATTCTATTTTGGCCCAATTTCTCCTCTATTTTGTCATGAAAATGACATTGGCTGCCTAAAATGGAGTGGCCGGCCAACCTTGGAAAGTGGTCGGTTGGATGGAAGAGTGGCCGGCCGGCCAACCACTGTTTTGAGGTTTTGCCCTATTGCAACAGAATAGAAATAGAGCAAAAACAGAGTGGAAGGTCTCTTTCTTATGTCTTGAATAATAATCGATTGTTTGAAACAACTCTTAAAGAAAAAGAAAAAAGAAAACCAAGAAAGTAGGAAGGTTGTAGAAATGATTATTACAAGTGTGAGTATATATATGAAAACTATGAAATAAAAGCTATCAACTCAAATAGGTTGGTGTCTAAGGCCTAAACCACCAAACCCATGAGGACATACAACAACATAATCATAATATTCAAAGCATGAATGAAGTAAACACATCAAAACAATCCCAAAACTCATAAAACAGTGTTGAAAAATCAGTTTGAAAAGCTAAAAAAAGTGAGCAAAAATGAGAGAGAATTAAATCTAGTATGTAAGCCTAAGAAATGGTGGCTAACCCCTTCATTTTTTGGACCCTAAAACTACATGTTTTGGCCTCTTAAAACTCTAAAAATCAATAGCTAAAAGTTGGGAAATAGGTGGGAAACACAAGGATAAAAGTTTGTGGAATAAGGTTCAAAGAAGGGTGGTTAACCCCTCCACCTTTGGTAGCTTTAAATCACAAGTTTCAGCCCACCAAAACTAGTTCAAAATAGCATAGAAATCCAAGAAAATGAGGTGAGAATAGTAGGAAAAAGATGGCAAGAGTTATACCTTTGAAGAGAAGTCACTTTTTTGTTCACAAATCACAAGGTGCTCACTCTCAAGGGCTAAAATTTCAACTCAATAACCTCAGCAAGGAGCCTCAGAATATTGGTTTAGGAAGTGTATGTATATTGCAAGATAGAGAGGGAGAGTGCTTAGCAAGATTTGGGCTCTTTGAGAATTTTTCTAACCTAAAACCAAGAGGGATGGTCAAGTATATATAAAAAAATAGGTTCCTATCTTGAACATATCTGTATTGAGCCAGCTGGTGCAGTGTATGCACATGGGGGGACAACTGGCAGCAAAATATCTGCCAGTCGAGAAACCTGGCAAGCCAGCTAGGTAGGGGGACGGCTGGCCACTAATTTTTGGCCAGTCGACCACCTATTGGCCAGCAAGCCTCAGAGTGGTCAGGCTAGAAAAAAAATTAGGTTTTGGTCCAAAGGGGGTGCAAGATTCTAGGCTCTAAAACTCAAAACCGAGGCTTCTTACTGAATAAATTGAACGTTTGTACAACATATTACATCATCATTGAGTGTTCACCCTGAGACACCCAAGTCTTAAGGGCAATAAAAATGGGGTGTTTACAAAGAGCACGAGAGGCACCTCTGTATTGTTTTGCACTTTCTTAGGGAACACTAGTTGTATGCCAAGTATGAGAAATGCGAGTTCTGGCTTCTCGAAGTAAAGTTTTTAGGTCATTTGTTCTCAAGGATTGGCTCACTAAAGACTATTTAAAGATCGAAACAGTACAAAACTGTGAATGACCTAAGAACGCTTTTGAGATTCGTAGCTTTTTGGGTCTAGCCGAGTATTATCGGCGATTTGTGAAATACTTTTCCACTCTAGCATCTCCATTAACTAAGTTAACCCCAAAGGGAGTAAAGTTTTCTTGGAGTGATTCTTGTGAGAGATCCTTATTGGAACTCAAAACTAGATTGACTATTGCACCCATTCTAATCATTCCAAAGAGAGGGTTGGGTTACACCGTGTATTATGATGCTTCTAGGGAAATTTTGGGGTGTGTCTTGATGCAAAAGAGTAAAATTGTAGCGTATGGCTCGCATCAACTAAAGGCTCATGAGAGGAACTATCCAACTCAGGGCTTAAAGTTAGCTACGGTCATCTTGGCTCTAAAGCTTTGGAGGCATTATCTATACGGGGAGAAATTTGACATGTTTTTGGATCATAAAAGCCTTAAGTACCTATTTTCTTAAAAATATTTAAACTTACATCAGAGAAGGTGGATGAAGTTCATGGAAGATTATGACTTTGAGTTACATTGTCTTCTGAGAAAGTCCAATGTGGTAACTGATGCCTTAAGTAGAAAATATGTGAGCACCATTGCTAGTCTTACCATGAGAGAATGGGAAATGTTGGGTGCCCTGGGCCAATTCGACCTACACCTTAGTGATTCCCCTGAACATGCCACCATATTTACTATCCTTGCCTAAGCAACACTCGTAACACCGGCTATAGAAGCACAACAGAGTGATCCAAAGGTGAAGGTACATTCTGACACTAGTGTTTGGTATCTAGATTGTCTCTTTGTGCTAGAAACTTGTAGAGATGAAGTTCTTCAGGAATTCCGTTCCTCATGCCTTGCAGTTCATCTGGGACGCACAAAAATGTATCGTGATCTTAGCCGTCAATTTTGGTGAAGAGGTATGAAACGAGGCATAGCTTTGTTCGTGTCCAAGTGTCTAACCTGTCAACGAGTCAAAGCAGAACACCAAAGGCCAGCCAAGTTATTACAACCATTGTCGATGACCGAATGGAAGTGGGAGCACATCACTATGGATTTTGTATCGGGTCTTCCTAGAACATAGAGGGGTAATGATACGGTTTAGGTAGTTATGGATCGAATAACTAAGTTAGCTCATTTTCTTGTTATGTGCATGGGGGATTTAGTGGATTTCTTAGTTAAGCTTTATGATCGAGAGATTATCTGGCTGAGATTGTCCGGTTACACGGGGTTCCGGTGAGTATTGTCTCAGATAGAAACCCTCGTTTTACCGCATGGTTATGGCAAAGGTTGCAAAACTTTGTAGGTATGCAATTGAACTTTAGCACTACTTATCACCCTCAAGAAGATGGATAGTCTGAATGTACCATCCAAATTCTGTAAGACAAATTGAGGGCTTGTGTATTAGACTTTAAAGGTTCTAGCGAGAGGCATTTGCCTCTAACGGAGTTTGCCTACAATAATAGCTTTCAAGCTAGCATTGGGATGGCATCTTTTGAAGCTTTGTATTGGCGTCTGTAGACGTCCCCGAACGCCCCGGGAGGATGAGTCCCGTTCTGTTCATTTGTGGGTCTACTACAGTTCGGACTCTCAAATTATCACGGTTCTTAATCTGAACCAAAGAGTCCAAATCTGGCAAATCGTTTTGAGAAAAAACAGATTTTTTTTTTTTTATAGAAAAGAACCGCCAAACATGGACTGTTTTACCAGATACAGAGTCGCCACCTAAATATTTTATTTTGGAAAATTTAGGAAACCCTGACTCAGTGCCAAAGGCCACGTGTCCGTCATCACCAAAGTTGCCTCAGCTCAGGAACTTGGGTATGATTGGGGAAGGTCAGCTTTGAGCACCCCCTCTCGTCCGATCAAAGATTGGCCTCTACTAACCATGATATCTTGTTTTGAAAACATTACATGTTCTTATCCGGTTATTTAGCCTAGATTTACAACGTTATGCGCACAGCAAACAAGTATAGACTGGGTCGCCCAAATTGGAACAAAATATTTCATGTTTGTTTGTTTGAAAATGGTTTGATGGTGCTACCCACAAGTAGGCTAAGACATGATTTTGATGAGTTGTTTCAACTCAAGCAATCCAACCTTCACCCACAGGCATTCAGGCAGTTCATATCACATAAGCATCTAGCCACATGGTAAGCATGCTGTCATGTTAACATTCACACTCGTGCGAGATGCTAAAGCACAAAATACTTACAGGGTACTCCAAGCCAAAACAAAGAACTCGTTAGCAATCAATGTATGATCCAAGTCCATGTAAAGTGCCTAATGCAATGCATACAGAATGCAATTAGGATAGGCCCGGCTAATCCTAGGATGTCATGTGAAATGCAACCATTTGATGCACATATTCAAGTTTAGATTTGAAATACTATGCAGTTAGTATGATGCGCCGAGCCCGATGCATGCAATACTGATGAATAATGCACGCATGCATAGCATAAGGATGCTAAATTGAATATGCCCTAATACTAACCATCAAAGCAGGTAAGTAAAAGGGAGAAAGAAGTGGGGGTTGGGAAACATGGACACACGCACCCACACTTATTACAAATTCGCCCTCGCTCGGAGGGACCGAAAGAATAATACAGATTTAACTAACCTACAAGCTAATTAAATATTACAGACCAGCTAATTAATTAACAAATCAATTAAGTAAAGAAAGCGATAAAGTCCTTGGGAAGAGGGTCCAATGCATGCGCGCTCGGTTTCGCTCGGGAGTCCATTGCCATGTACAAGTTGCCTCTGTTTTCCCTGCTCTGCTCCTCTGAGAATGGCACAATTCCCAAGGAATACTTTATGGACATTGGGGAACACCACCGGCCATAAGGAATGGTCACCGGCCATGGGGAATGATCACCGGCCACTGATTAAGCTCTCGGCCATCCATACTTGGTCGGTCGGCACTAAAGATGGCCGGCCGGCCAAAGCTTCCCGCAGAATCCTGTTTTGACAGCAGCAGAGGGCAAAACAAGGCATGGCAATGCATTCCAAGCAAATGTGTGCACCAACGCATCCCTTATCATGTTTATGACTCAAAGGGACATGGTTCTTGGTTCTCAGACCACCAATCACACATTTCAATGCGTGATGGCCCAAGGGACCAAGTGTGCCATTTTGATTTCAAATGTAATGCAATGCATATAAACATACAAGGGAGCCTTCAACCTCTATCATGGCTTGATCAAGAGGTGAGGCATGTATGCCAATGCAATACAACCTAGGCATGTGAACTAGGCGTGCAATATGAACATGCAAGCAAGTAATGATGCTAGGCACACAACCTAAGGAATTAATCATGCAAGGCATGGAAAGAAAAGCATACAAAATGTAATGTGGGCATGCAAGTAGGCAAGGCATGTGACAACATGTTAGGCAACTTAACCAAGATAAATGCATGCCAAATGCAAAGCCATTTAAACATGCAACAACACATGATAAGCCAAGTATGCAATCAACACACAAGGTGAGCATGCCACAATATGCGAGAATGGACTTAAACTAGTTTGGGTAGCTCTATACTAAGCCCAAAACAGTGGCCAACATGCTCGAGAATGAAGGCAAAGTGACATGTAAACATGCATGCACACAAGGACCAACACTTAAGCATTAAAGAGCAATTCTCAAGCACAATTAAGAGGATGCAAACATGGGCAAATGGCACGCATTATAAGCTCTGAAAATCATATCATGAAAGGTGCCAAACCAAGTCAATAAGACAAGCTAAGCATGCAACAAATGCTCCAAGTACTCAAGGCAAGCCAAGGAGGCTTAAACCAAGGCCAAGCCAACCAAGCCTCACAAGGCTAAGGGGACTTAAAACAGGTCCAATGCAGACCTGAATGAAGCTAAGGATGTACTTAGATGGCATCTAAGTGGTCTAAATATGCAAGCATACAAAGAGGCGCATTCATGGAGCATAAGGCGACAACCTTTTAACACATTGAAGGAGCATCAAACGCAAGCATATAGGCATGTTATAAGGACTGAAATAACATGGTAAATGGTTCCAAACCACTGGAATAATGCAAGTAATGCATGCTCATGGTCCATGCACTTGAGGCTCACAAGCCAAGAATGGAAAGAGGCTATACTAAGCATGCCATGGTCGACCAAAGCAACCAAAAACAGAACTTCAACATGCTAAAACAAGCACAAAAGCTTCACAGAGCTAAGCCTAAATCATGCTAGAACAAGGGTCTAAACCTAAAGCATGTTAGGGCAAAAATGTGGCATTACAAGACATGTATGCAAGGCATGCAAGGTGTGTCCAAACCAACATGAAATATAGGTAATACATGGCAAAATACTACCAAATAACAGTTAAGGCATGGTCAACATGAACCTAAACTAGGTGCTCACACATGAGGCAAAAATGGACCTTTTTGAGGACAACAAGGAGAGGGGGTGGCCCCCTCCTTCTTAGGACCTCAAGGCACCATCCTCACCACTAAAATCCCTCAAGATTTTAGTGGTGAGGAGGCCCAAACAAAGTGGTCCCAGAGCTCACCCAAAATGGCACAAAATGGGGCCTAACAAGTCCTAAGAGGGGTCAAACAACCCCAAATGCCAAAACACTCTTAAACAACTATTTTGAGCAAGTAAAAACAGAAATTTTATATGTTATACATGAAGCTTAAAAATAGTTGCAAGATAGGTTAAAAAGCTATGCAAAAATGGGGTAAAAAGGAGTAAGTTCTTACCCTTGTTGACCCTCTTCACAAACAATGCTCCAGCTGCCTCCTTTAGCTTAAAACCAACGAAGAACTTCAAGAACAACCTCCAAGGACCTCAGCTACTAAGGAAAGGTGTAATGGTAGGTGTTTGTGTGCAATAGTAAGAACAAACACACACTAATACACCAAAAGGAGGAAGAGATATAGAGATAGAGTATATGTAAACCCTAACCCTAAAACTCAGAGCTCTGGAGCTTTTTTTGTCAACCCTAATGGAGGTAGAAGAGGCTCCCTCTTATAGAGCTCACTCTTGCAAAGCTTCTCAAGTAAGCTAGTCAAGAGGGAGATCCCTCCATACACGCGTATGGAGGGGAGCAAAGTGGGTGCCAGCTATCACAGCTGGCACAAAAATATCTAAAAAAGCAGATTAACAGTGGTCGGCCAGCCAAAAATGTAATTTGACCAAAATAGATGACCGGTCGACCATCTAGAGTGCCGGTCGAACAAACATTTGGCCGATGGCAACAAAACACAGCCGGTGGCCTCAAGCCATGGCCGATGGAGTGTGGGGATGGCGAACAAGCCATTCCCTTCCCCTCAAAAGCAAAACACAAGTGTTTGGTGCAAAACCAAGTACAAAACAGTCGAGTCGAGAGATCCTGAGGCAGGACGCGTGGCTGAGACCTCTGGGAACTCAAGACGAACACAAACATGGATGATCACCGAGTGTTCAAACGGTGACGTCCAAGTCTTGAGGATGGTAAAAAATGGGGTGTCTACAGTTGCCCCTCTTTGACAGAACTCGAAAGTCATAACAATGACGAGAATGAGTGTCAAAGCCCAGAGACGACCCATTTTTGACAAGGCCGAAGACTTAGACAATCATTCAAGCTACAGATAAGATATGCGCCCGAAGGCAGGGGCGAAATGCAACTGACAATGCAAGAAGCCGAACATAACTTATGATCATGCAAAGAAAGCTGTAACGAAGCATATCATGCAACAGTTTTAAGCAATCAAACGCAAAACCCAACTACATTACGATGCAGAAAGGATGTAAGAGAATTATGCAATTCTCGATACGTCTTACTTGGAGAATACAATACCTGCGCGGTTCGTCTGGTTGCACCAGCTTCAAATGAACCGTACATACAATTGTAAAAGAAAGCAACTTAACAGGTGCAATATTATTAGCAACATGCATGACAATGCAAGATGAATGCAAAATGATACGCAATATATACAAAACTACGTATAAACAATGCAAATGATATGCAATGTATTCGAAACAATGCAAATGATATGCAATGCATTTGAAACATGATCAAATCATGAACAGTTCAAAACCACACAAATGTCATAGAGATGATGGAGATGCAAAGTCCATCTACCATAGAAAAGGTGCCGCAACCCTCAAAGTGCGTACACATGCAGAACTATGAGTGATGTAGACGGAAAAAAGAACGAATAATTGGGTGGATTGACATAGGTGGGGGAATGACCCGCTAATGAAAGAACATGATCCTAATGCTGGGTGCAAAAATTACACTACAATGTAATATACACAATGGATATGGCACGCGGGCCAAACCGTATCTTGCCTAGGAAAGGCATGTACACAAACAAGCCATGTCTAACACAGAAAAGGTGCCGCAACCCTCGAACCAACATACTGGCGTGGAATAGGTGCGTACACATGCAGAACTGTGCTTTGACGTGAAACGTATGGGCACATACCAGACCAAGCTCAACAAGGAAAGGTGTAAGTCATAGATGGAAGGTGATGCAATGGATGCATGCAAGCTACAATGCAATATATACGATATGCAGTGGAGTGTATGTATGTACAATGCATTATATACAATGAATGCTATGTACAATGCGATCTGCTGGGGAGAATGCAATGGATGCAGTGGATAAGGCCCATGGCCAAACCGTATTTTGCCTAGGAAAGGCATGGACACAAACCAACCGTATCTAACACAGAAAAGGTGCCGCAACCCTCAAACCAACATACCAGCGTGGAATAGGTGCGTACACATGCACAACTGTGCTTCGATACGAAGAGTGTGGGCACATACCAGACCAAGCTCGACAAGGAAAGACGCAAGCCATAGGTGAAGGTGATGCAATGAATGCATGCATGCTACAATGCGATATGTACAATATGTAATGGATGGAGGTAGATGTAATATTTACAGTGGGGTGCATGACCTATGCACTATATACAAGGAAATGCATGACATATGCACTATTTACAATGATGCATGCCATATGCACTATTTATAATGATGCATGACATATGCATGTTCGCTTTTGTTTTGTTTTTTTTTTTGAAATGCATGATAAAGGGAAAATGCATGTTTTTTTTTTGATTTTTTTTTTTTTTTGGAAATGCATGATGCATGTTAATGCATGTGAACTTGAATGCGCGACAACGTAAGTCACTTGAAATGCATGAAAATGCATGGTTTCGAAATACGCGACAACGCGCGACTTTTGAGATGCATGACGATGCAGGATTTTTGAAATGCATGAAAGTGCATGATTTCAAAATGCGCGACAATGCGCGGCTTTTGAGATGCACGATGATGCATGTAAGGCGCGTATGACAACGCGTGACGAGGATAATGCACGACAATGCAGACGCCAAAGGTTTCTCACCTTCGAAGGATTTAAGGTCTCCTAGACCGCCTGTTGGGGAGAAACGCATGACGATGCAAATTGTGCGTGTTACGATGCGTGTAGGCATGCATAACAACAACTGATAACGTGTGCAATGCACAGGGTGTGTGCATGACAATGCGAGAGAGGGATGCATAACAAAATATCGAAGGAATTGCACCTTCAGAGGATTTAAGGTCTCCTAGACCGAGCATTTTTAAGGTCTCGCCAGACTGTGGCGAAAGCATACAATGCGAGCACAATGACGTATAACTCAACTCGTGTTCACGTCAAAGCGTTGTAAAGCAACGCATGCGGGGCAACTTTCGAATCTTAAAAGAGACAAAAGGATACAAAAGGATACACCGCACCCGTATTCAAGTGGTACGCGCAGAAGACACGGTCTGAGGTCAAAACGGAGACCGGTTGAACTTCGGAAATGCACTTTCTTGCACTGTCTTGAGCAATGAAGGCCTCTAACCACACATCTGACCCAAACAAGGTTATAGGAGGATTATCGGCCATCAGAGGAGGTCACCGGCTGCCAACCGGCCACAAGAATAGTCCACTGGCCAAATATTTGGCAGACCGGCCAACAGTGTGGCCGACCGGCCAAAAGTGCCTGAATCGGGGCAGTTTGGTCTTTTGGTCTCGGGTGTTTTAAAATAGGGCCTCAAACCCTATTTTATTCACTTTGCCTTGGTCGAAATCTCACCCTCTCTCTCTCTCGAGCCTTTTTCTCCTTTCATTCTCCCGTCTTCTTGTGTTTTCGGCACCGTTTTGTCGTTCGATTCGCGTATACCTTCGCGTTTCGAACATTTTGAACCGAACAAAACTTTGTTTCAGTGTCTCTTTTTTGATTTCCGCTACTCAGGGCTTGTTTTCCTCAAGTTTTTCTTGATTTCCGTGTCTTTTCCACAGTTCAGCTTTTCCGGCCATTTTCCACCCTCCCGGGGTTGACTTTCCGTTGACCTTTCGCATTTTAGCCTGGTTTTCCCTCTTCCGGCCATTTTCACACTAGTCTTGGCATGGCAGACGATCTTCCATAGGGCGGGACTCCCCCGGAGCATGAGATGGATCACGAGGCCGAGCTCCTCCCCTTGAGCGTCTGCCCGTTCGATCCGGCGACCTACCAGCCGGCGATTCACATACTGCCTCCCGACGGACTTCGCCAGTTCAGGAGCTTTGACAGGACGATGCCTCTAGAGCTTCTCCTGCGCAAGCCGGAGTCACATCTATCATACGGCGCTTTCGAGGTATATTTTTCCCCGTTTTATTTTTCGCGATGTAGAACATTTAACTGCCAAAGTTGATCCTGTTCTTTAACTGCTTAATCTGGATACACCGATACACTGCATGCTGTAGTTGACTGTGAATACATTGGCACTTGATATCTGTTTGAATCTGAACACGTGAACAGACGCTGTATTGTCACTGAACCACTCAAACACACTGGCACATCACATGTTGTAGTTCACTGCGAGCACACCGGCACTCGGTATCTGTTTGAATCTGAACGCGTGCACACACGCTATGTCTGTACCGAACCACTCAAACGCACTGACATATCATATGCTGTAGTTCCCTGCTAACATACCGGTACCCGATGTTTGTTTGAACTTGAAAATATGCACACACGTTGTATTGCCACCAATTCTGGACCCTCTTCAAAACTATACATTTTATATTGCTTCGCAACTGTTTGCTTTTGAACAGAGGGATTCCCATACCATCCACGGGTATGGGAATGTTGCCGCCAGGGATTGGTACATGGAGTGACCGGACGGAGTCCGTTACATTGTCGATCAGGCCGGCTTTGGCGCCTTCTGTAGAGGACTCTCGCGCCTTACTGCGAGCAGACCTCTCCTTGCTGCTCTAGTGGAGAGGTGGTGGGACACCATCGACTCGTTCCACCTCTCTGTCGCGGGAGACATGACGATGACTCCCTATGACTTCTCGATGCTCACCGGCATCGGGGTAGGGAGTGATCTGATCCCCTTCGACACTGACATGGATGAGTGGGACGCTGCCCAGATACACTTGCTTGGCACTCAGCCGCCAGTCACTCGGGCAGGATATGTGCGATATTCATGGTTCGAGAGCCATTTCCGGGATCAGGCGCCGACCACTCGAGTAGGGGAGGAGCAGTACACACGCGGCTTCCTCATGTTTCTGCTGGGGACGACCATTTTCGTCGATTTGGCGAATACCGTGCCTCTCTGTCTACTTAGCGCTCTTGTGGATGTCACCTGGATCCTGCGCGATGACTGGGGTGGGGCAGCCTTGGCCACACTCTACGGGTACATGAGCTCAGCCTCCCGTTGCAGTGGGCAGTTGCTCGGAAGCTACTAGCGAGCTTGGGAAGTACGTCTTCTTTTTTTTTCTTTTTTTTTTTTCATTTCTGCTATACATTTTCTATACTCTGTACACTGCACACTCTGTGGTTTACTTCACGCTGACTGTATACTACACACACGACACACATATACTCTGCTTTACACTGACTGTACACTGCACACACTGTACACTCTGCACAATACACTGCACAACACACGGTTCTGCCATTTCTGCTTTATTCTGCATTCTGCTTTATCTGATAAGCATACTAGTATTTTCTCTGTAGTTGTGGGTCTACGCCTACTTCCCGAGGCTTGCACCAGTACCTGATGTGGAGACCCCACTCGTCGTTCCATTCTCCCGACGCTTCGACGTGAGATGCGTGCGGGGACCGCGGGACACATTCATCTTCTTCCGCCGCTATTTTGACACCATCACCCCCGCAGAGGTATGTTTAGAACTTATAGTTCATTTAAGCTTCAGTTTGCACTGTATTTTCCATAACGGTAGATAGCAAACTGCATTTCATTTTTAGATCACCTGGCAGCCTTGGGCTCCATTGCCAGCCGAGATGCAGGAGCGATTTGCCGGTGCGGAGGAGACTGCCCGCTTCAGACTTCTATTGGAGGGCCCGGTCTGTCGGGCCTGGTACCTGGGTGAGCGCTTCTTGCGTCAGACCCTGGGTTTGCCGGAGCAGATAGTCTCGGTTCACCCTCCTGAGTACATGAGGGATACCGAGAGGCTCGCTCCTGAGCAGATGGCCGACTATATGATCGGTTGGGATGCGACCCGCTTCAGAGGCATAGGCGACTACTCAGAGTATGTGAGGACGTATATCATGTGGCCTTTGAGCAGTGGCCGCCGAGCTGAGAGAGGGGGACTTGCAGCGCCGGTAGCTGGAGCAGGAGTAGGAGTGGGAGTAAGAGCGCTGAGGGTGGCTCGGGGCCGTGGCAGGAGTGGAGCTCGGAGGGGACAGGGGGCTAGTTGGCCAGCACTGCCCGTGACGATGACATGCCGAGGGCGGGGTGGGGCAACTTACCAGATTCCCATTGCTCCCCATCCGGCAGACCACGAGCTAGTCGGGTTTTATGGCTTGCCTCCGGTATGTACTACTGCATTTTGCATCTTGCACAGTCATTTCATTTCATTTTGTTTGATATTCCGCAGAATACTGATGCTTCTAACACTTTTGCAGGCCTCTTCTAAGTACACTCACCAGTCCCTGGAGCTGACTGCTTCGGTGATGGAGATGCTCCAGCAGAGCCTCAACCTTCTGGCAATTTACAATATTCCTGTATGTTTCTCTGACCACGGTCTCAAACCATACATAAACTGCTTCACATATCTGATGCACAACACAACACTGGATACACTGCCCTCACGGCATCTGACATACTGTAGCCCAGAAACTGTTCACAGCACTACTCGCGGCATTCCTACACTGTACTCATACACTGCATTCTGCACTGATACACTGCTCACAGTATTCACACACTGTATTCATATACTGCATTCTATAGAATACTGATGCGTTTGCCATCTGTACTTTTCAGCATCCTTTCCAGATTCCTACTGTAGGAGGTGCTCCAGCTGGACCATCCGTTCCTGTTCGAGGGGGAGATGGAGAGGGCAGAGTATACCCCCGCACCAAGGTGGGGCGCGCTCATGTTGGGAGTAGCTCACGGGCACCAGTCCCCAATGACGATGAGTCCGAGGTGGAGACGGAGGCGGAGTCATCTGAGGAGGAGACCGGAGATGGCACTGACTCGGGCCCAGATGACAGCGCTGTTGATGATGCTCCTGGACCTTCGTCTAGGAAGAGGACGAGGACGGACCTCTAGGCCTGAGACCATTTGACCCAGATTTTGTTACTTTTCTTTTCTTCTTCTTGTTTTGCTTTTCTTTTGCTGGTAGCTAGAGTACCTTGTACTGCCGCAAGCAGGTTTTTTGTTTTCTCCAAAACGTTGTACTTGAAAAGATGGTGGAATGAAACAAACTTTTTGTCTTAAAAAGTGTTACATTTGTATATTTCACACTTTGCATTGCATTGCATCATATTACACCTCAATGTAAACGAGATTGATCTCCTGCCTGAAAATCAAACACTTGTGTTGCAATAACCAGATGACGAAATGGCTGACGACAAAACAACTCAAACAACCCACTGCTCAGTCCGAACACTCGGCTCATACCCTGCTGGGGATTAATCCTGTATACAACCCATCTTGAACAAACAATTCAACCTGACAATACGGAATACAAAGGTAGAATTGGCTGAAGCTGAAATATACTTAGAGGCAATCCGGAATCCATATATTCACTGTTTCCAAGTGATCTGGGTTTAACCCCCGCGGTTTCACAAAAGAACCAAATCTATTTTGCACAAATGTGAAGAATGGCACAGCACTCTAAGCACACAAAATGATTTGTTGTTTTTTTTTTTTTTGAAATTGAAAAAGGGGTTTCCCAAATCGGGGTATTGAGCCTACAACTGAACATCGTGAAAGAGACTCAACCAAAAGGTATGCGACCTAAACATGACGAGACACGCTCGGGAGAGACTCAAAACAAAAGTTGAGATAAACAAAGCAAAAGACACGACACACAGACGTGTTTACAAAAAATGAGAAACCTTAAATCATGAGGAGCTAGTTCCTCCTGGCATTATCTCCCACCCTTTCTTATTTGTGATTCTCACATCACTCGACTCTCAGGCTCGATTCTTTTTTCTTCTCAAAACCCTTTGGCTCGTTTTTTCTCTCAACTTACACCTCTCTATTCTTCATTCTCTCGTTTTTTATCCCTCCCCAGGGTGTTTGATGGATGAATAGACAGTTGTGGGTTCATATTCGAAACAGTTAGCTCGCGACTATTTCTTCTGGTGGCGTTTGGTTGATGCCCCAGATAAGGGAATGGAGTATCCTGATCCGTTCCCATTCGTGCTTCGCACTTGGCTCGATACCTTGTCGCTTGGAGGTTGTTGAGAGCTTTCAGCCCTTTATTGACAGCTTCAGTTGTGTCTTCTTCTGGTGAATAGAGTGCCCTTCCGGCAAGTATTGACAATCGGGGAAAAGACCGGGAGCCTGACTCAACTGTGCCCCTAATTTCATCATTTTGACCACTTTTTGTTTTGGTTTTCTACTAAAATAATTTTAACCAAAATGAGAGCTAGATTAACATACTTGTCCGATTTTCTGATTTGAAAATCATGCAAGTTAGGCTATGAGCACTGAAAATTTTTCCTTTTTGGGTCCAAGAAAATGGCCCGGTTTTGGAAAATGAAATAATTTTCGAGAAAATGGTCAACCTCAGTAAAAATTTTCAAAAACGATTTTTGCAAACAGTCAATGCTCAGCGAGGATGGAACTTGCTCTCGTGATACGCAACCTCGGATCGGAGGCAATGGAAAATTACCCCTTGCTTGAAAAGAGCTGCACGGCCACAAAAAGTTGCCCCTGGTTTGAATGGCGACTCATGGCAACGGAAAGTTGCCCCTTGTCTGGATAACGCTGCAGCATTGTAAACAGTCCTCATTAGTGATGATCACGACTGAACTCTCGGACATGGAGAAGACGAAGATGGTCAAAACCAATATATGGACACAGTCACTTTGAAAGTGCGTGGTACTGAACTTCAAGACGAAGCTGCCTACGTATCCAAAACATGGGAATCAAGGATGATTAAAACCATTACATGGACTTAGTCGCTATGAAAGCGTTGGGGGCTGGACTTCAGGATGAAGTTGCCTACGTATCCCAAACATGGGAATCAAGCCTTACGTAGTTCCGGTTAAGGTACACTCGGGTATTAACCTACACTTTTTAGGCTCTAACTTTTGCCAAGGCACCCCTTGCGGGTTTTCGGCCTTGCGAGCTTGGTTTTTCTTTTCTTTTTCAATCCTTTTCTTTTCTCTTTTTTTTTTTTCTATTTTTCTCTTTTCATTTCTTTTGCTTTTTTTTTTTGCTCTAACTTTTGCCTGGGTCGCCCTTCCAGGTTTTCGGCCCAGCGAGCCTCTCAAAAGGTAAAAGTGTAACAAGTCCATGCCAAATGGTTTTGAGATCCTGATGTCATCTGGATCTAGGAAAATGAATGTTGTATTGATTTGTTGAGGGACCCATCTTCGGCTTTTCAAGCACATTGGACGTTTTTGCCCCTAGTTGGAGGGGTGCTTCTGTTCTAGCTTCACACGCTTCTTCTGATGAGATCTGATCTTCTTGATCCGACTTTGGTGCCTCTTGTTCGAGGGCTGCTTCCAATCTGGCCACACATGCCTCTCTTGATGGTTGATCGTTGAACACTCTGAATTGTGGTTCAAGGTTTTAAAGCGAGGGCTCAAGTCTTGAGGTTGAGAGCGATCCTAAGCTGCACAATCTCAAGAGCAATTTCACACAGGTCTTCGCAGGACCGCGCAAAACATTTTGTTTTTGAAAGTTTTTAAAGAAGCGACAAATCGCTCGCGCTGAAGATAGTGTGGAACCAATCTGGATCAAGCCAGGGTCCTTCTCAGTACTCACCTTGACAAGCATGATTTCAATCATTAAGGACTTAGCATGCCTCTCTTTCTCTTAATTTGATCAAAGTTTTGCAAATCCCGGGGAATTCCTTCCCCTTTGTTTTCACCGCAGTGTTCAAAAGGGTTTTGAAAAACTTAGGTTAATGCAATGATTTTCAGGGTACAAGGGAGCAGGTGGAATGTACTGCTATTCCATTCAAATCCCCTGGCACAACTAGCTCAAAAATAGTAGTAAGCACAGAAACAGAATAGCCGCAGCTGTTTCATTCAGATTTCCTGGTTGCAACTGGCTCCACGGTAGAGACAGACTCAAAAGAAAGTAAAAAAAAGGAATTACAAAACAAAAGGGTGTTCGAGGCAACAATCCCGGAATCACCTAACTTCTATATAAAAGGACTGACTCGACATAATAAGACAGACCCTTAAGCAAAAAGACTGACTTAAGACGATGAGACAGACCCCAAAACAAAAACTAAGAACTGACTCGACATCCAAGCCAGAAATTACAAAACTGCATTCGCAAATGCTCTCGACAATGCGTGCCAAACGCCACATCTGAAATACACCGGGCACCACCCGCAGGTGGTCCAACCCCTGATCACATACTTGCAGTATCCTCGAAGTCCAACAGCTCAGTGGTAATAGACTTTGCTGAGGTAGGTGGGAGGATGACCTCATTGTCGATCAAATCTTGCACTTCATGACGAAGGCGGAAACAACCATCGGTGCTGTGACCGGACTGTTGGTGGTACGCGCAGTACAAGGTAGCATCATGTGAGAGAGGGAGATTCTTCGGGAGAGGCCGAGGCTCGAGGGGTTTAAGATGTCCTTTTTTAGCCAAAATTTGAAATGCCCTAGACAAAGGCATCTAGAGGGCATGAAAGACTTTGCGCCCTTCAGGCAGGTACTTTAAAGTCTGAGGGTTCTTGCTAGGTGCACTAGCAAAAGGGTCGGCAGGCACTGCCTTGGCTTTTTGATCTTTTCCTGGTGCAAGGTTGGGAATGAAAGGAACTGTCTTGGCATGGTGGGGCCTATCCCGATTTTTCGCCTGGCTTGAACTGCCTTCGGTTAGATTGGGGAAAGCATCATCCACAGCTTTAGCCACAACTGCGAATACTTGCTGCTTATTCATTCCCCCAGCTTTCAAAGCCTCGAATACCCACAACAGTTACTCAACAGGATTAGCATCTGTTCTCACTTTATTCTTACCTCTAGCCTCAACCTGATCAAGGGTTTGGGTTACTACATTAGAGCGAAACCCGGTTGTTGCTGACACGTCATTGCTGTAGCTGGAGGCAATAGGCCAGATCGGCCCACCACGTTGTTGCCGACACGTTGTTGGAGCCCACCACGTTGTTGCCGACATTCCATAGGCAATAGCTGGAGCCCACCACGTTGTTGCCAACATTCCATAGGCCAGATCGGCCACGGATCTCTGGAGGTCACCGATCATTCCCATTAACTCAAACGTGGTGGGCTCACGAGCCTGATACAACTAGGGGGTCCAAATTGGGTGTGCAACAGGCAACCTGGGCGGATGCGGTACATCAACATTGGTCTCATCCTGCAAGATGATCCCTTGGTCTAACGCGGCTGCCATAACCACAATTTCCTCTAAACTTTGGGTCGTCATAAGTTCGTTGAACTTGAACGGAGATTATACAACCGGCAATTGACGGATCAGACGTCTACCTTGCCTCAACGAAGGAGAACACCACATCTCTGGACCCAAATCTCTGAATTGAAAGGGAAAACAAGCAGTATTTCATCCCAAACGAAACAGACACAGGCGTAGCAGAATAACTGTACTCTACTGCTGATCACTGTTCCACAAAATCACTGTCCAAAAAACTGAACCTGATACCAGCAGATATAACCGATTCCCCAAAACACTGATACTGATGCCCTCAGGCCTGGTACTAAACTTGCAAACTGATATGTGCGTTCCGGTAGAGATACACTCTAAAAGCACATAGCAAGTAAAGTGAGAGCCAAAACACCCCTATGTTGGGGTAGGGTTTCCCTGTCCTATTTTGTCAGGAGCTAGGGTTTCGCTACGCACGCAGCGGTTCCAAACAACCTAACATCGGGTAAGTAACCTGTCCTAGTTTGGAATGGTCACTACGGACTCTGAATATGCACTAGGTCGAATGGTCAAAAAGGGTGCCCCGGTAAAAACCGGGGTTTGTGTTCCCATACTGGCAGAGCCCGCAACCGGTCAGCCTTATGGTCATGCCTTGACAAGACAAGCCTTCAGCAAACCGTTCAGGAATGGCAAATGGCAAACGCGGTGTCCTAGGCGCACCAATGCACATGCAATGCAAAGAAACACATAAGTGTAGTTAAAACAAGATATCATGAGTTCGAGTCAAGTTCTCTAAACTCCCCAGCAGAGTCGCCAGAAACTGTGGACGTCCCCGAACGCCCCAGGAGGATGAGTCCCGTTCTGTTCATTTGTGGGTCTACTACAGTTCGGACTCTCAAATTGTCACGGTTCTTAATTTGAACCAAAGAGTCCAAATCTGGCAAATCGTTTTGAGAAAAAACAGATTTTTTTTTTTATAGAAAAGAAGCGCCAAACATGGACTGCTTTGCCAGATACAGAGTCACCACCTAAATATTTTATTTTGGGAAATTTAGGAAACCCTGACTCGGTGCCAAAGGCCACGTGTCCGTCATCACCAAAGTTGCCTCGGCTCAGGAACTTGGGTATGATTGGGGAAGGTCAGCTTTGAGCACCCCCTCTCGTCCGATCAAAGATCGGCCTCTACTAACCATGATATCTTGTTTTGAAAACATTACATGTTCTTATCCGGTTATTTAGCCTAGATTTACAATGTTATGCGCACAGCAAACAAGTATAGACTGGGTCGCCCAAATTGGAACAAAACATTTCATGTTTGTTTGTTTGAAAATGGTTTGATGGTGCTACCCGCAAGTAGGCTAAGACATGATTTTGATGAGTTGTTCCAACTCAAGCAATCCAACCTTCACCCACAAGCATTCAGGCAGTTCATATCACATAAGCATCTAGCCACATGGTAAGCATGCTGTCATGTTAACATTCACACTCGTGCGAGATGCTAAAGCACAAAATACTTACAGGGTACTCCAAGCCAAAACAAAGAACTCGTTAGCAATCAATGTATGATCCAAGTCCATGTAAAGTGCCTAATGCAATGCATACAGAATGCAATTAGGATAGGCCCGGCTAATCCTAGGATGTCATGTGAAATGCAACCATTTGATGCACATATTCAAGTTTAGATTTGAAATACTATGCAGTTAGTATGATGCGCCGAGCCTGATGCATGCAATACTGATGAATGATGCACGCATGCATAGCATAAGGATGCTAAATTGAATATGCCCTAATACTAACCATCAAAGCAGGTAAGTAAAAGGGAGAAAGAAGTGGGGGTTGGAAAACATGCACACACGCACCCACACTTATTACAAATTTGCCCTCGCTTGGAGGGACCGAAAGAATAATACAGATTTAACTAACCTACAAGCTAATTAAATATTACAGACCAGCTAATTAATTAACAAATCAATTAAGTAAAGAAAGCGATAAAAGTCCTCGGGAAGAGGGTCCAATGCATGCGCGTTCGGTTTCTCTCAGGAGTCCATTGCCATGTACAAGTTGCCTCTGTTTTCCCTGCTCTGCTCCTCTAACAATGGCACAATTCCCAAGGAACACTTTCTGGACATTGGGGAACACCACCGACCATAAGGAACGGTCACCGGCCATGGGGAATGATCACCGGCCATTGATTAAGCTCTCGGCCATCCATACTTGGTCGGTCGGCACTAAAGATGGCCGGCCGACCAAAGCTTCCTGCAGAATCCTGTTTTGACAGCAGCAGAGGGCAAAACAAGGCATGACAATGCATTCCAAGCAAATGTGTGTACCAACGCATCCCTTATCATGTTTATGACTCAAAGGGACATGGTTCTTGGTTCTCGGACCACCAATCGCGTATTTCAATGCGTGATGGCCCAAGGGACCAAGTGTGCCATTTTGATTTCAAATGTAATGCAATGCATATAAACATACAAGGGAGCGTTCAACCTCTATCATGGCTTGATCAAGAGGTGAGGCATGCATGCCAATGTAATGCAACCTAGGCATGTGAACTAGGTGTGCAATATGAACATGCAAGCAAGTAATAATGCTAGGCACATAACCTAAGGAATCAATCATGCAAGGCATGGAAAGACAAGCATACAAAATGTAATGTGGGCATGCAAGTAGGCAAGGCATGTGACAACATGTTAGGCAACTTAACTAAGATAAATGCATGCCAAATGCAAAGCCATTTAAACATGCAACAACACATGATAAGCCAAGTATGCAATCAACACACAAGGTGAGCATGCCACAACATGCGAGAATGGACTTAAACTAGTTTGGGTAGCTCTATACTAAGCCCAAAACAGTGGCCAACATGCTCGAGAATGAAGGCAAAGTGACATGTAAACATGCTTGCACACAAGGACCAACACTTAAGCATTAAAGAGCAATTCTCAAGCACACTTAGGAGGATGCAAACATGGGCAAATGGCACGCATTATAAGCTCTGAAAATCATGTCATGAAAGGTGCCAAACCAAGTCAATAAGACAAGCTAAGCATGCAACAAATGATCCAAGTACTCAAGGCAAGCCAAGGAGCCTTAAACCAAGGCCAAGCCAACCAAGCTTCACAAGGCTAAGGGGACTTAAAACAGGTCCAATGCAGACCTGAACGAAGCTAAGGATGTACCTAGATGGAATCTAGGTGGTCTAAATATGCAAGCATACAAAGAGGCACATTCATGGAGCATAAGGCGACAACCTTTTAACACATTGAAGGAGCATCAAACGCAAGCATATAAGCATGTTATAAGGACTGAAATAACATGGTAAATGGTTCCAAACCACTGGAATAATACAAGTAATGCATGCTCATGGTCCATGCACTTGAGGTTCACAAGCCAAGAATGGAAAGAGACTATACTAAGCATGCCATGGTCGACCAAAGCAACCAAAAATAGAACTTCAACATGCTAAAACAAGCACAAAAGCTTCACAGAGCTAAGCCTAAATCATGCTAGAGCAAGGGTCTAAACCTAAAGCATGTTAAGGCAAAAATGTGGCATTACAAGACATGTATGCAAGGCATGCAAGGTGTGTCCAAACCAACATGAAATAGAGGCAATACATGGCAAAATACTACCAAATAATAGTTAAGGCATGGTCAACATGAACCTAAACTAGGTGCTCACACATGAGGCAAAAATGGACCTTTTCGAGGACAACAAGGAGAGGGGGTGGCCCCCTCCTTCTTAAGACCTCAAGGCACCATCCTCACCACTGAAATCCCTCAAGATTTTATTGGTGAAGAGGCCCAAACAAAGTGGTCCCGGAGCTCACCCCAAATGGCACAAAATGGGGCCTAACAAGTCCTAAGAGGGGTCAAACAACCCCAAATGCCAAAACACTCTTAAACAACTATTTTGAGCAAGTAAAAATAGAACTTTTATATGTTATACATGAAGCTTAAAATTAGTTGCAAGATAGGTTAAAAAGCTATGCAAAAATGGGGTAAAAAGGAGTAAGTTCTTACCCTTGTTGACCCTCTTCACAAACAATGCTCCAGCTGCCTCCTTTAGCTCAAAACCAACCAAGAACTTCAAGAACAACCTCCAAGAACCTTAGCTACTAAGGAAAGGTGTAATGGTAGGTGTTTGTGTGCAATAGTAAGAACAAACACACACTAATACACCAAAAGGAGGAAGAGATATAGAGATAGAGTATATGTAAACCCTAACCCTAAAACTCAGAGCTCTGTAGCTTTTTTTGTCAACCCTAATGGAGGGAGAAGAGGCTCCCTCTTATAGAGCTCACTCTTGCAAAGCTTCTCAAGTAAGCTAGTCAAGAGGGAGATCCCTCCATACACGTGTATGGAGGGGAGCAAAGTGGGTGCCAGCTATCACAGCTGGCACAAAAATATCTGAAAAAGTAGATGAACAGTGGTCGGCCAGCCAAAAATGCAATTTGACCAAAATAGATGGCCGGTCGACCATCTAGAGTGCCGGTCGGCCTAACATTTGGCCGATGGCAACAAAACACGCCGGTGGCCTCAAGCCATGGCCGGTGGAGTGTGGGGATGGCCAACAAGCCATTCCCTGCCCCTCAAAGGCAAAACACAAGTGTTTGGTGCAAAACCAAGCACAAAATAGTCGAGTCGAGAGATCCTGAGGCAGGGCGCGTGGCCGAGACCTCTGGGAACTTAAGACGAACACAAACATGGATGATCACTGAGTGTTCAAATGGTGACGTCCAAGTCTTGAGAACGGTCAAAAATTGGGTGTCTACAGCGTCCGTGTAGATCACCGGTGCATTGAACGCAGATGGGGGATTCACCTATGCTTGGACTCGAGTTAGTTCGCGAGACTGCCGAGAAAGTGGCTCGCATTCAAAAGAGGTTGATCACAGCTCAAAGCTGACAGAAGAGTTATGCTGACCGGAGAAGAAGACCTGTAGCTTTCAAAGTGGGTGATCATGTGTTTTTGAAGATATCACCTAGGAAATTGTCACTTAGGTTCATTGGTCCTTTTAACATTATAGAACATGTGAGAGAAGTAGCCTATTGTCATGCCTTACCACTACAACTATCTAGGGTGCACAATGTATTTCATGTTTCTAAGCTTCGTAAGTACGAGCCTAATCCTTCTCATGTCTTAGATTGGACCAACTTATAAGTAGACGAGAATGCTTCTTACTAGGAGAAACCCGTAAAAATCTTAGATTCCCGATAGCAAGTTTTAAGGGACAAAACCATTCCTCTAGTCAAGGTGTTGTGGCCTCATCACGGGGTAGAAGAAGCTACTTGGGAACGGGAAACTGAAATCTATGAGAAATGCCCAGATTTGTTAATATTGTTAATTTATTGTTTGTCTTAACATTATGCATTTGGTTAATAGCGTAATGAAAGGTGTTACTTTCTTAGAAACTTACACTTCTTTGAGGGAGGTAGATTGTAACAATCTGTTCTGGGACATCGCTTGAGCGGTATATCGGTCGCTCGAGCGGAGATGCGAAGCTCTTAGTATCTTGCCTATTTGCAGACAAAACCGCTCGAGCGGTGAAGTGGTCACTTGAGCGTAGAAATAAGACTCCCATTAGTTTTACTGTAGCTCTGCATAACTTCTAAGACCTTGCATTTATCGATTGAGTGGTGGAAAGTTAGCATGCACAGTTTCGTTGATCTAAGCACTTTACTCGAGCGGTGGAAAGTTTGCTCAAGCGGTCTGTTTGGGACAACACATTTCAAAGTCGACCCAAACAATTTTTCACTCACTTTTTCCATATCTCTTCTCTCTCTCTCTCTCTCTCTCTCTCTCTCTCTCTCACCCATTTTCGAAACCCTAGTCCCTAAACACTTGATTTCCTTTATTTCAACCAAGATCCACCATGGATCTTCAAAAGGGATGGACGAACAAGCCTAGATCAAAAGTTCTACCGATTGTTTTCTCATTTTAAAGTCAGGTATTCATCTTTTGCCTTCAGTCTTGAGGTAGGGGTACTTTTAACTTAGTATATCTATGATTTGATATATATATATATATATATATATATATATATGTGTGTGTGTCTGTGTGTGTGTGGTCTTTTCCTAGTTATAGTGATGTATCACATGATTTTGTGATATAAAATGGGTTTGATAACAAAAAGGGGCACATATCCAATGTTTTTGGGAAAGATTTTAAATGTTTCATGTTGATTATTGTTATTGATGATGAATATTGACTTTTATGTGCAAAGAACGGAAAAACCCCAAATATTTCAAAAAAAAAAAAAAAAACTTGGTCTTCAAATTTGATTGAATAATGGGTTGGACCAAATTGACTCTTAAATCTTGAAATTGGTTGAATGATTATAGAAATGGTGTTGAGACATGAGAATTTTTTTTGAATTTTATTCGATATATGTATTAAAAAAGGTGAATATTGAGATTGTGGAAAATGGTGGGGTTGGAGAAACCTTTTATTGTTGATACTATTAAATGTTGTTGTGAATTGAACAAACTTTAGGGAAATTGGATTTGAAAACTCATGCATCATGTGCATTATAATTTTCTCATGTAATTTTAAAATTTCTTGTATGTTTGGAAAATGTCAAATGGGTAAATAGCATATGAGTCTAGGTAGTTGAGTCGGGTTTTGGTAATGGATTATGTGTTGTATTTGGTACCCGTGCGGGGAGTGAAGGTGCCCAATTGTCTTGTGCATATTACTGGATGAATGTGGGAAAATATTTTTGGATGTCCACGAGCCTACTATTTTTAGAGTCGGCAAATGTGGAAAAGCACAGTTTTGGTTGTCCACAACCCCGCCGTATTAGGAGTCGGCAAATGTGGAAGCAAAAGGTTTTGGGTGCCCATCGTCTCGTCGTTTTCAGAGTCGGCAAATGTGGGAATATGTTATGTATATAAATCTATATATGTATGTATGGTTTTGTGGCTCTTGCTTGGGATGTCATAGCGTATTTATCACCCCATGGTTGTTTAAGAGACTTTGAATGGAAATCATTCATTGAACATTGATCGAGGCCAAATTGTGTAGCATTAAGGCCGATAATTAGGATCCCTTAACTTTACTTGCCAGTCAAATTGTATATTTTATGTTTGTTTAATGCCAATCAAGTTAGATGCGGTTGGAGCACAAAATGAGCAAAAACACAGAATTTTAACCAAAAAAAAAAATATGTTCCACACATGTAGAGGACCATTCTCACACGTGCGGCCTATCCATCATAGCCAAACAGGGCCTAAGAAAATTGTATGTGCGGAGGCCCATTCCCGCACGTACGGAACCCTCACCACACGTGCGGCCGTACCTTGGAAATTGTGCTCAATGTTTTGAACCTATTTTGGAAAAGATGGAGATATAAAAGGCAGAAGAAAAGGCTGGATTAGGGTTCTGAAATTTTTCAAAGGATAGAAGGGGCTAGGGTTTGAAGAGAAGGGTTTCAAGCTTCAAGAATATCTCTCATGGTAGTTTTCTCTTCGTCTACCTCTTCCCACTCCTCCATGAGTGGCTAGTTCTCCTATTTGTAGGGTTTTGATGAAACCCTAGCCAAGTAAATAGGGTTTTCTTTTTGATTTTTGATTATGTAATGGTTAGAACAAGTTGTATGGTGTTAAAGAAGTTTTTAATTATATTTTTATTATTTCTTTAAGTATTCTCCTTTCTATGATTGTTAAATGCTTTCCATGCAATGGTTTTCCGTTCTTTCATATTCAATTTATGAGACGAGCCATACTATGGGGGACAAGTCGTTTTGCTATCCTAGTTGAGAGCAAACGACTCGTGCTACTTAAGATGGTTCGTGCCTATACATTGGAAGTGATAATTTTCTTGATCAATGTTTCGAACTTGTAGTTACGAAGTATTATTTAGTTCGAATCGTTCATAATTGATTTTCAAATTCAGACCTTATTTGTGTAACTAGTGGTGAATTCATTACCCTAGATTTTCCCCAAAAATTAGTAACCCTAATTTCACTTTTAATTGTTAGGTTAAATCCTTAGTTTATTTTAGTTATTACTAGTTTATGAATCATCATCTTTTTAATCAAAATTAAATTAGGAATTTAATGATTAAATTAGTTTAATTCCACATTTGTCCTTGTGGATCGATACCTGGACTTACTATTATTCTAAGAAATTTTTTAGTGTTTATTTTTGGTGTGTAAAACGACCCATCAAATTTTGGTCCGTTGCTAGGGACTTCTGGCAAAATTAATTAATTTAAAGCTATATTCTTATTTTAATTTTTAGTTTAGGATTTTATGCTTTCGTGTTTCTAAGTGTGTAGAGTTTTTGTAAGTGAAGCTATCACCAAAGTGCAAGCGGAGCACAACCGAGCTTTAAAAACAAACTGTAGCACCAAAGTCCATAAAAAAGAAGAAGCAAATACTCGCAAGCAAAACACCAAAATGCTAAACATAGAGCGCTGATGTGGAGATTGGAAACAATGGTCTACACGTCAAGCAGTCGCAAGACGAGTAAAGCATTTTCATTAAATCGCTGTGAGTATTTTCTCCTTTGGTATTTTGCTTTTTTAACTTAGTGCACAAGAGTCGGAACTCTGTGTGTGTGTGTTAGTGGTGTATGCACGAGCGTCGTTTCTACCGCCTTCAATTGTGGAGTTTGGACCTTGAACTAGAAAGGATTCTTAGAAACCTTAGAGCCACTTCCCGTATTCCTAGACTTGAATATCCATATCCATACTCAGAACCATTAGAGATGGTGAACCCGAATGTCCCGAATGGGCCCAACTGGATCCTTAAGGATACTTCACACAGCACTGTATATACATCACCATCATGCATTCAGTTTCCCGACACCGCTGCTACTTAGTATGAGATTAAGTCTAGTACTATCCTAATGCTTCCATCATTCCATGGAGTAGCTCATGATGACCCTTACAAACATGTGCATGAATTTCTGGAAATTTGATCTACAGTGAAGATCCAGAATTTCACCAATGAGACCTTAATGCTGTGACTGTTCCCATTTTCACAGAAGCACAAAGCCAAACACTGGCTGAACTCCTTACCTGCTAATTCTGTCACAACAAAGAACCAATTACAATAGAGATTTTTGGAGAAGTACTTTCCCATTGGTAAGACCAACCAACTTAGGTGAGCCACCACCAATTTTGCTCAAATTAATGGCGAGCAATTTCATGAAACATGGGAAAGACTTCATGACCTTCTCTAACAGTGTCCCTACCCCCCAAATGCTTGATTGGCAACTTATTCAAAACTTTTACTATGTTTTAATTGAGCCTCACCGCCAAATGGTGGATTCTTCTTCTGGTGAGACATTCATGTCAAAAAAAGACACCGAGGCATGGCAATTATTTGAGAACCTAAGTGATAACTCCCTTCACCATGCCTCTGTAGCCCGGCAAGTTCGGCCATCTATAGTTAGAGCCCCAAAAAGACGGTGCATTTATGAGGTAGGGCACAATGTAGAGTTAGCCCAACAAGTAAAGGTATTGTCCCGTAAAATGGACCAATTATTAGCTTCAAGACATGCCCCTACACTGCAAGTTCAACCTCAATTTCATGAGGCATGTGTTATTTGTGTGAGCCCTGCTCATGACTTGAGTGAGTGCCCTTCGGCATCACAATTTTTAGAGTTAGTCCAAGAGCATATGAATGCGACCCAAGGTTTCTTTAACTTGGGTAATGACCGATATTCCAACACATATAACCCGGGATGGAGGAACCAACCTAATTTTTCATGGAGACCTCCTTCACAAGGCACTTCTTACAACCCCCACCACTAAGGCAGAATTTTAATAATTTTGCCAACTAATCTTCCTACTGCCCATCACAACCTTACCGGCAACCACAAACCCCACCTACTCCTCAAGGCAACTTAGCCTTGAGACTCAGGTGTTGGAAGTTCTTTCAAAGGTTAAGGGGTTAGCACCAGTAGTTCACTTCCACACTTACTCCACTGCCAAGCTAGAGGCCCAATTAGGTCAAATGGCTAATAACATGAATAAAAGAGATAAGGGAAAATTATCGAGTTAGACTATGGCCAACCCTAATGCTGTGTTTAGTTGGGGGATTTGAGGAGGAATTTGGATAAGGAAAAGGAAAAGTTAGGTGAAATGTAAATAAAATATACTTACATTTCACTTAGTTTTACACATATTTTCTCTTTTCATTTCCAAATCCCTCTCCAAATATCCCAACCAAACACAACATAAGGGTCAATATAGGGCAGATGGATTAAGTGGGAATGGAAAGCACCATGAATAAATGCAAGTGGTGATTACCTTTGAGGAGTGGAAGGGAGTTAGAGCCTTGACCAGTTGCGTCTGATGTAACTAGGGCTAAGAAGGGTGACCACAATGGTAAACCCAATGAGAGCAAGGGTGAGGGAGAAATACACAAGGGGGATGACTTAGTCCCTAGTTCTTCACACGAGTCTAAGGCACCATATGTGCCTAAGACACCCTTTCCCTAATGTCTTGATACACCGTTCCCTTTTAATAAGAAGGCAGCATCCATGGAAGCGATGATGGAGGTTTTTAAACAAGTTAAAATCAACCTCCCCCTGTTAGAGGCGATTCAGCAAGTAACCTCCCATGCCAAAATTTTGAAGGAGCTTTGTATGCAAAAGCATAAATCTAGGACACACATGTCCCAAAAGGTCGTACTTGTAGAGCAAGTAAGCTTCATTTTATTGAGGGACACCCCCCCAAGCTTAAAGACCTGGGTGTCCCAACCATTGCGTGCATTATAGGGGATCATTTTATTAATAGGGCCTTGTTAGATTTAGGGGCTAGTGTCAATTTGTTACCGTACTCTGTGTACGAGGAATTCGGGCTTGGCGAGTTGAAGCCCACTACTATCACACACCAGTTGGCTGACCGGTCCCTCAAAGTGCCACGTGGCATGATTGAGGATATGTTAGTAAACGTCGATAGGTTTTATTTTCCTGTTGATTTTGTGGTTTTAGATATGGAACAGGTAGCCAGCTTTAGAAAACAAATCCTCGTGATCTTAGGTCGACCTTTCTTGGCAACGGCTAATGCTTGTATTAATTGTCGTAGGTCATGGATGTTTCATTTGGGAATATGCAAGTGAAACTCAATATTTTCCAAGCATCCCAACAACCCTATGAAAGAGAGGAGTGCTTATCTGTGGATGTTGTGGGCGAGATAGTAGAGGAGGCTTTTAGAGGCTTGTTTAGCTCATTTTGTGTTTGACGATTTTGATATTGACAGGTCAGTTGATGAAGTGAATGCTTTACTTAATTCTTCTTCTACACCGAATTTTCCTCCGTGGAAAGCTTGGTTTAAGTCCCTTTCTATCTAGGGAGCCCGCCATACCATCCTTAGTTACACCACCTAAATTTGAGTTGAAGCCACTCTCGGCCACACTTAAGTATGCCATTTTAGGGCCTCAGGATACTTTACCAATCATCATTGCATCTGACTTAACTATAGAGCCAGAGAGTTAGTTAATAAGTGTTCTCATAGCACATCGGAGTGCTATGGGGTGGTTAGTGGCCGATTTGAGAGGGATAGATCCCTCTGTGTGCATGCATCATATACATCTAGAGGAGGACGCCAAACCTTCTTGTGAAATACAACGAAGGCTTAATCTTAACATTAAAGAGGTAGTAGAAAAAGAGGTTTTGAAGTTGTTGGATACGGGTATTATATTCCCCATCTCGAATAGCAAGTGGGTGAGCCCCACACAAGTGGTGCCTAAGAAATCGAGCATCACTGTTATTGAGAATGAGTAAGGAGATTTAGTTTCCACACGAACCACCACTGGGTTATGAGTGTGAATTGATTATAGGAGACTGAATTCCATGACTAGAATGACCATTTTCCATTGCCATTTATTGACCAAATTCCTGAGAGGCTAGCAAGTCAGGGTTTTTATTATTTTCTTCATAGCTACTCAAGCTATAATCAAGTTTTAGTGTACCCCACTGACCAAGAAAAGACCACATTCACTTGCCCTTTTGGAACTTTTGCTTATAGGCTCATGCCCTTCGGGCTATGTAATGCACCGGCGACTTTTTAACAGTATATGATGACCATTTTCTCTGACATGGTAGAGAAATTTTTAGAGGTTTTCATGAATGATTTCTTGGTGTTTGGACCATCTTTTGAGAAATGCCTTAGAAATTTGACTAGAGTCTTAGAGCGATGTATTGAAGTAAACTTGATCTTGAGTTGGGAGAAGAGCCATTTTATGGTTCATGAGGGTATAGTGTTAGGACACATTGTGTCCCCTCGAGATATAGAGGTAGACAAAGCCAAAGTTGACCTCATTGTAGGCCTTCCTCCACCCACTTTTGTGTATCAAGTCTGATCTTTCCTAAGGTATACGGGTTTTTACCGTCATTTATCAAAGATTTTAGCAAAATATCTTGTCCTTTGTGTAGTTTACTTGCTAAGGATGTACCTTTTATCTTTGATGATGCATGTTTAAAAGCGTCTGAAACACTTCGAGTGGACCTTACTTCTGCCCCAATCATGAAATCACCAGATTATCACCAGATTGGTCACTTCCATTTGAAATCATGTGTGATGCCTCGGACTATGTGAGAACCCAAATATACAAATCAAGTAAATATTTAAATAATAATAATATTACAATCTCAAATATTTTGGTTGTGAATCTTTTAAGTGCAAATTAAATATCTGGAGGGTCTTTTAATTAATTTTAAACCTAAAATAAATTTGTTATGGATGTCCACAATTTTAAAAGAGGATAATAATAATAATAATAATAATAATAATAATAATAATAATAATAATAATAATAATAATAATAATAATAATAATAATAATAAATAAGAGGGGTTGTTAACTATATATATAAAAATAAAATAAAACCCTAATGGTGAGATATCAATTCTTTTCTAAACAACCCTAGCAGCAGCCGTGAGATATAGAGAAAAGAGAGAGGAAGGTGTCTTTTGTGAAGGAAATCAAAGAATGGAAAAGGAGTTGCACAGGTAAATATTTTTATATATAAGCATGTATGTTGTTTTCTTTAAGTAAGACCATGGTAATCATTGAGTTGCTGAAGTCATTGTTTTGTGTGGATGATGGATGGTGGCGTGAAGCTAGGGGTTGGTGATGGGAAGTTTTGGGTTACAATGGTGGATGGAAATTTTGATCTTGAAATCACAAACTTTAAAAATCAAGAAAACATAGTAAGAAGATGAATTTTAAACTGAAATTTTTATAGTAGATTAATTACATATTGAATTTCATATCTGAATTTTCTAATAATTTTTTGGGAGTCAAAATCCATATAAACTGATGTGTTCAAATCTGTCGAGAAAACTGGTTTAAAACAGTATGTTCGGAAGCATCGTTCTCTTTGGGTATAGATCCAAATATTATCAAATTAGTGTCATTAGAACTGGTTACGAGTTTTTTGGCCTTGCGTTGATTGCTCATGTATACTAAGAGAACCATTAATTTCTTTAAAGTGCTGCAGAAAACAACCTGTTTAGATATAATTAATTGTAGATAATTATTTTGATAAGCAAATCAAGTAAAACCAATTGGATTTGAAACTTAGGATATATTAGTTGATATCTGGAGGGTTTTGGAATTTCTCGAACAGTGTGGAGTAGGTTTTGTAATTTTCAAAGTTAGCGAATAGATTGAAAAAACTTGTTTAAAACTCTGTTTTATCTTAAACTTACTTTTAGTAAAGTTTCGATTGGAACCCATGCCTTGGGCAATTTTAGACCTTGAAGAACATAAACTTAGGTATTATTTAAGAGTAACAGTGAGTGGGGTTAAGCTGTGTTAGTGCGCTTTAGTGTGGGGTACTTAGTTTATTATTCTCATTAGTATTTTTAAATTAGTAGTGACGTGTAGTCTTCATACTTGGTTCAGGGCACTAATTGGACTTTCATACTCTATTTGAGGATTATATTATTTTCTTTTCAGCTGAGTAGCTTCAAGCTACATATTTTTATAAATGTTCCCCTACCCTGAACTGTTGGAAAATTAAATTGTTGTTTCATGACCAAACTGTTTTGATAAATTATTATATTATCAATGGAATCAAATTATTTCTGAAACATATGTGAACTTGGCATACTATAAACTATATCTTTTGGTCTCATGTTTATAATGGTGAACTACCATGTTTTTCGAAACTGATGTGTATTGATTATTGGGACCATCTGTATATTTTAGTCTAGGAAAATTATTCCACTGTGTGTGGTGACTCTAGCCACTAGGGAACAGATCCGGGTTGGGCTATGATGACTCTAGTGCTTAACGATTGTAAGGAAAAGACTTAGGTTAAGCTAGGTGACCTTCAATCATATCGTCTTAGAGAAAAGGCCCGGGTTGCCACCTTGAGGATGACTCTTAGTTTGGTATTGGATCCAACGGGGCTTATAGCCTTGAAAACTGTGTGGCATGTTACTTATTTTTCTTGATACCCAGAAAATTATTGGTGTTCATGTTATATTCTGTTTTAAGTGAAAAAACGTCATTATCATATTCTTGAGAGACATGAGTCTGTTAACTGTTGAACTATGGAACCTTCTTTTTGAAACAGATTGTCTTTAACAAACTGTATGCCAATCTACTTTCTATGATATACATATATCTTATTTTGGAATTGAACCCTATTTTCAAAACTGTATTTACTATCCATGTTGCTACTCACTGAGCTATCAGCTGACTTAGTTGTTTATCATTTCCAGGTGTTAAAAAGGACTGAGAGTGAGCTCATGGCATAGTGGGGACTCAATTGCATGGACCTCTAGGACATTCATTTATTTTGTTTTAGCTTGTTATGTCGAGTTTTGTGTATACTTTGTGGTTGGATTTTTTTATTTAGAATTATTTTATTTTGTGGGCGTTTTGTGTTCCATTTAGTATATATTTTTGAAAGTTGGTTATGGTTGGTTTTACCATTTATACTTGTGACTTGTCACTGGATTGGGATTTGATTTATTTATTTCTGGGCTATCGTCACATTTATTCTTTATGATTTTGGGTTCATGTTTAGGCTTACGTGTGCCTTGGGCTGAGTCCCTGTGGGCCACGGCCGGTCATGTCCAGATTTGGGATGTGACAATGTTGTCGGGGCTGTGTTGGGCCAAAGGGTGAATCAAGCACCCTATGCTGTTTACTATGCTAGTAGCACTCTCTCGGATGCATAATTAAACTACACTGCCACCGAGAAAGAGTTGCTAGCCGTGGTGTTTGTCTTAGATAAATTCTGATCCGATCTCCCAGGTACCAAGGTCATAGTCTTCATTGATCATGCCGCTTTTCTGTACTTACTATCAAAAAAAGAGACCAAACCTAGGTTGATTAGATGAGTTTTATTGCTTCAAGAACTTGACCCAGAGATCCAAGACAAGAAGGGATCTGAGAATGTGGTGGCAGATCACCTCTCCCGAGTCCTTGTTAAGCACACCAGTGACCTTTAACTTTGCATGATTCATTCCCGAACGAACAACTTCTTGTGGTGTCACAAGTGACCCTCCCATGGTTTGCTCACATAATGAATTACTTGGCGGTTGAGCAAATTCCTAAAACTTGGTCTAAGTAAGACTACGACTAATTTTTCTCACAAGTCAAGCACTATTTCTGGGAAGACCCGCAATTGTTCAAGTATTGTCCAGATCAAGTGTTTCGGCGTTGTGTGCCTGAAAGTGAAACCCATAGCATTCTCATCTTTTGTCACTCTCATGCATGTGGCGGCCATTTCAATTGACAGAAAATGGCCACCAAGGTTTTACAATGTGGGTTCTACTGGTCCTCTATCTTCAAAGATGCCCATAACTTCTCTAGAGCTTGTATGCGTTGTCAACAAATGGGCTTTATGTCACAACGAGATATGATGTCGATGACCCATATTTTGATTATTGAGATTTTTTATATTTGGGGCATCGACTATATGGGCCCCTTTCCCTCATATTTTTTATTTGAATATATTTTGGTGGCCGTGGACTATATCTCAAAGTGGGTTGAGGGAGTTGCTACTAGAACAAATGACCACAAAGTTGTGGTTAAATTCCTCCATGAAACCATTTTTTGTCGTTTTGGGTTCCCACGTGCCATAATTAATAACGGTGGCAAACATTTTTGAAATCGATTCTTCAAGGCATTGGTGCACACATACATGATCACTCACAAAGTTGGCACTCCTTATTACCCCCAGACTAGTGGTCAAGTAGGGATTTCCAATAGAGAAGTCAAACACATCCTCGAGAAAACTGTGAGGCCCGATAGGAAAGATTGGTCCACTAGGTTGGTTGATGCACTTTGGGCTTATCACCTTGCATATAAGATGCCCATTGGGATGTCTCCATATAGGATTGTGTTTGGGCAAGTGTGCCATCTCCCTATTGAGTTAGAACACTGGGCTTTGTGAGCCATTAAGAAATTCAATTTTGATATGGCCAAAGCCGGTGACCATCGAAAACTCCAACTCAATGAGTTAGGGGAGCTCCGCATGATGCATATGAGAGCTCCAAAATTTACAAGGCTAAAACTAAGGCATTTCATGATAAACACATTTCTCATAGGTCTTTCGAGCCTCACCAAAAAGTGCGGCTGTTCAATACCAAATTGCGGTTGTTTCTAGGTAAACTCCAGTCTTGGTGGGATGGCCCTTATAAGGTTTTCCAAGTATTTTCGCATGGGGCAATTGACATTAAAAATCCATAAGATGGTACGACCTTCAAGGTAAATGGCCAAAGATTGAAACATTATGTAGACGATATTGAGAGGAGGGAGATGATTGAGGTCGTCCACTTGACGGACCAAATATATCTTCCATTGTAATTGCTTTGAGTCTAGGAGACTTTAAATCCTCTAAAGGTATAATTCCTTTGGTGTTAGCCGTGCCTGAACAGCATTTGACGATCTGGTATAGCCACCTAATTGTGTTTATAGTGAGTTCCTAGAGACCAACTGAGACAATGAAAACTAAAGTTTGAATGACAAAGCCTAGAACGCAAAGGTGTGAAATTTCTGAGACTAAAGTCTGGTTTAAATATCCAGGGGTGTGGAGATTGCGTCAAAACCACCTCAGCTTGAACTCTGTATGGCAACCCCATAGGTCGAGTCAGTTTTAGTTGCCTAGATTCTAGATACTGAATCAACCTAGTCTGTCACCCTGTTAGAGAATAGAGAAAGTTACAAATATCGTTAGGAAGAAAAGTAGTAACCGTGGTTTCGCATGAAGATTATACCTTTGTTGAGCATTTAGATGTTTTCGAAGTGCTATACTCATTTGGATGCGACATAAAGGTAGAAATGGTTTGAAATTTTTGGGTTATAATTGAGTTAAAAAAAAACAATTCGTGCACGTGTGTCATAACCCACCACACGTGTGGCACAAATCCTGGTCCATTTGTTCACTATATGCAGGTGCAAGGGGTTGTACAGCGTGTCACCGTAGGTGCAGTGTGTTCTTTCCCGTACCTGCAACATGTCAGAATTAAAAAAAAAAAATCTTTATTACAATTTTTTAATGTATTTTATTTATTATTATTTTTTTATTTTTAGTTTTAAAGAGAGAAAACTTGGATTTTATCCTGACAAGTGCATGGCACGATCATATGTATTTCGATTATTTATATGTTTTGTTAATGGTATTTCCTACGAAGCTATTGCTTAACCCAAAACTAATAACCTTTTAGGGAAGGATGTGGACGTGCCACCGAAGGGACTAATATTGAGAAGTAATTGGGGATGAGAGTTTTGAGGCTCCTATTTGTATTATGTGATGAAGCCTTGGGCTATTTTGTGTGGAGTTAGGGCTCCATCTTTTGTGTACTCAAGGAAAATCTCTGAAGATATGTAAGCCCATAGGGCATTTTGTTTGTATTATCTCCTATGCATTGAACTATATACATATTTTTTTATTATTATTATTTATGTGTTAAAACAATGTTGTAATCCTTTGAATAGTTCAATGGAGAAGAGATAACTTTTGGGTCATGTAATTGATTATTAAATGCTTGAATTATCGTCATTGACTCTATGGGTCATATATTAGCATCGGGAAGTGTGATGAAATATCAGGGCATGACACCACTAATTTTAGAACTCCTAATTACTAGATAATTAATAATAACTAACAAAATTAAAATTACAATATTCTAAAATAATACAAATATATCATTCCTACGCCCTTAAAATCAACCTTTCCGTCAAGCTTGAAATACAATTTATATAAAAACCTCCAAAATCCCATATTTTTTGAAACAAAAATTGTACAAACATAATTGCACATTTCCCCAATCAAGCTTTCACAAGCATTGATCTTGCATATCATAACGAAAATGTTATCTTGCCACTTTGAAATAGCAAAAATTGCAGTTCTTTCTCCTCTGCCATGAAATCAATTTTTTTCAAAATTTGTCTTCATATTGTTTTCTTCCATCTTCTTTTCTTCTTCATGCTATAGTCTCCTAATCAATATTTTGATGTAATTTCATAAATCGATTTTTCTCAACCATTTTGAAGACAAGTATTGTAATCTCATGTAAATCTTCACAAATTAGTTCCAAGATATCCTGTAATAGTTCTTTTTGGGTGATTGCTTGACCGGTCATTCGGTCCCTCGAGCATAGAATCTAGGCTCCCAGTATTTTCACTATAGCTCTGCAAAACTTCTGGAACCTTGCGTTTACCGCTCAAGTGGTAAAAGTTTGCTCGAGCGGTCTAGTCGAGACAATTTAATTAAAAGTCAATCAAACACTTTTCTCTCTCACTTTTTCCAACTCTTCTCTCTCTCTACCACCCATTTTCGAACTGTAACCCAAAAAACACTTAAATTCCTCAAATTTTACTAAAGATTTACCTAAAATCCTTGAAGAAAAGTGAAGAGCAAGTTTGATTCAAGATTCTCACCAATTGGATCGTGTTTTTTTGGGTCAAATTTCTGGTTGGGCCTTCAATTCTTAGCTACCATTTTGAGGTAGGAGTACTTTTAACTTGTTATATTCTTGATTTGAGATTTATATGTGGTAATTTCTTAGTTATAACATAGCATGAGATAATTTGTTAAATAATGTGGGTTTGTTAAACTAATGGGGGGGTTACGTCTAATAATTTTGAGGAAGATTGTAAATGCTCTTGTAGATTTTGATGTTGATGATGAATTACGGAATCTCTATATGCAAATGAGGGGAAAACCCTAAATTTTATGAAACCCTAGTTTTCAAATTCAATTGATTAAAGGGGATTTTGTTCAATTGACTCTTAAATGATGAAATTGAAGACATTGAGTGTACTTTGGCATTGAGTTAGGGACTTTTGATGACTTGTGGAAATAAATTCTTGAGATTTGGAGATGATGGAATTGTGAAATTGAAGAAATTATTATGTGATATATACATTATTATTAATGTTGTTGTGGATTGAACAAACCTTAGGGAAAATTTACTGAAAACTCATGCATCATGTGCATCACACTTTCTCATGTGATTTAACCACCTTGTGGATGTTTGGAAATTATCAAAGGAGGTAAATACCGTATGAGTCCAGGTAGTTGAGTTGGGTTTTGGGAATTAAGTTGTGTATTGTATCTAATACCCGCGCGGGAAGTCAAGGTGCCCAATTGCCCTGTCTGCACATATCGCTGGACAAATGTGGAAAACGTTTTTGAGTGTCCACGAGCCTGCCATTCATAGAGTCGGCGAATGTGGGAAAACTTGATTTTTGGTGTGCACAAGCCTGCCGTTTCAAGAGTTGCAAAAGTGGAGAGGGAAAGGTTTTGGGTGCCTATCACCCCGTCGTTTTTAGAGTCAGCATATGTAGAAATATTTTCTGTATATAAATCTATAGATGTATATGTGGTTTGGCGGCTCTTACCTGGGACGTCACAGCATATTTACCACCCCATGGTTGCAAACGAGATTCTGGATTGATGACATGAATTGACACTTTGGCATTAAAAGAGAAAATATAATTTTTTATCCTAACTAGTGCATGGCATGATCATATACATCTCAATTGTTTATATAACTTGTTAAATGTGTTTCCTGCTAGGGACTAGCTCACCCCAAAACTAACCATCTTTCAGGAGATGATGTTGATGCACCACTTCAATGATTGGCTTGGGAAAGATTTTGGACGTGGTCCTTTGATGTTTTATGTTTAAGCCTTGGGCTATTTTGTATGGGAATTTAAAATTCCATTGTTGCATATTCAAGGACACTCCTTGCGAAGATTTTAGTCTTTTGGCTCTTTCTTTACATTATCTCTTGTCTTTTGAACTATTTTTATTTTGTTGATAGATATAAAGAAACCATGATGTAATCACTGGAATATTTCAATGGGAAAAGGTAGTCATGTAAATTATTTTATTATTATTATTGATTTACTCTCTCTCTCTCTCTCTCTCTCTCTCTCTCTCTCTCACACACACACACACACACACACATTTCCATATTGGGCAAACCCAAGTGTACATGTTTGATTAAGGCATTTCCCCCGAGGCGTTACAATTTGGTTCCAGACCTAACCGAGTTTGAATACTCGGAGCTCGTGGGATGTAGCTTATGCCACGGGATGGGACGTTAGTACTTTATATGGTTATGTGCTTATATGACTATGTGTGTATGGGATCAAGTTTCTGAGATACGATTTGCGTCCATTACACTTATCGAAGTCCCTATGGAAAGGCACTTGATCAATTTTTTTTCCACTTGGAAGTCCTTGAGTGTCGTAGAACGAGTCGGTATCTTAGGGGGATGATCCATATGTGCTCTATTGCTTTATATTTGATGAATATATGGAAAAGGTTGTGACTATTCGAGAGTGACGTGTGGGTTAGCATGTGGGTGCATAAATTGTAGTTAATTCCATTCTCTCTTACTCTTATATAGGATAGTGACAACTTTCTTTGATTCAAGGCACTAAAGTCTGTATCCCTTGACACTATCAACAAAGCCCAAGAAAACTGCTTTCTTGGTTCTGGGATCCAACTTAGATTCTGTAACATGAAAATAAGCTGGACATCCATATGTAACTAATTATAATCAGTAGCTGGTGCTCCTAACCATACGTCCATAGGAGTCTTTCCATCTAGTGTTGTAGCAAGTAGTCTGTTGACAAGATGACGAGCATAGTTCAATGCCTTGCCTCAAAATGCCTTGCTCAATCCTAAATGTGACAGCATACATCGAGCTTTCTCCACCAAAGTGCAATTCATGCATTCTGCAACTCCATTTTGCTGCGGTGTTACAGGGATTGTGAAATGTCTCACTGTCCCTTCGCTTTGGCAAACCTTAAAGAAAGGATCAGATGTGTATTCGCTGCCATTGTCGGATCTGAGCCTCTTAATTTTCTTGCATGTCTGGGTTTCAATCGATTTTTTATTTTTTATTTTTTATTTTTTTTTGTATAAGGAAGATGTTTAATACTTCATGTTTGTGCTTCATTGTGTAAACCCAGGACTCTCCTTGGGAAATCATCAATGAATGACACAAAATTGTGTTTACCTCCCAAAGAAGCGTTATTGGATGGACCCCATACATGAATGTGAATGTAATCTGGAATCCTTTTGGTATGATGAATAGCACTACCAAACATGATTATTGTTTGCTTGTCCAGTACACAATGCTTGCAGAACTCAAGCTTCCCTGTTTTGGTGCCTTTCAACAGGCCTTGCTTTACCAACCCTTGTAAAGCCTTCTCACCAACATGACCTAGGTACATATGCTGAAGTTTGGAACTGTCTATTGCATCATCTTCTAAGCTGGTAGAGACAGCCACTCTCCCTGTGACTATAGAGCCGTCTAGGAAATATAAATATCCTTTCTGAGTACCCTTCACTGCAACAAATGCTTCTTGTACAACTTTGAGGACTCCACCTTCCACAGTTACTCTGTAACCTTTGGAGTCTAAAACTCCCATTGAGATGAGGTTCTTCATCAAATTTGGTACATACTGAACATGTTCGAGACTTCTGATTGTTCCATCATGCATCTTCAGTTGAATTGTTCCAATCCCCTTTGTCTGGCAAGCTTGGTTATTTCCCATCAACTTAACTCCTTCATCGAACTCTCGTAAGCTCAAGAACTACAGCTTGTTAGGACACATGCGGCAGGAATATCTAGAATCTAGAATCCATTCATCAGAATAGCTAAGTGATGAAAATTTGAAGGCTAATCCTTCACCATTATCTTTATCTCGTGCAATGTTCACCTTTTCCTCTTTCTTGTCTTTATTGCGACAATCTTTTGCCCAATGTCCCTTTTGGCGACAGGTAGCACACTCATCGTTTACAGGACGTCTTTTTTCTGATGGTGTCCCTCTGTATTTTAAGTGAGACTTTCCTCGCCCTGTATATTTTCTATTATTCATCTTGTCCCTGACTGTCAATGCCTCTGTTTGCAGACTTATCTTTCATTTTGAACTCATTATTTACTAAGGCGTTTGAAACATAAACATACTTGATCTTTTCTTTACCATACAGTAAAGTGGTGGTGAGATGATCGTATGTGGTCATCATCAATTTGAACATCTAGGTTTTTCAAAACGACAAGAATTTTGTTGAAATTGTTCAGGTGCTCGTTCATTGAAGTACCTTTCTTGTAGTTAAAACGAAACAACCTCTTGTTAAAGTAGAGTCAATGCTCTTTGTCATGAACTTGTCTTCCAGCGCCTTCAAAAGCTCCTTCACATTATCATATTCTGTGAAGGCGTATTTCTCCTCCTTTGCAAGACAAAGTTAGATGGAACTACAGGCTAGGAGAACACCTTTCTCTCACTAAAACTTGTCCAAGCTCTATGGTTTGTCTCCCAGAGTGAAATGCAGGTTCATATGGACAAGCATGTCTTTAACTTCGCATTTCCACATGCCGAAGTTACTGCATGCATCAAACTTTAGCATGGGACACTGGGGTCCAATGCCTAAAGCTGGTTGCAGCCAAGGGGTTACTTGTTGACTCAATTGATCTCGTCTATATAGATTTTGCCATTGAGATTTCTCAATAATCTCCACTACAAACAATAATGGACGCTTGAAATGCCCGAAACATGGCAAATTCTAAGCTCCCAAAGACTTCACTCAAACTTCGATTCTCAATCTCAAAATACAAAATCTGCAGTTACGTCCGTAATGGTTGATTTAGCTAAGAAAGCACTTTCTCCACATCTTGAGGGACCTCAAAGAAATGTCTCTAGATCCAGGGGCAAAATTATGATTTCTTAAAACTATTGGGAAATTACTGCAATTTATAAGTCTTAGGGGCTAAATTGCAATTTCAATTAGATTAGGGATTGAAACATAATTTTCTAGACTTTTAGGGAACTCCCTACAATTTCAGGAATTTCGACTGACTGGGACGATGTCGTGGTAGATATGCTGATATGGTGATGCTATGATGGTTGAGTTGTCAATGACGTGGTTCAACACATGGAAATGAGTTGGCAACCATGTGGTTCAGACGTGGTAGTGATTGGGCTGGCATGTGGCACTGATGTGGAGATGATGTGGCAGTGCTGCAAAAATAATTTTCAAGATTGTTGTCCTAAGGATTCGAACCTTGGCCAAGGGTGAGAAATGCTTAGCCTTAACCACTTGGACACAACTTCATTTGGTGTTGGTTTTCCTTCAAATATATATTTGAAGTATATGGTTTGACGCCAGATGACTTCTTTCTCTCGCTGCGCTTGGGTCTTCTGGTTTAGAGTTGACTTTATACGTCAACCTTTGACCAGCGCATGTAGGCCACCACGACCTCCGTTTTGGCTATTCTTTCTAGGTTGGACTCCTCTCATCGAGACGTATGTCCTGGCATGCTGAAAACTCAATTTTGACAACTTTGAATTTTTTAGTTTACAGAAAATAGAGTTGCGGAAACTCTAATTTGGCATAGCTACGCTCTGATACCAATTGTTGTGCCTAGGAGTCAGAAAACAATCACAAATAAGCACCTAAACAAGAACAAAAAAATATTTACGTGATTCGACAATGCGCCTACATCCACGAACAAGAAATTTCACTGTGTGGAGAGAAACACAAAGATTACAAAAATGGAAGAAGAGTAGACAACACTCTCACTCTATTCACACTCACACTCACTCTGTTGCTTACACTTTGATTGCACTCTCTTCTTCTGATTGCCACACTGAGCTTACTCCTTAGCTTCCCAATTTATACACAATTAGAGAAAAGGAAATTGTTTGACACCTCACAAATCACTCTAGATTTGCTGGACCAAATCCGACACCCTGCATGCGCCGAATTCGGTGCCATCTTCTTTGACTCTCTACTTCGCATGCGCCGCTCCTTTATTTGTGTTCAATCAGTAGCTATTGTTGAGTTTGGTGAATTAGAGCCAATCTTCAACAGATAATAAATCAACATAATTGAGGTAAAAGTACACAGATTTTAAGAGGTGTCTATCATATAAGTTTTCCAACTATACTCGTCTCAGCTACGAGGGAGGGATACACACATATATATATATATATAGAGAGAGAGAGAGAGAGGGAAAGAGAGACTAGAATAGCATATGAATCATTACCCCTGTTTTGCAAATGCACAAAAATAACATTTTTTCCCAACGAATTTGTGTAGTAAGCTTTTTTCTTTTTCTTTTCCTTCCCTTTTTGTTTTGTTTTTTTGCTTTTTTTTTTTTAAATTGTCTGATTCTTTTACTTTTAAAATTCTAAAATTTTTGTACTTGTAAAGAACCAAAAGTCATGACATTTGAATTAAAAGAAAACAGAAGACACTCTATTCCCCTCTCTTAAACCACCGTGGAGGAGACATGATCTTATTACATTACATAGAGTTACTGTCACAACATGACATTAAAGTATTCATGATAGTAGGTTTTAATTATATTTTACATTATAAGATGGAACACCTTACTATTGGAAATTGGGTCGAATTTGACCCAACCTATACCCATGGAACGTCTACATGGGTTGTAGATAATTCACACTATTTAATAAATAAGATAATTAAGGAAATATCTAACGAAGTGTTTGAGTTGTTGTGCGAGTCTACAACTATACTTCTTTTGGCAGAGATATATATCATATACGTGATATAGAGAAATTATACTATTATTGTTGTGGAAGTTTACTAGAAAAATCTCTGTAGAATTTCTCTCTCTATTCTTCCCTCTTAGGTCACCATTATAGAACCTAGGGATTTGGAGTGTGGATAGGGCTCGTAATCCAAGCATCTAATCTAAACCGTTTCCGCTTCAGGTAATATGATAACCCGCATATTTTCCTTCAATGGTATCAGAGCCATGATTGCTTGTTTTTGCCTCATGATTTGCATGCCATAAATTAGATTTATTCATGCTTAATTGGATATTACATATTTAAATATTGTTGTATATTATGGCTTGTTGAAAAGGATTTTTGAAAACCTCAATTTCATAAAGCTCAATTAAAGCAGATTTTTATCTCAAAAATTAGTATAAAACATTTTGTTTTCAGTAACTAAAATTGAAATATTTTGAAAGTACTCTTCGTGAGCTTTCCATCCATATAAAATGTGTTTTAATCAGAGCTAAATTGAAAAAGTTCTGGCTTTTCAAAGTTTTTTGGGTCAAAAACGCTGTTTTTGGAAAATTCTGGGAAGGAACAGAGATTCTGGAAGTTAGAGTGACGTTAGCATGACACAATCGGTGCGATTGGTGGCAACACAATGCGGCTTAGCACAATGATGTTAGCATGGATGACGTCAGCCCATTACGTCCGACTGACGTCATGAGCGTGCAAGGCACGCACATGGGACGGTGTGCACTTGGTGTACATGAACGAGTCTCTACACACGCAGGCCTGCAGTCACGGCGCGTCAAAGTACGTGGCGTATATCCCAAGGCGCGTGGCTGACACGCGCGGCATGTGTGTGTTCTTAGAAGCTTGTATTATTTTTCTATGTAATCTGTTTGGCCACTAGTTTTCAGAATTAATTTATTTTAAATTTTCTTTAGATATTCCCACATAATATTTTAATTCTAAAAATTATAGAAAATTAAAACTGTAAGTCTGAAAATTACATAAAAAATTAAGAAAATTTTAAAAAATTATTTTTCTATTTTACTAATTATCTTACATAATTTATTAGTTCCTGTTGGCTGTGTTAGCATTTATTTTTGTGCTATTAAATTATGCAATTAATTTGTTAATTGTTTAATATATATTAGTTGAGAACTAAAATATATATATATATATATATATATATTTTGAGTCCTAGATTGTCATGAGCATACGCTTTTCCTTAGTAGGAATTGTAGTTTGACTTCCATCCTTTGGCCATTTAGTTATTGTTGATGTCTGTTTGGATGGATGGAGGTAATGTTGGTAATTTCTGTGCACATGTTTGATTATTTATTTTGTGTTGTTAGAGGTAGACCCCACAAATATATTGGTGAAGTGGCATGGCATTCTCCATGTTTTTTATTTATTTATTAGAATCAACATATTAGGATTCTTTGGGTTGTAATTATTTATTTATTTTCGGATGTATTTTTCCATAGCCATGTGAGGGGATGTGTTTCACTATCACCAATATATTTCAAGATTGCCTTAACATGTTGCACTATATTACAAACAAGGCTTCAAGTGAAGCCCACGTGCAAAATCGTATGGCGCATTTTTTTTTGGACTCATATATATTATGCATGATTTGATGTTGCAGAATTACGAGATGGTTTTGCCTCTTAAATAATTTTTTTCAAAATTAATCGGGTACCATATTTTGGCTCACATAGAGGGAGATGATTATGAGCTTAACAAAATTTTCGATCTCCCAATGTAAGTGAAAACATTGTATGCTGATTGTGATTTTGGAACAAATTTTTTTAAAAAAGGCGTGCTAATGTCAAACCCTGTGCAACAAATGTAGTTAAATGGCCCCTAAGAATGTTGTTACTGAGCTCACCAAAGACGAAATTCACTATTCGCTTAATGAACAAGAAGTCATAAAAAAATTGACCACTTTTAAGATCCGATCTGAAGAAAGGACTACTGCCCAACATTGTCGTGACACAGAGACCCATCAAAATTGGGTCAAGGAAGATCGATGTCAGCGCTATACTATGCTTAGCAGCATGCATAATCATCTCACAGGGGAGTTTGAGACAAACCCCACACCTAAAACCGACCTGCATGCTCTTATTTTGAAATTTGAGCAATTTGGGGTTAAAGCAAAGCGCCTGGGGTCAAACCGTAGCATTGTCCTTGTCTCCCAAGCATGGCAGCGTTAGGCATTCAGGCCTAAGCGCAACAGACATGGAAAACATGGTGGTGCAGCTGGTAATCTTGGTCCTAAGAGAGGTAATATGGGAAAGCGTCGTCGAGGCAAGTGTGCTGGAAATAAAAGTAAGGCCAAAGTCAAGTGCTATAACTATGGGAAGCGAGGTCACTTTTCCTAGGACTGCCTTGATGCAAAGAAGGTTGACCTCTCAATTAACACTTTAAATACTTGTGTTTGTTCACATATACGTGGTGCTAATTCTCTCCATGGTTGGATTGTACAACTCAGAAGCAATCCACCACATAGTTAAAGAAAGAGTTGAGTTTCTGGATTTAAAAAAGATACCCGTGGGCAAGCAGTACGTTACTTTGGGTAATGGAACTCGAGAGGATGTCCTTGGAGTTGGTTCTTATCAACTCAAAATGCGTCTGGGATGCACTTTACCCCTCCATGATGTGCTCTATGCTCTTGATGTCTAATGTAATTTTTATCAATTATTAATTTGCTAAGTTTTGGTTTTAGTGGAAGTCGGTTGGATTCCCATTCAAATAAGGGCTTGTATGGATAAGTTTTTCTTTCCAATGATTTATTATGCTAAATTTGGATATGTCCTCATAGTCTTATGTGTCTTATGATAATGATACATTTCAATTCTGTTAATTGGTATGCTAGACTTGGTCATATAGGATAAGATAGAATGACTAGACTAGCTAAAGAAGGCCTGTTGGGACATCTTGCTAAGTCTTCCTATGTGTGAGCCTTGTTTGGCAAGAAGGCCTATAAGAAGGCTTCTGGAAAGGCAGCTAGGGCATTATATTCTCTAGAGTTAGTCCACTCTGATATTTGTGAACCTATAATGCATGCCATGGCGCTTCTTATTTCTTTACATTTGTTAATGACTATTCATATATCAATTATGTCTATTTGATCTCACATCGCTTTGAGGTATTGGATTGCTTCAAGCGCTTTATTGTATTGGTTGAAAATCAGACAGACAAGAAATTGAGCATCCTTTGAACAGATCGAGGGCATGACTATTTATCACATTAGTTCTAGGGACGGTGTAAGGAAAATGGGATACGTAGGCAATTAACGATTCTAGGCACTTCGCAAAAAAATGGCGTGGCGGAAAGACAAAATCGCACTTTGCTTGAAATGGTTAAATCGATGACGGTGCAAGTCAACCTCCCTATATCGTTTTTGGGGGATACTCTTATGGTTGTTGTCTACATCCTTAACCATGTGCCTTTAAAGTTAGTTCCAGCGATTCCACATGAATTATGGAAAGGTGGAAAACCTGATTTGGAGCATTTGCGCCCTTGGAGTTGTGCTTGTTTTGTTTGTAGAACTTCTCGTAAGCATGGAAAATTAGGTGCTTAGAATGCTCAAAGGGTTATGTAAAGTATAGTGACCATCCTGATAGTGGAATGACTGAAAGTAAGTCGCAAGATGTCAATTTCATTGAGAATGAATTTTCTAGTATTGGTGAAATAAAGAAAGATCTTGCGTTATTTGAGTTATAGAAATCTGAGGAAGTCAGACTATCTTTTGGTAAAGGCAAATAATTAGAGGCGTATCTTGAAATTGCCAAAGATAGTGGGAGTGATTTACTTTCTAGTAGGAGTGTTTGACTAGAAAATGACTCAATAAGGATCCCAGTTATGTAGAGGTGAACGTGGAATTATTCCTCGTCGCCTTATGAGATTGAGAGGAAATCTTTCATGTATTCTCTGTTGGATCTTGATGAGCCTACTTCCTATGAGGAAGCGTTAGTTTGCCTGAATACTACTGAGTGGATGGCTGCAATGAAGAATGAAATGAGTTTTATGGCTCGGAACCAAGTTTGGGAGTTGGTTGACTTTACACCTGGGCGCAAGACAATTGGCAACAAGGGGGTCTTAAAAGTTAAGCGCAAGGCGGATGGGTCAAAAGTCCGTCTCATGGAAAATGGTTATACCCAAAGAGAGGGTATAAACATTCTCCCTAGTGGTGAGATTGGCCCTCATTCGCCTAAATTCTAGCTATTGTCGCATATTTGGATTTGGAACTTTTCCAAATAGATGTTATGATTGTATTTCTCAATGGAGAATTGGATGAGGAGATCTATAGGGATCAACAAGAAGGCCTTGAGAGTAATGGACAAGAGCGCAAAGCATGCCGACTTAAACTTTCCATTTATGGCCTAAAGCAATCGTCTAGATAATGGTATTTTTGATTCCATAAAAACCATCGTTTTGACTGGGATTGAGATGATAGAGGAAGACCATTGTATCGTTGTATGTTGACGACATGTTGTTAGCTGGAAATGATATGAAAATGATTGTCGCCACTCAAAAATGGTTGTCCTCTACTTTTGAAATAACGGACATGCGAGAGGCAAATTGTATGCTTGGAGTTAAGATCCTGAGAGATTTCTCTATTTATCTCAAGTGACTTAGAAAACACGTTCTTAGAATGGTTTCAGATGCACTATTCCAAAGCCACTGACAATCCGATTGAGAAATGACGTAATCTGAGCATTGACTCTTGCCATAAAAACAGATGAGGAAAAGAAACAAATGGAAACAGTTCCCTACACGAGTGCAACTAGTAGTCTAATGTACACTACGGTATGTACTTGACCTGACATATGCTTTGTAGTGGGTATGGTTAACTATTACTTGAGTAACATAAGACATGTTCACTAGCAAGCAGCGAAGAGGATTTTTTCACCACCTTTGTCCACTATGGAGTTATAGTACGTTTCGTATTCAACAATAGTACTTGAGGCTATTTGGTTGGGGAGATTCCTATAGCGCCTAGAGATCACAACTCTTGCAGTTGAAATCGTTATGATCCATATTGATAGTATGGCAACTTTGGCATATTCTGCAGATCCTAAGTGTCTTGGTAGGACCAAATACATCGACATTCGTTTTTACTTTATTTAAGGTGTGATTGCACCCCAGGTAGTCCTACAGCATATCTCCACTAGCAAGATAGTGGCTAATCCACCACTAGAGATACTTTCCAAACTCATGTTAGGAGTTTAGGACTTCAGAGGATTTGATATATCTTGGATACCTCATTGACTATGTTGGATATTTTTATGAGTATCTTATGCATAATAATTAATTCATGTGGTTTTATGACGTAATGGATAATATTAGCATACATTGCATATGATGTCACTAGGCTTAGATCGGCTTTCTCACACTGGCGATCACCCGAGTGCTTTATAGAGTGAGTGGGATAAGACATTAGTTATCTTGGCGATTAGAGAGCAAGCGAGGTAAATGTTTTTTGTAATGCCCTAACCCTTCACATGCCATTGATACTATCAACTTTGGGCCACACTTGCACAGATTTGTTCTTCCCAATGAGTCGCCCATCCTAGAACTACTCCAGCCTAAGCACAATTAACTGGGGAGTTTTGCTAGGGATTTCACCCCTCGAGAAAAGGCCTCGATGCTATATAAGGGTCTAAGTTTTTAATTTTATAGCCCAGGATCCCCCCCTTCATTTTCGATGTGGAATACTGGGACCTTACAATCCACCCCCCTTAGAATTGCACATCCTCGTACAGTAGCCTGCAAACTCACAAGCCCGCCCATATGCATCAAGAAACGCCAGGGGCCCACACTCGGTACTCCGGAGAGTCGACTCTAATACCATTAGTAACACCCTAACCCTTCACATGTCATCGATATTGTCCGCTTTGGGCCACACCCACACAGATTTGTTATCCCTAGTGGGTCACCTATCCCAGAACTACTCCAGCCTAAGCACGCTTAACTAGGGAGTTCTGCTAGAGATTTCACCACTCGGGAAAATGCCTCGATGCTATATAAGGGTCCAGGTTTTTATTTTTATAGCCTAGGAACTCCCCCTCCATTCTTGATATGGGACACCGGGACCTTACATTTTTTAACTTGAGAAGTGAACAAAACTAATTCATTATGATATGTCGCCTTAGCATTAGCAAGCATGAGACTTTAAAAAGTCAAACATGAAGTTATCCACAGCTTCATAAAGCCTGAATATAGCTGAATGTGAGGTCTTAGACAGGCGCTTGATGAGCGAATATGCTAAGAAACTCAAGTTACGTGCCGATATAGTGACTAGACTAAGATTCATATGGCATTAGAGAGTGACAGACCGAATCTAGCGGGAGCATCGTCGTAACATACATATCATACTGTATGCACGACCATCGACCACTTAAGAGAGTAGCTAGATGGATCCCTGCTTTAGCACTGTGTAAGCCCTGTTAGGCCAGTAATGGGCCTACGCTATGCCCTTGAACCTAGAACTATGTCATTAAGTAATGATTTGATTTCGCTACTTTAGCATGTCATCTAAGGGTCACGATGAATACGATCCAGAGGACCATTAGGAAAGCGGTCAAGTTTAAGTGAATTGATATGAGTGGCTAGGAAAGATTGTTGGAAATCACACCCTTGTGTTGTAGCTCATTGTCCGGGCGATTGTGTCGAATTTGAGATCACGATATAATCATGAATACAAAGACAATGTTGAGGTCAAGCATGTTTATAAGCTATGACTCGCAAGGGGTTTTAAAATGTTTGATCTGGTGCGATCCAACGAATCTGGTGTGTAGACAAGATATTTCGAGTGACGTGCTATGTTAGTTTATGGTGGCTTAATACAACACTCCTACCTTTATACCTTCTTGTCAAGTCGCAAGCTCCATTTTTTTCGTATGAAGAGTGGACTGAGATTGAGAAATGACGGTTGTGAATGTAACCAATGATGTGGACAAGTGGGAGATATTGGAAATTGGATCGGATTTGACCCGACCCATAACCCATGGAACATCCACATGGGTTGTAGATAATTCACACTATTTAATAAATAAGATAATTAAAGAATTATCTAATGAAGTGTTTGAGTTGTTGTGGGAGTCTACAACTCCACTTCTATTTGCAGAAATATATATCATATATCTGATATAGAGAAAATATACGTGTTATTGTGGTGAGAGTTTACCTGAAAAATCTACAAAATTTCTCTTGTTGTTATTCCCTCTTAGGTTATCATTATAGAACCTAGGGATTTGGAGTGTAGATACAACATTGAGAAACTATAATAGCATCTAAATTGACGACGAAAGATTTCCGAATGAGACTCGTAATTCAAATATCCGATTCAAACCGTTTCCACTTCAAATAATATGATTACCCGTATGTTAGCTATAAGTGAACTCGATTCCAAAAAGCTATGTGAGCCCTGTAGTCATCACCTTACAATGCACAGTTGCGTATACATTTCAGATTCCACTAACAAAAGAAACAATGGTTGTTCAGAAAGCACTTAGGTAACCAAAAGTCTTGAGAGGCATAGATGAACAAAAATTCCCAGTCCACAAAGTACTAGATAACCACAAATCTCAAATGTCCTAAACATGTGTTAGAAGTCATCATCAAAATTTTGTTTTTTGAAACTGTTCAAATGGAGAAATTATTCTATGCTCAAAAGGCCTGGTCATGTCGAAATCCACTGTGATTGGTACAAATGTGTGGCTTAAGAATTTGTGTTGGTAGTTGGAAATACCGTGGAAGTCCTGGCATTTGCTGATTGGTAGGTGGCATGGCCATGTGTTGTCTACACAAATAATTTTTGGTTCAGATGACCTGCATGATGAGCATTATTCCAAAGATTGGTTAGATGTCATCATCATGGCTAGAAGCCATCATCAGTGTAGCGATCCTAATTTTGTTAAGTCATTATTTATTATTATTATGATTATTATTATCTTATTTTATTTTTTAGCTTTATTAATTATGTGGTTTATATGAGAATTTAATGTGTTGTTTAGTGAATGAATTTAATGTTGTAATTAATAAATTTAATGTGTTATTTAATTAATTAATATATTTATATATTTTTTTTTATAAAATAAAAGAGAAAAGAGAAAAGAGAGGTGTTTTATATATATATATATATATATATTTAATCTTATATTTATATATTATAATTATGTATATTATATAATATAATATATTATAATAGTCATATTAGATTAGAATAGAAAACTTGATTATTATATCTATACTATATATATAAACAAATGTAGTGGAGTATGAGAATTCTCCAAACTCTTAATACTAAATTCTTATAGATTCTCTCTCCTATGTGTTACTTCTCAAGTCTCTCCTCCCACTTTTCCTAATTTTTAATCATTTGTCAATTATCTAAATCTCAAAAGCTAAAAGGATTATATATATTTAAATAAAATGATAAATATTTAAATATGAACAATAAAGAGGTAGAGATAAAAATATAAAATATATAAAATAAAAAGATAACTATTCAAATTTCAACTACAAAATAATATAAAGAGTCAAATAAAAGATAAAAAAATTAACTATATAAAAAATATTACGAGTCAATTAATTATAAAAATAAAAAGTTAACTATTTATATATGAACAAAAATCTCCAAACTCTTAATACTAAATTCTTATAGATTCTCTCTCCTACGTATCACTTCTCAAGTCTCCCCTCTCACTTTTCCTAATTTTTAATCATTTGTCAATTATTTAAATCCCAAAAGCTAAAAGGATTATATATATTTAAATAAAATGATAAATATTTAAATATGAACAACAAAGAGGTAGAAATAAAAATATAAAATAAATAAAATAAAATGATAACTATTCAAATTTCAACTCCAAAACAATATAAAGAGTCAAATAAAAGATGAAAAAAATAACTAAATAAAAAATATTGCGAGTCAATTAATTATAAAAATAAAAAGTTAACTATTTATATATGAACAATTAAAAAAATTAAATAAAAAAAATATTACGAGTCAAATGATTTTTAAAATAAGAAGGTAATTTATACTATAGAATGTAGTGTTGTTTTAAAAGGCTTCAAAATGCCATTCTAAAATTCTCATAAATTTGAAAAATACGTGGCACCTCTCTTTTGAGTTTATAGCTCTTTTCTTTCCCTCCCAAAGACTTTCATAACAATAAAAACTCATATCCTTCCACCTTTCTCTCCTACCCTACGTTTGTCCCTCACCCTCAAAGATTTTCACTCCCACTCTTCCCCTATCCACAACTCTTATCCATAAAAAGTTGTCAAAAAAAAAAAAAAAAACTATCCAAACTCAAAAAAAAAAAAAAAAAAAAAAACAAAACATATCCAAACAAATCTGTTACTCTCCTACCTCAAACAAATCTCTCCTTCCCTCAAACACTTTCAATCTCACTCTCTCACTATCCTACAACAGATTGATATATATAAAAAAAAACAACCCATCCATCCGTATCCCCTTAAACCATTACTTCTAACAATCCACTACTGCAAATACATATACTTCATCAACTTCCTTCATCAGCAGTGAATGCCAGCAGTCCGCAATCCACCATCAAATGCAAGTCTCGGTTTTTCTTTTTCTTTTTCTTTTTCTTTAATAATTTATTTTTTGTTCCAAGCATTTGAGATTTTGTATTTTGACTACAGAGATTGCAGAAAATTGTAATCTCCAAATTTAATCTTTTATGTTTTATTTTGTTTTACAAAATCCAAAATATATATGTATATACTTGGCTTGAAAATCGGAAATATTATGTTTTGAAATGAAAATTCTATCATATTAAACATGATTTCAATTCTTTTGTTTTTCTTTATAGTTTTTAATTTAAGATTAAAATTTAATTATTTTCATTACTTCTTTAATTTCTTAGATTGCAAGAATCTATTAAATTTAATACTATATTAATGATACATGTTAGTTTTATTTTTATTTTATGTTATGAAAAATAAAATCAATAATTTTACACATAATACAACTAAATTTATTTTGGGTGGAGTAAGGGGAAATTAATTAATTTTATGTACATTATAAAATCATAACAAGTATTAAGTTATTTTTGCATTAAACTCATAATTTTTTAATTTTTTTTAATAATTTTACACAACTTTTAAATTTACAAATAATACTCTATTTGGTTTGGAATTTTCAAAAACAACTTTTTCAGTTTTCAATTCGTTTTTTTATATTTTTAGATCCACTTAATCTTGATATACTTAAAAGGTATAAAATTTGTACAAAAATCTTTAAAAGATTTATTGAATACAACAAAATACGAAAATGTATTGAATTTTCTTATTTTTTATTTATTTATTTTTTGGTGAATTTTTTTTAAAAAATTATATAAATATTATACTTTTTTAGTGTATCAAGATTAGGTATATCTAAATTTTTTTTAAAAAACTTTGTAAAATATTAAAAAAATTACTAAAAAATAAAAACTTAATTTTCTAAAAAGTGAGTTAAATCAAAAGTTTTATATAAGAGAAACAAAATGATTAAAAAAAAAAATGAGTATAATATATATGAACAAAAAATATTTATCCCGTGCATAGCATGGGTGAATGCTAGTATACATATATATATATATATATGTTATATAAGTAGTCAACTAGGTTTTAATTTTTTTTTTTTTGGTGAAAAGATTTCCATCACCAGCCATAGGTGGGGAAGAGAGAGAGAGAGAGAGAGATTAATCAAAGAAAATTGAGAGAGAGCAGAGGGACGGAGAGAGAGAGAGAAAGAGAGAGAGAGAGATTAATCAAAGAAAATTGAGAGAGAGCCGAGGGCAGCGGCAGTGAGGAGAAATAAAAAGGATTAGGGTTTTGTTTTGGTGGCTCCTTTAGTTCTCTAAATATTTTATTGATCTTCAAAATAATATTGTGAGTACAAAATTCATTTTTCTTTGTTTATATTTGATTCGTTATATTTATTTGTATTTATTTAATATTGATTTGATTTTTGTATTGATATGAAGATGACAGATTGATTTTAATTATTTTGATTAATTGGGTCTGTAAGGTTTATGATTTTTTTTAGATGATTGATTAATTTTAATTATGTTGATTAGACATATATGTAAGGTTTAAGATTTTTAGATGATTAATTCATTGTGATAATTTCAATTAGTTGGGTATGTAAGGTTTGAGATTTTTAGATGATTGATTAATTTTAATTATGTTGATTAGACGTATATGTAAGGTTTAGGATTTTTAGATGATTAATTCATTGTAATAATTTTAATTAGTTGGGTATGTAAGGTTTGGGATTTTTTAGATGATTGATTAATTTTAATTATGTTGATTAGACGTATATGTAAGGTTTAGGATTTTTAGATGATTAATTGATTGTAATAATTTTAATTAGTTGGGTAAATAAGGTTTGAGATTTTTTTTTAGATGATTGATTAATTTTAATTATGTTGATTAGATGTATATGTAAGGTTTAAGGTTTTAGATGATTAATTGATTGTAATAATTTTAATTAATTGAATATGTAAGGTTTAGGATTTTTAGATGATTGACTAATTTTAATTATGTTGATTAGATGTATATGTAAGGTTTAGGATTTTTAGATGATTGATTAATTTTAATTATGTTGATTAGATTTATATGTAAGGTTTAAGATTTTAGATAATTAATTGATTGTAATTATTTTAATTAGTTGGATATGTAAGGTTTAGAATTTTTAAATGATTGACTAATTTTTAATTATTTTGATTAGACGTGTATGTAAGGTTTAGAGTTTTTGGATAATTGATTGATTTTAATTATTTGCATTAGTTGGGTATGCAAGGTTTAGGGTTTTATTTTGGGTGACTTTATTAATTCTTTGAGTGATTCTTTGATCTTCAAAAATAATTGTAAGTACAAAATCCACTTCCCTTGATTTATATTTAATTCTTTGTTTTTATTTATTTATTTGATGTTAGTTTGATTTTGTATTCACACAAAGATGATAGATTGATTTTAATTATTTTGACTAGTGGTCTATGTAAAGTTTAGGGTTCTTAGATAATTGATTGATTTTAATTACTTTGATTAGTTGTGTAAGTAAAGTTTAAGGTTTTTAGATGATTGATTAATTTTAATTATTTTGTTTAGTTGTGTATGTAAGGTTTAGGGTTTATAGATGATTGATTGATTTTAATTATTTTGATTAGTTGTTTATGTAAGGTTTAGGGTTTTTAGATGATTGATTGATTTTAATTGTTTTGATTAGTTGTATATGCAAGGTTTAGGGTTTTTTTTATATGGATTGATTTTATGATTGTAATCATACTCATGATTATATAAAATTAAAATAAACTTAGAATCCATAGATATTGGTTAGAGGATGGATTGATTCGTTGTTTTTATTTATTTATTTTTATTTGATGTTGGATTGATTTTGTATTTGCATGTAAATGAAGGATTGATTTTACTTATTTGGATTAGTTGTGTATGCCATGTTTATGATTTTTATATGGATTTATTTTATGACACTCATGGTCATATGAAATTAAAATTAATTATGAAGCCTATAAATAAATTCCTTATACTCCACCATGACTCCATGGATTGTTGTTTTATTTGAGTGATGGGGAGAAAGAGCGTATAAAAAAAAAGTGAGGATTATGAGATTTATTTAAATGCCTTAGGCTCGACATTGTTATGTTTATTCTCATGTGTGAGATGTTGTGTATATATATATTGTTGCCTCGTTCTCATGAGTAGACGAGTGCTTTGATTTACGCGCATACGTATATGCTAACCATCCGGGGAGTGTGAGTCAAACTCGGGACGATATCCCCGTGCAAGTTTGGCTTCGGAGCGGTGTTAGGTATACGGGAGGCACATGGGATATATGTGTAGGCCGGAAGGGGAAGGCCGAAGTGGTGGAGTTAAGGAATAAAGAATTTAATTATGAATTTATTAGTATAGTGTGTATGGTATTGTTATGTACATGATAAAAAAATAGTAAACGATTTTGATAAATTATGAAATTTGAGCGGAAGCATGTATTCGTGATTTTGGACAACTTTTGTGTTGTACCTTTTTATTAAAAAGATCGATTAGAACTTATAATCGGATGACCTTGGCTATTGTCGGTTTGATTCACTCTGGTAATGCAGATTTTTATAGGCTGTTTTAACCACGAAACGAGTTCATTTTTATTGATTTCGTGTAAACTGAAGTAAAACATTATTCTGCACACTTTTCATGTTTTGAACTTTTTCAGAAAAAAATCATCTTATGGCAGTTTTTGTTCGTTTTCAGCTTCATATTTTTCGATTGAATTTCGTCTAGATTTTTAGATCAAGTTTTTCTCTTAACCTGTTCAGTTTCTGTTAAATTCGTTCACGTTGCCTTTTAGGAAATTTGATTCTGTACAACTTTCGTTCTTTGAGTTTTGATCAATTCGAATTATTTAAGTATGAAACAGTGTAATTTTATATTTGTTTCAACAAGTTACTTATGATTAAATTATACTAACTTTATTTGTTTTGCAGGATGGTGGGTCTTACTAACTTTTTATGCAGGGCTGACCTACCATATTTTTATTTCTATATTGTCTACTCTATAATCAATTTATATTTCGTTGTATACGGACAAGAAACTAAATGCCATCGTATCTCGGGAAACTACCCATTCGTCTCGGTGCGGTTGGAACTACTTGTCTTGTCCCGTGATAAGAAATAATGTACTTTTTGTTTGTCTGGTGGACACGTAGGTGTCAATTCTTGTACTCATACCAGTATACCTGTATACTGACCCGTTTTGTCTCTTGGCAACTCGGGTGCGCTCTGTTTGAGCGCAGCTGAGCTTCCTTTGCAGGATTAGTTGAGGCTACGGTGGTGACGAGAAATAACTAAAGTTTTTGGGCATATCTCTTGGATTTCTTTTGTTTTTTTTTAGTTTAGACTTGTTAGTAGTTTATGTATTTATTATTATTATTATTATTTTATGACTTTAGTATTGGAATAATTTGGCATAGTTTGTAACCTTACTTTATTTAAGTTGTTTTGACTAGTTGTTGCTACCTTAATGTTGAGGTATTTGTTAGTTATGAATTTATGGTGGATGGTTTGGTTGGCGTTTTAGTTTTTTTTGTTTCATTCCTAGGATTTGGATAATGGAATATTGATTGAGATTAGTCCTAATTTAATATTTAATTGTTCAAATTTTAAGGCGTGACAATCAGTTTCTTCTGAGACTAGACTTGAGAGTATGTGCCTGGAGGAATATGGGAAGAGGGGCCACTAAACAAAACACCAACCACCGCCACCCCAAAAAAATAAAAAATAAAAAATAAGTACGTGTTCGTGGGTTGCAAGGGCCCAGCAGAAGCATGGTTTATGTTGAAAGGAAAACAATTACATAGAGCACTAACACATTGTTACTATTTTACCCACAATTAAATGGAAACATATCCAATCGTACAAGACAGATTACTTATCTCTTTATAGGTTTGTGAACTAGAAAATTGATAACCATCCACCAAAAACATCATAAATTCTGAGGATTTTAAATCACTTATTAAGCAAAATCTCACATTGCCATATAAATATAATATACAATATATAAGCGTGAAGGCACATCACCTCAATAACTAATTTTTTTCATTGAGTTCTATTCAACATCGTTGGGATGAAGCATCATTTTGGTGAATGATGTTCAAGCACTAATACCATCTGAAAGGAGCAATAAGCATGTTGCCATCTGACTCCATACATGAACAAGAGATAGTCTGGCAGCTAGTGATCCATAACTCTATGTTTAACATTCTAGTTTCTGCTTCTTCTGTAAGCAATAGGCTCTCTCTTTTGTGTAATGCGTTCTTTCAATTATGGCAATGTCAACCCTTTATTTTTATTTTATATTTTTGAAGATTCTATTCATTGGTGGTGTGTTGGAGATCCAAATGATCAACTTAAAGATTCTCAACTAAAGTAATTCCACGATAATGACAATTTTATTAGTGCTAAGGACTGTGGACGGATAACCTGGCTTCTTCTTATTATATTTTTAAGAGAAATAGTAAAAATTCATAATTAAATATCCATAATGAATGATAAGGGAGTTGAGTTGATGCAGATGGAGTTTTAAAAAATCTTTATTTTAATTATATTATTTCTAAATTAACATTTTCTTAGGAATATTCGAGTTTGATATAAAATAGTTTAGAATTATTTAATTTCCAAATTTGAGATTATGTAGTTATTTCTATTTTATTAACTTTTAATTATTTTTTTTTTCTATTTATTTAGTTGAAAAATCCTTCATCTACACAATTTTGTTCCCTACAATCCCACCAATGAGGTGGCAAGACATAACACAAGTTTTATACCAATTAGAGTGCAAGTCAACTTGCAAGTTTTATACCAATTAAAATGTAGGTCAACTTTTGAAATTTTGATTGCCATCTCATTTGTGGGGATTATAGGAAAAGAAAATTGTGTGGTTATAGCACTATTGCCATACACACTCACCATATCAGTTAGTATGAAAACTTTCGAGTCCTAACCATGGTGCCAAGAGGAGCATCATGTGATCACTATGCCACTTTTGTATGAGATGTTCAATCGAAAAATAGATTTGAACATATTGAAGATGCAGTCAGAACATTGGCCAACCAAGTGGTGGCCTGACTGTTGTGAGTCGACTTTGCCAACATCCTTTAAGCATTCACACTTAGGTGGAGGATGAGGCTTTGGATGACATTAGAGCATCTCTATTCAATATGTCAAATCTAATGTGGCAGTCCAATTGTTAGAAATTGGGCGTCCATGTGACATGACCCATGACCCTTTTGAATTTTATCCATGTAAGTTTTGAATTTAAATTCAAAACTTATTTGGATGGGTTACTCATGATATTTATATCTATCATATTAACTGATATGGATAGATGAGATACTTAGCCTATATATCTTATACGATATATGGGATATGGAATAATAAAACAACGTATGTTTTTTCCCATACTGACTTTCTCACATTAAAACAACGATCAAGCTTTTTGCACTGTGACTTGTGTGGGTGATGCTCATATTGTGGTGTCACTCCACTGTTGGGTGTTCATTGTTCGCATTTGGAAGCAAATGATTTACCCACGATATTCTTCGCTTCAGGTTGTATCACCTAAGGTATGATCTGAAATTTTTACCCGTTGCATTATACTCTATTTGCATTGGTATCAGAGCATTAATGGGTATTTTCGTGCTTATTTTATGCATTAAAATATGTGTACAATTTTATATAAATATATACACGATATATGCATGAAAATTAATATTTTTTTCAAAACTTTACATGCATAATGGTTTTACATGCTTTAATTTCAGTCTGCAAATCTTACATATTTAGAATCCTTATTTCGAGACCTTCGAAACCATATATTATTTGTTAGATTTGGATTTACGTTTTGTGGGAGCCGAATAATGGCAGAATCAGAAGGTGCGTACCTTAGAAGACTGATATTAATCGGCTGTGTTCTACGGGAATGGGAAGCCGAATATAATATATGTGCCGAATAAGTGTAGATCCTTAGAGCCAGATAAGAGAAAGGACAATGATTAAAAAGTAGGCCCTGGCCCCGAGGATGAAAAGGAACAGGTATAAATATAGGAACAATGGATTGAGAAAGGTATGTAAGAATCACTTCACTTAACTTAGTAAAGAAGCTATCTTGAGCGTCTGAACTGACTTGTCCGTCGGAGTGCTAATTCCGGCACCCCCGACCGGAGTGTTTGTATCTTTTCAGGTGACTAGCTGAGGATCACTAGCGTCTTCCAGGATCTAAAGAGTATTTCCAAACCACTTCGCCACAATTGGCGCCGTCTGTGGGAATACTCAAATACATCCATGGCAGGCGTGACTGAAGATCCTCCGATAGCCACTGACGAGACCGCACAGGGAGATGACCTCACTCCAGCAAATATGCTCGGAAAGGAAACCATCGCTGCAAGACGCGCCTTGAACTTCGACTCACCAACGACTTCAGCGCAGGAGACAATGCAAGCGATCATGGAACAAGCAAAGCAGAATGAACAAAGGCTGGAGAACATGATCGCTGAAAATGAACGTCTCTGTCAAGATTTGGCCCTGAAAGTACCAAAATCCAGAGAAGCCGTGCGCCAAGATCCCGAATGACCTCCGAGGGCAGGTGGACAACGACCTCAAGCTCGACCAAAGGATACCGATAGGGACTCCGATTCATTACCCACAGAGCTCAACAAGAAGGGATGATCCAAAACTTCCAGCTCCTCTGAAAAGAGTCTACATACAAGGAATAAGTGCAGAAAAAGCAGTTCAGACGAAGAGGACCAGCACGATCCTTTTGTCCGACGGATTGCAAGGGCGGCCCTGCCCAAGAAGTTCAAAGCTCCGTCATTCACTCTTTACGACGGAAAATCAGACCCCACTGATCATATTCGTCACTATAAGCAGGCCATGACATTGCATGCAGATAACGAAGCCCTCATGTGCCGAATACTTCCCAGCAGCTTGGGGCCATTAGCTGTCAGGTGGTATTACAAGCTGGAGCCAGCTTCGACCAAAAGCTTCCATCAATTACAGAAATCCTTCAGGGCCAGGTTCATCACCAACGAGGTACAGCCAAAACAGGCCGACTCTCTCTAGGCTATGCAGATCCAGTCAGGAGAAACGCTCAGAACGTATTCGGCGCTATTGGGAGTGCTTCAACCTCGTCGACGACGGTTGCAACGACTCCATGGCCATCACCGCCTTCAAAATGGGACTACATCCTGACAGTGCTCTTCGCAGTTCCCTGACCAGAAGACCCCCCAAAACAGTCTGGGCGTTGATGAAGAAAGTTGAAGAGTATTGCAAAGTGGAAGATGATGTCTTGAGAATAAAAGCTGGACAAATGTCCAACAAAACGGCCCCCCTTGAAATTGCTCAATCAATAAGTTCCGTGCCACCTCCGAGCCCTGAGCCACAGTAATGAGCTAAACGAGACAAAAGGCGGGACTCTCGCCAATCAAGCGATCAATGCTCTCACCGGACGAATGAACAACTATAAGTCGACAGCAGGCGCTCGAGACGTACCGACAAGAAGTACACAGAGTTGTCAAAACCAATCACTGCAATAATGACCAAAGTCCAACACCTTCCATTCTTCAAATGGCCCTCAAAGATGGTAGGGCCACCCGACACGCGAATAAGGGATAGGCGGTGTGAGTATCACAAAGATCACGACCACGAAACCGAGAGTTGTTACACATTAAAGGATCACCTGGAAGAACTGGTGCAAGACGGCTGACTGCAACAGTACGTGAGAAAGGGAAAGCCAATCAAGGCATTAGCCTTGAGGCAGGACTCACTTCCACTTGGCCTGATCCATATAATCTACAGCCTGCCTGCATCCCCAACCGTGCACACAATTCAATCGCATCTAATCCACCAAAAGCAACGTATTCTGACTGAATGGCCTAGAGAAGCTCCGACAATTACTTTCAATGACTCCGATCTTAGCGGCACAACAGCCTCCCACATCGATCCGTTGTTCATCAAATTACGCGTAAATTGGTTCACCATTGAACGCATTCTCATAGACCCAGGGAGTACTTCAGAGATTATGTATTACAAAACTTTCATCAAACTCGGCTTCAACGAGTCAGATCTGTCTCCGGCGCCTCACCCATTGTTCGGCGTTAATACGAATCCTGAGTACCCGTTAGGGAAGATCATACTACCTGTTCGAGCGGGCTCCAGAATGGCCGAAGTAGAATTCCTGGTCGTAAAGCTCCATTCGCCGTATAATGTCATCATGGGGCGAACCTGGTTACATATTATGAAGGCCGTTCCAAGCACTTATCATCAGCTTGTGCGCTTCCCGACAGCCCATGGCATTAAAGAAATCCATGGCTCCCCGCAATCGGCACAAGCAGAGATTTTATGAAAACCCTATCACTGACCCGACCTGTGGGCTTTGATACTTGTATATATATCACTTCTGCAATGCAAACCATTTTTCTTCGTCGCTCAATTCATTTCTCAAAGCCCCCCCTTTGGTGCATGACACCTTAGGGCTGACTAAGTCTCCGGATTCGGAGCGCCTTTCGTGGATATCCTGATTGGCCAAACAAAGTCTCCTGATTCGGAGCCCCCTTTGGTACATGACACCTTAGGGCCGATTAAAGTCTCCGGATTCGGAGCCCCCATTGGTGTATGACACCTTAGGGCCGACTAAGACTCCGGATTCGGAGCGCCCTTCATGGATATCACGATTGGCCAAACAAAGTCTCCAGATTCGGAGCCCCCTTTGGTGCATGACACCTTAGGGCCGATTAAAGTCTCCGGATTCGGAGCCCCCTTTGGTGCATGACACCTTAGGGCCGATTAAAGTCTCCGAATTCGGAGCCCCTTTTGGTGCATGACACCTTAGGGCCGACTAAGACTCCGGATTCGGAGCGCCCTTCGTGGATATCACGATTGGCCAAACTCAGTCTCCGGATTTAGAGCGCCCTTCATGGATATCACGATTGGACAAACTAAGTCTCCGGATTCGGAGCTCCCTTCGTGGATATCACTATTGGCCAAACAAAGTCTCCAGATTCAGAGCCCCCTTTGGTGCATGACACCTTAGGGTCGATTGAAGTCTCCGGATTCGGAGCCCCCTTTGGTGCATGACACCTTAGGGCCGATTAAGACTTCTGATTCGGAGCGCCCTTCGTGGATATCACGATTGGCCAAACTAAGTCTCTGAATTCGGAGCCCCCTTTTGGTGCATGACACATTCCGATTAAAGTCTCCGCATCGAAACGTCGGTTACGGAGCCCCATCGGCGCAAGATGTCTTTGGGCCGATTAAGACTCCGAATTCGCAGCGCCTCTGACGCGTAACAACCTAGGGCAGATCTGTCACGACCCAAACCCGGCCCTATGGGTTTAGCACCGTAACCGGCCAGTAATCCGAGATTACCGAAGGCCTGCAGAACAGTAATCCAGTAAAACAGAATACAGGGCCTGGCGGAAGCCAATACAGTAAATAAACAATGCCCAATGAGCTGTGACAGTCTGTATGCCAAAAAGATTTTTCATGCATTCATATAATCACAACAGTACAGGCTATACAAGCATTTACAGACATTCAGTACAGGGATCTAATCCCTTGATAACAGTACAGTACAGCAGTGCAGTACAGTAATACAAACAGTAACAGGGACTAGCGGGGGAAAAGACACCCCAAGCCATAGCATGGCGAACTCGGAACCTCGCAATAAGGCACGGTGGTTGGCTTGACAAAACTGGAAAACCCTGACGCCTCTAGCTTTGGTCCGGTGCCTGTACACCTACATATATATATGAGCAGTGAGCTAAAGCCCAGTGAATAACATAAAGCGTAAAGGGGTTTAGAATGAATGTCCTTACAGTAATGAAAACAGTTCATTTCAATCAGTATTTCAGTTGCTCAGTACAGTAAACAGTCATATGTGGTACATCCATTAGCATATCAGTAACAGTAGGTCTTAAAAGACCGAACAATAATGATGGCCATCAGTCAGTAAACAGTAGTGGCTCCACGAGGGAACCGACAGAGATCTCTGTAACAGTAAACAGTAAACAGTAGGTGCTAAGGATGCCACAGTACAGTTCAGAAATAAAGGACATACATTCATTCAGTAATACCAGTTCAGTAAACAGTTCAGTTCAGTATTCAAAGATAATCAGTTGAACATATCTTTACACAATTGTTACTCACAGAGTTCGGGCTACGGTATGCTAGAGCGTGTCTCCCCAGTCGCCAACCCTACACAGTTCACAGGTTGAACACACACTAAGCTACACAGTTGGGAAATATCATAATTTAATCCCTAATTGCCTCGGTGTGTTCTACATCTATATCCTCAACAAGATGTCTTAAACTAGGTCTAAGAATGCCTAGAATGAGATGAGGATGCAAAGATGCACTTTTAAAAGCAGTTTCAGATTTTTCAGAAAACAGAGTCCCGCTCGAGCGTAGGTAACTCCGCTCGAGCGGACATGCAGACAAAGGCACCCGCTCGAGCGTAGAATTACCCGCTCGAGCATTCTGCAAAACAGTCAAAAGTGCTGGATGGGTGAAATCTCCGCTCGACGGACGCTCGACGCCCGCTCGAGCTTGAGACACGTGATTCCGCTCGAGCGCCCAATCCTCCGCTCGAGCGGACTGTAAAACAGTGCAGAGAGATGCTGGATGCTCGGATTCCACGCTCGAGCGTCTTTATCTCCGCTCGAGCGGGAGTGCGAAATCTGGAAATCCCAGATTGCACCTCCAAGCTCAAACTCAAGTTCAAAAGCATCAAAACCGATCCTCTTGGGCTAATTTCTGGAAAAACACTTGTAAACACATAGAATAACATGGTTCAAAGCTCGATTTGAGAAACCAAAGCCCAAGGGTGTTTAATTCAAACCCAATTTCAAACCAATATCGAGAATACGATGAACATGCAAACATGCATGAATTCAAATCATTTCAAAGCTTCAAAACATGCTCTAGTGAGCCAATTTATCCAAAAACAAGTTGAAAACATGGACCAATACAAAGTTATGGACATGCATGCACCCTTTTACCATGAAACCAACTCTCAACTTAACAATTCAAACATGCAAGCATGAATTATGCTCTATATCAACATGCATGAACTAAAACATGACTTAGCTCTACAATTTAACATGGACCATGCAAGAATTAGTTCAAACACAAGAATGAGAAGATGAAATCCTTACCTAGGTTCCTTGAATGCAAGTCTAGAGGTTCAATTATGCACTTAAGCTTTCAATTCCTCCAATTCCAAGCAATTCTAAAGATGAATAAAGTTGGATCACTCTTTTCCTCTTACTCTCTCTCTCTAGTCGGCAATGAGAAGGGAAATGGCTGAGGAGATGGTTTTTGATTCAAGTGTAATGAGTTCAAAGGTGTATGAGGTAGTGGGCACTTAAGGCTAGTTTGGTAAATAAGGCCAACTTAAGCAATTGATCAAGATTTAATCTAATTTAATCACACCTAATCAGTTTTCAGATAAATATACCATAAAATCACATTAATTATGATGATCATAAAACATCAATCAGTTCCGGCTTCGGCCGCCGATAAGGCCTTCAATTAGCAGTTTAAACAGAACACGTGAACAGATCAAAGAAACAATCAAACAGATAGAATACCAATTAACACACATACTCAGTCAATTCAGTTCCAGTTTTCAGTCAGTCGGTTCAGTACTTTAACCAGTCCAATTATCAGTCATAATTAGTTCAGTTTAACGGTAATCACTGTTTATCAATACTCAATCAGTCATTAATCGGTAAACAGTATGAGGGTTGTTACAGTCTCCCCTCCTTATAAAGAGTTTAGTCCTCTAAACTCGAGTTACCTTCATTCTGGAAGAAAACAGGGTTCAGTGGAAACAGTTCAGGATATCTTTTAGCCATGTCATCTTCCCTTTCCCAAGTGGCATACACACCACCATGGTTCTGCCAGTCAACTTTCACTAGCGGGATCTCCTTGTTTCTCAGTTTCTTGATCCGTCTGTTTACAATCTGTATAGGCCGTTCCTCATAAGTGTAGTCATCACTTAGCACTACATGAGTAGGCTCTATTAGATGGAAAGGATCCCGGAGGTAGTCTCTCAACATGGAAATGTGGAAGACGTTATGCATATGTTCCATTTCAAGAGGAAGCGCAACTTGATACGCCACCGGATTGATTTTCTCAATAATCTCATATGGTCCGACGTATCTCGGTGCTAATTTGCCTTTGACTCCAAAACGAGTCTGCCCTTTCATCGGTGTCACTTTCACAAATACGTGATCACCCACTTCATACTCTCTGTCTCATCTTCTGACGTCAGCATAACTCTTCTGTCTCCTCTGTGTAGTTTTCAATCTCTGTTGTATCAGTTTCACTTTTTCAGTTGTTTCATATACAATCTCGGGCCCAAGCAAAGGCCCATCTCCAACTTCTGCCCAGCAAATCGGAGATCTACATTTTCTGCCATACAATGCCTCGAAAGGCGCCACACCAATACTCGAATGGTAGCTGTTGTTGTAGGCGAATTCAGCCAATGGTAAATGGCTTTCCCAGTTTCCCTGAAAATCAAGGACACACATTCTCAGTAAATCCTCCAGAGTCTGGATGGTCCTTTCTGACTGGCCATCTGTCTGAGGATGGTAGGCACTACTTAGTCTCAGTTCAGTACCCAGTGCAGTCTGTAGGCTTTGCCAAAATCTCGATGTAAACTTCGAATCCCTGTCAGAAACAATGGACACAGGCACTCCATGCAGTCTAACAATTTCGTCAATATAGAGTATAGCCAATTTGTCCGCATTATAAATTGTCGTAACAGGTAAGAAGTGAGCAGATTTAGTCAGTCTATCAACAATAACCCAAATCGAGTCCATACCTTTACTGGAGCGAGGCAATCCCACAATAAAATCCATAGTGATATGTTCCCATTTCCACTCCGGTATCGGTAAGGGCTACAATAAGCCTGCGGGTTGTTGATGTTCGGCTTTAACTTGTTGGCAATGAAGACATTTCGATACAAATTCTGCGATTTCTTTCTTCATTCCCGGCCACCAGAAATTCAATTTCAGGTCTTGGTACATTTTCGTGTTCCCTGGATGGATAGACAGTTTTGAATTGTGGCCCTCTAGCAGAACTCTTTTTCTCAATTCAGTATCGTTCAGTACACACAGTCTTTCTTGAAATTTTAGTACATTATTCTCAAATTTGAATCCCAGTCTCGGTTTAGATTCTCTTTCTTCGATGATCTTTTTCAATAAGTCATCCAGTTGTTGTTTCTCTTTAATTTCTTCTATCAAGGCTGGTTGAGCAGAAATAGCAGCTAAGGTTCCGCCTTGTTCTCACAAAACAATTTCAATTTCAGATTTTTCAAGGTCACAAAGCAGCTCTTTCTGTCTAGTGAGTAAACAGGCTAAGTTTCCAATTGATTTCTGACTCAATGCATCGGCAACGGTATTGGCTTTTCCCGGATGGTACAAAATCTGCAGGTCATAGTCTTTAATCAGTTCTAGCCATCTCCGCTGTCTCATGTTCAGTTCTTTCTGTGTGAAGAAATATTTCAAACTCTTGTGGTTGGTATATACTTCACATGTCACCCCGTACAGATAGTGACGCCAGATTTTCAGTGCAAATACTACTGCAGCAAGTTCCAGGTCATGGGTCGGGTAGTTCTTTTCATGTGGTCTCAACTGTCGGGAAGCATAAGCAATAACTCTCCCATTCTGCATTAAAACACACCCCAAACCCTTATGAGAAGCATCACTAAATACAGTATAACCATCCGTACCTGAAGGTAAGGTCAAAACCGGTGCAGTCACAAGTCGAGTTTTCAACTCTTGGAATGCTGATTCCCTTGGGTCAGTCCAGTCAAATGATATCCCCTTCTGTGTCAGTTGAGTTAACGGCAAGGCAATTTTGGAGAAATCTTTGACAAATCTTCTGTAATATCCAGCCAATCCCAAAAACCTTCGGACTTCAGTTACGTTTGTTGGTCTAGGCCAGTTCACTACAGCTTCAATTTTATGCGGATCAACAGAAATTCCATCTTTGCTAACAACATGCCCCAAAAACATAACATGGTCAAGCCAAAATTCACATTCCAAATAAGGTGCTTAGCTAAGCATATAAAAAATCCAGAGTAAGACGCAAATGTTCGAAATAAAACTTTTTATTTGATCAAACAATTGTTACATAGACTCAATCTGCGTTCGAACATTACAATATCTATCTTTAACTTCTACGGCGAAAAGGGGAAATAATCACGTTGATACAGCGGGAGGCCCCGAATCAATGTACGTCGTTGGGAAGGCCTCTGCGGCTTAAAATGCGTTGATCCAACCGTGCCCGAATTAGCGTATCTCTGGACCTCCCTCTAACACCATCGACAATGTCAAGGCCAAGATCCAAGACAAGGAAGGTTAAGGGCAACGGTTGTTGTGTCTCCTTTCGGGGCGATCTGCTTCGATGACTTAGAGGCTGACGCGCCTCCCATTTCTTTTTTAACGACCTACCTCCCACACCGGAGAATTCTCCGCTGCAATCCATTGCGACATCAAGCTCGGCCAAAGTTCGAGTTTGGCTGATTAAAGAAACTCTGTTTTACATCCACAATATTATATAACCCCACGCAACAAATGGCGTTATATTAATGAGGTCACTGGCACGAAGAGTCCATTCCATTTATTTTTAAATGCTGGTAGTGACCCTGAGGCAATTTCATTAACGCCAAAACCCCAAAAGACGAACGTCGATTGACATTCACCACGACCTAGGTACCCTAACGGCTTTTTGGAACACATGCACTGACTGGAACAGGGGCAGCGCTATCAATCCAACTGGCCAAGCATTTTGACCCCGCGCCGACTGGAATTTGCCCCAGCCACTCCACGTACTGGCTTTTGGCCTCTTGAAATTACAGTGGCCACATTCAAGAATAAACGGCCATCACGATTGGGCCGACCTTGCCTATAAGCCGGCGTATCAACTATACGATCAATGTTGGTACATTCATTTAAACATCCATGTAATAAAACGAAACACGTATATACCGAATACGAACTACGACGGAATATTTATAATAGAACATTTCTATTCAATCCAACAATAAATTACATAGTTTTTATTGTGATTCAACCTTACAATGCGTATTCTTATACATCGTCACCCTCATCCTAACTTTTCTCAACTTCAAAAGCGAAAAACGGAAAATGTTTACTGTGGTAGAGTGGCGATACCGAATCAATGCCCGACGCTCGAAGAGCTTCCCCGGCTTGAGATGCCTTGATTCAACCGTGCCTAAATCCACGATTCTCACATCGGCACACCTCTTCAGCAAGCTTCTCCTTGGTCTTTTCGATTCCAACTTTTTGGCCTTCATGAAAACCTTTTTCATAGGCCCTCCCCTTCGCAGACTCCATTGCAAACATACTGGCCGTCTCACGATCGGCGAGTGCGGTACTGATGAGCTGACTGGTAACCCTTTCCTCCACAATTGGGTTTCCCTGCCCGGTGGGTTGTGCCTGAGCCGCCCTGGTCTTCCTTAACTCACACTCAGCCGCCTCCGTGCGAGCCTCCAAACTTCGAATTCGTTCCTCCTTCTTCTCCAATTCTCGATGGGCAGCGCGTAGCCGTATGCCAATTTCATAGGCAGTGTAACGCCCCTTCACCGCCCCGTGAATGCCTTCGCGAAATACGTCATAGTCCTGGTGACCTACCATTGATTGCTGAACATTAGGAGGAAAAATTTGTCGAGCAAACTCGACCGCTACATTTGGTCTCGACCGATCGAGTCCGCCTCTGTCATGGGTCTATTCCCCACAAATACCGCAAAGCTTAATGGGCACGGATTCGCGTCAGATCCTCTCTCGACTCGGAGTTGCGGAGATCTGCCCTGTGACTACTTGTCCCCCCTGGGTGACTTGCTTCGACGTCGAGGAGACTGACACCTCTCTCGATCCCTATAACTCCTACTTCCTATGCGCGAAGGTTCACCACCTCGATTCATGTCTCCATCCAGCTCAGCTAGCGTCCTCGCTTCTCCTCTACTGTTAAAGAAGAGTCTGTTTGACATTCACATGAAACATCTTCCTCCAAGAGCTGGAGTCAGCTGTTTACTAAGCTCATAAAGGTTGTACCTTTGTTCATTTATCCTTTACAGAGGCAGCGCCCTCGAGGCAATCTCATTAATTGAGAAAACCTCAATCGTCCGGCGCCCGAATAATAATGCACTGCCTGGGGTAAGGGCAGATTCATGAATCTATTTGGCTCAAGTGCCCCGGACAACTCATGAATCGACTTCAAAATTCTTAAGGTCGTCTCATCCGGCTCCCGAATGGTCATGCACCGCCTGGGGCAAGGGCAGATTCATCAATCTATTCGGCTCAAGTGCCCCAGACGGCTCATGAATCGACTTCAAAATTCTTAAGGTCGTCTCATCTGGCTCCTGAATGGTCATGCACCGCTTGGGGCAAGGGCAGATTCATCAATCTATTCGGCTAAAGTGCCCCAGACGGCTCATGAATCGACTCTTCAAACTTTTTAAGGTTGTCTCATCTGGCTCCTGAATGGTCATGCACTGCCTGGGACAAGGGCAGATTCATTAATCTATTTGGCTGCCCCAGATGGCTCATGAATCGACTTCAAGATTCTTAAGGTCGTCTCATCCGACTCCCGAATGGTCATGCTCCGCCTGGGCTAGGGCAGATTCATCAATCTATTCGGCTCAAGTGCCTCAGACGGCTCATGAATCGACTTCAAAATTCTTAAGGTCGTCTCATCGGGCTCCTGAATGGTCATGCACCGCTTGGGGCAAGGGCAGATTCATCAATCTATTCGGCTCAAGTGCCCCAAACGGCTCATGAATCGACTCTTCAAACTTTTTAAGGTTGTCTCATCTAGCTCCCGAATGGTCATGCACTGCCTGGGACAAGGGCAGATTCATTAATCTATTCGGCTCAAGCGCCCTAGACGGCTCATGAATCGACTTCAAAATTCTTAAAGTCGTCTCATCCGGCTCCCGAATGGTCATGCACCGCCTGGGGCTAGGGCAGATTCATCAATCTATTCGGCTTAAGTGCCTCAGACGGCTCATGAATCGACTTCAAAATTCTTAAGGTCGTCTCATCCGGCTCCCGAATGGTCATGCACTGCCTGGGGCAAGGGCAGATTCATCAATCTATTCGACTCAAGTACCCCAGCCGGCTTATGAATCGATTATTCAAAATACTTAAGATTTATCAACATATTCGGCTCAGGTGCCCCAGACGGCTCATGAATCGATTCTTCAAAATTCTTAAGGTCGTCTCATCCGGCATCTGAATGATCATGAACCACCTGGGGCCAAGGCAATTCCACCAACCCATTCGGCTTGAATGCCCACAATACTCGGCATATGAGTGATAAATCAATATTGTCATAAGATATTCAATCTCTGAAAGCTCAAACACAACAATGATTTTATCCAAAGTAGTTAAAGGCAAAACATTCTTCATTAACATAACTTCACAAACTGTGTACAAGTGGTGGTGAAATAACAAGGAAATTTTCATTAATGAATTGAGCGCAAAAAGTAACCAATTTATACATGAAAACTACCCTGAACCAACAAAAGTCTACTAAACAAAAACTTACATTGGAATTAAAAATACTTAATAAAATTGAAATGTCTCCCAGATCAATCCTCGGGGTCAGATTCAAGTGGCTCAACGTCCACTTACTCGTAGGGAATTGGCAAGGCCAATGTAACTCCAGCGGCAGCAAGGGCTTTAAGCCACCCATGTTTGAACCCCCGATTCTCGAATTTGGGGACTTCATCTACATATTCCGTGTAGGCAGCACTTTTTCCTGCCTCAAATGCCGCACAAGCCTCAGAATCGGCTTTTTCCTTGGCCACCTTGAGCTTCTCTAACTGAACCTCCGCCTCGACAAGCGCCTCCTTGGCTAACTTGAGCGATTCTTCGCTCGCATCTGCCCTACTCTCAACATCAGAGCGGAGCTGTTCAGCTAAATGAGCCCTCTCCTCCTCTGCTTCAGCTCGCGCACTCTCCATTGCGGCTCTCATCACTTCAAACTCGGCCCTACTCTTTTGACCGTCCGCCTCCATTTGCAAATGATCAATCCTGCCAAGGGCATCATATAGGCGGCGGCCTAGGTCCGCAATCCTACCAACCGTCTGCAAAACAAGTTGGGATTGTCAAATACCTTAATGAAAACAAATTCAAGAGAATTTGAGATGGTCACTTACCAGGAGCGCCGACTGCGCAGATAGGGCTACGACCATAACATCCGGCACGGCGCGAAAGGCTGCGTTGTCAGCTGGCAAGGAAATTGAAGCCGCTAGGCTCAACGCCACGGCTGGATCCTCAATGGCTGAAGCGTCAGAAGAGATCGGCGTTCTTTGATCTTTGGCCGAACAATAAAAGGAGCAACCACGTTCGACTCTTCTAAACGAGGCCGTTTGGAAGCAGGGCTAATCTCCGACCCAGCCTCTACCTCAGCATTACGCTTTTTACCCCGCTTCTCCGGAATCAGCCGTTCGTCAATGACCTATTGTTCAACCTCTTTCCCCACTTCAGCCACAGCAACCTAAGCCGTCTCTTCAATAACGGGTACAAAAGTTTTAATCAAGGTGGGCTCAGAATGGGCGGCCTCGGCCTTCTTTCGAGCATCCATTCGCTCGGCATTTTTCTTTCGCGCCATCTGCGTAAGGCTTTCCCCATCCATACCTTCGGAAAAATCACCAGGTAGGTCTCCAAAATTCGCAAAAATATCTCCAGAAGAAAACTCTGCCCAACCAGAAATGGACGGTAAAGGCTGGTTAAGTCCGGCAGCCTTGAACGCCGAGCGTATCGCCTCGTCGACCTCTTCGGCCTCCTCAGCAACCTCTCTGGTTGGTTTGGCAATTACCTCTACCACCGGCTCCGCGTCTTCCCCCGAATCTGAATCTTCGAGGCTAATTTGCCTAAGGCTCTTGAAGCTGGAAAGAGAAGAGCCAAAAGGTGTTGATCGCCGGATGGAATTGGAATGCCGTCTGCGGCCAAAAATGTAGTATAAGTAGGTTCGTATCGGAGGAGTATGTGAGCAGCTCTCCCTTGCTTTTGTACGTTTGGACGGCCGAAGTATCTGAGTGCAGACTTAATTTCCTCAAGGACTGCATCGACGGTTGAGGGAAGAGTCTTCTTCAATCTGTTACCTGCAAAGAACAAGGGGTGATTAAAGGAAAAAAGCCGAATAAAAGGCAGATCAACAAACACGAGGCGTTACATGGCAACCTGGATCACCCTTCCGTCTGGGAATAGGGTCTAGGCGGTCTTCGCCTTCACCGAACTCCCAATTACCTCGGACATTGACCATTACATCGTCAACTCTCTTACCAGAACTGGCAAGCATGGTTATCAAGTGATGGTCAGTGTCCTTGGCCCTGAGAAAATATCGCCCCAGCCGACCAGAAGATTTGGCCAAAGCGTAGCAGTGCCGAATTGCCAGAATGCCAAGGTTGATCCTAAGGCGTCGGTTCAACTCTATCACCCCCATGATGATTCGGAAGAAATTTACGTTGGGTTGAGAAGGAATCAGACTCCAATAGCGAAGGACGGCCCTAAGTAATGGATGTAGGGGAAAACGGACTCTGCCCTCCGCTATGGATAAGAGAAGGAAGACGATCGTGTTTTGATCCTCCCTCTCCATATCAAGAGTATTGCCCATTACAAGAGATAAGTGAACATCGGCGGGAATGGAAAAGTGTCGCTGGAATCTGGAAATACGACCCTCAGAGAGGAGGTCTTTCAAGTGTTTAGCCATTTTCGCGGGGATTCAAGGTTCCGCCGAAATCAAAATGATAAACAGAAAATAGGATTGCAAAGAAGTGAGAAGAAGACTTACAAGGATAGACGGAGAAGAATTGCAGAAAATGTGAGTCAGAGAAGGGATACCCGCTGGCGGTCCAAGAGTCTCGAATACTCGATGAAATGTATACTCGAAAGGACTGAAATTTCAAATCGCAATAAATGTGAGACGCACGAATGAGGCGGGAAAGTGTAATGATGACCGAAAAGGTGTGTGCGTTCTGACATCTGTATTGGGGTACGCGAAGCTGTCTGACCTATTTTGACTTTTCCAATTCAAGACCAAACATGCCGATTAGCCACCGTCAATGGGGAGTTCGGAGGGCAATTGTGGGAGCCGAATAATGGCAGAATCAGAAGGTGCGTACCTGAGGAAACTGATATTGATCGGCTGTATCCTACGGGAATGGGAAGCTGAATATAATATATGTGCCGAATAAGTGTAGATCCTTAGAGCCGGATAAGAGAAAGAATAATGATTAAAAAGTAGGCCCTGGCCCCGAGGATGAAAAGGAACAGGTATAAATACAGGAACAATGGATTGAGAAAGGTATGTAAGAATAACTTCACTTAACTTAGTAAAGAAGCTATCCTGAGCATCTGAACTGACTTGTCCGTCGGAGTGCTAATTCCGTACCCCCGACTGGAGTGTTTGTATCTTTTCAGGTCACTAGCTGAGGATCACTAGTGTCTCCCAGGATTTGAAGAGTATTTTCAAACCACTTCTCCACAGTTTGATGAGATACATCAAACCCTAATTTGGGTTCGTTTTTGATTTCTTGATGGCTTAAGGAGGAAGAAGAAGTGCAGGTTTCTGCACTTCTACTCTCATTGGAGAGAGAGTGTAATACACCTCATAATTTATGTTCATTAAACGTTATTTTTTAGACCACAAATGTTTTTGTTTTGGAAAATGAAGTCTGGCAGTACCAAAATTAGACCAGAAAGCACCCCAAAAGGTGGAACGTGAACCGCACGTGCCAGGTGACACCGTCAGTGGCGGCCACGCGCCTCTACGCGCTAGGGGTGCTACCACACGCGGGCTATCCGTGCCATCACGCACGCGTCAGCCTTGCTGTCCACGCGCGTCATCCGCGCTGTCACGCTCGTAGCGCCGAGCCGAGCCGAGCCGCATCATTTTCTGCGCTGGCTTGGCTGCCTTGGCTGCTGAGTGCTAAGGCACTGTTTGTTTTTTTAAAATTTTGAATCACGTTAAATAGTCATAAATAATTTGTTATAGCTTTGTTTTGAGCATGGTTGGTACTGTTAGACTTAGAATTGAATTTTTTTATCTTTCGTAAAATTTTCAAAATTTTATGAAAATAAAAAATATTTTTCCTAACAAATAATTCATTATTTATGCTTTAAAATGTTTCTGGTGTTGTATGACTAATTTTCTGGGTTGAAATTTTTATTGTTGACTACTGCAAAGGTTTACTATAGGCTGGTATATGTTTTCCAGCTTACCAAATTATGAAATATTTATTTCTAATTTTATGTGTGTTTATTAGTTATTTAAAATTCCAAAAATTTTTTGAAAAATTCTAGAAAATTTCAGAATGATGTACATTCTATTATGGCATAATCTGAATATTAAATGCATCATATTTTTTTTTTTTAGGGTTTGTAATATGTTGTGATCAGAGAAGCATGCTTAGTTTTTTTTTATTTATTTAAATTCCATTATTAAATGAATATAGCATGTGCAAATTTACATTAAGATGCTATTGTATGGAATTTGTCATGCTTTGTATATGCCATAAGTAGTGGGAGATTGATTTTTTTTTTTTCTTCACATGGAATTAAATTAAATTTTGACAATTGTCACTAGAGGCTCCAGAGATGATTACGAGCATAGCAAATTTTTGATCTTGAGACATGTGTAATATTATCATTATTTAATTTAGATTCTTTTGCTGCAAAATAATTTTTGTGATGCTATTATTAATATCCTCTGAGTATTTGTTTACTCTGTATATAGAAACGGCTACTAAGACAGTGGTAGCAAACTTAACTAAGGGAGAGAAATTGGATGGCGACAATTATGACATATGGCGCCGTAAGATCCAATACCTCCTCAATGAGCAAGAAGTGTTGACCACACTTGAACAAGTGATGGTTGAGCTAGAGCAGGGCAATACAGCTCAACAACGTCGTGATCTTGAAGTCTTTCAGACTTGGCGTAACAAATATCGATGTGTGCGCTTTACCATGTTGAGCAACATGTACAACGACTTGATTAGTGAGTTTTAGCATAGCCCGACTGCATTTGAGATGTGGGAAGCTCTCAAGCAAAAGTTTGGTATTATCTCTTTGCAAAGCTGCGTGGGCTAACTATGAAGTTTGACTCCTATCAGGAAAGGGCGCATCACTCGATGAAGCAGCATTTGAGGGTCCTGTCAGCCATGATACGTGAGCTTGCGGCTGCTAGGCACAATTTGACTCAAAAGTAGCAAGTACAAGCTGTGATTCGCTCTCTGCCAAATTCTTAGGAGCCGATGAAGCAGAACATGATGCATAACGAGAGTGTAAAAACATTCGAAGACATATCGCGCCATTTGGAGCTAGAGGCTGAGTGCCTTGAGGCGGCTAAGTCTGATGGTTCTACTATGGTGGTTGAGTCGAGCTCACGTAAGACTTCTTAGTTCAAGCGTGGAAAAGCAAAAGGTGCCCCTAAGAAGCAAACAACAGCTGCGCAAAAACCCAATGGCGCTAGAAATTTCAAGCGTAGGGGCAAGAGAGCTAGCAAGAAGGTAAAAGCTAAATTGACATGCTTTAACTGTAACAAAGAAGGACACTTCACTCGGGATTGCCCTGAGCAGAAGAAGGTACTCCCTTACTTAATTTTTCGCACTCAATGCTTTGTTTCTAGTCAAGCATTAATTGCTCATTCTCCACATTTTTTGGTTGTAGACTTCGGAGCAACAGACCACATCGCGAGGGACAGAGTAGGGTTCGTTGAGTATCACCGAGTACCTGCTGGGAGCAGAAAAGTTTACATGGGGAACAAGTCCAGTGTGGAGGTGCTTGGCATTGGCACATACAAGTTGGAAATGCAATGAGGGCGCACCTTGTATCTTCATGATGTTCTTTATGCTCCGGATATTTGGCGAAACTTAGTTTCAGTTATTAGCATGATGAGCCTTGGTTTTAGCTTTTGTTTTGAGAATAATAGTGTTAACATTTATTTGGGAACAACTTTTTATGGTTTTGGTTATGTGGACCAATGAATGTGAGGGCAAGGCATGGAGCCCCTTATTTCATCACATTTATAGATGATTGCACGTGTTTTGGCCATGTCTATTTGATTTCTCACAAATCAGAAGCATTGGATTACTTTGGACAGTATGTTAATGAGGTTGAGAATCAATTAGACCAGAGTAGTAAGTCTCTAAGGACTGACCGGGGATGCGAGTATCTATCTGAGCAATTTAAAGTGCTCTGTGAGGAAAAAAGAGTTATCAGGCAATTGACAATTCCTAGGACTCCGCAACAAAATGGTGTAGCGGAGAGAAGGAATCACACATTGCTTGACATGGTTAGATCTATGATGGCGCAAGCTAATCTTCCCATTTATTACTAGGGAGATGCTTTGTTGATTGCTGCCTACATCCTTAACCGTGTGCCCTCTAAATCAGTTCCTTCCATCTCATATGAGATGTGGACTGGCAAAAATACTGGTTTGGGCAATTTGTGGCCTTGGGGTTCGGCAGCTTACATACACAACGCTTCTCATAAGTTTGGGAAGTTAGGCCCTAGAGAAAAGAAATGTATCTTCGTTCGCTGTAGTGAGCATTCTAAGGGCTATGTGTTTATTGGGGAGCATCCGGATGGAAGAGTGACTGAAATTGGGTCACGAGATATGGATTTCCTAGAGGAGGATTTCCCTAGCAGAGGTGAGGTAACTAGAGATGTAGAACTCCATGAGATGGAGGATCTACTTGAAGGCGCACCTAGTAGCCTAGTAGAGAATGAGGAGATCATCCCTCAAGCTCCTAGGGACAATGGGAGCGATCTACCTGCCCATGGGTTAGATCCAATGGATGAGGATTCTCAGGATTCTCAACTGCGTAGAAGCAAACGTGGAGCCATTCCCCCTCGTCATTTTGAGATTGAAGGAGAAGCATTCATGATTGCTCCGAGTGATGAGATGGAGCCTAAGAATTTCAAAGAGGCTCTCTTATCCCCTGCTAGTAAAGAATGGAGTACAGCAATGAATGAAGAATTAAAGTCTATGAAGAAAAATCATGTCTGGGACTTGGTTGATTTGCCGCCAGGGCGCAAGACTATTGGGATCAAATGGGTTCTCAAAATCAAGCGCAAGGCAGATGGTTTCATAGAAAGGTATAAGGCTCGCCTAGTGGCGGAAGGTTACACCCGACAAGAGGGTGTGGATTATGAGGAAACTTTTTCACTAGTTGTGAGGTTTGCCTCTATTCGTCTAATTCTGGCCATAGTAGCTCAGTTGGACTTAGAGCTATATTAGATGGACGTTAAGACTGCATTTCTCAATGAAAAATTGGATGGAGAGATCTATATGGATCAACTAGAAGGCTTTATGGTAGTAGGTCAGAAGTGCAAAGTTTGCAAGCTTCAACGATCTATTTATGGCTTAAAGCAATCATCCAGACATTGGAATTTGAGATTTCATCGAGCCATTGTTTCTAATGGGTTTACGATGTTCGATGAAGATCATTGTGTGTACGTTAAGCGGTCCAAGGACATTTTTCTGATACTGTCATTAGATGTAGATGACATATTATTGGCTGGAAATGACAAGGAGATGATTGTCGCCACTAAAAAGTGGTTGTACTCTACATTTGAAATGAAAGACATGGGTGAAGCAAGCTATGTGCTCGGTGTTAAGATCATTAGGGATCGCTCTAGGAGACTTCTTGGTTTGTCTCAAGAGACTTACATTAAGACTATCGTAGAGCGATTCCAGATGCAGAGCTGCAAACCCATTGACACTCCTATTGCGAAAGGCGAGAGCCTAAGCCTTGATATGGGTCCTAAGACTCTAGAAGAGAATGAAAAGATGGTTCATGTTCCCTATGCAAATCCTGTTGGAAGCTTGATGTATGCTATGATGTGTACACGTCCTGACATTTGTTATGTAGTCGGATTGGTGAGTCGTTACCAATCCAACCCAAAACCAACTCATTGGAAAGCAGTTAAGAGGATATTACGATATCTTAGAGGGACTACAGATTACACACTTTGCTACCAAAGTTTAGATCTACATCTAGTTGGCTATTGTGATGTTGATTAGGGAGGAGACTTAGATGAGCGTAAGTTTACTTCAGGATATGCTTTCATGCTTAGCGACGGTGCTATTTCTTGGAGTAGTAAGAAGCAATCCTGTATCGCCTTATCGACTATAGAGGCTGAGTTTGTGGCTTGTTCATCTGCCGTTCAGGAAGCCATTTGGTTGAGGAGATTCCTTTAGCATTTGGATATTGTCACACACATTTCAGACCCTGTGACTATCCATTGTGACAGCATGGCTACACTCGCTTATGCTAAGGATCCTAAATACCACGGGAGAACCAAACACATTGATGTGAGGTTCAACTTTATCAGAGACATTGTGGCGTAGAAAGAAGTGATCCTGGAGCACATCCCTACGAGTCACATGGTTGCGGACCCTTTGACTAAGCCCATTGCTAGAGATGTTTATCTTACTCATGTTAGGACTTTAGGACTACATAGGTGGTGATATATATATATATGTGTATTAAGTTGAACTAATATTTTTTTGGGATATTTATGCCATTAGTATTCATATTTGTTTCTATTACACATTTATGTTTACTACATTTTGCAATGGTTTGTGAATTAGTGTACACAGAATAAATAAATTGATATTAGCAGGCAAGATTGGCTCACTCACACAAGCAATCGGCCTTAGTGCTAGGTAGCGAGCAAGGATGAGACTAGTGGCTTATTATATTTGGAGCAAATAGAGAAGCTAAAATTATCCACTAGCTATGTCGCCTTGGTTAGAGCCAAGATGAGGTCTTGTTAGAGACTGAGCATGGATATGAGAGTACCCACTTTTCCATGATGTGCTTGTTATGGATAGCCAGATGCGAGATCTCATTTGATGCCTAAGAGGCGAGCAAATAGAGAATTCGAGTTAGACGTTAAGAAGTGACTTGTGCGGTGCAGAGCGACAAGACTAAGATCTGTATGGTGTGTGAGTTTAACATCACTCTTTTTGAAAGAGTTACTCCACTATAACATGCATTTGTACTGCATGTGCTTATCGACCCGTTAGCGAGGTGAAAGAATGGATCCCTACTTCTTCACTGTGTGAGTTCTAAAAGTCATTTTTTCCTAAATGACTTCACTTTATGCTTTTTGTGACCTTTGACTATGTCATGAGATGAGGAGTTGATGTTTAGCTACTTTGGTATGTTGCTTGCGGTCATGTATGATTTGGCTTTAAGGGACATTCCTGGGAAAGCGGTCAATTTCAAATTAAATGATATGAGGGTGAAGGGAAGATCATCTAGTTCTACATCTCTACTCTATATTCACTGTCGACAACTTACATCGCTCTCTATGGGATGCTGATTGGGTGTGAATATAACGCGGGACCTAGGAGAGTCAAACATGCTCTTTAAGGGATTAGAGATGTTTTTTGGACAGATATAGCTAGATGGGTCTAGGTACATGAGACATATTGAGTTTTTGTTCATTTTCGGTTGATGTCCCTTTGCTGACTCATATTGAGTTTCTAGTATAGAGCTCTCACATGCAGGTGTTCTCAGCGATCGCACGGTGCTTTGGCTAGTATGAGATTGTTCATTTTTTGGAGAGATTGAGATAGAGATGTGACAGTGTCATGCCAACTCATGTGCGAGTGGGAGATGTTAGAAATTGGGCGCCCATGTGGCATGACCCATGACCCTTTTGAACCTTATCCATGTAAGTTTTGAATTCAAATTCAAAACTTATTTGGATAACCCACTCATGATATCTATATCTATCATATCAACTGATATGGATAGTTGAGATACTTAGCCTATATATCTGATATGATATATGGGATATGGAATAATAAAACCACGTATGTTTTTTCCCATACTGACTCTCTCCCATTAAAACAGTGATCAAGCTTTTTGCACTGTGACTTGTGTGGGTGACACTCATATTGTGATATCACTCTACTGCTGGGTGTTCGTTGTTCGCATTTTGAAGCACGTGATTTACCCACGATATTCTTCGCTTCAGGTTCTATCACCTAAGGCATGATCTGAAATTTTTATCCGCTGCATTATACTCTATTTACACCAATAATTTTATTTTGGAATATTAACTGAAAGCCACCCGATATGCCAAAAGCTGACATGGCTTTTGCCATCAACCCTTCATGTCAATTTTGACATAAAGACTATTTCACGTGTTTTTTTTTAATATTTATTTTATTTTATTTTATTTTATTTCAAATAAGAGAAGATTAATGGTGCACAAAAGAGTTCAAATTTTAAAAATAATAGAATAATATAATTGACATATCTATTGGAGAGCTTTCATGTCAAATTAACATATGTCAATTTGTCACCCAAACTTTCAAATTTTTTTTGATATACTACTTTTTAAAGGTTTGAGTGGAGATGCTCTTACCATTAATCCTTTCACAAGGCTATGTGAAGGAGTACGGGAGTCATGGCTAATAACTATAATTCTCAATGTTGAGATTCTGGTTTGAAAATCAACTTCCTTAAGTTGTAAAGAGGATGGACACCAAAAGAGTTTACTGAAGAGGATGATACAATTGAGTGATCATTCACATCAATTTTACCATTCCAGTTTCAATTATAGATTAGAGTAAACTGTAAATATTTGATGAGGGACAGTCAATTTTTGATAAAAATTCAATTAAAATTGTTGAACATATGGAAGTTGAAATTCACAGTGGAATAGTAGTTGACCTACTTCATGATGAAGCTTCTTCAAAAATTAATTCGCAGGCCATTTATATGAAGAGTAATGCTATGCTTCATGAAAGAAATATGAGAAAAAGTTTCATAAAGATTTTCCATCATATAATTAGTTTGTAGTGTTTTATTGTATGTTATGCATTCTCATACAATAAGTTACAACCTATCAATCATAGAGCACTATAAGACAAAACTAAATTTATACAATTTGCAAACTAAGATCTCAAAATTAAAACATACTTACATTAAAGTAAGCTGCTTTTTCTTATTTTGTTATCTGCCACATTAGATTATTTCTTAAAATTTCATTATATTTTTCATGATATTTCTTTTATGAAATCTGACATTACTCTTTTTTTTAATACTATATACACAATAACTTCTCCAAAATTTTTCTACATAGCAACTAACAATACTTTTTTTTAGGAACTTCTTTGAATGTACCAAATGTCAATGATGTAGATAAACGCTTGTAACCCTAAAGCCCTCTTCCTTTTAACACACATTTAATGTTCTAGAAATCCAAGAAAAGTAAAACTCCTTACCTTCCAATACCATATGAAAGAAGCATAATTCAATAGCAATTTAAATGTTGGATCAATTCATCTTGAATTCTTTAGTTGATGGTCTTTAGGTTTTCATAACTTGACGATAATCTTATTATGTATGTAGAACAAAAAATTGGTGCCTCAAGTCACGTTACTTAGGCGCTTTCCTAAAGACAATATTTGCACCAACCAAAAGGTGTGCAGGAAGTTACAACAACTTTGCCTTTAAGATAAATGAAGCGTGATTTAAGGATCAAGTGTACTGGCATCCGCACTGACAACAGTAGAATAGAATACTCTTATATAATCAAGAAAACCAAGACATTTATAATCAAGTGTCATTGTCACGACCCAAACTCGCCCCTAAAAGTTTGGTCCATGACCGGCCTGTACATAGGCCTCAACACAGAATTTTAGAATAATATTTAACCACATACAGGGCCTTAAGCGGAAGCAATATCAATAAAAGACAACATCCATTGAGCTTGTGCATACATGATGGTTTAATTCGATTTAAGCATTTAAATACATTCCCAGAGTTACATATACAATCACAGAATTTATATAGATTTCACACACACTTACATAAGACCTAATAATTTATATGACTCCCAACACAAATTAAGGCCTCCACATGAAGACATACGCTAGGTGACTTGGCAGACAGGCGAACCTCAATACCATTCTAGTGTCAATCCCCGATGGCTCACCTACATAAATATACATAATAATGGGGTGAGCAAGGCTCAGTGAATAATAACAGTGTAAAGAGGTTAATTAAATAAACAAAACCTTGGATAAATTAAATAGACAGATACCAAACTATACACAAGTCTTATCCATAACTATATTTTAATACGGTCTCAGGCTCACATGTAATGTAGACTGGCTTCAAGTCCATATGTAATACAGACCGGCCTCAGGCCCATGCAGAATACAAAACGGCCTTAGGCCCAATCATATTATGCAGAGCGGCCTCAGGCCCAACAGATTATACAGAGCGGCCTCAAGCCTAATAGATTATACAAAGCGGCCTCAGGCCTAACAGATTATACAGAGCGGCCTCAGACCTAACAGATTATACAGAATGACCTCAGTCCTAACAAATTATACAGAGCGGCCTCGGGCCTAACAGATTATACAGAGTGGCCTTAGGCCTAACAGATTATACAGAATGGCCTCAGGCCTAACAGATTATACAGAATGGCCTCAAACCCACATATTAGCAAGACAAAATAATCCCAGATTCATAAGAATACCATTACTCAATAGTGCACATAGATTTTCCCATGGTTTATTACAAGTCGACATAGTTATCTTGCGAATAACAGAACATTAATAATAATTATTAACAGAAGGCAAATGTATCATTACATTAATAGGGACAGAACAATTTACATCATAACGACCTCGGGCCCATGTCTATTACTAGGGACAGAACGACCTTAGGTCCATATCAGTGCCATTATTCACTCATATCCATTAATTTAATTAAAGCACAACATCAATGCAATAGGCCATCACAAATAACGATACATAAATTATAATCATAGGAAGTAAGTGAAACATATAGTTACACTACTATTACTCACAGTGATCGGCTCCCAGTAGTAATGGGACGATGTCCTTGTCTCGACTTACAAGCACAGTGCACAACACATAATATGAGATCATAATCAATCCTTTACTTATTCTCTTTGATCATTTAATCAATTAGTCATAGTGGTACCAAGCTCATTATGCCTTAATAAGTTATAATCCATGTCTCAGAAAATAGGAGGAATCGATGGAAAATGGTTTAAGCGAAGAAACGGCAGAAACCGGTAAACAGAAAGTGAACAGTCGTCACTAATTTGGGGATAACTATTTTTGTACTTAGAATTTGGGAGTGAGACCACCACCGTTGGAAACGAGACTTCAGGGGCTTGATTTTAGGCTCAAGAATCGTCTAAAATGGAGTCCGGATGAGGGAGACATACCTATTTGAAGTTACCAGGTATAAGTTGAAACAGGGTTGGCCGCACGTGCACCAAATTTGACCGCTCGTGCGGCCCAAATCCGCTCGAGCACCTAAACAGCAGAATGAAAACCTCTTTTTTTATTCATGTTCCGCTCGTGTGGTGCCCATGGCTGCTCGTGCGGCCTGGGAAAAATCAGATAGTCCGAAATTGGTTGTATAATTTGGAACCTCTCATTTTCAAAATCAAACCTCAATTTCATGTAAATCAAAGCCTAAAACTCTTTAATACATGATAAATTTCACATTATTAGCTTCCATCAAAGATCATAACCCCAAAATACTAATCAAATTTCCAAGCACAAAAACAAGATTAAAAACTAAACACAAAAATATAGAGTGGACATGGTTTGGGGTCCAAAGTTCACTTTCATGGTGGAATTCTTCTGTAGCCTCTTGAAGCACCATAACCCATACACACAATCATAGATAACCCAAGAACTCACTCTTTAGCTTATGATCTTCAAGTGTTAAAAGGGAGAATCTTACCTTAAACCTTTTCCATCACTTATTTTTGCATACCTATGATGAATTCAAGCCAAGTCTTTGATGTCTTCTTCCATTTCTTCTCTTTGAGTTCTCTCTCCCCTTCTCTCTCTCACGTATCATCCTCTCTCCTCCTCTAGATATTTTTGTGCTCTAAGAGATGAGTTCAACTCCTCCTCTCACATACATATATACATTTAAATATACACACACATAAGTTTAACACAATAGTGAGAGCCAAATGCGGCCTTACGAATCGCACGAAATCAAATTTCAATTAAACTTCCCAAATGACTCTAAAAATTGTGCTGATCATAAATATGTCCTCTGTTCTGGTTTCTGAAGCCTCCAAGCCCTTCAATTTGCAGTACAAAATTAACCACCCAAACGTGCATTAATGAATCAGACAAATTAGACTTCCAATTAATTTTCCCAAATAGTTCTAAAAAATTCTCATTAACATACCCAAGTACTCAATTTTGATTTCTGAACCCGTAAAGGTCGGTAATTTCAATTCTAAAGCCGTAGCTCAACAGATAATTCCTCAATTCGAACACATATCACTAAATTAAAATGCATTAACCCACAAGGACATAAAAGTAATTTCGGATACGGATTTTGGGGTCGTTACAGTCATGGTCCCAAACCCGCACCTATAGATTAGGATCATAACCGGCTAGTAATCGTTAGATTACCTACGGCCTCAGACAGAAAACAGATTTTAAAATAATCATATGGGGCCAAAAGCGGCCGTCGATTTAAAAATTTTGTCCAATGAACTGTGCTTACATGATAAAGTGAAACATTTCATAAACAGTTCATCATAACTCACACATAAAAACAAAGTTAATATCTCATACATCCAGGAACTTCAAGACATGCAGTCAGCCAAACAAAACAAACTTATATGCATAGATGATCCAACGTATTCACCGATAAAGCAAAAGTATAAACATATGAACAAAAATAAACTATCATGCGTGAGACGTGCGGACTGACTCCACAAAACTTAGCTTCCTCTCATATCTTTCATTGAGGTTGGGTTTGGACATTCCTTTGCTCACTTACACACATAAATGAGAAGCCCAATGAATAATATCAAAATCAAGAAGTTACATGAATGAAATTCGTAACAGACATATCTAACGGCCTCAGACCTATTCACGTTTTAATCTAATATATCAAACGACCTTAAGCCAACATATCAAACAGACTCAGACCTAATTCACTCTTATCAAACGGCCTCGGGCCCAATTTGTTTATGTCAAACCGTTTTTGGTTCAATCATTTAAAAAAAGGAGAAGAAAGTAGAGCCTCTCTCTCTAGAATCTAGAGAGAGAAAGCTCCCACCGGTGGTGGTGTTCTGGTACTTTTTCGGCCAGTTGTTTTAGCTGTTATACTCAATCTGAGTGTTAGTGAGCATGAGTCTCATTTTATGGTAGCGTCGGTGTAGAGGTGGAGTGTTTTGTGCCCTCCATCTTTTGTATCAATGAGTTGTTTCATGGAAGTATCAGCGTTTCCAGTCCGACTTTCCCATGGCTAGTTTGGAAACGCTGCTTGAAGGTTGGATATTAAGCTCGGGTGACCAGGCTTGATGTCGACGGTGGTTAGGTCGTGTTGGTCTCGGTTTGCTCCGGCGCCGACGTTCAATCTTTGTGTCCTTCACAGACGGTGTGCATGATTTTCATCGCAGTAGAGTTATACCTAGTTTGTTTTACTGTGTGATCTCTGTGTTTGCTATCGTGCTCCACGGCGTGCTGGTTTCTTACTTTGTCATGGTCTTTTGCCCATGGGTATTTTGTTTCCTCTCTCTCCGGTGATGATTGGTCCGGTTTCAGAGCAGAAGGTGGTAGATTCTGTTCTCGGAGCTCACTGGTCGTCCCCGGCGTGAGACTGTTGGTGGTTTCTACCGTCGCTGTGTGTTCTAACTCAGGCACCGGTGGTGGTTCTGGTTCCTCGGTTTCACACCGTGGTGCTGGATTTTGTTTTGTCAGCCTCGTCATTCATGGTCGATGGTGTGCTGTGTTATAAGGAGCCGGTGGTTTTTGTTAGCCGGCGTTTTTGTCTACCGGTGTGGTTTGCTCAGTCCGTGAGCTGGTCGGTGGTGATCATTCAAAGGTTGTTGGTCTGGTTTTTCCGGCACGGGATTCTGGTATTGTCGTTGTTATAGGGAGATACTACTGTGGAAATGTTTGGTGAGGATGAAGTGTGTCCACAGGCAGCAAGAGCGCGTGTTTCGGGCCTTGGGTGCTTCACCCACGTTGGGTAGAGTGATCCACCAAGGATCCTCTAGAGTAAAATTTTCCTAAAGTTTCCTAGAGTGCTACATTGTGTGGTTGAGATTTACTGGCAAGTCACATCAGAAAAATTGATGTGACTTGTCAGTAAATCTCAACCACACAATGTAACACTCTAGGAAACTTTAGGAAAAAATCACTCTAGAGGATCCTTACTCAGAGTGATCAGACGTAAAGTTGATGTGCATTCTATGTTGCTTCAGAACTATCATCGTGTGGGTTTGTTTTGGGGGGAAAAGTCAATTTTTTGTGAAAAGGGTCTTAAGGAAAATATCCCAGTGGATTTCATGGGTTGGAGTGTGGCCACGGTTCTCTCCATACGTGGGAATTTTTGTATATAAATATATTATATATACTTGTAATTTAGTGGGCCAGGTTTACTTTTTATATGGCAGCCAACTTATGTTGGATTCAATTGGCCGAGTTATTTTGTTAAGTGGGCCACGGTTTCTTTTTTAGTGTGCTGATGATATTAGGCCCATGATGGAATTCAACGCTTATATATTTCGTGGGCCTTAAATTTCACAATCAGGTGGACTTTTGATGGACTATACTGCAAATAAATTCACATGGGTGTGTGGATTTATTTTGGTGAGGTTGGTGGGTCTTAGTTAATATGGTACTCTTTTGTTCAACCATGGCTCAACTGTATATGGTTTATTGCGGTTTATTTATGGTGATTGATTACGTGATCTTCATGTGACTCTATATGACGTTGGTATTGAGCCATCTCCGCCAAGAGCGATTGAGGGGTCGCTGCTATCGAGAATTGTGGTTCGATGGCTAGCTGAGTTAGGGACTGGGAGATGAGTGGCCTACTGCTTTTTCCCGTTACCTCTTGACATGGAGTGAAGGGGACACTGCCGTGGAGATTGAGGCTTGTGGTCAGCTTAAGAAGGGACTGGGGGATGTGGTGGTTATTCTCATTATGGGATTGTTGTCAACTTTGCCTGTTGATGTGGTGGTTATTGGTTTTCACAAAACTCCTCAAGACCATTGATTATTGTGACTGACTGTGTAGGCTTCATGTGACTCTGCCAGGATCTTTTCATGGGATAGATATTTCCCTTCGTCATGGCTTTGGTTGAGTGGCTAGGATGTCACAGCTATGAGGAGCGAGATGTTTATTGGATTCCATGTTTTCATCTGAGCTAGAGACTGGGAGCTAGCGGAGGCGGTTATCATTTTTCGATTGGCCTTGCTGAGTGTTTAGTTTAGTTTCTTTTGTATTGTGTGTATGTTTGTTTTGTTTTATGAGCTTGTGGTGTGCATTTTTTATTGCCCATATATCCATCCCAAGTTTTCATCTATTATCTTTGATGGTAGGGGTTACTTGGAGAAAAAGGATATATGGGCAAAGTTGGGTTATCCTGTTTTTTTTTTTTTTCTGTTGTGCTTGCTTTTGTGGGGGTGGTTTTATGTGGTAGGGCATTCCAGTGGTAATTTTATGTTACTATTTGTAGTTGTTTATTATTTGTTATAGGGCGTGCCTGGGGTATGCCCCTTGTAAACTTGTACATTTTATTGTCTTTATTTTATGACTTATTTACCTAAAAAACAAATGGCCTTTGGCCCAATCATTCATGTCAGACAGCCTTTGGCCCAATCGTTCATGTCAAACGGCCTTTGGTCCAATCATTCATCAATCATTCATGTCAGTCTATCATTCATGTCAGACAGCCTTTGGCTCAATTATTCATGTCAAACGGCCTTCGGCCCAATCATTCATGTCAGACGGCCTTTGGCCCAATTATTCATGTGAAATGGCCTTTGGCCCAATCATTCATGTCAGACGGCCTTTGGCCCAATCATTCATGTCAGACGGCCTTTGGCCCAATCATTCATGTCAAACGGCCTTTGGCCCAATCATTCATGTCAGACGGCCTTTGGCCCAATTATTCATGTGAAATGGCCTTTGGCCCAATCATTCATGTCAGACGGCCTTTGGCCCAATCATTCATGTCAAACGGCCTTTGGCCCAATCATTCATGTCAGACGGCCTTTGGCCCAATTATTCATGTCAGATGTATTTATGTATGTTTCATACTCATGATCATGATCGTATTTGTATTCACTTAGTCTTAAGCAAAAGACTGACATTTAGAATACTCATTCTTAATTCAAACCTACAAATCCATAAAGCATGTACAGAAGTAACGTTTGAGAAAACAACATACTTGAACATATTTTTACTAAGATATTACTCACAGTGTTTTGTCGGTGGATTCGTCCTTATGCTTGACCCTACACAATTCATAACACATATTGGGTCACAAACAATTCAGTCCGTTCTTTAATCTATTTATTTCTCTCGAGCTTCTTTCTTTATCGTTTAGGTCATTTACAACGCTCAATGTATTAGAAATGAAAGCAAACGAAAAACAAAACACAAAACCATTTTTCATAATTTCAGGAACAGGTCTCTCCGCTTGAGCGCGGATTTGGCCACTTGAGCAGGCCCCTTTAGTCTGCAAAAGTACTGGTTACTACATTTCTACGCTTGAGCGTGACTCTTTCCGCTCGAGCCGACGTCAATGTCTTCCAAAGTTCTAGAAGCCAACATTTCGAGCTCAAGCGGCGTTTTCGCCGCTCGAGTGGACATGCCGAATTCTGGAATTTCCAGAATTGCATTTGAAGCTCAAACTTAGCATTCAAAGGGTCTAAAACTCATGTTCTTGATACAAAATCATGGAAATCTTCATACAATATCAGGCCATAGGAAAATTGAGTCTAACTTGTCCAAAATCACAATTCAATTCCCAAATTATTTTCACATTTTTCTTGAAAACCCATACCAACTTCATATCTTCAAAACTCATGCAAATTAATTTCCATATCATTTTGAAATATATATGCATGTGAAATATAGGCTTCACTTTCAACTTAAATAGTACAATTGATGATCAACTTTATGAAATTCAACACTATCATGCCTACATGTGCCAAATAGCCTTCAATTCATTATAAAATGCATGTTTGTACTCAAATATGGAAAGACAATCCTTCACATGCATGTACATACAAACTTTAAGTTCATCAAATTCAACTCAATTTATGTTCTTCATATCAAACCCAATTTCAAACTCACAAATTCTAAAATATGAATTAAACTTTTAAAATATAATCTCAAAACTTGGGTTCATACATGACTTGTCTAGAAATATACAAACTCTTAATTAATCAAGAAAATATGATCAATTTTAGATCATTTACATCAAAACTCCTTTAATTTAAAATTGAACTCATTTGTTCATCAACTCATAATTTTCCAAAGCTTAGTTCTCATTTCATCAAAATATGAAATCAATTATTACAAATCCATGATGCATGTACAATTAGAGTATTAAAACTTGTAGAATTTATCGATGCATGTAGAAATAAGACTCAAACTCATGCAAGATATTCCAAAATCAAACCCAAAATAACTAATTCCCAATTTAACTCCCATAAATTTGAACCTAACTCTATTTCTTCATCATCTTGCTAATTTCTTTTTAATTGCATGGAATTGAATCTACTTACTTCTTAATTTCAACTTCTAGATAATTTATCTAAAAGATTTGAGCTTTGATTCCTCATCTAGAGCTCTTGATTGATGAGTTTCTTATGCAAGCAATTTCCAAAATTAAATTAAAATGATGAAACTTAACATAATTTTCCATAATTATGTAACTAATTCATTTCTTGCTCAAACCCAAATTTCTTTCTAATTTCATGAACATGATTCCAAACCCTTCTCAATCTCAAGCATAAAAAGAAGATCCCACATAAATCAAGCTTGAATTTCATACCCCAAATTTTAATTTCAGCAATTAGATTTGATTTTCCCTTTAAATCTTCTTCTTCTCTAGCTTCCTTAATCTTCTTAAAAATTCCCAGCAAGGATCTAAGGAATTGAACTCTCTCTCACGGTTCTATCAAAATAATATGAAGCACAAGAATGCTCTCACCAAATAATAAATAGATTTGCCTATTCTCTCTCCTCATGCACACATAAAAAACTTGAAGGTTATCAACACTTACACATACATGTTCACTTCTTAACATTGCACAAGCACATGTGCACACACTTTAAGCTTCCATCACAACAATAATACACACACTCTCAGACTTCTCTGCACACACGCACACAGTTCTCAGCACATACACCCACATATATTCTCAAAATCTAAATCATTCTACAATTTAATTTATGGTTAAGATTAATTTAATTAAATAACACTTATTCTTAATAAATCTTGATTAACACAATTAAATTAATTACTACTAATCATAAATTTCACATGATTTAATTTATCTAATTTGACTTCTTTTAGAGCCCAATTAATTATATTTAAAATTATCAATCTGAATTAGTTTTTTTTTTAATCAAACTCCCAAAAGCTCCAACTATTAAATTAAACTTATTGTCATCATCAATTTCGATTTTCCAAACCATTTAGGCCTTCAATTTCTAATCAGACTCCAAATTTCCGTCATAAATAAATTTAATTCGTAGTAATCACAATTCTCAACCCGCATAATTTAACTAACTTAATTAACTCCAATTTGGACCTAATTAATTGAATCTTAATTTTACTAAACTGAATTGAATATTTAATTAACTCCCAAATGGGTCCGTAATTAAAATTAAATTGATTCAAATTCTTAATTTCGCTTCCTTAAGCCATTTGGACCTTAAAATAAATCTTTAATAAAATCATATACGAATTAGATTAGAATAACGACTAATTAAAATCTCAAATCTCCTTAATTAACCAAATATAAAATATTATACGTGACGGGGTCATCACATCAAGTCTGCAAAATTTGATTACCAGTAAGAAAAGAAAAAATTTGCTTAAGAAACTCTTGATAAAAAATGCTAAATCAAGAGGAAGAGAGAGGGAGAGAGAGAGAGAGAGAGAGAGAGAATTGCAGGATTGCTTTTAGGATTTTGAATGGATTGAAATGGCGGATTTCATAACCTATTTATAGGCCTTGATGCATCTGATCGAATGGTGTTCCTTGATCACATCCGATCAGATATGACCATTGGATCGACGATCTATGCTACAGATCAATCTCACACCGAATAGATGCCTTGCCTAATCACACCAGATTGCGATCGGGTGTCATCTCAACCGCACGATTGTGCACATCTCCAATTAATGGCTATGAACAAACCACTTCAAATGGGACATGCAGTCATTCAATCGGTTGGTTAACTCATCCCTTACAGATGCCACATCACTAACACGCGGAACTAATTGTATTCCATGTCACTCATGCCACGTCGGATCCATGTCATTGCTTCAACCTGTCCGATGCAAATAGAAAAGCGCCATGATGGCATCTTAAACCGATGGGTTTGTGCAAAGTACGCCATCAAGCGCCACAGTGCCCACTACCCACACTGTCCGCATGTGTGCGTGTGCAGATGGTGCGTGCAAAGCACCATCCTTGTGGTGTAAGTGCATGCACACTAGCATCCATTCCACAATTTCATATCCATAGGAATATTCCATGTAGCACTTTATTAAGTGCTCTATATTTTCCTCTCTTTCCATTGTGGGACAAAGTCCCCAGGCTTATTTCAAGCTTTCCAAAGGAAAACAACGAAGGTTTTGAAAATACCCAAAAACTAAACTACAAGTTTTGAAAACCATTTTGAAAATTTCCCAACATTAAATGCTCTCTCTAACATTTTGATCATCTCTAATGTTAACTTGGCCTCAATGACGCAACTTAAATATATGAAGAATAAAGAGAAATAAATAGAGGGAACTAGAGGCAAGAATAAAAAAGGTGAAGGTGGGTGTGGGAAGGATTTACTGTTGTGGATCTTCTAAACTGTAATGGGTTTGGTTTTTTTTATTGTTTTTAAATGCCTTCATTGTTTTCTTAGAAAGCTCTCTAGCTTTGTGGCATGTCCTACATAAAAAACATGAGAGAAAAAAGATGAGTTGATAAATATATGGCTGTGCAAAATACAACCCAATCCGCTAAAACTGCACTGATCCGCATCAATCCCCAGCGCTCTATCCGCTAACCGTGGATTAAACTGTGAAATTCATAATCCACTTTTCAAATAGTTCCGCTCCGCTATAGTCAATACATATATATTTTTTAATCTCTAACGAAATATCAAAATGAAAATAAGTGTGAAAGATATTTGAGATGTGAAATTTGTTACATATTAGTAGTTATTGTACAGGAAGCAAATATTTTTCACGTTCATACTTCTTGCGTCTAAGCTCGTATTGGTCCGAATGGCGTCTTCCTTCCTAAAACATAATGAAGGTGAGCTACTCAGCGGGTGGTTTGTCGGAAAACCCCTCCAACGATGAAGTTAGTGCTCGTGAGAGAAGGAGAATTGAGTGCATGAATAGTTCAGGTTTTGCTTACTTTTTTCTCAGGAAATTGTGCGCCTTATATAGGCTATTGCCTTGTCTTCCAAGGTTATGAGCGCATTACTTCCTTTGTCCTACGCTGGATGCGTGGATGCACTTTCCTCTCTTCTCCTTACACGTGTATCCATCAATACTTCTAAACTGCATTAGCCAAACCACCAAATTGTATTAACACGTACTTTGAGCCGTCTTCCATATCTTGATTCAATTGGGCCATGTGGCACACCAAAACTGAGCTACCAGTTGTAACAAAATCCTAATTCAGCTATCCTTAACCGCACTAACTATGAATGCTCTTACACTGAGCCAACTTAGGTTAGCTTTTCTAGAAGCTTTACAGCTCGGCGAAGCCATTCAAGACCCTCTATGCTCTAGCTGATCGATGACTGTTCCTTCATTGCTCGTTCACTCTTTTGCTCGTCATCCTAAAAGCCTCCTGCATGTTAGCTTGGCGAATATCTTTAGCTCAGTCCTAGGTAGTGGCGCAATCTTAGTTTAGCCCAACCCAACACCAAAGCGCGGGCACAACCCAATGCATGGCTCAATCCAAGAGATAGCTCAGTCCGAACTTGTGCCTTATCGTAGCTTTGCTCTGGTACATTATCGAGGAACGGGCTCATCTCGGCCCATAATCCAAGTTTATCATCTACCTCGATTCATCATCCTGGATGAGTGTTAGGTAGGTCCATTTGTTCGGCACAAATTTCCCTCTCAATTGCCCCTTAATTCCATCTACTTCAGCATGACTAGAATTGTTTCTCTTTATCGAGCTAAACTTCTTGCCTGGTTCCTGAGTCCAGTCAACCTATGACTTCAACTGTCTGACCTTTTCACCTACCACACTGACACCTCGTCCCATCCTGGACACATGTCTCACACTCATTGGTTCCATGTGACCACCCTGACGTCCACACAGGTCCCAAAATTTTTAAAATGGGCGACTTTTCACTCACACCTATATATAGACGATACACATACCCTGACACTTCACTAGTCATCTTCTTCTCAGAGAAAACCCTAACTTCTAAAGTCTCTCATCGCCATTTGCACGTCTTTTAGGCGAGGATCAAGATTTTGCTTGCATTAATCCCGTCGTCCTTGTAAAGGAAGCATTTCTACTCATTTGGACATCAAATTGGAGCCCCAACTGTAAGTTATTCTACTCTGCCTTTTCATTTTCCATTAATTTTTTCCATGTTCTTCATGTTCTTCACATTTTTGATGTACTTTTCCCAACATAAATGGTGATTTTCTACCTATATGCACAACTAACGACCCCATGGCTCCCATTAGTGGAGTCAAATGGGTGTTTAAATCCATTTTAAGCACAAAAACCAAACCTCATGGTTGTCTTGTCCCGACTCCGATAATAACCTCAAGAAGTCTCGGCAAAACCAGTCTATAACCTCAAGAAGTCTCCATCAAGACCGAGCAAAAACTAGTTTTTAACCTTAGTCTTGGTCTGTCCACGGGCTAGGATCCTCTACACGTACTCCAAACTCAGTAATCTAAAATGACATCCCAAGTTCAGTAGCTGAGCTAAAAATCAAGGTTATCTTCGATGACAGAGCAAAGCCAACTCAAGCAGCAAACTGAATTCCCCATTGTTTTAGAGATCGATCAAACCTTTATTGTCATGCTAAAGCTTGAACATAATACACTTCATTTGTAACCGTGCAAACTGGACGAGAACTGACCATACACACCCCCAAAACTATCATTTGTCATGCTTGAAGACCAAGTAGTCAAGCAAACACTTTCAACAAGGTAGGTGCCAAATAAACTGAGCTCCATGGTCAAATACTGCTACCGGGTGAGCTTGCCAGGGGCAATTACTAACAGCCATGAAGAATTCAAAATTCCAAATGACGTTCATTTTGAGTTGGCCGGGCAAGTTATAGTGCCTTGGGGCCGATTTGACCCTTGCCCTTTCACCTTAGTGTCAATAATAAAGGGAGGACTTTGCTTTCCGGCTCAACCCCTAATATGTGAATTCCTTAAGCAGACTAGGTCATGCCCCACACAGTTTTCTTCCAATACATACAAAATAATAAATAGCGTAACGGTGCTGAACTGCCTATTGGGCCTAAATTTATGGTTAGCCGAAATATTTCACCAATGCACATTTAGTAAAAATAGAAATAGCTTTTGCTGGAACCTTAAAGTAAAGAATGGCCTAGCAAAACTCATAGATAGGACACCGAATAAGGACTTGAACGATGATGACTTCCTGTGGTTCATTGGTAACTATGAGGATACCGACACACTTATACAAAGCTAGTACAATAATAAAAATAAAGGAAGTGTTGGTAACCAGAGTAGCTTGGTTTACCCTTTTGTTTTGTAATGAAGTGTCTTATCGTGATAACACTTGTCTTTGTTTGTAGATTACAATCATTTGGCGGCCAACTATTCTGACACTAACCAGGACGCTATTAGGGTCGTGCTGAGACATCCAGACCGCCTTTGCCATGTCTTATTGGTCTACGAACTGACCTATTGCTACAATGCACCATACAAAAGCAAGATGTCTGATTTTTTGCGCGATCTAGCTCCAAAACTAGATTCCACTCTCCTGAAGGTTATTTTGATTCCATTGACCATTAAAGAAGAAATGACCAAACAGAGAGCAATCAAGTCGATGATCACCACCGAGCCAAGCTTTTCCTAGATAACTATGCCAGTAGAGGACCAAACCATCCAAGCCACCATGTAGGAGACCGGCCTGGTTTTAGCCCTAGCCACCGCGTGAGCGACCTCTCGGCCTAGCAAAAGGGCTAGGCAGACTCCACCAGAGCAACAAGTGGTGGATGAAGACTCCACTGAGCTATAGGATGCCAATCACAAAGGGCAGACCAAGCAGATTGAGACTGAGTGGGCGGATCCCACTCTCGACCCCGGTCATAGGCACCCGAACTGAAGTATCAATGTCGGGATGTGGCCACGACGGATTCCATTTATGTGGACAAGGACAACATGCTGGGTTTTAATCTGACCAAGGCGTTATTCCTTCCCACAGATATGGAGAGGTAATAACAACTAACCGACCTGAAAACCATCAGGTCGGCCTCCAAATTCTTGGTGCTGGTAAGAACTGTTTCTCTTACTTTCATGTCTAGCTTTTGGCTTGGTTTTATTGTATTGATTGCATTGTTTGTAGGCCGCATAGAAAAACTTCATCATGCCTAAGTGAATGCTAGAGTTGAGAAAGAATCTTCACTCTGCTCTCAAAGACAATGAAGAGAAAAAGACCGAGCTCAAAGTTCTCAAGGCTACCCTTGCGAATGCCACTGCCGAGAATGATTAGATGGCCAAGAAACTGAGCGTCGAAGATGAGGCGAAGGCCAAGGCTGTAGAAGCCAAAAAGAAGAGATACATGGCCGAGCTAAAAAAGCTTAAGCACCAACACAAAGACGAGCTGAAGGATGAGATTGACAAGGCAGAGGACTAAGGCTTTGAGGAATAGAAGAAGGCTTATGTACATCAAGTAGAAGCGACCAATGATATTTTCTTTCAGTGCGGCTGGAAGGTGGCGACTGAAAAACTTGTCTAGGCTAAAGATTCTGAACTATTCAAAAACCCTCTGCTTTACTTCACTCCACCTTGCATGGAGCTATATGCTACTGTCGGGTAGCAAAAACTGATCGAGGCCACTTAGAAAGTGTGGTTGAGTAGGCGTTGGCGGCCCAGATAGATGACGTAGTTCAGAAAGTACCAATCTAGTTTAGTAGGGCAACGTAACCGATGACTGCCCAGGTCGAAAGTGCAAGTGCCTCTCAGCCCGACATCACTACAAAATAGGGTATCATCGATCTAACCGTCGCTGAAGATGCCACGACCGAGGAAGAAGTTAGTGACCTTTTATTTATTTTTTTTTTAGTTATTTATTTTTTTGTAACTAGGCTACATGCCCCACCTTTTGTAATCACTTCAATACTTAATGGAAAGCAAAACAAATCAGTGAAGGGTTTTGAAGCTTAGCAAAACACAAACTTTCACTTTGCCGGGTAAAAACAACTCGACAAGCAATCTCAAATTTGAACAATACACCATCTTTCATTATGCCGAGTTGAGAATTTCAACGTTCGACAAAACACAAACTTTCACCTTGTCGAGCAAAATTCGCTCGGTAAGGAATTTGTAAGTTAGACGAAACACCAATTTTCATCTAGCTGAGCAAAATCATCTAGGTAAGAAATTTTGAAGCTGGGAAAAACACCAGCTTTCACCTGGCCTAGCTAAATCATCTCAACAAGGAATTTCGAAGTTGGACCAAACACCAACTTTCATCTTCCTGAGTAAAATCAACTCAGCAGGGAAGTTCAAAGTTGGGACAAATCACCAACATTTGGTTGCCCTTCGGACCATGTCAAACTAGCTTAGTGGAACTTGGAAGTGCAGCAAACCGAAAAGAAAGTTGTGAAAATACAAAAATTTCCAAAAATCCAGTCTACTTTTCCATTACATATTAAATAGGAGGAATTCAAACAAAAGAAAGAAGGATTACATTTAAAAGTAGAACAATTTCAGATTGCCTGTGTTCCATGGTCTAGGAATAACTCGGTCGTCCAGATCTTCTAGGTGGTATGCCCCCTTTCCAGCCAGACCGGTGATTTTGTACAGCCTTTCCTAATTGGCCCCTAGTTCACCTTCACCCGGCATAAGAATATTGCCCATTACTTCGCACAAAACCTAATCTTTAATTTTGAATAATCATGGGTGCACGGTCTTGTTATATTTCTTTGCCAGCTCTTGTTTGTAAGCTGCATATGAATCAATGCCCTCTCTTTTCTTCTTCAACTATGTCCAACTCCAAGGCAATGGCTTCACCATTCAAATGTAGTTCAAAATTTTTGGTTTTGATGGTTGACATGCCAATTTTGAGCGGAATGATTGCCTCCATGCCATAAACCAAGGCGAAAGGCATTTTCCCAATTAACCGACTTGGAGTAGTTTGTTATGCCCTGAGCACATTGGGGAGTTCCTCGGCCAATCTCCCTTTGGCTTTCTCCAACCTCTTTTTCAGCTCGTCAAGGATCATCTTGTTTTAAGCTTCTTTTGTCCGTTTGACTGGGGCTAGGCTGGTGTGGAATTATAGAATTTTATTTTTAACTCTTCACAAAATCTCTTGAAGAGCTTCCCATCAAATTGCGTCTATTGTCAAAGATTAGAGCCTTCAGGACCCCAAACCGAGTTATCACATTTTGCCAAACGAATTTCTTCACATCCTTTTCCTTGATAAATGACAAGGGTTAAGCTTCCACTATTTAGTGAAGTAATCAATTGTTGCGATGAATAACTTACAGTTGCCCGGTGCGGTTGGAAGTGGTCTGACAATGTCTAGCCCTTAAAGAGGAAACAACCAAGGACTTATCAAGGGAAGTAACTCTTTGGTTGGTTGATGAATCTGGTGTGCAAACTTCTAGCAATTCTCACATTTTCGCATGTACTTCTACGCATCAGCTTGCATGCATGGCCACCAATACCCTTATGAAATAGTGCCGACGATCTTTCCACACATACCTCCATGAATCTCAAAACAAAAATGTTTCAACCTTGTTAAGATAGACATACTTTAAGTATGGCCCTGTGAAAGACTTTTTATGCAATGCCCTAGATGGAGAAAGCCAAAAACTGCTCTAATTTGACCTTAATCTTGTTCGTTTCCTTCTTTTTGGTATGCAAAATTCTATCCCTCAAAAAGACTATAATAGGATCGATCCAGGATAGACCTAGGCTGACGCAGAGTACTTTAGTTTATTTGGGCTCTTCAATGGTGGGCCTTGGTAAGAACTCCTTCAATAAATGGTTGGGCAATGATTTTTTTGCCATGGATGCAAGCTTGGTTAGCTCATCTGCTTTGTTATTTCCTTGGCGACCAATTTGTTCTATCCTTATAGCTTCGTACTTCTTCATTTCCTCTCTTACTAGCAACTGCTAGTTAGCCATTATGTCATCCTTTGCTTTATACTCTCCAGACATTTGATTGGCAACAAATTTGGAGTTATTGTAGACCATTATCTTGGTTGCCTTCATTCGGAAGGCACTTTTTAGCCTGGCTAACATTGCTTTGTTCTCGGCTTCATTGTTCGATGTTAGGAACCCAAGTGTCATTGCATGTTCCATAATCAAACCTTCAGGTGAAATCAAAACAACACCTAGTCTGACACTATGTCTGTTGGAAGCTCCATCCACAAAGAGTTTCCGCATTTCTCCAATGAACAGCTTTTAGCATTCTGAAAGGACTTACGACTTCTTGAGATTTGAGATTTAGACAACCTTTTTGTTCGGTGCTATTGGTTGTATGGCAATCTCTTTACTCAGTTGCCCTAAAATTTCCATTTCAGGTACACCATTGTTTGACTCTACAGCTTGCATGACACCTTCTTCCCCTAGTGACTCATCATTGTGTCTAGTAGGTTGAACTACAATTTCCAAACCTGTCAGCGTTGCTAGAATTTTTGACTATGGCTGATCTGCAACTCAGAGAACAGGGGTAGGCGTTGCAATTTTAATGACACCTACCCCATTTGTGTGGATGACTGCGGCTGAACTGGTAAAGCTTTAGTAGGTTATGCAACTTCTGCAACGCCTACCTCCGCCTGCGAGGCTAATTCGACAAGATCAACCAGGCAAACGGAATGAGTGCTGGGTGTGAACTTGGCCACAAAGTCTACTAGGGCTTGCATCTTAATCATGGTCTTAGGGTAGAATTGAAGTCATATTTTCCTAGTTCGACTACCCATTTCAAGATACGGCCCAAAAAATTCACCTTATGAAACTATTGTATGAGCATGAAAATAATGCTCTAACTTTTTGGATGCCATCATGAGTGCTAAAGCGAGTTTCTCTAGAGGTAAGTACCTCAATTCTGTAGGGAACAAAGTTTTTCTCACATAAAAATTAGACAGATGTTGTATGCCTTCCACCCAGACGAGTACTGCATTGACCACGTTGCTAAGAAATAGTTAAGTAAAGGAAAACCAGGCTTCGATGTCACCAAGAGTGGGGCATAAGATAAGTATGCCTTCAACTTTGCCAGAGCTTGGTCACATTCTTCATCCCAAAAGAACTTAGATTATGAAGATTGACAAAAGGTCTACAACGATCTGATGATCAACTAATAAATCTATTAAACACAGTTGCCATATCGGCAAGATATTGCACGTCCTCTATAGAATTCAGCCGTTCTAGTTCTTGTATCTCTTTTATCCAGGTGGGTTTTGCTTCTATACCTCAGTTTGTCACCAAGAAGCCCAAATATTTCACTGACCCTACGCCGAACTTGCACTTAGATGTATTAAAGCACAACTTATGGCGCTTGAGGATTTCAAACATCTCGGCCAAGTCACCTAGATGGCTAGCTTCAACTTTGCTTTTGACCACTATGTCATCAATATAAGCCTCCATTGTTCTGCTGAGCAAAGGGGAAAACATCTTGGTGATCATTCTTTGAAAGGTTGCCCCCATATTCTATAAGCCGAAAGGCATGACCTTGTAGTAGTACAACCCTCTTGAGATTGTAAATGAAGTGACCTCTCAGTCTGGCTCGTACATGGCTATCTGGTGACAGTTGCAGTACGTATCTAGGAAGTTGAACTTCTTACGCCCAGTTGTTAAATCCACCAACTGATCGATTCTAGGAAGCGAAAAACTGTCTTTGGGGCAAGCTTTGCTGACTGGCTTATTGTCAATGCAAACTCATCACTTCCCATTCCTTTTCAGCACCACCACCATGCTAGAAATCCATCTGGTGTAGTGTACCTCTTGAATTGCCTCTGCTTCTAACAAGTTTTTGACCTCCACTACAACCACCTCAGCGTGATGGAGAGATGACCGCCGAGTTCATTGAATGATCGGTCTGGAGCTTGGGACTACAATGAGTACATGGAAAATGAAACTTGGATCAATGTTAGGAACATCGTAAGCTGTCCAAGCGAACACTTCCATATGAGAGATCAAAAAGCTTATAATTTTCTCCCGCTCTTGGCCAGACAAGGGGGATCCTAATAAAAGAATTTGCTTGGATCATTTTCATCAATGCGGACCTCCACCAAGTCTTCCATGGCCTTCTCTTTGGCTTTTCTGCCAACGTCATCCAAGACTTCTTTATCCTCCGGTTCCTCGATCATCTGGATGAAGCCTTTAGCAGCTCGATAGCTATTCACCACTATGAAACATTGCTGCGACATGGCTTGGTCTCCCTAGACTTCTTCAATCATTCCAGTCGGTAAAGGAAAGTGCATCACTTGATGGTATGTTGATGCCACTACTTGTATGACATGCAACCATCCTCGCCCAAGGATGAGGTTTTAAATGGAGAGCGCCTTTAGCACCCAAAACTTGACTTGCTTGGTGACAAAGCCGGCTTTGACCAGCAATATGATTTTGCCCAATGGCCATTTCGGTTACGAATTAAAGTTGACTAAAGGAGAAGTTGTTCGAGCTAAATCTTTTCCCTCTAACTTCAGTTGCTTGAATGCATAATAATACATTATCTCAACTAAACTACCTTGGTCGATCAAAATCCTCTTGATGTCGAAGTCTTTGATGTGCAGAGTAAATACTAAAGTATCATTGTGAGGGGTCTAGATTCTCTCTAAGTCTTTGCTCGAAATAGTCATAATATCTTTTACCTCGGTTCTCCTTTTCTTGAAGGCTAGCTGGACGGACAACACCTCTCTCATGTGTTCTGCCTTTTTAATCATCCCCTTAAGCTCCTATATTCGTACTGGGTCAATGATCCCATGGATCACATTGATGATTCCTTGGGGGAAGGGTCGAGGATAGCTAAGCCATTAGGCTCCTCTTGCCCTTGCGATACTGCTCTTACGCTGCCATCAATGAACTGATCTAAATGGCTTGCTACAACTAATTCCACTAAATATTGTTTCAAAGGCATGAAATCCTCGGTGCGATGCCCGTTTCATCATGGTAAGTGCAGTGGTATCTCAGGTTGAAGCCCCTTTCATCATGGTAAGTGCAGTGGTATCTCGGGTTGAATCCCCTTTGAGTATCCCCTAACTTGGCAGGCAATTAAACGTACACCTCTTTGTGGATCTCATTCAAAATGTGGTAAATCAGTATTTGAAAACTGTGGTGATGCCAATATGTGCCTTCAATTTTCTTTTGGTATCATCTTCCTCATTGCGGGGATTGTTAGCCTTGTCATTATTCTGATTCTTGTTATGGTTGTTTCTATTCAAGCCACGGTTATGTTCTCTTCCGTGGTTGTCTGGTCGGTTGTTCTCCTGTCTTACTGTATGAACATTCCCAGCCACTCTTTTCTCCGCCACTACCGAATTTCCCTTCATGGAAAATGCGGCTGCATCGTCCTCGACTCTGATATGTTCATTGATTATTTACATCAATAATTCCATGGTGGTGGGTTGGTTCATCATAAGTGAGTTCCTCAGTGTATGTTCAACTGATAGACCCTGCTTGTATTAGGTGATTGCCAAGTTTATAGGGCACTCATGGATCTTGTTGAACGTTTCCTAATAACAAGCATTTTATGCTTTTAGCAAATCTCCTTGTTCCATCTTTACTCCCAGCAGGTGGTCAACTTCCTTCAGTGTTTTTGTATTTGTCTAAAATTTGGTGACAAAAGTTTCCTCTAGTTGCAACCACCTTTCAATATTTTCATCCGGTAACCTTTCGAATGATTTTAGGCCTAACTCGCCCAGACTTGAAAGAAAAATAAGGCACATCAAGGCATCATTCCATTTACGCCAAGCCATAACTTGGCAATAGTGGTTGATATGCATGTACGAATTGGTCTTCCCGTCTTGAAATGTGAACTTTGGCAGGTGGAAGCTGGCGGGAAAAGGCATGTTCTTAATCTATGGGAAAAAAGAGGTGGCACTTAGCCTAGCTAGGTCTCTATCTACCAGAACATGCATGATGACACATGGTGGCAGCATTACGACCTTTTCACTGCTATAGGCTCGAGGAACCAACCTCTGCAATGTTGGCATTCTCTGCACTTCCCGCTAACATGCCCTTTCTTGAAAAATAACCCTTAACTCCTCTAAACGTGCAGAGTTTGAGTGTTGGGATGTCGTTGATGGACATGAGGGGTAATAACTACTGTCCTCGGCATAGGACTTCTTCGTCCTCAACACAGAATCACCAATTTTGTAGCTCTTACTTTCTAAAAGTGTAGGTGTCTCTCACTTTCTCTGGTCAACTGAGTGATGGGATTGGGACGTTCACTATGGTTTTCCCTCTCAGCGATGCCCTTTCTCTTTAGCTGCCATGCCATAGCTTCCATATCCGCAGCTATCATTTAGATGATGACGTCCTAGTTTCTTAATCTACTCTCCAAGAGTTGATATGCAACCCTCTTTGTCGTCGGTGCCCTTCAGGGCTCCGCCAATGCTCTGGGCTCCTTATGTGCTTGTCTAGGCAGCGCTTACATAGAGGTCTCCAAGCCTACCATCGGCGGGATAATGGGTAAGTCTTCATGCCCCTTGACGGACTTGGGTGCTATTTTGTCGATGGCGAATAAGGTCGTCACTGTTTTCCATTAAAGTAGATCAGAAAAGCTTGGATGACAAGGTTTTTTTTTTACAAAGATTCCCGTAGATAGTGCCAGTTGTACAGGAAGCAAATATTCTATGCATCCGGACTTCTTGCGTCCAAGCTCGTATTGCTCCAAATGATGTCTTGCTTCTTGAAACACAATGAATGTGAGTCACCCACATGGGTGGTTTGCTGAAAAGCCCCTCTGACGGTGAAGTTAGTGCTCTTGAGAAAAGGGGAATTGAAAGGATGAATAGTTCGTGTTTGCTTACTTTTTTCTCTGGGAAGTCATGCACTTTGTCTAGGTTACTACCTTATCTTCTAAGGTTGTGCACGAATTACTTCCTTTGTCCTATGTTGGACGCGTGGATGTACTTTCCTCTCTTCTCCTTACACATGTATCCGTCAATACTACCAAACAACATTGGCCTAACTGCTAAGCGGTATTGACACTTACTTTGGGCAGTCTTTCAATTGGGCCACGTGGGACACCTAGACCGAGCTACCAGTTGTAACAAAATCCCAATTCAGCTATTCTCAACAACACTAACTCTAAATGCTCTGACGTTGAGCTAACTCAAGTTGGCTCCGGTAGACGCCTTACTACTTGGCAAAGCCCTTTCAGACCCTCTGTACCCAGGCCGGTCCATGACTATTCCTTCATAGCTCAGTCACTCTTTTGCTAGCTATTCCAATAGCCTCCTACATGTCATCTTGATGAATATCTTCATCTTAGTCCTAGGTAGTGGCCCCATCTTGGCTTAGTAGCCCTACCCAATACTAAAGTGCAGGCACTACCTAATGCATGGCCTAACCTAAAAGATAGCTCGGTCCAAACTTATGCCTGATCTCATCTTCACCCAAGCCCATTATCGAGGCACTGGCACATCTCGGTCAATAATCCAAGTTTATCATCTAATTCAATTCATCATTGTAGGCGAGGGTTAGCTGGGTCCATTTGTTTTGCACAAATTTCCCTCTCAGTTATGTAAATGAAACATATTATGTAAAATTTGTTTATGTTATATATATGAAAAATATTATGCAAATTAGTGTTATATATTATGCAAATATTTGATAATTGGTTAGAATATTATTAATCCAATAATCTGCCCAAAACCATCTAAATCGCGATTTGCCAATCCGCCAATCAGTTTGTAATTTTACTCTCAAACTGCCCAAACCGCACCGCGCACACTCCTAAATAAACACTCACATAGAATACTCCTTTGAATAAGGAAATGTGGGACATGTGATAGTGTGTATGCTTATACATCGCAACGATAGTACACCATCTACACACTCATGTGTATGTGTATACACCCCATGTTGACCGGCCTTAAGACTTGGGCACTTTATTTTGAGTACCTGATGATGAAAGTCATAATGTGCAGTCTTTTGAACTTCTCAGTAGGAAAGCCAAAATTCAAGCTTTAATCCCAATTATCCTGACCTAATGTGGCTCGACTTTTCCATGCCTCCTTTCGGAAGGCGAGAATAAGCCCTACAGTTCAGACTCTCGCGGTTCTGATTCTGATTTCACAAGTGCAATGTGAAATAGATAATCACGAAAGAGTGCAAATCTGGTAAAATTTTTGAAAAATTGATTTTGAATTAAATTGCCAAAAATGGACTGCTTTGCGAGATACAGAGTTGCCACCTAAATATTTTGTTTGGGGGAAATTTAGGAAGCCCATGACTCGTGCCAAAGGCCACATATCTGTCATTACCAAGATTGTCTCGGTTTGGGAACTTAGGTAGGAGAGAGGAAGGTTATGAATGAATTGAGCACCCTTGCTCGCCCGATCAAAGATCGGCCTCTACTAATCATGATATGAATCTTATGTACATTATATGCTCTTGCTTAGGTTTTTTAGGCTAGAATTACTATGTGATGCGCACAAACAAGTATATACTAACTTGCAAGAATTGGAATGCTTTGAGTCATGTTTGTTTTGAAAATTGTTTTGAAATATGTACCACTTAGAAAAGTGATCGCATATGAACATCACTCAAATTATTCCAATTCAAGTAATAAGCCTTCATTCACAGGCATTCAAGTAGTTATCATTTAAGCAATTAGCCTTATGGCAAGCATGCTAGACATGGTAACAATCACACACATGCGATGTGCTAAAGTGAGTAAAGGCTCACCTAATACTCCAAGCTAAAAAAGAAATGAGTTAGAAAAATGCATGATTCCTAACTATGCGATATAACTAATGCAACACATGCGATAATGCATTTACTAGGCTTAGCTACTAATATGGCATATGAAACAATTTGATAACATGCGGTCTAAGCATGTATTCAAAGAAGTATTAAACTAACAATGCAAGTTAGAATGATGAATCGAGCCTCAGTGAATGTAATACAAATGGATGCAAGCATGGAGTATGCTAAACAAAATGTGATGTCCCTAAACTAACCATCATGAGCTAGTAAATAAAAAGGAGAAAGACGTGGGGTTAGAAGACATATACATTATTACAAGTTTGCGCTCTCATGAAGGGGAGACCAAATGAATTAAACTAGCTAACTAGCTAAGCTAAGCTAACTATTACAACACAAATTAAATTAGCTAAACTACTTAACTACTAATTAAAACACTTGAATTAACTAACAATGCTAGCTAACTAAAATATTACATAACGAAATCAAATAATTAGTTTAACTAACTAATTAATTACAATCACATAGCAAGATCAACTAGCTACAACTAATTAATTACAACAAACATCTAAGCTATATATTTACGCTAAAACAGACTCGGTATGCGAGGAATGCTCATGCACGTTCTCGGTTTTCACCTAAAAAGCCACTGTTTTGCTTCCGGAGAGCCTCTGTTGCACAATAGAACACCAACACCTTTGCCCACTTCCAGAATAACTCTGCTCTATTTGAAGAACACACTGCTGAATTTTGCATTGGTGGCCAACCGGCCACCAGTGATAGCCTGTGGCCACCAGTGATGGCCAGTTGGCCATCAAAGGTGGCCTGCTGGCCACTGCTTCCTAGTTCACCTTGCTGCAACAGAGAACAAATAGAGCATGCACAGGGTGTTTTCAAGGGTTTGTTTGCACAACTCACCCCTCATTTTCATGAACAAATCAAAGGAGTAGCAAGCTTGGTTCATAAACCATCAACTCAAGCAATTTCATTGCATGATGGCATATGAACCAAAGTGTGCAAGTTCAATAAATACAATGAAATGAGACTAAAGACTACCTCCCTATCAAGAAAGATCAAGGGAAGTAGTGACCTTGGAAATTTGAACCATTTCATCACTAATGTGTATGAAATGCCTCAAGCTTCCATGTGTTCAATTAACGTCCGATTGAACACAACACTTTTTATTATCTTACACCTTTTTTGCCTCAATTTTATTACATCATTTTAATTACCAACCATTCTTTAATGAATTGAGTTCAATGGGTGAGTTAAGTCGTCTAATGGAATGAGGGCTTAAACCAAAAGTTGTTTTAGGCATGAAAGAGACATCATACTATTAGTAATGAACCCCCCAAGGGATTAAACCATTAAGCATGACACCTCAATCTCATGCTTTAAACAAACAAGTTATTTGAACCACTTTCAAAGAAAAACAAAAGCCAAGAAAGGAGGAAGGTTGTAGAGATGATTAAGTGTGATCACAAGTATGGAGAGCCATAAATAAATGCAATCAACTCAAAGGAGATGGTGTCTAAGGCCTAAAACACCAAACTCATGAGGACAATTACACTATGAGCATGCAAAACAAAGCTCAAATGCAATTATTAATCAAAAATAGTGCTAAAATAGTCTAAAAATAGTCCTGAAATATGCTGGATTTAAGCTAACAATAGCTAAATTAATAAGCTAAAACATGGCACAAGCTAGGCATGTAAGCAAGACACAAGGAGGGGAGGCTAACCCCTTCAAAGTTGGACTTCAAAACATGATTTTGGCCACTGAAAAAGTTCTGAAAATCAGTGTTTAAAAGCTTAAAAAACAAAGTAGAATGGTGGGAAACCCAAGGGCAAAGGCCTCCAAAACAAGGTACAAAGAAGGGTGGATCACCCCTCAGCCTTTAATGGCCTTAAAACCATAGTTTCAGATAAAAAATACAGAGGTTTTACAGCCCAAAAACAGTTGGAAAATTGCAAGAAAAAGAGTAGAGAAAGCAAGCTAATAGACAAAGCCTTATACCTTTTGAAGAGGAAATCAATTCCAAGTAACAAAACCAAGAAAACAACACCCTCAAGAGCTCCAACAAGGCTCTAGGATACCTCAGCTCAAGTATGGAGAGATTTGGTTAAGGGTGTATAGGCAAAGGTTAAGGATTTGTAGGCAAACATGTAGGAATTTGCTAGGGAGAGAGAATTGTAAAGAGAGAGGAAAAAATTTGTTCTAAAATGTTTCCAATCTTAAAACATGAGAGGGAGGCCTCCTATATATAGAAAACATGAATTCTCCTTAAGAGCATCCAGCCTTACATGTGCGAGCAAATGCAAGCATCTGTGTAAATAGCTGGCATAACTGTCACAAAATATCTGCAAAAGAGGCTGGTGGCCGGCAGACCACATTAGTGGCCGGCAACGAAAAAATGATGTCTGGCAGGCCAAAAAGGTTGCCGGCAGGCCACCAAAAGCTGCAGACTTGGAAAACTAGGGGTTTGGTCCAAAAGCAAAGGCAATAGGGTGCAGGGTTTGAAAGGCTCAAAGCTGTGGCATTCCGCTGAGGACTTCAACCACTTGACAAGCATATAGACTCATCATTGGGTACAGATACGATGACGTCCAAGTCGTAAGGGCCGTCAAAAAGGGGGTGTCTACAGTTAGCCCTCTTTGATAGAGCTTGGGGTCGTGAAATGACGTGAGTTCATGTCAAAGCCCGGAAATGACCCATTTTGATGAGGCCGTAAGACTTAGACAAACAATCAAGACATAAACAAAAGGTTGTGCCTGCAAGCTACCTATCTTCTGTAGTCACCCCATTTTTGACCAACCTCCAGACTTAGACGTCATCGTTTGTGCACTCGATGATTGTGCATGTTTGTGCTCGTTTTGAGTGCCCAAAGTCCTCGACAGAACACCGTGTCTTTGGGCCTCTCAACATTTTTTATTTTGTGCTTGCTTTTGTACCAAACCTTGGTGCCTCTTGCCTGGAGGGGGGAAAGGCCTCGTTGGCCACTTTTGGCACTTGTCGGCCGCTTGAAGTGGTCGGTCAGTTACGGGAGCTAGCCGGTTGGCCACCTAAAGTGGTCGATGGCCATTTTTCTCCTTTTTCAGATATTTTCTTTGCCAGCTCTGCCAGTTGTTGATCACTAAAGGCCATCTCCATATACGTGTATGGAGGAATGAATACAAGCCTTTGTCTTGTATTTCTATATAAGGAGAGGTCTCTCCCCCATTTGAGGGGTTAGAAATTTTAAGAGCAAAATTTCCCCTCTCTCTCTAGAATCCTCTCTTTCTTCCTATATTGTGCTTGAAAGTGAATATTCACTACACATTTGCACTAACACCCTTAACCAAATACCTTCACCTTGGAGTTGAGGTTCTTTGAGGCTTGGTTTGAGGTCTTAAGCTTAGTTTTGGCTCAGAATCTTGGCTATTTTAGTGCTGTGCTTCAAAGGTAAAGGCTTACCTCTTCAAAGCCTTGTTTTAATTGGTTACTTGGCCACCTTTTTATACTATTTTGACCTGGTTTTTCAACCATAAAAAACTCTATTTTTATGGTTTTAAAATGGTGGTTTAAGTCTTGTTGAGTTAGGGAGGTTGTCTCCTCTTTTTCTCTTTGGCTTGTGAAGCCTTTTGTGGTACTTTTCAAAGCCTTTTGAAGCACCTTTTTTTGGCCTTTTAACCATTGAATTCTAGGGGAATTTCAGTGGAAAAAGTGCGTTTTGAGGTCCAAAATAAGAGGGGGTGGCCTCCTCTCCTTGTGTCATGTTTGCAAGTGCAGATGGCCTAACATGTGAGCATGCTTTTCTACCTTTTGTGACTCTATCTGAACATATTTTTGCTACTGATTTTCCATGATTTAAATCTATTTTGGGTGGTCTTGATCATAGGACTCATGCTTTGTATAGCTATAGTGCAAATGGTCTTCACTAGCTTTGCGTTTTGAGGCCTCTAACATGTTTTGCATGAGTTGTTTGCATGATATAGCATCATTTGACATGTGATTTCAGTGCATATATCTCTGTCACACTCTCACTTCTATCACTCTTTCATTACTTTTGAGAGTTGTGCTTTGTGTCTTGCTTGCGAGTCAACATGTGCGCATGATTTTCTTACCTTTTGTGCCTAAATTTTAGCATGTTTTAGCCACTGTTTTGGCATGATTTAGCTGTTTTTTGATCTGGTTTGGTCATTTGAACTTAGTATTGCATGCCTCTAGGGTAGTGTTCTTCACTAGCTTTGATGCTTTGGGCTTTTAACATGTTGCGCATGTGTTGCTTGCATGTTTTAGTGTCTATTTTGCATGCCATTTCAACACTAAAAAAGTCTACAACCTCCCTCATTTCTTTACTTTTCTATTTGTTTTGAGGGTGGCTTATCTTATGATTGTGTTTAAGCTTGAGCTAGAGCTTCTGCTCAAGGGCTTTAACTCACTTTTGAGGGTTCCTCCTAACTGAAAGGCAGATCTCTCTCTTGTCTTAAACCATCCTTCGGTTGACCCCTCTCTCATCAGAGGACAATCACCTTGGACTTAACCGGTTAAAGAATGACTTGGTAATGCTAAAATGTGTAAATAAAATTGGACAAGTAAAACATGACCAAGGTAAGCATGTTATGTTTGCATTGCATGTGTTTGGATCAGACGTTAATCCAAACACAAGAAATGTGGGGCGTTTCATACTCAAAGTGATGAAACGTGTCACGTTTCTTGGTCGTCATCACCCTTGATCATGCATGATAGGGTGGTGGCCCTTTGAGTCTTATTTGTGCATTCATTAAGCTTGTATGAGCTTAGTTCATTGGCCATCATGCATGAAAATGCTTGATTGGTGGCTTGAGAGCCAAGTGCTTAACTCCTTTGAGCTTGAGACATGATAAAGAGGGTGGTAGTACACACATTCCTTGAAAAATACGTTGCTTTGCCTCGTTGCTCTCTTTTGCAGCAAAACCAGAAGCTTGGAAAAAGCAGTGGCCGACCGGCCACATGAAGTAGCCGACCGGCAACCTATACTAGCTGACCAGCTAGGTAAGGTGGTCGACAACTGCCTTCTGTGGCCGACCGGCCACTAGTCCATTTTTGTGCAAAGTGTTCCTATTTTGGAGCAAAGGCAATTTGGAATTTTGGTTCGATGTTTAGCAATCAAGGCAAGTGCAAACTGAGGTAACCGGTGGCAAGGCGATGATTTTTTTGGAGGAAGCAACTGAGCATGCATGTCTCCCTCGCCCGCGAGGCCACTTTATTTCTTTATTAGCTAGTTGTAGCTAATTATTACAAGTGTTGTAATTAATTAGTTTAATTTGGTTTGTAATATTTTAGCTAGCTTAGAATAGCTAGTTAATTTATTTCAATTGTGTTGTAATAATTTGTTAACTAAAATAGTTAATTAGTTGTTTTCTAATAATTAGCTTAGCTTAGCTTATTTATTTGGACCCTCCTTTGAGAGGGCGCAATGTTGTAATAAGTGTGCGTATGTGTGTGCATGTCTTCCAACCCCACGTCTTTCCCCCTTTTATTTAACCGCTTTCGATGGTCAGTTTAGGGGAATTTTCAATTAGCATACTTTATGCTTGCATGTTGCATCATTCATTTGTCTTGCGTACACCGAGGCTCGGCGTATCATTCAAACTGCATTGTATTTCAATATACTTATTTGAATACGTGTTTCAATGCATATTACCAAATTGTTGCATTCATATGCTATCTTAGTAGCTGAGCCTTTTTTAATCGCATTATTGCATGTGTTGTATTAGGCATTTAGCATAGTTAGGATCAGGCATATTTCTAACTAGCTTTTGTTTTGGCTTGGAGTACACGGTAAGTTTTACACTTTAGCATACTTGCATGAGTGTGGGTGATGCCATGTTTCGCATGCTTGCTATGAGGCTATTTGCTTAAGTGATTAACTACACGAATGCCTGTGGATGAAGGATTTATTGCTTGAATTGGAACAATTCGATAAATGTGAGTCTTAAGCCCACTTTGCGAAGTGGCAAATCACGTTTTAAGCCCACTTGAGGGTGGCAAATCCGTGTTTTAGCCCACTTGCGAGTAGCGATTTCAAACTATTTTCGAAAGCAAACATGAGTTGATTTGTTCCAAATCTTGCGACTTAGCCTATGCTTGCTTGTGTGTGTCACATAGTAAAGTTAGCTAATAATCAGAACAAGAACACATGTGTTTATAAAACAATATATCATGATAGTAGAGGCTGATCTTTGATCGGGCGAGAGGGGGTGCTCATTTTAGGACCTTCCCCTCTCGTACCCAAGTTCCCGAGCCGAGGCAACTTTAGTGATGACAGATACGTGGCCTTTGGCACGAGTCAGGGTTTCCTAAATTTTTCAAAAATAAAATATTTATGTGGCAACTCTGTAATCTGGCAAAACAGTCCAGTTTTGGCATTATTTGATTCAAACTCAACTTTCCAAAATGAATTGCCGGATTAGACTCTTTGGTGTTTATCAGTCTCACATTGCACTTTTTGAGATTAGATTTAGAACCGTGATAGGGGTCTGAACTGTAGGACCAAATCGAGCTCTTCAAAAGGGGGCGTGAAGAAAGTCGAGTCTACAGTTTTTGGTGACACTGTTGGGGATTTTGAGAACTTGACTCAAACTTATGATATGTTGTTTTATCTACACTTATGTGTTTCTTTGCATTGGTGCACCGAAGTCATAGTGTTTGCTATCTGCCATTCCTGAACAGTTTGCTGGAGGCTCACTTGGAAAAATGTGCCATAAGGCTGACCGGTTGCGGGCTCTGTCACGATGGGAAACCAACCTTGGATCTGGATCACCGCCGTACCGTTTGATCCACCTTTCACTTCTCGGTGTTTGATGTGAGAGGTATATTAGGTGGTCTTGTTGAGGCGCCCTTTTTGAACAATTGACCTAGTTGCATATTGGAAGCCATAGAGACTATTCCAAACTAGGACAGGTTGCTCACCCGGATGCAGGATTGTTTGAAACCATATGCATGCGTAGTGAAACCCTAGCTCCTGACAAAACTAGGACAGGGAAACCCTTCCCTATCATAAGGGTGTTTTGGCTCTCACTTGCTTGATATCTGCTATTAGGGTGTGTCTCTACAAGAATGTATGTACTAGTTGCAAGTCTGGGTATCAGTTTGAGAATATCAGTTTTCAGGTAGAAATTTTGGGGGCAGAAATCAGTATTTGAGTACAGATTGTCTAGCTTATGATTTCAACTGTGTGCTGTCTTTCTCTAAGTCGAGGTGCTGTCTGTTTGCTGATTGTTGTTTCGTTTTTGCTTTATTTTTCTTTTTGCAAGGTAGTGTTTCACAATTACTTCCGACGAGGCAGACACCTCTCGAGCACTCTGGACCAGTGTCAAGAGGATTCACCAATCTGAGGATCTTATTGGAGGACAACCAGTGTTTGCTTCACTACCCTCGGTTACGAGACAGTGGGCAGTCAGGTATAGATCACTAGTAGAGCAGTCGCCAATTCAACGGTCATTGTCTACCTCACCTATGCGCAGTTGGGCCCATTTTTCTGCTTCGACCTCAGAAATAGAGTATACACCTGGTCAGATAGATCAGCAACCCTTAGTCAGTATGAAGGAAATGATGCGTCAATTTCAACAAACTATCGAGGCTATGCAGCGGGGCGCTGCTCGCCAAGCGGAAGTTACCGCTCGCCAAACAAAGGTTGTGGCCCAGCAGGCTGAATTAATTGCTAAGCTTCAACAGCAGCAGTAACCATAACAAACAGCAGCTTCTACTTCGCACCCACCTCCACCTATACCCGGGGATACATCTAATGTCCAGGAGAATACGGACACTCCAGTAGAGCCAGTCCCACCTCAGACTTCTAAAGTACTGGCCTACCCAACCGACACACCGATCGAGTTTGACGTCGATCCTACTACTTTGAAAGTAAGCAAGCTCAAGAAGCTATTCAAACAAGCTCAGGGAGTCAACTCGATCCCAGACATAGAGGACGACTACATAGATTCGGCGGTGAAATTGCCGGATAGATTTAAAATGCCTCACATAGACCACTTCGACGGCTCGGGCGATCCTATGTTTCACTTGAGGTTATTTTCGGATATTCTGCGGCCAATGGGCTTGACTAGATGCAGAAGCTATCCTTTTTTGGTCAGACTTTGTCGGGTATTGTAGCTATCTGGTATGCTAAACTAGAGGATTCCATGAAAAGGAGTTGGGAAGAGATGGCCGAGGCCTTTGTCACCCAATATTTGTACAACACTCAAATCGAGGTCATAACTCGTGGTCTCGAGGCTACTCAACAAGAGCCAAAGGAGGGCTTCTCTAACTTCGTCACTCGGTGGAGGGCCAAGGCCTCCATGATGACCATCAGGCCAGCTGAGAAGCACCAGATAAGAATGGTCGTGCGGAATCTACAACCAAAGCTGATGCACAAAATGATTGTATTACCCCTCCCTACATTTGCTAACCTTCATAAGATAGGGGTACAGATACAAGATGCTATGAAACAGGGTCTGATTGACCATGCAAAGGAGCAACCCAAGAGGGCGTTTACACGCAGTTCGAATATAGCTACGAGTAGCAATGCAGTTGCAAGAACTTCTGACGTTGACATGGTCACCACCACACCAAAAACAGCCACACCCTTTACTGGCACATCTGGAGCAACCCCACAACCTGCAAAGTACCCACCCCGGGGCTAGAGGGTTTTCACCCACTTTATATGTCTCTATCCAAAGCCTTGGGGGTCCTGATTAGAAAAGGGCATCTGTAGCCCCTGGAACCACGCCCGTTGCCAAATCCCCTCCCTCCTACACACAACCCGGCAAAGTATTGTGCTTTCCATCAGCAGCATGGTCATGATACCGACCTATGCTTTAGACTCTGTCATGAGATTCGGGATCTCATTGACAACAAAGTAATAGCACCTCCTAAGAAGCCAAACGTTGCTACAAACCCTCTCCCACCACATAACCAACCCCCTCCTCCACCTACGCAAGTAAACCTTATCCAAACAATGGTCATCCCGTACGACCCCAGCTTATACATCACTCATTACCACCTGCTAAAGCCGGCGTTGTTCATCCCAGAAAGCATGAACTTGTGCATGATGAGCACGTCCCTATCCCAACCCGAACCTGTGGTGGTGGCTGTGGTAGAAGAGGGCATGCCTGAGGGTCCTGTGAGCTTAACTGAAGAAGAGTACAACCCTTGTGGTTACATCGGGCCAACTAGCCAGGCCAAGCTAAGGGTGGAATTGCAAATGGGGATGGAGGTAAATGTGGTCTGGGAGGATGGGCCAAGCCAGGGGTTGGATGATTTGGCTGAGCTTGAGGAGGATACCAGTAACCTACAGTTCTTTGATGAACAAGATCTGGGGGATATAAAAGTTGGTTGGTTTGACATGAACAGATCAACGGATAATGCAGGATGGCTTAGTGATGAGCCAGATATTGATGAAGGTGCTCAACCGAAGCAGGGACAGTCAGAAACAGGAACATCTGCAACGACCAGAATGGTCGACAACGAGGGGAAGTTGCCGGAGAGCACCGGTACTGAGAATTTTGCTCAAGAATTGGGTAGTTTGTGTACAGCTGATACAGAACCGGAGGCCGCGCTGAAGGAGTTCAAACATGAGAGAATTGAGAATGATCAGAAGGCTAGAAAAGCCAAGGGTCCTACGGGGATAGAATGTGTTGTGAACACGGGAATAATTACTGCAGAACCAGACAGTTGTTTGTCAGTTACCGAGGGAATATGGTGGGAAGACAACTTGCGTCTTGCCCATACTGATGAGGACTAGGGACAGAATTTACTAGATAATACTTGGTATACCGAAGAAGTTGACCACATGACTCGGAGTGGGCGGTACTTTAAGCCCCCACGTTTGGACTAGCCGGAAGCATCAGGGAAAGACAAGGAAGCAGAGAAACAGAAAGATAAACAACTAGAGCAGGAAGCTGTATTGAAGCAGCTGAAGAAAATTCAGGTGGATATCTCCATCTGGGGATTGCTCATGGCCTCACGGGTGCATAGACAAGCTGTCCTATCAGCAGTGGACAAAGCTAAGCTTTCTATCAATATAACCCCTGAGCAGTTAGTGGGACTGGTGTTTCCAGGTGGCGCCTCATCGACTTTGACATTCACTGACCAAGAATTGCCACCTGAGGGCTCTGAGCACAACAAGTCGTTATACATCTCTGTGGATCGGTTGCGATTGAATGCTTAGAAAGTACTTTTGGTGTTACAGCAGGAAAATGTTGGGGTTCATGATTACACAATGGGACATCGAAGTCGATCTTTCAAAGATCAAGGCCATACTAGAAATGCCACCACCAAGGACTGAAAAGGAGGTGAAAGGTTTTTTGGGTAAAATGCAATTCAAATGATGGTTTATTGCAAAATTAACCTTGACTTGTGAACCACTATTTGGTCTCCTGAAGAAAGGAAAGAAATTCCAATGGGATGACTGATGCCAAGTTGCTTTGGAGCAGATCAAGTAGTATCTACAGAACCCACCCGTGTTGTCACTGCTAGAGTCGAGGAAGTCGTCGATTTTGTATCTGTCAGTAACCGACAAGACAATGGGCTGCATGCCTACGCAGGAATCTAAGGATAAAGTGGAGAAGGCTATCTATTACCTGAGCAAGAAGATGCTAGAATATGAGACCCGTTACACTCCTCTTGAGAAGGCTTGTTTGGCCTTGGTATGGGCTACCAGGAAGTTGAGGCACTACCTGTTAGCTCACTCCATAATTTTGGTTTCGAGATTAGATCCCATCAAATATCTTTTCGAGAAACCAGCGCTTACAGGTAGGCTAGCCCGTTGGTTGCTTTTTCTCTCCAAATTTAATTTGAAGTACATGACTCGCAAGTCTGTGAAAGGGAGAGCGGTAGCGGAGTTCTTAGCCGATCACCCAGTGGAGGGAGACGAAGCAGTACAGTATCTATTCCCGGATGAGGCCAATCTGTAGGTCGAATAAGAGATTTGGACTATGTACTTTGACGGAGCGTCTAACCAGTAAGGGTATGGGATAGGGGTGTTGCTGATAGTACCCGACAATTCCCACATACCTTTAGCTTCCAAACTCCGGTTCAAGGTGTCAAACAACGAAGCAGAGTACGAGGCATGCATCACTGGCTTGGAAACCGCCCTGGAACTAGGGGCAAAACGATTAGACGTCATTGGGGACTCGAACCTGGCTGTGTCTCAAGTGAAAGGAGACTGGAAGGTTAAGGAAGAAAAGATGAAAATCTATCACCAAACCCTGGATGTTCTGATTCCCAGGTTTGAGAAGCTAAACTTTATGCATCTGTTAAAAGAGAGCAACAGGTTCGTTGATGCTTTATCAACTCTATCTTCCATGATAGACATCCATTTGGGAGTCCGGATGCGTCCGATCATCATTGAACAGAGGTATGTGCCGGCCTACGAGCTGATTGCTGCAATATATGAGGTACAAGATCAGAACCCCAGTATCATGACATCTGGAACTTCTTGGAAAAGGAGGCTTATCCACCAGGGGCAAATGCCAAAGATAAAAGGGCAATGCGGCGAATGGCTGCTCAGTTTATCATCTGTGGGGTTAAATTGTACAAATGGGGCCATATCTGGGAATGCATAAACTGTGTGTTGATGCTGAAGAGTCAAAGTGCCTAATGGAGGCGATCCATAGAGGAGAGTGCAGAGCGCACATGAGCAAAGTGATGTTGGCTTGGAAAATTCTCAAACAGGGTTGCTACTGGTTAACCATGGAGGGGGATTGTATTGTTTTGTTCGGCGATGCCACAAATGCCAGATCCATGCAAATCGCATGAATATCCCGCCGTCGAAGCTGTACAACATGACTTCACCGTGGCCATTTTCAGTCTGGGGGATTGTTGTTATTGGGGCAGTTACTCTGAAGGGGTCCAATGGGCATGAGTACATCCTGGTGGTGATAGACTACTTTACAAAGTGGGTCGAGGCCCAATCCTACGCAGTGCTGAAAACATCGCACGTAGCCAAGTTCATCAGGAATAACATCATCTGTTGCTATGGGGTCTTGAATGAGATCATTTCAAACAATGGTTCCCACTTCAAGAAGGAGGTGATCGACTTGTTAGAAAAATACAACATGGCTTTTCATAAGTCATCCACATATCGGCCGCAAACCAACAGAGCTGTTGAGGCCGCCAACAAGAACATCAAGGACATTCTACAGAAGATGGTGGAAACCTACAGGGACTGGCCAGATAAGCTGCCAGTTGCTCTTTAGGGCTACCGGACATTAATTCGAGCTTCTACTGGTGCAACTCCGTATTCCTTGGTTTATGGGATGGTGGCTGTTCTGCTGATCGAGGTTAAGGGTCCGTCGCTACGGGTAATGGCTGAGTGCCAAACAGCAGAAGCAGATTGATAGCAGAGCAGGTTCGAAGAACTTATGTTCTTCGATGAGAGGAGGCTGAAAGCACTGTACCACGTCCAAGGTTATCAACGCAAGATTGCCGAGGCTTTCAACAAGAAAGTTAAGTCTAGGAATCTGAAAGAAGGGGATTTGGTGCTCAAAGACAATCGAGCTCCCATCCATGACCCTAGGAGCAAGGTCAGGCCTAATTGGACTAGTCCTTACATCATCAAGTCTATTTGGTTGGGTGGAGCTGTCATTCTTATGGACCTAGATGGCCTTGAATTCTCCCAGCCAATCAACATGGAAAAGTTGAAGAAATATTACCCCTGAGAGGCTCGCTAGGCCAAAAACCCGGAAGGGCGACCTAGGCAAAAGTTAAAGCGCATAAAATTTGAAACAAGAAAAACTAAGCTCGCAAGGTTGAAAACCCAAAAAGAGCGGCCTTGGCAAAAGTTAGAGCGCAAAAGGAGAGTGTTAATACCTGAGTGAACCTGAACCGAACTACATAAGGCTTGATTCCCATCTTCGGGATATATAGGCAACTTCATTTTGAAGTCCAGCCATAAACACTTTTAAATCAACTGTGTCCATGTGATTATGTTGGTCATCCTTGTCTTTTCGGCATCCAAGAGTTCGGTTGTGATCTCTAGTACAGTGCAGTGCTATTCAGACAAGCGGTAACTTTCCAGTTATTGGATTCGGGGTTGTACATCTCAAGGATAGGTTCTGGGCGTGCCCAGCTGTGATCCATATCGAAAATGGTTTTGAAAAGTTTTAATAAAAGTTGATTTTGTTCAAATTAATCTTTTTACAACTTAGACCATTTTTGGACCAAAAGGAAACTTTTCAATACCCATAACCCTCAATTTCATTGATTTCAATACAGAGTTCTCCGACTCTTGATACAGATTGAAGTTGCTTTTTTATTTCATTCAAAAGGAAAAACTTAAAAGTACAGATTAAAGTAATAAACTTGGGCCATAGTTGAGTCAGGTGCTCCTATGCCCCCTCCCAAAGCTTGTGGAAGCTTCAGATGTCAAAGTGGGCCCAGTTTGCACCTTATCTTCAAACCAAGCTATGCACTCGCCAAAAAGGGTGTAGCTGAAATTGGGAGCGAGAGGCAGAAGTTCTCTTGTCCTCCATGCAGTGGTATACCCAGCTAGCTATGAGCCTCGGATCGGAAATGAAGCTGGGTACTCTATCCCCTCTTCTGGGCATGTCTGGTCATGTTCAAGTTGACACCAGAACCGAAATGGAAAGTAGAACACATAATGCGTGAAGCCGATCAACTGAATGCCAGGCTGCCGGGACATGTTGTAGCTCATCTCAGGAAGTTAAGCCAGGGGCAATGCCAAGCAATGTCAACAGCAGATCTGTTACACATCCAATGGCACAACCATCCCTCGTTTAGGAAGTCAACTAGCCGTGGCTGAAAGAAATAGCCGCGTGCTGAATATGCGGGACAAGCATCCACTACTTTCAACCTATCCATGAACCAAATCTGGGGAGGGATGAAAAATAAGAAACATTAAAGAATAGAGAGGTGTGCCTGAAGAGAAAAAGTGAGGAAGGGTTTTGAGAGAAAAACAGAGCCTGAGGGCCGAGAGATGTGAGAAATACATGTGAGAAGGGTGGGAAACCTTACCTGCAACAGTAGTGGACTCCCTGAAAACTTGGTTGCTTCTCGGCGATGGAAAACATCCAAACCCATCAAAGTTTCGGCTAATGGTAAGCCAATGCAACTTTTGCCCTCTTTCAAGCCTTGGGCAACTTCTATCAAGCGAATGCTAGACCCTTTGAAGCCAAGGGCTAGCAGAAAATTGGCCAACATGCACAAGCAGAGGGCATGTTGCCGAAAGCCTTGCCAAAGGTCGTCGTCGTGGTCGCGGTCGTCGGCGTCAGAAAACTGATGAATCAAGCTGGGTATGTCCAGCTCTCCATTGTGAACCAAAGTTCGTGCGTCATGTAAAGTGAGCCCACACATCCTTCCTAAAGCCTGGATGTGGCAAAACGAGACTGGGGCAAGATTTTCTCGTCACGCCGAGACACCATTAAAGCTTGGAACTCTTCAATTGTGGGGCATATCTTTTGTCCGCTAAAGCTGAAAACGAATGTAACCGGGGTTTCAACATCTAGCCGTGGCATGAAGGAACGAAAAACACAGCGGAGTACGACTCAGCGGGAATAGTGCATTTATCTCAAAACCCCGAAAATTCAACTTTTTTGAGCCATTCAGATTCGCAATCCAATAGGGGAGTTTTTTTGGTGAAAAATGGTTCCATTTGAAGTAAAAACAAAGCTGGAATGAAGAAACCACGAAGTCCAAACTTTTGTAGAAGATAAGGCACTGAGCGGAAGACAGGTGGCAGCAATCTGGAAGTTCTTTGCATTACTAGACCGGCCAGTTAAGGTAGCCGATCGGCCACTTTAGTGGCCGACAATCACCACTAAGTGGCCGACAATCTTCGTTTGTCTCCAGCAGCATGCTTTGGCCTTCCTGTGTGGTGAGAATGCCGAGAACCTGAGTTTGGTTCTACTCTGGATGCGTCCTGCTATTTTGTTTAATAGTTGTAATTGTTTTGTTTATCGAGTTTGTTGCAATTTGTTTATCGAGTTGTTGTAATTTGCTTATTGAGTTGTATTTGTTTCGTTTATCGAGTTGTTGTTGTTTTGTTTATCGAGTTGTTCTTTAAGTTATATTATTTGGTTTGTTATGTTTTAGTTGGTTCACTACCTGACTAGGCAATTGTTAAGACAATAAACAAATATTCAATTTTCATCAATCCCGTTTTTGTGTAAAATGGTGCGATGCGATGTTCAGAATGTAAAATGCAACACTTTTTAAACAAAAAGCCTTTTCCATTCCAATCATGGTTTTTTTTTTTTACAAAAAGTACAAGTTTTAAAGAAAATGAAACTATCTAAGGCTGTGCAAATGTGCTAACACTACTAGCAAAAAGAGAAACAAAGTAAAAACATTTGAATCAGTGCCACGCATCTCAGGATTGAGAGGCTCTCTTCGTCCTCTTCCTCGATTGTGTGGACTCAGAGCTATCACTGTCAGCGTCGCTGTCTGACTATGAGCTGGAGCCTGAACTATAGCTACCTTTGCTCCCATCCTCGGAGCCCTCCTCAGCGTCATCACCGCCCTCAGAATCGGAGTCGATGCCGTCGCCTCCACCATCGAATGACTCTGACTAGGGACTCGCTGGCTCCTCGTCCTCACTAGTCTCATCATCGTCATCGCGCATGACAGGCTCCCGACGTCTCCCTCGGCTGCGTGCAGAATATCTCTCCTTACTGCTGGAGAAGGCTCTGACGATCTTGGCTGTAGAGGTGTGACCTGAAAAGGCAGTTTGAATATATCAGCTACAGTATATATCAGATGTAAGCATGGTGTACAGAGTGAGTACATACAAAAATCAGATATAGTATGTGAGTGCAATATGTCAGATGTGATCTATGCATGCAATGTATCAGTGCAATGTGGAAATGTTCAGTTGAGATGTCAGTTTCAGTATATCAGCAGAAATATGATAACCGAAATGCAAGAAAACTGAATAATTACCTGAATGCCGTGGGAGTTCAGCATCATCTCTCTTCGCAAGATCATGCCCTCAAATGAGGCCATCACCTCGAGTAACCCCTCGACATATTCTATGGTGGGCTGCAAATGCAAGTTGAAATCATCAGGGAATGAATGAATAAGTATTTGAGCGAAAATGAAATGAATGAAAGCTGTAAAGAATACCGGTGGTGAGTCAGGTGTCCTGACATATCGGTGATCAGGCAATAGGGCCTTAAGTGGAATCTGATAAGGCACTCCAGAGTATTACCAATCTGTCAGCTTGGTCAGAAGATTAGGCCATCCAACGATTTGCCTGGTAGGAGGCATCCCTCTAGCTCCACCCATCGGTGCCTGAGCCCTGCTCGTCGAAGGAGCATTTGCTGCCCGAGCCCTGCTAGTCAAAGGAGCATCTGCTGCTCGGGCCTTGCTCGATGAAGTAACATCAGCTTCCCTCCCTCTGTGAGCACGAACACCTTCTAGAGGAGGTATCAGGTACGTCTGGAGATAAGTCATATAGTCCCCCTTCCCGATAAACAGATCTGCAACTATGCCCCGCATGAGTTCAGTAATCTTCTGAGGGGAGAGACTCTTTGTGGCTCACATAGAAGGTGGGGGCAGTAAGGGAACTGACTGTAGTGGCAAGCCTAGTGTCTGGTGCATGAAGTGCTCACCAAGGAACCAGGCTTGGCCTATGGGCCCCTCAAGCACAAGTCGGTATCGGGAGGCGCCCCAAGCTCTGACAAAATGAAATCTGGTCCCCTCTGGCATCATCGTCCATGGCTGCCGTGTGACCTGCAGACAACAAAGTGCATAGATTGATGAGTTGCTATTGAATATGTAAAATGAATTAAAGCTAAAAGCAAGAAAACTGTGAGTTTCGAATTACCTCTATCATCCTCATTGTGTCGAAGTACTGACGAAGGTAGGGGAGGGTCTCTCGGGCCCTCGGCTGGCATCGACCGTCATATCGATACGAATATGGTACCTCGAGAGGAGTCTCAACCTCTGCTTCGGGAGCAAGCACCAGGACATAGGCGTATACCCATAGCTGTGAAAAGCAAGACAGTGGTAGTGAGAATACAGAATACAGAAAAGACAGAAAGTGCAGTACAATGTATAGAAAGTACAGGTACAAATGCAGAGATTAAGCTGTGCAGTGGGCAGTGTGCAGTGTGCAGTGTGTAGTGTATAGAAAGTGCAAAGCAGAAAGCACGACAGAAAATGTAAAGCTGAAAAGTAGGGCATACCTCGGCCTGGTGTGCGGCAAATTCTGCTTGACGGGCAGCATCCTGCTGCATGGCTTTCATACTCTCCTGGAGCTGACGCATCATCTCCTCTATGCCTGCCATATTATGTTGATCTAGCTGAATAACTGGTATATCTGCCCCTGTAGTAGAAACTGAGACCTTAGCCTGACTGTTCACTAGTGGGGTAGACCTCTGATCTGGCGATCGCTGTACCGATACACTGCACCTTTTTGACCTCCGTCTGGTAACCAGGGGTAAAGAAAGGAGCACTCCTTGTTTGTCTATCAGATCCTTGGATCGATTAAGTCTACGACCTCTAACCCAAACTGCTCGGGGAATATCTATCTGGTCGGATGCAATGGTGCTAAACGACCTTGCAAAAAGATAAATAAAGCATAATAAGGAAACAAATAACCTGAAAAATAGACAGCATAACAGATTAAATAAAGACAACACACAGTTGACAAACACAAGCTGAAAGAACTGTTCTCAACCACTGATCACTATTCCCAAATCACCGCCTCAAATCTGAATCTCTGAATCTGATACCCGCAGGTAAAACTGATTCCCAAATACTGATGCCCACAGGCCTGATACCCAGACTGGCAAACTGATACATGCATTCCTATAGAGGCCAACTCTAAAAGCACATAACAAGCAAGTGAGAGCCAAAAACACCCCTATGGAGGGGTAGGATTTCCCTGTCCTATTGTCAGGAGCTAGGATTTCAGTACGCACATAGCAGTTTCAAACAACCTATAATCGGGTAAGCAACCTGTCCTAATTTGGAATAGTCACTACAGTTTCCGATATGCACTAGGTCGAATGGTCAAAAAGGGTGCCCTGGCAAAAACCGAGGTTTGTGTTGCCGTCGTGGCAGAGCCCACAACCGGTCAGCCTTAGGCACGCTTCTCGAAGCAAGCCTCCGACAAACCGTTCATCATCACCAAAGTTGGGAAATTTAGGAAGCCCTAACTCGTGCCTAAGGCCACGTGTCCGTCATCACCAAAGTTGTCTCGGCTCGGGAACTTGGGTACGAGAGGGGAAGGTCATGCAATGAGCGCCCCTGCTCGCCCGATCAAAGATCAGCCTTTACTAACATGATATTTTGTTTTTGAAAACACATGTGTTCTTATTCCGGTTTATTAGCTAGAATTACTATGTGATGCGCACAACATACAAGTATAGACTTGATCGCCTAAGTTGGAACAAAACATCTCATGTTTGTTTGAAAATGGTTTGAAGGTGCTACTCGCAAGTAGGCTAAGACGTGGATTTGCCACCCTCAAGTGGGCTTAGAAAACATGATCTTGCCACTTCGCAAAGTGGGCTTAAAACTCACATTTCAATGAATTGTTCCAATTCAAGTAATCTAACCTTCACCCACAGACATTCAGGCAGTTAATCATATAAGCAGTTAGCCTCATGGCAAACATGCTATCATGGCAATCACTCACACACATGTAAGATGCTAAAGCATAAAAGCTTACCTAGTACTCTGAGCTAAAACAAAAACTAGTAAGTAATCAATGCATGATCCTAGCTTATATTAAGATGGTTAATGCAACACATGCAAAATGCAACTAGAAATAGGCTCGGCTATACTAAAGTGTCATGTGAACGCAACTTGATAACATGTATTCAAATTGGAATTGAAATACAATGCAGTTAGTATGATGTGCCGAGCCCGGTGCATGCAATACGAATGAATGGATGCAGATATGCAAGCATAAGGATGCTAATCAAAATATGACCTAGAACTAACCATCGTAAGTGGTTAAGTAAAAGGGAGAAAGAAATGGGTGTTGGAAGACATGCATCACACACACGCACACTTATTACAAAATTTGCCCTCTCGACGGAGGGTCCGAATGAATAATACAAACCATCTAATTAACTAACTACCCTAGCTAATTAATTATTACAAAACTCTTAACTAATTAAACAAATTATTTAAGTTACAAAAACCAACTAAGTAAGGAAGGACAAAAGCTAAATTGAGCTGCCACAGCTCTCCCTCAGAATGATGAATGATGCATGCTCGATCGCCTCGCTCAGAAATCCGTTGCCATGCCTTATGTTGCCTCTGTTTGCACTGTTTTAGACTGCTAAAAACTGTGCCAACTTCTGAAACACTTCTGATCCACCTCATGGATATGCTGAGAGGTCATCGGCCAAGGGGTAAGGCCATCAGCCAAGAGATGAGGGTCATCGACCATCGGCCAAATATTGTTAGCCGATCGGCACACCAGATAGCCGATCGGCCATATATTCCTGCAGACTGCTCCTTTTGATGCGTCAGAGTACAAACAGAGGCATGGCAATACATTTGCAAGAAAATGTTGTGCGACTACACCCCTTATCATGTTTGAGACTCAAAGGAGTGTAGTGCTCGACTCTCGAGCCATCAATCACGTATTTCGATGCATGATGGCCAAAGAGACCGAGTCGCACAATTCAATGTGTATGAAATGCACCAAAACACATAATGCCTTAACCTTTATCATGCATGATCAAGAGGGTCGGCGACCGAGGATTGAGGCACGTTTCATCACTTCAAGTATGAAACGTCCTTCGTTCCTCATGTTTGGCTTAACACCCCAAACCAAACACAATGCAACGCATGCAACATGGAGATGCTATGCAATGCAACATAAGCATGCCAAATGCAAATGTAACAAGCATGCAAAATGCAATGCAACCTAAGCATGCAAGCATGCAATGTACCAAGCATGCAACAACATGCAAAAATTATGCAATGCGACAAGCATACAACAACGACAAAATGGAACAAGCATGCAACAATATGCGGAATGACAAGCATGCAACAACATGCGAAATGGACTTGAACTAAAAAATAGACTGACCTCAGCCATGCCCAAATCAGTGGCCAAAATGCTAAAACTAAGGCACCAAAAGCCAAAACATACATGCACACATATTGGTCCAAAAACTAGGCAACAATGCACAATCCTCAAACATGAGCAAGGTGTGACAAACATGAGAATGTGGCAATGAAATATGCTCTGAAATCATGCAAGGAATGATGCCAAATCACACACATAACACGAGCATAGCATGCATAAGGCTCAAAGCTTAAGGCTAGCAAAAGGGATTTACACCATGGCTATGCAAAGCAAGCCCCAAAGGGCCAAGGGCAATCAAAACAGTTCCAAGGCAGGTCAATACAAGACCAAAAGCATGCTTGAACCTAGCCAATACAAGCTAGAACAAAAGACCAAAAACATGAAGCATGCAAGGCTAACAAGGGATGTTACACTACACCTATTAAAACCAAATATGGCATGACTTAACCAATAAAAATCAGAGTTATGACATGTCAAAATAAGCCCCAAAACCCACGGAGATGGCATCCTAAAGGCCTAAGCATAGAGGCAAGCACAATGACCCACTCTTAAGGCATAAAACACCAACTCTTCAAAGTATTGAAAGGATGACAAAGGCAAGTGTATAACCATGAAATATGCACTAAAATATCATTTCAAATGATGCCAAATCATGAAAATGGTCCAAGTAATACATGCTAGTGACTTGGACACTCAAAGCAAACAAGCTATATTGAACCATGGCTATACAAAACAATGCATGCATGACCAAGACAACACAAATTAGAGCTTAAGCATGGTAAAATAAGGTTAAAAGCTTCTTTGAGTTGAGCCAAAACATGCAAGAATGATGGTCCAAACACAAGATGCATGTTAAGGCAATAGAGAGGATTGCAATATAAGTGCATGGTGCATGCAAGAGGCTATTAAACCAACCTCAGTCAGAGATATAACATGGCAAAATAACACCAAATACTTGCTGAAATGGGGCCAAAACATGCTAAGCAAACATGCTACTATTATGAGCCATTTATACTAGCATACAAGACACAAGGAGATAGGGGTGTCCCTCTCCTATTTAAGACTCCAAAACCACCTTTCCACCAGTAAAAATCCTCTGGATTTCAGTTGTGAGAAGGTCAAACAAGGCCAAACAAGGCCAAAGAGGGGGTAGACTACCCCCAACACAAAAGTGACCTTAAACAAACATCACAAGCATAAAAAACAGAACTTTTTGTAGTTTAGAGTTTGTAGATGCGCCCTTGGGCTTCACGCTACAGTTCAGACTCAAATGTCATGGTTCTTAATCTGATCTCACAATGTGCGATGTGAGATTGATAAATCACCAAAGAGTCCAAATCCGTCAAATCGTTTTGGAAAATTGATTTTTAAGAAAGAAGTGCCAAACATGGACTGCTTTTCCAGATATAGAGTCGCAACCTAAATATTTTATTTTGGGAGAATTGAGGAAACCCTGACTTGTGCCTCAAGCCACGTGTCCGTCATCACCAAAGTTGCTTCGGCTTGGGAACTTGGGTACAATTGGGGAAGGCCATCTATGAGCACCCCCGCTTGCCCGATCAGAGATCGGCCTGTACTAAGCATGATATCTTATTTTTGAAAACACATGCGTTCTTATTCCAGTTAATTTGCTAGAATTACTCTGTGATGCGCACAACACATAAGTATAGACTAGATCACCTAATTTGGAACAAAGCATTGCATATTCGTTTGTTTGGAAAATGATTTGAAATTTGCTACTCTCAAGTAGGCTAAAATACGGATTTGATGAATTGTTCCAATTCAAGTAATCCAACCTTCACCCACAGGCATTCAGTCTGTTATATCATATAAGCAATTAGCCTCATGGCAAGCATGCTGTCATGTTAACACTCACACACATGCAAGATGCTGAAGCATAAACACTTACGTTGTACTCTGAGCCAAAACAAAGAACTAGTTAGTAATCAATGCATGATCCTAGTTCATGTTAAGATGGCTAATGCAACACATGCAAAATGCAACTAGAAATATGCTTGGCTATTCTAAGATGGCATATGAGATGCGACAACTCGATACATGTATTCAAGTAGGAATTGAAATACAATGCAGTTAGTATGATGCGCCGAGCTCGGTGCATGCAATACAGATGAATGGTGCAAACATGCATAGCATAAGGATGCTAATTGAAATATGCCCTAAAGCTAACCATCGTAAGCGGTTAAGTAAAAGGGAGAAAGAAGTGGGGGTTAGAAGACATGCATCACACATACACACGCACGCTTATTACAAAACTGTGCCCTCTCGACGGAGGGACCGAAAGAATAATACAAATCATCTAATTAACTAACTAACAAGCTAGTTAATTATTACACAACCCTTAACTAACTAAACAAATTAATTAAGCTATGAAAACAGTAAAACAACCTCAGAAAGAGGAACGAATGCATGCTCGGTCGGCTTCGCTCGGAAATCCGTTGCCATGCCTCATGTTGCCTCTGTTTGCACTGTTTTTCACTTGTGAAGACTGCACACGTCTCTGTGATGCTCTAGAACCACTTCATGGTCATGCTGAGAGGCCATCGGCCAAAAGATAGGGCCATCGGCCAAGATAGGAAGATCAACAGCCAAATATAAGGCTATTGGCCAAGTGTTTGTTGCCGATCGGCACTGAATATGGTCGATCGACCATTTCTTCCTGTGAAAAGCTCCTGTTGCTGCAACAGAGGACAAACAGAGCATGACAATACATTTACAAGACAATGACTGAACAACTACACCTCTTATCATGTTTAAAACTCAAAGGTGTGTAGTTCTCGACCCTCGGACCACAAATCACGCATTTCAATGCATGATGGCCAAATGAGCCACGTGTGCAATTCAATATCAAATGAAATGCACAAAAACATATAAAGGACCTCAACCTCAATCATGCTTGATCAAAAGGCAAGGCAATGCACACACGATGCAATGCTACGTAAGCATGCAAGCATGCTAATGCAACATGAGCATGCAAGCAAGCGATATGTAACCTAAGCATGCAAACATGCATGCATACAATGTAATAGGCATGCAACAACAATACCAATAACAAACATGCAACATGTAATCTAACAAGTATGCAAGATAGATGAGAATGCAACAACATGTCAATTAGCAAGCATGCAACAAGCATGTAAGCATGATGTAAAGTAACAACTTTGAGCAACATGGTAAGATGCAACATGAACACGCAAACATGCAAGGCATGTAAAGGTGGACAAGTATGCAACAACATACAAAATGAGACAAGCATGCGACAACATGGTAAAATGGACTTAAACTAAAGATGGACAACTCTTAAACATGCCCAAATCAGTGGCCAAAGTGCTAAGAAATGATGGACAAAAACACATACAAACACTAGGCATAAGAGGACAACTTTCAAGAGCACTTAAAAGTGGACAAATATGGACATGCAACATATATTGTAAGCTCTGAAATCATGTTGGGAAAGGTTCCAAACCAACCAAACAAAGCAAGCAAGTCATGCAAAAAGGCTTAAAGCTTGGAACTAGCCAAGGGACTCAAACCATGACCATGCAAAACATGAAGCAAATGGCAAGTATAATCCAAAACAGTCCTAGATCATGCCAAAATGAGCCTAAAACATGCAAGGACCAAAGCCAAAATAAGCTAGAACAAAGGGCCGAAAGCATGAGGCATGCAAGGCTAAAAAAGAGGTGTTACACTACACCTATCAAAACCAAACATGGCATGACTTAAGCAATATAAAATAGAGTTATGGCATGGTAAAACAAGACCAAAAACCCACATCAATGGCATCCCAAAGACCTAAGCATGGAGGCAGAGACAATGGTCCATTCATGAGGCATAAAACATCAACTCTTTAAAGCATTAAAGGAGTGACAAGTGCAACTGTTTGAGCATGAAACATGGACTGAAATAGTATAACAAATGATGCCAAATCATTGAGATGGTCCAAGTAAAGCATGCTAGTGACTTGGACACTTAAGGCTAACAAGCTAGAATGCCTTATGGCTATACAAAGCATGGCATATATGGTCAAAACAACTCAAATCAGAGCTTAAGCATGTTACGACAAGGCTAAAAGTTTCATTGAGTCGAGCCAAAATCATGCTAGAAACATGGCTTAAAGCATGATGCACGTTAAGGCAAATGAAAGGATTGCAAGGCAAGTGCATGAAGCATACATGGTCTATCCAAACCAAGTCAAAATAGTGTTATATCATGGCAAAACAAAGCCTAATACATACTGAAATGAAGCTAAAACAAGCCAAGCAAACAAGCTACCAATATAAGCCATTTATACTATCATTCAAGACAACAAGGAGAGGGGATGACCCTCTCCTATTTAGGACTCCAAAACCACCTTCTCACCACTGAAAATCCTCTGGATTTCAGTGGTAGGAAGGTCATGCAAAGCCAAGAACAAGGGCCAAAAGGGATGACCTAAAACAAGGCCTAAGAGGGGGGAAACAACCTCAAACCCAAAAGTGATCTGAAACAAAGATCTAAAGCATCGAAAATCAGAACTTATTGTAGTTTAGAGTTAAGATTAAAGCAATAAGCAAGAAGGTCTAAAGCTTAAGCAAGAAAGGGGTATTAAAAGCAAGAATGCTCACCCTTGAAGAACACCTTCAAGAACAAAGCTCTAGCAGGTTTTCCAAGCTCAAACCAACCCAAGAACTCTGAAATCAACCTCAAGGGACCTCAACTCCAAGAGGATGGTGTTCTAGTGTGTGTTTGTGTACAATAGTAAGAAAATACTACACTTTTGAACACGAAATAAGAACAAACAAGAGAATATAGATACAAAACTATATGTATCACTCAAGACTCAATTTTCTGAACCCTTGAGGAGGGAGGAGATGGTTCTCTCTTATAGAGAACCAAAAGCAAAGCTTCTTGAGGAAGCTAAGGAAAGGGGCAAATCCCTCCATACACGTGTATGGAGGGGGTGAATTGTTCATGCCAGCTGTGACAACTGGCATAAAATATCTGCATAAAGCAGATGAATAGGATTTGGCCAGAAAACATCGCCGTTCGACCAACATAAGGGCCGACTGACCAAAAAGAGTGTCGATCGGCCGATGGATTGAGGGGATGGCCAACAAGCCACCCTCTTCCCTAAGGAGCAAAAACACAAGTCCTTGGTCCACAACCAAGCACAAAATAGACAAGTTGGGAGATCTTAAGGCAAGGCGCGCGACCAAGACCTCTAGGAACTCAAAATGAACACGAACATGGATGATCATCAAGTGTTCAAACGATGACGTTCAAGTCTTGAGGACGGTCAAAAATGGGGTGTCTACAGTTGCCCCTCTTTGACAGAACTCGAAAGTCATAAAATGACGGGAGTAAATGTCAAAGCCCAGAGACGACCCATTTTTGACAAGGCCGAAGACTTAGACACACATACAAGATAGCAAGATATGTGCCCGAAGGCAGGGGCAAAATGAAAATGACATGCACGGTGCCGAACATAACTTATGATCATGCAAAGAGAGCTGCAACGAAGCATAACATGCAACAGCTTTAAGCAAGCAGATAAAAACCAAACTACATTACATGCAAAAAGAATGTAAGAGAATTATTCAATTCTCGCTACGTCTCACGCGGAGAATGTATAACACCTATTTGGTTCGTCTGGTCGCGCCAGCCTCAAATGAACCGTACATACAATATCGTGCCTGCAAAAGAAAGAAACTTAATAGGTACAATATCGTTAGAAACATGCATAGCAATGCAAGTGAGAAGTGCGTGACAACACGAGTGAAGTGTGCATAACAATGCAAGTAACGTGCGAGACAATGCAAGTTAAAGATGTACATAACAATGTAAGTAAGAGAAGTGCGAAACAACGCAAGTTAGATGGGTTTGCAAAACAATGCAAGTTAGATAGATTGCGAAACCATGCAAGTTTGATAGGTTGCAAAACAATGCAAGTTAGATAGGTTGCAAAACAATGCAAGTTAGATAAGTTGCAAAACAATGCACAAGTTAGTAGGGGTGCAAGACAATACACAAGTTAGTAGGGGTGCAAGACAATGCAAGTTAGAGGGGATGCAAAACAATGCACATAACGAGCAAGACAATGCAAGTTATAGTGGGGTGCAAAACAATGCACATAATGAGCAAGACAACGCAAGTTATAGGGGGTGCAAAACAAAGCACATAACGAGCAAGACAATGCCAGTTATCAGGGTGTAAAACAATGCACATAACGAGCAAGACAATGCAAGTAATAGGGGGTGCAAAATAATGCACAAAAGACATGCAAGACAATGCAAAAAAGACGTACAAGACAATGGAAGGTGAGAAAATGCATGACAATGCAAATGACGTGCATGACAATGCAAGCATGTAATGCATGACAATGCAATTGAAACGTGCATGACAATGCAAATGAAATATGCGAGACGACGCAAGGTGAGGAATGCATGACAATGTGTGGACGTTCCCGAACGCCCCGGGAGGACGAGTCCCGCTCTGTTCGTTTTTGGGCTCGCTACAGTTCAGGACTCTCAAATTGTCACGGTTCTTAATCTGAACCAAAGAGTCCAAATCTGGCATATCGTTTTGAAAAACAGATTTGTAGAAAAGAAGTGGCAAACATGGACTGCTTTGCCAGATACAGAGTCGCCACCTAAATATTTTATTTTGAGAAATTTAGGAAACCCTGACTCGGTGCCAAAGGCCACGTGTTCGTCATCACCAAAGTTGCCTCGGCTCGTGAACTTGGGTACGATTGGGGAAGGTCAGCTATGAGCACCCCCTCTCGCCCGATCAAAGATCGGCCTCTACTAACCGTGATATCTTGTTTTGAAAGCATTATGAGTTCCTATTCCGATTATTAGCTTAGAATTACTATGTTATGCGCACAACAAAGAAGTATAGACCAAATCGTCTAAATTGGAACAAAACATTGCATGTTTATTTTGAAAATGGTTTTCTACTCGCAAGTAGGCTAAAATGCAAGTTTTGCCACCCTCAAGTGGGTTTTAGAAAAGATGGTTTTGCCACTATCTAGTGGGCTTAAAACTCACAGTTTTAATACATTATTCCAATTTAGGTAATTCAACCTCCACCCACAGGAATTCAAGTAGTTATATCACATAAGCAAGTAGCCTCATGGTAAACATGCTGTCATGGCAACACTCACACGCATGCAAGGATGCTAAAACATAAATGCTCACCGAGTACACCAAGCCAAAACAAAAACTAGTTAGTAATCATATGCATGATACTAGTTCATGTTAAGATGGCTAATGCAACACATGCAAGATACAGCTACAATAGGCTCGGCTAATCTATGGATGACATATGATGATGCTATAACTAACACGTATTCAACTTGGAATTGAAATACAATGCAGTTAGTATGATGCGCCGAGCCCGGTGGATGCAAGACAAATGTATGGATGCACGCATGCATAGCATAAGGTATGCTAAATCAAATATGACCTAATACTAACCATCAAAAGCAGATAAGTAAAAGGGAGAAAGAAGTGGGGGTTGGAAGACATGCACACACGCACCCACACTTATTACAAGTTAGCCCTCACTTGGAGGGACCGGAAGAATAATACAATTTACCTAACTAACAAGCTGATTAAATATTACAGACCACCAAATTAATTAATCTAATTTAAGCAATAAACAGCCTCGGGAAGAGGGTCCAATGCGATGCATGCTCGATTCCGCTCGGATGTCACTGCCATGCACAAGCTGCCTCTGCTTTGACTGTTCTGCTTCTCTGAGTGCTGTGGAGCACCACCGGCCGTGAGGAATAGTCATCGGCCATCAATTAATCCATTGGCCACTTATGGATGGCTGTTCAGCACTGCAGATGGCCGGTCGGCCAAATCTTCATGCAGAATCTGTTTTTGACAGCAGCAGAGGGAAAAACATAGCATGACAATGCATTTCAAGCAAATGTGTGCATGGCCACTCTCCCAATCATGTTATGGACTCAAGGGAGCGTGGTCCTCGACCCTCGGGCCATCAATTATGCATGATGGCCTAATAAGCCATGTTTGCAACTTAATGTAAAAATTCATGTAACGAAGAGGAGATGAATGCCAACACCCTATCATGTTAGGGTCAAGGGGCTTGGCGACCGAGGGTTGAGACATGTTTTGTCACTTGAAGTGCAAACACTCCCCAGCCCTCAAGTTTCTCTTGACACCCCAAACCAAACAATGCAATGCATGTATACAAATTTGGCTCAAAGATGCAACATGAATAATGCAATGCGAAGGGGCAAACCTCAGCCCACCCCAAAACAGTGACAAAAGATGCCTAAAATGATGAACAAATACTCATGTAAGCATGCACACCAATAGGCCCAAGATTAAGTCATAACCAAGGGGTATTCTACTACCACTACCCCAAGCCAACATGGCATGAGCTGTACAACCAAAAACATAGTTTGGATGCATTGAAATAAGTACTAAAACCTTCTGATATGGCAGCCCCGAAGGCTTAAACACTTAGGCATGCACAATGCTCATTTCAAGGCATAAAAGGACGCATCTTCAAAGCATGAAAGTGGTGATGAATGCAAGCATACAAGCATGGTTTAGGGACTGAAATGACATGGCAAATGACTCCAACTCATTGAAATAGGCCAACTAGGGCATGTTTATGACTCATACACTTTGGGCTCACAAGCCAAAATGCATAGCAACCACATCAAACATGTCAAGCATGACCAAATCAGAAACCAACAGACCTTAAGCATGGAAAAATAATGCTAAAACCTTCTTAGGACCAAGCCAAAAACATGCTCAAATGATATGCTACAACATGATACACTTTAAGCCAAATAATGGGATTTCAAAACAAGAGTACTATACATGCAAAAGGCCAAAAAAAACCAACATGAGGCAGAGACAATACATGCTAAATGAGCACCAAATAAGCTCTAAAATAAAGCCAAACAAGACTAGGCATGCATGCTACCATATTGAGCCAAATATGCAAACAAAAGAGAGACCAAAGGAGAGGGGTGTCCCTCCCCTAAGAAAAACCTCAAAACCACTTCTTCACCACTGAAAATCCACTGGATTTTAGTGGTGTGAAAGCCAATACATAAGAGTAACCAAAGCCTAACAAAAGAGCACAAAAAGAGGCCAAAAGAGGCCTAAGAAGGGGAGGTTGGCCCCAAACAACCAAATGACTTTAATGAAAGATCTCAAGCATAAAAATACAAGACTTTTTTCAGTTATACACAAAGTCTAAAATAGCAAGCAAGGTAGGCAAAAATCTAGTGCAAGATTGGGGAATCTAAAGTAAGAATGTTACCTTTGAAGAACCCTTGAGGAACAGCAAGATCAGCCACCTTCCTATGATCAAAACCAGTCCAAAAACTCAAGAACAAACCCTCTAAGCCTCTCAAGGTCGATGTGTGGTTTAATGGTGTGTGTCTTAGTGCAAAATTAAGGTCAAAACACACTTTTAGGCCACAAAACACACTTTTAGGCCACAAAACACACCCAAAAGAGGAGAGAGAGGGAAATATATATAGAGAGAGTGATGTATATCAGAATATATGTATAAGCTCTGGTTTTTTTCGTTCAACTCCCAACAAAGGAGAAGGGGGGCTCTATATATAGACAAAACAAAGGTTTGAAGCTTCTCAAAGAAGCTAAACAAAAAAAGGGGTCAAAGGGGGCAAAGGGGGCAAGGCTTCCTGAGGAAGCTAGGAGAGCTGGCAAGTTTCTTAAGGAAGCCTTCACAAAGGGTCAAGCTTCCTCAAGAAGCTTTGACCAAAAGGGTTTAAAAAGGGCAAAACAGTGTATGCCCCAGGGCAGGTTTGGTGCATTCCAGCTGGCACAACTGGCATGCACCATGCCTGAAAAAGTTAAAAAAGGTGCTACCGCCCAGAAAAGGAGGTCACCGGCCAAACATATGGCCGGCCGGCCATACTGAGTGCCGACCGGCCAATGTTATAATTCACCAATGGCCGATAGCCTCAAAACATGGCCGGTGGCCTCAAACCAAGGCCGGTGGGTGTTAGGGGTAGCTAACGAGCTACTTTCTACCCTCAGAAGTAAAAACACAAGTGTTTGGTGCAAAGCCAAACACAGAACAGTTGAGTTGAGAGATCCTGAGGCAAGGCGTGTAGCCGAGACCTCCGGGAACTCAGAACGAAACACAAACGTGAGTAATCACCAAGTGTTCGAGCGGTGACGTCCAAGTCTTGAGGACGGTAAAAAATGGGGTGTCTACAGTTGCCCCTTTTTGACTGAACTCAAAAGTCATAACAATGACGGGAGTGATTGTCAAAGCCCTGAGACGACCCATTTTTGATCAGGCTGAAGACTTAGACAAGGCATACAAGCCGCAGATAAAGATATGTGCCTGAGGGCAGGGGTAGAATGCAAGACAATGCACCAAGCCGAGCATAACTTATAATCATGCAAAGAAAGCTGTAACGAAGCATAACATGCGACAGTTTTAAGAAATCATAGACCAAACTACACTACAATGCAGAAAGGATGTAAGAGAATTATGCAATTCTCGCTACGTTTCACGCGAAGAGTACAATACCTGTGCGGTTCGTCTAGTTGCGCCAGCCTCAAAGGAACCATACATACAATATCGTGCCTGCAAAAGAAAACAACTTAACAGATACAATATTGTTAGTAACATGCGCATCTATGCAATTGAAAGTGCGTGACAACGTAAAACAAGCGGGATGCATAACAATGTTATGAAAGCGCAAACACATGTGAGTAAAGGACACGGGGCAACGTGCGTAATGTGTGAGGATGTAGACATATATAAGTAAAGTATACGCAATAACGTGTACAATGTGTATAAATGGACACTGAACACATGTAAGTAAAGCATAACGCGACAACACATGCAACGTGTATAAAAGGAATTTGGACACATGTAAGTAAAGCAATGCACACAATGTGTATAAAAACTTGAAATTGAACACATGTAAGTAAAGCAATGCACACATGCACGCAATGTGTATAGAAACTTGAAATTGAACACAAGTAAAGCAATGCACGCATGCACACAATGTGTATAGAAACTTGAAATTGAACACATCTAAGTAAAGCAATGCACGTATGCACGCAATGTGTATAGGAACTTGAAATTGAACACATGTAAGTAAAGCAATGCACGTATGCACGCAATGTGTATAGGAACTTAAAATTGAATACATGTAAGTAAAGCAATGCACGTATGCACGCAATGTGTATAGGAGCTTGAAATTGAACAAAGACGAGCTATTCATGATGCTGAAATGCAAAGTACTGCAACACAGTATGATTGAAGGGATTCGTGAAGTTCACAAGATACATAAAGGATACGGGAAGGGATGTTTCTCGTATGTACAGAGCATCGTTCATAGAAAACACAACTTGAGGTCAACTCAGAGATCTATGAATGTTTTGAAGGTGTACTTCCTTGCACTGCCTCGAGAAATGAAGGTGCCGAACCATGCAATTGATCCAAACAAGGACGCGAGAGATGTATTGACCATAAGGGAGGGGTTACCGGCATCAATCCTGATACTTTGCTGCCTTGCTCCTTCTTTTTGCTTTACTTTCCTTTTTATTGGTAGTCTAAGCACATTGCACTGCCTTAGGCAGGTTTTACTTTTTCTTAAAACTGCATATTTTTGCAAAGCATGTGATGGGAATGAAACTGCTATTTTGTTCAAAAAGGTGTTGCATTTGTACATTCTATGTATTGCATCGCATGGCATCACATAACAATGTGAATGGGATTCATTTTGAAAATAGAGCATTCGCGTTGTAATAATCAGGTAGTGAGCCAATTTACAACTCGATAAGCAAAACAGAGAGACTCAATATAACCAACCAAGCGTGAGTACAACTCGATAAGCAAATTAAAGACTTGAAGAGAGTGACATATAAGTCAATAAGCAAATGTACAACAACTTGATAAGCAAATAGGCGTGACTCCGCAAGAATCGATCACCGGAGGGCATTGGAGGTGGTGGAATTCCCCAATCCTCAGCATAAACAGCTCAGAGAACAAGGAGGAAGACCACCGGCCAGAGATAAAGGCCATCGGCCGTGAGAAATGGCCATCGGCCAGAAACTTTGATCAATCGGCCAAAAGTGGTGGCCGGTCGGCACTATATTTGGCCGGCCAGCCATGAATTGTCAGAATCAGCAGAATGCTAACATCTGTCCTTCATTCAACCTTATCGTCTACAAAAGGCCTCAGCTTCGTGGTTCTTCCCAATTCAACACTGATTTGCCCCAAATGGAAGCGCTTCTTGCCCAAAATCTCACAACTTGGATTAACAACTTGGATGGCTCGGAAAATTTGAATTTCCGGGGTTTTGGCATAAACGCACTATTCACTCTGGGTCGTACCCTGTTACACCTCCTGTTTCTCCATGTGGCGGCAAGGTTTTGGAATCCGGTGACACATGTCTTTAGCTTTAGCGGGCAAGAAGTGTGTCCTACCTTTGAAGATTTCCGAGTTTTACTATAATCTGAGCGTGACGAGGAGATCCTACCCTATCTTAATTTTGGCCATGCCCAAATCTTAGGGCGAATGTGTGGACTCACTATGCGTGACGCTTGGTCTCTGATTTATGACGGAATGCTGGACATTCCTAGTTTGATCTATCGGTTTTCCGATGCCGGCGATCACAACAACCATCATTGGCAAGGCTTCCGGCGACACGCCCTCTATTTGTGCCTGCTATCTCATTTTCTGTTTGTCTTAGGCTCCGTTTGATTGATCGAGGTTACCCAGGGCTTGAAAGAGGGCTAGAGTTGCGTTGTCATGACTCTGGCTGAGATGTTGATGGGGTTAGACGCCTTTTATTGTTAAGAGACGACTAGATTTGCGGGGAGTCGATTATTGCTATAGGTAAAGTTTCCCACCCAATCTCACATGTGTACTACTCACGCCGCTCGGCCCTCAAACTCGTTTTCTCACAAAACCCTTTTCTCACTTTTTCTCTCATCGTACATCTCTCTATTCTTTATTCTCTCATTTTTCATCCCTTCCCAGGTGTGGTTGATAGACAAGTTGCAGGTTGTGGACTCTTGCCCAGCATACTCAGCTCGCGGCTGGTCGACGCCCTTGATGAGGGTTGGTGGTTCGACTGGATGTGCAATTTATCTATCGACGTCATTGCTTGGCGGTGCTCTTGGCTCAATCTAGCGGCAATGGGCTACAGCATGTCCCGACGGATTGGGATTCAGTTGATTGGCTTTACTCACTATGTGTTCTATTTCCCATTCTGATTCCGACGCCAGTTCGGCCATGACCAGATTTGCCCCACAGAGGGGATAGAATATCCTGCTGCCTTTCCGTTTCGAGGTGCGCAGCTTGTTCTGCAGGCCACAGCGTGGAGGACAAGAGAACTCCTGGCCCCCGCTCCTACTTTCAGTTGTACTTTGTCTGATGAGTGCATAGATTGGCTTAATGAGGAGGCACAGATCGGGCCCAGCTTGGCACCGGGGGCTTCGACCAGCTCTGGGAGGAGACGCAGGAACACCTGACTTGACTATGCCTCGGATTTATTGCTTTATTAGTACTTTCAAGTTTTCCTTATGTAATAAAAAGCAACTTCAATTTGTATACAAGAGCAGGAGGACTCTGTACTGAAATCAATGAACTTGAAGGTTGTGGTACTAAAAATTTCCCATTTTGGTCCAGAGATGGTCTTAGTTGCAAAAAGATTAATTTGAACAAAGTCAACTTTTATGAAAACTTTTCAAAACTATTTTCGATATGGATCAGAACTAGACACGCCTGAGATCTGTCACTGAGATGCACAAACCCCGGATCCCAGCAACTGGAAAGTTGCCCCTAGTCTGCCAAGCACTGCACTGGAGATCATAATTGAGCTCTTGGATGCTGAATAGACAAAGATGGCCCAAGACAATCAAATGGACAAAGTTGATCGGGGAAGTGTTTATGGCCGAACTTCAGGATGAAGCTGCCTACGTATCCCAAATATGGGAATCAAGCCTTATGTAGTTCAGGCTTGGGCTCACTCGAGTATTTTCACTCTCCTTTTGCGCTCTAACTTTTTGCCAAAGCCACCCTTTGCGGGTTTTCAACCTTGCGAGCTTAGTTTTTATACTTTCTAATTTTCCGTGCTCTAACTTTTGCCTAGGTCGCCCTTTCGGGTTTTCGGCCTAGCGAGTCTCTCAGGGGTAATATTTCTTCAATTTGTCCATGTTGATCGGTTGGGAGAACTCTAGGCCATCTAGATCCATCAGAACGATAGCTCCACCCGACCAAATAGACTTAATGATGTAGGGACCAGTCCAATTGGGTCTAAACTTGCCCCTTGGGTCATGGATGGGAGCTCGGTTATCCTTAAGTACCAAATCTCCTTCTTTCAAATTCCTGGACTTAACCTTCTTGTTGAAAGCCTGGACAATTCTGCGCTGATAACCTTGAACATGGTACAATGCTTTCAGTCTTCTCTCATCAAAGAGCATGAGTTCCTTGAATCTGCTCTGCTGCCAATCTGTTTCGGCTATTTGACACTCAGCCAATACTCGCAATGACGGAACCCCAATTTCGATAGGTAGAACGGCCTCCATCCCATAGACTAATGAATACGGAGTCGCCCCAGTAGAAGTTCTAATTGAAGTCCGGTAGCCCCACAGAGCAAACGGCAACTTATCTGGCCAGTCCCGGTAGGTTTCCACCATCTTCTGCAGTATGTGCTTGATGTTCTTGTTGGCAGCCTCAACTGCTCTGTTGTTCTGCGGCCGGTATGTGGACGACTTATGAAAGGCCACATTGTATTTCTTTAACAAATCAATCACCTCCTTCTTGAAATGGGAACCATTGTCTGAAATAATCTCGTTTGGGACCCCATAGCGGCAGATGATGTTGTTTTTGATGAATTTCGCAACATGTGAAGTCTTCAACACCGCATAAGATTGGGCCTCAACCCACTTCGTAAAGTAATCTATCGCGACCAGGATGAACTCATGCCCATTCGACCCCTTCGGAGTAACAGCCCCGATCACATCGATTCCCCAAACTGAAAATGGCCATGGCAAAGTCATATTGTACAGCTTCGACGGCGGAATGTTTATGCGATTTGCATGGATCTGGCATTTGTGGCATCGCCGAACAAAGCCGATACAATCCTTCTCCATGGTGGACCAATAGTAACCCTGTCTGAGGATCTTTCGCGCTAGCATTACCCCATTCATATGTGCCCCACATTCTCCTCTGTGGATAGCCTCCATCAGGCACTTTGATTCCTCAGCTTCTACACATAGCTTATGCATTCCAAGATGACCTCTCTTATACAGCTTACCCCCGCAGATGATGAACTGAACGACCATTCTTCTGATTGCGCTTTTATCCTTGGCGTTTGCCTCTGGTAGATACATTTCCTTCTCCAAGAAGTTCCAAATGTCGTAATACCAGGGGTTTTTGTCCTGAACCTCATCTATGGCGACGATCGACTCGTAGGTTGGCGCAAATTTCTGGTCAATGATGACCGGACGCATTCGGACTCCGGACGAGATGTCTATCATGGAAGATAGAGTTGCTAAAGAATCTGCGAACCTGTTGTTCTCACTTAGTAGATGAGAAAAATTTAGCTTCTCAAACTGAGGAATTAACAAGTCCAACGTCCGGTGGTACATCATCATCTTTTTTTCTTTGACTTTCCAGTCTCCTTTTGCTTGTGACACAACAAGGTTCGAGTCCCCGATGACGTCCAACCATCTTGCCCCTAGTTCCAGGGCTGCTTCTAGACCGGCAATGCATGCCTCATATTCTTCTTCGTTGTTCGAGACTTTGAACCGGAGTTTGAAGGCTAGAGGAATACGGGAGTTGTCGGGCGCTATCAACAACACTCCTATCCCATACCCGTACTGGTTTGACGCTCCGTCAAAATACATCATCCAAATTTCATCTTCGATGTGCAAAATGGCCTCGTCTGGGAATAAGTACTCAACTACTTCACCCCCTTCCACTGGATGATCGGCTAAGAACTCTGCCACTGCTCTTCCCTTGACTGACTTGCGTGTGACACATTTTAGATAAAATTCAAAAAGTAACAGCAACCAACGAGCTAGCCTACCCGTAGGTGCCGGTTTCTCAAAAAGATATTTGATGGGATCGAGTCGTGAAACCAACATTACGGTGTGAGCTAACAGGTAGTGCCGCAACTTCCTGGTAGCCCATACCAAAGCCAAACAAGCCTTCTCCAACGGAGTGTAACGGGTCTCGTAATCCAGTATCTTTTTGCTCAGATAGTAGATGGCCTTCTCCACCTTATCCTCCGATTCTTATGCGAGCATGCAGCCCATTGTAGTCTCAGTTACTGAAAGGTACAATATCAACGATCTTCCCGGTTCTGGTGGTGACAACATGGGTGGGTTCTATAAGTATTTCTTGACTTGTTCAAAAGCAGCTTGGCATCGGCCGTCCCATTGGAATTTCTTTCCTGTCTTTAGGAGACCAAAAAGTGGTTCACAAGTCAGGGTTAGTTTTGAGATAAACAGTCTTATGAATTGCACTTTACCTAGAAAGCCTCGCACCTCCTTTTCAGTCATTGGTGGTGGCATTTCTAAGATGGCCTTGATTTTGGAAGGGTCGACTTCGATACCCCTTTGTGTAATTAGAAACCCTAGCATTTTTCCCGCTGTAACACCGAACGTACACTTCTGAGGATTCAGCCGTAGCCGGAATTCTTTGATCCTTTGGAAGAACTTTTGCAAGGCGGTGTAGTGGCCTTCTCTTTCTTTGGACTTGACAATCATGTCGTCCACGTACACCTCCACTTCTTTGTGGATCATATCATGCAATATCGTGGTCGCGGTCCGTTGATATGTAGCACCAGCGTTCTTCAACCCAAATGGCATCACTCTGTACCAATATGTCCCCCACGGGGTGGTGAAAGCAGTCTTCTCCCGGTCTTCGGGTGCCATCACTATCTGATTGTAACCTGAGAAGCCATCTATAAACGAAAGCAAAGCATGCCCTGCTGTGAAATCCACCAACTCATCAATATGTGGCAAGGGGAAGTCGTCCTTTGGACTAGCTCTATTAAAATCCCTGAAATCCACGCATACTCGGATTCTGCCATCTTTCTTCGGCACTGGAACAATGTTGGCCAACCAAGTCGAGTATTCGGATACCAGAAGGAAGCCTGCATCGATTTGCTTGGTGACCTCTTCCTTAATCTTGATGGCCTAGTCTGGACGAATCCTTCTGAGTTTCTGTTTGACAGGTCAGGCCTCAGGGTCAAGAGGGATCCAGTGCTGTACAATCTCAGGATCGATCCCAGGCATGTCTTCGTAGGACCACGTGAAAACATCTTTGAAATCTTTTAATAAAGCGACTAAGCGCTTGCGTTCCTCCGAAGACAACGTGGACCCGATCTGGACCAGCCGCGGGTCCTTCTCAGTACCAATATTCACAGCAGTGATTTCATCAACTAAAGGTTTAACAAATCTTTCCTGCTCTTGATCAATTAATCGTTGCAAAACCGGAGGAATTTCTCCCTCGTCGTTTTCGTCAAAATTTCGAAAGTCCTTATTTAAGCAATATATCAAAGGCACAGAAAAGTACTCAGAAACCACATCCACATTATTCTCATTAAGTACTTCCAAACTGTCCGATTCTTCTGTTACAACAGACTCAAAGAAGAAAGAAAAAGACGACCTAGACAGGACTGTGGCATCCGAGTTATCACCCCCAGGAATACCGGACTCAGACTCAGTTGAGCTGGAACCTGATTCCGACTCACAAGACTCGGTGGAATCAGATTCCGGCTCACTACCTGACCCGGCGCTGTTCGACAAAAATCCCTCTTCGTATTGCCAAACGAGAGAGGGTGCGATGGATGCATCCAAAATGGTTGATGGTAGGCCCGCAGCCGTTTCATTCCCGATCATGGACACCGAGAAGTCATCCCCCAAGCACTTCCGTTCGATCGAAGGATCTGAAAGTAGACATTCCAGTGCTATCCCCATTTCAAGTTCGGTGTCCTCAGACTCCATTCCCCCACTATGCTCAGCCTCGACTATCGGGTCTGTCTACTCTTCGGCAACATCATCCCCAGATAATTGTAGGTCAAAGAAAATCTCGAACCCCGGTACGCGCTCCCTCTCCGCGTTCAGTCACGGCTCCGGTAAACCACAGAATGGAAAATCTTCCCCCCCCGGACGAAGCGTCCGTTTAGGGTACCTTGGATGGGCCGGTGCATCAACTCAAAAGGCTTCCTCATCTGTTTCGCTCTGCTATTCCAGCCATTTCCTTTCCTTTCCTTACCCAATCCTCCTTGGTGGGCAGATAACCCAAGCCAAAGGTATGAAGGTTATGTGGCCCTTCGGCCAATGCTACGACGCCCTTTCGGCCGCTCCTTCCTAACCCCATCCCGGGGATGTGTTGGAGTTTGTTCATGAGGTATACCGTTTGAGCACTAACATGTATCCCCTCGTTAGCAGCCATGATGTTTTGTAGAACCCGAGCCTCAGCAAGGGTGAAACCTGATATAAACACGTCCTCTATGCCGTGCTCAATTTCTAAGACTGGTGTAGATACCTCTGGAGGTGGGTGGATCGATGAATTTCCGAAAACAATGGCTACTCCCTTTTCATAGGGGTATTTCACCATCTGATGCAGAGTGGACGAGACGGCCTTTACTCGATGCAGCCATGGCCTCCCCAAAAACAGGTTGAAAGTTGCCAGAACTTCTAAGACATGGAAATCTATCTCATGCTGTCTTAGCCCAACTTTAGTCTGAATTTTCACCGTCCCCATGATCTCTCTACTTGTGTTATCGTATGCCCGAATTACTTGGGCTGTTGGTAAAAAGTCTGCGGTTTTCAAGCCGATCGCATACACTGTCCTTGACGGGCAGACGTTGATGGCGGATCCGGTATCAACAAGAACCACCAGTATCCATTTATTCTTACACTCCACAGAGATGTAGAGTGGTTTGTTATGGTTTGCCCCCTCAGGTGGCAGTTCCTTGTCGGAGAAAGTCAGCGTTGGGGTAGCCCCTCCCGGAAAAACTAATCCAACTAGCTGTTCTGGCGTAGTTTCTATCGAAAGCTTTGCCTTGTCCATGGCTGATAGGACAGCCTGTCTGTGCACTCATGATGCCATAAGCAATCGCCAGATGGAGATGTCTGCTTGCATCTTTTTTAACTTTTTGAGCATAGCCTCCTCTTCAAGTTGTTTCTCTTTTTGCTTCTCAGCCTCCCTATCCTTCCCAGGAGCCTCTAGTTGATCTAGGTGTGGGGGTTTGAAGTACCGCCTGCTCTGTGTCATATGGTCGACTTCTCCAAGGTACCAGGTGTCATCGGGTTGGTTGTTCCCCCAATCTTCGTCCGTATGGGCAAGACATAAATCCTCATCTTCCCATCACATTCCATCAGCAGCCGACAGACACCTGTCCGGCTCTGGTATGACTGTTCTCGTACTCGCGGTACCTTCTATCCCTATGCTCGTAGCATTCTCTGTTCCTGTGCACACAGCAGTTTCAGTCCCCACATGGGCCTTTGCCTTTCTGATTCTCGCGGGATCTTCAAATCTTTCCTATTCCAACCGTATCAACACAGCTGGCTGCTCAATAATTCCTGTATTCAGAATGCTCCAATCCTGGGCGAAATTCTTGACACTGGCGTTCTCCAGCGATGTATTCTGTTCTCTGACTCTCTCGACTGTCACCGACATTCGTGCCCCTACCGGATCCTGTCTTGGTTGGAACTCTTCCACCACATCCGGTTAATCATCCAACCAGCCAGTAGCCTCTGCTAATTCCTCATATTCAAACTAGTTGACTGCTGCACCCCCTGGATCTTGGTTACTGTAAAACTGGAGATTGACAAGGTCCTCTTCCACAGCCCTTAAATCATCTGTTCCCTGTCCCAGACTATCCCCTTGGATCATACACAGTTCTCGCCCTATTGGTGATTCCACATCTGGCCCATCCTGGCCTATTAATGAAATGTAGTCACCCGGACTATATGTCTTCTCAACATGATTCCCAGATTCTGCAGACTCTGACTCAACATCCTTCTTCTCCTTTGGGATCTCCTTTCTCCTGTTCTCGATAGTCACCATCGTTGGCTTAGCTCGGGTCATGGAGATGTCTATCATGCACAAGTTGGTGCAGTCGAGAAGGAATACCTCCGGCTTAGGCAGGTGGGAAGGAGTGATATAGATGCTAGGATCGTGAGGCACGACCCCAGTTTGGATGAAGTTGATCCTTTTAGGCGGTGGAGCTTGGTTATGTGTGAGGAGAGGGTTTGTTGTAACATTGGGTTTCTCGGGAGGCAGAATCACCCCGTTATCGATGAGATCTTGAATCTCTTGACGTAATTGGAAGCACAGATCGGTTTCATGACCGTGCTATTGGTGAAATGCGCAATATTTGGCTGGGTTGTGGGTAGGAGGAAGTCTTTCTGGTAAGGGCCGTGGTTCTAGGGGCCTCAAATGCCCTTTTTTGATTAAAACCCACAGAGCTTTGGATAGGGCATATACAGTGGAGCGAAGGTTCTTGTGTTTTTGGGTGGGTATTTGGCTGTTTGGGTATGGCTTCCGGACGCGTCGGAGAATGGCGTAGCTGCCATGGTTCTTGGAGAGGGGGTGGTGGTGACCATGCTCACTTCGGAGGCTCTTGTAGTTGTAGTACCGCTCGGGCCTGCATTAGTGTTGTGGTTGAAAGTTCTTCGGGTTGCTCCCGGTCATTATCAATTAAGCCTTGCTTTAAGGCATCCTCAATCTGCACCCCCATTTCATGTAGATCAGAAAAGGTAGGGAAGGGGAGTACAATCATCTTTTGCATCAACTTCGGCTGAAGATTGCGCACAATCATCCGAATCTAGTCTTTGTCTGTAGGCCTTAAGGTCATCATTGAAGCCTTGGCCCTCCATCTGGTCACGAATTCTGAGAAACTCTCTTTAGGCTCTTGCCTTATTGTCTCGAGATCACAGGTTGTAATCTCGATTTGTGTATTGTATGAGTATTGCGTAATGAAGGCCTCGGCCATCTCGTCCCAGTTTCTCTTGACATCATCTTCTAATTTGGCATACCATATGGCCGCCACACCCGACAAGGTTCGGCCGAACAGAGACAGCTTCTGAAGTCTGCTGAGGCCCATTGGCCTGAAGATGTCTGAAACAGTCTCAGGTGCACCATGGGGTCCCCGGACCCATCAAATTGATCAATGTGCGGTATTTTGAATCTGTCAGGAAGCGTCACAGCTGCGTCGGTATATCCATCTTCGATGTCAGGGATGGTCTTGACTCCTTGGGATCTCCTGAACAGCTTTTCTAGCTTGCTCAACTTCAATGCTGTGGGGTCTGTCTTGAACTCAAAGGGAGAGTCCGGTAGGTTGGTGGGTGTTTTGGATAACTGGGGTTGGATTTGGGGTAGGATCGGGGGTAGAGGTGGCCCCGTGGGAATGTCCGTATCATTATGAACATTAGCTGTCTCCCCGGAGGTTGGAATTCCTGGCGGGGGAGGAGCTTGCTGCGAAGTAGATGCTCCGGTTTGCTACTGTAACCTCACGATTAACTCTGCTTGTTCATTCATAACCGTGGCCTGCTGCTTGGCGAACTCTGCCTGTCGGACAGCATCCTGCTGCATCATTTTCATACTCTCTTAGAGCTGCCGCACCATCTCCTCTAAATTGACCATACTGTTCTGATCTGACTGAATTATCGGTATATGTTCCCTTTCTGTGGGAGAAGCAGAATCCTGATCCCTACTGTACACAGGTGGGGTAGACAAATCCCTCTATACTGACTGTTGAACTGATGCCCTCTGCCTAGCTGTCCTCTGTCTAGTAACCGGGGGTAGAGCGTGGTATACTGGTTGTCCGTCCGCCAAATCCTCAGATCAATGGAGTCGATGACCTCTAGTCCAGAGTGCTTGGGGAATATCTACTGGGTCAGAAGCAATTGTGTTCGACTACCTAGTAAAAAGATAAATAAAACGTATAAATAAACAGACAATTAGACAGCGTAACAACGTAAAATAAACACAACACACAGCTGGGTATCACAACAAATTGCCAACAAGCTGAATGCACTGTTCCTTAATCACTGATCACTGTTTCCAAATCGTTGCCCCTAAGTCTAAATCTGATACCCGTAGATGACTGATTCCCAAAAACACCGATGTCCGCAGGCCTGACACTCAGACTTGCGAACTGATATATGTGTTCCCTGCATAGATACACTCTAAAAACACATAGCAAGTAAAAGAGAGCCAAAACAACCCTAAGTTGGGGTGGGGTTTTACTATGCGCATAGCAGTTTTCAAACAACCTAACATCGGGTAAGCAACCTGTCCTAGTTTGGAATAGTCACTATGGATTCCGATATGCACTAGGTCGAATGGTCGAAAAGGGTGCCCCGGTAAAACCGGGGTTTGTGTTCCCGTACTGTCAGAGCCCACAACCGATCAGCCTTATGGCATGCTTTTACAAAGTCAAGCCTCCGGCAAACCATTCAGGCATGGCAGATGGCAAACACGGTGTCCTAGGCGCACCAATGCACATGCAATGCAAAGAGACACATAAATGAAATCAAAACAGGATATCATGAGTTCGAGTCAAGCTCTCTAACATCCCCAGTAGAGTCGCCAGATACTGTGGACGTTCCCGAACGCCCCGGGAGGACGAGTCCCGTTCTGTTCGTTTTTGGGCTCGCTACAATTCAAGACTCTCAAATTGTCACGGTTCTTAATCTGAACCAAAGAGTCCAAATCCGGCAAATCGTTTTGGAAAACAGATTTGTAGAAAAGAAGTGCCAAACATGGATTGATTTGCCAGATATAGAGTCGCCACCTAAATATTTTATTTTGGAAAATTTAGAAAACCCTGACTCGGTGCCAAAGGCCACGTGTCCGTCATCACCAAAGTTGCCTCGGCTCGGGAACTTGGGTACGATTGGGGAAGGTCAGCTATGAGCACCCCCTCTCGCTCGATCAAAGATCGGCCTCTACTAACCGTGATATCTTGTTTTGAAAGAATTATAAGTTCCTATTCCGATTATTAGCTTAGAATTACTATGTTATGCACACAGCAAACAAGTATAGACCAAATCGCCTAAATTGGAACAAAACATTGCATGTTTATTTTGAAAATGGTTTGCTACTCGCAAGTAAGCTAAAATGCAAGTTTTGCCACCCTCAAGTGGGCTTTAGAAAAGATGGTTTTGCCACTATCTAGTGGGCTTAAAACTCACAATTTTAAAACATTATTCCAATTTAGGTAATTCAACCTCCACCCACAGGCATTCAAGCAGTTATATCACATAAGCAAGTAGCCTCATGGTAAGCATGCTGTCATGGCAACACTCATACGCACGCAAGGATGCTAAAACATAAATGCTCACCGAGTACTCCAAGCCAAAACAGAAACTAGTTAGTAATCATATGCATGATCCCAGTTCATGTTAAGATGGCTAATGCAACACATGTAAGATGCAGCTACAATAGGTTCGGCTAATCTATGGATGACATATGATGATGCTATAACTAACACGTATTCAACTTGGAATTGAAATAAAATGCAGTTAGTATGATGCACCGAGCCCGGTGCATGCAAGACAAATGTATGGATGCACGCATGCATAGCATAAGGTATGCTAAATCAAATATGACCTAATACTAACCATCAAAAGCAGATAAGTAGAAGGGAGAAAGAAGTGGGGGTTGGAAAGCATGCACACACGCACCCACACTTATTACAAGTTAGCCCTCACTCAGAGGGACTGAAAGAATAATACAATTTAACAAACTAACAAGCTGATTAAATATTACAGACCACCTAATTAATTAAGCAAATTAATTAATCTAATTTAAGCAATAAACAGCCTCGGGAAGAGGGTCCAATGCGATGCGTGCTCAATTCCGCTCGGATGTCACTGCCATGCACAAGCTGCCTCTGCTTTGACTGTTCTGCTTCTCTGAAGACTGCACAAGTCCCAGTGTTGTTTCTCTGAGTGCTGTGGAGCGCCACCGGCCGTGAGGAATAGTCACCGGCCATGAGGAATGGTCATCGGCCATAAATTAATCCATTGGCCACTTATGGATGGCCGTTCGGCACTACAGATGGCCGGTCGGCCAAATCTTCCTGCAGAATCTATTTTTGACAGCAGCAGAGGGCAAAACATAGCATGGCAATGCATTTCAAGCAAATGTGTGCATGGCCACTCTCCCAATCATGTTATGGACTCAAGGGAGCGTGGTCCTCGACCCTCGGGCCATCAATTATGCATGATGGCCTAATAAGCCATGTTTGCAACTTAATGTAAAAATGCATGTAACAAAGAGGAGATGAATGCCAACACCCTATCATGTTAGGGTCAAGGGGCTTCGCGACCGAGGGTTGAGACGTGTTTTGTCACTTGAAGTGCAAACACTCCTCAGCCCTCAAGTTTCGCTTGACACCCCAAACCAAACAATGCAATGCATGTATACAAATTTGGCTCAAAGATGCAACATGAATAATGCAATGCGAAGGGGCAAACCTCAGCCCACCCCAAAACAGTGACAAAAGATGCCTAAAATGATGAACGAATACTCATGTAGGCGTACACACCAATAGGCCCAAGATTAAGGCATAACCAAGGGGTATTCTACTACCACTACCCCAAGCCAACATGGCATGAGTTGTACAACCAAAAACAGAGTTTGGATGCATTGAAATAAGTCCTAAAACCCTCTGATATGGCAGCCCCGAAGGCTTAAACACTTAGGCATGCACAATGCTCATTTCAAGGCATAAAAGGACGCATCTTCAAAGCATGAAAGAGGTGATGAATGCAAGCATACAAGCATGGTTTGGGGACTGAAATGACATGGCAAATGACTCCAACTCATTGAAATAGGCCAACTAGGGCATGTTTATGACTCACACACTTTGGGCTCACGAGCCAAAATGCATAGCAACCACATCAAACATGTCAAGCATGACCATATCACCAACAGACCTTAAGTATGGAAAAATAATGCTAAAACCTTCTTAGGACCAAGCCAAAAACATGCTCAAATGATATGCTACAACATGATACACTTTAAGCCAAATGATGGGATTTCAAAGCAAGAGTACTATACATGCAAAAGGCCAAAAAAAACCAACACGAGGCAGAGACAATACATGCTAAATGAGCACCAAATAAGCTCTAAAATAAAGCCAAACAAGACTAGGCATGCATGCTACCATATTGAGCCAAATATGCAAACAAAAGAGAGACCAAGGGAGAGGGGTGTCCCTCCCCTAAGAAAAACCTCAAAACCTCTTCTTCACCACTGAAAATCCACTAGATTTTAGTGGTGAGAACGCCAATACATAAGAGTAACCAAAGCCTAACAAAAGAGCACAAAAATAGGCCAAAAGAGGCATAAGAAGGGGAGGTCAGCCCCAAACAACCAAATGACCTTAATGAAAGATCGCAAGCATGAAAATACAAGACTTTTTTCAGTTATACACAAAGTCTAAAATAGCAAGCAAGGTAGGCAAAAATCTAGTGTAAGATTGGGGAATCTAAAGTAAGAATGTTACCCTTGAAGAACCCTCGAGGAACAGCAAGATCAGCCACCTTCCTATGATCAAAACCAGTCCAAAAACTCAAGAACAAACCATCTAAGCCTCTCAAGGTCGAGGTGTGGTGTAATGGTGTGTGTCTTAGTGCAAAACTATGGTCAAAACACACTTTTAGGCCACAAAACACACAAAAGAGGAGAGAGAGGGAAATATATAGAGAGAGAGTGATGTATATCAGAATATATGTATAAGCTCTAGTTTTTTTCATTCAACCCCCAACAATGGAGGAGGGGGGCTCTATATACAGACAAAACAAAGGTTTGAAGCTTCTCAAAGAAGCTAAACAAAAAAAAGGGTCAAAGGGGGCAAAGGGGGCAAGGCTTCCTGAGGAAGCTAGGACAGCTGGCAAGCTTCTTGAGGAAGCTTTGACAAGGGTCAAGCTTCCTCAAGAAGCTTTGACCAAAAGGGTGCAAAAAGGGCAAAACAGCCACATGTATGCCCCGGGACAGGTTTGGTGCATTCCAGCTGGCACCATGCCTGAAAAAGGTAAAAAAGGTGCTACCGGCCAGAAAAGGAGGTCACCGGCCAAACAGATAGCCGGCCGGCCATACTGAGTGCCGACCGGCCAATGTTATAATTCACCAATGGCCCGTAGCCTCAAAACATGGCCGGTGGCCTCAAACCAAGGCCGGTGGGTGTCAAGGGTAGCTAACAAGCTACTTTCTACCCTCAGAAGCAAAAACACAAGTGTTTGGTGCAAAACCAAACACAGAACAGTCGAGTTGAGAGATCCTGACGGAAGGCGTGTAGCCGAGACCTCTGGGAACTCAAAACGAAACACAAACATGAGTAATTGCCGAGTGTTCGAGCGGTGACGTCCAAGTCTTGAGGACGATAAAAAATGGGGTGTCTACACAATGCAAGTATGGAAATGCATGACAATGCAAATGAAACGTGCATGACAATGCAAATGAGATATGCGAGACGACGCGAGGTGAGGAATGCATGACAATGCAAATGATGTGCATGACAATGCAAGTATGAAAATACATGACAATGCAAGTGAAACGTGCATGACAATGCAAATGAGATATGCGAGACGACGTAAGGTGAGGAATGTATGACAATGCAAATGACGTGCATGAGAATGCAAGTATGGAAATGCATGACAATGCAAATGAAACGTGCAAGACAATGCAAGGTAGGAAAATGCATGACAATGCAAATGAAATATGTGAGACGACGCAAGGTGAGGAATGCATGACAATGCAAATGACGTGCATGACAATGCAAGTATGGAAATGCATGGCAATGCAAATGAAACATGCATGACAATGCAAGGTAGGAAAATGCATGACAATGCAAATGAAATATGCGAGACGACGCAAGGTGAGGAATGGATGACAATGCAAATGACATGCATGACAATGCAAGTATTGAAATGCATGACAATGTAAATGAAGCGTGCATGACAATGCAAGGTAGGAAAATGCATGACAATACAAATGAAATATGCGAGACGTCGCAAGGTGTGGAATGCATGACAATGCAAATGACGTGCGTGACAATGCAAGCATGTAATGCATGACAATGCAAACATGTAATGAAATGCAGGACAATGCACATGACGTGTGAGACTATGCACGTTAGGAATGCAAATGAGATGTGCATGACAATGCAGATGAGGAAATGCATAGCAATGCAAATGAGATGTTCATGACAATGCAGATGGGGAAATGCATGACAATGCAAATGAGATGTGAATGACAATGCATGTACTAAAATGCATGATAATGCATGTAGCATAATAAGATGTATGATAATGCAAATGAGATATGCGAAACAATGCGAATGGAGGGGCGCAAGACAATGCGACCTAAGGGATGTGCATGACAATGCAAGCATGGCATGTGCGACAATGTATAAGAGATGTGCATAACAATGCAAGCATGGTATGCGCTACAACGCATATAGTGCATGCATAACAATGCAAGGATAGTATGCGTTACAACGCATATAGTACGTGCATAATAATGTAAGAGTGAAATGACGTATAACCAATGCTTGCTCATTATAAACACGACAAAACGTTGTAATGCAACATATTTAAAGCAATTTCCGAATCTCGTAAAAGACAAAAGGATATGAAAAAGGATACACCTCGTACGTATCAAGTGCCGCACTCGGAAGGCACGATTCGAGATCAACACGAAGGCCAGTTGAGCTTCAAAAGTCTACTTTCTTGCACTGTCTTGAGAAATGAAGGTCCCAAACAACATAACTGACCCAACCAAGGGTGTAGGAGGTGCATCGACCACAAGGGGAGTCCATCGGCCACCCATTGGCCAAAAAAGGAGCTCATTGCCCAAACATTTAGCCGATCGGCTAACAATTTGGCCGATCGGCCAAAAGTGGCAGTTTCGGGGCAGTTTTGTCTTTTAGCCACAGGTCTTTAAATATAAGGTTCCAAACCTTATATCTTCACTTCTCCAAGCTTAAAAATCCTCCCTCTTTCTCTGTAGGTGATTTTCTTTGCTTCGATCCATGTTTTTCTCTTGTTTTCGAGCCTTTTCCATCGTTTGATTCGCAAAACCCTTCCTGTTTCGCACACTTTGAACCGATCGAAATTCATTTTCGGTGTCCCTTTCTTGGTTTCCACCACTTGGGGTTTGTTTCCCTCGAGTTATACCTCGATCTTTGTGCCTTTTCCACACTTTGACCTTTTCTCCCATTTTTCACCCCTCGGGGTTAACTTTTAGGATGACTTTTCGCATTCTCACCCATTTTTCACACTTTCGGCCATTTTTTGCACTCTTTTTGAGATGGAAGATGACATTCCACGGGGTGGGGCTCCCCTAGAGATGGACGTGGACCCTGAGGTCGAGCTCCTACCTCTTCGCATTCGTCCATTCAATCCGGCTATCTACAGGCCGGCGATACACGTGTTGCCTCCTGACGGCATCCACCACTTCAAGAGCTATGTGCGGGGCGCGCAATAGGAGCTTTTGCTGCGCGAGCTAGAGTCACATCTGCCCTACGGCGCTTCTGAGGTACACTCTTTCCCTTTGTCTTATTTTGTGCAATATAGAACATATAACTGTGATATCAATCCTATTCTTTAACTGCTTAACCCAGATACCCTGATACATCATATGTGTAGTTCACCGCGAGCACACCCGCACCCGATATCTGTGTAATCTTGAACACACGCACACACACTACATTCTCAATTGAATAACCCAAACACACTGATACATCATATGCTGTAGTTCATCTGTGAGCACACCCACACCAGATATCTATATAATCGTGAACACATGCACACACACTGTATTTTCACCAATTCTGAATACTTTCCAACACTGTATTTCTAACATTGCTTCGCAACTGTTTATTTTGAAAACAGGGAGATTCCCATGCCTTCTGGGGGTATGGGAACATCATCGCCTGCGGTTGGTACATGGAGCTGCCCGATGCAGTCCGTGACATCGTTGATCATGCCGGCCTCGGCGTTTTCAATAGGGGACTCTCGCGCTTCACTGTGAGTAGGCCTCTTCTTGGCGCACTGGTGGAGAGGTGGTGGGACACTACTGACTCCTTCCACCTTTCTACTGCCAGGGAGATGACGATGACTCCCTTTGACTTCTTCATGCTCATAGGCATTGGAGTAGGGGGTCATCTGATCCCTTTTTACACCGATATGGACGAGTGGGATGCCGCACAGATTTACTTGCTTGGCGCTCAGCCTCCTCTCTCCTGTGCGAGATTTGTGAGGTACTCTTGGTTTGAGGACCATTTCAGGATTCAGGCACCCACGACTCGGGAGGAGGTGGAGTAGTATGCTTGCGGAGTCATCATGTTCCTGCTAGGGACCACATTCTTCGCTAAATGGGCGAACACTATTGCCCTTTACTTGCTGAGCGCACTCGTGGACGTGACCAGGATCCAGCGCTATGATTAGGGTGGCGCAGGCTTGGCCACTCTCTACGGATATATGAGCTCATCTTCCCGCCGCAGTGGACAGTTGCTTAAGGGCTACTGGCGAGCCTGGGAGGTATACTTTCCCTTTCTGTCTTTTCAATTCGGCTTTTCATTATCTGTACAGTGCACACACTGCAAACATGCAATCTGCTTTACACTGACTGTACACTATACACACTGCACAATACACTACATACATTCTCTGATTTCTGCTTTATCTGCATTCTTCTTCATCTGATAAGCATACTGATATTTGCCCTATTACACTCTACAGTTGTTGGTGTATGCCTACTTTCCTAGGCTTGCCCTAGTGCCGGTTGAGGAGATGCCCCCCATGGTTTCCTTTTCTCACCGATTCGACGTGAGGTGCGAGCGGAGGCCACGTGAGTCCTTCCTGTTCTTCCACCGATACTTTGACACCATCATCGCCGCAGAGGTGTTTCGATCCTTTCAGTTCATTTAAGCTTCGCTTTACGTTATAATTTCAATAACAGATTAACAAATTGTATATTTTGTCATTTGCAGATCACCTGGCAGCCCTGGGCTGTGTTGTCCGATATAGTAAGAGATAGGTACGGGGGTATTCGGGAGACTGCTTGTTTCAGGATTCTGCTAGAGGGCCCGGTCTGTCGGGCATGGTATTTCGGGGAGCGCTTCTTGCGGCAGACCTTGGACTTGCCAGAGCAGACAGTTCCAGAACCTCTTCCTACCCACACGAGGCACACCGAGAGGTATACCTCAGAGGAGATGATAGACTACACACTTGGTTGGGACTTTGAGCCCTTTAGAGACGAGGGCGACTACACCGAGTTTATCCAGGCTTATCTCATGCGACCTTTGACCAGCGCTGGCCAAGCCGAGAGTGAGAGGCCTGCGGCGCCAGCGACAGGAGCAGGAGCATCGAGGGTGACTCAGGCCCGTGGGAGGAGTGGGTCCCGGATAGGACAGGGAGCTGGATGGCCAGAGCTGCCCGCGACGATGACATGCCGAGGACAGGGTGGGCAGACATACCAAATACCCATCGCTCCTCCTCCGGTTGATCATGAGCTTGGAGTCTACGGCTCGACCCCGGTATGTACTACTATACTTTGCATTTTGTACAGTTATTTTATTTCATTTGATATTCCGCAGAATACTAATGACTTCAACACTTTTGCAAGCTTCCGTCGAGTACACTCGCCAATCTCTGGAGCTGACTGCCTCCGTGATGGGGATGCTGCAGCGGAGCATCGACCTGCTGACCATCTATAGTATCCCAGTAAGTTCCTTCAACCGCAGTCTCGAACTTTGCATAATTTGTTTCATGCTGATCAGATATACCACATTGCTGATACGACACTTGATACACAGCACTCACGGCACTGATACACTTGAACTCACATACTGCTCACAGCATTGCTCACGGTATTCATACACTGTATTCGGACACTTCTCACAACATTCATACACTATACTCACACACTGCTCACAGCATTCATACACTGTACTCACATATTGCCCACAGCGTTCATACATTGTACTCACATATTGCCGACAACATTCATACACTATACTCACACACTGTATTCGGTATTCATACCCTGCTTTGCGTAGCATAACTGATGCATTTGCCATTTGTTCCTTTTAGGCCCCATTCCAGATTCCAGCCGCGGGAGGTGCTCCAGTTGGACCATCTGTACCTGCCCAAGGAGGAGGGGGAGTCAGGCGGAGGATGACTATCCACAGCCGAGGCAAACACAGGCGCACCCGTACTGAGAGCAGTTCACAAGAGCCCTCCCCCGATGATTCTGATGAGGAGGCGGCGTCGTTCTAGGGTAAGGCCGGAGACAGCTCAGACTTTGACTTCGGAGCCGGCGGTGGTGATCCTAGACCCTCGTCCAGGAAGAGGATCAGGACCAACTCCCACACTCGAGATGACTGATATTGATCCAGACTTTGCTGCTTTTCTTTTCTGCTTTATTCAGACATTTTGTTGCTTTTCTCCTTTTTTTTGCTTTACTTTTCTTTTTGCTAGTAGTTTAAAGCACATTGTACTGCCTCAGGCAGATTTTACTTTCTTCAAAACTATGTACTTTTTGCAAAAGAGACATATGATGAAATGAAACAACTATTTTGTTCAAAAAGTGTTACATTTGTATATTCTATGCATCGCATTGCATTACATAACAATGTAAATGAGATTTGAACTTTTGTTTTGAAAACCAAACACTCGAATTGCAATTAATCAGGTAGTGAACCAACTAACAGCAAAACAACTCGATAAACAAAACAAAGACCATGACAAGCTAACCAAGTGTAAATACAACTCGATAAGCAAAAGAAAGACTTAAAGAATGCAAATTACAACTCGATAAACAAATGTACGACAACTCGATAAGCAAATAGGCGTGACTTCGCAAAATCAGCACCGGAAGGCATTGAAAGTGGAACCAATCACAAGTTCCCAACATGTTCAACATATAAACTTCTTATAGAACAAGGGGAGAGGCCATCGGCCATAGGGAGAGGCCATCGGCCACAAGAAATGGCCATTGGCCAACATTTTTAGCCAATCGGCCAAAAGGGATGGTCGGTCGGCACTATATTTGGTCGATCGGCCAAAAATGGCAAGAACCTCCAGAATGTTGACTCCTGTCTTCCACTTAACACCTTATCTTTTACAAAAGCTACAACTTCGTAGTTTTTCTCATTTCAACACTGATTTGCACCAAATGGAAGAGTTCCTTGTCCAAATCTCACAAATTGGATTGCCAACTTGGATGGCTCGGAAAAGCTAAATTTTCGGGGCTTCGGCATAAATGCACTATTCACGTTGGGTCGCACCCCGCTGCGTTTTCCGTTCCTCTAAGCCGCGGCAATATTTTTTAATCCAGTAACACACGTCTTTAGCTTTTGCGGTTAAGAGATGTATCCTACTTACGAGGATTTCCAAGCTTTAATGGAATCCAAGCGTAATGAAGAAATCTTGCCTCAACTCCGGTGTGACCACATCCAAGCCCTAGGGCGGATGTGCGGCCTTACTTTTCATGATGCACGGTCATTCATTCACGATGGGGAGCTGGACATTCCAAGCTTGGTTTGTCAGTTTTCTGATACCGGTGACCGCGGCGATCATGATTGGCAGGGTTATCGGCGACATGCGCTTTACTTATGCATGCTGTCTCATGGGCTTTGCTTGTGCATGCTGTCTCATTTCTTACTTGACCCAGGCTTTGGTGGGCTTAGCACTGGGTTGATTGAGGTCGCTGAGGGCTTGAAAGAAGGCAAAAGCTGCATTGCCATGACGCTAGCCGAAACGTTGATGGGATTGGATACTTTTCTTCGTCGAGAGACGGCTAGGTTTGCGGGGAGTCCACTACTATTGCAGGTAATGTTTCCCACCCCATCTCACAAATGTACTGCTCACATCACTCGGCCCTCAGGCTCGGTTTTTTTCTTTTCAAAAACCCATTGCTCACTTTTTCTCTCAACATACACCTCTCTATTCTTTAATTTCTCATTTTTCATCCCTCCCCAGGTATGGTTGATGGACAAATTGAGAGTGGTGCACTCATGTCCGGTATATTCAGCTCGCAGCTATTCCTTCCGGCGACGTCTAGTCGATGCTCCAAATGAGGGATGGTGGTACAACTGGATGTACAGTTTGTCCACGGACCACATTGCTTGGCGTTGCCCTTGGCTCAATCTGCCAGCAATGAGTTTCAGCATGACTCGTCAGCCTGGGATTCAGTTGATTGGCATGACACACTGTGTCTTCTATTTTCCGTTCTGGTTTCAGCGCCAGTTCAGACATGATCAAATTTTCCCAGAAGAAGGGATTGAGTACCCTGCCACATTTTCGGTCCAAGGCGCACAGCTAGCTCGGTATGCCACGGCATGGAGGACGAGAGAACTTATGGCCCCCGCTCCCACTTTTAGCTGCACCCTCTCTGATGAGTGCATAGATTAGCTCAATGAAGAGGCACAGATTGGGCCCAGCTTGGCATCAGAGGCTTCGACCAGCTCTGGGAGGGGACGCAAGGACAACTGACTATGCCCCGAATTTATTTGCTTTAAATCAGAACTTTCAAGTTTTCTTTATGAATGTAACGAAAAGCAACTTCAATTTTATATTCAAGAACAAGAGAACTCTGTATTGAAATCAATGAAATTTAAAGTTGTGGTGCTGAAAATTTTCCGTTTTGGTCCAAAAATGGTCTAAGTTCTAAAAGGATTAATTTGAACAAACATGAAATTTTATTAAAAATTTTCAAAACCATTTTCGATATGGATCAGAACTGGACACGCCTGAGATCTGTCACTGAGATGCACAATCCCAAATTTTAGCAACTGGAAAGTTGGCCCTAGTCTGGATAGCACTGCACTGGAGATCACAACCGAGCTCTTGAATGCTGAATAGACAAAGATGACCAAACATGATCACGTGGACAAAGTTGATCGAGGAAGTGTTTGTGGCTGGACTTCAGGATGAAGTTGCCTACGTATCCCAAAGATGGGAATCAAGCCTTACGTAGTTCGGCTCAGGTTCACTTCTGTATTAACCCTCACCTTTTATGCTCTAACTTTTGCCATGGTCGCCCTTTGCGGGCTTTCAACCTTGCGAGCTCAGTTTTTATAATTTCAAATTTTTTGTGCTCTAACTTTTGCCTAGGTCGCCCTTTCAGGTTTTCGGCCTAACGAGCCACTCAGGGAAAATATTTCTTCAACTTGTCCATGTTGATCGGTTGGGAGAACTCTAGGCCATCTAGGTCCATCAGAACGACAGCTCCACCCGACCAGATAGACATAATGATGTAAGAGCCAGTCCAATTCGGTCTGAACTTGCCCCTAGGGTCATGGATGGGAGCTCGGTTGTCTTTGAGCACCAAATCTCTTTCTCTCAAATTCTTAGGCTTAACTTTCTTGTTGAAAGCCCTGGCAATTCTGCGTTGGTAACCCTGAACATGGTACAACGCTTTTAGCCTTCTCTCATCAAACAGCATGAGTTCTTCGAACCTGCTCTGTTGTCAATCTGCCTCAGCTATCTGACACTCAACCAGTACTCGTAATGACGAAACCTCAATTTCAATAGGCAGAACGAGCTCCATCCCATAGACCAATGAATACGGAGTCGCCTCGGTAGAAGTTCTAATTGAAGTCTGGTAGCCCCACAAAACAAATGGCAATTTATCTAGCCATCCCGGTAGGTTTCCACCATTTTCTACACTATGTGTTCGATGTTCTTGTTGGCGGCCTCAACTGCTCCATTGGTCTGCGGCCGATATGTAGATGACTTATGAAAAGCCACGTTGTGCTTGTCCAACAAGTCAATCACTTCCTTCTTGAAGTGGGAACGATTATCTGAAATGATCTCGTTCGGGACCCCATAGCGACAGATGATGTTGTTCCTGATGAACTTTGCAACATGCGAAGCCTTCGACACTGCATAAGACTGGGCTTCAACCTACTTTGTGAAATAGTCTATCGCGGCCAGAACGAACTCATGCCCATTAGACCCCTTTGGAGTGACAGCACCGATCACATCAATCCCCCAGACTGAAAATGGCCATGGCGAAGTCATGTTGTACAGCTTCGACGGCGGAATGTTCATGCGGTTTGCATGGATCTGACATTTGTGGCATTGCCGGACAAAGCCGACACAATCCTCCTCCATGGTGGACCAGTAGTAACCCTGTCTAAGGATCTTCCAGGCTAGCATCACCCCGTTCATGTGCGCTCCGCACTCTCTTCCATGGATGGCCTGCATCAGGCGCTTGGACTCTTCAGCATCAACACACAGCTTATGCATCCCGAGATGACCTCTCTTATACAGTTTACCCCTGCAGAGGATTAACTGAGCAGCCATTCTTCGAATTGCCCTCTTATCTTTGGCATTTGCCCCTGGTAGATATGCCTCTTTTTCCAAGAAGTTCCAAACATCGTAATACAAGGGGTTCTCATCTTGAACCTCATTTATGGCAGCAATCAGCTCGTAGGCCGACACAAATATCTGATCAATGATGATCAAACGCATCCAGACTCCAAAAGGGATGTCTATCATAGATGATAGAGTTGCTAGTGAATTTGCGAACCTGTTGTTCTCTCTTAACAGATGAGCGAAGTTCAGCTTCTCAAACCGAGGAATCAACAAGTCCAAGGTCTGGTGGTATATTCTCATCTTTTCTTCTTTGACTTTCCAGTCTCCTTTAGCTTGAGATACAACAAGGTTCGAGTCCCCGATGACATCCAACTGTTTTGCCCCTAGTTCTAGGGCGGCTTCTAAACTAGCAATACATGCCTCATATTCTGCTTCATTGTTCGAGACTTTGAACCAGAGTTTGAATGCTAAAGGTATACGGGAATTGTCGGGCGCTATTAGCAACACCCCTATCCCATACCCGTATTGGTATGACACTCCGTCAAAGTACATCGTCCAGGTTTCGTCTTCGACATGCAAAATGGCCTCGTCTAAGAATAGGTACGCAACTACTTCATCCCCTTCCTCAGGGTGATCGGCTAGGAGCTCCGCTACCGCTCTTTCCTTTACAGACTTGCTAGTCACATACTTCAGATCAAATTCAGAAAGCAAAAGCAACCAATGGGCTAGCCTACCCGTAAGTGCCGGTTTCTCGAAGAGATATTTGATGAGATCTAATCTTAAAACCAGTGTTACAGAGTGAGCTAACAAGTAGTGCTGCAGCTTCCTGGTAGCCCATACCAAGGCCAAACAAGCCTTCTCGAGCAGAGTGTAGCAGGTCTCGTAACCCAGCATCTTCTTGCTAAGGTAGTACGTAGCTCTCTCCACCTTGTCCTCGGACTCTTGTGCAAGCATGCAGCCCATTGTAGTTTCAGTCACTGAAAGGTACAGAATCAACGGTTTCCCCGGCTCAGGCGGTGACAACACGGGTGGGTTTTGTAAGTATTGCTTGATCTATTCAAAAGCAGCTTGGCATCGGTCGTCCCAATGGAACTTCGTTCCTTTCTTTAGCAGACCAAAGAGTGGTTCACAAGTCAAGGTTAATTTAGCAGTAAACCGTCTTATGAATTGCACTTTACCCAGAAAGCCTCGCACCTCCTTTTCAGTCCTTGGTGGTGGCATTTCTAAGATGGCCTTGATTTTGGAAAGGACGACTTCGATACCTCTCTGTGTAATCAAGAACCCCAGCATTTTCCCTACTGTAACACCAAATGTACATTTCTGAGGATTCAGCCGCAACCGAAATTCTCTGATCCTTTAAAAGAACTTTTGCAAGGTGGTGTAGTGGCCCTCTCTTTCTTTGGACTTGACAATCATGTCGTCCACGTACGCCTCAACCTCCTTGTGGATCATGTCATGCAATATCATGGTCGCGTCTCATTGATATGTAGCTCCAATATTCTTCACCCCAAACGGCATCACCCTATAACAATAGGTCCCCCACGGGGTGGTAAAAGCAGTCTTCTCCCGGTCTTCGGGTGCCATTGCAATGTGATTGTATCCTGAAAATCCATCCATAAACGAAAGCAACGCATGCCCCGCAGTGAAGTCCACTAAGTCATCGATATGCGGCAAAGGAAAGTCGTCCTTCGGACTGGCTTTGTTCAAATCCCTGAAGTCCACACATACCCGAATTTTGCCGTCTTTCTTCGACACTAGAACTATGTTGGCCAACCAAGTTGGGTATTCAGATATCAGCAGGAACCCTGTGTCAATTTGCTTGGTAACCTCTTCTTTGATCTTGATAGCCCTGTCTGGGTAGATTCTTCTGGGCTTCTGCTTAACAGGTCGGGCCTCGGGGTTAAGAGGGATCCGGTGCTGTACAATCTCAGGATCGATTCCAGGCATGTCTTCGTAGGACCACGCGAAAACATCTTTGAAATCTTTTCATAAGGCGACTAAGCGCTCATGCTACTCTGAAGGCAACATGGACCCGATCTGGACCAGCCGCGGGTCCTTCTCAATACCAACGTTAATTTGGGTGATTTCATCAACCAGTGGTTTTACAAATCTCTCCTGCACTTATTCTAGCAAATATTTCAAAACTGGAGGAATTTATTCCTTGTCATTTTCATCGAATTTTTGAAAGTCTGAATTAATGCAATTAATTAAAGGCACAGAAAAATAATTGAAAGCCACAGCCATTCTGTTCTCATTAGTCACTACATCCAGTCCATCTGATTCTTCTGTTACAACAGACTCAAAAGAGAAAGAAAAAGACGACCTGGACAAGACTGTGGCATCCAGGTTGTCACTCCTAAGAATACCGGACTCAAACTCAGGCGAGTTAGAATCTGATTTCGACTCTTTGTACTCAGTGGAATCAGATTCCGGCTCACTACCTGACCCGGTGCTGCTCGATAAGAATCCCTCCTCGTACTGCCAGACGAGGGAGGGTGCGATTGATGCATCCAAAATGCTCAAAAATGGGCTCGCAACCGTTTCATTCCCAATCATAGACACTGAGAGATCATCCCCTAAACACTCATGTACGATTGGAGGATCTAATAGTTGACAAGCCAGTGCTACCCCCATTTCGATCTCGGTGCTCTCGGAATCCACTTCCTTACACTGCTCAACCTTAGCTGATGGGTCTGTCTGTACCTCGGCGACATCATCCTCGGATAACTGCAAGTCGAAGAAGATCTCAAATCCTGGTAGGCACCTTTTCTCTGCGTTCAACCATGGCTCTGGGAAGCCACAGAATGGAAAGTCTTCCCCCTCCAGGACGAAACGTCCGTTCAGGGTGCCCTAAATAGGCTGATACATTAAATCAAAATGCCTCCCGGTCTCCTTGGCTATGGCTCTCCCAGCCATTTCTTTACCTTTTCTCACCCAGTCCTCTTTGGCGGGCAAATAACCCAAACCAAAGGTATGCGGGTTTTACGGCACTTCGGCCGATACTGCAATGCCCTTCTGGCCACTTTTTCCTAGTCCCTTCCAAGGGATATGCTGGAGCTTGTTCATAAGGTACACTGGCTGTGTGCTGGCATACAGCCCCTCATCAATAGCTAAGATATTCTGAACAACCTGGGCCTCGGCTAAGGTGAATCCTGATAAGAACGCATCCTCCGTGCCATGCTCGATTTCCAAAACCGGTGTAGACACCTCTAGCGACGGATGGATTGGCGAATTCCTAAAAACTATAGCCACCCCCTTCCTGTGGGGGTATTTCAACATCTGATGCAGGGTGGAAGAAACCGCCTTAACCTAGTGCATCCACGACTGCCCCAATAGTAGATTAAAGGTTGCGGGAACGTCCAAGACATGAAAGTCAATCTCGTGTTGTCTTGGACCAACCTGAGTCTGGATCTGCACAGTCCCCATCACTTCTCTGCTAGTATTGTCATAGGCCCTTATCACCTGGGCAATTGGTTCAAAGTCCACGGGCTTCAACCCGATTGCATATGCTGTCCTCGACGGGCACACGTTAGTGGCGGATCCTGCATCGACAAGAACAACTAGTATCCATTTGTCTCTATATTTCACAGAGATGTAGAGAGGTTTGTTGTGATTTGCGCCCTTAGGCGGCAGTTCCTTGTCAGAAAAGGTCAACGTCGGGGAAGCTTCTCCTGGAAAAACCAATTCTACTAGCTGCTCAGGCGTCGTATCTATTGAAAGTTTAGCCTTGTCCATTGCAGAGAGGACGACTTGTCTATGTACTCTTGAAGCCATAAGCAGTCCCTAGATGGAGATGTCTGCTTGTATCTTCTTGAGCTGTTTCAGCACAGCCTCTTCTTCGAACAGCTTTTCTCTCTACTTTTTCGCCTCTTTGTCCTTTCCAGATGCCTCTGGTTGATCTAAATGCGGGGGCTTGAAATACCGCCCACTCCTAGTCATGTGGTCAACTTCACCAATATACCAAGTATCATCTGGCTGGTTATTCCCCCAGTCCTCATCTGTGCGCCCAAGACATAGGTTATCAACTTCCCACCACATACCATCGGCAGCCAATAGACACCTGTTCGGCTCCTTTATAACTACTCCTGTGCCCACAACACCTTCCATTCCTGTGCTCGTAGCATGCTTTGTCCCCACAGGGGCTTTGGCCTTTCTGACTCTATCAGAATCCTCGACCCTTTCCCCCTCAAACGGCTTTAGTACAGCCTACTGTTCAGTATCTTCTGTTCCCAAACTGCCCGTATTCTGAGCAAAATTCTTTACACCGGTGCTCTCTGGCGATGTACTCTGATCTTCGGCCCTTCCGGCCACTGTTGATGTCTCCGTTGTTGACGGACCCTGTTCTAGCTGAGGTTGTTCAACAACATCTGGCTGGTCATCAAGCCACCCTATAGATTCTGCTGACCCATCCAAACCAAACCAGTTGACAGTCACGTCCCCTGAGTCTTGCTCTTCAAAGAACTGCAGATTTGTAATGTCTTCTTCCAGATCCGCTAGGTCATCTAGCCCCTGATTATGTCCATCCTCTCGTTCTACACAAATCTCTGCCCCCAATGGTAATTCCATATCTGGCCTAGCCTGGCTTGCTGACGTAATATAACCGCTTGGGTTGTATATGAAACTCGCAGACCCCTCAGACTTTGTATCATTAGTCTGATCTGCCCTCACAATCGACCCACTTCCATCTTCGATGGCCACCACCACCGTATCAAGCTTGGTTTGGGAGATATCCAACATGCACGAGTCAGTGCTGTCAGGAATGAACACCTCTGGCTTGGGTAGGTGAGAAGAGGTGATATATATGCTAGGGTCATATGACACAACCCCAGTTTGGATAAGATTGATGCGTTTGGCAAATGGAGCTTGGTTGTGTGGTGGGAGAGGGTTGATTGTGACATTTAGTTTCTCCGGAGGCACGATCACCCTATTGTCAATGAGATCCAGAACCTCATGACGCAATTGAAAGCACTGGTTGGTGTCATGACCATGCTGTTGGTGAAAGGCGCAGAAATTAGTTGGGTTATGGGAAGCGGGAAGTTTATCTGGTAATGGCCGCGGCTCTAGGGGCTTCAAGTGCCATTTTTTTATCAAAACCCCCAGAGCTTTGGATAGGGGCATGTATAGTGGAGTGAAGGTTCTTTGGCCTCAGGGAGAATATTTGGTTGTTTGCAAGCTACTTCCGGACGCGCCGATGAATGGTGTAGCAGCAAGGGTTCTCGGGGTGGTGGTGGTGGTGACCATTCCCACATCTGAAGATCTGGTAGCTGCAGCACTGCTTGTGCCAGCATTTGTACTACGGTTGAATGCCCTCTTGGGCTGCTCTCTATCTTGGTCAATCAGACCGTGTTTCATAGCGTCCTCGATCTGCACCCCTATCTCTGTAGATCTGCAAAGGTGGGGAGGATGAGAACGATCATCTTCTGCATAAGCTTGGGCTGGAGGTTGCGCACAACCATCTGAATCTGATCTTTGTCAACGGGCTTAATGGTCATCATCAAGGCTTTGGCCCTCCACCAGGTCACAAAATCGGAGAAACTGTCCTTAGGCTCCTGCCTAGTTGTCTCAAGATCATGGGTTGTAATCTCAATCAGTGTATTGTAGGAGTATTGAGCTATGAAGGCCTCGGCCATCTCCTCCCAACTCCTCTTGACAGAGTCTTCCAGTTTTGCATACCAAATAGCCGCTACACCCGACAGCATCCGGCCAAACAAGGAAAGCTTCTGCTATCTGGAGAGGCCCATCGGCCTCAGTATGTCCAAGAACAGCCGCAAATGGACCATAGGATCTCCAGACCCGCCAAAACGGTCTATGTGCAGCACTTTAAATCGGTCTGGCAGCGTCACAGCGGAGTTAGTGTACCCATCCTCAATATCCAGAATGGACTTCACATCTTGAGATTTCTGGAACAGCTTTTCAAGCTTGCTCACTTTTAACGCTGTGGGGTCCACCTCGAACTCAAAGGGAGAATCCGGTAGGTTGGTCTGTGCCTTGGATAGCTGGGGTAGGATCGGGGGCGAAGTCGGCCCCGTTGGATCGTCTGTATTTTTCTAGACGTTGGGTGTCTCCCCGAGTATTGAAACTCTTGGTGGGGGAGGAGCTTGGTGTGAAGTAGATGCTTCAGTTTGCTACTATAGCCTGGTGATTAACTGTCTGTTGGGCCATGACCTCGGCCTGGCTTGCAGCAAATGCTGCTTGACGGGCAGCATCCTGCTACATGGTTTTCATACTTTCCTGAAGTTGACGCATCATCCCCTCTAAGCCTACCATACTATATTGACCTAACTGAATAACTGGTATTTCTGTCCCTACAATAGAAACTGAGACCTCAGCCTGACTGTTCACTGGTGGGGTAGACCACTGATCTGGCGACCGTTGTACCGATACACTGCGCCTTTTTGACCTCCGTCTGGTAACTGGGGGTAAAGAAAGGAACACTGCTTGTCTGTCTATCAGATCCCTGGATCGATTAAATCTACGACCTCTAACCCAGAGTGCACGGGGAATATCTATCTGATCGGATACAATAGCGCTAAACCACCTTGCAAAAAGATAAATAAAGCATAACAAGGAAAGTAAAATGACCCGAAAAATGGACAGCATAATAGCTTAAATAAAGACAACACACAGTTGGCAAACACAAGCTGAACGAACTATTCTCAACCACTGATCACTGTTCCCAAAATCACTACCCCATATCTGAATCTGATACCCGCAGATATAACTGACTCTCAACATATTGATGCCCGCGGGCTTGATACGCAGACTTGCAAACTCATACGTGCATTCCCTGTAGAGACAAACTCAAAAAGCACATAGCAAGAAAATGAGAGCCAAAACACCCTATGTTGGGGTAGGTTTTCCCTGTCTTATTTTCAGGAGCTAGGGTTTCACTACGCACATAGCGGTTTCAAACAACCTACAATCAGGTAAACAACCTGTCCTAGCTTGGAATAGTCACTATGGATTCTGAATATGCACTAGGTCAGCCTTATGGCACGCTTCTCAAAGAGGGTGCCTCGATGAAAACTGAGGTTTGTGTTCCCGTCGTGGCAGAGCCCGCAACCGATCAGCCTTATGGCACTCTTCTCAAAGCATGCCTCTGGCAAACCGTTCAGGAATAGCATATGGCAAACATTGTGTCCTAGGCACACCAATGCACATGCAATGCAAAGAAACACATAAGTGTAAACAAAAGAAGATATCATGAGTTCGAGTCAACTTCTCTTAATTCCCCAGCAGAGTCGCCAGAAACTGTAGACGCGCCCCTGGGCTTCATGCTACAGTTCGGGCTCAAATGTCACAGTTCTTATTCTGATCTCACAATGTGCGATGTGAGATTGATAAATTACCAAAGAGTCCAAATCCGGCAAATTGTTTTAGTAAACTGATTTTTAAGAAAGAAGTGCCAAACATGGACTGCTTTGCCAGATACAGAGTCGCCACCTAAATATTTTATTTTGGTGGAATTTAGAAAACCCTGACTCATGCCTAAGGCTAGGTGTCCGTCATCACCAAAGTTGCCTCGGCTCGGGAACTTGGGTACGATTGGGGAAGGTCATCTATGAGCACCCCCGCTCGCCCAATCAAAGATCGGCCTGTACTATGCATGATATCTTGTTTTTGAAAACACATGCGTTCTTATTCCAGTTAATTAGCTAGAATTACTATGTGATGCGCACAACACACAAGTATAGACTAGATCACCTAATTTGGAACAAAGCATTGCATATCCGTTTGTTTGGAAAATAATTTGAAGTTTGCTACTCGCAAGTAAGCTAAAATGCTGATTTGATGAATTGTTCCAATTCAAGTAATCCAACCTTCACCCATAGGCATTCAGGCAGTTATATCATATAAGCAATTAGCCTCATGGAAAGCATGCTGTCATGTTAGCACTCACACACATGCAAGATGCTGAAGCATAAACACTTACAGTGTACTCCGAGCTAAAACAAAGAACTAGTTAGTAATCAATGCATGATCCTAGTTCATTTTAAGATGGCTAATGCAGCACATGCAAAATGCAACTAGAAATAGGCTCGACTATTCTAAGATGGCATATGAGATGCGATAACTCGATACATGTATTCAAGTAGGAATTGAAATACAATGCAGTTAATATGATGCGCCGAGCCCGGTGCATACAATACAAATGAATGGTGCAAACATGCATAGCATAAGGTTGCTAATTGAAATATGTCCTAAAGCTAACCATCGTAAGTGGTTAAGTAAAAGGGAGAAAGAAGTGGGGCTTAGAAGACATGCATCACACACACGCACGCACGGTTATTACAAAATTGTGCCCTCTCGACAGAGGGACCGAAAGAATAATACAAATCATCTAATTAACTAACTAATAAGCTCATTAATTATTACACAACCCTTAACTAATTAAACAAATTAATTATGCTATGAAAACAGTAAAATAGCCTTGGGAAGAGGGACGAATGCATGCTCGGTCGGCTTCGCTTGAAAATCCGTTGCCATGCCTTATGTTGCCTCTATTTTCACTGTTTTGCACCTCTGAAGACTGCACAAGTCTCTGTGATGCTCCAGAACCACTTCATGGTCATGCTGAGAGGCCATCGGCCAAAAGATAGGGCCATCAGCCAAGATAGGAAGGTCATCGACCAAATATAAGGCTATCGGCCAAGTGTTTGTTGCCGGCTGGCACTGAATATGGTCGATCGACCATTTCTTCCTGTGAAAAGTTCTTGTTGCAGCAGCAAAGGACAAACAGAGCATGACAATACATTTACAAGACAATGTCTGCACAACTACGCCTCTTTTCATGTTTAAGACTCAAAGGTGTGTAGTTTTCAACCCTCGGACCACCAATCACGCATTTCAATGCTTGATGGCCAAAGGAGCCAAGTGTGCAATTCAATATCAAATGAAATGCAAAAACACATAGGGGACCTCAACCTCTACCATGCTTGATCAAGAGGCAAGGCAATGCACACACAATGTAATGCAACCTAAGCATGGAAGCAAGCTAATGCAACATGAGCATGCAAGCAAGCGATACGCAACCCAAGCATGCAAACATGCATGCATACAATGTAATAGGCATGCAACAACATGTAATCTAACAAGTATGCAAGATAGATGAGCATGCAACAACATGTCAATTAGCAAGCATGCAACAGGCATGTAAGCATGATGTAAAGTAACAACTTTGAACAACACGGTAAGATGCAACATGAACACGCAAACATGAAAGGCATGTAAAGGTGGACAAGTATGCAACAACATACAAAATGAGACAAGCATGCGACAACATGGTAAAATGGACTTAAACTAAAGATGGACAGCTCTTAAAGATGCCCAAATCAGTGACCAAAGTGCTAAGAAACGATGGACAAAAACACATACAAACATGCACATGTGATGGCCTATGACCTAGGCATAAGAGGACAACTTTCAAGAGCACTTAAAAGTGGACAAATATGGACATGTAACATATATTGTAAGCTCTGAAATCATGTTAGGAAAGGTGCCAAACCAACCAAACAAAGCAAGCAAGTCATGGAAAAAGGCTTAAAGCTTGGAACTAGCCAAGGGACTCAAACCATGGCCATGCAAAACATGAAGCAAATGGCAAGTATAATCCAAAGTAGTCATAGAACATGCCAAAATGAGCCTAAAACATGCAAGGACCAAAGCCAAAATAAGCTAGAACAAAGGGCCGAAAGCATGAGGCATGCAAGGCTACAAAAAAGGTGTTAACTACACGTATCAAAACCAAACATGGCCCGACTTAAGCAATGAAAAACAGAGTTATGCAATGGTAAAACAAGACCAAAAATCCACTTAGATGGCATCCCAAAGATCTAAGCATGGAGGCATACACAATGGTCTACTCATTAGGCATAAAACATCAACTCTTTAAAGCATTAAAGGAGTGACAAGTGCAAGTGTTTGAGCATGAAACATGGACTGAAATAGTATAACAAATGATGCCAAATCAGTGAGATGGCCCAAGTAAAGCATGCTAGTGACTTGGACACTTAAGGTTAACAAGCTAGAATGCCTTATGGCTATACAAAGCATAGCATATATGGTCAAAACAACTCAAATTAGAGCTTAAGCATGTTACAACAAGGCTAAAAGTTTTGTGGACTCGAGCCAAAATCATGCTAGAAACATGGCTTAAAGCTTGATGCATGTTAAGGCAAATGAAAGGATTGCAAGGCAAGTACATGAAGCATACATGGTATGTCCAAACCAAGTCAAAACAATGTTATATCATGGCAAAACAAAGCCTAATACATACTGAAATGAAGCTAAAACAAGTCAAGCAAACAAGCTACCAATATAAGCCATTTATACGAGCATTCAAGACAACAAGGAGAGGGGATGACCCTCTCCTATTTAAAACTCCAAAACCACCTTCTCACCATTGAAAATCCTCTAGATTTTAGTGGTAGGAAGGCCATGCAAAGCCAAGAACAAGGGCCAAAAGGGATGGCCTAAAACAAGGTCTACGAGGGGGGAAACAACCTCAAACCAAAAACTGATCTTAAACAAAGATCTAAAGCATAAAAAATCAGAACTTATTGTAGTTTAGAGTTAATCTTAAAACAATAAGAAAGAAGGTCTAAAAGCTTACGCAAGAAAGGGGTATTAAAAGCAAGAATGCTCACCCTTGAAGATCACCTTCAAGAACAAAGCTCCAGTAGGTTTTCCAAGCTCAAACCAACTCAAGAGCTCTGAAATCAACCTCAAGGGAGCTCAACTCCAAGAGGATGGTGTTCTAGTGTGTGTTTGTGTACAATAGTAAGACAATACTACACTTTTGAACACAAAATAAGAACAAACAAGAGAATATAGATACAAAACTATATGTATCAATCAAGACTTAATTTTCTGAACCCTTGAGGAGGGAGGAGATGGTTCTCTCTTATAGAGAACCAAAAGCAAATCTTCTTGAGGAAGCTAAGAAAAGGGGCAAATCCCTCCATATACGTGTATGGTGGGGGTGAATTGTGCATGCTAGCTGTGACAGCTGCCATAAAATATCTGCATAAAGCAGATGAACAGGGTTCGATTAGAAAACATGGCCGATCGACCAACATAAGGGCTGACCGACCAAAAAGAGTGTTGATCGGCCAACACTTTTAGCCGATGGCAAGAAAACAAGGCCAATGGCTTCACGCCTTGGCCGATGGGTTGAGGGGATGGCCAACAAGCCACCCTCTTCCCTAAGGAGCAAAAACACAAGTCCTTGGTCCACAACCAAGCACAAAACAGACAAGTTGAGAGATGTTGAGGCAAGGCGCGTGGCCGAGACCTCTGGGAACTCAAAACGAACACGAACATTGATGATCATCGAGTGTTCAAACGATGACGTCCAAGTCTTGAGGACAGTCAAAAATGGGGTGTCTACAGAGTTAAGCTTAAAACAATGTGCAAGTAGGTCTAAAAGCTTAAGCGAAAACAAGGGATTAAAAGGTTAGTTTCTCACCCTTGAAGAACACCTTCAAGAACACAACTCCAGCAACTTTTCTGAGCTTAAACCCACCCAAAAACACTAAAACCAACTCCTCAGTATCTCAGCAACAAAAGGATGGTGTTCTAGTAGGTGTTTGTGTGCAATAGTGTGAAGATTTTACACTTTTGGGCACAAACAAGAGCAAATGGAGAGAGAGAGGTAGAATATAGAGAGAGAGAGAGATATAGAACTTGTATCTCAAGATTTTAGAACCTCTGGAAAGGAAGAAGGTCCTCCCTTCTTATAGAAAATCAATTCTCAAGCTTGTTTCTCAAGCTTGAGTCTTGAATCAAATCCCTCCATACAAGTATGGAGGATGAGAATTGTGCTCACCAACTGTCACAGCTGGCACAAACTATCTGCAAAAAGCAGATGGAAAGGTCTCGACCAAGAAATATGATCGATCGACCAAAAATAATGCTGATCGACCCAAAATAGTGTTGATCGGCCAACACTTATGGCCTATGGCAAGAAAACAAGGCCGATGGAAGAATGCCTTAGCCGATGGGTTGCAGGGATGGCCAACAAGCCACCCTCTGCCCTCAGAAGAAAAAACACAAGTCCTTGGTCCACAACCAAGCACAAAACTGACAAGTTGAGAGATCCTAAGGCAAGGCGCGCAGCCGAGACCTTCGAGAACTCAAAATAAACACGAGCATGATGATCACCGAGTGTTTAAATGATGACGTCCAAGTCTTGAGGACGGTTAAAAATGGGGTGTCTACACTTACCATGCGGCTACATGCTTAAGTGATATATCTCTACAAGTGCTAGTGGATGAAGTTTGTGTTGTTTGGGTAGAAATAATGTCTATTCTTATGATTCTGAACTAAATTTTATTTGAGTTATGAAAAACGTCTTTCAAAATGAATAAAATCAAAGCATGGCCAAAATAAGTGACACGATCTACACTCGTTTGCTTCACATATTAATGCTAGCATCATTAAATAAGCGGAACATGAGCATATGGTGGCTACAAAACTCATATCACGATTTAGTAGAGGCCAATCTTCTGATCAGGTGAGTGGGGGTGCCCAGTCCATACATAAGTTCCCAAACCAAGACAATTTGGTTATGACGGACAGTAGCTTCGGCACAATTCTCCCGCTTCGTAGTTTTCCTAAAATATTTGGTGGTGACTTTGAGATCTAGTGATATAGTTCATTTTTGGCAATAATTTTGCAATAAAATGGATTTTCTATGAAAGTTGCGGAATATGGACTCTTATTTATGTTTCACATTGCACTTGTGAGACTAGATCGGGAGATCAAGAGTCTGAATTGTTGGGCATGCTCGGGTATCTCCCGAAAGCGTCCTACAACATGGTGTGGGCAATGGCCTATGTGGCGTTTGGTGGTAGTGATGTCGACCACGTGGTGGAGCATCAGAATGGTTACGTGTTCATTGGTGATCAATGAGATTGTGATCATTGATCATCCATGTGCACAATCATATGGTGCAGATCCGCTCACAGTTAGGGGTGTGTCTTATCATGTAGGCACCCCATTTTTGACCGTCCTCAAGACTTGGACATCATCGTTTTGAACAATCGGTGATTGTGCTTGGTCGTGTTCATTTTGAGTCCCTGAAGGTCTCAGCTGGCGCCTTGCCTTATAGCCTCTGATCTTCTCGATTTTGTGCTTGGTTGCGAGCCAAGAGCTTGTTGCTTCACTTCTGGAGGAGAGGGTGACCTGTTGGCCATCCCCCTAGCTTGCAGGCCATGACTTGTGCCTGTCGGCCAACAGTGGTGGCCGGTCGGCTATGTTGATGGCCGGTTGGCTACATTGGTGGCCGGTCGGTCACTAATGATGGCTAACGGCCATTTTTCTCCTTTTTCAGATATTTCTTTGCCAGTTGTGCCAGTTGTTGTTCACTGATGCTCATCTCCATACACATGTATAGAGGGATGAAAGCAAGCCTTTGGCTTGTATTTCTATATAATGAGGGGTCTCTCCCCTATTTGAGGGTTAAAAAAAAAATTGTGAGCAAATTTCCTTGACAGTGAGAATTCTCTACGCTCTTGCAAATAGACCCTTAACCAAACATCCTCATCTTGGAGTTGAGGTTCTTTGAGGCTTATTTGGTGCTCCTAAGGTTGGTTTGAGCTGGAATTTGGACCCGTTTAGTGTTGTGCTTCAAAGCAAAAAGGAGAATTCCAGGGAAAGGGTGGCCGACTGGCCACCAGTGGTGGTTGATAGCCACAAACAGTGGTTGACCGGCTAGTAGCAGTGGTTGATAGCCACCTATGGTAGCTGACTGGCCATCAGTGGAAAAGTTGTTCAAAGTGTTCCTGTGTTGGAGTAGAAACAGTCTGGAAATTGGTGCAATGTTCAAAGATCAAAGCAAAGTGCAAACAAAGGCATCCAAAGGCAAGGTGGTGGATTTTTAGAAGGAAGCCAACCGAGCATGCATGTGTCCCTCGCCCTCGAGGCCATTTAATTGTTTCAATTAGTTAGCGTAGCTAATTATTCGCTTCAAGTGTTGTAATATTTTAATTAGCTTAGCGTAGCTTGTTATTCAATTGTGTTGTAATAATTAATTAGCTTAGAGTAGTTAATTAGTTTCCTTTTGTAATAATTGGCTTAGCTTAGTGTAGCTTAGCTCATTCATTCAGACCCTCATTGGCGAGGGCGCAATGTTGTAATAAGTGTGTGTGTGTGTGTGTGTGTGTGTGTGTGTGTGTGTGTGTGTGCATGTCTTCCGACCCCACGTCTTTCTCCCTTTTACTTAACCGCTTTTGATGGTTAGATTAGGGCACATTTTGATTAGCATACCTTATGCTCGCATGTTTGCATCATTCATTTGTCTTGCATGCATCGAGGCTCGGTGCATCATTCAAACTGCATCGTATTTCAATACATATTTGAATACGTGTTTCAAAGCATGTTATCAAATTGTTGCATTCATATGCCATCTTAGATAGCCGAGCCTATTAATTGCATTATCGTATGTGTTGCAATAGGCATCTTGTATAGTTAGGATCATGCATTGTTTCTAACTAGCTTTTGTTTTGGCTTAAAGTACACTGTAAGTTTTACGCTTTAGCATACTTGCGTAAGTGTGAGTGTTGCCATATTTTCACATGCATGCCATGAGGCTATTTGCTTAAGTGATTAACTGCATGAATGCCTGTGGATGAAGGCTTGGTTGATTGAATTGGAACAATTCAATAAATGTGAGTTTTAAGCCCACTTTGCGAAGTGGCAAATCATGTTTTAAGCCATCATGTTTGGTGAAAAATCCACGATTTAGCCCACTTGAGGGTGGCAATTTCAAACCATTTTCGAAAGCAAACACGAGTTGAATTTGTTCCAAGTCTTGTGACTTAGTCTATACTTGCTTGTGTGCGTCATATAGTAAAGTTAGCTAATAACCGTAATAAGAACACATGAGGTTTATAAAACAACATATCATGATTAGTAGAGGTTGATCCTTTGATCGAGCGAGCGGGGGTGCTCATTTCAGGACCTTCCCTTCTCGTACCCAAGTTCCCGAGCAGAGGTAACTTTGGTGATGACGGACATGTGGCCTTAGGCACGAGTCAGGGTTTCCTACAGTTCAAAAGGAGGGGCGCGAAGAAATTTGAGCTACATATCGTGGTACCCATTCAGCCAGAACAAGATCCAGACCATCAAAACTTGTTCTAATGATCAAATTTGATCAGGTGTGATCAAGGATCGTGATCTTTTAAATCTGGTGCATTAGGCCATTCAAAGCATCCAGATTTCCAAAGCAATAGAATATTAGAAGATCAATTCTAAAATTCGGTTCTCTCTCTCTCTCTCTCTCTCTCTCTCTATTGATTTCGATTTTTCATTCAAGTGCTTTCTGTTTTCTAATATCTGTTTAACTATAGAAATAAAATATTGGACCCCAATGTTTTGCTTTAATCGCAGGTATTCTGATCTGTCTTCATTTGTGCAAATGAGGACAAAAGATCTTTAGATCAGCTTCGTTGTATCCTGAAGGTCGATTTGTTAATAACCCGGTGCACACCATCTAGTGTGGGCAAATACTATCATTAGGAAAGTGATGTTTGTAACATGACTTGAATTTTAATTTAAGCTTTTATTTTGAAGTGATGTTATCAACTTCATCATCCCAAAGAAGACTTGAACCAACAATCTAAAGACAGTTTTTATCATGGTGATGTCCTTGCTGAATATAACACAAGACTTCCTCAAGCTTGACCACTTCGATGAGGGGAACTTCAGACGTTGGAATTTTTTTTTTTTTTACTTTAACCTACCTATGGACGCCCCATTTTCATTGACCCTAAAATTTCGAGCATTTGGAAGCCTCCCAATGATGAAATGGTAATTACTTCATCTATGGAATGTTTGAGGTTGTTTGGAGTTGCTGTTTAACCCTATTTTGGCAAAAAATTAACTTTTTACAAAAATGACCATTTTACACGTAGACCCTTTTTAGCCACAAAAAATAAAAATAAAAAATAAAATAAACATTCTAACCCCGAGGAAGAGAGGGATGCCCGATTGCGCCTTCATCAAAGACATTTTTCAATATTAGTGTCCAATTTTATTAAAAATATTGATTGGAAGGAAATTCGTGCTGACTTGGGTTATTTTAGCTTTGATCAAAGATATTTTCCAAAATTGGAGTCCAGTTTTCCAAAATTAGCTTATTTTAGCTTTCAAGTTGTTATTTTCTCTTTTTGTGCATAAGCATCATATTAGTAGCTTCAAACTGGGCTTAGGGCCATTATTTGCACCTATAGTTGTATATTAGGTTCATATTTAATTTATGTATTGCATGTAACTTGCTGCAAGTGGGCATCTGGGTAATTTCCTTCGTCCTCATAACATATGTGTGTTCCTTGCATTATTGTTTCAATAATCCAAGTAATATGCTTTCTATGGAAAATTGATTATTTTAAATGATTTTTAAAAGGATTATTTATTTTAGGTTGGGTTTATAGCCATGGATTGATCAAATCCACTCTTGTTTTTATCTTAATCTTAAATCATTGTTAATTTTAGAAAAAAAAATGGTTTTATTCCTTTATTCTGAAATAAATGATATTTGTTTTATGTAATCAGTAGTTAAGGGGTTTTAGGCTAAAAATGATTTGTATGAATAATTAACCACTGAAATCATAAAATAGAGAATTATTAAATGCCAATCTTCACATTGGGCAAAAGGTGGAGGTGGGGGGGGAGGGGGGGGGGGGAGTTGAGGGGGTGCTTTCATTCAATAACCTTTCCATTTCTACCTTAGCTCTCAAACTTGTAATTTCTGGTTATGACGCACATCCTTGACAACTCTTCACATTTTTTGGCATAGCTTTCTTATCCAACATCTGATTGAGGCAAATCAGGTGGCATTGGAAAACTAATTCAGAGGGATACAATTTTGTGCGAAAAAATTTCAAAATTTTATAGGTGAAAACAGTTTATCAATATGAACTAACAAACAATAATTTTGGCAAAAAAAAAAGTTTTTGGCAAGAAAATAGCAATACAGCAACTCTAACAACTTCAAGCATTTCTGAGGTTGAAATTATGATACATTTCATCATTGGGAAGCATTTCAAGCACCTAAGTCTTAACAGTCAGTCAAAATGAGGTGGCTATAGTCCTTAGCTTTGTTTTCATTATTAAATGTTTTTTTAATCCCCAATTAAAAATTAAGTGGCGACTCTATATTGGTTAAAGCAAGTTGGCACAACATTTGGGTGGAAACGTGTCTAATACACAAAAAAAAAAAAAAAAAAGCCATAGTGTCCACAATTGGCAACTCTGCTGGGGACTTATGTTAGCTTTACTTGAAAATTTCTATTTTATGAAATTATTGTGTTAATTATTAAAATTGAGTTGCATCATTGTGGACTCAAAAAAACTGCTTTGTTGCTTAACATCCTAGATGGCTTGTCACTCACGGGCTTTGTTAATGTCAATGAGAAAGCGTCAGATTTTTCTATTAGTACTACTTGATCATCACTTGCAGTCCAAGGCGGCATGAGAGGTATATTAATAGGCATAGTTGATGTACCCTCTTGACTAAACCTACCTTTTTATATGGAAACCTTTAGCACCTTTCAAATTCGGATAGGAAACTGCCTTTTCAAGCTTGCATGCACAAATTTCTTGTTTGCAAAAATAAAGACAGAAACACAGAGTAACAAAATATAAATTTATTGATTTTTCATAAAATAAGTATAATCTCTGATGAAATTGCTAATCAAAGAAAATCCTTTGATTTTCTCTTCAATAAGTTGATTCGACGACTTGATAACTTGTTTCCGAATTGAGCAGTGAAATATCCTCCAAGTAATGTGAAGAAGATGATGAATTTGTAGGACTTTCACTTGAGGGCTGACAGCTCTTTCCCAAATCAGATTTGTAGAATCCCTTCCAATTTAGTAGAAGATGACTATAGATTTGCGAAGTTTGATGATGAACTTCAATTAGAATCTTCAAACTTTATATTTTATGGAGATTGATTGGCTTTGCTGAATAGACCTCGAGGGTTTAGGCTTGAATTTGATGGTGCTTTCTCTTGCTTGATGTAGATTTTTGTCTTTACAACTTGATTTATGTATATATGTAGAATTTGCATGGAAATTTATGGTGAAGATCACCCCTATTTATAGGAATGTATGGAGGAGAGTTTTAATAGAACTTTAACTTCCTTGATAACTATCTCCAATTTATTTAGAGATAAATATTAAAATATCATTTTAATGGTGGGCCATAATTTTATTGGCTTGACCACCTCAATGTAACAAGTGGCTTAAATTGATTAGTCAAAAATTTATTTACTACATCATTATGACTTAATTTGATTAGTCAAAGACTTACTGCATCATTTTAACACATGGCAATGTTTAATTTCATTACCTTGGAATCTGAATTTGAGACCAATTAGACACATGGCAAGATTTAATTTGCCAATAATTGTGTCTTATTTTGTAGTCCTTTGTAGTATGTGGCAATTTGTAATTGATTGAGATTTTTCATGTTTACAAATGCCCCCTCGAGACTTGCTTGTGTGCAGGATCCGGAGGTGTGAAAAGTGAGCAGGTCTCGAAACTTGACTTCTTTGGATTTATTAGACAATTTACCAACAACTTCTTGGGTCTTGATTGGACCATTGCTTCAGAACCTCACCATTGTAGACAACCCATTTTTGACTAGCCTTGAGACTTGGGTGCTCCCTTTTTGAGTTCCCGATGATGAAAACGAGATGTGTTAATCTTTCCAAGTTCTACAGCAGGAGGTCTAAGGAACGAGCTTTAAACCGTTCAACGACCTACTTTGGACAAGAATTTTTCGACCAAAATGGAAACCTCTTTCTAAACAAATTTTAGTGGTGCAACTCCAGAGGTTACCGCAATGTTCTGAGGCTCATATTTTCAAAATCAAAGCGTTGTATTCTCTCAAACAAACTGAGCAAAGAATATAGTACAATTGAATAGGAATGATGAAATCCCCTGAAATAGCAGTTTCTCCCATCAATTCTGACTAACTTCCTCCTGTTGATTTGACGATGTGGCCACTAGTTAGATGGACACCATATGATGGCTGGCTACAAAAGCACTTGGCCAATCACCAAGAAGCTTGGTCAGCTGAATGTTACAGGTACAGAACATTTTCAGGAATTTTAGCTTGTTTTGTTTACCTACCCCAAATATCTCAGATAATTATGACATGAGCTCACCAGTTCTTTTCAAAGGGTTGACAAAACTTGCCCAGGGCATAATGAGGCTTGAGAGCTCTTTTCTTCTTCCCTTGGATAAAGTGACTAACCCCCCCACTTTTCAATCTAAAATTGCATGAAAAGTGACTAAAAAGCTAATCAAAGGGTTGACAAAACCTCCCAAGCCTGCCAAAGTGACTACCACCTCTCCTGATTAGTGGCAGCAATAGCAGGACCGTCAGCACCTCCTCCAGCAGCAGGGAGAGAGAGACAGGCTCCAGCACGTGGCCGAGGGAGACGTCATGGTCGAGATCAGAGGAGCCCTTCAGAGTCTATCATGAGTGATGATAATGATGAGACCAGCGAGACCGAGGAGGTTGTGGGTCAGCACATCGAGTTATCCGAGAGCGGAGACAATGATGCCGGCTTGGGTTTTGCCAGTGGAGACGATGCTGAGCCAGGTTCTGAGGCAGAGAGCGATGATGACTCTCATTCAGATTTTGGTTCAGAGGGATGTACAGACAGCGACGCTGATGGAGATAGCTCTGAGTCCATGCCCAGGAAGAGGATGAAGAGGCCCTCTCGAGACTGAGATAGCCGGCGCTGATTCATATGTTTTTCTTGGTTTCTTTTTGCTAGTAGTGTTAACACATTGTATAGCTTAGACAATTTTATTTTTTTGAAAAAAACTTGTACTCTTTTGTATAAAGTAACCATGATCGGAATGAAAAGAGCTTTTTGTATGAAAAACTGTTGTATTTTGCATCCTGAGTACCCCACGAGCATTACTTTGCATAAAAACAAGATTGATGGAAATTGAACACCGTACATCGTAATGGCATTTTCTTAATCAGGTAATGAACCGACCAACACATAACAAACAGAGTAAAAAAACTCAACGAACATCTAATAATAACAACTCGATAATCAAAACAACTCGATAAACAGAAACAAAACAAACATAATTCGATAAGCAACACAACTACTCGATAAACAAATCGAAACAACTTAAAAGCGACTCAACAAGACTACTAAAAAAAATAGCAGAAGGCACCAAAAGCAGAACAAAACACTGGTTCTCAGCACTCTAGATATACAAATTGACCAGAGGACAAACCAGGAGGCCATCGGCCACGAACAGAGGCTGTCGGCCACCAATGGTGGCCGATCGGCTACAAAAGGTGGCCGGTCAGCTACTAGTACTAGTCGATCGACTATTAGTGCAAGGGGCCTCCAGATTACTGCCGCCTGTCTTCCATTCAGTGCCTTATCTTTTACAAAAGTTTGGACTTCGTAGTTTCTTCATTCCAGCTCTGTTTTTTGCCACAAATGGAGCCATTCCTCACCAAAACACTCTCAAATTGGATTACAACTTTAGATGGCTCAGAAAAAGTGAATTTCTGGGGTTTCGAGATAAATGCACTATTCCTACTAAGTCATACCCCACTGCGTTTTCTGTTCATACATGCCACAACTAGGTGTTGGAACTCGGTTACACATGTTTTCAGCTTTGGAGGGCAAGGGATATGCCCTACAATTGAAGAATTCCAAGTTTTGATGGAATCCCGGCGTGGCGAAAAAATCCTACCCCAGTCCCGTTTTGGTCACATCAAAGCTTTAGAAAGGATGTGTGGGTTCACTTTACATGAGGCTCGAGCATTGGTTCATAACAGAGAGCTGGACATCCCCAGGTTGATTCATCGATTTTCTGACGCCGGTGACCGCGGCGACTGTCTTTGGCATAGTTTTAGGTAGCATGCCCTTTGCTTGTGTATGTTGGCTCATTTCCTGTTCGCCTCAATTTTCGGAGGGTTTAGCATTTGCTTGGTTGAAGTAGCTCAAGGCTTGAAAGAGGCAAAAGCTACATTGGCTTAACATTGGTTGAGACTTTGATAGGCTTAGACGCCTTCACTGGCAGGAGATGACCAAATTGGCAGGGAGTCCACACTTTAATAGGTAACGTTTCCCACCCTTTTTATATGTGTTTCTCACATCACTACGCACTCAGGCTCTATTTTTCACTCAAACCCGTTCTCACTTTTTCTCTCCACATACACCTCTTTATTCTTTTATCTCTCTTTTCTTTCATCCCTCCCCATATATGGTTCATGGACAAGTTGAAGGTAGTGAACTCTTACCCTGCATATTCAGCGCGAGGCTATTTCTTTTGCCAACGGCTAGTTGATTTCCCGAACGAGGAGTGGTGGTGCCATTGGATGTGCTACAGGCCCGCTGCTGATATTGCATGGCGTTGCCTCTGGTTTGATCTGCCCAAGATGAGCTACATCATGGCTCGGCAACCCGGTATTCAGCAGGTTGGCTTGACACACTGCGTATTCTACTTTCCATTCTAGTTTAGATGTTAGTTCGGACACAACCAGATTTACCTAGAAGAAGGAGTAAAGTACCCGGCTTCATTTCCAATCCAAGGTTCACAACTAGCTTGATATCCCATTGTATGGAGGACAAGAGAACTTCTGGCTCCTGCTCTCAATTTCAACTACGCCTTATCTGGTGAATGCATACCTTGGCTTGAAGATGAGGCGCAAACCGGGCCTGCTTTAGTATCTGAAGCTTCCACAAGCTCTTGGGGGGGGGGGACCCAAGAACACTTGATTTGTCTATGCCCCGAGTTTATTGCTTTGATCTATACTTTCAAGTTTTCCTTTTGAATGTAATGAAAAGAAACTTTCATGTCTATCGAGAGTTTGAGAACTTTATATTGAAATCAATGAAATTGAAGTTGTAGGCACTGAAAATTTTCCTTTTGGTTTAAAAATGGTCTAAGTTGTAAAAAGATTAATTTGACCAAAATCAACTTTTATTAAAACTTTTCAAAACCATTTTCGATAAGGATCACAACTTGACACACATGGAATCTATCCTCGAGACGTACAAACCCCAAATCTAGCAAATGGAAAGTTGCCCCTTATCTGAATAGCACTGCACTGTACTGTAACAGGCTCTCATAGTGAAGATCACAACCGAACCCTTGAATACAGAAAAGATAAAGATGACCTGGACAATCTCATGGACAGAACAGTTGAGTTTGAAGTGTTTATGGCTGAGCTTCAGAAAGTAGTTGCCTATGTATCCCGAAGATGGGAATCAAGCCTTATGTAGTTTGGTTCAGGTTTGCTCTGGTATTAACACTCTCTTTTTGCGCTCTAACTTTTGCTAAGGCTGCCCTTTTTGGGTTTTCAACCTTGCGAGCTCAGTTTTTCTTTTTTCTAATTTCTGTGCTCTATCTTTCGCCAAGGTCGCCCTTCCGGGTTTTCGGCCTAGCGAGCCACTCAAGGATAGTATTTTCTTAACTTGTCCATGTTGATTGGTTAAGAGAATTCTAAGCCATCCAGGTCCATAAGAATAATAACTCCATCCGACCAAATTGATTTAATGATGTAAGGACCAGTCCAATTGGGTTTGAACTTGCCCCTAGGGTCATGGATGGGACCTCGGTTGTCTTTCAGCACCAAATCCCCTTCCTTCAAATTCCTGGACTTAACTTTCTTGTTGAAAGCCTGGGTGATTCTGCGCTGATAACCTTGGACATTGTGCAGTGCTTTCAGCCTCCTCTCGTCGAACAACATCAATTCCTCGAACCTGCTCTGTTGCCAATCCGCTTCTGCTATTTGGCACTCAACCAAAACTCACAGCGACAGAGCCTTTATTTCAATCGGCAGGACTGCCTCCATCCCATAAACCAGAGAATATAGAGTTGTCCTAGTAGATGTTCGAATTGAAGTCCTGTAACCCCAGAGAGCAAATGGAAATTTGTCTGGCCAATCCCTATAAGTCTCAACCATTTTCTGCAAAATGTGCTTCATATTCTTGTTGGCGGCCTCAACAGCTCTATTGGTTTACGGCTGATATGTACTTATGAAAAGCCATGTTGTACTTCTACAACAAGTCGATCACTTCTTTTTTGAAATATGAGCCATTGTCTGAAATTATCTTATTCTAGACCCCATAACGACAAATAATATTCTTCCTGATGAACTTGGCTACATTCGACGCTTTCAGCACTGCATAGGATTGGGCCTCAACCCACTTCGCAAAATAGTCTATTGCCACCAGGATGTACTCATTCCCATTCGAGCCTTTCAACACAACTGCCCCAATAACATCAATCCTCCAGACTGAAAATGACCATGGTGAAGTCATGTTGTGCAGCTTTGACGGCGGGATATTAATGCGATTTGCATGAATTTGGCATTTGTGGCATCGCCGAACAAAACCAATACAATCCTCCTCCATGGTTGACTAGTAGTAGCCTTGCCTGAGAATCTTCCGGGCTAGCATTACTCCACTCATGTGCAATCCGCACTCCCCTCCGTGGATGGCCTCCATTAGGTGCTTCGATTCTTCTGCATCAACACAAAGTTTGTGCATTCCCAGATGGCCGCGTTTGTACAACTTACCCTCGTAGTTGATAAACTGAGTAGCCATTCGCCTTATTGCCCTTTTATCTTTGGCATTTGTCCCTAGTAGATAAGCCTCCTTTTCCAAGAAGTTCCAGATATCATGATACTAGGGTTTTGATCTTGTACTTCATCTATTGCGGCAATCAACTCGTAGGCCGACGCATACCTTTGTTCAATAATGATTGGACGCATCCGGACTCCAAATGGGATGTCTATCATGAAAGATAGAGTTGGTAAAGTGTCAGTGAACCTGTTGTTCTCTCTTAGCAGATACGTGAAGGTTAGAATCTCAAACCTAGAAATCAGAACATCCAGGGTTTGGTGATAGATTTTCATCCTTTCTACCTTAACGTTCCAGTCTCCTTTTGCTTGAGACACAGCCAGGTTTGAGTCCCCAATGGCGTCCAACCTTTTTGCCCCTAGTTCCAGGGCGGCATCCAGCCCAGTGATACACGCTTCGTATTCTGCCTCGTTGTTGGATACTTTGAACCGGAGTTTGAAGGCTAAAGGTATATGGGAATTGTTGGGTGCTATTATCAACATCCCTATCCCATAACCGTACTGATTAGACACTCCGTCAAAGTACATGGTCCAAATCTCTTCCTCAACTTGTAGAATAGCCTCATTTGTGAACAAATACCCTAATGCTTCACCTCCTTCCACTGGGTGATCTGCCAGGAACTCAGCTACCGCTCTCCCCTTGACAAACTTGCGCGTGACATATTTTAGATCAAATTCGGAGAGAAGAAGTAACCAACGAGCTAGCCTACCTGTAAGTGCTGGTTTCTCGAAGAGATATTTGATGGGATCTAATTTCAAAACCAGAATTATGGAATGAGCTATCAGGTATTGCCTCAACTTCCTAGTAGCCCATACCAAGGCTAAGCAAGCCTTCTCCAATTGGGTGTAACAGGTCTCATATTCTAGCATCTTCTTGCTTAGGTAATAGATGGGGTTCTCCACTCTATCCTCAGATTCCTGTGCAAGCATACAACCCATTGTCGTTTCAGTTACTGACAGTACAAAATCAACGGCTTCCTCGGCTCTAGCAGTGACAACAAGGGCGGCTTCTGAAGACACTGCTTGATCTGCTCAAAAGCGAACTGACATCGGTCATCCCATTGGAATTTCTTTCCTTCCTTCAGGAGACCAAATAGTGGTTCACAAGTCAAGGTTAATTTTGTAATAAACCGTCTTGTGAATTGCACTTTACCCAGAAAGTCTCACACCTCCTTTTCAGTCCTTGGTGGTGGCATCTCTAAGCTGGCCTTGATTTTGGCAGGTTCAACCTCGATGCCCCTCTGTGTGACCAAGAAACCCAGCATTTTCCCTACTGTGACACCAAAAGTGCACTTCTGTGGATTCCGCCTCAACCGATATGCCCTAATTCGTTGGAAGAATTTCTTAAAGGTGGTGTAGTGGCCCTCTCTTTCCTTAGACTTGACAATCATGTCTTCCATATACACCTCAACCTCTTTGTGGATCATGTCATGCAAGATAGTGGTTGCAGCCCGTTGATATGTAGCCCCAGCACTTTTAGACCGAACGGCATCACCCTGTAGCAGTAGGTTCCCCATGGTATGACGAAGGCAGTCTTCTCCCTGTCCTCAGGTGCCATCAAAATCCGGTTGTACCCAGAAAACCCATCCATAAAGGAGAGCAACGCATGGCCTGTGGTGAAGTCCACCAATTCATCGATGTGTGGTAGAGGAAAGTTGTCTTTTGGACTAGCTTTGTTCAGATCTCTGAAATCCACACACACCCGAATTCTACCATCTTTCTTCAGCACCGAAACAATATTGGCTAGCCAGGTTGGGTACTCAAATACCAATAAGAACCCTGCATCTATCTGCTTGGTGACCTCCTCCTTAATTTTCAAAGCCCAATCTGGGCGTATTCTCCTTAGCTTCTGCTTGACGGGTCGGGCCTCGGGGTCAGGAGGGATCTGATGTTGTACAATCTCAGGATTGATTCCAAGCATGTCTTCGTAGGACCACACAAAAACATTTTTGAAATCCTTTAATAAAGCGACTAAGTGCTCGCGTTCCTCCGAAGACAACGTGGACCTGATCTGGACCAGACACGGATCCTTCTTAGTACCCACATTAATTGGAGTGATTTCATCAACAAGGGGTTTTACAAACCTCTCCTCCTCTCGATCAATCAAATATTTCAAAACCAGAGGAATTCCTTCCTCGTCGGTTTTATCAAAATTTTGAAAGTCATGATCAATGCAATATACAAGTGGCACAGAGAATTACTCAGAAACAACAATGGTATTATTCTCATTCAAAGCTTCTAACTCGTCCAATTCCTCAGTTACGACCGACTCAAAAGAAAAGGAAAAAGACGACCTGGACAAAACTACAGCATCTGGGTTATTAACCCCAAGAATGCCAGACTCCGACTCCAAAGAATTGGAATTTGATTCCGACTCCACAAACTCTGTGGAATTAGATTCTGGCTCACTACCAGATTCAGAACTGCTGGACAAAAAGCCCTTCTCTTACTGCCAAATGAGAGAGGGTGCGTTAGATGTATCCAGAATACCACCGGAAGGGTCCACACCTGATTGATCTCCGATCATGGAAACGGTGACGTCACCCCCTAAGCTCTCTAGTTTGATCTGAGGATTCGAAATGAGACATGCTAGCGCTGCTCCTATCTCAGGTTCATTATTGTTGGACTCACCATCTGTACGTTGTTCAGCTTCAGCAGTTAGCTCAGTCTGTTCCTCTGAGGCTTCATCCTCTTGCAGCTATAGGTCGAAGAAAATCTCAAAGCCGAGTAGACGCCGCTTCTCAGAGTTCAACCATGGCTTAGGAAAGCCGTAAAATGGGAATTATTCGCCCTCCCGAACAAAGGGGTCGTTCAGAGTTCCCTGAATTGGTCTATGTACAAGCTCATAGTGCTTCCCACGTTGCTTTGCTTTGGCTCTTCCTGCCATTTCCTTCCCTTTTCTCACCCAGTCCTCCTTGGTGGGTATATAGCCTAAGCCAAAGGCATGAGGGTTATGTGGCACTTCGGCCAGTGCAGTAACACCCTTCCGGCCGCTCTTTCCTAATCCCATCCCGGGTATATGTTGTAGCTTGTTCATGAGGTAGATTGATTGAGCACTGACGTATAACCCCTCATCAATTGCTAAGATATTTTGCACCACCCGGGCCTCAGCCAAGGTACATCCAGACAAGAAAACATCCTCATTGCCGTGCACAATCTCCAGTACTGGTGTAGTGACCTCCGACAGAGGATGTATAGAATTCCCAAAAACAATGGCTACCCTTTTTCCAAGAGGGTACTTCAGCATTTCATGCAAGGTGGAAAAAACATCTTTTACTTGGTGAAGCCACGACCGTCCAAGGAGTAAGTTAAACGTGGTCGGAACTTCCAGGATGTGAAACTCAATATCCTGTTCGGCCGGCCCGACCTGTGTTCTAATCTAAATTATTCCCATCACCTCTCTATTTGTGTTATCGTAAGCCCGGATCACCTGGGCCATTGGTACAAAATCTGCTGGCTTCAAGCCAATAGCATAGGCCATGCACGATGGAAAAACATTAATCGCGGTCCCAGTGTCAACCAATATAACCGACACCCACTTTTCTCTGCATTCAACTGAGATGTATAGCGGTTTGTTTTGTGCAAAGCCCTTGTGCGGCAATTCTTTATCTGAGAAGGTCAAAGTAGGTGAAGCACCTCCTGAGAAGACAGGTCCCACTAATTGTTCTGGGGTTGTGTCGATAGACAGCTTGGCCTTATCCATTGCTGACTAGACAGCTTGTCGGTGCACGCGGGAAGCCATGAGCAGCCCCCAGATAGATATGTCTGCTTGGATATTCTTTAGCTGCTTCAGTACAGCTTCTTCCTCTAATAGTTTCCCCTTCTGTTTTTCAGCCTCCTTGTCCTTTCTGAATGCTTAGGTTGGTCCGGGTGTCGGGGCTTAAAGTACCACCCGCTTCTAGTCATATGATCCACTTCCTTAGAATACCAAGTATCGTCTAGCAAGCCCTGACCCCAATTGTCATCGATGTGGGCAAGATATAGGTCATCATCTTCCTACCATATTCCTCTGGCAACCGACAGGCAAGTGTACGGTTCTGTTGTAAGTACTCCCACATCCACATCACAGTCATTCCCCGCAGGGCCCCTTGGCTTTCTAACCTCCTGGTCATTCTCATCCCTTTCCTGTTCAAACCACTTCAATGCAGTTTCTTGCTCTCTATCAGTTGTACTAACAATGCTCGATTCCTAAGTAGAATTCTTAATATCGGTGCCCTCCGGCAATTTCCCTTTGTCCTCGGTCATTCCGGCCCTTGTAGCAGTTCCTGCTTGGTTGAAGTCCCTCATCCACATCAAGTTCATCACTGAGCCACCCTGAGTTGTTTGTTGACCCTTTTAGATCGAACCAGTCAATTTGTACATTCCCTGGATCTTGCTCATCGTAGAATTATAGATTGCTGATGTCCTCCTCAAGGTTGGCTAAGTCATCTAATCCCTGGCTTGGGCCATCCTCCCAGACCACACTGACCTCCATGCTTGTTGGTAACTCTACATCTGATCTGGCCTAATTGGTTGGCACAATGTAGCGGCACGGGTTGCATTCCTGCTTAGATAAGTCCACGGAGCCCTCAGGACTGGGCTGACATTCCCATTCTCCACCAAGGCTACCCTACTTTCAACTACTACAGTCACCACCACAGGTTCAGGGTGGAATGTGGACACGTTCATCATGCGTAAATCTGTGCTTTCTGGGATGAACAACGCCGACTTAGGTAGGTGGACAGGTGTGATGTATTTACTGGGATCTTATGGGATGACCAGTGTATGGATGAGGTTTATTTGCTGAGGTGGGGGGACCTGGTTATGTGGTGGGAGAGGATTCGTAGTGAAGTTAGGCTTTTGAGGAGGTGCAATCACCTTATTGTCAATGAGATCCTAAATCTCATGACGCAATCTGAAGCATAGATCGGTGTCGTGACCATACTATTGATGAAAAGCGCAGTATTTGGTCAGGTTGTGTTTCGGGGGAAGAGGATCGGGTAGGGGGCGTGGCTCTAATAGCTTAAGATGCCCCTTCTTGATCAGGACCCCTAAGGCTTTGGATAAGGAGATGTATAGAGGGGTGAAGACCCTTTGGCCTCGGGGTTGGTGCATCGCAGTTTGTGTGGTTGTATCGGATGTTCCGGCAAAGGGGTTGGTAGTTTTCGGTGTGGTGGTGACCATACCAACATCGGAAGGCCTTGCAGCTACACTACCACACGTAGTCACATTAGAACTGCGTGTGAAAGCCCTCTTGGGCTACTCTTTCTCGTGGTCTATCAGACCCTGCTTCATTGTATCCTCTAGATGCACCCCTATTTTGTGGAGGTCAGCAAAAGTAGACACATGTAGGACAATCATCTTCTGTAATAGTCTTGGTTGTAGATTATGGGCCACCATTCTGATCTGGTCCTTTTCAGCTGGTTAGGTGGTCATCACCGAGTCACAAAATCTGAGAAACCCTCCTTCGCCTCTTGACGCGTTGCTTCAAGATCACAAATTGTGACCTCGATTTGAGTATTGTAGGAGTACTGTGCTATGAAGGCCTCAGCCATTTCCTTCCAATTTCACTTCATAGAGTCTTCAAGCTTAGCATGCCAGATGACTACTATACCCGACAAGGTTTGGCTGTAGAGCGACAAATATTGTAGTCTGGTGAGACCCATGGGTCATAGGATGTTAGAGAATAGTCATAGATGGACCATAGGATGCCTGAACCAATCAAACCGGTCTATATGCGACATTTTGAATCTGTCTAGCAACGTCACCGCTGACTTAGTATAGCCATCCTCTGTATCAAGGATCGAGTTCACACCCTATGCTCACTTTCAGTGTAGTAGGGTCGACCTCAAATTCAAACGGCACCTCTGTTTGGTAAATTGATGCCTTAGAAGTCTAGGGTGGGATAGGATCCAGTGGGATGTCCACATTTTCCTCGACAATAGCTGTGGAAGCAGTAGCTTCGGGCACCGGAATGTTTGCAGGAGGTGGATGGAATGCAGAGGCTGCTGTCGGTTGCGGTTGTTGTTACTACAGCCTAGTGATCAACTCAACCTGCTGGGCTGCAATTTCTGCTTGGCGGGCAGTGACTTCCGCTTGACGAGCAGCGACTAGCTGCGTAGCCTCAATAGTTTGCTGGAGTTGTCGAAGCATATCTTTCATGTTGGTTGGAGGACTTTGAGCTACCAGAACTGGTGAATACTCTTTGTCTGGAGTAGAAGTAGATGATTGGGCTTGACTAGGCACAGCTGAGGTAAGCAACGATTGTTGAATTGGCGAATTTTGCTGAATCCTCTTCCGTCTAGTAACCGACTGGAGTGACACGAATACTGGCTGTCACCTGACTAGATCCTGAGATCTACAGATCCTTCTAACTCGAGTCCAGAGTGCTTCGGAGGTAACAAACTTGTCTGAAGCAATGGTGAAAGACTACCTTGCAAAAAGAAACAAAAAATCAGAAACCGCACAACAACTCGGCTTAGACAGAAACAGCACACAGCTGAAATCATAAGTTGGATAACTGTACTCAAACACTGATTTTTACTCCAAATTTCTACCCCAAAATTGGTACCCAGACTTGCAACTGATGCATACATTCCTACAGAGTCTCATTCTTAAGCACGTATCAAGCAAGTGAGAGCCAAAACACCCCTGTGATGGGATAGGGTTACTCTATCCTAATTTCATTAGGAACTAGGGATTTTCTACGCAAACAAGCGATTTCAAACAATCCTACATTCGGGTGAGCAACCTGTCCGAGTTTGGAACGGTTTCTATGGTTTCCAATATACAACTAGGTCGATTGGTCAAAAAGGGTACCGCAGCAAGACTACCTAATATACCTCTCACACCTAACACTGAGAAGTGAAAGGAGGATGAAATGATACAGCGGTAGTCGAGATCCAAGGGCTGTGTTCCCATCGTGGCAGAGCCCACAACCGGTCAGCCTTTTGGCAAGCTTTTCCAAGCAAGCTTCCGGCAAACCGCTCAGGAATAGCATATGGCAAACATTGTGACTTAGGCACACCAATGCAAATGCAATGCAAAGAAACACATAAGTGTGAATAAAACAACATGTCATGAGTTCGAGTCAAGTTCTCTAAGTCCCCAGCAGAGTCGGCAGAAACTGTGGACTCGCCTTTTTTCGCACCCCGCCTTTCGAAAAGGTTTGAAAAGAAGGCCTCACAGTTCGGACTGCCGCGGTTCTGAATCTAGTCTCACAAGTGCAATGTGAAACTGATAAACACCAAAGAGTCCATATCCGGAAACCTTTTTGGAAAATCGATTTTAAATCAAATAATGCCAAAATTGGACTGCTTTTCCAGATACAGAGTGGCCACCTAAAAATTTTGTTTTGGGAAAATTTAGGAAACCCTGACTCTTACCAAAGGCCATGTGTCTGTCATCACCAAAGTTGCCTCGGCTCGGGAACTTAGCTACGAGAGGGGAAGGTCCTGAAATGAGCACCCCCGCTTGCCCGATCAAAGATAGGCCTCTACTAATCATGATATGCATTTGTATAAACGTTATGCATTCTTATTCCATTTATTAATCTAACCTTACTATGTGATGCGAATGCATACAAGTATAGACTACATCACAAGAATTGGAACATTTCAAGTCATGTTTATTTGCGAAAATGGTTTGAATTTGCCACCCTCAAGTGGGCTTAAAGTGCGGATTTGCCACAAAACTGTCACGCCCCAAACTCGCCCCTAAACGTTTGGGCCTGACCTACTCAGAAATGGACATTTAACCTGATATATATATATATATATATATATACCATAAAATAACATAAAAACATATCCATTGAGCTACTAATGACATGCCAGGATCGCAAACAGTATATCCAGTAAATAACCATACAAGGAACATGCACATGAAAATTTGTTCTGCACATACGGATATACAGATTCAGCCCTAAGATTGGGCATATAACAAAACATTTTACATTTCAACCTTAGTCGGTAATTAGAGTACAACCAAAAGTTCAACCAAATTCCACTAAAGTGCACGGGCTTCTCCAAGTGCCTGGCTAGACTTAGGTTGACAAAAAAGAGACGATATCAGGGTTAGGACTGACCTCCTGGTTGATTACCTACAGAAGCAGACAAAATACAGAGTGAGCTAAGCTCAGTGAATAATAGTATTTTAACAGTTCAATCCACAACTCAAATTGTAAAACATAACAATGCGTATGTAACTACAGAGTTCATATGGTCAATCTGATGTTGTGTTACTTGTAGAATGGCCTTGGGCTCAAATATAACAGAACGACCATCGGCCTAGAAATAACAGAACGGCCATCGGCCCAGAAATAACAGAACAACCATCGGCCCAGATATAACAGAACGGCCATCGGCCCAGAAATAACAGAACAACCATCAGCCCAGATATAACAGAACGGCCATCGGCGCAGAAATAACAGAACGGCCATCAGCCCAGATGTAACAGAATGGCCATCGGCCCAGATATAACAGAATGGAATAGTTCCAGAGCGATCCAGATGTACACAAATTCCTTCAACGTTTATATTCACACCAATTGCTAACCAATATACATGTTAATGTAGTGACTTACGGAAGACAGAACGTTAATAGCAATAAGCATCAACGGTAAATTAATGTATATTCATTTCACTATTACTCACTGTGTTGTGGCGGAGCGCTACTTCCTCCTGAAGCGTGTCCTATACACATACAAAGTTCACAAATTAGCTTCCCTTTTTCTTGTTAAATTACTTCTTGAGTTATTACGCTTCGAATGAATTTACAACCATCCTAAGATCATCGGAAAAATATTTTAAAAATATCAAAGGGTCGAGCATGCAAAATGGAGTAGACATTTTTTTTGGACTGGGCCGCACGTGCAGTCGTATCCTCTGCACGTGCGGACATGGACCGCACGTGGTGCCCCTTCTCCACTCGAGCGACCAAAAATAGTATGCAAATCCAGTTTTCTTCCTCTTTTCCACACGTGCGGCCATGACCTCCGCACGTGTGGCCTGGCCCCTGTTTGACAATCCAAAATTCATACAAAATCCAATTTTTGGTGGGCATCAACATGGTCCAAAATAGATCCTTTAATTGCTAAAACATGGTTCAAAAATCATGTAATTAGGAGGTACAACGTATGATGATCTAAATATAAACTAGATCTTTATTCCATAACCAAAAACATAACTCAATTCATGAGATTCTAACTTCATACACACATAAACATATACACACACATGGCCATATCCATATAATTGAGTTCAAACATGTCAATAGAAGGAATAGAGTGTAACTTCCTATACATATAACACAAAAGTAGTTCCAAAACACCAAAGTGATAAACCATGTTCCAAATTAAGCAAGAATCAAATACTAACTTCCCTCTCATACCCTAATGTGGACGTGCCCGCGTGGGGGACCCCGCTACAGTTCGGACTCGATTCGCGTCATGGTTCTTAATCTTGAACCAAAGAGTCCAAATCTGGCAAATCGTTTTGAGAAAACAGTTTTTAGGAAAGAAGTGCCGAACATGGACTGCTTTGCCAGATACAGAGTCGCCACCTAAATATTTTTTATGGGGGAATTTAGGAAACCCTGACTCGGTGCCGAAGGCCACATGTCTGTCATCACCGGAGTTGTCTCGGCTCGGGAGCTAGGGTACGATTGGGGAAGGTCAGCTATGAGCACCCCCTCTCGCCCGGTCCGAAGACCGGCCTCTACTAATCATGATATCCGTTTTTGAAAACTTTATGTGTTCTTACCAATTGTTAGCCTAGAATTGCTATGTTATGCGCACAGCAAACAAGTATAGACTAGATTGTCTAATTTGGAAATAAGCATTGCATATCCATTTGTTTTGAAAAAAAAAAATGTTTTGGAATTTTGGTACTCGTAAGTAGGCTAAAATACGGATTTCAATGAGCTATTCCAACTCAGACAACCCAACCTTCACCCACAGGCATTCAAACAGTTTATCACATATAAGCATTTAGCCACATGGTAAGCATACTATCATGGCCACATTCACACGCATGCAATGTGCTAAAGCGAAAATACTTACATCGTACTCCGTGCCAAAACAATAAACCAGTTAGCAAACATGCGTGATCCTAGTTCATGTCAAGTTGACTAATGCAACACATGCAAGATGCAATTAGAGTAGGCTCGGCTAACTTAATCATGGCATGTGAAAATGCGATCAATTTGATGCACGTATTCAATTCGGAATTGGGGTACAAATGCAGTTAGCATGATGTACCGAGCCTAATGCATGCAATACAAATGCATGAATGCACGCATGCATAGCATAAGGTATGCTGATTTAAAAAATGCCCTAATCTACCATCATAAGCAGGTAAATAAAAGGGAAGAAAGACGTGAGGTTGGAAGACATACACACACTCACGCACACGTATTACATAAATGCCCTCACTCGGAGGGACCAAATGAATATTACAATCCGAATAATAAACAAATATATTATTACAGAACTTCTAATTTACTTAATAGGATAAATGCAAAAGGAAGAAAGGTGGCCATAGCCCCCTGCCTCGGGATGCGCGTGTGATACACGCTCGAAACCCGACTCGCCTGGAAAACCCGTGCCATACCCCTGCCACCTCTGTTTATACTGCCTTGTCTCTCTCTGAAAATTGCCAAAGCCCTAGGACGAGTTCCTTGCATGCTGCAGAGTACCACCGGCTAGGGGAAATTCCCACCGGCAGTGCAGAATTTCCATCGGCTGTTTTTGGGTTTATCGGCCATTCATCAATGGCCGGTCGGCACTAAATTATGCCGGTCGGCAGAAGCTTCCTGCAGAAGACAGATTTGACAGCAACAGAGAACAGACAGTATATGGCATGGGATTTCAGGCACATGTGAGCATGGTCATGCTTCCCATCATGCTTTGAGCTTAGGGAAGCATGGCCCTCGATCCTCGAGCCATCAATGGTGCATGATAGCCCAACGGATCAAGTTTGCCACTTGATGTAAAGATGCATGCAACACACAAATGAAGACCAAGGCCTTATCATGTTGAAGTCAAAGGCCCCGGTGACCGAAAGTTAAGGTACGTTACATCACTTATGGTATGAACGCCCCTCAACCCTCACACTTGGTTTGACACCCCAAACCAAGTAATGCAATGCATGTTATGCAAACAAGGCTTAAAATGTAACATGATATCAATATGCAAGGCATGCCAAGTATCATGCAACTAGTATGTCAAGCATGCAATCTTAGGCACACAACATGCAAATGCAATGTAATATATGGATACTTTAAGCAATAGAATCATCATGCTACAACACCTAATGAAGCAACCATACATCAAACATGAAACAAGCATGCAATGGTGGCTTAAAATGGTATAGGGGCAGACCTTCACCCTCCTCAAAACAGTGGCCAAAAGTGTCCAAAAGGTGGGCCAATACTCATGCCAACAAGTAAGCCAAAGGTCCTAAGGTTAAGACACAAAAAGGAAGCATTTCACTCCCACTAACATGACCACTTATGGCATGGCTTGGACAAGCCAAAACAGAATTTTAACATGCAAAAAGGGACTCCAAAACTTCCTAATATGGCAGCTAAAGTGGCTCCAAAGAGGTGTGTGCACCAAGGCTCATATCTAGGCATAAAAGGGCACACCCTCAAGGCATGGAAGAGGTCACAAATGCAAGCATACAAGCATGATTTATGGACTGAAATGGGGTCCTAAATGATGCCAAATCATGAGGATGATCATAGTTATGCATGCTAGAGGTCAATATGCTCAAAGCTTACAAGCCAAAACATAAAGAGATGACACCAAACAAGGCAAGTATGACTGAAATGAAGGTCCAACAGACCTTAAACGTGGTGAAATAATGCCAACATCTTCATGGAATCAAGCCAACACATGCAAGAATCATGGCCTAAACATAAGATACAATCCTAGGCCAAATGGAGGAATGTAAAGCAAGTATATTAAGCATGCAAATGGGTACAAATCTGGCCAAAAACAGAGATCACACATGACCCAAAACACCCAAAAAACTTCTGAAATGAGGCCAAAAATGATCAAGCATACATGTTACCCTTTTAAGCCAAAATGCAAGGAAACAAGACAATGAAGGGAGAGGGTGCCCCTCCCCTATGCAAGACTTCAAACCACCTTCCTCACCACTGAAAATCCATTGATTTTCAGTGGTGAGAAGACCAAAACACTTAAGCAAACAAAGCCTTACCAAAGAGGCAACAAAAGGGCCAAATAAGGCCTAAGAGGGTGAGTTTGAACACAAACCATGAAAGACTCTTAATGAAAGTTCTTAAGCATGAAAATACAAGCCTTTTTTATGTTATGCACAAAAACTAAATCAGCAAGTAAAATAGGTAAAAAGCTAGTGCAAGTTTGGGGAAACTAAAGTAAAATGCTCACCCTTGAAGCACTCTTCAAGAACAGCCAAGGTAGCCTCCTTCTTTTGATGAAAAACAGCCCAAAAACTAAAGAATCAACCCTCAAAGTCCTCAATCTCGGAGCAAGGTGTAATAGTGTGTGTATTGGTGCAAAAGTAAGGTAAAATCACACTTTTAGGCCAAGAAACACACACAAAGGAGGAGGGAGAGGGAGATATAGAGATAGGGTGTATCTATATATGGAAGCTCTGGTTTTGCCTGAAAAAATTCTAACCTAGAGCAAAGAGGAGGCTTGTCCTCTTATAGAACTCCCTCTTGCAAAGCTTATACAACAAGCTTGGTTAGAGGGCAATCCCTCCATACACGTGTATGGAGGGAAGAAGAGTTGTTGCCAGCTATCACAGCTGGCACAAAATATCTACATAAAGTAGATGAACAGTGGTCGGCTGCCCAAAAATGTCATTTTGACAAAAAAAGAGTGCCGACCGGCAAAAAAGATTGCCGATGGAAGCAAAAACCAGCCGGTAGCCTCTAACCATTGCCGGTGGTATGTGGGGTTGCCTCACAAGGCATTCCCTGCCCCTCCAAGGCAAAACACAAGTGTTTGGTGCAAGACCAGACACAAAACGGTCAAGTTCGGAAATCCTGAGGCAGGGCGCGTAGCCGAGACCTTCGGGAACTCCAAACGAACACAAACATGGATGATCATCGAGTGTTCAAGCGGTGACGTCCAAGTCTTGAGGACGGTCAAAAATGGGGTGTGTACAGTTGCCCCTCTTTGACAGAACTCGAAAGTCATAACAATGACGGGAGTGAATGTCAAAGCCCAGAGACGACCCATTTTTGGCAAGGCCGAAGACTCAGACAAACATGTAAGACAAACAAGATATGCGCCCGAAGGCGGGGGCAAAATGCAAGACAATGCACGAAGCCGAGGATAACTTAAGATCATGCAAAGAAAGCTGTAACGAAGCACACATGCGACAATTTTAAGCTAGCATACACCGAACTATACTATGATGCAGAAGGGATGTAAGAGAATCATGTAATTCTCAATACGTCTCACTCGGAGGATATAATACCTGTGCGGCTTGTTTGGTTGTGCGAGCCCCAAATGAACCGTACATGCAATATCGTGCCTGCAAAGAAAACAAACTTAATAGGTACAATATCGTTAACAACATGCATAATAGTGTACTCGAAATGCATGACAGCGCAAAGCGAGTGGGGAGTATAAGAATGCCGCGAAGGTACGGACGTGTAAGTGGAACATGCGGTCTATGCCGGCAACGAAATTGATCATGAGTATGCGGTCTACGCAAGTAGAATATGCGGTCTACGCAAGTAACGAAATTGAACAATCATGCGGTCTACGCAAGTAATGTAATTAACATGCGGTCTACGCAAGTAATAAAATTGATTAATCATGCGGTCTACGCAAGCAAAACATGCGGTCTACGCAGGTAATGAATTTGAACAAACATGCGGTCTACGCAAGTAATGGAATTAACATGCAGTCTACGCAAGCAAAGCATGCGGTCTACGCAAGCAAAACATGCGGTCTACGCAGGTAATGAATTAGAACAAACATGTGGTCTACGCAAGTAATGAAATTAACATGCACTCTACGCAAGCAAGACATGCGGTCTACGCAAGTAATGGAATTGATTAATCATGCGGTCTACACAAGCAAAACATGCGGTCTACATAGGTAATGGAATTGATTAATCATGCGGTCTACGCAAGTAATGTAATTGATTAATCATGCGGTCTACGCAAGCAAAACATGCGGTCTACGCAGGTAATGGAATTGATTAATCATGCGGTCTACGCAAGCAAAACATGCGGTCTACGCAGGTAATGGAATTGATTAATCATGCGGTCTACGCAGGTAATGTAATTGATTAATCATGCGGTCTACGCAAGCAAAACATGCGGTCTACGCCGGTAATGGAATTGATTAATCATGCGGTCTACGCAAGCAAAACATGCGGTCTACGCAGGTAATGGAATTGATTAATCACGCGGTCTACGCAAGCAAAACATGCGGTCTACGCAGGTAATGGAATTGATTAATCATGCGGTCTACGCAGGTAATGTAATTAACATGCGGTCTACGCAAGTAAAGAAAGTGATTACAAACATGCTGTCTACGCAAGCAAAACATGCGGTCTACGCAGGTAATGGAATTGATTAATCATGCGGTCTACGCAGGTAATGTAATTGATTAATCATGCGGTCTACGCAAGCAAAACATGCGGTCTATGCAGGTAATGGAATTGATTAATCATGCGGTCTACGCAGGTAATGTAATTAACATGCGGTCTACGCAAGTAAAGAAAGTGATTACAAACATGCGGTCTACGCAGGTAATGTAATTATCATGCGATCTACATAAGTAAAGAAAGTGATTACAAACATGCGGTCTACGCCGGTAATGTAATTAACATGCTTGAACATATGTGAGTGAGGACATATCATCCATAATGCAGGGATGTAACACAGCGTAATTGAAGCGATTTGTGGGAACCCTCAAGACATGAAAAGGATACGGGAAAGAACGTTCTTCGTACGTATTGAGCATCATTCGTAGAAGTTGTGGCCTGAGGTCAACTCGAAGGTCCACGTTTCAAAAGTGCGCTTCCTCGCATGGTCTCAAGTAACGAAAGTGCGAAACCATGTCGTTGACCCGAACAAAGGCATGGAAGGTGCGTTGGCCTCAGGGGGAGTTTTGCTGGTATCCATTCCGACACTTGGCTACCCTGTCATTCTTATGTTTTACTTTCCTTTTTACTAGTAGTTTAAGCATATTGCACTGCCTCGGGCAGGTTTTATTCTTTCTCAAAATTACACATTTTGCAAAGCATGTGATGGAAATGAAACAACCATTTTATTCAAAAGATGTTTGCGCTCGTAAACTTTCTATGCATTGCATTGGAAGGTATCACACCACAATGTGAACGAAATTGACCTCATTTTGAACACCGAGTATTCGCATCGTAATAATCAGGCAATGAACCGACTTACAACTCGATAAGCAAATGTACAAAGGCATGACAGGACCAAACAAGCGTGAGTACAACTCGATAAACAAATCAAAAACTCAAAGAGAGTGAAATGCAACTCGATAAGCAAATGTTCAAAAACTCGACAAGCAGACAGACGTGACTTTGCAAGAATCGATCACCGGGAGAGGGATCGGAGGTGGTGGAGTTCCCCAATCTCTAGCATAAACAGCTCAGGGAACCAGGAGGGAACCCATCGGCCAGGAGGAGAGGCTGCCGGCCACAAGGAATGGCCATCGGCCAAAAATTTGTTCGGTCGGCAAAATGTGATGGCCGGTCGGCAGAGTTTTTGGCCGGCCGGCTATGAATGAGGGAATCACCATAATGTTGACACCTGTCCTCCACCCAACCTTATCTCCTACAAAAGACCCCAACTTCGTAGTTTTTCTCAATTCTACGCTGATTTGCTTTGATGGAAGAGTTTCTCGCTCAAAATCTCACAGCTTGGATTGCTAGCTTGGATGGCTCGGAAAAGTTGAATTTCCGGGGTTTTGGCATAAATGCACTATTCACTTTGGGTCGTACCCCGTTGCTCCTCCCGTTTCTTCAAGCTGCGGCAAGGTTTTGGAATCTGGTGACGCACGTCTTTAGCTTCGCTGGGCAAGAGATATGTCCTACCTTTGAAGATTTCCGAGCCTTAATGGAGTCCGAGCGCGACGAGGAGCTCCTGCCCCAACTTAATTTTGGCCATGCCCAATCCCTAGGGCGAATGTGTGGACTCAGCATGCGTGACGCTCGGTCTCTGATTTGTGACGGGATGCTGGACATTCCGAGTTTGGCCAATCGATTTTTTGATGCTGGTGATCGCAACAACCATCACTGGCAAGGCTTCCGGCGACATGCCCTCTGTTTGTGCATGCTATAACATTTTCTATTCGTCTCCGACTCTGGGGGTGCTAGTGTCCGGCTGATTAAGGTTGCCCAAGGCTTGAAGGAGGGCAAGAGCTGCATTACCATGACTCTGGCCGAGACGTTAATGGGCTTAGACGCCTTTTATCGCCATGAGACGATCAGATTAGCAGGGAGTCCACTACTACTACAGGTAATGTTTCCCACCCAATCTCGCATTATGTATTGCTCACACCACTCGGCCCTCAAGCTCGGTCTTTTCACACAAAACCCTATTCTCACTTTTCTCTCCTTGTACATCTCTCTATTCTTTACTCTCTCATTTTTCATCCCTCCCCAGGTATGGTTGATGGACAAACTGCAGGTTGTGGACTCTTGCCTAACATATTCAGCTCGCGGCTACTTCTTCTGGCACCGTCTAGTCAATTCCTTGGATGAGGGATGGTGGTTCGCTTGGATGTGTCGCTTGTCCGTAGACCGTATTGCTTGGCGGTGCCCTTGGCTGAGCCTTCCGGCAATGAGTTACAATATGCCCCGGCAGACTGGGATTCAATTGGTTGGCCTCACTCACTGCGTATTCTACTTCCCATTTCAGATTCGACGCCAATTTGGCCATGATCAGACCTGCCCGCCAGAGGGGACAGAGTATCCTACTGCATTCCCAGCCCGAGGCGCACAGCTTGCTTGGCAAGCCACCGCGTGGAGGATGAGAAACTCCTGGCCCCCGCTCCTATTTTCAGTTGCACTTTGTCTGACGAGTGCGTGGATTGGCTCAACGAAGAAGCACAGATTGGGCCCAGCTTGGTATTAGAGGCTTCGACCAGCTCTGGGAGGGGGCACAGGAGCACCTGACTTGACTATGCCCCAGATTTATTGCTTTATTAGTACTTTCCAGTTTTCTTTATGAATGTAATAAAAAACAACTTCGATTGTATGCAAGAGCAGGAGAACTCTGTTTTGAAATCAATGAAATTGAAAGTTGTGGTACTGAAATTTTCCGCTTTGGTCCAAAAAAATGGTCAAAGTTGTAAAAAGATTATTTGAACAAAGTCGGCTTTTATTAAAACTTCTCAAAAATCATTTTTGATGTGGATCAGAACTGGACACGCCAAAGATCTGTCACTGAGATGCATAACCCCAGATTTCTGCAACTGGAAAGTTGCCCCAAGTTTGAAGAGCACCGTATTGCACAGCAACGGAAAGTTGCCCCTAGTCTGAAAAGCACTGCATTGGAGATTCCAATGGATGCTGGTAGACAAAGATGACTGAGAGGATCAAATGGACGAAGTTGATCGAGGAAGTGTTATGGCTGAACTTCAGGATGAAGCTGCCTACGTATCCCAAAGATGGGAATCAAGCCTTACGTAGTTCAGGCTTAGGTTCACTCGGGTATTTTCACTCTCCTTTTGCGCTCTAACTTTTGCCAAAGCCGCCCTTTGCGGGTTTTCAGCCTTGCGAGCTCAGTTTTTATATTTTCTAATTTTTTGCGCTCTAACTTTTGCTTAGGTCGCCCTTTCGGGTTTTCGGCCTAGCGAGCCTCTCAAGGGTAATATTTCTTCAACTTGTCCATGTTGATCGGTTGGGAGAACTCCAGGCCATCTAGGTCCATCAGAACCACAGCTCCACCTGACCAGATAGCTTTGATGATGTAGGGACCGGTCCAATTGGGTCTGAACTTGCCCCTTGGGTCGTGGATGGGAGCTCGGTTGTCCTTGAGCACCAAATCCCCTTCCTTTAGATTTCTGGACTTAACCTTCTTGTTGAAAACCCGGGAAAATCTGCGCTAATAACTTTGAACGTGATACAGTGCTTTCAGTCTTCTCTCGTCAAAGAGCATGAGTTCCTCAAACCTGCTCTGCTGCCAATCTACCTCAGCGATTTGACACTCAGCCAATACTCGTAAGGACGGAACTTCAATTTCGATAGGTAGAACGGCCTCCATTCCATAAACTAACAAATACGGAGTCGCTTCGGTAGAAGTTCTAATTGAAGTCCTGTAGCCCCACAGAGCAAACGACAACTTATCTGGCCAATCCCGGTAGGTTTCCACCATCTTCCGCAGTATATGCTTGATGTTCTTGTTGGCGGCCTCAACTGCTCCGTTGGTTTGTAGCCGGTATGTGGATGACTTATGAAAAGCCACGTTATATTTCTCCAACAAGTCAATCACTTCTTTTTTAAAATGGGATCCATTATCCGAAATAATCTCGTTTGGCACCCCGTAACGACAGATGATGTTGTTTCTGATGAACTTTGCGACGTGCGACGCCTTCAAAACCGCATATGATTGGGCCTCGACCCACTTTGTGAAATAATCTATCGCTACCAGGATAAACTCATGCCCATTCGATCCCTTCGGGGTAACAGCCCCGATCACATCAATTCCCCAAACGGAAAATGGCCATGGGAAAGTCATGTTGTACAGCTTCGACGGCGGGATGTTCATACGGTTCGCATGGATCTGGCATTTGTGGCATCGCCGAACAAAACGGATACAATCCTCTTCCATAGTAGACCAGTAGTAACCCTGTCTGAGGATCTTTCTGGCCAGCATTACTCCATTCATGTGCGCACCGCACTCTCCTCCATGGATGGCCTCCATCAGGCGCTTCGATTCTTCAGCTTCTACACAGAGCTTATGCGTTCCCAGATGACCTCTCTTATACAGTTTACCCCCGCAGATGATGAACTGAACTGCCATTCTTCTGATTGCCCTCTTATCCTTGGCATTTGCCCCTAGTGGATACGCCTCCTTTTCCAAGAAGTTCCAAATATCGTAATACCAGGGGTTGTCGTCCTGAGCCTCATCTATGGCGGAAATTGACTCGTATGCTGGCGCAAACTTCTGATCAATAATGACCGGACGTATCCGGACTCTGGACGGGATGTCTATCATGGAAGATAGAGTTGCTAGTGAATCTGCGAACCTGTTGTTCTCTCTTACTAGGTGGGTGAAATTTAGCTTCTCAAACCGAGGAATTAACAAATCCAAGGTTTGGTGGTAAATTATCATCCTTTCCTCTTTAACTTTCCAGTCTCCTTTTGCTTGGGATACAACAAGGTTCGAGTCCCCAATGACGTCCAACCGTCTTGCCCCTAGTTCTAGGGCTACTTCTAAGCCAGCAATACATGCCTGATACTCTGCTTCATTGTTCGAGACTTTGAAACGGAGCTTGAATGCTAAAGGGATACGGGAATCGTCTGGCGCTATCAGCAACACTCCTATCCCATACCCGTATTGGTTTGACGCTCCGTCAAAGTACATCGTCCAAGTTTCATCTTTGATGTGCAGAATGGCTTCATCTGGGAACAGGTACTCAACCGCTTCATCCCCTTCAACCGGGTGGTCGGCAAGGAACTCCGCCACTGCTCTGCCTTTTACTGACTTGCGTGTTACATACTTCAAATCAAATTCAGAAAGCAATAGCAGCCAACGAGCTAGCCTACCCGTAAGTGCTGGTTTCTCGAAAAGATATTTGATGGGATCCAAACGTGAAACCAACATTACAGAGTGAGCTAACAGGTAGTGCCGCAGCTTCCTAGTAGCCCATACCAAGGCCAAACAAGCCTTCTCCAGCGGCGTGTAGCGGGTCTCGTAATCTAGCATCTTCTTGCTCAGATAGTAGATAGCCCTCTCCACCTTGTCTTCTGATTCTTGTGCGAGCATGCAGCCCATGGTAGTCTCAGTTACTGAAAGATACAATATCAACGATCTCCCCAGCTCTGGTGGTGACAACACGGGCGGGTTCTGTAGATATTCTTTGATCTGTTCAAAAGCTGCTTGACATCGGCCGTCCCATTGGAATTTCTTTCCTTTCTTCAGGAGACCAAAAAGTGGTTCACAAGTCAAGGTTAATTTTGAGATAAACCGTCTTATGAATTGCACTTTACCTAAAAAGCCTCGCACCTCCTTTTCAGTCCTTGGTGGTGGCATTTCTAAGATGGCCTCGATTTTGGAAGGGTTGACCTCGATGTCCCTTTGTGTAATCAGAAACCCTAGCATCTTCCCCGCTGTAACACCAAAAGTACACTTCTGGGGATTCAACCGCAGCCGAAACTCTCTGATCCTTTGAAAAAACTTTTGTAAGGCGGTGCAGTGGCCCTCTCTTTCTTTGGACTTGACAATCATGTCGTCCACATACACCTCGACCTCTTTATGGATCATATCAGGTAATATTGTAGTTGCTGCCCGTTGATAAGTAGCTCCAGCGTCCTTCAACCCAATTGGCATCACTCTGTAACAATATGTTCCCCATGGGGTAGTGAATGCAGTCTTCTCCCGGTCTTCGGGTGCCATTACTATCTGATTATAGCCTGAGAAACCATCCATAAACGAAAGCAAGGCGTGTCCTTCCGTGAAATCCACCAATTCATCAATGTGTGGCAAGGGAAAGTCGTCCTTCGGACTGGCCCTGTTCAAATCTCTGAAGTCTACACATACCCGAATTCTGCCATCCTTCTTCGGCACCGGAACAATGTTGTCCAACCAAGTCGGGTATTCGGATACCAGCAGGAAGCCTGCATTGATTTGCTTGGTGACCTCTTCCTTGATCTTAATGGCCCAATCAGGGCGGATCCTTCTGAGCTTCTGCTTGACAGGTCGGGCCTCGGGATCAAGAGGGATCCGGTGCTGTACAATCTCAGGATCGATTCCAGGCATGTTTTCGTAGGACCACGCGAAAACATCTTTGAAATCTTTTAATAAAGCGACTAAGCGCTCGCGTTCCTTTGAAGACAACGTGGACCCGATCTGGACCAGCCGCGGGTCCTTCTCAGTACCAACATTCACGGTAGTGATTTCATCCATTAAGGGTTTAACAAATCTTTCCTGCTCTTGATCAATTAACCGTTGCAAAACCGGAGGAATTTCTTCCTCGTCGTTTTCATCAAAATTTTGAAAATCCTGATTTAAGCAATAAATCAGAGGCACAGAAAAATACTCAGAAACCACATCCACGTCGTTCTCATTAAACACTTCCAAGCCATCTGATTCTTCTGTTACAACAGACTCAAAAGAGAAAGAAAATGATGACCTAGACAGGACTGTGGCATCTGGGTTATCACCCCCAGGAATACCGGACTCAGACTCAGTCGAGCTGGAAATTGATTCCGACTCACAGGACTCGGTGGAATCAGATTCCGGCTCACTACCTGACCCAGTGCTGCTGGACAAAAATCCTTCTTCGTACAGCCAAATGAGAGAGGGTGCGATGGATGCATCCAAAATAGTTGATGGTAGGCCCGCAGCCGTCTCATTCCCGATCACACATACCGAGGAGCTATCCCCCAAGCACTTCTGTTCGATCGGAAGATCTGAAAGTAGACATGCCAGTGTTACCCCCATTTCATTCTCAGCGTCCTCAGACTGCTCTTCCTTACTCTGTTCAGTCTCGGCCGACAGATCTGCCCGCTCTTCGGTGATGTCATTCTCAGGTAGCTGCAGGTCAAAGAAAATCTCAAAACCCGGCACGCGCTTCTTCTCTGCGTTCAGCCATGGTTCTGGGAAGCCGCAGAACGGAAAGTCCTCCCCCTCCCGGACGAAGCGTCCGTTTAGGGTGCCCTCAATGGGCCTATGCATCAACTCGAAAGGCTTCCCAGCCTTCTTTGCTCTGGCTCTTCCGACCATTTCCTTCCCTTTCCTTATCCAGTCTTCTTTGGTGGGTAGATAACCCAATCCAAAGGTATGAGGGTTGTGTGGCACTTCGGCCAATACTGTGACACCTTTCCGGCCGCTCTTGCCCAATCCCATCCCAGGGATGTGTTGGAGCTTGTTCATGTGATAGACTGCTTGAGCACTGACATATACCCCTTCACTAGCGGCCATAATGTTCTGTACAACCCAAGCCTCAGCCAAGGTAAAACCCGATATGAACACATCTTCCATACCGTGCTCAATTTCTAGAACAGGTGTAGATACTTCCGGCGGCGGATGAATTGATGAATTTTCGAAAACGATGGCTACTCCCTTCCTATAGGGGTATTTCACCACTTGATGTAGGGTGGAGGAGACTGCCTTTACCTGATGCAGCCACGGCCGCCCTAAATGCAGGTTGAAAGTTGCAGGAACCTCCAAGACATGGAAATCTATCTCATGCTGTCCCGGCCCAACCTTTGTTTGAATCTTAACTGTTCCCATTACTTCTCGGCTTGTGTTGTCATACGCCCGAATCACTTGGACCGTTGGCACAAAGTCCGCGACTTTCAAACCGATCGCATAGGCTGTCCTTGCTGGGCAAACGTTGATGGCAGATCCCGTGTCAACAAGCACCACGGGTATCCATTTATCTCTGCATTCCACAGAGACGTAGAGCGGCTTGTTATGGTTCGCACCCTCAGGTGGTAGTTCTTTGTCAGAGAAGGTCAATACCGGGGAACTTCCTCCCGAAAAAACTAGGCCCACCAGCTGTTCGGGCGTGGTGTCTATTGAAAGTTTGGCTTTGCCCATGGCTGTAAGGACGGCTTGTCTATGTACTCGAGAAGCCATAAGCAACCCCCAGATGGAGATGTCTGCTTGTATCTTTTTCAATTGTCTCAATACGGCCTCATCTTCGAGTTGCTTTTCCTTTTGCTTCTCTGCTTCCTTATCTTTTCCAGACGCCTCCGGTTGATCTAGCTGTGGAGGCTTGAAGTACCGTCCACTCCTAGTCATGTGATCGACTTCGCCGATATACCAGGTATCATCTGGTTGGTTACCTTCCCAATCCTCGTCCGTGTGGGCAAGACATAGATCATCGTCTTCCCACCACATACCATCTGCAGCTGACAGGCATCTGTCTGGTTCTGGCGTGACTGTTTTGATACTTGCAGTACCTTCTATCCCTATGCTCGCAGCATTCTTCATTTCTGTACTTGTGGTAGTCTCAACTCCCACGTGGGCTTTTGCCTTCCTGATCCTCTCAGAATCTTCGAATCTTTTCCGTTCTGACTGTGTCAATGCAGTAGATTGTTCAATGATCCCTGTACTCAAAATGCTCCATTCCCGAGCGAAACTCTCGACACCGGCGCTCTCCGGCGATGTATTCTGTTCTTCGACCCTCCCGACCGTCATTGACATTCCTACCCCTGCCAGGCCTTGTTCTGACTGAAACTCTCCTACCACATCTGGCTGATCGTCTAACCATCCCGTGGCCTCTGTCGATTCTTCATAATTGAACCAGTTGATGGCTGAGCCTTCTGGATCTTGGTTATCGTAAAACTGGAACTTGGCAAGATCCCTTTCCACAGCTGTCAAATCATCCGTTCCCTGTCCTAAACTGTCCCCTTGGATTGCACACAGCTCTCCTTCTACTGGAAATTCCACATCTGGTCTGTTCTGGCCCATCGGTGAAATGTAGTCACTCGGACTATAACCATTCCCAACATCACTCCCAGATTCTGCAGACTCTGGCTCGATAACCCCTTTCTCCTTTGGAGTCTTCTCTTTCCTGTTCTCGATGGTCACCACCACTGGCTTGGGTTCGGTTATGGAGACGTCCATCATGCACAAATCGGTGCAATCAGGAAGGAAAACCTCCGGCTTAGGCAGGTAGGAGGGTGTGATGTAGATACTGGGATCGTAGGACACGGCCCCAGTGTGGATGAAATTGATTCTTTTGGGTGGTGGAGCTTGGTTATGTGTGGGGAGAGGATTTGTAGTAACATTGGGCTTCTCAGGAGGTAAAATCACCCCATTATCAATGAGATCTTGAATCTCATGACGCAATCGAAAGCACAGGTCGATGTCGTGACCGTGCTGCTGGTGGAACGCACAATACTTGGCTGGATTGTGGGTAGCGGGGAGTCTTTCCGGTAAGGGCCGCTGTTCTAGGGGCTTCAGATGCCCTTTTCTGATCAAAACCCCCAAAGCTTTGGACAGGGGCATATAAAGCGGAGCGAAGGTTCTGGTATTTTTGGGAGGGTATTTGGCTGTTTGTGGGTTGCTTCCGGACGCACCGGAGAATGGTGTGGCTGCCATAGTTCTCGGGGAAGGGTTAGTGGTGACCATACTAACTTCGGAGGTCTTGGTAGTTGTAGCACCACTCGGGCCTGCATTAGTATTACGATTGAAATTTCTGCGGGGTTGCTCCCGGTCGTTATCAATCAGGCCTTGTTTTAAGGCATCCTCGATCTGCACCCCCATTTCATGCAGATCAGCAAAGGTAGGGATGGGGATTACAATAATCTTTTGCATTAGCTTCGGCTGAAGATTGCGCACAATCATCCGAATCTGGTCTTTGTCCATGGGTCTTAAGATCATCATTGAAGCCTTAGCCCGCCATCTGGTTACAAATTCTGAGAAGCTCTCCTTGGTTTCTTGTCTCGTTGTCTCGAGATCCCGGGTCGTGATCTCGATTTGTGTGTTATACGAGTACTGCAGGATGAAGGCCTCAGCCATCTCGTCCCAACTTCTCTTGACGTCATCCTCCAATTTTGCATACCATGCGGCCGCTACACCCGACAGGGTCCGGCCAAATAAAGACAGCTTCTGCAGTCTAGTGAGGCCCATTGGCCTTAGGACGTCTGAAAATAGTCGTAGGTGTACCATGGGGTCCTCAGATCCGTCAAAACGATCAATTTGTGGCATCTTAAACCGGTCTGGCAGCGTCATGGCTGCGTCAGTGTATCCGTCTCCAATGTCCGGAATGGACTTCACACCTTGAGAGTTCTTGAACAGCTTTTCAAGCTTACGCATTTTTAATGTCGCGGGATCTACCTCGGACTCAAAGAGAGAATCCGATTGATTGATAGGAGTGGGTGCCTTGGATTGTTGAGGCAGAATCGGGGGTGGAGCCGGCTCCGTTGGGATGTCCGTATCTTCTTGGACATTCCGGGAGTTTGGCGTCTCTTCGGGTATCGGAACCCTTAGTGGGGGAGGGACTTGTTGTGAAGCTGACGCCCCAGTTTGCTGCTGCAATCTCACAATTAACTCCGCTTGCTCACTCATAACTGTGGCTTGTTATTTGGCAAATTCTGCCTTTCGGACAACATCCTGCTGCATCATTTTCATGCTTTTTTGGAGTTGGCGCACCATCTCTTCTAAACTAGCCATGCTACTCTGTTCTGACTGAATTGTCGGTATATGTTCCCTTTCTGCGGGTGAAACAGGATCCTGATCCCTACTATACACAGGTGGGGTAGACAAAGCCCTCTGTACTGATTGTTGAAACGATGCCCTTTGCCTAGTTGCCCTTCGTTTAGTAACCGGGGGTAGAGAGTGGTACACTGGTTGTCCGTCTACCAGATCCTCAGATCGATGGAGGCGACGACCTCTAATCCAGAGTGCTTGGGGAATATCTACCGGGTTGGAAGCAATGATGCTAAACTACCTAGCAAAAAGATAAATAAAGCAGTAAATAAACTAACAACCGGACAGCACAATGGCACAAAATAAACATATAAAACACAGTTGGGTATCCATAATGCACAGTTGGTAAGCCGAACACACTGTTCCTCGATACTAATCACTGTTCCCCAAAATCTCTATTCCCAAAACTGAACCTGATACCCGCAGATAACTGATAAACTGATACTGATGCCCTCAGGCCTAATACTCAATCTTGCAAACTGATATGCACGTTCCTGTAGAACAACACTCTAAAAGCACATAGCAAGTAAAGAGAGCCAAAACACCCCTATGTTGGGGTAGGGTTTCCCTATCCTATTTTGTCAGGAGCTAGGGTTTCACTATGCACGCAGCAGTTTTCAAACAACCTATCATCGGGTAAGCAACCTGTCCTAACTTGGGATGGTCACTATGGATCCGAATATGCACTAGGTCGAATGGTCGAAAAGGGTGCCTCAGTAAAACCGGGTTTGTGTTCCCATGCTGTCAGAGCCCATAACCGGTCAGCCTTATGGTCATGCCTTGACAAGACAAGCCTCCGGCAAACCGTTCAGGAATGGCAGATGGCAAACACTGTGTTCCTAGGCGCACCAATGCACATGCAATGCAAAAAAAAACACATAAGTGTAATCAAAACAGGATATCATGAGTTCGAGTCAAGCTCTCTAAATCTCCCCAGTGGAGTCGCCAGAAACTGTGGACGTGCCCGCGTGGGGGACCCCGCTACAGTTCGGACTCGATTCGCGTCACGGTTCTTAATCTTGAACCAAAGAGTCCAAATCTGGCAAATCGTTTTGAGAAAACAGTTTTTAGGAAAGAAGTGCCAAACATGGACTGCTTTGCCAGATACAGAGTCGCCACCTAAATATTTTTTATGGGGGAATTTAGGAAACCCTGACTCGGTGCCGAAGGCCACATGTCCGTCATCACCGGAGTTGTCTCGGCTCGGGAGCTAGGGTACGATTGGGGAAGGTCAGCTATGAGCACCCCCTCTCGCCCGGTCCGAACACCGGCCTCTACTAATCATGATATCCGTTTTTGAAAACTTTATGTGTTCTTACCAATTGTTAGCCTAGAATTACTATGTTATGCGCACAGCAAACAAGTATAGACTAGATTGTCTAATTTTGGAAATAAGCATTGCATATCCATTTGTTTTGAAAAAAAAAAATGTTTTGGAATTTTGGTACTCGTAAGTAGGCTAAAATACGGATTTCAATGAGCTATTCCAACTCAGACAACCCAACCTTCACCCACTGGCATCCAAACAGTTTATCACATATAAGCATTTAGCCACATGGTAAGCATACTATCATGGCCACATTCACACGCATGCAATGTGCTAAAGCGAAAATACTTACATCGTACTCCGTGCCAAAACAATAAACCAGTTAGCAAACATGCGTGATCCTAGTTCATGTCAAGTTGACTAATGCAACACATGCAAGATGCAATTAGAGTAGGCTCGGCTAACTTAATCATGGCATGCGAAAATGCAATCAATTTGATGCACGTATTCAATTCGAAATTGGGGTACAAATGCAGTTAGCATGATGTACCGAGCCTAATGCATGCAATACAAATGCATGAATGCACGCATGCATAGCATAAGGTATGCTGATTTCAAAAATGCCCTAATCTACCATCATAAGCAGGTAAATAAAAGGGAAGAAAGACGTGAGGTTGGAAGACATACACACACTCACGCACACTTATTACATAATTGCCCTCACTCGGAGGGACCAAATGAATATTACAATCCGAATAATAAACAAATAAATTATTACAGAACTTCTAATTTACTTAATAGGATAAATGCAAAAGGAAGAAAGGTGGCCACAGCCCCCTACCTCGGGATGCGCGTGTGATGCATGCTCGAAACCTGGCTTGCCTGGAAAACCCGTGCCATACCCCTGCCACCTCTGTTTATACTGCCCTGTCTCTCTCTGAAAATTGCCAAAGCCCTAGGACGAGTTCCTTGCATGCTGCAGAGTACCATCGGCTAGGGGAAATTCCCACCGGCAGTGCAGAATTTCCATCGGCTATTTTTGGGTTTATCGGCCATTTATCAATGGCCAGTCGGCACTGAATTATGCCGGTCGGCAGAAGCTTCCTGCAGAAGACAGATTTGACAGCAACAGAGAACAGACAGTATATGGCATGGGATTTCAGGCACATGTGAGCATGGTCATGCTTCCCATCATGCTTTGAGCTCAGGCAGGCATGGCCCTCGATCCTCGAGCCATCAATGGTGCATGATAGCCCAAGGGATCAAGTTTGCCACTTGATGTAAAGATGCATGCAACACACAAATGAAGACCAAGGCCTTATCATGTTGAAGTCAAAGGCCCCGGTGACCGAAAGTTAAGGCACGTTACATCACTTATGGTATGAACGCCCCTCAACCCTCACACATGGTTTGACACCCCAAACCAAGTAATGCAATGCATGTTATGCAAACAAGGCTTAAAATGTAACATGATATCAATATGCAAGGCATGCCAAGTATCATGCAACTAGTATGTCAAGCATGCAATGTTAGGCACACAAGATGCAAATGCAATGTAAATATGGATACTTTAAGCAATAGAATCATCATGCTACAACACCTAATGAAGCAACCGTACATCAAACATGAAACAAGCATGCAATGGTGGCTTAAAATGGTAAAGGGGTAGACCTTCACCCTCCTCAAAACAGTGGCCAAAAGTGTCCAAAAGGTGGGCCAATACTCATGCCAATAAGCAAGCCAAAGGTCCTAAGGTTAAGACACAAAAAGGAAGCATTTCACTCCCACTAACATGACCACTTATGGCATGGCTTGGACAAGCCAAAACAGAATTTTAACATGCAAAAAGGGACTCCAAAACTTCCTAATATGGCAGCTAAAGTGGCTCCAAAGAGGTGTGTGCACCAAGGCTCGTATCTAGGAATAAAAGGGCACACCCTCAAGGCATGGAAGAGGTCACAAATGCAAGCATACAAGCATGATTTATGGACGAAAATGGGGTCCTAAATGTTGCCAAATCATGAGGATGATCATAGTTATGCATGCTAGAGGTCAATATGCTCAAAGCTTACAAGCCAAAACATAAAGAGATGACACCAAACAAGGCAAGTATGACTGAAATGAAGGGCCAACAGACCTTAAACGTGGTGAAATAATGCCAACATCTTCATGGAATCAAGCCAAGACATGCAAGAATCATGGCCTAAACACAAGATACAATCCTAGGCCAAATGGAGGAATGTAAAGCAAGTATATTAAGCATGCAAATGGGTACAAATCCGGCCAAAAACAGAGATCACACATGACCCAAAACACCCAAAAAACTTCTGAAATGAGGCCAAGAATGATCAAGCATACATGTTACCCTTTTAAGCTAAAATGCAAGGAAACAAGACAATGAAGGGAGAGGGGTGTCCCTCCCCTATGCAAGACTTCAAACCACCTTCCTCACCACTGAAAATCCATTGATTTTCAGTGGTGAGAAGACCAAAACACTTAAGCAAACAAAGCCTTACCAAAGAGGCAACAAAAGGGCCAAATAAGGCCTAAGAGGGTGAGTTTGAACTCAAACCATGAAAGACTCTTAATGAAAGTTCTTAAGCATGAAAATACAAGCCTTTTTTATGTTATGCACAAAAACTAAATCAGCAAGTAAAATAGGTAAAAAGCTAGTGCAAGTTTGGGGAAACTAAAGTAAAATGCTCACCCTTGAAGCACTCTTCAAGAACAGCCAAGGTAGCCTCCTTCTTTTGATGAAAAACAGCCCAAAAACTCAAGAATCAACCCTCAAAGTCCTCAATCTCGGAGCAAGGTGTAATAGTGTGTGTATTGGTGCAAAAGTAAGGTAAAATCACACTTTTAGGCCAAGAAACACACACAAAGGAGGAGGGAGAGGGAGATATAGAGATAGGGTGTATCTATATATGGAAGCTCTGGTTTTGCCTGAAAAAATTCTAACCTAGAGCGAAGAGGAGGCTTGTCCTCTTATAGAACTCCCTCTTGCAAAGCTTATACCACAAGCTTGGTTAGAGGGCAATCCCTTCATACACGTGTATGGAGGGAAGAAGAGTTGGTGCCAGCTATCACAGCTGGCACAAAATATCTACATAAAGTAGATGAACAGTGGTCGGCTGCCCAAAAATGTCATTTTGACAAAAAAGAGTGCCTACCGGCAACAAAATGTGCCGACCGGCAGAAAAGATTGCCGATGGAAGCAAAAACCAGCCGGTAGCCTCTAGCCACTGCCGGTGGTATGTGGGGATGCCTCACAAGGCATTCCCTGCCCCTCCAAGGCAAAACACAAGTGTTTGGTGCAAGACCAGACACAAAACGGTCAAGTTCGGAAATCCTGAGGCAGGGCGCGTAGCCGAGACCTTCGGGAACTCCAAACGAACACAAACATGGATGATCACTAAGTGTTCAAGCGGTGACGTCCAAGTCTTGAGGACGGTCAAAAATGGGGTGTCTACACCTAAGCCACATGATTGTGAGGAATCCCTCTCAAATTCAAAAGAAGAATCATAGATGATGAATAAATTTACCTTAGGCTTGAGTCTCTCAAATTCCCAACCTTCTTGATGATTTTCTCCCCCTACTTCTCAAACCCTTCTCTAATCTTTTCTCTCAGGAGATATTTTTCAATGAAGCTTCTTAGTCAAAGTGTTTAAAGAGCATTGGTACATAGATATATACAAAATGTGAATAGGACAAAAATCAATCGTTTAATCATCACAAATTGAAATTTCACATAAATGCTTATTATTACCTAAAAATTATGCGGATCTCAGATGTGAAATCAATTTTGGATTATCAGGCCTCTAAGGCTCTCAATTTCTGATCCTAACATTTTAATTCTGGCAGATACTTCCTTATTAAACAGATATGAATCAATATTCATACGTTTTGCTTAATTAAACCTCATTTCACATGAAATTTCACAGTAAGCAATTAAGTGCACATAATAAAGGACCGAAAATATACCAGAAACAGATATCAGGGTTGGGTTATTACATAAACATAGTGGCCTTAAAACGTACATTCGTTGAATTGTTCCAATTCAAACAACAAGCCTTCATCCACAGGCATTCATGCATTTTAGTAAGTAAGCACACAGCCTCATTGCAAGCATGCTAATCATGGCAATATGGCAATCACACTCATGCAAGCATGCTAAAGCATAAAACTCACCGACTACTCCAACCCAAAACAGAAACTAGTTAGAAAGGTGCTTGATCCTAACTATATAAGATGCCTAACACAACACATGCAATATGAAATTAATAAGCTTGGCTACTAATATGGCATATGATTCAATTTGAACAACATTCGATTAAACAAATATTCAAAGAAGTATTTGAGATTGGAATGTAATTTGAATGATGCGCAGAGCCTCGGTGCATGCAAGACAAATGAATGGATGCAAGCATGCAAGCATAAGGTATGCTAATCAAAAATGATGTCCCTAATCTAACCATCGAAAGTGATTAAATAAAAGGGAGAAAGACATGGGGTTGGAAGACACACACACACACATGCACACTTATTACAACATTACGCCATCGCGGAGGAGGGTTTGAATGAATAAGCTAACTAGCTACGCTAATTAAGCTAACCAATTATTACAAAACTCGAAACTAATTAACTATTCTAGTTAACTAATTATTACAAGCCGAATTAAGCTAATTAATTACAAAACTAATTAATTAACTAAATAGTTACAACACTTGTATGAATGAATTAGCAATAACTAACTAATTAAATAAAGCAAGTAAATAGCCTCGAGGGGCGAGGGATGCATGCATGCCCAGCTTCTCCACCCAAAAATGCCACCGCCTTGCCATTGCAGCCTCTGTTTGTATATTTTTTGATCGCTGAAAATTACACCAACTTTTAAAATACCTCTACTCCACCTCTGGAACACACTGAGCAACTTTCTTCATTGATGGCCGGTTAGCTACCAATGGTGGCCGTCAGCTACCATTGGTGGCTAGTCGGCTACTGCAGGTGGCTGATCGGCTATCCCTGCCCTGAACTCCCTTTTTCGCTGTAACAGACAGCAAATAGAGGCAAAGTAGTGTATTCTCAAGGAGCTTATGTACTGCTACCCTCCTTATTATTACACAAGCTAAAAAGAGTGTAGCTCTTGGCCCTCAAACCATCAACCAAGCATTTTCCATGCATGATGGCTAAGGAACCAAGTTTGTACAAGCTTAATGAATGCACAAACAAGACTAAAACAACCACCACCCTATCATGCATGATAAAGGGTGACAGTGACCAAGGAAAGTGGCACATTTCATCACTTCGAGTATGAAATGTCCCATTTTCCTCGTGTTCGAATTAACATCTGATCCGAACACATGCAATGCAACACAAAAGATGTTTATCTTGCCTCTTTACTTGTCTTTACTTGTTCAATTTGGTTTACTCATTTTTTAGATTACCAATCCGTTCTTTAATTGATTAGTCCAAAAGTGAGTGTCCTCTAATGGGAAGTAGGCTTAAACCACAAGTGCCTTGGGCATGAAAGAGACCTCATGTCGTTGATAATGAAACCCTGAAGGGATTAAACCATTAAGCATGAATGTCTCAATTTCACACTTGTGCAAACAAGTTGTTTAAAACCACTTTCAAAGCAAACGAAAAAGTGAAGAATAGAAGAAGATTGCAGAGATTTCAATATTGAAATGGAGTGCAAAATGACCCTAAAACATGTTTTCAACTCAAAAGAATGATGGTCAAAGCATTGAAACACCAAGCTAATGAAGGAATTAACACTACAACCATGCCATTCAAGGCTCAAAGGATCTAACTAGCCCAAAATAGAGCTAAAACAAGTCAAAATGGTAGCAAAAACATGTTGGACCAAAGCTAAGTTAGGCTATAAAAACATGCTAAGATGTAAGGCAACTAGGCATGCAAGCAAGGCAACAAATAGGGGAGGCTAACCTCTCCAATTTTGGACTTCAAAAGAAGGTTTTTGTCATTGAAAATCCTCTAAATTTTAGTGGTTAAAAGGCCCGAAAAAAGTTGTTTTGAATGTGATGGAAAATAACACAAAAAGCTTCACAAGCTAATGAGCAAAATGGAGAACAACCCCCTAACTCACGAAGGCTCAAACTACCACTTTTATGCCTAAAAAACTGAGGTATTTTACACTTCAAAAACAACCTTAAAACAGTAGAAAAAGATGGCAAAGCAAGTATGCACAATAAGCTTAAATGAGGTAAGTTCTATACCTTGGAAGCAAAGCACAATTTAGCCACAAATTCAAGCTTAAACGCCCTTCCAAAGCTCAAACACAACTCCAAGGGACCTCAGCTCAATGGTGGTCAAGTTTGGTTAAGGGTTGGTGTGCAAAAGTGTAGAAAAAACTAATTACAAAGCAGAAAATATCAAGTGAGAGAGAAATCTAGGGAAAGAGAGAAATTTTTGGTCTAAAACGCCTAAACCTCCAAAATGGGAGAGGACACCCCCTATATATAGAAAATCAAAGCTTGAGCTTGTATACATCCAACCATACACGTGTATGAAGATGTAACTCAGTGACCAACAGCTGGCACAGCTGGCAAACAAATATTGAAAAAGGGGACCAATGGCCGTCGGCCACCACTGGTAGCCGACAGGCACAAGCTATGGCTGATAATCTAGGGGGCTAGACGACAGGTCATGCACTCCTCTAGACAAGAGGCAACAAGATCTTGATCCAAAAGCATGCACAAAACAACAAGGTTTAGAGGCTCAAAGACAAGGCGTTCAACTGAGGACTTCAGGTGCTCAAAATGAACACAAACCAGCATAATCACCGAGTGTACAAATGATAACGTCCAAGTCTTGAGGACGGTCAAAAATGGGATGTCTACATAAGGGGATGGTTTTATGCCGTGCAAGTCCTGAACATCCTTATTTCATATGCTGCGAGTTTATATGCAAATATGCGACCCTTGTCCTTCGAGGAACAAAATAAGGAAAGGACGCCTCTAGAGGTAGCCTAAGTTGTGGGAAAAAGGCTCCAATGTTGCGAGGAGTGTGAAAGATTTTCTAGTGTCGGTGTCATCGCTTGAATCATCATGATCATTAGAGTTTTCTTCACTGCCAAAAGCGGTCCCCATGTCATTTTCTTCATTACTGCTCACCACTAGAGAATTCGGATTAGCATTTGGAGTGATTTTAAGTTAGCACCCTAAAACCAAGGGAGCCATGTTATTGGGGAGAGAAGTAAAGAGTAACAGTGTCAAAAAGGTATTGAGTTCCAAGGTCAATGTATTTACTTCCAGTAAGTTGATGGAATGAGGGAACAAAGACCCCATGGACAAGAAGCTTTGGTTGAGCCCATGAAAATAGGCACATGCATGAGCATAGTTGAAGGACTGACTATTAATTCCATTGCAACCGCAGACTCTTCTTCCATTGTCAACGGTGGATTCTCCGGGGACCACCCACGATTCCTCTCTCCTACAAACAAGCCTTCTTCTACCTCCCCGACCACTGGAAGGAGTTCCTAAGCATATTATTTAAAAGTCCAGAACTACAGAATCATCAAAACCTTCGTCGGATAAGCTAACGAAGTCCAAGTAACAAGGACAACCCTGTAACCAAAAAAAAAAAAAGCAAAACAAGAAGAACCTATGTCTCAAATACATTGGGAAGGAAAGAGAGAGAGAGAGATGCTGTAAACCACTTAAAAGTGAGAGAAAGCGTACAAAACCACATCAACAACAACTTCGGGTGGCTGTGGACTGTTTGTAGCTGAAGTACCACATTTTGCATGTTGTCAGAAGTGGAAATATCAGGACGCACTTCGGGTTTCCCAAATGAACTGGCCAAATTCACGAATGGCCGGTCGACCATGGTATTGGCCGGCAGGTTCTGGGGAAGCTGGGCCAAAGGAACTAATGAATTTCAGAGTGCCATATTGTAGACACCCCATTTTTTGTGGCCCTTTAACACTTGGATGTTCTTGTAGGTACATTCGATGATGAATCTGATTGCTCGCCGAGTGCTCGAAGTCCTTGGCGGAACGCCATAAGTTTGAGCCTTTCAAACCCCACATCCATTTTGTCTCATTTTTGGACCATGCCTTGGTCTTTCCCTCCTACAGTCTTTGATGGCCTGCCGGCCATCTATGAAGGCTGCTGGCCAAAGCTTTTGGTCTGCCGGCCGTTGACATGCCTTGCCGACCATCACGGCCGGCCACTGTTTTCTGTAGATATTTTGTGCCAGCTGTGCCAGTTGTTTGCATAGATGCTTGCATCTGTCCACACATGGAGGGCTGGATCTACTTGTATAGAATTTATGTTTTCTATATATAGGGAGGCCCTCTCTCATGTTTTGAGGTTAGAAGATTTCAAACTCAAAATTTTCTCTCTCTCTCCCTCTTGCAATTCTCTACACTTTTGCCTGCTTACACTACACTGTTGCCTTCACTTCCTTAACCAAACTTGATCACCTTTGAGCTGAGATTCGTTGAGGCCCTCTTCGAGCTCCACAAGTTGGTTTTAGCTTAAGTTGCTGCCTATAATCACTCTTCTCTTCAAGAGGTATAGCATTTGCCTTGTTAGCTTACTCTGCATACTTGTTTTCCCTTCTTTTTTTCTTTACTATTTTTGGGCTATTTATAAGCTATAAAAAAAAAAACTCTATTTTCATGGGCTAAAATTGGTGTTTTAAGCCATTTAAGGCTAGGGGGTGTCTCACCTTTCTTTATTCCTTGCTCTTAAGGCTTTTGCATCTTTGTTTCCCTTTTTCAAGTCATCTTTTTCTTTAGGCCTTTAGCCACTGAATTTTAGAGTCTTTTCAGTGGCAAAAAACATATTTTGAAGTCCAAAATTGGAGGGGTTAGCCTCCCACCCTTGTGTTTTGTTTGTTAGTCTAGTTAACTCCATGTGTTAGCATGTTTTTCTAGCTTTTTGTAGCTATATTCCAGCATGTTTTTTCCATTGTTTTAGACTGCTTTAGCACTATTTTGGGCTGTTTGGTTCTGTTGAGTCTTGTTTTGCATGGTTGTAGTGTAACAATCCTCACAAGTTTGGTGTTTTAGGGCTTTAGACACCTCTTGTTGGAGTTGATTGCATGCTTTGATGTTGCTTTGTACTTCATTTCAGCACTAATCACCTCAACAACTGCCTTTTTTTCTTGGTTTTTCTTTTTACTTTGAAAGTTATTTCAAGTCATTTGTTTGCCTAAGTGTGGAATTGAGGATTCATACTTAATGGTTTAATCCCTTTGGGGGTTCATTACCAACGGTATGAGACTTCTTTCATACCCAAAGCAACTTGTGTTTTGAGCCTTCTTTCCATTAGAGGACTCTAACTTACCATTTGGACTTAATTGGATTTATTAATGGTTGGTAAGTTAAAAAGAGTAACTAATAACTTGGGACTAAAATTTAGCAAGATAATAACTTGTGTGTTGTGTGTTCAATCGGACGTTAACTGCACACAAGGAAAATTGGGACAATTCATACTCAAAGTGATGAAATGTCTCAAGTTTCCTAGGTCTCCATTGCCCTTGATCATGCATGATAGGGTGATGGTTCTTCAATGTCTTGTTTTGCATTGATTGAGCTTGGACACCTTGAATCACAAGTCATCATGCAATAAAATTGCTTAGATCGGTGGTGTGTGCAGTAAGTTCACAACTCCTTGGATTTGTCCATGAAAATGATGGGTGAATTGTGAATATAATCCTAGATAAAAACCCTTTTTTTGCTCTGTTTTTACTCTGTTACAGCATGGTGATCCAGTGCATATGTGGCCAGCAGGCCATCATCCATGGCCGGCAGTGCACTATAGATGACCGGCAGACCACGTTCTTGGCCGGCAGATGGTCGGCAGCATTCATCCATGGCCGGCTAGCCACTGATGTAAACTTCAGCAGAATGTTGGTAAGGTGGAGCAAAAAGGTTTTGGAAATGTTCAACTTTGCAAACAGAGGCTTTCAAGAGCAAAGTGGAGTTCTTTTCGGGCGGTATCCGAGCTTGTGCATCTTTCACTTCCCAAGGCAGAGTAGTGGCAGCATAGTTAGATATGTTAATTGTCTAGTTTGCTTACACTTGTGTTGTAATTTAATTAGTTAGCTTACTAGTTAATTCATTCAAATGTTGTAATAATTAGTTAATTAGCCTAATTAGCTTAATTAGCTTAGCTCTAATAAGTTGCTAGTTAGCTTAGCTTTATTCATTCAGAATCTCCTTCATGAGAGCAAAATGTATTAATATGTATGTCTTCCAGCGCCACGTCTTTCTCCCTTTTATTTACCCGCTTTTGATGGTTAGACTAGGGTCATGTTTCAATTGGCATACCTTATGCTTTATGCTTGCATCCATTCATTCGTATTGCATGCATCGAGGCTTGGCGCATCACTCAAACTGCATTGTCATTTCAATACTTCTTCAAATATGTGTTTAACCACGTGTTATCAAACTGAATCACATGCCATATTGGTAGCGGAGCCTATTAATTGCATTCTTTGTATGTGTTGCATCAGTTATCTTGTATAGTTAGGAATCATGCATATTTTTTCTAACTCTTTTGTTTTTTCTTTGCTTGGAGTACTAGGTGAGTTTTTACTGCTTTAGAATGCTTGCATGAATGTATGTGATTGCCATAACTAGCATGATTTCCATGTGGATAAATGCTTAAGTGATGAACTGCTTGAATGCCTGTGGATGAAGGCTTGTTGTTTGAATTGTAGCAATTCAATAAACGTGCATTTTAAGCCCACTTTCTTGAGTGGCAAAATAGTTTTAAGCGCACTTGTTTGGTGGCAAATTTGCAAACTTTAAGCCCACTTAAGGTGGCAAATTCAATCCACTTTCGCAAACAAACATGAACTTGAATTGTTCTAATTTGAGCAAACTAGTCTACACTTGCTTGTGCACATCACATAGTAATGTTAGCTTAATAGTCGAAATAGGAACACATAATGTTGATAAAAATCATATCATGGTTAGTAAAGACTGATCTCTGATCTGGTGAACGGGGGTGCTCAATTCATGACCTTCCGCTCTGGCACCTAAGTTCTCGAGCCGAGGTAACTTTGGTGATGATGGACATGTGGCCTTTGGCACGAGTCATGGGTTTCCTAAATTTTCCAAAAATATTTAGGTGGCGACTCTGTATCTGGCAAAGCAATATGATTCAAAATCGATTTTTCAACAGATTTGTCGGATTTGGACTCTTTGATGTCTGTCAATTTCACATTGCACTTGTGAGATTAGATTCAGAATTGCGGAAGTCCGAACTATAAGGCTTCTTTTGGAGTTTTTGAAAGGGGGCGCGAAAAAGCCGAGCTACAATTTTTGGTGACTCTGCTGAGGACTTAGAAAACTTGACTCGAACTCATGATATGTTATTTTATCTACACTTCTGTGGTTCTTTGCATTTACATTTGCATTGGTGCGCCTAAGTCACAGTGTTTGCCTTCTGCTATTCCTGAACGGTTTGCCAGAGGCTTGCTTGAAAAAGCTAGCCAAAAGGCTAACTGGTTGCAGGCTCTGCCACGATGGGAACACAACCCTTGGATCTGAACTACCACTGTACTGTTTGATCCACCTTTCACTTCTCGATGTTAGATGTGAGAGGTATATTAGGTAGTCTTGCTGAGGTACCCTTTTTGACTAATCGACCTAGTTGCATATCGAAAGCCATAGAGATTGTTCCAAACTAGGATAGGTTGCTTACCCGAACGTAGGATTGTGTGAAACACTTTGCTTGAGTAGTGAAACCCTAGCTCCTGATGAAACTAGGATAGGATAACCCTACCCTATCGTAGGGGTGTTTTTCCTTTTACTTAACTGTTATGTGCTTTTAGAGTGAAACTCCACAGGAACGTATGTATCAGTTGCAAGTTTGTGTATCAAATTTGGGGGCAAAAATCAGTGTTGAGTACAGTTCTGCAGTTTATGATTGCAACTGTGTTGTTGGTATCTGAGCTGAGGTGTTGTGCAGTTTTTGAATTTTGCTTTCTTTTGCTTTATTTCTTTTTGCAAGGTAGTTTTTCACCATTGCTTCAAACGATTTTGTTACCCCCCAAGCACTCTGGACCTGTGAAAGGGCACTTTACAGATTCGGGGATCTTGTTAGGGGACAACCAGTGTTTGTTCACTCCCACCGGTTACCAGACGGAGGAGGGTTAGTAATAATTCACCAATCCAGCAATCACCGTTTATTTTACCTACGCCCAGTCAGGCTCAATCTTCTACTTCCACTCCAGTGAGAGAGTATTCGCCAGATCTGATGGCTCAACATCCCTCGGTAAGAGTGGAAGACATGCTTCGTCATCTCTAGAAGACCATAGAAACCATGCAACTACATGCTGCTCCCCAAGCTAAGGTCACAGCCCGCCAAGTGGAAGTGATAAATAGCCTTCAGCAACAGCAACCACAACCACAGCCGGCAGTAGCCTCTACATCCCACACACCACCAGCAGGTATTCGAGCACCAGGAGTCACTGTCAATGTCCAAGAGTATCTGGGCGTTTCGGTAGATCTGATCCCACCTCAGACCTCCAAGGCACCAGTGTACCAATCGGAGGCGCCATTTGAATTCGAGGTCGACCCCACTGCACTGAAAGTCAACAAGCTAGAAAAGCTCTTTGAGCGGGCACAGGGCGTGAACTTGATCCCTGACATTGAGGATGGATACACTGACTTTGCAATAACTCTGCCAGACAGATTCAAGATGCCACACATAGACTGGTTCGATGGCTCTGGGATCCTATGGTTTATTTGCGGTTATTCTCTTATATCCTACGACCAATGGGTCTTACTAAACTTCAAAAGTCGTTACTTTTTGGCTAGACCTTGTCGGGTGTAACGGCCATTTGGTATGCAAAACTAGATGACTCTGTGAAATGGAGCTGGGAAGAAATGGTTGAGGCCTTCATCGTACAGTATTCCTATAATACCCAAATCGAGGTCACAACCTATGATCTTGAAGCAACCTGTCAAGAGCCAAAGGAGGGCTTCTCAGACTTTATGACTCAGTGGAGAGCTAAGGCCTCGATGATGACTATCAGGCCGTTTGAAAAGGACCAAATCAGAATGGTGGTCCACAACCTACAAGGGAGACTAGTACAGAACATGATAGTCTTTCCTTTGTTTACATTCGCTGAACTCCACAAGATAGGGGTTCAGATTGAGGATGCGATAAAATAAGGGCTGATAGCCGATGAGAAGGAATAGCCTAAGAGGCCCTTTACACGCAGTTCCAATGCAACCACGAGTGGTAGCACCTCTGCACGGCCTTCGGATGTGAGTATGGTCACCACCACACCCAAAACTACCAACCCCTCAACTAGCCAGGCCCGATCTCAGCAGGTCTTTACCCTGCTCTACATACCTTTATCCAAAGCCCTAGGGGTCCTGATAAAAAAGGGGCATCTTAAGCTGATAGAGCCTCGTCCTCTGCCCGATCGCCTTCTTCCAAAACCCAACCTGGCCAAATACTGCGCTTTTCACTAGTTATACGGTCATGACACTAATCAATGTTATAGGTTGCATCATGAGATTCAAGATCTCATTGACAATAAGGTGATAGCACCTCCCCAAAAACCCAATGTCACTACAAATCCTCTCCCACCACATAACCAAGTCCTTCCATCTCGGCATATAAACCTCATCCACACATGATGAACACGTCCACACTCCAACCCGGACCAGTGGTGGTGACAGTGGTAGATAAAGGGAGGTCAGCCTTGGTGGAGAATATCAGCCCATTGCCTGAGGGCTCTGAGGACTTATCTGAAGGGGTGTACAACCCGTATTGCTATATTGTGCTAATGAATCAAGTTAAATCAGAAGTGGTGTTACCGACGGAGACGGAGGTTAGTGTAGTTCGAGAGGATGGCCCAAGTTAGAGATTAGATGATCTGGCCGACCTAGAGGAGGACATAATCAATTTGCAGTTCTTTAAGAAGCAATATCAGGGGAACGTGCATATTGATTGGTTTGATCTGAATGCATAAACAGACAGTTTTGGGTGGCTAAGTGATGAACCTGATATAGATAAGGGAGCTGAATTGAAGCCGGAAGAATAGAAAATGGAAATAGCTGTAATGACGGAAATGGCCGATGGAAAGGGTAAACTGCTGGAAAACACTGGTGAAAAACAATTGGCTCAAGAACTGGGCATTGTTAGTACTGTGCATACAGAGCGAGAAGACACACTGGAGCATTTTCAGCAAGAAATGGGTGAAAACGACCAGAAAGCTGGAAAACCTCAACACCCTACGGGGGAGATTTGTGATGACAAGGTAATTCGAATAGAACCGGACAAATGCTTGTCGGCTGCTAAAGGAATCTGGTGGGATGACGATGACCTACACCTGGCTCATACCGATGAGGATTGGGGTGAAGACCTTCCTAACAACACTTGGTAGGTGGAAACGATCGACCATATGACAAGAAGTGGCTAATATTTCAAACCACCGCATTTGGACCAACCTAAAGCCTCTAGAAAGGAAAAAGAAGTAGAGAAATAAAAAGAAAAACTGTTGGAAGAAAAGGTTGTGCTGAAATAGTTGAAGAAGATTCAAGCTGATATATCTATATCGGGTCTGCTTATGGCTTCGCGAGTGCACAGACAGGCTGTACTGTCGGCGATGGATAAAGCAAAGTTGTCCATCAACACTACCCCGGAACAACTGGTCGGACTAGTCTTCTCGGGAGGTGTTGTGCCAACTCTAACCTTCTCGGACAAAGAACTACCACCGAAAGGCTTTGCACACAACAAGCCTCTATACATATTAGTGGAATGCCGAGAAAAGTGGGTGCCAGTGGTATTGGTTGATATTGGGTTAGCAATCAACGTTTGCCCATCTTGCAGGGCTTATGCCATCGGTCTAAAATCGCTGGATTTTGTACCCACAGCCCAGGTGATTCGGGCGTATGACAATACTAGCAAAGCGGCAATGGGTATAGTATAGATCAGAGTACAGGTCGGCCCAGCTCAACAGGACATCAAGTTCCATGTCCTGGATGTTCCGGCCACTTTCAACTGACTACTTGGGCGACCCTAGCTGCACCACATGAAAGTTGTCTCTTCCACCCTCCATCAAATGCTGAAACCCCATGGGAAAGGGGTGGCCATAATCTTCGAGAATTCATATATACATCCTCTGCCAGAGGTCACTACACCTGTGTTGGAGATTGTGCATGGCGAATAGGATGTTTTCCTTTCGGGGTTTACCTTGGCTGAGGCCCGAGTAGTGCAGAATATCTTGGCTATTGATGAGGGCTTGTATGTTAGCGCCCAATCTGTATACTTCATGAACAAGCTCCAACACATGCTAGGAATGGGATTGGGAAGAAGTGGCCTGAAAGCCGTCACTGTAGTGGCCGATGTGCCACATAACCTACATGCCTTTGGTCTTGGCTATACGCCCACCAAAGAGGATTAGGTTAGGAAAGGAAAAGAAATGGCCGGTAGAGCCAAAGCTAAGCAGATCGGCAAGCGCTATGAACTTGTGCACCTACCTATCTGCAGAACTTTGAATGGTTATTTTGTTTGGGAGGGAGAAGACTTCCCATTCTATGGTTTCCCCGAACCCTGGTTCAACTCTGAGAAGCAGTGGGTTCCTGGCTTTGAGATTTTCTTTGACTTGCAACTACAAGACAGTGATACGGAGGAAATAACTGAACTAAGCATTGAAGTTGTCAAGAGCACAAAAAGTGATTCCGACAGCAATGAGCTTGAAGTAGGAGCAACACTGGCATGTCTCCTTTCGGATCGTCCGATCAACTCAGAGGGCTTGGGAGATGACCTGACGGTTTCCATGATCGGGGACCAACCAAGTGTGAACCTTTCTAGCAGCATCTAGGATGCATCTGACGCACCATCCCTCATTTGGCAGCTGGAGGAGGGCTACTTGTCTAGCAGTTCTGAGTCAGGTAGTGAGCCAAAATCTGATTCCACAGAGTTTGTGGGTCGGAATCAGATTCTGGTTCTTCTAGGTCTCAGTTCGGTATTCCTGGGGGTGATAACTCGGATGCCAAGGTTTTGTCTAGGTCTTCCTTTTCTTTTTCTTTTGAGTAGGTTGTAACAGAGGAATTGAATGGGCTTGACCGTATGAATGAGAATGCCACCACAGATTCTCACTATTTCTATGTGCCTTTTGTTTGTTTCATTGATCATGATTTTCAAAATTTTAATGAAAACGATGAGGAAGGAATTCCTCTGGTTTTGAAAACTTTGATTAATCGAGAAGAGGATAGGTTTGTAAAACCCCTCACTGATGAAATCATTGCTTTTAATGTGGGTACTGAGAAGGATCCACGTCTGGTCCAAATCGGGTCCACGTTATCTTCAGAGCAGCGCGAGCGCTTAGTCGCTTTATTAAAAGATTTCAAAGATGTTTTTGTATGGTCCTACAAAGACATACCTGGAATCGATCCCGAGATTGTACAGTATCGGCTTCCTTTTGACCTTGAAGCCCGACCCATCAAACACAAGTTGCGAAGAATACACCCGGATTGGGCTTTAAAGATTAAGGAAAAGGTCACCAAGCTGATTGGCGCAGGATTCTTGCTAGTATCTGAGTACCCAACTTGGTTGGCCAACATTGTTCCAGTGCCAAGGAAAGACAGCAGAATTTGGGTGTGTGTGGACTTTAGAGATCTGAACAGAGCCAGTCTGATGGACGATTTTCCTCTACCACACATTAATGAATTGGTGGACTTCACCACGAGTCACGCATTGCTTTCCTTCATGGATGGATTTTCTGGGTATAACCAGATTCTGATGGCACCCGAGGACAGAGAGAAAACCGCCTTCACTACGCCATGGGGAATTTACTGCTACAGGGTGATGTCGTTTGGGCTAAAGAATGCTAGGGCTACCTATCAATAGGCTACGACCACAATTCTACATGATATGATTCAAAAAAAGGTTGAGGTGTACATGGATGACATGATTGTAAAGTCCGAAGAAAGAGTAGGCCATTACACTGCCTTGAAGAAATTCTTTCAACGGATCAAAGAATACAGACTGAGGTTGAATCCACAGAAGTGTACTTTATGTGTAATAGCAGGGAAAATGCTGGGTTTCTTGATCACAGAGAGGGGCATCGAGGTCGATCCTTCCAAAATCATGGCCATCCTAGAAATGCCACCACCAAGGACTAAAAAGGAGGTGCGAGGCTTTCTTGGCAAAGTGCAATTCATAAGACGGTTTATTTCAAAATTAACCTTGACATGTGAACCACTATTTAGTCTCCTGAAGAAAATAAAGAAGCTCTGATGGGATGATTAATGTCAATTCGCTTTTGAGCAGATCAAGTAATACCTTCAGAATCCATCTGTGTTGTCACCACTAGAGCCGGGGAAGCCCTTGATTTTGTATCTGTCAGTAACGAACACAGCAATGGGATGCATGCTTGCTTAGGAATCTGAGGATAAGGCGGAGAAAGCCACCTACTATTTGAGAAAGAAAATGCTGGATTATGAGACCCGTTACATCCCACTAGAAAAAGCTTGCCTAGCCTTGGTATGGGCTACGAGGAAGTTGAGGCACTACTTGTTAGCTCACTCTGTAATTCTGGTTTCGAGATTAGATCCCATCAAATATCTCTTTAAGAAACCAGGGCTTACGGGTAGGCTAGCCCGTTGGTTACTTCTCCTTTCTAAATTTGATCTAAAGTATGTTACTTGCAAGTCTGTCAAGGGGAGAGCAGTAGCAAAACCCAGTGGAAGGGGATGAGGCGGTAGAATACCTGTTTCCAAATGAAGCCATTCTGTAAGTCAAGGAAGAGATTTGGGCAATGTACTTTGACGGAGTGTCTAATCAATATGGCTATGGGATAGTGGTGTTGCTAATAGCACCAGACAGTTCCCATATACCCTTAGCCTTCAAACTCCGGTTCAAGGTATCCAATAACGAAGAAGAATACGAGGCATGTATTGCTGGTTTGGAAGCCACCCTAGAACTAGGGGCAAAAAGGTTGGACGTCAATGGGGACTCGAACATAGTTGTGTCTCAAGCAAAAGGAGACTGGAAGGTTGAAGAAGAAAAGATGAAGATCTATCACCAGACCTTAGATGTTCTGAATCCTAGGTTTGAAAAGCTAACATTCACACATCTACTAAGAGAGAACAAGAAGTCCGTTGACGCCTTATCAACTCTATCATCTATGATAGACATCCCGCTTGGAGTCCGGATGCATCCGATCATCATTGAGCAAAGGCATACGCTGGCCTACGAAACTATTGCCGCAACAAATGAAGTTCAAGATCAAAACCCTTGGTTCTATGATATCTGGTACTTCTTGAAAAATTAGGTTTATCCACCAGGGGAAAATGCCAAAGATAAGAGGACAATACGGCAGATGGCCATTCAATTTATCATTTGCGGAGGTAAACTGTACAAGAGGGGTCATCTAGGAATGCACAAGTTGTGTGTCGGCGCAGAGGAATCAAAGCGCCTAATAGCGGCCATCCATGGGGGAGAGTGCGTAACACACATGAATAGAGTAATGTTAGCCCGTAAAATTCTCAGGCAAGGTTACTACTGGTCTACTATGGAGGTGGAATGTATCGGTTTTGTTCGACAATGCCACAAATGCCAAATTCATGCTAATCGCATGAATAACCCACCGTCGAAGCTGTACAACATGACTTCACCATAGCCTTTCGCAGTCTGGGCAATCGATGTCATCGGCACAGTCACACCGAAAGGGTCAAATAGGCATGAATACATTCTGGTGGCAATTGATTACTTTACAAAGTGGGTGCAAGCTCAGTTCTATGCAGTGTTGAAAGCAGCGCATGTCACTAAGTTCATCTGAAACAACATCATTTGCTATTATGAAGTCCCGAACGAGATCATTTCAGATAATGGCTCCTATTTCAAGAAAGAAGTCATTGACTTGTTGAGGAAACACAATGTGGCTTTCCATAAGTCATCTACCTACCGGCCACAAACCAACGGAGCTGTTGAGGCCGCCAACAAGAACATCAAGCATATTCTATAGAAAATGGTTGAGACCTACAAGGATTGGCCAGACAAATTGCCATTCGCACTCTGGGGCTATAGAACTTCAATCTGGACGTCTACTGGGGAAACTCCGTACTCTCTTGTCTATGGGATGGAAGTTGTTTTGCCAATTGAAATAGAAGTGCTGCCATTGCTAGTTATGGCGGAATGTCATATAGCAGAGACGGACTGGCAACAGAGTAGGTTTGAAGAACTCATGTTGTTTGATGAGAGATGGCTGAAAACATTGTACCATGTTCAGAGTTATCAACACAGGATTACCAAGGCTTTTAACTAGAAAGTTAAGTCCCGAAATCTCAAAGAAGGGGATCTGGTGCTAAAAGACAACTGAGCTTCCATCCATGACCCTAGGGGCAAGTTCAGACCAAATTGGACTCGTCCTTACATCATCAAAACTATCTGGTCGGGTGGAGCTGTCATATTCATGGACCAAGATGGTCTAGAATTTTCCCAACCAATCAATATGGGCAAGTTGGAGAAATACCATCCCTGAGAAACTTGCTAGGCCAAAAACTCAGAGGGCGATCTAGGCAAAAGTTAGAGCACAAAAAAATTGGAAATAAAGAAAAACTAAGCTCGCAAGGTTGAAAACCCTAGAGGGTGGCCTTGGCAAAAGTTAGAGCACAAAAGGAGAGTGTTAATACTCGAGTGAACCAGAACTGAACTATGCAAGGCCTAATTCCCATCTTCGGAAGACGTACGCAACTGCATTCTGAAGTTCGACTGTAAACACCTCCAACTCAACTGTCTTATCCATGTGTTTGATCAGGTCAACTTTGTCTAATTTTTATCTGAATGTTCGGTTATGATCGTCTCTGAGAACTAGTTACAGTGTTGCGCAACATTATTCAATCAATGGGCAATTTGTGATCTTTGGATTCGGGGTTGTGCAGCTCGAGGATTGATTCCATGTGTGTCAACAGTTGATTTTTGCTCAAATTTTACCTTTTACAACTTAGACCATTTTTGGACCAAAAGGAAAATTTTCAATGCTCATAACTTTAATTTCATTGATTTCAATACAACGTTCTCCAAACTCTCGAAACAAATCAAAGTTGCTTTTATTACATTCATAAAACTTGGAAAGTAAGATCAAAGCAATAAATTAGGGGCATAGATCAGTCAGGTGTTCCAGCGTCCCTCGCTTGTGCTTGTGGAAGCTTCTGATGCCAAAGTGGGCCTCGTTTGCGCCTCATCTTCGAGCCAAGTTAGGCACTCGCCAGAAAGTGCGCAACTAAAACTAGGGGCAGGGGCCATAGGCTCTTTCGTCCTCCAAGTAGTGAGCTACCTAGCAAAATGTGAATCTCGGATGAGGAATGAAACTAGGTACTCTACCCTCTCGTCTGGGCAAGTTTGATCATGTCGAAACTGATGCCTGACTCGGAACGGAAGTTAGAATACACAGTGTGTTAAGCCAATCACCTAAATGCCAGGTTGCTAAGCCATGTTGTAGCTCATTTCGGTCAAGTTAAGCCAGGGGCAACGCCAAGCAATGTCAGCAGCAGACCTGTTACACATCCAATGGCACCATCATCCTTCATTCGGGAAATCCACTAGCTGTTGGTGGAAAAAGTATGCTCAGGCTGAGTATGCAGGCCAAGATTTCACTACCTTCAGCTTGTCCATTAGCCATATCTGGGGAACGATAAAAGAAAAGAGAGATTAAAGAATAGTGAAATGTATGTTGAGAGAAAAGTGAGAAAAGGGCTTTGAAAGAAAAACAGAGCATGAGTGTCGAGTGGTGTGAGAAACACATATTAGAGAGGGTGGGAAACATTACCTGAAGAAGTAGCGGACTCCCTGTGAATTTGCTTATCTCTCGCCGATGGAAGGCGTCTAAGCCCATCAAAGTCTCAGCCAATGTTAAGCCAATACAACTCTTGCCCTCTTTGAAACCTTGGACCACTTCGATGAGTGGAATGCTAGACTCTCTGAAGCTAGGGGCAAGAAGGAAATGAGCCAACATGCACAAGCAGAGGGCGTGTTTCCAAAAACCCCGCCAAAGAAGATTACCTCGGTCGTCAACTTTAGAAAATTGATGAATCAAACTGGGTATATCCAGCACCCCATTGTGAACCAAGGATCGAGCCTCGTGTAAAGTAAGTCCGCACATCCGTCCCAAAGCTCAAATGTGCCCAAAACGGGGCTGAGGTATGATTTCCTCATTGTGTCGGGATTCCATTAGCACATGAAATTCTTCGATTGTCGAGCATATCTCTTGTTCCCCAAAGCTAAAGACATGTGTAATCGGGTTCCAACATCTAGCCACGACATGTAGAAATAGAAAACAAAGTGGAGAACGGCTTGGTAGGAATAGTGCATTTATGTTGAAACCTCGGAAGTTCACCTTTTCAGAGCCATCCAAAGTCGCAATCCAATTCAAGAGTTTTTTCGGGAAAAATGGCTCCATTGGTGAAGAATTTGTAGCTAAAATAAAGAAACTACGAAGTCCAACCTTTTTTAGAAGATAAGGCAGTGAGTGGAAGCCAGGTTCAACATTTTGGAGCTGCACATTGATGGCCGGCAAGCCACATTGGTGGCCAGCAAAGGACATTGGTGGCCGACAGACCACCTCACACAGCCGGTACATGGCCAGCAATCACCACTCATGGCCGGTAGTCTCCCACTCTAGCCTGCTGTCCTTATTTGTGCTGGAAAGACGGTGAATGCATGTGTTTTGTTCTGTTCTTTGTGTGTTTTAGTGTCTTGTTTTGAGTCTTTTTGGGCTTTAACATGTTTGTTGAGGTCTACTCGTTTTGTTTTGCTTATCGAGTTGTATTTATGTTGTTTTTGTTTATCGAGTTGTTGTATTGTTTATCGAGTTGTATATTGTTGTTATTTCAATTGTTGGTCGGTTCATTACCCAATTAAGATTGTTGTGGCAATACAAGTGTTCAGTTTTCAGTATTGAGTTCATCCTCATTTTCATGCAATGTGGTGCTCATGATCCAAAATACAACACTTTTTTCAAATAAAAACTAGTTTTCATTCAGATCATGGTTGTTTTTACAAAAGTGCAGTACAAGTTTTCAAAGCAAATAAAACTTGTCTGAAGTTGTACAATGTGCTAAAACTATAAACAAAAAGAAACTAAGAAAAAACACATAAATCAGTGTTGGATGCCTCAAGCCCGAGAAGCCCTCTTTGCCCTCTTCCTCGAAGGAGAGGACTCTGGGGCACTGTCTCCGTTGGCACCGCTGTCTGTATCTGGACCAGAGTCTGAACCGGAGCCATCTCCGCTCTCTGCCCTAAAGTTCGCCTCCGCATCGCCCTCGCTCTCAAAATCCAAGCCGGCATCATCATCACCACGCTCAGATGACTCTGAATGCTGACTCGCTGCCTCCTCAGAGTCGCTCGTCTCACCATCATCATCACTCAAAATGGGCTCTGAAGGGCCGCTCCTGTCTCGGGTGCCTCTGGCTCTGCCTCGGCCACGTGCCAGAATCTATCTCTCTTTCCTCCCTACTGCTAAAGGAGGTACTACTAGTGCAGGTGCTGCAATTCCCGTAGGCACCATCAGAATGGGTGGGATCTGAAAAGACAGTTGTTTCGTATCAGTTATAGTATGTGTGTCAGGTGCAAACATGGCACGCAGAATGAATATATGTAGAAGTCAACTATAGTATGTGAATATAGTGCGCAAGTGTAGTGTGTTAGATGTGGTCTATCAATGCAATGTACCAGTGCAGTTTAGTGTCAGTGTGTCAGTGGAAAGGTGATGCTCGAAATGGAAAACTGATGAAATTGCCTGAACATCGTAGAGGCTGAGCAGCTTCTCTCTCCTCTGTATCATCCCCACCAGCAAGGCTATCATCTCGAGGACGCCTCCTATATATTCAATTGATGCCGGCAAATGTATATGCATGATTAGTATCTACCATAGATATATCTAAAATAAAATATGGAGTGCAAGTGCTAAAGTGTGGTTCATTCCGCAGTCGGGCCTCGGACCCCAACCAGCTTATGACCAGCCGCTGCGGGCTCAATTAGGCTTTGGTAGGCCTCCTCTGTGTGTCGCCAGCAAGTCAGTGCAGTGGCGAGGTCTGGCCAATCAGCCCTCTGCCCCGCTCGGGAAGCTCATCTGCTATGGGCCCTGCTCACCCGGGTCACTCTATACCTCGCTCTCGCAGTAGGAGCCCTCACCTCCTCATCTCCATGAACACCCTTCAGGGGTGGCATCAACTGTGTCAGGATGGAATTTGCATAGTCGCCCTTTGCTCGAAAGAAGTCGACGTTGAGACCTACTATGAACTGAATGACCTCCTCAACTGATAGGCTCTCTGTGCACCGCATGGACTCTGGTGGAGCCATCGAGATGACTGGGTCTGGCACACCTATAATCTGGTTTAGGAAGCGCTCACCCAAGAACCAGGCCTGGCAGACTGGACCCTCAAGCAGAATGTGATAGCATAAGATGGCCCAGGCATCGGCAAACTGACCTTGGACCCCCCTGGCATCAAAGCCTAAGGTTGCCATGTGATCTGCACATAGAAGTTGTATAAATTATTAGTTGCTGTCAGTTGCTAAAGCAGAACAGTTTCAAAGAAGAAATGAAATGACTATGTTTCAGATTACGTCATGGGCGCCTACTGTGTCGAAGTACCACCTGAAGAATGTAAAAGGCTCGCGGGTCCTACGGCAGAGCTCAGCATCGTATATCCGCAAGTAGGGTATCGTCAACGAAAGCACCACTACAAGCTGCACGGTGAGAGCCGAAAAGTATATGTATACCCATAGCTATAGGGAAAAGGCAGTGGTATGCGATCAGTACAGTGTTTGAGCAGATGGAGAAAGTGCAAAACAAAAAGCACAATGTATGAACAGTGTTTGAGCAGATACAGAAATGCGAAGCATAACGCATGTATTGAAATAGATATAAAGCAGAAACTGTAAAGTAAACATAAAGTACAAAGAGGGAACTGAGATGTCTACCTCCCAGGCTCGCCAGTAGCCTCTAATCAGGTCTCCCTGCAGATGGGAGGTGGAGCTCATATATTCGTATAGCGTGGTCAGGCCAGCTCCACCCCAGTCGTCGAAACGAACCCGAGGAAGGGTCACCAGGGTGCTCAGCAAATACAGGCCAATGGTATTCCACCTGCTAAAAAACAAGATGGTACTAAAGACGAACATCAGGAAGCCCCTGGCATGTTGCTCAGTCTTCTCTATAGTCTCGGGCTCGGTTCCTCTGAATCGCTCTGCCAACCAAGTAAACCTCACAATTCCTGTCTAGTATATGGCTAGGTATGCCCCCAGCAGCTCGAACCAGGCTGCCTCCCACTCCTCTATATCTGCCCGTGATCATGGCAAAGTTGCAAGGAGTCATCGTCATCTCCCCTGCGGTGGAAAAGTGGAAGGAGTTAGTGGTATCCCACCACCTCTCCACCAGTGCTCCGAGGAGGGGACGGGTCGCGATGACTTGGGTCAAGCTAGAGCAAAAGAGTCCGAAGCCCACCTCGTCAATGATGTCTCAAACTCCAGTCGGGAGCTCATTATACCAGTCTCTAGCGGGCGTAGCACCATGGCCTCTAAAGGCGCGAGACTCATCTTATGGCAGAAGACAAATGCATCAGATAAGGGCAGTGCATGACATGCAATCAGATGAGGACAATATGTGAAATGCATCAAATATAGGCAGTACATGAAATGCAGTCCGATACGAGGTAGTGTATGAAATGCAATCAAATGAATCTGATACGAGGCAGTGCAGGAATTGCAAGTAACTAAAGGTAGAAATACATGAAGCAAAAATACATAAAAACATGGTGCTTACCTCAACGGCAATGGCCGACAAGTGAGAATCTGGCTCCCTCAGTAAAAGGTCCTCAGGTGCACCACGAGTGAACTCGGTGAAATGTCTGATGCCTCCGAAAGTGGGCAATATGTGTGTCTGTGGGTGATATCTCGCTGGATCAGAAGGCCATACCCTCAGTGGTAATAACTCTAGCTCAACCTCAGGCTCGAACTCCGCCTTTAGATTAGCCTCAAGGTCAGCTATCAGCTACCCTACCTTCGGCATAGGTGGAACTACCGGGAGAACCTCTGGAGGAGCCCCGTCATGAGGAACCTTGTCCACTATTTGAAAATAGGTGCGAGATGGGTGAAAAGTGAAGAAAAATGAAGAAAAAGGGTAAACTTGGAAAAAGTCAAACACTATGAGAGAGAAAATGGAGAAAAAAAGTCAAAGTCAGGGAAAAATGCACAATACTCGAGAGAAACTCGAGGGAAATGAGCCTAGAATGGTGGAAATGAGGAAAGAAGCACCGAAATCAAGCGTCAATCGCTTCAAAGTGAAAAGAACAAAGAGGTTTTATCGAATCAATTTCACGTGGGGTGTTGAAAAACACGTAGAAAGCACAAATCTAGAGAGAATGAGTGTCTAGAGAGAGGGGGGATGATTTTCGGGCATGAGGAAATAAGGAAATGAAGTGTGGTGGCTCATACTTAAAGACCCAAATCGAAAAGTCCAATTTACCCTTAATCTGCCATCGATGGCCGGCAAGGCTTATTGTTGGCTGGCACCTGGCCGGCGACCTTCTCTCATGGCCGGCAGGTGGCCGGCAGCCTTCCTTGGGTTATTGATGCTGTTTTGTGTCTTTGGTTTCCAAGAATTGAAGGGATTGTTCACTGTTTGGTTCAAAATGTCTCTGCGGAAACTCAAAACTGTGTTTTCGGTGCGCGATGTTCGTCACTTGTCAAGGTGAACGAGGTGTATCCTTTAAATACATTGTAATTCTTCCGAGAGGTGAATCATAAGTTGCTATTGAGTTTATCTTCATGAAATCATGCATTTCTTATTCATTGTTGCACGAAACATGCACTTCACTTTGTCGCATAGAATATGCATTTCACATATGTTGTTGTAAGATGTGCATCTCACGGGAATTGCATGCGCGTCTTGCGTTCGCTCTTGAATTATGCATGGAATATGCATTTGTTTTGAACTCTACATGGAATATGCATTTGTTTTGAATTACAAATGGAATATGCATTTGTCTTCATACATGGAAGGTGCATCCGTTTTTGTTTCATGCATAGAGTATGCTCCTGTTATGAATTATGCATAGAATATGCTTATGCTTTTGTTTCTTGCATAGAACATGGCATTAACATTGTATCTCGATTGTTTTTCTTGTATAGAACATGTTGCATAGAACATGCATTCTTAATGTATCGTACTTGTCAAGTCTTTTTCCTACGCATGCACAATATTGTATGTATGGTTCATTTAGAGTAGTTCTAGGTACAATGTTTGTGCTCTTTGGATCGGATCGCATCCTTTTACCTCTTTCGCCTCTCACGTGAGACGTGTTAGGATTGCTTTGGTTAAAAACATTTGGGTGCGTCCCGGTGTTCACACCACCTCCTTCGGTTAAAAACATTCGGGTGCGTCCCAATGTTCACACCAACTCCTTCGGTTAAAAACATTCGGGTGCGTCCCGGTGTTCACACCACCTTGCTTCTGTTAAAAACATGAGGGTGCGTCTCGGTGTTCACATCACCTTGCTTCGGTTAAAAACATCCAGGTGCGTCCCGGTGTTCACACCACCTCCTTTAGTTAAAAACATTCGAGTGCGTCCTGGTGTTCACACCACCTCCTTCAGTTAAAAACATTAGGGTGCATCCCAGTGTTCATACCAACCCCCTTCGGTTAAAAGCATTTGGGTACGTCCCGATGTTCACCCCAACCCCCTTTGGTTAAAAACACTCGGGTGCGTCCCGGTGTTCACACCACTCCCTTCGGTTAAAAACATTCGGGTGCATTACAGTGTTTACACCACTCCCCTTGGATAAAAACATTCGGGTGCGTCCCAGTGTTCACATGACCCCCTTCGGTTAAAAATATTCAGGTGCATCCCGGTGTTCACACCACCTCTTCTTCTGTCGCGTGAGATGCATTAGGATTGTTTCCATCAGTTAAAAACATTGGGGTGTGCCCGGTGTTCACACCATCCTTTTTCTTCTTCCACGTGCAACGTGTTAGGATCTCTGTTGAGACCTCGGGTGCGCCCGTTGGTTGTGTTGTTCTTCACTTTTCCTGTGCGTTGCGCAATTAAGCTTTAATTTTCTTGCATCCTTTCTACATGAAATGTGGTTTGGCTTGTGTTTCCCATGCATGGCGTGTTTATTTACTTATTTCTTTTCATGATGGGAATTACCGTGCTTTGTTTCAGTTTGTTTAACTTTGGCATTTCTTTTCATAGCATTTGCATTTAAATGCTTCATCGCACAGCCTCATTGCATAATCAGAAGTGATGTTCTTGCATCTTGCATGTCATTTGCATTTTTCCCCAGAATTACGCTGGTTTGATTCCTTGCAAAGGAATACGTAGGCGGCCTGCCGGCACAACCATTTCATTTTATGTCTTGATTGTTTGTCCAAGTCTTACGGCCTCGTCAAAATGGGTTGTCTCTGGGCTTTAACATACACTCACGTCATTTCACGACTCCAAGTTCTGTTAAAGAAGGGCAACTATAGACACCCCATTTTTTATGGCTCTTTAAGACTTTGATGTTCTCAAAGGTTCATCCAATGACGAATCTGATTGCTTGCCAAGCGCTCGAAGTCCTCGGGGGAACGCCATAGGTTTGAGCCTTTCAAACCCTACATCCATTTTGTCTCATTTTTGGACCATGCCTTGGTCTTTCCCTCCTGTAGTCTCTGGTGGCCTGCTGGCCATCTATGAAGGCTGTCGGCCAGAGCTTTTGGTCTGCCGGCTATTAATGTGCCTTGCCGCTATCACTGATGGCCGGTCGGCCACCAGTGTTTTCTATAGATATTTTATGCCAGTTGTGCCAGTTGTTTGCACAGAAGCTTGCATCTGTCCACACATGGAGGGCTAGATCTCTTTGTATAGAATTCATGTTTTCTATATAAAGGGAGGCCCTCTCTCATGTTTTGGGGTTAGAAGATTTCAAACTCAAAATTTTCTCTCTCTCTCTCTCTTGCAATTCTCTACACTTTTGCCTACTTGCACTACACTCTTGCCTTTACTTCCTTAACCAAACTTGATCACCTTTGAGCTGAGATTCTTTGAGGCCCTCTTGGAGCTCCACAAGTTGGTTTTAGCTTGAGTTGTTGCGTAGAATCACTCTTCTCTTCAAGAGGTATAACATTTGCTTTGTTAGCTTACTTTGCATACTTGTTTTCCTTTCTTTTCTTTTCTTTTTTTTTTTTTTTTACTGTTTTTGGGCTATTTGTAAGTTGTAAAAAACTCTGTTTTCATTAGCTGAAATTGGTATTTTAAGCCATTTAAGGTTAGGCCGGTGTCTCACCTTTCTTTATTCCTTGCTCTTAAGGGTTTTGCATCTTTGTTTCCCATTTTCAAATCATATTTTTTTTAGGCCTTTAACCACTGAATTTCAAAGTATTTTCAGTGGAAAAAAAACATGTTTTGAAATCTAAAAGTGGAGGGGTTAGCCTGCCCTCCTTGTGTCTTGCTTGCTAGTCTAGTTAACTCCATGTGTTAGCATGTTTTTCTAGCTTTATGTAGCTATATTCTAGCATGTTTTTGCCATTGTTTTAGACTACTTTAGCTCTATTTTGGGCTGTTTGGTTCAGTTGAGTCTTGTTTTGCATGGTTGTAGTGTAATAGTCCTCACAAGTTTGGTGTTTTAGGCCTTTAGACACCTCTTGTTTGAGTTGATTGCATGCTTCAGTGTTGTTTTGTACTTCATTTCAGCACTAATCACCTCTGCACCCTCCATCCTTTCTTGGTTTTTCTTTTTTCTTTGAAAGTTGTTTCAAACAATTTGTTTGCCTAAGTGTGGAATTGAGGATTCATTCTTAATGGTTTAATGCCTTTGGGGGCTCATTACCAACAGTATGAGACTTCTTTCATACCCAAAGCAACTTGTGTTTTGAGCCTTCTTTCCATTAGAGGACTGTAACTCACCATTTGGACTTAATTGGATTAAGTAATGGTTGGTAAGTTAAAATGAGTAACTAATAACTTAGAACTGAAATTGAGTAAGATAATAACTTGTGTGTTGTCTGTTCAATCGGACGTTAATTGAACACAAGGAAAATTGGACATTTCATACTCGAAGTGATGAAATGTCTCAAGTTTCCTAGGTCTCCATTGCCCTTGATCATGCATGATAGGGTGTTGGTTCTTGAAAGTCTTGTTTTGCATTCATTGAGCTTGCACACCTAGAATTACAAGCCATCATGCAATGAAATTTCTTAGATTGGTGGTTTGTGGTTTAAGTTCACAACTCTTTGGATTTGTCCATGAAAAGGAGGGGTGAATTGTGAATATAATCCTAGAAAAAAAAACCTATTTTTGCTCTGTTTATACTCAGTTGAAGCATGCTGATCCAGTGCATCAGTGGCCGACAGTGCACTATAGATGGCTGGCAGACCACCTTCTTGGCCGGCAGATGGGTGCATTCGTCCATGGCTGGCTAGCCATTGATGTAAACTTCAGCCAAATGTTGGTAAGGTGGAGCAGAAAGATTCAGGAAATGTTCAACTCTACAAACAGAGGCTTTCGAGAGAAAAATGGAGGTCTCTTCGGGCGGTATCTGAGCATATGCATCTTCCACTTCCCGAGGCGGAGTAGTGGCAACATAGTTAGATACGTTAATTGTCTAGTTTGCTTACACTTGTGTTGCAATTCAATTAGTTAGCTTACTAGTTAATTCATTCAAATGTTGTAATAATTAGTTAATTAGCCTAATTAGCTTAATTAGCTTAGCCCTAATCAGTTGCTAGTTAGCTTAGCTTTATTCATTCGGACTCTACTTCATGAGAGCAAAATGTAATGATGTGTATGTTTTCCAACCCCACGTCTTTCTCCCTTTTATTTATCTGCTTTTGATGGTTAGACAAGGTTCATGTTTCAATTAGCATACCTTATGCATTATGCTTGCATCCATTCATTCGTATTGCATGCACTGAGGCTCAGCGCATCATTCAAACTGCATTGTCATTTCAATACCTCTTCGAATACGTGTTTAACCGCGTGTTATCAAACTGAATCACATGCCATAGTGGTAGCCGAGCCTATTAATTGCATTCTTTGTATGTGTTGCATTAGTTATCTTGTATAGTTAGGAATCATGCATATTTTTTCTAACTCTTTTATTTTGTCTATGCTTGGAGTACTAGATGACTTTTTATTGCTTTTCATGCTTGCATGAATGTGTGTGATTTCCATGAGGCTAAATGCTTAAGTGATGAACTGCTTAAATGCCTATGGATGAAGGCTTGTTGTTTGAATTGGAACGATTCAATAAATGCGCTTTTTAAGCCCACTTTCTTGATTGGCAAAACTGTTTTAAGCCCACTTGTTTGGTGGCAAATTCACAAACTTTAAGCCCACTTGAGGTTGAAAATTCAATCCATTTTCGCAAACAAACATGAATTTGAATTGTTCCAATTTGAGCAAACTAGTCTATGCTAGCTTGTGCGCATCACATAGTAATGTTAGCCTAATAGCCGAAATAGGAACACATAATGTTGATAAAAATCATATCATGGTTAGTAGAGGATGATCTCTGATCGGGTGAACGGGGGTGCTCAATTCATGACCTTTCCCTTTCGTACCTAAGTTCCCACGCCGAGGCAACTTTGGTGATGACGGACACGTGGCCTTTGGCATGAGTAATGGGTTTCCTAAATTTTCCAAAAATATTTAGGTGGCGACTCTGTCTCTGGAAAAGCAGTCCATTTTTGGCATTTTGATTCAAAATTGATTTTCCAAAAGATTTTTCGGATTTGGACTTTTTGGTGTTTATCAATTTCACATTGCACTTGTGAGATTAGATTCAGAACCACGGGAGTCCGAACCATTGGGCTTCTTTTCGATTTTCTGAAGGGGGCGCGAAAAAGTCGAGCTACACATATAGTCGTTTAGAAGCAAAGCAAGTGAAGAAAGTCATAAAGTCAGAAGTCATTCACAAGCAAAGGAGTTTTACACATATGGGGGCTATAAACAACAAGTTGTTTATAAAAATAGCTATAAAATGTCCCATGACGGTTGAGGATATTACATTCAAAGTTCTTATAAGCTGTAGAGAGAAAGAAAGAAGAAAAACATAGGGAAAAGTGGAGCCTAAACTAATCAAAGCTATGTGGCTAGAGCCATTGTCTCAGTGGGAAGCGAGATGCTAGCTCTACTAGGGCCATCATCATTATCGCTAGCCCAACTGCCAAAAATACTACTACCTGTAGAGGAATAATCAAGGGGTTCGTATGGTGGATCATCATCATCATCATTGTCACAACTAACAATCACGTCAGGCATAGTAGCTCTGCTCTACAGAAAAGAGGAACCGGTAGTCAAAGAAGAATGAAAAGTGTAGACACCCCATTTTTTATCACCCTTAAGACTTGGGTGCCCTTGATTGCTTACTTGGTGATGAAAGTTGTGCAGTGCAAAGGTTCGATTTCTTTGGCAAGGAGAGCATCAAATCCCAACCTCACACCCATTTTTGGACCAAAATGATTTTAGACCTTAAAACCCTTTCTTTCGAAATATTTTTGAAAAAAGATTCTACGATGTTCCAAGGCTCGCATTTCATTAAATGTTGCGCTTTTTGGTAAACCGAGCAAGGACAAAGTGGAAATGCATGAAAGAGAAGTGAAATTTTTGAAAAATATTTCAAAACACCTTATTTAGAGGTTTGGAGTTGAATAAAATTGGAGAAGAGGGAAGAAACCTAGTTGGGGAAGAAGTTGGGCATGAACCGTTAAGAAAAAGTCGAGCAGCCCATCCTAAATCAAGCCTATCCTTTTGTACACTTGGATTTAAGCTATGAGGCCACCACCATTGGAAAGTATACTTTCGGGGCTTCATTTTTCACCAAGAATCTCCTAAAGGCGAGTCTGGATGAGGGAGCTATGGCTGGTTGAAATTGGGCATCAATCTGTTTAGGACCCAAACTGAGCAGTCTTCCCTAAAAGAGCCATATCTTTTTGCAGACTTGGAATTTTGAGTGATACTTCCACCATTGGAAAGGAGACTTCTATGGATTCCATTTAGACTCAAGAATGACCTGCAAAGGAGTCCAAATAAAGGAGATATGCCCATTTTAAGTCGGGCCCAAAAAGCAGATTTTTATGGTCGGTCACGGATGTGGCCTGTCGGCCACCAATGGTGGCCGATCAGCCAGGGATGAGGTTTCTCAGCCATCAATGGTGGTCGTCGGCCACTGGTGTCCAAAACTCAGATATTTTGTAGATATTTCCCCTCCGACTGCTCCACACTGCTCCAGATATTTCTACCTTGATATTTTCGACCAAGGCTCTCATTTTTCTATATATAGATGGCATATCTCTCATATTGAAAGGTTGGAAAAATTTTGGGAGCCTCTCTCTCTAAAATCATCTCTCTAGACTTTTCTCTCTCTTGAGCTTTTGTGCTTAGAAGCTTGCATACTTCAAACTTTTGCCTAGCAACCCTTAATCAAACTTGACCGCCGTTGAGTTGAGGTTACTTGAGGCCCTCTTTGAGCTCTAGAAGAGGATTTTGGCTTGATTTAGCTTGTTTTGTTGCTCTAAATTATATCTTGTTTTCAAGAGGTATATCACTTGTATTTTAAGCTTCTTTTAAATACTTGTTTTGCCATCTTTTTACACTGTTTTTGAGCTGGTTTTGGACTCCCAAAAACTCTATTCTTATGGTTTAAAAATGGTGGTTTGAGGCTATTTGGTGTTAAGGGATAGTCCATCCTTCTTGTTGCTTAATAGTTTAGCTTTTTGTGCCATCTTTCATCACCTTCAAATCAAAATTTTTGGCACTTTGCAACACTGAAACTCAGATGTTTTTCAGTGACAAAAACCTTCTTTTGAAATCCAAAATTGGAGGGGTTAGCCTCCCATCCTTGTTGCCTTGCTTGCATGCCTAGTTGCCTTACATGTTAGCATGTTTTTGTAGCTTATCTTAGCCTATTTCCAGCATGTTTTACCTCTGATTTAGGCTGCTTTGGTTCTGTTTTGGGCTGTTTCTGTTGTATGAGTGGTCTTTTGCATAGTTGTAGTGTAAAGGGCTTCACTAGTTTAGTGTTTTAAGCCTCTAAACATGAATTACTTGAGTTGCTTGCATGTTGTGGTGCTATTTTGCATGTAATTTCAGCATCATAAGCTCTGTCACATACTCGTTTGTTTCACTCTTTCATTTATTTTGAAAGTGGCTTTGAACCCCTTGTTAGTGAAATTGAGACAGTCATGCTTAATGGTTTAATTCCTTTGGGAGTTCATTATCAACGACATGAGGTCTCTTTCATGTTCAAGGCACTTGTGGTTTAAGCCCTCTTTCCATTAGAGGACACTCACTTTTGGACTAATCAACTAATGAATGGATTGGCAATTTAAAATGAGGAAACAAAACATGGCAAGTAAAAGAGGCAAGATAAGCATCTTATGTGTTGCATTGCATGTGTTCGAATCGGACGTTAATTCGAACACAAGAAAAATGGGACATTTCATAGTCAAAGTGATGAAATGTGCCACTTTCCTTGGTCACCGTCACCCTTGATCATGCATGATAGGGTGGTGGTTGTTTTAGTCTTGTTTATGCATTCATTAAGCTTGTACAAGCTTGGTTCTTTAGCCATCATGCATGAAAAATGCTTGGTTTATGGTTTGAGGGCCAAGAATTACACTCCTTTGAGCTTGTGTGATGATAAGGAGAGTAACTGTACAGACAACCTTTGAGAATACAATGCTTTGCCTTTGTTTGCTCTCTGTTGTAGCAAAAAAAGAAGTTCAGGGCAAGTGCAGCCAACCGGCCACTAGCAGTAGCCAACCGGCCACCATTGGCAGCCGACCGGCCATCAATGAAGAAATTTGCTCAGTGTGTTCTTGAGGTGGAGTAGAGGTATTTTGGAAGTTGGTGAAATTTTCAGTGGTCAAACATGTGCAAACAGAGGCCGCAATAGCAAGGCGGTGGCATTCTCGGGAGCAAATCAACCAAGCATGCATGTGTCCCTCGCCCTCGAGGCCATTTAATTGCTTTAGTGAGTTTAGAATAGCTAGTTAATACAATTGTTGCATTATTTAATTAGCTTAGATAGTTAATTAGTTTAATTGCTTTAATTAGCTTAGCATAGCTAGTTACTCAATTTTGGTTTGTAATAATTAGTTAACTAAGTTAGTTAATTAGTTTCGTGTTGTAATAGCTTAGCTTAATTAGCGTAGCTAGCTAGCTTATTCATTCAGACCCTCCTTCGTGAGGGCATAATGTTGTAATAAGTGTGTGTATGTCTTTCAACCCCACGTCTTTCTTCCTTTTATTTAATCACTTTTGATGATTAGATTAGGGTCATATTTCAATCAGCATATTACATGCTTACATCCATTCATTTGTCTTGCATGCACCGAGGCTCAGCGTATCATTCAAACTGCATTGTTATTTCAATAATTCTTTGAATACGTGTTAATCACATGTTGTTCAAATCGATCATATGCCCTACTAGTAGCCGAGCCTATTAATTGCATTATTGCATGTGTTGCATTAGGCATCTTGTATAGTTACAATCATACATCTTTCTAACTAGCTTTTGTTTTGGCTTGGAGTACTTGGTACGTTTTTATGCCTTAGCATGCTTGCATGAGTGTGATTGCCATATTGTCATGTTTTGCATGCTTGCCATGAGGCTATGTGCTTAAATGCTAAACTGCATGAATGCCTGCGGATGAAGGCTTGTTGTTTGAATTGGAACAATTCAACAAATGTATGTTTTAAGCCCACTTTGTTATGGAAAATCATGTTTTAAGCCCACTATGTTTTGTGGCAAATCCACATCTTTAAGCCCACTTGAGGGTGGCAAATTCAAACTAATTTCGCAAAAACAAACATGAGTTGAAATGTTCAAATTCTTGCGACTAGTCTATACTTGTTTGTGTGAATCACATAGTAAAGCTAGTTTAATAATCGGAATAAGAACACATAATGTCTATAAATGAACATATCATGATTAGTAGAGGTCGATCTTTGATCGGGCAAGCAGGGGTGCTCATTTCAAGATCTTTCCCTCTCGTACCCAAGTTTCCCAGCCGAGGAAACTTTGGTGATGATGGACATGTGGCCTTTGGCACGAGTCAGGGTTTCCTAAATTTCCCCAAAAACAAAATATTTAGGTGGCGGGAGTCTGAACTGTGAAGCAGTCCAATTTTGGCATTATTTGGTTGAAAATCAATTTTCCATTGCACTTGTGAGACTAGATTCAGAACCACGGGAGTCTGAACTGTGAGGCCTTCTTTTCAACCCTTTCCGAAAGGCGGAGTGCAGAAAAAGGCGAGTCCACTAAAAGTATCATATGGTTACCGTTCAGGAAGATAATCAGTTCTTGGAGTATCCAAACCTTAGGTTCGATGTCTGGAATATGTGGGGGAAGTGAAGCTCAGCCGCATCCTCATTCTCGTCAACCTTAGAGGCCTACGCCGTGTTACTCATAAGGGGCTTGTCCAGGACCGTAATAACGTCCTCGGCCATGGGCCTGAGTCTACACATGCTTGTCAACCACTACTTGCCTGCTACTACTAGCGCCCCCACAAGGGTGTTATAAACTGTGCCTCCTTGTATAGGTAACGATATAGGCAACCATTGAGTCAATATTATCTGTCATGGCCATGACAAGAGCCTTCGTTACCGTATTCCTGGAGGAAGTATCATTGTCTAATGGTGTGCTCGGTTTGTCAAAACTAATGGGGGACTTGGGAGAAAATGGGAGGAGATCATTGTCAGTCATTGGGTAATAATCATAGATGAGATAAAAGGGTTGGAGAGATATTTTCAGATGAGAGTGAACGGAAGTTGGACAGTCACGCCTTTTTTAGAAACTTTCAAAGATGTGAAATAATTGTTTTCACCTTGTAAAAACCCGATGGGACCAACTGACCACTCCGTTATGCGGACGATCAATTTTTCAGCTGACCAAGTGAGCATCAATAGCATTTTCGAAGAAAGGTGCTCAGAAGTATCCAATGGTGTATGGTTGTCGTCCCTGCCAAGCTTTACGGTGGGATTTTTCAGCAAAACTCGTAGAAAGGAAGGTATGACCCTGTTTTTATTGTGTTTTTTTTGCATTTTCCTCATCGGCGTAATGCTTCTATTGTTGCAATAGCTTTCCACACATGGGATGTGTGTAAGGCATAAACCCTCAGTTAATACCGCCCTCTATACGAGTTGGCGGTTCACACTACCCTCGGTCAATACTGCCTCCAACAGGATTGGCTGTTAACATTACCCTTTGTTAATATTTCCCCCTACGTAGGTTGGCGGTTAACTCCACCCACGGTTAATACTGTCCCGTGGCACCCCAAAATAATAATAATAACCCACATCATAATATTGCGTATAATTGATCACTAGCATTATATTTGATATTTCCATTTATTTTTTTGGATGAATTACATTTCCATTTATACTCCTTGAATCATACAAAAGATGACATATCTATGTATATATTCATAAATTCTAGATCCTGAATCTATAGCATATGACATGTGTACATGAATCGAAATAAAAGAAGTATTAAGTAATTCCATCCCCTAATGGCTACATATGTCGAAGCCAATGCTTTGTCATTACAAAATGATTTTAACTCAATACAATTAAAGCCCAAGGCTTATACAAAGTAATTACATCGAAAGAAGGAAAAAAAAGAAAAATAAAAAGAAGCCCTTCGCTCTAAATCCTCCCAAGCTATGTCTTTGTTGGAGGCATACCATCAGCACTTGAAGGTTGTTTTCCACATAGGGGTGAGCTAAAGCCCAATAGAGATAATTTAACACAATGTATAAATCTTAACGAAGTCATAGGGTGAACGCATGTGCATGCCATTTGTCAAACATTTTACATTTTCATCTCAAAATAATGCAATGCCGGGATTATATATCAATTCATGAAAAATATCATTTTATATTAGAAAATAGGGTAGTAGATACAAAACATTGGAAATCTCTAAGTACATTTCTGCCAGTAGGCTATACAACTACCAAAGCCATTTTACCAGTACTAACCTGAAGTATCGGCAGGTAACCACGCGGGTTTTTGGACTTTCATCAAGGATACACAGGCCAACGTAATAACTACAACCACACCCCCAACTAGATTCACCCATGTATTCACCCTTTTTTCTTAAAACAATACATTTACAATGCTTAAGCATGAAACAATGCTCGATGCAAGATGTAAGAGTAATTAGTTTTAATTCACCTAATCCTCATGCAATTTCTACAACAATCAAAGTTATCCTCCACCGGTAGCCCAAAACAGATATCTCTGTTCAATAGACAATTTCCAACAAAAGATTTAATCTCATCTTTTTCAAAATGGGAGCAATATTATACACCCAACTTCGCTTTCATCATCAACAGATACATTCATTTCATCCCTTCAAAACCCAACATCTTTTCGCTTTTCTTTCATAAACCAAATATTAAGGATTTTAGAACAAAACCTCATTTACTTTTAAAAACACATTTAAGTAAAGAAATTCCAACATTTCAACATATCTAAACCATAAACACATTCCCACAACCTTTCTCACGCACCCATTTGAAAACCCCTCTTTTATATTTGAAAATCAAACCCTAAGTTTAACCCAAAATTCCGAAATCACTAAATCCTTTTAATGAGAAAATAACTAGGCTTAAAATCATACCAAATGTTAGAGAAATCCCTACCTCAAGATTAGAAGAAGAAGAGAAGATTGGTTGAAGTTTGGCAGAGCCAAAAATGATATCCTCTCCGCTTAAAACGAAGCTTTCTACGAGCTTTACCGTTTTCTGTGAGGAACTATGATGAAGAAATCAATGGGTGAAGGGGTATTTGAGGTTTTAGGGAAAGAACTAAAGGGAGACAGTGAAGAAATTAGGGTTTGGAATGTTTTAGCGAGAGAGAGGAAGTGAAAAAGGTGATAAAATCTCCCTTTTCTCAATCTGATATATACACAGACCACTGGAACAACCAAAACACAGCTCAAGCGTAAAACATAATAAGTGACACCACTTGATAGACCAAAACACCACCCAAGTGCACAATGACCCTCTCCCAGAAGTCCAGGCCTACAAAAGACCTATTGAGCGCATGAAAGACCGCTCGAGAGAATATCACCCTACTCCCAAAAGTTGTGCAGACCTGTAAAAATACTAGAAGATCTCAAAGACCGCTCAAGCCACCAAAACACTGCTTGTGCAAACAAGCAAAAAACTAGAAAATAACTCCTTTGAAAACCTAACTCCCAACTTGTTTGAAACATGAAATAACTCCCAAATAACCAAACTCAAATAGCAATAGGAGTAAGAGGTTATAGACAATGGTTAAAGGTATGGAATTTCGGGTTTAAGAACATGAAAAAGGGTCAGGTCCGAATTGGAACCGGTATAATCTCCCCCCTTGGGAAATTTCATCCCCGAAATTTAAATCAAACCGATAACTACCGGATTTAAATCAAATCATTGACCATCCATACTTGTAACAATGTTAAATAGAATCTTTCAACACAAAATATTATAGTTCAACTTTCCAAAACATTTAGCACGTTTACATTTCACAACATGAATAAGATTTCCAATACAAGTCTCAAACATCAACAAATAGGTCCGAATACTTCTCATAGACTTCCACTTCACGCGCCCAAGTCGCCTCCTCAAACCCCTTATGTTGCCATAACACTTTAGCCAATGGAATAGTCTTGCCTCCCAAGACTTGATCCTGAGTATCTAACACCCGAACTGTTCTCTCTTAATACAAGGCATCCTCATCTTCCTATAAATCTGTCCAATCCAATACATGTGAAGGGTTAGGTTCGTACTTTCAGAGCATACAATAACAAAACATGCCATGAACCCTGGAAAGTTGGGGCGGCATGGCCCAATGATAAGCTACCTCCCAATCCGCTCTAGAATCTCAAAAGGCCTAATAAATCTTGGAGACAACTTCCTACTATTTCCGAATCTCATCAAAACCAAAATTGGTAATATTTTCAGAAACACGTGATCTCCCACCTCAAAAGATAAAGGTCTCCTCCTACGATCAGTATAGCTCTTCTAATGACTCTGAGCCGAAATCAACCTCTTAGGAATAACACATGACCTTCTTCATTATGTCCCGAACTAACTTTGAGCCTAACATAGTTGCATTACCCACCTTGCCCTCGTACAAGGCTTCAAAAGGTGCCATATCAATACTCGCTTGAAAACTGTTATTATAGGACAAATCTGCCAAAGGTAAATGACTCTCCCATGACACCTTAAAGTCAAGAATGCAAGCCCGAAGCATATCCTCTAAGATCTGAATGGTGCGTTTGGACTATTCGTCAGTTTGAAAATGATAGACGGTGTTAAATGCCAACCTAGTGCCTAATGCATTCTTTAGGCTTTGCCACAACCAAGTTGTGAAACGTGGATCTCTATCCGAGATAATAGTCACAGGGACCCCATGAAGTCAAACTATGTCCCTAATATAAAGGTTGGTAAGATAATCTACCAAGTCACTTATGCACATAGGTACAAAATGTGTTGATTTGGTTAACTGGTCGACTATTACCCATACAACATCATTACCTCGTTGAGTCCCTAGAAAACCCACAACAAAATCCATCATGACATGCTTCCACTTGCACTCGGCTAAAGGTAAGGGTTGCAACAAACCTGTTGGTCGTTGATGCTCGACCTTCACTTTTCGACAAGTAAGGCAACTCAAAATAACCAAAGTTATGTCTCTCTTCATCCCCCTCCACCAAAACTGGTGACTAAGGTCGTGGTACATTTTTGTGCCTCATGGGTGTACCACAAGTCGTGAATGGTGGAACTCTCAGAGTACCTCCTCCATACACGATTCTAGCACGAAAAGACAGTGTAGATACCTTACATTCAAGTCAGAATACACATTCAAGCCCTTTTCTACCTTTCTACTAGATATCTTCCCTCATATAGCCTCTACTTCGTGATCACTCAGGCGTGCCTCTACAACTCGGCTAACTAAGGTAGGTTGTGCAACTGCGGTAAATAAGGTGGCCAATTCAATAGATTCATCCAGGTACAAGTCAAACTCGCCAATACCGCCCAATATCTCCCATTCCTGGATGGTAACACTAGCTACACTACTTATGGATTTCCTACTTAAATCGCCTACCACTACATTGGCCCTTTTCAGATGATAGTGTAACTCGAAATCATAGTTCTCCATAACTCCATCTACATCCTCTGTCTCAAATTCAAAACTTTCTATGAAAACAAATATTTTTAAACTCTTGTGATTGGAAAACACTTCAAATCTCTCCCCGTATAGATAATGGCTCCAAATTTTTGAGCTGAAAATTATCACCACTAACTCAAGGTCGTGCGCAGGATAATTTCTCTCGTGTAGAGACCCCATTTTTGACCGTCCTCAAGACTTGGATGTCATCATTTGAACACTCGATGATCATCCATGCTCGTGTTCGCTTTCAGTTTCTGAAGGTCTTGGCCGTGCGTCTTGTCTTGGAGCCTTTCAAATTGTCTGTTTTGTGCTTGGTTGTGGACCAAGAACTTCTGGTTTTGTTTCTGAGGGAAAGGGGGTGGTCTGTCGACCAGCCCTGCAACCCATCGGCCAAGCCCTATTTCCATCGGCCATCAGTGGTGGCCGGTCAGCTTCACTGATAGTCGGTCAGCACCTTTAATGGCCGATCGGCCATGTTTGTTGGCCGAGGCCTTTTTATTTGCTTTTACAGATATTTATTTGCCAGTTGTGCCAGCTAGTGAGCATAGAACTCATCCTCCATACATGTATATGGAGGGATTGAACCAAGCATCTAGCTTATTCAACAAGCTTGAGACTTGGATTTCTATAAGTGGAGAGGTCCCATTCCCTTTCCCGAGGTTCAGAAAATTGAGATACAACGCATATCTCTCTCTCTATATTTCTCCCTATGTCTCTATATTTGTGTTAGTTTGTGCCCTAAAGTGATTTTTCTTCACACTTTTGCACTAAAGCACCTAGTGAAACACCTTCACTCTTGAGTTGAGGTTCTTGGAGGTTTGTTTGAAGCTTAAAAGCTTGGTTTTTCCTCAGAAGTTGCTGCCTTGTTCTTGTTCTTCAAGGGTGAGCCCCATATCTTCATTTAAGCTTTGTTTTACTTAAGTACTTGGCCAACTTTCCATGCTTCTTTTGGCTTATCTTTCAACTATAAAAAGCTTCATTTTTAAGTATTGAAAATGTTTGTTTGAGACCTCTTTGGTGTTAAGGGTGTTCTACCTTCTTGTGTGCCTTATTTGCTTAGGCTTGGTGCCATCTTTTTAGGCCTTTGAGATCATCTTCTCTTGGCCTTTTAGCCACTGAAATCCAGTGGATTTTTAGTGGTAGAAAGTGTGTTTTGAGGCTCCAAATAGGTGGGGGTGGTCCCCCATTTTTTCTATCTTGTTTGCTTGTGTTGATGGCTCATCATAGTAGCATGTCTTTTTAGCATGTTTTGGCTCCATCTTAACATGTTTTTGTGACTTTTCTAGCATGTTATAGCTCTTTTTGGGTTTGGTTTGGTTGCCTCTTGTATGTTTCATACCCTTGTAGTGCAATCCTCCCTATAGCCTTAACATGCATCATGCTTTAGACCATCATTTTAGCATGTTTTTGGCTTCACTCCAGCAAGCTTTTACTCATATTTTGCCATGCTTAAGCTCTATTTGAAGTTGTTTTGATCATGCATGCCTTGCTTTGTATAGCCGTGGTGCAATCTTGCTCACTAGCTTTGTGTTTTGGGTCCACTAGCATGCATTGATTGGGCTATTTTCATGATTTAGCATCATTTGATAGGTGACTTTAGAGCATGTTTCATTGTCAAGCCCTCACATCTTTCACTCTTTCAATGCTTTGGAGGGTTGGTGCTTTATGCCTTGATCTTCGCCTAACTTGTATGCATGCATGCCTAAGCCTTTGGGCTACCATTTAAGTGTATTTTTGGTGTTATTTAGCCATGATACAACTTTTTTTTTGGTTGGGTGGAGCATCCCTCATTTGCTTCTTACACTTGTAGTGTAACCATGCTCATTGGCCTAGCTTACTTGATGTTTTGGCCCTTCATGCTAGCTTGTCTTGGTTATACTCCATACATGTTTTAGCATTATTTTGACATGATTTAGGATTGTTTTGGGTGTTGTTGGCCTTTTGAGGCTTGCTTTGTATAGCTATGGTGTTAATGCCTTGACTAGCTTTGAGTTTCATTTGGAATGATATTTTAGAGCATATAGTGTTGTCACACTTTCATGTTTTTCACTCTTTAAGTGCTTTTAAGGGTTGACCTTTATGCCTAGTTGATGAGCCATCACATGAGCATGTGTTCTTGGCCCTTTTGTGCCTAAGTTTTGGTGTGTTGGCCATTGTTTTGGACCCTTTTAGGTCTGTCCATATGTGGTTTAAGTCCATTGAGCATCGTATTGCATGCCTCTTCTATGATGCTCTTTACTTGCTTTCATGCTTTAGCCTCCAAATATGTCATGCATGCATTGTTTGCATGGTAGAATCTTGTGCATGCCATTCTAGCATTGTTAGGAGAGCATGTTGTTTGCATGCTATTGCATTGCATATTGTTTGCATGTTGTTGCATTGAATGTTGTTTGTATGTTGTTGCATAGCATGTTATTTACATGTGTGTTGCATTGCATTGTGTTTTGCATAGGATGTTGATCCAAACACGAGAAACGAGGGATGTTTCATGCTAGAAGTGATGGAGCGTGCCTCATTTCTCGATCGCCGACCCTCTTGATCAAGCATGATAGAGGTGTAGGATCATTGTGTCATTTGTGCATTCATTGACATTGAATTGTGCAAACTTGACTTCTCTGGCCATCATGCATTGAGATGCGTGATTGATGGTCCGAGAGTCAAGTACCACACTCCCTTGAGCTTGAGAAATGATAGGGAGGGTGGTTGTGCACACATACCTCGGAAATAAACTGTCATGCCTCTGTTTGTGCTCTGTTGCCGCAAAAAGGAGAAATTGCAGGAAGCAATGGCCGACCGGCCATCAAGGCTGCCCACCGGCCACCAAGTTTGCCAATCGGCTATTAAAAGTGGCCGATGACCATTATCTTTGGCCAATGGCCATTCCTCTTGGCCAACCATCTCTCAGCATGTTCTTAAGGTGGATTAGAAGCATCTGGGAAGTTGGCACAATTTTCAGAAGTCCAAAAGAATGCGAACAGAGGCATTAGAGGCACGGTAATGGATTTCCAAGCGAGGCGATCGAGCATGCATGCACTTCTCACCCCGAGGCCGTTTTAACTGCTTTGTTTAGCTAGTTAATTTGCTAATTTTGTAATTATTTAGTTGATGTATTTATCTAATTTATTTCATCCTTGTAATATTCTAATTAGCTTAGTATAACTAGTTTCAATTCAGTTTGTAATTAATTAGCTTAGCGTAGCTAGTTAGTTGATTTATTCGGACCGTCTGTCGAGAGGACACATTGTCATAATAAGTATGTGTGTGTGTGTGTGTGTGTGTGTGTGATGCATGTCTTCCAACCCCACGTCTTTCTCCCTTTTATTTATCAGCTTTCGATGGTTAGTTTTAGGGTATATTTCAATTAGCATATTTATGCTTTGCATGCGTGCATCAATCATTCGTATTGCATGCACCGAGCACGGCGCATCATTCAAACTGCATTGAATTTCAATACCTACTTGAATACGTGTTTGAAAGCATGTTATCGAGTGTTGCATTCGCATGCCATTCTAGATAGCCGAGCTTATTTTAGTTGCATTTTTGCATGTGTTGCATTAGGCATCTTAACATAGCTAGGATCATGCATTGATTACTAACTAGCTTCTTTTTTGGCTCGGAGTACACTGTAAGTTTTTATGCTTTAGCATCCTTGCATGTGTGTAAGTGACTGCCATGATCGCATGCTTCCTATGAGGCTATCTGCTTAAGTGTTTAACTGCCTGAATGCCTGTGGATGAAGGCTACATTGTTTGAATTGGAACAAATCATCAAAATATGCGTTTTAAAGCCCACTTGTTTGTGGCAAATCATGTTTTAAACCCACTTGAGGGTGGCAAATCTGCGCCTTAGCCTGCTTGCGAGTAGCACTTTCAAACCATTTTCGAAAACAAACATGAGATGTTTTGTTCCAATTCGAGCACTTTAGTCTATACTTGTATGATGTGCGCATCACATAGTATGCCAGATTAATAACCGAAATAAGAACACGTGTTTTCAAAAACAACATATCATGTTAGTAGAGTCCGATCCTTTGATCAAGCAAGCGGGGGTGCTCATTTCAGGACGTTCCCCTCTCGTACCCAAGTTCCCGAGCGGAGGCAACTTTGGTGATGATGGACACGTGGCCTTAGGCACGAGTCAGGGTTTCCTAAATTTTCCAAAATAAAATATTTAGGTAGTGACTCTAAAATTTGGCAAACCAGTCCATGTTTGGCGCTTTTTGATTAAAATTGATTTTTTAAAACGATTTGCCGGATTTTGACTCTTTGGTGATTTATCAGTCTTACATTGCACTTCGTGAGATTAGATTCAGAACTGTGACTTGAGTCCGAACTGTAGTAGATAGAACCAAAATTCACGCCCTCGTGCGCGGAGCGGAGTTCGGGCGGTCTGCAGTTTCTAGTGACTCCGCTGGAGATTTAGAGAACTTGACTCGAACACTGTGATATGTTGTTTTGTCTACACTTATGTGTTTCTTTGCATTGCATTTGCGTTGGTGCGCTTAGGTCACAGTGTTTGCCATCTACTATTCCTGAACAGTTTGCCAGAGGCTTGGTTGGAAAAACGTGCCATAAGGTTCACCGGTTGCGGGCTTTGCCACGATAGGAACAAAAACCTTGGTTGTTACCGAGGCACCCTTTTTGACCTTTCGACCTAGTGCATATCGGAATCCATAGTGACCATTCAAAACTAGGAAAGGTTGCTTTCCCAATTGTAGGTTGTTTTAAACCGCTGCGTGCGTAGTGAAACCCTAGCTCCTGACAAGATAGGACAGGGAAACCGTACCCCACCATAGGGGTGTTTTAGCACTCACTTCCTTGATATGTGCTATCAGAGTGTGTCTCTATAGGGTTGTATGTATCAGTTTGCAAGTCTGGGTATCCGACCTGTGGGCATCACTATTTGGACGAATCAGTTTTACCTGCGGGTATCCGATTTGGGGTAGTGATTTGGGAACAGTGATCAATATTGAGAACAGTTATCAATATTGAGAACAGTTCTTTCACCTTGTGATTGTCAACTGTGTGTTTTCTTTATTTAAGCCGAAGTGCTGCCCGTTTTCTGCTTATTGTTTCCTTATTATGCTTCATTTATATTTTTGTAAGGTAGTTTAGCATCATTGCTTCCAACCAGGCAGATATTCCCCAAGCACTCTGGATCAGAGGTCGAAGACTTCATTGATCCGAGGATCTAGTTGACGAACAAGCAGTGTTCCTTTCATTACCCCTGGTTACTAGGCGAAGGTCAATTAGGCACAGTTCATCAGTACAGCGGTTATCAGATCAGTGGTCCTTATCCACCTCACTAGTGAGTAGTCGGGCTGAGGTTTCCATTTCTACCGCAGAGATAGATACACCTGCTGTTCAATTAGATTAGCACCTTATGGCAAGTATGGAGGACATGATGCGTCAGCTCCAAGAGACCATGCAAGCCATGCAGCGGGATGCTGCCCGCCAGGCAGAGTTTGCCGCGCGTCAGGCAGAAGTTGTGGCTCAACAGACAAAGCTGATTGCTAGAGTTCAGCAACAGCAACAACCACAGCAAGCTAGAGCATCTGCTTCGCATCCACCCCCACCCCCACATAGACTTCTAACACTCGGGAGACTGGAAACGTCTAGGAAAATACGGACGTCCTAACGGGGCCAGTTCCATCCCCAATCCTACCTCAGTTGTCTAAAGCACTGACCAATCTAGTGGATACACCATTCGAATTTGCGGTGGATCCAATGGCGCTGAAAGTGAGCAAGTCAGAAAAACTATTCAAAAAGGCTCAAGGCGTTAATTCCATTCCGAACATAGAGGATGGATACACCGATTCGGCTGTGACTTTGGAAGACCGGTTCAAGATGCCGCATATAGACCGTTTTGACGGTTTTAGGGATCCCATGGTACACCTGCGGTTGTTTTCAGATATCCTAAGGCCGATGGGCCTCTCTAGACTGCAAAAGCTTTCCCTCTTCGGTCGAACCCTGTCGGGTGTTGCGACTATTTGGTACGCAAAACTGGAGGACTCTATCAAGAGAAGCTAGGAGGAGATGGCTGAGGCCTTTATAGCTTAATACTCCTACAACACGCAGATTGATATCACAACTCGTGATCTCGAGACAACTAGACAGGAGCCGAAGGAGGGCTTCTCCGACTTTGTAGCCCCTTGGAGGGCTAAAGCTTCTATGATGACCATCAGGCTGGTTGACAAGGATCAGATACGGATGGTTGTGCGCAACCTCTAACCCAAGCTGATGCAAAAGATGATCATCTTACCCCTTCCCACCTTTGCGGATTTACACGAGATTGGGGTACAGATTGAGGACACCATGAAGTAGGGTTTGATTGACCACGAGAGGGAGCAGCCCAAGAGGGCATTTACCTGCAGTTCGAATGCAGGCATGAGTAGTGCTGCAGCTACCAAAACTTCCGATGTGGGCATGGTCACCACCACCGCTACAAAAACACTTACAGCTACACCCTTCACCAGTGCTTCCGGAACTAGCTCAGAAACAGCTAGATATCCACCCCAAGGCTAGAGAACCATTACTCCACTATACATGTCTTTGTCCAAAGCTCTGGGGGTTTTGATCAAGAAACGACACTTGAAGCCCCTGGAGCCGCGACCATTGCCAGACAAACTTCCTTCCTCCCATAACCCGGCTAAATACTATGCCTTTCACCAACAGCATGGTCATGACACCGACCAGTGCTGTAGATTACTGACAAGAGGGTGATTACGCCTCTGGAGAAGCCGAACGTCACCACCAACCCACTTCCACCACATAACCAAGCTCCACTTCACAGACGCATCAACCTGATCCAAACCGCGGCCATTTCATATGACCCAAGCATATACATCACTCCCTCTCACCTACCCAAGCCTGAGGTGTTCATCCCAGACAGCACAGACCTGTGCATGTTGAGCATCTTCCAAACCCAACCCGAACCGGTGGTGGTGACTGTCGAAGATAGAATTGGGATGACTTTGGAGGCAGATGAGAATGATGATTCAGAGCCTGAGTGGTCTGTGAGCTTTGCGTACAACTCAAGTGGATATATCACATCAACGGACCAGGCTAAGCCGAGGGTAGAGTTACCGGTTGGGGCAGAGAACAGTGTGGTTCGGGAGGATGGACCTAGTCAGGGGCTAGATGACCTAACAGAGCTGGAAGAAGGCATTGCAAATCTGCAGTTCTTTGAAGAGCAGGACTCAGGAGATGTGAACATCAACTGGTTTGACTTGGATGGATCGGCAGAAAAAATGGGGTGGCTCAGTGACCAGCCAGATGTTGTTGTGACACCTCACCCTAAACAGGGACCAGCAAGAATGAGAACATCAGCAGTGGCCAGAATGGCTGAGAATCAAGAAGCATCGTTAGAGAGCACCAGTGTTAAGAATTTTTCTCGGGATCCGGGTAGTTTAAGTAGAGTAAACGCTGAACAACAGGCTACACTGAAGCAGTTTGAGTAGGAAAAGATCGAGGATCTTGAGAGGGCTAGGAAGGCCAAAGCCCCTGCGGGGACGGAATGTACTGTAAGCACAAGAATAGTTGCAACGGGATCGGACAACTGTCTGTCAGTTGCCGACGGGATGCGGTGGGAAGACGACGACTTATGTCTCGTCCATACTGACGGAGATTGGGGGGCAGAACCAACCAGATGACACCTGGTACGTTGAGGAGGTTGACCATATGACCAGAAGTGGGCAGTATTTCAAGCCCCTACAATTGTATCAACCAGAGGCATCCAGGAAGGACAAAGAAGTAGGGAGGCAAAAAGAAAAACTACTCGAGGAGGGGGCAATACTGAAACAGCTTAAGAAAATCCAAGTAGACATCTCCATTTGAGGACTGCTTATGGCCTCAAGGGTTCACAGATAGGCTGTCCTTTCTGCATTTGACAGGGCTAAACTCTCAATCGATACAACTCCTGAGCAGTTGGTAGGGTTGGTTTTCCCGGGAGGTGCTTCCCCGGCCTTCACCTTCACTGACATGGAACTGCCGCCTGAGGGCTCAGATCATAACAAACTGCTCTATATCTTTGTCGAGTACAGAGAAAAATGGACACCAGTGGTTCTTGTTGACACAGGATCTATTATCAGCGTGTGTCCATCGAGGACGGCATATGCTATCAGGTTGAAGTCTGCGGATTTTGTGCCTACTGCCCAGGTGAAAACCACTCTATGCTATCGGTTGTCGACGGGATGTGGTGGGAAGACGACGACTTATGTCTCGCCCATACTGATGAAGATTGGGGGCAGAACCAACCAGATGACACCTGGTACGTTAAGGAGGTTGACCATATGACCAGAAGTGGGTGGTATTTCAAGCCCCCACACTTGGATCAACCAGAGGTGTTCGAGAACGACAAAGAAGCAGAGAGGCAGAAAGAAAAACTGCTCGAGGAGGACGCTGTACTGAAGCAGCTTAAGAAAATCCAAGAAGACATATTCATCTGGGGATTGCTTATGGCCTTAAGGGTTCGCAGACAGGCTGTCCTTTCTGCAATGGACAGGGCTAAACTTTCAAACGATACAACTCGTGAGCAGTTGGTAGGGTTGGTTTCCCGGGAGGTGCTTCCCCGACCTTGACCTTCACTGACAAGGAATTGCCGCCTGAAGGCTCAGATCATAACAAACCACTCTATATCTCTGTCGAGTGTAGAGAAAAATGGATACTGGTGGTTCTTGTTGACACTGGATCTACTATCAACGTGTGTCCGTTGAGGACGGCATATGCTATCGGATTGAAGCCCGTGGATTTTGTGCCTACTATCCAAGTGATATGGGCCTATGATAATACCAGCCGAGAGGTGATGGGGACTGTACAGATTTAGAATCAGGTTGGTCCAGGACAACAAGACATTGAGTTTCATATCTTGGATGTTCCCGCAACCTTCAATCTACTCCCTGGGCGGCCGTGGCTGCACCAGGTAAAAGCGGTCTCTTCCACCTTGCACCAAATGCTGAAGTACCCCCACAGGAAGGGGGTAGCTATTGTTTTTGGAAATTCTTCAATACATCCGCTGCCAGAGGTTTCTACACCAGTTTTGGAGATTGAGCATGGCACGGAGGATGTGTTTTTGTCAGGATTTACCCTAGCTGAGGCCTGGGTTGTACAGAACATTCTAGTTATTGATGAGAGGCTATACGTCAGCGCACAGTCTGTCTACCTTATGAACAAGCTTCAGCACATGCTCGGGATGGGATTAAGGCGATGTGGCCAGAAAGGCGTTGCAATATCGGCCGAAGTGCCGCACAACCCATATACCTTTGGATTAGGTTATCTGCCTACCAAAGAGGATTGGGCGAAGAAAGGAAAAGAGATGGTCGGAACAGCCAGAGCCAAGTAGGTCGGGAAGCATTATGAGTTGGTGCACATGCCTATCCAGGGGACCCTGAACAGACGCTTTGTCCGAGAGGGGGAAGACTTCCCATTCTGCAGCTTTCCGGAGCCATGGCTAAATGCAGAGAGGCGACGCTTGCCGGGATTTGAGATTTTCTTTGACTTGCAATTGTCCAGGGATGATGTTGTTGAAGAGCAGATAGACCCACCAGTTGAGGCTGAGCAGTGCAAGGAGGAGGATTCCAAGAGCACATAAATTGAGATGGAGGTAGCGTTGGCTTGTCTACCCTCAGATCCTTAGATCGTACTGAAGTGCTTGGAGGATAACTTCTCAGTCTCCATGATCAGGAATGACGCGGCTGTGGGCCCACCTTGAAACATTCTGGATGCATCCATAGCACCCTCCCTCGTCTGGCAATACGAGGAGGGCTTTTTATCGAGCAGCACCTGGTCAGGTAGTGAGCCAGAATCTGATTCCATTAAGTCTGTGGAGTCAGAATCAGGTTCCAGTTCGTCTGAGTCTGAGTCTGGTATTCTTGGGGGTGATAACCCGGATGGCACTGTCCTGTCCAGGTCATCTTTTTCTTTTTGCTTTGAGTCTGTTGTAACAGAGGAATTAGGCGGACTGGATATTATTAATGAGAACGGTACGGCTGTGGCTTCCGAGTACTTTTCTATGCTCTTAATTTATTGCATTAATTAGGATTTTCAAAATTTCGATGAAAACGACGACGAAGAAATTCCTCCGGTTTTGCAATATTTGTTTGATCAAGAGTAGGAGAGGTTTGTAAAACCTTTGGTTGATGAAATCACCACAATTAATGTTGGTACTGAGAAGGACCCACGGCTAGTCCAGATTGGGTCCACGTTGTCTTCTAAGCAGCGCGAGCACTTAGTTACTTTATTAAAAGATTTCAAATATTTTTTCCCGTGGTCCTACGAAGACATACCTGGAATTGATCCTGAGATTGTACAGTATCGGATCCCTCTTGACCTAGAGGCTCGACTTGTTAAGAAGAAGCTCCGAAGGATTCGCTCAGACTGGGCTCTGAAGATCAAATAAGAGGTCACCTGGCAAATTGACGCAGGGTTCCTGCTGGTATCTGAATACCATACTAGGTTGGCTAATACAGTTCCGGTGCCGAAGAAAGATAGCAAAATTCGGGTATGTGTGCACTTTAGAGATTTGAACAAAGCCAGTCCAAAGGACGACTTTCCCCTGCCGCATATTGACGAATTAGTGGACTTCACTGCTGGGCATGCGCTGCTCTCATTCATGGATGGGTTTTCAGACTACAATCAGATTTTGATAGCACTCGAAAACAGGGAGAAGACTGCTTTCCGTGGGGAACCTATTGTTATAAGGTGATGCCATTTGTGCTGAAGAACGCTGGGGCTACATATCAACGAGCTGCGACAATGATTTTGCATGATATGATCCACAAAGAGGTTGAGGTGTACGTGGACGACATGATTGTCATGTCCAAGGAAAGAGAGGGCCACTATACCACCTTACAGAAATTCTTCCAAGGGATCAGAGAGTATCGGTTGCGGCTGAATCCTCAGAAATGTACATTTGGTGTTACAGCAGGAAAAATGATGGGGTTCTTAATCACTCAAAGAGGTATTGAGGTCAATCCTTCCAAAATCAAGGCCATCTTAGAAATGCCACCACCAAGGACTAAAAAGGAGGTGCGAGGCTTTCTGGGTAAATTGCAATTCATAAGACAGTTTATTGCTAAATTAACCTTGACTTGTAAACCACTGTTTTGTCTCCTAAAGAAAGGAAACAAGTTCGATGCCAAGTTGCTTTCGAGCAGATCAAGCAATATTTACAAAACCCACCTGTGTTGTCACTGCCTGAGTTGGGAAAACCGTTGATTCTGTATCTTTCAGTGACTGAAGCGACAGTGGGCTGCATGCTTGCACAGGAGTCTGAGGAAAAAGTGGAGAAGGCTATCTACTACTTGAGCAAGAAAATGCTGGATCACAAGACTCGTTACACTCTGCTGGAGAAGGCTTGTTTGGCCTTGGTATGGGCTACCAGGAAGCTGAGGCACTACCTGTTAGCTCACTCTGTAGTACTGGTTTCGAGATTAGATCCCATCAAATATCTCTTCGAGAAACCAGCAATTACGAGTAGGCTAGCCCGTTGGTTGTTCCTACTTTCCGAATTCGATCTGAAGTACATGAAGCGCAAGCCAATGAAAGGGAGAGCAGTAACGGAGTTCTTAGCCGATCACCCAGTTGAAGGGGATGAAGCAGTTGAATATTTGTTCCCACACGAGGCCATTCTGCATGTCGAAGAAGATACTTGGACGAGTACTTTGATGAAGCGTCAAACCAATATGGGTATGGGATAGGGGTGTTGCTGATAGCACCTGACAATTCTCGTATACCTCTAGCATTCAAGCTCTGGTTCAAAGAGTCAAACAATGAGGCAGAATATGAGGCATGAATTGCTGGACTTGAAACCGACCTGGAACTAGGGCAAAACGGTTGGATGTCATCGGGGACTCGAACCTTGTTGTATGTCAACCTAAAGGAGATTGGAAAGTTAAAGAAGAAAAGATGAGAATCTATCACTAGACCTTGGACGTTCTGATTCCTCGGTTTGAGAAGCTGAACTTCACTCATCTGTTAAAAGAGAACAACAGGTTCGCTAATTCATTAGCAACTCTATCTTCTATGATAGACATCCCTTTCAGAGTCCGGATGCATCCGATCATCATCGAACAGAAATTCGTGCCGGCCTACAAGCTGATTGCTGCCATAGATAAGGAACAAGATGAGAATCCTTGGTATTGCGACATCTAGAACTTCTTGGAAAATGAGGTGTATCCACCAGGGGCAAATACCAAAGATAAGAGGACAATTCAAAGAATGGCTGCTCAGTTCATCATCTGCGGAGGTAAACTTTACAAGCGGGGTCATCTCAGGATGCACAAATTGTGTGTTGATGTTGAAGAGTCTAAGCACCTGATGGAGGCCATCCATGGAGGAGAGTGTGAAGCGCACATGAGTGGGGTGATGCTAGCCCGGAAGATCCTTAGACAGGGTTATTACTGGTCAACCATGGAGGAGGATTGTATTGGCTTTGTCCGGCGATGCCACAAATGTCAGATCCATGCAAACCGCATGAACATTCCGCCATTGAAGCTGTACAACATGACTTCGCCATGGCCGTTTTCAGTCTTGGGGATTGATGTAATTGGAGCTGTCACTCCGAAGGGGTCCAACGGGCATGAGTATATTCTGGTAGCGATAGACTACTTTACGAAGTGGGTTGAGGCCCAATCTTACGCGGTGTTGAAGGCATCGCATGTCGCTAAGTTCATCAGAAACAACATTATCTGTCACTATGGGGTCCCGAATGAGATTATTTTGGATAATGGTTCCCACTTCAAGAAGGAGGTGATCGACTTGTTGGAGAAGTACAACGTGGCTTTTCATAAGTCATCTACATATCGGCTGCAAACCAACAGAGCAATTGAGACCGCCAACAAGAACATTAAGCACATTCTGCAGAAGATGGTGGAAACCTACAGAGACTGGCCAGATAAGCTGCCATTTGCTCTTCGGGGCTACCGGACTTTAATTCGAACTTCTACTGGGGCAACTCCGTATTTCTTGTCTTATGGGATGGAGGTTGTTCGGCCTATCAAAGTTGAGGTTCTGTCATTACAGGTATTGGCTGAGTGTCAGATAGCTGAGGCAGATTGGCAGCAAAGCAGGTTCGAAGAACTCATGCTCTTTGATGAAAGAAGGCTGAAAGCACTGCATCACGTCCATGGTTATCAACAAAGAATTGCCAGGGCTTTCAACAAGAAGGTTAAGTCTAGGAATTTAAAAGAGGGAGATCTAGTCCTCAAAGACAACCGAGCTCCCATCCACGACCCTAGCGGTAAGTTCAGACCCAATTGGACTGGCCCTTACATCATCAAGTCTATCTGGTCGGGTAGAACTATCATTCAGATAGATTTAGATGGCCTTGAGTTCTCCCAGCCGATCAACATGGACAAGTTGAATAAGTACTATCCCTGAGTGGCTTGTTAGGCCGGAAACTCGAAAGGGCAACCTAGGCAAAAGTTAGAGCACAGAAAATTTGAAATGATAAAAACTGAGCTCGCATGGTTGAAAACCCAGAAAGGGCGGCCTTGGCCAAAGTTAGAGTGTAAAAGGAGAGGGTTAATACACGAGTGAACCTGAACCAACTACGTAAGGCTTGATTCCTTTCTTCGGGATACGTAGGCAACTTCATTCCGAAGTCCAGCCATAAACACTTCCAAATCAACTTTGTCCATGTGATCATGTTGGTCATCTTTGTCTTTTCTGCATTCAAGAGTTCAGTTGTGATCTCCAGTGCAGTGCTATTCAAACTAGGGGCAAGTTTCCAATTGCTGGATCCAGGGTTGTACATCTCAGTAATCGATCTTGGGCATGTCCAGTTGTGATCCATATCGAATATGGTTTTGAAAAGTTTTAATAAAAGTTGATTTTGCTCAAATTAATCTTTTTACGACTTAGACCATTTTTTGACCAAACGGAAAATTTTCAGTACCAACAACCTTCAATTACATTGATTTAAGTACAGAGTTCTCCTACTCTTGAATACAAATTGAAGTTTCTTTTTATTACATTCATAAAGAAAACTTGAATGTACTGATTAAAGTAGTAAATTCGGGGCATAGTCAAGTCAGGTGTTCCTGCGCCCCCTCCCATAGCTTGTGGAAGCCTCTGATGCCAGAGTAGGCCCATTCTGCGCCTCTTCATCAAGCCAAGCTTTGCACTCATCAGAAAGGGTGCGACTGAAAGTGGAAGCTAGTGGCCAGAAGCTCTCTCGTCCTCCATGCTATGGCATACCAAGTTAGATGTGTGCCTCGGACTAGAAATGCAGTAGGGTACTCTATTCCTTCTTCCGGGCAAGTCTGATCATGTCCGAATTGGCACCAGAATCGGAATGAGAAGTAAAAGACACAGTGTGTTAGGCCAATCAACTGAATCTTGGGCTGGCGAGTCATGTTGTAGCTCATCGCCGGTAAATTAAGCTAGGGGCTGCGCCAAGCAATATTGGCAGCAGACAGACTGCACATCCATTCGCACCGCCATCCCTCATCAGGGGCATCGACTAGACGTTGCTGGAAGAAATAGTTGCGAGCTGAATATGCTAGGCATGAGTCCACAACCTTCAACTTATCCATCAACCATATATGGGGAGGGATGAAAAATGTGAGATTAAAGAATAGAGAGGTGTACATGGAGAGAAAAGTGAGAAAATGGTTTTGAGAAAAAAATCGAGCCCGTGGGCCGAGTGATGTGAGAAACATATGTGAGATAGGTTGGGAAACATTACCTATAGTAGTAATGGACTCCTCGCGAATCTAGTTGTCTCCCGGCAATGGAAGGCATCCAAACCCATCAATGTCTCAGCTAGCGTCATCGCAATGCAACTTTTGCCCTCTTTTAAACCTTGGGCAACCTCAATCAAATGGACGCTAGGCCCATCGTAGCCTGGGGCAAGCAAGAAATGAGACAACATGCACAAGCAGAGGGCGTGTCGCCGAAAACTCTGCCATTGATGATCGTCGTGGTCACCGGCATCAGAAAATCAATGAATCAAGCTTGGGATGTCCAACTCTCCATCCTAAATCAAAGAACGAGCGTCTTGCGAAGCGAACCCGCACATCTGTACTAAGGCTTGGACGTGGCTAAAATGAAATTGAGGCAAGATTTCTTCCTCACGCTCGGACTCCGTCAAAGCTTGGAAGTCTTCAAAAGTGGGACATATCTCTTGTCCGCCAAAGCTAAAAACGTGCTTAACCGGATTCCAACACCTTGTCGTGGCATGAAGGAATGGAAAAAGCAGCGGGGTGCGGCTCAGCGTGAATAGTGCATTTATTCTGAAGCCCCAGAAATTCAGCTTTTCCGAGCCATCCAAGTTAGTAATCCAATTTGTGAGATTTTGGACCAAAAATCCTCAATTTGGTGCAAAAACTGAGTTGAAATGGAGAAAATACGAAGCTAGGGCTTTTGTAAAAGATAAGGTGTTGAGTGGAAGACAGGTGTCAACAATCTGGGCACTTTCTACATTGATTGTCGACCAACCATATTTTTAGCCGATCGGCTAGTTTTTGTGGCCGACGGTTCTTTATGGTGGCCGATGACCTCCCACCTTGGCCGATGGCCGCTCCTTTGTTCTCTGAGCTGTCCATGTCATGGAAGTCTTGAGAACTTGTGTCTTGTTCCACTTCAAATGCCTTTTTGTGACAATTTTGCGAAGTTGTGCATGTGTTACTTCAATTTGTTTATCGAGTTGTTGTATTTTTGTTTATCGAGTTGTATTTTGTGTTGATTGTTAAGTTCTTGTCTTGCTTATTGAGTAGTTTTGTTCTTTCAGTTGTCAGTTGGTTCACTATCTACTTAAGGCAATGCAATTCGAGGGTTTAGTTTTCAAACAAAGTTCAATCTCATTTACATTGTTATGCGATGCAATGCTAAGAATGTAAAATGTAATACTTTTTCAATCAAAAGTTGTTTCTCATTCCACCATGGTTTCTTTTTGTAAAAGTACAAAGTTTTAAAGAAAATGAATCTACCTGACGCAGTATAATGTGCAAAAAAACTACTAGCAAAAAAAAAAATAAAGCAAAAAATAAAACATCTGAATCGGCACCAGTCGCCTCAAGAGCGGGAAGCCCTCTTCGCCCTCTTCCTTGATGAAGGCCCAGAACTACCACCATCATCTCCGCTACCTAAGTTTGAACCTAAGCTATCTCCAGCCTCATCTCCATCCTGAGACGACTCTGACTGCGGACTCACTGCCTCCTCGTCGGACTCATTCTCATCTCGGGTAGGCGCCCGCGAACTACTCCCTGTATGAGTACGCCCGACTTTGCTACGGCTTTACGCTAGAGTCCCTCGCCCCGCTTGCGCGGGGAGGCACTGAAGGTCTCGCTGAGGTGCTCGCGGTGGCTATTATCTGGAATGGGGTCTGAAAAGAACAAATTGGCAAATGCATTAGTTATGCTATGCGATGCTGAGTATTGTATCAAATGCAGTATATGATTACATCGTGTGCATGCTGTGAGCAGTATATGAATGCCGTGAGCAGTATATGAATGCCGTGAGCAATATATGAATGCCTTGAGCGGTGAATAATTGTAGTGTGTGAGGGTCGTGGCCAGTATATTAGATGCAGTGTATCGGTGCCGTGAGTGGTATGTGAATGCGGTGTATCAAATGCAATATTGAAAATCTGTTACATCAGATCAATATGGAGCAGATTATAGAGGGTTTTGGGACCAAAGTTGGAAGAACTTACCGAAATATCATAAATACTCAGCAGGTCCATGCTCCTCTACAGCATCCCCATCACTGAAGCCGTCAGCTCCAGAGCTTGCCCAATGTACTCTATGGAAGCCTGCAAAAGTGTTGAGGTAATTAGTATTCTGCGGGATATCAACTGAAATGAAATGAATGTACAGAATCAAAAGTATAGCATATACCGGGGTCGAGCCTCGAACTCCAAGGAGCTCATGATCAGCCGGGGAAGGAGCGATGGGTATCTGATAAGTCTCTCCAGCCCCTCCTCGGCATGTCATGGTAGTGGGCAGGTCTTGCCACTCCGCCCTCTGTCCCCTTCGGGAACCCCTCCTGCCATGGGCCAAAGTCGCCCACGATCCACCCGCTCCTCCTGCTGTGGCTGTAGGTCTCTCTGTCTCTCACCTCGGCGAACACCGGCTAGAGGCTGCATCAGATATGTCTCGATGAAGGCGGTGTAGTCGCCGTCGAGTCAAAAGAAGTCGGCATCCCAACTGATCTTAAAATATGTCATCTCCTACGAGGTGTACATCTTTGTCTGCCTCATGTGCGAAGGAGGCAGCATCGGAACCACTGGCTCGGGTTAGCCAAGGCTCTTTCACAGGAAGCGCTCACCCCAGTTCCATGCTCGACAGACTGGGCCCTCAAGCAAAACCCGGAATTGGGCAATCTCCCGAGCGCCCATATACCGGTCTCTAACTACCTCAGGTAGCACTGCCCAGGGCTGCCAGGTGATCTGGAAATGATAGATATACATGTTGTTATCTGTTATTGATAGTGCAATATAAAGCAAAGCTCAAATGAACAGTAAGGTTTGAAGTACCTCTGTTGCAGCTACAGTGTCAAAATATTTGTGGAAGAACAAAAAAGACTCTCGCGGCCTCGGCTCGCATCTCCCATCGTACCGATGTGAATATGGAACCATGGGGGGCATCTCTACCTTTGGCTCTGGAGCAAACCTAGGGAAGTAGGCACATACCCACAACTACAGAATGTGAAATGGTAATAATAAGTATGTTTATCAATAAAGCAGTATACAGATAAAGCAGAAATAAGAAGATGATGTGCAGTGTGTGCAATGTGCAACCAATGTAAAGTAGAATGCGTGTTATGCAGTGTGTGTGGTGTACAGATAGTCTAAACAAGAACTGTAAAGCAAAAGGGAAAAAAGTACATCCCAGGCTCTCTAGTAGCCTCCTAGCAAGTGCCCGCTCCGGTGAGATGAAGAACTCATATATCCATACAGCGTGGCCAGGCCTGCGCCGCCCCAGTCATAGCGCCGGATGCGAGTCACGTCTACTAGTGTGCTCAAGAGGTAGAGGCCAATGGTGTTTGCCCGGTCGGCGAAGAGAGTAGTGCCCAACAAGACCATAAGGAACCCTCGGGCATAGTGCTCAACCTCCTCGCGGGTCGTCGGCGTCTGTTCCCTGAACTGGTCGGCGAACCATGAATATCTCACGAACCCTGGTCGGGAGAGAGGTGGGCGAATGCTGAGCAAAAAGATCTGAGCAGCATCCCACTCGCCCACATCCGTGTCTAAAGGGATCGGATCACTCCCTACTCCGATACCGGTGAGCATGGAGAAGTTGAAGGGAGTCATCGTCATCTCCCCTGCAATAGAAAGGGGAAAGGAATCGGTGGTGTCCCACCACCTCTCCACTAGCGCGCCTACAAGAGGTCGACTCGCAGTGAGGCGTGAGAGTCCCATGCAGAATACACCGAAATCGGCCTGATCAACGATGCGGCGAACGTCATCGGGTAGTTCCATGTACCAATCTCGTGCAATGGTGTTTCCATACCCCCGGAAGGCATGAGAATCTCCCTGTGTTCAAGATAAACAGATGCGAAGTAGTGTCAGGATTACAGTGTATGCATCTGTTCAGAGTTGATAGAAGTGAAGTGTGTACATATGTTCGAGTTGACAGAAGTATCATGTATGAATGCGCTCAGAATGAACTAGGCATGTGATATACAAGTGTGTTTGGAATAGTCAGATGAAAAGCAATATTGGCTATTCAAGACATATGACCTACATTGCAGAAAGTAAAGAGGAAGAGTATACCTCAACGGCGCCAAAGGATTAGTGTGACTCCAGCTCGCGTAACAGGAGGTCCTCCAGAGCACCTCGTGCAAAGCTCCTGAACTGGCGAATACTGTCGGGAGGCAACATGTGTATGTCAGGATCGTACGTCGTCGGATCGAAAGGCTGAACACTGAGTGGCAAGGGCTCGAACTCGGGATCCATCTCCATCCCTGTAGGAGCCCCACTGTGTGGAATGTCATCCGCCATCTCAAGAAGAATGAGAAAATGATCGAAGGTATGGAAAATGGGCATGAATGCCAAAAGTCAACCAAAAGTCAACCCCGAGGGGTGAAAAATGGAAGAAAACGTCGAAGTGCGGAAGAGGGCATGAAGATCAAGGGTAACTCGGGGGAAACAAACCCCAAGTGATGGAAATAAAGAATGTGGCCCCGAATACACTTTTCAATCGGTTCAAAACGTTGAGAACAATGAGGGTTTTGTGAATCGAAAGTTGTGGGATGATCAAAAACGTGGGTAAAGCTTGGATCAAAGAGAGGAAAGTGATCTAGAGAGAGAGGGGATTGTTTTTCGGCAAAGAGGAAGTGAAAGAATAGGGTTTGGAATCCTATACTTAAAGACCCTAGGCAAAATGTCAAAACTGCCTCGAATCTGCCATTTTTGGCCGATCGGCCAAATTGTTGGCCGATTAGCTTGTTTGGTGGCCGATGGTTGGCCGATGCACCTCCAATGCCCTTGTCTGGGGTTGTTTTGTTGTTTTGGTGCCCTCATCTCTCAATAAAGTGCAAGGAAAGTACACTTTTAAGATGAAGTAGTCTCTGCGGAAGTTTCGAACTGCATTTTTCAGTGTGCGGCAATCAATACAAACAAAGCGTATCCTTTTCGTATCGTTTTCAATATCATAAATCGATGAATCACTTTTGAATATTGTTACATTATAGCGGTTTTGTCATATATGCAAGGCTTGCATTGTTATGCACACTCATTGCATTGTCAGGCGCGTTGCCTCTATTGTTATGCACACTCATTGCGTTGTCACGCACGTTGCTTGCATTGTTATGCACACTCATTGTGTTGTCACGCACATTCCTTGCATTGTTATGCACACTCATTGCATTGTCACCCATGTTGCTTGCATTGTGATGCACACTCATTGTGTTGTCACGCACGTTACTTGCATTGTTATGCGTACTCATTGTGTTGTCACACACGTTACTTCCATTGTTATGCACACTCATTGCGTTGTCACGCACGTTGCTTGCATTGTTATGCACACTCATTGTGTTGTCACGCACGTTACGTACATTGTTATGCACGTCAGTTGCACTGTTATGCACACCCCATCTGCATTGTTATGCACGCTTCAGTTGCATTGTTATGCACCTCTTTTCTTGCGTTGTCACACACGTTCTACTTGCATTGGTATGCACCTTTCCACTAGCATCATATGTGCACTCGTTTATCTTCTATTGAAATTGTATTTCGATATAGCATTAATCATATGTTCCTGTTACATTGTACTTGTCAAAATCTCTCTTTTGTGTGGGCACGATATTGTATGTACGGTTCTTTTGAGGTTGGTGAAACCAGACGATATTGTACGTACGGTCCATTCAAGAGAAGTTCTGGTTCAGTTTGACTGTCACCCTTCTCCACTCGCGTTTGACATGCGTTTGGATTACTGCACTTTCTTGCGCAGTTCTTCTCCTTTTACGTTTGATACGCTGAGAGGTGTTTCGTTTGAGACTTTGGATGTTCCCGACAGTCGCTTTTAGCCTTCTCCGCGTGAGACGCGGTGAGAATTGCATAATTTTCTTAAATCCTTTCTGCATGAGATGTAGTTTGGTTCGTGCTTATTTGCTTATGTACGAGTTTGATGTCGCATTTCTTTGCATAACATTCACTTAAACTGTTGTATTTATTTTGCATAAATGCTTCATTACTGTCCTCTTTGCATAATCATAAGTTATGTTCTGCATTGTGCATGTCATTTGCATCTTGCCCCTGCCTGCAGGCGCATCTCTTTGTCATCTTGCCTGTTTGTCTAAGTCTTCGGCCTTGTCAAAAATGGATCGTCTCTAGGCTTTGACATTCACTCCCATCATTTCATGACTTCCGAGTTCTATCAAAGAGAGGCAACTGTAGACACCCCATTTTTGACCGTCCTCAAGACTTGGACGTCATCATTTGAACACACGATGATGATCCATGCTCATGTTCGTTTTGAGTTTATGAAGGTCTCGGCCATGCGCCTTGCTTTGGTGCTTCTCAACTTGTCTATTTTGTGCTTGGTTGTGGACCAGGAACTTATGGCTTTGTTTTTGAGGGAAAGGGGGTGGTCTGTTGGCCAGCCATGCAACCCATCGGCCATGCCCTATTTCCATCGGCCATCAGGGGTGGCCAGTCGGCTTCACTGATGGCCGGTCGGCACCTTTAATGGCCGATCGGCCATGTTTATTGGCCGAGGCCTTTTTATTTGCTTTTGCAGATATTTCTTTGCCAGTTGTGCTAGCTGGTGAGCATAGAACTCATCCTCCATACACGTGTATGGAGGGATTAAACAAAGCCTCTAGCTTGTTCAACAAGCTTGAGACTTGGATTTCTATAAGAGGAGAGGTCTCTATCCCTTTCCAGAGGTTCAGAAAATTGAGATACAAAACATATCTATATATATATATATTTGTCCCTCTTTCTCTATATTTGTGTTAGTTTGTGCCCTAAAGTGATTTTTCTTCACACTTTTGCACTAAAACACCTAGTGAAACACCTTCACTCTTGACCTGAGGTTCTTGGAGGTTTGTTTGATGCTCAAAAGCTTGGTTTTGCCTCAGAAGTTGCTGCCTTGTTCTTGTTCTTCAAGGGTAAGCCCCATATCTTCATTTAAGCTTTGTTTTACTTAAGTATTTGGCCAACTTTGCATGCTTCTTTTGGCTTAGCTTTCAACTGTAAAAAGCTTCATTTTTAAGTATTGAAAATGTTTGTTTGAGACCTCTTTGGTGTTAAGGGTGTTCTACCCTCTTGTGTGCCTTATTTGCTTAGGCTTGGTGCCATCTTGTTAGGCCTTTGAGATCATCTTCTCTTGGCCTTTTAGCCACTGAAATCCAGTGGATTTTCAGTGGTAGAAAGTGTGTTTTGATGCTCCAAATAGGTGGCGGTGGTCCCTCCTTTTTTGTATATTGTTTGCTTGTGTTGATGGCTCATCATAGTAGTATGTCTTTTTAGCATGTTTTGGCTCCATCTTAGCATGTTTTTGTGACTTTTCTAACATGTTATAGCTCTTTTTGGGTTTGGTTTGGTTGTCTCTTGTATGCTTCATACCTTGTAGTGCAATCCTCCCTATAGCCTTAACATGCATCATGCTTTGGACCATCATTTTAGCATGTTTTTTGCAGCAAGCTTTTACTCATGTTTTGCCATGCTTAAGCTCTGTTTGAAGTTGTTTTGGTCATGCATCCCTTGTTTTGTATAGCCATGGTGCAATCTTGCTCACTAGCTTTGTGTTTTGGGTCCACTAGCATGCATTGCTTGGGCTATTTGCATGATTTAGCATCATTTGATAGGTGATTTCAGAGCATGTTTCACTGTCATGCCCTCACATCTTTCACTCTTTCAATGCTTTGGAGGGTTGGTGCTTTATGCCTTGATCTTGGCCTAACTTGCATGCATGCATGCCTAAGCCTTTGTGCTACCATTTCAGTGTATTTTTTGTGTTATTTTGCCATGATACAACCCTATTTTTGGTTGGGTAGAGCATCCCTTATTTGTTTCTTACACTTGTAGTGTAACCAAGCTCATTGGCCTAGCTTACTTGATGTTTTGGCCCTTCATACTAGCTTGTCTTGGTTATACTCCACACATGTTTTAGCGTTATTTTGACATGCTTTAGGACTGTTTTGGGTGTTCTTGGCCTTTTGAGGGTTGCTTTGTATAGCTATGGTGTTAATGCCTTGACTAGCTTTTAGTTTTGAGGTATCTTGCATGCTTAACTTGAGGTATTTGCATGTTTTTGGCATCATTTGGAATGATATTTCGGAGCATATAGTGTTGTCACACTTCCATGTTTTTCACTCTTTAAGTGCTTTTAAGGGTTTACCTTTACGCCTAGTTGATGAGTCATCGAATGAGCATGTGTTCTTGGCACTTTTGTGCCTAAGTTTTGGTGTGTTGGCCACTGTTTTGGACCCTTTTAGGTATGTCCATATGTGGTTTAAGTCCATTGAGCATCGTATTGCATGCCTCTTCTATGATGCTCTTTACTTGCTTTCATGCTTTAGCCTCCAAATATGTCATGCATGCATTGTTTGCACAGTAGAATCTTGTGAATGCCATTCTAGCATTGTTAGGAGAGCATGTTGTTTGCATGTTGTTGCATTTCATGTTGTTTGTATGTTGTTGCATTGAATGTTGTTTGTATGTTGTTGCATATCATGTTATTTGCATGTGTGTTGCATTGCATTGTGTTTTGGATCGGATGTTGATCCAAACACGAGAAACGAGGGACGTTTCATACTTGAAGTGATGGAACGTGCCTCATTTATCGGTCGTCGACCCTCTTGATCAAGCATGATAGAGGTGTAGGCTCATTGTGTCATTGGTGCATTTATTGACATTGAATTGTGCAAACTTGGCTTCTTTGGCCGTCATGCATTGAGATGCATGATTGATGATCCGAGAGTGGAGTACCGCACTCCCTTGAGCTTGAGAAATGATAGGGAGGGTGGTTGTGCACACATACCTTGCAAATACACTGTCATGCCTCTGTTTGTGCTCTATTGCAGCAAAAGGAGAAATTGCAGGAAGCAGTGGCCCACCGGCCACCAAGTCTGCCGATTGGCTATCAAAAGTGGCCGATGACCATTATCTTTGGCCGATGGCCATTCCTCTTGGCCGACCATCTCTCAGCATGTTCTTAAGGTGGATCAGAAGCATCTAGAAAGTTGGCACAATTTTCAGAAGTCCAAAAGAATGCAAACAGAGGCATTAGAGGCACGGTAGTGGATTTCCGAGCGAGGAGATCGAGTATACATGCACTTCTCGCCCCGAGGCCATTTTAACTGCTTTGTTTAGCTAGTTAATTTGCTGATTTTGTAATTAATTAGTTAATGTATTTAGCTAATTTATTTCAACTTTGTAATATTTTAATTAGCTTAGTATGGCTAGTTTCAATTCGGTTTGTAATTAATTAGCGTAGCTAGTTATTTGATTTATTCGGACCCTCCGTCAAGAGGGCACATTGTTGTAATAAGCGTGCGTGTGTGTGATGCATGTCTTCCAACCCCACGTCTTTCTCCCTTTTACTTATCAGCTTTTGATGGTTAGTTTTAGGGTATATTTCCATTAGCATACTTATGCTTTGCATGCGTGCATCAATCATTCGTATTGCATGCACTAGGCTCGGCGCATCATTCAAACTGCATTGAATTTCAATACCAACTTTAATACGTGTTTCAAAGCATGTTATCGAGTGTTGCATTCGCATGCCATTCTAGATAGCCGAGCCTATTTTAGTTGCATTTTTGCATGTGTTGCATTAGGCATCTTAACATAGCTAGGATCATGCATTGATTACTAACTAGCTTCTTTTTTGGCTCGGAGTACATTGTAAGTGTTTATGCTTTAGCATCCTTGCATGTGTGTAAGTGACTGCCATAATAGCATGCTATCTGCTTAAGTGTTTAACTATCTGAATGCCTGTGGATGAAGGCTTCATTGCTTGAATTGGAACAAATCATCAAAATGTGGGTTTTAAAGCCCACTTTTTTGTGGCAAATCATGTTTTAAGCCTACCTGAGGGTGGCAAATCCGCGTCTTAGCCTACTTGCAAGTAGTACTTTCAAACCATTTTCGAAAACAAACATGAAATGTTTTGTTCCAATTCGTGCAATTTCGTCTATACTTGTATGTTGTACGCATCACATAGTATGCTAGATTAATAACCGGAATAAGAACACATGTATTTTCAAAAACAACATATCATGTTAGTAGAGGCTGATCCTTTGATCGGGTGAGCGGGGGTGCTCATTTTTGGACCTTCCCCTCTCGTACCCAAGTTCCTGAACCGAGGAAACTTTGGTGATGACAAACACGTTGCCTTAGGAATGAGTCAAGGTTTCCTAAATTTCAAAAAATAAAATATTTAGGTGGCGACTTTGAAATCTGGCAAAACAGTCCATGTTTGGCGCTTTTTGATTAAAATCAATTTTCCAAAATGGTTTGCCGGATTTGGACTCTTTGGTGAATTATCAGTCTTACATTGCACTTTGTGAGGATTAGATTTAGAACCGTGACATGAGTCCGAACTGTAGTAGCTAGAACAACAATTCGCGCCCTCACGCGCAGAGCGGAGTTCGGGCGGTCTATAATGTGTTTTCAACTTCCGTAAGCCATACGCTACCACTTTCCCTTCTTGCATTAATACATAGCCCAACCCTTCCGGAGATGCATCATAATAAATCGAATAATCCAAACCCCTCTCTAGGATAATCAATGCTGGAGGAGTGGTGAGTCTAACCTTAAGCTCTTCAAACGACTTTTCACAAGTCTCACTCCACACAAATTTAATTCTCTTCTTCATCAATCTCGTCAATGGTGAGTCCAACCTAGAGAAATCTTTTACAAAATGTCAGTAATATCTGACTAAGCCTAAGAAACTTCGGATCTCAAAGTCATTCTCAGGTTGTTCCCAATTTTGCACTACATCTATCTTGGATAAGTCTACTGTCACCCCTTCCTCGGATATCACATGGCCTAAGAACTTAACTTCTTTTAGCCAAAATTCACACTTTCCAAACTTAACATATAACCGATGTGCACTAAGAAACTCAAGTACAACCCACAAGTGTTTCTCGTGTTCCTCATCGAAGGGCGAGTAGATTAAAATGTCATCAACAAAGATAACCACGAAATAGTCTAAGAACTCATGAAAGATTCGTTTCAGTAAATCCATAAATGAAGCAAGCACATTAGCCAACCCAAAAGGCATCACTAAGAACTCATAATGGCCATACCGCATACGGAATGTCTTTTTCTAAATATCCTCCTCCTTCACCCTCAATTGGCGATACCCCAATCTCAAATCAATTTTAGAAAAAACAATGAGTCCCTTTCAATTGGTCAAACAAATCATCTATCATTGGTAATGTGTGTTTGTTCTTAATAGTTACCTAGTTCAACTTCTAGTAATCGATGCACAATTGTAATGTGCCATCCTTCTTCTTAGCAAAGAGAGTCGGTGCTCCCCAAGGCAATGTAGTAGGCCAGATGAAGCCCTTATCTAATAGTTCTAGGAGTTGAATCTTCAACTCGTGCAACTCGGTAGGTGCAAATCTATATGGTGCCATGGAAACTGGTGCCATGGAAACTGGTGTCATGTTGGGCACTAAGTCATTGGAGAATTCAATCTCCCAGTGGGTTGGCAAACTTGTAAGATCTTTGGAAAAAATGTCCCGGTATTTACAAACTACCCTCGGCAAGGCAACTTAGACTCCATGACTCTAATTACCCAAGGAGGTTGGCAGGAGTAAATTAAGCTCATCCTGACCTCGTGAGTCAAACGTTGGCGACAAAATTCTATCAACTCAGTTCCCTAGAAAATAAAAATAGCCACCACTCGAGGTGCACACTATAACTCTCCTATGGTAATAATCTATATTGGCACAGTATAAAGACAACCAATCCATGGCTAAGATATCATCGAAACCTGACATGTCAAAAATAACAAAATCAAAAGGAAGTCGGTGACCGACAACCTCTATGTCATAACTACAACATCTCCAGTCCAAAACAACTTTTCCCCCACTGGTGACTTTACCATGAGTGGAGATGCTAATCGAGCCACTTCTAACCCCAAAACTAATGTGAATGCAGATGAAATGAAGGAATGAGATGCACCAGTATCAATCAAGACATTAGTAATAGAGTTGAACAACAAAAAGTCACCTCTCACAATAGAAGGTTCTGGCAATTGATCTGGTGTGGTAACAACATACACACGCTTTGTGGGTCTCTGCTCTACCTACTCACCCCTCAGAACATAGGTCTGATTCACAAATTGAGCCGAAGAGGTTAATCTTTGAATACTTTTCATTACCTTTTCTTTTACTCTTTTGTTCATCATTCTATGCTATAACACTGATTTTCAAAGTTGTTTTAGGCTTAAAAATGTGATTTAAACCTTGTTGAAGGTGGAAGGGTTAGCCACCCTTCCATAGGCTTATCCAGTAGTTGTACTCTCCTTCTTTTCTCCATGCTTTTTGTCTTATTCTTCGCCTATTTAGATTGATATCAACACTGTTTTAGTGAGTTTTTGTATGAATATGGACTGGCTATATGTGTTTAAAGCCTTAAATAGATAGCTTCATTCTTGAATGTGTCTCTTTTCTTCAAAGTGATGTAAGCTCTCTTCTAGTTCCATCTTTGAAGCGTAGAAATGGATGTCTCATCCATATTCAATGAGTGGCAAGATGAGCATACAACAACTTTTCATAGCATTCGTTCATTTACTTAGTCATGTTTTGATTTTGTTTTGAAGCCATACGAGAGTTCATTCATCGGAAGTATTAGAGACTCTCTCTTCTAGTTCCTTTTGAAGCATGGAAATGGATATCAATCCATGTTCCATGAGTAGGAAGAAGAGTCTCTAATTGCTTTCTTCAATGATGTAATCTCTTGTGTATAAGCTTCACCTTCAAAAAATGGTTTTCTCTAAAAGCCATTCTCTCTAAATTTGAGTATTCACTTGCTCTTATTTTCAATGAAATATATTAGATTTCTGCCATATCTTTGAATGATCTTCTTTCTTAGTTAGCTTGTGTTCATTGAATATTCCATCCCGTTGCTTCATTAATTATCATCTAATATCCTTGGGATGTTCGATGATTTATGAAACAAACATATTCTCTCATTGAATATCTCCATGATCGGAGGGAACAAGAAAGATGAACATCTTTTGGATACCCCCTTGTTTTTGCTCTGTTCCAATTCTGTTGCAGTAGGTTTTCTTCCAAAAGCAGTGGCCAGCCAGCCACTTCAGTGTACGACTAACCATTTCATCAAGTCGGCAGACCAACTATTTTGTACAGTAGTGGTGGTTTTTCAGATAAACAGAGCAAATTCAAAGGTCCAAACAGAACTATTCTCTGGCTGCAAATAGGGCAATCTCTGGCGACAGGCAGAGAGGTTTCTAGAGAATGTTTTTGCTTGCGCACTTGTGATTTTTTGCCTTTCATTCAACTTCTTTAGATTAGTCGCTTTGAAATTTGTATTTATAATAATTAGTTAATTCATTTGAGCTTGTAATATCTAGTTAATTAGGACATGTGGACCCTTTTGTAAGGAGGGCAAATTTGTGACACTTGATATATGTCTTCCAACCTCCATTTCTTTTCTTTCACTTGCCTCGAATGAGTTTTTGGATATTTTCAGTTTAGCATATCATATGTGTAATTGTTGCCATGATGAGCATACTACCACGAGGCTACATGCTTACTTGAAATAAACTATTTGAATGCCTATGGATGGAGGTTATTTTGCTTACATTGGGAAATGACTTTGATCGTTATATATACGAGCTCATTTTTCCTTTGAGTTGTTTGTGTTTAAAACTTTTTCAAAATTGCATGAGATCAAGGCATTTCCAAACTGAGTGACGTAGTCTGTACCTGTTTGCCTCACATAGTAATGTTGGAACATAAAACTAATAAAAAAATCAGAATAGGAGCGTATAATGTCTATAAATTCACATCATGATTTAGTAGAGACCGATCTTTGATCGGGTGAGGGGAAGCTCAATTTATGACCTTCCCCTCTCATACCTAAGTTCCCGTACCGAGACACTTTGGTTATGATGGACATGTGGCCTTCGGCACAAGTCACGGGTTTCCTAATTTTTCAAAAATATTAGGTGGTGACTCTAAAATCTGGCAATGTAGTCCATTTTTGGCATCTCTTATGATTAACGAATTTTTCTAGGATTTGCCGAGGAGCACGAAAAACTAGCTACTCTCCCATATTATCTTGCGACATTACGCATGTAATACTTCCAACTAATGGCGTACTAGAAAATTTTACAGTTAGAATAATGTTAACTCATATGATTAGCTAATTAGGAGGTAAGGTATGATTCACTTATCGTGTATTATAATTTTTGGTTAATCAAATGCACTGCATGTACAATGTCACATGGTACCCAACAATGATCATCAAAAAAATTAAAAAAATAAAAATGGTAAATTACATCATTAGTTCCTATAATTTCGGTGAAGTATCACTTTAGTTCCCATAATTTTAATTTGAACAGTTTGATTTGTACAATTTCAATTTTATTCAAATGTAGTTTCTTCATCATTCATTTTTAATATTTTGAAGGGAACCAAAAAAATATATATATATATTGAAATTCAAAACAAACTATAGAAACTACCAATATAATGATTAAATTATGTCAATAGTCCCTATAGGGTTTTTTTTTTCTTTTTTTAATTCTACTTTGGTCCCTCTAATTTTGTAAATCGTCTCTTTCCGTTTCCAATGTTAACGGCAAATAAGGAAGGAACCACATTGTAACAAAATAAAAAATGTATGGATCAAATTATTCAAATTAAAATTATAAAGAGTAAAATAACATTTCACTTAAATTATAAGGACTGATACAATTTAAAAAATAAAATAAAATAAAACTTGAATACCTCGCTAGTTGTATCCTTCAAGACTTCACTGTTTCTTTGAGCAAAACAGACACCAATGGTGATGATTCAGAAAGGTGGGCACCACCCCAAAGTTTAAATAAACTTTTTGGAGTATTTCAGTTTCATGTAAGTTTTAAAAAATAATTATAAATAAGTAGTGAATTTTATAAATATTAATAATTAAAATTATAAATTTTGTATGAATTTATAATAAGCTTCTCAAATTACCAATGATCGGTAATTTTCCCTAAAGTTTTCCTCCGGACATACTCAAATGGCACCCAAAAAAACCAACCCCGGAAAAAAAAACAAAAACAAAAACAAAAAAAAAAAACCAAATAAAACAAAACAAAAAAAGAAAGAGTAAAAAGAAAAAAAAATCACATGAGTGGATTTTTACAAAAATAATTACAAATCAGTGAGAAATTTTGTAAATATTAATACTTAAAAAGGTCAGGTTTCTCTCCAGTCTTAAATTAAACTGGAGCATACAGTTCGGCTGTGTGGGCCCACCATGGAGTCCACATCGATGATCCAAACTTTTCAATGTGTAAACTCATTAAGTATTTCATTTTTGCAAAAAAAAAAATTATATTGATTGGATATCGATAAACACATGATTAGATTAAATTTGTGTCAACGGTAACTATAATTTTAAAAATGAATTTCGGATATAAATGTGATTTGATAAAATAATTTTTGATATCCGATTAACGTGATTTTTTATAGGGATGCAGAACTCAACAAACCCTACATATTGAACGGTTTGGATCATCGATAAACACTCTATGTTGAGCCCATGAAGGCCTAACAAATGTTCAGCTGGAGAGAAGCTAATTCCCAATTAAAATTTAAATTTTTTTTTAGTGAATATGTAATTTTTATTTTGAAGTTTCCACCAGGGTGTAATTATCCAAAAAAATTAAATATAAAAAATAATTTCTCCTTTAATACTTAACAGTTTTCAGCCAAAAAATCATTTGAATCTAATGGTTTACAATCTATCATGTGATTGTTCTGTGACAACTAAAAATATTTGATCCAACGAGGCTTTTTGCCAGCACAAGATGCTCGTATATGTATCCCTTCCAAAATTGCATAGTCCATCTAAAAGACCACCACACAACATATGCAAATTTCTAAACAAAAAAAGAAATCAAAGGTCATAAATAGGGAAGGAATCGATGATCCGCTATGAAAATCCTACAAATCTTGACAAAAGAGAACATTTTTTCTTTTCTTTTTATTAATTATTTTATTATTTTTTATATTAATGGGGAGACGGGGGAAGGAGGGGAGAAGGGGAAACTGGAATGGAGATGGGGGAAGAAAATGCAATAGTGGTAGTTGAAGATCAACAGTATGGTAGTTGGCGAATAATGGCACCGGAAATTGTAGATGAAGGGCAAAATATAAACGGGTCGGATCCAAACCTTGGGTCGGTTCAAATCACTGAGTCCAGGTCGGAGTAGGCATCCAATATGGACGAGATAACTACGTAGGCCAATCTAGTGAACCCATCTCCATGTAAATGATCATTTCACGTCCTCAAGCACTTGGGTCCAAAATGCAAAGGAAAGGTCAGCCTAGCAGCGATGTTGGGTTGGGTCGAACTGCTGAACTTAATTCATAGACCGAATTGATGGGCCGAACCCTTCATCATAACCAAAGTGGGCTAAGCCCACATAAAGTTATCCAAATAGGTTAGTCCATCTCTACAAACAATCTTACAGATGGCCGAGCCGAGGCACAATTGAAATCAAGCTGAGGGAGCTACACAGAGAAACGTGGAAGCTGTGAATGCATACATATGTAGACTGCCTGTGACAACCTCGACATACGTATTATTTTTATATATTATTCTAGTAAGCATAATTGCATTATTATATGTTTAATTTGGGCTTATCTGTTTGCTTATAAAATATCTATTAGAATTCAAAATTGAAAGCCTAAACGGATTTAGAAACTAAAATTGACTGGTTCAAAATGTTAATTGAAATATTTAGAATCATATGGCTGGTTTGATTAAAATTTGATTTGGATCAAAATAATTTAATTTAATTAGAATTAGTTAGAATTAAGTTTCATTAATTAGCCTTAATCTCATTTGATTAGTGTAGACGTCTCCGAACGCCCCAGGAGGATGAGTCCCGTTCTATTCGTTTTGGGCTCACTACAGTTCGGACTCCCAAATCGTCACGGTTCTTAATCTGAACCAAAGAGTCCAAATCTGGCAAATCGTTTTGGAAAATAGATTTTTAGAAAGAAGTTCCAAACATAGACTGTTTTGCCAGATACAGAGTCACCACCTAAATATTTTTTAATGGGGAAATTTAGGAAACCCTGACTCGTTTGCCTAACGCCACGTGTCCGTCATCACCAGAGTTGCCTCGGCTCGGGAACTTGGGTATGATTGGGGAAGGTCAGCTATGAGCACCCCCTCTCGTCCGATCCGAAGATCGGCCTCTACTAATCGTGATATCTTGTTTTGAAAACATTATGCGTTCTTATTCCGGTTATTAGCCTGGATTTACTGTGTGATGCGTACAGCATACAAGTATAGATTGAATCACCTGAGTTAGAACAAAACATTTCATGTTTATTTTTTGAAAGCAGTTCGCTACTCGTAAGTAGGCTAAAATGCAGGTTTTGTCACCCTCAAGTGGGCTTAAAACTCACGATTTTAATGCATTATTCCAATTCAGGTAATTCAACCTCCATCCACAGGCATTCAAGCAGTTATATCACATAAGCAAATAGCCTCATGGTAATCATGCTGTCATGGCAACATTCACACGCATGCCAGGATGCTAAAGCGTAAAAGCTTACAGTGTACTCCAAGCCAAAACAAAGAACTCGTTAGCAGTCAATGTATGATCCAAGTCCATGTTAAGTGCCTAATGTAATGCATACTGAATGTAATCGGGATAGGCTTGGCTAATCCTAGGATGGCATGTGAAATGCAACCATTTGATGCATGTATTCAAGTTAGATTTGAAATACTATGCAGTTAGCATGATGTGCCGAGCCCGATGCATGCAATACCGATGAATGATGCACGTATGCATAGCATAAGGATGCTAAATTAAATATGCCCTAGTACTAACCATCAAAGCAGGTAAGTAAAAGGGAGAAAGAAGTGGGGGTTGGATGACATGCACACACCCACCCACACTTATTTGCCGTCGCTCGGAGGGACCGAAAGAATAATACAGATTTAACGAACTTACAAGCTAATTAAATATTACAGACCAATTAAACTAGTTAAGCAAATTAACTAATCTAATAAAACAGTAAACAGCCTCGGGGAGAGGGCCCGATGCAATGCGTACTCGGCTCCGCTCGGAAGTCCACTGTCATGCACAAGTTTGCCTCTATTTCCCCTGCTCTGTTCTTCTGAAAATTGCACGACTCCCAAGGTATGCTCTATGGACACTGTGGATAACCACCGACCAAGTGGAAACCCCACCGACCATGTCCGGATGGTCATCGACCATTTGCTGAGCTCTCGGCCATCAATAATTGGTCGGTCGGCAATATGGATGGCCGGCTGGCCAAAGCTTCCTGCACAAACTGTTTTGACAGCAGCAGAGGGCAAAACAAGGCATGGCAATGCATTTCAAGCAAATATGTGCACCAACATATCCCTTATCATGTTTGTGACTCAAAGGGGTATGTTCCTTCATTCTCGGACCACCAATCACGCATTTCAATGCGTGATGGACCAAGGAACCAAGTCGTGCATTTTGATTTCAAATGAAATGAATGCATAGAAACATACAAAGGGGCTTTCAACCTCTATCATGGCTTGATCAAGAGGTGAAAGATGCATGCAATGATATGAAACCTAGACATGTGAGCTAAGTCTGCAACATGAGATGCAAACAAGTAAGTATGCAATAGGCACACAACCTAACCAGATAAGTATGCAAGACATGGAATAACTATGCAAGCTTAACCATACAAGCATGCAAGGTGCAACATGGACAACATGTTTGGCAACTTAGCCAAGAGAATGTGTGCCAAATGCAAAGCGATTGAAGCATACAACACATGCAATAGGCTAAGTATATGACAACACACAAGGTGAGCATGCAACAACATGGAAACAATGGACTTATACCAGTTTGGGCAGCCCTATACTAGGCCCAAAACAGTGGCCAACACACTAAGAATGAGAGGTAAAACACACACAAACATGCACATGTTAAGGCCTAAACACTTAAGCATATGGAGACAACTTTTAAGCACACTTAAAAGAGGAAAGACATGGACACATTGCATGCACAGAAAGCTCTGAAAATCATGTTATAAAGGTGCCAAACCAGGTAAACAAGACAAGCGAAACATGCAACAATGGTCCAAGATTCAAGGAAAGCCAAGGGGCTTAAACCATGGCTAAGTCAAACAAGCCCCACAAAGCTAAAGGGACTTAAAACAGGTCTGAGGTTGACCTAAACAAAGCTAAGGACACACCTAGATGGCATATAAGTGGTCCGAACATTCAAGCATACAAAAGAGGCCACACATGGAGCATAAGATGACAACCTTGTAAGGCATTAAAGGGACATCAAATGCAAGAATACAAGCATACCATGAGGACTGAAATGGTGCTATAAGTAGTGCCAAACCGCTGAAATGATGCAAGGATGGCATGCTAGAGGGGTCAGTGCTCAAGACATACAAGAGAGTTTGCATGGTAGCTATACAAAGCAAAGCATGGACGACTCAAATGACCAAAAAAAAACCTTTAGCATGCTAAAACAAACATAAAATCTTCACAAAGCTAAGCCAAAAACATGCTAGAAACAAGGCTCAAAGCACAAGGCATGTTAAGGCAATTCATGGCATTACAAGACATGTATGCTAGGCAAGCATGGTGTGCCTAAGCCAACTCACGAAAATGCTATATCATGGAAAGATAGTAATAAAAAATAGTTAAGGCATGGCCAACATACACTTTAACAAGGTGCTCACTAATGAGGCTAAAATGGCCCTTTTCAAGGACAACAAGGAGAGGGGGTGGCCCTCTCCTTCTTAGAACCTTAAACCACCATCCTCACCACTGAAATCCCTCAAGATTTCAGTGGTGAGGAAGCCCAAACAAAGTGGTCCCGGAGCTCACCAACATAACACAAAAATAGGGTCAAAAAAGGCCTAAGAGGGGTCAAACAACCCCAAAGCTCAAAGCAACCTTAAATAACTATTTTAAGTAGGTAAAAACAGAACTTTTATATGTTATCTGCAAAGTCTAAAAACAGTTGCAAGATAGTCCAAAAAGCTATCCAAAAATGGGAAATAAAGGGCAAGAACACTCACCCTTGAAGATCACAAGACCAGACCTCTTCTTGGATCAAAACCAGCTCAAAAAGTCCAAGATCAACCTTCTAATGCCTCAGCAACTAAGGAAAGGTGTAATGCTAGGTGTTTGTGTGCAACAGTAAGAACAAACACACACTAAACACTCAAGAGAGGAACAGATATAGAGATAGAGTATGAACAAACCCTAACCCTAAAACTCAAAGCTCTGAAAAATTTGTCAACCCTAATGGAGGGAGAAGAGGCTCCCTCTTATAGACAATCCCTCTTGTAAAGCTTTCCATACAAGCTAGCCAAGAGGGAGATCCCTCCATACACATGTATGGTGGGGAGCAAAGTGTATGCCAACTAGCACATCTAGCACAAAAATATCTGCAAAAGCAGATGAACAGTGGTCGGCCAGCCAAAAATGCAATTTGACCAAAATAGATGGCCGGTCGACCATCTAGAGTGCCGGTCGGCCAAACATTTGGCCGATGGAAACAAAACACAACCGGTGGCCTCAAGCCATGGCCGGTGGAGTGTGGGGGTGGCCAACAAGCCATTCCCTGCCCTCCAAAGCAAAAACACAAGTGTTTGGTGCAAACCCAAACACAAAACAGTCGAGTCGGGAGATCTTGAGGCTAGGCGCGTAGCCGAGACCTCCGGGAACTCAAGACGAACACAAACAAGGATGATCACCGAGTGTTCAAACGGTGACGTCCAAGTCTTGAGGACGGTCAAAAATGGGGTGTCTATAGTTGCCCCTCTTTGACAGAACTCGAAAGTCATAAGAATGACAGGAGTGTGTGTCAAAGCCTAGAGACGACCCATTTTTGACAAGGCCGAAGACTTAGACAAAGCATGCAAGACAATAAAGATATGCGCCCGAAGGCAGGGGCAGAATGCAACTGATAATGCAAGAAGCCGAGCATAACTTATGATCGTGTAAAGAAAGCTGTAACGAAGCATAACATGCAACAGTTTTAAGCTAGCATACAACAATCCAACTACACTACAATGCAGAAAGGATGCAAGAGAAATATGCAATTCTCGATACGTCTCAGTCGGAAAATACAATACCTGCACGGTTCGTCTAGTTGCACTAGCTTCAAATGAACCGTACATACAATATCGTGCCTGTAAAAGAAAGCAACTTAACAGGTACAATATTGTTAGCAACATGCATGACAATGCAAAATGAATGCAAAATGATATGCAGTACATACAAAACTATGTATAAACAATGCAAACGATAATGCAATGCAATTGAATCATAATCAAACCACGAGCGGTACAAAACCACACAAATGTCAAATGGATGACGGAGATGCAAAGTCTGTCTACCATAGAAAAGGTGTCGCAACCCTCAAACCAGCATACCAGCGTGGAATAGGCGCGTACACATGCAGAACCATGAGTGATGTAGGCGGACACAAGAACAAGTAATTGGGTGGAATGACATAAGTGGGGAAGTGACCCGTTGAGGAAAGACCATAACCTTAATGCTGGATGCAAAAATTACACTACAATGTAATATATACAATGGATATGGCATGCAGCCAAACCAAATCTTGCCTAGGAAAGGCATGGACACATACAAACCGCGTCTAACACAGATACGGTGCCGTCACCCTCAAGCAACATACCAGCGTGGAATAGGTGCATACACATAATATCATAACTGTGCTTTGACGTGAAAAATATGGGCACATACCAGACCAAGCTCAACATGGAAAGGCGCAAGCCATAGATGGAGGTGATGCAACGAATGCATGCAGACTGCCATGCAATATTTACAATATGCAATGGAATGTATGTACGTACAATGCATTATATACAATGAATATTATGTACAATGCGATCTGCCGGGGAGAATGCAATGGACGCAGTGGATAAGGCCTGCGGCCAAACCGTATTTTGCCTAGGAAAGGCATGGACACATACAAGCTGCGTCTAACACAGAAACGGTGCCGTCACCCTCAAACCAACATACCAGCATGGAATAAGTGCGTGCACATAATATCATAACTGTGCTTTGACATGAAAGATATGGGCACATACCAGACCAAGCTCAACATGGAAAGACGCAAGCCATAAATGTAGGTGATGCAACAAATGCATGCAAGCTACAATGCAATATTTACAATATGCAATGGAATGTATGTATGTACAATGCATTACATATGCATTATTTACAATAAAATGCATGACATATGCACTATATATAGTGGATGCATGACAAATGCATGAAAATGCATGATAATGCATGCTATTTACAGTGCATGACATATGCAGTATTTACAGTGAAATGCATGACATATGCATGTTTGTTTTTTGTTTTGCTTTTTGAATGCATGACAATGCATGATGAAGGGAAAATGCATAATAATGCATGTTTTTTTTTGTGTTTTTTTTTTTGAAATGCAAATGTTGCATGTTTTTGTTGTTTTCTTTTTTTTTGAAATGCAAATGCAAGGTGATGCATGTTGTTTTTGTTGTTTTTTTTTTTGAAACACGCGACAATGCGCAGCTTTTGAGACGCATGACAATGCAAATGATCTTGGAATGCGCGACAACGCGTGGCTTTTGAAATGCATGTGAACTCGAATATACGATGACGCGCGTCACTTGAAATGCATGATAATGCATATGGACTCGAATGCGCGACGACGCGTGTTGCTTGAGATGCATGATAATGCATGTGAGCAATGCACCTCAAAGCTAGTTGTGCTTGTTACGACGTGTGTATGCATGCAAAAACCAAAGGTCTTGCATCTTTGGAGGGTTTGAGGTCTCCTAGACCGAGCGTGTTTAAGGTCTCACCAGACCGTGCGGGGTGCATGCAATGCAAGCATAATGACGTATAACCCAACGCGCGTTCACATCAAAGCGTTTGTAAAGCAACGCATGTGGGGAAACTTTCAAATCTTGAAAGGGACAAAAGGATACAAAAAGGATACACCTTGCACATATTCAAGTGCTGCGCACAGAAGACACAGTCTGAGGTCAAAACGGAGGCCGGTTGAGCTTTGAAAATGCACTGTCTTGAGCAATGAAGGCCCCAAACCACATATCTGACCCAAACAAGGTTATAGGAGGCTCACCGGCCATCAGAGGAGGTCACCGGATGCCCACCGGCCATCAAAAGGTTCCATTGGCCAAATATTTGGCCGACCGGCCAACAGTGTGGCTGACCGGCCAAAAGTGCCTGAATCGTGGCAGTTTGGTCTTTTGGCCCTGGGTCTTTTAAAATAGGAGTTCAAACCCTATTTTGGCACTTGCCTCTTGTGCGAAAATCCTCCCCCTCTCTCTCTAGAGCATTTTTTCCTCTTCCATTCACTGTTTTCTTCGATTTTCGTGCTCGTTTCGTCGTTTGATTCGCGAATACCTTTGCGTTTCGGACGTTTTAAAGCGAACGAAACTCCGTTTCGGTGTCTCTTTCTTGATTTCCGCCTCTTGGGGTTTGTTTTCCCTGAGTTTTTCTTGATTTCCATGCCTTTTCCACATTCCTGCTTTCCCGGCCATTTTCCGCGTTCTCGGGGTTGACTTTCCGTTGAATTTTCGTATTCTAGCCCGATTTTCTCTTTTTCGGCCATTTTCACACCACTCTTGACATGGCAGACGATCTACCACAGGGCGGGACTCCCCCAGATCAAGAGATGGATCCCGAGGCCGAGCTCTTGCCCTTGAGCGCCCGCCCGTTCGACCCGGCGACCTACCGGCCGGCGATTCACATACTTCCTCTTGATGGACTTCGCCAGTTTAGGAGTTTCGATAGGACGGTGCCTCCAGAGCTTCTCTTGCGCGAGCCGGAGTCACTTCTATCATACGGCGCTTCTGAGGTATATTCTTCCCCGCTTCATTTTCCGCAATGTAAAACTCTTAACTACCATAGTTGATTCGGTTCTTTAACTGTTTAGCCCGGATACACCGATACACTGTACGCTGTAGTTGACTGTGAACACACTTGCACTTGATTTCTGTTTGAATCTAAACACGTGCACACACGCTGTATTGTCACTGAACCACTCAAACACACTGGCACATCGCATGTTGTAGTTCACTATAAGCACACTGGCACCCGATGTTTGTTTGAACTTGAAAACGTGTACACACGCTGTATCTGTATTGAACCACTCGAAAACACTGACACATCATATGCCGCAGTTCATTTCGAGCACACCGACACCCGATATTTGTTTGAAGTTAAAACGTGCACACACGCTATATTGTCACCAATTCTGAATGCTTTTCAAAACTGTACATTTTATATTGCTTCACAACTGTTTTGCTTGAACACAGGGAGATTCCCATGCCTTCCGGGGGTATGGGAATGTCGCCGCCCGCGATTGGTACATGGAGTTGCCCGATGCCGTCCGCCACATCGTAGACCAGGCCGACTTCGACGCCTTCTGCAGAGGACTCTCCCGGCTTACTACAAGCAGGCCTCTTCTCACCGCTCTGGTGGAGAGGTGGTGGGACACCACCGACTCATTCCACTTCTCGGTCGCGAGAGACATGACGATGACTCCCTATGACTTCTCGATGCTCACCGGCATCGGGGTAGGGGGTGATCCAATTCCCTTCGACACTGACATGGACGAGTGGGAGGCCGCTCAGATTTACTTGCTGGGCGAGATGCTGCCTCTCGCACGCCCCGGCTTTGTCAGATATTCATGGTTCGAGGTCCAGTTCAGGGTTCAGCCAGCCTTGGCTGAGGAGGCACAGATGACCCAAGAGGAGGTGGAGCAGTACACTCGCAGCTTTCTGATGTTTCTGCTGGGGACGATCATTTTCGCCGATCGGGCAAACACCGTGCCTCTCTGTTTGTTGAGTGCGCTAGTGGATGTCACGCGGATCCTGCGCTATGACTAGGGTGGCACTGCCTTGGCCACTCTGTACGAGTACATGAGCTCAGCCTCCCGTTGTAGCAGGCAGTTGCTTGGAGGCTATTGGTGGGCTTGGGAGGTACGTCTTCTTCTTTTGTTTTTCATTTCTGATCTACATTTTCTGTACTCTATACACTACACACACTGTGGTCTGCTTCATGCTGACTGTATACTACACACACGGCACACATATACTCTGTTTTACACTGACTGTACACTGCACACACTGTACACTCTGCACAATACACGGTTCTGCAATTTTTGCTTTATTCTGTATTCCGCTTTATCTGATAAGCATACTGATACTTACTCTGCAGTTGTGGGTCTACGCCTACTTTCCAAGGCTCGCGCTAGTGCCTGACGAGGAGACCCCTCTTGTCGTTCCATTCTCCCGACGCTTCGACGTGAGATACGTGCGGAGACCGCAGGAGACATTCATCTTCTTCCGCCGCTACTTTGACACCATCACCCCCACGGAGGTATCTTCAACTTTAGAGTTTATTTAAACTTCGTTTTACATTGTATTTTCAATAACAGTAGATAAAAAAATGCATGCCATTTACAGATCACCTAGCAGCCTTGGGCTGCATTGCCAGCCGCGATGCGGGAGCGATTTGCCAGTGCGGAGGAGACTGCTCGCTTTAGGATTTTCCTAGAGGGGCCGGTCTGTCGGGCCTGGTATCTGGGTGAGTGTTTTCTATGCCAGACCCTGGGTTTACCGGAGCAGATAGACCCGGTTCATCCTCCTGAGCACATAAGGGATACCAAGAGGTTCACTCCTGAGCAGATGGCCGACTACATGATCGGCTGTGATACGATACGCTTCAGAGGCATAGGCGACTACTGAGAGTACGTTCAGACGTATATTATGTGGCCTTTGAGCAGTGGCCGTAGAGCCGAGAGAAAGAGGCCTGCGGCGTCAGTGGGTAGAGTACAAACAGGGGCTAGAGCGGGGGCACCGAGGGTGGCTCGGGCCCGTGGCAGGAGCAGAGCTCGGAGAGGACGGGGGGCTAGTTGGCCAGCACTGCCCACAACGATGACGTGCAGAGGGCGGGGTGGGGCGACTTACCAAATCCCCATTGCTCCCCCTCCGGCTGATCATGAGTTAGTCGGGTTCCATGGCTTGCCTCTGGTATGTACTACTGCATTTTGCATTCTGCACAGTCATTTCATTTCAATTCATTAGATATTCTGCATAATACTAAGACTTCTAACACTTTTGCAGGCTTCCTCCGAGTACACTCGCTAGTCCCTGGAGTTGACCGCTTCGGTGATGGGGATGCTTCAACAGAGCCTCGACCTTCTGGCCATTTGCAGTATTCCAGTATGTTCTTCTGACCACGGTCTCAAACCATACATTGTTTCACATAATTTGAGGCACAACACAACACTTGATACATGGCCCTCACGGCATCTGATACACTATACTCATACACTGCATTCTGCACTGACACATTGTTCACAGCATTACTCACGGCATTCATACACTATACTCATACATTGCATTTTGCACTGATACACTGCTCACGGTATTCACACACTGTATTCATACACTACATTCTGCACTGATACACTGCTCACGGTATTCATACACTATATTCATACACTGCATTTTGCACTGATACACTGCTCACGGTATTCACACACGGTATTCATACACTACATTCTGCACTGATACACTGCTCACGGTATTCATACACTATATTCATACACTGCATTTTGCACTGATACACTGCTCACAGTATTCACACACTGTATTCATACACTGCATTCTGTAGTGAACTAATGCGTTTGCCATTTGTACTTTTCAGCATCCCTTCCAGATTCTTACTGTAGGAGGTGCTCCAGCTGGACCATCCATTCCTGTTCGAGGGGGAGATGGAGAGGGAAGAGTATACCCCCGTACCAAGGCGGGGCGCACTCATGTTGGGAGTAGCTCACGGGCACCAGTCCCCGATGACGATGAGTCCGAGACAGAGGCAGAGGCGGAGTCATCTGAGGAGGAGACTGGAGATGGCACTGACTCAGGCTCAGATGACGGCGCTGATGACGATGCTCTTGAACCTTCGTCCAGGAAGAGGACGAGGACAGACCCTTAGGCCTAAGGCCGCTTGACATTGATCCAGATTTTTGCTGCTTTTCATCTTCTTCTTTTTTTTGTACTTTTCTTTTTTTTGCTGGTAGCTAGAGTACCTTGTACTGCCGCAGGCTGGTTTTGTTTTCTCCAAAACTTTGTACTTGAAAAAGATGATGAAATGAAGCAAAGCTTCTTATCTGAAAAAGTGTTACATTTGTACATTTCATGCTTCACATTGCATTACATTACATCACATAACAATGTAAATGGAATTGATCTCCTGTCTGAAAGTCAAATATTTGTATTGTAATAACCAGGTAACGAACCGGCCAACGGCAAAACAACTCATACAACCCATTGCTTAGTCTGAACACTCGGCCCATACTCTGCTGGGAATTAATCTGAATACAGGCCATTCTATTTATTTTGCACACGACAAATCCTGAACAAACAGTCCAATTTGACAAGACAGAATACAAAGGTAGAATCGGCTGAAGTTGAAGCACACTCAGATGCCCCAAATTTTCCTTTTCTTCTTTTGCTTCGCATAAATGTGGAGAACGGCACAGCACTCTGAGCACAGCGTGATTAAAATTTTTTGAGATTGAAAAAGGGTTTTTCAAACCGGGGTATTGAGCCTACAACTGAACGCAGTAAAAAAGACTCAAACAGAAAGTACATGATCTAATCACAACGAGACACGCTCAGAAAAGACTTAAAACAAAAGTTAATGTAAACAAAACAAAAGACACGACATATCGATGTGTTTACAAAAATGAGAAACCTCAAATCACGAAGAGCCAGTTCCTTCGGGCATTGTTCCCACCCTTTCTGATTTGTGATTCTCATATCACTCGGCCCTCAAGCTCGGTTTTTTCTCTCAAAATCGCTTTTGCTCACTTTTCTCTCAACTTACACCTCTCTATTCTTTATTCTCCCATTTTCCATCCCTCTCCAGGGTGGTTAGTAGATGAATAGGAAGTTGTGGGTTCACGCCCAACACTATTAGCTCGCGGCTATTTCCTCCCGGGACGTCTAGTCGATGTTCCGGATGGAGTATCTTGATCCATTCCAATTTGTGCTTCGCACTTGGCTCGATACCTCGTTGCTTGAAGGTTGTTGAGAGCTTTCAGCCCTTTACTGACAGCTTCAGTTGTGTCTTCTTCTGGCGAATAGAGTGCCCTTCTGGCAAGTAGCTGACGACGGGGAAAACACAGAACACCTGACTCAACTATACCCCTATTTCATCATTTTGACCATTTTTTGCTTTGGTTTTCTACTAAAACAGTTTTGACCAAAATGAGAGTTAGATTAACATGCTTGTTCAATTTTTTGATTTAAAATCATGCAAGTCAGGTTATGAGCACTGAAAATTTTCCTTTCTTGGGTCCAAGAAAATGGTCCAGTTTTGGAAAGTGAAATAATTTTCGAGAGAATAGTCGACCTCAGTAAAAAAAAAAATCTCAAAAATCATTTTGGCAGATAGCCAGTGCTTAACGAGCATGAAACTTACTCTCGAGATGTACAACCTCGGATCGGAGGCAATGGAAAATTGCCCCTTGTTCCAAAGGGCACAGCACGACAACGAAAAGTTGCCCCTGGTTTGGATGGCAACTCATGGAAACGGAAAGTTGCTCCTTGTCTGGATAACGCCGCAGCATACTGTAGTCAGTCCTCATTAGTGATGATCGCGACCGAACTCTCAGATACAGAGAAGATGAAGATGGTCAAAACCAATATATGGACACAGTCACTTTGAAAGTGTTGGTGGCTGGACTTCAGGATGAAGTTGCCTACGTATCGCAAACATGGGAATCAAGCCTACGTAGTTCATCGTGTCACAACCGAACTATCGGATTCAGAGAAGGCAAGGATGATCAAAACCATTACATGGACTCAGTCGCTATGAAAGCGTTGGGGCTGGACTTCAGGATGAAGTTGCCTACGTATCCTAATCATGGAAATCAAGCCTGACGTAGTTCGGGTTAAGGTACACTCGGGTATTTTAACCTTCACTTTTTTTTAGGCTCTAACTTTTGCCAAGGCGTCCGTTGCGGGTTTTCGACCTTGCGAGCTTGTTCTTCTTTCCTTTTTTAATTCTTTTCTTTTCTCTTTTTTTTTTCTATTTTTCTCTTTTCATTTCTTTTGCATTTTTTTTTTCTTTTTTTTTTTTGTATTTTCTCTTGCTCTAACTTTTGTCTGGGTCGCCCTTTTGGGTTTTCGGCCCAGCGAGCCTCTCAAAGGGTAAAAGTGTAACAAGTCCTTGCCAAATGGTTTTGAGATCCTGAAATCATCGGAATCTAGGAAAATGACTGTTGTATTGATTTGCTGAAGGACCCGTCCTCGGTTTTTCGAGCACATCGGACATTTTTGCCCCTAGTTGGAGGGGTGCTTCTGTTCTAGCTTCACAAGCTTCTTCTGATGTGATCCGATCTTCTTGATCTGACTTTGGTGCCTCTTGTTCGAGGGCTGCTTCCAATCTGGCCACACAGGCCTCTCTTCATGGTCGATCATTGAACACTCCGAATTGTGGTTCAAGGTTTTAAAGCAAGGGCTCAAGTCTTGAGGGTGAGAGTGATCCTAAGCTGCACAATCTCAAGAGCGATTCCACACGGGTCTTCGCAGGACTATGCAAAATGATTTTTGAAAATTTTTAAGAAAGCGACTAATCGCTCGTGCTGAAGACAGTGCGAAACCAATCTGGATCAAACCAGGGTCCTTCTCAGTACTGACGTTAACAAACATGATTTCAATCATTAAGGGCTTAGCATGCCTCTCTTTCTCTCAAATGATCAAAGTTTTACAAATCCCAAGGAATTCCTTCCCCTTTGTTTTCACCACAGTGTTCAAAAAGGTTTTGAAAAACTTAGGTCAATGCAATGATTTCAAGGCACAGAAAAGACACAGTTTCTAGTCAAATATTGCCATCTCATTTAGAATTTCTGGCACATGACAGAAGCAAACACTAGAGTGTGAGAATTACTGCTTTTTCATTCAGATCTGTTGGCACAACTGGCTCAAAGCAGCAATAAGTACAAAACATGACAGCCACAGTTGTTTCATTCAGATTTCCTGGTTACAAATGGCTCCATGGTAGAGACAGACTCAAAAGAAAGCAAAAGGGTAATTACAAAACAACAGGGTGTTCAAGGCAACAACCCTGAAATCACCCGACATTCTATACAATGGGACTGACTCGATGCGACAAGATAGACCCTTAAGCAAAAAGACTGACTCAAAACAAAGAGACAGACTCAAAACAAGACCACCGAACTGACTCAACAGCTAAGTCAGGAACCACAAAAATTGGCATTCGCAGATGCTCAAAAGTGCGTGCTAGACGCCACGTCCGAAATGCACCGAGCGCCGCCCGCAGGGGGTCCAACCCCCAATCACATGCTTGCGGTATCCTTGAAATCCAACAATTCAGTGGTGACAGACTTTGCTGAGGTGGGTGGAAGGACGACCTCATTGTCGATCAAATCTTGCACTTCGTGGCGAAGGCAGAAACAACCGTCGGTGCTATGACCAGTTTGCTGGTGGTATGCGCAGTACAAGGTAGCATCATGTGTAAAAGGGAGACTCTTCGGGAGAGGTCAAGGTTCGAGGGGTTTAAGATGTCCCTTTTTATCCAAAATTTGAAATGCCCTAGACAAAGGCATGTAGAGGGCGTGAAAGACTCTACGCCCTTGAGGCAGGTACTTCGAAGTCTGAGGGTTCTTACTAGACGCACTAGCGAAAGGGTCGGCAGGCACTGCCTTGGCTTTCTGATCTTTTCCTAGTGCAGGGTTGGGAATAGAAGGAACTGTCTTGGCATGACAGGGCCTATCCCGATTTTTTGCCTGGCTTGAACTGCCTTCGGTTGGGGGTGGGGAAAGCATCATCCACAGCTTTAGTCATGACTGTGAATACTTGCTGCTTATTCATTCCCCCGACTTTCAAAGCCTCGACTGCCCACAGCAGTTGTTCAACGGGATCAGCATCTGTTCCCACTTTATTCTTAACTCTAGCCTCAGCCTGATCGAGGGTTTGGGTTGCTATATCAGAGCGGAACCCGGATGTTGTTGACATGTCGTTACCGTAGCTGGAGGCAACCTCTGGTTGGTTGAGCTCGATCACAATCCGCCCCAGTAGCGGGGGCTCCTGTGGTACAAAATTCCTGGCATATGATGTGGCTGGTGGTGAAGCCAACATTCCATAGGTCAGATCGGCCACGGATCTCTGGAGGTCGCCGATCATTCCCATTAACTCAAACGTGGTGGGCTCACGATCCTGATACAACTGGGGGGTCCAGATCGGGTGTGCAACAGGTGACCTAGGTGGATGCGGTACAGCAACATTGGTCTCATCCTGCAAGATGATCCCTTGGTCTAACATGGTTGCCATAACCACAATTTCCTCTAAGCTTTGGGTCGTTATATGTCCGTTTGAACCAAACGGAGACGATGCAGTTGGTGATCGATGGATCCGATATCTGTCTTGCCTCAGCGAGGAAGAACACCAAATCTCCGAACCCAAATCTCTGAACTGAAAGGGAAAGCAAACAGTATTTTAGCCCAACTGAACAGACATAAGCGTAGCCGAATAATTGTACTCTACTACTGATCACTGTTCCACAAAATCACTGCCCCGAAACGCTGAATCTGATATCCGCGGATATAACCGATTCTCAAATCCTGATACTGATGCCTTTAGGCCTGATGCCCCAGACTTGCAAACTGGTATGTACGTTCCTGTAGAGATACACTCTAAAAGCACATAGCAAGTAAGAGAGAGCCAAAACACCCCTTTGTTGGAGTAGGGTTTCCCTGCCCTATTTTGTCAGGAGCTAGGATTTCATTACGCACATGGCGGTTTCAAACAACCTAACATCGGCTAAGCAACCTGTCCTAGCTTGGAATGGTCACTACGGATTTCGATATGCACTAGATCGAATGGTGAAAAGGGTGCCCCGATAAAACCGGGGTTTGTGTTCCCATACTGTCAGAGCCCATAACCGGTCAGCCTTATGGTCATGCCTTGACAAGACAAGCCTCCGGCAAACCGTTCAGGAATGGCAGATGGCAAACATTGTGTCCTAGGCACACCAATGCACATGCAATGCAAAGAAACACATAAATGAAATCAAAACAGGATATCACGAGTTCGAGTCAAGCTCTCTAAATCCCCAGCAGAGTCACCAGAAACTGTAGACGTCCCCGAATGCCCCGGGAGGATGAGTCCCGTTCTGTTCGTTTTGGGCTCACTATAGTTTGGACTCTCAAATCGTCCCGGTTCTTAATTTGAACCAAAGAGTCCAAATCCGGCAAATCATTTTGGAAAATAGATTTTTAGAAAGAAGTGCCAAACATGGACTACTTTGCCAGATACAGAGTCACCACCTAAATATTTTTTAATGGGGGAATTTAGGAAACCCTGACTCGTTTGCCTAAGGCCACGTGTCCGTCATCACCAGAGTTGCCTCAGCTTAGAAACTTGGGTACGATTGGGGAAGGTCAGCTATGAGCACCCTCTCTCGCCCGATCCGAAGATCGGCCTCTACTAATCGTGATGTCTTGTTTTGAAAACATTATGCGTTCTTATTCCGGTTGTTAGCCTAGATTTACTTTGTGATGTGCCAAGCATACAAGTATAGACTGAATCGCCTGAGTTAGAACAAAGCATTTCATGTTTGTTTTTTGAAAGCAGTTTGCTACTCGTAAGTAGGCTAAAATGCAAGTTCTGCCACCCTCAAGTGGGCTTAAAACTCACAGTTTTAATGCCTTATTCCAATTCAGGTAATTCAACCTCCATCCACAGGCATTCAAGCAGTTATATCACATAAGCAAATAGCCTCAAGGTAATCATGCTGTCATGGCAACATTCACACGCATGCCAGGATGCTAAAGTGTAAAAGCTTACAGTGTACTCCAAGCCAAAACAAAGAGCTCGTTAGCAATCAATGTATGATCCAAGTCCATGTTAAGTGCCTAATATAACGCATACCGAATGCAATCAGGATAGGCTCGGCTAATCCTAGGATGGCATATGAAATGCAACCATTTGATGCACGTATTCAAGTTAAATTTGAAATACTATGCAGTTAGCATGATGTGCCGAGCCCGATGTATGCAACACCGATGAATGATGCACGCTTGCATAGCATAAGGATGCTAAATTAAATATGCCCTAGTACTAACCATCAAAGCAGGTAAGTAAAAGAGAGAAAGAAGTGGGGGTTGGATGACATGCACACACGCACCCACACTTATTACAAATTCGCCCTCGCTCGGAGGGACCGAAAGAATAATACAGATTTAACTAACCTACAAGCTAATTAAATATTACAGACCAATTAAACTAGTTAAGCAAATTAGCTAATCTAATAAAATAGTAAACAGCCCCGGGGAGAGGGACCGATGCAATGCGTGCTCGGCTTCGCTCGAAAGTCCACTGTCATGCACAAATTTGCCTTTGTTTCCCCTGCTCTGTTCTTCTGAAAATTGCACGACTCCCAAGGTATGCTCTATGGACACTGTGGATCACCACCGACCAAGTGGAAACCCCACCAACCATGTCCGGATGGTCATCAACCATTTGTTGAGCCCTCAGCCATCAATAATTGGTCGGTCGGCAGTGTGGATGGCCGGCTGGCCAAAGCTTCCTGCAGAAACTATTTTGACAGCAGTAGAGGGCAAAACAAGGCATGGCAATGCATTTCAAGAAAATATGTGCACCAACACATCCCTTATCATGTTTGTGACTCAAAGGGGTATGTTCCTTGATTCTCGGACCACCAATCGCGCATTTTAATGCGTGATGGCCCAAGGAACCAAATCGTGCATTTTGATTTCAAATGAAATGCAATGCATAGTAACATACAAAGGGGCTTTCAATCTCTATCATGGCTTGATCAAGAGGTGAAAGATGCATGCAATGATATGCAACCTAGACATGTGAGCTAAGTGTGCAACATGAGATGCAAACAAGTAAGCATGCAATAGGCACACCACCTAAGCAAATAAGTATGCAAGACATGGAATAACTATGCAAGCTTAACCATACAAGCATGCAAGGTGCAACATGGACAACATGTTAGGCAACTTAGCCAAGAGAATGTGTGCCAAATGGAAAGCGATTGAAGCATACAACACATGCAATAGGCTACGTATATGACAATACACAAGGTGAGCATGCAACAGCATGCAAACAATGGACTTATACCAATTTGGGCTGCCCTATACTAGGCCCAAAACACTGGTCAACACACTAAGGAATGAGAGGTAAAACACACACAAACATGCACATGTTAAGGCCTAAACACTTAAGCATATGGAGATAACTTTTAAGCACACTTAAAAGAGGATGAACATGGACACATAGCACGCACAGAAAGCTCTGAATATCATGTTATAAAGGTGCCAAACTAGGTAAACAAGACATGCTAAACATGCAACAATGGTCCAAGATTCAAGGAAAGCCTAAGGGGCTTAAACCATGGCTAAGTCAAACAAGCCCCACAAAGCTAAAAGCACTTAAAACAGGTCCGAGGCAGACCTAAACAAAGCTAGGGACACACCTAGATGGCATATAAGTGGTCCGAACATTCAAGCATACAAAAGAGGCCACACATGGAGCATAAGGTGACAACCTTGTAAGGCATCAAATGCAAGAAAACAAGCATACCATGAGGACTGAAATGGTGCTATAAGTAGTGCCAAACCACTAAAATGATGCAAGGATGGCATTTTAGAGGGGTCAATGCTCAAGACATACAAGAGAGTTTGCATGGTAGCTATACAAAGCAAAGCATGGACAACTCAAATGACCAAAAATAGACCTTTAACATGCTAAAACAAGCATAAAAGCATCACAAAGCTAAGCCAAAAACATGCTAGAAACAAGGCTCAAAGCACAAGGCATGTTAAGGCAATTCCTGGCATTAGAAGGCATGTATGCTAAGCAAGCATGGTGTGCCTAAGCCAACTCACGACAATGCTATATGATGGCAAGATAGCCATAAAAAACAGTTAAGGCATGGCCAACATACACTTAAACAAGGTGCTCACTAATGAGGCTAAAATGGCCCTTTTCAAGGACAACAAGGAGAGGGGGTGGCCCTCTCTTTCTTAGGACCTTAAACCACCATCCTCACCACTAAAATCCCTCAAGATTTCAGTGGTGAGGAGGCCCAAACAAAGTGGTCCCGGAACTCACCAAAATAGCACAAAAACAGGGCCAAACAAGGCCTAAGAGGGGTCAAACAACCCCAAAGCTCAAAGCAACCTTAAACAACTATTTTAAGCAGGTAAAAACAGAACTTTTATATGTTATATGCAAAGACTAAAAAATAGTTGCAAGATAGTCAAAAAAGCTATCCAAAAAATGGGGAATAAAGGGCAAGAACACTCACCCTTGAAGAACACTTCCAAGATCACAAGACCAGACCTCTTCTTGGATCAAAACCAGCTCAAAAAGTCCAAGATCAACCTTCTAATGCCTCAGCAACCAAGGAAAGGTGTAATGGTAGGTGTTTGTGTGCAATAGTAAGAACAAACACACACTAAACACTCAAGAGAGGGAGAGATGTAGAGATAGAGTATGAACAAACCCTAACCCTAAAACTCAAATCTCTGAAAAATTTGTCAACCCTAATAGAGGGAGAAGAGGCTCCCTCTTATAGACAATCCCTCTTGTAAAGCTTTCCATACAAGCTAGCCAAGAGGGAGATCCCTCCATACACGTGTATGGAGGGGAGCAAAGTGTATGCCAGCTAGCACAGCTGGCATAAAAATGTCTGCAAAAGCAGATGAACAGTGGTCGGCCAGCCAAAAATACAATTTGACAAAAATAGATGGCCGGTCGACCATCTAGAGTGCCGATCGGCCAAACATTTGGCCGATGGAAACAAAACACAGCCGGTGGCCTCAAGCCATGGCCGATGGAGTGTGGGGGTGGCCAACAAGCCATTCCCTGCCCTCCAAAGCAAAAACACAAGTGTTTGGTGGAAACCCAAACACAAAACAGTCAAGTCGAGAGATCGTGAGGCAAGGCGCGTAGCCGAGACCTCCAGGAACTCAACTTTGTGCTCTGGGATATATCACATATGACTATGATTTGTGAACTTTGATATGGAAAGTACATAATTATGCTTTGTTTCGAAACTCATAAGATATGATTTTGTTTTATAATAGGCATCATTCATTTAATCTGTTTATACTGATATTACTCACTGGGCTTTAGCTAACCCCATTCCCCTGTATATTTTTAGTTGAGAAAATAGAGTGTCAAGCTTAAAGAATCCTCAGGAGTCCACCCTTAATAAAGCTGCTTTTGTTAGTGCCTCTGTAATGGGGCGATCTTGGACTTAAGTAGAGCCAAGCTATGTTAACCCTGTTGTTCTAAGTTATTTTGTTTTTGCTCTTTAGGGATTTGTTTTGAATGATTGTTATGTAAAAGGATTTAACAGGATGTGTTGTAGCTATGCATATAAGAATGGATGTATGGGCTTTAAGTTTTAAATACTTATGAAATCTGCATGCATGCACCGCTCGATGGACATAGTTATGTTTTAATATTGCTTCTGCAGTGCCCCATTTACTATTATTACTTATCTGTTTTGCCTTTCAGACCAAGTAATATGGGATTACTAGCCAGTCACGGTCTAAACCTCTACAAGCAGGTTCGGGTCGTGACATTGCCATCTCAGCTGGTCCCCCCCTTTCTAGAATCACAGAGATAGTTAACAAATAGAATGTGACTTCTTATATGCATGGTTACAATGAGCACGTCTCCATGGTCAACTACCTTGTGGTCCTCCACCTTGAGCAATGCTAAGGAAGCCTTGAGGCACCCAAACTCCATGAAACCATCTTGGGCAACAAGTAAAATATTCTATATAAGCAACACTCTCTCCAAATTGAAGGTAATGAATATCAACTCAGCTAAACTAAAACACTCTTCCTCTTCCTCTCTCTACACCTAGAGAGAGCCCTTCATCATCTTCGATCACTCATTTCCACACTAGAGGGGTTTTCTGGCTAACCCCGGTCGGGCAACTCTAAGGATGCCTTCTTTTGCAGATCCCCAATTCCTAGATAGTTCATTCCAACTACGGAGCTTCTATCCACTTCATCTAGTGTTGGATTTGGTACAGTCCATTCCAACAGCTTATGTAACAGTTTGTTTTGGGTGACCGCTCCAACATAGATGTAAAGCTCCCAATATCTTTCCTGTTTACAAGCGAGACCGCTAGAGCGATAAAGTGGTCGCTCGAACGTTGAATTTAGGCTCCTAGTATTTTCACTGTAGCTCTGCAAAACTTTTGAAGCCATGTGTTTACTGCTTGAGCGATGGAAAGTTCACTCGAGCGGTCTGGTCGAGACAACTTACTTAAAAGTCGATCAAACACTTTTCTCTCTCTATCATCCATTTCTGAACCCCAACCCTAAAAACACCAGATTTTCTTAAGTTTTACTAAAGATTCACCGTAAATCCTTCAAGAAAAGTGAAGAGCAAGTTTAATTCAAGTTTCTGATAGATTAGATAGTGTTTTTGTCAACATTCTTGTTGTATCTTCAACTTTTAGCTACCATTTTGAGGTAGAGGTACTTTTAACTTGTTATATTCTTGATTTGAGATCTAAATGTGGCAATTTCATAGCTATAATAATGTAAGAGATAATTTGTTAAATAAAGTGGGTTTGTTAAACTAGTGGGGGGCTTGTGTAACGATTTCAAAATCCGTATCAGAAATTACCTTTATGCTCTTGTGGGTTAATGCATTTTAATTTAATGATTTCTGTTCGAATTGAGGAATTATCTGTTGAATTACAGCTTCAAAATTGAAAGTACCGACCTTTATGGGTTCAGAAATTAAAATTGAGTATTTGGATATGTTAATGGGAATTTTTAGAACTAATTGGGAAAATTAATTGGAAAGTTAATGCGTCTGATTGGTTAATGCACATTTGGGTGGTCAACTTTGTACTATAAATTGATGGTCTTAGAGGCTTCAGAAACCAGAATAGAAGACATTTTTATGATCAGCACAATTTTTAGATTCATCTGAAAAGTTTAATTGAAATTTGATTTCGTACGATTCGTAAGGCCACGTTTGGCTCTCCCTATTGTGTTAAGCTTGTGTGTGTGTGTGTGTATATTTATATAAATAGATGCCTTATGAATTGTTGTACTCATCTCTTAGAACCAAAATTATCTAGAGGAAAGGGAAAGCCACGTAAGAGAGGGAGGGGGGAGAGTTCTAGAGAGAACTCAAAGAGAACAAGGAAGGAAGAGCTTGAGAATGAAGAAGAAGGATAGGGAAATTGACGGAATTAAAGTAGACTTCAAAAGATTGGCTCAAGGTATGTGAAATCAACTTAACCCCTTGAGATTGATCTATTATTAGTTTAAATTCGTGATCTAAAATGAAGAGTAAACACCTAATTGAGTTGGGGTTGAGAAATATAAGTTTAAATGAACTCTTTTCATGAAATTGAACCTTGATTCCTTAAGAGTTGCTTGATTGAAGAGTTAAATTCTTTATATTTGTTTATCTTGAGGTTGATTATGGGAAGTTGAGCTCCAATCTTGAGGTTTTGAATGGTTAGCTATATATGAATGAAGATATATGTAAATATGAAAGAAGTGAGCTTGAACCCCAAACCATGGCTATTTTATGCTTTTGTGTTCTAATTCTTAACCTTGTTTTTGTGCTTGGGAATTCAGTAGTATCTTGAGGTTATGTAAATAGTAAAGCATTATAACGCAGCAGATAAAATATCATAATCATACCTTTTTCTGCAGAGTCTGAATTGAAGGATCTCGTGGGTAAATCACGTGTTTCCTGAATCTGATCAATCAACCCAACAATGGAGTGATATTACAGAATGAATATCACCCACACAAGTCACAGTGCAAAATGGCTCTTGATCATTGTATTTTTGGGAGAGAGTCAGTATATGGGTAAAACATATGACATACGTTATCATTCTCTTAATCACCCATATCGCATATTATATCAGATATATGGGATAATAATAAAACTATCCATATCAGTTATATCAGATATATAAGATATCTATCTCATCTATCCATATTAGTTGATATGATAGATATAGATATCCTGAGTGGTTATCCAAATAGGTTTTGAATTCAAATTCAAACTTATTTGGATAAGGTTCAAAAGGTACAGAAAAGGGTCATGCCACATGGGTGCCCAATTTCTAACATCTCCCACTTGCACATGAGTTGGCATGACACTACCACATATCTATCACAATCTCTCCAAAAAATGACCAATCTCATACTAGCCACTGCTTCGTGCGACTGCTGAGAACACCTGCATGTGGGAGCTCTATACTAGAAACTTAAAATGAGCCAGCATAGAAACATCAACCCAAAAAGAACAGAAATAGTGTCTCATATACCCCAGACCCATCTAATTACACCGGTCCAAAAAAACATCTCTAATCCCTCAAAAAGAGCATGTTTGACCCTCTCAATTCTTGCAATATATTCACACTCAATCTGCCTCTCATACAGAGCGATGTGAGTTGCCGGCAGTGAATATACAACAGTGGTGTAATACTAGATGATCTTCCCTTTGCCCTCATGCCATTTAGTTTAGGATTGACTGCTTTCCCAGTGATGTCCCTTAAGGCCGAATCATACATGACTGAAGGCAACATACCAAAGTAGCAGAACATCAACCCCTTACCTTATGACATAGTCAAAAGTCACAAAAGGGTACATAAATGAAAGTCATATCAATAATGACACGTAAGACTCACACGGTGAGGAAACAGGGATCCATTCTCTCACCTCATTACTCAGTCGCCAAACACATATAGTATGAATACATGTTACGGTGGAGTAACTCTTCTAAAAGAGTGATGTCATCCTCGATACACTGTACAAATATTAGTCTAGTCGCTTTCTAGCACCTAACCCGAATTCTCTATTTGCTCATCTTCTAGGTGCCAAATGAGATCTCGTATCTGGCTAATCATAACAGGCACAACATGGAAAGTGAGTACTAATATCCATGTTTGATCCTTAACACAACCTCATCTTGGTTGTAACCAAGGCGACATATATAGTGGATTATTTAAGCCTATCTTGGCTCCAAATAAAAATAAACTACTAGTCTCATCCTTGCTCGCTCCCAAGCGCCAAGGGCGATTGCTCGTGTGAGTGAGCCAATCTTGCCTGCTGACATCATCATCTGCTAATCATTATGACACAAACCATAATAGTGTCAACATCCCATCATCTCAAAATAAGTGACTGATTAAAAAAAAATTTGATCACAGCTTGCGCAATTCTAGATTCCAAACATAAGCCTTATCAGCACCTCTTGTGATAAGTATATACAACGGAATCCACTATGTGCGCCTCACATGAAGTGATTCAAGATCACAATTCTAGATTCCAAGCATAAACCTTATCAGCACCTCTTGCAATAAGTATATACAATGGAATCCACCATGTGCGCCTCACATGAAGTGATTTAAGATCACTACCTCTTGCACAATAACCTCTCTAAAGATATTTTTGTGACCAATTTACGTTCATTCTTGATGCACCCAACTAACGCATATGCACCCAACTAGCGCATTGAATCTTACAAGGAGCAAATTAATATACTACTAGTAAAGCATTTTATCCACAATCTAATGAGCATGGTCAATGTCTAAACAACTCAGTTGACCATTTACGAAAGATAACACTTATCATGCCAAATACGCCCACATAGCGTACTTTAGGCTCCCACAACAAAGAAATGACCAAGGAATATAGGTCATCTGTTTCTCCCAAAGACAATCCAAGGATTCACTCAATAGCTAAAGCTCTGGCTTTTACCAATAGGTAAGTCAATGGGTTTGCAATTTTGCATCTAGAATCGTTCTAGGATATTCCTTATGTAAGTTATCGAAGACAAAACATGAATTCTCCCAAAACAATCCCTAAGGATCGTACATCCGAGCATATAAATTACATAACCCATGTCCATCATATCTAAAACAGAGGACTGCCCACCCTAGGTGGCGACAACCTTATAAATTCTTGGCTTATAGTGGCTAAGTAAGGAAAAACTTCTTTTGGACCATTGATCATGTGTGGACGCGCCCTCGGGCTTTATGCCACCACAGTTCGGACTCCCTTTTGTGTCACGGTTCTTAGTCTGAACCAAAGAGTTCAAATCTGGCAAATCGTTTTGAGAAAATAGATTTTTAGAAAAGAAGTGTCAAACATGGACTGTTTTGCCAGATACAGACTCACCACCTAAATATTTTTTTAATGGGGGAATTTAGGAAACCCTGACTCATTTGCCTAAGGCCACGTGTCCGTCATTACCACAGTTGCCTTGGCTCGGGAACTTGGGTATGATTGGGGAAGGTCAGCTATGAGCACCCACTCTCGCCCGATCCGAAGATCGGCCTCTACTAACCATGATATCCAATTTTGAAAACGTTATGTGTTCTTATACCGGTTAATTAGCTGGAATTACTATGTGATGCGCATAGCAAAACAAGTGTAGACTAGATCGCCTAATTTGGAACAAAGCATCGCATATCCGTTTGTTTGGAAAATGTTTTGGAATTTGCTACTTGCGAGTAGGCTAAAACACGGATTTTGATGAGTTGTTCTAACTCAAGCAATCCAAACTTCAGCCACAGGCATTTAGGCAGTTCATATCACATAAGCATCTAGCCACATTGTAAGCATGTTGTCATGTTAACATTCACACTCATGCGAGATGCTAAAGCACAAAATACTTACAGTGTACTCCAAGCCAAAACAAAGAACTCGTTAGCAATCAATGTATGATCCAAGTCCATGTTAAGTGCCTAATGCAACGCATACAGAATGCAATTAGGATAGGCTCGGCTAATACTAGGATGGCGTGTGAAATGCAACCATTTGATGCACATATTCAAGTTAGATTTGAAATACTTATGCAGTTAGCATGATGCGCCGAGCCCGGTGCATGCAATACTGATGAATGATGCACGCATGCATAGCATAAGGTATGCTAAATTAAATATGCCCTAATACTAACCATCAAAGCAGGTAAGTAAAACGGAGAAAGAAGTGGGGGTTGGAAAACATGCACACACGCACCCACACTTATTACAAATTCGCCCTCGCTTGGAGGGATCAAAAGAATAATACAATTAATTAACCTACAAGCTAATTAATTATTACAGACAAATTAAACTAGTTAAGAAAATTAACTAATCTAATAAAATAGTAAACAACCTCGGGAAGAGGGCTCAATGTAATGCATGCTCGGTTCCGTTCGGAAGTCCACTGCCATGCACAAGCTGCCTCTGTTTTTACTGTTTGGCACTCAGAAAATTGCACAAACTCCAAGGTTGCTTCTCTGAGTGCTGTGGAACACCACCAGCCATGAGGAATGGTCACCAGCCATGGGGAATGGTCATCGACCACCTATAGAGATATCGGCCACAAATTGTTGGTCGGTCGGCGCTGTTTGTAGCCGACCGGCCAAAACTCCCTGCAGAACCTATTTTGATAGCAGCAGAGGGCAAAACAAGGAATGGCAATGCATTTCAAGCAAATGTCTGCACCAACACATCCCTTATCATGTTTGTGACTTAAAGGGACATGGTTCTCGATTCTTGGACCACCAATCGCGCATTTCAATGCGTGATGGCCCAAGAAACCAAGTATGCACTTTGATTTCAAATGAGATGCACATCAAACAAACAAGTGAGGCTCAACATCTATCATACTCAATTCAAGAGGCAAAGCATGCATGCCAATGCAATGCAACCTAGGCATGTTAACTAAGTATGCAACGTGGGCATGCAATGCCCAATGCATACTAGGCATACAATCTATGCAAGCAAGCATGCAAGGCATGAGGCAATGCAAACCAACAAGTGTGCAAGATGCAATGTGGATGTTCAAGCATGCAACAACACATGGAGCAAACATGTTAAACAACCTAAACATGTAACAACACACAAGTATGCAACAACACACAAGGTGAGCATGCAACAACATGCGAATAATGGACTTAAACTAATTTGGGCAGCTCTATACTAAGCCCAAAACAGTGGCCAATAGCTTTGAGGATGGGGCCAAATGCACATACAAGCATGCATGCAAATGGACCAACACTTAAGCATCAAAGAGACAACTTTTAACCACACTTAAAAGAAGACAAACATGGACACATAGCATGCATAGAAAGCTCTGAAAATCATGTTATAAAGGTGCCAAACCAAGTAAATGAGACAAGCTAAACATGCAACAATGGTCCAAGATTCAAGGAAAGCTTAAGAGGGCTTAAACCATGGCTAAGTCAAGCCTCACAAGGCTAAAAGGACTTAAAATAGGTCCAAGGCAGACCTAAACAAAGCTAAGGACACACCTAGATAGCATCTAAGTGAAAAATTTCCCTTAGTTGACCTCTTTTCTCACCAACCTTCTTATTTTGAGTATTGTGCATGAAAAACCTATTTTACAGCCAACTTTTGAAAATTCTAGAAAAATATAGAAATATCATATGGACCATGATTTTTTGTCAAAACCTTTCTTAAAGTGTTAAATTTCAAGTAAAATTGGTTTCATTGAAAAAGAGTCATCGGTTTGTAATAAAATCCGATTTTTGTAATGCTCGACGAATCTGGACAGCACTAGAGTATTTCTTAAATAACTAAAAATCTAGAAAAGCTATTCCATTTCTGAAACATGTTCTGAAAACTAAATTAAAATTTTCTACAAACCATAGGAAGGCCAGGTTCGGGAAAAATCTGAAATAGTCCTTTTGATTTTAATCTTTAAATGGTACTGAATTTGGAAATTTTGTTTGGATCGGTGTTTTTTCCTCTTATGTTCATGAATGTGCTTATGAATATATGATCATGTCTTCGTATGATACTACATTTGTCATGGTTATATACCTTTTATTTTAGTCCTTCGATGATGCTCACATTTATGCAAATTTATTATTTTGTTACTTGCTTGTACTAACTAACTTAAACGTTAATCTAAATGGAAAAATTAATGGGGTGGCTAATGGGGTCTCGATCATATGAGTATGGTTATGAGATAAAGTTATGTTCAAATTGAATGGGTTAGTGGGACGTTTTCCGTCTTGAAAGTTAAAGTCTTGCGCAAGTGGTGGTTTCGAAACCCTTCAACGGAGCAGTTGTATTCAGACCCTAAGTGGTTTGGTGTGAGGAGGGAATGGGCAAGGCCCTATTTTACCGTCTCTTTTGAGGTCTTCGGTTGGCGTTACAAGGTATGTAACAATTGGTAGGCATCCGGGGTAAGGTCTGCAAATCAGCAAAAGAGGGGGCATAACGAATAATCTTCATCCGATTCTCGTGGTTGGGTTGATGAAATCTCTTTGGGGAATTTCTGGACTACTAACAACTTACCTTGTAACCCTTGTTATTAATTTGAATATCATGTTTCTTTCCCCTATTGTTGTAATTGCAACTGTGTATTATAATAGGAAAAAAGGACGAGGTGTGTGTGTGACTACTGGTCATTCAAAGCTCACGACATATCAAGCCAAGTACCGAAGAGGATCTTGCAGTAGAATACGATGAGTCAAAAACATTCGAAGACCTTCGGCTGTCCTAGAGAAATTAGAATTTTTTTGTGTTTTGTATAGTCCATTTGAAATTTTATTTTTAGAATACAATATTGACGGAATTAACTTTTGTAGCTAAGGATGTTTGTAACTATTCTCTTATTATTATATGCTTTTTATTTTCTTTTCTTTTTTTACCAATATAGTTCCCTCCGCTGCTCATGAGACCTTGCATCAATGCCTTTTAGGATCTGTCAAAAGGGTAGTGCGCGGCGATCTAGGATCATACTTGGTCATTGGCCATACGACTCATTAGTGACTTTCCCTTTACTACAACCCTTCATGTAGATTCTGGAGCATCACCTCTCCCACTCTCTTATGGCAAGACTAGCAACGGTTCTTATAGACTTCCTACTCAAGGCATCGACCACCACATTGGCCTTCCTCTGATAATAATGCAATTCAAAATCATAATCTTCCATGAACTCCATCCAACTTCTCTAATGTATGTTCAAATCTTTTTGTGAAAATAGGTATTTGAGACTTTTATGATTCGAGAACACATCAAATTTCTTCCCATAGAGATAGTGCTACCAATGTTTTAGAGCAAAAATACAACAGCTAATTCAAGATCATGAGTTGTGAAGTTCCTCTCATGAGTCTTTAACTGACATGAACCATGCCATCCACCTTACTCTCTTGCGTTAGAACACATCCCAAACCTTCCCTAGAAGCATCACAATATATGGTGTAACCCAACCCTCTCTTTAGAATGATTAAAATTGGTGCAGAGGTCAATCTAGCTTTTAATTCTAAAAAGGATTTTCACAAGACTTACTCCAAACAAATTTTACTCCTTTTCTGGTTAGTCTCGTCAATGGTCATGCTAGGGTACAAAAATCTTTCACAAACTTCCTATAATACCTGGCAAGACCCAAAAAACTACGAATCTCAAAGGCATTCTTAGGTCGCTCCTAATTATGCACGACCTTGATTTTTGAAGAATCCACAGTAACCCCTCACCGGAGACAATGTGACCTAAAAAATTCACCTTGAAAAGCCAGAACTCACATTTCTCTTACTTAGCATACAACCGGTGTGCCTAAGCAGAGGTGCCCTAAGCAGAGGTGCTCTTCATGCTCCTCTTCTGAAGGTGAATAGATAAGTATATCGTCAACAAACACTACCACGAATTTATCAACATAATCTCGGAAGACTCGATTCATTAAGTCCATAAAAGTGGTAAGGACATTGATTAAACCAAACGGCATTACAAGAAATTCATAGTACCCACACCAAGTACGAAAGGCCATCTTTGGAATATCTTCCTCTTTCACACGTAACTGATGATAACCCGATCTTAGATCTATCTTTGAGAAACATCAGGAACCTTTAAGTTGATCAAAAAGATTGTCTATCCTAGGCAACGGATACTTATTTTTAACAGTGTCGCTATTTAGTTTGTTGTAGTTGATGCATAACCACAACGAACCATCCTTCTTCTTGGCAAAAAGAGTAGATGCTCCCCATGGCGAGGTACTAGGGCGTATGAAACCTTTGTCTAATAGCTATTGTAATTGCTTCTTCAATCCAAGCAACTCTGCTAGTGCAAATCTGTAACGTGACACGGAGATGGGTGTCGTACCAGGTACCAAGTCTATAAAAAACTCAACCTCGTGGTGAGGTGGCAATTCGGTGAGATCCTCAGGAAAAATGTCAATACTCACAAACCACTCTAGGAAATACCCCCTGAACCACACTACTTCCATCCTCCACAATGGTTGCAAGAAGAAAGCTATGTTTTCCTCTACTTCGCGGGTCATACAACGGTAGCAACCCACCATTGATCTTATCTCCCAAAAAATAAAAACACTCCCCACCCGTTGTGTACACTGTAACTCTTCCACAGTAGCAATCTATGGTGGCACAATATGAAGACAACTAGTCCATACAAAGGATAATGTCAAAACTTGACATGTCTAATAACACAAGATTGAAAGGAAGTCGATGATCAACGACTTCAATCATGCATCCATGACATCCTCGATTCAAGACAACATGACCCCCAATTGGTGACTCTACCATAAGTGAAGACTCTAGTCGTTTGATCTTTAAGCCCAACATGGATGCAAATGCAAATGCTATGAATGAATACAATGCTCTAGTATCTATTAATACATTGGCCCAAGTATTATAGATAAGATATGTACCTCCCATCATTGATGGTCCAGAAGATTGCTCAGAAGTAGTGACAGCATAAACTTGCCCTTGTGGCCTCTACTCACTCTAATCACCCCTTCAAATGTAGGCCGATTGCACTGACTGTGCAGATGTGGCCCCTTGCATTGCCTTAGATGCTTGCCCAGGCTGGACCAGCTGATAATTCTGTTCCTGACCCAGGTTTGCTTGATAACCCCCAAACTGTAGGGACACTAAAGCACTCCTTATCTCGGCTAAGTGTGGGCAAGACCTTTTTATATGCCTCGACTGTAATGATAGCATCCGGGTGACTGAACCCTTTCTTAGGATTAGCTCTGAGAATGAGCTGACTGTTGATGGTTAAGATTCTGCTTACACTCCGACGCCTTGTGACCCTGTTGGCCACATATGGAACAAGTGATATGGCTAGGACCTGTATTGCCCGAACTCTGTTAGGGAAAATATGTGATTCCCCACAAGTAAATCAATCAATGGGAATAAAAACTAATGCGGAAAAATTAAATCAAAAGCAACACAAGAATTTTTACGTGATTCCCTCAATGTGAGGTACGTCCACGGGATCGAAATCCAATTCCACTATCAACCAAATAGTTTCCAAACGATTACAAACGAGACACGAATGGTCTCACAAAACCACCCTTAGGTGAATTCCAAATAATCACAAATAAATAAGAGGAAAGACCTCACCAAATAGATGAACCAAAATTGTAGAAGACCCAAAAGAAGTTCCCTAAACCTGCCGAAAAAGATCCAAAGCTTTATAACAACCACCAATGAAAATAGCTGCCGAATGCATAGGGTGAAGCAATTACTATGGCTGTAGCATAAACCAAGAACCACCAAATTTATTTTCAATGTTGTTCACACAGCTACCCCTTCGAAACAATATATATATATATTATTGATTATTGAGTTTTGTTATCAAAATCCTAGTTGTATCCAAATTGAATTGGGTCTCTAAAAATAATATATTATATCTAAACCAAACCAAATTAAAACTCGTTTAATAAACCAATTGGGTCCCACACTCCAATAAGGAGGTATACCCAACAAACTCTTTATAGAAATAGACCCCGAAGACTTAGTCTGTTGGGGCAAGGACTGAAAGGAAGAAGGAGAATAACCCCTGGACTTCTTAGAGGATCCTATATCACCCCGAGATTTTGCATAACTTGACCTCTTATTTTTCAGCCTCGATTCCTCAACTTCTAACATGATTCCTACATGAGTCGCGACCTCAACTAGCCTATCATACTCTTTGAACATATTTCCCATCACCTTGATCAAGATCTTGAGCCTCAATCTCTTCTCAAACTCCAAACATCAACACTCCTCAGTCACCACGAGCTCAGGTGCAAAGTGAGCCAAACTAATGAAAGTGGCCTTAAATTCTGCCACCAACGTATCTAGTTGTCTGAGCTCCTTGAACTATTTCCTCAACCTCTCCCTAGCTGTGGGAGGCAAGAAGTTCTCTTGGAAGGCATAGGTGAATGCCTCCCAAGTGTGCTCGACCCTAACCTTAACAGATTTCCACCACTGCTCGGCCTCCCCTTTTAGTTGATATGCCGCTAATGCAACGTGGAGTTTTCCATCATGAATTTTCAAGATCTTAAAGGACTTAACGATCTGCTCTAGCCATTCATTAGCTTTCATAGGATCGGGCTCGCTACTAAACTCAGCAGGGTTAGAGTGAAATAATTCTTTCTTCAAAAAGGAGGTTCGAGTTTCTCCCTCTATTGTCTTTGTAGCTTGCTCAGTTCAGAGTATGTCCATAGGCTCTAGAAGAGCTGCAACCATTTCTCAGGCTAATGCCCCCATTGTATCTTGGGCCGGTGGAGCGGTCACATTGTTTTGTCCTACCCCTTCTTCTTGGGAAGGAAGATCACCCCAGCAAGGTCTATCACGACCTTTACCATGGGAAGAAAAAAGTAGTTTTGCATCTATTAAGAGAAAATATGAATATAAGAAGGACCAAGCCCAATTCATCAACTTTTAACACATGAACACCATTACAACACATCTGAAAAGGTGATTTTAAATCTCTAATAAAATGTATTTGAAAAAGAAAATAGAATGAGAGATGGTGATGTAGTTTACTTGAGGCTTGGTTGGTTAGCTAACAAAACCTTCCTTTTCTTTCCTTTCCTCCACCAAGCCCACTCTCTTGCCCTCTCTTTTGCTTAGTTGAATGAGGTGTTTGTATATGAGTTCTTGTGTGTAAATTGCTAAGGGAGGGGTTTTATTTATACCAAAATTGGTGCAAAAGGTCTAAAGTACCCATTGGTTGGATATTTTGGATTAGTTTGAATACAATGGAATAGTGGATGATTAGAGGCCTTAATTGAGTACCTAAGCATGATCTTGTTAGGGTTTTATCATAATCAAATTATCCTAGTTACAAGTGCAATGCATATATACATCTATATATATACAGAGTTTGCACCTAGGCCAAAGATCTTCCTTAATTCATGCAAGTTTGTTTCAAAAAGTACACCTATTACATCTATATATGTATGGCCGGTCACATGATGATGATTTTATTTTATGTTTTTTCTTGTTTACAATTGTTGGAAATTTCAAACTATAATGTATAAAATCGGTGTAAAGGTACAATTGTATACATGTATATAATAGTACTAGTGGGGGATCAATTAGTGATTTAATAAAAATGTGAGGGCTTGGATTTCTTGTTTCAAATAAAAAGGCTATCAACCGACGAACATGATAAAAACCAGAAAAATCTAGGATTTTAATTGGTATTTCCATATTTAGGGAGTCATTTAATCAGTATTAGGGTATTAGAAATGATTCCTAAGTTACCAAGATCGATTAGGGTTTGCGAGCTTCGCTTCTAGGGTTAAAGTTGAAATTATTTAGAAAATCAAGGGTCCTCATTACAATATTCCAAAAGTAAGGGACTTTTAAAAAAAATAAAATTTTCAGGAGCGTCACAGGACATGTTGGGTGATCTAGGTGAGTTTGACTTACTTCTTGGCGAGTCTCGTGAGCAAGCCACTTTGTTTTCAGTTCTTGCACAACCTACACTTGTCTCGCAAGTTATAAAAGCACAACAGGGTGATTCAGAAGTTGAGGTAATAGAGAGAAAATCTCACAAGGAAAGGAGAAAAAGGGTTGAGATTACATTCTGACTCGAGTATCTGGTAGGTAGACCATTTTTTTGTACCAAAATCTTGTATAGACAAAGTACTCCGGGAATTTCACCACTTACGCCTTACGGTACATTCGGAAGGCACAAAAATGTATCGTGACCTTAGCCGTCAATTTTGTTGGAGAGGTATGAAGCGAGATGTAGCCTTATTTGTGTCCAAATGCTGAACTTGTCAACAAGTCAGAGCGGAGCACCAAAAGCCTGTCGGGTTGTTATAACCCTTGCCAATAGCCGAATGGAAATGGGAGCACATCATTATGGATTTTGTTTCAGGTCTTCCTAGAACACAGAAGGGTAATGATGCAGTTTAGGTTGTCGTAGATCGAATGATTAAGTCGGCCCATTTTCTTGCTATGTGTATGGGCGATTCGGTTGATTACATCACTGAACTTTATGTTAGGGAAATTGTCCGGCTTCATGGGATTCCAGTGAGCATTATCTTAGATAGAGACCCTTGCTTTACCACATGGTTGTGGCAAAGTTCACAAACTGCCATGGGCACTCAGTTGACCTTTAGTGTCATGCCCCGGGTTTATGAGGCTTGATAGACGATCACTAACAACACTCATGTAAATGTATAAAATATGAGCACACAGTACATGAGTTATTCCAATTTTCTACATTCTTAGATACAACATCTAAGTCAAATGGATGCTTTGTAACAAAACATACAAAGATGTTATAAATCAATTTAAGATGCCCAAAGGCTTACATCATATACAAATGGTGCAACCCTTACAAGAATGGCACATGGCCAACAAATACATAAATGGCCCTTGGCCGACAAATAAAGGAACCACCCTACACAGTTCCAAACGCAACTTCAACGTCTCAGTCCACATCCTCGTAAGCATATCAGAAAAATATTTTCAGCCACGTAAGGTGAGCATAAAGCCCAGTAGGAAATATTTCAAAAACTAAATATGCTCCACTAGTGTAAATGATCATGAATGCAATATATACATATATTATATGCTCAATGCATTCTCCAGTTCACTTTCTTTCTTAATAAAAACCCTTTCTTTCCAGTCTTCCTAACCTTTCGTTTATTCAAAACGTTTTTCGAATTCAATACATTAGTTTGATATAAGACAATCCATTTCCATAAGTCAATCCAGGTGTCTCAATAACAACTAGAAATTTCATTGCCAATTCCAATACGAATATATCGTTAACCAACAACAAACACATTGCTAAAACCATTTAGAATCATTTCTTTCCAAAACCAAAATGATAATAAATAAAATAGGTAAATCTCTTAAACCAATACAATCTTTCACAAAAATTTCGTCCACAAGAAATCGTCAAACAGGACCCATGTAAACGTAGGCTATACAAGCACTACAATTTGCCATTTTACAGAAATTTCGTCTGCGGGATCGGCACCCATATATATGCGCAATTTTCGGGACTTTCACCTTGGACACACAGGCCAACTTAATTCAATGGAGTCCATCCCCTTTCTTCTCCCAATAATAGAGTACATCCCCTTTCTTCTCCCAAACATCATACATGTACAATGTATTAAAACACATAATCATATTCAATGACAACCACTTCTCAAATTTATCATTTTATTTACTCTTTCCAAATAACACAATGCATGTGATCCAAAATATAATTTTCAAAATGAAACAAATGCTCTTAAAACATAACACAAGAATTTTCAAATTCTCTTTCCAAAACATGCAGTCATACAATTTAAATCCTCCAAATCCATTGCATGTTCCATGATATGCAAGATTTATAAACAGTCCAGTTTGCCTAGTCAACATGCAATTTCTACAACAATCATAGTTATCCTCCACCGATAGCCCAAAACAAATATCTCTAAACAAATAAATAAATTTCATTAAAGGTATACTTTTCCAAAATCTCAATTGGTAGTGATAATACATATCAAACTCCACCATCATCATTAACCATCATTTCAATTTCATATTTCTCAACATTTAATCCATTTCCTCTTTACAATCTCAACATTTAAATTTTAGGGCATAATCCTTTTCCTCTTTGAAAATCCATTTCGATGCAAGAAATAGTTCATTTCAACATATATCAACTCTAATTTCATAATCACAACATTTTTCAAGAAAACATTTAGAAACCCCTTTTTTACATTTCGATTTGATAATTTGACATTTTTCCAAAAAGACCAACATTTTAGGGTTTCTCCAAATTAGGGCTTTTTACATTTAAAAACTCATATACATTCTTTGTAAGTGGAAAATAAACTTTTGTAGCTAAACCATAGCTCAACAATCCCATTTGGAACAAACCCTAACTTACAAACAAGTTATCAAAAATCAATCCAAGAACAATGGGATCAACATATTTAGAATACACCACAAATACAATACCAAACTCATATTGAGTTTAAGAAATAGACCCTACCTCTTGAAGTAAGAAGGAAACAAGTCGAAAAAATCACCGGCGATGAAACAACAATTGGTTGAGATTAAATGGAAGCCCTCGTCGTGCTCTACGTTTTGGTATATGGAACTAAGGGTCAAAGATGTATGGAAATAGATGAAATCAAGCCTAAAAAGCTTGAGAAAGCAAAAATGACGGAAGGAGAGAGAGGGAGTGAAAAGTGAAGTGATTTGATCAAAAAAGTGGCTTTTAAAGATATGATTCTGTGCTGTACGCTCGAGCGTTTAAAGTTGCGCTCGAGCACACTATGCTCACAACACAAATACACAATTTTCAAACAGGTATAACTCTCTCGTTCAAACTCCGTTTAGGGTCGTTCTTGTGTCCAAATTGAAGCCCCAGAAGTAAGCTTTCCAATGGTTATATTCTGACATCAAGATTCATAGTGTTAAGGGACAAAATGATAAAAGAGTGAAGACTACTCAATAACAACTATTCAAATTTTGAGTTTTTGATTTAGCCTCACCTAACCACTATGGTAACACCTCAACCAAGGCTCAAATATTGACTAAGAAGGCTCCCAATCAATATAATCAAAGAGTCAAATATAATTCCATTATAACAAGAAGTACAGAGTGCTATATTTAGCATCGCCTATCACCTACAAATCGATGGGCAATCCAAGCGCACTATCCAAATTTTGGAAGATATGTTGAGAGCTTGCATATTAGACTTCATGGGTTCTTGGGATAGACACTTGCTTCTAGCGGAGCTTGCCTACAATAATAACTTTCAATCTAGCATTGGGGTGTCACCTTTTGAAGCCTTTTGTGGGCATCCATGTGGATCACCGGTGTGTTGGACCGAGGAGGGGGATTCACCCATGCTTGTGCCAGAATTGGTTCATGAGACCACTGACTAAGCAGCTCTCATTCGAAAGAGGTCAATTATGGCCCTGTCACGCCCTCAAACCCGCCCCTACAAGTTTGGGCATGACCCGTTCGAAAACGAACATTTAACCTGTTGTATATAACATACGGGGCCTTATCGAAAGCATATAATAAGAAAATAACGATACATATAATCTCCATTGAGCTATATCTACATGCCAGGACCTCACATGCATCACAAGCACAATAGAAAATAAATAAAGTTCCAAACTATATCTCGTAGCATCAGTTATATATAAACATACATACAGTCCCAGCCCATCATGGGACTTTACAAAGGCAAGCCAATATCTTAACGAACTTTACAAAAATAAATGGCTTCATGCAGTGCTTGGACCCGCGAAGGTTGACAAAAGAAAACGGGTGTTAGGGCTAGGACTGACCACCTGGTTGGTTACCTACAGAAACAGACATAACACAGAGTGAGCCAAGCTCAGTGAATAGTAATACATAAATAAAACAGTGCTCAACTTGAAATATACTACATCAAAGCATAAAAAGATACACACATAGTTGGTCTGAATCCGTATTAATTCCATGACGGCCTTGGACCATTCTTGAAACATGGTAGCTTGAAACATGATGGCTATAAGCCATTCGACGTAATGGCACAAGGCCCTTAAATATGGTGGCGTTAAGCCCTTGAACATAGTGGCACAAGGCCCTTACATAAGTTGGCATTAAGCCCTTGAATAAGTTGGCATTAAGCCCTTGAATCATGCTTGTATGAACTCAAGAGGTGTCTTACACGGACTCTAGAGGTAACTCACATCGTAGCACTTAGTTTCGTGTAGCACTTTGTTTCATATTATAATAATAGAATAACTTGGCTTTAGAGTCTTACTGAATGAACGTTTCTCATGTTTCCCATTTCTTTCTTTACATACAATGAAACATAGCATACTTGCATTTCAGGCATAAACATAATACTTATGACAATCACTAGCTACATTTGAAGCATATAATGGTTACTACTACTCACAGTGTTGTGATGACGTGCTTGTTTCTCTCGTAATGTGCCCTGCACAGATTCAAACTTACAAATTAGTTCACTTCTCTTTGTTAAATCCTCTCTTGGTTCAATTCACTTCGAATGAATTTTACACATGTTAGTAGGCATAAAATGCAAATTCTAAAAATATCTGAGGGTTCAACATGTAAAACGGAGAAACCCGTATTTTCCCCCATGTGCCGCACATGCGGCTGAGATCCCCGCACGTGCGGCGGCTAGTCCCGCACGTGCCTTTTAGGCAGAATCAAAACCCCAAATTTGTTCTTCTCCCACACGTGCGGCCACAACCCCCGCACGTGCGGCGATTGGCTCCCGCACGTGCGGCCATGAATCCCGTACGTGCGGCGATTCTGCAATTTCAGTCCGAATTTTGCTTCAAAATCACACTCTTTTGGGACACTTCCACAAGACTCAAATTAACATGTTTAATCAATAAAACATAACCTAAAACTCATGTTAATAGGATCTCCAAATACATACATATCAATCAAGACATAAACTAGATTCTTGATTCTCAAACATAACTAAAATTTCTTATGCATTCAACATCACATATATATGCATAGACAACTTAGTTCAAAATCATCCAATTCAAAAGCATGTTCCAAGTCCAGGTTGTGCAATTATGATGGAATCACACTCAAATTCGAGAGAGGAGTTGGAGAAGCTAAAGAACTTACTTCTGAGCTTAGATCTTTCCAATTCTCTCTAGATCATTCAATCTCTAATCTTGTTGAAGTTTCCCCTCTAGGTCTTCTCTCACTCAATCCTTCCTTGTTCCACTCTTCCCTTCATTTGTCTCCCAAGGGGGTTTTATGAGAAATTCCTAAGTCTTCTTCAAAGAGGCTTCTCATAGACATATATATATACACATATATTGAATAAAGACAAAAATTAATCGTTCAAACATCCGGAATTGCGGAAGGGGGTTTTATGAGAAATTCCTAAGTCTTCTTCAAAGAGGCTTCTCATAGACATATATATACATATATTGAATAAAGACAAAAATCAATCGTTCAAACATCCGAAATTGCAATTTCCCAAACATGCTTAATATTACATAAAAATTATGCTGATCATATATATATACTCAATTTCAGTTAATTAAGCCCCTAAGGCTTCCAATTTCTGCTTCTAACTTAGAGATGTAACAGATATTTTCCCTTGTTGAACAGATGAATATCCTTAAACATGGGGTTTACTTACTTAGCCTCAATTTCTCATGGAATTTCATAACAAGCATTCAAAAACACAGAATAGGGTCTGAAAATATATCAGAAAACATACACGAGGGTCAGGTTATTACACTCTCCCCCCCTTAAGTAAGTTTGGTCCTCCAAACTTGTTTTACCTTAGGGTAGAAACAAATGTGGATACTGGTGTTGCATTTCCTCCTCTCTTTCCCAAGTCGTGTCGGTTCCGTAATGTTCTTGCCATTCCACTTTTACCATTGGAAATTCTCGATTTCGTAATTGCTTCACTTGCCTGTCCAATATACGGATTGGTTTTTCCTCATAAGTTAGCTTGTCATCCAACTCAATTCGGTGGTAATCAATGACATGTAATGGATCCGGAAGGTATCCACGAAGCATAGAGACATGAAACACATTATGTACTTGACTCATATGTGGCGGAAGGGCAACCCGGTAAGCCACTGGACCCACTCTTTCCAAAATCTGAAAGGGACCAACATATCGGGGTGTCAACTTACCCCTTTTCCCAAATCTTGGGTGTCCTTTCATCGGAGTAACCTTCACAAAGACATGACCATTCACTTCAAATTCCAAATCTCTCCGTCGGTTATCCACATAGCTTTTCTGTCTACTTTGAGCAGTTTTCAATCTCTCCCGAATAATTTTAACCTTTTCAGTGGTTAACTGAACAATTTCAGGTCCGAGTAAGGATTTATCTCCAATTTCAGCCCAACATACGGGAGAACAACATGGTCTTCCATACAGAGCTTCATAGGGTGCCATTTCTATACTTGAGTGGCAACTATTGTTGTATGCGAACTATACCAACGGTAGGTGGGTTTCCCAACTTTCTTGAAAATCTAACACACACATTCGGAGCATATCCTCTAGAGTCTGTATCGTTCTTTCGGATTGACTGTCAGTCTGAGGATGGAAAGCTGTGCTGAACTTTAATTCTATACCCATTGCTTCTTGTAAACTTTGCCAGAATCTGGAAACAAACTTTGGGTCTCTATCTGATACAATTGAGACTAAAACGCCATGAAGCCTCACAATTTCGTTCACATAGAGTACCGCCAGTTTATCCGCATTGTACTGAGTTTTCACTGGTAGAAAATGGGCGGACTTAGTTAACCGGCCTACAATGACCCATATAGAATTCATACCCCGAGGTGTCCGTGGTAACCCCACAACAAAATCCATGGTTAGATGTTCCCACTTCCATTCCGGGATTGGAAGGGGTTATAATAATCCTGCTGGTCTTTGATGCTCCGCTTTCACTTGCTGACATTGCAAACACTTGGAAACGAATTCTGCAATCTCCTTTTTCATGTTTGGCCACCAAAAATTTTGTTTCAAGTCTCGGTACATTTTAGTACTTCCCGGATGCATAGAAAATCTTGAGGCATGTGCTTCTTCCATCAATTTCCGTTTAAGCTCCAACACATTGGGGATACATACTCGATTTTGGAATTTGAGGACTGAATCCACTAAACTGAACCCCGGTTTTGGTTTTGTCTCAAACTCATCACATACCTTCTTTAGAGTATCATCCTCCATTTGATGTAACTTGATCTCTTCAAGTAAAGTCGGTTGGGCCATTACTACTGCTAATACTACCTCCTGTCCATGTATCACAAGCTCCACATTCATTTTATCCAATTCACTTATCAATTCCTTTTGTTCCGTAACCAGGTTAGCCAAATCTCCCATATTTTTCCGACTAAGAGCATCTGCAACCGTGTTGGCTTTACCAGGGTGATAATGGATCTGTAAATCGTAGTCTTTAATCAACTCTAACCACCGACGCTGCCGCATATTCAATTCCTTCTGGGTAAAAAGGTATTTGAGACTTTTGTGGTTGGTGTACACTTCACAAGTAGTGCCATACAAATAGTGCTGCCATATCTTTAAAGCAAAAACTACTGCCGCGAGCTCAAGATCATGCGTGGGATAATTCTTTTCATGGGGTTTAAGTTGTCGTGAAGCATAGGCGATAACCCTTCCACCTTGCATAAGCACACACCCTAATCCTTTATGGGACGCATCATTGTAAATTACAAACCTTTCGGTACCATACGGTAAAGCCAGAATTGGAGCTGTGGTTAACCTCGTCTTCAATTCTTGGAAAGAAGATTCCCGCTCTTCTGACCATTCAAATGCAACTCCCTTTCGAGTCAGTTGTGTAAGTGGCACGGCAATTTTGGAAAAATCTTTGGAACCCAGGAGGCCAAATCTTTGGCTTTAATTAAGTTCTCAGTATTGGATGTGAAATCAATAGTCCAAAAAGCGCAAGAGCAAGAGAAAGAGGCCATGATAAATGGCTGTAAGAAGGAACAACAATAAGTCAGATTTTTGGCTTTAGATAAATACTGTGCTTTGGACAATGAAACAAAAGTCCAGGAGATACAGGAGGAAGAAGCCTTGTGGACAGACTTTGTCTATGAGGAGGAGGGTAAAGATGTTGAATCAAAGAAACTAGGAGCAGGACAAAGCAAGGAGATTGCTTCGAAGTCAGAAGGAGTCAAAGAAGGAGCATCGGTAAGTTCTCAGATACAAGACCCCTTGGAAGAAGTGGACTTAGGGAAAGGTTCTGTACATCAGCCCACCTATATAAGTGCTTGGTTGAATGCTCTTGACAGGGACCAGTTGTTGGTGGTCTTGAAGAGATACAAAGATTGTTTTGCATGGTCTTATAATAAACTGCTAGGATTGAATAGCTCATTAGAAGAACATAGGCTCCCTATGAGGCCTAATTTCAAGCCATACAAACAGAAACCAAGAAGAATGAGCCCTAAGGTGATTCAGAAGGTCAAGGAGGAAATTCTTAGGCTCCTCAAGGTAGGCTTTATTAGAACAGCCAGGTACGTTGAATGGCTATCCAATATTGTACCTGTAGTTAAGAAGAATGGTAAAATGAGGATATGCATCGATTTCAGAAACCTGAATTTAGCAACCCTAAAAGTTGAGTATCCAATGCCTATAGTAGACTTGTTAGTAGACAGTTCAGTAGGGCATCAAATTTTATCAATGATGGATGAGCACTCTGGTTATAACTAAATCTGTATTGCAGAGGAGGATATCCACAAGACAGCATTCAGATGCCCTGGGAATATTGGCACCTTCGAATGGGTTAAAATGCCATTTGGTTTGAAGAATGCTGGGGCTACATATCAAGGGCTATGGACACTATTTTTCATGACCTCATTGGAGGATATTTAGAGTGTTACATTGATGATATTGTAGTAAAGTCTCAATCCATGGAGGAACATTTATTTCACTTGGAAGCAGCCTTTGAAAGAATGAGAAGGTTCAACTTGAAACTTAATCTCCTCAAATGTGCTTTTGGCATATCAGCCGGAAACTTCTTGGGCTATATAGTACACAAGAAGGGAATACAGATTGATCAGAACAAAGCCAAAGCTATCATTGAAGCCAAACCTCCATCAAGTAAGAAAGAATTACAAAAATTCCTTGGACAGGTTATTTTTCTTCGAAGATTCATTTCTAATACTGCAGGGAAAACTAAAGCATTTTCATCCTTATTAAGGCTGAAGGATGAAGAGGATGTGTGGGTAATAGAGCATCAAACTGCTTTCGAAGGAATCAAAGCCTACTTGGCCAACCCTCCAGTGCTGATGCCACCAAAGGGTGATAAGCCTTTGAAGTTGTACATAGCTGCAACAGAGGATTCATTGGGAGTCTTCTTAGCCCAAGACAATGAGGAAGGCAAGGAGCAAGCTGTTTATTACCTTAGTAGGTTTCTAAATTCTTGTGAATGTAAATATTCAGCTATAGAAAGTTATGCCTTGCATTGTATTTTGCTGCAGTGAAATTAAGATACTATCTTTCACCTACAACTGTCTTGGTAATTGCAACTACGGATTTGGTTAAATATATGTTATCTAGACGCATGTTGAGGGAAAGAATTGGCAAATGGATACTAGCTTTATCAGAATTTCATTTAGAATATATTCCCCAAAAGGCAGTAAAAAGACAAGTTTTGGCCAATTTTTTGGCAGGCCATCCATGTCAAACAGAGAGCCAAGAGAAAATGGAGCTTGGTATGGTTAGTGTTGAACCGTGGCAAATATGGTTTGATGGATCAAAAGCTAATCGTCTAACAGGAATTGGTGTGGAAATCAAGTCACCACAAGGGGTAGAAACCACACATGGTTTCAGAGTGGACGAAATTACTTGTTCCAATAATCAAGCTGAATATGAAGTCTTAATAATGGGACTGGAAATATTTATTGGATTACAAGCTCATGCGGTTGACATATTTGGGGATTCTCAATTGGTAGTTAACCAAGTGAAAGGGATTTTCAAATGTCAAAGTGTAAGCATGTTGCCATACTATGTTGTTGCATTACATCTGTTTTCTCAATTTCAGATAGCAAATGTAACTTATGTCTCAAGATTCTTGAATAATAAAGCTAATGATGTGGCTCAGAAAGCTTCAAATTTCAAGAGAGGGGATAATACTCAAAGGGACATAAGCCAAACAACATATCAGAAAGTAATACCACCTTTAAATAAAAGGAATGTGGTCCTGAAAGCCAATCATAATGACTTACAAGAACAAGATTGGAGGCATCCAATAATGTAGTATCTAGTTGGCCCATCTTCGAAAGCCAGCAGAAAAATCAAATTGCAATCTATGCAGTACATAATATATAGTAATGCTCTCTACAAAAGGGGGACAGATGGTTTATTATTGGAATGTTTAGGTCCAAAGGAAGCGTTGACAGCCATGGCTGAAGTTCATGAAGGCATCTGTGGTGCTCATCAGCCTGGTGTGAAGATGAGATGGCTACTTCGAAGACATTCTCACTATTGACCAACCATCCTTAAGGACTGCATAGAATATGCTAGAGGTTGCCAGGCATGCCAAAGGCATGGCACAATAAGGCATGTACCCATAATTGATTTGCATGCGGTTATGAAGCCTTTGCCATTTAGAGGATGGGCTATGGATATGATAGGAAAAGTACACCCACCCTCTTCGAAGCATCATTGTTTCATCTTAGTGGCCACAGATTACTTCACTAAGTGGGTCGAGGCTAAGCCATATAAGTATACCAGACTGAAGTCATTGGATTCATTAAAAATTTGATCCACAGATTTGGTATCTCGCAGACTATAACTGTCGATAATAGGACTGTATTTGATGAGGAAATGGTGAAGTCTTTTGTGGCAGAGTTTGGAATTAGCCTTGTTAATTCTACCCCTTATTATGCACAAGCCAATGATCAAGCTGAATCATCCAATAAGTCTTTGAAAAAAGGAATTCAGAAAGTTGTGGAAGATAATCCCAGGGATTAGCATAACTTGCTGTTGGATGTATTGTGGGCTTATAGGACTTCACCAAGATCAAGTGCAGGAATCACTCCTTATGCCTTAGTATATGGGCATGATGCAATGTTACCTGTGGAAGTTAATGTTAAGTCCTTGAGGGTGAGATGCCAAGATCAGTTAGAGCTTGAACAATACTATCAGAGTATGTATTAGAAAGTATAGATGAAGCTAGAATTCTGGCATTAAATAACAATCTTTTCCAAAAAAGGAAAGTAGTCAAAAACTATAATAAGAAAGTCAAGCACATTGGCTTTGATGAAGGTGATTTGGTATGGAAGACAATACTCCCAATAGGGATTAAAAGCCACAAGTTTGGTAACTGGTCACCTAACTGGGAAGGACCATATCAAGTCCATAGAGTCCTGCCTTTTGGAGCATACCATTTGAAAATTTTGAATGGATATGTACATCCCAAGAAGATTAATGGCAGATATTTGAAGACTTATTATCTAACCGTGTGGGAAACACAAGGAATAAAATAAGTGCTAAATGAAAAGAACATGAGAATACTAAAATGATAAATAAGGACTTTATTTCATAACGAGCCAAGTACATATAGCCATAGATTGGCCCAAAAGTCAGTACAGTGTTTCAACTGTTCTTTTACAATAGATGCTCTATTCTTCAGGGATAAGAACAATTGAATGACTATGGTCATCTTTTGCGTTCGATCAGCCAACTCTTGATTAGTGATTTGACGCTTGGTAGCAGTCCGATCTAAAGCTTGGTTAACTGCTGATAATTCTTCCTCAAGTTGAGCCTTCTTTTCCAACAGTTGAGCTTGAAATTGGGAGACAGAAGAATGTTGTTCTTTCAGTTCTGACACTTCAGCATGAACTTTGGAAACAAAACTCTGGTCTCTCAGCAACGTCTCCTATGCAGCCTTAATAGCATGATAGATGTTGATGTAAAAATCTATGGTGGCTGCTGCTTGAGATAAATGACTTGAAACAGTCATGCCGGATTGCTCAACAATCTTGTAGCACTGTAGGAAGCCATTTTTTATTATAGGTCTTTATAAGGCTTCGAAAGGAATCCTCGAAAAGATTATCAGCAGAACCAAGCAACTGTCTAAGTCTATTGAAGGTAAGGGAGCCTTATCACTGGAGGAAGAGCTCTCAAAAAGTTCTAGCAGGGAATCGGCTAGAATTAATGGCTCGGTCTCATTGCTAGCTGTTGGAGAGGTGGAAGGTATGTCAAAGAGACTAGCTAGCCTAGCTTCGAAGATATCCGCCTCATCCATTGACATGGAAGGTGCAGAAAGAGCTTTGGTATAAGGAAGAAATGACTGCATGGGAATAGGAGAAGAAAGTGGAGCATCCTTAGCAGTCTCTATAATTTTGGCTACTAGTTGATCAAGAGAAGAGGGACTGGGGCTAGGCAAGGACAATGGACGATGAATTGGAGAGCAATTAGTACCTTCTCTATGGGAACCAGCTACTATCAAAGATGAAGTAACGGCTGGAATTTCCTTAGGAGAGGGAAGAGAAGCAAGCCTCGAAAGAAAATCAAATTGAGTAGAATCGAAAGATAAGTGAGAAAAGTATGGAGTTAAGCCAAAAGAAAGTGATGCAGGAATACTTGGCTTCAAGAAAGGTATGGAAAATATAGGGCCAAAAAGTGGGAGTATTATCTAAATGGGTTCCACGCTTTGAGGTTGTTCAACTTCAACTGAAGCTGGAGGAATCCTTATTGGGAGAGTAAGCAAAGTAGTTGTTGCTGCAAAAGAATAAATACAAAATGTCAAGCCTCAGTATTGAGAATTTGAGAAAGATGAATAGAAGTACAAAGAAACTTACTGGTTTCAAAAGTAGTGGCTATGATTGGAGAGCTGCGAAGAGTGTAGTGCCCAGCAGTTTGTTGTCTTCTTGCAACTTCTTTTTGGAGTGCATCAGCGGCAGCAGCTTCATCGCTAAGCATTTGTTGTTGCCTCTTTTTCTCAGCCCTTTGAAACACAGTAAGTTCTTTGGAATGCTCTACTTGCACTACCTTAGCAGATGCTTCGTGGATGAGATCTCTAGTAAAATCAACAAGAGAGACAGTCATTTTCTTCCTTCTTTTTAAAGGTGTCTCTTGTTCTTGTTCTGCCTCTTCTTTTTCTACTTCTTCTTCTTCTGCTGCATGAACCACAGGTGCCTCCTCATCGGGATCAAGTAAAAGCTTTCTTTTCTTTTGTTGTTGTTGTTTGCTCCTAAGAAGGTTTAAAGCTTGAACCTTTTGAGGAGAATCTCCCTGTGAGACACCTGTACCACCTACACCAAAGAAAAAATAAGTAAGGGTAAAAGCATTATAAAGGAGAAGAAGAGAAAAGAAACAAGGGTATATACCTTTCTTCGAGGCAGCTCGAGTAACTCTAGGAGGAGTTGAGGCAGAAGGAATAGACTTTGTGGTGGCAGACACAAGAATTGAAGTGGTAGGAGCAGTGGAAGAGGTGACAACTCCAGCCCCTTTGGGCTTGGCTTAGGGCACATCTAGTACCATTAGCAGGTCTTGAGGAGGAATGGCTAGGCATACTTCCATGTTGGCCTTCCACCAGTTCTGACATCTTTTCAATATGTTACTTTGAGGAATGAAAGGGAAGTACTCAAAGTCAACAAAGTCCTAGATAAATTTAGAAGTTGCTTCTTCTAATTTGGATCTTCGAACCTTCAAGTCCCTGCTGGTAAGGCTTAAATTGGTCTAGCTACAGAGAGGTATTGGGACCCCTTGTGAAAGACCAAATTGCCTAGCAAATTGGGCAGGACAATAGGGCTCAGCAATGCATTTGTAAGCTCTAGGGTTCAGAGTCCCAATAAACAACTCTCTAGGGATCAGAATAGAGGCCCATATATTCTTCTGCTGGGGTGAAGAGTAGAGCCTATCACTCAGAAAGGTCCTCAACCAGGATGGGCCAATGTTGGTAGGTTCGAAGGAACGGAAGCTGTGGGAAGAAAGGGAAGCTGGGAGTTGTAGACACCCCATTTTTTACTATCCTCAAGACTTGTTTGTGCTTGCAGGTACATCCAGTGACAAGTTTGATTGCTCGTTGAGTACTCGAACTTCACAGTGGAACGTCACAGGTTTGAGCTTTCCAAACTGTAGACACCCCATTTTTGATCGTCCTCAAGACTTGAACGTCATCGTTTGAACACTCGATGATCATCCATGCTCGTGTTTGTTTTGAGTTCCTGAAGGTCTCGACCGCACGCCTCGCCTTAGAATCTCTCAACATATTTGTTTTGTGCTTGGTTGTGGACCAAACACTTGTGCTTCTACTTCTGAGGGAAGAGAGTGGCTTGTTAGCCATTCCCTCAACCCATCGGCCTTGCTTTCTTGCCATCGACCAAAAGTGTTGGCCGATCAGCAATTTTTTTGGTCGGTCAGCACTTATATTGGTCAATCGGCCATATTTTCTGGCCGAGCCCTGTTCATCTGCTTTATGCAGATATTTTATGCCAGCTGTCATAACTGGCATGCACAATTCACATCCTCCACGCACATGTATGTAGGGATTTGATTCAATTGCTTAGCTTGCTCAACAAGCTTAGGAAATGAACTTCTATAAAGAGGAAGCTCCTCCTCCCTTTCCAGAGGTTCAGAAAAATAGAGTCTTGAGAGATAGATATACATTTGTATCTATATCTCCTTGTTGATCCTTGTTTTGTGCTCTAAAGTGTCTTTTTGTCTTACTATTGCACACAAACACCTAGTAGAACACCATTCTCTTGGAGCTGAGGTCCCTTGAGGTTGATTTTAGTGTTCTTGGGCTGGTTTTGATTAGAGAAGGCTGCTGGAGCAATGTTCTTGAAGGTGGTCTTCAAGGGTGAGTTCCTTGCTTTTAAACCCCCATTCTTGTTTTAGCTTTTAGACCTACTTGCTTATTGTTTTAAGCTTAACTCTAAACTGCAAAAAGTTCTAATTTTTGGTGCTTAAGACCTTTGTTTGAGGTCACTTTTTTGTTTGGGGTTGTTTGCCCCCTCTTAGGCCCTGTTTGGCCTTGCTTTTATGCCTTCTTTGTGAGCTTCGGGATCACCTTATTTTGATTTCAGTGGTGGGGATGGTGTTTTAAGGTCCCAAAAGGAGAGGGTCATCCCTTCTCCTTGTGTCTTCAATACTTGCCTTGAATGCCTCATGTGTGAGCATGTTTGTTAGGCTTGTTTTAGCTTGTACATTAGCATGTATTTGTGGTTATTTTGTTGAGGCTTACCACTGTTTTTTCTTGGATTGATCACTCCATGCATGGTTTATACACTTGTAGTGTAAATCACACACACTAGTCTTGTATGCTTCATGAAGTAGCATGTCATTCTAGCCTATGTTGTGCCCTTTTCAGCATGTATTTGGTGTTGTCTTACCATGTCATACCTCTATTTAGGTTTGGTTTGGTTAGCCTTTGCATGCCTCATGCACTTGTAGTGCATTTCCATGAAATTGTCTTAACATGCTTTGTGCTTTAAGCCATGTTTTTAGCATGATTTTGGCTTGACCCAAAGTAGCTTTTAGCCTTGTTTTACCATGCTTAAGGTCTATTTAGTGTTGTTTTGGTCATGCTTGCATTGCTTTGTGTAGCCTTGGTTCAATCTAGCATGTTAGCTTTGAGTATTGAGTCCTCTAGCATGCATTACTTGGACCATTTTCATGATTTGGCATCATTTCATATGTGTTTTCAGTCCATGTTTTATGCTCAAATGCTTGCACTTATCACTTCTTTAATGCTTTAAAGAGTTGATGTTTTATACCTCATGAATGGATCATTGTGCATGCCTCCTTGCTTAGGTCTTTGGGATGCCATCTAAGTGGGTTTTTGGTCTTGTTTTACCATGCCATAACTCTGTTTTTTATTGGTTAAGTCATGCCATGTGTGGTTGTGATAGGTGTAGTGTAACACCCATTTTGTAGCCTTGCATGCCTTATGTTTTTGGTGTTGTGTTCTAGCTTGTGTTGGCTAATTTCAAGCATATTTTTGGTCTCATATTGACCTGCCTTGGGACTTTTTTGGGTGCCCTTGGCCCTTTGAGGCATGCCTTGCATAGCCATGGTTTGAGTCCCTTGGTTAGCCTTAAGCCTTAGGCTTTCTTGCATGCTATACTTGCTTTGTTTGGTTGATTTGGCATCATTCCTCATATATTTTCAGAGCTTATTGCATTGCCACATTCTCATGTTTGTCGCACCTTGCTCATGTTTGAGAGTTGTGTCATGTTGCCTAGCTTATGGGCCAATTGGCATGCATGTTTGTTTTGCATTTTGGTACCATCATTTTAGCACTTTTGGCCACTGTTTTTGGCATGGCTGAGGCCTACCCATTTTCAGTATAAGTCCATGGCTCATGTGGTTTGTGTGTTGATGCATGCTTGTCGCACTACATGTTGTTGCATGCTTGCCCAGCCTTGCATATTGTTACATACCTTGCATGTTTGCATGCTTAGGTTGCATTTCGCATGCTTGGTATGTTTTTGCATGTTGTTGCATGCTTATTTCATTTTACATGTTGTTGCATGCCATGCATCTTTACATGTTTAGGTTGTATGCCTATTGCATATTAGTTGCATTGCATGATATTGTTGCATGTTGTTGCATGCTTGAGTTGTTTGCATGCTTGCTTGCATGCATGCTTATGTTGCATTGCATTGTGTGTGCATTGCCTTGCCTCTTGATCAAGCATGATAGAGGTTGAGGCCCCCTTATGTGTTTTTGTGCATTTTATTTGATATTGAATTGCACACTTGGCTCCTTTGGCCGTCATGCATTGGAATGCGTGATTGGTGGCCCGAGGGTCGAGAACTACACTCCTTTGAGCCTAAAACATGATAAGGGGTGTAGTTGTAAACATTGTCTTGTAAATGCATTGCCATACTCCGTTTGTCCTTTGCTGCAGCAAAAGGAGCAGTCTGCAGTAATAGATGGCCGATCGGCTATCTTCAGTGCTAGCCGGCTACAGGTGTTTGGCCGATGGCTTCATATTTGGTCGATGACCTGTTTATCTTTGCCGATGACCATGATTTTTGGCCAATGGCCTCCCACAGTGCCCATGGGGTGAATCAGAAGTGTGTTGGGAATTTTCACACTTTGCAGAGGTAAAGAGCAGTGCAAACAGAGGCAACATGAGGCATGGCAATGGATTTCCAACCGAAGCTGATCGAGCATGCATTTTGTCCCTCTTATCGAGGCCGCTTTACTGTTTTTATAGCTTAATTAATTTGTTTAATTAGTTAAGAGTTATGTAATAATTAATTAGCTTGTTAGTTGATTAATTAGTTGATTTGTATTATTCTTTTGGACCCTCCGTCGAGAGGGCCAATCCTTGTAATAAGTGTGCGTGTGTGTGATGCATGTCTTCCAACCCCCATTTCTTTCTCTTTTTTACTTAACCGCTTATGATGGTTAGTTTTAGGGCATACTTCATTTAGCACACCTTATGCTCGCATGTTTGCATCCATCCATTTGTATTGCATGCACCAGGCTCGACGCATCATACTAAACTGCATTGTATTTCAGTCCCTACTTGAATACATGTATTGAATTGTCGCATCTCATATGCCATCTTAGAATAGCCGAGCTTATTCTAGTTGCATTTTGCCTGTGTTGCATTACCCATCTTGACATGAATTAGGATCATGCATTGATTACTAACTAGTTCTTTGTTTTGGCTCGGAGGACACTATGAGTGTTTATGCTTTAGCATCTTGCATGTGTGTGAGTGTTAACATGACAGCATGCTTGCCATGAGGCTAATTGCTTATGTGATATAACTGCTTGAGTGCCTGTGGGTGAAGATTGGATTACTTGAATTGGAACGATTCATTGAAATCCGTGTTTTAGCCTACTTACGAGTAGCAAACTTCAAACCATTTCCAAACAACGGATATGCGATGCTTTGTTCCAAATTAGGCGATCTAGTCTATACTTATGTGTTGTGCGCATCACATAGTAATTCAAGCTAATTAACCGAAATAAGAACGCATGTGCTTTCAAAAATATGATATCATGCTTAGTACAGGCCAATCTTTGATCGGGCGAGCGGGGGTGCTCATTGCATGACCATCCCCTCTCGTACCCAAGTTCCCGAGCCAAGGCAACTTTGGTGATGACGGACACGTGGCCTTAGGCAACGAGTTAGGGTTTCCTAAATTCTCCGAAAATAAATATTTAGGTGGCACTCTGTATCTGGCAAAGCAGTCCATGTTTGACAGTTTTTTATAAAAACCAATTTTCCAGAACGATTTGCCGGATTTGGACTCTTTGGTGATTTATCGGTCTTGCATTGCACTTTGCGAGATCATATTTAGAACCGTGACATTTGAGTCCAAACTGTAGCAGCCTAATGAACAAAACAGGATTTCGCGCCATTTGCGCGTGGAGCCCGGGACGTTCTGGCACGTCTACAATTTCTGGCGACTCTACTGGGGAGTTAGAGAATTTGACTCGAACTCATGATATCTTGTTTTGACTACATTTATGTGTCTCTTTGTATTGCATTTGCATTGGTGCGACTAGGACACCTTGTTTGCCGTATACTATTCCTGAACGGTCTGCCGGAGGCATGCTTCGAGAAGTGTGCCATAAGGCTGAGTGGTTGCGGGCTCTGCCACGACGGGAACACAAACCTCGATTTTCACCAAGGCACCCTTTTTGACCATTCGACCTAGTGCATATCGGAATCCATAGTGACTATTCCAAACTAGGACAGGTTGCTTACCCGAATGTAGGTTGTTTGAAACCACTACGTGCGTAGTGAAACCCTAGCTCCTGACAAAATAGGACAGGGAAACCCTACCCCAAGATAGGGGTGTTTTGGCTCTCATTTGCTTGCTATGTGCTTTTGGAGTGTGCCTCTACAGGAATGCATGTATCAATTTGCAAGTCTGGGTATTAGGCCTGCGGGCATCAGTACTTTGAGGATCAGTTATATCTGCGGGTATCAGATTCAGATTCAGGGCAGTGATTTGGGAACAGTGATCAGTGGTTGAGAACAGTTCATTCAGCTTGTGCTTACCAAACTGTGTGTTGTCTTTATTTAAGCTGTTATGCTGTCCGTTTTTCTGTTCATTATTTCCTTATTATACTTTATTTATCTTTTTGCAAGGTAGTTTAGCACCATTGCATCCGACCAGATAGATATTCCCCAAGCACTCTGGGTTAGAGGTCGTAGACTTGATCGATCTAGGGATCTGATAGACGGACAAGCAATGTTCCTTTCTTTACCCCCAGTTACCAGACGGAGGTCAAAAAGGCGCAGTGTATCGGTACAGTGGTCGCCAGATTAGTGGTTTACCCCATCAGTGAACAGTCAGGCTGAGGTCTCAGTTTCTATTGTAGGGACAGATATACCGGTTATTCAGCTAGATCAGTACAATATGGAAGGTATGGAGGAGATGATGTGTCAGCTCCAAGAAAGTATAAGAACCATGCAGCAGGACGCTGCCTGTCAAGCAAAATTTGCCAAGCAACAGGCCGAGGTCATGGCCCAACAGGCAGAGTTAATTGCCAGGCTACAGCAGCAAACTGGAGCATCTGCTTCAGACCAAGCTCCTCCTCCACCAAGAGTTCTAATACTCAGGGAGACAGCAAATGTCCAGGAAGATACGAACATTCCAATAGGGCCAGCTCCACCCCCGATCCTACCCCAGCTATCCAAAGCACCTACCAACCTACCTGATTCCCCCTTTGAGTTCGAGGTGGACCCCACAGCGTTAAAAGTGAGCAAGCTTGAAAAGCTGTTCAAGAAATCCCAGTGTGTGAAGTCCATTCCGGATATTGAGAATAGATACACCGACTCAGCCGTGACGCTGCCGGACCGATTTAAGATGCCGCACATAGACCGTTTCAACGGGTCTGGAGATCCTGTGGTGCATTTGCGATTATTTTCGGATATATTGAGGCCGATGGGCCTCTCCAGATTGCAGAAGCTTTCTCTGTTTGGCCGGACCCAGTCGGGTGTAGCGGCTATTTGGTATGCAAAACTGGAGGATTCCGTCAAAAGGAATTAAGAGGAGATGGCCGAGGCCTTCATAGCTTAATACTCCTACAATACACAGATCGAGGTCACAACCCATGATCTTGAGATAACTAGGCAGGAACCAAAGGAGAGTTTCTCCGATTTCGTAACCCGTTGGAGGGCCAAGGCCTAGATGATGACCATCAGGCCCATTGACAAAGATCAGATTCGGATGGTTGTGCGCAACCTCCAGCCCAAGCTTATGTCGAAGATGATCGTTCTCCCCGTCCCCACCTTTGCAGATCTACATGAGATAGGGGTGCAGATCGAGGTTGCTATGAAATAGGGTCTAATTGACTAAGACAGAGAGTAGCCTAAGAGGGTATTCAACCACAGTGCGAATGCAGGCACAAGCAGTACCGTAGCTGCCAAATCTTTATATTTGTAAATGGTCACCACCACCACCCCCAAGAACCCTTGCAGCAACACCATTCACCGGTGCGTCTGGAAGTAGCTCACAAACACCCAAGTATTCACCTCGAGGCCAAAGAACCTTCACTCCACTACACATGCCCTTGTCCAAAGCTCTGGGGGTTTTGATCAAGAAAGGGCACTTGAAGCCCCTAGAGCCGCGGCCACTACCAGATAAACTTTCCGCTTCCCATAACCCGACCAAGTACTGCGCCTTTCACCAACAGCATGGTCATGACATCGACCAATGCTTTCGATTGCGTCATGAGATTCAGGATCTCATTGACAACAGGGTGATCGTGCCTCCGGAAAAACAAAATGTTACAACCAACCCTCTCCCACCACATAACCAAGCTTCACCTCCCAAACGCATCAATCTTATCCAAACCGGGGTTGTGTCATTCGACCCTAGCATATATATCACCTCTTCTCACCTACCCAAGCCGGAGGTGTTCATTCCTGACAGCACTGACTTGTGCATGTTGGACATCTCCCAAACCCAGCCTGAGACGGTGGTGGTGGCTATCGAAGATAGAAGTGGGTCGATTGTGGGGGCAGATCAAATTGATAATACAGAGCCTGAGGGGTCTGCGAGCTTCATGAACAACCCGAGCGGTTACATTATATCAGCAGGCCAGCGAGAGTGGAATTGCCAGTGGGGGCAGAGATTTGTGTAGTACGGGAAGATGGACTTAATCAGGGACTGGGTGACCTGGCAGAACTAGCGAAGGACATTGCTAACCTCAAGTTTTTCGATGAGCAGGACTCAGGGGACGTGGCAATCAATTGGTTTGATGAGTCAGCAGAATCTACTGGGTGGCTTGACGACCGGCTGGATATTGTTGAACAGCCTCAGCTAAAAGAGGATCCGTTAGGGATGGGGACATCAACTGTGGCCTGAAGGCCTGAAGAGCAGAGTGCATCGCCGGAGAGCACCGGTGTTAAGAATTTTGCTCAAGATATAGGCAGTTTGGGAACAGAAGAAACTGAACAGCAGGCTATACTGAAGCAGTTTGAGCGGGAAAGGATCGAAGATTTTGAGAGGACTAGAAAAGCCAAAGCCCCTGTGGGGACGGAACGTGCTACGAGCACAGGAACGGAAGGTACTGTGGGCACAGGAATAGTTGTAACGGAGCCGGACCAGTGTCTGTCGGCTGCGATGGCATGTGGTGGGAAGATGACGACCTATGTCTTGCCCATGCCGATGAAGACTGGGGGCAAAGTCAGCCGGATGATACCTGGTACATTGGCGAAGTAGACCACATGACTAGGAGCGGGCGTTATTTCAAACCCCCGCACTTAGATCAACCAGAGGTGTCCGGAAAGGACAAGGAGGCGGAGAAGCAAAAAGATAAGCTGCTCAAAGAGGAGGTTGTACTGAAACAGTTGAAGAAGATACAGGCAGACATCTCCATTTGGGGACTGCTTATGGCTTCAAGAGTACATAGACAGGCTGTCCTTTCTGCAATGGACAAAGCCAAACTTTCAATAGACACCACGCCTGAGCAGCTGGTAGGGTTGGCTTTTTCGGGAGGAGCTTTCCCGACGTTGACCTTTTCTGACAAGGAACTGCCGCCTGAGGGCACAAATCACAACAAACCTCTCTACATCTCTGTGGAATGTAAAGACAATTGGATACCGGTGGTTCTTGTCGATATAGGATCTGCTATTAACGTATGCCCGTCAAGGACAGCATATGCAATCGGGTTGAAGCCTGTGGACTTTGAGCCAACTGCTCAGGTGATAAGGGCCTACAACAATACTAGCAGAGAAGTGATGGGGACTGTGAAGATCCAGACACAGGTTGGTCCAGGACCACACGAGATTGACTTTCATGTCTTGGATGTTCCCGCAACCTTTAATTTACTCCTAGGGCGGCCGTGGCTGCACCAGGTAAAGGCGGCCTCTTCCACCCTGCATCAGATGTTGAAATACCCCCACAGGAAAGGGGTGGCTATAGTTTTCGGGGAATTCGTCAATTCATCCGCCGCCAGAGGTGTCTACACCAGTTCTGGAAATCGAGCATGGCACGGAGGATGTGTTCCTGTCAGGATTTTCCCTAGCCGAGGCCCGGGTCATACAGAGCATTTTGGCTATTGATGAAGGGTTGTATGTCAGCGTACAGTCGGTGTACCTCATGAACAAGCTTCGGCACATCCCCGAGATGGGATTAGGAAAAAGTGGCCGGAAGGGCATTACAGTATCGATTGAAGTGCTGCACAACGCGCATACCTTTGGCCTAGGTTATCTGCCCACCAAAGAGGACTGGGTAAGAAAAGGTAAAGAAATGGCTGGGAGAGCCAGAGCTAAGCAGACCGGGAGGCATTTTGATTTGATGCATCGGCCTATTCAGGGCACCCTGAACGGACGCTTCTTCTGGGAAGGGGAAGACTTTCCATTCTACGGCTTCCCAAAGCCATGGTTGAACGCAGAGAAAAGGCGTCTACCGGGATTTGAGATCTTCTTCGACTTGTAGTTATCCAGGGATGATGTTGCCGAGAAGCAGATAGACCCATCAGTTGAGGTTGAGCAGTGTAAGGAAGTGGATTCCGAGAGCACCGAGATTGAAATGGGGGTAGCACTGGCTTGTCTACTATCAGATCCTCAAATCGTACATGAGTGCTTAGGGGATGATCTCTCAGTGTCTACGATTGAAAATGAAACGGCTACGAGCCTATCTTCAAGTATTTTGGATGCATCCATCGCACCCTCCCTTGTATGGCAGCACGAGGAGGGATTCTTATCGAACAACACTAGGTCAGGTAGTGAGCCGGAATCTGATTCCACCGAGTCTGCAGAGTCGGAATTAGGTTCCAGCTCGTTTGAGTCTGAGTCCGGTATTCCGGGGGTGACAACCCGGATACCACAGTCCTATCCAGGTCGTCTTTTTCTTTCTCTTTTGAGTCTGTTATAACAAAGGAATCAGATGGACTGGATGAAGTGATTAATGAGAATGATACGGCTGTGGCCTTCGATTACTTTTCTGTACCCTTGATTTATTGCATTAATTCAGACTTTCAAAATTTCGATGAAAACGACGAGGAAGAAATTCCTCCAGTTTTGAAATATTTGCTAGAACAAGAGCAGGAGAGGTTTGTAAAACCACTAGTTGATGAGATCACCCAAATTAATGTTGGTACTGAGAAGGACCCGCGGCTAGTCTAGATCGGGTCCACGTTGTCTTTGGAGGAGCGCGAGCGCTTAGTCATTTTATTAAAAGATTTCAAAGATGTTTTTGCGTAGTCTTACGAAGACATGCCTGGAATCGATCCTGAGATTGTACAGCACCGGATCCCTTTTGACCCAGAGGCCGGACCTGTCAAACAGAAACTCAGAAGGATCCGCCCGAATTGGGCTATCAAGATCAAAGAAGAGGTCACCAAGCAAATTGACGGAGGGTTCCTGCTGGTATCTAAATACCCAACTTGGTTGGCCAACGTAGTTCCAGCGCCGAAGAAGGATGGCAGAATTCGGGTATGTGTGGATTTCAAGGATTTGAACAAAGCCAGTCCGAAGGATGACTTTCCTCTGTCGCATATCGACGAATTAGTGGACTTCACTGCGGGGCATGCACTGCTCTCCTTCATGGATGGCTTCTCAGGCTATAATCAGATATTAATGGCACCCGAAGACCGGGAGAAGACTGCTTTTACCGCCCCGTGGGGGACCTATTGTTATTGGGTAATGCCGTTTGGGATGAAGAATACTGGGGCTACATATCAATGGGCTACGACCACAATTTTACACGACATGATCCACAAAGAGGTTGAGGTGTACATGGACGACATGATTGTCAAGTCCAAAGAAAGAGAGGGCCATTACACCACCTTGCAAAAGTTCTCTTGATGGATCAGAGAGTTTCGGTTGTAGCTGAATCCTCATAAATGTACGTTTCGTGTTACAGCAGGGAAAATGTTGGGGTTCTTAATTACACAGAGAGGTATCGAGGTCGACCCTTCTAAAATCAAGGTCATCTTAGAAATGCCACCACCAAGGACTGAAAATGAGGTGCGAGGCTTTCTAGGTAAAGTGTAATTCATAAGACGGTTTATTGCTAAATTAACCTTGACTTGTGAACCACTCATTGGTCTCCTGAAGAAAGCAACGACGTTCCAATGGGACGGCCGGTGCCAAGATGCTTTTGAACAGATCAAGCAATACTTACAGAACCCACCCGTGTTGTCACCGCCTGAGCCGGGAAAACCGTTGATTTTGTATCTTTTAGTGATTGAAACTACAATGGGCTACATGCTTGCACAAGAGTCTGAGGACAAAGTGGAGAGAGCTATCTACTACCTGAGCAAGAAGATGCTGGGTTATGAGACCCGCTACACTCCACTGGAGAAGGCTTGTTTGGCCTTGGTATGGGCTACCAGGAAGCTGCGGCACTACCTGTTAGCTCACTTTGTAATACTGGTTTCGAGATTAGATCCCATCAAATATCTCTTCGAGAAACCAGCACTTACGGGTAGGCTAGCCCGTTGGTTGCTTCTGCTTTCCGAATTTGATCTGAAATATGTGACGTGCAAGTCAGTAAAAGGGAGAGCGATAGCAAAATTCCTAGCTGACCACCCAGTAGACGGGGATGAAGCAGTTGAGTAACTATTCCCAGATGAGGCCATTTTGCATGTCGAAGACGAAACTTGGACGATGTACTTTGACTGAGCGTCAAACCAATACGCGTATGGGATAAGGGTGTTGCTGATAGCACCCGACAATTCCCGCATACCCTTAGCATTCAAACTCCGGTTAAAAGTCTCGAACAATGAGGCAGAGTATGAGGCATGCATTGTCGGTTTAGAAGCCGCCCTAGAACTAGGGGCAAAACGGTTGGACGCCATCGGGGACTCGAACCTTGTTGTATCTCAAGCTAAAGGGGATTGGAAAGTCAAAGAAGAAAAGATGAGAATCTACCACCAAACCTTGGACATGTTGATCCCTCGGTTTGAGAAGCTGAACTTCACTCATCTGTTAAGAGAAAACAACAAGTTCGCAGATTCACTAGGAACTCTATCTTCTATGATAGACATCCCTTTTGGAGTCCGGATGCGTCCGATCATCATTGACTAGAAATTTGTGCCGGCCTACAAGTTGATTGCTGTCATAGATGAGGTTAAAGATGAGAACCCCTAGTATTACGATGTCTAGAACTTCTCGGAAAAAAATGTGTATCCACCAGGGGCAGATACCAAAGATAAGAGGGAAACTCGAAGAATGGCTGCTCAGTTCATCGTCTGCGGGGGTAAACTGTACAAGAGAGGTCATCTCGGGATGCATAAGCTGTGTGTTGATGCCGAAGAATCGAAATGCCTGATGGAGGCCATCCATGGAGGTGAGTGCGAAGCACACATGAGCGGGGTGATGCTAGCCCGGAAGATCCTTAGACAGGGTTACTACTGGTCCACCATGGAGGAGGGTTGTATTTGTTTCGTCCGGTGATGCCACAAATGCCAGATCCATGCAAACCGCATGAACATTCCACCGTCGAAGCTGTACAACATGACTTCGCCATGGCCATTTTTAGTCTGGGGGATTGATGTGATCAGGGGTGTCACGCCAAAGGGGTCCAATGGGCATGAGTTCATTCTGGTCGCGATAGACTATTTCACAAAGTGGGTTGAGGCCTAGTCTTATGCGGTGTTGAAGGCTTCGCATGTTGCCACGTTCATCAGGAACAACATCATCTGTCGCTACGGGGTTCCGAACGAGATCATTTTAGATAATGGTTCCCACTTCAAGAAGGAAGTGATCGACTTGTTGGACAAATACAACGTGGCTTTTCACAAGTCATCTACATATCAGCCGCAAACCAATGGAGCAGTTGAGGCCGCCAACAAGAACATCAAGCACATACTGCAGAAAATGGTGGAAACCTACCGGGACTGGCCAGATAAGTTGTCATTTGCTCTGTGGGGCTATCGGACTTCAATTCAAACTTCTACTGGGGCGACTCCGTATTCCTTAGTCTATGGGATGGAGGCCGTTCTGCCTATCGAAATTGAGGTTCCGTCATTGCGAGTACTGGCTGAGTGTCAGACAGCTGAGGTAGATTAGCAGCAGAGCAGATTCGAAGAACTCATGCTCTTTGATGATAGAAGACTGAAAGCACTGTACCATGTTTGTAACGCCCTCAAAATAATACATGAAACCCATCCATTTAAGCATGAAATGATATAAGAGAAACCAACACATTTCCATTCATCAGAGTCATTTTTACAACGGTATTACATGTTAACAACAAAAGGAAATGCCCTACGGGCTTACAGCTTTCCAAGTCAACACTTGGTTACAAAAATGAAGAGTACTAACTCTATACAAATAAGCCCTTGGCTTGATATATATGTAATAGAAACAAAATAATCAAAGAGTCTTCAACTCCCATAACCATCCAAGCTATGTCCTTGGAGGTGGCATGCTACCTGTACCTGAAAATAATGTCCCATATAGGGTGAGCCAACGCCCAGTAGAGATATGCTAAACACAATATGAGCAGTAACTAAGACATTAGCAATTGATAAATGTTTAACTCCCATAAATCAATTCATAAACCATTTCCATTACATGACCACTATGTCTATGTTTCATTTCATTTTCTATTTCTTATCCAATTTCCAAATTCATACCCGTGGCTCAGAACCTGGCCACACACTCTAAACGAAATAATAATTCATATTAAACATTTCCCAGTTCGCAATAGATAAGCATACAAGCTGTATCAACATCTCATCAGATAAGCATACAAGCTATATCCACACTTCAACAGATAAGCATATGAGCTATATCAACACACTAACTGACAAGTATATGAGCTGTATCAGTGGAGTCCATCCCCTATCTCCTCCCAAACAACATCCGGTTTAGAGGTCCATCCCCTATCTTCCCCTAAACCGTGGAGTACATCCCCTATCTCCTCTCATACACACAATGTATATACACATAGGTTTTATACACAATCAATCAATACATAACGTTAATGTATTCTATCAACCGTCATACTCTATGGCACATCCATTTGATTAGTTTTAGTTTGCCTAGTCATCATGCATTGTCTACAACAATCAAAACTACCCTCCACCGGTAGCCCAAAGCAATTATTTCTAAACAGATAATAAAAGCTCCAACAGATAAAATATCAATGTTTTCAAGAGTGAGTGATTAATAAATCCAACTCTATCATTCCACAATATAATGAGCCAATTTCATTATTTCCAACTCAATTCCAAATAACAACAATTTTTCCAAATTAATTTATACAACAGATTGGGGTTTTCTACCCCATTTCCCAATATAGACCCAAGAGTCCAAATATCAACAACCAACAACAATATCATTATTTTGAAACCCAAAATACACATTTTAGAATCAAAATAACAAACCCCCTTTATACATTTTGAAACCCTAGATCTCAAAATCAAACCATTTAACAAAGTGCCCAAAAATCTAGGTCAAAACCCATAAGAGTGAGTAGGAATCCCTACCTCAAAAGATGAAACCCAACGAAGAAGATGACGAAGATGAAGATGCTCCAAATCACAAATTTCTTGGATCATAAAGATAGCCCTCGACGATGAACAACCTTTTCGTAAAGGCCAAAGGTGAGGAAACAACTCCTCCTAGATCAATACTTAGAGAGAAGTTGAGGTATTAGAGAGAGAAGCTCTCAAATGGTGTTTTTGAAAAATAAGAGAGAGAGTGAGGATGTAAAAAGTGACTTATAAATGTCCAACTACCTTCTGATATACAACAGGTCCGCTCGAGCAAAAAACACAACGCTCGAGCGCCAAGAACAAAATTCTGAGTTCGCTCGAGCGTAAGAAGGCCCGCTCGAGCTCCAAGACACAAGAATAAAGTACATCCACTCGAGCATAAAAACCAGTCTACTCGAGTGTAGATTTTCCCCTCCCAGAACTTACACCAAGAAAGTACTACCCGCTCGAGCGCCAACAAGCCCGCTCGAGCGCGACCCACTCGAGCGTAGGAAATTCGCTCGAGCGTAGAAATCACACCTGCAGAAGTTTTGCAGAGCACGAAAATACTGGGAGTGTGCAATCTCCGCTCGAGCGCTAGACAACCTGCTCGAGCGGAACGACCAAAAACCCGGCAACAGGAAATTAGACCAAGGCTCAACCCACCTGCTCGAAACATGCCCAACACATCCTAAAACTCAATCAAATGGAATTAAAGGACGACAACAAGGTAGACACAACTACCAACTCCACGGAACCGAGTCTGGAATACAACTGAACAGTAAAAGGGAATACCAGAATCGCTATAATGTTCAGGGTTATCAACGACAAATTGCCAGGGCTTTCAACAAGAAAGTTAAGTCCAGGAATTTGAAAAAAGGAGATTTGGTGCTCAAAGACAATCGAGCTCCCATCCATGACCCTAGGGGCAAGTTCACACCTAGATGGTCCTTACATCATCAAGTCTATCTAGTTGGGCGGAGCTGTCGTTCTGATGGACCTAGATGGTCTAGAGTTCTCCCAACCGATCAACATGGACAAGTTGAAGAAATATTTTCCCTGAGTGGCTCGCTAGGCTGAAAACCCGAAACGGCAACCTAGGCAAAAGTTAGAGCACAGAAAATTTGAAATTATAAAAACTGAGCTCGCAAGGTTGAAAACTCACAAAGGGCGGCCTTGGCAAAAGTTAGAGTGTAAAAAGTGAGGGTTAATACACGAGTGAACCTAAGTCGAACTACGTAAGGCTTGATTCCCATCTTTGGGATACGTAGGCAACTTCATCTTGAAGTCCAGCCGTAAACACTTCCCCGATCAACTTTGTCTATGTGATCATGTTTGGTCATCTTTGTCTATTCTGCATTCAAGAGCTCGATTATGACCTCCAGTGCAGTGCTATTCAGACTAGGGGCAACTTTCCAGTTACTGGAATCCGGGGTTGTGCATCTCAGCGACAGATCTCAGGCATGTCCAGTTCTGATCCATATCGAAAATGGTTTTGAAAAGTTTTAATAAAAGTTGATTTCGCTCAAATTAATCTTTTTACAACTTAGACCATTTTTTGACCCAACGGAAAATTTTCAGTACCCACAACCTTCAATTTTATTGATTTCAATATAGAGTTCTCCTGCTCTTGAATTCAAAATTGAAGTTGCTTTTCATTACATTCATAAAGAAAACTTGAAAGTTCTGATTAAAGCAAATAAATCTGGGACATAGTCAGGTGTTCCTACGTCCCCTCCCAGAGCTGGTCGAAGCCTCTGATGCCAAAGTGGGCCCTACCTGTGCCTCTTCATTGAGCCAATCTATGCACTCACCAGAGAGGGTGCAGCTGAAAGTGGGAGCGGGGGCCAGAAGCTCTCTCATCCTCCATGCTGCGGCATACCGAGCTAGCTGCGCACTTCGAACCAGAAATGTAGCTGGGTACTCTATCCCCTCCTCCGGGCAAGTCTAATCATGTCCGAACTGGCGCCGGAACCGAAAAGGAAAATAGAAGACACAGTGTGTTAGGCCAACCAACTGAATCCCAGGCTAGGGAGTCATGCTATAGCTCATCGCCTACAGATTGAGCCAGGGGCAGCACTAAGCAATGTGGTCCGCAGACAAACTTCACATCCAGTTGTACCACCATCCTTCGGCCGGAGCATCGACTAGACGTCCTCGGAAGGAATAGTTGTGCGCTGAATATGCCGGACATGAGTCCACCACTCTCAATTTGTCCATCAACCATACCTGGGGTGGGATGAAAAATGAGAGATTAAAGAATAGAGAGATGTACGTTGAGAGAAAAAGTGAGCAAAGGGTTTTGAGAGAAAAAAAAAAATGAGCCTGAGGGCCGAGTGATGTGTGCAGTATATGTGAGATGGGATGAGAAACATTACCTGCAATAGTAGTGGACTCCCCGCAAACCTAGTCGTCTCCTGGCAATGAAAAGCGACCAAGCCCATCAATGTTTCGGCTAGCGTCATGGCGACGCAACTCTTACCCTCTCTTAAGCCCTCGGCGACTTCAATCAAACGAGTGTTAAACCCACTGGAGCCTAGGGCAAGTAAGAAATGAGACAGCATGCACAAGCAAAGCGCATATCGCCGATAACCCTGCCAATGATGGTCGCTACGGTCACCGGCATCAAAAAACTGACAAACCAAGCTCGGAATGTCCAGCTCTCCGTCATCAATCAATGACCGAGCGTCGTGCAAAGTAAGGCCGCACATCCTTGCTAAAGCTTGGATGTGGCCAAACCGGAGTTGAGGCAAGATATCATCATCGCGCTCGGATTCCATTAAAGCTTGGAAATCCTCGAAAGTGGGACACAGCTCTTGTCCGCCAAAGCTAAAGATGTGTGTTACCGGATTCCAAAACCTTGCCGCGGCATAGAGCAACGGAAAACGCATCGGAGTGTGACCCAACGTGAATAGTGCATTTATGCCGAGACCTTGGAGATTTAGCCTTTCCGAGCCATCTAGGTTGGCAACCCAAGTTGTGAGATTTTGGACAAGAAATTCTTCCATTTGGTGCAAATCAGAGCTGAAATGAGGAAAACTCTGAAGCTAAGGCTTTTGTAGAAGATAAGGTATTTAGTGGAAGATAGGTGTCAACATTCTGGAGGTTCTTGCCATTTTTGGCCGTTCGGCCAAAAATAGCACTGACCAACCATCTTTTTTGGCCGATCGGCTAGAAATGTTGGCCGATGGCCATTTCTTGTGGCCAATGGCCTTTCCCTTTGGCCGATGGCCTCTCCCTTTGTTCTATAAGCGGTCTATATGTTGAATATGCTGAGAATTTGTGATTGGTACCACTTCCAATGCTTTCCGGTGATGATTTTGCGAAGTCGCACCTGTGCTACTTTAATTTGTTTATCGAGTTGTTGTACATTTTCTTATCAAGTTGTATTTTGTATTCTTTAAGTCTTTGTTTTGCTTATCGAGTTGTAATTACACTTGGTTAGCTTGTCGAGTTCTTTGTTTTGCTTATTGAGTTGTTTTGTCGTTAGTTGGTTCACTACCTGATTGTTGCAATTCGAGCGTTTGGTTTTCAAAACAAAGTTCAATCTCATTTACATTGTTATGAAATGTGATGCAATGCATAGAATGTAAAAATGCAATGCTTGTTGAACAAAAGAGTTGTTTCAGTTCATCATATGTCTCTTGCAAAAGTACATAGTTTTGAAGAAAGTAAAACCTGCCTGAGGTAGAACAATGTGCCTTAAACTACTAGCAAAAAGAAAACTAAAGCAAAAAAGAAAAAAAAGCAACAAAATGTTTGAACAAAGTAGAAAAGAAAAGTAGCAAATGTCTGGGTCAACATCAATGGTCCCAAGTGCGGGAGTCAGTCCTGGTCCTCTTCCTGGACGAGGGTCCAGGATCACCACCGCTAGCTCCAAAGTCCGAATCTGAGCCGTCCCCAGCCTCGCCCTCGGACGACGCTGCCTCCTCGTCAGAATCATCAGGGAAGGGCTCTCGTGAACTACTCTCAGCACGGGTGTGCCTGTGCATGCCTCGGCTGTGGATCGTCATCCCCTGCCTGACTCCCCCTCCTCCTCAAGCAGGTACAGAAGGCCCTGCTGGAGCACCTCCCGCGGCTGGTATCTGGAAGGGGGCCTGAAAAGAACAAATGGCAAATACATCAGTTATGTTGTGCAAAGCAGGGTATGAATGTCGTGGGCAATGCTATGAATACAACATATGAATGTCGTGGGCAATGCTATGAGCAGTATATGAATGCTATGAATACAGTGTATCAGTGCTGTGAGCAGTATGTGAGTTACAGTGTATCAGTGCCGAGAGTGGTATGTGAGTGCAGTATGTCAAGTGTTGTATTGATAATGCGATGCATCAGATCAGTATGGAACGGATTATGCAAAGTTTTGGGACTGAGGTTGAAAGAACTCACCGAGATCCTGTAGATGGTAAACAGGTCCATGCTCTGCTGCAGCATCCCCATCACTGAGGCTGTCAGCTCCAAGGACTGTCCGGTGTACTCAATCGAAGCCTGCAAAAGTGCTGAGGTGTTTATTCTTCTACGGAGTATCAAATGAAATGAAATGACTGTACAAAATGCAAAGTATAGTAGTACATACCGGGGTCGAGCCGCGAACTCCAACGAGCTCATGATCAGCTGGAGGAGGAGCGATGGGTATCTGGTATATCTCCCCACCTTGACCTTGGCATGTCATGGTGGTGGACAGCTCTGGCCACTCGAATCCCTGTCCTCTCCGGGACCCACTCCTGCTACGGGCCTGAGGTGCCCTCGATGCTCCTACTCCTACCGCTAGCACTGCAGGTCTCTCTCTCTCAACTCGGCGAGCACCGGTCAAAGGCCGCATGAGATAAACCTGGATGAACTTGGTGTAGTCGCCCTCGTCTCTGAAGAACTCGGAGTCTCAGCCGATCATATAATTAGCCATCTCCTCTGGCCACTTGATGTGAACTTTACTCCTTTTTGCGTCAAACGAGTCACTGGTTTAGCTAGTTTGGAGAAATCTTGGATGAACCTCCGGTAATAACCAGCCAATCCTAAGAAGCTGCGGATCTCTGACACGATTTTTGGTTGTCTCCAATCTAATACTACCTCCACCTTGGTTGGATCCACCGCAATCCCATTCTCTAATACCACATGCCCTTAGAATTTTACTTCATTCAACCAGAAGTCACATTTACTCGCCATGGCATATAACCGATTATCCCTAAGAACTTGAAGGACAGTCCTTAAATGTTGCTTATGCTCTTCTTCAGTCCTTGAATATACCAAGATGTCATCAATGAACACTACTACAAACTGGTCAAGGTATGGTCTAAAGATCTTATTCATTAGGCTCATGAATACTGCCGGTGCATTGGTTAGTCTGAAGGGCATTACTACAAACTCATAATGGCCATATCTAGTACGAAAGGCAGTTTTTGGTATATCCTCCTCCTTGACTCGTAGTTGATGGTAACCTGACCTGAGATAGATCCTTGAATAGCACCTTGAGCCTCTAAGTTGGTCAAAAAGGTCATCAATCCTTGGGAGTGGGTATCAATTCTTAATCGTGACTCGATTGAGTTGACGATAATCGATGCATAGCCTCAACAACCCATCCTTCTTTTTAGCAAACAACACGGGTGCTCCCCATAGCGAAGTACTTGGCCTAATGAATCCTCTCTCGAGCAATTCCTGTAGTTGTGTCTTCAATTCTCGTAGTTTTGCTGGTGCCATACGATACGGAGCCATGGATATTGGGGTAGTTCCAGGTTGTAGCTCAATGCCAAAGTCTACTTCCCGGGTTGGTGGCAATCCCGGTAATTCCATAGGATATACATCTGCATATTCGCATACTACGCGCGGAAGTTCTATTTCTCCTTGGCCCTCCTCAATTAGGATCAGACTTGCTATTCTACCCGTAAGTTGATCGCGCCACTGCGTCCGATGTTTTGTTGAAACCATGGGGTCTTGTCTATCCCCCTTAAACAGGAAACGTGTTCCATCTTGCATATGAGCTACCACTTTCTTCTAACGATAGTCGATCACCGCTCAGTGGGCGGACAACCAATCCATGCCCAAAATGATATCAAAGTCCGACATCTCCGTGACACGAAGGTCGCAAGTTAAGCGTAGGTCCGACATCCCTACCTTACAGTCCTTATAGATCGATCCTACCCGAACGCATCCTCCCATAGGTGACATTACACTTAAGGCAGTTGCTAAAGGTTCACATACAAGTTCTAATGACTTAACACAAGCAGAGGATATAAAGGAATGTGATGCACCAGTATCAAATAAAACATGCACCCAAGAATTGTATAGTACTAAATTACCCTAAATTACAGGCGGGTCCACTTCTTCCTCTTGCAAGGCAAAGATTCTGCCGATTGCCTTCTGGTTGCCACTGGTCTTGGCATTTTGAGTTCCTCCACTCTTCTGGTGCTGTTGCCCGGTAGATCCTGTCTTATTCGTCCAGGGCTTCTACCCACCTAATGCCTAGGTATTTGCTCTGGAACCTCCTCCTTGGTATCCAGATGGAGGGAGTTGGGGGCATTCACTCTTTTTTTGCCCTAATTGTTGGCAATGAAAGCACTGGATTTTTCCCATCGGCCTTTGTTGATAGCCTCCTCTCTGGATCTGTTGCTGCGGTTGCTATCGTTGCTATTGTGGTTGTGGTCTGGAGTAGGGCTTTGAGGTCATGCTTCCTTTCTGGTTCCTCTAAGGTCCAATACACGCCCGACTCCCTTTTCTCTTGTTCCAGGCCTTCCTGGCATCGTTCACTTGCCTTTCAGATTCTAATGTCGTTTCTAGCACCTTGGCATATGAGGGGAGTCGTTGCGAAAGAACTCTTCCCCTGATTGTAAGGTCCAGTCCCCACTAGAACATCCTTGCCTTCTCTTCGTCATTTTCCACGTATCTAGTTGCGTAACGGGCTAGCTCTTCAAATTTTGCAGCGTACTAGGTAACGGTCATATTTCCTTGTTCCAGGTTTTGGAATTCCTTGACTCGTTCTCGGCGAATAGTACTTGGGAAATACTTATTTAGGAATAGTTCCCTCAACTGGTTCCATGATAGGCTTGCTACGTCACGAGTATTCTTGATTAACTCCCACCAATGGTCAGCCTCATCATTAAGCTCGAATACTGCCAAGGCTATTCTATCAGTGGCCTCGGTTATGCCCATGGTGTCTAGCATTTTCTCTATCTGTCGAAGCCAATTTTCAGCTATCTTTCGGTCTGGTACACCTGTGAACTTTGGAGGCCTCTGCTTCCGAAACTCAGAAAAGAGTCGAGTCCTCTCATTCTGCCGATTGTTCCTTAATTACCCTAGTTCCTCCAAAATCTGATGACCTAGGTTATTGGGGATGTCAACCCCTGCGAGGATGGGTCCGTGCTGATTTTTGGGACGGTTTCGAACATTATTGTTGGTTTCGGTATAGCCATTAGCTCGCGTGTCCACCATTCTGTTCATGGCACGTGGTGAGTTGGTTTCCAGTCTTAGAACATCTTACTACTTAGATTTGAAATAAAGGTTCAGTTTTCTTAGGGTGCACTCAAGCAAGTAACAGTCAATAACATAGATCAACACATCATTCATATATTATAATAGGCATCATTACAAAAGGGCTCCTATATCGGAGTTACATGCAAAGAGCATCTACGTATTACAAAGTTCAGGCTATCTTATTCTAAGGATCCCCATCAGCGGGTCTTACAAAAGTCTAGTTTTACTATCCCTCGAATTAGTTCTCGTTTCCCGACCAATCAAAGTCTTCTTTTGGGTCTTCATCAGCGGAGTTAGTGGCTTGGTCCGGAGAGCGGGGGGTGTACATTGGTGAGGGGGGATTGTGTTCAAATGACACCTCTATAGGGTAGGTTGGGTTTGCTCCTAGCTGTTCTGGTGACTGCTCCATATTCATTGGTTGATTTTTGCCTGGCTCCTAATAACAAGATGCGTAACTTTAAGTCGGAGTTGGTGGTCGGTGGTATGCTCTAGTGGTCAAAGCTTGGTGTATCAAGGAGTCCATTCTCTGATCATCTTGCTCTATTCGGATCACCTTTTTTACTGCTCGGCTCAAAAATTGTAGGCGGCGCCGCACCAGGGACCTCTTCTGCTCCCTCGTATAGCGGGAGTACTCCGTCTCCACCTTACGTATCTCGGTTCTGATCATTTCCTCAGCGGCACTTGTACAGCGTCGGCGGCTAAAGTAGGGGCTAACAGACATGGCTCTCCTTCCTTGCATACGGAAAGTACCCCACGAGTTGAGACTGACGCCACGTCCTGGATAGTCTCCTGCTGACATCCTAAGGTGGAAAAGATTTTTATTAGTTACTTCTTATAATAACATGATAGAATAAAATAAGATAAAGGGGTAAGGGCTTCTAGAGTCGCGTATAGGGTTGCGAGGGTTAAGGGTTGAACCTAGGCTCTGATGCCAAGTTGTAACGCCTCGATTCTACACTATTGGTTGCAGTCAAGGGAGAGTTACTAATGAGTCCTATTGTCAATAACCAAGCAAGATCCCAGATCGCCGGAGGAGTCAAATTAGCCTCCCTTCTAAGTCCAGCTTTCTTAGGCATCGTACTGCCCTTTCGATAGATCTTAAAAAGTATTGACGCAAGGTCTCATAAGTAATGATAAGGTTCATACATAGAATATAAATACATAACAACCCACAAATATACTTAATTCAAAAGCTTGTTCCATTACATTACATCCAAAAGAAAGTTTAAATCTTCACGTGAGTCTTACAAAATATCAAAAGGAAATTTTTAGCTTCCCTAAGATAGCCAAATGTCTTCGAAAGTTTCAGGCTCGTCGTCTCCAGCTATGAGTTCCGCTTCGTTACCTCATGATACGCCGTGAGCTTTGAATGCCCAGTAAACACACACACACACCCCGTCCCCTTTTCCCAGTCCAATACACAATCACAATTTTAACATCAAGTAGTAAACATGATATTCAAATAAATAAAGAGCTTGGTTGGATGTTAGTAAACTAGAAATCCCCCAAAGAGATTTCGTCCTCCCAACCACAAGAATCGGACGCGGATTATTCGGTATGCCCCCTCTTTTGTTGCTTTGTTGCAAAACTAACCTCGGATGCCTACCAATGGTTATATATCGCGTAGCGCCAACCGCAGGGCCTCAAAAGAGACGGTAAAATAGGGCCTTGTTGCAGTTTGTCTTGCATTTATTAAAATGTGTGCAAGTTGGATCTTTGGCCATCATGCATTCCAAATGCTTGATTGATGGTTTTGGATCCAATGGTGCCCCTCCCTTGATGTTTTGAGATGATAAGGGGTGGCACAGTACATACATGTCCTAGGGAGAACCTTCATTTCCTATGTTTTGTGCTTTGTTGCTGTTTGGTGTCACAGCACACCAGTGGTCGGCAGTGCCACATTGATGGCCGACACCCTTGCATCCTTGGCCGGCAGTGGCCCATCTTTGGCTGACAGGTGGCCGACAGTAGCTCCTCATGGCCGGCAGGCCACTGGTGCACTCCCCAGCCTTGATTTGGTAAGTTCCAGCAGCAAGTTCTTGAAGACACCGTGCAGATAGAGCCTCAAGAGAGCAAACCGGAGAGCGTTTTGGGGCTGCAACCGAGCATGTATCCTCTTCTTCTTCGAACAGAGCTAGAGCAGCTTAGTTTTATGCTTACTTGTTAGTTAGCATTGAATTTGTAATTAATTTGTTAATTAGTTGAATGATGTAATAATTAGTAAGTAGATTGCTTATTATTTGGTTTGGTTGTGTAATACTTAGTCTAAATAGATAATTAGATTAGTTGCTAGCTTAGCTTAGCATAGCTTAGCTTATTATTCGGACCCACCGTCAAGAGGGCACAATGATGTAATAAGTGTGCGTGCTTGTGTGCATGTCTTCCAACCTCACGTCTTTCTCCCTTTTACTTATCAGCTTTTAATGGTTAGTTTAGGGCATATTTCAATTAGCATATCACATGCTTTGCATGCATGCATCATTCATTTGCCTTGCATGCACCGGGCTCGGCGCATCATTCAAACTGCATTGTATTTCAATACACTTACTTGAATACGTGTTTCAAATCATGTTATCAAGTGTTGCATTCACATGCCATCTTAGATAGCCGAGCCTATTTTAGTTGCATTTTTGCATGTGTTGCATTAGACATTGTTTACATAGTTAGGATCATGCATATTTCTAACTAGTTTCCTGTTTTGGCTCGGAGCACACTGTAAGTGTTTACGCTTTAGCATACTGCATGAGATGTGTATGTCGCTATGTTAGCATGCTTGCCATGAGGCTATTTGCTTAAATTACTATAACTGCATGAATGCCTGTGGACGAAGGCTTCATTGCTTGAATTGGAACAATTCATTGATTGCGAGTTTTAAGCCCACTTTGCGAAGTGGCACATCATGCTTTCTAAGCCCACTTGAGGGTGGCAAATCCGTGTTTTAGCCTACTTGCGAGTAGCACTTTCAAACCATTTTCAAAAACGAACATGAGATGTTTTGTTCCAAATCGAGTGATTTAGTCTACACTTGTGTGTTTTATGCATCACATAGTAAGTTAGCTAATAATCAGAATAAGAACACATGTGTTTATAAAAACAACATATCATGTTAGTAGAAACCGATCCTTTGATCGGGCGAGCGGGGGTGCTTATTTTAGGACCTTCCCCTCTTGTACCCAAGTTCCTGAGCTGAGGCAACTTTGGTGATGACGGACACGTGGCCTTAGGCGCGAGTCAGGGTTTCCTAAATTTCCCAAAACAAAATATTTAAGTGGCGACTCTTAAATCTGGCAAAGCAGTTCATGTTTGGCGCTTTTTGGTTAAAATCGATTTTCCAAAACGATTTGCCGGATTTGGACTCTTTGGCGATTTATCAGTCTTACATTGCACTTTGTGAGATTAGATTCAGAACCGTGACAGGAGTCCGAACTGTAGTAGATAGAACCTAATTCGCGCCCTCTGCGAAAGGGGGGCGCGCGGAGAGAGTTTCGGGCGGTCTACAGGAGTTGATGGAAGAAAGAAAAGTAAAAAGCAAAGGTAGAAGGATAGAGTGAAACATTGGCTAGCCTCATGCCATAAGTAATAGGGTTTGGCTCCAAAAACTTAAGGCATTTAGATTATAGCTCAGTAAAATATGCAAAAAGCCAAAGCTGAAGTATCCAAAATGGACCTCCTTGATTGGCATCCAAGGGTTTCTCACAAAAAAGGGGGAACAAGCTCTATATACATGACCTAGAACATATGGAGCTAAGGCCACCTTTTTTTTTAAGACAAGGGCTTTGGCAAGAGGGGCGAATTCAGGCATGATCCTCTAAGAAAAGGTGCAGAAAAGGAATTTGCAAAGCCAGTATAATATGAAAGAAAAGAATTCCCTATCAGTCATAGAGCCCTCTCTTTTATTCTTAGCCTTGACAAAGTCACTATAGGATGAGTTAAGAGAAGGGAGGGAAAAAGGGGTTTGTAGGTCAGGATAATCTGGACCAATGGGGGTTCCAGTAGAGGACAATCCTAATAGATGGCAGATATTAAGAACAGTAGGGGCCATCATCCCACATCTGAATTGAAAGAAATTAAAGCTGAATTCCAAAAGCAAAGGGTGGTAGGTATTAAGAAGGGGTCCTCTAAAATGGTGAACCTGGATAATTGGAGGGCATCGAAAAGGCAGAGCTCTTGAAGATCCAGAGTCCTATCAGGGACAACCCGATCGTACCATTCTTGCCACTCTGGCCTCACTGTGGGCCAGCAGCGATGGGGACGGTTCATCCACCAGCTTCCCCAGTCAAGACCACCATCATAAAGGAGACAATGGTCTTCTAGACGTGGATATAGAGCTGCAAGCTCAGTAGGAATCTCCCTGAAGATGGGCGCAAGCACATACTCTTGTTGCTCATGATAACGAGGAATGAAAATGCGTCCGTCAATGGCGCTTTTCTCACCAGCCTTGTACTTCTCACACTCTGCGTCAATAATCCTTTTAAAGGTTACAGACAGACTCGCTAGCTCCACGAACAGTATTTTCAAAGAATAAGAAGCCATTGATAGAGAGTTTTCTCAAAAGACGAAGTCGGGAAAAAGAAAAGGAAGGTCAGTAGAGATGAAGGGTTTATGTGATAGGCAAATGGGTGAATTCAAAGCACGAAATAAAAGGGTTTTAAAACTTTTGTGTCTGAAAAATATACCCAATCGTGGAATTCATAAAGAAGTACTAAAAGTATGGATGCAAAGAGTCTCCCTCAATATTGATAGTTTTGGAGGGAAACACATCTCAAATAGTGATATCAGCTTCGAAATAAAATATTTGGCTTCGAAGCCAAAATTTTGGCGCCAAGATCCGATAATAAACAGCTTCAAAGGCAAGAAGTCAACTTCGAAGCACATTCCATGTCTAAGGATGCAAGAATATTCAAGTATTCGTTTCCTTCATAAGGATTAAGGGCCTGTTTTAGGGTTTGTCAATAACGGTAAAATTCTTCGAAGCAAAACTTGAAATACCTTAAGGTTAGAAATTGTTGTTCTAAGTGCCAAAACCAATAGTTGGTTTGATGATACACAGAATAAATCACTTTCTTAGACTAAAACAGTGCAGTTCTTAAAAGAGGTTTCCATATTTTGGAAAATGTAGACTGTTTGTTTAAAACAAAATTAGTTGATTTGAAATCACTTGATTGTGTTACCCATATGTTAGAGAACTGGATATGATCAAATCGAGTTTCAAATGGCAGAATTGATAAATTCGAAGCTCTGATTCTAAAAGGAAACCAGCGAAAGTTGTTCATTAGGTATGATCGAATTGAGATACGAAGGAAGAAATTGTTGGTTTTGAAGCCCTAAGTTTGTTTGACTTTGGCAAATGAGGTAAAATCAGACCATACCAGATAAAAGAAAATATCTTAAGTTTTATTAAGACAAAAACGATTACATTAGAAGCCTTGCTTAGGCACGTATTCAAGCTCATAAAAGTAAGGAACAGAGTAAATGACAAGATCATGGAATTTGGTCCAACTATGGTCGATAAACTTTTGTTCCTTTTTTATTCTATCTTCTATTTTCTCCAGGCTTGGTTGCTGAAGTTGATGTGCTCTTACTTGACAAAAGAGTTTTTCGGCCTTTATTTCAAACTCTGTTTCTTTTAACCCTTGCTCCATCTCATCCATATCTAAGTCATCCCAGTACGCAGAGTCTTTATTCTTGAAGTCATCCTATTCTTCGATGAGGTTCTCTGCCTCATACCGGGTATGAACTCGAAGGGCTGAAAGTTGGTTCAAAGATTGGTTGGTGGCCACAGAAGTTTGGTGCCAATGAAGAAGTAATGGGAGTTGGTCCAAAAACATCTGGAGCTCTGCTTGGGCGATAGGGTTGAGAGCATGACCCCGGGTCATAACATCACAAGCCCATCGAAAGTTCTTGAGAGGAACATCATCCTCAAGAACATTGAAGGGCAACTGAGAAAAGGCCGCAAGCAAGAGTTGGGCTTGCTTTCGCTGAGTTGGAGTAGGGAGAGGTGGAGGATTATAGGGAGGAAAAACCTGGTCCTCAAAGAGGGCAAGCCTCAGTGTAGACCGCCCCAAACTCCACTTTGCACGCGAGGGCGCGAATTGTAGTTCTAGCTACTACAGTTCGGACTCCTATCATGGTTCTGAATCTAATCTCACAAAGTGCAATGTAAGACTGATAAATCACCAAAGTGTCCAAATCCAGCAAATTGTTTTGGAAAATCGATTTTAATCAAAAAGCGCCAAACATGGACTGTTTTGCCAGATTTCAGAGTCGCCACCTAAATATTTGTTCTGCGAAATTTAGGAAACCTTGAATCGTGCCTAAGGCCATGTGTCTGTCATCACCAAAGTTGCCTCAGCTCGGGAACTTGGGTACGAGAGGGGAAGATCCTGAAATGAGCACCCCCGCTCTCCCGATTAAAGATCGGCCTCTACTAACATGGTATGTTGTTTTGAAAACACATATGTTCTTATTCCGGTTATTAGCTAACATTACTACGTGATGCGCACAGCACACAAGTATAGACTCAATCGCAAGAATTGGAACAAAGCATCTCATGTTTGTTTTTTTGAAAATGGTTTGAAGGTGCTACTCGCAAGTAGGCTAAGACGCGGATTTTGTCACCCTCAAGTGGGCTTAGAAAAAAACATGATTTTGCCACTAGAAAGTGGGCTTTAAAACTCGTATTTTGATGAATTGTCACAATTCAAGCAATGAAGTCTTCATCCACAGGCATTTATGCAGTTATATCAGTTAAGCACATAGCCTCATGGCAAGCATGCTATCATGGCAGCCACTCACACGCATGCAAGGATGCTAAAGCACAAACACTCACAGTGTACTCTGAGCCAAAGAAAGAAGCGAATTAGAAATCAATGCATGAATCCTAACTATGCTAGATGCCTAATGCAACACATGCAAAATGCAACTAAAATAGGCTCGGCTATTCTAAGATGCCATGTGAATGCAACTTAATAATATGTATTCAAATTGGTATTGAAATACAATGCAGTTTGTATGATGCGCTGAACCCAGTGCATGCAAGACAGATGAATGATGCACGCATGCGAAGCATAAGTATGCTAATTGAAAATGATTCCTAATCTAACCATCAAAAACTGGTAAATAAAAGAGAGAAAGACGTAGGGTTGGAAGACATTCACACACACACGCACACTTATTACAACAGTTGTGCCCTCTCGACGGAGGGTTAAACTAATTATTACAAGTAAACTAATTAACTAATTAACTAACAAGTTAACTAATTAGTTATTACAACACAAATTGAATAGCTAAGCGAATTAACTACTTAAGTACAAAACCAAAGCATTAGCTAGCTAAGTAAAGAAGCTAAGTAAAGCAGTAAAAGAAGAGGTCCTCAGGGCGAGAACAGATGAATCATGCTCGGTTGCTTCATTCGGAAATCCATCGCGATGCCCCAACTTACCTCTGTTTGCATTTGTTCTCAGAACACTGCACAAGCTTCCAGATAGCTTTTGCTCCACCATGGGAACCTCCAGGAGCATTGTCGACTACTTATTGGTGGCGTAGACCACCTGCCGACCACTTACCATTGCTGCAGACCAGAAAAAGTGGTCGGCCAGCCACTTTTACTGGTCTGCCGACCAGAAAAATCTGCACAGCTTTGGTTTGCTACAACAGAGAACAAGAAAGGGCATGGCAATGTATTTGCAAGGTATGTGTGCACAACCACCCTCTCTATCATTTCATGATCTCAAGGGAGTATGGCTCTCGACTCTCGGGCCACCAACCAAGCATCGCAACGCACGATGTCCGAGAAGCCAAGATTGCACGAATCAATGTAAATGAATGCACACATAACACATAAGGGCCTTAAACTCTATCATGCATGATCAAGAGCGTCGGCGACCGAGAAATGAGGCACATTTCATCACTTCAAGTATGAAACGTTCCTCATTTCTCCTGTTTGGATTAACTCCCTATCCAAACACAATGCAATGCATGCACAAGATTCCAAACACAATGCAAGGCATGCACACACAATGCAAACAACAAGCATGTAAATATCATGCAATGCAACAAGCATGCAACAACATCATGAACATGCAACAACATGCAAATAAAAATGTCATATAGACTTAAACCGAATATGGACAGACCTCAATCATGCCCAAAATAGTGGCCAAAACACTCTGAAATGCTAGCAGGAAAGCAAGAAAATGCATGCACATGCAATGGCTCATCAATTAGGCCTAAGAGGACAACTCTCAAGCATGATCAGGGAGTGAAAAATGTAAGAGTGTAGCCACACTATATGCACTAAAATATCATGTGAAATGATGTGGTGGCAAGCAAACATCTCAAGTATGGCATGCAAGAATCCTAAAGAAATAAAGCTAGTGAATGGGACTACACAAGAGGCATGCAATGCATGGCACAAATGGATGAACCAGCCACAAACAGAGCTCAAATAGGTCAAAACCAAGACCAAAACATGCTGAGACGGGAGCTCAAAAGGCAAGGCATGCATGCATACAAGCTAGGCCACAAACAGGGCAATAATGCACAACATTTAAAGGCACTCAAAGAGTGAAAGAAGTGGGAGCATGGCAATACTATATGCTCGGAAACAACATGGTAAATGATGCCAAATCATGTACATGTCACAAATGAAGCATGCTAGGAGGCTCAAAGCTTGAAACTAACATAGGCACTTGCACTATAGCTATGCAATACATGAAGCATATGGCCAAGACAATCCAAAAAAGTCCTAGATCATGTCAAAATGATGCCAAAACATGTATGGACCAGAGCCAAAACAAGATAGCATGAAGGCATGAAGCATGGAATATGCAAGGCCAATAAGAGGGATTGCACTACACCTACCAAAACCAAGCATGAGATGACTTTACCAACAAAAATCAGAGTTATGGAATGTCAAATTAACCCCAAAAATGGGCTAACACCAAGTCAATACATGCTAGAATAACAAGCTCACTCATTAGGCATACAAGGCTAGTAAAGAGGACTTACACTACAAGTGTAAGAAACAAATGAGGGATGCTCTAACCAACCAAAAATAGAGTCGTATAATGGCAAAACAACACCAAAAATACATTGAAATGGTGGCCCAAAAGGCTAGGCAAGATGGCATGCACAATGGCTCATACTTAAGGCATAAAGCACCAACCCTCCAAAGCATTAAAAGAGTGACACATGAGAGGATATGGCCACACTACAAGCACTGAAATCATGTACCAAATGATGCTAAATCATGTGAATAGCCCAAGTAATGCATGCTAGTGGCTTAGAAACTCAAAGCTAGTGATCTAGAATGCACTATGGCTATACAAAGAAAGGCATGCATGACCAAAACAACTTCAAACAGAGCTTAAGTATGGAAAAACATGAGTAAAAGCTTCTTGGAGTAGAGCCAAAAACATGCTAGAATGATGGTCAAAAGCATGATGCATGTTAGGCTAGCATGCAAGATTGCACTACAAGTGTGTGAAGCATGCAAGAGGCTATCAAACCAAGTCTAGACAGAGCTATAGCATGCCTAAACAACACCAAAAACTTGCTGAAATAGGACCAAAACATGCTAGCAAGACATGCTAAAACATGAGGCATACAAAGCTAGTTACCAAGATACAAGGAGAGGGGATGACCCCCTCCTATTTGGGACCTCAAAACACACTTTCCACTGCTGAAATTCCTCTGAGTTTTAGTGGTGAGAAGGCCAAAAAGAGGTGGTCCCAATAGCTTAAAAAGAGAGCACAAAACAAGGCCAAACAAGGCACAAAAGGGGAGGTAGACCATCCCCAACACCAAAGAAACCTTAAACAAATATTTCAAGCATGTGAAATTGGAACTTTTTGTAGTTTAAAGTTAGGCCTAAATCAGCATGCAAATAGGGCCAAAAGCTTAAGCAAAAGCAAAGGTTTAAGGGGTTAGAGACTAACCCTTGTAGAACAACTTCAAAGCTGCAACTCCAGCAACCTTTTTTGATCAAAAGTAGTCCAAAAACTCCAAAAACAACTTCAAGGTGCCTCAGCTCCAAGAGTATGGTGTTTCACTATGTGTTTGTGTGCAAAAGTGTGAAGAATAGGCACTTTTAAGCACAAATATGAAGAGAAAGAGCAAATATATAGATAGGTGTGTATCTATAGCTTCTAAGCAAAATTCAGAACCTGGAGAAGGGAGAGAAGGCCTCTCTTTTTATAGAAAACCAAGCCTCAAGCTTGTTCAACAAGGTTGAAGCTAGATGCAATCCCTCTAGTATATGGAGGATGGTTTCTGTGCTGACCAGCTGTCACAGCTAGCAAGAAAATATCTGCAGAAAATTGTAGGAAAGCTGCCGACCACTTAAAGTGGTCGGCCAACAACTTACACTAGTCGGTTGACCAGTGAAAGTGGTCTGTAAGGATGGAAAGTGGTCGGCAATGGGGAAGGCTGGTCTGCAGGATGAAAACAAGGTGGTGGCATGGCTGCTGACCACTTTTGGTGGTCCCAAGACCAGTTGGCCGACCAGAAAACTGGCTGGCGGGAAACAAAAGTGGTTTTCAGGGAAAGAAACTAGTCTCCAACCCTTATTCCACCCTCCAATCAAGGAAAATAAGGTTTGTGCCAATAATAAACCAAAAAGGATGAAAGACGAGAGTCCGCGAGTCAAGGCGCGCAGCCGAAAACCTAAAAAACTAGTCCACGAGCACAAAAAGTGGTCTACGAGAGAAATGTAGTCTAAGACTACAAAAAATGGTCTCCAAGACCTCAGTGTTCCTCTAGACCAAGGCAACAAGGCATGGTTCAAAAACCAAGCCAAGAGGAGAACGTTATGCAGTCCCGAGACAAGGCACGCGGCCGAAGGCTTCGGAAATCGGAAACTAGTCTCCAAGAGAAAAAAGTGGTCTACGACCACAAAAAGGTGGTCTACAGACCTCTCTCTCCCTCCAAGGAAGGGAAAACAAGGTTTGGTTCAAAACCAAACCAAAAGAGCAGCAAGACAAGGCGCTTGGCCGAAGGCTCCGGAAATCGGAAACTGGCCTACCAGAGGGAAAAGTGATCTACGACCACAAAAAGTGGTCTACGGACCTCTCTCTCCCTCCAGGTAAGGTCAACAAGGCTTGGTCCACAAACCGAGCCAAAACACAAAGAGTTCAAAGGCCCGGAGGCAAGGCACTCAGCCAAAAACTCCGGAAACTCAAAACGAGCACGAACAAGCACTATCACCGAGCACTCAATCGATGACGTCTAAGTCTTAAGGTCGGTCAAAAATGGGGTGTCTACACTCAGTTTCTCTATCCAGTGAGGATTTTGTGGAGAAGGAGGTATAGAAGTTTCAATCTCGAAAGAAAGATGGAACTAGGGGATGTTAACACAATCAAGCCAGTCAGAAGAGCAAAGCTTTGCCTTCTAGGCTAAGAACGATGGGTCATACCCTTCTGCCTCTTCTGGACGTCGGGTAGCTTGTACTATCTTCGTAGGCATGGAGGATGTGTACCATGCTACGAGCAGATTGTCCTCCAAACTGCGGTGGCAGTCAATGAGTACATATGAATAAATCACCGAGCTCCGAGCAAAGGGAGGAAAAGTTAGAGGATCAACAAATTTGACAAAATGATGATTAACTCACTCCTTTAACTCCAATTCTTCAGGTTCTAGCCAGCTTCTCCAACTCGAGGCTCCAGAGGAAGAAGAAGCTGTAGCCTCATCCCACGCAGAAGATTTTGGATTAGAAGAAGAGCTTCCAATATCCATGTTTTCAAAATTTTGGGTTAAAGAATCGTGAATAATAGGTTCGCAGTCCAAAGGTTGATAACTTACAAAAGCTTTCATGACTTGAATATAGGAAGGTGGGTAAAGGTAGACAATAAATGCATAAAGGTTCTTTCGAGGATGAACAACATCATCGAATAACTCTTCATATGCTTGATCAATGTAAGAGAAGATTGGCTTAGCCATAAAAGATGTATCAATCTTTTCGAATACCAGAATAAGTGGGGATGTTCAAAGGATTAGAAGGGAATTTAATGCAAATGATGAATGACGGTTGCATTTCTGAAAAATGCAAAGCTCATGCACGTTCTAAGATGTGGATAAAATACCTTGATCCACTAATATCACCAAATATTGGGTATATTAGTGCGGGGGGTAATGTTGGCTACACATTTTATACAAGCCAATCACAATTTAACACATGGCAGGATGAGGACAATACACCAAAGCAATCCAAGTGTTCAATCATAGTCATATGCATTGCAGTTACTATTGGTTTTTATAGATCTACGTAGCACTGGATCAGCAAAGAGATGCAAGATGATGTGGCTTCAACGGTTACACATATTTAAATTCAAAATCAGGAGGGAAACCTAACTGCAGATATAGCATAGTGGAGCAAACTATAAGGAAATATGATCAGCGATCATGGAAAGGTGGTTCGACGGTTAGAAATGCAGTTCGACGGTTACCATTGAGAAGTATAAATAGCAGAGAAGCCCCAGAAAGTGTCTCCAGACTTAAATTCAAAAAACCAGTTTTATCCACTTTATTGCCTTTCCAGTTTTTACATTTCTTGTTCTTTACGTTTTGTACTTCAAATTCCTGCACTGCATTTTGTTCATAGGAGTAGTTTCAAATAGTTTGTTGCTGTAAACCTCCACGAGGCTAATTTGGATCTTTGTAAGGCTTTCATTTTACTTAATGAAATACTATAATTGTTCTTTGTTTAATTATTGTTTACTCAATTTTCCTTACACAAAGCCACCAGTAAAAGTCCTCTTCATTGAGGCTGAAAGAACTAAAATACGATCGTCTGATAATTGGTTGGCAATTAACATTCTGTAAAGACTGATTGATCATTGCTGACACGCTCACAATTATAAAAATAACCTTTAAAAGCCAAAAAGCCAACAAATTGTTTATTAAAAACTGTAGTGACTATGATGTTTAGTAATGATGATGGTATTTTACTATTTAAATAATAAAAATTTTCAATAAAAATTATTATAAATCAAAGTAAAATTTTACAGCTGACATTAATTTCAAAGGTAAAAATTTTACTTTTTTTTTAAAAAGAATTTCCTAGCCAACCATTGTTTGATAAATCTTGATGAAATAATTTTAAAAACACTAATTTTATTAAAAAGCAACATTTAAATAAAAAGTTATATTATTTTGAAGTTTAAAATATTAAATTAGTCACGAAGGATATTTTGGTAATAATGGTGACTTTCTAAGAAATTTTTTCATACTTGTCCTTAATGCATGAAAGTTTTATTATGAGGAAATTTTGACCAAATTTTTCAAAAAAAAATATTGCTAATTTAAGTATCCTGAACTAATAGTTTTGCTAATGTTGTTTTTCTGAACAAGCTCTGATACTCTACTGAAACTTTGAGCTCGTTTGGAAATTAATTACTTTAATAAATTTTTGACTTTTCTAAAAGACGCATAGAAAAGAGTAAACAAAATAATTTGATAATTTATAATGACTTTCTAACTAAAAAATTATTATTTTCTCAAACAAGACCTTTTTATATGGGGATTATTGAACCCATGAGCAAGCAAAATACAAAGTGGAGACAGAGAAAGACTTGGAGCAATTAATTAAATTATAAAATAGCTTAAATTTTACCCTTTTCTTTTTTTTATATATATAATCTTAAGTCAATCTAAAGAGTTTGGGAAGTTCAAAAAATAGCTAAAAAGTTAAAGAATTATGTTAAAAAGTTAAAATTTTCATTTTCTCACTATATTTTGCACTTTTTTTTTGTAAAAAGTTAAAAAAATATTCCAAACATATTAATTTTTTTCACATTATATTTTAGTCAAAAAATCAAAAAGTTACTAAAATAACATATTCTCAAACTAACTCCAAATATAAAATAAGGGGAAAATTGGTCTAAGGTCTCTCTCCCAATTTTAGTAATGGAAAAGATCCACAATATTATATTATGATGTCTAAGGTCCCTCAACTTCCACACCAATATATCACAGAGAAAATTAACTCTCTCAAGTCAATCCACCGAATAATTTCTCGTTGAAGAAAATCTGAGCCTACTCTCTCTCTCTATATCAAGAGACCCAGTTTCTTCTTCCTCAAGCAGCTCTGCTTCGGGTTTCCTCCAGCCGTTGCTGCTCTGTACAACACTATCATACAGAGTTCATTAATGCCACTGTAGATAATACCTCTTTCACCTATATATCACCTTCATTGTGTATGCATATTCTGGCATGAAGGAAAAGCAAATTCTCAGCAAAATGGAATGATCCTCCAAAGACATAAGTCAGCAAATAGAGAGAGAGAGAGTGCTTACCAGGGGCTATGTAGCCATATGATCCTGCAACAACAGACATGGACATGGATTGAGGCTTGTCAATGATCTTAGCTAAACCAAAATCACCGACATGGGCTTCAAAGTTCTCATCAAGAAGAATATTATTGGACTTTATATCACGGTGAATGATCTTTGGTTTGCAGTCGTGAAGTAAATAACCAAGTCCCTGAGCAACCCCAAGTGCAATCTCTGACTGATCAAAGCAGAATTTCTTGTTCAAGACTTGCTCTGTTGAAAAGTCATTACTATACCTTGAAATATCTTCCTCAACTCCATATCTGAAACCAGAATTCTGACAGGTTGAAATGCCTCTCCAACAAGCAACCCACACCACGACGCCATCTTTCTTATCTTCCATTTTCTCGAACAATTATGTTTCACAAAAGCACGTCCTAGCAGATGTAGAAGGCTGGAGTTCACGAGAAATGGACAATCGAAGCTCGCCGGAATCAAAATTCTGTGAAGTGTTCTCAAAACCGTCAACATCTAAATACGAATAAGAATCATCTGTATGCTTACTAAAGCTCCTCAGTTCCAGAGAAATTCAAAATTTCTCGGGAGAGAAATTCGGAAGTTAGAGAAATTTGCTTAAAACACATTATGAAAACACATTTGATAAATTCCAAAGTCAGAGAAATTTCGTTAAAACACATTCTGAAGTCAGAGAAATTCAAAATTTCTCTAGAGATAAATCCAGAATTTCTTCTCTAGAGAGAAATTCCGAAGTCCAGAGAATTTTTCAGAATTTCTCTGGACCAATTTTCTCTGGATCAATTTTCTCTAGATCAACTTGAGGGACCTTAGACATTATGAAAATATTGAGTATCCTTTATGCTGTAAAATCTTAATACCAGGGACCTTAAAAAAAATTCTCCTAAAATAAGACATACAATTAAAAAATAATAACAATTTTAAAATTAACTTTCTTAAAATTGTTAATCTCATTGAATCTAATTTATTACATGATCTTATTATCCACACTATGAACATATTCATTTTCAGCTTGAGTTTTATATTTTTTTTTCGAAAAACACAATTTTATTCACAATTCAACACGGGTTAGTAGTGTTGTAGTAGTTTTATCAGTGAATATTCCAACAAGTTTGTTTTTAGGATAATAATATACCAGTTGTAAAAGCAAAAATTATTTACAAAATAATTAAAAAAAAAGTTATAATCATAATTATTAATATTTATAATATTTTTTACTTTTCTATTTTACGTGTCAACGTAATTCTCCCTTAATTTTAAAGATAGGGAATATTCCAACAAGTTCAACATACAAACCAAACAATAATAGCCAGATCCATTTGGAAGTTTAATTTAGCTAGCTGTTAGTACTGACACCATCATGAGTTTGTTTTTTATTTTATTTAATATTGTCCGGAAATTACACAACTGATCCGAATATGTAGTTGTCGTTATTTGATCGATTTGATTTTTCATAAAATAATATAATTAACAAATTTTAAAATATAAACCATTCAAATTATTGAAACGAGATCTAAAAATAAGTCCGCTGGGCCAAATAGCACCTCTTCCATCCGATGAAAGACTAGAGAGAAACCAATCCTTTTAAATGTATACATACATATATAATTTATGATCATATTCTATTTGTAGACATATTTCTTGAGTAGAAATTTTTTTTTTCTACTGAATTTCTGTACGGGGAGCAAATATTCCGGCGTGCCCGTATTCCTTTCTTCCGAGCTCCGTCGATATCCGATCACCTGCGAGCAAATAACGGTGAGCTACCCGGCGGTGTGTGGCCGGAAACACCCTCCGACGGTCAAATTAGCACACACCTTAGAGGGAATAGAGAGAAGGGAGAGAGTGTTTGAGTGTAAGAAATTCCTTACAGAGTGTTCGTCTGTCGCGTATGGGGGCGCAGACATGCTTATATACTTTCTGAGCCCCATATCCACTCCCTGTCATCTCCTGACACGTGGCTCTGCTATCCCATCTGTCAGCATAAACCATGCCATTCATCACCTGCTCTCAACTGCCTGTCAGCACAGCTGGAGCTCGGCAGCCGAGCTGCCCTACCTCGGTCGTACCATGCTTCATACCTTAAGCGCCTAACCGGATAAATAAACGGAGGACCGGGCTAAGCGGCATCCCGGCCGAGCCTAGCCCGGATACTTACTTTGATCGGCCTTCCTGCCGACCATACAGTCTCCTCGGCTGACCACGCCTTTCCGGGCACCGGCCACTCAACTTCCTCGGTTGTCCATGCCTTCCTGGCCGCCAGTCACTCAGTCAATCCGGCTTTGGCCATCTTCGGACCGGGCACCTGCGAGCAAATAACGGTGAGCTACCCGGCGGTGTGTGGCCGGAAACACCCTCCGACGGTCAAATTAGCACACACCTTAGAGGGAATAGAGAGAAGGGAGAGAGTGTTTGAGTGTAAGAAATTCCTTACAGAGTGTTCGTCTGTCGCGTATGGGGGGCGCAGACATGATTATATACTTTCTGAGCCCCATATCCACTCCCTGTCATCTCCTGACACGTGGCTCTGCTATCCCATCTGTCAGCATAAACCATGCCATTCATCACCTGCTCTCAACTGCCTGTCAGCACAGCTGGAGCTCGGCAGCCGAGCTGCCCTACCTCGGTCGTACCATGCTTCATACCTTAAGCGCCTAACCGGATAAATAAACGGAGGACCGGGCTAAGCGGCATCCCGGCCGAGCCTAGCCCGGATACTTACTTTGATCGGCCTTCCTGCCGACCATACAGTCTCCTCGGCTGACCACGCCTTTCCGGGCACCGGCCACTCAACTTCCTCGGTTGTCCATGCCTTCCTGGCCGCCGGTCACTCAGTCAATCCGGCTTTGGCCATCTTCGGACCGGGCACCCTGGTCCGACCGAGCACTGCCTTACCGAGCAGTTTCTGTCCGGTCCGGGGTGACACTCAGCCCGTACTCTGCCCGGCCCAAATTCTGGCAGCCCACTTTGGGCAAAAAGTCGATCGTCTCGCACCTATGCACTGTTGGGCCCTCAACTTGCTCGGCCGTTACCTCGGCCCAACTCCAGATCACAATTCACCCTCTCAATTGCCCCTTAATTCCGTCCGCAGAAGCGTGACAGGGATTACTCACTTCGACCGAGATAACATTTCTCCGGTCTTCAAGACGCCAAGCCTCGACCGAGCTAGTTGACGTCATTGTCTGCAGATTTGACCGGTTATATTCCTCGGCCGACCTGTTCTCGTCGAAAGTAGCTCGGTTGGCTCTTCGTCTTTTCAACCCGTCGCTTCAGCCCCGACGTAGCCATAAATGGGGACACGTGGCGGCCTGCCATTGGGCATCGGGCAGCCAACCCGCCGTTTTTGTCAGAATTTGAATTTGGGCGGACTCCCCCTTGCTTATACATACGAGACCTCCCCCAAACTCCAATTCCTACTGCCACTTCGTTATTCAACCTCAGAGCCCCAGCACTCTCGTCCTCAAATCTTTTGCCATTCTGCCATCCTTCGTGTTTTGGAAGAACACCTTCAGCCCTTCACAGGTAAGATACTCAATCCCTCTTACGTTGCTATTTTCTTTTATTTTACACACATTAGGGCACAAAAACATAGCTTTTAGGGCATTGACCATTGAAAACGTCACAAACCTCCCACTGTTCTTGGCGTTCTTCGTCTTCCTGAAAAACGCTGAAGAACTGGGGTGAACCGGGCTCTAGGCCTTCTTTTGATCCAAAAAACCAACCAAACCGGGCAAACAACATGTTTGTAATAACCACGGCACAAACCGAGATAACCCAATTACTTGATCGCTTAACCGGGCTAAAATTAGGTCTGCTTGGGCGACCGAGCTCCTTAATTAGTCAACCGAGGTGGTTTGGCACCCTTACCGACCGAGCTGAAGTCTAGCTCCTAATGCGAAACCGCGCTCACTTACACTTGCCATCCTTTTCCTGCAGAGTCCAAGGGGACCACTGCCATTCCTGAACCTCTCAGGACCGAGCTGCAGCCAATTACCACCGTGCCCAACCCATCAACCGGGCTATAGTAAGTCGGCCACAAATGGGGAAATTCCGCTTCCTAGTGGACACTCCGGCCGCGCTAGCCGCTTTCAGAGAGGAGTACGGCGTCCCGGCCGACGTCCATCTCGAGCTGGCCGAAGAAGAAACCACGCCTTGGGGTAGGGAGGAATGCCCCTTCACCGTGCTGTCCATTGTCGAAGGGGGCCTTCGTTTCCCTCTTAACCCGCTGATTACCGAGTTCTTACGCCGAACCGGGCTAGCGCCAACCCAAGTGTCCACCAACACGTACAGGATAATAAATGGCGTGCATGAGCTAAATAACCGGTTAGGCATAAGCCTAGGTTTAGCCGAGATCCTACGCCAATACACACTTGGTCACACCGGCGACGGTCTCGCCTATTACCTGAAGATTCAACCGGGCCGAGAGAAAATCGTAACCGGCACACCAGACAAGGATCTTCATGACGATGATTTCTTCTGGGTGTCTGGTAACTATGAAACAGCCGAGACACCGGGCTGGATGATTAGCAAAAATTTTGGGAGCACATGTAAGCTACGCAAATAATCTCGGTTTACACACTTATGTTTTCCGCAGTTTAATCATTCTCTTGTTTCTTTTGCAGCCATCCAAGCCTTGCAAGCCAACTACAATTTCCCCAACGTAGAGGCAATCAGGACTGCGCTTCGCTACCGGGATCGTGACTGTAACCAACTACTCGGCTACAGTCCTACATATAGATATTCCGCTCCCCGCCGGAGTAAAGTAACCGACTTCCTCAGAGCTCCTTTGCCACCGCCAGATCCAACCCTTCCCGACGTCCCGTTAATCCGGTTAACAGACGAGCAAGAAATGGCCAAGAGAAGTCGAATCAAGAACCTGTTCACCGCCACATCTGCCGAGGTGCCGAGCGTGGTAACCCGGTCGCCAACCGCCGGTCAATCCAGTGGCGCCGTGGTCGCCCTGGCCACTCAATCCGCCGGGCAATCCAACCGAGAACCTTCTGCGCGGCGGGCCGGAAAAAGAGCTCGGGCAGATCCGTCCGCCGAGCTAGTCACCGAGCTCGGAACCGAGCACCCCACGGACGCCCCCGCCCCAGTGCCAGCCTGGCGCCCACATCTGAAGCACCGGGGTCAGGACATCCCGGCAACGGCTTCGATCAAGGCTGACAAAGAGCATCTGCTCGCCTTTGATCTGTCCAAAGCATTCCTACTACCGAGCGACGTGGTTGGCAGCGACCACGTCCCTGACACTCGGTTAGTCAAGTCATCAGTAAAGTCCATGGCCAAGGTAAGCCAATGCAGCTCTGAAAATTTTCCGAAGTGTTTGCCCGGTTACGTTTCTCATCAACTTTGTTTTTTGCAGGCCATTCAAAAACAGCATCTGGTTTTGGAGCGCATCCACCGGCTTAGGCAAAAGGCAAACGACACAGCCAGCCAGGTTGAGAGCCTTCAAGCCGAGCTGGGCCGGGCTAAGGCTTCCCTCCAGATAGCCAACGCTGACAATAAAAGACTGCTCGGCCAGCTGGAGGCGGCCGAGAAAAAACAAAGTGAGCTCCAGACTGAGGTGGACGCTTTTAAGAAGACGAAGAGGAAAGCTTGCCGGGCTGCCAACAATGCCGGTTTTAACGAAGCCGAGAAGAACTACAAGAAGCAAGTCTTTGCAACACAAGACATCTTTTTCAAGGCTGGCTGGAAGTCCGCCTGCGAGCACCTCGGCCAGGGCTCCGACACCGATGTATTTACTAATCCTCCTCCCGCCAAGCTACCGGTCTACCTCGTGCCTTACGCAAATGATGTATTCAGTGCGCTTCAAGCGGAGGCCGAGGAGGGGCTTGAAGAAGGAAGTGATGAGACAGATTCGGAGGCTGAAGACCCCGAAGTGGAAGTGCAGCCCGGTCAAGTTGAGCCCGGTGCCCAAGAAGCGAGCCCAACCATCAACCTTGAGGCTGCCGAGGATGAATTCACCAATCTATCCCCCTTGGTTTAGTTTTCTTTTCTTTGTATTTTTGCTTTCAATACTTTTGATGTAACCGGGCTCTGTCCCCACCTTTTGTAATGAATTTCTTTATCAATGAAAGATTTTGAATTTTTGCAAGTGTATGCACGGTTGTAATCAGTTCTGTCTTCAGCAAAACATCTCGGTATAACTCATCGAACCGGAATACATAACACGGTCTAAGTACTTCAGCAGAACGAGACAAATTCATGAACCGAAATAGCCACTTCGGTTGTAACTAAGTTGAACAAATCAACACTTCCAACCGGAGTACATCATCTCGGTTGGGAATCCAAAGTTGGACAAGACACCAACTCTTCCAACCAGAGTACATCATCTCGGTTGGGCATCCTAAGTTGGACAAAACACCAACTCTTCCAACCGGAGTACATCATCTCGGTTGGGCATCCTAAGTTGGACAAAACACCAACTCTTCCAACCGGAGTACATCATCTCGGTTGGGAATCCTAAGTTGGACAAAACACCAACTCTTCCAACCGGAGTACATCATCTCGGTTGGGAATCCTAAGTTGGACAAAACACCAACTCTTCCAACCGGAGTACATCATCTCGGTTTTAAACATCAAAAGAACAATCCAAGTGCTAGTGCTAGGCGGAATTACTTCTATAAATTGACAAAAAGAATTACATTCTGCTTTGCAAGCCAAAAAATTTCTTTACAAAAAGAGGAAAGTAAAAGCTTAAAAATAATACAGTTTCAAGTTGGCCGCATTCCATGGCCGGGGTATGGCTCTTCCCTCTAGATCCTCCAAGTGGTAAGCCCCCTTGCCAGCCAGACCAGTGATCTTGTAGGGTCATTCCCAATTTGCCCCTAGTTTGCCTTCTCCTGGCACCAGGGTGTTGCCCATAATCTTCCTCAAAACCCAATCCCCAACTTTGAACGGTCTGGGGTGCACTGTCTTATTATACTTCTTGGAGAGCTCTTGTTGGTAGGCGGCCACATGGATGAGGGCTTTCTCCCGGCGCTCTTCCGCTAGGTCCAACTCCAAGGCAATAGCCTCGGCATTTAGCTCGGGCGCAAAACTCTCAGTTCTGAGGGTAGGCATTTCAACTTCCAAGGGTATGACCGCCTCCATGCCGTAAGCCAAAGCAAATGGAGTTTCCCCGGTCGAACGTCGCGGGGTTGTTCGATATGCCCAAAGGACGCTAGGTAATTCTTCAGCCCACTTGCCCTTAGCCTTTTCCAACCGTTTCTTCAACCCATCCAGTATAGTCTTGTTTGATGCTTCGGCTTGACCATTGGACTGCGGGTAGGCCGGGGTGGAGTTGTAGAATTCTATCTTCAGATCTTCACAAAATCCTCTGAATAGGCGACCGTCAAACTGGGTGCCGTTGTCGGAGATCAAAATCTTGGGGACGCCAAACCGCGTGACCACGTTCTGCCAGACAAATCGCTTCACGTCTTTCTCTTTGATGGTTGCCAAGGGCTCAGCTTCAATCCACTTTGTGAAGTAATCAGTGGCCGTGATGAAGAATTTCCGGTTGCCCGGTGCTGTTGGCAGTGGTCCCACTATATCTAGCCCCCACATGGCGAAAGGCCAAGGACTGGTGAGGGGAAGAAGTTCCCTGGCAGGCTGGTGGATCTGATGGGCGAATTTCTGGCATTTTTCGCACTTGCGGACATATTTTTGCGCGTCGGCCTGCATGCACGGCCACCAGTATCCCTGCGAAATAGCTCGGTAGACTAAGGACCTGCCCCCGATGTGGCTGCCACAAATGCCTTCATGAATTTCAAACAAGAAGGCCTCCACACTATTCGGGTGCACGCATTTGAGATAAGGACCGGTGAAGGACTTCTTATACAACGCGCCAGATGGAGAGAGCCAAAACCGCTCTGACTTCACCCGGATTTTGTGCGCTTCTTTCTTGTCTGTTGGAAGAGTCCGGTCTCTGAGGAACAAGATCAAGGGGTCCATCCATGAAGGTCCTAGCTCGGCGCAGAGTACATCCGTCTGCCCGGCGTTTTCAATGCTCGGCCGCGGAAGAAAGTCAATCAACAATGGGTTTGGAGACGTACTATTGACCATGGAAGCGAGGCCGGCGAGTTCATCAGCCCGGCTGTTTTCTTCTCGGCCAATCCGTTGGACTCTGATTGCCTCAAACTGCTTGATATGGTCCCTGACCAGAGCTTGGTACTTCGCCATCCTATCGTCCTTCGCTTCATAAATCCCTGAAACTTGGTTAACCACAAGCTGGGAATCACTGTATACCAGGAGCTCGGCAGCCTTCATTTGAATCGCGCTCTTGAGCCCGGCGAGAAGCGCCTCGTACTCAGCCTCGTTGTTAGACGCCGGGAAGCCAAGTGTGATAGAATGCTCAATGGTTAGGCCGTCCGGGTATATAAGAACAATACCTAGGCCGGCACCATGGCGGTTGGACGCTCCATCAACAAAAAGCTTCCACATGTCCCCCACAAAAAGCTTCCAGCAGTCAGATGGGTCCTGAGAGTTGCGAAGGGCAATGGGATCACAACTGCTCGGCTGTGCGGTGTCAAGTTTGGTGTTGACCGGTTCAAATTCAGTGCCCCTTGGTGATTCGACACCGGACTCAGCAAGTTTTTCTGAAATGCTCAAGTCCGTAGGCGAATCACCAGGTTGCGGTGTGAAGCCGGCCGCAGGTTCTGAGCTGTCTGGAACCATTCCTTCCTCCCTTGGTGATGCGGTGCCGGACAGAGCGGATAGGTTGGTGATACACAACTCCGTCATCGCATCGTCGGGTGGTATTACCGTGCAAATTGAGGGAACTTCGATTGTGCGCGCTAACTCCGCGGCGCGACCTTCTTCAGCTGGTTGTTCCTCGGTTGGCATTGGGTGCGTCTCATCATCTGCCTCGGCAATGTCGACCGGGCATACCGGATGAGTGCCAGGTGAGAACTCGGCAACAAAATCGGCCAAGGTTTGGGCTTTGATTGCGGTGCGCGGCTGGAACTTCACTTCGAACTGTCCCAACTCGACCGCCCATTTTAAAATTCGGCCTGAAAAGTCTGCGCGCTCAAACAAGGCCTTGAGGGGAAACTCGGTCAGTACAACGATGGTATGGGCGTGAAAATAATGTGCCAATTTTCTCGAAGCCATCATCAGTGCCAACGCAAGCTTTTCCAGCGGCAAGTACCTCGTCTCAGCCGGCAGCAAGGTCTTACTTACGTAAAAAATTGGGAGGTGCTTGATCCCTTCAGCCCGGACTAACACCGCACTTACTGCGTGCTGGGAGACGGCAAGGTAAAGGTAGAGTTCCTCACCGGGCTCTGGTGTAACCAACAGCGGCGGAGAAGACAAATAATCTTTGAGCTCGGCCAAAGCTCGGTCACACTCGTCATCCCATGAGAACTTTGACTTCAATGCTTGAAAGAAAGGGCGGCAGCGATCTGATGACCGGCTTATAAATCGATTAAGCGCGGCGGCCATCCCGGCCAGATGCTGCACGTCCTTAGCCGAGCTGGGCTGCTTCAACTCTTGCACGGCTCTAATCTGAGTAGGGTCTGCTTCGATGCCTCGGTTCGTGACTAAGAAACCCAAAAATTTCCCGGATCCCACACCAAAGGCACACTTAGAGGCATTCAAGCGCAGCTTGTGCTTCTTTAGAATGGCGAACATCTCGGTTAGGTCGGACAAATGGTTTGCCTCATCTCGGCTCTTTACCACCATATCATCGATGTAAGCCTCCATTGTCCGACCGAGCAAAGGAGCAAACATTTTGGTCACCATCCTCTGAAAGGTTGCCCCCGCGTTTTTCAAACCAAAAGGCATAACTCGATAGCAAAAGAGTCCCCTTGGAGTCGTGAAAGAGGTGATTTCTTGGTCAGGCCCATGCATGGCAATCTGGTGATAGCCGCGGTACGCATCCAAGAAACTGAGCCGATTGTGTCCAGCCGTCAAATCCACTAGCTGGTCAATGCGCGGCAAAGGGAAGCTGTCTTTTGGACAAGCTCGGTTGACTGTCTTGTAGTCAACATAAACTCGCCACTTTCCATTCTTCTTAGGCACCACTACCGTGTTGGAAACCCACCGAGGGTAGTGCACTTCCTGTATTGCTCGTGCTTCAAGCAATTTTTTTACCTCCTCTGCTACTACCTCGGCGTGATGCAGCGCCGACCTCCTTGTTCGCTGGATGACTGGCTTTGCGCTAGGAAAGACATTGAGGTGATGGCAGATAAAGCTTGGGTCAAGGCCAGGCATGTCGTAGGGCGACCATGCAAAGACTTCGATATTCGCCATCAAAAACTCAATCATCTCGGTTCTCTCCATGGCCGAGAGACTTGAACCGAGCAAGAAGAATCTGTCCGGCTGCTCGGCATCAATCCGCACCTCAACCAATTCTTCAACAGCCTTGTCTTCGGCTTTGGTGCCAACATCATCCAGGACACTCTGGTCCTCCGGTCCCTCGATCATTTGAACGAATCCTTTGGCAGCCCGGCTCCCGTTGACCGCCACGAAGCATTGCTTGGACATGACCTGATCACCCCAAATCTCCTCGATTGCCCCCATAGCCGAGGGGAATCTCATCACCTGGTGGTAGGTCGATGCTACGGCTTGCATGGCGTGAAGCCATCCTCTTCCAAGGATAAGGTTATACGTTGAAGGCACTTGTAGCACCCAAAACTCCACTTGCTTGACCACGGATCCCGCTTTGACCGGCAGGATAATCTTTCCCAATGGCCACTCCGGCTGCAAGTTAAATCCAACCAGTGGCGAAGTGGCCGGAGCCAGGTCTGTCTCACGGAGTTTGAGCTGTTTGAACGCATCATAATACATGATCTCGACCGAGCTTCCCTGATCGATCAAGATCCGTCTAACATCAAATTCTTTGACGCGTAGTGTTACTACAAGAGCATCGTTGTGCGGCGTATGGATACGCTCTAAATCCCTTGAGGTGAAACTGATCACGCCTTTCTCTTCTATCTTCCCCCTTTTGATGGCTGGCTGTACTGACAAAACTTCCCTCATATGCTCTGCCTTCTTAATCATGCCCCGGAGTTCGCAAACACACTCCGGTTCCACGATTCCGTGGATGACATTAATAACTCCTTGTGGTGGTGCATCTCGGTCGTCTTGTCCCCTGGGCTCGACCGGAGCCTGATTCGCTTTCACTCCGCCATCAATGTAAAGGTCCAGATGCCCGGCCGCAACCAGTTCTTCCAAGTGTTGTCGCAGAGGCAAACAATCCTCAGTCCGGTGGCCCCTCTCCCGGTGAAACGTACAACGATACCGCGGATTGTAGCCCTTTTGTCCATCGCCCAACTTAGCAGGAAACCGGACATACTCCTCGTCTCGGATTTCACTAAGTATGCGATAGATTGGAATCTTGAAGACCGTGGTTATTCCAGTCCTTGCCTTCATTCTTCTGTTTGCGTCCTCAACGTCATCTCGGGGGTAATCATCCCGGTCATTCCGACGTCCTCTACCCCGGTTTTTTCGATTTGAACCTCGGTCTGATTCCTCTGCTCGGTCATTTGAGCGGTTGGACTCTTGCCCAACTGCGTGCACCTTGCCTGCTGTCTTCTTGTCTGTTCCGACCGGAGTGGCCTTCATGGTGGAAGCTGACGCATCATCCCCTACTCGGATGTGCTCATTGATGCGCTGCATGAGCTGGCCCATGGAGGTCGGTTGGTGCATGGTAAGCGAGTCCCGCAGTCTATGTCCGACCGGGAGACCGCGCTTATATTGCGTGATAGCAAGGTTGACCGGGCAGTCTAAGATCTCGTTGAAGGTTTCCCAATACCTTGAATTGTACGCCTTCAGTGTGTCGCACGGTTCCATCTTGACACTTAGCAAGTGATCGACTTCCTTTGGTGTTTTTGTGTTGGTTTTGAAGCGCGTAACAAAGGCCTCGGCCAACTGATGCCACCTTTGTATGCTCCCTTCCGGCAACCTCTCGAACCACTTTAGGCCCAGCTCGCCTAAACTTGACGGGAAGATTAGGCACATAAGTCCGTCATTGCGCCGATGTCCGACCATAACCTGTCAGAAGTGGCTCACATGCATGTACGGATCGGTTTTTCCGTCGTAAAGTGTGAACTTAGGCTGATGGAAGCCTGCCGGAAGCGGCGTTGTTTCTATTTCCAGGGAAAAAGGAGTGGCACTTAGCCTTGCCAAGTCTGTATCTTCGAATATTGGCATTGCTTGGCGGGGTGGAGGCATTCCGACCTCCTCGCTGCCGTGAACCCTGTAGGAGAGCCGCTGGAAAGCAGGTATTCTCTGAGCTTCGCGCCGGCGAGCCCGCTCCCTTAACACTGCCCGTAGGTCCTCTGACTGAGCAGAATAAGAGTACCTCGACGTCGTCGCCGGACGTGAGGGTTTGTAAGTGCTGTCTTGCGCGCTAGACTTTTCTGCACGCATGTCGGAATCACCAACCTGGTAACTCCTGGTGATGGAAATGGACTGAGTACGTCGCTGACTCTGATCGCCTGACCGGCGGGATGGGGTGCGCTCACTGTGGTCTCCCACTCCAGCTACACCTTTCCCTTTGACATGCCGCTTAAGATCCTCCATCTCCGCCGCCATCCGCCTGATGACAGCGTCTTGGTCCCTTAACTTGCTTTCCAATCGCCTGGCGTGTGAGTCTCTCCGCCGGTGACCGTCTGGACTCCGTGAATGCCCATGACTCCTTCCGCGCTTATCCCGCGCGTCTCCTGACTGTCCTCCAGTGGGCGTCCCCAAGTCAGCCATTGGATGGACGGCAGGTGGTCCCTCTCTTCTTCGGGTATACTCCGGGGTGGCTCCGTCGATGGCGGACAACGGGAACTCGTCGTTGTTCGCCATGGACGGCGATCAGATGAACCTGGAAGACAAGGTTTTGTCTGTCAAGATTCCCACAGACGGCGCCAATTGTACGGGGAGCAAATATTCCGGCGTGCCCGTATTTCTTTCTTCCGAGCTCCGTCGATATCCGATCACCTGCGAGCAAATAACGGTGAGCTACCCGGCGGTGTGTGGCCGAAAACACCCTCCGACGGTCAAATTAGCACACACCTTAGAGGGAATAGAGAGAAGGGAGAGAGTGTTTGAGTGTAAGAAATTCCTTACAGAGTGTTCGTCTGTCGCGTATGGGGGGCGCAGACATGCTTATATACCTTCTGAGCCCCATATCCACTCCGTGTCATCTCCTGACACGTGGCTCTGCTATCCCATCTGTCAGCATAAACCATGCCATTCATCACCTGCTCTCAACTGCCTGTCAGTACAGCTGGAGCTCGGCAGCCGAGCTGCCCTACCTCGGTCGTACCATGCTTCATACCTTAAGCGCCAAACCGGATAAATAAACGGAGGACCGGGCTAAGCGGCATCCCGGCCGAGCCTAGCCCGGATACTTACTTTGATCGGCCTTCCTGCCGACCATACAGTCTCCTCGGCTGACCACGCCTTTCCGGGCACCGGCCACTCAACTTCCTCGGTTGTCCATGCCTTCCTGGCCGCCGGTCACTCAGTCAATCCGGCTTTGGCCATCTTCGGACCGGGCACCCTGGTCCGACCGAGCACTGCCTTACCGAGTTGTTTCTGTCTGGTCCGGGGTGACACTCAGCCCGTACTCTGCCCGGCCCAAATTCTGGCAGCCCACTTTGGGCAAAAAGTCGATCGTCTCGCACCTATGCACCGTTGGGCCCTCAACTTGCTCGGCCGTTACCTCGGCCCAACTCCAGATCACAATTCACCCTCTCAATTTCAATTCACCCTTTATAGTTAACAATTTTTCAAGTTTGGACGGTGCACCGTCACCTTAAGGTCGATGTTGCGGATTGAAGGACCTCTATGTACTTCTTGTTATTTTGCATAATGGCTTAGGGCCATTGACATATAAAATGTAAGAAGAATTGACTAAAAAGTCCTATTAGAAAGATGGATTCACCAATAAGTCCTATTAGAAAGATGGATTCACCAATAAGTCCTCTTAACTTTTTGATGCACCAATGAATTTTCTTGACTGAAAAGTCCTATTTTTTATATTTTTAGTGGTGTTTTCATAAAAAAATTGTCACTATTTGTTAGTTTTTAACGACAATTTTAAAAAATTGTCACATAAAATGGTTACTAACTGTCATTTTTAGCGTCATATTTAGAAAATCAATACAAAAAAAGATTATTAATTCTCAATTTTTAACGACAGATTCATAAAATCACCAAAAAAAATCTTTTTTAGCGACGATTCTGATAGAACCAACTTTCAACGACGAATTGATAAGACTTAATAAGAATTAAGTCTAATTATTAAGAATTTTCTTGATCCATACAAACACTGACTTAATGGTGCACAGGTTCTTATAAATGGACGTGTGAGTAATTTCTCCAAGGGATAACTACCAACTAGTACATTAAGTAGGCTTAGGGCTCGTTTGGGAATTTGGGTATTTTAGTTGACTTTTTAAGGGGTTGTTTGGGGTGTCCTAAACTAGTACACTTTTTAACTTTTTGGACTAAAAAGTTGAAGAAAAAAATATAGTTGTTTGGGTTAACTTTTTGACTTTTTATAGAAAAATGTGTATTAAAAAATTATATAAATTAGTATGTAGGAGAAGATTAGGAGGGTGAGTTGGACAGCCGTATTATTTAGGTAGATGAATTGATGCTAAGAAATGATGGACTACTTTTCGGACATTGCACTGGACGATGTTGTTCGGCCCGTGAGGTCCATCACAGGTCCCGTTTTGATAATTTGAACCGTTCAATGTGTAGAACTTGTCGAGTACTATATGCCTGTAAAAAATCACGTTGATCGAATATCGATAGCTATCAGATTATATTAGTTTTTTTTTCAACCGTTAACTATAATACCATCCTTTTTTATACAAAACTAATTTGATCATGTAGTTAGTGATATCCGTTCAATGTGATTTTTTATAGACATATAGTACTCGACAAGTTCTACATATTTAGCGGTTCAGATTGTCAAAATGGGACCCGTGATGGGCCCCTACGAACCGAAAATCAGTGTGTTAAAATTGCACCCCAACTGTGTAATTTTTCTTAAAAAAAGGCCGCCCCAGATCTGAACCAGTCACATCTGTGTTGTAATTTTGTATGTAAAATTAATTTTTTAATATTTTTTTTAATGAATAGTGATAACTTTTTAACTTTTTAAGTAACTTTTTAACTTTTTATCTTTTTTTGGACATGCCAAACTAGACCTTATTTTAGTTAGATTAAACAAGTTGCGTTTTGGATGATAGTTGACTTTTTTGTTTTGTTTTGTTTGTTTGTTTGTTTTTTTTTTTTTTTTTTTTTTTTTTTTGAACAAGCTTTTTTTTATAGTTGATTTGATGGTTGTGAGTGAAAAAATGAAATGATTATAGTTTGAGTGTAACATTTTGTTTTATTAACTTCTTCTTCTTCTTCTTCTTTTTTAGTTTAACCTAAAAGTTGCATCCCAAACACCCCCCTTACATACCATTATGTTCTATTAACTTTTTGAATGCATCAATAAGTTCTACAATACCTATACCTACGAAGTTATTTTATCTTCTCTCTCTCTCTCTCTCTCTCTCTCTCTCTCTCTCTACCATTTTTCCAAAGCTTCACACTACCATTGTCTACTACCACTGCTGCCGCCACCGTCTTTTAGATGCCACCAACATCGTTGTTGTCATCCACCCACCACCATCACCGTTGTTATTCGAATGCCACCATCATTTACTAACTATCTCCACTATCGTCCCAGATCTACATCTATTGTCACCGATCTACTTTACTGTTGTAGATTTACACTCCACCTTCACCGATCTACACAACCACCATATCACCACCACCTCCTCCGTTTCAAATTCAGATTTATTTTTCAGTAATAAATTTATCCGTCTCTCTTATTTTTTGTGTATGTGAAAGAGGATGGTGAATTCTTATAAATGAGTGAATGAATATGAGTAAGGATGGTAGACATTTAATGAATAAATATACAGTAATAAATTCATCAGTTAGGATTTGTAGGTAAATAAGTCTGGTTAATAGGACTGACTTGCAAGTATCCTTAATGTTAAAGTGACTGAAACTAATGCAAATAGTATGAAATCACAGTAATAAACAAATAACACAATATATTTTAGTATAAAATATATAATATCATTATTTTTCCATTTATATAACTCAACTAATGAATTATTGATAAAAATATTATTAAATCTAATGTAAATTAAAATCTTAAATGAGCTCAATATAATTATGTTAAAATTATGAGATTTACTATGTTTTATTTAAATTTCAAATAAGATTAATGTAATTTATCCTAAAATATAAATTGTGGAACTCACGTGAAACTTATCTAATATAATACACAAGTAGATTTGCTTAGATTTTTTTTCTTTTTTTATTTGGCACTTATTTTATTTTACTTTATTTTAAGATTTGTTTTATATATGATATTATAATGAAACCCAATAAATTTACAATCTTTTACAAAAAAAAAAAAAAAAACACTCAAATTAATAGAGAAACCCCCAAATAATATACCAGGAATAATAGTGCTGGCTAATTTAACCCCATTGGTTATTTGGCACTTATGTTGAGTACTAAAATTTCTTATACTTCTAAAATAGGAGAAATTATAAATAAGTGGGACAGCAGAGAAGTTACGAAAAATGATTTAGACCTTTAAAAAGAGAGCTTTAATGGAGTATTAATTTGTCTTTTTCTTCTTCATTTTTTGTCTTTTACTTCACTATTATTTATTTATTTATTTATTTATTTATTTTTTTTTATAAATTGCCAGTTCATTAGAGTTGCACTGTAACAGCTCTAATTAGAGCTCTCCAGCAACACTCGAGAAGTTATTGCATGTACATAAAAATTTACACGAACATAAAAATGTAAATATTTTTTTTACTGTTCCACTGATTTATAATTTCCTTTAAAATATCGTATCATAAAAGTAACGTATGGTGACTGTTCGATCGCGTCCATCCTTTCATATAGGACTCACCTAGTATGTATGAGTCTTCTGTTTATTGACAGAATTATTGGCCGGAATTTAAAAGACTGACCTTTAATTTTATTATTGGATTTTATAAGATTCATATTTGATTTAGACAAAACCGTTTAATAAATAAAATAAGATAAAATAAACAAAAACAAGACATGCATTATATACACGTTTTAATTAATAATTAACAAAATTAAAAAATTTAATTACATAAATAAAAAAAATATTTACCAATAAATCTCATCTCACAAACAAGTACTCTAATTAATCTCAAGTTTTTTCTATTGATCTGTTAAGTTCTATTAGTGAAAATTTTCTTTCTATGTGGTCCTATTTTTTATTTTGATAATGTTTTGGTAGACAGTTATACCATTTTATTAATGTGTCAAGTATGATGTGATACTCCAATGTGACATTTATTAATATGACACTCTAACGATGTGACACTCTAAAAAAATAATAACCCCCTAGTATATTTTTTTCAAACGTGACAATGTAACAGATATGATATGACATTTAAAAAAAAAAATCCTTAGTATATTTTTCTCAAACGTGACAATGTGGCAGGTATGATGTGACACTCTAAAAAAATTAAAAACTCCTTAATGTATTTTTCCCAAACGTGACATGTGACACTTCAACATGGCGGGTATGATGTGACATTCTAAAAAAATTAAAAACTCTTTAGTGTACTTTTTCCAAATGTGACACTCTAACATGGCGGATATGATGTGGCACTAAAAAACTCTTTAGTGTACTTTATTCAAATGTAACTCTCCAATATGGCAGGTAAATGAGTCGTTACACATCTAAAAGAACTAAGTGGATCACAAAAAAAAAAAATGAGACTATATAGATTATAAATCTAAAATATAGAACTTATTGGTCAATCTCCGAAAATAAAAATCGTTAACACCTTATAGCAACAAACATCATCACATTCCAATAATGTGTGCTGTAATACACTACAATATATAAGAGTTTTAGAGACCAAACGTTTTGGTCTTTACAAATGAAAATTTTGTTGCAAAAGATATTTATGAAACCAATTTCTATCGTCATGGGAATAGTAGATAAAAGGTCGTCCCGAAAAGTAAAAAATAAGACTTTTAACGATAAAATTTTGAAAATGTCACTAATAAATAGACTTTTAAGGACAAAATAATTTGGTCTCAAAATGGTTTATTTTTTGAAATAAAAAATTTGGTTCCAGAAGCATAATAATTTATCGCTAATATCTAATTTTCGTTGTTAAAAATACAATAACGACACTTTTCAAAATAAAAATATTTGATCCTTAAAATATAATTTTACCCTTAAATTTTGATTTTTAAAACTTTAATTTTTTTTTTAAAGTTGTAAGAGTCATGATTGTTTTTTATATTTAAAATTCATGACCTAAGAATTGAGTAGGACTCATCTCCTATTTCATTATAGAATTTCATAATAAATTTTCTTTTATATAGTATTCGATCTTGATATGGGGTAACATGCATTACACAAATTTAATAAAAAAATTTAAACAAACGCATGACAAATTATGTACATTCTTTAAGTACCCACCTAACCCCGTTCTAAAGAAAAAGTTATCCATTATTGGTAAAAATTTAGCTTAAACTTTAGTAGACTGTAATTGATTTAATTAATTTTCACACAAAATAAAATGATCAAATTTTGTGATTGAATTTTATACTTTAAACGTGTTAGGGGAAAATATGTGATTCTCCACAAGTAAATCAATCAATGGGAATAAAAACTAATGCAGAAAAATTAAATAAAAAACAACACAAGAATTTTTACGTGATTTCCTCAATATAAGATACGGCCATGGGATCGAAATCCGATTCCACTATCAACCAAATAAGTTCCAAACGATTACAAACGAGACACGAATGGTCTCACAAACCACCCTTAGGTGAATTCCAAATAATCACAAATAAACAAGAGAAAACACCTCACCAAATAGATGAACAAAAATCTTCAAAACCAGAGTTGTAGAAGACAATTAAACTGTACCAAAGTTGTGACCTAAACAGTCCTTTCAAACACACCACATGGGACAAAAAAAACTTACCCAACCACAAGCTCCCTTCACAAATTGATTGGTCAATCAATCTTCCAAAACACAGCACTAATTTTCCTTCAGTCCCCGTTCCTCACACCGAATTGATTGATCAACATCTATCGTAGCCACAGCACACTACTCCGGAAAACAAAACAATATATCTAAATATATTGTTGAATCTTGAATTTTGTAATCAAACCTTAATTGTTACCGAACTGAATTAGGTCTCTAAAAAATTAGATATAATATATTAAAACGTATTATACATAAACCAAACCAAATTAAATTAAAACTCTTTTAATAAACCAATTGGGTCCCACACTCCAATAAAGAGGTATACCCAACAATTCTCCCCCTACCGACTTAGGTGGAGATATCAACTATACCCGCCAAAGTTTGACACTTCAAATGTTTGTCCCTCGACAAAGTCTTTGTCAACATATCTGAAATATTATCATCTGTGTGAACCTTTTCGAGTTGTAACAATTTCGAATCTAACACATCACGAATCCAATGGTATCTCACATTAATGTGTTTCGATCTCGAATGAAAAGTAGAATTTTTACTCAAGTGAATAGCACTTTGACTATCACAATAAAGCACATACCTTTCTTGCTTCAAACCCAACTCTTGCAAAAATTTCTTCAACCATAACTCTTCTTTGCAAGTTTCTGTAATGGCAATAAATTCAGCTTCAGTAGTTGAGAGAGCAACACATTTTTGTAATTTAGATTGCCATGCCACAGCTCCCCCTGCAAAAGTCATCAAATACCCCAAAGTAGATTTCCTAGAATCAATATCGCCGGCCATGTCAGAATCTGTGAACCCATCAAGCATCGGCTTACCATCTCCAAAACACAAACATACCTTTGAAATCCCTCGAAGATACTTTAGAATCCATTTTACCGCTGCCCAATGTTCTTTACCCGGATTAGAAAGAAACCGACTCACCACACCAACGGCGTGAGTAATATCTGGCCTTGTACAAACCATGGCGTACATCAAAGAACCAACTGCCGAAGAATAAGGAATTTTCAGCATCTCTTCCTTGTCTTTCTCACTTGTAGGACACTGATTCAAACTAAGTTTGAAGTGACCTGCAAGTGGACAACCAACCGGCTTTGCTTTATTCATGTTGAACCTCTCAAGAACCTTCTCAATGTAACTTTCTTGAGACAACCAAATCAATCCCTCTTTACGACCACGAACAATTTTCATACAAAGTATTTGCTTTGCCGGTCCCAAATCTTTCATAGCAAAAGATTTACTCAACTCTAACTTCAACTTGTTAATCATGGTAGAATTGTGACCCACAATTAACATGTCATCTATATAAAGCAAAAGAATAATAAATTTACCATCCGAAAATTTTTTCACAAACACACAATGGTCCGAAGTGGTTTTAGAAAAACCATTATTCATCATGAAAGAATCAAATTTTTTGTACCATTGCCGCGGAGCTTGCTTGAGATCATACAAACTTTTCTTCAATTTGAAAACAAATTTCTCTTTCCCTTTCTCCACAAAACCTTCCGGTTGCTCCATGTAAATTTCTTCTTCAAGATCACCATGAAGAAATGTAGTCTTCACATCAAGTTGCTCAACTTCAAGGTTCATACTTGCAGCCATGCCAAGTACAACCCGAATAAAAGACATCTTCACAACTGGCGAGAAAATCTCATCAAAGTCAATACTTTTCTTTTGCGCAAAGCCTTTCACAACAAGACGTGCCTTGTACCTCAGATTCTTGCCATCATTCTTCAATTTGAAAACCCACTTATTTTTCAGAATTTTCTTCCCCTTAGGCAACTTCACTAAATCATAAGTGTGATTTTCAAGTAAGGAATTTATCTCCTCTTCCATTGCCTTTTTCCAATCATCTTTCTTTGTGTGCTCAATTACTTCTTGGTAGCTCTCAGGCTCCCCTTGATCGGAAATCAACACAAATTTATTGGGAGGATACTTTCTTGAAGGTTGTCGGTCCTTTGTAGATTTCCTCAACTCAAGTTGTGGTGTTGGTTCTTGAGTTGGATGCCCTTCCTCAATTTCTGGCTCAACTTCATTAGGATTAGCATCATCCTCTACATCTTCAACATGTGGCTGCACATCTCCCCCATTTTCATCATCCACCGAAGATGAAGGAGATGGATCCATGTCAATGAGATCACTAGTTTTTGGCTCCGGTTGATCAACTTTGCCAAAGTCTTCAATTGTTTGGTCTTCAAGAAACACAACATCACGGCTTCGAATGATTTTCATGTCGACCGGATCTCACAATCTATACCCAAATTCTTCACGCCTATAGCCAAGAAAAATGTATTGTCTTGACTTATTATCAAGCTTGGACCTCTCATCCTTTGGAATGTGAACAAAAGCTCGGCAACCAAACACTCTCAAGTGCTCATAAGACATATCTTTACCGGTCCAAACTTTTTTTGGAACATCACCATTCAAAGGATAGGAAGGAGACAAAATTGATCGCGTCAACCGCTGTACTCATTGCCTCACCCTAAAAGGATCTTGGCAATTTAGCTTGTGAAAACAAACACCTTGTTCTTTCTACAATGGTGCGGTTCATCCTCTCGGCAACGCCATTTTGTTGAGGAGTCTTCTTAACTGTCTTTTGGTGCCGAATACCTTGGCTACGACAATACTCATCAAATGGCCCAATGTATTCACCACCATTGTCTGATCAGATGCACTTCAATTTCTACCCTGTTTCTCTTTCAACCATGGCCTGAAAATGCTTAAATACTTCTAGAACTTGATCTTTAGTTTTTAGTAGAAAAGCCCAAACTTTCCTTGAATAATCATCAATGAAAGTAACAAAATAAAGTGCACCACTATGTGTTCTAACTTTTAAAGGACCACAAACATCCGAATGAACCAACTCCAAAACATTTTCTTTTTTAGAAGCAATATTTTTATGAAAAGAATCTCTATGCTGTTTACCTGCCAAACAATGAACACAAGTTTTAAGATGTGTACCTTTCAAATCGGGTAGAAGCTCTTTCTTGATCAAAACTTGCAGCCCCTTTTCACTCATGTGCCCAAGTCGCTTGTGCCACAATTCAGTAGAAGTATCATCTTCAAGGGCATTGACAACACCTTTACAAATTTTTCCTTGCATCGAATAAAGTGCATGAGTCTTCTTGCACTTAGCCACCACCAAAGAACCCTTTGTGAGCTTCCATATTCTATCACCAAATTTGTTGTTGAAGCCTTCATCATCTAGCTTCCCAGTAGAGATCAAATTGAGGCGAATGTCGGGAACATGCTTCACATCTTTAAGCAACAACTTGCAGCCCAAATTTGTTTCCAAGCAAGCATCACCCATGCCAATAATCTTGGACAAACCTTCATTACCCATTCGAACAGAACCATAATCTCCTTTGGTGTAGGTAGTGAAGAAATCAACTCGAGAAGTTACATGAAAAGGAACACCGTAATCAATCACCCAATTACTCTCTTGGCCCACAAAATTGATACAATCATCTTCACAAACGACCATGAGATCATTGGTAGAAACTGTCGTTGTGTCTTCTTGCTTCTTTTTAGTTTTCCAAGTTACCCAATTGCTTCCATCGAAGCTAGACAAACGACCTACATTCCCCTCCATTGATTTACACAAATAATTAAACCCAAATAAACCGTAAGCTCTGATATCAGTTGTTAGGAAAATATATGTGATTCCCCACAAGTAAATCAATCAATGGGAATAAAAACTAATGCAGAAAAATTAAATCAAAAGCAACACAGGAATTTTTACGTGATTCCCTCAATGTAAGGTACGTCCACGGGATCGAAATCCGATTCCACTATCAACCAAATAAGTTCCAAACGATTACAAACGATTACAAACAAGGCACGAATGGTCTCACAAACCACCCTTAGGTGAATTCCAAATAATCACAAATAAACAAGAGGAAACACCTCACCAAATAGATGAACAAAAATCTTCCGAACCAGAGTTGTAGAAGACAATTAAACTGTACCAAATTTGTGACCCAAACAGTCCTTTCAAACACACCACATGGGACAAAAAACTTACCCAACCACAAGCTCCCTTCACAAATTGATTGGTCAATCAATCTTCCAAAACACAACACTAATTTTCCTTCAGTCCTCGTTCCTCACACCGAATTGATTGATCAACATCTATGGCAGCCACAGCACACTACTCCGGAAAACAAAACAATATATCTAAATATATTGTTGAATCTTGAATTTTGTAATCAAACCTTAATTGTTACCGAACTGAATTAGGTCTCTAAAAAATTAGATATAATATATTAAAATATATTATACCTAAACCAAACCAAATTAAATTAAAACTCTTTTAATAAACTAATTGGGTCCCACACTCCAATAAGGAGGTATACCCAACAAAACGGATTAAGGATTACCTTGGAGATAATTAAATAAAGAATAGACAGAACAAAACAGAATATGTATTATTTAAATAAATTGTCACTTGCTACAATGAACTTAAGTAAGAACAAAAAAATTGAAAAATACAGCAATCGAAAGAAGAAAATTGTAGGGGCTAAAAAAACTATCAATAATCTAGTCTTAAAATTGCTAACTTAACTACTCATAATTAGATATTATGATTTGTGAGTGATTGTGGATGATTGTATTTCTCTTGACTTATTTGTAAGCTCAACTACATGAGAAAAATAATCTAAACCCACAATTACTTCAACAAACTCTTGATTTCCTCAATATTATTAATATCCCATATTTGATAGGACCATTTTAGAGATTTTGTATTTAACTTAATTTTGACTCTTTAATCTAAACAATTAATTTTCAAATGACCATAATCTTTTTTCTTTTTTTTTTTAGATTCATAAGAAAACAAAGAACAAGAGTTACTGAGTTAAGATTACAACAAGCAGAGGGCTAGTCCCTCTCAAAAAGAGATCCAATCATGTCTTCAATAAGGAAAGTTGTAATTTCAGCTGGAGGGTTGTCAAGGAAAACAACATGTTCATTTTGATCCACTCCCAAGTTGGCTAAGAGGTCAGCAGCTCTGTTTCCCTCACGCAGGGTGTGCTGAAGAGAGCTATTACTTCTTCTCAATAAGAACTTGGCATCTTCAATGAGAGCTTTATATGGAGAATGTTGAGTTGGACCATGCAGGATTTGGTTTATCGCCTGTTCAGAATCAGATTCAATTTAGACATCTCTAGTTCCTTTCTGGAAGAGTATTGTTAGACCTCGGTAGATAGCCCAAATCTCTGCTTCTAAGCTGGAGCAGTGACCAAGCTTACCATAGTATCCCTAAACCCAATTACCAGTTTCATCTCATAGCAATCCCCCATAACCAGCTTGTCTTGGGTCGCCTTTTGAACTGCCATCTGTATAAAGCTTAAGCTTACCTGCAGTTGAACAACACCAATGGATTAGTTTAGGAGTTACAGGTGGTGGGCAGAGAGGAAATAAAAAGGCCTCCTCAATCTCTTGAACATATTGGAAGATGTTCTTAAGATTGAGCTAAAGTGGGTTGGAAAGATTGTCAAAAATCAGTTTGTTTCGGTCTTTCCAAATTTGCCATAGAGTAACAATGAAAACAAGACACCATTTTTTTCTGTAAATGAGTTTTTTGCTTTTCATATTCACAACAACCCATTCAGTCAGAGATAATTTCTGTCCCTCTTCCCACCAATTCAGATTTTGGATGTTGATCCAAAATTCTTTAGACGTGGCACAGTCTCTAAGCAAATGTGCCATGGTTTCACTGTGATGGCCACATCTGGGACAATCAGCAGTAGTAGCTAGATGTATGACCAGTCTTAACTGGTTTGTCAACAATCTATCTTGTAAGATCAACCAGAGATAAAGTTTCAGCTTTTGTGGGATCTGAATTTTCCAGATCCATTTCCAGTCCCTGTGATCTAACTCAGAATGAGTAATGAATTTAAAAGCAGAGGCAGAAGTAAAGTTACCAGATTCCGAAGGGGCAGGCCCAAGCAAGGGTATCAGTGAAGGTAACGTATCTGGGCCTGTAAATCTTTAGAATTTCATTGAGGTCTTGGTTGGAAACAAGAGTGGACAAAGTAGGAATGTCCCAATTACCCTCAGCATCTAAAATGGAGCTGACCTTGACAGAGTCATCAATAGGATTGCTGTTATTCTGTTGAGATAGAGGTTGAGAGCCACACCGCCAATCATTCCAGAGGGATATATTATTCCCATCCCCAACAATCCATTTGATTCCCTTCCTAAGGATGTGCCTGACCTTACAGATACTTCTCCAACAGTGAGAAGAATTTTTTTTCATAGGCCAAGTGAAAAGATTATGATGATTCAGGTACTTGGTGTGAAAAATTTGACACCAAAGTTTATTTTTATCGCTCAAAAGTTTCCATCCAAGTTTGGTTAGGAGGGTAGTATTCTGATCTCTAGCGTTCCTGATATTAAGACCACCCTCATCCTTGCTTTGGCACACATTATCCCAATTAACTAAGTGAACTTTTTTCCGAGTGTCAGAATCACCCCACAAGAAGTTTCTATTAAGTCTGTCAATGTCATTACAGAGTTTTCTAGGGAGTTCCATGGTTTGCATTGTATAGGTGGATATGGCAGAGGTCACAGCTTGAATGAGGGTTGTTTTACCAACTAGGCTAAGGGTTCTAGCTTTCCAACCTGAGAGTCTGGTTTTCATCTTATCTAGAATGTCATTGAACAAATTTTTGGTGACTTTCTAATGAAGAAGGGGGGAGCCAAGATACTTTCCAAGGTTATGGGTGAGGGGAATGCCACTTTAAAAACTAAGAGCTTTGGTAGAATTTCTAGGAACATTAGGGGAAACAAAGAGTTTGGATTTGAGAAGATTTACCTTCTGCCCAGACACATCACAAAACTCAAAAAGGGTATCCATGATGATTTCACAATTTGATGGAGTAGCTTGAGCAAAAAGAATCAAATCATCAGCAAAGAACAAGTGGGATAGGGATGGGCTATGTCTAGAAGCTTTGAGCCCTTTCCAAGAGCCCTCTTGGACCTTACAATGAATCATATTTGATAATCTCTCCATACAGAGGACAAAGAGGTAGGGGGAAAGAGGATCTCCTTGTCGGAGACCTCTCTTATTGTGAATCCCATCAATGATTTCTCCATTCCACAAGATGGAAGAATGATTGTTGGTAACATAGTTCATTATCAGATCAACCCAAGTATCATTAAGTTTAAACTCCAGAAGAGTGTCTTTGATGAAGGTCCAAGAAAGTCTATCATAGGCTTTCTCTAAATCAATTTTGAAAATCATGCCACCCCTTTTGCCTTTATTATTCCTTAAAGTATGCAGGATCTCTTGGGTGATAATGATATTATCAGTAGTGTTCCTACCAGGGATGAAATTTCTTTGATTAGGAGAGACAATGTTGTCCAAAAGAGGTCTAATACGGCCCACAATAATCTTGGTTATAATCTTATAGTTAACATTACAGAGGCTAATGGGACGAAATTGTGTAATGGTTTCAGGGCAGTCAACTTTGGGTATTAAAACAATAAGAGTTTCATTGACCTTAGGAGGCACAGTTCTGTTGTGAAAGCACTGTTTAACAAATTGACAGACAGAGTTACCTATAGTGTTCCAGTGATCAAGTTGAAAGCACCAATGTCTTTAACAGTCCTAAGGATCTCAGCATTAGAAATGGGATTAAGGAACCCAATGTTGTCATCATGAGTAAAATATGTAGAAGCTAGATTATTCCAGTGATCAAGTTGAATAACATCTTCACTAATAAAAAGATTTTGTAAATAATCAAGTATGGCAGCCTTTATCTGATTAGTCTCACTGAGCCAAATACCAGCAGGGTCTTTAAGTGCATTGATTTTGGTTTTCCTCTTCTTAGTAATAGTGGAAATGTGAAAAAACTTGGTATTTCTATCCCCAAGAGTGATGTGCTTATCCCTAAATTTCTGAAACCAAAGAGTTTCCTCTTGAAACAGAGTAGCATTGTATTGTTTTAGAAGATCTTGTTCTATGACATGAAGATTATGAGAAAAGTTATTTGCTAAAGATCTTTGAATGCCCTCTATCCTAGAGAGGAGGTGTCTTTTTCTCTTAAATATATTACCAAAAACTTCTCTATTCCACTCAGTCACTCTACGCATGAATTCATCAATAGAATCAAGGAGGTGATGATGCATATCAGTCCAAGAAGAATTTATGATATCAATAAGTCCAGAGTGAGACATCCAGGCAGCCTCAAATCTGAAAGGCCTCTGAGTAGGATTAAGAATATGCATACCTTGGGTGTACACTAACAGAGGGGAGTGAACTGAGTAGGTGCGAGGAAGGACCCTCACTGTGGCTTATAGAAACAAGGTTCTCCATTCAGGATTACTCAAAGCTCTATCAAGCCTCTCCATAGTAGTAGCCAAGCCATGGCGATTGTTAGTCCATGTCATTTTCGGCCCTGAGCTACCCAAATCGATTAAGTTATAGTTGTTGATCCTCTCTAAAAACTTCTGGGTTCTGGCAGAGGTTGTGGATGATGTAAAGCTTCGACGTTCTCCCTGGTTTGCATAGTCGTTAAAATCTCCAGCTACCAACCAAGGTTTAGACATGGTTTCTGTTACCTCTTCCAATTCATCCCACAGGTTCTCCCTCAAGACAGGGTTTGGACTGGCATAGACGGCAGCAAGGACCCATTCCTCAAAATCTTCTTTATGGATAGTGGCATGAATGGCTTGGGGCCTTACCCAGGATGCTCTTACATTGACATGGTTATTGTCCCAAACGATCCAAATCCCTCTTACTTTACCAACAGGGTCAACGAAGGTTGAGGCTGTGAAACCCAGGCGGTTAAAGAAATTTTCCATGGAGCTAAAAGGCACTTTGGTCTCCATAAGGATGATGATCTCAGGTTTATGAGTTTGGATAATCTCCACAAAATTTTGTGTGAAGTTGTTATAGTCGGCGCCGCGGCAATTCCAGAAAAGGAGTTTTAATAAATCCATAGAAGGGTATTGAAGGGGGGAGTCGATTACCAGATCTTTAACAATGTAGCGAATCCTTCGCCGATCTGCCTCTGCTGACCTCATGGAGGCTAACTGGATCGAGTGTAGAGGACTTTGTTGTTGAGCTGCCCAATTTAGAGCGATTGTCATTTGGAGTTGTTCGATCCACCAGACGAAAGCGACTAGGTGAGTTGCTTCGCTTCCTGGTTCTAACAATAGGCTCACAACATCCTTCTGCTGCCGATGTTCGGTCACCTCCGGGGGGGAGTCCTTCGGGGTCTTGTGATATGCTCTTTCCATTGATTGTTTCACCTGGGTCTGGTGGTTCCCGATCTGGGTAAATAGGATTAAGAGGGTTGAGAGCTGGGTTTGGATCTAGTGAGGGGGATAAAGTAGAGGATGGGTTAACTTCAACCATAGTAGAGTCTTCTGGACTTAGGGTAGTTTCCAATGTATAGGACATGTCAGAGGTGTTATGTTAGAGTTGATTCGCAGTGATATGTGTTGTCATCTTGGCTTGATCACGAGAAGTGCCCTCCGCTTGCAGAGCAATGGCGCGTGAGGTTGAACTTTCCCCTATTCTCTGCCAAACTACTTGCTGATTGCTACGTGTGTCTAACTCCTTAGCTCTGTGTTGCTGAAGCCCTTGTTTGTTCTTTCCTTTAGGGTCTGTATTTTGTATTCGACTAGTTAAGAAGTTGGGTTCTCCTTGGGCCTTTTCCCCTGCATTTTGAGCAGTCATCCTTTCCTTTTGAGCAGATCCAAGCCCATCTTGGCCCACCTCCAAATACCAAAAGGGATTAGTGCTAGTAATTGTGCTAGTGGGATTTTGGGCCCTTTTTTGTTGGGCTGGTCTCTTAGGACGCTTAGTCACTAACATCCATGGGCCAAAATCTTCATCTTCCTCACGATCCTGGTGTAGGTGACCGTTATCAATCACAGGTGGATGGTCAGATTTTTCAGTACCGGAAACGGCCATATTTTCCACCACCGGTGGAGCACTGGTGGTTTTGAAACGACAACCCTCCTTACGGTGGTCAATTCGGCCACAGAGAAAGCAGAAAGAATGCAAAGATTCATATTCGATGTTATAAACCATACCCTCTAATAAGAATTTGGGCTTTAGCGGTTTGCTGAGGTCCATCTCTACACAAACTCAAGCAAACTTTCCCCGTGTTGCCATCGCAGTGTTCCAATCGATTTTAAGGGGTTTACCGATAGCTTTAGCTATCACAAAAAAGGACTTTCTCTTGATAATACTCAATCGGAAGCCCAGGAAACTGAACCCAAACTGCGGTTGTGGTTTCAAAGGCTTTTGATGGTCTAAAGTTAGGTTCCCAGCGTCTCACAGTAAGGTAGTGATCCATGATAACCCATGGTCCTCCTGTGAAGACATTAGCACAATCAGTCTGGTCTGAAAATTTAAATAGGAAGTAATTGCATCCCAGGTCAATTGCATTAAATTCGCCCTGCAGACCCCAGAGATTTCTGACTCTGGAGCAGAGCATTTTGTAGCCAATATTCTTCCCTAGCAGTCTGATAATAAGGGCATTCTCCCATGGTTTCCTAATTTTACCCAGATGCTTCTTGGGAAGAGATATAGTGGGGAGACCCCGCTACTCTAGAGAAGTTCCTTGTATGGTAGACTGGCCCTCTGGATTTTCAGTATCTTCTTCATCAGATGATAATTTATCCACTCTGCTGTCAAAGATGTAATCGTTGCTATGGACAAAAGTGAGGGCTTCTTTGAAGGAATTAGGGGGGGGGCAGAATCCATATCTGGGTGCCTTTGTTCTCCAAGATCATCCTTGGGAAGTTCTGTTTCCATATCAGTCACTTTGCCTTCACTACCTTCCTTGGCAGAATCTGAGCTTTTGATTTTCTTTGTGCTTCTGATCAGATGATCTTCTTCTTCGGAAGATTTTTCTTGGGTTAGTGATTCACGATGTGCAACAGAATTGATTGGGGTGGTGCCGGAATTGATGCTTGCATGTTGGTCCATGAAAAGCTAGAGAGAGAAATTGTCTACAGACAAACGCCTTTTAAATGACCATAATCACTAACTTTTCGAACCCTCCATTTAATATATTAGCATGCCACCTCACTGGCACACTTATTATCATGTCATTTCAACATTCCTAAACAATTATTTGGTTGCCACTTTATGTTTCTACTTTTTGGCAAAATAAAATAATAATACTAAAATTAATTGTGACTGACGGACAAGTGATCAATTCTTCTCTATCGATGAGCCACGATCAAATAATGATCAACTTGGGGGTCGTTTGGTAAATTTATTGGGCTAAAAAATCATAAAAGGACAAAAAAAAAAAACCAAAAAATCAAAAAATCACAAAAGAACAAAATAAACAAAAAGACAAAAAAAAAAAATACACCATTCCAAAGCCAAAAAGCTAAAAAAACCAAATAAGAATACTAAATGACTAAAAAAGTCACAGGCTAAAAAAATCAAAAAAATCAAAAAATTAACTAAAAAAATCATTGCTAAACAATCACGTAGTGATAACCTATCTTTTGAACAAAAGGTTGAGCTGACAAAACCAACTAAAACACCAATTATTATATATACCACATGCATATATGCATACACATAAATATTATACATATATTTCTATGTTGACAAAACCTACTACCATGAATAAATAAAATAAGATAAAATAAACAAAAACAAAACATGCATTATATACACTCTTTAATTAATGATTAACAAAATTAAAAATTTAATCACGTAGATAAAAAGAATATTTATCAATAAATCTTATTTCACAAACAAATACTCTAATTAGTTTTAAATTTTTTCTATTGATCTATTAAATCCTATTAGTGGAGAGTTTCTTTCTGTGTGGTCCTATTTTTTTTATTTTGGTTGTATTTTGATAGACTGTTATAGCTTTTTATTAATGTGACAGGTATGATGTGATACTTCAATGTGACAAGTATTAATATGACACTCTAACGATGTGACTCTCCAAAAAAATTAAAAACTCTACAGTGTACTTTTCCTTAATGTGACAACGTGGCGGGTATAATGTGACACTCCAAAATTTTTACTCAAAAAAAAATAAAAGTGTACTTTTTTCAAACATGACAACTGTAGACACCCCATTTTTGACCGTCCTCAAGACTTGGACGTCACCGTTTGAACACTCGGTGATTATCCATGTTTGTGTTTGTTTGGAGTTCCCAGAGGTCCCGGCTCGCGCGTCCTGCCTCAGGATCTCCGAACTCGACCGTTTAGTGTCTGGTTTCATACCGAACACTTGTGCTTTGCCTTGGAAGGGCAGGGAATGCCTTGTGAGGCATCCCCACACACCACCGGCAGTGGCCAGAGGCCACCGGCTGGTCTTTTTCTGCCACCGGCACTATTTGTTGCCGGTCGGCACATTTTATTGCCGGTCGGCATAGTTTGTTGCCGGTCGGCACTTTTTTTTGTCGAAATAACTTTTTTGGGCAGCCGACCACTGTTCATCCACTTTATGGAGATATTTTGTGCCAGCTGTGATAGCTGGCACCAACTCTGCCTCCCTCCATACACGTGTATGGAGGGATCTCCCTCTAAGCAAGCTTGTTGTATAAGCTTTGCAAGAGGGAGTCTTATAAGAGGAAGGGCCTTCCTCTTTGATCTAGGTTAGAAAGTTAGAAGCAAAAACTAGAGCTTAGAGATATAGATATATCCTATCTCTATATCTCCCTCTCTCTCCTCCTTTGTGTGTGATTTTTGGCCCAAAAGTGTGTTTTTACCTTAGTTTTGCACCATTACACACACTATTACACCTAGCTCCGAGATTGAGGGACTTGGGGGGTTGATTCTTGAGTTTTTGGACTGATTTTGATCAAAAGAAGAGGGCTGGACCATTTGTTCTTCAAAGGTTCTTCAAGGGTGAGCATCTTGCTTTATATTCCCCAAACTTGCAATAGTCTTTTACCTATCTTGCTTGTTGATTTAGCTTTTGTATATAACATGAAAAAGGCTTGTATTCTCATGCTTTAGAACTTTCATTAAGGTTATTTTGTTGCTTTGAGTGCTAACTCACCTCATTAGGCTTTATTTGGCCTCTTTTGTGCCTCTTTTGAGAGGCCTTGTTTGCTTGAGTGTGTTGGTCTTTTCATCACTAAAAACCAGTTGATTTTCAGTATTAAAAAAGGTGGTTTGAAGTCTTGCATAGGGGAGGGACACCCCTCTCCCTTCATTGTCTTGTTTCCTTACATTTTGGCCTAAAAAGGTAGCATGTATGTTTGATCATCTTGAGCCTTATTTCAGAAGATTTTTGGATGTTTTAGGTCATACGTAACCTCTGTTTTTGGCCGGATTTGTGCCTCCTTGTATGCTTGTAGTACTTGCTTTGTATTGCTCCATTTGGCCTCCCTTGCGTTTAGACCATGATTTTTGCATGTGTTGGCTTGGTTCCATGAAGAGGTTAGCACTATTTTTCCATGCTTAAAGTCTGTTGGTTATCCATTTGGTCATGTTTGACATGTTTGATATGGTTGCTATGCATTTTGGCTTGTGAGCCCTCAAGTATATGAGTCACAAGCATGCCTTAGTTGGTCCACTTTAATGAGTTGAAGTTGTTTGCCATGCTATTTCAGTCCCTAAATCATGTTTGCATGCTTGCATTTATGATCTCTTTTGTGTCTTGAGGGTGTGCCCTTTTATGCCTACATTTGAGCCTTGGTGCATACACTCCTTTGGAGTCATTTTAGCTGCCATGTTAGGAGGCTTTGGAGTCCCATTTTGCATGTAAAAGGTCTGTCTTTACTTGTCTTAGTCATGCCATGAGTAATCATGTTGGTGGGGGTGAAATGCCTTCTTTTTATGCCTTAGCCTTGGGACCATTGGATTGCTTGTTGGCACAGTTTTTTTGTCCACCCTTTTAGGCACTTTTGGCCACTGTTTTGGGGTGGTTTAAGGTCTGCCCCTTTATGGTTCTAGGCCCCATTGCATGCTTGTTTCATGTTTGTTGCATGGTTACTTCATTAAGCCTTGTAGTATATTAATCCCATTGTCAAATTGGTCCATGTTTGCATCACATTTTGCACCTTGCATGCTTAGCATTACATATCTGTCATGGTAGTTGCATAACATTTACTATGTCTTGCATGATTGGTGTCATGTTGCATTTGAGCCATGTTTGCATAACATGCATTGCATTACTTGGTTTGGGGTGTCAAACCAAGTGTGGGGATCAAGGGACATTCATACTTCAAGTGATGCAATGTACCTTGATTCTCGGTCACCGGAGCCTTTGACTTCGACATGATAAGGCTTCGGATCTCATTTGTATGTTGCATGCATCTTTACATTAAGTGGCAAATTTGATCCCTTGGGCTATCATGCACCATTGATGGCTCGAGGATTGAAGATCATGCTTCCTTGAGTTCAAAACATGATAGGAAGCATGACCATGCTCACATGTGCCTGAAAACCCCATGCCATGCATTGTCTGTTCTCTGTTTGCTGTCAAAACTGCCTTCTGCAGGAAGTTTCTGCCGACCGGCAGAATTTAGTGCCGACCGGCAATCACTGAAGTGCCGATGAGTCCAAGAACAGCCGGTGGAAATTGTAGAGTGCCGGTGGGAATTCTGTCTGGCCGGTGGTGCTCTGCAGTGTGTAAGGAACTTGCTCCAGGACTTTGGCAATTTTCAGAGAGACAAGGCAGTACAAACAAAGGTGGCAGGGGTACGGTACGGGTTTTTCGGGCGAGCCAAGTTCCGAGCATGCATCATCTGCGCATCCCGAGGCAGAGGCTGTGGCCACCCTCTTCTTTCTTTTGCATCCTTTCTTTTAATTAATTAGAAATTCTGTAATAATTTTATTTATTTATTATTTGGGACTGTAATATTTATTTGGGCCCTTCGAGTGAGGGCAAATCTGTAATAAGTGTGCGTGAGTGTGTGTATGTCTTCCAACCTCACGTCTTTCTTCCCTTTTATTTACCTGCTTACGATGGTAGATTAGGGCATGTTTAATTTAGCATACCTTATGTTATGCATGCGTGCATTCATGCATTTGTACTGCATGCATTAGGCTCGGTACATCACGCTAACTGCATTTGTACTTCAATTTACAAATCAAATATGTGATAATTGATCGCATTACATATGTCATGCTTAGGTTAATCGAGCCTATCTAAATTGCATCTTGTATGTGTTGCATTAGGCAATTTAACATGAACTAGGACACGCACATTTTGCTAACTAGTTTACTGTTTTGGCACGGAGTACGATGTAAGTATTTATGCTTTAGCATCTCGCATGTGTGTGAATGTTAACATGACAGTATGCTTGCCATGCGGCTAAATGCTTATGTGTTAAACTGTTTGGATGCCTGTGGGTGGAGGTTGGATTGTTTGAGTTGGAAAAACTCATTGAAATTCGTGTTTTAGCCTACTTACGAGTAGCAAAATCTAAAGTATTTCCAAAGCAAACGGATATGCAATGTTTATTCCCAAGTTAGGCAATCTAGTCTATACTTGTTTGCTGTGTGCATAACATAGTAATTCTAGGCTAACAAATGGAGTAAGAACACAAACATTTTCAAAACAGAATATCACGGTTAGTAGAGGCCGGTCTTTTGACCGGGCGAGAGGGGGTGCTCATAGCTGACCTTCCCCGATCGTACCCAAGCTCCCGAGCCGAGACAACTCCGGTGATGACGGACATGTGGCCTTCGGCACCGAGTCAGGGTTTCCTAAATTTCCCCATTTTAAAAATATTTAGGTGGCGACTCTGTATCTGGCAAAGCTGTCCATGTTTGGCACTTCTTTCAAAAATCTGTTTTCTCAAAACGATTTGTCGGATTTGGACTCTTTCGTTCAGATTAAGAACCGCGACAACACAAATCGAGTTCGAGCTGTAGCGAGGTCCCCCGCGGGCTTGTTACAACAACGTGACAGAAATAATGTGACACCTTAATATGACAAACTTATTGATCAATCTCCCAAAATAAAAATTGTTCACCTTATAACAACAAACATTATATTCCAATAATTTGTGCTTAATAAGAGTCATGATTGTTTTCTATATTTAAAATTTCATGTCATAAGAATTGAGTAGGACTCACCTCCTATTTCATTATAGAATTTCATAATAAAAAAATTTATAGTATTCGATCTAGATCTAGAGTAACATGCATTACACACGTTTAATAAAAAAAATTTAAACAAACGCATGACAAATTATGTACATAAAGTACCCACCTAACCCCATTCTAAAGAAAAAGTTATCCATTGTTAGTAAAAAATTTGTTTAAACCTAATCGACAGTGATTGATTTAATTAATTTCCACACAAAATAAAATGATCAAATTTCGTGATTGATTTTTATGCTTTAAACAAATTAAGGACTACCTTGGAGATGATTAGAGAAAGAATAGACAGAACAGAACAAAATATGTATTATTTAAATAAATTGTCACTTGCTACAATAAACTTAAACAAGAACAAAAAATTGAAAAATACAGCAATCGAAAGAAGAAAAGAATTGGGGTTGAAAAAAAACTATCAGTAATCTAGTCCTAAAATTGCTTACTTACATGTGAGAGATAATCTAAACCCACGATTACCTCAACAAACTCATGATTTCCTCAATATTATTCATATCTCATATTTGATAGGACCACTTTACAGATTTTGTGTTTAACTTGATTTTGACTCCTTAATCCAAGCAACTAATTTTCAAATGACCATAATGACTAACTCTTTTGACCCTCTATTTAATATATCATCAAGCCACTTCACTGACACACTCATCATGTCATGTCAACATTCTTAAATAATTATCTATAATATGCGTGTTAGGTTGCTACTTCACATTTTTACTTTTTTACACAATAAAATAATAATACTAAAATTAATTGTGATTGACCGACAAGTGATCAATTCTTCTCTATCGATGAGCCACACGATCAAATAATGATCAACTTAATTGGCACGTTTCTTTTGAACAAAAGGTTGAGCTGACAAAACTAACTAAAACACCAATTATATATATGTGTATACATATACCACATGCACAAGGATAGACCGAGAGGGGGTTGGCAGGGGCGATCGCCCCCAAAGTTTTGAAATTTTTTTCTAAATATAGTATTAAAATTATAAATATTTTAAAATTATATAGGTTCACCATTCCAAAATTTTTGTACAAAATTTTTGAACCGTCACCCCCTAAATTTTTTACTTTAAAATTTAAAATTTTAATGATTTTTTTTGATAAATACTAAAAACAATAATAATAATAATTTATTTTTTAAGTATGATTACTTTTTATTTTAAATTTAGTAATGTTAAAATAATTGAGAATTTATTTGTTAATAAGTTAACGTCCTTTTTGTCTAATTAGGCCCAAAATTTTTAATTGTTTGGTTATAACTAAATAAATAAAAAAAATACTACTCACGTATAACCTGTCCCACGCTTGAAAATGTCTCCAAATTCTTATTAACCTAATTGTTTAACCCCCTTCTCCACTTTACTCTCTCTCTCTCTCTCTCTGTGTAAATGATATGGAAGCTTGGAAAAGAACTCGGCACTGAAACAACAAACGGAGGAATACTAATCTCCTTGCATCCTTGCATCCTCTAATTCGTTTAAGCTCCCTTGCATCCTCTGATTTGATTTTCACTTTTTCACTTCTAGGTAATACTAATCTCTTCCATTTTTTTTTTCAAATTTATTCACACATTTGTTGTCTAATTTTTTTTTTAAATGATTAATCTCGTTTTTGGAAATAACAAAAATCTGAATATACTTTGTTTGGTTGTTGAGAAACTGGAGGAACACTAATGAAAATGAAATTGAAATCTTCTCTTGCTTTGGTTGCAAAACCAAGCATTTACTGTAGACTTAAATAATAATAATAATAATAATAATAATAATAATAATAATAATAATAATAATAATAAATACCTTTAATTTCTTTGAGATGAATAGGATTAAATATCTTTAATTTCGTTGCAATTCACTTCAATTTGGATGTTATTCACCTCGTTAGGGTTAGAAATTCTATTACTCTGAAGATTTTTATTGTTTACCCATTCAAAATGACATGTCCTTTGTTAGATTAGATTATATTATTAGTGTGCTTCTTACCTAGTGAGTAACAAAAATTGTTTAATAATTTTCAGGTTCTTAAATAAAACTGAGTCAAATGTTAGGTGAATTATGGTGAACAAAAAAATTGATTCTTTCTTTAAGAAAAATGGCTCTCAAGATATAGAAGTTAATGCAACTACAAAACCTTCCACTGATAATGTTGAAGCTTCAATTCCTGAACAACATCCTTGTAAAGTGCCTAGAATAGAATCTAAAGAAGTTGATACATCTTCTTTGGTAAGGGATCTAGGACTACGACCACAAATTTGGGATTATTTGATATCTCAACGTGATGAGATTCGACGAGCTTACATCAAATTTGGACCATACCAACCTGACAACCATCCTTTTGAAAAGAAGAATGGGCGTCATTTTCTAGCTTCTTGGTACAAGTTATTTCCAGATTGGTTAGAATATTCTCCAACCAAACATTGTGCCTTTTGTCTTCCTTGCTATCTGTAACCAGCCCGCGGGGGACCTCGCTACAGCTCGGACTCGATTTGTGTCACGATTCTAAGTCTGAACCAAAGAGTCCAAATCCGGCAAATCGTTTTGAGAAAAACAGATTTTTTTGAAAGAAGTGCCAAACATGGATTGCTTTGCCAGATACAGAGTCGCCACCTAAATATTTTATTTTGGGGAAATTTAGGAAACCTTGACTCGGTGCCAAAGGCCACGTGTCCGTCATCACCAAAGTTGCCTCGGCTCGGGAACTTGGGTACGATTGGGGAAGGTCACTTCGTGAGCACCCCCGCTCGCCCGATCAAAGATCGGCCTCTACTAACCATGATATCAATTTTTGAAAACATTATGCGTTCCTATTCCAGTTATTAGCCTAGGTTACTATGTGATGCGCACAGCATACAAGTATAGATCGGGTCGTCTGTATTGGAACAAAACACTTCATGTTTGCTTTTTGAAAGATGGTTTGCTACCCGCAGGTAGGCTTAAAATGCAGATTTTGCCACCCTTAGGTGGGCTTAGAAAAGATGGTTTTGCCACTATCTAGTGGGCTTAAAACAAACATTTGATGATTTATTCCAATCCAAGTAACCCAACCTTCACCCACAAGCATTCAGGCAGATATATCATGTAAGCACATAGCCTCATGGTAAGCATGCTATCATGGCAGTCACTCACACGCATGCAAGGATGCTAAAGCATAAAACTTACCGAGTACTCCAAGCCAAAATGGAAATCACATTAGAAATCATGCATGACCCTAAGTATACAGAAATGCCTAATGCAACACATGCAAAAATGCGAACTATGGCAGGCTTGGCTATGCTAAACATGGCATATGGAATGCTACAGCTAACATGTATTCAATTTGGAATTGAAAATACAATGCAGTTAGTATGATGCGCCGAGCCCGGTGCATGCAAAACGGATGAATGATGCAAACATGCTGTCATACTGTATGCTAATTGAAATATGCCCTAATCTAACCATCATAAGCGGATAAATAAAAGGGAGAAAGACGTGGGGTTGGAAGACATACAACACACACACGCACACTTATTACAGTTATGCCCTCGCGCAGAGGGTCCGAATAATACAGTCCCGAATAAAAGAATATTACAGTCCAAATAATACAGTCCAAATAATATACAAATTCCTAATTAATTAACAAATCAACTAAGAAAATAAATAAAACTGGCATGCAAGCCAGGGACTGCCTTGCTTTTGATGGATGATGCATGTCCGGGTTGTCTTGCGCGGAAATCCACCGGGATGCCCCAATTAGCCTCTGTTTAGCAGTTATTCTTGAAACGCGTGCCAAGTCCCGAAAAGTTGCTGATTCTTCATTTTGCTGCAACAGAGAGCAGGAAAGGGGCATAGCAATGTATTTTCACAAATATATGCATGCCTCGATCCTCGTGCCACCAATCACGCATACCGAGGCATGATGGCCGAGGAGTCGAATTGCACAACTCAATATAGAATGAATGCACATGAAAACACAACAAAACCTAACTCCATCATGGATGATCCGGAGTGTCGGTGACTGGGGAATTGAGACACATTTCGTCACTCGGAGTACGAAATGCACCTCCTATTCCGTGCCCGGGCTAACTCCTATTCCGAACACGATGCCATATGCATGACATGCATGAAATGCAACGAAGATACAATCCTAACATACACAATGCTATGAAAATGAGATGTCTCAAAATGCGTGCACACGGGCACTCAAATCGAGGAAAATGACTGAATGCGATCTAAGATACAACCTAGTATGCACTATGCTGTAAAAAAAAGATGCCTCGAAATACGTGCACACGAGCACGCAAACCGAAAAAATGACATACGCAATGCAAATGACATGGAAATGTGATATGGGCTTACACTAACATGAGAGAGCATCAGCCACACTCACATAAGAGGCCGATGGATGAAAATTAAGTGCCTCGAAACGTGTGCACACGGGCACGCAAATCGAGGCAATGGCATACGCAATGCAATATGGCTAAAATGGCATATAGAATGCAACATGGACTTACACTAACATGAGAGAGCCTCAGCCACACTCACATAAGAGGCCGGTGGATGAAAATGAAGTGCCTCGAAATGCGTGCACACGGGCACGCAAACCGAGGCAATGGCATACGCAATGCAATGGCATGGAAAATGATATGAGAACATGCTAAATGAAATTTCAGCACTGAAATGTGGGGGAAAACAGCCCCGAAATGAGGCGAAAGTACACCCGATGCATGGAATAGTCCCGAAACATGAATTTTGACACCCGAAATGGCCTATAGCTATACCAAACATGCACAATATGGACATGCAATGAATAGACAGAAGCAAGGAAGCCCCAAAATAAGCACTTTTTCAGTTCAAAGCATGGCCAAACAGTAAACAAAAACAGGGCAAGACTAGCATGCAAGAAATGGCCCTAAACATGAGATTATGAAGCAACTCACAGCTGCTAAGTCCAAATAGGTTAGGGCCCTTCAACAACATTGAAGAGGAGCCAAAAATAAGCCACTTTACAGAACTGTAAAAACCTTAAAAATAAACATAGATATGGCTAAGCTCTTATGCAAGAAAAAGGGCCAAAAGGTGGCCAAAGAGGCAAGTGATATATGCAAAGCCCAAACTGAAAAATTCCCTTCTACAACATTGAAGAGGGACCAAAAATATGCATATTTACAGAACTGTAAAATGACCAAAACAGTACAAAAACATGCTAGAAATGCAATGCAAAATGAGGCTCAAAAGTGGCTATAACACAAAGTATACAAAATATTCATCAAACAGCAAAAGACCCTTAATGAAACATGAATAATGGGACAAAATAAGACTATTTTTAGTACTGTAAAAAGGCCAAAAACCGAAGCATAATAGGCTGCCAAGACATGCAAAAAAAAGGACCAAAGAGGGGATATAAAGGCAAGTATAGCATGGAGGTCCCAAACAGTGTTGAGCCCTTCTTCAATGTTGAAGAGGGGCTCAAAATAAGCCTGTTTTTAGTTCTGTAAAACGCCCAAAAATGGAAGCATAATGGGATGCCAAAGCATGCAAGAAAAGGGGACCAAGGAGGGATACAACATGAAGTAGCATATGGAGGTCCCAAACCATGAAAGGCCCTTAATAAAATATGAAGAATGGACCAAAATAAGACTATTTTTAGTACTATAAAAAGACTAAAAACCGAAGCATAATAGGCTGCCAAAGCATGCAAGAAAATAGCATTTAAGGAAGATATTGAAGCAAGTGCAAGATGGGGGGCTCAAACAGGGTTGAGCCCTTAAGAAAAAGTGAAAAAGAGCTCAAAACAAGGCCACTTTCAGTTATGGCCGGAGCTCAAAGCAAAAAGCATATATGGCTAAGAAATGTTGCAAAAATAAGCTCAAAAAAGGGGGAAATGGCAACTCACCCTTGTAGACCACTCTTTGGTTGCTTCTTGGACCAAGTTGCAGCACCTTTTGCCTCTGAGAAACCCTCCTTGATGCTGGAAATGGAGTGGTGGTGATGGTGTTAGGTGGTAGTGATGAAAAGGGGATGAAACTTGGGTGTTTTAGGGTAGAAAATGAGAGAAGGAGAGGGGATATAATGTGAGAGGCTCAAAGGATTTTTTTCTAACCCCTAATACAAAGGCTTGCAGCTGGTTATAAGGAACAAAAAGAGGGTGTAAAGGTGGGGAAAAGGTGGGGGAAAAGGAGGTAAGTTTTTCCCCAAAAAATATCCCCCGGATTGAGATATTTTCTGGGGGATACAACCATACAGCTGTAAAGTGTGTAACTCAAGGAACATGGCCGGCCACCTTTTGGGCTTGCAGGTGGCCGGCCGGCCACCCCCCCTAGCCGGCCGGCTAGGGGTCAAAAGGGTCAACTTGCTTTAGTGGCCGGCCACCACAAAAAGGTGGCCTCCCAGGTCTCCTCTTCACAACCTTGTGGTTCGAATTTGGAAACTCTAAAACAGGAGAGAGAACAAGCCACTTCTAGGGGGGTCAAAAGGGTCAGGTGACATTAGTGGCCGGCCACCAACTTTTAGGATCCTCCCAAGTGTGTACATCACAAATATGTGGTTCAAAGTTCAAGAAAGTGGCCCAAGGGTGTTCAACATTGGCTCGGAAGGAGGGGTTCAAAAGGGTCAAATGGAATTTCTAGCCGGCCATAAACTTTTAGGGTCCTCCCATGTGTGTACAACACAAATATGTGGTTTAGGGTTGAAGAAAGTGGCCCCAAGGTGTTCAACATTGGCTCGGAAGTGAGAAAAACGGGTGTCGAAGGGCGAAAATGGAATATAACTGGTTGCCAAGATAATTGCTGGCCTCCCACCCTCCAGTGACCTTCCTGGTGATGAAACAGAGGCACCTGCCAAAAATGAACGAAAATCGATACAAAACGAATGCTCGGGGGCCAAAACACGCAGTTCGGGGTCCCGAAAACGGGCTGTTAAGCACCGAAAGTGGCATTCGGCCACGAAGTGGGTTTCTCAGACCCCAGTGTCCCTCAAAAGGGAATAGAAAGGAAGTATGCCAAAAATCAGAACAAACGGAGATGGTTAGGCGGTCCCGAACCGAGGCACACGGCCAATGGTCCCGAAAAACCAGAAACCGGACTCCGAAATGGGCAAAATGGCCTGCGGCCACAAAATGTAGCCCACGACCACTGAGAGATGGTCTACGGGACCTCTCCCTCCCCTTAGGAAAAGAAACAGAGAAAACCAAGTCTGGTTCGCAAACCGAGACAAGGCATAGAAGAGGGTTCGGAAATCCGGAGGCAGGGCTCACGGCCGCGACTCCGAAACTTCTGAATGAGCACATTATGCAACATCAGCAAGCGCTCAACTGGTGACGTCTGAGTCTTAAGGTCGGTCAAAAATGGGGTGTCTACAGTTGCCCCTCTTTGACAGAACTCGGAAGTCACAAGTGACGGGAGTGAATGTCAAAGCCCAGAGACGACCCATTTTTGACATGGCCGAAGACTTAGACAAACGTACAAGATAAACAGAGATGTGCCCTCAGGCATGCCCGCAGGCGAGGGGGCAAAATGCAAAATGATATGCACAGAGCCGGAAGTAATTCAATGATCATGCAAATGCAGCAAGCTGTAATGAAGCAAGTATTTGCAAATAGATGCAACAGTTTTAAGCAAGAATGCAAAGCAACAACTACATTTCATGCAGTTAAGAATGTGGAGGATTATTCAATCCCCGCCACGTCTCACACGGAGAAGATACGATACCTGCGCGATTCGTCTGGTCGCACCAGCCTCAAATGAACCGTACATACAATATCGTGCCTGCAAAAGAGAGAAATTTCAACAAGTACAATATGCTACCAACATATATTTAATGTGATTCTGAAAGTTTGACACACGCAATGCCGGTGAGTGAATGCATCGCAATGCAATGGTGGAACATGCGTGACAACGCATGCTCAAGCATAGAGGTATGCCAATATCAAGAAATGTGCATAAAAATGTAAGTATGCTCATGAGAATGCAAGTTATGTGTATGATAGTGCAAAACGAGCATAAATCAGGGTGCCCGTTTGTCATGAAACAACGAGCACGGAAATGCGTGTTTCGGCGAAGGCGACTCGATCACGGCCTCCGATCCACTTCCTGGAAAGGCTACAACTCATTCAAAAAGGATACACTTTGATTTTGATGAATAATGATGAGACACATGTCAGAACTTGAAGCTGAAGTTCCGGCGGAGCAATTTCGCGACCGGAAGTGTACTTTTCTTGAACTTTTTCAGGTCCCGGGAACTCCAATCTTCCTCAAAATTTGCAGGGAGCTAGGTGAGCCTGTGAGGGACATGGCCGGCTAGTTTTATGAGGGATGAGAGCTGGCCGGCTGGTTTTACAAAAAGAGAATGGCTGGCCGGCCGGTTTTCCAAAAAAGAAATGGCTGGCCGGCTGGAAAAGGTGGCCGGCCGGCCATATGCCCAAATCCGAGGGCATTTTGGTCCTTTCACCTCCTTTCTTTATGCTCCTTCATCCCAAGACTTTGAGCCTATAAATGCAGCCGAGATCTTCTCTTCTCTTGCCTCCTACACCACTTTCTTCTCCAAATCTGAGTTCCATACGCGTTTTCCAACGCCCCACGCAAGTTGTTTTCGCAAAAATATTCAGTTTCAAGCACTTTGTACTGATTAAATTTTGGTTTCGGAGCTTCTTTTCTCATTTTCGCCACTTGAGGTAAGTTTGTCTCAAAATTTGGAAGATTTTCTAGGGAGTTGACTTTTGTTGACTTTTTCATTTCCCGAGAGTTGACTTTTGTTGACTTTTTCCAATTTTGGCTCATTTTCGCTCATTTTTGCTCCTTTTGCAGATTTTCTGAAAATGGCGGGTAATTCTCCTCATGGTGGAGGCTTTCCGGGTGGCGGGGACGATTTTGATCCCATGACTTTACCCCCCAGGGTCCGACCTTTTATTCTCGGGAGGTACGCTCCGCCAGCACATGTCCTTCCTCGTGCCGTTTTCCGTCATTTCACTGATTTTGATGAGCGAGCACCTGGGGATCTGCTTCTCCGAGAGCCAGAGCATCACCTCTCCCATGAGGCTCGAGAGGTATTTACTTCATTTTCCACATTTTTCGTACATTTCGCACGTTTGCCATGCTTAAACACACAGTTTAGCTTATGACATAGTACTTTATTTGCATCCTGAATATGTAGCTTGAACACTTGAATTTCTGAACACTCGGCTCATTAATTGATTGCGAACGCACGACACACATTAGTTAAGAAATGAACACACGGCTCACACTCTAATTTGTCGAACACACAGCCCGAATTAAAATGGTGAACATATAGCGCTCACTGACTTAGAGTAGAACGCACAACCCAAACTCCGATTTTCTGAACACGCAGCCCAGATTGATAGTGAACACGCAGCCCACACTAATTGAGAGTTGAACACGCAGCCCAAACTCCGATTTTCTGAACACGCAGCCCAGATTGATAGTGAACACGCAGCCCACACTAATTGAGAGTTGAACACGCAGCCCAAACTTTAATTTCCTGAACACGCAGCCCAGATTGATAGTGAACACGCAGCCCACACTAATTGAGAGTTGAACACGCAGCCCAAACTTTAATTTCCTGAACACGCAGCCCATATTGATAGTGAACACGCAGCCCACACTAGTTGAAAGTTGAACACGCAGCCCAAACTAATTTCCTGAACACACAGCCCAGATTGATAGTGAACACGCAGCCCACACTAGTTGAAAGTTGAACACGCAGCCCAAACTTAAATTTCCTGAACACGCAGCCCAGATTGATAGTGAACACGCAGCCCACACTAGTTGAAAGTTGAACACGCAGCCCAAACTAATTTCCTGAACACGCAGCCCAGATTGATAGTGAACACGCAGCCCACACTAATTGAAAGTTGAACACGCAGCCCAAACTTAAATTTCCTGAACACGCAGCCCAGATTGATAGTGAACACGCAGCCCACACTAGTTGAAAGTTGAACACGCAGCCCAAACTAATTTCCTGAACACGCAGCCCAGATTGATAGTGAACACGCATCCCACACTAGTTGAAAGTTGAACACGCAGCCGAAACTTAAATTTCCTGAACACGCAGCCCAGATTGATAGTGAACACGCAGCCCACACTAGTTGAAAGTTGAACACGCAGCCCAAACTTAAATTTCCTGAACACGCAGCCCAGATTGATAGTGAACACGCAGCCCACACTAGTTGAAAGTTGAATACGCAGCCCAAACTAATTTCCTGAATACGCAGCCCAGATTGATAGTGAACACGCGGCCCATTCATTTCATTGGCACACAGCTCGTTCATTTCATTGGCACACAGCTCATTCATTTCATTGGCACACAGCTTATTCATTTCATACTGACACATGTATTCATTCTGAATGCAGGTTGGTTTTCGCAGTGTACGGGGGTATGGCTCTACCGCCGCGCGGGATTGGTACGTTGAGCTCCCGGAGGCTGTCCGGGACTTAGTAGACTTGGCAGGGTTCGGGGCCTTCTGCATTGGATTGTCACGTTGTCCTGCCAGGAGGACACTGATGGCGGCCCTGGTGGAGAGATGGTGGGACACCACCAACTCCTTTCATTTCTCTACCACTGGGGACATGACTATGACCCCTCTGGATTTTGCGGTATTGACCAGCCTGGACATAGGAGGTTGGTCCATTCCCAATGACGAGGACATGGGCGAGTGAGAGGCCGCTTGGATATATCTACTGGGCGCTCACCCGCCTGTCGACAGAGTCTCCGGGAGAGTTCGATATACTTGGTTCTCTTCTCACTTCCGGCGGGCGGAGATGGAGCCTGAGACTCTGGAGGAGATAGAGCAGTATGCCCGCGGTTTCCTTATGTTCCTCTTCGGGACTACTCTGTTTGCCGATAGAGGGAACACGGTCGGGCTATATCTGTTGAGCGCTCTGGTTGACCTATCACAGGTCAGTCGATACGACTGGGGTGGCGCCGGCCTGGCTACCCTTTACTACTATATGAGCGCCACCTCCCGCGGGCGGGGAGACTTACTTGGCGGTTATTGGAGAGCCTGGGAGGTACTTTTCTGTCCCCTTGATTTACATTTCTGCTCTTCATTACTTGTACATTGCACACACAGCGCGCTTTACAGTCTGTATTTTGCCCTCAGCACTTTGTACTTACATTCTGCACTGCTTTTCTCAGTTATGGGTTTACGTATACTTCCCAGTATTAGCCCTAGGGTTGGAGGCGGCAGGGCCCCCCATGACTCCATATTCACTGGTGTTCGAGGGCCCGCACCGGCCGAGACCCCGAGAGACTCTCATTTATCTGCGACAGTATTTTGACACTGTGCGCCCATCGAAGGTACTTCAGAATCCTCAGTTCTTCCCATTTTATCTCTGATTTGCCCTGCACGTTCCTGATTTCTGATTGGTTTATTCACTTGTTATCCGCAGATCACATGGCAGCCTTGGGCACCCTTGGGCGATGGTCTCTGATTTCAGTATCCCGGAGGATCGGGCACCTCCCAGTACAGGTTCCTGCTCGAAGGACCTGTTGGTAGAGCATGGTTTCTGGGGGAACGCTTTCTGCGTCAGGTATGGGGGTATACTTCTCAGGACCCTCCCGCAGCACCCCTAGTCAGTATGCGGACTGCTGATAGGCTCTCTCACCAGGAGATAGTCGGCGGTATGCTGGGTAGTGATGCCCTGTTGCACCTCGAGGAGGGGGACTATGCCACTTACCGTCATACATATTTGATGCCTCCACTGGCGGGGGCTCGCACCCCGATGACGAGGTCTGCTGGTACGTCATCTTCGAGCCAGGCCCGGGCTCGGGCTGCAGACGCCCCTTCTACTAGTAGGGCTGGTACATCGAGAGGTGGGGGTAGATCGGTTCCTCCGACTCCTCCGACTTATCCTCATCCTGGATGGCTGGACATGCCGTCCGTGTTGACGGGATGGCGTTTTGGGACTCCTTACCCGATTCCGCTAGAGCCTTCACTTCCTGACCATAGATATGTCAGGGATCCTGATTCACCACCGGTATGATTTATAGCTTTGATTTATCAGTCGGGTATTTGGACATTCATTCCTTTACTGATAGTTTTGCCTTTGTATCTGCAGCCTCCGGTTGAGTATGTGGACGAGATTCTCGGGGTGATGGCCGCACTTGAGGGCATGGTCCTTCGGAGAGAGACATACCTATCCGCTATGGGTGTGCAGGTACCGTTCATTTTTCTTGTATTTATCACACTTCTGATGACACACTGGTTTTGAGCATTCTTCTGTATTGTAGAGCACATCCGACACACACCCTACTCACACACTGTACTCGTATCTGATTTTCATGTTTGAACTGATGTATTGAACTTTTCATTTTCAGATGCCTCCTGTATATGCTCAGCCGCGGGCCGGGCCACCTGGGCCTCCTTGGGGAGCTGGGCCATCTGGGCCTTTTTACGGAGTTGGGCCATCTGGGCCTTCTCAGGGAGCTGGGCCATCCAGGCCTTTCCGAGGAGCTGGGCCATCCAGGCCTTTTTGAGGAGCTCGAGGAGGGTCCTCCCGCAGACGTAGGGCACACGTTGTAGAGGCGGAGCCCGAGGAGGAGGAGGAGGAGGAGGTTACCGACCACCAGTCCGAGACATCTGCTGAGGAGGGGGGCTCCGGTCTTGGTTCGGGGTACAGAGGCGAGGCTGAGGGGGATCCTGAGGACGACAGCTCCGACCCGGATGATGATGATGGTGCAGAGGTTGTCCCGCAGAAGAGGATGAGGAGTGCTTCTCATTCCCGCTCCCGAGGATATTGATGCTGCTGTTTCCTGCTTTATTTTTCTTTTTGCTAGTAGTTTGTAGCACTTTGCACATTGTTAGGTAGTTTTATTTTTTTGTAAAACTTGTACCTTTGTTCGTTGTAAAACATGATGGAATGAAACAGCTTTTGAAAAGGTGTTTGTATTTTAAACTTAGCATCGTATCGCATCATTTTATTTTGCACAAAAATGAAATTGAATGGTAATGTGCATTGTGTAATCACCAAGTCAGGTAGTGAACCGATGTAACAAACTAAGCAACTCAACTTACTAAGATATAACAGAACCTTAGGAAGTTTACAACTCAATAAGCAAAATACAACAGTGTTGACAACGTAAATAAACAAGACTTAAACAAAGATTGTTTAAACAGAGAGCAATGACTCGAAAACACGAAACACGTCCGCTCGACAAACAACTCGATAAGCAAAATAACAACTCGATAATCAAAATAACAACTCGATAATCAAAACAACAACTCGATAATCAAAACAACAACTCGATAATCAAAACTCAACAACAACAAAGTGTACTTCGGACGATCTGGGCACCGAAACGCATCCGAAACAGAGGGAAATGAAGGCCTTTGACTCTCCCGTTGCATGGAAATGCTTGAAACTTTCCCTCAAAGGGTAAAACAAGGCCAAGGAGATACACTGGACCATTGCCGGCCACCTGTGGGAGCCGGCCGGCCAATTTTATGGAGAGGGGGAGCCAGCCGGCCAGTTTTGTAAAAAGCAAATGGCCGGCCAGCCAGCCAGAAAAGGTGGCCGGCCGGCCACTTATTCCTGCAGCCACCTAGTTTTTGACACGTGTCCCCGTGAATAGTGTTTTTCCCCCTATAAAACCCTCAACTTCGGGAACATTCATTTCATCTTAGTTTTACACAAAGATGGAGGCATTTCTCGCGGAAAATCTCACATCTTGGATCTCTTCTCTAGATGGCTCGGAAAAGCTGAACTTCCGGGGTTTCGGTTTGAATGCACTATTCACGCAGAGCCGTACTCCGCTACATCTCCCTTTTCTCCATGCCGCGGCAAGGTTCTGGAACCCAGTGACGCACGTTTTTAGCTTCGGCGGTCAAGAGGTATGTCCCACTTTCGAAGATTTTCAGGTTTTGATGGAGTCTGAATGCTCTAAAGTGATCTTGCCCAAGCTCCGTTTTGGCCATGCCCAGGCTTTAGGGCGGATGTGCGGGCTCACGGCGAATGATGCTCGATCTCTGATCTGCAGTGGGGAACTGGACATCCTCGGCTTGATCCATCATTTTTCCGACGCCGGTGACCGCAGCAACCATTATTGGCAGGGTTTCCGGCAGCACGCCCTCTGCTTGTGTTTGTTGTCTCACTTTCTGCTTTCCTCGGGCTTCGGCGGAGCTAGCATTTGCCTGATTGAAGTTGCCCAAGGCTTGAGAGAGGGAAAGAGCTGCATCGCTATGACCTTGGCCGAGACGCTGATGGGTTTAGATTCTGTCTATCGCCGGGAGGCGACTAGGTTTGCTGGGAGTCCACTGCTGCTGCAGGTAATGTTTCCCACCCAACCTTACATATATATTTGCTCACATCACTCGACCCTCAGGCTCGGTTTTTTCTCACAAAACCCTTGTCTTACTTTTCTCTCATCGTACATCTCTCTGTTCTTTATTCTCTCATTTTCCATCCCTCCCCCAGGTATAGTTAATGGACAAGTTGCAGGTTGTGGACTCTTGCCCGGCCTATTCAGCTCGAGGCTACTTCTTTCGGCAGCGCCTAGTCAATGCTCTTGACGAAAGGTGGTGGTTTGATTGGATGTGCAATTTGTCCGCAGACCGTATTGCTTGGCGTTGTCCTTGGCTCAACCTCCCGGCAATGAGCTATAGTATGTCCCGGCTGATTGGGATCCAGTTGATCGGTCTAACCCACTGCGTATTCTATTTTCCGTTCCGGTTCCTGCGCCAGTTTGGTCACGATCAGATCTGCCCACCGGAGAGGATTGAGTATCCAGCTGCTTTCCCGGTCCGAGGTGCACAGCTTGCCCGATATGCCACAGCATGGAGGACTAGAGAGCTCCTGGCTCCTGCTCCCACTTTCAGTTGCACTTTGTCTGACGAGTGCTTGGATTGGCTCAACGAGGAGGCGCAGGTTGGGCCTAGCTTGGCATCAGATGCTTCGTCCAGCTCTGGAAGGGGGCGCAGAGATACTTGACACGACTATGCCCCAAATTTATTGCTTTATTAGTATTTTCAAGTTTTCTTTACGAATGTAATAAAAAAGCAACCTCGATTATATGCAAGAGCAGGAGAACTCTGTTTTGAAATCAATGAAATTGAAGGTTGTGGTACTGAAAATTTTCCGCTTTGGTCCAAAAATGGTCTTAGTCGTAAAAAGATTAATTTGAACAAAGTCGACTTTTATTAAAACTTTTCAAAACTATTTTCGATGTGGATCAGAACTGGACACGCCGAAGATCTGTCACTGAGATGCACAACCCCAGATCCCTATAACTGGAAAGTTGCCCCTAGTCTGAAGAACAATGCGGCACTGCATGGCAACGGAAAGTTGCCCCTAGTCTGAGTAACTTTGCACCGTCGCGGCAACGGAAAGTTGCCCTTAGTCTGAATAGCACTGTACCGGAGATCGCGATAAATGCTGATGGATAAAGATGACTGAGATGATCAAAATGGACAGAGTTGATCGGGGAAAAGTTTATGGCAGAACTTCAATGTGAAGCTGCCTACGTATCCCAAAGATGGGAATCAAGCCTTACGTAGTTCAGGCCGAGGTTCACTCGAGTATTTTCACTCTCCTTTTGCGCTCTAACTTTTGCCAAGGCCGCCCTTTGCGGGTTTTCAACCTTGCGAGCTCAGTTTTTATATTTTCTAATTTTTTGTGTTCTGACTTTTGCCTAGGTCGCCCTTTCGGGTTTTCGGCCTAGCGAGCCTCTCAAGGGTAATATTTCTTCAACTTGTCCATATTGATCGGTTGTGAGAACTCCAAGCCATCTAGATCCATCAGAACCACAGCTCCACCTGACCAGATAGCTTTGATGATATAAGGACCAGTCCAATTGGGTTTGAACTTGCCCCTTGGGTCGTGGATGGGAGCTCGGTTGTCTTTGAGCAACAAATCTCCTTCTTTTAGATTCCTGGACTTAACCTTCTTGTTGAAAGCCCGGGCAATTCTGCGTTGATAGCCTTGGATGTGGTACAGTGCTTTCAGTCTTCTTTCATCAAAGAGCATGAGTTCTTCAAATCTGCTCTGCTGCCAATCTGCTTCGGCTATTTGGCACTCAGCCAATACTCGTAACGACGGAACCTCAATCTCGATGGGTAAAACAACCTCCATTCTATAGACCAATGAATACGGAGTCGCTCCAGTAGAAGTTCTGATTGAAGTCCTGTAGCCCCACAGAGCAAATGGCAGCTTGTCTGGCCAATCCCGGTAGGTTCCCACCATCTTCTGCAGTATATGTTTGATATTCTTGTTGGCGGCCTCGACCGCTCCGTTGGTTTGCGGCCGGTATGTAGATGACTTATGGAAAGCCACGTTGTATTTTTCCAACAAGTCTATCACTTCCTTCTTGAAGTGGGAACCATTATCTGAAATTATCTCGTTTGGCACCCCGTAGCGACAGATGATGTTGTTTCTGATGAACTTTGCGACCTGCGACGCCTTCAACACCGCGTATGATTGGGCCTCGACCCACTTTGTGAAATAATCTATCGCTACTAGGATAAACTCATGCTCGTTTGACCCCTTCGGGGTAATAGCTCCGATCACATCAATTCCCCAAACTGAAAAAGGCCATGGCGAAGTCATGTTGTACAGCTTTGACGGCGGGATGTTCATGCGGTTTGCATGAATTTGACACTTGTGGCATCGCCGAACAAAACTAATACAATCCTCCTCCATGGTTGACCAGTAGTAGCCCTGTCTGAGGATCTTTTTGGCCAGCATTACTCCATTCATATGTGCACCGCACTCCCCTCCATGGATGGCCTCCATCAGGCGCTTCGACTCTTCAGCTTCTACACAGAGCTTATGCATTCCCAGATGACCCCTTTTGTACAGCTTACCCCCGCAGATGATGAACTGAGCAGCCATTCTTCTGATGGCCCTCTTATCCTTGGCATTTGCCCCTAGTGGATACGTCTCCTTTTCCAAGAAGTTCCAGATGTCGTAATACCAGGGGTTGCCGTCTTGAGCCTCATCTATGGCGGAAATCGACTGGTATGCTGGCGCAAACTTTTGATCAATAATGACTGGACGCATCCGGACTCCGGACGGGATGTCTATCATGGAAGATAGAGTTGCTAGTGAATCTGCGAACCTGTTGTTCTCTCTTACGAGGTGGGTGAAATTTAGCTTCTCAAACCGAGGAATTAACAAATCCAAGGTTTGGTGGTAAATTATCATCCTTTCCTCCTTGACTTTCCAATCTCCTTTTGCTTGAGACACAACAAGGTTTGAGTCCCCAATGACGTCCAACCGTCTTGCCCCTAGTTCTAGGACTGCTTCCAGGCCAGCAATACATGCCTCATACTCTGCTTCATTGTTCGAGACTTTGAACCGGAGCTTGAATGCTAAAGGGATACGGGAATCCTCAAGCGCTATCAGCAACACCTTTATCTCATACCCATACTGGTTTGACGCTCCGTCAAAGTACATCGTCCAAGTTTCATCTTCGACGTGCAGAATGGCTTCATCTGGGAATAGGTACTCAACCGCTTCATCCCCCTCAACCGGGTGGTCGGCAAGGAACTCTGCTACCGCTCTTCCTTTTACTGACTTGCGCGTTACATACTTCAAATCAAATTCGGAGAGCAACAGCAACCAACGAGCTAGCCTACCCGTAAGTGTTGGTTTCTAGAAAAGATATTTGATTGGATCCAATCGTGAAACCAACATTACAGAGTGAGCTAACAGATAGTGCCGCAGCTTCCTGGTAGCCCATACCAAGGCCAAACAAGCCTTCTCTAGCAGCGTATAGCGGGTCTCGTAATCCAGCATCTTTTTGCTCAGATAGTAGATGGCCCTTTCCACTTTGTCTTCTGACTCCTGCGCGAGCATGCAGCCCATGGTAGTCTCAGTTACCGAAAGGTACAATATCAACGGTCTCCCCGGCTCTGGTGGTGACAACACGGGCGGGTTCTGTAGATATTCTTTGATCTGTTCAAAAGCTGCTTGACATCGGCCGTCCCATTGGAATTTCTTTCCTTTCTTCAGGAGACCAAAAAGTGGTTCACAAGTCAAGGTTAATTTAGAGATAAACCGTCTTATGAATTGCACTTTACCTAGAAAGCCTCGCACCTCCTTTTCAGTCCTTGGTGGTGGCATTTCTAAGATGGCCTTGATTTTGGAAGGGTCGACCTCGATGCCCCTTTGTGTAATCAGAAACCCTAGCATCTTCCCTGCTGTAACACCAAACGTGCACTTCTGGGGATTCAATCGCAGCCGAAACTCTCTGATCCTTTGAAAGAATTTTTGTAAGGCGGTGTAGTGGCCTTCTCTTTCTTTGGACTTGACAATCATGTCGTCCACATACACCTCGACCTCTTTTTGGATCATATCATGCAATATTGTAGTTGCTGCCCGTTGATAAGTAACTCCAGCGTTTTTCAACCCAAATGGCATCACTCTATAACAATATGTACCCCACGGGGTAGTGAATGCAGTCTTCTCCCGGTCTTCGAGTGCCATTACTATCTGATTATAGCCTGAGAAACCATCCATAAACGAAAGCAAGGCGTGTCCTGCCGTGAAATCCACCAATTCATCAATGTGTGGCAAGGGAAAGTCGTCCTTCGGACTGGCCCTGTTCAAATCTCTGAAGTCTACACAGACCCGAATTCTGCCATCCTTCTTTGGCACCGGAACAATGTTGGCCAACCAAGTTGGGTATTCGGACACCAGCAGGAACCCTGCGTCAATTTGCTTGGTGACTTCTTCCTTAATTTTGAGAGCCCAGTCCGGGCGGATCCTTCTGAGTTTCTGTTTGACAGGGCGGGCCTCGAGATCAAGAGGGATCCGGTGTTGTACAATCTCAGGATCGATTCCAGGCATGTCTTCGTAGGACCACGCGAAAACATCTTTGAAATCTTTTAATAAAGCGACTAAGCGCTCGCATTCCTCCGAAGACAACGTGGACCCGATCTGGACTAGCCGCGGGTCCTTCTCAGTACCAACATTCACGGTAGTGATTTCATCCATTAAGGGTTTAACAAATCTTTCCTGCTCTTGATCAATTAACCGTTGCAAAACCGGAGGAATTTCTTCCTCGTTGTTTTCATCAAAATTTTGAAAATCCTGATTTAAGCAATAAATCAAAGGCACAGAGAAATACTCAGAAACCACATCCACATCGTTCTCATTAAATATTTCCAAGCCGTCAGATTCCTCTGTTACAACAGACTCAAAAGAAAATGAAAATGACGACCTAGACAGGACTGTGGCATCCGGGTTATCACCCCCAGGAATACCGGACTCAGACTCAGCCGAGCTGGAACCTGATTTCGACGCACAAGATTCGGTGGAATCAGATTCCGGCTCACTACCTGACCCGAAGCTGCTAGATAAAAAGCCTTCTTCATATTGCCAGATGAGAGAAGGTGCGATAGTTGCATCCAAGATCGACGCTGGGAAGCCCGTAGCTATTTCATCCCCAATCATAGAAACCGAAGAGTTATCCCCCAAGCACTCTTGGTCGATCGAAGGATCTGAAAGTAGACACGCCAGTGCTACCCCCATTTCAAGCTCGGTGCTCTCAGAATCCACTGCTTTACACTGCTCAACCTTAGTTGGTGGGTCTGTCTGCACTTCGGCAACGTCATCCCCAGGTAATTGTAGATCGAAGAAGATTTCGAAACCAGGCACGCGCTTCTTCTCCGCGTTCAGCCATGGTTCTGGGAAGCCGCAGAATGGAAAGTCTTCCCCCTCCCGGACGAAGCGTCCGTTTAGGGTACCCCAGATGGGCCTATGCATTAACTCAAATGGCTTCCCAGCCTTCTTTGCTCTGGCCCTTCTGGCCATTTCTTTCCCTTTCCTCACCCAGTCCTCTTTGGTGGGCAGATAACCCAATCCAAAGGTGTGAGGGTTGTGTGGCACTTCGGCCGATGCCGCGACGCCTTTCCGGCCGCTTCTTCCTAATCCCATTCTGGGGATATGTTGTAGCTTGTTCATGAGGTAGACAGATTGAGCACTGACGTACATACCCTCATTCACAGCCATGACATTCTGCACCACTCGAGCCTCGGCCAAAGTGAACCCCGATAAAAACACATCCTTCGTGCTGTGCTCGATCTCCAAGACAGGTGTGGACACTTCTGGCGGCGGATGGATTGATGAATTCCCAAAAACGACCGCTACCCCTTTCCCGTGAGGGTACTTTAGCATCTGATGTAGAGTGGAAGAGACTGCCTTGACCTGGTGCAACCACGGTCGCCCCAAAAGTAGGTTAAAGGTTGCGGGAACGTCCAAGATATGAAATTCAATGCTGTGTTGTCCTGGACCAACCTTGGTTTGAATTTTAACAGTCCCCATCACTTCTCTGCTGGTATTATCGTATGCTCTGATCACTTGAGTAGTTAGGACGAAGTCTACGGGCTTCAACCCGATTGCATATGCCGTTCTGGTCGGGCAGACATTAATCGCAGACCCGGTATCAACAAGTACCACCGGTATCCACTTATCTCTACATTCCACAGAAATATAGAGAGGTTTGTTATGATCTGTGCCCTCAGGCGGTAGTTCCTTGTCCGAAAAGGTTAATGCCGGGGAACCTCCTCCCAGAAAAACCAGCCCAACCAGCTGTTCAGGCGTGGTATCTATGGAGAGTTTGGACTTGTCCATAGCAGACAGGATAGCTTCCCTATGTACTCGTGATGCCATTAGCAGTCCCCAGATGGAGATGTCTGCTTGTATCTTTTTTAACTGTTTCAGCACAGCTTCCTCTTCAATCTGCTTCTCCTTCTATTTCTCCGCTTCTCTATCCTTCCCGGATGCCTCGGGTTGGTCCAGGTGTGGGGGTTTGAAGTACCGTCCACTTCTCGTCATATGGTCAACCTCATCGAGGTACCAAGTGTCATCCGGTTGATTATTTCCCCAGTCTTCATCCGTGTGGGCAAGACATAAGTCATCGTCTTCCCACCACATTCCGTCGGCAGCCAACAGACACCTGTCTGGCTCCGGTTTAGTTGCACTCGCAGTACTCCCTGTCCACATGCTCGCAGCATTCTCTATCTTCGTGCACATAGCACTTTCACTCCCCTCAGGGCCCTTAGCTTTCCTAATTCTCTCGGCATCCTCAAACTTTTCTCGTTCCAGCTGCATCAGTACAGCTGGTTGTTCAACAATTCCCGTATCCATAATGCCCAAGTCTCGAGCGGAATTCTTAGCACCGGCGCTCTCCGGCGATACAACTTGACTTCCGGCCATTCCGGCCACAGCGGATACTCCTGCCCCTGCCGGGCTCTGTTCTGGTTGGGCTTCCCCCACTTCATCTGGTTGATCCTCGAGCCATCCAGTGGCCTCCGCCGATTCCTCATAGTCGAACCAGTTGATTGACGCATCCCCCGATTCCTGGTCATCGAAAAATTGCAAGTTGGCAAAGTCCTCCTCTACGGCTGTCAGATCATCTGCCCCTAGCCCAGATCCATCCCCCCGGATCATGCACAGGTCTCCTGTCTCTGGCAATTCTATACCTAGCCCAATTCGGCTCGTTGATAGGATGTACTCGCTTGGATCATAGGCTCCCCCAGCAAAACTCTGTCCAGTCCCAGATTTAACAATCTCATTCTCTCCCGAAATCTGCCCTGCCCCATCTTCGACGGTCACCACCATTGGCTCTGGTTGGGTTTTGGAGATGTCCACCATGCACAAGAAGTCAGTGCAATCGGGGAGGAACACCTCCGGCTTGGGTAGGTGGGATGGGGTGATATAGATACTAGGATCGTAAGATGCGACCCCAGTTTGGATAAAATTGATTCTGTTGGGAGGGGGAGCTTGGTTATGTGGTGGGAGAGGGTTGGTTGTGACATTGGGTTTATCGGGAGGCGCGATCACCTGTTTGTCGATAAGATCTTGGATCTCATGACGCAATCTGAAACAACGGTCGGTGTCGTGACCGTGTTGTTGGTGATACGCGCAGTACTTTGCTGGGTCATGAGAGGGAGGGAGTGGATTCGGTGGTGGCTTCGGCTCCAGGGGTTTCAAATGCTTTTTCCTGATCAATACCCCTAGAGCTTTGGACAAGGGCATATATAATGGGGTGAAGGTTCTTTGGCCTCGAGGTTGGAATCTGGTGGTTTGTGTGTTGCTTCCGGACGCGCCGGAGAAGGGTGTGGCAGCCATGGGCCTTGGAGGGGGAGGGGGAGTGGTGGTGACCATACTGACTTCCGAGGCTCTTGTATTTGCAGCGCCACTCGGGCCCGCATTGTTGTTACGGTTGAAAGTCCTCCTCGGTTGTTCCCTGTCGTGGTCAAACAGACCTTGTTTCATTGCATCTTCGATTTGCACCCCCATCTCGTGTAAATCTGAGAAAGTAGGAAAGGGGATTACAATCATTCTCTGTATCAACTTGGGTGGAGATTGCGCACAATCATCCGGATTTGGTCCTTATCCGTGGGCCTTAGAGTCATCATTGACGCCTTTGTCCTCCATCGGATTACAAAGTTCGAGAAAGTTTCCTTGGGCTCTTGCCTTGTCGTTTCGAGATCACGAGTTGTAATCTTGATCTGAGTGTTGTACGAATATTGCGCGACAAAGGCCTCAGCCATTTCATCCCAATTCTTCTTTACTTCATCCTCTAACTTTGCGTACCAGTGGGCGGCCACACCCGACAGGGTTCGGCCGAATAATGAAAGCTTCTGTGGTCGCGTTAGGCCCATTGGTCGCAAGATGTCTGAGAACAGTCGGAGATGGACCATGGGGTCCCCGGACCCGTCAAAGCGGTCAATTTGAGGCATTTTGAACCTATCGGGCAATGTTACGGCCACGTCGGTATATCCATCCTCGATATCCGGGATAGCCTTGACCCCTTGGGATTTCTTGAAGAGCTTCTCAAGTTTGCTCAATTTCAGAGCTGTATGATCAACCTCGAACTCGAAGGGAGAGTCCGGGTGATTGGGTGTATGGACCTTGGATAGTTGTGGCGGAAGCGGGGGTGGAGCTGGCCCCATTGGAAGATTCGTGTCCTCTTGTAAGTTTTGGAGATTTGGCACGGCGTTCTGGGTGTTTGGCGGAGCGTTCAAAACAGTAGGCGTTTGCTTAGGTAATGGAGCCCCTGCCGGAGGAGGAATTTGGTGTGAAGCAGATGCCGTATTCTGCTGTTGCAGTCTGGTGATTAGTTCGGCCTGTTGGGCCATGATCGCGGCCTGCTGTTTGGAGAACTCCGTTTGTCGGGCGGCATCATCATGCATCTGTCTCATGCTCTCCTGCATCTGGCGCATTAGAGCCTCCATCCCTGATGTATTTTGTTGATCCATCTGACTAACTGGTATGTCTATTTCTACAGCAGTAATTGAGACCTCAGTCCTATAGTCCTCTGATGAAGTAACCCACTGCTCTGACAACCTCTGTTCTGACACACTGCGCCTTTTCGGCTTTCTTTTGGTAACGGGGGGGTAGAGAATGGAACACTGGCTGTCCGTCGATTAGATCCTCAGATCGATTGAGTCGACGACCTCGTGTCCAAAGTGCTTGGGGAATGCCTGCTAGGTTGGAAGCAATTGTGCTAGAACTGACCTAGCAAAAGATAAATAAAGCGAAAAGGAAATAAATAAACAGATAAACGGACAGCATAACAGCTTAAAATAAAATGCATGACACACAGCCGGGCATAACAACACACAATCAATAAGCTGAATACACACTGTCCTCAAACACTGATTATTATCCCTGTATCACTGTCCCCTAAAACAGAATCTGATACCCGCAGATAACTAATTCTCAAATACTGGCTGATGCCCGCAGGCCTGATACCCATAATACTGAACTGACGCCCGCAGGCCTGATGCCCAAACTCATATCTACTGAACTGATGCCCGCAGGCCTGATACTGACAATACTGAACTGATGCTCGCAGGCCTGATGCCCAAACTCATATACTGATACATGCATTCCTGTAGAGACGCACTCTAAAGCACATAATAGATAAGTGAGAGCCAAAACACCCCTATGTTGGGGTAGGGTTTCCCTGTCCTATTTTGTCAGGAGCTAGGGTTTCACTACGCACACAGCGGTTTCAAACAACCTATAAATGGGTAAGCAACCTGTCCTAGTTTGGAATGGTCACTATGGATCCGAATATGCACTAGGTCGAATGGTCAAAGAGGGTGCCCCGGTAAAATCGGGGTTTGTGTTCCCATACTGGCAGAGCCTACAACCGGTCAGCCTTATGGTCATGCCTTGACAAGACAAGCCTTCGGCAAACCGTTCAGGAATAGCAGATGGCAAACACAGTGTCCTAGGCGCACCAATGCAAATGCAATGCAAAGAATCACACAAGTGTAGTCAAAAACAGATATCACGAGTTCGAGTCAAGTTCTCTAAATCCCCAGCGGAGTCGCCAGAAACTGTAACCAGCCCGCGGGGGACCTCGCTACAGCTCGGACTCGATTTATGTCACGGTTCTAAGTCTGAATCAAAGAGTCCAAATCCGACAAATCGTTTTGAGAAAAACAGATTTTTTTGAAAGAAGTGCCAAACATGGACTGCTTTGCCAGATACAGAGTCGCCACCTAAATATTTTATTTTGTGGAAATTTAGGAAACCCTGACTCGGTGCCAAAGGCCACGTGTCCGTCATCACCAAAGTTGCCTCGGCTCGGGAACTTGGGTACGATTGGGGAAGGTCACTTCGTGAGCACCCTCGCTCGCCCGATCAAAGATCGGCCTCTACTAACCATGATATCAATTTTTGAAAACATTATGCGTTCCTATTCCAGTTATTAGCCTAGGTTACTATGTGATGCGCACAGCATACAAGTATAGATCGGGTCGTCTGTATTGGAACAAAACACTTCATGTTTGCTTTTTGAAAGATGGTTTGCTACCCGCAGGTAGGCTTAAAATGCTGATTTTGCCACCCTCAGGTGGGCTTAGAAAAGATGGTTTTGCCACTATCTAGTGGGCTTAAAACAAACATTTGATGATTTCTTCCAATCCAAGTAACCCAACCTTCACCCACAGGCATTCAGGCAGATATATCATGTAAGCACATAGCCTCATGGTAAGCATGCTATCATGGCAGTCACTCACACGCATGCAAGGATGCTAAAGCATAAAACTTACCGAGTACTCCAAGCCAAAATGGAAATCACATTAGAAATCATGCATGATCCTAAGTATACAGAAATGCCTAATGCAACACATGCAAAAATGCGAACTATGACAGGCTCGGCTATGCTAAACATGGCATATGGAATGCTACAGCTAACATGTATTCAATTTGGAATTGAAAATACAATGCAGTTAGTATGATGCGCCGAGCCCGGTGCATGCAAAACGGATGAATGATGCAAACATGCTGTCATACTGTATGCTAATTGAAATATGCCCTAATCTAACCATCATAAGCGGATAAATAAAAGGGAGAAAGTCGTGGGGTTGGAAGACATACAACACACACACGCACACTTATTACAGTTATGCCCTCGCGCAGAGGGTCCGAAGAATACAGTCCCGAATAAAAGAATATTACAGTCCAAATAATACAGTCCAAATAATATACAAATTCCTAATTAATTAACAAATCAACTAAGAAAATAAATAAAACTGGCATGGAAGCCAGGGACTGCCTTGCTTTTGATGGATGATGCATGTCCGGGTTGTCTTGCGCGGAAATCCACTGGGATGCCCCAATTAGCCTCTGTTTAGCAGTTATTCTTGAAACGCGTGCCAAGTCCCGAAAAGTTGCTGATTCTTCATTTTGCTGCAACAGAGAGCAGGAAAGGGGCATAGCAATGTATTTTCACAAATATATGCATGCCTCGATCCTCATGCCACCAATCACGCATACCGAGACATGATGGCCGAGGAGTCGAATTGCACAACTCAATATAGAATGAATGCACATGAAAACACAACAAGACCTAACTCCATCATGGATGATCCGGAGTGTCGGTGACTGGGGAATTGAGACACATTCCGTCACTCGGAGTACGAAATGCACCTCGTTTCCCGTGCCCGGGCTAACTCCTATTCCGAACACGATGCAATATGCATGACATGCATGAAATGCAACGAAGATACAATCCTAACATACACAATGCTATGAAAATGAGATGTCTCGAAATGCGTGCACACGGGCACTCAAACCGAGGAAAATGACTGAATGCGATCTAAGATACAACCTAGTATGCACTATGCTGTAAAAAAGAGATGCCTCGAAATGTGTACACACGGGCACGCAAACCGAAAAAATGACATACGCAATGCAAATGACATGGAAATGTGATATGGGCTTACACTAACATGAGAGAGCCTCAGCCACACTCATATAAGAGGCCGATGGATGAAAATGAAGTGCCTCGAAACGTGTGCACACGGGCACGCAAATCGAGGCAATGGCATACGCAATGCAATATGGCTAAAATGGCATATAGAATGCAACATGGACTTACAATAACATGAGAGAGCCTCAGCCACACTCACATAAGAGGCCGGTGGATGAAAATGAAGTGCCTCAAAATGCGTGCACACGGGCACGCAAACCGAGGCAATGGCATACGCAATGCAATGGCATGGAAAATGATATGCGAACATGCTAAATGAAATTTCAGCACTGAAATGTGGGGGAAAACAGCCTCGAAATGAGGCGAAAGTACACCCGATGTATGGAATAGTCCCGAAACATGAATTTTGACACCTGAAATGGCCTATAGCTATACCAAACATGCACAATATGGACATGCAATGAATAGAAAGAAGCAAGGAAGCCCCAAAATAAGCACTTTTTCAGTTCAAAGCATGGCCAAACAGTAAACAAAAACAGGGCAAGACTAGCATGCAAGAAATGGCCCTAAACATGAGATTATGAAGCAACTCACAGCTGCTAAGTCCAAATAGGTTAGGGCCCTTCAACAACATTGAAGAGGAGCCAAAAATAAGCCACTTTACAGAACTGTAAAAACCTTAAAAATAAACATAGATATGGCTAAGCTCTTATGCAAGAAAAAGGGCCAAAAGGTGGCCAAAGAGGCAAGTGATATATGCAAAGCCCAAACTGAAAAATTCCCTTCTACAACATTGAAGAGGGACCAAAAATATGCATATTTACAGAACTGTAAAATGACCAAAACAGTACACAAACATGCTAGAAATGCAATGCAAAATGAGGCTCAAAAGTGGCTATAACACAAAGTATACAAAATATTCATCAAACAGCCAAAGACCCTTAATGAAACATGAACAATGGGCCAAAATAAGACTATTTTTAGTACTGTAAAAAGGCCAAAAACCGAAGCATAATAGGCTGCCAAGACATGCAAAAAAATGGACCAAAGAGGGGATATAAAGGCAAGTATAGCGTGGAGGTCCCAAACAGTGTTGAGCCCTTCTTCAATATTTAAGAGAGGCTCAAAATAAGCCTGTTTTTAGTTCTGTAAAACGCCCAAAAATGGAAGCATAATGGGATGCCAAAGCATGCAAGAAAAGGGGACCAAGGAGGGATACAACATGAAGTAGCATATGGAGGTCCCAAACCATGAAAGGCCCTTAATAAAACATGAAGAATGGACCAAAATAAGACTATTTTTAGTACTATAAAAAGACTAAAAACTGAAGCATAATAGGCTGCCAAAGCATGCAAGAAAATAGCATTTAAGGAAGATATTGAAGCAAGTGCAAGATGGGGGGCTCAAACAGGGTTGAGCCCTTAAGAAAAAGTGAAAAAGAGCTCAAAAGAAGGCCACTTTAAGTTATGGCTGGAGCTCAAAGCAAAAATCATATATGGCTAAGAAATGTTGCAAAAATAAGCTCAAAAAAGGGGGAAATGGCAACTCACCCTTGTAGACCACTCTTTGGTTGCTTCTTGGACCAAGTTGCAGCACCTTTCGCCTCTAAGAAACCCTCCTTGATGCTGGAAATGGAGTGGTGGTGATGGTGTTAGGTGGTAGTGATGAAAAGGGGATGAAACTTGGGTGTTTTAGGGTAGAAAATGAGAGAAGGAGAGGGGATATAATGTGAGATGCTCAAAGGATTTTTTTCTAACCCCTAATACAAAGGCTTGAAGATGGTTATAAGGAACAAAAAGAGGCTGTAAAGGTGGGGAAAAGGTGGGGGAAAAGGAGGTAAGTTTTCCCCAAAAAATATCCCCCGGATTGAGATATTTTCTGGGGGATACAGCTATACAGCTGTAAAGTGTGTAACTCAAGGAACATGGCTGGCCACCTTTTGGGCTTGCAGGTGGCCGGCCGGCCACCCCCCCTAGCCGGCCGGCTAGGGGTCAAAAGGGTCAACTTGCTTTAGTGGCCGGCCACCACAAAAAGGTGGCCTCCTAGGTCTCCTCTTCACAACCTTGTGGTTCGAATTTGGAAACTCTAAAACAGGAGAGAGAACAAGCCACTTCTAGGGGGGGTCAAAAGGGTCAGGTGACATTAGTGGCCGGCCACCAACTTTTAGGATCCTCCCAAGTGTGTACATCACAAATATGTGGTTCAAAGTTCAAGAAAGTGGCCCAAGGGTGTTCAACATTGGCTCGGAAGGAGGGGTTCAAAAGGGTCAAATGGAATTTCTGGCCGGCCATAAACTTTTAGGGTCCTCCCATGTGTGTACAACACAAATATGTGGTTTGGGGTTGAAGAAAGTGGCCCTAAGGTGTTCAACATTGGCTCGGAAGTGAGAAAAACGGGTGTCGGAGGGCGAAAATAGAATATAACTGGTTGCCAAGATAATTGCTGGCCTCCCACCCTCCAGTGACCTTCCTGGTGATGAAACAGAGGCACCTGCCAAAAATGAATGAAAATCGATGCAAAACGAATGCTCGGGGGCCAAAACACGCAGTTCGGGGTCCCGAAAACGGGCTTTTAACCACCAAAAGTGGCATTCGGCCACGAAGTGGGTTTCTCAGACCCCAGTGTCCCTCAAAAGGGAATAGAAAGGAAGTATGCCAAAAATCAGAACAAACGGAGATGGTTAGGCGGTCCCAAACCGAGGCACACGGCCAATGGTCCCGAAAAACCGGAAACCGAACTCCGAAATGGGCAAAATGGCCTGCGGCCACAAAATGTAGCCCACGGCCACTGACAGATGGTCTACGGGACCTCTCCCTCCCCTTAGGAAAAGAAACAGAGAAAACCGAGTCTGGTTCGCAAACCGAGACAAGGCACAGAAGAGGATTCGGAAATCCGGAGGCAGGGCTCACGGCCGCGACTTCGAAACTTCTGAACGAGCACATTATGCAACATCACCAAGCGCTCAACTGGTGACGTCTGAGTCTTAAGGTCAGTCAAAAATGGGGTGTCTACACTATCTTTTTACAAAACCGAATGGACGCACTACTAGTGCTTTCATTTCTGATGGATTTTCTTCATGGAAGAAAGTCAATAGTGGGAAGAATTATGCTTTCTTAACTCATATGGGATAGGGTCCTAATTTATCGCATAGAATTGATGTTAAATCTTACCATGATTTACCAAATCAAGCACAACACATTGAGAAGATAGTTGAGAAACAAACTTCTCAACACATTGCAAAAAACCGTTTACGGTTGAAGACTACAATAGATGCTGTCAAATGGCTTACATTTCAAGCTTGTGCATTTAGAGGTCGTGATGAAAGTCATGATTTAATAATCGAGGGAATGCTATTGAATTGATAAAGCCCTTGGCATCTTATAATGCGGATGTGGCAGATGTTGTGTTACACAAAGCTCCTCAAAATGCTTCATACTACTCGCATCGAATTCAAAAAGAGATTCTTAGTATTTTCTTTGACAAAACACAAAGATTCATTCGTGAGGAGATTGATGAAGCACAATTTTGTATTATAGTGGATGAAGCTCGAGATGAATCAAAGAGGGAGCAAATGGCCATTATTAGAAAATTTGTTGATAAAGATGGTTTTATAAAGGAGCGTTTTTTTTTTTTTTTTGTTTTTTTTTTTTTGACATAGTCCATGTATCAGTTACAACATCAGTAACTTTGAAAGAAGAAATATATATTGTCCTATCTCATCATAATCTCAATGTACAAAATATTCGTGGTCAAGGGTATGATGGTGCTAGTAATATGCGTGGAGAGTGGACTAGGTTGCAGGCCTTATTTCTTCATGTCTATCATTTTGCATATTATGTTCATTGCTTTGCTCATCGACTCCAATTAGCATTGGTAGCGACAGCAAGAGAGGTTATACCCGTTGCCCAATTTTTTCTTATCTGGCTCTCGCAGTTAATCTATGTGGCTCTTCTTGTAAAAGGCATGATTAGTTGAAAGTTGCTCAAGCTGAAGAAATTGCAGCAAAACTTGCTATTTATGAAGTTGAAATTGGTAAAGGCAAAAATCAAGTTGGGACATTGAAACGAGCTGGAGATACTCGATGGAGTTCTCACTTAGGATCTATTTCCAGTTTGATAAATATGTTTAGTGCAACTTGTTTAGTCTTAAGTAATGTCATCAATGATGAGGCCACCTCTACTCAACGTGCAGATACAGATGGAGTTTATGATAAGATTACATCTTTTGAGTTTTTGTTTATCTTACATCTTATGAGAGATATTATGGGGACTACTGATGATCTTTGCCAAGCCTTGCAACATAAATCCCAAGATGTATTGAATGCAATGCATCTAGTGTCAACTACAAAAGCACTTGTTCAAAAATATAGAGATGATAGATGGATTCTTTAGTTGGAGAATGTTCAACTATTTTGTGGAAAATATGACAAATATTCCTGATATGAGTGTTCGTTACACATCTAGTAGAGGTCGTGCTTATCACCAAAGAGATCACATTACTATTGAGCATCATTTTCAGGTTGATATTTTTACAATTATATGGGATTCTCAATTGCAAGAATTGAACAATAGATTCAAAGAAGATGTGATGGGGTTGCTTATTCTTAGCTTTGCTTTAGATCCTAAGGACGATTACAGTTCATTCAAAATTGAAGATATATGCGATCTTGCGAAGAGGGACATAAACAATTCCTTACTTTCATGGTAGCTTCCGCAATTGAAGGACAAACAGAGTATTCGAAGAGGCCGGTTGAGAATGCCACTGAAGATGAATCCTCAGGGAGTGATGATGAAGAGCTTAAGCAATCTTATAAAAAGTTGTATAAGGAGTCTCTTAACTTATCCAAATTGAATGACAAACTCACAATGAAACTCAAAGCATATGAAAGTGAGAATGTCAAACTAAAGGAGGAGATTTCCGAAGCTAGGAATGATGCCATTAAGATTTCAAGTGATCGACAAGCTCTTTGTGCAAAACTCGTGACTTGTGCGACAGAGGGGAATGAGCTACAACAAATTTATGCAGCATATGAAGAAAAGATTGAAACTCTGGAGATGTCTCAAAGTGCCTTAGAAGAGTTAATCATCAAGAAAGAGGAAGAGCTCAAGTGTGCTATGGCAACCATTGGTGTCACGCCCCAACTTTTTAATTACTCGGAAACATTACCAAAAGCCTGTAATTTAGGTCCATTTTTTTTTTTTTAATATGTGTCTATTACCCTTGAGTAATAGAAACAAAATAATACATGTTCTCTCTCTCAATAAATAATATAATGACAACAATACATACCAATCTCCTACTGTGAAACTACAAATAAATAAATACGAATACAAGATCCATTTCCTTTACATCTACTATGAAGTTATACAAAGGGACTCAAGGACTCCATAATTCTTCAACCAAAGAATCCAAACTTTCTTCCTATAAAAAGATAAAACAATAAGGGGTGAGGACTAATGCCCAGTAGGAATTTCATAGTTCTGAATCAATAACTAACACACAGATAGAAATGATCATGCATGCAGGGTGATACTATATAGTAGGTGACATTTTATAATTTCAAAATATCATAAGTAAGGTATATTTTTCTCAAAAAACAACTATTTAAACGCTTTTAAGAAAAACCTTCAGCCATTAAAAATTATCCATTAACCTTAGAAAACCATAGATCCTTGTGAAACAAATAGAGGTTTAGGGTTTGAGTTTTGGGAGTTGAAATTATATGTTTTTTTTTTTATTGTTTTGGTGAATTGGGGCGTGGTTGGTTATGGTTAGGTTGCTAGTAGTAGAAAGCCCTAATTTATTATTAAAAATTAATAAATGAAAAGGGGTAAAGTTAAGTAATAGTTGTATTGTGTTATGAGATTGAATTAATACTTTTGAGATTGAACAAATGCTTTAGGAGATTGTATTATTACTTTGGTTGCTAAAAGGGATTAACAAGGCCTTGTGATTGCTTTTTTTATGTTGTTGTGTTGAATTGGGTTATAGTTGTATTTCATAAAGAGGGTTTAATTAAAGGAGAAAGTGGTTTTTTTGGCTAGGGATTAAAAGTGTTGAATAATTGGAATAGTAGATTTGGTTTAGAAGAACAAAATGATATTCATAACTCTTTTGTAAAATGATTTCATTGAAAATGATAATGCTCTAGAATTATGGAACCAGTTGTGGTTTAATTCATGGAAGTTATGTATTTAAAATATTAGAGGTTTTGTCATTGGCCATTGGTGGAGGATGGTGTTATTGTTGTTGAATAGATTATGTGTATGTATTATACTTGTGTGGTAACTATGTTATCTAGCATGTTATGGTATTGTTTGGAGGTTCGTATATCTCTGGTTAACCCGGTACCCTTCCGGTTTGTGCCTAGTAAAGTGTGAAATTGAGATTTGTTTCTTTTTGAGAGGTCGATAAAGAGTGGCACATTGAGAGAGGTTCCTCTCCCTTCCAATTTGCGCCCGGTAAAGTGTGACCTTGGGGTCGTTCCTCTTCAGGTGAGGCCAATAAAGCATTTTGTGTTATGTGATTATTGCATTTGCCATCTGTGTTATAAGCCGGTGGAAATGTTAGTATGTATTACTCTCGGTTATAAATGTTTAGAAATATATGTCTTAGTATAATGTTATGGATGTTCCTTACCCATGGGCCTAGGGCCAGAGAAGGTACGTAGTAAATGTATTGATGTGTAAATGTGTATAGTGTGTCGGAATGTAAGATTGGGTTAAAACTTGTTTTCAAAACAAGTGTTGAGATGAAATTATTTAATTCATAGTAGAAGGGTAAAGGTTAAGGGAAATGCTGTGATGAAATGCTTTTGAACTAAAATGGAAAGATAGAAAGAGAATAAAAGGTTTTTACACATTGTGTGTTAAAGAGGATGATTTTGGGAAAATGTACGGATATCAGTGTATTTTGGATATTTAATTATCACATTATTTATATTGTATTGTTGTGGTGCATTCATAATCGTAGCTATCTATATGTTGTTATCGTTTAAGATCATGTTAGGATTCCTATTGGACTTTATGTTCATCCCATGTTACTAATCATTTTTCAAGTGCAAGTTGAGAGATGATTCAAGATCGGTGATCTTCTTTGATTGTTGGCCACAGGGCCATATATTTGTTGGCGGAATGCCATTATTGTAAAAAAGTTAAGCCCTTAATTTTTATGTAAAGATGCAAGCCTATTGGCATTCATGTTTAAATGTAATTCATATTCATTCAATATGTGTACGATGAGAGGACTTTTTTTATTTATGGATGTAACATATGTATAGTTCCGTATGTTGCTATTGGAAATGGATTAATTTAATGGAAATTGTAATGTTATTCGGGTAATAAAAAGTGGGGCCTGACAACTTAGTATGAGAGCGAGCCGAGTCAAATACTTTGGGCTTATGAGAAGTGGTTTTTACTACAATGGGTTTATTATGCTTGGTCAGGACGTTTGCATATAGTTAGGATAAGTGTTAGGACTCTGTGTGTTGCATTTATGTCAGCATGTGATTAAGTTTCCTTTATAGTGTTGGTAACTGGTGAACTTGCTTTGAAGTCTCATTGGAAACATGCTTGGTTAACGTGGTATCTAATGAGAATTCCTTGTGAGTTCTGGGACGAGTAACTATCTTTGTGGACTTGATTCGATTATGTGATTAAATGTTTAACTATTTATGTGAATATGATTGTGTGATTTTGTGTTAAGTGTGTCTTGTATCTTAGTGGTGGTGAGTATGTGTGCCTCGAGAAAAGCCATTATTTTGTTCACTAAGTTTGGTTTTGTTTTTGGTTTATAGGATGTCTACATGAGGTAGTAGAGGTTGTGTTAGGAGTAGAAGTGTCAGTAGGGGAACAACAAATCCGTTAGCTCGATTGTGGGTGATGAAGTTACACACGAGATTATAAGAGCCGTGAGAGATACTCTAACTCGTAATAAAGGGGACCATAGTTGTACCTTCAAGCTTACTAAGGAGTTTCTCTGCCCCAATTCACCTGAGTTTTTGGGAGATCCTAAACCTTTGGAGGTAGAAGATTGGTTAGAACAAATTACCAAGACTCTTGATATGCTAAGAGTTGAGGGTGAAGAATTGAGGATTGTTTTGGCTAGTTTCCAACTAATGGGAGACGCTGGTTATTGGTGGAAGTCTGTGAGGATTTTTGTAGGCCACTTACGTTGCCTTAACTGAGGCCTTTTTAGCTAAGTATTTTCCTCATTTCACTCGGGAAAGATTGAGGAAACAGTTTGTTGAGTTGCGCCAGGACGACACTCCTTTGGCATAGTTTGAGGCGAGATTCACCAATTTGTCAAGATTTGCTCCAGAGTTGGTCGCAACAAAGGAGCATCGTTGTCTTGAGTTTGAGGGAAGGTTGTGTGATGACATCAGGGGAAAAGTTGTCGGGGTTATGTATAGAGATTATCATAAACTTGTAGAGGCAACGGCTCATGTGGAAGCCATTATTCTTGATGTTGGTCAGGATGGGAAGCAAGATGATATATCGATAATTTTGATTGTTCAGGGAAGTAGTAGACCTAGCAAGAATTGAGAACCTTCTTAGTTGATATTTGAGCCTTGGTTGAGGTGTTACCATAGTGGTTGGGCGAGATTCGATAAAAACTCCAAATTCAAATATTTGTTATTGACTAGTCTTCACTCTTTTATCATTTTCTCTCTACACACTTTGAATCTTGATGTGAGGCTAAAACTATTGGAAAAATTACTTCCGGGGCTTCAATTTGGACAATGAACGACCCTTAACAGAGTCTTGACGAGAGAGTTATGCCTGTTTGAATTTTGTAAATCTGTGTTGTGTGCATAATTCTCTCGAACGCAAGTTTCACCGCTCAAGCGGTCCATAGACCCTTCCAGCTCTCTTTTTTCAAAACTTTCTAAGATACTACAAGCCTTGATTCACCGCTCGAGCACACTTTTGACCACTCGAGTGGTCTGTTCCAATTAGTATAGATACTAAGAGATCTCATTCACCGTTCAAGCTCAGATTTGATTGCTCTGTTCGGGATCAGATCTTTAAAAGTCAACTTTTGGGTCAAATCTCTTCGCTTTTCACCTTCTCTTCTCTCTCTCTTTCTGCCATTTTTGAGCTTCCAAGCTCTTTAACCCTAATTTCATCTATTTCTAAACATCTTTAACCCTTAGGTCTATATACCAAAACATAGAGCTCGGCAAGGGCTTCCATTTAATCTAAGCGGATCGTCGTTTTGTCGCCAGTGATTTTTGGGTTATCTCCTCTTTGCTTAAAGATGGAGGGATTTCGTTGCTCCTTTTCAATACCTTGTTATAGATAGACATGTGGTAGTTTTTATTGCATTTAAAAACATGTTTGTTAAGGGATTTTTCCAAAAACATGAAAAGAGGTTTAGGGTTTGAGTTTCAGGAGTTAAAATTGTACGTTTTTTGTTGTTTTGGTGAATTGGGACGTGATTGGTTATGGTTAGGTTGGTTATTGTTAGATTGCTAGTGGCGAAAAGCCCCAATTTATTATTATGAATGAATAAACGAAAAGGGGTAAAGTTAGGTAATAATTGTGTTATGTGTTATGAGATTGAATTAATGCTTATGAGTTGAATTAATGCTTATGAGATTGAACAAATGCTTTGGATGATTGAATTAATGCTTTGGTTGGTAAAGGAGATTAACCGAGCCTTTAGATTGCTTTGTTTATGCTGTGTTGAGTTGGGTTGTAGTTGTATATCATAAAAAGGGTTTAATTAAAGGAGAAAGGGGTTTTTTTTGGTTAGGGGGTTAAAGTGTTGAATAATTGAAACAACATATTTGGTTTAGAAGAATGGAATGATATTCGTAACTGTTTCGTGAAATAATTTCATTGAAAATGATAATGCTCTAGAATTATGGAACCAGTTGTGGTTTAATTTATGGAAGTTATGTATTCAAATATTAGAGATTTTGTCATTGGCCATCGGTGGAGGATGGCATTGTTGTTGTTGAACAGATTATGTGTATGTGTTACACTTGCGTAGTAACTATGTGATCTACATATTTTGATATTGTTTGGAGGTTCGTATCTCTTTGGTTAAGCCGTTAAAGCGTGGCGCCTTGGCAGAGGTTCCTTTCCATTCTGTTTTGCGCCCCGTAAAGTTTGAAACTAAGGTATGTTTCTCTCCGGGAGGCCGGTAAAATGTGTCACCTTGAGATAGGTTGCTCTGCCTTCCGTTTTGCGCTTGGTAAAGTATGACCTTGGGGTCATTCCCCTCTAGGTGTGGACAGTAAAACGTTTTGTGTTATGTTGTTGTTACATTTCCCATCCATGCTATAGGCCGGTGAAAATGGAAGTATCCATTACTCTCGATTATAAATATTCAGAAATATGTCTTGGTATAATGTTGTGAGTGTTGCTTACCCATGGGCCTAGAGCCTAGGCCCAAGGAAGGTACATAGCAGATGTATTGATGTATATATGTGTATAGTATGTCGGATTGTAAGATTAGGTTATAACTAGTTGTGAAAACGTGTTTTCAAAACAAGTGTTGAGATGAAATTCTTTAACTCATAGTAGAAGGGTAAAGGTTGAGGGAAATGCTGTGATGAAATACTTTTGAACTAAAATGGAAAGATAGAAAGATAATAAGAGGTTTTCACACATTGTGTATTAAAGAGGATGATTTTGGGAAAATGTACGAATATAAGTGTATTTTGGATATTTAACTGTCACATTATTTATATTGTATTGTTGTGGTGCATTCATGATTATAGCTATCTGTATGTAGTTATTGTTTAGGATCATGTTGGGATCCCTACTGGACTTTATATTCATCCCACGATGCTAATTATTTTTCAGGTGCAAGTTGAGAGATAATTCAAGATCAGTGATCTTCTTTAATTGTTGGCCGCAGGGCCCTATATTTGTTGGCGAAACGCCATTGTTATAAAAAGGTTAATCCATTAATTTTTATGTAAAGATGTATGCCTACTGCCATCCATGTTTAAATGTAATTCATATTGCATTCAATATATGTACGATGAGAGGACTTTCTTTTATTTATGGATGTAATGTATGTATAGTTCTGCATGTTACTATTGGAAACAGAGTAATTTAATGGATATGGTAATGTTATTCGGGTAATAAAAAGTGGGGCTTGACAAAACTACTCCTAATCAGATATCACAATTTGTTAGTGGTTGTGGATGATTCTCTTTGCATCTCTCTAGGCCTATTTATAGGGTCAACCACATGTGAGAGAGAGAGAGAGAGAGAATCTAAATTAATGATTTCCTCAACAAGTTGATGATTTCTTCAACATTATCCATATCCCATGTTTGATAGGAACTACTTTGCAGATTTTGTGTTTAACTTGGTCTTGACTTCTTGATTTAAGCAACTAACATTCAAATGGCTATAATGGCGAACTCTTTTGACCCTCCATTTGATATATCATCATTCCGCCTTACTGGCACACTCATCATGTCACGTCAACATTTCTCAAAAAATTATCTGTGATACGCGTGCCTGGTTGTCAATTTATACTTCTACTTTTTTGCACAATAAAATAAAAAAAGTAAGATTAATTGTGGGTCACCAACAGGGAATCAATTCTTCTTCGTCAATAGAACATATGATTAAATGATCAACCTAGTGGGCACCTTTCTTTTCGAACAAAAGGTTAAGCTGGCATAACCAACCAAATCACCAATTATATATATATTATATGACTGCATGCATGTATTTATATAATTCATAATAGTAGGCTTTGTCAGCATAGAAATATATATATATATATATATATATATAATATTTGTATGTATGCATGCTTTCATGCAATATATATATATATATATATATGAAGCATAAACAACAATAGAAGGAATAGGGAATAATTTGTGGCTGATCGGCAGATCACAAATTTGACGACAGACTTCTCAAATTTCTTTTTGTAGTGGATTATTTTTTTGACTTGAAACTATCTAGTCGACAAGTCACAATAAAATTAGATTTGACACAATTAATTGATCACAATTGATAGGAAAATAAAATATGATTTCAACACCCCATCTACAAAAAAAAAAAAAAAAAAGAAATAATAAAAAATAAAATTAACATACTAATAAAAACCCTTAACAAAACAGCAAACAGCCTATTCCAATAACATGTGCCTCATGAGTGTTAAACATTCTTGTATTTTTAGAATGCCATAAATAGAGTACGACCCACCTTCTATTTTATTGTAGAATTTTATAATGAAAAGATTCAAATTTGATCTAGAAATTACACGTTTAATATATAAAAACGCACCATCCATAACACATTATGTATTTTTTTTTAAAGTACCTACCTATGATTAAAAATTAGCAAAAAATTATACATCCCTCCTAAAGATTAAAAAGAAAAAATACAATTAATCCCACACTTCTAACATAATTATATTGATCTCTTTTGAGATTTTAATTCACATAACAATTAAGTTATTTTTCATCAGTAATTCATTAGTTATATAAATGAAAATTTAAATGATATTTTCATATATTTTTTACAAAAACATATATTTATCTTTATTTATTTTAGTGTGTACGCACCGTCTGCATTAGTTTCAGACACTTTAGATTTACTAAAAAAGATATCAATGTAATTATGTTAAAATCATACAATTAATTATATATATATATATATATATATATATATATATATATATATTCTAAATCTCAAGAAAACTGAGTGTAATTTATCTTAAAAATTAACATCTAAATAAAAATCCTTAACACATTAAGATCATTAACATCCTATTCCAATAATGTATCCCTTATGAGAGTGGGTTTGGTAATTGTTTTATTAACTTTTATAAAAAAATAAAAAAGAAAAAAAAAAGAGAGAGATAGAGAGAAGTGGGTTTCGTAATTGTTTTATTAACCTTAAAAAATAAAAAAAATAAAAAAAAATAAAATAAATCGATAAACTTTTATGTTTACTACCTACTAGACAGACCTAAAAAATTAAAAGTTTTGAACAAAGTCACATGGCAATTTCCTATATTTTCTAAACTCACCACCACTAACCACTCCTTTCCTAGTAGGTTTACAAAATACGGTACAAACAGAAAAATAAAAAAAAAAATATAATATATATATATATATATATTTATATGTTTCCCCTAAAAAATTGTCTCATGCGATAATTGCATGACAATTTTCGTTAAGTAATTTAACACTAAGGACATTGTTGTAACTTAACCAAAATACAATAAATTGATGGGTGATTCTATTTACACACCATCAATATTCTTAATACACATCATTATTTAATTCACATCAATAATATTTTGAATTTTTAATCTTTCACTCAACACACACCATAATATTACTCTTTTAACCTAATCTACACAACATAATACACACTCTCACACAAGATGATATACACATTACCAAAGTTGAAAGACAATAAGGTCCAAAATACAATTCACGATAATTTTATATTCATGTGTCTATCTCTCCCCAATTTGTGTTGAATCTATGGACGCAATGTGAGAGCAAACAACGAGAACCAAATGGCAGGCTAAAATTTTCAGCAATCGGTGTGGTATTCTACAAAAAATTTAAACAAAAAAAACAGTTTTAGTATTGTACATAAATACAGTGGTGAATTAATATGTTCACAAATTTATATTCGAACAAAACCAAAATGTTCAATTTTTTATATATTAATGTTGAATACTTGTTCCATTTTAATAATATGAACAAAATGATTATGTTCAAATATAAATAATTGAACATTTTGTAAATGTTCAACTTTGTGTGCCTACGAAACAAATAAGCTATTATTATAAAGATAAACATTGGCCTTTTGTTCCAAATCAATACGAACAAGACAAATACCAAAGTAACCTTACATTTTTATTTTTGTTTTGTTTCAAATCAATGTCATTGACAGTATGTAAATCTTTAAAATCAATTGATTTCAATGATTTAAAATCTTAAATTTTCCAAAACAATAATATTTTGAGTTTGTGAAATAATAAAAAGGAGATTTGTTCTAGGTGATGGTGTGTGTACAGATATTCGTATTTTCATATATGAATTGTTAAAATGATATATACACACTTATATTGTCCTTAATAGTAATTTTACTTGAGGATATTATTGTCATATAAACTTAATGGTTAAATAGTGTGTACTTAGAGAATTGACGATATGTAAATAGAATTACTCTAAATTGATGGTTACAAATATAATCACGTCAGCATTCCTCAAAAATTATTTGTGATACGTGTGCCTTGTTGCCATTTTATACTTCTACTTTTTTGCACCATAAAATAATAATAGTAAGATTAATTATGACTGACTGATATGCAATCAATTCTTCTCTGTCAATAGGCCACACGATCAAATGATGATCAACCTGGTGAGCACCTTTCTTCTGAACAAAAGGTTGAGCTTGCAAAACCAACTAAGCCCCCGTTTGGGAAGTGGGTTGGCTTTTTGGCTTTTTTTGGTTATTTTAGCCTGAGGCTAAAAAGCCTGGTTTGGGAAGGGCTTTTTGGCTTTTTCAACTTTTTGGCTTTTTGGTGAGGTGTCATCTTGTTAAAAGACCAAATTGCCCTTTTCCATTTTTTTTATTTTTTAATTTGGGTTGTGATTCTGAACAGATATATGAGATCAATAGAGCTGATTTTCATAAATCAGACCAACTATTTGAATCAGATCAGATATTATATATATATATATGTATATATACAAATCTGCCCTAAATTTGTTGGATGCGAACAGATTTCGAACATAACAACAGATCTAAAAGACGAGATTTACGGATGAGACAGATCGGTGGCCGGTCTGTGTGTAATGTAAGTGTAATCAACCCAATAACGACCGTGAACCAACAGATCGGCCATGAACCGATGCTGTTATGAACATAAACTACACAGATGGGAAGAAGAGAAAACAAATCAGATAGGCCATAAATCATCACCTGCAGATCGGTTTGAGTGTGAAAGAGTTGGTTGTTGTTCGCCGCCGCGGTTTCGATCTCCGGTTGCGGTTTCCTCTGCCAAGGTCGGTCCGACGGCCTCCAATAGCTCCGTTCTTCTTCTCCTCTGCTTTGCAATGGGTGTGTATGAGCTCTAATGTGAGCCACTTTTTGCAGATGGAGAGATTTTAACCTCTCGTGGCAATTCGGTAAATTCACACCACACAGCCTCGCCCAACACCCGTGAAAATCGATTTTGTCGTGACTTGGCTGAATTAGCCTTTTTTGTCGCGACTTGGCTACTTTAGCCTGGGATTGCCTTCCCAAACGACGCCTAAATCACCAATATATACTAGTAAAGCATGCCCATGCTGGTTGCACAAGATATTTAGATTTTGATTTTAATTTGAATAAATCATAAATATATTTTCTAAGATTTGTGATACAACCATAATGATGTAAACTTTTTAGGTGTCCATCTTTTTAGTCAACTAAACATAAAGTTTAAATTGACAAAATCTAAAACTACGTATTTATTTCGTAATAAATGTGAAACTCTGTTTTTTTTTTTTCATTTTTCTTTTTTTCTTTTTAGGGGTAATAACCATGTGTCATGAGTTTTTTTTTTTTGGACTAGTAATATTTAATTTTACAAAAATTCAAGGTTCAATAGTTAAAAGTTGAGAATATAACATCTATACAAATAATCTCTCTAAACTCACTTTTAAAGAAAATGGAGAAATGCTATGTTGTAGCTTTACAACAAAATGTGCGTCCTACCATAAAATACATAATTTTATCACCAAAATTCGTATTATCAACTACAAAATATGTAACTTCGCAACATATTAGTGTAACAAAACGTTCAAAATTTGTTGATTAATAGAGCAAAAATTTGTGATTTAATAACGACATTTTTTAAAGGGGAAATTTAGCCAAAACCCCTCCATTGGATAGTTGTTTGATGAAAATGATAGCCCAATTTATTTTGCTGTACAAACCCCTAAAGGAGAAGACGCATAATTGAGTAATGACAAAATAAAATATATTTCTTTTTCTTGAACAATATTACCAGAGTAACATATTCTGTCAACTAGAGTAAATGTTAGAGTGAGACAGAGTAATATATTAATGTTCACATCAATTTCGACAATAATAACAATTTTTTTTTCTTTAAAGAATTTCATAGTCAATATGGATCTTATTTGATAGATCTTTATGAAAGAATTTTTAAACTACTAATGTTATTAAAAATCAACATTTAGATCAAAAGTTAAATTATTTTAAAGTTTAATATTTTGATAATAGTGGTATGTGTTGGATTTTTGAAAGAAAACTTTTTGTACTTATCTTTAATAATTTAACATTTTATTATGAGGGGACTTTGACCAAATCTCCTTTTTTATTACACCAATTTGTTGTAAGATTATGCATATTGTGATTGATATTACGAAATTTGGTGATAAAATTATTTTATTTTATTTTATTTTTGGGGTAAGGTGCATGTGATCTACACCTCCAAATGGTGCATGTGATACTACACCGTTTTCCAAGAAAAGCTCTACAAAATCTCGTTTTTATTTTGTTTTTTTATCACATGATCTATGGACAAAGGTCAAATGTTAAAATATAAAAATTTGTATGAAAAAATGTAAATTAATTAAATTATTAAAGTTAATTACTTGTGTACTATCTTTTATGAGAGTATAGACGACTTAACTTTTTACAAATTTTAGGCACTAAAATTTAAATGAAGCATTTTTATATATTTTATACGTCTTAACATTTTAGATTAAAACATTAATAAATAAATCATTAAATCAATTAACAGTTTTTCATGATACAATAAATATCTTTTAATGAATAATTTTGATAATTTTATTGCTGCATAAGAGAGTATTTATTTATTTATTTATATATTTTTGTTGTAGTTGTAATTTCTAATATTATATGGGTAATTTATATTTTAAACAAACCTCATGGGTATATTTTTAATATATTTAAAAACAAATTATTCATATTTTATTACTGACCATGTTTTTCTGTATAATTACAAAAAAAACCATCATCTAAATTAGTACTAGCAATATTGGTAAATATTACCAAAAAAAGGGGGGCATAATGGGGGAAAAAAATACAAGCCTCTTTGACCAAAGTTGTCATGACCCAAACCCGTACCTATAGGCTTAGCATCATAACAAGCTTGGGATTATAGAAGACCTCTGATACATATTAACAAAATAAGGGGCTAGTAGAAGCAAATATACAAAATACAATGCCCATAGAGCAGTGCGGACATTATGGGACAAAAAATTTAAAACTTATAGACACATATATGACATCATCTTGTATACAGATAAACTAAAATAGATCTTAGCCCAATACACAGACAGTATAGAAACTTGTTCAGACAAAACAAAACATAACAAAAGGAAACAAAAGTCGTAATCATGGTTGTAGACACCCCATTTTTGACCGCTCTTAAAATTTGGGCATCACTAATTGCTTACTTGGTGGTGAAAGTTGTGCAGTGCAAAGGTTCGATTCTTTCAGCAAGAGGAGAGTCAAATCCCAACCTTACACCTCATTTTGGACCAAAGCTATTTTGAATGGTTTTTAGACCTTAAAACCCTCTCTTTCAAAATATTTTTGAAATAAAGTTCCTACAATGTTCTGAGGCTCGCATTTCGTTAAATGTTGCGCCTTTCAGTAAACTGAGTGAGGACAAAGTGGAAATGAATGAAAGAGAGATAAAATCTTTGAAAAATCTTTCAAAACACCTTGTTTAGGGATTTGGAGTTGAAGAAAATGAGAGAGGAGAGAAGAAAACTAGTTTGGGAGAAGTTCGGCATGAATCCGGGTAAGACCAAAACTGAGCGGCTTCACAAAAACTGGCATAACTTTTTGCACAGTTGGAATTTTTACGCAAGGCTTCCATCATTGCAAAGCTTACTTTTGGGGCTTCAATTTGGATACAATAATGACCAGAAAAATAGTCTAGATGAAAGAGATATGTCTATTTGAAGTTGGACCTAGAAAGTAGAATTTTGCCTGTTGACCAGAAAAATGGGCTGTCGACCAGAAAAGTAGCCAGTCGACCCAAAAAGGTGGTTGATCGACCAGAAAAAGTGGCTGACGGAGCACTAAGGTCCCAAATTCAGATATTTTGAAGATATTTTTCCTCAAACTGTCTTCCACAACCTCCAGTTGTCCTATAATCAGATATTTCGGCCAAATTCTTGTATATTGCTATATATGAGGCATTTCTCTCATTTTACAAGGAGAGAAAATTTTGAGCAATTGTGGGAGCTTCTCACACTAAAATCTCTCTCTCTCTCTCTCTACAAATTTCAGAGCTAAATTTCAACTTTTCTCTCTAGTTGGCTCTCCCTCTTGCCCTTGTGTACATGCAAGAGATATGCTTTGAGATATAGCTCTCCTTTGCCTAGGCATCCTTGATCAAACTTGATCATCATTGGGCTAAGGTAGTTTGGGACTTTGTTTGAGCTCCAAGAGGCTGATTTTGGCTGGTTTTGCTGCTATGCTTCAAGGTGCTTCAAGGGTAAGCACTTCCCCTTTCAAGCTTGTTTTTACACACTTGCTTTATCCCGCTTTTTCCATTGTTTTTGACTATTTTGGGACTAGTTTTGAACCATAAAAAACTCTGATTTTGAGGTTCCAAAATGGTGGTTTAAGCCTTGTTTGGCTAGGGGGTGTTTCCTTCCTTTTGCTCCTTGGCTTGTAAGGCCTTTTGAGCTAACTTTCAAGCTTTTCAAACAACTTCTTTTTGGCCTTAAAACTACTAAATTTCAGAGGAATTTCAGTGGTAGAAAACTTGTTTTGAGGTCTCAAATAGGAGGGGGTGGCCTCCCCTCGTTGTCTTTCCATGCCATGCCTTGTTAGCACTATAAAGTAGCATCTTTTTGTGGCTTATGTTAGCTCTTTTCAAGCATGTTTTTGTGACTTTTAGGACCCGATATAACTCTTTTTTGGGCTGGTTTGGTCACCTCTTGCATGTTTCATGTACTTGTAGTGCAAATCTTGCTTACTAGCCTTGTATGCTTGATGTTTTGGCTCATTATTCTAGCATATTTGGCTCCACTCCAACAGGATTTTACTCATAATTTGGCATGCCTTAGCTCTGATTTTGGTCGACAAAGTCACCTCTTGCATGGTTTATGCACTTGAAGTGAAAACTTGTTCACTAGCCTAGCTTGTTTGGTGTTTTGGCCTATTGATCTAGCATGTGTATGCTTTACTCCAGCACATTTTTTTGCTATGTTTTAACATGCTTTAGGTCTTATTTGAATGGTTTTGGTCATGCATGCCTTGCTTTGTATAGCCATAGTGCAATCTTGTTCGCTAGCTTTAAGTTTCATAGTCTCTAGCATTGCTTACTTGAGTTGTTTGCATGCATTAGCCTCTTTTCTCACATGATTTCAATGAATGAAGTGTGGTCATACTCTCCCATGCTTCACTCTTTCAATGCTTTGGAGGGTTGTTCTTTATGCCTTAATCATGAGCCAATTGGCATGCATGCTTGCTTAAGATTTTTGGGCTACCATCTCAGTGTGTTTTTGGTCTTATTTTGCCATGATACAACTCTGTTTTTGGTTGGTTAGAGCATCCCTCTTTTGCTTCCTACACTTGTAGTGTAATCATGCTCATTGACCTTGCATGCGTCATGCTTTATGCCTCCCATTCTAGCATATGTTGGCTATGTTCAAGCTTGTTTTTGGCATTGTTTTGACCTACCTGGGGACTATTTTGGGTCATCTTGCCCCTTTGAGGCTTGCTTGATATGGCTATGGTACAAGTACCTTTGCTAGCCTTAAGCTTTGAGCCTCCTAGCATGCCTTATTTGTGATGTGTGCATGATATGGCATCATTTGGAATGTAATTTCAGAGCTTATGTCTTTGCTATACTCCTATGTTTATCACTCTTTCAATGCGTTTGAGGGTTGAGCTTTGTGCCTTGCTTGCGAGCCATCAGTTGAGCATGCTTTTCTTGCTTCTTGTGATTACGTTTCAGCACATTTTGGCCATTGTTTGGGCATGCATGAGGTCTGTTTGGAGCTGGTTTAGTTGGTTGAGCATTGTGTTGCATGCCTCTTGTATGATGCTCTTTACTTGCTTTGATGCTTTAGCCTCCAAACATGCCATGCATGCATTGTTCATATGTTAGAACCTTGTGCATGCCACATTAACATTGTTAGATAGGCATGTTGTGTGTTTCGCATTGTGTTTGGATCAAATGTTGATCCAAACACAAGAAACGAGGGGAGTTTCATACTTAAAGTGGTGAAACGTGCCTCATTTCTCGGTCGCCGACCCTCTTGATCAAGCAAGATAGAGGCGGAGGCTCTTATGTGTTATTTGTGCATTCATTGACATTGAATTGTGCAAACTTGGCTTCTCGGCCATCGTGCATTACGATGCTCAGTTGGTGGCCCGAGAGTCGAGTACCGCACTCTCTTGAGCTTGAGAAATGATAAGGAGGGTGGTTGTGCACACATATCTTCCAAAGACACTGCTATGCCTCTTCTTGTTCTCTGCTAGAGCAAAACTGGAGTTTGGCAGATTTTCTGGTCAGCAGACCAGTAAAGGTGGTCGACTGACCACTTTTTCTAGTCTATAAGTGGTCTACAGCCCCCTTTTCTGGTCGGCAGCCCACCAGGAGGTCCCCATATTGGAGCAGAAGCAACCTGGAAGTTTGTGTAGTGTTCTGAGATGAAATCAAATGCAAACAGAGGTAATTCTGGGCATAGTAATGGATTTCCGAGCGAGGCAATCGAGAGCATGCATCCTTCATTGTTCAAGGCAGAGCTGTGGCAGCCTAGTTCACATACCTCACATGCTTAGTTAGTTACCTTGATTAGTTAATTTGTTAATTAATTAAAGTATTGTAATAATTAGTTGTAGCTAGTTATTCAATTTGTGTTGTATAATAATTAGTCTAATTAGATTATTAGATTAGTTAAGTAGCTTAGCTTAGTGTAGCTAGCTTATCTTATTCTTTCGGACCCTCCGTTGAGAGGGAAAATGCTGTAATAAGTGTGCGTGAGTGTGTGAATGTCTTCTAACCCCACGTCTTTCTCCCTTTTATTTACCCGCTTTCAATGGTTAGTTTTACGGCATGTTTCAATTAGCATACTTATGCTTTGCATACGTTCATCATTCATTCGTATTGCATGCACCGGGCTCGACGCATCATTCAAATTGCATTAAATTTCAATACTTACTTGAATACGTGTTTCAAAGCATGTTATCAAGTGTTGCATTCATATGCCATTCTGGATAGCCGAGCCTATTTTAGTTGCATTTTTGCATGTGTTGCATTAGGCATTGTTAACATACCTAGGATCATGCATGATTTCTAACTAGCTTCTGTTTTGGCTCGGAGTACACTGTGAGTGTTTATGCTTTAGCATGTGTGCAAGTGACTGCCATGATAGCATGCTTGCCATGAGGCTATGTGCTTATGTGTTTAAATGCATGAATGCCTGTGGATTAAGGCTTTATTGCTTGAATTTGAACAATTCATCGAAATGTGAGTTTTAAGCCTACTTGAAGTGGCAAAATCATGTTTTTCTTAGCCCACTTGAGGGTGAAAAATCTGCGTCTTAGCCCACTTGCGAGTAGCAACTGCAAACCATTTTCGGAAAATAAATATTAGATGTTTTGTTCCAACTTAAGTGATTTAGCCTATACTTGTATGCTGTTCGCATCACATAGTAAGCTAGATTAATAACCGGAATAAGAACATATGTGTTTTCAAAAACAACATATCATGTTAGTAGAGGCCGATCCTTTGATCGGGCGAGCGTGGGTGCTCATTTCAGGACCTTTCCCTCTCGTACCCAAGTTTCTGAGCCGATGCAACTTTGGTGATGACAGACACGTGGCCTTAGGCACGAGTTAGGGTTTTCTAAATTTCCCAAAAACAAAATATTTAGGTTGCGACTCTGTAATCTGGCAAAACAGTTAATGTTTGGCACTTCTTGATTAAAATTGATTTTCCAAAACGATTTGCCAGATTTGGACTCTTTGGTGATTTATCAGTCTTACATTGCTCTTTGTGAGATTAGATTCAGAACCGTGACAGGAGTCCAAATTGTAGTAGCTGAGAATCCAATTCGCGTCTTCGTGTGCGGAGCGGAGTTTCAGGCAGTCTACAGTTTCTGGCGACTCTGCTGGGGATTTAGAGAACTTGACTCGAACTCATGATATGTTGTTTTGTTTACACTTATGTGTTTCTTTGCATTGCATTTGCATTGGTGCACCTAAGTCACACTATCTACCATCTGCTACTCTTGAACGATTTGCCGGAGGCTTACTTGGAAAATTGTGCCATAAGGCTGACCAGTTACGAGCTCTGCTACGATGGGAACACAAACCTCGGTTTTCACTGAGGCACCCTTTTCGACCATTCGACCTAGTGCATATCGGAAGCCATAGTGACCATTCCAAGCTAGGACAGGTTGCTTACCCAAGTATAGGTTGTTTGAAACCGCTGTGTGCATAGTGAAACCCTAGCTCCTAACAATATAGGACAGGGAAACCCTACCCCACCATAAGGGTGTTTCGGCTCTTACTTGCTTGGTATGTGTTGTCAGAGTGCGTCTCTAGAGGTTATATGTATCAGTTGCTGTAGGCACCCCATTTTTGACCGGCCTTAAGACTCTAACGTCATCGATTGAACGCTCAGTGATTGTGCATGTTTGTGCTCGTTTCGAGTTTCCGGGGGTTTTTGGCTGAGTGCCTTGCCTCCAGGCCTCTGAACTCTTTGTGTTTTGGCTTGGTTTGTAGACCATGCCTTGTTTTCCCTTGCCTGGAGGGAGAGAGAGGTCTGTAGACCACTTTTTGTGGTCGTAGACCACTTTTCCTCTTGTAGGCTAGTTTCTGGTTTCCAGAGCCATCGGCCGAGCGCCTTGTCTTGCTTCCTTTTTGGTTTGGTTTTGAACCATGCCTTGTTTTCCCTTGCCTAGAGAGAGAGAGAGAGAGAGAGAGGTCTGTAGACCACCTTTTTGTGGTCATAGACCACTTTTTCCCCTTGGAGACTAGTTTCCGGTTTTCGGAGCCTTCAGCCGCATGCCTTGTCTCGGGACCACTTAACGTTCTCCTTTTGGCCTGGTTTTCGGACCACGCCTTGTTGCCTTAGTCTGGAGGGACACAGAGGTCTTGGAGACACTTTTTGTGGTTGTAGACCACTTTTCCCTCGTAGACCACTTTTGGTGCCGTAGACTAGTTTTTGAGGCTTTCAGCTGCCCGCCCTGACCCCCAGACTCTTGTCTTGCATCCTTTTTGGTTTGTTTTTGGCACAAACCTTGTTTTCCTTGCTTGAAGGGTGGAATAACGGTGGGAGATCCGTTTCTCTCCCTTAAAACCAGTTTTCTTCCCCGCCAACCAGTTTTCTTCCCTGTAGACCACTTTTGGCGGTCTACAAGTGGTTTGCAGCTGGAAAAAGTGGTCTCCACCATGCCACCACCTTTCTTTCTTGGTGCAGATCCCCTCTCCCTCCTGGCCGACCACTTTTCTTTCTAGGAGACCACTGTCAGTGGTCGGCCGACCAGTGTAAGTAGCTGGCTGACCACTTCAAGTGGTCGGCAGCTTTCCAGCATCTTTTTGAAGATATTTTCTTGCCAGCTGTGCCAGCTGGTGAGCACAGAAACCATCCTCCATATACGTGTATGGAGGGATTGCATCTAGCTTCAAGCTTGTTCAACAAGCTTGAGTCTTGTTTTTCTATAAAATGGAGGCCCTCTCTCCCTTCTCCAGGTTCAAAATTTTGGCATTGAGCTATTCATATACCATCTATCTCTATATTGCTCTTCCTCTTCATATTTGTGCCTGAAAGTACTTATTCTTCACACTTTTTCACACAAACACATAGTGAAACACCATACTCTTGGAGCTGAGGCACCTTGGAGTTGTTTTTGGTGTTTTTGGATTGGTTTGAGCTCAAAAAGGTTGGTGGAGTTGCAGCTTTGAAGTGGTTATACAAGGTTGAGTCAACTAGCCCTTTAAAGCTTTATTTTGATTAAGCTTTTGGACCCATTTGCATGCTTATTTTGGCTTGACTTTCTACTGCAAAAAGTTTTGATTTTTAGTGCTTAACATTTTTGTTTAAGGGTTCTTTGGTGTTGGGGGTGGTCTACCCCATCTTGTGCCTTGTTTGGCTTTGCTTTTATGCTATCCTTTTAAGCTGTTGGGACCACCTCATTTTGGCCTTTTGTAGACACCCCATTTTTGATCATCCTCAAGACTTGGACGTCATCGTTTGAACACTCGATGATCATCCATGCTCCTGTTCGTTTTGAGTTCCCGAAGGTCTCGGCTACGCGCCTTGCCTTAGGATCTCTGAACTTGTTTGTTTTGTGCTTGGTTGTGGACCAAGGACTTGTGGTTTTGCTTCTGAGGGAAGAGGGTGGCTTGTTGACCATCCCCTCAACCCATTGGCTAAGGCATTGTGCCATCGGTTGTGCTTCCCTGCCATCGGCCAAAAGTGGTGGCCGATCGGCACTCTTTTTGGTCGATCGACACTTGTTTTGGTCGATCGGCCATATTTTTGAGTCGAGAATTGAAATTCTATAAGAAGGGAGGCCCTCCTCCCTTTCCAGAGGTTCTGAAAATTGCATATAGAAGATATATATCTATCTCTCTCTATATTTGACCTCTCTCTCTCCCTTTGCTCTTGTTTGTGCCCAAAAGTGTGATTTCTTCATACTATTGCACACAAACACCTAGCAATACACCATCCTTTGGTTGCTGAGGTCCTTAGGAGTTGATTTTGGTGTTCTTGGGTGGGTTTGAACTCAGAAAAAGTTGTTGGAGTAGTGTTTTTGAAGGTGTTCTTCAAAGGTGAGCAACTAACCTTTTGATTCCCCATTCTTGCTTAAGCTTTTAGACCTATTTGCAGATTGTTTTAAGCTTAACTCTAAACTGAAAAATTTTCTATTTTTGTGTTCTTGAGATGATTGTTTAAGGTCACCTTTTGGTTGGGGGTGGTCTACTCCCTTTTAGGCCTTGTTTGGCCTCATTTTGTGCTTTTCCTTTTGAGCTTTGGAACCTTCTTGTTTTGACCTTCTCACCACTAAAATGCAGAGGATTTTCAATGGTAGAAAAGTGGTTTTGGAGTCTTGAGTAGGAGAGGGACACCCCCCTCTCCTTGTGCCTCATATGCTAGTATATATGGCTCATATTGGTAATATGTTTGCTTAGCATGCTTTGGCTTCATTTCAGCAAGTATTTGATGTTATTTTGTCATGCTATACCTCTGTTTTAAGTTGGTTTGATGGCCTCTTACATGCTTCATATACTTGTCTTGGAATCCTCTCATTTGCCTTAACATGCATCAAGCATTTAGGCCATCATTCTTACATATTTTGGCTCAGCTCAAAGGAGTTTTTAGTCATGTTTTACCATGCTCTAGCTTTGATTTGCATTGTCTTGGTCATGCATGCATTGTTTTGTATAGCCTTGGTTCAATCTAGCTTATTAGCTTTGAGTTGTCCAAGACATTAGCATGTATTGATTGGACTATCTTCATGATTTGGCATCATTTGTTATGTGATTTCAGAGCATATTTCATGGTCATGCACTCACATTTTTCACTCTTTCAATGCATTGGAGAGTTCATGCTTTATGCCTTAAATATGAGCATATGTGTATGCCATCTTGCTTAGGCTTTTGGGTCACCATTTCAATGTGTATTTGGTCCTATTTTGCCATGATATAGCTCTGTTTTTGCTTGGATAGAGTGTGCCTCATTTGCTTCTTACACTTGTAGTGTAAGTCCCTTTTGCTAGCCTTGCATGCCTAATGAGTGAGCTTGTTATTCTAGCATGTGTTGACTTGGTATTAGCCCATTTTTGGTGTTAATTTGACATGCCATAACTCTATTTTTTTTCTTGGTTAAGTCATCTCATGCCTGGCTTTGGTAGGTGTAGTGCAATCATCCTTATTGGCCTTGTATGCGGCATGTTTTGTGCTCACCTTTCTAACATGTTTTGGCCTCATTCCATGCATGTTCTAGCCTTGTTTTAGTTTGCCTTGGGACTATTTTAAGTCACCTTGGCCCTTTGGGGCTTGGTTGATAGGGTCATGGTGTAAGTCCCTTGGCAAGCCTTAAGCTTTGAGTCCATTAGCATGCTATGTTTATCACATGTACATGATTTGACATCAGTCCTTGCATGATTTCAGAGCTTATAATACTTGTCACATGTCCACACTTTTCACTCTTTAAGTCCTCTTAAGAGTTGGTGTCTTGTTGCCTTGTTTATGGACCTAAGTGTGTACATGTTTGTATGTGCTTTCATGCTTCCGATTCATCACTTTGGCCACTATTTTTGGTATGGCTGAGGTCTATCCATTTTCAGTATAAGTCCATGGATCATGCGGTTTGTGTGTTGTTGCATGCTTATCGCATTGCATGTTGTTACATGCCTATTACATTATGTGTTTAGGTCGCATTTTGCATGCTTGTTAGCTTGCATTTTGTCACATGCTTGTTTAGGTCGCATTGCATTTGGCATGCTTGTTATCTTAGCCTTGTGTGCATGCTTGAGTCATATTGCATTTGGCATGCTTATGTTGAATTGCATAGCTTTTCCATATTGCATGCATTGTATTGTGTTTGGTTTGGGGTGTCAAACCAAACATGAGGACCGAGGGATGTTTCGTACTTGAAGTGATGAAACGTGCCTCAATCCTCGGTCGCCGACATTCTTAATTCAACATGATAGAGTGTGAGGCATTCATGTGTTTTTTTTTTTTCATTCATTCCATATTGATTTGTGCAATTTGGCCTCTTTGGCTATCATGCATCGAAATGCGTAATTGATGGCTCGAGGGTCAAACAATACACTCCTTTGAGTCTCAAACATGATAAGGGGTGTAGGTGCACAACATTTTCTTACAAATGTATTGCCATGCCCTTGTTTGTCCTCTGCTGCAAGAAAAGGAGCAATTTGTAGGAAAAGATGGCCAATCAGCTATCTTAAGTGCTGATCGGCTAAAAAGCTTTGGTCAATACCATCAAAATTGGCCAATGGCCATTGTTCTCTGGCCGATGGACTCATATTTTGGCCGATGACCTCTCAGCATGGTCATAAAGTGGTTCAGAATCATCACAGATATTTTCACAGTTCTCAAAGGTACAGAACAGTGGAAACAGAGGCAACATGAGGCATGGCAACGGGTTTCCGAGCGAGGCGATCGAGCATGCATCATTCAATCATTCCAAGGCGGAGCTGTGGCAACCTCTTTAGTTTCATACTTAGTCTGTTTTGTAACTTAATTAATTTGCTTAATTAGTTAAGGTTTTGTAATAATTAATTAGTTAGGGTAGTTAATTAATTAGTTGGTTTGTATTATTTATTCGGACCCCCCGTCGAGAGGGTGAATTTTGTAATAAGTGTGCGTGAGTGTGTGAATATCTTCCAACCCCACGTCTTTCTCTCTTATACTTAACCACTTACGATGGTTAGTTTTAGGTCATGTTTCAATTAGCATTCTTATGCTCGCATGTTTAAATCCATTCATTTGTATTACATGCACCGGGCTCAACGCATCATACTAACTGCATTGTATTTCAATTCCGATTTGAATACATGATTATCACATGCATTTACATGACATCTTAGAATAGTCGAGCCTATCCTAGTTGCATTTTTGCATGTGTTGCATTAGGCATTGATTGACATAGCTAGGATCATGCATTGATTACTAAGTAGCTATTGTTTTGGCTCGGATTACTAGGTAAGCTTTTATGATTTAGCATCTTGCATGAGTGTGGGTGTTGCCATGATAGCATGCTTGCCATGAGGCTATTTGCTTATGTGTTTAACTGCCTGAATGCCAGTGGGTGAAGGTTGGATTACTTGAAGTGGAACAATTCATCGAAATGTGTGTTTTAAGCCCACTTGAGAGTGGCAAAATCATGTTTTCTTAAGCCCACTTGAGGGTGGCAAATCCACATCTTAGCCTACTTGCGGGTAGCACCTTCAAACCATTTTCAAACAAACAAACATGAGATGTTTTGTTTCAATTTAGGCAATCTAGTCTATACTTATGTGTTGTGCGCATCACATAGTAAAGCTAGCTAATAACCGAAATAAGAACACATGTGTTTTCAAAAACAAGATATCATGTTAGTATAGGCCGATCTTTGTTCGGGCGAGCGGGGGTGCTCATTTCATGACCTTCCCCTCTCGTACCCAAGTTCTTGAGCCGAGGCAACTTTGGTGATGACAGACACGTGGCCTTAGGCACGAGTCAGGGTTTCCTAAATTCCCCCAAAACAAAATATTTAGGTGGGGAGTCTATATCGGGCAAAGCAGTCCATGTTTGACACTTCCTTACAAAAATCAGTTTTCCAAAATGATTTGCCGGATTTGGACTCTTTGGTGATTTATCGGTCTTGCATTGCACTTTGCGAGATTAGATTCAGAACCGTGACATTTGAGTCCGAACTGTAGTAGTCCAATGAACGAAATAGGATTTCGCGCCAATTCGCGCGGGGGCTGGGACGTTCGGGCACGTCTATAGTTTCTGGTGACTTTGCTGGGGATTTAGAGAACTTGACTCGAACTCATGATATCTTGTTTTGATTTCACCTATGTGTTTCTTTGCATTGCATGTGCATTGGTGCGCCTAGGACACTGTGTTTGTCATATGCTATTCCTGAACAGTTTGTCGGACGCCCGCTTTGAGAAGCGTGCCATAAGGCTGACCGGTTGCAGGCTCTGCCACGACGGGAACACAAACCTCAGTTTTTACCGGGGCACCCTCTTTGACCATTCGACCTAGTGCATATCAGAATCCATAGTGACTATTCCAAGCTAAGACAGGTTGCTTACCCGATTGTAGGTCGTTTGAAACCACTGCGTACGTAGTGAAACCCTAGCTCCTGACAAAATAGGATAGGGAAACCCTACCCAACATAAGGGTTTTTTTTTGGCTCTCACTTGCTTGTTATGTTCTTTTAGAGTTAGCCTCTATAGGAATGCACGTATCAGTTTGCAAGTCTGGGTATCAGGCCTGTGGGCATCAGTATTTGAAAATCAGTTTCACCTGCGGGTATCAGATTCAGATTTGGGGCAGTGATTTTGGGAACAGTGATTTGTGGTTGAGGACGGTTCATTCAGCTTGAGTTTGCCAATTGTGTGTTGTGTTAATTTAAGTCGTTATGTTGTCCATTTTTCTGTTCATTATTTCCTTATTATGCTTTATTTATCTTTTTGCAAGGTAGTTTAGCATCATTGCATCCGACCAAGCAGATATTCCCCGAGCACTCTAGGTTAGAGGTCGTAGACTTAATCGATATAGGGATCTGGTGGACGGACAAGAAGTGTTCCTTTCTTTACCCCCAGTTACTCGACGGAGGTAAAAAAGGCGCAGTGTATCAGTACAGCAGTCGTCATATCAGTGGTCTACCCCACCAATGAACAGTCAGGCTGAGGTCTCAGTTTCTACTGTAGGGACAGATATACCAGTTATTCATCTAGGTCAGCACAATATGGCAGGTATAGAGGAGATGATGCGTCAGCTCCAGGAAAGTATGAAAGCCATGCAGCAGGACGCTGCCCGTCAAACAGAATTTACCACACGCCAGGCTGAGGTTATGGCCCAACAGGCAAAGGTAATCGCCAGGCTACAGCAGCAAACTGGAGCGTTTACTTCATACGCAGCTCCTCCCCCACCGAGAGTCCCAATACTCGGGGAGACAAAAAATGTCCAGGAAGATACGGACATCCCAACGGGGCCGGCTCCACCCCCAACCCTACCCCAGCTATCCAAAACACCTACCAACCTACCAGATTCCCCCTTTGATTTCGAGGTGGATCCCACAACAAAGAAGTCCCAGGACGTGAAATCCATCCCGGATATTGAGGATGGGTACACCGACTCAGCCGTGACTCTGCCGAACCGGTTCAAAATGCCGCACATAGACCGTTTCGACGGGTTTGGAGATCCGATGGTGCATTTGCGGCTGTTCTCGGACATACTAAGGCCAATGGGCCTTTCCAGATTGCAGAAGCTTTCTTTGTTTGGCCGGACCCTGTCGGGTGTAGCGGCCATTTGGTATGCAAAACTGGAGGATTCCGTTAAGAGAAGTTGGGAGGAGATGGCTGAGGCCTTCATAGCTAAATACTCCTATAATACACAGATCGAGGTCACAACTCGTGATCTTGAGATAACTAGGCAAGAGCCGAAGGAGAGCTTCTCCGATTTTGTTACCCAGGGGAGGGCCAAGGCCTCGATGATGACCATCAGGCCTATCTACAAAGATCAGATTCAGATGGTTGTGCGCAACCTCTAACCCAAGCTTATGCAGAAGATGATCGTTCTCCCCCTTCCCACCTTTACAGGTCTACATGAGATAGGGGTGCAGATCGAGGACGCTATGAAACAGGGGCTCATTGATCATGAGAGAGAGAGCAGCCCAAGAGGGCATTCAACCGCAGTACGAATGCAGGCACAAGTAGTGCTGCAGCTGCCAGAGCTTCAGATGTGAGTATGGTCGCCACCACTACCACCCCAAGAACCCTCTTCGCTACACCATTCACCGGTGCATCCGGAAGTAGCTCACAAATAACCAAGTTTCGACCCCGAGGCCAAAGAACCTTCACCCCACTATACATGTCTTTGTCCAAGGCTTTGGGGGTTTTGATCAGGAAAGGGCACTTAAAGCCCCTAGAGACGCGACCACTACCAGATAGAATCCCTGCTTCCCATAACCCAACCAAGTACTGTGCCTTTCACCAACAGCATGGTCATGACACCGACCAGCGCTTTCGATTGCGTCATGAGATTCAAGATCTCATTGATAACAGGGTGATCGTGCCTCCGGAGAAATCGAATGTCACAACCAACCCTCTCCTACCACACAACCAAGCTCCACCTCTCAAACGCATTAATTTGATCCAAACTGGGGTTGTGTCATATGACCCTAGCATATATATCACCCATTCTCACCTACCCAAACTAGAGGTGTTCATTCCTGACAACACTGACTTGTGCGTGTTGGACATCTCCCAAACCCAACCTGAAATGGTGTTGGTGACTATCGAAGATAGAATTGGGTCGACTGCGGGGGTAGATGAGACTGATGATATAGAGCCTGAGGGGTCTACAAGCTTCATGTACAACCCGAGCGGTTACATTACATCAGTAGGCCAGGCTAGGCCAAATGTGGAATTGCCAGTGGGGGCAGAGATTTGTGTAGTATGGGGGGAAGGACCTAGTCAGGGGCTAGATGACCTAGCTGATCTAGAGGAGGACATCGCAAACCTTCAATTCTTCAATGAACATGACTCAGGGGACATGACTGTCAACTGGTTTGATTTAGATGGGTTAGCAAAGTCTATTGGGTGGCTTGACGACCAACCAGACGTTGTTGAACAACCTCAGCTAGAACAGGGTCCGCCGGGGATGGGGACATCAACAGTGGCCGGAAGGGCCGGGAATCTGGATGCATCGCCGAAGAGCACCAGTGTTAAGAATTTCGCTCTAGATCTGGGCAATTTGAATACAAGAGATGTTGAACAGCAAGCTACGCTGAAGCAATATGAGCAGGAAAGGATCGAGGATTCTGAGAGGGCCAGAAAGGCCAAAGCCTCTGCATGGACAGAACGTGCTGTGTGCACAAGAACATAACGTGCTGTTAGCACAGGAACACAAGGTACTGCGAGCATAGGAATAATTATATCGGAGCCGGACAGGTGTCTGTCGACTGCCGATGGTATGTGGTGGGAAGATGACGACCTATGTCTTGCCCACATAGATGAAGACTAGGAACAAAGCTAGCCGGATGATACCTGGTATGTGGGAGAAGTTGACCACATGACTAGAACTGGGCAGTATTTTAAGACCCCGCACTTAGATCATCCAGAGACGTCCGGAAAGGACAAAGAGGCAGAGAAGCAGAGAAGCAGAAAGATAAGCTGATCGAGGAGGAGGCTACGCTGAAACAGCTTAAGAAGATACAAGCAGACATCTCCATCTGGGGGCTGCTTATGGCCTCAAAAGTATATAGACAAGCTGTCCTTTCTACTATGGACAAGGCCAAACTTTCAATAGACACCACGCCTGAACAGCTGGTAGGATTGATTTTTTCGGGGGGCGCTTCCCCGACGTTGACCTTTATCGACAAGGAACGCCTGAGGGCGCAAATCACAACAAACCTCTCTACATCTCTGTCGAGTGTAGAGACAAATGGATACCGGTAGTTCTTGTCGACCCGGGATCCGCCATTAATGTGTGCCCGTCGAGGATAACATATGCAATCGAGTTGAAGCCCGCGGACTTTGTGCCAACTGCCCAGGTGATAAGGGCTTACGATAATACTAGCAGAGAAGTGATGGGGACCGTGAAGATTCAGACTCAGGTTGGTCCGGGACAGCAGGAGATTGACTTTCATATCTTGGACGTTTCTGCAACCTTTAATCTACTCTCGGGGCGGCCGTGGTTGCACCAGGTGAAGGCGGTTTCTTCCACCCTGCATCAAATGTTGAAATACACCCACGGGAAGGGGGTGGATATAGTTGTTGGGAATTCATCAATCCATCCGCGCCAGAGGTGTTTACACAGGTTTTGGAAATCGAGTATGGCACGGAGGATGTGTTCCTGTCAGGATTTACCCTAGCTGAGGCCCGGGTCATTCAGATCATTTTGGCCGTTGATGAGGGGTTGTATGTCAGCGCACAGTCAGTATACCTCATGATCAAGCTCCAGCATATCCCTGGGATGGGATTAGGGAAAAGTGGTCGGAAGGGCATTACAGCATCGGCCGAAGTGCCGCACAACCTGCATACCTTTGGTTTAGGTTATCTGCCTACCAAAGATGATTGGGTGAGAAAGGGAAAAGAAATGGCCGGAAGGGCTAGAGCAAAGCAGGCTGGGAGGCATTTGAGTTGATGCATCGACCTATCCAGGGCACCTTGAACGGACGCTTTGTCCGGGAGGGGGAGGACTTTCCATTCTGCGGCTTCCCAGAGCCATGGTTAAACACAGAGAAGAGGTGCCTGCCGGGATTTGAGATCTTCTTCAACTTGCAGTTGTCCGAGGATGATGTTGCCGAAGAGCAGACAGACCCATCAGCTGAGGTTGAGCAGTGTAAGGAAGTGGATTCCGAGAGCACCGAGATTGAAATGAGGGTAGCACTGGCTTGTCTACTTTTAGATCCTCTGATCGTACATGAGTGCTTGGAGGATGACCTCTCATTGTCTATGATTGGGATTGAAACAGCTGCGAGCCTATCTTCAAACATTTTGGATGCGTCCATCGCACCCTCCATCGTCTGGCAATACGAGGAGGGATTCTTATCGAGCAGTACCGGGTCAGGTAGTGAACCGGAATCTGATTCCACCGAGTCTGTGGAGTCGGAATCAGGTTCCAACTCGTCTGAGTCTGAGTTTGGTATTCCTGGGGGTGACAACCCGAATGCCACAGTCCTGTCTAGGTCGTCCTTTTTCTTTTTCCTTTGAGTCTGTTGTAACAAAGGAATCAGGCGACTTGGAAGTGATTACTGAGAATGGAATGGTTGTGGCTTTCGAGTACTTTTCTATGCCTTTGATTTATTGTATTAATCAGGATTTTCAAAATTTCGATGAAAACGACGAGGAAGAAATTCCTCCGGTTTTGAAATATTTTCTACATCAAGAGTAGGAGAGGTTTATAAAACCGCTGGTTGATGAAATCACCCAAATTAATGTTGGTACTGAGAAGGACCTGCGGCTGGTCCAGATCAGGTCCATGTTGTCTTCGGAGGAGCGCGAGCGCTTAGTCGCTTTATTAAAAGATTTCAAAGATATTTTCGCGTGGTCCTATGAAAACATGCTTGGGATCGATCCTGAGATTGTACAGCACCAGATCCCTCTTGACCCAGAGGCCCGACCTGTTAAGCAGAAACTCAGAAGGGTCCGCCCGGACTGGGCTATCAAGATCAAAGAAGAGGTCACCAAGCAAATTGAAGCAGGGTTCCTGCTGGTGTCTGAATACCCAACTTGGTTGGCCAATATAGTTCCGGTGCCGAAGAAGGATGGCAGAATTCGGGTATGTGTGGACTTTAGAGATTTGAACAAAGCCAGTCCAAAGGACGGCATCCCTCTGCCGCATATCGACGAATTAGTGGACTTCACTGTTGGGCATGCGTTGCTCTCGTTCATGGATGGCTTTTCTGGCTACAATCAGATTCTGATGGCACCTGAAGACCGGGAGAAGACTGCTTTCACCACCCCGTGGGGGACCTACTGTTATAGGGTAATGCCGTTTGGGCTGAAGAATGCTGGAGCTACATATCAATGGGCTGCGACCACAATTTTCATGACATGATCCATAAAGAGGTTGAGATGTATGTGGACGACATGATTGATCACACAAAGCGGCATCAAAGTCGACCCTTCCAAAATCAAGGCCATCTTAGAAATGCCACCACCGAGGAATAAAAAGGAGGTGCGAGGCTTTCTGGGTAAAGTACAATTCATAAGAAGGTTTATTGCTAAATTAACCTTTACTTGTGAACCACTCTTTGGTCTTCTGAAGAAAGGAAAGAAATTCCAATGTGACGGCCGATGCCATGCTGCTTTTGAACAGATCAAGCAATATTTACAGAACCCACCCGTGTTGTCACCGCTTGAGACGGGGAAACCGTTGATTTTGTACCTTTCAGTGACTGAAACTACAATGGGCTGCATGCTTGCACAGGAGTCTGAAGACAAGGTGGAGAGGGCTATCTACTACCTGAGCAAGAAGATGCTAGATTATGAGACCCGCTACACTCCGCTGGAGAAGGCTTGTCTGGCCTTGGTATGGGCTACCAGAAGCGGCGGTACTACCTGTTAGCTCATTCTGTAATACTGGTTTCGAGATTAGATCCCATCAAATATCTCTTCGAGAAACCAGCACTTATGGGTAGGCTAGCTCGTTGGTTGCTTCTGCTTTCTGAATTTGATCTGAAGTATGTGACGCGCAAGTCAATGAAAGGGAGAGCGGTAGCGGAGTTCCTAGCCGATCACCCAGTGGAAGGGGATGAAATAGTTGAGTACCTACTCCCAGACGAGGCCATTTTGCATGTCGAAGACGAAACTTGGACGATGTACTTTGACGGAGCATGAAACCAATATGGGTATGGGATAGGGGTGTTACTGATAGCGCCCGACAATTCCCGTATACCTCTAGCATTCAAACTTCGGTTCAAAGTCTCAAACAATGAGGCAGAGTATGAGACGTGTATTGCTGGACTAGAAGCAGCTCTAGAACTCGGGGCAAAACGGTTAGACGTCATCAGGGACTCGAACCTTGTTGTATCTCAGGCTAAAGGAGATTGGAAAGTCAAAGAAGAAAATATGAGAATCTACCACCAGACCTTGGACATGTTGATTCCTTGGTTTGAGAAACTGAATTTCGCTCATCTGTTAAGAGAGAACAACAGGTTCACTGATTCATTAGCAACTCTATCTTCTATGATAGACATCCCTTTTGGAGTCCAGATGCATCCGATCATCATCGAACAGAAATTTGCGCCGGCCTACGAGCTGATTGCTGCCATAGATGAGGTACAAGATGAGAATCCTTAGTATTACGACATCTGGAACTTCTTGGAGAAGGAAGCGTATCCACTAGGGGTAAATGCCAAAGACAAAAAGGCAATTCGAATAATGGCTGCTCAGTTCATCGTCTACGAAAGAAAACTATATAAGAGAGGTCATCTCGGGGTGCATAAGCTGTGTGTTGATGCCGAAGAATCGAAGCGCCTAATGGAGGCCATCCATGGAGGAGAATGTGGAGCGCACGTGAATGGGGTGATGCTAGCTCAGAAGATCCTTAGACATGGTTACTACTGGTCCACCATAGAGGAGGATTGTATTGGCTTTGTCCGGCGATGCCACAAATGTCAAATCCATGAAAACCACATGAACATTCCGCCGTCGAAGCTGTGCAACATGACTTCACCATGGCCATTTTCAGTCTAGGGGATTGATGTGATCGGGGCTGTCACTCCGAAGGGGTCCAATGGGCATGAGTTCATTCTGGTCGCGATAGATTACTTTACAAAGTGGGTTGAGGCCCAATCATATGCGGTGTTGAAGGCGTCGCACGTGGCAAAGTTCATCAAGAGCAACATCATCTGTCGCTACGGGGTCCCGAACGAGATCATTTCAGATAATGGTTCCCACTTTAAGAAGGAAGTGATCGACTTGTTAGAGAAATACAATGTGGCTTTTCACAAGTCATCTATATATCGGCCGCAAACCAATGGACCAGTTGAGGCCGCCAACAAGAACATCAAGCGTATTCTGCAGAAGATGGTGGAAACCTACCGGGACTGGCCAAATAAGTTGCCATTTGCTCTGTGGGGCTACCGAACTTCAATTCGAACTTCTACTAGGGCGACTTCGTATTCCTTGGTCTATGGGATGGAGGCCGTTCTGCCTATCGAAATTGAGGTTCCATCATTACGAGTACTGGCTGAGTGTCAGATAGTAGAGGCAGATTGGTAGCAAAGCAGGTTCGAAGAACTCATGCTCTTTGATGAAAGAAGGCTGCAAGCATTGTATCATGTTCAGGGTTATCAATAACGAATTGCCAGGGCTTTTAACAAAAAGGTTAAGTCCAGAAATTTGAAGGAAGGAGATTTGGTGCTCAAAGACAACCGAGCTCCCATCCACGACCCTAGGGGCAAGTTCAGACCCAATTGGACTGGTCCTTACATCATCAAGTCAATCTGGTCGGGTGGAGCTGTCGTTCTGATGGACCTAGATGGCCTACAGTTCTCCCAACTGGTCAACATGGACAAGTTGAAAAAATATTTTCCCTGAGTGGCTCGCTAGGCCGAAAACCCGAAAGGGCGACTAGGCAAAAGTTAGAGCACAGAAAATTTTAAATTATAAAAATTGAGCTCGTAGGGTTGAAAATCCAGAAAGGGCGGCCTTGGCAAAAGTTAGAGCATAAAAGGTGAGGGTTAATACACTAGTGAACCTGAGCCGAACTACGTAAGGCTTGATTCCCATCTTTGGGATACGTAGGCAAATTCATCCTGAAGTCCAGCCGTAAACACTTCCCCGATCAACTTTGTCCATGTGATCATGTTTGGTCATCTTTGTCTATTCTGCATTCAGCTCGGTTGTGATCTCTAGTGCAGTGTTATTTAGACTAGGGGCAACTTTCTAGTTGCTGGGATCTGGGGTTGTACATCTCAGTGACAGATCTTGGGCGTGTCCAGTTGTGATCCATATCGAAAATGGCTTTGAAAAATTTTAATAAAAGTTGATTTTGCTCAAATTAATCTTTTTACAACTTAGACTATTTTTTGGATCAAACGGAAAGTTTTCAGTGCCCATAACCTTAAATTATATTGATTTCAATACATAGTTCTCCTACTCTTGAATACAAATTGAAGTTGCTTTTTGTTACAATCATAAAGAAAAATTGAAAGTATTGATTAAAGCAAATAAATTCGGGGCATAGTCAGGTGTTCCTGCGTCCCCTCCCTGAGCTGGTAGAAGCCTCGGATGCCAAAGTGGGCCCGATCTGCGCCTCCTCATCAAGCCAAGCTATGCACTCATCAGAGAGGGTGCAACTGAAAATGGAAACGGGGGCCAGAAGCTCTCTCGTCCTCCATTCTGCGGCATACCGAGCTAGCTGAACGCCTCGAATCGGAAACGTAGTAGGGTACTCTATCCCCTCTGCCGGGCAAGTTTGATCATGTCCGAACTAGCGCCGGAACCGAAACGGGAAGTAAAAGACACAGTGTGTCAGTCCAATCAACTGAATCCCGAGCTGACGGGTCATGCTATAGCTCATCGTCGGTAAATTGAGCCGGGGGCAGCACCAAGCAATATGGTCCGCGAACAAACTGAACATCCAGTTGCACCACCATCCCTTTTCCGGGGCATCGACTAGACGTCGCCGGAAGGAATAGCCGCGAGCTAAGTATGTCGAGCATGAGTCCACCACTCTCAATTTGTCCATCAACCATACCTGCGGAGGGATGAAAAACGAGAGATTAAAGAATAGAGAGGTGTATGTTGAGAGAAAAAGTGAGATAAGGGTTTTGAGAGAAAAATCGAGCCTGAGGGCCGAGTGATGTGAGCCATATATGTGAGATGGGGTGGGAAACATTACCTGCAGTAGTAGTGGACTCCCCGCAAATCTGGTCGTCTCCCGGCGTTAAAAAGCGTCCAAACCCATCAATGTCTCGACTAGCATCATGGCGATGTAGCCCTTGCCTTCTTTTAGGCCCTCGGTGACTTCAATCAAACGAGTGCTAAACCCTCCAGAGCCTGGGGCAAGTAGGAAATGAGATAGCATGCATAAGCAAAGTGCATGCCGTCGATAACCCTGCCAATGATGATCGCCACGGTCACCAGCATCAGAAAATTGACGGATCAAGCTCGGAATGTCTAGCTCTCTGTCGTGAACCAATGGCCGAGCGTCGTGCAAAGTAAGGCCGCACATCCGTCCTAAGGCTTGGACGTGGCCGAAACAGAGCTAAGGCAAGATTTCTTCATCGCTCTCAGATTCCATTAAAGCTTGGAAATCCTCGAAAGTGGGACACATCTCTTGTCCGTCAAAGCTAAAGACGTGTGTCACCGGATTCCAAAACCTTGCTGCGGCATGGAGGAACGGAAAACGCAGCGGGGTGCGACCCAAAATGGATAGTGCATTTATGCTGAAGCCCCGAAAATTCAACTTTTCCGAGCCATCCAAGTTGGCGACCCAATTTGTGAGATTCTAGACAAGAAATGCTTCCATTTGGTGCAAAAACTGAGCTGAAATGAAGAAAACTACGAAGCTGAGGATTTTGTAGAAGATAAGGTATTGAGTGGAAGACAGGTGTCAACATTCTGGAGGCTCTTGCCATTTTTGGCTGATCGGCCAAAAATAGTGCCGACCAACCATCTTTTTTGGCCGATCAGCTAAAAATGATGGTCGATGGCCATTTCTTGTGGCCGATGGCCTCTTAATTCGGCCGATGGCCATCCCTCTTTATCTCTGGGCTGTCTATGTGTTGAATATGCTGAGAACTTGTGATTGGTTCCACTTCCAATGCCTTTCGACGATGATTTTGCAAAGTCGCGCCTATGTTACTACAATTTGTTTATCGAGTTGTTGTACTTTTGCTTATCGAGTTGTATTTTGCATCCTTTAAGTCTTTGTTTTGCTTATCGAGTTGTATTTACAATTGGTTAGCTTGTCAAGTTCTTTGTTTTGCTTATCGAGTTGTTTTGTTGTTAGTCAGTTCACTACCTAATTAATGCAATTCGAGTGTTCAGTTTTCAAAACAAAGTTCAATCTCATTTACATTGGTATGTAATGCGATGCGATGGATGTGATGCATAGAATGTACAAATGTAACGCTTTTCCAACAAAACAGCTGTTTTATTTCATCATGTCATCTTTTGCAAAAGTCCATAGTTTTGAAGAAAATAAAATCTACCTGAGGCAGTACAATGTGCTTAAACTACCAGTAAAAAGAAAAATAAAGCAAAAAAAAAAAGCAGCAAAATGTCTGGATCGGTGCCGGTCACCTCAAGTGCGGGAATCCATCCTCGTCCTCTTCCTGGACGAAGGTCCAGGATCGCCGCCGTCACCTTTGCTGTCTGAGTCATCTCTGGCCTCGCCCTGGGACGACTCTGCCTCCGCATCGGACTCATCATCATCAGGGAAAGGCTCCCGTGAGCTACTCTCAGCACGAGCTCGCCTGTGTCTGCCTCGGCTGTGGATCGTCATCCCCCGCCTGGCTTCCCCAGTTGCTCTGGCAGGCGCTGAAGGTCCTGCTGGAGCACCCCCTGCGGCTGGTATCTGAAATGGGGCCTAAAAAGAACAAATGCCAAATGCATCAGTTATGATATGTTGTGAGCAGAGTATGAGTACCGAATACGGTGTATGAGTACAGTGTATGGAATGTCGTGGGCAATGCTGTGAGCAGTGTATGAGTACCGAGTATAGTGTATGAATGTCGAGTGCAGTGTATGAATGCTATGAGTACTGTATCAGTGCCATGAGTGATATGTCAATGCAGTGTATCAAGTGTCGTGTTGATAATGCGATGTATCAGATCTGTATGGAATAGATTATGCAGAGTCTTGAGACTGAGGTTGAAAGAACTCACTGGGATGCCGTAAATGGTCAATAGGTCGATGCTTCTCTGCAGTATCCCCATCACTGAGGCCGTCAGCTCCAGAGACTGACTAGTGTACTCGATGGAAGCTTGCAAAAGTGTTGAAATCATTAGTATTCTGCGGGATATTAAATGAAATGAAATGACTGTACAGAATGCAAAGTATGGTACATACCGGAGTCGAGCTGCGAACTCCGACAAGCTCATGATCAACCGGAGGAGGAGCGATGGGTATCTGGTAAGTCTCCCCACCCTGTCCTCGGCATGTCATCGTGGTGGGCAGCTCTGGCCACCCAACTCGCTGTCCCCTCCGGGACCCACTCCTACCATGGGCCTGAGTCACCCTCGGTGCTCCCACTCTTCTCACAGGCGCTGCAAGCCTCTCTCTCTCGACTCGGCGAGCATCGATCAGAGGCCGCATAAGATAAGCTTGGATGAACTCGGTGTTGTCGCCCTCATCTCTGAAGGGGTTTGAGTCCCAGCCAATCGTGTAGTCCATTATCTCCTCCAGGGTGTACCTCTCTGTATGCCTCATGTGGGTAGGAGGGGGAGCCGGGACCATCTGCTCCGGTAAGCCCAAGGTCTGGCGCAAGAAGCGCTCCCTCAGGTACCAAACCTGACAAACTAGGCCCTCCAGCAAAATCCTAAACCAGGCAGTCTCTCGAGCACCCGCATACTAGTCTCTGACTGCCTCCGGCAACGCAGCCTAGGGCTGCCAGGTGATCTGCAAACGACAGGATATACGGTTTGTTATCTACTGTTAAAAGTACAATGTAAAGCGAAACTTAAATAAACTGTAATGTTTGAAATACCTCTACTGCGGTGATGGTATCGAAGTATCTGCGGAAGAACAAGAAAGACTCTCGTGGCCTCCGCTCACACCTCACATCATAGCGATGAGAATATGGAACGCCGAGGGGGATCTCCACATCCGGCACTGAAGCAAGCCTAGGAAAGTAGGCATACACCCACAACTACAGAGTGTAACAGGGCAAATATGAGTATGCTTATCAGATAAAGCAGAGTGCAGATAAAGTAGAAATCAGAGAATGGTGTGCGGTGTATTGTGCAACATGTGAAGTGTATTGTGCAGTGTGTGCAGTGTACAACCAGTGTAAAGTAGATTGCATGTGCGCAGTGTGTGTCGTGTACAGCTAGTGTAAAGCAGATTACGTGTGCGCAGTGTGTGTCGTGTATAGATAGTGTAAAGCAGAATTGAAAAGCAGAAAGGGAAAATGTACCTCCAAGGCTCGCCAGTAGCCTCCGAGCAAATGTCCGCTGCGGCGGGAGGATGAGCTCATATATCCGTAGAGTGTGGCCAAGCCTATGCCACCCCGTCATAGCGGCAGATCTTGGTCACGTCCACCAGTGCGCTTAGTAGATAAAGGGCAACAGTGTTCGCCCAGTTGGCGAAAAGGGTGGTCCCGAGCAAGAACATGATGAATCCGTGAGCGTACTGCTCCTCCTCCTCCCGAGTCGTAGGCGCCTGTACCCTGATGTGGTCCTCGAACCAAGAGTACCTCACGAACCTTGGCCGGGAGGGAGGTGGCCAAGTGCCGAGCAAAAACATCTGGGCGGCGTCCCACTCATCCATATCAATGTTAAAGGGAATCGGATCACCCCCTACTCCGATGCTGGTGAGCATCGAGAAGTCGAAGGGAGTCATTGTCATCTCCCTTGTAGTAGAAAGGTGGAAGGAATCGGCGGTGTCCCACCACCTCTCCACTAGAGCACCAAGAAGGGGCCTACTCGCAGTGAGGCGCGAGAGTCCCATGCAGAAAACACCGAAACCGGCCTGATCAACGATGTAGCGGACCGCATCGGGCAGCTCCATGTACCAACCTCGGGCGATGGTGTTCCCATACCCTCGGAAGGCATAGGAATCCCCCTGTGTTCAAAACAGACAGATGCGAAGCAATATCAGAAATATAATGTTTGAATGCGTTCAGCGTTGATGGAAATGCAGTGTGTGCATGTGTTCAAGTTTAAACAGATATCGCGTGTGAGTGTGCTCACGGTGAACTACGCATATGATGTGTCAGTGTGTTTGGGTTATTCAATTATGGAGCAATATTCAGCTATCGAAGATATCTGATCTACATTTCAGAAAATGAAACAGAGGAAGAATATACCTCAGCGACGCTGAAGGATAGGTGTGACTCTGGCTCACGTAGCAAGAGCTCCGATGGTGCGCCTCATGCACAGCTCCTGAACTGGCGGATGCTATCGGGAGGTAACACGTGTATCGCGGGCCTGTAGGTCGCCAGATCGAATAGTCGAACACTGAGTAGCAGGAGCTCAACCTCAGGGTCCACGTCCATCTCTGGGGGAGTCCACCTGTGGAATGTCGTCTGCCATCTCGAGAAAGGTGCAAAAATGGTCGAAAGTGTGAAAAATGGGCAAGAATGCCAAAAGTCAACCCCGAGGGGTGAAAAATGGAAGAAAAGGTCAGAGTGTGGAAAAAGGCACGAAAACCAAGATAAAATCGGGGGAAACAAACCCCAAGTGGTGGAAATCGAGAATGCGGCACCAAAACCGAGTTTTGTTCGGTTCAAAGTGTGTAAAACGAAGAGGGTTTCACGAATCGAACGAAGGGAAAGGCTCGAAAATGAGAGAAAAGCTCGGATCTAAGGTTGGAAAATGACCTAGAGAGGTAGGGAAATGATTTTTGAGCTTGAGGAAGTGAGGAAATAGGGTTTGAGGGCCTATATTTAAAGACCCGAGGCAAATGGACAAAACTGCCCTGAAATTACAATTTTTGGCCGATCGGCCAAATTGTTAGCCGATCAGCTAAATATTTGGCCGATGATCTCCTTTTGTGGCCGATGTATGGCCGATGGCCTCCCCTTGGGGTCGATGCACCTCCAGTGCCCTTTTTTGGGTCATTTATGTTGATTGGTACCCTTATCTCTCAAGGAAGTGCAAGAAAATACACTTTTGAAGCTTAACCGGCCTTCGTGTCGACCTCGAACCGTGTCTTCCATGTCCAGCACTCGATATGTACAAGGTGTATCCTTTTCGTATCCTTTTGTATATTGAGAAATACTTTGTACTACATTACAATGTTTTGTCATAAGCACGCTTGTTATGCGTCTTTTCGCTCTTGCATTAAGCTTGCGTCGTCTTACTTTGAGGTTGCATCTCAACATCATGAATAACATGCCTTTACCATGCTTCCGTTGAATATGTGCCTCTCTCTATTGTTGTATTGTTACACACATTGTATGCGTTGTCGCGTATGCTTTACTTACATATGTTTATGCACATCCTTGCATTGTTACACACGTTGTATGCGTTGTCTCGTATGCTTTACTTACATGTGTTTACGCACATCCTCGCATTGTTACACACATTGTATGCGTTGTCGCGTATGCTTTACATACATGTGTTTATGCACATCCTCACATTGTTACACGCATTGTATGCGTTGTAGCGTATGCTTTACTTACATGTGTTTATGCACACTTTCCTTGCATTGTATGCATCCCATTCGGCTTGCATTGTCGCGCACGCCCTCCTCGCATTGTTATGCGTACACTATACTTGCATTGTTTTGCACCTCTTTAACTTGCACTATCACGCACGTTACTTGCATTGTTATGCGTACACTATACTTGCATTGTTATGCACACTCTATCTTGCGCTGTCACGCACTATATTTGCATTGTTTTGCACCTCTTTAACTTACGTTGTCACGCACGTTACTCGCATTGTCATGCACACTTTATCTTGCGCTGTTATGCACGTTACTTGCATTGTCATGCACACTCTATCTTGCACTGTCACGCACCATACTTGCATTGTTTTGCACTTCTCTAACTTGCGCTGTCACGCACGTTACTCGCATTGTCATGTACTTCTTTATCATGCGCTGTTACGCACGATACTTGCATTGTTTTGCACTTCTCTAACTTGTGTTGCCATGCACGTTACCCGCATTGTCATGCACTTCTTTATCTTGCGCTGTCACGCACTATACTTGCATTGTTTTGCACTTCTTTATCTTGCGCTGTCACGCAGGGTCTACGCGCATTGTTATGCACATTTCTTTCGCATTGCTATGCACACGCTACTTGCATTGTTATGCACCTCTTCACTTGTGTTGTCACGCACGTTTCACCCGCATTGTTATGCACACTCTATCTTGCGCTGTCACGCATATTACTTGCATTGTTATGCACATTTTCACTCGCATTGTTATGCACCTGTTTCGCTTGCATTGTCATGCAACATTTTCACTTGCATTCTTATGCATGTTCTACCTACATGTGTTTCTACTATATTGTATCTGTCAAAGTTTCTTTTTTGTGCAGGCACGATATTGTATGTACGGTTCATTTGAAGCTGGCACGACCAAACGAACCCGACGGTACTGTATTCTCCACATGAGACGTAGCGAGAATTATATACTTTCTTACATCCTTTCTGTTGGAATATGTAGGGTTGTTCTTTCTTATTTTGCTTGCTTAAACTGTTGCATGTTATGTTTCATTACAGCCCTCTTTACATGATCATAAGTTATATTTGGCATCGTGCATGTCATTTGCATCTTGCCCCTGCCTGTGGGCGCATCTCTTTGTCATCTTGTATGCTTGTCTAAGTCTTCGGCCTCGTAAAAAATGGGTCGTCTCTGGCCTTTGATATTCACTCCTGTCATCTTATGACTTTCGAGTTCTGTCAAAGAGGGGCAACTGTAGACACCCCATTTTTGACCGTCCTCAAGACTTGGACGCCATCGTTTCAACACTCGATGATCATCCATGCTCGTGTTTGTTTTGAGTTCCTGAAGGTCTCGGTTGCGCGCCTTGCCTTAGGATCTCTTAACTTGTCTGTTTTGTGCTTGGTTGTGGACCAAGGACTTGTGATTTTTCTTCTGAGGGAAGAGGGTGGCTTGTTGACCATCCCCTCAACCCATCGGCTAAGGCATTGTGCCATCGGCCGTGTTTCCCTGCCATCGGCCAAAAGTGGTGGCCAATCGGCACTCTTTTTGGTCGATCGGCACTTGTTTTGGTCGATCGGCCATATTTTTGAGCCGAGACCTTTCCATCTGCTTTTTGCAGATATTTTCTGCCAGCTATGATAGCTGGTATGCACAATTCTCATCCTCCACACACGTGTATAGAGGGATTTGTTTCAAGACTCAAGCTTGTTGAACAAGCTTGAGAATTAAAATTCTATAAGAAGGGAGACCATCATCCCTTTCTAGTGGTTCTGAAAATTGCGTATAGAAGATATATATCTATCTCTCTCTATATTTGACCTATCTCTCTCCCTTTGCTCTTGTTTGTGCCCAAAAGTGTGATTTCTTTATACTATTGCACACAAACACCTAGCAATAAACCATCCTTTGGTTGTTGAGGTCCTTAGGAGTTGGTTTGGGTGTTCTTGGGTGGGTTTGAACTCAGAAAAGTTGCTGGAGTGGTGTTCTTGAAGGTGTTCTTCAAAGGTGAGCAACTAACCTTTTGATCCCCCATTCTTGCTTAAGCTTTTAGACCTATTTGCATATTGTTTTAAGCTTAACTCTAAACTGAAAAAAGATTTATTTTTGTGTGCTTGAGATGATTGTTTAAGGTCACTTTTTGGTTGGGGGTGGTCTACCTCCTCTTAGGTCTTGTTTGGCCTCATTTTGTGCCTTTCCTTTTGAACATTGGAACCTTCTTGTTTTGACCTTCTCACCACTGATATCCAAAGAATTTTCAGTGGTAGAGAAGTCGTTTTGGAGTCTTGAGTAGGAGAGGGACACCCCCCTCTCCTTGTGCCTCATATGCTCATCTTGCTTAGGCTTTTGGGTCACTATTTCAGTGTGTATTTTGTCCTATTTTTCCATGATATAGCTCTATTTTCGCTTGGATAGAGCGTGCCTCATTTGCTTCTTACACTTGTAGTATAAGTCCCCTTTGCTAGCCTTGCATGCCAAATGAGTGAGCTTATTATTCTAGCATGTGTTGACTTGGTATTAGCCCATTTTTGGTGTTAATTTGACATGCCATAACTCTATTTTTTTTTTTTTTGTTAGTTAAGTCATCTCATGCTTGGCTTTGGTAGATGTAGTGCAATCATCCTTATTGGCCTTATATGCGTCATGTTTTGTGCTCACCGTTCTAACATGTTTTGGCCTCATTCCATGCATGTTCTAGCCTTGTTTTGGTCTGCCTTGGGACTGCTTTAAGTCACCTTGGCCCTTTGGGGCTTGGTTGATATGGTCATGGTGTAAGTCCCTTGGCAAGCCTTAAGCTTTGAGTCCATTAGCATGCTATGTTCATCACATGTACATGATTTGACATCATTCCTTGCATGATTTCAGAGCTTATAACACTTGTCACATGTCCACACTTTTCACTCTTTAAGTGCTCTTAAGAGTTGGTGTCTTGTTGCCTTGTTTATGGACCTAAGTGTGTACATGTTTGTATGTGCTTTCATGCTTCCGATTCATCACTTTGGCCACTGTTTTTGGTATGGCTAAGGTCTATCCATTTTCAGTATAAGTCCATGGATCATGCGGTTTGTGTGTTGTTTCATGCTTATCGCATTGCATGTTGTTGCATGCTTGTTTTTGGTATTGTTGTTGCATGCCTATTACATTATGTGTTTAGGTCGCATTTTGCATGCTTGTTAGCTTGCATTTTGTCACATGCTTGTTTAGGTCGCATTGCATTTGGCGTGCTTGTTATCTTAGCCTTGTGTGCATGCTTGAGTTATATTGCATTTGGCATGCTTATGTTGAATTGCATAGCTTTTCCATATTGCATGCATTGTATTGTGTTTGGTTTGGGGTGTCAAACCAAACATGAGGACCGAGGGATGTTTCGTACTTGAAGTGATGAAACGTGCCTCAATCCTCGGTCACCGACATACTTGATTCAACATGATAGAGTGTGAGGCATTCATGTGTTTTTTTTTTTTTTTTTTTTTTTTTTTTTGCATTCATTCCATATTGATTTGTGCAATTTGGCCGCTTTGGCCATCATGCATTGAAATGCGTGATTGATGGCTCGAGGGTCGAACACTACACTCTTTTGAATCTCAAACACGATAAGGGGTGTAAGTGCACAACATTTTCTAGCAAATGTATTCCCATGCCCTTGTTTGTCCTCTGCTGTAGGAAAATGAGCAACCTACAGGAAAAGATGGCCGATCGGCTATCTTAAGTGCCGATTGGCTAAAAAGCTTTGGTCGATACCATAAAAATTGGCCGATGGCCATTGTTCTCTGGCTGATGGACTCATATTTTGGCCGATGACCTCTCAGCGTGGTCATAAAGTGGTTCAAAATCATCACAGATATTTTCACATTTCTCAGAGGTGCAGAATAGTGCAAACAGAGGCAACATGAGGCATGACAACGGGTTTCCGAGCAAGGCAATCGAGCATGCATCATTCAATCATTTCGAGGAGGAGCTGTGGCAGCCTCTTTAGTTTCATCCTTAGTCTGTATTGTAACTTAATGAATTTGCTTAATTAGTTAAGGTTTTGTAATAATTAATTAGCTAGGGTAGTTAATTAATTAGTTGGTTTGTATTATTTATTCGGACCCTCCATCGAGAGGGCGAATTTTGTAATAAGTGTGTGTAAGTGTGTGAATGTCTTCCAACCCCATGTCTTTCTCCCTTTTACTTAACCGCTTACGATGGTTAGTTTTAGGTCATGTTTCAATTAGCATTCTTATGCTTGCATGTTTGCATCCATTCATTTGTATTGCATGCACCGGGTTCGGCGCATCATACTAACTGCATTGTATTTCAATTCCGATTTGAATACATGATTATCAAATGCATTCACATGACATCTTAGAATAGTCTAGCCTATCCTAGTTGCATTTTTGCATGTCTTGCATTAGGCATTGATTAACATAGCTAGGATCATGCATTGATTACTAAGTAGCAATTGTTTCGGCTCGGAGTACTAGGTAAGCTTTTATGATTTAGCATCTTGTATGAGTGTGAGTGTTGCCATGATAGCATGCTTGCCATGAGGCTATTTGCTTATGTGTTTAACTGCCTGAATGCCTGTGGGTGAAGGTTGGATTACTTGAATTGGAACAATTCATCGAAATGTGTGTTTTAAACCCACTTGAGAGTGGCAAAATCATGTTTTCTTCAGCCCACTTGAGGGTGGCAAATCCACATCTTAGCCTACTTGCAAGTAGCACCTTCAAACCATTTTCAAACAAACAAACATGATATGTTTTGTTCCAATTTAGGCGATCTAGTCAATACTTGTGTGTTGTGCGCATCACATAGTAAAGCTAGCTAAAAACCGGAATAAGAACGCATGTGTTTTCAAAAACAAGATATCATGTTAGTGTAGGCCGATCTTTGATCGGGCGAGCGGGGGTGCTCATTGCATGACCTTCTCCTCTCGTACCCAAGTTCCCGAGCCGAGGCAACTTTGGTGATGACGGACATGTGGCCTTAGGCACGAGTTAGGGTTACCTAAATTCCCCCAAAACAAAATATTTAGGTGACGACTCTGTATCTGGCAAAGCAGTCCATGTTTGGCACTTCTTTACAAAAACCAGTTTTCCAAAACGATTTGCCGGATTTGGACTCTTTGGTGATTTATTGGTCTTGCATTGCAATTTGCGAGATTAGATTCAGAACCGTGACATTTGAGTCCAAACTGTAGTAGTCCAATGAACGAAACGGCATTTCGCGCCAATTCGCGCGCGGGGCCAGGACATTCGGGCACGTCTACTGTTTCTGGCGACTCTGTTGGGGATTTAGAGAACTTAACTCGAACTGATGATATCTTGTTTTGATTTCTCCTATGTGTTGCTTTGCATTGCATGTGCATTGGTGCGCCTACGACACTATGTTTGCCGTATGCTATTTCTAAACGGTTTGTCGGACGCCTGCTTTAAGAAGCGTGCCATAAGGCTAACCGGTTGCGGGCACTGCCACGACGGGAACACAAACCTCAATTTTTACCGGGGCACCATCTTCGACCATTCGACCTAATGCATATCGGAATCCATAGTGACTATTCCAAGCTAGGACAGGTTGCTTACCCGATTGTAGGTTGTTTGAAACCGCTGCGTGCGTTGTGAAACCCTAGCTCCTAACAAAATAGGACAGGGAAACCCTACCCCAACATAGGGGTGTTTTTGGCTCTCACTTGCTTGTTATGTGCTTTTAGAGTTGGCCTCTACAGGAATGCACGCATCAGTTTGCAAGTCTGGGTATCAGGCCTGCGGGCATCAATATTTGAGAATCAGTTTCACCTGCGGGTATCAGACTCAGATTTTGGGCAGTGATTTTGGGAATAGTGATCAATGGTTGAGGACGGTTCATTCAGCTTGAGTTTACCAACTGTGTTGTGTTAATTTAAGCCGTTATGCTGTCCATTTTTTTTGTTCATTATTTCCTTATTATGCTTTATTTATCTTTTTGCAAGGTAGTTTAGCATCATTGCATCCGACCAGGCAGATATTCCCCGAGCACCCTGGGTTAGAGGTCGTAGACTTAATCGATCCAGGGATCTGGTAGATGGACAAGCAGTGTTCCTTTCTTTACCCCCGATTACTCGACGGTGGTCAAAAAGGCGCAGTGTGTCGGTATAGCAGTTGTCAGATCAGTGGTCTACCCCACCAGTGAACAGTCAGGCTGAGGTCTTAGTTTCTATTGTAGGGATAGATATACCAGTTATTCATCTAGGTCAGCACAATATGGCAGGTATAGAGGAGATGATGCGTCAGCTCCAGGAAAGTATGAAAACCATGCAGCAGGACGCTGCCCGTCAAACAGAATTTACCGCACACCAGGCCGCGGTTGTGGCCCAACAAGCAGAGGTAATCGCCAGGCTACAGCAGCAAACCGGAGCGTCTACTTCACACCCAGCTCCTCTCCCGCCGAGAGTTCCAATACTCAGGGAGACAGCAAAGGTCCAGGAAGATACGGACATCCCAACGGGAGTAAGAGCACATGTGTTTTGAATTTAGGCGATCTAGTCTATACTTGTATGCCGTGCGCATCACATAGTATATTAGGCTAATAAAGCAGAATAAGAGCACATGTGTTTTCAAAAACAACATATCGTGTTAGTAAAGGTCGATCCTTTGATCGGGCGAGCGGGGGTGCTCATTGCATGACCTTCCCCTCTCGTACCCAAGTTCCTGAGCCGAGGCAACTTTGGTGATGACGGATACGTGGCCTTAGGCACGAGTCAAGGTTTCCTAAATTTCCCCAAAACAAAATATTTAGATGGGGACTCTAAAATCTGGCAAAGCTGTCCATGTTTGGCGTTTGTTGATTAAAATCGATTTTCCAAAATGATTTTTCAAATTTGGACTCTTTGGTGATTTATCAGTCTTACATTGCACTTTGTGAGATTAGATTCAGAACTGTGACATGAGTCCAAACTATAGTAGCTAAGAACCACGATTCGCGCCCTCGCACGCGGAGCAGAGTTCCGGGCAGTCTGCAGTTGCAAGTCTGAGTGTCGGCCTGAGGGTATCAGTTTATAGGCAGAATTTTGGGCAGAATTCTGTACGGAGCACAGTCATTCAGCTATGCTCATGTCCATTCTAGTGAAATCAGGCTGAGATGCTGTCTGTTTTCTCTTTTGCAAGGTAATCTGGGAACCATAGCTTCAGAAGGCTCCAATATCCCCCGGGTGCATTGGACTTGTGTTGAGAAACTTTGTCAGGTCAGAGATTCAGCTCAAGGGCAACCAATGTTACCTTCGCCAAAGGCAAGGCAAAGAAAGGCCAGTCAGGGCTCACCGGTTCAACTGATCCGATAATCACCAGCTACATCACCTTTGTTCTAACTCAGTAGACCGTGATGGCACAGAGTCCGGAAGAAGTTGTGGCCATGACAACGGCATTAAATCAGGGAAGTGCTATGCAGGATGAGACCAACGCTAAAACACAACGCCCATCTGGGGCATCTGCCTCATATCCAATCTCAGGACCCCAACCAAACTTTCACCCACTTCCGCTAGCCGAAGATTTGCAAGGTCCAGATCCGCGAGAAGGGTTGGCTCAAGCTCGAGTTTTCAGACCCCTGGTGCAGCCTAAGGAGAGGCTTTATCCCCTTGATATTAATGAGCTCAACCCAACCTCATTAAAAATTGCTAACCTTGAGAAGCAATTCAAAAAGGCACAGGGCCTTAACTCCATTCCCGACATTGAGGATGGGTGCCCCGAGATTGTCGTACGGCTCCCAAACAGATTCAAAATGCCACATATTGACCGTTTCAACGGGTTTGGAGATCCTATGGTAGATATCTGGCTTTTCTTGGATGTCCTGAAGCCGATGGGTCTGACTAAGCCACAGAAACTCTCTCTGTATGGAAGAACCCTATTGGGTGTAGCAGCCGCTTGGTATGCCAAGTTGGAGAATACAGTGAAGCAGAACTGGGAAGAATTGGTTGAGGCCTTTGTTGATCAGTATTCTTACAATACCCAAGTTAAAATGACCACCCAAGAGCTTGAAGCAACCCATCAAAATCCTATAGAACCTTTTGTGAAATTTCTTGCAAGATGGAGAGCAAAAGCAGCACAGATAACAGATCGGCCTTCTGAGAGGGATCAAGTGTAGATAATGGTGCACAACCTTGAGCCTGATATGTTGCAAAAGTTGATAGTCGTTCCACTATCCACTTTCAAAAGTTTGCATGAACTGGGGGTTCAGATCGAGAATGTGTTCAACACAGGGATTATTCTCAGAACAAGTGAACCAACAAGGAGGGTGTTTTCCGGGAGTACCAATGCTAGTAGTAGCACTATTCCCAAACCCACCGAAATCAATACAGTCGCCACAGCCGACCTTTTGCCAAACCAAGCCTACAAATAGCTGGCCTGACCCGAGCTCAGGGCAGAACTTTCACTCCCCTCTCTATGAGCTTAACCAGCGCACTAAAAGTCTTGATGGAAAGAGGGTATCTCAAACCCCTTGATCCTCAACCTCTACCTGACCCACTTCCGGCCAGACATAACCCCACTAAATACTACGTGTATCATCAGCAGCGTGGTCATGGCACCGATCGTTGCTACCGCCTTCGTCATGAGGTCTAAAATCTCATCGACAACCGGACAGTAGCTCCACCTCTAGACCCCAAGGACCAAATATCTCCCGCATACCTCAATCTAATCCATATATTGTCATCCACCTCCAACCCCAGCATATTCATCACCCCAGACCATTTACCTAAGCCTGAGGTGTTTATTCCAGAAAGAACAGAATTGTACATGATGGATGCACCCAAGTCCCAATCATCTCAAACCTGTGAACCCACTACTTCTGAGCTGATAAGAATGATCGAAGATCTTTAGAGAACTGTGGCAGATCTGGCCTCTGGGATATTGGCTCCATCATCGACCACATCACATGCTAGAAGTTTCACGCCAAAAGGCTTTCCAATCTTTGGACAAGTGGCATTTGAAGAAGGCCAATCCCTTGGCAAAGTGGAGGCAAATGGCAAGAATAAGGTAGGGGCAAGCATTGGTCCCCGTGAACGCCTTCAGCGAGCTGTTGAGGCTTTGAAAGCTGAAGGGCTGAACAAACAGCAAGTGATTGTAGTTGTTGCAAAGATTGTGGATGGCACTTTTGCCACTCAAAATGAGAGAAGTTTGAATCAAGGGGCAAGCCGAGAGAAGGGTCGTCATACCAGGAACGTTCCTTTCAGCTCTAATCCCACGCTCGGAAGAGATCGGCAAACCCAGTTAGGGCCTACCAATCCCTTTGCTGGTGCATCCATCAAAACTCCACAAACCACGAAGTGCCAACCCCGAGGTCAGAGGGTCTACATGACTTTGTCCAAAGCTTTCCAAATCCTCGTTGGACAAGGCCATCTCAAACCCCTTAAGCCTCGGCCTCTCCCTGGTCGTCTTCCAGCTAGTCATGATACTGCCAAGTACTGTGTCTTCCATCAACAAACTGGTCATGGCACTGATAGTTGTTACCGTCGTCGCCACGAAATACAAGATCTGATTGACAATGAGGTCATCGTCGTACCAGGCTCTGCAAAGTCTATCAACACTAGATCAGTGAACTTGGGGGATAATGTGATCACTTGATCGAGGGATGAACCACCTGCTGACAGTGCTCAGTTTACTCCAGATGTGGTGGATGGCACACACTGTTTTGAGCATTTTACGAATGCTGGTTATTTTACTCTCTGACTTGGGTATTAGGTCATTTCTGTTGTGTTGTTTTGAGTCAGGCTTTTTGTACTAAGTCAGTCAAGTCTGTCTCGTTGTATCGAGTCAGTCCTGTTGTGTCAGAGTCGGGTGATTTCAAGGGTGTTACCTCGGGCATCACTTGCTTTGTTGGTGTTTGTCTTTTCGCTCTTTCTTTTAAGTCTGTCCTTGCCTTGGAGCCACTTGTGCCAGAAGATCTGAATGAAACAACAGTGATTTTCACCCTTTTGTGTCTGTTTCTGCCTTGGAGCCAGTTGTGCCAGAAGTTCTGAATGAGATGGCAGTATTTGACCAAAATTGTGACTTTTCTGTGCCTTGAAATCATTGTATTGATCTAAGTTTTTCAAAAAATTTCGAACATTGTGATGAAAACAAAGAGGAAGGAATTTCTCGGGATTTGCAAAAATTTGATCAATTGAGAAAAAGAGAGGCATGCTAAGCCCTTAATGAATGAGATCATGTTTGTTAATGTGAGTACTGAGAAGGATCTTGGCTTGATCCAGATAGGTTCCGCACTGTCTTCAGTGCGAGCGATTAGTCGCTTTCGTAAAAGATTTCAAAAAATATTTTGCGTGGTCCTGCAAAGACCTATGTGGAATCGCTCTTGAGATTGTGCAGCATAGGATCGCTCTCAGCCTCAAGACTTGACCCTTTTTTGCTTTTAAACCTTGAGCTTGGATTCAGAATGTTCAATGGTTAACCACAATGTAAGGCTTGTATGGCCAGATTTGAAGTTGCCCTTCAACTAGGGGCAATAAGGTCGTATGACATCAAAGGAGACCCGCCAGGCCAAATTCGAAGCAACCTCGAACTAGGGGCAAGAAGGTCAGATATGATCAAAAGAAAGCTTGCAAAGCTGGATGAGAAACAGCCCTTGAACTAGGGGTAAAAAATGTCAGATGTGCTCGAAGAGTCAAAAATTGGGACGTTGCTCAAGCTAATGAAGATCGGTAAGAATGCCAAATCCCAGAATGGAGAAAAGAAGAAAGTTTTTGTTGAAGGACAATCGAGTTCCTATCCGCAACATTAGGGGCAAATTCAGCCCCCAATTGGATGGTCTCCTACATTATCAGCGAACAGCAGTCATTCTCCTGGATTCAGATGACTTTGAGATCTCAAACTGATCGACATGGACCAGTTAAACCTTTTTATCCTTCAGAGGCTCGCTGGGCCGAAAACCCGGAAGGGCGACCCAGGCAAAAGTTAGAGTAATGAAAAGAACGAAAATAAAAAAAATGAAAATGAAGAAAAAGAAAAGAAAAAAGATGGAAAGAAAAGAAAAATAAAAGAGAGAGAAGAAAAGAAATGAAAAGAAAAGAAAAACATAACTCGCAAGGTTGAAAACCCAGAAGGGCAGCCTTGGCAAAAGTTAGAGTGCAAAAGAAGAGGTTAATACCCGAGTTTACCTTAACCCGGAACTACGTCATGCTTGATTCTCATCTTTGGGATATGTAGGTAACTTCATTCTGAAGTCCAGCCATAAACACTTCCAAATCGATTGTGTCCATGTAATGGTTCTGATCATCTTTGTCTTCTCTGTATCCGAGAGTTCAATTGTGATCATCACTTTGACAACTGATTACAGTGCGCTGGGGTGCCATTCAGACAAGGGCAATTTTCCGTTGCCATGCAGTGCCATTTAGACAAGGGGCAATTTTCCATTGTTTTGATCTGAGGTTGTGCATCTCAAGAGTAAATTTCGTGTTGGTCGAGCAGTGACCATTTGCAAAAATAAGTTTTGAGAATTTTTACTGAGGTTGACTAATTTTCTCTCGAAAATTATTCAATTTTTCCAAAACTAGACCATTTTTTGGACCCGAAAAAGGAAAATTGTCAGTGCTCATAACCTAACTTGCATGATTTCAAATCAGAAAATCGAACAAGTATATTAATCTAACTCTTATGTTGGTCAAAATTGTTTTAACAGAAAGCCAAAAACAAAAAATAGTCAAAATGACGAACTAGGGGCACAGTTGAGTCAAGTCATACTTGCCAGAAAGGGCACTCTACCTGCCAGAAAAGGGCACAACTGAAGCAAACAGCAAAGGGTCGAAAGCTCTCTCATCCTCCGAGCAGCGAGGTATCAAGTCAAGTGCGAAGCACGAACTGGAAAAGGAGCAGGATATTCCACTCCCTTATTTGAAAAGGTCTGGTCATATCCTAATGGCCAAGGGTGTCATCAACCGATGTCAGCTGCAGATTTGCTACACACCCAGTTGTAGCGCAACCCCTCTGTGGGAAAGTTCACTGTTGTGAGCAGAAGAAAAAGAATCTAGCAGAATTCTAGGGGCAAGAGCTCGCAACTTCCTGCTTATCCATCAACCACCTAGGGAAGGGATAAAAAAGAAGAGAGATTGAAAAATAGAGAGATGCACGCTATGAGAAAAAGTGAGAAAAAGGTTTTTCAGAAAAATAGAGATTGAGTGGCAGAGTGATGAAAGAATCACAAATGAGAAAGGGTGGGAAATAGTATCCAAAGAAGCTGTGGGCTCCCCGTCAACCGAGAGGTCTGTCGCCTTTGGAACACATTTGAGTCTTGTGTTTTGTTGTGTTTTTGTTTGTCTCAATTCTTGTTTTGAGTCGTTTCGGGCGTCAATAGATGTGTTTAGGTTGTTTTACCTTTGTTTTTGGTTGTTGAGTCGTTTTTGCTGTGGTTAGTCGTAGGCTCAATACCCGATCAAAAAATCATTCTCAATTCCAATTTCAAAAATAAATCATTTTGTGCTTAGAATGCTGTGTCGTTCTCCACATATGTGCAAAACAGGATTTGTTCTTTCATAAAACTACAGGGTTCAACCCAGGTCATGTGAGAACAGTAAAACCAGGACCTACCTGAAGCTATGTGGGTTCCGGACTGCGAAGCAAAAGAAAAGAGGGAAAATTTGGAGCATCTGAGTGTGTTTCAACTTCAAAAAATTCTGTGATTTTACTCCGGATGTACCTCTTCAGGTCTTGTCAATGCTCCGAAGAATGAGTGTGTCTCTACCTCAAGCTCAAGTTCAAGCCTGCTTTAAAGCCAGAATGGCGATCAAAAGTGCTCTCCCTGAGTACCAGTCCCTGCCAGAGGCATCTTGGCTGCGTTTGCAATGAGTTCCTAGGAGACCAATTGTGACGGCAGAAACTAGAGTTCGAATGGCTGATGCCTAGAACGCAAAGGTTTGGGATTTCCGAGACTAAAGTCTGGTTTAAATACCCAAGGGTGTATCTCCGGTTTGAAATCTGTATAGAAGCCCTATAGGTTGAGGTAGCGGGTATGCACCTCAATTCTAGACACTAAACCAACCTAGTCTGTCACTTCGTTGGAGAATAGGGAAAGTTGTGAATATGATTGGGAAGAAAAACGGCATCCGTGGCTTCTACATGAAGAACCCACTTTTCAACGCAAAATGTTTCTGCGGAGGTTTCAACTCATGTCTTCGATGCGTAGCTCATCGTAAGTTGGCGTGCACGAGGTGTATCGTTTTTAAAATATATTGTGACCCCTCCGAGAGGTAAATTGGAGGCCACAAACTTGTCAAGACGTGCATTTCTTCATTGGGCATATTGCATTGAATATGAATTGATTACTATGCATAGAATATGTATGTTGCGTTGTGTTGCATTCTCCATGTGCTTCTTACACTTGCATTGTTATGCACCCTTTCCACTTGCATTGTTATGCACGTTCCACTTGCATTGTTATGCACGCTTCAGTTGCATTGTTATGCACCTCTTCACTTGTATTGTTATGCACGTTCTAGTTGCATTGTTATGCAACATTCCAGTTGCATTGTTATGCACCGTTCTACTTGCATTGTTATGCACCTTTTCACTTGCATTGTTATGCACCGTTCTACTTGCATTGTTATGCACCTTTTCACTTGCATTGTTATGCACACTCGAGTTGCATTGTTATGCACGTTCCACTTGCATTGTTATGCACACTTCAAGTTACATTGTTATGCATGTTTCAGTTGCATTGTTATGCACACTCCAGTTGCATTGTTATGCACGTTTCAGTTGCATTGTTATGCACACTCTAGTTGCATTGTTATGCACATTCCAGTTGCATTGTTATGCACACTTCACCTGCATTGTTATGCACACTTTATTTGCATTGTTATGCACGTTACACCTGCATTGTTATGCACACTTCACTTGCATTGCTATGCACCTTTTCACTTGTATTGTTATGCACGTTCCACTCACATTGTTATGCACCGTTCCACTTGCATTGTTATGCACTGTTTCACTTGCATTGTTATGTACGTCTCCCATGCGTTGTTTTGCACCTTTCTTGCACCTGTTAGTGCATTGCTCGCGCTATTTTGCACACCTTTCTTGCACCTGTTAGTGTATCACTCGCGCTGTTTTGTGCACCTTTCTTACACTTGTTAGTGCATTGCTTGCACTATTTTGCGCACCTTTCTTGCACCTTCTAGTGCATTGCTCGCGCTATTTTGCGCACCTTTCTTGCACTTGTTAGTGCATTCACGCTGTTTGGCGCACCTTTCCTACACCTGTTAGTGCATTGCTCGCGTTATTTCGCGCACCCTTCCTGCACCTGTTAGTGCATTGTACTCACGCTGTTTTGCGCACTTTACCTGCACTTGTTAGTGCATCGCATCGCGCTGTTTTACGCACTTTACCTGCACTTGTTAATGCATCACATCGCGCTATTTTGCGCACTTTTCCTGCACTTGTTAGTGCATTGCATCGCATTGTCTTGTGCACACCCCTACATAGCACTGTCTTGTGCACACCCCTGTTTAGCACTGTCTTGTGCATTTCAACCTGTATCGCACTGACTTGTGCACCTGCATTGCACTGTTTTGTGCATCTTGTTAGCACTGTTTTGTGCATTCACCACTGCATCACACTATCTTGTGCACCTGTTTAGCACTGTCTTGTGGATTCACTTTGCCTCGTACTATCTTGTGCACTCTCTGGTCTAGGAGACCTTAAATCCTCTGAAGGTACAATTCCTTTGGTGTTTGTCGTGTTGGAACGACTTTCGGTGGTCTGGTATAGCCACCTGCCTGTGTTTGTGGTGAGATCCTAAGAGATCAACTGAGACGGTGGAAACTAGAGTTCGAATGGCTGTTGCCTAGAACGCAAAGGTTCGGGATTTCTGAGACTAAAGTCTGGTTTAAATACCCAGGGGTGTATTCTCAGCTTGAAATCTGTATGGAAGCCCCATAGGTTGAGGTAGCGGGTATGCGTCTCAATTTTGGATACTGAACCAACCTAGTCTGTCACCCTATTGGAGAATAGGGAAAGCTGAGACCATAGCCAGGGAGAAAGTAGTACCTGTGGTTCAACCAAGAAGAAGCGAAAGATCCCCAGCAGCATGAGGTAGGTTATTACCAACTGCCCCTGTAAGGTACCTTCACTTCGTAGCTACTACATTGCATTTTAGCTGCTGCATTGCATCGCATATAGCATTTATCGCATGCATCTATTGCATCACATCTGTGTTATTGCCTGCATCCTTTCCATGTTAAAGCTTAGTTTGGCATGCGCCCATACTTTCCTTTGTTGAAGCATGGTTCTGTGATAATGTGTACGCGCCTATTCCACTAAGAGAATTGTGGTCGGAGGGTGTCGGCACCTTTTCTGTGTTAGACATGGTATATTTTGTGTCTATGCCTTTTCTAGGAAAAATGTTGTTTGGCTGCACGCCTTATTTACTTCATCCATTGCATCCGTTGTATCGTATTTTGCTTTGTTGCATCCAGTATTTAGGATTACGATCTTTCCTTAGCAGATCATTCCTCACTGATATCACGCCCCCCAATTACTTGTATTTTGTGGTCTCTCTGCGAAACACATAGTTTTGCATGTGCTCGCACCCCTTTCACATTGAAACACGGTTCTGTTGTGTGTAAGCATCCATGCTGCGTTGAGGCCAATATTGAGGATGTAGGCATTTAGCACTTCTTTTCTATATTAAACGTAGTTTGATTTTGCATCTCCATCCCTTTATGATATTTGTGTGGTTTTGCACTGCTTGTGGTTTGATTATCTCAATTACATTGCATATCATTTGCATTGTTTAATTACTTTGCATATCATTTGCATTGTTTCATTACATTGTATGTCATTTACACTGTTCTGTTATATTATGTATCATTTTGCATCTTGCCCCTGAACTACGCTGGTTTGATTCCTTGCAATGGGATACGTAGGCAGTCTATGAGCGTAACCATTTATTTATCTGTATTTTTGTTTGTTTGTCTAAGTCTTCGGCCTTGTCAAAAATGGGTCATCTCTGGGCTTTAACATTCACTCACATCATTTCATGACTTCGAGCTTTGTCAAAAAGGGACAACTATAGACACCTCATTTTTGACTGCCCTTAAGACTTCTGCGTCACTAATTGCTTACTTGGTGGTGAAAGTTGTGCAGTGCAAAGGTTCGATTCCTTCGGCAAGAGGAGAGTCAAATCCCAACCTTACACCTCATTTTGGACCAAAGCTATTTTGAATGGTTTTTAGACCTTAAAACCCTCTCTTTCAAAATATTTTTGAAATAAAGTTCCTACGATGTTCCGAGGCTCGTATTTCGTTAAATGTCGCATTTTTCGGTAAATCGAGAGAGGAAAAAGTGGAAATGAATGAAAGGGAGATGAAATCTTTGAAAAAATTTTCAAATTAGGGATTTGGAGTTGAAGAAAATGAGAGAGGAGAGAAGAAAACTAGTTTGGGAGAAGTTTGGCATGAATCCGAGTAGGACCAAAACTGAGCGGCTTCACCAAAACTGGCATAACTTTTTGCACAGTTGGAATTTTGATGCAAGGCTTCCACCATTGGAAAGATTACTTCCGGGGCTTCAATTTGGACACACGAATGACCTGAAAAGAAGTCCAGATAAAGGAGATATGCCTATTTGAAGTTGGACCTGGAAAGTAGAATTTTGCCTGTCGACCAGAAAAGTAGCCAATCGACCCAAAAAGGTGGTCGGTCGACCAGAAAAAGTGGCTGACGGAGCACTAAGGTCCCAAACTCAGATATTTTGAAGATATTTTCCCTCCAACTGTCTTCCACAGCCTCCAGCTGTCCTATAATCAGATATTTCGGCCAAACTCTTATATATTGCTATATATGAGTCATTTCTCTCATTTTGCAAGGAGAGAACATTTTGAGCAATTGTGGGAGCTTCTCACACTAAAATCTCTCTCTCTCTCTCTCTGTGCAAATTTCAGAGCTAAATTTCAGCTTTTCCCTCTAGTTGGCTCTCCCTGCCCTTGTGTGCATGCAAGAGATATACTTGGAGATATACCTGTCCTTTGCCTAGGCATCCTTTATCAAACTTGATCACCATTGCGCTGAGGTAGTTTGGGACTTTGTTTGAGCTCTAAGAGGCTGATTTTGGCTGGTTTTACTGCTATGCTTCAAGGTGTTTCAAGGGTAAGCACTTCCCCCTTTCAAGCTTGTTTTTACACACTTACTTTATCCCCCTTTTTCCATTGTTTTGGACTATTTTGGGACTGGTTTTGAACTATAAAAAACTCTGATTTTGAGGTTCTAAAATGGTGGTTTAAGCCTTGTTTGGCTAGGAGGTGTTTCCTCCCTTTTGCTCCTTGGCTTGTAAGGCCTTTTGAGCTAACTTTCAAGCTTTTCAAACTTCTTTTTGGCCTTAAATCCATTGAGAATTTCAGTGGTAGAAAACTTGTTTTGAGGTCTCAAATAGGAGGTGGTGGCCTCTCCTCCTTGTCTCTCCATGCCATGCCTTGTTAGCACTATAAAGTAGCATCTTTTTGTAGCTTATGTTAGCTCTTTTCAAGCATGTTTTTGTGACTTTTAGGACCTGATATAACTCTTTTTTGGGCTGGTTTGGTCACCTCTTGCATGCTTCATGTACTTGTAGTGCAAATCTTGCTTACTAGCCTTGTATGCTTGATGTTTTGGCTCATTATTCTAGCATATTTTGGCTCCACTCCAACAGGCTTTTACACATATTTTGGCATGCCTTAGCTCTGATTTTGGTCAACAAAGTCACCTCTTGCATGGTTTATGCACTTGCAGTGCAAACTTGTTCACTAGCCTAGCTTGTTTGGTGTTTTGGCCTATTGATCTAACATGTGTATATTTTACTCTAGCACATTTTTGGCTATCTTTTAGCATGCTTTAGGTTTGATTTGAATGGTTTTGGTCATGCATGCCTTGCTTTGTATAGCCATAGTGTAATATTGCTCACTAGCTTTGAGTTTCATAGTCTCTAGCATGGCTTACTTGAGTTGTTTGCATGCATTAGCCTCTTTTCTCACATGATTTCAGTGAATGAAGTGTGGTCATACTCTCCCATGCTTCACTCTTTCAATGCTTTGGAGGGTTGTGCTTTATGCCTTAATCATGAGCCAATTGGCATGCATGCTTGCCTAAGCTTTTTGGGCTACCATCTCAATGTGTTTTTGGTCTTATTTTTCCATGATACAACTTTGTTTTTGGTTGGTTAGAACATCCCTCATTTGCTTCTTACACTTGTAGTGTAATCATGCTCACTGGCCTTGCATGCATCATGCTTTATGCCTCCCATTCTCGCATATGTTGGCTATGTTCAAGCATGTTTTTGGCATTGTTTTGACCTACCTTGGGACAATTTTGGGTCATCTTGGCCCTTTGAAGCTTGCTTAATATGGCTATGGTACAAGTACCTTTGCTAGCCTTAAGCTTTGAGCCTCCTAGCATGCCTTATTTGTGATGTGTGCATGATATGGCATCATTTGGAATGTAATTTTAGAGCTTATGTCTTTGTTATACTCCCACATTTATCACTCTTTCAATGCGTTTGAGGGTTGACCTTTGTGCCTTGCTTGCGAGCCATGAGTTGAGCATGCTTTTCTTGCTTCTTGTGTTTAAGTTTCAGCACGTTTTGGCCATTGTTTAGGCATGCATGAGGTCTGTTTGGAGCTGGTTTAGTTGGTTGAGCATTGTATTGCATGCCTCTTGTATGATGCTCTTTACTTGCTTTGATGCTTTAGCCTCCAAACATGCCATGCATGCATTGTTCATATGTTAGAACCTTGTGCATGCCACATTAACATTGTTAGATAGGCCTGTTGTGTGTGTCGCATTGTGTTTGGATTAGATGTTGATCCAAACACAAGAAACGAGGGACGTTTCATACTTGAAGTGATGAAACGTGCCTCATTTCTCGGTCGCCGACCCTCTTGATCAAGCACGATAGAGGCGAAGGCTCTTATGTGTTATTTGTGCATTCATTGACATTGAATTGCGCAAACTTGGCTTCTCGGCCATCGTGCATTGCGATGCTTGATTGGTGGCCCGAGAGTAGAGTACCACACTCCCTTGAGCTTGAGAAATGATAGGGAGGGTGGTTGTACACACATATCTTGCAAATACACTGTTATGCCCCTTCCTGTTCTCTGCTGCAGCAAAACTGGAGTTTGACAGATTTTCTGGTCAGCAGACCAGTAAAGGTGGTTGACCGACCACTTTTTCTGGTCTACAAAAAGTTTTTCTGGTCAACAAGTGGTCTACAGCCCCCTTTTCTGGTCGGCAGCCCACTAGGAGGTCCCCATGTTGGAGCAGAAGCAACCTGGAAGTTTGTGTAGTGTTCTGAGATCAAATCAAATGCAAACAGAGGCAATTCTGGACATAGTAATGGATTTCCGAGCGAGACAATCGAGAGCATGCTTCCTTCATTGTTCAAGGCAGAGCTGTGGCAGCTTAGTTCACATACCTCGCGTGCTTAGTTAGTTACCTTGATTAGTTAATTTGTTAATTAATTAAAGTAATGTAATAATTAGTTGTGGCTAGTTATTCGATTTGTGTTATATAATAATTAGTCTAATTAGATTATTAGATTAGTTAAGTAGCTTAGCTTAGTGTAGCTAGCTTAGCTTATTCTTTCGGACCCTCCATCGAGAGGGCAAATGCTGTAATAAGTGTGCGTGAGTGCGTGAATTTCTTCCAACCCCACGTCTTTCTCCCTTTTATTTACCCGCTTTCAATGGTTACTTTTAGGGCATGTTTCCATTAGCATATTTATGGTTTGCATACGTGCATCATTCATTCGTATTGCATGCACCGGGCTCAGCGCATCATTCAAATTGCATTAAATTTCAATACTTACTTGAATACGTGTTTCAAAGCATGTTATCAAGTGTTGCATTCATATGCCATTCTAGATAGCCGAGCCTATTTCAGTTGCATTTTTGCATGTGTTGCATTAGGCATTGTTAACATAGCTAGGATCATGCATGATTTCTAACTAGCTTCTGTTTTGGCTTGGAGTACACTGTGAGTGTTTACGCTTTAGCATCCTTGCATGTGTGTAAGTGACTGCCATGATAGCATGCTTTCCATGAGGCTATGTACTTATGTGTTTAAATGCATGAATGCCTGTGGATGAAGGCTTTATTGCTTAAATTGGAACAATTCATCGAAATGTGAGTTTTAAGCCCACTTGAAGTCGCAAAATCATGTTTTTCTAAGCCCACTTGAGGGTGGTAAATCCGCGCCTTAGCCTACTTGCGAGTAGCAACTTCAAACCATTTTCGAAAACAAACATGAGATGTTTTATTCCAACTTAAGTGATTTAGTCTATACTTGTATGTTGTGCCCATCACATAGTAAGCTAGATTAATAACCGGAATAAGAACACATGTTTTTTAAAAAATAACATATCATGTTAGTAGAGGCTGATCCTTTGATCGGGCGAGTGGGGGTACTCATTTCCGGACCTTCCCCTCTCATACCCAAGTTCCCGAGCTGAGGCAACTTTGGTGATGACGGACACGTGGCCTTAGGCACGAGTCAGGGTTTCCTAAATTTCCCAAAAACAAAATATTTAGGCGACGACTCTGTAATCTGGCAAAGCAATCCATGTTTGGCACTTCTTGATTAAAATCGATTTTCCAAAATGATTTGCCGAATTTGGACTTTTTGGTGATTTATCAATCTTACATTGCACTTTGTGAGATTAGATTCAGAATCGTGACAGGAGTCCAAACTGTAGTAGCTGAGAACCCAATTCGCGCCTTCGCGCGCGGAGCGGAGTTTCGGGCGGTCTACAATGGTTCACTAAACTTGACCACTTCTTAATTTGGGAACCTCCTCGGGAGGCACATTGGTTGGTTGACCAAAAGTAGATCTCCAAGTAGCAGTGTAAGCCTGGTCCCGTGACTGATCACCTACATACATAAATAACACAGTGCACTAGAACCTAGTGAATAACAACAAGGTAAAGGGTTTATGAATGATGTCCAAAACAGATTCAGAAATCAGAGTTCTTATCATAAACAAATTCAGATTCACATACTTATACAAAATTCATAAGCAATTATATGTGGTACATTCATTAGCTATCAAATCAAACTAGTCATAAGACCCACATACATAGTCGGTACCGACTACCATAAAGGTCAATATCTTTGTGCACAAATAGCCATAGTATTGTTACGTCTAGGCAAGGGCCACGTGAACATAAACCTCGGTATTGTTACCCCTGGGCAATGGCCATATGAACATAGACCACAATATTTTTACCCCCGGGCAAGGGCCACGTACATATTGGCCACGATATTGTTACCTCCCGCGCGAGGGCTACACAAACATAAGGCACGGTATTGTTACCCCCGGGCAAGGACCGCGTGAACTAAGGATGCCACAAATACATTTCAGAAAAATGAACATTCATTCATGATTCATAAAAGAACATTTCAGACAACATATCATATCATTTCAGTCAGAAAATACATATAATCAAACATAGCTTTACAGGGTTGTTAGTCACAGATAGCTCCAGTAACAAAATAGATAATGTAGACAGAATAGTCTGATCAGGCGGGCGATAACACGTGACCTACACAAATACTAGATAGATACACTTGAACACACGTCTCACAGGTGTTTAACTTATCATTCTTCTTTCTTTGCATTTGTTTCTAACTGTTATGCTCATTATTGTAATTTAAACATGGCCTAGGAATGCCTTAGATGCAATGAGGATGCAAAAATGCACTTTGAAACACTTAGTCAAATTTTTGAAAACATGGCAATTCACTCGAGCGCAACTTTGGTTGCTCGAGCAAACCCCTTGGTCGGTAAAACTTTTGAGAGCTCTCATTTTACACTCGAACGAAGAGCTTAGTCGCTCGAGCCAAGTCTAAAAACAAAGGATGGTCACTCGAGCGCAGATTCTATTGCTCAAGCCATGGCTCATGTCTGCAAAAGTATTGGCACTCGAGCCAATTTTTGGTCACTTGTTCTAGGGTTCAAAACAAAGGGTGGTCGCTCGAGCGAAGATGCAGAATCTGGAATTTCCAGATTTTAGTTCCAAGTTCAAAACTCAATTCCATTGCACAAAATCATGTTCTTTTGGACCAAAACTCAAGAAAACACATGTAAACTTATGGAACATCATAAGGGGAAAGCTATTGCACAAAAACAAAGCCCAAAAGCATGTGAATTGTTCAAAAGCAAAACTTGAACTTTGAATACATAACATGTATGCAATGATATGAGTTCCTTGCTTTCCAAAACATGCAAAATGAAGTGTTTTCATGTAAAATCATGGTGAGCTCCCAAGGGATAGTAAACATATGCACTTGCATGTAAGAATTGAGGGAGAATTAAACTCAAAATCTATGAATTATGCATGCATGCATGGAATGATCTACCTTTCTACTTCCTAAGCTCAAATCTTATGCTCACTTTTCAAATTCTCTTGATTTCACACATTTGATGTCTTAAATACAAAGTTTATGTGTTAAAATCATACCCACACTTCTCAATTGGACTCGAAGAAGCAAGTTCCTTAAATTTCTAAGCCAAATTTTCAATTGCACCCATTCCTTCTTTTCTCTTTCTTCTACACATTTTGAGCTCAAAATGGATGAGGAAAATGAACTCTAGAACTTGGTAGTGGCCTTATATAGGCTAATTAGTAGAGCTTAATTAAGCTTGACCTAAGACTAATCAATTGGCTTTATTTTATTCTAATTATTCAGTTCTGAATCGAATTTCAATTAAACTCACCATAATATTCCAAAAATTCTAAATTACACGTTGACATAGTTAATTTCTTGTTCAATGGCTGATAAGGCCTTCAATTCGCATATTGATCAAAAATTCAAACAGATATTCCCACGTCAGACAGATACGAGCACAATTAACACAAAACACATGCAATTAACTCAAAATTTCTTCTTAATTACTCTTTAGGCATTCTTAATCATGTTTTATTGACTAATCACAAGTCGGGGTTGTTATAGTCTTCTCCCCTTAAAGAGTTTGGTCCTCTAAATGCGAATTACCTTTATTTCGGAAGAACGTAGGGTCCAATGGAAACAAGTCCGGATATCTTTTCATCATATCTTCTTCTGGTTCCTATGTTGCATAAGTTCCTCCATGATTTTGCCAATCCATCTTCATCCATGGCATCTCTTGGGATTAGTCAATCCTCATTGGTAAAATCATCTTTCAGAAGTACATGAGTTGATTCAACTACATGTAACGGATCTCTCAAATAATCTCGAAGCATTGAGACATGAAAAGCATTCTGCATGTTCTCCATAATTGGAGGTAAGGCCACTTGATACATCACTGGATTGATTCTTTCAATAATCTCACATGGTCTGATGTACCATGGTGCCAACTTTCCCTTAACTCCAAATCGCCTCTACCCTTTCATAAGAGTCACTTTGATAAACACATGGTTACCAAATTCATATTCCCTGTCTCTTCTTCGGATATCCGCATAACTCTTTTGATGACTTTGTGTGGTTCTCAAACGTTGCTAAATCAGTTTTACCTTCTCAATCATCTCTTGCACAAGTTTTGCTCCTAATAATGGTCTATTGCCCACTTCAGTCCAACAAATTAGAGATCGGCATTTTCCACCATACAGAGCTTCATAAGGAGCCATTCCAATGCTTAAGTGATAACTATTATTATACACAAACTCGGCCAAAGGCAGATAAGTCTCCCAATTTCCTTGGAAATCTAACACACCCATTCTCAACATATCTTTCAAAGTTTGAATGGTTCATTCAGATTGGCCATCTGTCTGAGGATGATAAGCACTGCTCAATCTCAATTCAGTTCAAAAGGCTTGTTGCAAACTTTGCCAAAATCTTGAAGTGAACTTAGTGTCTGTATCAGATACAGTAGATATTGGCACCCCGTACAGTCTCACAATCTCATTAATGTGAACGTTAGCCAATTTATCCGCATTGTAAAATGTTTTCACATGTAAGAAATGTGTAGATTTAGTCAAATGATCAGCAATTACCTAAATAGAATCCATACTTCGAGAAGAACGAGGTAGACCGACAATGAAGTCCATTGTGATATGCTTCCATTTCCATTCTAGTATTGGAAGTGGTTGAAGTAGTCCCACAGGCCTTTGATGTTCAGCTTTGACTTGTTGGAATTGCAAACATTTGGCTACATAGTTGGCAATACTTTTCTTCATTCCAAGCCACCAAAAATTTTGTTTCAAATCTTGGTACATTTTTGTATTCCCCTGATGCATAGCGAATTTAAACTTGTGGGCTTCAGTCATAATACGCTTTCTCAACTCTGAACAATCCGGTACACAAAATATTCCTTGAAATTTCAATACATTACTTTCATACACAAATCCGGGCCTTAGTTTCGAATCAATCTCATCAATAATCTGCTTCAAATATTCATCGTCTAGCTATTTTTCTTTAACTTCTTCAATTATGGCTGTTGTGCAAAAATAGCAGCTAGAATTCCACCTTGTTCATGCAAAACAATCTCAATTTCATTTCTTTCCAGCTTATGCAACAATTCTTTTTGACCGGTAAGCAAACATGCCAAATTTCCAATAGATTTTCGGCTCAAAGCATCTGCTACTACATTAGCCTTTCCTAGATGGTATAGAATCTGCAAGTTATAGTCTTTAATCAGTAATAGCCATCTTCTCTGTCTCATGTTTAGTTCTTTTTGAGTAAAGAAATATTTCAGGCTTTTTTGGTCGGTGTACACTTCACATATTACTCCATATAGATATGGTGCCAGATTTTCAAAGCAAACACCACGGTTGTAAGTTTCAGTTCATGGGTCGGATAATTTTTTTCATGTGGGCGGAGTTAGGGATGGCAATTTGAACCCGTCCTGACGGGGACCCGACTCTCTAACCCCAATTTGAGTGGTTTTTCTTTGAAAAATATCCCCAACGGGACAATGATGATATTTAAAAATCAATCCTTGATCAGTTTCGGGCTGAAAATGGGGATAAGTGTCTCAACCCCGTACCCGGCCCCAGTCTCGGCCTCGTCCCTGTCCCCGTCCCCATCCTCATCCCCCGTTTATCCCCGAAGTGAATTTATAATTTTATCCTTATATATATATATATATATATAAACCAATCACCAAACCGTCATCTCACTTATCTCTTCCTCTCTGTCTCTCTCTCTCGCAGCTCTCTTCCTCATCAACGCCACCGCCGCCATTGTCTGCGACATCGATCGTCCTCCTTTATAGTCCATCGTCGCAATCACAGCCTCCGTCTATCGCCTCAGTGCCTCCGTCATCTTCCTCCGTCGTTGTCATTGTAGTCGTCCATGCCTCTGTCGTCGTCCATCGCCTTCGTCATCCTCCATCACCTCTATCATCCTCCTCCGTCGTCCATCGCCTCCGTCCTCCTCAGATTTGTACTGTTTGTGTATGTATTTATATATGTATGTGTGTGTTCTGTCCATTTTTTCCGTCCTTCTCAGATCTATACTATTTGTGTATATATGTGTGTTTTGTCCTTTTTTTTTTGGGTAGTGGATCTGTTGATGATTTTGTTGATGTTGATGTTGAAAATGAAACAATTGGGGATGATGATGATGATGTTGTTGTTGTTGATAGTGTTGTTAAAACAAATTTGGTCAGGAAAATTTTCAGGATCAGGGAAACCCGATCCCTGTTAGGGGGTGGGGACGAAGACGGTAATAGGTTCCCCATCGGCGATCGGGGCCGGGGAGATTTTCACAATCGGGGATTAGAGATGGGCAGTGTGGTCTCTGGCCCCGCCCCGGCTTGTTGCCATTCCTAGACGGAGTTGTCGAGAAACATACGCAGTTATTTTACCGTTTTGCATTAGCACAAACCCCAAGCCTTTGTATGAAGCATCACTGTAGATTTAGAACTTGTCGGTACCATTAGGCAAAGTCAAAATTGGTGCAGTCACTAATCTGATCTTCAATTCTTGAAAGGCTGACTCTCTTCGATCATTCCAATCAAACGATACATTTTTCTATGTTAATTGAGTGAGTGGTATAGCAAGCTTTGAGGAGTCTTTCACAAATCCATGATAATAGCCAGGAAGCCCCAGAAAACTTCTAACTTCTGATGCATTTGTCAGTCTTGGCTAATTTACAATGGCTTTAATTTTCTATGGATGAACTGATATGCCATCTTTATTGATTACATGTCCCAAAAAGGTCATACTGTCAAGCCAAAACTCATATTTGGACAATTTAGCATACAAGTTCTTTTCCTTCAGAGTTTGTAGCACAAGTCTCAAATGATTTTCATGTTCAATCCTGCTTTTGGAATAAATCAAGATATCATTAATAAACACAATAACAAATTCATCTAGATATGGTTTGAAAACCCTATTCATTAGGTCCATGAAGGCAGCAGGTGCATTGCTTACCCAAAACGGCATTACCAAAAATTCATAGTGCCTATATCTAGTTCGAAATGCAGTTTTCTCTATGTCTTCTACCTTAACCTTAAGTTTGTGATACCCGGATCTATGGTCAATCTTAGAAAATATTTGGGCTCACTAGAGTTGATCAAACAAGTCATCTATTTGAGGCAGTGGATATTTGTTCTTCATAGTTACTTTATTCAATTCTCGGTAATCTATACATAATCTCAGCGTTTCGTTTTTCTTTTTAACAAATAGAACTAGAGCACCCCAAGGCGAAGTGCTCGGTCAGATAAACTTCTTGTCTAACAGTTTTTGCAATTGAATTTTCAATTCTTTCAATTCAGAGGTTGACATTCTATATGGGGTTTTAGATATTGGTTAAGTTCGAGGTACTACCTCAATAATAATTTCAATTTCCTTATCAATCAAGTTTCCGGGTACTTCATTAGGGAAAACATTAGGGAATTCACTGACTATAGGAATAGTTTCCACATTAACACTATCCATAGACACATTCAAAACACAACACAAATAACCCCTACATCCCTTCTTAAGAAATTTATTTTCTTTCATAGCAGAGATCAAATACGGGAGAAGAACTACACCATTCCTAGCAAATACAAATTTAGGCAACCCCAGTGGCCAAAACACAACAAATTTAGCAACACAATTAATGGTACCATGATATTTTGTCAACCAATCCACACCCAATATGCAATCAAAATGAGCTATATCCAATGGCAGCAAATCAACATATAAAAGTGCTTCTCCAACCATAATATCACATGTAGGATACATATATGCATATAACATAGAACTCCCAAATGGTGTAGATACAGACAACAAATAATTCATAGGCTCTAGAGATCTAGTCAATTTTCGAGAGAAAGCATGCTACACAAATGAGTGAATGGATCTAGAATCTATTAAGACATAGGCATTCTGAGCACAGATAGGGATTGTACCTGATACCACGGACTCAGTGTTCTAGACATCCCCAGGCACAAGTGCAAAAACTCTGCCCTACCTTAAGGTTTTCCTTCCAACATTAGTTCTCACGTTTGTTCTTGGTACAGAAGCAGATCCAGCTGAACTTGCCGCAAGATGGTTAGAATTTTGGGATATGAGCGGACAATCTTTTATCATGTGGCCAATCTTGCCACACCGAAAGCAAGAACCTATTGATCAGTAACAAGCGCCCTTGTGTTTTCTTTTGCATTCTGAGCAAGTAGGTGCTATACCACTACGTTGACTTAAACTACTGAAGGATCCTATATTTTGCTTCTTTGAAAATGACCGACCCTTTTTGAAATTAAATCCAGATCTTTTACCTCTCCAATCATTTGTTGGAGCTTTAGCCTGTTTCATTGCTACTAAGTTGGCTTCTATCATTAAAGCTCGACCAAGTACATCCACATATTTAGGAAATTTTAGTACGCCAACTCGATCAAACACATCCAAATTAAGCCCTCCTTTAAATTTTTGAGCTTTCTTATAGTCCGTGTCAACCATGTGAGGTGCAAATTGGGCTAACTCGATAAACTTAGCCTCATACTCTGCCACTGACACACCCCCTTGCTTTAGCTGCTCAAATTCTGACACTTTCCGGTCTCGAAAACATTAAGGGAAGTATTTTTCATAGAATATCTCTTTGAGCTTACTCTAGGTCAAAGCACCATTACTGTCTCGTATTAACATCCACCAACGTTGGCCCTCATCTTTTAGAGTGTAAGTAGCCAACAACACTTCTGGACTTCAAAACATGGAAAGACTTCAATTAATTTTTTGGTCTCTAGCATCCATGTCTCAGCCTTTAACGGTTCAATACCACCCAGAAAAGTCGGTGGCTTTATCTTGTTAAACTTTTGGGTCGAGCTAATGATATCATTATTCATTGGCTCAAATTGTACTGGCGAAGGCGGAGGAGGTAGAGGTTGTTGTCTTTGCTGCTGTCTTATTGATTCAGTTAAGGCCTCAAGCATTCTTTCCGTACAGTTCATCTGTGCATCGGATAATTCAGATACATCATCACTTCTTGTTCTTTCCATTGCTATAGGTAAACAAAACGATAATAAACATAGGCAAATAAATTGTTTCACAATGTTCATAGTTTTCATTTTCATTCATTTCATGTTACACATCTTCGTATGTTCATTTTGTTCAGATATGTTCACATGATTATCACACGCGCACTCACACATGCTGATGCAATGTCCCTAATTCTTTTCTAGGACATCTGTAGCTCATATAGACTCGTGTGTGTGGTATAACACGTGCTCTGATACCACTCTGTCACGACCCAAACCCGACCTTACAATTTTAGCATCGTACCCAACCAGTAATCCTGGGATTACTGAAGGCCTTTGAAACAGATTAACAATATAAGAGGTTAGCGAAAGCACATATACAAAATACAATGTTCATAGAGCTATGCAGACATATACGGGACAAAAAAATTAAAACTCATAGTCATATATATCACGTCATCTTGTATACAGATAAACCAAAATGGGTCTTAGGCCAATACACAGACAGTATAGAAACTTTTTCAGACAAAACAAAACAAAAGGAAACAAAATTCGTAATCATGGTTCACTAAACTTGACCACTTCTTAATTTGGGAACCTCCTCGGGAGGCACGGTGGTTGATTGACCAAAAATAGAACTCCAGGCAGCAACTTAGGCCTAGTCCCACACCTGATCACCTACATATATAAATAATACAGTGAGCTAGAGTCCAGTGAATAACAACAGGGTAAAGGGTTTATGAATGATGTCCAAAAAAGATTCAAAAATCAGAGTTCTTATCAGAAACAGATTTTCAAACTCACATACTTATACAGAATTCATAAGCAATTATATGTGATAAATCCATTAGCTATTAGATCAAATTAGTCATAAGACCCACATGCATAGCCAGTACCAACGACCATAAAGGTCAATATCATTGTGCACAAATTCCCATGGTATTGTTACTCCCAAGTGAGGGCCACATGAACATGGGCCTCGGTATTGTTAACCTCGGGCAAGGGCCACATGAACATAGGTGATGGTATTGTTACCCCTGAGTAAGGGCCATGTGCATCTTGGCCATGGTATTGTTACTCCCCAGCAAGGACCACATGAACATAAGCCATAGTATTGTTACCCCTGCACAAGGGCCATGTGAACTAAAGATACCACAAATACATTTCAAAAAAATAACATTCATTCATAATTTATAAAATAGCATTTTAGAAAATATATCATATCATTTCAGTCAGAAAATACTTATAATCAAACATAGCTTTACAGAGTTCTTACTCACAGATAGCTCTAGTAGCAGAATAGATCACGTGGATAGAACAGACTGATCAGGCAGGCGATAACACATGACCTACACAAACACGTGACAGATACACTTGAACACACGTCTCAAAGATGTTTAACTTATCATTCTTCTTCCTTAGCGTGTGTTTATAACCCTTATCCTCATTATTGTAGCTTAAACATGGCCTAGGAATGCCTTAGATGCAATGAGGATGCAAAAATTCACTTTGAAACACTTAGTTAATTTTTTGAAAACGGGGCAGTTTTCTTGAGCGCAATTTTGGTCACTCGAACGAAACCCTAGGTCTGCAAAACTTCTTAGAGCTCTTATTTTACACTCGAGCAAAGAGCTTGGTCGCTCGAGCCAAGTCTGAAAACAAAGGTGGTCACTCGAGCGCAAATTCTATCACTCGACAAGGTTCATGTCTGTAAAAGTACTAGAACCTTGAATTTTATGCTCGAGCCAACTTTTGGTCGCTCGATCCAAGGTTCAAAACAAAGGGTGGTCACTAAAGCGGAGATGCAGAATCTGGAATTTCCAGATTTCAGTTCCAAGTTCAAAACTCAATTCCATTGCACAAAATCATGTTCTTTTGGGCCAAAACTCAAGAAAACACTTGTAAACTTATGGAACATCATAAAGTGAAAGCTATTTTGCAAAAACAAAGTCCAAAAGCATGTGAATTGTTCAAAAGCAAAACTTGAACTTTGAATACATAACATACTTGTAATGATATGAGTTCCTTGCTTTCCAAAACATGCAAAATGAAGTGTTTTCATGTAAAATCATGGTGAGTTCCCAAGGGATAGTAAACATATGCACTTGCATGTAAGAATTGAGTGAGAATTAAACTAAAAATCTATGAATTATGCATACATGCATGGAATGATCTACCTTTCTACTTCCTAAGCTCAAATCTTATGCTCACTTTCCAATTCTCTTGATTTCACACATTTGATGTCTTAAATACAAAGTTTATGAGTTTAAATCTTACCCATACTTCTCAATTGGACTCTAATAGGAAAGTTCCTTGAATTTCTAAGCCAATTCCTTAATTTCCCCTTCAATTTCCTCCTTTCTCTTTGAATGGCAGTCACTCCCTCTCTTCTCTTTCTTCTACACGCTTTGAGCTCAAAATGGATGAAGAAAATGAGGTCTAGAACTTGGTAGTTGTCATGACCCAAACCCGCCCCCGTGGGTTAAGGACGTAATCGGCCAGTAATCCTAAGATTACCTACGGCCTCAAACCAAAACAGACTTAACACATCAGAGTAAAGGGGGGCCAACAGAGAAGCAAAAATTTAAAACTTTGTCCATAGAGCTGTGCTTACATGGCACATCAAAACAAACCATACATATGTACGTTAATAACTCACAACAGAACATAGTGACATAGGTTCTGTACAGACAGGATCATCCAAAACTATAAGCAGACATATATACAAAACTTCGCCAACCTGAAAAAATGTAAATACATAACAAAAAGGCGAAGACGGGTCTCATGCGTAAGACACAAGGGCTGACTCTCTCAAAACCTTAGTTGCTCCATACAGACTTCACTGAGGCTGGGTCTGGACTTCTCCTGGCTCACCTACAAACACATGAATGAGCGTGAGCGAAAGCCCAGTGAATAATATCAAATCAAATACAGAAGTTACATAACAATGTAGAACAGCATGTTCCAAACGGCCTTTGGCCCAATTCACATTTCTACTTAACATATATATATACACTTATACAAAGTTTAGATAAAGTGACTGTAGTTCCAACATACTGGCCTTGGCCCATTCAGGTTTCCATTCTTGTCAAAACGGCCTTCGGCCCATTCATTTATGTCAAAACGGCCTTCGGCCCATCCATTTATGTCAAAACGGCCTTCGGCCTATGCATTTCTGTCAAAATGGCCTTTAGCCCATTCATTTACGTCAAAACGGCCTTCGGCCCACTCATTCATGACAGAACGACCTTCGGTCCATTTATATTCATCAAAACGACCTTCGGTCCGCTCATTTACATCAAAACGGCCTTTGGTCCATTCATTTATATCAAAACGACCTTTGGTCCATTCGTTTACATCAAAACGACCTTTGGTCCATTCATTTACATCAAAACGACCTTCGGTCCATTCATGTAAATCAAAACGACCTTTGGTCCATTCATATACATCAAACGACCTTTGGTCCATCCATATACATCAAACGACCTTCGGTCCATTCATTCTTATCAAAACGACCTTTAGTCCATTTATGTTTATCGAAACGACCTTTGGTCCATTTATGTTTATCGCTGTCAGACTTTTGTCTGCAATCCCAATTAGCAACTCATAAAGCTTATAAGGGAATAATAATTGGACATTCACAATCATTGAAATAACGATATTACTCACAGTGATCGGCTTGTGGATTTGCCCTGGAGCTTGACCCTATACGTTTCATGAACACAAAAGGGTCATTAACAGTTCAATCCGTTCTTTAATTCACATATTCCTCTTTAGGCTTTATTATTATCTCATTAACTCATTTACAATGCTTAACATATGCCTAAGAGTGCTTGCAAGTGAAAGAGAACGGAAAACAGAACACAAAATCCAAAAACAGAATTTCAGAAAATAGGGTCCCCGCTCGAGCGTGGACTTCCCCGCTCGAGTGGACCCTTAAGTCTGCGAAAGTACTGGTTGCCTTCTATTCCAGCTCGAGCGTGAACTCGGCCGCTCGAGCGGACTGCCTGCCTACACAGCTCCCCGCTCGAGCGTAAACTTCCCCGCTCGAGCGGACACCACGTCTGCAAAAAGTGCTGGGAGCACGTATTTCCCGCTCGAGCGTCAGGTTCTCCGCTCGAGCGGACCTCAAAATTCTGAAAAACCCAGAATTGTGTTCTTGAGCTCCAATTCGATTTTCCAGCTACATTACTTGCATGCAATGGCTCAAATCTCAAATATGATCATACCAACATGGTACCAATGCAAGATTATAACATTATGAAGCTCAATTTCTTGATTTATCTACATGCATGGCCCAAAATATGTCAAACTCAACACCAACATAACAATTTCATGCATTCAAGCTCATATCTTCTCAAATTGCACATGCATGTGATGAATTAGCCACATTCTCAACTTAGATAACACAAATGGTGATCAAAACATGAGTTTCAACCAAAACTCTACATGAATCATGCACTTTAAGCTTATACATGCTATTTCAAAACATTTCCTTACATGCATGCATATATCAAGCTTTAATCCAACAAAACCCATTCAATTTCATCATGCTCAATTGAATTCATGTTCTTTATTCTTATTCAACTCTGAATTTACAAAATTACTCACCAAAGAGTTTTAATCTTCACAACTATGGTTAATTCTTGAGCTAGCCTTCAAGACTCCAAAGCTTCAAGAGCAAACTTAGATGATTTCCCCCTTTCTCTCTCAATTTCGGGTCTCTCACTCTCTCTAGAGAGTTTAATCAGCCAAAGCCACATAAGGGAAGGAATTGAGGGTGTAGTGCCCTTTTACATCAAACCCCACTATTCCAAAATAATAATAATAAACAATTGGGTACTAAATTATCAATTTAATCAACTTAATCTGACCCAAATCAATTTCTAATTAAATTTCACCGTAGGCTCTAAAAATTATGTCAATCACAACGGCGTAATCAATTTCGGGTTCTGTGGCCGATAAGGCCTCCAATTTAATTTCCGAAGCGGTAGAATCAAACAGATATTCCTACGGTGAACAGATAGAAATTCAAAACCACATATTTTCACACAAAATCATATTAAACACACAATCATACTCGTATTAAGGACCAATTAACACATTACGGAACATGGGTATTACAGTAGTGGTCTTATATAGGCTAATTAGTAGAGCCTAATTAATCTTGACTTAAAACTAATCAATTGGCTTTATGTTATTCTAATTATTCAGTTCTGAATTGAATTTTAATTAAACTCACTATAATATTTCAAAAATTCTAAATTACACATTGACCTAGTCTATTTTGTGTTCGGTGACCGATAAGGCCTTCAATTCGGATATTGAATCAGATATTCAGACAGATATTCCTACGTCAGACAGATATAAGCACAATTAACACAAAACGTATGCAATTAACTCAAAATTTCTTCTTAATTACTCATTAGGTATTCTTAATCATGGTTTATTGACTAATCACAAGTCAGAGTTGTTACAAAAGCTATTTCCAAAAATAAAATATTCATATTTCATAACTGACTAAGTTTTCCTTCATAATTACGAAAAAAAATCATAATCTAAATTAATACAAGCAATATTGGTAAATAGTACCAAAACAAGAGGGCAAAATGGAAAAAATTATTTATTTATTTATTTTTGTTGTAGTTGTAATTTCTAATATTATAGGGATAATTCATATTTTAAACAAATCTCATCGGTGTATTTTTAATTTATTTAAAAATAAAATATTCATATTTCATTAGTGACTAAGTTTTTTTGCATAATTACAAAAAAAAAAATCATTATCTAAATTAGTACCGGCAATATTGGTAAATATTTCCAAAAAAAGAGGGCAAAATGTGGGAAAAAAATACAAGCCTCTTTGTCCAAAGTTATTTTCAAAAATAAAATATTCATGTTTTATAACTGACCAAATTTTTTTGCATAATTACAAAAAAAAACTATCATCTAAATTAGTACCAACAATATTGATAAATATTACCGAAACAAGAGGGCAAAATGGGGAAAAGAAGTACAGGTCTCTTTGACCAAAACTGTTTTTATATACATAGATATATATGTCACATGCATGCATGTATGCATATAAATATTATATATATATATATATATATATATATTAAGCCTACTATCATGAAGTATATATACATCTATGCATTCATATAATATATATATATATATAAAAAGCATATGCAACAATAAAAGAAATAAGAAATAATTTGTGGATGATGGATAGATCACAAATCTAACAACTTCTTAAACTTTCATCAGTTTACAGTAATTTATAATGGATTGTTTTTAGGTCTGTAGCTATTTAATCGACAAGAAATAATAAAATTAGATTTGACCACAATTAATTAATCACAATTGACAGAAAAACAAAATATGGTATCCACACCCATCTACAAGAATTAAAAATTAACTTATTAATAAAAACCCTTAACAAAACAACAAACAGCCTATTCCAATAATATGTGCCTCAAGAGTGTTAAAAATTCTTGTATTTTTAAAATGTCATGGATAGAGTATGACCCGCCTTCTATTTTATTGTAGAATTTTATAATGAAAAGATTCAAATTGGATCTAGAAATTACACGTATAATCTAAAACAACACACCATGCATAACACATAACGTACTTTTTTTAAAGTACCTACCTATGATTAAAAATTAGCGTAAATTATACATACCTTCTTAAGATTTAAAAAAAAACAAAAACAAAAACAATTAATCCCACATTTCTAACATAATTACATTGATTTTTCTTGAGTTTTGAATTCACCTAACAGTTAAGTTATTTTTCATCAGTAATTTATTAATCATATAAATAAAAAAAAAGATATTGTCATCTATTTTCTACAAAAATATATATTTATCTTTATTTATTTCATTGTTTTCACACCATCTGTACTAGTTTCAGTCACTTTAGATTTACTAAAAAAGATATCAATGTAATTATGTCAAAAATATATAATTAATTATATATATATATTTCTAAATCTCAAGTGAGGTGAGTGTAATTTATCCTAAAAATTAACATCTAAATAAATATGCTTAACACATTAAGAAAATTAACATCCTATTCCAGTAATGTATGCCTAATGAGAGTGGGTTTGGTAATTGGTTTATTAACCTTTTTTTTTTTTTTTTTGTCATCTTTAATGATTTTTTTTTTAAAAAAAAAAGAAATTTTGATAAACTTTTATGTTTACTCAGGCCTAAAAAATTATAATTTTTGAACAAAGTCGCATAGCAATTCTTTATATTTTTGAAACTCACCAACACTATCCACTCCTTTCCCAGTAGGTTTACAAAATACGGTACAAACAGAAAAATATTATGAAAAAATATAATATATATATATATATATATATATATATATATATATATTTCCCTTAAAAATTGTCTCATGTGATAATTGTATGACAGTTTTCGTTAAGTAATTTAACATTAAGAACATTGTCATAACTTAACCAAAAATATAATTCATGGGTCGTTGAACACACTAAAAATAAATCATTAAATTATACCAAATTCTTTTAGAATACTGACAAGTCCAAGTATCGATCCACAGGGACAAATGTGAAATTAAATTAATTCAATCGCAAAATTTCTAAATTAATTTTGATTAAAAAGCTAAGATTGATTTTATAACTAAACAACAATTAAATAAAATTGAAGAATTAAATTGACAATTAAAATTAGGGTTGGAGATATTAATTTTCGGGAAAAATCTTAGGGTAGAGAATTCACCACTAACCACATGAATGAGACTTAACATCAGCCATCAATCGCAATCCGGTTTGAACTACCCAATCTTTCACAACTACAAGTTTGAAATATTAATCAAGAGAGTTGTCGCATTCAACGTCCCAGCACGAATCATCTCGAGTAGTACGAGTCGTTTGCTCTAAACTATGTTAGCAAAACGACCCGTCTCTCATAGCATGACTCATCCCGTACTTTGAATACAAACACAAAGAATACTAATGTATGGAAAGCATTAAACAATCACAGAGAATAAAATGCTTGAAGAGATGAACGAAACAATTATTAAAAACTTCTAAACCATTCATACATTCATTCAAACCAATTTAAAATTAAAGCTCATGAAAAATTCCATTACATGGCTAGGGTTTCATCAAAACCCTAGAAAAGACGACTAGTCACTCATGAAGAAGTGGGAAGAGGAAGAAGATGAGAAAGAAACCCCCATGGAAGTGCCCTTCAAGCTTTTTTAAAATATCACCTCTTTGGAACCCTAGCCTCCCTCTATTCTGAATTTATTTTTCAAACCCTAGGTTTGGCTATTTTTCTCTCTTTTATTCATAGCAAAACAGACCAAAAATTTCGTGCACACGTCTCTAGGTGGGCTGCTCGTGCGCCTATGTGGGCCGCTCGAGTGGTGGTGGGCTGCACGTGCGGTAGTCTGGCTGGCTTAGATTCTTCACTTCTCGCACGGACAATCTACTTTTGCGCCCTTTTTTATTGAAGTTTCACATTTTCTGCCAAATCTGTACAAGTGCACGAAACGCATCATCTCCACCAAATAAATAAAATTGAAAGACTAAAACTATTACTTAAATGGCCTCAATGTGGTACCTTTTGGCCAACATCACACCCCCAAACTTACATTTTTCTAGTCCTCAAGCAAAACAAGAAATAAGAAAAGTAAAATACTTTCAGCCACTTTCGTAGGGATCACGATTGCATTTAGCATGTGCAACAAGCCTTTAAACCACAGAGTTACCCCAAGTGGACGAGTATAGTCTCGTGAGGGTTTTCAAAAATGATACCCACAAGCATCAACATATTCATATCCACTCAACAACAATTAACCACACTACTCCACATAACAACCAACTTATGTGCCACTACAGTGTGATATTAAAACATGATAAGTGATTGAAGGCATAGTGGATAAGTATGAAGGAATCTATTGAGCTTAAACCACAATTCAGTTAATACAAAAGTAGAGTCTCCTGTACTTGTGAATGCTAGTAGACACATCATTAGTACCCTCGGTGTCAAGTGCAATCTCCATATTAGTTAACTGTCCACTATAATAGCCCAGTGTAACACATAATAACACTCAACATATACAAAAAAACTAAACTGTTGCAACCAAGCTTCTCATTTTTTATTTTTATTTTTTTGGGATAAAAGACTGTGTAATATCCTAATCCATTAAGCTTTCTAGTCAGCCCATGTAACAAGCATTGGGCCAATGACTCCCAAACCAGACAGTTTTAGGGCACTAGGTGTAGAGACACCCCTGCAGGCTTAATAACTAAAGCTGAAAAGGCTACGAATCCGAACTAGTCATTCTCCTTATTTTTCCTTAACTGTGCAATGTCTAGGTCCATTAAGCTTTCTAATTAACCCATGTAGCAAGTATTGGGCCAATGACTCCCAAACCAGACGATTTTAGAGCACTAGGTGTAGAGATACCCCTACGGGCTTAATAACTCGCGCTAAAGAGGCTACGAACCCAAATAAGTCAAGTTTTTTTCTTTTTTTTTTTAACAAGAATCTTGGATACTCATTTTTCTTTTCTGCAACCTTAGCCATTATCAATGATGTACACCAGGGATTATAATAAAGAGGTCACTACTATGATAGTGTGTTCATGTGAATTAAGGCATACTCATGACAAGTGCACTAATATCACAAACACAAACAACTATCCTAGTGCAAACATCACAAGTGAGTATTTACCCAATAAACCCTTTTCATACAAGCCCACTATGTTCAATTAACATATGCTCATATCATTACCATACTGGCACAAAGTAAACATTAAGTGAAGTGGTGCAATCAAGTGCAGCAAGTACGAACATGAATGGATATTACAAATACCCTCACCCCCAATTGGAATATAACATTGTCCTCGATGTAAGCAAGTATACATTAGATAGTAAAATGAGCGAGAGGATCTTACCAGACAGCGTGGGCGCACATCCAGCGAGGCAAGGACACCCAAACACACACCTTGAATTAATTTTTTTTCTGGTACAATATAAAAGAAAAATAAATGAAATAAAATAAAACAAAACAAAATGAATAAGGAAAGAAAATAAAGGAAATATACAGAAATCACTGATGTGGATCTGGCGGTGGTGGGAAATGCTGCTCAAATAGGGCATGCATCAGTGTCCGAGTCTTGAACGCCTCATCATGAACCCTAGTGCCATGCTGATCGAACTGCTGCTCAAACTGATCAAACCGCTAATCAAACTGATCAAATCGCTGCCCACTCGAATCCCGGTATACATAGAAGTCAGTGTGCAGAAAGGCAATTGACTGCTGATACCCATCAAATACCGCCTGTGAATAATCCCGGTAAGCCTGGTAGTCAGTCCAGAGATCAACCATAGATTGCTGAAGGGCGGCTTGATTATCCAAAAGAGCCTGATATTGCGCCCTCGTCATATGGAATGGCGGTGGTGCTAGCACTGGTGCGGCGGTGGGCTCAACTGGGGCATCATTAGGATTTGTCGGGGCCTCGGGAAGAACTAGTGGAGGCGGCAAGTGAGCAGTGGTTTGACGCCAGTGGGTTTTACCATAAAATGTAGGCGGCAGAAGCTGAACCTCATTGGCCTGAAGTGGGTATGTCTCTTGGGCTTTTATGAGTACTGTAATGAGGTTAGCAAAAGGGAGGGCCCATGTAGAACTGCCCCAGGTATTGCGAATTTTGACTTCATCAAGGATTCGATGCATCTGATTGTAGATCAAGGCAGAGATGTCAATCCAAAACCCGAAGTCAAATCGATGTAAGGCACGGAGGAAGTCGCCTCGCCGCTCTTCGTTGTGGCCAATAGGAATGACATTCTTTTTCAGTACCACATCGAGAAAGAGAAAGCGGCGTGGTAAATTAGCCCGCCGAATGCTCTTATGGTTGTCATCCTCCTGACGCCCCTCATAAAACTCAATCACGAGTGCCGGGATGGTGAGCTCCCGAGTGAATACCGGGAACTGTTCTGCATTGATAGGGTCCATGGAATAGTGGAGGACCTCGGCAATTGAAGCTGGAGTGACCACTAACTCCACTCCGTCAACAAGGGAGCAAAGAGCTCCCGAGGCCTCGTCACTGATGTACATATGTTGATAGAAGAGTCGCACAATGCGCGGGTATGCCGGTTCAGTGACGGTGCAGATGCCCAGGAGGCCCCGGTCTTCAAGTTGTTGAATACTCCACGCAGTGGTTTGATGGCGACGAAAGAAGTCCACATCAAAGGACGTATCACATGCAACTGGTTTGGTGGCCCAAGCATCGGTCGGCATATCCCTGAATGCAATGTTGGCATTGCGAGGCCGTTTGGGTGCTCGGTGGGATGATGAAGCCATATCTGCACAAAATAGTTCACCCAACACAACCAAAAATGTGGAACCATTATATTAACACTCATCAAATATAATGTGTATGCATAAATCATTCAAAACCGTATCATCCTCACACCACCAAATTGATTAGTATTTATCTATTTACAAACTCACAGTGGAACCACAAATATGAAATAAATGAGAAAATAAAATAAAATTAAACAATCTAAGTTAGTAGAAGAGAAGAAAATAAAATAAACTGAAGTAAAAATTCAAAAAATAAATAAAATAAAATAAAACTAAACTACTTAACGATTAAAATAAAAATAAAAATAAAAATAAAATCACTAACTAAACAATAAAAATAAAAATAATCCACTAAGTAATTAAACTAACCAGAATCACTAACGAAACAATTTAAACTAAACAAATATAGAAAATAAAAAAAATTATGATTATTATTAGCACCATTATTGCTGAGTTTTTTTTTTTTTTTTTTGGCTTGGACCGCACGTGCGCCGGAGAGGGCCGCACGTGCGGCTCTCATCTTCGTCCTACGCAGATTTTTTACTTTTTTTAAGATGAACAAACTAAATAAACAAGGCTAAATTAGTATACTACATGGCTAAATAAACATGGCTAAATAAATAAAATAAAATAATAGAAAGAATAAATAACTAACAACAAACATGGCTAAGCAGTATAAAAACCCTTTCTTTTTTTTGGTATGGAACATAGATCAAGATTTGAACAAAAAAAATAAAATCAAAACTCTACTTCTCTACTCCTATGCCCACAAATCTAAACAAAAAGTAAATTTTACCTTGAAAAATGAGAGAAAATGAGAAAAAGAATGAAGATTCGCCGGTAAAAACGGTGAGATAATGGCGGTGAGGAAGAAGAAAGAAGAAGAAAAGGGAAGTAGAAGAAGAAGAAGAAGAAGAAGAAGAAGAAGAAGGTGGGTTTGTGGGGTTGAGAGAGAGAGAGAGAGAGAGAGAGATAAAGAAATCTGAGAGTGATTGTGAGAGGGATTGTGTGTTAGGTGTAGATAAGGTCAAATTTTTTTATTTTTTATTTTTTAAATATATATATATATATATAATTTCAACAAAATAAAAGAAGAATACATAAATATATATATACACGATTTTTTTATCATTTTTTATTTATTTATTTATTTATTTATTTTTATTTATTTTTATTATTATTTTTCCTATAAAATAAATAAACATACATGAATAAACATACAATTTTTTTTTTACATATATATATATAATTAAACAAAATAAAGAAGAATATATAAATATATATATACACGAATTTATGTTTTTTTTTTTTATTAAAAATGGGCCGCTCGTGCGCCACAATGGGCCGCTCATGCACCGAATTTGGGCCGCTCGTGCAGCGCTAGTGGGCCGCTCCTGCAGCGTTAGACAGTAGCCAATTTGAGTTTGGCCGCTCGTGCAGTCTGGTTTTTTTTTTTTTTTTTACACAAAGAAAATAACTATGAAAGCATGCTTTTTGACAATGAGGTTAAATACAAAGCTTGCCACAAACCTCAAAACACAAGCTAGGAATGGTTTAATAGGACTAGGGCCACAAAACCGTAAGCACCCTAGAATTAGCTTGAATACAACTGGAACCACAAAGCTATAAGCATTCTAGAGGGAACTTAAATAAGACAAAAACCACAAAGTTCTAAGCATTTTGAATGTGGTTAAATACATGATTTCCCATAAACCACAAAGCAGAAATCAAGGTCTTACCCAGGCTAGGGAGGGTCCCTTCCACCCACACGTATGCAATGACCTTTTTCTGCTACATTGCAATAGCATAGTTTAACAAAAACGAGAAGCACTCGCAAGCGTACATGCTTCAAGAAAATGGAAAACTAACTCCCAGCACCTAACAAAAAGACACTAGAGTTATGGCATAAAGTTGCCACTTCAGAATCCCCCAAGTAATAAAACCCAGTGTAGTTTATAGCCTTCAGGCTACTGACCAAAAACAACAATTAACAAATACAACATTTTTTTTTCTTTATTTTTTTTTATTTTTATTTTCTTAGTATAACTATATATATATATATATATATATCTATATTTACAAAAGATTTAAGAAAAGAAAATAAAAACCAAGTACAGCCCAAAGTATACTTAACCATTTCTACTTTCAATTGACATCCGAAATAAATATAGCATTTTAGAAAATATCGGAATGCCTACTAAAGATATAATCTTTACGCGAAAACCACGGGTACTACTTTTCTCCCTAACAGTGTTTGTAACTTTCCCTATTCTCCAATAAGGTGACAGACTAGGTTGATTCGGTATCCAGAATTGAGCCGCATAAAGCTACCTCAACGTATGGGGCTGCCATACAGAGTTCAAGCCGGGGTAGTTTTGAAGCAATCTCCACACCCCTGGGTATTTAAACCAGACTCTAGTCTCGGAAATTCCAAACCTTTGTGTTCTAGGCTTTGCCATTCGAATTCTAGTTTCCACCGTCTCAGTTGGTCTCCTAGGAACTCACTACAAACACGATTAGGTGGCTATACCAGACTGTCAGATGCCGTTCGGGCACGGCTAACACCAAAGGAATTACACCTTTAGAGGATTTAAATTCTCCTAGACGCAAATAAAGCACAACAAGAACAAAGAAAAATAGAATAGAATAGAAGGGAAAGAAAGGAGAACAAGAAATCAATCTATCAATCATAGTAAAAAGGGTCCATCAAAGCAATGGACTCAATCATTTCCCCATTCCCAATCCCCTCTATATATGGTTTCAGTCTTTGGCCATTCACTTTGAAAGTGTGGCCATTCTTTGGATCTTGCACCTCAACGGCACCATGAATAAATGCCTCAACAACCACAAAGGGTCCATCCCATCTAAATCTTAGCTTACCCAGAAAGAGTCTCAATTTTGAATTAAAAAGCCACACTTTTTGGCCGGATTCAAAGGATTTTCTATTAATGTGCTTGTCATGCAATTCTTTAGTCCGAGCTTTAAAAACTCTTGAACTCTCATAGGCATCATTCTGGATTTCCTCCAGCTCATTGAGTTGCAATTTCCGATTGAGCCCAGCCGTGGCCATATCGAAGTTAAACTTCTTTATGGCCCACAATGCTCGGGGCTCAAGTTCAACCGGGAGATGGCAAGCTTTGCCAAACACTGCTCTATATGGTGACATCCCAATGGGTGTCTTATAAGCAGTGCGGTAAGCCCAAAATGCATCAATTAACCGTTGTGACCAATCTTTCCTATCTGGCCTCACCCTTTTCTCTATTATGTGCTTTACCTCCCTATTTGAGACTTCTACTTGGCCACTAGTTTGAGGGTGGTATGGAGTGCCAACTTTATGAGTGATAGAGTATTTCTTGACTACCGACTCAAAGAACTAGTTACAAAAAGGCGTACCCTGATCACTTATTATTGCTCTAGGAAACCCAAAACGACTAAAGATGTTTTCATGCAAGAATTTGATTTTAACTCTATGATCATTTGTCCGGGTAGCTATCGCCTCCACCCACTTAGACACATAATCTACTGCCAGGAGAATATGCTTAAACCCGAACAACGACGGGAAATGTCCCATAAAATCAATTCCCCAAACATCAAATACTTCTACCACAAGAATAGGGGACATTGGCATCATGTCATGCCGAGACATCGAACCCATTTGTTGACAGCGCAAACAAGTTCTACAAAATTGATGGGCATTTTAAAAATTGTGGGCCAATAAAACCTGCACTGTAAAATCTTGGCAGCTATTTTATGCCCACTAAAATGACCGCCACATGCAGAAGAATGACAAAATGTAAGAATGCTATGCACCTCACTCTCCGGCACACACCGTCGGATCACTTGGTCGGAGCAATATTTAAACAACTCCGGATCCTCCCAAAAATAATACTTGACCTGCGAAAAGAATCGGTCTTTGTCTTGCTTAGACCAATTCTGCGGAAGTTGTTCAATGGCCAAGTAATTCATAATATGTGCAAACCACGGAGGGCTTGCTCGTGACAACTCAAAGGGTTGTTCGTCCGGAAACGAATCATGCAAAATAAGAGGGTCACTAGTATACTCAACAAGGATTCGGGAGAGGTGATCTGCCACAACATTCTCAGATCCTTTCTTATCTCGGATCTCTAGGTCAAATTCCTGAAGCAACAAAATCCATCTAATTAACCTAGGTTTGGTCTCTTTCTTTGATAGTAAATACCACAAAGCGGCATGATCAGTGAAGACTATGACCTTGGAACCTAGGAGATAGGAGCCGAATTTATCTAAGGCAAAGACCACAGCTAGCAACTCTTTCTCGGTGGTAGTATAGTTCAATTGTGCATCTGAGAGAGTGCGACTAGCATAGTATATAGCAAATGGTGCCTTATTGACCCTTTGGCCCAACACAGCCCCAACAGCATAATCGGAGGTATCACATATGATTTCAAAGGGAAGCGACCAATTTGGTGATTTCATGATTTGGGCGGTGGTCAAAGCCATTCTCAGTGTTTCAAATGCATTTAAGCATGCGTCACCAAAGACAAAAGGCGTGTCCTTAACCAATAAACTACACAAATGACGTGATATCTTACTAAAGTCTTCGATGAACCTACGGTAAAAACCTGTATGCCCTAAGAAAGACCTAATTTGACACATGGAATTGGGTGGAGGAAGGCCTGCAATGAGGTCAACCTTAGCCTTATCTACCTCTATACCTCTAGAGGACACAATGTGTCCCAACACTATACCCTCACGAACCATAAAATGGCTTTTTTCCCAATTCAAGATTAGGTTTGCCTCAGTACATCGTTCTAACACTCTAATCAAGTTCCTAAGGCATTCCTCAAAAGACGGTCCAAACACCAAAAAGTCATCCATAAAAACCTCTAAGAATTTCTCCACCATATCGGAAAAAATGGCCATCATACACCGTTGAAAGGTCACCGGTGCATTACATAACCCGAAGGGCATGTGCCTTGTAGACGCGCCCGAATGTCCCGGGAAAATCCCGTTTTGTTCATTGGGGCTTACTACAGTTTGGACTTAATGTCACAGTCCTGTATCTAATCTCGCAAAGTGCAATGCAAGACCGATGAATCATCAAAGAGTCCAAATCCGGCAAATCATTTTGAAAAACTGATTTTTAGAAAGAAATGCCAAACATGGACTGCTTTGCCAGATACAGAGTCGCCACCTAAATAACAATGACGGGAGTGAATGTCAAAGCCTAGAGACGACCCATTTTTGACAAGGCCGAAGACTTAGACAAAGCATACAAGCTACAGATGAAGATATGCGCCCGAAGGCAGGGGCAAAATGCAAGAACAATGCACAAAGCCGAGCATAACTTATGATCATGCAAAGAATGCTGTAACGAAGCATATCATGCAACAGTTTTAAGCAAGCAAAAACCAAACTACATTGCAATGCAGAAAGGATGTAAGAGAATTATTCAACTTTCGCTACGTCTCACACGGAGAATATACAATACCTGTCCGGTTCGTCTGGTCATGCCAGCTTCAAATGAACTGTACATACAATATTGTGCCTGCAAAGGAAAGAAACTTAACAGGTACAATATTGTTAGCAATATGCATAACAATGCAAGTGAAAAGCTGCGTGACAACGCGAGTGGAAGGATGCAAGACAATGCAACCTAAGGGCGATGCATAACAATGCGGGATGGATGCAAAACAATACAACCTGAGACAAATTCCAAACAAGCTAAAAATGTGTAAGGAAAGGGAGAACCTCTCAGCATAGCACATGTGAGAGAGGAAAGGGGATAGTACAAACATTAGAACGTATTCCAAATGCTCTTTAACCAAAGAAGGAGAAGAACAGGGACATATCTCGGTGTTCAGAATGGCATAAGCATTGGAACGTATTCCGAATGCTCTGATCCAAAGAGGGAGAAACATGGGGACGTATCCCGGTGTTTCGGAAAGGTATAAGCATTGGAACGTATTCCAAATGCTCTTAACCAAAGGGGGAGAAACATGGGGACGTATCCCGGTGTTTCGGAAAGGTATAAGCATTAGAACGTATTCCAAATGCTTTTAGCCAAAGAGAAAAAAACATGGGGACGTATCCCGGTGTTTCGGAAGGGTATAAGCATTGGAACGTATTCCAAATGCTTTTAGCCAAAGAGGAAGAAACATGGGGACATATCCCAGTGTTTCGGAAAGGTATAGGCATTGGAACGTATTTCAAATGCTTTTAGCCAAAGAGAAAGAAAAATGGGGACGTATCCTAGTGTTTCGGAAAGGTATAAACATTGGAACGTATTCCAAATGCTCTTAACCAAAGAGGGAGAAACATAGGGACGTATCCCGATGTTTCGAAAAGAAGGAGAAACATAGGGACGTATCCTAGTGTTTCGGAGAGGTATAAGCATTGGAACGTATTCCAAATGCTCTTAACCAAAGAGGGAGAAACATAGGGACGTATCCCGGTGTTTCAGAGAGGTATAAGCATTGGAACGTATTCCAAATGCTCTTAACCAAAGAGGGAGAAACATAGGGGCGTATCATGGTGTTTCAGAGAGGAGAAACATAGGGACGTATCCCGGTGTTTCGGAACAAGGAGAAGAAACGTAGGGACGTATCCCGGTGTTTTGGAACAAGGAGAAGAAACATAGGGACGTATCTCGGTGTTTCCGAAAGGAGAAGAAACATAAGGATGTATCCCGGTGTTTCAGAAAAGAGAAGAAACATGGGGACGTATCCCGGTGTTTCAGAAAAGTGAGAGTGTGCAAAACAATGCAAGGGAAAAGTGCATAGCAATGCAAGTGAAAAGGTGCATAACAATGCAACTGGAACGTGCATAACAATGCAGGTGGAGTATGCATAACAATGCAAAGAGAACGGTGCACAACAATGCATTTTCAGTGCAACATCAACAGCATGTTTGAAGTAAACTACTGAATAAGGAAATACACGCCTTAACGAGACCAATTCAAATGCAACCTCCGATCTACCTCTGGGAGGACTTGGCAACACGCTCAGCTTAAAAGGGTATACCCTGTTCATATTGGCAAGAGGTAACATCTGCATGTGAAACCCTCAGGTGCTGCCTGAACTGCCATTCTGACTTGAAGCAAGCTTACCCTTGGGGTCGAGATACACTCATACTCTAGAGAAACGACAAGGCCTGAGGAGGTGCACCTGGAATGCAGTCTCGAAATTTGCTAAGATGCTCCACATTTTCCCTCTTTTCTTTTGCTTTGCAGTCTGGAACCCACATAGCTTCAGATAGGTCCTGATTTTACTATTCTCATATGACCTGGGTTGAACCCTGTGGTTTTTATGAAAGAACAAATCCTGTTTTGCACAAATGTGGAGAACGGCACGGCACTCTGAGCACAAAACGATTTATTTATTTATTTATTTTTTGAAATTGAGAGTGAGAATAAGTTCTCAACTGGGTATTGAGCCTATGACTGAACACAGCACACTACGACTCACCAACAAAGAAAAACAAAAGGTAAACAACCTAAACACATCGAGAAACACTCGAAACGGCTCACAACAGGAATCAAGACAGACAAAACACACACACAACACTCGGATGCGTTCCAACAGCGAGAGACCTCACAGTTCATAGGGAGCCATTTTAAGGACCCGGGTGCCCCAACCATCGCATGCATTATAGGGGACCATTTCATTGATAGGGCCTTATTAGATTTAGGGGCTAATGTCAATTTGTTTCCGTACTCTGTGTACGAGGAATTTGGGCTTGGCAAGTTGAAGCCCACTACTGTCACTCTTCAATTGGCTGACCAGTCCCTCAAAGTGCCACGTGGCATGATTGAGGATATGCTAGTTAAGGTTGATAGGTTCTACTTCCTTGCTGACTTTTTGGTGTTAGATATGGAACCGGTAACCAGTTCTAGGAAATAAATCCCGGTGATCTTAGGTCGACCTTTCTTGGCTACGGCCAATGCATGCATTAATTGTCGTACTGGGGTGATGGAAGTTTCATTCGGTAACATGCAAGTGAAACTTAATGTTTTCCAAGCATCCCAACAACCCCATGAGAGAGAGGAGTGCTTAATTGTGGATGTTGTGGATGAGGTTGTAGAGGAAGTTTTGCCTCTATTCTTGTAGAGGACGCTTTAGAGGCTTGTTTAGCTCATTTTGGGTTTGAAAATTTTGATATTGATGGGTCAGTTGAGGGGGTGAATGTCCTGCTTAATGCTTCTTCTACACCGGATTTTCTTCCGTGGAAAACCCGGTTTGAGTCATTTCCTCCTCTGTCGAGAGAGCCTGCCATACCATCTTTGGTCACACCACCTACACTTGAGTTGAAGCTACTTCCGGCCACACTCAAGTATGCATTTTTAGGGCCCCAGGAGACTTTACCAGTCATCATTACATCTGACTTGACTGCAGAGCAGGAGAGTCAGTTAATGAGTGTTCTTGTGGCACATCGGAGTACTATAGGGTGGTCAGTGGCTGATTTGAAAGGGATAGATCCGTCCATGTGCATGCATTATATACACCTAGAGGAGGACACCAAACCTTCTCGCGAAATACAACGGAGACTGAATCCTAATACGAAAGAGGTGGTGAAAAAGGAGCTTATTGAAATTGTTGGATGCGGGTATTATATACCCCATCTCAGATAGCAAATGGGTGAGTCCCACACAAGTTGTGCCCAAGAAATCGGGTATCACCGTTGTTGAGAATGAGAGAGGAGAGTTAGTCACCACACGAACCACTACTGGGTGGCAAGTGTGCATTGATTATAGGAGACTAAATTCCTCGACTAGGAAGGATCATTTTCCCTTACCTTTCATTGACCAAATCCTAGAGCAGTTAGCGGGGCAGGGTTTCTATTGTTTTCTTGATGGCTACTCGGGGTATAATCAAGTCCCGGTGTATCCCGCTGACCAGGAAAAGACCACATTCACATGCCCTTTTGGCACTATTGCTTACAGGCGTGTAGACACCCCATTTTTGACCGACCTTAAGACTCATCGATTGAGCCCTCGGCGATTGCGCATGTTGTGCTCGTTCTGAGGTTACGGAGTCTTGGCTGAGAGCCTTACCTCCGGACTGCGGGACTCTTTTGTGCTTTGCCTCAGTTTGCGAATCAGGTTCTGTTTTCTCCTCCTGAAGGGAGGGAGAGGTCTCGTAGATCATCTTTCAGTGGCCGTAGGCTACTTTTCATGGTCGTAGACCACTGTACCCGTTTGGAGACCAGTTTTCGGTTTTCGGAACCGTCGGCCGTGCGCCTCGGTTCGGGACCGCTTAACTTTCTCCGTTTGCTCCGATTTTTGGCACACACCTTGTTTCCTCTCTCTAGAGGGACACTGTGGCTTGGGAGACCACCTTCGTGATCGCACGCCACTTTCGATGCTTAACAATCAGTTTTCGGGGCACCCGGCTATGCGTTTTGACCCCCGAACCCTCGTTTTGCATCCGTCTTGGTTCATTTTTGGCATGGACCCTATTTTCATTGTTTGGAAGGTGGTACAAGGGTGGGAGACCACCTTTTCTTCTTGGAGACCACTTTTCCCCACCGGCCAAATTTTCTTGTCAGGTAGCTAGTCTCCTTGACTTTTGAGCCACATTTACTGGTCTCCCACCATACCACTAGCTTGCATTAAGTGAGGAGACCACCCTAGGAGACTGTCGACCAGCTTTTGAGACCTGAATCTTTTGAACCTGGTCGGCTAACCAGGGCAAGTGGTCGGCCGACCACCTGAACTGGTCGGCCAGCTCCCACATTTTCTATCTCAGTAAGTTGGCTCCAGCTGTGCCAGCTGGGAGGCACAGACTGCATCCTCCATACACGTGTATGGAGGATATTCGCCTAGGTTTTAAGCATGTTTTAGGCACAGACTGCTTTCCAGAGCTTGTTTTGCCGTATTGGGTATGTATCTTGCATGTGTAGAATAACCCTCTTTATAGGCTATCAAAGGAGCATGTCATTCTTGCATGCATTGACCATGTTTCAATGAGTTTTTGGGCTTTATTTGGCATGTAATACCTCTGATTTTTGTTGGTTTAGTGACCTCTTGAATGCTTCATATACTTGTAGTGTAAATCCTCTTCACTAGCTTGTATTGCATGCTATGTTGGTCTTTAATTCTAGCACTTTTTGGCCATGCCTTAAACTGATTTTGTGCATGTTTTGTACTACCTTAGCTCTTTTTTTATGCCTTATGGTCGAATGATGCTTTCTATGCATGGTTGTAGTGTAATACCCTTGCCTAGCCTTGAGTTTTGAAGCCTATTGCATGCTTATACTGAGGTGTTTTCATGTTTTGGGGTCATTGAGCATGTCATTTTAGAGCCTATACCTATGCCATATTCCCATGTTTTCCACTCTTTAAATGTGTTTGAGAGTTGTGCTTAAATACCTCATTTATGGACCATTGCATGAGCTTCATTTCTATGCATTTCGAGCCATCATTTTAGACCATTTTCCCACTGTCTTGGACCTGCATAGGGACTATTTGGGGCTGGTTGGGTCATTTGAGCATTGCTTTGTGTACCTCTAGTGTAATTCACTTCACTAATTTCGGTATCCGGGCCATCTACCATGCATTGTGTGAGGTGTTTACATGATTCGGGACCATCTTGCATGCCATTTTAGAGCTGAAAAATGTGTGATTGTATGCCATATTTCATCCCTTGCCATGCTTTGGCAGAGTTGCATTTGATGCCTTAGGTTTGGTCCCTTGCATTTGTGCATATTTGCATATGTTTTGTTGCCTAATTTCATCATGTTTGGCCACTGATTTGGGTGTGGCTAAGGCTCACCTATCTTGGTTTAAGTCTATCTTGCATTGTATATGCCATTTAGTCCATGATTGTTGCATGATTGATCATTGCATTGTGTAGGCCTTGATCATTTGATTGTTAGTCTCCATGTGTGCATTGTATATGCCATATAGTTTTCATGTGCATTGAGTATGCCTTTGATTATTTCATAGCATTGTGTATGCTAGTAGCATGTTTGCATATCATCATTTGCATGTTTGCATCATTTAGTGGCATTATGTTTAGGTTGCATGTTAGAGTTGCATTCGTGCATGCCATGTGTATTTCATTGTGTTTGGAATAGGGTTTAGTCCAAACACGGGAAACGAGGGACGTTTCGTACTCCAAGTGACGAAACGTGCCTCGATTCTCAGTCGCCGACACTCCGGATTACCCATGATGGAGTTTAGGCCTTGTTGTGTTTATATGTGCATTCATTTTACATCGAGTCGTGCAATCCGACTCCTCGGCCATCATGCATCGAGATGTGTGATTGGTGGCACGAGAATCGAGGACTACACTCCCTGGAGCTTGTGCAATGACGGGGAGAGTGGTCATGCACACATATGTTAAAAATACTTTGCCATGCCCCTTTTTTGCTCTCTATTGCAGCAAACCGGAAACCAGCAGCAAAAACTAGTCGGTAGTATCCCTACAGCATGGTGGAGTTTCAAAATTCTAGAGTTTTGTTCAGTGTTCTGGGACCAGTTGCAAACAGAGGCAAATCGGGGCATCGCGATGGATTTTCCGGCAAGGCGACTCGAGCATGCATGCATTCCTTGTCATTCAAGACCAAGATGAGGCAGTCCATTTCATATGTTTTGCATGCTAGCTTATTTATTTTAGTTAATTTGTTAATTAATTAGGGTTTTGTAATAATTAGCTGTAATTCGTTATTCATTCGGTTGTGTATTATTTATTCGGACCCTCCGAGGAGGGCAATGTTGTAATAAGTGTCCGTGTGTGTGATGTGTGTCTTCCAACCCCACGTCTTTCTCTTTTTTATTTACCAGCTTATGATGGTTAGTATTAGGGCACATTTAAATTAGCATCCTTATGCTCGTATGTTTGCATCCATTCATCTGTTTTGCATGCACCGGGCTCGGCGCATCATACTAACTGCATCATATTTCAATTCCAAGTTGAATACATGTTACCTGTAGCATCTCATATGCCATCTTAGAATAGCCGAGCCTATCTTAGTTGCATGTGTTGCTTTAGGCATCTCAGCATAGTTAGGATTCATGCATGTTTTCTAATTAGCTTCTTTCTTTGGCTCGGAGTACTCGGTAAGTGTTTATGCTTTAGCATCCTTACATGTGTGTGAGTGACTGCCATGATAGCATGCTTACCATGAGCCTATGTCCTTATGTGATATAACTGCCTGAATGCCTATGGGTGAAGGTTGGATTATTTGAATTGGAACAATTCATTGATTGCGAGTTTTAAGTCCACTTGAGAGTGGCAAATCACCATATTTTCTATGCCCACTGGAGGGTGGCAAAATCCACATTTTAGCCTACTTGCGAGTAGCAAACCGCTTTAAAAAATAAACATGAAATGTCTTGTTCTAACTCAAACAATCCAGTCTATACTTGTATATTGTGTGCATCACATAGTAATTCTAGGCTAATAACCAGAATGAGAGCACATAATGTTTTCAAAGCTCGATATCATGGTTAGTAGAGGCTGATCTTTGATCGGACGAGCGGGGGTGCTCACGATGTGACCTTCCCCAGTCGTTCCCAAGTTCCCGAGCCGAGGCAACTTTGGTGATGACGGACACGTGGCCTTAGGCACGAGTCAGGGTTTCCTAAATTCCCCCAAAATAAAATATTTGGGTGGCGCCTCCGTATCTGGCAAAGCAATCCATGTTTGGCACTTCTTTCTAAAAATCAGTTTTTCAAAACGATTTTCCAGATTTGGACTCTTTGATGATTCATCGGTCTTGTATTGCACTCTGCGAGATTAGATACAGGACCGTGACATTGAGTCCAAACTGTAGTAAGCCCCAATGAACAAAAATGGATTTTCCCGGGACATTCGGGCGCATCTACAGTTTCTGGCGACTCTGCTAGGGAGTTTGAGAACTTGACTCGAACTCATGTTATCTTGTTTTGTTTGCACTTATGTGTTTCTTTGCATTGCATGTGCATTGGTGCGTCTAGGACACCGTGTTTTCTATTTGCTATTCCTGAACTGTTTGTCGGAGGCTGCGTGCCATAAGGCTGACCGGTTACGGGCTCTGCCACGATGGGAACACAAACCCCGATTTTTACCGAGGCACCCTTTTTGACCATTCGACCTAGTGCATATTCGGAATCCATAGTGACCATTCCAAGCTAGTACAGGTTGCTTACCCGATTATAGGTTGTTTGAAACCGCTGCATGCGTAGTGAAACCCTAGCTCCTGACAAAATAGGACAGGGAAACCCTACCCCAACATAGGGCTGTTTTGGCTCTCATTTGCTTGATATGTGCTTTTAGAATGCGTCCCTACAGGAATGCATGTATCAGTTTACAAGTCTGGGCATCAGTCCTACGGGCATCAGTATCAATATTTGGGAAACAATTATATCCGCGGGTATCGAATTCAGTTTTGGGGCAGTAATTTAGGGAGCAATAATTTGGGGAATAGTGATCAGTAGTCGAATACACTTCTTCAGCTATGTCCATATCTGTATTGATTGGGCTGAGATGCTGCCTGTTTTCTCTTTCAGTCCAGAGACTCAGTTCAGAGCAACCAGTGTTCTCCTCTGCTGAAGCAAAGCAGGAAAAGACTCACCGATTCATCAGATCCGTCAGTCACCAGTTACACCACCCCTGTCCAGTTCCGTGGACTTATGACGACCCAGAATTCAGAGGAAATTATGGTTATGGCAGCCGCACTTAACCAAGGAATCATCTTGTAGGATGAGACCGATGTTGAGGTACCATACCCACCCAGGTCGCCTGCCGCATATCCAATCTGGGACCCCCAGTTATTTCAAACCCGTAAGCCCACCACCTTTGAGCTGATGGAAATGATTGGCGACCTTCAAAGATCTGTGGCTGATCTAGCCTACGGAATGTCAGCCCCGCCACCAACTGCATCGTATGTCGGGAATTTCATGCCGCAGGAGCCCCCGCTACTGGGGCGAATTGTAATTGAGTTCAGCCAACCTGAAGCTGTCTCAAGCTCCGGCAATGACATGTCGACGACAACGGGGCTTTGCACTGAAATAGAAACCCAAACCATCCACCAAGCCGAGGCTAGTGGAAAGAACAAGGTGAAGGTGGACACTGATCCCTATGAACAACTCCAGCAGGCTGTTGAGGCTCTGAAAGCCGGAGGGTTGAATAAGCAGCAAGTACTCGCAGTTGTGGCTAAGACTGTGGATGATACTTTCCCCACTCAGACTGAGGGCAGTTCAAGCCAAGGGAAAAATCGAGAGAAGGGTCATCATACCAGAACCATTCCCTCCAACCCTAATTTTGCACCCAGGAAAAATCAGCAAGCCAAGCCTATACCTGCCGATCCCTTTGTTAGTGCGCCCAGCAAAAATCCACAAACCTCGAAGTATCTATCCCGAGGTCGCAGGGTCATCCATGCCCTCTATATGCCTTTGTCTAAGGCTCTTCAAGGCCTTGTTGAGAAAGGCCACCTCAAACCTCTTGAGCCTCGCCCCCTCCCGAATCCTTTTCCGGCTACGCATGATGCTGCCCAGTACTGTGCCTTCCATCAACAAACCGGTCATGGCACCGACAGTTGTGTCCGTCTTCGCCATGAGATACAAAATTTGATTGACAACAAGGTCATCGTCGCACCGGGTCCTACAAAGTCTATCGGCACTTGATCCGTAAACTCTTGGGGGATAATGTGACCATGTGATCGGGGAATGAACCACCTGCGGATGGCACTCAGTTCACTCCAGCCGTGGGGATGGCACGCATTATTTTGAGCATTTGCGAATGCTGTTTACTTTACTTTTTGACTTGGGTATTGGGTCAGTTTTGTTATTTTGCATATAGTTAGTCTTTTTGTACTGAGTCAGTCAGGTCTGTCTTGTTGTATCGAGTCAGTTCTGTTGCGTTGGAGTCGGGTGATTCCAGGGGTGTTACCTCGGACATCACTATCTTGTTTTGTGTTTGTCTTTTTGCTTTCTTTTGAGTCTGTTTCTGCCGTGGAGCTAGTTACGCTAGAAGTTATGAATGAAACAGCGGTGATTTTCACGCTTTTGTGTTTATTTCTGCCTTGCGCCAGTTGTGCCAGAAATTCTAAAAGAGATGGCAGTATTTGACTAGAAGCTGTGTCTTTTCTGTGCCTTGAATTTATTACATCGACCTAAGTTTTTCAAAACTTTTTTTTTGAACATTGTGATAAAAATGAAGAGGAAGGAATTCCTCGGGATTTGCAAAATTTGATCAATTGAGGGAAAGAGAGGCGTGCTAAGCCCTTAATGAATGAGATCATGTTTGTTAATGTGAGTACTGAGAAGGATCCTGGCTTGTTCCAGATTGGTTCTGCATTGTCTTCGACGCGAGCAATTAATCGCTTTCTTAAAAGATTTCAAAAAAATGTTTTGCGTGGTTCTACGAAGACCTGTGTGGAATCGCTCTTAAGATTGTGCAGCTTAGGATCGTTCTCAGCCCCGAGACTCAACCCCTTTGCTGCCAAACCTTGAACCTTAATTCAAAATGTTCAACGGTCAACCACAATGTAAGGCCCGTGTGTCCGGATCAGAAGAAGCCCATGAACTAGGGGCGAGAATATCAGATGTGATCAAAGGAAGCTTGCGAAGCTAGATCAAAAGCAGTCCTTGAACTAGGGGCAAAAATGTCAAATGCGCTCGAACAGTCTAAAGTTGGGACATTTCTCAAGCTATTGAAGATTGGCAAGAATGCCAAGTCCCAGAAAGGAGGAAAAGAAGGAAGTATTGCTGAAGGACAGCCGAGTTCCTATCCACAACATTGGGGGCAATTCAGCCCCCCATTGGATGGACTCCTACATCATCAGCGAACAACAGCCACTCTCCTAGATTCAGATGGCTTCGAGATCTCAAAACCATTTGACATGGACAAAGCTATACTTTTACCCTTGAGAGGCTCGCTGGGCCAAAAACCCGGAAGGGCAACCCAGGCAAAAGTTAGAGCAAGAAAAAGAACAAAAAGACCAAAAAGAAAAAATGCAAAGAATGAAAATAAAAAAAAAAAGAATGAATGAAAAAAGATGAAAAGAAATGAAAAGAAAAGAAAAACATAGCTCGTAAGGTTGAAAACCCGGAAGGGTGGCCTTGGCAAAAGTTAGAGCGCAAAAGGAGAGGTTAAATACCCGAGTGTACCTTAACCCGGAACTACGTAAGGCTTGATTCCCATTTTTGGGATACGTAGGCAACCTCATTCTGAAGTCCAGCCATAAAACACTTCAAATTCGACTGTGTCCATATGATGGTTTTGGTCACCTTTATCTTCTCTGTATCTGAGAATTCGGTTGTGATCGTCACCATAAGAACTTATTACAGTGCGCTACGGTACTATTCAAACAAGGGGCAACTTTCCGTTGCCGTTCAGTGTGTTGCGGCGCCATTTAGACAAGAGGCAACTTTTTGTTGCCATGCAGTGTCCTCCTGACAAGGGGCAATTTTCCATTGTTATGGATCTGAGGTTGTGCATCTCAAGAGTAGGTTCTGTGCTCGTTGAGCAGTGGCCGTTTGCAAAAAAAAAAATAGTTTTTGAGGATTTTTACTAAGGTTGACTAATTTTCTCGAAAATTATTCCATTTCTCCAAAACTGGACCTTTTCTTGGACCCAAAAAAGGAAATTTTTCAGTGCTCATAACCTGCCTTGCATGATTTCAAATCAGAAAATCGAACAACCATGTTAATCTAACTCTCATTTTGGTCAAAATTGTTTTAGTAGAAAACCAAAAACAAAAAATGGTCAAAATGATGAACTACGGGCACAGTTGAGCCAGGCTTCCTGTCTTTTCCCCATTGTCAATGCATTTTCTAGAAAAGACACCATACTTGCCGAAAAGGGCACTCTACCTGCCAGAAAGGGGCGCAACTGAAGCTAACAACAAAGGGTCGAAAAGCTCTCTCATCCTCCAAGCAACGAGGTATTGAGCCGAGTGCGAAGCACAGACTGGAATGGGGCAAGATATTCCACTCCCTCATCTGGACAAGATCTGATCATATCTAAACTCCCCAGCAGAGCATCATCAACCGATGTCAGTTGCAGATCTGCTGCGTCTCTGGTCGCATTGCAACCCCTTTGTGGGAGAAACTCACTGTTGTGAACAAGAATGAGAATCTGGTAGAATACCAGGGGCAAGAATCCACAACTTCCTGCTTATCCATCAACCACCCAGGGGAGGGATAAAAAAATGAGAGATTGAAAAATAGAGAGAAGTGCGCTGAGAGGAAAAAGTGAGGAAAAAGGCTTTTTCAGAAAAACAGAGCCTGAGGGCCGAGTGATGTGAGAATCACAAATGAGAAAGGGTGGGAAACAATACCCGGAGAAACTGGCTCCTCGTGCACTGAGAGGTCTCTTGCCATTGGAACACGTCTGTGTGTCATGTCAGTCGTTTTGTTTGTCTCGATTCTTGTTTTGAGTCATTTCGGGTGTCTATAGATGTGTTTAGGTTGTCTTACATTGTCTTTCTCTTTGTTGTTGAGTCGTGGTGTGCTGTGTTCAGTTGTAGGCTCAATACTTAGTTGAGAACTTATTCTCACTCTCAATTTCAAAAAATCATTTTGTGCTCAGAGTGCCGTGCCGTTCTCCATATTTGTGCGAAATAGGATTTGTTCTTTCATAAACCGCAGGGTTCAACCCGAGTCATGTGAAAACAGTAAAACCAGGACCTATCTGAAGCTATATGGGTTCTTGACTGCAAAGCAAAAGAAAAAAGGAAAAATGTCGGGCATCTGAGTTTGTTTCAACTTCTGCAAGTTCCGTCATCGCATCCTGTATGTTCAAAATGAGCTGTGTGTTCAAAATTAAAAGAATACTGTGTTATGAGCCGCATGTTTAGATCGAGCAGTGTTGTGTCATGAGCTGCGTTTTCAAAATTGAAATGTGTGAGCTACGTGTTCAAAGTGGACTGTGTGAGCTGCGTGTTCAAATTGAGGTGAACGAGCTGTGTGTTAAGAAATGAAAATTTATGAGCTGCGTGTTCAGAATTAAGGATGAGCTGCGTGCAAATGAAAATGTATGAGCTGCGTGTTCAGAAGTGGAATGTGTGAGCTGCGCGTTCAAAATGAAGAAAATGAGCTGTGCGCTCGAAAAATGAGCTGTGTGCCTGAAAATGAGCTGTGCGCCCGAAAATGAGCCGTGTGCCCGAAAATGAGCTGTGTGCTGGAAAAATGAGTTGTGTGCCCGAAAATGAGCTGTGTGCCCCAAGAATGAGCTGCGTGCCCGAAAATGAGCTGTACACAGCTCATTTTCGGGCACACGGCTCATTTTCGGGCACACGGCTCATTTTCGAGCACACAGCTCATTCTTCAGGTACACAGCTCATTTTCTTCATTTTGAACGCGCAGCTCACACATTCCACTTCTGAACACGCAACTCATACATTTTCATTTGCACGCAGCTCATCCTTAATTCTGAACACGCAGCTCATAAATTTTCATTTCTGAACACACAACTCGTTCACCTCAATTTGAACACGCAGCTCACACATTCCACTTTGAACACGCAGCTCACACATTTCAATTTTGAAAACGCAACTCATGACACAACACTGCTCGATCTAAACACGCGGCTCATAACACAGTATTCTTTTAATTTTGAACACACAGCTCATTCTGAACATACAAGATGCGATGACGGAACTTGCAGAAGTTGAAACAAATTCAGATGCCCGACATTTTTCCTTTTTTCTTTTGCTTTGCAGTCAAGAACCCATATAGCTTCAGATAGGTCCTGGTTTTACTGTTTTCACATGACCCGGGTTGAACCCTGCGGTTTATGAAAGAACAAATCCTATTTCGCACAAATGTGGAGAACGGCACGGCACTCTGAGCACAAAATGATTTTTTGAAATTGAGAGTGAGAATAAGTTCTCAACTGAGTATTGAGCCTACAACTGAACACAGCACACCACGACTCAACAACAAAGAGAAAGACAATGTAAGACAACCTAAACACATCTATAGACACCCGAAATGACTCAAAACAAGAATCGAGACAAACAAAACGACTGACATGACACACAGACGTGTTCCAATGGCAAGAGACCTCTCAGTGCACGAGGAGCCAGTTTCTCCGGGTATTGTTTCCCACCCTTTCTCATTTGTGATTCTCACATCACTCGGCCCTCAGGCTCTGTTTTTCTGAAAAAGCCTTTTTCCTCACTTTTTCCTCTCAGCGCACTTCTCTCTATTTTTCAATCTCTCATTTTTTTATCCCTCCCCTGGGTGGTTGATGGATAAGCAGGAAGTTGTGGATTCTTGCCCCTGGTATTCTACCAGATTCTCATTCTTGTTCACAACAGTGAGTTTCTCCCACAAAGGGGTTGCAATGCGACCAGAGACGCAGCAGATCTGCAACTGACATCGGTTGATGATGCTCTGCTGGGGAGTTTAGATATGATCAGATCTTGTCCAGATGAGGGAGTGGAATATCTTGCCCCATTCCAGTCTGTGCTTCGCACTCGGCTCAATACCTCGTTGCTTGGAGGATGAGAGAGCTTTTCGACCCTTTGTTGTTAGCTTCAGTTGCGCCCCTTTCTGGCAGGTAGAGTGCCCTTTTCGGCAAGTATGGTGTCTTTTCTAGAAAATGCATTGACAATGGGGAAAAGACAGGAAGCCTGGCTCAACTGTGCCCCTAGTTCATCATTTTGACCATTTTTTGTTTTTGGCTTTCTACTAAAACAATTTTGACCAAAATGAGAGTTAGATTAACATGGTTGTTCGATTTTCTGATTTGAAATCATGCAAGGCAGGTTATGAGCACTGAAAAATTTCTTTTTTTGGGTCCAAGAAATGGTCCAGTTTTGGAGAAATGGAATAATTTTCGAGAAAATTAGTCAACCTTAGTAAAAATCCTCAAAACTATTTTTTTGCAAACGGCCACTGCTCAACGAGCACTGAACCTACTCTTGAGATGCACAACCTTAGATCCATAACAATGGAAAATTGCCCCTTGTCAGGAGGACACTGCATGGCAACAAAAATTTGCCCCTTGTCTAAATGGCGCCGCAGCACACTGAACGGCAACGGAAAGTTGCCCCTTATTTGAATAGTACCGCAGCGCACTGTAATAAGTTCTTATGGTGACGATCACAACCGAATTCTCGGATACAGAGAAGATAAAGGTGACCAGAACCATCATATGGACACAGTCGAATTTGAAGTATTTTACGGTTGGACTTCAGAATGAGGTTGCCTACGTATCCCAAACATGGGAATCAAGCCTTACGTAGTTCCGGGTTAAGGTACACTCGGGTATTTAACCTCTCCTTTTGCGCTCTAACTTTTGCCAAGGCCGCCCTTCCGGGTTTTCAACCTTACGAGCTATGTTTTTCTTTTCTTTTCATTTCTTTTTATCTTTTTTCATTCTTTCTTTTTTTTTTCATTCTTTGCATTTTTTCTTTTTGGTCTTTTTGTTCTTTTTCTTGCTCTAACTTTTTCCTGGGTTACCCTTCCGGGTTTTCGGCCCATCGAGCCTCTCAAGGGTAAAAGTATAGCTTTGTCCATGTCAAATGGTTTTAAGATCTCGAAGCCATCTGAATCCAGGAGAGTGGCTGCTGTTCGCTGATGATGTAGGAGTCCATCCAACGGGGGCCTGAATTGCCCCCAATGTTGTGGATAGGGACTCGGTTGTCCTTCAGCAATACTTCCTTCTTTTCCTCCCTTCTGGGACTTGGCATTCTTGCCGATCTTTGTTAGCTTGAGAAATGTCCCAACTTTGGACTGTTCGAGCGCATTTGACATTTTTGCCCCTAGTTCAAGGACTGCTTTTGATCTAGCTTCGCAAGCTTCCTTTGATCACATCTGATATTCTCGCCCCTAGTTCATGGGCTTCTTCTGATCCGGACACACGGGCCTTGCATTGTGGTTGACCGTTGAACATTTTGAATTAAGGTTCAAGGTTTGGCAGAAAAGGGGTTGAGTCTCGGGGCTGAGAGCGATCCTAAGCTGCACAATCTTAAGAGCGATTCCACACAGGTCTTCGTAGAACCACGCAAAACATTTTTTTGAAATCTTTTAAGAAAGCGACTAATCGCTCGCGTCGAAGACAATGCAGAACCAATCTGGAACAAGCCAGGATCCTTCTCAGTACTCACATTAACAAACATGATCTCATTCATTAAGGGCTTAGCACGCCTCTCTTTCCCTCAATTGATCAAATTTTGCAAATCCCGAGGAATTCCTTCCTCTTCATTTTTATCACAATGTTCAAAAAGAAAGTTTTGAAAAACTTAGGTCGATGTAATGAATTCAAGGCAAGAAAAGACACAGCTTCTAGTCAAATACTGCCATCTCTTTTAGAATTTCTGGCACAACTGGCGCAAGGCAGAAATAAACACAAAAGCGTGAAAATCACCGCTGTTTCATTCATAACTTCTAGCGTAACTAGCTCCACGGCAGAAACAGACTCAAAAGAAAGCAAAAAGACAAACACAAAACAAGATAGTGATGTCCGAGGTAACACCCCCGGAATCACCCGACTCCAACGCAACAGAACTGACTCGATACAACAAGACAGACCTGACTGACTCAGTACAAAAAGACTGACTATATGCAAAATAACAAAACTGACCCAATACCCAAGTCAAAAAGTAAAGTAAACAGCATTCGCAAATGCTCAGAATAATGCGTGTCATCCCCACAGCTGGAGTGAACTGAGTGCCATCCGCAGGTGGTTCATTCCCAGATCACATGGTCACATTATCCCCCAGGAGTTTACGGATCAAGTGCCGATAGAATTTGTAGGACCCGGTGCGACGATGACCTTATTGTCAATCAAATTTTGTATCTCATGGCGAAGACGGACACAACTGTTGGCGCCATGACCGGTTTATTGATGGAAAGCACACTGCTGGGCAGCATCATGCGTAACCGGAAAAGGATTCGGGAGGGGGCGTGGCTCAAGAGGTTTGAGGTGGCCTTTCTCAACAAGGCCTTGAAGAGCCTTAGCCAAAGGCATATAGAGGGCATGGAAGACCCTGCGACCTCGGGATAGATACTTCGAGGTTTGTGGATTTTTGCTGGGCGCACTAACAAAGGGATCGGCAGGTATAGGCTTGGCTTGCTGATTTTTCCTGGGTGCAAAATTAGGGTTGGAGGGAATGGTTCTGGTATGATGACCCTTCTCTCAATTTTTCCCTTGGCTTGAACTTCCCTCAGTCTGAGTGGGGAATGTATCATCCACAGTCTTAACCACAACTGCGAGTACTTACTGCTTATTCAACCCTCCGGCTTTCAGAGCCTCAACAGCCTGCTGGAGTTGTTCATAGGGATCAGTGTCCACCTTCACCTTGTTCTTTCCACTAGCCTTGGCTTGGTGGATGGTTTGGGTTTCTATTTCAGTGCAAAGCCCCGTTGTCGTCGACATGTCATTGCCGGAGCTTGAGACAGCTTCAGGTTGGCTGAACTCAATTACAATTCGCCCCAGTAGCGGGGGCTCCTGTGGCATGAAATTCCCGGCATACGATGCAGTTGGTGGCGGGGCTGACATTCAGTAGGCTAGATCAGCCACAGATCTTTGAAGGTCGCCAATCATTTCCATCAGCTCAAAGGTGGTGGGCCTACGGGTTTGAATTTGAAATAACTGGGGGTCCCAGATTGGATGTGCGGCAGGCGACCTGGGTGGGTATGGTACCTCAACATCGGTCTCATCCTACAAGATGATTCCTTGGTTTAGTGCGGCTGCCATAACCATAATTTCCTCTGAATTCTGGGTCGTCATAAGTCCACTGAACTGGACAGAGGTGGTGTAACTGGTGACTGACGGATCTGATGAATCGGTGAGTCTTTTCCTGCTTTGCCTCAGCAGAGGAGAACACTGGTTGCTCTGAACTGAGTCTCTGAACTGAAAGAGAAAACAGGCAGCATCTTAGCCCAATCAATACAGATATGGACATAGCTGAAGAACTGTATTCGACCACTGATCACTATTCCCCAAATTATTGCTCCCTAAATTACTGCCCCAAAATTAAATCCGATACCCGCGGATATAACTGATTCCCAAATATTGATACTGATGCCGTAGGCCTGATGCCCAGACTTGCAAACTAATACATGCATTCTTGTAGAGACGCATTCTAAAAGCACATATCAAGCAAATGAGAGTCAAAACACCCCTATGTTGGGGTAGGGTTTCCCTGTCCTATTTTGTCAGGAGCTAGGGTTTCACTACGCACGCAGCGGTTTCAAACAACCTATAATCGGGTAAGCAACTTGTCCTAGCTTGGAATGGTCACTATGGATTCCGAATATGCACTAGGTCGAATGGTCAAAAAGGGTGCCCCGGTAAAAATCGGGGTTTGTGTTCCCATTGTGGCAGAGCCCGTAACCGGTCAGCCTTATGGCACGCAGCCTCCGGCAAACAGTTCAGGAATAGCAAATGGAAAACACGCTGTCCTAGGCGCACCAATGCACATGCAATGCAAAGAAACACATAAGTGCAAACAAAACAAGATAACATGAGTTCGTGTCAAGTTCTCAAACTCCCTAGCAGAGTCGCCAGAAACTGTAGACGCGCCCGAACGTCCCGGGAAAATCCCGTTTTGTTCATTGGGGCTTACTACAGTTTGGACTCAATGTCACGGTCCTGTATCTAATCTCGCGGAGTGCAATACAAGACCGATGAATCATCAAAGAGTCCAAATCCGGAAAATCGTTTTGAAAAACTGATTTTTAGAAGGAAGTGCCAAACATGGACTGCTTTGCTAGATACGGAGTCGCCACCTAAATATTTTATTTTAGGGGAATTTAGGAAACCCTGACTCGTGCCTAAGGCCACGTTTCCATCATCACCAAAGTTGCCTCGGCTCGGGAACTTGGGAACGACTGGGGAAAGTCACATCGTGAGCACCCCCGCTCGTCTGATCAAAGATCGGCCTCTACTAACCATGATATCGAGCTTTGAAACATTATGTGCTCTCATTCCGGTTATTAGCCTAGAATTACTATGTGATGCACACAACACACAAGTATAGGTTGGATTGTTTGAGTTGGAACAAAACATTTCATGTTTGTTTTTTAAAGCGGTTTGCTACTCACAAGTAGGCTAAAATGCGGATTTTGCCACCCTCAAGTGGTCTTAGAAAATATGGTGATTTGCCACTCTCAAGTGGACTTAAAACTCGCAATCAATGAATTGTTCCAATTCAAATAATCCAACCTTCACCCACAGGCATTCAGGCAGTTATATCACATAAGGACATAGGCTCATGGTAAGCATGCTATCATGGCAGTCACTCACACACATGCAAGGATGCTAAAGCATAAACACTTACCGAGTACTCCGAGCCAAAGAAAGAAGCTAATTAGAAAACATGCATGAATCCTAACTATGCTGAGATGCCTAAAGCAACACATGCAACTAAGATAGGCTCGGCTATTCTAAGATGGCATATGAGATGCTACAGGTAACATGTATTCAACTTGGAATTGAAATATGATGCAGTTAGTATGATGCACCGAGCCTGGTGTATGCAAAACAGATGAATGGATGCAAACATACGAGCATAAGGATGCTAATTTAAATGTTCCCTAATACTAACCATCATAAGATGGTAATAAAAAAGAGAAAGACGTGGGGTTGGAAGACACACATCACACACACGAACACTTATTACAACATTGCCCTCCTCGGAGGGTCCGAATAAATAATGCACAACCGAATGAATAATGAATTACAGCTAATTATTATACAACCCTAATTAATTAACAAATTAACTAAAATAAATAAGCTAGCATGCAAAACATATGAAATGGACTGCCTCATCTCGGTCTTGAATGACAAGGAATGCATGCATGCTCGAGTCACCTTGCCGAAAAATCCATCGCGATGCCCCGATTTGTCTCTGTTTGCAACTGGTCCCAGAACACTGAACAAAACTCCAGATTTTTGAAACTCCACCATGCTGTAGGGATACTACCGACCAGTTTTTGCTGCTGGTTTCCGGTTTGCTGCAATAGAGAGCAAAAAAGGGGCATGGCAAAGTATTTTTAACATATGTGTGCATGACCACTCTCCCCGTCATTGCACAAGCTCCAGGGAGTGTAGTCCTCGATCCTCGTGCCACCAATCACGCATCTTGATGCATGATGGCCGAGGAGTCGGATTGCACGACTCGATGTAAAATGAATGCACATATAAACACAACAAGGCCTAAACTCCATCATGGGTAATCCGGAGTGTCGGCGACTGAGAATCGAGGCACGTTTCGTCACTTGGAGTACGAAACGTCCCTCGTTTCCCGTGTTTGGACTAAACCCTATTCCAAACACAATGCAATACACATGGCATGCATGAATGCAACTCTAACATGCAACCTAAACATAATGCCACTAAATGATGCAAACATGCAAATGATGATATGAAAACATGCTACTAGCATACACAATGCTATGAAATAATCAAAGGCATACTCAACGCACATGAAAACTATATGGCATACACAATGCACACATGGAGACTAACAATGAAATGATCAAGGCATACACAATGCAATGATCAATCTTGCAACAATCATGGACTAAATGTCATATACAATGCAAGATGGACTTAAACCAAGATAGGTGAGCTTAGCCACACCCAAATCAGTGGCCAAACATGATGAAACTAGGCAACAAAACACATGCAAATATGCACAAATGCAAGGGACCAAACCTAAGGCACCAAATGCAACTCTGCCAAAGCATGGCAAGGGATGAAATATGGCATACAATCACACATTTTTCAGCTCTAAAATGGCATGCAAGATGGTCCCGAATCATGTAAACACCTCACACAATGCATGGTAGATGGCCCGGATACCGAAATTAGTGAAGTGCATTACACTAGAGGTACACAAAGCAATGCTCAAATGACCCAACCAGCCCCAAATAGTCCCTATGCAGGTCCAAGACAGTGGGAAAATGGTCTAAAATGATGGCTCGAAATGCATAGAAATGAAGCTCATGCAATGGTCCATAAATGAGGTATTTAAGCACAACTCTCAAACACATTTAAAGAGTGGAAAACATTGGAATATGGCACAGGTATAGGCTCTGAAATGACATGCTCAATGACCCCAAAACATGAAAACACCTCAGTATAAGCATGCAATAGGCTTCAAAACTCAAGGCTAGGCAAGGGTATTACACTACAACCATGCATAGAAAGCATCATTCGACCATGAGGCATAAAAAAAGAGCTAAGGTAGTACAAAACATGCACAAAATCAGTTTAAGGCATGGCCAAAAAGTGCTAGAATTAAAGACCAAAATAGCATGCAATACAAGTTAGTGAAGAGGATTTACACTACAAGTATATGAAGCATTCAAGAGGTCACTAAACCAACAAAAGTCAGAGGTATGACATGCCAAATAAAGCCCAAAAACTCATTGAAACATGGTCAATGCATGCAAGAATGACATGCTCCTTTGATAGCCTATGAAGAGGGTTATTCTACACATGCAAGATGAACACCCAATACGGTAAAACAAGCTCTGGAAAGCAGTCTGTGCCTAAAACATGCTTAAAACCTAGGGCCAATATCCTCCACACACATGGAGGATGCAGTCTGTGCCTCCCAGCTAGCACAGCTGGAGCCAACTTACTAAGACAGAAAATGTGGGAGCTGGCCGACCAGTTCAGGTGGTCGGCCGACCACTTGCCCTGGTTAGCCGACCAGGTTCAAAAGATTCAGGTCTCAAAAGTTGGTCGACAGTCTCCTAGGGTGGTCTCCTCACTCAATGCAAGCTAGTGGTATGGTGGGAGACCAGTAAATGTGGCTCAAAAGTCAAGGAGACTAGCTACCTGACAAGAAAATTTGGCCGGTGGGGAAAAGTAGTCTCCAAGAAGAAAAGGTGGTCTCCCACCCTTGTACCACCTTCCAAACAATGAAAATAGGGTCCATGCCAAAAATGAACCAAGACGGATGCAAAACGAGGGTTCGGGGGTCAAAACGCATAGCCGGGTGCCCCGAAAACTGATTGTTAAGCATTGAAAGTGGCGTGCGACCACGAAGGTGGTCTCCCAAGCCACAGTGTCCCTCTAGAGAGAGGAAACAAGGTGTGTGCCAAAAATCGGAGCAAACGGAGAAAGTTAAGCAGTCCCGAACCGAGGCGCACGGCCGACGGCTCCGAAAACCGAAAACTGGTCTCCAAACGGGTACAGTGGTCTACGACCATGAAAAGTAGCCTACGGCCACTGAAAGATGATCTACGAGACCTCTCCCTCCCTTCAGGAGGAGAAAACAGAACCTGATTCGCAAACTGAGGCAAAGCACAAAAGAGTCCCGCAGTCCAGAGGTAAGGCTCTCAGCCAAGACTCCGTAACCTCAGAACGAGCACAACATGCGCAATCGCCGAGGGCTCAATCGATGAGTCTTAAGGTCGGTCAAAAATGGGGTGTCTACACGCCTGTAAGCAAAAGTGCCAAAAGGGCATGTGAATGTGGTCTTTTCCTGGTCAGCGGGATACACCGGGACTTGATTATACCCCGAGTAGCCATCAAGAAAACAATAGAAACCCTGCCCCGCTAACTGCTCTAGGATTTGGTCAATGAAAGATAAGGGAAAATGATCCTTCCTAGTCGAGGAATTTAGTCTCCTATAATCAATGCACACTTGCCACCCAGTAGTGGTTCGTGTGGGGACTAACTCTCCACTCTCATTCTCAACAACGGTGATACCCAATTTCTTGGGCACAACTTGTGTGGGACTCACCCATTTACTATCTGAGATGGGGTATATAATACCCGCATCCAACAATTTCAATACCTCCTTTTTCACCACCTCTTTCATATTAGGATTCAGTCTCCGTTGTATTTCGCGAGAAGGTTTGGTGTCCTCCTCTAGGTGTATATAATGCATGCACACGGACGGATCTATCCCTTTCAAATCAGCCACTGACCACCCTATAGTACTCCGATGTGCCACAAGAACACTCATTAACTGACTCTCCTGCTCTGCAGTCAAGTCAGATGCAATGATGACTGGTAAAGTCTCTTGGGGCCCTAAAAATGCATACTTGAGTGTGGCCGGAAGTAGCTTCAACTCAAGTGTAGGTGGTGTGTCCAAAGATGGTATGGCAGGCTCTCTCGATAGAGGAGGAAATGACTCAAACCGGGTTTTCCATGGAAGAAAATCCGGTGTAGAAGAAGCATTAAGCAGGACATTCACCCCCTCAACTGACCCATCAATATCAAAATTTTCAAACCCAAAATGAGCTAAACAAGCCTCTAAAGGGTCCTCTACAAGAATGGAGGCAAAACTTCCTCTACAACCTCATCCACAACATCCATAATTAAGCACTCCTCTCTCTCATGGGGTTGTTGGGATGCTTGGAAAACATTAAGTTTCACTTGCATGTTACCGAATGAAACTTCCATCACCCCAGTACGACAATTAATGCATGCATTGGCCGTAGCCAAGAAAGGTCGACCTAAGATCATCGGGATTTATTTCCTAGAACTGGTTACCGGTTCCATATCTAACACCAAAAAGTCAGCAAGGAAGTAGAACCTATCAACCTTAACTAGCACATCCTCAATCATGCCACGTGGCACTTTGAGGGACTGGTCAGCCAATTGAAGAGTGACAGTAGTGGGCTTCAACTTGCCAAGCCCAAATTCCTCGTACACAGAGTACGGAAACAAATTGACATTAGCCCCTAAATCTAATAAGGCCCTATCAATGAAATGGTCCCCTATAATGCATGCGATGGTTGGGGCACCTGGGTCCTTAAAATGGCTCCCTATGAACTGTGAGGTCTCTCGCTGTTGGAACGCATCCGAGTGTTGTGTGTGTGTTTTGTCTGTCTTGATTCCTGTTGTGAGCCGTTTCGAGTGTTTCTCGATGTGTTTAGGTTGTTTACCTTTTGTTTTTCTTTGTTGGTGAGTCGTAGTGTGCTGTGTTCAGTCATAGGCTCAATACCCAGTTGAGAACTTATTCTCACTCTCAATTTCAAAAAAAAAATAAATAAATAAATCGTTTTGTGCTCAGAGTGCCGTGCCGTTCTCCACATTTGTGCAAAACAAGATTTGTTCTTTCATAAAAACCACAGGGTTCAACCCAGGTCATATGAGAACAGTAAAATCAGGACCTATCTGAAGCTATGTGGGTTCCAGACTGCAAAGCAAAAGAAAAGAGGGAAAATGTGGAGCATCTTAGCAAATTTCGAGACTGCATTCCAGGTGCACCTCCTCAGGCCTTGCCGTTTCTCTAGAGTATGAGTGTATCTCTACCCCAAGGGTAAGCTTGCTTCAAGTTAGAATGGCAGTTCAGGCAGCACCTGAGGGTTTCACACGCAGATGTTACCTCTCGCCAATATGAACAGGGTATACCCTTTTAAGCTGAGCGTGTTGCCAAGTCCTCCCAGAGGTAGATCGGAGGTTGCATTTGAATTGGTCTCGTTAAGGCGTGTATTTCCTTATTCAGTAGTTTACTTCAAACATACTGTTGATGTTGCACTGAAAATGCATTGTTGTGCACCGTTCTCTTTGCATTGTTATGCATACTCCACCTGCATTGTTATGCACGTTCCAGTTGCATTGTTATGCACCTTTTCACTTGCATTGCTATGCACTTTTCCCTTGCATTGTTTTGCACACTCTCACTTTTCTGAAACACCGGGATACGTCCCTATGTTTCTTGTCCTTTCGGAAACACTGGGATACGTCCCTATGTTTCTTCTCCTTGTTTCGAAACACCGGGATACGTCCCTACGTTTCTTCTCCTTGTTCCGAAACACCGGGATACGTCCCTATGTTTCTCCTCTCTGAAACACCATGATACGCCCCTATGTTTCTCCCTCTTTGGTTAAGAGCATTTGGAATACGTTCCAATGCTTATACCTCTCTGAAACACCGGGATACGTCCCTATGTTTCTCCCTCTTTGGTTAAGAGCATTTGGAATACGTTCCAATGCTTATACCTCTCCGAAACACTAGGATACGTCCCTATGTTTCTCCTTCTTTTCGAAACATCGGGATACGTCCCTATGTTTCTCCCTCTTTGGTTAAGAGCATTTGGAATACGTTCCAATGTTTATACCTTTCCGAAACACTAGGATACGTCCCCATGTTTCTTTCTCTTTGGCTAAAAGCATTTGAAATACGTTCCAATGCCTATACCTTTCCGAAACACTGGGATATGTCCCCATGTTTCTTCCTCTTTGGCTAAAAGCATTTGGAATACGTTCCAATGCTTATACCCTTCCGAAACACCGGGATACGTCCCCATGTTTCTTCCTCTTTGGCTAAAAGCATTTGGAATACGTTCTAATGCTTATACCTTTCCGAAACACCGGGATACGTCCCCATGTTTCTCCCCCTTTGGTTAAGAGCATTTGGAATACGTTCCAATGCTTATACCTTTCCGAAACACCGGGATACGTCCCCATGTTTCTCCTTCTTTGGATCAGTGCATTTGGAATACGTTCCAATGCTTATGCCATTCTGAACACCGAGATATGTCCCTGTTCTTCTCCTTCTTTGGTTAAAGAGCATTTGGAATACGTTCTAATGTTTGTACTATCCCCTTTCCTCTCTCACATATGCTATGCTGAGAGGTTCTCCCTTTCCTTACACATTTTTAGCTTGTTTGGAATTTGTCTCAGGTTGTATTGTTTTGCATCCATCCCGCATTGTTATGCATCGCCCTTAGGTTGCATTGTCTTGCATCCTTCCACTCGCGTTGTCACGCAGCTTTTCACTTGCATTGTTATGCATATTGCTAACAATATTGTACCTGTTAAGTTTCTTTCCTTTGCAGGCACAATATTGTATGTACAGTTCATTTGAAGCTGGCATGACCAGACGAACCGGACAGGTATTGTATATTCTCCGTGTGAGACGTAGCGAAAGTTGAATAATTCTCTTACATCCTTTCTGCATTGCAATGTAGTTTGGTTTTTGCTTGCTTAAAACTGTTGCATGATATGCTTCGTTACAGCATTCTTTGCATGATCATAAGTTATGCTCGGCTTTGTGCATTGTTCTTGCATTTTGCCCCTGCCTTAGGGCGCATATCTTCATCTGTAGCTTGTATGCTTTGTCTAAGTCTTCGGCCTTGTCAAAAATGGGTCGTCTCTAGGCTTTGACATTCACTCCCGTCATTGTTATTTAGGTGGCGACTCTGTATCTGGCAAAGCAGTCCATGTTTGGCATTTCTTTCTAAAAATCAATTTTTCAAAATGATTTGCCGGATTTGGACTCTTTGATGATTCATCGGTCTTGCATTGCACTTTGCGAGATTAGATACAGGACTGTGACATTAAGTCCAAACTGTACTAAGCCCCAATGAACAAAACGGGATTTTCCCGGGACATTCGGGCACGTCTAGAAGGCACATGCCCTTCGGGTTATGTAATGCACCGGTGACCTTTCAACGGTGTATGATGGCCATTTTTTCCGATATGGTGGAGAAATTCTTAGAGGTTTTTATGGATGACTTTTTGGTGTTTGGACCGTCTTTTGAGGAATGCCTTAGGAACTTGATTAGAGTGTTAGAACGATGTACTGAGGCAAACCTAATCTTGAATTGGGAAAAAAGCCATTTTATGGTTCGTGAGGGTATAGTGTTGGGACACATTGTGTCCTCTCGAGGTATAGAGGTAGATAAGGCTAAGGTTGACCTCATTGCAGGCCTTCCTCCACCCAATTCCATGTGTCAAATTAGGTCTTTCTTAGGGCATACAGGTTTTTACCGTAGGTTCATCGAAGACTTTAGTAAGATATCACATCATTTGTGTAGTTTATTGGTTAAGGACACGCCTTTTGTGACACCCCTGTTCCGTAGTATGTTAATTAGTCCTTAACATGATGTGATTATGTATTTTGATATGATTTTGTGTTCCACTATGTGAAAATATGTGGTTTGAAATTTTATCTGTTCATCGTAGGAATATCTGTTTGAGTAGTCTGTTTTGGAAATTTAATTGAGGGCCTTATCGGCCACAGAACCCGAAATTGATTACGCCATTGTGGTTGGCATAATTTTTAGGGCCTACGGTGAAATTTAATTGAAATTTGATTCTGGTCAATTTAAACTGATTAAATTGAGAAATTAAGTACCCCATTATTTTATATTAAAATATTTGTTAGTGGGGCTTGTTGTATATTTGTATTGCACTCTCCTTTAGCTCTCTTAAAACTCAAAATCTGAGTTAGACAATTGAGAGTGAGAGAGAGGCCGGCCATGGAGAGAAAAAGGGAGAGATTTGTGTAATTTGGGCTCAAGACTTGGGAATTTGAAGATCTAGCTCAAGATTTGGCTAGGGCTTGAGTGTTGAAGCTCTTAGGTAAGTGATTTCATGAAATCTTACTTGTAATTTGTAAGTTCAAGGGTTGTTTGTGATCAAGAACATGTAATGAGTTGATTTTTGTTGAGATTGAAGTCTTAGAACTCATGCATGTAAGAAATTACTTTGAATTTGCATGTTTGAGCTTGAAACACATGATTCATGTGGAGTTTTGGGTAAAGCTCATATTGTAGTCACCATTTGTACCATCTAAGTTGAGAATGATGAGCATCTCCCACATGCATGTACAAATCATGGGAGTATAAGTCTTGAATGTTGAATTTGAGCATGTTGATGATGGGTTTGAGACAATTTGGGACATGCATGTAGATAATTCATGTAATTGAGCTTCCTAATGTTGTAATCTGCATTAGTGGCATGTTAGCATGTGTAAATGTGTAATTTGAACCATTGCATGCAAGAAATGTAGATGGAAAACTGATTTGGAGCTCAAGAACACGATCTGGGAAACCCAGATTTTTGAGGTCCGCTCGAGCAGGGTAATGGCCGCTCGAGCGGGAAAATCGTGCTCCCAGCATTTTTGCAGAGTTGGATGCCCGCTCGAGCGGGACATTTCACGCTCGAGCGTGGATTTTTGTAGACGGACCTTCAGCTCGAGCGCATCTTTTGTGCAACCAGTACCTTGCAGGCCTTAAGGGTCCGCTCGAGCGGAGAATCTTACGCTCGAGCGGGGACCCTGTTTCCTGGAATTTTGTTCATGCATTTTGTGATTCGTTTTCCGTTCTCTTTCACTTGTAAGCACTCCTAGGCATGTGTTAAGCATTGTAAATGAGTTAATGAGATAAGAACAAAGCCTAAAGAGGAATATGTGAATTAAAGAACGGATTGAACTGTTAGTGACCCTTTTGTATTCATGAAATGTGTAGGGTCAAGCTCCAGGGCGCAACCACAAGCCGATCACTGTGAGTAACATCAATATTTGAAAACTTGTCAATGTCCAATTGTTATTCCCCTATAAATATTATGAGTTGTTAATTGGGATTGTGGACAAAAGTTTGACATAAATGAATGGGCCAAAGGCCGTTTGACATGAATGAATGGGCCAAAGGCCGTTTGACATGAATGAATGGGCCAAAGGCCGTTTGACATGAATGAATGGGCCAAAGGCCGTTTGACATGAATGAATGGGCCAAAGGCCGTTTGACATGAATGAATGGGCCAAAGGCCGTTTGACATAAATGAATGGGCCAAAGGCCGTTTGACATGAATGAATGGGCCAAAGGCCGTTTGACATAAATGAATGGGCCAAAGGCCGTTTGACATGAATGAATGGGCCAAAGGCCGTTTGACATAAATGAATGGGCCAAAGGCCGTTTGACATGAATGAATGGGCCAAAGGCCGTTTGACATGAATGAATGGGCCGAAGGCCGTTTTGCCATGAATGGAAACCCGGATGGGCCAAAGGCCAGAATGTTTGGAACTACAGTTACTTGACTTGCATTTCGTATAGTTATATATATATTTTGCTGTTAAACAGAAGTATGAATTGGGCCCAAGGCCGTTTGGAGCATGTTGATCTACATATTGTTATGTAACTGTTATATTTGATGTTATTCACTGGGCTATCGCTCACGCTCATTCATGTATTTGTAGGTGAGCCAAGGGAAGTCCAAACCCAGCCCCAGTGAAGTCTGCTAGGAACAACAGGAGTTTTGGGAGAGTCAGCCTTGTGCCTCGCGCATGAGACCATCCTTGCCCTTTTACTATGTACCTATGTTTTGTCTTGTTGGCAAGGACCCAGTGCATGTCTGTACATAGTCTGTTATAGGTTGACTCGTTTTGGACGATCCTGTCTGTAATGAATTTTGTGAAGCTGTACTTTTGATGTGAGTTATTAACGTATCTGAGTATGGTTTGTTTGATGTGCATATAAGCACGGCTCTATGGACAAAGTTTTTAATTTTGCTTCCGTTTGGCCCCCATTAACTCTGTTAAAATACGTTTAGAACAGTTTGAGGCCATAGGTAATCTCATGATTGCTGGCCGGTTACGTCCTTAACCCACGGGGGCGGGTTCGGGTCGTGACAGAGTGGTATCAGAGCACGAGTTAATAACTCACACACTTGTCCAAAAAGAGCAATAAGCGTCTAGATGAGATCTAGGATGCATTCATGTGATAAATACGAGTTTGGAAGCATTGATTATATGCTTAAATGTTTTGTTATGAATAATTATATGTGTAAGTTGTGAACTACTTGCATTACGAATTATCTGGAAATATGTGCTCCTTAGTGTATGTGTACTTGTGTACCTTTGGTATGGAATATAATGCAAGTTTAATTAGATGGTGAGAACCAGAGGTGATGAGTTAGAGGAATCCTCTGCTGCCAGACTGGACAGAATGGAAAGACTGATTCAGGAAATGGCAGAAGCTTTGAGACAGCAACAGGAGTGGCAACAACAGTGGCAGCAACCACATCCGCCACCTCCACCTCCGGCACCACCTGTGCCAGATAATCAAAATGATGATCGAATAATCGCTCTCACCAAGGAATTCAAGAAAATGAAACCACCACAGTTCCATGGTGGACTAGATCCCTTAAAAGCCGAAGCTTGGGTACTTGGGATTGAAAAACTGTTTGAGGTGTTTCCGTGCTCGGATACACAGAAAGTGCTTCTAGCCACCTTTATGCTAGAAGATGAAGCGAGAAGATGGTGGATGTTGATGAGGGAAAACCACAGAGATATTGATTGGGCGAAATTTTTGGAAATCTTCTATGACAAGTACTTCCCGCAGTGTGTCCGGGACAGGAAAGTGGCAGAGTTCATGGAACTCAAACAAGACAGTATGACTGTAGCTGAGTATGAAGCCAAATTTACTGAGTTGGCCAGGTTTGCACCACACGTAATTGACACTGATTATAAGAAGGCAAGGCATTTTGAAGGTGGGCTCCGAAGTGACATCCTAGAGCGGGTGAATGTCCTGAAATTGGAGACCTACATTGGGGTGCTTGACCGGGCCATCATATCAGAGGCTAATATAGCTAGACAAGCTAAGCCAACAACCGAATGGAGAGGCAACAAAAGACAAGGCTTCTTTTTGAAGAAGAAATTTCTGAAAAAGCAAAACACGGGCTCCTCAACTACCTCAAGTTCTTCCCGAGACACGACTCCCATGTGCAACACTTGTAGCAAAAGGCACCGTGGAGTTTGTTACCGTGCATCGGGAGCCTGTTTTAAGTGTGGGAAACAAGGGCATATAGCCCGAGATTGTAATCAGAATAGTGGGAAGATAGCTGCTAGCTCCACTGCATCGATCCCGAAGCCGGGAAACACTTTGAGATCTGCTACTACTGGGGATACAGTGAGACAAGGGAGAGTCTTTGCACTCGTTCCGGGTGATACACGGAATGCCAATGCCGTTGTCTCAGGTACTATCTCGATATGTAATCAGGATGCTTTTGTGTTAATTGATTCTGGATCAACGCATTCATTTGTGACATATGCATTTGCATCTAGACTGAAAAGACCCCTAGAATTGTTGCCATATTTGTTATGTGTGTCTGCTCCATCGGGGGAATCTGTGTTATGTGACTATATATATCGGTTTTGTGACATGCATATTGAGGATGCTACCCTGTATGTAGATTTGTTGCCCTTAAACTTTAGACACTTTGATGTAATTTTGGGCATGGATTGGTTGACCAAATGCTGTGCCACTATAGATTGTGTGACAAAGAGGGTTGTATTTAAACCACCAGAACAGGAAGAAATTGTGTTTGTGGGAAATGGGGTAGTACCTCCACCATATTTGATATCTGCAATGAAAGCATGTAAATTGATCAGGAAGGGATGCCAGGGTTATTTGTGTTATGTATTGACTGAACAATCCGTGAATGTTGAATTGAATGATATTCCCATCGTTAGAGAATTCCCAGATGTGTTTCCAAATGAATTACCAGGGGAATTGGTAGACAGGGAGATAGAGTTTACTATTGAAACTGTGCCAGGCACCCAACCTATTTCTAAAACTCCCTACAGGATGGCTACAGCCGAAATGAAAGAATTAAAAGAACAGTTGCAAGACCTTCTTGATAAAGGGTTTATCCGGCCCAGTACTTCGCCTTGGGGCGCACCAGTGTTATTTGTAAAGAAAAAGGATGGTACCTTACGCCTATGTATTGATTACCGAGAATTGAACAAGGTAACTATAAAGAATAAATATCCCTTACCCCGTATTGATGACTTATTTGACCAGTTGCAGGGATCACAGGTGTTTTCTAAGATTGATTTGAGATCCGGGTATCATCAGCTGAAGGTTAAGGCAGAAGATGTTGAGAAAACCGCATTCAGAACGAGGTATGGTCATTTTGAGTTTCTTGTTATGCCATTTGGAGTGACTAATGCTCCGGCAGCATTTATGGACTTAATGAATAGAATTTTTAAAACCTACCTTGATGAGTTTGTTGTTGTCTTCATCGATGATATTTTAATATACTCTAAAGATAGACTTGAACACGAACATCATTTGAGGACTGTTTTACAAATACTTCGGGAAAGAAAACTATTTGCTAAGTTAAAGAAATGTGAATTTTGGTTGGATGAGGTTATTTTCTTAGGGCACGTGGTCAACAAGGAAGGAATTTCAGTGGACCCGCAGAAAATAGAAGCAATTGTGAATTGGCCTACACCAACTAATGTGACAGAAGTTCGCAGTTTCATGGGCTTAGCTGGGTACTACAGAAGGTTTGTAAAGGACTTTTCGAAATTAGCTGTGCCTCTTACCCAATTGACACGTAAAGGACAACCATTTGAGTGGAATAGTGAAAGAGAATCAGCCTTTCATGAATTGAAGACAAGATTGACCACTGCACCAATTTTGACACTACCTTCAGGTACGGAAAATTTTGTGATTTTCAGTGACGCATCTTATAAGGGTTTGGGTTGTGTGTTAATGCAGAACGGAAAGGTTATCGCTTACGCCTCCCGACAGTTGAGGCCACATGAGAAGAATTATCCAACACATGACCTAGAATTGGCCGCAGTTGTTTTTGCTTTGAAAATCTGGCGGCATTATTTGTATGGGGCAAAGTGTGAAGTCTACACAGATCATAAAAGCCTAAAATACTTCTTCACGCAGAAAGAGTTGAATATGCGTCAGAGAAGATGGCTGGAATTGATAAAAGATTACGACCTAGAAATTCGGTATCACCCCGGAAAAGCTAATACAGTGGCTGATGCCTTGAGCAGGAAATCAACAGGGAGTGTGGCTTGCTTGCTTACTGAACAAAGGGAGATTTTGCAAGACTTTGAAAAGTCTGAAATTGAAGTGGTAGTGTGCGAACAGGGCGGATTGATAGCCGCTATTACAGCCGAGCCGGCAATTGTTGATGAAATCAAGCAAAAACAGAAAGAGGATGAGTTCCTCAGAAAGGTAATTGATGAATTTGAAGTCAGCCCAAAAGCAGAGTTCAGTATCGAGAATGGAATGTTGAAATTTCGAAACCGAATATGTGTTCCAGTTATTCCGGAGCTAAAGAAGAGGGTCTTAGATGAAGCCCACAGATCCGTATTTGCCATGCATCCGGGTAACAATAAAATGTATCGGGATTTGAAACAAACCTATTGGTGGCCTAAAATGAAGAAAGAGATTGCAGAACACGTGTCCAAGTGCCTTCAGTGTCAGCAAGTTAAGGCTGAACATCAGAAACCAGGCGGTCTACTTCAACCTCTCCCCATTCCTGAGTGGAAGTGGGAACATGTGACCATGGATTTCGTTGTTGGCCTACCTCGGACTTCCCGCGGTATGGATTCTGTTTGGGTTGTAGTTGATAGACTGACTAAATCTGCACATTTTCTGCCTGTCAAAACTACATTTACTGCTCACAGGTTGGCTACTATTTATGTTGATGAAATTGTCCGCTTACATGGAGTTCCAGTAACCATTGTGTCGGATAGAGATCCGAAGTTTGTATCTAGATTGTGGAAGAGTTTGCAGGAAGCTATGGGAACAGAACTAAGGTTCAGTACTGCATTCCACCCACAGACAGATGGGCAGTCAGAACGAACAATACAGACTTTGGAAGATATGCTTCGCATGTGTGCTTTGGATTTTCAGGGGAGTTGGGAAGATTACCTGCCACTTGCAGAATTTGCTTATAATAATAGCTTCCACTCCAGCATCGGTATGGCACCATACGAGGCTTTGTATGGTAGGAGGTGTAGATCACCTATTTGTTGGACAGAGGTCGGGGACAGAGCTTTGCTCGGGCCTGAAATTGTACAAGACACCTCTGAAAAGATCAAAACTATTCGGCAAAGGCTCAAAACAGCTCAAGACCGACAGAAGAGTTATGCAGATGTCCGGACAAGACCTCTTGAGTATGAGGTCGGCGACCATGTGTTCATCCGTGTTTCTCCAATGAAAGGCCAAGTCAGGTTTGGGAAAAAGGGCAAGTTGACGCCCCGTTATATTGGGCCGTTTCAAATTTTGGAGAAACTTGGTCCAGTTGCTTATAGAGTTGCTTTGCCACCGGGATTTGAGCAAATCCACAATGTGTTTCATGTGTCAATGTTGAGGGGTTACCTCCGAGACCCGTTGCATGTGATTGATTATCACCGGATTGCTATTGATGAAAATATGGAATATGCTGAATGGCCGGAAAGAATTGTTGACCGACAAGTGAAAGAATTGAGAAACAAATCCATTCCAATGGTGAAAGTGGAATGGAAGGAACACTATGGGACAGATGCTACATGGGAAAAAGAGGAGGAAATGCGTCTACGCTATCCACATTTGTTTCCCGACGAAGGTAAGTTAAGTTTGGAGGACCAAACTTCCTAAAGGGGGGAAGACTGTGACACCCCTGTTCCGTAGTATGTTAATTAGTCCTTAACATGATGTGATTATGTATTTTGATATGATTTTGTGTTCCACTATGTGAAAATATGTGGTTTGAAATTTTATCTGTTCATCGTAGGAATATCTGTTTGAGTAGTCTGTTTTGGAAATTTAATTGAGGGCCTTATCGGCCACGGAACCCGAAATTGATTACGCCATTGTGGTTGGCATAATTTTTAGGGCCTACGGTGAAATTTAATTGAAATTTGATTCTGGTCAATTTAAACTGATTAAATTGAGAAATTAAGTACCCCATTATTTTATATTAAAATATTTGTTAGTGGGGCTTGTTGTATATTTGTATTGCACTCTCCTTTAGCTCTCTTAAAACTCAAAATCTGAGTTAGACAATTGAGAGTGAGAGAGAGGCCGGCCATGGAGAGAAAAAGGGAGAGATTTGTGTAATTTGGGCTCAAGACTTGGGAATTTGAAGATCTAGCTCAAGATTTGGCTAGGGCTTGAGTGTTGAAGCTCTTAGGTAAGTGATTTCATGAAATCTTACTTGTAATTTGTAAGTTCAAGGGTTGTTTGTGATCAAGAACATGTAATGAGTTGATTTTTGTTGAGATTGAAGTCTTAGAACTCATGCATGTAAGAAATTACTTTGAATTTGCATGTTTGAGCTTGAAACACATGATTCATGTGGAGTTTTGGGTAAAGCTCATATTGTAGTCACCATTTGTACCATCTAAGTTGAGAATGATGAGCATCTCCCACATGCATGTACAAATCATGGGAGTATAAGTCTTGAATGTTGAATTTGAGCATGTTGATGATGGGTTTGAGACAATTTGGGACATGCATGTAGATAATTCATGTAATTGAGCTTCCTAATGTTGTAATCTGCATTAGTGGCATGTTAGCATGTGTAAATGTGTAATTTGAACCATTGCATGCAAGAAATGTAGATGGAAAACTGATTTGGAGCTCAAGAACACGATCTGGGAAACCCAGATTTTTGAGGTCCGCTCGAGCGGGGTAATGGCCGCTCGAGCGGGAAAATCGTGCTCCCAGCATTTTTGCAGAGTTGGATGCCCGCTCGAGCGGGACATTTCACGCTCGAGCGTGGATTTTTGTAGACGGACCTTCAGCTCGAGCGCATCTTTTGTGCAACCAGTACCTTGCAGGCCTTAAGGGTCCGCTCGAGCGGAGAATCTTACGCTCGAGCGGGGACCCTGTTTCCTGGAATTTTGTTCATGCATTTTGTGATTCGTTTTCCGTTCTCTTTCACTTGTAAGCACTCCTAGGCATGTGTTAAGCATTGTAAATGAGTTAATGAGATAAGAACAAAGCCTAAAGAGGAATATGTGAATTAAAGAACGGATTGAACTGTTAGTGACCCTTTTGTATTCATGAAATGTGTAGGGTCAAGCTCCAGGGCGCAACCACAAGCCGATCACTGTGAGTAACATCAATATTTGAAAACTTGTCAATGTCCAATTGTTATTCCCCTATAAATATTATGAGTTGTTAATTGGGATTGTGGACAAAAGTTTGACATAAATGAATGGGCCAAAGGCCGTTTGACATGAATGAATGGGCCAAAGGCCGTTTGACATGAATGAATGGGCCAAAGGCCGTTTGACATGAATGAATGGGCCAAAGGCCGTTTGACATGAATGAATGGGCCAAAGGCCGTTTGACATAAATGAATGGGCCAAAGGCCGTTTGACATGAATGAATGGGCCAAAGGCCGTTTGACATAAATGAATGGGCCAAAGGCCGTTTGACATGAATGAATGGGCCAAAGGCCGTTTGACATGAATGAATGGGCCGAAGGCCGTTTTGCCATGAATGGAAACCCGGATGGGCCAAAGGCCAGAATGTTTGGAACTACAGTTACTTGACTTGCATTTCGTATAGTTATATATATATTTTGCTGTTAAACAGAAGTATGAATTGGGCCCAAGGCCGTTTGGAGCATGTTGATCTACATATTGTTATGTAACTGTTATATTTGATGTTATTCACTGGGCTATCGCTCACGCTCATTCATGTATTTGTAGGTGAGCCAAGGGAAGTCCAAACCCAGCCCCAGTGAAGTCTGCTAGGAACAACAGGAGTTTTGGGAGAGTCAGCCTTGTGCCTCGCGCATGAGACCATCCTTGCCCTTTTACTATGTACCTATGTTTTGTCTTGTTGGCAAGGACCCAGTGCATGTCTGTACATAGTCTGTTATAGGTTGACTCGTTTTGGACGATCCTGTCTGTAATGAATTTTGTGAAGCTGTACTTTTGATGTGAGTTATTAACGTATCTGAGTATGGTTTGTTTGATGTGCATATAAGCACGGCTCTATGGACAAAGTTTTTAATTTTGCTTCCGTTTGGCCCCCATTAACTCTGTTAAAATACGTTTAGAACAGTTTGAGGCCATAGGTAATCTCATGATTACTGGCCGGTTACGTCCTTAACCCACGGGGGCGGGTTCGGGTCGTGACACCTTTTGTCTTTGATGACGCATGCTTAAATGCATTTGAAACACTGAAACATGGTCAATGCATGCAAGAATGACATGCTCCTTTGATAGCCTATGAAGAGGGTTATTCTACACATGCAAGATGAACACCCAATACGGTAAAACAAGCTCTGGAAAGCAGTCTGTGCCTAAAACATGCTTAAAACCTAGGGCCAATATCCTCCATACACATGGAGGATGCAGTCTGTGCCACCCAGCTAGCACAGCTGTAGCCAACTTACTAAGACAGAAAATGTGGGAGCTGGCCGACCAGTTCAGGTGGTCGGCCGACCACTTGCCCTGGTTAGCCGACCAGGTTCAAAAGATTCAGGTCTCAAAAGTTGGTCGACAGTCTCCTAGGGTGGTCTCCTCACTCAATGCAAGCTAGTGGTATGGTGGGAGACCAGTAAATGTGGCTCAAAAGTCAAGGAGACTAGCTACCTGACAAGAAAATTTGGCCGGTGGGGAAAAGTGGTCTCCAAGAAGAAAAGGTGGTCTCCCACCCTTGTACCACCTTCCAAACAATGAAAATAGGGTCCATGCCAAAAATGAACCAAGACGGATGCAAAACGAGGGTTCGGGGGTCAAAACGCATAGCCGGGTGCCCCGAAAACTGATTGTTAAGCATCGAAAGTGGCGTGCGACCACGAAGGTGGTCTCCCAAGCCACAGTGTCCCTCTAGAGAGAGGAAACAAGGTGTGTGCCAAAAATCGGAGCAAACGGAGAAAGTTAAGCGGTCCCGAACCGAGGCGCACGACCGACGGCTCCGAAAATCGAAAACTGGTCTCCAAACGGGTACAGTGGTCTACGACCATTAAAAGTAGCCTACGGCCACTGAAGGATGATCTACGAGACCTCTCCCTCCCTTCAGGAGGAGAAAACAGAACCTGGTTCGCAAACTGAGGCAAAGCACAAAAGAGTCCCGCAGTCCGGAGGTAAGGCTCTCAGCCAAGACTCCGTAACCTCAGAACGAGCACAACATGCGCAATCGCCGAGGGCTTAATCGATGAGTCTTAAGGTCGGTCAAAAATGGGGTGTCTACACGCCTGTAAGCAAAAGTGCCAAAAGGGCATGTGAATGTGGTCTTTTCCTAGTCAGCGGGATACACCGGGACTTGATTATACCCTGAGTAGCCATCAAGAAAACAATAGAAACCCTGCCCCGCTAACCGCTCTAGGATTTGGTCAATGAAAGGTAAGGGAAAATGATCCTTCCTAGTCGAGGAATTTAGTCCCTATAATCAATGCACACTTGCCACCCAGTAGTGGTTCGTGTGGGGACTAACTCTCCTCTCTCATTCTCAACAACGGTGATACCCGATTTCTTGGGCACAACTTGTGTGGGACTCACCCACTTGCTATCTGAGATGGGGTATATAATACCCGCATCCAACAATTTCAATACCTCCTTTTTCACCACCTCTTTCATATTAGGATTCAGTCTCCGTTGTATTTCGCGAGAAGGTTTGGTGTCCTCCTCTAGGTGTATATAATGCATGCACACGGACGGATCTATCCCTTTCAAATCAGCCACTGACCACCCTATAGTACTCCGATGTGCCACAAGAACACTCATTAACTGACTCTCCTGCTCTGCAGTCAAGTCAGATGCAATGATGACTGGTAAAGTCTCTTGGGGCCCTAAAAATGCATACTTGAGTGTGGCCGGAAGTAGCTTCAACTCAAGTGTAGGTGGTGTGACCAAAGATGGTATGGCAGGCTCTCTCGATAGAGGAGGAAATGACTCAAACCGGGTTTTCCACGGAAGAAAATCCGGTGTAGAAGAAGCATTAAGCAGGACATTCACCCCCTCAACTGACCCATCAATATCAAAATTTTCAAACCCAAAATGAGCTAAACAAGCCTCTAAAGGGTCCTCTACAAGAATGGAGGCAAAACTTCCTCTACAACCTCATCCACAACATCCACAATTAAGCACTCCTCTCTCTCATGGGGTTGTTGGGATGCTTGGAAAACATTAAGTTTCACTTGCATGTTTCCGAATGAAACTTCCATCACCCTAGTATGACAATTAATGAATGCATTGGCCGTAGCTAAGAAAGGTCGACCTAAGATCACCGGGATTTGTTTCCTAGAACTGGTTACCGGTTCCATATCTAACACCAAAAAGTCAACAGGGAAGTAGAACCTATCAACCTTAACTAGCACATCCTCAATCATGCCACGTGGCACTTTGAGGGACTGGTCAGCCAATTGAAGAGTGACAATAGTGGGCTTCAACTCGCCAAGCCCAAATTCCTCGTACACAGAGTACGGAAACAAATTGACATTAGCCCCTAAATCTAATAAGGCCCTATCAATGAAATGGTCCCCTATAATGCATGCGATGGTTGGGGCACCCGGGTCCTTAAGCTTAGGAGGTGTGTCATTCAACAAGATGGAGCTCACTTGCTCCGTGAGCAAGACCTTTTGGGACACATGTGTCCTAGATTTACACTTTTGCGTACAAAGGTCCTTCAGAAATTTGGCATAGGTGGGTACTAGCTTAATCGCCTCCAACAAGGGGAGGTTGATTTTTACCTGTTTAAAGACCTCCATCATTGCCTCCATAGATGTCGTCTTCTTATTAAAAGGGGACGGTGTATCAAGGCATTGGGGAAAGGGTGCCTTAGGCACATATGGTACCTTGGGCTCATGTGAAGTGTTAGGGACTAAGTCATCCCTCTTAAGTGTTTCCCCCTCACCCTTGCTCTCATTGGATGTACCACCGTGGTCACCCTTCTTAGCTCTAGTTGCATCAGACACAACTGACTGAGGCTCTAACTCCCTCCCACTTCTCAAACTAATCATTGCTTGCACCTGCTCATGGTGCTTTCCATTCCCACCCGAACTCTCTGCCCCGTATTGTCCCTTAGGGTTGGCCACAGTTTGACTTGGTAATTTTCCCTCCTCTCTTCGATTCATGTTATTAGCCATTTGACCCAATTGGGCCTCTAGCTTGGCAATAGAGTGAGTGTAGGAGTGAACTACCGGTGCTAACCCCTTAAGTTCTGAGAGAACTTCCAACACCTGAGTCTCAAAGGCAGAGTTGCCCTGAGGAACAAGTGGGGGTTGTGGTTGCCGGTACGATTGTGCGGGTCGATAAGGTTTCGGTGGTCGGTAGGATGATTGGATGGCAAAATTATTGAAATTCTACCATGGTGGTGGAGGATTGTAAGAAGTGCCTTGTGAAGGGGGTCTCCATGAAAAATTAGGGTGATTGCTCCATCCTGGATTGTATGTGTTGGAGTATGGATCATTACCCGGGTTGGAGAATCCTTGAGCCGCATTCACATGCTCTTGGACTAACTCCGGAAATTATGATGCCGAAGGGCACTCACTCAAGTCATGAGCAGGGCTCGTACATATAACACATGCCTCACGGAATTGAGGCTGATCTTGCTAGGTAGGGGCATGTCCCGTAACTAATAATTAGTCCATTTTGTGGGACAGTGCCTCTACTTGTTGGGCTAACTCTAGGTTTTTCCCGACCTCATATGTGCCCCCCTCTTTTCGAGGCTCCAGCTACTAGTTGCCGGACTTGCCAGGCTGCGGAGGCATGGTGAAGGGAATTATCACCTAGGTTCTCAAACAATTATCATGCTTCAGCATCATTTTTAGACATGAATGTCCCACCACAAGACGAATCCACCATTTGGCGGTGCGGCTTAGTTAATCCATAATAAAATGTTTGAACAAGTTGCCAATCAGGCACTTGGTGGTGGGGACACTGTTGGAGAAGGTCTCGAAGTCTTTCCCACGTCTCATGGAATTGCTTGCCATCCATTTGAGCAAAGTTTGTGATGGATCGCCTAAGTTGGTTGGTTTTACCTATGAGAAAGTACTTCTCCAAAAAACCGTTGCTGTAATTGGTTCCAAGTTGTGATTGAATTAGCAGGTAAAGAATTTAGCCAGTGTTTGGTTGTATCCTTTAATGAGAATGGAAACAATCGCAACATTAAGGCCTCATTTGTGAAATTCTGGATCCTCACTGTCGAGCAAATTTCTAGAAATTCATTCAAATGCTTATAAGGATCATCATGAGTTAGTCCATGGAATGATGGGAGCATTTGTACGGTGCTGGACTTAATCTCATAATGAGCAGCAGTGGTGTTGGGTAATTGGATGCATGATGGTGATGTATATGCAGTGGGTGTGAAATAATCCTTAAGGGTCCGGTTAGGCACATTCGGGACATCAGGATCTGCCATCTCTAATGGCTCAATGTATGAAGGTGAATACTCAAGCCTAAGAACACGAGCAGAGGCCCTAAATCTCCTAAGAGTCCTTTCTAGTTCAAGGTCCAAACTCCACAATTCAGGGCGACAAGAACGGCGCCCGTATATACACTACCCACACACACACAAAAAGTTCGACTCTGTGCACTAAGTTACGAAAGCAGAATGCCAAAGGAGAAATACTCACAGTGGTTCAACGAAAACGCTTTACTCGTCTTGCGGATGCTTGACGTGTAGACGTTGTCTCCAACCTCTATTTGAGCTTTGACTTTCATTTTAGCACTTTTGTGCTTTGCTAACGAGTGTTTGCTTCTGTTTACACACTTTAGTGCTGCGAATTTTTTTTATATTTTTAAACTCGACTGCACTCCACTTGCACTTCAGTGATAGCTCCAATTTCAAACGCTCTGCACACTTAGCAACACAAAAGCATAAAACCCTAAACTAAAAATTAAAATAAGAATGTAACTTTAAATTAACTAATTTCGCCAGAAGTCCCCGGCAACGGCGCCAAAATTTGATGGGTTGTTGAACACACCAAAAATAAATCACTAAACTATACCAAATTCTTTTAGAATAATGGCAAGTCCAGGTATCGATCCACAGGGACAAATGTGAAATTAAATTAATTCAATCGCAAAATTCCTAAATTAATTTTGATTAAAAAGATAAGATTGATTTTATAACTAAATAGCAATTAAATAAAATTGAAGAATTAAATTGACAATTAAAATTAGGGTTAGAGATATTAATTTTTGGGAAAAATCCTAGGGTAGAGAATTCGCCACTAACCACATGAATGAGACTTAACATCAGCCATCAATCGCAATCCGGTTTGAACTACCCAATCTTTCACAACTACAAGTTTGAAATATTAATCAAGAGAGTTGTCGCATTCAACATACCAGCACGAATCATCTCGAGTAGTATGAGCCGTTTGCTCTAAACTATGTTAGCAAAACGACCCGTCTCTCATAGCATGACTCGTTCCATACTTTGAATACAAACGCAAAGAATACTAATGTATGGAAAGCATTAAACAATCACATAGAGTAAAATGCTTAAAGAGATGAACGAAACAATTATTAAAAACTTCTAAACCATCCATACATTCATTCAAACCAATTTACAATTAAAGCTCATGAAAAATTCCATTACATGGCTAGGGTTTCATCAAAACCCTAGAAAAGACGACTAGCCACTCATGGAGAAGTGGGAAGAGGAAGAAGATGAGGAAGAAACCCCCATGGAAGTGTCCTTCAAGCTTTTTTAAAATATCACCTCTTTGGAACCCTAGCCTCCCTCTATTCTGAATTTATTTTGCGAACCCTAGGTTTGGCTATTTCTCTTTTTTATTCATAGCAAAATAGGCCAAAAATTCTGTGCACACGTCCCTAGGTGGGCCACTTGTGCGCCCATATGGGCCGGACGTGCGGTGAAGCTGCCGCACGTGTGGTAGTCTGGCTGACTCGGATTCTTCACTTCTCGCACGGAGAATCTGCTTTCGCGCCCTTTTTGATTGAAGTTTCATATTTCCTGCCAAATCTGTACAAGTGCACAAAACACATCATCTTCACCAAATAAATAAAATTGAAAGACTAAACTATAACTTAAGTGGCCTCAATGCGGTACCTTTCGGCCAACATCAATAATAAATTAATGGGTGATTCTATTTACCCGCCATCAATACTCTTAGTGCACACTATTATTTGATTGACATCAATAATATTTTGAATTTTTGATTTTTCACTCAACACACACCATAATATTATTCTTTTAGCCTAACCTACACAACATAATACACACTCCAACACAAGATGATATACACACCATCAAAGTTGAAAAGACAATAAGATCTAAAATACAATTCAAGGTAATTTTAGATTCATGTGTGTGTGTGTCTCTCTCTCTCTCCCCCCCAATTTGTGTTAAATCTATAGAAACAATGTGGAAGCAAACAGTGAGAACCAAATGATAGGCTAAAATTTTGCAGTGACGAAGCAATCAGTGTGGTATTTTGCAAAAATCTAAGCAAAAAAAAATAGTTTTAGTATTGTTCATAAATACGGTGGTGAATTAATATGTTTACAAATTTACATTTGAATAAAACTAAAATATTCAATTTTTTATATTTGAAAGTTTAATAGTTGTTCAATTTTAATAATATAAACAAAATGATTTTGTTCAAATATAAATAATTGAACATTTTGTAAATGTTCAACTCTACGTGTGCACAGAACGAATAAGCCATTGTTGTAAAGATAAACATCGGTCTTTTGTTCCAAATTAATACGAACAAGATAAATAACAAAATAAACTAAAATTGTTATTTATGTTCTGTTCCAAATCAATATCATTCATTGTATGTAAATCTTTAAAATCAATTGATCTCAATGTTTTAAAATTCTAAATCTTCCAGAACAATAATATTTTGAGTTCGAAAAATAATGAAAAAAAAAAATATTTGTTCTAGGTGATGGTGTGTATAGAGATATTTATGTTTTCATATCTGAATTGTTAAAATGAATATATGCACACCCATATTGTCCTTAATAATTATTTTACTTGAGAATATTATTATCATATAAATTTAATAGTTAAATGGTGTGTATTGAGAGGATTGCCGGTATGTAAATAGAATTAACCCAAATTGATGGTTACAAAATTGAGAGATAAGAGACAAAAGTATAATCATATTTAAAATACAAAGGTGCAAGGTTAATTTACTCAATACCATAACTTGCCTATGGTTACAAAATTGGGAGATAAGAGACAAAAGTATAATCTTATGTAAAATACAAAGGTGCAAGGTTAATTTACTCAATACCATAACTTGCCTATCGTATGTTGCCTGGATTGTGCCGTGACCTATTCAGTATACTTGGGGATGAATTCAGGATTTGAGCTTTGGAGGCGGGCAAAAACACATGTAATTTTTTTATCAAGAAAATTATTATAAAATTTAAATTTCTTTTTGAACGAAAATGTAACGCCCCAAAATAATAATAACAATCTATCTCATGATATTCAATAATAACATCACATGCGAAATAATAACCTTTCATTCATTTATTTTTTTACCTTACAAAAGATGACATATGCGAGTATACATTTATAAATCCTAAATCCTGAATCTATAGCATATACCACATATGAGTAAATTGAAATAAAAGGTAATACAAATAAGCTAATGCCCTAATGGCTACATCTTTCTAAAGCAATGCTTGGTTACAACAAAAGTGAGTTCTACTCAATACAGTTAAAGCTCAAAGCTTATACAAAATAATTATAACAAGAAATAAAAAATAAGCCTTAAGCTCCATCGTCCTCCCAAGCTAAGTCTTTGGTGGAAATATACCATCAGCACCTGAAAGTTGTTTTCCACATAGAGTAAACTAAAGCCTAGTGGAGATACTTTAACACAATGTATGAAACTTAGCAAAGTTATAAGGTGAATGCACATATATGCCAATTGTCGAACATTATACTTTTGTGTCTCAAAACAATGCAATGCCTTTATCAATATGTTCAATTCATGAAAATACACTTTTATATCAGAAAATAGGGCACTGGACACAAAACACTAGAAATCTCTAGGTATGTGTCTACCAGTAGGCTATACAAGCACATTTACTTTCAAAATCACATTTAAGTAAAGAAATTCTAACATTTCAACATATCTTAACCATAAGACATTCCCATAAATCCCAAAAGGTATGACTAAGAACTCATAATGGTCATACTGCGTACGAAATGTCGTTTTCTGAATATCCTCCTCCTTCTCCCTCAACTGGTGATAACTTGATCTCCAATCAATCTTGGAAAAGCAACGAGACCCTTTCGACTGGTCAAACAGGTCATCTATTCATGGCAGTGGATACTTGTTCTTAACAGTTACCCAGTTCAACGTTCGATAATCAATGCACAACCACAATATGCCATCCGTCTTCTTAGCAAAGAGAGTCGGTGCTCCCTAATGTGATGTACTAGCGTGAATAAAGCCCTGATCTAACAGTTCTTGGAGTTGAATATTCAACTCATGCAACTTAATGGGAGCAAATCTATACGGTGCCATGGAAATCGGTGTCGTGCCAGGCATTAAGTCAATGAAGAATTCAATCTCTCGGTAAGGTGGCAAACTAGTAAGATCTTCGAAAAAGAAGCCCGGTTATTCACAAGTTACCCTTGGCAAATCAACTCGAACCATATCACTCTCATTACCCAAGAAGGTTGCAAGAAAGAAGCTCGCCCCGACCACGTGAGTTATACACTGGTGACAAAACTCTATCAGCTCGATCCCTTAGAAAATAAAAATAGTCATCACTCAAAGTCCACATCGTAACTCTCCTACGGTAACAATCTATAATGCCACTGTATAAGGACAACTAATCCATACCGAAGATGACATCGAAACCTGACATGTCTAACAACATGAAATCAAAAGAAAGTCAGCGACCGGCAACCTCTAACTCACAACCGCGACACCTCGGTCCAAGACAACTTTATCCCCAACTGGTGACTGTACCCTGAGCGGAGATGCTAACCGAGCCACTTCTAATCCCAAAACTGATGCGAATGCAGATGAAATGAAGGAATGAGATGCACTAATATCAATCAACACATTGAAAATAGAGTTGAACAACAAGAAGTTACCTCTCACTATAGAAGGCGTTGTCAACTAATTCGGAGTGGTAACAATGTACAGACACCTTATGGGTCTCTGCTCTACTTGCACCCCTCGGAGCATAGGTCTAGTACATGGATTAAGCTGAAGAGGATCCCTAATTGGCCCTTTACGCCTATGCTAAATGGGTAGGTTAATGGCTGTGTGTCTGTCTCGAACCAGATGCACCAAATGTGCCACCTACTTGAAAGCAAAACCTCCTCAAGTGCCCTGACTGACCACACTGATTATATGTAGGCAGATGCCCTCTCCACTGACTTTGGCTCTGAGGATGAGCCAAAGACGGTGCAGATTGTTACCCTTCTCCTCTCTATAAGCAAACTGAAGACTTATGGCCCAACTGACCACACTTGAAACAAGTGATCCCACCCTGGCTACCTCTCCCTGAACTAGAACTCAGTACATAAAAGGTAGATCTAAACTGTGCTGCTTGGGACTGTTGTGGAGTGGAACTCCTCTGCTACTTATTGTCCCGAACCTCCCTCTGAACCTACTGACTCTGCTTGGAGACTCTTCTCTACTAGGATCATGGTCTCTAAGTGAACCGTCGCCTCCATAAGGCGACCGCAATCTTTAATCATAGACCTAGCCACCTTGAAAAGAAGTCTGGTCCTCAACCTCATCTCGGACTCAATGCAATGGTGTTCTTCCGTCGCCACAAGTTCCAGTGCAAATCTAAAAATGCTAGTAAAAACAGTCTCAAACTCGGCTATAGATGTGTTTAGCTACTTAAGCTTCAAGAACGGGTCTCTCAACTTCTCCCTAAAAGTGGGTGGAAAAAACTGGTCTTGGAAGGCATTGACAAAGGCCTTCCAAGTCACTCCAACGTGACCTCACACATACTTTCACCATTGACCCACATTTCCCTTTAGCTAGAAAGATGCCAAGGTCACTCTCAACCTGCCGTCCTTGATGCCAAGTATCTTGAACATCTTTATCATCTGCTCTAGCCATTCATCAGCCTTCAATGGCTCGTTAGGATCTCCAATAAACTCATCTAGATTTGACCGGAAAACTCCCTCTTCAGAAAAGACAGCCCTATCTCAGTAACATGGGCCAGGACTTGACTCTCAACTCTGAGAATGTCTATGGATTCCAGCAAAGCTCCAGCCATTTCGCGAGCTAAAACACCCATGGCTTGATGACTTGCTAGCTCGGCTACGCTGGCCTGACCAACTCCCTCCTCTTGCACCAGAATATCATCTAATATCTGCACCTCCTGCAACCTAGGCCTATCACACCTACCACCACCATGTCCACGTCCTGACATCCTAATAAGGTAACACAATAGATTAGCACATTTATAATTGTGTTGAACCTAATTCACTCACGTCCTAATACGGTGGACAACAAATAATTCACTCTACGTAAGCATTTAATCACATAAGCACAAACGAACTTCCTTCCTAGATAATGATTGTTCCTCGACGTTGCCAGAGTTCCAGTTAGAAATAACAATAATCAAGTGCTCTACTAACAGGACTTCTAGAAACACGTAGGCCTAATCAATATCGTAGAAATTAAATCTCATACTCATCTAGTCACAAAAAAACATGTTTTCTTATAGCATACTAGGTGTACTTCTAATTTCATCTAGTGAGATAAACCCATTGTGGTAAAAACCACATCCCACGATCCCAAAGTATTCAAAACCGGTAGCTCTGATATCAAGTTGTAATGCCCCAAAATAATAATAACAATAATCCATCTCATGATATTCAATAGTAACATCACATGCGAAATAATAACATTTCATTCATATTCTTTTACCGTACAAAAGATAACATATGCGAGTATACATTCATAAATCCTAAATCCTGAATCTATAGCATATGCCACATATGAGTAAATTGAAGTTAAAGGTCATACAAATAAGCTAATGCCCTAATGGCTACATCTTTCGAAAACAATGCTTGGTTACAACAAAAGCGAGTTTACTCAATACAGTTAAAGCTTAAGGCTTGTACAAAATAATTACAACAAGAAATAAAAAATGAGCCTTCAGCTCTATGGTCCTCCCAAGCTAAGTCCTTGGTGTAGGCATATCATCAGTACCTGAAAGTTGTTTTCTATATAGAGTGAGCTAAAGCCCAGTAGAGATATTTTAACACAATATATGAAACTTAGCAAAGTTATAAGGTGAATGCACATGCATGCCATTTGTTGAACATTATACTTTTCCATCTCAAAACAATGCAATGCCTTTATCAATATATTTTAATTCATGAAAATACACTTTTATATCATAAAACATGGCAGTGGATACAAAATACTAGGAATCTCTATATACGTGTCTACCAGTAGGCTCTACAAACACTACCAAGACCATTTACCGGTACTAACTGGAAGGATTAGCACCTAACCGCGCGGATTTCTGGACTTTCATCAAGGACATACAGGCCAACATAATAATCATAACCACACCCCCTAACAGATTTACCAAGGTATTCACCCCTTTTTTTCTCAAAACAAAACGTTTTTAATGTCTAAGTATGAAACAATGCTCAATGTAAGATGTATGAGTAATTTGTTTCAATTCACTAAATCCTCATGCAATTTCTACAACAATTAAAGCTATCATCCACTAATAGGCCAAGACAGATATTTCTATTCAACAGATAATTTCCAACAAAAGATAAAATCATATCATTTTGAGAATGAAAGTGATATTATATATCCAACTCTACCCTCATCATCAATAGATATAATCATTACATCTTTTCAAAAACCCACATCTTTTTTCTTTTTTTCCATAAACCAAATATCAATGATTTTTAACAAAATCACATTTAAGTAAAGAAATTCCAACATTTCAATATATTTCAATCATAACACATTCCTACAATTCCCAAATCACAAAATCTTTTCAATGAGCATATAACTAAGTTAAAAATCATACCAAAGGTTAATGATATCCTTACCTCAGGAGTAGAGAAGGAAGAGAGCAAGAGTGAAATTTTGACGAAGCTGAAAATGAGATCCTCTTCGATTAGAACGAAGCTTTCGACGAGCTCTGCCTTTTTCTCCAAGAAGCAATCATGGAGAAATCAACGGATGATAGAGTATTTGAGGTTTTAAGCAAGAACTAGAGAGAGAGAGTAAACAAATTAGGTTTAGGAGGTTTTAGAGAGACAGAAAATGAAAAAATGATTCAAAAATCCACTTTCCTGAATTGATATACGTATAGACCGCTCGAGCAATCAAAACACCGCTCGATCGTCAGACACAATAAGTGACACTGTTTGAGTGACCAAAACACCACTCGAGCTCACAATGACCCTCTCTAGAAGTTCAAACCTGCAAAAGATCGCTCGAGCGTAAGAAACACCGCTCGAGCAAAGATGCCTGTAACACGTCCGCGAGGGACCCCGCTACAGTTCGGACTCGATTTGTCTCACGGTTCTTAATCTTGAACCAAAGAGTCCAAATCTGGCAAATCGTTTTGAGAAAACAGATTTTAGGAAAGAAGTGCCAAACATGGACTGCTTCTCCAGATACAGAGTCGCCACCTAAATATTTTTTATGGGGGAATTTAGGAAACCCTGACTTGGTGCCAAAGGCCACGTGTCCGTCATCACCAGAGTTGCCTCGGCTTGAGAGCTAGGGTACGATTGGGGAAGGTCAGCTATGAGCACCCCCTCTCGACCGATCCGAAGATCGGCCTCTACTAACCGTGATATCCGATTTTGAAAACGTTATGTGTTCTTATTCCGGTTATTAGCCTAGAATTACTATGTTATGCGCACAGTAAACAAGTATAGACTAGATTGCGTAATTTGGAAACAAGCATTGCATATCCGTTTGTTTTGAAAAGCGCTTTGGAATTTGTTACTCGCAAGTAGGCTAAAACACAGATTTCAACGAGTTTTTCCAACTCAAACAATCCAACCTTCACCCACAGGCATTCAAACAGTTTATCTCATATAAGCACTTAGCCACATGGTAAGCATACTATCATGGCCACATTCACACGCATGCAATATGCTAAAGCGAAAATACTTACATCGTACTCCGTGCCAAAACAATAAACTAGTTAGCAAACATGCATGTCCTAATTCATGTTAAAATGACTAATGCAACACAAGCAAAATGTGTTTAGGATAGGCTCGGCTAATCTACGATGACATGTGAAATGCTACAACTAACACGTATTCAATTTGGAAATTGAAATACAGATGCAGTTAGAATGATGCGCCGAGCCCGGTGCATGTAAGACAAATGAATGAATGCACGCATGCATTGCATGAGGTATGCTAATTTAAACGTGCCCTAATACTAACCATCAAAGCAGGTAAATAAAAGGGAAGAAAGAAGTGGGGATCGAAAGACATACACACCACTCACACATACTTATTACAGATTTGCCCTCGCCCAGAGGGACCAAATAAATAATACAAATTAATTAACTACGCAAGCTAATTAAATATTACAAATTGCCTAATCAGCTAACAAACTAACTAAACTAGGAAAAGCAGTAAACCGCCTCGGGAGGAGAGCCAGATGCAGCGCATGCTCGGGTCCTGCTCGGAAGTGCACGGCCATGCATAGTCTGCCTCTGTTTTCCCTGCTCTGCCTCTCTGAAGACTGCCAAAGTCTCAAGGATGCCTCTCTGGATATTGGGAATCACCACCGGCTGAGTAGAATTACCACCGGCAGTGAATTGTGGTCACCGGCACAAAATGAATCCATCGGCTGGTGATTTACTGCCGGTCGGCAATGAATACTGCCGGTCGGCAAAGAATGCCTGCAGAACCTGCAACTCACAGCAGCAGAGGACAGAACTTGCATGACAATACAATTCAAGCAATGTATGCACCAATCATGTCCCCTATCATGTTTGTGACTCAAAAGGGCATGTGTCTCGATTCTCGGACCGCCAATCACGCATTTCCATGCATGACGGCCCAAAGAGTCAAGTGTGCAACTTTCATGTCAAATGAAATGCAAACCAAACAAATGAACCAAGGCCCAATTCCTATCACCAAGTCAAGGAACAAGGCATGCATGCGAGACGCAATGCAACCTAGGCATGCAAGCTAAGGATGCAACATGGCATGGCAAGACACTTATGCAAGCATACAAGCAAACATGAGGCAATGCAAACTGATGAAAAGGTGGACTTAGACATGATTTAGGCAACTCTAATAAGGCCCAAAATAGTGGCCAAAGTGACCATAATAAAAGACTAAACACATACACACATGCACATGTTAAAGGAGCCAACACTTAGGCACAAATGGGACAACTCTCAAACACATTTGAAAGAGGGTAATCATGGACATATGGCATGCAAGGTAAGCATTGAAAATCATGTAAGGATGGTGCCAAACCAAGCAAACAAAATAGACTAAGCATGCAATAAATGGCCTAAGTACTTGAAGCAAGTCAAAGGGGCTTGAACCATGACCAAGTCAACCAAGCCTCACAAGGCTAAGAGGACTTAAAATAGGTTCAAGGCAGACCTAGACCATGCAAAGGGGACTCTTAGATGGCATCTAAGTGACTCAAATTCTAAGGCATGTGCAATGGCCAAAACATGGAGCATATAACACAAGCTCATGAGGCATCAAGGAGACATCCAAGGCAAACATATAGGCATGCAAAGGGGACTGAAATGACATGGTGGATAGTTCCAAACCACTAAATCAATGCAAGAATGTCATGCTATACATTCATACACTTAAGGCCAACAAGCCAGAATGTAAAGGGGCTATACTAAGCATGCCAAATCCGACCCAAACAACCTAGGACAGACCTTAAACATGGCAAAATATGCACAAAAGCTTCACAAAGCTAAGCCTAAAACATGCTAGAACAAGGGCTAACAACCTAAGGCATATTAAGGCAATAACAAGGCATTACATGGTAGGTATGCTAAGTATGCATGGTGTACCAAAACCAACACACAACAAGGTTATATCATGGAATAATAAGCATGGAAAATATCCAAGACATGATCAATACACACTCTAACATGATGCTCCCTCAAGAGGCCAAAAAGGGTCCCTTTCAAGGACAACAAGGAGAGGGGGTGGCCCTCCCCTTTTGGAGACTTCAAGGCACCATCTCTGCCACTGAAATCCCTCAAGATTTCAGTGGTGAAGAGGCCCAAACACCAAAGTCTCGAAACTTGCACAAAATAGCACAAAAAGGGAGCCTTACAAGGCTTAGGAGGGGTCAAACAAACCCAAACCACAAAACACTCTTAATAAACAATCAAGAGGGCCTAAAAACAGAAATTTTTTATGTTATACACTAAGCACAAAAACAGCTCTAAGATAGGTAGAAAAGCAATGCAAAAATGGGGAATAAAAGGGAAGTTTCTCACCCTTGTAGACCACCTTCACAAATGATGCTCCAACAGCCCTCCTTGGTTTGAATCCAGCTCCAAAGCACCAAAACCAGCCCCTTAGAACCTCAGTAGCCAAAGGAAGGTGAAGCAATAGGTGTTTGTGTGCAATAGTATGGACTAAAACACCTAGAACACACACAAGAGGGAGATATAGAGATAGAATGTGTATGGATTCTAACCCTAGAACTCAAAACCCTAATATGGCTGTCTAAAATCTCTAATATGTCTAACCCTTAAGGCCAAGAGAGAAGGCTCTCTCTTATAGAGCCTTTTGTCTTGTAAAGCTTACAAGACAAGCTTCTAAAGAGAGAGATCCCTCCATACACGTGTATGGAGGGGAGCCAAATGCAAGACAGCTGTGATAAAATATCTGCAAAAGCAGATGCACAGTAGTCGGCTGGCCAAAGATGCCATTTTGGCAAAAAGGAGTGCCGACCGGCAACAAAGAATGCCGACCGGCAATAAAGATTGCCGATGGAAGCAAAAACCAGCTGGTGGCCTCTGGCCATGGCCAGTGGTGTGTGGGGATGCCTCACAAGGCATTCCCTGCCCCTCCAAGGCAAAACACAAGTGTTTGGTGCAAAACCAGACACTAAACAGTCAAGTTCGGAGATCCTAAGGCAAGGCGCGTAGCCGAGACCTCCGGGAACTCCAAACGAACACAAACAGGGGTAATCACCAAGTGTTCCAATGGTGACATCCAAGTCTTGAGGACGGTCAAAAATGGGGTGTCTACAATGCCCTACTTCCAGAAGTTTTGTAGCCCTGTAAAAATACTAAGAGATTTCAAAGACCACTCGAGCAACCAAAACACCGCTCAAGCGTATAAGAAGAAAATTGGACAGCAACTCTTTTGAAAAACTAACCCCTATTCTGTTCCAAACACAATAATAACTCCCAAACAACCAAACTCAACAAGCAACAAGATGAAAATGGCATGAACAACAATTAAGGACATTGATTCCTGAATTCAAAAGCAAGGAATGGGTCTGGTCTAATCCGAAACCGTTATAGAAAAAAATGCCCTAGGGTTTTGAAACGACCAATCCAACAATCAAAGGTCAAAAGAACAAGCAATGAAGTTGAGGGATTCGAAACCCAATTGCGTTCTAAAGACCCATGCGAGGTAGCTCCTGCCACACAATGTGCTACTGAGTTTGTTGACCTTGGACACCACCAAAAAGATAGATTCCTAACAAAGGCCATGTGGATAATATCCTTGCAAATCACATCCACTTCCTATGGGGGAACATTTTCAAAGGCACTAAGAAGGATAGCAGTCTTGTTATCATTCTCAATCACAACCTGAGACAGCTAATGGATTGTCGCTATATGGCCTGCCATTTGAATAGCCAAAAGCTCTCCTTGAAGAGAGGACGGAATAGAAATCCTCCGAGTGTTCCTATCCACAAGATGACCTTTATCATTTCAAATCACCACAACCATAATTCCTTGTGTAGAATCTTCCTTGATGGACACATATTAAAACAACCTCTGGAAGGGACAATCCAGTTAATCACAGAAGATGGATCCAAGGCCTCATAGGTAGGCGAAGGGTTGTCATCGAAGTCAAATAGTTAAGCATTATGAAATTCAAACCAAGCTTGATTAGATATCAAAATAGTAGATGATGGAGCAAACATGTTGTGATTAAAGACCCAGTCATTCCTTACCTTCCAGATTGCCCATGAAGTAAGGAGAGTTTACTCAAGGGCAAGGCGAAGCAATGGGTGGGGCCTTTTAAGCAGTCCTCAATAAACGAGACTATCGACACTAATACTGAGTTAATCTCTATGCTAAGCAATTTATAACCTAACGAGCTTCCAAACCAGACAGCCCTAGTCCATTCGCATCCGAAAAGGAGATGTTGGACATTCTCCATATAGGTGTGATAGACTAGGCATTTGGAAGAAGGAAATTTCAACCATTAGTCTAGGTTCTCCTTTATGGCCAGAGTATTCTGGCAGGCCCTCCACCAAAAATGCTTGATTTTTGGAAGGATCTTCAGATTCCAAAAAAAAAGTCCAAAATTTAGGAGGTAAAAGAAACGAGCTAGAGGGCTTGGATCTAATCGGGTCCTTTGAAAGCTGCTAAAGTACATGATACCTTGACTTGACTGTATAGAGCCCCTTGCCGGAGTAGTGCTAAACTAGTGAGTCCTCTTGTTGTGAATTAGCTAAAGGAATAGTTGAAATGAGGGAGAGATCCTTGGTGTTAACCAAAACAACAAGCTTGACCATGTACAAGAATTACTGTTGATCACATCCTTGACCTTCACCACATCACACATAACAGAACAACTAGAGGATACTCTAAACTCACTAGTTAATGGAATCCATTTATCATCCAAAATTTAATCTACTCCCCATTAGCCACTTGCAGGCGAAGGTCTTTAAGGAGAACTTCACAGCCCTGAAGGAGACTAACCTAAGCCCAAGATGCATGATTTCCTTTCATAGCTTGTAGAAAATCTAAGTTAGGGAAGTACAAACCCTTAATCATTTTTGCCCAAAATGAATCAGGAGAACGATGCAATCTCCACCCTTGTTTAGCCAGAAGAGTCTTGTTAAAAGCATTGAAATCCCTAAAGCCCAAACCTCCGTTATTCTTGGAAAGTGACAGATTGTCCCAGCTTTCCTAATAAATCCCACATTCCTTAGGGTCCCCCTTCCACCATAAATTCCAAATATATGAATTAAGTTTGTTGTAGAGGGAGATGGGAAGCTTGAAACATGCCATCGCAAATGAAGGAATAGCCTAGACCACTGATTTAATCAACACCTCTTTTCTAGCCTGAGATAATAGCTTTTGTTTTCACCCTTCAAGTTTGCCCAATGCATGTTCTTTAAGAAAATCATAGGCTTCAACTTTCGAATTTTCCTTAACTAGAGAAACTAAGAGTAGAGAGCAAATTTTAGCACGGGTGGTAGGGAAAGTATTAGCTAAAAAAATAACCTGAATTTATCAAAATTAATCACCTAACCTGAAGCACTGCTATACTGATCAAGAATATTTTTGAGCTTACTACACTCTCCAACATCTGCTTTGGTAAACAATAAGGCATTATCAGCAAAGAACGAGTCTGAGAGGATAGGGCAAGACTTCTTCAAGTGCTCCCCAAACAGTTGGTCCGAGTATATGCTATTTGCAATAAAAGTCGATAGCACATTCGTCACAAGCACAAAGAGGTACTGGAAAAGAGGATTCCCATGTCGAAGCCCTCTAGATGATCTAAAAGCTACTCACTTCCCTCCATTAGAAAAAATAGAAAACGATACAAAGGAAACCATTTGCTTGACCTAACCAATAAAATGTTAATGAAATTCCATTTTTACTAACACTGCCTCCAAAAAATCCCATTGAATGCGATTGTATGCTTTGCTAAAATCAATTTTCAGGGCGGGACTCCCCATGGCGCCAGATTTCTAATACTTAAAATGATGAAAAGCCTAGCGTGCCACAATGATGCTATGCTGAATTAAACGACCAGGGACAAAAGCAGCCTGATTAGGGAAATGATCGAAGGGAGAATGGCTTTCAGCCTTTTAGCCATGATTTTAGTAATTATTTTAAGGCTAAAATTGCACATGCTAATAGGCCGCAAGTGGGACAGTGTGTCAGGGTTAGGAATTTTTAGGATAAGAAATAAATTTGTGTGGTTCAATTCCTTGAGCAAGAAGCCCTCTTTGAAGAAACTTTGGACCGTAAGACACACATCATTCCCCACTATATTCCAGTAATTTTGAGAGAAAATTCTGGGTAACCGTCGGGACCTGGAGCTTTCAAGGACCCCAACATAAAAATTGCTTCTTTGATCTTCTGATTTGAAACTAGCCTAGTGAGTCTATCATTCATCTCATCAGTTGTGACAACTTTAACTATCTCAAGAGTAGATGACCAATCTCTAGGACCTACACTGGAAAAGATCGAGCATAAATTGTTAAGAATGTGGCCATTTATATCATCTTTCTCTAAAATCCAAGTTCCATTATCCAATTTTAATTTAACAAGTTGGTTATGCTGCCTCCTTTGGGTCACTGATGCATGGAAAAAGGATGTGTTTCAATCCCCACAGGAAAGCCAATGAAGCCTAGATCATTAATGCTGATACATTTCCTCCCTATTCAAAAGCACCTCAATCTCTTCTTGAATATCATGCTACAAATTGAGATTCTCATCCGAATCGGCCTAGCCTTGAATGTTGGCTAATCTAGCTTTTGCTTAAGAAATTCTGGTGAGGTTGTTTCCAAAGACCCCCTGCTCCAACTAGCAAAGGACGTCTATACCCTTTTGTAACATGCCGGGGGAGTACCCGTTCGCGTTAACAGTTCGGACCCTCAGTATCTTCAATCTAGTCTCACAAGTGAAATATGAAACGTAGATGAGAGTCCAGATTTGGCAAATTTTATAGAAATTTATTTTATTGTAAAAATCTTTGCCAGAAATAGGCTACATCACCAGATCTTAGATTCACCACCTAATATTTTTGGAAAATTAGGAAATGTGACTCGTGTTAAGGCTACTGTTTGTCATAACCAAAGTTGCTTGGCTCGGAACCTTAGGTATGAGAGGGAAAAGTCATTAATTGAGCACCCCTGCTCACCCGAACAAAGATCGGCCTCTACTAAACCATGATATGAATTTTATTTTCTTTATATGTTCATATTCCAGTTATTTAATAAATACTAAAATTACTATGTGAAGTGAACAAGTATAGATTGTGTCATTTATTTTGGAACAATTCGATTTCATGTATTTTTTTAAAGCAATTTAAACAACTCGATGGAAACTTGAGTTTGCGACATGAAAATCAATTTTGTTCCGAATTGAACAACACGACCTCCACCCACAGGCATTTATAGAGATATATCAAATAAGCACATAGTCGCATGGTAGGATGCTAAACATAATTAGAAAAAAATGCACAAATGAGATGCAAAAGTATAAAAGCTTACATATTTACCGGGGTCCAGCAAGCAATTACAAAATAAAGTTAGTAAAATATACATGATCCTATATACAAGATTCTAATGCAAGTCATTCACAATATGCAACTAGTGATTCAGCTTCTAATACATGACATGTGATTCATATCATGTCACAACCTGAACTTGCCCCTAAAAGTTTAGGCCATGACCGGCTTGTACTTGGGCCTCAAAATAAAGTTTCAAAATAATCAACTTATAATGGGGCCTAAAGCGGAAGCAAAATCACATAACATAACGTCCATTGAGCAGTGCTTATATGCCAGGATTCTAAAACATCATGTCAAATATAGGAAATCCATATACATAGGCCACATACCTTAGTCCAAGTCATGTCTTCATATACAAAGAGTTAACAATTCAAAACTATCTATCAACAAAGTGTGGCCACCAAGGGTTAAACAAAAAGGTGGCATTAATGGAACCTCTCAAAAAGACAAAACGACTACAACGTTAAAGGCTTAACAAGACGCGTTCATTAAAAGTTTCTTGATGTTGACCTAAGGCTAGCCTCCAAGCTGACCACCTACAAAACATACATAAATACGGAGTGAGCAAGGCTCAGTGAGTAATAATAATGCATGGAGGCATGCATGAAGGCATATAAATGAGCATGCCATAACGCATGTACGTCATATTCACAAGCACATTTTAGAACAGCCTCAGGCCCACATAAGACGGAACAGCCTTAGGCCTAACATAGTACAGAACAACCTTGTGCCCAATAGCATACGGAATGGCCTCAGGCCCAATATCATAACAGAACGGCCTCAGGCCCAATATCATAATAGAACGACCTCAAGCCCAATATCATAACAGAACGACCTCCTGCCCAATATAGTAACGGAACAGCCTCAGGCCCATTTCACATGTCATTGATGTCAAATGCTCAACCATTTTAATCAAAGCACAAGTTGTATAAAAAAGATGATTCATGATCGAAAATATATATAAATCACAACATTCAACATAGCATTACACTACTATTCCTCATAGTGATCCGGTTGCGCAATGGTCCCTTCCGGTGAGTGGCCTACACATCACACACATAAATTGATAAGCAATGCATTCTTTTCTTAGCTTCTTGTCTTTCATCTTTCTTTCGTTTTGTTCACTTTCCATTCATTTTTCAAACACTTCGAAGGGCTTAAACATACACATTCATAGATTCAGAAGGTCAAAAAGATGTACAAAAGATGTAGATTTTCTCCCAGTTTCCTGCACGTGTGGAAGACCCCCACTACACGTGGGGAAAAGTGTGCTGCACGTGCGGCCCGCACATGCTTTTATTTTAGAATGTCGAAGTTGCTTCCCCTGTTTTCCGTACGTGCGGCTGTGTATCCTGCACGTGCGGACACTTGCTTTTATTTTAGAATGTCTAAGTTGCTTCCCCTGTTTTTCACACGTGCGGCTGTGTATCCCGCACGTGTGGCCATGAGCCCCATACGTGCGGTCTTGGCCCCTGTTTGTGCAGTCCGAAAATCCTTCAAAGGCAAGCTTTCCAAGCTCATTTCTAAGGCTCCATTCAAGCACTTTTACTTCAAAAACATGATATAGGAACATATTAAACGTGAAATGCAAGCTCAATGGGATCAAACTCCTTTTAATTTGACATAAAGAACTCTAATTTCCATGATTCTTTCCGTTTCTTTATCTTTTCATAATATATATAGTTATATATACATACATGAGTTCAAGGGCTCAAGATTACAAATCAAGCTCTCACAATCCAACTCAAACCAAACTATTATTGAAGAAATCAACTCTTAAATCAAACAAATGTGAAGAATCTATGTTAATTTCATGAGAAGTAAGCAATCTTAATCATAATCCACAAACCCTAACTTATATGAGCTTAAAAGTTTCATCTCAAGGCTTGATTATAGTCAATTGAAGAAAGATTTATAGTATTCTAGTTGAGTTAGACTTACCTTGAGCTAGATTCTTGATTTCTCTCCTTCAATTCCTCAATCTCCAAGCCCTAGGTTGAGTTCTCCTTCCTTTTCTCTCTTTCTCTCCTTTTTTCTCTTGAACTCTTCCTAGGAGATATTTTTATGTTTTTGAGTCTGAGTACTGGCTCATGTATATATCTATACTACCAAGGTCAAGCTTATTGAGCCTAAGTGGTCTTAATTAAGAGTTTTAGCCAAATAAAGCTACATAATTCATTACGAATCAAATTTTTACAAAACTTCATATTATGTCCTAAAAATCATGCTCAACATAACGGTAACGTTAATTTTTGTTTATTGCACCTCTAAGACTTTCAATCAGTCCAAAGGTCACAATTTCAACAGATTTTCTTATAACCAACAAATACAAATTGATAAACATGTAATTCACGCATTAAAACATGAAATTTCACATCAAACACATAAGCACACATATAATCACACATATAATGAGGAAATTAAAGCATATGAGAGGGTCGGGTTATTACATATCAAGAATATGAAGTTGCACACAAAATCACGTAATAATCGATTAAATTCACAAATACAAATTTATCCAAATCACGATGCATGAAACATAGATGTAAATCATGGATATGATGATAAACAAAATATACTACATATGTACAGATATGGAAAGCAAGTAAAGAATCGGGTAGAATCAACCCATCATTTCTACCATATTGTATTACATATTTAATGACAAGAGAAATTAATAAATAAATAAATGAGAAAAGTGAGAAACCTCACCTTTGGAGGAAAAGACGAATTTTTTGATTACAAAACTTTCTTCCTAACACCCTCACAGTTATGGAGTATTCTTTGAGATCTCAGTAAGAAATTGCAAGTTTAAGCTTTAATGGAATTTTTGGGTGGTATATATCAGTGGATATAAAGATTTAAGATTTGTTGAAACAAAAACTATTTTTTCAAAATTTTCTCTTCTCAAGACTTTGTGAAACAAAATTTTTCGAAAATTTTCTCTCATTTTTCCCCTCTTTTTCAAACAACAAAATTTTCTTTCTCAAGTTTTTCTCTCTTTTTTCCTCTTTCAAAACAACAAAATGAGAGGGTATTTATAGAATTCTCAAACACTCAAAACACATGGCTAGCCATGTGGTATTTTCAAAAACACATGGCTTGCCATGTGATATCTCAAAACCATGTGACTTGCCATGTGGTGTGAGAGCTGATTTTCTAAAACTGCTAAATTTTCCAAAAAAGAAAAACTCAGAAAAATATTTTTGAATAGATCTAAAATAATTTGGCCAAAATGGGTGTAAGGTTGGAATTAAAGCTTAAACCTGATGTTTCTGTTGAGAAATTCATAAAATAACACATTTCAATTTTCATCATCGGGTGTTTGGAAGAAAGCACCTAAGTCTTAAGGCTGGTCAAAATGGGATGTCTACAGAATGATGAAACCTTACGTTTGTGTATCGATTACTGTGAGTTGAATAAGGTGATGATCAAAAACAAATACCCTCTAGCTCATATTGATGACTTGTTTGATCAATTGCAGGGTTCACAAGTGTTTTCAAATATTGATTTGAGATCCGGGTACCATTAACTAAAAGTGAAAGCTAAAGATGTTGAGAAAACTGCATTTCAAATAAGCTCTGGACATTACGAATTTCTAGTTATGCCATTTGGGATTACAAATGCACCTACAGCATTTATGGACCTTATAAACCGAATTTTTAAATCCTACCTTGATGAATTTGTAGTAGTATTTATTGATGATATCTTAATTTATTTGAGAAGTAGAGAAGAACATGAACAACATTTGAGAGCAGTTTTGCAAACACTTAGAGAGAAGAAATTATATGCTAAACTGAAGAAATGTGAATTTTGGTTGAATGAAGTTGTGTTTCTAGGGCATGTGACTAATAGAGATGGGATTTCAATAGACCCACAAAGATTAAGGCGATTGTGAATTAGCCTACACCAACTAATGTAACGGAAGTCCAAAGCTTCATGGGATTAGCTGGGTATTACAAGAGGTTTGTGAAAGATTTTTTGAAGATAGTTGTACCACTTACACAACTTACTCAAAAGGAACAACCGTTTGAATGGACTGATGAAAGGGAATCCATATTCAAGAACTAAAAAACAAGACTTACTACAACACTGATTTTAACATTGACCTCAGGTACAGAAAATTTTGTAATTTATAATGATGCTTCTCACAAGGGTCTGGGTTGTGTTTTGATACAGAATGGTAAAGTGATAGCTTATGCGTCTCAACAACTAAAACCTTATGAAAAGAACTATCCGACTCATGACTTAGAATTGGCCGTAGTTGTTTGTATTGAAGATTTGGCGCCACTATATGTATGGAGCAAAATGTGAAGTCTATATTGATCACAAGAGTCTGAAGTACTTTTTCACTTAGAAAGAACTAAATATATGACAGAGAAGATGGCTCGAGTAGATTAAAGACTATGATCTCCAGATTCAATATCATCTAGGTAAAGCCAACACCACAACTGACGCTTTGAGTAGAAAGTCAACAGAAAACTTGGCATGTTTGCTGACTGAACAGAAAGAGATATTGAAAAACTTAGAAAGAGCCGAGATTAAAGTGGTGTTACATGATCAGGGTAGGTTGATAGCCGCTATTTTAGCTCAACTGACAATCATTGACGAGATAAAACAAAGGCAAATGGAGGATGAATTCCTTAAAAGAATATTTGTTGAGTTCGAATTGAATCCGAAACCGCGGTTCAGTATTGAAAATGAAATGTTGAGATTTCAAAGAAGATTGTTTGTCCCGGACATTCCTGATTTGAAGAAGAGAATTTTAGAAGAAGCTCACAAATCCAAACTTCAATGCATCCGGACAATCGGGATCTAAAGCAAAGTTATTGGTGGCCTAGCATAAAGAAGGAAATTGCAGAATATGTGTCTAAGTGCCTTCAATGTCAGCAAGTCGAAGCTGAACATCAAAAGATTGCATCAACCTTTTCCTATTCCGGAATGGAAGTGGGAACACATTACCATGGACTTCGTTGTTGGTCTACTTTGGACACCAAGAGGTATGAACTCTATCTGGATTATTGTGAATAGGCTGACTAAATCTACATATTTCTACCTGTAAGGACAAGCTATGAAGCTTATAGATTGGCCACAATTTACATTGATAAAGTTGTTCATTTACATGGACTACCAATATCTATTGTTTTGGATAGAGATCCAAAATTTGTGTCTAGATTCTAGAAAAGTCTTCAAAGAACAATGGGAACAAAATTAAGGTTTAGTACTGCATTCCATCCGCAAATTGACGAGCCATCAGAAAGAACTATTCAAACTTTAGAGGATATACTCTGAATGTGTGCTTTAGACTTTTAGGGAAATTGGGAAACTTATTTGACACTAGCAAAATTTGCATGCAATAATAGTTTACACTCTAGCATTGGCATGGCACCATATGAAGCCTTGTAGATAAGGAAATATAGATTTATGATATGCTAGACTAAAGTTGGGAATAGGGTCTTGCTTGGACCCAAGATTGTGCAAGCAGCCACTGAAGTGATTAAAGTCATTTAGTAAAGGCTCAAAACAGCATAAAGTTGACAAAAGAGCTATGCAAATCATAGAAGAAGGGCTCTTGAGTATGAAACAAGTGACCATGTGTTCATAAGGGTAATTCCGATGAAGGGTCAATCGAGGTTTGGCAAGAAAGGCAAATTATCACCTCGATAAATTAGGCCATTTCAAATTCTGGAAAGACTTGGTTTGGTTGCATATCGCTTGCTTTACCACCGAGAATGGAACAAATGCATAATGTGTTTTATCTATTGATGTCGAGGGACAGTAGACGCGCTCCCGGGAACTCTCCGACATCCACGCGCCTGCGAGGGGGTGGGGATCTCGTTTTGTTCTGAGCTACTATAGTTCGGACTCAATGTCACAGTTCTGAATCTAATCTTACAATGTGCGATGTAAGACCGATAAATCACCAAAGAGTCCAAATCCGGCAAATCATTTTGGAAAACTGATTTTTAGAAAGAAGTGTCAAATATGGACTGCTTTGCCAGATATAGAGTTGCCACCTAAATATTTTATTTTGGGGGAATTTAGGAAACCCTGACTCGTGCCTAAGGCCACGTGTCCATCATCACCAATGTTGCCTCGGCTCAAGAACTTGGGTACGAGAGGGGAAGGTCATGCAATGAGCACCTCTGCTCGCCCGATCAAAGATCGGCCTGTACTAAGCATGATATTTCGTTTTTGAAAACACGTGTGCTCTTATTCCGATTAATTAGCTAATCTTACTATGTGATGCGCACAGCATACAAGTATAGACTAGATCGCCTAATTTGGAACAAAACATGCCATATTTGTTTGTTTGAAAATGGTTTGAAGTTTGCTACTCGCAAGTAGGCTAAATCAGGGATTTTAATGAATTGTTCCAATTCAAATAATCCAACCTTTACCCACAGGCATTCAGGCAGTTAATCAACTAAGCAGTTAGCCTCATGGCAAGCATGCTTTCATGGCAGTCAATAACACACATGCAGTATGCTAAAGCGTAAACACTCACAGTGTACTCCGAGCCAAAACAGAGAACTAGTTAGAAATCATGCATGATCCTAGTTCGTGTTAAGATGGCTAATGCAACACATGCGAGAATGCAATTAAAATAGGCTTGGCTATTCTAAGATGGCATATGAAATGCAACTTGGTACATGTATTCAAATAGGAATTGAAATACAATGCAATCAGTATAATGCACCGAGCCCAGTGCATGCAAGACAGATGAATGAATGCACACATGCAAGCATAAGGTATGCTAATTGAAATATGCCCTAAAACTAACCATCGTAAACGGTTAAGTAAAAGGGAGAAAGAAATAGGGTTGGAAGACAAGCATCACACATACGCACGCTTTTTACAACAGTGTGCCCTCTCAAGGGAGGGTCTGAATAAGAAGCTAACTAGCTATTCTAAGCTAATTAAACTAATTATTACACAACGAATAAGCTAATTAACTAATCCAAGTTAACTAACTATTTACAAAACAGTTAAGCAGCTAAACGCATTAACTACTTAAGTTACATGACCAAAGCGTAAACTAACTAAGTAATTTAGCTAAGTAAAGCAGTAAACAGAGGTGCCCTCAGAGGGAAGAATGCATGCATGCCCGGTCGCCTCGTTCAGAAATCCGTCGCAATGCCCCAACTTGCCTCTGTTTGCAACTGTTCTCAGAAACTTGCACCAAGCTCCAGATAGCTTCTAACACATCTTGGGGACCTGTGGGAGGGTGGCCGACCAGTTGTTGCTCTCTCTAGCCACTGGCCGACCACTTTTTGCTACTACAAACCAAAAAAAGTGGTTGACCAGCTAGTTTTTCTAGCTAGCCGACCAGTTGTTGCTACCAAACTCCAGTTTTCTACAGCAGAGAGCAAGAAATGGCATGGCAATGTATTTGCAAGGTATGTGTGCACAACCACCCTCCCTATCATTTCATAAGCTCAAGGGAGTGTGGTTCTCGGGCCACCAATCGCGCATTTCGATGCATGATGGCCGAGAGGCGAAGTTGCACAATTCAATATGAAAATGAATGCATAAGTAAACACATAAAGCCTAAAACTCTATCATGTAGGATCAAGAGCGTCGCCGACTGGGAATTGAGGCACGTTTCATCACTTTAAGTATGAAACGTCCCTCATTTCCAGTGTTTGGACTAACACCTATTCCAAACAAAATGCAACACAAGCATGGCATACACAATGCGACCCAAACATGCAAACATGCAATGCAACTAGAGCATGCAATGCAATGAAACAAGCATATGAACAATATCCAAGGGACAAGCATGCAAACATGCAAGGCAACATAACGTAGCACACTCAATGCTCGATGGCATGCATGCTCAATGCAAAGCAACTTTAGATTCTAAATACAATGTGATGCATGCATGCACAATGCAATGCAATAAGGGCAACTTAACAATGCTAGAGACATGCATACTCAATGCAAAGGACAACTAGCATACATAATGCTAAATGTCAACTAGCATATGCAACGCAATGAACATGGCACACTCAATGCAATGTGACCTAAACATGCAAACAACATGGCATACTCAATGCGATGAACTACATAGCATACACAATGCTCAATGGACTTAAACCAAAATGGGCAGACCTCGGCCATGCCCAAATTAGTGGCCATAAGACCAAAACAAAGGCACCAAAAGACAAGGCATGCATGCACAATGCATTGGCCAATCAACTAGGCCTAAGAGCACAACTCTCAAGAGTGCTCAAAAAGTGACAAATGCAGAAGTGTAACAACACTATAAGCTCTGAAACAAGGTATGAAATGATGCCAGATCATTCAAATAAAGTAAGCATGGCATGCAAAGATCCTTAAGCATGAAAGCTAATAAGGAGGACTACAAAGGAGGCATGCAATACGTGGCACAAATGCATGAACCAACCATAAACTGAGCTCAAGTAGGTCAAAACATGGACCAAAACATGCTGAGATGAGGGCTCAAGGACCTAGGCATGCAAGCATACACATTAAGCCATAAGCTAGGCAACAATGCATAACACTCAAAGAAACTTAAAGAGTGAATGAAGTGGGAACATGGAAATGCTAAAAGCTTTGAAATGTCATGTTAGATGATGCCAAATCATATACATGATGCAAATAAAGCATGCTATGGTGCTCAAAGCTTGAGGCTGGCAAGAGCACTTGTACTACAACTATGCAAAACATGAAGCATGTGATCAAGGCAACCCAAAACAGTCCTAGAACATGTTAAAATGAGTCTAAAACATGCATGGAAGGAAGCCAAAACAAGCTAGCATGAAGGGCATAAGGCATGATACATACAAGGCAAATAAGGTGGACTACACTACACCTATTAAGACCAAGCATGGGATGACTTAACCAACAAAAATCAGAGTTATGTCATGGCAAGATAACCCCAAAAACACATTGAAATGATGGCTCGCAAGCTAAGGCATACGCAATGATTCATGTTAAGGCATAAAGGGGCAAACCCTCCAACGCATTGAATGAGTGATAAATGCAAATGCATTAGCATGAAACATAGACTGTAATCACATTACAAATGATGCCAAATCATTCAAATAGTCCAAGTAATGCATGCTAGTGGACTTGATGTACAAAGCTAACAAGGTAGAATGCACTATAGCTATACAAAGCTTGGCATGCATGACCAAAACAACATAAATCAGAACTAGAGCATGTTAAAACATGGACAAAAGCTTCTTGAAGTTAAGCCAAAAGCATGCTAGAATGACATGTCAAAGCATGATTCATGTTAGGCTATTTTATGAAATTGCACTACAAGTGCAAGGAGCATGCAAAGGGTGACCAAACCAAACCCTAACAAAGGTATGACATGGTAAAACAAGCCCAAGAACATGCTGAAATGGACTCAACATAAGCTGGAATGACATGCTGCTTCATGAAGCATACAAAGCTACTCTACAAGATTTACACTACAAGTGTATAAGCCATGCATGGAGTGACCAAACCAAGCAAAAACAGTGGTAAGCCTCAGCAAAATAACCACAAATACATGCTAAGATACAAGCTAACACAAGCTTAATAAACATGCTCACATATGAGGCATTCAAGACAAGTATTGAAGACACAAGGAGAGGGGATGACACTCTCCTTTTTGGGACCTTAAAACATCATCCCCACCACTAAAATCCCTCTGGATTTCAATGGTGAGAAGGCCAAAACAAGGTGATCCCAAAGCTTAAAAAGAAGGCACAAAAACAAGGCCAAACAAGGCCTAAGAGGGGGTAAACAACCCCAAACACAAAAGTGACCTTAAACAAAGATCTTAAGCATGCAAAAACAGAACTTTTTCTAGTAGAAAGTGAATCTTAAAACAGCATGCAAGTAGGCTCAAACGCTTAAGCAAAAATGGGGGTTTTAAGGGTTAGAAACTCACCCTTGTAGAACCACTTCAAGGCTTCAACTCCAGCACACTTTTTGAACCAAAACCAGTCCAAGAACTTCAAAAACAACCTCAAGGGACCTCAGCTCCAAGAGTATGGTGTTTGAGTGTGTGTTTGTGTGTTAAAGTATGACAAGATTACACTTTTGAACACAAAACAAGAGCAAAATGAAGAAGTATAGATATAGATTATATGTATCACTCAAGCTCCAATTTTATGAACCCAGAGGGAGGAGGTGGTTCTCTCTTATAGAGAACCAAAAGCAAAGCTTCCTGAAGAAGCTAAGGTTCAAGGCCATCCCTCCATACAGTGTATATAGGATGGTTCTGGTGCCCTCCAGCTGAGTTGGAGAAAAATATCTCCAAAAAAGTGACAAAAAGTGGCTGACGGCCAACTACTTTAAGTGGTCTCCCAAAAAGACAACTGGTTGGCCATGGTGGGAGATGGTCAGCAGCATGAAAACAAGCAAATGGTGTGGTGGCCGACCAGAAAAGATGGCCCAAAGACCAAGGAGACCAGTTGTCAAACCATAAAACTGGCTGGCAGGAAGAAAAGTGGTTTGCGGGGAGAGAAATTGGTCTCCCACCCTTGGACCACCTTCCAAGCAAGGAAAACAAGGTTTGTACCAAAAACAAACCAAAACGGATGCAAGACGAAAGTTCAGGAGGCAAAGCGCGCAACCGGGAGCCTCGAAAACTAACTAACAAGCACCAAAAGTGGTTTACAACCACCAAAGTGGTCTCCCAAACCACAGTGGCCCTCTAGGCCAAGGAAACAAGGTGTGGTTCAAAAATCACGCCAAACGGAGAACGTTAAGCGGTCCCGAGACAAGGGGTGCGGCCGAAGGCTCCGAAAATCGAAAACTAATCTCCAAACGGGAAAAGTGGCCTACGACCACGAAAAGTGGCCTACGACCACGAAAAGTGGTCTACGACTGCAAAAGAGTGGTCTACAAGACCTCTCCTTCCCTCAGGAAAGGAAAACAAGACTTGGTCCACAAACCGAGCCAAAGCACAAAGAGTTCAAAGGTCCGGAGGCAAGGCTCTCAGCCAAAACTCCGAAACCTCAAAACGAGCACAACATGCACTATCACTGAGCGCTCAATCAATGACGTCTGAGCCTTAAGGTCGGTCAAAAATAGGGTGTCTACAGTTGCCCCTCTTTGACAGAACTTAGAAGTCATAAGTGACGGGAGTGAGTGTCAAAGCCCAGAGACAACCCATTTTTTACAAGGCCGAAGACTTAGACAAACAGGCAAGATAACAAAGACATGTGCCCACAGGCAAGGGCAAAATGCAAATGACATGCAAGACGCCGAACATAACTTATGATCATGCAAAGAAAACTGTAACGAAGCAATTATACACAATAAATGCAACAGTTTAAGCAAGCAAATACAAATCAAACTACATTACATGCAAAAACGATGTAAGAGAATTATACAATTCTCGCTACGTCTCACACGGTGAATACAATATCGTCTAGTTCGTCTGGTCGCGCCAGCTTCAAATGAACCGTACATAAAATATTATGCCTGCAAAAGAAAGAAACTCAACAGGTACAATATCGTTAGAAACATGCATAGCAATGTAAGTGAAAAGTGTGTGACAACGCAAGTAGAGGGGTGCATGACAATACAACCTAAGTGTGCGCATAACAATGCGAGGGGTGCATAACAATGCAACCTAAGTGTGACGCATAACAATGCGGAAAGGGGTGCATGAAAATGCAACCTACGGGTGACGCATAACAATGCGAAAAGGGGTGCATGACAATACAACCTAAGTGTGACATATAACAATACGGAAGGGGTGCATGATGTAGACACGCCCGCGTGGGGGGCCTTGCTGCTACAGTTCGGACTCGATTTTGTGTCACGGTTCTTGATCTGAACCAAAGAGTCCAAATCTGGCAAATCGTTTTGAGAAACAGATTTTTTGAAAAGAAGTGCCAAACATGGATTGCTTTGCCAGATACAGAGTCGCCACCTAAATATTTTTTATGGGGGAATTTAGGAAACCCTGACTCGGTGCCAAAGGCCACATGTCCGTCATCACCAGAGTTGCCTCGGCTCGGGAGCTAGGGTATGATTGGGGAAGGTCAGCTATGAGCACCCCCTCACGCCCGATCCGAAGATCGGCCTCTACTAACCGTGATATCCGATTTTGAAAACGTTATGTGTTCTTATTCCGGTTATTAGCCTAGAATTACTATGTTATGCGCACAGCAAACAAGTATAAACTAGATTGCCTAATTTGGAAACAAGCATTGCATATCCGTTTGTTTTGAAAAGCGCTTTGGAATTTGCTACTCGCAAGTAGGCTAAAACACGGATTTCAACGAGTTTTTCCAACTCAAACAATCCAACCTTCACCCACAGGCATTCAAACAGTTTATCTCATATAAGCACTTAGCCACATGGTAAGCATACTATCATGGCCACATTCACACGCATGCAATATGCTAAAGCGAAAATACTTACATCGTACTCCGTGCCAAAACAATAAACTAGTTAGCAAACATGCATGTCCTAATTCATGTTAAAATGACTAATGCAACACAAGCAAAATGTGTTTAGGATAGGCTCGGCTAATCTATGATGACATGTGAAATGCTACAACTAACACGTATTCAATTTGGAAATTGAAATACAGATGCAGTTAGAATGATGCGCCGAGCCCGGTGCATGTAAGACAAATGAATGAATGCACGCATGCATTGCATGAGGTATGCTAATTTAAACGTGCCCTAATACTAACCATCAAAGCAGGTAAATAAAAGGGAAGAAAGAAGTGGGGATTGGAAGACATACACACCACTCACACACACTTATTACAGATTTGCCCTCGCCCGGAGGGACCAAATAAATAATACAAATTAATTAACTACGCAAGCTAATTAAATATTACAAATTGCCTAATCAGCTAACAAACTAACTAAACTAGGAAAAGCAGTAAACCGCCTCGGGAGGAGAGCCAGATGCAGCGCATGCTCGGGTCCTGCTCGGAAGTGCACGGCCATGCATAGTCTTCCTCTGTTTTCCCTGCTCTGCCTCTCTGAAGACTGCCAAAGTCTCAAGGATGCCTCTCTGGATATTGGGAATCACCACCGGCTGAGTAGAATCACCACCGGCAGTGAATTGTGGTCACCGGCACAAAATGAATCCATCGGCTGGTGATTTACTGCCGGTCGGCAATGAATACTGCCGGTCGGCAAAGAATGCCTGCAGAACCTGCAACTCGCAGCAGCAGAGAACAGAACTTGCATGGCAATACAATTCAAGCAATGTATGCACCAATCATGTCCCCTATCATGTTTGTGACTCAAAAGGGCATGTGTCTCGATTCTCGGACCGCCAATCACGCATTTCCATGCATGACGGCCCAAAGAGTCAAGTGTGCAACTTTCATGTCAAATAAAATGCAAACCAAAAAAACGAACCAAGGCCCAATTCCTATCACTAAGTCAAGGAACAAGGCATGCATGCAAGATGCAATGCAACCTAGGCATGCAAGCTAGGGATGCAACCTGGCATGGCAAGACACTTATGCAAGCATACAAGCAAACACGAGGCAATGCAAACTGATGAAAAGGTGGACTTAGACATGATTTAGGCAACTCTAAATAGGCCTAAAACAGTGGCCAAAAACCAAGGAATTGGGATCAAACGTACATACACACATGCAAGTAAGTTGCACCAACACTTAGGCATTAAATAAGCAACTCTAAGGCACACTTGAAAAGGGATATCATGGACAATTAGCATGCAACCTAAGCTCTGAAAATCATGTTAAAACATGGTGCCAAACCAAGCAACAAGGCAAGCTAAACATGTAACAATGGTCCAAGCATTCAAGGCTCATCAAAGAGGCAATGGACTACACTTAGTACAACCACACATGGCAAGACTTAGGCAACCGAAAACAGAGTTTTAACACATGAAACTAAGCCCAAAAGACCAACTAGATAGCATCTAGATGGTTTGAATTTAAAGGCATGCATAAATGCTAAAACATGGAACATGCAAGGCAAGCTTCCAAGGCTTCAAAGAGGCATCCGAGGCAAACATATGAGCATGTCAAAGGGACTGAAATAACACGTAGGGTGGTTCCAAACCACCGAAATGATGCAAGAAACACATACTACACATTCACATACTTGAAGCATACAAGCTCAAATACAAAGGAGCTATACTACGCATGCCAAGATCAACCCAAACAACTATGGACAGACCTAAAACATGGGAAAATAAGCACAAAACCTTCACAAGGCTAAACCTAAAACATGCTAGAGCAAAGGCTAACAACCTAAGGCATATTAAGGCAATAAAGTGGCATTACAAGGTAGATATGCTAAGCATGCATGGTGTACCAAAACCAACACACAACAAGGTTATATCATGGCATAATAAGCATGGAAAACAGCCAAGACATGATCAATACACTCTAACATGATGCTCCCTCAAGAGGCCAAAAAGGGTCCCTTTCAAGGACAACAAGGAGAGGGGGTGGCCCTCCCCTTTTGGAGACTTCAAGGCACCATCTCCGCCACTGAAATCCCTCAAGATTTCAGTGGTGAAGAGGCCCAAACACCAAAGTCTCGAAACTTGCACAAAATAGCACAAAATGGGGCCTTTCAAGGCCTAAGAGGGGTCAAACACCTCCAAACCACAAAAAACTCTTAGTAAACAATCAAAAGGGTTAAAAAACAGAACTTTTTTTGTGTTATACAATAAGCACAAAAACAGCTCTAAGATAGGTAGAAAAGCAATGCAAAAATGGGGAATAAAAGGGAAGTTTCTCACCCTTGTAGATCACCTTCACAAATGATGCTCCAATAGCCCTCCTTGGCTTGAATCCAGCTCCAAAACACCAAAACCAACCTCTTAGAACCTCAGTAGCTAAGAGAAGGTGAAACACTAGGTGTTTGTGTGCAATAGTAAGACACAAATACACTTAAACACACACAAAGGTAAAAAGAGAGAGGTATAGAGATAGAATGTATATGGATTCTAACCCTAGAACTCAAAACCCTAATATGGCTGTCTAAACTCTCTAAAAAATGTCTAACCCCTAAGGCCAAGAGAGAAGGGCTCCTCTTATAGAGCTTCTTGTCTTGTAAAGCTTACAAGACAAGCTTCTAAAGAGGGAGATCCCTCCATACACGTGTATGGAGGGGAGCCAAATGCAAGACAGCTGTAATAAAATATCTGCAAAAGCAGATGAACAGTAGTCGGCTGCCCAAAAATGTCATTTTGGCAAAAGGGAGTGCCGACCGGCAACAATTGGTGCCGACCGGCAATATATATTGCCGATGGCAGCAAAAACCAGCCGGTGGCCTCTGGCCATGGCCGGTGGTGTGTGGGGATGCCTCACAAGGCATTCCCTGCCCCTCCAAGGCAAAACACAAGTGTTTGGTGCAAAACCAGACACTAAACAGTCAAGTTCGGAGATCCTGAGTCAAGGCGCGTAGCCGAGACCTCCAGGAACTCCAAACGAACACAAACAAGGGTAATCACCAAGTGTTCCAATGGTGACGTCCAAGTCTTGAGGACGATCAAAAATGGGGTGTCTACACATGACAATGCAACATAAGTGTGACGCATAACAATGCGGAAGGGGGTGCATGACAATGCAACCTAAGTGTGACACATAAAAATGCGAAAGGGGGTGCATGACAATGCAACCTAAGTGTGACGCACAACAATGCGGAAAGGGGTGCATGACAATGCAACCTAAGTGTGATGCATAACAATGCGGTAAAGGGGTGCATGACAACGCAACCTAAGTGTGACGCATAACAATGGGGGCGGAAAGGGTGCATAACGATGCAACCTAAGTGTGACGCATAATAATGCGGGTGGAAGGGGTGCATAACAATGCAACCTAAGTGTCACGCATAACAATGCGGAAAGGGATGCATGACAATGCAACCTAAGTGTGACGCGTAACAATGCGGGAGGGGGGGAAAGTGTGCATAACAATGCGATGCACTAACAAGTGCAGATAAGATGCGCAAGATAGCGCGAATGTAATGCAATGCACTAACAAGTGCAGGTGAGGTGCGCAAGATAGAGTGATAAAATGCATGCTCAATGCAAGTAAGGTGCACAAAACAATGTGATGCGCAAAATAGCGCAAGTGCACAAGAAAGTGCGATGCGCTAAATAGCGCGAGTGCACAAAACAGTGCGACGCGCAAGAAAGCGCGATGCGCTAAACAGCGCGAGTGCACAAAATAATGCGATGAAACAGATAGTACAGTACATGCAACGGGGGACATACTCCAACCATGCTGGAATCATGAGATGAGGAAAAACAAACAATCAGGCGTGTACACAACGCAACCTGAGATAAATTCCAAACACGCTGAAAACGTGTGAGAAAAGGGACACTCAAACCACGCTGAAATCGTGAGAGGAGGTCCAAAACAACCCGCCCAAGCGCGTACATGACACAACCTGAGATAAATTCCAAACACGCTGAAATCGTGTAAGGAAAAGGGACATTCAAACCACGCTAAAATCGTGAGAGGAGGTCCAAAAACAACTGCCCAGGTGCGTACACAACGCAACCTGAGATAAATTCCAAACACGCTGAAATCGTGTATGGAAAAGGAACATTCAAACCACACTGAAATCGTGAGAGGAGGTCCAAAACAACCCGCCCAAGCGCGTGCAAAACGCAACCTGAGATAAATTCCAAACACACTGAAAATGTCTGAGGAAAAGGGACACTCAAACCACGCTGAAATCGTGAGAGGAGGTCCAAAACAACCCGCCCAAGCGCGTACATGACATAACCTAAGATAAATTCCAAACACGCTGAAATCGTGTGAGGAAAAGGGACACTCAAACCACGCTGAAATCGTGAGAGGAGGTCCAAAAACAACCGCCCAAGTGTGTACACAACGTAACCTGAGATAAATTCCAAACATGCTGAAAACGTGTGAGGAAAAGGGACACTCAAACCACACTGAAATCGTGAGAGGAGGTCCAAAAACAACCGCCCAGGTGCGTACGCAACGCAACTTGAGATAAATTCCAAACACGCTGAAATCGAGTAAGGAAAAGGAGAGAGGGAGAAACATAGGGACATATCCCGGTGTTTCGAAAATAAGGAGAAACCTCTCAGCGTATCACACGCGAGAGAGGAAAGGGAAAACCTCTCAGCGTATCACACGCGAGAGGAAAGGTAAACCTCTCAGCGTATCACACGCTAGAGAGGAAAGGGTAAACCTCTCAGCGTAGCACACGCGAGAGAGGAAAGGGAAAACCTCTCAGCGTAGCACACGCGAGAGAGGAAAGGACTATGCAAAAAGGTGCAGTCATCCAAACGCGTGTCAAACGCAAGAGGAGAAAGATATCCAAACACGCGCCAAACGCGATAGGAGGAAGGTATCAGTCAAACTGAACCGGAACTTGTCCAAATGAACAGTACATACAATACCGTGCATAAATGAGAAAGAAACTCGATAGGTACAATGCAATACAATGCATGCTGTTTAAGGAATGCAACAAACAAACATAGCGGCGCTCTCGAAAGCACCTCATACAGCATACTGCTTATTCAGAACACACAGCTCATAACACAGTATTCGGTCTATTTGGCACACAGCTCAAAACACTGTACTCTATTTACTCTAAACATGCAGCCCATAACAGCACACCCTCATTCCAAACACACGGGACGCAATGACGGGACTTGCAGAAGTTGAAACACGCTCAGATGCTCCAAATTTTCCTATTTTCTTTTGCTTCGCCATCCGGAACCCATATAGCTTCTGATAGGTCCTAGTTTCACTATTCTCACATGACCTGGGTTGAACCCTGCGGTTTTTATGAAAGAACAAATCCTGTTTTGCACAAATGTGGAGAACGGCACAGCACTCCTGAGCACAAAACGATTCATTTTGAAATTAAGAAAAGAGTTCTTAACTAGGTATTGAGCCTATGATTGAACACAGCGCACTACGACTCAATAACGGAAAACAAAAGGTAAACATCCTAAACACATGGAGAAATACTCAAAACGACTCAAAGCAAGAATCGAGACAAACAAAACAAAAGATACGACACTCAGACGTATTAAAAAGGCGAGAGACCTCTCAGTTCGCGAGGAGCCAATTTTTTCGAGTATTATTTCCCACCCTTTCTCATTTGTGATTCTCACATCACTCTGGCACTTAATCTCTATTTTGCTGAAAAAGCCCTTTTCTCACTTTTTCTCTCAGCGCACATCTCTCTATTCTTCAATCTCTCATGTTTTTATCCCTCCCCTCGATGGTTGATGGATAAACAAGAAGTTGCAGGCTCTTGCCCCTAGCATTCTGCTAGAGTCTCATTCTTCTGCGCACAGCTAGTGAATTTTCCCACAGAGGAGTTGCGACAGGATGTGCAGTAGATCCACATCTGACGGCAGTTGACAACGCCCTTGGCCAGTATGGAAGTGATCAGACTTGTCTAGATGAGGGAGTGGAATATCCTGATTCATTCCTTTTCGTGCTTCGCACTTAGCTTGATACCTCGCTGTTCGAAGGATATGAGAGCTTTCAGCCCTTTGCTGTTAACTTCAGTTGTGTCTTTTTTCTGGCAGGTAGAGTGCCCTTCTTGGCAAGTATGTTAACAATGGGGAAAAGAAAGAACACCTGGCTCAAATGCGCCCCTAGTTCATCATTTTGACTATTTTTTGTTTTGGTTTTCCACAAAAACAATTTTAATCAATATGAGAGTTAGATTAACATGCTTGTTCGATTTTTTGATTCAAAATCATGCAAGTCAGATTGTGAGCACTGAAAATTTTCCCTTTTTCGGGTCCAATAAATGCTCCAGTTTTGGAAAAATGGAATAATTTTCGAGAAAATTAGTCAACTTCATTAAAAAAAATCTCAAAAACTATTTTTGCAAATGGCCACTGCTCAACGAGCACGGAACCTACTCTTGAGATGCACAACCTCAGATCCAAAACAATGGAAAATTGCCCCTTGTTCTGAAGGACACTACATGGCAACAGAAAGTTGCCCCTTGTTTGAATCGCATCACAGCACACTGAATGGCAACGGGAAGTCGCCCCTTGTTTGAATAGTACCGCAGCACTGCATGGCAATGAAAAGTCGCCACTTGTTTGAATAGTACTGCAGCACATGGCAACCAGTCCTCACAGTGACAATTACCACTGAACTCTCGGACACAGAGAAGACAAAGATGACCAGAACCATTACATAAACGTAGTCAATTTGAAAGTGTTTTATGACTGGACTTCATAATGAAGTTACCTACGTATCCCAAACATGGGAATCAAGCCTTACGTAGTTCCGGTAAGGTACACTCGAGTATTAACCTCTCCTTTTACGCTCTAACTTTTGCCAAGGCCGCCCTTCCGAGTTTTCAACCTTGCGAGCTATGTTTTTCTTTTTCTTTTCTTCTTTTTTCATCTTTTCTTTTCATTTTCTTCATTTTTCTTCTTTTTCTTGCTCTAACTTTTGCCTGGGTCGCCCTTCCGAGTTTTCAACCCAGCGAGCCTCTCAAGGGTAAAAGTGTAGCAAGTCCATGTCAAATGATTTTTAGGATCTCGGAGCCATCTGAATCCAGAATAATGGCTATTATTCGTTGATGATGTAGGAGTCCATCTAATGGGGGGCTGAATTGCCCCTGGCGTTGTGGATAGGAACTCGGTTGTCCTTCAGCGATACTTTCTTCTTTCCTCCCTTCTGGGATTTGGCATTCTTGCCGATCTTCATTAGTGTGCAGAATGACCCATCTTTGGCTCTTCTATCACATCTGACATTTTTTGCCCCTAGTTCAAGGGCTACTACTGATCTAGCTTCGCAAGCTTCTTTTGATCAATCTGATCTCCTTGATCTGACTTTCTTGCCTCTTGTTCGAGGGCTGCTTCAAATCTGGCCACACAGGCCTCACATCATGATTGACCTTTGAACATTCTGAATTAAGGTTCCAGGTTTGGCAACAAAGGGGTTGAGTCTCAAGGCTGAGAGCGATCCTAAGCTATACAATCTCAAGAGCGATTCCACACAGGTCTTCGCAAAACCACGCAAAATATTTTTTTTTTTAAATCTTTTAAGAAAGCGACCAGTCGCTCGCGCGGAAGACAAAGTAGAACTAATCTGGATCAAGCCAGGATCCTTCTGAATACTCACATTAACAAACATGATCTTAATCATTAAGGGCTTAGCATGCCTCTCTTTCTCTCAGTTGATCAAAGTTTTGCAAATCCCGAGGAATTCCTTCCTCTTTGTGTTCATCACAATGTTCAAAAAGTTTTGAAAAACTTAAGTCAATGCAATAATTTCAAGGCACAGAAAGGTAGGTGAAAAGCACTGCCGTTTCATTCAAATTTGCTGGCACAACAGGCACAAGCACAAAAGCATGAAAAACCACTATTGTTTCATTCAGATCTTTTGGTATAACTGGCTCTACGGTAGAAACAGACTCAAAAGAGAGAGAAAAGACAAACACAAAACGAGATAGTGATGGCCGAGGCAACACCCCTGGAATCACTCGACTCCTATACAACAGGACTGACTCGATACAACAAGACAGACCCAACTGACTTAGTACAAAAAGGATGACTCTATACAAAACAACAAGACTGACCCAAATACCCAAGTCAGAAAGTACAAAACTAGCATTCGCAAATTCTCAAAACAGTGCGTGCCATATGCCACATCTAGAGTAAACTGAACGCCGCCCGCAGGTGGTTCATTCCCCGATCACATACTCACACTATCCCCCAAGTTCACTGACCCAGTGACGATAGACTTTGCTGAGCCTGGTGGGAGGACGACCCCATTGTCAAACAAATCCTGTACTTCGTGGCGAAGACGGAAGCAATTGTCAGTGCTATGACCGATTTGTTGATAGTACGCACAGTACTGGGTAGTATCATGACCAGATGGAAGACGACTAGGGAGAGGCCGAGGCTCGAGGGGTTTGAGATGGCCTTTTTCAGCAAGGATTTGAAGAGCCTTGGACAAAGGCATATAGAGGGCATGGAAGACCCTGTGACCTCGGGGTTGATACTTCGAGGTTTGTGGATTTTTCCTGGGTGTACTAGCAAAGGGGTCGGCAGGTGCTGGCTTAGTTTTCTAATCTCTTCTGCATGCAGGATTAGAGCTAACAGGATCATTTCTGGTACGACGGCCCTTCTCTCGGTTGTCCCCTTGATTCGAACTACCCTCATTCTGAGTGACGAAAGTGTCATCCACAATCTTCGCAGCAACTGCGAGCACTTGCTATTTGTTTAGTCCCCCGGCTTTCAAAGCCTCAACAGCCCACAGGAGTTGTTCATAGGGATCAATATCTGCCTCTACCTTGTTCTTACCACTCACCTCAGCTTGGTCGAAGGTTTGGGTTGCTACATTAGTGCGAAGTCCGGTTATTGCCGAAGCGTCACTGCCCGAACTTAGGATGACTTCAGGTTGGCTGAGTTCAATTACAATTCGCCCCAAGAGTGGGGGCTCTTCTGGCATGAAATTTCTGACATGTGATATGGTCGATGGCGGAGCCGACATTCCGAAGGCTAGATTAGCGACAGATCTCTGAAGATCGCCGATGATTCCCATCAGCTCGAAAGTAGTGGGCTCACAAGTTTGAAATGATTGGGGTTCCAAGACTGGCTATACGGTAGGTGCCCCAGATGGGCATTGCATTTCGGCATTGGTCTCACCCTGCATGGTGATTCCCTGGTTTAATGCTGCTGTCATGACTACAATTTCTTCTAAACTCTGCGTCATCATAAGTCTGCTGAACTGAACAGAGGTGATATGACTGGTGACTAACGGATCAGCTGAACTAGGAATCCTTGACTGGCCTTTCTCTGCCTTGCCTCAGCGAAGGGAAACACTGGCTACTCTGAACTGAATCTCTGACCCGACAAAGTCTATCAGTAAAAGTCCAATGTACCCGGGGGATATTGGAGCCTTCTGAAGCTATAGTTCCACGACTACCTTGCAAAAGAAGAAAACAGACAGCATCTCAGCCTGATTTCACCAGAACAGATACAAGCAAAAGCTGAATGACTGCACTCTCTACTGAGTTCTGCTCACAATTCTGCCTATAACCTGATACCCTTAGGTAAAACTGATTCCCAAATACTGATGCCCTCAGGCCTGATACCCAGACTTGCAAACTGTTACACACATTCCTGTAGAGACACACTCTAAAAGCACATAACAAACAAGTGAGAGCCAAAACACCCCTATGCTAGGGTAGGGTTTCCCTGTCCTATTTTGTCAGGAGCTAGGGTTTCACTACTCACACAGCGGTTTTAAACAACCTATAATTGGGTAAGCAACTTGTCCTAGTTTGGAATAGTCACTATGGATTCTGATATGCACTAGGCTGAATGGTTAAAAATGGGGCCCCGGTAACAACAGAGGTTTGTGTTCCCATCGTGGCAAAGCCCATAACCGGTCAACCTTCTGGCACATAGCCTCAGGCTAACGGTTCAGGAATAGCAGACGGCGAACACGGTGACTTAGGCGCACCAATGCAAATGCAATGCAAAGAAACACATAAGTGTAGTCAAAACAAGATATCATGAGTTCGAGTCAAGTTCTCTAAATCCCCAGCAGAGTCGCCAAAAACTGTAGACGCGCTCCAGGGAACTCTCCGACATCCGCACACCTGCGAGGAGGCGGGGATCTCGTTTTGTTCTGAGCTACTACAGTTCAGACTCAATGTCACGGTTCTAAATCTAATCTTACAATGTGCGATGTAAGACCGATAATTCACCAAAGAGTCCAAATCCGGCAAATCATTTTGGAAAACTGATTTTTAGAAAGAAGTGCCAAACATGGACTGCTTTGCCAGATACAGAGTCGCCACCTAAATATTTTATTTTGGAAGAATTTAGGAAACCCTGACTCGTGCCTAAGGCCATGTGTCCGTCATCACAAAAGTTTTCTGAGCTCGGGAACTTGGGTACGAGAGGGGAAGGTCATGCAATGAGCACCCCTGCTCGCCCGATCAAAGATCGGCCTGTACTAAGCATAATATTTCATTTTTGAAAACACATGTGCTCTTATTCTGATTAATTAGCTAATCTTACTACGTGATGCGCACAGCATACAAGTATAGACTAGATCACCTAATTTGGAACAAAACATTGCATATTTGTTTATTTGAAAATGGTTTGAAGTTTGCTACTCGCAAGTGGCTAAATTAGGGATTTTAATGAATTTTTCCAATTCAAGTAATCCAACCTTAACCCACAGGCATTCAGACAATTAATCAACTAAGCAGTTAGCCTCATGGCAAGCATGCTTTCATGGCAGTCGATAACAAACATGCAGTATGCTAAAGCGTAAACACTCATAGTGTACTCCGAGCCAAAACAGAGAACTAGCTTGAAATCATGCATGATCCTAGTTTGTGTTAAGATGGCTAATGCAACACATGCGAGAATGCAATTAAAATAGGCTCGGCTATTCTAAGATGGCATATGAAATGCAACTTGGTACATGTATTCAAATAGGAATTGAAATACAATACAGTTAGTATGATGCGCCGAGCCCGGTGCGTGCAAGACAGATGAATGGATGCACACATGCAAGCATAAGGTATGCTAATTGAAATATGCCCTAAAACTAACCATCGTAAACGGTTAAGTAAAAGGGAGAAAGAAATGGGGGTTGGAAGACATGCATCACACATACGCACGCTTATTACAACAGTGTGCCCTCTCGAGGGAGGGACCGAATAAGAAGCTAACTAGCTATTCTAAGCTAATTAAACTAATTATTACACAAGGAATAAGCTAATTAACTAATCCTAGTTAACTAACTATTTACCAAATAATTAAGCAGCTAAACGCATTAACTACTTAAGTTACATGACCAAAGTGTAAACTAACTAAGTAATTTAGCTAAGTAAAGCAGTAAACAGAGGTGCCCTCAGAGGGAAGAATGCATGCATGCCCGGTCGCCTCGTTTGGAAATCCATCGCAATGCCCCAACTTGCCTCTGTTTGCAACTGTTCTCAGAAACTTGCACCAAGCTCCAGATAGCTTCTAACACATCTTGGGGACCTGTGGGAGGGTGGCCGACGAGTTGTTGCTCTCTCCAGCCACTGGCCGACCATTTTTTGCTACTGCAAACCAGAAAAAGTGGTTGACCAGCTAGTTTTTTTGGTTGGCCGACCAGTTGTTGCTGCCAAACTATAGTTTTCTGCAACAGAGAGCAAGAAAGGGCATGGCAATGTATTTGCAAGGTATGTGTGCACAACCACCCTCCCTATCATTTCATAAGCTCAAGGGAGTGTGGTTCTTGACCCTCGGGCCACCAATCGCGCATTTCTATGCATGATGGTCGAGAGGCGAAGTTGGACAATTCAATATGAAAATGAATGCACAAGTAAATACATAAAGCCTAAAACTCTATCATATAGGATCAAGAGCGTCGGTGACCGGGAATTGAGGCACGTTTCATCACTTTAAATATGAAACGTCCCTCATTTCTCGTGTTTGGACTAGCACCTATTCCAAACAAAATGCAACACAAGCATGGCATACACAATGTGACTCAAACATGCAAACATGCAATGCAACTAGAGCATGCAAGCATGCAATGCAATGAAACAAGCATATGAACAATATGCAAGGGACAAGCATGCAAACATGCAAGGCAACATAACGTAGCACACTCAATGCTCGATGGCATGCATGCTCAATGCAAAGCAACTTTAGATTCTAAATACAATGTGATGCATGCATGCACAATGCAATGCAACAAGGGCAACTTATCAATGCTAGGGACATGCATACTCAATGCAAAGGACAACTAGCATACACAATGCTAAATGTCAACTAGCATATGCAACGCAATGAACATGGCACACTCAATGCAATGTGACCTAAACATGCAAACAACATGGCATACTCAATGCGATGAACTACATAGCATACACAATGCTCAATGGACTTAAACCAAAATGGGTAGACCTCGGCCATGCCCAAATTAGTGGCCATAAGACCAAAACAAAGGCACCAAAAGACAAGGCATGCATGCACAATGCATTAGCCAATCAACTAGGCCTAAGAGCACAACTCTCAAGAGTGCTCAAGGAGTGACAGATGCAGAAGTGTAACAACACTATAAGCTCTGAAACAAGGTATGAAATGATGCCAGATCACTCAAATAAAGCAAGCATGGCATGTAAAGATCCTTAAGCGTGAAAGCTAATAAAGAGGACTACAAATGAGGCATGCAATATATGGCACAAATGCATGAACGAACCACAAACAGAGCTCAAGTAGGTCAAAACATGGACAAAAACATGCCGAGATGAGGGCTCAAGGATCTAGGCATGCAAGCATACACATTAAGCCATAAGCTAGACAACAATACATATCACTCAAAGACACTTAAAGAGTAAATGAAGTGGGAACATGACAATGCTAAAAGCTCTAAAATGTCATGTTAGATGATGCCAAATCATATACATGATGCAAATCAAGCATGCTATGGTGCTCAAAGCTTGAGGCTAGCAAGAGCACTTGTACTACAACTATGCAAAACATGAAGCATGTGATCAAGGCAACCCAAAACAGTCCTAGACTATGTTAAAATGAGTCTAAAACATGCATTGAATGAAGCTAAAACAAGCTAGCATGAAGGGCATAAGGCATGGTACATACAAGGCAAATAAGGTGGATTACACTACACCTATTAAGACCAAACATGGGATGACTTAACCAACAAAAATCAGAGTTATGTCATGGCAAGATAACCCCAAAAACACATTGAAATGATGGCTCGCAAGCTAGGGCATGAAGGCAAACGCAATGATTCATGTTAAGGCATAAAGGGGCAAACCCTCCAACGCATTGAATGAGTGATAAATGCAAGTGCATGAGCATGAAACATGGACTAAAATTACATTACAAATGATGCCAAATCATTCAAATAGTCCAAGTAATGCATGCTAGTGGACTTGATGTACAAAGCTAACAAGGTAGAATGCACTATAGCTATACAAAGCTTGGCATGCATGACCAAAACAACATAAATCAGAACTAGAGCATGTTAAAACATGGACAAAAGCTTCTTGAAGTTAAGCCAAAATCATGCTAGAATGACATGTCAAAGCATGATTCATGTTAGGCTATTTTATGAATTGCACTACAAGTGCAAGGAGCATGCAAAGGGTGACCAAACCAAACCCTAACAAAGGTATGACATGGTAAAACAAGCCCAAGAACATGCTGAAATGGACTCAACATAAGCTGGAATGACATGCTGCTTCATGAAGCATACAAAGCTACTCTACAAGATTTACACTACAAGTGTATAAGCCATGCATGGAGTGACCAAACCAAGCAAAAACAGTGGTAAGCCTCAGCAAAATAACCACAAATACATGCTAAGATACAAGCTAACACAAGCTTAATAAACATGCTCACATATGAGGCATTCAAGACAAGTATTGAAGACACAAGGAGAGGGGATGACACTCTCCTTTTTGGGACCTTAAAACATCATCCCCACCACTAAAATCCCTCTGGATTTCAATGGTGAGAAGGCCAAAACAAGGTGATCCCAAAGCTTAAAAAGAAGGCACAAAAACAAGGCCAAACAAGGCCTAAGAGGGGGTAAACAACCCCAAACACAAAAGTGACCTTAAGCAAAGATCTTAAGCATGCAAAAACAGAACTTTTTCTAGTAGAAAGTTAAGCTTAAAACAGCATGCAAGCAGGCTCAAACGCTTAAGCAAAAATGGGGGTTTTAAGGGTTAGAAACTCACCCTTGTAGAACCACTTCAAGGCTGCAACTCCAGCACACTTTTTGAACCAAAACCAGTCCAAGAACTTCAAAAACAACCTCAAGGGACCTCAGCTCCAAGAGTATGGTGTTTGAGTGTGTGTTTGTGTGTTAAAGTATGACAAGATTACACTTTTGAACACAAAACAAGATCAAAATGAAGAAGTATAGATATAGATTATATGTATCACTCAAGCTCCAATTTTATGAACCCAGAGGGAGGAGGTGGTTCTCTCTTATAGAGAACCAAAAGCAAAGCTTCTTGAATAAGCTAAGGTTCAAGGCCATCCCTCCATATCCATACAAGTGTATGGAGGATGGTTCTGGTGCCCTCCAGCTGTGCCAGCTGGAGGAAAATATCTGCAAAAAGGTGACAAAAAGTGGCCGACCACTTGAAGCGGTCCGCCAGCTACTTTTAGTGGTCGGCCGACCACTTTAAGTGGTCTCCCAAAAAAACAACTAGTCGGCCATGGTGGGAGATGGTGAGCAGCATGAAAACAAGAAAATTGTGTGGTGGCCGACCAAAAAAGATGGCCCAAAGACTAAAGAGACCAGTTGTCAGACTAGAAAACTAGCTAGAAGGAAGAAAAGTGGTTTGCGAGGAGAGAAACTAGTCTCCCACCCTTAGACCACCTTCCAAACAAGGACAAGAAGGTTTGTACCAAAAACAAACCAAAACGGATGCAAGACGAAAGTTCGGGAGGCAAAGCGCGCAGCTGGAAGCCTTGAAAACTAACTGACAAGCACCAAAAGTGGTTTACGACCACCAAAGTGGTCTCCCAAACCACAGTGACCCTCTAGGCCAAGGAAACAAGGTGTGGTTCAAAAACCACGCCAAACGGAGAACGTTAAGCGGTCCCGAGACAAGGCACGCGGCCGAAGGCTCCGAAAATCGGAAACTAGTCTCCAAAAGGAAAAAGTGGCCTACGACCACGAAAAGTGGTCTACGACTGCAAAAGAGTGGTCTAAAAGACCTCTCCCTTCCTCAAGCAAGGAAAACAAGACTTGGTCCGCAAACCGAGCCAATGCACAAAGAGTTCAGAGGCCCGGAGGCAAGGCTCTCAGCCAAAACTCCGAAACCTCGAAACGAGCACAACATGCACTATCACCGAGCGCTCAATCGATGACGTCTGAGTCTTAAAGTTGGTCAAAAATGAGGTGTCTACAGGGTCTATCTCTGAGATCTATTCCATGTTATTAATCATCACCGAATAACCCTTGATGAGAATATGAAGTATGAAGATAAACCAATTCAGATTATTGACTGATAAGTCAAGCAGTTGATGAACAAATCAATTCCTATGGTAAAAGTAGAATGAAAGAAACACTATGGCACGAAAGCGAGTTGGGAAAAAGAATATGAAATGAGGCAGAGGTACCCCAAGTTATTTCCAAATCCAGGTAATACAAGTTTGGAGGACCAAACTTCTTAAAGGGGGCAAGACTGTGACAACCCCATCACGTATTATGCTTTTAATTCCTTGATTGTGCATGAGCTTATTTGCTAAGTGTGAATTTGAATGATATCATTAATGTGGTTTTGACTACATATCGTTGATCGTAGGAAAATCTGTTATGATTTCTATTATGATCTGAAAATTGAATGCCTTAATGGCTTCAGAAAATCGAAATTGATTAGTTTAATGTGATCGACATAATTTTTAGAGCCTATTAGAAAGTTTGATTAAAATTTGATTCAATCTAAATTAATTAGATTAAATCAATTAGAATTAAGTGTGATTAGTTAAACTTAAACCTTAATTAATCTCCTAATCTAATCCACATGTATATATGTGGTATAATTAGGAGTTTGGATTCCCTTGATTATATTTGAACTCAAAAATCTAAGGAGAGAGCTCCAGAGGGAGAGAGACTTCAAGTTCTAGAGAGAGAAGAAGCTAGAGAACTTGGAATTTGACAACGAAATTGGAGAATTGGATAGAACAACTCAAGATCTTGCCAAGATTTGTGAATTCTAGGTGAGTGTTTATACCTTAATTCATGAGTTTAAGTTATTTCAAATGTGAATTCAAGAGGATTATGTGAAATGAGTACAAGAATTGAGCTATTGTTGAATTTAGAGGCAATTCATACATGCATGCATAATTTTGTTGAGTTTCACCATTTTTGAGCATGATTATCTCATCCATGTTGAATTTGGAAGATGAATTATACATACGTGCATGAATTACAAGGTTTCGAAAGTGAATTGTATGTTTTTGAAACTTTGGAATAGAATTTGAAATCAAAATCAACATGCATGAAGATTTAGGTTTCATTTTGAAGAATTCTTGAAGTATTGAGATTTAATTTTTGCAAATTGGTTTTGTATTCATGTTCTTGGAAGATTTTCCAAGTGTTTTCAAGATTTTGTCAAGCCATGCAAAAAAATGATTTGAAAATACAAGCTTTGAAGTTCAATTCTATTATGGAATTTCCAGAATTTTGTCTCACTACTCGAGCGCACATTTCATACATCCAGTATTTTTGCAGACAATTGCAGTTGGCTCGAGCAACAAAATCACCACTTGAGCAACTAGCTTTTATTTTGCACCTTGGCTCGAACAAAGATTGAGCTTGGATTTGGACCATCTAGTACTTTTACAAACCTAGTGATCCACTCGAGTGACCGATGTTGCGCTCGAGCAAACTATCTTGTTTCTGCATATTTTGGAAGGCATGTTTTACTCATTCTGGGATCCTTATTCCTTCATGGGCATTCTTAGGCATGAATTGAACGTCCTAAATGAATTAAAGAGTTAGAAAGAAGCCTAAGAGAATTGAATAAATTAGAGAACGATTCGAATAAGTAATGTGACCTAATGTGTGTATATTTATGAATTGTGTAGGATCATCCTCGAGGACGAATCAATAACTGAATCACTATAAGTAATATCTTAGTAAAGATATTTGCTTAATTACTCTATTTTCTATATATCCTACTGTGGTATGCTTTTCGGACTTATGATTTTGTAAGTGTGAATGAGTTCATATCTGTCTGATCAACGTGATATTTGTAAATGCGATTGATATGACAAGAATGTGTATGATGAACCTAAGGTCGTTTTGTATAATTGAATTGGACCTAAGGTCGTTCCGAATATCTTACAAGATAGACCCAAGGTCGTTCCGAATATCTGATCAATCTAAATATCTGTTATGAGTTGATCGAATTGTCATTCTATAGCTATAAATAATTGGACCCAAGGTCGTTCCATTAATATATGATCAATTATGTTCTGTACATTTGTTATCTGTTAGACCCGTGGTCGTTCCGCCATCTGTTGGACCCAAGGTCGTTCCGCTACGAATTGTTTATGATATGGAAAAGCTTATGTCACTTAATAGAACTTATTTACATAACCCTTTTACTTTGACGTTATTCACTGGACGTTATCTTACTCCGTTATATATATGTATGTAGGTGAGAGGCGAGATGTCCAGCCCCAGCCTTAGTGAACCTGTGAAGAATACCAAGTTTTTGTTTCTTCTGTCTTTTGAATTGCTGTCTTCTTTTATCGGTCATGTTTGACCTTGTATATATATATATATAAGTTATGGTTCTATATGACAATGATGTATGAAACATCTTGAATATATGGAATCTTATTATGTATGTATGAGTATGAGTTATTAATATATAAAGAGTTTTTGTTTATGTCATTCATGCACAAGCTCATTGGACAAATAATATATATCTGCTTCTGCTTCTGGCCCCATATACTTAATTATGATTTAATTTTGTCTGTGGCCGTAAGTAATCTCATGATTACTAACCGGTTATGATCCAAACCTCTATGGGCGTGTTCGGGTCGTGACAGTTTTTTTTTAATATAAATCACTTAAGTTAATATTTTTTTATTTTACTTTTAGAGTTAGATTCACTTAATTTAAATACAGTTAGAAAATAATTTGTTGTGTATTCTTTTTGAAAAAAAATAAAAATAATAACAACAAAATATATATAATAAAAAATCAATACATGTTTGAATTTATAAAAAAAATTATCAGTATTTTACTTTTTAATTCTATTTAGATTATTAGATATTAGATTTTCATGTAAACAGATAATTTAAATATAAAATATCAAAAAATTCCAGTATCTTTAATCACCAAAACTGAGAAAATATGAAAAATCAAAAAACAAATCACGGATTTAAAAAAAAAAAAACCAACGAAAGTGGTTCTTATTTAGAATTTTGACATCATATCTTGGTCATTAAAGTACCATATAAAATACTATAGTTCATAAAATATATTTTAAATAAAAAGAAAATGTATGAAAATAACCCGCGAATTTTTTAGATGTAGCACAAATCCTTGTTTTAAAAACGCATGCACTTGTCAAGATTCGAATGACTGCATACAACTTTAAAATTTAACCAAAATTATTCATAGTGATTTGATCCACGATAGACAATTGTAAAAACTATGTATATCAGTATAGAAGTAGGCAGACGAAATAAAAAAGAGTAATTATTTTTTGTTCTTCAATCATCATCAATGCTAAAAATAGGGATATGACTTTTTTTTTTTTTTTTTGATAAAAAGGAAGACGGTTTATATATATTTATATATGACTTTTGTAAGCAAATATATCGTTTTTGAGTGTTCAAATCTAAAAATAAAGAGATAATTGATTTATATAGGACTCTTCATGACTTTTAGAAAATATAATAAATTTAAGAGGGTAAAATTGGAATTTAAAAAAGTTAAAATTATGACAGACTCTTCACACTTTTATAATAATAATAGATTAACCCATTGTTTTTTTAATAATTTTTTTTGGTTGACTTTTTTGTTTTTAGTGATTTTAATAGGGGGTAATTACAAAAAAAAAAAAAGTAAAGTTTCAAACATTTTTCACTTTAAATTCCAAAACGATTCTCCGTTACCTTATACAGATGAATATAGACCAAGAGGGAGGGGCACATTGAAACCCAGATAAAACTTCACAATTTAATTCGTCAGAATTAAAATATTAAAATTTAAAATAAAAAACACTACTTTTTTTTTTTTTTTTTTTTTGTAATCTACTCTTTTTAATTTTATAAACTTAGAATTAAAAATAAAAAATTTTGACACAACTCACATAGTATTAGTGGGTCATGATTGATAATTTTTGTGATAAAATTATATTTTTTATCAGGGACCGGCTTCCCTCCAGTCCAATCATGGATTGGAGCACGTGGGGGCCAACCACGAGTCTTATTTCGATAATACGAACCGTTTAATATATAAAACTTATCAAGTACTATATGACTGTAAAAAATCACGTTGATCGTATATCGATAACTATGTGATCAAATCAGTTTTGTATGGAAAAAAATGAACGGTGAAAAATAAACGGCTTACAAAAATCTGATTTGATCACATAACTATCGATATCTGATCAACGAAATTTTTTACAGACATATAGTACTCAACAAGCTCTACACATTGACGATTTGAATTATCAAAACGGAACCCATAATGAACCCCCACGAGCCTAATAGTACCCTAGAGGGAAGTCATTCCCTTTTTATTATATAAATTATGTTTTTTGTAATAAAAAATAGGGCAAATTACACTAACAGTCCCTGAGACTTGTGTCACTTTAGTCCCTAACTTTTCAATTGTGATACTTTTGACCCTGAATTTTAAATCTTGTTTCAAATAAGGACAATTGAAGATACCATTCTTTAATTTCAATGGCAAAATCGTCAATTTAATAAAATATAAACTAATTTCACAAAAATAAATATTAAAAAAATACTTTTAATTTTTTAAAAATTATTTCTATCCACTAAAGATAAAATTATGTAAAATTGATCAAAATTAATAAAAATTACATAATTAATTTTTTAAAATTAATTTTATATTATCATCATCCAAACACAAAATAAAATTAATTTGATAAAAATAAATAAATAAATGTCTAAAAGATATATCAATTTTACATAATTTTATCTTTAGTGGCTAGAAAAAAATTTTAAAAATTTAAAAATATTTTTTTGACATTTATTTTTGTCAAATTACTTTATATTTTATCAAATCGACGATTTTACCCTTGAAAAATCTAATGATATTTTCAATTGTTCTTTTTTAGAACAAGATTCAAAATTCAAAATCAAATGTGTCATAATTGAAAAGTCAGGGACTAAAATGACACAAGTCCCAAATTATAAAGACTATTAGTGTAAATCACCCCCAAAAAATATACATTTTGTATAAAACACATGCCATATACGCCCTTTTTTTTAGACGTACACGTGGTAGCCTTTCCTAAAAGAAAGATAATATAACTTGAACTAAAATTTGATATTTGCCAAATTTGACATACAGCATATCAATACTATATTTTGGGAGCAATATTAGGAATCTCCAAAATAAATATAAATAAATAAATAAATAAATAAAAAGTCATCAAAATTCTACACAATTCTCATATGAGTGTGTAGGACTGAGACGTACAACACTCACTCCCATATGAATTTTATGTAAAAAATTTAACAATTTTTTTAAAAAATCTCTAGTATTTGTGATATTTCAACAATTCTTTTAATATATCATTGGAATTTATTTTTTAGCTGAAATTGATAAAATTTAGCAGCAATAAACACAACAGCAACTCTAACAAAACTCACTAATAATAATAAACAAAATCCCCTGTAAAGCACTGTCATCTTTACTAGTATATATATATAATCCCAAATCCAAGATAAGCTAATCAACTATCTCAATAAGGGACCAGTACGAATTGGGAGACATCACCAAACAAATTGAACAAAAAACCTTAATTTTAAGTTAAAATCATTTTTCGGGTAACAAATTCAACCAGGATGAAAAATTCCTAATTACTGAGTATTAGCTGCGTATGAATGATCTACGCTCTTTCCTGCGAAAAATTCATCCAACGAAATAAAAATAAAATATTAAATCATAAATAATTTTTAGCATTTCACTTACTTTTTCCTGCGAAAGAAGGCACGCAAGAAGTAGACCAACAAAATACATGGTCATTACATTTACTCAGATGACCTTAAGGCATTTTAACAAGTAACTAATGAAAAATAGGTTATACTACTTACTAATTACTAATTACAAGGTTACACTGCAATCACCAAAATCGCATGAGGAATGCTAATTGGCGTATCTGTCACACAAACTTTCACTGAATCATGATTCCTTCAAATTGTTTACATTTTCCGGCTTTGGGAAGACGGTGGAAAGCTGCTTCTCCAACTCTATCAGACTATAAAATAAAAGAACAAAGCAATAACCAAACAAAGAAAAAAGATGGAAGTATTACATCTAAAACACTAGTCAGGAAACTGCAAATAAGCAAAATAATGTGATCTTAGATCAAGTAAACAAACAGATTTTAATTTTGACTTACATCTCATATTTACGAAAAGCTTCACTGCGTTTTGCTACATATATGTCACTATCTATAGGCAGATTGTTCATAGTGCCTGCAAAAGTGATTTCAGAGAATGGGTTAATTATTTAGTCGATTGACAATTATTAAGCATAAAATTAGTAATAAGCCAGAAAACAATTTGAAAATGCCATTGACTTACTATACAGCGTAAGGCATCTAATCCATTTTATAACAGCAAATGTCAAGGACAGTGCACCAGTATGGATGCAATACCTTCTTAGTTTACACAACTTCACAGCCAAAATAAAAAGGGAACCAAATATAATTAAAGAGAAGCTTACATATAGTATAGTAATATATTTCTGGACAAAGACATTTCCTGCATCTCAAGTCGACTCCATCATGGATCATTGTATCAAATTTTAAACATATCAGACAAGCAACAAAAATGAGAAGTGGCACTCTAGACAGTAAGGAATGGTTTGAGCAACCTACCAATTCCGGGAGTTGATTGCACACTACAGAAAGGAATTCCAAGAACCCTGCGAAATAATAAGACCTTTGTAAGTTGCTTATAAATTGCAACTTCAACGGGTTGTTACTAGGTTCCACGACTGAAGTGATGCCACCTAGGGTCTATCTAGAGTTTGACTCCTACTGGAGAACCAAAGTAGGTGTATATCTGATTCTCAGCAATTAGTTCTGTAACCAATCATCTACAAAGAATTGACAATCAAGAATAGTCAATAAAAAAGTGCTGAAAATTGTTAAGAAATGCAACAAACCTAATTAACATGGTTTTACATTTCATAAATCCCTTTCAGAATAACGTAATTTAAATGGGGTAAATTAGCCAGATCTTGGATCAACTAGTATATCAACATAGGGGTCCAATTCACTCTCCAGATGAGTTGGGATCTGGGGCAGCCTGCACACAACCCATACCGATCCTATACTACCTTAGTTTTCCCCAAGCACTGGTGGTGGTTAAACCACTACAACTGAATCTCCTACTGATCTGATGCCTTCACTCAATCAAATGCACTTGTCTCTTGTAATAACCCGACTCTCGTATATGTTTTCTGATATGCTTTCAATCCCTTATTCTGTGTATTTGTGTGCTTGCTGTGAAATTCCATGTGAAATTAAGTTTAAGTGAGTGGATCTTATGATTAGAGATTCATATATGTTTAATAAGAGAAATATCTGCTACAATTATGATGTTCAGATCAGAAATTAGAAGCCTTAGAAGCTTGATAATCTGAAATTGATTTTATATTTGGGTTCAGCATAATTTTTAGATCATAATATGATTTTCTGTAAAAATCTGATTCGGAATGAATAAACTGATTGAATTTTATTTTAATCCACTTTTACATATATGTATATGTCTCTTTAAACATTTGACTTGGAAAGCCATTTCGTAAATATCTCCTGAGAGAGAGTTAGAGAAGAAGAACAAAGGGGATAGAACTTCACCAAGGAAGAGAATGGGAATTTGAGAAGAATTTGAGAGATTTAAGCTCAAGGTAAGTTTAATTCACCTTGTCCAACCTTTTTCTTGGAGTTGAATAAGAATTCCCTATCATGCAAGCTAGGGTTTGCTTTTGAGATCAAATGTGTGGCAATTGTTCTATAGGAAAGTATTCTTAGCATTTAGTTGTTTTGGAGGAATTGTAACTCATCCCTTGGATTCTCATGTTGAAATTACATGGTTGTACATGTGTATTGTTGGGTATGCTTAAAACATTTGAGTTGTGTTGGTGAAATTGAAAAGGGTTAACTTAATTGAGCTTGTGACTCATGATTCTTGTGGCATTATACACTTGTAACCCATGTTACTGTGATGTTGAACCATTGTATTGCGTTAATTTTCCTTATTTTGTGCTTTATATTGAATTTACCAAGTTGAAGAGTTGCTTGAAATCGAATGGCACAAAACAGGGTTCCGACCGCACGTGCGGGAAGCACAGCTGCACATGCGGAAAACAGGAGACTTTGGGACTGAAGATACTGAAATTAAAGCACGTGCGGGGCTCACCGCCGCACGTGCGGGAAACACTGCCACACGTGCGGGGCTCACAGCCGCACGTGCGGCCCATGCTGAAAAACCCTGTCTGCTCCGTTTTACGTGTTTGACCATCTGGTATTATTAAAATCTGTATTTAATGCCTTTAAAATGTTTGTAAATTCATTCGAAGCGAAACGAATCAGATATTGTTTAAAGAGAGAAATGGACTAACTTCTGAACTGCGTGTGCATGTAGGGCGCATACCGGAAGGAACTACCGCTCCTCCACAACACTGTGAGTAATAGTACTGTAGTACTAGTAGTACATTTGCTTATCGTTAATAATCATTATTAACGCTCTGTTATCCGCAAGTTAATTATGCCAACCTACTTGAACGAATGGAAAATCTATGTACATCTGTACAACGCTGGAAGTATACTGCTTCATTAGTATCTGGGCCAAAGGCCAATCTGTAAAATCTGTTAGGCCTAAGGCCAATCTATAAAATCTGTTGGGCCTAAGGCCAATCTGTAAAATCTGTTAGGCCTAAGGCCGTTCTGTATGTTACTGCGCTTGAAGCCGCTCTGAATAAAGATTGGGCCCAAGGCCGTTCTAAAAATGTATACAGAATAAGCTTACTCATATGATCTCTGCACTTATATACATTGTGATTCAAGTTTAATCATTAAATTGTTTGAGTACTATTATTCACTGAGCCTTACTCATTTTGTGTTATGTCTGTTTCTGTAGGCAATCAACCTAGAGGTCGGTCTTAGTTCAGCTTTGGTCACTCCTTTTTGGTCAAGCAATGTAGAGAAGCTTATGCATTTTGTGGGGTTCCCTTAATGACCCCTAGTTTGGTCCTTAATCTTTTGTCTAATGTGATTAGTCGTGTATAATCTTCTTCACCAATATTTTTGTTGTATGCCCACGTGCGGGGCTAGTTCTGTATATATGCCCATAAATGTAATTGTGTGTATGCAAATATCTGCTTCTAGTATATCTGTCTATCACATGAGGAACTGTTTAATGACATGGAGATCCTGGCATATAGGTGTGAGCTCGGTGGATGTTAATTTACATTATATTATGTTATTAAATACTTCCATTCAGGCCCCATATGTTGTATATATCAGATTGGCAGTTCGTTTCTGAAATGATCATGCCCAAACTTTTAGGGGCGGGTTTAAGGGCGTGACATCTCTACTGTGACTCGTACTCCACAGCTTATGCAACGGGTTCTATCTCGACCTGTCCCTCCACTCTCTACCCAATGCCTTTATGAGGTATTCATATCCAAAACTAGTAACTAGAGAGAAAAAGAAGAAAACACCAAAACTCCAAGCAGTATTCAAGCTAGTTAAAATTACGAATTCCATTATAAGGGGCTATACTTAAGGATGAAGAATAGTGAATGATCCAAGTAAGAGGGAACAAGGTATTTAGAGTGGCATAAAACATGTGACAGAAAGAAAGAAAAAAAGAAAGAACAAATGGGGGGAAAATTGATCGAAGGGGGGTAAAGCAAAGAAACAATTGTGGAAGTAATAAAATTAACCGAGAGGGGTGCCTTGTGTTCCTCCTATACTCTTGATCAGTTGACAGCATATAGGCTGCAAAAGAAGATGCTAGAGAACACTCGCGTTGTCTTTTATTGTAATGTATGTGAAAAACACCCTCTTATAGCAATTAAAATTAGGTTTCCGTAGGGGAAGGCATATAAACTCTCAAGCTCAAGACAAGAGAATACCTCTACGCATAATATATACAGTACAACTCCAAGCATGATATTTCAAAAGAGAGGGCAAAACTTCCAATACTCCTAAAGATCAACCTTAAATTTACATTGCCTCAAACCTATGATGATTATGCAGACACCAACCCACCTAAGGCAACAACTTCAGAAAATAAATGATAACAAAAGAAAATATATATGCTAGGACGAACAACAATATAATAAAGATGATAGTGACTAAAAATAAATCCCAGCTGACTGGCCCAACAATCATGCTTAAAAACAAAACAAAATTGTCACTTTTCTACAAGACATAATATATGCTGTAAGGCAAATGCAATAACACTGTAATTGAGCCATACATGGAACTGGTACTGGTAGTTTTGTGGCCCCAGTTTTGTGAACCTGTGCATAATTTGCTTTGTTGCTAGGCTGCAAGCCCTGTCAAAGAAAGCATAGCAGCTAGATAATTAGTATAAAAGTAATTACACATACACAACATCAAGTGCAATTTTAATTATAACACCAGTAATGAACTGCAAACAGGAATCCCAAAGGCTGAACCAAGAGCAATATATCATATTTTTTAAGCGGGGGAGCTTCCTAGAGAACCGCACACAATGATAGGGGAGCGGCTCTATGAGTGGAAATCTTACTTTCAGAACAAAGCTCCCTCCAAATCTTTGAAACTCTTCTTGTTATTATATATTTATTTTATGTCAGATATTTAATTTCATAAAATTCATCAACCTTTGAGTATGCCATTTCAGTAAAAACAAATTAAAATTTAGTGTCCCAACGTGTCCGTAGCGTGTCCCAATGCGTCCTAGCGTGTCTGATTCCCTCAAGAGTATGGCTTGTGTCCATGTCCGATATGTGTGACCTCTGGAGAGGTGTCTCTGGTTCATAGTTTTAAGAAGATTTGTATCAGCACACAAGACACATTAGAAAATTAAGGGCGCCTTTTTTGTATCATTTCCAAAATTTGTTTTCTGTTTTCAAAATAGAAAAAACGGAAACTGCCACTGAATTTTTTTTTTGGTAAATTATTTAATATATATATATATATATATATATGTATATAAGGAAGAAGGAAAAAAAACTATTTTCAGAAAAGTCATCTAAAAAGCACACATTTTTAGGAAACATTTTGAAGTTTTTTGCATTTTTGAAAACCTTTTTTGCACAAAAATGAAAATGATCAGTGTTTTAGAACTTGTCATTGCTTTGTTTTTGAAAACACACAAAAACTATAAAAAAAATAATAAAAAAGAAGAAATTGATACCAATCAAGGCAAATTGTACATAATGTGATACACTAAGCCTAATGGTGCAAATATATGGTTATGACCACCATGGTAATGAGGCAAGCGGAACAACTTGTCATGATAATGAGAGCGCATTTACAACCGCTACAGTAAAGGGACGTGTAGTATAACAACTGCAGTAAGCAGATGTATAGTTTGACCATTATGGTAAGGAGACGTTCGATATAACCACCCTGGTAGTGAGATGAGCCAGACTCTTGCCTCATGGTATGTCAAGTTAGCGAGTTTCATAGTGATGCAGTTTAGGACTTGGGCAGACAGCGCTATCAGTCCTTTAAGTCCATTTGTTGTGACAGAACATGTGAACCATACATGTATCCCTTTAAGGCTAACACGTGTATGTCTATATACTGACATGTAAGGCACGCGTGATGAAGGATGGCTAGGGACAGCGCTGTAAAGACTTTAAAGCTGAATTTCTGTGGGTTTTATGTTGACTTAAAGTTGCAAATCAATAGGTTTTTAGGATTTCAATTAATGAATCGAATGAACTAGGTGTAGTATTGATAAATTGGGGTGAAAGAGATCAAAACAGGGGCTGTTATAAGGCTGTGAACAGTGATTTTGGAACAGTAACTTGCTGAATTTTTGAAGAAGAGAAAGAAGAAAGAAGCAAAAGTCTAGGCATCTAGGCATTGTTTCTTCGTCATCTGTGGGTTTTATAGTGGCCTAAAGCTGAAAATCAATAGGAATTGATGTAGGACGGCGTTGGATTTTGAAAATAGAGGCTATTTGATAGCCTAAACAGTAAGTAATTTAGGGTTTTAATGATGAAATTGAAGACAAATAGGTAGGGGAATGGATTAAGGTTGATTTGGAGGTAATTGCATAGGGTTTTGAGGTTGAAAAGTGCACTTTTAGAAGGCTGTGAATAGTAACCCGAGCATAGTGACTAGGGTATGTGTGCAAAGAAGAAGAAAAAGAAGAAGATAAGTATAGGAATCACTACTAGAATCCCTTAGCCATCACACCTATGGTTTGATTGCATCACATAATCTATAAGAGGCTTCAAAAGCTCTGAAATTCTCTAAATTATCAACTTTATTGAATTAATAAAAGTACATAACTTTATATAGAACTAAAAGACTTCCTGAATAGACTAGAACCAAAAAAAATACAAAAAAAAAAAACTATTGAAACTTTAACCTCCAAAACCAATTTAAGACTAAATAAGAAACATAAATATAACCTAGTTAAATAACTTGACTCACAAGATAACCCATGGGCGACCCCTACAACCCATGTCAATAAATATGAAAATTATCAGAATATCTTTGACCTAAAAATATTAGAAAGCATAAAAATAATCCTAAAATAAAACTCTAATAATACTAGAAATATGATTTTGTATGACTCCTATTGGTTTTTCTTTCAAATCATGAGCTTCTTTGAATTTACTCTTCCTTAAGCTTCTTACAATTTGCATCAACACGCCATTGCATATGTGTATGTGACACAATAGTAGTTAACACTACCAGATTTTACTCATGTATGACCAACAGATCCAAAGAAGGTCCTTCATCAGCAATCCTTAAGATTAGAATTAGCATGCCCATTCACCCATAAAACTTGACAAAAACATGCAAAGTCAAACAATTGTCTTTCCATGCATACAATCATGAGAGAATAAACATACAATAACACATCCTAGAACAGTAAGCCGCTGAAATGAGAATTGGCTCGTACCTTTTTCTTCTCTTTTCTCTTCAATATTTTAACATGGCATTTCTTGATGTAGTGCATCAAATGATAACGGGAATGCCTCGAGTACAGCTGCTCTTTGATCTCGGGATTCTCCGATAGCCAATCTAAAATATCTTTTGACTTGACCACCTCATCTGTATCTAATGACTCTAACCAGGAATAAACTGGCATCCATTGGTCAGTGCGTTGAAATCGAGCATGATGAGGATCAACCAGAGTAGCATCTTTATCCTGCCAGAGTAAGCAGGACCCTTTACAATTATTACAATATTTTTGTGGGAAATAAAATCCAAAAATGTTACCCCAAACCAAAAATAAACACGGAAAACAATAGAAAGCAAAGAGGTAAAACAAGTTGGTAGACATTGCAAAGTTTGCATTTCCTTCAATCATATGAAAGTCATTGATACAGCATGTTCAAGACCTAAGCCTCCTTTGATACCTTAATCTGCACTGTTTCACATGAATAACAAGGCTAGGTTATTCATTATCAATCCAAATAATAATTCCACTTTCTTCAGACTTCATATAATATTTAAGTCATAGAAATAGCACATTCAAAAGTTACATCCCAATATTTGTGCAGTAATAAAAATTGAACTCTTAAAATCATGCACAGATCTCAATGTTTAATAAAAACCCCAAAAAAAAAAAAATACTGTTTACAGGGTATGGAAAATTTGTCAGACAAGACAATACTGTCTTAGGCCCCGTTTGGGGACTTGCCTTTTTAGCCAAAAAGCCAACAACTCATACCAAAAAGTCAAAGATTCTCTTTTCTCTCTACTTTTTGCACATCTTTTCGTAATTAGCTAAAAAGTCATCCCAAACATATAAGTTTTTTTTACCTACCTTTTTAGCCAAATAGCCAAAAAGTTACTAAATTAGCCCGTTCCCAAACGAGGCCTTAGACTGCTAAAAATACCAAATTTTGATTTCTTCTCAAAATAATTGACAAAACATTGATGTAAATAATATGGCTAGTTGCACATTTTCACAAAGAAATACTCTATCATTTTTAAAAATTCACTAATTTTTATAATTTCGGCAAATATAGCAAAAACAAAATAACATTATTTTCACATTTTCTACACAAAGATTTCAAAAATTATAATTTAATTTTTTTGTCATTTTGTGTTTAACTCATATCATTAGTTGATATGGTCAAGATTCCAGAATAGGCATTTACATAGATCATGACACCATAATTCTGACTCCAAGATGCTGAAACTAAGGTACTAGATGATGCAGCTGAATCTTTTTTGCTTTCTTTTTTATTGCAATGTGAATTTTTTTTCTCTCCTTCAAAGAAACAGTGCCTTCAACGCAATTGTCTAACATCTAACTTAACAGTTAAACAATTCATACAATGCTAGGAACAATATAAATTTGGTTTCTTTACATTTTACAGAGAAAATTAAAGCCTGATCTATGGAGAATTATAACCAACATATGTCATCAATTGCAGGATTGGGAGACAGATGAGTTAATGGGCTGATTAAAAGGCTGTACGGGAAGTCCAGGTCTGGTGAAGATTCTCAAAGATGGAAGTTGATTACATCGGGGTGCTTCCAAGTGAGTCATATTATGAAACATTCACTAGTCACTATAAGTCCTTTATCCCGTGGAAGCTATTTGGAAGACAAAGGCTCCACCCTAAGGTATCCATCTTCGGTGGTGCTCAACCCAAGGCAAAATGCTTATTGTATAGTGTTATTAAAGGTGCGCCTAGGTGTGCTCCTAGGCCCAAGGCTCATCAAGGCGTAGTCAGTGCGCTTCAAAACATTTCAGCTTAGGCCAGGTGATGTAAGACAAGCCCCATAAAGGCACAACAAGTGTGCGCTTTAGGCTCAAGCCTAGGCTCAAGGCTCAAAGCGCACAACTTGTGCGCTTCTTTTAAAATGTTTGTTTATTACAATTATAACCCTTGATTTCTCTTAATCTTTTTTTTTTTAAAACCCTAAACATACATTGCAACCTAACATTTTTTAAGCCCTAATTATATAAAGGCATTGTCTAGATAGAGTTTCTCTTTGACTAGACTCAGAGTTGCCATTCTTCTTCTTCTTCATTTCCTCCATATCCTTCTCTGTTCTTATCTTGTTTGACACTTCGACTTCGTACTATTTTCAATTGTTTATGATTTATAAGTTAGCTATTTGTCTTTATATAAACCTTTCATTTTACTTATGTTAAACCTTGAATTATTTGCTTATATTAAATTAACTACTCCCTCCGTTCCATTTTGTTGGTCCACTATTCCATTTTGGGATGTCCCAAAATGATAGTCCCATTTGAAAAGTCAAAGTAAAAAATATTTGATTTTCCAAAACTATCCCTTTTGAGTAATTATAAATATATTAAAAATTTGAAAAGTTAGGAGCATTAGTAGAAAAATATTTTAAAATTTAAATTCAAGTGTAATGATTGCATGCCCCCTTAAAAAGTTGAAATCCCCAAAAGGGACCAACAATTGGGACGGAGGGAATATTTTTTATCATCGCACATGAGCCTCACTTCGATGAGCTCGCGCCTCACCTTGAGGCTAGGCGCTAGGATATCTTGGCGCTTTAGTGCACCTATCACCTTTAATAACATATAATTTGATACAAAGAAAGCATGTGATCATCAACTAGTGTTATTTGAGTAAATAGGATGGGAAGTCAATGGGCCATCTACTTATCCATTCCCATGCAACAAAAGAGCTTTGGACTTCACATTTTTATTTAATTTTTTTTTTTTGTGTGTGCGCGCGTGTGTGTCTCCCTCCCCATCCAATGGCCAGAAATAAGTATCTCCCTCTTATCTCATGGTATACATAATCTCATCCATTATTCTAGGTATTACTAATCTTGTCAATAATCCCTAGGTATTACTTATCTATTCCCTTCAACCAAACGAAGCCTTAATGCCTATTATAATGAAATCTTATTTTACATATTAAAGAAAAATATATGATAAAGGAGAAACTGGTAGCAACAAAAACTCCTCGTCTTGTTGAATTAGCTTAGGCCTTGTTTGGGAATAGGCTATATTAGTAACTTTCTAGCTTTTTACGAAAAGAAGTGCAGAAAAGTAAAGAGAGTGATGTGACAACTTATAGTGGTTTTTTGACTTTTTGGCTAAAATGTATAGTTGACAAACAAAGCCTAAAGGGAAACAAGAAAGAAGGAATCGGACGTTTGATCTTTTTTTACATATTGACTTGTGAATTTTGTAGTTTATATTGTTCATTAAGGATAGTTTAGTCCTTTAGATTGCTAGGGTTTTATTCTATTAGCATATATATAATTGTACTCAGTTGATTGATTAAGTGATGTACAAGATTTCTATTCATTCTCTTTTATCATGGTATCAGAGCAAAGTTACGATCGAACCTAGGTTATTCTTGGCACCAGTGCACATCGCAGGTCTGTCGCTAGCTCTTTCTCGCATCGCAGGCATCGACATCGCAACCTATCGCTGGTTCTCTCTTGCATCATCAACCATCGTTTCTGCCCATCTCAGTGCATCGCAGGTCTGTTGTTGGCTCTCTCTTGCATCATCGACCATCGACATCACTCTCTCTCTTCTCGCAAGTGGCTCAAAACTCCTCTCCCTAATCAACCTTCAAAGTGGTTTGATCGTGTACTAGGCTTTACTTGGAATTTTGAGTTCGAAACCCTACGGGTGACTATACGCTTGAGGTTGTGTTGATAAACGATCAGGATTTTTTCTCCGAATGGAGGGAGGTAGCATCTCAAGATTTTCTTCTACTGGTACTGTTCACTTCCTCTATTTATTTGAGTCGTTATTTATGAGCATTCGATGAGATATAGAGATTGCATTTAGAGGAAAATTTGAGGGTTTTCTGTTGATACGTGTCGGAATAGTGAATTGAATTTTAGAAATATGACTGATGATAAATTGCAAGCTATCACTACTAAGTTAGATGGTACCAATTATTCTTATTTGTCTCATGTAATGAAGAATTTTATAATGGGTAAAGGCATGTGGAACGATGTTATTGGTGTAACTATTAGACATATGGAATCCAAAGAAACTAAGGCTGATGTTTCTAAATAGGACAAGGAAAATGCACAAATTCTTAGATGGTTTCATAATTCAGTTCAAACTACCATTGGTATGAATTTTTCCAAGTATTCTACTGCTAAATAAGTTTGGGACTATTTGAAAACTATGTACCTTGAGTCTAACTTTACAAAACAGTATGAACTTGAGATGTCTATTCGCAGTACTAGTCAAAAAGATAAGTCCATTCAGGAATTCTACAATGAGATGACAACTTATTGGGATCAGCTTGCTTTGATGGAACCATTAGATTTGCAGTTACTTGACAGTTATACCAAGTATCGGGAGAAGCAACGTCTTGTTCAGTTTCTTATAGCCCTTCGTGATCAATTTGAGCCACTTCGGGGAGATATTCTTCATCGGTCTCCCTTGCCTTTTGTTGATGGTGCTATCCGTGAGCTTATTGCGGAAGAAACTCGGTTTAAGGTGGCTCATGGTGCTCCTGCCTCCCAATCAGTTTTTGTCACTTCTCTGCTCTTGCCTACCCCACCATCTCATTTATTTCAAGTCTCGGGTTTCCATGGATGAGTGCAGCTTATGTCGTCGGCGAGGTCATTGGAAACATGCTTGTCCTAAACTTTTGCAGCCGAAGGGTCATTCGTTTGTTCCACCATCCTCTAAGCCGCCATCTTCGAGATCTCACTCATCTGCCGCCTTTTTTGCACCAGCTCTAAGAATGAGCCGTCTTCCAATATGCAGTCTATGTTTGAGCAATTCAAGTCTTTCATGGTGGCTAATCCAAATCTTTCGTCCCAGGCCTCCGCTATAACTACCACTCAGTTAGGTTTGTCTAGTTCATCCTCTTCAGGCAATATCCACACTTCATGGATTTTAGATTCCGGTTGTTCACATCATATGACCCGTGTTGCATCTCTCCTTAGTAATTGTGTCTCCCCTTCTTCTTCTATCACTATTACTACTGCTAATGATTCTTCTATGCCTGTACACTCTATTGGTTCTATTTCCTCTTCCCATTTGTCTTTTTCTCCTGTATTTTATGTGCCTCACCTTTCACTCAGTCTTATTTCTATTAGTCAATTATCTGATTCCGGTTTTGATGTTGTTTTCTCTTCGCCTCACCTTTCACTCAGCCTTATTTCTATTAGTCAATTATCTGATTCCAATTTTGATGTTGTTTTCTCTTCTTCTCATTCTGTTGTGCAGGATCGGGTATCCAAGAGGCAGATTGGGATGGGGCGTAGAGTTTGAGAACTGTATATATTGGACAACTTGCATATTCCTCCAAAAGTGTCTTCTACTGCATCGTCTTCTTTTTGTTTAAACAAAAAGTCTTCTTTATTTTATATTTGGCATTCTAGGTTAGGTCATATGTCGTGTGACCGTTTGAGGATGTTAGTTCGGTCTGGACATTTAGGTAGTTTTCCCATTGACAATATTTCTGAGTGTCGAGGTTGTAAACTAACTAAAATGTCTGCTCTTCCTTTTAATAAAAGTAATTCTATTTCTTCTCCTCCTCATTTGGTTCATACTGATGTTTAGGGTCATTCCCCTATAGTTGCCAAGGGTGGTTCGCAATATAATGGGTCTTTTGTGGATGATTATAGTCGGTTTACCTGGGTTTATTTGATGATCCGAAAATCTGATTTTTACAAAATATATTCTAATTTTCACTCTATGATTTGCACTCAGTTTTCCAGCACAATTAAAGTTCTCCGTTCTGATTTGGGGGGTGAGTATTACTTGTCTGAGTTTGAGGAGTTTTTAGCTACTCATGGCACTATTCATCAGTCTTCGTGTTCTGACACTCCTGCCCAAAATGATCGAGCTGAGCGCAAACATCGCCATCTCCTTGATACCGCTCGCTCTTTGTTGCTCTCGTCTTTTGTCCCTTCTGTTTTCTGGGGAGAAGCTGTGCTCACTGCTGCATATCTTCTCAATCGGATGCCTACTCCTCTTCTCTCAGGCTCATTTCCGTATGAGCGTCTTTTTGGTGTTCCTCCCAATTATTCTTTTCTTCGTATTTTCGGTTTTGCATGCTTTGCTTCTCCCTAAACGGGAGCGCTCTAAGCTTAGTTCTCATTGTGTTCTATGTGTCTTTTTAGGGTATGGCATTACTCAGAAAGGTTATCGGTGCTATGATCCTACCACCAAAAAGCTATATGTGTCTTAGCATATCACCTTTTTAGAAAAACTACCCTACTACACTATACCTTCCACCCCTGCCCCTATTACCAAGGATGAATTGGTTCACATTGACCCATTTGCTCCTGATGTTTCTCCCGATGAGTTTGTTTTTGATCTTGAGGTCTCTACTTTGCCTCTTACTAGCACTTTTGCTATCTCGCCAGGCACTTCCTCTCCCGCTCTCGCTTCCCCTGCTCCTCTTCTTGCTTATCAGCGCCACAAATCCCTTCTGAGCTCGCTTGTCTCTAGCTCTACTGTCCCTCCAGCTGTTTCTTTGGATCTCACTCCTCCTGCACATCGCTTTCCAAAGCGTGACCGTCTCCTCCAAACTGATATGGTTTTGGTAATACATGTTTTTCCCTTTCCTATCAGACTTTTCTTTCTTGTCTTCATACTTATTTTGAGCCCAGGTCCTACAAAGAAGCTTGTCATGATCCTAATTGGATTACTGCCATGAATGACGAGTTAACTGCTTTGGCTAACACTCAGACTTGGGATTTGGTTCCATTACCTGCTGATAAGAATATTGTAGGTTATAAATGAGTCTATAAGGTCAAAACCCTTTCTGATGGTTCTTTGGAACGGTACAAAGCTCGTTTGGTTGCCCAGGGCTTTTCTCAGGAGTATGGGATTGATTATGATGAGACTTTTGTCCCCGTTGCCAAGATGACTATTGTTCGCACTCTTATCTCTGTTGCTACTGCCCTTCACTGGCCTTTGTTTCAACTCGATATCAAAAATGCTTTTCTGAATGGGCATCTTGCTAAAGAAGTGTATATGCGCCCTCCACCGGGTCTCTCTCACCCTCCTGGTGTTGTTTGTCATCTTCGTCATGCTCTACATAGTCTCAAGCAGTCTCTTCGTGCTTGGTATGAGCGCTTTCACTCTGTTGCACTTCAGCTTGGTTTTCGCCCTAGTCATCATGATTGTACTCTCTTTGTTCGGCGCACTTCTATTGCGCCTTGTTCTCCTTCTCTTATATGTGGATGATATTATCATTACTGGCTCTGATTATAGTACTATTAAGGAGGTTAAGCATCAGTTGTTTCAGAGGTTCAAGATGAAAGATTTGGGATCTCTTCGGTATTTTCTTGGTATTGAGGTTGCTACTTCTCCTACTGGGTATCTTCTCTCTCAGACTAAATATGCCTGTGATATTCTTTCTCGTGCCAATCTCACTGATGACAAAATTGTTGACATTCCTCTTGAGTTGCATGCTAAGTTTTTAGCTTCTGATGGCGTTCTTCTTGAGGATTCCACTGTGTATTGCGAGTTGGTTGGGTGCCTTGTTTATCTCACCGTTACTCGTCCAGATATCTCCTATGCTGTACACATTCTCAGTCAGTTTGTTTCTGCTCCTCACTCCACACACTGGGCTGCCTTACTCCATACTCTGCGCTACTTTGTGGCACTTTGTTGCAATGTTTGTTGTTATCTGCCTCTTCGAACTTGACTCTTCGTGCCTATGCTGACGCTGATTGGGCAGGTGACATCTCTAATCGTAAATCCACTTCTGGTCTGTGTGTTTTCCTCGGCGATTCTCTCATATCCTGGAAGAGTAAAAAACAATCTGTTGTTGCTCGTTCCACTGCTGAGGCTGAGTATTGTGCCATGGCTCATGCTACTTCTGAGATCGTTTGGTTTCGGTGGCTTCTTTCTGATATGCTATGAAACACGGGTACTCCAAAAATAGTGCCGCACACGCACCGGGTACGAGTACGCATACCGGTACGGCTGCACGCGTACCGGGTACGGCAAAAAGTAGTCGGGTACGTCTGCCTCAGTCGGGTACGGTATGGGTACGACTTTGGTGCATTTTAGGTACGTCGGGGGCAGAAATCAAATTTTCTGGAGAATTGAGGGGTACCGGAGCAATATTAAGAAAAATTTTAAAAAGAAAAGAAAAAATGTATACAGGAATGAAGTTTGTTTTGCCCTAATCTCATCACTTTTGCCCTAATCTCATCGGTTGAGCAACACAACACCAAGAGGCGACATCGAAGCAAAGAGGCAACGGCGACCCAACTATTCGTTTCCGACGACGGCGACGCAAGGAGTTCCAGTGAGTCTTCTTCCTCATCTTCGTCTTCATCTTCGTCTTCTTCTTCTTCTTCTTCTTCACTGTTTCATCTTCCACCCTCGTCTTCTCTCATCTTCTTCGTTTCTTCTTCTTCATCTCATTTTTTTTTTTTTTTTTTTTGTAGAGATCAGCAAGCATCTATTTTCGTCCCATGCATATCGGCCATACCTAGCAACCAAGCAACTGGTCAGAATCTCTTCATCTTTATTTTTTTTTTTTTTTCTTGTTTCTTCTTTCTTTTTCAGAGAGGTATAATCTGATGTTGATATAGAACCAAAAAAAAATTAGAGAGGTATAGAACCAAGTTATTCAATCATATTTAGAACCAAAAAAAAAAAAATTAGACCAAAAAAATTAATAAATTAGAACACAAAAATTAATAATCAATCATACTTACATAATGTTAATAATGAAAAAAATTAATTAGAACAAAATTATCCCTCAGCAGAAGAATGTTAATCAAAAAAATTAATTAGAAGTTTAAAACAAAGCTATTCCTCAACAGAATGTTAATAATCACAAATATTATTTTTAATAATCAAAAATATTAACCATAATTGGTGTTGGTTATGTTGAATTGAAATATATTAATATTTGTCTTTTAGTTTTATAGTTCTCTTTTTAGTTTTGATATTTAATTTCAATTCGTAGGTTGGATCTTTTAACCATAATTATAAAAAATAAAAAAAAATAAAAAAATATCGGCGTACCGCAGCCATACCCGTATCCTACTTTTTTGGGGTTTTGCCGCATCGGCGTATCCGCACTCATACCCGTACCCGTACCGTACTCGTACCCGCACCCGCACCCGCACCCGTGCCTCTTAGCTGATATGGGTGTATCTCTTTCTGATCCGACTCCGTTGTATTGTGATAATCAGAGTGCTGTCCAGATTGCCCATAATTCAGTCTTCCATGAGCAGACCAAGCATGTTGAAATAGATTGTCACTTTGTCAGACAGCATCTTTAGGCTGGCACTATTACTCTCCCTTTTGTTCCCTCCTCTCTTCAGTTGGCCCATTTTTTTACGAAGACTCGCCCTGTTGCTCGTTTTCATTTTCTTCTTGGCAAACTTTCAATACTTTATGCACTCGCATCCTCAGTATGAGGGGGGTGTAAATTTTGTAGTTTATATTGTTCATTAATGATAGTTTAGTCCTTTAGATTGTTAGGGTTTTATTCTATTAGCATATATATAATTGTACTCAGTTGATTGATTAAGTGATATACAAGATTTCTGTTTATTCTCTTTTATCATAACTACCCTAGACAACCTTTAAGTCTGCCCCTAAGAAACTTCTTTTACAATGTACCAACAAAATTCTGGTAATCTATTCTATATCATAAGAAGAGCCACATTTAACCCTAAAATTCATGCATCATTTGAAGCAGGGGAAAACAAAGTAGAGGTCATACCCACTGCTTAGAACGAGATCTAGGAGAGGTAGTAGGTAAATAGCATTACCTCCACTTTTTTCTGGAGAGGTAAGAAATAAAAATTTGATGTAGGATAACCACTACTAATATCAAGCACCAAATAATGGAGACATAAAGTATCCTTCAATTTAGCACTAAAGCAATGACTAAACTAAACATTAGGTACCAACTAGCTTCAATAGTAAAGTATTTTGATGGAGATATGGTTGCACAAGAGATGTTAGATCAAATCACTCCTACATCCAAGTGAGAGAAAAGGGCACCCCTTCACTTTGTAATCCATCATGGATTGTCAAAAAAACAAAAAGCAATAACTTAAAATCTATGAAGCACGGGTGCGGATACGAATACTAGTACGGGTACGATACAGGTACGTTGATATAGAAAGACCTAAAAAACATAGGATACGGGTACGACTGGAGTACGTCAATAAATTTTTATTTTCTATAATTTATAGTTTGAGATTCAATCTACAAATCAAAGTTCAATACCAAAACTAAAAGGAGAAACTACAAAACCAAAAGAGAAAACATAGCTCAACAATACCAATACCAACGCAAAATCTATAAGCTATTTTAATGCCATTAAATAGGAAAAATTACGAAACAAAGTTTCATTCCAAAAATAAGCTAAGCAAAATTTAAAAACTTGAAGCTTTCCATCAACTTCATCATTGAATAATACATCTTTTATCTCTAGCACATCAAGTAAAAGATTTGCAATTTCAAGTAAATAAGAACTCTCTAATAAATTAAACTTATCCCCACTAATGTCCCATAGCTTGGTGTACTCCCAATGTACCCATGAAGTGCCCATGGAGTATCCAACTGCCAAATAATGTATAAAAAGTACTCAGTACGTATTTTAACTACTCAGCACGTATGCAGCCCTATCGATATGAGTACCAGTACCCGGTAAGTACCCGGTACGAGTACAGCAATATTTTCGGAGTACCCATGCTTCATAGCTTAAAATGCTATACTGTGAAGGGTAAAGATAAGAGAATAATAGAGAGAAAGGCTCAAAAACAAACCATAAAGGAAGATGTATCAAACATGACAAGCAGTAGGCTTAAGAAGTTTTTGGGCAAATTACAGCAACCAATGGTCCCTCAAGTTTAGTGTTTGTGTCAGTTTAGTTCCTGTCATTTCGATTGTGAAAAATTTGACCCTCAATTTTATAAAAAAATTTCAATTAAAGACAATTGATAGCAAAGGATAAAGTTTTGGCACATTATCATTGTTAAAAAGCAATATAGACAATTCACATACATTATGGCTCCGTTTGTTTCAACGTAAAATATTTTACACACAAAAGAAGAATAAAAATTTATTTTTGTTTTTTGGCATATGGTTGATACTTAAAACAAAAACATTTTATTGCTTTGATTCAATAAAGTGTCATTTATAATTTTTTATTGAGCTAACACTTATTTGAGTATGCTAAATGTGTTGAAAGGTAATGTGGTGGAATAAACTTATAAAAATTGACTTATAGAATTTTTAAACGTAACTTATTTTTTGGAATATGATACAAAAATATTTTATTTACGTTTTGTTCAATTAAACAAGGGAAAATTGAGTAAAATATTGTTGAGAAAGACATTTTACGTCAAAACAAATGGAGCTTTTCTAACAAAATGCAGTGACTTACTCACTCTGAGTTAACTCAGTTGATGCAAACTCACCCAACGCCATACATTCCAACACCCGCTACCCTAGGACCAAACCGACTCGCCCTAGCCAAACCCACATTGCCAACATCCACCACCAGGCAACCCCGTCAGCTACCCACAATTCATGGCTAACAAAATCAAAGCAAACCTCTTTATAATCAAACCAAAATAATTAAAGCAACCAAATCAATATCTTTTTATGTCAAAAGTAAAAAATAAATAAATAATTCAAATCCTAGAGAGAGAGTAGAGGAATTGCAGGTGGGTTGAGATGGAAAAACCTCAGGCAGGGGCGAGTTATCCATGAGAGGCCTCTCTGCTTAGTTGTTGTTTGTGTTGGAACCGCACGAACAGCAAGCAATGATATGACAAGGAGAAGGGGTTGGTTTGACAAAGGTAGGGTTTTGGGTCAGGGGGACTGAGTTGGCAATTTGGGAATTGGGAATTCGAATTGGACCAAGGTAGGGATTTGGGATTTTATTCAACTTGGTTTCAATTTCTTAAATTTCATTTTTTGAAAATTGAAATTTTTTTTTTATAATTTTTAATGAATTTTTTTTAATATTTTTAATAATTTTTTTGCTTTTTAAAACATCTCCAATAGAGCTTTCAAACAAATTGCCAAAGTTATAATTTGGTAAGAGTGACAAAAAGAAAGTCTTCAATGACCTGCTATTTTACTTGTCAAATATAACAGGTGTCATTTATATTCTCAAATTTAGCAGGTTGAATAGCAGTTGCCAAACATGTCACATCAGTAAATATCAACAAATTTTTTGCTCCAAATTCAATTAAAAAAACAGAATTCAAATAGTAGAAAACCTCCCAAATTTCTAAATCAAACCCAAATTTCAAAGTAGTTGTCAAATTCACAAATTTCACAATAAATTTCACAATTTTAGAATAAATCTATAAATTTCAAAATAAATTTCACGAATTTAGAATATGTTTCACAAATTTCATAATAAATTTGAGAATTTCATAATCACACAAATTTCAGAATAAATTTCAAAATCACACAAACAAATCACAAAAATTTCAATTTCAAAATCAATTTTAGAAACACACAAACAAATCACACGTCAAATTTCTGAATCAAAATCATAAATTTATATAAATTTCATAAATGAAATTAGATAATAAATACTTGGATCAACCTCGAGGGCTTTTTCTTCAGCTGACTAGTTTGAGGAGAGAGAGAAAGAAGATTGGTTTTGAAGATCGGAACTCAATGATCAATTTGAGAAGAGAGAGATAGATCGAAGAGTATATTGGTTTGAGGAAAAAGAGAAGGAGAGAGAGAGAGAGAGAGAGAAAGAGAGAGAAAAAGATAAATCGGAGAGTATACTGGTTTGAGGACAAAGAGAGAGAGATCGGAGAGGTTTGATGATAGAGAAAAACAGAGACACAGATTGAAGAGGTTTGACGACAGAGAGAAGGAGGCAAATCAGAGAATTTTGACGACAGAGAGAGAGAGAGAGATCAAAGTTACATCCGAGAGTAGACAGATCGGAGACAGTACCATGACAGATCAAAGAGAGATTTGAGAGTATACTCCTCTTGAGCTTAAAGACCCACAAAGAGAGAGAGAGAGAGAGAGAGAGAGAGAGAGACGTTTCCGTGATGGAGAAGGAAAAGGGAAATGGAGAGTGAGAGAGGGAAAACAAACACACACACACACACACACACACACAAAGAGAGAAAAAGGTGTTTCGATAATGGATAAGAAAAAGGAAAGAGGAGAGTGAGAGGAAATGTGAAGACAGTGAATGAATGTGAAGATAATGGGTTGGATGAGTCTAGAGAAATCATCTCAATCGTTGGTTTGTACGTGGACGGTGGTGATCATTCTTGGAAGTGAAAAGAGTCGTTGTGCTCTGTTCGTCTCAAATCTCAAAAAAAAAAAAACAAAAACAAAAACAAAAATAAGTGATATGTTTTTTGGTAGGGTGAATTCTATTAAAAAAAATTTTTTCCAATTTTTCAAATTTTTTCATTTTTTATATTTGTCTAGTTGAGAATAATATAAATATATAAATTTTTTTTAGAAACAATTAAAAAAAGGTCACAAAAGACAAGAAATATAAACAAAAAAAATGCTGAAAAACCTATATCCAAACAATATTTACAAACTTTGAAGGAAAGTTGGTTGAGATTTGTCAAATAGCAAGTGACCATTAGAGCACCATTGCTATAATTTGGCAAAATAACAATATTCATTGCCAAATTATAGCAATAACAATGGTATTATAGTAATAACCATTGGAAATGCTCTTAGATATACTTATGTCTCATTTGGCAACATTCAATTTTAGCATAAAAGTCAAAAAAACACTAAAAAATCAAAAAGTCAACAAATTATACTTAAAAGTCAAATATTATCTTTTCTCTCTACTTTTTGAATATGTTTTCGTAAAAAGTCAAAAAGTCATCCTAAGTATACTAATTTTTTACTTCAAATTTTAGTTAGAAAATCAAAAAGTTACTAAAATAGTCTGTTTCCAAACGAGACATCAATATAAATATAATTAAAAAATATAATATTTTTAAAAAAATTCACTAAATATTAAAAATATAAAAATAAAATAAAAATTCAGTATATTTTGGTATAGTTGTGCATTTATTGATTTTTTAAAATATTTTTTTTTTTTAGATACATGTAGGTTAGGTACATCTAGAAAGTAAACATTTTGTTTAAAATATTAAAAAAATTAATTAGAAAAAAAATGAAAAAAAAACTCAATTTTAAGACAATTAAATTTAAAAAATTAAAACCAAACTATTTTTCAATAAGAAATTACAAATCAATTGTATTTTTTAAAATAATAATTAATTATTTATAAAAAAATTATAATTTTAATAATTAAAATTTGTAGAGCATTCCATTAATTTTTAAAAAATACCAAACAAATTGATTAGTTATTTCTCCTTCTTTTCTTTTCTTTTCTTTTTTACATATGTCTTTAATGAAAATAATTAGTAATTAAAAAATTATGTAGAAATAACATTTAGAATGATTTGTTAAAGGTATTTTTAAAATTATAAAAATAATAATATATATTTGTGTATCAGTTTAAGGGCGACTACAATTTGTTTGATAATTAAAGTCAAAATTTGAAATTCAAGGAAAATAAGGACAAATTTGAACATAAATATCAAGAATGCCCTTTTAACAATTGGTATCATGAAATTCTAACACTTTCTCTCTTCACCGTAGCCAAGTTGTATTTTGGAGTATGTTTCAAAATTTTAAAATTTAATACCTTTTGATCTGAAACTCCATATTTTGTAAAATTTATATTTTTGAAATTGTTCCGTCAAAATCTATCAAACAAGATCCATGTATGAAATTTTGAAAAGAAAAAAAAATATTGAGTTTTCTGACTAAAAGTCAAAGAAATTTCACTAACTTCTCAATTGTCCAATTTCAGAAATTTCTCTAAGCAATTCTAAAATTTTTCTAAGAGAAAATAAGTAACCTTAAAATTTCTCTGAACAATTTTGAAATTTTTTTAAGAGAAAATAAGTAATTTTGAAATTTCTCTGAGCAATTCTGAAAATTCTGTAAGCAATTATATCAACAAAACTTAAAGTCAATTATAGTGACATTTAACTAATTTTAGTGAAATTTCTCTAACTTGGGTCAGTGAAATTTTATTCTTTTTTCTTTTTTTTTTAAATTTCATTTCATCATAGATCTTGTTTGATAGATACTGATGATAGGATTCTAAAAATATAAATTTTATGAAAATGGACATCTAAATTAAAAGTTATTAAATTTTAAAGTTTTTTAGATACCATAACAAACTATTGATGCTAGGGTACTTTTCCCGAAAATGACGTTGGAAGTCTTAGAGGACTTGAACTGAAAAACTTTTTTCTTTGTCCTTAAACTACTAAAAACTTATGATTAGGGATCTGAAAATAAAATTTCCTTAAAGTTTCATTTATATTCTTTTAAATAATTTAAGCATAAGCATTTGGTTTATAAATCCAAATTTGAATTTTATTTGGCCAAAGATTCAGGCGCTGAAATACTTTATCCATAAGGATAAATTTAGATAAAATGACCAAAATATCCACGTATATATATTGTACCACCACACACTTCTGTTTATTCCGAACCATCTCTCTCTCTCTCTCTCTCTCTCTCTCTCTCTCTCTCTCTCTCTCTCCATGTTCTCTCTACTCAGATATAAACCCTAGTTAAAATCTTCGACGAGGATTGTTAGCCCCAAGGTTACTCAAACGTGAATTTTTATTGATTTTGATTTATGACGAACACTTTATTATTTGAAGTTTTCAAAATTAACACTTGTACTTCATGATTCTAATTGTTTTTAGACTCTAGAATATTATGTTTCAAAAACCTTTTCAAGTTATCAAAAATATAGGCATTAGCTTTTGGTTGCAAAAATCTATCTTTGTCTATTACGGGTCCAAGGATAGACACTAGAATAATCCTAAAAAATGTTAAGTGTTCCAGAACAGAGGGTCGACACCAGGGAAAGTCTGGAAAAATAACTAAGTGTTCCAGATGCAAGGGTCGACACCAACAGCAGCAAGGGTCGACACCAAAAAGCAATATACACTCCAGTTGTAAGGATCGACATCAACAGCAGCAAGGGTCAACACCAAAAAGCAGTATACACTCCAGTTGTAAGGGTCGACACCATCAACAGCAAGGGCCGACACTAGGAACACATAGAACATCACTCAAGAAAAAAAAATCAGAGCAAAAGGTCGACACCCTACTTGCAAGGGTCGACACCCTTATGTCTGGGTTAAACAAAACCTAGCCACCATCTTCCAACTCAAAGAGGGTATCTGTGACATCATGCTCAGACATATATTATTCTAATCAAAAGGAACTTTGGGATAATATTTTCTGACAAAATGGAGAGAACATTCTCCACTCACACCTCTCCCAAGATCAGAAAAAGGAAAGAACATGGAGACAATATTATATCCCTCCACTATTATCTTATCTTCCAAGCATGGGCATCACTTCCTTTAAGGACGCTCCATCTCCAATGGTCAGAAAACAGCCTGTGCCAAACATTCTCCACTCACAACAGCTGGAAACGTTTTTCCTTGCCCAGCTCCAACGGATAGTTTACCCACGTGGGTATGTTTCCTCTTCAAAAAGTTGAGCCGGATGAAAGCTATAAATCGGGAATGTTTTCCAGATCTGCAAATTATCACATCCAACCGCAACTACACAAAACATACTTAACATCATTTTCATATCTGTGATTTGACTTGTGTTCTCCTAATGTCAGATTTAAACAAGTCCAAAACTTTGTGTGAACTTACACTTTCATAACTCATCTTTTGTGAGATAGTTTTTGTAAAAGAGAACAGTTGAACCTCTTCTTCTAGTTTCTTATTTTCTGAGAGAAACACTTGTAAAGTGAGGTATCTTGTTGAGAGAGATCCTCAACAGATTGAAGTATGACCTTTTGTAAAAACAACCACAAGTTGGAAGAGCTTGGTGGTGCATCGATTCATAATGAAGAAATTCTCAAGAAGGATTCTTGAGGAGTGAACATAGGCCGATGAGCCGAACCACTATAAATCTCTGTGTTAAGTTCTTCTTTCCTATTCTCTTTTCTTTATGTTAATCTTTTGATTATCTGCTGCATTTACTTACATAAGATCTTTTGAAACATATTTTTGGATCAATTTTTTAATTATCCAATTCACCCCCCCTCTTCGGTTGCTTTCCTGTTTAACAATTGGTATCAAATCCAGGTTTCTAGTAACGTGACTTAACCGTCTTAGAGTGATCTATGGAAAACCCTAGTTCTTCTCTCTCTGAAGGTCAAGCCTCAGATAGACCTCCCTTCTTCAGTGGAACAAATTTTAACTATTGGAAAACCCGCATGATCATGCATATTCAATCTACTGACTACGAAGTTTCGAAAATCATATGTGAGGGTCCTAAGGTACCCACTAAAGCCGTAGATAGCCTGCTAGTACCCAAACTTGAGAGTGAGTGGACGAGTGCTGACTATAAAGATATTCAATTAAATGCCAAAGCAGTTAATATGTTGTATTGTGTACTTGATGCTACCGAGTTTAACAGAATATGCACTTGTACCACTGCTAAAGAAATTTGGGATAAACTTGTTATGACTCATGAGAGAACCACTCAAGTTAAATAATCTAGAGTGAGTTTACTTGTTCATAACTATGAGCTCTTCAAGATGAAACCAGATGAAAACATATCCCGAATGATAACTTGTTTTACTGATATTATAAACAGTCTTAAATCTCTTGGGAAGACTTATACAAATGCAGAAATTGTCAGAAAAGTCCTCCGATCATTGCCAAAAAGTTGGGAAAACAAAGTTATTGCAGTGATAGAAGCAAGAGATCTATCAACATTAAGTCTTGATGAGCTAATGGGATCTCTTCTAACCCATGAGATCATTATGCAAGAACGAAAAGAAGAAGAAGACAAGAATAAGAAGAGAGGGATAGCTTTCAAGTCCACCACAAAATCTCAAGAAGAAGAAGAAGATGCTTCAGAAGAAGAAGATGCTTCAGAAGAAGACGAAGAGATGGCTTTCATTACCAAAAGATTCAAAAGATTTGTAAAGAAGAAGCAAGGTGTAAGGAAGTTTTTCAGAAAAGATTTCAACAAAGATCTTCAAAAAGAAGAAAGCCACAAAAAATCCGAAGTGATCTGCTATGAATGCAACAAGCCGGGTCATTACAAATTAGAATGTCCAGAGCTCAAAAAATAATTCAAAAAGGACAAGAAGAAAGCCATGATTGCAGCATGGGAAGAAGACAGTGACGACAGTGACTTAGAGACGGACATTTGCAAAAATGAAGTCGCAAATCTATGCTTAATGGCACTTGAAGATGAGGTAAATGATGACTCCTTTACTTTTGATGAATTACAAACTGCTTTTGATAAATTGCATGATGAATTTAAAAAATTAAGTTTGAAAAGTAATTGTCAAAAGAAATTGATTTCAAATTTATCTCAAGAAAATGAATTCTTAACTTCTAAAATCAATATGTCAGAATATGAAGTCTTGACAATGAAAAAAGAGAAAGAATTCTCAAAGGAAAAAGAATGTTTACAAAAGGAAAATGAAATTTTGAAAAATGAGAAAATTGTCTTAAATAAAAACATAGAAGATTTAAAAATTGTTCTTTCAAAATTTACTCAAGGGAGAGATACCTTAGACAAAATTCACAAAAGTTAAACTCAAACCTTTGGAAGAATGGGGATTGGCTATAAACCATTTTCGAAAGCCATAACTTCCCAAAAATCCTTTGTATATGCATCATCTAACCATTCTCATATCATATGCCATTACTGTGGAAGAAAAGGCTACATCTCTCCTTTATGTCCTGCTAAGAGAAACTCATTAAATAGAATGAAAAAGAAGTGGGTTCCCCAAAACACTTCAACTTCTAACTTTCATGGACCCAAAAAAGAATGGGTACCAAAAAGCCAACAAAAATCTGATTCTTGCAGGTGTGCTTTAGGTCAAACTTCAACAACAACCGGTAGTACCTTGACAGTGCTTGCTCAAGGCACATGATTGGCGATAAAGCAATGTTCTTAACTATTAAATCCAAAGACGGAGGTCATGTAACCTTTGGAGACAATGGTAAGGGAAAGATCATAGGTGAAGGGAGTATTGGTAAAACTTCATCACCCATCATTGAGAACGTACTGCTTGTTGAAGGTTTGAAGCATAACTTGCTTAGTATTAGTCAAATGTGTGATAAAGGCAATCATGTTTCTTTCGATAAGTCCGACTGCACTATTAAAAATTCTACTGATAACTCAGTACTTTTTGTTGGTCATAGGGATGAGAACATATATGCATTTGATTTGCTTAGCTTATCTCCTAATCATAATGTTAAATGCTTTTCTGCTTTAAATGAATCTGGATGGTTATGGCACAGGAGGTTAGGACATGCTCATATGGATTTGCTTTCAAAACTTTCAAAATTTGATTTGGTCATTGGCTTGCCAAAAATTGTTTTTGAAAAGGATAGACTTTGTGATGCTTGTCAACAAGGAAAACAAACACGAGTCTCTTTCAAATCCAAAAATATTATTTCCACATCTAGACCACTTCAATTATTTGGGAGGATAATTTATATATAAATTGGGCCGAGCTGGGTAATGGGCCACTGGGGGCCATAGTAAGAAGGACAGAGTAAAAGGGTCTTGGCGTTAGCCCGGTCCAAGAGAGTCTTGGAGTTAGCCCGGTCCTAGAAAGCCTTATTATTATCCCGATCCAGGAGAGATTTGCGGATAGCCCGGTCACCACACTCAGAGTTAGCCCGGTCGTGGCATAATACAGTTAGCTCGGTCAAACCTAGCCATTCGTTAGCACGGCCTAAGCACACTATGGATTAGTATGGTTTGTACAGAAGAAACCAAGGTACACGCAGTGAAAGGAAGAACCAACCTAGGTGGAGCTCGGTCTATTCTGCAGCTTTAGCACGGCCATGTTATCCCGGTCGTATTGACATCCGACCTAGGTAAAACCATCTCACTTGGTTTAAGCAGTGAGGGGGGGCGTTGAAGGATAAGCATTATCTTTCAGGAATGTGATTCCTAGGAGGACTCTACATGGAAGAGTAAGAGTCCTGCTAGGATTGTGCCACGCGGAACCTATAAAAGCTCATAATATCACCTATGGAGAGGTAACACAACTTTGATTCTCGAATACACAGAGATTTTGTCTATTTGTGTAACAACCCTCACCACTGTTTACCGATAAACTACCGATTACTGCTAAACTGAGACTGATTATGAAAAGTAATTGAACTAATTGAAATACTGAACTGACTGACTGAAATCTGAAACTGATTGATTGACTGTATCTGTTTAAATGCATTATCTATCTGTTGACTGTTTGATTATCTGTTCATGCTTTATGTTTAAATTGCGAATTGAAGGCCTTATCGGCGGCCGAACCGGAGATCGATTAGTGTTTCATGATCATCATAATTTATGTGATTTTATGGTCTAATTATCTGAAAACTGATTTGGTATGATTAAATTAGATTAAAATGAGCTAAATTACATAAGTTACTGTATTTACCAACTTGCCCTATTAGTGGACCACTATCTAGCATCTATTGAAGCCTTATTACATTACAACAAAACATTTCATCAGCCTATTTTCTTGAGAGCAACCGACTAGAGAGAGAGAGTCTTGAGAGAAGATTGTTCATCTAGAGAATTGGCTTGAAAGACTTGAAGAAATTGTAGGAGATTTGCCTAATTGAACTTCTACACTTGTAATTGAAGACCTAGGTAAGGAATTCAACCTCTTAATTGTGTCTTTAAGTTGATTCTTGCATGATTAATGGGTCTTTAGTGATCTAAGGCTTGAATTGGTTCAATAGTGTTGAATTTGAGCTCAATTGTTGCATGCATGCCTATATTATTGAATTTTGAGTTGATTCCATGGAAAATTGTCACATGCATGCTCATATTTATGTTAAGCCCATGAATTCATCTTGCCTTTGAAGATATTAGCTTAATAGAGCATGTATTTGAGGCTTGTAAGTTGTTTAAATTCATGCATGTTGCATGTTCATCTTGTTCATGAAAATTGGTTTGAAACTGGGTTTAATTCCCTCACCTTTGGGCCTTGATTTTACAAATTGAGCTTTGAATCATGTTAAACTATGAGTTTCGAAGTGTTTTCTAGGAAATGGGCCCGAAGGAATCGAATTTGATACATTTGAAGTTGATTTTGAGCTTGAGGTTCAAATCTGGGAATTCCAGATTTTGGACTCACGCTCGAGCGGGGTGACTGGCGCTCGAGCGTGAAATTCGTGCTCCTAGCACTTTGCACTGTTTTGATGTCCGCTCGAGCGGAACCTTGTGTCTCACGCTCGAGCGGCCATCGAGCGCCCATCGAACGTGATTTTTACACATCTAGTACTTTTGCCCTGTTTTGCAGAACGCTCGAGCGAGAAAGTCTGCCCTCGAGCGGAAACCTTTGTCTGCATGTCCGCTGGAGCAGAGTAATCGACACTCGAGCTGGAACCCTGTTTTCTGAAAATTCTGAAAATGCTTTTAAAGTGCATCTTTGCATCCTCATTTCATCCTAGGCATTCTTAGGCCTAGTTTAAGGCATCTTAATGAGGATATAGATGTAGAACCACACCGAGTCAAGATAGGGATTAAATTATTATCTTTCCCAACAGTGTAGCTTAGTGTGTGTTCAATCTGTAAACTATGTAGGGTTGGCGACAGGGGACGAGCTCTAGCTTAACTGTAGCCCAGAACTCTGTGAGTAACAACTATGTAAAGATATGTTCAAAAATGATTATCTTCTGAACAATTGAACTGTACTGTTTCTGAATTGATACTGTTAATAGAATGAATGTATGTCCTCTATTCTGAACTGTATTGTGGCATCCTTAACAACTACTGTAACTGACTGTTACTGTTACAGAGATCTCTGTCGGTTCCCTTGTTGGAACCACTACTGTTTACTGATTGATGGCCATCATTGACTGTTCGGTCTTTCAAGACCTACTGTTTACTGTATTGTTATGCTAATGGATATACCACATATGACTGCATTGACTGAACGACTGAAATACTAATTTAATAAACTGTTTTCATTACTGTAAAGACATTCATTCTAAACCTCTTTACGCATTATGTTATTCACTGGGCTTTAGTTCACTGCTCATATATATATGTAGGTGTACAGGCACCAGACCGCGGCTAGAAGCGTCAGGGTAAGCTCCAGTTTTGTCATGCCAACCACTGTGCCTCACTGCGAGGTTCCGAGCCTGTCAAGCTATGGCTTAGGGGTGTTTTAATTTCCCTCGTCCGTCTCTGTAACTGTTTTATTAACTGTATAGACTGTTACTGTACTGTTTAATAGGGATTAGGTCCCTAATCTGAATGATTATAAATGTTGTACATACTGTTCTGCACAGTGTGTATATATATATGTATGCATGAAAAGTCTTTTTGGCATACAGACTGTCAGAGCTCATTGGACATTGTTTATTTACTGTATTGGCTTCCGCCAGGCCCCTGTACTCTGTTTTACTGTATTACTGTTAAGCAGGCCTTCGATAATCTCGGATTACTGGCCGGTTACGGTGCTAAACCCATAGGGACGGGTTTGGGTCGTAACAGAGTGGTATCAGAGCGATACTTACCACGAGTTGTACCACACATACATGTCCAAATGAGCTATAGGATGTCCTAGAAAAGTGATTATGGCATTGGATGAACTTGTTAAAGTATGTGTGACTATGACATGACTGCATATATGCTAATGTGATAAACTGTTTAAGTATGCAACTGCTTATGTTTATAATTGCTATAACTGCTTATAGTGAAATGGATAATACAAGAACTGTAAATGAATCTGAATCCTCATCCTCTGAGGCAAGAATGGCAAGATTGGAGAGAATGATGGAACTCATAACTGAGATATTAGGGCAGCAACAGAACCCACAGCCCCCCACCTCCTCCAGTACAACCAGAGCCACCTGTTAATGATGACATAATTGCACTGACACATAAGTTCAGCAAGATGAAACTGCCATCCTTTCAAGGAGGCCTGGAACCGTTACAAGCTGAAGCATGGGTCCTTGAGATAGAAAAGTTATTTGAAGTGTTTCCGTGCTTTGAAGCACATAAAGTACTGTTAGCTACCTTTACCTTGCAAGAAGAGGCCAGAAGGTGGTGGATGCTCATCCGCGATGACAACACTGTAATGACTTGGGCTCAATTCAAAGGAGCCTTCTTTGAAAAGTACTTCCCTCAGTGTGTTAGGGATAGAAAAGTAACTGAATTTGAACAGTTGAGACAGGGCACAATGTCCGTTGCTGAATGTGAAACAAAGTTCACCGAGCTTGCTAGATATGCACCACACATGGTGGACATTGATTATAAGAAGGCCAGAAAGTTTGAAGGCGGCCTTAATGTTGCAATACTGGACAGAATTAATGTTTTGAAGCTATCGAATTATGTAAATGTTCTTGACTGAGCCTTGATGGCTGAATCGAACATCGAGGCACTGAAAACTGAAACACCAGCGTCTGAATGGCGTGGTAAAAGGCAGGGTTTTAAATTCAAGAAAGGCAAGCATAACCCATTGAACAAGAAACAGAATACGAGGACAACAACTAGCCCCAGCCAAGGGAGTGGTTTCATACCACCCTGTTCTAAGTGTGGCAGGAAGCACAAAGGGGTCTATTACAAAATATCTGGAGCCTGTTACAGGTGTGGTAAGGTGGGCCACATGGTTAAAGACTGCCCCGCTGCTCCACAAGCCAATAGTAAAGTTGCACCAAGCGTGGCAGCATCAACTGTTGCACCAAAACCGAACCCCAAAGCTGCCGAGAAAGTGCCCATGAGGCAGGGCCGAGTGTTCGCCCTAGTACCGGGAGATGTGCAGAATACCGAGACCGTTGTGTCAGGTATTCTCTCTATTTGTACTCAAAATGCTCATGTACTGATTGATTCAGGGTCTACGCATTCATATGTGTCGTATGCTTTTTCGCGAAAACTGAATAGACCATTAGAACCCATGAATTATCTGTTAGCTATATCATCACCCGTTGGGGGATCCATGACTTGTGCATATATGTACCCTGCTTGTGAAATTATTGTTGGAGATGCACATCTGTATATTGATTTACTGCCACTGAACATTGACCATTTTGATGTAATATTGGGGATGGACTGGTTACAAAAATATCATGCTACTATTGACTGTGTAACTAAACAAGTGATTTTCCGTCCACCTGGTTTACCCGAATTTGTGTTTAATGGGGTTGGAGTAGTACCTCCCCCGTATCTGATTTCACCCATGAAAGCTTGTAAATTGGTTAAGAAGGGATGTAAAGGGTATCTATGTTCTGTATTGACTATATCTACTGATGCATCTACTGATGATAATGCTAATGTGAACAGTATTCCCATAGTCAGAGAATTCCCAGATGTTTTTCCAAATAATCTGCCAGGGGATTTGATTGACAGGGAGATTGAATTCACCGTTGATGTGATTCCGGGTACCCAGCCAGTATCTAAAGCTCCTTACCGAATGGCTCCGACTGAATTGAAAGAATTGAAAGTGCAACTGCGGGAACTGTTAGATAAGAAGTTCATCAGGCCCAGTACTTCACCGTGGGGCGCACCTGTTTTGTTTGTGAAAAAGAAAGACGACTCACTGAGACTGTGTATTGACTATCGTGAACTGAACAAGGTAACTGTGAAAAATAAATACCCACTGCCACATATTGATGACTTATTTGATCAGTTACAGGGTGCTCAAGTGTTCTCTAAGATCGACCTCAGATCAGGATACCATCAATTGAAAGTTAAACCAGAAGACATTGACAAAACTGCTTTTCAAACGAGGTATGGGCATTACGAATTTTTAGTTATGCCTTTCGAAGTTACTAATGCACCTGCTGCATTTATGGACCTCATGAACAGAATCTTTAAACCATACCTTGATGACTTTATTGTTGTATTCATTGATGACATACTGATTTACTCCAAAAGTATAGAAGAACATGAACATCATTTGAGACTTGCCCTACAGACCCTAAGAGAACAGAAACTTTATGCTAAACTGTCTAAATGTGAATTTTGACTTGATCATGTTATGTTTTTGGGGCATGTTGTTAGCAAAGATGGAATTTCAGTTGATCCACAGAAAGTTGAAGCGGTAGTAAACTGGCCTAGACCAACAAATGTGACAGAAGTCCGAAGCTTTTTGGGTTTGGCTGGATATTACAGAAGATTTGTCAAAGATTTCTCCAAAATTGCCTTACCGTTGACTCAGTTAACTCAGAAGGGGATATCATTTGACTGGACTGACCAAAGGGAATCAGTATTCCAAGAGTTGAAAACTCGACTTGTAACTGTACAGATTCTTACCTTACCTTTAGGTATGGATGGTTTTATTGTATTTAGTGATGCTTCTCATAAGGGTTTGGGATGTGTTTTAATGCAGAATGGGAGAGTTATTGCTTATGCTTCCCAACAACTGAGACCGCACGAAAAGAATTACCCAACCCATGACTTGGAACTTGCCACAGTGGTATTTGCATTGAAAATCTGGCGTCACTACCTGTATGGGGCGACATGTGATGTGTATACAAATCACAAGAGTTTGAAATACTTCTTCATACAGAAAGAACTGAACATGAGACAGCAGAGATGGCTAGAACTGATTAAAGACTATGACCTACAGATTTTGTACCATCCGGGAAAAGCTAACACCGTTGCCGATGCACTGAGCCGGAAATCGATTGAAAATTTAGCCTGTTTGCTCACCGGACAGAAAGAATTGCTTTGTGACCTTGAAAAATCTGAAATTGAAATTGTTTTGCGAGAACAAGGTGGAACAATAGCTACTATTTCTGCTCAGCCAGCACTGATTGAAGAAATTAAAGAGAAACAACAATCGGATGACTTTTTGAAGAAGATCATCGAAGAAAGGGAAACTAAACCAAGACCGGGTTTCAAATTTGAAAATAATGTACTGAAATTTCAAGAAAGACTGTGTGTACCGAATGATACTGAACTGAAAAGAAGAGTTCTGCAAGAAGGCCACAATTCAAAACTGTCTATCTATCCAGGGAACACAAAAATGTACCAAGATTTGAAATTGAATTTCTGGTGGCCGGGAATGAAGAAAGAAATTGCTGATTTTGTATCGAAATGTCTTCATTGCCAACAAGTTAAAGCTGAACATCAACGACCCGCAGGCTTATTGCAGCCCTTACCCATACCGGAGTGAAAATGGGAACATATCACCATGGATTTTATTGTGGGATTGCCTCGCTCCAGTAAAGGTATGGACTCAATTTGGGTTATTGTTGATAGACTGACTAAATCTGCTCACTTTTTACCTGTTAAGACAATTTATAATACGGACAAATTGGCTATACTTTATATTGATGAAATTGTTAGACTGCATGGAGTGCCTGTGTCCATTGTTTCTGACAGGGATTCAAAGTTTACATCGAGATTTTGGCAAAGCTTACAGACTGCATTGGGTACTGAATTGAGACTGAGTAGTGCTTATCATCCTCAGACAGATGGCCAGTCAGAAAGGACCATCCAGACTCTGGAGGATTTACTGAGAATGTGTGTTCTTGATTTTCAGGAAAACTGGGAAAGCCATTTGCCCCTTAGCCGAATTCGCCTACAACAACAGTTATCGTTCAAGTATTGGTATGGCGCCTTTCGAGGCATTGTATGGCAGAAAATGTAGGTCTCCGATTTGCTGGGCAAAAGTTGGAGATGGGCCTTTGCTTGGGCCCGAGATTGTATATGAAACGACTGAGAAAGTGAAACTGATACAACAGAGACTGAAAACTGCACAGAGCAGGTAGAAAAGTTATGCTGATGTCAGAAGACGAGACAGAGAATATGAAATAGGTGATCACGTGTTTGTGAAAGTGACACTGATGAAAGGCCAGACTCGTTTTGGAGTCAAAGGCAAGTTAGCGCCAAGATATGTCGGATCGTATGAGATTATTGAGAAAATCAATCCGGTGTCGTATCAAGTTGCGCTTCCTCCTGAAATGGAGCATATGCACAACGTCTTCCACATTTCTATGTTGAGGGATTACCTCCGGGATCCTTTCCATATGATAGAGCATACTCGTGTAGTGCTGAGTGATGACTACACTTACGAGGAACAGCCTATTCAGATTGTAAACAGACAAATCAAGAAGTTGAGAAACAAAGAGATCCCGTTAGTGAAAGTCGACTGGCAAAATCATGGTGGCGTGTATGCCACTTGGGAAAGGGAAGATGACATGGCTAAAAGATATCCTAAACTGTTTCCACTGAATCCTGTTTTCTTCCAAAATGAAAGTAACTCGAGTTTAGAGGACTAAACTCTTTTTAAGGAGGGGAGACTATAACAACCCTCACCACTATTTACTGACAAACTACCGATTACTACTAAACTGAGACTGATTGTGAAAAGTAACTGAACTGATTGAAATACTGAACTGACTGACTGAAATTTGAAACTGATTGATTGACTGTATCTGTTTAAATGCATTATCTATCTGTTGACTGTTTGATTATCTGTTCATGTTTTATGTTTAAATTACAAATTGAAGGCCTTATCGGCGGCCGAACCGGAGATCGATTAGTGTGTCATGATCATCATAATTTATGTGATTTTATGGTGTAATTATCTGAAAACTGATTTGGTATGATTAAATTAGATTAAAATGAGCTAAATTACATAAGTTACTGTATTTACCAACTTGCCCTATTAGTGGACCACTATCTAGCATCTATTGAAGCCTTATTACATTACAACAAAACATTTCATCAGCCTATTTTCTTGAGAGCAACCGACTAGAGAGAGAGAGTCTTGAGAGAAGATTGTTCATCTAGAGAATTGGCTTGAAAGACTTGAAGAAATTGTAGGAGATTTGCCTAATTGAACTTCTACACTTGTAGTTGAAGACCTAGGTAAGGAATTCAACCTCTTAATTGTGTCTTTAAGTTGATTCTTGCATGATTAATGGGTCTTTAGTGATCTAAGGCTTGAATTGGTTCAATAGTGTTGAATTAGAGCTCAATTGTTGCATGCATGCCTATATTATTGAATTTTGAGTTGATTCCATGGAAAATTGTCACATGCATGCTCATATTTATGTTAAGCCCATGAATTCATCTTGCCTTTGAAGATATTAGCTCAATAGAGCATGTATTTGAGGCTTGTAAGTTGTTTAAATTCATGCATGTTGCATGTTCATCTTGTTCATGAAAATTGGTTTGAAACTGGGTTTAATTCCCTCACCTTTGGGCCTTGATTTTACAAATTGAGCTTTGAATCATGTTAAACTATGAGTTTCGAAGTGTTTTCTAGGAAATGGGCCCGAAGGAATCGAATTTGATACATTTGAAGTTGATTTTGAGCTTGAGGTTCAAATCTGGGAATTCCAGATTTTGGACTCACGCTCGAGCGGGGTGACTGGCGCTCGAGCGTGAAATTCGTGCTCCTAGCACTTTGCACTGTTTTGATGTCCGCTCGAGCGGAAGAATTGACGCTCGAGCGGAACCTTGTGTCTCACGCTCGAGCGGCCATCGAGTGTGATTTTCACACATCTAGTACTTTTTCCATGTTTTGCAGAACGCTCGAGTGAGAAAGTCTGCGCTCGAGCGGAAACCTTTGTCTGCATGTCCACTCGAGTGGAGTAATCGACGCTTGAGCTGGAACCCTGTTTTTTGAAAATTCTGAAAATGCTTTTAAAGTGCATCTTTGCATCCTCATTTCATCCTAGGCATTCTTAGGCCTAATTTAAGGCATCTTAATGAGGATATAGATGTAGAATCACACCGAGTCAAGATAGGGATTAAATTATTATCTTTCCCAACTGTGTAGCTTAGTGTTTGTTCAATCTGTAAACTGTGTAGGGTTGGCGACTGGGGACACGCTCTAGCCTAACTGTAGCCCAGAACTCTGTGAGTAACAATTGTGTAAAGATATGTTCAAAAATGATTATCTTCTGAACAATTGAACTGTACTATTTCTGAATTGATACTGTTAATAGAATGAATGTATGTCCTCTATTCTAAACTGTATTGTGGCATCCTTAGCAACTACTGTTACTGACTGTTACTGTTACAGAGATCTCTGTTGGTTCCCTTGTTGGAACCACTACTGTTTACTGATTGATGGCCATCATTGACTGTTCGGTCTTTCAAGACCTAATGTTTACTGTACTATTATGCTAATGGATGTACCACATATGACTGCATTGACTGAACGACTGAAATACTGATTTAATGAACTGTTTTCGTTACTGTAAGGACATTCATTCTAAACCTCTTTACGCATTATGTTATTCACTGGGCTTTAGCTCACTGCTCATATATATATGTAGGTGTACAGGCACCAGACCGCGGCTAGAAGCGTCGGGGTAAGCTCCAGTTTTGTCAAGCCAACCACTGTGCCTCACTGCGAGGTTCCAAGCCTGTCAAGCTATGGCTTAGGGGTGTTTTAATTTCCCCCGTCCGTCTTTGTAACTGTTTTGTTAACTATATAGACTGTTACTGTACTATTTAATAGGGATTAGGTCCCTGATCTGAATGATTATAAATGTTGTACATACTGTTTTGCACTGTGTGCATATATATATGTATGCATGAAAAGTCTTTTTGGCATACAGACTGTCACAGCTCATTGGACATTGTTTATTTACTGTATTGGCTTCCGTCAGACCCCTGTACTCTGTTTTACTGTATTACTGTTAAGCAGGCCTTCGGTAATCTCGGATTACTGGCCGGTTACGGTGCTAAACCCATAGGGGCGGGTTTGGGTCGTGACAATTTGTCTATTTTGCTGACTTAGGCATCGGAGAGGTATCCGGCACACACCCGCCGGCTAGCTCACGTTTGTGTTTTCATGAAGTAAAGCGATGTCGTACAGAGGAGCGCAGACATGATCAACAGGATTATACGAGAAGGTTTATCCCTTTCTCGTACAATTGGCGCCGTCCGTGGGAATATCAGACAAAGAACAAAACCCCTTGATCAAGTTTCCCTCGCTAATTGAATGGCGCACAACGAAGATTTGTCGCAGTCTGCCATCGACGGACAAACCCCAGAGGGGGGTGGGAGGCGCGAAGGATTGCCCTCTATCCCTTCCATGGCGGACTTAGAGCCCCAGCGACAGAATCCCCTGAGGGATGCAAGGGGGAGGCAGAACAACAGCCCCCGTCGCTCTCGCTCACAAAGTCCTGAAAGACAAAGGCGAAGAATTGACCCTCAAGCTCTGGAAGATCGCGTAAAAGAGCAAGATGAACTAATAAGGAAGATGACGGCGGACATGGAGGCCATGAAGCTCCAGATCAAGGGAAAACGGGTGGCGACAGGAGAGGGGCGCAAAGGCAATACGCCTCCTCGCCACTCAGAAGATCGTGGTAGACATACCACACCATCGCAAGCAGAGAGTAGAAGCCTCAGGACAAGCGACACTCAATCAAGGACTTCCAGAACTCGTTACTCCAGGTCTGAGAGAACGAAATCATTAAGATCTTACACTGAGGGAAGTACTTATCTGCCCTCACATACGCGCAAGACATTTTCCAGGCAAACGGAGTTGCCTAGATCGTTCGACTTACGGACGGTGCTTGAAGAAAGAGCACGACAGAAGGAGGATGCCAGGGCACGCGACCCGCACAGAGTTTCAGCCCTTCAGCGGTTGGCTACTCGGACGCATGGAAATGTCGAGGTTGGAATGCCAGTACCGTACCTTGCCTACGAACCAACAGATAAAGCATTGGCAAGACTACATAGCTCGCCGTTCGTTCTGGCGATTGAGAACGCACCATTACCCTCAGGCTTCATCCAGCCTAAATTTACCACGTACGAAGGGAAGACAGACCCTTACATGCACCTAAGCTACTTTCGCCAGGTCATGGCAGTATACTGGCGGAACGAATCTTTGATGTGCATCCTATTCCCATCCAGCCTTGGCGACCTAGGTTTAACCTAGTTCGAAAGGCTACCAAAAGGCAGCATAGCCTCCTGGGCACAATTAGCGGAGGCGTTCGTGACAAGATTCAGAACGAACACCAAGACGCCAGTGGAGATTGATCAGCTACTCTCCATTGACATGGGCGACAAAGAAACATTGAAATCCTACAACGGTCGCTGCTGGGAGATGTTCAACCAGATAGGGGACTGCCCCACCAATCTCGCCATCGCACAATACAAAAGAGGACTTCTAGTGGGAAACAGATTAAGGGATTCGATTACTATGAATCCACCCCTCACAATGGAAGCCTTGATGGAAAGGGTGCACCAACATATTCGGGTGGAGGAGGATGGCGCCCGTGCTAAGGAAAAATTTGGTGCAACAGCAACACCAGACAAGAAGACTACAGCAAATATCAATATGGTAGAACGTCAAAGCAAGAATGGACGAGGCTGGCGAGACAACGAAGAGGACCGAGATAAAAGATGGTTGAGAGTCCGCACTGCCATTACCACGGTATTCAAGAAACCAATCTACCGAATTCTTAGTGAGATACGCGATGAACCTTTCATCAAATGGCCAACTAAATTGGGAGAAGCACAGAAGGACTACGACGAAAGATCTCGGTGCACCTTCCATAAGGAAAAGGGGCACTGCACTGAAAACTGCACGCCGTTGAGATAACATCTGGAGGAATTAGTGGCAGCTAGTCACCTGGACCGGTACATAAAAGAAGGGACGCAGCCAGCCCCCCAAAACCACGACCACCCAGACGGAACACCGAACGACACCCCACCTCAAGGCGTGATAAACGTAATACATGGGGTATTCGAGCCTGAGTGAGTATGTGAGCTCAGGGGCATGATAAAGAAGGCTAAGCACTTAAGGGAGGTATTAAGTGCGTGTAGATGCGCTCGCGTGGGGGGCCCCGCTGCTACAGTTCAGACTCGATTTTGTGTCACGGTTCTTGATCTGAACCAAAGAGTCCAAATCCGGCAAATTGTTTTGAGAAACAGATTTTTAGAAAAGAAGTGCCAAACATGGACTGTTTTGCCAGATACAGAGTCGCCACCTAAATATTTTAAAATGGGAGAATTTAGGAAACCCTGACTCGGTGCCGAAGGCCACATGTCCGTCATCACCAGAGTTGCCTCGGCTCGGGAGCTAGGGTACGATTGGGGAAGGTCAGCTATGAGCACCCCCTCTCGCCCGATCCAAAAATCGGGCTCTACTAACCGTGATATCCGTTTTTGAAAATATTATGTGTTCTTATTCCAATTGTTAGCCTAGAATTACTACGTTATGCGCACAGCAAACAAGTATAGACTAGATTGCCTAATTTGGAAATAAGCATTGCATATCCGTTTGTCTTGGGAAAATGTTTTGGAATTTGCTACTCGCAAGTAGGCTAAAACACGGATTTCAACGAGTGTTTCTAACTCAGGCAATCCAACCTTCACCCACAGGCATTCAAACAGTTTATCACATAAGCATCTAGCCACATGGTAAACATGCTGTTATGATAGCATTCACATGCATGCGATATGCTAAACACATGAAAATACTTACATCGTACTCCGAGCGAAAACAATAAACTCGTTAGTAAACGGTGCATGATCCAAGTCCATGTTTGAATGTCTAATGCAACACATACAGGATGCAGTTAGAGTAGGCTCGGCTAACCCAAACATGGCATATGAAATGCAATCAATTGATGCACGTATTCAATTTGGAATTTGAAGTACAAATGCAGTTAGCATGATGTACCGAGCCGGTGCATGCGAGACAAATGTATGGATGCACGCATGCATAGCATAAGGTATACTAATTTAAACATGCCCTAATCTACCATCATAAGCAGGTAAATAAAATGGAAGAAAGAAGTGGGGGTTGGAAGACATGCACACACTCACCCACACTTATTACAAGTTTACCCTTGCTCGGAGGAACCAAAAGAATAATACAGATTAAATAACGAATTAACTAACCTAGCTAATTAATTATTACAAATCACCTAATTAGTTAACAAACTAACTAAGCTAGGAAAAAAAACAGTAAACCGCCTTGGGAAGAGAGTTCGATGCACGCATGCTCGGGTCTTGCTCGGAAGTGCACTGCCATGCATAGGTTGCCTCTGTTTTCCATGCTACGCTCCTCTGAAGACTGCCAAAGTCTCAGGATTGCTTCCCTAGACATTGGGAGACACCACCGGCTGAATAGAATGGCCACCGGCAGTGGTATGTGATCACCGGCTGTGAATGCATCCATCGGCCATGAAAAGATTGCCGATCGGCATTGGACATTGCCGGTTGGCAGAAGGTTCCTGCAGAATCTGCATTTGACAACAACAGAGGGCAAGGCAGAACATGGCAATGCAATTCAAGCCATATATGCACCAATCATGTCCCTTATCCTGTTAGTGACTCAAAGGGGCATGCTCCTTGGTTCTCGGACCATCAATCGCGCATTTCCATGCGTGATGGCCCAAGGGACCAAGTGTGCACATTTTGATGTCATATGCAATGCAAACCAACAAACCAAAGTCCAATTCCTATCACTAGATCAAGGAACAAGACATGCATGCTAGATGCAATGCGACCTAGGCATATAAGCTAAGGATGCAACATGGAAATGCAAGATGTACATGCGAGCATGCAAACAACATGCAAGGTAAGCATGCAAGCAAGCAAGGAATGGACTTAAACATGATTTGGACAGCTCTAATTAGGCCCAAAACAGTGGCCATAGTGCCCAAAATGATGGACTAAAACACACACACACATGCGTGCAAAGGATGCCTAATACTTCAAGCATTTAAAAGCAATTCTCAAGCATATTTAAGAGGATGCAATCATGGATAAATGACATGCATTAAGCTCTGAAAATTATGCAAGAATATGGTGCTAAACCAAGCAAACAAGATAGGCTAAGCATGCAATAAATGACCCAAGTACTTGAAGCAAATCAAAGGGACTTGAACCATGGCTAAGCCAACCAAGCCTCACAAGGCCTAGGGGGGTTAAAACAGGTCCAAGGCAGACCTAGACCATGCAAAGGGGACTCCCTAGATGGTATCTACATGGCCCAAATTCAAAGGCATGTACAATGGCCAAAAACATGGAGCATATAACACAAGCTCATAAGGCATCAAAGAGACAATCAAGGCAAGCATACAAGCATGCAAAGGGGACTGAAATGACATGGTGGATAGTTCCAAACCACTAAATCAATGCAAGAATGTCATGCTATACATTCACACACTTAAGGCCAACAAGCCGGAATGCAAAGGGGCTATACTAAGCATGCCAAAGCCGACCCAAACAACCTAGGACAGACCTTAAACATGGCAAAATATGCACAAAAGCTTCACAAAGCTAAGCCTAAAACATGCTTGAACAAGGTTTTACAACCTAAGGCATGTTAAGGCAACAAAGTGGCATTACAAGGTAGGTATGCTAAGCATGCATGGTGTACCAAAACCAACAAAAAACAGAGGCATATTATGACATAATAGGCACAAAAAGCAGCTAAGGCATGGCCAACATGAAGCTTAGCTAGGTGCTCCCTCAAGAGGCCAAAAATGGTCCATTTCAAGGACAACAAGGAGAGGGGGTGACCCTCTCCTTCTCGGGACCTCAAGGCACCATCCTCACCTCTGAAATCCCTCAAGATTTCAGTGGTGAGGAGGCCCAAACACCAAGGTCTCGGAGCTCACTCAAAATAGCACAAAATGGAGCCTTACAAGGCTTAGGAGGGGTCAAACAACCTCAAACAACAAAACACCCTAAATAAACTATTTAGAGGGCCTAAAAACAGAACTTTTTTGTATTATATGCAAAGCCAAAAAACAATTTCAAGATAGGTAAAAATACAATGCAAAAATGGGGTAAAATGGGACTAGTTTCTTACCCTTGTTGACTTTCTTCAAAGATGAAGCTCCAACAGCTTCTTTGAGCTCAAAACAGCTCAAGAACCTCAAGAACAACCTCTGGTCCTTCAAGAAATCAAGTAAAGGTGTAACACTATGTGTTTGTGTGCAATAGTAAGACACAAACACACTTAAACACACACAAAGGCTAAATGAGGGAGAAGTATAGAGATAGAATATATATCAAACCCTAAACCTAAAACCAGAGCCCTCACACAAATTTTCTCTCCAAAATTTCTAACCTAGAGCCAAGAGGGGAGGGCTCCTCTATAAGAGGAGCCAATCTTGTAAAGCTTACAAGGTAAGCTAACAAGGGGTCCATCCCTCCATACGCGTGTATGGAGGGGAACAAAATGACATACAGCTGTCTTAAAATATCTGCAAAAGCAGATAAACAGTAATCGGCTGCTCAGAATTGCCATTTTGTAAAAAAGTAGTGCCGACCGGCAATATATATTGCCGATGGCAACAAAACACCAGTCGGTGGCCTCTGGCCATGGCCGGTGGTGTGTAGGGATGCCTTACAAGGCATTCCCTGCCCCTCCAAGGCAAAACACAAGTGTTTGGTGCAAAACCAGACACTAAACAGTCGAGTTCGGAGATCTCGAGGCAAGGCGCGTAGCCGAGACCTCCGGGAATTCCAAATGAACACAAACAAGGGTAATCACCGAGTGTTTTAATGGTGACGTCCAAGTCTTGAGGACGGTCAAAAATGGGGTGTCTATAGTGTGCAGCCCACCATTAAAAAAGGAAAAACAGAGGCCACGATGACGTCTTTTTCAAACAAGGACTTGGAAAGGATATAGTGTCCTCACAATGATGCACTGGTTGTCACTCTTCACATCAAGGATTACGACGTCAAGCGAATTTTGATTGACCAAGGAAGCTCATACGAAATAATGTACTATGAAACTTTCAAACAGTTGAAATTGAAGGACAAAGACTTAACACCCGCCGTATCTCCCCTGATCGGGTTCAACTCAATGCCAGAATGGCCAGTCGGCAAGATAATCCTCCCAGTCAAAGCAGGAAGCATGACTAAACAAGTGGAATTTTGGGTATTGAAAGTGCCCTCCACTTACAACATAATCTTGGGAAGGACATGGCTGCACGCCATGAGAGCGGTAGCATCAACCTACCATCAAGTAATGCGGTTTCCCAATGAAGCCGAAGTAATTGAAGAGGTCTATGGAGATCAAATTATGTCCAAGCAATGCTTCGTCACAGTAAATGGCAACCGAGCTGCCAAGGGGTTTGTCCAAATGGTGGAAGAGCCCGAAAATAATGAATTATTTGCGGATGTCGGCAAAGCCGTTGAACAGAAGGCAGTGGAAGACTTGGTACAGGTAAGAATAGATGAAAAGAACCCGGATAAGTTCTTTTTGCTTGGCTCATCTATGTCCAGCACTGAGAGAATCGAGGTCATGGAATTCTTGACCTCTAACATCGAAGTATTTTCCTGGATGCCGTATGACATGCCTGGCATTGACCTAAGCTTCATCTGTCACCAATTGAATGTCCACCCAACTGCCAGACCAATTATACAGCGCATTCGCAGATTGACACTCCACCATGCCGAGATAGTGGCGGAAGAAGTAGAAAACCTGCTAGAAGCAGGAGCTATCAGAGAGGTGCACTACCCCAGATGGATCTCCAACACGGTAGTAGTGCCTAAGAAGAATGGAAAATGGCGTGTCTGTGTGGACTACAAAACGGTCAACAAGGCATGCCCAAAAGACAGTTTTTCTCTTCCATGGATAGACCAACTGGTAGATCTGACGGCAGGACATAACCGTCTTAGCTTCCTTGATACGTACAGAGGCTACCATCAGATCGCTATGTATGAACCAGACCAGGAGGTCACATCTTTTACAACGCCAAGAGGACTTTACTGCTACAAGGTCATGCCCTTTGGCTTGAAGAACGCAGGGGCAACATTCCAACAGATGGTCACCAAGATGTTTGAACCGTTGTTAGGCAGAACAATGGAGGCTTACATCGATGACATGGTGGTCAGGAGCAAGGACAAGAGTGACCATCTCAAGGACCGAGGTGAGATGTTTCAGATCCTGAAGAAACACAAGTTACGCCTTAATGCATCTAAGTGTGCGTTCGGCGTAGGATCTGGAAAATTCCTAGGTTTCCTGGTAACCAATCGTGGCATAGAGGCAGACCCTTCTCAGATCAAAGCAATCCAGGATCTAGAGAGGCCCAACTCAGTAAAAGAAATACAGCATCTCACCGGTATGGCAGCCGCGCTAAACCGGTTCATAAGTCGGTCGTCAGACAGATGTCGACCATTCTTTCAAGCGTTGAAGGCCAAGTTTCAGTGGGATGAAGAATGTGACCGTGCCCTTGAAAGTTTGAAAGAATACCTGTCTTCTCCACTGCTGCTAGTGACCCCAATACCTGGAGAAGAACTATTTTTGTACCTAGCAGTCTCACAGCACGCAATTAGCGCAGTGTTGGTCTGAGCAGAAAGAATCTAACATCTACCCATCTTTTATGTCAGTAAGACATTGCTGGGCGCGGAAACCAAGTACTTACCATTGGAAAAATTGGCCTTAGCCTTGATGATGGCATCAAGGAAGTTGTCGCACTACTTTCACGCCCACACCATAATCGTCCTCATAGCTTTCCCATTAAAAGCTCTGTTTGAGAGGGCGAACTTTTCTGGGTGAATCTTGAAGTGGGCAGTGGAATTAGGACAATTTGACATCAAGTTCCAATCCAGAACCGCGATAAAAGCCCAAGCCTTGGTAGACTTTGTCACATAATTCACCCCAGGAAGTCATCATATCTGCCTAGTCGACCTGATCGATACAACCGAACTAGGGTTAGAAGTTGACGCCGGAATAGCGCAACCCCTGGTGTGGGATACCCAGTCAGACCCTGAGGCGGACCAGGGTAAAGTAAGGGAAAAAGAAGCAAACCATGCTACACCAAACAAAGACTCACCAGCAAATGAAGACTTGGTACAATCAAATAATGAGAGACAAACAGCAAGCATGGACTTTGAAGAAAACACAGCAACACTCAGGACCCCAAGGCATCATCCGATCCCTCTACCTGCTGGAAGTTATTCGTAGGAGAGATGTGGAAGCTCTTTGTGGATAGAGCATCCAACAGACACGGAGCAGGACTCGGCATAGTCCTCATCTCACTAGATGGCCTAGTAGTGGAACAAGCAGTCAACCTTGGCTTCCCAGCATCAAACAACGAGACAGAATATGAAGCACTTTTAACAGGACTGAAATCAGCATCCCACATAAAGGCCACCGAGCTAATGGTTTACAGTGACTTACAACTGGTGGTAAACCAAATTTCAGGTGACTACGAGGCAAAAGATGACAGGATGGCTAAGTACCAAGAATTAGTCAGAAAAGAGATCAAGAAATTTGAAGTAGTGCGGATATAACAGATTGGTAGGGAAGAGAACAGTAGAGCGGACGAACTAGCAGGCTTTGCTTCAATGGCAGATACATCCGCCCCACATCCATTACTGATTGACTACTTACCAAGACCAAGCATTGAAGAACCTGAAGTAGAAGAAGTATGTTGCGCCGAACTAGGCCCTTCATGGATGGATCCCATCATAGCATTCTTAAAAGACGGCGTCCTATCGGAAGAGAAGAAATAGGCCAACAAAATCAGAGCAAAATCGTAGCGATTTTGGCTCTCTCCATCAATGGCCTTGTATAAGAAATCCTTCACAGGACCTTATCTAAAGTGTGTCTATCCCAGCAAAGTTGAAGCGTTCTTGTTAGAGATATACGAAGCCGTATGCGGAAGCCACCAAGGAGGAAGATCATTAGCTTACAGAGCTATTTCGCAAGGATATTGGTGGCCATACATGCAAGCAGATTCAAAGAAGTATGTAAAGAGGTTTGAGAAATGTCAGAAGTTCGCACACCAAATACATCAGCCAGCCAGAGAACTTCTACCATTAACTAACCCATGGCCCTTCGCAATGTGGGGCTTGGACATAGTAGGGCCACTCCCAACAGCACCCGGCAATAGGAAGTTCTTTCTAGCAGTAACGGATTATTTCACAAAGTGGGTGGAGGCAGAAGCACTAGCATCAATAAAAGAGAAAGATGTGAAGAAGTTCGTCTGGCAGAATATCATTACTCGGTTCGGCATACCAAAAGCTCTAATATCAGACAATGGCACCCAGTTCGACGGCAAAATTTTTAGAGGCTTTTGTGAAGAATACAAGATAGAGTTCTACAATTCTACACCGGCTTACCCCCAAGCAAACGGCCAAGCAGAAGCATCAAACAAAGTTGTCTTGGATGGATTGAAGAAAAGGCTAGAAAAAGCAAAGGGCAAGTGGGCTGAAGAGCTCTCTCATGTTTTATGGGCTTACCGTACCACACCTCGTCGATCTCCTGGAGAAACACCTTTTTCCCTAGCCTATGGCATGGAAGCAGTAATCCCATTGGAAGTTGGCCTCCCTACAATCAGCAGTGAAAATTTTGATCTAGACCTAAATGAAGAAGCCATCACCTTGGAGCTCGACCTTGTGGAAGAAAGAAGAGAAAAAGCACTGCTTCACATCGCCTTATACCAGCAAGAGTTATCAAGGAAATACAACAAGACAGTACATCCAAGACAGTTCAGGATCGGAGATTGGGTACTGTGCAAAGTAATGGGAAACACCTTGGTACCCGGAGATGGCAAGTTAGGGCCTAATTAGGAAGAACCTTACAAGGTGGTTGGATTAGCAGGAAAATGGGCATACCACTTAGAAGACAAGGACGACAAAGTCATTCCCAGGCCATGGAACACTACCAATCTCAAACTATTTTATTTTTAGCTTTCATTTCAAGTATCTGTAATTTTTTCTTTCTCAATAAAACAAGTAGTTTCTTTTCAGTATAGTTGTTTCCTTCCGTAAAAGATTGTTTTAGTAAGCATAGTTGGCCGGAATAACCAACTTTGCACTCTCTTCAGCTAAGATTAGGATCAGTACTGAAGAAGTTGGCTGAAAAAACCAACACCCCTCCTAAGCCCAGGATAAGGATCCAGGCTGCAGGACGTTTGGCTAGGAAAACCAAACACTTTACTCTAGGTTGGTTGGAAAAACCAACTTAGAGGTTGGCTGGAATAACCAACACCCCTCCTAAGCCCAGGATAAGGATCCAGGCTGCAGGACGTTTGGCTGAAAAAACCAAACACTTTACTCTAGGTTGACTAGAAAACCAACTTAGTGGTTGGTTGGAAAAACCAACACTTAGTCCTCTTCAGCTGAGATAAGGATTCAGGCTGAAGAGTAGTTGGCTGGAAAAACCTATACTTAGTCCTCTTCAGCCGAGATAAGGATTTAGGCTGAAGAGTGGTTGGCTGGAAAAACCAACACTTTGTACTCTTCAACCGAGATAAGGATTCTGGCTGAAGAGTGGTTGGGTGGAAAAACCAACACTTTGTACTCTTCAACCGAGATAAGGATCTAGGCTGAAGAGTGGTTGGCTGGAAAAACCAACACTTATTGTTCTTCAGCCGAGATAATAATCTAGGCTGAAGAGGTTGGCAATTATGGCTTGATAGATTGGAAAGCTAAAGACTAGGATAAAGTATCTTGGCAAGAGAAGGTTATACTTCATTCAGATTACAGTTAGAAAGCAAGTACCGGCATGGAAGTAAACCGAGATAACAGTTGGAATAAAAGAGGATTTCATTGAGTGCAAATTGAATACACAAGGTGGGACCTCAGCCCGGTTACAACTTCTTCTTCAAAAGCAAAAAGAGGAAAATATAGAGATTAAGCAAAAAGGTCATCTATTTCCGCGTCAAGATCAACTCGGAGCCCGGTCTCATCTGGTAGCCTGGTCTCAACTGGTAGTTCGGTCATCAGATCTTCAACCGGTGGCTCCAACTGAGCTGATTGAACAGCAGGTTCATTAACAACCGGGGTATTGTTTGGCTCAGTCTCTTCTTCGTCATCCTCAGCCTGAAGAAGTTGTTGCTGAATGGCAGCAACGTACTCCGTCATCGAACCAGGGATAAAATACGGAGGAGGGTTGAAGACCTCGGTCTCTGGCCCATGACTGAGCTGTGCTACGGCCGCCCTCCATCCGCATTTAAAAAATAAGTCTTTGGCCGCCTCACATTGCTTAATGTAAAGAGCCTCCCCCTCCTGGAAACCACGGTCCTCCGTATCTTCCAGCTTCTTCTCAAACTTGGTTATCTCGGTGTTCTTTTTTCCCTCGAGCTTGGCGAGCTCGCGCAGATACTTATCTTTTACCACGGTCGCTGCCTTTTGTTTGTCTGCCTCAGCCGAGCTAACAAGACCGGTCAGACGACCATTCTCGGTTCGTAGCTTAGCCAGCTGCTTCTTGGCCTCTTCTAGCTCGGCGGTTTTTTCAGTTAATTCGGCCATAGCCTGCCTTGTTGTTTTCTGAAGCTCCAACACTCGCTTATGAGCGATATGGTTCTTCTGTATGGCCTACAAAGGGATGGAAAGAAACTTTTTTAAGTACGATCGAGTAGAAAGTTGTAAGAATTTGAAAGATAAGCAAGAGAGCTACTTACCAGCACCATGGATTTTATGGATGAGCGAAGTGCCTTTAGCTCAGTTAGGTGGTCGTGGTGCTCCATGTCAGGTGGAACGCAAACACTTTTGGCCAGATTAAAGGCCATTAGGTGATCTTTTTCAGCGACCACCGAGTCAGTATCCCGTATAGCACGGTTCAGAAAAGTGATTTTTGGAGCCCACTTGGAAGAGTTAGCTCGGTCAGAGCGCTCTGGTTGTGGGCTTCGTAAAGGGCTTGGTGGAGGAATGGTATCCTCTTCATCAACAAGGCGTGGCTCGGTCGTGGAAGTCCGAGCATGCTTGTTTGGACGAGATGAAGAGGGTTGATGCGTCGGTAAGGCCACCACGGTCTCTTGGGGCAGGCTTGCTGGTGGTACCTCGGCTTGGTTTGTTTTGGTCAAAAGGGCCCTCACAGCTCGTTTTTTGGCCATCTCTTGCTCAGCGGTTAAAGGGATGAATCTGATTTGAGGCAAGTTTGGGTCTGGTTCAGGAGAGGCTTCCAATAAGAAATCAGTTACCTTGGTCTTCCGTTTGCCACTATATCGGTAGGTCGGTTGAAAGTCCAGTAGCTCAGTCCAACTTCGGTTTGGATATCGCAGGGCGGCGCGAAGTATATTCAAGTTGGGGTAGCTGTATTGGGACTTGAGGAAGTTCAAATCTGCATAAAAAGAGACAAACAGTTAGTGCGGTTTAAGATGAGAAAACCGAAGTAAAGAAAGGCATAGTTTGAAGCCGAGGTAACTCTACTGGCTACACCCTTATTCCAATTTATTCTGTCACCAGGGATCTAGGCCTGTTGCTCCTCAAAATTTTCAGACACCTCGAGGAAGTCATCATCATTTACATCTTTATCCAGGGTATCTATAGGCACCCCATTTTTGACCGTCCTCAAAACTCGGACGTCACCGCTTGAACACTCGGTGATTACTCATGTTTGTGTTCCGTTTTGAGTTCCCGGAGGTCTCGGCTACGCGCCTTGCCTCAGGATCTCTCAACTTGACTGTTCTGTGTTTGGTTTTGCACCAAACACTTGTGTTGTTGCTTCTAAGGGTAGAAAGTAGCTTGTTAGCTACCCCTGACACCCACCGGCCTTGGTTTGAGGCCACCGGCCATGTTTTGAGGCTACCGACCATTGGTGAATTATACTATTGGCCGGTCGGCACTCAGTATGGCCGGTGACCTCCTTTTTTGACCGGTAGCACCTTTTTACCTTTTTCAGGCATGGTGCATGCCAGCTGTGCCAGCTGGAATGCACAAACCTGCCCCGGGGCATACAGGCGGCTGTTTTGCCCTTTTTGCACCCTTTTGGTCAAAGCTTCTTGAGGAAGCTTGACCCTTTGCCAAAGCTTCCTCAAGAAGCTTGCCAGCTGTCCTAGCTTCCTCAAGAAGCCTTGCACCCTTAGCTTGGCTTCCCTCGTAAGCCTTGACCCTTTTGAGTAGCTTCCCTTAGAAGCTTTGGCCAATTACCTTGCCTATATAAGAGCCTCTCCTCCTCCTTTGTTTGGTTCAGCAAAAAACCAGAGCTATACACATATATATCTGATATATATCATTCTCTCTCTCTATATCTCCCTCTCTCTCTTCATTTTGTGTGTGTTTGAGGGCCTAAAGTGTGTGTTTGTTCTTAGTTTTGCACACAAACACACACTACTACACCATACTTCAAATTTAAGAGGCTTTGAGGGTTTTTTCTTGAGGTTTTGGACTGGTTTTGATCAAAAGAAGAAGGCTGCACTTGCTGTTCATCAAGGGTTCTTCAAGGGTAACTCTTTTACTTTAGATTCCCCAATCTTGCACTAGACTTTTGCCTATCTTGCTCATTGTTTTAGACTTTGTGTATAACTGAAAAAAGTCTTATATTTGCATGCTTAAGATATCTCATTAAGGTTGTTTTGGCATTGGGGGTCGACCTCCCCCTCTTAGGCCTTGTTTGGCCCCTTTTTGTGCTTCATTTATTAAGTTTTGATTTCTTTGGTGTATTAGCCTTCTCACCACTGAAATCTAGTGGATTTTCAGTGGTGAAGAAGGGGGTTTGAGGTCTTGCATAGGGGAGGGACACCCCTCTTCCTTGGTCTCTCATTTTGTTCATGTTTTGGCTCATAAGGGTAGCATGTATGCTTGGTTGTATTTGGCCCCATTTCAGAGGTTTTTGGGTGTTATTTGGGCATATCTTACCTCTTTTTTTGGTCGGATTAAAGCCCCCTTGCATGTATAATATACTTGCTTTGTATTCCCCCATTTTGTCTAGAAGTGCATCATGCATTTAGCCTACCATGCTCTTATGTTTTGGCCTAACTTTATGAAGTTCTTAGCCATGTCTTACCATGCTTAAGGTCTGTTGGGTGCTGATTTGATCATATTTTCCATGTTTGGTATAGCCCCTTTGTATTTTGGCTTGTGAGCCTTGAGTGTGTGAGTCACTAGCATGCTTTAGTTGGGTTGTTTCAATGATTTGGAGTCATTTCATATGCCATTTCAGTCCCTAATCCATGCTTGTATGCTTACATTCATCATCACTTTCTTGCCTTGAAAGGTTGTTCTTTTGTGCCTTGGAAAAGGTCATAATGCATGCCTTGTGATTAAGTCATTTGGGCTGCCATATCATTGGGTTTTGGGGCTTTTTTTGATGTATGTAAACTCTGTTTTTAGTTGTGTAGTCCATCCCATGAGTGGTTGAGGTGGTTATGGTACAATGCCCTCTTGTTGGTCTTGAATTCACTTTTGTTTTGCATCCATTTCCTAGCATGTTTTGGGGCCATCTTTTGCATGCATTTTAGAGTCTAACATGAGTGTTTGGTATCCACGTACCTCACCTTTGGGTGCTCTTGAGAATAGCCCTCCATGCCTTAGCTTTAGGCCCCTTTGATTTGCTTGTTTGGTATGCTTGTTGTCCATCATTTTGGCATCTTTGGCCACTGTTTTGGGGTGTGGCCGGGGCCTCCCATTTCAGCCTAAGTCCACTCTTGTATATGGTTGCATGCTTGACTTGTTACCTTTAGTTGCATGCTTGCATTGTGCCATGTTTACATTACATTTTAGGTTGCATTGCATTGCATCTCGCATGCTTAGTACATTACATTTGCATGTTTAGGTTACCTTGCATTTGGCATACCTTGTAACTTAGCCTCATGTTGCATAGTTGAGCCACATTTGCATACATATATTGCATTGTTTGGTTTGGGGTGTCAAACCAAACATGAGAATTGAGATGCGTTCGTACTCAAAGTGACGTAACGCGCCTCGATCCTCGGTCGCCGACCCCCTTGACCTCAACATGATAGGGTGTTGGCATTCATGTGTTTTGTTTGCATGCATTCACATTAAGTTGCTAACTTGGCCTCTTAGGCCATCATGCATCAAAATGCATAATTGATGGCCTGAGGGTCGAGGGTCATGCTCCCTTGAGTCAATAACATGATAGGGAGTATGTCCATGCATATATTTGCTTGAAAATTCTATGCCATACACTGCTTGCCCTCTGCTGCTGTCAACTGCAGGTTTCAGCAGGAATAATTGGCCGGCCGGCAGTTTTTGGTGCCGATCGGCAAAACATGTTTGGCCGAGAGCAGAAGATTTGGCCGATAATCCCATTCCCATGGCCGGTGGCATTTTGTTCTGGCCGGTGACACTCCAGAGCACTCAAGGAGTAATTCAAAGCAGTTCTGGAAATTTATGTGATCCTCAGAGGGGCAAGGCAGTGTAAACGGAGGCAATAGTGCTATGGCAGCGAGTTTCCGGGCGAGACGAGTCAAGCATGCATCATTCACGCATCCCAAGGCGGGGCTGTGGCCACCTTCTTTCTGCATTTAATTTGTTAATTAATTAGAAATTCTGTAATAATTAATTTAGTATTATTTATTCGGACTGTAATATTTATTCGGTCCCTCCGAGTGAGGGCTAACTTGTAATAAGTGTGCGTGAGTGTGTGCATGTCTCCCAACCCCACGTCTTTCTTCCCTTTTATTTACTAGCTTTCGATGGTTAGCCTAAGGCATGTTTCAATTAGCATACAGTATGATAGCATGCGTGCATCCATACATTTGTCTTACATGCATCGGGCTCGGCGCATCATACTAATTGCATTTGTATTTCAAATTCCAAAGTTGAATACATGTTAGTTGTAGCATCATCACATGCCATCTTAGAGTAGCCGAGCCTATTGTAGTTGCATCTTGTATGTGTTGCATTAGCCATCTTAACATGAGCTAGGATCATGCATTGATTCCTAACTAGCTTTTGTTTTAGCTTGGAGTACTAGGTAAGCATTTACGCTTTAGCATACCGCATGCGTGTGAGTGTCGCCACAATAGCATGATTACCATGAGGCTAGTTGCTTATGTGATATAATTGCTTGAGTGCCTGTGGGTGGAGGTCAAAATACCTAAATTGGAATAATGCATTAAAACTGTGAGTTTAAGCCCACTAGATAGTGGCAAAACCATCTTTTCTAAAGCCCACTTGAGGGTGGCAAAACTTGCATTTTAGCCTACTTGCGAGTAGCAAACCATTTTCAAAACAAGCATGAAATGTTTTGTTCCAATTTAAGCGATTTGGTCTATACTTGTTTGCTGTGCGCATAACGTAGTAAATCTAGGCTAATAACCGGAATAAGAACGCATAACGTTTTCAAAATAGGATATCACGGTTAGTAGAGGCCGATCTTCGGATTGGGCGAGAGGGGGTGCTCATAGCTGACCTTCCCCAATCGTACCCAAGCTCCCGAGCCGAGGCAACTTTGGTGATGACGGACACGTGGCCTTTGGCACCGAGTTAGGGTTTCCTAAATTCCCCCATAAAAAATATTTAGGTGGCGATTCTGTATCTGGCAAAGCAGTCCATGTTTGGCACTTCTTTCAAAATCTGTTTTTCTCAAAACGATTTGCCGGATTTGGACTCTTTGGTTCAGATTAAGAACCGCGACAATCTGAGAGTCCGAACTGTAGTGAGCCCAAAACGAACGGAACGGGGACTCGTCCTCCCGGGGCGTTCGGGGACGTCTACAGTATCCTTTATTATCTTTTCACGCCGGCGTCTTATTCTTAAATAATAGACCCATCCATCTTTGGCGGAACTTATAGAATATTGATGGAATAGCTCGGCTAAACCAAGATTAAGGCCAGCCCGGCGGTTTAGCTCGGCAATACCACTTATTATACGATAAGAATTGGTGGAAAGTTGGGTTGGGCAAAGGTTGGTCTGCCTAAAGAATTCACAGAGGAGAGGCTGTACAGGGAATCTTAGTCCGGTCTCTACTATGGACAGCAGGGTAAAGGGAACGAAGCCGTGTTTTCCCCATGGTATGATATCCAGGTCGACTAGGGTGAGATGAACATCATCAGGGATGTTATAATCTTTTCGAAATTCGGCCATGGCACCTGGTGAGTTAACTAAGAACCTATACTTTCCCATTTATGGTTTAAGTTATGAATAAATTAAACTGGAGTGTTAGCTCGGTCGAAGAGTGATGCTGAGTAGCTCGGTCGAGCGCTCAAAGGAGTGCCTGGACAGCCTAAGTCTGCAAAGTGAAAAACAAAGGTGTTAAGCACAGATCGATTGGACCGTGCTAAAAGAAACAAAGGCAAGATAATTGAAGACCTAGCACGGCTAGGTGAAATGCTACGAATCTTAGCTCGGTTTGAGCAGGCGGTTTTTAGCCTGGTTGAGCCTCTAGGGGCAGCATTCTTAGTTCGGTCTGAACTAAGAGGGCTGGTTTAGCCCCAAGCTGTAGCTCGGTCGTGGTTAAGGCATTCAAGCACATTATTGCGCAGACCTAGTATGGTTCGATAGCTCGGCTAAATTGAATCAAAAGATGGTTTGACTTGTTGAAACTACTAGTATAGCGCAAAGTGTTAGTTCGGTTGGTTAGTTTGGCCAGACTGACATCAACTACAAACAACTTCCTAGTTTGGTTACATGGTGATTTTGGATCAAATGCAATGTTCTGCAGATTATTTTGTGCATACAAATGGTTCTTACAAGGTTTTTTCCCAGCAAACACAAGGCAGAACAAAAAATGGAAAACATGTGTTTTGCAAAAACACAAACAATATGTTGTGGATAAAACAAGTGCGAAAACAAGAAAAATAGAACAGATCTGTGTAGCTTACCAGATGAAGAGGAAGGAATTGGAAGTTGGAAACAGCACTGGAGGGATTCACGAGCTTTGCAGTTGCAAGTTTGAGGAGCAATGGAAGATCGGAAGCAAGGGAGAAAGAGAAGGTGAATAGCGAAATGATTGATTCAAAACCAAGGGTTTTTGTTTTGTGAAAAGAGGGAAAGGAAATGGTGGGACTATTCAAAAAAATACGAGGTACGAAGACGGCGTGACAGCTACATGTGGCCAATAAGAGTTTGCCACGTGTCCTTGGAATGAGAAGCGATTCAGTTACTGCGATTGAAGAGACGTTTTGACCGGACAGATAGAGCCCGGTGTGAATTTAGCTCGGCTGTAAAACTAAAGAATTTAGCTCGGTTGGTAGGCTAAAGTTTTTTTTAGCTCGGCTGGTAACAGGTAATCCCTATCATGCTATACAGATGGAATTAAAGGGCAATTGAGAGGGTAATTTATATATAAATTGGGCCGAGCTGGGTAATGGGCCACTGGGGGCCACAGTAAGAAGGGGCGGAGTAAAAGGGTCTTGGCGTTAGCCCGGTCCAAGAGAGTCTTGGAGTTAGCCCGGTCCTAGAAAGCCTTATTGTTATCCCGGTCCAGGAGAGATTTGCGGATAGCCCGGTCACCACACTCAGAGTTAGCCCGGTCGTGGCATAATACAGTTAGCTTGATCAAACCTAGCCATTCGTTAGCACGGCCTAAGCACACTATGGATTAGTATGGTTTGTACAGAAGAAACCAAGGTACACATAGTGAAAGGAAGAACCGAGCTAGGTGGAGCTCGGTCTATTCTGCGGCTTTAGCACGGCCATGTTATCCCGGTCGTATTGACATCTGACCTAGGTAAAACCATCTCACTTGGTTTAAGCAGTAAGGGGGGTGTTGAAGGATAATCATTATCTTTCAGGAATGTGATTCCTAACAGGACTCTACATGGAGGAGTAAGAGTCCTGCTAGGATTGTGCCACGCGGAACCTATAAAAGCTCATAATATCACCTATGGAGAGGTAACACAACTTTGATTCTCGAATACACAGAGCTTTTGTCTATTTGTCTATTTTGCTGACTTAGGCATTAGAGAGGTATCCGGCACACACTCGCCGGCTAGCTCACATTTGTGTTTTCAGGGAGTAAAGCGACGTCGTACAGAGGAGCGCAGACTTGATCAACAGGATTATACGAGAATGTTTATTTCTTTCTCGTACAATTGCATATTGACTTATTTGGACCATCTAGAACCTTAAGTCTTTGAGGAAAATCTTATTGTCTTGTTTGTGTGGATGATTATACTAGATTTACTTGGGTGATTTTCTTGGCACACAAAAGCGATACTTACTCTGTTTTTTCAGCTCTTTGTAAACGTATTCAAAATATGGTTGGTCTTACTATTTGTACCATTAGAAGTGATCATGGTAGAGAATTTGATAATGATGAGTTTATTCTATTTTGTAATGAGCATGGCATTGATCATAATTTTTCTACTCCTCGAATTCCTCAACAAAATGGTGTAGTAGAAAGAAAAAATAGAGTTCTTGAGGAAATGGATTGTACTATGCATTGTGAAAATAATTTGCCAAGATATTTTTGGGCGGAAGTCGTCAATACTGCTTGCTATGTTGTTAATCGTGCCATGATTAGACCCATATTGAAGAAAACACCATATGAACTATAGAAAGGTAGAAAACCAAACATTGGCCACTTTCATGCATTTGGTTGTAAATGCTTTGTATTAAATAACAATAAAGAGAAACTTAGGAAATTTGATGCAAAATTTGATGAAGCTGTATTTCTTGGCTATGCAAATTCTAGTAAAGTATTTCGCGTTTTTAATAAAAAAACCTTCCTCGTTGAAGAATCCATACATGTTGCCTTTGATGAATCTAACCCATTTGCTTCCAAGAATATTGTTGTTGATGAAGCTGCAGAATCTAATCCAAGAATTGAAGGCATTTATTTATCAGAAAATGACGAACTTTCTTCTTTGAAACCCAATATTGAAATCTCTATGGAAGATCTTCAAAAAGAATATGCCCTTCCCATAAAGGAATATGATCTACCCAAAGAATGGAAGTATGCTCATGGTCATCCCAAAGATCTCATTATAGGAGACGCCACACAAGGAGTAAGAACTTGCTCTTTGTAGACGTCCCCGAACGTCCCGGGAGGAAATCCCGTTTTGTTCATTGGGCTCACTACAGTTCGGACTCGATGTCACGGTTCTTAATCTAATCTCGCAAAGTGCAATACGAGATTGATAAATCACCAAAGAGTCCAAATCCGGCAAATCGTTTTGAAAAACTAATTTTTAGAAAGAAGTGCCAAACATGGACTGCTTTGCCAGATACAGAGTCGCCACCTAAATATTTTATTTTGGGGGAATTTAGGAAACCCTGACTCGTGCCTAAGGCCACGTGTCCGTCATCACCAAAGTTGCCTCGGCTCAGAAACTTGGGTAGGATTGGGGAAGGTCATTTCCTGAGCATGATATCTTGTTTTTGAAAAACACATGTGCTCTTATTTCGGTTATTAACCTAGAATTACTATGTGATGCGCACAGCATACAAGTACAGACTAGATTGCCTAAGTTGGAACAAAGCCTCGCATATCCGTTTGTTTTGAAAATGGATTGAAATTTGCTACTCGCAAGTAGGCTAAAACACGGGTTTCGACGAATTATTCCAATTCAAGCAACCCAACCTTTACCCACAGGCATTCAGGCAGTTATATCACATAAGCACATAGCCTCATGGTAAGCATGCTATCATGGCAATCACTCACATGCCTGCAAGGGTGCTAAAGCATAAACACTTATCAAGTACTCCGAGCTAAAGAAAGAAGCTAATTAGAAAACAAGCATGAATCCTAACTATGCTGAGATGCCTAATGCAACACATACAAGAATGCAACTAAGATAGGCTCGGCTATTCTAAGAATGGCATGTGAAATGTGGCAACTCGATACACGTATTCAAGTTGGAATTGAAATGCTATGCAATTAGTATGATGCGCAGAGCCCGGTGAGTGCAAAACAGATGAATGGATGCAAACATACGAACATAAGGATGCTAATTGAAACGTGCCCTAAAACTAACCATCATAAGCTGGTAAATAAAAGGGAGAATGACGTGGGGTTGGAAGACATACATCACACACACGCACACTTATTACAACATTGCCCTCTCTCGGAGGGTCCGAATAAATAATACAAACCGAATAATTAATCAACTACCCTAGCTAATTAAATATTACAAAGCCCTTAAGTAATTAACAAATTAATTACAAAACAATCTAAGTATGAAATTAAAGAGGCCGCCGCAGCTCCGCCTCGAAATGATTGGATGATGCATGCTCGATTCGCCTCGCTCGGAAACCCATTGCCATGCCAACTGTTGCCTCTGTTTGCATTGTTTCATGCCTCTGAAAGCTGCACCAGTCCCAAGGCTGCTTCTAAACCACTCCCTGAACACTGTGGGAGGTCACCGGCTAAGAGACAGGACTACCGGCCAAGGAAGGATGGTCATCGACCAAAGATGGGGCCATCAGCTGGATATTGGTAGTCGGCCGGCACTGAAAGTTGCCGACCGGCCATTTCTTCCTGCAGAACACTGGTTTTGCTGCAACAGAGGACAAACAGTGCATGGCATGGAATTTGGTAGCCAAATGTATGCACGACCACCCTCCCTATCATGTTATGAACTCAAGGGAGTATGGTTCTCGACCCTTGGGCCACCAATCACGCATTTCAATGCATGATGGCCAAAAGTGCCAAGTGTGCAATTTATATCAAATGAAATGCACACAACACAAAAGGGGCCCCAACCTCTATCATGGTTGATCAAGAGGCAAGGGATGCATGCATGCAAGCAAAACTAATGCAACGTGAGCATGTTAAGGACAATGCCATACAAGGCTAATGGTATAAGCATGCCAAACGCAATACAACCTAAGCAAGTATGCAAACATGCAAAGGATGACAAGATAGTATGCACAATGCCAATATGAAATGCAACATGGACAACCTAACAAGGCTAATGGCATGCACAATGCACAATGCTAATGCTCACATACTCAATGCAAGACAACATATGCACCAATATGGCAAGATACGACTAGCATACACGATGCGAATATCAAATTGCATACTCAATGCGACAAACTACATGGCATGCGCAATGCTATGAACTACAATGACATACTCGATGCAAAATGGACTTAAACCAAAATGAGTGGGCCTCAGCCACACTCAAATCAGTGGCCAATCATGATGAAAATGAGGTAACAACACACGCACAAACATGCAAGGTGCAATGGCTCCGAGTCTAGGGCACAAAGCACAACTCTACAAGAGCATTGGAAGGATGAAATATGGCATACAATAGCACAAGTTCCAGCTCTGAAATGGCATACAAGATGGTCCCAAACCATGCAAACAACTCACACAATGCATGTTTGATAGCTCGAATACCGAAACTAGTGAAACACATTACACTAGAGGTATGCAAAGCAATGCACAAATGACCAAACCAACTTCTAACAGACCTTATGTAGGTCCAAAATAGTGGCAAAATGAGCTAAAATGATGGCTTGACGTGCACCAAAACGAAGCTCATGCAGTGGCTCACAAATGAGGTATAAATGCACAACTCTCAAACACATTGAAGGCATGATAAACATGAGAATATGGCACACCTATAAGCTCTGAACTATCATATTCAATGATGCCAAAACACTAAAATGCCTCAAGCAACACATGCAAGGGACCCCAAAACTCAAAGGTAAGCAAGGCTATTACACTACAACCATGCATGGCCAGCACCAATCGATCAAGAGGCCTAAAAACAGAGTTAAGGCAGCCCAAAATATGAACAAAACATGTTTGGAGTGTGGCCAAAAGGTGCTAGAATAGGGGGCCAAAATAACATGCAATGTGAGCTAGTAAGCATGATTTACACTACAAGCCTATGAAGCATGTGAGGGGCCACCAAACCAGCCAAAAAAAGAATCATGGCATGCCAAAATATAACCAAAAACCCACTGAAACATGGTCAATACATGCAAGAATAACATGCTCCTTTGATAAGCTATGAATGGGACTGCTCTACACATGTAAGAAGCAAACAAAAGGTGGCCAAAACAACTATGGATAGAGCCTAGGAAGGTTTCAAAAATCACCAAAAAGTTCCTAAACCAAGGCTTGGAAGTATGAAAATATGGGCTCCTTTGAAAGGCCAAATATGCAAACAAACAAGGCCAAAAGAGAGAGGGTCACCCCCTTCTGATTTTGGCCCTCAAAGCCACAAAACCACCACTGAAAATCCACTGGATTTCAGTGGTAGGAAGGCCAAGCAAAGACTATCTCGAATGCCTTATGGCATGGCACAAAACAAGGCCAAAACAAGCATGCAAGAGGGTAGATGACCCCCAACACCAAAATGATCTTAAACAAACATGAAAAACACTTAAATATGAAGCTTTTTTTTCTGTTGACAACAAAGCTTAAATATGCATGCAAATAAGGCTAAGAGAAGGATCAAGATAATGCTTAAAAGAGGGGAAATGAGTTACCCTTGTAGCTCAGCAAAGACAACAGCTTCTTGGACCAAAAACCAGCCCTTTGAGACCTCTCAAGACCCTCCAAGAACCTTAGAACAATGGTGGAGGTGTGTGCTTAAGAGTTGTGGTGCAAATGGGTCAAGAACCAACACTTTCTAAGCCTAAATATAGAGATATAGAGAGAGATACAACTCTTGTGCCTTAGACCAATTTTTTTCAACCTCTCTAAACGAGATGGAGGGCCTCTCTTATAGAAAAACAAGAGGGTTCAAGCTTCTTGGAGAAGCTAAAAAAAGGTTCAAGCTTCCTCAAGAAGCTAAAGCAAAGGTTCAAGCTTCCTCAAGAAGCTAAAACAAAGGTTCAAAAGGTTCAAGCTTCCTCAAGAAGCTAAAACAAGGGTTCAAAAGGTTCAACTCAAAAAAAATTGGTCGGTGGCCCCATTTGGTGGTCTCCCGATTGAATGCAAGCTAGTGGTGGGGTGGGAGACCAGTAAATGTGGCCCAAAAATCAAGAAAACCAGCTTTCCGACAAGAAAACCAAAAAATCGACAAGCAGGGAGAAAAGTGGTCTCCAAGGAGAAAAGGTGGTCTCCCACCCTTGTACCACCTCCCAAACAATGAAAATAGGGTCCATGCCAAAAATGAACCAAGATGGATGCAAAACGAAGGTTCGAGGGTCAAAACGCGCAGCCGGGTGCCCCGAAAACAAGCTGTTAGGCACTGAAAGTGGCGTGCGACCACAAAGGTGGTCTCCTGGGCCACAGTGTCCCTCTAGATAGAGGAAACAAGGTGTGTGCCAAAAATCAGAGCAAACGGAGAAAGTTAAGTGGTCTCGAACCAAGGCGCACGGCCGACGGCTCCGAAAACTGGAAACTAGTCTCCAAACGGGAACAGTAGTCTACGACCATGAAAAGTAGCCTATGGCCACTAAGAGATGGTCCACGAGACCTCTCCCTCCCTTTGGAAAGAGAAAACAGAACCTAGTTCGCAAACCAAGGCAAAGCACAGAAGGGTCCCGAGGTGCGGGGGTAAGGCTCTCAGCCAAAACTCCGAAACCTCAGAACGAGCATAACATGCATCATCACCGAGCGCTCAATCGATGACGTCTGAGTCTTAAGGTCAGTCAAAAATGGGGTGTCTACACTCTTCTATTAATAATATCTGTGGTAATTTAGCTTTTGTTTCACAAATTGAACCAAAAACTTTCTCTGAGGCTGAACTAGATGAAAACTGGATTTTTGCTATGCAAGAAGAGTTAAATCAGTTTGAAAGAAATGAAGTTTGGAATTTGTCACCTCGCCCTAAAGAACATTCTGTTATTGAAACAAAATGGATGAATCTGGTGTTGTTATTCGAAACAAAGCTAGACTTGTAGCCCAAGGTTACAACCAAGAAGAGGATATTGATTTTGACGAAACATTTGCACCTGTTGCACGCCTTGAAGCCATACGTATGTTGCTTGCATTTGCTTGTTTCAGAAATTTTAAACTTTACCACGTGGATGTGAAAAGTTCCTTTTTAAATGGTTATATTTCGGAGGAAGTATATGTTGAACAACCTCCTAGTTTTGAAAACCACAAACACCCAGACCAAGTTTATAAACTTTCAAAAGCTTTGTATGGTTTAAAACAAGCTCCTAGAGCCTGGTATGAACGCTTGAGCAATTTTCTTATTGAAAAAGGTTTTTCCTGTAGAAAAATTGATACCACTCTTTTCATAAAAATAAAAAATGATAAAATGCTCATTGTTCAAATTTATGTCGACGATATCATATTCGGAGCTACTAATGAATTTTTGTGCGAGGAATTTGCTAAGGATATGCAGGGGGAATTTGAAATGAGTATGATGGGAGAGTTAACTTACTTTCTTGGATTACAAATAAAACAAACCCAAGATGGTATTCATCTATCTCAAGAAAAATATATTAAAGATCTTCTCAAAAGATTTGAAATGGATTTATCCAAACCTACAGCAATTCCTATGAGCACATCGATTAAAATCGACAAAGGTGAGCAAGGTAAACTAGTAGACGAAAAGAAATATCGAGGTATGATTGGTTCTTTGCTCTATCTAACAGCTATTAGACCCGATATCATGTTTAGTGTGTGTATGTGTGCTCGTTTTCAATCATCTCCAAAAGAATCACACATCACCGCAGTAAAACGCATTTTTAGATATCTTATTGGCACTCCACTGCTGGGTCTTTGGTACCCTAAAACAAATGTTTTTGATCTTTATGGTTACTCAGATGCCGATTTTGTGGGATGTAGACTTGACTGAAAAAGTACTAGTGGTACTTGTCAATTTCTTGGAAATTCACTTCCTTCATGGTTTTGTAAGAAACAAAATTCTATGGCATTATCTACTGCTGAAGTAGAATATATTGACGCTGCTAGCTGTTGTGCTCAAATACTTTGGATGAAACAACAATTTCTTGATTTTGGATTTCACTTTGATCACATTCCCATTAAATATAATAACACTAGTGCCATTAATCTTTCAAAAAATCCCATACAACACTCACGCACTAAACACATTGAAATAAGGCACCACTTTCTACGAGATCATGTACTTAAATGTGACATTGAACTCGAATTTGTGCCTACAAGCCAACAATTGGCCGATATCTTTACCAAGCCTCTCAATGAGGAACAATTTTATCTTATACGAATTGAACTTGGCATGTTAAATATTCCTATATGATGGTTCTTATGTTTTATTATACTTTCTTGTGAAATTTGTTGTGATTTGCACTAGTTTTTTGCTCTTCGGGACCCCTAAGGGTCGACCCCCTACTCCATAGGGTCGACACCTGATGTTTTTAAGGACACTGCCTTTTAGTGTCGACCCCCCGTTCCTAAGGTTCAACACCTGTTCGTTGCCTAAGGGCTTGCCGCGCGATCCTTTCATATTCGATGGGTCGACACCTCTCTTTTCGAGGGTCGACACCCTCTCCAATATATATATATATATACTCCTCGACCCTTCCTATCCCTCTCACGACACCTTTAAAACCCTAGCCCTAACTGCCTTTCTCTATTCCGGCGATCCACATTCCGATCATCTTCCCACCTTCTAGCGACCACCCCCCTTCTTCTCACCATGGAATCTCAAGATCCTCCTCCAGTTCTAACCAGAAAGCGCCCTCGTTCCTCCACCTCCTCAGCTGCTGCTGCTACGTCTTTCTCTGTCCAATGTTTCAAGAACAATGACGCTCGATCCTTCTTCAACAAGGACTTCAATCGTCGAAAGGTAATTTCTGGCAAAACCATTGATCTTGCCTTCTTTGAGAAACATTCCATCCCTATAAAAACTTGGTTTGACAACCAAAAATGGTCCTCCTTATTAAAACTTGATTGTGTCATTTACCCCACACTGATCAAGTAATTCTTTGCAAATCTCTCTTATAAAACTCAAGCCACTTCTAATACCCTCGAGTGTTTTGTCAAGAGTGTGTCTTTTACTTTAAATCTCGATGTCATAAACTCCATTTTAAAAACTTCCAATGACGGTGAAAGGGTCACACCAACTGTTGCTGTCCTTAACTTACCCAATTACTCTCACCTTGTTGGTCTTCGATTCATCACAAATAACCCTGAATTACATGGTAATGCCACTGTCTCTGGGAAAGACCTTTCCCTCGAACTGAGACTACTCCATTACATCATCACACACAACATCATTCCCTGTTCTAGTCATTTCGATGCCATCATTTACGGTCATACATTTCTCATTTGGGCTCTAGCCACCGATTACCTCATTGATTTTGGCTTTCTGGTAACTCACTGTATCATTTAGGCTCACAAACAAAATAATCAGGCCCTTCCTTTTGGAATGATTTTCACAAAACTTTTCAAGCATTTCAACATTGACCTCAATGGGGAAAAAAAAGTCCCTTGACATCCTTCTCGGTATGGGGCTGAAACTCTGCGTAATATGGGATACTCTTTTATTAACCGAACCAAAACCAAGAAACCTAGTCTCTCTTTCCCTGGTTTCTCTACACCTGGTTCCTCCCTTCCCAGTTCCTCCACTTCTCACTTCTTCTCTCCTGATCTCTCTTCTCCACCATCTTCTTCTAATATCTCCTCTCTATCTCTTAAAATTGACCATCTTGATTCCTTGGTTCAGGGTCCCCTCTTTGATGGGATTGTTTCAATCAACTCTAGGCTCAATAATCTAAACCTAAGGTCCACCTCTATTCTTGCCTCTAACATTCCATCCTCTTCTCACACTATACTTGCCTCCTCATCCTCTGCCATGGAAGAAAAGATTGATGAATTGAGCGCCTTGGTTCTACAACTTGTCACTCAGCAGACTGCCATGCAGCAAGACATTGACCGCATGAAGCTGCAACAAGAACAAGTCATTGTCGTTGCTAAAGAAAGTGTTGAGAGCATGGTAATAGTTGTCTATGGGATCAAAGTCTACAACGAAGAATTTTGGAAACTCTTTAACCAACGCTGGGAAGCCGATTTGGGTGAGCAAATCCGCAAATTCATATTGTGGTTTGTCCAAGGGTGGCATGAAGCTGCTCCACATTGGCCTCGCCCTTCTCCTCCATTTCGCTGAAGTTGCGTACCTCTTTTTGTTGATGACAAAGGGGGAGAAGAATGTCTGTCTCTCTTTTGTTAATAGTTTTGGTGTCAGTCATTCAGTATCTCTAAGGGTTAAAAGGATTAAAAGGGTTAAAGCTTTTTGTCAATTTGTCAATTTGTCAATATTTTGGCGTCATTCAGACTATTACCTTATCTTTTTAGTTGTTAGTTGGCTATATATGTATGTTGCATAGTTTGTATTTCTTGGATGGTTGTACATGTCTTGAATGGTTGTACTTATCTTGACTATAAACCTCTTTTGGTAACATATGTTGGAAGATTATGTTTGGTGTTGTTTTGGTGATTCTACTTAGCTTTATGAATCTTGTCGATAAGGAAGTAATAATTTATTTCTTTCACAACACATGCTCGTGGGAACTTTTTTTTTTTTTTGAGCTTGTGAGTTTATTCATAGCTTGTGATACAAACAAACACATTGACAAGGGGAATCTCACTCTATATCAAGCTATCTTTTTATCCATTCATTTCTCACTCTCTTTACTTTGGTCATGAAGCCCTATTGATAGGGGGAGTTTTTGATTCGTTTCAAAATTTAATTTTTTGAAACATATAGTTTGAAAACTTTAAATATTTGTCATCATCAAAAAGGGGGAGATTGTTAGCCCCAAGGTTACTCAAACTTGAATTTCTATTGATTTTGATTTATGGCGAACACTTTATTATTTGAAGTTTTCAAAATTAACATTTGTACTTCATGATTCTAATTGTTTTTAGACTCTAGAATATTATGTTTCAAAAACCTTTTAAAGTTATCAAAAATATAGGCATTAGCTCTTGGTTGCAAAAATCTATCTTTGTCTATGACAGGTCCAAGGATAGACACTAGAATAATCCTAAAAAATGTTAAGTGTTCCAGAACAGAGGGTCGACACCAGAAAAGCGAGGGTTGACACCAGGAAAAAAATGGAAAAATAACTAAGTGTTCCAGATGCAAGGGTCGACTCCAACAGTAGCAAGGGTACACCAAAAAGCAATATACACTCTAGTTGTAAGGGTCGACACCAACAACAGCAAGGGTCGACACCAAAAAGTAGTATGCACTCCAGTTGTAAGGGTCGACACCATCAACAGCAAGGGTCGACACCAGGAACACATGGAACATCACTCAGGAAAGAAAAATCAGAGCAAAGGGTCAACACCCTACTTGCAGGGGTCGACACCCTTATGTCTGGGTTGAACAAAACCTAGCCACCATCTTCTAACTCAAAGGGGGTATCTGTGACATCATGCTCAGACATATATTATTCTAATCAAAAGGAACTTTGAGATAATATTTTCTGACAAAATAAAGGGAACATTCTCTACTCATACGTTTCCCAAGATCAGAAAAAGGAAAAAACATGGAGACAACATTATATCTCTCCACCATTATTTTATCTTCCAAGTATGGGCATCATTTCCTTTGAGGAAGCTCCATCTCCAATGGTCAGAAAACAGCCTGTGCCAAACATTCTCCACTCAGAACAACTGGAAACATTTTTCCTTGCCCAGCTCCAACGGATAGTTTACCCATGTGGGTATGTTTCCTAGTTAAAAAGTTGAGTCGGATGAAAGCTATAAATTAGGAATGTTTTCCAGATTTGCAAATTATCACATTCAACCACAACTACACCAAACATACTTAGCATCATTTTCATATATGTGATTTGACTTGTGTTCTCCCATTGTCAGATTTAAACAAGTCCAAAACTTCGTGTGAGCTTACATTTTCATAATCCATCTTTTGAGAGATAGTTTTTGTAAAAGAGGACAGTTGAACCTCTTCTTCTAGTTTCTTATTTTCTGAGAGAAACACTTGTAAAGTGAGGCATCTTGTTGAGAGAGATCCTTAACAGATTGAAGTAAGTCCTTTTGTAAAAACAACCACAAGTTGGAAGAGATTGGCGGTGTATCGATTCATAGTGAAGAAATTCTCAAGAAGGATTCTTGAGGAGTAGACGTAGACTGGTGAGCCGAACCACTATAAATCTCTGTGTTAAGTTCTTCTTTCCTATTCTCTTTTCTTTCTGTTAATCTTTTGATTATCTGATGCATTTACTTACATAAGATCTTTTGAAACATATTTTTGGATCAATTTTTTAATTACCCAATTCACTTCCCCTCTGGGGTTACTTTCCTGTTTAACAAGGATTGAGTCCAGCGCCATCGCCGATGACGGAGAGCCCATTTTTTTCAGCAACGGAAGGTTCGATTTGGGGTGAGGGAGGTCATTGTTGAAGTCAAGGCATTAAGTTCTTTGAAATCGTGGCAGACTCCAAATATGGATTTTCCAGTTTTGGAGCTTGATAAAATTGGAGAAGGGAGAGAGACATTAGATTTGTCTTCGCTCAAGCTCCAAGAGCATCATTGGCGAAGTCTCAAGACCGTTCAAACTCCTACACCGCCTCTTGGAGCGCCATGACGGTACAACTCTAGAACTTCAGATCGATCTTGAAATCCTGCGCAATCTCACGCATAAGCCTCTACAATGGAAGCTTTCAGATCAAAAGCTGGTACTTCCTGATCTTACGAAGCGCCACCTTGCCGAAGCGAAAACGGTGGAGCTTGTACACTCCTCTAGTGGCTAGTCACTATAACAAAAAGCATTTTTTACGACGTTTTTTGACAACTAAAATAGAAATTAGTACAAAATGTACATAATTGGCGACCATATATTTTTTTGTCAACAAAAACTAAACTATTGGCTACAAGTTAAAATATTTGGTCGCCATTGAGTTTGGTGGTGGACCAAATTACTTGGCAGCAACAAGGAATAAATTTTTGCAACGAAATTAAGATATGGTAGTGAAAATATTAGTCAGCAAACATATATTTTTGGCGACAATCATTATTTAGTTGTTGAAAATTTGAGCAATAACTATGACGACCAAATTTCTTGGTCGTCTTTAAACTTTTTGTCAAAACTAGGCCGTTTTGAATGTTGTATGTGCCCTAATGTTTTTTGCTCAGAAATAGTTAAACACTTGAAACTCCATTCTCATTCCCTCCCTCTCGCGGCCTTGAACGACACAGGTATGTACCCTCCTCTCTTCTTCTTCTCTCTTTCTCCTTCTCGCTCTCACTCTCTCGCAACGCCGACTGCACTAGTAGTGGCGCTGCTCCTTTGTCTTCCTCTCCATTGTTCTTTTTCTCTTCTCTAGCTAGGTCGCTGCCCTCTCTTCTCTTTCTCTCTCTCCCTCTTGATCTCACTCTCTCACAGCGCCAACTGAATTGGTAGTGGCTCTGCCACTTTGTCTCATTCTCCTGTTCTTCTCATCTTCTCTAGCTAGGTCACTGCCCTCTCCCTTTCCTCTATTTTTCCTCTTTTCTAATTTAACTCCTATATGTTGATGGGTTTGGTGTGATTTTGATTAACTTTTTTTTAGGTTGTTGTGGCACAATCAGGTAGATTGGCCCCTCTTTTATCACAGGTAAGTGGTTCACATTTTAGGGTTTTTTTATCCCCAAAGCTAAGTTTCTAACCGCATGATTTGCTTGCATTTTCAAGATTTGGTTGTTTTTATTCTTTTTGCTGTTTTGATGGGTTTGGAGATGGCCTGAACCATAGAGCTTCCTATCACAATAGACTACTAGAAACACTTAAGGAGATTATGATTGAGAAAAAATGGCACATTAAGATTTGTAGAAGAAGAAAAACAATAAATTAAAAAATGAGATTTCATCATTTTTAATTCTCTAGGTTTTAAATTTAAAAAAAAAATAATATTGGTAATAATTTTTATTTTTTTTTGGCTTCTTTTTTTCCAAGTGCAATTTGTTTTATTTTTTTGTATTTTTTTTTTCAAATGCGATTATGGACATTTTGGTGATGATGAAGAATTATGAAGGTGATTGGAGCCTCAATAGAGCTTTGTAAGGTAATTTCAATTAACTATCAGTAAAATCAAACTACAAATAATTTTCTTTTGTCACTTTTGCCATGGCAAAATAATTTGCTCTTTTTGTATAAGTTGCTTCTTATTTCAGTTTTTTTTTCCTCCTCAATTGACAATGTCATTGCCTAATAAAAAGAGCAACCAATTGAATATGGATATTCGAAGAGTGTGCTTGATGTGTATAAAATTATTTTGATACATAACAATGAATTACTTGTGCCTAAAGGCAGTTCTGGAAAAAAATTATTATGTTGGGATGTTGGAATATACTTCAAAGTCAAAGGGAATTAGCATTATTTGAAAAACAAAATTTGTGCTATGCATTTCTAGATGGGGAACTTTATGATTATGATTTCTAATATGGAGTTTTTTTTTTTTTTTTTTTTTTTCCACTGAATCATTTTTCTATTTTGGAATATTTTTGCATTCATAGGTGTACTAACTAGGTTACTCTAAATGACATAGACAAGTACTTTAATTATTTGTCTTTTTTATTACTTTAGTTTTTTACGAGAGATAAAACTAATATGGGAATCTCTTTATTTTGTTGTTTTGTGGTAATCTAAAGTGGAATTGCTTATAGGATATGAGTTCAAATGGCAGTTTGGGTGATTTCGAAGATAGGTAATGGTTATTTCAAAATTAATAGTTTTTGTTTTTGCACGAAAATGGGATGCAATTTCAGAAACTTGAGGGTTTTTTTTTTTTTCTTTTCCCACCTTGACAAGCTGTAGAGAAGCAAGAGCTAGGAAGAACAAGTACATGATCTTTGATGGTGATAGTTATTGTGCAAGATGAGTACATTGAGTAAGCATTTTAGCACAATTCTGGGCCTCTTAATTTAGTTATGGAATTTGATGCTATTCGCATTATCAACATTTGGTGATTTCATGAATTTCAAACCAAATTGACTATAATTTTGAACATTAGCATTGTTTAGAATGCCTAAATTCACCTTAATTTAGCATTATTTTTATTTTATTTAAACATTGGCATTGCTTCATCATTGGAAGTTATTTTGGTAACGCGTTTATATGTCGCTAAAACTTGACATGTCATCTGGTTAAGGCTATTTTTTGGGACAAAATGTTAATTTACATCAACGAGTTTTTTGGTATTTGGCGACTAAAATATTTGGTCAATGATTCTTTTATAAGGCAACCATAATTTATTTGGCTGCCAAATTGTTTAGTGACATGGCTTTGGCGACCTTTTTTTTGGTTACTGATACTTTTAGCGACGAAAATTACACTTTTGATGGCTAATATAAACTTCCTGCTGGTCTTGGGCCGAGATGCTTCCTTGGAGCCTTGCCTTTAGTGGATGTGTTGTTTGCTTGGTATGAATCATTGATAACAAAGCTCAAAGAGAGAGAGAGAGAGAGATGAAAGTATGTAGATGTGGAGAGATCACTGATATCTATGTATATACATAGATTCATATATGTGTATGCGTATGTGTTTTTTTATATGTGTAGAATTTAATTGCATCTTCTTTCGGTTTCAAGGGAAGAGACCATCACCAAAACACTTCTCTCTCTCTTTCTACAAAAATATACATATATATATATACATATATATATATATATATATATGTTTTTCTACAACTCTTCTCTCTCCATATATATGTTTATTTTTTTTGCTTAAATTACCTAATCTTCGCAACTTCTCTCTCATAAAACCATGTTTGTTCTGTTGAAATTTTCTGGAGAGTGTTTTGGGTTTGTGGAAACATCCTTTACAGCAACAAAGATCTGTTTGTATGATTATTCTCATGTTGAGTGTCTTGGATAAAATATATGACAAATCTGTTCTTATATGGTTCAGATTTGTTTACAAATTGCCTAGATATGTTCAGATCTATTCAATTTATTTTTGATTGTTATAGTTGTTATTGTTGTTGATGATGACGATGAAACAAAAAAAAATTGACAGATAGGAAAAAATCGACAGAATTTCAATAGATAATTGTTGTTGTTGTTGATGATGATGAAATAGATTGCAAGAGATTAAACAAAAAAAATTGATAGATAGGAAAAAGTTATATAATTTCAGCAGATAGAAATTTTGAACAGATAAATTTCGATAGATAGATTTTATTTGGACAGATATTTGAACAAATAAAGGAAAAAAAAATAAATAGATAGTCAAAAAATTAAACATATAAAAAATATTTAAGCATGTAGATTTTATTTGAACAAATAAACAGATGAAAAAATATTTAAATAAATAGTCAAAAAATTTAGACAAATAGTTTAAAAAAATTAAACATATAGTTTAAGGGATAAAATTAGAAAAAAAAAATGTTCTTCAAAATAATAGATGGACTTCTCAACAAACTATATTTCACAAAAAGTGAACTTCTCACCAACAAAAAATATTCACTAGACATAATAGCTTAGACATTCTCCAAATTGAATTTATGACCAATTTTCTTTGTAAACATTGGACTTTACCAATTAACAAAAGGATCAATATACTGAGAAACAAATCCACCTGTGGCAGTTTTCAATAATTTCCTATTTTTTCCCTTTGATAATTTTTTTTTTCAAGTTTTCACAAAAGTTAATTTTAAATGAGTTTGTTTCACCGCAACCTATTGGTTAAGGGTGCAAACTAGCTGACCCCAATTGAGCTGTAGTATGTTTGACTTGTTTGTTAATATTTTAACGAGTTTGAGCATAAGTTTAATAAAAATTTAACGAATTAAGTTGGTTTAAGCTTGACTCAAACTCGAACTTATTCACAAATCTTAACGAATCAAGAAAATTATAAATTTAAACTTGTGTATTAGACTAAAGTTATAACTGAAATTATGATTATACAATTATATATACAATATATATGAACATACTAAAAAAAAGTCAATATATTACCAAAATAATAATATCTACCACCACTAATATATAAATATATAATTTATAATTAGCTATTATTTATATTATTTACATATATGAATAACATATTTATCTTATTTTTTAGACATATTTTTACATTATTTAATATATAAATAATATATTTATTCTATTATTTAAATAAATGTCAAACGAGCCGAGCTATCGAGCCGAGTTTTAATATGTTTAAGCTTACTTATTAAGATTGTAACGAGTTTAAGCTCAAGCTTGAACTCGGACTCAATAAAAATTTAACAAATCAAGTTTGAACGAGCTCTTACCATGCTGAGCTGGAGTCTATTCACGAACGATTCTATTCATTTGCAGCCCTATTATTGATGATCAAGAACATACTTTCTAAATTTGAGTAAGTAAAATCTTAATTTGATTTAGAGTTTTTTCAAAAATCAAGCTTAAATTTGAATAACAATTTGGTGATTAGTAGAGTTGTAAATTTAGAAATACACATGTCACCACAAATAGCCTTAAAAGAATTGAATAAAAAAGAATTTCTCTTGATCTAAGTAAACAAATTGAGAACTTATTTTGGTATGAGTTTAAAGTAAAGGAGTGAGGAGAAATTCTGAGAATTTTTATTCAAAATTAAATTTGATGAGTAAATAGTAAGAATTAGAGATGTCTTAACAAAACTTAGGGTTGAGAGAGAGTGAAATTTTTATCTTTTCTATATAATTCTTTGATTTTTTTTGACCTTTTTAGTGAATTTTTTTTTACCTTTTTGACTATTATTCAAACTTCCCAAACTTAAACTGATTGTACATGCTTTACAACATGTAATCAGTTTGATGTTTTTAACAAATGCACTCAAAACACTCACTAACAAAATTCCTCTAAAATTGTTTTCCCATAGTACTATAATTCATATTCATATCCTTAATTCATTCAGAAAATCTACAATTAGAAATGCCTCATTTTGAAACGGTATAGTAAAGTTTGGAATAATTTTACTCACTTCAAAGTGCCTATGGATAGTCTGTAATAACGTTTAAAGTGATTATGATTTCTTTACTACACAATCATTTCAAGCTTTTTAACAATTATTCTTAGAACACTTATCCCCAGATCTACCTTCAAAATCCCTACATCTATTCAACTCAACTTAGCTCAACAAGTCTTTGCCCCAACTATGATAGGGAGTTGTATGGTCTATGTGTGAGACAGAGAAAAAGGAAAGAATATTCAATACACTCAGTAAACTGAAATAGATGCATATTGAAGGGGGAGAATACAAAACGGGTCGGATCCAAGGCTTGGGCCGGTTTAATCCTTTAAGCCCATCTCCATAAAGAGCAATCTTCCCAAGTCCTCAAACACTTGGGCCCAACTCGCAGTGGAAGGGCCAATCCAAGCCGCGATACTGGGCTGGGCTGAGCTGCTAGACTTAACCCTTGGACCGAGCTGATGGGCCGAACCCATCATCAGAACCAAAGTGGACCAAGCCCACACAAAGATGTCTCAATGGGTCAGCCTATCTCTACAAACAGTCTTACAAAAGGCCAAGCCGAGGCACAATGGTACTGAGCTGAAGGAGCCTCTCAGAGAAACGTGGAAGCTATGAACACATGCATGTGCAGGTTGCCACCTTAGCTGGTCCCTTCCCCCTAGAATCACGGAAGCAGTTAGCACAGGGAATGTGATATGTTATATGCATAGTTACAATGAGCACATGCATCCATTGTCAACTACTTGTAGGTCCTCCACCTTGAGCAATATTAAGAGAAGCCTTGAAGAACCAAAACTCCATGAAACCATCTTGGACAACAAGCAAAGTCTTCTATATCAAGCTTCACTCTCATCACATTGGAGGTATCGAATCCAAACTCATCTCATAACAACTCTACTCACTTAAACACAACTGAATACACTCTTTTTTTTCCCTCTCTCTACATCTAGAGAGAGCCCCACATCTTCTCCAACTACTCATTTCCACACCGAAGGGGTTTTCTGGCAAATCCCGACCGAGTAACTCTGAGGGTGTTCTGTGTTTGTAGATCCTTGATTCTTGGATAGTCTATTCAGACTCCGATTCATTTTCATCTAGTACAGGATTCGGTATGCACAATTGGTGAGGTAAACATAGATTCTTCATCTCTGAGTTTTGCATTTGATTCTGGCAATGGAAATTGAGGATATTCCACCCTCTACATCAACTTCACTGATGGAGAAGACGAAAGATAAGGGCCTGGCACTGCCAACAGTTCTGGAGGAATAGACCAGAAACAACAACCAGACTCTAGACTCTGTTGAGCATCACCAGCCCTTTGCCAATGGCTCTTCCCACCATTTCTTGTTGGAGAAAGATCATAGGGATCGTATCATTGATTCCATAGTTATGAAAATACAAGAACTGAAAGCACAAGAAAATGATAGGCAACCCGATGGAGAAGAGGATCGATGTAGAACCTTCTCGCTTATGCCGGAGAAGTCCATCCTTGGAACCCCTAGCAAAGAAGGTTCCTAGAAATGATTCTAGGCAGCGAAGTCAGCCAACTCCAGTGCAAAGTGAAGCAGCGAACAACCACACTCGTGGTTTGTGCCGGAAGAGGGCTAAGAGGCAAAAAACAATCAGCCAGCAGACGAAATATCCTCTTTATCCACATGATCTCCATACCTGGTTGGTCGAGAACAAAGAAAATGAGCAGCGGCGGGAGCGAGAAGCTCAGCACCATGATTGTACTATTCATCAGAGGGAGCACCGAGCACTAGACCAGCTCGTCTCTTCTTCTTGCTCTCCAAACATTGAAGCTATGAAACCCCCCAAGAAGTTCACCCCACCAAAATTCACACCATATGATGGGAAGTCAGATCCACTCACACACATCAGCCACTACCGGAAGATGATGTCTTTATGGAATCGAGATGAGGCATTGGTGTGCAAGGTCTTTCCATCCAGCTTGGGAGAGTCTGGACTTTGATGGTTCGATCGTCTTCCTGCTGGATCGATCTACGACTAGAAGTAGCTTTCTGAAGAATTCGTGGCCAGATTTGTTTCCAATACCAAGATCCCAAAGGAACCGGATACCTTGTTCGGTTTCCGGAAGGAAAAGAAGGAAACACTGTGTAACTACGCAAGGAGGTACTAGAAAGAATACAATGATTTGGAGGAAAATATCTACAGTGAACAGATGGCAGTATTGTCTTTTAAGCATGGTCTACGGTCAGAAAACAAGTTGAGGCAATCACTTACCAAGCGCATAGCCACTGCACTGAAGGATTTACGTGCCAGAATTGAACAGTACGCTTGACTCGAAGATGATCAAATTACCATTGAAGTGGCATCGGCCGAACAGCCAAGCCGGGGAGACCGACGAAGAACAAACCGAGGAGAACCCCGAAAAGTCACAGTGAACAAGGTAGACAAGTCTAAATCCCACAAAGCAGTTATTACAATATTCAAAGAGCCTATCTACCGTATCATGGAGAAAATCAAGAGAGAACCATTCTTTACTTGGCCACCAAAGATGTTAGGAAACCCAGCTCAGCGCAACTAAAAGCTAAGGTGTACCTATCACCAGGACAGGGGGCATATGACTCAGAACTGCAGAGTGTTAAAACAACATTTGAAAGATTTGGTGGTTGCTAGGCATCTCCAGGAATACATCGATCCAGATAAGATCGTGACCGAACAGGAGAATCCCCCACCACAACCAAATGCCGAGCATTCCCCTCGACTGGTCATTAATGTAATCCATGGCATAGCCAATCTTGAGTGGGATGAGGTATTTCAAGAGGAAATTACAAAAGCTGCACAGATTTAACAAGTAATGTCAGTCGGTCCCGCACCAAAAAAGGTTAGAATAATACCTAAATCTCCCTTATGTACTGTTTCATTTACTGAGAAAGATTTAGAAGGTATTCAACATCTACACACTGATGCATTGATTATAACTGTGAGGATTGGAAAACGATTTGATGTAAAACGAGTCCTAGTGGACCAGGGTAGTGCCGCAGATATCTTGTATTATGATTTGTTCAGAAAGCTCTGTCTCTTTGAGCAGCATCTCACCCCAGCAATAGCACTGCTGGTCGACATCAATTCTCAACCCGAATGGCCACTTGGCAGGATAGTATTTCCTGTAGTAGCTGGGACAAAGACTCTTCAGATAGAATTCTTATTTATAAATACTCCATCCTTTTACAATGCCATCCTTAGTCGACTATAGATTCACCAAATGAAAGCAGTTCCCTCAACCTACCACCAACTCATCCGCTTCCTAATAGAGCATAGAGTAGAGCAGATCTTAGGGGACCAAGTTACATCAAAGCATTGTTTCATGGCTGCTATGAAGGCCAAACAACTTTGTAATCTGGTTCAGAAGGTTGAAGTAGCAGATCAGTCTGTCTTAGAAGATGTTGAAGGAACCCTAGTCGGAAAAATGGTAGAAGATCAAGAGAAAGTTTCAGTAAAAGAAGGCGACCCTAAGAAATACTTCTTTATTGGTACCTTACTTGGCGCTGATGAGAAACTTCAGTAGCTGTATTTGCCGAGGAAAAATATAGAGCTATTCGCATGGTCGGCGTACGATACTACTGGCTTGGATCCTGAATTTGCCTGCCATAAACTCAATGTCAATGCTTCAGTTCGGCCCATAGTATAAAAAAGCAGAAGATCCTCAATTGAGCATACTGATGCAGTAATTACAAAGGTGGATAAGCTCCTAGCAGCGGGGACAATTTGGGAGGTCCAGTACCTGCAGTGGCTGTTTAACACCGTTGTAGTGAAGAAGAAAAATGGCAAGGAGAGAGTTTGTGTCAATTTTACTTGTCTCAACAAAGCTTGTCTGAAAGACAGTTTTCCCTTACCTCCCATAGATTAGCTTATGGATTCAAAGCTGAGCGAATGAGTTTTTTGGACACCTATAACAGCTATCACCAGATATCTCTGTTCGGTCTAGGCCAAGAGAAAACAACATTTATCACTCCAAGAGATACTTACTGTTACAAGGTAATGCTGTTCGGCATTAAAAACGCCGAAGCGACTTACCAGCGGATGGTGACTTAGATGTTCAAAGATTAGCTCGGATGGACAGTAAAAGCATATATAGATGACATGGTGGTCAAAATCACACTTGCTACGAACCACCTCGTCGATCTAAAGAAAGTTTTCAACATCCTAAAAACCCATCAACTTCACCTTAATGCCTCGAAATACGCTTTCAGGGTTGATTAGGGAAGTTCTTGGGCGACATGGTAACCCATAGAGGAATCGAAGCAAACTCAAATCAGATTTAAGCGATACAAGATATAGAGATACCGAAGAAGGCTAAGGAACTTCAGAAACTGGTTAGAATGGCGACAACACTAAATCGATTCATTAGCAAGTTCTCTGACCGAATGATGCCTTTCTTCCAACTTTTGAGGCAAAAGGTTGTGTTCGAGCGGGGGCCCGAGTGCACCAAGGTACTGTAGTACCTTGAGAAGTATCTCAGTACACTATCACTTATTTCCACTCCAGAACTAGGGAAAGAACTATACTTGTATCTGGCAGTTTTAGACCATGCGATAAGCGCGGTACTAATTCGCAAAGTGGAAAAAGAACAGAGGCAGGTATACTATGTCAATAAGACTCTCTTGGATGCCGAGACACAGTATCTACCATTGGAAAAGGTGGCTTACACCTTACTCATTGCCTCACGAAAGCTACAACACTACTTCTAGGGTCACACCATCAATGTCCTTACTAAGTTCCCTTTCAGATCCGTCTTTGGCCGAGCTGACTTTTTTGGCCGAACGGTGAAATGGGGATTGAGCTTGATGAGTTTGACATTCGGTATCAGCCCATAACAGTGATCAAGACCTAGTTCTTAGCAGATTTTGTCACCGAATTTGCCCCTGCCTAAAGCATTGAACACCCGAACACTAGCTCGGCATAGGTACCACACACCATCAAAATGGGCAAACAATGTGCTTCGAAAGCATGAAAACTTTTCATTGGAGACATCTGGAAACTCTACGTTGACAGATCATCTAATAATTGAGGCTCTGGGGCAGGGGTGGTACTCATCTCTCCAGAAGGATTCATTTGGAAATATGAAGCCTCTAACAACGAGACGGAATATGAAGCACTATTGGCTGGTTTGTGCAATGCTGAGCACTTCAGCGCAGACAAGCTCCTGGTTTTTAGCGATTCTCAGTTGGTTGTCAACCAACAGACTGGGGTCTATGAAGCAAGAGATGAAAGAATGGCCATGTATGCAGATAAGGCCAGGGATCTACTCAAGAAATTTCAATCCATATGAGTGGAATGGATCAATCGAGACAGAAATAGTCATGTTGATGCTCTCGCCTACCTTGGCTCATTAGTGGATACAAAAGATTCTAGAAAGATTTGGGTCAAGTTTGTACCGGAACTAAGCATTACGTCTCTAGATCCGGTCCTCTGTACAAATTTAGGATCAAGTTCGATGGACCCAATACTTGTTTTCCTGAGATTTGGAACTATCCCTGAAGATAAGAAAGAGGCAAACGAAGTTCGACATCGATCAGCTCAATTTTGGATCTTACCATCTGGAAAACTGTACCGACGCTCTAACCTTGGCCTTTATCTATTATGTGTGCATCCAAATCTAGTTGAGAATGCTCTCTATGAAATTCACAATGGGATTTGTGGAAGCCACGTTGGAGGTCACTGGCGCACCGTGCCCTTACTCACGGGTATTGGTAGCCACAGATGTAAAGAGACGCATAGCAGTATGTTCAGAAGTGTGACAAATGCCAAAGGTTTGTTCTCCTAATTCATCAGCCAGCCAAAATATCTCACTCTGTTCACTAGCTCATGGCCCTTTGCTTAGTGGGGTTTGGACATCGTTGGACCTCTTGCACGAGGGACTGTGAACAGATAATTCTTTATCGTTGTAACCAACTATTTCACCAAATGGGTGGAAGTCGAAGCACTGACAAGCATCAAGGAAACAAACACAAAACGGTTAATTATGAGGAATGTCGTAGTCCGTTTCAACATCCCACAGGTACTAATTGCAGATAATGGAATGCAGTTTGACAGAAAGATTTTCAGAAATTTTTGTGCTGATCTCAGGATCGAATATTGGAACTCCTCTCCGGGCTACCCATAGAGCAATGGGTTGGCAGAATCGTAAAAAAAATCATCATGAACGGAGTAAAAAAGCGACTTGAAAATGCAAAAGGGAAATAGGTTGAAGAGTTACCCAATGTGTTGTGGGCCTACAGAACTACGGCGCGATGCTCGACCGGGGAAACTCCCTATTCCTTCACCTATGGAAAAGAGGCTATTATTCCACTTGAAGTTAGTTTCCCAACCATCCGGTCAGAACTGTTCGAAGATGCAAGTAATGAAGAAGCTATTGCCCAGGCACTGGACATGGCAGAAGGTTGAATAGAAGTAGCACTGATTAGACTTATGGCCTATCAGCAGTAGCTTATCAAGAGTTTCAATCAAAAAGTTCTCCCAAGACAATTTACACCTGGTGAATTGGTTTCGAGAAAAGTTATGGATCATAAAATGGTGCTTGGCGAAGGAAAGTTAGGACCTAACTGAGAGGGGCCTTAAAAAGTTATAGTCGTTGCTGGGAATGGAGCATACTACTTGGAAGATCTCAAGGGCAAAGCCATAACTTGGCCTTGGAATGTAGCAAACCTTAAGAAGTACTATCAATAGATTATCTCCCCAAAGTATCTATCAAGTGTAAAGGCATTTATCTTTTGATTAATAGAAACGTCTCCAGTCATCTTTGAACTTTTGTGTCCAGTACCTGTACAGCCTTATCGCCAGAACAGATTAATAATTCACTTAGCCCTTAAGATCCAACTTATGGGGGCATAGATCAAATAAAAGCGATCATGCACTAAGGAAGAGCTAGCAAATAAGCTTCAATTGGAAATGAACAAATTTTAGCAAAGTTAAGACTTGATTTTCGGAATTAGCTTTCGTTCTTACCAAACGAAATTAGCTTTGGTTTTTACCAAACGGAATTATCTTCGGAACAACTGAACAGAATTTAGTTTTGGTTTGCACTCAAACATGTCTAGTGGAATTGTTTGGTGGAATTATGTTTGCCAACCAAAATGGAACTTAGCCAAGTGGAATTGCTTGGTGGAAAACGCACTAACGAATTTTTCAATGATCATTTCTTTTTTGGGAAACATAGAATTTCTTAAGTACAAGCACATTAACACTTCAATGCTACTGCATGTCAGTAGACTTAAGTAGTTCTGCCAAAGAACAAGAACTTCAGTACCAATCGTACTTAGCTCCAGGTAGGAGCAAACAATTGTTTTTTAGAATCAACCCGGATCTAAGTAAGACCTTCTCCTTTCATTACAAGACAAACACAATCATACAACATATTGATTAACCAGACCAAGCAGCTATTCGGCCCGGAGGTCCCAACAGTGCTCAGCCGGGGGCAAATAGTACAGATAACATTCAGACATAGAAGTAAGAAAGCATCTGTCACGACCCAAACCTGCCCCTATAGGTTTAGCGTCGTAACCGACCAGTAATCCTTGGATTACCAAAGGCCTCTTAACAGTATAACATATAGTTAGGGGCTGTGGAAGCAAATATATAAAATATACATTGTCCATTGAGCTGTGAAAACGTACATGGGACAGATAATTTTAAATCTTAAAACTAAAATACAGTATTTATATGCCACTTCATGTACATACAACAGAAAACCTTTTTTGTATGTCAAAAGAAATTAAATCTTATACATCTACAAAAACACAGCCTCTAAACATGACTTGATCGGGAACCTCCTTGGGAGGCACAAAGGCTGGCTGACCAAAAACTGAGTTGCTAGGTCCTCAACTTTGAGCCTGGTCACGTGCCTAATCACCTACATATATAAAATAAATAGTAAGCGGGAGCCTAGTGAATAATAACAGAGCAAAGGGTTAAATAAATGATGTGCCGTAATTAAGTCCGTGCATAGAACCGATTCATATTCATGATCTCATTCAATTCATATATATATAATTCAGGTTTCATGCTTGATCATTCACAGTTCATCCGTTAGCGCTAACAGATCATATACAGAATATCATAGATCATACTTGTCAGTTCCATAGAGGAACCTCCGGCCGGGTACGGATAACTTGCCAGTTCCATAAAGGAACCTTCGGACTGGGTACGGATAACTTGATAGTTCCACAAAGGAACCTCCAGCTGGGTACAGATAACGTGTCAGTTCCATTAAGGAACCTTCGGTCCGGTTACGGATAGCATACTTGAATCATAGCATTAATGTCATATATATATATATATATATATCAGAGATGAACAATCATTCGTAGTGCATAAACATAACATTCATAGGACAAATCTTATTTCATATACAGAAAATAATTTAACTTGAACATAGCTTTACTAAGTCATTACTCACAGATAACTGGTGGCTCCAAATAGACGAGTAGAGTAGGCAATCCACTTCACTTGAGGCGCGTGACCTACATAACATGACAAATACATACATTGAAACACACGCTTGGATTATATGCAACTTATTTCATTTGTCCTTAGTGTGTTTCTAGCCCTTATCCTAATTATAGTGTTTTAATCTTGGCCTTGGAATGCCTAGGATGGAATGAGGATGCTAAAATGTATTTGAAAACATTTTTCAAAACTTGTTGAAAATAGGGTCCACGCTCAAGCGTGGCTTTTCTCGCTTGAGCGGACATGCAAAATGTGAGGGTCCGCTCGAGTGTAACTTCCTTCGCTTGAGCGGTCTATAAACTTTGAAAAAGTACTGGTTGCTTGATTTTCTTACTTGACGGACGCTCGATCCCCGCTCAAGCGTGAGACTCAAACCTTCGCTCGATCGTGACTTTTGTCGCTCGAGCGATCAGCAAAAACACATAAACTTCTGGAAGCATGCATTTCACGCTTGAGCGGAGTTCTGGTCACTCGAGTGGAAGTGCAAGATTACAGGGTCGCCGCTCAGGCGTAGAATCCGACGCTCGAGCGAAAGTACAAAATCTGGAATTTCCAGATTGCACTCCCCAGCTCCAAGCTCGAATTCTACACCCCAAAACTCATCTTCTTGGGCCAAAATTCTGGAGAACATCTAGGAACTTGTACAATATCATGGTTTGAAGATCATTTCATAAAATCAAGGCCCAAAAGTATGTCAAACATGCAACAATTCAACTTGAAATGTAAAAACATGGTATGAACATGACATGCATGTGTTCACTTGAGTTCATGGCTTCTAAAATATGATCAAATGTGATCCATTGATGAGAAATGTTATGAATCCTTCAACTTATGCTAGAATTACAACATGCATGGGGAAATTTTTTGAAAACAACTTCAAAATGCTATAAATATGCATGCATGTATGGAATGACTTATCTTTCTTCAATTCTAGCTCAATCCTTACATGAATTTATCTAATTCACTTGTTTTCATACATTATTCAACTACATTACAAGGCCAAAGACTAAAACTCTTTCCTAGAGTCTAATTTGCATAAGCGAGAAAGCTTCAATTCCCAAATTCTTTGCAAATCTCCAATAGTTCCTAGCAATTCTCCCCTATCTCAACTTTTGATCCCAATTTTCTTCTATCTCACTCTCTCTCTCCTACATTGACTTGATTTATGTGTGAGCTCAAATGTATTGAAATGAAGAGAAGAAACGGTGAAGGCATATAAGAAGCCTTATATAAGCTCACTTAATGATAATTAATTAAGGCTAATTAAGTGGGCATTAATTTAATCGTTCCAAATCAAATTTTGATTAAACCTACCATAATGTTCTAAAAATTCCAAATAGCACATAAATCAAGTCAATTTCTGAATCGGATGCCGATAAGGCCTTTAATTCACAAATCGAGTAAAAACATGAATAGATCTTTCTATGTTAAATAGATATAAACACAAAATAATGCAATGCACATGTAATTAACTCAGGATTTCTTTTTAATTACTTGTTAGGCATACTTAAGTATGAATTAGTACTAATCATGGGTCGGGGTTGTTACAACATCAGATTGCAAAATCAAAGGGAAAATTTCATCATCCAACAAAGGCACAACTAGCCTCACAAACAGTAAACAAAAAGAAGAAAAATTGTCTTGACAAACATAAGGGGGCAACTCATTAGGAAGACCGACCTCCAGTACAACAGAAAGCAAAAAGAAGAAAGAGCAAAAAATGTAAAAAACTTCAAGTCATTTCAAAGATCACTTCAACTTTCATCGCAAGGGGAAATCTCAGAAGTAGGGCTCACAGTTTTGTCCAAATCATCTGTGGGAGGAAAAACAAAAGCAACTCCAACATCTTGAGAAATAAGAACCTCCTTGACCAATTCCTCCACAACTTCAATCTCTAGGTTCCCACATTCTTCAACATATATTGTCTTGTTGGCAGCCTCATTCTCTAGAGCCTTGTTCGCAGAACCAATACTTGGAGAAATCTTTGATGGGGGAGTAGCAGGTGTGGTAGCAGTTTTTAGGCTCAAGAATTTGAAAAGAACAGGGATTTCCTGGAATAGAGGAGACCTATCAAGAACCTGGGCATCAGCTAGAGCACTTGTCCAGCCTTTAAGGAAAAGCTTGTCACGCAGTACCAACACTTCTCCCTCGTAGGCATCTCCAGCATCATCCGAGCCTTGTTACTAGTATTTGGCTTCTAAAGTCGAGTGCTCAGTAGCCATCACTGCTATAACTGCCTCCAATTCAGCCACTTTTCCCTCAAGCTGGGCTTGGGCCCCAACAACAACTTCTTTGGATTTCATAGCAGAGGAAACAACTTTGTTCAACCGAAACACCTCTCTCTCCGCAGTTCTACGGCCCTCCTTCTTAGCCTCAAGATTCATTGTCAACCTTTCAACACTTATAGTGCCCTCCAGCATGGCTTTCTCCGGCAACAACAAAGTTTTAGTTAGGTCAAAAGCAAGGTCTTTGGATGCAACCATAGAATCAGAAGTAGAAATGGGCCTACTCTGATGCAGCATAGGCGGTTCCTAGTGTTCATAGGATTCATACACAATGGGCTCCTCAAAGGCCTCGTCAACCTTAGCTTTACCAGTCTCTCGTTTTCTTTTGTTCGTCCTTTCAACAGTCAGGGCATCAGTGTGACGCCCCAAAAATCTACACTAAGGGTTGTTGTCATGGGAAAGTCACTAATAAGTCCTATGGCTAATAACCAAGTAAGATCCCAGATCGCTAGAGGAGTCAAATTAGCCTCCCTTCTAAGTCCAGCTTTCTTAGGTAGCACACTACCCTTTTGACAGATCTTAAAAGGCATTGACGCAAGGGCTCATAAGTAACGTAGGGAACTATATTGGTGTTTGAAATATAAGTACATAATAATAATAATAATAATAATAATAATAATAATAATAATAATAATAATAATAATAATAATAATAGAATAGTTACAAATATCCTTAGTTACAAAAGTTAGTTCATCAACATTACTTCCCAAAATAAAATTTCAGATGGACTATCAAAACACAAAAGAACATAATTTCTCTAGGATAGCCAAAAGTCTTCGAAGGTTTTCCGCTCATCTTCTCCTGCTGTGAGATCTTCTTCAGCACCTTGGATGATACGCCATGAGCTTTAAATACCCAGTAAACGCACACATACCCCGTTCCTTTTTCCCAATCTAATACACACTAGTAATTAGAACAATAGGAGAAGAGAACATGACATTCAAGTAAATAGCACAGGTTACAAGGTTAGTTGTTAGTAGTCTAGAAGTCCCCCAAAGAGATTTCAATCTTCCAACCATAAGAATCGGACGTGGATTATTCGGTATGCCCATTTTTTTGCTGTTTTGTTACAGAACTTACCTCAGATGCCTACCAATAGTTACATACCGTGTAAGGAAAATCGCAAGGCCTCAAAAGAGACAGTAATAATGGGCCTTGCCCAAATCCCTCCTCACACCAAATACCTAGGGTCTGAATGCAATCGCTCCTTTCACTGAAAACCACCTGCACAAGATTTTACTTCCAAAAGGGACCACGTCTCACTAATCAATTCAATTTAAACATGACTCCATCTCATAATAATACTCATGTGATCAAAACCCAATTAGCCACCCCATTAAGTTTTTCGTTTGGATTAATGTTTTAAGTTAGTTAGTACAAGCAGGTAACAAAAGAATAAATTTGCATAATGTGAGCATCATCGAAGGACTAAAATAAAATACATACACCTATGACATGTGTAATATCATACCAAGACATGATCATATATTAATAAGCATATTCATGAACACAAGAGAATAAAACACCAATGAAAACAGAATTTCCAAATTCAGTACTACCTAAAGATTATACTTAAAAGGGCTATTTCAAATTTTTTATGAACTCGGCTTTCCTATGGTTCGTAGAGAATTTAATCTAGTTTTTAGAATATGTTTCAGAAGTGTGATAGATTTTCTAGATTTTTAGTTATTTAAGAAACACTCCAGCGCTGTCCAAATTCGTCAACCGTTACGAAAATCGGATTTTCTTACAAACCGCTTACTCTTTTTCAATTAAACCAATTGTCCTTGAAAGATAACTCTTTAAGGAAGCTTTTGACATAAAACCAAGTTCCATATGATTTTTCTACATTTTCCTAGAAATTTCAAAATTTAGCTGTAAAATAGATTTTTCATGCACAATACTCAAAGAAAGAAGATTTGGTGAAAATAGCGGCCAACTAAGGAAAATTTTTCACTTCTTTTGTGATGAAAATATGATAAATAATATATATTAAACTCAGAAATTTGAATTGAAGGTGTGTCTTTGGAAATTTTGAGAAAATGGTGTAGAAGAAGATAGTTTGTTATCGATTAAGGGAAAACACAAGAAGGGTGGAACAAGACTCAACTCTTTTCATTTATTTTTTTTAACACAAGAACACCATTTAAAACACATCTAAAATTTATATTTAGAACCTCTAGGAGCATGTATTTGAAAGGAAAAAATGAAAGAGAGAGTTGTGTTGTGACTTACTTGAGGCTTGATTGAATTGCTAGCAACTTTCTCTTTCCCTCTTATCCTCCACCAAGCTTACTCTCTTCCCTCTCTTTTCTTTCAGCCGTGTGGTGTGGTGTGTGTGTGTTATTCTTGTGTGCAAAATGCTAAGGGTGAGGTTTCTTTTATAGGAAAATTGGTGCAAAAAGTCCATTTTGCCCATTGGTTGGAATTGGATTGGATATTTTGGATTTAGTTTGAATTTAATGGAATAGTGGAGGATTAGAGGACTTAATTGAGTACTTAAGCATGATCTAGTTAGGGTTTTATCTTAATCAAACCAACCTACTTACAAGTACAATGCGCGCGCGCACACACACACACACACATATATATAAGTTTGTACCTAAGGTCAAAGATTTTTTCCTTAATTCATGCAAGTTTGTCTCAAAAATACACTCATTGTCTATATAGGTTATGGCCGGCCATAAATGATGATTTGAGGGATTTATTTTAATTTATTTTTTTGTGTACAAATGTTGGAAATTGTAAAGTATGATGTATAAAATAGATTTTAGGGTACAAGTGTATATATATAATGGTACTTGTTTGGGGTCAATTTGTGATTTAATAAAAATGTAAGGGTTTTGGGTTTAATTTATGATTTGGAACATTTATTTTAGTATAGAATTAAATTAAATTAGGGTTGGAGAGTCTAATTCGGTTTGGATTTCTTGTTTTGAATAAAAAGACGATCAATCGACAGAAAAATCTAGGGTCTTCGAGTGGTAATTCCACATTTACGGAGTCAATTAATCTGTGTTAGAGTACTAAAATTGATTCCTAAGTTACCAAAATCGATTAGGGTTTACGAGTTTTCAATTGGCGCATGTATTTGATCTTAGGGTTAAAATTGAAATTAATTAAGAATTGACTTCAAAGAAATAATTTAAAAGTAGGGAACTTTCAAGAAAATAATATTTTCAGGGGCCTCACCACCTATCCCCCTTAAAACAATTTCCTTCTCGAAATTTAACTATACATCATTTTCAAACTGTTGGGGGTAGTTTGCCTTCATCAATCTCCTATCCCCCTTCAGTGTACAACTTATCCTCCTTTAGCGGCCTCACTACCTATCCCCCTTCAGTGTACAACTTAACTTCTGCAAAGTCTGCGTAGGCAAAAAAGGGTTGCGGATCTACATCAATCTCCTTTGTTTCCCCATTGCCTATTGCTATCATTATATTCTGATGTAACGGAGAAGGCACACATTTGTTTGTGTGGATCCAATCCCTGCCAAGCAAAACATTATATTTGATATTACTATCTATGACAAAAAATACTATCATGCAGTGGCTGGTTCCCACACTCAGGTTGATAAGCAAAATGCCTTAAGCCATCTGTTTATCTCTAGCAAAACCAACAATGGTAGTGGTTGTTAGGATCAACTTGGGATTTCTTTTCCCCAACTTCTTTAAGGAGGATCTTGGAAGCAGGTTCACTGCTGCCCCATTATCCAATAATACTCTACCCATTTCTATCCCATCGAAATAAGCCTTAATGTACAGGGGCTTAACATGTTGGGTCATAGATAATATAGGATATTCAAAGGGATATGAGAGGTTAATGCTTACCTCTTCACTCTGTTCATCAACTTCCATGGGCCTAGCCACCACAAATTCATCTTGAACCATGCCGATTTGTGAATCCCCGCTGGAAACTGGAATGGGATCATCCTCCTGGCCTTCTTGGTTCTCCTCCTCAGCTTGAAACTCCTGAGGCAGCACATAAACCACATTAATCGGCATTTGAGGGAATGAGCCAAATTGTATTACTGGGTGTGTTTGCTTTGATTCCATATTGGTTTGTTCTGATGCCTGGGAAACATCCTCCATACTGCATTTTAGTACCTCAATGCCGGCAGGTTCCTTCGAAGCAGTTTGCTGGTTATCTAGCTCTGTTGGCTTTTCAACTATGAAGGACTGTTCATCTATAGAGGCCTTGAACATTTCTTCTTCAGCCAATACCTTTTCTTGGCTTGGTTCGATCTCTTTATCTATTTCATCATCACTCTCCATCAAGGCCTGCTAGACTGTATTTCTCTTTGGCTCTTAGCTCAGCATGAACTTCGGCCATTTGTTCTCTGCTAGTACTCTTTTTGATCTTAGGACCAGGCTTTGAACATTTTCCTTCTTCTATCTGGCTCTTTGACTGAGCCAAGGAGGTACTTTTCTCGCTCTTCTTCAAATCTTTTTGGTACTGAGTGTACCTTTGCTGGGTCTTCCTTCTCTGAGACCTGAAGATTACAGGAACCATATATGCTTTCCTTGTTTTTGGGTTTTTCAATAGTACCCAGTTATTTAGGGCTACCAAAGGGGGCTTAATCATCCTTCACTTTCCTCCCAAAACTCTGGGCATCTCTTTAGGTTTGTTTTGCATGACAAACCAATTAGGTACCCTTAGTACCCATGTACCCACTGCTCTGGTTGGTAGACTAACTACTCTTACCTATGGAATTATCTTCAAAGTTGCCTTAGAGGACCAATCATTGGCTCTGGTGCCTTGTCTTGAGCCAAATTCAGGCTTTCTTTTAAGCTGGTCGACTGTCTTGTAGTAGTTAGATGACCTGATCTCATGCAAATGCCTCTTACCCTTAGACAGATTCCTAGTGTTTGGAGGTCTAGCCAAAGGTGGCTACTGTCTAGAACTAGTTGGAAATGGCCTTCTGCCATAATTGTTGGTTGGCCTATGGTCTTTCTACATATCCTTGTAGTACTGTTTCCCATCAGTTGGGAGTCTCCTCAGCCATTTATAACTCAACCTGCATTAGGGATACATTCTCTGCATTACTGGTGCTTCGAGAGAGTCATCATCGAATGCTTCTTCACTAGAGCCCTCCCTTTGATCTACGAAGCTTTGTCCACTGGCTGATGAATCTCCTATCTTTTTCCTGAAGGTAGCCTGGCTAGTAACATGCATCTACACATTGACTTATTCCAATTCCTTTAGAGAGAGAGTATGGGGATCCGGTATGCTAACATTAACTACTGCCTCTTCAATTTTTGGAAATGGGTTGGTATCAATTCCTATGGCTTTTTCAGTCTTGGTTGGAAATTTCAGCCTCCCTTTCCGGATTTGTTCATGGATCTTGTCTCGAAAAAAGCAATGTAGTTTTTAGTTGAGTGGGACCAAAAGTTATGCCATTTGTAGTATAATTTTCCTTTATGTTCTTCAGAATTTGGGATCTTAACTCCTTTAGGAAACTTTAAGAAATATGCTGCTAGCAAATGATTAAATATGTCATCAGCTTTTATTATGTCAAAAGAGTATTTTCTATGAAGGTCTTTCCTTTTGAATTGTTGGTCAATTGTAGTATCTTTCTAAATCAATGCCTTACAGGTCATAGGTTCTTTTCCTATGATTTATGCTACATCAATTTCAAAGTTAGGGTCCCTATAATAGGTCATATATGATGAATTGCCTCAATCTTGTTCTTCTTCAAGTAAGGTTTTATAGCTAGAAACTTTATAAGTAAGTTCCACTAGATCTCGAAACTTTATTGAATCAAACTTCTTTCGCAGCCTGAATTCAAACCCATTTTGGGCCAATCTAACAAATTCAGGTTCGGGTAAAACGACCCCTACATTTGTTACATGCTCTTTTGAATCTGGCAATGAATTGAGCAGCCTTCTCATCAGGCCTTTGGCTCAATCTTGCCAAGTCTACCATAAAAACCTCAGGTTTTGTTTGAAAAAATTGGGCATGAAACACTTCCTCCATTTGTTGCCAAGTTTGAATAGAACCAGGTGTAAGGTTAGTATACCAAACAAAAGCTGCCCCAGTTAGAGAATTTGGGAAAAGTCGTAGTTTCATATAATCATTATTAGTAAATTCACCACATTGGCTTGTAAACCTAGCAATTTGTTCAATGGTTGACTGGTTTCCATTCTCGTAAAAAATGGCAAAATCTGGTATTTTATATCCATTTGGGTACTCATGTAGCCTATCTACCCATTCTAGGTAAGGCTTTTTGTAGACAAGAGTCTGGACCCCCCAAGCCGTAGGTCCACAGATTTCTCTTACTACATCTGCAATGTGGTCTCTAGGTACCATGTTTGGTGCTAATTGAGCCACTATTAGGGGAGCAAACGCTGGGTTTAGAGGAACCACTTGTGCTTGGATTCCCCTTGGTCCAGGCAAAGGCATATTTGGGACTGGTTGTCGCTGTGGTGCCTAGTAAGCTTGAGGATACAACTGACCCCTTTGGGCAGGTACCTGGCCTACATAAGGCACTGTAAAAGGAACCGCTGGAGGGAAAACATGCATTGTTTCCCTTCCATTTGTACGAATCCCATCCAACCCCCCGGGTATAGCTTCAAACATGGGATTAGTATAGGTTCTTTCATTTCCTGGTGTTGATCTTACTCCACCAACATTTATGGCTTCGCTGGTAGGTATAGCCATGTTTTGGCCTATTGGCATTCTAGGAAGGGGCTCGTACCATGACTGAGGCATTGGTACTGGTCTTTCAGGTGTTTGATTACTGGTTTGACCATTATTTTGCCCATTATTTTAGTACAGGTTGTCTATTTCGAGCCAATTGTTACTGAAGCAGATTTATATTTTCTTCACCTTGTCTAATGATTGGTGGTTGATATGCATGCATTCGATCCAAAAAGAACACTGCTCACCTTTCCATTATATACATTAACTGTTGTCCCACGATATCCACTAAACCTCCCAATTGATTAACTGGTGATGTAGATGAGACAATTGAAGGACCAGCTTCTTGGCCTTGCCCAATATTCTAGACTTGAGTTGTATACACTGAAGTAATGGTTTCTTCAACCAATTGTGGAGGATTATTTATAGCAGGCACATTTTCAAGATGTGGCTCAGCATTCTCCTTAACATTAACTCCTTCTACACCTTCTTCGAGGTGGTTATTTTCTCTTCTTGCTCTACGTCTAGCCATTTTTAAAGGTCCCACCGGGCGTGTCAAAAAATATATGTTAGCTTTTTTGGCTTTTGAAGGTTAATAATGTAATTTTAAACGTGCTAGCAAGGTTCAATAAGTCCTTACAGAGATTTTAAATGCCAACCAATTATCAGACAATTGTGTTGAAGTTCTTTCAGCCTCAATGAAGAGGACTTTTACTAGTGGCTTTTTTTAAGGAGAAAATTAAAGATAATGATAATGACGATGGACAAAACAACTGAATTTCATTAATTAATAAGAACTTACAATTATACCTTCGCACTTTCACAACCTCGAAGGGTTTTATAGCAACAGACTACTTGGAACTACTCCTAAGAATTTAAATGCAGTACAGGAATTGAAGAACAGGAAATGTAAAAATTAGAAAGAAAATATAAAGTAAATAACTAGTTTTTTAGATCTGAGTCTAGGGTCTCTTCTGTTGGCCTTTTCTTCTATTTATACTTTCTAATTGTAACCGTCGAAGTGGGTTTCTAATCGTCGAAATGTCCTTCTACGATCACTGATCATGGTCTCACACAGTTAGCTTTCACTACGCCATTCTTGCAGTTGGGCTTCTCTCCTGAATTTGAATTTGAATTGTGAGCAACCGTTGGGCCACGTCATCTTGTGCCTCTTAACTGTTCCAATGCTACACAGATTCCTTATTACCAATATGAACTGCCACATGCCCATTGTTGATTGGAGACTTGTATTAACTCCCCAAATCACCCTTTACGAGCCACGTGCTAAGCTACGATTAGCTTATACAAAATATAGCCAGCAGATGCACACCAACTGTTTGATGATTTGTTGAGATGGGCAATTGGAGTTGGAGATTCAACACCTTCTTTTTCTTCATTTGATTATAAATTTGTGTATGAATTTTAGGTTTTGTGTGTAAGGAGAAGGAGAAGAAGAAAGGTTAGAGATGAGGGTAATAAAGGAATTATAGAAATTATAAAAATATAAAATAAAAAAAGTGAATTTTGAGAGTGTAAGGAATTAAATTGATGGTGCAAGTAAAATTTCTCATCAACAAATTAATAAGAATGTACACTGAGAAATTTTGTAAACAAAGAATAAATTATATATAAAAATAGAATTACCCGTTATGTTGGCTTCATATTATGAGTCAACATTTATAAGCAAATATATGTCCTTCAAAAAGTTTATAAAAGATCAACATGATTGAGCACTATAAGAAGTTAATTAAATTTGATTGAAAAATTCAGCAAATGCTTGTATGGTTACATGCATAGAGGGAGGAAAAAAGCTGCATGAGAAAATAAAGAGAGAAACAATCAACTTTCCTCACTGCACCAGCACACCTTTTGCGCTTTCATCAATCCATTGACACTCCCCATGTGACTTTGCTTATGACCTTTCACAACATTCAACCCCACCCAAAAAAATTTTTTTAAAAAAAATTGATTATTATAGTAAGGTGTGGGCGGTTTTTGTGGGCTGTGAATTTAACCCGCGACCTGTCTGCAACCTGTAAATTTGTCATATTTTAAACCGTATCCGCCCGTATTATGTTTGTGAAACTGTCTATTTATATGCGGGTTGGGCGGTTTAAGCAATTCGGATAAATTATTACCCACATCTAATAAGGATGATCGTGCTGTATTGATTGTGCTTGTGTTAAAATTTTTTAAACATTAATCAAATTTATATATATATATATTGTTTTTCTATATTATTATGTCATGTTATTTTTGTATGTATTGAATTTGTATCGTGTTGACATGTTATATTAATAAAATTCCATCCTTAGTTAAAAGTTTTTTCTTCACAAGTTAAATTTTATGTAACTAATTTCTACTAGATTGAATTGTTTATAAAATAATTCATTTCAACTCAATTTTATTCTTCATTAAAAATTTAAAAGAAAAAAAAAAACTAAAACCTATAACTTATTTATTTATTTTGTTTACTACATTGACTCTAAAATAATAAATAAAATGATTAAATAATGTCCAACGAAAAATAAAAAGATTATATTAATTTTAATTCTTATTTTAGATTTTTTTTTTTAATTGAACACATGATACCGCTTAGTAGAAATAACATTAAACTATATAAAATAGTATGATAGTATATAACTATTAGGTTTAACTGAGTAAACGTATCAACACACAGTTTGTTTTAGAGTGTGCATTGAGAAATCCAAATTAACTAGCAGTTGTTTTAGATAGGATTGGATTGCCATACGAAACTAATTACTTAAGCTTAACTCATATTTGATTTGTTAAAAGGTTATTTGATATTGGCTCAATATACAAAATAAGTTAAGTTTTAACATATTTAAAAACTTGTTAAGTTTTCAAATTAAATTTGAATGATCTACTAAATATCTGTACACTATAAAAATCAAACTGCTCAAGCTATACTTATTAAAATAACATTTGAAATTAGTTTGTTCCAGATCAAACACTTCATGTACACAAAGGGTGAGTATAAGATGAGCATTAAAAATATTTTTTGTATTTAATAATTTTGTATCAAATTTGGTCGATTTTTTTTTACTTTTCAACTTCGCCTAGTGTAGAACGATATATAGCCAAAAACTAGTTTTTTTTTTTTTTTTTTTTTTTTTTTTTGATCTTTAAGGAATATTTTTGAAAATTTTAATTTTTAAATATTTATTTTTTTGATCCATCTGATCAAATAGAACCTAAACAAAAAATTATTAAAAGCTTCTGGACCAACTCGGCCATCTCCATCCAAAATTTTATTTTTCTTTTTAACATTATTAATAGGAAAGCATCGTATATTAAGTTTCTTACATTGAAATAAAATGGAATAAGATAGTAATTTTATTAGAAAATTCATTCAAACGCTTGATTTATTAAAAAAGATTTCGCTGTTTTCAAGTTGGTCATCTCAATTTAAGAGAGAATTTGGATTTGATAGGCCCATTTTTGGATCGAGTTTGTTGAATCGAACCGTTTACTTTTTTAGACTCATTAAGTAGAATATTTATACATAAAGTAAAGATGATCAGACATTAATAACAATATACTTGAATCGCATTTGTATTACAAAAAATGTATGGTTATTCTTGAAATTATATTTGTTGTCTACTTTTTTCAAACAAGCATTATTCAAATATATAGCTACCGATACCCAATCATCTTATTTTTTGCATGAATATTCAATTCAAGAAGTCCTAAAATGAACGGTTTAAATCACCGAAATCTGTTCTAAAATAGACCTAGCAAGTCTAAACACTCTTTCAAATTAAGATGATAATTTGAGAAAAGTCAAATCTTATTAAAAAAGAGCATTGCAAATCAAAAATTAAACTCAATTTTCAAGTTCAGTGATGTGGCAATCAATTAGGATATTAAGATAACACTCTCTCTCATATTTTCTTTAATCATCAACCAATCATATTACTTACACATTATTAAATCAATAAAATAAATTTAAAAAATAAACTTGTATATTATTTTTTATTAAAAAAATAGTAGAAAATACATTGCCAATAAATTCTAATAATGGACGAAAGCAGGGGAGCGCCAAGGGTGGCCACGCCTCCGCCCCCCTAAGGTTTTTTTCGTAAATTGTTCAATTACACTTCTAAATTATAAATATTTCACAATGCATGTAAAATGACAATTTGTCCCTTTTGGGATAGGGCAATGATAGTGGCGGTAGCAGTGGTGGTCGAAAATGACAACTTATCCTTTATAAAATGACTTATACCCTCTCTAGGTTGTTTTGGTAACATGTCAAAAAAATCAAAAGTTAGTTTTTAACTCATTTTGGATCACATTATTTTTCACATGAAAAAGTGAAAAAAGTTAAAAAATTAATTTTTAATCATCTTTCCAAAACACCCCTCTATATGGAGGTTCTTTTTATTAATTTTGAGATCTATTTTATACTCCAATATACTTTAATAGACAACTTATTATTGAATGTGCAATATATTAAATCTCGTGTTTATCCATAAAAATAAAAATAAAATAAAGAATAAGTAGCAACAACAGGAATTTATTAAACTTATACATATTTTTAATTGTTTGTCAATCGTTGAGATTGAATATTATAATTATTATAAGATTTACATCAACGTGATATATAAAATTTATTAACCCAGCAATATGGATAAATAAATAACTGAATCTACAATTAATAAATTCAACTTTATCAACTCAACAAATAGTCTTACAATAGAGAGAAATAGCCAATTACACAAGTCTCATAATAAGAAAGAAATAATCATTAATTCAATTCTTACCTTGAGTATATACAAGAATTACCAAAAGAACAGAACAGAGAATTCTTAAAATAATAAAAATGCAAGTTTTGTATGATTTAAAGAGGGGCACTACTACAATTTTATAAATAGAGTAAGGAAAAAGGAGAAAAGAAGAAGAGAATGCTAGACTTCATCACTCAATCACTATCTCATTCCTTTTTCTTATTGCTAAGTGAGAAAACCGTCAAACATTCTCATTCTTTCATTTAAACATCAAAATATTTATGTGTTGATAGTAATTATATATCATAGTAACTGATTAAATAGATAAATGGATTTATGAAATTAGTGGTTGACGGTTAATTACCGATTGATTAGGGTAAAGCTTAGTTTTTGAGATCTCTTAAACAGGTTGTGTTGCGAAATCTTAAGATGGTATGGGATGTATTTGAACCCTTATTAGTATTTCAATTTTGGAATAAGGGTGAATGTACGGGTGACACAATAGGGATAATATTCTTAGCAGACCGTTCTCTTAGGGAAGATCACGAATGTCATTACTTAGGTATGTAACACTGGGTATAAGCATCCCTGACATTTATAGCTTGTAGCATTTAAATATTTGACCAATGGAAGGTTTCAAATCATCCGTGACCATGGCTTAGCATTTGGGTAAATAAGTCTCTATGGCGAGATTATAGGTGTGGCTTAGTAAATTAAGCTAGAAATTTTAATGAATCCTCATAACTTTATGTTGCATGTAAATTGTTATGTTATGATTATTATGTTTATAGACTTGTCATTTTATTGGGAAGAAAGATAGGTTTGTTATGTTTTCTTTCTAAATTTTGCAGCTTATGGCGTTTGATACTAGGTTTTGTCGGGGAAGTGATGGAAATTGAAAACGGGGTTGATGATATTGTGGATCCTTGGTTGACTTGAAATCTTGATTGGAGGCGGCGCATAGTTTTTACCATTTTAATATCCTAGCTACGTATGTATTTTATGTTTATCATTTGACATTGTTGCCTATATTTAGATAATTTTAAATTTTATTTACAGTCATTTTTAAACTCATGGTTATATAATTATTTGTGATGGTAACATTTTATTTAGTAAAAAATTTATATTCGTTTACTTAATTTTTTTTTCTTGACTTTCCAAAATTTGGAGACACACACACAAAATAATAATAATAAAAATAAAAATAAAAAAAAAATCAAATTTATGTGTAATTCGGCCCTAACTCAGATTGGTTTTGAACAAACAATCTCGGGTTACAATTTGGGCTTAGGCGTGGCCTGAGCAACTCTAAACACAACTCAGGTTGGGTTTGGACAACCTCTCAACCTGCCCAAGTTATACCATCGAACTCTATAAATAAATATTTTTCCTAATTGTTTAATCTACCAGACACAATTCCCATCTACCAAAAATAAATAATAAAATCAAGACAAGACTCTATAATGATTAGTTCAATTTGAATCTAAATCAGACGACAAACTAACAAATTTTATAAATCTCATTAATTTTTTCTATCACAATATTCTTCAATCTCGTTTTAAAATTTTAAATTTCATTGTCACATAATGCATCTACAAATAAATAAATAAATAAAAATTAATAATCTGTGTATCATTTTTCGTTAACAAAACTCATTAAAAAGACAATCTTATAGATAAGATTGAGCCTTTCCCAACCTGCATAATTCCGGAACAGGGGGGGCGTGCTTTGAGGGCCCATGGGCCTTGTTCTGAACCCATGTCATTAATTCGCATAATTTATATTGTAAAATTTATTGGGTAGATCATTCATAGATATGAAAAAAAATAATAATAATAATTAAATATCTATAAACTCTAACAAACCACATTTGTTTTCAAAAAAAAATAAACGGTTAGAATAATTTTTTAATTTATTTTAAAAGACTTGATCATACGGCCGGTTACATATATTTGATTAACTTAATTTTTTATGTGAATAATATATTTAATAAATTTTATATTATAAACAATTTAAATTATTAAAATAAGTCCGGAACAAATCCTTATTGGATCTCACAGCAACCGTGCTGTGCCTAAGCTCCCCAGATCCACATATTCCCCCACTTTCCTTTCAAGAAAGTACTTCCTGTCTCCCATCACATGATAACATATTTTTCTGGAAAATGTTCATACTACTTTTCTTTGGCTAAAATCTTAAAATTTCACTATCAAATGTTGGAGACATCCTACCTATTCCCAAAGAAAAAAACTTCGTCAAAAGTTAAAATCTAAATGCCCTATATGTCTCTCCATCATATTATGCATGATTACTCCTGCTTAACGTTCATTTGTTTTAATAAAAAATATTTTTTTTGTAAGAAAATATTTTTTTATGTTTGATTACGTACTTCAAATTAATGTACGAATTTGTGGTGGTGGTTGTAGGGTAGAGGTGGAGGTCGAGGTCGAGGTGAAGGTATGGCGGTGATGAAGGTGGCGACAACCGTGATGGTAGTGACAATAGAGACAGCAATGATGGTGTCATGGTCAAGGTGATATTTTAACATACTATAATTTTAAAAATTTTAGTTTTCAGTTTTAATTTGTGAAAATAGTGAACTCAAGTAGTATGGAGATGTTCTTGTTTCTGAACTGCAATTAAAGAAATCTGGGGTTGTTTGTTTGGAAGGATTGAATAGGGGAATTGGACTCTATATTTAATCTATCATGGAATCTATTGGCCCCGTTTGGTGTAGCTGTTAAAACAGCTTATAGATTATAATTTAACAGATTATAGATTATGACTTTAATCAGAAGTTGTTAATTTGTTTGGTGTAACTGTTGGATTATAAATTTAAGTTGCTGAGTAGTGTTTGTTAAATAAGCTGTGAAATAGCCTTTTCAATTAATTTTTATTTTTTGTTTGTCTACATTTCTCATAAATAATAATAATAATAATAATAATTTATAGTCCATTTGGGTCTTTTTCTATTTTTAAAAAAATAAAAAATAAAAAAATTTAAGAGTATAACTATAAATTAACATGTCCACAGCAGAAGTTGGTAATCAGAAGTAAGGGGTGAGTAGCTTCTCAGAATCAGTTTTTTTGAGTTAAAATAAGCTGTTAGAATCAGAAACTGTTTGAAATAAGTTTAACCAAACAGTCCAAAATAACTTTTTCAAAGCTAAAAGCTATAAGTTAGCTCTGAAAAGTTGAAACAAACACCTCCATTGTTTGGTTGATACTTTGTAAATTAAGAGTCTCACTGAATTATGAATCACATATATATTGGATTATTGTGTCCTAGGGGATGTATGATAGAAATAGTGAGATTGGAATCCCATGGGATTAAGTTGTAAAATAATACATTTGCCCTCCAAGTATTTGATTTCATTATGTATTGTATTTAGTAAAATAAAATATAATATAAAAATCTCAATTAAAAAATAAAATAAAATAAATTTATATATTTAATTTTTTAAATAATTTTTTTTATTTATGTTTTATTTAATTTTTTTGATATTTTATTCAATTGGTATTTTATTTAATTTCATTATTTAATTTTTATTGGTTTTTTAAAAACAAATTTATTTAAAATTTTATTTTAAAAATAAAATAAATTTTTATTGATGTTTTATTTATTTAATTTAAAAAATAAATTTATTTAATTTTTAAAAAATAAAGTAAAATAATTTATTATTTAATCTAGCCACCAAAAAAAAAAATAATATGAAAGACAAATTTAGTATTGCTATTACTTAATAAACAATTGAAAGGGTAAAATAGTTTAATGAGCATTTATCATTCTTCATTATATTCCAATTAAACATTGGATTCAATAGGATAGTTCTTTACAGGCATCTAGTCCCATGAGAAAACAAACATGGGATACGCATCATTTATAACCAAATAGTATAGGAATATATATCTCAAGATTAATAGTCTGATCAATTACAATCCTTGATTATTCAATCCGTCCAAACAAATATAACCTTATTGCACACTCATGCTTACAAAAACACCATTTTTTTTTTCTTTTTTTGGAACGATGCAAAAACAACACTTGATGAGATCCTATTTAATTTCCTTATAGTAATATTTCACACTATTTAATTTGTAACACGTATTTTAGCATCTCTCAAAATCTTTTTTTTTTTTTTTTTTTTTTGGTACATCAGAAAAGGAACAAACAAAGAAAGGGGGAGAAAAGAAAAAAAAAATCCACAAAAGTAACAAGGTCAGTTCCCTCAATGCCTGAGGTAACCTTGTCCAGCCATGTCCGCTTTTCTTTAGATGCCTCCTCTATAATCACTAGAGGTTCAGCTTGGTTAGCTCTCAGCTTCACAAGGCCATCAGCACTTCTATTGCCTTCGCACAAAACATGTTGAATGGTGTATCCATATCTTTCCATGAGGAACTTAGAATCCTCTACCAAGCTTCTTAATGAAAAGGAGACCACAGAACCTTCTTTCAGCAATTCAATGGCAAGGGATGAATCAGTTTTGATAGTGAGGTCTTTCTACCCCTTCTCGAATGCTATAGTTAAAGCTCGATAGATTGCCTATAGCTCTGCCTCGAAACTTGTACAACCATCAAGTTTCCCATAGTAGCCAACAAGCCAGACACCTTTCTCATCACGAATGAGACCACCAAAGCCATCTTTCCCTCAGTCTCCTTTTGTGTTACCATCGGTATTTAGCTTCAGTTTACCTACACAAGGAGGCCACCAATTAATAACTTTATCACAATTAGTAGAATTCAAAATAGATGGTCTAACGCTTCTTTGATATCATAAGCGTATTTATGTAAAAGCAAGATATTTTGATACTAAGGGAGTTCAACATTATCAAAAACTTTGTTGTTGCGATCATTTCAAATTTGCCAAAGAGTAGAAGCAAAAAGAGTTGGATTCAATTTGGAAGAATGTATGTTCTTAAGATTTAATTCTAGCCAATCTGTCAAGGAAATGTGACGATCCCTGGACAACCACGTTAAACAACCCAAATTTATCCAAATAACAACCACTTTAGGGTAGCCCCTAAAAATATGGTCAATATCCTCTAATTAATTACCACATTTGCTACACTCAGCAGAGTCAGTAAGGCCTCTATTAACTCTTAGGCTGTTCAAGAGTCGTTTGCCATGCAACACAAGCCACACAAAGCCCTTAATTTTCTAAAGGAGCTTTAACTTCCACAACCAAAGCCAATTACCAGTTTCAATCTCTTGATTGGAAATAAGCTCATATGCTGAAGTTGTGGAAAAACCACTAGAACAAGAACCATGCCAATAAAGGGTATTAGGGTAAGTAACATATCTAGGCAAATGAACTTTGAGTGCAAGTTCAACAGCCTCCCTAGGAAGCATTGAATTCAATTTATTAATATCCCAACCACCTTCCTCATCGAGAAGAACATTAACAATATCAGAATTGATGAGAGGTGAACGAGGAAAGCATGAGGCTAAATTACTCCCCCCCCCCAAAAAAAACCAATCAAACCAAATGAAGATTCTAGATCCATTCCCAATACACCACTTACTACTCTTAACAAGAGTCTCTCTGGTATTAATGATACCTTTTCGAATGTGAGAAGTTCTTATCTTATTAGAATAGTTAAGAAGAGACTCCTCTTAGAGATATTTGGCCTTAAGCATTCTAGTCCACAAACTATTATCACCATTATGTAATTTCTAGCCCAACTTAGAAAGTAAAGCAATGTTATGATACTTTGCCTTTCTAATGCCCAGGCCGCCCCTTTTCTTGCTCTTACATAGTGTTCCAATTAATCAAGTGGACTTTTTTAAAAGTCTCTACCTCACCCCAAAGGAAAATTGTGGCTTATTCTGTCCAAGTCATTGCACACATTAATAGCTAATTCATGGTTTGCAGGGTATAAGTTGGGAGAGCAGCAGTCACTGACTTGATAAGTGTTGCTCTAACTGCCATAGACAACATATTACCTTTCCAACTCGAAAGCTTCCCTTGAAGCTTATCAAAAATATAAGAGAAATGAACCCCATTCACTTTGTTATGAAGAAGAGGTATACCAAGATACTTCCCCAAATATTGGGTGATTGGGATGCCACATATAGCACTCAAGCTTCTGGCCTTAGAATTGCACAAATAAAGGGAGACAAATAAGTTCGACTTAGCCAACTTCACTTTTAAACTAGAATTAGTACTGAAATAGTTAAGTACCTCCATAATGGTCTCATGATTCTTGGCATCTTCTTTCACAAATAATAAAAGATCATTAGCAAAAACAAGTGAGAAATTTCAGGGCCTCAAAAAGAGGCTTTGATGCCCTTCTACAATTGACTTTATCAAGAATCAAGTTAAGAAGCCTCTCTATACATAAAACAAAGAGACAAGGGGACAAATGGTCTCTTTGGCAGAGTCCTTTTCTCAAATGAAATTCGTGAACCTGTTTCCTATTCCAAAGAACAGTGGAACTCACACAGTTCATAATGAAATCCACCCACTTCATCTTTAGATTTAGCTCAATCAAAGTGTCACGAAGGAAAGACCAAGACATATTATCATAGGCTTTCTCCACATCAATTTTAAAAATCATCTCACCTTTTTTTTGCTTTCTTGGATCTAAAGGCATGAATATAATTTCTTGGGAAATGATAATGTTACCATTAGTGGACCTACTAGGGATAAAACTACTTTGATTTGGGCTAACAATTTTATCAATAAGGTGTTTAAGCCTATTCACAAGGACTTTGTGAGGGTTTTATAGAGCACATTGCACAAACTAATAGGTCTAAATTGTTTCATGGTTTCAGGATTATCAGCTTTGGGAATAAGGGTCATAAGGGTTTTGTTAATTTCAGGGCGAATAACACACGAAGTAAAACAAGACTTAATGAAGTTACAAACAAAAGTGCCCACAATATCCTAATAAAGTGCCCACAATATCCCAATATGAATGATAGAAGATAGCTTGAATACCATTACACCGATGGGCTTTAAACCCTTTAATAGATTTCATGGTTTTCCAGATCTCCTCGCTAGACAGAGGTCTACAAAGATCAGTATTCTTATCAATCGAGAGTTTACAAATATAACTAAAGTTCTAGACTTCTCCCTCCACAGATGAGGAAGAGGTAAACATCTCCTCAAAATAATCACCCACATGCTTTTTAAGGTCATTAGGATTCAAAACCCAACAACCACAAGTATCTTTAAGGGTAACCACCCTCGAGTGTCTCTTTTTAGCCAAAGTGGAAACATGGAAGAATTTAGTATTCCTTTCTCCCATAGTTATCCAATTGGCTCTAGACTTTCGAAACCAATGTATCTTTTCTTCATACAGAATATCATTATACTCTTTTACAAGCTCTTTTTCAAGAACAAAAAGATTATGAGAAAATTTACAAGACTGAGCCTTTTGAATATCTTCAGTTCTACCTAGAAGCCATCTCTTATTATGAAAAATATTATCAAACATAGATTTATTCCAAGAAGAGGCTTTTTGTAACAACCCTCATGCTGCTTACCGACTAATGACTGATTAACCGCTAATTACTGTTAACCGAGACTGATTATGACTGATAATCGAACTGAATAAACTACGGAACTGACTGACTGAAAACTGGAACTGAATTGACTAAGTATGTACGTTTGAATTGCATTTTATCTGTTGACTGTATGTTTGATCTGTTCATGACTTGTGTTTAAACTGCTCATTAAAGGCCTTATCGGCGGCCGAATTAGAAACTGATTGGTGTTTTATGATCGTCGTAATTAATGTATTCGAAAACTGATTAGGTATGATTAAATTAGATTAAATATTGATAAAATACAGAGTTGGCCTTAATTACAACCTTGCCCTTGAGTAGGCCACTACCTATACACTTTTGAGTTCATTACACTTGAGCCAAAAACGTTTACCTCAGCCTTCTTCCTTGCCTTGCCGACTAGAGAGAGACTAGAGGAGAGAATTGAGTTCATTTTGTTGAATTGGCTTGAATTGCTTGGTGTGTTGCTTGCTAATTGAAGTGTGGATTGCTAAATTGAACCCCTAGACTTGCATCCAAGGAACCTAGGTAAGGAATTCAACCCCTCTTTGTTGTGTTTAAGCTTATTCATGCAAGATTCTTGAGCCTCTAGTGATTTAAGTCTAGAATTGGTTCATTGTTGTTGATTTGAAGCTCATTTCATGCATGCATGTTTGTAATATAGATGTTTGAGTTGTTTTCATGGCAAAAGGTTACATGCATGTTCATAATTATGTTTAAGTCCATGATTTCGCCATGTTTTGAAAAGATTGGCTCCTTAGAGCATCAAGTTGGAGCTTCAAAATGATTTGAATACATGCATGTTTGCATGTTCATCTTGTTCTTGAAAAATGGTTTGAAATTGAGTTTGAATTAAACACTCTTGGGCTTTGATTTCTCAAATTGAGCTTTGAACCATGTTATTCTATGTGTTTATAAATGTTTTCCAAAAAATGGGCCCAAGAGGATTGGTTTTGATGTATTTGAATGTGAGTTTGAGCTTGGAGGTGCAATATGGAATTCCCAGATTTTGCACTTCCGCTCGAGCGGGGTAAGTGCCGCTCGAGCGTGGAATCCGAGCATCCAGTATCTCTGCACTGTTTTACAGTCCGCTCGAGCGGAGGATTGGGCGCTCGAGCGGAGTCATGTCTCAAGCTCGAACGGGCGTCGAGCGGAGATTTCACCCAACCAGTACTTTTACAGTACGCTCGAGCGGGAAAGTTTACGCTCGAGCGTGTACCTCTGTTGCATGTCCGCTCGAGCGGGGAAACATGCGCTCGAGCGGGACTCTGTTTTTCTGAAAATTCCAAGACTGTTTTCTGATCACATCTTTGCATCCTCATCCCATTCTAGGCATTCTTAGACCTAGTTTAAGGCATCTTATTGAGGATATAGATGTAGAACACACCGAGGCAAATTAGGGATTAAGTTGTTATCTTTCCCAACTGTGTAGCTTAGTGTGTGTTCAACCTGTGAACTGTGTAGGGCTGGCGACTGGGGAGACACGCTCTAGCATACTGTAGCCCAAACTCTGTGAGTAACAATTGTGTAAAGATATGTTCAAATGATTATCTTCTGAATACTGAACTGAACTGTTTACTGAACTGATATTGTTACTGAATGAATGTATGTTCTATCTTCTGAACTGTATTGTGGCATCCTTAGCACCTACTGTTTACTGTTACTGTTACAGAGATCTCTGTCGGTTCCTTCGTGGGACCACTACTGTTTACTGATTGATGGCCATCATTTACTGTTCGGTCTTTTAAGACCTACTGTTTACTGTACTGTTATGCTAATGGATGTACCACATATGACTGTACTGACTGAAATACTGATTTAATGGACTATTTTCATTACTGTAAGGACATTTCATTCATAACCCCTTTACGCATTATGTTATTCACTGGGCTTTAGCTCACTGTTTATATATATATGTAGGTGCTCAGCCGCCAGATCGGAGCTAGGAGCGTGGGTTAGACTCCAATTTTGTCAAGCCAGCCTTTGTGCCTCACTGAGAGGTTCCGAGTTGCCATGTTATGGCTTTGGGGTGTCTTGTTTTTCCCCCGTCTGTCTCCATACTGTTTGGATTACTGTATAGACTGTTAACTGCTAACCGTACTGTTATCGAGGGATTAGGTCCCTGCACCGTGTGACTGTAAATTTTGTATAGACTGTACTGTTTGTATATGTGAATGCATGAAAAATCTTTTTGGCATACAGACTGACACAGCTCCATGGACACTATTCATTTACTGTATTGGCTTTCGCCAGGCCCTGTACTCTGTTTTATTATCCTACTGTTCTGCAGGCCTTCGGTAATCTCGGATTACTGGCCGGTTACGGTGCTAAACCCATAGGGCCGGGTTTGGGTCGTGACACTTTTGAAGAAATAAAATGGATAGCTTCAAGAATAGAATTGTTGGCTTCTTGCTAGGATTTTTGGACTAAAGATTTGAATCTGTTGTCCAGAAACTAGGCGGCCTCCAATCTAAAGGGTCTAAGGGAAGGGTTAGGAAGATGCTTACCTCTAGTGTAAACAATCATTGGACAGTGATTAGAGTAGGTTATGGGGAGGTTTTTAATCGCCCCTTCTTGAAAAATAACTCTCTATTCTGTGTTACAAGCTGCGCGATCTAATCTTTTGAGAGTATTAGCCATGTCCTGACGCCCATTAGACCAGGTAAGATCAGGTCTTGAGCGGCCCAAATCCATGAGATTGCACCTATTCAACCTGGCCGCAAATTTTCTGGTCCTAGCTTGACTGTGCGAAGGCACAAAGCTCCTCTTCTCGCTAGGGCTAGCAAAGTCGTTGAAATCGCCTACAACCAACCAAGGTTCAGACATGCTTTCTACCATTGACTGTAAATTTTTCCATAGAGTGTCATGGTTTCTTGGGTTCGAGCTGGCGTAGACTGTAGAGAGAATCCAATCTAGGAAATGATCACTCTTAATTTTGTCTGTGTTACCTGAGGATTAGCATCCAGAGCCATAACAGTCACCTTAAAGGGGTCCCAAAGAAGCCGGATACCTCTATACGTATCCACCAGAAAAACATAGGTAGAGGCAATAAATCCCAAATTGTTGAAAAAGAGGCCCATTGAGTTGAGTTGAACCTTGGTTTCCATAATGACAATGATGGATGGGTTGTGGCTCTGTGTTTGAACACATTGTTACCGACTCCTCGACAATTCCACACTAGCATCTTCATGGATGATGAGTTTGGGTACTGCGGAAGAGGACTATGATCAGGGGTTCCCAGAATTTTCCTAACTCGAAGACGATCGTTTACCATAGCTCCTGTTGAGCCTATCAGAATGCTGTGAGTTAAAGACCTGTAGCTCATCAAGTTGAGATTTATCTTTACCCGAGCTTCTTCTATCTACCACTCTATTGCGATTAGGTAAGTAGTTTCGATCTTTGGGTCTATTACGATGTACATTTGGTTGCAGCTCTCAAAATCGTATCTCTGAAGATCAATATAATAATGATGCGTCCTCTAGTTCTAAAAATAAAAAAAATGTTACGTCCCAATATTTCAACTAACAAAAATAGGATAAATTACAATGATGTCCCTTAAGGTTTGAAAAATACAAAGTAAGCCTTTAATTTTGACATAATTCTACTGAAATCTCTTTTAGTAAAGTTAAATTGACTGAAATTAATACAGATATTATAAAAATACAAAAATAAACAACTTACATATATATTTTCATGTAAAATAGATAATATCATTTTTTTTATCCATATAACTAACAAATTATTGATAAAAAAGAGATTAAGTATCATATAAATTAAAGAATAAATTATACTTTGCCCTTTTATGTTCGACCATTTTTTTCATTTTGGCCTTTCATGTTTCAATTTTTTTGCAATTTACTCCAAAGACTAACTTATATATAAAATTAGACAGAAAATAACTCTTTGACAACAAGATGGCATAAAAATATTTTATTATATATAACTCACACATCTATTACAAACTCAAACTCTAATATAATAATATAATTATGTCATATGGAATAGGGGTGAGCATGGTCCGGATTGGATCGGATTGGGATAAAACCAGGACCAATCCGTTATTTACGGTTCCTGAAAAATCGGAACCAATCCGATCCGTTTAAATCTTGGAACCAATCCGAACCAATCCATTTCAACACGGATTAGATCGGTTTAGGACCACGGATTCACATAATTAAATAACAAAAAAAAAATATATATATATATAATACTTTAATTTTATAAAAATATAAACATAGTACTATATTAGTTCTACAATAGCAACATGTTTTTTTATAATAGCGACATAATGTTCTAGAATTTAAACAATCATAAAAAAACTAGTTTCATCATAAGTATTTAGATCATTACAAATTAAAACTAAAAACTAAAAAACAAAAGTAATAAAAGAAGATATTATACGAGGTTTAGGTTTGAGTTTAGATTTTATATAGAATAAGAGAAGATACTATGGGGGAGGATGTATAATAAAAATATAGACTATTTGTATACGGTCCGGATCGGTTCCAATCCGGAACCGTGAGGTTCAATCCGGAACCAATCCGTGGACTACGGATTTTTAATTCTTCAATCCGGAACCGAACCACGGATTCGAAAAACCAATCCAAACCTATCGGATTGGACTGGACTGGATCGGATTACGGATTTTACAGATTTCTTGCTCAGCCCTAATATGGAAGCTAACATGACATTTTCTATTTAATTTTGAACATAAGTCAACTTTAAGAATAAATTAGAAAAAAGAAAACAAAAACCTTGAAGCATAAAGAGGCAAAGTGAGGAAAAAAAAAAAAAACTTTAAGGGAGCAAAGTGTAATTTATCCTAAATGAAAATTTTAAGAGAATTCAATGTAATTATGGTCAAAGTTTCAACATTTATTATTTTTTTTTCAAACTTTTAAGAAGGTAAATGTAATTTATTTAAAAAAACAAGATAAGGTGCAATATGTAATTCTCCAACGAGTAATGGTAGAGACTCGCATTTGTGACCTTCAAATGCACTTATAATGATGTGCAAGAAAGTAGAACTCTACATAATTAAATATGTGACAAATTAAAAGTTAACACTTATTATTTCACATTATTATAGATAAAATTATGAATATTTCATTAGAGACTTCAAATGTTTTCATTCTCAAACTATTATTAAATAAATTTCCTCACTTTCTTTTTTCTTTTCTTTTTTTGGCTAGTAAATTTCCCCGCTTGATTGGCTCAATCTATGGCAAGTGTACGCAAAGATTTTCTTCAAAGAAAAATGAGTGACCCCTTTTCTGGAGAACCTTCACAATTATCATTTATAATGTGTGAGGCCCATTTATATATATGTGAAACTCACATTATAACATAATTTTTAAAGTGATTTATATTATTTATGATATGTAAAACTCACTTATATATTGGTAGTGCTACGTAACTCGAAATTCTTTGGCTCGAATTTGGTTCGACACCAAAACGACGTCGTTTTGGTGTCTTTTTTTTTTTTTTTTTTTCTTTTTCCTGTGTTTTTGTTCAATCAGAAACGAAGAGGGGAGAAGAAGAAGAGGGGAGGAGAAGAAGAAGAAGAAGAAGAAGAAGAAGAAAGAGGGAAGGTAGAAGGGAGAACTGGACAGGAGGGGGCCTCAACCAATGGCGGAGGAGCGGCGGAGGCAGTGGTGCTGCGACGAGCTGTGATCGGCGAGGCGGTGGTGTTGCGACTACGACGATCGGCGAGGAGGTGGTGCTGCGACGATCGGCGGCGGTGGTGCTGCCTCCTCCTCTTTCTCTTCTCCTCTCTTCTCTCCCTCTTTCTCCTCTCCTCTTCCCTCTGTTTGTGCAGAGCTCCTTTGCTTGAAAAGGAAAAAAAAATTCAAGCCGTTTCAAGGCTCTCAGTTTCGAGCTCTGAGTCATTTTTCCTTATATATATATATATATATATATGAAACTCACATTATAAATAATATAGATCACTTTAAAGAGTGCGAGACTTTCAAAAATGGTCTCTATCATTTCTTCAGCGGAGAAATCCAGCCACTCATATGATTTTGGGATCTGTAAAGTTCTCCAGGATTGGACCCACTTTACGAATAGTCCCAAGTTGTGGTTTCATAAGTAACACTGCCATAACTTAAGAATTTTTTTTTTTTTTTTAAATTTCACTTTTATCTTTTATCTTTTAAATTATTATTATTATTTATTTTATTATTAAAATTTTAATTTTGACTATTTAATTATTAATTTTTTTTATTTATGTGATTCAATTGAAGATTATTGTATAAATTAACAATAGTTAAATCTAATTTGATAGATAAAACGATTGTGATATGTAATTTGTTTTAATTTGTATCCGTATTAATTGATTATTTTAAATTTTACACAACTTATATTATACATTCAGACATCCATTAAAATGATTGTGAAATGTAATTTGTTCAAAATAATAAGAAAGAAAAGTGTTTTGTTGTACAATTTAAATTCTAAAATATTATTTTTATTCATTAAATTTGACTTCAGGCCGCGGCCCATGCCGCGCGTATGCAAGCAAGGCCACAGCCTTGGCCGCAGCCTAGTCCGCGCGCATGTCAGCCAGGCCATGGCCTTGTCAAGTGCTGCAGCCGAAGCCGCGCGCATGCAAGTGAGAAAGCGGCCCTGTTCGGTTTACGACCCGAGGCTGCTGTTATTGATTTTATAATCATCTCCAATTAAATTACACAAATCGAAATAAAAAAAAATTTAGGAATTAAATAAACAAAAATCATAATTTAAAGATGAAATAGAAAAAATGATATCAATAAAAGAGATAAAAGAGAAATTATAATGAAAATGAATTTATAATTGTCGACCTTACTATTTCAAATTAGGCAGTGACTTCTTTTCAATTTGAAATTGGATTAGAGCTTGTTGTTGGGCTTTCGTGAGCCTATTACGAAGCCCACATTGATGATCCGAACCACTAAATGTATAGAGCTCGTCGACTACTTTATCCCTACAAAATATTATGTTGATTGGTTATCGATAGTCATTTGATCAAATTAAATTTAGGTCAACAGTAAACATAATTTAAAAAATAAATTATTGACACAAATATAATCTAATCAAATGAATATTAATATCCGATCAATATAATTTTTTTAAAAAATAAAATTTCTAATAAATTTTACATATTAAATAATTTAAATCATTAATATGAATGCAAAATTGATTCAAAATGCGTCAGACTAAACCATCCAATTGGAAGACTCAACTGAAAAGGGTCCAATCCCTTCAAATTAATCACAATTGTTTACACAGAATCCACTAGTATGGCATACCCTCCCACGTGGTGAGCTGCGCTGGTGCGTCAGCTTAGACAGAGAAAGTTTTACAGCTGCTACTCTTTTTTATTTATTTATTTATTTATTATTTTTCATGGGCCGACAATGTCTCTAGCCCTACCACTTTGAAAAATGTAATTATTCTCTCCCCAATAAAAATAAAGTCCATTATTATAAAATTAAACAAAAAGAGTAAATTATAAAATTAACAAAATTTATACTTTTTTTATTAGAAATATTATACAAACACAATTGTTTATGTGTATTTGGGGGAAATTATTTAATAATTTCGAAACATCACTTGACTATACTCTAAATTAATCATTAATTATTTAGCTTTGTGTTATTTTTTCATTCTCAACATAAATCGTGGGTTCCTATTCCTCTCTATCAATCAAAACCTTATGGAGTACCACCTACCCATACTTTGAAAATAGTGAATAATTACATGTACTCTGTCTGTTTCAATACAAAACACTCATTGTTATATAATTTGAAATTATAAAAATATAATTATTATATCATTTTGTATAAATTATATTTTATTTTTTTTATTCACATATATTCTAGTGGTAGATAAAAAAAAATTTCTTTACTGCATTTGTATTAGTAAGTTTTTATTCAAAAACAATTTTATTAGTTTGTGTATTATTTTTAATTAAAAATACAATTCATGAATAGCATGTTCTACAAATTTTGCAAATTAATAAACAGAAAAATTAATGTTATAATTTAGATTCATTGTTTCACATTTAAGATAAATTTGGTCTGCATATTAATTTTTAGATAAATTTTACTTTACCACCTTATAGTTTAGGCTATGTGCACAACTTTGTCATTTATAAATAAACACATAACTCTAAGGAGCACTTACCAATCAGTTCTATTAGCTAAGTTTGTTTACTTATATGTTCTGACTGATATATTTATCACTGTAAATTTATTTATAAAAACGAAAAAGACTAATAAATTTATCATTTGATAAATTTATCAATATAACTTAATGGGTAATAAATTTCAAAAGTAAGATCTATTAATAATTTACCTTAGATTATGAATTAAAGTGCATTATTAGGTCAATTAACAACTTAAACAAAATGACTAAAATCCTTTATTCATTTGCAACTCTATTGTGCAGACTATGAATATTTGTCACTTTTTGGGAAGCCAAATTTATTTTAACCCCATGCTCATTTTGTATACAATTTACCTACTAACATTTAGAAATGAGTACATAACAACCTTATATCTTAGTATATTTCTTACAATTTTATTAGATTTCACGGAATATTGAGAATTGACAAACTTAAAATAAATAAATAAATAAATAAATAAAATTGTGGTAAATTTTAAATGATAGAAGAATAATTCGCTCGTAGATCAAATCACAAAAAGATAAAGTGGAATTTGTCTTAAATTTTTTAGTATAAATTTATCTAACTAATTTTTGTACACATCCATCTAAAAAATTTCATGTGGCTTGAACATCTACTAATTGAATTATCTATGCTTAAGTAATTTGAGAATAACTTTTTTTGTGACAATAAAATATCAACACCAACTCAGCCTTTACACACATATAATAGATTTTATTTAGAAATCAAAGTCACAATCCACTTTCCTCAGGAGCAAAAAGCTATTCATAGCCAAATAACTCGATCCGTTTCTTTTCCTCCATGGTTGTCTCTTCTATAACGGAATCAATGTTACGACCAAAATACCCCTTCCTACCACGTACTTGTAGGCACTACTATGCAATTGGAAAATGAACAAGATGAAGGGTATTTTTGTCATTTTATGATATTCAAGTTAGTTAAGTCATTTTGCATGGGAAATAGTTTTTTCAATAATATTAGGTATCATGAAAGAAATATCATAAAAAATCTTTAAAAAAATTCTTCACCTTAAATTAGTTGTAATGTTTTATTGTATGTTATGCAATCACTTTTGGATTAGTTTCATAAAATTTTTCATGATATTTGTTTCATGATGCGTAACATTATTCTAGTTTTTTTTTCTCCGTGTAGACTTTTTTTTTTATTCGAAAATTAACTTTCGAATAAAATTATTTGGCTTGAAAATCAACTTCCAAACAAAATTATTTGATTTTCCTTATATACTTTATTCGGAAGTTTTTTTTTTTGGTTATATAAGGTATCTTGGGACAGCTAACGCGTACCAGATTAAGTCCTTATAGCCTAAACAGACCCCAAACAAGTCTTTCCAAAACAGGGCTTACACCCTACAGTCCGTGGCCCCAAGATATGGGTTTACTGGCTAGAAGATTGGAACCTGAAATCTGGGAGGGAGGAAATCTCCAGGCTCCATTCGGCATTCACTATACCAACCACCGTATAGTTTTGGATTCAGAAATTGATATCCAAACAAAATTATTTGATTTAAAAATTAAAGTATGTGAAGTGACATAATGTGTTGTGTGAAATTAGAAGCTCCGTACCGCCTATATATTGAACACAAATTTGTGCCACCCTCACCACCTTAGTACTCATATTTCTCTTCTGCAACTTTTCTTCAAGAATGGAAGAACAAGATCAGAAGGAATTGCAGCTCCTCCCACCCACAGCTTCTTCATCATCATCATCCTCACTTAAATTGATCAGATCAGCACAGTCGGATCCCTACGATGGGCCATCATCACTAGACCTTCAACTGTCGATTAGCGTGAGGCCAATTAGACCCCCACGGTCATCCAATTGTGTTGCAATGAAGCCAATTGGTGGTGATTACAGTAGCGATGGTGGTTGTGTTGTTGAGGCACTGAGATGGCAGGCAGCGGAGCAAATTAGGCTGGCAGCCATGGAAAAGGCATACGCGGAGCGGGTGAGGGAGCTGAGCAGGCGGGAAATGGAGTTGGCTCAGTCGGAGTTGACGCGTGCCAGGGACATGTGGGAGAGAGCTTGCCAGGAAGTCGAAAAGGCTGAAAGAATGAAAGAGAAGGCGACTCGAAGGAGGATAGACTCTACCTCCACTACTACTACTACTACTACTACGTGCATGGAGATCACTTGCCAGTCTTGCAGGCAAAAGTTTCGGCCTTAATTAAATAAAATCCTCCTCCTATGTATTTTCATTCGCACAATCATGTATCGAGATTCCTATTACCTCACCTAGGAGATCTCTCTCTTTATCCAAATTTCTGTCATCTGTTTCAATATGTACTCTCAGTTACACTCGATCATATATTGAGATTTAAACAGTATTACTTTGGCGTTAGAAGTGCAATGAGACAGAAGAACAAAGAAATTTTGATGCCCAAGTGGACTTGTTTTGGGTTTGTAATGTTTCTGAATGAAAAAGGAAAGACACAATAAAGTGGGATTGGAGCTTCAAAATGCCTTTCTTTTTTTTCCTGACACAATCTGCATGATTTATTTGCTACCCAGATGGAATAATAATGCATACATGTTTAGAGGGAATTATTATTGTAGTAATATTGGATTCTTGAAGCTCATTTTTATTTCAAGAAAATCAAAGAACTCACTTTGTTTTAAAACTGCCATTCATCAGGTGGCAATTTCAGTAACTTAAAGCTTTGTGAAATCTTGAGTTATACCCTGTACAGTTCATCACAAGAAGCTTTAGGCTGAGAGTCTGATTCTAATTTCACTGTGAAGAGTTAGGATATATGGTGGGAAATGGACTTAACTCTGTTCAAGATAATTGGCTTTAATAATTACCATAAATTTTGGTCCTTACACTTGTCTAATAATAGAAATTATGTACATGGACCATGCAGAAGTTAGACTGTCGATAAACCACGAGGTTGGTCTAGTGGTCAGAATTCCAGTAGGTGTTGCACTGGGAAGTCATGAGTTTGATAAAATATACAAAAATAAGATAAAATAAAAGGTAAATTTATAAAATTTATACATGTAATTTCTGTAATTTGTGTCTTGTACTAATTTTGTCTTTTAGTTTTTCAAATGATATCAATTTAATCTAATTGAGAAAGGGAAAAAAAATTAAAAAGGCAAAATGGTCCATTCAAAAAGGAATTGATCATTTCAACTTGGACGCCAATATCTTAATCATTTTAAACAGAATGAATTTATGAACCATTTTGCATATTGATTTTAGTCTAAATTCTAAAAGTGCATTATTAATTAGATTAAATTAACACAATGTTACTTACCCAAAAAAAAAAAAAAAACACACACACACACACACACAATGTGAAAATTGCAAGGGTAAAATTGATGCAATTAGAATTATAAAGATTAAGTTGACACAAGAAAAAAATTGCAAGGATTACGGATGTAATTTACCCAAACTAAAAGCAGTTAGGGAGTTGATGGTTGGCATGGTACTTGATTATGTGACAGTGAAATTTTTCATTATCTTTTTTTCTTATCCAGCATTTTCCACAGTTAAAATTCAGCCAATTCAACATATATATTTTTAGTTACAACAACTAGAACATAATTATGGTTTCAGAGTCTTATCAATACCCATGGATTGTATACAAGCACCTTATAAATCAACCAAATTGGCTGGTTTCATCTACATTCAGCTGACTTAATGCATGTTTAGCTACTTTTTATTTTCTTTGGTGAGACTTCAAAATCAACCATCAGCTGACTTAATGCACGTTTAGCTACTTTTTATTTTCTTTGGTGAGACTTCAAAATCAACCATCTCTCTCTCTCTCTCTCTCATTTTATTTTTCTTTTTTTAGTAAACCACGCACCACACTCCACACGCTACAAAGCACACATTTGTATGAAAGATATTTGAAAAATATGAGTGTCTAACTTGGTTTGCTGCAACATATGATCAATCAATTTTGAGCAGATAGCCCCAAAATAACCAACTCACTGAAGGAATTCTTCCAATTGATGATGATTAAATTAAATTAATTATTCATTGATTTATTAGACTTTATTGATTTCCTTTCATGGTTAAGAAACTAGAAAAGTAGCCCATATTGCCCACTGGCCAAATAATATCTGCTCACTCAATTTAGAGCGTCTAGGCAAAGAAACCATGTATATAAAATAATTAGGGCGTGCAAAAAAAAAGTCATCTATGTATTCAAATGGGATAGTAAAACTATTTTTTTTTTTTTTTTCAATTTTGTAGATTTTCAATCTTTACCCATGAGACATCCGTGTTTGTTTGATCAAAATTCTCAACAATTTTTATTTGCTCTATTCTACTATCGAAACTCAGGACTCAGGACGCGAACCTCTCGCGAGTCAAACCTGGCATGGACCAGTGTTGAGTTCAGAACCTTGAAGTGGATAGAAAAAGGCAAATGAATGGGAACAAAAACCAAACCAATTCATCAACAAGAAGACAATAAATATATGGCTGTATGCAATTGTATATAAGCCCATTAACTTTAGCTCATCAGAAACCAAAACAACCACTAGTCATGTCTAGAATCCAATCCAATCCAATCCAACCCAATAATAAAAGAAACATTTTTAGATGGAGGATGAGTCTATGCCAAAGGCATTGGACAGAGCAGTGAACACTGCATCCATTCCGTTTGCTTCATTTGCCAGCAACCTCCAAACATGTTACCCTGATACAGATGATCTGTCAATGGGGAGGTTGCCTTCAATAATAATACACTGATTTGATTCTTTCATTTCATAATCTAGCGGGAATCCCAAATGTTTTCCTATATCAAATCCTTTTGAAAGGTACATTTGCATACACCTGCCTGTTGGGGTTCAAGTTTCATTGTTACCTGATACATATTATGGTTTTAAATATCGGTATCATGAAAGCTACATTCGCACCTGTTGTGAATTCTGATACAAATTTTCCTTTTTCTATTTTTTTCCCTAGAGATGGCAAAAGTGAAAGTACAATTGCAAACAGCATGAAGGGCATGGGAAGAAATGATACATAATCCTGATTATATCAACTATAATTGCAAGTGCAATCTTTATTAGTTGCAATCTGTTGACTTGAAAGGTGAACATAATTCAAAATCTAATGAACACTTCCTTTTTTGCTAATTCCTAATCACTTCTCTTGCTTTTTGCTGCCATTAGCTATAATGGTAGTATGGCACCAATGAGATCTTAAGGACTTCAAATTTGATTTGGAGAAAGAAATATTGTTTCACTGTCAATCCCAAAATTGTTTGACATCCAGGCAGGCATGTACCTTATATGTGAGGAATTATTGAGTAGTTTCATGACACGTTTGATTAAAGGATAAAAAGGGTTAAGAGGTGGGCCCATCAGAATTTTAGTTCACTGTTTGATTGCGAGATTAAAAGAGAAATTATATGTGTGGAAATATTTGGACCCACATGTTTGTTAGTTCAACATTTATTTGTTAGTATTAAAATTCTGGGTAAATTTAATTCAAGTATGGGGAAATGAGAAAAAAAAAATGAGGGATTCTTAAATAATATAATAGAGATTAAGGTATTAAAATGATTAGGCCTCTCCGAATTATTTTCGTCATTCATCCAATATTCAAAAGTGTTTATATATTTTTATTTCATCCTAATCAAATATGATACATAACTCCTTCTATTCAATCTTTTATCATATAGCCAATCCCATAAAAAATAATCTGGCAATTAAATGTGCCCTTAGAGTACCAATAGAATGCTGACATGGTGCATCCAGACCAGTAAGAGGATTAGTCGCAAAATGAGCGAAACCAACCTGGGTGGAAATGAGATCAGCTCGTCCATTCTGTTTTGCGCTGCCTCATTGCGCTGTGTTTGGTTGGGTTATTTGAGAAGAGATTTGGAAAGGGAAAGAGAAAAGATAGGTGAAATGTGAATAAAATATACCTACATTTCACCTAGTTTCATATATCTTTTCCTTTTCCTTTTCAAAATTCTTTCCCAAATCTTCCAATCAAACACAGTATTACTCAAAACACAGTGCACTTGTCATGACAATGCTCCGAAAGTAGTGAATAATTTTACTATGCAGAAAAGGCACTACCATAGTGATGTGCTTCCATCAATGTCTCACATCCATTTTGATAAAGCGAAGATGCTACGAGTGTGAGGAATCTACACTGGCATACATATGTGAAACCAAAGAGTGACTTTTATCTCTCTTGTTTTTCTCCAAACAACCTTGAATGCCAATTATGAAAATTCACAACTTAGGACTACTACCGTTCACAACAACACAATGCCAGCCAATTTTGTTGTTGCTAGCTGCAGCATGGCTTAATAATCACACTGATGATTGAATGCAAACTTTTTAATAATTAGATTCTATATTAATTGATTCCCTTTTGATTATCTTTCACTTGGATACGTTCAGAGAATTACAAAGCGATATCAATTCCTGCAGAAAAGTTGAACACCAAGATAAAAGATGTAGGACCTCTTTCCACAGCAATCTTCAAACAAGTCATCATGGCAAATCCTAAGATTTGTCCCTTCGCATTGTCCCCATGTCAATTGTATTTATTACTAATAAATAATAATGCACTGTTCTAAATTCTAGTTATTTGAAGGTTGATATGTTGAATCCTTGTTTTTAACCTCATATCATATGAATTATGTAACTCAACTTCTTCTATATCAGACTTTTCTCAAGTCATCTGTTCCATCCTCTTTCAAACCCTACATAGCCAAAAAGTAGGACACTCCATCTGTGGATATCACAATTTCTATTCTACAATAGACTCGTAAATTGTAAAGCATATATGCTACTATGGGGTGTTTGGTGTGGATTATAAGGGTGATTATAACTTTTGACAATCTATGTTAGACTGTTTGATGTAACTTCTGCTTACAGTTTTTTAGGCAGAAATAGTTTAAATAAGCTGAGAAACACTAATTATTTAGAAACTGGAGAAAAAATGTTTTTGGTTTCTACTTTATGATTATCAGCTTTTAGCTTATAATAAGATGTACCAAACAGCACCAGAAATTGTCTCAAAACAGTTCGACATGGTATGCAAATTTTCTATTAGTTTGACATATAAGATCCCTCAAAATAGTGTGGGATGTGAGGTCCATATTTTGGGAAACAACTACCTATGTTTTGGATGGCAATTCTTTTTTAAGATGGAATTGTCCTATCATTACTATCACCACTACACCATCATAAAAACGGATTCGAGATACCTTTTTCGTTTAAACCAAATCCATAGATAATATTGGTAAATCACATGCTTCCAATAATGAACTCAAACCTTTCTTAGCGATGGAGTGATACTACAATATCTGATCATCACCAGCACAATTCATAGTACAGAGGCACGGTTGTTCAAGATGGCAAAGTTAAAAAGAGAAAGTTGGAGAGATTTACTAAATATCCACACACCATATATGTTTGTGATTATCCACGCATATCCCCACGATAATTTGATTCAAAATTCAAACTTTCTAAATGGATCATTGATCATGCAATCATGGGCGCCCAAACCGTGTTCGAAACTTGACCTGATTTCCAACAGACAAATTGTTCAAGTTAAAGCTTTTTATCAATAAAGAAATTTCTATTCTGGTGGGCATATTTTCTAATTATGGGACATTTCACCGAAGCTTCCTTTTATTTTTTGAAAATGTTATGTTCCAAATCAAAATATAGCGGAAAATTCCCATACTTTGAAATTGAAGTCTATGAAAATTTTGGAGCGCTAACCTATTGTTTAATATTTTCTATGTCTCAGGACTTTTTGTCGAAACTCTTTTTTAGTTTTAAAAAATGTTACGTATCAACATAAAATAAATAAATAATAAATAAATAAAAAATTCTCAAAATATGCATAGCATAAATTCAGATTTTAATGTCATGTATATTACACTCAAAATGAATGTGCTGCACATATTTTTGAAGGCATAACATGTTGTTTAACCCTTTTTTGGTGAAGTGTTACTATTATCAATATGAGAATGTGAGATTCTAATTAAGTTCATCTACAAGAATGGTGATAAGGATTTCTTTCGAAGTCATTGAATCTTTTTTCTCATTTAAGAATCTTCTCCATTTTTTCACTCCGTCCCGAACAGTAATTAGGACCAATTTAGTTAACAAAAATGTTTTAGAACTCTAATAAAGGAGCTCTAATTGCGAGTGAGTCCTACATGTTTGTGTTTGTTTGTTTGTTTGTTTTTGTTTTGTTTTGTTTTGTTTTTTTTTTTGATTTTCCATGTCATTAGACCTCCTTCATTTAGAGGGATGCATCATTGTTGTTTAGTTAAATATACATGTTTTAATTGAATACTTCTGATTTTCTTTTTGATTCTTCTCAAAGTAGAAGATTATTCTCTTTACCAAGCATATGCGGATCACAATCTTCTAATAAGAATAAGAGATATTTCTCGATCAATTCCTTTACCTCTCATTCTTCAAGAATCTTTAGCAATGAGACATTAAGGTTATATTTGGATCATGAATTTAAAAAAAATTGAAAAGAAAATGAAAAAAAGTAAGAAAAACGTGAATAAAAAATGAACCAAAATTTTTCTTTATTTTCTCTTACTTTTACATTTTTTTTTTCAAATGTATACCTAAATTTATCATCCAAATACAACATTAAGAATTAAAAAAAAAAATCACAAAGAAAAGTGGGGTATTGTTTTGTTCATGTGAGGACTCATATTATATAGTTCATAATTTGATAATCAAAAAAAAAAAAAAAGCATTCAATCTTATAGAGTAATGTTACAAATTGACATTTTAAATCCAAAATTCACATACAATGACATGGCAAGAAAAGTAGGTCTTATATCATTAAATGTGTAACTAATTAAAAGTTGACACTAATCATACTATCTTATTGTGAGTCAGTATAAAAAAAAAATTATGGGACTGAAACATTTTGCTAATACTACCCCATAAAGAATAGGAAAATGTTTAGAACCCCTACAAGGAAGGACCCCACTAATATATTCTCTATTGATGTATTTAATTTTATTTTTCTATTTCTAACAGTAACATAAATAATTCAAATTATTTTAAGAATAGTGCGAATTTCTATCATTATTGTTTACAAGACCTACTCATCATCTCTTTCCACGTAACAAAGCAAAACCAACCAGATATTGTACCGTCAAGATTGTTCCGTCAAGTCATTTCAAACCCAGAGAAAAAGTCAACTTGCTTTGAAGGTCGGGAAAGTTGAGATCATGGTGGTGGGTGGAATCAGAAAAACATTCTCACCATCTGAAAATGCGAATCGCACCATTGGATAGCTGTTGGCTAAAATGTTGGCTTATTTTTTCTACGAAGGAAAATATCATAAATGCGAGCGTGCCAGCAAGGATTGAAAAATCCTTACAGATTAAATTCAAGCCAATTATCAAGCGATTGTGTTGACGGTTCTTTTGCCTCAACGAAGAGGACTTCAAGATTGCCAAGTGTAAAGAAAAGAAAAATTAAAAGAAGAATGGGGAACGGAGAAAGATGATTGAGTGAACAATCAAAGTAATAATTACTTACCTCTACTCCTATGCTTCGAAAAGAAAGTGCATAAAATGCTAAGAAATGGAAATGCTGAAAATAAATGCTTCGAAATATAAATCTATGTTAAACTACTCCTAAGATAAGGAAAATAACAAGAAATATTGAAATCAAGTGTCTTTGATTATGAATTCTGGATCCTTTACAATGTAGCCATTAATGGCTATTTATAGAAGAAAAAATACAGCAATAACTACTTAGTAACTACCCATTTCTTCCATCTTCATTCTTGTCTTGCCATGTGTCATTCCACTCATCCACTTTGTCCTCCCACTCATCCACTTTGTCCTTCATATTCTCCATTATCTTTATAACTTCCTTTAACTTCCAAATGAATAAGAGGATGCCACGTGTCCTGCAATTATATAAATAATAAATAATAATAAAAATTACAGATTTATGGTGTTAACATTACCCCCCGCGGCCCTTAAAAATGATGTTTACTTGAATTTTTGAAGGGCCGAACCAAGCACATGACTAACCTAAGCAGTAAAGTGCTTCGAATGATGTAACAACACCAATAAAGTGCTTCGAATGAGTATGAAATTATGACTAGATGACTCGAATTATGACTAGTAACAAGCTTCGAAAGTGATATAAAGGACCAAAATCATTCTTCGAAGGTCGATGGAACCGACCAAAGACGAATTACATCCTCAAAAATACTCGACAAAGCTTCGAAGGTTCACAACCACCATTATTATTTCTTCGAAGCTGTTGTTGATGCAAGATAGAGAGCTTCTAAGCTTACAAAATTATGGCAAAACAGCTTTCGAAGCAACTTATGGCAAAACGGCTTTCGAAGCTGTTTTTGGCCAACCATTGTGGTTTATTCAAAGCTTATATGTTCTGGTTCACACATAATTAATGGAAATATTAATTTTGTGCTTCGAACCAATTATTATTTCTTCGAAGACACCAAAACTGTTGTTCTTCGAGCCAACTTATGATGCCAAAAACAGGCATTATTCGACAACTAATTAATTGTCATTTTACATATATTTGAAGAGATGTACACATTTCGAAAGTTTTCAAAGTTTTATACAGTTTCGAAGGTGAAGTAATCAACCTTCGAAACAACTCTTGATGTTTCGAATGTATCTTCAAAGCTTTATACAGCTTCGAAAGTAGAGTAATCAACCTTCGAAACAACTCTTGATGCTTCGAATGTATCTTCGATGCTTTGATTGTGTACATACAAACAATTGGCCATCAATTTGAAAAGATAAGCCATTTTCAACCATTTATTTAAATGCACAGGCTTTTTCTAGCCAAATTCATGCATTTTAAATGGTTATCCCTTGTTCTTAGTGCTTCGAACTCATAAGAACAATTTGTTAATTTTATTAGCCACATCATCAAAATTATATTTTGATGTGAACCACAAATCCAAAAAGGATTTTGAACACCAAAAGTCATGGTATAGTGTGACCATGAAAATTCATACTTTTTGACATTTTGAAAAATGTCAAAAATTTTGAATTCATGAACAGTGGCTTGTTCATTATCCTTGACCATGTTTGTTTTAAAAACATGACTTTCGCCGAATTGATTTTCATAATTCTTTGGCAAAGTAGGTTGTTTTTCCATGTTAGCCATTAATGGCTTATGAAAATCCCCCATAAGAATGTTATTTTCATGACTTGACTCTCTAAAAATTGGTTTTTGAACCCCCCGAGCCATGTATGAAACATCATTCTTAGCCAAATTTGGCTCAAAAACATGCTCTTTCGTTATGTTAATTTCATAATTTGGCTCTTTAAAAACGGATTCTTGAACCCCCCGAGCCATTGATGAAATCAACTCTTTGCTTTTGCTATTTTTAACCAAGGAAAAATTCTGAAAAAATTCACCAATTCCGGCCATTAAGGCCTCAGTTAAAGACTTGGTAGTGAGAGTTGATAACTCATCATTCCATTGGCGAATTTCCATATCAAGTTGATGAATTTCTCCAATTAAATGGTGTCTTTTTTCTTCCACCAAATAATATTGTAAGGGATGAAAATTTATTTCATCAAGAAAATGGATCTCTTCTTGAAGATCCAAAATTTCTTGTTTACGCCAATAAATTTCATCTAGACTATTTGAAATGGACAAATCCAATTCATTTTCCATTTATTACACTTGACGTCCCACCGGGCGTGCCAAAAAATGTTGGCTAAAATGTTGGCTTATTTTCCCTACGAAGGAAAATATCATAAATGCGAGTGTGCCAGCAAGGATTGAAAAATCCTTACAGATTAAATTCAAGCCAATTATCAAGCGATTGTGTTGACGGTTCTTTTGCCTCAACGAAGAGGACTTCAAGATTGCCAAGTGTAAAGAAAAGAAGAATGGGGAACGGAGAAAGATGATTGAGTGAACAATCAAAGTAATAATTACTTACCTCTACTCCTATGCTTCGAAAAGAAAGTGCATAAAATGCTTCGAAATGGAAATGCTGAAAATAAATGCTTCGAAATATAAATCTATGTTAAACTACTCCTAAGATAAGGAAAATAACAAGAAATATTGAAATCAAGTGTCTTTGATTATGAATTCTGGATCCTTTACAATGTAGCCATTAATGGCTATTTATAGAAGAAAAAATACAGCAATAACTACTTAGTAACTACCCATTTCTTCCATCTTCATTCTTGTCTTGCCATGTGTCATTCCACTCATCCACTTTGTCCTCCCACTCATCCACTTTGTCCTTCATATTCTCCATTATCTTTATAACTTCCTTTAACTTCCAAATGAATAAGAGGATGCCACGTGTCCTGCAATTATATAAATAATAAATAATAATAAAAATTGCAGATTTATGGTGTTAACAATAGCATTGCTACTAGTAGATGCATAACAGTTGGTCTGTTATGTAACTTTATTACCTTTTGCAACAACCAAATCTAGTATATAAATTCATCTATAAAAATAGGGTTTAAAGTCTTTCAAATCATAATTGGCAATTTGGCATATCAACAGTAGAGAACATTACTATCATGTATCTAAATTTCCAAAAAAAAAAAAAATAAATAAAATTTGTTTCTGTTAACACCATAAATCTGCAATTTTTATTATTATTTATTATTTATATAATTGCAGGACACGTGGCATCCTCTTATTCATTTGGAAGTTAAAGGAAGTTATAAAGATAATGGAGAATATGAAGGACAAAGTGGATGAGTGGGAGGACAAAGTGGATGAGTGGAATGACACATGGCAAGACAAGAATGAAGATGGAAGAAATGGGTAGTTACTAAGTAGTTATTGCTGTATTTTTTCTTCTATAAATAGCCATTAATGGCTACATTGTAAAGGATCCAGAATTCATAATCAAAGACACTTGATTTCAATATTTCTTGTTATTTTCCTTATCTTAGGAGTAGTTTAACATAGATTTATATTTCGAAGCATTTATTTTCAGCATTTCCATTTCTTAGCATTTTATGCACTTTCTTTTCGAAGCATAGGAGTAGAGGTAAGTAATTATTACTTTGATTGTTCACTCAATCATCTTTCTCCGTTCCCCATTCTTCTTTTAATTTTTCTTTTCTTTACACTTGGCAATCTTGAAGTCCTCTTCGTTGAGGCAAAAGAACCGTCAACACAATCGCTTGATAATTGGCTTGAATTTAATCTGTAAGGATTTTTCAATCCTTGCTGGCACGCTCGCATTTATGATATTTTCCTTCGTAGGAAAAATAAGCCAACATTTTAGCCAACATTTTTTGGCACGCCCGGTGGGACGTCAAGTGTAATAAATGGAAAATGAATTGGATTTGTCCATTTCAAATAGTCTAGATGAAATTTATTGGCGTAAACAAGAAATTTTGGATCTTCAAGAAGAGATCCATTTTCTTGATGAAATAAATTTTCATCCCTTACAATATTATTTGGTGGAAGAAAAAAGACACCATTTAATTGGAGAAATTCATCAACTTGATATGGAAATTCGCCAATGGAATGATGAGTTATCAACTCTCACTACCAAGTCTTTAACTGAGGCCTTAATGGCCGGAATTGGTGAATTTTTTCAGAATTTTTCCTTGGTTAAAAATAGCAAAAGCAAAGAGTTGATTTCATCAATGGCTCGGGGGGTTCAAGAATCCGTTTTTAAAGAGCCAAATTATGAAATTAACATAACGAAAGAGCATGTTTTTGAGCCAAATTTGGCTAAGAATGATGTTTCATACATGGCTCGGGGGGTTCAAAAATCAATTTTTAGAGAGTCAAGTCATGAAAATAACATTCTTATGGGGGATTTTCATAAGCCATTAATGGCTAACATGGAAAAACAACCTACTTTGCCAAAGAATTATGAAAATCAATTCGGCGAAAGTCTTGTTTTTAAAACAAACATGGTCAAGGATAATGAACAAGCCACTGTTCATGAATTCAAAATTTTTGACATTTTTCAAAATGTCAAAAAGTATGAATTTTCATGGTCACACTATACCATGACTTTTGGTGTTCAAAATCCTTTTTGGATTTGTGGTTCACATCAAAATATAATTTTGATGATGTGGCTAATAAAATTAACAAATTGTTCTTATGAGTTCGAAGCACTAAGAACAAGGGATAACCATTTAAAATGCATGAATTTGGCTAGAAAAAGCCTGTGCATTTAAATAAATGGTTGAAAATGGCTTATCTTTTCAAATTGATGGCCAATTGTTTGTATGTACACAATCAAAGCATCGAAGATATATTCGAAGCATCAAGAGTTGTTTCGAAGGTTGATTACTCTACTTTCGAAGCTGTATAAAGCTTTGAAGATACATTCGAAACATCAAGAGTTGTTTCGAAGGTTGATTACTTCACCTTCGAAACTGTATAAAACTTTGAAAACTTTCGAAATGTGTACATCTCTTCAAATATATGTAAAATGACAATTAATTAGTTGTCGAATAATGCCTGTTTTTGGCATCATAAGTTGGCTCGAAGAACAACAGTTTTGGTGTCTTCGAAGAAATAATAATTGGTTCGAAGCACAAAATTAATATTTCCATTAATTATGTGTGAACCAGAACATATAAGCTTTGAATAAACCACAATGGTTGGCCAAAAACAGCTTCGAAAGCCGTTTTGCCATAAGTTGCTTCGAAAGCTGTTTTGCCATAATTTTGTAAGCTTCGAAGCTCTCTATCTTGCATCAACAACAGCTTCGAAGAAATAATAATGGTGGTTGTGAACCTTCGAAGCTTTGTCGAGTATTTTTGAGGATGTAATTCGTCTTTGGTCGGTTCCATCGACCTTCGAAGAATGATTTTGGTCCTTTATATCACTTTCGAAGCTTGTTACTAGTCATAATTCGAGTCATCTAGTCATAATTTCATACTCATTCGAAGCACTTTATTGGTGTTGTTACATCATTCGAAGCACTTTACTGCTTAGGTTAGTCATGTGCTTGGTTCGGCCCTTCAAAAATTCAAGTAAACATCATTTTTAAGGGCCGCGGGGGGTAATGTTAACACCATAAATCTGCAATTTTTATTATTATTTATTATTTATATAATTGCAGGACACGTGGCATCCTCTTATTCATTTGGAAGTTAAAGGAAGTTATAAAGATAATGGAGAATATGAAGGACAAAGTGGATGAGTGGGAGGACAAAGTGGATGAGTGGAATGACACATGGCAAGACAAGAATGAAGATGGAAGAAATGGGTAGTTACTAAGTAGTTATTGCTGTATTTTTTCTTCTATAAATAGCCATTAATGGCTACATTGTAAAGGATCCAGAATTCATAATCAAAGACACTTGATTTCAATATTTCTTGTTATTTTCCTTATCTTAGGAGTAGTTTAACATAGATTTATATTTCGAAGCATTTATTTTCAGCATTTCCATTTCGAAGCATTTTATGCACTTTCTTTTCGAAGCATAGGAGTAGAGGTAAGTAATTATTACTTTGATTGTTCACTCAATCATCTTTCTCCGTTCCCCATTCTTCTTTTCTTTACACTTGGCAATCTTGAAGTCCTCTTCGTTGAGGCAAAAGAACCGTCAACACAATCGCTTGATAATTGGCTTGAATTTAATCTGTAAGGATTTTTCAATCCTTGCTGGCACGCTCGCATTTATGATATTTTCCTTCGTAGGGAAAATAAGCCAACATTTTAGCCAACAGTTTCGTGCCCTATCAAATAATTCTACTATTCTAATATAATTACACGGTTCTTTTCTAAAATATAAATACGTAACATTTTAATTCATATGTTTATTTAATTGTTTACCTAAAATGTCTATTTTATCCTTCGTTGTCCTTATTTCCAGCCATCATCTACATCTAAACATTTATATTCAATGTTTGCCGAACCAAAGAGTTTATATTCAATGTTTGCCGAACCAAAGAGTTTACATCTAAACATTTTAATTCATATCTAAATATTTATATTTATATTCAATGTTTGCCATCATCCTTATTTTATCCTTCATTGTCCTTATTTCCAGCCATCATCTCCATTAAATGGTGAACACAAACCCTTCTTGGGAGGATGAGTCCCATTCTGTTCATTTGGGCTCACTATAATTCGGACTCTCAAATTGTCACGGTTCTAAATCTGAACCAAAGAGTCCAAATCCGGCAAATCGTTTTGAGAAAACAGATTTTTAGAAAGAAGTGCCAAACATGGACTGCTTTGCCAAATACAGAGTCGCCACCTAAATATTTTTTATGGGGGAATTTAGGAAACCTTGACTCGTTGCCTAAGGCCACGTGTCCATCATCACAAAAGTTGCCTCGGCTCGAGAACTTGGGTACGATTGGGGAAGGTCAGCTATGAGCACCCCCGCTCGCCCGATCCAAAGATCGGCCTCTACTAACCATGATATCTGGTTTTGAAAACGTTATGTGTTCTTATACAGATTATTAGCCTAATCTTACTATGTGATGCGCACAACACAAAAATATAGACTAGATCGCCTAATTTGGAACAAAGCATTGCATATCCGTTTGTTTGGAAATGACTTGAAATCTGCTACTCACGAGTAGGCTAAAACACGAATTTCAATGAGTTGTTCCGACTCAAACAATCCAATCTTCACCCACAGGCATTCAGGCAGTAATATCACATAAACACATGGCCACATGGTAAGCATGTTGTCATGTTAACATTCACATTCATGCGAGATGCTAAAGCATAAGAGCTTACCCAGTACTCCAACCCAAAACAGAAACTAGTTAGTGATCAAATGTATGATCCTAGTTCATGTTAAGATGGCTAATGCAACACATACAAAATGCAACTAGAATAGGCTCGGCTAATCTAAGAATGACATATGATGATGCCACAGCTAACACGTATTCAACTTGGAATTGAAATACAATGCAGTTAGTATGATGCGCCGAGCCCGGTGCATGTAATACAGATGGATGGATGCACGCATGCAAAGCATAAGGTATGCTAATTTAAATATGCTCTAATACTAACCATTGAAAGCTAGTAAATAAAAAAGGGAAGAAAGACGCGGGGTTGGAAGATATACATACACTCACGCACACTTATTACACAATTGCCCTGACTCGGAGGGTCCGAATAAATATTACACAACCAAATGAATACTACTAAATTAAATTTTACAGAACTTTTAATTAATTAACGGATTAAATGCAGAAGGAAGGTGGCCGCAGCCTTGCCTCGGAATGCGTGGATGATGCATGCTTGACTTGCCTTGCTCGGAAACCCGTACCATGCCACTATTGCCTCTGTTTACACTGCCTTGCTACTCTAAAAATTGTGAAAGTTTCCAGAACTGCTTTGAGCTTCCTTCTAGTGCTGTGGAGTGCCACCGGCCAGAACAAAAGGCCACCGGTCATGGGAATGGGATTATCGGCCAAAGCTTGTGTCATCGGCTGGACACTGATGGCCGGTCAGCACTAGAGATGGCCGGTCGGTTATTTCTTCCTGCAGAATCCTGCAGTTGACAACAGTAGAGGGTAAGCAGTGTATGGCATGGAATTTTCAAGCAAATGTGAGCATGGACACACTCCCTATCATGCAATGGACTCAAGGGAGCGTGACTCTCGACCCTCGGGCCATCAATTATGCATTTTGATGCATGATGACCTAAGAGGCCAAGTTTGCCATTCAATGTAAATGCATGCACAAAAGAAATGAATGCCTCATGCCCTATCATGTTGAGGTCAAGGGCATTGGTGACCGATGAGTGATACGTGTTTCGTCACTTTAAGTATGAACACGCCTCATTCCTCAGATTTGGTTTGACACCCCAAACCAAACCTAATGCAATGCATGTATGTCATATATAATGCAAAATGATGCAACGTAATGCAATGCAATATGAGCATGTTAGCCTAATACAATGCAATACTACCAAGACATGCAAGCTAATCTGATGTCACATTAGTATGCCAAGTATGCAACAAGGTCATGCCATTAGCTAAGCAATATGTAAAAATGCAAACAAGATATAATGCAAGCATACAACTAATGTAATGCAACATACATCATGCCAAGTATGTAATTATGTACAAGGGTGGTCTTAAATTGAAAAGGGAGGCCTCAGCCCTGCCCCAAAAACAGTGGCCAAAGATGGTGCAAAAGAGCACCAATTATGCATGCAAACATGCACACAACAAGGTTCATCATCTAAGTATGGAAGGGGGCAACTCTAGGCATACTTGAAGGCGATATACATGGATGTTAAACACTCATGTTAAACTCTGAAAAGCATGCGAAGAATGATACCAAAACATGCTAGGAAATGAGTGCGAAATAGAAGGCATTCAAGGCCACAAAAGAGAGCATTGCCCAACACCTATCCTAAGCAAACATGGTATGGACTATGCAACCAAAAACAGAGTTACAATGCACCAAAACAAGTCCCAAAACCCACTGTTATGGCAGCTCGAATGACTCAAACACATAGGCATGCACAAAAGCCCAAACATGGAGCATGAGACCACACCTCTTCAAGGCATTGAAAGGAGAACAAATGTAAGCATGTAAGCACAAAACATGGACTGAAATGACATAATAAGTGATTCCAAATCACTGAAATAGCTAAGGTAATGCATGCTAATGACTCACACATCCGATGTCAACATGCTAGAATGCAAAGGGACTATACAAAGCATGAAAGGTATGACCAAATCAATACCTAACAGACCTCAAGCATGATGAAACATGACCAAAAGCTTCACAAAGCTAGGCAAAAACACGAGAGCATGGTAGGCTAAATGCATGATGCACTTCTAGGCAAAATAAGGGAATACAAAGCAAGTATATTAAGCATGCAAAGGGCCATTAATCCGACCAAAAACAGAGATATAATATGACCAAATAACACCCAAAAACCTCTGAAATGAAGCCAAAAGAAACTAAGCATACATGCTACCCTTATGAGCCAAAAATGCAAACAAAAGAGAGACAAAGGGAGAGGGGTGCCCCTCCCCTATGCAAGACTTCAAGACCCCTTCTTCACCACTGAAAATCCACTGGATTTCAGTGGTGAGAAGGTCAATACACAAAAGATCCAAAAGCTTAACAAAGAGAGCACAAAAAAGGCCAAACAAGGACTAAGGGGAGAGGTCGACCCCCAACACCAAAGCGACCTTAATGAAGTATCTTAAGCATGCAAATACAAGACTTTTTTTTAGTTATACACAAAGCTTAAATCAGTATGCAAGATAGGTTAAAGACTAGTGCAAGATTGGGGAAAATAAAGCAAAAGTGTTACCCTTGAAGAACACTTCAAGAACAGCAAATGCAACCACCTTCTTCAGATCAAAATCAGCTCAAAACTTGAAGAACAAACCCTCAACACCTCCAAAGTCAAAGTATGGTGTAATACTATGTGTTCTAGTGCAAAACTAAGAACAAACTACACTTTTAGGCCCTCAAACACACACAAATCAAGAGAGAGAGAGGGAGATATATATATATAGAGAGAGTGATATATATCAAAGATATATGTAATTAGGTCTGGTTTTGCTGAACCTCTCAAATGGAGAAGAGAGGTCTCCTTATATAGACAAGGCAATGGTGCTAAACTTCTTAGAAAAGCTAATATAAAAGGGTCAAGGGGGTCAAGCTTCCAAGGGAAGCTAACCAAAAGGTCCAAGCTTCTTGAGGAAGCTAAGACAAAGGGTCATGCTTCCTCAAGAAGCTAGACCAAAAGAGGTCAAGCTTCCATGAGAAGCTTGAGTAAAATGGTGCAAAGGTTCAAAATAGCCACACAAGTGTATGAGGGGGAGGGTCCGTGCACTCCAGCTGGCACAGCTGGCTTGCACCATGCCTAAAAAAGGCAAAAAGGAGGTATCGACCAGAAGAGGAGACAATCGGCCAAATAAATGGTCGGCCGGCTACTATAAATGGTCGGCCTGCTATTTTGCTGGTTGGCCGGATAAATTGGTGGCCGATACATGGCTGCCAAGGCCAAAAAGTGGTCAGTGGATGTACAGATTGAAGCTCCAGAAGTTAGCTTTCCAATGGCACAAACCTTGCATTAAAATTCCTCCTGTGTAAAAAGTTATGCCCGTTTTGGTGAAGCCGCGCAGATTCGATCCAACCGATTGATCCCCTACTTCAACCAACCATATCTCCCCCACCCGGACTTGGCTTTAGGAGATTCTTGAGTGAAAAATGAAGCCCCGGAAGTAAGATTTCCAGTGGTGGTGGCCTCATAGCTAAAATCCAAGTATGAAAATGAATAAGCCCGATTCAGCAAGGGTTGTTCGACTCTCTCTCCTACCCGGATCCTTGCCGAACTTCTTCTCCAACTTGGTTTCTCCCCTCTTCTCCTCTTTTCTTCAATTTCAAACCCCTAAGCAAGGTGTTTTGAAAGACTTTTCAAAGATTTCATCACTCTTTCATTCATTTCCACTTTGTCCTTGCTCGGTTTACCGAAAAGCGCAACATTTTGCCAAAATACGAGCCTCGGAACATCGCAGAAACTTTATTTCAAAAATATTTTGAAAGAGAGGGTTTTAAGGTCTAAAAACCATTCAAAATAGTTTTGGTCTAAAAAGGGTGTGAAGTTCAGATTTGGCTCTCTCTCCTTGCTGAAGAGATTGAACCTTTGCTCTGCACATCTTTCATCACCGAGCAAATCATCAGTAGCGCCTAAGTCTTAAGGGCGGTCAAAAATGGGGTGTCTACAGTTGCCCCTCTTTGACAGAACACAGAAGTCAAGAAGTGACGTGAGTGAATGTCAAAGCCCAGAGACGACCCATTTTTGACAAGGTCGAAGACTTGGACAAACAAACAAAATACCGATAAATAAATGGTTGTGCCCACAAGCTGCCTATGTATCCCTTTGCAAGGAATCAAACCAGCGTAGTTCAGGGGCAGGATGCAAATGATATGCAGAAAGACTTTGATTATTGGACTTATACGCTACACGAAGTCGGTTTGAAAATTGGACTTATATGCTGCGCGAAGCCGGTTTGATAATTGGACTTATACGCTATGCGAAGCCGATTTGATTGAAAATTCAGCATTTACACAAAAAAGGAATCGCACCTTTAGAGGATTTAAGGTCTCCTAGACCCAAGAGTGCACAAGACAGTGCGAGTGATACAAAAACACAGTGTGCACAAGACAATGTGATGCACAAAACAATGCTAAGAAGATGCACAAAACAGTGCGATACAGGTTGGAATGCACAAGACAGTGCTAACAAGATGCACGAAACAGTGCAATGCAAGAGTGAATGCACAAAACAGTGCTATACAGGTGCTCAAGAGAGTGCTATACAGGTGCACAAGATAGTGCGATGTGGCTAAAGGTGTACAAAACAGTATGAGCAGGGTGAATGCACAAAGTAGTGTGATACACATGAGGTGCGCAAGATAGCGTGATGAAATGCACTAACAAGTGCAGGTAAGGTACGCAAGATAGGGCGATAAAATGCATGCACAATGCAAGTAAGGTGCACAAAATAGTGTGATGCGCAAAATAGCGCGAATGAAATGGAATGCACTAACAAGTGCAGGTGGGATGCGCAAGATAGCGCGAATGATACAATGTAATGCACAAAATAGTGCGATGCGCAAGAAAGCGCGAGTGTAAACTGCACAAAACAGTGTGATGCGCAAGAAAGCGCGAGTGATTACAAATGCAAAAGTGCACAAGACAGTGCGATGCGCAAAATAGCATGAACCTGAACCTGCACAAAACAATACGATGCACAAAACAGCGCGAATGATAACCTGCACAAAACAGTGCGATGTGCAAAACAGCGTGAATGATAATCTGCACAAAACAGTGCGATGCGGTAAACAACGCGAATGATTTGAAATGCACTAAACAGTGTGATACGCTAAACAGCGCGAGTGATTCGAAATGCACTTGTAGACGTCCCCCGAACGCCCCGGGAGGAACGAGTCCCCCCGTTCCGTTTGATATTGGGCTCACTACAGTTCGGACTCTCAATTTGTCAAGGTTCTAAATCTGAACCAAAGAGTCCAAATCCGGCAAATCGTTTTGAGAAAACAGATTTTGAATGAAGTGCCAAACATGGACTGCTTTGCTAGATACAGAGTCGCCACCTAAATATTTTATTTTGGGGAAATTTAGGAAATCCTGACTCATTTGCCTAAGGCCATGTGTCTGTCATCACCAAAGTTGCCTCGGCTCGGGAACTTGGGTACGATTGGGGAAGGTCACTTCGTGAGCACCCCCGCTCGCCCGTTCAAAGATCGGCCTCTACTAACCATGATATCTATTTTTGAAAACATTATGTGTTCTTATTCCGGTTATTAGCCTAGATTACTATGTGATGCGCACAACATACAAGTATAGACTGGGTCGCCAGAATTGGAACAAAATATTTCATGTTTGTTTGTTTGAAAATGGTTTGATGGTGCTACCCGCAAGTAGGCTAAGACGTGGATTTGCCACCCTCAGGTAGGCTTAGAAAACATGATTTTGCCACTATCTAGTGGGCTTAAAACACACATTTGATGAATTGTTCCAATTCAAATAACCCAACCTTCACCCACAAGCACTTAGACAGTTATATCACATAAGCAATTAGCCTCATGGTAAGCATGCTATCATGGCAGTCACTCACACGCATGCAAGGATGCTAAAGCATAAAACTTACTGAGCACTCCAAGCCAAAACAGAAACTAATTAGAAATCCATGCATGATCCTAATTATACAGAAATGCCTAATGCAACACATGCAAAAGTGCAACTATAGCAGGCTCAGCTATTCTAGACATGGCATATGAAATGCTACAGCTAACATGTATTCAACTTGGAATTGAAAATTCAATGCAGTTAGTATGATGCGCCGAGCCCGGTGCATGCAAAACAGACGAATGAATGCAAACATGCTATCATACTGTATGCTAATTGAAACATGCCCTAATCTAACCATCATAAGCTGGTAAATAAAAGGGAGAAAGACGTGGGGTTGGAAGACATATATCACACACACGCACACTTATTACAGTTGTGCCCTCGCGCAGAGGGTCCGAATAAATAATATACAGTCCCGAATGAATATTACAGTCCAAATAAATAATACAGTCCAAATATGTACAGAATCCAAATTAAATAACAAATTAACTAAGAAAACAATAAACTGGCATGCAAGCCAGGGACTGCCTTGACTCTTCTTCAGATGATGAATGATGCATGTCCGGGTTACTTGGCATGGAAATCTACTGCGATGCCCCAATTAACCTCTATTTGCGATTGATGCCGGAATGCTGTGCAAGGCCTTTGAAAGGCTACTGATTCTTGATTTGCTACAACAGAGAGCAGGAAAAGGGCATGGCAATGTATTTTCACAAATGTATGCATGCCTCGATCCTCGTGCCACCAATCATGCATCTCGATGCATGATGGCCGAGGAGTCGAATTGTGCAACTCAATATAGAATGAATGCATATGAAAACACAACAAGACCTAACTCCATCATGGGCAATCTGGAGTGTCGGTGACTGGGAATTGAGACACGTTCCGTCACTCGGAGTACGAGACGTCCCTCGTTTCCCGTGCTCGGACTAACTCCTATCCCAAGCACAATGCAATATGCATGACATGCATGAATGCAACTAATATACAACCTAGCATGCATAATGCTATGAGATGGCATACGCGATGCACGAGGTAACATGGCATACACAATGCTCTAACATACAACCTAGCATACGCAATGCTATAAAATGAAATGGCATACACAATGCACGATGGACTTACACTAATATGAGTGGACCTCATCCACACTCACATAAGAGGCCATGAGATGAAAAATGAGACACTCGAAATGCGTGCACACATGCACGCAAACCGAGGACTGACCCTAAGGCACCAAATGCCACTCTAACAAGACATGGCAAGGCATGGAATATGACATATAAACATGCAAGTTTCAGCACTAAAATGCGATGCAAAATGATCCCGAAACATGGAAACATGGCTCCCGAAGCATGGAATGGGACCCGAAACATGAAATGAGGTACATGGAATGACCTATGGCTATGCAAAGCATGCATTATTTGAACATGAAGTGTGAAGACAGAATCAAGACAGTCCCAAAATAAGCATGTTTACAGTTTTAAGCAAGGCCAAAAAATGGACACAAATAGGACTAAGCTAGCATGCAAAAATGGCCCCAAAATAGAGATAATGAAGCAAGTAGTAGTTTCTGGCCCCAAATAGCCAAGAGCCCTTCAACAAAGTTGAAGAGGGGCTCAAAATGAAGCACTTTACAGTTTACAATAATCCACGAAAACAAACACAAGTATGGCTAAACTATTGTGCAAGAAATGGGCCAAAAGGGAGACAAAGAAGCAAGTGATGGTTTCTGGCCTTAAACAAAGTAGGGCCCTTCAACAAAGTTGAAGAAGGGCCCAAAACATGATATTTTACAGTTTATGATGAAACCCAAAACCGTGCACATGCAAGCCTAAAATACTATGCAAAATAAGGCCTAAAAAGAGGTTTAAACACAAAGAGCAAAAAGGGAACCTCAAACAACAAAGGTCGCTTGATCAAACATGAAGAGGGGGTCAAAACGAGGCCATTTACAGTTCGGACCATAGCCCAAAAATATGAGCACAAGGGGCTAACAAAACATGAAAAAATGAGGCCAAAAGAGGGATAAAGAGGCAAGTGCCAAAAGGAAGCCTCAAACAGTGAAGAGCCCTTCAACAATGTTGAAGAAGGGCTCAAAATAAGCCACTTTACAGTTTATAACCAAGCTCAAAAAAGTTTAAAAATAGGCCTAAAATACTATGCAAGAAAGAGGCATACAAGAGAGGTAAAGAAGCAAGTGTAAAAAGAAAGTCTCAAACAGGGAGAGGCCCTTAAACAAACATGAAAAGACTTCAAAATAATGCTATTTTCAGTTAGGGTCAGAGCCCAAATATGCAAGAAAGTATGGCTAATATATTGAGAAAAATAAAGCACAAAAGAGGGAGAATAGAGACTCACCCTTGTAGACTATGTCTTCAAGAATTCTTGGACCAAGTTTGGTGGCTCTTAACCTCTGGAACTGGCCTTGAAGCTGCTGGAATGGATGATGGTGGTGTGGTGCTATGTGGTGGTATGGAAATGGTGTAAAGGGGTTTAGGGTTTGAGGGTTTTTGGAAGAGAGGAAGAGAGATACAATATGGGAGCCTCTAAGCAATTTTTGTAACCCTCAAAACAGAGCTGGAGGGTCTGATATATAGGCAAAAGAGGGCGAAAAAAGGGGGGAAAAATGGGGGGGAAAGGAATTCAAGTTTCCCCTCAAAAGTGCAGCCCCCTGGATATAAAATCTGGTGGGAAACAAAATGCATATATGTAATGTACCTGGAGAGAGGATCATGGCCGGCTGGTTATTGAGGTTGCAGGTGGCCGGCCGGCTCTCCCCATGGCCGGCCGGCCAAGGGTCAAAAGGTTCAATCACGATTAGTGGTCGGCCACCCCATATTGGTGGCCTCCCATGTGCACACAACACAACCTTGTGGTCAAAAACTGGAGAAAGTGAACCAAGAGAGAGAAAAGGCCACTTTTAGGAGGGGTTCAAAAGGGTCACACAGAATTACTGGCCGGCCATGTGATATTGGTGGCCTCCCAGGTGTGTACAACACAAATATGTGGTTTGGAGCAAGAAAAAGTGGCCTTAGGGTACTCAACATTGGCTTTCAAGTGAGAAAAACGGGCGACGGAGAGCGATGGAGGGATAAAACTGGTTGTCAAAACAATTACTGGCCTCCCACCCTTTTACGACCTTTCTAACAATGAAACAGAGGTCCCTGCCAAAAATGATCCCAAACCGACGCAAAATGAAGGTTCGGGGGCCGAAACGCGCAGCCTGAGGCCCCGAAAACTGACTGTTAGGCACCGGAAGTGGTGTTCGACCACGAAGTTGGTTTTTTAAGCCACAGTGTCCCTCAAAAGGGAGAAAATAAGATGTATGCCAAAAATCGGGGCAAACAGAGGTGGTTAAGCGGTCCCGAACCGAGACACACGGCCAACGGCTCCGAAAAATCGGAAACCGGACTCCAAACGGGCAAAATGGCCTACGACCACGAAACGTAGCCTACGGCCACTGAGAGATGATCTACGAGACCTCTCCCTCCCTTCGGGAAGAGAAAACAAAGAAAATAGAGCCTGGTTCACAAACCGAGGCAAAGCATGAAAGAGTTCGGAAGTCCGGAGGCAAGGCTCGCAGCCAAGACTTTGAAACTTCTGAACGGGCACGATATGCAACATCACCAAGCGCTCAATCAGTGACGTCTGAGTCTTAAGGCCAGTCAAAAATGGGGTGTCTACAGTTGCCCCTCTTTGACAGAACTCGGGAGTCATAAGTGACGGGAGTGAATGTCAAAGCCCAGAGACGACTCATTTTTGACAAGGCCGAAGACTTAGACAAACAGGTGAGATAAACAGAAATGTGCCCGCAGGCGTGCCCGCAGGCAGGGGCAAAATGCAACCGACAATGCAAGAAGCCAAAGGTAACTCAAGGATCATGCGAATGCAGCAAGCTGTAATGAAGCACATATTCACAATAGATGCAACAGTTTTAAGCAAGAATGCAAAGCAACAACTACATTTCATGCAGTTAAGAATGCGGAGAATTATCCAAGTCTCGCCACGTCTCACATGGAGAAGGTACGATACCTGCGCGATCCGTCTGGTCGCACCAGCTTCAAATGAACCGTACATACAATATCGTGCCTGCAAAATAAAGAAACTCAACAAGCACAACATATCTAACAATATATGTTCAATGTGATATCGAATGCAGACAATTGCGGTGTTGATGGAAAAGTGCATCGCAATGCCGGAAAAAACGCGCGTGACAATGTGAGTTTAAGCACGGAGGCTTGGTGATGTCAAAGAGACGTGCATAACAATGCAAGTATGTGCATGAGAATGCAAGTTACGTGCATGATAATGCAGTACAAGCGTAAACCAGGATGTATGTTTGTCAAAAAACAACGAGCAAGGAAATGCGCGTTTTGGCGAGGGCGACTCGATCGCGGCCTCCGGTTCACCTCCCGAAGAGGTTACAACATGTTCAAAAGGATACATCTCACTTTCGATGAGTAATGATGAGACACGCATCGGAAGTTGAAGCTGAAGTTTCGGCGGAGCGATTTCGCGACAGAAAGTGCACTTCTCTTGTACTTTTTCAGGTCTCAGGGACTCCAATCCTCCTCAAAATTTGCAGGGACCTTGGGGGGCATGTGGGGAACACCACCGGCCAACTTTATTGGGAGAGGGAGGCCACCGGCCAGTTTTTGAAAAGGAAATGGCCGGCCTGCCAGAAAAAGTGGCCGGTTGGCCACTTAGCCCAGATTCGGGGCAATTTTGTCTTTTCAGCCTCCTTTCCTTAAATACACTCATCCAAACACTTCGTGCTCACAAGTGCAGCTCCGAAAACATCTCCTCTTGCTTCCCAAACCATTTTCTCCCTCAGATCTAGGCTCCATATGTGTTTTCCAACGTCCCACGCAAGTTGTTTTCGCGAAATCTTTCAGTTTTAAGCACTTTGAACCGATTAAATTTTGATTTCGGGGCTTCTTTTCTCATTTTTGCCACTTGAGGTGAGTTTGTCTCAATATTTGGAAGATTTTCTCGGGAGTTGACTTTTGTTGACTTTTTCATCTTCCGAGAGTTGACTTTTGTTGACTTTTTCCAATTTTGGCTCATTTTGTTCATTTTTGCCCTTTTTGCAGATTTTCCTGAAATGGCGGGTCAATTTCCCCACGGCGGAGGTTCTCCAGGTGCCGGAGGCGAGCCTGACATCATGTCTTTGCATCCGAGGGTTCGCCCTTTTATCCCCGAGAGGTACGCCCCTCAGGCTCATATCCTCCCACGGGCTGTTTTCTATCACTTCACTGATTTCGACGAGCAAGCACCCGGGGATCTCCTTCTGCGGGAGCCAGAGTATCACCTCTCCCATGAGGCACGAGAGGTATTTACTTCGTTTTTGCCTTTTTTGTAACATATTATGAATTTTTCATGTATTCTGTTTGCACTTTGAACACACGGTTCAATCACTTGAATTCCTGGACACTCAGCCCATAAATTGATTGTGAACACACGGCACACATCGGTTGAGGGTTGAACATGCAGCCCACACACTGATTTTCTGAATACATAGTCTGAATTAAAGGTGAACCCGCAGCACACACTGATTGAGAGTTGAACACGCAGCCCCAAACACTGATTTTCTGAACACACAACCCAAATTGAATGTGAACACGCAGCGCACACTGATTGAGAGTTGAACACGTAGCCCAAAACACTGGTTTTCTGAACACACAGCCCAAATTGAAGGTGAACACGCAGCACACACTCATTGAGAGTTGAACACGCAGCCCAAAACACTGATTTTCTGAACACACAGCCCAAATTGAAGGTGAATACGCAGCACACACACTGATTGAGAGTTGAACACGCAGCCCAAAACACTGATTTTCTGAACACACAGCCCAAATTGAAGGTGAACACGCAGCACACACTGATTGAGAGTTGAACACGTAGCCTAAACACTGATTTTCTGAACACACAGCCCAAATTGAAGGTGAACGCGCATCACACAGTGACTGAGAGTTGAACACGCAGCCCAAAACACTGATTTTCTGAACACACAGCCCAAATTGAAGGTGAACACGCAGCACACACTGATTGAGAGTTGAACACGCAGCCCAAACACTGATTTTCTGAACACACAGCCCAAATTGAAGGTGAACACGCAGCCCAAAACACTGATTTTCTGAACACACAGCCCAAATTGAAGGTGAACACGCAGCACACACGCTGATTGAGGGTTGAACATGCAGCCCAAAACACTGATTTTCTGAACACACAGCCCAAATTGAAGGTAAACACGCAGCACACACTGATTGAGAGTTGAACACGCAGCCCAAAACACTGATTTTCTGAAAACACAGCCTAAATTGAAGGTGAACACGCAGCACACACACTGATTGAGGGTTGAACACGCTGCCCAAAACACTGATTTTCTGAACACACAGCCCAAATTGAAGGTGAACACGCAGCACACACTGATTGAGAGTTGAACACGCAGCCCAAACACTGATTTTCTGAACACACAGCCCAAATTGAAGGTGAATACGCAGCACACACTGATTGAGAGTTGAACACGCAGCCCAATCACTGACTTTCTAAACACATAGTCCAAATTGAAGGTGAACACGCAGCACACACTGATTGAGAGTTGAACACGCAGCCCAAAACACTGATTTTCTGAACACACAGCCCAAATTGAAGGTGAACACGCAGGACACACTGATTGAGAGTTGAACACGCAGCCCAAAACACTGATTTTCTGAACACACAGCCCAAATTGAAGGTGAACATGCAGCACACACACTGATTGAGGGTTGAACACATAGCCCAAAACACTGATTTTCTGAACACACAACCCAAATTGAAGGTGAACACGCAGCACACACTGATTGAGAGTTGAACACGCAGCCCAAACACTGATTTTCTGAACACACAGCCCAAATTGAAGGTGAACACGCAGCACACACTGATTGAGAGTTGAACACGCAGCCCAAACACTGATTTTCTGAATACACAGCCCAAATTGAAGGTGAACACACAGCACATACTGATTGAGAGTTGAACACGCAGCCCAAAACACTGATTTTCTGAACACACAGCTCAAATTGAAGGCGAACACACAACACACACACTGATTGAGGGTTGAACACGCAGCCCAAAACACTGATTTTTTGAACACATAGCCCAAATTGAAGGTGAACACGTAGCACACACTGATTGAGAGTTGAACACGCAGCCCAAACACTGATTTTCTGAACACACAGCCCAAATTGAAGGTGAACACGCGGCACACACTGATTGAGAGTTGAACACGCAGCCCAAACACTGATTTTTTGAACACACAGCGCAAATTGAAAGTGAACACGCAGCACACACCGATTCTGAACACGCGGCTCACTTACTTTACTTTGCACGCAGCGTATTCATTTTATTTGCACGCAGTTTATTCATTTTATGCTGAAACATGTATTCATTCTGAATGCAGGTGACTTCTCGCACTGTGCGGGGATACGGCTCTACCGCGGCGAGAGACTGGTACGCCGAGCTCCCGGAGGCTGTTCGGGATTTGGTTGATTTGGCGGGGTTTGGGCCCTTCTGTACTGGGTTATCTTGTTGTCTTGCCAGGAGGACGCTGATGGCCGCCTTGGTGGAGAGATGGTGGGACACCACCAACTCCTTCCATTTTTCTGCCACGGGGGACTTGACTATGACCCCGTTTGACTTCGCCGTACTGACTGGCCTGGACGTGGGAGGTTGGCCCATCCCTTACAACGAGGACATGGGCCAGTGGGAGGCTGCTTGGATATATTTGTTGGGGGTTCGCCCACCTGTTGATAGAGCTTCGGGGAGAGTCCGATACACCTGGTTTTCTTCCCATTTTCGGCGGGTGGAGATGGAGCCCGGGACTCCTGATGAGGCAGCACAGTATGCTCGCGGCTTTCTGATGTTCCTCTTCGGGACCACTTTGTTTGCCGACAGGGGGAACACTGTTGGGCTTTATTTGTTGAGTGCTTTGGTGGACCTGCCACAAGTCAGACGATATGACTGGGATGGCGTCGGCTTGGCTACCCTTTATTGCTACATGAGCGCAACCTCCCGCGGACAGGGGGACTTACTTGGCGGCTATTGGAGAGCCTGGGAGGTACTTTCTGCCCTATTGATTTACATTTCTGCTCTTCATTACTTGCACATTGCACACACGGCACACTTTACACTCTGTATCGTGCACTTTGCCCTCAGCACTTCGTATTCTGCTTTGTTTTCCACAGTTGTGGGTCTATGTGTATTTCCCGACATTGGCCCTGGAGTTGGTGGTAGAGGGACCTCTCGTGACCCCGTACTCACTTGTATTTGAAGGCCAGCACCGGCCAAGGCCTCGGGAGTCTCTCCTTTATCTGCGACAGTAATTTGACACTGTGCGGTCGACGGAGGTATTTCAGAACTCTCAGTTCTTTCTGTTTTCATCTTTGATTTGTCCTGTATATTTTCGATTTCTGCTTGGTTTATGCATCTGTTATCCGCAGATTACATGGCAGCCATGGGCGCCTTTAGGTGAAGGTCTCCGATTCCAGTTTGCCGGAGGGTGGGGTGCCTCCCGGTACAGGCTCCTGTTCGAAGGGCCAGTTGGTAGGGCCTGGTTTTTGGGGGATCGCTTCTTGCGTCAGGTCTGGGGGTACACTTCTCAGGACCCTCCCTCAGCACCCCCAGTCAATATGCGGATTGCTGATAGGCTCTCTCCCCGGGATGTTGTTAATGCTATGCTGGGTACTGATGCTTTGCTACATCTTGAGGAGGGGGATTACGCTACTTACCGTCACATATACCTGATGCCTCCATTGACGGGAGTTCGTACTTCGACGATGAGGCCTGTTGGTATGCCATCTTCGAGCCAGGCCTGGGCTCGGGCTACAGACGCCCCTTCCACCAGTAGGGATAGTACATCTAGAGGTGGGGGTGGATTGGTTCCCCCGATTCCTCCGACTTATCCTCATCCTGGATGGCTGGACATGCCGACCGAGTTGATGGGGTGGCAATATGGGACTACCTCTCCGATTCCGATCCCGATAGAGCCTCCGATGCCCGGCCATCGATACGTCAGAGACCCCGACTCACCACCGGTATGTTTCACGGCTTTGATTCATTACTCAGATACTTGGACGTCCATTCCTCTACTGATACCCTTGCCTTTGCATCTACAGCCCCCTGTTGAGTACATGGATCAGGTGTTCAAGATGGTAGCCTCACTTGAGGGGATGGTCCTACGGAGGGAGGCACAGTTGTCTATCATGGGCTTCCAGGTACCCTTTAGTTTTCTGGCATTTATCATACTTCTGATGATATGCTGATTTCTACTGCATTGATAGGCTACTTGTGTAGAGCACATCTGACACACACCTCATTTATACACTGTGTTTACATGTACCCACTCCATGTAGTTTTCTTGTATCTGCATCTGATGTACATATTTGGACTGATGTATTTGAATTGAACTCTTTATTCTCAGATGCCCCCGGTATATGCTCAGCCGCAGGCCGGGCCACCTGGGCCTTCTCAGGGAGATGGACCATCCGGGCCTTTTCGAGGAGCTGGGCCATCTGGGCCTTTTCGAGGAGCTGGGCCATCTAGGCCTTTTCGAGGAGCTGGGCGGGGGTCGTCTCGTAGACGCAGAGCACACATTATAGAGGAAGAGCCTGGTGAGGATGAGGAGGAGGACGCTGCAGACCGTCAGTCGGAGACATCTGCTGACAGAGAGGACGGCTCCGGCCTTGGTTCTGGGAGTGGAGGTGAGGCTGAGGGGGATCCCGAGGATGACGACTCCGATTCAGATGATGATGATAGCGATGGTGGCGGAGAGTCTATTCCGCAGAAGAGGACGAAGAGGGCCTCTTATTCCTGCTCTTGAGAGCACAGATACGGCTGTTCTCTGTTTTATTTATCTTTTTGCTAGTAGTTGTAGCACTTTGCACATTATCGGGCAGTTTTATTCTTTGTAAAACTTGTGCCTTAGCCTGTAAAATGTTGTAACAAGAGAGGCACGATGAAATGAAACAGCTTTTGAAAAAAAGTGTTGTATTTTAAACTCTTAGCATCATATCGCATCATTTTGCATCATAATGAGATTGAATGGAAATGTGCATTGTGCATTTTGCCTAGTCAGGTAGTGAACCGACGCAACAACTTAACTTTCTAAGATATAACAAAACCTTAGCAAGTTTACAACTCGATAAGCAAAACACAATAGTGTTGACAACTCAATAAACAAGACTCAAACAAAAATTGCTTAAACAAAGAGTAACAACTCAAAAACACGAAACACGACAGCTCGACAAACAACTCGATAAGCAAAACGACAACTCGATAAACAAAACAACAACTCGATAAACAAAAATTAACAAAACAAAGTGTATTTCGGACGATCTGGGCAACGGAACGCATCCGAAACAGAGGGAAATGGAGGCCTTCGACACACCCGTTGCATGGAAATGCTTGAAACTTTCTCTTAGAGGGTAAAACGGGGCTAAAGACACACATTGGAGCATGGCCGGCTACTTTTGGGAGCCGGCTGGCCAGATTTATTGCAGAGGGGAGGCCACCGGCCAGGTTCTGAAAAAAGAAATGGCCGGCCTGCCAGAAAAGGTGGCCGGCCGGCCACTTAGCTCAGCAACCGTCAAATTTTTGACACTTGTCCCCCGAATAGTGTCTTTTCCTCTTTAAAAGCCTTAGCTCCATGTTTTGATTCAATTCATCTTAGTTTTGCACAAAAATGGAGGCGTTTCTTGTTGAAAATCTCACAGCTTGGATCGCTTCTCTAGATGGTTCGAAAAAGTTGAACTTCCAGGGTTTCGGCTTGAATGCACTGTTTACGCTGAGTCGCACTTCGTTGCACCTTCCTTTCCTCCATGCCGCGGCGAGGTTTTGGAACCCGGTGACGCATGTCTTTAGCTTCGGCGGGCAAGAGGTATGTCCAACTTTTGAAGATTTTCAAGTTTTGATGGAATCTGAATGTCATGAAGAGATCTTGCCCCAGTTCCGCTTTGGCCACGCCCAAGCTTTAGGGCGGATGTGTGGACTCACCGCGCATGACGCTCGGTCTCTGATCTGTAATGGGGAACTGGATATCCTTGGTTTGATTCACCGCTTTCCTGATGCTGGTGACCGCAGCAACCATTATTGGCAAGGTTTTCGGCAACACGCCCTTTGCTTGTGCCTGCTGTCTCACTTTCTGCTTTCCCCGGGCTTTGGCGGATTTAGCATTCGTCTGATTGAAGTTGCCTAAGGCTTGAAAGAAGGAAAGAGCTGCATCGCCATGACTTTGGCCGAGACACTGATGGGCTTGGATGCTATTTATCGCCGGGAGACGATTAGATTTGCTGGGAGTCCAGTGCTGCTGCAGGTAATGTTTCCCACCCAATCTTACATATGTATTTGCTCACATCACTCGGCCCTCAGGCTCGGTTTTTCTCACAAAAACCTTTTTCTCACTTTTCTCTCACCGTACATCTCTCTATTCTTTATTCTCTCATTTTTCATCCCTCCCCAGGTATGGTTGATGGACAAATTGCAGGTTGTGGACTCTTGCCCAGCCTATTCAGCTCGAGGCTATTTCTTTCGACAGTGCCTAGTCGATGCCCCTGATGAAAGGTGGTGGTTTGACTGGATGTGCAATTTGTCTGCAGATCGCATTGTTTGGCGTTGTCCTTGGCTCAATCTCCCGGCAATGAGCTATAGCATGTCCTGGCTGATCGGGATCCAGTTGATTGGTCTGACCCACTGTGTGTTCTATTTTCCGTTCTGGTTCCTGCGCCAGTTCGGTCATGATCAGATTTGTTCGTCAGAGGGGATTGAGTACCCGGCTGCTTTCCTGGTCCGAGGTGCACAGCTTGCCCGATATGCTACAGCATGGAGGACTAGAGGGCTCCTGGCCCTTGCTCCCACTTTCAGTTGCACTTTATCTGACGAGTGCTTGGATTGGCTCAATGAGGAGGCACAGATTGGGCCTATCTTGGCATCAGAGGCTTCGACCAGCTCTGGGAGGGGGCGCAGGGATACTTGACTTGACTATGCCCCGAATTTATTGCTTTACTAGTACTTTCAAGTTTTCTTTATGAATATAATAAAAGCAACTTCGATTGTATGCAAGAGTAGGAGAACTCTGTTTTGAAATCAATGAAATTGAAGGTTGTGGTACTGAAAATTTTCCGCTTTGGTCCAAAAATGGTCTTAGTTGTAAAGAAATTAATTTGAACAAAGTCAACTTTTATTAAAACTTTTCAAAACCATTTTCGATATGGATCAGAACTGGACACGCCTAAGATCTGTCACTGAGATGCACAACCCCAGATCCCCGCAACTGGAAAGTTGCCCCTAGTTTGAATAGTACCGCAACACCGTGTGGCAACGGAAAGTTGCCCCTAGTTTGAAGAGTACCGCGGCACTGCATGGCAACGGAAAGTTGACCCTAGTCTGAATAGCACTGCACTGGAGGTTCCAATGGATGCTGATAGACAAAGATGACTGAGATGATCGAATGGACAAAGTTGATCGGGGAAAAGTTTATGGCTGAACTTCAGGATGAAGTTGCCTACGTATCCCAAAGATGGGGATCAAGCCTTACGTAGTTCAGGCTTAGGTTCACTCGAGTATTTTCACTCTCCTTTTACGCTCTAACTTTTGCCAAGGTCGCCCTTTGCGGTTTTCAACCTTGCGAGCTCAGTTTTTATATTTTCTAATTTTTTGTGCTCTAACTTTTGCCTAGGTCGCCCTTTCGGGTTTTCGGCCTAGCGAGCCTCTCAGGGGTAATATTTCTTCAACTTGTCCATGTTGATCGGTTGGGAGAATTCCAGGCCATCTAGGTCCATCAGAACCACAGCTCCACCTGACCAGATTGCTTTGATGATATAGGGACCAGTCCAATTAGGTTTGAACTTGCCCCTTGGGTCATGGATGGGAGCTCGGTTCTCCTTGAGCACCAAATCTCATTCCTTTAGATTCCTGGACTTAACTTTCCTGTTGAAAGCCTGGGCAATTCTGCGCTGATAACCTTGAACATGGTACAGTGCTTTCAGTCTCCTCTCATCAAAGAGCATGAGTTCCTCAAACCTGCTCTGCTGCCAATCTGCTTCGGCTATTTGACACTCAGCCAATATTCGTAATGACGGAACTTCAATCTCGATAGGTAGAACGCCCTCCATCCCATAAACCAATGAATACAGAGTTGCTCCGGTAGAAGTTCTAATTGAAGTCCTGTAACCCCACAGAGCAAATGACAGCTTATCTGGCCAATCCCGGTAGGTTTCCACCATTTTCTGCAGTATGTGTTTGATATTCTTGTTGGCGGCCTCGACCGCTCCGTTGGTTTGCGGCCGGTATGTGGATGACTTATGAAAAGCCACGTTGTATTTCTCCAACAAGTCAATCACTTCCTTCTTAAAGTGGGAAACATTATCTGAAATGACCTCGTTTGGGACCCCATAGCGACAGATGATGTTGTTTCTGATAAACTTTGCAACGTGTGATGCCTTCAACACCGCATAGGATTGGGCCTCGACCCACTTCGTGAAATAATCTATCGCAACCAGGATGAACTCATGCCCATTCGACCCCTTCGGAGTGACAGCCCCGATCACATCAATTCCCCAAACTGAAAATGGCCATGGCGAAGTCATGTTGTACAGCTTCGACGGCTGCATATTCATGCGGTTTGCATGAATCTGACACTTGTGGCATCGTCGAACAAAACCGATACAATCCTTCTCCATGGTGGACCAGTAGTAACCCTGTCTGAGGATCTTCCGTGCTAGCATTACTCCGTTCATATACGCACCGCATTCTCTTCCGTGGATGGCCTCCATCAGGCGCTTTGATTCCTCGGCTTCAACACACAGCTTATGCATTCCTAGATGACCTCTCTTATACAGCTTACCCCCACAGATGATGAACTGAACGGCCATTCTCTTGATTGCCCTTTTATCCTTGGCATTTACCTCTGGCGGGTATGCTTCCTTTTCCAAGAAATTCCAAATGTCGTAATACCAGGGGTTTTCGTCCTGAACCTCATCTATAGCAGCGATCGACTCATAGGCTGGCGCAAATTTCTGGTCAATGACGACTGGACGCATCCGGATTCCAAACGGGATGTCTATCATGGAAGATAGAGTTGCTAAAGAATCTGCGAACCTGTTGTTCTCTCTTGGAAGATGAGCAAAGTTTAGCTTTTCAAACTGAGGAATTAACAAGTCCAAGATCTGGTGGTACATCATCATCTTTTCTTCTTTGACTTTCCAGTCTCCTTTTGCTTGAGACACAACAAGGTTTGAATCACCGATGACGTCCAACCGTCTTGCTCCTAATTCCAGGGCTGCTTCTAGATCGGCAATGCATGCCTTATATTCTGCTTCGTTGTTCGAGACTTTGAACCGGAGTTTAAAGGCTAGAGGGATACGGGAATTGTCGGGTGCTATCAGCAACACTCCTATCCCATACCTGTATTGATTTGACGCTCCGTCAAAGTACATCGTCCAATACTCGTCGTTGATGTGCAAAATAGCTTCATCTGGGAATAAGTACTCAATTGTTTCACCTCCTTCGACTGGATGATCGGCTAAGAACTCTGCCACTGCTCTTTCCTTGACTGACTTGCGTGTTACATATTTCAGATTGAATTCGGAGAGCAACAGCAGCCAACGAGCTAGCCTACCCGTAAGTGCCGGTTTCTCGAAAAGGTATTTGATGGGATCCAGTCGTGAAACCAACATTACGGAGTGAGCTAACAAGTAGTGCCGCAGCTTCCTGGTAGCCCATACCAAAGCTAAGCAAGCCTTCTCCAGCGGAGTGTAGCGGGTCTCGTAATCCAACATCTTTTTGCTCAGATAGTAGATGGCCCTCTCCACCTTGTCCTCTGATTCTTGTGCGAGCATACAGCCTATTGTGGTCTCGGTCAATGAAAGGTACAATATCAACGGTTTCCCTAGCTCTGGCGGTGACAACACGGGTGGGTTCTGTAAATATTCTTTGATCTGTTCAAAAGCAGCTTGGCACCGGCCGTCCCATTGGAATTTTTTGCCTTTCTTCAGGAGGCCAAAAAGTGGTTCACAAGTCAAGGTTAATTTCGAGATAAACCGTCTTATGAATTGTACTTTACCCAGAAAGCCTCGCACCTCTTTTTCAGTCCTTGGTGGGGGCATTTCTAGGATGGCCTTGATTTTGGACGGGTCGACTTCGATACCTCTTTGTGTAATCAGAAATCCCAGCATTTTTCCCGCTGTAACACCGAATGTACATTTCTGAGGATTCAGCCGCAACCGGAATTCCCTGATCCTTTGGAAGAATTTCTGTAAGGCGGTGTAGTGGCCCTCTCTTTCTTTGGACTTGACAATCATGTCGTCTACGTACACCTCAACCTCTTTGTGGATCATATCATGCAATATTGTGGTCGCGGCCCGTTGATAAGTAGCTCCGGCATTCTTCAACCCAAACGGCATTACTCTGTAGTAGTATGTCCCCCACGGGGTGATGAATGCAGTCTTTTCCTGATCTTCAGGTGCCATTACTATCTGATTGTACCCTAAGAAGCCATCCATGAATGAGAGCAAAGCATGCCCTGCTGTGAAATCCACCAACTCATCAATAAGCGGCAAGGGAAATTCGTCCTTCGGACTAGCTCTGTTCAAATCCCTGAAATCCACGCACACCCGGATCCTGCCATCCTTCTTCGACACTGGAACGATGTTGGCCAACCAAGTCGGGTATTCGGACACCAGCAGGAAGCCTGCATCGATTTGCTTGGTGACCTCTTCTTTAATCTTGAGAGCCCAGTCCGGGCGGATCCTTCTGAGTTTCTATTTGACAGGTCGGGCCTCGGGGTCAAGGGGGATCCGGTGCTGTACAATCTCAGGATCGATCCCAGGCATGTCTTCGTAGGACCACTCGAAAACATCTTTGAAATCTTTTAATAAGGCGACTAGGCGCTCGCGTTCTTCCGAAGACAACGTGGACCCGATTTGGACCAGCCGCAGGTCCTCCTCAGTACCAATATTCACGGTAATGATTTCATCCGTTAAGGGTTTGACAAATCTCTCCTGCTCCTGCTCAATTAAACGTTGCAAAACCGGAGGAATTTCTTCCTCGTCGTTTTCATCAAAATTTTGAAAGTCTGAGTTTATGCAATAAATTAAGGGCATAGAAAAGTACTCAGAAACCACAGTTACTTGATTCTCATTAAGCACATCCAAATCGTCTAAATTCTCGGTTACAACAGACTCAAACGAGAAAGAAAAAGACGACCTGGACATAACTGTGGCATCCGGGTCATCATCCCCAGGATTACCAGACTCAGACTCAGTCGAGCTGGAACCTGATTCCGACTCACAAGACTCAGTGGAATCAGATTCCGGCTCACTACCTGACTCGGTACTGCTGGACAAAAACCCCTCCTCGTACTGCCAAGTGAGAGAGGGTGCGATAGATGCATCCAAAATAGTTGCTGGTAGGCTCGCAGCCATTCCATCTCCGATCACGCATACCGAGAAGTTATCCCCAAGCACTTATGGTCGATCGGAGGATCTGAGAGTAGATTTGCCAGTGCTACCCCCATTTCACTTTCAGCGCCTTCGGAATCCACTGCCTTACACTGCCCAATCTCAGCTGATGGGTCTGTCTGCTCTTCGGCAACGTCATCCCCGGATAGTTGCAGGTCAAAGAAAATCTCAAACCTCGGCACGCGCTTTCTCTCCGCGTTCAGCCATGGCTCTGGGAAGCCGCAAAATGGGAAGTCTTCCCCCTTCCGGACGAAGCGTCCGTTTAGGGTACCCTGAATGGGCCTCTGCATCAATTCGAAAGGCTTCCCAACCTGCTTTGCTCTGGCTCTTCCAGCCATCTCTTTACCCTTCCTCACCCAGTCCTCTTTGGTGGGCAGATAACCCAAGCCAAAGGTATGAGGGTTGTGTGGCACTTCGGCCAATGCTGCGACGCCCTTCCGGCCGCTCCTTCCTAATCCCATCCCGGGGATGTGTTGTAACTTGTTCATGAGGTAGATGGATTGAGCACTGACGTATACTTCCTCATTAACGGCCATGATATTTTGCACAACCCGGGCCTCAGCCAAAGTAAATCCTGATAAGAACACATCCTCCATGCCGTGCTCGATTTCCAAGGCTGGTGTGGACATTTCCGGCGGCGGATGGATTGATGAATTCCCGATGACAATAGCCACCCCCTTCCCGTGAGGGTACTTCAACATCTGATGTAAAGTGGAAGAGACTGCCTTTCCTTGGTGCAACCATGGCTGCCCCAAAAGTAGGTTAAAGGTTGCGGGAACGTCCAAGACATGGAATTCAATGTTGTGTTGTCCTGGACCAACCTGGGTCTGAATTTTGACAGTCCCCATCACCTCCCTGCTAGTGTTATCATAGGCTTTGATCACTTGAGTAGTCGGCACGAAGTCCGCGGGCTTCAACCCGATCGCATATGCCGTCCTTGACGGGCATACATTAATGGCGGATCCCGTGTCGATAAGAACTACTGGCACCCACTTGCCTCTACATTCCACAGAGATGTAAAGGGGTTTGTTATGATTTGCGCCCTCAGGCGGCAGTTCTTTGTCTGAAAAGGTTAATGCCGGGGACCTCCTCCCGGAAAAACCAGCCCAACCAGCTGTTCTGGTGTGGTATCTATAGAAAGCTTGGCCTTGTCCATGGCTGAAAGGACAGCCTGCCTGTGTACTCGCGACGCCATAAGCAGTCCCCAGATGGAGATGTCTGCTTGTATCTTCTTCAGCTGTTTCAGTACAGCTTCCTCTTCAATCTGCTTCTCTTTCTGTCTCTCGGCTTCTTTGTCCTTCCCAGATGCCTCGGGTTGGTCTAGGTGCGGGGGCTTGAAGTACCGCCCGCTTCTTGTCATGTGATCAACCTCATCGAGGTACCAAGTGTCATCTGGTTGATTGCTTCCCCAGTCTTCGTCTGTGTGGGCAAGACATAAGTCATCGTCTTCCCACCACATTCCGTTGGCATTCAAAAGGCACCTGTCTGGCTCGGGCATGTTTGTACTCACAACACTTTCAGCCTGCATGCTCACAGCATCCTCTGTTCTTGTGCCCACAGTACTTCCAATCGCCTCATAGATTTTGGCTTTCCCGATTCTCTCAGAACCCTGTTGTTCTACCTGCGTCAGTGCAGTTTGTTGTTCAACTTTCCCCGCATTCACAATGCTTCTGTCCTGAGCGAAATTCTTTGTACCGGCGCTCTCCGGCAATGTGACCTGACTTTTGGCCCTTCCGGCCACAGTTGATACTCTCGCCCTTGCCGGGCCCTGTTCTGGTTGGGATTCTTCCACCACATCTGGTTGATCATCTAGCCATCCAGTGGCCTCTGCCGACTCCTCATAATCAAACCAGTTGACTGCTGCGCCCCCTGATTCTTGGTCATCGAAAAACTATAGATTGGCAAAGTCCTCTTCCACAGTCGTCAAATCATTTGCCCCTTGCCCAAATCCATCCCCCTGGATCGCACACAGCTCTTCCTTCTCTGGCAATTCTATACGCAGCCCAATCTGGCCTGTTGACAAGATGTACTCACTCGGATCATAGACTTCCCCAGCAAAACTCTCAAGCTGTTCAATCCCGGACTCAACAATCCCATTCTTTCCTGAAGTCTGCCTTGCCCCATCTTCGATGGTCACCACCGTTGGCTCTGGTTGGGTTGTGGAGATGTCCATCATGCACAAGAAGTCAGTGCAGTCGGGAAGGAGCACCTCCGGCTTAGGTAGATGGGTAGGAGTAATATAGATGCTAGGATCGTAAGACACAACCCCAATCTGGATAAGATTGACTCTTTTGGGAGGTGGAGCTTAGTTATGCGGTGGGAGAGGATTGGTTGTGACGTTGGGTTTCTCTGGAGGTAGAATCACATTTTTGTCAACGAGGTCTTGAATCTCGTGACGCAGCCTGAAACATTGGTCGGTATCATGACCGTGCTGCTGGTTGTATGCACAGTACTTGGCTGGGTTGTGAGAGGGTGGAAGTGGATTTGGTAATGGCCTCGGCTCCAGGGGTTTTAGATGCCCTTTTCTGATTAAGACCCCCAGAGCCTTAGACAAAGGCATGTATAGTGGGGTGAAGGTTCTTTGGCCTCTGGGCTGGTATTTAGAGGTTTGGGTATTACTTCCGGATGCACCGGAGAAGGGTGTGGCTGCCATGGGTCTTGGAAGGGGAGTGGGGATGGTGGTGACCATGCTCACCTCTGAAGCTCTTGCAGTTGCAGCGCCACTCGGGCCTGCATTGTTGTTACGGTTGAAAGTCCTCCTTGGTTGTTCCCTATCTTGGTCAATCAGACCTTACTTCATCGCATCCTCGATTTTTACCCTCATCTCATGTAGATCCGAAAAGGTGGGGAAGGGGAGTACAATCATCTTCTGCATCAATTTTGGTTGGAGGTTGCGCACAATCATTTTGATTTGGTCCTTATCAGTGGGCCTCAAAGTCATCATCGATGCCTTCGCCCTCCACCGAGTTACGAAATCTGAGAAAGTCTCTTTGGGCTCTTGCCTCGTTGTTTCGAGATCAAGAGTCATAATCTCGATCTGGGTATTGTACGAGTACTGTGCGACAAAGGCCTCGGCCATTTCATCCCAACTTCTTTTTACCTCATCTTCCAACTTCGCGTACCAGATAGCGGCCACACCCAACAGGGTTCGGCCGAACAGCGAAAGCTTTTGTGGTCGGGTTAGGCCCATTGGCTGCAGTATATTTGAGAATAACCGGAGGTGGACCATGGGATCCCCGGATCCGTCGAAACGATCAATCTGCGGCATCTTGAACCTATCTGGCAACGTTACGGCCACATCGGTATATCCGTCCTTGATATCCGGAATAGCCTTTACTCCTTGTGATTTTTTGAAAAGTTTCTCGAGCTTGCTCAGTTTCAGAGCTATATGGTCTATTTCGAACTCGAAGGGAGAGTCCGGGTGGTTGGGTGTATGGGTTTTGGACAGTTGAGGCGGAAGCGGGGGCAGAGCTGGCCCCGTTGGAAGGTCTGTGTCCTCTTGGATGTTCTGGACATTGGGTAAGGTGTTCTGGGTGTTTAGCAGGGTATTCTGGATAGTAGGTGCTTGCTCGGGTAACGGGACCCCTGGTGGAGGAGGAACTGGATGTGAGGCTAACGCTCCGGCTTGCTGCTGGAGCCGGGTAATTATCTCCGCCTTTTGGGCCATGATTGCGGCCTGCTGTTTAGAGAATTCCGCTTGGCGGACAGCGTCCTCCTGCATTTGTTTCATGCTCTCTTGGAGCTGGCGCATCATTTCTTCCATACTGACAGTATTCTGCTGATCTTGCTGACGGACTGGTATGTGTATCTCTATGGCAGAAACTAACACCTCAACCCGGCTATTCACTGCTAGGGTAGACCACTGTTCTGGTAACCTCTGCTCAGACACACTGCGTCTTCTCGGCCTTCTTCTGACAATTGGGGGTAGAGAATGAAACACTGGCTGTCCGTCAACCAGATCCTCAAATCGATTGAGCCGACGACCTCTTGTCCAAAGTGCTTGGGGAATATCTACTGGGTCAGAAGCAATTGTGCTAAAACTGCCCCTAGTAAAAAGATAAATAAAGCAATAAGGAAATAAATAAACAGATAAACGAACAGCATAATAGCTTAAAGTAAATGCATGACACTCAGCCGGGCATAACAACACACGGTCGATAAGCTGAATACACACTGTCCTCAATCACTGATCATTATCCCTGAATCACTGTCCCCAAAACTGAATCTCTGATACCCGCAGATAACTGATTCTCAAATACTGACTGATGCCTGCAGGCTGATGCCCCAAACTCATAAACTGAAACATGCATTTCCCTATAGAGACGCACTCTAAAAGCACATAGCAGATAAGTGAGAGCCAAAACACCCCTATGTTGGGGTAGGGTTTTCCCTGTCCTATTTTGTCAGGAGCTAGGGTTTCACTACGCACGCAGCGGTTTCAAACAACCTATAAACGGGTAAGCAATCTGTCCTAGTTTGGAATGGTCACTATGGATCCGAATATGCATTAGGTCGAATGGTCAAAAGGGTGCCCCGGTAAAACCGGGGTTTGTGTTTCCATACTGGCAGAGCCCACAACCGGTCAGCCTTATGGTCATGCCTTGACAAGACAAGCCTCCGGCAAACCGTTCAGGAATAGCAGATGGCAAACACGGTGTCCTAGGCGCACTGATGCAAATGCAATGCAAAGAAACACATAAGTGTAGTCAAAACCAGATATCATGAGTTCGAGTCAAGTTCTCTAACTTCCCAGCAGAGTCGCCAGAAACTGTAGACGTCCCCCGAACGCCCCGGGAGGAACGAGTCCCCCCGTTCCGTTCGATATTGGGCTCACTACAGTTCGGACTCTCAATTTGTCACAGTTCTAAATCTGAACCAAAGAGTCCAAATCCGGCAAATCGTTTTGAGAAAACAGATTTTGAAAGAAGTGCCAAACATGGACTGCTTTGCTAGATACAGAGTCGCCACCTAAATATTTTATTTTGGGGAAATTTAGGAAACCCTTTGCCTAAGGCCACGTGTCCGTCATCACCAAAGTTGCCTCGGCTCAGGAACTTGGGTACGATTGGGGAAGGTCACTTCGTGAGCACCCCCGCTCGCCCGATCAAAGATTGGCCTCTACTAACCATGATATCTATTTTTGAAAACATTATGTGTTCTTATTCCGGTTATTAGCCTAGATTACTATGTGATGCGCATAGCATACAAGTATAGACTGGGTCGCCTGAATTGGAACAAAACATTTCATGTTCGTTTGTTTGAAAATGGTTTGATGGTGCTACCCGCAAGTAGGCTAAGACGTGGATTTTCCACCCTCAGGTGGGCTTAGAAAACATGATTTTGCCACTATCTAGTGGGCTTAAAACACACATTTGATGAATTGTTCTAATTCAAATAACCCAACCTTCACCCACAGGCACTCAGGCAGTTATATCACATAAGCAATTAGCCTCATGGTAAGCATGCTATCATGGCAGTCACTCACACGCATGCAAGGATGCTAAAGCATAAAACTTACCTAGTACTCCAAGCCAAAATAGAAACTAATTAGAAATCCATGCATGATCCTAATTATACAGAAATGCCTAATGCAACACATGCAAAAGTGCAACTATAGCAGGCTCGGCTATTCTAGACATGGCATATGAAATGCTACAACTAACATGTATTCAACTTGGAATTGAAAATTCAATGCAGTTAGTATGATGCGCCGAGCCCGGTGCATGCAAAACAGATGAATGAATGCAAACATGCTATCATACTGTATGCTAATTGAAACATGCCCTAATCTAACCATCATAAGCTGGTAAATAAAAGGGAGAAAGATGTGGGGTTGGAAGACATACATCACACACACGCACACTTATTATAGTTATGCCCTCGCGCAGAGGGTCCGAATAAATAATATACAGTCCCGAATGAATATTACAGTCCAAATAAATAATACAGTCCAAATATGTACAGAATCCAAATTAAATAACAAATTAACTAAGAAAACAATAAACTGGCATGCAAGCCAGGGACTGCCTTGACTCTTCTTCAGATGATGAATGATGCATGTCCGGGTTACTTGGCATGGAAATCTACTGCGATGCCCCAATTAGCCTCTGTTTGCGATTGATGCCGGAATGTTGTGCAAGGCCTTTGAAAGGCTACTGATTCTTGATTTGCTGCAATAGATAGCAGGAAAAGGGCATGGCAATGTATTTTCACAAATGTATGCATGCCTCGATCCTCGTGCCACTAATCACGCATCTCGATGCATGATGGCCGAGGAGTCGAATTGTGCAACTCAATATAGAATGAATGCATATGAAAACACAACAAGACCTAACTCCATCATGGGTGTAGACACCCCATTTTTGACCGACCTTAAGACTCAGACATCACCAGTTGAGCGCTTGGTGATACTGCATATCGTGCTCGTCTAGAAGTTTTAGAGTCTCGGCTGCGAGCCTTGCCTCCGGGCTTCCGGACTCTTTTGTGCTTTGCCTCGGTTTGCGAACCAGGCTCGATTTTCTCTGTTTCTTTTCCTGAGGGGAGGGAGAGGTCCCGTAGACCATCTCTCAGTGGCCGTGGGCTACATTTTGTGGCTGTAGGCCATTTTTCCCATTTCGGAGCCCGGTTCCCGGTTTTCGGAGCCGTCAGGCCGTGTGCCTCGATTCGGGACCGCTTAACCAACTCCTATTGCTCCAGTTTTTGGCATGCATCTTATTTACTCTCTTTTGAGGGACATTGAGGTCTGAGAGACCCACTTCGTGGTCAAACACCACTCCCGGTGCCTAACAGCCAGTTTTCGGGGCCTCGGGCTGCGCGTTTCGGCCCCGAACCTTCATTTTGCATCGGTTTGGGCTCATTTTTGGTGGAGACCTTATTTTCACTGTTAGAAAGCTTGTAGGAGGTGGGAGGCCAGCAATTTTGCTGAAAAGCCAACTTCTTTTTGGTCAAAAGTGGTTCAGCATGAATCCGGGAAGGAGAAATATCTGCGCGGCTTCACCGAAACGGGCGTAACTCTTTGCACAAGAGGAATTAAGATATGAGGCCACCACCATTGGAAAGCTTACTTCCGGGGCTTCATTTTGCACTCAATAATATCCCAAGTCCAAGTCCGGGGGGGGAGATGTGGTTGGTTGAAGTCTGGTTGGACCGAATCTGCGCGACTTCATGGAAAAGGGCATAACGTTTTGTACAGGAGAAATTTTAATGCAAGGTTTGTGCCATTGGAAAGCTAACTTCTGGGGCTTCATCCTAGGGGGTGGCCGGCCACTTTTTTCCCTTTGACCTAGCCGACCAGCCACTTTTTCTGGCCGGCCGGTTACTTACCTGGTGGTTGACCTTTTTCTCCCTTTTAAACTGGTTGGCCATGATCCTCTCAATTTGCACTTTACAGCTGTATAGCTGTTTCCCCCAGAAAATATCTCAATCCGGGGGATATTTTGTGGGGGAAGACTTGCCTCCTTTTCCCCTCCTTGTCTCTCCCTTTTTGGTCCTTATAACCAGCTGCAAGCATTGGTCTTGAAGGTGAGAAAAATTGGTCTTCAAGCTTGTATACAAAAATCCTCCTCCATTTCTCTCATTTCCTTGAAAACCTCCAAGTCCTACACCACCATTTCTTCTACACCACCAACCCCCACCCTTCCATCCTCCATTCCAGAAGTTTGAAGGTGTTCTCCAAGGTCTAAGGGTGCTACAAACTCAAGCCAAGAGTTGCTAAAGGCTTGTCTTCAAGGGTGAGTTGCATTTTCCCCTTTTTGGTCCATTTCTTGTATCTTTTGTAAGCCATACATGCTTACTGTTTTGAGCTCCGGCCCTAACTGAAAGTGCCTTCTTTTGAGCTCTTTTTCACTTTTGCTTAAGGGCTCAACCCTGTTTGAGCCCCCCATCTTGCACTTGCTTCAATATCTTTCTTGAATGCCATTTTCTTGCATGATATTTTTAGCTTGTGTATGATCTATTTTGGAGCATGATGTAAACTGTAAGTAGGCTTATTTTGAGCCCCTCTTCAATATTGAAGAAGGGCTCATCACCGTTTGGGACCTCCATGTACCACTTGTCATTATATCCATCTTTGGTCCCCATTTTTGCATGACTTGGCAGCCCCTTGTGCTTCTGTTTTTGGTCATTTTACAGAGCTAGAAAATGTCTTATTTCGGTCCATTCTTCATGTTTCATTAAGGGCCTTTCATGGTTTGAGGCATCTTTCATATACTTTGTGTTGTATCTCTCTTTTAATCCCTATTTTTGCATGATTTGTTAGCCTATTGTGCTCTGTTTTTGGTCATTTTACAGAGCTAGAAAAAGTCTTATTTTGGCCCATTCTTCATGTTTCATTAAGGTCCTTTCATGATTTGAGGCATCTTTTATACACTTCATGTTATATCTCTCTTTTGGACCTCATTTTGCATAGCATTTTTGACATATTTTCATACTGTTTTGGGTCCGACCCTCAACTGAAAAATGCCTTATTTTTGGTCCCTCATCAGTATTGTAGAAGAGTATTTTTTTGTTTGGGCTTTGCATCTACCACTTCTTTCTTTGGCCATCTTTTGGCCCTTTTCTTGCATAAGAGTGTAGCTATACCTGTGTTTGTTTTTGGGATATTTTCAGAACTGTAAAAGATCATATTTTGGGCCCCTCTTCAACTTTGTTGAAGGGCCCTAATCTGTTTGGGGACAGAAACTGTGAGTTGTTTCTTTATCTCTCTTTTAATCCCCATTTTTGCATGCTAGTTTTGCCCTGTTTGTGTTCACTGTTTGGCTTTGATATAAACTGCAAAAGTGCTTATTTTGGGGCTTCCTTGCTTCTGTCTATTCATTGCATGTCCATATTGTGCATGTTTGGTATAGCTATAGGCCATTTCGGATGCCAAAATTCATGTTTCGAGACTATTCCATGCATCGGGTGTACTTTCGCCTCATTTCGGGATTGTTTTCCCCCACATTTCAGTGCTGAAATTCCATTAGCATGTTTGCATATCATTTTCCATGCAATTGCATTGCGTATGCCATTGCCTCGGTTTGCGCGCCCGTGTGCACGCATTTCGAGGCACTTCATTTTCATCTATCGGCTTCTTATGTGAGTGTGGCTGAGGCTCTCTCATGTTAGTATAAGTCCATGTTGCATTTTCCATGCCATTTTAGCCATATTGCATTGCGTATGCCATTGCCTCGGTTTGCGTGCCCGTGTGCACGCATTTCTAGGCACTTCATTTTCATCCATCGGCTTTTTATGTGAGTGTGGCTGAGGCTCTCTCATGTTAGTATAAGTCCATGTTGCATTTTCCATGCCATTTTAGCCATATTGCATTGCGTATGCCATTGCCTCGGTTTGCGCGCCCGTGTGCACGCATTTCGAGGCACTTCATTTTCATCCACCGGCCTCTTATGTGAGTGTGGCTGAGGCTCTCTCATGTTAGTATAAGTCTATGTTGCATTCTATATGCCATTTTAGCCCTATTGCATTGCGTATGCCATTGCCTCGGTTTGCGTGCCCGTGTGCACGCATCTCGAGGCATCTCATTTTCACAGCATAGTGCATACTAGGTTGTATCTTAGATCGCATTCATGTATTTCCTCAGTTTGCGTGCCCGTGTGCACGTATTTCGAGGCATGTCATTCCATAGCATTGTGTATGTTAGGATTGTATCTTAGTTGCATTTCATGCATGTCATGCATATTGCATCGTGTTCGGAATAGGAGTTAGCCCAGGCACGGGAAACGAGGTGCATTTCGTACTCTGAGTGACGGAATGTGTCTCAATTCCCCAGTCACCGACACTCCGGATCATCCATGATGGAGTTAGGTCTTGTTGTGTTTTCATGTGCATTCATTCTATATTGAGTTGTGCAATTCGACTCCTCGGCCATTATGCCTCGGTATGCGTGATTGGTGGCACGTGGATCGAGGCATGCATATATTTGTGAAAATACATTGCTATGCCCCTTTCCTGCTCTCTGTTGCAGCAAAATGAAGAATCAGCAACTTTTCGGGACTTGGCACGCGTTTCAAGAATAACGGCCAAACAGAGGCTAATTGGGGCATCCCGGTGGATTTCCGCGCAAGACAACCCGGACATGCATCATCCATCAGAAGCAAGGCAGTCCCTGGCTTGCATGCCAGATTTATTTATTTTCTTAGTTGATTTGTTAATTAATTAGGAATTTGTATATTATTTGGACTGTATTATTTGGACTGTAATATTCTTTTATTCGGGACTGTATTATTCGGACCCTCTGCGCGAGAGCACAATTGTAATAAGTGTGCGTGTGTGTGTTGTATGTCTTCCAACCCCACGTCTTTCTCCCTTTTATTTATCTGCTTATGATGGTTAGATTAGGGCATTTTTTTAATTAGCATACAGTATGATAGCATGTTTGCATTCATTCATCTGTTTTGCATGCACCGGGCTCGGCGCATCATACTAACTGCATTGTATTTTCAATTCCAAATTGAATACATGATAGTTGTAGCATCTCATATACCATGTTTTGAATAGCCGAGCCTGCTATAGTTTGCATTTTTGCATGTGTTGCATTAGGCATTTCTGTATACTTAGGGTCATGCATGATTTCTAATACAGTTTTTGTTTTGGCTTGGAGTACTCGGTAAGTTTTATGCTTTAGCATCCTTGCATGCGTGTGAGTGACTGCCATGAATAGCATGCTTACCATGAGGCTATGTGCTTATATGATATAACTGCCTGAATGCCTGTGGGTGAAGGTTGGGTTACTTGAATTGGAATAAATCATCAACTATTTGTTTTAAGCCCACTAGATAGTGGCAAAACCATCTTTTCTAAGCCCACCCGAGGGTGGCAAAATCTGCATTTTTAGCCTACTTGCGAGTAGCAAACCACCTTTCAAACAAGCAAACATGAGATGTTTTGTTCCAATCCAGGCGACCTGGTCTATACTTGTATACTGTGCGCATCACATAGTAACCTAGGCTAATAACCGGAATAAGAACATACAATGTTTTCAAAAATAGATATCATGGTTAGTAGAGGCTGGTCTATGACCGGGCGAGCGGGGGTGCTCATGAAGTGACCTTCCCCAATCGTACCCAAGTTCCCGAGCCGAGGCAACTTTGGTGATGAAGGACACGTGGCCTTTGGCAACGAGTCAGGGTTTCCTAAATTTTCCAAAATAAAATATTTAGGTGGCGACTCTGTATCTGGCAAAGCAGTCCATGTTTGGCACTTCTTTCAAAAATCTGTTTTCTCAAAACGATTTGCCGGATTTGGACTCTTTGGTTCAGATTTAGAACCGTGACTACAAATCGAGTCCGAGCTGTAGCGAGGTCCCCCGCGGGCTTGTTACAATGGGCAATCCGGAGTGTCGGTGACTGGGAATTGAGACACGCTCCGTCACTCGGAGTACGAGACGTCCCTTGTTTCCCGTGCTCGGACTAACTCCTATCCCAAGTACAATGCAATATGCATGACATGCATGAATGCAACTAATATACAACATAGCATGCATAATGCTATGAGATGGCATACACGATGCACGAGGTAACATGGCATACACAATGCTTTAACATACAACCTAGCATACGCAATGCTATGAAATGAAATGGCATACACAATGCACGATGGACTTACACCAATATGAGTGGACCTCAGCCACACTCACATAAGAGGCCATGAGATGAAAAATGAGACACTCGAAATGCGTGCACACATGTACGCAAACCGAGGATCGACCCTAAGGCACCAAATGCCACTCAAACAAGACATGGCAAGGCATGGAATATGACATATAAACATGCAAGTTTCAGCACTAAAATGCAATGCAAAATGATCCCGAAACATGGAAACATGGTTCCCGATGCATGGAATGGGACCCGAAACATGAAATGAGATACATAGAATGACCTATGGCTATGCAAAGCATGCATTATTTGAACATGAAGTGTGAAGAAAGAATCAAGATAGTCCCAAAAAAAGCATGTTTACAATTTTAAGTAAGGCCAAACAATGGACACAAATAGGACTAAGCTAGCATGCAAAAATGGCCCCAAAATAGAGATAATGAAGCAAGTAGCAGTTGCTGGCCCCAAATGGCCAAGAGACCTGCAACAAAGTTGAAGAGGGGCTCAAAATGAAGCACTTTAAAGTTTACAATAAGCCACGAAAACAAACACAAGTATGGCTAAACTATTGTGCAAGAAATGGGCCAAAAGGGAGACAAAGAAGCAAGTGATGGTTTCTGGCCTTAAACAAAGTAGGGCCCTTCAATAAAGTTGAAGAGGGGCCCAAAACATGGTATTTTACAGTTTATGATCAAACCCAAAACAGTGCACATGCAAGCCTAAAATACTATGCAAAATAAGGCCTAAAAAGAGGTTTAAACACAAAGAGCAAAAAGGGAACCTCAAACAACAAAGGTCCCTTGATCAAACATGAATAGGGGGTCAAAATGAGGCCATTTACAGTTCGGACCAGAGCCCAAAAATATGAACACAAGGGGCTAACAAAACATGAAAAAATGAGGCCAAAAGAGGGATAAAGAGGCAAGTGCCAAAAGGAAGCCTCAAACAGTGAAGAGCCCTTCAACAATGTTGAATAAGGGCTCAAAATAAGCCACTTTACAGTTTATAACCAAGCTCAAAACAGTTTAAAAATAGGCCTAAAATACTATGCAAGAAAGAGGCATACAAGAGAGGTAAAGAAGCAAGTGTAAAAAGGAAGCCTCAAACAGGGAGAGGCCCTTAAACAAACATGAAAAAGACTTCAAAATAATGCTATTTTCAGTTAGGGTCGGAGCCCAAATATGCAATCAAGTATGGCTAATATATTGAACAAAATAAAGCACAAAAGAGGGAGAATAGGGACTCACCCTTGTAGACTATGTCTTCAACAATTCTTGGACCAAGTTTGGTGGCTCTCAACCTCTGGAACTGGCCTTGAAGCTGCTGGAATGGATGCTGGTGGTGTGGTGCTATGTGGTGGTATGGAAATGGTGTAAAGGGGCTTAGGGTTTGAGGGTTTTGGAAGAGGGGAAGAGAGATACAATGTGGGAGCCTCTAAGCAATTTTTGTAACCCTCAAAACAGAGCTGGAGGGTTTGATATATAGGAAAAAGAGGGGGGAAAAAGGGGGGAAAAATGGGGGGGAAAGGAATTCAAGTTTCCCCCCAAAAGTGCAGCCCCCCGGATACAAAATCTGGGGGGAAACAGAATGCATATATGTAATGTACCTGGAGAGAGGATCATGGCCGGCTGGTTATTGAGGTTGCAGGTGGCCGGCTGGCTCTCCCCATGGCCGGCCGGCCAAGGGTCAAAAGGTTCAATCAAGATTAGTGGCCGGCCACCCCATATTGGTGGCCTCCCATGTGTGTACAACACAACCATGTGGTCAAAAGCTGGAGAAAGTGAACCAGGAGAGAGAAAAGGCCACTTTTAGGAGGGGTTCAAAAGGGTCACATAGAATTACTGGCCGGCCATGTGATATTGGTGGCCTACCAGGTGTGTACAACACAAATATGTGGTTTGGAGCAAGAAAAAGTGGCCTAGGGTAGTCAACATTGGCTTTCAAGTGAGAAAAACGGGCAACGGAGGGCGATGGAGGGATAAAACTGGTTGTCAGAACAATTACTGGCCTCCCACCCTTCTACGACCTTTCTAACAAAGAAATAGAGGTCCCTGCCAAAAATGAACCCAAACCGATGCAAAATGAAGGTTCGGGGGCCAAAACGCGCAGCCCGAGGCCCCGAAAACTGACTGTTAGGCACCGGAAGTGGTGTTCGACCACGAAATTGGTTTTTCGAGCCACAGTGTCCCTCAAAAGGTAGCAAATAAGATGATGCCAAAAACCAGGGCAAACGGAGGTGGTTAAGCGGTCCCGAACTGAGGCACACGACCAACGGCTCCGAAAAACCGGAAACCGGACTCCAAACGGGCAAAATGGCCTATGACCACGAAACGTAGCCTACGGCCACTGAGAGATGATCTACGAGACCTCTCCCTCCCTTCGGGAAGAGAAAACAAAGAAAACAGAGCCTGGTTCGCAAACCAAGGCAAAGCATGAAAGAGTCCGGAAGTCCAGAGGCAAGGCTCGCAGCCGAGACTCTGAAACTTCTGAACGAGCACGATATGCAACATCACCAAGCGCTCAATCGGTGGCGTCTGAGTCTGAAGGCCAGTCAAAAATGGGGTGTCTACAGCACTAAACAGTGCGATATGCTAAACAGCGCGATTGATTTGAAATGCAGTAAATAGTGCGATACGCTAAACAGCGTGATTGATTTAAAATGCACAAGATAGTGCGATACGCTAAGCAGCGCGAGTGATTTGAAATGCACAAGATAGTGTGATAAAATGCACCTTCTATGCAAGTATAGAGGCATTTTCCATGTGAAAGATACGAGCATTTTCTATGCAAGTATGGGGGCATTTTCCATGTATGAAACAGGAGCATATTCTATGCAATATTGAAAGCAAGCATATTCTATACAGAATCGAAAGCAAGCATATTCCATGCAGGAATCATAACGATGCGCGACACGCATGCAACAAAAGTATATATGAAAGTTCATATTCTATTCAATAGAGGAGCATCAAATATGTACTCTGGTGCCTCTGGTTTACCTCTTAGAGGACTTTGCAACACACTCAGCTCGAAAAGGGGACACCCTGTTCATATTGGCAAGAGGTAACATCTGCATGTGAAACCCTCGGGTGTTGCTTGGACTGCCATTCTGACTTGAAGTAGGCTTACACTTGCGGTCGAGATATACTCATACTCCAGAGAAATGATGAGGCTTGAGAAGGTGCACGTGGAATGCAGTCTCGGAATTTGCTGAAGTTTAAACACACTAAGATGCTCCAAATTTTCCTCTTTTTTTTTTTTTTTTTTTTTTTTTGCTTTGTAGTCCGGAACCTATATAGCTTCAAATAGGTCCTTGTTCTACTGTTCTCACATGACCTGGGTTGAACCCTGCGGTTTATGAAAGAAAGAATCTTGTTTTGCATAAATGTGGAGAATGGCACAGCACTCTGAGCACAAAACGATTTTATTTTTGAATTTGAAATTAAGAAACGAGTTCTTAACCGGGTATTGAGCTGACGACTGGCCACAGCCAAAACGACTCGACAAAGGAAAAACGAAGGTAAAACAACCTAAACACATCGGTTGATACTCAAAACGACTCAAAACAAGAATCGAGACAAACAAAGACACAAACACAACACTCGGATGTGAATCACCAATGGCAAGAGACCTCTCAGTTCACGAGGAGTCAGTTTCTTTGGGTATTATTTCCCATCCTTTCTCATTTGTGATTCTCACATCACTCTGGCACTCAATCTCTATTTTTCTGAAAAAGCCCTTTTCTCACTTTTTCTCTCATCGCATATCTCTCTATTCTTCAATCTCTCATTTTTCATCCCTCCTCTGGGTGGTTGATGGATGAACAAGAAGTTGCAGGCTCATGCCCCTAGCATTCTGCTGGATTCTCTTTCTTCTGCTCTCAACAGTGAACTTTCTCACAGTGGGGTTGCGCTACAACTGGGTTTGTAGCAAATCTGCGGCTAACATCGGTTGATGATGCTCTGCTGGGGAGTTTGGACGTGATCAGATCTGTCCAGATGAGGGAGTGGAATATTTTGATCCATTCCAGTTTGTGCTTCGCACTTGGTTTGATACCTCGTTGCTCAGAGGATGAGAGAGCTTTCAGCCTTTTTGCTGTTAACTTCAGTTGTGCCCTTTTCTGGTAGGTAGAGTGTCCTTCTTGGCAAGTATGGTGCCCTTTCTGGCAAATGCATTGACAACGGGAAAAAGACAGGAAGCCTAACTCAACGGTGCCCCTAGTTCATCATTTTGGCCATTTTTTGGTTTTTGGCTTTCTACTAAAATAATTTTGACGAAAATGAGAGTTAGATTAACATGCTTGTTCGATTTTTGATTTGAAAATCATGCAAGTCAGGCTATGAGCACTGAAAATTTTCTTTTTTTGGGTCCAAGAAAATGGTCCAGTTTTGGAAAATGAAATAATTTTTGAGAAAATAGTCAACCTCAGTAAAAAAATTTCAAAAACTATTTTTGCAAACGGTCAATGCTTAACGAGCACGGAACTTACTCTCGAGATGCACAACCTCGGATTGGAGGCAATGGAAAATTGCCGCTTGTTCCAAAGGGCACAGCACGGCAACGGAAAGTTGCCCCTTGTTTGAATGGCACCATAGCACACTGTATGGCAACGGAAAGTTTCCCCTTATTTGGATAGCACCGCAGCGCATTGTAATCAGTCCTCAGAGTGACGATCACAACCGAACTCTCGGATACAGAGAAGACAAAGATGACCAGAACCATCACATGGAGACAGTCGAATTTGAAGTGTTTTACGGCTGGACTTCAGAATGAAGTTGCCTACGTATCCCAAAGATGGGAATCAAGCCTTACGTAGTTCGGGGTTAAGGTACACTCGGGTATTAACCTCTCCTTTTACGCTCTAACTTTTGCCAAGGCCGCCCTTTCTGTGTTTTCAACCTTGCAAGCTTTGTTTTTCTTTTCTTTTCAATTCTTTTCATTTCAATTCTTTTCATTTCATTTCTTCTTTTTTCTTTTTCATCTTTTCTTTTCATTTTCTTTATTTTCATTTTTTTTGTACTTTTTTTTTCTTTTTTTTCTAACTTTTGCCTGGGTCGCCCTTCCGGGTTTTCGGCCTAACGAGCCTCTCAAGGGTAAAAGTGTAGCTTTGTCCATGTTGGATGGTTTGAGATTTTGAAGTCATCTGAATCCAGGAGAACGACTGTTGTTCGCTGACGATGCAGGAGTCCATCCAATGGGGGCTGAATTTTCCCCTAGTGTTGTGGATAGGAACTTGGTTGTCCTTCAGCAATACTTTCATCTTTCCTCCATTCTGGGATTTGGCATTCTTGCCAATCTTTGTTGATTTGCAGAATGATCCATCTTCGGCTCTTCGAGCACAATCTGACATCTTTCGCCCCCTAGTTCGAGGGGTGTTCCTGATCTAGCTTCGCAAGCTCCCTTTGATCACATCTGACATTCTCGCCCCTAGTTCATGGGCTGCTTCTGATCTGGCCACATGGGCCTTACATTGTGGTTGACTGTTGAACATTCTGAATGCAAGTTCAAGGTTTGAAAGCAAAGGGGTTGAGTCTTGAGGCTAAGAGCGATCCTAAGCTGCATAATCTCAAGAGCAATTCCACACAGGTCTTCGCAGGACGGCGCAAAACAGTTTTTTGAAATCTTTTAAGAAACCGACTAATCGCTCGTGCTGAAGACAGTGTAGAACCAATCTGGATCAAGCCAGGATCCTTCTCAGTACTCACACTAACAAGCGTGATCTCAATCATTAAGGGCTTAGCATGCCTTTCTTTCTCTCAATTGATCAAGTTTCTGCAAATCCCGAGGAATTCCTTCCTCTTCGTTTTCATCACAATGTTCAAAAACAGTTTTGAAAAACTTAGGTCAACGCAATGACTTAAAAGCACAGAAAAGCAGGTAAAATGCACTGTCGTTCCATTCAACTTTCTGGCACAACTGGCACAAGGCAGAAGCAAGCACAAAAGCATGAAAAACCACTGCTATTTCATTCATAATTGTTGGTGTAACTGGCTCTATGGCAGAAACAGACTCAAAAGAAAGCGAAAAGACAAACAAAAAACAAAATAGTGATGCCCGAGGTAACACCCCTGGAATCACCTGACTCTAACAAAACAAGACTGACTCGATACAACAAGATTGACCCGAAACAAAAAGACTGAATCAAAACAAAGAGACAGACTCAAAATAACACAACAAAACAGACCTAAATACCCAAGTCAGAAACTAGCATTCGTAAATGCTCAAAACAGTGCGTGCCATACGCCACATCTGGAGTAAATCAAGCGCCGCCCGCAGGTGGTTCATCCCCCGATCAAATAGGCACATTATCCCCCACAAGTTCACTAATCCAGTGCCGATAAACTTTGCAGGACCCGGCGCGATGATGACCTTGTTGTCAATCAGATCTTGTATTTCACAGTGAAGAAAGTAACAACTATCAGTGCCGTGGCCGACTTGTTGATGAAAGGCACAGTACTTGGCCGGATCATGGGAGGGGGGAAGTTTATCTGGCAGTGGCCGCAGCTCCAGGGGTTTCACATCCCCCTTTCTAATCAGGACCCTCAAGGCTGCTGATAGAGACATGTACAGTGGGGTGAACACCCTTTGGCCCTGAGGTGGGTGTTTTGAGGTTTGTGGAGTTTCGCTGGACGTGCTAACAAAGGGATTGACAGGCGCTGACTGGGATTGCTGATCTCTTCCAAGCACGAGATTAGAGCTGAAAGGGACATTCCTGGTGCAACGACCCTTCTCCCGACTTGCCCCTTGATTTGAACTGCTCTCATTCTGAGTGGCGAAAGTGTCATCCATAGTTTTTGCAACAACTGCGAGTACTTGCTGTTTGTTCAGCCCTTCGGCTTTCAAAGCCTCAATATCCCACTGAAGGTGTTCATGGGGACCAATGCCTGCCCCTACCTTGTTCTTACCACTTGCCTTCACTTTGCCAAGGAAGTGGCCTTCTTCCAATGCAGCTCGTCCCAAGGTTGGGGAGCCTTTAGACATGAACTCCCTGGTACGTGATATGGTCGATGATGGGGCCAAAACCCTAAAGGCTAAATCTACCACAGTTCTCTGAAGATCTTCGATCATTCTCATCAGCTCAGAAGTAGTGGGCTCATGGGTTTGAGATGATTGGAGTCCAGGTGCATCCATCATGCATAAGTCCATGCTGACTGGAATGAACACCTCCGGCTTGGGTAAATGGGCTGGGGTGATGTATATGCTGGGGTCGTAAGGGACGGCCAGTGTGTGGATTAGGTTGAGATGTGGATGAGGTATTTGGTCATTGGGGGCTGAAGGTGGAGCTCTCGTCCGATTGTCGATGAGATTTTGGACCTCATGACGAAGGCGGTAGCAACGGTCGGTGCCATGACCGCACTGCTGATGGTACATACAGTACTTGGAGGGGTTATGTCTGGCTGGGAGTGGGTCAGGCAGAGGTTGAGGATCGAGGGGTTTGAGATACCCTCTTTTCATCAAGACTTTTAGTGCGCTAGTCAGGCTCATATAGAGGGGGGTGAAAGTTCTGCCCTAAGCTCGGGCTGGGCTGGCAGTTTGTAGGCTTGGATTGGCAAAAGGGGCGCCTGTGGCAACTGTATTGATTTCAGTGGGTTTGGAAATAACGCTACTACCAGCATTGGTACTCCCTGAAATCACCCTCCTTGTCGGTTCACTTGTTCTAAGAATGATCCCACTATTGAACGCATTCTCGATTTGAACCCCCAGTTCATGCAAACTTTTGAAAGTGAATAGCGGAGCGACTATCAACTTTTGTAACATATCATGCTCCAGGTTTCGCACCATCATCTGCACTTGATCCCTCTCAGAAGGGCGATCTGTCATCTGTGCTGCCTTTGCTCTCCACTTTGCAACAAATTCCACAAAAGGCTCTGTTGGGTTCTGGCGGGTTGTTTCAAGCTCTTGCATGGTCATTTCAACTTGGGTATTGTAGGAATACTGATCGACAAAGGCCTCAGCCAGTTCTTCCCAGTTTTGCTTCACTTTATCCTCCAACCTAGCGTACCAAGTGGCTGCTACACCCGACAGGGTTCTTCCATACAGAGAGAGTTTCTATGGCTTAGTCAGACCCATCGGCTTCAGGACATCCAAGAAAAGCCGGATATGTACCATAGGATCTCCAGACCCGTCGAAACGGTCAATATGTGGCATTTTGAATCTGTTTGGGAGCCGTATGGCAGCCTCAGTGTATCCATCCTCAATGTCGGGAATGGAGTTAAGGCCCTGTGCCTTTTTGAATTGCTTCTCAAGGTTCGTAATTTTCATCGCGGTTGGATCAAGGTCATTAGCATCAAGGGGATAAAGCCTCTCATTAGGCTGCACCAGGGGTCTGAAAACTCGGGCTTGAGCCAACCCTTCTCGAGGATCTGGACCCTGCAAATCTTCAACTGGCAAAAGTGGGTCAAAGTTCGGCTGGGGTCCCGAAGCTGGATGTGAGGTAGATGCCCCAGATGGGCGTTGCGTTTCAGTACTAGTCTCATCCCGCATGGTAGTTCCTTGATTTAACACTACTATCACGGCCACAAATTCTTCCGAACCTTGTGCCATCATGGGTCTGCTGATGGTGTGACTGGTGACTGTCGGATCAGATGAACTAATGAGCCCTGTCTGGCCCTTCTTTGCCTTACCACTAGCGAAGGAAAACTGGTTGCCCTTGAACTGAATCTCTGACCTGACAAAGTCTATCAACACAAGTCCAATGAATTTGGGGGATCTCAGAGCCTTCTGAAGCTATGGTTCTAGGATTACCTAGCAAAAGAGAAAACATAGAGCATCTCAGCCTGATTTCACTAGAATGGGCATGAGCATAGCTGAATGACTGTACTCTTTACTGAATTCTGCCCCAAAATTCTGCCTTGTAAATTAATACCCTCAAGTAAAACTGATTGCCCCAAAATACTGATGCCCGCAGGCCTGATACCCGGACTTGCAAACTGATACATGCATTCTTGTAGAGACGCACTCCAAAAGCACATAGCAAACAAGTGAGAGCCAAAAACACCTCTATGTTGGGGTAGGGTTTTCCTGTCCTATTTTGTCAGGAGCTAGGGTTTTACTATGCACGCAGCGGTTTCAAACAACCTAACATCGGGTAAGCAACCTGTCCTAGTTTGGAATGGTCACTATGGATTCCGAATATGCACTAGGTCGAATGGTCAAAAGGGTGCCCCGGTAAAACCGAGGTTTGTGTTCCCATCGTGGCAGAGCCCGTAACCGGTCAGCCTTATAGCACGCAGCCTCCGGCAAACCATTCAGGAATAGCAGATGGCAAACACAGTGTCCTAGGCACACCAATGCACATGCAATGCAAAGAAACACATAAGTGTAGTCAAGACAAGATATCATAAGTTCAAGTCAAGTTCTCTAAATCCCCAGCAGAGTCGCCAGAAACTGTAGACGTCCCCGAACGTCCCGGGAGGATGAGTCCCATTTTGTTCATTTGGGCTCCCTACAGTTCGGACTCTCAAATTGTCAAGGTTCTAAATCTGAACCAAAGAGTCCAAATCCGGTAAATCGTTTTGAGAAAACAGATTTTTAGAAAGAAGTGCCAAACATGGACTGCTTTGCCAGATACAGAGTCGCCACCTAAATTTTTTTTATGGGGGAATTTAGGAAACCCTGACTCATTGCCTAAGGCCACGTGTTCGTCATCACCAAAGTTGCCTCGGCTCAGGAACTTGGGTACGATTGGGGAAGGTCAGCTATGAGCACCCCCGCTCGCCCGATCCGAAGATCGGCCTCTACTAACCGTGATATCTGGTTTTGAAAACATTACGTGTTCTTATACAGATTATTAGCCTGATCTTACTGTGTGATGCGCACAACACAAAAGTATAGACTAGATCGCCTAATTTGGAACAAAGCATCGCATATCCGTTTGTTTGGAAATGACTTGAAATTTGCTACTCACGAGTAGGCTAAAATACGAATTTCGATGAGTTGTTCCAACTCAAACAGTCCAACCTTCACCCACAGGCATTTAGGCAGTAATATCACATAAGCACATAGCCACATGGTAAGTATGCTGTCATGTTAACATTCACATTCATGCGAGATGCTAAAGCATAAGAGCTTACCTAGTACTCCAAGCAAAAACAGAAACTAGTTAGTGATCAAATGCATCATCCTAGTTCATGTTAAGATGGCTAATGCAACACATACAGAATGCAACTAGAATATGCTCGGCTAATCTAAGAATGGCATATGATGATGCCACAGCTAACATGTATTTAACTTGGAATTGAAATACAATGCAGTTAGTATGATGCGCTGAGCCCGGTGCATGTAGTACAGATGGATGGATGCACGCATGCAAAGCATAAGGTATGCTAATTTAAATATGCCCTAATACTAACCATTGAAAGCTAGTAAATAAAAAAGGGAAGAAAGACGTGGGGTTGGAAGACATACATACACTCACGCACACATATTACACAATTGCCCTGACTCGGAGGGTCCGAATAAATATTACACAACCAAATGAATACTACTAAATTAAATTTTATAGAACTTTTAATTAATTAACGAATTAAATGCAGAAGGAAGGTGCCCTTTGCCCTGCCTCAGAATGCGTGGATGACGCATGCTTGACTTGCCTTGCTCGGAAACCCGTACCATGCCACTATTGCCTCTGTTTACACTGCCTTGTTACTCTGAAAATTGTGAAAGTTTCCAGAACTGCTTTGAGCTTCCTTCTGAGTGCTGTGGAGTGCCACCGGCCAGAACAAAAGGCCACCGGCCATGGGAATGGGATTATCGGCCAAATCTTGTGTCATCGGCTGGACATTGATGGCCAGTCGGCACTAGAGATGGCCGGTCGGCTATTTCTTCCTGCAAAATCCTGCAGTTGACAGCAGCAGAGGGCAAGCAGTGTATGGCATGGAATTTTCAAGCAAATGTGAGCATGGCCACACTCCCTATCATGCAATGGATTCAAGGGAGCGTGGCTCTCGACCCTCGGGCCATCAATTATGCATTTTGATGCATGATGGCCTAAGAGGCCAAGTTTGCCATTCAATGTAAATGCATGTACAAAACAAATGAATGTCTCATGCCCTATCATGTTGAGGTCAAGGGGATTGGCGACCGAGGAGTGAGACGTGTTTCGTCACTTTAAGTACGAACACGCCTCATTCCTCAGATTTGGTTTGACACCCCAAACCAAACCGAATGCAATGCATGTATGTCATATATAATGCAAAATGATGCAACTTAATGCAATGCAATATGAGCATGTTAGCCTAATACAATGCAATACTACCAAGACATGCAAGCTAATCTGATGTCACATTAGTATGCCAAGTATGCAACAAGGTCATGTAGCTAAGCAATATGCAAAAATGCAAACAAGATATAATGCAAGCATACAACTAATGTAATGCAACATACATCATGCCAAGTATGCAATTATGTACAAGGGTGGTCTTAAACTGAAATGGCAGGCCTCAGCCATGCCCCAAAAACAGTGGCCAAAGATGGTGCAAAAGAGCACCAATTATGCATGCAAACATGCACACAACAAGGTTCATCATCTAAGCATTGAAGGGGGCAACTCTAGGCATACTTGAAGGCGATATACATGGACGTTAAACACTCATGTTAAACTCTGAAAAGCATGCGAAGAATGATGCCAAAACATGCTAGGAAATGAGTGCGAAATAGAAGGCATTCAAGGCCACAAAAGAAAGCATTGCCCAACACCTATCCCAAGCAAACATGGTATGGACTATGCAAGCAAAAATAGAGTTACAATGCACCAAAACAAGTCCCAAAACCCACTGTTATGGTAGCTCGAATGACTCAAACACATAGGCATGCACAAAAGCCCAAACATGGAGCATGAGACCACACCTCTTCAAGGCATTGAAAGGAGGACAAATGTAAGCATGTAAGCACAAAACATGGACTGAAATGACATAATGAGTGATTCCAAATCATTGAAATAGCCAAGGTAATGCATGCTAATGACTCACACACCCGATGTCAACATGCTAGAATGCAAAGGGACTATACAAAGCATGAAAGGTATGACCAAATCAATACCTAACAGACCTCAAGCATGATGAAACAGGACCAAAAGCTTCACAAAGCTAGGCAAAAACATGAGAGCATGGTAGGCTAAATGCATGATGCACTTCTAGGCAAAATAAGGGAATACAAAGCAAGTATATTAAGCATGCAAGGGGCCATTAATCCGACCAAAAGAAGAGATATAATATGACCAAATAACACCCAAAAACCTCTGAAATGAAGCCAAAAAGCAACTAAGCATACATGCTACCCTTATGAGCCAAAAATGCAAACAAAAGAGAGACAAAGGGAGAGGGGTGTCCCTCCCCTATGCAAGACTTCAAGACCCCTTCTTCACCACTGAAAATCCACTGGATTTCAATGGTGAGAAGGTCAATACACAAAAGTCCCCAAACCTTAACAAAGAGAGCACAAAAAGGGCCAAACAAGGCCTAAGGGGGGGAGGTCGACCCCCAACACCAAAGCGACCTGAATGAAGTATCTTAAGCATGAAAATACAACACTTTTTTCAGTTATACACAAAGCTTAAATCAGTATGCAAGATAGGTTAAAGACTAGTACAAGATTGGGGAAAATAAAACAAAAGTGTTATCTTTGAAGAACACTTCAAGAACAGCAAATGCTATGTGTGATGTAATGTGATGTAATACTATGTGTTCTAGTGCAAAACTAAGAACAAACTACACTTTTAGGCCCTCAAACACACACAAATCAAGAGAGAGAGGGAGATATATAGAGAGAGAGTGATATATATCAGAGATATATGTAATTAGGTCTGGTTTTGCTGAACCTCTCAAATGGAGAAGAGAGGTCTCCTTATATAGACAAGGCAATGGTGCTAAGCTTCTTAGAGAAGCTAATATAAAAGGGTCAAGGGGGTCAAGCTTCCAAGGAAAGCTAACCCAAAGGTCCAAGCTTCTTGAGGAAGCTAAGACAAAGGGTCAAGCTTCCTCAAGAAGCTAGACCAAAAGAGGTCAAGCTTCCATGAGAAGCTTGAGTAAAAGGGTGCAAAGGTTCAAAACAGCCACACATGTGTATGGGGGGGAGGGTCCGTGCACTCCAGCTGGCACAACTGGCTTGCACCATGCCTGAAAAAGGCAAAAAGGAGGTACCGGCTAGAAAAGGAGACAATCGGCCAAATAAATGGTCGGCCGGCTACTATAAATGATCGGCCTACTATTTTGCTGGCCGGCCGGCTAAATTGGTGGCCGGTACATGGTTTCCAAGGCCAAAAAGTGGTCGGTGGATGTCCAAATTGAAGGCCTAGAAGTTAGCTTTCCAATGGCGCAAACCTTGCATTAAAATTCCTCTTGTGCCAAAAGTTATGCCCATTTTGGTGAATCCGCGCAGATTCGATCCAACCGAATTGATCCCCTACTTCAACCAACCATATCTCCCCCACCTAGACTTGGCTTTAGGAGATTCTTGAGGGCAAAATGAAGCCTCGGAAGTAAGATTTCTAGTGGTGGTGGCCTCATAGCTAAAATCCAAGTATGCAAATGAATAAGCCTGATTCAGCGAGGGCTGTTCGACTCTCTCTCCTACCCGGATCCTTGCCGAACTTTTTCTCTAACTTGATTTCTCCCCTCTTCTCCTCTTTTATTCAATTTCAAACCCCTAAGCAAGGTGTTTTGAAAGAGTTCATCTCTCTTTCATTCATTTCCACTTTGTCCTTGCTCGGTTTACCGAAAAGCGCAACATTTGCCAAAATGCGAGCCTCGGAACATCGCAGAAACTTTATTTCAAAAATGTTTTGAAAGAGAGGGTTTTAAGGTCTAAAAACCATTCAAAATAGTTTTGGTCCAAAAGGGGTGTGAAGTTGGGATTTGGCTCTCTCCTTGCCGAAGAGATTGAACCTTTGCCCTGCACATCTTTCATCACCGAGCAAACCATCAGTAGCGCCTAAGTCTTAAGGGCGGTCAAAAATGGGATGTCTACACTTATTCACCTCCCCAAAAAGGAATGAGAAGATAATGAAAATGAGGTGATGGTGAGTGGAGGTTGAGCTGGATGTTGTTGAGAAAAAGGAAGGATTAAAATGGTAAATACTTCGACTTTAGAGATACTTAAAGACGCTGAATGCTGCTAAGTCACACCCTATTTTCATCCAAAAACCATCTTTTGCTAAAATGACCGTTTTGCCCATACCTCTATTTTCAGCCAAAATAATTTTGTTCCAAAATGACTGTTTTGCCCCTAGTATGCTTTCATCAAAAACCTATCTTTTTCGATTTCCCAAAGGGGGAGGAAAAGAAAAAAAGGCTTGGTTGAGCTCGAGCTAACGATATTTTTAAAGAGTTTGTCAGTTTTCATTTAGAACGTTAATTTGGAGCCGATTAGGCTTACTTAGGTAGCAAGAAATCCCAAAAACCAATAGTTTGGATCGAGAACTTCGTAGGCTAGCCAGTTGACTAACACACAACCACACTTAGAGAGGGAACTTGTACCCTGCATAGAAAATCCACACGTTGACCAAGTCAACCCGCACTTGGAGGGTGCTGCCGAACATATGCTAGGAGGAAAGGGCGGTCGCACATCATAGCCAAAGTGTGGTTGTACGTGTGGTGGGTAGCTGCATGTGCGGTAGGTCTGTCCAGAGTTCTGTTTTTGTTTTGATTTCTCTTACGTTTTGGATGGGAGGCTATAGACACCCTATTTTGACCGGCCCAAAGACGTAGGCGCTCTTTTTCGAACACCTAATGTGCTAATCATATGAGTTCCTCAACAAAAAAACCGGAGAGTTAAGCTTTAAATCCTAACCAAGTACCTATTTTGGCCAAAATGTTTTTCCGACCGATTTAAAAACCTTTCAAAATGTGTTTGGTTGCGTGCTTCCAGACATTTCCACAATGTCCTGAGGCTTATCTTTCAAAAATCAGAGTGTTGTCTTCTTTTCATTAAATCGAGCAAAGGATATAGTGTGAATAAATAGAGAGGGTGAAATCCTCTGAAATACCTGTTTTTCTTTTTAAATCATGCTAACTTTACCTTATTTATCAAACAATGTATATTCCAACTGGACGAACAATAATTCATGGCTGTATGAGAATATAGTCGACTAGATATAGAAGGGTACAACTAGCTGAATTGTCAAGGAACAGAGCATTTTCAGAAATTTCGGCTTTTCTGCGAGTTTTTCATAAATATCTCAGATATTTATGTCCAAAACTCTATATATAGGGGTCAAAAGTTCATTTGTTAAGGTGAACAAATTTTGCCCAAGGCTAAAAGAGAGAGTTGAGAGCTTCCTTATTACACTTCATCTTTAACCTTCACTTCCTTAATTTCAAACCTCCAAACACCATTAAAGCTTGGCTCTAAGCTTCTTGTTAAGGATCTTGAACATCCTAAGCTACATCTAAAGGGCCTTGAGGGTGCCAAGAAGGAGTTTGAGAACCAAGAAGATTATCCTCTTTACAGAGGTGAACTTTTGAACTTTGTACCACATTCTCTAGTTTGTTCTTCATTTCTAAGCTCTAAATTTCATTACATATTTGTTGTAATATTGTAATAAGTCCTCATGGATGTGGTTGGGGGTAGAGAATAGCAATCCATCTATTGAGTTGATAGTTTTCCTTATTCTCTCCATAGTTTTAGCCCCTTTCCTTGTTTTCTAAAATTATAATCTCTTGTTGTTATATACTTGGAACCTTGTAGGTGTGATTGGAGGTAGATATTAGCTATCCATCCACAAGTTTGATTATGTAAAGTAAATTCTTTCTTGTTTTCACACTTTCTCATCACATATCTCATCATTCCATCATATTGGTCCACATGTCTCGACCCATACTCAAGACAAATGAGTGAAAGTGGTTGTTTCATGGAGCGAAAAGAATGATCTTTGAGATTTAATGTTGAGGAATTAGTTGTTCTTCATATTGATTTATTTTTCTTGGAAGTAAAGGAAGAAGTTTTAGGCCAAAGATGTTGAAAACTCTCTTCTCCATCTCTTGTGAATATGGAAAAGGGTGGAAACACCCTTTGTTTCTTGACTAGAAGAGGAGTCTTTAATAGCCTTTGATGGATTTCTTGCTTTGAAGGCAAAAGCTTCCACTAAGAAATGATAGTCATTAACTTACTCTCTCAAATTAATAGAATGGATTTGGGTATTAACCTACTCTTATTCACAAAGAAATGATTGTAGGTTCCTATTTATTTCTTAGGCTTGAATTTTGTTTGTTTAATTCAGTCAATTTTATCCATTGTGGTAAAATACCTGTTGAATATAATTATTTGTGTAATTAGGGCCTATCTACTTCTTCCTTAAGTGTTCTCTACCAGCGGGAGAGGTAGAAGTGATGAACACCCCTTGGAAACTGTGCTTTGTTTCTATCTTCTCTCTTTTGCATAAAAGTAGTGTTTATCCCAAAGGATTGAGCTGGTTGAATTTCTCTTATGGTCAGCAGGATTATTTTGTAGCTGGCTCGATGAGGTTTATTCCTAACTTGATCAGAGCAAAATAAGACAATTTCTGGAGAGTTTTCTCCTGGTCATTTCTGGAGTTGCTGTGTACAAATTCCTGATTTATTTAGCATGATTTGTTAGATTCAGTTATAAATTGGCTGAATTCATTCATTTGTTGTAATGATATCTCCTCCCTCTTTCTTATTCATTCAAATTGTTGTAACAACTTCTAACCCCAATGTCTTTCTATCCCTTTTATTTATATGTTTTCTGTGTATGTTGTATATAACATCATGTTTTATTTATCATACCCATGTTGTGCATCCATTTTTCATGCGTACGGATTCGATTCATTTGCATTTATGGATTTTATCAATTCAAAAGATGGTTCTATGTGCTATCTCAGGTCTTGAAATGATAGACATGCCATTCGGTAGTAACCAAATCCCTAGTTGCATATTGTGGGTGTATTGTATTAGTTATTTGTATATATGATCATGCTTTTATTTCTAACCCATTCTTCTTTCTTATCATGGAGTACTAGGTGAGCATTTTTCCACTGTAGCATTTTGTGTGAACATGTTATTTATCATATCCATTACTATACCATAAGACTAGATGCTTAATTGAAATATTTGTTTGGATGACAGTGAATGGAGGTTGTGTTGCTTATGCTGAAATGTTGTTGAGTCTTATGCTGCTGAGTATTTATTTATTTATTATGTCGAGTTATACAAAATGCTTTCCAAAGATGCATGACATCAAAGCATAGCCAGAACAAGCAACACAATCTATATTTATATGCCTCAGATAATAATGTTAGCATTATCTAAATCAGAATATGAATATATGAAGACTATAAAAATCACATCATGACTTAGTAGAGGCTAATCTTTTGATCGGGTGAGTGAGGTGCTCAATTCATGACCTTCCTCTCCCATACCTAAGTTCTCGAACTAAGACACTTTAGTTATGACGGACAGTGGTCTTTTGGCACAAGTCACAGTTTTCTTAGTTTTTCCAAAAGATTAGGTGGCGACTTTGAGATCTGGTGATGTAGTCCATTTTTTTGCAAAGATTTTGTAATAAAAAGGATTTTCTATACAAATTGTCGAATCTGAACTCTCATTTACGTTTCACATTGCACTTGTGGAACTAGATCAGGAGATCGGGAGTCCGAAATGTTGGACCTACTCAGTAACCCTGAAAAGAAATCCCACAGGGGCGCTAGGAGATAGTGTAGCTCAACTTTTCGTGCTCCTTTAGGATACAATAGCCCTACAGTTTGAACTCCCGTGATTTTGAATCTGATCTCACAAGTGCAATGTGAAATAGATAAATACCAAAGAGTCCAAATCCGACAAATTTTTTGGAAAATCGATTTTGAATCAAAATGCCAAAAATGAACTACTTTGCCAGATATAAAGTCACCACCTAAATATTTTGAAAAATTTAGGAAACCCATGACTAATGCCAAAGGTCACATGTTTGTCATCACCAAGATTGTCTTGGCTTGGGAACTTAGGTATGAGAAGGGAAGGTCATGAATTGAGCACCCCACTTACCCGATCAAAGATCAACCTCTATTAATCATGATGTGATTCTTATTTACATTATATGCTCTTGTTCTGATTATTTAGGCTAATATTACTATGTGTTGCACACAAGTATAGACTAATTTGCAAAAATTGGAATACTTTGATTCATGTATGTTTTTGAAAATTGTTTCAAATATGTACCACTTGAAAAAGTGATCTCATATATACATTACACAAATCATCCCAATTCAAGCAATTAGCCTTTATCCACAGGCATTTAAACAGTTTACCACTTAAGCAATTAGCCTCATAGTAATCATGCTTGTCATGGCAACATTCACACACAAGCAATATACTAAAGCAATAAAACTTACCCCAATTCCCGAGGTGAGCCAAAAGAGAAACTAGTTAGAAAAATGCATGATCCTAACTATGTGAAAGATGCTTAATGCAATGCATGCAAAAATGCAATTAATAAGCTCGACTACTAATTTTGACATGTAAATCAATTTGATAGCATGCGGTTTAAACACGTATTTAATGAAGTAATAAATGACAATGCTTGTTAGAATGATGAACTGAGCCTCGGTGCATGATAGATAAGTGAATGCAAACAAGGAAAATGTTAAAAGAAACATGATGTTCTATACTACCCATCATAAGCAAGTAAATAAAAGGGAGAACGACGTGGGGTTGCAAGATATACACATTATTACATGTTTGCCCTCACATTGGAGGGTCCAAAAAAATGAACTAGCTAAGCTAATTACCTAGTTAACTAACTATTACAAACTAAATTAAACAAACTAACTATGCTAGCTAATTATTATAACACCACAATTAATTAACTATTTTAGCTAATTATTACAAATTGGAACTAACTAATTAATTACACTAATTAATTAATTACAAATTAACAACACGAATACAACCAAAGAAATAACTAAGTTAAGTAATTAACTACTTTAACTAATTAGCTCCGGGAAGTGAGGAATGCTTATACATGCGCACAAAATTCCACCCAAAAAAGCCCACTGTTTTGCTGCCAGAATACCTCTATTGCACGGTTGAAAAATTGCACGGTTTTTCACCTCAGCTTCTGCTCTGCTCTGTTGGAAAAATGACACTGCCTGCCTTGAAAAAGTGGCTGGTAACCTAGAACTAGTGGCCGGCAGGCCACTAATAATGGGTTGCCGTCTAGAAAAAGTGGCCTGCTGGCCACTGATGTTGGTTCTTTCCTGCAGCAACAGAGGACAAATAGAGCACAAACTAGAGTATTCTCAGGGGATGTTTGTCCACCCTATCTCTCCTTATTAGCAAATAGGTCAAAGGAGGGGTAGGCTTGATTTGGAAACTATCAATCGATGCAATTTCATTGCATGATGACTTATGAATCAAGGGACACAATTCAATAAATGCATAACCAAAAGACCAACAAAAACCTCCTTCCTATCATGGATTGGTCAAGGGAAGTGGTTGACATTGACTCTCAACTGTTTACATCACTAACGAGTATGAAACGACTCAAGACTCAATGGGTTCAATTAACGTCCGATTGAACCCAAGCTGATTTTATCTTGTATCACTTTTAGTCCCATTTTATTACTTCATTTTAATGACCATCCATTCCTTAGTTCATTAAGTCCAAAAGTGAAGATTAAGTCCTCTGATGGAAAGAAGTACCAAACCAAGAGTTGTTTTAGGCATGAGAGAGATATCATGCCGTTGTTAATGAACCTCCAAGGGGATTAAACCATTAAGCACAACAACCTCAATCTCAAGCTTAAACAAACAATTAGTTTGAAATAACTTTCAAAACAAAGAAAAAGCCAAGAAAGGAGAGAGGTGACAGAGGTGATTAGATATGAATACAAGTATGGAAAGCAAGAAATAAACATTATTAACTCAAATAGGTTGGTGGCTAAAGACTAAATCACCAAGCCTATAAGGACCATTACACTACAAACATGCTATACAAAGCTCAAATGCAATGAACAACTAAAAACAGTCCTAAAATAGTCTAAAAAAGTGCTGGAATGAAGACAAAAATAGCTAAAATAGTAAGCTAAAATATTGAGGAATTAATACTAGCACACAAGCACAAGGAGGGGAGGCCAACCCCTCAATTTTTGGGACCTCAAAACATAATTTTTGCCTCTGAAAATCAGTGGTAAAAAGCTCAAAAAAATGTGATGAGAAGGTGGGAAACACAAGGGCAAAGGCCTTAGAAGCAAGGTTCAAAGAAGGGCTATTAACCTCTCTACCTTAAATAGCCTTAAACCACAAGTTTTAGCCCAAATATACAGGTAATAAATAACTTTAAAAAAAAAAGAAAAGAAAAGATGGAAAAACAAGTGATGTAGAGATGGTAGAAAAGGACTAGAAGGTATGCCTCTTGAACGTGAATGCTTCTTTGAGTTATAAACCACTAATTTCATACACTCAAGTGCTTCAAGATCCCAAATTCAAGCTCAAATCACCTTAGCAATAAGCTCTCTTGGTTTGGTTTATAGTGTTTAGGCAAAGGCTATGCAAGATGCAAGTTGCAAGAGAGAGAGGGTGAGAGAATTGTAGAGAGGAATTTTCCAAAATTTGCTCTTCAAAAATATTTTCACTCCTAACTTTTTCTAACCTTGAAAGCAAGAGGGGAGGTCCTCTATATATAGAAAACCATGTGTCTATCTCGGAAATATTTGTATAGGAATAGTTGGTGTAGTGTGGGAACAACTGGCAACAAATATCTGTAAAAATTTGAATTTTTACACAAGTGGCCAGTAGGCAAAAATTTGCTTCCAAACCCGACTTCAAACGGGCATATCTCTCTTATCCGGACTCAGTTTTAGGTCTTTATTAAGTCTATATTGAAGCCCTAGAAGTCTACTTTCCAATGACGGTGGCCTCATATCTAAATTATAAATGTGCAAAGAGATATGCCTATTTTAGTGAAGGTTGCTTATTTATGTCCTAACGGATTGATGCCCAACTTCCTCCTTAACTAGTTTTCTTCCCTCCCCTCCTATTTCCCTCAACTCCAAACCTCTAAATAAGATGTTTTTAAAGATTTTTCAAAGAGTTCACCTCCCTTCCATTTATTTCCACTTTGTCCTTACTCGGTTTACCGAAAAGTACAATTTTTAACGAAATGCGAGCCTCGGAACATCGTAGAAACATTTTCAAAAATATTTTGAAAAAGAGGGTTTTAAGGTCTAAAATAGTTTTGGTCCAAAATGGGGTGTAAGGTTGGGATTTAGAAGCTCTTCTTGTTGAAAAAATCGAACATTTATACAGCATAACTTTCGTCATTGAGTGATCAATCAGTGGCACCCAAGTCTTAAGGGCCATAAAAAATGGGGTGTCTATAATTGCCCCTTTTTGACAAAGCTCGAAGTCATGAAATGACGTGAGTGAATGTCAAAGCCCGAAGACGACCCATTTTGACAAGGTCGTAAGACTTGGGCAAACAAACAAAATGCAGATGCAGTTGGTTGAACCCGAGGGTTGCCTACTTATCCCTTTTCAATGAATCAAACCAGCGTCGTTTAGGGGCATAATGCAGTTGATACACAAAAAAAAAATGTAAATGATATACAATGTAATGAAAATAATTGAACCACAAGCAGTGCAAAATCACACAAATATCATAAAGGGATGTAGATGCAAAAATCAAACTAAGTTTTATATAGAAAAGAAGTGGGAACAGCCAAACGATGCCTATCATAGGCTAAGTGCTTACATCCTCAATACTGGCCTCAGTGCAACATGGATGCTTACACATAACAGAACCATGTTTCAACGTAAAAAGGGTGCGAGCACATGCAAGACTATGTTTTTCACAGAAAGAGAAAGAGCACAAGTAATTGGGTGGTATGATATAAGTGAGGATTGATTTGTTGGGGAAAGATAATGATCCTAAATGCTGAATGCAACAAAACAAAGTACAATGCAATGGATGCAATGGATTAAGTGAGTAAGGGGTACAGGCCGAACAACATCTTACCTAGAAAGGGCATGGATACAAAACAGACCACGTCTAACATAGAAAAGGTGTTGACACCCTCAATACTGGCCTCAACGCAATATGGGTACTTACGCATGACAGAACCATGTTTCAATAAAGGAAAAGTATGAGCACATGCCAAACTAAGCTTAACATGGAAACAATACAGGCAGAAAAATGGTATGATGTAATGGGTGTAATGGATAGTGGAGTAGATGAATGCGATAGATGCTACATGCAATGCGATAGAGATAATAGATGTGATGCAATCGATAATAACTATGATGTAGCAGTTGGGAAGTGGTGCCTTAGAAGTACCTTACAGGAGCAATCAACAATGACTCACCTTATGCTACTGGGGATCTTTCTCGTCTTCTTGGTTTTAAGGTTTCTTCCTTTATCTTGTGCTTCCAAACCACAAGTTCTACTTTTTTTCCCTGGCTAGGTTCGCGACTTTCCCTATTCTCCAACAGGGTAATAGACTAGGTTGGTTCAGTATCCAGAATTAAGACGTATACAAGTTACCTCAACCTATGGGACTGCCATACAAATTTCAAGCCAAGGATACACCCTTAGGTATTTAAACTAGACTTTAGTCTCAAAAATTCCAAACCTTTGCATTCTAGGCATCACTATTCAAACTTTAGTTTCCACCGTCTCAGTTGATCTTCTAGGAATTCATTGCAAACATAGGCAAGTGGTTATACCTGACCGCCTGAAGTCGTTCAGGCACGACAAACACCAAAGGAATTGCACCTTTAGAGGATTTCAGGTCTCCTAGACCCAGTAAGTGTGAGACCCCTAACTTTTGTAAACCTTATTAGGTCCCTAAATTTTGAGTTATTATAATAAAGCCCTTAATTCATTGATTGTTCGCAAATTAAACCCTAGAATCGAAAACGCATCACGGACGAACCCATACAAATCCTAATCAACCCTGGAAGCTTAGAAATCATTTCTAACACTCTAATATTAATTATTTAACTCTCAAATTTTAGATTAATCGCTCTAAACCTTAACTTCTGATTTTCACAGTCTTCGTTCGGTTATTTACTTTTAAATTCAAAGCAAGATAATACAGACCGAATTATTTTTTTTAACACTAATTTATTGACTGTACACTTGAAATAGATACTTTAATTTAGCCCAAGCCCTAAGATTTTTATTAAATCACAAATTGACCCCAAACAAGTACCATTATATATTTATATATACACTTGTACCCTAAAATCTTTTTTTAACATTATATTTTACAATTTCTAAGATTTGTACACACAAAAAAATATAAAACAAGTCCATCAATTCACCATCACATGGCTAGTCATCATACCTCCTAGGCATAATCATTGTACTTTAGTACAAACAAATCCCTTAAAATCTTGGAGCAATAATGACTTTAGTACCTATAAAGATTTGCTATATATATATATATATATATATGTGTGTACTTCTAACTAGAATGTATTTAAATTAGACCTAAACCTAACTAGATCATAATTAAATACATAATTAAGGTTCTAATCCTCCCTCATTCCATTACATTTAAACTAAATCAAGGCACTATTCAATTGAATTGGAACCAATGGGCATTTGGGACTTTTCACACCAAATTCTCTATAAATATACCACTCATCCCCATTTGTTGAGCACATATACACACCCACACCCACACCCACACTATATTCAAGTGAGAGAAGAGAGGGAGGAGGGTGAACTTGGTGGAAGATAGGAGAAGAAGTTTGCTAACAATTCCAATAACCCTTAAGTAAGCCATAACACAACTCTCTCTTCCATTTTCCTTTTTCAAATACATGTTATTAGAAGTTTAAAATGGTATTCTTGTGTCAAAAATGAAAGGAGTTGAGCCTTAATTCTGCCCTTCTTCTATTTCTCTTAAACGGTATAAGACTACATTTTCCCCTATCAATCGCTCAAAATTTTCAAAGGCACACCTTCACCTTAAATTTATGAGTTTAATACATATTATTTAGCATGTTTTCATCAAAATATAAGTGGAAAATTTCCCTTATCTGACCTCTTTTCTCACCAACTTTCTATTTTTAAGAATTGTGTCAGAAAAATCTGTTTTGCAGCCACTTTACAAAAATTGTAGAAAAATGTATAAAAATATTTTGGACCTCCATTTTATTTCAAAATCTTTCTTAAGGAGTTATCTTTCAAGAAAAATTGGTTTCATTGAAAACGAGTGAGCGGTTTGTGAGAAAATCTGATTTTCGTAACGATCGACGAATTTGGACAGAGCTGGAGTATTTCTGAAATAACTACAAATCTGGAAAAGCTATTCCATTTCTGAAAATGTTCTAAAAACTAGATAAAATTTCCTACAAACCATAGGAAGGCCGAGCTCTGAAAAAAAATCTGAAATAGCCCTTTTGTGCATAATCTTTAGGTAGTACTGAATCTGGAAATTCTGTTTTCATTGGTGTTTTATATTCTTATGTTCATGAATATGCTTATTAATTTATGATCATGTCTTCATATGATATTTCACATGTCATAGGTTTATGTATTTTATTTTAATTCTTCGATGGTGCTCACACTTATGCAAATCTGGAAATTATATTCATGTGCGAATTTATTCCCTTAACTACTTGAATATGCCTAGAGCTACTTGTGCCTATCTTCATATGTGAATCTCATGTGTTGTAACCTTATTTCCCTCTATTTGTTCTATTTAGTTGTTCAAACTTGTGCAATAGATGTTATTTCAAGAGCATGTCCTAACTCTAACTTAAATTATCTAACTCAAACGGGAAACTTAATGGGTGGTAATGGGTTGCGAATTTTTGGACAAGATTACTAAGATATTGATTGGTTAACGGGTTGCGTTTCCTATTTGGAAGTTAAAATCTTGCGCAAGTGGTTTTTGGAACCCTTGAACGGAGCGGTTGTATTCGAACCCTAGGTATTTGGTGTAAGGAGGGATTTGGGCAAGGCTTATTATTACCATCTCTTTTGAGGCCCCGCGGTTGGCGCTACGCGGTATATAACCATTGGTAGGCATCCGAGGTTAGTTTTGCAACAAAGCAGCAAAAGAGTGGGCATACCGAATAATTCGCGTCTGATTCTTGTGGTTGAGAGGACGAAGTCTCTTTGGGGGATTTCTAGATTTCTAACATTTAACTTTGTAATCCTTTATTATTGAATGATTATCATGCTTCATTACTTGCTTGTTATAATTGTGATGGTGTATTGGATTGGGAAAAAGTGATAGGGTGTGTGTGCGTTTACTGGGCATTCAAAGCTAATGGCATTTCATGCCAGGTATCGAGGAAATATACGAAGCCAACAAAGAGTCAAAGACATTTGAAGACTTAAGTTTTCCTTAGAGAAAGTTTGGAACCATTTCGTTCATTAGTCCAATTGTGCCTTTATTTATTCTTTTTGGATTGTAATAGTAATGGAACTCGTTTTGTAAATTTAAAATTTGAGACACTGTAATTATTATTTACCTTGTAATCCTATGCCTATCTCTGCGTTGCTTATGAGACCTTGCGTTAATGCCTTTTAAGATCTATCAAAAGGGTAGTGCGCTACCTAAGAAAGCTGGACTGAGAAGGGAGGCTAACTTGACTCCTCTGGCGATCTGGCATCTTACTCGGTTATTGGCCATAGGACTCATTAGTGCGGTTTCCTATACTCCTAACCTTAGATAAACCCTGTATTTAATTGACAATATATTCTCTGAAGTTCGTAATTTTTGGGGCATCACAACTTGGTATCAGAGCCTAGGTTCAACCCTCGACCCACGAAACCTGATTTGCGACTCTATTTACTTTTTCTCATACACTAGTGTATTATTATAAAAAAATTAACTTAAAAGAAAACTACTAACGAATTCCCTCTCATTGACATAGGATGGCTAGTGACCCATCAAATGTCTGGTACTATGACCACTGGGGCTATTATCGTTTCTAAGAAGACCAACACATTGAACTCCATGACCCACAAGTTTACGACGAATGGTGTAAAAGAACGGAGGAAAAATTGATCGAGGAAGTAAGGAAAGTGGAGGAAGCACACCCCTATCTCACCCCTGAACAAAAGAGAGCCGTAATTCGACGCTAACTCAAAACTCAGTATTGGGCTCTCAAGCATGCACTTGAGCTTAAGAAGGATGACAAAAAATTTCTAGAAGCAATTTTCGAGGCACTTTAGAATGGGCTTGGGTTTTTCTCACATTCCACAATTCGAGAGCGAAACTTTTATTCGAAGTTCATACTCAAACCATAATCCCACCTAATTGGACCACCAGAGATCCCCCCCGAAAGTCAAAGAGCAACAGGCGCGTTGGGGTCATCGTTCCTCACACTAGGACAAGAAGTTGACCCATTCCAAGACCTTGACCGATGCAGTAGTAACCAGGGTTAGAGTTGTAATCCGTAATCTCTAAACCGTTGTACATGTATGTGTCAATATAGGTGTAGTACGATCTAGTATAACTCTAAGAATAGTAGTAGGAAGTGTGGCAGCCACACTTGCGTTATCAAGATGTAACCTTTTGTAATGAAGCCTACTACCTTTTGTAATGGCACCTACTTTTATATATGAAGTAGTATGGTGTTTTTCTCTAAATTTGTTATCTATTATTTGATCTTATTGTTTCAAACACCCTAGGATAACTCTAACTTAAGATTAGTTGATTACCCTTTTGCATCCATAATTAGACTCTGATTTATGCCTTACTACGTAAAATAGAGAAATGGTGGACTATACTCGAGCCCAATGCAATAGGAAAATGGTGTCGGGAACTCAAAATTCTGAGAATGAACTAATGCACATGATTGAAATTTCGCATCTCGGGGGTCAAATTTCGAAAGGATTAGAACACCTAAGAGGAAACAGACAAGATGGTAGGACTCACTTCTTTTTAGAGTTTAGGGGACAAAAACCACCCAAGTTTACAGGAGTATTAGATTCAAGGACGGTAGGAAGCTGGCTTCAGCAAATTGAGAAAATACTAAATACAATGGGAGTAATAGAGCATGCTGACAGAATTAATTTAGCTAGATATGAACTGGGAGGGTAAGCAGACCATTGGTGGACCTTAATCAAGGAATCTAGGGACATCACAATGATGACATGGGCGTAGTTTAGAAATTTATTCTTAAAAAGTATCTTCCGGACGCGACCAAACAGGAAAGGATTCGAGAATTTTAAAAGCTAGAACAAGACACAATAACTAAACATGTAGTAAATACTGAAGAAAAGGCGCAAAGATTCGAGTGGGGTCTAGACCTTATAATTAGAGAAAGGGTCTTACCTCAACGACTCCAAACATATGATAAAGTAATAGACACTGCCTTAGATAGAAAAGTAGTTGACGCAAGGAGGATTTGGAACAAAAGGAAAGGGAGTCAATCATTTATAGGACCCCGGAGAAACCAAAAGGGAAACGTGGCACAAAAACCTTATTCCAGGCTGCCACCACAACAACAAAATTTGAAGAAAAGTTTTCAAGAAAGTCCAATAAGGATGATGCAGTGCTATCATTGTCAACAGATGGGACATAAGGGGTTTGAATGTCCCCAGCAGGACAGAGATCAAGAAAAACACTTAAGACAACAACCATGGGTAATTAAGCGAGAGACTGCTAAACAACAAAATTTCAAGGTGAAAGATATTAGGAACCAAGCCAAATTAGCACTTTATGATAAGGGAACACAAGGTCAACAAAGGCGTAGTGAAGAATGAAGGAATATGATGAGGAAATGTCACAGTGTGGCCAACCAGGACATTTTAAGAATAAGGGTCCTCAACTCGCTCAATCAGGATATCAAGTAAAAGGAACGGGAGCAAAAAAGCAAGGGATTAGCGGTTAGAATCCATAGACAAATATAACAAGCTGGTCGAGTATATCAGTGGGTAGGAAACAACAAGAGGCCTAGGCTCAGCAGTAGTTAGAGGCCAATCAGCAAAGCATTCACACTACAAGCAGAAGAAGATCTCACCGTGCTGCATCCAAGGGACAAGTAAGGTGCGGTAAGAAGACTTGAAGAACTGCAAAAAGAGCTTAAGGAAAGTAAAACTATGATAATAGTTAGGACCCTCTTTGAAGGACTTTTTGTAATCCGAGCATAAGGTGTAAATTCTCCTTAATTAATCCAAGTCTTGGTACTTTTACACTCGTCTCATAATTTTTAAGTACATGTTTTATCCATCACATCCCTCATAACTATGCTATATCGGACCATTAGAACTTGTATGTGGACCCTTAGAAATTGAATGTACGACAATTCTTGACTCCTAAAGAATGAAGATACCCGACATCAACCTCATCCTAGAAATAGATTTGTTACTTGTACCTTAGCTTTTGATTTTCACAGTCTTCGTTCGGTTATTTACCTTTAAATTCAAAGCAAGATAGTACAAAGCGAAATATTTTTTCTAACACTAATTTATTAACTCTACACTTGAAATAGATACTTTAATTGAGCCCAAGCCCTCACATTTTTATTAAATCACAAATTGACCCCAAACAAGTACCACTATATATTTATATATACACTTGTACCCTAAAATCTTTTTTTAACATTATATTTTACAATTTTCAAGATTTGTACACACAAAAAATAATAAAACAAGTCCATCAATTTACCATCACATGGCTAGTCATCATACCTCCTAGGCTATAATCATTGTACTTTAGTACAAACAAATCCCTTGAAATCTTGGAGCAATAATGACTTTGGTACCTATAAAGATTTGCTATATATATGTATATGTGTGTGTGTGTGTACTTCTAACTAGAAGGTATTTAAATTAGTCCTAAACCTAACTAGATCATAATTAAATACATAATTAAGGTTCTAATCCTCCCTCATTCCATTACATTTAAAATAAATCAAGGCATTATTCAATTGAATTGGAACTAATGGGCATTTGGGACTTTTCACACCAAATTCTCTATAAATATACCAAACTAAATCAAGGCACTCTCTATAAATATGCCTAGAGCTACTTGTGCCTATCTTCATATGTGAATCTCATGTGTTGTAGCCTTATTTCCTTCTATTTGTACTATTTAGTTGTTCAAACTTGTGCAATAGATGTTGTTTCAAGAGCATGTCCTAACTCTAACTTAAATTATCTAACTCAAACGGGAAACTTAATGGGTGGCAATGGGTTGCGAATTTTTGGACAAGATTACTAAGATATTGATTGGTTGACGGGTTGTGTTTCCTATTTGGAAGTTAAAATCTTGCGTAAGTCATTTTTGGAACCCTTGAATAGAGCGGTTGTATTCGGACCTTAGGTATTTGGTGTAAGGAGGGATTTGGGAAAGGCCTATTTTTACCGTCTCTTTTGAAGCCTTGTGGTTGGCGCTATGCGGTATATAACCATTGGTAGGCATTCGAGATTAGTTCTGCAACAAAGCAGCAAAAGAGGGGGCATACCGAATAATCCACGTCTGATTCTTGTGGTTGGGAGGATGAAGTCGCTTTGGGAGATTTCTAGATTTCTAACCTCTAACTTTGTAATCCTTTATTATTAAATGATTATCATGCTTCATTACTTGCTTGTTATAATTGTGATGGTGTATTGGATTGGGAAAAAGGGATGGGGTGTGTGTGCGTTTACTGGGCATTCAAAGCTCATGGCGTTTCATGCCAGGTATCGAAGAAACGTACGAAGCCAACAAAGAGTCAAAGACATTTGAAGACTTAAGTTTTCCTTAGAGAAAGTTTGGAACCATTTCGCTCATTAGTCCAATTGTGCCTTTATTTATTCTTTTTGGATTGTAATAGTAATGGAACTCGTTTTGTAAATTTAAAATTTGAGATTCTGTAATTATTATTTACCTTGTAATCCTATGCCTATCTCTGCGTTGCTTATGAGACCTTGCGTCAATGCCTTTTAAGATCTGTCAAAAGGGTAGTGCGCTACCTAAGAAAGCTGGACTTAGAAGGGACGCTAACTTGACTCCTTTGGCGATCTGGGATCTTACTCGGTTATTGGCCATAGGACTCATTAATGCGGTTTCCTAGACTCCTAACCTTAGATAAACCCTGTATTTAATTGACAATATATTCTCTGAAGTTCATAATTTTTTGGGCGTCAGTGGGGGTGAGCTGAATGCACAAAACAGTGCGATGCAAGTTGCACAAGATAATGCGATGCAAGTTGCACAGGATAGTGCGATATAGCTAGAATGCACAAAACAGTGCGATGCAGGTGCACAAGATAGTGCGATATGAGGTGCACAAGACAGTGCGATACAAGGTGAAATGCACAAGACAGTGTGATGCAAGTTTGCACAAGATAGAGCGAGTGAATGTGCACAAGATAGTGCGATGTAGGGTTGCACAAGACAGTGCGATGCACGTGCACAAGATAGTGCGATACAGAGTGCATAAGATAGCGCAATGCAAGTGCACAAGATAGTGCGATATGGAGTGCATAAGATAGCGCGATGCAAGTGCACAAGACAGTGCAATATGGGTGCACAAGGCAGTGCGATTCAAGTGAATACGCAAGACAGTGCCGTAGAAGGTACGATGTAGGTGAAATGCACAAACAGTGCAATGCAAGTTTGCACAAGACAGTGCAATACAAGGTGAAATGCACAAGATAGTGCGATATCAAGTGCGCAGGACAGTGCAATACAGGATGCACAAAACAGTGCGATGTAAGATGAATGGTATGCAGAGGGAAATGAGCAGTACATAAAGTAGTGCATCATGTACCTTATGAAATGAGTGTAGGGCAACTTGCCACAACTTATTGAATTGTAACACAAAGGGGGGCAACTCAACAAAACTCTGTTAAGTGCGGAACAAAGTCAAGAACAAGAGCAACCAATCATGCAGTTCAACTCAACCAGAGTGTATAAGCATGCATGTATAATCCAAAGCACATGTATTAATCAGAGGGAAGATGGCAATCCTAAGAGAGTTTTGAAATGGTCGGAGACAATTTTTGAAAGCTGAATCATATCAGAATCAACATGGGGGTAAACCCACCCTAATCTAGGGAAAAGTGCTTGACAAATAGCTTCGGCAGACTGAGAGATAGGTTAGGTTCATGCCCTTTATTCAAATGACGACCCAATCAAATGCACTAAAAATTGCCCCTAGCATCTAGTCATTGGCCACCAGTTGGGTTCATGCCCTTTGTTCGATGGATGGCCCGATCAGATGCACTGAAAATTGCCCCTAGTGTCCAATCATTGGCTGCTGTTTTCAACATTATGCAAGCACGTGTGATGGGGATCATCAGATCCTAGAACAGTTGCCAACCAATTAGACTCATGTTTTCCTTCTGTCTCGACATGTTGAGAAGTTACTCTAGTCCCCCCCAAAGCAGTGACGGATTCCTCATATACACTGACCATGAATGCGTTGCCCATTGTATGGGCACTCTCTGCTCGTTTATAAATTCCACACATGGACTTGCTTTCGAGTTTTGAGCGAATATTCGTGTATAGAATTTTGACCATGCCACTCTGTTGAACTTTGAGCGATAGACACGCTATGGTGACTTGATAAAGAGCGCTTTTGAGTGATAGACATGATATAGTGACTTGATAAAGATCGCAGACTGAGACAAACACCAGGCACGACACAACAGAACTCACAATTGACCCAAAACCAGAAAAAAGACTCAAGGTAACTGATCATTCATAGTGCCCCTAGTATTACTTATGTTTTCTTTAGAAATCAATTTCGCAAAACTCGAGTTTCGATTCCTTTTTTGTTCAAGATAGAGATTCCACTAATAAGTTTGAGTATTGAAAATTTCTTTACTTTTAATTGAAGCTAGTTCTTTCTTACCCAACGCAACTATATGATATGCACAATAGTTAGTATAGTTCATGGATTGATGCAAAGCTGACGACATGAATTGGGCAAGATGATGAGGTTGAAATGAATGAGATAGATATGGTTAAGACCGAACTTCAGGATGAAGTTGCCTACGTATCCCAAGAATGGGAATCAGGTCAACGTAGTTCATGGCTGAGGTTCACTCGGGTATTGACACTCTCCTTTTGCGCCTTAACTTTTGCCAATGTCGCCCCTTCGGGGTTTTCAACCTTGCGAACTCAGTTTTTCTTTGTTTCTAATTTTTCATGCTCTAACTTTTGCCTAGGTCACCCTTTCGGGTTTTCGGCCTAGCGAGCCTCTCAATGGTAGTATTTCTTCAACTTGTCCATATTGATCGGTTGTGAGAACTCCAGGCCATCCAAGTCCATAAGAATAATTGCCCCTCCTGACCAGATTGACTTGATGATATAAGGACCAGTGCAATTGGGTCTAAACTGGCCCCTAGGGTCATGGATGGAAGCCCGGTTGTCTTTTAGTACCATGTCTTCCTCCTTGAGATTCATGGACTTAACTTTCTTGTTAAAAGCTCTGGCAATTCTGCACTGGTAGCCCTGAACATGATACAATGCCTTTAGCCTTCTCTTATCAAACAACATTAATTCCTCAAATCTGCTTTGTTTCCAGTCCGCCTTCGCTATCTGGCATTCAGCCATAACTCATAGCGATGGTACTTCAATTTTGATTAGAAAAATAGCCTCCATCTCATAAACGAGAGAATAGGAGGTCACCCCTATAGACGTCCAGATTAACGTTCTATAGCCCCAAAGTGCAAACGATAGTTTCTCTAGCCAGTCCTTGTAAGTCTCCACCATCTTCTGCAAAATTCTCTTGATATTTTTGTTCGCAGCCTCAACGGTTCCATTGGTCTGTGGCCTGTAGGTTGATGATTTATGGAAAGCCACGTTATATTTCTCGAGCAGATCCAACACCTCTTTCTTAAAATGCGACCCATTATCGGAGATAATCTCATTCAGAACCCCATACCTACAGATGATGTTGTTCTTGATGAACTTAGCCACATGTGATGCCTTTAGCACAGAGTAAGACTGGGCCTCTACCTATTTGGTGAAGCAGTCGATTGTTACCAAGATGAATTCATGCCCATTTGACCCCTTTGGCATAATTGTGCCGATAACATCTATCCCCCAAATAGAGAATAGCCATGATGAAGTCGTGTTGTAGAACTTCGATGGTGGAATGTTCATGCGATTGGTATGAATCTAGCATTTGTGGCAGCGTCGAACAAAACTAATACAATCCTCTTCCATGGTTGACCAGTAGTGGCCTTGTCTGAGGATTTTTCGGGCGAGCATCACACCATTCATACGGGCTCCGCACTCTTCCCCATAAATGGCTTCCATAAGACATTTTGCTTCTTCTTCCTCAAAACACAGTTTATGCATTCCCAAATGGCCTCTTTTGTACAACTTGCCTATGCAGATAATAAATTGGACGACCGGACGCCGTATTCCTGTTTTATCCTTGGTGTTTGCCCCTGACGGATACGTCTCCTTTTCCAGAAAATTCCAAATATCGTAGTACCAGGGGTTCTTGTCTGAAGCCTCATCTATCGTGGCAATGGTTTCATAGGCTTGCGTGTACTTCTGTTCAATAATGATTGGACGCATCCTAACTCCCAATGGAATGTCTACCATAGAAGATAGAGTTGTTAGTGCATCCGCAAATCGGTTATTCTCCCTTAGCAGATGGGTAACCATTAGCTTTTCAAACCTCGGAACTAACATATCCAAGGCCTGAAGGTAAACCTTAATTTTCTCCTCTTTTACTTGCCAATCTCCATTGACTTGAGACACAATCAAGTTCGAATCCCCGATGAAGTCTAACCTTTTTGCCCTTAGTTCTAGGACGGCTTCTAAACTAGCAATACATGCCTCATACTTTGCTTCGTTGTTGGATACTTTGAACCAGAGTTTGAAGGGTAAGGGTATATGGGAGTCATCGGGTGTTATCAGGAACACACAAATCCCACAACCGTATTGATTGGTGCCCAAAAATATGCGAAGAACTGCCAACTACCAAGTATGTAATGTATTGCCCCAAAACTGGCGCTTGCTTTAAGCGGTGTGAAAAGGAACGGGAGTTTGTAACTCAAGTAAATTTCTTTGTAATATGTGTACCAAGTTGGCCAAGTATGCATGCATATCAGAGGTGCTGAGATAATGATTGGCTGATATGCCCCAATTGGAAAGCAAAAAATTGACTAAGATGTCCTAGTGGGTAATAAATGGCGAAGGTAACGAAATGAATGATCGGGGAAGACAAATGATTCTTTCCTAGCCCCAAGATCCTACTACTGAAAGTGCATGCTAATCGGATATGCTTTGACAATTGATTTTGCATTTAATGTTCCCGATTGGCCGATGTATTGATCTCAATATGTGACTCATTGGACCATACAAATGTGTTCAGAAGGGTCCAAATAGTTGGAAATGACTATGTGATCGCTGTAATTGGACTCCTAATGGCGTAGTTGTAACCAAAATAGAACCGATGACTCAAATCGGTTGAGAGTGGTGCTCCGCAAAGCACTAGATAATTCCTTCTATATTGATGGCTTGGTGGCTTAGCAAAAATTAAAAAGAAAATTGTTGCTGGTGAGAATTAAACTCTTGTTCTTGGAGTGAAAGAATAACTCTAAACCACTTTGCCATGACATATCCTTAGGTATATATTTTGCACATTATATATTTGAACTTGATTGTTCTGCTATGACAGGAGGTAACTTAGCTACAATGCACACAATAATTTCTTAAGTTGGCCAACTCCAACGCCAGTTGTTTTCTCTGGCAGAATAATGACATTGCTTGGCAAACTTCGATAAGCTCGTACGGCTTCGTTTGAACTCCGATTTTGACGCAGTTTGTTGTATTGGACTCGTCTCAATGAGTACTTCACACTAGTATCACCAAAACTTGATTTCGACGATTTTGAAAATTTTAGTTTTATGTAATTTGGTCCGTTTCGCAACTACCGATGAACTTTGGTTAGTTCTTGGCTTCTCGGGTTAGTGGGTTTGGATTCCTTGAGTTGACACAATCCACTAGTATTTTTAGATATGGATTTCAACAAGCCGAGATGCTATTGTTATGCTGAGATAGTAGTACTGAGCAATATTGCCAAATAATGTGCCGAGTAACATGCCTGTGCTGAGCAAGATGTATAAGCAATGATGCTTGTAAAAAAAGGTGCCAAGCCGAGATACCGAGATATTAGTGCTGAGCAATATTGCTAGATAATGTGCCGAATAATCAATGTTGCGGTGTAATGTTTTGCCGAATAAGTTGCCGAAGCTGAATAAGGTTCATGAATAATGTTGAGTTAATACTGGTGCAGAATAATGTTGCTGAATAAAGGTATGCATTGCTGAATAATGTTGGTGAATAATGTTGAATTAATAATGGTGCAGAATAATGTTGTCGGCTAATAGCTATATATATATATATATATTTTTGTTTGTTGGTGTTCAAAAAGATGACAAATGGTACGAAGTTGAATGTAAAAGAAATTCAAGTTGTGGTTCCTGCCCCGAGTAATAGTTGTTGGAAAATAATGATTTTTCAGCAACTTTAATTCGAAATTAAAGTGGGACCCAACCGCCGGTTGAGGTGGGTCTGAGTAGTTTTGCATTCTCTCAAGTGAGAAGATTACAATATAAAAAATGATGGGCCGAAACCATTAAGGTGTGAATGAGAATTGTCTCATAAAGTGGACATCAATAAAAGTTGGGCTTAGATTTGGACTTAGTCTTAGTTTAGACTTGGTCTAGACTTGTACTTGTGCTTGTGTATGTGTTGGGTTCGGTCTTGGACTTAGACTTGGACTTAATCTTAAGCTTGAGCTAAGTTATGTTATGCTGGGCTTAGCTTGTGCATGTGTTTGAGAATTGGATTTGGATCGGGTTGTGACCCAACATTAGTATCCATTATGTGACCCATCTAGTTGGTTTATTCAAACATCATTATATACATATTTATTTGTATATATTAAGCACATGGGAGGTTAAGACCTTTGTAACTCTCATTTTTTGATGATGGAGTTGATGACCATATTAGTGGCCATAGGTTTTCAACCTTTGTAACTCCAGCCCTAATGGCTAGAATTGATGGCCATGGTTAATGGCATTTGATGAGCCTATTGATGTATAGCCTTTATGGCTGGGGATTCCCCTACTTGTATAAATAGAGGCTTTTCCCCTCCAACTTGAAAGATATAAGTTTTGTGAGTTTTTTTTTTTTTTTTTTTTTTTCTGGAAAATAGAGATGGTGTTTTGATAAAGAGATGGAGATGGTTTTACACCAAAGAAAATATTCCAATCTTCTTTTTCTAGTCCCTTCTTTGGTTCTTGTTAGAGAGAGTGCAACCATTATCAAGCTCGCTGAAGCTATTCAGAAGGTGCTTCTACATTAGCTGGTTTTGACCATCGTATCTTGGGAGACAGAACTTGACATACCTCCAGCACCCATGGTGAGGCGGCTAATCTGTTTTAAGGATACTGTGGTATTACACAGGCTTCGGTTTGCTTCCTACTACTAGTTTTATTTTATTATGAATTTCTGTAAATTTTGGTATGTTCTTATTATGAAATTCAAAGTGGTTGTTCAGTATGAATCTATTTATTTGATTTAAGTACACAAGTCCACAACAAACTTAAAACAGATTATGTATTTCTCATGGAAAAAATAAATAGATTCATATGTAATTAGTTTCCTGGAAATTCATACTTGTAAATCATGTTTTTTTGACATGTTAATTATTTTCTAGATTTTAGTTTTCGTACATGATTTAATTTTTAGAATTATTTGCATGTTAATTGCTCAATGATTATTGTTTTGTAACAAGCATATATAAGTTTTCCTATTAAAATGTTTGTAACTTGTTTATGTTTATGTACATAATTAATGTATAAATTAAACTATCAATTTAATTTTTTGGAGTTTTAGTTTTATAATTTTACATGCTTATGGAAGTTACAAATTAGGAGTTTACTGTTTTCTATGCACATGTATTTGCACAGTTTCTTTAGGCTGCCTTTGATGATTAGATCTCTAGCATATTTGGATAATCTGATTATATGAGTACCAATTTAGTTTTGTTTCTTAGCATGCTCATGATTTATAACTTTATAATAAAATTTGCATGTTCAAAATTCTTGAATTTTAATTTTTATTACATGCTTATTGTTTCTATAGTTATGTGTATGATATTTACATATTAATTGTCCATAAAGTTTTAATTTAATTTAGGAGTTACATATTTTAATTTAAAGTTTTAATTTAATTATGGAGTTACAAACTTTATTTTAAAAGTTTCAATTTAATATTTAGAGTTATAAAGTTTGTAATTTGTTTGGGTGAATTAAATTTTGAATTGAATTTATTTATTTGGAGTTATATGTCTAAATGGTTATTGTGAATTAAGTTCATTCATAACTCATGGCTATTAACTTTTAAATTAATTGTGAAGTTACATATATTTAGTTGGGTAACTCATCTAGCATTTTAATTCATTGGTTAATTTGATTATTCAATAGTTGGCTAGATGGTTTTATTTAATTTAGTACATTTACATTTTGTTTAGATTGTTTGGTTTGTATTTTCTTGTGTTTTCTGCTAACTTTCTTTACAGGAATACTTATGCAAAAGGGAATGGAAAAACAAATACAAAACCAAATGAATAGTATTTGGGGTGTCAAAACAAAAAGTCTGGACGACTAACCTTTATGATGAATAGGAATTTCTAAGCGTGGAAAAGATTTTGGACTAAATAGAATCTTGATGGATTGGCTATTTTATTGAAATGGTTAAAGCATTTTTTGCTTGAGATTTAGTTGGTTTGTTTACCAATTTGTAGTAGCAAGTTTTATTTGCTTGTATTATTAGAAGCATTTTATATGCATGTATTTGGTTGTAGCAATTTTTAAATTGCTTGCAAGTTTGGAACTTGGTTTGGTTTTCTGGAATAGAAACCAAAGTGTTTAGCCTTAGCTAAAGAGTAATTCTTATTTGTTCAGAAATGACAACTAAGACGGATTTGGTTTCAAACCTTTGGGGTTTAACAAAGTCTTTGGGTTTAATCATTTTATTCCCAAAGTGTTGGAAAACCAAGTTTGGAGAAAGTCTTTGGTTATAATCTGGTTATTTCCAAAGTGTTTTGGTTTGAAAAAAGAAACCAAATTTTAGCAGTAGCTAAAATATTTTTGAGTTTAGTCAGAAATAATGGGCTTAGTTCCGGGAGTATCGGTTAACTTTTATGAGTGGTATAATTCTGGTAGCAAATTTTATTTGCTTGGATATTGGTTTGTTATAACCTATAACCTGGTTTATCCCCTGTAAAACTTAATTTTAAATTTGTTTCCCATGGACTAGGAGTCAACATGCTCTTGAAAGTTTTGTCAAAAGGTAAACTGGGTTTTAAGTGGGACCGATGTGACCCCTCCAGTCTTCCTGGGAACATTCTTGACCATGTTCGATTTTAGGTTAAGTGGTGAGACTAATTTTGAATTAAATTTCCAACTGTGGATTTTCTATTGTTAAGTTTAGTTTATGGGGAAAAAAATAGAATAATGAAATTCTGTTGTGATTTTTCAGATATTGCTTCAAGAGGTGACAATAGAAATGTTGTTCCACCTGACAACGTTAAGCCTTGTGAGATTCTTAAAAGAAGATCTAGAGAGATCAAGTGTGATTAAAGGAAATCATAAGATCGCATGATAACATTTCTGAATTAATCAGAGGCAATTAGTATGTTATCCTTGTGTCAATTATAACATATATGATTGCTATGTGACTTTGCTTGAAAGCAAAGATAAGACAACCCGTTAGGGTGGGTGAATATATTTTTGAATTTTTAAATTCTAAATATATTCTTAAATTGGTGGCTCCTAGTGAGTATAAGATCACTGATCACAGAGATAGAAAACTGGTGGTTCCTAGGAGGTGATAGACCACTGGCTACATAGTTATGAGATTGTGGTTCCTAGTAGTGAACAGATTACTGATCACATGTCAAGACATGATGGTTCCTAGTAGTAGAGAGGCTACTGATCATATGTCAAGACATGCTGATTCCAAGTAATGAAAGAGTCTATTGATCCTATGTTAGGACGTTGTGATTCCTAGTAGTAAAGTGACTACTGATCACAGATTAAGACATTGTGATTCCTAGTAGTAGAAAGTCTACTGACCACATGTTGATAAATTAGTGATTCCTAGTGATAAGACTACTAACCATGTTATGAAGTTCTAAATAGTAGACTATTGAACACTGGTTTTGCGTTTCCTAGTAGTAGGACTATTGGCTTCAGAGTGATAGGTTGGACCAAATATGTTTGGGTGCCTAATTTAGTTGATGACAGTATGAGAATGTATTTACTGTGATATGATTTTGAGAGTTTCATAATCATTGTGACACAAGGAATTGTTTAAAGACCCTGTATAAATTTTCGAAAAAGACCAAAAGCCTTTGTATAAATTCTACAAATGTAGGGGTGTCATACAAAAGGTGGGAATACCTAAACCCAAGAGGGTTAGAATAAGCCTAAAAATCTGTTGACTTTGTATTCAACGGTTGTGCACAATATAGCAGTGCATATCGATTTCTTGTGGTTCAGTCTGCTATTCCAGATATACACAAGAATACTATCATAGAACCAAGAAATGCATTTTTCTTTGAAAATGTATTTCGTTGTCATATCCAAGAAGGGGTTTCGAGTTCCATCAAAGAGGTTGAAGGTGACAATGATCACTTAGATGCTCAAGTAGATGATCAAGTCGATGATATAAGATGAGGAAGTAGATGAGCCAAGAAAGAGTAAAAGGGCTAGGACCGCAAAGTCCTTTGGTTCAGACTTCTTGACTTATATGTTAGAGGGAGAACCTCGAACTTTCCATGAAGCCGTGACTTCACCTAAAAGTCCCTTATGGAAAGAAGCTATTAAGAGTGAAATTAACTCCATCTTATAGAACCATACTTGGGAGTTGGTTCATCTACCCCCAGGCAGTAAGGCCTTAGGGAGTAAGTGGATCTTTAGAAGAAAGATGAAAGCTGATGGGTCAATTGATAAATATAAAGCTAGGCTAGTTATCAAAGGATACAGACAGAGAGAAGGCCTGGATTACTTTGATGCGCATTCACCTGTGACAATGATTACATCCATTCGTATGGTGATTGCGATAGCCGCTTTACGTGGCCTAGAGATACATCAGATGAATATAAAGACAACTTTCTTAAATGGAGATTTAGATGAAGAAATCTACATGAAACAACCCGAGGAGTTTTCAGCTCCAGGGAAAATAAGAAAGTCTGTAAGCTTGTCAAGTCATTATATGGTTTGAAGCAAGCTCCGAAGCAATGGCATGAGAAGTTTGACAGACGCTATGTTGTCAAATGGATTTAGAATCAATGAGTGTGACAAGTGCGTGTGTGTTAAAGACACTGACAGAGGCTATGTCATTTTGTGTCTATACATAGATGATATACTCATTATTGGTAGTAATGATGAGATGATTCAAATTACCAAGGGGTTGTGAAACTTTAAGTTTGACATGAAAGATATGGGCCTTGCAGATGTCATTCTAGGTATTGAGATTACCAAAACATCTAGTGGTATTGTACTTTCTCAGTCCCACTATGTTAAGAAGAGACTTGAGAAATTTGGTAAACCAGATGCAAGTGTGTCTAGAACACTGGTAGAGGTGAGTCTACTTTTGACCAAGAATACTGGTGAGAGTGTCTCTCAGCTAGAATATTCTCGGGTCATTGGAAGTCTGATGTATCTGATGAGTTGTACAAGGCCAATTATAGCCTACTCTATTAGCAGACTTAGTAGATACACGAGTAATCCAAACGCCACTCATTGGAGAGGCATTATGAGGGTGTTAGGTTATCTACGCTACACCCGGGATTATGCACTACATTATACCATATACCCAGCGTTACTAGAGGGGTATAATGACTCTAATTGGATATCTGATATAAAGGACTCCAAATCCACTAGTGGTTATGTGTTTACCCTCAGAAGGGCAGTCGTGTCTTGGAAATCTTCCAAGCAAATGTGTATATTGAGATCAACGATGGAATTTGAGTTTATTGCTTTGGATAAAGCAACTGAAGAAGCCGAATGGCTTCGCCAGTTCGTTAAGGATATTCTACGTTGGCCGAACCTGTGCCTGCTATCTGTATTCATTGTGATAGCCAATCGGTGATTGGACGGGCACAGAGTCATATATATAATGGAATTCTAGACGTAAACGTCATAGACATAATTCCATATGACAACTACTCTCTAAATGGAGTTGTCTTTCTAGACTATGTAAAGTCTAAAGACAACATTGCGGATCCGCTAACCAAAGGGTTAACTCGAGAGTTAGTAGAAACGTCATCGAGAGGAATGAGGTTAAGGCCTTGAGTAATGTTACTAGAATGGAAAACCCAACCTAGTTGACTGGAGATCCCAAGATCTAGGTTCAAAGGGACAACCTAACTGAGTGTAACGGATGAGTCACTGTGGAGGTAAACACTCTTGCCCATTCCTTTATACAGTGATACCCTATGGGGTGGGAGGTTAAGCTGATGCTTTTAATGACCTAAGTGTTGTGAATAGTCAACCGTGGTATAGAGAGATACCTTATGTAGGTCATCTATGTGAGTGAGAAGTGGGGCCGCTTCTTTAAGAATTAACAAGGCTGAATTCTTTAAAACACTCACTGAACCAGGCTAGTGTTCCAGGGCCAAACCAGACACACCAGTGAGAACAAGAATAATGGTTGGAGTAACTCCTGTGTCAGGTCTATTGTCTAAATTTACACAAACGGTAGAACAGTTTAAGACATCACGTTCATTGGTCAACCAGTAAATCCGATAGGCTTTCACTACGAAAGGTTCAAGGCCAACAGCTACCTTTTCTGATGCAAGATTATTCTGTGTGCTCTCGCTCTGAGTCTTTGTTGTAAAGCGTTGTCCATTTTCTTTATTCGGCCAATTTTATTCATGTGGGGGATTGTTGAAAAATAATGATTTTTAGCAACTTTAATTCGAAATTAAGGTGGGACCCAACCGCCGGTTGAGATGGGTCTGAGTAGTTTTGCATTCTCTCAAGTAATAAGATTACAACATAAAAAATGATGGGCCAAAACCATTGAGGTGTGAATGAGAATTGTCTCATAAAGTGGACATCAATAAAAGTTGGGCTTATATTTGGACTTAGTCTTAGTTTAGACTGGGCTTAGACTTGTACTTGTGCTTGTGCATGTGTTGGGTTTGGTCTTAATATTAAGCTTGAGCTAAGTTATGTTATGTTGGGCTTAGCTTGTGCATGTGTTTGAGAATTGTGTTTGGATCGGGTTGTGACCCAACATTGGTATCCATTATGTGACCCATCTAGTTGGTTTATTCAAGCATCATTATATACATATTTATTTGTATATATTAAGCACATGGGAGGTTAAGACCTTTGTAACTCTCATTTTTTGATGATGGAGTTGATGACCATATTAGTGGCCATAGGTTTTCAACCTTTGTAACTCCAACCCTAATGGCTAGAATTGATGGCAATGGTTAATGGCATTTGATGAGCCTATTGATGTATAGCCTTTATGGGTAGGGATTCCCTACTTGTATAAATAGAGGCCTTTCCCCTCCAACTTGAAAGATATAGGTTTTGAGAGTTTTTTTTGATGGAAAATAGAGATGGTGTTTTAATAAACAGTTGGACATGGTTTTACACCAAAGAAAATTTTCCTATCTTCTTTTCCTAGTCCCTTCTTTGGTTCTTGTTAGAGAGAGTGCAACCATTATCAAGTTCGCCGAAGCTATTCAGAAGGTGCTTCTGCATTAGCTGGTTTTGACCGTCATATCCTGGGAGATAGCAATCGACATACCTCCAACACCCATGGTGAGGCGGCTAATCTGTTTTAAGGACACTGTGGTATCACACAGGCTTCGGTTTGCTTCCTACTACTAGTTTTATTTTATTATGAATTTCTATAAATTTTAGTATGTTCTTATTTTGAAATTCAAAGTGGTTGTTCAATATGAATCTATTTATTTGATTTAAGTACACAGGTCCACAACAATAGTAGATGGCATGGATGATCGGTGAAGATGGATAATTATGGCTTAGCTCCTGGAGCCTGCTGTCAAAATTGCATGCTAATCAGATATGATTTGACCGTTGATCTATCATTTAACGTCCCTGATTTGTCAGTTTATTGATCCCAATCTGATATTCAAAATTCACAAAATTGGACTCCAAAAATGGATTCTACACAGCGAAAACCTTGAGGGTAGTCATGCCCGAAGTTATTGGACCACCCGATTAACCCGAACACGCTAAGATGCAACAGGGCACCTTGTGTCGAGAAGCGCACAATAAATCCTAATGTCATCTCCTCCATGCCGTAGGTCGGGAAATTCAGAATTTTTAGATTCAAACCCCTAACTTTGAGCCCTTGTATCTCTCTCGTTTTAAGTCCGATTGGCCTCATTTTTGCGGCGTTGGATTTATCACTTGGCCTAGTGTGCATTCCACTATTCAGACGCGTCGTTCTGTCTCGGACTGAATGCCATTAGACCTCCGAAAGTTGACCAAAAATAAGATTGGTCGACCCTTTTTTTTTTTTTTTTTTGTCCGTGTGTGTTTAGTTCATCAATGTTGCAGAGTAATTAGTGGTATGGTTGCACAATGTAAGTAACTCGACAAACTTGCTGCGGCTAAAGATTTTTGTAAACACGTTGTGATTGTCGATAACGGAAGTGTTACGGCCCGATGGTCCGTTGCCGAGCGTGACCAAGGTAGCTAAAGCCATTGTTAGAAAATGGTTCCTACGAGATGATAACATGGCTGACTGACATGGGTGATCTCGCCGAAGAATCTTGGTGTGGTCAGAATGAGGATTTGATGCGTACTCGGCGAAAGTTGCTACTCCATTCTACTCGGTATGGTTTAGCATTGGTGAACTTTAGCTTTCCTTGTTGAGCTTGGTCAAGGTGGCCAATGCCTTTGCTAGAAAACGAGTCTTTTTGCGAAATGACGACATCACCGAGTGACATGGGTGATCTTGCCGAAGAACCTTGATGAGAAATAGCGAGAATGATCTTCGATTTTATGTGCTTAATGAGGTTTATTCTTTGCCGAGACCGTTTCACGATTTCGTTTAATGAGTTCCGCACATATGGATTATTTTACACTCTTAGTCGGCGATTTTTCTTAGTTTCACGGTGTGCCGAAACACTTGGGCACCAACTTGGTTTACTGAAACGAGGCACTGAAAGCATTGATCTTCAATAACTCAGCAAGAGGAATTTGGCTATATGGTATTTGCTATAAGCATTGATCTTTGGTTGGCAACTCGGCAAGATGAATTCGGTTTTGCTGAGTTTGGCAATTTGCGGCAGTTAAATGACAGTGCATGGGCTATTGAGCTCGAAGCTTGCGGAGCGAAGTTACCGAATACAAGAATGAATTACTGGAGGATCCGAATAACCTTGGTGTTCTATTTTTCTTGCCGGATATCTTCTTAGAAAGGAGACATTGTCGTTGAAGGTTCAAGGCATGGTTATTGATTTCTAGAGAGAGTATAAACCCAATGTAGAGTTGTAGTCTGTCATGCTTTCCCCTATCACAGTGTTATGTTGTTGATGGGGTTGGAACTTGGCGATTGATTGTTGGTCGATCCATTCGTGTCAGCGATGAAGGATTTGAGAAGCTGAGGAAATTGTGTACAAAGCTTGTGCATAGCCATAAATCTTCCGATGTACTCATTTGTTGGGTAGAAGTTCAGAGATCAACACCCAATTGTTGATCCTTTGTATAACTGAAGTTGCCCAATTGAAGTTGGGGCAGTCGGTCATTCGGCTTATTGAACCACAACATAATTCTTTAATTCCCTTTAATTGTTAGCACATGCACATGTACGTATATTCCAAGAATCAACTTTTGTGAGGCAATAGTTGAATAAATAAAGTCCCAGCGTGGGTTTGGCCGGATAATCCGTTTTGTAAGGCCAAAAAAGATGTTCTCACAAAGAAAAGTGTGAAACCCATTTTTAGAGAGGGAAAATCTAGACTCAATTGTAGATTTAGAAGTACTGCTTTGTTTTGGTTTTTGTTTTTGTTGGTTGTAGCAGGCAAAAATTGATAGTCAGAAAACAACCCACCACAACTGGCATCACATATATATATATATATATTATATGTACGTAGATATGCATATTGCAAATCAAGTTGAATCAGAATGAAAATAAGAGACCCAGCCATGGTCCGTATTACTTGGAATTGATTTTAATTTATAGCAAGGGCACTATCCTCAATTCAACTAGTACATGTTTACTTACAATGATATGTTTGTTATGTTCTTCGTTGATCTCGTTCAGTCATTCCCATAGATGGCGCCAATTGTGAGTCCTAGAATAATCCCTTACATGGACTGTTGTTGAGATTCAATGAAGATAGTCGAACCTGTAAGAGATAAATATGGTTGATGCCACCCAACCAAGGTTACCGTCGGAGACACTCCAATGATGAAGTTGGAATCCATGAATGAAAAATATATATCAAGAATTGTAAAGAGTGTTATGTGTGAAGTGCACGGGAAAAAGGCATACCTTTTGTGTATGGGGTCTCCCCCTTTTATAGGGATAGATGATATTTGTTTAGGATATTTTACCCCTATAGCTAGGATATTTTTCTGCCTCCCACATTTATTTTTTTCAATAAACTAGATGTTCTACTTATAAATTAGATTTTCTTTTCAATACCAAAACAATTTATAAACTTCTAATTAAATAATCGTTTTTACTTAAAATTTCACCAAATAAATAGACTCGAGAATAATTTATTTACCTATACTATTATTTAAAGTGAACATCTCATCTTTCACTATTTATTAAAAATACTTTCACCAAACATAAAAAATATTTTATAAATTCAAAATAAAAATTTATATTTTAATCACAACAATGTGGGCTCACACTCCTAATTTATTATTAGAATTTTGCAAGAGATTTCAAATGAATTATCAAATATTTTACCAAACTTAGGTTTGGAACTCACACAAATTATATGTGTATGAATCTCATAGAGATTTAATAAAATATTTGATAATTCATTTGGGTTGTATAGTGTTTTCCTTATTATCATTCTCGCAGTCACATTCTTTTATTCTCTCCACTTTCTCTGTGATGTCTCTCCCAATTCTCACTCTCTTGTTCATCGCGTCTCTCTATATCGCCATTGGAGCATCACTGCCATCACCATCTCGCACAGGTATTGTTTATTTATCCCAAACTGTTCATCCCCTCTCTCTATCTCTCCTTTGCCCCCAATTTATTAGGGTTTATTTTTGTACGTAACTTCTCAATTGTTCAGTGGAAGAATAATTGATTGGGCAAATACACCGTCTCTCTCTGTCTCGCCGTTGAAGCAACATTGTCTTCCTCCGTGTCTGCATCGCCATCGCCATCACCATCTCTTTCAAGTATTTCCTCTCTCTCTCTCTCTCTCTCTCTCTCTCTCTCTCTCTCTTCCTTCAATTCGCCATTGGAATGATTGTAGCACCATTTGAATTATCTAATTTTGATTCTAGATTTGTAATTTGAACCAATTCGAAAATGGACTCTATGTTAAAGGTAGAAAGCATCGATTTGGATCATATAGATTGATTTTGTTTGTCTCATATGTTGGAATTCCTTTTTTGTTCGAAATTTTTTATGTGTTTTTATTCATTTAACTTATCTAGTTTTCATCTATTTGTTCATTTTAAAAATAGTTTTAGCTCCTTGGATTCAATTTGTGTGTTTTGCACACCAGATGTTTGTTATTTTATCAATTTGAATTAGAGTTGGAACTTGTCTATTGATGACCATTGATGATTGAACTTGTCTATTCATGACTGCTTGGGTGTTTTTTCATTTGTTTCCTCATCTTGTATCCATGATTGGGGGTTGTTAGGCTTTTGTGTCTATGAGTTTTAAGTAAAAAATTCTATATATAATGCTACAAAAATTGTAATATTTTGCATGAAATATATATATATATATATATTCTCTCTCTCTCTAGCTTTTTTCTTTTGAAAATGGAAAAAATTCAGGTGTTTGGAAGAGTATAATGGAATTAGAATGCAAGGAATTCAATGTCAAAGATATTGTAAGGAATAATAATCTGTTTTAATAATGGGAAATGGGCATATATTGACTTGGGAATTGGTCACTAAACTTTAAATATCCAAGGCTATATACGATCTCAAATATGAAGGATGAGTTTAGGTTTTAAGGTTTAGGGTTTAGGATTTTAAGGTTGGGAGTTGGGGGTTTAGGAGTTTAGGGGTTTAGAGGTTGGGATTTAGGGTTTAGGGTTTATTACGGTTTATGTGTTAGGGTTTAGGGTTTAGGCGGTTTGGGATTTAGGGTTTGGGGTTTGGGATTTAGGGTTTGGGGTTGTTTAGGGTTTAGGGGTAGGTGTTTTAGGGTTCGAGGTTTAGGGGTTTTGGGTTTGGCGTTTGGGTTGAGGTTTGGGGGTTTGGGGTTTTGGGGTTTGGGATTTGGGATTAAGGTTTGGGATTCGGGGTTCGAGGTTTGGGGTTTGGGGGTTTGGGGTGTGGGGTTTATGGTTTATGGTTTGGGGTTTTAGATTTCGGGTTTAAGGGTTTTGAAACCCTAAACACCAAACCCCAAACCTTAATCCCTAAACTCTAACCCCTAAACCCTAACGGCTAACCCCTAAAGCCCTAAACCCTAAATCCTAAACCTTAAAACCCTAACCCCTAAGCCCCAACCTCTAACTCCTAATCCCTAACCCTAAATCCTAACTCCTAAACCCTAAACCCCCAACCCAAAACCCTTGAACCTTGACCCCCGACCCCCGACCCTAGACCCTAGACTTTTGACCCTAAACCTTAATAGACCTTAAATCCTAAACCTTAAATCCTAATAGACCCTAGACCCTAAACCCTAATAGACCCTAGACCCTAAACCAGATCCTAGACCCAAAACCCCAAACCCCAAGCCCCAACCCCAGCCCCAGCCCCAGTCCCAGCCCCAACCCTAAACCCTAATAGACCCTAGACCCTAAATCCTAATAGTTCCTAGACCCAAAACTCTAATAGACCCCAGACCTAAGACCCGATACCCCAACCCCCAAAACCCAACCCGAACCCCAACCCCAAATAGTGATCCCTCTAAAAACCCTCTAAACCCCCTAAAAACCTCTAAACCCCAAACCTAAAACCCAAACCCAAAACCCTACCCTAACCCCTAACTCCTAAACCCATAATCCCCAACCCTTAACCCTATACCCTACACCCTAACCCCAAACCCCAAATCCTAAACCCTAAATCCTAACAAACCCTAAACACAAAACCCAAAACCCAAAAACCCCAAAACCCCAAAACCCAAACCCAAAACCCCAAACCCCGAACCCCAAACCTTAAACCCTAAACCCCAAACCCTAAAAGCTAAACCTCGAATCCCGAACCCCAAAATATCGAAAGTCAAAAACCCCAAACCCTAAACCCTAAACCTTAAACCCCCAACTCCAAAACCTAACCCCAAAGCCTAAACACCAAACTCCAAACCCTAAACCCTAAACCCTAAACCCTAACCCCCTAACCCCAAACCTTCAAACTCCCAACCCCAACCCCAACCCCAACCCCAACCCCCAAACTCCGAAACCCTAAACTCAAACCCTCAACCTTAGACCCTCAACCTTAGACCCTTAACTCTAAACCCTAAACCTCAAACCCTAACCCCCAACACCCAATCCCCCAACCCCTAACCTCCATCCCTAAACCGAACACCTAAATCCCAAAACCCCAAAACCCAAACCCCTAACCCTCAAACCCCAAACCCCTAAAACCCTAAACTAAACCCTTAAACTAAACTCCTAAAACCCTAAACTAAACCCTTAAACCCCTAAACCCCAACCCCCAACCCCTAACCCCTAAACCCCTAACCCTTTAACCTCCAAACCCTAAAAACACTAAACCCTAAACCCTTAGGGTCTAGGGTTTAGGGTTTAGGGTTTAGGGTTTGATGATGATGATGCGCAGACACTCTTGAGCAAGATGTCAAGTACGACAACCGCATCCAGAGCGGACACAATATTAATATCATTGGGTTGCGAAAGTTGGAAGAAATTATTAGGATTAGCATCGGCTCGCAGCAATGCAGCAAAGAGGTATCCCCATCCACGCACTAGAGCCAACATCCAATCTGGGGGTGGCGAAGAATTGTTACTGCTGAATATGGCAGCGAGAAAGTCGGAGATACGAGTGAATGTAATCGATTCCCAGATCGTTTGAATCACGATGATCAGTGACCTCATGCGATTTGCGTAGGAGATTGTGGAGGTAAGCCAGATCATTTACGGCATTAATGAGTGCAGTCGGACCAAGGGCTTTGTTATTCATACCTTGCCTAGAAATACGTTCCAGGGCATTGTAGTCGCCATCGTAATCTAAGAAAGTTTGGGAATTAGATGTGGAGAAGTAGGAGAAGTACACCCAAACTCCAACCATTTCTTAGAATTCTCCAATTAGTACGCGTCCAAGTAGAGGTTGTCCCATCGAGTCCTCAACCTAATCCAGTGATTGTTCGTTCGCACTATGATGTTGAACCATTGAGTGGGTGGATTTTGTTGAGCGAGAAGTACATAAATATTGTGTGAGAAGGTCTCTCCCAATTTAACGTGCAAGTCCTCAATGAAGTCCCTGTAAGCTCCACTACCTCTTTCAACGTTGAACTCCTTGGCGCATTCCGCCATTAACTGAATTCAATTCTGCCATTGACAATAATAATCAATCAATAGAGAAACATAAAAATAATAACTCGATGAAGTGCTTGTAATTATCCTTTTCAACGTTGAATTCAACCATTAACTTAACTGAATTCTACCATTGACAATAATAATAAATCAATAGCTAAAATAATAATAATTAAAAGCTAAATTAATAATAATTAAATAATATTAATAAATAATTTTCATTTTTCTCATCTTAGGCATTATTGTCAAATCTTGAATCGAATCATGAATTGTTTTGCTAACATAATGAATCGTGAATCGTATGATTCACTTTATTTGCGCCCGACCGCTAGTGTTAAATAAAGTGAATCATATGATTCACTATACGTTATTTTAGAAGAACGATTCACGATTCAATTCAAGATTTGACAATAATGCCTGAGATGAGAAAAATGAAAATTATTTATTAATAGTATTTAATTATTATTGTTTTAGCTATTGATTTATTATTATTGTCAACGGCAGAATTCAATTGAGTTAATGGCGGAATTCAACGTTGAAAAGGATAACTACAAGCACTCCATTGAGTTATTATTTTTATGTTTTTATATTGATTGATTATTAATGTCAATAGCAGAATTGAATTTAGTTGCTGGCAGAATTCATAAAGGAGTTCAACATTGAAAGGGGTAGTGGAGCGTACAGGGATTTCATTGAGGACTTGCGTGTTGAATTGGGAGAGACCTTTTCATAAAATATTCATGTACTTCCCATTCTGTAGAATCCACCCACTCGATGGTTCAACATCATACTACGAACCAACAGTCATTAGATCAGGCTGAGGATTCGACGAGACATCCCCTACTTGGACGCCTACCAAATGGAGTTCCTGAGGAGTGATTAGAGTTCCAGCGTACATCTCCTACTTCTCCACATCTAATTCCCAGATCAACTTTCTTAGGTTACGATGGCGGCTACAATGCCCTAGAATGTGTTTCCGGACAAGGAATGAATAACATAGCCCTTGGCCCGACCACACTCGCTAATGCCGTAAATGATCTGGCTACCTCCACGATCTCCTTCGCAGATCGTGCGAGGTCACTGATCATCATGATTCAAATGATCTACGAATCGATTAGATTCACTTGTATCTATGATCTTCTCGCTACCATATTCAGCAACAGCAGTTCTTCGCCACCCCTGATTGGATGTTGGCACTAGTGCGTGGCTAGGGAGACCTCTCTGCTGTATTCCTGCAAGTTGATACTAATCCTAATAATTTTCTCTGACTTCTGCAACCCAATGATATGAATATCATATCCGCTCTGACGCGGTTGCCATACTTGGCATCTTGCTTAGGAGCATCCACGCATCATAATCCTCAAACCTTAAACCCTAAACCCTAAAGGTTTAGAGTTTAGATTTTAGGGTTAAGGGGTTAGGAGTTGGGGTTTGGGGTTTAGGGTTTTAGGGGTTTGGGGTTTGAGGTTTAGGAGTTTGGGTGTTGGGGTTTGGGTTTAGGGTTGAGGGTCTAGGGTTGAGGGTCAGGGTTTAAGATTTGGGGGTTGTGGGTTTGGGGTTGGGGTTTGTGGTTAGGGTTTAGGGCTGAGTTTAGAGGGTTAGAGTATGGTGTAGGGTTTGGGGTTTTGGGGTTTAGGGTTTAGGTTTCGGGGTTTAGGGTTTATGGTTTAGGATTAGGGTTTTAGGAGTTTAGGATTTGGCGTTTTCGGGTTTAGGGTTTAGGATTTAGGGTTTGGGGTTAGGGGTTAGGATTTCAAGGTTAGGGGTTGGGGATTAGGGTTTAGGGCTAGGGTTTAGGTTCGGGGTTGGGTTTGGGGTTGGGGGTTTCGGGTTTGGGTTCGGGTTTTTGTGGTCGGGGTCGGGGGTTGGGGTTTCGGGTTTGGTGTTTAGGGTGTAGGGGTTAGGGTTAGGGTTGAGGGTTGAGGGTTTTGGGTTTTTAGGGGGTTTAGGGTTCTTAGGGGGTTAGGGTTTAGGGTTTTTAAGGGGTTGGGTTTTGGGTTGAGGGTTGAAGGTTTAGGGTTTTGGTTTTTTTTGTTTTTATAGGGTTTAGGGTTCTTAACGGGTTAGGATTTAGGGTTTAGAGTTTTTAGGGGTTTTGGGTTTTTAGGAGATTTTAGGATAAGAATTTAGGGTTTGGTGTTTGGATTTGGGGTTTGGAGTTTAGGGTTTATGGTTTGGGATTTTGGGGATTGGGGTTTGGGTTTTGGGTTTTGGGTTTTGGCTTTCGGGTTTAAGGGTTCTGCCCCAAACCCTAACCCCTAAACCCTAACTCCTAACCCCTAACCCGTAAACCCCTAACTCCAACTCCAACCCCCAACCCCTAACTCCTAACCCTTAAGCCTAATCCCTAACCCCTAAACCCTACACCTTAAACCCTGGACCCAAAACCCTTGACCCCCGACCATAGACCCTAGACCCTCAACCCCCGACCCTAGACCTTAGACCTCAAACCCTAATAGACTTTAAATCCTAAACCATAAATCCTAATAGACCCTAGACCTTAAACCCTAATAGTTCATAAACCCTAAACTCTAATATACCCGAGACCCTAATAGGCCCCAAACCCCAGGACCCAGATCGCAACCCCTAAACCCCAACCCTAACCCCAAGCCCAAGCCCAACCCCAAATCACAAACCCTAAACAGTGAACTGCCTAAAAACCATCTAAACCCCAAACGCAAAACCCAAAACCCAAAGCCCAAAACCCCAAAACCATAAACCCTAAAACCCTAAAACCCCTAAAACCCCTAAAACCTCAAGACCTAAACCTCAAACCCCAAACCCCTATCCCAAACCCAAACCCAAACCCAAACCCGAAACTCAAAACCCAAAACCCAAACCCCTAAAACCCTAACCCTTAACCCCTAAAACCCTAAATCCCAAACCCCAAACCCAAACAACTAAACTCTAATCCCTAAATCCTAAACCTTAAACCCTAAACCCTAACCCCTAAACCCTAAGCCCTAAAAAACCCTTAACCCAAAAGCCTAAACCCTAACCCCTAACCCCTAATCCTAAATCCTAAGCCCTAAAAAACCCTTATCCCAAAACCCAAAAACTTAAAAACCCAAAAATCCTAAACTCCAAACCCAACTTTCGAATCCTAAACCCAAACCCCCAATCCCTAAAAGCTAAATCCCGAACACTGAAAACCCGAAATCCTAAAACCCCAAACCCAAAACCCCTAACTGAAAAACCCAAACCCCTAACCCTTAAACCGCAAACCCCAAACCCTAACACCTAACCCCAATCCCTAAACCCTAAACCATAAACCCTACCTTAACCCCTAGCCCCCAACCCGTAACCCCTAACCCCTAACCCTTAACCCTAAACCCTACACCCTAACCCGTAACCCCTAACCCCAAATCCTAAACCTTAAATCCTAAAAAATCCTAAACACTAAACCCAAAACCCAAAACCCCAAATCCCAAACCCTAAACCCCCAAACCCTTAAAGCTAAACCATGAACCCTGAAACCCCGAAACCCGAAAACCCCGAACCCTAACCGCTAAACCCTAAACCCTAAATCCTAAACCCCAAACCCCAAAACATAACCCCAAACTCCAAACCCCAAACCCCAAACCCTAAACCATAAACCCTACCCTAATCCCCTAAACCCTAACCCGCTAACCTTCTAATCCCAAACCTTCAAACCCCTAATCCCAACCGCCAAACCCTAAACCCCAACCCCTGACCTTAGACCCTCAACCCTAGACCCTAGACCCTCAATCTTAAATCCTAAACCCCAAAACCTAACCCGCAACACCCAACCCCCTAACCCCCAACCCCAAACCCTAAACCGAACACCTAAACCCCAAACCCTAAACCCCAACAACCAAACCCCTAAACCCCTAACCCTAAAACCCCAAACCCTAACCCCTAAACCCTTAACCCTAAACCCTAAACCCTTAGGGTTTAGGATTTAGGATTCGGGGTTTAGGGTTTGATGATGATGATGCACGGATGCTCCTGAGCAAGATGCCAAGTACGCAACTACGTCCAAAGTGGACACGACATTCATATCATTGGGTTGCGAAAGTCGAAAAAAATTATTGGGATCAACATCGGCTCGCAGAAATATGGTAAAGAGGTCTCCCCAGCCACGCACTAGTGCCAGCATCCAATCAGGGGGTGGCGAAGAATTGCTGCAGTTGAATGTGGCAGCGAGAAGGTCGGAGATACGAGTGAATGTAATCGATTCGCAGATCATTTGAATCACGATGATCAGTGACCTCATGCGATTTGCGTAGGAGATCGTGGAGGTAGCCAGATCATTTACGTCATTAGTGAGTGCAGTCGGGCCAAGGGTTATGTTATTCATACTTTATCTGGAAACACGTTCTAGGGCATTGCACCTGCCATCGTAACCCAAGAAAGTGGATCCGGGAATTAGATGTGGAAAAGCAGGAGACGTACGCCCGAACTCCAACCATTCCTTAGAATTATCCAATTGGTAGGTGTCCAAGTAGAGGTTGTCCCGTTAAATCCTCAGCCTGATCCAATGATTGATGGTTCGTAGTATAATGTTGAACCATCGAGTGGGTGGATTCTGCTGAGCGGGAAGTACGGGAATATTGTGTGAAAAGTTCTCTCCCAATTCAACATGCAAGTCATCAATGCAGTCCGTGTAAGCTCCACTACCCCTTTCAACGTCAAACTCCTTTGTGAATTATGGCATTGTCTGAATTCAATTCTGTCATTGACAATAATAATCAATCAATAGAAAAACATAAAAATAATAACTCAATGGAGTGCTTGTAATTATCCTTTTCAATGTTGAATTCTGCCATTAACTCAATTGAATTTTGTCATTGATAATAATAATAAATCAACAGCTAAAATAATAATAATAATTAAAAACTAAAATAATAATAATTAAATAATATTAAAAAATAATTCTCATTTTTCTCATCTCAGGCATTATTGTCAAATCTTGAATCAAATCGTGAATTGTTTTGCTAAAATAATGAATCGTATGATTCACTTTATTTGTGCCCAACCGCCAGTGTTAAATAAAGTGAATCATACGATTCACTATTCATTATTTTAGCAAAACAATTCACGATTCGATTCAAGATTTGACAATAATGCCTGAGATGAGAAAAATGAGAATTATTTTTTAATATTATTTAATTATTATTATTTTAATTTTTAATTATTATTATTATTTTAGCTATTGATTTATTATTATTATCAATAACAGAATTCAATTGAGTTAATGGCAGAATTCAACATTGAAAAGGATAATTACAAGCACTCCATTGAGTTAATATTTTTATGTTTTTCTATTGATTAATTATTAATGTCAATGGCAAAATTGAATTCAGTTAATGGCGGAATTCACAAAAAAAGTTCAATGTTGAAAGGGGTAGTGGAGCATACAGGGAATTCATTGAGGACTGCGCGTTGAATTTGGAGAGACATTTTCATACAATATTCCCATACTTCCCGCTCAGCAGAATCCACCCACTCGATGGTTCAACATCATACTGCAAACCAGCAATCATTGGATTAGGCTTAGGATTTGACAGGATAACCTCTACTTGGACGCATACCAAATGGAGTTTTTGAGGAGTGGTTGGAGTTCATGCATACTTCTCATACTTCTCGACATCTAATTCTTGAATCCACTTTCTTGGGTTACGATGGCGGTGAGAATGCCCTGGAACATGTTTCTGGACATGGTATGAATAACATAGCCCTTGGCTCAACCACACTCATTAATACCGTAAATGATCTGGCCACCTCCATGATCTTCTTCGCAGATCGCGCGAGGTCAATGATTATTGTGATTCAAATGATCTATGAATTGATTAGATTTACTCGTATCTCTGACCTTTTCGCTGCCACATTCAGCAGCAGCAGTTTCTTCACCACCGCCTAATTGGATTCTGGCACTAGTGCTTTGTTGGGGAGACCTCTTTGTTGCCCCCTGTAGAACGTCCGCGAAGGGACCTCGCTACAGTTCGGACTCTCGATTTGTGTCACGGTTCTTAATCTGAACCAAAGAGTCCAAATCCGGCAAATCGTTTTGAGAAACAGATTTTTGAAAAGAAGTGCCAAACATGGACTGCTTTGCCAGATACAGAGTCGTCACCTAAATATTTTATTTTGGGGGAATTTTGGAAACCCTGACTCGGTGCCAAAGGCCACGTGTCCGTCATCACCAAAGTTGCCTCTGCTCGGGAACTTGGGTACGATTGGGGAAGGTCAGCTATGAGCACCCCCTCTCGCCCGATCTGAAGATCGGCCTCTACTAACCATGATATCCAATTTTGAAAACTTTATGTGTTCTTAGACCGGTTATTAGCCTAGAATTACTATGTTGTGCGCGCAGCAAACAAGTATAGACCAAATCGCCCAAATTGGAACAAAACATTTCATGTTTGTTTTGAAAATGGTTTGCTACTCGCAAGTAGGCTAAAATGCGGATTTTGCCACCCTCAAGTGGGTTTTTAGAAAAGATGATTTTGCCACTATCTAGTGGGCTTAAAACTCACAGTTTTAATGCATTATTCCAATTTAGGTAATTTAACCTCCATCCACAGGCATTCAAGCAGTTATATCACATAAGCAGTTAGCCTCATGGCAATCATGCTATCATGGAAACATTCACACGCATGCGATATGCTAAAGCATAAAAGCTTACCTAGTACTCCGTGCCAAAACAGTAAACTAGTTAGCAAAATGTGCGTGTCCTAGTTCATGTTAAATTGCCTAATGCAACACATACAAGATGCAATTTAGATAGGCTCGGTTAACCTAAGCATGGCATAGGTAATGCGAACAATTATCACATATTCGATTTGTAAATTGAAGTACAAATGCAGTTAGCGTGATGTACCGAGCCTAATACATGCAGTACAAATGCGTGAATGCACGCATGCATAGCATAAGGTATGCTGAATTTAAACATGCCCTAATCTACCATCGTAAGCAGGTAAATAAAAGGGAAGGAAGACGTGAGGTTGGAAGACATACACACACTCACACACACTTATTACAGATTTGCCCTCACTCGGAGGGCCCAAATAAATATTACAGTCCCAAATAATAAACAAATAAAATTATTACAGAATTTCTGATTAATTAAAAGAAAGGATGCAAAAGAAAGAAGAGGGTGGCCACAGCCTCTGCCTCGGGGTGCGCAGATGATGCATGCTTGGAACTCGGCTCGCCCGAAAAACCCGTACCGTACCCCTGCCACTTCTGTTTGTACTGCCTTATCTTTCTGAAAATTGCCAAAGTCCTGGAGCAAGTTCCTTACACACTGCAGAGCACCACCGGCCAGACAGAATTCCTACCGGCACTCCATAATTTCCATCGGCTGTTGAATTGATAGTCGGCACTTAAAAAATTGCCGACCGGCACTGAATTCTGCCGGTCGGCAGAAACTTCCTGCAGAGACAGTTTTGACAGCAAACAGAGAATAGACAGTGCATGGCATGGGGCTTTCAGGCACATGTAAGCATGGTCATACTTCCTATCATGTTTTGAACTCAAGGAAGCATGCCCCTCGATCCTCGAACCATCAATGGTGCATGGTGATTCAAAGAATCAAATTTGCCATTTGATATAAAGATGCATGCAACAAACAAAATGAAAACCGAAGCCTTATCAAGTTGGAGTCAAAGGCCCCGGTGACCGGGAATCGAGGCACATTACATCACTTGAAGTATGAATGTTCCTTGATTCCCACACTTGGTTTGACACCCCAAACCAAGTAAATGCAATGCATGTTATGCAAACATGGATCAAGATGCAACATGATACCAAGATGCAAGGCACAACAAGCATTATGCAACCAACATGACAAATGTGTAATGCCAAGCATACAAGGTGCAAATATGATGCAAACATGGACCAATTTGACAATGGGATTAATATACTACAAGGCTTAATGAAGTAACCATGCAACAAATATGAAACAAACATGCAATGGGGCCTAGAACCATAAAGGGGCAGACCTTAAACCATCCCAAAACAGCGGCCAAAAGATGTCTAAAAGGTGGACCAATACTCATGCTAACAAGCAAACTAATGGTCCCAAGGTTAAGGCACAAAAAGGAGACAATTTACCCCCACCAACATGACCTCTCATGGCATGATTAAAACAAGTAAAAACAAAATTTTACAGACCAAGATAGGACTCCAAACCCTCCTAAAATGGCAGCTAAGGTGACTCCCAAGAGGCATATGCACCAAGGCTCATTCCTAGGCATAAGAGGGTACACCCTCAAGGCATAAAAGAGGTCATGCATGCACACATACAAACATGATTCTTGGACTAAAATGTGGTCCTAAATGATGTTAAATCATGAGGGTGATCACAACCATGCATGCTAGAGGTCAACATGCTCAAAGCTTTCAAGCCAAAATACATAGCACCCATAACAAACATGTCAAGCATGACCAAATGGATGACCAATAGACTTTAAGCATGGAAAAACAATACTAAAAGCTTCATGGAACTAAGCCAACACACGCAAGAATCATGGCCTAATCATGAGATGCACTTCTAAGCAAAATGGAGCAATACAAAGCAAGTACTACAAGCATACAAGGAGGCACAAATCCGGCCCAAAACAGAGGTTACATACGACCTAAAACACCTAAAAAAATTCTGAAATGAGGCCAAGAATGATCAAGCACACATGCTACCCTTTTAAGCCAAAAAGCAAGGAAACAAAACAATGAAGGGAGAGGGTTGTCCCTCCCCTATGCAAGACTTCAAACCACCTTTTTTTAACACTGAAAATCAACTGGTTTTTAGTGGTGAAAGGACCAAAACACTGAAGTGAACAAAGCCTTACCAAAGAGGCACCAAAATGGACCAAACAAGGCCTAGAAGGGTGAGTTTGCACTCAAACCACAAAATGACCTTAATGAAAGTTCTAAAGCATGAAAATACAAGCCCTTTTATGTTATACACATGAGCTAAAACAGCAAGCAAGATAGGTAAAAAACTATTACAAGTTTGGGGAATATAAAGCAAGATGCTCACCCTTGAAGAACCCTTGAAGAACAAATGATCTAGCCCTCTTCTTTTGATCAAAACCAGTCCAAAAACTCAAGAAACAACCCCCCAAGTTCCTCAATCTCGGAGTAAGGTGTAATAGTGTGTGTAATGGTGCAAAAGTAAGGTAAAAACCACCTTTAGGCCAAGGAAACACACACAAAGGAGGGGAGAGAGGGAGATATAGAGATAGAGTGTATCTATATCTCAAAGCTCTGGTTTTTGGTTCCAAAATTCTAACCTAGATCAAAGAGGAAGGCCCTTCCTCTTATAAGACTCCCTCTTGCAAAGCTTATACAACAAGCTTGCTTAGAGGGAGATCCCTCCATACACGTGTATGGAGGGAGGCAGAGTTGGTTCCAGCTATCACAGCTGGCACAAAATATCTCCAGAAAGTGGATGAACAGTGGTCGGCTGCCCAAAAAAGTTGTTTCGACAAAAAAAGGTGCCGACCGGCAACAAACTATGCCGACCGGCAATAAAATGTGCCGACCGGCAACAAATGGTGCCGATGGAAGCAAAAGACCAGCCGGTGGCTTCTAGCCAGTGCCGGTGGTGTGTGGGGATGCCTCACAAGGCATTCCCTTCCCTTCCAAGGCAAAACACAAGTGTTTGGTATGAAACCAGACACTAAACGGTCAAGTTCGGAGATCCTGAGGTAGGGCGCGCGAGCCGAAACCTCCGGGAACTCTAAACGAACACATACATGAATAATCACCGGGTGTTCCAAGCGGTGACGTCCAAGTCTCGAGGACGGTCAAAAATGGGGTGTCTACACCCCCCTGCGAGCTGATGCTGATCCCAATAACTTCTTCCAACTTCTGTACTTGGCATCTTGATCAAGAGTGTCCACGCATCATAATCATCAAACCCTAAACCTCAAAGGGTTTAGGGTTTTAGGGTTGGCGGTTAGGGGTTTAGGGGTTGGGATTGGGGTAGGGGTTTGGGGTTTAGGGGTTTTGTTAAGGGTTTTAGGGGGTTTGAGGTTTAGGGGTTTGGGTGTTGGGGTTTGGGGTTTAGGGTTGGAGGGTTGGGTGGTTTGAGGTTTGAGGGACTAGGGTCTAGGGTTGAGGGTCGGGGTTTGGGGTTTGGGATAATCGGGTTTAGGGTTTCGGAGTTTAGGGATTAGGGTTTGGGATTTAGGGTTTGGGTTTAGTGGTTAAGGTTTTGGGGTTAGGGCTTAGGTTAGGGTTTATGGTTTAGGGGTTTAGATTCGGGGTTAGGTTTGGGGTCGGGGTTTGGGTTTAGGGTTAGGGTTAGGGGTTGAGGGTTAGGGTTTAGGGTTTTGGATTGTGGGTTTTTAGGGGGTTTAGGGTTGTTAAAGGGTTAGAATTTAGAATTTAGGGTTTGCGAATTGGGGTTTGGGTTAGGTTTTGGGATTTAGGGTTTATGGTTTGGGTTTTGGGTTTTGGGGTTTTATGTTTCGGGTTTAAGGGTTTTGAAACCCTAAATCCCAAATCCTAAGCCCTTAACCCCTGAACTCCTAACCCCAACCCAACACCCAACCCGTAACTCCTAACCCCTAAGCCTAAACCTTAAACCCTAAACCCCCGACCCAAAACCCCTGACCCCTGACCCTGGACCCTGGAACCCTTAACTCCTAATCCCTAGGCCTAAACCCTAACTCCTAAACCTTAAACCTTAAACGCCTGACCCAAAACCCCTGACCCCTAACCTTAGACCCTAGACCCTAGAACCCCGACCTTAGTCCCTAGACCTTAGACCCTAAACCCTAATAGAACCTTAAATCCTAATAGACCCTAGACGTCAGACCCTAGATCGTATACCCTAATAGACCCTAGACCCTAAACCCTAGACCCCAAACCCCAAACCCGAAAACCCCAAACCCTAAACACCAAACCTCAAACCCCAATCTCGAACACCAAACTGTAATAGACCCTAGACCCTAAACCCTAATAGTTCCTAGACCCTAGATCCAAATAGACCCCAGATCCCAACCCCTAAACCCTAACCCCAAACCCAAACCCAAACCCAAACCCAAACCCAAACCCAAAATAGTGAACCCCTTAAAAACCCTTTAAACCCCCTAAAAACCCTCTAAACCCCAAACACTAAGCCCCAAATCCATAATCCAAAACCCCAAAACCCTAATCCCCTAAAACCTTAAAACCCTAAAACCCTTAAAACCACCAAACCTAAACCCCAAACCCAAACTCGAAACTCGAAACTTGAAACCCCTAAAACCATAAAACCCTAACCCCTAAATCCCTAAACCCAACTCCTAACCCCTAACCCCTAAACCCTAACCCCTAAATCCCTAACTCCTAACCCCTAAACCCTAACCCTAACCCTAAACCCTAAACCCTAAACCCTAATCCCTTACCTATAACCCATAACCCTAAATCTTAAACCCTAAAAAACCCTAAACCTACAACCCAAAAACCCCAAAACCCCAAACCCCAATCCCAAACCCTAAACCCTAAACCCCTAAACCCCTAAACCCTAAAAGCTAAACGCCGAACCCCGAAACCGTGAAACCCCAAAACCCCAAACCCCTAAATCCCAAGATCAAACCCCAAACCCCAAGCCCTAAACCATAAACCCTACCCTAACCCCTAATCCCTAAACCCTTAACCCCAAACCCCTAACCCTAAACCTAAACCCTACACCCTAACCACTGATCCTAAATCCTAAACCCTAAACCCAAAATGCAAAAACCCAAAAACCCAAAAATTCAAAAACCCCAAATCACAAACCCACTATGCCCTAAACTCTCATACCCTAAAAGCCAAACCCCGAACCCCAAAACCCTAAAAACCAAAAACTCCAAACCCTAAGCCCTAAACCCTAAACCCCACACTCCAAAACCTAACCCCATACCCTAAACCCCAAACCCTAAACCATAAACCCTACCATAAACCCCTAAACCCTAAACCCTAACCCTCTAACCCCAAAACTTCAAACCCCCAATCCCAGCCCCCGACGCTAGACCCTCAACCCTACACACTAGACCCTCAACCCTAAATCCTAGGGCCCCAACAACCAACCCCCAACACCCAAACCCCAACCCCCAATCCTAAAATGAACACCTAAACCCCAAACCCCAGTACCCAAACCCCTAAACCCCTAACATTCAAACCCCAAACCATAAATCTTAAACCCTAAAACCCTAAACTAATCTAAACCGCAAGCCCCTAACCCCAATCCCGAACACTTAACCCCTAAACCCCTAACCCCCTAACCTCCAACCACCAACCTCCCAAACACTAAACCCTAAGGTTTAAGGTTTGGGATTTAGGGTTTGATGATGATGATTCACGGATGGCCCTGAGCAAGATACCAAGTACGGCAATCACGTCTAAAGCTAAGATGATATTCATATCATTGGGTTGCGGAAGTTAGAAGAAATTATTGGGATCAGCATCGACTCCCAACAATGCGGTAAAGAGGTCTCCCCAACCACGCACTAGTGCTAGCATCCAGTCAGGAGGTGGCAAAAAACTGCTGCTGTTGCTGTTAAATGTGGCAGCGAAAAGGTCAGAGATACGATTGAATGTAATTGATTCGTAGATCATTTGAATCACGATGATCAGTGACCTCATGCGGTCTACGTAGGAGATCGTGGAGGTAGCCAGATCATTTACGACATTAGTGAGTGCGGTCGGGCCAAGAGCTATGTTATTCATACATTGTCCGGAAACACGTTCCAGGGCATTGTAGCCGCCATCGCAACCCAAGAAAGTGGATCCGGGAATTAGATGTGGAGCAGTAGGAGAAGTACGCCCAAACTCCAACCACTCTCAGAATTCTCCAATTGGTAAGCGTCCAAGTAGGAGTTGTCCCGTTGAATACTCAGCCTGTTCCAATGGTTGCTGGTTTGCAGTATGATGTTAAACCATCGAGTGGGTGGATTCTATTAAGCAGGAAGTACGGGAATATTGTGTGAAAAGGTCTCTCCCAAGTCAACACGCAAGTCCTCAATGAAGTCCCTGTAAGCTCCACTACCGCTTTCAATGTTAAACTCCATTGTGAATTATGCCATTAACTGAATTCAATTTTACCATTGACAATAGTAATCAATCAATAGAAAAATATAAAAATAATAACTCAATGAAAGTGCTTGTAATTATCCTTTTCAACATTGGATTTCTCCATTGACAATAATAATAAATCAATAGCTAAAATAATAATAATTAAAAGCTAAAATAATAATAATTTAATAATATTAATAAATAATTTTCATTTTTCTCATCTCAGGCATTATTGTCAAATCTTGAAACGAATCGTCAATCGTTTTGCTAAAATAATGAATCGGGAATCGTATGATTCACCTTATTTGCGCCCGATTGCTAGTGTTAAATAAAATGAATCATACGATTCACGATTCATTATTTTAGCAAAACGTTTCACGATTCGATTCAAGATTTGACAATAATGCTTGAGATGAGAAAAATAAAAATTATTTATTAATAGTATTTAATTATTATTATTTTAGCTATTGATTTATTATTATTGTCCATGACAGAATTTAATTGAGTTAATGGCGGAATTCAACGTTGAAAAGGATAATTACAAGCACTCCATTGAGTTATTATTTTTATGTTTTTCTATTGATTAATTATTAATGTCAGTGGCAAAATCGAATTTAGTTACTGGCAGAATTCACAAAGGAGTTCAATGTTAAAAGGGGTAGTGGAGCGTACAGGGACTTCATTGTGGACTTGCGCGTTGAATTGAGGGAGACCTTCTCACACAATATTCCCATACCTCCAGCTCGGCAGAATCCATCCACTCGATGGTTCAACATCATACTACGAACCAATAATCATTAGATCAGGCTGAGGATTCGACGAGACAACCTCTACTTGAACGCCTACCAAATGGAGTTTTTGAGGAGTGGTTGGAGTTCGGGCGCACTTCTCCTATTTCTCCACTTTCAATTCCCAGATCCACTTTCTTGGGTTACGATAGCGGCTACAATGCCCTGGAACATGTTTCTGGACAAGGTATAAATAACATAGTCGTTGGCCTGACTGCACTCACTAATGTCGTAAATGATCTGGCTACCTCCACGATCTCCTTCGCAGATCGCGCGAGGTCACTGATCATCACGATTCAAATGATCTATGAATCGAATAGATTCACTCGTATCGCCGATAATCTCGTTGCCACATTCAGCAGCAGCAGTTCTTCGCCCCCCCTTGATTGAATGCTGGCACTAGTGCGTGGCTAGGGAGACCTCTTTGCCGCATTCCTGTGAGCCAATGCTGATCTTAATAATTTCTTCCAAATTTCGCAATCTAATGATATGAATATTGTGTCTGCTCTGGACATGGTTGCCGTACGTGGCATCTTGCTCAGGAGCATCTGCGCATCATAATCATTAAACCCTAAATCCTAAACTCGAAACTCTAAATCCTAATGGTTTAGAGTTTAGGGTTCTGGGGTTAGGGATTTAGCGGTTGGGGTTTAGGGTTTAGTTTAGGGTTTTAGGGGTTTGGGGTTTGGGTGTTAGGGTTGGGGGGTTTGGGGTTGGAGTTTAGGGTTGAGGGTCTAGGGTCGAGGGTCAAGGGTTGGGGTTTAGGGTTTAGGGGTTTTGGGTTGGGGTTAGGGGCTTACGGTTTAAAGGGTTGGGGAAGGGGTTAGGGTTTAGGGTTTAGGGTTATGGTTTTGGGTTTTAGGGTTTAGATTCGGGTTTGGGGTTAGGGTTCGGGGTTTCGGGTTCAGGTTTGGGTTCAGGCTTCGAGGTGGGAGTCAGAGTCAAGGTTTGGGTTTAGGGTTTAGCGATTAGGGTTTAGAGGTTAGGGGTTGAGGGTTAGGGTTTTGGGTTTTGGGTTTTGGATTTTTAGGGGGTTTAGGGTTATTAAGGGGTTAGGATTTAGTGTTTATGGTTTTAGGAGGTTTAGGGTTTAGGATTTATGGTTTGGTGTTTAGGGTTTTGGGATTTAGTGTTTGGGTATTAGGTTTAAGGGTTTTGAAACCCTAAATCCCAAATACCAAACCCCTAACTCCAAAACCCTAACCCCTAACCCCTAAAACCCTAGCCCTAACCCCTAAACTCTAAAACCCTAACCCCTAACACCTAAACCCCTAACCAGAACCCCAACCGCCAAACCCTAACTCCTAGCCCCTAAGCCTAAACCCTAATCACTAAACCATAAATCGTAAGCCCTGGACCCAAAACCGTTGACCCCCAACCCTAGACCCTAAACCCTAGACCTTAAACCCTAATAGGCCTTAAATCTTAAACCTTAAATACTAATAGACCCTAGACCCTAAACCCTAATAGACCCCAGACCCTAAACCTTAGACCCCAGACCCTAGACCCCAAAACCCTAATCTCCAACCGCAAACCCTAATAGACCTTAGACTCTAAACACTAATAGTTCCTAGACCTTAAAACCCTCCTAAAACATTGAACCCCTGAAAACCCTCTAAACCCCAAACCCAAAATCGAAAGCCTGAAACCCCAAAACCCCAAAACCCTAAAACCTCTAAAACCACAAAACCTAAACCCCAAACCCAAACCCAAACCCAAGCCCAAACCCGAAACTCGAAAGCCAAACCCCTAAAAGCCTAAAATCCTAACCCCTAAACCCAAACCCCAAATTCTAAACCCTAACCCCTAAACTTTAATCCCTAAACCCTAAACCCTAAACTCTAAACCCTAACCCCTAAAACCGTAACCTCTAAACCCCCAACCCCTAACCCCTAACCCTAAATCCTAAACCCTAAACCCGAAAAAACCCTAAACCCAAAATCCAAAATCCAAAATCCAAAAAACCAAAAACCCAAAAATCCTAAAACCCCAAATCCCAAACCCTAAACCCCCAAACCCTAAAAGCTAAACCCCGAACCCCGAAATCTCGAAACCCCTAAACCCCAACACCTAACCCCAAACCCCAAACCCTAAACCATAAACCCTACCCTAACCCCTAAGCTCCTAACGCCTAACCCTATACGCTAACCCATAATCCCTATCCCCAAATCCAAATCCAAACCCTAAACCGTAAAGCCAAAACCCCAAACCCTAAACCTCAGCCCACGTCCCTAGACCCTCAACCCTAGACCCTAGAACCTCAACCCTAAATCCTAAACCCCAAATCCCAACCCCCAATACCCAACCCTCCAACCGCTAACCCCAAACCCCCAACCCCCAACCCTAAACTGAACACCTAAACCTCAATCCTCAACACCCAAAGCCCTAAACCCCGAATCCTCAAACCCCAAACGCTAAACCCCTAAAACCCTAAACTAAACCCTTAAACACCTAAAACATTAAACTAAACCGCCAAAACCCTAACCCTTAACCCCTAAACCCCTAACCCCCTAAACCCTAAATCCTAAACCCTTAGGGTTTAGGGTTTAGGGTTTGGGGTTTAGGGTTTGATGATTATGATGCACGGACGCTCCTGAGCAAGATGCCAAGTACGACAACCATGTCCAGAACAGACACGATATTCATATCTTTGGGTTGCAGAAGTCGAAAAGAATTATTAGGATCAGCAACGGCTCGCAACAATGCGGCAAAGAGGTCTCCCCAGTTACGCACTACTGCTAGCATCCAATCAGGGGATGGCGAAGAACTGCTGCTGCAAAATGTGGCAGCGAGAAGGTCGGAGATACGAGTGAATGTAATCGATTCGCAGATAATTTGAATCACGATGATCAGTGACCTCATGCGATCTGCATAGAAGATCGTGGAGGTAGCCAGATCATTTACGGCATTAGTGAGTGCGGTCGGGCCAAGGGCTATGTTATTCATTCCTTGTCCGGAAACACATTCCAGGGCATTGTAGCCGCCATCGTAACCCAAGAAAGTGGATCCGAAAATTAGATAGGGAGAAGTAGGAAAAGTACGCCCGAACTCCAACCATTCCGCAAAATTCTCCAATTGATAGGCATCAAAGTATAGGTTATCCCGTCGAATCCTCAAACTGATGCAATGATTATTGGTTCGCCGTATGATGTTGAACCATCGAGTGGGTGGATTCTGTTGAACAGGAAGTATGAGAATATTGTGTGAAAAGGTCTCTCCCAATTCAACGTGCAAGTCGTCAATGAAGTCCCTGTAAGCTCCACTATCCCTTTCAACGTTGAACTCCTTTGTGAATTCCGCCATTAATTGAATTCAATTCTGCGATTGACAATAATAATCAATCAATAGAAAAACATGAAAATAATAACTCAATGAAGTGCTTGTAATTATCCTTTTCAACGTTGAATTCCGCCATTAACTCAATTTAATTTTGTCATTGACAATAATAATAAATCAATAGCTAAAATAATAATAATTAAAAGCTAAAATAATAATAATTAAATAATATTAACAAATAATTTTCATTTTTCTCATCTCAGGCATTATTGTCAAATCTTGAATCGAATTGTGAATCGTTTTGCTAAAATAATGAATCGTGAATTGTATGATTCACTTTATTTGTGCTCGATCGCTAGTGTTAAATAAAGTGAATCATACGATTCACTATTCATTATTTTAGCAAAATGATTCACAATTCTATTTAAGATTTGACAATAATGCCTGAGACAAGAAAAATGAAAATTATTTATTAATTGTTTTTAATTATTATTATTTTGGCTTTTAATTATTATAATTTTAACTATTGATTTATTATTATTTTAGATATTGATTTATTATTATTGTCAATGATAGAATTCAATTGAGTTAATGGCGGAATTCAACGTTGAAAAGGATAATTAGAAGCACTCTGTGACGCCCCAGATCTACACTATTGATTGCAGTCAAGGGAGAGTCATTAATGAGTCCAATGGTCAATAACCAAGTAAGATCCCAGATCGCCGGAGGAGTCAAATTAGCCTCCCTTCTAAGTCCGGCTTTCTTAGGTATTGACAAATCTTAAAAGGTATTGACACAAGGTCTCATAAGCAACGATAACGTGTATACATATAAATATTAGAATATAAGTACATAACAACCACGAATATCCTTAATCTCAAAAGCTTGTTCCATTACATTACATCCCAAAAAGAAAATTTAAGTCTTCATATGAGTCTTATAAAATATCAAAAGGAATTTCTAACTTTCCTAAGATAGCCAAAGGTCTTCGAAGGTTTCAGGTTCGTCATCTCCAGCTATAAGCTTCTCTTCGGCACCTGGCATGATATGCCGTGAGCTTTGAATGCCCAATAAACACACACACACCCCGTCCCTTTTTTCCCAGTGCAATACACAATCACAAATATAACATCAAGTAGTAAAGCATGATACTCAACTAAATAAACAAAGGGTTACAAGTTAGATGTTAGTAAACTAGAAATCCCCCAAAGAGATTTCGTCCTCCTAACCACAAGAATCGAACGCGGATTATTCAGTATGCCCCCTCTTTTGCTGCTTTGTTGTAGAACTAACCTCGGATGCCTACCAACGGTTATATACCGCGTAGCGCCAACTGCATGGCCTCAAAAGAGACTAATGGACCTTGCCCAAATCCCTCCTCACACCAAACCACCTAGGGTCCAAATACAACCGCTCCGTTCAAGGGTTCCGAAAACCACTTGCGCAAGATTTTAACTTCCAAATAGGGAACACATCCCAACAATCCATACATCACACATTATCATCCTTTCATTGCTCAAGTGATCGAAAACCCATTACCATCCCAATTACGTTTTTCGTGGAGTTAAATGTTTTAAATCAAGGTTAGACCAACTTAACAAGATAATAATATCCACATAAGCATGCATCATTAAGATGAAGAAGATAATGAACATAACCATAACACATACAATATCTTGCCAAGATATGATCATAAGCTAATAAGCATTTTCATGAATACAAGAGCATAAAACAACCATGCACAACAAAATTTCCTGATTCAATATCACATAAGGATTTGAATGAAAAGGGCTATTTTAGATTTTTCCCCGGACTCGGCCTTCCTATGGCTCGTATAGAATTTAATCTAGTTTCTAGAACACATTTCGGAAATGGGATAGCTTTTCTAGATTTTAAGTTATTTACAAAACACTCCATCGCTGTCCAAATTCGTCGACCGTTATGAAAATTTGATTTTCTTACAAACCGCTCACTATTTTTCAATGAAACCAATTTTAGTTGAAATCTAACTCCTTAAGGAAGATTTTGACATAAAATAGAGGTCCAGAATAATTTTCTACATTTTTCTAGAAATTTTGAAAGTTGGCTGCGAAAACAGATTCTAAGGCACAATACCCAAAACAAGAAGATTTGTGAGAAAAGGGATCTACTAAGGAAAAATTTTCATTTCCTTTGTGATGAAAACATGCTAAACTCTTATCATTTTTAACACAAGGAAATCATTAATAACACATCTGAAAACAATGTTTAGAACCCTTAAGAACATGTATTTGAAAAAGGAAAATGAAAGAGAAGGTTGTATTGTGGCTTCACTACGCCAAAACAGGGCATTAACGGCGGTTTTTTTAACGGCGGTAACGAAAACCGTCGTTAAAGGTACTATTAACAGCGGTAACGAAAACCGTCGTTAAAGGTATCATTAACGGCGGTTTTGTTACCGCCGTTAAAAAAACCACAGTTAATGCCCACTTTTAACGGCAGTAACAAAACCGTCGCTAATGCCCAATCATTACTGCCGTTAATGACGGCGGTCTTTGCCGGCGAAACTCCGGCGAGCTCCGGCGAAACCATCTACAATAAAGTAAAAGTAATGTTTAAATATTTATTTAGGGAATATATTTCATGAAGAGTGGCTATAGTAGAGTGGTTAGTGTGGGTGGATGAGAGGTTGAGGGTTCAAGACTTGGGGAGTGCAAGAAGAAAGAATTATTTTTTGAAAAATTTGAATCTATTTACGGCGGTAAAAAACCGCCGTTTTTGGTCCTATGTTACCGCCGTTTTTGGTCGACTTTTAACGACGGTAATTTACCTTTTTACGACGGTTGTACTTTTTCCGACACGCGCATAAATGGTGGTAACAAAACCGCCGTTAATACCGCCGTTAAAGGCTTTAACGGCGGTTTTACAGCCTTTAACGGCGGTAAAAAACCGCCGCTAAAGCCCAATTTTGGCGTAGTGCTTGCTTGCTAGGCTTGAACAAGATGACTCTCATCTTCCTTCCTCTCCCTCTCAAGACTTTTCTCTTGCTCTCCTTTCTTTCCTCTAGGCCGAATGTGTGTGTGAGTGTGTTGTTTGTGCTTTCCAAGCTAGGGCGTGGTGGTATTTATAGGCAAATTTTGGTGTAAAAAGACATAAAGGCCCACTAGTTGGAATTAGATGGAAAAGTTAGGATTTACTTAGAGTCTAATGGAATAGGGAGTGATTAGGGAACTTAATCATGGGATTAGACAATATCTAGTTGGTCTTAAGTTGAAATGAAACTAGTATTGGGAACAAAACCCTAGGTTAAGGGGTACTAAGTGCTAGGATCATAATTGTAATTCTTGAAAATAGGCCCCTCACATTTTCCTAGGGTGGCCGGTCATTGGGAAGGGAGATGGGGCATTTTTTTATTCAATTTAGGTACTAAGGACACACTTCCCAATGTATATATCTATATAGATCTCAAATTGATTGATGCTACCTATAGTCTAAAAGTACATGTACTAGTTTTGGGGAATTTCTTGAAATTAATAAAAGAAGTGAGGACTTGGAATTAAATTCATGTATTGGAGCCTTACTTATGTAGGATTAAATTAAATTAAGCTAAGGAACCTAATTTGGCTAGGATATTCCTGTTTTGATAAAAAAAAAAAATGCTAACCGACAAGATTCGAAATAATTCAAGGAACTGAGGGGCTTTAAGGAAATAATTCAATCATTAGGGTTTTAAAGAGAATACATTTTTTTTCAGGGGCTTCACACACTCGACTGAGTTATTATTTTTATGTTTTTCTATTGATTGATTATTAATGTCAATGGCAAAATTGAATACAGTTAATGGCATAATTTACAAAGGAGTTCAATTTTGAAAGGAGTAGTGGAGTGTACAGGGACTTCATTGAGGACTTGCGCGTTGAATTGGGAAAGACCTTTTCACACAATATTCCCATTCTTTCCGCTCAGCAGAATCCACCCACTCGATGGTTCAACATCATACTGTGAACTAACAATCATTAGATCAGGCTGAGGATTCAACGGGACAACCTCTGCTTGGTTGCCTACCAAATGGAGTTTTTGAAGAGTGGTTGGAGTTCGGGTGTACTTCTCCTACTTCTCCACATCTAATTCCCAGATCCACTTTCTTGGGTTATGTTGGCGGCTACAATGCCCTTGAACGTGTTTCCGGACAAGGTATGAATAACATATCCCTTGGCCCGACTGTACTCACTAATGCCGTAAATGATCTGGCTACCTCCATGATCTCCTTCGCAGATCGTGCGAGGTCACTGATCATCATGATTCAAATGATCTACGAATCGATTAGATTCACTCATATCTAAGATCTTCTCGCTGCTATATTCAGCAGTAGCAGTTCTTTGCCACCCCCTGATTGGATGTTGGCACTAGTGCGTGGCTGGAGAGACCACTTTGTCGTATTCCTGCGAGCTGATACTGATCCCAATAATTTCTGGAGAGACCACTTTGCCGTATTCCTGCGAGCTAATACTGATCCTAATAATTTCTTCCGACTTCCTCAACCCAATAATATGACTATTGTGTCTGCTTTGGTTGTCGTACTTGGCATCTAGCTCAGGAGCATCTTCGCATCATAATTATCGAACCCTAAACCCTAAGGGTTTAAAGTTTAGGGTTTCAGGATTAGAGGTTTAGGGGTAGGGGTTTGGGGTCTGGGGTTTAGGGTTTAGGGTTTAGGGTTTTAGTGGTTTAGGGTTTGGGGTTTGAGATTGAGGGGTTTGGGTGTTGGGGTTTTGGTTTAGGGTTGGGGTGTTGGGGGGTTTGGGGTTGGGGTTGGGGTTTAGGGTTTGAGGGTCTAGAGTCTAGCATTGGGGTTGAGGGTTGAACGTTTAGGGTTTTGGGTTTTATGTTTTTATGGGGTTTAGGATTCTTAACGAATTAGGATTTAGGGTTTAGGGTTTTTAGGAGATTTAGTGCTTTTAGGGGGTTTAGAATTTAGGGTTTGGGTTTGAGTTTGGGGTTTAGGTTTTATGATTTATGGTTTGGGGTTTGGGGTTTTGGGGTTTTGGATTTGGGTTTGAAGGGTTCTGATACCTTAAATCCCAAACCCAAACCCAAACCCAAACCCAAACCCTAACCCCTAACCCTTAAAATCCTAACCCCTAACCTGTAAACCCCTAACCCCAACTCCAACTCCAAGCCCAACCCCAACCCCAACCCCCAACCCCCAACCCTTAACTCCTCACCCCTAAGCATAAACCCTAAACCCTAAACCCCTGACCCAAAATCCCTGACCCTCGACCGTGGAACCCCAACCCTAGACCCTAGACCTTAGACCCCAAACCCTAATAGACCTTAAATCCTAAACCATAAATCCTAATAGATCGTAGACCCTAAACCCTAATAGTTCCTAGACCCGAAACTCTAATAGACCCTAGACCCTAATAGACCCTAGACCCCAACCCCCAAACTCCAACACCAACCCCAACCCCAAACCCTAAATAGTGAACCCCTAAAAACCCTCTAAACCCCAAACACAAAACCCAAAACCCAAAACCCAAAGCCCAAAGCCCAAAACCCCAAAACGCTAAAACCCTAAACCCCAAACTCCAATCCCAAACCCAAACTTGAAACTTGAAACTCGAAACTCGAAACCCAAACCCCTAAAACCCTAACCCTTAACCCCTAAACTACTAAACCCCAAACCCTAACCCCTAACCCCTAAACTCTAATCCCTAAACCCTAAACCTTAAACCCCAACCCCTAAACCACTAAACCCCAAACCCTAACCCCTAACCCCTAAACTCTAATCCCTAAACCCTAAACCTTAAACCCTAACCCCTAAACCCCTAACCCCTAGTTCCTAACCCTAATCTCTAAACCCTAACCCCTAACCTAAATCCCAAACTCTAAACCCTAAAAAACCCTAAACCCTCAACCCAAAACATAAAATCCAAAAACCCAAAAACCCTAAAAGCTAAACCCCGAACACCGAAACCCCAAAACCCCAAACCCTAAACCCCTAACCACAAAACTGTAACTCCAAACCCCTAACCCCAAACCCCAACACCAAACCCCAAGCCCTAAACCCCAAGCCCTAAACCATAAACCCTGCCCTAACCTCTAACCCCTACACTCTTAACCCCCAACCCCTAACCCCTAACCCTAAACCCTACAGCCTAACCTCTAACCCCTAACCCCAAATCCTAAACTCTAAATCCTAAAAAATCCAAAACCCAAAAACCCGAAAACACCAAACCCCAAATCCCAAAAACCCAAAAATCCGAGAACACTAAACCCCAAATCCCATACCCTAAACCCTAAATCCCCAAACCCTTGAAGCTAAACCTTAAACCCCGAAACCCCAAAACCCCAAAACTCCAAACCCCAACTCCTAAACCCTAAACCCAAAATCCTAAACCCCAAACTCCAAAACCTAACCCCAAACCCCAAACCCTAGACCATAAACCATAAACCCTACCCTAACCCCCTAAACTCTACCTTAAACCCTAACCCCCTAACCCTCTAACCCTAAACCTTCAAACCCCCAATCCCAACCACCAAACCCTAAACCATAAACCCCAACCCTTGACCCTAGACCGTCAACCCTAGACCCTAGGCCATCAATCCTAAATCCTAAACCCCAAACCCCAATCTCCACCACCCAATCCCTAACCCCCAACCCCCAGCCCTAAACCCCAAAACCCAACACCCAAACCCCTATACCCCTAACCCTTAAACCCCAAACCCTAAACCCTAAACCCAAAACCCTAAAACCCGAATTAAACCCCTAAACCCCTAACCCCAACCTTTAACCCCAAACCCTTAGCCCCTAACCCCCTAACTCCTAACCCCAAAACCCTAAACACTAAACACTAAGGGTTTATGGTTTAGGATTTGATGATGATGATGCGCGGACACTTCTGAGCAAGATGGAAAGTACGACAACAACGTCTAGAGCGGACACGATATTCATATCATTGGTTTACGGAAGTCAGATGAACTTATTGGGATCAACATCAGGTCGCAGCAATACGGCAAAGAGGTCTCTCCAGCCACGCACTATTGCCAGCATTCAATCAAGGGTTGGCGAAGAATTGCTGCTTCTGAATGTGGCAGCGAGAATGTCCGAGATAGGAGTGAATGTAATTGATTCACAAATCATTTGAATCATGATGATCAGTGACCTCATGCGATATGCGTAGGAGATCATGGAGGTAGCCAGTTTATTTACGACATTAGTGAGTTTTGTCGAGCCAAGGGCTATGCTATTCATACCTTGTCCGAAAAGACGTTCCAGCACATTGTAGTCTCCATCGTAACCTAAGAAAGTGGATTTGGGAATTAGATATGAAGAAGTAGGAGGAGTACGCCCAAACTCCAACCACTCCTCATAATTGTGCAATTGGTAGGCGTCAAAGTAGAGGTTGTCCCGTCGAATCGTCAGTCTGATCCAATGATTGTTGGTTCGCAATATGATGTTGAACCATCAAGTGGGTGGATTCTGCTGAGCGAGAAGTACTAGAATATTGTGTGAAAAGGTCTCTCCCAATTCAACGGCAAGTCCTCAATGAAGTCCCTGTAAGCTCCGCTACTGCTTTCAACATGAGCATGTTTGTGAATTCCACCATTAACTAAATTCAATTTTGCCATTAACAATAATAATCAATCAATAGAAAAACATACAAATAATAACTCAATGAAGTGCTTGTAATTATCCTTTTCAACGTTGAATTCCGCCATTAACTCAATTGAATTATGCCATTGACAATAATAATAAATCAATAGCTAAAATAATAATAATTAAAAGCTAAAATAATAATAATGAAATAATATTATTAAATAATTTTCATTTTTCTTATCTCAGACATTATTATCAAATCTTGAATTGAATCGTGAATCTTTTGCTAAAATAATGAATCGTGAATCGTATGATTCACTTTATTTGTGTCGGACCGCTAGTGTTAAATAAAGTGAATCATATGATTCACTATTCATTATTTTAGTAAAACGTTTCACAATTCGATTGAAGATTTGACAATAATGTCTGAGATGAGAAAAATAAAAATTATTTATTAATAGTATTTTATTATTATTATTTTAGCTTTTAATTATTATTATTTTAGGCATTGATTTATTATTATTTTAGCTATTGATTTATTATTATTGTCAATGGCAAAATTCAACGTATAAAAGGATAGTTACAAGCACTCCATTGAGTTATTATTTTTATGTTTTTGTATTGATTGATTATTAATGTCAACAACATAATTGAATTCAGTTAATAACGGAATTCACAAATGAGTTCAACGTTGAAAGGGGGACTTCATTGAGGACTTACACGTTGAATTAGGAGAGACCTTCTCACACAATATTCCCGTACTTCCCGCTCAACAGAATTTACCCACTCGATGGTTCAACATCATACTGCGAGCCAACAATCATTGGATCTGGCTGAGGATTCGACGGGACAACCTTTACTTGGACGCCTACCAAATGGAGTTTTTGAGGAGTGGTTGGAGTTCAGGTGTACTTCACTTACTTCTCCATATCTAATTCCTGGATTCACTTTCTTGGGTTATGATGATAGCTATAATGCCCTGGAATGCATTTCCGGACAAAGTATTAATAACATAGCCCTTGGCCCGACTGCACTCATTAATATCGTAAATGATCTGGCTACCTCTATGATCGTCTTCGTAGATCGCGCGAGGTCACTGATCATCGTAATTCAAATGAACTACGAATCGATTAGATTCAGTCGTATCTCCGATCTTCTCGCTGCCACATTCAACCGCAACAATTCTTCGCCACCCCTTGATTGGATGCTGGCACTAGTGCGTAGCTGAGGAGACCTCTTCGCCGCATTCTTGCGAGGCAATGCTGATCACAATAATTTTTTCCGACTTTCGTAACCTAATGATATGAATATTATGTCCGCTCTGGACGTAATTTTCGTACTTGGCATCTTGCTCAGGAGTGTCCACGCATCATAATCATCAAACCTTAAACCCTAGACCCTAAAGATTTAACCCTAAGGATTTAGAGTTAAGGGTTTTGGGGTTGGGGGTTAGGGGTTTGGTGTTTGAGGTTGAAGGGTTTGGGTTTAGGATTGGGGTTTTGGGGTTAGGTTTGAGGGTCTAGGGTCGGGGGTTGGTGTTTAGGGTTTGGGGGTTGGGTGTTTGGGGTTTGGGGGTTAGGGTTTAGAGGGTTAAGGTAGGGTTTACGGTTTGGTGTCTGGGGTTAGGGTTTGGGGTTTTGGGGTTCGGGGCTTGGGGTTTTAGGATTTAGTGTTTCGTGGTTTAGGGTTTATGATTTAGGGTTGGGGTTTTAGGAGTTTAGGGTTTGTGGTTTTCAAGTTTAGGGTTCTGGATTTAGGGTTTGGGATTTGGGGTTAGGGATTAAAGGTCAGGGGCTAGGGGTTAGGGTTTAGGGTTTAGGGTTAGGGTTTATCGTTTAGGGTTTAGGGGTTTAGGTTGGGGTTTGGGGTTCAGGTTGGGGGTTTCGGGTTTGAGTTCGGGTTTTGGGGTCGGGGTTAGGGTCGAGGTTTGGGGTTTGGGGTTTTAGGTTTGGGTTTTGGGTTTAGCGTTTAGGGGTTAGGGTTTAGTGGTTAGGGTTTAGGGTTAGGAGTTGAGGGTTAGGGTTTAGGGTTGAAGGTTTAGGGTTTTGGGTTTTGGGTTTGGGTTCTTAAGGGGTTTAGGGTTCTTAAGTGATTAGGATTTAAGGTTTAGGGTTTTTAGAGATTTTGGGGTTTAGAGTTTTTAGGCATTTTAGGGTTTAGGGTTTGAGATTTGGGGTTTTGGGGTTCGGGTTTTGAATTTTGGACTTCGGGTTTAAGGGTTTTGAAACCCTAAATCCCAAACCCCAAAACCTAACCCTAACTTCTAAACCCTAAACCATAAAACCCCAACCCCAACCCCAACACCCAACAACTAACGCCTAACCCCTAACCCTAAACCTCAAGTCCTAACCCCTAAACCCTAAACCCCTAACCCAAACCTGAAACCCAAACCCCTAAAACCCTAAAACACTAACCCCTATACCCCTAAACCCAAACACCAAGCCCAAACCCTAACCCCTAAACTCTAATCCCTAAACCCTAAACCCTAAAACCCTAACCCCTAAACGCCTAACCCTGAACCCCTAACCGCTAACCCCTAACCACTAATCCTAAACACTAAACCCTAACCTCTAACCCCTCACCCTAAATCCTAAACCCTAATCCCTGAAAACCCAAAACCCCATACCCCAAATCGAAAACCCCAAACCCCCAAATCCTAAAAGCTAAACCTCGGACCCCGAAACCCCAAAACCTCAAACCCCATAATCTTAACCCCTAAATCCTAAACCCTAAACCCCAAACCCCAACACCTAACCCCAAATCCCAAACCTTAAACTCTACCTTAACCCCCAAAACCCCAACCCTAACCCCTAACCCCTAACCCTAAACCCTGCACCCTAATCCCAAATCCTAAACCCTAAACCCTAAAAAATCCTAAACCCAAAACCCAAAAATCCAAAAACCCCAGTCCCAAACCCTAAACCCTATACTCTAAACCCCCAAACCCTAAAAGCTAAACCCAGAACACTGAACCCCAAAACTGCGAAACCCAAAAACCCCAAACCCTAACCTCTAAACCCTAAATCCTAAACCATAAACCTTAAACGCCAAACTCAAAAGCCTAACTCTAAAGCCCAAAGCCCAAACCCCAAACCCTATCTAACCTCCTAAACCCTACCCTAAACCCTAAACCCTAACCCCTAACCCTCCAACCCTCTAACCTCAAACCTTGAAACCCCCAACCCCAACCCCTAAACCCTGAAACCCTAAACCCACCTTGACCATCAACCCTAAATCCTAAACCCCAAACACCCCAACACCTAACCCCTAACCCCCAACTCTAAACCGAACACCTAAACCCCAAACCCCAACACCCAAACCCTAAAACCCCAAACCCTAAACCCTTAAAACCCTAAACTAAACCCCTAAAACCTTAAAACCCAAAACAAAACCTCTAAACCCCAAACCCCTAACCCCATACCCTTACCCTTAAGCCCCTAACCCCCCAACTTCCAAACCCTAAACCCTTAGGGTTTAGGCTTAGGGTTTGGGGTTTAGGGTTTGATGATGATGATGCGCGAACGTTCCTAAGCAAGATGCCAAGTACAGTAACCGCGTCCAGAGCGGACACGATATTCATATCGTTGGGTTACGGAAGTCAAAAGAAATTATTGGGATCAACATCGGCTCGCAACAATGCGGCAAAAAGGTCTCCGTGGCCACAAACTAGTGCCAGCATCCAATCATGGGGTGGTGAAGAATTGCTACTACAGAATGTGACAGCGAAAGGTTGGAGATACGAGTGAATGTAATCGATTTGCAGATCATTTGAATCACGATGATTAGTGACCTCATGCGATCTGCGTAGGAGATCGCAGAGGTAGCCAGATCATTTACGACATTAGTGAGTGCGGTCGGGCCAAGGGCAATGTTATTCACACCTTGTTTGGAAACACGTTCTAGGGCATTATAGCCGCCATCGTAACCCAAGAAAGTGGATCTGGGAATTACATGTGGAGAAGTAGGAGAAGTACCCCGAACTCCAACCACTCCTCAAAATTCTCCAATTGGTAGGCGTCCAAGTAAAGGTTGTCCCATCGAATCCTCAGCCTGATCCAATGATTGTTGGTTCGTAGTATGATGTTGAACCATCGAGTGGGTGGATTCTACTGAGCAGGAAGTACGAGAATATTGTGTGAAAAGGTCTCTCTCAATTCAACGCACAAGTCCTCAATGAAGTCCCTATAAGCTCCACTACCCTTTTCAATGTTGAACTTCTTTGTGAATTCCGCCATTAACTGAATTCAATTTTGCGATTGACAATAATAATCAATCAATAGAAAAACATAAAAATACTAACTTAATAGAGTGCTTGTAATTATCCTTTTCAACGTTGAATTCTATCATTAACTCAATTGAATTATGTCATTGACAATAATAATAAATCAATAGCTAAAACAATAATAATTAAATACTATTAATAAATAACTTTCTTTTTTCTCATCTCAGACACTATTGTCAAATCTTAAATCGAATCATGAATCATTTTGCTAAAATAATGAATTGTGGATCGTATTTAATTAATGTCTGAGATCTTTTCACACAATATTCCCGTACTTCCCGTTCAGCAGAATCCACCCACTCGATGGTTCAACATCATATTAAGAACCAAGAACCATTGGATCAGGTTGAGGATTCGATGAGACAACCTCTACTTGGACGCCTACCAAATGGAGTTTTTAAGGAGTGATTGGAGTTCGGGCATACTTTTTCTACTTCTCCATATCTAATTCCCGGATCCACTTTCTTGGGTTGGGATGACGGCTACAATGCCCTGGAACGTGTTTCCGGACATGGTACGAATAACATAGCCCTTGGCCCGACTACACTCACTAATGCCAAAAATGATCTGACTACCTCCATGATCTCCTTCGTAGATTGCGCGAGGTCAATGATCATCGTGATTCAAATGATTTTCGAATCGATGAGATTCACTCGTATCTCCGATCTTCTCGCTGCCACATTCAGCGACAATAGTTCTTCGCCTCCCCTTAATTGGATGTGGGCACTAGAATGCGGCTGGGGAGACTTCTTTGTTGTATTCCTACGAGCCGATGCTGATCCCAATAATTTCTTCCGACTTTTGCAACCCAATGATATAAATATTGTGTTCGCTCTGGACGTGGTTGCCGTACTTATCATCTTGCTCTGGAGCGTCCGCGCATCATAATCACCAAACCCTAAACCCTTAGGGTCTAGGGTTTTGGGTTGGGGGTTCGGGTTTGTGGTTTAGGGGTTTAGTTTAGGGTTGTAGGGGTTAGGGATTTAGGGTTTGGGGTTTAAGGCTTAGGGGTTTGGGTGTTGGGGTTTGGGGTTGAGGGTCGGGGGTCGGGGGCTGGGGTTTTGGGGTTTAGGGTTTAGGGGGTTAGGGTAGGGTTTATGGTTTAGGGTTTGATGTCTAGTGTTAGGGTTTGGGGGTTTCGGGGTTCGAGGTTTAGGGTTTAGGGTATCGAGGTTTAAGATTTATGGTTTAGGATTGGGGTTTTAGGAGTTTAGGGTTAAGGTTTTAGGAGTTTAGGGTTTGGAGTTTTCATGTTTAGGGTTTCGGAGTTTAGGGGTTTGGGTTTGGGTTTGAGGTTAACAGTTAAGGTTTCAAGTTAGGGATTAGGTGTTAGGGGTTAGGTTTCAGGTTAGGGGTTAGGGGTTAGGTTTTACGGTTTAGGGTTGAGGGCTTAGGTTGGGGATTGCAGTTCGGATTGGGGGTTCCTGGTTTGGGTTCGGGTTTCAGGGTATGGATCGAGGTTTGGGTTGTGGGGTTTTGGATTTTGGGTTTAGGGGTTAGGGATTAGAGGTTAGGGTTGAGGGTTTAGGATTTTTCATTTTTGGTTATGGATTTTGGGTTTTAAGGGGGTTTAGGATTCTTAAAGGGTTAGAATTTAGGGTTTAGGATTTAGGGTTTGTGGTTTGGGGTTTAGGTTTGGGGTTTTGGGGTTTGGGTTTTGGGTTTCGGGTTTAAGGATTTTGAAATCCTAAATCCCAAATCCTAAACGTCAAACCCCTAAAACCCTAACCCCTAAATCCTAAACCCTAAACCCTAACCCCTAACCTCTAAACCCCCAACCCCAACCCCAATACCCAACCCTTAACTCCTAACCCCTAAGCCTAAACCCTAACTCCTAAATCCTAAACCCTAAACCCTAAACCCCCGACCAAAAACCCTTGACCCCCGACCCTAGACCTTATAACCTAGACCTTAAACCCTAATAGACCTTGAATCCTATTGGACCCTAGACCTTAGATATAACGCCCCAAATTTCTAGTCCAAATGATAATACAACAATCATGGCTCTTGTAAGGAAAACCGAATATAAATCTTCAAACTTACATTACATGATACAATAGTTGTTCATGCAACAATACATTAATCTAACAACAAGTAAATAAACAAATAAATACCCACAAGGGTTTACAAGTTTCCAAGGCTTGAGCCTAGTTACACAAAACGGTTATTCAAACCCACACACATATAGCCCTTGGCTTACACATAGAGTCATAGCAAAATGAGAGTCTCGTACTCTCAACACACATTTTCTCGCCTTTAGTTAGGCGGCATCATCATATCTTTTCCTGCACAAAAATCTCATAGGGTGAGCATAAAGGCCAGTAGGAAATCCTTAACAAAGTATATATATTTTATACAAGTCTCAAGAGATGAAATGCACATGCCATGCTATGCCCTTTTTGAAAATAAATCACATTTTCATTTTTTGAAAACCATCATGCTCAATGATGTCATACGATTTCAACTGTTCAAAACTTAACAATTTATTTCAAGGGCGGTAAATACGACTCTGGTAATTCCTAGGTCGGTGTCTGCAAGTAGATTATACAAGTACTACCAAATTGTCATTTTTATCGGTATTAACAAGAAGGCTCGACACCTATCTGCGCAGGTTTTCGATCTTTCACCCAAAACTCTCAGGCCAACTTATTCAATATCATCTACACCACCTATCAAGACTTACTAATGTATTTACCCCAAAACCATTTCATGAAAACTTGTTTCTCAACATTCTTTTCTCAATACAAGTTTTCAAACCAACTTTCAAAGTTTAATGTAATCAAATGAATTATTATGCCAATAACACAAGATGAACATAAATACTTTTATTCCAATTCATCATCCAAGGAATAACACAATTCCCTCTTCTCAAATATCCTCAACAATTAGTCATTTGAAGACTATTTCAATGTTTTGAACAATAATTTCCAAAATGAACAACAATTCTCACATTCACTGAAATTCATCATTCATATAAATATGAATAAGAAATTTTCCAAACATTCATTTATTTTGACACACAAAATAAATATAATAATATCATTCATGGATTTTCAATCTCTTTTAAAAAAATCTCCAAATCTAGGTTTTCTTACCAAAATGATACAACTCAAATTTTTTGAAAGAAAACTTTCCAAAATCATCTTTTCTTCAATCAACGAAGATCAAAACCCATAAGATCATTTTAAAAGAACAAGAGACAAACTCACTTTCAAAATCGCTCAACTTCTTGAATCACGTTAGTTTGATTTAAAATCACAATATTAACTCTCAACCAATTTTTTTTTTTTTTTTTTTCCATTTTCCACCATAGTTATCTCATTAACAACAATCGTCCACATTAACCTAAACATGAAGCAAAGAAATGACAATCTATAACTACTTCATGCTTAACATAACAACATACATAACAGCATGTGGTCAACAATTTTAATACATTTCCCTCAAACACTAGGGAATATTACAAGGAAAAACGACTTAAGCATTTTCAAACAAATCCGAATACTTAGAGCGGACTTCCGCCTCCCGTTTCCACATCGCTTGTTCAACCCCATGGTGTCTCCACAACACCTTTACCAATGGTATAGTTTTGCCCCGTAGCACTTGCTCCCGGGTATCTAATATTTGAACTGGTCGTTCTTTGTAAGAGGTATCCTTATCTACCTCCAAGCTAACCCAATCAAGCACATGAGAAGGGTCGGGTTCATACTTCCTAAGCATAGCTACATGAAATACGTTGTGAACTCCCGAAAGTTGTAGCGGCAAAGCTAACCGGTATGCCACTTTCCCAATTCGCTCTAAGATCTCAAAAGGCCCAATGAACCTTGGAGATAATTTACCACTCTTACCAAATCTCATCAAACGCCACCTTGGTGAGATTTTTAGAAATACATGGTCACCAACTTCAAAAGATAAAGGTCGTTTCCTCTTATCGGCATAACTCTTTTGTCGGCTTTGGGCCGTAGCTAACTTCTTCCGAATGAGAAAAACTTTTTCGGTTGTCTCTCTAACAATTTTTGAACCTAGTAACAGTGCATCACTCACTTCGGCCTAACAAATCGGTGATCTACAAGGTCGGCCATACAAGGCCTCAAATATTGCCGTCCCAATACTAGCTTGGTAACTATTGTTGTAAGCAAATTCAATCAATGGTAAGTGCCTTTCCCAAGGCCCCTTAAAATCAAGGACACAAGCTCTAAGTATGTCCTCCAAAATCTGAATGGTACGTTCCGACTGTCCATCGGTTTGAGGATGATAAGCGATGCTAAGAGTCAACTTAGTTCCCAACGCCTCTTGAAGGCTTTGCCATAACCGGGCAGTAAAATGAAGATCCCTATCCGACACAATAGTCACAGGGATTTCATGAAGTTAAACTATCTCTTTAATGCACAACTCTGCCAAGTGTTCAACTGAGTCGTTGGTACACATCATAATGAAATGGTAGACTTAGTCAACCTATCAACAATCACTCAAACGGCGTCATTGCCTCGTGTTCTAGGAAGCCCAACTACAAAATCCATGGTAACACACTTCCATTTTCACTCAGCTATCGGTAAGGGTTGTAACAAACCCACTGGTCTATGGTGTTCGGCCTTCATTTGTTGACAAGCAAAGCACTTCGATACAAATAAAGCGACATCCCATTTCATACCCCTCCACCAAAACTAACGACTAAGATCATGATAAAGGTTTTAAAAAGCGGTCGCAACCGTTACGTAACGCCATTACGTAACGGTTTTGCTGGTTACCGCTACCTGTTACGGTTGCTTTTGCAGTGTGATTAAGATTCACAGGTGTGTCAGCCATAGCGGCTGCTATAGCGGTCGTAACGGTGCCGTAACGGCTTGTTACGCATCGTTACGTAACGGTTCCGAACTGCTTCTTTCGGAAAAAATAAAATAAAATAAAATAAAAACTAAAAATGGGGGAAGAGGGATAGAGAGATAAGAGGGAAAATGAAAAGGGAAGATGGAGGAGTAAGAGATAGAGAGAGAAAAGAGAGAAAATGATGAACATGTTATTGATTTGTTAAAGCTGTAAGACCTATGCTATTCTATTCAGCTGCTATCACTCAACCATTTTGTTTATGTGCGTCTATCTATATATTGTTTGAAAATAATAATAATAATAATAATCATAATAATAATAATAAGTGTGGTCGTTATCTATATATATATTTAGGCTATTATTTATTCTTTTACTTTTGTCATTGTTTAGTAATTGATTTTTTTTGTAAAATATCTAAAAAACATAACACCTATAATTATATATTAATACATTTTTTATACATGTCAATTTTTTTTGATTAGTTTATTTTATTTTTATTTACTAGTTATCCAAAAAGAGAATGAATATTCAAGTGATCCAAACCCAAACAAAAAAAAAATTCTTTATAATTTATTTTTTAATTTTTATATGATTACATTAGCATGTATAATTTATTTTTTAAAACTATTCAAATTAAAAGTTACATATGCTTCCACAAGTATAAGAATTAAAAAAATAATTTTATACATCTAAGTCCAATATTTTTTTTTTTTTGTTGCCACAAGCATAATATGGATTTATGACATATAAAGTCATTAATTATTAAAATAAAATGTAAAAAACTTATTTTATAGTGATTTAAAAATATGAAATATATTGGATCATATTGAAAATTTACAAAAATTGATCAATATTTATTTTAAAACCCAATAAATATGATTATGGGAAAAAAAATGTGTATCGGTAGGTTTTTTTTTAATTGTGCGAAAAATAAAAAAATTCACGGTTCCGACTACCGCAACCGTTACGCTACATCCTTTACACCCCGCAACCGCAACTGCGCCACCGCCACCCTTACGGCGTTCGCAACCGCTTTTCAGAACTTTGATCATGATACATTTTAGTGCCTCCCGGGTGTACTGCAAGGCGTGAGTGATGGAACTCCTGAAGTACTTCATCTCTACAAGATTCTGGTACAAACAAACGGTCTAGGTAATGTATGCTTATATCCGAGTGGATTTTCAAACCTTTCTTTTCCTTCCCATTGGAAATTTTAACACGGATTGATTTGACATCACGGTCTCCTTGTTGTGCTCCCATGACCTTACTAACCAAGGTAGGTTAAGTATTCAAAGTAAACAAGGTAGCACTCTCTCCGGACTCACCCAAGTGCAAATCAAACTTGCCAATAACATCTAGCATATCCCATTCCCGAATGGCCACTCTTGCCAAACTACTCACAGATTTTTGACTCAAAGCATCGACCACCACATTGGCCTTCTCCGGATGATAGTGTAACTCAAAGTCATAATCCTCCATAAATTCCACCCACCTCCGTTGTCGTAAATTCAAGTCTTTTTGAGAAAGCAAATAATTTAGACTCTTGTGATCGGAGAAAACATCAAACTTCTCACCATACAAGTAATGCCTCCAAATTTTCAAAGTAAAAATCACAGTTGCTAATTCTAGATCATGGGTGGGGTAATTTTTCTCATGAGTTTTCAATTGTGATGAACCGTAGGCCACAACTTTTCTCTCTTGCATTAAGACACAACCAAGTCCATCTCCGGACGCATCACAATAGACAGTCTAATTCAAACCCCTTTCCGGAATTATCAAAACCGGTGCGGTAGTCAATGTAGCCTTAAGCTCTTGGAATGACTTTTCACAGGCCTCACTTCACACAAATTTGATACCATTTCTAGTCAACCTAGTCAAAGGTGCAGCTAGTCTAGAGAAGTCCCCTTCAAAACATCGAAATACCCCGCTAATCTCAAGAAACTCTGGATTTCAAAAACATTCTTGGGTTGTTCCTAATCCTGTACAGCATTTATCTGTGAGGAGTCCATAGTCACTCCCTCTCTAGACACTACATGCCCTAAAAACTTCACCTCTGTTAACCAAAACTCACATTTTTCAAATTTGGCATACAATTGGTGTTCGCTAAGTATACCCAGCACTACCCGCAATTGAGTCTCGTGTTCCTCTTCAGAGGTTGAATAAATCAAGATGTCGTCCACAAAGACGACCACAAAACAGTCTAAGTATTCTCAAAAAATTATGTTCATTAAATCCATAAAGGAAGCCGGTGCATTGGTCAACCCAAAAGGCATTACAAGAAATTCATAGTAGCCATAACGAGTACGAAAGGTAGTCTTCTGAATATCCTCCTCCCGGACTCTCAACTGATGGTACCCCGACCTCAAATCTATTTTTGAGAAACAACGAGACCCTCTAAGTTGATCAAACAAATCATCTATTCTAAGTAGAGGATACTTGTTCTTAACTGTAACTCTATTCAACTTGTGGTAATCAATACACAACCACAATGACCCATCATTCTTCTTCGCAAAGAGAGTCGGTGCTCCCCAAGGCGATGTACTAGGGCGAATGAAGCCCTTGTCTAAAAGTTTTTGGAGTTGAATCTTCAACTCATGCAATTCGGCTGGTGCAAATCTATACGGTGACATGGAAATCGGTGCCGTGCTGGCACTAATTCAATGGAGAACTCGATCTCCCGATGAGGTGGCAAACTAGTAAGATCTTCTAGAAAGATATCCGAGTATTCACAAACTACCCTTGGTAACTCAACACGAGTCCTGTCACTCTCACTATCCAAAAGAGTTACAAGAAGGCCACTAAGTTTGCTCCTACTACGAGGGTCAACAACTAGCGGCAAGGCTCTATCAACTCGGTTCCCTAGAAAATAGAAACGATCACCACCCGAATTACATATCGTAACTCTCTGACGGTAATAATCAATCACAGCTTGAAAAGAACACAACCAGTCCATGCCTAAAATGACATCAAAACTCAACATATCTAGTAACACAAAAGCAAACAGAAGTCGACGCCCAGCTACTTCTATTTTACAATCACGACAAACCCGGTCTAAATCAACTGTACCCCCGACCTTCTAAATGCATTCCCAACCTCGTTTAAACCCTTTTGAGAGTGAAATGGTGATTAGAAACCCATTTAACAAGGTTGTGAACTATGAAAGAAAAGTGTATGAATTGAAACAAATGATTTACCACATGTGTGTGTGAAATGTTTATGTAGGTCGTGTGCCGAAGGAAATGCCACAAGATCAAACACACTGTAAGTAATAATATTGTGCATATATGTTCTTAATTGTGTACCTTGAGCCATGAATGGTGAATTGTACCGACATTGTGTTTTGATCGAAATGAATGAACTCCATAAATATTATATGACATGTGCATTGTAGACCTAAAGTCGTTCCGTTTATGTTATGTGACATATGCAATGTTGACCTTAGGTCGTTCTGTTTCCGTTTCCGTTTCCGTTTCCGTTTATATTATGATAAGTTTGGGCTCGAGGCTGTTTTGTATAATATGTGGGCCCAAAGCCGTTATGTTAATGATATGATCATATGTGATTGGACCAAAGGTCATTCTGAATAGCTGTTAATATGTGGGCCCAAGGCCGTTCTGTACTTATATGAACCTAAGGTCGTTCTGATATTGATGGGTCTAAGGCTGTTCTATTCATGTATAATGGGCCAAAGGCCGTTCTGTTTATATGATGGGCCCAAGGCCGTTCCGTATTATATTGGGTCCAAGGCTATTACGTATTATGATTATAGATATTGTGAGAACCTTATGATCACCCATTTACACTGCTTTACTATATTATTACTCATTGAGTTTTGTTCATCCGATATTATTATATATACACATGTAAGTGATCCGTAGCATGACGCCCGCCCTTAGGGTCAGCTTCAGGAGCTATTTTTGTGAACATGTTGAGTCATGCCTTCAAGATGGAGTTTTGCCTTTGACTTCCATTATGCTTTGACTTTATTTTGTTTTTGCTATTTTGGTCTTGAGATATTTAAATGATATGTATAAAATTTCCTATGGTGTTTATATTTTTTGCATGGTCATGTAAATGATGTGAATGTTTTATGGTGCAAGCTCTATAATTTTGCTCATATTGACATAGCTCAATGGACTTCTTCATTTTCCGTATGCTACCGTTTGTGGCCCCATTATTATAATTACTCGGTATGTTTGTTTGAGGTCGAAGGTAATCAAGTGATACTGGCCAGTTATGATCCAAACTTTTAGAGGCGGGTTCGGGTCATGACACAAAGCCAGGGAATAGGGTTATCGGTGGAAAAGAAGGTTGTGTGGGTAACTTTTAGATGAAGAGGGATTGAGGAGGGTTGGGAGAGAGTGGCTGGAAGTGGAGGTATGGAGGCTGATGGGAGAAAGGAGTTGCAGGGGTATAGTCCAAAGAAAGGATAGAGTTAGAATTATGGTGGGTGATAATAAATAAATAAATGAAAGAGGGTAGGAAACAATTTTGACAAGTAGGAGTTCAAACAAATAAGGTGAGAGCTATTAACAACTCTTATAATTTATGTAATTTTTTATATAGAAAAGTACACAATATAATAATGTCTTCATCTTGGTAGACTATGGATCGTGGACTCATCCATGATGAGCTTACATTTTGTGCACTTTTGTGTGGCAAATTTATGTTTTTATGCTATATACATATACAAACACACAATCATTGACTTATTTTTGGAATATAATTTTTTTTTATTTAAATTATAAAGAAGAAGAAACAGAAATGTCAAGTTTAAACAAATTTAATTTTTAAAAAAAAAAAGACTCAAAAGTACTGAAATTTACTAAAAGTAAAAAAATCAACTAATAAGCCGTTGTGAACGGAATTGAGATGTAAATTCACATGACCAAAAGATGATACATTGTTTTTTATTTCCATAAAGAGAATATTAAAATATGAATTTGAAAAATTTTAATTATTTCCAAAAAGAGTATTTTGAAATATTTGAATTTAAAAATGGTTAACGAAAAAAGTTTTCTAAAACATTTTAATTTTATGAAAAAATTATTTCTAAATTCTTGAAAACTGCTTCCATATAAAACCAATATAAGGATATTGGTATTCAAACTTGTTTATTATTTCTGTTTTAGAAAGAAAAAAAAAATGAAATGTTGCAAAAATTATATCTTACTCCTAAGAGAAAATATTAAATTGATATGAATTTGAGAATTTCTTATTGAAATTTTTTTAAAACACTAAGGGTTGGTTTGGAAATAGGTTATTTTAGTAACTTTATTGATTTTTTGGCTAAAATATGAGGGCATGTTTGGACTGATTTTTTAAATATTTTATGTAAAATCATGTAAAAGTAAGAAAAACTATTCAATGCTCCTAGAGTGTTACGTGTTCATATTACAGGACTAATCATCATACATCATACACCCTCATGTTCCTCAATCACCTAACATAAAATCACGGGTCATACTTTCTCTACCAATCATAACACCTTGGAGCACCATGTGATTGTGCTCTAGAAGCACCCAAAAAATAAAGAGTAAATGAAATCTTTGACTTTTATTTATTTATTTATTTATAATTTTTTGGGTTTTTGGCTTTTTTTTAGCATTGCTATTCAAGACAAAAAAAATTGGACTCAATTTTCAAGCTCAATGATGTAGTAATCAATTAAGATATTAAAGGCAACACTCACGGTCATAAATTCTGTAATTATCAACCAATTGTATCACTTACACATCCTTGGATCTAAAAAATGAGTCTATAAAATGGGCTTGTATATCATTTTGTTTAATGACTTTTTGGCTAGTATTGTAACTTCCCAAACTTGCTCTAAGGTAGTGTTTGATTTATTAGAATGAAATGAAATGGAAAGATTATTCTATTAAAATTAGTCCTATATTTGGTTAGACTAGATTATATTATAAATGGAATCATTTTTTACCATTTTATGAGAATAATTCCATAACAAAACTTAAAGAATCATCATTCCATTCCATTCAATGAACTAAATAGAGCATAAGGAAACAATTTTTAATTGTTGCTATACTCCAAAAAAAGTATGTTTGTATAAAATTGAAAACGACATGGTCTTGTCACAACCCAAACCTGTCCCTATAGGTTTAGTGTCGTAATCGGCCAGTAATCCTAGATTACCTTCGGCCTCAAAGATAAATTTCAAAATATTTAAATTATATCGGGGCTTAAAGCGGAAGCAAAACAAAAATAACAATGTCCATCGAGCTTGTGCATGCATGGTGACTAAATAATTAAAACATTTAAACACAATAATAATTCATATCTTATATATCTCACACACATATACATTAAGACTCAGCAAAATACAAAACTCTGGCAAAGCTAAGGGGCTGATTTTCTTGGCTCTCCTCGAGCCTAACTTGCTCTATTCCGGAAGCTCTTCAAAAGGCTGACACGGGTAGACTCCGAGGCTTTCTCTATCCTTGTTGCTTAGTTTGCTCACCTACATATACATATATATAGTGAGCTAAAGCCCAGCAAGTAATAACAGAATAAAGAGGTTAAATGAATGAAGTTTGAAGATAATACAAATACCTATCTTACAATTTTGAAACAAATCTTGAATCATTTTCAAAGTAAGGCATTTTCCATATTATATCAAACTTTATAACAAAACATTTTCCATATCAAATCATATATTTCAAGTTTTGAATCAATCCATTTCCAATAGGCGAAACAATTCATTTAGCCATCAAATCAATCCTTTGCTACAATAAAAACCATTGTTCAATAGCATTTTCGATATAATTCTGATTTCAATTCAATTCTCAGTGCTCCATGTTATCTCAATAGCAATACTCATTCAATGACAATTTACGTGGTACATCCAATAGAGTAACAATGTATCAATAACAATAGGACCTCAAGGGTCAATCAATGGGACCACAATGGGTCAATCAACATACCATATCCAATGTGACCATTAAGGTCTAACAGCAGAGATCTCTGTGTTTCAATTATCCAATGGGCCACGGTATTGTTTTCCCCGGGCGAAGGCCAATGGCCCATGGTATTAATTTCCCCTAGGCAAGGGCCTCTTTATCAATGGGCCATGGTATTGTTTCCTCCAAGCAAGGGCCTATTAAACAATGGGCCATGGTATTGTTTTCCCCAGACAAGGTCTATTAAACAATGGGCCATGGTATTGTATCCCCCAGGCGAGGGCCTCACTAAAGGATGCCACGAATACATTTTCAAGAGGGAACTTCATTCGTTCGTAAGAGATTAAAGTTTCAATAAACCCTTCGTTTCAATAAGCCATTCAATCATTCATATATCAATTTCGATAACAATAACATTTTCAAAATAAATATAACTCGAACATATCTTTATAGAGTTATTACTCACAGTGGGTTAAGTCGATATAAGGCATCGGACGTCCACCTAAACAAATCACATAACAAAAACACAATAGAAGCACCATTCAATATTCATTCCTGTCTATGTGAGTCCAATTGGTGCCTAAGAATACTTAGAATGTCATAAGGATGCAATTATGCATTTAAAAGAGTTACTAAAAAATTGCTGAAAATAGGGTCCTCGCTCGAGCGCCACTTTACTCGCTCAAGCGGACTGTAAAATTTTGAAAAACTTTTGAGAGCTCGATTTTCACGCTCGAGCGAGACTTTCCTCGCTCAAGCGGACAGTGCGAATTCTGGAATTTCCAAAATTGTGTTTGAAGTTCAAATTTGATATTCAAAGCCTTAAACTTGTATTTTTGGTATACAAACATGGAGGACCATTGTATAATTTAGTAAACACTCCCAATTAGAAATCATTTATTCAAAATCATGCTTCACTTGTCCAAATTTAGATTTAACTCATTTTCTTTATATCAAACCCACAAATTTTAAAATATGAATTAAACTTTTCAAACTCTTGAAATTTCATGATGTATGTAAAAAAAATAGAACCTAATTTCATTATTAATAACAAAATCAACTTAACTATGAATTACACAAATCAATTTCTTAGAAATTCAACTTAACTCAATTTTTAACCAAAAACTTAATTTATAATCATAGATTTTCTAAAATGTATTTAAATTGAATAAAACTTTTAAATTAAATTACAAGCATGGATTAAAGATCAAAACCAAACAAACTCCTAATTTCCAAAGCTTTTCCTTTTTCTCTTCAAAAAATGAGATTGAATTAGTTCAAATTCTTCAAGATCTATGATGCATGTACAATTAGAGTATTAAAACTTACAAAATTTGTTCATGCATGTAGAAATGGATCTCAAATTCATGCAAGACTACAAAAATCAAATTTAACATAATTGATTCTCAATTTAACTTCCATAAATTCCAAAATCAACTCTCAGATTTCATGAACTCCTGATTTTTATAACTTTTTCTTCAAATTCATTTATATACTCCATTGCATGATCCCATCTTCAAACATTTCTTGTTGCATGTAGTTTATAAAACTCAAGTCCAGGATAATTCTCAAAGTTGAACCCAAATTTCAACAATTTATATAATTGATCTTCAAATCTTCATTTTTAATCCCCTCAAAATCCACCTTGAATCAATTTTTCTCTAAATTAATCAAACAATACTAGAAAAAGGATGGAATTCCTTACCTCATGATGAATTTTTCCATAGTTTTTAGCTTGGATTTTGATATCCCACAAAACCCTCTTCTTTTTTCTTCTTCCTTTGGTTGAACTCTCTCTCTCTCTCCTTTCTCTTCTCTATGTGTTTGATTCTAATTTCCAGCACAACACCTATACAAACAAATCTAGTTTCTCTGCACACGCACACAGGTTTCTCTGCACACCCACAATTCTAAATTCTTCCTTAATTTGATTTGTGATTAAGATTGGCTTAATTAAATAACACATATTCTTTATAAATCTTAATTAACACATAATTAAATTAATCATAACTAATCATAAATCTCACGTAATTTAATTAGTCTAATTTAACTTCCTTTAGAGCCCAATTAATTATATTTAAATTTATCAGTTTGAATCAGATTTTTAATCAAACTCCAAAAAGGCTCCAAATGTTAAATTAAACTTTTTGCCAATATCAATTTTGATTTCCCAAATCATTTAGGCCTTCAATTTTTTATCAAACTTCAAATTTCTGCTAATAAATTACATATTCAAATTGGGCACCCCATAAATAAATTTAATTTGTAATAATCACAATTCTCAATCCTCATAATTTATTTAACTTAATTAACTCTAATTCGGACCTAATTAATCGAATACCAATTTTACTAAACTGAATCGAATATTTAATTAAACTCCCAAATGGGTCCGTAATTAAAATTAAATTGACTCAATCTCTTAATTTCACTTCCTTAAGCCATTTGGACCCTTAATTTCTAATCCCAAAATAAATCTTCAATAAAATCGTATACGAATCGGGTTTCACAATTCTCATAAATTCTCAATTAAATTAGGATAACGACTAATTAAAATCTCAAATCTCCTTACTTAACCAAATATAAGTATTATACGTGGCGGGGTCGTCACAGGTCCATAAATTCAAATTTGAATTTTGTTTAGCTAAAAGTCTGCACGCTAAAATACTTTGTCCATAATGACATGCTCAGGTGAAATTACCAAAATACCCATGTATAAATAGTTGTTGCATTGGCTTGTTTTGCATAAACCCCATTTTCTCTCTCTCTCTCTCTCTCTCTCTCTCTCTCTCTTCTCTCCTCATCTTCTCTCTAGATCCAATCAGAGAGTTGTTGACGTAGCAACGCCGTAGGAGAGACAATGCGTGGTGGGTGTCCAACAGATCATCCAGAACTCTCTCTTTCTTTCTTAAACCCTAGTTTTCTCTCTCTAAAAATGCTAGTTCCACAATGGAAGCTTTCGAATCAGAAGCACTTAGCGATGCCGACGGAGCAGAGGCCAAGCAGGCTTTGGGCTAAGGCTAGTGAGGCCTATGCCTAGGGCCCCGAAAATTAGGCCAAAAAAAAGGCCCCCAAATTTATTATCTTGTACTTTCAAAATGGACCAATTCTGTTTAATTAATTTATGCCATTTTAAAATTCCTCAAAAGTTCTATTTGGCCCATTGATAAAAGGCCCAGTTAAAAATATTTATAAGTGTTAATTGTTAGCTCAATTAAAAAAATAAAATATAAAATATATGTATATGTATTAGTCGTTAGCCTAATTTTTTGTGGCCTATTTTTTTTCTCTTTTTTTACGGCCCAATTATGTGTTTTTTAGTATTTTTTAAATATTTTATGCAATTTTTATTTATTTATTTTATAGATACATCTAATTTAGACACACTTAAAAACTATAATATTTATGCTTTTTTTTAATAAAAAAAAAGTTTCCAAATACAAAAAATATAAAAAAATATGAATTGCAAACTCAAATAATTATTTTTGAAAACTCTAAACCTAACAGGGTGATTTAATTTTTATTTTTTATGAATATCTAAAAGACCCCCGAAAAATTATTTCACCTTAGGCCCCCGAAAACTCAAGGCCGACCTTGAGTAGAGGACGGCGAGAAGGAATGAGAGGTTAGTGTCAGACTCCGACTGCATTCGAGAGGTTGACAGTTACCGCCTCCAACGACTCTGTCGCCATATTCGCCTAGAAGAAGCGTGACCCTAGATCGACAGAGATGTAGTCGTGCTGCACCCTAGATCAACAAAGAGTTTAGAGATCTAGTCCCTAGACTCTAGATCGACCCTAAATCTAATCACGGCGGTCAGAGATCTGGTCAAGCATGGTGAAGATATGAACCGAAAACACCACCGCCATCACCTACTCCTACCATTAAAACACATACATACATACATATATATTTATATATCTGTGAGTGTGTGTGTGTGTGTGTGTGAGCCTTATATAGATAGGCATTATTTAATAATGAAGAAAGTCAAAAAAAAAAAAAAAAAAAACCTCGAATAGATTAATAAATAAATTTCTACCAATTGCGCATTTTTTGATGTATGTAACATTTTGTTGTGTATTATATATCTCTAACAGTGAAAGAAGAAGTGCATCTGTAGGTGTTGCTTGTTTCTCTTACTTCCATTTCTTTTTCTTTTGGTCTTTCTAGGGTTTTATTGAGTTTTTTTCTTTTCATTTTGTGTTTTGCTTTTCATTGGTACTGATGAAGCACATGGATTTTGTTGTCTTTGGTAGATCAAATCTGAAGTGTTGGTGGTGGAGAATTTCCAGATCTGATTTTTTTATATTTCAGTGTTAATGGTGGAGAATTTCCAAATCTGATTTTTTTATATTTCAGTGTTAATGGTGGAGAATTTTCAAATCTGATTTTTTTTCTTTGTTGTTGTTGTTGTTGTTGTCGACGAACAAATCATCCTTCTACAGATTTGGTTTATTTTTCTTTGTTGTTGTTGTTGTTGAATAGATAGAACAAACAGATTTAATTTTTGATAGATAAAGAGAGAGACATATATAGTAGGTTCAACAGATAGATAAAAAAATTTAACAGATAAAAAAGAATTCGACAATAGATAGAGTTGGTTTGACAGATGGGAACAAAATTTGAACTGAAAAGATCAACAAAATTTAATAGATAGGGAAAAAAATTGAATAGATGAGAGAAAAAAATTGAACGGATAGGAGAATAAATTGAAGAGATAAGAGAAAAAATTAACCATATAAAAAGGATAAACTAACAATAGTTCTAATAGTTAGACTTAATTCCCATAAAGTCCTATTTTGAAAATAAGTCTTAGCAAAATTGTTGTTAAAAATGATTTTTTGTGATGATTTTTTTTCATATGTCGCCAAAAATTGATAATTAGAGACTTTTTTGTCATGATTTTTATAAATTGTCGCTAAATTTACAATTAGTGACATTTTTCTATAACAAAATTTTCAAACTATTGCTGAAAGTTGAAAATTAGTGACTCTTTTTATAGCAATTTTTAAATTGTCGCTAAAACTTATAATTAGTGGCTTTTTTCTAACAAAATTATTAAACTATTGCTAAAAATTAATAATTAGTGACTTTTTTTAATAGTATTTGATAAAAACGCTATTAATTATCATAGGACCTATTGAACAGTAATTCTACCAATTAGGACATATACGTGAGTCATCCTAAAAAAAGTTAACAAATAGATTAAGGGATAAAATTGAAAACAAAATGTCTTCTAAAACAATACAATATATTTTTTACCATAATATTTCAAAAAGAGTAGATTTCTCACCAAAGAGGGGGACCTAATACCTTATACCCTCTCTAAATTAGACTTTTTAACAATTTTCTCACTTAAAAACATACTTAAAAAAAAATGGTGATTTTAAACATTTTTTTAAAAAAGGGGTAATTGGTCAAAATCCACTCATAATAAAACTTTAATATATTAAGGACAAATATAAAAAGATTTTCTTAAAAAGTATAACACCACTAAAATTAAAATATCCCTAGTAACTAATTTAATATTGTAAACTTTAAAATGCTATAACTTTTGATCTAAATATCGGTTTTGAATAAACATTATTATTATTTTTTAATTCTCTTATCAAGATATATCAAATAAGATTTAGGTTAGTTATGAAATTTAAAAAAAAACAAAAAAAAAAAAAAACTACCATCGTAATTGACGTAACAGTAAAATTTTACGCAGATTCATAGTAAATTTTATTGTTGATGTTAGTTTCAATAGGGGGAAAAAAATTGCTATTTTTTTTAAAGAATTTCATAATTAACATGAATCTTATTTGATGTTGACGAAAAGATTCTAAAATAGCTAATTTTATTGAAAATAATGTATATCATTTTAAAGTTTGAAATATAAAAATAGTTAGATTGTCTATAAAAATAAAATAAAAAACAAATTTGTTTGTCCTTGATAAAAGAGAGGCTTTTTTTGACGTACAAATAAAAAAAGTTTGGATTTTCCTTTTCACTTTAAAGGACCAATAGAGGGATTTTGGCCAAATATAAAATTGAAAAAAAAAAATTGATACCTAATTTGATTTTTATACTATTTTAAAACTAAAATGATGAACTTAATTTTAAAAATGAAATTTATTTCTTCTACCAAACGGAGCCTAACAACAAATTCGCTGCGTTCTGAATTCCGATAAGTCGTTGGGATTCGAATTTCAGTTACTAGTTTAGATCCCAAAAACCCTAACCCTAGCAGAAACCCTTTCTCCTCCTTCCTCTCTCGGTTTCAGCAGAAACTCTCCGACGTTCGGTTCTTCCTCGAAAACCCTAGCCCTCTTCGCCCCTAACCCGCGTGTTCTGCGATTTTGATATCGACGAGGTCGGAGGCTCCTTTGCCTTGTAAGTATTCACTGTTCCTATTGTTGAAGTTATGGCCAGTTTGGCTGTTGAGAAAACGTAGGAAAAGGAAGAATTTGAAAATGCTGACAATTTTGTTGGAACTCCATTCAAGTGGGCTAACAAAAAAATTATTGTGTTTTCGTTGCTGCGTGAATAGGGTTGTTTTGGGTATGACTTATATGCTAGTTTTTTTTGTTTATTAGAAAAAGATGTGCAAAGAAGTAGAGAGGTAATAATGACCCAAATAAGCCAATAAACAATGGTGTTGTCAAACCAAGCCTAAATGTGCTTGGTGGAGGTTTTATTGCTATGATAGAGACTCTTCAACATGTGTACTACTTTGTTCAAGCTCCGTTTGGTTGTTGAGTAAATGTAGGTAGGGGAAAAACCATAAATTTAAAGTATATTACAATGTTTTTATATCTATTGGCTTATTTTTCCTATGAAAGAAAATATCATAAATGCGAACGTGTCAGTAAGGATTGAAAAATCTATACAAATTAAATTCAAGCTAATTATCAAGCGATTGCGTTGACGGTTCTTTTGCCTCAATGAAGAGGACTTCAAAATTGCCAAGTGTAAAGAAAAGAAAAATTAAAAGAAGAAGGAGGGAGACGAAGAAAGATGATTGAGTGAACAATCGGAGTGATTGAGTGAACAATCAAACTAACAATTACTTACCTCTACTCCTATGCTTCGAAAAGGAAGTGCGTAAAATAAAATGCAGAAAATATAAATGACAAGAAAAATATAAATCAATATTCTTTGATTTGAGTTTCATCCTTTACAATGTAGCCATGAATGTCTATTTATAGGAAAACATTTGTAGAAAAAAACTACTTAAAATTACCAACTCTTCCACCTCCTCCATTTCATATTCCATAATCGTCCATAACTTCCTTCAACCTCCACTTCTTGCTCTATGTTCTCTACTTTGTTCTCCATCATCTTTCCACATTTCATAACTTCTCATAACCTCCAAATGAGTAGGAGGGTGCCACATGTCCTGCAATTATATAAATAATAAATAATAAAATTGTAGATTTATGGTGCCAACAATATCGATTTTTTATTTTTGAACACAAAGAATCAGGTAAACGTTGGCATGTGATTTTTTTTTTTTGGTTTATAAGGCCATCTCCAACCTTTACTCAAAATTTTATTCAAATTTGACTGAAATATGAACCATTCCTGTAATACCCTTGTTCCGTAGTATGCCAATTGGTCCTTAAATTGAGTATGATTACGTGTTTACTATGATTTTATGTGCCATTATGTGAATATATGAGATTTTGAAATTTTATCTGTTCACCGTAGGAATATCTGTTTGAATAATCAGCTTTGGAAATATAATTGAGGGCCTTATCGGCCACAGAACCCGAAATTGATTACGCCATTGTGATTGGCATAATTTTTAGAGCCTACGGTGAAATTTAATCGAAAAATTGATTCGGACCAGATTAAATTGAATTATTTAATGGCATTGTGCTCAAATTGTTTAATATCTTAAATGTGGCTAGTGGGGCTTCTTGTATTTGAGCACTACACTCCTCATTCTCTCATATACCTTCATTTTTGGCTGAACAAACTCTAAGAAAGGGAGGAGGTCGGCTGTTAGAGAGAGAGTGAGGGAGAAAGTTGTGTAATTTTTGGCCCAAGGTTATGAATTTGAAGTCCAACTCAAGAACTGACCATAGATTGAGCTTCTAGGTAAGTGATTGTTTATGAATTCATGAGTTCGAACTTGTGATTTTGTGAATTAAAGGTTAATTGGTGATCAAGAACAAGAGTTGTACTCTACTTGATGAATTTGAAGTTAAAATGCACATGCATGTATAGGATCACCATGTTTTTGCATAATCAAGCATGTATTGGGATGAATATGGAAATATGAGTGTTAAATCCTACATGCAAGCATGTTTTTGTTGTGTTCCATGAGAATGAACACCATTTGCATTGATGGAGTTAAGAATTGACATGCATGCACAAATTGAGAAGATATAAGCTTGAATGCATGAATTTGTTATGTTAATGATTGAGTTTGACACATTTTGGGACATGCATGTAGATAAATTATGAAATTGAGCTTCAATATATTGTAATCCTATGTTTGTACCATGATAGTATATAATTTTGTGAAGTTTGGACCGAAATCATGCATTTAGAGCCTTTGAATGTCAAGATGAAGCTCAAGAACTCAATCTGGAAAACCCAGATTTTCGATGTCCGCTCGAGCGGGTGAAGTTACGCTCGAGCGGAGAAATCGAGCTCCCAGCATTTCCTGCAGACATGGTTTCCGCTCGAGCGGGAAAGTTGACGCTCGAGCGTGGGAGCTATTTTGACGGGCCTTCCGCTCGAGCGACCTATTTAACGCTCGAGCGTAATTTTCAGGCAACTAGTACTTTTGCAGGCCGATAGTGTCCGTTCGAGCGGGGAAGTCTACGCTCGAGCGGGGACCCTGTTTCCTGAAATTTTGTTCATGCGTTCTGTGTTTCGTTTTCCATTCTCTTTCACTTATAAGCACTCTTAGGCATATGTTAAGCATTGTAAATGAGTTGATAAGATAAGAATAAAGCCTAAAGAGGAATATGCGAATTAAGGAACGGATTGAACTGTTAATGACCCTTTTGTGTTCATGAAACGTGTAGGGTCAAGCTCCAGGGCAAATCAACAAGCCGATCACTGTGAGTAATATCAACATTCGAAAGCTCGTCAATGTCTAATTGTTTATTCCCTTATAAACCTTATGAGTTGTTAATTGGGATTGTGGCTAAAAGCCGTTTTGATGTGAATGAATAGGCTAAAAGCCGTTTTGATATGAATGAATAGGCGAAAAGCCGTTTTGATATGAATGAATAGGCTAAAAGCCGTTTTGATATGAATGAATAGGCTCAAAGCCGCTTTGATATGAATGAATAGGCTAAAAGCCGTTTTGATGTAAATGAATGGACCAAAGGTCGTTTTGATAAGGATGAATGGACCAAAGGTCGTTTGGATGTAAATGAATGGACCAAAGGTCGTTTGATAAGAATGAATGGACCAAAGGTCGTTTTGATGTAAATGAATGGACCAAGGGTCGTTTTGATAAGAATGAATGGACCGAAGGTCGTTTTGATATAAATGAATGGACCAAAGGTCGTTTTAACATGAATGAGTGGGCCGAAGGCCGTTTTGACATGAAAGAGTGGGCCAAAGGCCGTTTTGACATGAATGAATGGGCCGAAGGCCGTTTCGATATAAGTGAATGGGCCTAAGGCCGTTTTGCCATGAATGGAAACCCGAATGGGCCAAAGGCCAGAATGTTTAGAGTTACTTGATTTGCATTTCGTATAGTCATATATCTTTGTTAAATAGAAGTATAAATTGGGCCCAAGGCCGTTTGGAGCATGTTGTTCTATAAATTGTTATGTAACTGTCATGTTTGATATTATTCACTGGGCTATCGCTCACGCTCATCCATGTGTTTGTAGGTGAGCCAAGGGAAGTCCAAACCCAGCCCCAGTGAAGTCTGCTAGGAAAATCCGAGTTTTGAGGAAGTCAGCCTTGTGTCTCACTCTTGAGACCTACCTTGCCTTTTTGCTATGTACTTATGGTTTGTCTTGTTGGCAAGGGCCTAGTGTATATCTGTAAATAGTCTGTTATAGGATGGCTCGTTTTGAATGATCCTGTCTGTAATGAATTTTGTGAAACTGTACCTTTGATGTGGGTTATTAACGTATCTGAATATGGTTTGTTTGATGTGCATATAAGCACGGCTCTATGGACAAAGTTTTTAATTATTGCTTCCGTTTGGCCCCTTTACTCTGACAAATCATCATGTTCTATTTTGAGGCCGTAGGTGATCTCAGGATTACTGGCCGGTTATGTCCTTAACCCATAGGAGCGGGTTCGGGTCATGACAATTCCAATATACAAACTCAGGCTTATGCATAAGTTTGAGTAAAAAATTTACTAATGGCAAAGCGGTAAATTTGAGAGTCACATAATAGCATTGAAAATTTGAGTAAACATTTGAGTTTCCCTTGATTTGGGTAAAAATATGAATAAAACTCAATTTGGTATAAGATTTGGTCTAGGCATGGAGGGTGTTTTGATTAGTTTTTACCCAAAATTTAAGTTTGATATAGGTTTGAGTCAAGGATTGGAGATGCCCTTAATATAGGTTTGAGTCAAGGATTGGAGATGCCCTTAGTTCTATTGGAAGTTAAGTGAATGATTATTACATTACTTTTCGGTTTTCAATCTATTTGTGTTTTCAAATTTGCACTTTGAATGTTAGTGGTAATGCAATTAATCACCTGGTGGGTACTGATCATTTGAAGAATTTATTTACTTTTTTATGGTAGTACAGTGGTAATATGGATCAAGTCGATTCCTTTAGGATTTCCGAGGTGGATCTAACTAAGGTATCTATTTTTAAATATTGTGTCATCCTTGGCTTTTGAAATTAATTTTGATTTGTGGTTAGATATTTGTTTGATTTTCTACATGTATATAACATCCAGTGAATGTGTTGTACTCAAATGGCTAATCAAAGAAATGAATGTGTTGAACTAGATGTGTTTTATAAATTACAAGATAAGAATTTCCAAGAAGAATAGCAAGCGTGGATTTCAAAATGAGCTACTGATCTTATAACTTATTCAGTAGACTGGTTTTTGAGATAGCATTGAGTTGATGTCTCATTTCATTTGGCTTTAGTTTGCACCATCTTGCTGTCTACTTTATGTATGCTGGGAAACTTGCTGATTTTTGATGTAAAGAAACTGCATTTATGCCATTTAAAACCAAAAGCATATATAATGTGTTCGACTAAGCAGTCATCCTTTGAACATGATGCATGTGACATTCTTAACTTGGTTTCTCTGCACTTCCTTTAACGCTATGTTTGGTTGGGGGATTTGGAAAGGGATTTGGAAAGGAAAAGGGAAAAGGTATGTGAAACAAGGTGAAACATAGGCATGTTTTATTCACATTTCACATACCTTTTCTATTTCTCTTTCCAAATCTCTCCTCAAATCTCTCAACCAAACACAACATAACAAAATTTTCCTTTCTCCTAGAAATAGTTATTAAGCATAAAAAATCCATGTCGTTATTGCAAAGCTCCTCACCCACCTCAAACCCCCCAATGTGTTATATAAATTTGTAACATATTGTTTTCTTGTATTTAAATTTTTTCCATGATGAGATAAGACCCCTGTTTGATATTAAAATTTCATTTCACTATTTCAAATTTCTTCTTCTACCACAAACCCCCAAATTGTTATATAAATCCCAATTTGCATCATATATAATTTTCATGTATTAATTTTTTCTCATGACAAGATGGGTCAATTTGATAATGATAATGCAATGGTACTTCTATTTTCATAGTTTTACACTCTTATCTTGGTTTATTGTTTTCGATATGTTTGGTTAATTAGTATAGAATGCTTGAAAAATATGTCCACTTTTTTCCATTAAACTATATATGTAGCTTCATGGCAGTACTCACCAGTTCTATTTTCTTTTTGTTTCAGTGGGAGAAAAAGTGCAAACCACTTGAAGATGAAACTGCTAGCGAACTATTTAATTGGATCGTCAAATGATATCCACAATCAACTGTACTCTGAACGTATATATAGTTTTGACAATCAATCAAGTTTTTCAAATGGTGTTATGCCTCTGCAAAATTATACTAATGAGAGCTATCAGGTTTCCCATTCAGAACTATCTGAAGTCTCTGAGGTTGGCCCTTGTCTACATTATTCGAATTCACATTCGCTTGCGGGCACACAATTTGATACAAATTCATGGGGTTTGAAGGATTTAGCAAGTGTCCATAATCTGAATACTTATATGCTTTATTATGATTATAATCTTCTTTTAAAACTGTAATGGAGGTTCCCATGGAATTGAGAATGCCCAATGTAATTGCTTTGCGCTTTTATTGATATCAGGTTACATGGATAACCGGCAGTCTCTTGTTTGTAATGATGGGAAATGCTCTGCTGAAGGCTATCTCTCTAACAGAAGGGTAAGTTTGCTCATCAGCATAATCACTGTAATCATTTTCTGATTGAGATTTTGTATCTCTCAGTAAGCTTTTATTTTGGAAACCTTTTGCATTGTGGGTTAAGCTTTTAATGCCAGGCTAGGATTTAAGGTTTGATTATACCCAAATATGGCAAGATATTTAAGTCTTAGAAAAGGATATGAACCTTGGAAAATAAATTCAAAAGCTTGTAACTTAGTTTGGTTGGATAGAAAGAGAGGAGAAGAGAAGGGAAAACAAAAGAAGAGAAAACAAGAGGTAAGAACTTAACTTGTTTCCTCTTGTTTGTTGGAGAAGAGAACGTGGAGAGAAAGCTAAGGGAGTAGATACCTAAATTTTGCTCTAGGTGATTGTAGCTTGTGTTCTGTTTGTTTAACCCAACAATTTCCTACCGAATCTCTACTCATTTGTGATGTGCTTGGGAGGATGCTTCACTTTGACCAGTCTTACACTCCGTTTGGATGGAGGGGTTTGGTGAGAAAAGAAAAGAAATGGTGATAATACGAAACCCCTTTACTTGTTTGGATGGTTAGGTAGGTGAGAAATGATGAGAGATGGTGAGAAAGGAATTGGGTGAAAATTTTCTAAAATATCAAAATTACCCTTATGAAAAAAAATAGCTTATTAATATGGATGGAAGGCTATTTTAGTAAAGTGAAATAAAACATTTTCCTTTCTATTCTCTTATTTACACTATCCAAACAAGATAGGTGAGAAACCACATTCTCTTCTATTTTATTCATCCAAACATAATGGTGAGAAACTATAATCTTTTCTTTTCTTTTTTTTTCTCACCTAGGTGAGAAACTACAATCATTTCTTTTCTCACCTTACCTCACGTCACGTCACGATCCAAACAGATTGTTAGAAAAGAAAGAAGGCCTCAACGTGCAGTCAACTTGAGGTCATGATTAAGGCGTATGTGCTCAAGGGTTTCTCGTACTTGATGAACACAGTTACATATCATTAGAATATTCCTCCAGTTTGTCAGGCGACATGCATTGGATCCTCTAGTGCCCGACCTACCTATAAAAGAAGAGATATTTTTCCTCCAGAGAGATCGTCATCGTATCATCATTCTATCACTGAGCCAACTCTATAACAAAGCTCATCCCCTCCAGCATGCTCAAAGACTTCTCCATTCCCCTCTCTCTCTGTCTCTCCTTGAAGGTTGCTTCAATTCTCTCACTCTTCACGTCCAGAGATGTGCCTACCATAATTCTAGGAGAGCCCATGGTGTGCTCACTTACAACGACCACCGCCAGCAACAAGGAGGTCTGATCTTTTAGTAGTTTTTTCACCCATCTCTTTCTTGATCATTCTTGACAAAGACTTGTTTGTTGCACAATTAACATGAATGCTGGATGGTCCAACATAATGTGACTGTAGTTAGTCATGCTGTATTGACTCTGTGTAAGTGTTACTGCTATCACTTATTGGGAGTTTTATATTCATGTTATATCAAAGATTCAGAATAACTAAACAAATTGCTAAAAGTTGGCAACTCATGTTGGCATTTTGATATCCTGTCAACAATTAAGTTGTGTTTTCACATTCTTGGTTTGTCTTGTCTGATTAAAAATTTCATCATGGATTTTGACCTGGAGTTTTTAAAAGTCCTCATATAAATGTCTTGTTGAACTATTGGCAAATGATTATGTTGTTATTGTTTAGATGTACCAGGCATATCCTGATAAAAGAATTGTTAATGGAGAGAGCAGTTTTCAAGGTATACATCTTTAACCAGTTCATTTTAACTTGATCTTTCTTGGAAGCTGAATATATTACTCGTCCCACTTCTGTTTTTGGGGGCAGAATTATGGACATTATGTGCCGATAAAGCTCACATAGGTTTCTTGGTACCTTAGTGATGAAGGAGATAAATTTGGTGATATTTCTTTTCGCATCTGTGCACCTTTTTCCCCACCTTCAGGTTTGCATGACCTGATTCAAATTTCTTCCTAAGTTCAAGAAGAGGCTGAAGAAAATGTGCATGTGGGGGCACCTCCTCCCTGGTTTGATGCAACTGAAGAAAATCCACTTAATGTTAGACCAAAATCAAGATTAGGAACAAATAACCTTGCTTCTTCTTGCAATAAGGAAGTTCCAATTGAATCCAAAATGGGCGGGAGCTGCTTGGGAAGGGAAGAGAAAGATAGAGATGGAGAGGAAAGAAGAGATTGTCACCAATAATTTTGATGTTAACTGGCTACCAAATTTTGATAGAGTTGGAAATCTGGTAGCCTAAAGGAATCTAGAAAAGAATTTAAGGAAGAGAACAGAAACTCTCCAAGGGTTGAACTTCAGTCAGAGACATCGATCAAGATACAGCCTTACATCAGCAAACAGATGGTAAGCCTTGCATTTGTTTGTATGCAGTTGAATGTCTTCAAATTTCTACATTATTTTTTGATTCTGAGGTTAGATAAAGGAAATTCATTATTTTACATGCATGTGCTTCTAAATGTACTCCTAGTTATATTGTGTTACATGTGGTTGTTATATAAGTGAAACTTAAATATTCCCTCAGGATGTGGTAACACTGTACCAGGAGTGTTTATGTTCTTTCCTACATTTTAATATGTTCATAATCACCTCCTCCCATTGATAGGTGCATGTATGGCAGTTGGTCAACTTGTTAGCATCAGTTCATGTGCCCTATAAAATCCTCTTCCTTTGCCAAATGGGTAATGAGGGAGTAGCTACCATGTAATATATTTCATTTTATCAATTTGTTTCCTTTGCAACCTGGATTTTGTGAAACTGAGTTCCTAAGGCTGAATATTTTATTCTCTTAATGCAGTGAACAGATGCAAGTAAATGATACTTTTGGTGGTGATCATGTCAAGAGAATCACCGATGGCCTCGATTTCGAACCTCTGGACCTAAAGTACTGGTTTATTTTGAATTCAAGATTAGATGGGGCCATAATTTTGTTTGTCATGAGGGGCAAGATCATGGATGGATTCAGCCTAAAACTCAGCAGTTAATTAGTTCACAGATCATCGTGCAATAGAAGCACATCAACTCAGCTGTCTATACCATAATGACGAGTCGAACTAGGGCTTCATTTTTGTCTAACCGAATGTTAGTCATTATGAATCTTTGTTGTACATAAATCAACAAAATCACAGTAGGTAAACCATTTTTTATGCATCAAATTAGAGTTTGTAATAAAAACAAGTTCTATTGTTTGCACAAAGGATTTGATATAGAGTAACATGTAGAAAATGGAAAATTAATATACTTGCATTAGCTGAAACAGAACCTTTCTAGCTGCAGTACATTTTATCACAGAACAAGTTTTTGTTTCGACATATTCAATAATTCATTGCAATCCAAAACTAACCTGTTAGCTCTAACCTGATCAGGTCTCTGAGACTTTTTTTTTTTTTCATGATATCTTTCTGCTGCTTCAGCCGTCTACAGATAAAGTTGTTTGCACTGTCTTTTGAATACATCATAGCTAGATAGGTGAAAGTGAAATGTTCCCAGAGGGTTCTGGATAACGGTTAGTGTTGTATTTGGCTTGTCATTTTCAAATGTTGAAACAAGATACCTTTGTATGAGCTCCTGATCTGCACATGACTCTTGACCCCTGAAAATAATGGAAACCTGTCATTTGAAGATACTTCACATCCATTTTCTGACCTTGCTGTCTTGCTTCAGCTGATGGCATATCTGCCTGTAATAAAGGGCAGCAACCAAATGCTTGGATGTATTGGACCTCGAAAAGCATGCTGTTCTGCTGGTGCACACAAAACAGTCATTGCATCCAGGTATGTATCATTTTTATGCCTATGTTTTCTGGTAAAGAATGTTCATCAATATGCAATCATCAAAGAAAGAATGCTGTTACTCTATTAAAATTGTTTTGGCAGGGCAAAATGTTGTAGAATTTGATTTGCCTATTATCCTAAAATTCCACAGTTTTCCTTTGGAAGAAACCAAGTTCTCATCACACAAAAACTCCCAAGCAAACCATTTCTCAATCATTCGATCTACATCATGGACTACCACATCTGTTATATTCCCAGATCTTGCTATCAGACTAGCCATGTAAATTGTAGCCATCCTTCCTGGTGCATCTGGTGCATCACCCCTCGGTCCATCCACCACAACCATGTCCCACTTACGCTTGTACACTTCCCTTGGTAACCTTGTCAAAGCTAGAGGGCAACTTGAATTTTTGAGTGAACCTGACCTTGAGTGCTGCAATCCACAAGCAGGGTTTCGCCTTGCATACTTGAGCAGCTTGTAAGCATCTTTGGCAACTGTCTGGTACTCAACTTTGTAAATCCGGGTATTACTGTAATTGGCTTCGATTTTGTTCAGCTTTTCTGAATTGTCCTCCAGAAAGACAGTTTTGCCACCTGCATTGATTCTTGAGAGGTTAAGGTATTTCTGCTCAAGCCCAAAAATAAGGAGGTTGCAAGGGGCTCTAAGGGAAATCAGATTCGACAAAAGGCGAAATTCCTTCTCAGTGAGGGTGGCAGCGCTGTCAGAGGAAATAGATCGACTCTTTGATGGGCCTTGTGTGTGTGGATGAGTTGGAGGCAAAGCAACAGCAGGAGGAGAAGAAAACAAAGAAACAGTAGAAATCTTAAGAAGCCTGAGGATGGAGAAGCCTGAAAGTGTGAAAATAAGAATTGGAATGAGTTTCTTCTTGGTGATCATCATCATCCTCTTTGTTCCTCGGTAGTATTTGTACTTCGGAGGCTGATTGGCTAGTAGCGATCTGGGTGGCTCTCGAGGAAGGAATTGAATTATGGGTGTGACAATAGGTGTAGGATGGCATGGACATACCTCTGGGGGCATTTTACTCTTCCTTCCATCATCATCTCAGCTGCCATCACATCCTCATTATAGGGTGGTAGTGGTGGTGGGGCTTTTGAGTTTTTCTGGGTTGTTTATTTTTATGGGCTGAGGAACTTTCTTGAGTGAGGAAGAAGAGATGGTGTTTTGCTTTTGTTTCAAGTGTTACTCTAATCTTTTATGGAGTTGTCAGCCTGTCAGTCAACTAATCATTTTCTGAGAATGCTGGCTTTGGGGGGTGTTGGCACTCTTTAAGAGGTTGGTTACCCTTTTTCTTGTATTGATTTGTTTGGTGGATTTGATGAGTAAAGGTGAAGAAGGCTAATGAGTAGTTGCCAAGCTGCTTTCAAGTAGACTCTTCCTAGTCTGACGTGATATTACAGCAGTGGCTTTGGAATTGACTTAAAATAATCAGCAAATTTTCGCATGCTAAATATTTTTTTAGTTGGCTAGGAAGAGTGCTTCTGTTGTTTATTAGGTTAATTACACCAAGACTCTCTCAACTATCAGCGAATATTATTTTATGCCCTATATTTTGATCCCCTTAGTTATAAAAATGTAGCACTTTCAGCATTCCAGACCCCCTCCAAACCACCTCCAAAAGGGATGTATTTGTACGATTTTCATAGTTAAGGAGATCAATATATCAAAAGGGTAAAGTGATATTCATTAATAGTTAAAAGGGTTTTGGTGTAATTAACACTTCTTAATTTTTGGAATTGTTTACCTAATCTTTCTGAAAGTTTCTATCCCTTTTTGTTGTGTTTTTCGTTTTCTATCTTTAGAAAAACAAAACAATAATTTTTTTTGAAAAGACTCAAATTTCTCATTTGTGTGAAAATAAATTTTAAAATTTGAAAACAAGTTTTGCTGTTTTCTAAAGTTGCTTATTTACGGATGAAAAAAAAAAAAATTGAAAATTGTTTTTGGAAACAGTTTGTTAACAAATTTATGATTTTTGGAAATGAAAACACAACTAAATGGATTAAAATTTCTAAAATTTCTTTTGCACAAAGATGAAAATGATAAGTACTTTCAAACTCACTATTTTGTTTCCAAAAAACACAGAAAAACAAAAACAAAAAATCTGAAATCACAATTAAATAGGCTTTTAGGATCATATCTGAACTACTTCAATGAAAATCCCACCGCAACCTTGCTATTCTTTTGAACCTTTTTTTTTTTTTTAAAACCCTTTATTATAAATAAAAAAAAAAACAAAATAATAATAATAAAAAAATAAAATTATAAATAAAAGATAAAAGGGAAAATCCTTGATAAATCCATATTCCCATCCGTCTAAGTCATTAGGGAAAAGGTTTGTTTTGTTGGGGATATAAGGACATTTGTTAGTCAAAAGACCATCAACATATCTTTTAAAATTTTTATTTTAACCTATTTGTTCAATTTTATTTATTTTTATCTATTCCATTACTGAACCTATCTATTCAAATTTTTATCTGTTTGTCAAAATTATTTTAATAATTTTAATCTATCTATTGAACCTATCTGTTAATGAATAAGTGATATTCATTATTTTAATAACAGATAGAACTTATCTTTTCAAATTTTTATTTTATTTGTTGCATTTTTTGAACCTATCTATTCAAATTATTTTAATTTTTCTATTAAATTTTTTATTCTCTCTGTTCAAATTCATATGTCATCCACTTCCATCCCAACCATGCCTTCTCCCTCCCTTCCAAGACCACTACTGCAATCGCCACCCAACCCCAATAACCATGATAGTATTATTGCTCTAATGCCATCACCATACATCACCCAATTCCATTCTCAAATGCGGTACACCACTCAACTTCAATCTCATAGCCTTACACCACACAGCTCCAATACGAATCTCAATCATAGCCCATTGTCCATAAACCATCACAAACCCATCAACAACCACTAAGGTATTTCCTCAAACACCTTATGAACAAGAGAGAGAGAGAGAGAGAGAGAGAGAGAGAGAGAGAAATATGTAGTATCACTTACCCAACCATAGCAACCCCAATTCACCACATTTGTGCATAATGCTACCCATAAATCAAACATGAATCCATGATCTTCGTGATGGTAGTTCAATTGCTCAAATTCAGATCTAACAATTTGGTTATCAATTTTCGAAAGTCCTTTTTTTTAATCAAATTTAGGGGCAACTATTTAGGGTGGTAGTGGAGCTCTTTAGGTCGGCAATGGCGATAGATAAGGGTAGATAGAGAGAAAATGAGGTGTTGCGATAGAAGATGGGATGACAGTAGTGGCGCATAATCTCTTTTGCACAGACCTGACTAGCCTCAACGTCTCTCATCTATCATCATCGTTGGCAAGAACACCAGCTACTGTTATACTGTGTTTGGTCGAAAGATTTAGGAACTGATTTAGAAAGGGAAATAAAAAAAGTGTGAAATTAGGTAAAATGTATGTATATTTTATTCACATTTTACATACATTTTCCTTATCTAAATCCCTTCTCAAATCCCCCAACCAAACACAGCGTTAAAGATCTATCCCATTCAGCTATCCATTTGAGAGGCCATTGCAACCTATAAATCAACACCCTTGAAGGCGATTAGTGCATCTGGGAAAAAAAAAAAGTAGAAAGGAGAAACAAAAGATGAGAGATAAGAGAATGAGTGTGAGAAACAATTTGCACAGATAATGCATTGTTCTTATGGATTAAGCAAATTATGTGTTTGTTCTTATGGACCCAAACAAAATAGTCCTTGGATCTATGCCCTTAGAAGTCTGTAAAATGGCTTGAGCATGGGAGCCTCTATTTACACACCATCTTTCATCTTAAGGCATACCATTAATTAGTTTATTTTTTATTACAATATTAACCTAATGTAAAATGATCACAAAGGACAAAGGGCAATAATGAATACAATACACACCTCTCTTCTGAACTGTTACTTACGTATCTTCTCTCTCAAGAACCCAAAAACCCTGAAACAAAAACTAAAAACCCTTAAAGAAGCATCCAAAAATATATGTATTATTGAAGATTTTGATTGGACTGAATGATGAATTTGTTAATGCACGACGTCGTCTCTTTGAGGTAGTGAGTGGAATACGCGAAAGGCCATCCATTTCTGAAAATGAAATAGAAAACAATAAAGGATAAGTCCGTTCAAAAGTTCATAACCGGACAATTCCATTTTGTTCAACACTCTAATATCGAACAAAATGCTTCTGTTCGACAGACTAACTCCGAACAATTTAATTATGTTCGACAATAAAATGTCGAACAATTTCATTATGTTTGACATGAACACTCCAGACAAAAGGTCAAAGTTCGAAAGACTAGTGTCGAACTGTTCACAAAATTACATTTTCAAATACAATGCTGATGGCAATGGAAAAACGTACATAAAACCTTAAAATCTAAGCCAATGAAGAATTCTCACCTACTGTATCTCTAATGTGGAGTTGTTTTCAACTGTGATGATAACAACGATCACCACCGGCGTCTTTGATGAAACAGATAATGGAGGGGGTCGTGAACTAGAGAAGAATGCAGTGAAGTCATCTTCAGCACGAATGGAGACCGGAAATAGTCCAAACCTGTGTGATGACAATGAAACAGATAATGGGGGGGGGGACGTTGTGTGTGTTTTTGAAGCGGAGGTGTGTACTATAGGAAATATGGAAGATTGAAGATTGTGAGTGGAGTGTGTAAGTAAGGGTAAAGGTGGAAAATTGTGATATGTATTGAACAAATTTCTTATTTATCAAATTACTAAAGGTGTGCTTTGAGTAATGGTATGCCTTGAGATGAAAGGTGGTGTGTAAATAAAATCACCCATTGAGCACCAATAATAAAAATAAAAATAAAAGGGGAGGGGGCAAATTACATTTTACACCCTTAAACTATTGTCTATATCACTTTACCCTATTGGACCAAAAATTATAACACTTCCCCTTCATTTGTTAATTCTTTTCAATTTGGACTTTAACGGCGGAAGTATCCTTTTAATTATAGGAGTAAATTACACTTTACACCTTTAAACTATCACTCAATATCACTCTACCCCCTCAACTCAAAAAAAATATTTGATTTTTAATTTGAAATATAATTTTTATGTTTTTTTTTAAGTGTATTTATATTAGGTGTATTTAAAAATTAAAAAATTCAGTAAAAAAAAAATACGAAAAATAAAAAAATTTAATTTTCTGAAATCTAAATCCTGAAAAACTAAACCAAACAAGCTGAATAATTTTTCAAATCAAAGTAGAAATTGCAATCAAGAGTTGTATTGCTAATTTACTCAAAAAATTATCAAAAATGTTAAAAGGCCCAAATAAATTACCTAACAAATGCAGAAGATTTGATTGTGCAGATCTCACTCCTTCCGAACATATGGCTTGGGCCTTGATACTCGGTTCCCCAAAGCCCAATGGTCAAGCAAGTAAGATTCAAGAATAGCCCTTTTTTTTGGGAGGGCTATTGTCTTGTATCACTAATCCTCCTCATTTACTAATTTTTTCAATTTAAAACTAAAAACCCTTTCATCAATTGGATAAATTACATTTTACCCGCTTGACTATCACCTCATAATTACTTTCAATTTACACTTTTTTTTTATTATTTTTGTTCATTTTGTCAACAAATTAATTTTTAGTTTGCTAGAAAAAAATATAAATTTAATAACCAAACAACAAAAATATTTATGAAAAAATCTAAAAAATGTTCACAAAGGACAAGAAATATAAAAATATACCGGTTTTTTGTTTTATGTTTTTTTTATTTTTTATTTTTTATCTTTAGTGTTTTTTTTTAAATGCACAAATATAGCGATCCCGGGTTTACCCTTGTTGTACAGTGATCCGGACATGTGTCCGTGGATGTTGGTAGTTGTTTATTTTCTAGTTTGCATCCTCTTTACTTTGTATATTGAGTTATAAGATGCGTTGGGCAGGTTTGTTTCAGGTTGGTTGCGTTTGGGAGCCTAGTGTTGCTGTCCAGATTTTTGGTCCTTCGCTCGAGCGAGGAGTATGTCGCTCGAGCGAGAGTAGTGTTGCACCGGTTCTGGACCTGAGAGCTGTCTTTCTTGGCTCGAGCGAGCTTTTCGTGGCTCGAGCGGTCTGGGTTTTTCTTCGCTCGATCGAGAACTTCTTGGCTCGAGCGAGAGTTTTCTGAGTCTGGTCGCTCGAGCGACCAAGCCTTCGCTCGAGCGAGCGTGTTTTATATCAGCGGACAGCAGCGTCTAAAACATCACTTTTTCAGTCCCTTTCTTTGATTAAACCCTAAATCCGACACCCTCTCTCTCTAAACTTGCACTCTCTCTAAGATTTGATCTCCCTAGGGTGTGAATCTAGCCTAGGGCCTTTATTAAAAAGATAGAGGGCGTTGAGAGCTTCGATTTAATCTGAAAAAGTTTGGATTTGGAGCAAGTTGATCTTGGAGTCTTCATCTCCTTTTGGGCTAAAACTTCAAGGTAGGGATATCCTACTCCTCTCTATGGGTTTTGTCTTTAAATTTTGGTATTTTGAGATGTTGGGCTTGGTTTGGTAATTTTGTGAAAGTTTGGGGCTTTTGTGTAATTTTACAAAAGTTGGGGTTTTATTCATAATAAACCTAGATGCATGTTTGGCATAGAAAAAATGGAATGATTGTTGAATCATTGATGAAAATGGGACCTAAGGGTTGAAATAGTAATTATGGAAAATGGCCTAATTACATTGTTTAATTAATTGGGATAATTAATTGGTGAGAAATGAGGAAATGAAATGTTGATTGAATATCCATTTGTGCATTTATTTTCTGTTTTAGAAATAACTGCTTTGGGCTATCGGTGGAGGATAGTCGAGATTGTTGTAGACAATGCATGATGATTAGGTAAACGGAAACTAATCAATGGAATGTGTCATGGAACTTGACGGTTGATAGAATACATTAATTGTGTGTATTGTGTGATTGTATATAGAACCAATGTGTTTATATACGTTATGTGTAGAGGAGGAGATAGGGGATGTACTCCGCGGTTTAGGGGAAGATAGGGGATGTACCTCTAAACCGGATAGGTATTGGGAGGAGATAGGGGATGAACTCCGTAGACAGAGCTCATATGCTTGTCTAGAGAAGTGAAGATAGAGCTCATATGCTTATCTTTGTGAAGTGTGGATACAGCTTGTATGCTTATCTGTGGATATTGTTGATATACATATCTGTTGTAGAATGTGGATGTAGCTTATATGCTTATCGTGGATATTGTTGTTATACATATCTGTTGAGAATGTGGATATAGCTTTTATGCTTATCTGAATGTGAGATATAGTTTTTATACGTATCTGTGGAAATGATGATAGAGCTAGCATGCTTATCTGTTGAAAAAGGGAAAAATGAAAAGTAATTGGGACTTGTAAGTCGATGGCATAAATATGTAATTTATGTGATTGTATCAGTGTTGACCAACTATCAATTGCTACTATTTTAGTCATTGTCCATGGTTGGTTTAGTGTATTTCTACTGGGCTGTGGCTCACCCTATATGGGAATATCATTTTCAGGTGCAGGAAGCATGCCACCTCCAAGGACATAGCTGGGAGACTAGTGGCGGACATACTTTTGTCGCTTAACTTTTGATGTATTACATGTAACTTCAAGCCCAGGGCTTAATGTGTAATCGAGTTAGAACTCTTTTGTTGTAACCAAGTGTTAACTTGGAAAGCTGTAAGCCCGTAGGGCATTTTGTTTTGATGTTAACATGTAATACTTATGTAATGAAACTCAATGAAATAAAGGAATGTGGTTAGTTTATATGTAAATGCATGTCTTATCTGATGGGTTTAATGTTATTATTTTGAGGGTGTTACAACTTGGTATCAGAGCGTACCGGGTTCGAATACTTTGGGTACGTGGGAAGTGATTAGGATCACAATGGGTTTGTCTCGCTTGATAGAGACGTAGATGTAGTACCATATGCTATGTGTTTATTTGATAACATGCTTATGTGACTATGTGGGTATGGGATTTAATTTCTAGGATATTGATTGGATCCTTGAGTTTCTGGGAGTCTTGTTGGAAAAGCACTTGATCAATGCTGTTTCTAACCGGAACTCTAGTAACGCCTCGGGACTATTATTATCCGGAAATGAAATTCGTAAGTGCTTATGTGTTTATGTGCTTATGTGGAGTGAATTACAGTTGTCCATGTATTAGGACGTGAGTGTTTAGTTTCGGCACATTTATGAATGTGCTAACGTTCTGTGTTGCCTTTATTAGGATGTCAGGACGAGGAAGAGGTGCTAGGCGTGGTAGACCTGCGAGGCAGGAAGTACCGTTACAGGGTGAGATTCCGGCAGTGCAGGAGGGAGTTGGGCAGGCCAATGTGGCCGAGCCAGTAGGTCAACAGGCTATGGGTGCCTTGGCCAGAGAGATAGCAGGAGCTTTGGGTATTCTTAGAGCTGGGAATCAGGCAGCTGAGACAGGGCCTTCCTTCTTGAAGAGGGAGTTCTTCCGGTGTAATCCGGACGAGTTTATCGGGGATCCTAAAGAGCCGCTTAAGGCAGATGAATGGCTCGAACAGACAACGAAGACGTTTGAGATGCTTGGCATCGAGGACGGAGCACTGAAAGTGACCTTGGCATCCTTCCAACTGAAGGGAGATGCGGGTCAATGGTGGAAGTACGAGAAAGCTCGTGTTGGTGGTACTTGGGAGGCGTTTGTGAATGCTTTTCAGGAGAGGTTTTTATCAGCAGCAGCTAGGGAGAAGCTGAGGGATCAGTTTAGCCGGCTTAATCAGCAGGGCTTGTCAGTGGCCGAGTTTGAGGCTACTTTTACCAATCTGTCTAGATTTGCACCTGAACTGGTGGCGTCTGAGGAACGCCGTTGCTATGAGTTTGAGCGGAAGTTGAGGCGGGGCCTTAAGTTGAGAATTGGTGGGTCTTATATTCGAGAGTATAGTCACCTAGTGGACGCTGCAGCTCATATGGAGCTTATGATGCAGGAGGAGGATGAGGGTCAGAGAGGCTCCAAGAGGAGCCAGGATAGTCAGAGTGATGGCAGGAGACAGAAGGGTTATAACCCTCAGCAGTCGCAGGGTGGTGTTGCTAGATCGACCTTCCCAGTGCCGAGTGCAGGCTCGGGGAGAGGCAGTCAGGGGGAATTCACTTGTTACAGGTGTGGCCAGCTGGGTCACAAGGTTTCAGTTTGCCCGCAGAAGGGTGGGGGTCAGAAAGCTGCTTCATCTTCAGCTAGACCGCAGAGTCAGAGTTTGGGCAGGGGGCAGCTCTTGACTTGTTATCAGTGTGGACAACCTGGGCACATGAAGAGGTTTTGCCCACAGTTGAGTGCCACATCGGGAGCGTCTGGTTCTAGGCAGACGCAGGGTTTTCAGCCAGCTCAGTCTGTGCAGGCCTCGAGGGCCAATCCGGGAGTTTCGTCATCCCAGTCTGTGCAGCAGTCTTTTGCTCCGAGAGGTGAGCAGGTAGACCAGGGGCCTACGGGGCGCGTGTATGCTGTTACCGCGCAGGATTTAGTACCGGCTCCATCAGTCGTGAGAGGTACTTTTCTGTTTTGCAACTCGGTTGCTAATGTGTTGATAGACACGGGTGCATCTCATTCTTTTGTATCTGCTGCATTTGCATCTGTTTTGGAATTGGAGTTAGCACAGTTAGCATCTCCTATTTGTGTGGTATCGCCTTTGGGTGGTGAGTTGATTCTGAAACAGGGTGTTAGAGGATGTGATATAGAGGTCGCCGACTATAGGCTTCCTTTTCCGTTTGTTGTCATGCCCATGAAGGGTTTTGATGTTATTTTGGGTATGGACTGGTTATCGTCATACCGGGCTGTTATTGATTGCTACCGCCAGAGGGTCACGTTATGTACCTTGAGCGGGGAGTGGTTCCATTTCTTGGGAGACCGGGTTGGTAGTGTTTTGCCACCGGGGTATGATTCGCGAGGGCGAAGTGAGCTTAGTAGTCTACTCGCTAGCTTTGAGAGTGGTGAGAGTGGTGAGACCCAGCATGTATTGCCGAGGGTGGTTTGTGAGTATTCGGATGTTTTTCCCGAAGATCTTGTTAGTTTGCCACCTCACCGAGAGATAGAGTTCTCTATTGATTTAGTGCCTAGTACGGCGCCGATTTCTATGGCACCTTACCGTTTTGCTCCAGCAGAGTTGGTTGAGTTGAAAGTTCAGCTCCAGGAATTGCTAGATAAGGGTTTTGTTCGCCCTAGTGTTTCACCGTGGGGAGCACCGACCCTCTTTGTTAAAAAGAAAGATGGTGCCTTGAGATTGTGTATAGACTACTGGAAGTTGAATCGGGCTACGGTTAAAAATAAGTACCCTATGCCCCGTATAGATGATTTGTTTGACCAGTTGAAGGGTTCCCGTTGTTTCTCTAAGATAGACTTGAGATCGGGTTACCATCAGTTGAGGGTCAGGGAGGAAGATATCCCTAAGACGGCATTCCGTACGCGGTATGGCCATTACGAGTTTCTGGTGATGCCATTCGGGCTTACCAATGCACTGGCAGTCTTTATAGACTTGATGAACCTGATTTTCCGGGAGTTCTTAGACCGATTTGTGGTTGTCTTTGTGGACGACATCCTTATCTATTCGCCTTCTGAGGAGGAGCACGAGGCACACTTGAGAGTGGTGCTTGAGTTACTTAGAGCCCATAGGCTGTATGCCAAGTTTGGGAAGTGTGAGTTCTGGCTGAGGGAAGTCAAATTCTTAGGCCACGTGGTATCCGGGGAAGGGGTGTCTGTTGATACATCCAAGGTTGAGGCAGTGCAAGATTGGGCACAGCCTAAGAGTGTGTTTGAGATCCGCAGTTTTCTGGGATTGGCTGGGTATTACCGTCGGTTTGTGAAAGATTTCTCCAGGTTAGCGTCACCGTTGACTAGACTGACTCGGAAGGGAGTCAAGTTTGTGTGGAGTGAGACTTGTGAAAAGTCGTTCCAAGAGCTGAAAGTTAGATTGACCACCGCTCCGGTATTGATTATTCCGGAGAGAGGGTTGGGTTATGCGGTTTATTGTGATGCCTCACGAGAGGGTTTGGGTTGTGTGTTGATGCAAGAGGGGAAAGTGGTAGCTTATGGCTCACGTCAGTTGAAAATGCACGAGAAGAATTACCCTACTCACGACCTAGAGTTAGCAGCAGTGATCTTTGCCTTGAAAGTCTGGAGGCACTACCTTTATGGTGAGAAGTTCGAGGTATTCTCGGATCATAAGAGTTTGAAGTATCTGTTTACACAGAGAGACTTGAATTTGAGGCAGAGGAGATGGATGGAGTTCATCGAGGATTATGATTTTGAGTTGCATTATCATCCGGGAAAGGCCAATGTTGTGGCCGATGCCCTTAGTAGGAAAACCATTAGTGATGTAGCTTGTATAGCCATCCGGGAATGGGAGATGTTGGGAGCACTGGGCGAGTTTGATTTGCTACTGGGCGAATCTGTCGAGGCTGCGGCCTTGTTTTCTGTTGTTGCGCAGCCTACACTTGTGATTAGAGTGTTAGAGGCACAGAGAGGTGACCTTGAGGTAGAATCCCCCCGAGAGAAGATCTCCAGTGGGAAAGTTGAGAAGGGTTTGACGGTGTATCCCGACCTGAGTGTGAGATACCGAGACCGTTTGTTTGTACCGGAGGCTTGCCGAGAGGAGGTACTCCGAGAGTTTCACCAGTCGCGCCTTGCGGTGCATCTGGGAGGTACTAAGATGTATCAGGATTTGGGTCGCCAGTTTTGGTGGCGGGGTATGAAAAGAGATGTGGCTGTTTTCATATCGAAGTGCCTTACTTGCCAGCAAGTGAAGGCCGAGCATCAGAGGCCAGCGGGTTTGTTGCAACCCTTGCCTATTGCCGAGTGGAAGTGGGAGCATGTCACTATGGACTTCGTTGTAGGTCTTCCGAGGACTCAGCGGGGTAGTGATGCTATTTGGGTGGTTGTAGACCGGTTGACTAAGTCGGCGCACTTTATTCCTATGCGCGTGAGAGATTCGGTAGATCATCTTGCCGATTTGTATATTCGGGATGTAGTGAGATTGCACGGGGTCCCAGTGACGATCGTCTCAGATAGAGATCCTCGTTTTACTGCTAGGTTGTGGCAGAGTTTGCAGAGTGCACTGGGCACTAAGTTGACCTTTAGTACGGCTTATCATCCTCAGACTGACGGACAGTCCGAGCGTACTATTCAGATCCTCGAGGATATGCTTCGGGGTTGTGTCCTGGACTTCAGTGGGACGTGGGAGAGGCACTTGCCATTGGTAGAGTTTGCCTACAACAATAGTTTTCAGTCTAGCATCGGTATGGCACCGTTTGAGGCCTTGTATGGCCGACCGTGTAGGTCTCCAGTTTGTTGGGCCGAGGTGGGTGATGCACCTTTGTTGGGTCTGGAGTTGGTTAGGGAGACGACGGAGAAAGTTGAGCTTATCCGTAGGAGGCTTGTTACAGCCCAGAGTCGACAAAAGAGTTATGCCGACCGTAGGAGGGGGCCTTTGGCGTTTGAGGTAGGTGATCATGTCTTTCTGAAAATATCACCTAGGCGAGGCCTGATGAGGTTTGGGAAGAGTGGGAAGTTATCCCCTCGGTTTATTGGTCCTTTTGAGATCCTTGAGAAGATAGGTGAGGTTGCTTATCGGTTAGCCTTACCGCCGCAGTTGTCCGGAGTGCATGACGTGTTTCATGTGAGTATGCTTCGGAAGTATGAGCCAGATCCATCACATGTGCTGGATTGGAGCGATTTAGAGGTAGATGAGGATGCCTCGTATGAGGAGAGACCGGTTCGGGTCTTGGATAGGCGGGATCAGGTCCTGCGTGGCAAGACCATTCCTTTGGTGAAAGTCTTGTGGAAACATCACGGAGTGGAGGAAGCCACTTGGGAACGTGAGTTGGAAGTCCGAGAGAAATGTCCGGACTTGTTTGTTGATATGTAATCTTATATTTAAATTTTACATTTTGTTGAACTTAAGAGCCTTTATATATATGTCTTAAGTTGTGAAACATTGAAAATGTTTTGATTATTGGAAGTATGTTTGGAACTTGCCTCATATGGAAGTTGAATGTGACACTATATGTGTTGAATATATTGTTGAAATTGGAAAGTTCATGCATAATGTTGATGCATGTTGAAAATACATATGTTGTTTACATATTGTGATATGTCTCTTGTTAAAGGGATGGGATGACCGGTAATGGGTCGAATTGTTGAATGTTCAAGTGTAACATTGTTTAAAATGAAAAAAAAAAAAAACTTGTTTTTGAAAACTTGTACTTAATTTCGGGGACGAAATTCTTTAAGGGGGGGAGGTTATAGCGATCCCGGGTTTACCCTTGTTGTACAGTGATCCGGACATGTGTCCGTGGATGTTGGTAGTTGTTTATTTTCTAGTTTGCATCCTCTTTACTTTGTATATTGAGTTATAAGATGCGTTGGGCAGGTTTGTTTCAGGTTGGTTGCGTTTGGGAGCCTAGTGTTGCTGTCCAGATTTTTGGTCCTTCGCTCGAGCGAGGAGTATGTCGCTCGAGCGAGAGTAGTGTTGCACCGGTTCTGGACCTGAGAGCTGTCTTTCTTGGCTCGAGCGAGCTTTTCGTGGCTCGAGCGGTCTGGGTTTTTCTTCGCTCGATCGAGAACTTCTTGGCTCGAGCGAGAGTTTTCTGAGTCTGGTCGCTCGAGCGACCAAGCCTTCGCTCGAGCGAGCGTGTTTTATATCAGCGGACAGCAGCGTCTAAAACATCACTTTTTCAGTCCCTTTCTTTGATTAAACCCTAAATCCGACACCCTCTCTCTCTAAACTTGCACTGTCTCTAAGATTTGATCTCCCTAGGGTGTGAATCTAGCCTAGGGCCTTTATTAAAAAGATAGAGGGCGTTGAGAGCTTCGATTTAATCTGAAAAAGTTTGGATTTGGAGCAAGTTGATCTTGGAGTCTTCATCTCCTTTTGGGCTAAAACTTCAAGGTAGGGATATCCTACTCCTCTCTATGGGTTTTGTCTTTAAATTTTGGTATTTTGAGATGTTGGGCTTGGTTTGGTAATTTTGTGAAAGTTTGGGGCTTTTGTGTAATTTTACAAAAGTTGGGGTTTTATTCATAATAAACCTAGATGCATGTTTGGCATAGAAAAAATGGAATGATTGTTGAATCATTGATGAAAATGGGACCTAAGGGTTGAAATAGTAATTATGGAAAATGGCCTAATTACATTGTTTAATTAATTGGGATAATTAATTGGTGAGAAATGAGGAAATGAAATGTTGATTGAATATCCATTTGTGCATTTATTTTCTGTTTTAGAAATAACTGCTTTGGGCTATCGGTGGAGGATAGTCGAGATTGTTGTAGACAATGCATGATGATTAGGTAAACGGAAACTAATCAATGGAATGTGTCATGGAACTTGACGGTTGATAGAATACATTAATTGTGTGTATTGTGTGATTGTATATAGAACCAATGTGTTTATATACGTTATGTGTAGAGGAGGAGATAGGGGATGTACTCCGCGGTTTAGGGGAAGATAGGGGATGTACCTCTAAACCGGATAGGTATTGGGAGGAGATAGGGGATGAACTCCGTAGACAGAGCTCATATGCTTGTCTAGAGAAGTGAAGATAGAGCTCATATGCTTATCTTTGTGAAGTGTGGATACAGCTTGTATGCTTATCTGTGGATATTGTTGATATACATATCTGTTGTAGAATGTGGATGTAGCTTATATGCTTATCGTGGATATTGTTGTTATACATATCTGTTGAGAATGTGGATATAGCTTTTATGCTTATCTGAATGTGAGATATAGTTTTTATACGTATCTGTGGAAATGATGATAGAGCTAGCATGCTTATCTGTTGAAAAAGGGAAAAATGAAAAGTAATTGGGACTTGTAAGTCGATGGCATAAATATGTAATTATGTGATTGTATCAGTGTTGACCAACTATCAATTGCTACTATTTTAGTCATTGTCCATGGTTGGTTTAGTGTATTTCTACTGGGCTGTGGCTCACCCTATATGGGAATATCATTTTCAGGTGCAGGAAGCATGCCACCTCCAAGGACATAGCTGGGAGACTAGTGGCGGACATACTTTTGTCGCTTAACTTTTGATGTATTACATGTAACTTCAAGCCCAAGGCTTAATGTGTAATCGAGTTAGAACTCTTTTGTTGTAACCAAGTGTTAACTTGGAAAGCTGTAAGCCCGTAGGGCATTTTGTTTTGATGTTAACATGTAATACTTATGTAATGAAACTCAATGAAATAAAGGAATGTGGTTAGTTTATATGAAAATGCATGTCTTATCTGATGGGTTTAATGTTATTATTTTGAGGGTGTTACAACAAATATTTAAATACTAGGTATAACCAAAAATTAAAATTTTTGACTAAAATATGGAGAAAAAAACTAAAATACAAAAATACAAAAAAATATTAAAAAGTATAATATTTGAAAACAAATCTTTAAAAAATTCACTAAATACCAGAAATACAAAAAAAAAAATGAAAATAAAAATTCAGTACATTTTCGTATTCGTGCATTTATTATTTTTTAAAAATATTTTACTTTTTAGATATATCTAAGTAAGATGCATCTAAAAAATATAAAAAGAATTGCTTAAAATTTTAAACATATTCACCAAAAAAAAAAGAAAAAAGAAAAATCTCAATTTTTAGAAAATTGAATTCAGAAAATTGAAACCAAACACAATGATTAATTCTTCTTGTCAGAGTTTAACTTGTAAACATATCAACAATAAAGATGAAGACACTATTTGGCATCTCCTATTTTAGTATGCTTTTTTTTTTATTTATTTATATTTTTTGAGTCACATTATCTCTTTATTTTTTTGTAAATCTTTTTGTAAAAAGAAAAAAATATATTTATTTAAATCATCTCAAATACCCTCTAAAATATTTAATTGCCCTCCAATACTATACAAGCCCTGCAAGGGAGAAATAACGAAAGAGCATCAAATTTCTCTTCATAAAATTTGAACCTAAAACCTTACACTATTAGGATGGTATTACACAATCACAAGGCGAAAGGCCCTAATAGTTAAGAACCTAGTTAAAATAGAAGTTCTAACAACATTTACTGTCTTTATTTATTTATTTCATTAAATTTAAATGAAAATTTGAAAAAACTTGATTTGATATGAAACATGACAATCATCATTTATTTATTTATTTATTTTTTCAAAAAAGTAATTTTGCAAAAAAAAAAAAAAAATCTAAACTTATCCTAAAAACATGTTTTATTGATTTTTTATGAATAGACTTGTTGATTATTGTAACTAAGTCTCAATCCATTTTAATCACTAACACTGTTTTTGCAAGCTAGTTATATTTGAATGGTTTTGGGAGACTCTTTAAATAGTTTGATGAATGAATAAATATAATAAAGAATAGTGTTGAAGTACATAGATAAAAAAGTGATTAAGTAAAATAAAGAATACACACACATATATATATAATTTTATATTTGTGAAGAAAAGTAACAAGCTGAAAAAGAAAAAAAGAAGGATAAATTATATTGCCCTCTCTTAAGATTTAGAGAAAATACAATAAACTCTACAATTTTGATATAATTAATGGATTACTTTTTCAGTAAGGTAAAAGAGATTGAAATTAACACAGATGTTGTGAAAACATAAAAATAAATAAAATAGAATATACATTTTAACATAAAAGAGATGATAATATTATATTTTCATTCATATAACTAACGAATTATAGATAAAAATTTGGCGACTTTCAGTTTTAGCTAAAAAGAAAAAAAAGATAACTATAAATTGTCACACTACTCTTTTTATTTTTTTGGTACATCTTTTTGAAAAATTTAAAAAATTTCTAAAATAGCAAATTCCCAAACTTAAAAAATTACTAAAATAGCATATTTCCAAACTAACCCTAAAGGTTATGTGAATGAAAATTTTTTCGAGAAATTATAAAAAAAAATCCTAAGATTTGATCCTTATAAGAAAATAAACCCTAAATTTTTAATTTTGGTAATTCAAAACCTAAACTTTTTAATTATTTTCAATCTAAATTATTTTCCTATTTTCATTAAGTAAAATCGATGAAAAAAATAGATATTTTAGTCATTAAACTCAATGAAAATGGTATTTTAGACATTTTATATATATCTACATTGAGTTTAATAACTAAAACATAATTTTTTTTTTCATCGGTTTTACTTAACAAAAAATAAATAAATAATTTAGATTGAAAACAAATCAAAAGATTAAAATTTAAAAATTAAAAATTTATTTTGTTGGAATGCTCAAACTCTGACCTTTTATTTATTTATTTATTTTTGTAATTGTCTCAAAATTTTAAGACGCTAAGTATGTCAAAGGGTAGCTTAATGACTTGGTGGGGAAGCAAAATTGAAAATGCAAGGGTATTGCAAAGGAGGGTTGAACGTTTACAAGACTCTTGAGATTATTTAACTTCAAAACATGCAAAGATGTTGGTGTAATTGGAAGAAGAAGAAGAAGAAGATGCAGAGCACGATCGAAAGAGTAATGGGATTGATTGGGGAGATGACGGTGGACTCCATCAAAAAATGTATTTAGTTCCGGCAGGCCATCACCCTCGGTCCCTTCTCTAATACCCTCCTCTGTCTATTTATACACACACATACATCTAGGTCATGTTTATTTGGGTATGTTTGGTTAAACAGTTGAAGTATAGACTAATAATCCATCCGTATATAGTATCCCACATATGATAGATTATTAATCTCACAGGGGGTGTGAGATAAATTGAAAGACTAAGCTAAAGTCTAGACTATTAGTCCCTTCTTATAATCCTAACTCAATCCAAACATGGGATAGGATACACAATCCAAAGAGATTCGTAGTCCTAGGACTATTAGTCATGAAAATGCTAATCCAAACTAATCTAGTCCGCCCAAACAAACATGTTTGTAGGATGTTCATATAGCCGCATTATGCATTGATTATTCGGTTTATTCATTTATTTATTTTTTTGCCAATATTGTACAATATTAGTTTATTAGAAAGTTAGATTATAATTAAAGGGGTCGCCACTACTCCATCAACTCGAACGCTTGACATTTCCCCTCACACGTACCCTAAGATGTGACTACAAGACCACTAGGCCAAACTCTAAGGTCTGATCATTCTATTTATTTGGTGTTTCAATTTACCCAGAAACAAGTGTTTCTTTTGTTATTTAATTTTTTGATAAAAAAGTGTCTTCTGTTTATAATATCGAAAATTTGATGTTCAATGTCATCCGCCATATGTTTGCTTCAATGTGTCATAGAATTTAGAAATCTGTTAGTCCCCAAATTTTTATTTGCTATTTTTTTTGAAAAAAAAAATTAGAGTGGTGTTACATTTCCTAATATATCACCCATATTTTGACATCTAATGAGATGGAAGAGAAAAAAGAGAATAGAGAGAGACAGAGAGGAAGAATGAGGAGTGAGAAGTGAGATCTATTCCACATTATTAGGAATGAATTAAGTGCGCTCAATTAGTGCTCCAAGCATTTTTCAAAAAATTAACACTTACCTGTAACTCTAGTGTTGTTGTGTGTGCTGATATAGGTTCCAGAAAAGTGCAAAATTAAGATCAATTCAACAATATACAGTTTTGGTTTGGTAGGGAGGGTCAGTTGAGTTGGTTTTCTTTTCTTGGGTGTGAAGTCTTCAATTCCTTCCATTCTTAACAACCAATGGAAGCTTATTTGTGATTTTGGTTTATTAACCATGTAACGCCCCAATCCTTCATATATCATCATTATTGTCCGCTTTGGGTCATACCCGCACGGATTTGTTCTTCACAGTGGGTCACCCATCCCAGAACTATTCTAGCCTAAGCACGTTTAATTGGAGAGTTCTGCTAGGGATTTCACCACCTGGGAAAAGACCTCGCGATCTAGGTTTTTATTTTTATAACCCAAAAACTTCCTCTCCATTCCCGATGTGGGACACCGGGACCTTACAAACCATGTTGAGCATCTCCAATGCTCAATGCCAAATTTATCATCACGTAAAATTGCCAAAATTAGGCTAACCTTGCTTCAATGCTTGTGTCATTTTTGTGCACAACCATCATCTCATCCATGGGCGGAGCTACAGTATCAATAGCTTGAATTTCTTTTTAAGTAACACTCTGTTTGTTTGAGTGAAAAACATTTTATAGAAATGTTTTTTTATATATTCTGATATTTGGTACAATGGAAAACAAGTCAACGAAAAACATTTTTCATGGTCAGTGGAAAACAAGCCTATTTAAGCAGAATGTTTTCTACTTTTAAAAGGGGGGAAAACGCTTTTCGGACTAAAATTTTACCAATGTTACCACTCCACCACCACCACTCTCACGTCCACCCCCACACCATAGCTACTACCTTCATCATCGTCGCTATCATCATTGCCTCCCACCACCTCGTCTCCACCTCCACCTTCACCTTCGTTCTATCACCACCACCACCAAACACAGAAAAATGTTTTCTCCGGAAAACATTTTTTGGAAAAAGTTTTCTGTTGAAAATGTTTTCTACCCAAACAAACAGAGCATTAACGTAAAAAATTATCCAAAATGTTTGGGATTTTACAAATTGAACCAAGTGAAATTATAGCATACTTTGATTTCAAATTTGAATTGATACGATTTACTCCAAACTTGTCATTAAATTTTATCAAAATCTTTTTAAAAATTCTCCTCTTATCCTAAATTTTAATTTTCATCAAATTTGATTATTTTTTTATTTATCTCCAATGCATTATCTTTTTATTTTTTTTATCAAATTCAAATTTGATAAAAGATTTGATGAATTATCAATTTGATGAAAAAAAATGTTTCTCCCTTTAATTTGATGAATATAATTTTTAGATTTTTTATTTTTTGATCATAGATTTGATGAAATGATTGATGATAGCTTTTGAGCATTTTATCATCAAATTTAAATTTGACGAAAAAAAGATTAAAGATTGGGTATGTATTCTCTTAAAGAAACAATAGAGACTTGTTATTCCTATTACCAATGACAACTACAACTATGAAAAATCTTCCACTGCGATGCAATTTATGAAGAATTGAATAAGTAATTTCCTTTTTTTAAATTTAAAACAATGGTTGATTGAATGATTATTTAGATAGATATATGGAGAAAAATGTGTTGATTACTTAAGTAATAAGGTTATCATATAGTGATTTCAAAAATGAAAACTCACCGTGAACAATATAAGAGTAGATTTTTGCTTTATTTTTGTGAAAGCAATAGTATTAATATCTCAAAATTTTTTTTTTTTTAAAAAGTAATTTAACAAGTTTATATTACATTTGCCAACACATTAATGGGAAACACTTTAGTGCCTGGGGGCAATGAAGGTTAGCAGGTTTGACCAACACATTTTTGCATTCTTTAGCCAAGATGAGTCTCAGACTAAAGAAGATTGGCAAGTTTGACCAACAAAATTTCTGCACTCTTTAGCCGAGATAAGTATCTAGGCTAAAGAGGGATGGTAGGTTTGACCAACAAATTTTTGCACTCTTTAGCCGAGATAAGTATCTAGGCTAAAGAGGGATGGTAGGTTTGACCAACAAATTTTTGTACCAGGCTAAAGAAGGTTGGAAGGTTTGACTATCAAAGTTTTTTTACTCTTTCGCAGAGATAAGTATCTTGGCTAAAGAGGGTTGGCAGATTTGACCAACAAATTTTTGCATTCTTTAGCTGAGATAAGTTTCAAGCTAAAGAAGGTTGGCAGGTTTGACCAACAAATTTTTGCATTCTTTATCTGAGATGAGTCTGAGGCTAAAGAAGGTTGGTAGGTTTGACCAACAAAGTTTTTGCACTCTTTAGCTGAGATGAGTGTCTAGGCTAAAGAAATTTGGTAGGTTTGACTAACAAATTTTGCACTCTTTAGCCAAGATAAGTATTTAGGCTAAAGAAAGTTAGCAGGTTTGACCAACACATCTTTTTTGACTCTTTAGCCGAGATGGTTATCTCGGCAAAAAAGGCTGGTAGGTTTGACCAACACATTTTTTGGACTCTTTAGTCACGATAGTTATCTCGGGCAAAGAGGTTGGCAGGATTGGGTATGGCCGAGTTGGTTAATTCGGCAAAGTATGCAAAGAAATATGAAAAATTCTAGGAGAAACATAATGGACGTGCAAAAAGTTGGACAATTTTCATTGATAAAAGAAGATTACAAAGAGGGGCGCATAGCCTGGTTACATTGCAAAGTAAAGAAAAGAAAAGAAACACAAGCAAAAACAAAAAAGGCAAGTTTTATAACGGTCATGTAAAGAGATCATCAAGCTCGACATCAAGGTCACCTTGGACCTCTCTGCTTGGCAGATTGGCCTCGGCTTCACCTCATCGTGTTAGATTGGTAATATCTCATCTACCGGTCAAACTTGGCTCGGTTGGGCTGTGCAACTCCACCCGACCTGGTAGTGAAGTTTGGCAATCGAGGTCAGTGTTGGCTGGAGGGGCATCAGTTGGATCTGGGATTTCTTCCTCCCCTTGAAGAAATTTTTGCTGGACAACATCAGCATACTCCGTCATGTAGCTTGAAATGAAGTGGGGCGGAGGATTCAAGAACACTTTAGATTCGTGAGCCTGGTCGAGCTTTTCAGCTGCCACCTTCCAACCGCACTTGAAAAAGATGTCCTTGGCCACCTTACACTACTGGACGTAGGTTTCTTTACCTTCTTTGAAACCTTGGTCCTCGGCGTCCTCCATCTTTTTCTACAGCTCCTTGATCTAAGCGTTTTTTTTCTTCTCAATCTTGGCGAGTTCGCGCAAGTAACGGTCTTTTCTTCTCAGCCAGGGCTTTATGTTTGTCAGCCTCGGCCACGCTAACCAACTTTTCTTTTTTAGCAATCAGCTTGGCCAGATTTGTCTTCAGGGTCTTTAGCTCGGCCTCTTTAGAGCTCGCATTCGCAATGGCCGCCTTAGCTATTTTTTGCAACTCAAGGACACGTTGGTGAGCAACGTGGTTTTTTTGTATGGCTTGCGTAGCATACAAAATGATTAGCCAAACCTCACAAAAAGACTGGTAAAATTAATGAATGTATGGGATTTTAGACTCTACCAAAATAAGGGACTTGTTGGCGGACCGAATCGCCTTTAGCTCGGTTAGGTTTTCGTGCCACTCTATATCGGCTGGCAAGTAGACGCTTTAGGCTAAGTTGAAAGCCAGAAGGTGGTCCTTCTCAGCGCTCACAAAATCCAGTGTAATCACAGTGCGGCCCTTGAAAGTCACGGCTGGTGCCCACACCGGAGGGGAGGAAGGATTTGAGCCGCCGGAACATTGGCTACTTTGGGGTTGGTCGGTCTCTGGTAGCTTAGTTTCTAGCTGCTTGGGGTCTTCTTTGTCTACCAGACGCTGCGGCACGGCGGAACTGGTGTGAGGCCTTTTGCTTGGTTAGGATACAGTAGCCTGGGTGGTTAGAAAGGCTATAACTGCATCGCTAGGCTGGTCAGTTAGTGGTAGCTCAGCTTGGACCTCAGCATTGGAAGCAGAGGCCTGCTCAGTGATTAGGGCACGAACTGCTCTCATTTTGGCCATTTCTTGTTTTTGGTGAAAGGGATGAGGTTGATTTTAGGTAGAGAAGGATCAGGTGACTTAAGCAAGAAGTCTGTAACTCTGCTCTTCTTCTTGCTGCTGTAACGGTAGGTCGATTCAACACCTAATAGCTCGGCCCAATCTCGATAACGGTACTATAGGACGGCTTGTAGTACAGCTTGGTTGGCGTAGGCATAGTTTGCTTTTAACCAATTCAATATGCAAGAAGGAAAATGGTTAGTACGGCTAAGGAAATTGACAAGTTTTAGTACAAGAAAGAAAACTGACCTACTCTTACCAGGTGTCCCTTTATTCTAGTTGGTGTTATAACCTGGTATTTGGGCCTCCTCGTCTTCAAAGTTGCCAGAGACTTAGAGAAAATTGTCATCATTCAAGTCTTTGTCTAGCGTGCGTTTAACGATTTTCTCTCGGTTCTTTCTGATTCTGAGGTAGTGAACCCAACCGTCGTCATTTTGGCTGAGCAAGTATTGGTGAAATAGCTCGGCCAATCCAAGATTGAGGTTAAGCCGGTGATTTAGCTCCGCGATTCCATTTATTATCCTATAGGTATTGGTGGAGAGTTGGGTAGGGCACAGTCTGGTTTGCCTAAGGAACTCGCAGATAAGGGGTTGGAATGGGAACCAAAGTCCACCCTCTACGTTGGATAGCACTGAGAAGGGTACGAATCCAAGCTTGCCCCCATGTCGTGGTGTCTGGTTCGGCTAGGGAAAGGTGGACGTCATCTGGAATGTGGTAGTCTCTTTTGAATTCGGCCATGGCACCTGGTGAGCTTACTATGAACCGGTATTTGCCTATGGCCTTAGGTTTAAATAAGTTAGTAAAGGAAAATCTTGTTCAGTTCCTTAGCTTGGCGTTGGTATGATCGAGTAAGTGTAGCTCGGTCAAGCGGCGCCACCAAGTGGCAAGTGCAAAGGTGTGCCTAGCCAACCTAGTCAAGTCTACAAAGTTGAAATAAAAAAGTGTTATGCCTAGGTGTTAATCGGTTGAGTAAGAGTTAAGACTAATCAAGCTTAAGCTTGGCAGTAAGTGGAGACATAATATTTTTGGCTCGGTTCCAAACAAAGTTAAGATTTTTAGCCCGGTTTAAGGGAAGGGACAAGGTTTTAGCTTGGTTTGACGGGAACTCCTAGTTCGGTCAAATCCAAGTATAATGATTATAAACAGGTTTTTACTTCAGTCTTAATATGATTTTGGATCAAAATAGCTGTTCTTGGCTGGTTTTAGCTCCAGTCATTGTATGTTCCTCTTTGAGTGTGAAGTTTTAACGGTTTCAGAGGTGCCATTTCAATCTGAAGCACATTTAGCGTGTATTTTTGGGTTAAGTTGCTATTCCCAGGCATAAACAGGAGTATAATAACACAGAAATAACAGAGGCATGAAGAACACCAATCATGAAAAAAGTTGGAAAGATATGAAAGAACTTATTGATTTGAGCACAAAATCAGGATCCAATCGATTGAAGAAGTACCGGCAACGATGACGAGCGTGCTTTGATGGTGGCTCGAGCGTAGGAAGTGAAACGTTTGGAGTTCTGTGTGTGAGAAGTTGCAATGACGAAGATGAATAGTGGGAACTGTTCGTATATATGTGCGTTATATATATAATGAATGACAAACAGTGGGACTATGCAAATTTCATAGTAATGATTGACGGCTGTCACAATGAGAGGGGGTAATTGATGGGCGCCACATGTCCCAATAAGGACATGATGTCAAAAACATGGGAAGACGGGTTGTACGACCTGCACAACTTCTGGAAATTGAGCAAATCTTAGCTCGGTTGGCTTGAGCATTTCGGTTCAGACAATTTGAATATCTTAGCACGGCTGGAGGACAATGATCCCAATCATGCTTCACAGGTGGAATTAAGGGGCAATTGAAAGAGTAATTTATGTGAATAAATTGGGTCGAGCTAAGTCTATTGTTCTTAATCATTGGGCCGAGCTATGGGCCAAGGTAAGAACTTGGATAGCCCGGTCTTGGGCCAAGCAGACACCAAGCTAGTCAGAGATGTGTCACTGGGGCCTGGACCTGGTTATCTAAAGGTAGTCCTGTAGCGGATTGAGGTATTGCTGGTGAAGAGGGCCGAGCTAAGTTTAGCTCGGCAGAGCACCATCTTCATTGAGGTTACCATGACTTTGCCAAGAGCAGAGCATAGTTGTGTTAGCTTGATTGAATGCGTCGACAACCGAGGTAAAAGATTTAAACCATCTCACTCGGTTGTAGTGAGTAGGGTGTTATCAGAATAAGCATTATCCTGATAGTGTGATTCCTAGGAGGACTTTGCTAAGGAGAGTAAGACTCCTACTAGGATTATGCCAGGCGGAATCTATAAAAGCTCATAACATAACCTATGGACATGTATTGTAATTCTTAGTCCCAAATACACAGAGCTTATTGTCTATTGTCTAATTGCTTACTTAGGCATCTGAGGAGTTTCTGGCACACACCAGCTGGCTAGCTCACGTGTGTTTATAGGTAGCAAAGTGACGATGTTTGGAGGAGTGCGAACTTGATCAATAGGATTATACAATAAGATTATTCTGTGCTCGTACAATATTCATAAACTAGATCATAATAGAATCAATTCTTATATCAGAACATAATAATGGTGCATCCAACAGAACTTATCATATCGTCTTCCGACTAGAGTAATCGGTTTCGAATACTGATTAAACACATCACCACTTTGTCAAGTGGCTAACGAGATCTCGTAATCATATATATGTCATGAACCCACATTAATATGCCATCTCCCATGACTTGGGACTTCCTTTGGATGCCATAATAGATTCGAAATAGGACATTCGTTCATGTTAACAAATATCATTTCAGAAATCATAACTTATCATATAACATTTTGAACATAATTCATATGAACATATCTTTACAATAACCTTACTCACAGTGGACTTCCAGAAATAGTTGATCGGTCCTCAAATCTTAGCAATAGTGAGTCTTCTATTTTGGTCCAGTACACAGGTAATCTACATGGACGCCCATATAAAGCCTTGAAAGGTGTCATCTCGATACTAGCTTGATAGCTATTGTCATAAGCAAATTCAACTAAGGGTAGGTGTTTCTCCCAAGACCCCTTAAAATCTAGTACACATGCCCTCAACATGTCTTCCAGAATTTGAATAGTACATTCAGCTTGCTTGTAGGTTTATGGGTGGTAAGCAGTACTGAAATTCAACTGAGTACCCAAGGCACTTTGAAGACTCTGCCATAGCCTGGCTGTAAAGCAAGGGTCTCTATCAGACACTATACTCACTGGAACCCTATGGAGACGAACAATCTCTCGAGTATAAAGTTCAGCTAGAAACTCTATAGAATCCCTCGTACTCATGGCGAGGAAGTGAGTGGATTTGGTGAGCCTGTCAACGATTACCCATATGGCATCATTGCTTCTTTGTGTTCTAGGAAAGCCTATAACAAAATCCATGTTAACATGCTCCCATTTCCATTCAACAATTGGAAGAGGCTGGAGTAGTCCTATAGGCCTTTGGTGTTCGACTTTGACTTGTTGATAGGTTAAACATTTGGGCACAAATAAAGCTACGTCCTTTTTCATACCTCTCCACCAGAATTGTCGACTGATGTCATGATACATTTTGGTGCCTCTCGGATGCATGGCCAGACGTGAGTGATGGAAGTCCCGCAAAACGTCATCCCTCAAAGATGTGGGCACAAACAACCGGTTATGGTAACGAATACTAGACCCATATAACTATTCAGACCCCTCTTCTTCTTCTCTTGGGAGATTCTTTCTCCAATCATATCTACTTCTGGGTCACCCAATTGTGCTTCTCATACTCGAGCAACAAGGGTGGGTTGTGCATTGGTGGTGAATAGGTTGCTTGTCCCGAGGATTCATGAAGCTGCAAGTCAAATTCATTGGCATCCCTTATCATCTTTCAGAATGTCCAAAATCTCAAAGGACTTGACAATTTGTTCCAACCATTCATCTGCCTTTATATGGTTGGGTCCACCACTGAACTCAGTAGGGTTTGAGCGAAAGAACTCATTTTTCAAAATGGAAGCTTTAGTTTCTCCTTCCACCATTCTAGCTACCTATGCAGCTCTGAGTATTTCCATGGACTCTCGAAGAGCCCCTGCCATCTCCCTGGATAAGACCCCCATAGCTTTTTAGGTAGGTGGAACGGGTATAGTGTTTTGACCCACTCCTTCTTACGAAGGGATCTCGGGTTAGGTTGGAATGTTCTGGCCTCTCCGACGAGGACTACCATGAGCTCTAGCACGTCCAGATGCCTATAAGAAATAAAGACAATATTAAATTCAGGACCAACTTTCCGTATTTAAGTGCTCCATTCCAGATCCTCATATTGATACATCATCCAAACACACAAATTTCCACATAATCACACACAGTTACATAAAACACACATGAGTTGTCCTCCTAAGACATTGGCTAATTCCATGGCAATCAAGGACCTCCAAGTGGAAAAAGTAGTGATTAGGTGTCTTTGCAAAAGGATCTCGATGAGTGTAATGAACAAAAACCATATCATAAAAGTTTTACTCCACACCCATACAATCACATAGATTCACAAAACACACATGACACTCTAAGCATTCTGTATTATCCTAGGTACCCTATCATGACACATGTCACTTCCCACGAGCCCAAGGTATTCTAACCTATTGCTCTGATACCAATTTGTAATGCCCTGCCAAAACCATACATGAACATACCAAGACAAACACCACAACGTACCCCAAAGGTCATCTTTCCCATTGAACTAGGATTTAAAAGATTACAATTCAACATTTATATTCCCAAAATGTCATGTGCTCACTTTCCAGTTCAATAAACTAGATGGCTTTACAAAAATAATAAGCCTCAAGGGCATACAAAATAACAAAACAAATTCAAGAGTCTAGGTACAATGCTTTCTACATTAACAACAAAATATACTCGAACCAATCTTTCCCAAATTGAACCACAACTAGTCTTCCCAAACTCATCAAGGATGTGATGTATCATCAATTCCTAAAAAATAAAATAGGGTTGAGCTATATGCCCACTAGGAATACATTTAACCAAGTGTTTAATTATTCAAATAAGCTTGTGGCGTCATTGAGATAGAATATATACACATGCAATTATTGTTAACAATGTAAACACTATAACAATTGAATAATCACATTTACATCCCACATCATTCATCACCACATCAAAAGAAAATAACCCATGAGTCCCTTGTAAGAGTCCAAGTTAAAACACAAGTTTCTTTTGATTAAAAACCTTCTCCCACATTTGACTATTATACGACAGGACGTGGGGACCTAAAAACCATCCATTTTCCCACTTTTGCTAACTACAATACAGCAGGACCAGTGGACACCCAAAAACATTTTTTCATATTCGTCCAGCGATAAGTTTAGACAGGGCAATTGGGCACCCTTAACTTTCCCCCATGTGGGTACCAACACAACTAACACAACATCAAAAACCAACTCTTACCTGGACTCATGCTCAATGAACAGTTCATCAAATTTCTATTCAATCATCAAACACTCAACATTGTCAAGCATATATAACATCACATAATATGCAAAGGGAACCACTACCCAAATCACAATTCCATCTCCACAATAATATCCATATATCTCATTTTTTTGTTATTCATAATACACTAATACTATAAGGAAAAACTTAAATTAAAATACCATTCTCTACCCAAATTCAAAATTAGGGTTCTATTACATTTGGGGTTTTCTCCACTTCTTCACTTACACATGTTTCCATTACCATAATATGCATATTTGATCAAAGGAGTTTGAGAAATTTCAATTAAAAGTGGGGGGAAAATCTACTTTATGTAAATTAAGGGTTTATTTCAACTTAACATCAACATTTCAAATCAAGCCACAACAATACCACCATTACTTCTTCAAAACAAAGAAATACAAGTTAAAGGTAACCCTACCTCAAGTTATGAGTCCAAGAATCAAGCTCCTAGTTGAACTCTTCACCAAACAAAATTTCAATCGGTAAGGATGATGATCTTCAAGTGTTCTTCACCCTTTGCAAGAGCTTTAGGTTGGATATTAAGAGATTGAGGAGTATTTTAAAGTGGCAACTTAGGGTTTTTCGAGGCTTGAGACAAGGAGGAAGAGAGAAAAGAAAAGTTGAGAGAATCATCTAGAATCGTACTTTTTAAAGTGCTGATATCGCGTAGACCGCTAGAGCACAACTTCCTACGCTCGAGCGTAAGACACAGACGTAGAGGTCTCGCTCAAGCGACAAATCCTTTGCTCGAGCGTAAAATGACAAGCCCCAAAATTTTTTTGGAGCTATAGTGAAATAATTGGAAGCCAACATTCTCCCCACCATTCTCTGCTCGAGCGCAACTTCCTGCGCTCGAGTGACCCGCTTGTAAACTCGCGAGATTCTGTGAGCTGCAATTCTTCGCTCGAGCGTAACTTCCTTCACTCGAGCGGGCACCTAGAACAAAATGTCACATAATACGTCAGTAAGTTTTAAATATATATATTTTTGTTCTTCAAAAGATAGGAAGAGAAATAGGTCCCACCGGGTGTGCCAGAATTTGTAGACGCAAATTTTGAAATGAGAAGTGTTTCAACACAGTTCAAAATTCATGTTACAAATGTCCACTATTTAGTCTTTGGACTAAATAGTGTTGATTATTTGAATAGCAGGTTCCTATTTCCGATCTGCATTCCAGATTGTTAATTACACTTTTTATTTAAATGAAACCTCCAATTAATAAAGAACAAAAATGAATAGAAGACAAATTAAGGAAAAGAAATATTCTATTGAAATTGTAGGGATTTAAAACCCTTAGATACAAAATACAATAGTTGGGTTTGGAACCCTTTACCTTACGAGATGCTTGTAATGTAGTGTAAGCTCTTGACTTTTTCTTTCTTGTAATGACTTCCTTGGCTCTTAATTTCTCTCTCTCTCTCTCTCTCTCTCTCTCTCTCTCTCTTTGATCTTCTAACTTTTGATTTTCGATCCCCTTTTTATGTGATGATCCGTCATATTTATAAAGGGTCATCTAGGTGATAAGAGGGCCTCATCCTCAATTTGAATTTCAAAGTAAATGATAACGCCATTTGAATTTTGAATGACAGCGCCATTTGAATTTAGGTGTCATCATATTTGATTAATTGTCTATCTGATTAACCAATTATCTGATTTTATGAACACGTGGACTATTTGTTTATTTGAGTTTAGGCGTAATCATATCTAATTAATCCTTTGGATTCCATCCCATGTGGTGTTCTTGCTGTAGGCTTTACAGGTGTCATCTTTCGTAGGCTCCACATGTCATTTGGGTATCTTGAATAACGTCACTGAGATACGACGTTTTGTTTATGCACTTCAATGGATCGAATTGATTCTTTTAGGAATTGATTACCTACGACAATCCTATCATAGGCTCTATGTGTATCATTAACTGATTGACCGTATTTAAAATTTGAACATAAATTTGGTTGAAATTTATGTGCCAGTTTATAGACGTGGCTATCCTCAACCTTTTCTTCCTTAGATCAGGTCAGCACAGATTTGTTACACTTCCTACTGTAGACCGTAACTTTAGAAACTGCTTCTTTGGGTATGTAAGAGACCTAAAATCAATAAAAGTAATACACTCTTTCTTGAAAAGAAAAGATTTTTATTTATTGAACAGAAAATTTACAAAGAAAAAGGGGTGCCTGTAGACTGTTAATTTGCGAGAGTATTGTTGTAACAACCCTCATTTTGACTTAGTCATACTCGCATACATTTATGGATGATCTTGTTTTAATATGTGCATTTGCAAATCTTGTCTTGTTTTGCTTGAATGATTGCTTGCATGCTTTGTTCTCGCCTGGTGCGTTGCCGAGGTCATCTTAAGCCTAGACACCTTCGAGACCTTTGTCACTTAGAACTATCTTGGAACCCCGTTGGTTGACCTCCATCTTCACCCTAGCATATTGGCCGAGATGTCACCATCTAGGCCGAGGTGCGCATCGCCTAGGCCGAGATGTGCATCATCTGGGCCGAGATGTTAATATCTAGGCGTCCTAGATCCTTGATCCTTTCATGAGTGATTTTGTTCCTGGAATGGTATGACCTAGACCGAGGTGTGGCACATCTAGGCCAAGGTGTGGCACAGTTTAGTCAAGTGTTGTCCTTCCAAGCCGATGTCCTTGCCCCTTGATTGCCGGAGTCTTGTTGTTAGCCGATGTCGTTACTTGCCGGTGTGTTCTTGCCGCCTAGCATGTTGAGTACACTTTGTCTTGGTCTTGTCTTGTCATGTCAGTCGCCTTTTTGGATAAAGCCAATCAGCCGATGCCACGTGTCCCGGCAGAGGGATTAAGTCAGTGATTGTCATGAGAAACATATCATTTGTACCAAGTCTTGCCTTTTAGAGAGAGAAACTCTAGGAAGAAGGAGGAGAAGTTTAAGCTAGAGAGAGTGAACTTTCAAGCTTGATCGTTGAAGCTTGAGCCGTTAGATTCGAGTTTTGAGGTTAGAATCGTAACCTATTCTTGTTGTTCTTATTGATCATCTAGCTGCATTGCACGATCAAACCTGTTCGTCACGTCATGCATTGATTTAAAGTTGGTTTTAGAAAGAGAATGGTTTTCATGTGTTCTTGAAGAAAAGCCTCGTTTGATCCGAAAGTTTGCACCAAGGCTCATGTTTTTGTGTTTGTTTTGATAAGATCCTTGTGTATGGGTACCCAGGTCCACGTTTTTGAATTCATAGCATGAAATCTTAGCTTTCGCTATAGCAAGTTTTGATCTTTGCATTCATTTTCCTCGTGTTCATGTTCTTCATGCTCTTCATGCTCTTCATGCTCATGTTCTTCATGTTGTCAAGAGGGAAACCCAGTTTTTCCCGACTTCGCTTTTGAATGTGGTCATCGAGGCCACACCTCGGCAAGGAGGTGTGGGACCTCGGCCTAGACCTGGTAGTTGCCCAGCGTGTTTTCCAAAATAAGAAACTGTGTTTTGATTTGATTTGACTTAGTTTTGAAGAATGCCAAGGTCATTTGCATGTATGCTAGACTTGTTTTGAGTAGTGCATTCAATGGACTTTGCCATGCGTTTGTAGGACTTGGACTTGCTTTGCCCCCGACGTTTGAAGAACTATGTGAGTGGTATTTTTGATAAAGCTATGTTATCAATGTTTTGATGAGTTTTGCTTTGCTTTGTTTTTGAAAGGTATTTGTTAAGCATGGATGATTGTCCTTAGTTTTGTATCTCATATTATACTTGCTTGAATGACCTTCTCGGAAAGTCCCTTGTGCTGGAGGACTCTAAACTTTCGCATCACATCTCGTTTGAAAGTCCCTTGTGCTGGAGGACTCTAAACTTTCGCAGCACCTCTCGTTTTGGAAGTCCCTTGTGCTGGAGGACTCTAAACTTTCGCAGCACATCTTGTCTCGAAAGTCCCTTGTGCTGGAGGACACTAAACTTTCGCAGCACTCTCGTGTTAAAAGGCTACGGGCCTTTGTAACATAGGTCCCTTGTGCTAGAGGACTCTAAACTTTCGTAGCACCCTTGTTTGAGATGTCTCTCTTACTTTGTCTTGTCTTGCCACGGACGGTTTACCGCGTGGATACGTTTGCCGGAATGTTATTATTTGTAATATGTGATGCTAGTAAGTATCCCTTGAAACTTTGAAGATGGTTAGATGGACGAGGTCCATTCCTTGTTATATATAGAGTTTTGTCTTGTATTGTTTTGAAAGAAATTCGGCTATTATTCACGCAAACCCCTTTATTATTTATACCATTCACTGAGTATCCAAGCCCACCCTCTCTATATATATGTAGGTGATGAACAAGAAGGCGGTGAGGCCTAGATGTGATTCTGGAGCTTATTTTGGGTTTTCGATTATGTCGGCTTAACCGTATTTACGTCGGCAATCTTGAAAATTATGCTTCTCGATTTGTGATACTTGTATGTTGCATACGTCGGCTTGAGAAGCCTTTTGATCAAGATGTGCATTTTGTATGTTTGTTATGTCGGCTTGTGGAGCCCTTTGCTAATATGTAAGATGTAATTTGTACTTTGCTTTGTTTGTAATTAAGTTATAACCTATATGTAGATGGTTGCTATTTCATTTGACTTATGCACAGCTCTTATGGACCAATCTGATTGTATGTATCGCTTCCGTACTTGTGAGCCCCATATATTTATACTCTGTTGTGTGTGAATTTTGAAAGTTGGCCTTCAGTAATCTCGGATTACTGGCCATCATGGCACCAAACTACTAGGGGCGGTTTGGGGTCGTGACAATTGTTTGCTCAAGGCTTGAGAATCCAGATTTCTTTCTTAGTTTCAAGTATACTCTATGTAATATGTGTCCCCTTTTGCTCTCCCTTAAGGCCCTTATATACACACTTCTGGATTTCAAGTCTGGACTTCAACCTAATTTATAAACATAAAATAATTTACATATTATATTTTATTGTTGATAGAAAACAAACAAAAGACAAACAGGTGGTTGTGGTCAGGTGATCACATGTTATTGAGGAAAAAGAGAAGCTGGTGGGGTGGTTATATGGGTGTGTAGCCCATTCAGCCCTTGGTTTTGCAAATCTGCCCATGAATATTCTTTTTAGACTTCATAAATTTTCTTGAACATGAATTGTTGGAATTTACTGAGCTGAGAGAACATAGTACTCTATGGGTGAGGTAGAACATCGAATGTATTGACTATTCCCAATTTCCACATTTGAACTAAAGGATCTTTTGGGCTGATGAACTTGTCTGGATCGAATGAAACCTTTAACATTATAGAACTGTGCAAGGTTGTCTGCCCGTTAAAGTAGCACCACTGAGTTCCCAGATTGGTGACACTTTCTTCATACCATTTTAGAAATGACTTAACGAAATTACAGTCTCTTATTTTATTTTGGATATCATAAGGGAGCTGAAGAAACAAATATAATATTTCTAATTGTAAAAAAGTTTTGGCAACTAAATGGGTGGTTTGCTCTTCCCTGCTGCTTGCATTTTTTTGATAATTTCAGCACTATCTTGTGTCACCAAGTTTAACACTTCTTGACTCTTTGCCAGGGGTGCTTCCTTCTCTAGCAATGTGAGTCTTGTGGATGTCGAAGCTATTTGCAAGTTCTCAAGTTAGAGTATCTGCTAAACTATTTTTATTACCATTAATATGTTCTATATAAAAGGTAAATTGTTTTAACCAGAGTTGCCATCATAACCTTGGGCCAACACTATTCCATGTTTTTCACAATTTTCTATTATTATTTTGATATCTATTCTATATTATTCTATGGATCTAGAGAAAATTAAAATATCATCTCTATATACAAGACAAATATTATTTAGTTCCTTAAAGATGTTATCCATTCTTCTTTGAAATATTTGAGTTGTATTTTTTAATCCAAATGGTATTACAAGCCATTCATAATGTTCTTGTGGGGCACGAAAGGTTGTTAGTGGTATACTTTCTTTATCCATTTTGATTTACCAGTATCAATTTTTACAGTCCATTTTGAAGAACTAGGAGGCACATTAAAAATGACTTACTTATTTGGAATAAAATAAGCATCTCTTTTTGTATTATCATTTAATTTTTTGTAATTTATTACCATTCTGGTTTTCCCTCATTTAATTTCAACATGCTTTCTAACCATAAATGTTGGACTACTATGTGGACTTTTACTATCTCTAATTAATCCTTTTCGTTTGAGCTCTTTTATCTCTTTTTTGAATTCCTCTATATCATTATAAGTATAAACCATTTGTTTTACTCTAATTATTTTATTAGGGTCAATTAGGTCTAATTTAGTTATACTTCTATCTTTGTGTCAAAATTTAATGGATCTTCACTATATAGATTTTTGCATCTTTCTTGTCGCTCTTATTGAATTTCTTTCTGAATACTAATTTCTTTAATATTTAGTGTATTTTCGTGATCAATTGGAGAGATTACCTCATCACCATGCTTGGTGCGGACGAAGTTAGGGTTGAGCAAGGAATCCGTAAAATTCATAATCCGATCCAGTCTAGTCCAATCCGATAGGTTTGGATTGGTTTTTTGAATACATGGTTTGGTTTCGGATTGGAAATTTCAAAATTCATAGGCCACGGATCAGTTCCAGATTGAAACCGATCCAAACTGTCTAGAAATAATCTATATTTATACCATATACACTCCCACACAATATAATTTCTTGTTTCATATAAAAGCTAAAGTGTAACCTAATTCACGCCTCATTCACTCCTTGTCTCTCACTCTTATCTCTCTGTCGGTGCTCTCTCTCTCTCTCTCTCTCTCTCTCTCTCTCTCTCTCTCTCTCTTTTCGTTCTCATCTCAGATTGAGTTCTCTCTCATACTCTCATCCATCTTAGATTAGATTGGTGAGCTGCTTCTCTCTCTCTCTCTCGGTGACACTATTTTTGTTTCTTTGTTCTCAGACGCAGTCATCTCAGATCATCCATCTCAAATCAGATCGGTAGCTGTAGCTGTTGTCTCTTTCTTGGTGAGCTCCTTTTCTCGCTCTCTCTCTCTCTCTCTCTCTCTCTCTCTCTCTATGTCACTCTGAAATGGGTTTAATCTCAAAGAAAAAACATGCACAATACATTGCTGCGATTTCATCTCAGATCGGTGGATTTTGAGTTTAATCTCAAATAAAAAACATACATAATAAACTGCTGTGATTTCATCTCAGATCATTGGATTTAACCTCAAATCGATTGTTCATGTCATCTACAATGGATTCGGTCAGTGTAAGTAAGAGGTTTTACTTTTATTTTTTCTGTTTTTATTTTTATTTCATTCTGTTTTTTGTTTTTATTTTTATTTTTTTCTATTTTTATTTTTATTTTTTCTGTTTTTATTTTTATTTATTTTTTCTAATTTGATCTCATCTTTCTGTTTTTTGTTTTTATTTTTAAATGTAAGTAAAAAATTAATCCATAGTGTATGTTTTTTTCTTTGATTTTTGTATGTAAGCAATCCACAATTTTCTATTTCTTTGATTTATGTTTTCTGTATTTTTTTTTTAATCTTTTGGTCATTCACAATGTATCTTTTTTCTTTGATTTCTGGTATAGTGTTATTCATTGTGTTAAGGAAGTAAGACAAAAGGTAGAAGCTTAGTCTGCATGTTACCAATTAAGGTGCATTCATAAAGATTGAAAGCTGGGCTCATTTCTGAAGTAACCTAGGAAAAATAAATATAAATATATTACAATAAGTTAACCATATACTATGTATATATGTATTTTATATTGGCAAAAGCATTCATCACACTAATGCCATCCATTGATAAGCCATCTAGCTCATTTGGCAACAAATTGATTTATCAGCAATATTAGCTGATTTGGTAGAAAACAAATACATCACCAAAGAATTATGCATAGTCTCATCAATTCCTAGCATCAGAATGGTGGTTCAGTTATTACTTAACGATAACACACAAATAGACCCACACAAAGGAACTGTTTTCTAATAATATTAATCCTATTTTTTTGATGTATTTCTTTTTCTTGTTTGATAGATGTCAAGTACTAGAGACACAAATGATGTCATGGACCTCTCTCAATCTCAATCTGAGCCAGAGCATGATCCTCAACCTGAAACTCCTTCAGGGTCAAAGGTATGCCCCTTCATCCTAAGCCAAAAGCTAGACAATATTCTGAAGTTTGGGAGTATTTTACCAAAATTTTTAAAAGAGGGAGTAAGGCTGCTGCATGTGTTGAATGTAACTATTGTGTTGCTTCTTATGCTTGGATTAGTGAAAATGGAACTAGCACTTTGAGAAAACATATTGCAAACTGTCCTAAGTCCCCTCAAAATAAAGAACATAAAAAACAAAAGACTTTGGCATTTCAATCTGTAACAGAAGGTAAAAAAACTTTTGGAGTTTGGAAATTTGATCAACAAGCGTGTACGATTCACTTGTTAAAATGGTAATCACTGATGAGTTGCCATTTAGGTTTGTGAAGTGTGAAAGATTCCGTCAATTTTGTAGTGTGATGCAACCTAATTTCAAAACATTTTTACGCTTTACAGTGGCAAGGGATATTGTGGATTTATATTGTAGTGAGAAGAAAAAAAAATGAAAAATGTGTTGAAGAATTCAAACTATAGACTTTGTCTCACTATGGATTCAAGGACATCTCTACAAAATGTTCCATACATGTGCCTAACAACCCATTTTATCGATAAAGACTGGAATTTGCAAAAAAGAATTCTCAAGTTTAGTGCGATTTCTAATCACAAAGGGGAGGCAATTAGTAAGGCAGTGGAATCATGTTTAGTTGATTAGGGTATGGAGAAGATTAGTAAAATCACTGTGGATAATGCAAGTGCAAATGATGTAGCTATTGCATATGTGAAAAGAAAGTTTTCTAAAACTAGTGTCTCTTTGATTTTAAGGGGTGAGTACTTGCATATAAGGTGTTGTTCCCATATAATTAATTTAATTGTCAAGGATGGGTTAAGTGAAATAAAAGATTCAACAACTCGAATTTGTGATGCGGTGAAGCATGTAACGAGTTCTCCACAACGAGAGCAATTTTTCAGGACATGTGCTGAAACAGAGAGGGTAACATGTAAAAGATTGTTGTGTCTAGATGCTCAAACTAGGTGGAACTCCACATATCTAATGTTGGATGTTGCAACAAAGTTTCAAAAAGTATTTGAGAGATTAGAGGATGAGGACCCACATTTCAAACTAGAATTTAATCATGGACCTCCTACCACTCAAGATTGGGAAGATGTTAATGTTTTTACACAATTTTTGCAAAAGTTTTATGATGCAACTGTTCACTTGTCTGGTTCTTTGTATGTCACTTCCAACTTGTACTTCACTGAGGTTTGTGCTATTGAAAGTGCTTAACTGAATGGGGAAAGATTTTAGATCTTTTTTTAAAAGCCATGGCAATAAAAATGAAGACTAAATTTGACAGGTATTGGGGAAAAATTGAAAAAATAAATATGATGTTATTGATTGTTGTTGTGTTAGATCCTCGTTATAAGTTGAAGTATGTGAGGTTTTGTTATTTTGAAGTTTATCAACCTACCGTGGTGAGTGAGCTCACTCAAAAAGTAAGAGAGACTTTGAATAACATTTTTTATGAGTATAAACCGTTTGAGACAGTTGCTTCATCTTCCCATGAAATGGTTCATGAGGTAGACATTGTTGATCAAGTAAACATTGGTGCAAATGAGCACCAAGTTTCTCTTATGACAAAATTTCAAAAGCATTCGGAGGAAGAAGAAAGTGATGGAGGAAAGTAAGAAGTAGATAGGTATTTGGAAGAATCTTCTGAAAAGGAAGTTGCAAACATTGACATCTTAAGTTGGTGGAAGACAAATTCTTCAAGATATAAAGTTCTTTCTCAAGTTGCAAGGGATATTTTGGCCATTCATGTCTCTACTATTGTTTCCAAGTCTACTTTTAGCACAGGAGGTCGTATCCTTGACCAATTTCGTAGTTCTCTTACTCCAAAACTTGTTGAAAGTTTAATCTATACACAAGATCGATTGCGTGCTTTGCCATTGCCATTTCAAATGGAAGAAAACTTTGCTGATTTAGAGGATATAGAAAGAGGCAATAGAATTCTAATATTCAATTTATTATTTAAATTCCATTCATGTATTACTTTAAACAAAAATTAATTTTTTTTGTAGCTCTAACCAATGTCAACATTGCTGCTGGAAAGTGATTTGGCTTGCTGTGATGTGGAATTTGCTATTACTGCTGCTGTTGTACTGCCGCTGCGCTGCTGCTGTGGTGCTTTGTTGTTGTTGTTGCTGTGCTGCTGTCAACATTCATGCTTTTGTTTGTTTATTTGTTGTTGTCCAAGGCTAGTTTATCTCTGTTTGCTTAGAATTTGTGGAAAGGTAAATGTCTACTACTGCTGAATTGTTTGTTGTTGTCTACTACTACTGTTGTGTGTTTTGCTTGGAATTTGTTTGTTGATTGTTTGCTTGGAATTTGTTTGTTGTTGTTGTCTACTACTACTGCTGTGTGTTTGCTTGGAATTTTATGCAGGATGTTGTTTTCTTGGAATTTGTTTGTTGTGTGTTTGCTTGGAATTTTACACAGGTTGTTGTCTACTACTACTACTAATCATTTCATACAGGATGTTATTTTCTTTAAATGTTCTATATTTTTTTTTGTTATTTAATTATGTGAATTCGTGGTCCTAAACCGATCCAATCTGTGTTTAAACAGATTAGTTCGAATTGGTTCCATGATTTAAACTATGATGACCGGGTGCGCAATTCGCCTCATCCTCTTTGAGTTATGTAATTTACCTCGTCCTCTTTGGGTTTGTAACAGTTATTCCTATGAATCTGTGCGACTGGCACTGAGAAACTGGTTGCTTGATTCTCATTTTTTGTTATAGGATACGTGTTCCTTAAGTTGGTCTAAGGCTTGTGACAAATGGTTACATAGGTGTTTGATATCTAGGTAATGTTTCTGTTCATGTTCCCTATCTTTTGTTTGGAATGTGGAACTTGAACAGGTCATTTGGTTGTTTTTTTCATTCAAAGTTTGTCTTTCTTTTTTTCTTTTTTTTTTTGTTTGTATTTAGCTGCTTTAGGTCTTGGGGTATGCCCCTTGTAATCTTGTAAATCTTTTGTTTTTATTTATGACTTATTCACCCAAAAAAAGAAAAAATGTTGGGTTTACTCTTGTTAGAGTGTCGGGTTTAACTTGGAGTCTTGTTAACTGTTTGGGTTTGTTGCATTTGGAAGCCTTTCTCAAAATCCTTGTTCTTATTTATTCCTGTGTCAAGTTTCTCATGTTTCAGGAGGTGCGGGATTGAATTCGGGGCGTCCCGGGTCGACCTAGAATAATTTTTTGGCTGGGAGGTTGAGTCGCACCTCGCACGTGCGGGAGGTGAGGCCGCACGTGTGGAGAAGATGGGGGTTGTTATGGTGCATCCTGCTTTATATGCATGAGCACCAGGAGGTGCGGGGAAGAGTGCCACACGTGCTGGGGTGAGAGCCGCACGTGCGGATGAAGGTGCCGTACGTGCGGGAGTCCATTGTGTTTGAAATTCTGTCTTTTTATCTCTTTTTGGGCTGAGTGTATCTCACTTTTTACACTACTTTCTCTCTCTAAAAATATCATTTCCTCTCATTTTTCTCTAAAAACTTCCACCAAACTCCATAAACTCTTGATTTTTTGTCATTCATTAGAGTTTTGGTCCAACATCCTTTCCTAAGTTTGGATAGCTAAGTGAGGGCTTCGTTGTGAGCGGTAGAAACCGGGTTTCGACACCGTTGAATTTGGGGTTTTCATCTCTTTTTCCTCCAAGAACTTGAGGTAGGGATTTTCTTAGAGTTATATATATATTTTTGCAAGATTGTGTTGATTTTGGAATTTCCTTGATGGTGCTGAAAAATTGGTCTATGGCTCAAGGTTGATAGTGATTTTAAAGGGGGGTTTACCCCTTGTCTCTTCTAAACAATTTCTAGAGTGTTTTGAACTACATTGTATGAAGGAAGATGTTTTGGGTGAGATGCTTTCAAAAGATGAGGTGTGTCTATTTTTAGTGAAAAACCTAGAACTTTGGGATTTTTAAAAGGGGTTGAGAATCTATGGATTTTTGTTACTCATTATGTGCCAAAATGAATGAATGATTGGAAAATTTCTCATTTTTATATAATAAATGACAAATTTCATGGAGTATGAGAATTGTTGATTTTGGAAGTTGTTGTTCAAAATGTTGATGTAGTCATGAAATGACTAAATTGTTGAGAATTGTTGAGAATGCATGAAGTGTGAGATTGTTGCTACTCATTGAAGGATTTAAATAAATATATGGCAACCATGTGAAATGACATTGAAAAGAGAAATAAGTATTGCGATTATTATGAGAATATTGTGTGGAATAATCCAAAATGGAAGGGCGTTTCATGGCATTGATAATTGTTGCATTAGCATTTCAATACTTTTGATTGTTACAAATATTGAATTGAGATTTGAAACTTTTGCATTGAGAAAGAAATGTTGTGAAACAAGATCTAATTGAAATGTTTGGGGTAAATACGTTGGTAAGTTCAGATAGGTGTGTAGATGAAATTGATTAGGTTGGCCTGAGTGTCCATGGTGAAAGATCACACGGGTGGAGGAGATACCATGTGCCTTCCAGTTAGTTACCGGTAAACTGGAGTTTTGATAGTGCTAGTTATGCCTACTTGCAGACACCAACTTAGGGATTACCTGAGTCGTATTTACCGCTCCTTTGAACTTGATTTAAAATTGTTGTATCTTGTTGAAATTTGAAGTTTGCATGATGGTTTTCAAAGGATGACGATGAGACTTTTCTTTTTGGGCATGGCATAGTCTGTGCATTGCATTTCATGAGACTTGTATAAAATGTATATACTTTGTTAAGAATTTCCTACTGGGCTTTATGCTCACCCTATGGGATTTTGGTGCAGGAAAGGATGTAGTGATTCCACCAAACTAAGGGCGTTATGCGTTGAGAGCACAAAGCTCTTCTTTTGTTGTGATCGAAATTTTTGCAAGCCAAGGGCTATACTTGTATGGGTTCGAGCAACCATTTTGTGAAACCGGGCATAAGCTTTGGATTTTGTAGCCCCTTGAGGCATTTATTTACTTTGACTAGATGTTTTACAAGCTATAGATTCATGTACTAAAGTCATTGAATATATATCCGCATGAAAGATTATGTTGTAAACTCCTTATAATCATGTATTCAAGTGTTGGAGATTTACTTCTGTTACCATAAAGAGTGGTGGTTGATGCACTTTTATTGTGTATTTTCTTGGGGCGTTACATAAACAGATTGGATTGGTTCTAATTTTTCAGGAATCGTAGATAACAGATTGGTCTTGGTTTTCTCACAATCCGAACCAATACGGACCATGCTCACCCCTAGATGAAGTCAATGTTGTGATGTGTAACAACTGTTTTTAGCTGTAAGATTTCAACTAGTTTATTTATTATTTGTAAAGATAACATAGTGTAACATTTGAATACAAGGGCTATATAATCTTTGAAAGTTATTTCTTATGATTACATCATGTGATGGTTAATCGGTTGCCCAAAGTTTGGGAATGATGAAGGCGACAAAATTTGCTTTTATACTAAGTTTTCTAAAGCGTCATTATAGACCATCGTATTATTATTAACTATTCAAACTATTAATGATGGAATTTACTTCTGTTCGAACTATTCGAACTATTAATAGAGTTTCCTTTTCCCAGAACACATCCAGTATCCACTGTTTAAGTAAGCACATAATTCGTAAGTATTAAATCCTTCTATATACATTTTTATGAGTATATATATACGATTAACATTAGTATATAATAATGACATTTTATTTTCTTCACTCTTTTTGCTGTATCTTTTCACAAATGTGTCATTCTTTTTGCACCTCTTCATCATCGTCTTTGGTCCAAGCCATAAGATTTTCCTCATCTTCATATACTGGCACACTCGTAATTCTATATCCTATTATTCTTTTACTAACTGAACTTCTACCGGATTGTATACTAAAATTATTTATAGAGTGTCTTCCTAATGACATACTTACATTATCTATTTTGTCATTATTTTCCGAAGTAATAGGGGTTTTGATTTTAATATTTCTTGTATGATTGATTTTTATTATATTTTTTTCTCTTTGGGGATAGTTTCAGGATTATTAAAACTTGCTATCCATCTGTTGTCTAGTTTAATCTCATTTGGATTTATTCTTTTAGGTATAATTCTGTCTATTGCTATTCCATTAGTAGGTTTTATCTACTTCTATAATTTTATGTTGCATTTTAGGATATATGGTATTATATAACTTATATATTATTTTCCCAAAATATTCTTAGTGGATAGGTGGTTTCATGTATATCGATTCTTATAGTTTTTATTTTTAATGTTAAAAATCTATTTATGAATCCATCTTTCAAGCTAATATAATATTCTGGTCTGCAATTAAAGCCTAATGGTCCCCCACATAGATTGTAACACCTTCAAAATATTATACAAATCAACCATTCATAAAGTCTATAAGCATAGTAGAAATATTATATTTTCATTCATCAGAGTCTTCTTTACAAAATGTATTACGTACATTACATATTCATAAATGTTCATAACTGATAACAACAAAATAATGCCTTATGGGCTTACAGTTTTCCAAGTTATCACATGGTTATAACAAAAGAAGAGTTCTAACTCTTTTACATATAATGCCCTCGGCTTGAAATTTTACATTAAACACCAAACAAAATATACAAAATGGAGCCTTCAACCCCTAAACCTCCCAAGCTATGTCCTTGGAGGTGGCATGTCGCCTGTACCTGAAAATGGTGTCCCAAGTAGGGTGAGTCAAAGCCTAGTAGAGATATGCTAAACCATATATGAGAATTAACTAAAATATGAGCATCAGATAAATGTTCAACATTCTTAACCAACACATATTCTTTTCAAGGTCGTTCAATATAGATAACCAATATTTCAAATCATTTCCCTTCTTTCATTTCGGGTAAATCAATTAACCAAATTCATTATTATCAAAACAACCAATACGAGACTACAACTCAATGGTTCCCAATTTAATACATTAATCAATCCAACACTTCTATTTCTTGCCATTTTACGGAACTACGTCCGAGGGAACCTACACTCATAAATATATAAAATTTCGAGACTTTCACCCTGGACACTCCGGCCAACTTAATTATCAATAGAGTCCATCCCCTATCTCCTCCCATACAATGATACATATACAATGTATTTAATCACGTTGTCATATATAATGACTCATCAATTCACATGTTTGATGGTTTACTCAAACCGTCATATTCAATGGCATAATTCAATTGATTAGTTTCAATTTTCCTAATCCTCATGCATTTTCTACAACAGTCATAGCTATCTTCCACCGATAGCCCAAAATAGATATTTTTAAACAGATAAATAAATCTATCAATAGATAATTTATCAAATTTTCCATGGGTGAGTGATTTATTAATCCAACTACACCATTTAATCACAATTTCCCCCAATTTCATAATTCTCAAACCAATTTCATAATTTATACACAATCATTTATTTAATTTAAATTAGGGCAATCTTCCCTCCTTCCAAATATTATAACCAAGACCAAATTTCATCAATTACACCCAAGTTATACCATGTTTAAGACCTTTCATACACTTATGGTACCAAATGTGGAAACCCCTCTTTCAAAAATCAACACCCAAACCCTAACTTTACCCAAATCTTCTCAAATCCCACTATTTATACAAAATGACCAATATCTAGGTTAAAACTCATAACAAACAGTAGAATATCCCTACCTCAAATAGAGAAGCTCAAAGAGGAAGAAGGAGAAACTTGAAGATGCTCCAAACTTGAACTTTTTCGGATCAAAAGGAAGCCCACGCGGTACTCTACCCTTTTTACAAAGGAAGTTGGGTAGAAGGACTCTAGATCAAGTAGTATTTGTAGAGAGGGTGAATGTTTTAGAGAGAGAGGTTGCTGTGCTAGGGTTTTGAGTGAAAATGGGGCGAAAAAATGATACAAAATATCGCTGCTACGAACTAATATATGCAAGGCTCGCTCGAGCGAAGGAGTTGTCGCTCGAGCGACCAGACACAATAAGTGACCTCACTCGAGTGCAAGAAGCGTTGCCCGAGTGCACAATTCAAAGCTTCAGGTCTGCCAAAGACGTAGATGCACGCTCGAATGCAAGAAGTCTTGCTCGAGGGAAGAAACAAACTATGCAAGGTTCGCTCGAGCGATGTACCTTTACCTTCCCAGAAAAGCTGCGTCTGAGAGAAAAACCTGAAGACCTTCATTTCTCGCTTGAGTGCAAGAAAGCTCGCTTGAACGAAGAAGCAAATACACAAGGCTCGCTTGAGCACAAAAAGCCTCGCTTGAACGCAGAAGCCAAATCCTGGACAGCAACCACCTATACCAACACACAACCAACCTGTTCCAAACTCACCCAACAAGTCCCAAAACTCAAATTCAAAGAATTAAAGGGAGGAAACATGACATAGACAACAACATACAATCACAAAACCCGAGTTTGGAACACAATAAAGGTCGAGGTGAAACCGGGATCGCTATATAGATTACTTTTTATTCCACTAATTATAGACCTTCCAAAATTTCGTTGTCTAATATCACACAAAAATGCATATATATATATATATATATATCTTGTCATTTATCAAATAACAGTATAATTTGTATTTGTACTCCCTATATGTATATATTTATATTTATTACTTATTATTTTTTAATATATTTTTCATAATTTATTAAATTTATTTCTCATACATCATATTCAGAATCTTTAATTTCAATTTTACCTTCTATTCTTTTACATATATACTTTTTAATTTAAATATTGATTTTTGATATATTTCTTCTTTTTGAATAATCCATATCCAATCTTTCTATTTCTTTTTCTTGCAAATTTTCTATTACAAATTGTTCTCCTCTTAAGTTCTCTATACCTATTTCTTCAATCATCATAAAATTTAATTTTTCATCGGTATCACTATAATTTTCGTCTTCTATTTCTATTTTTTCTTCAATTAATTCTATTATTCCTGTATTATTTTCTAGAGCCAATTCCAATGTTTCTTCTTCCTCTAATTCGGCATAATCCAAGCTTCTTGAGGCTTCTATTATTTTATTATTGTTCTTATTTCTGCATTGATTAGTAAAGTGACCTATTTCTCTACATGCCCAACATTTATAAGTCTTTTTTCCTTCTGGACAATAATTATTTTTTCTAAAAAATCTTCTTTTGTTGAAATTGTAGGGTTTTTTTTAAAAAATATTTTCTTTTATATTTTTCTCCTCTTTTGCTTATTAAAACCTTTTCTTGTATAAAATGTTTTTTTTTTTTTTTTGTTGTTGTTGTATGTTTTTCTTCTTGAAGGCTCACATCCCTATGAATTAGATGTTTACCAACAATGTAAATATTGTTTTTTCATTTTTCTGCTTTGTTTTATTTTCATGCATTCATGCTCTACCTATTCTCTTAGATATCTAATTCTATGACCTAAGGTGTCACTTGTGGCATCTCTTAATTCTTTTAACCATTTTTCATATTTTACTTCTATATTAACATTTATAGGATATGGTAATTTATGAAAAAACATAGTTAAATCAATTTTATTTCTACCTATTTTAGTAATAATAGGAGTATTTGCATATATAATTTCTATATATTCTATATTACTTAATTTTATGACTGATTTTTTTTTTCTTTTTCTTTTATCCTCGTCCCACTCTTTTCTTACAAATTCATCTTCAATATATTTTGCAAATAGGTTTAACATACTTTTTGAGATAGTTTCTGCTGTTAATTTTTCTTTGTCACTTTCTCTCAGGTTGTCATACCAACTTGCTACTATACCTGTAAAATTGTGTTCAATATAATTTAGAAAATTTTGCACGCTCCAGCTACTGCTATGAATATTTAAGACATGGTGCACGCCTCTCTTTCATTGTTTTATTACCTCACTTGTATTTATAGCACATTCAATGTCTAATAAATATCTTGTATTACTTACTAGTTTTAGTGGTACCTCCCTCAAAAATACTTCATTTCTAGGGGTAAAGTTTCCATAATTGGATGTTCACCTAGAAAATGATTCTCTATTTAGATAACTATAGTGCCATGTTCTTCTTCTATAATCATAATCTCTAGTACCATTTTTTAGTTGTTGTCTAGTAAAATTTCTAAAATCTTTGGATGATTTGGATTAGGTGGGGCGGATGAACTAGTCCCTTCTTGTTTTACCATTGTCATTTCAGTATCATTAACGTTATTTGTTTCTTCGAAATCCTCTAAGATATTATCTTCCCCTTCTTTTTTTGTGTTGCTATTTCCCATTATTTGTTCTAAATTTTCAAGGGGAATGTGTTTCATTTCTCCCGAACTGATTAATCCTAATTGTTATATATACATATATCTTTTTTTAATTCTATTCTATTATTGTTTTTTGTTCTATTGTTTCTTCTTCTACCATATCTAATTGTTTAGCTATTTCTAATATTATTTTATATTTTATTTCATTATCATTTTCTTTTTCAACCATTTCTTCTAACTGTTTTTGGTTATAGTTACTTAACTCCATTATCTTTGTGGTTTTCAAATGAAATTCAAATGGTTCTTCTGGATTATTTCATTTATATGAGTATGGATATAGATCGAATTTTTTTATTTTTGTTTTTATTTTTTTTTGTTTTTCTTCAAAAACAACTACTTATTTTTTTTCCTTTAGGATATGGTATAAAATGTCTGACTTCCTTTATTATTTCTAAGTGATTAGTTTAAATTTTCGTTAATTTCTTTTCACAGCATAATTAAAGTATTATTTTATTCTATTATTATTTGTAAGGAAATACTATTATTGAAGTTATTAGATTCTACTTTTTTAGTATATTTAATATTCATGCAAATGTTATTGGCAAAGTCGAGAATTCGGGTTCTGATACCTATTTCAATCGCGGATCTACGTATCTAATTTAATATTAATTCTTGCAAAAACTTTTGTTTATAATCTACACCTACCTTTTTTAATGATATTTTATCTTTAATACTAGCAATTCTCTGGGTATAATTTATTACAGATTGTCCAAAAGCAAAAACCAAAATAGAATTTAATCTATTTAACTCACTTTCTAATTCCGAAATATAATCTAAACTATTTTCTATTTCATCTTTGAATGTTGTAATTAAAGGCATATAAATACTAATTTTATATGAAAATTTAAAATATATATATATATATATATATATATACTTTTATGCTTTTTGTAATTTTTTTCAAGCTTTTGGGGTCAAGTTATAATTAGTGAAACCAGGTGATGATTGGGTTTGATGAGGTGGAGTGAGGTATGTGAAGTATGGGTTAATACGGGCTCAAGGGAATTCTATAGCGATCCCAATTTTACCTTCATTGTTTAATTATAATATATGACAACTTTTCAAAGATTTTGCATGATTATACTAGATTCATCTCATTAGTAGGATATATGTACATCAATTAGATGGTGACTAATCATTGATATCTATTTATGCAATGTATAGAAGACTAATGCTAATACATTGAATGTGATGGATTTATTATGAATGAATCTTAGAGATGCATTATGTTTCTATTATGAATATGTAAGATACATTAATCTATCTAATGAATTCATTAATATAGAAGATGCATTATGTATCATGAATGTATGAGATACATTAATCAATTTAATGAAGTTCATTGAATGAATAACTTGAGAGTTTCTCTCTCTAGACTACATCTTCTCTCTATAAATACATCTAGTTCTAGTGATCTTCTACCCTAGTTCCTTTGTATTGAGTGTGGAGCTTCCCTTGATCTTCATTTTAATCTGAAAGTTTGGCGATTTGGAGCACTTTGGTTTTTGGCCTTCATCTTCTCCATTTGAGGTAGGGATTTCTTTGTTCTTTTTCAATACTCTGTCTACAGATAGACATGTGGTAATTTTGTATTGCATGAAAATCATATCCGTGTTGGATTTGTTTTAAAATCATGAGGGGAACCTAGGGTTGGTTGTTTGAGAATGGTTTTGTTATCATTGACTGTGGTTTGGACTAATTAGAGAATAAAATTAGCATGTTATTATTGAAAGAAGAGAAAGCCCTAAATTATATTTTGATTTGGTAAAATAAAAAGGGTTTATGGTTGAACAATGTTGGTAAATTTCTATTGTTAATATGAGTTGTGTAGAAGGTGTTAACAGTTAAAGGATTAATTATGGTATTGGAGTTATTTTGAAATGAACGTATTGAATCAAGTTGGGTTATGGCTTATTATCCATGGAATTGATTTTGTAAAATGAAGAGAATGCAATTGATTTTGTGAAAAGGGAAAAGTGTTTTGGAATAAGTGATGGAATATGTTGACTTGAAAAATTATGAAAGTTGATCTTGAAAATGGTAAATGAAATGTTAACTCTATGTGAGTCTCAGAAAATAAATTTGAGAATTGAACTATTGTATCATGAGTGTTGAATACACACATTTGGGGGTTTTATCTTTACCTATCGTACTAGTGTCGTTGTTGGGTTTAAGGATTGCTTGAGAGTTGAGTCTCTTTTATTAGGTGTACTGAATACATGCATCTAGAGGTTTTGTCCTTGGTCATCGGTGGAGGATGACGTTGGTGTGTTGAATTGTGATGTATGCGTTACACTTGTGTTGGTTAAACATTATTGAATAGTTTATATGTATGTATTACACTTGTTATTGATGCTTTGTTGTATTGAGGAATTTGTATATGATAATTGTTTATATACATTGTGTTGTGTGGGAGGAGATAGGGGATGTACTCCACGGTTTAGGGGAAGATAGGGGATGGACCTCTAAACCGGCAACTGTTTGATATTGATACAACACTAAAATGTGTATCATTTGTGAAGTATAGAAGTGTTTTGGTTACTCAACGGTTTAGGGGAAGATAGGGGATGGACCTCTAAACCGGATTTTGTTTGGGAGGAGATAGGGGATGGACTCCATTAGCACCACTATATGTGTGCTTATTGATATTGGAAGTGTTTTTACATGTTATTGATACAACACTAAAATGTGTATCATTTGTGAAGTATGGAAGTGTTTTTATCTGAGATTGATACAGTACTAAAATGTGTATCTATTATGAGGTATGAAATGTTTAAAATGAGTTATTATCTCGCTTATCGCTTGGCGTATCCTTAGCTTACTGTGCATATAGCCGGTAGAGCAGAGTTTTAATTGTTATCGTCAGTATATCTAAGTATGTTATGGGTTGCGGTGGTTACAGTTTTGAAAGGCCGAGCTGCCTCATTTGTGGATTATATACATGTTGATGATTTGTTATTTCCCTTTTATTTAAGGCATGCATGTATTGATATGAATGTATTGGGAACAAACCAAAATGCCATTTTGAGATTTTGGAAAGTGTGAAGGAAAATGGGGTATTTGTGAACATGTTTTCAAAAAAGGTCATTTTGTTGTAAGTACGGAAAATGGGGGAAGAGTAATGGGCTTGGTGAAATTGTTTTTTTTCTAAAACTGTTATAGTCATGAAAGTTTGGAAAAATGGGTAATAAAAAGGAAAAAAAAAGGTGAACCGCTTATAGCGTCGAATGAAATGGCTGTTTTCGAGAAAAGTTCATACTTATGTATATTTTGTATAAACTGTCACATTACTATTCTAGTATGAGAATGAACATTCATGATCATAGCTATCTGTAAGTTGTTATTGTTGGAGATCATGTTGAGATCCCTACTGGACTATATGTTCATCCCACGCTGTTGAATCTTTTTCAGGTGATAGCCAGGATGTGCTACAAGGTTTTGGATCTTCTTATTTGTTGGCCACGGGGCCTCTTTTGTGTTGGCAGAATGCCATTTATGTAAAAAAGGTTATACCCTTCTTCTTGACTTTTAATGATGTAAGCCCAATGGCAATTTATTTAGTGTACTCATGTTGTATTTACTTGCATACGAATGAGAGCAATGTTATTCACTTCTACAAGTTGAATATACGAGTTTATTTCCGCATGTTATCTCTGAAATGGAATTAAGTAAATGAAATTGGTAATACTTTGAGTAATAAAAAGTGGGGCGTGACAAATTCGGTCTACAAAGAATTTTTCTAATTTGAACCCCCACTTCTTTGGACTTCCAACCATAACCCACCCCTACCCCTGCCATCTCCTTTCTCCAGCAGCCCTCTCCATAAGCCTCTCCCTGCCACTTCTCCACCTCCGACAGTCACTTCCCAGCTACCCCTTTCCAGAAGCCTCTACAATCTTTGTTGAAATTGTTGGGATGGCTGTTTAAAATTCAAATTTTGTTTTTTTATTTTATTTATCAAGTTATTTAATATTCATTGCAGTCTCTATTTTTTATTTCAGGATTTTCAAAAGACAAGCTTTGTCCATGAAGAAGGCTTTGGTGGACTTGTGGCAGGTTGCCTTTTCTTACCAAGTGAACCCTCTAGCTGCTCTTCAACCTGTCCCATGGTGCCTTGCTATTTTTTTGGATTCTTTTCAAGGCTATATATCAATCAGTATTACTATTTTTTTTTTTTGTTGTACTGGTATGGATAATATTTTAGGAAAAATTTCACTTTGTTCATTGTGGACTAAAGAGCACTTGAGGGATGGCAACGGGGATCCTACCCTATGGATACCCATGGATCCTACCCTAAAGTCTCTAAAATTTTGGTCAATGTATGCCAAAGTTTGTTCTTATCCTTTTAAAATTTTAAATTTTAAGAGACTTTAACTATCAAACTAATTTTTATTATCGTTAAACTCTAATATAAACATATATGGAGGACTTCTCCCTAATTTTTCCAAACTAATTTGATAAAAATAAATATCAAAAAAATAATTTTTGGCAAAAAATTATATAAAAATAATAAGTGTGTTTGATTTTTTTTTTAATTTCTTTCACCAAATTAGTTTTTAGTTTTTTTAGAAAAAAATGTCTTAAATTTTAGTCTTTGTTTGGCATTGGCTTTTTTAGCTGGTTTTTTTTGTGTTGGGACTTTTTAGCCTGGCATTTTTAAGCCTCGTTTGGTTTAGCTTTTTTGACTTTTGTGAGAGAAAAAGTGTAATGATTATGGTTTGGATATGACATTTTGTCTTATTGGCTTATGTAACAAATTTTGTCATTTTGTACTTTTTTAGCCAAAAATCTAAAACCAAACGAAGCTTTAATTTCTAAAAATCAAACCAAACATGTGTAGACAGCCCATTTTTGACCGTCCTCAAGACTCGGTTGTGCTTGCAGGTACATCCGGACACAAGTTCGATTGCTCGTCGGGCATTCAACTTTTGCGGCGGAACGTCACAGGTTCGAGCTTTCTAGACCCTGTATCCTTTCTGCCCCATTCTTGGACCATGACTTGGTCTTTTCAGAATGTGTTTCTTGGTGCACTGCAGGCCCCCTTTTGGACCTGCCGGTCCCTACTTTGTTGCTGTCGGCCATTGATTGAGCCTGTCGACCATCAATGAGCCACTGCCGGCCATCCCTGATGGCCAGCAGCACCCCTGTCTCAATAGGTTTCACTCTAGATCTTTTGAGCTAGCTGGAATCCTTTTATCTGCCCTCCATACACGTGTATGGAGGGATGAAACTCTTGCCAAGCTTCTTGAAGAAGCTTTGCATTGCTTTTCTTCTATATAAGGAGCCTCTCTCCTTAGTAGAGGTTCAGCATTTTGAGAAAAAATATCTCTCTCTCTCTCTCTATTGTTGTTGATTTGTGCCTTGAAGTCCATTTTCCTTGCACTTTTACACTACAACACTTAGAGATACACCACCATCTTTGGATTGAGGTTCTTGGGAGGACTTCTTGAGCTCTGAAAGTGAGGTTTTACCCCCTGAAGTCACTGGTTTCAAAGTTGATCTTCAAGGGTGAGTTTCTTCCCTTTTTTAGCACTTTTTTGTGCCTCATTTTGGCGATCCTTGCATATTATTTTTGGCCTTGCTTTCAACTGAAAAAAGTCTTGTTTTTAAGTGCTTTTGGTGGTTGTTTAAGGTCTTTTGGCTGTTGAGGGTCTTCAACTCTCTTGTTGGCCTTGTTTGGCATTGTTTTGAGCCATGCCTTAAGGCCTCCGAGCTAGCCTTGATTTGGCCTTCTAACCACTGAAATCCAGTGAATTTTCAGTGGTAGGAATGTAGTTTTAAGGCCTCAAATCAGAGGGGGTGGCCCCCTCTCTTTTGGTTTTTGTTTGCTTACATTTTTGGCCTTCCAAAGGAGCATGCCTCTCTGTACTTTTGAGGCTTAGTTCAGGCCCTTTTTTGTGACTTTTATGACCTGCCTTGGCTCTATCCATGGCTAGGTTGGTCACCTTTTGCATGCATCTTGTATGTGTAGTGTAATCCTATTTGTAGCTCATCAAAGTAGCATGTTTGCCTAGCTTGTGTTGAGTCCATTTCAGTAGGTTTTTGGTGATGTTTTACCATGCCTTATATCTGTTTTGAGTTGGTTTTGTCACTCCATGCATGTATGATGCACTTGTAGTGCAAATCTCATAAACTAGCTTTATATGCTTCTTACTTTAGCATGTTATCCTAGCTTATGTTGAGTCCATTTCAGCATATTTTTGGTGATGTTTTGCCATATCATGACTCTTTGCATAGCTGGTTTGGTCATCCTTTGCATGCTCCATATACTTGTAGAACAAATCTTACTTACTAGCTTTATGTGCATGATGTTTTGACTCATCATCCTAGCATATTTTGGCTTTGCTCCAGCATGATTTTATTCTTATTTTGGGCTGTTCTTGGACTATTTTGGGCTGCCATGGCCATATCACTCATGCTTTGTATAGCTATAGTGTAAATGCTTAGGCTACTCTTGGGTTTTGAGGCCCCTACCATGCCATACATGTGATGTTTGCATGCTTTGCCATCATTCTAAGTGTTATTTCAGTCCATGAAATATGGCCATACACTTGCATTTTCCATGCTTTTAATGCCTTGGAGCCTTGGCTCTTTATGCCTCAAGAATGAACTTTTGTGCATGCCATTAAGCCTAAGCCTTTGGCACATCATATCAGTGCATTTTTGATCTTGTTATACCATGATGTAACTCTGTTTTATGCTGTCCAAGTCATGCCATGTTCGGTTTCAATAGGTGTTGTGCGTTGCCTCTTTTGTAGCCTTGCATGCTCCTTGTTTTTGGCCTCTTGTTCTAGCCCGTGTTGGCTAGCTTCGAGCTTGTTTTTGGCCTTGTTTGGACCTGCCTTGGGACTATTTTAGGTTCCCTTAGCCCTTTGGGGCTTGCCTTGCATGGCCATGGCTTAAGTCCCTTTGTTAGTTTTGAGCTTTGAGCTTTCTAACATGCTATGCTTGCGTTGTTTAGTTGATTTGGCATCAATTTACATGAGATTTCAGAGCTTACCTTGTTGTCACATATCCATGCTTGTCACTCTTTAAGTGTACTTAAGAGTTGCATCTTTGTGCCTTAATCCTTGAGCCAATTGGCATGCATGTTTGCCTTGCCTTTTCATGCTTTTCATACTATCAATTCATCACTTATGGCCACTGATTTTAGGCATGGCTGAGGCGTATCCATCTTTAGTGTAAGCCCATCTTACCATGTTGTCACATGCTTGTCCCATTTCGTATGTTGTTACATACTTGTCCGCCGTCACATGCCTTGCATGTTTGTATGTTCATGTTGCATTTTATCATGTTATTCAAGGTTGTTACCTCACATCATGCTTATATGCTTGTTGCATGCTCGGGTTATTGCATTGCATGTTTGCATGCTTAAGTCATGTTGCATGTTTGCCATGCTTGTTTTGCATTGTCGTTTGGATTAAAGTGTTAATCTGAGCACGAGGAATGAGGGGCATTTTATACTTCAAGTGATGAAACGTGTCTCAATTCTCGGCCGGCGACACTCTTGATGATTCATGATAGAGTTTTAGGCTTTATGTGTTTATTTGTGCATTTATTTCATATTGATTTGCACAAGTTGGATCTTTGGCCATCATGCATCGGGATGCGTGATTGATGGTCGTAGATCCGACTATGCCTCTCCCTTGATGTTTTGAGATGATATGGGGTGGCATAGTGCGTACATATCCTTGGGAGGCCCTCCATTTTCTCTGTTTTGTGCTCTACTGCAGCTTGGTGTCCCAGCACATTAGTGGCCGACAGTGCCTTGTTGTTGGCCGGCACCCTTTCATTTTTGGTCGGCAGTGGCTCCCCATGGCCGGCAGGCCACTGATGCACTCCCAATCATGTTTTTGGTAAGGTCCAGCAGGAATTCCTTGAGGAAACCCTGCAGATAGAGCCTCTAAAAAGCAACCAGAGAGCTTTTCGGGGCGGCATCCGAGCATGCATCCTCTCATTCTTCGAACAAAGCTGGAGCAGCTTGTTTTTCATGCTTACTTGTTAGTTAGCATCAATTTGTAATAATTAGTTAATTTGTTAATTAATTAAGTTTTGTAATAATTAGTTGTAGCTAGTTATTCAATTCAGTTGTGTAATAATTAATTAGCTTGTTAGTTAGTTAATTAGTTGACATGTATTATTTATTCGGACCCTCTGTCGAGAGGGCGAATTTTGTAATAAGTGTGCGTGCGTGCGTGCATATCTTTCAACCTCCATTTCTTTCTCCCTTTTACTTACCTGCTTTCATTGGTTAGTTTTAGGTCATGTTTCAAATTAGCATACTTATGCTTTGCATGTTTGCATCCATTCATCTTTCTAGCATACTTATGTTTGCATGTTTGCATCATTAATCTACATTGCATGCACCAGGCTCGGCGCATCATACTAACTGCATTGTAATTCGATACCAAGTTGAATACATGTATCAATTATCGCATCTCATTTCTCATCTTAGAATAGCCGAGCCTATTTCTAGTTGCATCTTGCATGCATTGCATTAGCCATCTTAACATGAACTAGGATCATGCATTAATTTCTAACTAGTTCTTTGTTTTGGGTTGGAGTACTAGGTAAGCTTTTATGCTTTAGCGTACTCCATGTGTGTGAGTGTTGCCATGATAGCATGCTTGCCATGAGGCTATTTGCTTAAGTGTTTAACTGCCTGAATGCCTGTGGGTGAATGTTGGATTGCTTGAATTGGAACAATTCATTGAAATCCGTATTTTAGCTTACTTACGAGTAACAAATTTCAAATCATTTTCCAAACAAATGGATATGTGATGCTTTGTTCCAAATTAGGCGATCTAGTATATACTTGTTTTGCTGTGCGCATCACATAGTAATTCTAGCTAATTAACCGGAATAAGAACACATGTGTTTTCAAAAACTAGATATCATGTTTAGTAGTGGCCGATCTTTGATCGGGCGAGCGGGGGTGCTCATAGCTGACCTTCCCCAATCGTACCCAAGTTCCCGAGCTGAGGCAACTTTGGTGATGACAGACACGTGGCCTTAGGCATGAGCCAGGGTTTCCTACATTTTCCCAAAAATAAAATATTTAGGTGGCGACTCTGTATCTGGCAAAGCAGTCCATGTTTGGCACTTCTTTACAAAAATCAGTTTTCCAAAATGATTTGCCGAATTTAGACTCTTTGGTGATTTGTCAATCTCACATTGCGCATTATGAGATCAGATTAAGAACCGTGACAATTTGAGTCCGAACTGTAGCATGAGGCCCTCGGGGTGCGTCTATAACATGGCTTTTGTCTTTATGAATTTTTGTTTATGGGAAAATTTATCTAAAAGTCTCATTTTAGAAAAGTATGTACCACAAAGTCCTCTAAATTTTCTTATAGACTATTAAGTTTAATTGAATTTGAAAATGTACGCTTTCACAATATTTTTTGGAGATTCCAAATGTACTTCATTTGTACACTGTTGTCGTATTAAATTTTTCTCAAATGTGTCATTCTTAAAAGAAAAATGTTTATGATCTACAAAAAAAGCTTTTACAATTACACCCACATTGATATGGTATCATATAAGTCAACATTTAATTTGCTACACACCTAATGCTATAAGGCCAACTCCATTGTCACATCATTGTGGGTGAATTTATGAGTCAAAAAATGTGGGTCTCTAGCATTCTTCTTAAAATATGACAATGTGGCATTATTATAATGTGTGCACTATTGTATTATTAAATTTTTGGTAAATTATACTTTGCATTCTTACATTTTGCACCAAATCTCACTTTGGTCCCTATATATGAAATCATGATAGTCAGCCCCCTGCACTTCTGATCAAATCTTACTTTGGTCCATGCACATGAAATTGTGACAGTTAATCCTTTGTACTTTGGTCAAATCTCACTTTGATCCCTATACAAGTGTCAATGTTCTCTTTTTGTTACTTAGTTGTTTAAATTTTTAATAGAATCTAGTCATGTAATAAGAATGTGACTACGACATACATTTTACACCAATACCACTTTATTCCAAAATTTACATCAAAATATGACTATATTAGATTAAAACAAAACACAGATTGTGAATAATTAAGAATATGAACTAGGGTTTTGCATAAATTAGAATCACGAAACTCTGTTTTTCACGGTAACACGGTCTTCTGTCTTCATCTTTCTTTTTCTTTGATCTCTTTGTTGAATTTTTTTTTTAAAATTCCAAATGCTCCACTTTTTTTTTTGCATTTTCATCTCAATTTTTACCATAAAAACATATTGTTGCCCAAAAGACAACCTAAGAGGGGGGGTGAACTAGGTTTTTACAAATAAAAATAATAATACCCTAATAAAAATTATGACTAGCACAATAGATAAATATAGTTAACGAAATAAAAATAATTAAAACAAGTGTTCTAACAACTATGTCAGTTAATGATTTTAGCACAATGAAAATGTGAAATATAGCTATGGCAATTTAAATAAAATAAAGAGATAAGGGAGAGAGGGGCAAACAAATTTATAGTGGTTCGGCTTCAACTCGGTCTACGTCCACTCCTCAAGTTTCACTTGAGATTTTCTACTATACTCTAGCTTCGCAGGGTGCTAGCAACCTTTTCACAGATGGAGCAATCCTGTACAGATTTTACACAAACTTTCTAAGTCAAGAACACTGAGTGTACTACATTCTTACAAGGTTGAAAAGAAAGTGTTTTTGTTTTCACAGAAAGTTACAAGAATTATCTCTCAAAGATAGATATAAAAATGAAATTCTGATTTTTCTGTAAACCTCACACAGGAAAGATGGGCTTAAAGCTATACGTCTCTGTGTATAATTTCTGAAAGAGAATGTAAACAAAAATTGAAGAACACTTCTCAGAGAATTTTTCAGAGAATTAATGTGAGTGATTGTAGATCAAAGAATATTTCCTGGTTCGTTTTTGTAACTTGTTTACATTAGACGCTTTGGTATATATAATGAAACTTATAGCCGTTTATAGCCGTTGTATTCATTTGAATTTAAAGCCGTTTATAGCCGTTGTATTCATTTGAATTTAAAGCCGTTTATACCCGTTGTATTCATTTGAATATCTTTCACTCCATCATTACTAATTTGAATATCTTCCATTTGAACCTTTTGACCTGCTGTTGTGCTGGGCTATTTGAACCTTTTAGTCTGCTGCTGTGCTGAGCTGTTTGAACCTTTGTTTTGGATTGTTTGAACCTCTGGTTTGGGCATTATTTTTGGGTTGAAATGAATTCTTGATTTAAGAAAATATTAAATACATTCAAACAATATTTAGGATAAAAGTTTAGGTGAGAAATAATGGGACAAAATAAATTTTGATTCTATTTTTCTCTTTCAAATAAATTAAAACATAATTAAATAAATCATCAAAATAAATTTTGGATTCTATTTTTCTTTTTCAAATAAATTAAAATATAATTAAATAAATCATCAAAATAAATTTTGGATTCTATTTTTCTCTTTCAAATAAATTAAAACATAATTAAATAAATCATCAAATTAAATAAGTCTAACAATCTCCTCTTTTTTGATGATGGTACACAATGATATTTTTATTTGATTTGGGAGTAAGAAAAGCTGCCCCTCAAGTCATGCTCCCTAAATTCATTTCTAAATACATAGGTTAGCACATGTGTAATAAGTAAGTTTTAATTAGAGACATGATATAAGACTAAGATATCAAACTATAAATACATAACATCATAACAAAATAATACCATAATACATAACATCATAAGTTTTCTCCTCTTATGACATTATCAAAAGGAAATCATGGGTCAGAATCTGGAGGAGGAGGAGGAGGAGGAGGAGGAGGAGGAAAATGATAGTGATAAATGGCATCAAAAAAAGAGATAATCAAAACATATATATATGATTCGCCCGCGTCTCTCGTTTCCGTCGAAAATTGCGTCAGACACGCGGCCTCGCTTTTGCATCAACCGACTGACAAAAGCGAGACGGTTCAATCAACTGCCTCGGCTCTCTCTCCCTTTTGTTTTCTTCTCCTCCATCTTCTTCTTAATCACTTTTTTCGCCTTCTTCTTCCTCATTCGCTTCCATCCCTTTCTTCTTCTACGTGAGAGAGATAGAACAGAGAGACTGAGCAGAGCAGAAAGACTGCCAAAAATGACCCTCCTTTCGATTACATCTCTCTCTCCTACTACGTGGCCTCGTCCCGTCCCCTTACTCTCTTTCCGGACCTGAATGATCCTGTAAGCGCTGCTTGGCCAAGTGCCCCGGCTCTTACTCTTCCCAACCTTCCTATGATATCGATTGAGCAAATAATGGCAGCTCAATCAGACATTGAAGTCAATCATTTCACACTGACGTCCTATATGGAGACGGTGACTGCAGTCACAAAATTGGCTAACCGTCTACAGAATAGGACGAGTGAGCTCCATCAGGTCAACGCCTAACTCTCTCTGCTCCAGCGCATGTAGAAGGATGCACAAGCAGAGATAGTGTCACGACCCCAAACCGCCCCTAGTAGTTTGGTGCCGCGATGGCCAGTAATCCGAGATTACCGAAGGCCAACTTTCAAAATTCACACACAATCAGAGTATAGATATAGGGGGCTCACAAGTGCGGAAGCAATAATCTAAAATAGAAGTGGTCCATAAGAGCAGTGCATAAGTCAAATGGTATGGCATACATCTTTACATAGCTTTACAACTTGAATACAAATAGAAATGAAGTATAAAAATACATATTACATCTTGGTAAAAGGCTTCTCAAGCCGACATGTTCAAAATACATGAGCTTCAAAATTGCCGACGCAAACAAAATACATGAAATACAAGTCAAGATACATAATATTCAGGATTGCCGACATAAACATTGCCGACATAACATGCATCCAAAAACCTTGCAAAACACACATCTCGGCGTAGCCGACTTCTTGCTTGTTACCTACATATATACATAGGGAGGGTGAGCTTGGATACTCAGTGAATGGTATAAGTAATAAAGGGGTTAAATGAATGATACCCGAGATCTTTCCAAAACAATACATATTATATCCTTGTCAAAACCATACATAACATAGCTTAGCTTGGCTTGAAATAAAACATCATTCGAAACTTGATCTTTCAAAACTTACATACTTAACATAAGTCAAATCTTAAAACTTGACCTCGGCATAACCTTGGTCCTTCAAAACAAAAGCATAACCTCGGCATCGAGCACACCCGTTCATAGTCCGTAGGTGGCCGATATCTTAACAAGGGTGCTACTTAGGCTTAACGTCCCCTAGCACGAAAGGACGGTGCTACTTAGGCTTAAAGTCCCCTAGCACGGAAGGACCCTCAAAACAAGATGTGCTGCGAAAGTTTTGAGTCCTCTAGCACAAAGGACTTCCAAAACAAGGGAATAATCGACCCGGAATCGATTAGACAAACCCACCCGCACAAGGCAGTCGGTGGCAAGGGAGATATCTCAAACAAGGGTGCTGCGAAAGTTTAGAGTCCTCCAGCACAAGGGACCTATGTTACAAAGGCCCGTAGCCCTTTAACACTAGAGTACAAATCAAGGGTGCTGCGAAAGTTTAGAGTCCTCCAGCACGAGGGACTTTCTGAAAATGTCGTCAAAACAAAGCTTACTTGATACATTACTATCCAAAACAAAGCTTATACTTGATACATAAAAATAGGGGTAATCATTCATACTCGATCGAATACTTTTATCAAAACGAAACAAGGCTTTATCAAATCTTTATAACATAACTTTATTAAAAATACCACTCACATTAGTTCTTGGGACGTCGGGATCAAGGCCAGGTCCAGGTCCTACAAACACATGGCAAGTATACTGAACATACTTCTCAAAACAAGTCTTACATGCAGGCAATGATCTCGGAAAAATATGCTGGAAGTCAAAACACTGTTTTACATGTCAGGGAGACATACTGGGTACCAACCAAGTCTTTGCCGAGGTCCCACACCTCCTAGCCAAGGTGTGGCTACCCTGGCTTCGGCATGCGGCTGCATGCCGAGGTGTGCACAAGACAAACTAAAGGTGTAAGTGATCATGCAAGGTAGGCCAAGATGAGATACGATGCTTGGCCTAAGTGTGAGGTCTAGGTGAGAGTGATCTCGGCGACTACACCTCGGAAAGTGAGGTCTGGAGATCTGGGTTTCCACCCGTGAAGAACAGGAAGAACATGAACATGAAGATCATGAAGAACATGAATGCTAAAATCATAACTTCTTTACTACAAAAATCCGGGATTTCATGCTATGAGTTCGAAAACATGGACCTGGGCACCCGTACTTGAAGACCATGTGAAAACAAACACAAAACATGGATCTAGGCATGAGCCTTCGGATCAAAACATGACTTTTCTTGAAGAACACATGAATGCTATTTTCTCTTTCAAAAACCGAACTTCAAAACAATGCATGGCTTACAAATCATATTCAATCATGCAATGCAATAACATGAACATAAAGAACAACATGAGCAGATCAAGAATCTAACCTTAGAACACGGATCTAACGGTTCGATCTCTAGGGATCAAGTTTGGAAATCTGCATCCTCTCAAGAACTCCTCTCCCTCTTCTAGAGCTTCTCTCTCTTCTTCAAAACAAGGATATAGAAATGATAGGTTTTCTCTCTTTATCGGCTGACTTAACACTCAGCTCGGACACGTGGCAATGGCTGGTTGGTTCTCCTTAAAAGGGTGATAGATTAACAAGACAAGACTATGACAAAGTGTATCTAACAAGCTACTCGGTAAGGCACTCCGACAAGTGATGACATCGGCTAACAACAAGACTTCGGCAACTAAGGTGACAATGACCTCGGCTAGGAAGGACAACACTTGACTAAGCTGTGCCACACCTTGGCCTAGATGTGCCACACCTCGGTCTAGGTCATACCACTCCAGACAAGATCACTCAGGTGCAAAAGTAACATCTCGGCCTAGATGATACACATCTCAGCCTTGGTGATTCACACCTCAGCCTAGATAATGACATCTCGGCCAATATGTCAGGGCGAAGGTGGAGGTCAAACAAAGGGGTTCCAAGATACTTCTAGACTGAAGATGACCTCGGCTTGGAATGATCTAGGCGTAACGTAACCTAGGCTTGGCATAACTTCGGCTTAACATAACTTAGGCTTAACATAGCAGGGAAGGGGCAAAGCATGCAAGCAACACTTAGACATAACACATAAAACACAAAGCAAGACGAGATTCATGAATGCAAACTTAACAAGACAAGGTTGTGTAAATGAACATGAACATGACTACAACATGAATATGGGTTGCTATAGCAGTCTTAACATGGAAAATCATATAAATGCATGCAAACATGACTAAGCTATAAATGTGGGTTGTTACAGATAGGTGCACTGAAGGCCAAAAATAAAGAGCTTAAATGGAAGACCACCTCCATGGCCCGATTTGGAGCAACGTCTTTCTTGGCTTTTGATAGTCAGCGGAGAGTGCTCACTCTCGACAAAAGCACAGGGGAAGGGACGTCAAGCATCGCCCAAGGTGATAAAAAGAAGAAGAGAGCGGTGGAAGAGGCGAGTAAGTGAGGTTGGCCAATGGCCGGAAAAATGAAGGGAATTTTTTATTTATTTATGAAAATATGTATATTTTGATTTGTGTTTGTTTTTATGTTTAATGTAATCACTTGAAGATAAAAGTAAAGTGCAGAAAAAAAAATAAACCAAAATTAAGCCTCAGGGCAAAACAACAAAAAAAAAATAAAAAAATAAAAAAATGAAAAGAAAAGAAAAAAAATAATAAAGGAAATAAAGCCTATTAGTAAAACAACAAAAAAATAAATAAAAAAATAAAAGATATTAAGCCTACTAGCAATAAAAAAATTAATTAAAATAAAATAATACCAGCAGATATTATACACTTAATGGGACGTCGGTGTTGTTGGAAGGGTAATGTAAAAAAAATACTATGAGGGTTTAAAGAAAATCAATGTATGCAAAGTTAATTTTATCTCAATATGCAGAACCCAAAAAAAAATTATACAGTTGAGAATAGCAAACTGTTAAGGATAATAAATGTATGAAGGATTTAAGAGCATGCAACTAATATAAATGTTTCTATATCAATGTAGCAATACACATATATCATTTTAACAAAATTTCAAGTTTCACAGTCATAACAAAACTTTTTAAGTAGAAATCAACATTCCAAGCTCGCCACGAATAAACTTGAAGTGATCCTCACTTAGGGGTTTTGTGAAAATATCCGCCAATTGCTTGTTGGTGTTTACAAATTTAAGTACAATATCCCCTTTTTCAACATGATCTCTTAAAAAATGATGTCGAATTTCAATATGTTTTGTTCGTGAGTGTTGAACTGGATTTTTGCTTAAATTGATGGCACTAGTATTATCACATTTAATAGGGACATGATCATAATGCAAATCAAAGTCCTCAAATTGTTGTTTCATCCAAAGTATTTGAGCACAACAACTTCTGAAAGCTATATATTCAGCTTCGGCCGTTGATAAAGCAACTACATTCTGCTTTTTGCTAAACCAAGATACTAATGAGTTACCAAGAAAGTGACAAGTGTCACTGGTGCTTTTTTTTTTTATCAAGTTTGCATTCGGCAAAGTTGGCATCCGAGTAACTAATTAAATTAAATACAACACCTCTAGGATAAAACAGTCCCAAATTTTGAGTGCCAACAAGATATCTAAAAATTCTTTTAACAGCACTGAGATGTGATTCCTTAGGATTTGATTGATATCTAGCACACATACAAACACTAAACATAATATCAGGTCTACTTGCAGTTAAATAAAGAAGTGAGCCAATCATACCTCGATATTTTGTTTGATCAATGGACTTACCTTTTTCATCCTTGTCTGGCTTAATGGATGTGCTCATAGGTGTTCCAGCTATTTTTGAGTCATACATACCAAACTTTTTGAGTAGTTCTTTTGTGTACTTAGCTTGGTTGATAAAAATTCCTTCCTTACATTGTTTGATTTGAAGCCCAAGAAAATAATTTAGCTCCTCTACCATGCTCATCTCAAACTCACCTTGCATACACTTAGCAAATTCCCTACACAAGGTTTTATTAGTAACACTAAATATAATATCATCCACATATATTTGTACAATAAGTAAATCATCATTTTTAGTTTTAACAAAAAGTGTTGTCAATCGTTTCTCTAGAAAAATTATTTTCAATCAAAAATTTACTTAATCGTTCATACCATGCACGAGGTGCTTGTTTCAAACCATATAAAGCTTTCGATAGTTTAAAAACATGATTTGGAAAAGCATGATCTTCAAAACCTGGGGGTTGTTTAATATAAACTTCCTCATTTATAAAACCATTAAGAAAGACACTTTTTACATCCATTTAATAAAGTTTGAAATCTCTAAAACATGCAAATGCAAGTAATATGCAAATGGCTTCTAATCTAGTAACCAGAGCAAATGTTTCATCGAAATCAATACCTTCTTCTTAATTGTATCCTTGTACAACAAGTCTAGCCTTGTTTCTTATAATTGTGCCGGATTCATCAAGCTTGTTTCGAAAGATCCATTTGGTACCGATAATGGTATGATCTTTAGGTTTTGGCACAAGTTCCCACACTTTGTTTCTCTCAAATTGGTTAAGCTCTTCATGCATAGCTATCATCCAATTTTCATCGAATTCGGCTTCTTGAAAGTTTTTGGGCTCAATCTGTGAGAGAAAAACCAAGTTACTACAAATGTTTCTAAGTGAAGAGTGAGTTTCAATACCTTTTGTAGGGTCACCTAGGATTAAATCCTTAGGGTGATTATGAACAAACTTCCATTCTCTTGGCAAATCATCATTGTTTCCTCCTTCTTCTTGAGGTGGGAGAATAGGTTGTTCAATCTCTTTGTTCAACTTACATGGTAGGTTCTCTTCTTTGTAGATACCTGAATCTTTCACATTTGGTTCCAAATCCATATTATCACTAACAATTTGCTTTTGAGCAGAGATGTTAGTTTCATCAAATGACACATGTATAGATTCTTCCACAACAAAAGTTCTTTTATTAAAAACACGATACGTTTTGCTAGTTAAGGATTAGCCAAGAAAAATTGCTTCATCAGATTTTGAATCAAATTTACCTAAGTTATCCTTACCATTATTATGCACAAAACATTTACAACCAAAAACATGCAAGTGACTAATGTTGGGCTTTCTATCATGCCAAAGTTCATAAGGAGTCTTTTTGAGAATAGGTCTAATTAATGCACGATTTAAAATATAGCATGCGGTGTGAACGGCTTCGGCCCAAAAATATTTAGGAAGATTATTTTTGCAAAGCATTGTTCTACTCATCTCTTCTAAAGTTCTATTCTTCCTTTCTACTACACCATTTTGTTGAGGGGTTCTAGGTGCTGAAAAATTATGTCCAATACCATGCTCATCACAAAACAATTCAAATTTCTCATTTTCAAGTTCTCCACCATGGTCGGTTTGAATATTAGTAATAAGAAAGCCTTTTTCATTTTGAATTCTAAGACAGAGTTTTGTGAAAGAAGAAAAGGTTTCATCTTTGTGTGCTAAAAACATAATCCATGTAAATCTTGAATAATCATCAACAATAACAAGACAATAATGTTTACCACCTAGACTAGATGTCCTTCAGGGACCAAATAAATCTATATGCAGTAGTTGTAAAGGTCTAGTTGTGGAAATGTGAGATTTTGATTTAAACGATGTTTTAGTTTGTTTTCCTTGTTGACAAGCACTACAAAGATGATCTTTTTCAAATTTAATTTTTGGAAGTCCAATGACCAAATCCTTTGTCAAAAGTTTAGCAATTAAATCCATATGAGCATGACCAAGTCTTCTATGTCATAACCAACTATTTTCATTATTAACATATAGACATTTAACATCACTAGCATAGAGATCATTGAGATGAAAAACATAAACATTACCATGACGATTACCAACGAATAAAGCTTTATGATCATTTATGCTTTCAATTGTACAATGTGAGTTATCAAAAATAACTTGATTACTTTTATCACATAATTGACTAATACTAAGTAGATTATGCTTAAGTCCATCAACTAGTAAAACATTTTCAATCGAAGGGTTAGGAGAAATACCGATACTACCAATACCGATTATTTTTCCTTTCTTGTTGTCTCCAAAAGTAACAAAGCCCCCATCTTTGGATGAGAGTATAGTAAAGAAGGATTTATCTCCAGTCATGTGTCTGGAACATTCACTATCAAGGTACCACTTCCCTTCTTTAGCTTTGGACTTAAAGCAAACCTACAAGGTAACAATCAAGTGTTGGTTTTTGGTACCCATAGTTGCTTGGGTCCTTCTTGGTTAGTATTGTTAGATCCCTTAACAATCCAAATCTCTTTAATTCTCATGTTTATATTATTTTTGAATGGACAAGAAGATTTATAATGACCTTTCTTTTTACAATAATAACAAGTAATATGAGGGTGAGTCATGAGAGGTGCCTTTTCAAAAATATTATTGAGATTCTTTAGTTTTTTAATAGGGTCATATCCAATGCCCGCTTTATCAAAAACACATATTTGATTTCCAAGAAGCATGTTGAGATTATTTCTACGTTTTACAAATTTTCAAGTGTTTTTGTTAAACCATCAATATTGTTTTTTAAAGTAGTTTTGTCATTAGAGATAGTATCAAAATCATTTTTCAAAACAATTTTTTTTTCTTTAATTCTTTTACATTAATAGATAAAGATCCAACAGATTTCTTCAACACATTGTTTTTGGCACAAACTTTTCTAAATTCATCTTGTAGTTCATGGAATGCACTTTCAAGTTCTTCATAAAGAGTAGTTACCTCATCTTGAGTAGAGTCTTCATCTTCAAGAGCCGTGAGACATAAGTTGGCTACTTCATTTTCAATTTCATCACTTGAGCTTTCATCTTCACTTTCTCCCCAAGCTACTACCATGGCCTTTTTGTTTCTTTTGTAGTCTTTTCTATGATTCTGCAATTTTGGACAATCCATCTTCATATGTCTAGGATTTTTGTACTCATAAGAAATAATAGGCTCTTTCTTGTTATCTTTGTTATACTCTTTCTTGAAAGGTCTTCTTCCTCCATAATTATTTTTCTTGAAGTGCTTTTTGTGATTTCTACTAAACATGGCATAGCTTTCATCCTCACTGGAGTTTTCATGTTCTTCTTCATTTGATGAGGCTTTGAATGCAATTCCACTTTTCTTTTTGTTTTCAACATCCTCATGTCCTTTCATGGTGATCTCATGAGTCATAAGGGAACCCATAAGCTCATCCAATTCAAGTGTGGAGAGATTTTTGGCTTCTATAATGGCCGTGACCTTTGCTTCCCAATTCTTTGGTAAACACCTAAAAAATTTTCTCACCAACTCACTGTTAGTATAAGTTTTGTCAAGAGATTTCAAAGAGTTTACAATTTTAGTAAATCTAGTAAACATACTTGAAATAGATTTATCAGACTTCATTTTAAACAATTCATAACTATGAACAAGCATATTAATATGAGATTAATTCACTTGGTTTATACCTTCATATGTTACCTCAAGTTTGTCCCAAATTTCTTTTGCCGAATCACAACTTGAAATTCTATTATACTCCTTAGAGTTTAATCCACAAACAAGTGTGAGTTTGGTTTTAGCATTGGTTTGCAATAATTTATGATCCCTCTTATCACATTCATCATTAGTTTTAGGTACACTAATATTGTCTACTAATTTGATAGAAATTTTTGGACCTTTGGTGACAATAAGTCACATGGCATAATTAGTGGCTTGTAGGTATAGGGTCATCTTATCCATCCAATGAATATAGTTGTTTTCGTCAAACAATGATGGCCTATTTGTGTGGCTTGTCCTTCAGCTAAGGTTGCCATGGATTGAAACTCCCAGATGGTTAAATCTAAAATAAGAGTTTAGGCTCTGATATCAAATGTTACCCAAAAGACAACCTAAGAGGGGTGAATTAGGTTTTTACAAATAAAAATAATAATACCCTAATAAAAATTATGACTAGCACAATAGATAAATATAGTTAATGAAATAAAAATAATTAAAACAAGTGTTCTAACAACTATGTCAGTTAATGATTTTAGCACAGTGAAAATGTGAAATATAGCTATGGCAATTTAAATAAAATAAAGAGATAAGGGAGAGAGAGAGGCAAACAAATTTCTAGTGGTTCGGCTTCAACTCAGCCTACGTTCACTCCTCAAGCTTCACTTGAGATTTTCCTCTATACTCTAGCTTCACAAGGTACTAGTAACCATTTCATAGATGGAGCAATCCTCCACAGATTTTACACAGACTTTCTAAGTTAAGAACACTGAGTGTACTACACTCTTACAAGGTTGAAAATAAAGTGTTTTTGTTTTCACAGAAAGTTACAAGAATTATCTCTCAAACATAGATATAAAAATGAAACTCTGATTTTTCTTTAAACCTCACACAGGAAAGATGGGCTTAAAGGTATACGTCTCAGTGTATAATTTCTAAAAGATGATGTAAACAAAAATTGAAGAACACTTTCTAGAGAATTTTTTAGAGAATAGATGTGAGTGATTATAGATCAAAGAATATTTTCTGGTTTGTTTTTGTAACTTGTTTACATTAGAGACTTTGGTATATAATGAAACTTATAGCCGTTTATAGTCATTTATAGCCGTTGTATTCATTTGAATACCTTCCACTACATCATTACTAATTTGAATATCTTCCACTTGAACCTTTTGGCTTGTTGCTGTGTTGGGCTATTTGAATCTTTGTTTTGGGCTATTTGAACCTCTGGTTTGGGCATTATTTTTGGGTTGAAATGAATTCCTGATTTAAGCAAATATTAAATACATTCAAACAATATTTAGGATAAAAGTTTAAGTGAGAAATAATGGGACAAAATAAATTTTGATTATATTTTTCTTTTTCAAATAAATTAAAACATAATTAAATAAATCATCAAAATAAATTTTAGATTCTATTTTTCTTTTTCAAATAAATTAAAATATAATTAAATAAATCATTACAATAAATTTTGGATTCTATTTTTCTCTTTCAAATAAATTAAAACATAATAAAATAAATCATCAAAATAAATAAGTCTAACATATATATATATATATATATATTGTATTATATAACTCTCATGTGCTTATCACATAGGACAAAGTATATTGGTGGAAAACATTGATGATTTTCGTCTTAGTCTCATTTCGTAGTTATATTTTTGTCACATGACTGGATTTTGTTAAAAATTTAAAAATGAAGTAACAAAAAATGGACATTGACACTTGTATAAGGACCAAAGTAGAATTTGAGTAAAAGTGTAGGGGGTTGACTGTCAAGATTTTATGTGTAGGGACCAAAATGGGATTTCACTAGAATTGTAGGTGGTTAACTGTCATGATTTTATGTGTAGGGGCCAAAGTGAAGTTTGATGCAAAGTGTTGGGGCGAAAAGTGTAATTTACCCTTAAATTTTTATCAAAATGTGCTATTAATTCTTCTTAAAAATGTAATAATGCTATATGTGTGCAATAATATCTTATTAAATTTTTGTCAAATATATTATTATTAAAATATGACAATGAGACATTATTATAATATATATACTACTTCCTCCGTCCCAAAATATTAATTATTTATTTCATTTTTTATTGTCTCAAAATATTAGTCCATTTGTAAAAATCAAGGACTAAAATAATATGAATTTTCTATTTTGCCCTTTTAAATTCATTAACAACATAAACAGTACAATTATGATAATTGATATTCTTAAAAACATGTACCATCAAAGTGTAATTTTGAAAAATTAATATTTTTAAAGTGCAATAATTGTACTATAAAAAAAAGGGTTAAATTTTCCAAAAAGGACTATTTTCTTGGAATGGAGGGAGTATTATTTTATTAAATTGTCAAATGTGTTATTCTTATTAAAATGTGACAATGAGACATTTGCACACTATTATCTTATTAAACTTTTATCATATGTTCAATTCTTATTAAAATGTGACAATGAGATATGTGTGCACTATTGTCTTATTAAATTTTTGTTAAATGTATTATTATTGAAATGTGACAACGGGACATTCTCTAATGTGTATACTATTGTTTTGTTAAACTTTTGTCAAACTTGTCATTTTTTTTTTTAAATGTGGCAATAAGACATTTGTGCACTATTTATTATTATATTTTTTTGTCAAATGTGTTATTTTTAAAATGTGACAATGAAATATTATTCTAATGTGTATATTATTTTTTTTATTATGTCTTCAAATGTGAGTATGATCATTTGTGAGGTTTTAATGTGAGATAGGACTTAGAAGTACATAAGAATATTTATGAAATTAAATGACTCATAAGTCATGGATATATGATTTATTAGTAAATACCTTTTATATTATGTATATAGATATAAATTTCTGTCAATTTTTTTATTTTTTATTTTACTTTTCAGGTCTGTCTAATGTAAAAAGATTTAAAAAGTAAAATAAAAAAAAAAAGTCAATTTTTTTTCTATTTTTTTTTTCATCTTTAGTGGACTTTTTCTATATTTCTTTTAAAAACATTTTGGTCCGTTTAAACGAGTAAAAACAAAAAATAATAAAAAATAAAAATAAAAATAAATAAATAAATTTAAAACTTTGGAGGAAAATTTATTTGAAAGTCCCATTCCAAAAATCTCGTATACCCAAAAGTCCTATGAATCTCTTATGACCAGATAAGTCCAATTATTTTAGAATAATTATAGATCATTAGTGGACTGTTATACCCTTATTCATATTCCATCATATCAAAATTAATAATTCAAAAAATATTTAAAAAAACTTACATAATTAAAATGATTTGTATAAGTTCAATTAATATAGTGAGTAGTCGAGGAATTTTTATCCACATTCACATTTGCATGTTCCACATCTACATTCGCACGTTCCACATCACGAATTTCGGTGATTCACATTGACATTTGCACATTCCACATTAACATGCACATTCGCATGTTCCACATCACGAATTTGGGTGATTCTCAATCTACATAATTCTAATTTGGAAAGATGATGACAACCCATGCGGGATTCTAGGGTATTCCCACACGTGAAGATTTTGTGTTTGAAATTGGGAGTTTCTTACATAAATGGGTTTGACACATTTAGGGCAGGTATGATGTGACATTAAGTACATATAGAAGGTTTGCTAAAAAACTCCTTAGTATACTTTTTTCAAATGTAATATTCCAACAAACAGTAACAATCAAGGAGATTTGTTACAGGTATCCATATCATCAAATATTGACAAATGAGTTATTCCTTAGCTAAAAGGACTAAATGGATTATAAATATATATATATATATATATATAGGGCTGCATGAATGACAAGTTCAAGATATGAGATTTATTAGTCAATCCTCAACAACCAAAAAAAAAAAATGAATCCCAAACTATGCAAGTCATAATATGTGCTAAATATGATCAAAATCACAAAAAAATTGAATTCAACATAGATTATCAACATGACAATGAACTACTTGATCTAAGCTCAGCAAGGTTCATATGATGTCTAAGATCAGCTTTAGCTCTCAAATTAAATGCATTTGGGAAAGTAAGAGACCTTATGCATTGCTTGATTTCTTGGAATGAGTTTGGAACAAAATGGTGATTCTTTCATAATATTCATCAATTAGGAGCATGACAATTCCATTGAGAGATTAAGGAATAGCCATTTTATTGGTTGTCTAAATTATTTTAGTGAACTAAATTAAATACTATCTAAAGATTCATTCCTCATATTTTGAGTTTGCCAAGAAACTTAAATTCCTCTAACACTTTTACACCAAATAGACTGATGGATTCATCATTCACTTTGTTTTCACACTACATTGTTGCAAACTAAACAATGCAAACGTTATCAAAAGGAAACTACAAATACATCAATTACTACACTCATAATTATTTATGAAGGAATAAATGAGTTCTTCCTTCAATCACAAAAGATATAGCGACATTTAAAAATAAAATTACAAAAATTGTACCAGATATCATCAAGAAATCGGAAATAAGCAATTCTCCAACTCATCTTGAATAGTAAAGGACCTACCACAACCCAAAAACCAACAACAAATCCAAGTGTCGAGATCGCATAGAACCACACTTCTGGAAATCCCTCACCTTCTTCATTGCTTCCATGTCCAACTTTAGGTATTGCCTTGTTTGTGTCACAGTTTGAGAGTGGAGGTCCACATAGTTTGTTGCCAATAAAGCTGGAAATCTCTAAGCTTTGAAGTTGAGTACTTAATGGAACTCGTCCTATCAAATTGTTATAAGACAAATTCAAGTGACTCAAGAATGTCAAACTCGACATGCTCAATGGAATTTCACCACAAAGTTTGTTTAGAGACAAATCCAGGGATTCAAGTTGCTCCATATCACCAATATTCTCTGGGATCTTTCCTTTAAAATGATTTCTAGATAGATTCAATGAATGCAACCCTACTAGTCTAGTTAGTCCCTTGGGGATCTCTCCAGATAAATTATTTTCTAAAAGGTCCATGCTTACAACCAATTTAAGGGTGGTGCTATATTTGACCTCTCTTCCTTTGGTCACCAGAAATGCCTTTTCTGGAACTCCTGCTGTGGGACTTGGTGCGTAAGAAATGAGACCGCTTGAATTTTGTCTTTTTGCCATGGCCATAAAGTTGTTGAAACATTTTGGCACAAGTTTTGATAGATTATTATGTGCAAGATCCAAGATTTGAAGAGAACTTAGACCACATAGTTCATATGGAATGCCAACTTGAAACTTATTTGAGCGAAGGTTAAGAACCATCAATTGCCAAAATGAATTCCCCATTCAAGTTGGTATGCCTCCGATAAATGCATTTCCACTAAGATCAATGAGTACCAATTTTGTACAATTTTGAAGAGATTGTGGTAGTTTTCCTGAGAGACTGTTATGTCGCAAGTGCAATGATTCGAGGGAAGCTAAATGTCCAATAGAGTGCGGAATGGTACTCGTCAAATTGTTGTTTTCCAAGTTTAAGACTTGCAGATATGGCCAATTCATCCAAAAATTAGGAATCCGTCCCGACAAATTATTGTTTCCGAGATTAAGAATATATAGGCTATTTGGTTCCCTTATCCGACCACATAAGGTGTGGTAGATAGATCCTACAAAAGAATTATTTGAAAGATCTAAAAATTTCAAAGTAAAGGAGAAGAATGGTAACAAACCCTTGAAGTTGTTGAAACTCAGGTCAACCTCTTGAACAACCTCAAATTTTCTTGGAATCTCTCCACGAATTTGGTTATGTGAGAGATTTAATCTCCTAAGGTTGGAAATTTTGGGCCAAAACCATTGCAGAATGGAATCAGAAATTCCTATGTTGACTATGTCCAATGTTTCTAATTGTCCTTGGTATTGAAGCCAAGCTGGAAATTGCGGCCCTAATTGCCCAGAGGCCAACGTCAAAGCTCTTACTTGAAAAGTGGGGATCCAAGCATCGCGCACTTTCAAAGTTAAATTGTTCCCACTTCCATCTAAGTAACTTAATCTTGTGAGATTGGCAAAGTGAATCTCAGAGACAACAACCTTCATCAAATTATGAGATACATCTAAATAGTTTAACCTCACAAGTTTCCCAAGACTTTCAGGAAGAGTTCCATTCAAATGATTATATGAAAGATCTAAAGTTTCTAACTTTGCAAGTTGCCCAAGACTTTCAGGAAGAGTTCCATTCAAATGATTATATGAAAGATCTAAAGTTTCTAACTTTGCAAGTTACCCAAGACTTTCAGGAAGAAGTCCATTCAAATGATTATAGGAAACATCTAACCATGTCAAGGATGATAATCTCTTCATCGACTTCGGAATGGGACCAAAAATGAAGTTGATTTGAAGAGAAAAGAAGGATAGATTTTTGAACTGGTCAAGCTCATTTGGAAATTGACCACCAAGATAATTGTTCTCTAATGACATTGATTCCAATCCATCTAACATGCATTGGGAGAAAATTTTGAAATCTTCAGCTACCTCTCCACGAAATTTGTTATATGATAAATCAATTCTCTTCAACTTGCATAGTTTTCCCAATGATGTTGCTATTTTCCCCTCAACTTGATTGTGTGACATGTCAAGGCGAATGAGGGAAGTCAAGTTTCCTATGGCTCCTGAGATTACACCTTGCAAGTTATTGAAACTGAGAATGACTGACTCGAGACGGCTAAGACTAGACAATAACCCATTTGGCAAGGAAGTGAAAAAATTGTAGGACGAATCTAGATCTCTGAGACTACTCATGTTTAGAAAGCCAATTGGAATTTGTCCCTGTAACTCATTGAAGCCTAAGCCTAGAGAAACGAGGTCTCTGAGGCTGAACAACCACTTGGGCAATGATGAATTCAGATTATTTGCCGAAGCATAAAACTCTTTGAGAGAAGTCATGTTTTGAATACCATTCGGAATTGGGCCATGAAAACATGAACTGATATCTAGGGAAACTAGATGATTCAAACTAAAAATCCACTCAGGTGTAGAAGGTCCAAAATAGTTATCTGAAAGGTCAAGGATATGTAGTGATGTAAAGTTAATGGTAATTGAAGGAGAAGAATATTTGAGATCACATACAGTTAAGCACAATTCTACCAAAAAAGGAAGCGTACTTATCACCTCTACCCAATCCACTGCTTCGCTAAGGTTTACCCATGACATATCTGTTGGAACAATCTTCTATGTAAATAAAATAAATAGAAATAAATTCAAACAAAATAAATAAATAACATATCGGATTTATTTATCGAACCGAATTAAAATCAAGACCAAGTCGAGTGTGTGACACTCTGTCAATAAGACAGATTCGCCCCGCTATGGTACTTACGGTTGAGTGGCGTCTATCTCCCAGGATACAATGATCTTCACAAATTGTAGTAGTACTCCAAAAAATTTGTTCGGCGAACAAAACCTGTGTTCTAACTCCCTTTATATAATTCTAAAACTAGAATGTAGAATAATGCAAACAAAACAAAGTTTAGACAGCAAAACAAATGATTTTACAAACTGTTTTTTTTTTTTCGGCCAGGAAATTGCTGGATTTATGGCAGTATATGTAGGCAACCAAGAGTCAGTTGGAGCCCGAACAAGTACAACACAAAGAAATGAAAAGGTGCACTTTTCAATTCAAATAAAGTTGACCGTTAGCAATTTGAAAACAAATTTGAAAAGTTTCTGTTGGTCAAACAAAACTATTTGGAATTCAAATCTGTTTCACCTTTATTAAATAAACTATTTTGAATATATATATATATATATATATTAAAATATTGAATATATATATATTAAACAAATTGAATAGTTTAATAAATAAAGTAAGAGGTACAAATTTTAGGAAACCACTTAGGAGCCCAAAATTTGAATTTAGAATTAAATTAAATTCCCACAATTACAAACTTTAGGAAACCACTCAGGAACCCAATATTTGAATTTAGAATTAAATTAAATTCTCACAATAATTTTTATTGAAAAAATTCAAAAGAATTTTTATCTAAAAAATTAATGTTAAACCCGAAAACGACGTCAACTTCCCATTCACTCATAAATGGTTTTGACGTTCCGTCTTCACCGTGTGACTTGCCATGCGGCAAGGAACACGTCACCTCTGCGGACCCACCCCAAAAGACGTTTGGGGCCCACTCAATTTTGGCCTCAAAGTCGGCCCAAAATACGCCATATAAAACACCATTTTTCCAACAATCCCCCACATGAATGGAATTTGACGGAGAGAAAATGCAACAACATGATCTATTACAGAGAGTACAGAAATTGGAAATATTCTGCAAAGGATAGGTAGCTTTTGGCTTTGAACCTTCCCTTGTGAGACACTATCGGATTTACTAGCTAACCAGTGAACATGATATCTTGAACTGTTGAGCCATTTGTGTAAACCAAGACAATAGAACTCACATAGTATATCTCCAGACACAGTTTAGTTCTCACTATTGTGTTCATTTTGGCCCTGAACAACCTGGTATTTCATGAGTGCTCTAGAGAATTGTAGCCCTTCACAAATCTCATAGAACCGGCCCAGTTCACACTCATATAGGTGATTCTTATGGAGGGTATCCTGCTATACTCCACTAGGTTTACCTAGATATAAGAATTATTAAAATTTTACTTAACCTCAAACGCTGCAGACATCACTATTTCATCAAAGAAATGGGTAGGAGTTAGACTCCCCAGTGATCCTTCTGAGTCATTCATAACTCGGTTGTCCCTTTGAACCTAGATCTTGGGATCTCCAGTAAACTAGGTTGGGTTGCCGTTGTGGTAACTCTTATTTAATAGGCTTAAGTCCCATTCCCCTCGATGAATTCTCAACTAACTCTCTTGCTAACCCTTTGGTTAGTAGATCCGCTATGTTGTCTTTAGACTTAACATATTCTATGGAGATAATTCCGTTAGAAAGTAGTTGTCTTACGGTATTATGTCGACGACGAATGTGTCGAGACTTACCGTTATACATATGACTCTGTGCTCTACCCATTGCTGATTGACTATCACAATGTATGCATATAGCAGGCATCGGTTTTGGCCATATTAGAATATCTTCAAGAAGTGGAAAAGCCATTCTGCCTCTTCCCCTGCTTTTTCTAAAGCTATGAATTCTGATTCCATAGTAGACCTAGCAATGCAAGTCTGTTTGGAAGATTTCCATGATACAGCCGCCCCACCAAGAGTAAAGACATACCCACTAGTGGACTTTGAGTCTCTTGTATCCGATATCCAATTTGCATCACAGTATCCTTCAAGTACTGCTGGATATCTAGTATAATTGAGCCCAATGTTACGAGTAAATCGGAGATATCTAAGAACCCTTATAATTGCTTTCCAGTGTTCCACTCCCGGATTACTCATATATCTACTTAATTTACTTACTGCATAAGCTATATCTGGGCGAGTGCAGTTCATCAAGTACATTAAGCTTCCAATAATTTGGGCATACTCTAATTGAGAAATACTTTCCTGTACATTCTTAGAAAAATACAATTTAACATCTACAGGTGTTCTAGCAAGATGATCATCATCTTTGCTAAATTTGTCAAGTATTTTCTCAATGTAATGAGATTGTGACAAAGCATATCCTTCTTATGTTTTGGTAATTTTCATACCAAGTATTACATCAGCAATGCCCATGTCCTTCATGTCAAAATGTTTATTCAACATTTTCTTGGTAGTTTTAATCATGTCATTATTACTACCAATGATGAGCATATCATCTACATAAAGACATACAATGACATAACCTTTATCTGTGTTTTTAATATAAACATATTTGTCACACTTATTAATTTTAAATCCATTTGACATCATTGCCTTGTCAAATTTCTCATGCCATTGTTTTGGCGCTTGTTTTAAACCATATAATGATTTAACCAATTTACACACTTTCTTTTCTTTTCCTGGAACAGAAAACCCTTCTGGTTATTCCATGTAAATTTCTTCATTTAACTCACCATTTAAGAAAGCGATTTTAACATCCATTTGATGAATTTCTAGATTGCATAGAGATGCAATGGCAATTAGCATTCTAATGGATGTTATTCTAGTAACCGGTGAGTATGTGTCAAAGTAATCTAGACCTTCTTTTTGTCTAAAACCTTTGATTACAAGTCTTGCCTTGTATTTGTCTATTGATCCATCAGCTTTCAATTTTCTTTTGAAAATCCACTTGTACCCAAGAGATTTACAACCTGGTGGCAAATCCACCAATTCCCAAGTGTGATTTTGCAAGATGGATTCAACTTCACTGTTGACAGCTTCTTTCTATAAAGGAGCTTCAGGACTGGACATAGCCTCTTTAAAAGTTAAAGGCTCATTTTCTAACAAAAATGTTAGAAAATCTGGACTAAAAGATTTTGAGGTTCTAGCACGTTTACTACGCCTAAGTTCTTCTTCCTCATTTTGGTCTAACTCTTGTTCTTAATCATGTTCTTGATCCTGACTAGTAATGGCATCATGAGATCTTTTATTGTTACTAGTCTCTTGTCCAGTCTTCTTTGGAAATACATGTTCAAAAAATGATGCATTCCGAGACTCAATAATAGTATTTACACGCATTTCGGTATGTTTTGATTTATGAATCAAAAACCGATATGCACTACTATTCTTAGCATAACCAATGAAAATGCAATCAATGGTCTTTGGACCTACCTTTGTCTTTTTAGGACTAGGAATAGCCACTTTAGCCAAGCACCCCCACACTTTTAAGTATTTGTAGGATGGCACTCTACCATGCCACATTTCATAAGGTGTTTGATTCACTTTCTTTTGGGGTACTTTATTTAAAATATAATTAGCAGAAAGTATTGCTTCTCCCCACAAGTTCTGAGGTAATCCAGAACTGATTAACATGGCATTCATCATTTCTTTTAAAGTCCTATTTTTCCTTTCAGCAATTCCATTCTGCTGAGGTGAGTACGGAGCGACGGTTTAATGAATTATTCCATGTTCTTTACAAAATTCACCAAAAGGTGATTCATATTCACCACCTTTATCACTTCTAAGTTTCTTGATTTTCTTACTAAGTTGATTTTCAACTTCATTCTTATATTGAATGAAAGTTTCCAAAGCTTTATCCTTGGTTCGAATTAAATAAACATAACTATATCTAGTATAGTCATCTATAAAAGTGATAAAATACTTTTTCCCACCTCTAGTTTGAATTGATTTAAAATTACAAATGTCACTATGAATTAATTCAAGTGGTTCCGTACTTCTTTCAATTGAATGAAAATGAGTTTTAGATAATTTTGCCTCAACGCAAATTTCACATTTATGATTTGAATCAATGTTAAATTTACGTAAACATTCCATATTAATTAATCTACGCAAAGATCCATAATTAATATGTCCTAGTCTACCATGCCATAAATTTGAAGACTCAAGCAAGTAAGAAGAAGATGTAGTATTATTAATAACTGAGGGTACAACGGTCATTACATTTAAATTGAAAAGGTCATCAGGCATGTAACCTTTTCCTACATACATCCCATTCTTAGTAAGTACAAATTTATCACTCTCAAATACTAGCCTAAACCCATTCTTACTCAACAAAGATCCGGAAACAAAATTCTTGCGAATGTCCGGTACATGCAGCACATTGTTGAGAGTGAGTTCCTTTCTAGATGTCATCTTGAGTGTAATCTTTCCTTGTCCTTCAACTTTAGAAGTTGAGGAGTTGCCCATAAAAAGTTGTTCACCATTGTCCACTGAAGAATAAGATGTGAACATCTTTTTGTCGGCACAGATATGGCGAGTAGCACCAGTGTCCACCCACCATTCTTTAGGATTTCCGACAAGATTTGCCTCGGAAACAACTGCAGAAAGATTGATATCTTTGACACCATTGGAAATATTGTCCACTTCGGTCATATGGGCTTGAGCAGGCTTCTTGCTTGTTCTTCTTTTGCTTTTGCCTTTGCCACGGCAATCTTTGGCCCGATGTCCCTCTTTGTCACAGATGTAACATTTGCCATTAAACTTGTACTTTTTATTATCCCCCCCTTTAGAGCCTTGTGATGAACTTTCTCCAGAAGACTTTCGTTTCTTAGTTTTTGAAGCATGTTCCACCATTTTTGCCTTAGACTCCATAAGATGCTTACCAGCCCGCTTTTCAGAATTGCGGTTGTCCTCCTCAATCCTCAAACGCACAATTAATTCGTTCATAGAAATTTCTTTGCGCTTGTGTTTGAGGTAGTTCTTGAATTCCTTCCAGCCTTTTGGTAATTTTTCAATTAAGGCTCCAACTTGGAAGGATTCATTGAGAGACATGCCTTCTGCGTGAATGTCATGCAGAATGAGTTGGAAATCTTGAGCTTGGCTGCTCACAGTTTTTGAATCAACCATTACAAAATCCAAGAATCTACCAACCTCAAATTTCTTTGAGCCGGCATCTTCTGTTTTGTACTTTTTCTCCAACGATTCCCAAAGTTCCTTTGCTGTCTTGATTGGACTGTAGACGTTGTATAATGTGTTGTCAAGTCCGTTCAAGATGTAATTCCGGCAAAGGAAATCGACATGTTTCCAAGCATCAACCGCAGCAACCACTTGCCAGTCGGTTTCATCCTCTTTCAGGATAGGAGCATCTTCACGGAGGAAACGAGCCAGGTTCAAAGTTGTAAGATAGAACAACATTTTCTTTTGCCATCTTTTAAAGTCAGTTCCTGAGAACTTCTCTGGCTTCTCTCCATGATTTATTGGTACTGTCACCACAGGAGAGGGGGTTGGTGCAATTACAGCCACCACAGTACTACTTGTTTGGGCATTTGTTTTAGTAGCCATCAATTCTAATTTATAAAACAAAATTATAATTAGAATTTACACTACACAGAAAATTAAACCAAATGCACAAAATTAAATTCTGTAAAAATAAAAGAAACAAGAATGTAACTTTTATTTATCAATTAATTTGGAAATAAAATAAAATTTTATTCAACCAAATTAATTGTAACGCCCTCAAAATTTACCCATTATATATCATTGACATGCATTATTTAAAGAAGACAATTTATTAATTCATTCATCAGAGTATTACTAAATAAAGCATTACATGTAACATCGAATAAAATGCCCTACAGGCTTACATCTTTCCAAGCCAACACTTGGATTCAAAAATATGAGTTCTAACTCAATACAAGAAAAGCCCTAGGCTTGAATGTTTACATGTACTAATAAATAAAAACTATTAACTAAAGGTAGTCTTCTTCAATCCAGAAGCCAAACCCTCCCAAGCTAAGTCCTTGGAGGTAGTTTATCACCTGAACCTGAAAATGATGTTCCCATAAAGGGTGAGCCACAGCCCAGTAGAAATATACTAAACCACATATAAGCAATGAATAAAGCAATAGCATTCAATAGATGGTTAACCAAAATAATCAATTACTTTATTTTACAGTCTCATGACACTATTGTCTAAGATACGTTTTACTTTCCAATTTTATCAACATGGCTCAGAACCTGGTCAAACTTACAACAGTGAATCACATATATCATATTCACATCCTTCCAATATCAACAAACAAATGAGACTCAAGCTCAAATCAAACACTTCATACTTCCAGATTGATACACATTTTAGTGCTGTATCAATAAAACACTTCTATATAAATAAGCACACATAAAAGTGATGCTAATGGAGTCCATCCCCTATCTCCTCCCAAACAAAATCCGGTTTAGAGGTCCATCCCCTATCTTCCCCTAAACCGTGGAGTACATCCCCTATCTCCTCCCACACACAAAACAATGTATGCAAATGCAATGCTCAATCAATACACGTATTTTCTGTATCAATGCCATAGTCAAAATTAATGACTTAACCAATGTGATTAGTTTCAGTTATTCCTAATCCACATGCAATGTCTACAACAATCACGACTATCCTCCACCGATAGCCCAAAACAGTTATTTCTAAACTGAAAATAACTATGTCAACAATTCAATAGACAAATGATTCCAATTACCCAATTACGCTATTTAATCAATGAATTCCCCAATTCCATGAATTTAACCATCTTTTCCCCAATTCCATGAATTACTTATACAAATTAATTCAATAATACAACTAGGGTTTTTCCCAAAATTTACCAAAGTATCCCCAACATATCAAAATACCAAAGCTTAGAACAAAACCTATAAAATGGAGTAGGAAATCCCTACCTCGAAGAAAACAACACAAATGGTGAAGACAAAGATGAGTGCCCAAATACCAAAGTGCTCCAAATCGCCAAATGTTCAGATTAAATGAAAGCCCTCGACTCCCTTTATCTTTTTAATGAAGGATCTAGGGTAGAAACACACCCTAAGTGGATCAAATCTAAGAAAGAATGTGAGTAGGGAGAGAGAGAAGTCGGACCTAGGGTTTGGAATCAAAAGAAAATGAAAAAGACTGATCAAAACCCGCTGCTATGTATATAAACTGGACAGGCTCGCTCGAGCGAAGACATGGTCGCTCGAGCGACCAGACACAGAAAAGCAACGCTCGAGCCAAGGAAGCCTTGCTCGAGCCAACAACCCAAAAGCTCGCTCGAGCGAAAGAAAACTCGATCGAGCGAAGAACTCAAACCCTCAGGTCTGTAACCAGACACACGCTCGAGCGAAGGAATTATTGCTTGAGCGAAGAACAAACTTACTCGCTCGAGCGAAGAAAAGCTCGCTCGAGCCAAGAATGCAAAGCTATAGGTCCAAACTGGACGCCACCTCTCGCTCGAGCGAACAGCTCCTCGCTCGAGCGAAGAACAAAAAACCTGCACAGCAACACTTGGTTTCTAAACCCAACCAACCTGAAACAAACCTGCCCAACACATCCTATAATTCCAAATGAGAAAATAAGGGACAACAACAACAATTATACAATGACAGGATCTACGGAACCTAAGTCCGGATACAATAATCAAATGGGAAAAGACCGGGGTCGCTATAACCTCCCCCCCTTCAAAGAATTTCGTCCCCGAAATTAAGCATAAAATTTTTTTTTGAAAACAGGTTTTTCTCAATTCCCAAAGATATTATAGAACAATAATAAACAAGTTGACCCAATACTGGTCACTTCAACTCTTTATCAAGAGGCACCTCACAATATATATAAACAACACATATTTCAGCCTGCATCACTATTATGCATTATTCCGTTCAATATTAGCACTTTCCATATCATATTCAATTGCACGATATATACAACACATTTAACAATGCAATCAACAAATGCAATGTTACACTAAACTTCTATAATGAAGCAAGTTTCAAAATACACCCATTTACCAAAACATACTCAATGTTTCACAACTTAAGGCATATATAAAGCTCTTAAGTTTAACAATATAACATAATCTAATTATAAGATTACAAATCAGCAAACATGTCCGGATATTTCTGGCGGACTTCCAACTCACGTTCCCATGTGGCTTCCTCCACTCCGTGGTGTTTCCACAAAACTTTGACCAAAGGGATGGTTTTGCCTCGCAAAACTTGATCCCGCCTATCCAAGACCCGAACCGGTCTCTCCTCATACGAGACATCCTCATCAACTACTAAATCGGTCCAATCCAACACATGTGATGGATCCGGCTCATACTTTCGAAGCATACTCACATGGAAAACATCATGTACTCCGGACAACTGCGGCGGCAAAGCTAAACGATAAGCAGCCTCGCCAATCCTCTCAAGGATCTCAAATGGACCAATGAACCGAGGGGACAACTTCCCACTCTTCCCAAACCTCATCAAACCCCGTCTAGGTGATATCTTCAGAAAGATATGATCACCCACCGCAAACACCAAGGGTCTCCTCCTACGGTCGGCATAAGATTTCTGACGACTCTGTGCTGTAACAAGCCTCTTACGGATAAGCTCAACTTTCTCCGTCGTTTCCCTCACCAACTCCGGACCCAACAGAGGTGCATCACCCACCTCAGCCCAACAAACAGGAGATCTACACGATCGGCCATACAAGGCCTCAAATGGTGCCATACCGATACTAGACTGGAAACTGTTGTTGTAGGCAAACTCCACCAACGGCAAGTGCCTCTCCCATGACCCACTAAAGTCTAGAACACAACCCCGAAGCATATCCTCAAGGATTTGAATAGTACGCTCGGATTGTCCGTCAGTCTGAGGATGATAAGCCGTGCTAAAGGTCAACTTAGTGCCTAAGGCACTCTGCAAACTCTGCCACAACCTGGCAGTAAAACGAGGATCTCTATCTGAGACGATCGTCACTGGAACCCCGTGCAATCTCACTATGTCCCGAATATACAAGTCGGCAAGATGATCTACCGAATCTCTCACGCGCATAGGAATAAAGTGCGCCGACTTAGTCAACCGGTCTACAACCACCCAAATAGCATCACTACCCCGCTGAGTCCTCGGAAGACCCACAACGAAGTCCATAGTGACGTGTTCCCACTTCCACTCAACAATAGGCAAGGGTTGCAACAAACCCGCTGGCCTCTGATGTTCAGCCTTCACTTGCTGACAAGTAAGGCACTTAGATACGAAAGCTGCCACATCTCTCTTCATACCCCGCCACCAGAACTGGCGACCCAAATCCCGATACATCTTAGTGCCTCCCGGATGCACCGCAAGGCGTGAATGATGAAAATCTCGGAGTACCTCTTCTCGACAAGACTCTGGCACAAACAGACGGTCTCGGTATCTCACACTTAGGTCGGGATACACCGTCAAACCCTTCTCAACCTTTCCACCGAAAATCTTCTCACGGAGAGATTCTACTTCAGGGTCACCTCTCTGAGCCTCTAACACTCGAGTCACAAGTGTAGGCCGTGCAACAACAGAAAACAAGGCCGCAGCCTCAACAGATTCGCCCAGAAGGAAATCAAACTCCCCAAGTGCACCCAACATCTCCCATTCACGGATGGCTATACTAGCTATGACACCAACAGGTTTTCTGCTAAGGGCATCGGCCACCACATTGGCCTTTCCCGGATTTTAATGCAACTCAAAGTCATAATCCTCTATGAACTCCATCCACCTCCTCTGCCTCAAGTTCAAATCTTTCTGTGTAAACAAATATTTCAGACTCTTATGATCCGAGAATACCTCAAATTTCTCACCATAAAGATAATGCCTCCAAATCTTCAAGGCAAATATCATAGCTGCTAACTCTAGATCATGCGTAGGGTAATTTTGCTCGTGAATTTTCAACTGACGTGAGCCATAGGTAACTACTTTTCCTTCTTGCATCAACACACAACCCAGACCCTCTCGTGAGGCGTCACAATAGACTACATAACCCAACCCTCTCTCTGGAATAATCAATACTGGAGCGGTGGTCAGTCTAACTTTCAACTCCTGAAATGACTTTTCACAAGTCTCACTCCATACAAATTTGACTCCCTTCCGAGTCAATCTAGTCAAAGGCGAAGCTAATCTGGAGAAATCTTTCACAAACCGACGGTAATACCCAGCTAATCCCAGAAAACTGCGGATCTCAAATACACTCTTAGGCTGTGCCCAATCCTGCACTGCCTCCACCTTGGATGTATCAACAGACACTCCTTCCCCAGATACCACGTGGCCTAAGAATTTGACTTCCCTCAGCCAGAACTCACACTTCCCAAACTTGGCATACAGCCTATGGGCTCTAAGTAACTCAAGCACCACCCTCAAGTGTGACTCATGCTCCTCCTCAGAAGGCGAATAGATAAGGATGTCGTCCACAAATACGACTACAAACCGATCCAAGAATTCCCGGAAGATCCGGTTCATCAAGTCCATAAAGACTGCCGGTGCATTGGTGAGCCCGAATGGCATCACCAGAAACTCATAATGGCCATACCGCGTACGGAATGCCGTCTTCGGAATATCCTCCTCTCTGACCCGCAACTGGTGGTAACCTGATCTCAAGTCTATCTTAGAGAAACAACGGGAACCCTTCAACTGGTCAAACAGATCATCTATACGAGGCATAGGGTACTTATTCTTAACCGTAGCCCGATTCAATTTCCGGTAATCTATACACAGTCTCAAAGCATCACCTTTCTTTTTAACAAAGAGGGCCGGTGCTCCCCACGGCGAAACACTAGGACGTATAAAACCCTTGTCTAGCAACTCCTGGAGCTGAATCTTCAACTCAACTAACTCGGCTGGGGCAAAACGATAAGGTGCCATAGAAATCGGCGCCGTGCCGGGCACCAGGTCAATAGAGAACTCAATCTCTCGATGCGGTGGCAAACCAACAAGATCCTCGGGAAAGACGTCCGAGTACTCACAAACCACCCTTGGCAACACAATCTGAGTCTCAACATCCTCACTAATCGAAAGGTTAGCAAGTAGACCACTAAGCTCACTCCGTCCTCGCGGAACATACCCCGGTGGCAACACATCACCAACCCGGTCCCCCAGAAAATGAAAATACTCTCCGCTCACGGTACAACAAGTGACCCTCTGGCGGTAGCAATCAATAACTGCCCGGTATGACGATAACCAGTCCATACCCAAAATAACATCGAAACCCTTCATAGGCATAACTACAAAGGAAAATGGGATTCTATGATAATCAACCTCTATATCACAACCCCTAACACCTTGTTTCAAGATCAATTCACCCCCAAGAGGTGACACTACACAAATAGGAGATGCTAACTGTGCTAACTCCAACTCCAAAACAGATGCAAATGCAGCAGACACAAAGGAATGAGATGCACCCGTATCAATCAAAACATTAGCAACCGAGTTGCAAAACAAAAAGGTACCTCTCACAACTGATGGTGCCGGCACAAGATCCTGCGCGGTAACAGCATACACGCGCCCAGACGGCCTCTGATCAACCTGCTCACCCCTAGGAGCATAAGATTGCTGCACTGACTGGGACGATGAAGCCCCCTGATTGGCCCTCGAGGCCTGACCTGACTGAGCTGGCTGCTGACCCTGAATCGGCCTCAAACCCGATGCACCAGGTGTGCCACCCAACTGCGGGCAATACCTCTTCATATGCCCTGGCTGACCACACTGATAACATGAGAGTGGCTGGCCTCTACCCTGACTCTGGCTCTGAGATCGAGCTGAAGATGATGCTGCTCTCTGCACTCCTCCCCTCTGAGGACAAACTGGAGACTTGTGGCCCAGCTGGCCACACTTGAAACAGGTAATGTCTCCCTGACTGCCTTTCCCCGAACTAGCACTCGGCACAGGAAAAGTCGATCTAGAAAAGCTACCCTGAGACTGCTGAGGATTAAAACCCTTCTGTCTCCTACCATCACTCTGACCATCCTGACTCCTCTTGGAGCCCTTCTGTCATTCCTCCTCCTCCTGCATCATGATTTCCATGTGGGCTGCAGCATCAACCATACGCCCATAATCCCGAATCATAGTTCCCCCAACTCTCAGCTTGAGGCCACGCCTCAACTTCTTTTCAAACTCAATACAACGGCGTTCCTCAGACGCCACCAACTCAGGTGCAAACCTGGACAAACTAGTAAATGCAGCCTCAAACTCGGCCACTGAAGAACTCGACTGCTTAAGCTGACAAAACTGGTCTCGCAGCTTCTCCCTGACAGCTGGAGATAAGAACTTCTCCTGGAAAGCATTCACAAAAGCCTCCCACGTACCTCCTATACGCCCCTTAGTAAACTTCCACCACTGACCCGCATCCCCCTTCAACTGGAAAGATGCCAAGGTCACTTTCAACCCCTCGTCTTCAATGCCAAGCATCTCAAACGTCTTCGTTGTCTGTTCGAGCCATTCATCTGCCTTAAGCGGCTCTTTAGGATCACCCACAAATTCATCCGGATTAGACCGGAAGAACTCCCTCTTCAGAAAGGAAGGTCCTGCATCAGCAGCAACATCCCGAGCTTGATTCTCAGCTCTGAGAATGCCTACTGACTCCCTGAATGCCCCTGCTATCTCTCGAGCTAAAGCGCCCATAGCCTGCTGGCCTACTGGCTCGGCCACATTGGCCTGGCCAATACCTTCCTGATCTACCGGAACCTCCTCTGGCACAGGCACCTCCTGCCTACCCGGCCTACCACGCCTACCGCGTCCTCGTCCTCGTCCTGACATCCTAATAAAGGAAACAAAGACATTAGCACATTAATAAATGTGCCGAAGCTAAACACTTGTGTCCTAATGCATGGGACAACAATAATTCATTCCACGTAAGCACATAATCACATAAGCACCTACGAATTTCATTCCTAGATAATGATAGTCCCATTGCGTTACTATAGTTCCGGTTGGAAGCAGCAGTGATCAAGTGCCTTTCCAGCAAGACTACAAGAAACTCAAGGGTCCAATCAATATCCTAGAAACTACATTCCATACCCACATAATCACATAAAACATATTATCACATAAGCATATAACATTACACTAAGTCTCTATCAAACGAGACGAACCCAATGTGATACTAATCACTTCCCACGTACCCAAAGTATTCAAACCCGGTACGCTCTGATACCAAGTTGTAACGCCCTCAAAATTTACCCATTATATATCATTGACATGCATTATTTAAAGAAGACAATTTATTAATTCATTCATCAGAGTATTACTAAATAAAGCATTACATATAACATCGAATAAAATGCCCTACAGGCTTACATCTTTCCAAGCCAACACTTGGATTCAAAAATATGAGTTCTAACTCAATACAAGAAAGCCCTAGGCTTGAATGTTTACATGTACTAATAAATAAAAACTATTAACTAAAGGTAGTCTTCTTCAATCCAGAAGCCAAACCCTCCCAAGCTAAGTCCTTGGAGGTAGTTTATCACCTGAACCTGAAAATGATGTTCCCATAAAGGGTGAGCCACAGCCCAGTAGAAATATACTAAACCACATATAAGCAATGAATAAAGCAATAGCATTCAATAGATGGTTAACCAAAATAATCAATTACTTTATTTTACAGTCTCATGACACTATTGTCTAAGATACGTTTTACTTTCCAATTTTATCAACATGGCTCAGAACCTGGTCAAACTTACAACAGTGAATCACATATATCATATTCACATCCTTCCAATATCAACAAACAAATGAGACTCAAGCTCAAATCAAGCACTTCATACTTCCAGATTGATACACATTTTAGTGCTGTATCAATAAAACACTTCTATATAAATAAGCACACATAAAAGTGATGCTAATGGAGTCCATCCCCTATCTCCTCCCAAACAAAATCCGGTTTAGAGGTCCATCCCCTATCTTCCCCTAAACCGTGGAGTACATCCCCTATCTCCTCCCACACACAAAACAATGTATGCAAATGCAATGCTCAATCAATACACGTATTTTCTGTATCAATGCCATAGTCAAAATTAATGACTTAACCAATGTGATTAGTTTCAGTTATTCCTAATCCACATGCAATGTCTACAACAATCACGACTATCCTCCACCGATAGCCCAAAACAGTTATTTCTAAACTGAAAATAACTATGTCAACAATTCAATAGACAAATGATTCCAATTACCCAATTACGCTATTTAATCAATGAATTCCCCAATTCCATGAATTTAACCATCTTTTCCCCAATTCCATGAATTACTTATACAAATTAATTCAATAATACAACTAGGGTTTTTCCCAAAATTTACCAAAGTATCCCCAACATATCAAAATACCAAAGCTTAGAACAAAACCTATAAAATGGAGTAGGAAATCCCTACCTCGAAGAAAACAACACAAATGGTGAAGACAAAGATGAGTGCCCAAATACCAAAGTGCTCCAAATCGCCAAATGTTCAGATTAAATGAAAGCCCTCGACTCCCTCTATCTTTTTAATGAAGGATCTAGGGTAGAAACACACCCTAAGTGGATCAAATCTAAGAAAGAAGGTGAGTAGGGAGAGAGAGAAGTCGGACCTAGGGTTTGGAATCAAAAGAAAATGAAAAAGACTGATCAAAACCCGCTGCTGTGTATATAAACTGGACAGGCTCGCTCGAGCGAAGACATGGTCGCTCGAGCGACCAGACATAGAAAAGCAACGCTCGAGCCAAGGAAGCCTTGCTCGAGCCAACAACCCAAAAGCTCGCTCGAGCGAAAGAAAACTCGATCGAGCGAAGAACTCAAACCCTCAGGTCTGTAACCAGACACACGCTCGAGCGAAGGAATTATTGCTCGAGCGAAGAACAAACTTACTCGCTCGAGCGAAGAAAAGCTCGCTCGAGCCAAGAATGCAAAGCTACAGGTCCAAACTGGACGCCACCTCTCGCTCGAGCGAACAGCTCCTCGCTCGAGCGAAGAACCAAAAACCTGGACAGCAACACTTGGTTTCTAAACCCAACCAACTTGAAACAAACCTGCCCAACACATCCTATAATTCCAAATGAGAAAATAAGGGACAACAACAACAATTATACAATGACAGAATCTACGGAACCTAAGTCCGGATACAATAATCAAATGGGAAAAGACCGGGGTCGCTATATTAATTCCACAGAGGAAATTAAATTATGTAAAATAAAAGAAATAAGAATATAACTTTTATTTTTTCAATTAATTTGGAAATGAAATAAAATTTTATTCAACCAAATTAACTCCACACAGAAAATTAAATTCTGTAAAATAAAAGAAATAAGAATATAACTTTTATTGTTTCAATTAATTTGGAAATAAAATAAAATTTTATTCAACCAAATTAATTCCACACAGAAAATTAATTTCTGTAGCACTTCAATAATTAAAATACTAAAACAGAATTTTAAGTAATGAAAACTCATAAAATAATTTCTAAAACCCAAAATTAATTTCTGAAAAAATTCCACAAAAATATATTATGAATTGTTAATGACATCAGTATCGTACTACTAGTTGTTGTCAAAGAAAAGAGGCAGTATATTACTACTATCTGTCAAATAGCATATAATCACTATTTGTTTTTCCAACCAGAATATTATTTTGTAAATCCATAGAAAATAATTTTCTTCTGAAATTATTTACGAAGAATGAAAAAGGAAAACAAACGAAAAATTCTGTAAACAGAATAATTCGAATCTGTCTTAAGATTGTTGGAACAATCTTCTGTGTAAATAAAATAAATAGAAATAAATTCAAACAAAATAAATAAATAACATACCGGATTTATTTATCGAACCGAATTAAAATCAAGACCAAGTCGAGTGTGAGACACTCTATCCTTAAGACAGATTCGCCCCGCTACGGTACTTACGGTTGAGTGGCATCTATCTCCCAGGATACAATGATCTTCAGAAATTGTAGTAGTACTCCAAACAATTTGTTCGGCGAATAAAACCTATGTTCTAACTCTCTTTATATAATTCTAAAACTAGAATGTAGAATAATGCAAACAAAACAAAGTTTGGACAGCAAAACAAATGATTTTACAGACTGTTTTTTTTTTTTCGACCAGGAAATTGCTAGATTTATGACAGTATATATAGGCAACCAAGAGTGAGTTGGAGCCCGAACAGGTACAACACAAAGAAGTGAAAAGGTGCACTTTTTAATTCAAATAAAGTTGACCATTAGCAATTTGAAAACAAATTTGAAAAGTTTCTGTTGGTCAAACAAAACTGTTTGGAATTCAAATCTGTTTCACCTTTATTAAATAAACTATTTTGAATATATATATATATATTAAATAAATTGAATAGTTTAATAAATAAAGTAAGAGGTACAAATTTTAAGAAACCACTTAGAAATCCAAAATTTGAATTTAGAATTAAATTAAATTTCCACAATTACAAACTTTAGGAAACCACTCAGAAACCCAATATTTGATTTAGAATTAAATTAAATTCTCATAATAATTTTTATTAAAAAAATTCAAAAGAATTTTTATCTAAAAAATTAATGTTAAACCCGAAAACGACGCCAACTTCCCATTCACTCATAAATGGTTTTGACGTTCTGTCTTCACCGTGTGACTTGCCATGCGGCAAGGAACACGTCACCTTTTTAGACTCACTCCAAAAGACGTTTGGGGCCCACTCAATTTTGGCCTCAGAGTCGACCCAAAATAAGCTATATAAAATACCATTTTTCCAACAATATCAAGGTGTTGTAATGAAAGAAGACTTGAAACCCGGTGTAAATTATCACCTCGTAGTTTAGCTTCAAAAGAATTCCCGCTCAAGTCCAGATAACGTACCATGGTGGGATTCCCTAGTTGATGAGGAATGGCTCTGCTGAATCCGGCATAATTCAGGTCGAGATACCTCAAACTTCCAATAGAACCAATGAAGCTAGGAATGTGAATCCCTCTAAAATAATTCCAGCTCAAGTCCAGATAACGTAACATGGTGAGATTTCCTAGTTGATGAGGAATGGCTCCATTGAATCCGGCATCAGACATGCGAATCCCTCCAAAATAATTCCCGCTCAAGTCCAGAAAACGTATCATGGTGAGATTTCCTAGTTGATGAGGAATGGCTCCGCTGAATTCGGCAGTAGACAGGTTGAGGTACCTCAAATTTCCAATAGAGCCAATGAAGCTAGGAAGACGAATCCCTCCAAAATAATTATGGCACAAGTCCAGATAACAGAGGTGCTTCAAATCGAGCAAAGAAGGATTTATTTTACCTCCTAACTAGTGATAAGTCCAGCAATCGTCATATTCAAAATGTTTTCCATTATAATGACAATCAGCATCACTATAATTATTAGGAAGGTGGATCTCAAGGACATGGCCAGTGAAGTTGTCGCAGACAACTCCGGACCATTGACAACAGTCGTCACCAAACCCATGATAAACATGCAACACAACACAATTTGGCATTCGGTGTATTTGTGAGTTTAGTGTCTAATGTTATTAGCTCTATATAGTGCTTTTTTTCTTGGTCCAGACTTGGCTGGTCAATCTGGGAGATATATTTTAAATGACTTTTGAATAACAATCCAAATTTGATGGGTTATTCAAAGTATTTTGGGTAAATTATAAACAAAGCCTTGAGGTTTACTTAAATAACAAAGTACTGCCATGGTTCTAGATATTATATTATGCCTTCTAAGGTTTCTAATTTCATAATAAATAGGTCATTTTATTAATATGTCATCAAATTAATTAATAGTTTTTAATAATTTTAAAATTTTATTTCAATTAATAATTCAGATAATTTTATTATTGTATAGGTGAATATTTAAAAATTTCACTTTTTCAATTAACTCTGTTAAATAAAAAATTCTGACAGGAAAGTATTTGTAATTTTTTAAACCACAAGGGACAATTCGTATTTTAAACAAATCTCAGGGGGTGTATTTGTAATTTATTCAAAAAAAATTGAGTTTGGATAAGGACGCATCATTTTCTATTATATATTAGTCTCGTCTGGGAAGTTGGTTATTTTAGTAGGCTATTTTAATTTTTGACTATTTTAGTAGGCTAATTTTTTTTTGTGTTTGGAAAGATGATTGGATTTTTTTTTTATTTTTTATAATTGAATGTGATGTTTATGAAAGAAAAAATGAAATGATTATGTGTTTGATGTGATATTTTGTCTTATTGACTATTTTAACTTATTTTGTCTTCCCGTTCTCTTCTTCTTCTTCTTCTTCTTTTTTTTTTTTTTTTTTTTTTTTAAGGAATGCCAATGGGGTTCATGCATGTAGCTTCCATTTTCATTGTGGATGGGGGATAATATATATATATATATAAGTTTTTTGAAAATTATAGTTTTTTTATTTTTTATTTTTTAAATTTTTAGTGAATTTTTTTAATATTTTAATTTTTTTTCTGTATATACACATAATTTAAATATATTTAAAAAGTACAACATTTATGAAAAAATATATTAAAAAAATAGATAAATACAAAAGAATATATATTTTCATATTCTTTCGTATTTAAGTTATGTGCATTTAAAAACAAAAAATTTATTTAATAATATTTTTTTTTAAAAAAAAGACACTAAATAAATAAATAAATAAAATAGAAAATTCAATTATTAGAAAACTATTCCACACCAAACAAGGTTTCATCCATGAAAACGTAACAAACTCTAGTGCAATTCATGTGATTCTTCTTCTTGACGTGAAATTCACATCAATATTAGCATCGTCTAATGCCTTTCAAAAAATTACTTCATATGCCAATCACACAATACATGTGTTTATCCGATTTTATAGATTCTTAGATACAACATCTAAGTTAAATGGGTGTTTTGCAACTAAAAACATGCACATATGTTATAAATTAAATTAAACGCTCTAAGTCTTACATCATATACAAGGGTGTAACCTTTACAAGAATGGCACACGGCGAGTAAATAATGTAAATGGCCCTTGGCCTACAAATAACAGAACCACCCTACATGGTTCTGAACGTAGCTTCATGTCACAATTCACATCCACACATGTACACCTGAAAAAAAAAAAAAAAAAAAAAAAAAAAAAAAAAAAAAAAAAAAACATTTCAGCCACGTAGGGTGAGCATAAAGCCCAATAGAGAATATTTCAAAAACTAAACCTACTCCACCAGCATAAATGATCATGATGCAATACATATATGCAATATGCCCAAATGCATTATCAAATCCATTTGCTTTCTTAACAAAATCCTTTTTTTCAATTACCAAAATCTTACATTTAATCAAAACATTTTCCGCTTTCAAATCATCTGTTTGATATAAAATTCCTTTCTAAAAATCAATCCCAATACCTCAATACCAACCAGCAAATACATTACTAAATCAAATGTGAATACATCGCCAAACAACAACAAATACCTTGTTAAAACCATTTTTTTTCAAACATCCTGTTCCAAACCAACATATATAATAGTAAATAAATGGGTGAATCTCCAAAACACATACAACCTTTTACAGATATTTCATTCGTGGGAAACCGCCAAATGGCACCCATGTAAACGTAGGCTATACATGCACTACTATTGCCATTTTATGGATATTTCTTCTGCAAGAACCGGCACCCATATATACGCGCGTTTTTCAAAACTTCCACCCTGGACACACAGGCCAACTTGATTTGATAATACACACCTCTTCCCAGATCCACCATTTTATTTACCCTTTTCAATAGTACAATACATGTAACTCAAAATATTATTTTTCCATAATTATGCCAATGTTACAAAACATAATGTAGGAATTTCCAAAACCTCATTTCAAAACATATAGTTTCAGTTTCCAAAATCCAGTACATGCACCATGATATGAATGATTTCAAATTTCCTAATCCACATGCAATTTCTAACACACGACAATGCTATCCTCCACCGATTGCCAAAATAGTTATCTCTAGTGCAATAATCAAAAGATATCAATATAGATATATTTTCCAAAAGAGTAACAACAACCATATCCAAAATCCCACAACCATTTTCTTTCCATCTCTTTCAAAACCAAAATCATTTTTCATTGTTTTCCAACACAAGTCAAAACCCATGGCTTTAGAACAAAACTTCACTTTCTTTCAAAGTCACTTTTCAGTAAAGGAAGGCCACCATGTCTACATATCTCAACACCAATACAAAATCATCATTTGTTTTAGGAACTCATTTGAAAATCTCTCTTTTACATTTCAAATTCAAACCCCAAGTTTATCCCAAAACCCCCAAATTCATAGATCTTTTGGAATAACAAATAAGTAGGGTAAAGATCATACCCAATGGCTGCCAAATATGAGTAATAAAATAGGTCACAAGTATGCTACCGGACTCATATTGAGTTTAAGAAATAGACCCTACCTCTTGAAGCGAAGAGGAGAACTCGAAGAAAACCAAAGTTGATGAAACCGTAAAACTCTTGGATCAAAAGAAAGTCCTTGACAAGTTCTACAACCTTTCTCAAAGGACTAAGGTGAAAAGATGCCTCTAACCAAGTAGATCTAGAGATCTATGTAAGAAAGTTGAGTTTCTAAGAGAGAGAGAGAGGGGGAGATTCACGGTTTAAAGAGGAAAGAGAGAGAGAGAGAGAGAGAGAGGGAGAGAGAGAGAGAGAGAGAGAAAGTAAATGAGAAAAGTGTGTTTGGGGTCTATTTATAGTGGTAGAATAATAGCCCTAAAGTTAAAGGAATGAATAAGTCAAACTCCTAAAAGTAGAGCCCCAAAAACGAACAAAAAATCTAGAAATTTACTCACAGGAGTCGACCCTTTAGGAAGAAAAGCTAAGACACTAATGTGTGCAGAGGACAAGGGTCGACCCTTGGAACCAGTGGTGTCAACCCTTTATTTCAGAATGCACCTAGAACAAAACAGCAAGGGAAGGGTCGACCCTTAGAGTCCCTATCGACCTTAAAAACCAGCAAAGACACTAAGGACAAGGCAACAAGGTGGTGTCGACCCTCAGGAAGGCTAGTGTCGACACCAGAACAGATTTTCCAAGTTCCCAAAGAACTTTTCAATGTAAACAAGTGCGAATGAACAATTTCAACAAATTTAAATCGAATCATACTCCTCCAAAACCAAAATACACAACTCCAAAGACTCCCAAAATGAAAATAAAGGAATTAAATACACTATTCAATAGTTTAGAGGACATAAGTGCGATACCAAAAGTGTTATTATTATATTTTTAGCGACAAAATTATGCATTTAATGATTAATTACAAACCTCTTGAGATCAAAAGTTTTGTCTCAAAAAATAAACATTATTGAAAATTTTAGTTTCATAGAAATTAATATGTAATATGAGTATATATATATATATATATATTTATCTTCACACATTTTATAAAAAATAATTTGGAGAATATTCGAAAAATTTAAGTATTGTCACGCCCCCAAACCGCCCCTAGTAGTTTGGTGCCGTGATGGCCAGTAACCCGAGGTTACCGAAAGCCGACTTATAAAAATCACACACGATCAGAGTATGAAATATGGGGCTTACAAGTGCAGAAGCAATATATACAAAAATCTGAGTAGTCCATAAGAGCTGTGCATAAGTCCAATGGAATGACATACATTTTTACAAAGCCTTAAAGTTAAATACAATAAGGAAATAAGATACAAAATACATCTTGACCAAAAGGCTTCTCAAGCCGACGTATACAAGTACACATGAAACATAAGCTAAGAAGCATGATCTTCAAGATGGTACAAAATGCAATCCCAAAACAGGTCGGCAATGCAACCAAAAACATGTCGGCGTTACGTCTAGGCCTCATTGCCTTCTTGTTCATCACCTACATATATATAGAGAGGGTGAGCTTGGATACTCAGTGAATGATATTAGAAATAAAGGTTTTGCATGATTGATATCCAGGGTCTCTTTCAAAACAATACATAGCATACTTTACAATCAAGGGGAAAAATCAAGTTCACTGCCGGTCTTTCAAGTTCCTTGGATGTTAATAACATCTACATATTACAAAGGGGCGATGACATGTCAAGACAAGAGTGCAGTTGCATTATAGTCCCCTGGCACTAAGGACTTTCAAGACAAGAGTGCAGTTGCATTATAGTCCCCTGACACTAAGGACTTTCAAGACAAGAGTGCAGTTGCATTATAGTCCCCTGACACTAAGGACTTTCAAGACAAGAGTACAGTTGCATTATAGTCCCCTGGCACTAAGGACTTTCAAGACAAGTCATCAAAACAAGATAGTGCTTGATATACAAATAGGGATAGTCATTCATGCTAAATCAAATACTTTTCATCAAAACAAAGCAAAACGAGATTTATCAAAACAAGTATAACATAGCTTTATTAAAAATACCACTCACTTAGCTCTTCAAACGTCGGGGTCGAGACAAGCCCAAGTCCTACAAACACATGGCAAAGCCTATTGAATGCACTTTCAAACAAGTTTCATATGCAAACCAATGATCTCAGAAAAACATGCTGGGCACAAACCAGGTCTAGGCCGAGGTTCCACACCTCCTTGCCGAGGTGTGTCCCCGAGGGCCACATGCAAGGAAAAGAGGTCGGGAAACTCTGGGTTTCCCTCTGCTGATGAACATGAAGAACATGAGTACGAAAACATGAAGAATATGAAGGCTCATTTACAACCCGTTATTACAAAATCTGGGATTTTCATACTACGAGTTTGAAAACATGGACCTGGGTACCCATACTTGAAGTTCTTGCGGAAATAAACACAAAAACATGATTCTCTATGCAAGCTTCCGGATCAAAACAAGACTTTTTCTTCAAGAACGTATGAACATTATTTTCTCTTTCTAAAATCAGTTTCAAATTAATGCATGACGTGCAAAACAGGTTCGATCATGCAATGCAGCTAGATAAACACAAGGAACAACAAGAGTAAGCCAAGGATCTAACCTCAATACACGAATCTAACGCTTCGATCTCTTGGAATCAAGCTTGAAGACTTACTTTCTCACTCTAAAACTTCCTCTTCCTCCTAGAGCTTCTCTCTCTAAAAGGCAAGGTTATGATACCAAATGATAGTTTCCCTTACCCGGTTCTGGGGTTAACCCTTAGCGGGGACACGTGGCGGCGACTGGTTGGGTTTTCCCTGAAAAGGTGGCTGACAGACCAGACAAAGCATGGCAAAAGGGTGTTCAACAAGTAAAGCGGTATGGGCTCTCTAACGAGGCAATGACATCGGCTAACAAAAGGGCTTCGGCAACTAAGGTGACAATGACCTCGGCTAGGAAGGACAACTCTTGACTAAGCTGTGCCACACCTTGGCCTAGATGTGCCACACCTCGGTCTAGGTCATACCACTCCAGGATGAGATCACTTGGGTGCAAAGGTAACATCTCGGCCAATGCGTCAAAGCAAGGATGGAGGTCAACAAAGGGGTTCCAAGATACTTCTAGGCTGAGGATGACCTCAGCTCGGAATGGTCTAGGCGTAACGTAACCTAGGCTTGGCATAACATCGGCTAATCATAACTTAGGCAAGGCGTGACCTAGGTTTCACATCAAGGAGGGAGCAAGGCAAGCACACAACACTTAGACAAATCACAAAGGCATCAAAACAAGACATGGATCTCACTCACTTAAGCAGAACGAGTCACAAACATACACATGCAAGCTTAACAAGCCATAATCATACAGATGCTCATGAACATGATTAAGACGTAAAATGTGGGTTCCTACAGTCTACCCTCCTTAAAGAAGTTTGGTCCCCAAACTCAAGTTACCTTGTCCTACGAATAACTCCGGATAACGGATTTTCATTTCCTCTTCCTTTTCCCACGTGGCTTCCTTGCCATAATGCTTCGCCCATTCGATTTTTACCATCGGTATCGACTTGTTTCTCAACCGTCTCACTTGTCTGTCAATAATTCTCATCGGTTTCTCTTCGTAGCCTAGATCTTCATTAATTACAACCCCGGAATAATCTATCACATGCAGTGGGTCTCGGATATATTTCCTTAACATCGAAACATGGAACACGCTGTGGACTTGGCTCAAATCTGGCGGCAAAGCAAGTCTGTAAGCAACGGTGTTAACTCTCTCAAGAATTTCAAATGGCCCAATGTATCGGGGTGCAAGTTTGCCCTTCTTCCCAAATCTCGAAACTCCTGTCATCGGCGAGACCCTTAAAAATACATGATCCCCAATCTCAAATTCTAACTCCCTCCTTCTCTGGTCGGCATAACTCTTCTGTCGACTCTGTGTGGTTTTAATCCTCTGCTGAATGAGTTTAATCTTTTTAGTCGTCGTTCGAACCAACTCGGGGCCAATTAGAGCTTTGTCCCCTACTTCAGTCCAACATATCGGCGATCTGCATTCCCTTCCATACAAAGCTTCATACGGCGCCATGCCTATGCTGGCTTGATAACTGTTGTTGTACGCGAACTCCACTAATGGCAAATGCGATTCCCAACTTCCCTGGAAATCCAACACGCATAGTCTGAGCATGTCTTCGAGTGTCTGGATCGTTCTTTCCGTTTGCCCATCGGTCTGGAGGTGAAAGGCTGTGCTAAATTTCAACTCGGTTCCCAAGGCTCCCTGTAGACTCCGCCAAAATCTAGAAACGAACTTCGGATCTCGGTCTGACACAATGGACATCGGCACGCCATGAAGCCTAACAATCTCATTCATGTACAGTTCGGCAAGTCGGTCGGCATTGAACATAGTCTTGACAGGTAAAAAGTGTGCTGACTTAGTAAATCTATCAACTATAACCCAAATCGAGTTCATACCTTTCTGCGTCCTCGGCAAACCTACTACGAAATCCATGGAGATGTATTCCCATTTCCACTCAGGAATTGACAAGGGTTGAAGAAGTCCTGCCGGTCTCTGGTGTTCTGCCTTCACTTGCTGACAACACAGACACTGAAATACAAACTCAGCTATCTCCTTTTTCATGTTTGGCCACCAAAAAGTCCGCTTTACGTCCTGATACATCTTGGTGCTCCCTGGATGAATGGAAAATTTGGAGCTATGGGCCTCTTGCAAAATCTTCCTTTTCAACTCTGGCACGTCGGCCACGCACAATCTTCCTTCAAACTTAAGCACTTGATTTTCCATTATGTACCCTGGCCTCGGCTTGGTGACGAATTCATCAATTATCCTTTTGAGGAATTTATCCTCCATCTGTCTGGTCTTCACTTCTTCAATAATGGTCGGTTCCACTGAGATCGTTGTCAGGCACGCCAAACTTCCAACTAGCTTCCTGCTCAACGCGTCGGCTACGGAATTTGCCTTACCTGGATGATACTGAATTTGCATGTCATAGTCCTTCAATAGCTCGAGCCATCTTCTCTGCCTCATATTTAACTCTTTCTGAGTGAACAAGTACTTCAGACTCTTGTGGTCGGTGAAAACTTGGCAAGATGCTCCATACAAGTAATGACGCCATATCTTCAAAGCAAAAACCACGGCCGCCAGCTCCAAATCATGGGTAGGATAGTTCTTTTCGTTGGGTTTCAACTGACGAGACGCGTACGCTATGACTTTACCTCCTTGCATTAACACGCAACCCAAACCCTTATGTGAAGCATCACTGTAAATCTGAAATTCCTCATTAGCTGATGGTAGTACAAGAACTGGTGCTGTAACTAACCTCGTCTTCAACTCCTGAAAGGCTGATTCTCTATCATTAGTCCATTCATAAGCTGCTCCCTTCTTAGTTAGTTGTGTCAATGGTACTGCAATCCTCGAGAAATCCTTCACAAACTTTCTGTAATAACCTGCCAAACCCAGAAAACTACGAACCTCGGACACGTTGGTCGGCGTTGGCCAATTCACAATGGCTTCAATCTTACTGGGGTCAACTGATATACCATCTTCATTAATCACATGTCCTAAAATGAAATGCTGGAAAGCCAAAACTCGCATTTACTCAACTTGGCGTACAACTTCTTATCTCTCAAGATTTGCAGGGCAAGTCTCAGATGATTCTCGTGCTCGCTCGTACTCTCGGAGTAGATCAATATGTCGTCAATAAAAATAATTACGAACTCATCTAGATACGGCTTAAAGACTCTGTTCATCAAGTCCATGAACGCTGCTGGGGCATTGGTCACTCCGAAGGGCATTACCAAAAATTCGTAGTGGCCATATCTTGTCCGAAAAGCAGTTTTCTCAATGTCCTCGGCTTTAACCTTCAACTGGTGGTAGCCCGACCTAAGGTCAATCTTGGAAAAGACTCGTGCTCCTCGTAGTTGATCAAGCAAATCGTCGATCCTAGGCAAAAGGTACTTGTTCTTAATGGTCACCTTATTAAGTTCTCTGTAGTCAATGCAAAGACGAAGTGTGCCATCCTTCTTCTTAACAGATAGAACGGGTGCTCCCCACGGTGAAGTGCTCGGCCTAACAAATCCTTTATCCAACAATTCTTGTAATTGCGATTTCAGTTCTCTTAGTTCGGCTGGGGCCATTCTGTAGGGTGTTTTGGAGATAGGTTGTGTTCCTGACAGGATGTCCACAGTAAACTCTATTTCCCTATCGACAAGGTGGCCCGGCAGTTCATTTGGAAAGACGTCGGGGAATTCCTCAACAACGGGTATGTCGGCTAACTCAACACTTCCATTCAAATCACTTAGTATACTGCACAAATAACCCTGACATCCTTTTTGGATCAACTTGTAGGCCTTCATGGATGAGATTAAGTAAGGTGGGGGTACTACTCCTTTGCCTTGGAAAACAACCTCGGCTAGATTTGGGGTCTTCAATGTGACGCTCTTAGTAACACAATTAATGGATGCATGATTCGCTACTAACCAATCCATTCCCAATATGACATCGAAGTAAGTCATGCTTAATGGCATCAAATCAACTAACAACCCTACACCCCCAATCACAACAATACACGCCCTATAAATGGATGTAACAATCATATTTCTCCCAGATGGAGTAGACACAGATAATACATAATCAAGGGGTTCTAATTCCCTATTCAACTTCTCGGCGAATATAGTAGATACAAATGAATGCGTAGAACCCGAATCAATCAATACGTATGCATCTTGAGAACAAATTGGAAGGGTACCTGACACTACCGCCTCGGCACTCTGGGCGTCTCCTGGTACCAATGCAAAAACTCTGCCTTGCCTTGCTTGTATCCTCCCGACGTTGTTGTTCCGTGCAGGGCCCGAGGTGTTTCCATTCCTCTTTCCGTCATCAGCCTTGGCTTTCGGGCAGTCCTTCACACGATGACCAATCTCGCCACACTCGTAGCAAGCCCCTGTTGCCCAACGACAGACCCCGAAATGTAGCTTTCCACAACTCGCACACACCGGCTTAGCATTACCTTCCTGATTTGAGTTGCTAGAACTGTCCATATTCATCTTCTTCTTGGCATTGAACGGAACTCGGCGATTATCATAATTCTGTCTCTTCCTCTGACCCTCACCTGAACCCTGGTATCGGTTCAAGTTAGCTTCAGCCAGGATGGCCTTGTCCAGTACTCCGGTGTATGTCGGCATATTGAGCATGTTGACCCGACCTTGTATCGGTCCACGCAACCCACTTTCGAACTTCCTCGCCTTTTGGTACTCGTCGTCAACCATGTGAGGCGCATATCTCGCCAGTTCAGTAAAGGCACGATCGTATTCTGCCACTGTCTTGTTCCCTTGTATCAGATTCTGGAACTCTGTGGTCTTTCGATCTCGGACGCTAAGGGGGAAATGCTTGTTGTAGAACAACTCCAAAAATTTGGCCCAAGTCAAACCCGGATTGCTCTCTCGGACCATCATCCACCACCTATGAGCGTCGTTGTCTAATGTGAATGCTGCCAGAGATACCTTCTGGGCGTCTGTACTGGGGAAAATTTCAAACAACTTCTCCATCTCTAAAACCCATGCCTCGACTTTCATTGGTTCAATACCTCCTTGAAATCTCGGCGGTTTCATTTTCTTGAACTCTCTGATCAGGGTTATCGTGTCGTTTCCATACAAAGCTTGCGGTAGAGGCACTTGTGGCAATGGAGGAGGTGGAGCTGTATATCGGCCATTCGTCTGCTCGGCCTGCGTGGAAGTGGTACCAGTATCCTGTGGCCTGGGTTGTCTCTGCTCACGAACCAAGCCTTCGACTAACCTTTCCAATCTCTCCAATCTATCTTCTGAATGATCTCGGCCAACTGGAGGTCTACCTCTCCTCATGATGCTAGGAGGACGTAAGATGAGACTTCAAAACAACTGAACAGATAATACGTATGCAAGTAACAAGCGTCTGTGCCGAAATGATGCACACATAGTCAAGTAGCAAGCAATATGATGCAATCCTAACATCATTCTAAGGGAAATCCTATGCTCTTTAGGGCTCAAGGTGTGTGATTAACGTGCTATAAGGAACTTGTGCTCTGATACCATTCTGTCACGCCTCCAAACCGCCCCTAGTAGTTTGGTGTCGTGATGGCCAGTAACCCGAGGTTACCGAAGGCCGACTTATAAAAATCACACACGATCAGAGTATGAACTATGGGGCTTACAAGTGCGGAAGCAATATATACAAAAATCTGAGTAGTCCATAAGAGCCGTGCATAAGTCCAATGGAATGACATACATTTTTACAAAGCCTTAAAGTTAAATACAATAAGGAAATAAGATACAAAATACATCTTGACCAAAAGGCTTCTCAAGCCGACGTATACAAGTACACATGAAACATAAGCTAAGAAGCATGATCTTCAAGATGGTACAAAATGCAATCCCAAAACAGGTCGGCAATGCAACCAAAAACATGTCGGCGTTACGTCTAGGCCTCATTGCCTTCTTGTTCATCACCTACATATATATAGAGAGGGTGAGCTTGGATACTCAGTGAATGATATTAGAAATAAAGGTTTTGCATGATTGATATCCAGGGTCTCTTTCAAAACAATACATAGCATACTTTACAATCAAGGGGAAAAATCAAGTTCACTGCCGGTCTTTCAAGTTCCTTGGATGTTAATAACATCTACATATTACAAAGGGGCGATGACATGTCAAGACAAGAGTGCAGTTGCATTATAGTCCCCTGGCACTAAGGACTTTCAAGACAAGAGTGCAGTTGCATTATAGTCCCCTGACACTAAGGACTTTCAAGACAAGAGTACAGTTGCATTATAGTCCCCTGGCACTAAGGACTTTCAAGACAAGTCATCAAAACAAGATAGTGCTTGATATACAAATAGGGATAGTCATTCATGCTAAATCAAATACTTTTCATCAAAACAAAGCAAAACGAGATTTATCAAAACAAGTATAACATAACTTTATTAAAAATACCACTCACTTAGCTCTTCAAACGTCGGGGTCGAGACAAGCCCAAGTCCTACAAACACATGGCAAAGCCTATTGAATGCACTTTCAAACAAGTTTCATATGCAAACCAATGATCTCGGAAAAACATGCTGGGCACTAACCAGGTCTAGGCCGAGGTTCCACACCTCCTTGCCGAGGTGTGTCCCCGAGGGCCACATGCAAGGAAAAGAGGTCGGGAAACTCTGGGTTTCCCTCTGCTGATGAACATGAAGAACATGAGTACGAAAACATGAAGAATATGAAGGCTCATTTACAACCCGTTATTACAAAATCTGGGATTTTCATACTACGAGTTTGAAAACATGGACCTGGGTACCCATACTTGAAGTTCTTGCGGAAATAAACACAAAAACATGATTCTCTATGCAAGCTTCCGGATCAAAACAAGACTTTTTCTTCAAAAACGTATGAACATTATTTTCTCTTTCTAAAATCAGTTTCAAATTAATGCATGACATGCAAAACAGGTTCGATCATGCAATGCAGCTTGATAAACACAAGGAACAACAAGAGTAAGCCAAGGATCTAACCTCAATACACGAATCTAACGCTTCGATCTCTTGGAATCAAGCTTGAAGACTTACTTTGTCACTCTAAAACTTCCTCTTCCTCCTAGAGCTTCTCTCTCTAAAAGGCAAGGTTATGATACCAAATGATAGTTTCCCTTACCCGGTTCTGGGGTTAACCCTCAGCGGGGACACGTGGCGGCGACTGGTTGGGTTTTCCCTGAAAAGGTGGCTGACAGACCAGACAAAGCATGGCGAAAGGGTGTTCAACAAGTAAAGCGGTATGGGCTCTCTGACGAGGCAATGACATCGGCTAACAAAAGGGCTTCGGCAACTAAGGTGACAATGACCTCGGCTAGGAAGGACAACTCTTGACTAAGCTGTGCCACACCTTGGCCTAGATGTGCCACACTTCGGTCTAGGTCATACCACTCCAGGACGAGATCACTTGGGTGCAAAGGTAACATCTCGGCCAATGCGTCAAAGCAAGGATGGAGGTCAACAAAGGGGTTCCAAGATACTTCTAGGCTGAGGATGACCTCGGCTCGGAATGGTCTAGGCATAACGTAACCTAGCCTTGGCATAACATCGGCTAATCATAACTTAGGCAAGGCGTGACCTAGGTTTCACATCAAGGAGGGAGCAAGGCAAGCACACAACACTTAGACAAATCACAAAGGCATCAAAACAAGACATGGATCTCACTCACTTAAGCAGAACGAGTCACAAACATACACATGCAAGCTTAACAAGCCATAATCATACAGATGCTCACGAACATGATTAAGACGTAAAATGTGGGTTCCTACAAGTATGTTTATGAAATTTTTGGAATGCTTGTATAGGAATTAATATTTATTAAATTACATATTCTAAATATAGTGATGAAGTTCTTAATTTAGAGTCGTGAAACTTAATAAAAACTGAATAGTTTTTTGTGGGTTCAATTTTGATTCATTTTTAAAGTTTCACAATTTAGTTTGATCCATAAATTTAGAGAATAATTATGACATTTTGTTCCAGGTGACCGCTCAAGCGGTGAAAGCACCACTTGAGTGAAGATTGAGAGCATCCAGTAGTTTCGTAGGTCAGGGTGGACCGCTCGAGCGAACTATTGGTCGCTCGAGTGAAGATGCAGGGCTTCCAGTATCTTGTTTTGTAGACAAAAGTATTGAGAGATGTTGTTCACAGCTTGAGCGGTCTACGCGAAATTAGTATTTTAAAAAGGTACTTTTAGATCATTTCTTCACATTTTCCCTTCTCTCTTCTTCCTTTTCTCTTCTCTTCCAAAAACCCTAGGGTTCTTAACCCAAATATCCCTTATTTCTCCCAGATCTAAGCCCAAATCACTTGTAAGAAGAGGAGTACATGTAAAGATCTTGTTCTTCTACCGATTGGATCTTGGTTTTGCAAAGGATTCTTCTAGAAGTCTTGCTTTCTTACTCTTTTCTTGAGCTAGGGCTACTTTTAACTTAGTAGCTCTTTGATTTGAAGATGTTTATGTGGTATGATTGTAAATATAAGATTTGATTTAAAGATTGAGTAAGGTTAAAATTGTATTTGACAAAAGGGGAATTATATGTGATTATTGTTGAAGTTTTACTCAATCTTTCATATAATATTGTAAAACCCACACTACAACATTTTCTTAGTTTAGTGACATTTGAAAGTGCCACAAAACTATTGGTTTAATGACATTTTTTAGTCTTGTGGCATTTTGAACAAGTGTCATTTGTATCTGTGCCACGGTAGATACTTGCAAGTGCCACTACACCATCATGGCTAAAAACTTTTAATGACATTTTGATGTCATGGTAGATATTATTTGTGGCACCATCAAGCGCCATTAAAAAAAGAGTTAGTGACACTTATAAGTGTCATTACACCATCAAGACTAACACCTTTCAGTGACACTTTAATGTCATGGTAGGCACTATTCGTGACGTTATCAAGTGTCATTCGTGACGATAATTCGTTGTAGAGCAATTTGATCTGCTCTTGTGGAGACTCAAACCGCCAACCTCCCACACCATAAACCTTATACACTACACTCTTCCCACTACACCTCTATAGCACCACATGATTATATATGCAACATATATTATTTATATAGTACATACATCCATATTAATATAAAAGTATATGTATAAACATAATTATTTTATTGAACATAATTTATGTAAAGTAAACTATTTACCAGCAAAATAAAAAAGGCCACTTTTGGCCACTAAAAATATTTTTTAGTCGCCAATTCTATACATTTGGCTACTAATTGTTTTTTAGTTGCTAAAAAACTTAATTTTTGCCGACCAAAATTGGATTTGGTCGCCGAAGATGCACTTTCAGCCACCAAAATTTTGGTCACCAAAAAATTTAATTCCCGCCTTGGGATTTTAGTTCTCCTGAGCTAAAAATGACTACTTTTGGAAACTAAACTTATTTTTTAGTCGCCAATTGTAGACTTTTGGCTACTAAAATTTTTTTAGTCACCAAAAAGCTTTACTTTTGGCTACTAAAATTTTTTTAGTTGGTAAAACCCATATAATCAGCGACCAAACTTAGTTTTAGTCACCAATTGTAGACTTTTGGCTACTAAAATTGTTTAGTCGCCAAAAAGATTTACTTTTGGCTACTAATGCTATTTTGGTTGTTGAAAGTTATACTTTCAGTGACCAAATTTTTTTTGGCCAGGAAATTTAGTCGCCGAATGTGCTTTTTCCTGTAGTGTATATTGAGTTTAATTTATTTATTTTTAATCATTTGCTGCATTTTAAAATTTTAGAAAATATATTGGCATTTTTTATTTTTTCAAAAATGCCACTATAAGTTTGGAAAGTTTTTGGCTTAGTGGCATTTCTCAAAATGCTATAAAATGTTTGTTTACGACACTTTTCACCTAAGTGCCATAAAAAGTAATTTGCACCTACCTTGTGTCCTGACATTTTTTAAAAAATGCCATTGCTACTAAAGTTTAGTGGCATTTGTTGGTAAATGTCACGAACATAATTTTTTGTGTCATTATTTTATAAAATGCCATAAAATTGATGTGACATTTCTTTATTGAAATGCCACTAGAGCCTTATATGTTTGTGGTTCTGTGGCATTTTTCTAAAACATTTAATTCCCATTTTTATTTTTGTGGCATTCTAAAAACATGCCACGAGTGTAGTGTCACTAAAGTGTAAATTTGTTGTAGTGGCATTTTTGTTGTAGTGAAGTGACACTTTTTTTAATTGAAATGCCACTAGAGCCTTGTATGTTTGTGGCTCTATGACATTTTTCTAAAAAATGCCACTAAATATTCTTTTTGTGACATTTTTTTAAGAACATGCCGCTAGTATGGTGTCACTAAAATGTGTTTTTGTTGTACTGCCAAGTTTTGTATATAATTATTTTTGGATAGATTAGTAATTAAATTAATTTATATGGGTCATTTAGTAATATCAAGGAATTAGTTATGAGATGATATTATAATTTCTATAACATAGATGGGTAATTTTATAAGTTTGAGAAACTAGGTTAATAAACCCATAGGTTTTGCTTCAAGTCTGGGAGAAGAACAAAAAAACAGAGGGCTCAGGAGTTTTTTTTGAAGGTTGCCACAGGGTTTGAAAAAAAAAAAAAAAAGTGGGGAAGATTCATAGAGTGGTGATTTTGATCTAATCATCTCTTGGAGGTAAGATTTTTAATGGTACTCCTATCTATTAATTTAGTTTTAATATAACAATGCATGATTTGTATGGGTAAATATGAAAAAATAAACATATTTGTCTAATCTGATATTGGATGTCGGTTTTGCCAAAATATGAATACGGTGGGTTGTTTTGGCACTTAAAAAGGGATTTCTTTAGACAGAGTAGCTTGTATGTTGATTGGGTGTGTGTATTTTGGAGCTGATATGTGATAGGTAATTCTAATGGTGGTGCATTTGTAGGATACAAGCTTTGATTGTTAGCAACTATGCGTTTATATATGTAAAAAATAACAATAGAATAAAACAAGCCTTGAAGATTGCAAAAGCTATATTTTGGGGTTTTGGAATTGACTTGTAGGCTATAGGATTGGATTATTATATTATAAAGAAAAGAATGATGGATTCATCATGGTGATCAATAATAATTGTTTATGTGGTGTAATATTTTATTAGGTTTGTGAGATTGAGGTGGATCTTGGTAATTTGAGATTAGCTTAGAAAATATTATTTTAGCTGTTTGAAGTAAGTAACCCTCTATCACTGTTGTTTCATTTTTATTCCTATTGAATTGTTTGAAATTATAAATATTGATTTATAGCCTTCCAATTCTCCTAAAATTAAAATATGGGTCAAGTATAAAACAACATATGATATTATTATGAAAGTTATTTGAATATTTTGTGGAACTATTCGAAAAATTGTACCAAAAGTTTATTCTGAAAATATCGAATATTTTATTTAAAAGTTGTGTATTGTTTGAATTTTGAACATCACTCTAGTCTGACTATGATTTGGACCCTAGCCAATGGGGGTTATTTATTAGCACATAAACTAGTTTCTTTTGGGGCTTTAAAACTAGCCTACGTGTGGTTTCAAGCCTTGTCACGGGCTAAGTGACTGTAGTCACCAAGACTTGGGTTTTGCGAATTGCATCATTGAACCATCTGAATATTGAACCATCAATTTGAACTATGAAATTTCTTCAAATTATCTCATTGTCTTTTCAATTAGAATGTATTGCTACACTGTTTATTTTCAACTATGAAACCATCTTACAAAATAATTGTTATTTATTGAATTGTAACAAAAATATATTTATTGGTTATCGACTATTTTTTTTTTTTTGTATACTTGATCCAGTTACCAGTGATGGTTGATTATTTACTGGGCTGTCTAGCTTACCCTTATTTTTTTTTTTTCAGATTCCGAGTAGAGCTGCGCGGGGTTGTTACTTGTGGGAGTGTCGAGAGTATAACTATGATTTAAGTACTTGGATTATTATTTTGTTAGTGGATTATATTAGTGGACTTGGTGGACAATTTCATATGATAAGAATTATTTAGCTTTTATGGATTTTGGCATTATGATAATTAAAGATTTAATTTGAGTATTTTACATTATTGGTTTATGTGATTGGACTCTTAGCCTTGCATGCTCACTTAAATGAGTGTGCGGTGTTGTCACGGAGCTCGGGCCGTGACAAATATGATTATTGATGTTGAGAATTTATATAGTTATGAAAATAAAGTGAAAGCCCCAAAATTATTGAAACCCTAACTTTGATCTTGATAAATAATGCTATTGTGACCAAATTTACCTTTAGTTCTTGGAATTTATGAATGATTAGAGAATGGGATTTATGGATGGTAATAGTCAAATTGAGATTATGATGTAGATATCAATCAAATTATAAATCCTGTTTCTTTATTTATTTCTTGTGATATTGGACACTGATTCTTTTGCAAAATGGTTCAAAGGGAGGTAAATTGAGTATGAGTTCGGGTAGTGAGTCGGGTTTGGTTTGAGTTGTGCATTGTATTTGGTACCCGCGCAAGGAGTCAATGTGCTCAATTGCCTTGTCTTCACATATCATCGGACAAATGTGGGAAAATATTTTTGGGTGTCCACTAGTCCAGTCGTATAATAGTCGGCAAAAATGGAAAAACGGATGATTTTGGTTGCCTACATCCTGCCGTATTGTAATTGGTAAATGTGGGGATAGTTTTTGTTACAAATGTATGTATGTATATGGGTTGGGACTCCTACAAGGGATTCATGACTTGTTTACTCCCTTGTATTAATAACGATTTTCTGGCAATAAGCATATTTGTTTTATTTACTTATTTATTTTAAATGTTTAAACTTTAATCTCGAGTTATATGTGAGATATAATTGTGCCATGTAAGTATTCAAATAATTAGATACTTTATTAAATGTATCTCTACTAGGCATATAGTTCAACCCTATTTGACTTTTCAGGAATTGGTGACGTGCCACCATCGCAGTAATTTGGAGTTTACATTTTTGTTTTTAGTTGGGAGTTGTAGCTTAAGGATATTTAATTTTGAAGACTTAAAGCTATCGTGTTGTGCATTTGCAAACTATTTTGTTGTTAGGGGAATGCTTTGAATTATAGTATGCCATCAGGGTCGGCCCTGGGGCGTAGGCCACAAGGCCATGGCCTAGGGCCCCTCAAAATAGATTTTAAAAAGGGGCCCTTTCCTATTATAATTTAGTGTAATATATTAGGTATGTTTTAAGTCTAAAAAAATTTAAAAAGGCCCAAACTAACTTAAAATAAATTGACCCATTAAAAATTGGAAAGGCCATTCAATAAAATTAGCATTGTTATCCATTGAAAATAGACCCAAAAAAAGGGGTCTCTCTTATTATAGTTTAGTCTAATATATTAAGTATATTTTAAGTCCAAAAAAAATTAAGGAAGGCCCAAATTAACTTAAAATAAATTAATCCATTAAAAAATTGAAAGACCCAGTTAAAATAATTAGCATTGTTATCCATTGAAAATGATTTTGCAAAAAAATTAGATTATGCAAGTATGATTGATTTATTTGCTTCTAAAAATACAAGAAGAGTGAGGATCAAGCGATACTTATTAGTTATTGTAATGTAATGCTAAGTATTTTTTGTAATTTTGACACAAATCTTTTGTCCTTTACTTTCAATTATTTTTTTCATTCAATAAAAAAAAAGATGTGAAGGGCCCCAGAAATTTATTAATTGATTATCGGCTTTGGGCCCCGAAAATCTAAGGGCCGGACCTGTTTGCCTTCATGGCAATATCTTTTGAATTGTTTTCTAACTTATTGAACTTGGTAATGGACATGGATTGTCCTCAATGTGCAGACCATGGAATTATAATTGTAAACTATAGTTCAATGAGAAAGATGACTTAATTGTATTTTGTTATACATGGTTGTGGTATGTTCTGGTTTGATATTTCATGGCGTTAAAATAATAACTAATTTGATTGTTAATTTACCTCAAAATCAAACTAAATTTATCTAACCACCCATATTGTTGCCCTTCTTTATGGATGAAACTGTAATGAGTTAAATCAAATTGAATTTATACTTTAATCTTAGTTGAGAATTTATTTTAAATTATTAAACTCCATTCTTTTTGGACCCAATTGATTGAATCGTGACTCATTAGTAACCATGTAATATTGTTGTGATTTTGTTATTATTATTTGATTACCATAAAAAGTTGTGAATATTTATGGTGTGTACCGTTAAACGAAATATATTTTGTGGTGAGAAAATATTATATTTACTTATGTCATTAAAGATGTTGAAATGTATTTTAATTGATATATATATATATATATATATATGGTTAGATATTTGTTTAGTTAAAAAAAAACAGAAGAGAAATATCTATAAAAGTGACCAAATAGATTTTTTTACTTACTTTTGGGAGTTCTTGGAGTTCTTGCCGTGAGGAAAGAAGAAAAAAGGGGTTCCAAGTTTGTTTTTCATGGGTTTGATCTAGTGTAAGTCATTTTTGACCCTTAGTGCTTTGGATCAAAACATAAAGGGCGGAAAAGGCGTCGTTCGGCTCCGAACTGATTTAATTTCTGTTGCCAAAAAATTTGAAAACTTCTTGGCTTGAGGTAGGGATTTTTCCTACACTTCTTTATATACTTTTACTTGATTATATGGAGCTTAGAGTTGTATATAATATAATTAGAATTTTTGAAAATTTTGTGATTTATTTGCTTAAAAGAGAAATTTTGAGAAAAATAAAGAGTTGATGCCTAAATTATGAAAGTGTAAAATTAGAATATGTTTGTAAGGTTATGGAAGAGCTATGTTTTAAATTTGAACAAAAAGAGACTCCGAATCGATCGGTTTTGAAATTTTTACCGGTTTGCGACCAAAAGAGCATTTTTAAAGAAATTAAAGGAATTATGTTTAACTTTTGGGACTTTTGATCAAAATAGGATGTCATAGTTGAATAATGCTTGGAGAATGAGTTTGGAAAGAAAATGATGTTTTCTTTGGCATTAATGGTATTATTTTGCTTAACGTATCTATTGGAATAAAACCGACACGGTTAGAAATGGACCTTGAGAGGTTACCAGACGTGATTGTGTTATGAAAACTAGTGTAGTTGTTCATATTTGATGAGATGTGGAATACATTGTATTTATCGAAATTTTTTTGGAATTTAATTGTTTAAATATCTGTTTAGAAATATCTGTTTCGGGCTATCGGTGAAGAATAGCCATGATTGTTGTAGAAATGCATAAGACTTAGGAAGGTTGAACCACATTCCTCATTTGTTACATTGGATATTGCATTACATTCATTTCATTGAAAATGTATCTGTTTTTTTGAAATGTTTGGAAATGTATCTGTTTACAAAAAGATGAATACTTGGTGAATCTGGGTAGTGGGTGTAGAATCGCGCGGTTAGGTGTCGAGCCTTCTAGTTTATTGGTAAAAATGACAGTGGTAGTGCATTAGGGCCTACTTGCAAACACACACCTAGATATTTACAGAGCCTATATTCATGTAACAGATATTGTTTTAAATGGAAATGGTTTTATATCATTTGTTGTATCTTAGGATTGCATGCTTTATAAAAAGAGAGATAAACTATTTTATCATAAGCATGGCATGAGCATACTCCTCTTTAGTCTTGTCATGGTCCATATGTTGTGTAGTACATCTCTACTGGCTATGGCTCACCCTATAAGGGAAACCATTTCAGGTACAGGTGCTATGCCTCTGCCAAGGCATTGACTTGGAAGGACTGGGAGCTGAGACTTCATTTTTGTTTTATGGTTATTTATTGAATGTAAGCCTAGGGTTGTATTTGCGTTGAGTTAAAACTCCGTTTTGTGTAACCAAGAATGTTCTTGGATAAGTTTTTAAGCCTGTAGGGCACTTATTATCTGTTTGGCTTTCATTTCATGCTTGTTGTAAAATGCATGCTTGGGATTGGAACTGGGTCATTGAGATGTGAACAGTATGTATTTGGCATTTGGGATTAAATGTAAATAGATGTATAGAATAGTTAGCAACGTATATGTGTTTGTTTATTAGGTGGGTTTGTTGCATCAATAGATATACCCTGCCCAATTTTTTTCGGGGTGTTTCAACTTGGTATCAGAGCGTACCGGGTTCGAATACTTTGGGTACGTAGGGAGTGGTTAGTACCACAGTGGGTTTATCTCGTTTGATAATGATATCTGTATGACGAGGTGCTATGTGATAACATTCTTATGTGATTATATGGGTATAGGGTTTGATTTTTGAGATGTTGATTGGGTCTGTGAGTTCCTAGAAGTCCAGTCAGAAGAGCACTTGATCACTACTATTTCTGATTATAACTCTAGCAACGTCATAAGACAATCATTATCTAGAAAGAAAATCTGTATGTGCTTATGTGACTATGTACTTATGTAGAATGAATTAACTGTTGTCCATTGCCCTAGGACGTGAGTGAGTTAGCTTCAGCACAATTGTGATTGTGCTAATCTTGAGTGTTACTTTTATTAGGATATTAGGACGCAGAAGGGACAGTGGCAGGCGTGGTAGGCCTAGAAGGCACAAGATGCCAAAATTGGATGAGATTCCAGTGCAAGATGAGGGGACAGGGCAGGCAAATGTGGCTGTGCTAGTTGGACAAGAGGCCATGGGTACTTTGGCACGAGAGATAGTAGGGGCACTGAACATACTGAGGGCTGAGAACCTAGCATAGGCCCCAGCTACCCCAGTTGCAGAGACAGGACCACTCTTGCTAAAAATTGAGTTCTTCCAGACCAATCCGGATATTTTTGTGGGAAATCCTAAGGAGCCATTGAAGGCTGATGAATGGAAAGAGTAGACGGTTAAGACGTCTGAGTTGTTAGACATTGAGGAGGACGCTCTGAGAGTGACCTTGGCATCCTTTCAGCTGAAGGGAGAAACGGGTCAGTGGTATAAATACGCGTGAGGACGTATTAGGGTGACCTGGGAGGCCTTTGTCAATGCCTTTCAGGAGAAGTATCTGCCTGCTACTGTCAGAGAGAGGTTTATGGAATAGTTCAAAAACCTCAAACAGTAACTTGGCACATCGGTGATGGAGTTCGAGGCCACTTTTGCTAGTTTGTCTAGATTTGCTCCGGAGCTTGTGGCGACAGAGGAGCGCTGTTGTATCGTGTTTGAGACTCAACTAAGCTTGCCTACTGTGTGGGTCTATGACGAGGGGTTACAGCTATCTTGTTGAGGCAGCGACACATATGGAAACTTGATTAGGAGCTAGAGAGAGGGAGATGAGGGGTTTTAGGAAAAAAGACCAGGAGATGCAGGGTGAGGCCCGAGATAGCAAGAGGCAGAGGGGTTTTACACCAGAGCAGTCTCATGGGGCACAATCTAGGTCCACTTTTCCAGTGTCGAGTTCAGGGGCAGGGAGAGGTGGCCAGGGAGGATTTTCTTGTTTCAAGTGTGGCCAACTGAGTCACAAGTCCTTTTCTTGCCCACAGAAGGGGAAATGACAGCGGTCTGCTCCGTATTCAATCTGCCTACCGTGCCAAAGCCAGGGGAGTGGGCAGTCTTTGACTTGCTTGCAGTGTGAAGAGGCAGGACACATGAAGAGGTACTGTCCATAGTTGGGTGGCACACTTGGATTGAGGCAGACTCAGAGTCACCAGCCAGCACAGTCGACACAGGCCTTGAGGGCCACTCTGGAAGCCTTTTCGGCTCAGTCTGTACATCTGGCTTAGGCTCCGAGAGAGGAGTAGGTGGATCAGAGACCTATTGTGCGTGTGTATGCTGTTACCATGCCAGAGTTAGTACGAGCACCTTTGGTTGTGAGAGGTACCTTCTTGTTCTGCAATTCTATTGCCAATGTATTGATTGACATGGGTGCATCACATTCCTTTATCTCATCTGCATTTGCATTGGCATTGGGGTTAGATTTGGCTTGGTTAGCATTGCCACTCTACGTAGAGTCACCGATTGGGGTGAGATTATGTTAGAACAGGGATGTCGGGGTTGTGATATAGAGGTTGCTAGTCGTCGACTTCCATTTTCTTTTGTTTTGCTCTATATATGAGTTTTGATGTTATACTAGGTATGGATTGGTTGTCTACGTATCGAACTGTTATACACTGTTACCATTAGAGGGTTACTGTGTGTTCCTCGAGCGGTGACTGCTTTTATTTCTTGGGAGATCGGGTTGATAGGGCTTTGTTGCTGGCTTGTGACCCGCATGGTCGGGGCAAGCTTAGCCTCGTTTTTGCTACATTCTTGGGGGAAAAGAATGATATAGTTTGGGTTGAGTTGCCGAGGGTAGTCTGTGAGTATCCGAATGTCTTTCTTGAGGATCTTTTTAGTTTACCACCTCACCGAGAGATTAAGTTCTCTATTGACCTAGTGCCGGGCACGGCACCGATTTCCATGGCTTCGTATAGGTTTGCACCTGCTGCGTTGAGTGAGTTGAAGATTCAGCTCCAGGAATTGCTAGACAAGGGTTTTATCTGCCCTAGTACTTCGTCTTGGGGAGCACCGGCCCTTTTTGACAAAAAGAATGATGGTACATTACGGCTTTGTATTGATTACCAAAAACTGAACCGGGTGACTATAAAAAACAAGTATCCATTGCCTCGTATAGACGATCTGTTTGATCAGTTGAAGGGGTCTTCTTGTTTTTCAAAGATAAACTTGAGATCGCGTTATCACCAGTTGAGGGTTTCGTACGCGGTATGGCCATTATGAGTTCCTAGTCATGCCTTTTGGGTTGACTAAAGCACTGGCCTTGTTTATGGATTTGATGAATCGGATTTTTCGTGAATATCTTGATCGTTTTGTGGTTGTCTCTGTTGACGACATTCTGATTTATTCACCCGCTGAGGAGGAGCACGAGGAACACTTGCGGGTTGTGTTGGAGTTGCTTAGAGTCCATCAGTTATATGCTAAGTTCAGGAAGTGTGAGTTTTGGCTGAAAGATGTGAAGTTCTTAGGCCATGTGGTATCTGGGGAAGGGGTGATTGTGGATTTCTCCAAGATAGAGGCAGTGTAAGATTAGGGGTAACCCAAGAATGCCTTTGAGATCCGAAGTTTCTAGGGGTTGGCTGGGCATTAATGCCGTTTTGTGAAAGACTTTTCTAGTCTGGCTGCTCCATTGACCAGACTGATGAGGAAGAGAATCAAATTTGTGTGGAGTGAGACATGTGAGAAATCATTTCAGGAGTTAAAAAATAGACTGACTACTGCTCCAATTTTAATTATCCCGGAGAGGGGTTTGGGTTATGCTGTATATTGTGATGCATCTCGGGAAAGTTTGGGCTGTGTCTTGATACAGGAGGGGAAGGTAGTTGCTTATGGTTCACGGCAATTAAAGATTCACGAGAGGAGCTACCCTACTCATGATCTAGAGTTAGCAGTAGTGATCATTGCCCTGAAGATCTGGAGGCATTATTTATATGGCGAGAGATTCGAGGTGTTCTCGGATCAAGAGTTGAAGTACTTGTTTTCTCAGAAGGATTGAATTTGAGATAGAGGAGATGGATGGAATTCAAGGAGGACTATGACTTCGAGTTACATTTTCATCCCGGGAAGGCCAATGTTGTGGCCGATGCTTTGAGTCAGAAATCCTCTGGCAGTGCAGCTTGTATTGTCGTTCGGGAATGGGAGATGTTGGGTGCTATCGACAAATTTGGTTTGCATCTTGGCGAGCCTGCTGAGTTGGCTACCTTGTTTACTGTAGTTGCACAGCCTACACTAGTGAGCCGCGTTATTGAGGCACAGAGGGGTGATCCAGAGGTTGAGACCATCCGGGAGAAGATTGCTAGTGGTATGATAGAGAGGGGTCTGAATGTGCATTATGATTCGAGTATTAGATATGCTAACCGACTTTTTGTGCCAGAGTCTTGCCGGGAGGAGGTACTCCATGAGTTTCATCACTCACGCCTTGCGGTGCATCCGGGAGGTATGAAGATGTACCATGATCTTAGTTGCTAGTTTTGGTGGAAGGGGATGAAGAGGGACGTAGCATTGTTTGTGTCGAGATGCCTTACTTGTCATCAAGTGAAGGTCGAGCACCAGAGGGTAGCGGGTTTGTTACAACCCGTGCCCATAGAAGTGTGGAAGTGGGAACATGTCACTAGGGAGTTCATTATGGGTCTTTCGAGGACTCAGCAGGGTAGTGATGCCATTTGGGTGATTGTGGATCGGCTGACTAAGTCAGCGCATTTTCTACCTATGCACATGAGTGACTCCGTAGATCATCTTGCTGACCTTTATATTCGAGATATAGTCCGACTTCTTGGGGTTCTAGTGACTATTGTCTTAGATAGAGATCCATGTTTTACAGCTCGGTTGTAGCAGAACCTACAGAGTGCCTTGGGCACTAAGTTGACTTTTAGCACTGCCTATCACCCTGGATTAACGGATAGTCAGAGCATACTATTCAGATCTTGGAGGATATGCTTCGGGGTTGTGTTCTTGATTTCAAGGGGTCTTGGGAGAAACACTTGCCTTTAGTGGAGTTTGTCTACAACAACAGTTTCCAGTCGAATATTGGCAAGGCACCATTTGAGGCCTTGTATGGCCGGCCGTGTAGATCCCCAGTGTGTTGGGCCAAGGTGGGTGATGCACTTATGATAGGCCCAAAGTTGGTTCGGAAAACGACGGAGAAGATTGCTCTTTTCCGTAAGAGGTTGGTTACAGCTCTGTAACAACCCACATTTATGGCTTAGTCATGTTTGCATGCATTTATATGTCTTGCCATGTTAAGTTGCTGTAACAATCCATATTCATGTCATGGTCATATTCATGTTCATTTACATGACTTTGTCTTGCTAAGTTTGCATTCATGAATCTCGTCTTGCTTTGTGTTATGTCTAAGTGTTGCTTGCATGCTTTGTTTCTTCCTTGATGTCAAGCCTAAGTTATGTTAAGCCTAGATCATTCCAAGCCGAGGTCATCTTCAGTCTAGAACTATCTTGGAACCCCTTTGTTTGACCTCCCCCTTCGCCTTGACATATTGGCCGAGATGTCATTATCTAGGTCGAGGTGTTCATCACTAAGGCCGAGATGTGTATTATCTAGGCTGAGATGTTACTTTTGCACCCAAGTGATCTTGTCCTGGAGTGGTATGACCTAGACCGAGGTGTGGCACATCTAGGCCAGGGTGTGGCACAGCTTAGTCAAGTGTTGTCCTTCCTAGCTGAGGTCATTGTCACCTTAGTTGCCGAAGCCTTGTCCTTAGCCGATGTCACCACTTGCCGGAGTGCCATTCCGAGTAGCTTGTTAGATACACTTTGTCATAGTCTTGTCTTGTCAATCTATCACTTTTTTAGGAGAACCAACCAGCCATTGCCACGTGTTCGAGCTGAGAACTAAGTCAGCCGATAGAGAGAGAAAACCCATCATTTTGTTGTATACTTGTTTTGAAGAAGAGAGAGGAACTCTAGGAGAGGAAGAAGAGTTCTTGAGAGAGAGTGGATTTCTAAGCTTGATTCCTTGAGATCGAACCGTTAGATCCGTGTTCTAAGGTTAGATTCTTAATCTGCTCTTGTCGTTCTTTATGTTTATGTTATTGCATTGCATGATTGAATATGATTTGTAAGCTATGCATTGCTTTGAAGTTCGGTTTTAGAAAGAGAAAATAGCATTCATGTGTTCTTCAAGAAAAGTCGTGTTTTGATCCGAAAGCTCTTGCCTAGATTCATGTTTTTGTGTTTGTTTTCATATGATTTTCAAGTATGGGTACCCAGGTCCATGTTTTCGAACTCATAGCATGAAATCCCAGATTTTGTAAATAAAGGAGTTATGATTTTAGCATTCATGTTCTTCATGATCTTCATGTTCATGTTCTTCAAGTTCTTCACGGGTGGAAACCCAGATCTCCAGACCTCACTTTCCTAAGTGTAGTCGCCGAGATCACTCTTGCCTAGATCACACACTTAGGCCAAGCATCATATCTCACCTTGTCTACCTTACATGATCACTCACACCTTTAGTTGCCTTGTGCGCACCTCAGCATGCAGCCGCACGCCGAAGCCTAGGTAGCCACACCTCGGCCAGGAGGTGTGGGACCTCGGCAAAGACCTGGTTGGTACCCAGCATGTCTTCCTGACATGTAAAACTATGTTTTGACTTCCAGCATGTTTTCCCGAGATCATTTGCATGCATATAAGACTTGTTTTGAGAAGTGCATTCAGTATGCTTTGCCATGTGTTTGTAGGACTTGGACCTTTGCCTTGATCCCGACGTCCCAAGAACTAGGTGAGTGGTATTTTTAATAAAGCTATGTTATACGTTTTGATAAAGGCTTTGCTTTGCTTTGTTTTGAAAAGGTATTTGTTAAGCATGAATGACATCCCTATTTTATGTATCAAGTATAAGCTTTGTTTTGGATGACATTCTTGGAACTGTCCTTTCGTGTTAGGGGACATTAAGCCTAAGTAACGCCGTCCTTTCGTGTTAGGGGACGTTAAGCCTACGTAACGCCGTCCTTTCGTGTTAGGGGACGTTAAGCCTAAGTAACACCGTTCTTTCGTGTTAGGGGACGTTAAGCCTATGTAACATAGTCCTTCCGTGCTAGGGGACTTTAAGCCTATGTAGCATAGTCCTTTCGTGTTAGGGGACGTTAAGCCTATGTAACATAGTCCTTCCGTGCTAGGGGACTTTAAGCCTATGTAGCATAGTCCTTCCGTGCTAGGGGACTTTAAGCCTAGGTAGCACCGTCCTTTCGTGCTATGGGACATTAAGCCTGAGTAGCACCCTTGTTAGATATCGGCCACCGACGAACTATGAACGGGTGTGCGCGATGTCGAGGTTATGCTTTTGTTTTGCCCGGAATGTCATTACCCCATGTTTTAAGATTTGACGTATGTTAAGTAAGTAAACAAGTTTTGAAAGACCAAGGTTCGATTGATGTTTTATTTCAAGCCAAGCTAAGCTATATTATGTATGGTTTTGACAAAGATATACTATGTATTGTTTTGAAAAGATCTCGGGTATCATTCATTTAATCCCTTTATTACTTGTACCATTCACTGAATATCCAAACTCACCCTCCCTATGTATATATGTAGGTAACAAGCAAGAAGTTGGCCTCGCCGAGGTGTGTGTGTTTTGTATGTATGTTATGTCAGCAATGAGGACGTCGGCAATCCTGAAGATTATGCTTATAGTTGTATTTCATGTATTTTGTTCATGTCGACTTGTGAAGCCCTTTTGTTAAAATGTAATATGTATTTTTGTACTTTATTTTATTTGTATTCAAGTTGTAAAGCCATGTAAAGATGTATGCCATTCCATTTGACTTATGCACTGCTCTTATGGACCACTTGTATTCTACATTATTGCTTCCGCACTTGTGAGCCCCATATATTTATACTTTGATTGTGTGTGAATTTTGAAAGTTGGCCTTCGGTAATCTCGGATTACTGGCCATCACGGCACCAAACTACTAGGGGCGGTTTGGAGTCGTGACAAGCTCAGATTCGTCAGAAGAGCTACACCGACCATAGGAGGAGGCCGTTATCTTTTGAGGTTGGGGATCATGTATTTCTTAAGATCTCACCTAAGCGGGGTTTGATGAGGTTTGGGAAAAGGGGGAAGTTGTCTCCGTGCTTTATTGGGCCTTTTGAGATTTTGGAGCGTATTGGGAAAGTGGCATATCGGTTAGCTTTGCTGCCACCACTATCTGGAGTGCACAATGTTTTTCATACTTTTATGCTTCGGAAATACGAGCCCAATCCATCACACGTGTTGGATTGGACTGAATTAGAGGTGGACGAGGATGTCTCTTATGAGGAGAGACTAGTGAGGATCTTAGACACTCGGGATCAGGTCTTGCGTGGCAAGACAATTCCCTTGGTGAAAATGTTGTGGAGACACCACGGGGTTGAGGAGGCGACTTGGGAACGCGAGGATGAAGTCCATGAAAAGTATCCAGACCTTTTATCAATGTTTGAGAGTTGTAATAGAAATGTTATTTTGACATTATGATGTACATTGTATATGTTATGGAATAGGGTGAATTTCTTATGTTTAATTGGGAGGTTGTGTTATCATGCCGTGATTGCATTTCTACGGTTGTAATTAATTTTGATTCAGCGAGGTTATCTAGTTTAAATTTCGGGGACGAAATTCCTTAAGGGGAAGGTTGTAACGAGTTGAATCAAATTGAATTTATACTTTAATCTCAGTTAGGGATTTATTTTAAATTATTAAACTCTATTCATTTTGGACCCAATTGATTGAATCGTGACCCATTAGTAACCATGTAATATTATTGTGATTTTATTAATATTATTTGATTACCATAAAAGAGTTGTGAATATTTATGGTGTGTACCATTAAACGAAATATATTTTGTAGTGAGAAAATATTATATTTACTTTTGTCATTAAAGATGTTGAAATGTATTTTAATTCATATATATATATATATATATATGGTTAGATATTTGTTTAGTTAAAAAAGAAAAAGAAAAAGAGAAATATCTATAAAAGTGACCAAATAGATTTTTTTTACTTACTTTTGGGAGTTCTTGGAGTTCTTGCCGTGAGGAAAGAAGAAAAAAGGGGTTCCAAGTTTGTTTTTCATGGGTTTGATCTAGTGTAAGTCATTTTTGACCCTTAGTGCTTTGGATCAAAACATAAAGGGCGAAAAAGGCGTCGTTTGGGTCCGAACTGATTTAATTTCTGTTGTCAAAAAATTTGAAAGCTTCTTGGTTTGAGGTAGGGATTTTTCTTACACTTCTTTATGTGCTTTTACTTGATTATATGGAGCTTAGAGTTGTATATAATTTAATTAGAATTTTTGAAAAGTTTGTGATTTATTTGCTTAAAAGAGAAATTTTGAGAAAAATAAAGAGTTGATGCCCAAATTGTGAAAGTGTAAACTTGGAATATGTTTGTAAGGTTATAAAAGAGCGTTGTTTTAAATTTGAACAAAAACGGACTCTGACTCGATCGGTTTTGAAATTTTTAACGGTTTGCGACCAAAAGAGCATTTTTAAAGAAAACAAAGAAATTATGTTTAACTTTTGGAGCTTTTGATCAAAATAAGATGTCAAAGTTGAATAATGCTTGGAGAATGAGTTTGGAAATAAAATGATGTTTTCTTGGGCACTACCAGTATTATTTTACTTAATGTATCTGTTGGAATAAAACCGACACGGTTAGAAATGGACCTTAAGAGGTTACCGGACGTGATTGTGAAATAGATTGTATTTATCAAATTTTTTTCTTAGAATTTAATTGTTTAAATATCTGTTCAGAAATATCTGTTTTGGGCTATCGGTGGAGGATAACTATGATTGTTGTAAAAATGCATGAGACTTAGGTAAATTGAACCACATTTCTCATTTGTTGCATTGGATATTGCATTACATTCATTTCATTGGAAATGTATCTATTTTTTTAAAATGTTTGGAAATGTATCTATTTACGAAAAGATGAATACTTTGTGAATCTAGATAAGGGGTGTAGAGAGTGTTCCAGTTTGCTGGTAAAAATGGCAGTGGTAGTGCAATAGGGCCTACTTGCAGACACTTACCTAGAGATTTATAGAGCCTGTATTCATGTAACAGATATGGTTTAAAATGGAAATGATTTTATATCAGTTGTTGTATTTGAGTATTGCATGTTTTATAAAAAGAGAGATAAACTGTTTTTATCATGAGCATGGTATACACATACTCCTTTTTAGTCTTGTCATGGTCCATATGTTGTGTAGTACATCTCTACTGGGCTATGGCTCACCCTATAAGGAAAACCATTTCAGGTACAGGTGCTATGCCTTCGCCAAGGCATTGACCTGGGAGGATTCGAAACTGAGACTTCATTTTTGTTTTATGGTTATTTATTGAATGTAAGCTCAGTGCTGTATTTGCGTTGAGTTGAAACTCCATTTTGTGTAATCAAGAATGTTCTTGGATAAGTTTGTAAACCTGTAGAGCACTTATTATCTGTTTGGCTTCCATTTCATGCTTGTTGTAAAATGCATGCTTGGGATTGGAACTGGGGCATTGAGATGTGAACATCATATATTTGCTATTTGGGATTAAATGGAAATAGATGTATGGAATAGTTAGCTGTGTATATATGTTTGCCTATCAGGTGAGTTTGTTGTATAAATAGATATACCCTGCCCAATTTTTTTCGTGGCGTTACAGAAACAATGATCATGACCACAACTTTACAATCTATGTTGGGAATTTAGAATTTTAGTTAAAAAAGTTAAAAACATAATATTAAAATCAACTTATTCTTTTTAATTTTTTTTTACATAATTTTTAGAAAAAATTTAAAAAAATATTGAAAAAGTCAATTCCGGATTTTGAATTTGTGATCCTATGAGATAATTTAAGCGACTTTCTTTGCAACAACGATCCAAATTGACTTGACTTGGGCTGTGTTAAATGAATGCAAGGGGAATTAAAATATATATATATATATATATACATTAAAAAAAAAGAAAGAAAATTACTAGGAAGTCTCTGTTAAGGAAATTGTTTAGTCATAAATTTTATAAAAATTTAGAGACTAATGACAAAATTTATTAGATTATGTCAATTGATAAAATAACTTGAAGGTAATCAAATCCATTATATATTGATATCTAATTATATTTCAGTTTCAAAATTTTAAAAAAAATAAATAAAAGAAAAAAATTGTTAAATTTATTTATTTATTTTTTATGTTCATAAAATACTTCTTTTAAAACTGTTTATATGAAAAATTTTATTTAATTAGTAATGTAGAAAAATTATTTTAATTTTTTTTTTTGACGCATACCATGATTGCACCTCTAGACAATTTTTAATTTCGCCCTTAATAAGGTAATTCAGAGATTTGATTTGTAATTCCTAATTTTTCTACATAAACAATGTTATATAGATAATGTACCAAATATTTTTTAAATAAATTCTAAACAAAATTTAGTGAAGCATAATTTTAAATTTATTTATAAGAAAAAAAGATGTAAACAAGGACCATAGCAAAGATAATTAAGACTAAAACATGTGTCAAGATCCTACTATAATAACTCAATCAAGAGTCAAGAAGACACTTAGGATGTGTTTGATTGGACGGACTGGAAAAGGAGGGATTAGAATCCATCGGACTTGAGTCCTGGGACTGTGAATCCACCGGACTATTTGGTCGGATTGGATATATATCCTGTGTTTGTTTTTTCATGGGATTAGATGTCTGGATAGGACTATTTTCAGTGAATCCAATGTTTGGTTGGACGGACTAGATAGGATAAATGAACAAAAGACTATTTTACCCTTTTTCAATTGTTTACTAAGTAATAGCAATATTAAACATATCTTTAATATTTTAATTATTTTTAGTAAACATTAAACATACTAGTGGTTAAATTTTGTTTAAAGATATTTAAACATACTAATATTGATAAAAAATTGATTGGTACAGATTATTTTTATTTAAACAAATAAAAATTTATTGTTGAAATTAAACATACTAATGGTTAAATGTTTAAATTTTAATTTAAACAATTAACATTGAAATTATTTTGATGTACAGATTATGTTTAAACAATTAACAATTAAATAAATGTTGAGGTACAGATTATGTTTAAACAATTAACAAATGTTGATGTAATTAACAATTAACAAATGTAGATGTAATCAAATGTTGACGTATTAAAACATAATTTAATAGATGTTAAATAAATATACATGTTGATGTACAGATGTTGAAATAATTTAATAAACATGTTGATGTACAAATGTTTAAATGTTTAAATAAAACATAATTTAAATAAATGAAATTATTTATTGTTGAAATTAAACATTTAATTGTTTAAATAAAACATCTATTAAAACATCTATTAAATTTAAATAATAAAATTAAATAAAACATAAACAAAATTTTAAAATAAAACATCAATAAAATATCTATAAAAAATTATTTTAAAAAATTAAATAAATAAAACATTAATAAAAATTTAAATAAAATTATTTTATTTTTAAATTGAGACATTTAAATTTTATTAAATATAATACATAATTAAATAGTAGAGGGTCAAAATTGTCATTTTCGCATCTAATCCAAACAGTGATTAGTCCCCCCAAAACAATCCCACCACCCCCCCCAGGACAGGATAGTCCCCTATATGGGGGACATGGAGTCCGGCCGGACATGGAGTCCGCCGGACTAAAAAAAAATCAAACGACGGATAAGGAGGGAGGCCGGACATATAAACTAAAAATAAACTAAAAAAATTATCAAACAAGTTTTTATGATAGTTTTTTTAAATTTTTGTAAATATAAATTGAAAACTGAAAACGAAATGGTTACCAAACATGCCTCAGATGGTAAAAATGTCGTAAAATTAATAAATAATTAAATAAGTTACTAACGTAAAAAATGACTTATCAAAAGATTTTTAGGTTATGTATGGTTTGATTTTTAGAATTTTTTTTTAAAATTAAAAATTAATTTGGTTAAAAAATAAAAAATAAAAAATAAATATTATTTAAGGGTAAAAAATAATTATCATTTTAACTTTTGGATAGGTTATATACATACGTATGTATGGTTGTTTCAATTAATTTGTAAAAAATTATTTCTAAAATTATATAAAAATGATTTATACTTACAAAAATTATATAATTGATTATTATTTGCTATTATAAATTATTATTATATATATTTAATATTAGTCTCAATTTTATAAAATAAAATTTATTTTTATTATAAATTATATATTAAAATAATATTAGTCTCAATTTTATTACAAAATATATATGTGTGGCATAGTGTGAGAGAGACAGAAAATGTGTTGAAAACGTTTGTCATAGTGTCATAGTGTCAGAATAAATTTGAATAAATATATATGCGTGTCATAGTGTCAGAATGAATTTGTGTTTGAAGATATTTTGGCCAAAATCGTGATTCAGAACCGCGAGTTTAGAAGAAATTTTTTTTTGGATAAAAGCGTGGTTCAGAACAGTGAGTTCAGAAGAAATTTTTTTTTGGATAAAATCGTGGTTCATAACAGCGATTTTAGAAGAAAAAAAAATTAATTAAAAGCGCGTTTTGTAACCGCGATTTCTTAATCAAAAGTGCGTTTTGTAACCACGATTTTAAGATTTCCCATCTACGCGAGACAGGCGCATATATGTTGAAATCGTGGTTCACAACCGCGATTTAGGCTATTTTGGGAATTCCTTCAAAACTAGGCTTAGTTTGAAAATTGATTTAGTGTTTTGGCTTATTTAGGGAAATGCCCTAGAAAAGAAGAAGAAAAATGGAGGGAAATTTCAAATGGAATTTTGGGAATAATATGTTAGTGTTTTTTTTTTTTTTTGGTGTGTGTGTGTGCAGACGTGGCAAACGGACGGGTTTGAACAAGTCAAAATAGTTTTTGTATTAAAAATTTGTTTCAATATTTGAAAATTATTTTTTGAGTTTTTAATTAGTATTTTTTTAAGTGAAAGTTTTCAATATTTTAATCGATTAAAATATATTTTAATAAATTAAAAAAAATGACTAAAATATTTAAAAAGTTCACTAAAAACTAAAAAAATAAGGATTGAAACTTGAAAAATAGTTTTTGAAAACTAAAACCAAATGAAATTGATTCAAACTTGCTTATTTAATAAAGGGGCTTAAATGGGTTCGGTGGAGGTGGAGTGCCGGCGGTGAAAGTGGAGTGGTGGTGGAACAAAAATGGTAGCGGTAGTGGTAATGGTAGTGGTAGGGCAGTGGTAGTGGGGGGGGTGGTGGAAGTAGTGGAGAGGTGATGGTGGTAGTGGTGGTGATGCAGTGGCGGGGGTGGAGTAGCGATAGTGGTGATAATGGTGATGATGAAATAGTAGTGGTGGTGGTGTAAAGATGATGGTGGTAGTGGTAAAGTGGCAGCGGTGGCGGTGGCAGTGGTGGTGGAAGAGAGTTAATGGATGGCGGTAATGAAAGATAGGCGGTAGTAGTAGTGATAGTAGTAGTGGAGTGACAATGACAATGGTAATGGAGTAGTGATAACAGTGGTTGTGGAGTAGTGGCGGTTGTGACGATGGAAGTGGAGGAGAGGTGGTAGTGGAGTGGTGGTAGCAATAGCGGCGGTGGTAATGGATCCGCGGCGGCATAGATGGTGGTGGCGGGGAGTGGTGGCAATGGTGGTAGAAAAATCCATTTAAACAGGAACTCATGTCTAATCTAAAGAGGGCTTTGCAAAATAGGAAATGATTTGGGCAAACAAATAGGGCTTCTCACTTATAGCATGAAACAACATCGTTTTGTATAATAAAACTATAGGAGACGAAATTATTTCCTTGCGGAAAATTTTGTACAATGGTGACGAAAATTTTCGTCTCTAAAATGGCGCCCAAATATTCTGCAAAATTTTCCAAGGGCGAGAATTTTTTTGCGACGAAAAATAAAATATAGAGATGAATAAAATTTTCGTCACCTATTGTTTTATTAATTTTAAGCATTTGGTGACAAAATTTGGTTTTTCTCTCTCAAAATACTACAATTGGAGATGGAATCTTACTTTTATCTCTAAAACATGTATATTTGGAAACAATTTATTTATTTATTTTTTTTTCATCATGCATTTTTGTCACCAAAGACCTATTTTTTGTTGTGGTGGTGGTTTCAATTTTGATTCATTTTTAAAGTTTCACGGTTCAGTTCAATTCATAAATTTAGAGAATAATAACAACTATTTTTTTTTGGGGGGGGGGGGGGTGGGTGATAATAACTAATTTGATTGTTAATTTACCTCAAAATCAAACCAAATTTATCTAACCACCCATATTGTTGCCCTTCTCATGGATGAAGCCATGATCATGTACTACAACTTTACAATCTATGTTTGGGAATTTAGAAGTTTCGTTAAAAAGTTAAGAAATAATATCAAACTCTACTTATTTTTTTATTTTTTATTTTTTTACATATATATTTTTTTTTAAAAATAAAAAAATATTTAATATAGCGATCCCGGATTTACCCTTGTTGTATAGTGATCCGGACATGTGTCCGTGGATGTTGGTAGTTGTTTATTATCTTGTTTACATCCTTTCTTACGTTGTATTTGAGTTATAGGATGTGTTGAGCGGGTTTGTTACAGGTTGGTTGAGTTTAGAAACCAAAACTAGTTGCCCAGATTTTTGGCCTGTACGCTCGAGCGGAGGTGTTGGCGCTCGAGCGTAGATTACGTCCATCCAGTATCTTGTTGTGCAGTGTTGTGAGCTCGAGCGTAGGGTTGGGAGCTCGAGCGAAGGTCTGGTTCTGCAAAAGTGCTGAGCGAGTGCATTCTGCGCTCGAGCGGGAGGTTAGCCGCTCGAGCGGAAGTCTGTGAGTGGCCGCTCGAGCGGGGTGTTTTACGCTCGAGCGGAGACCTGGGTTAAAGTCCCGAATTTGTGACTCTTTAAATCACTTTTTCACTTTCTCTTCTCTCTCTTACTTTTCCAAAAAGCCATTTTCAGAGCTTCTCACTCTAAATCGGCCCTTCTCTCTTAGTTTTGATCTAGTAAGGATCGTTTACTCACCTTTTGTCTTCACAAAAGTTGTGTTGATCGTCGAGAGCTTCCTTTTGATCTGAAAATTTTGAGGTTTGGAGCATTTTGGTTTTGGTCTTCATCTCCTTTGGGGCTCCGAATTTGAGGTAGGGATAACCTACTCCTCTCTATGGGTTTTGTCTTTAAATTTTGGTATTTTGAAATGTTGGGCTTGGTTTGGTAAATTTGTGAGAGTTTGGGGCTTTTGTGTAATTTTACAAAAGTTGGGGTTTTATTCATAATAAACCTAGATGCATGTTTGGCATAGAAAAATAGAATGATTATTGAATCATTGATGAAAATGGGACCTAAGGGTTGAAATGGTAATTATGGAAAATGGCCTAATTACATTGTTTAATTAATTGGGATAATTAATTGGTGAGAAATGAGGAAATGAAATGTTGATTGAATATCCATTTGTGCATTTAATTTTCTGTTTTAGAAATAACTGCTTTGGGCTATCGGTGGAGGGTAGTCGAGATTGTTGTAGACAATGCATGATGATTAGGTAAACGGAAACTAATCAATGGAATGTGTCATGGAACTTGACGGTTGATAGAATACATTAATTGTGTGTATTGTGTGATTGTATATAGAACCAATGTGTTTATATACGTTATGTGTAGAGGAGGAGATAGGGGATGTACTCCGCGGTTTAGGGGAAGATAGGGGATGTACCTCTAAACCGGATAGGTATTGGGAGGAGATAGGGGATGAACTCCGTAGACAGAGCTCATATGCTTGTCTAGAGAAGTGAAGATAGAGCTCATATGCTTATCTTGTGAAGTGTGGATACAGCTTGTATGCTTATCTGTGGATATTGTTGATATACATATCTGTTGTAGAGTGTGGATACAGCTTGTATGCTTATCTGTGGATATTGTTGATATACATATCTGTTGAGAATGTGGATATAGCTTTTATGCTTATCTGAATGTGAGATATTGTTTTTATACATATCTGTGGAAATGATAATAGAGCTAGCATGCTTATTTGTTGAAAAAGGGAAAATGAAAAGTAATTGGGACTTGTAAGTCGTGACATAAATATGTAATTTATGTGATTGTATCAGTGTTGACCAACTATCAATTGCTAACGTTTTAGTCATTGTCCATGGTTGGTTTAGTGTATTTCTATTGGGCTGTGGCTCACCCTATATGGGAATATCATTTTCAGGTGCAGGAAGCATGCCACCTCCAAGGACATAGCTGGGAGGCTAGTGGCGGGCATAGTTTTGTCGTTTTACTTTTGATGTATTACATGTAATTGCAAGCCAAGGGCTTAATGTGTAAACGAGTTAGAACTCTTTGTTGTAACCAAGTGTTAACTTGGAAAGCTGTAAGCCCGTAGGGCATTTTGTTATGAGGTTAACATGTAATACTTATGTCTTGGTAATCTAATGAATGAAAGGAATGCAGTTGGTTTAAATGTAAACGCATGTCTTATTGATGGGTTTATTGTTATTATTTTGAGGGCGTTACAACTTGGTATCAGAGCTACCGGGTTCGAATACTTTGGGTACGTGGGAAGTGATTAGTATCACAATGGGTTTGTCTCGCTTGATAGAGACTTAAATGTGGTATCATATGTTATGTGCTTAAGTGATAACATGTTTATGTGACTATGTGTGTATGGGATTTAATTTCTAGGATATTGATTGGATCCTTGAGTTTCTGGGAGTCTTGTTGGAAAAGCACTTGATCAATGCTATTTCTAACCGGAACTCTAGTAACGCCTCGGGACTATCATTATCCGGAAATGAAATTCGTAAGTGCTTATGTGTTTATGTGCTTATGTGGAGTGAATTACACTTGTCCATGCATTAGGACGTGAGTGTTTAGTTTCGGCACATTTATGAATGTGCTAACGTTCTGTGTTACCTTTATTAGGATGTCAGGACGAGGAAGAGGTGCTAGGCGTGGTAGACCTGCGAGGCAGGAAGTACCATTACCGGGTGAGATTCCGGCAGTGCAGGAGGGAGTTGGTCAGGCCAATGTGGCCGAGCCAGTAGGTCAACAGGCTATGGGTGCCTTGGCCAGAGAGATAGCAGGAGCTTTGGGTATTCTTAGAGCTGGGAATCAGGCAGCTGAGACAGGGCCTTCCTTCTTGAAGAGGGAGTTCTTTCGGTGTAATCCGGACGAGTTTATCGGGGATCCTAAAGAGCCGCTTAAGGCAGATGAATGGCTCGAACAGACAACGAAGACGTTTGAGATGCTTGGCATCGAGGACGGAGCACTGAAAGTGACCTTGGCATCCTTCCAACTGAAGGGAGATGCGGGTCAATGGTGGAAGTACGAGAAAGCTCGTGTTGGTGGTACTTGGGAGGCGTTTGTGAATGCTTTTCAGGAGAGGTTTTTATCAGCAGCAGCTAGGGAGAAGCTGAGGGATCAGTTTAGCCGGCTTAATCAGCAGGGCTTGTCAGTGGCCGAGTTTGAGGCTACTTTTACCAGTCTGTCTAGGTTTGCACCTGAACTGGTGGCGTCTGAGGAACGCCGTTGCTATGAGTTTGAGCGGAAGTTGAGGCGGGGCCTCAAGTTGAGAATTGGTGGGTCTTATATTCGAGAGTATAGACACCTAGTGGACGCTGCAGCTCATATGGAGCTTATGATGCAGGAAGAGGATGAGGGCCAGAGAGGCTCCAAGAGGAGCCAGGATAGTCAGGGTGATGGCAGGAGGCAGAGGGGTTCTAACCCTCAGCAGTCGCAGGGTGGTGTTGCTAGATCGACCTTCCCAGTGCCGAGTGCAGGCTCCGGGAGAGGTGGTCAGGGGGATTTCACCTGTTACAAGTGTGGCCAGTTGGGTCACAAGGTTTCTGTTTGCCCGCTGAAGGGTGGAGGTCAGAGAGCTGCTTCTTCTTCAGCTAGACCGCAGAGTCAGAGTTCGGGCAGGGGGCAGCTCTTGACTTGTTATCAGTGTGGACAACCTGGGCACATGAAGAGGTTTTGCCCACAGTTGAGTGCCACTTCGGGAGCGTCTGGTTCTAGACAGACGCAGGGTTTTCAGCCAGCTCAGTCTGTGCAGGCCTCGAGGGCCAATCCGGGGGCTTCGTCATCCCAGTCTGTGCAGCAGTCTTTTGCTCCGAGAGGTGAGCAGGTAGACCAGGGGCCTACGGGGCGCGTGTATGCTGTTACCGCGCAAGATTTAGTACCGGCTCCATCAGTAGTGAGAGGTACTTTTCTGTTTTGCAACTCAGTTGCTAATGTGTTGATAGACACGGGTGCATCTCATTCTTTTGTATCTGCTGCATTTGCATCTGTTTTGGAATTGGAGTTAGCACAGTTAGCATCTCCTATTTGTGTGGTATCGCCTTTGGGTGGTGAGTTGATTCTGAAACAGGGTGTTAGAGGATGTGATTTAGAGGTCGCCGACTATAGGCTTCCTTTTCCGTTTGTTGTCATGCCCATGAAGGGTTTTGATGTTATTTTGGGTATGGACTGGTTATCGTCATACCGGGCTGTTATTGATTGCTACCGCCAGAGGGTTACATTGTGTACCTTGAGCGGGGAGTGGTTCCATTTCTTGGGAGACCGGGTTGGTAGTGTTTTGCCACCGGGGTATGATTCGCGAGGGCGAAGTGAGCTTAGTAGTCTACTTGCTAGCTCTGAGAGTGGTGAGAGTGGTGAGACCCAGGTTGTGTTACCGAGGGTGGTTTGTGAGTATTCGGATGTCTTTCCCGAAGATCTTGTTAGTTTGCCACCTCACCGAGAGATAGAGTTCTCTATTGATTTAGTGCCTGGTACGGCGCCGATTTCTATGGCACCTTACCGTTTTGCTCCAGCAGAATTGGTTGAGTTGAAAGTTCAGCTCCAGGAGTTGCTCAATAAGGGCTTTGTTCGCCCTAGTGTTTCGCCATGGGGAGCACCGACCCTCTTTGTTAAAAAGAAAGATGGTGCCTTGAGATTGTGTATTGACTACCGGAAGTTGAATCGGGCTACGGTTAAGAATAAGTATCCTATGCCCCGTATAGATGATTTGTTTGACCAGTTGAAGGGTTCCCGTTGTTTCTCTAAGATAGACTTAAGATCGGGTTACCATCAGTTGAGGGTCAGGGAGGAAGATATTCCTAAGACGGCATTCCGTACGCGGTATGGCCATTATGAGTTTTTGGTGATGCCATTCGGACTTACCAATGCACCGGCAGTCTTTATGGACTTGATGAACCGGATTTTCCGGGAGTTCTTAGACCGATTTGTGGTTGTTTTCGTGGACGATATCCTTATCTATTCGTCTTCTGAGGAGGAGCACGAGGCACACTTGAAAGTGGTGCTTGAGCTACTTAGAGCCCATAGGCTGTATGCCAAGTTTGGGAAGTGTGAGTTCTGGCTGGGGGAAGTCAAATTCTTAGGCCACGTGGTATCCGGGGAAGGGGTGTCTGTTGATACGTCCAAGGTTGAGGCAGTGCAAGATTGGGCACAGCCTAAGAGTGTGTTTGAGATCCGCAGTTTTCTGGGATTGGCTGGGTATTACCGTCGGTTTGTGAAAGATTTCTCCAGGTTAGCGTCACCGTTGACTAGACTGACTCGGAAAGGAGTCAAGTTTGTGTGGAGTGAGACTTGTGAAAAGTCGTTCCAAGAGCTGAAAGTTAGATTGACCACCGCTCCGGTGTTGATTATTCCGGAGAGAGGGTTGGGTTATGCGGTTTATTGTGATGCCTCACGAGAGGGTTTGGGTTGTGTGTTGATGCAAGAGGGGAAAGTGATAGCTTATGGCTCACGTCAGTTGAAAATACACGAGAAGAATTACCCCACACATGACCTAGAGTTAGCAGCTGTGATCTTTGCCTTGAAAATCTGGAGGCACTACCTTTATGGTGAGAAGTTCGAGGTATTTTCGGATCATAAGAGTTTGAAGTATCTGTTTACACAGAGAGACTTGAATCTGAGGCAGAGAAGATGGATGGAGTTCATCGAGGATTATGATTTTGAGTTGCATTATCATCCGGGAAAGGCCAACGTTGTGGCCGATGCCCTTAGTAGGAAAACCATTAGTGATGTAGCTTGTATAGCCATCCGGGAATGGGTGATGTTGGGAGCACTTGGCGAGTTTGATTTGCTACTGGGCGAATCTGTTAAGGCTGCGGCCTTGTTTTCTGTTGTTGCGCAGCCTACACTTGTGATTAGAGTGTTAGAGGCACAGAGAGGTGACCTTGAGGTAGAATCCCTCCGAGAAAAGATCTCCAGTGGGAAAGTTGAGAAGGGTTTGACGGTGTATCCCGACCTGAATGTGAGATACCGAGACCGTTTGTTTGTACCGGAATCTTGCCGAGAGGAAGTACTCCGAGAGTTTCACCATTCACGCCTTGCGGTGCATCCGGGAGGTACTAAGATGTATCAGGATTTGGGTCGCCAGTTTTGGTGGCGGGGTATGAAAAGAGATGTGGCTGTTTTCGTATCGAAGTGCCTTACTTGCCAGCAAGTGAAGGCCGAGCATCAGAGGCCAGCGGGTTTGTTGCAACCCTTGCCTATTGCCGAGTGGAAGTGGGAGCATGTCACTATGGACTTCGTTGTAGGCCTTCCGAGGACTCAGCGGGGTAGTGATGCTATTTGGGTGGTTGTAGACCGGTTGACTAAGTCGGCGCACTTTATTCCTATGCGCGTGAGAGATTCAGTAGATCATCTTGCCGATGTGTATGTTCGGGACGTAGTGCGATTGCATGGGGTCCCAGTGACGATTGTCTCAGATAGAGATCCTCGTTTTACTGCTAGGTTGTGGCAGAGTTTGCAGAGTGCGTTGGGCACTAAGTTGACCTTTAGTACGGCTTATCATCCTCAGACTGACGGGCAGTCCGAGCGTACTATCCAGATCCTCGAGGATATGCTTCGGGGTTGTGTCCTGGATTTCAGTGGGACGTGGGAGAGGCACTTGCCATTGGTAGAGTTTGCCTACAACAACAGTTTTCAGTCTAGCATCGGTATGGCACCGTTTGAGGCCTTGTATGGCCGACCGTGTAGGTCTCCAGTTTGTTGGGCCGAGGTGGGTGATGCACCTTTGTTGGGTCCGGAGTTGGTTAGGGAGACGACGGAGAAAGTTGAGCTTATCCGTAGGAGGCTTGTTACAGCCTAGAGTCGACAAAAGAGTTATGCCGACCGTAGGAGGAGGCCTTTGGCATTTGAAGTAGGTGATCATGTCTTTCTGAAGATATCACCTAGGCGAGGCCTGATGAGGTTTGGGAAGAGTGGGAAGTTATCCCCTCGGTTTATTGGTCCTTTTGAGATCCTTGAAAGGATAGGTGAGGTTGCTTATCGGTTAGCCTTACCGCCGCAGTTGTCCGGAGTGCATGACGTGTTTCATGTGAGTATGCTTCGGAAGTATGAGCCAGATCCAACACATGTGTTGGATTGGACTGATTTAGAGGTAGATGAGGATGCCTCGTATGAGGAGAGACCGGTTCGGGTCTTGGATAGGCGGGATCAGGTCCTGCGTGGCAAGACCATTCCTTTGGTGAAAGTCTTGTGGAAACATCACGGAGTGGAGGAAGCCACTTGGGAACGTGAGTTGGAAGTCCGAGAGAAATATCCGGACTTGTTTGTTGATATGTAATCTTATATTTCAATTTTACATTTTGTTGAACTTAAGAGCTTTTATATATGTCTTAAGTTGTGAAACATTGAGAATGTTTTGACTATTGGTAGTATGTTTTGGAACTTGCCTCATATGGAAGTTGAATGTAACATTATATCTGTTGAATATATTGTTGAAATTGGAAGGATAGTGCATAATGTTGATGCATGTTGAAAGTACATATGTTGTTTACATATTGTGATATGTCTCTTGTTTAAGGGATGGAATGACCGGTAATGGGTCGAATTGTTGAATGTTAAAATGTAACATTGTTTAAAATGGAGGAAAACTTGTTTTTGAAAACTTGTGTTTAATTTCGGGGACGAAATTCTTTAAGGGGGGGAGGTTATAGCGATCCCGGATTTACCCTTGTTGTATAGTGATCCGGACATGTGTCCGTGGATGTTGGTAGTTGTTTATTATCTTGTTTACATCCTTTCTTACGTTGTATTTGAGTTATAGGATGTGTTGAGCGGGTTTGTTACAGGTTGGTTGAGTTTAGAAACCAAAACTAGTTGCCCAGATTTTTGGCCTGTACGCTCGAGCGGAGGTGTTGGCGCTCGAGCGTAGATTACGTCCATCCAGTATCTTGTTGTGCAGTGTTGTGAGCTCGAGCGTAGGGTTGGGAGCTCGAGCGAAGGTCTGGTTCTGCAAAAGTGCTGAGCGAGTGCATTCTGCGCTCGAGCGGGAGGTTAGCCGCTCGAGCGGAAGTCTGTGAGTGGCCGCTCGAGCGGGGTGTTTTACGCTCGAGCGGAGACCTGGGTTAAAGTCCCGAATTTGTGACTCTTTAAATCACTTTTTCACTTTCTCTTCTCTCTCTTACTTTTCCAAAAAGCCATTTTCAGAGCTTCTCACTCTAAATCGGCCCTTCTCTCTTAGTTTTGATCTAGTAAGGATCGTTTACTCACCTTTTGTCTTCACAAAAGTTGTGTTGATCGTCGAGAGCTTCCTTTTGATCTGAAAATTTTGAGGTTTGGAGCATTTTGGTTTTGGTCTTCATCTCCTTTACTCCTCTCTATGGGTTTTGTCTTTAAATTTTGGTATTTTGAAATGTTGGGCTTGGTTTGGTAAATTTGTGAGAGTTTGGGGCTTTTGTGTAATTTTACAAAAGTTGGGGTTTTATTCATAATAAACCTAGATGCATGTTTGGCATAGAAAAATAGAATGATTATTGAATCATTGATGAAAATGGGACCTAAGGGTTGAAATGGTAATTATGGAAAATGGCCTAATTACATTGTTTAATTAATTGGGATAATTAATTGGTGAGAAATGAGGAAATGAAATGTTGATTGAATATCCATTTGTGCATTTAATTTTCTGTTTTAGAAATAACTGCTTTGGGCTATCGGTGGAGGGTAGTCGAGATTGTTGTAGACAATGCATGATGATTAGGTAAACGGAAACTAATCAATGGAATGTGTCATGGAACTTGACGGTTGATAGAATACATTAATTGTGTGTATTGTGTGATTGTATATAGAACCAATGTGTTTATATACGTTATGTGTAGAGGAGGAGATAGGGGATGTACTCCGCGGTTTAGGGGAAGATAGGGGATGTACCTCTAAACCGGATAGGTATTAGGAGGAGATAGGGGATGAACTCCGTAGACAGAGCTCATATGCTTGTCTAGAGAAGTGAAGATAGAGCTCATATGCTTATCTTGTGAAGTGTGGATACAGCTTGTATGCTTATCTGTGGATATTGTTGATATACATATCTGTTGTAGAGTGTGGATACAGCTTGTATGCTTATCTGTGGATATTGTTGATATACATATCTGTTGAGAATGTGGATATAGCTTTTATGCTTATCTGAATGTGAGATATTGTTTTTATACATATCTGTGGAAATGATAATAGAGCTAGCATGCTTATTTGTTGAAAAAGGGAAAATGAAAAGTAATTGGGACTTGTAAGTCGTGACATAAATATGTAATTTATGTGATTGTATCAGTGTTGACCAACTATCAATTGCTAACGTTTTAGTCATTGTCCATGGTTGGTTTAGTGTATTTCTATTGGGCTGTGGCTCACCCTATATGGGAATATCATTTTCAGGTGCAGGAAGCATGCCACCTCCAAGGACATAGCTGGGAGGCTAGTGGCGGGCATAGTTTTGTCGTTTTACTTTTGATGTATTACATGTAATTGCAAGCCAAGGGCTTAATGTGTAAACGAGTTAGAACTCTTTGTTGTAACCAAGTGTTAACTTGGAAAGCTGTAAGCCCGTAGGGCATTTTGTTATGAGGTTAACATGTAATACTTATGTCTTGGTAATCTAATGAATGAAAGGAATGCAGTTGGTTTAAATGTAAACGCATGTCTTATTGATGGGTTTATTGTTATTATTTTGAGGGCGTTACATTTAAAAGGTCAATTACTAAATGGATGAAAATGGATTTTGCATTTGTGATCCTATCAGATATTTTAAGCCACCATTTTGCAACAATCCAAATTGTAATTGACTTGACTTAGGCTGTGTTAAATGAATGTAAGGGGGGAATAAAAATAAAGAAAATTTTCATGAGATATACATTTAAAAATAAAGAAAATTAGTAGAAAGTCCCTTTTGAGGAAATTGTTTAGTCATAAATTTTATAAAAATATAGAGACTAATGGCATAATTTATTAATAAATTATGTCAACTAATAAAGTAACTTATAGCGTAATCTAATCGATTATATATTGATATCTAATTATATATTAATTTCAAAATTTAAAAAGAAATAAAAGAAAAAAATTGTCAAAATTATTTATTTATTTTTTATGTTCATGAAATACTTCTTTCAAAACTGCTTATTTGAGAAATTTTATTTAATTAGTAATGTAGAAAAATTACTTCAATTTTTTTGGCACATTCCTCGATTGGCACCATGGACAATTTTTAATTTCGCCCTTAATTAGGTAATTCAGAGATGTGATTTGTAATTGCTAATTTTTCAGAAATAGTAAATAAGCAATGTTAAGTCTTTTTTGACAAGTTGATTAAAAGTCATCTTTTTGACTTATTAATTTTTTGGATCGCATCATTTCTTTATTTTTTTTACATGTTTTTTTAAAAAAATAAAAAATAAAAAATTAGCTTTTAATTTACTTCCCAAAATACGATATAGATAATGTACGAAATAATTTTTTTAAATAAATTGTAAACATTTAGTGAACCATAATTTAAAATTTATTTACAAGAAAAAAAGATGTAAGCAAGGACCATAACATATATAATTAAGATTGAAACATGTGTCAAGGTCCCATTATAATAGCTCAGTCAAGAGTCAAGAAGACAATTATGGTGGGAGGGAGTACACGGAGCGTGATCCAAACGCATTAGGAAGAAGAAATGGTCCCACTACAATAGCTCAGTCAAGAGTCAAGATGACAGTGGTCCCACACGAAGCGTGATCCAGACGCATGAAGATGAAGATAGCCATTTCCTCTAACGTGTATTTCAGTTCATGGGGAATTCTATGGTAGGCTGTGCAAAATATTGTCAAATTTGTTAAAATTATACCGATTCAGATTAATTCGTACTACTCTATTTGTTAATCACAGATTAAATTTTAAAATTTATAATCCATCTTTCAAACCACTCCTTTCTGCTATGATTAATACATATATATTTTTTAACCTCCAATGAAATATTAAATTAAAAATGAGTGTGAGAAGATTTAAGATGTGAAACTTTTTACAAATTAGTAGTTATATATATGAAACATATTACGTAAAATTAGTTTGTGTTATTTATCTATAAAATATTATGCAAATTAGTGGTATATATTATGCAAATGTTTGATAATTTGTTAGAATATTCTTTAATCTGTCAATCCGTCTAAAACTTGTGATGACTGGATACGTAACCCATCTTGTTTTCCTTTTTATTTGTGATTAGCCCACTCGTGTTAGGAGTGTCAGGGATTAATTTGAGGTCTTGTCGACTGTTTGGGTTCACCGCTCTTGAAACCTTCTTCAGATTCTCGCCTTTATTTTGCTCCAGAGTTGAATATCACTTGTTTCGAAAGGTGCAAAATTCGATCAGAGCTATCTCTGGTTTGGCTAGTGAAATTCCTAGGGGGAAGGCAGGACTGCACGTGCGGGGGCTTAGGCTGCACGTGCCAGAGTGGGGCCGTACCTGCGGGAGGTGAGGTAGAACGTGCGGTGAGGTGGGGTTGACGATGGTGCAGTACTACTTTAATTACACGAGTAGAGGGCAGGTGCGGAGGAGTGAGCCACACGTGCATGGGAGAGTGCCACACGTGCGGAAATGGGTGCCACACGTGTGAAAGTGCGTTGAGTCCGAAAATTTATACTTTTTCTTTTCTTGGGATGAACACCCACCTCACTTCTCTCTCTTCTCTTTCTCTCTCTAAAACACATTTCTCTCCCTTCTCTCTACTTTTCCCTCACCAAACTATATTAAACTCTTGATTTCTCCAAATCCATTAAAGTTTTGATCCTAGTCCCTTCATCAAAGTTGGAGAACTCTTCGAGGGCTACGTTTTATATGGTAGAGATCGAGTTTCAACACTGTTGATTTTGGGGGTTTCTTCTCTCTTTTTCTCCAAAAGCTTGAGGTTGGGAAAATCTTTGAGTTATATATACATTTTTGCAATTTTATGTTGATTTTGGAACTTCCTCTTGTGGTATGGAACTTTATTTTGATTCACGAGTTCTTGGTGATTTAAAAAGGGGTTTTCTCAATATTTTCTAAAAACTTTTGGGAGTATGAACTATATCATTGAGGAGGGAGGTTGTTTTGAGAAAATCCTTTAAAAAATGCGGAAAAACCTAGTTGTGGAAACGCTAGAAATTGGGGATTTGTTTTGAGAAATGTCATGGTGTTGTGATGCTATGAAATCTATGGTTGTCTAAGTATTATGGTCAATGTGTGATTGGAATGTTCCTATGATTGTGCATAAAGAAGAAATTCCGTGGAAAGAAAATGAGTAGTAATTTAATTGAGGCTTGTTGTATAGCTTATTAATGTTTGGTCTTGAAATGGCCAAGTGGAAAAATAGAGAATTATATTATGTTGATTGATATATAGAAGATGCTCAAAGGCTAATGTTGTATTATTTTATCTCTTATAATGTATCATGATTTTGCATTGATCGAGATGAAGAAATTGATCACAATGGAAGGTTGTGTGGATGAATTGAGAAGATTAAGATTTATTTAATGGAACTTCATTACTACATTGGGAACTTGCATTACCATCCTCTTTTATCATTGATGTAATTGATTTTAAATATTGCATTGGAAAAGAATTAGTTTGAGAATGGAAATTGATTTGTGAAACAAGATCATATCGATTTGTTTTGAGGTAAATACATTGGTAAGTCCGGATAGGGGGTGTAGATAGTATTGGTTATGTTGGTCTGAGTGTCCATGGTGAAAGACCGAAAACACGCACAGATGAGGTACCACGGGCCTTCCGGTTAGCTACTAGTAAAGTGGGGATTTGGTAGTGCTTGTTAAGCCAACTTGCAGACACCAACTTAGGGATTACCTGAGTCGTATTTACCACCCCTGTTAATTACATTGAAATTGTTAAAATGTTGATTTCTCATGATTGCATTGTGCACAAAAGTTTTCAAAGATAAAGATATATGTTGTTATGAACATGGCATGTATATATCTCGTGTGATTGTATAAAATGTATATACTTTGTTAAGGATTTTCCTATTGGGCTTTGTGTTCACCTCTATGGGATTTTGTGTAAGGAAAGATGTGGTGACTCCGCCCAGCTAGAGGCGTGTGATATATATTTTTTTTTTTTTGAGAGCACGAGGCTCTTTTCTTTAGTTATAACTATTTTTGGCAAGCCAAGGGCTTTACGTGTATGGGTTGAAACCATTTTTGTATAACTGGGCTTAAGCCTTGGATATTGTAGCCTTGAGGGCATTTAATTGTATTTGAGCTGCTATGCCACATGCTATAGATTCACATACTAGGAATGTTGAATGTATATTTGCATGTGGAATACCCTTTGTAAATCTCTTAATGATTGATGAATACAAATGTTGGAGATTTGTAGATGATGTTAACACTGAATACTTACTCACGTTTATATTTAACAGTAGGAGTTAATGAATATTCATTATGGAACTTTTTGAGGCGTGACAACTTGGTATCAGAGCTATCGGGTTTGAATACTTGGGGCTCGCGGGTAGTGGTTATTTTTCCGCAATGGGTTCATTTTGTTAAACTAGGAGATATTCCATGCGTTAAGTGTTATGTGATAACATGTTTATATGACTAGATGGGTATGGGATTGAACTTTTAGGATGTTGTTTGCACCTATTAAATTCCTTGAAGTCTTATTAGAAGGGCACTTGATCAATGCTCATTCTAATAAGAACTCTCGGTATTTCGTGGGACAAATTTCATCGCAAAAGAGTAATCCGTATGTGATTATGTGACTAATGTGTTTACATGGAGTAAAACTAAGTGTTTTTATGAAATGGGAACTTATGAAATTCGTGTGATGTGATGTGTGATATGAAATTATGAGCACATAAGTGTTATTATGATGAGTTGTTTATTGTTGTCCTTATTTAGGATGTCAGAAGGAGGTCGTGTGTGTAGTGGTAGAGGTAGACGGCGTGGTAGGTCTCGCCGAGGTGTTCATAAGGTGCCCGTTTATGAGGTTCCGGTGCAAGAGGAGGGATTCGGTCAAACTAATGTTGCCGAACAAGCAGGCCCAGCTAATATTGCCGAACAAGCAGGCCCAGCTAATGTGGCCAAGCAAAGGGGGCAAGCGGGAGTCCCCGAGCAAGCGGGTCAAGCCGCTATGGGTGCCTTAGCCAGAGAGATGACGGAGGCCTTGATGGGATCGATGAACATGTTGAGGACGGAGAATCAAGCCTAGGAAAATGCCGTAGAGACTAGAGCAGCCTTTCTTACTTGAGAATTTTTGCAGGCCAAGTCGGATGAGTTTTATGGTGGCCCCGAGCCCAAGAAGGCAGACGAGTAGCTCGAGCAAATGGTGAAGACATTTGAGATGCTTCACATAGATGATAGTGAGCTAAGGGTGACTCTAGCGAGTTACTATCACAAAAGGGATGCGAGCCAATGGTGGAAGTATGCCAATGGTAGAGTGGAACTGACATGGGAAGCTTTTGTTACTACTTTCTAAGACAAATACCTGCCTTCCACTACTAGGCAAAAATTGAGGCAAGAATTTGAAAACCTCAAATAACTAAACCTATCTGTGGCCGAGTTTAAAGCAGCCTGTATTAGCTTGTCCTGGTTTGCACTAGAGTTGGTAGCAATGGAGGAGTGTCGTTGCACAGAGTTCAAGAAGAGGTTAAGAACTAAGATCCTATTCAAGGTTGTCGGAAACATGATCCGGAACTATGACCGTCTTGTGGAGACGGCGGTACATGTAGAGATTACTGTGTAGGCCGAGGAGGAGAGACTTTAGGGTTCGAGGTCTAGAGGCTAGGAGTCACAAGGGGACTTTAGACCCAGCAATAAGAACATGAGCACTTTTTCATCCCAACCCTAGTCACAGCAGTCTAGATCTACTTTTATTTTTCCTAGTATGGGCCCGAGAAAGAATGCTCCTGGTAGTTTCTCATGTTTCAAGTGTGGCCAACTAGGTCACAAAGCTAATTCCTCCCCACAGAAAGAAGGAGGGCAGCAAATGTTACCACCACCACAACCACCACCACGTCACTGATCTTAGAGTCAGTCCTAGAGTAAGAGACAAGGGCCTACATGTTTTTAGTGTGGTCAGTTGGGTCACACAAGGAGAGCTTGCCCATAGTTGGAAGGTGTATCGGGCGTATCAGGGTTGAGGCAGACTCAAAGCCACTAGCAGGCTCATTCAGGTCAGGCCACTCGAGCTAATCAGGGAGCCACCTCGACTCAGTCAGTACAGCAGGCCTATGCTCCGTGAGATGAGCAGATTGATCAGAGGCCACAAGGACATGTGTATGTTGTTACAACATTAGAGAAGTTGCTAGGATCCTCTATTGTGAGAGGTAATTTTGTTGTGTTCAAATCGTTGGCTAGTGTGTTGATTGATACTGGTGCGTCACATTCATTTATATGTACTGCTTTTGCTTTTACATTGGGGTTAGAGATTGATCAGTTGGAGTCACCGTTTTGGGTTGAGTCACTGGTTGGAAGTCGACTAGCATTGAGGCGAGTGTACCGCTCTTGCGAGATTGAGGTCACAGATCGTCGACTCTCTTTTGACTTCATTATCCTAGAAACACATACTTTTGATATTATTTTGGGCATGGATTGGTTAGCACACTTCCAGGCTACTATAGATTGTCAGTGCCACTGAGTGTTCGTATGTACGCCTACCAGGGATGGTTTTCATTTTCTGTGTGATCGGGGTGATGGTTCGATTCCCCCGTTGTTTGACCTTAAGGGTCGAGGAAGACTTAATTTTCTTTTTACCATCTCCTTAGCTAGTGATGGTAGCCTAATTCAGAATGAATTGCCAAGGGTAGTTTGTGAATACCCTAATGTTTTCCCTGAAGATCTTACTGGGTTGCCACCTCATCGGGAGGTTGAATTCTCCATTGACTTAGTGCTTGACATGGCACCAATTTCCATGGCACCGTGTAGATTTGCACAGGAGAAATTGCATGAGTTGAAGATTCAACTCCAAGAACTCTTAGACAAGGGCATCATTCGCCCTAGTATGTCACCTTGGAGAGTGCCGACTCTATTTGCAAAGAAAAAGGATGGGTCGTTGCCATTATGCATTGATTACCGCAAGTTGAATCGACAATACCTTTTACCCATAATAGATGACTTATTTGACCAACTTAAAGGGTCTAGTTGCTTTTCGAAGATAGACTTGAGATCGGGGTATCACTAATGGAGGGTTAGGGAGGAGGACATCCAAAAAAAGCGTTTCGCACGCGTCATGGCCACTATGAATTTTTAGTAATGCCGTTCGGTTTAACCTATGCATCAGCTTCCTTTATGGACTTGATGAATCAAGTCTTTCGAGAATTTCTAGGCCGTTTTTTAGTCGTCTTTGTGGACGACATCATGATTTACTCAGCATTCAAGGAGGAACATGAGGAACACTTGTGGGTAGTGCTTGACTTACTTAAAGTGCACCAATTGTATGTGAAATTTTAGAAATTTGAATTTTGGTTGACGGAATTAAAGTTTTTTGGGCTTGTTGTGTCGGAAGATGGGGTAACGGTGGATTCTTCTAAAATAGAGGCCGTGTAAGATTGGGAGCAACCTAAGAATGCATTTGAAATCCAGAGTTTCCTGGGGTTAGCCGAGTATTATCTCCATTTTGTAAGAGATTTATCTGGACTAGCTGCACCTTTGACCAAGTTGACAAGGAAGGGTGTTAAATTTGTATGGGATGAAACTTGTGAGAAGTCATTCCAATAGCTTAAGACTAGATTGACTACCACACTGGTTTTGATAATTCAGGAAAGGGGTTTGGGTTATACTGTATATTGTGATGCGTCCCGGGATGGACTTGGTTGTGTATTGATACAAGGGGGGAAGGTTGTGGCCTATGGCTCACAACAATTGAAAACTCATGAAAAGAACTACCCCACCCATGATTTAGAGTTAGCGGTGGTAATTTTTGCCTTGAAGATTTGGAGGCATTATTTGCAAGGTGAGAAGTTTGATGTTTTCTCCAACCATAAGAGCTTAAAATATTTGTTTTCCCCAAAAGACTTGAATTTACGCCAGTGGAGATGGATAGAATTTATGGAGGATTATGACTTTGAGTTACATTATCACCCGGGGAAGGCCAATGTAGTGGCCGATGCTTTGAGTCGAAAATCTGTGAGTAGTTTGGCAAATGTGGCCTTTCGGGAATGAGATATGCTAGGCGATATTGGTGAGTTTAACTTGCATTTGGGGAAGTCCAGCAAGGGTGCTACCTTGTTTACTTTGATTACTCAACCTACCTTGATTAGTAGAGTCATGGAGGCACAACAGGGTGATCATGAGGTGAAAACAATCCGTGTTAGAATCTCCAACGGGGAAGGAAGAGAAAGGTTTGAACATACACTTGGATTTGAGTGTGAGATATCTAGACAGTGTGTTTGTACCGGAATCTTCTAGAGAGGAGGTTCTCTGAGAATTTCATCATTCATGCCTTGTGGTACATCTAGGAGGCACAAAAATGTATCATGATCTTAGTTGCCAATTTTCCCAAAAAGACTTGAATTTACGCCAGTGGAGATGGATGGAATTTGTGGAGGATTATGACTTTGAGTTACATTATCACCCGGGGAAGGCTAATGTAGTGGCCGATGCTTTGAGTCAAAAATCTGTGAGTAGTTTGGCAAGTGTGGCCTTTTGGGAATGAGATACGCTAGGCGATATTGGTGAGTTTAACTTGCATTTGGGGAAGTCCAGCGAGGGTGCTACCTTGTTTACTTTGATTACTCAACCTACCTTGATTAGTAGAGTCATAGAGGCACAACAGGGTGATCATGAGGTGAAAACAATCCGTGTTAGAATCTCCAACGGGGAAGGAAGAGAAGGGTTTGAACATACACTTGGATTTGAGTGTGAGATATCTAGACGGTGTGTTTGTACCAGAATCTTCTAGAGAGGAGGTTCTCTGAGAATTTCATCATTCATGCCTTGTGGTATATCTGGAGGCACAAAAATGTATCATGACCTTAGTTGCCAGTTTTAGTGGAGGGAAATGAAGTGGGATGTCGCTTTATTTGTTTCAAAATGCCTTACTTGTCAACAAGTGAAGGGCGAACACCAAAAGCTAGCGGGTTTGCTACAACCCTTACCAATAGCCGAGTGGAAATGGGAGCATGTCACCATGGATTTTGTAGTTGGGCTTCCTAAAACACAACAGAGCAATGATGCAGTTTGGGTGGCTGTTGATCGATTGATTAAGTCTACACACTTCATTCCTATGCGCACTAGTGACTCAGTTAATTATTTGGTAGAGTTGTACATTAGAGATATAGTTCGACTTTATGGGGTCCCAGTGACCATTGTTTTAGATAAAGATCCTCGTTCCACCACCCAGTTATGGCAAAAATTTCAAGAGGCGTTGGGAACTAAGTTGACCTTTAGCACCGTTTATCATCCTCAAACTGATGGGCAATTGGAGTGTACCATTTAGATTTTGGAGGACATGCTTAAAACTTGTGTCCTTGATTTCAAGAGGTCTTGGGAGAGGCACCTACCGTTGATTGAATTTGCCTATAACAATAGTTATCAGGCTAGTATCGGGATGGCACCATTTGAGCCCTTGTATGACTGACTTTGTAGAGTTTGTTGGGCCGAGGTGGGTGATGCACCGATGTTGGGGCCAAAGATTGTTAGAGAGATGACCGAGAAAGTTGCTCTCATTCAAAAGAGGTTAGTTACGTCTCAAAGTCGACAGAAGAGTTATGCTGATAAGAAAAGATGACCTCTATCTTTCGAGGTTGGCGACCATATGTTTCTTAAAATCTCACCGAGGAGGGGTTTGATGAGATTCGGGAAGAGTGGGAAATTATCTCCAAGGTTTATTGGACCTTTTGAGATATTGGAGCGAATTGGGGAAGTGACATACCATTTAGCCTTACCGCCACAACTTGTTGGGGTTCATGATGTGTTCCATGTGTCTATGCTTAGAAAGTATGAACCCAACCCTTCACATGTGCTTGATTGCGTTGACTTAGAGGTAGATGATGATGCCTCATACGAAGAACGACTGGTTCAAATTTTGGACACCCGAGAGCAAGTGTTGAGGGGCAAGACTATACCATTAGTGAAGGTGTTGTGGAGACACCATGGGGTTGAAGAAGCAACGTGGGAACGAGAGGCGAAAGTCCGCTCCAAGTATCTCGATTTATTTGAGAACGTTTAATTTGTCCTAAATTGTAAAATTCTCTTAATAATTGGAATGAAGTATTTGAATTGCTAACTACGTGCCATTTTGATTGTTGTTGTTTTCAAGCATGAGAATTGTTGTAAAAAAAAATTTCGCTATTGTTGTTGAACCTCATGCTTGTGATTATCATATTAGTTGTGGTTGGCATCGTGGCTATGGCCGGGAAACTAGGATGTTGGTGATGGAGTGATGTCAACGCTGAAGCCTCCATACAATTGTTGAATCGATATAGTGAGAGTCGAGCGTGGTGTCGCCGATTACCCATGGTTGAAATTGTTGTGATTTTGGAATATGGAGATTGTTATTTGAATTCCATGTTGTTGGTTATAATAGTGTTTGTTGAGTAAATTCTAAGATGAAGATCGTCTTTGTTACACCATTCAGATTCTTTCCCACTGTTTGGGTTATTGAGGTATAGGTGTTCCTTTTGTTTGGTCTCTAAATTTTGGGGACAAAATTTGCTAAGGTGGAGAGGTTGTGATGACCGGGTATGTAACCTGTTACGACTTAAACTCGCCCTTACAGGTTTAGTGTTGTAATTGACCAGTAATCTTGGGACTACCAAAGGCCTCAGAACATATTAATACATAATAAGGGGCTACAGAAGCAGATATATATAAAACATACATAGTCTATAGAGCTATGTAGACATACATGGGAGAGAAATATCAAGACTTTATATACATATACGTGACATCATAATTACAGTAGTCTTGCGCCACTCACTTATACAAATAAAACTAAAATGGTACTTAGCCCGATATACAGGTAAATAGAAACTTGTTCGAGATTCACAAAAAGAAAACACAATCTTAAACACAGTCCACAAAAAATGATCACTTGACATTTTTCGGAACCTCCTCTGGAGGCACAAAGGTTGGTCGACAAAATAGAAATTAAGGCGATCATCATGGAGCCTGGCCATGCGCCTGATCGCCCACATACATAAATAATACAATGAGCAGGAGCCCGGTTAATAATAACAGAGTACAGGGTTTAATGAATGTTGTCTATAATAGTTCAGAAAACATTCATAATCATGTTCAGAAATCAGAGTTCATAACAAAAACAGATTCATAATTATACTCATAATTAGAATTTGTAGTTAATCATACGTGGTACATCCATTAGCACTAGTAGAAATAGTTAACCCATAAAGGGATGACCATAAAGGCATCCAGTTGACTCACGTGCACGGAGACGGTACAATTGGCTCATGAGATGTACAGTTGGCCTATAAATGGGACGTATACATAAGGATCCATAACAGTTGGCTCATGAGACGTACAGTTGGCCCATAATTGGGACGTAACAAAACAGATAACAAATGTCATCTAAAGCTAAGGGTGCCACAAATACATTTCGGAAACATTGGACAACCATTCATTCATATAGAAAATAGCATTTCAGAAAATAGATCATTTCATATCATCAGAAAATATTTAAAGTCAAACATAACTTTATAGAGTTATTACTCGCAGTTGGCTCCAATAGCAGATAGACAGAATAGATAACCGGATAGCCTATGGCGCGTGACTTACACAAACATAGAATGGATGCACATTGAAACATACGCTCAGAATTCATTTAATTCACTGCGTTTCGTTCTTAGTGTGTTTCTAAGTCTTATCCTCATTATTATGTCTTAGTTAGGGCTTAAGAATGCTTAAGATGCAATGACGATGCCAAAATGCATTTTGAACACTTAGCAAAATTTTCAAAAACAAGGCACCTTGCTCGAGCGTCACTTCGTACGCTCGAGCGAGTCCCTAGGTCTGCAAAAGTACTGGTTACATGATTTTTTCGCTCGACGGACGCTCGACGGTTGCTTTAGCGTAAGACTGAGCAAATAGTGTCCTCGCTCGAGCGCAACTCGTGAGCGGTCTGCAAAATTTGTAAACTTTTGGGAGCATGAATTTAATGCTCGAGCCAACTTTTTGTCGCTTGAGCAAAAGTGCAAAATAAAGAGTGGTCGCTCGAGCAGAGATGCATAATTCTGGAATTTCTAGATTGCTCTTTAAGCTTCAAAACTCGAATTCCAAGCTATAAATCATGGTCTTTTGGGCCAAAAGCTTAAGGAAGCATGTGTAAACTTCTAAAACATTGTGAATTCAAAATCATTTCGCAAAATCAAAGCCCAAAAGCATGTGAATTGTGCAAAATCAAGCTTGGAATGTTGAAAACATAACATACATGTATTTTCTTGAGTTCAAACTTTCCAAATCTTGGTAGAATGGGATGTTTAGTACAAAAAGGAGTTGAATTCTCATAACAAGTCCAAAATATGAACATACGTGTGGGAAAACTTTGAAATCAACTTCCAAAACTTCATGATATGCACATGCATGCATGAATCGGTTCTCAATTCCATCTTTTAGCTCAATTCCCGTGTTAATTCACCTATCTCACTTGATTCCATGTATTAACCAACTAAATTACAAAACTAGAAGCTAGAAATTCTTACCTTAGAAGCTTAATTGTGTTCTAGATGCCCAAAAGTTTGAGTCACCAAGCTCAACACCTTGAATTCTCTACAATTCTTCTTCCTCTCCTTCGGTTTCCAAGCTCTACACTTGATCTCTCTCTCTCTCTCTCTCTCTCTCTCTCTCTCTCTCACGTTTTTTATGTCCAAATGGTGAAGATGATATCACTCTAAGGTGTTACGTAGGCCTTATATAGGCTAATTAAAGAACTTAATTAATTTGAGTTAAGGTTAGCTAATTCGGATTAATTATTCTAACTATTTGATTCCAAATCAAAATTCAATTAATCCTACCATAATGTTCTAAAAATTCCAAACAACACATAAACCAAGTCAATTTCACGATCGGATGCCGATAAGGCCTTCAATACACGGAACAAAATAAAAATACAAATAGGTATTCCTACAGCAAACAGATATAAACACAAATAAGGAACTACACATGCAATTAATTCTGAATTTCTTCTTAATTATTGATTAGGTACCCTTAATCATAGATTAGTGGCTAATCACAGTTCGGGGTTGTTACATAACTCGTCTTGTTTTCCTTTTAATTTGTGATTAGCCCACTCGTGTTAGGAGCGTCGAGTATTAATTTAAGGTCTTGTCAACCATTTGGGTTCACTGTTCTTGAAACTTTTTTCAGATTCTCGCCTTTATTTTGCTTTGAAGTTGAATTTTGCTTGTTTCGAAAGGCGCAAAATTGGATCAGAGTTGTCTCGGGTTCGGTTAGTGAAATTCCTGGGGGGAAGGCAAGACAGCACGTGTAGGGGCTTGGGCTGCACATGCAGGGGCTTGGGCTGCACGTGCCTACAATCACAAACGGACATAACACAAAATGTATCTTATCATTGCACATTCGTATGGCCATTACTACTTAGCTTTCTTTACATTGGTTTCTTATTCAGTCCATTACTCATCACTTGTACATGTGAACCACATATTCAGATTCGTCTCATATTTTCTAATTCACTTTGCTTATGTTGTTCCTTAGTTTATTATTCCTTAATGACTCGTAATTCATGCCTATATATGCTCAGAAAAGGATGGGAACAAAAATATGAACACATACTGTCTTTCTAAAATATGCTGAAAATGGCTTAACCGCTCGAGCGCACCTTCGGCCGCTTGAGCGGACTGCTCTGTCTGAAAAGTACTGGATGGTCTCATTTTACGCTTGAGCCACAACTCCTTCACTCGAGCGGCCAAACAATACACAAAGGGTTTGCTCGAGCCACTAGGTGGTCGATTGAGAAGTTTGCAACAGACTGCATGTAATGACCCGACCCTCGTACATGTTCTCTGTTATGTTTTCGGATCCTCTTTTATGATTTCGAATGCTTATTGTGAAATCCTATGAGGAATTAAAGTTAAGTAAGTGACCCATATGTTTAAGGATGTCTATTTGTTCAACAAGAAAAGTATCTGTTACATTAGAAGGTTTGAAGCAGAAATTGCAGGCCTTAAGGGCTTAATTATTTGAAAATGATTTCATATATGTGATCAGCATAATTTTCATGTAATATTAGGCAGTTTTGTAAAATTTCAATTTCAGATGTTTAAACGATTGATTTTCGTCTTTATTCAATCTATATATATATATATATATATATGTATGCCTATGAGAAGCCTCAAGACTTAGACACTTCATATAACATATGTCTTGGGAGAAAAGGAAGAAAGGCTAAGATCAAGGGAGAGTAGAGAGAAATTGAAGCCGAGGTAAGTTGGATCCCCCTAACCCAATCCTCTCCCTCAATTTTGAAATAGGAAGCTTTTGATGTTGTATAAAATCTTGGATGTGTGTGTGTGTGTGTGTTGAAGACTTGGCTTGATAATTCTACTATATGTGTATTTTGGACCCAATTCAAGTTATCTACCCATGCTTATGCCATGTTTTTGTATATCTATACATGTGTGTGTGAAGTTGTGAAGTTAAGAGCCTTAAGAATGAAATTATGTTAATGAGCTTCAATTATGCCATGTTCTTGTCCAAGTCAATTAAGTGGTGTTCATGAGTTTAATAGGTTGTGTGTTGTACCTTGATTTATATGCTTTTTGAACCACGAATGAACCATGAATCAGCCATAAAAGCCCCAAGTTAAACCCCTTAAAAATGCACCAAGGGTTGAAATATTGCAGAATTTCGGATTGGGAAAATGCAGAATCGCCGCACGTGCGGGAGTCACTGCCGCATGTGCGGGAGCCAATCGCCGCATGTGCAGGAGAAGAACAAAATTGGAGTTTTGATTCTGAATAAAAGGCACGTGCGGGCCGCACGTGAGGGATTGGCCGCCGCACGTGCGGGGATCCTAGCCGCACGTGCGGCACATGTTGAAAAGTATGACTTGCTCCGTTTTGTGTGTAGGACCCTCTAATGTTGTCGAAATGTATAATTGATGCCTTTTCGATATCGATAAATTCCTTCAAAGCAAAGCGGAATAGAAAGTAATTTGATATGGAAAATGAGCTAATATGTGAGTTTGAATGTGTGCAGGGCACACTTCGGGAGGAACAAGCACGTCGTTATAACACTGTGAGTAATAGTACGAAGATATACATTTTATTTATCATTGATAACTACGATCACTAACGCTTTGTTTCTTGTAAGTGTTACACGAACATGTTACACGAACATTTATGATGATTGAAAGTCAATGTGAACGTTGAAAGATTGGCATACATCGGTATGACTTTGAAATGACTATGTTCTGGTAATAATGAATAGTAATTCTCTGTTATTTATAAGCAAACCACGTCGTTTCTGAATGAATATATGGAATTATGTTCATCTTTAAACCAAGTATCTGTATGAAACTAAGATTAGTCCATTGTGATACATATGGACCTAAGGTCGTTAAGAACCTATGACAAACATGCAGATGTGTAACATTCTTATGGGACTCATGTTAGGATGTGGGTTATTCTGTCCTTATTAAGCATATGGTAATGATATATGTGGCCTCAGTTAACAGTTGTTATTATTATTATTATTATTATTCAGTGGTCTGCGAGGTACCCGTATTAATTTGTAACCAAGCTATGGGAAACTTATGGGCCTTATTACATAATGGTAGTCCATGAAAACTGGAATTATTTCTACTACTATTCCAATTATGTTATGCTAAGACATGATATGATGATTCGGTCTTTAAGACTTATGAAATTCTGGTATGGAGCAAAGTGCTGTACGGAACTAAGTACTGCAATGCGAGTTACCTCTAGAATCCGTACGAGCCACCTCTTGAGTCCATACATATGTGAAGGTTATGAGGCCAATGGCCATTTTGTATGAGTATGAAACAAAGTGTTGTATGGAACTAAGTACTGCAATGCGAGTTACGTCTAGAATCCGTACGAGCCACCTCTTGAGTTCATACATGTAAGACAGGGGCTTTATGCCATTACATGGGCTTTATGCCAATCTGATAAGGGCTTATGCCGTTCTGGTATGAAACAAAGTGCTACACGGAACTAAGTGCTACAACGTGAGTCACCTCTAGAATCCGTGTGAGACACCTCTTGGGTTCATATATCTATGTGTTCGAGGGCTTAATGCCAATCTATGTTCAAGGGCATTTTATGCTAGATGTTCCAAGGGCTTTTTATGCCATATGTTTCAAGGGACTATTATGCCAGATGTTCCAAGGGCTTTTTATGCCATATGTTTCAAGGGCTTTAATGCCAATGTGTTTCAAGGGCTTTATGCCATTCTGATAAGGCTTCATGCCGTTTGTTAAGGGATTCATGCCATTTTGTTAAGGGCTTAAAGCCACTGTGTTTAAGATTGAGGCCAAGGCCGTTCTGTAAACGATACTTTAAGTATAAATGATTTTGAACATGACTATGCTATACAATGTTTAATGAAATCCGTATTTTGAGTTACGAAATGTTTCATATGATAAGTAATTTTTGACATAAGAAAAATGCTATGAACTTCTGATATGTTTATGACATGAGACGCTTTCTGGATGATTTTCCCAAAATGCCTAGTTGCACTATGAAACCCCGAATATTCAAGATATGACAAGTTTTCTGAAAAAGATACTTTGCTATAAATATAGAAATAAATAAGCCATATGTTCTCTTTATTGATAAATGCACGGATATGTGTTATAATTGACGTTGAGCATTGAATTGTTATGTACTATTATTCACTGAGCGTGACTCACTCTACTCTATGTTTGTTTCTGTAGGCACTCGAACTGGAGGTCAACCTTAACTTGTAGCTTTTGCTACCCAATTGTCAATCCCTGAGTATCCAAGCTCCTAGATGTTGATTGTTCAAGTTATGAAGTTTTGTTAAGTTTTTAATTTGTACCCTACATGTCTGTTAAGATCGATGTATATGTATATATACATAGCTATCTTCAGATGCACGTCTCTGTATATTTATCTGCATTATGAAATTTGTGATCCTGGCATGGTAGTGGTAGCTCAATGGGTATTATGTTACTCTATTATATGTTATTACATGCTTCCGTTCAGGCCCCATAAATTATATTCATCAGGTTTTAGGTCCGTTTCTGAGGTGGTCATGCCCAAACTTTTAGGGGCGGGTTTGGGGCGTGACACTGCAAAACTACTAGATGCTTGTAATGTTCGCTCGAGCGGTCTGCAAATTTTGTGGGTTTTCCATAACAGAATTTGAGTGTCAAACTTGCAAATTCAAATGGAAATTCATGCATGGCTTGTCTTTAAAGCTTGAAAACTTTTCCATAAATCTAAATACATGATCCTTTACAAATTCTTTGCTCAAAACTCATGAATTTGACTAAAATTGGGCTCAAAACTCCCATGCATAGAAGTTTTACAAACCTTTTTTCTCAAATCCCACGTTTTTAACAAACTTGAGCTCAAAAGCTCCATACATGTCCGAAACTCTTTTTCAAAACATGATTTCAAGAGATAAAATGCGATGATTCGAACAAGCATGTGCCAATTACCCATAATTTTTGCATGAATGGTCAAAATCAATCTTGACATGGCAACACTCAACATGTTTATGCATGCATGTAGAATTCTCTTCCTAATTCCTTTCCAAAACTTTATAAACATGGAATTCACTCACAAAACTTAGTCAAATATGCATGCATGTTCATTCTATTCTCCAAATTCAACATAGATGATGAAGCTCATAGTCAACATGATGATTTAACACCTATATATACATGCATATATGAATTACAACCTAATTCTTCTTCCTAAACTCAATTTATACATTTAGGCACAAATCCTCATGAATTGATGACCAAAAGCTTACCTAGAATCTTGAATTATTCTTGTTCTTGCTATATCCTGATGGATTCAAGCAAGACTTTGAAATTCTTCTTCAATCTCTTCCTTTCTCTCTCTAAAAGTGAACTCATTCTCTCTCTAGAATGAATTCTCAGAATTTTCCTCTAAAGAATGAAGGGTTTTGAGCTCAAAAAGAGCTTATAACCCACATATATATACTTGTGATGCTATAATACATTAATTAGAACATTGGACCAATTAAATATAGCTTAATTAATCAAACTGAATCAATTTTTAATTAAACTTACGAAAGTGTTCTAAATATTCCAAATAACATATTCATGTTACCAATTTCAGTTTTGGGTGCTGATAAGGCATTCAATTTCATATCAAAGTAGAATTCCAGACATATATTTCCACAAGTAATAGATAGAAAGTCAAATAGCAAACAAAATACAAAATTAGCACATAATTCCATTCTAAACACTTAGTTAGCATTCTTAATTATGGATTAGTAGTTAATTACGGATCGGGGTTGTTATAGTCTGCCCACCTTAAGAAGTTTGGTCCTCCAGACTTGAGTTACCATAAATACATTAGATACAGATCAGAGTTACTATATATATATATATATATATCAGATGCAAATCAGATGCCTTGGGTTCACACTGTTTTCCATTTTCATAAGTGGTTTCCTCCACCTTCAGCTTTGTTATGGAAATTTGGTTCATTTCCCAGTCATTCAACAATTTATAATTCAATTCGGTATTCGATTTAGCAATTCATCACAATTATTCATGGTCATTTAGAAGTTATCAGATACACAAAGCAAATTCATGTATTAATCCCATGGCAATAAATGTGATTTTGAAGTAACCATTCATATACTATTCATCAGCTTCAATTTCCACAGATTCAATTGTACTACACATTAATACATAAGCAATCAATCATAGAACATACTGATTTCATATACTTCCAAGTAGTCAGGGTTTACATTCAAACTAGTCTGCTGTCAACAAGTCCCATAACATCAAATTCTAAGTACAGTAACACAAAAACAACCATTCTCTTATTCAAACAAGCTCACGGTAGTAACGGTAATACTGAAGCAATTAATCACATGTCATAATCACATAGTCTGCTATTGACAATTCACATTCTTCGTAAGTGTTCAAAATTGATTCAAGTTCTTAGTCAATTGGTTCCCTTAGCAATACAACCCGGTCATTCGGTCATAAGCAATTCATAATCCTCCATAAACATAATCAACTCAAATAATGGTTCCCAAATTAGGTAAAAGTCTCATCATATCAAATCAAACGAAGGTCCTATCAAGTTACATCAAAAGAAAGTTCCATCCGGTCAGATCAAACAAAAGTTTAGAGTGTGTGTCATCAAACTAAAGTTCTATCAGTTCAAACAAAGGTCTTTGTAATAACCCGACCCTCGTATAAGTTTTCTAATATATTCCCAGTTCTTGTTTTAAGTTTTTGAATGCTCATCGTGAAATTCTATGAGAAATTAGGGATAAGAAAGTGAACTCCATGTTTAAGGCATGTTTAAGGGAGTCTATCTGTTTAATAAGACAAGTATCTGTTACATGAGAATGCTTAAATCAGAAATTGGAAGCCTTAGAGGCTTAATTAACCGAAATTGATTTCACATATGTAATCAACATAATTTTTAAGTAATATTAAGCGCTTCTGTGAAATTTCAATTTGGGGATGCTTAAACGATTAATTTTCGTCCCTATTCAAGCTTTATATATATATACATGCTTATAAGAGTCTTATTGACCTTAAGACTTAGGAATCATATATCTCCTAAGAGAAGGTGAGGAGAGAGAGAGATTGAAGGGTAGAGGGAGGAGATCATCAAAAAGGCTGGGAATTTGAGGAAGTTTAAGCACAAGGTATGTATAAGGCTATCTCAATTAACTCCCATAACTCTTCTTCTTAGGATGTGTGAAATACCTTCATGATCATGTCACTCAGAGGTTGGAATGATGATTCTATATGTGTGTAAGAAGTTAATGGACAAGATAACCTTACTTGGTTGTTTGATTCAATTGAAATTAACCATGGAGAAGTTACATTTTATCATCTTACTTTGAACTCAAGTGTGTGAGCATGGCTTTATGTCAAAGTGTGCTTATGGGCATGTAAAGAAAGAACTCTTATGGACTTGTGTATGTTGAACTAAAGTATATTAGTTTGATGTATGTAACTGTCATTGTATTTATATGAATTTGGGTCATGTTTTACCAATTAGGAAAGTTATTTTGAGCCTTGTTCATGTTTTCCAAAAGGTGGGATTTGGCAAGAATTTTCGGACAATTTTGGGCAGAATCGCCGCACGTGCGGGGGTCATGGCCGCACGTGCGGGAGGTGCTGCCGCACGTGCGGGAGTCATGGCCGCACGTGCGGGAAATGGTGAAAAATAGGGACTTGGCCACTGTCTAAAAGGCACGTGCGGGACATTTTGCCGCACGTGCGGGGCTCACAGCTGCACGTGCGGCCCATGCTGAAAAACGTGGATCGCTCCGTTTTGCGTGTAGAACCCTCTAATGTTGTCGGAATATGTATTTGATGTCTTTTAATATATATAAATTCCTTCAAAGTAAAACGAAACAGAAAATAATTTGATATGAAAAGGAAACTAAATTGTAAAGGTGGAATGCGTGCAGGGCACACTCCGGGAGGAACAAGCACTTCATCACAACACTGTGAGTAGTAGTATCACTATCCGCTTTACATATGGCTAATGATTCTTCTTAGCATTTGGTTTATGCACGATATGCAACTATGTTAATGTTTCAAGTGTATAGTGTATGTATGAAAAAGAAAAAAAAAAGAAGAAATGGAAAAGATGAAATACCTTCCTTCTATAAGAATCTGGGCCTATGGCCATTCAATATGAGTTGTTATGATATGAAACAAAGTGCTACACGAAACTAAGTGCTACGACGTGAGCCACCTCTAGAATCCGTGTGAGACACCTCTTGAGTTCGTATAAGTATGTTTAAGGGCTTTATGCCATCATGCTCAAGGGCATTATGCCACCATGTTCACGGGCTTTAAGCCATTATGATTTAAGATGTGATGTTTCAAGCTTTTATGTTCAAGTCTGGGCCTAAGGCCGTTATGAAATGAACACAGAATCAGGCTAACCATGTGATCTCTGCACTTCCATATGTATTGATATATGTCATGTTTCAAGTTAAGCATTGTTTCATTTAAATATTACTATTCACTGAGCCTGGCTCACTCTCCATATGTCTGTTTCTGTAGGTAACCAACCAGGTGGTTAGTTCTAACCCATGACGCCGGTTTCTTTTGTCAACCTTCGTATGTCCAGGCACTATCCAAGGCCACTTATTTTGTGAAGTTTATGGAGTGTTGGCTTACTTTTGATTGGCCACCTAAGGATGAATGTATATAACTTCAATAGTTTTGTACATGCCCGATTATAGGGCTGGGTATGTATATGTGTTTGTGTATAAGTACTGCTAAGGAATATTTTTTTTTTTTTGACCTTATCGGCCTATTATGGTGCATGTGATGTATGAGATCCTGGCATATTAGAAATAGCTCAATGGAGTTTGTTTGATTTAATATTCTTTTAATATTTTGTGCTTCCGACAAGGCCCTATATGCTATATGTACTAGGTTATATGTCTGTTTTTGATTGGGTCATACCGAACTTTCTGGGACAAGTTTGGGGTGTGACAAGTGGTATCAGAGCACGAGTTGCTATCTCACACACGGATCCATTGAGCTTTAGGGTGTCTAGAAAAGCTTTAGGCATCTTGCATGACATCCTGAAAGTATGTGAAAGAGTGATGGCAACGTTAAGTCTACTCTGATAATGCTAACACTTTTGAAATATGTTTATTGTATATAAATGATTATTGTGTAGGCAATGGTGAGAACAAGGACAAAAGATACAGAAGATGCTACTTCTGCCCGGCTGGATAGAATGGAGAGAATGATTATGGAAATGGCGGAGACCCTACGGCAACAACAACAACAACCACAACAACCACCACCACCACCACCACCGGTACCTCCATCGGCAGTACAAGATTTCCATGCTGAAGATCGAACCATTGCTCTGACCAAGGAGTTTAAAAAGATGCAACCCCCATCATTCAAAGGAGGGATAGAACCAATGAAAGCTGAGGCATGGGTGTTGGGAATAGAAAAATTATTTGAAGTCTTTCCTTGCACCGAAGCTCAAAAAGTGCAACTGGCTGCCTTCACACTTGAGGATGAGGCGCGGAGATGGTAGATGCTTACAAGGATTACACACCTAGGATTAACATGGGAAAGATTCCTAGAATTGTTTTATGATAAGTATTTCCCTCAAAGCATGCGAGATAAGAAGGTAATAGAATTCGAAACTCTCAGACAAGGGAACAAAACCGTCGCCGAATACGAAGCCCAATTTGCAGAATTAGCTCGGTTTGCACCTCATATGGTGGACACGGATTATAAGAAGGCGCGTAAATTTGAAGGGGGATTGCGGAGGGCTATCCTGGATAAGGTCAACATGTTGAAGTTACCCACTTACGTTGATGTGTTGGAGAGAGCCGTTATAGCGGAAGGGAATCTCGCTACTCAGAGTCGAATTTCGGAATGGAAAGGGAAGAGGCAAAATACTCAATGGTCGAAGGGGTCACCTACTCCACCAAACAAGAAGCAGACTTTAGGGAATTTAAATACTACTACCCCTAGCCAGGATTCAATGCTGACTTGTCCGGAATGTGGGAAGAAGCATCGTGGGACGTGCTATCGGAAGTCTGGAGCCTGTTTTCAGTGTGGTAAGACGGGTTATTTGATCAAGGATTGCCCTTAAAGAAGTCAACAGAGTAATAATAGGACCGCTACAAGTTCAGCGGGGTCTGCACCAACTTCCAACACCAAGGCAACTGCTAAACTTACTAATAATAAAGACACTGCGAGACAGGGCAGGGTGCTCGCATTGGTTCCGGGAGATGTGCAAAATGCGGCAACAGTGGTGTCAGGTATATTTATTGTTCACGGTCATTTCGCTCATGTCTTATTTGATTCTGGCTCCACCCACTCTTTTGTGTCGAAACTATTTGGTCCTAATTTAGATAAAACTGAAGAGAAACTGTCTTATATGTTGTGTGTGTCTTCACCTTTGGGAGGCCCTATGATTTGTACTTCTGTATATGTTGCTTGTGAACTCCAACTTGGGGATATTCGGGTATATGCCAATCTGTTACCCCTTGATATGGCCTATTTTGATATTATTCTGGGAATAGACTGGTTGGGTGAATATGGTGCAACTATAGATTGTTTGACTAAACAAATCAGTTTCCACCCTCCGGGACAATCAGAGTCTACCTTTCAGGGACATGAAGTGACTTCTCCACCTTATTTAATTTCTGCAGCAAGGGCTTGTAAATTAATTCAAAAAGGGTGTCAGGGGTATTTATGCAGTGTTCTAGAGGGGCAAGTGGCGAATGGGAATACCGACATGATTCCAGTTGTCTGTGAATTTCCGGACGTCTTTCCAAAAGAATTACCAGGACAGTTAATAGACCGTGAAATTGAATTTACAATTGAAATAGCACCAGGAACTCAACCCATTTCTAAGACTCCGTACATAATGTCACCAGTTGAGATGAAAGAATTAAAAATGCAGTTGCAAGATTTACTGGACAAAGGATTTATCCGTCCGAGTGTATCTCCGTGGGGTGCACCAGCTTTGTTCGTAAAGAAGAAGGATGGAACACTCCGGCTTTGTATCGATTATAGAGAACTTAACAAAGTCACAATCAAGAATAAGTATCCATTACCAAGAATCGATGACTTATTTGATCAACTTCAAGGGGCACAAGTCTTTTCCAAGATTGACCTACGGTCTGGGTACCATCAATTAAAAGTCAAGGCTGACGATGTTAAGAAGACAGCTTTTCGAACCCGGTACGGTCATTATGAATTTTTGGTTATGCCCTTTGGAGTTACTAACGCCCCAGCAGCCTTTATGGATTTGATGAATCGTGTCTTTAAGCCCTATTTGGATGAATTTGTAGTAGTCTTTATTGACGATATCCTCATTTATTCAAAGAATGCGGAAGCTCATGAGACCCATCTTCGCTTAATTCTTCAAACCCTCCGGGAAAAGAAATTGTATGCAAAGCTAAAGAAATGTGAATTCTGGCTACTCGAGGTGGCATTTCTGGGGCATATTATCACAAAGGAAGGAGTTTCTGTTGATCCACACAAAATTGAGGTGATTATGAAATGGCCGACTCCTACCAATGTGACCGAAGTGTGTAGTTTTATGGGGTTAGCTGGCTATTACAGGAGATTTGTTCAAGATTTTTCCAAAATTGCTGTGCCACTTACACAATTGACTCGAAAGGGAGTTGCATTTGAATGGTCAAAAGAGCGGGAATCTGCTTTCCAGGAATTGAAGATGAAGTTAACCACAGCCCCAGTTCTGGCTTTACCGTCTGGCACCGAAGGGTTTGTAATTTACAGTGATGCGTCCCATAAAGGATTAGGGTGTGTGCTTATGCAAGGTGGATGGGTTATCGCCTATGCTTCACGACAGCTTAAACCCCATGAAAAGAATTATCCCACGCATGATCTCGAGCTCGCGGCGGTAGTTTTTGCTTTAAAGATATGGCGGCACTATTTGTATGGTACTACCTGTGAAGTTTACACCGACCACAAAAGTCTTAAGTACCTTTTTACCCAGAAGGAATGGAACATGCGGCAGCGTCGGTGGTTAGAATTAATTAAAGACTACGATTTACAGATCCATTATCATCCTGGTAAGGCCAACACGGTTGCAGATGCTCTTAGTCGGAAAAATATGGGAGGTTTGGCTAACCTGGTTACGGAACAAAAGGAATTGATAAGTGAGTTGGATAAAATGAATGTGGAGCTTGTGATACATGGACAGGAGGTAGTATTAGCAGCAGTAATGGCCCAACCGATTCTACTTGAAGAAATCAAGTTACATCAAATAGAGGATGATACTCTAAAGAAAGTATGTGATGAGTTAGAGGCAAAACCAAAACCGGGGTTCAGTTTAGTGGATTCGATTCTCAAATTCCAAAATCGAGTATGTGTCCCCAATGTGTTGAAGCTTAAACATAAACTGATGGAAGAAGCACACACTTCAAGATTCGCAATACATCCAAGGAGTACCAAAATGTACCGAGATTTGAAACAAAATTTTTGGTGGCCAAGTATGAAGAAAGAGATCGCGGAGTTCGTCTCTAAATGTTTGCAATGTCAGCGAGTGAAAGCGGAGCATCAGAGGCCAGCAGGGTTACTACAGCCCCTTCCAATCCCAGAATGGAAGTGGGAACATTTGACCATGGATTTCGTCGTGGGGTTACTACGGACTCCTCGAGGCATGGATTCAATATGGGTCATTGTGGACCGATTAACTAAGTCCGCCCATTTCTTACCTATGAAGACTCAATATAATGCAGACAAATTGGCAGTAATTTATGTGAACGAAATTGTAAGGCTGCATGGTGTACCGGTCTCAATTGTGTCAGATAGAGATCCGAAGTTTGTTTCCAGATTCTGGCAGAGTTTACAAGAAGCCATGGGTACAGAGTTAAAGTTCAGCACAACTTTTCATCCTCAGACTGACGGGCAATCTGAAAGAACGATACAGACTCTAGAGGATATGCTCCGAATGTGTGTGTTAGATTTTCAAGAGAGTTGGGAAACCCACCTACCATTGATAGAGTTCGCATACAACAATAGTTACCACTCAAGTATTGAAATGGCACCCTATGAAGCTCTGTATGGAAGACCATGTCGTTCTCCCGTATGTTGGGCTGAAGTTGGAGATAAATCCTTACTCGGGCCTGAAATTGTTCAGTTGACCACTGAAAAGGTTAAAATTATTCGGGAAAGATTGAAAACTGCTCAAAGTAGACAGAAAAGTTATGCAGACAACCAACGGAGGAACTTAGAATTTAAAGTGGACGATCATGTCTTTATAAAGGTCACTCCGATGAAAGGCCACCCAAGGTTTGGAAAAAGAGGTAAATTGACACCCCGTTATATTGGTCCCTTTCAAATTCTGGAAAGAGTAGGTCCAGTAGCCTACCGAGTTGCTCTCCCGCCAAATATGAGTCAAGTACATAATGTGTTTCATGTCTCTATGCTTCGCGGATACCTTCCGGATCCGTCACACGTCATTGATTACCACCAAATTGAATTGGATGACAAGCTAACTTATGAGGAAAAACCAATCCGCATATTGGACCGACAAGTGAAACAATTACGAAATCGAGAAATTCCAATGGTAAAAGTGGAATGGCAAGAGCATTACGGAACTAACGCGACTTGGGAAAGAGAGGAGGAAATGCAACGTCAGTATCCACATTTGTTCCTACCCTAAGGTAAAACAAGTTTGGAGGACCAAACTTATTTAAGGGGGGGAGAGTGTAATAACCCGACCCTCGTATAAGTTTTCTAATATATTCCCAGTTCTTGTTTTAAGTTTTTGAATGCTCATCGTGAAATTCTATGAGAAATTAGGGATAAGAAAGTGAACTCCATGTTAAAGGCATGTTCAAGGGAGTCTATCTGTTTAACAAGACAAGTATCTGTTACATGAGAATGCTTAAATCAGAAATTGGAAGCCTTAGAGGCTTAATTAACCGAAATTGATTTCACATATGTAATCAACATAATTTTTAAGTAATATTAAGCGCTTCTGTGAAATTTCAATTTGGGGATGCTTAAACGATTAATTTTCGTCCCTATTCAAGCTTTATATATATATACATGCTTATAAGAGTCTTATTGACCTTAAGACTTAGGAATCATATATCTCCTAAGAGAAGGTGAGGAGAGAGAGAGATTGAAGGGTAGAGGGAGGAGATCATCAAAAAGGCTGGGAATTTGAGGAAGTTTAAGCACAAGGTATGTATAAGGCTATCTCAATTAACTCCCATAACTCTTCTTCTTAGGATGTGTGAAATACCTTCATGATCATGTCACTTAGAGGTTGGAATGATGATTCTATATGTGTGTAAGAAGTTAATGGACAAGATAACCTTACTTGGTTGTTTGATTCAATTGAAATTAACCATGGAGAAGTTATATTTTATCATCTTACTTTGAACTCAAGTGTGTGAGCATGGCTATATGTCAAAGTATACTTATGGGCATGTAAAGAAAGAACTCTTATGGACTTGTGTATGTTGAACTAAAGTATATTAGTTTGATGTATGTAACTGTCATTGTATTTATATGAATTTGGGTCATGTTTTACCAATTAGGAAAGTTATTTTGAGCCTTGTTCATGTTTTCCAAAAGGTGGGATTTTGCAAGAATTTTCGGACAATTTTGGGCAGAATCGCCGCACGTGCGGGGGTCATGGCCGCACGTGCGGGAGGTGCTGCCGCACGTGCGGGAGTCATGGCTTCACGTGTGGGAAATGGTGAAAAACAGGGACTTGGCCACTGTCTAAAAGGCACGTGCGGGCATTTTGCCGCACGTGCGGGGCTCACAGCCGCACGTGCGGCCCATGCTGAAAAACGTGGATCGCTCCGTTTTACGTGTAGAACCCTCTAATGTTGTCGGAATATGTATTTGATGTCTTTTAATATGTATAAATTCCTTCGAAGTAAAACGAAATAGAAAATAATTTGATATGAAAAGGAAACTAAATTGTAAAGGTGGAATGCGTGCAGGGCACACTCCGGGAGGAACAAGCACTTCATCACAACACTGTGAGTAGTAGTATCACTATCCGCTTTACATATGGCTAATGATTCTTCTTAGCATTTGGTTTATGCATGATATGCAACTATGTTAATGTTTCAAGTGTATAGTGTATGTATGAAAAAGAAAAAAAAAAGAAGAAATGGAAAAGATGAAATACCTTCCTTCTATAAGAATCTGGGCCTATGGCCATTCAATATGAGTTGTTATGATATGAAACAAAGTGCTACACGGAACTAAGTGCTACGACGTGAGCCACCTCTAGAATCCGTGTGAGACACCTCTTGAGTTCGTATAAGTATGTTTAAGGGCTTTATGCCGCCATGTTTAAGGGCTTTTTGCCATCATGCTCAAGGGCATTATGCCACCATGTTCACGGGCTTTAAGCCATTATGATTTAAGATGTGATGTTTCAAGCTTTTATGTTCAAGTCTGGGCCTAAGGCCGTTATGAAATGAACACAGAATCAGGCTAACCATGTGATCTCTGCACTTCCATATGTATTGATATATGTCATGTTTCAAGTTAAGCATTGTTTCATTTAAATATTACTATTCACTGAGCCTGGCTCACTCTCTATATGTCTGTTTCTGTAGGTAACCAACCAGGTGGTTAGTTCTAACCCATGACGCCCGGTTTCTTTTGTCAACCTTCGTATGTCCAGGCACTATCCAAGGCCACTTATTTTGTGAAGTTTGTGGAGTGTTGGCTTACTTTTGATTGGCCACCTAAGGATGAATGTATATAACTTCAATAGTTTTGTACATGCCCGATTATAGGGCTGGGTATGTATATGTGTTTGTGTATAAGTACTGCTAAGGAATATTTTTTTTTTTTTTGGACCTTATCGGCCTATTATGGTGCATGTGATGTATGAGATCCTGGCATATTAGAAATAGCTCAATGGAGTTTGTTTGATTTAATATTCTTTTAATATTTTGTGCTTCCGACAAGGCCCCATATGCCATATGTGCTAGGTTATATGTCTGTTTTTGATTGGGTCATACCGAACTTTCTGGGGCAAGTTTGGAGTGTGACAGTCTTATCAAACCAAAGTTCTATCAAATTATATCAAATAAAAGTTCTATCCCTATCATTTTCAAACGAAGTACATTTGGTTCTATAGTTCATACTTCATTTGCTTAGGTGCATAATTAATAGTTCCACAATTGTTCTAAGTTCATTGGTTCTCAAAATCACATCAGCGTCATACATCATACTAGTTCATATCAAAGTGTTTTAGGTCATATACAATGTGGCATTCTCCAAATAAGTGCACATGTAGGTGCACAGGCATGCAGTTGTTCAATATTAAGATGTATGTATCATAGTCAATATAGTATTTCTTTAATATGTCTTTTAGGTAGGTATGCGGTACACAATAACATATCATACAAAGTTCTTTGGTGGCACGTAATAGCGAGTTTGTTATGTTGAAGTCCTAAATCAGTCATAGTCACAAAAGCATAGGCTCACTAGTCTAGTCAATTTTTAACAATCATAGTGCACAGTCTCACAGAATATAGAGTTCATCATTTGGGGTGCCCACCTTAGTCGCACAATCCCAAAGTCATAGTCTCGGTGGTCTAGTTAATAAAACAAAAAACATGACAAATCATTCTGAGCAAAGGTATAGTTATATATGTGCATGTCTAGAATCAAATAACATTCCCAGTACGTTTTTACAAGTTCGATGTATGGATCAACACAAAACAAACTCCCCAGATACAATAGTTAAGGCAATAATTTCATGATGCAGTAGATACAAAAGAGTGTGTTGAGTTCGAATTAATTAACGTCCCAAGCAAAGGTATATATATGTAAGTCCAAACATTTTCCATAGCATAGGTAATTTGTGAAATCCATAGAGTTTCAAGAGTGTTCAATAATTAGAGTTCTATCCCATCGGTTCTAATAATATTTCACACATCAGTAAAAATCAAGGCATGAAGCATAGGTTCATGATCTAATAATTTAGTTGGTTCAATTAACATATTAACAATTTATCTCATGCCAAAGGTTATACGAATTCCCAAATCGATTTTTTACACGTACATTTTGCACATAATTAAAATAGTACCTGCGTTAGGCGTCTAAGTGTTCCGGGCATTTTCTGGAACTAGGGTGTAAACTCTTCCTTTCCTAGGATTGCTTCCCTCGGGAATAGAAATTATATTTGTTCTAGGTATAGGAATAGAACCAGTCATACTAGCATTACGCCTATTGTTGTTCGGATGGGCTTGTGGACAAGATTTAGCCAATTGTCCTCTCTTTCCGCATTTAAAATAGGCTCTAGATAGGCGGTGACAAATTCCCCAATGTTGTTTCCCACATTCTCTACAGATAGGTATATCATTGTTCACGTTGCTTCCGCGACTTACATTGTCAAAAGTTCTTGCCTTGGATTTTTCATTCACGGAGGTCATCGAATTACTGGTCATTTCAACTTTTTGTTTCTTTTGTTTCTTACTCTCACATTCCGTTGATGATGTTGACTTCGATATTTTCAATGCTATTATGTTTGCCTCAGACATCAGTGCTCTATTTCATAGAAAATTTCTTTAAATCTATCCCATGTCATACCCTCATTATCATTTTGTATTAACATCCACCATCTTTTAGCTTCTTCTTTAAGTGTAAATGTTGCCAACAAAACTTTTTGTATGTCAGTACATGGAAATACTTCAAATATATTCTCAGTTTCTAAAACCCAAACCTTGGCTTTAAGCAGTTCAATACCACCCCAAAATTCCAATGGCTTCATTTTATTGTATTTCTGTGTCAGAGTTATCATATCATTATTAATCGACTCAACTTGTATTGGAGACGGCGAAGAGGTAGAGGTGATTGTCTTTGTTGTTGTTGTCTCATAGATTCGATTAAGGCTTCAACCATTCTTTTTAGTCGATTACTTCTAGCATCAAAAGATTTAAATCCATCTACGTTTCTCATTTCTTCCATTTATGTATATGTAAGCAGAGACAATAGTAAACATAGGCAAATAATTTTTACAAATTACATAAGTTTCATATCCAATACATGTATGTCATCCAATAACCTATGTTCATGTTCATATCAGTTTCATGTTCAATATCGAAGTCAAATTATTCATTCTTACACATAACGTTTTTGTTTATGCTCATGGTTTTCATTTTCATTTTCTTATGAAACATGTACAAAAAAATTTACACACTCACACATGAAAATGCAATGTCCCTACTTCTTTTCTAAGACATTCTATAGCTCATATGGACTCGTGTGTATAGTATAACTTGTGCTCTGATATCACTCTGTCATGACCCAAACCCACCCCTATAGGTTTAGTGTCATAATCGGCCAATAATTCTAAGCTTACCTATAGCCTCTGGAACTGAATCACGAAATAAGGGACTAGCAAAAGCAAATACATAAATATAATCGTCCAATGAGCTGTGCAGCCATATATAGGACTGAGCAAATTTAAACTTCATATGCAAATATTATATACGTCATCATCACCCCAATCATACGTCATCTTTATATACAAATAAACCAAGACGAGACTTCGCCCTATTTACAAAGTACACAAACTTGCCCAACAAACAAAGAAAATAAACTTGTGTCTTGCTCACAAAACATAACCACTTTACACTTCGGGGAACTCCACAGGAGGCATGTAAGTTGGCTGACAAAACACAGATCCAGATAGGAGCCCTCAGGCCTGATCTTGCACTCGCTCACCTACATATATATATATATATATGTATATACAAACAGTGAGCTAATGCCCAGTGAATGACATTAATGTAAGGAGGTTAGTGAATGAATTCTGAACATATCATATTCATAAACCAGGTCATAACAGAATCAATTCTCATATTAAAACATAATAATGGTACATCTAACAGAACTTATCATATCGTCTTCTGACTAGAGTAATTGATTTTGGATACCGATTAAACACATTACCACTTTGTCAAGTGGCTAACGAGATCTTGTAATCATACATATGTCATGGACCCGCATTAATATGCCATCCCCCATGACTTGGGACTTCCTTTGGATACCATAATAGATTTGAAATAGGACATTCGTTCACGTTAACAAAATATTATTTCAGAAATCATAACTTATCATATAACATTTCGAACATAATTCATATGAACATATCTTTACAATAACATTACTTACAGTGGGCTTCCAGAAATAATTGATCAGTCCTCAAATCTCGATCTACAATCACAAACAGGCATAACACAAAACATATCTTATCATTACACATTCATATGGCCATTACTACTTAGCTTTCTTTGCATTGGTTTCTTATTCAGTCCATTACTCATCACTTGTACACGTGAACCACATATTCAGATTCGTCTCATATTTTCTAATTCACTTTGCTTATGTTGTTCCTTAGCTTATTATTCCTTAATGACTCATAATTCATGCCTACATATGCTCAGAAAAGGATGTGAACAAAAATATGAACACAAAATGTTTTTCTAAAATATGTTGAAAATGGCTTGACCGCTCAAGCACACCTTCGGTCACTCGAGTGGACTGCTCTGTCTTCAAAAGTACTGGATGGTCTCATTTTATGCTCGAGCCACAACTCCTTCACTCAAGTGGCCAAACAATACACAAAGGGTTTTCTCGAGCCACCAAGTGGTCGATGGAGAAGTTTGCAACAGACTGCAAAACTACTAGATGCTTGTAATTTTTGCTCGAGCGGTCTGCAAATTTTCTGGGTTTTCCATAACAGAATTTGAGTGTCAAACTTGCAAATTCAAATGCAAATTCATGCATGGCTTGTCTTTAAAGCTTGAAAACTTTACAAACTCTTTGCTCAGAACTCATGAATTTAACTAAAATTGGGCTCAAAACACCCATACATATAAGCTTTATAAACCTTTTTCTCAAATCCCATGTTTTTAACAAACTTAAGCTCAAAAGCTCCATATATGTCCCAAACTCTTTTTCAAAACATGATTTTAAGAGATAAAATGCATTGATTCAAACATGCATGTGCCAATTACACATAATTTCTACATGAATGGTCAAAATCAAACTTGACATGGCAAAACTCAACATGTTTATGCATGCATGTAGAATTCTCTTCCTAATTCCTTTCCAAACTTTATAAACATGGAATTCACTCACAAAACTTGGTCAAATATGCATGAATGTTCATTTCGTGCTCCAAATTCAACATAGATGATGAAGCTCATAGTCAACATGATGATTTAACACTTATATATACTTGCATGTACGAATTACAACCAAATTCTTCATCCTAAACTCAATTTATACATTTAGACACATAATCTTCATGAATTGATGACCAAAAGCTTACCTAGAGTCTCGAATTATTCTTGTTCTTGCTAAATTTTGATGGATTCAAGCAAGACTTTGAAATTCTTTTTCAATATGTTCCTTTCTCTCTCTAAAAGTGAACTCACATATTCTTTAGAATGAGTTCTCATAATTTTCCTCTAAAGAATGAAGGGTTTTGAGATCAAAATGAGCTTATAACTCACATATATATAGTTGTGATGCTATATTAATTAGAACATTGAACCAATTAAATATAGCTTAATTAATCAAACTGAATCAATTTTTAATTAAACTTACCAAAGTGTTCTAAATATCCCAAATAACATATTCATGTAACCAATTTTAGTTTCGGGTGCCGATAAGGCATTCAATTTCAGATAAAGCAGAATTCCAGACAAATATTTCTACGAGTAACAGATAGAAAGTCAAATAGCAAAAAAAATTACTCAATTAGCACATAATTCCATTCCAACCACTTAGTTAGCATTCTTAATTACGAATTAGTAATCAATTATGGATCGGGGTTATTACAGGGAGGAAGAGAGGTGTGTTAAGCCCTTGATATATGAGATGATTTCTGTTAATGTGGGTACTGAGAAGGATCCTAGCTTGGTCTAGATTGGTTCTACATTGTCTTCAGAAGAGCACGAGCGATTAGTCACTTCATTAAACGATTTCAAAAATGTTTTTGCGTGGTCCTATGAAGACATGTCTGGAATTGATCATGAGATTGTATAGCATAGGATCCCTCTCGACTAGAGGCCTGACCCCCTTAGCTTGCAAACCTCAATTCAGAATGTTCAATGATCAACCAACGTATGAGGCTTACATGGATGAATTGGAAGCAATCCTTGAACAATGGGCAAAAAGGTCGGATGTGATCAAAGATTCAAAACTGAGTCGTTTCCCAAGCCTATGGAGACCGGCGAGAAACTCAAATCCCAAAATTTTAGAGAAGAAGATCTAGTGCTGAAGGACAATTAAGTTCCTGTCCATGACCCTATGGGCAAATTCAAACCTAATTAACCGAGTCCCTACATCATCATGTCTATCTGGTCAAGTGTAGTAGCCATTCTCATGGATTTAGATGGCCTAGAGTTCTCATAACCAATCAAGATGGACAAGCTAGAACAAAGTACCACCCTTGAGAGGCTCGCTGGGCCAAAAACTCAAAACGGTGACCTAGGCAAAAGTTAGAGTAGAAAAAAAAAGTAGAAAATGAAAAATAAAAAAAATGAAAACATGATAAATGAAAAAACAAATAAGAAAAAGGTCGTAGGGTCGAAAACCTAAAACGGAGACTTTGGCAAAAGTTAGAGCATAAAAGGAGAGTGTTAATACCCGAGTGAACCTTAGCCGGAACTACGTTAAGCCTGATTCCTATCTGTGGGATACGTAGGCAGCTTTATTTTGAAGTTCGGCCCTAACCATTTTCAACTTTCTTGTCTTGTCCATGTTTGATTGGTTTATCCTTATTTAACTTGGCTATGTTGTCCATGTTCAATTAAGTTATCTTTATTCAATTCGATTGTCCTATTGCTTCTTTATGGCAGATTCAATTGCAAGACAAACTAAGCTCAGGTTATCTAATTTGAGTTTGTGTATCTCAAGGGTTGATTTCATGTTGGTCGGCTAGTGGCCATTTGTGAAAATAGATTTTGATGATTTTTATTGACGTTAACTAATTTTTTTGAAAATTATTCTAGTTTTTCAAAAACTTGACCATTTCTTGGATCCAAAAGGGAAAATTTTCAGCTTGACTAACATGATTTCAACACAGAGAGTGGAACAAGCATGTTAGTCTAACTCTCATGTTGGTCAAAATCTTTTTAGTAAAAAATCCAAAAAAATAATCAAAGTGATAAACTAGGAGCACAGTTGAGTTAGGTTTTTTGTCTTTCCCCCGTATTTTTGAAAGTCTCCATTGTTAACTCCCTCGCCGGAAAGTGCACAGTAGTTGTCTCCGGTGATCTCCTTCAGTCGGACGGTTGACAAGTGTTGTTCTATTTTGTGTCCATTTTATTCCGGCAACCACAAAGGGGTGCGTTTAGGCTGGTTTTTGCTTTGTTTTCCTTTCATTGAGTTATATTTTGGGTTTCTGGTCAGTTATAGGCTCGATATTCAGTTCAGAATTCATTGAAATTCAATCATTCTCAATTTGAAAATTCAAAGCAAAATGGTTTTCAAGTGCTGTGCCATTGTTATGATGTGCAAAACAAAACTTTTTATTGAACATTCAGGGTGACGCCTCGATTATGGCATTACAGAGATAACAAAGAAAATTTCAAAAACAAACCAAAAATCTAAAGCATTAGAGCTCCTTCCTTAAGCAAAACCAAAAATACAGAACAAGGGAAAAGAAAAAAAAAAAAAAACAAAACAAAACAAAAAAAAGATAGAGGAATTTTCTTGGATCACTGGTGGCAGCCCGGTGATACTGACTTCATTTGCAGATAATGTCACGCCCTCAAAAAAATAACATTAAACCCATCAATATAAACATACATTTATATACAAAAGATCCACATTCCCTCAATTAATCAGAGTACTTCATTACAAAAGTATTACACGTTAACAACAAAAGTAAATGCCCTGCGGGCTTACAGCTTTCCAAGTTGTCACTTGGTTACAAAAGAGAGTATTAACTCGGTTACACATTAAGCCCTTGGCTTGAATTTACATGTAATACATCAAAAGGAAAATAAGGCAACAAAAGTATGTCTTGCCCCTAGCCTCCCAAGTTATGTTCGTAGAGGCGGCATGCTACCTGTACCTGAAAATGATGTTCCCATATAGGGTGAGCCACAGCCCAGCAGAGATATACTAAACCAACTATGAACAATGATTAAAAGATTAGCAACTGATAGGTGGTCGATACTTACACTTCCATTTACATCTTATTTCAATTCCATGACAACCAAACCTATGTTACAATTCACTTTTCATTTCTTATTCAACTTTGAGTTTGAAAACAGGGTTCAGTACTCTGGCCAAAACATTTTGATGAGATTATAGTTCATCACTAGAACATCTTCAAAATTCACAGTGGATACACATTTTGGTGTTGTATCAATAACACATAAACTACTTCCATACTTCACAAACGATGATGATATACATTTTAGTGCTATATCAAATCAAACAGACTTTTCAATAGATAAGCATATGAGCTATATCACTACTACAACAGATAAGCATGTGAGCTATATCAACATTCCAATAGATAAGCATATCACATATCAACAGACAAGCATATTAGCTGTATCCACACTTCACTAGACAAGCATATGAGCTGTGTCTACACTTCACTAGACCAGCATATGAGCTGTATCTACGGAGTTCATCCCCCATCTCCTCCCAATCCTATCCGGTTTAGAGGTACATCCCCCATCTTCCCCTAAACTGCGGAGTACATCCCCCATCTCCTCCTCTACACAATGCATATAAACACAAAGGTTCTATACACAATATAACGCATGTAAACACAGAATCACATACGCAATCAATCAATACATAAAGTTAATGTATTCTACCAACTGTCTACACATAATGCATATAAACACATTGGTCATATACACAATCACTCAATACATAAAGTTAATGTATTCTATCAACCGTCATACTCTATGACACATCCGATTGATTAGTGTTAGTTTGCCTAATCATCATGCATTGTCTACAACAATCAACACTACCCTCCACCGGTAGCCCAAAGCAATTATTTCTAAGCAGGAAATAAATGCACAAATGGATAATATATCAACATTTTCAATTCAATTCCTCGTTTTCTTCAATTAATTATATGCATTAATTAATTTAAACCAATTAGGGCAAATTACCATAATTCACAAAACAACCCGAAGGTTCTATTTCCATCAATGTACCAACATTAATCTTACTTCTCTATGCCTAACATGCATATAGGTTTATATATTTAAAACCCCGACTTTTGTAAAATTACACAAAGGCCCAAACTTTCTCAAAATTACCCGACAACCTCCAACATATCAAAATGCTAAAATTCAAAGACAAAGCTCATAAGATGGAGTAGGTTATCCCTACCTCGAATGATGGGGCTCAACGAAGAAGATGAAGAAACGGAAATGCTCCAAATCCCGAAATTTTCAGATTAAAAGATAGCCCTCGACGATCAACACAACTTTTGTAAAGGCCCAAGGTGAGAAAACAACTCCTACTAGATCAATCCTAAGAGAGAAGTTAGGGTTTTAGTGAGAGGAGCTCTCAAAATACTTTTTTGGAAAAGTAGGAGAGAGAAAGGATGTTGAAAAGTGAACAAAAAGGTCGGATCTCGGCTTTATATAAAAGTCACCCCGCTCGAGCGTCCAAACCCCCGCTCGAGCGTCACTCACAGACTCCCGCTCGAGCGTCAACAATCCCGCTCGAGCGGCGGATACACACTCCCAGAACTTTTACAGAACCAGGTCTCCGCTCGAGCGTCAACACTCCCCGCTCGAGCGTCACACAACATCCCACTCGAGCGTCAAAACTCCCGCTCGAGCGCACAACACTACAGAGGAGATACTGGAAGATGGAAAACTACGCTCGAGCGTCGAAAACCCCGCTCGAGCGGACAGACGACAACGAAGGGCCCGCTCGAGCGTCAAAATCCCCGCTCGAGCGTGAAGGCCAAAATCTGGGCAACTACTCTTGGTTTCTAAGTCCAACCAACTTGTAACAAACTCTCCCAACACAACCCAAGACTCAAATGCAAGGAGTAAAGGATGTAAACAAGATATACACGACAACCAACTCCGCGGAACCTAAGTCCGGATATAACAGTTAAAGAAAAGGGGAAACCGGGATCGCTATAGATAACTTCGTCACTTGATTATATCGTCGATCACCTCGCCACATCCTTACTCCTTAGAAGCTCTTGAAGACTCTGCTTCAGTATTTACAAAGCCTCCGAAAGAGATTATTCCCCGTTGGCCATCAAATGAGGAGTGCAAAGGTACTCCGAATCGGGCATAGAGGTGGCCTGTCGTTTTAGCTCTTTGTTCTCCAATTTTAATGCGCTAATCTCTACTCGAGCGTCCTTGTACATACACTAGAACAAGGAGATTTGGGCATTTAGCCAATGCACTTCACTCGTCCTACCTTGCAGCCTGTGGGACAAATTGGAGACCGCAGTCATAGTCTCCACACATGATTTTAACGTGTAATGGTTAGTATTGATGTCAGATGGCGCTACAATTGTTTGCTCGACTAACAGCTCAGGAAAGTTGAGAACAGGGATAGGGATAGCGGCAGGGGCAGGGGCACTTTATGGAGGCTCAGAGGAGTTGGTAATCTCCATTAGAGATTCATTAAGGTCTGGGAAGAGAGTGAGAGTACAGCAGGAAGAGGCCATGTTAGGGGAGAGTAATGAGAAACACATAGTGGGGTTTGCAAAGTAATGACAGAAAGAAAGAGCTGCAACCTTTTTGCTCTATCTCCCTCGCAAGTTGTGGTTAAAAAGGAGACGGTAGAGAAGAAGACAAGGAGGGATTGCTGAGGCAATTGTTGAAAATCAGGGGCAATTTAGCTGTTGTCGGCCAGGTGCGGCGATTATTGAAATCGCGTGCCAGACGCGACATTCGACAGAGACGAAGGGGCAGGAGAGAGGCAGAAACATGGAAGAGAAAGAGAGATATATTGTGTATATGTGTGTATATCGTATAGGTATTTGTATATACGTGTGTGTATGTATGTATATGTTTGTATAGTTCGTATGTATTGTATATATGTATGTATTTGTGTGTATATATTTTGTATATATGTATATAATACGTATTTTGTATTTTGTACTCGTATATGTATAGAAAATTTTCAAAAAAAAAATTAAAAAGGAAATTTTGAAAGAAAATTTTCAAAAAAAAAAAGGAAATTTTGGAAGAAAATTTTGAAAAATTCAAAAAGCAAAAAAAAAAGGGGGGGAGGAGGGAATTTTGAAACAATCAAAAATAATAAAAAAAAATCAAAAATTAAAAAAAAAATTGAAAAAAAAAAGGAAAAAGAAATTTTCAAAAAATAAAGGAAAAAAACAAACAAAAAAACAAAGAAAAAAAGAAAAAGAAGAAAATATTGAAAACCAAAATTTTTTCATTTGTTTTGCCTCCATCAAACCATTTTTGTGCATCAATTGTATAATCAAACCATTCGTATGCATCGATTGTGTAATTAGACTGTTCATGTGCATCTATAGCATAATTGCACTGCTCTTTGTATGTCCATCACATCATCGCATTGTCCTTGTGCATCTGTCGCATCACATTCTCTTTGTATTCAACCTTTACCCCGTGAAACGTGTTCAGGCTTGTCATCATTTCATCATCACAATTCCTCCTCTCATGATTTTATCATGGTTGGAGTGTGTTCTTATTCTCACGATTACAACGTGGTTAGAGTGTGTTCTTTCTCACACAATGGCAACATGTTTGGAATGTGTTATTCCTCCTTTCACGATTTCAACGTGGTTGGAGTCTATTCTTTCTCCTTTCATGATTTCAGCATGGGTGGAGTGTGTTCTTCTTCTAACAATTACAGCATGGTTAGACTATGTGCCTCTTCTCACGATTACAACATGGTTAGAGTATGTCCTTCCTCACAAGATTTTAGCTTGTTTGGAATCTATTCTTCCTCCTCTTATGATTTCAGCATGGTTAAAATGTGTTTCTCTTCTTACGATTTCAACATGGTTAGAGTGTGTGCTTCATTCTTTCACGATTCCAGTGTGGTTGGAGTCTGTTCCTCCTCACACTATTTTAGCGTGTTTGGAATAAGTTCTTCATTCTCTCACGATTCCAGTATGGTTGGAGTTTGTTCCTCCTCTTATGATTACAGCATGGTTGGAGTGTGTTCCTCTTCTCACGATTTTAACGCGGTTAGAGTATGTTCTTCCTCCTCTCATGATTCCAATGTGGTTGGAGTTTGTTCCTCTTCTCATAATTTTAGCATGGTTGGTGTGTTTTCCTCTTCTCACCTCCCGTGTAAAGTGTGTTTGGATTGTACCTGTTTGTTTGTTTCATTTGCCTAAGGCTTGCCTCACCACCTATCATATTGCATTGCATAAGTCATGACAAAAAAAAAAAAAAAAGAAACAAGCAAAAAAAATTCAATTTTCAGTTGCACTAGCATATCATTTGCGTGGTTACACTGTTGCATCACTTGGCTATAATCTATTAATATCAACATTTGATTACAACCTTTCTCAACAATTTATTCTAGCCCCCTTTTTTTTTGGATTGCAGGTCAACACTACTCGGTTTATACTAGCCTTTTTCGGGATAATGAAACTATCCCTTTCTCGGGTTGGTAGTCCAAATCACCATTGGTTAATACCTCCCTTTTTTTGGATTGTTAGTTGAAACTATCCACCGATTAATACCTTCCCTGTTTTGGGTTATAGGTTAAAAATATTCATCGGTTACATTTGATTCTCTTATGTGGATGTGTTTGGGTTGTATCCCTTGTTATGCTTCATATTACCTGTTGCATTGCATTATAGATCATGAATTTTCAAAACCTCTGGCCTCGTGAAGTGTGTAAGTCCAGCTATCAAATTGTATTTCAACTGCATATCATTTAGATTTTGTCCCTAAACTACACTGGTTTGATTCTTTGCAAAGGGATACGTAGGCAACCCTCAGGTTCAACCAAGTGCATTTGCATCTTGTTTGTTTGCCCAAATCTTACTACTTATCAAAAGGGTTGTCTTCAGGCTTTGACCTTCACTCACGTTATGAAATGTGTCACGCCCCGCTTTTTATTACTTGGATTCGATTACCAAACCATTATTATAGATTCAATTTTAGAGATAACATGTGGAATCTCTTTATATTAACAAAAACACATGAATAAAGATTCTCTCATCTAAGTAGAATATGAATGCAACAGGAGTTATAATTAAATAAATTGCTCGTAGGCTTACATCTTTTACATTAAAAGAAAGGGCTTAACCCTTTTATATCAATGGCATTCCGTCCATAAATAAAAGGCCCCGTGGCCAACAGATAAAGAAGATCCTCGACCTTGAAACACTTCTCGACGTTCACCTGAAAAAGGATTAGCAACGTGGGATGAACATAAAGTCCAGTAGGGATCTCAACATGATCCTAAATAATAACAACATACAGATGGCTATGATCATGAATGCTTTATATCATATCATACACACAATGTGACGGTTTATACTGAAAATATACTTATACAAGTACTTTTCTCAAAATCATTCAATTTAGCCAACAACACAAACAATTCACTTTTCTTTCTCATTTTCCATTTATAAATAACGCATCACAACTGGTTGTTTTAATAAATACTTTCACAAAAACTAGATTACTTCTCATTATTTACACTCAATACAAAACAAACGTTCACTTCTGACACATTCATCACATTCCCTTGGCCCTAAGTCCATGGTCAAGAAGCACTTTCAACAACTCGTCTAATACGCCTGTGAACATACATATATGTCCTAACACGAATACAAAATCAATACATGTACAATGATTACTACGCTATCACATAAAGCAACCCGCCCTCACCCAACCATAACCATCACCTACTCATTATATACAAGGATACACCGAGATAAAATGAAAAACGAAGCAATGCTTTACCTACCTTAAGCACGGTAAGCCAATGATACACCTTTCCATAACGAAATGCCAATTTACTAGACACAAGCTGGAAGGTAATGGTACCTTTGCTAATTTACTAAACACCGGCTGTAAGGTAATGGTACCTCTGCCAAGTTCTCCAGGCGCTAGTTGGAAGGTACTGATACCTCTCATTCTAAGCGTGGCCAATTCTCCAAGCGCTAGTTGGAAGGTAATGGTACATCTTATTCTCAGGGCATGAACATTTCCAACCATCTCAACATACTAGAATGCATAATAACACAAGTGTACTACATACACAATATTATTCAACACAACAATGCTATCCTCCACCGATGACCAAGGACAAAACCTCCAAGCATATGTATTAAATACACGTAAGACAACAATACAATTCTCATGAGACCTTAAGTCCAATAACAATAATAATATGTAAAGGTTTCAAAATCCGACCTTATTATTAATTTATGAAGTGTTATGATTTCACTTTCTTTCCAAAAACCAAATTTTCTTATTTTCCAATCCGCACTACTCCAATCATTTTCTAAAAGTTCATTCTCTTCATTTAATTAAAAACCACATCCTTGATGCCAAAGCCATAACCCAACCCTACTCATCATGATTAATCCAAACAATTTGAATACCATGTTTACTTCTCCATTTTAGATATTAACACAATTATACAATCCATATTAACAAAATAAAAAAGATTATTCAACTTCCTTTTTAAATCCATGAAGTCAATAATATTAAATTAGGGATTTCCTTCCTCTCAACATAAACACGTTAAATAGCTCCCCACTTAACCCAAACAATAACGAACTTATCAACTTCGATCACAAATATCAAAATCTAGATTCCTTTTCATGACTTTTAAGGAAATCCATAATGAATATGGTTTTTATGCAATAAAATCTACCACATGTCTATTTATAGACGAGGTATTGAAAATGAGCAAAGAAATCTCTACCTCTTGAAGCGAAGAGAAGACAACCCAAAAATTGCCGGTGATGAAACCACGAACTACTTGAATCAAAAGGAAGCCCTTGATGAGATCTACAATCTTTCTCAAAGGACCATGGTGAAAAGATAGCTCTAGGTGAGTAGATCTAAAGATCTAAGTGAAAAAGTTGAGTTTGGAGAGAGAAGAGAGAGGCACATGGTGTAGAGATGAAAATGAGAAAGAGAGAGAAGAAATAATGAGGAAAATGTGTTTGGAGCCTATTTATATTAGTAGAATAATAGCCCCAAAGCCAATGAAAAGAAAAAGTCAAAACCAAAAGTAGGGCCAAACAGTACCCAAAAATATGAAATTTACTCATAGGGGTCGATCCTCAAGACAGTGGTGTCGACCCTCAAGAAGAAAAGCTAAGACATTAATGTGCGCAACAAACAAGGGTCGACCCGTGGAACTAGTGGTGTCGACCCTTTATTTCAGTAACAACACTCAGAACACAACAGCACACAAGGGTCGACCCTTGGAACCAGTGGTGTCGACCCCTTAAACCAGCAGAGATACTAAGAGCAAGGAAAAAAGGTGGTGTCGACCCCCAGGAAGACTAGGGTTGACACCTAAATAAATTTTCCAAGTTCCCAAAGAACTTTTCAATGAAAACAAATGCGAACGAACAATCCCAACAAGTCTAAAATGAATTGTACTCCTCCAAAATGAAGATACGACTCCAACGACTCCCAAAATGAAAATAAAGGAATTAAATACACTCTCCAATAGTTTAAAGGACACAAGTGCTACAAAATGACTTCGAGTTCTGTCAAAGAGGGGCAACTGTAGACACCCCATTTTGACACCGAAAGACTTGGGCGCTTTCTTTTGATTACCATATGATGACAATCAGAATGTGTTTCTCACAGAATTTTTAGTAGGATAGATGAAATTTGAGTTTTAATCCCAACTATTACACTTTTCTGGCCAAATTATTTTTCATCCAAAATTCACTAATCCCCACTACCAAAAGAATCTTGGCTCTTTAATCTCCACAACCAAATTTCCTATACATCAATCCCTACTCATCATCCACTTTCCTAATTACACCCCACCATCCCCACTCACTATCCACTTTCATAATCACACCCCACAATCCCCACTCACTATCACTTTCCTAATCATACCCCACCATCCCCACATATCATCCACTTTCATAATCACACCCCACCATTCCCACTAATCATCTATCACCATTCACCTCAAAACCATTGTTCTACCTCAAATTCCAAGCTCTTGAATTGAGGATTAAGAACATAATTCACACAAACTTGAGGGTGATCAAGAGGAAGTTTGGAAACAAGAAGTTTACTCTTTCTTTGGAAGGTGAATTTTCAATTCTTTCGTTTCTATTTCATCTTCGTTTTCTTACTTTTGTTTCATATTGTTTTGTTGTAAAGTGATTAAATTTTAATTCCTTTATTTTCTTGCACTTTTTATCTTATATTTGTTTTCTTACTTTAGTTTCATATTAGTTTTGTTGTAATCTAACCGAAAGTAGTCAGTTGAGCTACCTACATATTTCTTGTTTGTTCTTTTCTCGGTGTTGCAACAAGACAAGTTTTGCTAGGCCTAGTTGGTTGGCCGGTTAGCTTCTTTTGGACAAAACGGCATAGTCTTTCAATGTTGACCAATTTCCAATGGTTTCCAAGACACATGAAGCTTCTATTTTATTTTCTTTTGAGTGTTTTGTGAGGGTTTTTTTTTTTATTTTTGTTGTAATATTCTCTCTCTCTCTCTCTCTCTCATTTGGTTTGTAATTATTCTTTCAAGTGTTGTAATAATTATCCACCCCGCTTCTCTCTATTCCATACTTTTACTTGCTTTCCTTTGTGAATATGCATCATATTTTGTTTTTCATTCTATCCACGTTTTGCATCATGATTTGGCTAAGTTTGCATTTGTGGATTTAATCATTTCCTATGTGATTAGTGTGCTACCCCATGTTCTTAAGATAATTCATATGTCATATATTAGAAGTCAAATCTTTAGTTGCATCTCATGAGTGAATTGCATTAGGATTTTGTATATAAGATCATGCATATTTCACTAACTTTGTTTTGTAGCTGTTTGTGGGACGTCGGTAAATATGTAAGTTTTTATGCTTTAGTATCCCGCTTGTGTGTGTTTTTCTTACTATGTTTAAGCATCCTACCATGAGGCTATTTGCTTACTTGATATAACTCTATGAATGCCAGTGGATGGAGGTTGTGTTACTTAATTTGGAATGATATTTATTTTCATGTTTGTAAACTCAATTTATTTGAGTTGTACATCTTCAAAACTCTTTTGAAACACATGAAATCAAGTTGTTTCAAAATAAATGGCATAGCCTATACACGTATGCTTCACATAGTAAATTGTAGGATTTCTTTAATAACCTAAATATGAACATATAAAGAAAATAAAACTCATATCATGGTTTAGTAGAGACCAATCTTTGATCGGGTGATTGGGGTTGCTCATTAATGACCTTCCCCTCTCATGCCTAAGGTTCCGAGCCAAGCATCTTTGGTTATGACAAACAGTGGCCTTGGCATGAGTCACGGATTTTCTAATTTTCCTAAAATATTAGGTGACAACTCTAAGATCTGGTAATGTAGTCCATTTATGGCAAATGTTTTGCAATAAAATGGATTTTTTATAAAAGTTTTCAAATTCTCATTTATGTTTCAAATTGCACTCATGAGACTAGATCCAAGAAGTTGAGAGTCTGAACTGTTTAACGCGTGCCAGTACCCCTTGGGCATGTTACACTTATATATGATAACAATCTGACTTTTCAAAATGGTATAAACTAGATATTTGAGGACCCTAATACATAGTAAAACTACTCAAATGCACCAAAACTTGTAAGATACATTAAAAAAACCATAGAAGTGAGTAATTGTCTACAATATGGTTAAGTAGTTGCTTGATATGAAATAATTATACCAAAGGGGCTGTGACTCTAGAAATTTGTCCATTGGTGGGTTGCCTCGACTTTGTGAAGCAATAGTCATTCTTCTTTGAATCAGAAGCAAATCATATTGTGACACCTAGGTGTTCATTATTGTATTAAAGCTGTACGCAAAATGAATAATCACAATGTTGCGTTGTGGTTTGATTTTCTATACAAATAAATGATATTTATATGTGTGATTTAATTTTTGTTTCAACAATCATAGTTGCGTTTGCACTAATGATATGAAGACTTTGACATGCATTACAGAAAACCAATCTCCTATTGTTGTCATTCTTTTTGAAAACATGGAACTTGCCTTTCAGATGGTAAGCCAATCTAAGGTGTTAATTCTTTATATTTAAATAATGAATGAAATGTAGTAACACTATAATATGCACAAAGTTTAGGTTGAGCAATAAGGAAACTATTGGAAATTGGGTCGAATTTGACCCGGCTCATAACCCATGGAGTGTCCCTATGGGTTGTAGATAATTCACACTATTTAATAAATAAGATAATTAAGGAATTATCTAATGAAGTGTTTGAGTTGTTTTGGGTGTCTAGAACTCCACTTTTATCTACAGAGATATATATTATATATTTGATATAGAGAAAAGAAATGTATTATTACTGTGGGAGTTTACTTGAAAAAACTTTGTAGATTTCTCTCTATGTTCTTTCCTCTTAGGTCACCATTAGAGAACCTAGGGATTTGGAGTGTGGATACAACATTGAGAAACTCTGGCAGCTTCTCAACTGGCGATAGAGGGTTTTCTAGACGAGGTTCGTAATCCAAGCATCTGATCCAAACTGTTTCTGCATTAGGTAATATGAATACCTGCATATTTTCCTTCATTAGTATCAGAGCAGTATTGCTTATTTTTGTCTCATGATTTGCATGCCATAAATTAGTTTTGTTCATGTTTAATCAATATTATCTGTTTTAATATTGCTAAAAATTATGGCATGTTGAAAAGGTTTTTAGAAAACCCTAGTTTTTATAAAATTCCAATACAACAGACTTTTTAACTCAAAAATTAGTATAAAAGTTTCTTTTTTAGTAGTTCGAATTTACATATTTTGAAAGCACTCTTCCTGAGCTTTACATCCATATAAAATGGGCTTTAATCGGAGTTAAATTGAAAAAATTATGGCTTTTCAAAGATTTTTGGGTCAAAATTGATGTTTTTGAGAAATTTTGGGAAAACAAGAAAATCTGAATTTGGGGTTGACGTTAACAGCACGTGGAAGCTGACGCAACGCCGCTGGGACTAGCGTGGCTTGGGTCAGCGCAGCGTAGCACACCTTAGCGGGTCGTGACGTTAGCAAAACATGGTAGCTTAGCAGTGCGGCTGGACAACGTACCAACACGGCTTAGCCCAGTGCAGCTGACGTCAGTGCACTGCGTGCGGCCGATGTTAGCAATGCGCATACTGGAGGTATGCGAGCACGCCACGTGGCACGCGTAGGAGCGCGACACCTGTCTGTCACGTGTACAAGGCAAGAACTAACATGTGAGGGCGTGTGGACACGTTTCTTTGGCCGCGTGTTCACATGCGCTTGTAGACACTCCATTTTTGACCGCCCGTAAAACTTGGATGTTTTATTCTGGGCACTTGATGATGAAGGTTACATTGTGTAAGTGGTTTGAATTCTCAATAAAGGAATCCAAATTCGAGCTCTAAACAATCCCAACCTTCTATACCTAAAATGTTTTTACCATATAAACCCATTTTTAAGCACTGTGCCCACCTACATTGAACCTAGAACTGAGAGGCAAGGGAGCCACATTGGGGCCCGACTATGCCTCATTTGGGGCTGGTTGTGGCCATTGGGATCCGGCCATGCCTTTTGGGCTTCAAACAGTGTTCCAGGCGAGAATTCGCCACCTGTCCATTTTTGAAGATATTTATGACCTATTTGCCTCAAATTCTATAAATATGAGCTCAGACCTTTGTTTTGAGGGTCAAAATTTTTTTAAAGAGTTTAAAAGATATTTGAGAGCTCTTTCTTCCCTTGCACGACATCTTTTGTTCTTATATCACCTTTGAGATATATATACATATTAGATACACCATTAGAGCTTAGATTGGGAGCTTTGGTTGAGACTTTGAGACCATAATTCAAGAGCTTGAGAGTGCTTAGGAATCAAGGTTGGTTGACAACAATACATACTCTTTAAAGAGGTATACTTCTTACCCATCTTTTTCCTTTTTTTTTTTTTACTAATCATCTTCTTCATTTTCCTTGAGTTTGTGCATTGCTGGAGGTTACTTTAAAGGGCTGAAATATGTGATTCCTAATCTACAAAAAAGGGAGCGGTTAGCCTCTCCTCCTTAAGCTTGCTTGCCTTGCTTGTTCTCCCCTATTTCCCTTCACTTTTTCCACCATTTTGAAGTAATTTTAGGTACGAATTTTTGGGTTTTAGGGGTTGTTTAATTCATTTAAATAGTTTATGCTTTGAATATTATGTTTGTAGTGTTGTAAGTCCTCATGGATTTGATGGTTTAGGTCTTAGACACCGATTCATTTGAGTTGATAGCTTTATTTATCTAGTTTGCATGCAAATAGTCTCACTTTTGCAATAATCAACTTCGCATAATCATCTTTGCAATCTCCCTCATTTCTTTTGCTTCTTTTTTACTAAGAGTTGTATCCGACACGGGATTACCGTTCAAAGTATAAGAAAGAGACCCCTTATGTGCTAAATGGTTTAATCTCTTCGAAGATTCATTACCAAGGCATTACATCTCTCTTATTTGAGAATGATCCCTTGTTTGATTCTCCCTTTAACTGCCGGTGTAATGTTTCTAAGGGGCTATTTTTTAACTTAAACCCTTGGAAATCTCAAAGAAATGTTTCATTATAGCTTGTGTAACAACCCTGACATGTGATTAGCCTATAATCCATGATTAAATATGCCTAATAAGTAATTAAAGTGAAATTTTGAATTAATTGCATGTGTGTTGCATTTTTCGTGTTTATATATGATCATAGTAGGAAAATCTGCCTGTATCTTTGATTCAGTAAGCGAATTGAAGGCCTTATCGGCCACAGAACGTGAAATTGACTTGGTTTATGTGTTATTCGGGATTTTTTTAAAAATTATGGTAGGTTCAATTGAAATTCGATTCGGAACGAATTAATTAGAATAAATTGATTAAATTAAGCTAGATTAACTAGTGTTAATCACTCTTAATTAGTAAATGCTAACTAAGCCTATATAAGGCTAAAGTTGACTCAAGAACCTTCAAAATACACACACCTTCATCATTCTTTCTCATAAAAAATGTGAGAGTAAGAGAGAACTTGAGGGGAAAGAAATTCAAGCTAAAGAAGGAGAATTAGAAGAAGTTTAGAGGAGTTAGCTTGGAGATTCAAGAATTAATTGTCTAGAGTCCAATTGGAGAGTTTAGGTAAGAAATCCAACTCTTAAACATTGTATTTGAGTCACCAAATGTAAGAATTCAAAAGGAAATAAAGATTAAAGACATGATTTAAGCCAAGGAGGAAGAAAAGGGGAATAATTCGACCATGCATGCATAATTCACTAAGATTTGTAGTTGATTCTCAAGAATTGATATATGCATGAGTCTATACTTGCATAACACTAAGAATTCAACATGATTTGGCATTTATCGCTTTATTTATTCATGTAGTTGAAGCAAAGAGCTCATAACATTACATGCATGTTATCTAGACAAGAAGTTTTGATTTGGCTTTGAAGAATTGGCATGCTTTTGGGCTTTGATTTTGTGAAATGATTTTGAATTCACAATGTTTTACAAGTGTACATATGTTTCTTCAAGTTTTTGGCCGAAAAGAACATGTTTTACAGCTTTGAATTTGAGTTTTGGACATAGAACATCAATTTGGAAATTCCAGAATTCTACCTCACTGCTCGAGCGACGGATTCTGTGCTCTAGCGACAATTCTTTGTTTTGCACTTCTGCTTGAGCGACCAAAAGTTGGCTTGAGCATAAAATTAATGCTCCCAGAAGTTTTCAAGTTTTGCAAACCACTTGAGTGACCAGAGTTACGCTCGAGCGAAGACCTTAGTCTCACGCTCGAGCGGCCATCGAGCAGAAAATTCACACAACCAGTACTTTTGTAGAGTTTACAGACCACTCGAGTAACCACCCTTATGTTTCAACCTCCGCTCGAGCGAAGGAAGTTATGCTCGAGCGAAGACCTTATTTTCATCAAATCTGACTAAGTGTTTTGAATCACATTTTGGCATCTTCATCGCATCTTAGGAATTCTTAAGCCCTAATTAAGACATGATAATGAGGATAATGACTAAAAGCACACCAAGATAAGAAAGAACTAAGTTAAAGAAATTTTGGGTGTGCGTTTCAATACGTATCCATTCTGTGTTTGTGTAGGTCACGCGCCATTAATCGCCTAATCCATCTGCTATATCTGTTTTGTTATTAGAGCCACCTGTGAGTAATAACTTCATAAAGCTATGTCTACATTTAAGTATTTTCCTGTATGATATGACAAGAAATGCTATGTTTTCTGAAATGCTATATTCTGTATCAATGAATGATTGTCCATATATTGAAACGTATTCGTGGCATCCTTAGCACATGGTCCTTGCCTGAGGGTAATAATACCATGGTCTATGAGCACAAAGCCCTTGCCCGGGGGTGATAATATCGTGGTCTCATGGCCCTCGCCCAGGGGTAACAATACCATGGCTTAAGTATGTTATCTATTCCCGGTACGAGAGGTTCATTTATTGAACTGGTCAAGTATGACCCTTAATGGTCTGTATCTGATCTATTAGCGCTAATGGGTGTACCACGTATGATCATCTGTGAAATTGAATAAGTACATGCTTCTGAACTATGAATAAGAATATGGATATGTTTCTAATTTGAACTCTACTTTCTGAATCTGATATGGGACATCATTCATAAACCTTTTTACTCTGTTATTATTCACTAGGCTTTCGTTCACTATTTATATTATGTATGTAGGGGATCAGGAACGTGACTAGGCTCAATGATGGTTGCTTGGAGGTCTATTTTGTCAGCCAACCTTTGTGCCTCTTGAGGAGGTTTCAGAAAGAGTTTAATGGTCGAGTTTTGCGAACCAAGTTATAAAATTAAGACTTTTGTTGTTTTGTAAGCAACTCTTTTGTCTTATTTTTTGTATAATGATAATGCAGAATGGATATGTTTATGACATTATATGTGGGTTCATGTATATCAGTTTTAAAATTTTTGTCCCATGTATGTCTGCACAGCTCCGTGGACTATGTATGTTTTATATATCTGCTTCTGCAGCCCCTTATTTCTAAGTTAACTTGTTCAAAGGCCTTGGGTAATCCCAGGATTACTAGTCGAGTACAATGCTAAACATATAGGGGCGGGTTTGGGTCGTGGCAATGTGGTATTAGAGCACGCGTTATACCTCACACAGGTCGATATGAGCTATAGGATGTCCTAGAAAAGGATTAGGGGCATTCCATCCGCATGTATGAGTGTGTGAACTGTTTGAACATACTCAAACTAAAATGAAATGATGTGAACAAATTTGAATGAATATGAAACAAATTGAATTGGAATTGGATACAGAGAACGAGATTATTGTACCTATGTTTATTATTATCTTGTTTGCCTATAGCAAAGGAAAATACAAGAAGTAATGATACAGCTGGATCTTCTGAGGCTTGAATGAGCCGAATGGAACAAATGTTAGAAGTTTTGACAAAAACAATAAGACAGTAACAAAGACAACAACTTGTGCTTCCTCCACCACCTCCAGTGCCAATTGAGCCGGAAAACACTGACACTATTTCACTGACACAGAAGTTTAACAAAATGAAGCCGCCAATCATTTTCGGTGGTATTGAGCCGTTGAAAGCCGAAACATGGCTGCTAGAGACTGAAAAGATATATGAAGTGTTCCCGTGCTCGAAAATGTAGAAAGTTCTTTTGGCCACCTATACTCTGAAAGAAGAAGCTAGACGATGGTGGATGCTTATCCGAGATAGTAGTGGGACTATGACGTGGAGCCAATTTAAAGTGGTATTTTATGAGAAGTATTTTGCCCAATGTTTCAGAGATCGTAAAGTGTCATAATTCAAAGAACTCAAGCAAGGCAAGATGTCCGTAGCCAAGTATGAGGCTAAGTTCACTGAGTTAGCCAGATTTGCTCCTTATATGGTCAACACATATTACAAAAAGGCCCGGAAATTTGAAGAGGGCTTAGATCTGGACGTGTTTGATCGAGTAAGCATTTTGAAGTTGCCTACATATGTGGATGTACTTGACAAAGCATTGATGGCAGAGGCCACTCTAGCAGCAATGAAACAAGCTAAAACTCTAACAACTGAATGAAGAGGTAAGAGATCCGGATTCAATTTCAAAAAGGGTCGGCCGTTTTTAAAGAAGCAAAACACAAGATCCTCCAGTAGCTCTAGTCAGAGTAGTGGATCTATGCCAGTTTGTTCTGAATATAGGAGGAAGCATAAAGGCACGTGTTATCGTGCATCAGGTGCTTGTTTTTGGTGTGGGAAGACTGGCCACATGATTAGAGATTGTCTGATGAGATCCGACGATGTTAACCGTCTTGTGACAAGTTCAGCCGGATCTGCTCCTGCACCCAGAACAAATGTGAGAACCAATACTGGGAGAGAAACTCAAAGGCAAGGCCGAGTTTTTGCATTAGTACCTGGTGGTGTATAGAACACCGAGTCAGTGGTATCAGGTATGATCTCTATTTGTGCTCAACGTGCCTATGTATTGATAGATTCTGGTTTTACGCACTCTTTTGTGTCGCATGCTTTTTCTCGAATATTAACTAGACCTTTAGAACCTTTGAATTATTTTTTATATGTATCTATACCATCTGGAGGCTCTATGTTATGTGCTTATGTATATCCTGTGTGTGACATCATGGTTGAGGATATGTGTAACGCCCCAATTTCCTATGCCCAAATGATAACACAACCATCATGGCTCTTTAAAGGAAAACAAAAATAATTCTCCACACTTGCATTACATGATACAATTAATTACTCAATGTGATTATACGTTTAATCCAAAACCAAATAAATAAACAAATAGATACCCCCATGGGTTTACAAGTTTCCAACGCTTAGGTCCGGTTACACAAAACGGTTATTCAAACCCACACAAATACAGCCCTTGGCTTACAAAATAGAGTCTCGCAAAATGAGAGCATTGTACTTCCAACACACATACTTCCACGCCCCTAATTGGGTGGAATCACCACATCTTTTCTTGCACAAAAATCCCGTAGGGTGAGCATAAAGCCCAGTAGGAAATTCTTAACAAAGTATATACATTTTATACAAGTCTCAAAAGATGAAATGCACATGCCATGTTGTGCCCTTTTTGAAGACAAACCACATTTTCATCTTTTGAAAACCATCATGCTCAATGATGTCATGCAATTTCAATTGTTCAAAACTTAACAATTTATTTCAAGGGCGGTAAATACGACGCTGGTAATCCCTAGGTCGATGTCTGCAAGTCGACTATACAAGTACTACCAAATTGTCATTTTTACCGGTATTAAACGGAAGGCTTGACACCTATCCGCGCGGATTTTCGGTCTTTCACCCCGGACTCTCAGGCCAACTTATTCAATATCATCTACACCACCTATCAAGACTTACCAATGTGTTTACCCCAAAACCATTCCATGAAAACTTGTTTCACAACATTCTTTTCTCAATGCAAGTTTTCAAATCAACTTTCAAAATTTAATGTAATCAAATGAATTGATATGCCAATTTCATAAGATGAATATAAATACTTTTATTCCAATTATTTTGACACATAAAATAAATATAACAATATCATTCATGAATTTTCAATCTCTTTTAAAAATTCCCAATTTCTAGGTTTTCTCACCAAAACTATACAACCAAAATCTTTTGAAAGAAAACTTTTCAAAATCATCTTCTTTTTTTCTTCAATCAACGAAGATCAAGACCCATAAGATCTTTTTAAAAGAACAAGAGACAAACCTACTTTCAAAATCGCTTAACTTCTTGAATCAACAATCAACTTTCAAAAGGCTATCAAAGGATGATTTTGAAAATCATCTACATCTTGCAAAATATATATATATATATATAACTCAAAAAAATTCCCTATCTCAAGTTTGAAGAAGAATAGAGATGAAACTCCAAAATCAACGATGCCTAAACTTGATCTTCAACGCACACAACGAAGCCCTCGAGATGATAACTCAATTTGATCAAGAAGCAATGGCAAAACTCAAGTGGATCTTGAGAAATCAAGGTTTTTGGTCTAGTTTGTGTAGAGAAATGTAGAGAGAAGGGAGAGGAAATATTTTTAGAGAGAGAGATATACAAAAGTGGTCTGAAATATCAGATTCACGAACTGATATAACATTGCTCGCTCGAGCGTGGAAAGCCCCGCTCGAGTGTCAAATACACCTTCCCAGTACTTTTCCAGACAGGTCAAACTTCTGGAACCAAACATTCTCCGCTTGAGTGCATAAATGGCCACTTGAGCGGACAAGCAATTTCGAATGCATTTTGTATTTTTGCTTCGAGGGCGCTACCCCTTGACCACGCCAAGGCACTGCCCTCGGACCCCCGTGAGCTGACTGGGCAGCTCGATCCCCATCAAAGTCAGCGAATTGGCAAAACATGAATGATACGCTACAACCTGATACAAACATAAGACATTACCTATTCCAAACACACCGCTACAACTCAATAACCAAAATATGGGGAATACAGGGAACTAAGATACGTAACACTGTTTAAAACCATACCAACCCGAGCCCGGAACAAAACATAAAGACGGGTCAAAACCGGGATTGCTACAATATGTTATTATATGTTGATTTGCTACCGTTGGATCTTACTTATTTTGATTATATTCTGGGTATAGATTGGTTGACTAAATATTATACCACCATTGATTATGTGAATAAATCAGTTATGTTTCGACCACCCGGTGTGCCTAAGGTTGTCTTTACTGGGAATGGGGTAGTTCCTCCGCTATAGTGATCCCAGTTGTCCCTTTACTGTTCTGTTGTATTCCGGACTCGGTTCCGTGGAGTTGGTAGTTGTATCTATCTTGTTTTCGTCCTTTAATTCCATTTTTTTAAGTTTTAGGATGTGTTGGGCATGTTTCGAACAGATGGGTTGAACCTTGGTCTAAAATCTTGTTGCCAGGTTTTTGGTCGTTCCGCTCGAGCGGGCCCTGTTGCGCTTGAGCGGATATTGCACACTCCCAGTATTTCGTGTCCCTGCAAAACTTCTGCAGGTGTGATTTTTACGCTCGAGCGGTCGCGCTCGAGCGGGTAGTACTTTTTGGTGTAAGTTCTGGGAGGGGGAAATCTATGCTCGAGCGGACTGGTTTTCGCGCTCGAGCGGATGTACTTTATTCTTGTGTCATGGCGCTCAAGCGGGCCTTCTTGCGCTCGAGCGTACCTAGTTTTTTGTTCTTGATGCTCGAGCGTTGTGTTCTCCGCTCGAGCGGGAATGTCGTATATCAGTTGGCAGCTGGGCATTTTAAAATCACTTTTTATATTCTCTCTCTCTCTCTTACTTTCTAAAAAGATATTTTGAGAGCTCCTCTCTCTAGAAACTCCCTTCTCTCTAGGGTTTGATCTAGTTAGAGTGTCTCCATATCCTCCGGCCTTTGTAAAAAGTGTGTGGATCGTCGAGGGCTCCATTTTGATCCATGGATCTTTGAATTTGGAGCATTTTGGTTTGCTTCAACTTTCCCGTTTGAGCTCTAACTTCGAGGTAGGAATATTCTACTCCTTCTCATGAATTTTGTCTTTAAATTTTAGCATTTTGATGAGTTGGGGGTTGTTGGGTAATTTTTAGAAAGTTTGGGCCTTTGTGTAATTTTACAAAAAGTTGGGGGTTTTGTTTATATAAATTTATATGCATGTTTGGCATAGAGAAATGAGATTAATATTGGATTATTGGTGAAAATGGAACCTTAGGGTTGTGATGTTAATTATGGGAAATGCTCTAATTACATTGATAAATTAATTGGTATAATTAATTTGAAGAAAAGAGAAATTAAGTTGAGAATGTTGGAATTGGATGTGTATGGGAATAAAGGGTGTAGTTAGATTCATTTATCGCTCACCTAGTTGAAATGTCGATTATATTTCCATTTGGTGCATTTATTTTCGGTATAGAAGTAACTGCTTTGGGCTATCGGTGGAGGATAGTCTTGATTGTTGTAGACACTGCATGATGATTAGGCAAACTAAAACTAATCGATTAAGTATGCTACTGAGTATAGCGACCGGAATAATACATTAATTGTATGTATTGATTGATTGTATATGATCTATGTTTATATACATGTGCTGTGTGGGATGAGATAGGGGATGTACTCTACAGTTTAGGGGAAGATAAGGGATGGACCTCTAAACCGGATTTTGTGTGACATTGATACAGCGCTAAAATGTGTATCAAGTGTTGATTATGGAAGTGTTTGAATTGATTTGATATAGCATTAAAATGTATATCGTTATCAATTGTGGAGTATAGAAGTGATTCTATGTTCTGTTGATACAGCACCGAAATGTGTATCTTTCCCAAAGTGTGGAATGGTTTATGTGTTATTGATACAGCATTAAAATGTGTATCCCTCATGAATTTCGAAAGTGTTTTAAAGATGAGTCTAAATCTCATTAAGGTATTTGGCTAGGTGTTGAGCCTTGTTTTCAAACTCAAAGTTGGAAAAGACATGGGAAATGAAATGTAACATGGACTTAATGTCATGAAACCGAAATGTGATATATGTGGATGTATTTGTGTTGGCCATCTATCAACTGCTAATCTTTTAGTCATTGTTCATAGCTGGTTTAGTATATTTCTACTGGGCTGTGGCTCACCCTTTATGGGACATCATTTTCAGGTACAGGTAGCATGCCACCTCCAAGGACATAGCTTGGGAGGCTAGAGGCAGACAGACTGCTTTGTTATTTGCTTTCTTTTGATGTATTACATGTAAATTCAAGCCAAGGGCTTAATATGTATTGAGGTAGTACTCTTCTTTTTGTAACCAAGTGTTAACTTGGAAAGCTGTAAGCCCGTAGGGCATTTTCTTTTGTTGTTAACATGTAATACTTTGTAAAGAACTACTCTGATGAATAGAAGAATATTTATCTTTTATACCAATGCATGTCTAATTTGATGGGTTTTAATGTTATTATTTTGAGGACGTTACATCTGCCGTACTTGATTTCGTTTATAAGAGCCAGGAAGTTATTGAGAAATATTGTCGGGGCTACTTCTGGTGTGTATTGACGCTATCTTCGGATGGTGCTAATGTGGAAACTATTCCTGTTGTTTGTGAATTTCTTGACATGTTTCCTAATGACCTACCCATGGAGTTAATTAATAGGGAAATTGAATTCACTATTGATGTAGTATCCAGAACAAAAGCAATTTCTAAGGCCCCTTACCAAATGTCAACCTCTGAACTGAAAGAATTAAAAGTCCAACTCCAAGAATTGCTAGACAAGAAATTTATCTGACCGAGCATTTCACCTTAGGGTGCTCCAGTTTGTTTGTTAAGAAAAAGGATGGGTCCTTGAGGTTATGTCTAGATTACCGGGAATTGAATAGAGTAACTATCAAGAATAAATGTCCATTACCCCGAATAGATGATTTGTTTGACCAACTCCAGGAAGCCCAAGTGTTTTCCAAAATTGGCCTTAGATCAGGCTATCATCAATTAAAAGTTAAGGCAAAAGACATTGACAATACTGCTTTCAAGACTAGATACGGGCACTATGAATTTTTGGTAATGCCATTTGGGGTAACTAATGCACCTACAGCTTTTATGGACCTAATGAATAGGGTTTTCAAACAATTTCTTAACGAATTTGTAGTTATGTTTATTGATGATATCTTGATTTACTCCAAAAGCAGGGAAGAACATGAGAATCATCTGAGCACTACCTCACAGATTTTGAGAGAAAAGAAATTGTATGCAAAACTCTCTAAATGTGAATTCTGGCTTGATAGTGTAAGCTTTCTAGGGCATGTAATCGATAAAGATGGCATCTTTATTGACCCACAAAAAAATGAAACTATTGTAGACTGGCCAAGACCAATCAATGTGTCAGAAGTTCAAAGTTTTTTGGGGCTTGCAGGCTATTATCGCAGATTTGTGAAAGATTTCTCCAAACTTGCTTTGCCACTCACTCAACTGACACAGAAAATTACGCCATTTGATTGGAATGATCAAAGGGAATCTGCCTTCCAAAAGTTAAAGACCAAGCTAGTAACTGCACCAATTTTGACTCTGCCTAATGGTACCGATGGGTTTCAAATTTGCGGTGACGCTTCGTACAGAGGCTTGGGATATGTATTAATGCAAAATGGAAAGGTAATTACCTATGTGTCTCGGTAACTCCGCTCTCATGAAAAGAACTATCCAACTCATGACCTTGAATTACCAATTGTGGTGCTTGCTTTGAAAATTCGGCGACATTATATGAACGGTGTAACTTGTGAAGTGCACACTAATCATAAAAGCCTCAAATACTTCTTTACTCAAAAGGAGTTAAACACGAGACAGATGCGATGGCTTGAACTGATAAAAGACTATGACTTGCAAATTTTGTATCATCTAGGGAAGGCAAAGTTGCAAATGCATTGAGTAGAAAATTGATTGGGAATTTGTCATGTTTGTTCACCGGTTAGAGAGAGTTGTTATGTGACTTGGAGAAGAATGAGATTGAAATTGTATTGCTTGAACAGGGCGAGATCTTAGCTACCATTTCTGCTCAGCCTACAATTATCGAAGAAATTAGAGAGAAACAATTGCAAGATGAATGGTTGAAGAAGATTGTGGATGAAATTGACTCAAAATCGAGGCCGGGATTTGTGATTGAAAATGGTGTGCTGAAATTTCATAAGAAACTTTGTATACCGGATTGTTCTGACTTGAGGAAACGTGTTATGACTGAAGCTCACAATTCAAAATTTGCTATGCATCTGACAAACACAAAGATGTACCATGACTTGAAGCTGAATTTCTGGTGGCCTAGAATGAAGAGAAGCATTGTTGATTTTGTGGCTAGATGCTTGCATTGCCAACAAGTTAAAGTTGAACATCAACGACCCACTAGATTGCTTCAAGCGCTTCCAATACCAGAATGGAAATGGGAGCATATTACCATGGACTTTATTGTTGGACTATCTCGCTCCTCTCAAGGTATGGACTCTATCTGGGTCATTGTTGACCGTTTAACTAAGTCTGTCCATTTTTTGCCTATTAAAACTTTTTATAATGCAGATAAATTGGTGAACATGTATGTGAATGAGATTATGAGATTACACGGTGTGCCAGTATCTGTTGTATTTGACAGAGATCCTAAGTTCACTTGAAGTTTCTGGCAGAGTCTACAGCAAAAGACTAAGCAGTGTATATCACCCACAAACAAATGACCAATCAGAAAGAACAATACAGACTATAGAAGATATGCTCAGAATGTGTGCCCTAGATTTCCAAGGCAATTGGGAGACCTACTTACCATTGGCTGACTTTGTGTATAACAACAACTACCATTTGAGTATCGGTATGGCTCCTTATGAAGTTTTGTATGGTAGAAAATGTCGTTCTCCGATCTGTTGGGCCGAGGTAGGTGATAGACCTTTGTTGGGGCCGGAACTTGTGCAAAAAAATGATTGAAAATGTGAAATTGATTCAACAAAGATTGAAAACTACACAAAGCCGCGAAAAGAGTTATGCGGATCTCAAAAGAAGAGATCAAGAATATGAAGTCGAGGATCATGTGTTTATCAAAGTGACCCCTATGAAAGGGCAAATGCAGTTTGGAGTGAAAAGCATATTGGCACTGAGATATGTTGGGCCGTATGAGATCCTTGAGAAAATCAATCCGGTGATATATCAGGTAGCCTTATCGCCGGTCATGGAACATATGCATAATGTTTTTCACGTATCCATGCTTGGAGACTATCTACGAGATTTGTTACATGTCACTAAACCAACACATGCACTTTTGAAGATGATTACACATACGAATAGTGGCCAATTCAGATTGTGAATCACTGTAGACACCCCATTTTTGACCGTCCTCAAGACTTGGATGTCATCGTTTGAACACTCGATGATCATCTATATTCGTGTTCGTCTTGAGTTCTCGGAGGTTTCGGTTGCACGCCTTGCCTCAAGACCTCTCGACTTGTTTGTTTTGTGCTTGGTTGTATACCAAACACTTGTGTTTTTGCTTCTGAGGGCAAGGAATGGCTTGTTGGCCATCCCCACACCTCACCGGCCTTGGCTTGAGGCCATTGGCCCTGTTTTATTGCTACCGGCCAACTTTTTTGGTCGGTCGGCAATTCTTTTGGTCAGCCGGCCGGCCATATTTCCCAGCCGACCCCTTTCCATCTGCTTTTGGCAGATATTTTATGCCAGCTGTCACAGCTAGCATCCATGATACACCCCCTCCATACACGTGTATGGAGGGATTTGCTCCCTTATGTTAGCTTCTCCAAGAAGCTTAGGAATTAAATTCCTATAAAATGAGGACCTCCCCTTCCTCACCAGGGGTGGAAAACTCTGAGATATAACCTATATATCACTCTCTCTCTATATCTCCCTCTCTCTCTCTATATTTGTGTGTGTAATAGTGTTCAAAAGGGGTTTTTGTTCTTAGTTTTGCACTAAAACACCTAGTGTTACACTATACTTTGGTTGCTGAGGTTTTAAGGGGTTGATTTCAGAGTTTTGAGTTGGGTTTTGATCAAAAAGAGGTACTGGAGTTGGTGTTCTTGAAGTGTTTTTCAAGGGTGAGAACTTACCTTTTTATTTCCCATTTTTGCTTAAGGTTTTAGACTTATTTTCATATTGTTTCGAGCTTAGTATATTACTGATAAAAGTTCTTTATTTTCATGTTTAAGATGTTTCATTAAGGTCACTTTTGTGTTGAGGGTCGTCCACCCCCTCTCAGGCCTTGTTTGGTCTCTTTTTGTGCCTTCCTCTTTGGGCTTTGTAACCCTTTTGTTTTGACCTTCTCACCACTGAAATCCAGAGGATTTTCAGTGGTAGGGAAGTGGTTTTGAGGTTTTGTATAGGGGAGGGACACCCCTCTCCCCTTATGACTCATTTGCTTGCATTTAGGGCTCATAAAGGTAGCATGTTTGCATAGCTTTATTTGGCTCCATTTTAGAGGATATTTGGTGTTAGTTTATCATGTTATACCTCTGTTTCATGTTGGTTCGATGGCCTATTGCATGCATCATGCACTTGCTTTGTAATCCCCTCTATTGTCATAACATATACCATGCATTTAGACCATCATGCTTGCATGTTTTAACTTGATTTCATGAAGCTTTTAGTCATGTTGTGACATGATTAAGCTACGTTTGGTGTTGATTCAATCATATTTGCCATGTTTTGTATAGTCACCATGTATCCTAGCTTGTTAGCTTTGAGTGTATGAGTCATGAGCATGCTTTATTTGGGTTATTTCAGTGATTTGGAATCACTTATCATGCCATTTCAGTCCATGCTCCATGCTTGTATGCTTGCATTTACCGTCCTTTCAATGCTCTGAAGAGTTATTGTCTTATGCTCCATGTTTGGACCATTGTGTATGCCTCCATGATTAGGTCTTTGGGAGGCCTTCTCATCGTGTTTTGGGGCTCCTTTTGGCATATTATAGCTCTTTTTTTCTTTGAATAATCCAGGCCATATGTGGTTAAAGTAGTTGTAGTGGAGTGCCCTCTTTGTGGCTTTGAATGCCCCTCATTTTTGCACCCATTTCCTAGCATGTTTTGGCCTCATCCCATGCATGTTCTAGCATTATTTTGGCTTGCCATGGGATTGTTTTGGGTCACCTTAGTCCTTTAGAACTTGGTTGATATGACCATGGTTCAAGTCCTTGGGCTAGCTTTTAGCTGTAAGTCCATTAGCATGCCATGTTTGTCTTGCTTAGTTGATTTGGCATCATCCTTTACACATTTTTAGAGCTTGTCATGCTTGTGATTTGTCCATATTTGTCTCTTCTTAATGTGCTTGAGAGTCGACTCTTTTCATGCCTAAGTGTTGGACCTTCACATGTGCACGTTTGGGTGTGTTTTGTCCATCATTTCTTGGCACTTTTGCCACTGTTTTGGGCATGGCTGAAGCCTATCCATCCTTAGTGTAAGTCCATGGATCATGTATTTATGTATTGTTGTGGGCTTACCGCATTGCATGCTGTTGCATCTTTATGGTTGGTATCATTGTTGCATGCTTATGACTTTGTGTATTCCCATCACTACAAGAATTTACACATTTGGCGACCACTTTTGCCGACCAAAAAAATTTTAGTCGCAAAAAAATGACATTTGGCGACCAAATATTAATTAGTCGCGAATGATCATTGTTTTTGGCGACCAAATATTATTGGTCGCGGAAGGTTATATTTTGGCGACCAAAAAATGAGTTGGTCGCAGTAAGTGGTATACTTTTCCCGACTAACTACAAATTTAGTCGCGGAAGGTCACATATTTTTTGGCGACCAAAAATAATTTATTTTCAGCAACCAAAAAAAATTAGTCGCCAAATTTGTATTTTTAGCGACCAATATTTTAGTCGCCGTTGATTGAGATTTGGCGACTAAAAAAGTTTGTCGGCGAAGGTACTTTTTCTGCGACTAATTTGGTCTTTTGGTCGCCACAAGTTTGGGAGGGAAATTTGAACAACCAGGAGGGGGGAAATGAAATTTTTTGGACACACATAACATAAATACAATTAAAAAGTATAATTTTTGTGATTTTTTTTTAAAATTCACTAAATATCAAAAATTAAAAAAAAACAAAATTTTGTATATTTTTTGTATTTTTTAATTTTTTAAAATATTTTTTCACAAATATTTTACTTTTTAGATACATCTAAGTAAGGTGCATCTAAAAAAGTTTTTTAAAAAATAATTAAAATTTAAAAATATTAACTAAAAAAAACTCAATTTTTAAAAAATTAAATTCAGAAAACTGAAACCAAATAAACTCAAAAGTACTTATCAATGTTATATAATTTTATAAAGTATATGAATAATTTTTAATTTTAAAATTTATTTAAAAAGAGTAGAAAGCTTGTTTTGGATGAGTAAAAACAATAATAATAATAAAATAGAAAGTTGAACTCAAACCAAACAAGACCTTGTTTTTTACCTTCTCTCCCAATTTCCCCTCTCTGTTTTTTTTTTTTTTGCTGCTAGGTAAAACCCCTATTCTATCTCCACGATTTTCACCTTGCACAGCCATTCTCTCACGATTGGAAATTCTCTCCCTCTCACAATCGCACACTCGCATAGGTATTTGTCGACCGTCAGGTTTTCGCCATTTACCGTTGTTGTGCTACACCATCGCCTCTTCATTCTAGCTCAGGTAGATTTGTCCGCTCTTTGCTCTATATTCTATTTCTCTCTCTCTCTCAATTTGTTATCTGAATCTCTGTTCTATTTCCTTTGTACTTCCTTCGTTTCAGTTATTTTTTTCTTTGTCAAAGGTTCCTAGCATACACTACTACAAAAATAGTTAAAGATCACACTTTGACAAAAAAAAAAAGATCTCACTTTTATTGGAAGTGTGATAAAAAAAATTAGATTGATATTTTAATCACACTTAATTTGATTGAGTGTGATAATATTTATTTTTTATGTCACTTTTCAATTAAGTGTGATTATATATATATATATATATATTTTTAATCACACATTCTAATTAAAGTGTGATTATATATACACTACTACTTTTTAATCACACTTTTTAAACAAGTGTGATTATATATATATTTTTTAATCACACATTCTAATTAAAGTGTGATTATTTATATATTTTTTAATCACACCTTCTAATTAAAGTGTGATTATATATATACTACTACTTTTTAATCACACTTTTTAAATAGGTGTGATTATATAGATATTTTTTAACCACACATTCTAATTAAAGTGTGATTATTTATATATTTTTTAATCACACCTTCTAATTAAAGTGTGATTATATATACACTACTACTTTTTAATCACACTTTTTAAATAGGTGTGATTATATAGATATTTTTTAACCACATATTCTAATTAAAGTGTGATTATTTATATATTTTTTAATCACACCTTCTAATTAAAGTGTGATTATATATACACTACTACTTTTTAATCACACTTTTTAAATAGGTGTGATTATATAGATATTTTTTAACCACACATTCTAATTAAAGTGTGATTATATATACACTACTACTTTTTAATCACACTTTTTAAATAAGTGTGATTATATATATATTTTTTAATCACACATTTTAATTAAAGTGTGATTATATATACATTACTACTTTTTAATCACACTCCCTAAATAGGTGTGATTGTATAAAATATTTCAATTTGATTTTTATATAAAATATACAATTCCCAAATCCGCACCTCTATTCTACCCATGAATGATAGAGATGACTCACTACTAGAAAATGAGGCTTTAGACACGAAACTTTTTTACCCATTTTTTCATCTTTCTATCTCTCTGTCTCTGTCTCTCTTCTCTGTCTCTCTCTCTCTCTCTCACTCTCACTCTCACTCTCACTCATCACTCTTCTCTGTCTGTCTGTCTCTCTCTCTCTCTCTTTCTCTCTGTCTATCTCTCTCATCTCTCTCTGTCTCTCTTCTCTATCTCTCTTCTCGTTATCTCTCTCGCTCATCTCTCTCTGTCTCTCTCTCGTTTATCTCTTTTCACTATTTTTTTCTCTTCCCCTTTCTTTGTCTATATCTTTTCACCTATTTTTTCATCTTCCTCTCTCTCTTCTCTTTCTCTCTCTCACTCATCACTCTTTTCTTTCTGTCTATCTGTCTCTGTCTCTCTCTCTCTCTCTGTGTGTGTCTCTCACTCATCTATCTCTTCTCTCATCTCTTTTCTCTCTCTGTCTCTTTCGTTTATCTCTCTTCTCTCTATCTCTCTCATATTTCTCTGTCTCTCTCGCTCATCTCTCTTCTCTTTCTCTCTCTCGTTCATCTCTCTTCTCTCTATCTCTCTCTCGTTCATCTCTCTTCTCTCTCTATCTTTTTTCTGTCTCTCACTCTCTATCTTTTTATCCCTCTCTCTCTCTTCTCTTTCTCTCTCTCTTTCTCTCCCACTATGTTCGCGTTGCTTACTCTCTCCCTTCTATCTTCTCTATTTACTGAGCTCCCTCTCGATTTATCTATCCACTACAAGAAAATGCACTTTTAGCGACCACTTTGTCTCTCTTTTGCTCATCACTCTGTCTTTGTCTCTCTCTCTCTCTCTCTCTCTCTCTCTCTTTCTCTCCTCTATCTGTCTCTCACTCATTTTTCTCTCTCTCACAACCCATCTCCTTTACCACCTTCACCACTACTGCAAATGCCATTCCACTACCACCATTACTACCACTGTCGCCACTTCACCTCTACGACTACCATTGCTACTACCATTGCCACCACTACCACTACTGCCACTATTACTACCATTACCTCTCATTCACCCTTGCCACTTCATCTACTCTACCACTACCACAACTTCACCACTAATCTCCTTCGCCACCACCACCACCACCACCACCACCATCATCTCTTATCCACCACCTTCACCACTACTGCCACTACTACTACCATTACCTATCATTCACCCTTGCCACTTCATCTACTCTACCACTACCACAACTTCACCATTAATCTCCTTCGCCGCTACCACCACCACCACCACCATCATCTCTTATCCACCACCTTCACCACTACTGCCACTTTCTATCCTCTACAAAAAAAAAAATCATTAATTACAAAAAAATATATATTTTAACAAAAAATATTTTTTTTTGACGACGGCAACTCCCGTCGCAAAAAAAAAAAGAAAAGAAAGTTAAACGACATTATTTTGTTATTTAAATTTCATTTCTGACAAAAAAAAATATTTTTTATTCCCGCCTGTTTTTGTTTTCCATTCCCGCTCTATTCTCTCTCTCTATCTCTTCTATCCGTCTCTCACTCATCTCTCTCTCTCTCTCACCACCCATCTCCTTTACCACCTTCACCACTACTGCAAACGTCATTCCACCACCACCACTACTTCCACTGTCGCCACTTCACCTTTACGACTACCATTACTACTACCATCGCCACCACTCCACTACTGCCGCTACTACTACCATTACCTCTCTTTCACCCCTTCCACTCCATCTACACTACAACTACCACAACTTCACCACTAATATTTTTCGCCATCACCACCACCACGACCATCATCTCTTATCCACCACCTCCACCACTAATGTCGCTACCTTTCCTCTACCACAAAAAATTAGTTCATGATTTTTACTAACCAAAAAAAATAGGCTGTAAAAAAATATTTTTTATTGACCACAGAAAATAAACTTTTATTTTAGTGGAAAATATTTTTCATTAAAATATTACCCCTACTTCTACCAAATAAAAAATAATAATAATATCTATATTTCTATCATTTGATTTTCATACATACTTTTTGATTTTTTTCTTTTTAATCTCTATCATTTGATTTTCATACATACACTTTCTGATTGATTTGTTTTGTAATCGATCTGTGCTTCTCTCTTATTTTACTTTTAGACCCTTGTGTTTGTATATTTGTTTTTGATGCAAAATTGTTTCTTCTTTTTTTTTTTGAAAATTTTCTCTTCTCTGTTTGTTTGCTGAGAAAACCGAGCATTAGAACCAAATATAATTAAAAAATAGCTTGATTAGTTGTTGATTTTTTAAATATTTTAAATATTTTTTTAATTGATTAAAATATTAAAAAATTCACTAAAAATAAAAAAATACTAATTAAAAACTCAAAAAAATAATTTTCAAAAATTGAAACAAATTTTTAATACAAAATCTATTTTTACTCGTTCAGACCCGCCCATTTGCCACGTTTGAAAAAAAAAAAATTTAACAAATTATTCCAAAATTCCCCCCAAAATTTCCCTCATTTTTCTTCTTCTCAGTCGCGCTCATCTCTCTCTGTCTCTCTCTCAATCGTTTTGTATTTTTTTTCCCTTTGAATTTCAGCCTCTTTTTCTCTCTCTCATTTGTTGCATAACCCTAACCCAACCCGTCTTTGAGAGAGATGCAGAGACGAAACGACATGGAGATGAAGGCGATGTGACTCCGGTAGACGACTCCAGCAGACGACTCCGGCAGCTAGGCGAGGGGAGGCAACATCGAGGCAAGGGAAGGCGGCGACCGACGAGGTCCCTTTCTTCGATATCGCACGAATCGGCTGATTTGAACAACAATAAAGTGGAGAACAATGGAGGAGAGATAACAGGGAGCGATGTTCGTGGTGGCGAGGGAGTTATGAATTGGCAGAGTGCTAGGCTCAAATCTGAAATTCTGGCGCATCCACTTTACGAGCAGTTGTTATCGGCTCATGTTGCGTGCTTGCGTATCGCAACACTGGTGGATCAGTTGCCGAGGATTGACGCTCAGCTCGCTCAATCGCAGCACGTGGTGGGGAAGTATTCGGGTCTCGGCCATGGTAGCATTGGCGATGATAAGGAGCTCGATCAATTCATGGTAAATAATTAAGCTTCTTGTGCTCTGTTTTATCTATATTTTCTCTGATAATTGTTTGAATTTTGTTTGTTTGTATTATTCTTTTTGCTGTGGATGTTATTAATTAGGTGATATGTGTATGCTATTTATGAAACTGAAGATGAGTTTATTATGGGTCTTGTTTCTGATTGTTTTGTCATCCAATTTTGTCTCTATGCTGTCAAAAATCAGAACATAACAATTCATCAGGGCGAAAATTTTCCTTGCTATAGATTATTTTTTTAAATCAATTTTGATCAATATCCTCTTGACAAGTAAATATTATAGGGAAAATATTGGTTATTTTTGTTCTTTCTGTACTTGTTGCGTTCGTATGGATCTGCATTGTAATGTGAAGAGTGGCTGGAACAAGGGCATCAAACGTTTTGCTCATAAAATTAAGTTATTTTAGGAACTTATAGTATTGTTATACTAAATATAGGATGAGAGGTCTTGATTAGTTGTCTTTGCTCTTAAATTAAGTTCTTGGTAGGAACTTTAAAGTATTGTTTTACTAAATTATATGAGAGGTCTTGATTTGCAGTGATAGACAATTACTTATTGGAGCTGAGACTGTTGATATGAAAAAATGGCCAATATTGCTGCTTATTCATTGAGTGTTACTCATGATTGAGAAGCTTTGAACTGCAGTTTTGAGAAAATATTTACTGAATTTGGATTACATGGAGGCGAAAAATTTAAATTTGGAACTACGTAGTAAAAAAATTTCAACAGCATACTTCTCACAATAATGGACTGACTCTATGAGCAATGACTACAAAATGCACCGCTGATGATGGAGATTGCCGTAAACTGAGGTTCTCCTGAAACCTAAGAGTCTGTGAGCTTAGATACGATTAGAATCAATAGCAACGCTTTCTTCTTCTTGTTCTTCTTTAAGAAATTAATTGACGCGAACAATAAATCTCATAACCTCTGATTGAGAAAGCTTTGAAGTTGTTATGATAATATAATTTTTGCATTTTTCAATTGAGGATACCCTGAACTCATATTTGATTGAAGCTAGTTAGTTAATCAATTAGGGAAATGTGATATTAATTTTACCATTTATATAAAACGCATCTAAATAAAGTTTTAAGAGTGTAATGCATTCACAAAATTAAAAGATGTAGAAAGTGATGATGATGTGACTCAAAGCCAAGATCATTTTCAATGAATCTGAAAGTTGAAGCAACAATTTCATTAAATATTTTTTATTGTCAAAGATGATCAACATATGCTACTAGATGATTCTGTTGCTTTAAAGTCATTTCCAAGTAAAGTCGTTTCCAAGATAACCAAACACATTATTGTCTCTCTGCGTCGCATCTTAATTGGACATTTCAAACTGTAGACCTATTAACAATGAGAATAAAGGCATTTTAATAATGATTAGGTTAGGTGTACGACGAGTATGTGGAAAAACATGAACTCATTGATTAACTCCAATTTTAGGGTTTTAGTTTCCTTAAGAAGGTACTACAACTAAATGCATTAGTTAACTATTTTGTGTTGTTGAATTAAAACTACTTCAATTCTTAGGCTCTTGTGGATGAATTTGAGTTTTCTCTATTGGAAATTCTACAAGAGCTTGAATTGGTTCCCACATCTAGAGAACTTGGATTGAATGGTAGTAAAATTTTCTTAATGGCATACATTTTGGAAGAATACAAGTAACTGTCAAGAATACAAGTAACTCTCTTTCTCTCCTAAATTCTTGCAAGAATACAAGTAAACATCAATACGCTTACAAGGCTTCAAAAATTTCCATTTACTAATTTCTTTGAGCAACTGTCAAGAAATTTGATTGACCAATAAGAGCTATGTTGTTTGGAAGTCTTTTACTGACAAGAAATTTATGAGAAAGCAATTAAGTGGTTCTTTTATTCTTTAATTGCTATTTTCTTTTTTCTTATTTAATTTTCATTTCAATGTCTTTTAATTTCGACATAGTTAACTATCTTGATTATGCAGGCATGGCTCCTTGCTCTAGTTATTTTACTTCTTGTTGAGATGGCTTTGGGTATGGTTGTAGATTAAGCCAACTATTTCAGTTCTCATTGTTTATAATAGCAACTGATGCAACTGTGTGGTATTCTCATCACATTCCTAAGGTTGAGTGGTATGATATCACTTCCAACTTTGTAAAGAGGCATCTTAATTCTCTTTATTGACTTAATTCTTTCCTGTGGGATAAATGTTTCCTTTTCCTAGATCTTGATTCATATCTTCATTTATAAATCTAGCTTTGTCTTGATCTTGAATAGTAGCCAGTGCAAGCTCGCTCCCCAATACTTATGAAGGGTGCACCATAAAATAAATAAATAAAATCTTAATTACAAACCCTTAGGATTATGTTATGAATTTTTCTCTCTCCAAATTTTGTTACCAATCATTGTGGTCTATAGTGGGGAAGGAAGAGTGGGTTATGGTGGTAAAGGAAACATGCTATAGTCTGTCGCATCTAATGGCAGAACATAATGATTTTATTTTATTTTTGTTGTGTGTGTATCTTCTTTGGGCACTTAATTACCATCTGAAGGTCGTAGTTATAATAGAGAAAATGCCATCTGCTATAATGTATCCTTTAAGCTCAGCAGGGTAACCCACAGCGGATATTCTTATCTATAATAATGAAATCTCCATAGTAGCCACTATTTTTCTTTCTTGTCTTTCTGTTTTTCCTTTTAGTAATTTATTGAACATTACTGTCAAAGGGTCATAATAAATTTTATTGCTCAAACATTAGAAATCTTGCTGCAGAAGTCCTTTTGAGCATACTTTTTTTTTTATTTTGAAGGGGTGGACAAGGTCCAATAAGACTTTGTTTTGCTTGATTTGACCTGGCGTTGATCCTTCATGGCCTTTCTGTTCAAATGTCTAGCTTGCTTGATGTTTTTGTGGTTCACTATCTATTAGACATTGTGTTTATGCTTCCACCGAATTGCAAATTAAACTTCATGTTAGTGGAAGGAACAATACTTTTCATAAATTTCCTACTAATATCAGCTTAGCACAATGTACAGGAAAATGCTTGGTTTTTGGGCAGGTCATCGCAATTCTGAAATGAGAGCTGCACTAGCAAGTGAATGAGAGAATGACACAGAACTTGATACCCAGAACAACAGAATAACTAGAGGCACTGGACATTTGGTATACCTACAGAAATTCTATACCACGAAGTTCTGCATATGCCCGGTGGTTCACAAGTCAATAGTGATCGCATAGCAGACTCTATACATTATGGATGTGTACCTGGTAAAAGAAATATATACTCACCTAAACTTTTTATACAGAGTGCTTGTATAAGAACAGCCTGTCTTGAATTCTGTTTTCTAAGCAGTTTTTTTTTTTTTTTCTCTCCAAATTATCTTATTTTTACTTATCAAATAATTGAACTTTATTTTGCAGATTGATTTAACAATGTTTGGTGGTGAACTATTGTCCCAGGAAGGCCTCTCATGAGACGGAATTGCTTCAGGTACTTGACGTTTCCCAGTTATCCATGTAACCTGGGATTCTTCATTTTTAAAAAGCAAACATGTTTCACTTATAAAAGTTTTAACTTATGCATGCTTCAGATTTAATTAATCAAAAAGGAAAAAAAAAAAAAAAAAGAAAGAGGCAAACTAGTTGAACATGTTATTTATGGTATGCACGTATATCATTGAATGTATTGTTGATGACGTTTTTCTCAAGCAGCTAAAGAAGGAAGGCAGAAGAAATCAATATGAGCAACATAAACTACAAGCTTTAAATCAGCACCAGAAAATGGTAAAGATTTCTTTCGTACAAGTGCTTCAGTAAAATTATCTAGGGCCTTTCTATTTTTATTTTTATTTTTATTTTTATTATCTGTGTCTGTACACATCACTAACTTCATTGAACAGTAAGCCTCGGTAGCTGATATGCTTTGAGACTCACTTTTTATTTCCTTAATTATTCTACATTTGGATAATGCATATGAATTATCAGGCAAGTTTCTAGAGCCTTTGTCAGGTTTGAAGGGCGTTACGGTTTACAGGAAATAATTTCTCATTATGTTTAGTCCAATGTTGATGATTGAAATGCTTAACCAAACCCTCTCCATCTGCTTAAGCTTTTAGATTAGTTGTCTAACAGCATTGCATTTGGATCATCTCACCTCCTACCCTCAAACATAGATACAAGTACAAGAGAGTACTAGATTTTTGCTTGCATAACAGGTGAGGGAAACATTTCTTGTACATTGCTGTCAGTTGAATTGTACAAGAAAGTGCTAGTTTTGATTTTTGATCAAACTGGTTTTCACTGGACAAGTCCAATCAGTACACACACACATATATATATAGTCGAGACGTGTGAAATTGAGATTAATTTCTATTCATTAAGCCAACCCTTATATATAACCTTAGGTATGTTGCTGCTGTTCCTTCTACATATTCTGCTAATCCAAAATCCAAGTTTTCTTTCTGCCTTGGAGTTTGTTTAAGCGATCTCTGTAATGCTTTTTGCCTATATCTGCTGATCAAAAAATGCTATATGCCTATATCTTAACATTTTTAGTTAATTTCTTGTGAAATTTTTCTTGAAAAAAAATTCTTATTGGCAGGGATGTCTGAACTTCATATTCTTTAACATTTGTTTTGGGTGCTTTGACCATCTAATATTTATTTGCCCATAACTGAAATAAGTAATTCATGAATGGTTTGCATTTGCATTAATCATTTCCTGCACCAATTTCTTTTTTATGTGGTTTCACTTTGGAACTTTAACTATAGTTGACAAAGGTCGAAGTCTTTTTTATTTTTTATTTGTCTTTCACTATTGTAAATAAATAAATGCTTACTTTTTGGTTGAGATCTACCAAACTTATAGTTAAATCATATTTGTTGACAACGGTTCAAGTCTTTGTTTAGATATTTTAAGTGGATAAATGCTAACTTTTTGTATTGAGATCTACCAAACTTGAATCATATTTGTTAAAAATTCTTATATGGTGCAGGCTAGAAATAATGCACGGATTATGATCGCTGGCTCTTTAGATATGTTCAGTAATGGGTTTGTATCGTTGTGCACTTAATCTGAACTTTGGAAGTTTCTCAGGATATTTGATCTCATTATTTAACGTTTGTCCTTTATGTGATTCAGATTGTTCAAATCAGGTGTGCAGAAGGCTGGGAGCTCAAATAAGTGAGTAATCCTCTAGTCAATCTTCATTCAGTACTTCTACATGCCAGCTTATTATCCAACTTGTTCTCTGACTTACAATCTAATGGTCCACATTTGTCTGTGTACATCCAAAACATGCATAAAAATGAATAGATGAGACAAAAGTTAAATGCATTAAAGAAGCGTTGAACAGTACCACTTATGAATGTGCTTGTGTCTGTGTAAGAGAGAGAGAGAGAGAGAGAGAGAGAGAGAGAGAGAGAGAGATAGATCAGATGTGGTGCCGTGTACCACCATAGTTTTTGAACACTTAAAAGTGGATTTTCCATTGCAAATTCATCTGTACTTGGTGATCTTTCCTTTGTATTCTTCTACTGTAGTATTGTTCCTTTTGGTTGGTCAATTGCCATACATCTAGAGTGGGCCATTCATCCTGTATTTTAATTGGTATTTGAATAACTAAAAAAGTAGAAGAAACTTATCTTAAGTGGTGGTTCCATCAAAGTGCACAAAGTACCCAACCTTGGGCCTTTAGGCACAACCTCAAAGAGTGGCTTGTCCTTATACTTGAACCACATTCTGCTGCCAGATGCTTGATTCCTTAACCTTTACTATTGTATCAAGCGCTTTACCCTCAAGATATGGACACTCCAAAATTAGGTCTAAAGTGATTGTGCCATTGTTACATTGAGGTGTGGAAGTGGAAGAGTTATGTGTGGCCTACTAGATACCTATGTTATATAATTTTCTTTGTTCCTTGGGAAATGACCTAAAATCAATGGTTATGACTACATTAGAGTTATCAGCAGAAAATAAGGTCGTGATTCAATGTTGTGTTTGGTCCAAGGGATACCAAATTCATAAAATCGTCTTCCAAAAGCTCACGATACAAGTGTCAATATGGATAGTGGATTTATGCTTTTTTAAAAGAGTTCTATGATCCTTCATAATTGTGGAGGGTTTCACACACTACAAGAATTTACACATTTTATAATGGTAATAAGCTGCCTTAATACTGGAAAGAGTTCTATGATCCTTCATAATGCTGGCCATCATAATAAAAGAGTTCTATGATCCTTCATAATAAGCTGTTTTAAAAGAGTTCTATGATCCTTCAATGTTCTATGCTTTTCTATTGCTGTTTGTTTTGGTTGTTTATCATTTATAATGGTAATAAGCTGTCTTAATACTGGAAAGTAACATCAATTAATGCTGCTCCTCAACCTTTGTTTTTGTAAGATAAGACGGTCTTGTTTTTGCATGAAAACTAATGATTGGCTTGTAGAGTCTAAATTGACAGTGGTATGGTTCATTGTTTTCAGTAGGGATAGAGAAAGGCATCCAATAGGGATATTTTTCAGGGTAGGTTGGCCATCATAATATTGATCCTTGTAATCTGATTCCATTTATTTATATTTTCCTTTTCAGAATATGGAAGCGGAGAAGCAGGTTAAATTTTTCCAAGGTTGTGTTGGTTCTGCATTTGCTGAACGAGATCATTCAATAATGGAGGTTACTACTTTTTCCCCTCTTAAAGTTTCTTTGTTCTGCTTGGTGCACAGGAGAAGGTTGGGGTTTAATGCCAACAAAAAAAAAATTTACATATTTAGCAAAGAAAGCACATTTATTTGATGGTATACACCTGGTAAACTTAGAACAGCAGAAGAACACAACTGACAATCCATCAACTAACAACAGTAGCTGAAATGTTGAAGGTGATAGCTCAAATGAATGTGATTTTTTTTTATTGGAGTTTTCCCTGGTTATGGTTAAGGAATTTTGTTTTCTATTATTATTTTTAAGGAAAACTCGTCAGATGTATTCATTCATATCATATCTAGTAGGTAGGGTAGCAGAATGGATGAATATGCTTTCCCTTGATGTCTTGGGAAAGAGAACGGAAAGGAGGCACAAATGTTATGCCACCTTATTTATGTGAACTGCAAATTTATATTTTTTTTTGGTACACGTTAATCTTTTGTGTGTGATTACTTAGATTAGGGGCCTTGATCATCAGTGCTGATTGAATGTCTGCTCAAGCTGCTCATCTACAACCCAAAGTTTAATCTAAAGCTAAGACCATCAGAATCATTCATTTTTTAATTAATCTGTGGTATTATTCGTTAAAATAAACTTTACCAACTTTATTAAAAAATCATATATAAAAGTGAACTGAATCAATGGAGCTTTGATAGTTAACTATGCCTGTATTTGTTATGGTTGTTAGCTTATTAATCATCGTGTACTGAAATTTGCAGGTACAGCAACAGGTATAGTTTTATTATGCCAGGTAGTTGTCTCAATACGATGTACATGTTTATAGGATTTAATTGATTTTTGCAAAGATACGGGTTTGCAATCCAGTGTTGCTGCCACTATCATGCTTCTCTGATAAATTTTCCAATTCTGTTTCTTTATTAGGTGCCTTACATCACTACTGCTTTGATGGATGCGAAGCGTGGCACGGAAGGGCGCAAGGATTTTTTGATTGGCTATCAAGGCAACTTAGTGGATTAAACAATTTTCTTGATGCTGTAAATCTGAATTATGTATTGTTTCAATTTGTTATGCAAGATGGATGTGACTTGTGAATGAAAACTTAGAATAGTTGTATTGTGTCGAATGTTAATGAATTATGTATTGTGTCGAATGTTAATGATTCAGTTAATTTGAATGATGCTTTAAAATTATAGGTTTATTATGGATTGAATGAATTATTAGGAATTACAGGTGTATTGTTTTCTTGCTTTGGCGACCAATTTATTAGTCGCGACAAATAAATTATTTTTTTTCGCAAAAAATGACAATTGCCGACCAAGAGTTTTGGTCGCAAAAAATACATCTATTGCCGACTAAAACAGCTCTTGGTTGTGGAAACTCACTTTTGCCGACCCAAAGTTTTGGTCACGAAAAGTAACAAATGGCGACCAAAACTTTTTTTGGTCGTGGAATGTCACGATTGGCGACCAAAATTTTTGGTCGCGGAATGTCACAATTGGCGACCAAACTTTTTGGTCGTTGAATGTGATAATTGGCGACCAAACTTTTTGGTCGGGAAAATATCACTTTTCGCGACCAAAGTGTTTTGGCGACAATAAATTAGTCGCGGTAATTAAATATTTAGCGACCAAAAATTTAGTCGCGAAATCTAACTTTTGCCGACCAACCACAATTTTGGTCGCGAATTACTTTTGCCGACCCTCAATTGGCGACCAAAGTAGCGACCAAAAAAATTGGTCGCGGATAACTTTTGCCGACCAAAAATTGACTTTTAGCGACCAATTTTTTTGTTGCCAAAAGTGTTAATTCTTGTAGTGCATATCTAGGTTGCATTGTAGCATTGCATACTTGTTGCATTGCCATGATGTTTGCATGTTAGGTTGCATCACACTCTATTTGACATAACTCATGTTACATTGTCTTACATTTCTATGTTGCATTGCATTGGTTACATGCTTTGCATTGTACATGGCACACATACATTGCATTATGTTTGGTTTGGGGTGTCAAACCAAATATGAGGAATGAGGGACGTTCGTACTTGAAGTGACGAAACGTACCTCAATCCTCGGTCGCCGACACTCTTGATTCCACATGATAGAGTGTGTAGCATTCATTTGTTTTGTTGCATTCATTCATATTGATTTGCACACTTGACATCTTTGGCCATCATGTATCGAAATGCGTGATTGGTGGCCCGAGGGTCGAGAGCCATACTCCCTTGAGTCCATAGCATGATAGGGAGGGTGGTTCGTGCATACATTTGGCTTGCAAATTCCATGCCATGCACTGTCTATCCTCTGTTACAGCAAAACCAGTCTTCTGTAGGAAGAAATGGCCGGTCGGCAACTTTCAGTGCCGGCCGACTACAAATATCCAGCTGGTGATCCTATTTTTGGTCGATGACCATATTTCCATGGCCGGTGGTGTTTTCTCTTGGCCGGTGGCTTCCCAAAGTGATCAGGGAGTGGTTCAGAAGCAACCTTAGGATTTTTACAATTCTCAGAGGTGTAGAACAGTGCAAAGAGAGGCAACAGAGGCATGGCAACGAGTTTTCGAGCAAGGCAAATCGAGCATGCATCATCCAATAATTTCGAGGCAGAGCTGCGGTAGCCTTTTGAGTTTCATTGTTAGTTTACTTTATAATTAATTTGTTAATTAATTAAGGGTTTGTAATAATTAATTAGCTAGATAGTTAATTATTTATTGCGTTTGTATTATTCTTTCGAACCCTCCGTCGAGAGGGCGAATTTGTGATAAGTGTGTGTGCGTGTGTGAATGTCTTCCAAACCCACGTCTTTCTCCCTTTTACTTACCTGCTTTTGATGGTTAGTTTTAGGTCATGTTTCGATTAGCATACCTTATGTTAGCATGTTTGCATAGATTCATTTGTATTGCACGCACCAGGCTCGGCGCATCATACTAATTGCATAGTATTTCAATTCCAACTTGAATACGTGTATTGAGTTGCCGCATTTCACATGCCATTCTTAGAATAGCCGAGCCTATTTTAGTTGCATTTTGCATGTGTTGCATTAGCCATCTTAACATGAACTAGGATCATGCATGATTCCTAACTAGTTTCTTGTTTTAGCTCGGAGTACTAGGTAAGTTTTTATACTTTAGCATCCTGCATGAGTGTGAGTGTTGCCATGATAGCATGCTTTCCATGAGGCTATCTGCTTATGTGATATAACTTCCTAAATGCCTGTGGGTGAAGGTTGGGTTGCTTGAATTGGAATAATTCGTCGAAACCCCTGTTTTAGTCTACTCGCGACTAGCAAACTTCAATCCATTTTCAAAACAAATGGATATGCGATGCTTTGTTCCAATTTAGGCAATCCAGTCTATACTTGTATGTTGTGCACATCCCATAGTAATTCTAGGCTAATAAACTAGAATAAGAGCACATAAGGTTTTCAAAACTCGATATCATGGTTAGTAGAGGTCGATCTTTGATCGGGCGAGCGGGGGTGCTCACGAAGTGACCTTCTCCAATCGTACCCAAGTTCCCGAGCGGAGGCAACTTTGGTGATGACGGACACGTGGCCTTAGGCACGAGTCAGGGTTTCCTAAATTCTCCTAAAATAAAACATTTAGGTGGCGACTTTGTATCTGGCAAAATAGTCCATGTTTGGCATTTTTTTCTAAAACCAGTTTTTTAGAACGATTTGTCGGATTTAGACTCTTTGGTGATTTATCAGTCTTGTATTGCACTTTGCAAGGTCAAATTAAGAACCGTGACAAATGAGTCCGAACTGTGGAAAAGCATAAAGCCTGTGGGGCGCGTCCACAGTCACCAAATCAAAAGATTGTGGAACAAAGAAATTCCTTTGGTGAAAGTGGATTGGCAAAACCACAGAGGGTCATATGCAACATGGGAGACAAGAGAGGATATGATGAAGAGATACCCTGACTTGTTCCCTTTGGATCCGACATTCTTCCAAAATGAAGGTAATTCGAGTTTGGAGGACCAAACTCTTTAAGGAGAGAAAACTGTAACAACCCCGACCTGTGATTAGCCTATAATCCATGAGTAAATATGCCTAATAAGCAATTAAAGTGAAATTCTGAATTAATTGCATGTGTGTTCCATTCTTTGTGTTTATATCTATTCATGGTAGGAATATATGTCTGTATCTCTGACTCGGTAAGCGAATTGAAAGCCTTATCGGCCATAGAATGTGAAATTGACATGGTTTATGTGTTATTTGGGATTTCAAGAAAATTATGGTAGGTTCAATTGAAATTCGATTTGGAACAAATTAATTAGAATAAATTGATTAAATTAAGCTAGATTAACTGGTGTTAATCACTCTTAATTAGTAAATGCTAATTAACCCTATATAAGGCTAAAGTTGACCCAAGAACCTTCAAAATACACACCTCTTCATATCATTCTTGCTCATCAAAAATGTGAGAGAGTAAGAGAGAACTTAAGGGGAGAGAAATTCAAGCTAAAGAATGAGAATTAGAAGAAGTTTAGAGGAGTTGGCTTGGAGATTCAAGAATTAATTGTCTAGAGTCCAATTGGAAAGCTTAGGTAAGAAATCCAACTCTTAAACTTTGTATTTGAGTCACCAAACGTAAGAATTCAAAAGGAAATAGAGATTAAAGACATGACTTGAGCCAAGGAAGAAGAAAAGGGGAATAATTTAACCGTGCATGCATAATCCACTAAGATTTGTAGTTGACTGTCAAGAATTCATACATGCATGAGTCTATACTTGCATAACACTAAGAACTCAACATGATTTGGCATTTATCGCTTTATTTATTCATGTTTTTGAAGCAAAGAGCACAAAACATTGCATCCATGTTTTCTAGATATGAAGTTTTGATTTGGCTTTAAAGAATTGGCATGCTTTTGGGCTATGATTTTGCAAAATGATTTTGAATTCACAATGTTTTACAGGAGTACATATGTTTCTTCAAGTTTTTGGCCCAAAAGAACATGTTTTGCAGCTTTGAATTTGAGTTTTGGACTTAGAACATCAATCTGAAAATTCCAGAGTTCTGCCGTACCACTCAAGCGACAGATTCTTTGCTTGAGTGACCACTCTTTGTTTTGTAGTTCTGCTCGAGCAACTAAAAGTTGGCTCGAGCGTAAAATGCATACTCGCCGAAGTTTACAAGTTTTATAGACCACTCGAGCGACCAGAGTTGCGCTCGAGTGAAGATCTTAGTCTCACGCTCGAGCGGCCGTCGAGCGAGAAATTCACACAACCAGTACTTTTGCAGAGTTTACAGATTGCTCGAGCGACCACCCTTATGTTTAAACCTCTGCTTGAGCGAAGACCCTGTTTTCAGCAAATCTGACTAAGTGTTTTGAATCACATTTTGGTATCCTCATTGCATCTTAGGCATTCTTAAGCCCTGATTAAGACATAATAATGAGGATAAGAACCAGAAACACACCAAGATAAGAAAGAACTAAGTTAAAGAAATTTCGAGTGTGTGTGTCAATTCGTATCCGTTCTGTGTTCGTGTAGGTCATGTGCCATTAATCACCTGATCTGTCTGGTGTATTTGTTTTGCTATTGGAGCCACATGTGAGTAATAACTTTGTAAAGGTATGTTTACGTTTAAGTGTTTTCCTATATGATATGACAGGAAATGCTCTATTTTCTGAAATGCTATGTTTTGTGTCAATGAATGATTGTCCATATATTGAAATGTATTCGTGGTATCCTTAGCACATGGCCCCTTGCCTAGAGGTAATAACATCGTGGTCGATGAGCACAAGGCCCTTGCCTGTGGGTGGCAATACCATGGTCTCATGGCCCTCACCTGGGGTAACAATACCATGGCTTTTGTATGTTATCTGTTCTCAATACCAGAGGTTCCTTTATGGAACTGGTCAAATATGACCCTTAATGCTCTGTATCTGATCTGTTAACGCTAATGGGTGTACCACGTATGATCATCTGTGAAATTGAATAAGTACATGCTTTTGAACTATGAATAAGAACATGAATATGTTTCTAATCCAAACTCTGCTTTATGAAGCTAATATGGGACATCATTCATTAACCCCTTTACTCTATTATTATTCACTGGGCTTTCACTCACTATTTATATTATGTATGTAGGTGATCAAGAGCGTGACTAGGCTCAGTGATGGTTGCCTGGAGGTCTGTTTTGTCGTCCAACCTTTGTGCCTCCCAAGGAGGTTCGAGAAGAGTTTAGTGGTTGAGTTTTGCAAACCAAGTTATAAAATTAACACTTTTGTTATTTTGTAAACAGCTCTTTTGTCTTATTTTGTGTATAATGACAATGTAGAATGGATATGTATATGACGTTATATGTGGATTTATGTATATCAGTTTTAAATTTTTTGTCCCATGTATGTCTGCACAACTCTATGAACTATGTATGTTTTATATTTCTGCTTCCACAGTCCCTTATTTTTGAGTTAATCAGTTTAGAGGCCTTGGGTAATCCCAGGATTACTGGCTAGTTACGATGCTAAACCTATAGGGGCGAGTTTGGGTTGTGACAGCTTGTCATCAAGTTTGGATTTGGGGTCATTATCGCCCTTCTCGGGTGTGACTCCAAGTCCATTATCGCTTGGGAATAGGTTTGATTCCTTCTTTGTGATTTCCCCGCATAAAAGGGCTTGAAAAGTTCATTTCTCGCATTAAGCTATGCTTGTTCATCTTTATTGCTTTTGGACCTAGGGGACGTAAATATAACTTTTGGGCAAAATAGAATAAAAAGTAAGAAATGGAAAGGTAAGTTGAAAAAATCTAATAAAATTGGTTTAAAATCAATTAAAACTGGCATAAAGGAAACTAATAAAATTGGTTGGATTTGGTCAAGCGTTATACTGAATCCATCGCTTCTAGAGTCATCACATACTAATTTGTGATGTTTGATGATTCTTGAGGTCTGTCTACCTTCCTTCTTAAATTAACTTCGTGATAGGAAGGAGGTGTTGTTTGTCTTTCATTGCATTCATTAAATTTTTGTCCTATCGTGTCTAAAATCATCACGCAATCAACTTGCGACCATTGATGGTTTGGGAACCGAACCCACTCCTCTCTTGAGTATCTCCATGATAGGGAAGGGCATAAAGGACAAACATGGCTTAGGAACACTCTGTCTGCACTGTTTTCACCTCAGTGCACAAAAACAGTCTTTTGCAAAAAAAATAGGGCATGACCAAATTTGTTTGGGCTCGCCCGGGCTTCATTGTGGGCCGACCAGGCTCCAAAGTTCGGTGAAACAGAGCACTTTCGGTGAAATAGAGAGTAATGGCTAAGGGTGGAAGAAAACAGTTTCCTAAGAGGTAGACAGAGCAATTTCTTAGGGCTATCTTCGTCGGCACATATGGGATCCTTGTTCATTCTTTACATATTATTGTTGTAATAAATTGTATAGTATTCATTTGGATTTTTAATAAATAGTTAATTCGGACACTTGGACATTCAGACCATCCTGCGCAACGGAAATTTGTAAAAATTTGTGTACGTCTTCCAACTCCCATTTCTTTCTCCCTTTTATTTACAAGCTTATCGCAGTTGTATAGCTTCATATTTTCCTTAGCATTTTCCACGACTTGCATCCATTCAGTTTGCATTCAGAAGGGTTCGGCTCATCATACTGATCATTGTCATTGTCAAGTGCATTATTTGAATACGTTCTTCACTACATGCCTTGAATTGATTCACATGTCACAATTAGTAGCTGAACCGAATAGATGCATTCTTGTATGTGTTGCATTAGTCATATTGCATGTTAGAGCATGCATTTTTCTAACTATTTTTGTGGCGACCCCCACCTCCGAACTATTCTATTATATTTTTTTTTATATAAGTTTAATTGCATGATTGTGTGCTTAATTGTGTAATTACATGCTTAATTTCGTAGTTATCTGTTATCACATGGAATATCTGTTCGAATTGACAACTTAGAGATGAAAATTGAGTGCTTAGACAACTTCAGAAACTGAAATTGATTAGGTTAATGGACTAATTAGAATATTTAGAATTTTATGGCAACTTTAATTGAAAAGTGATTCAGATCAAAATAATTAGAATAAACTGATTGAATTAATTAGAATTGAGCCTACTTAGTTAATAATAATTAACCTTGATTAGGCTAAGTTAATTGTACCCTATATAAGGTTGTAATTAGGCTTATATGCTCATATATGCATCCTTTGGCTAAGATTAGAGAGAGAGAGAGAGAGAGAGAGAGAGAGAGAGAGAGAGAGAGAGAGAGAACAAGAGGGAACTTAACATTTAGAGATAGAGAAGGAGAACTTGAAGGAAATTGTGGAGAATTAGAGAATTAAGCTATAAGACACTTGAATTCAAGCTTTAGGTATGGTCTTCAACCCTAATCTTTGTAAATAAAACATGTAGAAGTTGAATTCATTCAAGTTTTGAGTTTAGTTGCAAGAAATTATATAATAAAGGCATGAATTAGCTTGAATTGGAAGAATTTGGTTGAACTATGTACATGCATGCATAAATTGAGTTAGAATCATGAAGTTCTTTCATGCATGGCACTTTTGTAACTTAATTTGAGGGTTTTTCCATGGTTTAATACTTATCATGTAGGTTGATCAAGTTTTGGAAAAATAAAATTCAATGTGAGGCATGCATGGTTCATAATATAGAGTTTCAAGCTTTGGGTTATCAAATGGATCATGGTTTTGAGCAATTGATTTCAAATTAACTATGTTTCTATGTTTTAAAATGTTTTTTCCATGATTTTGTACCTAAAACACGAGTTTGGAACCTTTGAATACCAAATTTAAAGTTCAAACACAGTTCTAGAAATTCCAAAATTTGCACTGTTTGCTTGAGCGAAGAAAGTGTTGCTAGAGCGTGAAAATCGAGCTTTTAGAAGTTTTACAAAATTTTACAGACCGCTCGAGCGACCAAAGTAGCGCTCGAGCGAGGACCACTTTTACTCAGTCTTCTGCTCGAGTGACCATCGAGTGAAAATTTCATGCAACCAGTACTTTTGCTAAGTTTGTAGACCGCTCGTGTGACAGAAGTTGCGCTCAAGCGACTACCCTTATTTTTGGATGTCCACTCGAGCGAAGGAAGCTACGCTTGAGCGGAGACCCTATTTTCAGCAAAGTTTGACTAACTCTTTTAAGTGCATAATTGCATTCTTATATCATTTCTAGCTTCCTTAAGCACCAAATGGACTCATATAATCATAGAAAGAGTTAGAAATACATGAAGAGAGTTGAATTAAAATGAATTAGTGCTCCAATTGTGCTTCTGTTATGTGTTTTGTTTAGGTGGACGTCCGAGGCTTAGTGACAACACAAACCACTATGAGTAGTAACCTTATAAAGATATGTTCAAATTATATTTATTTTTGAATGATTACTGTTTTCGAAATTGTTACGTGTTTGATTGATTGGTTGATTACAATGTCACTTTCCTTCGATGGGTGAAGTTCATTTATGAAACTGTAATGTGGCATCCATTGAGCATAGACCCTTGCCTGGGGGCAACAATACCATGGCTATTGGATTAATTGAAACACAGAGATCTCTAATGTTAGACCCACCGTGGTCCATTGGTTTGACCCTTTGTGGTCCATTGGCTTGACCCTTTGTGGTCCATTGGCTTGACCCTTCGTGGTCCATCGGTTTGACCTTTTGTGGTCCATTGGCTTGACCCTCTGTGGTCCATTGTTATTGAAATATGATTACTTCATGGATGTGCCACTCAATTTAATATTGAAAGATATCGATGATGAAATTTATTGATTAATGAGAGATGATTATTGAGATTTAGTTGAGGAATGTTATTATTCACTGGGCTCTAGCTCACTACTTATTTATATATATGTAGGTGGACAGGCTGAACATCAGAGTTAAGAAAGCCTCGAGTCTACCCCGGGTCGGCCTTTTGAGGAGCTTCCAAGTGAAGTAATCAGGCTCAGGTGGAGCCATGCTAGTTGAACCCCCTTTTTTGTTTGTTCAGTGGTTTTGTATTTGTTTATAGTTGGGGTTTGTATATTTACAAGACAAGAATTTGTACAATTGTGATAAATGTACTTTTGGAATGAATTTTGAGTATTATACTAGTTCTCTTCATATACGCACGACTCAATGGATAATTTCTATTTCATTTTAGACTTCCGCTAAGCCCCGTACTTTATATTAAGAAGTTTATTTGTATGGAGGCCATAGGTAATCTATGATTATTGGCCGGTCATGATGCTAAACCTATAGGTGCGTGTTTGGGTCGTGACAATTTTCTTCTATTTTGGCTTGCCTCGATTGAGTACTAGGTGAGCATTTTTGCTTAAGCATATTGTATGTATGTTTGTGTTGCCATATCAAGCAAGTTTACCATGAGGCTAAGTGCTTAGTTGTTATATCGCTTGAATGCCAGTGGATGAAGGCTTTTTTTTTTTTTGCTTAAGTTGGGATGATTTGATGAATGTACATGTGAGCTTACTTTTTCAAGTAGCACATACTCAAAACTTTTTTCAAACAAACATAAAATCAAAGCATTCTAAAGCGGATGAATTAGTTTATACTTTTGTGCCTCACATAGTAAGTTAGCATTAATAATCAAAACAAGACCATATACTGTACATAAAAATCACATCATGATTAGTACAGGCCGATCTTTGATCGGGTGAGTGGGGTGCTCAATTCATGACTTTCTCCTTTCACACCTAAGTTTCCAAGCAGAGACACTTTGGTTATGACGGACAAGTGGCCTTTGGCATGAGTCATGGATTTCCTAAATTTCCCAAAAATATTTAGGTGGCGACTCTGAAATCTGGCAATACAGTCTATTTTTGGCATCTTTAATGATTAAATAGATTTTTCTTAGATTTTCCAGATTTGGACTCATTCATGTTTTATCCATTTTAGGACTCATTTTGGATTTGTCGGATTTGGATTTTTCGTGTCTTGTATCGGTGCTGAAATGCAAGGCCCATCTGGGGCATATACCACACATCCAGTCCCAAGTCCCCAACCGAACTTTGACCCACTTCCGCCAGCTGAAGATTTGCAAGGTCCAGATCCTCGAGAAAGGTTGGCTCAAGCTCGAGTTTTTAGACCACTAGGGCAACCTAATGAGTGGCTTTTTCCCCTTGATATTAATGATCTAAAAATTGCCAAAATGAGAAGCAATTCAAAAAGGCATAGGGAATTAACTCCATTCCCGACATTGAGGATGGGAACACTGAGGCTGCCGCAAGGCTCCTAGACAGATTCAAAATGCCACCCATTGACCATTTCGACGGGTTTGGAGATCCTATGGTACATATCTGACTTTTCTTGGAAGTCCTAAAACCGATGGGTCTGACTAAGCCTTAGAAACTCTCTCTGTATGGAAGAACTTTGTCAGGTATAGCAGCCACTTGGTAGGCCAAGTTGGAGGATAAAGTGAAGCAGAACTGGGAAGAGTTAGCTAAGGCGTTTGTCAATCAATATTCTTACAATACCCAAATTGAAATGACCACCCAAGAGCTTGAAGCAACCCACCAAAATCCTAAAGAACCTTTTGTGGAATTTGTTTCAAGGTGGAGAGCAAAGGCAGCACAAATGACAGATCGACCTTCTAAAAGGGACCGAGTGTGGATAGTGGTGTAGAACCTTGAGCCTGATATGTTACAAAAGTTAATAGTCGCTCCACTATTCACTTTCAAAAATTTGCATGAATTGGGGATTCATATTGAGAGCGCATTTAACAAAGGAATTATTCCCAAAACAAGCAAACCGAGATGGAGGGTGTTTTCTAGGATTACCATTGCTAGCAGTAGCACTATTCCTAAACCCGCTGAAACCAATACCGTCACCATTGATTCCAACATTGCTGACCCCTTTGCCAATACCAACCCGCAAATAGCCGGCCCAACCCCAGCTCAAGGCAGAACTTTCACCCCCCTTCATATGAGCCTAGCCAGTGCAATAAAAGTCTTGATGGAAAGAGGGTATCTCAAATCCCTTGATCCCCAACCTCTTCTTGACCCACTCCTTGCTAGACATAACCCCACCAAATACTGTACATACCATCAGCAGCGTGGTCATGGCACTGATCGTTGCTACTGCCTTTATCATGAGGTTCAGAATCTCATCGACAACCAAACAATAGCTCCACCTCAAGAACCCAATGTTACCACCAACCCACTTCCCATCCGTGACCAAGTACCTCTTCCTCACCTTAACCTTATCCATACACTACCTCCTACCTTTGACCCCAATATATGTATCACCTCGGCCCATTTACCCAAACTTGAGGTGTTCATTCCAGAAAGCACAGACTTATACATAATGGATGCACTTGAATCCCAATCATCTCAAACCCAAAAACCTAACAATAGCCCAATTCCAGTCCAACCTACGCCAAAGAGTCCAAGCCAATCAATTCATCAAGATTAAGTTGGGTCAAATACACTACGGGCACCAATGGCCGAACTCGCTACTCCTGAGTTATTGAGCATGATTGAAGATCTTCAGGGAACTATGGCAAATTTAGCCTTTAGGGTCTTGGCTCCATCATCAACCATATCATATGCCAAAAGGTTCACGTCAAAAAGCTCCCCAATCTTGGGATGAGCTGCAGGTGGAAAGGGCTAACCCGAAGCTATCTCAAGTCTGGGTGATGACATATCAATGACAAATGGGTCTCGCTTAGATATAGCCACCCAATCCCTTGGCCAGGCTGAAGCAAGTGGCAAGAACAAGGCCGAAACAAGTATTGATCCCTCTGCACATCTTCAGTGGGCTATTGAGACTTTAAAGGTCAAAGGGTTGAACAAACAACAAGTGCTCGCAATTCTTACAAATACTGTGGATGACACTTTTATCACTCAGGTTGAGAACATTTTGAATTAGGGGGCAAACAATGAAAATGGATGCTTTACCAGAGACACCCATCTTGATTCCAGTCACAAGCCCATGATTACTAGCCAACACCTGCCAACCCATTTGCCAATATTTCTAAAACTAGTGCTTCCTGCTCCCAAAAATGAACTTTCCCCCGTCTCCATATGAGCCCAACCCATGAATTGAAGGTACTGATGGAGAAGGGATATCTCAAACTCCCCAATCCTCGACCTCTCCCTAACCCTCTCTCACCTAGACATGAGCCTACCCAATATTGCACATTCCATCAACAGTATGGCCATCATACTGACCGTTGCTTTCGCTTTCGCCATGAAATTCAAGACCTGATTGACAATAAGGTCATTACCCTACCTGAAAGTCCTAAAGTTTTCCATACCCCTCTCCCTGACCGTGATAGATTGCCCCCCTATAACATAAATCCCATCCATGGCTTGTTAACAACCAACTTTGACCCTAGCCAACACACCATACCCACTAATGAGCCCAAACCCATTGTGTTCATTCCTAACTCTTCTGATTTCTACCTCCTTAAAAATTCTGAGAAACGAAGAGCAAAAGGAACAATTTTTTTGGAAAGGTGGAAAATTTACTCAATCTTTAGCTTGATGATGGTGAAATAAAGCAGTAGGCTCCCTTAGCTGATGACAACAATGATGGCTGGAATGATGAACCTCAGTCTCAGCTAGGGGAATTGGTGAAAGCATGTGAAGAAAAGGACCTTCTAAACTAAGGGCATGGTGTGAAAAAGAATTTGTTTCGGTCAAGGAGATGTATGGGCGGCAACCAGGGTAATTGTGAGGCTCAATCTGTGAGACTCAATTTAAAAATCTGAAATCAATCCTACTGGGTTTGGATGTTAATATTGCTGAATTTAAGTCTAGTTTAAACCCTCTCGTGGGCCACTTGGGATTGTTTTTGAATTCCGCCGATGGACTTGGGGAGTGAAAACCCCTTTTTGTCTCAAGAGTACTGATTTTGTTTTAAGTCGTGTCCTGTAAGCAGTTGAGTTGCGTATCGAGTTTAGAATTTTATTTTCGTTGTATTTTCTTGCATCATTACGTCAGTTAAGTCAGTAAATTCTTTTCCTTTGAGTCACTCCCGTGTACCCTTAGGCCTTCGTTTTATTGTTTAATAAGAAAATGAGAGTCAAATTTCTGATCATTTTATTATGCCTATAGTAATTCATGTCTGACCTTTTGAAAATGGAAAAACTTCGACACTGTTTTTTCAAATGAGATTCCATTAATAAGCTCGAGTGTTGAGAATGATCCCCAAAATGGTTTGAGTGGATTATGAATTATCGGCGCAAAGCCCTTCATGATCTCAAAAGTTTAAGCTGCTTCTTCAGTTGTTTCTTCTACAAAACTTGGAAAGATAAATTTGGAATTGGGCGTGGTATTTTGCATTGTCCTAGGGATGCTCTTCACCTTTAGGCGATCATTTTGGCAAGCACAAGACAGCTTTCAGACCTCACAAATCATAGAATTTCTCCCCATGGTGTTTTCATTACTTCAAAAACAAATGGATAAAAGAAACCAAAAAGAAGAAAAGAAAGAAGAGAAAAGAAAAAGGAAAAAAAAGGAAAAAGAAAAGAAAAGAAAAGAAAAAGAAAAGGGAAAAAAAAGTCAATCATCAAGCTAGGGGTATCCATTGGAATGAAATCCAATCAACTGTGAGGACAAGAACTTTTGTCTAAATCCAGGGTGGCCAATGTGAGGAAGTACCACATTGAGAGAAAAATCAACTTAGCAAATTGAGCGAAAAAAAGGACAAAGACATGCATAAGAGAATGGAGAACCAAGCTCAAATCAAAGTGAAGCCAGTTCTCGTGTTAGGGCAAGGATGACTATTGATCAAATTCACCGCAAATGTTGTAATGCTATCCTTGAGAGGCTCGCTAGGCCGAAAACCTGAAAGGACGACCTAGGCAAAAGTTAGAGCATGAAAAATCAGAAATCAAACAAGTAGAGCTCGGAAGGTTGAAAACCCTGAAGGGGCAACTTTGGCAAAAGTTAGAGCGCAAAAGGCGAGTGTCAACACCTGAGTGAACCTCAGCCATGAACTACGTTGACCTGATTCCCATTCTTAGGATATGTAGGCAACTTCATCCCGAAGTTCGGTCTCAACCACACCCATCTTGACCCAAGTATCTTGCCTAATACATGTCATCAACTTCATATCAATCCATGAGCTACATCAACTACCGCACATATCATACTTGCGTTGGGTAAGAAAGAACTAGCTTGGATCAATAAGTGGAACAATTTTCAATACTTGAACTTATCAGAAGAATCTCTAAGTTAAATAAAAAAAGGAATCAAAATTGAGTTTTAAAGGGAGCCTAAGTAATACTAGGCGCACTATGAATGATTAGTCACTATGAGTCTTTTTCTACTTTTCGGTCAGTTGTGAGTTTTGTTATATCACGCCAGTATTTGTTTCAGTTTGTGATCTTCATCAAATCATTATAGCGTGTCTGTCGCTCAAGTCTAACAGAGTGGCATGGTCAAAATTCCATACACGAATGTTCTCTCCAAACTCAAAATCAAGTCCATGTGTGGAATTCATAAACGAGCTGAGAGTGCCCATACAAGGGGCATCGCATCCATGATCATTGCAAAGTGTATGTAAGGAATCCATCATTACTTTGGAAAGGACTGGAGTAAGTTCTCAACATGCTAGGACAGAAGAGAAGCATGAGTCTGATGGGTTAGAAACTATTCCAAGGTCTGATGATCCTTATTACACATGCCTGCATAATGCTGAAAACGATGGCCAGTGACTGGACACTAAGGGAAATTTTAAGTACATCTGACTGGGCCATCAATTGAACAAGGGGCATGAACCCAACCTTTCTCTCAGTCCTCTTCATTTTTTTCCCCTAGATTAGGGTGAGTGCACCCCTATGATGATTCTGATATGATTCAGCTTTTGAAAGTTGTCTCTGATCATTTCAAAACTCCCTCGGGATTGCCATTTTCCCTCTGATTAATACATGTGCTTTAGATTGTGCACGCATTCTCATACACTCTGGTTGATTTGAATTGCATGGTTAGTTGCTCTTACTCTTGGCTTTGTTCTGTACTTAACCGAGCTTTGTTGAGTTACCTTCCGCAGTGTTTTTCAGTTCCATTTCAATAAGTTGTCGCAAGTTACCCTACACTCATTTCATAAGGTACATGATGCATTGCTCTATGTATTGCTCATTTTGTCTGCATACCATACATGTTTCCCTTGTATCGCACTCTTTTGTACATTCACCTTGTATCACACTGTACCTCGCATCACACTGTTTTGTACATTCACTTTGTATCGCACTGTTTTGTGCACCTTGCATCGCACTGTTTTGTGCATTCACCTTATATCGCATTGTGTTGTGCATTTACCTTGTATTGCACTGTTTTGTGCACCTTGCATCACACTGTTTTGTGCATTCACCTTGTATCGCACTATTTTGGGTATTCACCTTGCATCGCACTGCTTTGTGCATTCACCTTGTATCGCACTGTTTTATACTCCTTGCATCGCACTATTTTGTGCATTCACCTTGTATCGCACTATTTTGTGCACCTTGCGTCGCACTGTTTTGTGCATTCACCTTGTATCGCACTATTTTGTGTACCTTGCCTCGCAATATTTTGTGCATTCATCTTGTATCACACTATTTTTTGCATTCACCTTGTATTGTATTGTCTTGTGTAAATAGTATAGCACTATTTTATGCACCCATATGGCACTGTTTTGTGCACCTGCATAGCACTGTTTTGTGCATTCACCCCTATCGCACTGTTTTGTGTATTCACCCCTATCGCACTGTCTTGTGCAGCCAAATAGCATTGCTTTGTGCTTTCACCTCACCCGCACTGTCTTGTGCACTCACTAGGTCTATGAGACCTTAGATCCTCTAAAGGTGCAATTCTTTTGGTGTTTGTCGTGCCTGAACGGCTTCAGGCGGTGTGGTATAGCCACCTACTTGTGTTTGTAGTGAGTTCCTAGGAGATCAATTAAGACAATGGAAACTAGAGTTTGAATGGCCGAGGCCTAGAAAGTAAAGGTTCGGAATTTTTGAGACTAAAGTCTGGTTTGAATACCCAAGGGTGTATCCTCGGCTTGAAATCTGTATGGCAGCCCCATAAGTTGAAGTAACTTGTATCCGCCTCAATTCTAGATACTGAACCAACCTAGTCTGTCACCCTGTTGGAGAATAGGGAAAGTTGCAAACATGACCAGGGAGAAAAGTAGTACCTGTGGTTTGGAAGTGCAAGATAAAGGAAAAAGTCTTAAAACCAAGAAGAAGAGGAAGATCCCTAGTAGCATGAGATGAGTCATCGCCAATTGCCCCTGTAAGGTATTTTCACTTCCCTAACTGCAACATCATAGTTATTATCTATTACCTCTATCGCATTGCATATAACATCTATGGCATGCATCTACTACACTATCCATTACGTCCATTACATCATACCATTTTATTTCTTGTATCCTTTCCATGTTAACCTTAGTTTGGCATGTACTCATACCTCTCCCGTGTTAAAGCATAGCCTTGCATGTGTACGCGTCTATTCTACAAGAATTGTGGTCTGAGGGTTCTGGCACCTTTTCTGTGTTAGACGTGGTTTGTTTTGTGTCTATGCCTTTTCTTAGTAAGACATAGTTCGGCCTGCGCCCCATATTCACTACATCCATTGCATCGTACTTTGTCTTGTTGCATTTAGCATTTAGGATCATTATCTTTCCCCAGAAGATCATTCCTCACTTATATCATACCACCTAAATTACTTGTATTCTTTCTGCGAAATACATAGTTCTGCATGTGTACGTGCCTATTCTACAAGAATTGTGGCACCTTTTTCTGTGTTAAACGTAGTTTGATTTGCATCTCTATTCCTTTATGGTATTCATGCGTTTTGCATTGCTTGTGGTTTGATTATTTCGTTACATTGTGTATCATTTGCATCCTACCCCTGAACTATGCAAGTTTGATTCCTTGCAAAGGGATTCATAGGCAACCCTTAGATTCAACCAATTGTATTCGCATTTGTTTGTTTTCCCAAGTCTTACGGCCTTGTCAAATAGGGCGTCTTTGGGCTTTGACATTCACTCACATCATTTCATGACGTACTAAGTTCGATCAAAGAGGGGCAACAATAAACACCCCATTTTTTATTGCCCATAAGACTTAGGCACTTTATTTCGAGCACTCGATGATGAAGGTTACATTGTCTAAGTGGTTTGAATTTTCAATAAAGGAATCCAAATTTGAGCTCTAAACAATCCCAACCTTCCATACCCAAAATGGTTTTACCTCAGAAACTCATTTTTGAGCACTGTGACCATCTTCATTGAACCTAGAACTGAGAGGCAGGGGAGCCACATTGGGGCCTGGCCGTGCCTTATTTGGGGCCGGCCATGGCCATTGGGATCGGCCGTGCCTTTTGGGCAACAAACAGTGTTCTGGATGGGAATCCGCCAGCTGTCTATTTTTGAAGATATTTATGACCTATTTGCCTCAAATTCTATAAATACGAGCTCAAACCTTTGTTTTGAGGGTTAGAAAAATTTAAAAGAGTTCAAAAGATATTTGAGAGCTCCTCCTTCCCTTACAAGACACCTTTTATTCTTACATCACCTTTGAGATATATATATATATATATACATATTAGATACGCCATTAGAGCTTGGATTGGAAGCTTTTGTTAAGACTTTGAGACCATAATTCAAGAGCTTGAGAGTGCTTGGGAATCAAGTTTGGTTGCCAACAATACATACTCTTTAAAGAGGTATACGTCTTACCCACCCTTTTCCTTTGTTTTTTTTACTAATTATCATCTTTATTTTCCTTAAGTTTGTGCACTACTAGAGGTTACTATAAAGGGCTGAAATATGTGATTCCTAATCCATAAAAAGGGAGGGGTTAGCCTCCCCTCCTTAAGCTTACTTGCCTAGCTTGTCCTCCCCTATTTCCCTTCACTTTTTCCACCATTTTGAAGTAATTTTAGGTATTGTGTTTTGGGTTTTAGGGGCTATTTAATTCATTTAAATAGTTTATGCTTTGAATATTATGTTTGTAGCATTGTAAGTCCTCATGGATTTGGTTGTTTAGGTTTTAGACACAAATTCATTTTAGTTGATAGCTTTATTTATCTAGTTTGCATGCAAATAGTCTCACTTTTTCAATAATCAACTTCGCATAATCATCTCTGCAATCTCCCTCATTTCTTTGCTTCTTTTGGACTAAGAGTTGTATCGGACAAGGGATTACTGTTCAAAGCATAAGAAAAAGACCCCTTATGCGCTAAATGGTTTAATCTCTTCGGAAATTCATCATCATGACATTACATCTCTCTTATATTGAGAATGATCCCTTGTTTGATACTCCTCTTAACTGTTGGTGCATTGTTTCTAAGTGGCTAGTTTTTAAGTTAGACCCTTGGAAATCTCAAAGAAAGGTTTCATTATAGCTTGTCATCGGGTTTGGATTTGAGGTCATTATCGCCCTTCTCGGGTTTGACTCCGAGTCCATTATCGCTCAAGAATAGGTTTGATTCCTTCTTTGTGATTTCCCCTATAGAAAAGGGCTTGAAAAGTTCATATCTCAGGTTAAGCTATGCTTGTTCATCCTTATTGCTTTTGTACTTAGTGGACGTAAATATCACTTTTGGACAAAATGGAATAAAAGATAAAAAAATGGAAAGGTAAATTGAAAAGGGTGCTGCTATTAGCACCTACCAAAATTCTTTGGACCCTCCATTTCTTTGGACCCCAACCCTAAACCCTAAATTTTAATAATAGTTTTTTGGACACCCCACTTATTACCAAATCTACCCATATTCATAATATTTTCACAATGAAATGCACACTCACCTAATTTTTCATCCAATTCCTAAAACAACCCTAATGAAAAGCAAAGAAAAGAAACGAAGAAAATAGATGATACTCGGATGTTATTGCATGTTGGGTTGTTCACAGTGACTGAAAGAAAAGAAGACATAATAGCCATGGCCATGGCCTGTTCATCATCTTATCTACTTGTTCAATTTTCAGTCCAGATATGCGAATTCTTAGTATGCCATTATTATCAAAACCGATAAAAAAATTCAATCACATTCATCATCATCATCATCATCATCATCAAGATGAATGCATAGTGGACGGTGTTGGATGCCCATTGCTTCTGTATCGACGCTTCTAAAAGAATCCATCATCATTAGAATTCTGAATGCATCGCCATCAGAATTCTTAATGTAGCCCAAAACAATTTGTTCACCACTATGTAGCCGAAAAAATATATTTTGTTCAGAACTGTTTTGTCAAACAGTAATGATCCTGTCAGCACTGTATGTCCAAACAAAATTTGTTCATCACTGTGTAACTTGAATCCATTCCAATTTACAACTTAAAATAACATGAATTAAATCTATTCAAAAATCCATTCCAATTCACTCTTTTTCATCCTAAGTTAGTTTAACAAAGAAAATTACATAACTGACTATCTGCATTAATGTTCGGAACCTATGTATTGAAAGAAAGGATTATGTTTAGTATTGTATTACCGAACATAATTCTAACAGTCAGCAAACCAGTATCGAACAACTCGAACGAAACAAGAACGACCAAAAACAACCGAGAATGTTAATACAAGACAGATAAACTTATTAATGGAACGCCGATCTCACTAGAATTGTTGTCCTTGTCCTCCATTGCTCTACACAGTTAAATAAGTGATGAAATATACGTTATACTTGAAGCACAACTTTCAAGTTCAATAGCGCTGATGATGGTGATGAAGATGACACATTCAGGATTTAAGATGATTATGAAAAATAGTAGATTTAGGGTTTATATTAGTTGGTTATGAAAAGTAATAGGTTTAGGGTTTACAAACATGGAATACGTATAGTTGGAGTTGGGGGTGAGGGTGCGGGTGGGTGTCCAATATTATAGAGTATTAGTTCTTATTGATAGGTGGGTGTTCCATTTAATAATGTCTTTTAATGTAATTTTACTTTAGGGTATAATTGTAATAAAAAAAATTATAAAATGGGGGGTCCAAAGAATTTTGACAGGTTATAATAGCAGCACTCATTCAAAAAGGCTAATAAAATTGGTTTAAAATCAATTAAAACCGGCATAAAGGAAACTAATAAAATTGGTTGGATTTGGTCGGACGTTACACCGAATCCATCACTTCTAGAGTCATCACATACTAATTCGTGATGTTTGATGATTCTTGAGGCATGTCTACCTCCCTTCTTGAATTAACTTCATGATAAGAATGAGGTGTTGTTTGTCTTTCATTGGATTCATTAAATTTTTGTCATATCGTGTCTAAAATCATCACGCAATCAACTTGCAACCATTGATGGTCTGGGAACCGAAACCGCTCTTCTCTTGAGTATCTCCATGATAGAGAAGGGCAGAAAGGACAAACATGGCATAGAAACATTTTGTCTGCATTGTTTTCACCTCAGAGCACAAAAGCAGTCTTCTATAAAAAAAAATAGGGCATGACCAGATTTGTTTGGGCCTTGCCAGTCCTCATTGTGGGCTAGTTGGGTTCAAAGTTTGGTAAATAGAGCACTTGAGCACTTTTGGTGAAACAAAGAGCAGTGGTTGAGGGTGAACTAGAACAGTTTCCCAACAGGCAGACAAAGTAATTTCTAAGGGTTGTCTTCATCGGTGCGTGTGGGATCCTTGTTCATTCTTTACATATTATTGTTGTAATATTATTGTTGTAATAAATTAGATAGTATTCATTTGGGTTTGTAATAAGTAGTTAATTCGGACACTTGGACATTCATACCCTCCCACGAGAGGGCAAATTTGTAATAATTTGTGTATGTTTTCCAACCCCCATTTCTTTCTCCCTTTTATTTACATGCTTACCATGGTTGTATAGCATAATATTTTCCTTAGCATTTTCCATGACTTTCATCCATTTGTTTTGCATGCATAAGGGTTCGGCTCATCATACTGATCATTGTCATTGTCAAGTGCCTTATTCGAATACGTGCTTCATCGCATGCCTTGAATTGATTCACATGTCACAATTAGTATCCGAACCGAATAGATGCATTCTTGTATGAGTTGCATTAGTCATATTACATAGCATGCATTTTTCTAACTATTTTTTTCTATTTTGGCTTGCCTCAGTTGAGTACTAGGTGAGCATTTTTGCTTTAGCGTATTGCATGTATGTTAATGTTGCCATATCAAGCATGTTTACTATGAGGCTAAGTGCATAGTTGTTATATCTCTTGAATATCGGTGGATGAAGGCTTTTTTTTTTGCTTAAGTTGGGATGATTTGATGAATGTACATGTGAGCTTACTTTTTCAAGTAGCAAATATTCAAAACTCTTTTCAAACAAACATGAAATCAAAGCATTCCAAAGTGCGTGAATTAGTCTATAATTGTGTGCCTCACATAGTAAGTTAGCATTAACAATCGAAAAAAGGGCATACTGTACATAAAAATCACATCATGATTAGTAGAGGCCAATCGTTGATCGGGGTGAGTAGAGAGTGCTCAATTCATGACCTTCCCCTCTCATAACTAAGTTCCCGAGCCGAGACACTTTGGTTATGATAGACAAGTGCCCCTTGGCATGAGTCATGGGTTTCTTAAATTTTTCAAAAATATTTAGGTGGTAACTCTGAAATCTAGCAATGCAGTTCATTTTTGACATCTTTAATGATTAAATGGATTTTTCTTAGATTTGCCAGATTTGGACTCATTCGTGTTTTATCCGTTTCACATTGCACTTGTGAAATTAGATTCAGAACAACGAGAGTCCGAACCGTAGGGCTATCATATTCGAGGAGACTAAACCCCTCCGAGGAGCACGAAAAGCAAGATACAGTGTCGCGTTGGGGAATCCTGACTATCTACTTTTTTTTCTTTTTTTTTTTTTGTAATCTGTTTGGCCACTGTTTTTCAGAATTAATTTATTTGAAATTTTCTTTGGATATTCTCACATATTCATATATATTTTAACTATGAAAATTACAGAAAATTAAAAATATAATTATGAAAATTATTGAAAATTTGAGAAAATTTTTGCAAATTTTTGCAAATTTTTTTTTTTTTTTTATAAATTATCATGCATAATTTATTAATTCCTTTTGGTTGTTTCATCATTTATTTTTTGTGCTAGTAAATTGTGGAATTAATTTATTAATTGTTTGATATATATTACTTGAGAACTAATATATATGTTGAGTCCTAGTTTTCATGATTGCACTCTTTTCCTTAGTAGGAATTGTAGTTTGACCTCCATCATTGGCCATTTATTTGTTGTTGATGTATGTTTGGATGGATGGAGGTAATGTCGGTAATTTTTTGTGCACGTGTTTATTTATTTATTTGTTGTTACAGGTAGACCCCACAAATGCATTGGTGAAGTGGCATCCCAATGTTTTTTTATTTATTTATTTATTTATTAGAATCAATGTATTAGGATTCTTCTAGGTTGTAATTATTTATTTGTTGGATGTATTTTTCCATAGCCATGTAAGGGCATATGTTTCACCGTCACCAATATATTTCAAGGTTGTCTTAACATGTTGCACCATATTACCAATAGGGCTTCAAGTGGAGCCCACGCGCAAAATTGTAAGGCGCATTTTTTGGACTCATGTATATTTTGCATGATTTGATATTGTGGAAATAAGAGATGATTTTGCCTCTTACATAATTTCATTCAAAAGTAATTGGGCGCCATATTTTAGCTCACATAGATGAAGATGATTATGAGCTTACGAAATTTTCGATCTCTCTATGTAAGTGGAAATATTGTATGCCAATTGTATTTTTTGGGAATATATATATATTTGAAAGTGTGCTAATGTCAAATCCTGTGCAATTAATGCAATGAAATGGCTCCTAAGAGTGTTAACCTCATCAAAGATGAAATTCAATATTCGCTTAATGAACAAAAAGTCATAGAAAAATTGACCACCCTTAAGATCCGATCTGAAGAAAGGACCACTGTCCAACATTGTCGTAACACGAAGACCCACCAAAATTGGGTCAAGAGAGATCAATGCAAGCACTATACTATGCTTAGGAGCATGCACAATGATCTCACAGGGGAGTTTGAGACAAACCCCATTGCTTATGACATGTGGAATCAACTAAATATTACCTATGGGACCACACTTGCAACTGAGCTGCATGCTCTTATTTTGAAATTTGAGCAATTTGGGCTTGAAGTGGAGTGACTGGGGTCGTATCGTAATACTGTTCTTATCACCCAAGCAGGGCAGTGTTAGGCATTCAGGCCTGAGAGCAATAGACAAGGAAAACATGGTGGTACAGCTGGTAACCTTGGTCCTAAGAGAGGTAATATGGGGAAGCACCATCAAGACAAGAGCATCAGAAATAAAAACAAGATCAAAGTCAAGTGTTATAACTATGGGAAGCGAGGTCACTTTGCTCGGGAATGCCTTGATGCAAAGAAGATAGCCCTTTCACTTAACTCTTTAAATGCTTGTGTTTGTTCACATGTATGTGTTGCTAATTTTCTTTGTGGTTGGATTGTAGAACTTAGAAGCAACCCATCACATAGTAAAAGAAAGAGTTGAGTTCATGGATTACAGAAAGATACCTGTGGGCAAGCAGTACGTTACATTGGGTAATAGAACTCGAGAGGATGTCCTTAAAGTTGGTTCTTATCAGCTCAAGACACGTCTGGGGTGCACTTTACTCCTCCATGATGTGCTTTATGCACCTAGTGTCTAATGTAATTTTTTTATCAGTTATTGCCTTGCTAGGATTTGGTTTTAGTGGTAGTTGGATTCCTCTTTGAATAAGGGCTTGTATGGAAAAGGTTTTCTTTCCAATAGTTTATTTATGCTAGAATTGGATTTTTCCTCATATATTCATGTGTCTTGTGATAATGATACATCAAATTCTATTAATTGGCATGCTAGACTTGGTCACATTGGAAAAGATAGAATGACTAGACTAGCTAAAAAATGCCTGTTGGGGCATCTTGCTAATGTAAGTCTTCATGTGTGTGAGCCTTGTTTGGTAGGAAAGGCATGTAGGAAGCCTTTTGGAAAGGCACCCAGGGCTTTATATCCTCTAGAGTTAGTCCACTCTAACATTTGTGGACCAATAAATATAAAGGCACGCCATGGCACTTCTTATTTCCTTACATTTGTTGATGACTATTCATGGTTCAATTATGTCTACTTGATCTCACATCGCTTTAAGGCATTGGATTGCTTCAAGCGCATTATTGTACTGGTTGAGAGTCAGATAGACAGGAAACTGAGCGTCTTTCAAACAGATCGAGGGCATGAATATTTATCACATAAGTTCTAGGGACTGTGTGAGAAAAATGGGATACGTAGGCAGTTAACGATTCCAGGCACTTCGTAACAAAATGGTGTAGTGAAGAGATGGAATTGCACTTTTGCTTAAAATGGTTAGATCGATGATGGCGCAAGTCAACCTCCATATATGTTTTTGGAGGGATGCTCTTATGACTGCTACCTACATCTTTAACCCTATGCCTTCAAAGTCAGTTCCAAAAACTCTATAAGAATTATGAAAAGGCGCAAAACCTGATTTGGAGCATTTGTAGCCTTGGAGTTGTGCGGGTTTTTGTTCACAGTACTTCTCATAAGCATGAGAAATTAGGCCCTAAAGCAAATAAACAAGTGATTGTTAGATACTCATAATGCTAGAAGGGTTATTAGAACATACTTATAGTGGAATGACGGAAAGTGAGTTGAGTCGAGAACATACTTATAGTGGAATGACCGAAATGAGTCTCGAGATGTCAATTTCATTTAGAGTGAATTTTCTATTATTGGTAAAGTAAAGAAAGATCTTGAGCTATTTGAGTTGTAGGAGTTTGAGGAAATCACACCTTCTTTTGGCGGGAGTGGAGAATTAGAGACTCATCCTGAAATCGCCAAAGATAGTGGGAGTGATTTACCTTCTAGTGGGAGTGTTTCACTAGAAAATGATTCAATAAGGATCCCAGTTATGTAAAGGTAAACATGGAATCATTCCTCGTTGTCTTATGAGATTGAGGGGAAATTTTTCAGTTGTGCTCCGTTGGATCTTAATGAGCCTACTTTCTATGAGGAAGTGTTAGTTTCACCAAATACTAGTGAGTGGATAGCTGCTATGAAGGATTAAAATGAGCTCTATGGCTTGGAACCAAGTTTGGCAGTTAGTTGACTTTCCACCTAGGCCCAAGAGCATTGGCAACAAGTGGGTCTTAAAAGTTAAGCGCAAGGTTGATGTTTCAAAAGTTCGTCTCATGGCGAAGGGCTATACCCAAAGAGAGGGTATAGACATTCTCCCCGATGGTGAGATTTGTCCCCATTCGTCTAAATTTTAGCTATTGTCGCATATTTAGATTTGGAACTTTTCCAAATGCATGTTGTGACTGCGCTTCTCAATGGAGAATTGGACGAGGCGATCTATAGGGATCAACCAGTAGACTTTGAGGTCAATGGACAAAAGGGCAAAGCATACCATCTCAAATGTTCCATTTATGGCCTAAAGTAATAATCTAGATAATGGTATTTTAGATTCCATAAAAACCATCATTTCGACTGGGTTTGAGATGATGGAGGAAGACCATTGTATCGTTGTACGTTGACAACATATTTAGCTAGAAATTACATGGAGATGATTGTCGCGCCTCAGAAGTGGTTGTCCTCTACTTTTGAAATAAAGGACATGAAGAGGCAAATTATGTGCTCAGAGTTAAGATCCTGAGAGATCGCTCTGAGAGATCACTCTAAGAGACTTCTCTGTTTGTCTCAAGAAACTACATTAAGAGGATCTTAGAATGGTTTCAGATGCACTATTCCAAACCCATTGACAATCTGATTGAGAATGGACGTAATCTGAGCATTGATTCTTGCCCTAAGAACAGATGAGGAACTAAAAAAAATGGAAAATGTTCTCTATGCAAGTGCAGTCGGTAATTTGATGTACACTACTTGACCGGAAATAGGCTTTGTAGTGGGTGCTGTCAGTCGTTACTAGAGTAACACAGGACTTGTTCACTGGCAAGCAGTGAAGAGGATTTTTTTCACCATCTTTGTCCATGATGGAGTTAGAGTTCGTTGTTTGTTCAGCAACAGTACTTGAGATTGTTTGGTTGAGGAGATTCCTATAGTGCCTTGGGATCATGGCTCTTGTAGGTGAAGTTGTTATGATCCATATTGATAGTATGGCAGCTTTGGCATATTCTAGGGATCCTAAGTGTCTTGGTAGGACCAAACACATCGATATTCAATTTCACTTTATTCAAGGTGTGATTGCACAAGGGGAGGTAGTCCTACAATATATCTCCACTAGAAAGATGGTGGCTAATCCACTGCTAGAGATACTTTCCAAACTCATGTTAGGAGTTTAGGACTTCACAGGATTTGATATATCTTGGACACCTCATTGACTTTGTTAAATATTTTATGAGTATCTTATGCATAACTATTTATTCATGTGGTTTTATGGTGCAATTGATACTATTAGCACACATTGTATATGACGTCACTAGGCTTAGATCGGCCTTCTCACACTGGCGATCACCCTGGCGTATGTAGAGTGAGCAGGATGAGACATTAATTATCTTGGATCTTAGAGAGCGAACAAGGTAAATGTTTTGTAAGTTTAGAAGTGAACAAATTTGATTTATTATTAGATGTCACATTAGCATTGGCTAAGATGAGACTTTAAAAAGTCGAACATGAAGTTATCCATAGCTTCATAATGCCTAAATATAGCCGAATGAGGATCTTAGATAAGCACTTGATGAGCAAGTATGCTAAAAAAAACTCAGCTTAGGCACTTGTATAGCGACTAGACTAAGATTCATACGGTGTTAGAGAGTGACAGACGCAATCTAGTGGGAGCTTTGCTGTAGCATACATATCATACTGTATGTGCTATCGTCGACCACTTAAGGGAATGGCTAGATGGATCCCTACTCTAGCACTGTATGAGCCCTATTAGGCCAATACTAGGCCTACTATGCCCTTGAACCTGGAACTACGTCATGAAGTGATGATTTGATGTCGCTACTTTAGTATGTCATCCAAGGGTCACGATGAATATGATCCAAAGGACCATGTCTAGGAAAGTAGTCAAGTTTGAGTGAATTGACATGAGCGGCAAGGGAAGATTGTTGGAAATCATACCCTTGTGTTGTAGCTCATTGCCCAGGTGATTGTGTCAAATTTGAGATCACGATATAATCATGAGTACAGATACAGTGTTGAGGTCAAATATGTTTATGGGCCATGACTCGCGAGGGGTTTTAAAATGTTTGACCTGGTATGATCCCATGAATCTGGGTGTAGACGAGATATTTTGAGTAATGTGCCATTTTAGTTTATGGTGGCTTAATATAGCACTCCTACCTTTGTACCTTCGTCAGGTCGCACGCTCAATTTTTCTATATGAGGAATGGACTGAATAAGAGATTGAGAAATGACAGTTATGAATGCAGCCAATGATGTGGACGGGTGAGAGATGTTGGAAATTGGGTCAAATTTGACCTGACACATAACCCATGGAGCATCCACATGGGTTGTAGATAATTCACACTATTTAATAAATAAGACAGTTAAGCAATTATCTAATGAAGTGTTTGAGTTGTTGTGGGAGTCTACAACTCCACTTTTATTTGCAGAGATATCTATGATATAGAGAATAGAGACATATTATGGTTGTGGCAGTTTACCCGAAAAAAATTTGTGGAATTTCTCTCTATGTTCTTCCCTCTTAGGTCACCATTAGAGAACCTAGGGATTTGAAGTGTGGATACAACATTGAGAAACTCTTGTAGCTTCTCAATTGACGACAAAGGGTTTTCCAAACGAGGCTCGTAATCCAAGCATTCGATCCAAATTGTTTCCGCATCAGGTAATATGATTACCCGCGTATTTTTTTTCAGGAACATCTTTTTGTTCCTTAATGGACTCACTTCTTATACTTGGGATGCAATCAAACGCAAGGAAAAGTAGATAGTTCGCTTCAAAGTGGGTCCGACACTAGGAGCTCGTAAGCTTCTGAGCGGGTTCGGCACTAGGCCAAGCTCCATAGCTCGTCCGCTTCAGAGCAGGTCTTAACGTTGTGCCTAACTCTTGAAGTCCTTCTTCGTCCCTAGCCTAAGATTTGCCTCAGCTAGTTTTGACTCATTTCAAGTGGCTTCCCAAACCACACCTTAATCTTGGGTATTACTTTGCTTATTACTAATGAAAATTAGAATCAATTAGGTTGGACTAGCAATAATGATCAATTATACCAATTAAAAAAATATGAAAAAATAACATCCTTGGTATATTGGAAAAATAATAGCAATTTCATGAAAAAGTTTATAAAATTGTCTTTTTAATGTAATATGATATTATATTTTTCTTACATTCCACTTGAATGATGATTTCTCTTAAAACATCAAGGATTATGAAAATTTGTAAAAAAAAAAAAAAAAAAAAAGGATTAGGCTTCTTTCTAGTCCATTACTATTGAGCCTATGGGACCCACCACGGATCCTGTTTCGTTAATCCGAACTGTTCAATGTGTAGAGCTCGTTGAGTACTTCATTCTTGCAAAACATCACATAGATCGGATATCAATAGCCTCTTGATTTTAAAAATAAATTGTTAACAAAAATGTGTTCTAATCAAAGGGCTATCGATATCCGATCAACGTGATTTTTTGCGATGATGAAGTACTCGGCGTGCTCTACTTAGTGATAGTTTGGATTATCAAAAAGAGACCTGTGATGGCCCCACGGGCCCAACAATACGATCTTGTCCACTTTGTAGACTAGAGAGAAGCCCATCCCAAGAATAAATTCCTTTTTCCTTTGAGAAAAACCCAAAAAGAATCACTAATTAATAAGCTCAAATTTTGCAATGAATGATCACCACACAACCCATGACATTTGACAAACAAAAACATTTTTGGAAGACTCTCATCTTTCCCATTCAATTATGTTACAAACTTATTATTAAATTGTAAGACTGAGAATTCAAATAGATTGTAAAATTTTCTACAGGAAATGAAAATAATCTTGGTTAATGAAAATAATCTTGGTTTATACAACATATTTTAATTTGCAAGACCATGTTGCGACACTCATATTCGTTTTGAGCTTGCTTCCAGTTCTAGTGTTAACTTGCCCCGATTTGAGTGAATTTAATGTTCTTCATTATGGAGTCGGCCATGGCATTGCAAATCACACCCTAGTAATTTTTAAATTTTTGTTTTGATATTTCATTTTGGGTCACTATTAGATTTTCTGAGACTGGGAAAATTTTGAATGTTTTTTAATATGATTTTGTAGGCATATGTAAAGGCTTGAACAGAACATGTACTGCAGAGAGTGAAGATGCAAGTATGGTTGTTCTAGAGGGAAAGACATTTCTGGTACAACCCATGACATTTGTTGACCCTTGCAATCCCACCTACATCAAATTTTTGGTAAAAGAGTTTGAATTTTGTGACAATTTTGAGTCTTTTGACATTGATATGAACCTGAAAAAATTTCACAGAAAAAGTGTCCCGCTACACAACGTTTATCTTGTTGTGGAATGAGCCCCATTTGGGATAAAAATAAATACAGTGCGAACAACACAACAGTCTGAACACTTTTTTGGAGAAATTTTTTCATTGTTTTTCTATTTCATTATTTTCACAATCTGTAATTTTCTTATTTTACAAGAAAGTGCCAGCATTGCGTTCATCTCGATGGAGTGTGAACTCCATCTAGAATTAAATGCAATGTTGTATTTTCATATGTCATTAATTTTGTAGTTCAAACTTTCTTTGTGCACCTTCGTCTTTCTCTTGTCATTTGGGATAAATATTGTGCTTTGGCAGTATAGCATTCTGAACACTTTTTTGAGAGAATTTATGGGACTTCGTTGTTTTCCTATTTCATTATTTTCACGGTTCGCTAGAAAGTGGTAAATACAATTTTACCTGCACAATGTTCTGAACACTTTTATTAAAAAGTTAGTTTCGTGACTTCATCTTTCTATCTCCATCTTTGTTGCAACTCTTGGACACAATTATAGCCCCAAATAGTCCTAAGGCATGTAGAGGGAGAAATCTAGGATGGTGGTTAACCTTTCAAGACGTGAATGGGCTCGATGTTAGTGGCCCCAGCAAGATCGATGGGCGCGGTTAGGGTTGGTGGAATATCTCATGTTGAAAACACCCTCAATCTCTGGTACATCATATGTTTTCTTGATTTCATATAGTAACATTTCATTAATTACGATCCTAACCAACTTAATTTTTACTGTTTCTTATTTTAAAAGGGATGTAGCAAACTTGCACCAACTGTAACTACCTCACTTCTTTGCTCAACTACCCAAATTGATATTTTGAAATAATATAACAAATTAATTCATTAATGTTTTATCTTTTTCAAGTGTTTAGGCCCTGTTTGTTTATAGTATATAAGGGGCTGATAAAAAGGTGGGACCGGGTATAATATGAGATGAGTCTCACATGTTTTCTTGTCTCCCTATATCCTATGTTCGGTTCCTCTAAATATAGGGAGTCCAGATAGTATATGATGCAAAAGAGAGGATATTTAATACCAACCCCCCTATAGTATTGTATATCCCCTACTGTCGGATTAGAGAATCTTGCATCCAAAGGCCAAAAATAATTACTATCCTCTTGTCTCATCCTATATCCTATCTTAACCAAACATAATATAAGTGACCCCATTAATTCATTAATGTTTTATCTTTTTCAAGTGCTTAGGCCATGTTTGTTTACTGTATATAAGGGGCGGATATAAGGGTGGGATTGGATATTATATGAGATGGGTCCCACATGTTTTCTTGTCTCCCTATATCCAATGTTTGGTTGCTTCGAATATAGGGAGTCTAGATAGTATATGATGCAAAAGAGGGGATATGCAATACCAACCCCCCTATGTTATTGTATATTCCCCACTGTCAAATATAGAGAATCTTCTATCTAAAGGTAAAAAATAATTACTCTCCTCTTGTCTCATCCTATATCCTATTTTAACCAAACATAATATAAATGACCCCACAGTATGTATAATCCATCTTATATCCTACAATGTAACGCCCTGATATTTCATCGCAGTTCCCGATGCTAATACAAGAACCTTAGATTCAGTGACGATAAATCAAAGCATTGAATAATCGGTTACATGACTCGAAAGTTATCTCTTCTCCCTTGAACTATTCATGTGATTACATCATTGTTTTAATACATTATAAGTAGTACTAGTAATAATAATAGTAATAATAATAATAATAATAATAATAGTAGTTCAAAGAATAAGAGATAAAAACAAAATGCCCTAAGGGCTCACATCTTTTCAAGGATTTTCCTTGAGTACACAAAAGATAGAGATCTAACTCCACACAAAAGTAGCCCAAGGCTTCATCACAGAGCACAAAAAGGAGCCTCCGCACTACCATCCAAAACTACTTCTCTACGCCAATCACTTTGGTAGCACATCAACATCATCCCCTGAAAGGTTGTTAGTTTTGGGGTGAGTAATCGCCGAGTAGAAAATACCAATAACAAATTATATAATTAATCGAAATACATATGATCATGCTATGCAAGGATGAGAAAAACCATGTTTGTTCCTTTGTAAAACAATCAAACAATGTCCATAGCAAGTGCTCATCCAAATCACAGAGTATAAATATGCTATGACATCCAGATACAAGAGCCATAAATCATAAATACACACACACACATATATAATAATCCCACATTTGCCAACTCCAAAAATGGTGGGGCTTTGCGCACCTAGGACCTTACTCTTCCAAATTTACCGACTCCAGAAACGACAAGCTTGTGGACACCCAAAATCATGCTTTCCACATTCACCAACTCTAAAAAAGGCAAGCTCTTGGACACCCTAAAACCTTTCCCACATTTGTTCAAGGATATGCACAAGGCAGGGCAATTGGGCACCTTAACTTCCCGTGCGAGTTTCAATATACATAACACAACCCAAACCAAGACCCGACTCATAATCCGGACTCATATGCTATTTACCCCCTTCCAATATGTTTCAACAGTTGACAATTCCAAGCCACAAGTAAAATTAGTAAATGCATATGATGCACGAGTTTATAAATCTCAATTTCCCTAAGCTAGTTTTCAATTCACAATAATCCAACAATTTTAACATTCCCAATTAAGGTGATTCTTCAAGTCATATCCATTACCATCTCACGATTTTGTGATAAAGGTTCCTAACATTTCATGTTTCAACGTAAAAATCAAGATACACTCAATTTCATGATTAGAAGGCCAATTGAACTAAATTCCCTTTGTATGAGCATGGAATAATTCTTCTCATATAATCCTATTGATCAAGCTTGCACTCCTGAAAACACAAATGTGATTCTGTAGGTAGGTGTGTGTCGAAAACCGCACCAATGCATAAGTCAGCAAGTAGACAATAGACAATTCTTACTCTTGAATACACAAAGCTTTTTGTCTATTGTCTATTTGCTGACTTAGGCATTGCAGGTGTTTCCGGCAGACACCTGCTGGCAGGCTCTTGTTTATGTTTTCAGGTGATTGGACGACGACGTTTGGAGGAGTGCAAGCTTGATCAACGGGATTATATGAGAAAAATTATTTCATGCTTGTACAATTGGTGCCGTTTGTGGAAAAGATACAACGAACTTACTTCTTGATTAAGTTTTCCTTCAACTAGTTTCAATTGCGCACTAGAAGACTTTCTTCAGTTTGCCGTTAATGGACAAACTCTAGAGGGGAACAAGAGGAGCGAGGATTTGCCTTTTGTTCCGCCCACGGCAAACTTAGACCCTCAGCGATGGAACCCTCATAAGAGCGCACGGGAAAAGCCAGGCTTGAGTCCTTGTCACTCTTAAAGTCCATATGGACAAAGGAGGAGGATGGATGCCTAGGTTCTAGAGGATCATGTGAGGGAGCAAGACGAATTAATTAAGAGAATGGCGGCTGACATGGAAGCCATGAAATGATAGATGAAGGGTAAAGGCGTGGCAGGGATGAAAATCCACGAAGGCAGAACGTGTTCTCGCTGCTCAGAAGCTCAGAATATGCAAGCCACACCTCTGCATCCCGAGAACAGGAGCCTCTAGATAGGCGATACACATTCAAGCACCTCCAGGACTTCTTACTCCAGGTTTGACAGAATGAATACTGAAAGGTCTTACACAGAGGGAAGCAGTTATCGACCCTCACATACTTACCAAACCACCTCTCGGCACACCGAGTTGCCCAGGTCGGTGGATTTACGATCAATTTTGGAGGAACGGACACAAAGGAGAGAAGACACCCAGGCTCATGACCCTCAAAGGGTCTCAACGCTGTAGCGGCTGGCACCTAGGATACACGAAAACGTCGAGGTTGGAATGCCAGTACCGCGCCATGCCTACGATCCAACCGATAAGGCATTGGCAAGGTTGCAGAGCTCGCCGTTCATTCTAGCGATAGAGAACGCACCACTACCCTTAGGCTTCAACCAGCCTAAGTTCACGATCTATGATGGGAAGTCAGAACCTTACATGCATTTAAGCCACTTTCGCCAAGTTATGGCGATAAACCGACGGAGCGAGGCTCTAATGTGCATCTTGTTCGCAGCCATCCTTGGAGATTTGGGCTTAACTTGGTTTGAAAAAATGCCAGAAGGTGATTGGCGAGACCTTCAACCTGATTGGCGATTGTCCCATTAACCTAGCTATCGCGCAGAACAAGCGGGGTTTGCCCGTAGGCCATAAGTTGAGGGATTTAATGACAATGACGTCGCCCCTCACTATAGAAGCCCTGCTAGAGATAGTGCACCAGCACAATAGGGTAGATGAAGATAGTGCTCGCACCAAAGTAAAGTACGTCACAACAGTGATGTTGGATAAGAAACCAGCAGGAAAGGTTAATACGATAAAAAAGAAAGGCCGACCTAACAACAATAGCCGTGGTGCACCGCCTAATGATGAAGATGCCAAGGCAAGGAGGTTGAGGGTCCGCACTTCCATTATGACTGTTTTCAAGAAGCCCATCTACCGAATTCCTAGTGAAATATACGATGAACCCTTCGTTCGGCGGCCTGCCAAGTTGGGAGAAGCACATAGGGGCTACAACAAGAAAGATATATGCACCTTCCATGATGAAGTAAGGCACCAAACTGAAGGTTGTATGCCTTTAAGGCAACATTTGGAAGAATTGATGGCAACTAGCCACTTAGATTAATACATTGAATGGGGAACTCAGCCTGCCCCTCAAGATCGCAATGCGACAAATGGGATGCTGGTAGATGGTCTGCCTCAAGGCGTGATCAATGTGATTCACAAGATCATAGATCCTAAGCAAGTTTGCGAGCTTAGTGGGATGATAAAAAAAGCATAAAACATGAAGGAAGTGCCGAGTGTTCAATCGACCAAAAAGAAAGGGAAAACGAAAGCAAAGAATGTCATCACTTTCTCTGACATAAACTCAGCAAGGTTGCAAAACCCTCACAATGATGCGTTAGTTGTTACTTTGCGCGTCAAAAACTTTAATATCAAGCGGATCTTGATAGACCAAGGAAGCTCATGCGAGATAATGTACAATGAGACCTTTAAACAATTGAAATTAGAGAACAAAGACTTGGCACCAACGACTTTACCCTTGGTTGGCTTTAACTCAGTGCCAGAGTGACTGATTGGCAAGATAATTTTGTCGGTCAAAACTGGATCGACGACAAAACAAATGGAGTTTTTGGTGTTGAAAGTTCCCTCCACTTACAACATCATTTTGGGAAGAACATGGTTACACGCCGTGTGAGCTGTAGCATCGACTTACCATCAAGTGATACGTTTCCCAAACGAAGCCGGAGTAATTAAAGAGGTTTTGGGAGCCTAAATCATATCCAAGCAATGCTTTATGACCCTGAATGGAAGCCAAGCTGCCAAAAGATTTGTGCAGATGGTAGAAGAACCAGAGAACAATGAAATGTTCGCAGACATCGACAAGGCAGCCGAACAGAAAGTAATGGACGTAAGAATCAACGAGAACGACCCAGAGAAGTTCTTCTTGCTCGGCTCATCTTTGTCCAGCATTGAGAAAAAAAAGATCATGGAATTTTTTATCTCCATTATCGAAGTGTTTGCCTTCATGCCATACGATATAACTGCATTGACCCAAACTTCATTTGCCATCAACTTAACGCTAACCCTACTACCAGACCAATTATACAATCACAGGTCAGCACTACACCATGCCGAGATAGTGGACAAAAAAAGTGGGAAACATGTTGGAAGCAGGGGCAATCAGAGAAGTTCACTATCCTAAGTGGATTTCCAATACAGTGGTAGTGCCCAAGAAAAATGGCAAATGGCACATTTGTGTGGACACAAGACAATCAACAAAGTGTGCCCAAAAGATAGCTTTCCTCTCCTAAGGATAGACTAACTGGTGGACCTAACTACAGGCCACAACTGACTTAGCTTTCTTGATGCGTATCGTGGATACCATTTGATTGCTATGTATGAACCGGACCAGGAGGTCACAACTTTCACAACTCCAAAGGGGTTGTATTGCAACAAGGTCATGCCCTTTATCTTAAAAAATGTAGGGGCAACATTTTAGAGAATGGTCACCAAAATGTTTGAACTATTGTTAGGCAGAACAATGGAGGCTTACATTGACAATGTGGTGGTCAAAAGTGAGAATGAAGTAGACCATCTCAATGACCTAGCTGAGATGTGTCAAATCTTGAAGACCTACAAGCTGCAACTAAATGCTTCCAAGTGTGCATTTGGCGTGGGGTCAGGCAAGTTCCTTGGCTTTCTAGTGACGAACCACGGTATAGAAGCAGATCCCTCCCAAATCTGGGTCGGTCAATAGCTCAAAAGGCCTAACACAGTTAAGCAATTGTAGCACTAGACAGGCCTAGCTGCCGTGCTAAACCAATTCATAAGTTAGTTGTCAAATAGATGTTGACCATTCTTACGAGCACTTAAAGCAAAATTTGAGTGGGATGAAGAGTATGACAGAGCTCTAGAGAGCTTGAAGTACTTGACCTCTCCACTACTGTTAGCAACCCTAGTGCCTGGAGAGGAACTTTACCTATACTTGGCAGTTTCCTAGCATGCAGTTAGCTCAATGCTAATACGCGCAGAAGAAATACAACACTTGCCCATCTTTTATGTGAGCAAGACGATGCTAGACGCCGAAACAAGGTACTTGCCATTAGAAAAGCTTGCTTTAGCTTTAATGATAACTTCAAGAAAGTTGCCGTTAACGACATTCCCTCTAAAAGCCTTGTTTAAACGAGCAGACTTCTCTGGAAGAATACTGAAGTGGGCAATAGATTTAGGACAATTTGACATTAAATTCCAACCAAGAATGGCAATAAAGGCCCACGCTTTGGCAGACTTTGTGGTAAAGTTTGCTCTAAGAAGTCATTTCGTTTGTCTGATTGACTTGACCGAGGAAACCAACCAAAGAAATAGAGTACCGCGAGATTAGCGCAGCCTCCACAGCGAATGAATCAACCACGCAGTACACCATTAAACCTAATAGTGGTTGCATCCTCTACTGAGGCCAACAATGCAATGTCAGAGGGGAAAAGAGCAAGTCACACAACTAAAAGCATAATTTGCGAAGAAATGCCTGAAAGGGAAATGGTAAGGCAACTGAGCAGAGAGGATAAAGTATGAACGACGGACAAAGACTTGGAATAAATCATTAACGTCCTAAACCCTAAAACATCTTTAGACCCATCCACATGCTGAAAATTGTTCATGGGAGAGATGTGGAAGCTCTTTGTGGATGGCACGTCCAACAGACATGGCGCTAGACTTGGGATAGTCCTCATCTCGCCAGATGGATTGACCATTGAACAAGCAATCACACTTGGATTTCCAGCATCCAGTAATGAAGCAGAGTACGAAGCACTGTTAGTCGATTTGAAGTTAGCCTATCGGATGAAGGCCACCGAGCTAATGGTGTACAACAATTCACAATTGGTTGTCAACCAAATATCAGGCGACTATGACGCAAAGGATAATAGAATGGCCAAGTATCAGGAGCTGGTCAGAAAAGAGATCATGAAATTCAAAGTCATGAGGATAGAACAAATAGGCCGATAGAAAAATAGCAAGGCAGATGAACTGGCTAGATTTGCGTCGATGGCAGATACTTCTATCCCACATCCTCGACTAATTGACTTCCTACCAAGACCGAGCATCGACGAACCTGAAGCGGCCGAGGTATTCTGGATGGAGCCCATCATCACCTTATTGAAAGATAGAATTTTTCTAGAGGACAAAAAGGAGGCAAACAAGATTCAAGCAAAGTCACAGCGGTTTTGGCTTTCTCCATCTCTAGCGCTATACAAAAAATCTTTTATTGGACCATACTTGAAGTGTGTCCATCATAGCAAGATCCAGGCCTTTCTATTTGAAATTCAAGAGGGTATTTGAGATAGCCTACCGAGCTATCTCGCAAGGATATTGGTTGTCGTGCATGCAAGCAGACGCGAACAAATATGTCAGAAAATGTAAAAAATGCCACAAGTTTGCACATCCAATCCATCAACTAGCTAGAGAGCTCCTACTTTTGACCAACCCTTGGCCCTTTGCAATGTGGGGCCTAGATATAGTTGGACCACTCCCAACCATGCCGGGAAGTTTTTTATCGCAGCAACAGACTACATCACAAAATGGGTAGAGGCAGAAGCACTTACATCCATCAAAGAGAAAGACGTCAAGAAGTTTGTTTGGCAAAACATCATAACCCGGTTTGGAATTCCTAAGGCCTTGATATCAGACAACGGCACTCAATTTGATGGAAGAATCTTCATGGATTTTTACGAAGAGCACAAGATAGAGTTCTACAACTCCACGTTAGCGTACCCCCAAGCCAACGGCCATGCCAAAGCATCTAACAAAGTGATCGTAGATGGTCTGAAGAAGAGGTTAGAAAAAGCGAAAAAAAAGTGGGCTGAGGAAGTTTCTCATGTCTTGTGAGCTTACCAGACTACACCAAGGCAGTCAACCGGACAAACACCCTTTGCCTTGGCCTACGGCATGTAGGCAGTGATCCCTCTGGAAGTCGGCCTCCTTACCATTAGGAGCGAACATTTTTACCCAGATCTGAATGGAGAAGCAATTACCTTGGAACTGGAACTTACTGAAAAATAAAAAGAAAGGGTGCTAATCCACATTGCTTCATATCAGCAAGAACTATCCAGAAAATACAACAAGGCAGTGCATCTAAGGTAATTCAAGATTGGAGATTGGGTACTACACAAAGTAATGGGGAATACCCAGATGCCTGCTGATAACAAATTGGGACCCAACTAGGAGGGACCATACAAAGTGGTGGGATTAGCAAGAAAGGGAGCCTACCACTTAGAAGATATAGACAGTCGAGCTATCCCAAGGCCATGGAATACGGCCAATCTCAAGATATTTTATTTTTAGCAATTGTGGTCTTTCTGTCTTTTAGTTTGGTATTTAACAAAACAAGTAAATAGTTTTTTTCTAAAATTTTTTCAATACTTGTATTTATTTCAGTCTATATGTAAAATATCTTTGCACAACTGGAGGCAAAGTGGGTTGGCAGGTTTGACCAACTCTTTTGATTTCTTTGACCGAGAAGTTGATCTCGACCAAAGTAGGTTGGCAGGTTTGACCAACGTTTTGATTTCTTTGACCGAGATGGCTATTTTGGCCAAAATAGGTTAGCAAGTTTGACCAACTTTTTAAAATCCTATGACTAAGATGGTTCTCTTGACCAAAGTACGTTGGCAGGTTTGACCCATTTTTTAATTTCTTTAGCCGAGATGGTTATCTCGGCCAAAGTAGGTTGGCAAGTTTGACCAACTTTCGAAGTTCTTTGGCTGAGATGATCATCTCGGCCAAAGATGGTTGGCAAGTTTTACCAACATTTTTTATTTCTTTGACTGAGATGGTCTTCTCAGCCAAAGATGGTTGGCAGGTTTGACCAAACTTTTTTATTTCTTTGATCGAGATCATCTCGGTCAAGGTTGGTTTGCAGGTTTGACCAACTTTTGATTTCTCTGACTAAGATGGTCATCTCGACCAAAGATGGTTGGCAGGATTAACGTAAACCGAGTTGGTTTGCTCGGCGAGGCACAGAAAGTTCAAATTATCAAAGCAAGGAAACAACTAGCGTGCAAAAAGTTAGAAATTTTCATTGATATTTGAATTCAGTACAAAAGGAGAGGCGGCTAGCCCGGTTACACTGCAAGTATATATATATATATATAGAAAATGGTAACATGATCACAAAAAGAGACTGTCTAGCTCGGCCTCAACATCGGCACCGGCATCGGCTTTGCCCTCACCCAACGCTACATCACCTGCGTCTTCAAGTGTGAGATCGGTGATGTCCTCTTTATTGGCAATGCTCGATTGGGTTTTGTTGAGAACTTCTGGCAAAGCTGGCAATGTTTGCTGGCCACTGGGATCAGCACTAGCCGATGGAGCATTGTTCAACGCCGGGCTCTTTTCCTCTACCTTATAAAATTTTTGTTGTACAGGGATGGCATATGCCGTCATGTAGCTTGGATGAAGTGTGGAGGTGGATTGAGGAAAACTTCAGAATCATGCCCCTGGCCAAGCTGCTCTGCCGCCGCCTTCCAGCCACACTTGATGAAGATATCCTTGGCTGCTTCACATTGTTAGACGTAGGTTTCTTTGCCCTCCTTATAACCATGGTCCTCAATATCCTCCATCTTCTTTTCCAAGGCCATTATTTTGGTGTTTTTGGTTCTTTCTAGCTTGGTGAGCTCACGTAGATATCAATTCTTCTTCTCTAGGAGGGCCTTTTGCTTCACCTCCTTGGCAGTACTGACTTGCTTAGCCAGTTTTTCTTTCTTAACATTCAGCTCAACCAGACTAGCCTTAAGCTCCTTCAGCTCTGCATCTTTGGCCTCACTGTCAGTGATGGCTGCTCGAGTTGTCTTTCCTAATTTAAGCACACATTGATGGGCAACGAGGCTTCTCTGCACGACCTAAAAATTATGAGAGACGATTAGGCAAACCGAGTAAAACGTTAAATAAAAAAAATGCAAAATCTAGGCTTACCAGAACAAGCGACTTGGTGGCTGACCGAATTGCCTTTAGCTCGATCAGCTGCTCGTGTTGTTCCATTCGGTGCACACAGAATCAGTTATGGTCATAACGCGACCTTTAAAGGTTACGGCTGGTGCCCACATCGGGGAGAGGAAGGATTAGTACGGCCAAAGTGGCGGCTCCCTTGGGATTGTTCAATTTCGGGCAACCCGATCTCTAGCTACTTGGTCTCCTTGATGAAGTGTGAGGCCTATTGCTGGGCCGAGATGAGGTAGCCGTTGTGGACGGGAGGGCAACAACAGTCTCACACGGTTGACCGATTGGATGTTGCTCGGTCTGGACTTTAGCAATGGAGACAGAAGCTTGTTCAGTGATTAGAGCTCGCACAACCCACTTCTTAGCCATTTCTTGTTCTTCGATTAATGGGATTAAGTTGATTTGAGGGAGGTTGGGATATGGTTCAGGTAAGGATTCCAAGAGAAAGTCAGTGGCCTTGCACTTCTTCTTGCTGCTGTAATGGTATGAAGGTTCAACGCCCAATAGCTCGGTCCAATCTCTGTGTCTATACCGTAGCGTGGCGCGTAGTACGGCATGGTTGGCATAGGTGTAATCTGCCTTTAACCAATTTAGATCTGCAAAAAAGAACAAGGGTCATCTCGGTAGGAAGTATTGAAATTGCAGAAGAGAAAAGAACCGAGCTATTCTTACCAATTGATCCTTTATTCTAGTTAATGTTATAGCCTGGTATTCGGGCCTCTTGGTCTTCGTAATTACCCAAGACCCAGAGAAAATCATCATCATGCAAGTCTTTGTTCGACGTTCTTTTAACGATTTTCTCTCGGTCTCTTTTTATTTTGAGCTAATACACCCAGCTGTCATCATTTTGACCGAGCGAATATTGATGGAATATCTCGGCTAGCCCAAGGTTTAAGCCAAGACGACGATAGAGCTCGGCGATGCTGTTTATTAGTCTATAGCTATTTGTAGAAAGTTGGGTGGGGTAAAGCCTGGTCTGTTTAAGGAACTCACATATAAGAGGTTGAATAGAGAATCGGAGTCTGCCCTCGACTGTGGATAGCACAATAAAAGGGCAAAAGCCAAACTTGCCCCAAGGGGTGGTGTCTTGCTTGGCTAGGGTAACATGCACGTCATCAGGAATGTTATAATCCCTTCTGAATTCGGCTATCGCGTCGGGCGGGCTCCCTACGAAATGATACTTGCCCATGAGAGTCGGTTCTAGGAAAACAACTTAAGAGGATGTTCAGTTGCCTAGCACGACGTTGATTTGTCAGCTTGGTCGAGCAGCACCACCGAGTGCTCAAGTAAAGGTGTGCCTGGATAACCCGGTCAAGTCTGCAAGGTGAAAAATAAATTGTGTTAAGCTCAAAGTGTTGATAGAGCTACAAAATTCAAAACTTAAATTTTTCTTGGCTAGAAGTATGTGTGCAGGAGAAGTTCAACTCAGTCACGAATAGTTCATCCTGATGCCAAAACAAGAGTTTAGCCCGACTAGGCAGATGGGAAAGGCTTTAGCCCAGTCTTGTCAAGGGGCAAGGTTTTAGCCCGGTCAAGCTTAGCGGTGGTATTCCTAGCTCGGTTATGACACCTAAAACTATACAGACAAGTTTTTATTTCGATTCCAGCATGATTTCGGATCAAAATCAAGGTTCTTGACTAGTTTTAGTTCCAGTCAGTGGGAGTTCATCCTAGGGTATAGGATCTAGAGAGTTGAAGCATGTTTTAATAGATAAAACATTAAAATGCTATTTCAGTATCTCTATGGTGGGTTAATAACAGTAAAGCATCAAGAACACGAAGAACACCATGAATATTCATGGAAAAAGTTGGAAAGTTTGAGAAACGTACAGATTTGAAGGCTGACTCAGATTTCGAACAGAATGAACGCTTCATTAAATGATTGCAAGACCACAGGTGCGAGATATAGCATTGATTAGATATAACAATGGAGGAATCTGAGGGGTTTGGCTCTAGTTCAAGGGGTCACAAAGAAGAAGAAGATGAACAAGGGCTGGGACTGTTCAAGTATGGGGGTTATGTATACAAAATGAAAAAGGTACGGTCGATTTGAATAATTGGGCCAATGTGAGATGGTTGTAATAGGGGTACTTGACTAGCGGGGACCTGCCACGTGTCCAAGGAATGACGTCATATCAGACATGCCAGAGTAGTGGATCGACGTGCAGAGCAACTAATAAGCCTTCTTAGAACTTGGCAGATCATGAAACCAAGCAAACATTTTTATCTCGGCTTAGGGAAAGTAATCCCAATCATACTTCACAGATGGAATTAAGAGGCAATTGACAGGGTAATTTGTGTAGACAAATTGGGCCGAGCTAAATAAAATCATTTTTGAATGTTAGGCAGTGTTGTGGGCTGAGTGACGAGCTAAGATAGCTCGGTCTCAGGAACAATGGTTGATACATGAAGAAATTCGAGCTCGATGTAGCTTGGCGGGATAACTCATGGCAATCAGGGATTGTGTAGCTCGGTCCAAGAAATAACTGCACAAGGTAGCTCGGTTAGGCACAATTAGCCGAGCAAGGTATTTGGCCATCTCATTTGGCCTACAGTGAGTAGGGTGTTCCAGGGATAAGCACTATCCTTTAGGAATGTGATTCCTAGGACTCTGCTAGGAAGAATCAGAGTCCTACTCAGATTATGCCACGCAGTATCTATAAAAGCTCATGACAGAACCTATCAGGTATTGCAATTCTTACACTCGAATGCACAGAGCTTTTTGTCTATTGTCTACTTGCTGACTTAGGCATTGGAGGGGTTTTCGACACACTTCCGTCGACAGGCACACATTTCTATTTTCAAGTGGTTAGACAACAACGTTTGAAGGAATGTAAGCTTGATCAACAGGATTATACAAGAAGAATTATTTCATGGTCGTACACCCTTTATTGAGAAAATTTGAAAACTAGGGTTTTTGAAAAAAAAATGGGGGATTTTCCTTTAAAGCATTGATAAGTAAATTCTCATCACCCATAACATAATCATCAACACAAAACATAAATCCTTCAAGAATTTCATGAGAGATGACCCCCTTTTTAACAATACCCAATAGAAAACACACCAATCGTCATATTCATAGATATCTATATAGATATAACGAAAATACCACATATATATATATATATATATCCCAAATCAAAGATATAATGAGTTAAAAGTACCCTTACCTCAAGATTGAAGACAAAAAGTTAAAGACTCAACTCTAAACTCCAAAATAGCATGAAACAATTGGTAGATCCTTTGAATGAAGCTTGTTCTCCAACGCCTTAAGAGTATCTATGATGAATCTTGGTAAAAATCAAGTGAAATCAAGTGTTTTAGGGTTAGGGTTTCAAAAATGGGTGATAAAGAGAGAGAGAGAGAGAGAGAGAGAGAGAGAGAGAGAGAGAGAGAAAGAAAAGGCATGGAAAAAGTGAGTGAAAGAGTGTTTAGATCGACTTTTAAATGTGTTGTCCCGAACAGACCACTCAAGCGGACTTTTCACTGCTCAAGCGGTAAACACAGGGTCTCAAAAGTTTCGTAGAGATATAGTGAAAATACTAGGAGCCTCATTTCTACACTTGAGTGACCACTTCACCACTTGAGTTGTCTCGCCTGCAAACAGGTAAGATACTGAGAGCATTGCATCTCTACTCGAGTGACCGATTAACCGCTTGAGCAGTCACCCAGAATGGATTATTACAACCTACCCCCCTTAAAGAATTTCACCCCCGAAATCTCATAACTGCTAATAACAATAACTCTGACAGTTTCCAAAGAAGATGAATATTGTATCAACAATGATTCCATCCATTACAATATCATTAATTGAATACAAAATTCAATCAAAGTCCAATAATGGCATAAAAATTGATGTTTTTACGAAATTAACGTTTTTTATTACTCCTTTCCATAACTCAAGATGCACATTGTTAAAGGAAACAACAATCTAACAAAATTAAACATTATTAAACAAGTTCGGATATTTCTCTCAAACCTCAGCCTCTCGTTCCCATATAGCTTCTTCTACCCCGTGATGGTGCCATAACACCTTGACTGGAGGAATGGTTTTGCCCCTTAAAACTTGCTCTCAGGAATCCAAGATTTTACGGGTCTCTCCTCATAAGAAGCATTCTCATCTACCTCTAAGTTTTTCCAATCTAAGACATGTGAAGGATCGGGTTTATACTTCTAAAACATATAAACATGAAATACATCGTGCACCCCAGATAGTTGTGGTGGTAAGGCAAGACGACAGGCTACTTAACCCACCCGATCAATAATATCAAATGGCCCAATGAACCTGGGTGACAATTTTCCACTTCGCCCAAATCTCATCAAACTCTTTGTAGGTGATATCTTCAAAAGCACATGACAACCCATTTCGAAAGATAGAGGTCTTCTTCTCCAGTCAGCATAACTCTTCTGTTAGATTTGGGCCGTGATCAACCTCTTCTGAATGAGAGCCACTTTCTCGATGGTCTCGCGAATTAACTCGGGCCCAAGCATGGGTGAATCCCCTACCTCGGCCCAATATACCGGTGATCTGCACTGAGGCCCATACAAGGCTTCGAAAGGCATCATCCCAATGCTATCCTCAAAACTATTACTGTAGGAAAATTTCGCTAGAGGCAAATATCTCTCCTAAGAACCCTTGAAGTCTAATGCACAAGCTCTTAACATATCTTCTAGGTTTTGGATGGTGTGCTCAGACTGCCCATCCATTTGGCGATGTTAAAAGTCAATTGGGTATCCATAACGTTTTGCAAACTATGCCATAACTATGTGGTAAAACGAGGGTTTCTATTCGAGATAATGCTCATCGGGAACCCGTGAAGCCGGAGAATCTCTCGAACATAAAGCTCAGCTAAGAAATCCACCGAATCCCCTATACACATACCAAGAAAATGGGCTGACTTAGTTAGTTGATCCATAACTACCCAAACTGCACCTTTACCTCTCCGCGTTCTAGGAAGGCTCGAGACAAAATCCATATTGATGTGCTCCCACTTCCATTCGACTATTGGTAGGGGTTGTAACAACTCGGCTGGCTTTTGGTGTTCTACTTTGACTTGTTGGCAGATTAAACACTTGGACACAAACAAGGCTACATCTCATTTCATACGTCTCTACCAAAATTGACGCCTAAGATCACGATGCATCTTTGTGCCTCTCGGATGCACCACAAGGTGTGGGTGATGGAATTCCCGATGGACTTCGTCTCTACAAGATTCCAGTATAAAAAGGCGATCTAGATACCAAACACTGGCATCAAAATATACCCTCAAACCCTTCTCCTCCTTCCTTGGAATATTTTTCCTCGGATTATCTCCACTTTTGAATCACTTCGTTGTGCTTCTATGACACGTGCTATAGGTGTTAGTTGTGCAAAGATAGTAAACAAAGTGACCTGTTTAAGAGACTCGCTAAGGTGAAAGTCAAAGTCGCTCAGATCGCCCAACATCTCCTATTCCCTTATGGCGAGGCTAGCAACAGTGCCCACGGATTTTTTGCTTAAGGCATCACCACTACGTTGGCCTTCCTCGGATGATAATGCAATTCAAAGTTGTAATCTTCCATGAATTTCTTCCACCTCCTTTGACGTATATTTAAATCTTTTCGAGAAAATTAGTACTTAAGGATTTTATGATCCGAAAACACATCAACTTTCCTCTCGTACAGATAATGTCTTCAAAGCTTTAGAGCAAAGATGACCAAGGCTAGCTCTAACTCATTAGTTATAGTTTCTCTCATGAGTCTTTAACTGACGTGAACCATATGCCATAACTTTACCCTCTTGTATCAAGACACATCCCAACCCTTCCCTAGAAGCATCACAGTATACTATATAACCCAACCCTCTCTCTGGAATGATTAAAATTGGTGCAGTGGTTAATCTAGTTTTGAGTTCTAAGAAGGATCTCTCACAAGACTGACTTCAAACAAACTTTACCCCATTTCAGGTTAACTTAGTTAATGCAGATACTATTGTGGATAAGTCTTTCACAAATCGTCGATAATACCCGGCAAGACCCAAAAAGCTATGGATCTCAAAAGCGTTCTTAAGTCATTCCCAGTTTTGTACTGCTTCAATCTTTGAAGAGTTTACAGTGACCCCATCCCCGGAAACAACGTGACCCAACAATTTTACTTCAAAAAGCCAGAACTCACATTTCTCATACTTCGCATACAACTGGTGTCCCTTAATCAACTACAAGACAATACAGAGGTGCCCCTCATGCTCCTCATTGAAAGGTGAATAAATAAGGATGTCGTCTACAAAAACCACTACAAATTTGTCGAGATATTCCTGGAAGACTCGATTCATCAATTCCATGAAAGTGGCAGCGGCATTGGTCAACTCGAACAACGTCACAAGAAACTCATAGTGACCATATCGTGTACGAAAGGCCGTTTTCGATATGTCCTCCTTTTTCACACACAACTGGTGATACCCTGATCTTAGGTCTATCTTAGAGAAGCAGCGAGAACCCCTGAGTTAATTGAAAAGGTCATCTATTCTAGGTAATGGGTATTTGTTTTTGACGGTGACCCTATTCAACTCGCGATAGTCAATATACAATCACAACGAACCATCCTTCTTCTTCACGAAAAGAGCCGGTGCTCCCTATTGTGAGGTGCTAGGGCATATAAAGCCCTTGTCTAATAACTCTTCTAACTACTCCTTCAAAATGAGCAACTCTACCAGCACAAATCTATAGGGTGACATAGAGATGGGTATGGTGCCGGGTACCAGGTCTATAGAGAACTCGAACTCATGGTGAGGTGGTAATTCAGTGAGATCCTCTGGAAAGACATTTGAATACTCACAAACCACTTTAGGAAATACACTCTAGTCATACCACTTCTATTATCTAGGAAAGTTGCAAGAAGAGAACTAAGTTCATCGCGACCACATGGGTCATACAATGGTAGCAACAACCTATCGGTTATAGACACCCCAATTTTGACTGCTCGTAAGACTTAGGCACTTTATTCCAAGCACTCGATGATGATGATTACATTGTGTAAACGGTTTTACTTCTCAATAAAAGAATCTGAGTTCGAGTTCTAAACAATTCCAACCTGTCATACCCAATGTATTTCTACCCCAGAAATTCAGTCTTGCACCTTGTACCAATCTATATTGAACCTGAAAGTAAGGATCAGTGGAAATACATTGACCTCTGGTCGTAAATAACAATGTCTGGCCAGACCTCCTAACTTTTCAAAACAGATTGAGCAGAATTCAGCCAGCTATCTAATTCTGCAGATATTTTGATCTGTTGCTCGAATTCTATAAATAGGAGGCTCAAACTGCTATGTTAGGGGTTAGAGAAAGACAAGGAGAAACAATATCAAGTGTTAGAAATATCAAAGAGTTTAGAAATATCCAAGAGTATAAATATCAAAGCTACAACTCATCTTTGTTCTTCCATAAGCTCTCATATCATCCATACATACTATAATAGAGCTTGAACTTGGAACTTGGATTGAAACTTGAAAACCATGACTCAAAACTTTAGGGTGCTTTGGAATCAAGTTTGATTTACAGCAAGAACACATTTCCTACAAGAGGTAACACTTCATTTGTTTTATTTCAATTTTTGTTCATCTTTTTCTTGTATTTTCATACTGTTTTGGGACTATTTTAAGGGCTGAAACTTGTGATTAAAAGCTACCCAAAGGTAGAGAGGTTAATCACCCTTGCTTGAACCTTATTCCAAGCTTTTATCCTTGTGTTTCCCACTTATTTTCTCTAATTTTGGCCACTATTTTGAGGTTGATCTAAAATATGTGATTTGAAGTTATAAAAGTGGAGGGGTTAGCCACCCTTCCTTATACTTGTTTACTAACATTATCCTATTTTGTTTTATTCACCTTTTCTAGATGCTATTTAGGGGTTGTTTAATTCATTTCAATAATTCATGTTTTGAATATCATATTCAATTTGTAATAACCAATTAATTAACTTCACATAATCATCTCTGCAATCTCCCTCCATTCTTTGATTATTTTGATTAAAAAGTCGTGAAAAATGAAGATTGTTTTTCAAGTATAAGAAAGAAAAATTTTCATGTTTAATGGTTTAATCTCTTCGGAGGTTCTTTACCAAAGGCATAAAACTTTTCCAAGCTTAATGGTTTAATCTCTTCGGAGGTTCATTATCAAAGGCACACATCTTTCTTACACTAAATCACAATTTTTATTCTTTTCATTCCTCTTTATCATTGGTGTGTTTACTTTTGAGGGACTAACTTTCTAGTTAAACCCTTAGAAATCATCAAGGAAAGTGTCATTATAGCTTATTATCGAGTTTGGATTTCAAGTCATTATCGCTCACTTTAGGTTTTTCTAAGTCATTATCACTCTTTTGAGTTTGACTAGTCCTTGTTGCACATCTTGGGTTTGACTTGAAATCCCTTATCGCTTGTAAATAAGTTTGACTCTTCCTTTGTAATTTCCTCCGAAGAAAATAAGGTTCATTTTCTCGAGTTAAGTCGATACTTGTTTGTCTTTATTGTGTTTCGGACTTAATGGATGTAAATATCATCTTGGACTTAATGGGTTAAAGAAAAGGAAAGGTAATGTAAAAGAGGCTAATAAAATTGAGTTTAAAATAAATCAACCAACATAAAGAACTAATATGATTGGTTGGATTCAGTCGGACGTTATGCCGAGTTTATTGTGTCAAGGCTTGTCTTTTATCAATTCATGATGTTTGGATGAATCTTGAAGCGTCTTTACGGCCAGATGTTACGCCGGAGTCTATTGTGTCAAGGCTTGTCTTATATCAATTCATGATATTTTGATGAGCCTTGAAGCGTCTCTACTTCCCTTCTTGAATTCACTTTATGATAGGACAGAGGGGTGGTTGTTATGTATTGCATTTATTAATCTTTGTCCTATCATGTCCAAAATCATCTTGCAAATCAACTTGTAACCATAGATGGTTTGGGAACCGAGTCCACTTCTCTCTTGAGTATTTTCTATGATAGAGAAGGGTAGAAGAGACAAACATGGCTAGGAATACCCTATCTGCACTGTTTCACCTCAAGCACAAAAAAACAGATTTACACAAGAAAACAAGGTATGATTGGATTTATTTAGGGCTCAACTAAGTCGCATTCTAGGTCAACAAGGCTCCAATAAATTGCAAACAATACACTTTTGGTTGAAAGCAATGATAGGGTGAGACAAAACAGTTCCCAACATGGCAGACAGAGTAATTCCTGAGGAGCATCGCGCAATCATTGCATATTTGTTGTAATAAATTAGATAGGCCCTGTTAGTTATTATTCATTCGGATTTGTAATAATTATTTATTCAGACACTTGGAAATTCGGACCCTCCTTCGCGAGGAAAAATATGTAATAAGTTGTATGTCGTCCAACACCCATTCTTTCTCCTTTTTATTTATCTACTTATGATGGTTAGCGTAGGGACATTATATTTTATCTTTGATCGGGTGAGTGGGGTGCTCAATTAATGGCCTTCCCCTCTCATACCTAAGTTCCCGAAACCAAGACACTTTGGTAACGACGAACTAATGGCCTTTGGCACGAGTCATGGGTTTCCTAAATTTTCCAAAACAAATATTTACGTGGCGACTCTAATATCTGGCAAAGTAGTCCATTTTTGGCATTTGATTCAAAACATCAATTTTCCAAAAGAAAATGCCGGATTTGGACTCTTTTTATGTTTCCACTGTTTCACATTGCACTTGTGAAATCAAATTCAAAACCAACACTATGGGGCTTATTCGTCTTCCGAAAGGAGCACGGAAAAGGCCGAGCTACATTGGTTCTATTCCCCAGAAACGAGAAACAATCACCACCCGATGTGAACACAGTAGCTCTCCTACGATAATAGTTAATATTGGCATGATAGGACGACAACCAATCTATGCCAGGGATGATATCAAAACCTGACATATCTAATAGCACGATGCTGAACGAAAATCGGCAATCAGCCACTTGAATCATACACCCATAACATTCTCGATTCAAAACAACCTTACCTACAATAGGTGACTCTACCATAAGAGGAAACTCTTGCTGTTCACTTTCTAACCCCAAGATGGATGCAAATGCAAATGCAAATGCAAATGCTATGAACGAATGGGATGCTCCAGTAGATATTAACACACCAGCCCAAGTATTGAAGATAAAATAAGTACTTCTCATTACCGATGGTCCCGATGACTAATCCGACAGAGTAATGGCATAAACTCGTCCCTGTGGTCCCTACGCTCTTCAATCACTCCTTTGGACATAGGCCGATTGCACCGATTGTGCACGAATGGCCCCATGTATCGCTCTCGATACTTATCTAGACTGGGCTGGTTGATGAACCGACCTCTAACCTTCCCAGCTAATTGAGGGCAAGACCTCTTCATATATCCCGACTGTCCGTAATGATAACACGCGAATGATTGGTCCCTTTCCTAAGGCTGGCTTTGAGAACAAGCCAATTGTTGTTGACCTAAACTCTGTCTGCACTTGGAAGCCTTGTGACCTTACTAGACACATTTGAAACAAGTAATATGGCTCGGACCCGTATTTCACGAACTTCTCATAGAAATAGACCCTGAAAACTTAGCCTGTTGTGGCAATGATTGGAAAGAAGAAGAAGAAGAAAAAGAACCCTTAGATTTCTTGGAAGATCCCCGTGTCACCTTGGGACTTCGCATAACCCGACCTCTTATGCCTCTGCCTAGACACCTTGGCCTCTAACATGATCTCCACATAAGCTGTGGCTTTCATAAGCCTATCATACTCCCTAAACATGTTTCCCATCACCTTCATCAAGCTCTTGGGCCTCAACCTTTTCTCAAATTTCAAGCATCGGCGCTCTTCAGTCGCCACAAGCTCGGGTGTAAAACATGACAAATTAGTGAAAGTGGCTTTGAACTCTACCACAGGGGTTCTAGTTGTCTAAGCTCTTCAATCTGTTTCCTCAACCTCTCCCTAGCAGTAGGAGGCAAAAACTTCTCCTAGAAGGCATGAATGAATGCCTCCCAAGTGTGCTCAACTTAGTGCTTTACCATCTTCCACCACTGATCGGTTTCCCCTCTTAATTAGTAAGCCGCTAACTCCACATGGAGCTCTCCCTCAATGATGTCCAGAATTTCAAAAGACTTACTAATTTGTTCTAGCCATTCATCGGCTTTCATGGGATCGGGTCCACCACTAAACTCAGCTAGATTAGAACAAAATAACTCATTCTTCAAAAAGAAGGTCCTAGTTTTCCCTTCCATTGTCCTAAACGCTTGCTCGGCTCAAAGTATGTCCATGGACTCTCGAAGAGCCCCAGCCATTTCTTGGGCTAGTGCCCCTATTGCGTCTTGGGTCAGAGGTATAGCCACATTGTTTTGTCCTCCCCCTTCTTTTTGGAGAGAAAGATCTTGTTGGGTTGGAATACCTCAACTACCCCAATGAGGTCTACCATGGCCTCTGCCACGTCCAGACATCCGATATAAGAGTAAAGGTAAAGTAGGATTAATGCACAATTCATAAACTCACACCTCACACTAGAAGAATCTCAACCCTATTCATGTATTTGTTTCACATAAGGAAAACAACATAAGCATATAAACACCTAGAGCACATACAGATCACCCTCCTATGATATCAACTCGTCCCACGACACTCGAGGACTTCCGAATGGAAAAAGCATTGATCAGGTGTCTTTCCAAAGGGACTTCGATGAATGTGATAGGCACAAGTTGTATTCTATAAGTTTAACTCCATACCCACATAGTCACACAAACACATAAGCACATAACATATAAAACATTAACGTCTCATCCCAACATGATAAACCCATTATGGCACAAGCCATGTCCCATGAGCTCTAGGTATTCAAACCCGGTTAGCTCTAATACCAATTTGTAATGCCCTGATATTTCGTTACAGTTCCCAATGCTAATACAAGAACCTTATATTCAATGACAGTAAATCAAAGCATTGAATAATCAGTTACATGACTCGAAAGTTATCTCTTCCCCCTTGAACTATTCATGTGATTACATCATTATTTTAATACATTATAAAAATAATAATAATAATGGTTCAAAGTATAAGAGATAATACAACACAAAATGTCGTAAGGGCTCACAACTTTTCAAAGATTTTCCTTGAGCACAAAAGATGGAGATCTAACTCTACACAAAAGTAGCCCAAGGCTCCATCACATAGCACAAAAATGAGCCTCCAGACTACCATCCAAAATTACTTCTCCACGCCAATCACTTCGGTAGCACATCTATATCATCCCCTAAAAGGTTGTTAGTTTTAGGGTGAGCGATTGCCAGTAGGAAATACCATTAACAAATTATATAATTAATCGAAATACATATGATCATGCTATGCAAGGATGAGGAAAACCATGTCTGTTCCTTTGTAAAAACCACAAACCTAAATCAAACAATGTCCATAACAAGTGCTCATCCAAATCATGTGGCATACATATGCTATGACGTCCAGATACAAGAGCCGTAAACCCCCCCCCCCCCCCACACACATATATAATAATCCTACATTTGCCAACTCTAGAAATGACGGGGTTTTGGGCACCCAGGACCTTACTCTTCCACATTTGCTGACTCCAAAAACGACAAACTCGTGGATATCCAAAATCATGTTTTCCATATTCGTTGACTCTAAAAATGGCAAGCTCGTGGACACCCTAAAACCTTTCCCACATTTGTCCGGCGATATGTACAAGAACGGGCAATTGGGCACCTTAACTCCCATGCGGGTACCAATATACAAATCGCAACTCAAACCAAGACCCGACTCACAATCCGGACTCATAGACTATTTAGCGCCTTCCAATATGTTTCAATCGTTGACAATTCCAAGCCACAGGTAAATTAGTGAATGCATATGACGCATGAGTTTATAAATCTCAATTCCCCTAAGGTAGTTTTTAATTCACAACAATCCAACAATTCTAACATTCCCAATTAAGGTGATTCTCCAAGTCATCATAACTATTATCATCTCAAGATTGTGTGATAAAGTTCCCAACATTTCATGTTTCAACGTAAAATTAAGCCAATACACTCAATTTTATGATTAGAAGGCCAATTGAACCAAATTCCTTTTATTGAACAAATTTGAAAACTAGGGCTTAAAAAAAAATGGGAGTTTTTCCTTTTAAAGCATTGATAAGTAAATTCTCATCATCCATAACATAATCATCAACACAAAACATAAATCCTTCAAGAATTTCATGAAAGATGACCCCCTTTTTAACCAAACCCATTAGAAAACACACCAATCCTCATATTCATAGATATCTATATAGATATAATGAAAATACCACATATATATATATATATATATATATCCCAAATCAAAGATATAATGAGTTAAAAGCACCCTTACCTCAAGATTGAAGACAAAAAGTTGAAGACTCAACTCTAAACTCCAAAATAGCATGAAACAATTGGTAGATCCTTTGAATGAAGCTTGTTCTCCAACGCCTTAAGAGTATCTATGATGAATCTTGGTAAAAATCAAGTGAAATCAAGTGTTTTAGGGTTAGGGTTTCAAAAATGGGTGATAGAGAGAGAGAAAAGGTATGGAAAAATTGAGTGGAATAGTGTTTAGATTGACTTTTAAATGTGTTGTCTCGAATAGACCGCTCGAGCGAACTTTCCACCGCTCAAGTGGTAAACACAGGGTCTTGGAAGTTTTGCAAAGCTATGGTGAACATATTGGGAGCCTCAGTTCTCCACTTGAGCGACCACTTCACAGCTCAAGTTGTCTCGTCTACAAACAGGCAAGATACTGAGAACTCTACATCTCCACTCGAGCGACTGATTAACCGCTCGAGCGGTCACCAGAATGGATTGTTACATACAACGTATTATATCACATCTTTATCCTTAAATATTACATATCCTCCTCAAACTCTTATATTTAATTCAAACAATCAAACGGGGCCTTAGTTTCATAGAATGCAACCAATTTTCCATGAGCAACATTTCAATTATCAATAGCCCTCAAACTCATTCTTGTAACAGAATGTAACAACATCATGATTGATTCTTTGAGCATAAAATCTCCTGAAACAAGCCCTAACACAGATGGGATTCACATTAGCCACTCAAATGGAGTGTTCGTTAGCAACACAGACATTGGAAGCGGTAACAATTTCGCCCTTTTAGCAGCAATTCATTCTTTTATTATGCTTTTAAAAGCAGAACGTAGGTCCAATTTTGCATTTTCAAAGAGTTTTCGCTAATGGTGATTTGTAGGGGATGATTGCGTATCCATTGGTGATTACACTTCACATACAGACATCACTGATGTTAATTGTGGACCTGGCCATTGTGTGTTTGTGTAATGTATAAACTTACATAGTTTTTTTTTTTAAATTAAAACAAATAAAACCCCCTAGTTTATGCTCTATCTCTCTCTCTAAAATGCAATTTTTTCGAAGTATATGAATGAAGACCTAAGTCTCTATTTTGTACGAAATGAAGGCATTATTTTGATGAATGTAACTCTTTTCATAGCATTAATTGGAAGCTTAGGAAGGAGCGAAAACGAGGTGAGAGTAGAAAATATCAATGTGAACTATACTTCAACACAACAAGCAATGGGGTTTGGATCAAGACATGGCAGGTACAATTATGAAATGTTTTCTTGCTCTTCTTAACTACTAGTACTCAATTTGATGCTTAAATATCAATGCTTGCAGATTTCACAATTAATATACACTAATGTTAATTTTCAAATCAATTTTGATGTTAGTGTTTCATTTTCCTTTTTTATTTTTGGTGTAGGTTGGGAGAGGTCATGTCCTCAGAGTTGTGTTCAAAAACATAAACTTCATAGATGTCGTAAACCTAATAATTATCGAACAAAACTACCGTGATGTTAAAAACGCATGCAAACCAACGATATAAATTGTTCTATAGAGTTAAATTTCAAACTTTAGTCAAATATTACTAGGTATCTATACGAGCACAAAATAATGCTCTCGTATAATCCTGTTGATCAAGTATGCGCTCCTCCAAACGTCGTCGCTCTACTCCCTGAAAACACAAACGTGAGCTAGCCAGCGAGTGTGTGCCGGATACCTCTCCGATGCCTAAGTCAGATAAATAGACAAAAGCTCTATGTATTCGGGAATCAAAGTTGTGTTACCTCTCCATAGGTTCTGTTGTGAGCTTTTATAACTTTTGTTTGGCATAATCCTAGTAGGACTCTTATTCCCCCATGTAGAGTCCTCCTAGAAATCACACTCCTGAAAGATAATGCATATCCTTCAACACTCTCCTCACTGCTTAAACCAAGTGAGATGGTTTTACCTCGATTAGATGACAGTATGAGCGAGCTAACCTTTGTCGTACTTAATCCAACGCCTTCACTGTAACACATAGCTTGGTACCTCGGTTTTGTCTGTCAAAAACCGAGCTACCTACACCAAGCTTTGACCGAGCTAACAAATAGCAAGGTCCACCATAAGAAGCCCAAATGCCTTAGCTCTGAATACTATGACTGAGCTAATTTCCATCACTCCGACCGTGGTAACTGTGACCACACTTGGACCGAGCTAACACTGTGGTCCATTTGCTAAGCCCTTTTCACCACGGTCCATAGAACGGCCCATCATTTCACCTTGACCTAGCTTGGCTCTAATGCACATAAAAACTCCCTCTCAGTATCTAATTTTTTTATTTTTTAATGAAGAAAACTAGAGTTGAGATTAGCCATGTGTGGTATATTGGGACATTTGGTACATCAAAGACTGAAGTCGCCATCAGTCTGGATTGCAGCCAGGCTGTGCCCTGCACCAACAGATTGTTAAACATTGTCGAGCTGGAATCATCAAGTCCAGGAAAGTGAGTGATTTTGTTCTGTAACAACGCTTATGGAAATGCCACTAGATTTGAAAAACCCAATTCGTGTCTCCTAAAACAATTTTGATTTATCAAGATGTTCAATTTTATTTTATTTTTTCTAGTTTTTTTTTTTATTTTTTTTTTTATTTGACTAATCACAATTCTTTTGAGTAAAATCACACACTTGTTCTTGCTAAATTGGACCACTTATTTACAGTGATTTCAATTTGGTATGTTTTGTTTGCCAAATTCTATTTTGCTTTTCTGTTCATTTCTAGGTGATATATGGTGAGAACATCTATTTTCCGAAATGTTGAAGATATGGGGGGTTAAGTTGTAGCATCTCGGATCTTAACCTGAGTTGAACCCATTTGTATGGATGCCCGGTACTCTTTCGGATCCTTGAGGTGATGGATTGCATTTTTGTTGAGTTGGTTGAGATAGATTGGTTCCTATTCATTCGGTGCACTACAAAACGCACTACAGAGGATTTAGACTTTGAATTGATGAATTAAAAGTCTAGAATTGAATATTTCGCCAAAATGCCCTTGTTTTTTTTTTTTTTTTTTTTAAAAAAAATGATGCATTTGGTAGTCATTGAAAAAAGTTACTTTTTGAATCTTTTTCTAAGAAATTGCCATATTATTCCATAGCTCTAGTAAGGACATGAAGAAATTTCTGATAGTGTTAAGGGTGAAATCATCTTTTTACAAATTTCCTAAAAGTTATTTGTTTATGGAAAAGCCATCCTAAAGAGGCTTATTATTTGCTTTTGACTTCCCAAACCGAAAAACAAACATGGCTATAAAAAGATCATGACGAATCCTATACTCAATTAAGCCCTGGTATCGTTTTCTTTTTTTGTCATTTTCATAAACAAAAAAAACCAAAGTTCCAAAACACCCATAAATTTTCAATTTTTCATGTGAAAATAGTTTTCAAATATTTGAAAATAATCTTTTAGAATTAGTTTCTAAAACGTGGACTTTTTTGAGAAAATTTTGCCATAAATGATTTTCATAACATTTCCTAACAATTTATTTTTGTTTTCTGGAAAATAAAAACAAAAAATGATATTGTGTCGTTTGATAACATTTACAGTTTACTATTTTTTCTTAAAAAAATTAAATATATTTATATTTATTTTCATATAGACAGAAACAAAAATATATTTGATACACATGTTTTGAAAACAAGTGAGAGGTGGTTCGAGATGGTTGTAAGCAAGAAGTGGTGGCTATGGTTGGAGATAATGGCTAGAGATGATTGTTAGTTGGCAAAAGTGATTTTCACAATAGGTGATAACAAAATGTGATTGTTATTAGTAGGGGGTAGTTAGCGGTAGTCGGAGGTGATTTTCGACAAGCGGTGCGGCTAAAAATGACTAGTGGCAGTTGGAGGTGGTTTTGGCTGTGGGAGATAGTGGTCGGAGGTGGTAATGATGGCTAGAGGTGAGGTAGACCAGCGATGGTGATAAGTAGTGGATGGTGACCGGAAGGGTTGGGCGATGAGAAAAGAAATGAAATTTTATTTTCCAAAGTCAAGTCAACTTTTTTATGATTACAAAAATTTGGTTAATTTTGTAAGTTGTTAACATGTTTTTGAAAATGAAAATAGACACTAAAGAAAGTTTTTGTTTATAGTTTTAAATTTTTTTTGTAAATATAAAGTGAAAACTATAAGAATAAAAATTTTATTGAAGAAAGTTTATATTTTGAATAGTAAGCATTGTTTGGCAAGTTGGTTTGCAATTAAAATAGTCACAAAAAACAAAATAAGTTATTTTAGTCACAACAAATAAAACATCATATCCATTCCATAATCATTACACTTTTCTCTCACAAAAAAAGTCTAAAAAGCCAAAAAGCCCTTCCCAAATCAAACTTTTTAGCCCAGGCTAAAATAGTTAAAAAAAATCAAAAAGCCAACCCACTTCCCAAACGGAGGCTTAGTCTGCTATTAATAGCACGCTAATTATTTTTTAAAATATTTTAAATTTTTAAAGCCACTTAATCTTGATATGTATATATATATATATATATATATATTATTTTTTTAAAGATTTGAATCTCGATACAAGCAACCACTTCATGTCGGAAAGCCGTCGTCGTGGTAGGGGGGGGGGGGGTGGGGCGGGTTGGTTAGAGTGTCTAGAATGGTGTTAGATGGCAGTTAGAGGTGATTGTTTATATAATTTATTTTTTTAAAAAAAAAAACTCATCAAATATAGCAAAATATAAAAATATATTGAATTTTTATTTTATTTTTTTGCATATTTTGTATTTGGTGAATTTTTTAAAACAATTTCACAATGACTTTCAAATGTATCTAAATTAGGTTTATCCAAAAAGTTTTTTTTTAAAAAAAATTACATAAAATATTTAAAAAGTTAATAAAAACAAAAATACAAAAATACAAAAACAAAAAAAAAATTCAATTTTTTGAAAAACAATATAAATCAAACAAGTGTAACTTTCATTTCTAACTTTTCAAACCTTAATCTTAATCCTTCTCCACCTAACACGGCCACCTCTAACTGCCACCCGTAGCCTCTCCTCACCGTCCAACTGCCACCCGTAGCCTCTCCTCACCATCTAAGGCCATTCTAGCCCCTCCTCACCATCGAGAAGCCCCTACAACTCTCCCACCACAGTGACCACTTTTTGCTTGCGATTCTCTCTCTCTCTTCACTCGCGACTGTCGGTGGTGACGGAGTAAATGAGAGGGAATCAATAGTGGCACAGTAGGAGGTAGACGCTAAAGTTTTGTTTGGAAACAAATTATTTTAATTATTTTTTGACTTTTTACAAAAAATATACAGAAAAATAAAGAAAGTGTTGTGATAACTTATAGTGATTTTTTAACTAAAATACTCAGTCCACAAATGAGGCCTAAGAAGGGTGGAAAGTATTTGTGGGACTGACGCCAAAGGATGGAGAGAGATTAGGGGCGGCAAGAGGGATTGGGAAGGGGTTGGGGCCGGCGGGTAAGGAAGGGCATACTGACAGTAGAAGCTTGGGAGGGGCAGGAAGTAGCAGCCAGAGGGTTAAGGTTGATTTTGGTTAAGTGGGGTGTCAAGAATTCTTGCAAAATTTAAAATTAGGTGGCGAGTGTCCGAAAAAGCACCAAGGATCTTCTAGAGTGTTTTTTTCTTAAAGTTTCCTAGAGTGGTGTATTGTGTGGTTGAGATTTAATGCTGAAAAATTGATGTGACTTGTCATTAAATCTCAACCACACAATGCACCACTCTAGGAAATTTTAAGAAAAAAAACTCTAGAGGATCCTTACTCCCGAAAAAGTGGAGGCCGCAAAGTTAGACCAATGAGAGAAGAAAACTTCATAGTCACTTTCAAGCGAAGCTTCACAGAAAGTTCCAAGTCTAATACAAATTAGATTAAGATATTTCCTCTATCTCAAAACATTAATTACTTATTTTATTTTTCTCTTTTCAAAAATTAATGATTAAAATAATATAAATTTTTTATTTTTTCAATTTTTAAAATTCATTAACAATATAAAAAATATAATTATGACAATTGATATTTCTAAAAAAATATACTATCAAAGTGAATTTTTGAAAAATTAACATTTCTAAAATGTAATAATTATACTATCAAAAAGAACTAACTTCCTCCAAAAAGACTATTATTTTGAAACAGATAGAGTAATGCATTTCCAGTCATCCAGTGAGGCTCAAAAGTGGTATTTCCATCGTTACAAACAAAGCAAACTCTTTAAAACACATTTTCAAATGTACATCATGTTAGGTTTTATTCTTGGCAATTTCATTTGACAAAACTCCTTTCAGTTGTATTTATTTTCGCACCTTTTATTTCAGTGAGGCTATGAGTTTATTAGATGCGAGTCCAACCCGAATCGTGCCTTTGTCAATTTCCATGGATCAAAACCGAGGTTGTAACAGGATTTAGTTTTCCAAATTTTCCAATTTTGGTTATCCCGCTCGAGCGGGGAAAGTGACGCTCGAGCGGGGATTGCAAGCTTACAGCATCTCTACTTCGCCTGAAAAAGTACTGGATGGTGTGATTCGACACTCGAGCGTGGAAACTTCCGCTCGAACGTGAAGCCTATATGAATCACACAATTTTTGAAGCCTCCGCTCGAACGGGAATTACCACGATCGAGCGGACCGCGCGAACACAGATTTTTGGATTTCTATAAGGAATTGGTTTTCTTCCAAAACTAGGATTACTTTGGATTTCTATAAGTAGTTGGTTTTCTCCCAAAACTTTACTAACTTCTCCAGATCTTCTTTTTGGGTTCTAAGGTTTATATCTGGGGATATTTTGCTAGTTTTCTTTGATGTTTTCATTGAGTATTCAACTCATGATTTAAGAAGCATACATCAAAGGTTTGTTAGTTTATTCTATAAAAAAGAGAGAGTTGTTCTTCGGTGGATTCTGAAGAATTTGAGCCTGAAGCTTTGGTGGATTCCGGAGTGGCTCATCGTCAAGACAATTCCGAGGTGAAGACGGGGTTGGAAGAGACACATAGAGGTTGGTTCAATTCGGGCGTGGATTCGCTAGGTAATTGAAAGTATACTTGTGTAATTCCTTTATATCTTCTTAGTGGATTGTTTTGTAGCTGTTGCCGTGGGTTTTTTTTATCACAATTGGAAGTGTCCAATTGTGGTTTTTCTACGTAAAATCGTTGTGTCGATTTGTCTTGATTGTTTGATTGGAATTGTTGTTTACTACTTAAAATTGATACATAATCACAAATCAACATCTAGGGGATTTCTAGATTTTTCAATTGGTATCAGAGCAGGTCGTTCTATTTTTTTTTATTTTTTTAAAGAATTATTTTAGAACGAGATCTTGTTTGATTTGTGATAATGGATTCAATTCGTGAGGGAAATTCTATGGTTCGACCACCCCTACTTGACGGATCCAATTATTCTTTTTGGAAAGCTCGGATGAGATCGTTTTTGAAATCTATAGATGAAAAAGTTTGGCAATCTATCATGAATGGGTGGACTAAACCAACAATTACCATTGATGGAGTAACTTTCCCCAAACCAATTGAAAAGTGGGACACAATTAATGACCAAAATAGTAGCTGGAATAGTAAAGCTATCAATTCTCTCTTTTGCGCTGTCACACCTGAAGAGTTTAGTCGTATTTGCAATTGTGAAGTCGTAAAAGAGGCTTGGGATATCTTACAAACTATTCATGAGGGCACTCCTTCGGTGAAACGCTCAAAACCTCAAAGGTTCACATCTAGTTTCGAAAACCTTTCAATGAAAAATAGTGCGACCTTTGATGAATTTTATGCGAAGTTGGGTGACATTGTAAATTCCAGCTTCAATTTAAGTGAAAAAATACTAGAATCCAAAGTTGTGAGAAAAATTTTGAAATCCTTGCCCGATCGGTTCCAACCAAAAGTTACAGCTATTGAGGAGGCTCAAGATGTTGAAAACCTCAAGCTGGATCAGTTGGTTGGAAATCTCCAAACTTATGAGGCACATAGGAATTTCAAAAAGAAACAAAAAGATATTGCTTTTAGTAGTGCTCATAGAGTTGGAGAGGATTCAGATGAGGATTGTGAGATAGATTCCAAGATTATGGCTGTTTTTGTTAAACAATTTAAAAAATCCTTTTTGAAAAAGAATCCTAATCTTTTAGAATCTACTCATACTCATAAATCTAAAGGCAAAGATAAACTCAAAATTAATTCTATAGACAAGAAGGAGAAAGGAAAGATACAAGGGAACTCTGAAAGAGTCCAATGCTATGAATGCCAAGGATATGGCCACTTTGCTTCAAAATGCCTCACTCGTTTGAAGAAGAAGAAAGCCCTCGCCATCACTTGGGATGATTAATCAGAATCTAATGAAGATGAAAGTGACAACGAAGATCAAGGCGAAAAGGGACATAAACAATTCCTTGCTTTCATAGCGGCTTCTGAAACTGAAGGACAAACAGAGTATCTGAAGAACCCGGTTGAGAATACCACTGATGATGAATCCTCGGGAAGTAATGATGAAAAGCTTGAGCAAGCTTATGAAAACTTGTATAAGGAATCTCTTAAGTTATCCAAATTGAATGACAAACTCACTATGAAACTCACAACATGTGAAACTGAGATTGTCAAACTAAAGGAAGAGATTTTCGAGACTAGGAATGATGCCCTTAAGATTTCTAATGATCGACAAGCTCTTTGTACAAAACTCTTGACTTGTGAGACAGAGAGGAATGAGCTACAACAAATCTATGCAACATATGAAGAAAAAATTGAAACTCTCGAGATGTCTCAAGTTGCTTTGGAAGAACTAATGATCAAGAAAGAGGAAGAACTCAAGTGTGTTATGGCTACCATTGGTCTTTGGAACAGAGGATCAAAGACTTTGGACAATATCATTGGGTCTCAACAAATTTGTTCTGACAATAGTGGCCTTGGCTTTGGTGATAACAAAGAGCAAAAACAGAGTGCATCTACATCTCATGATACAAGAACTCAAGGAAAGGGAGAACAAAAAATTCAACTTAAGGATGGACTTCTTAAACTTCCTAGAGTTGGTAAGGTAAAAGAAAAGAAGGTACACCTGTACCCCTGTTTTTATTTGTCATCATTGTGGTATGCATGGTCATATTCGCCCTTATTGTTATGGAAGAAATTCTAACATCTCATGGGGTAAGAGACACTTCATTGGTCGTAAGGAGGTTAAGGGTCATCATAAACCTTGCTATTTTGATTTGCTTGAGACCAAACATGAACAGAGGTTGTGTTTACCTAGACCTAGAAATAGGAAGTTGAAAACCATGTCGAGACAGGTTCCCATTGAAAGGGAAGGGAACTACAATGTCAAGACACCACCCAAGAACCGCAATTCTCACAATTTTGTTCGTACTAAAGCAGTTTGGGTGAGAAAACTTGACTTGTGTTAATTTGTTTTGTCGTTTTAGTTTTTGGGTTTTTGTGTGCTTGTTTATTTTTTTGTCTTGCTTTACTTTTGAAAAAAAAAATCCCAAAAAGATTTTCTTAGTATGGTTTTGCAAGCTTGAAATTTTTGAGTGGTCCTTGGTGCATATTAGAATTGATGAGAATATCTATTACATGTTAATATATGTGTGCTTTCAGTGGTCATTACTCATTTTGGAGTGTGTGTTCTTTGATTAGTATGTCTCATTCTGTACACACTCTTGGATTAGCAAATTTTGGACTCTTTTGTCTTAGTGATTATTTTTTCTCTATGGACTTCTGTCATTGATCTTTTGCGTTTCTAGAGGAATTGACCTATACTAGCATATCATGGGTGATGTTGAGTCTCTTAACCACCTTCCATCTTTTTGCATCTCCACGGCTTTCCCTTCTATTCTTTGTAGTCCAGCCATGAGGAAAAGGCTACCTCAGAGTCACCAACCAGGCCATCCTTATTATATCCATGCTTCTCTGGTTCGGTTTCCATACTCTTGAGCGTGTCAGCCGCCAATGAGTGTGCAAAAGAATAAGAAAAAGACAAAGAAGTAAAAATTTGCAAAAGAAAGAAAAAAAAAATGTGCAAAAGACAGGAAAAAAAATAAAGGTTCATTGATTGAGGGGGAGCCTCCGCTTTTACTCACCAAATACCCCTTGATTCCTAGTGGTTTGACTTTTTTTTGTTGTGCTTAGATTCTCTTGTCGGAGGTCCAACTTTCAGATCACTACTAGGATTGAATCTAGAGTTTGTCGAACTCCAAGTGTCACAAACACACTTTTATCATGGGATCTATGCTTTTCACATAATACATCACTTTCTTGCATGAGGAATCTTCTACAGACTGTGCACATTGTGTTTGCTAGTAATTGTGCTTCTTGGATAATCTTGTGTGTTTTAAGGTACAAATATGAAATTCCTTGCTTGCTCCACCATATTATTTTTTGTCTTTTTCTTTTTGTTCACTGTTTTCAGTGTTTGTGGTTGCTTTTAGTAAGAGGGAGTTTGGTTCATCTTGATTTGGGTTGGTAAGGGAGTTTGGTTTTTCATTGCAACAGTTGTTTAGCATGAACACTTTGATATGTTTGGTAAGGGAGATTGGCTATATGTTTTGCATGTTGCTATGCACTGTTTTCCCTTCTTATATGTTTCTGGTATTTACATCGTCATATCATTGCTTGTGTGGTTTATGATCTTGCTTTTGTTGTTTGAGAGTTGTTTTTCATGAGTCTTAGTTTTCATCTTTTCATGTTTTCAATCTCATGTTTCAAGATAATCTTGTCATATGTCTATTGCTTTTTGATATACTCTTGTGGGACTAATAGTTGTTTTGGAGATTGTGGCACTAATAACTGTTTTGCAGATCATGACCTTGAGAAAGATGTTGGCTTTTGTTGGTTGTAATGGGTTGGGGTGTTTAGGATTTTATTTGTTAGGTGTGTTTTGTCACAGCATTGCCAAAGGAGGAGATTGTTAGGTTTTATTCTTGGCAACCCCGTTTGACACAACTCCTTTCAGTTGTATTTGTTTTCGCACCTTTTATTTCAGTGAGGCTATGAGTTTATTAGATGCGAGTCCAACCCGAATCGTGCCTTTGTCAATTTCCATGGATCAAAACCGAGGTTGTAACAGGATCTAGTTTTCCAGATTTTCCAATTTTGGTTGTCCCGCTCGAGCGGGGAAAGTGACGCTCGAGCGGGGATTGCAAGCTCACAGTATCTCTACTTCCCCTGAAAAAGTACTGGATGGTGTGATTCGACGCTCGAGCGTGGAAACTTTCGCTCGAGCGTGAAGCCTATATGAATCACACAATTTTGAAGCTCCGCTCGAGCGGGAATTACCACGCTCGAGCGGACCGCGCAAACACAGATTTTTGGATTTCTATAAGGAATTGGTTTTCTTCCAAAACTAGGATTACTTTGGATTTCTATAAGTAGTTGGTTTTCTCCCAAAACTTTACCAACTTCTCCAGATCTTCTTTTTGGGTTATAAGGTTTATATTTGGGGATATTTTGCTAGTTTTCTTTGATGTTTTCATTGAGTATTCAACTTATGGTTTAAGAAGCATACATCAAAGGTTTGTTAGTTTATTCTATAAAAAAGAGAGAGTTGTTCTTCAGTGGATTCTGAAGAATTCAAGCCTGAAGCTTTGGTGGATTCCAGAGTGGCTCATCGTCAAAACAATTCCAAGGTGAAGACGGGGTTGGAAGAGACACATAGAGGTTGGTTCAATTCGGGCGTGGATTCGCTGGGTAATTGAGAGTATACCTGTGTAATTCCTTGATATCTTCTTAGTGGATTGTTTTGTGGCTGTTGCCCGTGATTTTTTTATCATAATTGGAGGTGTCCAATTGTGGTTTTTCCACGTAAAATCGTTGTGTCGATTTGTCTTGATTGTTTGACTGGGATTGTTGTTTACTACTTAAAATTGATACATAATCACAAATCAACATCTAGGGGATTTCTAGATTTTTCACATCATTTGCGTTAGGGCCGTAAAACATAATTTTTTAAATTAATTTTTTATTTAAACAAATTCAGATAAAATATAATTTACGACTTGTTATTGGTTCAATTAAAATTTGTTAAGATTAACTTTAAAAAAAATTAAATTTAAACATATTTGAAAACTCCTTTATTTTTAAAATCAAACTTAAATTATCAACTCCTCCAACTCAACTCTACATGTCACAAAGTGTAGGCATGCTGTGTAATTTGGAAGCTAAGCTGTATCTACACTGTATTATTAACATTTCCCACTAATTTGCACATATATATCTATAACCTATATAAAAAGAATATAAGAATGGTGTAACGCTGGTGCATCTTGGTGTAACTCTGGGTCCGTTTGGGAAGATGATTTGTGGCTAAACTAGCCACAAAAGACAAAATAGGTTATTTTAGCCACAACAAACAAAACATCACATCCAACACATAATCATTACACTTTTCTCTCACAAAAAAAGTCAAAAAGCCAAAAAGCCTTTCCTAAACCAAGCTTTTTAGCCCAGGCTAAAATAGCCAAAAAAAGCCAAAAAGACAACCCACTTCCCAAACCAACCCTGTTGCTTCTTCGGTGTTGCTTCTTCGGTTTGTGAAGCAGATTTGGGCTGGTTACGTGACTTTCAACTTAGCCACACACACGACAGTAGAAAAAAAAAACAAATTTCATCATTCCTTCTACAAACTCCTAATTCCTTCCTGCTGCTGCTACAGATTTTCCAAAGGTTTCCTGGAGATATTTTTGTCGCTATTGTGTGCTTCATTTCCAATACCATTCCTCCTAGAAATTTCCCAAAATGGTGGTTTGTTGTTTGCCTATTTCCCAAAGCTCCTCTCTGCAAAATTTTCTTGCAAATTTTGGGTTACCCACGTAGAATTGAAATTATCCACACCGGCAATGAAGAAGAAAACAAATTTTACCCCTTCGAACAGTAGGGGATTTTTTTTTTCATGCCATGTGTTCCTGCAGCAAACATGGGCATATAAATTCCTGAATATAACCTCGATGAACTAAGTCACTGCTTGAAGAACAACTAAGATGTATACGGGTGCTATATTTGGGTAGGATTCTTTACGTGTGCTAGGTACAGCCTACTCCAAATTACACATGTGCTTCACAACCGACTTTCCAACCAATAGGAAGCCACCATTTGTTATGTTCCTATCCTCCTTGATCGGTGCTTGTACACAATTACAGCTGGAGCCTCCTTCTTCACAATTGTTGATATTGTAAACAGTGAACAAAGACTTTCAATAATAGACTTGTTGCCATTGTTTTTTGCTCTTCATTGTCATTTCTGTCTAATTATATTTAATTATATATTTCTTTACAGTATGGAAAAAAAATTGGTTTGTAAATTTGTGTTTGTTCCTGAAACTGATGCTACAACTATGATGCAAATTAACAAAGTATTTGCTCATCTATGCATCAAAGCTCTATATTGTTATTGTTAAATCACAATTTGATGAGCTCCCTATTCCTCAATTCATGGTTTAGGTGACATGCATGTATATGTTTGTATGCATGTATATATATATTTGTGTGTATGTAGTGGAGGGAGGCAGTTTTACACCTTGTAGTTTTCAATTTTTTAGGTTTGCCAATGCTGATGTCTTGGTGTTTGTTAGTATAGAAAAACTTTGTACACCATGTGTTTGATGATATGCCCATAAGAAAACTTATTATGTTTTAAGTGATGTTGTTGTGTTTTTATGTTTCTGCTCCTGACCTCTTATTCCTTTTGTCGGTTCGAACAGGTTGGTTGGATTTTGTCGTAACTAAGTCCAAAAGGTATGGAATCAAACCTTGTGTTGAGTTTGGTGAGTAACTATGACAGCTTTGGAGCATGGAAACAGTATGTGAAGTGAACTAGAAATAAAGGATAGTACTTAACACCTATTACAACCATGTTAAGGAAAGTAATAAAAAAATCAAATCCTCTATTTTTATTCTATTCCATGTGATTGTAAGAGAAGAGGCAAAGTTCATCTCTAATATGTGGTTGTGGTTTTCAATTAAAATTTGCAGATACAGATTTCAGATGCTGAGAATTGATTGGACCTCCAATTTGGACAAATGGTGTTTTCATGTGCTTTGCATCAGATGTTAAGACATGGAGGATCCTATATATATGGCTCTTGCTTCTGCCGTTGGTGTCATCTGCAGCAAATAAAATACCTGTTATGTTCTTCATCTTTGTCTGATCCTATCTTCAATATTGTATTTTGTTTGGTTTTTTGCCATAGATTCATGCTCTTGTTGTATTCACTATGTTCCCTTCAAAATCTGAATAATGTGTGTTTGACATTATGTCTACACAAGATATTCATATGTCTTTGCCTTCGTAAATTGTCCTCCAAGGGCTTGTGAATATGTTTAAACCAAAAATTTAATTGTGTTGCCATATCTTATCTCTCAGCATAGATACAAATACAAAACCATAAAAAATAAATAAATAAATTCCAGTCATTAGGTATTTATAGTAAGCAAAACCATACTATCATGCTAGAAAAAAAATTTTGCTTACAAAACCACAATAAACAAATAAATAAATTCCAGTCCTTGGGTATTTATAGTAGGCAAAACAATACTATCATGCTAAAAAATAAATAAATAAATAAATAAAATTGCTTTTGTTCTGATGTCCATACACTTGCAAGATGTTCAAGTATCTTCAAAACAAGAAAAAAAAACAGACACACGCACACACACATAAAAAAAAAAAAAAAAGGCTCTAATTTATTTTATTCGGAGTTTATGTCGAAAGTTACTATTGTGATTATGCCTTCAAATCCACCAGGAATTCCAAACAAATTCTTAGACATTCAAAAGCTTTCATTAATATTCTTGATTTATGGTCCACTTGACAATAAATAAACCAAACAAAGAACCACAAGATCCAAAATATGATGAATTTTCTAACACTTTTGAACCGGAAAATCAATTGTTTGGGCATATCTCAATCCATGAGAATAGATACAAATACAAAAAGATTCAAATAATACTAATAAATCAGCCCTTATGTATATATAGTAGGCAAAACATACTATGCTAAAAAAAAATAATAATAAATAAATATTGTTCTACTCTTCATACACTTTCAAGATAATCAAGTATTTAAAAATAAAAAATAAAAAAAGGCTTCAATTTATTTTATTGGGTGTGTAACTAGAAATTAAGTATTGACATTGGGTCTTCAAATCCACCAGGAATTCCAAATAGATTCTTAAAATCCAAAAGCTTCCATTAATACTTAGGTTGATCACTAAGGTTATAAATGACATTCAAATAGCTGAATTCCAATTAGTCAAAGAAACACTTGAGAAGTTTGTCTGATTAATAAAGAAATTAAAATTAAAAAAAAAAAGGAAAAGAAAGAAATTGAGTATTCTCAAATCAAAGAGAGTTTTCAAGGAAAATTTGACCTGGATGAATTTACCAATGAATCAATCTATTCATTGTATTTGACAAATAAATTATTACGAATTAATAGGTCCAACAATATTGTCTAGCAATCATTTTGAATACCCAATGACACATAACATGCCACATATGACACCATAATGAAGTTTCGTAGCAGTTTTTCTAAGCAACTTCCCTAAGCATTCTGAGAGGGGATTTGAAATAAAAATATCATATCAAACTTCTTGCCCAAAGGCACAACATAAATGTAAAATAGTAGAAAATTAAACAAAAGGAAACATGTTGTTGGTCATGATTCATGAAGACCTAATGTAGACACCTGCTATATAACAAAGAAAACACATCTTGGAGAAAAGCAAGACAATGAACTTCACATATCATCCAGTCATGTCTTCTCAATTAATTCACTCAAAATTGTTTATTTAAACTTCACATATCATGAACTCTCAATATGGTGGATGCATGATAATTTGATGAGATTTTCCTTTGGCTACATGGGTAGATGTTGTATAGATTCAATTGTCAATTCAAATGTTAATTAAGAATTTTTTTTTTCTTTTTCCTCTTGCTAAGAAAATAAAAAAAATAAAAAAAAAGTTAGAATTCAAGCTGATAAAAATTGTGGGTTTAATTATTTAAAATGAAAGGGTGGTTGTTTAGCTTGAAACAACAGTGTGGGAGTTTTCATTGTCTTTTATATTTAGAAATGTACATAGGAATGAGTGGATAGACTGCAATAGAATGAATTGGCAGTAGCCCTTTTTCTCTACCCTCTTAAAGGTAAGTAATTCTTTGAGTAACATTCAATCATTATCATGTGGCCTTTTTGAGTTATCCATTTAAATGGGATCTCAATCACTTCCAAATTTGATATTATATAGCCAGCATATCAATCATTCATAGCTAACTTCTTATTTTCATAGCTTTTGAGTTGTTTTCCAGAGGAATTGCCATGTAGTTGCAATTTTCATGTTGTAATTTGTTATGTACTTAATTTTGGGACCATTTGGGATGCTACCTTCTAGTTTAATGAAGGGATTTTGAATTATATCTTCGCTGGTAGTGATTGAAGAACCAAAGCAATGAAGAGAGGCTGTCTATGGATAACGTGGAGTAAGTGTGGCAATATGAATAGTTTATTTCGTTTTGCTCATTGAGATGTGAAGTAATTCAAATTAGAAAGATTGACTAAAGTAGGTTTGCAGCATCATTGGTGGTGATAGAATCACTGTTGAATCCACTCTTAAAGTAAGTCATGTTGGACCTCTCACCAAGAGTATTTGTTAATTCTATAACTTTTAGTAATTCTTCTGGTTGAATCCTTGGAATTTACCTCATTTGATGTAGCATACATTGCCATAATTGGTTATGCTTGCAATGATTCATCTCTTATGCATCTTAAAATTATTCTGATACATAATGACTATGGAAAATTGACTGTGTTATTGGCAATGTTTTAGAACGCTACACACTAGATACTGGTAGCATCAATTTTTCATTTTGTTCTTTATGAATTGGTTATAAGATATTTAGTAGCTCAAGGCACCTTAATTATATTCTAAAAGCTTCTTATTCTCAGCTAATAATAGTGTGACCCTGCGCGCTATGCTCGTGGGGGTCCAACTAGTATATATATAACAAGTATTTCTATTGACCTTGTCCATTTGTAACCTATTGTCATAGGCATATCTAATCGGCATATATATATATATATATATACTATCTCTATATGCATATATACTTTCTCTCTCTCTCTCAAAACATTGTTTATATTGAACTGAAAGGAAATATGTTTTTTCGATTGCTTTCAGCTGAGAAGCATTAAGAACATGTTTGATTTTAGGAAATAATTATGGTATACACTTCTCAAAGAATGTGTATGGTTAAAGTGGGATTAAATGGGTTTAAATTCTTTTTAACAAGGTCTTTACACTACAAAAAGAATGACAAAAAACCATTAAGAATTAAAGGAGAAATTGTCGCATAAAGTTGGCCTCATGAATGAGGTATTGAGAATTGTGTATAACTACCAATCCCACATTGATTGTGAAGGAAAACTTTGATGGGTATTTAAACCTCAAGATTTTGATAAGGGCATGAGCCCTTTGGGGCATTCAAATTTTCTAAAAAAAGGGAGTTATGTATGCTTTATGGATGGGCTTAGGCCAAAACTATGGTCCAAGTTGGTTATGCAGAAATTGCCATGCGCGTGCGCGCATTGCCCGCCTTTGTTGTACATATTGTGTAATTAAATAAAACAAATAGATTCATATATTAACAATCTGAATTCCATGCTGAAAATTTATAAGTGGACTGAACAAAAACACAAAATAAAATAAAACTAGCAAAATGAAGCAAATCGAAGCCTGTGTAATACCACAATCTCCATAAAATAGATTAGCTACCTCACCGTGGGTGCTAGAGGTACGTCGGCTTCTGTCTCCCAGGATACGACCGTTTAGACCGGCTAATACAAAAGCACCATCTGTAAGCTTTGGCAAACCGACAATGGCACACTCTCTCACACAGGAAGAAAAATATAGGAACAATCAAACTGACTATATAATTCTGTAAGCCAAAAATTCGGCCATGAAGGCTAGCAACCAATGCAGCCCATTACTCTTGCAAAACTATTGGAGTAATGCACAAAACTGATGGGGGTTCAATGTGTGAGTTATACACAATATACACATGAGTGCATATATATATCTGTACCAAACCTGACCCAAAAAGATTAGGTTGGTGGACCACCCATCTGGCCCAGCCCAAACCTAACCCATTTCAACAAGCCTCAAGCCCAAGATCCAAGATCCACGATCCACGACCCAAGACCGACAAATCACGGACCCAAATCCAACCCGATCCAGGCAGACAAGCCCCACACGCACACGTGCATATGGTAATTTTTGCATAACCAACTTGGACAATAGTCTTAGCCCAAGCCCATCCTTGAAGCATCCATAACTTCCTTCCTTCCGAAAATTTGGATGCCCTAAACGGCTTATGCCCTTATCAAAATCTTGAGGTTTAAATACCCATTAAAGTTTTCCTCTACAATCAATATGAGATTGGTAGTTATATAAAATTCTCAATACCTCATTCATGAGGCCAACTTTATAAGACAATTTCTCATTCAATTCTTAATGATTTTTTGTTATTCTTTTTGTTATGTAAAGACCTTGTTACAAAAAATCTAAACCTATTTAATCCCACATCAACCAATGGTTATGACCTACTTTAATTTCTCATTAAAGTCACCATAAAACTATTTTTTTTCAATAATTCCCCACATGAATAAAAATTGACCGAATAAAGAAAACGGACAACATTTGCTACAAAGACTCGGAGAGAGAGCACACATGCTAACCCTCCATCAAAAAAGGTAGCTTTTGGGCTTGAACCTTTCGTAGTGAAAGCCTATCGGATTTACTGGCTAACCAGTGAACGTCATTGTCATGACCCGAACCCGCCCCTATGGGTTAAGGACATAACCGGCCAGTAACCCTGAGATTACCTATGGCCTCAAACTAAAACAGACGTAACTCGTCAGAGTATAGGGGCCAACAGAAGCAAAAATTTTAACCTTTGTCCATAGAGCCGTGCTTACGTGCGCATCAAAACAAACCATACGTATGCAAGTTAATAACTCACAACAAAAACATAGTATCAAAAGTTCTGCACAACAAGATCGTTCGAGTCTAAGTCAACCCATCTCAACTATATACAGATATACACAAAGTCCTCGCCCACATGACAAAATATAATACATAACAAAATGGCAAAGACGGGTCTCGTACGTGAGACACAAGGGCTGACTCTTCAAAACCTTTGTTGTTCCTGACAGGCTTCACTGGGGCCGGGTTTGGACCCCTTTTGGCTCACCTACAAATACATGAATGAGCGTAAGCGATAGCCTAGTGAATAATATCAAATACATAAGTTATACAAACGATATGTAGAACAACATACTCCAAACGGCCTTGGGCCCAATTCATATTTCTATTTAACATATATATATATATATATATATTTAATTTAGGTCAAGTGACTGTGGTTCCCAACATATTACCCTTTGGCCCATTCATCTTTCCATAACAAACTGACCCTTGGCCCATTCAGACTTTCATTCATGTCAAAACGGTCTCTGGCCCATTCATTCTATTATTTAGATCGAACTGTTATTCTTGTCAAACTACTACTTATATCAAACTATCATTCGTGTCAAACTATTATTTATGTCAAACTATCACTCGTGTCAAACTGGCCTTTGGCCCACTCAAGTGGCAAATTGGCCTTTGGCCCATTTAAATGGCAAACTGGCCTTTGGCCCATTCAGGCTTTCATTCATGATAGAACGGCCTCTGGCCCATTCATTCAGGTTAAAACGGTCTTCGGTCCACTCATTCATGTCAAAACGACCTTCAGTCCATTTATTTATGTCAAAACGACCTGCAGTCTATTCATTTATGTCAAAACGACCTTCGGTCCATTCATTCATGCCAAAACGACCTTCGGTCCATCATTTATGTCAAAACGACCTTCGGTCCATTCATTCATGCCAAAATGACCTTCGGTCCATTCATTCATGCCAAAACGACCTTCGGTCCATTCATTTACCCCAAAATGACCTTCGGTCCATTCATTTATGCCAAAACGACCTTTGGTCCATTCATTTATGCCGAAACGACCTTTGGTCCATTCATTTATGCTGAAACGACCTTCGGTCCATTCATTTATGCCAAATTTACCTTCGATCCATTCATTTATGTCAAAACGTTGTCCACCAATTGAATCGACGAACTTATAAAACTTACATAGAAGTGAGCAATTGGACAACAGTATATTTCAGATGCCTTGATAAGATATTACTCGCAGTGATTGGTTGGTTGGTTCGCCCAAGAGCTCGACCCTACACATTTCACGAATACAAAAGGGTCATTAACAATTCAATCCGTTCCTTATTTCACATATTCCTCTTTAGACCTTATTCTTATCTCTTTAACTCATTTACAATGCTTAACACATGCCTAAGAGTGCTTGCAAGTGAAAGAGAACGGAAAACAAAACACTGAATACAAAAACAAAATTTTAGAAAACAGGGTCCTCGCTCGAGCGTGGACTCCACCGCTCGAGCGGACCCTTAAGGCCTACAAAAGTACTGGTTGCATGAAAAATACGCTCGAGCGTGAAATAGGGCGCTCGAGCGGAAGGCCTGTCTACGTTGCTCCCTCGCTCAAACGTAAACTAACCCGCTTGAGCGGACACCAAGTCTGTAAAAAGTACTGGGAGCATGTTTTTCCCACTCGAACGGCCATTACCCCACTCGAGCGGACATCAAAATTCTAGGTTTCCCAGATTGTGTTCTTGAGCTCAATTCGACCTTCAAGCTAACATTTCTTGCATGCAATGGCTCAAATCTCAAATATAATTATACTAACATGGTATAAACTCCAAATTACAACCTAATGAAGCTCAATTTCACAAATAAATCACATGAATGCCCCAATCTCCCATCAAACTCATTCTAACATAACAAATTCATGCATTCAAGCTCATATTCTCATGAATTGTATATGCATGTGCTATATAACCCTTACTCTCAACTTAGATGATGAAAAGGTAATCAAAACATGAGCTTCAACTACAAATTTACCAGGATCATACCCTTTGAGCTCAAACATGCCATATTCAAAGCAATTACACACATGCATGCATATATGGGTCTTCATTATAACAAATTCAAGTCAATTTCCTTATGATCAAACTAATCCATGTTCTTGACCGTCCTTCAAACTTGAATTCACAAGATGATAACTAAAATACATGAATTACTCACCAAGGAGCTTAATCTTCCAAACTCTAGTCAATTCTTGGACTTAATCTTCAAGATTTCCAAACTTTGAGCCAAAGCTACACAATCCTCTCCCTCTCCCTCTCTAAGGCCGACTGTAGACGTCCCCGAACGCCCCGGGAGGATGAGTCCCGTTCTATTCGTTTTGGGCTCACTACAGTTCGGACTCTCAAATCATCACAGTTCTTAATCTGAACCAAAGAGTCCAAATCCGGCAAATTGTTTTCGAAAACTGATTTTTAGAAAGAAGTACCAAACATGGACTGCTTTGCCAGATACAGAGTCGCCACCTAAATATTTTTTTTAATGGGGGAATTTAGGAAACCCTAACTTGTTTGCCTGAGGCCACGTGTCCGTCATCACCAGAGTTGCCTCAGCTCGGGAACTTGGGTACGATTGGAGAAGGTCAGCTATGAGCACCCCCTCTCGCCCGATTCGAAGATTGGCCTCTACTAATCGTGATATATTGTTTTGAAAACATTATGCATTCTTATTCCGGTTATTAGCTTAGATTTACTATGTGATGCGCACAGCATACAAGTATAGACTGAATCGCCTGAGTTAGAACAAAATATTTCATGTTTGTTTTTCGAAAGCAGTTTGTTACTCGTAAGTAGGCTAAAATGCAGGTTTTGCCACCCTCAAGTGGGCTTAAAACTCACGGTTTTAATGCATTATTCCAATTCAGGTAATTCAACCTCCATCCACAGGCATTCAAGCAGTTATATCACATAAGCAAATAGCCTCATGGTAATCATGCTGTCATGGCAACATTCACACGCATGCTAGGATGCTAAAGCGTAAAACTTACAGTGTACTCCAAGCCAAAACAAAGAACTCGTTAGCAATCAATGTATGATCCAAGTCCATGTTAAGTGCCTAATGTAACATATACCGAATGCAATCAGGATAGGCTCGGCTAATCCTCGGATGGCATGTAAAATGCAACCATTTGATGCACGTATTCAAGTTAGATTTGAAATACTATGCAGTTAGCATGATGTGCCGAGCCCGATGCATGCAATACCAATGAATGATGCACGCATGCATAGCATAAGGATGCTAAATTAAATATGCCCTAGTACTAACCATCAAAGCAGGTAAGTAAAAGAGAGAAAGAAGTGGGGGTTGAATGACATGCACACACGCACCCACACTTATTACAAATTTGCCCTCGCTCGGAGGGACCGAAAGAATAATACAGATTTAACTAACCTACAAGCTAATTAAATATTACAGACCAATTAAACTAGTTAAGGAAATTAACTAATCTAATAAAACAATAAACAGCCTCAGGGAGAGGGCCCGATGCAATGCATGCTCGGCTCTGCGCGAAAGTCCACTGTCATGCACAAGTTTGCCTCTGTTTCCCCTGCTCTGTTCTTCTGAAAATTGCACGACTCCCAAGCTATGCTCTATGGACACTGTGGATCACCACCGACCAAGTGGAAACCCCACCAACCATGTCCGGATGGTCATCGACCATTTGTTGAGCTCTCGGCCATCAATAATTGGTCGGTCAGCAGTATGGATGGCCGGCCGGCCAAAGCTTCCTGCAAAAACTGTTTTGACAGTAGCAGAGGGAAAAACAAGGCATGACAATACATTTCAAGCAAATATGTGCACCAACACATCCCTTATCATGTTTGTGACTCAAAGGGGTATGTACCTTGATTCTCGGACCACCAATCGCGCATTTCAATGCGTGATGGCCCAAGGAACCAAGTCGTGCATTTTGATTTCAAATCAAATGCAATGCATAGAAACACACAAAGGGGCTTTCAACCTCTATCATGGCTTGATCAAGAGGTAAAAGATACATGCAATGATATGCAACCTAGACATGTGAGCTAAGTGTGCAACATGAGATGCAAACAAGTAAGCATGCAATAGGTACACAACCTAAGCAAATAAGTATACAAGACATGGAATAACTATGCAAGCTTAACCATACAAGCATGCAAGGTGCAACATGGACAACATGTTAGGCAACTTAGCCAAGAGAATGTGTGCCAAATGCAAAGCGATTGAAGCATACAACACATGCAATAGGCTAAGTATATGACAACACACAAGGTGAGCATGCAACAACATGCAAACAATGGACTTATACCAATTTGGGCAGCCCTATACTAGGCCCAAAATAGTGGCCAACACACTAAGGAATGAGAGACAAAACACACACTAACATGCACATGTTAAGGCCTAAACACTTAAGCATATGTAGACAACTTTTAAGAACACTTAAAAGAGGATGAACATGGACACATAGCATGCACAGAAAGCTCTAAAAATCATGTTATAAAGGTGCCAAACCAGGTAAACAAGACAAGCTAAACATGCAACAATGGTCCAAGATTCAAGGAAAGCCTAAGGGGCTTAAACCATGGCTAAGTCAAACAAGCCCCACAAAGCTAGATGGACTTAAAATAGGTCCGAGGCAGACCTAAACAAAGCTAAGGACACACCTAGATGGCATATAAGTGGTCCGAACATTCAAGCATACAAAAGAGGCCACACATGGAGCATAAGATGACAACCTTGTAAGGCATTAAAGGGACATCAAATGCAAGCATACAAGCATACCATGAGGACTGAAATGGTGCTATAAGTAGTGCCAAACCACTGAAATGATGCAAGGATGGCATGCTAGAGGGTCAATGCTCAAGACATACAAGAGAGTTTGCATGGTACCTATACAAAGCAAAGCATAGACGACTCAAATGACCAAAAACAGACCTTTAGCATGCTAAAACAAGCATAAAAGCTTCACAAAGCTAAGCCAAAAACATGCTAGAAACAAGGCTCAAAGCACAAGGCATGTTAAGGCAATTCATGGCATTACAAGACATGTATTCTAAGCAAGCATGGTGTGCCTAAGCCAACTCACGACAATGCTATATCATGACAAGATAGTCATAAAAAAATAGTTAAGGCATGGCCAATATACACTTAAACAAGGTGCTCACTAATGAGGCTAAAATGGCCCTTTTCAAGGACAACAAGGGGAGGGGGTGGCCCTCTCCTTCTTAGGACCTTAAACTACCATCCTCACCATTGAAATCCCTCAAGATTTCAGTGGTGAGGAGGCCCAAACAAAGTGGTCCAGGAGCTCACCAAAATAGCACAAAAATAGGGCCAAACAAGGCCTAAGAGGGGTCAAACAACCCCAAAGCTCAAAGCAACCTTAAACAACTATTTTAAGCAGGTAAAAACAGAACTTTTATATGTTATATGCAGAGTCTAAAAACAATTGCAAGATAGTCAAAAAAGCTATGCAAAAATGGGGAATAAAGGGCAAGAACACTCACCCTTGAAGAACACTTCCAAGATCACAAGACCAGACCTCTTCTTGGATCAAAATTAGCTCAAAAAGTCCAACATCAACCTTCTAATGCCTCAGCAACTAAGGAAAGGTGTAATGGTAGGTGTTTGTGTGCAACAGTAAGAACAAACACACACTAAACACTCAAGAGAGGGAGAGATATAGAGATAGAGTATGAACAAACCCTAACCCTAAAACTCAAAGCTCTGAAAAATTTGTCAACCCCAATGGAGGGAGAAGAGGCTCCCTCTTATAGACAATCCCTCTTGTAAAGCTTTTCATACAAGCTAGCCAAGAGGGAGATCCCTCCATACACGTGTATGGAGGGGAGCAAAGTGTATGCCAACTAGCATAGCTGGCATAAAAATATCTGCAAAAGTAGATGAACAGTGGTCGGCCAGCCAAAAATGAAATTTGACCAAAATAGATGGCCGGTCGACCATCTAGAGTGCCGGTCGGCCAAACATTTGGCCGATGAAAACAAAACACAGCCAGTGGCTTCAAGCCATGGCCGGTGGAGTGTAGGGGTGGCCAACAAGCCATTCCCTGCCCTCCAAAGCAAAAACACAAGTGTTTAGTGCAAACCCAAACACAAAACAGTCGAGTCGAGAGATCCTGAGGCAACGTGCGTAGCCGAGACCTCTGGGAACTCAAGACAAACACAAACAAGGATGATCACTGAGTGTTCAAACGGTGACGTCCAAGTCTTGAGGACGGCCAAAAATGGGGTGTCTACAGTTGCCCCTCTTTGACAGAACTCGAAAGTCATAAGAATGACGGGAGTGAGTGTCAAAGCCCAGAGACGACCCATTTTTGACAAGGCCGAAGACTTAGACAAAGCATGCAAGACAATAAAGATATGCGCCCAAAGGCAGGGGCAGAATGCAACTGATAATGCAAGAAGTCGAGCATAACTTATGATCATGCAAAGAAAGCTGTAACGAAGCATAACATGCAACAGTTTTAAGCTAGCATATAACAATCCAACTACACTACAATGCAGAAAGGATGCAAGAGAATTATGCAATTCTCGATACGTCTCACTCAGAGAATACAATACCTGTGAGGTTCGTCTGGTTGCACCAGCTTCAAATGAACCGTACATACAATATCGTGCCTGTAAAAGAAAGTAACTTAACAGGTACAATATTAGCAACATGCATGACAATGCAAAATGAATGCAAAATGATATGCAGTATATACAAAACTATGTATAAACAATGCAAACAATAATGCAATGCAATTGAATCATAATCGAACCACGAGCGGTACAAAACCACACAAATATCAAAAGGATGACGGAGATGCAAAGTCTGTCTACCATAGAAAAGGTGCCGTAACCCTCAAACCAACATACCAGCGTGGAATAGGCGCGTACACATGCAGAACTATGAGTGATGTAGACGAAAACAAGAACAAGTAATTGGGTGGAATGACATAAGTGGGGAAGTGACCCGCTGAGGAAAGACCATGACCTTAATGCTGTATGCAAAAATTACACTACAATGTAATATATACAATGGATATGGCATGCAGCCAAACCAAATCTTGCCTAGGAAAGGCATGGACACATACAAACCGCGTCTAACACAGATACGGTGCCGTCACCCTCAAACCAACATACCAGCATGGAATAGGTGCGTACACATAATATCATAACTGTGCTTTGACATGAAAGATATGGGCACATACCAGACCAAGCTCAACATGGAAAAACGCAAGCCATAGATGGAGGTGATGCAACGAATGCATGCAGACTACCATGCAATATTTACAATATGTAATGGAATGTATGTATGTACAATGCATTATATACAATGAATGCTATGTACAATGCGATCTGTCGGGGAGAATGCAATGGACGCAGTGGATAAGGCTTGAGGCCAAACCGTATTTTGCCTAGGAAAGGCATGGACACATACAAGCCGCGTCTAACACAGAAACGGTACCGTCACCCTCAAACCAACATACCAACGTGGAATAGGTGCGTACACATAATATCATAAATGTGCTTTGACGTGAAAGATATGGGCACATACCAGACCAAGCTCAATCATGGAAAGGCGCAAGCCATAAATGGAGGTGATGCAACGAATGCATGCAAGCTACAATGCAATATTTACAATATGCAATGGAATGTATGTATGTACAATGCATTACATATGCATTATTTACAATAAAAATGCATGACATATGCACTATATACAGTGGGTGCATGACAAATTCATGAAAATGCATGATAATGCATGCTATTTACAGTGTATGACATATGCACTATTTACAGTGAAATGCATGACATATGCATGTTTGTTTTTTGTTTTGCTTTTTGAATGCATGACAATGCATGATGAAGGGAAAATGCATAACGAAATGCAAATGCTGCATGTTTTTGTTGTTTTCTTTTTTTGAAATGCAAAAGCATGATGATGCATGTTATTTTTGTTGTTTTCTTTTGAAACGCGCGACAACGCGCGGCTTTTGAGACACATGACAATGCAAATGATCTTGGAATGCGCGACAATGCACGGCTTTTGAAATGCATGTGAACTCGAATATGCGATGACGCGCGTCGCTTGAAATGCATGATAATGCATTTGAACTCGAATGCGCAACGAGGCGTGTTGCTTGAGATGCATGATAATGCATGTGAGCAGTGCACCTCAATGCTAGTTGTGCTTGTTACGACGTGTGTATGCATGTAAAAACCAAAGGTCTTGCATCTTTGGAGGGTTTAAGGTCTCCTAGACCGAGCGTGTTTAAGGTCTCGCCAGACCGTGCGGGGTGCATACAATGCAAGCATAATGATGTGTAACCCAACGCGCGTTCACGTCAAAGCATTTGTAAAGCAACGCATGTGGGGCAACTTTCAAATCTTGAAAGGGACAAAAGGATACAAAAAGGATACACCTTGCACATATTCAAGTGCTACGCACAGAAGACACAGTCTGAGGTCAAAACGGAGGTCGGTTGAGCTTCGAAAATGCACTGTCTTGCACTGTCTTGAGCAATGAAGGCCCCAAACCACATATCTGACCCAAACAAGGTTATAGGAGGCTCACCGGCCATCAGAGGAGGTCACCGGCTGCCCACCGGCCATCAAAAGGTTCCATCGGCCAAATATTTGGCCGACCGGCCAAAAGTGCCTGAATCGGGGTAGTTTGGTCTTTTGGCCTCAGGTCTTTTAAAATAGGGCTTCAAACCTTATTTTGGCACTTGCCTCTTGTGCAAAAATCCTCCCCCTCTCTCTCTAGAGCATTTTTTCCTCTTTCATTCACCGTTTTGTTCGATTTTCGTGCCCATTTCGTCGTTTGATTCGCGAATACCTTCGCGTTTCGGACGTTTTGAACCGAACGAAACTCCGTTTCGGTGTCTCTTTCTTGATTTCTGCCTCTTGGGGTTTGTTTCCCCCGAGTTTTTCTTAATTTCCGTGCCTTTTCCACATTCCAGCTTTCTTGGCCATTTTCCGCCTTCTCGGGGTTGACTTTCGTTGACTTTTCGTATTCTAGCCCAGTTTTCTCTCTTCCAGCCATTTTCACACCACTCTTGACATGGCAGACGATCTACCACAGGGCGGGACTCCCCCAGATCAAGAGATGGATCCCGAGGCCGAGCTCTTGCCCTTGAGCGTCCGCCCGTTCGACCCGGCGACCTACCGGCCGGCGATTCACATACTTTCTCCTGACGGACTTCGCTAGTTCAGGAGTTTCAATAGGACGGTGCCTCCAGAGCTTCTCCTGCGCGAGCCGAGTCACATCTATCAGACAGCGCTTCTGAGGTATATTCTTCCCCGTTTCATTTTCCGCAATGTAGAACTCTTAACTACCATAGTTGATTCGGTTCTTTAACTGTTTAGCCCGGATACACCAATACACTGTACGTTGTAGTTGACTGTGAACACACTTGCACTTGATGTCTGTTTGAATCTGAACACGTGCACACAAGCTGTATTGTCACTGAACCACTCAGACACACTGGCACATCGCATGTTGTAGTTTACTGTAAGCACACCGGCACCTAATGTTTGTTTGAACTTGAAAACGTGTACACACGTTGTATCTGTACTGAACCACTCAGAAACACTGACACATCATATGTCGTAGTTCATTTCGAGCACACCGACACCCGATATTTGTTTGAACTTAAAACGTGCACACACGTTGTATTGTCACCAATTCTGAATGCTCTTCAAAACTGTACATTTTATATTGCTTCGCAACTGTTTTGCTTGAACACGGGGAGATTTCCATGCCTTCCAGGGGTATGGGAATGTCGCCGCCCGCGATTGGTACATGGAGTTTCCCGATGCGGTCCGCCATATCATAGACCAGGCCGGCTTCGGTGCCTTCTGCAGAGGACTCTCCCAGCTTACTGCGAGCAGGCCTCTTCTCGCCGTTCTGGTGGAGAGGTGGTGGGACACCACCGACTCATTCCACTTCTCGATCGCGGGAGACATGATGATGACTCCCTATGACTTCTCGATGCTCACCGGCATCGGGGTAGGAGGTGATCCAATCCCTTTCGACACCAACATGGACGAGTAGGAGGCTGCTCAGATTTACTTGCTGGGCGAGATGTCGCCTCTCGCACGCCCCGGCTTTATCAGATATTCATGGTTCGAGGTCCAGTTCAGGGTTCAGCCAGCCTTGGCTGAGAAGGCACCAATGACCCAGGAGGAGGTGGAGCAGTAGGCTCGCGGCTTCCTGATGTTTCTGTTGGGGACGACCATTTTCGCCGATCGGGCGAACACCGTGCCTCTCTGTTTGTTGAGTGCGCTAGTGGACGTCATGCAGATCCTGCGCTACGAATAGGGTGGTGCTGCCTTGGCCACTCTGTACGGATACATGAGCTCAGCCTGCCGTTGCAGCGGGCAGTTGCTCGGAGGCTACTGGCGGGCTTGGGAGGTACGTCTTCTTCTTCTGTTTTTCGTTTTTGCTCTACATTTTCTGTACTCTATACACTGCACACACTGTGGTCTGCTTCATGCTGATTGTATACTGCACACATGGCACACATATACTCTGTTTTACACTGCTGTACACTGCACACACTGTACACTCTGCACAATACACTAAACAATACACGGTTCTGCAATTTTTGCTTTATTCTGTATTCCGCTTTATCTGATAAGCATACTGATACTTACTCTGCAGTTGTGGGTCTACGCCTACTTTCCGAGGCTCACGCCAGTGCCTGACGAGGAGACCCCACTTGTCGTTCCATTCTCTCGACGCTTCGACGTGAGATGCGTGCGGAGACCGCGGGAGACATTCATCTTCTTCCGCCGCTACTTTGACACCATCACCCCCGCGGAGGTATGTTTAACTTTAGAGTTTATTTAAACTTCGCTTTACACTGTATTTTCAATAACAGTAGATAACAAACTACATGCCATTTACAGATCACCTGGCAGCCTTGGGCTCCATTGCCAGCCGCGATGCGGGAGCGATTTGCCGGTGCGGAGGAGACCGCTCGCTTTAGGATTTTGCTGGAGGGGCCGGTCTGTCGGGCCTGGTGTCTGGGTGATCGTTTCCTACGCCAGACCCTGGGTTTACCGGAGCAGATAGTCCCGGTTCATCCTCCTGAGCACATGAGGGATACCGAGAGGTTCACCCCTGAGCAGATGGCTGACTACACGATCGGCTGGGATGCGATACGCTTCAGAGGCATAAGCGACTACTCAGAGTACGTTCAGACGTATATTATGCAGCCTTTGAGCAACGGCCGTAGAGCTGAGAGAGAGAGGCCTGCGGCGTCAGTGGCTGGAGTAGGAGCAGGGGCAGGAGCGGGAGCACCAAGGGTGGCTCAGGCCCGTGGTAGGAGCGGAGCTCGGAGAGGACGGGGGGCTAGTTGGCCAGCACTGCCCACGACGATGACGTGTAGAGGGCGGGGTGGGGCGACTTACCAGATCCCCATTGCTCCCCCTCCGGCTGATCATGAGTTAGTCGGGTTCTATGGCTTGCCTCCGATATGTACTACTGCATTTTGCATTATGCACAGTCATTTCATTTCAATTCATTTGATATTCCGCAAAATACTGAAACTTCTAACACTTTTGTAGGCTTCCTCCGAGTACACTCGCCAGTCCCTGGAGTTGACCGCTTCGGTGATGGGGATGCTTCAGTAGAGCCTCGACCTTCTGGCCATTTACAGTATTCCGGTATGTTCTCCTGACCACGGTCTCAAACCATACATTGTTTCACACAATCTGATGCACAACACAACACTTGATACACGGCCCTCACGGCATCTGATACACTGTACTCATACACTGCATTCTATACTAACACACTGTTCACAGCATTACTCACGGCATTCATACACTGTACTCATACACTGCATTCTGCACTGATACACTGCTCACAGTATTCACACACTGTATTCATATACTGCATTCTGTAACGTACACTGCTCAAGGTATTTAAACACTGTATTCATACACTGCATTCTACACTAATACACTGCTCACAGTATTCACACACTGTATTCATACACTGCATTCTATAGCGTACTAATGCGTTTGCCATTTGTACTTTTCAGCATCCCTTCCAGATTCCTACTATAGGAGGTGCTCCAGTTGGACCATCCGTTCCTGTTCTAGGGGGAGATGGAGAGGGCAGAGTATACCCCTGTACCAAGGCGGGGCGCACTCATGTTGGGAGTAGCTCACTGGCACCAGTCCCTGAGGACGATGAGTCCGAGGCGGAGACGGAGGCGGAGGCAGAGGCGGAGTCATCTGAGGAGGAGACCGGAGATGGCACTGACTCAGGCTCAGATGACGACGCTGATGACGATGCACCTGGACCTTCGTCCATGAAGAGGATGAGGGCAGACCCTTGGGCCTGAGGCCGCTTGACATTGATCCAGATTTTTGTTGCTTTTCTTCTTTGTTTTTTTGTACTTTTCTTTTTTTGCTAGTAGCTAGAGTACCTTGTACTGCCGCAGGTAGGTTTTATTTTCTCCAAAACTTTGTACTTGAAAAAGATGATGAAATGAAACAAAGCTTTTTATCTGAAAAAGTGTTACATTTGTACATTTCATGCTTCGCATTACATTACATCACATCACATAACAATGTAAATGGAATTGATCTCCTGTCTGAAAGTCAAATATTTGTATTGTAATAACCAGGTAACGAACCGGCCAATGGCAAAACAACTCATACAACCCACTGCTTAGTCTGAACACTCGGCCCATACTCTACTGGGAATTAATCTGCATACAGGCCATTCTGTTTATTCTGCACACGGCAAACCCTGAACAAACAGTCCAATTTGACAAGACGGAATACAAAGGTAGAATCGACTGAAATTGAAGCACACTCAGATGCCCCAAATTTTCCCTTTCTTCTTTTGCTTCGCATAAATGTGGAGAATGGCACAGCACTCTGAGCACAGCATGATTAAAATTTTTTGAGATTGAAAAAGGGTTTTTTAAACCGGGGTATTGAGCCTACAACTGAACACAGTAAAAAAGACTCAAACAGAAAGTACACGACCTAATCACAACGAGACACGCTCGGAAAAGACTCAAAACAAAAGCTGAGGTAAACAAAACAAAAGACACGACATACCGACGTGTTTACAAAAATGAGAAACCTCAAATCACGAAAAGCCAGTTCCTTCGGGCATTTTTCCCACCCTTTCTGATTTGTGATTCTCACATCACTCGGCCCTCAAGCTCGGTTTTTTCTCTCAAAAACGCTTTTGCTCACTTTTCTCTCAACTTACACCTCTCTATTCTTTATTCTCTCATTTTCCATCCCTCCCCAGGGTGGTTAGTAGATGAATAGGAAGTTGTGGGTTCACACCCAACACTATTAGCTCGCGGCTATTTCTTCCCGGGACGTCTAGTCGATGTTCCGGATAGAGTATCTTGATCCATTCCAATTTGTGCTTCGCACTTGGCTCGATACCTCGTTGCTTGAAGGTTGTTGAGAGCTTTCAGCCCTTTACTGACAGCTTCAGTTGTGTCTTCTTCTGGCGAATAGAGTGCCCTTCTAGCAAGTAGCTGACGATGGGGAAAAGACAGAACACGTGACTCAACTGTGCCCCTATTTCATCATTTTGACCATTTTTGCTTTGGTTTTCTACTAAAACAGTTTTGACCAAAATGAGAGTTAGATTAACATGCTTGTTCAATTTTCTGATTTAAAATCATGCAAGTCAGACTATGAGCACTGAAAATTTTCCTTTCTTGGGTCCAAGAAAATGGTCCAATTTTGGAAAGTGAAATAATTTTCAAGAGAATAGTCAACCTCAGTAAAAAAACTCTCAAAAATCATTTTGGCAAATAGCCAGTGCTCAACGAGCATGAAACTTACTCTTGAGATGTACAACCTCGGATCGGAGGCAATAGAAAATTGCCCCTTGTTCCAAAGGGCACAGCACGGCAACGGAAAGTTGCCCCTGGTTTGGATGGCGACTCATGGCAACGGAAAGCTGCCCCTTGTCTGGATAACGCCGCAGCATACTGTAGTCAGTCCTCATTAGTGATGATCCCAACCGAACTCTCGGATACAGTGAAGACGAAGATGGTCAAAACCAATATATGGACACAGTCACTTTGAAAGTGTTAGTGGCTGGACTTCAGGATGAAGTTGCCTACGTATCCCAAACATGGGAATCAAGCCTACGTAGTTCATGGTGTCACAACCGAACTATCGGATTCAGAGAAGGCAAGGATGATCAAAACCATTACATGGACTCAGTCGCTATGAAATCGTTGGGGGCTGGACTTCAGGATGAAGTTGCCTACGTATCCCAATCATGGGAATCAAGCCTTATGTAGTTCAGGTTAAGGTACACTCGGGTATTTTAATCTTCACTTTTTTTAGGCTCTAACTTTTGCCAAGACGTCCGTTGCGGGTTTTCGACCTTGCGAGCTTTGTTCTTCTTTCCTTTTTTATTTCTTTTCTTTTCTCTTTTTTTTTTCTATTTTTCTCTTTTCATTTCTTTTGCATTTTTTTTTTCTTTTTTTTTTTGTATTTTCTCTTGCTCTAACTTTTGCCTGGGTCGCCCTTCCGGGTTTTCGGCCCAGCGAGCCTCTCAAAGGGTAAAAGTGTAACAAGTCCATGCCAAATGGTTTTGAGATCCTGAAATCATCTGAATCCAGGAAAATGACTGTTGTATTGATTTGCTGAAGGACCCGTCTTCGGTTCTTCGAGCACATCGGACATTTTTGCCCCTAGTTGGAGGGGTGCTTCTGTTCTAGCTTCACAAGCTTCTTCTGATGAGATATGATCTTCTTGATCTGACTTTGGTGCCTCTTGCACGAGGGCTGCTTCCAATCTGGCCCCACAGACCTCTCTTGATGGTCGATCGTTGAACACTCCGAATTGTGGTTCAAGGTTTTAAAGCAAGGGCTCAAGTCTTGAGGCTGAGAGCGATCCTAAGCTGCACAATCTCAAGAGCGATTCCACACAGGTCTTCGTAGGACTGCGGAAAACATTTTTTGAAAATTTTTAAGAAAGCGACTAATCGCTCGTGCTGAAGACAGTGCGGAACCAATCTGGATCAAGCCAGGGTCCTTCTCAGTACTCACGTTAACAAACACGATTTCAATCATTAAGGGCTTAGCATGTCTCTCTTTCTCTCAAATGATCAAAGTTTTACAAATCCCGAGGAATTCCTTCCCCTTTATTTTCACCGCTGTGTTCAAAAAGGTTTTGAAAAACTTAGGTCAATGCAATGATTTTAAGGCACAGAAAAGACACAGCTTCTAGTCAAATACTGCCATCTCATTTAGAATTTTTGGCACAACTGGCACACGGTAGAAGCAAACACAAGAGTATGAGAATTGCTGCTTTTTCATTCAGATCTGTTGGCACAACTAGCTCAAAGCAGCAATAAGTACAAAACATAACAGCCATAGTTGTTTCATTCAAATTTCCTGGTTGCAACTGGCTCCACGGCAGAGACAGACTCAAAAGAAAGCAAAAGGGTAATTACAAAACAAAAGGGTGTTCAAGGCAACAACCCCGAAATCACTCGACATTCTATATAATGGGACTGACTCGACGCGACAAGACAGACGCTTACGCAAAAAGACTGACTCAAAACAAAGAGATAGACTCAAAACAAGACCACTGAACTGACTCAACACCTAAGTCAGGAACCACAAAAATTGGCATTCACAGATGCTCAAAAGTGCGTGCCAGACGCTACGTCCAAAATGCACCGAGCGCCGCCTGCAGGTGGTCCAACCCCCGATCACATGCTTGCGGTATCCTCGAAATCCAATAATTTAGTGGTGACAGACTTTGCTGAGGTGGGTGGGAGGATGACCTCATTGTCGATCAAATCTTGCACTTCGTGGTGAAGGCGGAAACAACCATCGGTGCTGTGACCGGTTTGCTGGTGGTATGCGTAGTACAAGGTAGCATTTTGTGTAAGAGGGAGATTCTTCGGGAGAGGTCGAGGTTCGAGGGGTTTAAGATGTCCCTTTTTAGCCAAAACTTGAAATGCCCTAGACAAAGGCATGTAGAGCGCATGAAAGACTCTGCGCCCTCGAGGCAGGTACTTCGAAGTCTGAGGGTTCTTGCTAGACGCACTAGCAAAAGGGTCGGCAGGCACTGCCTTGGCTTTCTGATCTTTTCCTGGTGCCGGGTTAGGAATGGAAGGAACTGTCTTGGCATGACAGGGCCTATCTTGATTTTTCGCCTGGCTTGAACTGCCTTCGGTTGGGGTGGGGAAAGCATCATCCACAGCTTTAGTCATGACTGCGAATACTTGCTGCTTATTCATTCCCCCGACTTTCAAAGCCTCGACTGCCCACAACAGTTGTTCAACGGGATCAGCATCTGTTCCCACTTTGTTCTTACCTCTAGACTCAGTCTGATCGAGGGTTTGGGTTACTATATTAGAGCGAAACCCAGTTGTTGTTGACACGTCGTTACCATAGCTGGAGGCAACCTCTGGTTGGCTGAGCTCGATCACAATCCGCCCCAGTAGCGGGGGCTCCTGTGGTACAAAATTCCCGGCATATGATGTGGCTGGTGGTGAAGCCGACATTCTATAGGCCAGATCGGCCACGGATCTCTGGAGGTCGCCGATCATTCCCATTAACTCAAACGTGGTGGGCTCACGAGCTTGATACAACTGGGGGGTCCAGATCGGGTGTGCAGCAGGCGACCTGGGTGGATGCGATACATCAACATTGGTCTCATCCCGCGAGATGATCCCTTGGTCTAACGCGGCTGCCATAGCCACAATTTCCTCTGAGCTTTGGGTCATCATAAGTCTGTTGAACCAAACGGAGATGATGCAGTCGGTGATCGATGCATCCGATATCTGTCTTGCCTCAGCGAGGAAGAACACCAAATCTCTGAACCCAAATCTCTGAACTGAAAGGGAAAGCAAATAGTATTTCAGCCCATCTGAACAGACATAAGCGTAGCCGAATAACTGTACTCTACTACTGATCACTGTTCCACAAAATCACTGCCCCGAAACACTGAATCTGATATCCGCGGATATAACCGATTCTCAAATTCTGATACTGATGCCTTTAGGCCTGATGCCCCAGACTTCCAAACTGGTATGTACGTTCCTGTAGAGATACACTCTAAAAGCACATAGCAAGTAAGAGAGAGCCAAAACACCCCTATGTTAGGGTAGGGTTTCCCTGTCCTATTTTGTCAAGAGCTAGGGTTTCACTACGCACACAGCTGTTTCAAACAACCTAACATCGGGTAAGCAACCTGTCCTAGCTTGGAATGGTCACTACGGATTTCGATATGCACTAGGTCGAATGGTCAAAAGGGTGCCCCAGTAAAATCGGGGTTTGTGTTCCCATACTGTCAGAGCCTATAACCGGTCAGCCTTATGGTCCTGCCTTGACAAGACAAGCCTCCGGTAAACCGTTCAAGAATGGCAGATGGCAAACACTATGTCCTAGGTGCACCAATGCACATGCAATGCAAAGAAACACATAAGTGAAATCAAAAATAGGATATCACAATTTCGAGTCAAGCTCTCTAATTCCCCAGCAGAGTCGCCAGAAACTATAGACGTCCCCGAACGCCCCGAGAAGATGAGTCCCGTTCTGTTCATTTTGGGCTCACTACAGTTCGGACTCTCAAATTGTCATGGTTCTTAATCTGAACCAAAGAGTCCAAGTCCGGCAAATCATTTTCGAAAATAGATTTTTAGAAAGAAGTGTCAAACATGGACTGTTTTGCCAGATACAGAGTTGCCACCTAAATATTTTTTTTTAATGGGGGAATTTAGGAAACCCTGACTCGTTTGCCTAAGGCCACGTGTCCGTCATCACCAGAGTTGCCTCGGCTCGGGAACTTGGGTACGATTGGAGAAGGTCAGTTATGAGCACCCCCTCTCGCCTGATTCGAAGATCGGCCTCTACTAATCGTGATATCTTGTTTTGAAAACATTATGCGTTCTTATTCTGGTTATTAGCCTAGATTTACTATGTGATGCGCACATCATACAAGTATAGACTGAATCACCTGAGTTAGAACAAAACATTTCATGTTTGTTTTTTGAAAGCAGTTTGCTACTCGTAAGTAGGCTAAAATGCATATTTTGCCACCCTCAAGTGGGCTTAAAACTCACGGTTTTAATGCATTATTCCAATTCAGGTAATTCAACCTCCATCCACAGGCATTCAAGCAGTTATATCAAATAAGCAAATAGCCTCATGGTAATCATGCTGTCATGGCAACATTCACACGCATGCCAGGATGCTAAAGCATAAAAGCTTACAGCGTACTCCAAGCCAAAACAAAGAACTCGTTAGCAATCAATGTATGATCCAAGTCCATGTTAAGTGCCTAATGTAACGCATACCGAATGCAATCAGGATAGGCTCGGCTAATCCTAGGATGGCATGTGAAATACAACCATTTGATGCACGTATTCAAGTTAGATTTGAAATACTATGCAGTTAGCATGATATGCCGAGCCCGATGCACGCAGTACCGATGAATGATGCACGCATGCATAGCATAAGGATGCTAAATTAAATATGCCCTAGTACTAACCATCAAAGCAGATAAGTAAAAGGGAGAAAGAAGTGGGGGTTGGATGACATGCACACACGCACCCACGCACCCACACTTATTACAAATTTGCCCTCGCTCGGAGGGACCAAAAGAATAATACAGATTTAACTAACCTACAAGCTAATTAAATATTACAGACCAATTAAACTAGTTAAGGAAATTAACTAATCTAATAAAACAGTAAACAGCCTCAGGGAGAGGGCCCAATGCAATGCGTGCTTGGCTCCGCTCGGAAGTCCACTGTCATGCACAAGTTTGCCTCTGTTTCCCCTGCTCTGTTCTTCTGAAAGTTGCACGACTCCCAAGCTATGCTCTATGGACACTGTGGATCACCACCGACCAAGTGGAAACCCCACCAACCATTTCCAGATGGTCATCGACCATTTGTTGAGCTCTCGGCCATCAATAATTGGTCGGCCAGCAGTATGGATGGCTGGCCGGCCAAAGCTTCCTACAGAAACTGTTTTGACAGCAGCAGAGGGCAAAATAAGGCATGACAATGCATTTCAAGCAAATATGTGCACCAACACATCTCTTATCATGTTTGTGACTCAAAGGGATATGTTCCTTGATTCTCAGACCACCAATCGCGCATTTTAATGCGTGATGGCCCAAGGAACCAAGTCGTGCATTTTGATTTCAAATGACATGCAATGCATAGAAACATACAAAGGGGCTTTCAACCTCTATCATGGCTTGATCAAGAGGTGAAAGATGCATGCAATGATATGCAACCTAGACATGTGAGCTAAGTGTGCAACATGAGATGCAAACAAGTAAGCATGCAATAGGCACACAACATAAGCAAATAAGTATGCAAGACATGGAATAACTATGCAAGCTTAACCATACAAGCATGCAAGGTGCAACATGGACAACATGTTAGGCAACTTAGCCAAGAGAATGCGTGCCAAATGCAAAGCGATTGAAGCATACAACACATGCAATAGGCTAAGTATATGACAACATACAAGGTGAGCATGCAACAACATGCAAACAATAGACTTATACCAATTTGGGCAGCCCTATACTAGGCCCAAAACAGTGGCCCCACACTAAGGAATGAGAGGCAAAACACACACAAACATGCACATGTTATGGCCTAAACACTTAAGCATATGGAGACAACTTTTAAGCACACTTAAAAGAGGATGAACATGGACACATAGCATGCACAGAAAGCTCTAAAAATCATGTTATAAAGGTGCCAAACCAGGTAAACAAGACAAGCTAAACATGCAACAATGGTCCAAGATTCAAGGAAAGCCTAAGGGGCTTAAACCATGGCTAAGTCAAACAAGCCCCACAAAGCTAAAAGGACTTAAAACAGGTTCGACGCAGACCTAAACAAAGCTAAGGACACACCTAGATGGCATATAAGTGGTCCGAACATTCAAGCATACAAACGAGGCCACACATGGAGCATAAGATGACAACCTTGTAAGGCATTAAAGGGACATCAAAAGCAAGCATACAAGCATACCATGAGGACTGAAATGGTGCTGTACGTAGTGCCAAACCACTGAAATGGTGCAAGGATGGCATGCTAGAGGGGTCAATGCTCAAGACATACAAGAGAGTTTGCATGGTACCTATACAAAGCAAAGCATGGACGACTCAAATGACCAAAAACAAACCTTTAGCATGCTAAAACAAGCATAAAAGCTTCACAAAGCTAAGCCAAAAACATGCTAGAAACAAGGCTCAAAGCACAAGGCATATTAAGGCAATTCATGGTATTACAAGACATGTATGGTAAGCAAGCATGGTGTGCCTAAGTGTAGACACCCCATTTTTGACCGTCCTCAAGACTAGGACGTCACCGTTTGAACGCTCGGTGATCATCCATGTTTGTGTTCGTCTTGAGTTCCCGGAGGTCTCGGCTTGCGCGCCTTGCCTCAGGATCTCTCGACTCGACTGTTTAGTGTCTGGTTTTGCACCAAACACTTGTGTTTTGCCTTGGAGGGGCAGGGAATGCCTTGTGAGGCATCCCCACACATCACCGGCCATGGCCAGAGGCCACCGGCTGGTGTTTTGTTGCCATCGGCAATGTATATTGCCGGTCGGCATTCTTTGTTGACGGTCGGCAACTCATTTTGTCAAGATGGCAATTTTGAGTAGCCGACTACTGTTCATCTGCTTTTGCAGATATTTTAATACAGCTGTATGGCATTTTGTTCCCCTCCATAAACGTGTATGGAGGGATGGCCTTCTTGTTAGCTTACCTTGTAAGCTTTACAAGATTGGCTCCTCTATAAGAGGAGCCCTCCCCTCTTGGCTTGAGGGTTAGACATTTTAGAGGGAAAAAAACATTGTTAGAAGCTCTGGTTCTAGGGTTAGAACTTATATACATTCTATCTCTATATCTCTCTCTCTTGAGTGTTCTAGGTGTATTTGTTCATAGTATTGCACACAAACACCTACTATTACACCTTGCCTTGGCTATTGAAGTTCTAAGGGATTGTTTTCAGAGTTTTGAAGCTGGTTTAGAGCTTAAGAAGCTGCTGGAGCTTCATTTGTGAAAGAAGTCTACAAGGGTAAGAAACTAGTCCCTTTATTCCCCATTCTTGCATTTTATTTTGGCCTATCTTAGAACTGTTTTTGAGCTTGGTGTATAATATAAAAAAGTTCTGTTTTTAGGCCCTCTAAATAGTTTGTTTAGGGTGTTTTGTTGTTTGAGGGTGTTTGACCCCTCTTAGGCCTTGAGAGGCCCCATTTTGTGCTATTTTGAGTGAGCTCCGGGACCTTGGTATTTGGGCCTCCTCACCACTGAAATCTTGAGGGATTTCAGAGGTGAGGATGGTGCTTTGAGGTCCTAGGGAGGAGAGGGCCACCCCCTCTCCTTGTTGTCCTTGAAAAGGACCATTTTTGGCCTCTTGAGGGAGCACCTAGCTTAGGCTCATGTTGACCATGCCTTAGTTGTTTGTTGGTTTTGGTACACCATGCTTGCTAAGCATACATGCCTTGTAATGTCACTTTGTTGCCTTAACATGCCTTAGGTTGTAAACCATTGTTCTAGCATGTTTTAGGCTTGGCTTTGTGAAGCTTTTGTGCTTATTTTGCTATGTTTGAGGTCTGTCCTTAGTTGTTTGGGTCAACTTTGGCATGCTTAGTATAGCCCCTTTGCATTTTTGGCTTGTTGGCCTTAAGTGTGTGAATGTATAGCATGCATCATTGCCTTAATTTAGTGGGTTAGGACCATTTGCCATGTTATTTCAGTCCCTTTAACATGCTTGTATGCTTGCCTTGGATGCCTCTTTGAAGCTTTGAAAGCTTGTCTTGCATGCTCCATATTTTGGCCATTGTGCATGCTTTTGAATTTGAGCCACTTAGATGCCATCTAGAGATCCCCTTTGCATGGTCCAGGTCTGTCTTGAACTTGTTTTAAGCCCTCTTGGCCTTATGAGGCTTGGTTGGCTTAGCCACGGTTTAAGTCCCCTTGACTTGCTTCAAGTACTTGGGCCATTTGCATGCTAACGTTTAGCCTATCTTGTTTGCTTGGTTTGGCACCATGTTCTCGCATGATTTTCAAAGCTTAATGCATGTCATTTGTCCATGTTTGCACCCTCTTGAGTGTGCTCGAGAATTGCTCTTTCATGCTTAAGTGTTGGTCCTTGTGTGCATGCATGTTTGCATGTTATTTTGCCTTCATTCTTGAGCATGTTGGCCACTGTTTTGGGCCTAGCATAGGGCTGTCCAAATTAGTGTAAGACCACCCTCTCATGTTATTGCATGCATGCCTTGCATACCATCACATATTCGCTCCATTTCACCTTGTGTTGCATGCCATGTGTAATTGTATTTTGTCGTAGTGCTTGAGTTGCATGATATGCTATTGTATGCTTAGGTTGTAATACACTTGGCATGTATTCTCTCCTTTAGCCACTTAACATGTTGTTGCATGTTTTTGCATTGCCATGTTGCATCCTTAGCTCACATGCCTAGGATTGTATTCCATTTGCATGCATGCTTGGCCTCTTGAAATGCTTGTGATAGAGGTTAAGTCCCATTGGTTTGTTCATATGCATTGCATTCCATATCAAAAATGCACACTTGATTCTTTGGGCCATCACATATTGAAATGCGCGATTGATGGTCCAAGAACCAAGGATCATGGCCCTTTGAGTCGTAAACATGATAAGGGATGTGATTGATGCATACATTGCTTGAATAGCATTGCCATGCTCTGCCTTGCCCTCTGTTGCTGTCAATTGTAGATTCTGCAGGAACTTTCTGCCGACCGGCAGTGTTTAGTGTTGACCGGCAATCCTTCCTGGGCCGATAGCTTCATCAACAGCCGATGATTACACACCACTGCCGGTGATGATTCTACTCAGCCGGTGGTGTCTCCCAATGTCCAGGGAAGCAATTCTGAGACTTTGGCAGTCTTCAAAGAAGCAGAGCAGGGAAAACAGAGGCAGCCTATGCATGGCAGTGCACTTCCGAGCAAGACCCGAGCACGCGCGCATCGAACCCTCTTCCCGAGGCCCCTTTTATTGCTTTCCTTATGCTTAGTTAATTTGTTAATTAATTAGGTGATTTGTAATAATTAATTATCTTGCGAGTTAGTTAATTTGTATTATTCTTTCGGTCCCTCCGAGCGAGGGCAATTGTGTAATAAATGTGGGTGAGTGTGTGCATGTCTTCCAATCCCCACTTCTTTCTCCCTTTTACTTACCTGCTTTGATGGTTAGTAATAGGTCATGTTTAATTTAGCATACCTTATGCTATGCATGTGTGCATCCATACATCTGTCTTGCATGCACCAGGCTCGGTACATCATGCTAACTGCATTTGTACTTCAATTCCAAATTGAATACGTGCATCAATTGATTGCATTTCACATCCCATGTTTAGGTTAGCCGAGCCTACTCTAAATTGCATCCTGTATGTGTTGCATTAGTCAATTTGACATGAACTAGGACCATGCATGTTGGCTAACTAGTTTATTGTTTTGGCATGGAGTACGATGTAAGTATTTTCATGCTTTAGCATATCGCATGCGTGTGAATGCTATCATAACAGCATGCTTACCATGTGGCTAGATGCTTATGTGATAAACTGTTTGAATGCCTGTGGGTGAAGGTTGGATTGTCTGAGTTAGAAAAACTCGTTGAAATCCGTATTTTAGCCTACCTGCAAGTAGCAAATTCCAAAACAAACGGATATGCAATGCTTATTCCCAAATTAGGCAATCCAGTCTATACTTGTTTGCTGTGCGCATAACGTAGTAATTCTAGGGTAATAACCAGAATAAAAACACATAACGTTTTCAAAAACGGATATCATGGTTAGTGGAGGCCGATCTTCGGATCGGGCGAGAGGGGGTGCTCATAGCTGACCTTCCCCGATCGTACCCAAGTTCCCGAGCTGTGGCAACTTTGGTGATGACAAACATGTGGCCTTTGGCACCGAGTCAGGGTTTCCTAAATTCCCCCATAAAAAATATTTAGGTGGCGACTCTGTATCTGGCAAAGTAGTCCATGTTTGGCACTCCTTTTTCTAAAAATCTGTTTTCTCAAAACGATTTGCCAGATTTGGACTTTTTGGTTCAGATTAAGAACCGTGACACAAAATTGAGTCTGAACTGTAGCGTAAGGCCTCACGCGGGCGCGTCTACAGTTTCTGGCGACTCTGTTGGGGATTTAGAGAGATTGACTCGAACTCGTGATATCCTGTTTTGATTTCATTTATGTGTCTCTTTACATTGCATGTGCATTGGGGCGCCTAGGACACAGTGTTTGCCATCTGCCATTCCTGAACGGTTTGCTGGAGGCTTGTCTTGTCAAGACATGACATAAGGCTGACCGGTTATGGGCTCTGACAATATGGGAACACAAACCCCGGTTTTTTACCAGGGCACCCTTTTCGACCATTCGACCTAGTGCATGTTCGGAATCCATAGTGACGATTCCAAACTAGGACAGGTTGCTTACCCGATGTTAGGTTGTTTGAAAACTACTGCGCGCATAGTAGAACCCTAGCTCCTGACAAAATAGGACAGGGAAACCCTACCCCAACATAAGGGTGTTTTGGCTCTCTTTACCTGCTATGTGCTTTTAGAATGTATCTCTACAGGGAACGTACATATCAGTTTGCAAGTTTGAGTATCAGACCTGAGGGCATCAGTGTCAGTTTATGAGAATCAGTTATCTGCGGGTATCAGGTTCAGTTTTGGGGACAGTGATTTATGGGGAACAGTGATCAGCAGTAGAGTATAGTTGTTCAGCTACACCCGTGTTTGATCCATTTGGGCTGAAATGATGCTTGTTGTCTCTTTCAGTTCGGACAGCTGGTACAGAATAGCTAGTGTTCCCCACTTGCTGAGGTAGGACTTATGATAACGCAGAATTCGGAAGAGATCGTGGTTATGACAGCTGCATTAGATCAAGGGATCACTCTGCAAAGTGAGACCAATATTGATATGCCACATCCACCCAGGTCGCCTGTTGCACACTCGGTCTGGGTCCCCCAGCTATACCAGGCTCGCGAGCCTACTACATTTGAACTAATGGGGATGATAGGTGATCTCCAGAGGTCTGTGGCGGATCTCGCCTACGGAATGTCAGCTACGCCTCCAGCCGCACCATATGCCGGGAGTTTTGTACCTCAGGAGCCCCCGTTGTTGGGGCGAATTGTGATTGAACTCAGCCAACCAGAGATGACCTCCAGCTATGGTAATGACATATCAACATCAACCCAAACCCTCGATCAGGCTGAGGCCAGAGGAAAAGACAAAGTGAAGGCAGATGCCGATCCTAGTGAACAACTGCTGTGGTCAGTCGAGGCTTTGAAAGCCGCGGGGATGAACAAGCAACAAATATCTGCAGTTGTGACAAAAACTGTGGAGGATGCTTTCCCCACTCCACCTGAGGGTAGTTCAAGTCAGTCAAAAAATTGGGATAGGCCCCGTCATGCCAAAACAGTTCCTCCTATTCCCAGCCCTGCATCCGGGAAAGATCAGAAAGCCAAGGTGGCGCCTACCGGCCCTTTCGCTTGTGCGTCTAGTAAGAACGCTCAAACTTCAAAATACCTGCCCCGAGGGCGCAGGGTCTTTCATGCTCTCTACATGCCTCTGTCTAAGGCACTTTAGATCCTTGCCGAGAGGGGGCACCTTAAACCCTTGGAGCCTCGGCCTCTCCTGAAGAATCTCCCCGCCACGCATGATGCTGCCCAGTACTGCGCGTACCACCAGCAGACAGGCCATGCAACCGACAATTGTTTCTGTCTCCGTCATGAGGTGCAAGATTTGATTGACAACGAGGTTATCCTCCCGCCCACCTCAGCCAAGTCTGTTACCACCCAGTTATTGGATTTTGAGGACACAGATACTGCAAGTATGTGATCAGAAAGTGAACCACCTGCGGGCGGCATTCAGTATATTTTGGATGTGGCGTCTAGCACGCATTTTTGAGCATCTGCGAATGCTAGCTTTGTAAATTCTGGCTCGGGTATCAAGTCAGCCTTTTGTTTTGAGTCTGTCTCTTTGTCTTGAGCCAGTCTTTTTGCTTAAGGGTCTATCTTATTGTAGCAAGTCAGTCCCCTCTGTATAGAATACCAGGTGATTCCGGGGTTGTTGCCTCGAACACCGTTTTGTCTTGTAATTACCCGTTTTTGTTTTTGAGTCTGTTTCTGCCGAGGAGCCAGTTACATCCGAGAAACCTGAATGAAACAGCTGCGGCTATCATGTTTCCGTACTTATTGTTTGTTTTGGGCTAGTTGTGCCAGTGGTTTTGAATGGAACGGTCCTGCATTCTACCTACTCTTCTGTGCCTTGAGAATCATCGCATTGACCTAAGTTCTCCAAAACTTTGTTTCAAAACATTGTGATAAAAAAACAAAGAGGAAGGAATTCCTCCGGTTTTGCAAAAATTTGATCAATTGAGAGAAAGAGAAGCATGTTAAGCCCTTAATGAATGAAACCATGCTTGTCAGCATGAGTACTGGGAAGGACCCTGGCTTGATCCAGATTGGTTCCACACTATCTTCGGCGCGAGCGATTTGTCGCTTTCTTAAAAACTTTCAAAAACAAATGTTTTACACGGCCCTGTGAAGACCTGTGTGGAACCGCTCTTGAGATTGTGCAGCCAAGGATCGCTCTCAGCCTCAAGATTCAACCCGTCCGTTTCAAACCTTGAAACCGTTCAGAAAGTTCAAACGGTCAAACGTCGCGCAAGGTCTGTATGGCCAGATCAGAAGCAGCCCTCGAACAAAAGGCACCAAAGCCGAATCAAAAAGATTAGATCTCACCAGAAGAAGCTCGTGGAGCAGCCATGATGGATTCTCCTGCAAAACATTGCAACAGTCGTTCTCCTAGATATAGAGAGGCTTCAACTTCAAAAACCATTTGGCATGGACTTGTTACACTTTTACCCTTTGAGAGGCTCGCTGGGCCGAAAACCCAGAAGGGCGACCCAGGCAAAAGTTAGAGCAAGAGAAAAATACAAAAAAAGCAAAAAATACAAAAAATGCGAAAAAGAAAAGAAAAAGAAATGAACAAAAAAGGAAAATAAAAAGAAGCTCGCAAGGTCGAAAACCCGCATCGGGCACCTTGGCAAAAGTTAGAGCCTGAGAAAGTGAAGGTTAAATACCCGACTGTACCTTAACCGGAACTACGTAAGGCTTGATTCCCATGTTTGGGATACGTAGGAAACTTCATTCTGAAGTCCAGCCCCCAACGCTTTCGTAGCATCTCAGTCCATACAATGGTTTTGATTTCATCCCAAAGTCCAGTCGCCAACACTTTCAAAGTGACTGTGTCCATATATTGGTTTTGACCATCTTCGTCTTCTCTGTGTCCGAGGGAGTTCGGTCATGATCATCACTAGTGAAGACTGTTTGCGGACTGCCGCGGCATCATCCAAACAAGGGGCAACTTTCCGTTGCCACGAGTCGTCGCGAGACGCCATTCAAACCATGGGCAACTTTCCGTTGCCATCCACCCCTTTCAAGCCAGGGGCAATTTTCCATTGCCTCCGATCCGAGGTTGCGTATCCCAAAGAGTAGGTTCCATGCTCGTTGAGCATTAGCCGTTTGCAAAAATAGTTTTTGAAAATTTTTACTGAGGTTGACTATTTTCTCGAAAACTATTTCGTTTTCCAAAACTGGACCATTTCTTGGACCCAAAAAAAAGAGGGGGAAATTTTAAGTGCCCACAGCCTGACTTGCGTGGTCTTCAAATCAAAATCGAATAAGTGTGTTAATCTAACTCTCATTTTGATCAAAACTGTTTTAGTAGAAAACAAAAACAAAAAATGGTCAAAGCAATAAACTAGGGGCACAGTTGAGTCAGGTGTTCTGTCTTTCCCCCGTCATCGACGTACTTGCCAGGAGGGCACTCTATCCACCAGAAGAAATAGCCGTGAGCTAACGGCATTGGGCATGAACCCACACCTTCCTATTTATCCATCAATCGCCCTGGGGAGGGATGAAAAATGAGAGAATAAAGAATAGAGAGGTGTAAGTTGAGAGAAAAGTGAGGAGAAGGGTTTTGAAAGAAAAACCGAGCCTGAGGGTCGAGTGATGTGAGAATCACAAATCAGAAAGGGTGGGAAATATACCCGGAGGAACCGGCTCCTCGAGGTTTGAGGTCTCTCAGTTTATAAGCACGTCCGTGTGTCGTGTCCTTTTGATTTGTCGGTCTCGCCTTTTGTTTTCAGTCTTTCCCGAGCGTGTCTCGTTGTGTTTAGGTCGTGTACCTTTGTCGAGTCCTTTTCCGCTGTATCCAGTTGTGGGCTCGATACCCCGGTTAAGAAAACCCCTTTTCCAAAAGTTAATCGTTTATGCTCAGAATGCCGTGCCATTCTCTACATTTGGGGCGAACCAAAAGAAGGAAGGGAAAATTTGGGGCATCCGAGCATGTTTCAGCCCCAGCAGGTTTCACCTTTGAAGGTCGTCTTGTCAGATTGGGCTGTTCTGTTTAAAGCTTGCCGTGTGCAAAATAAACCAAGTGTTGGGTTATTGACTGTATGCAGATTAATCCTCAGCAGAGTACGGGCCGTGTGTTCAGGTTAAGCAGTGGTTTGTATGGATTGCTTTGCCGTTACTGGGTTTGGTTATCTTGTTATTACAATGCAAGTGTTCAACATTCAGACCACTGATCAATTTCATTTACATTGAGGTGTAACATGATGCAATGCAGTGGAATAAAAAAAAATGTAACGCTTCTTCAGATAAAAAGTTCGTTTCATTTCATAATCTTTTTCTAGTACAAAGTTTTGAGGAAAACAAAAATCTGCCCACGGCAGTACAAGGTAATCTAACTACCAGCAAAAAAAAACGAAAAAGAAGGAGAAAAACAGCAATCTGGGTCATCATCAGTAGTCTCGGGCCCAGGGATCTGCCCTCGCCCTCTTCCTGGACGAAGGTCCAGGGGCATCGTCATCAGCATCGCCGTCTGAGCCTGAGTCTGAGTCGTCTCCAGGCTCTTCAGATGACCCGGCCTCTGCTTCTCCCTCGGACTCATCATCGTCATCATCATCATCATCATCATCATCAAGGGTCGGCGCCCGAGAACTACTCCCGACATGAGTACGCCCTCCCCTGGTACGGGGACGTGCAGTGTCTCCACGCCCTCTTCGAGCAGGAATAGAGGGCCCAGCCGGAGCACCACTCACCAGAGGAATCTGGAAGGGAGGCTTAAAATCACAAAGGGAAAATACATCAGAATAATGTGAGCAGTGTATCAGTGCAGAATGCAGTGTATGGGTACAGTGTGAACACCGTGAGCAGTTTATCAGTGCAGAATGCAAGATATGAGTACAGTGTGAGAATGCCGTGAGCAGTTTGTCAGTGCAGAATGCAATGTATGCAGTGTATCAGATGCTGTGAGATCAGTGCGTCAGGTATGGTGTCGTGCATCAGATTACGCGAATCAACTTATGAATGGTTTGAGGCCATTGTCAGAAGAACATACCGGAATACTATAGAGGGCCAGAAGGTCGAAGGTCCGCTGCAGCATCCCCATCATGGAGGCATTCAACTCCACGGACTGTCAGGTGTACTCGGAGGACGCCTGCAAGAGTATAAGATATATCAGTATTCCGCGGAATATCAAATAAACTGAAATGAAATGCAAGATGCAAAATGAAGTAATACATACCGGAGGCAAGTCGGGGATACCGGCTAACTCATGATCAGCCGAGGGAGGAGCAAAAGGGATCTGGTAAGTCGCCCCATCCTGCCCTCTATATGACAGTACAGTGGGCAGGGCAGGCCAGCCAGTCCCCCGTCCCCCCCGAGCTCCGCTCCTGCCATGCACTCGAGCTCTCCTCGACGCTCCTGCTCCAGCCCTCGCTCCCGCTCCAGCTGCCGGCGCCGCTGGCCTCTCCCTCTCAGCTCGGCGACCACCGCTCAAGGGTCGCATAATGTAGGTCCGGACGTACTCTGCATAGTCGCCCTCGCCTCTGTGATGCTCTGCTTCCCAGCCGACGGTGTAATCCCTCATCTCCTGGGCGGCGAACCTCTCAGTATCTCTCATATGGGCAGGAGGTGGACCCGGCACTATCTGCTCCGGTAAACCCAGGGTCTGACGCAAGAAACGCTCGCCTAGTTACCAAGCCCGACAGAACGGGCCCTCCAACAGAATCCGACAACGGGCAGTCTCCCCTGCACCCTCATAGTGATCCCTCACCACGGTCGGCAACGGAGCCCAGTGCTGCCAAGTGATCTGAAAATAATATGCAGTTTCTTATCTATCTGTTATTGAAAACATACGGTGTGAAGCAAAGCCAAAAAATAAACTCTAAAGTTGAACATACCTCCGCGGCGGTGATGGTGTCGAAGTATCGGCGGAAGAAAATAAGAGACTCCCGTGGTCTCCGCACGCACCGCACATCGAAGCGGTGAGAGAAGGGGACGCCGAGTGGGATCTCCTCATCGGGTACTGCGGCAAGCCTAGGAAAGTAGGCATACACCCACAACTGCAGAATAGATGTTAGTATGACTATCAGATAAGGCAAAATACAGAATAAAGCAGAAATGGCAGAACCGTGTGTTGTGCAGTGTATCGTGCGGAATGTACAGTGTGTGCAGTATACAGTCAGTGTAAAGCAGAGTATATGTGTGCCAGGTGTGCAGTGTACAGTCAGTGTGGGGCAGTGTACAGTATATGTGCAGTGTGCAGAATATAGAAAGTAGGAAGCAGAAATGTAAAAAGGAAAGAGGACGTACCTCCCAGGCTCGCCAGTAGCCACCGAGAAGCTGTCCGCTGAGGCGGGAAGAAGAGCTCATGTAACCGTACAAAGTGGCCAGAGCTGCGCCACCCCAGGCATAGCGGCGGATCCGCCTGACGTCCACCAGTGCGCTCAACAAGCATAAAGGCACGGTGTTCGCCCGATCAGCAAAAAGGGTCGTCCTGAAAAGGAACATGATGAAGCCCCGTGCGTACTGGTCCACCTCCTCCGGGGACATCTGCGCCTCCTCTGCCAAGGCCGGCTGGACCCGAAAGTGGCTCTCGAACCAGGAATACCTGACGAACCCCCCTTGAGCGATGGGAGGCTGAGCGCCGAGCAGGTACAGCTGGGCAGTGTCCCACTCGTCCATATCGGTATCGAAAGGGATCGGATCACCCCCTACCCCAATGCGGGTAAGCATCGAGAAGGCATAAGGGGTCATCGTCATGTCCCTTGCAATGGAGAAGTGGAAGGAGTTGGTGGTATTCCACGACCTCTCCACTAGAGCAGCAAGCAAGGGCCTACAAGTGGTAAGTCGGGAGAGCCCCCTGCAGAAGATGCCGAAGCCGGCCTCGTCGACGATGTCACGAACCGTGTCTGGCAGCTCTAGGTACCAGTCCCGAGCAACGGTGTTCCCATACCCGCGGATGGTATAGGAATCCCCCTATAATCAAAAACAACAATTGCAAGGCAATGTTCAAAATGCAGTTCTAAGAAGCATATAGGTACACAGCATGTGTGCATGTTTTCGGATTCCAACAGATACCGGGTGCCGGTGTGCTCGCCAGTGAACTACAGCATGTGATGTGCCGATGTGTTTGGGTGGTTCAGTACAATATAGCATGTGTGCATGTTTTCAGACTCAAACAGATACCGGGTGCCGGGGCACTTAGAGTGAACTACAATGTGTGATGTGTCGGCGTGTTTGAGTGGTCCAGGACAAATACGGCATGCGTGCATATTTTCAGACTCGAGCCAATACCGGGTACCAGTGTGTATGCAGTGAAATACAGTGTGCACCGTGTGTTTGGGTGATTCAAAGCCAGTGCAGTGTGTGTGCATGTGTCAGTCTCAAACAAAATATCAGTTGCACATATGTTTACAATCAACTACAGTATACAGTATATCAGAATTAAGCAGTTAAAGAGCATAACCAGCTACGGCAGTTTTGCATCCTACATTGCAAAAAGTAAAGCAGAGAAGGAAAGTTACCTCGGAAGCGCCGAAGGACAGGTGGGAGGTAGGCTCACGCAGTAGTAGCTCGGGTGGAACGTGCCTATCAAAGCTCCTGAACTGGCGTAGTCCGTCAGGAAGCATCACGTGAACCGCGGGCCTGTAGGTCTCTGGATTGAACGGCCGGACGCGGAGTGGCAAGGGCTCGGCCTCAGGGTCCATCTCGTGCTCTGGAGGGATCCTGCCCTGTGGAAGGTCATCCGCCATCTCGAAGAAAATGTAAAAATGGCCGGAAGACGGAAAACCGGGCAAGAATGCGAAAAGTCAACAAAAAGTCAAACCCCGAGAGGGTCGAAAAGGGCCGGAAAAGCCGGAGTGTGGAAAAGGTATAGAGATCGAGAGGAACTCGAGGGAAACAAGCCCCGAGTGGCGGAAATCAAAAAACAAACACCGAAACGAAGTTTCGTTCGGTTGAAAATGTCCGAAACGCGAAGGAGATCGTGAATCGAACAACGAAATGGGAGCTAGAACGCAAGAAAACGAGGAGATCGAAGGACGAAAACACTCTAGAGAGAGAGAGAGGCAATTTTCGAGCAAGAGGATGTGAGAAATATAGGGCTAGAGGCCCTATATTTAAAGACCCACGGCCGAAATGTCAAAACTGCCCCGAACAGGGAGTTTTTGCCGGTCGGCCACACTCTTTGCCGGTCGGCAATATATTATGCCGATGGAATTTTATGAAGGCCGATGGACAGCCGGTGATGCATTCTGATGGCCGATGGGCATCTGGTGGCCTCCTAAAATGTTTTTTGATCCTCCTACATCCTTGTTTGGGTTATATCCGTGGTTCAGGGCCTTCATTGCTCAAAACAGTGCAGAACAGTGCATCTCCAACGCTCTGCCGGCCTCCGTTTTGACCTCGGATCGTGTCTTCTGTGCGTGGCACTCGAATTCATGCAAGGTGTATCCTTTTCGTATCCTTTTGGCTTTTACAAAACTCAAAAGTTGCCCCATGCGTATCGCATATCATTCGCACTGTCTTATGCGCTCGCGTTGTCTAAAACGCATCGCGCGGTTTTACGCATCTCACTGCATTTTGCATGTTTGCATTCAATTTCACTACTTGCGTAGACCGCATGTTTTGCTTACGTAGACCGCATGTTTGCAATCAATTTCATTACTTGCGTAGACCACATGTTTTGCTTACGTAGACCGGATGTTTGCAATCAATTTCACTACTTCCGTAGACTGCATGTTTTGCTTGCATAGACCGCATGTTTGTTCAAATTTCATTACTTGCGTAGACCGCATGTTTTGCTTGCGTAGACCGCATATTTGTTCAAAATTCATTACTTGCGTAGACTGCATGTTTTGCTTGCGTAGACCGCATGTTTGTTCAAATTTCATTACTTGCGTAGACCGCATGTTTTGTTTGCGTAGACCGCATATTTGTTCAAATTTCATTACTTGCGTAGACCGCATGTTTTGCTTGCGTAGACCGCATGTTTGTTCAAATTTCATTACTTGCGTAGACCGCACGTTTTGCTTGCATAAACCGCATATTTGTTCAAAATTCATTACTTGCGTAGACCGCATGTTTTACTTGCGTAGACCGCATGTTTGTTCAATTTCATTACTTGCGTAGACCGCATGTTTTGCTTGCGTAGACCGCATGTTTGCAATCAATTTCACTACTTGCGTAGACTGCATGTTTTGCTTGCGTAGACCGCATGTTTTGCTTGCGTAGACCGCATGTTTGCAATCAATTTCGTTACTTGCGTAGATCGCATGTTTTGCTTGCGTAGACCGCATATTTGTTCAAATTTCATTACTTGCGTAGACCGCATGTTTTGCTTGCGTAGACCGCATGTTTGTTCAAATTTCATTACTTGCGTAGACCGCATGTTTTGCTTGCGTAGACCGCATGTTTGTTCAAATTTCATTACTTGCGTAGACCGCATGTTTTGCTTGCGTAGACCGCATATTGGTTCAAAATTCATTAACTTGCATAGACCGCATGTTTTGCTTGCGTAGACCGCATGTTTGTTCGAATTTCACTACCTGTGTAGACCGCATGTTTTGCTTGCATAGACCGCATGTTTGTTCAAATTCTTTACTTACGTAGACCGCATGTTCGCTTGCATGGACCGCATTCCTGTGTTCAAATTCACTACCTGTGTATATCGCATGTTCCGCTTGCATAGACCGTATTTTTATGTCCAATTTCATTGCTTGCGTGGACCGCATGCTCATAATAAATTTCGTTGCCTGCGTAGACCGCGCGCTCCACTTACATGTCTATGCCTTCACAGCATTGTTATGCTTCCCACTTGCTTTGCGTTGTCACGCATTTTCGAACACATTAATATGCATGTTGTTAATCATATTCTACCTGTTAAGTTGTTTTCTTTGCAGACACGATATTGTATGTACGGTTCATTTAAGGCTGGTGCAACCAGACGAGCCGCACAGGTATTGTATTGCCACGGTCTAGGAGACCTTAAATCCTTGGAAAGTGCAAAACCTTCGGTGCATTGATGTGTGCAGTTCGTTTGCATTGCCATGCATGTCTTAAGCCGCACGTTGTTGCGCATTTCAAGTTCACTTGCGTTGTTATGCATTTCTTGTGCAATATCCACGGTCTAGGAGACCTTAAATCCTCGGAAGGTGCAAGACCTTTAGTGCATTGATGTGCACAGTCCATTTACATTGTCATGTATCTTAAAAGCCGCGTGTTGTCGCGCATCCCATGCAACATGCATTTCATACATCATTTGCATTTCAAAAAAAAAAACAAACAAAAAAAAACAACATGCATTGTCATGCATCATCGTAAATAGTTGCATTGTCATGCATCATTAGCATATAGTGTATATTGCATTGTTATTTGCATGCATTCACTGCATCACTTCCATCTATGGCTTGCGCCTTTCCATGTTGAGCTTGGTCTGGTACGTTCCCATACTTTTCACGTCAAAACATAGTTTAGTAGACCGTTCTATGTTAGACACGGCTTGTATGCGTACATGCCTTCCCTAGGCAAGATTTGGTTTGGCCCGCAGGCCATATCCATTGTATTGCATTTCCATTCCATTGCATATTCGTAGATATTGCATTGTAGCTTGCATGCATTCATTGCATCACCTCCGCCTATGGCTTGCGCCTTTCCATGGTTGAGCTTGGTCTGGTATGTGCCCATACTTTTCACGTCGAAACATGGTTCAGTGGACCATTCTATGTTAGATGTGGCTTGTACGTGTACGTGCCCTTCCTAGGCAAGATTTGGTTTGGCCCGCAGGCCATATCCATTGTATCTTTTCCATCCCAGTGCACATTGCATTGTAATTCGCATGCCTTCATTGCATCACCTTCCATTTATGGCTTGCGTCTTTCCATGTTGAGCTTGGTCGGGTATGTGCCCATACTTCTCGTGTCGAAGCATAGTTCAGTGGACCGTTCTATGTTAGACGTGGCTTGTATGCGTACATGCTTGGCCTAGGCAAGATTTGGTTTGGCCCGCGTGCCATATCCATTGCCATTTCCCCAGCATTTTCATTATATATTACATTGTAGTGTAATTGTTGCATCCAGCGTTAGGATCGTAGTCCTTTCCCCAGCGGGTCATTTCCCCACTTATGTCATTCCCCCCCAATACTTGTTCTTGTGTCTGTCTACACTACTCATAGTTCAGTTGACCGTTCTATGGTAGACGGACTTGTTACCTCCATCAATCTATTTGACATAGGTGTGGTTTCGAACCGCTCATGATTGGATCATGATTCAATTGCTTTGCATATAGTTTGCATTGTTTCAATTACATTGCATCTTCGTTTGCATTGTTTATACATTGTTTTGTATATATTGCATATCATTTTACATTAATTTTTGCGTTGTCATGCATGTTGCTAATAACATCGTACCTGTTGAGTTGTTTTCTTTACAGGCACGACATTGTATGTACGGTTCATTTAAGGCTGGTGCAACCAGACGAGCCGCACAGGTATTGTATCCTCCGAGTGAGACGTATTGAGAATTGCATAATTCTCTTACATCCTTTCTGCATTGCAGTGTAGTTTGGCGTACGCTAGCTTAAAACTGTCGCATGTATGCTTCGTTACAGCTTTCTTTGCATGATCATAAGTTATGTCCGGCTCTGTGCATTGTCTCGCATTTTGCCCCGCCTTCGGGCGCATATCTTGTTTATCTTGCATGTTTGTCTAAGTCTTCGGCCTTGTCAAAAATGGGTCGTCTCTGGGTTTTGACATTCACTCCCGTCATTGTTATGACTTTCGAGTTCTATCAAAGAGGGGCAACTGTAGACACCCCATTTTTGACCGTCCTCAAGACTGGGACGTCACCGTTTGAACACTCGGTGATCATCCATGTTTGTGTTCGTCTTGAGTTCCCGGAGGTCTCGGCTTGCGCGCCTTGCCTCACGATCTCTCGACTCGACTGTTTAGTGTCTGGTTTTGCACCAAACACTTATGTTTTGCCTTGGAGGGGTAGGGAATTCCTTGTGAGGCATCCCCACACATCACCGGCCATGGCCAGAGGCCACCGGTTGGTGTTTTGTTGCCATCGGCAATGTATATTGCCGGTCGGCATTCTTTGTTGACGATCGGCAGCCCATTTTGTCAAGATGGCAATTTTGAGCAGCCGACTACTGTTCATCTGCTTTTGCAGATATTTTAATACAGCTGTATGGCATTTTGTTCCCCTCCATACACGTGTATGGAGGGATGGCCTTCTTGTTAGCTTACCTTGTAAGCTTTACAAGATTGACTCCTCTATAAGAGGAGCCCTCCCCTCTTGGCTTGAGGGTTAGACATTTTAGAGAGAAAAAAACATTGTTAGAAGCTCTGGTTCTAGGGTTAGAATTTATATACATTCTATCTCTATATCTCTCTCTCTTGAGTGTTCTCGGTGTATTTGTTCATAGTATTGCACACAAACACCTACTATTACACCTTTCCTTGGCTATTGAGGTTCTAAGGGATTGTTTTCAGAGTTTTGAAGCTGGTTTAGAGCTTAAGAAGCTGTTGGAGCTTCATTTGTGAAAGAAGTCTACAAGGGTAAGAAACTAGTCCCTTTATTCCCCATTCTTGCATTCTATTTTGGCCTATCTTAGAACTGTTTTTGAGCTTGGTGTATAATATAAAAAAAGTTCTGTTTTTAGGCCCTCTAAATAGTTTGTTTAGGGTGTTTTGTTGTTTGAGGGTGTTTGAACCCTCTTAGGCCTTGAGAGGCCCCATTTTGTGCTATTTTGAGTGAGCTCCGGGACCTTGGTATTTGGGCCTCCTCACCACTGAAATCTTGAGGGATTTCAGAGGTGAGGATGGTGCCTTGAGGTCCTAGGGAGGAGAGGGCCACCCCCTCTCCTTGTTGTCCATAAAAAGGACCATTTTTGGCCTCTTGAGGGAGCACCTAGCTTAGGCTCATGTTGACCATGCCTTAGTTGTTTGTTGTGCTTATTATGTCATAATATGCCTCTGTTTTTAGTTGGTTTTGGTAAACCATGCTTCCTTAGCATACATGCCTTGTAATGCCACTTTGTTGCCTTAACATGCCTTAGGTTGTAAACCATTGTTCTAGCATGTTTTAGGCTTGGCTTTGTGAAGCTTTTGTGCTTATTTTGCTATGTTTGAGGTCTGTCCTTAGTTGTTTGGGTCAACTTTGGCATGCTTAGTATAGCCCCTTTGCATTTTTGGCTTGTTGGCCTTAAGTGTGTGAATGTATAGCATGCATCCTTGCCTTAATTTAGTGGGTTGGGACCATTTGCCATGTTATTTCAGTCCCTTTAACATGCTTGTATGCTTGCCTTGGATGCCTCTTTGAAGCTTTGAAAGCTTGTCTTGCATGCTCCATATTTTGGCCATTGTGTATGCTTTTGAATTTGAGCCACTTAGATGCCATCTAGAGATCCCCTTTGCATGGTCCAGGTCTGCCTTGAACTTGTTTTAAGCCCTCTTGGCCTTGTGAGGCTTGGTTGGCTTAGCCACAGTTTAAGTCCCCTTGACTTGCTTCAAGTACTTGGGCCATTTGCATGCTAACGTTTAGCCTATCTTGTTTGCTTGGTTTGGCACCATGTTCTCGCATGATTTTCAAAGCTTAATGCATGTCATTTGTCCATGTTTGCACCCTCTTGAGTGTGCTCGAGAATTGCTCTTTAATGCTTAAGTGTTGGTCCTTGTGTGCATGCATGTTTGCATGTTATTTTGCCTTCATTCTTGAGCATGTTGGCCACTGTTTTGGGCCTAGCATAGGGCTGTCCAAATTAGTGTAAGACCACCCTCTCATGTTATTGCATGCATGCCTTGCATACCATCACATATTCGCTCCATTTCACCTTGTGTTGCATGCCATGTGTAATTGTATTTTGTCGAAGTGCTTGAGTTGCATGATATGCTATTGTATGCTTAGGTTGTAATACACTTGGCATGTATTCTCTCCTTTAGCCACTTAACATGTTGCTGCATGTTTTTGCATTGCCATGTCGCATCCTTAGCTCACATGCCTAGGATTGTATTCCATTTGCATGCATGCTTGGCCTCTTGAAATTCTTGTGATAGAGGTTGAGTCCCATTGGTTTGTTCATATGCATTGCATTCCATATCAAAAATGCACACTTGATTCTTTGGGCCATCACGCATTGAAATGCGCGATTGATGGTCCAAGAACCAAGGATCACGGCCCTTTAAGTCGTAAACATGATAAGGGATGTGATTGATGCATACATTGCTTGAATAGCATTGCCATGCTCTGCCTTGCCCTCTGCTGCTGTCAATTGCAGATTCTGCAGGAACTTTCTGCCGACCGGCAGTGTTTACTGCCGACCGGCAATCCTTCCTGGGCCGATAGCTTCATCAACAGCCGATGATTACACACCACAGCCGGTGATGATTCTACTCAGCCGGTGGTGTCTCCCAATGTCCAGGGAAGCAATTCTGAGACTTTGGCAGTCTTCAAAGAAGCAGAGCAGGGAAAACAGAGGCAGCCTATGCATGGCAGTGCACTTCCGAGCAAGACCCGAGCACACGCGCATCGAACCCTCTTCCCGAGGCCCCTTTTATTGCTTTCCTTATGCTTAGTTAATTTGTTAATTAATTAGGTGATTTGTAATAATTAATTAGCTTGTGAGTTAGTTAATTTGTATTATTCTTTCGGTCCCTCCGAGCGAGGGGAATTGTGTAATAAGTGTGGGTGAGTGTGTGCATGTCTTCCAACCCCCACTTATTTCTCCCTTTTACTTACCTGCTTTGATGGTTAGTAATAGGTCATGTTTAATTTAGCATACCTTATGCTATGCATGCGTGCATCCATACATCTGTCTTGCATGCACCAGGCTCGGTACATCATGCTAACTGCATTTGTACTTCAATTCCAAATTGAATACGTGTATCAATTGATTGCATTTCACATCCCATGTTTAGGTTAGCCGAGCCTACTCTAAATTGCATCCTGTATGTGTTGCATTAGTCAATTTGACATGAACTAGGATCATGCATGTTGGCTAACTAGTTTATTGTTTTGGCATGGAGTACAATGTAAGTATTTTCATGCTTTAGCATATCGCATGCGTGTGAATGCTATCATAACAGCATGCTTACCATGTGGCTAGATGCTTATGTGATAAACTGTTTGAATGCCTGTGGGTGAAGGTTGGATTGTCTGAGTTGGAAAAACTCGTTGAAATCCGTATTTTAGCCTACCTGCGAGTAGCAAATTCCAAAACAAACGGATATGCAATGCTTATTCCCAAATTAGGCAATCTAGTCTATACTTGTTTGCTGTGCGCATAACGTAGTAATTCTAGGCTAATAACCGGAATAAGAACACATAACGTTTTCAAAAACGGATATCATGGTTAGTAGAGGCCGATCTTCGGATCGGGCGAGAGGGGGTGCTCATAGCTGACCTTCCCCGATCGTACCCAAGTTCCCAAGCCGAGGCAACTTTGGTGATGACGGACACGTGGCCTTTGGCACCGAGTCAGGGTTTCCTAAATTTCCCCATAAAAAATATTTAGGTGGCGACTCTATATCTGGCAAAGTAGTCCATGTTTGGGACTCCTTTTTCTAAAAATCTGTTTTCTCAAAACGATTTGCCAGATTTGGACTCTTTGGTTCAGATTAAGAACCGTGACACAAAATCGAGTCCGAACTGTAGCGTGAGGCCTCACGCGGGCGCGTCTACACTAAGCCAACTCACGACAATGCTATATCATGACAAAACACAGCCGGTGGCTTCAAGCCTTGGCCGGTGGAGTGTAGGGGTGGCCAACACGCCATTCCCTGCCCTCCAAAGCAAAAACACAAGTGTTTGGTGCAAACCCAAACACAAAACAGTCGAGTCGAGAGATCCTGAGGCAAGGCACGTAGCCAAGACCTCCGGGAACTCAAGACAAACACAAACAAGGATGATCACCGAGTGTTCAAACGATGACGTCCAAGTCTTAAGGACGGTCAAAAATGGTGTGTCTACACCGACCCTCTCCTTTCTCTCTTGAGTTAGCATCAGCCAAAATGATATAAGGGTGAGGAATTGATTATAATAAGGCCCCTATTTAACCCCACTCAACTCATTATTTCATTATAAAATATTTGGGCACTTAATTCATCAATTTAATCGGTTTAATCTGACCTGAATCAATTTTCAATTAAATTCCACCGTAGGATCTAAAAATTACGCCAATCACAATGGCACGTTCAATTTCGGGTTCTGTGGCCGATAAGGCCCTCAATTTAATCTCCAAAGCGGAGAAATCAAACAGATATTCCTACGGTGAACAGGTAGAAATTCAAAACCACATATTTTCACATAAAGGAACACAAAATCATAATAAAACGCATAATCACATCATATTAAGGACCGATTAACATATTACGGAATAGGGGTATCACAGTCTTCCCCCTTTAGGAAGTTTGGTCCTCCAAACTTAATTTACCTGTAGCCAAAAACAATTCGGAATACTTTCTAATTTGACGGTTCCAATTCCTTTGATAGTTATTTGCTTAGTCTCAAAATCAAGCAACACTCTGTTCTCAATCCGTCAGAGACTTATCTTTTCTTCCATACAAGGCTTGTATGGTATTATACTAAACTAGAGTGTAAGCTGTTGTCATAAACAAAGTCTGCCAATGATGGGTAGATTTCTCCAACTGCCTTGGAAATCTAAAACATACATTTGGAACATTTCTTCCAGAATTTAAAAGTTCCTTCTGACTATACATCAATCTACGGATGGAAAACAGCGTTGATCCACAATTCAGTTCCTCATTGCCTCTCGAAGGCTTCCCAAAATTCAAACACATTTTAGGATCCCTGTCCAAAATAATAGATACTAGGATTCCATGCAAACAGGCAGACTTATTGATGTAAACAGTGGCTAGTCTACAAGCATCATACGAAAATTTTACATATAATAACCCAAACGGGACTTATACCTTGGGTGCTCAAGGCAGCCCCACCATGAAATTCGTAGTCACACACCCCAATTGCCATTCCGAAATAGAGAGAGGCCGAAGTAGTTCCGTCACTATCCGATATTCGACTTCAACCTGTTGGCACCGAAAAATACTTAGACACAAATTCACCAATTGCCCCCTTCAAGGTAGGTCACCAACATATTCATTTCAAATGCCAGCCAACTTTATCATAAAAGTTCGGTCTCTTCCCTTATCACAAAATTTCAAATCATTCTTCAATAACTCCACAATACACAATCCGATTCGGTATTTAGTTCAGTGACTCATCACAATCATCCGAAGTCAATCAGAAGTCTTCAGGAATATACAGTGGATCCAGATACTGATTGTAAGGTTCAATAACATCGAGGCAGCCGATTTCTAACACCATACATGTGTTCTTAATTCATTCACAGTTTGCGGTTTCCATTTCAGCTCAATATTCAATTCCCTGCTCCATCGAGTCTTTCCACACTATTTCATAGTCGCCAAAGCAGAAGACATTTCATATATTAATCCCCATGATGTCAAAGATAATATCAAAACAATCAGTCACATGTTAGACACAATTTACACATCCTCAGAGCCCTATTCACAGAATATAATGGCATTGAGCAGTCATTCACAAGGCGTACTGAATTCGCACATTTCCGGACAATCAGGGTTTTTCAAAGCTTTTTTTTTTTTTTTTTGGATGTTAATAACATCTACATAATACCAAGGGATGACATTCCGGACAAAACAAAGGAATAATCGTCTCAAAACCAAAGCACACCCGTTCACGACCGTCGGTGGCCGACCTGAGATCGATTAGACACTCGTACGAAACCGTTGGTGGCAAAAGATATCCTAACCAAAGGTGCTACATAGGCTTAATGTCCCCTAGCACGAAAGGACGCTCCAAGAATATCATCAAAACAAGCATAATACCATTCACTTTAACCTGATTTCCCAAAATCTAATAACATTGAAGCAACCACTCTCCCTTACAAAACATATTCTGATCAGTCAAAGACAAATGTTTAGTACTGCTCATGATCAAATCAATCTGCCGTCATCGATTCCCATAGCGTCAAACAAACAAAGATGAGACAATACTCCTTGCGACACTCAATCATGGGGTTTACACAATTCGGTTCATTTTAACACATATGCCCTCAATAGTCGGGGGTTGGTTCTCAACAGTGTTCATAGTTAGATCAATCTGTTGACAGCCCACAAAAGGTCTTATCGATCGATCCAAGCAAGGGTCTTGTCAGATTAAATCAAACAAAGGTTCCATCAAATTATATCCAATGAGGGTCCTATCAGGTCAAATCAAACAAAGGTTCTATCGGATCGAATCAGATAAAAGTTTTCTCAAATGGGGTACATTCGGTTCTGTAGGGCTCACTTCGTTTGCTTAGGCACATGGCTGATAGTTTCACAACTGTCCTAAGTTTATCAATTCTCAAGGTCATATCAATATCATTCATCTCAGTTGTTCATATCAAAGTATTTCAAGTCATGTACAATATGGCATTGCCTACATAAATTCAAGTATAGTTGCGAATGCATGCAGTATTCAGATCAGGAGGTATGTACCATAGTCAATACAGTAGTTCCCAAACAAGTCTTATATGCACACATATGGTGCACGATAACACATTAAACAAAGTTCTTCGGTTTTGCCTAATATAGGATTCGTCACGAAGAGGTTCCAAATTAGTCACAATACGTAGGTTTACGAGTCAAGCTTAACATAGTCACATGGTCCAGTCAATTCTCTACCAATCAGAATGCATGGTCTCACAATTACAGAGTTCGTCATTTAGGGTGCTCAACTCGGTCACACAATCACAGAATCATAATTTCAGTGGTTTAGTCATTGAAGACCGTAATACAACAATTCGCCCTGAGCATAGGTCTGGATGTACATGTGCATGTGCAGAGTTATTCGATATCCCAACACATATTTCACAAATTTCCCAAATGGAATATATACATTCAATGAATACGGTCTCGATCTTGTGGGTCTAATCAATCTAGATACACATGCAGTAGATACGAAAGAATATGCCGATTCGAATCAAATAATATCCCAAGCAAAGATGTACTAATTCAGAATAAATCAACACATAAGCATCCATTTGTAAACAATATAGATACCTGGGATAACGGTCACAATATTCTGAGTGCTTTCTGGGATGAGTGTAATTACTCTATCCTGAGTAGCAATTCCTACCATTGGTACGAATCTAGCTGAGGCAGAACATTTATTCACATTTGCTCAGTTTGGGAACAATTCCTTACCACGTGATCCATTTACCACACCTATAACAAGCCTCCGAAATCCGACAACGACTCCTCGGCGTTTCTTACACTGGTGGTGGCAAAAGTTCTTGCCATAGCAGCAACTGACGTTGTTGTCTTAAGATCTCTGCCATTTCTTGTACCATTCTTTCCAGTCTATCAGGTCAGGCAGTAAAAGAGTCTGCCAACTCGTATGCCCTTACTTTAACCACGTTCTACATGAACTCTTATTAAATCATGCCAAATACGAGGATGTCCAATACAAAAATAAACACATAGTCACACATAGGCACGTCTTTATATTCTCATTTCACATATCGTACATAATTAATCACATACGTAACAGATAATTGCATACTTATCAGATATCGCATGCTGAACATTTACTAAGTAATTATATACTCAAATCATGTTCATATTTCACATAGACGCCCGTAGGCAGAATCGAATGCGCATAAGCAACTTTTCATGGTTCATGTTTCGCGTATGTGCATTATAACAAAACAACTTATTGTACACATTAGTGTAACAATTCATATCTCATATTCAAATCATGTGTGGTACCTCCTTTAGCGTAACATATCATGTTGGTCAAGCGTATCAAGCTCCATAATGGAACCTTCGGTACCGGTAATATATCACATACATAGGCCACGGTATTGTTTCCCCCGGGCAAGGGCCTCATGACCACAAACCACAGTATTATGTCCCCTGGGCGAGAGCCTCCGCTAAGGATACCATAATTACGTTCAAGAAAAATTTAGGCAATCATTCATTTATATAAAACATAGCATTTCACAATATCCGAAAATAATTAAAGCTAAACGTAACTTTATAGAGTTCTTACTCACCATCTAATTAAACTTGCATTATACTTTGTACAAAAGATTCACAAGTATGCATATACTAGAAAGCATAGATATTCCAATGGTTTACAATGCAAGCAATTCACGAATTATAGCACATAACTGTTCATATCGAAACACTTAAGCATATAATCAATGCTTCTAAATTCATATTTATCACATGAATGCATCCTAGATCTTATCTAGACGCTTATTGCTCCTTTTGGACAAATGTGTGAGTTATTAACTCGTGCTTTGATACCACTCTGTCATGACACGAACCCGCCCCTATGGGTTAAGGACATAACCGGCCAGTAACCCTAAGATTACCTACGGCCTCAAACCAAAACAGACGTAACTCGTCAGAGTATAGGGGCCAACGGAAGCAAAAATTTTAAACTTTGTCCATAGAGCCGTGCTTACTTGCGCATCAAAACAAACCATACGTATGCACGTTAATAACTCACAACAAAAACATAGTACCAAAAGTTTTACACAACAGGATCATTCGAGTCTAAGTCAACCCATCTCAACTGTATACAGATATACACAAAGTCCTCGCCCACATGACAAAATATAATACATAACAAAATGGCAAAAACGGGTCTCGTACGTGAGACACAAGGGCTAACTCTCCAAAACCTTTGTTGTTCCTGACAGGCTTCACTGGGGCCGGGTTTGGACCCCTCTTGGCTCACCTACAAACACATGAATGAGCGTAAGCGATAGCCTAGTGAATAATATCAAATACAGAAGTTATACAAACGATATGTAGAACAACATACTCCAAACGGCCTTGGGCCCAATTCATATTTCTATTTAACATATATATATATTTAATTTAGGTCAAGTGACTGTGGTTCCAAACATATTGGCCTTTGGCCCATTCATCTTTGCATAACAAACTGGCCCTTAGCCCATTCAGACTTTCGTTCATGTCAAAACGGCCTTTGGCCCATTCATTCTATTATTCAGATCGAACTGTTATTCTTGTCAAACTATTACTTATATCAAACTATCATTCGTGTCAAACTATTATTTATGTCAAACTATCACTCGTGTTAAACTGGCCTTCGGCCCACTCAAGTGACAAACTGGCCTTTGGCCCATTTAAATGGCAAACTGGCCTTTGGCCCATTTGGGCTTTCATTCATGACAGAACGGCCTCTGGCCTATTCATTCATGTCAAAACGATCTTCGGTCCACTCATTCATGTCAAAATGACCTTTGGTCCATTTATTTATGTCAAAACAACCTGCAGTCTATTCATTTATGTCAAAACAACCTTCGGTCCATTCATTTATGCGAAAACGACCTTTGGTCCATTCATTTATATCAAAACGACCTTCGGTCCATTCATTTATGCCGAAACGACCTTCAGTCCATTCATTTGTGTCAAAACGACCTTCGGTCCATTCGTTTATACCGAAACGACCTTCGGTCCATTCATTTGTGTCACAACAACCTTCGGTCCATTCATTTATGCCAAAACGACCTTCGGTCAATTCATTTATGCCAGAACGACCTTCGGTCCATTCATTTATGTCAAAACGTTGTCCACCAATTGAATCGACGAACTTATAAAACTTACATAGAAGTGAACAATTGGACAACAGTATATTTCAGATGCGTTGATAAGATATTACTCACAGTGATCGGTTGGTTGGTTCGCCCTAGAGCTCGACCCTACACATTTCACGAATACAAAAGAGTCATTAACAATTCAATCCGTTCCTTATTTCACATATTCCTCTTTAGGCCTTGTTCTTATCTCTTTAACTCATTTACAATGCTTAACACATGCCTAAGAGTGCTTGCAAGTGAAAGAGAACAAAAAACAAAACACTGAATGCAAAAACAAAATTTCAGAAAATAGGGTCCCCGCTCGAGCGTGGACTCCACCGCTCGACCGCACCCTTAGGGCCTGCAAAAGTACTGGTTGCATGAAAAATATGCTCGAGCGTGAAATAGGGCGCTCGAGCGGAAGGCCTGTCTACGTTGCTCCCTCACTCGAGCATGAACTAACCGGCTTGAGCAGACACCAAGTCTGTAAAAAGTACTGGGAGCACGTTTTTCCCGCTCGAGCGGCCATTACCCCGCTCGAGCAGACATCAAAATTCTGGGTTTCCCAGATTGTGTTCTTGAGCTCAATTCGACCTTCAAGCTAACATTTCTTGCATGCAATGGCTCAAATCTCAAATATAGTTATACTAACATGGTATAAACCCCAAATTACAACCCAATGAAGCTCAATTTCACAAATAAATCACATGAATGCCCCAATCTCCCATCAAACTCATTCTAACATAACAAATTCATGCATTCAAGCTCATATTCTCATGAATTGTACATGCATGTGCTATATAACCCTTACTCTCAACTTAGATGATGAAAAGGCAATCAAAACATGAGCTTCAACTACAAATTTACAAGGATCATACCCTTTGAGCTCAAACATGCCATATTCAAAGCAATTACACACATGCATGCACATATGGGTCTTCATTACAACAAAGTCAACTCAATTTCCTTATGATCAAACTAATCCATGTTCTTGACCCTCCTTCAAACTTGAATTCACAAGATGATAACTAAAATACATGAATTACTCACCAAGGAGCTTAATCTTCCAAACTCTAGTCAATTCTTGGACTTAATCTTCAAGATTTCCAAGCTTTGAGCCAAAGCTACACAATCCTCTCCCTCTCTCTCTCTCTAACCCTCTCCTTTCTCTCTTGAGTGAGCATCAGCCAAAATGATATAAGGGTGAGGAATTGATTATAATAAGGCCCTATTTAGCCCCACTCAACACATTATTTCATTATAAAATATTTGGGCACTTAATTCATCAATTTAATCGATTTAATCTGACCCGAATCAATTTTCAATTAAATTCCACCGTAGGCTCTAAAAATTACGCCAATCACAATGGCGCGATCAATTTCGGGTTCTGTGGCCGATAAGGCCCTCAATTTAATCTCCAAAGCGGAGAAATCAAACAGATATTCCTACGGTGAACAGGTAGAAATTTAAAACCACATATTTTCACATAATGGAACACAAAATCATAGTAAAACGCATAATCACATCATATTAAGGACCGATTAACATATTACGGAACAGGGGTATCACAGTGATATCTTGAACTGTGCTGCCGTTTGTGTAAACTAAGACAATAGACCTCACATAGGAGTTAGTCCAACCATTGTTCTTGTTCTTACTGGTGTGCCTAGCATGGCCTTGGAACACTAGCTTGGTTCATTGAGTGTTTTTAAAGAATTTGGCATTATCAATTCTTAAAGAAGCAGCCCCACTTCGCACTCACATAAGTGACCTATATAAGTTATCTCATTATACCACGGTTGATTATGCATCTCACTTAGGTCATTAAAAGTATTAGCTTAACCTTCCACCCCTATAGAGCATCACTGTACAAAGGAATGGCCAAGAGGATTTACCTCTTCAGTGATGCACCCGTTACACGAAATTAGATTTTCCCTTTGAACCTAGATCTTGGGATCTCTAGTCAACTAGGTTAGGTTTTTCGTTCCAGTAACATTACTAAAGGCCTTAATCACATTCCTCTTGACGATGTTTTTACTAACTCTCGAGTTAACCCTTTGGTTAGCGGATCCATAATATTGTCCTTAGACTTCACATAGTCTAGAGAGACAGTTCCATTAGAGAATTTTTGTCGTATGGAATTATGTCTATGAAGGATATGTCTAGACTTTCCATTATACATATGACTGTGTGCCCGTCTAATCGCCGATTGGCTAATACAATGAATACAAATCGCAGGCACAGGCTTCGGCCAACGTGGAATATCCTCAATAAACTGGCGAAGCCATTTAGCTTCTTCAATAAACTTAGATTCCATCGTTGATCTCGATATACATGCTTGCTTGGAAGATTTCCAAGACACGGCTGGCCCTCCGAGGGTAAATTCATAACTAGTGGATTTGGAGTCCTTTATATCAGATATCCAATTAGCGTCACTATACCCTTCTAGTACCGTTGGGTATTTGCTATAATGCGACCCATAATCCCAGGTGTAGCGTAGATAGCCTAACACCCGCATAATGCCTCTCCAGTAAGTGGCATTCGGATTACTCATGTATCTACTAAGCTTGCTAACAGAGTAGGCTATATCCGACCTTGTACAACTCATCAGATGAATCAAACTTTCAATGACCCGAAAATATTCTAGCTGAGAGGCACCCTCACCATTATTCTTGGTCAAATGTAGACTTACATTTACCGGTGTCTTAGACACACTTGTATCTAATTTACCGAATTTCTCAAGTATCTTCTCAATATGGTGAGACTGAAAAAGTACAATACCACTAGATGTTCTGGTAATCTTAATACCCATAATGACATCTGCAAGGCCCATATCTTTCATGTCAAACTTAGAGTTTAACAATCTCTTGGTAGTAATCATTTCATCATTACTACCAACAATGAGTATGTCATCTATGTATAGACACAAAATGACATAATATTTGTTAGTGTCTTTAACATATACGCACTTGTCACACTCATTGATTCTCACTCCATTTGACAACATAGCGTTGTCAAACTTCTCATGCCATTGCTGAGGAGCTTGCTTCAAACCATATAATGTATTGACAAGCTTACAGGCTTTCTTATTTTGCCCTGGAGTTGAAAACCCCTCGGGTTGCTCCATGTAGATTTCTTCATCTAAATCTCTATTTAAGAAAACTATCTTTACATCTATTTGATTTATCTCCAGACCACGTAAAGCGACTATCGTAATCACCATGCAAATGGATGTAATCCTTGTCACAGGTGAATACTGTAGACGCGCCCGCGTGGGGCCTTCGCTACAGTTCAGACTCGATTTGTGTCACGGTTCTTAATCTTGAACCAAAGAATCCAAATCTGGCAAATCGTTTTGAGAAACGGATTTCTTGAAAAGAAGTGCCAAACATGGACTGCTTTGCCAGATACAGAGTCGCCACCTAAATATTTTTTAATGGGGGAATTTAGGAAACCCTGACTCGGTGCCGAAGGCCACATGTCCGTCATCACCGGAGTTTCTCGGCTCGGGAGCTAGGGTACGATTGGGGAAGGTCAGCTATGAGCACCCCCTCTCGCCCGATCCGAAGATCGGCCTCTACTAACCGTGATATCCGTTTTTGAAAACATTATGTGTTCTTATTCCAATTGTTAGCCTAGAATTACTATGTTACGCGCACAGCAAACAAGTATAGACTAGATTGCCTAATTTGGAAAGAAACATTGCATATCCGTTTGTTTTGGAAAATGTGTTGGAATTTGCTACTCGCAAGTAGGTTAAAATACGGATTTCAACGAGTTTTTCCAACTCAAACAATCCAACCTTCACCCACAAGCATTCAAATAGTTTATCACATAAGCATCTAGCCACATGGCAAGCATGCTGTCATGGCAACACTCACACGCATGCGGGATGCTAAAACATAAATACTTACATCGTACTCCAAGCCAAAACAAAGAACTTGTTAGCAGACATGCATGATCCAAGTTTATGTTAAGTGCCTAATGCGTCGCATACAACATGTTACTAGAATAGGCTCGGCTAACCTACACATGGCATGTGAAATGCAACCAATTGATGCACGTATTCAAATTGGAATTGAAGTACAAATGCAGTTAACGTGATGTACCGAGCCCGGTACATGTAAAACAAATGAATGAATGCACGCATGCATTGCATAAGGTATGCTAATTTAAACGTGCCCTAATCTACCATCAAAGCAGGTAAATAAAAGGAAAGAAAGAAGTGGGGATTGGAAGACATACACACCACTCACGCACGCTTATTACAGATTTGCCCTCACTCGGAGGGACCAAATGAATAATACAAATTAATTAACTACGCAAGCTAATTAAATATTACAAATTGCCTAATTAATTAACAAATTAACTAAGCTAAGAAAAACAGTAAACCACCTCGGGGGGAGGGCCAAATGCAGCGCATGCTCGGATCTTGCTCGGAAGTGCACGACCATGCATAGGTTGCCTCTGTTTTCCCTGCTCTGCCTCTCTGAAAACTGCCAAAGTCCCAGGGATGCCTCTCTGGATATTGGGAATCACCACCGGCTGAATAAAATTACCACCGACAGTGGTATGTGGTCACCGGCACAAAATGAAGCCATCGGCAGAAGAATAATTACCGGTCGGCAATGTACACTGCCGGTCAGCAAAGAATGCCTGCAGAACCTGCAACTCACAGTAGCAGAGGACAGAACTTGCATGGCAATACAATTTCAAGGCATATATGCACCAATCATGTCTCTTATCATGGTAATGACTCAAAGGGACATACTTCTTGGTTCTCGGACCACCAATCACGCATTTCCATGCATGATGGCCCAAGTGACCAAGTGTGCAACTTTCATGTCAAATGAAATGCAAACCAAACAAACAAATCAAGGCCCAATTCCTATCATCAAGTCAAGGAACAAGGCATGCGTGCAAGATGGAATGCAACCTAGGCATGCAAGCTAAGGATGCAACATGGCATGGCAAGGCACTTATGCAAGCATACAAGCAAACACGAGGCAATGCAAATGGATGAAAAGATGGACTTATGCACAATTTAGGCAACTCTAAATAAGCCCAAAACAGCGGCCAAAGTGACCAAAATAAGGGACCAAATGCACATACACGTATGCACATGTTAAGGCCCAAATGCTTAAGCATCAAAGGGCTATTTCTAAGCACATTTGAATGAGGCAATCATGGACAAATAGCATGCAAGGTAAGCATTGTAAATCATGTTAGGATGATGTCAAATCAAGCAACAAGATAGGCTAAGCATTAGCATGCAAATGGTCCAAGTACTTGAAGCAAGTCAAGGGGGGTAGAACCATGGCTAAGCCAACCAAGCCTCACAAGGCCAAGAGGACTTAAAATAGGTTCAAGGCAGGCCTAGACCACGCAAAGGGGACCCCCTAGATGGCATCTAAGTGGCTCAAAATCAAAGGCATGTATAATCACCAAAACATGGAGCATACTACACAAGCTTCCAAAGCATTAAAGATGCGTCCAAGGTAAACATATAGGCACGCAAATGGGACTGAAATGACGTGGTGGATGGTTCCAAATCACCAAATCAATGCAAAAATGTCATGCTATACATTCACACGCTTAAGGCCAACAAGCCGGAATGCAAAGGGGCTATACTAAGCATGCCAAATCCGACCCAAACGACCATGGACAGACCTAAAACATGGCAAAATATGCACAAAACCTTCACAAGACTAAGCCTAAAACATGCTTGAACTAAAGCTAACAACCTAAGGCATATTAAGGCAATATCATGGCATTACATGGTAGGTATGCTAAGCATGCATGGTGTACCAAAACTAAGTAAAAACAGAGGTATAATATGACATATTAAGCACAAAAAACAGCCAAGGCATGGTCAACATGAAGCCTAGCTAGGTGCTCTCTCAAGAGGCCAAAAATGGTCCATTTTAAGGACAACAATGAGAGGGGGTGGCCCTCTCCTTTTGGAGACTTCAAGGCACCATCTCCGCCACTAAAATCCCTCAAGATTTTAGTGGTGAAGAGGCCCAAACACCAAAGTCTCGAAACTTGCTCAAAAAGGCTCAAAATAGGGCCTTTCAAGGCCTAAGAGGGGTCAAACACCCTCAAACCACAAAACACTCTTAATAAACAATCAAGAGGACTAAAAAATAGAACTTTTTTGTATTATACACTAAGCACAAAAACAGTTCAAAGATAGGTAAAAATAAGATGCAAAAATGGGGTAAAAAGGGGTAAGATTCTTACCCTTGAAGACCTCTTCAACAATGATGCTCCAATGGCCCTCCTTGGCTTGAATCCAACACCAAAACACTAAAACCAGTCCCTTAGAACCTCAGTAACCAAAGGAAGGTGAAACACTAGGTGTTTGTGTGCAATAGTATGGACTAAAACACCTAGAACACTAAAGAGAGGGAAAGAGAGATAGGATATGTATCAAACCCTAACCCTAAAACCAGAGCTCTCCTCTGTCTTTCTATCTCTAAAAATGTCTAAAGTCTCTCACCCTAAAGCCAAGAGACAAGGCTCTCTCTTATAGAGGCTTTTTGTCTTGTAAAGCTTACAAGACAAGCTTCTCAAGAGGGAGATCCCTCCATACACGTGTATGGAGGGGAGCCAAAAGCAAGACAGCTGTCTTAAAATATCTGCAAAAGCAAATGCACAGTAGTCAGCCGGCCAAAAATGTCATTTTGACAAAATTTAGTGCCGGCCGGCAACAAAGAGTGCCGATCTGCAACAAAAAGTGCCGACCGGCAATATACATTGCCGATGGCAGCAAAAACCAGCCGGTGGCCTCTAGCCACTGCCGGTGGTGTGTGGGGATGCCTCACAAAGCATTCCATGCCCCTCCAAGGCAAAACACAAGTGTTTGGTGCAAAACCAGACACTAAACGGTCGAGTTCAGAGATCCTGAGGCAAGGCGCGTAGCCGAGACTTCCGGGAACTCCAAACGAACACAAACATGGATAATCACCGAGTGTTCCCAACAGTGACGTCCGAGTCTTGAGGACGGTCAAAAATGGGGTGTCTACAAATACGTATCAAAGTAATCTAGGCCTTCTCGCTGCCTATATCCTTTGATAACTAGCCTGGCTTTATACTTATCAATTGACCCATCTACTTTCATCTTTCTTTTAAAGATCTATTTACTCCCCAAAGCCATACTGCCTAGGGGTAGATCAACCAACTCCCAAGTATTGTTTTGTAAGATGGAGTCAATTTCACTCTTAATTGTTCCTTTCCATAAGGGACTTTCAAGTGAAATCATAGCTTCATGAAAAGTTCGAGGTTCTCCCTCTAACATATAAGTCAAGAAGTCCGGGCTAAAGGACTTAGTAGTCCTAGCCCTCTTTCTCCTTCTTGGCTCGTCTACTTCCTCATCTTGATCATCTACTTGATCATCTTCAAGTCCCTTCTCAGAACTTTGATCCTCTCCTCGGGTTCAGCAAGGAAATACGCCTTTAAAGAAGGACGTATTCCTTGACTCCATTATGGTATTCTTGGGGATATCTGAAATATCAGACTTGTGCATAAGAAACCTATATGCACTACTATTTTGTGCATAACCAATGAATATACAATCCACGATTTTCGGACCTATCCTAACCCGCTTGGGTGTAGGTATTGCCATTTTTGCAAGACACTCTCACATTCATAGGAAATTATAAGAAGGCTTGTTCTCACGACCCAAACTCGCCCCTATAGGTTTAGAGCCGTAACCGGCCAGTAATCCTGGGATTACTAAAGGCCACTGAACTGAATAACAAATATAAGGGGCCAGCAAAAGTAATTATAAACATACAACGTCCATAGAACTGTGTAGACATACATGGGATAGAAATTGAAAACTTGGATATATACATATGACGTCAAAAGTTCATAAGTCATGTACCATCATGTACCATCACAAAGATATTAACAAAATGGACTTAGCCCAATGCACATGTAACCTAAAACAAAGCAAAACATCCTTATACATGTTTCACAAAACTTGACTTCATCTAACCGTAACCTCTGTGGGAGACATAAGGGCTGGCTAACAAAACTCAAACTCTAGGCCATCAACTCTGGGCCTGGTCACCTATATACATAATATAAATAGAGTGAGCGGGAGCCCAGTGAATAATAACAGAGTAAATGGTTAAATGAATGATGTCCCACAACAGATTCAGAAAAGCGGAAACAGAGTCATAATTCTTATTCTTGTCGAAAATCATATACAGAAATCGGAGTTCATGCTTAATCATAAATGGTACATCCATTAATGCTAACGGATTAGATATAGAGCATTAAGGGCTGTACTTAACCAGCTCCACAAAGGAATCTCCGGTACCGAGAACAAATAACATGCTTAAGCCATGGTATTGTTACCCCCGGGTGAGGACCATGAGACCACGGTATTCTTGTCACACCCCAACTCCGGGCATGACTGGCCGTGGCCCACAAGGACTAAGCCCAAGGCACATGTAAGCCTTAAACATGAACCCAAAATCACGAAGAATAAATGCGACGATAGCCCAGAAATAAATAAATCAAAACCTAATCCACTGACATGTCACAAGTATAAATGGTAAACCCAACCACAACCAACTTCCAAAAATACATACTAAATGGGACACAAACTGCCCACAAAATAAAATAATTTCAAATCAAACCCAACCACAATGTATGCACAAAACTCGACATAACAAGCTAAAACAAAATAAATGAATGTCCTAGAGGTCCATGGAATTGAGTCAATTCTCCGTTACGCCATGAGTCCACTCTAAGTCCTTCTAACACCTGGAAGTGATAATCAACTAAGTCAGTTGATAGCTCAGTGAGTAGCAACATGGATAGTAAATACAGTTTTGAAAACAGGGTTCAATTTCAAAATAAGACATATATCACAAAACTAGATTGGCATACAGTTTGGTAAAGACAATCTGTTTTAAAAAGAAAGTTCCACGGTTCAACAGTTAAAAAACTCATGTCTCTCAAGAACATGATAAATGACATTTTTCATTTAAAATAGATTACAACATGATCACCAATACTTTTCTGGGTACCAAGAAATAACAAATAATATGCCACACAGTTCTCAAGTATAAGCCCCGTTAGATCCAATACCGAACTAAGAGTCATCCTCAGGGTGGCAACCTGGGCCTTTTCTCTAAGACGATCCGATTGAAGGTCACCTAGCTTTACCTAGGTCTTTTCCTTACAATCGTTGAGCACTAGAGTCATCATGGCCCAACCCAGATCTATTCCCTAGTGGCCAAAGTCACCACACACAGTGAAATAATTTCCCTGGACTAAAATATAAAGATGGTACCAATAATCAATACACATCAGTTTCACAAAATATGGTAGTTCACCATTATAAACATGAGACCAAAACAAATAGTTTACAGTATGCCAAGTTCACACATGTTTCAGAAATAATTTGATTCCATTGATAATATAATAATTTATCAAAACAGTTTAGTCCTGAAATAACAATTAAATTTTCCAACAGTTCAGGGTAGGGGAACATTTATAAAAATATGTAGCATGAAACTACTCACCTGAAAACGAAATAATGTAATCTTCAAATAGAGTATAAAAGTCCAACTAGTGCCCTGAACCAAGTATAAAAACTACACGTCCCTACCAATATAAAAATACTAAAGAATAGGAACTAAGTAACCTCAACTAAAGCGCACTAACACGGCTCAACCCAACTCACCGTTACTCTTAGATATTACCTAGGTTCATGTTCTTCAAGGTCTAAAATCACCCAAGACATGGGTTCAAATCGAAAGTTAATTAAAAGTAACTTTAAGATAAAACAAAATTTTAAACAAGCTTTCTCAATCTATTCACTAACTTTGAAAATTACAAAACCCCCTCACGCTATTCGAAAAATTCCAAAACCCTCCAGATATCAACTAATATATCCTAAGTTTCAAACTCAAATGGTTTCACTTGATTTACTTATCAAAATAATTATCTACAATTAATTATATCTAAACAGGTTGTTTTCTACAGCACTTTAAAGAAATTGACAATTCTCTTAGTATACAAAAGCAATCAATGCAAGGTCAAAAATATAAGAAACTAGACTCGTAACCGGTTCTAATGACACTGATTTGACAATTTTTGGATTTATACCCAAAGAAAAAAACACTCCTGAATTTACTGTTTAAACCAGTTTTCTGGACAGATTTGAACGCATCAGTTTATATGAATTTTGAGTCCCAAAAATTATGAAAAAATTCAGATATGAAATTCAATATGTAATTAATCTACTATAAAAATTTCAGTTCAAAATTCATTCGTTTGATATGGTTTCTTGATTTTTAAAGTTTGTGATTTTGTACAGAATTTTTTTGAACTAAGAATTTCACCATTATTTCTCATCACCAACCACTGATTTGGCACCCAAACAACACACCCGTTCCTCCTATTCCTTCTCAGCAACAAGTAGATTGCACACATGAACCATCAACACAATATATAAATATAATAAAATAGGGCAATACCTTAGAGTTGTTGAGCCACAAAGGTGCTGGAAGTTCCTTTCTCTGCCTCTTTTCTATCTCTTGCTCTCTCTTTCTCCCTCACTCTCACGTTGCTAGGCTGCTGCTGCTATATTGTTGGAAGAGCTAGGGTTTTTCTTTTCTTTTCTTTGTCATACATAACATAAATGACTCTAGATAAATATCCTTTGTTTTATTTTATTTTATCTCTCCATTAATTTAAATAAAATACAACTATTATTATATCAAAATATGCTTACTAATTTGACCCTTAATTTTATTTTATTTATTTATTTTTTAAAATAATAAATATTTCCTTTAAATTGGAGACTTTCACAATAAATTTATTTTAGGTTTTGAAATTAATTAAAAGACCCTCCAAATATTTAATTTGCACTTTAGGATTCACCATCAAAATATTTGAGATTGTAATATTATTATTATTTAATTATTTACTTAATTTTTATATTCGGGTTCTCACAATTCTTATCCCCGGGCAAGGGCCTTGTGCTCATAGACCATAGTATTGTTACCCCCGGGCAAGAGCCATGTGCTAAGGATGCCACGAATACTTTTCAATATATGGACAAGCATTCATTGTTACAGAACATAGCATTTCAGAAAAACAAATCATTTCTTGTCATATCATAGCGTATAGGAAAATACTTAAATGTGAACATAACTTTACAAAGTTATTACTCACAGATGGCTCCAATGCAAACAGACAAAGCAAATATATCAGATACTTTGCAGCGCGTGACCTACACAAACATAACAAACACACATATTGAAACACACACTTGGAATTCGTTAACTTATTTCACTTCGCTCCTAGTGTGTTTCTAGTCCTTATCCTCATTATTATGTCTTAATCATGGCCTAGAAATGCCTAGGATAAAATGAGAATGCCAAAACATGTTGTTCAACACTTGGTCAAATTTGCTAAAAGCAGGGTCCTTGCTCAAGCGTAGCTTTCTTCGCTCGAGCGGAGGGTCAAAAATAAGGGTGGTCGCTCAAGCTCAACTTCTGTCGTTCGAACAGTCTGTAAACTACTGCAAAAGTACTAGTTCCTTGATTTTTTCGCTCAACGGTCGCTCGAGCGTGAAACTGAGGTCCTCGCTCAAGCCAGAGCAGAAGTGCAAAACAAATGATGGTCGCTCGAGCGTAGGTTCTATTGCTCAAGTGGTGAGGCAAAATTCTGGGATTTCTAAATTGCACTCCCAAGCTCAAAACTCAAACTTAACACATCAAATCTCATCCTTTTGGGCCAAAACTCAAGAAAACATTTAGAAACTTGCAGAATATCAGGAATTGAAGATCATTAGCAAAATCAAGGCCCAAAAGCATGTCAATTGTTCAAAATCAAACTTGAAACTTTGAAACCACGACACGCATGCAATGGTATGAACGCTAACCTTCTAAAACATGATCAAATGAGGTGTTTAACTCAAAGATATGTTGAATTTTTAGACTAAGACCAAAATAAGGACATGCAAGAAGGAAATTCTTTGAAATCAACCTATCAATGCCATGAACTATGCATGCATGCATGGTTTGAGTTACAATTCTTAATTCTAGCTTAATTCTCACGTCAATCCACCTCTTTCACTTGAATTCTTACATGAACTAACTCAATTACACAACTAAGGGTTTGATTTCTTACCATAGATGCCTAATTGTGTTCTAGAGGTTCACTTGCTTGAGTTTCCAAGTCCAAACTTTCAATTCTCTACAATTCTTCTACCATCTCTTAAGCTCAAACTCTCTCTAAGCTTCATTCTCTCACTCCCACATTTTTGCTCTCACGAATGAAGATATGAAAGTGCAAAATGTGTTCTAGAGGTTGTATGAGCCTTATATAGGCTCCATTAGTGGCTCTAATTAATGATTAATTAATTGACACTATTTATTCTAATTATTTGGTTCCGATTCGAATTTCAATTAAACCTACCATAAAATTCTAGGAATTCCAAATAACACATATATCAAGTCAATTTCGCATTCGGATGCAATAAGGCCTTCAATTCGCAGAACAAAATGGAAACACAAATAGATATTCCTACTGTAGACAGATATAAACACAAAGAATGCCATACACATGCAATTAATTCAGAATTTGACCTTAATTACTTATTAGGCATATGTAATCATGGTTAATCGGCTAATCATTGGTCGGGGTTGTTATAGTCTTCCCCCCTTAAAGAGTTTGGTCCTCCAAACTCAAATTACCTTCATTTTGAAAGAACATCAGGTCCAACGGGAACAAATCAGGGTATCTCCGCATCATATCTTCTTTTGTCTCCCAAGTTACATAGGTCCCTCCGTGGTTTTTCCAGTCAATTTTTTCCAACGGTATTTCTTTATTCCTCATTCTCTTGATTCTTCGATTAACGATTTGAATTAGTCTTTATTCATAAGTAAAACCATCTTTCAGAAGCACATGAGTTGGTTCAATCACGTGGAATGGATTTCGTAAATATTCCTGAAGCATCAAAACATGAAAAACATGATGCATATGTTCCATGACCGGCGGTAAGGCTACCTGATACATCACCGGATTGATTTTCTCAAGGATCTCATATGGCCCAACATATCTCGGTGCCAATTTGCCTTTCATTCCAAACCTCGTTTTCCCTCTCATATGAGTTACTTTGATAAATATACGATCCCCAATTTCATATTCTTGATCTCTGCTTCGGACGTCCGCATAACTCTTTTCGCGGCTTTGTGCAATTTTCAATCTTTGTTGAATCAACTTCACATTTTCAGTTGTTTCTTGCACAAGTTTCAGTCCTAACAATGGTCTATCACCTACCTCGGCCCAACAAATCAGAGAACGGCGTACGGCGCCATTCCGATACTCGAATGGTAGCTATTGTTGTACACAAACTCGGCTAATGGTAAGTAGGTTTCCCAATTGCCTTGGAAATCTAGGACACACATTCTAAGCATATCTTCCGAAGCCTGTATCGTTCTTTCTGATTGACCGTCTATCTGTGGGTGATATGCACTGCTCAGTCCGAACTCAGCTCCCAAAGCTTGCTGTAGACTTTGCCAGAATCTTGAAGTAAACTTGGGATCTCTGTCAGATACTATGGAAACTGGAACTCCCTATAATTTCACAACCTCATTGACATACAGGTTAGCCAACTTATCTGCATTATACAAAAATTTGACGGCAAAAAGTGGGCAGATTTAGTTAAACGATCAACAATGACCCAAATAGAATCCATACCTCGGGAGAAGTGAGGCAGTCTAGTAATGAAGTCCATCGTGATATGCTCTCATTTCCATTCCGATAATGGAAGCGACTAAAGTAGTCTAGCGGGTCGTTGGTGTTCAGCTTTAACTTGTTAACAATGCAAGCATCTAGCCACAAAATCAGCAATGCTCTTCTTCATTCCTGACTACCATAAATTTTGTTTCAAGTCATAGTACAGATTTGTATTCCTCGGATGCATAGCAAATTTAGAATTGTGGGCCTCGATCATAACACGCTTCCTCAATTCAAAACAATCTGGTATACAAAGCCGACTCTGAAATTTCAGCACATTATTGTCAAATACAAATCCTGGCATTGGTTTTGAGTCAATCTCATCAACAATTTTCTTCAAGAATTCATCCTCAAGTTGTTTCTCCCTAATTTCTTCAATGATTGTAGGCTGAGCGGAAATGGCAGCTAAGATCATGTCTTGTTTACGCAGTACAATTTCAATTTCATTTCTTTCTAGGTCGCATATCATGTCCCTCTAACTGATGAGTAAACATAACAAATTGCTCATGGATTTGCTGCTCAAAACATACGCAACTGTGTTCACCTTCACGGATGGTATAAAATCTGCAAGTCATAATCTTTAATCAACTCTAACCATCTCATTTGTCTCATGTTCAATTCGTTCTAGGTGAAGAAATATTTCAAGCTTTTATGATCTGTATATACTTCACAAGTCACTCCATACAGATAATGGCACCAAATTTTTAATGCAAAAACCACAGCTGCCAATTCAAGGTCATGAGTTCGGTAATTTTTTTCATGTGGGGCAGAGTTGTCTAGAAGCATAAGCAATCACTTTTCCATTTTGCATTAACACACTACAAACCTTTGTACGAAGCGTCACTGTAAATTTGAAATCCATCAGAACCATTAGGCAAAGTCAAAATCGGTGCAGTTACTAACCTGGTCTTTAGCTCTTGGAAGGTAGACTCTCTTTGATCATTCCAATCAATGATACATTTTTCTATGTCAACTGTGTCAATGGCATGGCAAGTTTAGAGAAGTCTTTTACAAACCTGCGGTAGTAGCCAGCAAGTCCCAGAAAGCTTCTTATTTCTGACACATTGGTTGGTCTTAACCAGTCTACAATGGCTTCAATTTTCTGTAGGTCCACTGATAGACTATCCTTGTTGATCACATGTCCCAAAAATGCTACGTTGTCAAGCCAGAATTCACATTTGGAAAATTTTGCATATAACTTCTATTCTCTCAAGATCTGTAAGGCAGTTCTCAGATAATTTTCATGTTCTCCCTATTTTTGGAGTAAATCAGTATATCATCAACAAATACAATGATAAATTTATCAAGAAATTGTTTAAACACCCTATTCATTAAATCCATGAATGTTGCAGGTGCATTAGTTACTTCAAACGGCATTACCAAAAAGTCGTAATGCCCCTATCTAGTTCTGAATGCAGTCTTCTCTATGTCTTCTGCCTTGACTTTCAACTAGTGATACTCAGATCTAAGATCTATCTTAGAGAACACTTGTGCTCCCTGAAATTGCTCAAACAGATCATCTATTCGGGGCAATGGATATTTGTTCTTCATGATTACTTTGTTCAATTCACGGTAGTCAATACATAATCTCAAAAAACCATCTATAGACACCCCATTTTTGACCGCCTTAAGACTTGGGCGGTACTGATCATTTACTTGGTGATGAAAGTTGTGCAGTGCAAGGGTTGATTTGTTCGGCAAGGAGAAAGTCAACTCCCAACTTCATACCCCTTTTTGAACCAAAATGATCTTGATCAAAATATTTTAAACCTTGAAACCCTCTCTTTCAAAATAGTTTTTGAAAAAGTTCCTACGATGTTCCGACGCTCGCATTTTGTTAAATGTTGCGCTTTTCGATAAATCGAGCAAGGGCAAAGTGGAAATGAATGAAAGAGAGATGAACTCTTTGAAAAATCTTTCAAAACACCTTGCTTAGGGTTTTGGAGTTGAAGAAAAGAGGAGAGGAGAGAAGAAAACAAATTGAAGAAATAGTTCGGCATAAATCCCGGTAGGATCGAAACTGAATAGTCTTCACTCAAACAAGCATAACTTTTTGCACAGTTGGAATTTTGATGTGGGCTTCTACCAATGGAAACAAGACTTCTAGGGCTACAATTTAGGCTCAAGAATGACCTGAAAAGGAGTCCAGATGAAGGAGTTATGTCCAGTTGAAGTCGGGCCCAAAAAAATAGATTTTTCTGTCCGACCAGAGGTGGAGAATGTGGGCCATAAATGGGATTTTTGGGCCATGTGCCAGCCATGAATAGCCAAGGACGGCCCCTGCCGTCCAATGGTGTCCCATGCCGGCTAAAAATGGTCAAGTGCCGGCCATCAATGGTCATGTGCAGGCCATTGATGGCAGAAAGCAGTTTTTGGCAGATATTTTGCTCCAGCTGGTTACAACTGTCTCTCTTGAGATATTTTCGTCCAAAGCTTGATATTTTGTTATATATGAGAGCCTTATACCTCATATTCAAGAGGAATTGGTTAGAACATTTGAGAACATTTTAGGAAGAGCTTTAGGAGCCTCTCTCTCTAAAAACTTCTCTCTATATTCCTCTCTCTCTAAAGCTTTTGTGCTAGAAGGCTTGCATACAACCATCTTCAACCTATCAACCCTTAAGAAGACTTGATCACCATTGGGCTGAGGTCCCTTGGAACTTGTTTTGGGCTACTAAAAGTGGTTTTGGTTCAAGAAAAGTGGCTGTTTGCTGCTGTGCTTCAAGGGTGAGCTTCTCCCTCTTTTAAGCTTATTTTTGTACACAATCTTGGCCACCTTTTCATGCTGATTTTGGCCTAGTTGTCAACTACAAAAACCTTTTTTTTAAGTCTTAAAAATGGTAGTTTAAAGTGTTTTTGGAGTTAGGGGCGTTTCACCCTCTTTGGTGGCTTATTTGCTAAGCTTCTTGCCTTCCTTTAAAGCTTTTGAAACCATCTTGTTTTGGCCTTTTAACTACTGAATTCCAAAGGAATTTCAATGGTAGAAAACGTTTTTTGAGGCCTTAAATAGAAGGGGGTGATCCCCCCCTCCTCTTGTCTTGTTTGCTTGTGTTGTTGGCTCACCAAATGAGCATGCATTTATCCTTCTTTTAGGATGAGTTTGAGCATGTTTTTGTGACTTTTTGGACCTTCCATAACTCTATTTTTGGTTAATTTGATCACCTCTTGCATGCTTTATACACTTGTAGTGTAATCTTACTTGCTAGCCTAACATGCTTCATGTCTTAGCCTATAATTCTAGCATGTTTTGGCTCCACTCCAGCATGTTTTTGGCATTGTTTTAGCATGCTTAAACTCTATTCCAAGTGGTCTTGATCATGTATGGCTTCCTTTGTATAGCTATGGCATAGTTGGCTTCACTAGTCTTGAGTGTTGAGGCCCTTAGCATGCTATATTTGTGATGTTTGTGTGATATGGCATCATTTGATATGTAATTTTAGAGCATAAACCTCTGTCATACTCTCATGTTTATCACTCTTTTATTGTGTTTAAGAGTTGTGCCCTCATGCCTTGTTTGTGAGCCAATACATGAGCATATCTTTCTTGCCATCTATGCTGCAAGTCTAACATGTTTTTGTTACTGTTTCGACCTGCCTTAGGTCTGTTTTGAATGGTCAAGGTCATTTGAGGATTGCTTAGTATGGTTGTAGTGTAAAGGGCCTTGATTAGCTTTGAGTTTTGAGGCCTTTAACATGTTATGCATGTGATGTTTGCATGGTATGGCACCATTTAGCATGTAATTTCAGTGTATGTAGTGTAGTCACGCTCTCATATACTTCACTTCTTCATAGCTTTTGAGGGTTGTGTATTATGCCTTGCTCATAGGTCAACATGTGTGCATGTTCTTCTAGTATTTTGGGCTTCTCTTTCAGCATGTTTTGCCACTGTTTTGGGCATGATGTAACTCTGTTTTGAGCTAGTTTGGTTGTTTGAGCATTGTGATGCATGCTCATAGTGTTATCCTCTTCACTAGCCTTGGTGCTCTTGGCCCCTTAACATGTCTTGCATGCATTGCTTACATGGTAGAGCCTTGTGCATGCCACTTTAGCTTTGAAAAATAGCATGTTGTTTGCATAGCATATTGTTTGCGTTGCATCATGTTCAACCGGACGTTATGTTCAACATAAGGTTGATTGGTCCGCTTCATACTCAAAGTGATGAAAGTGAGCCAATCTTCCTTGGTCTCTATTGTCTTTGACCATCCATGGTGAGGTAGTGGATTTAGAGTCTTGTTTGCATTGCATTTATTCAATGTGTGCAAGATTGGAACTTTGGCCATCTTGCATTCCAAATGATTGATTGATGGTTTTGGATCCAATGGTGCCCCTCCCTTGATGTTTTAAGATGATAAGAAGGGGCATAGCACAGACATGTCCTAAGGAGACCCTCCATTTTCTCTTCCTTGTGCTCTGTTGCAGTTTGGTGTCACAGCACACCAATGGCCGGCAGTGCCACATTGATGGTCGGCACCCTTTTATCTTTGGCCGGCAGTGATCCATCTTTGGCCGGCAGGTGGCCGGTAGTAGCTTTTCATGGCCGGTAGGCCTCTGGTGCACTCCCCAGCACTATTTTGGTGAGATCCAGCAACAAGTTCTTGAAGACACCCTGCAAACAGAGCCTCTAAAGAGCAAACCGGAGAGCTTTTCGGGGCGAGAAACCGAATACGAGCATGCATGTTCAGCATCTTCAAACAGAGCTGAAGTAGTTTAATTTAGTGCTTTACTTGTTAGTTAGCATTTGGTTTTGTAACTTAATTAATTAATTTGTTAATTAGTTAAAGTGATGTAATAATTAGTTGTAGCTAGTTATTCAATTTGGTTTTGTATTAATTAGTCTAATTAGTTTAATTAGATTAGTTAGTTTAGCTTAGCTTAGATTAGCTTAGCTTTATTCGAACCCTCCATCGAGAGGGCAAATGTTGTAATAAGTGTGCGTGTGTGTGTGAATGTCTTCCAACCCCACGTCTTTCTCCCTTTTATTTACCTGCTTTCAGTGGTTAGTTTTAGGGCATATTTCAATTAGCATACTTATGCTTGCATGAGTGCATCATTCATTTGTCTTGCATGCACTAGGCTCGGCGCATCATTCAAACTACATTGTATTTCAATACCTACTTGAATACGTGTTTAACAGCATGTTATCAAGTGTTATATTCATATGCCATCTTAGATAGCCGAGCATATTTAGTTGCATTTCTGCATGTATTGCATTAGGCATCTTAACATGGTTAGGATCATGCATGATTTCTAAATAGTTTTCTGTTTCGGCTTGGAGTACACTGTAAGTGTTTATGCGTTAGCATCCTTGCATGAGTGTGAGTGTTGCTATGATAGCTTGCTTGCTATGAGGCTATGTGCTTATTTGATAAACTGCATCAATGCTTGTGGGTGAAGGCTTGATTACCTGAATTGGGACAATTCATCAAATGTATGTTTTAAGCCCACTTTGCGAAGTGGCAAAATCATGTTTTAAGCCCACTTGAGGGTGGCAAATCCGTGCTTTAGCCTACTTGCGAGTAACACTTTCAAACCATTTTCAAAAACAAACATGAGTTGTTTTGTTCTAATTCTTGTGATTAAGTCTATACTTGTATGCTGTGCGCATCACATAGTAAGTTAGCTAATAATCAGAATAAGAACGCATGTGTTTTTAAAAACAACATATCATGTTAGTAGAGGCCAATCTTTGATCGGGCGAGCGGGGATGCTCATTTCAGGACCTTCCCCTCTCGTTCCCAAGTTCCCGAGCCGAAGTAACTTTGGTGATAATGGACACGTGGCCTTAGGCACGAGTCAGGGTTTCCTAAATTTCCCAAAATAAAATATTTAGGTGGCGACTCTGAAATCTAGCAAAGCAGTCCATGTTTGGCGTTTTTTATTCAAAATTGATTTTTCAAAACCAATTGCCAGATTTGGACTCTTTGGTTTTTATCAGTCTTACATTGCACTTTGTGAGATTAGATTCAGAACCGTGACAGGAGTCCGAACTGCGGTAACTAGAACCCAATTTGTGCCCTCTCCGAAAGAGGGGGCCCACGGAGAGAGTCCCGGGCTTGCTACACCATCTTTCTTCTTAACAAATAGGACTGGAGCACCCCGAGGTGAAGTGCTTGGGCGGATGAATTTCTAGTCTAAGAGTTCTTAGAGTTGAACTTTTAATTCTTTTAATTCAAATGTTGACATTCGGTATGGGGTTTTAGAAATCGGTTGTGTTTCGAGTACAACATCAATATTAAACTCAATTTCCCTATCAATTTAGTCTCCAAGTAACTCATTCGAAAACACATCGGGAAATTCATTTACTACTAGGTTGTTCTCTACAGTGGGACTCTCAGGAGTCACATTCAAAACGCAACACAAGTAACCCCGGCACCCTTTTCTTATCAATTTTCAAGCTTTCATACAAGAGATCAAGTACAGTGGAGGAACTACCCCGTTCCCGATAAATACAAATTCAGGTAAACCCGGAGGTCGAAATACAACAAGCTTATTCACACAATCAATAGTGGTATAATATTCGGTCAACCAATCCATGCCTAATATACAATCAAAATATTCAATACTCAAAGACAGCAAATCAACGTACAATGTCATATCACCAATCATTATATCACATGCCGGATAAATATAAGAACATATCATAGAACCTCCAGATTGTGTGAAGACAGATAGAAAACAGTTTATAGGTTCTAAAGGTCTAGTTAATTTCCAGGAAAAAGCATGCAACATAAAGGAATGCGTGGAACCAAAGCCTATCAATACATAGGCATTCTGAGCACAAATAGAAATTATACCTGACACCACTGATTCCGTGTTCTATACATCGCCAGGCACTAGTGTAAATACTCGACCTTGCCTCAGAGTTTCTCTCCCGGTATTGGTTATCACATTTGTTCTTCGTGCAGGAACGAATCCAGCTGAACTTGTCGTAGGATGGTTAGCATTGTCGGATCTCATCGAACAATCTCTAATCATGTGGCCAGTCTTGCCACAGTGAAAACAAGCACCGGATGCATGGTAACACGTGTCTTTATGCTTCCTTCCACATTTAGAACAAACTAGCATAGACACACTGCTTTGGCTTGAATTGCTTGAAGATCCAATATTTTGCTTTTTGTTTGTAAATGATGAACGGCCCTTCCGAAAATTGGATCCAGGACTTTTACTTCTCCATTCTATTGTTGGTGCTTTAGTTTGTTTCTTTACTGCCAGTGTGGCCTCTACCATCAATGCTCTGTCAAGTACTTCCATATATGTGTAACATGCTCAGGGGGGTACCCGTGCGCGTTAAACAGTTCAGACCCTCGATCTCTTTAATCTAGTCTCACGAGCGCAATATGAAACGTAGATGAAAGTCCACATTTGGCAACTTTTAGAAAATCCATTTTATTGCACAAAAAAATAATTGCCACAAATGGACTGCGTCATCAGATCTCAGAGTCGCCATCTAATATTTTAGGAAATTAGCAAACCCATGACTCGTGCCAAGGCCACTATTTGTCATAACCAAAGTTGTCTCGGTTGGGAACCTTAGGTATGAGAGGGGAAGGTCATTAATTGAGCACCCTCGCTCACCCGATCAAATGATCGGCCTTTACTAACCATGATACGAATTTTATTTTCTTATATGTTCACGTTCTGATTATTTAATAAATCCTAAAATTTACTATGTGAAGCATACAAGTGTAGACTATGTCACCCACTTTGGAACAACTTGATTTCATGTAGTTTTGAAAGAGTTTTGAAGATGTACAACCCAAATAAATTGAGTTTACAAGCATGAAAATCAACATCATTCCAAATTAAGCGACACAACCTCCATCCACTGGCATTCGTAGAGTTATATCACATAAGCAAATAGGCTCATGGTAAAATGCTAAACATAGTAAGAAAAACACACACAAAGAAAATGCTAAAGCATAAAAACTTACATGTTTGACGTCCCGCGGACAGCTACAAAACAAAGTTAGTAAAATATGCATGATGCAATACATACACAAGAATGCTTCTAAAGATCCGGCTTCTAAAACATGGCATGCGAGACATTGCAAAACATGCTATAGCGCACAAAATCGTGTAATAATCAATTAAAGCACAAAAATACAATTTTAGCCGGAACTAGGCATGAATCATGTATATAAAAGCGTGGATATGCATGGCATGTCAGACATATACATATGCACAGTTATGGAAAACGATTAAAAAATAGGATAGAAAGAAGCGGGGTGGGGAATTATTACAACATTGTAAATGTTACAAATCTGAGTGAATAAAATAAAATCCTCACAAACACTCAAAATAAAAATAAAATAAAGAATTTCATGTACTTTGGGGAAACAAACTACCCACACTTAATATCCCAACTCAATAGCCCACTGGCACATTCCACTCCTTTTCTCCACTGAAAATTGGGCCCAACAAGTAAACCCAAAAGTATGAAGCCCAACGTTTTAAACTCCCGGCCATTCATCAACTAGCAAATAAACATTTGTCTTCAATCCAGCAGGCCTACACACCTGTTTTGGGACCCATTAAAATGGGCTTTGAGTTGAGGGCTGGGACTGTGGTCATTGGGCTTACAGTCGATGGGCTATAGATGTGAACAGTAGGAAAGCCCATGGTCTGCAATTTAGGAAAGTTGTAGAGCGGGTACATTGGGATCAATGTGTTCGCACCCACCACGGTTTGACCCATAGAAAGGAACGGCCTGATGGTGCTGATGATGAAACAGCGATGCATGCCTCCTCACTGGATAGTACCACTGCATGTGTCTGGCTGGTGGTGCTGCCACTGAGTCACTGCTAACTCCGGTCTTGGTTGTTGAATTCAAGGCCGAGGCTGGTTGATCCTATCCATTTCCCCCTTTGGTGAATGTTGTAGTTGAAGCCAATGGTGATGGCAATGGTAATGTCGCACCAGAACTTGCTCTCTTCTCATCAACGTTGAGAACTGAGGTATTTGACAGATCAACATTCAAGGCGGTGGTCGACTCTGAAATTGCTCCTGATTTAAACTTTTGTTGTACAGTATTGCATGCCTGGCGTACTCCTCGTAATTTTCAAGCAACATCTTGCCACCCTGCTCATTCAGAGCTGATTCCGGAAATGGTTCTATCAGTAGACACCTGACTACAATCAGAACATGTCGTAACCCAAGACTTGGATTCCCATCCTTTTTCAATGTGTTGACACAAATCTCACCATTTGTTGCAATGTTTGGATGAAAAATCTTAGTCATGAAGTAACCTTAGGGAGTTCCAAGTGGGCCTTCAATGTCAGCATATATGATTGAAAAATCATCATCATTAACACCTACTTTAATGCCCTCCAGAGGAGTTTCATCAAGATTCTTCAACTCCTTCGTAAGTTGCTTAATGACATTTGGTGGAAGATTTTCATTGGTTGCCAAAGACACCCAAATAAAGGCAGTCGTCAAAGACCTCCGAGACGTAGCTGATTCACAGAATTGGCAATGATGTGCAAGAACTTCTCCAATTATAGTTTTCAAAGAGAAATGCTTCAGTCACCATAGGAAATCCTTAGAGAGAGAAAGTGTGTGTGTGAGAGAGAGAGAGAGAGAGATAGATAATAGCAGCTGACCCTGTGACAATATGTTTTGATTTGGAGTAATGTTTACTGAATTGTTGTAGATTTGTGGGTGTTAAGATGAAAATGCAGTGAAACACAGGTTAAACTTGAAACAGTGAGTATGGAGGTGTGGGAGAGAAAGAGGTTGAGGAAGGAAGTGGATGTAATTGGTGGTGAGATAGTAGAACAGGAAGGCTATGATCAAGTCATAAACAACGTAGGAGAATGAGTGGAGAACAGATCGACAAAAATAATGGGGTGGTATGACCTTTTTGATCTCGCCAACTGTGAATGGAGGTTTCGAGTAAGGAACTCGCCGGATGACATCACGGTCTGACTTCTCTCCCTCAAGAGGAACAGACATTCGGCCACCTGCACCCATTGTTCACGAACCTGAAAAAAATTCTTTCAGTTTCACACCCTGCGATTTTACACTTCAAAAAAAAATCATCATCCCAATAATCTATTTTAATCTTCCACCCTCCAAACCCATTTCTCCAGAACTCTCCCAGTTGGTCCCGTGGTCTCCCATAGATAGACCCTCTAAAACTAGCTTTCTACTATTTTTTCTCTCTAAAATAATTCATCCTCTACCCCACCCCAAAAACATAATCATCATAATGTCTAATCTTCCACCACCCCAAAACCATAATGATATATTCTCTTCCACCACAAAAACTCCATCATTCTGACAATACTACTTTTCTTTTTTTCTTCCACCCAAAAACCATAATCATAATCTTATACTATAGAAACATAATTTAATCCACCAGGCACCTCTCTTTCTTTCTTTCTTTCTTTTTTTATTATTTTCTATATTATTTATACCAATTTATATATAAAAACACCTAAAAATATATACAAACACATAAAATTATACAATACTACAAATGACTAAATAAAAAATATTTTAGTGTCATAAAATAATTTGGCCAAAATGGGTGAGGTTTTAGATTAAAGCTTCAATCTGATTTTTCTATTGAGAAATTCATAAAATAACATATTTCAATTTTTATCATCGGATGTTCAAAACAAAGCACCCAAGTCTTAGGGCCGGTTAAAATGGGGTGTCTACAATATGTAGGCAACTTCAAAATGCCTACTCGATCAAATACGTCCAGGTCCAATCCCCCTTCAAATTTTCACGCTTTCTTGTAGTCTGTATCCACCATATGAGGAGCAAATCGAGCTAATTCATTGAATTTGGCCTCATACACGGCTACAGACATGCTGCCTTACTTGAGTTCTTGGAATTCAGAAACCTTTCGGTCCCAAAAGCACTGAGGAAAGTACTTATCATAGAAGATCTCGTTGAATTATGCCCATGTCATGTTCCTATTGCTATTTCGGACAAGCAACCACCATCTTCGAGCTTTATCTTTTAAGGTGTAGATGGCCAAAAGAACCTTCTGAGTTTCGAAGCAGGGAAATACTTCAAACAATTTTTCTATTTCTAGTAAGCAAATCTCTGCCTTTAATGGTTCAATACCCCCCAAGAAAGTCAGCGGTTTCATTTTCATGAATTTCTGACTTTGGTTGATGATGTCATTGTTATCCAATTCAACTTGCATTGGTGGTGGAGGCAGAAGTTGTAGTCTTTGTTGCTGTCTCATCGTTTCAACTAAGGCTTCAAGCATTTGTTCCATTCAGCTCATACGAGCCTCTGAAGATTCAGTTGTACCGCCACTTCTTGTATTTTTCATTTGCTATAGGAAACAGAGCACTTATAAACATAGGAATAATCTTGTTCACAATGTCTGGGGTAAGTTCATTTCTTCCAATTTCATATGTTCATGTTCAGATTTAGTTTTCACATTACAAAAATTAACACACACTCACACATGTAGATGAAATATCCCTAATTCTTTTCTAGGACATCCTATAGCTCATATGGACTAGTGTGTACAGTATAACACATGCTCTGATACCATTCTGTCACGACCCAAACCCGCCCCTATAGGTTTAGAGTCGTAACCGACCAATAATCCTGGAATTACCAAAGGCCTCTGAACAGAATAACAAATATAAGGGGCTAGCGGAAGTAATTACAAACATAGAATGTCCATAGAGCTGTGTAGACATACATAGGACAGAAATTGAAAACTTGGATATATAAATATGACGTCAAAAGTTCATAAGTCATGTGCCATCATGTACCATCACACAGATATTAACAAAAGGGACTTAGCCTAGTGTACATGTAACCAAAAACAAAGCAAAACATCCTTATACATGTTTCACAAAACTTGACTTCATCCAACAGGAACCTCCTTGGGAGGCACAAGGGCTGGCTGACAAAACTCAAACTCTAGGCCATCAACTCTGGGCCTGGTGACGCGCCTAGTCACCTACATACATAATATAAATAGAGTGAACGGGAGCCCAGTGAATAATAACATAGTAAATGGTTAAATGAATGATGTCTCACAACAGATTCAGAAAGCAGAAACAGAGTCATAATTCTTATTCTTGTCCAAAATCATATATAGAAATTAGAGTTAATGCTTAATCATACATCGTACATCCATTAGCGCTAACAAATCAGATACAGATCATTAAAGGTCATACTTGACCAGTTCCACAAAGGAACCTCCGGTACCGGGAAAAAATAACATGCTTAAGCCATGGTATTGTTATTGTTACCCCCAGGCAAGGGCCTTGTGCTCATAGACCACGGTATTGTTATCCACGGGCAAGGGCCATGTGCTCATAGACTACGATATTGTTACCCACAGGAAAGGGCCATGTGCTAAGGATGACACGAATACTTTTCAATATATGGACAATCATTCATTGTTACAGAATATAGCATTTCAGAAAAACCGATCATTTCTCATCATATCATAGCATATAAGAAAATATTTACACGTGAATATAGCTTTACAAAGTTATTACTCACAGATGGCTCCAATGCAGATAGACAAAGCGAACAAATCAAATAATTTTCGGCGCGTGACCTACACAAACATAACAAATACACATATTGAAACACACACTAGGAATTTGTTAACTTATTTCGTTTCGTTCTTAGTGTGTTTGTAGTCCTTTTCCTCATTATTATGTCTTAATCATGGCCTAAGAATGCCTACGATGCAATAAGGATGCCAAAACATGTTGTTTAACACTTGGTCAAATTTGCTGAAAACAAGGTCCTCGCTCGAGCAGAGGGTCAAAAATAAGGGTGGTCGCTCGAGTTCAACTTTCGTCGCTCGAGCAGCCTGTAAACTACTCCAAAGACTGAGGTCTTCGCTCGAGCACAACTCTTGTCACTTGAGCGGTCTACAAAATGGTAAACTTCTGGGAGCATGCATTTTACGCTCGAGCCAACTTCTGCTCTCTCGAGCGGAAGTGCAAAATAAAGGGTGGTCGTTTGAGCACAGGTTCTGTCGCTCGAGCAGTGAGGCAAAATTCTGGGATTTTCGGATTGCACTCCTAAGCTCAAAACACAAATTTAACGCATCAAAACTCATCCTTTTGGGCCAAATCTCAAGAAAACACTTAGAAACCTGTAGAATATCAGGAATTGAAGATCATTTAGCAAAATCAAGGCCCAAAAGCATGTCAATTGTTCAAAATCAAACTTGAAAATTTGAAACCAAAACACGCATGCAATCGTATGAACTCCAACCTTCTAAAACATGATCAAACGAGGTGTTACTCAAAGATATGTTGAATTCTTAGACTAAGACCAAAATAAGGACATGCAAGAGGGAAATTCTTTGAAATCAACCTCTCAATGCCATGAACTATGTATGCATGCATGGTTTGAGTTACAATTCTTAATTCTAGCTTAATTCTCAAGTCAATCCACCTCTTTCACTTGAATTCTTACATGAATTAACTCAATTACACAACTAAGGGTTTGATTTCTTACCGTAGATGCCTAATTGTGTTCTAGAGGTTCAATTGCTTGAGTTTCCAAGTCCAAACCTTCAATTATCTACAATTCTTCTACCATCTCTTGAGCTCAAACTCTCTAGGCTTCACTCTCTCACTCCCACATTTTTGCTCTCACGGATAATGATATGAAAGTGCAAAATGTATTCTAGAGGTTGTATGAGCTTTATATAGGCTCCATTAGTGGCTCTAATTAATGATTAATTAATTGACACTATTTATTCTAATTATTTGGTTCCGATTCGAATTTCAATTAAACCTACTATAAAATTCTAAAAATTCCAAATAACACATATATCAAGTCAATTTCGCGTTCAGATGTCGATAAGGCCTTCAATTCGCAGAACAAAACAGAAACACAAACTGACATTCCCACTACAGACATATATAAACACAAAGAATGCCATACACGTGCAATTAATTCAAAATTTCACCTTAATTACTTAATCATAGGTCGAGCTTGTTACAGTTATGGGTTTTCCATAATTCATATAGAGTCTTGTCTACTTTCTTCCGAGGTATTCTATTTAGAATGTAATTCGCAGAGAGAATTGTTTCCCCCCACAAGTTCTGTGGTGACCCAGAATTTATTAACATTGCATTCATCATTTCTTTTAACATTCTATTTTTCCGCTCAACAACACCATTTTACTAAGGAGAGTATGGCGCTGTGGTTTGGTGAATAATCCCAAATTGAGCACAAATCTCAGCAAATGGGGATTCATACTCACCAGCACGACCACTTCTTAAAGCCTTGATTTTCTAGCTTAGTTGATTGTCAACTTCATTCTTGAAAAAAATAAGTTTATCAATCGCCTCATCTTTGTTTTTGAGCAAATAGACATAATAGTATTTAGTGTAATCATCAACAAAAGTGATGAAGTATTTGTTGCCACCACATGATTGTACGACTTTCAAGTCACATACATCACTGTGCACTAAATCTAAAGGCTCAGTACTTCTTTCAACAGAATGAAAAGAGGTCCTTATCAATTTTGCTTCTACACAAGTTTCACACTTGTGATTTGGAAAGATGGTATGTGATTTAACTTGATTAATCTACACAAAGAGTCAAAATTTACATGACCCAGTCTACCATGCCATAAATTAGAGGAGCATATAAGCAGAAGAAGACATTTTCTCATTAATTTTATGAACAAAATTCGTTACATTGAGCTTAAACATACCGCCTGACATATATCTCTTCCCCACATAGACCCAGCACTTGGTCAACACGACCTTATCTGACTCAAACACCATGTGGAAGCCATGCTTACTTAAAAGCGACCCCGAGACTAGGTTCTTACGAATGAGATCGTAGAATTCCCCATGAACAACTTCTCACCATTTGAAACTAGTTCAAAAGTTGTGAACATCTTCTTCTCCGCACAGATGTAGCAAGTGGCCCTAGTGTCCACCCACCATTCCTTTGGGTTGGACCCCATGTTCACTTCGGAGACGACAGCTGCCAGATGTATGTCATTTACATCTTGTGATAGATTCTTCATCTCAGCCATATGAGCCCGACTTTTGTTTTGTGGAGGGTACTTGTTGTAAGGCTTCTTTTTTTTGTGACAATCAACCACCCGATGCCCATCGCTTCCACAATTGAAGCACTTTCCATTGAACCTAAAAGTAGGTTCCTGTGGCTTGTAGACCGGCCTTTTGGAGACACCACCTCTTGCCTCCAGCTTTGAGCTTTTGCCTGTCGGTGGATTTTTCTTTAACCCCGAGGACTGGCCATGCTCGACCATATTTGCTTTCACAGTGGAGGTATTCCCCCATTTCCTTCTGTTGTCTTCCTCAATTCAAAGCTTGACAACGAACTCTTCGACTGTCATCTCCTTTCTCTTGTGCTTCAAGTAGTTCTTGAAGTCTTTCCAGCCGTTAGGCAGCTTCTCAATCAGCTCAGCTACCTGGAATAATTCACTCAAGAACATTCACTCTGCATGAATCTCGTGCCAAATTACTTGGAACTCTTGGACTTAACTGATGACGATTTTTAAGTCCACCATATTGAAGTCTAGAAACCGGCCAACGACAAATTTCTTTGCCCCAGCATCTTCGGTCTTGTACTTCTTGTCCAAAGCATCCCACAGCTCCTTTGTCAACTTCTTGGCATAAAACACGTTGAAAAGTGAATCTACCAAGTCATTCAAAACATAGTTCTGGCAAAGGAAGTCTGATTGCTTCTAAGCATCTAAAGCCATGAGCTTATGCTTGTCTTGATCATTCTCTTCAACGGCTGGTGGATCTTCACTCAAAAACCTCACGAGGCTTAGAGTAGTCAAGTAGAACAACAACTTCTGTTGCCATCTCTTGAAATTCACTCCCGTGAATGTGGACTCGCCTTTTTCCGCGCCCCCTTTCGGAAAGGTTGGAAAGAAAGGCCTCACAGTTTGGACTCCCGCGGTTCTGAATCTAGTCTCACAAGTGCAACGTGAAACTGATAAACACCAAAGAGTCCAAATTTGACAAACTGTTTGAAAAATCGATTTTAAATCAAATAATACCAAAATTGGACTCTTTGTCAGATACAAAATCGCCACCTAAATATTTTATTTTTGGGGAATTTAGGAAACCCTGACTCGTGTCGAAGGCCACGTGTCCGTCGTCACCAAAGTTGCCTCAGCTCGGAGAACTTAGGTACGGGAGGGGAAGATCATGAAATGAGCACCCCTTGCTCATCCGATCAAAAATCGGCATCTACTAATCATGATATGAGTTTTTATAAACATTATGTGTTCTTGTTCCGGTTATTAACTAACATTACTACGTGATGCGCACAAGCAAGTATAGACTAGTTTGCTTAATTTGGAACAATTCAACTCATATTTGTTCGCAAAAATGGTTTGAATTTGCCACCTCGAGTGGGCTTAAAGATTACGGATTTGCCACTAAACATAGTGGGCTTAAAACATACACTCGTTGAATCGTTCCAATTCAAACAACAAGCCTTTATCCACAGGCATTCATGCAATTTAGCATTTAAGCACATAGCCTCATGGCAGCATTCACACTTATGCAAGTATACTAAAGCATAAAAACTTACCGAGTACTCCAAGCCAAAACAGAAACTAGTTAGAAAGATGCATGATCCTAACTATACAAGATGTCTAATGCAACACATGCAATAATGCAATTAATAGGCTCAGCTACTAATATGGCATATAGATCGATTTGATAACATGCGGTTAAACACATATTCAAATAAAGTATTGAAACAACAATTCAGTTTGAATGATGCGCTGAGCCTCGGTGCATGCAATACGAATGAATGGATGCAAGCATGCGATATGCTAATTGAAATATATCCATAATCTAACCATCAAAAGTGGTTAAATAAAAGGGAGAAAGACGTGGGGTTGGAAGACATACACACACACACGCACACTTATTACAACATTACGCCCTCGTGAATGAGGGTCCGAATGAACAAGAGCTAACTAGTTACGCTAATTAAACTAATCTAATTAAGCTAATTAGACTAATTATTACAAATCAAATAAATAACTAGCAAACTAATTACTAATTATTACAACACTTTAATTAATTAGCAAACTAATTAATTAATTTACAAAACAATGCGCACTAACTAGCATGTAAGACATTAAACTATGCTGCCACTGCTCTAGCTCGGGGAGTGAAAAAATGCACATACTCGGCTCTCACTCGAGAAGACCACTATTTTGCTCTCGGAAGCCACTGTTTGCAGGGTTGAACATTTCCAAAACCTTTCTGCTCCACCTTACCAAATATTCCCTGAGGCTTGCATCAGTGACCTGCCGGCCATCTGTTGGCCAAAAATGTGTTCTGCCGGCTAAAAATGAAGCACTGCCGACCACTGATGTATTGGACCACCATGTTGTAACAGAGTAAAAACAAAGCAAAAATAGGGTTTTTGTAAAGGTTTGTTTGTATTGTTTACCCTCCTTATCATCACACAAGCTCAAATGGAAGAAACTCTTGGCCCTCAAACCATCAATCAAGCAATTTCCATACATGATGGCTAAGGAACCAAGTTTGTACAAGTTCAATAAATGCACAAACAAGACCAAAATGACCACCACCCTATCATGCATTATCAAGGGTGATGGTGACCTAGGAAAATGGCACATTTCATCACTATTGAGTATAAAATGTCCCATTTGCCTTGTGTCCAAATTAACGTCCGATTTGAACACATTCAATGCAACACAAAGAATGCATTTCTTGCACACTTTTACTTGCCAATTTTATTTACTCATTTTAATTACCAAACCATTCATTAATCAATTGTCCATTGGTGAGTGTCCTCTAAAAGGAAAGAAAGCTCGAACCCAAGTTACTTTAGGCATGAAAGAGGCAATGCACTGTTGGTAATGAACCCCCTAAAGGATTAAACCATTAGGTGTAACACCTCCTGTGGGGACATATTTTCTGAGTGCCAACACGTGGCCTAGGTGACGCCGAAGTGTTAGCCGAGGTGCCACGTGTCTTGGTCATGACGCCAAGGTGATCTCGGCTAGGCCGAGGTTATCTCCGAAGATATCGGAGTCCGGGATAAGCAGATAAGGGACAAGAGTCGTAAAATGAGATAAGACTTCAGTTTGGGTAAAGATAAGACTATTAGAGAGTTTATCCCAATCCTATTGGGAGTCCAACATTAGCAATAATCCTAAGTCCACTAGAGCTAGGCTTCTATTGGGACTAGGATTCTATTGGCTATAAAAAGGAGGCACCCTCATGGGTCTAAGGTACGCAATTTATATTCTGAATAATGAGTTAAGCACTTTTGTTATCTTTGAGAGATAACTGACTTGATCGTCGGAGTGCCCCCGGGTGGACGAACCACTGTTGGAATCTCTTCTTTTTGTGACATGTCGTTCGGGCTTAATCTATTATGTCAGTGTTCTCCAGCTGAGTGCTTGATTGGCAGTATGGTCAGAAATTGACACACACAATTTGGTGCCGTCTGTGGGAAAGAAAGGAGAATAAATGGCCAACAACGGACAGAAAGAGAAGATTGGGGATGACACTCCTACTGGGAGTGGGAAACCTGTTAACCTTGACGTCGAAGAAGACAACTGCAACGAAGAGACTCGTGATCAGAATCACAGAGGAAATGACATCGGCCAAGAAGGCAGCGTACCAAAGAAAACGGACCAAAGCAGGTATTACAACAAGGATGACCATCAGGTATGGAAGGATAGATGCCTACAGAGGGACGATGAGGTAAAGGGAATGGCAAACAAATTGGCGGACCTACAAATAGTCATCAATTTCATGATGCAAAATAACGCCATGCAGCCACCGTTCCCAGTACAAGGTATACCGATTCCAGCGGCCAAGAAAGATGCCCGACAAGATGGGCAGAAAACAGTCCCTCTAGTCCCTAGCACACCAAGAACGAAAAACACTCTCACCGGCCTTCAAGGGAGGTCGGGCGAATAGAGTCGAGAAGAGAAGAATCTCAAAGGACACATCGCACCAAGGAAGCAGACCCCAAAGAACATCGGCATGTTCAAAGGCAGGAATTGTGCTTCGACGCAACTAATGGAGAAAGGTCGAAGAGGGCTCACAACGAAACTGAGTGTAGTGCACCTAAAAGGCTGAAGTCAGGAGATAGCCGAGCTCCTGGTCGGACCAAGGAGGACCTAAGGGATTACCGACAGTGAGGTGACAAGACACCGAGGTAACCTCCCCGGCTCAGTAGAATTGGACAAATTCGAAGCCCCGAAGAGGTTTAGTATGCCAAGATTCCAGATCTACGACGGGAAGTCGGACCCCAACTTTCATATCGGTTTGTACCTAAACTCGATGGCGTTATACACCGGGAACGAACCGTTGCTTTGCAAGGTGTTTCCCTCATCCTTCGGAGAAATTACATCAGATTGGTTTCACAAGTTGCCAAAAGGAACTGTGAAAACCTAGGAAGGCCTGGTCAAGATGTTTGTGGCCAGGTTCGTGACGAACAAACTACAGCCATTAAGGGTGGATGCCCTAATGGCTCTGAAAATTGGCGAGGACGAAAGCCTGAGGGCCTATGCCAAAAGGTATTATGAGGTATTCAACCGGATACTAGAATGCAACCTAGAGGTGGCAGTCGTATCATTTAAGAACGGCCTAAAAGACAATTGTCTGCTTCGCAAATCATTAGCAAAAACACTGCCAAAAAGTATGGAGGAATTAATGGCCAGAAAAGAGAAGTACGCCAGGACCGAGGAGGATACGTCGGGAACAAAGGCGCCGAAACCAGAGAAGAAAAACCGCTCGCCGAAGCGAGGCTGAGGTGATGGTGGCTACAACAAACCAGAAATCGGATTAAGGGCTACTAAGGCAGTTACAACCGTATTCCGAATTCCTGTTTACAAAGTCTTGGAGAAAATCTAAACCCAGCCCTATTTCAGAGCACTAGCAAGGGTACCAGGAGAGTTTATGGGAAGAAGCCTTGGTAAGCATTGTGCTTACCACAATGAAGATGGGCATCTGACTCAAGGTTGCAGAGCCCTAAAAGCACACTTGGAAGACCTAGTAAGGCAAGGTCATTTAAGGGATCTTGTAGATGACGCCAGGACAAGGGAAGAGCAAGCAAGACTGCCTCAGGCACCAGCAGTTCCACCTCCCCAGCACAGTAACTGCAGGCAGGCAGACCTCGGGTAATTAATGTAATTCACTCGAAGGTCAATGAAAATGAAATACGGGGGGAGACCCAGAAGGTAAAGCACTTGCAGCATATGTACCAGGTCCGGGATAAAAGACCTCGGGCCGAGGAGTACTAGGGACCAGTAGTGTCCTTTAATGAAGCCGACCTTGAGATGGTGTAGCATCCACATAACGATGCCTTGGTAGTATCCCTCCAGGTTGGGGAGTGCCAAGTGAAGCACATCCTAATTGACCAAGGCAGCTCTTGTGACATCATGTATGTTAGGTGTTACAAGGAGCTAGGCCTTCACCCAGACGATATGGAGCAGTCCAGCAACCCAATGGTCGGGTTCAATGGAATACCGACGTGGCCACTGGGAGCAGCAAGCTTGGAGGTGCAGGCTGGCACCAAAAAGATAAAAACAGAATTCACCATAATCGACACACCCTCTCCCTACAATGCTATCTTGGAAAGGCCATGGCTACATGCAATAGGGGTTGTTCCCTCAACGTTGCATCAGCTATTGCGGTTCCCAACAGAGCATGGGAGAGAGGAGATCAGAGGGGATCAACTGCAGGCAAAGAACTGCTCCATAGCAGCAATGAAATCGACCTGCAGCATATGAGAACCAGAGACAGTAGAGATCAAAGACGAGGACATGGAAGTCCTAGATGACGTTGGCAAAGAGCCAGTCGAGAAGAGTAAAGAAGCCCTGAAGAAAATCCTTGTTCAGCAAGGGGATGAGGAACGCTTCTTCCTTCTCAGCTCGGGCTTAGCCGAGGAAGAGGAAAAAGAACTGGAGGCTTTCTTGAGAGCAAACATTAAGGTATTTGCCTGGACGCCTTACGAGATGCCTGGCATTGACCCTGAGGTCACTTGCCATAAACTGAACGTAAATAGGTCAGCCAAACCTATAATCTAACGAGCAAGAAGATCGACGTTGATGCATGTTGAGGCAGTAGAAGAGGAAGTACACAGACTTCTGGATGCCAAAGCCATTCGAGAGGTAAATTACTCGATATGGCTATCAAATACCATGGAGGTGAAGAAAAAGAATGATAAATGGAGGGTCTACATAGACTTTACCAGCCTAAACAAGGCTTGTCCCAAAGACAGTTTCCCATTACCCAAGATTGACCAATTGGTGGATGCCACTTCAGGGCATGGAAGGATGAGCTTTCTGGATGCCTACGGGGGGTACCATCAGATAGCCATGTACCCCCCAGATGAGGAGAAAACTGGGTTTATCACCCCAAAAGGGCTGTATTGCTACAGAGTGATGCCTTTTGGGTTGAAAAATGCAGGAGCAACATACCAGAGATTGGTAACCAAGATGTTCAGACACCTAATTGGCCAAACAGTGGAGGTATACATCGATGACATGGTCGTGAAGACCAGGGAACCTAAGGACCATCTAGAAGACTTAAAGGCAGTCTTTGACATCCTAAAAATATATCAGCTCCGACTCAATGCATCGAAGTGTGCATTTGGAGTTGGATCTGGTAAGTTTTTGGGATACTTGGTGACTAGAAGGGGCATTGAGGCCAGCCTAGATCAGATCAAGGCCATCCTAGAACTAAAAAGCCCAACATCGGCGAAGCAAGTACAGATGTTAACTGGAAGGGTTGTAGCCCTAAATAGGTTCATAAGCAGAAGTTCTGACAAATGCAAACCCTTCTTCAGCTTAGTGAAGAAGGCCACAGACTTCTTATGGACAGAAGAGTGCGAAATCGCCTTGGCCGACTTGAAGAAGTATTTGACCACGGCTCCAGTTCTCTCAAATCCAGAACTTGGAGAGGAGCTATTCTTGTACTTAGTAGTTTCGAAACATGCGGTAAGTGCAGCGGTAATCCGAGAAAAAAAAGGAGAACAAAGGGCTGTTTACTACGTAAGCAAAACCCTGGCTGATGCAGAAACCAGGTACTTACCCTTGGAAAAGTTAACGTTGGCTTTAGTAATGGCTTCAAAGAAGCTGAACCATTACTTTCAAGCCCACAAAATTGTAGTGCTAACTGAACATCCTTTGAAGTCCCTGTTGCAGCAGGGAGATCTGATAGACAGAATAGCCAGATGGGTAGTGGCCTTGGGCTAGTATGACCTGGAATACAGACCCAGAACAGCAATCAAAGGCCAAGTTTTGGCCGAGTTCACACCAGGAGCCATTGTACATCAGGCTCCATTGAGCTGAGGTGAACGATGTCCAAGTGAACAAAGAGGAGCCCAGCCGAGGGCAACGGAACAAAGGAAGGAAGAAAAACTCAAGCCTTGCAGTATTTACATCGGCGACTCCTTTCGACTGTTTGTTGATGGGAGTTCAAACCGACAAGGAGCGGGGGCAGAAGTAGTACTGGTATCTCCAGATGGACAAATACTAAAACAATCCATTCGTTTGGGGTTTAAGGCCTCAAACAATGAAGTAGAGTATGAAACACTGATTGGAGGACTGAAACTGGCAATAGCAGTAGAAGCAGATGAGGTGATAGTCTTCTGTGACTCTCAGCTTATAGTCAACCAGACAACAGGCGAGTTCGCAACCCGAGACGAAAGGATGTCGGCCTATGTAAAGGAGGTTGACAGATTGGTGGCCTTGTTTCAGAATTGCTAACTATAGTAGGTTAGCCGAGATGATAACAGTCACGCTGATGCCATGGCCAACCTAGCTAGTGCAATACAACCTGGAAAGACAAGGACGATAATGATTGACTACTTGCCTGGTCCAAGCATAGAACCACTAAACACAGTGCGCGAAGCAATGTGTGTGGAGATGGGACCAAGTTGGATAGATGCAATAATAGCATTCCTTAAAGACGGGAAGCTGCCCGATGACCGAAAAGAAGGACACAAGATCAAACTGAAGTCGACAAGATTCAGCTTGACCCCAGAAGGACACCTCTACAAAAGATCATTTACTGGACCCTTTCTGAGGTGTGTGCATCCTGCACAGGTTGAATATTTTCTGTACAAGATACATGAAGGAATATGTGGAAGCCACGCTGGGGGCAGGTCACTTGCCTACAGGGCCATCACTCAGGGATACTAGTGGCCCTATATGCAGAAAGATACTTATATGAAGAAGTGTGAAAAGCGCCAATGGTTTGCACCTTTGATACATCAACCAGCTGCCGACTTGAACCCAGTATCCAGTCCTTAGCCATTTGCCCAATGGGGCATGGATCTTGTCGAAAAACTACCTCAAGAAACTAGACAAAGGAAGTACTTACTAGTGGCAACAGATTATTTCACCAAGTAGGTAGAAGCTGAACCCCTTGCCAAGATTCGAGACATTGATGTGAAGAACTTCATCTGGAAGAACATCATTACCAAGTTTGGGATTCCAAGAGCAATAGTTACAGACAATGGAACACAATTTGACAATAAGCTAATCAAAAGCTTATGTGCAAAGTTCAAAATCAAGAATTACTTTTCAACCCTAAGTTTTCCTCAAAGCAATGGACAAGCAGAAGTGTCCAACAAAGTTATCTTGGACGGGATAAAGAAGAGGCTACAAGTAGCAAAAGGAAAGTGGGTAGATGAATTGCCCAGTGTACTCTGGACATATCGGACTATGCCGAGAAGATCAACGGGGGAATCCCCGTTTGCCATGGCTTATGGCACAGAAGCAGTCATTCTGCTAGAGGTTGGCATCCCAGGGACCAAAACCCAGGCAGTGGAGAATGGAACTAATGATATATTTTTAGCCCGAGATCTGGATCTTCTAGAAGAGAGAAGGGAGAAAGCAGCAATTCAGCTGGGGGCATACCAGCAGCAGCTTGCCAGGGCTTATAATAAAAAGGTGAACCCCCAAGAGTTCGAAGTTGGTGACCTCGTCCTGAGAAAGGTCGTCGGCAACAAGAAGGATCCCAGAGAAGGCAAGCTTGGCCCAAATTGGGAAGGACCCTATAGAATCATCTCGGTCTTGGGCAACGGGGCATATCAGCTTGAGGATTGCGAAGGCAAAGAGCTACCAAGACCCTAGAATACTTGCATTCTGAAATTTTTTTATCATTAGACTTTCTTGTTTTTTGTTATTAGCAGAAGTAATAATAAAGTTCTAGCTTGATTTTTTACATTTGTGACTGATAAGATACTTGACGATGTCTCTGGAATACATGCATAATGAGAACCTAAGTGGAACTTAAGTTCACATTAGGGGGCAAAGAGTTGGGAAATGATTCCTGGAAAGGTAGAATGTACAACCTAAATTTAGTTTAACGCTTGTTGAAATTTAAGTTTACAAGTTGAAGTTAAACCGAGGTCATGTTTAACGCTTGTTGAAATTTAAGTTTACAAGTTGAAGTTAAACCGAGGTCATGCTTAACGTTTGTTGAAACTTAAGTTTACAAGTTGAAGTTAAACCGAGGTTATGTTTCACGCTTGTTGAAATTTTTAATTTACAAGTTGAAGTTAAACTGAGGTCATATTTAACACTTGTTGAAATTTGTGATAAATTTTACAAGTTGAACTTAAACTGAGGTTATGTTTAACACTTGTTGAAATTTTAAATTTACAAGTTCAAGTTAAACTGAGATTATGTTCAACACTTGTTGAAATTTGTGAGAAATTTACAAGTTGAAGTTAAACTGAGGTTATGTTCAACACTTGTTGAAATTGGTGAAAAATTTACAAGTTAAGACCAAGGTTGTATTAAAAGAAGTACTTTATGTACTTGCCGAGGTAAACCATCGGTTTGCATAATCGAGGTATATCACCTCGAGGAAATTACACAGATAAGGTGTATGCTTGAAAGCATGCAAAATTATTCTAAGTACAGATTCATACAAGAGTCATACAAAGGAAATTGTACTTGCATTCAGAAGAATCAGTTCAAAATGAATAGGACACTTCGGCCTACCAAAAGAGTAGTTGTTCAGAAATTACAAAAATGGTACTTCGGCCAGATCCAAACTTACATTGATTCAAAAAGTAAGACAAAGTACTAAGTACAAAACAAAAAGCCAAGACTATTGGGCATCAGCAGTAGGATGGGGCTCTGAAGATATTTGAGAATTATTCTCGGCGTCCTTCTCAGCAGTGAGCTCGGCATCGATCTCTTTGAGAGTCTGGTCGATGCTCTTGTCGGCAATGGACACGTCCGATGTTGTCTTCTCAAGAGTGTCATTTTTGGGGGCCTCACCCGCCTCGTCTTGAGTCAAATCTAGGACTTGCTCATTTGGAGTAGGGGACTTGGCCCCAGCAGCTTCCTTCGATTTCCACACCAAAGCTTCCTCGTCAGACTCAGAATCGTCTTCGAATTGGCTTGGAGCATGGGGGAATGGCAGGGGGAGGACGTCGGCATTCTTGAGGAGGGAGTCCTCCAGGACGTCAAACTTTTTTAGAGCAGCCATCCAACCAAGGGTGAAACCCTTGTTGCATGCCAGCTTCACCTGACTCTTGTAGTCTGCTGTGACATTGGCCACCCCCTCATTGTATGCCTTTTCATCTACGACCTTGATCTCGGCAGCTTTTGTGGCCAAGGCATCTTGTAGTTCCTTTTGGGCCTTGGCTATCTTTGTCTCAGCCTCTTTCTTTTCAGCCGTGAGGACCTTGGCAATAGCCTCGCAGCGTCAGCTTTTTCCTCGGCCTCGTCTTTGTCTTTAATAGATGCCTCGGCCTGGTTGGCCAAAGTTTTCATTTTTGCCTCGGTCTTTTTGAGGGTCTTCTGCAAACCAGAGACCTCCCTGATCTTGTCAGCCAACTCCTTCCTCATTTCAAAAGATTGCATTGAGAAGGAATGGGCGTGCTGGATCGCCTAAAAGAAAATGGACGGAACAAAAGTTAGTAGAAGTTCTGAAAGTATAAAAGAATAGAGAAAGAAAAATACCAAGTGTAAGAGACTTACTTGAACAGAATGCTGGAGCATCAGAGCAAAGTTTTCATACTCGCTCATCTCGCCATTTCGGTTAAGATCGTTTGGAAGGAGCAAAGTCGTAGAAAGGGCGACGCCGACTACGAGATCAGTCGCACTGTCACCAGCTCTGATCGGCTTGTCATCAATGGTGATTGGAGGGGCCCAAGGGGCATCTGGCTTCATTGGCCCTAAGGTTGTGGCGGACTCAGACCTTGGCCTTTTTGACCGAGTGGATTGGGATGGTTCGGCCTCGGCGGGCCTCTTCTCGGCGGTGGAAGTGATCTTTTCACTCTCAACCAATTTTGAAATTGGCAAGGTGTCCTCAGTATCAATCTGAGTCACCGTTGCCTTTGGCTGAGCCTTCTTCAATCTTTTTGGCTTTGACTTTGGTGGAGGCTGGGACTGCACTGGTTGGGCGTCAACGGTGGATGGGATGTCGGCCAAGAGATCTTTAGCAACTGCTTTCTTGCGGCCCATCTCAGCAGCGAAAACAGTTCGGCGTCGTCGACAGCGTTGAGACGGTGGGATTAGTTGTGAAGCCGAGGTAGATGGCTACTCTACTGGATCAGAGGTTGACCCCTGATCTGGCCGAGATGATGAAGTTGTGGAAGGAGTAGTGGTGACGGAGGAGACTAACTCTTCTTCTTCTTTGGAACGTCAGGAAGAACCGACTTATAAGTGGGAATGAAGTTGAGTAGCAAAAGGGCTCTCTGCTTGTGAACTGGCAGATCCAGTAGCTTCTTCAAGTCCTTACTAGGGAAAAAGGACTTGCGAAAGCCCTTTGGTGGTTGTCGAAGAACGGCAAAAAGAAGAGCACAGACGTTAAAACAAAGTATTGAAAACTTGGGAAAAAAGCAAGAAAATGTGACACCTGGCTCTTACCATCTCCTTCCCTGAAAACTATTCGGCTTAGGGGATAAAGGTGGAGGTCATCGTTTGGTTGAAACTCCCAGTTGCCCGAGACGATGAAATAATCATCTCTAGCACCCTTGTTTGAGTCTGGGAGGTCGGCAATTAGCTTGTACTCCGTGGACCTCGGCCTGAGTTAATAGATGTGGCTTTTTTCCGATTTTAGGCGACACATGGTATAGCAGTACTGGATGTCGGCAAGTGTAACCCTAGTATTTTCTTTCTTGGTTAAAGCGATTATACCATTGATAACTCGATAAGAGTTGATGGCAAGTTGCATTGGGTTCAATTTGTAGTAGTGGAGGACTTCTCGGAAAAGGGTGTCAAGTGGAAACCTAAGTCCATACTCGATAAAGGCCACTACTGGGAAAGCTATGAGGTGCACGTCGAGCATAATGGAATCCTCGTCCCCTGCCAACCTGAGGTGGATGTTGGCAGGAATGGAAAACTCCTGCCTAAAGTACTCTAACTTAGTTGGGGTGTCTACCCTATGCTTCCACATACCCATGACGTCGGCTTAATTGGAGGAGTTGGATTTCAGAAGGAAGTGTTCTTGAAGAGTTTGAGGGACCTCGGCTAAAACCTAAAAATGTACTGTGGTAAGAGTTTATATGGATCTAAAGGGAATTTGTATCAGTTTTTCCTAAGGTTCATAAGTTCTATAGACAAAATCCCAATCCTAAGTCTAGGCAAGTGAAGATTGAAGGCAAGAATCTGGAAAAAAACACGGCAAACAGAAACAGGAATGCGATTTAGAGTCAAGAATAGTGATGAATCATCAAAGAACACAGTGGTAAAGCTTGTGCAGGAGTGTGAAGCCAAGAACAGTGGCAAAAATCAACAGATATGTAAACAATGTGAGTATTCAAGAAAGGATTGGGCAAAAAACAGAATCACGAAGTAAACATGCTCAAGCACATGGTGGAAATCGAGGTATAGATTAAACTATCAGACACATGAGCAAGTTCGCAAGTATGACAGAGTTCGAAGTAAATCAAGAACTGAAACTAGGAGGAACAGTGGCTTACTAGAGAAACTAAGGCCGGTGTGAGGATCACCGAAGTCAGACGACGGTTACAAAAGCGACGAAGTGGTAAAAATCTCGCCGAAGGAGGTGAACGGAGCAAGTTGCAAAGCTCGAACGCTTGAATCAAAGGCAAATTTGGGAGAGCGAAGAGAGAGAGCTTGCACGGGAATGAGGATGCAAAGGTGAAACGACGAAGAGAGAGGAAGAAAGTTTTGTTAAAACACAAAACGGCGGCAAAAAGGCAATTAATGTGCCTAAAATGACGTGCGTGTCAGACGGCGCACACGAGAGCAATGCGACTTAGTGGCGCGTATCTGGCACGGCCCAAAGAGAGAGAGACGCATGGCAAGAACGGTTGAGTAGTCATGCATGACAGCTCATACGCATGTTGAAGCTCTTAGAATTCTCGATTTAACGGGCTATAACCTCGGCTTGGAGGATGATCTCAGCTGAGAAACTTGAACAAAACTTGGTTAATGATTTTGTGGCATTGGTGAAAGCAGACTGTAAGTTTTTGGTCATATTGAGCCGACGTATTATGACCTCGGTAATGAACGAATGAAGTGAGCTTAGCCGACATTCTAAATGAAAGAAACGATATAGGTTCCATCACCTCAGGATGCGGAGGTAATAGAACCTAGGGGGCAATTGTGGGGACATATTTTCTGAGTGCCAACACATGGCCAAGGTGACGCCGAAGTGTCAGCCGAGGTACCACGTGTCCTGGTCATGACGCCGAGGTGATCTCGGCTAGGCCGAGGTTATCTCCGAAGATATCGGAGTCCGGGATAAGCAGATAAGGGACAAGAGTCCTAAAATAAGAGAAGACTTCAGTTTGGGTAAAGATAAGACTCTTAGAGAGTTTATCCCAATCCTACTGGGAGTCCAAGATTAGCAATAATCCTAAGTCCACTAGAGCTAGGCTTCTATTGGGACTAGGATTGTATTGGCTATAAAAGGGAGGCACCCCCATGGGTCTAAGGTACGCAATTTATATTCTTAATAGTGAGTTAAGCACTTTTGCCATCTTTGAGAGATAACTGACTTGATCATCAGAGTGCCCCCGGGTGGACGAACCACTGCCGGAATCTCTTCTTTTTGTGACAGGTCGTTCGGGTTTAATCTATTATGTCAGTGCTCTCCAGCTGAGTACTTGATTGGCAGTGTGGTCGAAAATTGACACACACACCTCCATTTCACACTTAGGCAAACAAGTGGTTTGAAACCACTTTAAAAACAAAACCAAAAAGTGAAGAAATAAGGGAGATTGCTGAGATTAAAAGTGTTGAAAATGAGTATTAAAAAGCACTAAAATATGCAACCAACTCAAACCAATGAGAGTTAAAGCCTTAAAACACTAAGCTAGTGAAGGAATTAACACTACAACCATACCATGCAAGGCTCAAATGAAACAAACAACCAAAAACAAAGGCAAAATAGCCCTAAATATGGTCTAAAACATGCTGGACTCAAGACAAAAAAAGCCAAAACATTAAGCTAATGCATGGGGTTGCACTACAATTATGCAAAATGGGACTCGAACAAACTAACCAGCCCAAAAGAGAGCTAAAACAGGTTATTTCAGAGGCTAAGACATGCTGGACTTGAGCTAAGTTAGGCTAAAAAAACATGTTAACAAGTAAAGCTAGCTAGGCATGCAAGCAAGACATAAGGAGGGGAGGCTAACCCCTCCAATTTTGGGCTTCAAAATAAGTTTTTTACCACTAAAAAACCTCTAAAATTCAATGGTTAAAATGCACAAAAAAGTTGGTTTTAAAGTGGATGCAAGCAAGACATAAGGAGAATTTTTTTGTCTTCAAATTTTCTAACCCCCACACATGCAAGAGGGGGGTCCTATATATAGAAAATACAAAATCCCCTCACAAACATCCAACCATACACATGTTGGAAAATGTATGAACCTGTGCAAACAGCTGGCACAAAATATCACAAAATATCTGCACAAAACACTGATGGCCAACAAGGCTTCATTGATGGCCGGCAGGGCACATCAATGGCCAGCAAAGGAGAAGTGGTGGCCGGTAGCCTCCAAGGATGGCCGGCAAGCCATCTAAGACTTCATGCTGAAAAGACCTACGCAGGGTTCAAAGATAAGACAAAAATGGATGCAGGGTTTGGAAAACTCAAACCTGTGGCGTTCTGCCGCAAACTTCGAGCATTCAGTGAGCAATTAGACTTACCATCGGATGTACCTACAAGAACATCCAAGTCTTAAAGGGCCGTCAAAAATGGGGTGTCTACAGTGAACTTCTCCGAGCCCTCGTGATGGTTAAACAGGCTTTCCAGAATAGCAGGAGCAGCAACAAGGTTGACCACAGAGGTCACCGCAACCAGGTTGACCATAGAGGTCACAGTAGCCAGGGTTGGCAAGCCAGTTGCCCCGGGGTTCTGATCCCACCAACATTAGCAGCAGCACCATCGGTAATAGTTGTCATTTCTGAAAAATATATCAGAATTTCACCATTCTGCGTTTCAGAAATTAAACTTAACTCTAGAAAATCTCAAATATGGCATTTGAATTGAAAATTAGTCTCACCACTTCCCTAGAATCGAACATGGTCATGAATGTTTCTAAGAAGACTAGAGGGGTCACATCAGTCCCACTTAAAACCAAGTTAACCTTAGACAAAACTTTCAAGAGCATGTTGACTCCTAGTCTATGGTAAACAATTTTTAGAATTAAGTTTTCCAATGGATAAACTAGGTTAAAACAAACCAAGGTCCAAACTTACGAGCAATTTAAAAATTGCTAACCAAATTACAAGCAATGTAAAAAATTACTATAATAATTACACGCATATAAAATGCTTCCAACATGCCAAGCTAACAGCCTTGTGTAGACGTCCCCGTGAACGCCCCAGGAGGGAATCCCGTTTCGTTCATTTGGGCTCACTACAGTTCAGGACTCAAATTGTTACGGTTCTAAATCTAAACCAAAGAGTCCAAATCCGGCAAATCGTTTTGAGAAAATAGATTTTTAGAAAGAAGTGCCAAACATGGACTGCTTTGCCAAATACAGAGTCGTCACCTAAATATTTTTTATGGGGAATTTAGGAAACCCTGACTCGTTTGCCGAAGGCTACGTGTCCGTCATCACCAAAGTTGCCTCGGCTCGGGAACTTGGGTACGATTGGGGAAGGTCAGCTATGAGCACCCCCTCTCGCCCGATCAAAGATCGGCCTCTACTAACCATGATATCTATTTTTGAAAACATTGGTGTGTTTGGTAACGTTTACGTTTTCAGTTTATATATACAAAAATTTTATAAACTGGTTTTTGTTTATTTTTTGTTTATTTTTAGAAAAACATAAACTACAAACGCGTTTGGTAATTGACAAAATGTTTAAAAAAATTTAAAACTATAAAAAAGAGTGAGAAATGGAAAGTGGTGACGGTGGGTGGTAGGTAGCTAGTGGTGGTGGGTGATGGCAGGTGGGTGGGTGACCGTGGCGGGTGGTGGGTCGTAGCGAGTGGGTGGTGGTGGTGGCGGGTGGTGGTGGCAGGTGGATGGCGACTGCCAGGTGGTGGTGGTGGTGGTGGTTGGTGGGTGGGTGACGGTGGCGGGTGGTAGCGAGTAGGTGGTGGTGGTGGCGATGGCGGTGGCGGTGGCGGTGGCAGTGGCGGTAGCGGGTGGTAATGGCAGGCGGATGGCGGATGGCGGATGGCGGATGGCGGATGGTGGTGGGTGATAGGTGGTGATGGTGGGTGGGTGGGTGACGGTGGTGGGTGGTGGTGGGTGGTGGGTAGTAGCGAGTGGGTGGTGGTGGTGGTGGTAAAGGGTGGTGGGTAGTGGTGGCAGGTGGGTGGCGGATGGCGGGTGGTGGTGGGTGGGTGGGTGACGATGGCGGGTGGTAGGTGGTAGCGAGTGGGTGGTGGTGGTGGTGGTGGTGGTGGTGGCAGTTGGGTGACAGGTGGGTGGTAGCGTTGGGTGGCAGGTGGGTGGTGGGTGGTAGTGGCAGGTGGGTGGCTGGTGGCTGGTGGGTGGTGGTGGCGGGTGGGTGGCAGCTGGCTGGTGGTGGTGGTGGTGGGTGGCTGGTGGTGGATGGTGCTGACAAGTGGTGAATGGTGCTGGTAGGTAGGTGGTGAGTGGTGCTGGCAAGTAGGTGGCGGGTGGTGGTGGCGGGCGGTGGATGGTAGTAGCGGGTGGCGAGTGGTGGCGGGTGGATGGCAGGTGGGTGGTGGTGGTGGCGGTGGTGGCGAGTGAGTGACTGGTAAGTGGTGGTGGCAGGTGGGTAGTGGTGGTGGCAGGTGGTGGTGGGGGGTGGGTGGTGGTGGCGGAAGACGGTGGTGGAACATGGTGAGGGGTGGTGGCTAGAGTTGGGTGGTAAAAAAAAAAAAACTCAAAACTCAAAACGGAAACACAGTTTTTGTGTTTTCATTTTTTGGCCAAATTTATAAACTGAGACCACTGATTTATAAATCAAAAATTTTACCAAACAGGTTTTTATTTGAGTTTTTAAAATTTTTGTAAATATAAACAGAAAACTGAAAACGTAAGTGTTACCAAACGGCACGCGTTCTTATTCCGATTAATTAGCTAATCTTACTATGTGATGTGCACAACACAAAAGTATAGAATAGATCACCTAATTTGGAACAAAGCATCGCATATCCGTTTGTTTGGAAATCGGTTTGAAATTTGCTACTCGCAAGTAGGCTAAAGCATGGATTTCGGCGAGTTGTTCCAACTCAAACAATCCAACCTTCACCCACAGGCATTCAGGCAGATAAATCACATAAGCATATAGCCACATGGTAAGCATGTTGTCATGTTAACACTTACACTTATGCAAGGATGCTAAAACATAAATGCTTACCGAGTACTCCAAGCCAAAACAGAAAACATGTTAGCAATCAAACGTATGATCCAAGTCCATGTTAAATGGCTAATGCATCACAAGCAAAATGCAATCTAGAATAGGCTCGGCTAATCCTAGGATGGCATGCGAAATGCAACAGGTAACATGTATTCAAGTTAGATTTGAAATACTATGCAGTTAGCATGATGCGCCGAGCCCGGTGCATGCAATACTGATGAATGAATGCACGCATGCATCGCATAAGGTATGCTAAATTAAATATGCCCTAGTACTAACCATCAAAAGCAGGTAAGTAAAAGGGAGAAAGAAATGGGGGTTGGAAGACATTCACACACACACACATTTATTACACATTCGCCCTCGCTCGGAGGGACCAAAAGAATAATACAAATTAATTAACCTACAAGCTAATTAATTATTACAGACCAATTAACTAGTTAAGCAAATTAACTAAGCTAAGAAAGCAATAAAACAGCCTCGGGAAGAGGGTCCAATGCATGCGTGCTCGGGTTTGCTCGGAAACCCGTCACCATGCACAAGCTGCCTCTGTTTACCCTGCTCTGCTCTTCTGAAAATTGCACAAGTCCCAAGGAACACTCTCTGAACACTTTGGAGCATCACCGACCAAGGGGAAACATCACCGACCATGGTAGAAAGGTCATCGACCAAATATTCAGCTCTCGCCCACAAATGTTTGGTCGGTCGGCAATAGAGATGGTCGCCCGACCATGTATGCCTGCAGAATCCTGTTTTGACAGTAGCAGAGGGCAAACATGGCATGGCAATGCATTTCAAGCAAATGTTTGCACAAACACCCTCCTTATCATATTCATGACTCAAGGGAGGATGGTCCTCGACCCTCGGGCCACCAATCGCGCATTTCAATGCGTGATGGCCAAAGAGGCCAAGTTATGCATTTTGATGTCAAATGTAATGCACATAAACACAAAAGGAAACCAACCTCAATCATGGTGATTCAAGAGGCAAGGCATGCATGCCAAATGCAACCTAAGCATGTGAGCTAAGTATGCAATATGGGCATGAGGATAAGTAATATGAAGCTGCAAGCATATAACAAGTATGCAAGCTAACAAGCATGCAAATGATATGTGACAACATATCAAGCGAACATGTGACAACATGTTAAGTAACTACAAGGGGAATGCATGCCAAATGCAACACAACTTTAAGCATGCAACAACATGCCATGGGCCAAGTATGCGACAATATGCAAGGCAAATGTACACACAAGCATTCATGCACACAATGGTCCAAAACTTCAGCATGAGGGAGTAACTTTTAGGCCCAAAACAATGGCTAATATGCTAAGCACATGAAGGCAAATGCACATACAAGCATGCATAGATACATGGATCAAGACTTAAGCATAAAGAAGCAACTTTTAAGCACGCTTAAAAGGGACAAACATGGTCATATGGCAAGCATACTAAGCTCTGAAAATCATGTTAAGGATGGTGCCAAACCAACTAAACAAGACAAACAAGGCATGCAACTATGTCCAAAACTCAAGGCAAGCCAAGGGGCTCAAACCATGGCTATATGAAGCAAGTCCCAAAGGGCCATAGGGACTCAAAACCACCCCGAGGCAGACCAAAACAAGGTCAAAGGCACACCTAGATGGCATCTAAATGGCCTATGTCTAAAGGCATGCAAAAGGGTCCAAACATGGAGCATGAAACACCAACCTGTTAAAGCATTAAAGGAGCATCAAATGCAAGTATACAAGCATGCCACAAGGACTGAAATGATGCTATAAGTGGTGCCAAACCACTGAAACAAGCCAATTAATGCATGCTCAACACTCACACACCCAAGGCTAATAAGCCAAAATGCAAGGTGGCTATGCAAAGCATGTCATGGATGGCCAAAACAACTCCAAAAAGACCTTAAGCATACTAAGACATGCATAAAAGCTTCACAAATCTAGGCCAAAAACATGCTAGAAAGAAGGCTCAAAGCACAAAGTATGTTAAGGCAATTCATGGCATTACAAGACAAGTATACAAAGAAAACATGGTGTGTCTAAACCAACTTAAAACAGTGCTATATCATGGCAAAATAAGCACAAATTCTAGCTAAGACATGGCCAACATGAACTCAACAATGGTACTCACACATGAGGCTAAAATGACAACTTTCGAAGACGACAAGGAGAGGGGATGGCCCTCTCCTTCTTAGGACCTCAAAGCACCATCCCCACCACTGAAATCCCTCTGAGTTTTAGTGGTGAGGAGACCCAAACAAGGTAGTCCCGGAGCTCACAAAAATAGCACAAAATGGGGGCCAAACAAGGCCTAAGAGGGGTCAAACAACCCCAAACACCAAAGTAACCTTAAACAACTATTTTAAGCACTTAAAATCAGAACTTTTATATGTTATAAGTTAAGCTTAAAAACAGATGCAAGGATGGCTAAAAGCCTAAGCAAAAATGGGAAATAAAGGGGTAAAGTTCTTACCCTTGAAGATCTTCTTCACAAGGACCACTCCAGCCCCTTTTCCAAGCTTAGATCAACTCAAGAACTCTGAAAATCACTCCTTAGTACCTCAGTAGCCAAAGGAAAGTGTAACTCTAGGTGTTTGTGTGCAAAACTATGAATAGAACACCTTAATACACACACAATATGGAAGAGAGAGAGATATAGAGATAGAATAGATACAACTATGCTAACCCTAATCCAGAGCTCTGGAACTCAACCCTCTAACCCTTGAAGAGGGAGGGGAAGGCCTCCCTTTATAGAGGATCACTCTTGCAAAGCTTACAAACAAGCTAAGCAAGAGTGAAATCCCTCCATACACGTGTATGGAGTGGGTGCAAAGTGGGTGCCAACTAGCACAGCTGGCACAAAATATCTGCCAATAGCAGATGCACAGTGGTCGGCCAGCCAAAAATGCCAAATTGACCAAATAAATGGTCGACCGACCAAACAGAGTGCCGACCGACCAAACATTTGGCCGATGGCAACAAAACAATGGCCGGTGGCCTCAAGCCATGGCCGGTGAGGTGTGGGGATGGCCAACAAGCCATTCCCTGCTCCTCAAAAGCAAAACACAAGTGTTTGGTGCAAAATCAAACACAAAACAGGCAAGTCGAGAGGTCTTGAGGCAAGGCGCGTGGCCGAGACCTCCGAGAACTCAAGACGAACACGAACATGGATGATCACTGAGGGTTCAAACAATGACGTCCAAGTCTTGAGGACGGTCAAAAATGGGATGCCTACAGTTTCCCCTCTTTGACAGAACTCGAAAGTCATAACAATGACGGAAGTGAGTGTCAAAGCCCAGAGACAACCCATTTTTGACAAGGCCGAAGACTTAGACAAACATGCAAGACAATAAAGATATGTGTCCGAAGGCAGGGGCAAAATGCAACTGACAATGCAAGAAGCCGAACATAACTCATGATCATGCAAAGAAAGCTGTAACGAAACATAACATGCAATAGTTTTAAGCAAGAACCAAGCTACATTACAATGCAGAAATGATGTAAGAGAATTATTCAATTCTCGGTACGTCTCACACGGAGAATACAATACTTGTGCGGCTCGTCTGGTTGCACCAGCTTCAAATGAATATCGTGCCTGAAAGAGAAAGAAAACTTAACCAGTACGATATCGTTAGCAACATGCATAACAATGCAATCTAAAACTGCGTGACAACGCAAGCGAAGGAAAGCATGGTAATGCAACTCGTGTGACAACGCATAACAATGCGGAATGGATGCAAAATGATAACGCGATATATACAAAACTATGTATAAACAATGCAAATGATATGCAATGCAATTGAAACATGATCAAACCATAAGCAATTCAAAACCACACAAATATCATAAAGATGATGGAGATGCAAAGTCTGTCTACCATAGAAAAGGTGCCGACACCCTCAAACCACAACAGCAGTGGAATAGGCGCATACACATGCAGAACTATGAGTGTGTAGACGGAACACAAGATACAAGTAATTGGGTGGGATGATATAAGTGGGGAATGCTCTGCTCAGGAGAGATCGTGATCCTAAATGCTGGATGCAAAACACTACACTACAATGTAATGAATGAAATGGATATGGTGCGCGACCAAAACATATCTTGCCTAGGAAAGGCATGGACACAAACAAACCACGTTTAACACAGAAACGGTGCCGTCACCCTCAACACTAGGTACGTACACATAATATCATAACTGTGCTTCAACGCGAAAAGTATGGGCACATACCAGACCAAGCTCAACATGAAAAGGCGCAAGCCGTAGATGGAGGTGATGCAGTAAATGCATGCAACTACAATGCAATACAATGAATGCATGACAATGCACTATTTACAATGAAACCTACATACTAAATGATGTAGTAGGGAAATGCATGACAATGCAAAGTAAGGAAGAATGCACTACAATGCATGTAAGGAAAGATGCATGACAATGCAAGCTATGTACAATGCAATATTTACTAGCTAAAATGCAATGGATGCAGTGGATAAGGCCTGCGGCCAAACCGTATCTTGCCTAGGAAAGGCATGGACACATACAGACCACGTTTAACACAGAAACGGTGCCGTCACCCACAACACTAGGTGCGTGCACATAATATCATAACCGTGTGTCAACGCGAAGAGTACGGGCACATACGAGACCAGGCTCAACATGGAAAGGCGCAAGCCGTAGATGGGGGTGATGCAGTGAATGCATGCAAGTTACAATGCAATATATACAATATGCAATGGAATGTAATATTTACAATGGATAAGGCACGCGGCCAAACCGTATCTTGCCTAGGAAAGGCATGGACACATATAGACCACGTTTAACACGGAAACGGTGCTGTCACCCACAACACTAGGTGCGTACACATAATATCATAACCGTGCGTCAACGCGAAGAGTACGGGCACATACCAGACCAGGCTCAACATGGAAAGGCGCAAGCCGTAGATGGAGGTGATGCAATGAATGCACACAAGCTACAATGCAATATATACAATATGTAATGGAATGTATGTAAATGCAATATTTACAGTGTGATGCATGACATATGCACTATATACAGTGTAATACATGACATATGCATTATTACAATGTATGCATGACATATGCACTATTTACAGTGTAATGCATGACGTATGCATGTTTGTTTTTTTTTTTTTTTTTTTTGAAAATGCATGATAATGCAGATGAAATTGAACGCACGACAACGCATGTCTTTTGAAATGCATGACAATGCACATGAGTAGCGCATAACAATGCGAGTGAGGGATGCATGACAATGCAACCTAGGATAAAACCCGCCAAGAGCTGTTCAGGCACGACAAACACCAAAGGACTTGCACCTTCAGAGGATTTAAGGTCTCCTAGACCGATATTAAAATGCATAACAATGCAAGTAAGATAAGCATGACAATGCATGATAGAGAAAATGCATGACAATGCAACTGGAATGTGCATGACAATGCAACTGGAATGTGCATGACGATGCAAGGGGACTCAAATGCGTGACAACGCATGTCCTCTTTGAAATGCATGACAAATGCATGTGAGGTACGCATGATGATACGTGACAAGGACCATGCATAACAATGCATGTAAGGTGCGCATGACGATGCGGCCTAAGATGAAACCTACCAAAAGTCGTTCGGGCACGACAAACACCAAAGGACTTGCACCTTCAAAGGATTTAAGGTCTCCTAGACCGACAGGATTTAAGGTCTCCTAGACCGAAGGGAGGTGCATAACAATGCAAGTCATGCGCGTTACAACGCGTGTATGCATGCATAACAATACAACCTATGTATACTAACCGTTAACAAGGTAAAACATTGTAATGCGAAGCATTCAAAGCAGTTACTGAATCTCGTAAGATATCAAAGGATACGAAACGGATACACCTCGCACGTATTCGAGTGCTACGCACAGAAGACACGGCACAGAGACCGGTTAAGCTTCGAAAATGCATTTTCTTGCACTGTGTTGAGCAATGGAGGCCCCAAACCACATCAAAGACCCAAACAAAGGTGTAGGAGGTTCACCGGCCATCAGGGGAGGTCACCGGCCATACACCGGCCACAAAACAAGGCCATCGGCCAAATATGCCTGAATCGGGGCAGTTTGGTCAATTCAGCACGGGTCTTTAAATATAGGGCTTCTAGCCCTATATTTCTCACTTCCTCTTGCTCGAAAAATCCTTCCCTCTCTCTCTAGGTTATTTCCCAACCTTCATTTCCCCCATTTTCCTCGATTTTCGAGCCCGTTTCGACGTTCGATTCGCGAAACCCTCATCGTTTCAAACATTTTGAACCAAACAAATCGTTGTTTCGGTGTCTTTTTCTCGATTTTCACCACTCGGGGTTTGTTTCCCTCAAGTTTTCCTTGATCTCTGTGCCTTTTCCGCACCCCGACCTTTCCGGCCATTTTTCACCCTCTCGGGGTTGACTTTTCAGTTGACTTTTCGTATTTTTGCCCGGTTTTCACTTTTTCGACCATTTTCATGCTACCCTTGAGATGGCAGACGATATTCCAGGTGGTGGGGCTCCCCTGGAGATGGATGTGGACCCAGTGGCCGAGCTATTGCCTCTTCACATCCGACCATTCGATCCGGTGGCCTACAGGCCGGCGATTCACGTGCTACCTCCTGATGGTCTTCGCCAGTTCAGGATTTTTGATAGGGGCGTGCCACGAGAGCTTCTTCTGCGCGAGCCAGAGTCACATCTGTCTTATGGCGCTTCAGAGGTACAGTCTTCCCTTTGTTTTATTTTCCACAATGTAGAACATAACTGCAATAGTTGATTCTGTTCTTTAACTGCTTAGCCCGGATACACCGATATATTACACACTGTAATTCATCTGTGAGCACACTGATACCCGATATCTGTTTGAACTTGAAAACGTGCGCGCATGCTGTGTTTTCACTAAACCAATCAGACACACTGACACATCGTATGCTGTAGTTTACTTCGAGCACACCGGCACTCGATATCTGTTTGAATCTGAAAATGTGCACACACGTTGTATTTACGCTGAACCACTCAAACACACTGATACACCATATGTTGTAGTTCACTTCGAGCACACCGGCACTCGATATCTGTTTGAATCTGAAAACGTATACACACGCTGTATTTGCATTAATTTTGACTGTTCTTTAAAACTGTACATTTAATATTGCTTCGCAACTGTTTGCTTTTGAATACAGGGGGATTCCCATGCCTTCCGGGGGTATGGGAATGTTGCCTCCATAGGATGGTATATGGAGCTATCGGACGCGGTCCGCAATATTGTTGATCAGGCCGGCTTCGGTACTTTCTGCAGGGGACTGTCACGTCTTACTGTGAGCAGGGCTCTTCTTGCCGCTCTGGTGGAGAGGTGGTGGGACACTACCGATTCCTTCCACTTTTTTGCCATGGAAGACATGATGATGACTCCCTTCGACTTCGCGATGCTCACCGGCATCGGGGTAGGGGATGATCCGATCCCCTTCGATATAGACATGGACGAGTGGGAGGCCGCTCAGATGTACTTGCTTGGCGACCTACCGCCTCTTGCCCGCCCAGGATTTTTCAGATATTCATGGTTCGAGGATCACTTTAGGATTCAGCCAGCCTTAGCTGAGAAGGTGCCGATGGCTCAGGAGGAGGCGGAGCAGTATGCACGCGGCTTCCTTATGTTCTTGCTAGGGACGACCCTCTTTGCCGACCGGGAGAACACTGTGCCCCTCTGTCTGCTGAGCGCTTTAGTGGACGTCACGCGGATCCGCTGCTATAACTGGGGTGGCGCAGGCTTGGCCACACTGTACAGCTACATGAGTTCATCCTCTCGCCTCAGCAAACAGTTGCTCGGAGGCTACTGGCGGGCTTGGAAGGTACATCCTCTTTCTCTATTTTACATTTCTGCTCTACATTATCTGTATTCTGTACACTGCACATACTGCGGTCTGCCTCACGCTGACTGTATACTGCACACACGGCACACATATAATCTGCTTTACACTGACTGTATACTGCACAATACTTCACATACTACACAATCTGATGCCAATTGACTATACACCGCAACATACTGCAAACATGCAATCTGCTTTACACTGACTGTATACTGTACACTCTGCACAATACACTCCTCAATATACGGTTCTGCAATTTCTGCTTTATCCTACATTCTGCTTCGTCTGCATTCTGCTTTATCTGATAAGCATACTGATATTTGCTCTACAGTTGTGGGTCTATGCCTACTTCCCGAGGCTTGCCCAAGTGCTAGATGAGGAGACCCCCATCGGCGTTCCATTCTCCCGCCGCTTTGACGTGAGGTGCGTGCGGAGGCCCCGGGAGTCGTTTATATTCTTCCGCCGCTACTTCGATACCATCACCGCCGCAGAGGTATGTTCAACTTTAGAGTTTATTCAAGCTTTGCTTTACATTATTCTCTCGATAACAGTAGATAACCAACTATGTATCATTTGCAGATTACCTGGCAGCCTTGGGCTCCGTTGCCAACCACAGTTCGGGAGCGGTATGCAGGCGTTGAGGAGTCCGCCCGATTCAGGCTTCTGTTGGAGAGCCCAGTCTGTCGGGCTTGGTACCTAGGCGAGCGCTTCCTGCGCCAGACCTTAGGTTTACTAGAGTAGATAGTTCCAGGTCCGCTTCCTATCGACATGAGGTAGACAGAGAGATACCCCCCACATGAGATGGTCGATTACACGAACGGATGGGAGGCGGAGGGCTTTAGAGGCGAGGGCGACTATGCAGAGTACGTCCAGACCTACATCATGCGGTCTCTAAGTAGTGGTCGTCGAGCTGAGAGAGAGAGGGCTGCGGCGCCAGCGACTGGAGCGGGAGCGGGAGCAGGGGCAGGAGCACCTAGGATGGCTCGAGCCCGTGGCAAGAGTGGGCCTCGGAGAGGGCGGGGAGCTGGATGGCTGGCGTTGCCCACGATGATGACATATAGAGAGCAGAGTGTGGAGACTTACCAGATCCCCATCGCTCCTCTCCCGGCTGATCACAAGCTAGTCAATTTCTATGACTTGCCCTCGGTATGTACTACTGCAATTTGTACAGTCCTTTCATTTCATTTCTCTTGATATTCCGCAGAATACTGATACTTCTAACACTTTAGCAGGCTTCCTCCGGGTACACTCGCCAATCCCTGGAGTTGAATGCCTCCATGATGGGGATGCTCCAGCGGAGCTTAGACCTGCTGGCCCTTTACAGTATCCCGGTAAGTCTTTCTGACCACCGACTCAAACTTTACACAAACTGTTGTATTGCACTTATCAACACAGCACTTGATACACGGCCCTCACGGCATTCATACACTGCACTTAGTCACTGCATTCTGTATTCATACACTGTACTCATACACTACATTCTGTACTGATACACTGCTCACAGCATTCATACTCTGCTTTTGCATAGCATACTGATGCGTTTGCCATTTGTGCTTTTCAGCCTCCATTCCAGATTCCTACTGCAAGAGGTGCTCCAGCTGGGCCTTCTGTTCCTGCTCGAGGAGGAGGGCGAGGTGGCACAGTATTTCCCCTCACCAAAGTGGGGCGCACTCATGTTGGGAGTAGTTCTCGAGCACCGATCCCAGATGATGATGAGTCCGAGGCAGAGACGAAGGCGGAGGCATCTGAAGAGGAGACCGAAGATGACTCGGACTCGGGCTCAGACTATGGAGGTGGCGATGACACTCCTGGACCTTCATCCAGGAAGAGGATGAGAACAGACTCTCAGTCCTGAGATGATCAATGCTGATCCAGATTTTGCTGCTTTTCTTCTTTTGTTTTACTTTTTCTTTTTGCTAGTAGCTTGAGTACCTTGTACTGCCGCAGGCAGGTTTTATTTTCTTCGAAACTTTGTACTTGAAAAGATGATGAAATGAAACAAACTTTTTGTCTGAAAAAGTCTTACATTTGTGTATTTCATACATCGCATCGCATTGCATCATATTACACCTCAATGTAAATGAGATTGATCTTTTGTCTGAAAATCAAACACTTGTATTGTAATAACCAGGTAGTGAACCAGCTAATGACAAAACAACTCATACAACCTACTGCTCATTCTGAACACACCGTCCATAACACAGTGCTTGGTTTACTCTACATACAGCCTATACACACAGTTCATACAACGCACTGCTTATTCTGAACACACAGCCCATTCTAAAAACTGCTCATTCTGAACTCATAGCCCACAGCAGCATATTGCTCATTCTGAATACACGGTTCATTCTGAACTCTGCAGAAGTTGAAACACACTCAGATGCCCCAAAATTTCTTACTTCGTAATCCGGAACCCAAAAGCTTCAAATAGGTCTAGGTTTTTCTGTTCACACTTATCGGGGATGGACTCTACAGTTTTATAAAAGAACCAAATTATGTTTTGCACAAAAGTGGGGAATGGCACAGCACTTTGAGCACAAAATGATTTGAGGAAAGGGTTTTCAACTGGGTATTGAGTCTACAACTGAACATAGCGAAAAGGACTCAACAGAGAAAACAAAAAGGCACTCAACCTAAACAAATCGAGTAACACTCGAGACGACTCAAGACAAGAATCGAGACAGTCAAAACAAAAGACATGACACACAGACGTGTTATAAAAGACAAGAGACCTCTTAGTTTACGAGGATCCAGTTTCTACGGGTATTGTTTCCCACCCTTTCTCATTTGTGATTCTCACATCACTCGGCCCTCAGGCTCGATTTTTCTCTAAAAACCCCTTTTTACTCACTTTTCTCTCAACTTACACCTCTCTATTCTTCACTCTCTCATTTTTCATCCCTCCCCAGGTATGGTCGGTGAATAAACAAGAGGTTGTGGGTTTATGCCCAACACTGTTAGCTCGCAGCTATTTCCTCCGGTGACGTTTAGTCGATGTTCCTGATAAGGGAGTGAAGTGTCTTGATCCATTCTGGTTCATGCTTCGCACATGGCTCGATGCCTCGTTGCTCGGAGGTTGAGAGGGCCTTCAGCCCTTTAATGATAGCTTCAGTTGTGCCCTTTTTGGCAAGTATGCTGACGATGGGGGAAAGACAGGAAGCCTGACTCAACTGTGCCCCTTAGTTCATCATTTTGACCATTTTTTGTTTTGGTTTTCTATTAAAACAATTTTAACCAAAATGAGAGTTAGATTAACATGCTTGTTCGATTTTCTAATTTAAAATCATGCAAGTCAGGTTATGAGCACTGAGAATTTTCCTTCTTTGGGTCCAGAAAAATGGTTCAGTTTTGGAAAAGATAGAATAATTTTCGAGAAAATAGTCAACCTCAGAAAAAAAATTCTCAAAAACTATTTTTGTAAACGGTCACTACTCAACGAGCACAGAACTTACTCTCGAGATGCACAACCTCGGATCGGAGGCAATGGAAAATTGCCCCTTGTTCCAAAACGCACAGCGCGGCAACGGAAAGTTGCCCCTGGTTTGGATGGTGACTCATGGCAACGGAAAGTTGCCCCTTGTCTGGATAACGCCGCAGCATACTGTGGTCAGTCCTCATTAGGGATGATCACAACCGAACTCTTGGATAAAGAGAAGACGAAGATGGTCAAAACCAATATATGGACACAGTCACTTTGAAAGTGCGTGGGGCTGGACTTCAGGATGAAGTTGCCTACGTATCCCAAACATGGGAATCAAGCCTTACGTAGTTCCGGTTGCATCACAACCAAACTATCGGGTTCAGAAAAGGCAATGATGATCAAAACCATTACATGGACACACTTGATTTGGAAGTGTTGGTGGCTGGACTTCAGGATGAAGTTGCCTACGTATCCCAAACATGGGAATCAAGCCTTACGTAGTTCCGGCTAAGGTACACTCATGTATTAACCCTCATTTTTTAGGCTCTGACTTTTGCCAAGGCCGCCCTTTGTGGGTTTTCAACCTTGCAAGCTTTATTCTTCTTTTCTTTTCAATTCCTTTTTTTTTTCTTTTTTTTTTTGTCTTTTCTTTTTTGAATCTTTTCATTCTCTTTTTTTTTTGCATTTTTTTCTCTTCTTTTTTTCTTGCTCTAACTTTTGCCTGGGTCGCCCTTCCAGGTTTTCGGCCCAACGAGCCTCTCAAAGGGTAAAAGTGTAACAAGTCCATGCCAAATGGTTTTAGGATCTAGAAGCCATCAGTATCCGGGGGGTGGCTGTTGCATTGACTTGCAGAAGGATCCACTTCGGCTCTTCGAGCACATCCGACATTTTTGCCCCTAATTCGAGGGGTGCTTCTGTTCTAACTTTGCAAGCTTCTTCTGATGAGGTCTGATCTTCTTGATCTGACTTTCTTGGCCTTTTATTAGAGGGCTGCTTCAAATTTGGCCACGCAGGCCTCATGTTGTAGTTGATCGTTGAACATTCTGAACTAAGGTCCAAGATTTGAAAGCAAGGGCTCAAGTCTTAAGGCTGAGAACGATCCTAAGCTGCACAATTTCAAGAGTGATTCCACACAGGTCTTCGCAGGACTGCGCAAAACATTTTGTTTTTGAAAATTTTTTAAGAAAGTGACAAATCGCTCGCGCTGAAGATAGTGCGGAACCAATCTGGATCAAGCCAGGGCCCTTCTCAGTACTCACATCAACATGATTTCAATAATTAAGAGCTTAGCACGCCTCTCTTTCTCTCAAATGATCAAAGTTTTGCAAATCCCGAGGAATTCCTTCCTCTTCGTTTTCATCACCACAGTGTTAAAAAAGTTTTGAAAAACTTAGGTCGAATGCAATGACTTTAAGGCACAGAAAAGCAAGTGAGATGCACTGTCGTTTCATTCAAGCTTCTGGCACAACTGGCGCAAGGCGGAAGCAGACACAAGAGTGTGAAAACTACTGCTGTTCATTCAAATCTGCTGGTGTAACTGGCTCCAGGAAAAAATAGACTCAAAACAAAATGAAAAGACAAACGCAAAACAAAATGGTGATGCCTGAGGTAACACCCCCGGAATCACCCGACCTTTGTATAACAGGACTGACTCGAGACAAAGAGACAGACTCAAAACAAAACTACAGAACTGACTCAACACCCAAGTCAGAAACTACAAAACTAGCATTCGCAAATGCTCAAAACAGTGCGTGCCAAACGCTACATCTGGAGTAAACTGAGCGCCGCCCGCAGGTAGTTCATTCCCCGATCACATCACATTATCTCCCAGAAGTTCACTGATCAAGTCTTGATAGACTTTGCAGGACCTGGGGCGGGGATGACCCTATTGTCAATCAAATTTTGTATCTCGTGGCGAAGACAGACGCAACTGTCGATGTCATGACCAGTTTGTTGATGGAAAGCATAGTACTAGGCAGCATCATGTATGAGAAGGAGATTCTTCGGGAGAGGTCAGGGCTCGAGGGGTTTAAGATACCCCTTTTTAGCCAAAATTTGAAATGCCCTAGACAAAAGAATGTAGAGGGCATGAAAGACTCTGCGCCCTCAAAGCAGGTACTTCGAAGTTTGAGGATTCTTGCTAGATGCACTAGCGAAAGGGTCGGCAGGCACTGCCTTGGCTTTCTGATCTTTCCTGGGGGTAGGGTTGGGAGTGGAAGGAACTGTTCTGGTATGACGGGGCCCATCCCGATTTTCCGCCTGGCCTGAACTACCTTCGGTTGGAGTGGAGAAAGCATCATCCACAGTCTTAGCCATGACTGCGAGTACTTGTTGCTTATTCATCCCCTCAACTTTCAAAGCCTCAACTGCCCACAGCAGTTGTTCAACGGGATCAGCATTTGTTCCTACTTTGTTCTTACCTCTAGCCTCAGCCTGATCGAGGGTTTGGGATATAGCGAAACCCGATTGTTGTTGGCACATCACAGTCATAGCTTGGGACAGCCTCAGGTTGGCTGAGCTCGATCACAATTAGCCCTAATAGCGGGGGCTCCTGCGGTACAAGATTCCCAACATATAGTGCATTTGGTGGCAGAGCTGACATTCCGTAAGCGAGATCAACCACAGACCTCTGAAGGTCACCAATCATTCCCATCAACTCAAACGTGGTAGGCCCACAAGCTTGAAACAACTGGGGCTCCCAGATCGGGCGCGCGACAGGCGACCTAGCCGGATATGGTAGTTCAACATTGGTCTCATCCTGCAAGATGATTCCTTGGTTTAATGCAGCTGCCATAACCACAATTTCCTCTGAACTTTGGGTCATCATAAGTCTGCTGAACTCGAACGGTGATTGACGGATCAGATATCTGTCTTGCCTCAACAAATAAGAACACTGGTTGTTCTGAACTAATTCTCTGAACCTAAATCTCTGAACTGAAAGGGAAAACAAGTAGCATTTCAGCCCAAACGGAACAGACACAGGCGTAGCTGAATAACTGTATTCTACTACTAATCACTGTTCCCCAAAATCATTGCCTAAAAAACTGAATCTGATACCGCAGATATAACCGATTCCCTACAACACTGATACTGATGCCCTCAGGCCTGGTACTAAACTTGCAAACTGATAGGTGTGTTCTTGTAGAGATACACTCTAAAAGCACATAGCAAGTAAATGAGAACCAAAACACCCCTATGTTGGGGTAGGGTTTCCCTATCCTATTTTGTCAGGAACTAAGGTTTCACTACACAGGCAGCGATTTCAAACAACCTATAATCGGGTAGCAACCTGTCTTAGCTTGGAATTGTCACTATGGATTCCAAACATGCACTAGGTCGAATGGTCAAAAGGGTGCCCCAGTAAAAATCGAGGTTTGTGTTCCCATCGTGGCAGAGCCCGTAACCGGTCAGCCTTATGGTACGCTTAACAAAGCGAGCCTCCGGCAAACCGTTTAGGAATAGCAGATGGCAAACACGGTGTCCTAGGCGCACCAATGCAAATGCGATGCAAAGAAACACATAAGTGTAATCAAAACAAGATATCATGAGTTCGAGTCAAGCTCTCTAAACTCCCCAGCAGAGTCGCCAGAAACTGTAGACATCCCCGCGAACGCCCCAGGAGGGAATCCCGTTTCGTTCGTTTGGGCTCACTACAGTTCAGGACTCAAATTGATACGGTTCTAAATCTGAACCAAAGAGTCCAAATCCGGCAAATCGTTTTGAGAAAACAGATTTTTAGAAAGAAGTATCAAACATGGACTGTTTGGCCAGATATAAAGTCGCCACCTAAATATTTTTTATAGGGGAATTTAGGAAACCCTGACTCGTTTGCCTAAGGCCACGTGTCCGTCATCACCAAAGTTGCCTTGGCTCGGGAACTTGGGTACGATTGGAGAAGGTCAGCTCACCCCCTCTCGCCCGATCAAAGATCGGCCTCTACTAACCATGATATCTATTTTTGAAAACATTATGCGTTCTTATTCCGATTAATTAGCTAATCTTACTATGTGATGCGCACAACACAAAAGTATAGAATAGATCGCCTAATTTGGAACAAAGCATCGCATATCCATTTGTTTGAAAATCGGTTTGAAATTTGCTACTCGCAAGTAGGCTAAAACATGGATTTCGGCGAGTTGTTCCAACTCAAACAATCCAACCTTCACCCACAGGCATTCAGGCAGATACATCACATAAGCATATAGCCACATGGTAAGCATGCTGTCATGTTAACACTTACACTCATGCAAGGATGCTAAAACATAAATGCTTACCGAGTACTCTAAGCCAAAATAAAAAACATGTTAGCAATCAAATATATGATCCAAGTCCATGTTAAATGGCTAAAGCATCACAGGCAAAATGCAATCTAGAATAGGCTCGGCTAATCCTAGGATGGCATGTGAAATGCAACAGGTAACATGTATTCAAGTTAGATTTGAAATACTATGCAGTTAGCATGATGCGTCGAGCCCGGTGCATGCAATACTAATGAATGAATGCACGCATGCATAACATAAGGTATGCTAAATTAAATATGCCCTAGTACTAACCATCAAAAGCAGGTAAGTAAAAGGGACAAAGAAATGGGGGTTGGAAGACATTCACACACACACACCCACATTTATTACACATTCGCCCTCGCTCGGAGGGACCAAAAGAATAATACAAATTAATTAACCTACAAGCTAATTAATTATTACAGACCAATTAACTAGTTAAGCAAATTAACTAAGCTAAGAAAGCAATAAAACAGCCTCGGGAAGAGGGTCCAATGCATGCGTGCTCGGGTTTGCTCGGAAATCCGTCACCATGCACAAGCTGCCTCTGTTTACCCTGCTCTGCTCTTTTGAAAATTGCACAAGTCCCAAGGAACACTCTCTGAATACTTTGGAGCATCACCGACCAAGGGGAAACATCACCGACCATAGTAGAAGGGTCATCGACCAAATATTCAGCTCTCGCCCACGAATGTTTGGTCGGTCGGCAATAGAGATGGTCGCCCGACCATGTATGCCTGTAGAATCCTATTTTAACAGTAGCAGAGGGCAAACATGGCATGGCAATGCATTTCAAGCAAATGTTTGCACAAACACCCTCCTTATCATGTTCATGACTCAAGGGAGGATGGTCCTCGACCCTCGGGCCACCAATCGCGCATGTCAATGCGTGATGGCCAAAGAGGCCAAGTTATGCATTTTGATGTCAAATATAATGCACATAAACACATAAGGAAACCAACCTCAATCATGGTGATTCAAGAGGCAAGGCATGCATGCCAAATGCAACCTAAGCATGTGAGCTAAGTATGCAATATGGGCATGAGGATAAGTAATATGAAGCTGCAAGCATGTAACAAGTATGCAAGCTAACAAGCATGCAAACGATATGTGACAACATATCAAGCGAACATGTGACAACATGTTAAGTAACTACAAGGGGAATGCATGCCAAATGCAACACAACTTTAAGCATGCAACAACATGCCATGGGCTAAGTATGTGACAACATGCCTATGGGCCAAGTATGCGACAATATGCAAGGCAAATGTACACACAAGCATTCATGCACACAATGGTCCAAAACTTCAGCATGAGGGAGTAACTTTTAAGCCCAAAACAATGGCTATTATGCTAAGCACATAAAGGCAAATACACATACAAGCGTGCATAGATACATGGTTCAAGACTTAAGCATAAAGAAGCAACTTTTAAGCACACTTAAAAGGGACAAACATGGTCATATGGCAAGCATACTAAGCTCTGAAAATCATGTTAAGGATGGTGCCAAACCAACTAAACAAGACAAACAAGGCATGCAACTATGTCCAAAACTCAAGGCAAGCCAAAGGGCTCAAACCATGGCTATATGAAGCAAGTCTCAAAGGGCCTTGGGGACTCAAAACCACCCCGAGGCAGACCAAAACAAGGTCAAAGGCACACCTAGATGGCATCTAAATGGCCTAAGTCTAAAGGCATGCAAAAGGGTCCAAACATGGAGCATGAAATACCAACCTTTTAAGGCATTAAAGGAGCATCAAATGCAAGTATACAAGCATGCCACAAGGACTGAAATGATGCTATAAGTGGTGCCAAACCACTGAAACAAGCCAATTAATGCATGCTCAACACTCACACACCCAAGACTAACAAGCCAAAATGCAAGGTGGCTATGCAAAGCATGTCATGGATGGCCAAAACAACTCCAAAAAGACCTTAAGCATACTAAGATATGCATAAAAGCTTCACAAATCTAGGCCAAAAACATGGTAGAAATAAGGCTCAAAGCAAAAAGCATGTTAAGGCAATTCATGGCATTACAAGACAAGTATGCAAAGCAAACATGGTGTGTCTAAACCAACTTAAAACAGTGCTATATCATGGCAAAATAAGCACAAATACTAGCTAAGACATGGCCAACATAAACTCAACAATGGTGCTCACACATGAGACTAAAATGACAACTTTCGAAGACAACAAGGAGAGGGGATGGCCCTCTCCTTCTTAGGAACTCAAAGCGCCATCTCCACCACTGAAATCCCTCTGAATTTCAGTGGTGAGGAGGCCCAAACAAGGTGGTCCCGGAGCTCACCAAAATAGTACAAAATGGGGCCAAACAAGGCCTAAGAAGGGTCAAACAACCCCAAACACCAAAGCAACATTAAACAACTATTTTAAGCACTTAAAATCAGAACTTTTATATGTTATAAGTTAAGCTTAAAAATAGATGCAAGGATGGCTAAAAGCCTAAGCAAAAATGGGAAATAAAGAGATAAAGTTCTTACCCTTGAAGACCTTCTTCACAAGGACCACTCCAGCCCCTTTACCAAGCTTAGATCAACTCAAGAACTCTGAAAATCACTCCTTAGTACCTCAGTAGCCAAAGGAAAGTGTAACTCTAGGTGTTTGTGTGCAAAACTATGAACAAAACACCTTAACACACACACAATATGGAAGAGAGAGAGATATAGAGATAGAATAGATACAACTATGCTAACCCTAATCCAGAGCTCTGGAACTCAACCCTCTAACCCTTGAGGAGGGAGGAGAAGGCCTCCCTTTATAGAGGATCACTCTTGCAAAGCTTACAAAACAAGCTAAGCAAGAGTGAAATCCCTCCATACACGTGTATGGAGGGGGTGCAAGTGGATGCCAACTAGCACAGCTAGTACAAAATATCTGCCAAAAGCAGATGCACAGTGGTCAGTCAGCCAAAAATGCCAAATTGACCAAATAAATGGTCGACCGACCAAACAGAGTTCCGACTGACCAAACATTTGGCTGATGGCAACAAAACAATGGCCGGTGGCCTCAAACCAGGGCCAGTGAGGTGTGGGTATGGCCAACAAGCCATTCCTTGCTCCTCAAAAGCAAAACACAAGTGTTTGGTGCAAAACCAAACACAAAACAAGCAAGTCGAGAGGTCTTGAGGCAAGGCACGTGGCCGAGACCTCTGAGAACTCAAGACGAACACGAACATGGATGATCACCGAGTGTTCAAACGGTGACGTCCAAGTCTTGAGGACGGTCAAAAATAGGGTATCTAAACCTTGCTTAAAATAAAATTGGCAAGTAATCATTTCTAAATCTTAAGCACAAAGTTGCTTCAATGATAAAGATAGTAACCAATCCATAAGGATTTCAATTAGTTCAAAAATTTATTTCCACGCTTAGGTATTTCTGTCCAACACAATGGTTAGTAATCCATAATTGTGGTTTTACAATCCCAAATACTATTCATTTGGATTTTTATTTTTTCCATTTCCTTTTGCATAGGTATTCCTGTAAAGAAGGTTAGCAAAAAACCACAACAAAATACAAAACAAATAATCTAAAGAAACTGTAAAATAATAAATTAATTTAATAGCAAAATTAAGTAAAATTAAAATACTAGACAAGTTGTACAATTAAACTTATAACTCCTAAATAAATTACAAACCTTATAACTCTAAAAATTAAATTAAAATTTAATTAACAAGAGTTATAGGAAATTATAACACAATAATCATGTAAATAAATATAGCGATTAACATGCAAAAAATTCTAGACATTAAATCATGTAAAATAAACTAAAATTTAGAAAATAAGTAGCATGTCAAAAATTGCAACACCCATAAACATGCACATTATAAGATAAAATTAAAAGACATGCAAAATCATGATAGGGAATTAAAATAAAATAATAAACTCGAAACCATACACTTCTTGAAAAATAGAAACTGACAATGCATATAAACACTATATAGTGGGCTTCACCACAAAAAAAAAAAAAAACATGCCAGAATATGCTGAGCATAACATATATTTTTTTTCCTATTTAATTAAATAAATATCAATGAAACCACAAACTCAAGTAAACAGTGGGCTTCTCAAACGAGGAAATAATTTCCGTTCTTCAGAAACAAACAGGTTCTATTCAGGTTGTATTTTTAATTAAAGAACTTGCAGGTGGGGAAATTAAAAATCATACTCCTAAATTATGCAACCAAAACAAAACAGTAAACTATTTATATCAACAACATAATTTTCTAATAATGCAGACAATTCTTTATATATGTAACAGTGGGCTACAATTCCTAATCATGAATTTTCATATAACACAAAACAGTGGGATAGTCTAATCAAAGAACAAAACCAGTGCACATATTACCGAATTCATAAAATCAACCAAAAGTGTATTTTCTTGCAGTATACTGACACAGTAGGCTACCCAAAAATCATTTTGGTAATATACTTACAAAAGCAAAACGGGGTTCCTAATATTCCAGATGAAGCTGTTTGTTTAATTTGATAAAAAAACATCTAATTTGTTTTAAGTTTATTGTACATATTGTGTAATTAAATAAAACAAATAGATTCATATATTAACAATCTGAATTCCATGCTGAAAAATTATAAGTGGACTGAACAAAAATACATAATAAAATAAAATTAGCAAAAGAAAGCAAACCAAAGCCTGTGTGATACCACAATCTCCTTAAAACAGATTAGCCGCCTCACCGTGGGTGCTGGAGATGCGTCGGCTTCTATCTCCCAAGATACGATGATTTTTACCGGCTAACGCAGAAGCACCCTCTATTAGCTTTGGCGAACTGACAATGGTAGCACTCTCTCACACAGGAAGAAAAATATAGAAGCAAGCAAACTAACTGTATAATTCTGTAAGCCAAAAATTCTGTGTTTACAGCCAAAGAAATTAGTCTCTATTTATACACCATGGGGGAGAGAGGAGGAGCCTTCAACCAAGAAGGCTAGCAACCACTGCAGCCCACTACTCCTGGAGTAATGCAAAAAACTGATGAGGGTTCAACGTGTGAGTTACACACAATACACACATGAGTATATATACATATTTGCAGCAGACCTGGCTCAAAAAGATTAGGTTAGTGGACCACCAATCCGGCCCAACCGAAACCCATTCCAGCAAGCCTCAAGCCTCAAGATCCAGGACCCGGCCTGGTCCGGGTGGGCAGGTGGTGCGCGCGCGCGCATGAAGCAATATTTGCATAACCAACTTGGAATAGCCTTAGCCCAAGTCCATCCTTGAAGCATACATAACTCCCTTCCTTCGGAAAATTTGGATACCCCAAAGGGCTCATGCCCTTATCAAAATCTTAAGGTTTAAATACCCATCAAAGTTTTCCTCTACAATCAATGTGGGATTGGTAGTTATACACAATTCTCAATACCTCATTCATAAGGCCAACTTTATAAGACAATTTCTCATTCAATTTTTAATGGTTTTTCGTCATTATTTTTGTGGTGTAAAGACCTTGTTATAAAGAATTTGAACCCATTTAATTCCAGATCAACCAATGATTGGGACCTACTTTAATTTCTCATTAAAATAACCATAAAATCATTTTTTCCAACATATCATATGCACCTTATAATTATAAAAGAAAATGACATAATTTCATACTTTTTTAGTCATAATTAAAAAATAATAATAACCAAACACAAAAAAGTCATAATCAAATATCTCAAAGGAAAATGTTTGGGACCCCCTTTTGGGGAAACCCCCACCACCCCCACAGTGATGTGGATCAATGATGTGTTTGTATTTTATTTTATTTTTTTCTTTCTTACTTGGACCAATCACAAGTGAGCGGGAGTTGTGGGGGTGATATTTTGTGGGGATCTGAATCATTACCGTATCTCAAAATAATATTATAACTAAAAAAGAAAATTGATTATAACTAAAGAAAAAAACTAAATAATTAAAGATACATATAATATGTGGTGTGTATAATAAAATTCTCCTTGATTTTATTTATCATCTTTTGAGGGAGGTGTCAACATATGGTGGTTTCGTAAGAAATGACTTGTGTGTAGAAATGGTCATCGGTCAGGTTGGGTATGACTTGTAGAAATCTGCTCATATCAAGGAAGGAGCAAATCGGGGGATGGTGGAAGCGGGACAGGTGTGGGTCGGGAGGCGAGTTGATTTTGTAAGTTAAAAAATAAAAATATTAAAAAAATATTACAAATAATAATTTATACGTAATGAAAATTATATTATATAGAATAGAAAATAAATGAATAAAAATTAATATTAAGTATAATATTTTAGTATTTTAATTTTATTATAATAAAAAATAAATAAATTATATATTATATACATATAAATATATTTAATAAATATAATTGGGATGGGATTCGGGTGGAACGGGACGGAGGAAGTAAAATCCATCCCCACCCCACTTTTTAATTGGGCCAAAAAAAATTCATGCCGGGCTAGACGGGAAATACAGATACGGTGCGGAGCGGGGGGAAATTACCATCCCTACTTCTGTGTACTTTCTTATAATGCCAAAACTTGAGTTTTAACAATACTTTGGTTTAAAAAAAGAAAAAATAAATATGTTAATATAATTGTATAGAGAGACAGTAAAGAAATAAAGAATAGAGAATATCTATATATTGAATAATATTCTATTTAACTATTATACGAGGTGGCTTATTTATAGAACTTATATGGAATGTTAATCAAAAAACCATGAGAATAAGAAAATCTATAGAAATATGAAAATTTAACAAATATGAAAAATAATATATTTTAGATATGCTTTAACAACCCTCGTCAAATTCAAGTAGGTAAATTACTTAAGTTTGGAGAGAGATGTTACAATGTGCATCTTCAAAAAGGCACATATGGTATGCCTTTCATACCTTTTTCACAAAATTTCATAACTTAAACCCAAAATATCATAATTTTTTCACTATAAAAATCGTAACTTTTTTTCATTGAAAAATATCATAACAAAATCTCAAAGTGTCATAACAAAAATCGCAAAATGTTATAACATTATCATTCTTAACTTTAAGGTGTGCATCATAAGTTCGCTATTTATAACTTTATTACAAAATGTCATAAAATACATCACAAACAATCATAACATTTATCATAAAAAATTATAACTTTTTTACAATGTGCACCATTTAAAAGAGTGCACATTGTAAATTTCTCCAAGTTTGGAAGAACAAAACAAAACAAAACAAAAAATGAGAGTTTGTTGCATATAACAAACGAAAGAACTTGCTATGAGCGATTGAGAAGAGTCTGTTATGTGCACCAAATGATAAGGGCCTGCTAAGGGCAATGTTGAATGACGTGTTCACCGTAAGAGTGCCTTGGGAGGCGATTAAAGGTGCGCCACAAGGCAGCTTAGGTGGTATTGTGGTATTTTCTCCCTCAAACTCAAATAGGGTAGAACCTATTTGAGGTTGAAACGAAGAGAACTGACAAAGAAAGTGTGGAAGTCCAAAAAAAATAAAATAAATAAAAATAAATAAAAAGGGAATGGAATTTGAGTGTTACATATATATATGGTAGCGATGGTCTGGCGCTATGCGTGCCACGATGTTGATGCCAAGATTGGCTGTCAGCCGAAGACATGGTGGTTGATTCAGATTTAGATCTAGATTGAAGGAGTGGAAGGTTGAGATTTGACGTCGCAGCAAACGTGGTGGTTGATTCATGGTTGATTGGTTCTTGGAGGTTGGGATGTAACACAGGTATGTGTTGAAACTCCAGTAGGCAGCGGAGGCATGGCTGCCACCCGGCCACCCACCAGTGAACCAAGAAGACTAGTTGCTCTGATATCATATTAATATAATTCTAGAGAGAGCGAGAGAGAGAGAGAGAGAGAGAGAGAATAATGTTGGATAATATTGTATTTAAATATTACAAGAGATGACATATTTATAAGACTTATATGGAGTGTTAATTAAGAAATCACAAGAATAAGGAAACTTATAGAAATATAAAAACTTAACAAATATAAAAAAAAATAATGTATTTTAGATATGTTTTAACAAAATAAAATAAAAAAGTCAAAGGATCTTCCATGTATCCTATATTTCATAGCATAGTTTGTTTGAAGATAAAATGATGGGATTTATTTAGGGTTTGGTTTTCTCTCAAGTTGGTCGTTTCAACTTGAGAGAGCGTTTGGGTTCGTAAGCTCATTTTGGAACTAATTTTGATGATTTGAATCATTTACTTTGCAGGACTCATTGAGTAAAATATTTATACAAAAAGTCAAGGTAATCAGATATTCATAGTTATATGTTTGAATCAAATTTGTATTACAAAAAATGAATAGTTATTATTGAAGTTATATTTGTCGTCTATTTTTTTAAAACAAATATGTTCAAACATATAACTACTATATCCAATAATAGTTTTTTACATAAATATTCTACGTAACGAGTTTTAAAAAATAAACGGTTCGGATGAACCTATACCATACTCAAAGGCTCTCTTAAGTTGAGATGACAAGTTGAGAGAAGTCATACCCGTTTATTTATGTATCCTCGTTAATTATGAAACGGGTGATTGAATACAAATGCAAATATGAGGATTGATAGTCCCTTAGGACTGATGATCCCTTCGATGATGGACTTTAATCTCGAATCTCCTGTTTGGACAAAAGAACATTGGGGATTGACATATTTTTGGCATTGAATATCCTATATACAAGGAAGTGTTGATTTTATTGTAAAAATTAAAAAATTATTTAAAAAATTAATAAATTATTTTTTAAAAAAAAAGTTAAACATTCTCTTTTTTTTATATTTTTTTACATATTTTTTCATATATAGCCAAAAAACTATCCTCAATATACTAATTTTTTTCAATCATATTTTAACTAAAAAATTAAAAAGTTATTAAATAGTTTGTTACCAAACGAAAGGAAATGAGATATAAAATGGGACTTTTGTAAAATGGAACATTGGGATTGGCAACTATGAAAAAAAAAATTATTACGATTTAACCCTAAACAAAATTATTGTTATAGATATTAGTATACATATTTCAGTTGAGATTTATATTTTCTCAGTACACATATTCTAAAAATAAAAATAAAAAAAAAATCTCAATACACACACCCCAAAAAAAATAATAATAAATAAAGGGAATGGCTTCTGTCCAGTCCTTAATCGGATTGGACCGTGCTGTTAGGCCTGTGGAGGCCCACCACGGATCCCGTTTTGATAATCTAAACCGTTTCAATGTGTAGAACTCGTCGAGTACTATATACCTGTAAAAAACTACATTGATCAGATATCTATAGCTATGTGATCAAAACAGATTTTTGTCAACCGTTAATTTATTCACCGTCTATTTTTTTTATACAAAACTAATTTGATCACATAGCTATCGATATCCGATTAACGTGATTTTTTACAGGCATATAGTACTCAACGAGTTCTACACATTCACGATTCAGATTATCAAAATGGGACCCGTGGTGGGCCTCCACGGACCCAACAACACGGTCCAATCCTAAAAATTACTCACCCCATTGCCATCTAGATCTTCGAAAGAAAGGTTTTTATTTTTTCAATCCATTACCCTACTTTAGTTTACATTGTCACCTTCCAAAGGTGCTCATCTTTTCTAATCTATCATCAAACTTATTACTTTAGATTGAGTTTTTCCTTCTCATTCAAATCTCACCATCGTTATTTAGTTATGGAATATTTTGCATGATGATAGTTCCAATTTTGAGAATGATATCGTTGTTTATGATAAAAATATCAACAAAAATGTGAGTTTAAATATTAAAATCGTCCCTTTTTTTTCAGCCTCATTTGATAAACTAAGGACAAAATTTACTAAATTTTTTGACAATCAAGTTCTGAACTAAATTTTCTTTTTTGGAAACCAAGTGGCAAAGAAAAGTATTTTTTGGGAAACCAAGTTACGAACATTTTTTTTTTTTTTTTCTGACTATCAAATTCCGAACAAATATTTTTTGGGACAATTACAAAAAGAATCCCAGGGTTTAAGTATTGAAACAAAATAAATTCTGAGTTTTAAATTTTGTCAATTTAAATCTTAATCTTTTGAATTATTTTCAATTTAAACTATTTGACTATTTTTGATAGGTAAAACTGACGAAAAAAATAATATCTTATTCATTAAACTCATTATATAAAATGTCTAAAGTACACTTTTCATCGAGTTTAATGACTAAAATATCAATTTTTTCTATCGATTTTACTTAATGAAAATAAACAAATAATTTAGATTGAAAACAAATCAAAAATTTAGAATTTAAATTAACAAAATAAAAAAATTGTGGTTTATTTTGTTACAAGCCTCAAATTGTGGGGTTTTTTTTAAGTGGTCCCTTTTTTTTTTTTTTTCCCAATACTGTAGTTCCGAACTCTTCCTATAATTTTGATTCTAAATTTTCGAACTCATCTGTTATTATTGTTTTACACATTGTCATTCTGTTTTTATTTTTCTTTTCTTTCTCTTGTTAAGTTTTCTATTGTTTAAGTCTTATCTATTAAAAATGATGGTTCAAATTTTTTGGCCCAGTGATCTTGTAGCCACACATTAGGGTGTGGTGAAAGAAAGATCATGGTTGAGTTGATGAAATAGTAGCGACCCCTTTAATTGTAATTCAACTTTAGTAATAAACTAGCATTCTACAATTTTATCAAACAAAAAAATAAATATAAATAAATAAATAAATAAGTTTCAATGGAGGTTTAAATTTGGATATGCGTACATAGATTTGGCAATTTTTGTCTATTTATTTTTTAAGTAAGGGAGCAATTAAATGAAAAGATTTTGGTAAAAAAAATTTCACCATCACAGATTGACCCCCATAATCGGACGAAATAAAATACCATCGTAATAACCTATATAGTTGGGTATTATAATTTTTTGTTTTTATTTTTGACTTAGTAGATACTATACTACTTGTGTACTAGATTGAACTACCATTTTCTTCATTTGAAAATGGTGGTTCAACTTTCTTCAATGGAGGTTTAAGTTTGGATGTGTGTATATAGATTTGGGTATGTTTTGAGTAGTGTGTGTACATTTTTTACTTGAAATAAAAGTGTGGAGTGAGCATATATTGCATATTTATTATTTTTTAAGTATGTGAACTAAGAAGGATCTGCACAGAGTAAAAATGGTGTGTGAAAATAAAAGTTCCTGACTGTTGAGAGGGGTTTTAGGATATTAAAAGACTAAAATATCCTTCAAATTTGATCATTATTATCAATATCATACCTAATTATTCAAAACAAATTTAGGATAATATAATATTTATTAATTCCCTCCTAACTGAGGACATTTCAAACATTCCAAATGTGGGATATGAAACATTTTTTTAATAAATTGATAATCCCATAACTACTAGACTATGGTTGAATGACAAAAATCTTGAAGGAGAATGAGAATGTGATTTCGAGTCATCATGATTCAAGCATTTTGAATGAATTAGAATAAGAAAGTAGTTTTTGATTATCGACTTTAGTAGGAATCATATTCGTAAACTAAGTAAGAATTTGATTCTCCCATTCCACCATGGTAATTTTACTTCCATGGAACTTGGAAGAATGCTAAACATTTAAGAGAAAAAATAATTAGCCGCACAATTTTTAAAATCTTATTATTTTCTCATTAAAAGAATTCCTAACGAAACCAAATGCTTGAATGACATTGACACAATAATTTTATTACTACTAATCTTCACATTTACATTTCCCTTAAATATTCCCATCATTCAAACATTTCTCTAATTTCAAAATAAATAGTCACATAAAATCTACACCAACGAAACAAACATAGCTTATAATAACCTACACAATGACTTCCTCACATGCTTCGATATCACGGGCCGACTCTTTCGAGTATGCAACGGATCAATTTTTTACCTATGTGCCGCTTCAACTCCACCAAGTTCAAGCTTGATAATCTCTTTGACCATCGAGTATTGAATCTTCACCTATGTTCACAACTGCAGAGCCAATGCTTTGTCTTGCATGAACAACTCCTACGAAGAAGTTCTGCAATCCAATGTCACTTGCCTTCATGCTTGCCCCAAGTTGCACATTCATACAGCCAATCGGTTGTCACTACATCGAGCTTGCCCCATGCCTTCAAATGTTCCCACAAGTAGCAACATTGCCACCGAACCTTCAGCTTAGGCTATGAGATCCCACATCCGTGGCTGAACCCAAGGATGTATTCGTGAACTGGCACACAAGGCTCTTGGTGGCGCCTCGATAACCTATTTAGTTTAGGATGACACACATGCTGATGAAGCCTGCAAGCTGCAGTTTAGGATGACACACATGCTGATGAAGCCTGCAAGCAGCAGCATAGTGGGTGTGTCCTAAACCTCACGTCGAGATTAGATGCATAGTGTCGGCACTAATGCCCCTTGCTAACACTGTCCATGGGGATCCCAAACCCACATGGAAACCTATGACAACCTCTCATGGTAAGTCAAAAGCCTGCCCTTAGGTTGCCCACTTCTAGCTGATCACAGGCTGGGGAGGTTGGTAGATGGCACACCATGCCCCCTTACAATAACCTTTCAAGTTCTTTGCCACAAAGAAACATCAATCATGTTATAGTGATTTTCCAATAATTCTCCAATTCTTGAAAAACCCCAATCTTGGGTGAGCATGAGTGCACAGGGTGGTAAGCATGTTGGGCGCTGAGCTCGCTACTAAGCGTGCTCCGTGACATGTATACAATGGACTACTTGTGGGCATACTTCCAAGCCATGTTGGGCCGCTAAACCACTTGACTTGGAACTCAATGCCACACTTGCATAGGCACTTCCAAAGTCATAAACTAAGTACAACAAAGGCCAGCACACATACAAGCGTCACAACGTTAGATTTGAAAGTGTCAACTCATGACACTAGGCCAATACTTGGAAATGGTTAGGAAAAAGCATCAATATCTAGTTTTCTTCTGTCTCTGAAATGGTCACTTTATTTTATTAATTTTTTTTTTTCTTTTTTTTTTCATGGTGAAAGTGTCATAGCCTCTTTTAGTGGTTAAACTCAACATTGACTTAAAACACATTCCAAATCATTATTCCTCACAAGTCAATACTAATAAGGTGTTCAAGATGTCCTACATCAACCAAAAAATCAATCAGACCTTTAGTTGCCTTTTTCAAGACTACGAATTTTTCAATCACTATCATTTTTCTCATAAATCAAATACCAATTTCCATTCACTACCAATTTTCTCATAAATCAAATAATACCATTACCACCAATAGGTTGATTCCAGAATCTCTTCATACATTCTCAAATGGTCACTTTCTATTCAAAATTTTTAATTCACAAGTTGGTGTTCATCTCCAATTAAAAATGATTTGTTGTTAGTTGATAACTTCATAATTTATGTCAAGAAAACTACTTAATTATTTAAACCAGCCAGTTAGGCGGATTGGTATAAGTATGAACATAGGACTTAAAATTAATTAATATTTAACTTCAAGGATTAGTCTAATCCACAAACTCAAAGGAGACCGAGTTCAAGTCCTGACTCATTCAAGACTCAGAGACCATTGCTACAGTAATTGGAATTTGTAATTTAATTTCTTTTTGCTTACCATATCAATGAATATGCCTAGCGCAATCAAGACAATCTCATATTCCCTTTGCCAAGTCAAAACTTAGTGACTCAGACTAAGCTAAACTCAAGCAAGATAATCTTCAAAACCATGGTTATTGTATGAAAGTGAACTCACAATTGCATGCTTCCAGGCTGTAGAGCATTTTTGTTGTCACTTTCAGTGTACCTTTCTTCGTTGACAGCAAATTGGTTTTCTTTAATACCTCAATTTAGATCCCATTCTGCAACAAGAAATGTTTCAGTGAAGTTTGGCTTGGTCTACTCTTCATTCCTCTCCCCTGTTTCTTCTCAGCAGCTTCTTTCGATTTTTATAATACAAGCAAACAAGAAAATTTTAATCAACTTGTTCTCTTTTTCCTCTTTAGTTTTTCCTACCTTCATCTTTGTTGATATCCTTCTTATATCTTAAATATTCAATTCAGTAAATCTCTGTAGCAAGACACAGTTATCCTTCTGTTTGTGAGAGGTAAGACGATAGGCATGATGGGGAGGAATCCAGAAGAACAGATCGTATTGCATACGAGATCTAAGGTAAGAACTCAAAATTTTCTTCAGATTTTTCTTGGAAAAGTTGTGTTCTTAAGTCTTCCATGCCAAAAGCTTAACAAGTCTGACAATAACATTGATGACAAATTAGGCCACGGGGGAAGGCGATTTGAGGAAATCCCTATTTGCTTCTATTCACAAAAATGGCAGACCAAGCAGCTTGATCATCAAGGTAATTTCAAATCCAAACTCATCTCTGTTTTCTTGAAAAAAGATTCTTGGTGTCAATCAAGTTCTGATTAAGAGAACAACTTGGTTGTGAAACAGAAAGCCCATACGGTGATTCCTGCTCACATAGTAGCCGAGGCCATATCAACACTCCATGGTCTTGATCTGAGATGGTCAGGCCCAATCACACCAACAGAAATGCAATATGTTGAACAATATGTGCTTGCAAAGTACCCAGAGTACTCCAATGCCCTTGTTGAAGGAGGAGAAAAGACTGACCTGTATAACCTTTGCATCAAAGAAGAGCCTTCAGAGCCACCCACACCAGATGTCAAGCGAAAGTCACCACGGGGAAGTTTTAGAGACTCATCGACACCCTCATTTGGAAGCAATATTTCTGATCTAGACAAAGCCCAGTTGGAGCCATCAAGATTGCTTGATATCCTCACCAAAAAGTCATCCTTTCCAGGGAGTTTCATCTCCATACCTGAAATCCAAGCAAGGAACAAAGTTCTAAAGCACTGTGGATTACATGATGAAGAAGAGTACCTTGTTCTCTTCACTCCAAACTACAAAGATGCCATGATGTTGGTGGGTGAGAGCTACCCTTTCTTCAGAGGTAACTTCTACATGACCATTATCGGGGAAGAATCAGATTACGTAAAGGAATTTGCAAGTTATAAGGAATCAAAAGTGATCTCGGCTCCAGAAACTTGGCTGGATTTGAGGATCAAGGGATCACAACTGAGTCAGTATTTTAGGAGGAAATGTAAGCACAGCCCAAAGGGACTGTTTTCTTACCCAGCTGATGTGAATGGTACACGTTACTCAATGCACTGGATATCAGAAGCTCACCGGAACTCGTGGCATGTTCTGCTTGACGCAACGGCTCTGATTGTGGGAGAGGATCGGTTGAAGCTTGCGCTCCACAGGCCCGACTTTGTGCTGTGCAGTCCTGACAATACACATGCTCATCCTTCCAAGATTACTTGCCTCCTGGTCCGGAGAAAATCCTTTGATACTGCTTAGGCAATTGAGTAAGAGGTACTTGTATGATTATATAATTATCTGTTTAGAGAAATGCAATTTCATACCCAGAAATTCTTACAATTTTTTCCGAGATCATATGCTGCAAATTTAGAACTAAATTCTGAAGATACCATTGAATGTCAAGACTGGTGGATTTCCAGACGCTACCTGGGTTCTATAGTCTTCCCAAGTGTTTTTTATTACCTCCTAGAACTCTTATCCGCTGTAAGTCAAAAAATAAAATAAAATAAAAAGAATGATTCTTCCATATGCCTCTTCGTTCAAGAATCGAAACAATTTTCTAACTAATCTATAACTCGGGAGTGTGATCAAAATGCATAGTAGTCTGCCATTGCTGCGGTGTCTGTGATCTCACTGTGCTTCAATTACTTAAAACCGTAAAGACCTCTTTTGCATCTAATAATATCTCTCCATGGATCTCAAAATGAGTTTCAGCATTATTACATGGCACCCCATCTCGTTCTGTAAAATACCATACATAAGTGATAGTGCAGGTTCTATCTCCATGAATCTCCTGTGTTTCATCAGAGAATCTGCAACCATTTACACAAGGTGACCAAATCTAACCTACTTATACCCTTGATTGTGATCTATGATGCACTAACATGCAAAAGAACTTCATTATGTGCTTCCAAAAAAAATTTACAAAAAACCTTGCAGAATTGGAATCGGTCAATCTCAGACACCATCCCAATCACCTTCTTTGAATGTTACCTTGAATCCACATGATAAGAGATAATGGCCAGTGTTTAGTTAATTACTAGCCCTGGAATCGACCATTTCAATCTCATTTTGGATCAATTTTTCATTCTCATTGAAATAACCATCTTCCGGTGTACGAAAGTTCATCAATGAAGTGAAATTCCAAAGAACTAACTGCGACTGTGATAAATCACTATAAGCTGAGAGCCTGAAAGACTGGCTATCCTTTAAAACCATCATTCATATGAATGAATCGAGCACAGCATTTTCTCAACAAACTGCATTCAAAGTCCTAATATCAGCAACTATTTTCTTTCTTCATTAAGACATTGAAAGAGTTTGGGAATTTTGAAATTAATAGCTTTATTTTCACTTTATTAATCAATGAATTGAAAATCTCATAGCTTGAAGATTCATTGTAACGAATTTCAAACTTTAAATGTTAGAAGTTAGACGTGAACAACTCAGTATTTGACACTCATTTGTCACTGCAATTGACATGCTAGTTAGTCACATTATTATTTCTATCTAATATAAATATTTTCTGTTTCTTTCAATTCATGTGTTCAAACTTAAGTGATCTTAGTTCTCCACACGCACACAAAAAAAAAAAAAAAAAAAAAAAAACTTTAGTGATCTTCTACAAAAATCAACTCTATACGCATTAAAAGATCTGACCAATTTTTAATGAAAAAAAAAATATATATATATATATATAGTCATTGTTTAATTTATGTTTAAGAATGCACCTTGTTTCGAAAAAACCCAATCTATTTTTTCATAAACCAATACATGTATCAACCAAATGATATCTTGGACAAGCCATGCAATACCATACATGATATATTTTACACTAATATACAGCAACACAATTCCTGATCAACAGGATGATGATAAATAATTGCAGAAAAAAAATTATATGCCACTAATTCAAAAGGATTCCATTGGGCTGTGTTACAAATAAAAAATTTTAAAAAAAATGCAAGAACCATTTAATTGTTCTTTACAATTCTCTCTCTCTCTCTCTCTCTCTCTCTCTCTCTCTCTCTCTCTCCAAGTCTAAAAAAACCAGCAGGGACCGGCAATCCCATAGAAAGTCATTACAAGCCCTTCGTAACGACCTTGAATACTACCTATGCCTCCCTCATTGCAAGTGTCAGAAATACGTCAACCCAAACCAGGGCTGTCATGCTGGATCTAATACATTTTTTTTCTTCATATTATGGGCTTTAGATTATTGCATTATAATTTATCACCAAGTTGTATTGCTGATGCAAAGTAACAATACCCACCAATGCTGGGACCAAATCCAATACTTATACCTTAGATAGCCCATAAAGGCACAACCTAGTTCTTGAGGTCTGTTAAACTCGATCTCTCTGCCCCCCGAATTTAAAAATCAACATTAGATATCAATACATTCAATTCACTAGCAGATCCCCTATTACTAAGAATAGGAGATTAAAAAGCAAAATACCACGGTATTCTCTGGTACTGTGATTAAAGAGGCTTAATTTATGTTCTAATTTCTAAAAAAAAACAAAATCAAAAACTCTCAGAATTTTCAAGGCGTAATTGCTTCAGTCCAGTAGTCAACAACATTGCTTCTCTATGAAAAAACTTTGGGTCACTACTCTCTCCCAAATCTGAGTGCACTCTCTCTCTCTCTCTCGGTTGGAGACATTGAGAAGCCTCATGAGGTATCATCTCTCTCACAAAAATTCTGTGCTTGATTTCTTAGTATCTGTATAATTGCCCTTTCTGTATCTGACTCTCTTTAGGTTTTCCTTTCTTAGATTTCATCGGTTTCAATAATGTTGGGAATACTAATTAGTGTACTAACTAATACACTGATTAAAACACAAGGCATATTCCACCGACTTAACATAAGTCCCACCTAACATTGTATCTTGGTGTGTTTAGTTGGTATGCTAGTTAGTAGTCCTAACATTATTGATATTTTGTTGCTTTGTTTTCATCTTGGCTGAGTTGCTGAGGCTATGAACAAAAATAGGAGCTGTAAAGAACTCCTTTGGATTTCACACACACATTCATTATTGGGTTAATTGTCAAATGTTAAGGTTTATTATTGCATTTCCATGGTTAACAATTGTAGCAATAAATTTGAAATGATACCAGCAAATATACCGAACTGGTATGCACTATACCAATGGTCAAACCGGTAATTTGTCAGGAACTGGTATGCACTATACCAATGGTCAAACCGGTAATTTGTCAGGAACGGGATTGACAGCTTTACAAACCCATATTTTGTCCAATACGGGATTGACAACTTTAGTGAACTATTCTGCAAACTCGTAATATGAACCATAACAAGAAGAGAGCACAACTAATCAACCAAACCAAATTGGTAAGTCTGAAAATGAGAAACAAATACAAAGGTTTTCCACTTAATCATCTTCTTTGTTTTCATTTCATCATCATTTCAAGTTCTCAGAACTCCATTACTCAACTTGAGCAACCAGAAAATACTGAAGGATTAGTAACATTGAAAACTTTCAAGTCAGAAAATGAGAAACAAAGACCAAAGGTTTTCCACTTAATCTTCTTTGTTTTCATTTCATTATTTTCTAGTTCTCAGAACTCCAATACTCAACTTGAGCAACCGGAAAATACTGAAGGATTATTAGCATTGAACACTTTCACTGATATTGGTATTCTGGTGTTAAAATGAGCCAAAGAGTGGACCTAAAGGTAATGGCAAAAACAACAATCAAAATTGAAACCAGGCCAATGAATATCATGATACTACATTATTATAAGATGCAAAATTAAAAAAATAAAAGAACAACATAGCGTCAAAAACAGCAGACAAACTTTAAGAGAACTAATAAGAAAATACAATAAATAACAATACCACAGATACTATACTAACTAAAAAACCGAGGCCACCCCTTTTTGCTAAGCCTAGAACTGCTACATACAATGCTTGAAATGAAATTTGCTGCTTTGGGAGGTCAGTATGTTGATCTCCCATCACCCTCGGTAATCACATCTTTGAAGGCACCACCACTTGGGATCATAGGCAGGACATGCTCTTGATGAGGTACAATAACATCCAATAAGTATGGCCCAGGGGTATCCAACATCTTCTGAATTGCAGCCCTAACATCCTCCTTCTTCGTCACCCGAGCAGCAGGTATGTCACAAGCTTCTGCAAACTTTAACATATTCGGGAATATCTCAGACTCTTTTGATGGGTTACCCAAATATGTGTGAGCCCTATTAGCCTTATAAAACCGATCCTCCCATTGAACAACCATACCCAAATGCTGATTATTCAATAACAGTATCTTAACGGGAAGATTCTCCACCCGGATTGTAGCCAACTCCTGGACATTCATCATAAAGCTTCCATCGCCATCAATGTCTACAACAACTGCATCAGGTCTCGCAACAGCGGCTCCAATTGCAGCAGGCAATCCAAAACCCATAGCCCCTAATCCCCCAGATGTCAGCCACTGCCTAGGCCTATTGTACTTGTAAAATTGAGCAGCCCACATCTGATGTTGTCCAACACCAGTACTTATAATCGCTTTCCCATTGGTTAACTCATCAAGAACCTGAATCGCATATTGTGGTGGAATGGCATCTCCAAAAGTCTTAAAGGTCAATGGATGCTGCACTTTTTGCTCCTTTAGCTCCTGCCTCCAAGCAGAAAAATCCATTTTAAGGTTAGCTCTTTTCGCCTCCAAAATCTCATTTAACCCTTTCAGAGCCAACTTCACATCCCCACACACCGACACATGGGGTTGCTTATTTTTTCCTATCTCTGCCGAATCGATATCGATGTGAACAATCTTAGCTCGGCTAGCAAAAGCTTCGAGCTTTCCAGTCACACGGTCATCAAACCTGACCCCAAAAGCAAGTAACAGATCACTTCCATCAACAGCAAAATTGGCATAAACAGTACCATGCATTCCAAGCATTTGAAGAGACAACTCATCGGAACAAGGGTAGGATCCAAGACCCATCAAAGTACTTGCGACCGGAATGCCCGTGAGCTCGACAAATCTCCTCAACTCCGCACTGGAATTCAAACACCCACCACCAACATACAAAACAGGTTTTTTAGACTCTGAAATCAACCTAACAATCTGATCCAAATGGGTGTCTTGGGGTGGTTTAGGCAGCCTAGACAAGTAACCAGGCAATCTCAAAGGTTGATTCCAATTGGGAACAACTAATTGTTGTTGTATATCTTTAGGTACATCAATCAAAACAGGACCAGGACGACCCGAAGATGCGAGAAAGAAAGCTTCGCGCACAACACGAGCAATGTCATCAACATCAAGAACAAGGTAATTGTGTTTGGTGATAGATCGAGTTACCTCAACAATTGGGGTTTCTTGAAAAGCATCAGTGCCGATCATGCGCCTGGGGACTTGACCAGTGATGGCCACGACGGGGACGCTGTCGAGCATTGCGTCGGCGAGGCCGCTGACTAGGTTGGTGGCGCCGGGGCCGGAGGTGGCGATGCAGACGCCGGGGAGGCCGGAGGCGCGTGCGTAGCCCTCGGCGGCGAAGATGCCGCCTTGCTCGTGGCGGGGGAGGACGTTGCGGATGATTTGGGAGCGCGTCAGGGCTTGGTGGATCTCCACTGACGCGCCGCCGGGGTAGGCGAAGACGTCTGTCACGCCTTCGCGCTCGAGCGCTTCGACGAGGACGTCGGCGCCCTTTCTGGGTTCGTCGGCGGCGAATCTGGAGATGAATGTTTCGGCGGCAGCGGGGGTGGTGGTGAGGGTGGTGGGTTTGGGGTTGGAGAGGACATTGGAGATGTGGAGAGGGCGGCGGCGGAGGAGGGTGGGGTTTTGGGGATTAGAGGGAATGGGGAGGGTGAATCTTGAAAGGAGTTGATGGGATTTGGTGGAGGAGGGTGGTGGTCGGATGGAGATGCCAGGGTTACCAGCGGTGGCCGCCATGTTTGACGAGCAGCAGAGAGGAAATGGAGCTTCTGTATGTAGGGTTCTGGCAGAGAGAAAAGAATTTGGTTAGAGATAAAGCCTTATTTATATCTTTAGATATTTATATGACGGGTAATGTCAGACATTTTAAAAAATTTATCAAAAAATTTATTAAATGTTTCATATAACAATGAGATTTATACCATGTGAGTTTTATGTGAGTCTCACATTTATGTAAGATATTTGATAAAATTTTTGATAAAATTTCAAAATTTTCTAACATTTTTGTTATATAAAAAATTCTATAAATTTTAAATAATTTATTAAATTTTTTATATAAATGTGTGACTTACACAAATCTATAAATCTCACAGTGAAAAATTTAATAAAAAATTTGATAAATTATTTAAAATATCTGACCTAACTCTATCTATATACATCTTAAAATGACATAAATACCTTTACATTTATCATTATATTTTTATTTTTATTTTTTTGTTTTGTGATAAAAATGAAAAAGACATTATAAATAAGGTATTTGACATAATTACAATAGAGATAAAATATTAAAAATTAATTGCAAAGATATGAAATCTTTAGTCAAGTTGGCAAAACTACCCGAACTTTCTTTTTTTCATTTAACTCTAGTGGTGAGGAGCCAGGTTTTATCGCCTCTACCATTTTCAATATTTCTTATGTAATCCCCACTATTTACATCCAACTTCTGCTACTCCACCATATCCAATGCCATCAACACTCAAATAAACCCCCAATCAACAACCACAACACCTTCCTCCATTCTCATTTTTCCACCACCAAAACTATAAATCATTACCCAAACCAACTCCTACAATCACCATCACCACGAGAGAGAGAGAGAGAGAGAGAGAGGGAACCATATTGGCCTAATTGCAAGTTATGCCTTAGTTTTGAACTCTGTCAAGAACCACTGTTGAAAAGGAGATGACAAGGCTAGAGTCGAGCTTGGGAATGGCATGGTGGTCAGTAATGGTAATGTAATGGCCTCTTGTTTGGCGGCATAGAAGGCATATGGCAGTGGCCAACAATGGTCGATTATAGAAGTAGCCGTGACCATGGTGGTGCTCGTGAATGGTGGTAGTAGTAAAAGGGGAAAAAGCAAAGAGGTGATGATCCGGTTTTCTTTAGAGAAGAAAAATAGATGAGAGAAAAAAGAAAAAAAAGGATAAAAAGATAATGAAAAATGCTTGAGACGCCTTTTTTTTTTAACACTCTTACAATCCTTTTTGATCTCAATCATTGATATATATGTGAAACTTACTTATGTATATATGGAACCTACACTATCAATAATTGAAATTTAAAAAGGGTTGTAAGAATTTTTAAAAAAATAGAGTCTCAATCATTGTTGAAAGACAATAAGAGGATAAAAGAGGTATAATTTTCATCCTATTGCAATTAGTTTTGACCTTTCGATGTCAGTGCAATGTGTTTTGCTTCTTCTCATAACTATTGTAATTTGAGACTATCATCCTCATCCTACTAAATTGTAATTAATCCTTCATCTTATTTATTTGCAATTTTTTTATTTCTTTTTTTGGTAAATTTGTAAACATTGCTCAATATATTTTTGGTTAAACAATTAAAGTTGATATATATTTAAATATGCAAAAAAAAAAATTATAATATGATTTGTATTAAATTACAACTTTTTTGTACTACTTAAAAAAATCACACCCTTTGTGTTCATCAATAATAACTAAAAGGTGTTGCTAATGAGTTTGGTTAACAATATCTACATCTACAACTATTATAAAAGTATGAAGAATTACCATATTTTCTACTTTTTACATATTCTGAAAATACCCTTCCAAACAGATTAAATATCAGTAAAATCACAAACAATTACAGACATCTTTTGAAATTCAAATACCTTCAAACATCAAACACCTTGAAACATCACAATCTACTATCAAACACTTTGGATGATTCAGAAAATAAAAAATTTTAATTTTCTAAAAAATGAATCTAGAAATTGAAACCAAACAAGGTGATTGCTATTTTGTGAAGTTGTCAAGTTCTCTATTTGAGACTCATGACTTATGTCCAATTATATTAGTTGTATTATAATATGCATCATCATACATAATAATATCGTCAATATCATCAATTGATTGAAAAGGGTCTTACACTACTCAAAGGTATTACCTAAATAGTACAAGCCTACAATCAATTTGAGTGGGTGATTCTGTTAAAACCACTAATACTGGCTTGAGTACCCTCAATTCGTTTCTTTTCTTTTTCTTTTTCTTTTTTTGAGTTGATTCATTATTTTGAATTATCATAACATCTTAATTCTTTGTTAGCCACTCTGTTTCGGATTTTAGAACCAAATAGTAAATCGCATTGTCTTTCAATCAACTATGTTTGACTCTATTTGACAATCCAGTGGTTGTACAAACAAATAAAAACGTAACAACCCACTCTAATTCGTAGACAAACAACCCACTTGTCCACTCTAATTCATAGACAAACAACCCACGTGTCCACTCTAATTCGCAGACAAACTACCCACTTATCAAGTTAGGCTTTATACAAGTAACAGTTTTTTTTGTTTTTCTTCCATTCTTCGTTCATATATGTATAAAAAAAGCAGACGACTCTTAAGTATATTTTGAGTTTTTATTATAGATCGACTTAATATATACACTTAAAAAATATATAATTTGTATCCAAAAAAAAATTAAAGGTCATTGAATATGGAAAAATATTAAAATGTATTAAATTTTTGTATTATTTTGTATTCAATAAATTTTTCACAATAGTTGGATTATGTAAAAGGGAAGGAATAATAATGTGTTTTTTTTAGGTAGTAGGAAGAATAGTGTTAGACTCACAAAAATAAAACACATAAAAGTGTTGGATGAAATTTATTTTTCAAGTCTAACTCACATCACACTCAAAATGAATTTTAACTGCCTAAGGCATTTTCTTTGTATATTTTATATTCTTTTTTTTTTGGCACTTAATATTATGAACAAAAAAAAAATTCTTAAATTTACCAAGTGTCTGGAAAATCAAAAAAAAAAAACTAAAGATTAATTTCACTTCTAAAAAATTAGAGATCCATAAATGATCACCAACCCGTTAGGAAATAAATTATTTTAGTTGACTATTTGATTTTTTACGAAAAGACGTGCAAAAAAATAGAAAAAGTAATGTGGTGAAATATTTTGTTTTACTGACTATTTTAACCTAGGATAGGTAACCCATCCTAAAGAAGCCCGCATTTTACCTTATTTCTACCTAAGTTTGCCAGCAAAATCAACTGCAATTGTAGTATTGTAAGCTAAGCACAAAATCACTATATAAAACAAGCCCACATTAATACATTAATACAAGATTATCTGAGAAAACAATCCAAATGAAGACCCATGTTTCATTTATAAATCAATTCATATGCCATGTGCAGCGCACGTGGACCTCCCAACTAGTTTTAAAGAAAAATGTTTAAAATAACTATTACCGTTATTGTTAGTGTGAAAATATATATATATATATATATATAAAGTATATTGAAATATGTCAACAATGAATAAAAATATATAAAAATATTTTGGAATATGTAGAGTATGTATTGGAATTATAAATATTTTGACATTTTACAGTTTTTATTGACAATTCTTAAGGCTGCCACCTTATTGTAAATAGTTATACACTATTTATGATGCACAATTTCATAAAAATTATATAATTTTTTTAAACTTCTTAAGGCAGGCATTGGACATTAATAAAAACTTTATCTAAAATTGTAATCCAGATTCTCCAAGCAATGATTAGCAAAATTCTCTTTTTTAAAAGGGAGAGATGCGACATCTAGATTTTGATATATGAGTAAGGATGACTGAAGGGTGCTCTTTATGTAGAGCATCTTGTTATTCTTGGTACCAAAGTTAAAATGTAATTTTTTTTCAAATGTATCTTTAATGGATTGCTATTTTACATGTTAAATTATAATAATGTCAAACTTCGTGTTGAATTGATAATATTAAATTTGGTGAAAACTCTTTTCTTTATCACTCTTATTGTAATAATCTAAATAATTTAAACTTGTAATTATTGTATTAAACGCCATGATAACTTAAAATAATTATAATAAAGTCTCCAAAGAAGTTCTTTTACTTCAATTTGAACCCTCGTCGACTAATTTTTCTATCGATTTGTATATATTGATTCCCAATTCGACTCGAGATATGAGAGACAGATTCTTTAGAACTAGTTGATGATACCTTAATCAATTCAAAATTGTAATGCGCAAATAATCTTAGTTTGAGTGCCCTACAGTTTGACCAGATTCAAGATTTGAGAGATGGTGTTTAGGCTTAGTGTGACACCCAAAAACACGCCAAGTGTTACAACTTATCATTATCTATATCGGCATACTTTAGGCCAAAATAATTATTCTATCGACTACCACATTCCACAGAATACCCAATTATAATCAGCTTACAATATTCTGGAGATCAAAATATGAAGAAATGAGATGGAAGCTTTGGGAGATAGAAATAATCAATAAGAAACTTATGAAAAGGAATGTTGGGAAATTATGAAGAGTTAGGAAACTTGCTTGAATTAGATTATTCAATGCCTAGATAACTTGGAAAACCTTAAGTAAGGAGGAGCTTAATCAACTTAGTCTAATAAGTAGAGCCGAATGAATATCTAATCAAAAATTAAGTAGGATTAGAAAAAGTTAAACAAGATTAGCTTAAGCCTAAGTAAGGTTAATTAGGCTAACCAAGATTAAGACTTAAGCGAGGTTAATTAGAATTAAGCCTAATTAACTAACCGCCTAATTAGCTAACCTAATGAAGTAATTAGTAAACTAATCTAATCAAACCTATAAAAGTTAGAACGATGGAGAGCGTTGGAGAACAATTGAGAGAGAGCTTGAAGCTTGGTGTTCTTGGAGAGCTAGGAAGAAGATCAAGGGAGAAAAGAAGAGAAAAAGAAAGAAAATCAAAAGAAATTCAAAGATTCAACCTAAAATCAAAAGAAAGTCATAACAAGGTAAGAAATCTAACCCTCTTTCAAAGTTTGATATCAAAACCTAGCTAGAAATTCATTAGGAACAAGTTTTGGAAATATTAAAATGAGAGGAAGTCAAAAAGTTTGAAAGCAAGAAAAGGGTTTGGAGATTTGATAGAAAAATCATGTTTTGAATTAGTTTTAGGTTGGATTTGAGCTATACAATTGATATGCTATAAACCTATACCATTTATTTATGTCTAGGAAGCCTTAGAACTTGCTTTTGCAGAATTGAAAGTGTAAGAGTTAAAGAAAGTTTAGAAAATATTGAAACTTAGATCAAATCTTACCTTTTGTTTGTTTTAATCTTAAAACCATATATACAAATGAGTTCTTATTGATTCTACATCTTATATATGCATATTAGGATGTTAAGAACCAAGTTTTGGACCTACGAAGTGTGAAAAATGGATTGGAAACCGCGAAGAACAAGCGACTGCAAACTTTTCCAGATTTCCCGCACGTGCAATTTTCCCTCCGCATGTGAGGCGACCCAAGCAAAACACAAATTCAAGACTGAAAAAAAGGCACATGAGGCCCGTACATGCCTTGGCCAATCTGCACGTGCGGATTTGGTTCTGCACGTGCAGAATTCCCTTGTTTCAGCCAACTTCAAATAGGCATATTTTTCTCATCTGAACTCGGTTTTAAGTGATTCTTGAGCCTAAATTCAATCCCCAGAAGTCTAGTTTCCAATGATGGTAGTCTCACATCCAAATTCTAAGTATACAAAGAGATATATCGAAATTAGTGTATGCTGTTCACTTTCTTCCTAACCGTTCCATGCTATTTCCTCTCCTAACCTAGTTTCCTTTCGTTTCTTCCTATTTCCTTAAGCCTCAAACATTTAGACATGATATTTTCAATAGAAAACATATGGAATTGTGGTAGGATACCTAAAGCTTTTCAACATGTATATTTGGTACATGATTAACACTTGAATTGAGCTTAGAAAGATTAGGAAACATTAATTTAAGTCATGAACATTTAGGACCATTCAAAGTGCGCCTTTGGCACACGCTTTGTCCTTGATTAATATTTAAAAAAGACTTGAATTCAGCATAGATTAGCATTAAACACTTGAGAAAAAGTTTAGGGAAACATCTAACCAAGTTTAGGCTCTCGATTTGTTATGTTTGCACAAATAAGCAAGGTATTTCAATGCCTCAACCAACACTTAAATTTAAGAGATTAAGCAATGTGAGTAAGAACTAAGAATGCATTAAGTTACTTAAAACACTCCCACTAAACTAGAGGCATACAAGTTAAGTCATAGCCAAGCCTTGAACAATTTAAAAAAGAAGTTAGGAAACATTAAACAGGATTAGAACACTTGAATTAAGATTAAGACTTGCAAGTTGAATTGAATTTCAATGGTTGTTCTTGTTTGGTGTAGGTTAAGCTTTGAAGAAGTTGTACCCTTGTTTCTAGAGCCATTTGTGAGTAGTAGTGTAGTAAAATTATGTTCTTTCAAATTATGATTCAAAATGTAAACATATGGTATGTTTATAAAAGTTATGCTGTTGTTTTGCCATGAATGAACATCTTATATTTTTATATCATGTATTAAGATGACTTCTTGGAATTTGTTTGTTATTGAGAATCATGCCAATAACTTTGTACTAACTGAGCTCTTTAGCCACCTGTTATGGACCCCGTTCCATTCCAAAGTTCCTTGAGAATGTTCATCGCTATGTATATGCTTGCAAGTTAAATTTTATTATCATGTGCAAATTATACTATTTTGAATAGAGCTTGTGCTTGGTTTTAAATAAAGTTTATCGGTATTCATTCATTTACCTCTTTACCGTATTACTATTCACTGGGCAATGGCTCACCCCTCTTCCTCGTTGTATTGATTTGCAGAATTAAGATATATGTATTGTAATATATTTATTTATTTATGTCTTGTAATAATGTAATGTAATGGTTCTAAAAAGAATGTATGCTCTCATTTCATATAGTTATGCACTGCTCTGAATGGATGTTGTAAATGGACTCAATAACAAATAATGGCTTCCGCACAGCAGAAAAGAAATTTTGCCCTAATTATATTAAGAGTCCATCTTGCTTTTGTTTTGTTAGGCCTTTGGTAGTTAAGGACTACTGGTCGATCACTACACCATCCTGTTTGGGACGAGTTGGGGTCGTGACACTTAGTATACGTGGTTTCTATGCTAATATGATGTGTATTATTTAAGGGTGCTCATGAACCCAACTGACTCATCAAAATCGACCAACCCGACCTAACCCACCCGCTTTTATGTGGTTCTGACAATATTGGTTGACAGATGTGGTTAGAGATTTTCTAAATTCGCCTATGTTTAGACGAATGACGGATGAGAGGCCACCCGACCGAACCTAATCTGCCAACCCCCTTAAGAAAATGATGTTATGCTTTTATGTTTTGTATGTTAAAAAAAAATGCCTTAATATTAGCTATTTATGAAATTTGAAAGTTAGTCCTTTATTTCTATAATAAAAATTTTGGACTCAAATATGGCCTAAAATTAGGGTTGAAAGAAAAAATCGGAAAACCAATTGGACCAACCAAACCGAATTGAACCGGCCAATTTTGGTCTGCTTTTTTTATTTTTTCAGTCTGTTCCGTTATGCTGGAACGAAAAACCGAAGTTCAGTTCAATTTTCAGTAATCATAATTTAAAAACCATATACACCGAACTGTACTGAATAGATACTCTCTCTCTCTCTCTTTCTTTTTCTTTTTTTTTTTGAGCTTATTTGTTGTACATTTCTTTTTTTTTCAAAAGTTGTTTGTCCATCTATCTATCCCAACTCCCAATAACCAAACACACTTTCACTTGACCCAATATTTTACACTTCTCAATATTTCACATAGCTATAAAAAAATTAAAAAATTAAAAAAATCACTTTCTCTCACTATCCAAAATCTAACATCTATGACCAAGGCTCTTGGCATGCTTTTGAAGATGGTTGCCCTCTTTACAAAACCAAAACAATTGACACCCTCCCCCCCACACACACACTCTCTCTCTCTCTCTCTCTCTCTGTGTGTCTGTTTTCCATTAAAAGGTTAGATCTTCTTCATCTTCACCTTTTTCTTGCGAAAGATTTTGTGGGTCTTCCATATTCAAGCAGAGATTTTGTTGGATCTAAGATTTTGTTGGATCTGTGGGTCTTCACCTTCTTCTTGCGAAAGATTTTGTGGATCTGTGGGTCTTCCATCTATATATATGTATGGTTGTGTCAGTATCCAGCTACCACCCATTATTTGTATCCGTAGCATTTACCTCATACATTGCTATAATTAGACTTTTGGCCATATTTGTTTCTCTGATCATTTTGTGGGATCTCTTTCAGAAGGGTGTTTCGAAGCGCCCGACAATTCACCCCGTCTGTTTTCACAAGTATGCAATGTGAAACGAGTAAACGTGCAGATCTGGTAAATCCATAGAAAATCCACTAATCATAAGAGATGCCAAACAAGGAATACATCACTAGACGTGGCGTGGCCACCTAATCTTTTGGAAAAACTAGGAAACCTATGACTTGTGCCAAAGGCCATTGTCTATCATAACCAAAGTGTCTTAGCTCGGGAACTTAGGTATAAGGATGGAAGGTCACAAATTAAGCAGTCTGCTTACCTAATTAAAGATCGACCTCTACTAATTCATGATATGAGATTCATTATCAAAATATGCCCATGTTTTGATTATTAATTCTATTAATACTATTTTTACTAATTTTAAAACGCTTTGATCTCATGCATTTCAAAAAGAGTATTAAAATGTATAACTCAACAAAAAAGAAGAGCTCACATGCACGAAGACCAAAATTGTTCCAACTTAAGAAAAAAATAGCCTTCAATCAGTAGACAAACATAGAAATATCTCAAATAAGCACATAGCCAAGTCCAATGCATGAAAAGTGGATGCAAAATAGGGAAATGATGAAAAAGAAAACATGATGCCAAAATAGACATGGAAAGATAGAGTCTCTAGGTACTTATCAACTCTTCTAAACTTTCAATCCCTTGAAAAGCTTATTAAAGGGCGTTTTATAGCCTAAGAGGTGCCTTGCTCCGTAATTCCCCTGAGAATTACAGAAGAGGACCTTCTCACTTGCATGAGGAGACTATCTTCTAGAAACTACTCTGTTTGTCTCCAGAATTGGTCAAGCCAAATAATTTTTATTCGGCCTTATATTTAATGTACGGTCATGGCATTAAGCTACAGGTGTAGATTAAAATTATACAGCAAGGATAAAAACATACATCCAAGGTCAAAATAAGGTTCAATCAACGTGTTTTCGGAGGATTCTCCTCATTTCCATTCATTTCCACTATGTTCTCGCTCCTTTTCTAGAAAGTACAAAGTTTTGATTAAAATATAAGCCCGAGCATTGTAGAACGCTTGGATTCTGCAAGTCTAAAACAATTTGAAAATGGTTTTAAGGGTCTAAAAATTGTATTGGCCAAAACAGGTGCTATGTTGGGATCTGCTTTCATCCATGTTTTTTGCTAAAGATAATCAAAGTCTTGTGTCTATGTTTACATCATCAAGTGACTAGAAGAAGGTGCACAAGTCTTAGAGCTGGTCAAAATGGAGTGTCTACACATTTCCTTACCTTTGATGCTTTCTTTTTGAGATGACACTATCAAGCAAAATGACTCAGTTTATCACAACAATAACTTTCCTTTCTATTTCTTAATAGAATCATGTTTCTGAAATTGTTATTATTCTTGAGCCTAAGTTAGTTATTCTTGGACTTTTAGTCCTCAACCATGTTCACCTTAGAATAATTTCCAGCTTGATTTTTGATAATTCTTGTCCCTAATTTGAGAATCTTGCTCAATATGAAGGTGACAAATAAGGAATTTAGCATTCAATGTTTTCTCTTCATATTTCACTTTCTTCTTGTATACCATTCCAAGGGTAGTTTAAAAACTATTAACCCAAATTGAAATTCCTCTTAGAGGGTGGTGACAACAATTTTAAGACCACCAACAATACACTGGAGATGATGTGCTTGTGCAATTACAAATTTCTCATTCAACATTTTAAAATCCATATAATTAGAAATAAGAAACTTTATATTACTTGCCTCTTCATTGCGATATTTGTTCTGAAGAGCAATCCATGATTCTTTTATCGTTTCAATGGTGTGATGCTCCCTATAAACTGGTTGAGATAATGAATTCAAGATGTATCTTCAATACATGACTCATCTTCCTTTCTATTTCCTTGTTTTCTTTCAATTGATTGTTGTCATTTGGTGTTGGCACTGGAATTACTTTGAGATCTTCACCAAGTATGTATATGAGTTTTAGCGATTTGAAAAAGAGTTTGACTTTCACTTACCACTAAGTGAAATTATCTCCATCAAAGTGTTTAAGACGAATCATGTCTTGACTCAAAACTTGAACTAACTGTGGTACTAACCCTCCATTCTGGAAAAAAAAAATGTTTAAAATTGTTTGAAAATGATTATTTGGAAACACTAAATGAATATTTCAATATTGATTACTAAGTGTAAGCACAATCGGCTCTCAGGGTAGGTAGGTGTGACGGGCTTATAGCTCTCATATTTTCATTATCTCATGAGATTGTTGAAGATGCAGTCAAATGGCCTTTTTATCGAAACTCACTACGATCTACCATATGGCCTGCATGAATCTCTTTATCATCTTTTCACATAAGCTGAGTGACCAAATAGACAACAATCAAAACTCGGAACTACCACTTGGTTTTAAGGACCAAAAACCATAAAATGACCTTATAAAAAGAATTGATTAATCATCACCAGAGGAACTAGATCTGGGGACTAAGTACAGGATGAGAAGGTTTTACACACCCATCTCACCCGACACGTAGTCAACCGCTACTCAACATCTTGATAATTTTAAATCTAAAATTGCTAATATTTATACATGATAGGTAGCAATAAGCAAAGAATAGGAAAGCCATAAGTGAAGGACAAATATGAGAGGGGAAATAAAAATAATAGAGAAAATGATATATAAGAATTGGGAAGGTGCATACGGGAATAAATAAATACTATAGATGGCTAACCTATATGTAACCAAGTCAACAATGGATTCATCACATATGGGTCACATGACTAATATGACAGCAAAATAGAGAATGGCTAACCTACATGCATCTAAGACAACGGTGGCTTTGTGATGCCCCCAAAATATATGGTTCAACCCAAGATAAATAAACTCCAATGATGATAATAAGACAATAATAATCATGATGAATGAGGTCGCTCTCGTTTAAATACATATAAATAATGATCATTCACTATATGAAATTCATTTAATACAAAAGATTAGAGTGCCCTTAGGCTTACATTAAAAGAAAAATGGTATAACCCTTAAAATATAAATGGCATTCTGCCTACAAATAAAGGCCGCGTGGCCACACTCAAAAGCTTTTTTAGCTCATTCTCGTCTTCCACACCAATTCATGGTCGTGGTTTATCATCGGCACCTGAAAAGTTTTCAATAACGTGAGATGAACATATAGTCTAGTAGGTAATTTCTATAATTCCAATTAATATACTCTATACATGTACATGATCATGATGCTTCACATTATACTTATATAATATGTCAATTCCTCATTTATAATTAAAATACACAACTTTCCTCAAAGGTGTTCTCATTTTACCTCAACATTTATATAGACATATATACTAAATTTACCAATATTACAACACATGTAACCCATAATCGATTCCAATACATTACACAACCCAAGTAATTCCTCAATGCGTCCATTCATCAACAAGGAACATCCAATAATCTCAAATCGATTCCAACAAATAATCTCAAATACATAATACCCTGTGGTCTAATCACGCCCCACATAACAATCTCACTTTACCAGTTACTAGCCAAAAGGAACTCGGTACCTACATATAGCATAGCCTGCTTTATCGGCTGCTAGCCGGAAGGAACGCATTACCTACGTATAGAACCACCCGCTTTATCGATTGCTAAATGGAAGGATCGCGTTACATCTATATAGCACACAACAAGTACAACTCAAATTACTTTCATTCATCCATTCTCATTCAACTACTCAAATGCACAATTCATAAAATTTAAACACTACTATCACCACAGTAATTTCTATCTCAATAGCCAATTACAATTAGGATTTCAATTCTCCCTCAGTTAAAACATTTTCTACAACAATGCAATCCTTCACTAATTGTCAATAATGTTATCTCTATTAAAATATTCCAATTAGGCAATATCATAGTATAACTAAACAACAATATATTATATTATTCTTAACGAATTCGATAAATAGATAGAGTGAAATACTTCACACAAGTCATTACTAATTTCAATCAATTACTCAAACTACATACTCTCTATATTAATTATCCTTTCTATTGAAAAAGTTTAAATTCCAATTTCATGAAATGATTACAAATCTCTAATTTCTCCAATTCACAAACTTCAAGAGAAGTTAGTCTTTTTTTCAAGAAAATTGGGGCTTTTCCATTTCAAATTACCCATTCACTCTAGAACTATTAAAACTCACATTTGATAGAAAATATCTCAAGAAATACACAACACAAATCAAACCCTAAGTTATCATCATACAAGTTTTGAAATCTCTACAACCATTCTAGAATTTATGTAATTAAAAACCACATATTCATCTATGAGAACCATATTAAAGAAAATTAGAGAAATCCCTACGTCTTGGAGAGAAAAGGAGAGCTAAGAAGAAAATCCCAAAATTTTTGAACTCGGCGGTATTTTGCTTAAATCAATCAAAATGTAGCCCTCGTTGAGCTCATTGGTTTTATCTAAAAAACTTAGGTCAAAATGCTGTTTGATTTGTTTGGATGAAGGAAAATGTGAACCTGATAAGAGTTTTCAGAGAGAAGAGTGAGAGAAAAAAAAAGAGATGATAATGAAGAAAAGTGAGAGAGTGTGCATGTATACGACCTATATATATAGTGCAAGTACAAAAGTGGATTTGGGCCCATGAATCTGACTAAAAATAACAACTAAAACATGTTAAATTTGAACAAACTGCTCAAGCAACCAAAGTTTCGCTTGAACTGTAATTAAAGGCTTACAGTATCTCTACTTTCTCTAACAGACTGATCAAGCAGTCAAAAGTGCGTTCGACGATGAATTGATGCTTGCAAGATCTTAGTCTATTTTGAAATTTAGAGCTGCAAGGGTCTACGGACCGCTCGGGGATCAATTTGCACTCGACCAAACTATACCCACAGCTCAAATACACAAACTTCGAACGGGTATAACTCTCTCGTCCGAACTCTGTTTTGGGATGTTCTTGTGTCTAAATCAAAACCCTAGAAATAAGTTTTCTAATGGAACTAGCTTTACATCAAGATTCAAAGTGTGGAGAGAGAAAAAGTAAAAGTGTGATGACCACTCAAATGATGATCATCTGAATCAAGATTTTTGGTTCAATCCTACTCTAACATCATGATCCCACACCAATCAATACTTTAATTCAATCAAGGAAGTTCTAATTATAATAATAAGATTGTCAAAAGCAATCCCATTAGTCCAAGGAGTATGAAGTGTCACAGGCTTGATCACATATGGGTCATATGACCAAAATGGCTAAAAAAATTAAGACAAAAAATGAAAAACAATGATAAAAAAATACTAACCTTTTAAAGAGCATAACCGTAATAGGGAATGCCTCACTACCCTTAAGTTTTTCTTCTTGTTTGGGAGAACTCCCAACTTGTCTCTAGATGAACACACCAAAGACTAGAATCAAAATTTTGAACTAGGGTGGCCTAATTAATACACAATGGTTGCCAGACAACCAAAATTTCTCTCAAACTGGAGTAATCTCTTGAATTCAAAAAATGACTTCTTGAACTCAAATGTCGAACAAAAAATAATGAAGGTGAAAGGGTTATTTATAAGACCTCATGGAAGTGATTTGGAGATTGAAAAATGATGAGGGATTGCACAATTTCGAATACCGATAAGATCAGTTGAACAGGCGAATGGCAAAAAAGTCTAAAATTGCCGCCATAAAAAACCCTTGTTCAGAGTCGGTCTGGCCATGTGAAAGGACTAGTCCGACCATCATCTGGCTTAGAAAAACTGTGACATGGTCGATCCGGCCATGTGGGGCTGTGCTCGCTTTTTGTGTTTTTTTGCTAATCCTAAGCGAGGAAATATGTTTCAAATGGGTTCTGGGCTTAGGCTACCTTGTTTTTCTGAAAAATTATCCAATTTAAATAATAAAACAGGCCCAAAATAAAACAAAAAAACCCCGGTCCAAGTTTGGCTTGTAGCTTTTGTGAAATGACCCTCTTATTCATTGGGGGTATTTGCTTCAGCTTATTTTGAATGGATTACTGATTTTGGCCTTTTAAAAGCTACAAAAGAATGTTTGGTTAAAATTAAAGCCAACAGCTTTAACTTCCATAGCTTTTTTTTGAAAAGAAAAATGTTAGAAATCAAAAGCAGTTGCTTCTGATTGTAGATTATGTAGAGGAAGAGTTGAAATTACTTAAATATCCTTAGTGTTTTAAAGTATTTACTCTTATACCACCTATATATATTCTTTTTAGCCCTAATCTTCTCTTCGGCAAGAGAAGAACACAACAACAAGCAGCAAAATGCAACAACAAGACATGTGGCTCTGGTTCGCTTCCGGCGCTGGTTCACCTCCAGCAACATGCAGATCTGGTTTGTTTCTGGCTTTAGTTCGCTTCCGGCAACGTGCAGCTCTGGTTCATTTCTAGCTCTAGATCTCTTGTCTCTCGCACTCTCACTCTCTCTATTCACCTATTTTCCTTCATCTCTCTCGATTTTTCCTATTCTCTCTTGCTTTGGATTCGGCATGCATGTATATATATATATATATGTATTGTTTTGGTTATTTGCAATTTTGCTATTTCAAATTTTTGAAATGGGGGAAAATAAGAATATTTAGGGTTTAGGAAAATTTTGGGGAAATTTTATTCATTCTTTGATGTTAAACATTTGTGTAGGATGTTGACTGCCATTACATTGATTTTTGTTTATTCATGTTGGAGATGTGAATTTGATATTTATGTTATACAATTAGTATCTTAAAGTCTGAAATGTTTTGAAATTGATTTTTGAACAATGAGACTTGTTTGTGCTAATTAAATTAGTACTCCAGAGTCCTAGTTCTTTGTACATGATTTGGAGGGCTCATGTATGCTCAAAACTCCCCAAAAAAAAAAAAAAAGTGAAGCGATTGGCATGTGCCCTTGAACCCAATCATGCTAGTATCTCCTTCATTCTTTGAAAGAGTACTTAACATATATATATATATATATATATTCCATTTGATATTCAGAATTTTCGTTGATCCCTCAATCACTCGATGAACTTGTATGATGCCTAATCTTAAGAACACTGATAGGTTATTACTGTGTATTTTTAATTAAGTCACGATTTTACTATGAATTAGTTAATATACACTTAAATAGTGCATGTTAAAGTGTGCAAATTCTTGATACAATTGCTTTTAGGTGTAGGAATATGACAATAGTGATTTTCTTTACTTGTTGGAATGATTATGTGCCTTTATTTTCACTGTTATTCTGAAGTTTATTTTGTTTATATGTTCTTATTAATTCATGTTGTTCATATCCAATGTTTTCAAAATGGGACAAGGCCAGATAAAATTAACTTGGTTCTGATTGTTTTTTATTTTTTTGTTGATATGGTTTTTAATAATATGAGTAAGGGTTTGTTCAAACCATTGTTGCAATTCAAGTGTTTTTATTACTAAGGTTTGTTTAATAGAAAATGAGTACCCAGCCACCATCACAGTCTCTAACAACTATAAAGAGCAATGGAAAAGCATCCCAAAACTCTTAAACCTCACAAGGTTTAAAGGCACATTGGGACACAAAATCCACTAGAATTTTTGTCAAACTTTGTGTGGAGCAATTGAAAGCGGGTTACAAACCTGGTACGCACTTACATAAGGTTGGTTGGGAAGAAGCCATTAACAAGTTCAAAATTGCAACTGGAAAGTCATATGTTCCCTTTCAGCTTAAAAATCATTGGGGTGCCTTAAAAAAGGAGTGAAGTCTTTGGAAAAATCTGTTGAGAGGTGAGACTAGGCTGAGGTTAGATCCCTTGATTGGAGTTATGATGGCATCTGATGATTGGTGGAATTTGAAGCTACAGGTCAGTGAATTATGTTGAATTTTTTTTTCTTGCTCACTGGTACTTGAGCTTTATGATTTATATATTTGTAATTATTTTTCCAGATTTTGTTATAAAGGCATCCTGGTGCAACCAAATTTGATGAGAAGCCATTGACATTGGTCGATGACATGGACATACTATTCTCTGATGTTTCTGCAACTGGTGAGTAGGCATACACCCCAAGCTCTGGAGTGTTTTTTGACACTGAGGGACCTCACACCCCACTTGGTGATGATACTGATACGAAAATCCATCCATCTGAATTGAGCAACCAATGTCGTAACCAAAAGAGGGTCCATCGAAGAAGCAAAAGGGGAACAAAAAACAATCAGCTGCTGGTGAGTTGAGTAAAACACTTAACTGCATTGTCGATGCTGTGGAGGCATCATCTTCGACTGGTACACAGAATGCTGCTATGCAAAATCTGCACACAATAACTGAGTGCTAAGATTAGCACAATCTCTGGCATTAGTGAAGATGATGACCTTTTAGTTTAGGCTGCAAGGTTGTTCATGAAACCCTTACTCCGTGAGTTTTTCATGGCTTTGCCTAATGATATGTTAGTATTTGAAGTTTATTAATCTTGTAATTGCTTTGGAAAAGCTCACATTTCTAATTATCGTGATAGGACTATCTTTCATTGTGCAAATGTTTTTTTTTTTATAAAAAAAAAAAAAAAAAAAAAAAAAAAAAAAAAAAGAAGAAGAAGAAGAAGAAAAAGACATTAGGACTATCTTCAATTAATTTAGCTTGATGTTGTATTTATGTTTGCCTCATTGGTAGATTTAATTTGTGCTCTCATGAGTGGAATAGGAAATATTATTGCAAGTTGTATTTGTCCGCTCACGAGTGGAATATGAAGTATTATTGCAAGTTGAATTTGTCCACTTGTGTGCCATGTGATTATTTGTCCTTGCAATTCCAAGTCACACGCTTTAGCTATTACTTGTCCATTTGCTTGCAAGATTGGAAAGCAATTTTAAAAAATATATATTATTTTAAATGATGGTCATTGCAACGATACTGTCTATATGTACTTTCATGGTGAACTTGTTTGCCACTCCAAATTGTTAAACAACCAAGAGGCATTCCAATCTTTGCAGGTATTCTGCTAATGTTTGTCTAATTTTATTTTTTGTCTATATATATCCTTCAATTTTATATTTATTTTATGTGTTAAATTAATTTCTTATTGAATGAATGTGGTACATGACCCCAATTTATATACAGTATAAAAAGATGGACAATTTCAATGCTAATGGTGATTATGATAATGATGACAATGTCACTGGATCTTCACAACAACCAAATCACCCATATCGGAATCCTTACCTAATGGCAGCAGTAGTGGCAAGAACAATGTATGCAAAAAAATTACCTAAATAAACAACCATGTAGGACATCTACCCTCACAGGACATCAGTAGCTATTAGAATTGCAACATGGTAATGCTACAAGAATATATGAAAATTTTAGAATGGATAGAGATGGTTTTTATCGATTTTGGAATTTATTAGAGACTAACTATGAACTACAAAGTGGGAAAAAAAGTTGGAGTTCAACAACAAGTTGCTATTTTTTTGTTTATTGTTGGTCAATATGCAAACAATAGAAATGCTCAAGAAATATTTCAATTATCGGGCAAAACTATTTCAAAATACTTCCACTCTATTTTAAAAGTATGTGAAAATGTTTGTGGATTAGGTGAAGTCGTGGCAGAGAAATGGGGTCCATCCGTACATAAAGAATAGCCGAAATATTACCCTCATTTTAAGGTAACTAGAAATACTCTCTCTCTTTCTCTCTCTCTTAAAAAAATATTTTATGATATTTTTTGAATGTAGAATTGCATTGGGCCAATTAATGGAACACATATCAAAACTCATGTGGAAGCAGAATACTTACCCCGTTTCATAGGTAGGAAGGGATACGCTATAGAAAACATATTGGCAATGTGTGACTTTGATATGTGTTTCACCTTTTGCTTGCCTGGTTAGGAGGAAAGTGCACATGACATGCTAATTTTTTGGGATACAATTAGGAATCTAAACAATAATTTTTTATATCTAGAAGGAGGTATGTATGTAACACAAATTAAGATTTATTCGTTTATTCTATATTAGTTATATTTGTAATAAGTTCATATTTTACTTTTTAGATAAGTGTTATTTGGTTGATTCTAGCATCCAAACACAAAGGGTTATCTTGCACCGTACAAAGGGAAGAGATATCATTTAGCTCAATTTGACCATCGGCCTCTTCAAACTACACATGAAAGATTCAACAAAACACATTCATCACTCAGGAGCGTAATAGAAAGATCATTTGGTGTTTGGAAAGAAAGATGGCCTTTTATGAAAGATATTTCATTCGATTACGATTTTGTTTGTCAACGACAACTTGTTTGTGCTACCATGGCGATCCACAACTTCATTAGACGAACTAATTTAAGGGATATTGCATTTGACTACTATGATAAACATCCTGAGTATGTCCTTGTTAACGAGGAAGCAGTGGTAAGGGAAGACCGGCATCGGCATCCAGTTCGTAATGATGATTATGAGATAGATTCGAGAAGATATGCAATTTTAATGTCAATTTGTCAAGGAAATAAATATTAAAATATAATAAATTTATTTTTGTGTAGTGTTTATACCATTGTTATTATCTAAAAATAAAATCATTATGTTAATTTGGTGTTAGAATGATCTCTTTATATGTAATTAATAGCAAAAAGTCAAGATAAATTCAATTTACAACTAACAAAGGTAAAAAAGACAATTACACAGCAAAAAGCTACTTCACAGCTTATTTAACAAATACTATTCAGCAACTTAAATCTATAATTCAACAGTTACACCAAATAAATTAACAACTTCTAATTAAAATCATAATCTATAATATGTTAAACTATAAGCTATAATCTATAATTTGTTTTAACGGCTACACCAAACGAGGCCATTAATGTCTACTAAAACTTGAAATTGAATTTTAGCAAATTTTATATCATTAGAAAGCTCTTTGAAAATGTTACAAACTAATGTGGACCATTTTTAAAAATTCCAAAGATTTTCACATAAAATGACGTGCAGAAGATAGTACCTAATTCTCGTCTTCCACACCAATTCATGGTCGTGGTTTATCATCGGCACCTGAAAAGTTTTCAATAACGTGAGATGAACATATAGTCTAGTAGGTAATTTCTATAATTCCAATTAATATACTCTATACATGTACATGATCATGATGCTTCACATTATACTTATATAATATGTCAATTCCTCATTTATAATTAAAATACACAACTTTCCTCAAAGGTGTTCTCATTTTACCTCAACATTTATATAGACATATATACTAAATTTACCAATATTACAACACATGTAACCCATAATCGATTCCAATACATTACACAACCCAAGTAATTCCTCAATGCGTCCATTCATCAACAAGGAACATCCAATAATCTCAAATCGATTCCAACAAATAATCTCAAATACATAATACCCTGTGGTCTAATCACGCCCCACATAACAATCTCACTTTACCAGTTACTAGCCAAAAGGAACTCGGTACCTACATATAGCATAGCCTGCTTTATCGGCTGCTAGCCGGAAGGAACGCATTACCTACGTATAGAACCACCCGCTTTATCGATTGCTAAATGGAAGGATCGCGTTACATCTATATAGCACACAACAAGTACAACTCAAATTACTTTCATTCATCCATTCTCATTCAACTACTCAAATGCACAATTCATAAAATTTAAACACTACTATCACCACAGTAATTTCTATCTCAATAGCCAATTACAATTAGGATTTCAATTCTCCCTCAGTTAAAACATTTTCTACAACAATGCAATCCTTCACTAATTGTCAATAATGTTATCTCTATTAAAATATTCCAATTAGGCAATATCATAGTATAACTAAACAACAATATATTATATTATTCTTAACGAATTCGATAAATAGATAGAGTGAAATACTTCACACAAGTCATTACTAATTTCAATCAATTACTCAAACTACATACTCTCTATATTAATTATCCTTTCTATTGAAAAAGTTTAAATTCCAATTTCATGAAATGATTACAAATCTCTAATTTCTCCAATTCACAAACTTCAAGAGAAGTTAGTCTTTTTTTCAAGAAAATTGGGGCTTTTCCATTTCAAATTACCCATTCACTCTAGAACTATTAAAACTCACATTTGATAGAAAATATCTCAAGAAATACACAACACAAATCAAACCCTAAGTTATCATCATACAAGTTTTGAAATCTCTACAACCATTCTAGAATTTATGTAATTAAAAACCACATATTCATCTATGAGAACCATATTAAAGAAAATTAGAGAAATCCCTACGTCTTGGAGAGAAAAGGAGAGCTAAGAAGAAAATCCCAAAATTTTTGAACTCGGCGGTATTTTGCTTAAATCAATCAAAATGTAGCCCTCGTTGAGCTCATTGGTTTTATCTAAAAAACTTAGGTCAAAATGCTGTTTGATTTGTTTGGATGAAGGAAAATGTGAACCTGATAAGAGTTTTCAGAGAGAAGAGTGAGAGAAAAAAAAAGAGATGATAATGAAGAAAAGTGAGAGAGTGTGCATGTATACGACCTATATATATAGTGCAAGTACAAAAGTGGATTTGGGCCCATGAATCTGACTAAAAATAACAACTAAAACATGTTAAATTTGAACAAACTGCTCAAGCAACCAAAGTTTCGCTTGAACTGTAATTAAAGGCTTACAGTATCTCTACTTTCTCTAACAGACTGATCAAGCAGTCAAAAGTGCGTTCGACGATGAATTGATGCTTGCAAGATCTTAGTCTATTTTGAAATTTAGAGCTGCAAGGGTCTACGGACCGCTCGGGGATCAATTTGCACTCGACCAAACTATACCCACAGCTCAAATACACAAACTTCGAACGGGTATAACTCTCTCGTCCGAACTCTGTTTTGGGATGTTCTTGTGTCTAAATCAAAACCCTAGAAATAAGTTTTCTAATGGAACTAGCTTTACATCAAGATTCAAAGTGTGGAGAGAGAAAAAGTAAAAGTGTGATGACCACTCAAATGATGATCATCTGAATCAAGATTTTTGGTTCAATCCTACTCTAACATCATGATCCCACACCAATCAATACTTTAATTCAATCAAGGAAGTTCTAATTATAATAATAAGATTGTCAAAAGCAATCCCATTAGTCCAAGGAGTATGAAGTGTCACAGGCTTGATCACATATGGGTCATATGACCAAAATGGCTAAAAAAATTAAGACAAAAAATGAAAAACAATGATAAAAAAATACTAACCTTTTAAAGAGCATAACCGTAATAGGGAATGCCTCACTACCCTTAAGTTTTTCTTCTTGTTTGGGAGAACTCCCAACTTGTCTCTAGATGAACACACCAAAGACTAGAATCAAAATTTTGAACTAGGGTGGCCTAATTAATACACAATGGTTGCCAGACAACCAAAATTTCTCTCAAACTGGAGTAATCTCTTGAATTCAAAAAATGACTTCTTGAACTCAAATGTCGAACAAAAAATAATGAAGGTGAAAGGGTTATTTATAAGACCTCATGGAAGTGATTTGGAGATTGAAAAATGATGAGGGATTGCACAATTTCGAATACCGATAAGATCAGTTGAACAGGCGAATGGCAAAAAAGTCTAAAATTGCCGCCATAAAAAACCCTTGTTCAGAGTCGGTCTGGCCATGTGAAAGGACTAGTCCGACCATCATCTGGCTTAGAAAAACTGTGACATGGTCGATCCGGCCATGTGGGGCTGTGCTCGCTTTTTGTGTTTTTTTGCTAATCCTAAGCGAGGAAATATGTTTCAAATGGGTTCTGGGCTTAGGCTACCTTGTTTTTCTGAAAAATTATCCAATTTAAATAATAAAACAGGCCCAAAATAAAACAAAAAAACCCCGGTCCAAGTTTGGCTTGTAGCTTTTGTGAAATGACCCTCTTATTCATTGGGGGTATTTGCTTCAGCTTATTTTGAATGGATTACTGATTTTGGCCTTTTAAAAGCTACAAAAGAATGTTTGGTTAAAATTAAAGCCAACAGCTTTAACTTCCATAGCTTTTTTTTGAAAAGAAAAATGTTAGAAATCAAAAGCAGTTGCTTCTGATTGTAGATTATGTAGAGGAAGAGTTGAAATTACTTAAATATCCTTAGTGTTTTAAAGTATTTACTCTTATACCACCTATATATATTCTTTTTAGCCCTAATCTTCTCTTCGGCAAGAGAAGAACACAACAACAAGCAGCAAAATGCAACAACAAGACATGTGGCTCTGGTTCGCTTCCGGCGCTGGTTCACCTCCAGCAACATGCAGATCTGGTTTGTTTCTGGCTTTAGTTCGCTTCCGGCAACGTGCAGCTCTGGTTCATTTCTAGCTCTAGATCTCTTGTCTCTCGCACTCTCACTCTCTCTATTCACCTATTTTCCTTCATCTCTCTCGATTTTTCCTATTCTCTCTTGCTTTGGATTCGGCATGCATGTATATATATATATATATGTATTGTTTTGGTTATTTGCAATTTTGCTATTTCAAATTTTTGAAATGGGGGAAAATAAGAATATTTAGGGTTTAGGAAAATTTTGGGGAAATTTTATTCATTCTTTGATGTTAAACATTTGTGTAGGATGTTGACTGCCATTACATTGATTTTTGTTTATTCATGTTGGAGATGTGAATTTGATATTTATGTTATACAATTAGTATCTTAAAGTCTGAAATGTTTTGAAATTGATTTTTGAACAATGAGACTTGTTTGTGCTAATTAAATTAGTACTCCAGAGTCCTAGTTCTTTGTACATGATTTGGAGGGCTCATGTATGCTCAAAACTCCCCAAAAAAAAAAAAAAAAGTGAAGCGATTGGCATGTGCCCTTGAACCCAATCATGCTAGTATCTCCTTCATTCTTTGAAAGAGTACTTAACATATATATATATATATATATATTCCATTTGATATTCAGAATTTTCGTTGATCCCTCAATCACTCGATGAACTTGTATGATGCCTAATCTTAAGAACACTGATAGGTTATTACTGTGTATTTTTAATTAAGTCACGATTTTACTATGAATTAGTTAATATACACTTAAATAGTGCATGTTAAAGTGTGCAAATTCTTGATACAATTGCTTTTAGGTGTAGGAATATGACAATAGTGATTTTCTTTACTTGTTGGAATGATTATGTGCCTTTATTTTCACTGTTATTCTGAAGTTTATTTTGTTTATATGTTCTTATTAATTCATGTTGTTCATATCCAATGTTTTCAAAATGGGACAAGGCCAGATAAAATTAACTTGGTTCTGATTGTTTTTTATTTTTTTGTTGATATGGTTTTTAATAATATGAGTAAGGGTTTGTTCAAACCATTGTTGCAATTCAAGTGTTTTTATTACTAAGGTTTGTTTAATAGAAAATGAGTACCCAGCCACCATCACAGTCTCTAACAACTATAAAGAGCAATGGAAAAGCATCCCAAAACTCTTAAACCTCACAAGGTTTAAAGGCACATTGGGACACAAAATCCACTAGAATTTTTGTCAAACTTTGTGTGGAGCAATTGAAAGCGGGTTACAAACCTGGTACGCACTTACATAAGGTTGGTTGGGAAGAAGCCATTAACAAGTTCAAAATTGCAACTGGAAAGTCATATGTTCCCTTTCAGCTTAAAAATCATTGGGGTGCCTTAAAAAAGGAGTGAAGTCTTTGGAAAAATCTGTTGAGAGGTGAGACTAGGCTGAGGTTAGATCCCTTGATTGGAGTTATGATGGCATCTGATGATTGGTGGAATTTGAAGCTACAGGTCAGTGAATTATGTTGAATTTTTTTTTTCTTGCTCACTGGTACTTGAGCTTTATGATTTATATATTTGTAATTATTTTTCCAGATTTTGTTATAAAGGCATCCTGGTGCAACCAAATTTGATGAGAAGCCATTGACATTGGTCGATGACATGGACATACTATTCTCTGATGTTTCTGCAACTGGTGAGTAGGCATACACCCCAAGCTCTGGAGTGTTTTTTGACACTGAGGGACCTCACACCCCACTTGGTGATGATACTGATACGAAAATCCATCCATCTGAATTGAGCAACCAATGTCGTAACCAAAAGAGGGTCCATCGAAGAAGCAAAAGGGGAACAAAAAACAATCAGCTGCTGGTGAGTTGAGTAAAACACTTAACTGCATTGTCGATGCTGTGGAGGCATCATCTTCGACTGGTACACAGAATGCTGCTATGCAAAATCTGCACACAATAACTGAGTGCTAAGATTAGCACAATCTCTGGCATTAGTGAAGATGATGACCTTTTAGTTTAGGCTGCAAGGTTGTTCATGAAACCCTTACTCCGTGAGTTTTTCATGGCTTTGCCTAATGATATGTTAGTATTTGAAGTTTATTAATCTTGTAATTGCTTTGGAAAAGCTCACATTTCTAATTATCGTGATAGGACTATCTTTCATTGTGCAAATGTTTTTTTTTTATAAAAAAAAAAAAAAAAAAAAAAAAAAAAAAAAAAAGAAGAAGAAGAAGAAGAAAAAGACATTAGGACTATCTTCAATTAATTTAGCTTGATGTTGTATTTATGTTTGCCTCATTGGTAGATTTAATTTGTGCTCTCATGAGTGGAATAGGAAATATTATTGCAAGTTGTATTTGTCCGCTCACGAGTGGAATATGAAGTATTATTGCAAGTTGAATTTGTCCACTTGTGTGCCATGTGATTATTTGTCCTTGCAATTCCAAGTCACACGCTTTAGCTATTACTTGTCCATTTGCTTGCAAGATTGGAAAGCAATTTTAAAAAATATATATTATTTTAAATGATGGTCATTGCAACGATACTGTCTATATGTACTTTCATGGTGAACTTGTTTGCCACTCCAAATTGTTAAACAACCAAGAGGCATTCCAATCTTTGCAGGTATTCTGCTAATGTTTGTCTAATTTTATTTTTTGTCTATATATATCCTTCAATTTTATATTTATTTTATGTGTTAAATTAATTTCTTATTGAATGAATGTGGTACATGACCCCAATTTATATACAGTATAAAAAGATGGACAATTTCAATGCTGATGGTGATTATGATAATGATGACAATGTCACTGGATCTTCACAACAACCAAATCACCCATATCGGAATCCTTACCTAATGGCAGCAGTAGTGGCAAGAACAATGTATGCAAAAAAATTACCTAAATAAACAACCATGTAGGACATCTACCCTCACAGGACATCAGTAGCTATTAGAATTGCAACATGGTAATGCTACAAGAATATATGAAAATTTTAGAATGGATAGAGATGGTTTTTATCGATTTTGGAATTTATTAGAGACTAACTATGAACTACAAAGTGGGAAAAAAAGTTGGAGTTCAACAACAAGTTGCTATTTTTTTGTTTATTGTTGGTCAATATGCAAACAATAGAAATGCTCAAGAAATATTTCAATTATCGGGCAAAACTATTTCAAAATACTTCCACTCTATTTTAAAAGTATGTGAAAATGTTTGTGGATTAGGTGAAGTCGTGGCAGAGAAATGGGGTCCATCCGTACATAAAGAATAGCCGAAATATTACCCTCATTTTAAGGTAACTAGAAATACTCTCTCTCTTTCTCTCTCTCTTAAAAAAATATTTTATGATATTTTTTGAATGTAGAATTGCATTGGGCCAATTAATGGAACACATATCAAAACTCATGTGGAAGCAGAATACTTACCCCGTTTCATAGGTAGGAAGGGATACGCTATAGAAAACATATTGGCAATGTGTGACTTTGATATGTGTTTCACCTTTTGCTTGCCTGGTTAGGAGGAAAGTGCACATGACATGCTAATTTTTTGGGATACAATTAGGAATCTAAACAATAATTTTTTATATCTAGAAGGAGGTATGTATGTAACACAAATTAAGATTTATTCGTTTATTCTATATTAGTTATATTTGTAATAAGTTCATATTTTACTTTTTAGATAAGTGTTATTTGGTTGATTCTAGCATCCAAACACAAAGGGTTATCTTGCACCGTACAAAGGGAAGAGATATCATTTAGCTCAATTTGACCATCGGCCTCTTCAAACTACACATGAAAGATTCAACAAAACACATTCATCACTCAGGAGCGTAATAGAAAGATCATTTGGTGTTTGGAAAGCAAGATGGCCTTTTATGAAAGATATTTCATTCGATTACGATTTTGTTTGTCAACGACAACTTGTTTGTGCTACCATGGCGATCCACAACTTCATTAGACGAACTAATTTAAGGGATATTGCATTTGACTACTATGATAAACATCCTGAGTATGTCCTTGTTAACGAGGAAGCAGTGGTAAGGGAAGACCGGCATCGGCATCCAGTTCGTAATGATGATTATGAGATAGATTCGAGAAGATATGCAATTTTAATGTCAATTTGTCAAGGAAATAAATATTAAAATGTAATAAATTTATTTTTGTGTAGTGTTTATACCATTGTTATTATCTAAAAATAAAATCATTATGTTAATTTGGTGTTAGAATGATCTCTTTATATGTAATTAATAGCAAAAAGTCAAGATAAATTCAATTTACAACTAACAAAGGTAAAAAAGACAATTACACAGCAAAAAGCTACTTCACAGCTTATTTAACAAATACTATTCAGCAACTTAAATCTATAATTCAACAGTTACACCAAATAAATTAACAACTTCTAATTAAAATCATAATCTATAATATGTTAAACTATAAGCTATAATCTATAATTTGTTTTAACGGCTACACCAAACGAGGCCATTAATGTCTACTAAAACTTGAAATTGAATTTTAGCAAATTTTATATCATTAGAAAGCTCTTTGAAAATGTTACAAACTAATGTGGACCATTTTTAAAAATTCCAAAGATTTTCACATAAAATGACGTGCAGAAGATAGTACCTATTTCTAAACTTATGTAAACTCAAGAGAGAATATAAAAGTATTGAGTTGTAGGGACCCAATATGGCTCAAATTAATTATGATTGGGTTTTTATGGATGCTTAGGTGAACCAAAACTAGTCTTAATGCATTCAGATCCAGAGTAGAGCTAACAAATTAGGAGTTTTTTATTGTTCCGAGTATATCATAGAGTGGCGTTCCTTAAGTGGGGCCATGCATTATAGTGAGGTAAAATTGGGTGTCTACATAATGTACATTCCCAGAACAATGTCTTTTAATCAACATTTTCTCCCTTCGGGTATGAACTACAAATATACAATGTATATTTGAAAATTTTGCTCTCAAGTTAAAATATAGTCACTTCAATAGAAATTTGATTCAGAGTGTGTATGCTCTGATCAAATCAAGAATACTAGATAAATTTTTTTGATAATGTTGGACAAAAGAAAGAGAATGAGATGAAAGCACAAGGAAAAAAGAGTGTGTTTGAACAAGATCGTTCAGAACTCTATTTGTAGTCATCTTTTGCATTTTTCATGAATAGATGCATCTGTTCAATCACACTACAACAACCATAGGATTATGCCCACTTTGCAACAATATGATTTGATGGTCCAAATCTGTCACCATATTGCAGTCCTTAGCCAACTAACGCAAGTGCCTTTGATTGACCAGATTCAATCATGCATGTGATTGTGCCACAATTAATCACCTAGCATTTGATCAGTTTACTTTGTCACCAAAATTAGAAGCTCATTCACTTCTAGCAACGATGTGAAATGTAGCTCCCCAAAATAATTAGCATTAACCCAATACATAACAGTGTTACAATATATCAACAATCTCATATCTTCTACTTATTATAGCTTTGATCATTACAAAAGATGGCATATGCAATATACATTCACAAATCCTAGATCCTGAATCTATAGCATATGTCATGGATACATCGTAAAAGGAAATTGAAATCAAATAAAGAAATGTCCTAATGGCTTCTAACTTTCCAAGACAGTGCTTGGTTACAACAAAATGAGTTTAAACTCATTACACATAAAGCCCGAGGCTTAAACAAATAATTACATCAAGAAACCTTAAGCTCTGAGTCCTCCAAAGCTATGTCCTTGGCAGAGGCATATCATCAGCATTTGAAAATTGTTTTCTACATAGGGTGAGCCAAAGCCTAGTAGAGATAATCTACCACAGTATATGAATCTTAGCAAAATCATAAGGTGAATGCACATGCATGTCGTTTTCCAAACATTTCTCATTTTTTATCTCAACAACAATGTAATGCCAGATTATATATCAATTCATGAAAATAATCCTTTTATACATAAAACAGGACAATGGATACAACACACTAGAAATCTCTAGGTACGTGTCTGCTAGTAGGCTATATAAGCACTACAAAGCCATTTTACCGGTATTAACCAGAAGGAACGGCACCTAACCATGCGGGTTTCTAGACTTTCACCAAGGATACACAAGCCAACATCATAACCACACCCCTAACCAGATTCACCAAGATATTCACCTATTTTTCTCAAAATCGATACATTTACAATGTTTATTATGAAATGATGCTCAATGTATAATGGATGAGAAATTAGTTTCAATTTCACCTAGTTCTCATGCAATGTCTATAACAATCAAGACTATCCTTCACCGATAGCCCAAAATAAATATTTCTATTCAATAAATAAATTCCAAATCAAAAGATACAATTTCATCAATTACCATGGGAGTGATATTACATATCCAACTCCACCATCATCAACAACATAAATATTATTCCAATTTCACAATATCCAACATCATTTTCCATTTTCCTTTCAATATTTCAAATATCCAAAATTAGGGCAAAGCCCCTTTTATTTACAAAATCAATTTTAAGAAAACAATTTTTGTCATTTCAACACAACTCATCCATAACCATATTCCCACAACCATTTTCAAGAATCAATTTTAAAAATCCCTTTTTTGATTTCAACACAAACCCTAGGTTTTACCAAAAATTCCCAAATAATAACCCTTTTCAAAGAGCAAATAACTAAGCTAAAAATTATATAAAAGAGTCAAAGAAATCCCTACGTCAAAGTAGAAGACACAAAGAAAAGATGGGTAGAACTTGATAATGTCAAAAACACAAGATGCACCAATTAAAACGAAGCCCTCGACGTGCTCAACATTTTTCTTCAAAGGACTAAAGTGAGGAAACTCACGGATTGAGAGTATTTTGAGCAAGAAATGAGAACTAGAGAGAGAGCGTATGCATCTAGGGTTTTGGAATGTTTAGAGAGAGGAAGAGATGCAAAGTGATCCAAGAGGCCTTTCTCTCGGACTAATATACGCACAGACCGCTTAAACGACAAACACAATAAGACACTGCTCAAGCGACCAAAACCACCGCTCGAGCGCACAATGACCCCCTTCCAATAGTTCAGACATGTAAAAGATCACTCGAGCGTAAGAAAGACTGTTCGGGCCAAGATATCAAACTCTCAATAATTTTGCAGATTGTAAAAGACCGCTCAAGCACAGGAATGGTCACTCGAGCAAACAAGCCAAAACCTGGGCAACAATTCTTTGAAAAATTAACCTTCCAACCTATTTTAAACACAACCAAAACTCCCAATTGCCAAACTTAACAAGCAACAAGATGAAAAAGAGTTGAACAACAATTAAATACAAGGGTTCTCGAATCCGAAAGCAACAAACGGGTCGAGTCTAAACTAGAATCGTTATAACCTCCTCTCTTAAGGAATTTCGTCCTCGAAATTTAAAATCAACAACATATATTGAAATGAAGCTAATCACATAACATCCAGGCTTGTAACAAGGGTACACCTAGTCATTCAACCTCAACTATTATCATTCAATTCTCCAAAACATATACAATGTTTATATATATATATATATATATATTACAACATACATGAAGGTTTCAGCATAAGCCTCAAATATCAGCAAATAGGTTCGAATACTTCTCACGGACTTCTACCTCACGTTTCCAAGTCGCCTCCTCAACCCCGTGGTATCGCCACAACACCTTAACCAATGGAATAGTCTTGCCTCACAAGACTTGGTCCCAAGAGTCTAAAACTTGTATCGGTCTCTCCTCATAAGAGGCATTCTCATCTACCTCTAACTCGGTCTAATCTAACACATGTGAAGGATCAAACTCATACTTCCGGAGCATACAGATATGAAACAAGTCATGAACCCCGGAAAGCTGGGGTAACAAGGCCAAATGATAAACTACCTCCCCGATCCGCTCTAGAATCTCAAATGGCCCAATATACCTAGGAGACAACTTTTCGCTCTTCTCAAATCTCATTAAACCTCGCCTCAGTGATATATTCAAGAACACATGATCCCCTATCTCAAAAGACGACGGTCTCCTCCTACGGTCGGCAGAGCTCTTCTAGCAACTCTGAGTCAAAGCCAACCTCTTACGGATAAGCGTAACCTTCTCATTTGTTTCTTGGACTAGTTCAGGACCTAACATAGGTGTGTCACCCACCTCGGCCCAACACACTGGAGATCTACACGGTCGGCCGTACAAGGCCTCAAACGCCACCATACCAATAATCGCCTGAAAACTGTTATTATAGGCAAACTCCACTAAAAGTAAATGCCTCTCTCACAACTCCTTAAAGTCAAGAACATAACCCCAAAGCATATCCTCTAAGATCTAAATGGTCCGCTTGGACTGCCTGTCAGCCTGAGGATGATAGGTGGTGCTAAATGTCAATCTAGTACCCAAGGCATTCTATAGGCTCTGCCACAATCGAGCCGTGAAACAAGGATCTCTATCCAAAATGATAGTCACAAGGACCCCATGAAGTCGAACTATATCCCTAACATAAAGGTCGGTAAGGTAATATACTGAGTCATTCGTGCGTATAGGTACAAAATGTGCTGACTTGGTTAACCGGTCGACTAACAACCACATGACATCATTACCCCGTTGAGTTCTCGAGATTATAACTAAGCCGAGGCCAGGATATACCATTGAAAATCAGGTACTTAAGTTTGAAGGAAGATTGTGCGTGGCCAACGTCCCAAAGTTGAAAATGAAGATTTTGCAAGAAGCCCATGGTTCCAGATTTGCCGTTCATCTAGGAAATACCAAGATGTACAAAGATGTGAAACAAACTTTTTGGTGGCCAAATATGAAAAGAGAAGTAGCCGAGTTTGTATCTCAGTGTCTGTATTGCTAACAAGTGAAAGTAGAACATCAGAGGCCAGCAGGACTTCTTCAACCTTTGCCGATTCCTGAGTGGAAATGAGAACATATCTCCATGGATTTCGTGGTTGGTTTTCCAAAGACACAAAAAGGTATGGATTCGATTAGGGTTATAGTTGACAGATTAACTAAGTCAGCACACTTCTTGCCCGTTAAGACTACGTTTAATGTCGATCGACTTGCTTTGTTGTACATGAATGATATTGTTAGACTTCATGGAGTGCCAATGTCTATTATATCAGACTGAGATCCAAAAAATTTTTCTAGATTTTGGCAAGGTTTACAAAGAGCTTTGGGAACCGAGTTGAGGTTTAGCACAGCTTTTCATCCCCAAACCGGTGGGCAAACAGAAAGAACAATCCAAACACTTGAAGATATGCTTAGACTATGTGTATTGGACTTCAAGGGAAGTTGGGAAGTGTATTTGCCATTAGTGGAATTTGCTTACAACAACGGTTATCAAGCTAGCATTGGCATAGCACCATATGAAGCTTTGTATGGAAGGAAGTATAGATCGCCGATATGTTGGACCGAGGTAGGGCACAAAGCTTTGATTGGTCCCAAGCTAGTTCAAGTGACAACTGAGAAGATTAAGCTCATTCCGCAAAGAATCAAAATCACTCAGAGTCGACAGAAGAGTTATGCCGACCAAAGAAGAATGGAGTTAGAATTTGAAGTTGGGAATCATGTATTCATGAAGATTTCACTGATGAAAGGAGTTTCAAGATTTGGGAACAAAGGTAAGCTAGCACCCCGATACATTGGGCCATTCGAAATTCTTAAGAGGGTTAACCCCGTTGCCTACAGACTTGCTTTACCGCCAGAATTAAGCCAAGTCCATAGTGTGTTTCATGTTTCGATGTTGAGGAAGTATATTCGGGACCCATTGCATGTGATTGACTATTCCAGAATTGTGGTTAATGAAGATTTACGCTACGAGGAGAAGCCAATGAGAATTATTGATAGGCAAGTGAAACAGTTGAGGAATAAGTCGATACCGATGGTTGTAGACGTCCCCGAACGCCCCGGGAGGACGAGTCCCCTCGTTCTGTTCGTTTTGGGTTCACTACAGTTCAGGACTCTCAGATTGTCACGGTTCTAAATCTGAACCAAAGAGTCCAAATCCGACAAATCGTTTTGAGAAATAGATTTTTAGAAAAGAAGTGCCAAACATGGACTGCTTTGCCAGATACAGAGTCGCCACCTAAATATTTTTATGGGGGAATTTTGAAAACCCTGACTCGATGCCAAAGGCCACGTATCCGTCATCACCAAAGTTACCTCGGCTCGAGAGCTTGGGTACGATTGGGGAAGGTCAGCTATGAGCACCCCCTCTCGCCCGATCCGAAGATCGGCCTCTACTAACCGTGATATCCAGTTTTGAAAACGTTATGTGTTCTTATTCCAGTTATTAGCCTAGAATTACTATGTTATGCGCACAGCAAACAAGTATAGACCAAATTGCCTAAATTGGAACAAGACATTTCATGCTTGTTTTGAAAATGGTTTGCTACTCGCAAGTAGGCTGAAATGTAAGTTTTGCCACCCTCAAGTGGGCTTTAGAAAAGATAGTTTTGCCACTATCTAGTGGGCTTAAAACTCACAGTTTTAATGCATTATCCCAATTTAGTTAATTCAACCTCCATCCACAAGCATTCAAGCAGTTATATCACATAAGCAGCTAGCCTCATGGTAATCATGCTATTGTGGCAACACTCACACGCATGCGGTATGCTAAAGCATAAATGCTTACCTAGTACTCCGAGCCAAAACAAAAACTAGTTAGTAATCAATGCATGATCCTAGCTCATGTTAAGATGGCTAATGCAACACATACAAGATGCAACTACAATAGGCTCGGCTATTCTAAGATGGCATGTGATGATGCTGCAACTAACATGTATTCAATTTTGGAATTGAAATACAAATGCAGTTAGTATGATGCGCCGAGCCCGGTGCATGTAAGACGAATGTATGGATGCACGCATGCTATCATACTGTATGCTAATTGAAACATGTCCTAAACTAACCATCGAAAGCTAGTAAATAAAAGGGAAGAAAGACGTGGGATTGGGAGACATACACACACTCATGCACACTTATTACATAATTGCCCTCACTCGGAGAGTCCGAATAAATATTGCAGTCCGAATAAATAATACTAAATTAATTATTATAGAATTTCTAATTAATTAACAAATTAAATGTAGAAAGAATGTGGCCACAGCCCCGCCTCGGAATGCGCGAATGATGCATGCTTGACTCGTCTCGCCTGGAAACTCGCTGCCATAGCACTGTTGCCTCTGTTAACACTGCCTTGCTCTTTCGAGGACTGCCAAAGTCCAAGGATATGCTCTTTGGATGCTGGGGGATATCACCGACCAAGTAGAAACGCCACCGGCCGGAGGGGATGATCACCGGCCACTGAATAAGCTATCGGCCAAACATGTTTTGCCGGTCGGCACCCAACACTGCCGGCCGGCCAATTCTTCCTGCTGAAACCTGCAGCTGGCAGCAGGAGAGGGCAAGCAGTGTATGGCATAGAATTTTCAAACAAATGTGAGCATGGACACACTCCCTATCATGCAATGGACTCAAGGGAGCATGGCCCTCGACCCTCGGGCCATCAATCACGCATTTCAATGCATGATGGCCCAAAAACCAAGTGTGCAACTTCGATATCAAATGAAATGCAAGCATAAAACACATCAAAGGGCCCCAACCCCTATCATGGTTGATCAAGAGGCAAGGGATGCATGCTCAATGAAATGCAACCTAGGCATGGAGGCTAAGTATGCAACATGAACATGCAAATGAGCAATGTATACTAGGCACGCAACCTAAACATGTAAGCAAACATGGCATGCAATAACATGCGATGATGGACTTAAACTAACATGGATAGCTCGCAAGCATGCCAAAATCAGTGGCCATGTGATGAAAATGAGGCAACCAAGATGCATGCAAACATGCACAATGCAATGGCCCCGAGTCTAAGGCACAAAACACAACTCCACAATGGCATTGAAAGGATGAATTATGGCATACAATGGCATATGTTCCAGCACTGAAGTATGATGCTAAACAGCCCCGAAACATGGAAAAATGGCACCCGATGCATGAGATGAACCCCGAAACTCGAAACTAGGCACACGGAATGACTTATAACTATACAAAGCATGCATTATTTGATCATGAAGCATGAAGATAGAACCAAGGCAGTCCCAAAATATGAACATTTCTAGTTCAAAGCATGGCCAAAAAGTGCTAGCAAGATGGACTAAAGTAGCATGCAACTTTCACTAGCAAACATGGTTTACATGGCAAGTGTGTGAAGCATATGGAATCTCACCAAACTAGCAAAAATCAGTGAATAAAACATGTGAAAATAGGCCCAAATAACCACTGAAATGAAGCCAACACATGCAAAAATGATGAGCTCCTTTAGAGGGCTATGCAAGGGATTCTTAAGCACATACAAGATGAACACTTAGCATAGCCAAATCAACTCTGAAAATCAAATATGATGGTCCCAAAACTCACCAAATTAGCTCTGAAAAGGGACTTCGAAGCATGCAAGGTAGGGTCTCTTTGGAAGGCCAAAAAGGCCACCAAACAAGAGAAGGAGAGAGGGGGGGTCACCCCCCTCTAATCTTGGCTCTCAAAAAAGTGTTCCAGCCACTGAAAATCCACTGGATTTTAGTGGCTAGAAGGCTAAACAAAGCATGCAATTGGGGCTTAGGTGTAAGGCTCAAAACAAAGGACAATCAAACATACAAGGAAGCATGTGGCCTCAAATAAAATAATGCCCTTAATAAAACATGAATATGATGTCAAAAAAAATCTTTTTCCATTTTATAACAAGTCTCAAAAATGAACATAAATAGGGCTAATCTATCATGCAAAAATGGCCCTAAAAGAGAGAATAGAGACAAGGGACAACAGCTGGCCCCAAACAGTGAAGAGCCCTTCAACAAAGTTGAAGAGGGGCTCAAAACAAGACATTTCACAGTTTATGACCAAGTCTAAAACAGCTCATAAATAAGCCTAAAATATCATGCAAAAATAGGCCTAAAAGAGAGTTTAAACACAAAGGGGGAGGAGGAGACCTCAAACAGCAAGAGGTCCTTGATCAAACATGAAAAGGCGCTCAAAATATGACTATTTATAGTTCAGGTCGGAGCCCAAAAAAGTAAGAAACAAAGGCTAAGATTGCATGCAACACAGAGCAAAAATAGAGAGAAATGAGGCTCACGCTTGTAGTCCAAACTTCCAGCAACTTTTGGTCCGAGAAATGGTGTTCCTAAGCTCTGAAAAACAGCCTCAAGTTGCTGGAATGGAGTATGGAGGTTGTAGGCTATGAGTGGTAGTGTAAAGGGGGCAAGAACCTTAGGATTTGAAGGGTTCGGAAGAGAGAGATAGGGATAGAGCTGAGAATTTTTAGAGAGAGAGGAAAATTTTTCTTCAAGTTATATCTCTCTTCTTCTCCTCTTGTTCCTTTCCTATGTGAGAGAGCTTGATTGATATAGAAATATATCAATCTACAGCTCCTCAGAACTCCCACGTCCAGGCATGGGCTGGGGTATGGCCTGGAATGACAGCTGCCAGCTGTCTACAGAGATATCTGTTGAAAACCACACTTGGCCAGCCGGCCATCAAAGTGGTCGACCGGCAGTCAAATTAGCCGGTCGGCCATCACATTTGGCCGATTGAAAATCAAGGTGGCCGGTGGGCAGGAGACTTGGTCGACAGGCTACCCCCTTCCCTCAGGAACACATCCACAAGCTCTTGGTGCAAAACCAGACACAAAGCAGTCGAGTCGAGAGATTCTGAGGCAAGGCGCGCAGCCGAGGCCTCCGGGAACTCAAGACGAACACAAACAAGGATGATCACCGAGTGTTCAAACGGTGACATCCAAGTCTTGAGGACGGTCAAAAATGGGGTGTCTACAATGGTGAAAATTGAATGGAATGAGCATTATGGCAAAGAGGCTACATGGGAAATGGAAGAGGAAGTGAAATTCCGTTATCCGGAGTTGTTTTCAGGGCAAGGTAACTTAAGTTTAGGAACCAAACTTCTTTAAGGGGGGTAGACTGTAATGACCCTCATCCTCGTCTTAGCCATGTTCATGTGCATCTGCATGATTTTGTCTTGTTAAGCTTGCATTCGCAGATTTTGACTTGTTTTGTCTAAAGTAAAGGTCTCTGTCTTGTTTTGTGCTTATGTGATTTGCCTGAGAATTGCTTGTATGCTTTGTTCCTTACTTGGTGTGTGTAGCCTAGGTCACACCCTTGAACCTCTTATACCTAGGACCATCTTGGAACCACTTTGGTTGACCTCCACCTTCACCCTGGTATATTGGCCGAGATGTCATCATCTAGGCCGAGGTGTGCATCACCCAAGCTGAGATGTGTATCATCTAGGCCAAGATGTTATCATCTAGGCATCCAACATCCTTGCACCTAGTGATCTTGTTCCTAGACTGGTATGACCTAGACTGAGGTGTGGCACATCTAGACCGAAGTGTGGCACAGCTAGGCCAAGTGTTATCCTTCTTAACCCAGATCATTGAAACCCTCTTGCCCGAAGCCTATGTCTTGATCCGAGGTCATTGCCTTGTTAGAGTGCCCTTGTCACCTTACTTGTTGTACACCCTTTGTCATGCTCTTGTCTTGTCATTCAGTCACCTTTTGAGGATACCCAACCAAGCGTTGCCACGTGTCCCAACAGAGGGTTAAGTCAGCTGACAGTAGAGAAAACATATCATTTGCTACATCTTTGCCCTAGAAGAGAGAGAGAAGCTCTAGAAAGAGATGAAGGAGTTCTTGGGAGAGGAGTAGATTTCCAAGCTTGATCCTTAGAGTTTGAACCGTTTGATTTGCATCTTGAGGTTAAAATCTTGATCTACTCTGGTTGTTCTTTGTATATATATGATCACGTTGCATGATCCAGCATGATTCATGAGCCATGCATTGATTTAAAGTTTGTTTATAAAGAGAAAATGATGTTCTTGTGTTTTTGAAGGAAAACCATGTTTTGATCCGAAAGTTATAACAAGTTCCACGTTTTTGTGTTTGTTTCCAAGAGATCTTCAACTACAAGTACCCAGGTCCATGTTTTTGAACTCATCTCATGAAATCTCAGATTTTGAATAAGGAAGTTATGATTTTGGCATTCATGTTCTTCAAGAGGAAACCCAAATTTTCCTGACTTCATTTCCCTAAGTGTGGTCACCGAGACCCACTCTTGCCTAGATCTCACACCTAGACCAAGCATCGTATCTCACCTTGGCCTATCTTGCACGATCACCTGCACTTTAGTCTACCTTGCATGCGCACCTCGGCCTAGGAGACCATACCTCGGCCAAGACCTGGTTGGTACCCAACATGTTTTCCCGAGATGAGAAAGAGTGTTTTAACTCCCCAGCACATGTTTTGCTTTATCTTGACTTAGTTTTAAAAGAAATGCCGAGATCATTTGCACTCATGTAAAGCTTATTTTGAAAATGCATTTCATATCCATCTTTGAGCATTTCTTCTTGTCTTCTTGAAACGCGTTCAGCGGACCTTACCATGTATTTGTAGGTCTTGGATTCTTACCTTAATCCCTGCACCCGAAGAGCTATGTGAGTGGTATTTTTAATAAAGCTATGTTCTAATGTTTTGATAAAGGCTTTACTTGTTTCGTTTTGGAAAAGTGTTTGTTCAAGTATGAATGATTATTCCTAGTTTTGTATCAAGTATTATCTTGTTTTTGATGACATTCTTGGAAAATCCTTAGTGCTAGGGGACTATAATGCAACTAACACCCTTGTTTGAGATATCTCCCTTGCCACTGACGGTCTTGTACGGGTGGGTTTGTCTAATCGATTTCGGGTCGATTATTCCCTTGTTTTGTCAGGAATGTCATCCCTTGTATTATATTGATGCTAGTAAGCATCCCTTGAAGCTCTGAAAGACTTGATAGATGAACTTAGTTCATCCCTTGATTTTGTACAAGATATGCTATGTATTGTTTTGATAAAGATCTCGAATGTTATTCATTCAAACCTTTATTAATTATATCATTCACTGAGTATCCAAGCTCACCCTCCCCTTTACATATATGTAGGTGACGAGCAAGAAGGCAGTGATCCCTAGATGTTATTTGCAAGTTGTTTTGGATTCATGTTTTGCTAGCATCTTGAAGATTATGCTTCTTAGCTTTGTAATTCATTTCTTTTGTATATGTCGACTTGAGAAGCCTTTTGATCAAGATGTAACATGTACTTATTTTATTTGTATCCAGATTGTACACCATGTTAAAATGTATGTCATTTCATTTGCCTTATGCACAGCTCTTGTGGACTATTTAGATTTAACTTTATTGCTTCCTCACATGTAAGCCCCATATGTATACTCTGATCATGTGTGACTTTGTAAGTTGGCCGTTGGTAATCTCGGATTACTGGCCATCATGGCACCATTCTACTAGGGGCGGAATGGGGTCGTGACATCAACTCACACAACTCGACGGGTGCAAATCTATATGGTGCCATCGAAATCAAGGTCGTACTCGGCACTAAGTCAGTGGAGAACTCAATCTCCTGGTAGGGTGGAAAACTAGCAAGATTCTCGGGAAAAACATATGGGTATTCACAAACTACCTTTGGCAATTCAACTCGGACCACATCATTATCATTACCCAAGAGATTCGCATGGAGATAACAAAGCTTGCCCCTACTACGAGGGTCATAAATTGGCAATAAGACTCTATCAGTTCGGGCCTCCAAAAAATAAAAACAATCACTACTCGAAGTGCACGTCGTAACTCTCTAACGGTAATAATCAATAACAACACGATATGAGGACAACCAATCCATACCTAAAATGACATCAAAACTCGCCATGTCTAACAACACAAATGTAAAAGGAAGTCAGCCCAACAACCTCTATCTCACACCACGACATCCCTTATCCAAGTCAACCTTATCCCCAATTAGAGACTCTACCCTGAGCAGAGAAGCTCACTGAGCCACCTCTAATCCCAAAACTAATACGAATACAGATGAAATGAAGTAATGTGATCCACCAGTATCAATCAACACATTAGCAATCGAATTGAACAACAAAAAGTTACCTCTCAAAACATACAATGCTGGCAACTAATCTGGCGTAGTAACAACATACACATGACTGGTAGGTCTCTACTACACATGCTCACCCCTCGGAGCATAGGACTGGCAAACTGACTGAGCTAAAAAGGTTCTCTGCATAGCCCTCGAGGCTTAAGTTGACTGGGTAGGCTGATGGCTCTGTGTCTGTCTTGAACCAGACGCACCAAGTATGCCACCTGTCTGAGGACAAAACCTCCTCAAGTGCCCTGACTATCCATACTGATAATAGGTAGGCGGCTGCCCTCTTCCATGATTCTGGCTCTATAAACGAGCCGCAAACAATGCAGACTGTTGCCCTCCTCCTCTCTGTGGGCAAACTAGAGACTTGTGGCCCAACTGGCCACACTTAAAACCAGTGATCCCACACTGACTACACCTCCCTGAACCAGAACTCGATACAGGAAAAGTGGATCTGAATGGTGTTGTCTGGGACTGCTATAGGGTGGAACCCCTCTACCTCTTGTTGTCCTGAGTCTCCCCCCTGAACCTCTTGTGTGACAACCACGACCTTCTTAATATTATATTACAATATTTCAATAAGCTTAATTGTATGATTGTGTGTTTAATTGTGTGATTACATGCTTAATTTCGTGATTATCTATTGATACATGGAATATATGTTTGCTCATCGACTTAGAATCAGAAATTAAAAGCCCAAATGGCTTCAGAAACCAAAATTGACTAGCCCAATAGGCTAATTAGAATATTTAGAATTTTATGGCAACTTTAATTGAAATTTGATTTGGATCAAAATAATTAGAATAAACTAATTAGAATTATTCAAGACTAAGTGGGAATAACTAGTTCTAAGCAAGCTTAATTAGCCTAAGTTAATTACACTATAGATAAGCCTAACTCATATCTTGAACTCATATTTTACGTACTTGGGCTAAGAATTCTAGAGGAAGAGAGAGTGTGTGCTCTACACTTGAGAGAGAGAAGAATTTGAAGGAGATTTGGAGAAGATTTGAGGAATTAAGCTAGAATATACTTGAATTCACACTCTATGTATGAATTTCATCCTTAAACCTTAGAAATAAAGCATGTAGAAGTTGAATTCATCTAGTTCTTAAGTTCATTTACATGTAATTGTACAATAGAGGCATGAATTACCTTAAATTTGGAAGACAAGATTTGATCATATACATGCATGCACGCAAAATTTGAGTTTGGAATTCATGAAAGTCTTACATGCATAGCACTTTTACACCTCAACTTGAAGAGTTCTTCGTGTTTTCATACTTCTAATGTCATTGGATCATATTTGGAAAAGATGTAGACTCAGTTTGGTTCAAACATGGTTTATAGCTTGAAGTTAAAGTTTTGGTTTGAAAATTTACCTCAATTTTGAGTAATTGGTTTCGAATTAGAGAGTGTTTTCGTGTTACACAATGTTTTTCCATGTTTTTGTACCAAACTTCCAAGTTTTGAACCTTTGAATTCATGTTTTGAGCTTCAAACACAATTATGGAAATTCCAGAATTCGACCAGTTCGCTTAAGCGAAGAAAATGTCGCTCGAGCGTAAAATTCAAGCTCCCAGAAGTTTTGTGGACAATTGCACAGTGGCTCCAGCGACAAAGTGTGCACTCAAGCGAACCCACTTTCACTCAATCTTTGGCTCGAGCGACTGTCGAGTGTAAAATTCAAGCAACTAGTACTTTTGCAGAGTTTTGCAGACCACTCAAGTGACTAAAGTTACGCTCGAGCGAAGACAAATTTTGACTAACTCTTTTAAGTGTATACTTGCATCCTCATATCATTTCAAGTACTCTTAGACACCAATTGTATAGCGATCCTGGGTTTACCCTTGATATACAGTGATCCGGACATGTGTCCGTGGATGTTGGTAGTTGTTTATTATCTTGTTTATATCTTTTTTACTTAGTATTTGAGTTATGGGATGTGTTGGGCAGGTTTGTTACAGGTTGGTTGAGTTTAGAAACCAAAACTAGTTGCCCAGATTTTGACCTGTTCGCTCGAGCGGGGGTTTTGGCGCTCGAGCGGGAATTGCACCCATCCAGTATTTTCTGTGCAGTGTTGGACGCTCGAGCGTGGTATTGGCCGCTCGAGCGGGGTTGTGTGAGTTCCGCTCGAGCGTGGAGTTGGAAGCTCGAGCGATGGCCTGGTTCTGTAAAAGTTCTGGGAGTGTGTATTCGCCGCTCGAGCGGGATTGTTGGCGCTCGAGCGGGAGTCTGTGAGTGACGCTCGAGCGGGGTGTTTGACGCTCGAGCGGGTTGACTGGGTTTAAGTTCCGTGTTTTGACTTTTCAAATCACTTTTTCACTTTCTCTTCTCTCTCCTACTTTTCCAAAAACACCATTGTTGAGCCTCTCACTCTAGAACTCAACCTTCTCTCTAGGTTTTGATCTAGTATGAGTGATTTGCTCATCTTTGGCCTTTACAAAAAAGTTGTTGATCGTCGAGGACTACTTTTTAATCTGAAAATTTCGAGATTTGGAGCACGTTGGGTTTTGTCTTCTTCTCCCTTGGAGCTCCGAATTTGAGGTAGGGATATCCTACTCCTCTCTATGGATTTTGTCTTTAAATTTTAGTATTTGAGATGTTGGGGTTGGTTTGGTAATTTGGTGAAAGTTTGGGGCTTTTGTGTTATTTTACAAAAGTTGGGGTTTTATTCATAATAAACCTAGATGCATGTTTGGCATAGAGAAATGGAATAAATGTTGAATCATTGATGAAAATGGGACCTAAGGGTTGTAATGTTAATTATGGAAAATGACCTAATTACATTGATTGATTAATTGGGATAATTAATTGTAAGAGATGAGGAAATGAAATGAAATTGTTGAGATTGGGAATGTAAAGGGTTAAAGGGTGTAGTTGAATTATCTATCACTCACCGGAATGAAATGTTGATTGAATATCCATTTGTGCATTTATTTTCTGTTTAGAAATAATTGTTTTGGGCTATCGGTGGAGGATAGTCGTGATTGTTGTAGACAATGCATGATGATTAGGCAAACGGAAACTAACCAATAAAATGTGTCATGGAATTTGACGGTTGATAGAATACATGAACTGCATGTATTGAGTGATTGTATATAGAACCAATGTGTTTGTATACGTTATGTGTAGAGGAGGAGATGGGGGATGTACTCCGCGGTTTAGGGGAAGATAGGGGATGTACCTCGAAACCGGATAGTGTTGGGAGAAGACAGGGGATGAACTCCGTAGATATAGCTCATATGCTTGTCTAGAGAAGTAAGGATAGAGCTCATATGCTTATCTTTGTGAAGTGTGGATACAGCTTATATGCTTATCTGTGAATATGGGATATTGTTGTTATACATATCTGTCGAGAATGTGGATATAGCTTATATGCTTATCTGTGAATCTGGGATATAGTTTTTATACATATCTGTTGAAATAATGATAGAGCTAACGTGCTTATCTGTTGAAAAAGGGAAAATGAAAAGTAACTTGGACTCATAAGTCGTATGACATAAATGTGTAATTTATGTGAATGTATCAGTGTTGGCCATCTATCAATTGCTAATCTTTTAGTCATTGTTCATGGTTGGTTTAGTGTATTTCTACTGGGCTGTGGCTCACCCTATATGGGGATATCATTTTCAGGTACAAGTAGCATGCCACCTCCAAGGACATAGCTTGGGAGGCTAGAGGCGGACATACTCTTGTCGTTTTATTTTTGATGTATTACATGTAAATTCAAGCCAAGGGCTTAACGTGTAAATGAGTTAGTACTCTTTTGTTGTAACCAAGTGTTAACTTGGAAAGCTGTAAGCCCGTAGGGCATTTTGCTTTTGTTGTTAACATGTGATACTTTTGTAATGAAACTCTGATGAATAGAAGAATGTGGTTATTTCATATGTTAATGAATGTCTTATTTGATGGGTTTAATGTTATTATTTTGAGAGCGTTACAAATTAGACTCATATAACCATGGAATGAGTTAGAAACACATAAGAATAATTAAATTAAAGTGAAATGAATATTGAGTGGTGCTTCAATTGTGTATTTGTTAGGTGTTTTGTTTAAGTGGACGTTCGAGGCCTAGCATCGACTTAAGCCACTGTGAGTAGTAACTTTATGAAGATATGTTCAAACTATATTTACTTTCGAAATTGTTATATGATTGGTTTATTGAAACTTTATGATGCTTAATAGAATGGTTTATTAAAACGTTATTTCCTTATGAATGAATGAAGTTCCTTTTTGAAAATGTAATCGTGGCATCCTTTAGTGAGGCCCTTGCTTGGGGGGAACAATACCATAGCCAATTGGCCCTTGCTTGGGGGCAACAATACCATGGCCCATTGGCTCTTGCCTGGGGAAAACAATACCATGGCCCATCGACTCTCACCCGGGGGAAACAATACTGTGGCCCATTGGAATAATTGAAACACAGAGATCTCTAATGTTAGACCTTCGTGGTCACATTGAATATGGAACATTGATTGACCCTTGTGGTCCCATTGTCATTGATGCATTGTTACTCTATTGGTTGTGCCACATAAATTGATTGAAATGGCTATTGATATCGAGATTCGAATAGAATTGGAAATTGATATTTGAAATGCTATCGAACTTCATTTATGTAACCTCATTATTCTGTTATTACTCACTGGGCCCTAGCTCACTATTTATATATATATATATATATATATATGTAGGTGAGCAAGCTGAACGCCAAAGTTAGGAAAGCCTCGAAGTCTACCTCGTGTAAGCTTTTTGAAGAACTTTCATAGTGAAGCAAGTTAGGCTCATGTGGAGCCAAGCAATTAAACCCCTTTTGTTTTGTAATCACTCTTTGGTACTTTAATATTGTATTACATGGGGTTTTTGTTTAATTATGACTTGTGAAATTTTGGTGTATGAATTAGATGTTTAAAGCATTTGTGATGTATGTACTTAAAGAATGGTTGCACAGCTATAATATGAGGTCTTTTCATATAAACATAGCTCAATGGATTATTTTCAAATCTTATGTTGCTTCCGCTAAGCCCCATAAATTAAATTAAGGATGTTTTGTTAATAGAGGCCATAGGTAATCTAAGATTACTAACCGGTCATGACGCTGAACCTATAGGGGCAAGTTTGGGTCATGACATCTTGACTCCTCTGCCTGGAGCCCCTCATCCTCTCCTCCTCCACCTAAATCACGGTCTCTAAGTGAGCTGTCACCTTCACAAGACGACCATAATCCCTAATTATAGACCCGACCACCTTGAATATGAGCTCGATCCTCAATCACCTCTCAAACTAGACACAACAGCGTTCCTCAGACGCCACCAACTCCGGTACAAACCTAGAGAGGCTAGTAAAAGCTACATCAAACTCTGCTACAGGTGTGTTCAGTTGCTTGAGCTTCAGGAACTAATCCATCAACTTCTCCCTAGCATTGGGAGGCAAGAACTTGTCTTAGAAAGCATTTACAAAGGCCTCCCAAGTCACTCCAATGCGCCTACGCGCATATTTCCACCACTGAGCCGTATCTCTCTTCAACTGGAAGGATGCTAAGGTCACTCTCAAGCCATCGTCTTTGATGGCAAGCATCTCAAACGTCTTCATTATTTACTCTAGCCACTCATCTGCCTTTAATGGCTCTTTCAGATCCCCCACAAACTCATCTGGATCCGACCGGAAGAACTCCCTCTTCAGAAAAGATGGCTCTATCTCGGCAACATGGGTCTAGACTAGATTCTCATCCCTGAGAATGACCATGGATTCCCTCAAAGTACCAGTTATCTCCCGGACCAAAGCACCCATGGCTTGTTGACCTGCTGGCTCGGCCGTGTTAGCTTGACCAACTCCTTCTTCTTGTGCCAAAATTTCATCCGATAACGACACCTCCTGCCGTCTAGGCCTACCATGTCTGCCACCACCACATCCATGTTCTGACATCCTAATAAAGGTAACACAACAAATTAGCACATTCAAAAATGTGCCAAAGCTAATTCGTTCACGTTCTAATGTGGTGGATAACAATTAATTCACTCCACAAAAGCACTTAAGCACATAAACACAAACGAACTTCTTTTCTAGATAGTAACCATCCCGCGACATTTCCAGAGTTCTAATTAGAAATAGCATTGATCAAGTTCTCTTCTAACAGGACTTCTAGAAACTCATAAACCCAATCAATATCTAAGAAATTAAATCTCATACTCATTTAGTCGTATAAGCATGTTATCACATAGCATACTAGGTCTATTCCTGCTATCATTAAACAAGAGAACCCATTGTGGTAAAAACTACATCCCACAATCCCAAAGTATTCTAACCTGGTAGCTCTGATACCAAGTTGTAACGCCCCAAAATAATTAGCATTAACCCAATACATAACAGTGTTACAATAGATCAACAATCTCATATCATCTATTCATTATAGTTTTGATCATTACAAAAGATGGCATATGCAATATATATTTACAAATCCTAGATCCTAAATCTATAACATATATCATGGATACATGGTAAAAAGGAAATTGAAATCAAATAAAGAAATGCCATAATGGCTTCCAACTTTTCAAGACGGTGCTTGGTTACAACAAAATGAGTTTAAACTCATTACACATAAAGCCCAAGCTTAAACAAATAATTACATCAAGAAACCAAAAAGAAGCATTAAGCTCTGAGTCCTTCCAAGCTATGTCCTTGGCGGAGGCATATCATTAGCACCTGAAAATTGTTTTCCACATAAGGTAAGCTAAAGCCTAGTAGAAATACTCTAACACAATATATGAATCTTACCAAAATCATAAGGTGAATGTATATGCATGCCGTTTTCCAAACATTTCTCATTTTTCATCTCAAAAACAATATAATGCTAGATTATATATCAATTCATGAAAATAATCCTTTTATACAGAAAAGAGGACAGTGGATACAACACACTAGAAATCTCTAGGTACGTGTCTGCCAATAGGCTATACAAGCACTACCAAAGCCATTTTACCGGTATTAACTGGAAGGATCAGCACCTAACCGCGCGGGTTTCTGGACTTTCACCAAGGACACACAGGCCAACATCATAACCACACCTCTAACCAAATTCACTAAGGTATTCACTCATTTTTCTCAAAACTGATACATTTACAATGTTTATTATGAAATGATGCTCAATGCATAATGGATGAGAAATTTATTTCAATTCCACGCAGTTCTCATGCAATGTCTACAATAATTAAGACTATCTTCCACCGATAGCCCAAAACAGATATTTCTATCTAACAGATAAATTCCAAATCAAAAGATACAATTTCATCAATTACCATGGGAGTGATATTACATATCCGACTCCACCATCATCAACTACATAACCATTATTCCAATTTCACAATATCTAACATCATTTTCCATTTTTCATTTTCCATTTTCCATTTTCCATTCCCCTTTATTTACAAAATCAAATTTAAGAAAAGAATTTCCATCATTTCAACACAACTAATCCATAACCATATTCTCACAACCATTTTCAAGAATCAATTTGGAAACCCGTCTTTTGATTTCAACCCAAACCTTAGGTTTTACCAAAAATTTCCAAATAATAACCCTTTTTCAAAGAACAAATAACTAAGCTAAAAATCATAAAAAATAGTCAAAGAAATCCTTACCTTAAAGTAGAAGACACAAAGAAAAGATGGGTAGAACTTGACGGTGTCAAAAACACTAGATGTTCCGATTAAAATGAAGCCCTCGACGTGCTCAACGTTTCTCGTCAAAGAACCAGGGTGGGGAAACTCACGGATTGAGAGTATTTGGAGCAAGAAATGAGAACTAAAGAGAGAGTGTGTATGGATTTATGGTTTTGGAATGTTTAGAGAGAGGAAGAGATGAAAAAGTGATCCAAGAGGCTTTCCTCTCAAACTGATATATGCACAGATCACTCGAGCAACCAAAATTACCGCTCGACCGACAGACACAATAAATGACACAACTCAAGCGACCAAAACCACTGCTCGAGCACACAATGACCCCCTCCCATTAATTCAAACTTGTAAAACATCACTCGAGCGCAAGAAAGACCGCTTGAGCAAAGATATTAAACTCTTTAGTAATTTTGTAGACTGTAAAAGACCGCTCAAGCGCAAAAAAGGTCGCACAAGCGAACAAGCCAAAACCTACGCAACAACTTTTTGAAAAAAAAGCCTCCCAACCTGTTTCAAACATAACCAAAACTCCCAATTTCCAAACTCAACAAGTAACAAGATGAAAAAGAGCTGAACAACAGTTAAATACACAGGTTCTTGGATCCAAAAGCAACAAATGGGTCGAGTCTAAACTAGAATCATTATATGAACTGCGAAGTAAACCTCAAATGCCTAATTGCCCTTTCGCATGGATGGTGTGGTGCACTACTACAAAGCATTTGATCATGAACCTATGTAATATGAGATAGAATTTAAGTTGAGGCTTTATTTATAAACCCATCCAAAAACTTTCTTTTCTTTCAATGTAGGACAAAGTAATTACATATTCTTTTCAAATGTGCTCTCAAAATCAAGTAAACAAAGAACATATATTTAAAAATCATCCAACATGGGATCCATGAAATGATGAGTGATGATCATCATTTTGGAGTTTGAAAATTTCCTAAAAAAATGTGCAAGCTTTTCCAGTTCGCTCTCTCCATCTTATTGCATTATGAAAACCAAAATGACGGCTAACTGTAAGCGCAGAAAGATAAAGGAGGCAACAATAGGTGAAGACGGTATTCACTACCTTGCAGATCTGATCTCCCTCATCCTTTTTCGCTATACGATTTGATGTCCATCATCCTCTCTATCACTCTCCAATCTTTTAAAAAATCTCATCGCTCACCTTCTTCTTTTCATTTCCCTTCCCTCTTTGATCTCCATCTACAATTGATTTTTTTTTTTTTCCTTTTTAGGGTTATGTGATTGCAATAAGGAGGGAAAAAAAATAGGCCACTTGAGTAACCAGTCTGAATCTGATAACAATTCGAATGACCCGAGCTGCTAGGTGCTTTATACTGTTCGGACGAAAGTAGGTGCTTATGCTTACAACGTAAACTGATCAATTCGAGTCACGAGTCAATAGTAACCTGACCTGTGAACTTCGATCCTTCCCTACCATCGCTAGCCCCTCATCATCTTCCACAGCTACAACCATTGTTATCCTCTACTTCCCCTTCGCTAGCCATGGCTACCCTCCTCTCATTCATCTACCATTACTAGCGTCTCTCTCATTTTCCCCAGCCACCACCATCTCTTTCTTTCTTTCTTCAACAATTAACACCTTTCTTTCCCTTATCAGCCAACCTAACCTCATTTCTTCATTCCCTGACTAGCCTTTGGAACTAATAATTTTGGCATATTCTCATATTGGGAGTTCAAAAGGCTTCTTGTACAACAAGATAATCTACGCTATGCTGATAGATTAGGGATTGTGAGAAAATAGAGAGAGAAAAAAAAAAAAAAAAAGGTGCCTCTATTTATACACCAAATTTAGTCTCAAAGCACACCATTAATTAGTTATTTTTTATTACAATAATGACCTTACCTAAAATGACGAAAATGACCAACACTTCATAGAGACGAGCAAGAGAGAGAGAGAGACCACCAAAGTTTCACTTTGAGTCGTCAATGGCCATTTAGGGTTTCTATTGATTCTTCTACCTCCCGATAATCAAACCCCTCTTCCATTTTTCTCTTCCTTGCTATCTCTCTTCTCGACCCTCCAAAACTGTCACGCCCCAAAATTCAGACAATTAAATATTAAATTAGGACTAACCCCAATCAATATTCCATCATCCAAATCCTAAGGGTGAAACAAAAAAACTAAACGCCAACCAAATCATCCACCATAAATTCATAACTATCTAATACCTCCAACGTTAAAGTAACAATAAATACTACAAAACAACTTAAATAATGTAAGGTTACAACCCATGCCTAATTTCCAATACTAAAGTCATTAAAAAATAATAATAATTACATAAATTAGTATCAACCCTAAGCTCAATAAAAGAACTCCAAACGACATGTCCTACGATCACAGGTATTTCTTGTCACCACCAAAGCCTCTACTAATCCTGCAAATGAAGCTCGGCTGCGCTCAAACAGAACGCACCCGAGTTGCCAAGAGACAAAATGGGTCAGTATACAGGTATACTGGTATGAGTACAAGAATTGACACCCACGTGTCCACTAGACACAAACAAAAAGTATATTATTTCTTATCACGGGACAAGACAAGTAGTTCCAACCGCGCCGAGACGAATGGGTAGTTTCTCGAGATACGGTGGCATTTAGTTTCTTGTCCGTATACAACGAACTATAAATTGATTATAGAATAGACAATATAGAAATAAAAATATGGTGGGTCAGCCCTGCATAAAAAGTTAGTAAGACCCACCATTCTGCAAAACAAATAAAGTTAGTATAATTTAATCATAAGTAACTTGTTGAAAAAAAAATATAAAATTACACCGTTTCATACTTAAATAATTCGAATTGATCAAAACTCAAAGAACGAAAGTTGTACAGAATCAAATTTCCTATAAGACAACGCAAACGAATTTAACAGAAACTGAACAGGTTAAGAGAAAAACTTGATATAAAAATCTAGACAGAACTCAATCGAAAAATCTGAAGCTGAAAACGAACCAAAACTGCCCTAAGATGATTTTTTTCGAAAAATTTCAAAACACGAAAAGTGTGCAGAATAATGTTTTACTTCAGTTTACGTGAAACCAATAAAAATGAGCTCGTTTCGTGGGTTAAAATAGCCTCTAAAATCTGCCTTGCTAAAATGAATCAAACCGACAATAATCAAGATCATCCGATTATAAGTTCTAATCGATCTTTTTATTAAAAAGCTAAAACACAAAAGTTGTCCAAAATCACATATACATGTCTCTGCTCAAATTTCATAATTTATCGAGATCATTTACTATTTTTTTATCATATACAAATCAATACCAAATCACACTATACTAATAAATTCATAATTAAATTCTTTGTATCTTAACTCCACCATTTCGGCTCTCCCCTTCCGGCCTACACATATATCCCATGTGCCTCCCGTATACCTAACACCGCTCCGAAGCCAAACTTGCACGGGGATATCGTCCCGAGTTTGACTCACACTCCTCGGATGGTTAGCATATATGTACGCGCGCAAATCAAAGCACTCGTCTACTCATGAGAACGAGGCAACAATATATATATACACAACATCTCACACATGAGAATAAACACAACAATGCCAAGTCTAAGGCATTCAAATAAATCTCATGATCCTCACTTTTTTTTTATACACTCTTTCTCCCCATCACTCAAATAAAACAACAATCCATTGAGTCATGGTGGAGTATAAGGAATTTATCTATAGGTTCATAGTTAATTTTAATTTCATATGACCATGAGTGTAATTACAACCATAAAATAAATCCATATAAAAATCATAAACATGGCATACACAACTAATCCAAATAAGTAAAATCAATCCTTCATTTACATGCAAATACAAAATCAATCCAACATCAAATAAAAATAAATAAATAAAAACAACGAATCAATCCATCCTCTAACCAATATCTATGGATTCTAAGTTTATTTTAATTTTATATAATCATGAGTGTGATTACAATCATAAAATCAATCCATATAAAAAAACCCTAAACCTTGCATGCAACTAATCAAAATAATTAAAATCAATCAATCATCTAAAAACCCTAAACCTTACATAAACAACCAATCAAAATAATTAAAATCAATCAATCATCTATAAACCCTAAACCTTACTTATCCAATTAAACAAAATAATTAAAATTAATCAATAATCAAACTAATATCAAATAAATAAATAAAAACAAAGAATTAAATATAAATCACGGGAAGTGAATTTTGTACTCACAATTATTTTTGAAGATCAAAGAATCACTCAAAGAATTAATAAAGTCACCCAAAATAAAACCCTAAACCTTGCATACCCAACTAATGCAAATAATTAAAATCAATCAATCATCCAAAAACTCTAAACCTTACATACATGCCTAATCAAAATAATTAAAAATTAGTCAATCATTTAAAAATTCTAAACCTTACATATCCAACTAATTAAAATAATTACAATCCATTAATTATCTAAAATCTTAGACCTTACATATACATCTAATCAACATAATTAAAATTAATCAATCATCTAAAAATTCTAAACCTTACATATACATCTAATCAACATAATTAAAATAAATCAATCATCTAAAAAATCCCAAACCTTACATACCTAACTAATTAAAATTATTACAATCAATTAATCATCTAAAAATCTTAAACCTTACATATACGTCTAATCAACATAATTAAAATTAATCAATCATCTAAAAAATCCCAAACATTATTTACCCAACTAATTAAAATTATTACAATCAATTAATCATCTAAAAATCTTAAACCTTACATATACGTCTAATCAACATAATTAAAATTAATCAATCATCTAAAAAAATCACAAACCTTACATACCCAACTAATTAAAATTATTACAATCAATTAATCATCTAAAAATTCTAAACCTTACATATACGTCTAATCAACATAATTAAAATTAATCAATCATCTAAAAAATCCCAAACCTTACTTACCCAACTAATTAAAATTATTACAATCAATTAATCATCTAAAAACATAATTAAAATTAATCAATCATCTAAAAAAATCCCAAACCTTACATACCCAACTAATTAAAATTATTACAATCAATTAATCATCTAAAAATCCTAAACCTTACATATACGTCTAATCAACATAATTAAAATTAATCAATCATCAAAAAAAATCCCAAACCTTACATACCCGACTAATTAAAATTATTACAATCAATTAATCATCTAAAAATCCTAAATCTTACATATACGTCTAATCAACATAATTAAAATTAATCAATCATTTAAAAAATCTCAAACCTTACATACCCGACTAATTAAAATTATTACAATCAATTAATCATCTAAAAATCCTAAACCTTACATATACGTCTAATCAACATAATTAAAATTAATCAATCATCTAAAAATAAATCATAAACCTTACTTACCCAATTAATCAAAACAATTAAAATCAATCTGTCATCTTCATATCAATACAAAAATCAAATCAATATTAAATAAATACAAATAAATAATTATAACGAATCAAATATAAACAAAGAAAAATAGATTTTGTACTCACAATATTTTTTAAAAGATCAAAAAATTATTTAAAGAACTAATAGAGCCCCAAAACAAAGCCCTAATCTCTTTTTTTTTTTTTTTTTTCCTCTATCTCCACTGCCGCCGCCCTTTGCTTTCTCGAAATTTTCTTTGATTACTCTCTTTCTCTCTCTCTCACGCCTACGGCTGCTGATGGGAAACTTTTCACCAAAGAGATTAAAACCTACTTTGACTACTTATATTATATATATATATATATACAATAACCTAATTTCCTATCCTAATCTAATATGAATATTATAATATATTATATTATATACTACATAGAATTGTAATATATATAAATATAAGATTAAATATATATATATATATATAACATCTCTTTTTTTTTTTATAACAAATATAAATATATATATATATATATATATGGATTAATTGAATAACACAATAAATTTATTAATTACAACCTTAAATTCGTTAAATATCACATTAACTAAACAATACATTAAATTCTCATGTAAACCGCACAATTAATAAAGTCAAAAAAAAATAAAATAAGATAATAATAATCATAATAATAAAAAATAATGACTTAACAAAATCAGGATCGCTACAAAAACCCTAATTTCAATTCAATCCGAGTTTCCAATCTCCGTAGCTTTTGTACTGAGAAGCGTGATGGGTGCCCAAGAGAAATCTCCGACGGCGAAGCATTCAATGCAGGTGAGAGGTTTCACTGTTGAAGCAAAAGCTTATTTCTTTTGCCCTCGAATTGAGGTTCTCATAGTTTACTTGTTATTATTGAGGTGGGCCTTCAATACGGACTTCAATTATGTGGTTTGATTGTATTTTATCATGGTGAATTCCCTTGCTTTTGGTGCTTCAATTATGTGGTTTGATTGTATTTTATCATGGTGAATTCCCTTGCTTTTGGTGCTGTGAGCATAAAATTGTAATATTATAGTGTTTGATTTGCTCATGTTTTAGGGTTACAGTGGGATTCTAGTTTCTTGGACTCTATGTTGGTTTGCGTTGTTTGTTTGAATTTGAGGTGTGTACTAAGTGGTGTAGGATTAAGGGTAAAAATGAAACATTATGGTGTGTGTTGAGAAAAATTATAATTTTTCATATTATTAAAGGTGTGAACTGGGTAGTGATGTGTCTTGAGACCAAATGTGGTGTGTAAATAGAGACACCCAAAAAAAAATTAAAGGATAGAAAAAAATGAATAAAAAGACTAAATTATCTTTTTATTAGTATATGTTAAGTAAAATAGAATGGATTATTAAAATTGATATCAATCTAAAAAGGTGGATTTAAATCGAAGAAATTTAAAAAATAAAGTTTTATTTATTGCTAAGATAAAAGTGTAGAATTATTTATGTAATTTTCTCTACTTATTATCTAATCCGATTGTTGAATAGACAGTTCTTTAAAATTGATTTTTTTTTTGGTGTAAAACTATAAACACATGTATTTGAAAAATCAAAACGATAAGGCCATAAAACCAATGCAAAAGGACAAGAGAGTTGGGAAAGTGGAGCAACAAACAGACGGAAGTTTGTTTGATCACCGCGACTGGAATCTTTCACGCCTCGTGTTCAACGCGCTTGACGTACACCCTCCCACGTGTATATTGCTCTCTGTTAATAAATAACTATAGACGGATAATACTACTTCTGTCTTAAAATAATAATTTTTTAAAGTAATTTAATTTTTTTAATAATATATTTATTGTATTTTAAAAAAATTAATTTTAAAAAATTACATTTTTTTTTAAATATTAATTATCGTAATTATACTTTTTATGTTGTTAATAAATTTAAAAGAATGACAAAATAAGAAATTCATATTATTTTAAACGTGATTGTGAAAAAAATTATAAATAAATAACTAAAAGAAAAATACAAAATACGAATGCCATGTTTAGTTAGTTTTTTAATTTTTTTAAAAAATATATAAATTAATTTGATAAAATAAATATCAAAAAAATATTTTTAAATTTTTTAAAATTATTTTTAACCTTCTAAAATATAAAATTATATAAAAATAATAAATGTTTTAATTTTTAGTCAAGGGTAAAAGAGTCTTTTTATTTTATTTCCCAGCTCAAAATATATAATCTCACCCCTACCTCATTATTAATAATTCTACAAATTTGTTGGATTAATAATTCTAAAACAAAATTTCAAAACAAACATAAGATTATTGGCCCACATATAAATAATCTTAATCTCATACTCTAATCCTGTCAATCAAACATGTTCAAAGTGTGTTTGTTTGGACGGACTGAATAAACGGGGATTAGAATCCATCGAATTGTAATCATAGGATTCATAGTCGTAGGACTCATAGTCCTTAGACTATTTGGTTGGATATGATATTTATTCCATGTTTGTTTAGTCTTGGGATTAGATGTTCGGAAAATACTATTTAGTTGGACAAGATATGAATCTTATGTTTATTTGGAATGATATGGAGAATGATAAATGCTCAAATGACTATTTTATCTTTTTTAATTATTTACTAAATAATAGTAATATTAAACATATCTTTAATATTTTAATTATTTTTAGCTCAATTACATAAAAATTTATTTTATTTTATTTTTTACACAATTAAATAAATTTATTTTTTTAAATTAAATAAATAAAATATCAATAAAAATATATGTTATTTTTTAATTAAAATTTTTAAAAAAATTATTTTAAAAATAATAATAATTAAATAATAAAATTAAATAAAACATCTATTAAAATTTAAATAATGAAATTAAATAAAATATAAACAAAATTTTAAAATAAAATATCTATAAAAAAATATTTTAAAAAATTAAATACATAAAACATCAACAAAAATTAAATAAAATTATTTTATTTTTAAATTGAGTCATTTAAATTTTATTGAATTTTACTAAATATAATACATAATTAAATGATAGATGGCCAAAATAATTATATCACCACCTAATTCCGGGAGCTTCTATTTGCACATCTCCATTCCCCTCTTTACACACACTAAACAAAAATTATTTTTATTATAATTTTATCTTCAAGTGAAATTACTATTATGAACATGAAATAAATACATTCGGGAATTGAATGTCAAAAAAATGAAAAACATTCGGAACTCTACTTTCGAACAAGTTGTTTATTTTCGAAACTCTGCTTCCGAACCAATTGTTTATTTTCAAAACTCTACTTCCGAACCAATTATTTATTGAAAAATATATGTAAAGAGGGGAATGGGGGTGTGCAAATAGAAGCTCCCCCTAATTCCATATCTCCTTATTCCTCATTTGTGTCCCACCCTCATAAGATATAGGATTAATTACACTAATAGTCCCTATAGTTTGGGGCTTGTGTCACTTTGGTCTCTGATTTTTCAATTGTGACACATTTGACCCTGAATTTTAAATCTTGTTTCAAATAAGGACAATTGAAAATATCATTAAATTTTTCAAAGGTAAAATCGTCAATTTGATAAAATATAAACTAATTTGACAAAAATAAATGTTAAAAAAATATTTTTAATTTTAAAAAAATTATTTTTATCCACAAATAATAAAATTATGTAAAATTAATAAAAATTACATGATTAATTTTTTTAAATTAATTTTACATGATCATCATCTAAACACATAATAAAAATTAATTTGGTAAAAAAAAATAAATGTCTAAAAAATTTATTGATTTTACATAATTTTATTTTTAGTGGGTAGAAATAATTCTTAAAAATTCAAAAATATTTGCTTGATATTTATTTTTGTCAAATTAGTTTATATTTTATCAAATTGACAATTTTACCCTTGTAAAATCTAATGATATTTTCAATTGTTCTTATTGGGAACAAAATTCAAAATTCAAGGTCAAATATGTCAGTATTGAAAAGTTAAGAACCAAAGTGACACAAGTCTCAAACTACAGAAATTATTTGTATAATTTGTCCTAAGATATAATAGTCTAACACATTTGAAATAATTGGAAATAAAATTGAAAAACTAAACAACAGATGGAACTCTCTAATTTTATCCCATCTTTCAATCCTCTTAAACAAACAATGTCACCCTAGAGGCTAGAAGTAGTTCCTGTTTTTGTTTGGATATTGATTTATTATTATTATTATTTTAAGATTTCATTATACTTATTTCTTTATACTCATTTTTGACAGGCGACTTTCATTTGTTTCCTTGAATTAATAAGTTAAAAGCATGGCGGCAAAAAATAATTTCCCCAAAAATTGGTGCCAAGCATCCATTATTGACTGCCACTTTCCACTAGCATGAAAAACAAGTTAGGAATGTTACCGACGTTTTGGCACATAAACGTGTAATTTTTATTATTATTTAGGAATTGGTGTGGCTGCTGTGCGGGGTGCACAGCAGTCACTGCTGTGCAGTTAGTTGGGTCATTTTTAATGTCTACTTTGATAATTTGAATCGTTCACATTTTAAAATATATCAAGTAAAACATATCTGTAAAAAATTAAATTAATCGGATATTGTTTGCCATTCATTCATATACATTTGTATTCATTTTAATACTTTAAATTACAATTGTTACTTATTTTTGTAGATACAAATGTGAGTGGATGAATGGATAAACGATATTCGATTAACTTGATTTTTTATAGGTATGTTCTACTTGATATATTCTAAAATGTGAACGGTTCGGATTATCAAAATGGGCCCCGAAAAAGGCCCAAGTGGCTGCACAACAGTGGCTGCTGTGCGGCCCCAATTCCTATTATTTATTATTTATATAATTATAAAATATGTGATATCTTCTTACTCATTTAAAGATTATAAAAATTATAAAATATAAAAAGATGATGAAAAATAAAGTAAAAAACATAGAACATGAAGTGGATGTTGAAGAAGTTATAGAAGATCATATAGTATGAAATGGAAGAGGTGAAAGAGTATATAGTTTTTGATAATTTTTTGTATAAATGTTTATCTATAAATAGTCATTCATGGCTACATTGTAAAGGATTCAGAACTCAAATAAAAAACAATTGATTTCTATTTTTCTTGTTATTTATATTTCTTGCATTTTATTTTACGCACTTTCTTTTTGAAGCATTTATTTTCAGCATTTCCTTTTTGAAGCATTTTATGCACTTCTTTTTCAAAGTGAAGAGTAGAGGTAAGTAATTGTTACTTTGATTGTTCATTCAATCATCTTTCTCCGTCTCCCTCATTCTTCTTTTAATTTTTCTTTTTGAAGTCCTCTTCATTGAGACAAAAGAACCATCAACACAATCGCTTGATAATTGACTTGAACTTAATCTGTAAGGATTTTTCAATCATTACTGATACGCTCGCATTTATGATATTTTCCTTAGTAAAAAAAATAAGCCAACAAAATCTCAAATAATTTATTAAATTTTTTATATGAGTATGGCATGTGAATTTGTATGAGTCTCACATCCATATAAAAAATTTGATAAAAAATTTAATAAATTATTTAAAATTCATAATAATTTTCAAAACAAGCCCACAACAGAGTACAAAAGTTGCAAAAATTAATGAGCGGACCACAGATTTGTTTGTGGGGCAAAGTTTGGGTGGTCTTGATTAAAATAATAATAATAATAAAAATAGGAAAAATTATATTAAAAAAATCTTAGGTTTGATCCTTTTAACAAATTAAAGTATGAATTTTTAATTTTATCAATTTAAAACTTAATTTTTTTTTTTCAATTTAAACCATTTGTCTATTTTCGTTAAATAAAATCAAAGGAAAAAATAATATTTTCGTCATTAAACTCAATAAAAAAAATTTGATATTTTAGACATTTTATGTATACTTACAAGTTATATTGAATTTTATAATTAAAATACTCTTTTTCTATCTATTTTACTAACAAAAATAGGCGAATGGTTTATATTGAAGGTAAATCAAAAAATTGGAATTTAAATTGATGAAATTAAAAATTAAAATTTTATTTTGTTATAAATTTCAAACTCTAAGATTTTTTTTTATATAATTAACCCTAATAAATATATAAAAAGAAAAAAGCAAACTAACAAAAACAAACAAGTTTGGGTAGTTTACCTGTGGGCTTGTGAGGCTTATTTTTTTTCTTAGTAAAAATATAAAATTTCTTAACCATCTATTTGGTTAGGAGATTTGAAAAAAAATTAAAAAGAGATAGGAAAAAAATAGATAAATATAAATAAAATATAACTACATTTTATTTAGTTTTACACATTTTTTTTCTTTTTTTTTTTTTCTAAATCTCTTCATAAATCCTCCAATCAAACACAATGTAAAATAAATATATTCTTGTAACCATTTAACACCAAATTATCTTAATAAAAATTAGGATTGTAAATGTCTAATTAATTTGATTATTTCATTAATAATATGTTTAATAAATTTTATGATATAAACAATTCAAATTATTAAAATAAATTTAGGACACTTGTCCGTCCTCCTTAATGTTGTGTTTGGTTAGGGATTTTGGGTGGGATTTGGAAAGGGAAAATGAAAAGGTGTGTGAAACTATGTAAAATGTAGGTATATTTTATTAACATTTCACCTAACTTTTCCCTTTCCCTTTCCAAATCCCTTCTCAAATCCCCCAACCAAACACAGCGTATGGGTCGTCTAACAATGAAGATAGTTCCTTAGAGCAACTCCAACCACACTCTCTACTTTTCACTAACTAAAGTACAAAAAAAGTACACTCTTTATTTTACCTAATTACTTTAGCCATTGTGTTCTCCAACCACGCTCTTTATTTTAACTAATCATTTAAACTAACTTAATTAATTTTTAAAATAAAAAAATACTAATTGTTGATATTTTACTAATATAAATTTGCAATAATAATAAATTTGTCCATACAAAACTTGTAGAATGAGAAGAAAAAAAAAATACAAAATAAGTTATTTCGTAATTCATCAAACAGAATTGAAAGAACATATAAGATTGCTATATACACACACACACACATATATATATAATATAAAATTCCAAATCTGATACATAAATATACAAAAATCTAAAATATATGCATACATAATTGTTTGGAGAGCCTCTAGGGCTCTTCAATTGTAGCCACCAAAAAAATAGGATAGTAAAGTAGCTAGCCCAATAACTAGCACATTGAAGCTCAAAATTAGACTTACATTGGCTAAAATATCTAACAAGCCTTGTTTAACTATCCCCTTGGAGATACTGAGAACTCTAATGAAAGAATGTAGAGAGATGAATTGAGGGGGAAATTATTTAATAATTTCATATTATCATGTAAGTATATTTTAAGTCAATCATTAATTACTTAGTTTCATATTATTTGTCATCTCAATATAAATCGTGGACTCCTATTCTTTTTTACTAATCATAAGGGTCCATTTGGGAAGAGCTATTCCAGACTTTTTTGGTTATTTTAGTCACAAAAGACAAAATAGGCTATTTTAGCTACAAAAAATAAAACATCACATCCAACTCATAATCATTACACTCTTCTCTTAAAAAAAAGTCAAAAAAGTCAAAAATCTAAAAAGTCATTCCCAAACCAAGCTTTTTAATCCAAGCTAAAATAGTCAAAAAAATTAAAAAGTCAAAAAATTAACCCACTTTTCAAACGGAGGCAAAATATCACATGTACATCCTTTGAAAATATTAAATAATCACCTAAATTGAGATAGATACCTAGCGTGTATGTATCATGGTTATATGTATATCTAAACATTTTGTTTTTGAACTCATTATGCCTGTGTTTGGCAAGTAAGTTTGTAGGTTTTTTTAGCTATTTTAGTCACAAAAAATAAAATAGACTATTTTAGTCATAACAAACAAAACATCACATCCAACCCATAATCATTACATTCTTCTCTAAAAAAAACTCAAAAAAGTCAAAAAGTCAAAAAATCCTTCCCAAACTAAACTTTTAAGCCCAAGTTAAAATAGTCAAAAAAGTCAAAAAGTTAAAAAGCCAACTCACTTCCCAAACGGAGGCTATGTATATCTAAACATGTTCAGGCGGAGTGTGCTCCTGATGTACCTTATTCCTTTCACAAGTTGCCACGTGGCATGCCTCTCTTGGGACTTTTTTCTCTCTTTATTTTCAACTAATCTCTCTTAACAAACTGTGCTTGCTTGATGATGGATAGGCCGCCACGGAAGTAACCATTTATTTTTTAAAAAAATCATGGCGATAGTAGGACCCCAATAGTAATGGGCTATTTACTTTAGAAAAATGCTCCGGACCTCATTGGATGACTCCAAGACACACCCACCCCCCAAATAAATTGTCATTGGTCAGAAATTCTTTTTTTCTTCGATTACTAACCCCACGTGTCTGTAGGACGTAGAATAACAGGAGCAGGGGGATTGGGGATCTCTATCATGTTTGTTTATTTTTATAGCAATGACAGAAATCACTAAAAAATTTCATCACTAATAGTTCTAATGAGTTGAAAAATGTAAAAAATAAAAGAAAAAAGAAAAATACAAGAGAGAACCATCACATCAAAGGGAGAGCCACCTCATTAGTGCTCTCCTAATACTCCTTTTTTAGTGCTCCCAAACATTAATCTTACTTTTAAGTACTTCAAAAATAAAAAAGAATTCTATGAAAAAAATTAGGGGCAGTTATGCATCGTTTCTATTAGTCATATTTATTTATTTACAAATTTTACTAATAAATTTATTATTATAAATTTATTATCAAGATTGATAAATTTATCACTATAAATTTATTCATTAATATCCACAATCTTTACTCATATTCACTCAATTACTTACAAGAATCTACCACCCTCTTCTACATACACAAGAACAAAAGAGACAAATAAATTTATCACTAAAAAATAAATTTGAATATGAATTTAGTTTGCAACATATCTAGTTTAAGAGAAGGGGTGAGCGATCTAAAGAATCACTATTGTTTAGAGTTATTTGATGCTGATTTCATTATCTGAAACAAAGGAGGCAATGGTGATATGGCGATTGTGTAAATCGGCAACGGTAGTAATATCTTATATAGATCGACAATGTTGGAGCTAGTTAGTAAACGGTGGTGGCGTCTAAATAATGACGGTGGTTTGTGGGTTGAAGGCAATTGTGGCAACGGTGGTGGTGGATGGACAACGGCGACAGCAATGGTGGTAGACAATGGTGGTGTGAATTTTTTGAAAAAATAGAGCAGAGAGAGAGAGAGGAAAGAAAAGAGAAAATGAAAAAAATTGATAGGTAATAATTTAATGAGGGCAAGATAGATATTATAGAACATATTAGTGCATTAAAAAAATCAATAAGCCTTAATGGTATTTGAATATACTTAATGAGAGTAGTTGGTAATTAACTCAAAAAATTATTACACATTTTTGCTTAGGTAAGAATGTTTTGAAGCTGAGACCATTCAATTAATTAAAAAAGAGACAAAATTAAAATTTAGTGATTCAACTATCAAATCAATTAAATTATGACGTCATAAATATATTAAAATTTATATAAAAATGTAAAAGTATAGGTATTAATTTTTTTTTTTAAGCACCTAAAAATCCATCACTAAAGACATAAATATAAAAGAAAAACCAATAAAGGTTGTAATAAATTAATATGTTATTTACATATTTTTAACTTTTATGCATTAATTTTTTATAAAAATCAAATTCAATAGAGCAACATATCAACGGTGGCAATGCTTACTCTCTAACTTTTTTTTTGAAAAATTTATAAGAGAAATTACTTTAAAAACATTTGAAAATAAAAAAATAAAACTTGTTTTTCACTTTTTATCTTTGAATTTTTTTCTCCAATTATATTTGGGTTAATTACATTTTTCACCTTTGTAGTTTTATCATAATTTCACTTTAATCCCTATACTTTTCAATTAAACAATGTATTCCCTACACTTTAAGTGAAATTTGATCCTTCTATCCAAGTTGGAGGTTAAATTTAGGATGGCGCTAATAGCCCCTACCTTTTCAAAAATGCTAGAGATTTTAAAAATTTTACCAAATGTCTTACATGGGTATGGGACCCACATCAGACCCACATTGTGTAAGTCCCACAACCATGTGAGATATTTGGTAAAATTTTTGAGATCTCTAACATTACTCCTACCTTTTTATTAAAGACCCCCGTCTATTGACATTTTTTTTAATGACAATTATAACCTCAATTAAAATTATTATAATGGACACAAATTGAAATAAAACGCCCGCCCTCACAAAAAACAATACTCAGAATTGTACACTCAACCCTATCAAACCAAATTGAACACCCAACTCTCATAGTCTATCATTCTTATTCATTCCCATTGTGTTTTTAAGCACCTACATCATTGTGTTTTTAAGCACCTACATCCTCCATAATCTATCTTCTTCATGATAAAATCATTCTCATTAATCTATCTTCATCTTCCATTTTCTTTAATCTGTGCATTACATGATTTCCCACATTTTGATCTTTAACGCTGTATTTGGTTGGAGAATTTGGAAAGAGATTTGAAAATGAAAAAAATATATGAAATATGAATAATATATGTTTATATGTCACCTAGTTTCATATATTTTTTTTCTTTTTCTTTTTAAATCTTTTTTCAAATTCTCCAACCAAACACAGCATAACAGTACACGATTTTGCAAATTCTGGGCCTGATATATGTTATATATCATGTATTATGTCTTGTTAATATTTTATGTTTATTTTGTGTTTGACTATTACTGCCATTAAAGCATTTTGCATTAGATTTTCTGATTCTTATTTTGCTGTTTCTACGCTGTCTTTTTTTTAAGAACCAAAATTGATGCCAGACTTATTAGCAGAAATCCATTCTTGATGGGGTTCAAACTGATTGATCATTTTTTTAGAAATATTCAACCTTGAATCATATATTCCAGGTCTAAATCTTTAAAGGGAAAATAAATAAACAAATAAAAGAGAAGTTAAAATGGGTAAGTGAGGGGTTGGTTTAGGGAAAACAAAAGACAACACTTTCGTGGGTTTGGGAGCAGAAGGGGAGGGCGGAAGCTGTTAGGCTATGCTTTAGTGAACGTCCAAATTGTTATAGGGTATGCAGTTTAGGTGAATGTGTAATGGTTTGGATGAGGGATAGTTTTGATACTATGTGAGAGTCCTTAGAAATTTTATTAATATTTAAATATAAGTGGGGTTTCAAAGAAATATGGGATTTTAAAAAAAAAAAATAGCGGTGACTATTAGCACCACTCTAATTTAATAATTTTGAAATACTTGTCAATAATCTAAAATATACACGTAAACAAAATTAACATAAATTTAGATAAAATGATTAGATTAAAACTAAACTTAAAGTATATCAAACCAAATTATTCAAATTGAAAAAATAGGAAATAAACTAAAATTTAAGTCAAATTATAGAAGTAAAAAGTGTAATTAATCTAATTTGTTATTTTTTGAGGGAGAATCAAACCCTAACTTTTTAATTATTTCAATTTCAACCCTCAATTTTCAAAATGGTATCAATTATTACCATCCATTTGTATCAACTAATGGAGAAGTGCATTTTAGACTATTCAACCACTCTTTCATTCACGATTGTTTTTTTTTTAACAGCAAAAAAATTTTTTGAGCAGCCTTTCATTCACGATTGTTGATAATCAACTCATACCCTTATTGTCGTCCACCACCAGCCCTCTCTTTTCCAACCCATTGTCTTCATCTCTGCTTCCCATGCACCACTACTCCTCACATTGCTAGGTCCATAACCACAACCACACCCCATTTCCTTTGGCATCTAGTACCACCGCCAACTTGACAGTGGTACTGGCACCAATCAAATTTCCTTCGCCATCCAATAGGTCTAACACCACCACTATACAGCATTTTCGTTGTCGTCTAATAGATGGTGTAGGATGGTGTTATTCAACACCATCTCCTTCCATAATTACCACCTTCATCACCATCAAACGAATGTTGCGATAAGCTGAAGCCCTAGATCCAATGTTGTGTTGGGTTGCTACAGTGACATCCAAACCCTAGATACTCTGTTTGAGATTCATTTTTTTCCGTGCCATTTGTTATTGTGTTGTAGTGTTTGATTGTGTTTTTTTTTTTTTTTAAAAAAAAAAAAATACAAAAATCCAAACCCTAGATACTCTGTTTGAGATTCATTTTTTTCCGTGCCATTTGTTATTGTGTTGTAGTGTTTGATTGTGTTTTTTTTTTTTTTTTTAAAAAAAATTATTTTTTTTGAAAAAAATACAAAAATTTGGTGTCAACGATTACAAACACCGCCTTAATTTATTGCTCGACAATATTGGCCCTGTTTGGTAGAACTGTGGGAAAGTGCTTATAGCTTATACCTCAACAGCTTATAGCTTATAACTTTCAGCTTAAGCTGATTTCCAACTTATTCTTAAAGCATCTCCTGCCCCACTCAAAGAATAAGCTGATTTCTGACTTCCAAAAAACTATAAGTTATAAACTATAAGCTAAACTAAACACATCAAAATAACTTAAATTAAGCTGAAAGCTGAAATAAGCTGTAGTTAAGCCCTGCCAAACAGACACATTGTCTTGTGGCCTTCCTACGCTAGGAATGGGATCAACAAAGGCGTCCCCCCAAGCCACCCAGAAAGGTACATCTAATCTCTAGCCAAATAAAGTTGCAAACCACCACAATAATTTTAGAAAGCTACAATGATATCGCAATCTCATAAAAAGAATAAATAAGTTTGAGACACAGATTTCAAGGTACCACCGTAGTCTGTAACTACAAGGAATAATACATTAAAAAAAAAAAAAAAAAACCTAAAACTATAGATGTAAGCTTTCTTGGACCCACTTTGCACTAATTTGAACTGTCTGCATCCTTCAAAAATTTCACCTCCACAAAAAAGCCTGCAATTTTTTACTTAAAATGGTCAGAGACTCCATTCCAATCCAAGATCAGAAAGGTAAGAACAATTTTAACAACACAATCCCATTGATCAGAAACCAATAGCAAAGAGGCATCACATTTAACAAATAATAAATCAATTAATGCAACCAAATAACAAGTGTTCTTGTTCTGTTAATTCCACGTTTTGCTCTTCACTTTCATAAGAAAAAACAGTTTAATCCATAGCAAACAAAGTTATGTGCAGTCCAACAGTGTAAATTGATCTACTGAAGTTAGCAACACAACGGCACTACTACCAACCTCAAGGCATAAATATAATTATGTTACAATTTACTCGAGGATGTGCAAGCTACATGCCACTTTAAAAATGCTTAATCAATTTTATAATTCCATACATAAATTAATAGACCAACAATGCCTCAAATGAACTAACCATACAATAATTACGTGTTGTCGTTTTTTTGGGGCAATAGATATACCAGCAATACCGATATTTAATGACATAACATCACATTACAACATCCTCAATCAAATGCATCCCTGTTGAACTAAGTATGCTAAGGAAAAGGAAAAAGAAAAATCAGAAATACAATTTAGGAAAATAAAGAAAAGAAAAATAGACCCTACATATAGCACATTCTCTACCACTAAACAGAAGTAGCAAGTAATTTGATTTATTATGGGATTGAAGAATTTGATGGTGACTACAAAGATAACACTTAGTTACGGCCTGCTTGGTTGTTCTGGTTTCTTTGGCCAGCTAGGCTCTAAATCCAATCTCAAACTAATTCGAATAATTTGTCTAAAACCACATATTCAAATTATATATACTAAGCATAATACCCATGCTTAAATAAATAATAAATATTTAAATTTCAAATTGAATAATAATCTAAAGGAAAAAGTAAATTTTAACTATATCATCCACAAATATAAGGGTTTTTTTTTTTTTTGGGTTATGTCGTTAATGGTGTATTCTAATACATGAAACACGGACACTTCTAAAAAGAAGATGTATCTGTATCAGGCACCGATACTCTTTGGATACTCGTGGATACGTACCAGATACTTGTTAAAAATATCGGATACTTATTAATTAAATTTTCACTAATATTGAAGTATCAGATACTTAATTTTGAAATATCGGATTAGGACTGTCAATGGATCGGATTTAATCCGAATCCGACCCGATAATCCAAATCCGTTTACAAAAAATCCAATCCGATAATCCGAATCCGCTTAATCCGGTTATTAATCAGATTGAATATGCAAAAATCCAACCCGACCCGATAATCCGATAACCCGATCCGATTATCCTCGATTTGAATGAAAAAAACACAAAATGAAAAAAAAAAAAATCAAATTATATAAAATTGTAGCTCAATAAATAAATAAATGGATCGGCTCGGATTATCAGATCGGATATCCGAAATCATCGGATTCGGATTCAGATATCTATAATCGGATATAAACTAAACGGATTCGGATCGGATTCGGGTTTGTCTTAATCGGATCGGATTCGGATTTTGACAGATCCGATCCGAATCCGATCCATTTACAGGCCTATATCGGATACTCCAAGTCACATATTACTTCTTTTACAAAATTATAATTGTAACATTTCTTACATAACATTGTAATATAATATAATTCCAAGAATAAATACAAGAATATTTTTTTCAATACTTTACTTAGTTCTTTGATAAGAATATAATGAGTTAAAAGTGATAGAATTTGTCAAATTGACATATCCTTACTATATCATGCATATCCCCTATAACTATATAGAAAGTAAGGATTATCAACAAAATATAACAATTGCAAAATTAAATATCAATAAATAAATAGGCATGTAAACTCGCATATAATACTTTTGACTAATGTAAAAGAAAAAAAACATAAAGACAAGTCGTGAATTGTTCTATTATTGTAATACAAACATATTAGAACGAATATTGAAATGAAATATTTGTAAGACCCATTAAAAATTTAAAAAGTACACTGAAGTAATACCTAATTCTTAAAAATTAGTATTTCACATTATAAAATTATAATGTGGTTTATCAAATTCTTGAGATTATGTGTAACTCACTACTAATAATTTTATTTTTTACAAACATATCCTATCTGTACACACATACTATTTTTTTTAGATTTTGTAGTATCATCGTTTCTGTATCTTGTATTTGTATCCATGCTTCCTAGATTCTAGGTTCTCAATAACAAATACATGTCATAATTTAATTTATAGGAATTAAGGAAAAAATATGATAAATTACAATAAAAAAAAATTATGATAAAATATAAAAACTTTTCGGCCTATGTAAGTTCATCCGATGATATAATAAACCACATTTCAATTTATCAATTGTCTCATTGTCCATTTTATAAAATTCAATCACCTTATTTATTTTGTAAAATTTAATTAATCAAAACTAGTTTAAATCAAAAGGACAAAAAATGGAATTCCAGTGACCCCATTTTCAAATCACCCCTCAAATAAGACTCAACTTTGCAAGACAACCTCTAAATCATTTGACACTCTTCTTTGTATTGGTTCACCACATTCAACCCTTTTTTAAAGGTTGGGCCTATTCAAAATTTGGCTGACCCTAAAGCTATTCTCTTAGTCTAATCCTGGCATTCTAGACCATTTTTAATTTTATTTTTTAATATTCAACATTTGGCTGACCTAAAACTATTCTCTTAGTCTAATCCTGGCATTCTAGACTATTTTCAATTTTATTTTTTAATATTCTTCAAATGTTCCATATTTAAAAATTTAAGAAACTAACTTATTAAATAAATAAAATAAATTGAATTTGTGTTTAAAATAACTTAACTAGGCCAACCTATGGACCAACTTTTTTAATGATCAAGACCTAAGCCCCTATATTTGTAAGGTTGGATAGCTTGGGCCATAATGGCTACCCGACTTGTAGTTGGCATAATTCACACTTCAAATAAAGGGTAATTTGTGTCATATATGTGAAAATTGGTTTTTTTCCTTATTTGTTAATAGATTATGCATAATCCACACTTCAAATAATAATTTTATAGATTTTTTACAGTAACTCATAAACTTTTAAATATATACACATATATATATAGGCATGACTTGTGTTATGAAAACAGTAATACCCTAGCAAATTACACAAGGTATGCACGCTCTGAAACATAGCACACTTCCAATCCAAACCAGTAAATTTAGTGATTCAAAATGATTCCAAAAGTTTTTTCCAATATATTTCCTTAAATGTTAACTTAAAAAGAAAAAAAAAATCAAATATAATGAACTAAAATCTAAGGTGAGTTAAGTTTAACAAGGCAAAAACATCATAAATGAAAAAAAAAATTAAAAAAATTTATTAGATGCCTAATAGTTAAAAGAAATTACTTTAGAAGTACCTTAAATTGTTAAGTATAATATATACAAGTCTATCTCTATCATATCACATTTTAGAACATGTGCCGTACTACGTTCCCGTTCCAATTCCGGTTTCACATACCGGAACGATCCACATTCTCGGTAACATGATGCAATTACAAATATGTATTGACATAACCTTAATGATTAAAATATTGTGTGTTAAAATTTTACACAATCAAATAGTCTTCTAATAAGATTATGCCACATTTCTTAAAATTTAAAAGTTATATATTATTTACTCAAATAGTTCAATGTCAAGTGTAGGGGTGTGCAAAAAAAATGCAAACTCACGCCGACCCAAACCAACTAAAATTGACCTATGCAGTTTAAGAAGGTGAATGGAGAAGGTCTGATTGCTTGGATTAAATGAAAAAAATGTGAGTTGGTTGACACGTTTGAAAATTATCAACCATCCTATAAATGTACCCAACCTGTATGTATACACAAAATTAACTTATAATTGCTCTCACACAATCCCATTAATTAAATAACACACATTCCTTAATTTCATCCCATATTTTCCCCCTAATTTGATTGTTTTATATATTGATTTATGAATAGCATTATGCATTTAATTAATTTGTGATTGTGTTGAGATTTGAAATTAACGATAACTTTTTCTGGTTCAAAATGAGGGGGGGGAATAAAAAAAATGCTGACTATAGGCCGATGTTTTAATTTTTAAGCAATCCACCAAATAAATAAATAAAATATATTTATATATATGAAATTGGCTAACCTATTTGTCTCGAGTCTTGGCTAGAACCCATGCCTAACTATTTTGTTGGCCAAGACCTAACCTATGGAAAATAGGCTCCCGTATTTTTGAAAATTATGTTCATTATTTCCATATCGTATCATATTTGTGTCCTATGTTTGTATGCTTCTTAGCTTGCATGGTTGAGCATGCATGATGAGCTTAACAAAAGAGAAATAATTCCCAGGTATCTAAGTCAACCTAAAGACCACTTTAAAATCCATTCACTTCTATCAATATTCTTTAACCATATGAAATACCCTTACATGTACAATTGAATACTAGACCCATAAAACCACCCTTGTAACCCTTCATTTGGTAGCCACCAACTAAAAACAGTTAAAAATAAAATATAGAAATCCACACAAGCATTTCATTCCAAAAGCCAAAAGTTATATCTGTTATACTTTGGAAGATTTCAAAGTTGTGGCTGCCAAAAGTTAATTTTTCTACTTCTTTCTATCTCTTCCATTGAACATATAAATATACAACATGAGAAGTATCTTGTTAAGCTATAACAAATTAACAGAATTTCTTCTTTCCATTGATTTGTAGAGGATATCCAAAAAAATATTGAATCTCAGTAAATATAAGAGAAAATGAAACCAAAAAAATCTGAATTTCTCACTAAGTGATGGCATATACTGTGACCAAAACATAGATTTCCGTGTAAACATGATAGATCAAAGACAGAAATAAATGTCCAGTTATAAAACCAAAAGATACAAATTTGATTTGGAGACATCAATTTTGGAATTTGATCAAACCAATACAACTTTGACTTGAAGCCCACAATTACAATTCTATACCCATTAGTGCCCAAATAAAACTGAATACAAGAGAACATATACATCTAGTCATCAAACAACAATCTTTTTACCATCTTTCAAAGTTACCTAGCATGCTGAAATGGCAACCCAGTTACCTTCAACCGTTTATCCTCATTCTAAAATAATGCTGCTACTAAAAAAATGTCTCTTTGTTTCCACTGCTTCTCTTATACCTAAACCAGCCGTTTCCTTTCATGATACCTTGCTCACCACCTCTGTTGTCCCTTCATCTGTGGATATTGATCTCTCTGAGGATATCCCAAGCAATGATGATGTCCCAACACCTTCTGAAAGGACTGATGCCATCCATATAAAGCTTCCCACAGCACTCAAGCGGCGAATTCATCGCCTATGGAAAACGTTGTTGATTATTAAGGTTGTCGGACACTCTTTTCACTACCAATTCTACTCTCTCATCTCAAGGCCATCTGGAAACCGGAAGGGTAATTTGATCTTATTGATCTGGGGAATGGCTTTTTCATTGTCAAACTTCATACTGTTTCTGATTATTATAAGGTCGTTGAACATGGCCCTTTGTTTGTAGGTGAGCATTACTTGCATACTCATCCATGGGAACTGGATTTCCACCCACAAACAGTGCCTATTTCCCCCCGACTGCATAGGTGAGAATTGAAAATTTACCTATTGAATATTTTGACAAAGAGGTTCTTCTCACCATTGGTTGTCATCTAGACCAACCTCTTCATATTGGCAGCATCACTTTTCTTGCTACCCAATGCCAGTTTGCACATCTATGTGTCCAAATTGATCTCTCAAAACCACTGATTACAAGTATCCAACTATGATCCCACTCATATAAACTCCAATATGAAAATATTACTTATTTATGTTGTCTATGGACTTGTTGGACAGCACTCATCCCAATGTTCCTCAATATCACCCACTGTTCCTACCTCAACGCCTCTTCCTTCTCCTATTACTCTATCTATGATGCCTCCTCCAGTGCCCTTCACTAGTCATTATGGCCCCTAGACACGTGTCACTTGTTAGCGACTGCATGTGCACTCACCTCCATCCGTCCCAACCTCCACAATGCCAACACACAGACCATCTTTCTTTACGTGTCAAAAATTATCAAAAAATCTCTAACCTACCTAACACTTCCTTATTTTCTTCCGTTGCAGGGCTTACATCTCTAGATCACTCTTTGATATCTACACTGAGACTGAAGCCACTTTGCCACTAACATACCTGTTGTTTGTGCTTTTTCCCATTTGCACGAGCTTCCATTCTAATTCCAGTTGTTTACTACCCACTGACTCTGCCTCACTTTCACCTTCTCTTGCCACCTCATGCAAACTATTTCCACCCATTCCTCTCGCCGGCTGGCTCCTTCTCCTCGCCCTAACTTTCCACCCCCACCTATTTCTTCTAAGCCCCCCCACCACTTCATATTGCTGTCTTTTCCTTTCTTCTTATCTCTCTACTATCAATGGCAGAAGACCTACCCCAACCTCTCAACCTCACTCTCAAGTTAGTGAACAGCCACAACAGCTCCAATCAAGTCACAAAACCTCCTCCTACACTGACCTTGTCACTTCCCACAAGAAATTTTTTTCCATTCCCTAGTTCCCATAATCTAGTTCATGCAACTTCCGGGTTAAGAGAATTTAACACCGTCTCTTCATGTTCCTCTTCACCCTGAATCCCCTCTCATGTATACCACCTTCCACAAAATAAGCAGACCATTCTCCATATGGTCCCAACCCAACTCTTCCTCTCTCTCTAACATAGAACCAGACCCCATCTCAGAATACCCAAATCCCACTTGTAACCCCCTCTACAACCCTACCTTGTCCACCACCACAGACCCCTCATCCCACTTCAATGCAACCTCTCCACTACACACTCCTCCTGTTCCAAGGCCCTATACTTGCTTGTTTCATCACCAACATTCATCAAGTTCTTGAGCTCCACTAAAAGAGATTTCGTACCCTTTACCATGTTTGAGGTATCACTACTTAGTGGACCCATTCAAAACCTTCATCGGAGAATTTCAAGATAACCATAAATGCATCCTTTTCTCATCCAAAACTTCACCATTAGCTGTTACTGCCATTTACTCCAATATGCCAGTCACAAATTGGATCAACTACAAGCTTTCAGTCATGCCCATAATGAACCCATCCAATTCTCTTTATATTTGGAAGGGTTGGGATGGCAGGCAGTCAAGATTCCTTCCCAGCTGTAAACGATAACCTATAACAACCCACTGGCGCACTCTTCCCTTCCCATTATGAAGCTTATTATCCAGAATTGTCGAGGTCCGAGCAACATCCATTTCACTACGCATGCTAATAACCTCCTTCGCATTCATGAACTGGAGATCATGATTTTACTGGAAACTAAGCTCTCTGGAGGGGTTGCGGTATATGCTTCTAGATCCCTTGGTTTTGATCAAGTTCATACGATGGATGCAATTGGTTTCAAAGGCGGCATATGGATTGGGCGTGCAACTTTTTTGTTCAAAAAAGCCACAAACTGAGTTGCACCCCCACCTTTTAGTAAATAATTTTCTCACTTCCCACTGCCTTATAATTTTTCCTACGTTTTTACCCTCATAATCAACATCAGCAACACCTAGAGATGTTACTAAACGTAAACATTTATTACTAAGAACAAAACTCAATAAATACTTACAAATGAATTAAACAGAATGATTTCTGGTTATAATATATGTTCTAGAATTTTGTTTTATTGGAAGATAGATTAAAAAGAAAGTGCCAATGAGTTTGAGATAGAGTCCACTGGTAAAAGTAAAGAGCCTTTTCACATTTTCTCAAGCAAGTGATTTGCAAACATAAAATTCATATAAAAAAAATTCATCAAAATGATATGTCAATGATATTTGTGAAATTACAAAGACAATAGTGTATGTTTTGTTTGAAAATAAAGGAACCACAAGACGTCAACTCATTCTGTATAAAATTTTTGTACAAACATTTTGTTTGTATATCATTACTCTTTTCTTAAAACATCATATAGAAAAATAAAAATGAGGCAGAAGCAATACAAAAAATAATAATAATAAGGAATTTGAAGCCGATTTGGGCATAGATCTAAAGATATGGATTTGAGAGGAGAAGAAAAAAAAAAAAAGGAATCTAATTTTTTTTTGAAATCAGATATGGGGTAGAAAAAGAATAAGAATCATGGCTTACCTTTCGAAGAAGATGAAGCGAAACGAGACCGAGAGAGATGTGAAAGCAATGAATCTTTGAAGAGAGAGAAGACGACACAGCAGCCCCACTTTATTTGATGTATTTATCTTTCTTTCTTTTTTTTCATATTTTATTTTGACCTAGTTTATTGTCATGGGCTTCATTTAAAAAGTTCACTGGGCTTCATTGGGCCTATAGTTGGTCTTAGCTTGCAAATTCAAAGAATATTGGATACTAATTGTGTTGCAATCAAAGTCCATTAAAAAAATAAAAGAACACGCTTCTTATATAAAAAATTATATATACAAATAAATAAAATAATGAACTTCGATATATTTGAACAAAGCCAAAAAAAATATCTATTATTTTAGTTATCTTCCATTATATTATATATATATATATATATTTATATGTGTGAGTATACTATATATATATATATAAGCGCTTCCTGAGGCGCTCCCAATTTAAGAAACGTCTATGTGCCCAAGCTCCCTCCCACTTCATGAAACTAAGTTCATGGGTACTAGTATAATTTTCAAAAAATGAGGGGAGTCCTTCATTGGATCCGTTTCTGCTGACCACTATCTTCTTCTGGTTTCTACTCACCAAACACACCCTTCCTCAACTGCTCCTCCACTGTTTAGGTTTGAATTTAAGTGGTTTCAACATCCTTTGTTCCTTATCTTCTTTCACAACACTTGGTCCTCTCTTTCTTCTACTTTGACTACCTCAACAATTCAAAATAATAGGCCTTGTTTGGTTTGCTTTTGAGAAACAAATTTTGGAGAAATTTTTTCAAAATTTTGTTTGGTTTAGTGATTTTGGAAAGGAATTTCCAAAATCACTCTCTCCTACACATCAATCAATCACCTTTTCTCTCTCCTCTCTTCTTCTCAATCACTTTTTCTCTCACACACATCTACTCAATTACAACAAAACATCAAATCATCCCAAACTCCCATACTCCAAAACTATTTCCAAAATATACAACCAAACAAACCAAAAAAATTTCTAAACTCTCTCCTCAAAATCTTTTTTGAAAATTTATCTCTCAAAACCAAACCAAACACACCCATAAGCTTCATAGTGAGCTGATTGGCTGTTATAGGTTATTGGGAGTGTTTGGGAAGAGGGTTGGATTAAAATAGACCACTAAAAGACAAAATAATCTAAAATATTCAATAAGACAAAATGTCACATCTAACCCATAATCATTTCACTATTTCTTTCACAACCATCAAATCAACTACAGAAAAAAACCAACTTCCCCAATATAACTTTTTTAGTTAGGCTAAAATAGCCAAAAAGCCAAATAGCCAACTAAAATAGAACTTCCCAAACAAGGCCATTGTTTGCAACTAGGGGAGGAATCTCGGTTGCCTCCCAGCCCTACCAAAGATAAAGATAACTAAAGGGGTTTAGATACAAGCTTTCGGTTGCAAATTGTTGTTGATCCTATTTATGACGACACATTGGAGTAAATGGTGGTAACAGCTAATATTGAAGTTTTGGGTGAGAAAAGGATGTTCGTAAGGTGATCTTGAACTTCTACTATGAGGGTTTCGAAAGGCATAGTAAGAGGTAGTGATACCTCAAAGGTGACAAAGGGCAAGGAATCTTGCTCAGTGGAGCTCAAGAACTTTATGCATTTTGGCGACGAAAAGAGCGAGTGTAGGGCCTTCGAAAATAGGAGGAGTGGGTAGTGGAGAGGTTGCATTGAAATTGGGTGAGAAGGTGTAGCTGGTGATAAGGCTGGTGGGCAAGGTAAGGTTGTAGAGGATAGTACAGTGGGATTTGGGTATTCTAAGATGGGCTCTAGTTCTGTGTTAGAGATGGAGGGCGAGTTGGGTTGGGATCGTTCATATTGAGAATGGTCTACTGATTTTGGAAAGGTATGAGAGGGGATTCAGGGTGAAGAGAAACACAAAGAAATGTTGTTAAATTCTCTTAACTCGAAAGTTATATGAACCAAGTTATGGGAACTAGGGGATAGAGAAAAACTTTTGGAAGGAAGAGAGGAAGCGGCAAGGTCCGTGAAAGAGGAGGCCAAATGACTTCAAATGACTTCATTGGAGCAATTGATGTCGTCTGCTAACTTGCAAGTGAAGTAGAGAGGTTGGGTGGGTCTTCCGTCATTAATAGTAGAGAAAGAAGAAGAAAAGCGAAGAGAGTAAGATGAAGTGAAGTGATGGGGGGTGGGTTGGAAGAAATAGAAGGGAGTGGAGGGTTAGGGCAGAAAGAAGGACCCTACTAGTGAAAGGAAAGGGTGGAAACAATATGAATGGCTGAGGTATCCCGAAAAGGCAAGAGTGGGGTAGAGTTAGCAGGCAGTAAACAAGTGGGATTAGAATGCAAGCTGAAAAAAGCAAAAGCAACAAGTACGTTAGTAGCAGGTGCAACAATAGACTCCAATCTAAGTGTAGACATCAAATAGTAATCTAGAGATGTAAACCATGCAACAAAAGAATGTATGTCAAATGAAGATCAAGGAGATTAGAGATTTCTGTTGTTATTTTATTTTATTTTATTTTATTTTTTTTTTTGACACGTGAAGAAAGATGGTTGGTGGGTCAACGTTCTAAAGGTTGGGACAAGCGGAGGTGAGTGCGCATGCACAGTCGCCGATAAGTGACAAGTGTCCAAGGGCCATAATGACTAACTAGTGAAGGGCACCAGATTAGGCCTTATAGATGGAGTAATAAGAGAATGAAGAGGTGTTGAGGTAGGAACAGTAGGTGATATTCACTAGTGGGCACTTCTTGGAGAATTTTAACAACATTGTGACTTCAAAAGCCGATACAACTGAAATAGTACATCAACTTCGCCGTATCAGCCTATGCGACTTTCTTTACAAAGTTTTCTCCAAGTTCTTGGCTCTGCGTTTAAAGTCCATTCTATCATCCATCATAACTCCTTTTCAAGCTAGTTTTCTCACTGGTCGGCAAGCATCAGACAATATTCTTATTGCGCAAGAAGTTCTTCATACTTTATCCAAAAAGAAAGATACTCGACCTTTCCAAAGCTTTTGACTACCTTCAATGGTCTTTCATCTACGAACGACTATCTCAGATCAGTAATTCTTTACACTTTATAAAGCTCGTCGTGCTTTGTGTATCCACTACCTCACTTTCTATCTTATGTAATGGTCTCCTTTCCAAGCCCTTTTACCCTAGTTGTGGAATTTGCCAAGGTGACCCATTATCTCCTCGCCTTTTTATTCTCAGTCTTAATGAACTTTCTTACTTGCTCATCCCAGCTTGTGATTCTCATAAGATACATCACATTCGTCTACCTGATGGTGGCCAAGGTGTATCGCATCTCTTCTTTGTTGATGACATTTTGCTTTTTTGTCAAGCCACTATTGCTGACTCTACACCTTCTTCCTATCTCCATTTGCAAGGCTATTGATATTCATGTTCGCACTTTCTTATGGGGCACCTATAATTCACATTCTAAATGGCATGCCATCAAATGGGCCACCATATCATCCCCAAAAGCATGGGTGGCTTGGGCTTACATAAAAGTCAAACTCAAAACCTAGCTCACTACATGCACCTTGCATGACGCCTTTGGACACACCAACTTCCTTTTGGGCTCAAGTTTTCAAATCATTTTTTTTTTTTTTTTTTTTTTTGGGGGGGGGGGGGGGGGGGATAAATCTTGTTGCTGGTCTTTTTTCAAATCAAAATATTTTCCACAAACTTCACTCTGGATGGCCGAACCACAACCTTAGCATTGTATGGAAAAACATTATCCAAGCTCACAACCACTTAATAGAAGGAATCCAATGGCAGGTGCACCCACACTCTTGCAAATCCTTTTGGTATGATAAATGGCTAAAAATTGGTCCACTCCAATCTCTTTTCATTGGACCTTTCTTGCGTTCTTTGTAATCTCTTCAGATTAGAGATGTGCAATCTTCTTATGCTACAAGGCACTTGGACGCTTTTTCAACCTTCATATCTTAATATGTGATTTACCTCTTTGGCCTTCCCATTCCGACAGATGCTCTCTGAAATCTACCTAATGTTTCCTTCAAGAGACCACCTCTTCATCTTGGCTATGGCTATGGTTATGGCTATGGTTATGGCTATGTCAATGGCTATGGCGTAATAACTGTCTTCTCCAGATCAACTATTTCTTATGGACGTGTGCTAACAATTGTATTCCAATTAAAACCTATCTTAGTTGGGCTGCCTCTTCTCTCTCATTTGCTATGGTTGTCTCAAGCCAATGACACCCAATCCACGATTTGCTGAATTATGTTTGGGCTCGTGCAATATGGACTCAGTTACAACCTTCTTTTGATGTTCAACTTTTCTATCGACTACCCACTTTTGACGAGATTAAACTTAACCTTCACAGTAGCCAAATCAAATCGGCCTTCCAAGTTCCTTGGTCCATTTTGCTTTCCTTTGCTACCCGGCATAACGCTTGGGCGAAATTCCAGTTTATTCCGTCTCACTCCCTTGTTTATCAACCTAAACTCATCATGCAACATACCACAAAATGTCTTTGGTTGGCCCATCCACCAAAATTACCAAGTATCTACAACAATATTTGGGTACATTGGACACCACCTGCTCAACCTTTCATTAAATTAAATACTAATGGTTATGCCGCAGGGAAACCAGGCCAAGCAAGTATGCAGGTATCCTCCGCAACCACTTGGGGGACTAGCTTATTGGGTTCAATCAATATATAGGAACTGCCACAAGTATGGTTGCAGAACTTTGGGCTATTCAAATGGGCCTTCTCATTGCCAGGCACTATAGATACAGCCATTTTGTCTAAGAAGCTGATTCCTACATACCTTATCTATTTCTTGCTTCATCAAGCGGTACTTCACAATTGCTTTCATATTGCAAGCCACTCCTTGGGCGTAAATGGACTATCCAGCTTTACCACATTTACCAGGAAGCACACTGTGTCATTGATAGGTTGGCCAAAAATGTTGTCCACTCTAAACAGAGATCTCTTGTAACATACCCTACACCACCCTATTTCATTTTGGCTTTTGTTTTACATGACAAATGTGAGATGGCTATCCCATGTTGTGTAGCCAACTCTTTTATATAAATAAGGGTAAATTACAAACACTCCCCTTGAAATTTGCTGAAAATACTAACTATACCCTATGATTCTGGAAATTATATCCCGCCCCTTAAAATTTCTAATTGCATCAATAACCCCTTTCATTAATCAGCCATTAAGTCAATTAACAGTTTTAATGATGTCAGCAATATATTTCAATTAACAGTTTCTGGTAATTTCATTATTGTATAGAAAGATAGTTAAGAATTTCATTTTTGCAATTTCCATATTCACATAGGGCAATCAATATTTTAGGAAAAACTTCAAGAGTGTATTTGAAATTTACCCTATAAATAAATAAAATATATCAAAAATAAAAATAAAAACTCAATATATGTGATAAAGCAGCTTTATTTTTTAAATGTCTATCTCTTACAATTGGTTAGAATGGTCCAAATCTTTCCAAACAAAAAATAAACGGCTGAGATCATTTTGCTATCTCTCTTTCTCCCGCCCATCACATACACAATATTTCTTCTCCCTCTTTCTCTCTCCACGCACATAAATGTTTTCCACTTCGTTCTCTCTCCCTCAATCTCTCTCTCACAGCATACCTTCCACACCGTATTGCTCCTCTTCCCCGCCATCTCATGAATTCCAGCTCACCATTGTTGCACTTCAAATAAATCTGGTTTTGTAAGGTATGAATCTCTAATTTTTTCTCTCTCTATCATCTGAGGAATTTTGGGATTTTACACCAAAACACCTGCTTTCCATTCATTTATCTACTTTCTCATGGATTTAGGGCATTTTCTAATGGAATTAGGGTTTGTTTTTTAACACTGAGGCTTTCTCATGAATTTAGGACATTTTCTCATGGAATTATTTAACACTAAAACACTTACTCACTCATGGAATTAGGGTTTATTTGATTTCAAAAGCCATATAGTTCATGGAAACAAACATCTTGGGGAACAAACTTTCACGTTTGATTTTTTTTTCCCTTTTCTGACTGATTTTTTTCTCTCGTGGAATTAGGGTTTATTTGATTTCAAAATCCATATATTTCATGGAAACAAACATTTTGGGGGGAAAGCTTTTGTGTTTGATTTTTTTTTTTTTTTCCCCTTTTCTGAAAACCCAATTCCTAAAACTTCATTTTAATTTTTTTTAAACAGCATTTCGAGGAAAAATCTTTTTTATTGTTTTTTTTTATTTTTTTATATTTTTCCCCTGAAAACCCAATCCTTAAATTGGAGTTTTCATGTAATGCCATTTATCGAAAGTTCATGTGTTTGTATTGAATGCTCATTCGAACATGGTGATAATTATGAGGCCAAATAAGTGCACAGAGTATGCATTTTGGTATAATTTTGTGCTCCTTGATTCAGTTTTTGAATTTCATGCAATTTTGATGATAATCATTATGATCATTTTGACTATAATTTAAACATTAACATTGTTTTGAATGCCTAAATTCTAATTTTTAAATTTTTTTTTTTAATTTCCCTTTGTTTCCAATAGAGAGGTTTTTAAAATTTTATATAGATGTTTGATTTTTCTATTTTCCAAAACGAATTGTTTACTCTGTTTTGCTTTGATTGTTTTTCGATTGGAAAATTTTTGTTATAGAAAGAATGGAAGGTTGTGAGGATCCATTAGCGAGTGTTCCAAGAAATTGAAAGAATGGGCACAAAAGCACATTGAACAAGTTGAGCCTTCTCTTTTCTTTTTTCCTTTACAATTTCAGATCTTTGTTTGAGGAGTCGAAGTTGGTTTTTAATGTTCAAATCTTAATTACAACTTTACTGGATTTTTGTTTAGTTTTTGTTTTTTGTTTAGCAAAATCTGAATTTATAATGTTGTTTTTTTACCTAATCCGTCGAAGCTAAATTTTTAATTGGTCCTGGCATAATGTTGTTTTTTTTGCCTAATCTGTTAAAGCTAAATTTTTAATTGATCACGGCATGTTAGGTTTTTTATTTTTATTTTTATTTTTTTTGAATTGACCATGACATGTTTAGGAAAAAGAAAAAAAAAAAAACTAGATTTTGCATAACTAGGGCTTTTGTCCTTATTAAATTGTGGAATCTAAATTTTTACCATTTCTATGAGCATCTCGGTGTTTCCCTAATTCATAGATAACTGTTTCCCTACTCTCAATGTTTGTAATAGTGATTAAAGTTAATTACAAGGTTATTTATCAAAAATAAATAAATAAGTTAATTACAAGGTTGATTGAAAAGGCTAAATAAGGGACAATAAAAGAAAAACACATGGGCAACAAGGTATGGCATCTTTAAACGAATTAAAACCAAAGTTAGTTTTTCCCATTTGCTTTTGATTTGGGGAAAGACTAGCTATAACCCACTTTTGTAAAACATATATATTTTGACTCTTTTATTATAAACATACATATTTCTCCCAATGATAAGTGCTTATGAGAATTTCAATATCGAAGTCTTGAATCTCTTTTTATATAAGGTTTGACTTTAATTTTGCTTTTTATTTTTTGAGATTGTAGAGCACTGACCGGTGTACATTGTTTGTCGTTTAATTTTAATTTTTAGTTTTTGGGATTATAGAGCATTGGCAAGTGTGCTTCATTTGGTGTTAAGTAATAAAGCATTAACAAATGTACAATAGCTGTGTCTGGTGTGTTTGTAGTGTTCAGAATTTTTTCTTGGTTTGCACAACATTGGCAGGTGTGCTTTTAATAGACAGATATATATATATATATATATATATACTAGCGGTCGTGTGCTATTCAAATAAATAAAAATAAAAATAAAATAAAAAATTTATTATATATTGTGTATTAGTCAAGTGGTAAGAGTGTTATTCATTTGATATAAGTCTAAGGTTCAAATCCCTCCACTTATGCATCTAATTTTTTTTTTTAATTTTAAATTAAAAAAGTGCACACGTGGCAGCATAAGAAACAAAGCTTCGGGACACTATAAGAGGTGTTCACTTTATAATAGTATAGATAGATAGATATATTTTGTGTTACACTTTGGTGTTTGTAGTCTTAAAATTTGGTGCCGTTAGATTTCGGTAGCATTATTTGGTAACAAATGAATAATGGAAACAAAAAATATATATGATTGAGTTATCTATAGAACGTTGTAAAAACATAATTTTAAGCTTTTACCAGTTTTACTTTGAAAAGTCCTATAATAAAACTAAAATGTATGCTTAAGTTTTGTTGGGAGTGCCTTTAGACGCGTACATGTACAGATCAACTATAAAAATTGTAAATATTATGTGGAATATTATCAAAACAAAAAAACTCATTCTCAGCTGCCAATTTAATGAACAAAACAGTACAATAAAAGAGAAGATCGATGTGTAGAAGAATTACCTATGCAGAACCAACGATAATGTTATTGATAGGGATGAAGATCAGCTTCACGAAAAAACCAACGAAACCCATGACGACGAAACCGATAGCAACACGGAACGCGACTTTGGTGAATTCTACACCAAAAAATGCAAATCAAAAGTCTTTTTAAATTTGAATTAGAAATTAGATCAAAATCACATATGAATGTGATTGATTTTTTTTTTTTTTTTTTTTTTTTTTAATACCTTTTTGATCGGGCTTGTGGCACCTCTTGACGAGACGAGTGCTGTCCTTGGCGAACTCTCTCAATGGATCAATGACGGAGTCTAGGGCATCCATTGATTCCTCTGAGTCTGAGAAGAAATTCACCAACCCTAAATTCGAAGACAGAGAGTGAAGAAAAGAGATTTTAAGAGCAAACCGTAATCAAAACAACTTATAAACTGTGCCGTTCACGCTCTATATATTGAGTCAAGTCAAAATTGGAGCCTAACCAAACCGCGTTTATTGGTCCTCCGTTACGAATTCTGTATTATATAAGCATTCTTATACTTTGGACTTGTGTTATTTTAATTTTTAATTTTTTAATTATAATATATTTTATTTTACATTTTAAATTTTATTTTAAATAAGAAGAATTGAAAATACAATTATTTAATTTTAAAGATAAAATTGTTAATTTAATAAAATATAAATTAATTTAATAAAAATAAATATCAAAAAAATATTTTTAATTTTTTAAAATTATTTTTATCCACTAATGATAAAATTGATAAAAATTAATAAAAATTACATAATTAATTTTTTAAAATTAATTTTACATGATCATCATCCAAACACATAATAAAAATTAATTTGGTAAAAAAAATAAATAAATGTTTAAAAGATTTATTAATTTTACATAATTTTATTTTTAATGGGTAGAAATAATTTTTAAAAATTCAAAAATATTTGTTTTACATTTATTTTTGTCAAATTAGTTTATATTTTATCAAATTGACGATTTTACCCTTGAAAAATCTAATGATATCTCCAATTGTCCTTATTTTGAATAAGATTCAAAAATTATGGTCAAATGTGTCCAAATTAAAAAGTCAGAGGGACCAAAGTGACATAAGCCTTAAACTATAGGGACTATTAGTGTAATTCACCCATAATTTAAATTAGAATTTGTTGAGTATTTTATATTTTAAAAAAATCACATTAATTCGATATTACAAATCTTTGATTGGAATGCGTTTTGTTTAACATTTTATTTTTAAAATTATATTTACTGTTGATAAAAAAAATTCAATCATAAGATTACTGATATCGGATCAATATGACTTTTTACAGACATGAAATACTCAACAAATTCTACATAATAAACGGTTCAAATTATCAAAACAAGACTCATAATAAATCTTACAAGTCCAATGATACGTTGTAATTCATACAATGAACTGGAGAGAAGCCACATTTGGGTTTTTGACTCAAAATATTTCTGATCTAGTCAAAAGGCAACCTTTAACTTGTTTAGGGATTGTGTCACACCCCAAACCCGCCCCTAAAAGTTTGGGCATGACCACCTCAAAAATGAACATAAAACCTGATAAATATAACTTATGGGGCCTGAACGAAAGCATTTAATATCATATAATAACGGAAAATAATATCCATTGAGCTATCACTACTATGCCAGGATCACAGACAGAACATAATGCAGATAAATATACAGTGACGTGCATCTGGAGATGGCTAAATACATACACATATACAGACCCAGCCCTTACGGTCGGGCGTATAACGAAAACATGGGAAAATAAACGGATTACATACACATCAAGCTTAACAGACATTTAGGGTACAAATTAAAAACTTAGCAAAACTCCCTGACATGAGCGGTCATCTTCTAAGGGCATAGGTACTCAGGGATTGACAACTGGGTAACGGAAGCCACAGGCTAAGGCTGACCTCCAAGTTGAGTGCCTACAAAGACAGACATAAAATAAAGTGAGCCAAACTCAGTGAATAATAGTACATAACAATTCAATGCTCAACATGAATTATAATGCGTATCCGTGCATTTATCAATAGAATACATATGGTTAACTACATTCCGTAATTGTTTCCAAAACAACCATGGGTCCAATCTCCATGACAGAATGGCTTTAAGCCCAACATATACAGAATAGCCATAGGCCTACAGATGCAGAACGACCATGGGTCCAGAAATATCAGAATGACCATCGGCCTAGAAATAACAGAACGGCCTAGCGGCCCAGAAATATCAGAACGGCCTAACGGCCCAGAAATATCATATGTATGGACTCAAGAGGTGGCTCGTACGGATTCTAGAGGTGGCTCCCACCAAGGTGTAGCACTTAGTTCCGTACAGCACTTTGCTCCATACCAGAAATCAATAAGTCTCATCGTGTCATAATATAAACGAAACGAACATCATAACGAAATAACCACAGATATCATCAGAACAGACTGGTCTTATAGTCATACAGAGGCACATAGATTATTCCAATCTTTTCCATGAGCTAACGTAGTTAGTTTACGTGAAACAGAATACTAATGGTAATCATTAGCAATACATATAACGTATCTCACAAATTGCACATGTGCCATCACAATGCTATTTGTAGGGACAAAATAATTACCTCATAACAGTCTTAAACCATCTTTGATAAAACTGAATAGTTCGGAATACATGAGCATCATTGTTCCATTCGTTTACCATGAATCATTCAGGTTAATCTACGGTTAACAGAACGTTAATAATGTCTTTTAACAGTAAATAAAACACACTACTATAGTATTATCCAATTTTGTTAATCCTCTTTAGACAGATATCTACGTCACAAGACATATGTTGAACCAAACAGATGATAGGAGTCTTCGATAGAACTTTCAAGGTATTATGTTCCCATTTCAAATATCAAGTTCCCGGTAACCGGGATTACTTCACAAACTTTTTCTGTTAACCATTCTCATGGTTTCATAGCTTATACGCAGTCCTTATGCAGAATCATGGGTAATTTATAGATTATAGTACATTACCAATAACCATTAATCATAGGCGGAATACAGAATAGTTTCAGAGTCATACCAATGGATGCCGAATCCTTCAATGTTCACACCAATTCTCAAATACAAACATGTTAACATAATTGCCATGGAACAACAGAATGTCAATAATAATAATTATTAATGGTAATTGATGTACATTTATAGTACTATTACTCACAGTGTGTTGGTGGAGCATGTATTCCTCCCGAAGCGTGTCCTACACACATATGAAGTCACACATTAATTCTCTAAATCATTTCCCTTAATTTCCTTTCTCATTTTCACATGATTCACAATACTCATAACAAAGTCCATTCGCGAATTTTTAACATTATTTCGAAACATCTCAGAAATCCAATTAAACTTGTACATGCACAATTCAACCCACCAATTCCATGATTCTATTTTCAATTTGGGCAAACTCATTATTTATCACCACAACTTAACCTAGGGTTTCCAAGGAAAATAAAGTTTTCCTAAAAAAATTCAAACTTCTCATACCATTACCTTACATCCCAATTTTCTCCTTGATTATACATCTATGGGTCATATCTCACCACCTTAACTCATCAATTGAACCTTCCATGCTTCAAACCCGAAATTCCCAAATCTCATAATTTCCTCCATATGCTCAAAATGAAAATTTGTACATTTATACAATGAAAATGCCTCAAATCTATCCATGGATGTAAGTATTGAAAAGAATTAGAACCCCTACCTCAATAATCAAGCAAAGGAGTGAGCTTGAGAAGGAGCCTTCACAAATTCAAGTTCCAATCGGGTAAAAGCATTGATCCTCCCTTGTTCTCCATCCTTGATGCCAAAAACCATGGTGGATCGTGATCAAAGTAAAGGAATTCAAGGGTTTGGGGCTAGGGTTTCGGACTTAGAATGAGAGGAAAGAAGAGGGGAAAAGAAAATGTGGAAAAATATCTCAAAATCCCGTTTTTACGTTGCTGTACTCGCAAAACCCACTCGAGCATTCTTAATCCCGCTCGAGCGTACCTGCTCCCAGCACAGATTCCAAAGCTTCAACCATGCGCAACTCTCTCATCCGGACTCCGTTTTAGGTCGTTCTTGTGTCCAAATTGAAGCCCCAGAAATAAGCTTCCCAATGGTTCTAACCTCACATCCAAATTCAAAGTGTGGAAGAAAAAAAGGGCAAAAGAGTGACTACTGAACGTAAACGAATTGTGCGAATTAAAGTTTTTGGTCCAATCTTACTTCACTATCATAATACCACCTCAATCAATACTCCAAAATAAAATAAGAAGGTTCCAAATACACTACTACAATGTCAAGGACAATCTTGTTTTTCACGTTCGAGCGCCTCCTCCCACGCTCGAGCTCGCACAAGACAATAAGGCAGTCCGCTCGAGCGTCAACTCGCCCCGCTCGAGCGAAGATTCACAACCCTCAGAATCTTAGGCCGTCTGCAAAATTGCTAAGAATCCCAAAAGTGCGCTCGAGCGTCAATTCCTCCGCTCGAGCGGAGGGAAAAATTCTGGGTCGTCACAGATTGTTTGGCATTTTATATTTTTTTAGGATAAATTACAAATACACCCTCAAGTTTGCTTAAAATATAAATTGTCACTGTGGTTTAAAAAATTACATATACCCCCTTGTTAAAATTTTATACTTAACAGAATTAATTGAAAAAATTAAATTTCTAACTAATCTCATATACAATAATAAAATTACTTGAATTATTAATTGAAATAAATTTATAATATCATTAAAAAGATATTTTATTAATAAAATGGGTTATTTTTTTATAAAATTTGAAACTTTGAGGAGCGAAATGTAATTTCTAAAACTATAGGAATAATTTGTATTTTAAGCAAACCTAAAGGGTGTATTTGTAATTTACTCTTTTTTAATAAAGGTTTTTTATTTTTTAATTTTTTTTTTTAGATCCACTTAGGTGGTGTTTGATAATCAAATTCTACAGTTAAAATTGAATATATTAAATGAAACTCAATTAAGCGCGTTTGATAATTACGTGACTTCGCTTGGGATATGAGTTGGATTTTTGACTTTCTGGCTATTTTAGTTGGATTTTTTGACTTTTTTGACTTTTGTAAAAGAAAAAATGAAATGATTATAATTTGGATTTGACATTTTGGTGGTGTTTGGCAACTTGGGTTTGGGATTTTTATTTTTTATTTTTTCCACTAAAAGACAAACTTTTTGCAAAACCCAAAAAACACATTCAAACAAAATATCACATCCAACCCCATAATCATTTTATTTTTTCTCTCATAAACATCACATTCAACCACAAAAAACCCAACTATCTACCCAAACATAAAAAAAAATTTATCTAATAATATCCTACAACTAAAAAAACCTACATAAAAATTAACTTCCCAAACGCCCACTTTGTCTTATTGATTTTTAGTCTATTTTGTGGCTATTTTAGCCTCCCAACCTCATTTTTGCCTATGTCAAACGAGGGCATGGTATCATTTAAAATTTTAAGTGGTACTCAAAATATAAGTTAAAAACTAAAAAAGTTTTAAGAGATAAGAAATTTATTTAATTATGATTAAATTTATAAATACTTATACATATGTATCAACATATATCGTTATAATCTTACAATCGCCGCCATCATCACTACCATCACCATCATCCCCGCCACTGCTGCCTCCACCACTACCACCATCACCACCACCCTTCCACAACCACAGTCTTCATCACCAATAGCGGAGCTAGTAATTCAGAATAGGAGGTGCACAAATTAATGACAACGAATTTTTCTTTTTCATAACAAACAACAATGAAATATTACTAAATTTAAATATTATAGGTCCATTTGGATAAACCTTTATCACAATTGGCTTTAGCCTTCAAAAGAGGCTTCGGTCAATTAGCGGCTTTAGCCTTCAAATGAGGCTTCTGTCACCCATTAACGGCTTTAGTGTAACGCCCTCAAAATAAATCCATAAATCATCCAACAATAGTATGCTTAGACACAAGAAAACAAAGCATAAATATATTCCAACAGAGTAATCATTACAAAATGTATTACATGTTGACAACGAAAGTAAATGCCCTATGGGCTCACAACTTTCCAAGCCAACACTTGGTTACAAAAAAAAAGAGTACTAACTCTATACAAAGAAAGCCCTTGGCTTGATATACACGTAATACATCAAAAGAAAACAAAACAACAGAAACAGTCTGTCTGTCTCTAGCCTCCCAAGCTATGTCCTTGGAGGTGGCATGCTACCTGTACCTGAAAATGATGTCCCATGAAGGGTGAGTCACAGCCCAGTAGAATTATACTAAACCAACTATGAACAATGACTAGAATAATAGTATTCAATAGATAGTCCACACTTGTATTCCAATGTATGTCGTATTACCGTTTCAAGGCAATCATGCCCAAGGCACACTTCAATTTCCATTTCTTATTCAACTTTGAGTTTGAAAACAAGGCTTAGAATCTAGCCAAATGACTTAATGAGATTAAGACTCATCTTTAAACACTTTCGAAATTCACGATGGATACACATTTTGGTGCTGTAACAATAACACATAGAAACACTTCTATACTTCACAATTGATAACGATATACATTTTAGTGCTATATCAAATCAATTCAAACACTTCCATAATCTACACTTGATACACATTGTAGTGCTGTATCAATGTCATACGAAATCCGGTTTAGAGGTCCATCCCCTATCTTCCCCTATACCGCGGGGTACATCCCTTATCTCCTCCCACACACAATGTATATAAACATATATCATATACACAATCAATAAATACATAAAGTTGATGTATTATTCCAACCGCTATACTCGATAGCATACTCAATCGATTAGTTTTAGTTCGCTTAATCATCATGCATTGTCTACAACAATCAAGACTATCCTCCACCGGTAGCCCAAAGCAGTTATTTCTAAACAAAAAATAAATGCACCAAATGGATAAAATATTAACATTTCAACTAGGTGAGTGATAAATGATCCGACTACACCCTTTGATCCCATACGATCCCAATTTCAACATTCTCAATTCAACTTCTCATTTCTCAAAATTAATTTCACAAATTAATTCATCAATATAATGAGGGCATTTCCCATAATTAACAAAACTACCCTAAGGTTCCATTTCTATCAATAACCCAATATTTATCTCATTTCTCCATGCTAAACATGCATATAGGCTTATATAAATAAAATCTCTTCTTTTATAAAATTACACAAAGGCCCAAACTTTCTCAAAATTACCCAACAATCTCCAATATATCAAAATGCTAAAAATTTAAAGACAAAGCTCATAAAGAAGAATAGGATATCCCTACCTCGAAGTTAGAGCTTAAACGGGGAAGTTGAAGAAAACCAAAATGCTCCAAATTCCAAGATCCACGGATCAAAACGAATCCCTCGACGATCCACACACTTTTTACAAAGGCCGAAGGGAAGGGGGACACTTTAACTAGATCAAACCTTAGAGAGAAGGGAGATCCTAGAGAGAGAGGCTCTCAAAAACGATTTTGGAAAAGTAAGAGAGAGAAATGAAATGTAAAAAGTGATTTAAAATTACCCAGCGGATGACTCATATACGTATGACCCGCTTGAGCGGAGAATAGAACGCTCGAGCGTCAAGCACAAAAATTTGGACCCGCTCGAGCGCAAGAAGGCCCGCTCGAGCTCCAAGAAACAAAAGCAAAACACATCCGCTTGAGCGCGAAGAACAAGTCCGCCCGAGCGTAGATTTTCATCTCCTAGAACTTTTCAGGAAAAGAACTATTCGCTCGAGCGCCAACAAGCCCGCTCGAGCGCGACCCGCTCGAGTGCAAGAAACCCACTCGAGCGTAGAAAACACACCTGCAGAAGTTTTGTAAGGGCACGAAATACTGGAAGGATGTAAACCACGCTCGAGCGCAAGAAGGCCCGCTCGAGCGAACAACCCAAAAACCAAACTCCGCTCGAGCGCAGAATGATCCGCTCGAGCGTAACACCAAAAACCTGGGCAACTACACTTGAGACCAAAACTCAACCTACCTATTCAGAACACGCCCAACACATCCTATAACTCAAATACAAAGTACGAAAGGATGTAAACAAGATATAAACAACTGCTAACATCCACGGGACCAAGTCCGGTTCACTGTACAATAAGGGATAAAACCCGGAATCGCTATAACGTCCCCCCCTTAAAGAATTTCGTCCCTGAAATTAAATGCAAGATTTCAAAAGAACAAGTTTTTCTCCATGTTAAACAATGTTACATTCAACATTAAATAACTCGACCCTTCCCGGTCATTCCATCTCTTGTCAAGCGGCATTTCACAACAAATACATTTCAACATGCACTTCCTTGCTATTTCAACAATTTAAAATGCACATGATTCCCATTTCCACATCATATTCAATATTCATGATATGATTTCCATTTCTATAATACATTCAACATATGCAATGTTATATCAAACTTCTATTTCAAGGCAAGTTCCAAAATACTTCCATTAAACCAAAACATACACAATGTTTTACAACCTAAGATATTTCCAATACTCTTTAAGGTTCAACAATACAATAAAATATACAACATATACTCAAACATCCACAAATAGATCTGGATATTTCTCTCGGACCTCCAACTCACGTTCCCAAATGGCTTCCTCCACTCCGTGATGTTTCCACAAAACCTTTACCAAGGGAATGGTCTTGCCTCGCAAGACTTGATCCCGCCTATCCAAGACCCGAACCGGTCTCTCCTCATACGAGGCATCCTCATCTACTTCTAAGTCGGTTCAATCCAATACATGCGATGGATCCGGCTCATACTTTCGAAGCATACTCACATGAAACACGTCATGCACTCCGGACAACTGCGGCGGCAAAGCCAAACGATAAGCAACCTCTCCAATCCTCTCGAGGATCTCAAAGGGACCGATAAAGCGAGGGGATAACTTCCCACTCTTCCCAAACCTCATCAAACCACGCCTAGGTGATATTTTCAGAAAAACATGATCACCCGTCTCAAAAGCTAAAGGTCTCCTCCTACGGTCGGCATAACTCTTTTGACAACTCTGGGCTGTAACAAGCCTCCTACGGATAAGCTCGACTTTCTCCGTCGTTTCTCTCACCAACTCTGGGCCCAACAAAGGTGCATCACCCACTTCGGCCCAACAAACTGGAGACCTACAAGGTCGGCCATACAAGGCCTCAAACGGTGCCATACCGATACTAGACTGAAAGTTGTTGTTGTAGGCAAACTCTACCAAGGGTAAGTGCCTCTCCCACGTCCCACTAAAGTCAAGGACACAACCTCGAAGCATATCCTCAAGGATCTGAATAGTACGCTCGGACTGCCCGTCAGTCTGAGGATGATAAGCCGTACTAAAGGTCAACTTAGTGCCCAAGACACTCTGCAAACTCTGCCACAACCTCGCTGTAAAATAAGGGTCTCTATCTGAAACGATCGTTACTGGGACCCCGTGCAACCTCACTATGTCCTGAATATACAAGTCGGCAAGATGATTTACCGAATCTCTCACGCGCATAGGGATAAATTACGCGGACTTAGTCAACCGGTCTTCAACCACCCAAATAGCATCATTACCCCGCTGAGTCCTTGGAAGACCTACAACGAAATCCATAGTGACATGCTCCCACTTCCACTCGGCAATAGACAAGGGTTGTAACAAACCTGCTGGCCTCTGATGCTCGGCCTTCACTTGCTGACAAGTAAGGCACTTAGACACGAAAACCGCCACATCTTTCTTCATATCCCGCCACCAAAACTGGCGACCCAAATCCCGATATATCTTAGTGCCTCCCGGATGCACCACAAGGCGTGAATGATGAAACTCTCGGAGTACCTCCTCTCGGCAAGACTCTGGCACAAACAAACGGTCTCGGTATCTCACGCTCTGGTCGGAATACACCGTCAAACCCTTCTCAACCTTCCCACTGGAAATCTTCTCTCGAAAAGACTCTACCTCAAGGTCACCTCCCTATGCCTCTAACACTCGAGTCACAAGTGTAGGCTGCGCAACAACCGAAAACAAGGCTGCAGCCTCAACGGATTCGCCCAAAAGCAAATCAAACTTGCTGAGTGCACCCAACATCTCCCACTCCCGAATGGCTATACAAGCTACATCACTAATGGATTTCCTGCTAAGGGCATCGGCCATTACATTGGCCTTCCCCGGGTGATAGTGCAACTCAAAGTCGTAGTCCTCAATGAACTCCATCCACCTTCTCTGTCTCAAATTCAAGTCCCTCTGTGTAAACAGGTACTTCAAACTCTTATGGTCCGAGAACACCTCGAACCTCTCACCATAAAGGTAATGCCTCCAGATCTTCAAGGCAAATATCACTGCTGCTAACTCTAGGTCATGTGTAGGGTAATTCTTCTCGTGTATTTTCAACTGACGTGGGCCATAGGCCACCACTTTCCCCTCCTGCATTAACACACAACCCAAACCCTCTCGTGAGGCATCATAATAAACTGCATAACCTAACCCTCTCTCTGGAATAATCAAGACCGGAGCGGTGATCAATCTAACTTTCAGCTCTTGGAACGACTTTTCACAAGTCTCACTCCACACAAATTTGACTTCCTTCCGAGTCAGTCTAATTAACGACGAAGCTAACCTGGAGAAATCCTTCACAAAACGACGGTAATACCCAGCAAATCCCAGAAAACTGCGGATCTCAAATACACTCTTAGGCTGTGCCCAATCTTGCACTGCCTCAATCTTGGATGTATCAACAAACACCCCTTTCCCGGAAATCACATGGCCTAAGAACTTAACTTCCCCCAGCGAGAACTCACACTTCCCAAACTTGGCATACAGCCTATGGGCTCTAAGTAATTCAAGCACCACTCTCAAGTGTTCCTCGTGCTCCTCCTCAGAAGGCGAATAAATCAGAATGTCGTCCAAGAAAACGACCACAAAGCGATCTAAGAATTCCCGGAAGATCCGGTTCATCAAGTCCATAAAGATTGCTGGTGTATTGGTGAGCCCAAACGGCATCACCAGAAACTCATAGTGGCCATACCGCGTATGGAATGCCGTCTTCGAGATATCCTCCTCCCTGACCCTCAACTGGTGGTAACCCGATCTCAAGTCTATCTTAAAGAAACAACGGGACCTCTTCAACTGGTCAAACAGATCATCTATAGGGGGCATAGGGTACTTATTCTTGACCGTAGCCCGATTTAACTTCCGGCAGTCAATACACAGTCTCAAGGCACCATCTTTCTTTTTAGCAAAGAGGGCCGGTGCTCCCCACGGCGAAACACTAAGGCAAATGAAGCCCTTATCTAGCAATTCCTAGAGCTGAATCTTCAACTCACTCAACTCGGCTGGGGCAAAACGATAAGGTGCCATAGAAATCGGCGCCGTGTCGGGCACTAAATCAATAGAGGACTCGATCTCTCGATGAGGTGGCAAACTAACAAGATCCTCGGGAAAGACGTCCGAGTACTCACAAACCACTCTCGACAACACAGTCTGGGTCTCACCGCACTCACTACTCAAAAAGCTAGCAAGTAGACCACTAAGCTCACTCCGCCCTCGCGGATCATACACCGGTGGCAACACACTACTAACCCGATCCCCCAAGAAGTGGAAACACTTCCCGCTCAAGGTACAAACTGTGACCTTCTGGCGGTAGCAATCAATAACAGCCCGCTATGACGATAGCCAGTCCATACCCAAAATAACATCAAATCCCAACAAGGACATCACTACAAAAGGAAACGGAAGCCGGTGATCGGCGACCTCTATATCACAACCACTACGTCCTTGTTTCAAAATCAACTCACCCCCAATAGGTGACACTACACAAATAGGAGATGCTAACTGTGCCAACTCTAATTCCAAAACAGATGCAAATTCAGCAGATACAAAAAAATGAGATGCACCCGTATCAATCAATACACTAGCAACCGAGTTACAAAACAAAAAGGTACCTCTCACAACTGATGGAGTAGGTACAAGATCCTGCGCGGTAATAGCGTACATGTGCCCAGTAGGTTCCTGATCCACTTACTCACCCTTCGGAGCATACGACTGCTGCACAAACTGGGACGACGAAGCTCCTGGATTGGCCCTCGAGGCCTGTACAGACTGAGCTGGCTGAAAACCCTGCGTCTACCTAGAACCAGACGCGCCCGAAGTGGCACTCAATTGTGGGCAAAACCTCTTCAGGTGCCCAGGCTGACCACACTGATAACAAGACAAGGATTGGCCCCTTCCCTGACTCTGGCTCTGCGGTCTAGCTGAAGATGAAGCAGCTCTCTGGCCTCCTCCCCTCTGTGGACAAACCGAAGCCTTGTGGCCCAGCTGACCACACTTGTAACAAGTGAAATCTCCTTGATTGCCTCTCCCCGAGCCTGCACTCGGCACTGGAAAGGTCGATCTGGCAACACTCCCCTAAGACTGCTGAGGGTTAGCACCCCTCTGTCTCCTGCCATCACCCTGACCATCCTGGCTTCTCTTGGAGCCTCTCTGTCCCTCCTCCTCCTGCATCATGATCTCCATATGGGCTACAGCATCAACCAAGCGCCCATAGTCTCGGATCATAGAACCCCCAACTCTCATCTTGAGGTCGCGCCTCATCCTCTTCTCAAACTCAACACAGCGGCGTTCCTCGGACGCCACAAGTTCAGGTGCGAACCTGGACAAGCTAGTAAAAGCAGCCTCATACTCGGCCACTGAAGAACTCAATTGCAAAAGCTGGCAGAACTGGTCTCTCAGCTTCTCCCTGACTGCTGGAGATAAGTACTTCTCCTGAAAAGCCTCCCACGTGCCAGCAATATGGTCCCTCATGTATTTCCACCACTGACCCGCACCCCCTTTAAGCTGGAAGAATGCCAAGGTCACTTTCAACGCCCTGTCCTTGATGCCAAGCATCTCGAACGTCTTACTCATCTGCTCTAACCACTCGTCAGCCTTAAGTGGCTCCTTTGGATCCCCAATAAACTCGTCCGGGTTAGACCGGAAGAACTCCCTCTTCAAGAAAGAAGGCCCTGCCTCAACAACCTGGGCCTGAACTAGATTTTCAGCTCTGAGAATACCCATAGACTCCCTCAAAGCAACGGCTATCCCTCGGGCTAAAGCGCCCATAGCCTCTTGACCTGCTGGCTCGGCCACATTGGCCTGGCTAACCCCCTCCTGTTTTGTCGGAATATCATCCGATAAAGGCATCTCCTGCCTACCACGTCTGCCACGTCTACCACCTCTTCCTCGTCCTAACATCCTAATAAAGGTAACGAAGAACATTAGCATATTCATAAGTGTGCCAAAACTAAACACTCGCGTCCTAATACATGGATAACTGTAATTCACTCCATGTAAGCACATAAACACATAAGCACTTACGAATTTCATTTCCAGATAATGATAGTCCCGAGGCGTTACTAGAGTTCCGGCTAGAAACAGCATTGATCAAGTGCCTTTCCAACAAGACTCACAGAAACCCAAGGATTCAATCAACATCCTAGAAACTAAATCCCATACCCAAGTAGTCACATAAACATGTTATCAAATAAACACATAATGTCACACATAAGTCTCTAACAAGCGAGACAAACCCATTGTGATACTAATCACTTCCCACGTACCCAAAGTATTCGAAACCGGTAAGCTCTGATACCAAGTTGTAACGCCCTCAAAATAAACCCATAAATCATCCAACAATAGCATGCTTAGACACAAGAAAATAAAGCATAAATATATTCCATCAAAGTAATCATTACAAAATGTATTACATGTTGACAACGAAAGTAAATGCCCTATGGGCTCACAACTTTCCAAGCCAACACTTGGTTACAAAAAAAGAGAGTACTAACTCTATACAAAGAAAGCCCTTGGCTTGATATACACGTAATACATCAAAAGAAAACAAAACAACAGAAACAGTCTGTCTGTCTCTAACCTCCCAAGCTATGTCCTTGGAGGTGGCATGCTACCTGTACCTGAAAATGATGTCCCATGAAGGGTGAGCCACAGCCCAGTAGAATTATACTAAACCAACTATGAACAATGACTAGAATAATAACATTCAATAGATGGTCCACATTTGTATTCCAACGTATGTCGTATTACCGTTTCACGGCAATCATGCCCAAGGCACACTTCAATTTCCATTTCTTATTCAACTTTGAGTTTGAAAACAAGGCTTAGAATCTAACAAAATGACTTAATGAGATTAAGACTCATCTTTAAACACTTTCGAAATTCATGATGGATGCACATTTTGGTGCTGTATCAATAACACATAGAAACACTTCTATACTTCACAATTGATAACGATATACATTTTAGTGCTATATCAAATCAATTCAAACACTTCCATAATCCACACTTGATACACATTGTAGTGCTGTATCAATGTCATACGAAATCCGGTTTAGAGGTCCATCCCCTATCTTCCCCTAAACCGCAGAGTACATCCCCTATCTCCTCCCACACACAATGTATATAAACATAGATCATATATACAATCAATCAATACATAAAGTTGATGTATTATTCCAACCGCTATACTCGATAGCATACTTAATCGATTAGTTTTCGTTCGTCTAATCATCATGCATTGTCTATAACAATCAAGACTATCCTCCACCGATAGCCCAAAGCAGTTATTTCTAAACAGAAAATAAATGCACCAAATGGATAAAATATCAACATTTCAACTAGGTGAGTGATAAATGATCCAACTACACCCTTTGATCCCATACGATCCCAATTTCAACATTCTCAATTCAACTTCTCATTTCTCAAAATTAATTTCACAAATTAATTCATCAATGTAATTAGGGCATTTCCCATAATTAACAAAACAACCCTAAGGTTCCATTTCTATCAACAACCCAATATTTATCTCATTTCTCCATACTAAACATGCATATAGGCTTATATAAATAAAATCTCATCTTTTGTAAAATTACACAAAGGCCCAAACTTTCTCAAAATTACCCAACAATCCCCAATATATCAAATGCTAAAAATTTAAAGACAAAGCTCATAAAGAGGAGTAGGATATCCCTACCTCGAAGTTAGAGCACAAACGGGGAAGTTGAAGAAAACCAAAATGCTCTAAACTCCAAGATCCATGTATCAAAACGAAACCCTCGACGATCCACACACTTTTACAAAGACCGAAGGGAAAGGGGACACTCTAACTAGATCAAACCCTAGAGAGAAGGGAGATCCTAGAGAGAGAGGCTCTCAAAAACGATTTTGGGAAAGTAAGAGAGAGAAATGAAATGTAAAAAGTGATTTAAAATTACCCAGCGGATGACTCATATACGTATGACCCGCTCGAGCGGAGAATAGAAAGCTCGAGCGTCAAGCACAAAAATCTGGACCCGCTCGAGCGCAAGAAGGCCCGCTCAAGCTCCAAGAAACAAAAGCAAAACACATCTGCTCGAGCGCAAAGAACAAGTCCGCTCGAGCGTAGATTTTCATCTCCTAGAACTTTTCAGGAAAAGAACTATCCGCTTGAGCACCAATAAGCCCGCTCGAGCGCGACCCGTTCGAGCGCAAGAAACCCGCTCGAGCGTAGAAAACACACCTGTAGAAGTTTTGCAGGGGCACGAAATACTGGAAGGGTGTAAACCACGCTCAAGTGCAAGAAGGCCCGCTCGAGCGAACAACCCAAAAACCAAACTCCGCTCGAGCGTAGAATGATCCGCTCGAGCGTAACACTAAAAACCTGGGCAACTACACTTGAGACCAAAGCTCAACTTACCTATTCAGAACACGCCCAACACATCCTATAACTCAAATACAAAGTACGAAAGGATGTAAACAAGATATAAACAACTGTTAACATCCACGGAACCAAGTCTGGTTCACTGTACAACAAGGGATAAAACTCGGAATCGCTATATTTAGCCTCCATAAGACGCTTCTATTAAGACTTAACGGCTTTAGCTTTCAAAAGAGGCTTATATTACCACTTAATGGCTTTAGCTTTTCTTTATCTAATTTTATTATTTTTTAACTACCATGTCTAACATTTTTTTTCCCCAAAACATTGTCATGGAAAAGACACTTGAATACCTTCAATGTAAAGAGAAAGATATATTGGACAAGGCTGGTTCCTAGGAGTTAGCACAAGCTTATCACTACCTTGTTGACTTCTGCCGAGTTGGACCCTTACATTCCTTTACATGCACTTTCTGAAAACCTGGTCTACACCGAAATCCGACAGTGTAGCGAGATTCTTGAAAAGGGGCACCTTAAGGCAATCGGTTAATTCCCTATCTCGATCCTCCATCTATTTTCTAAAACCATTGATCACTTTGAATTTAACATTATTCTTAAGAGGACGAAGAATGAGAATTTAAGATGGGATAGTTCTTTTAATGTTCGTGGCGTCCCTGCTTATCTTCAATCTTCTATATAGATCTTTTGGTTGAATGACGTCCTTTTCTACGTTTCCCTCCATCCTAAAGAAGTTTGAGATTTATTCTGCGGTCTATATATCTCAATGTTTTTATGCTAGGAATGTCCCCTTACTCAAAGGGTTTTTAGAGCAGTGGTTGACAGATATCAACACCTTTCACACAATTTACATCGAACTTGGGATCTCTTTATGGGACCTTCATTGCATTAGCGGTCTCACTATTCTTGGTGAGTTTTATGAAGAGTTCACACCCTCAAACGATGTTTTGTATTTATTCAAGACATCCTTTATTTGTCGTGGTCTTTTCAACATCCATGTCAACTGTGTACAATCAAACAAATTCGCCACCTAGACCTCTAATTTTGTTGACAAATCCCCATCTTCAAGTGGTCATTTTCGACGGAAAGAAGGGATTTATAACGAGGTATATCTTGTTGGCTTTTTGGTGAGTTGGCTTAGTGGGCTTGTCTTCCCTCACTTTTTTGAAAATAATTCATCATATTTCCTTTTCTGTGCCTACCAAAATGGCCAATGGTACTTCATTTAGCCTGGCCATCCCCGCTCTCACATATCTCTACCACTCTTTTAGAAAAGTTGCTTTATTACCCTCTCCCGGAAAGGAAAATGTCCAAGGTCCTTGGCATTATTTTTTCGGGTGGATTTCACTATAGTTCCCTAAGACTTACTCTCATGGAGACCCTCAGTCAATCTACCCGATTTTAGACATTCATTTCATGCCATATCTTGGGTTTATTGGGCATCAACAGGCCAATTTTTCCAAAATAATCCTCCATTTGTGGACTCACTCCTTAATTATCCAACGGATTGTCATTTTAGGGCTCTCACCCATCAAGATGAACCTCTCGGGTACTTTGGTTGACTTTGAAAGGATATCACCTTTCTACCTTGGCTATCTCATATCTTTGAGATCGGGGATTTTAACCCTTAAAATGGGATTTAATTTTATTTCAGAGCCTTACTCCTCCAACAGATATGGTAGTCATTTTGGGTTTGCTTCAGCTTGTTCTACACCGCTTGATGTATCTTGTTGACAACCGTTTCAGTGGCGCCAGTTATAACAAAATGCAGACCACTGAAAGGGTTGTCGACAAGATACATCAAGCGGTGTAAGACAAGCTTGAGCAGACCTAAAATGACAACCATATCTGTTGGGAGAGTAAGGCTCTGAAATAAAATTAAATCCCATTTTAAGGGTTAAAATCCCTGATCTCAATGTTATAAGATAGCCAAGGTAGAAAGGTGATATCCTTTTAGAGTCAACCAGAGTACCCGAGAGGTTTATTTTGATGGGTGAGAGCTCTAAAATGACAGTCCGTAGGATAGGTAAGGAGTGAGTCCACAAACGGAGGCTTATTTTGGAAAAATTGACTGCCCTATTGGTGCCTAATAAACCTAAGATATGGCATGAAATGAATGTCTAAAATCGGGTGAATTGATTGAGGGTCTCCATGAGAGTAAGTCTTAGGGAACTACAGTGAAATCCACCAGAAAAAATAATGCAAAGGACCTAGGACATTTTCCTTCCCGGGCGAGGGTGATAAAGCAACTTTTCTAAAAGAGTGGTAGAGATATGTGAGAACGGGGATGGCCAGGCTAAACGAAGTACCATCGGCCATTTTGGTAGGCACGGAAAAGGAAATAGGATGAATTTTTTTCAAAAAAGTGAGGGAAGACAGGCCCACTAAGCCAACCCACCAAAAAGCCAACAAGATATACCTCGTTATAAATCCCTTCTTTCTGTCAAAAATGACCACTTGAAGCTGGAGATTTGTCAACAAAATTGGAGGTCTAGGTGCCGAATTTGTTTGATCGTACACAGTTGACATGGATGTTGAAAAGACCACGACAAATAGAGGATGTCTTGGATGAATACAAAACATCGTTAGAGGGCGGGAACTCTTCATAAGACTCACCAAGGATAATAAGACTGCGAATGCTATGAAAGTCCCATAAGGAGATCCCAAGTTCATTGTAAATTGTGTGAAAGGTGTTGGCAGTTGTCAACCACTACTCTAAAAACCCTTTGAGTAAGGGGACATTCCTAGCATAAAAACATTGAGATGTATAGACCGTAGAATAAATCTCAGACTTCTTCAGGATGGAGGGAAACGTAGAAAAGGACGTCATTCAACCAAAAGATCCATATAGAGGATTGAAGATGAGCAAGGACGCCACGAATATTAAAAGAACTATCCCATCTTAAATTCTCATTCTTCATCCTCCTAAGAAGAATGTTAAATTCAGAGTGATAAATGGTTTTAGACAATGGATGGAGGATCGAGATAGGGAATGAACTGATTGCCTTAAGGTGCCCCTTCTCAAAAATCTTGCTACACTGTTGGATTCCTGTGTAGAACTAGTCTTTGGAAGGTGCATGTAGAGGAATGTAAGGGTCCAACTCGGCAGAAGTCAACAAGGCAGTGATAGACTTGTGCCTAATAATTTTGGAACCATACTTGTCCAATACATCCTTTTCGTCACGTCGATGGTATTCAAGTATCTTTTCCATGAGAATGCCTACGGAAAAAAAAAAATGTTAGACATGGCAGTAAAAAAAAATAAAATAAAATAAGATAAAGAAAGGCAAAAGCCATTAAGTGGTGACAAAATTCTCTTTTGAAGGCTAAAGACTTTAATGGGTGACAAAAGCCTCTTTTGAAGGCTAAAACCGAGGCCTCTTTTGAAGACTAAAGCCATTAAGTGATCGGTAGTGCTATATATACTAATTACTGTACTAACTAGTATTCATTAATCACATTATAAATACCAAACACTTCTTAAATTATGTCACATTATTAATTGGTATACTAATTAGTAGACTAATTGGTGCATATGACATTATTCTTAAATGACAAAAGTCTCTTTGAAGAGACTAAAGCCAGCTGTGATGAATGTTCATTAATATGCTTTTATATCCAAAATATTGAATGGTCCGATCGTCCAAATTTAAGGTGTTTTAAAATGAAGTACATATTCCAATATCTAGAAGCCTTCTGAAGGCCACAACCAGCAACCAACAAAAGCTCTGGTAAGAGGATTAAAGCTATTGGGGTGAAGGGGTGGTGATACATTTTTGAAATTTGCGTCTGAAATTTTAAATGTTCCAAACCAATCTGTCTGCTAAGATGCATATGTATATGGTAGCCAAAAAAAAAAAAAAAAACGACAAAAAGAAAAGAATGGAAGAGATAACTGAAATAACTCTGAAGGCGTGCGTGAATAAAGAATAGTGCCTACAAAAGAGATGAAAATACATGAAATAATGAAAAGAATTGTCTTTCCCTTTGCCAAAAAGAAAAAAAAAAGTGTCGAGTTATCGTGATTTGTACAGTTAAGATTCACTTGCACGAATTACAAAAGGTAGGTCTCGATTAGAACTTCAAAAAGTTTGGAGAGAGTCCACAACCTTCTGGAATTTTTTTTATTAAAAAAAAAACGGCAACTTGTTTTTTTGGTTTGTTCTAGCAAAAGAACAACCAAAAAAAAAAAAAAGAAATCTCTTGCATAATATACATTTTTTTTTCCTTAAAAAAAAGTGAGCATTTTTGTTCATCTTCACAAGAAAGGACTTGTTTGGCCTATGATCCAGCCAAAATTTTGCTGTATACATGCTATTGCAAAAAAAAAAAAGAAAAACAAAAAAAGCACGCAAAGTAGGGATTTACTATGAAGGGATAAAAGGACTAAAAGAAAAAAAAGGTCTTTGTTCATATTTATAAACCAGGACTTTGTTTGGCCTATACTTTAAAAAAAAAAAAAACTAGCAACAAACAAGTTTCTGTTGTGAAGGAAGAAAAAAAAAGGAAAAAGGGAAAAGAACTTTGTTTGGCCTATTCAGAATCAGATTCATGGTCCAGTAAAGATCTGCTTGAATGATTGGAAAAAAAAACAAACAAACAAACAAACAGGTTTCTGCTGTGAAAAAAAAAAATCTGATTGCATGACTGTAAAATAAAAATAAAAAACAGCAAACAGGTTTTGTTGTTTTACTGTGACAAAAGGAAAGGCAAAAACTGTCTTTGTTTATCTTTACAATCAAGGATTTTGTTTGAACTATTTGCGTTCACGATTTAGCAACAAAAAACACAAAGAACTGCTGTGAAATATTATATATATACATATTTTAATTGTTTGAAACCATTAGAAAAAAGAGAGGGAGAGAAGAAAGAAAAGAGGGATCCATAACAGTGTGTACCTGCAATAGCAAAGGATGACAGCAGCAGTAGTTCAGCAACAACAGCAGCAGCAATGCAGCAGTAGTTCAGCAACAACGGCAGCAGCAATGCAGCAGTAGTTCAGCAACAACAGCAACAGCAGCAGCAGCAATACAGCAGTAGCAGAAGATACATATGTTTTGTACCCTAAAGAAACAAATACGTGGACTACAAAGGAGTAGGTTGTGATCCTTATACTCAATCAAGCAAATGAGTTCCTCAGGAACACTACCACTTAAAGGAAGTCCTGATCAAACACTAATAAGTATAATCAGATTGAGTCTCCTTACATATAAAACATATAATATATGTTTTTTGGCTAATTAAAGTGCTCATACGGCAGCTGTTTTTGTAGAGCCATGATAGGATTTAAAATTAAAAAAAGAAAAAAGAAAAAAATGGCCTAGTCCATAGAAAAAGTGCCCATGTAATCCAAAAATAAATAGATAAATAAATAAATAAAGCACAACCAGCCCACAGCCCATATAAAGAAGAGATCAGCAAAAAAAAAAACAAAAGAAAAAAACTCAAGGATAAAGGGGCCATTTCCATAAATAAGCTAAAATAGTACAGGAATTCCTAAACTAAGCCTAGTTTTAAAAGAATTCCCAGAATAAGCTAACTTGCGGTTCACAATCGCGAGTTCAACAAATTTTTTCCCGTTTCGCGTGAAAGTTGGTAAATCTTAAATTCGTGATTACGAAAAGCGATTTTGATTAAGAAATCGCAGTTACAAAATGCGATTTTATCCAAAAAATTTTTTATTTTAAACTCGTGGTTCTAAACCACGATTTTATAAAAAAAAAAAATTCTTGAACTCGCTATTTCGATCCACACTTTTTGACCAAAATCTTTTCTTCTGAACTCGTGGTTGTGAACCACGAGTTCACGACCAGTTTATATCACAAACCACGCACTCACTCACTCACAGCCACACCACACACTCTCTCTCCCTCTCTCTGACACATCACTCACACACACATCACACTTACTTCAAAATAAAAATAAATAAATTTTAAGAATTAAATAAATATAAATAAATAAATATATTATTGGAAAAATATATTATTTTTTTCCTAATAAATTTTTTTCAATTGTTTTTTTAATTAATTTTTTTTCTAATTTAATTTAATTGGAAAAAGATTTAATTGAAAAAATATATTATTGGAAAAAAATTTAATTGGAAAAATATATTATGGGGAAAATATATTATTGGAAAAAAATTTAATTGGGAAAATATATTATTGGAAAAAAATTTAATTGGAAAAATATATTATTTTTTTCCAAATAAATTTTTTTCAATTGTTTTTTTAATTAATTTTTTTTCAATTATAATATGTGTGATCCCATTGTCATAAATAATAAATATAAATATAAATATTTTAAACTTGAACAAATATATTTTTTAGTTTATGTTTTTAAATTTTTTAAAATATTTTGTTCAAACCAAACGCATTTGTAACTTATGTTTTTCTAAAAGTAAACAAAAATCAATTTATAAAATTTTTGTAAATATAAATCGAAAACGTAAACGTTATAAAACGCTACTTTAGTGTTTAAGATAAAATTTATTTTTTTGTATCTTTGGGTTTAGGGTTTAATTCTTAAAATTTATTTATTTTTAAACATTATTTATTTATTTATATTTATTTAATTCTTAAAATTTATTTATTTTTATTTTGATGCGAGTGTGATGTGTGTGTGTGAGTGATGTGTCAGAGACAGGGAGAGAGAGTGTGTGGTGTGGCTGTGAGTGAGTGCGTGGTTTGTGAAATAAAACTGGTCATGAACTCGTGGTTCACAACCACGAGTTCAGAAGAAAAGATTTTGGTCAAAAAGCGTGGATCGAAATAGCGAGTTCAAGATTTTTTTTATTTTATAAAATCGTGGTTTAGAACCACGAGTTTAAAAGAAAATTTTTTTTTGGATAAAATCGCGTTTTGTAACTGCGATTTCTTAATCAAAATCGCTTTTCGTAACCACGAATTTAAGATTTACCAACTTTCACGCGAAACGGGAAAAAATTTGTTGAACTCGCGATTGTGAACCGCGAGTTAACTTATTCTGGGAATTCTTTCAAAACTAGGCTTAGTTTGGAAATTCCTTTACTATTTTAGCTTATTTATGAAAATGGCCCAGGATAAAGGGCTCACATAAAAAACCGTCGAAGAAACCAAACCAAAAATTATAATAATAATAATAATTCCATACACAAACTATCTATTTGTTTAGGTGAAAAATGATTTATGATGGAAAACATTTTCCACGAATTTTTTTTTCTAGAACATGTTACGTTTTCCAGAGATAACATTTTTCTATGTTTAGTGGTGGTGGTGGTAGAACGAAAGTGAAGGTGGCGGTGGAGGTGATGGCATGGTGGTAGGGCGATGGCGGTGATGGTGGTGGAGGGGAGAGTAATGGTGATGGTATGGTGACATAGGTAAAAGTTTAGTTTGAAAAACATTTTTAGCCTTTTAAAAGTAAAAAATATTTTCTGTCCAAATAGGCTTGTTTTTCATTAACCATGAAAAATTTTCTATTGACTTCTATTTCCATTGTAACAAACACCAGAAAATACGAAAAATATTTTCCAGAAAATGTTTTCCGTCCAAGGTTATGTGTGTACCCAATCTTTCCCCTCCCAAACACACATTAATGTGTACTAATTGAGTGGTGTTTTTTGTTTTCCGCCCAACAAACAGAGCAATACCATGGTTTAAATAGTGGTCAAGACAAACGGTGCCAAATTGTCGTGATCCTCACAATTAAAATTCACTTGCATAAGTCACGAGAAAGCATTTCTTGGCACATAAATTTCAACCAAATTTATGATACAATTCCAAATTCAATGGGATGATGAGACCACCCAAACACAATCTTTGAACTCTTGTGAGCCAATTGATCCGTGGAGAATGACACGGTCAATCAGTCAATGATACATATGGAACATACGGTAAAAATGTTGTAGAGAATCACCTCCTAAAATGATCAATATGATCCATTCAAATGCATAATAAAGTCCAATGACGTCGTAGTCGTATTTCAACGATGTTATTCAAGATATTCAAGTGATAAGTTGAGCCTACAAGACTGAAACACTCGATCAAAAGATGACACTTGTGAAATTTACAACAAGGGAACAACCAGGGATAAAATTTGGGAGATCAACATGATCAACCACGTTTGTTATGATAACATGACAACATTATCATAACAGTTTGAAATTTGAAATATGCACTCTTATCACATGAATTTCAAATTCAAAATAAAGATAAAGCACTCTAACCACGTAAATGACCCTCGTAAATATGAGCGCCATCATACAGGAAAAAGGGGAAGAAATCCAAGAGGGATCAGAAGAAGAGAAACTAGAGATTAGAGATCGAATAGAGAGAGAAATCAGAAGTCAAAGAAATCTTCACAAGAAAGAAGAGCGACTGAAAGAACTCAAGAACCTACACAACAAACATATAGCACAAGGGCAAGCAATAAGTAAAGGGTTCCTAGCCCAACGATTGTACTTTGTATAGTCACGGCTTTTAAACTCCGATAATTCAATACAAATATTTCTTTTCCTTAAATTTTCTTCTGTTAAATTCTCTGTTCTTCACTAATACTTTTAACAGAAGAACAGAGAATTTATTAAAAGCACAATTGTTCTGGAGGTCCAGCAAACTCCACATGTTCTTACAAGCAGGTGCAGAAGGACATAGGTACCAAGTGGGAGAACAAAAAAAAAGAATTATTTCTAAGAGGAATTGTATGGGAGTAAAGTCATATTTATTACTTATTTTAAGTTCCTTAAATCAAATAAAAATAAAAAACATGCATGCCCAGTATTACATGATCATTTTACTACTACTTTTAAGGGGGCAAGTAAACTCCATGGCGTAATAGTACAACTTAATCCTAGCCGAAACAACGTACAGCAAAAGTATCACGTCCCTACAGCTTCCATATTCAACAATCAGAAGAGTGAACTCATCATTCAAGCCATGCCTCCACTTGTGGCTGTCCGGATTATCTGAAACAAAGCTGGCACAAAAGGAAGAAAAAGGGGAGAAATTGCAATCAATAAAACCAAAATATGCTTTTGCTATATAAACAAGACAAACCCCAACTGTAGTTGAACAACAAAGTTCCATGTTTGGTTTCATTTAGATAAAATATAGCAGTAACAACTGCTAATAGCAGCATCTGTGAGAGGAGACCAACAACAACCTACAAGTGAAGTGACAAGAAAAAGTCTAGAACATAGAAACCAAACACAAAATCGGACACAACCCACCCATCTCATCTGGGTCCCACACAGGGTTATGTCTGGTTATGTGCAAGTAGAAGAACTGAAAAGTGACAAATAAAAAGCCTGTGCGCCACCCAATTTCATTATCCAAGAATCCCTTTTAGTCCTGTGACATTGAAATTCTAGGCTGAATTGTTCTCTACAGATCATTAAGAGGCATAAGCATACAAACTTGAATGTAGAATGTCCGCCAACAAGGCAAGAGAGAGAGAGAGACGAGAGAAAAGACAAGTAGCAAAAGCCTATCATACACCAGAACAATTCTTTCACATATTGAGAGGAAATACTTTCTCAAAAGAGTGTAAAGTACCAAAAGTAACCAATATGTATGCGCCGTTTGTGGTTATTTTGTTGATCAGAGGGTTTTTAACAGGGACCCAATCAAGTACAGTCAAACCAACTATGCTCTTAACATTTTTTCCTCAGAAAAAATCAATATATCTTCTAAGAATGTTTAAGGTTAATGTTTCTTGCACCCATACAATTTTAATGAAATAAATTTGGTTCAATATTACATAAGTCAAGTCAATTAGACCTAATAGTTCCTCTAGTATTTCTTTTTTAATCAATATAAATTCTAAGAATGTTTAAGGTTAATGTAACTTGCACCCATACAATTTTAATGAAATAAATTTGGTTCAATATTACATGAGTCAAGTCAGTTAGACCTAATAGTTCCTCTAGTATTTCTTTTTGAACAATAACCGACACCTTTAAGTGTTTTAAGTATTAAACTAAAGGGTTTTCACTTATTCCTTTTTTTATAAATATTATTATACTCTATATAGGGTTCCTAAGTCCATTTTTTGAATGCCAACAGAGATTATATTATGATTATTAAAAAAATTCATGGTCGGTGAGATTTAAACCCACATTTCTTGCTATTAAGGCACTGTCTTCCCAATTAGACAGTGTAATCATATCTTTGTATAAGAACTACCATGTAACATGTATCACAATCAATTTATTCAAAAAAAAAAAATCATATGATATATACAATTGTTTAATATCTTTTGTTATAATTTTATTAAATCCGAATGATTCTTGGTTTGATTCAATTTACAAAATTAGGATTTCGATATTCTCAATTTGACAACTACAATATATATGTATATTTTCTTGAGGGCCACCTACATCCTGAGGCTAAATCATACGGTAGGGCAAGCTTAGGGGTATGGTCATGTGTGTGTGCATTTCAATTCCAGGAAGGGCAAAAAGCAGCGCATGTCTCCTATCCTATCTATGGTCAGAAGCTTTCTTCAAGAGTGAATGGAACTCTCTACAATAATGGTTAGAGAAACAAAAGCTACTTTCTATATGTATAATAGGTATCAAATTGAAGCTTCGATAATTTAAATGAAAAGACAAAAGGCTAATCTATTTCATTTCAACAAATTTCCAATTTTGAGGAGCATCTTCAAGGTTCAAGGTGCAATCGTTTATTCATGTAACCAAACCCACTTAATTGGGGCATAAAGCTTAGTTTGGTTTGACTGTCAGAGAGGTGGACCCATTGAGAGTTTTGTAGGTTTCATAAATAATATGGAGATAAAATTGAATCTTACTTATCCTTGAAGAAAAGGAAAAAAAAAAAAAAAAAAAGTTTCAACCTAGAAACAATATTATAGCTTAACCAATAAATGAACTCACAAGATCCAATGACAACAAATATGAAGAATCCAAGTACAATAGGCCCCACTGGATAAGAAGTTCCCTTTTTTGTTGTTGTTTCAGGCACTGCACCTCTCTTCTTGATATTCTTCTCAAACCTCTCCACCTTCCTATCTGCAAGTCGCCTTGAGGTTGTCTAGAGATGTAACAAGTGACAAAAAACAAACTTGTTAGAGAGAGAAACGAGGCAATAACTGACATACTAACAAGTACTGACGATTTCAAAAAAATAGAGACATGGACACGGCGAGGACAAGGTGAGAACACAGCAATAAAATATGTTTTCATAAATTTTTATTTGCTATCTAAATTAATATTACATCTACAAACAATCAATATTAACAAAAATAACTCTAATTCTATACGTATTTTTTAAATAAAAAAAAATACTTTTAAATTAACATTTATAGTTTATATCTCTTTTTATGGATGATCTATTAAGCATTTAAATCTAAGAAAAAAATAATAAACATTCAACATTCATCAAAAGCACTAAAGAAAATTAGGGAAAAAAATAATTTGACATGTCCCTAGTGTGTCCCCAAAGTGTCATCGGCGTGTCCACTGAATATAAATTAATTAAATAAGGGGACACACCATGTGGCGTGTCCCATACGTGTCTCTACCGTGTCTGTGTATCAGACACGGATACGACACTTGTTTTGAAGTGTTAGTGCTTCATTGCTAACATAACTACAAACTTTCGAAGCACTCCAAAGGAATTACGAAATGGGCTTGGATTATCTCTAGTTGGGCTAGCCAACTGGACGGTCCAATCAGACCCATTTTTAGGTTCGTCTTGACAATCCAAACCGTTCAATATGTAGGGCACGTCAAATACTTCATCCCTATAAAAAATCACATTGATCAGATATCAATAGCCACTTAATCAGATCACATTTGTGTGAATAATTTATTTTTAAAATTATAATTACCGTTAATACAAATTTGATCCGATCAAGTGACTATCGATGTCCAATCAACATAATTTTTTTTTACAGAGGTGAAATACTCCACGAGCTTTACATATTGAATGGTTCGAATCATCAATGCACACTCCATGGTGGGCCCACAGAGGTCCAACAGCATGCTCTAGTCCAATTTCGGACTGGAGAGAAGCCACTACCTTCGAAAATAATGTTTATTACCTATGGTTTTTGAATAAAACACAGAGTCACAAACCTCACCACTCAATTAATGTACCTAGAGAATAGTGTATACAGATAATGTGTTTTTCATTTTCCCAAAAGGACTTGGTTGCCAAACTAGACAAAAATATGAAGAACATTTACTTCTGCTTTGTACAGTAATAAAGGTGAGTTAATTGGACATACACAGAATAAAGCATAACCACTTGGTCCAATGGTCATAGGGCAGCACACTTAAGTGCTTGCCAGTCTGTGGTCGATGGTTCAACTCCCCCCTCCTAGTTGCCAATCTAACATATACTAAACAAGCTAACTTTCGCTGGTCAAAAAAAAATTCAACTTGCCCTCATTATCACTAAAAGTACACAAATCTACTGCCACAATGCCATCAACTTTTTCAATACTCAAAAGCCCTACATAAACTCCATCACTTTTTAGCCACTTGTTTCAATGTGTGGAGTTAGGGTGGGGGTGGGGGTGGGGGTGGGGGTCGGTTATGAATACATTTCAGTAGTTTAATGCCATGAAAAATGATATTCAGATCCAATACGAAGAGTTGCTTTTGAAGCTACACAATGCAGAATCAATTTTGGGTACATTGTCATTTTAAATAACAGTACCATAATTCAACCAATGGCATCATAACAAACATGTCTTGCTCGGGGTGGTGAGATATGCAAGCACCAGACAATCAAATTATTAAGAAGCAGTGAAAAAAGAGGGATATTCAGAAGTATGAACTACAGCTAGTCAGGGTATTAGAATAATCTAATCTAATCTAATACTAAATCCTTCTTCACATATTGGATCAAGTGTCCACAAGCATCCTCGCAAATTTCCTCATATGACCATACAAGAACTAAGCTCTAAAGTAAACTTTTCTGTGCTGATCCAATAAACAAGTTGGAGGAATGGATCATCATGAATACTTAGCAATAACGAGCATCAGTCATGTGTCATCTTCACATATACAACATCAGGACATGAACATTAAACCAAGTAATTCAATGAGACAGGAAAACAATGCATATGGTTTCAGACACAACAGCTGATTGACTGAAATACTGCAATTTTCAAATTGAAGGAAGCGAAAACCAAGAATTACAATAGACTAAATAATTTTTCCAAAGATACGCAGGGATAACGTTATTAATTTGGTGAACCACAACATTTTAGAAATAACCACAACATCCCATTGTCATAATCTACAGAATTTGTTAACTTGTACAACAGATTCACTTATTTCATTTGTGTTTTGAAGAACTTTAGATCATGGTTTCAATATCATAGGGAAAATTACAACACTAGTAATCCCTGTACTTTGGCCCTAGTGCCATTTGGTCCCAGTAATTTCATTTGGCTCAATTTTGACCTAAGTTTTTTACTTTATTTCAAATTAGTCCAATTGATTCCCACTATTAGCATTTTTTTTTTATGGCAAATGCACAATTTTAAGGGCAAAATTACAAACTTGATCAATTCATTGGCTTATTTTAGCCAAAAAGTCACTATAAATTGTTACATCACTCTCTTTACTTTTTTACACATCTTTTCGTAAAAAATCAAAAAGTTACTAATATAGCCTATTCCCAAATGAGGCCTTAATCTCAACCAATTTATTGAACATTTTCGGCATTATCAATTGGACGAAATTGAAGCGAAATCTAAATTAACGGTAAAAATTGAGCCAATTATGGACTAAAATAACACAAATGGCAAAGTGTGGCAATACCAGTGTAATTTGCCCAATATCATAATATATTTTAATTCAATGGAAAAAAAAAAAGAAAAAAAAAAAAATTCCATTCACTATCCCTTCCATTTTCTTTACCCTACACAAATCCAAGACCCAAAACATAGCCTAACAATCTTACAGCACATGCATTTTCATCACCAGATGCATTCATTGCTTCTTATTATGATTTCATGAATTCAATTAAACATGTAAACGAAAACATACTCCGACGGAAAACAAGAGTGGACATGAATCTAATAAATCTAGCTCTAAACGCAACCATTGAGAACCAGATCTACTTTACAAACGAAAATTCAGAAGGCATCAACGATGATTACTACGAAATTGATATGAAACCAAGGGTAAATTTCACAAAACTGGAATGAAAGTTTGCGAGGAAGGTGGAGAAATGCATGATCGAAGAGAGAGAGAGAGACAGAAAGAAAGATGAGATTACCATAGTTGATGCCAAGATCTGCAAGCAGAAGCCGAAGAGAATCGAATTGTGGGATGATGAACAAGAGCCTTTTTTTGTTTTTTTTTTTAAATTTATTATTATTATTATTTTTTATGAGGGGCTTCAAGCCTTCAACTATTTGTTGCTCGTCTTCTTCATCGGCAATGCGACACGCTAAAACGCGTCTAATTTACGTGCTCCTTCCGTATCAAAATATTAATTTCTTTTTTATTTTTTATTATTTTAAAATATTAAATTCCTTTTAAAAATCAAGGAATATCTGACAGGTGGCATTGAAGGCAAAATCCAGTAGTCAATGTTACACCAAAGTGCATTTCAAACTGTCAAAACTAAAATTTAACAGAAATGGTAAAAAGAGGTCTCAAATGGCCTGTTATTTTACTTGTCAAAGATAACAGATGTCATATCTATTCTTAAATTTAGCAAGTTAAATAGCAGCTTCCAAGTTTGTCAGATCAACAAATATCAATAGAAATTTGGCACCAAATTCAGTTAAAAAAACAGAATTGAAACAGTAGGGAATCCAATTTTTAAAATCAAACTCAATTTTCAGAATCAAACAAATTTCATAATGAAATTGACAAACCTAAATTCAATTTCTCTAAAATTTATAATTTTTTTAAAATAATTTATTACCAAATTAGTCAATCCAAATCAGATGGTATGCATTCACAATAAACCAAACCAAATCAGATAATCCAGTATCACAATAAAATGATCGGATGAACAAAAATTGATGGATGAAAAAAAATTAAACCAAAAATCAAAATAAATAATTAAGAAAATTTGAAAAAAAACATACCAGATTGTGTTCTTTGAAGAAGCTTCTGGAAATGCTTGAGTTCTTTGAAGATCCGGTTTGAATCCATCGCCAGATTTGAGTTTCAAAAATCACAATCACCTTAGATCCACATCAACAACCAGAAAAATAAAGAAAAAATCAACACGTGAAGACAGAAGGAGACAGATATCAAAACATATATATATATATATATGAGTATGTATATAAATGGAGATTGTACCAGAGACATAGAGTAGACAGATCATAGGTGAAGACTGAGAGAGAGAGAGACAGATCGGAGCTTCATAGGTAGAGAGAGAGAGAGAGAGACATTTCGATCATGGAGGAGGAGAAGGGACTAGTTTGAGAAGGGGAAGTGAAGACAGAGAGAGAGAGAGAGGAAGAGTGAAAACAGAGAGGGAGAAGACAGAGTGAAAGACTGAGAAGGAGACAGAGTAAGAGAGGGGTTTCGATCATGGAGGAGAATGGAGAGTGGTTTGAGGAGAGAAAGACAAAGTGAGAGGGAGATGAAGATGGTGGATCTCAATGGATCATTCTAGACACTTGACAGATCAACCATTGATGTTTATACGTGGACGGTGGATGCCTCTCAGTGTATAAAAAGAGCCGTTGTGCTCTATTTTTTTTTTAATTATTATTATTTTTACAACAGCTATCTTCAAACGGCTATTTTCCAAAACAGTAATATTTTAAATTTCTATAAATTGAAACCCTCCATGTCACTTTTATTTCACACAAACATTTAGATTTAATTTTTCTTTATCATTCACCATTGAAAAAGATATGGCAATTTGTAAATCTTGGTGTCACATTTTGGAAGACCCAATTGTTGGCAATTTGCAATCGTATGCTCACTTTTGGGGGAGAATTTACGAAAATTATTGCTTGCTTCAGAATGATCAGTTCAGAACACAAGTGTCTATTTTTTTTTATGTGTAGTTAAAAAAATTTATTAAATATGTAGTGATATGTTTTTTGGTGGGGTGAATTATATTATTTTTTTTTTCAATTTTTCATTATTTTTTATTTTTTATATTTGTCTATTTGGAAATAATATAAATATATAATTTTTTTTACAAACAGGTAAAAAAATGTCACAAAAGACAAAAAATAAACAAAAATAAAATCACAAAAAAACTATATCCAAACAACACCTACAAACTTTGAGGGAAAGTTGGTTGAGATTTACCAAAATAGCAAATGACCATGTTGGCTTTTTGGCTTTCGAAGGTTATTTTTGTAATTGTGAGCATGCCAGTAAGGATCAATCAGTCCTTATAGAAAATTAATTGCCAATCAATTATCAGACGATTGTGTTTTAGTTCTTTCAGCCTCAATGAAGAGGACTTTTACTGGTGGCTTGATTTAAGAGAATTAAGCAAAATAACAATTAAATGAAGAACAATTGAAACATTTCATTAAAATGAAAAACTTACAATGATCCAAACTCAGCCTCGTAGAGGTTTACAGCAGCAATCTACTTGAAACTACTCCTATGAACGAAGTGCAGTGCAGGAATTTTAAAGTGTAGAAATGTAAAGAACTGGAAATGTAAAACTATAAATGAAATAAAGTAGAATAAGACTGGTTTTTTTTATCTGAGTCTGGGGCTTTTTTCTGGAGCCTTCTCTGCTATTTATGCTTCTCAAGGATGACCATCGAATCTGCATTTCCAACCGTCGAACTGCTCCTCCATGATCGCTGATCATGTTGCCTTATAATTAGCTCCACTATGCCATCACTTGCAGTTAGGCTTCCTTTCTAAATTTGAATTTGAATGTGAGTAACCGTTGAAGCCACATCACTTTGCATCTCTTTGCTGATCCAATGCTACTCAGATCTTGTATTAACCAATACTAACTGCTACGTGTATGATCATGATTGAAGACTTGAATATTCTTCCCGTATTACCCTTATTCCGCCACGTGTCGAATTGTAATTGGCTTATACAAAATATGTAGCCAACATTACCCCCCGCACTAATATACCCAATATTTGGTGATATTAGTGGATCAAGGTCTTTTATCCACGTCTTAGAACGTGCATGGGCTTTGCATTCTTCCAGAAATGCAACTGTCATTCATCATCTGCATTAAACTCTCATTCAATCTTTTGAACACCCCCACCACCTTAGTATTCGAACAGACTGATGCATTTCTTATGGCCGAATCAATTTTCTCTTCTATTGATCGAGCACACGAAGAGTCATCTGATGATGTTGTTCCTCCTCGAAAGAACCTCCATGCATTAATTAGCCACCTTTACCCACATTTACCCACCTTTCTATATTCAAGTCATAGAAGCCTTTGCAACTTATCAACCCTTGGACTACGAACACATTGCCCTTAATCCTTTGATTCAGAAAGTTACAAATATGGACATGGGAAGTTCTTCTTCTGATTCACCCTTGGACTACGAACAAACTGCCCTCAATCCTTTGATTCAGAAAGTGCAAATATAGACATGTCAAGTTCTTCTTCACAATCCTCTGCATGGGATAAGACTGTGGCTTCTTCTTCCTCTGGGGCTTCTGACTGGGCAAGTTGGTCGGAACCTGAGGCCTGTGATTTGAGGGAGCGAATTAACCATCACTTCGTCGAGTTCACTGATCCTTTAGAGTTTCCTTCCTATGCGCGAAGCTTGGTGGTTTATCCTTACGTGCCCATCGACCGATGACGCAGTTTGGAGGACAATCTGCTTGTAGCATGGTACACATCCTCCATGCCTACAAAGATAGTGCACGTTGTCCGACGCCCAGAAGAGGCACAAGGGTACAACCCATCGTTCTTAGCCCAGAAGGCAAAGCTTTGCTCTTCTGACTGGCTCGATTATATTAATGTCTTTGTTCCTTCTGCCCTTGCTCCTTCTCCCGAAATGGAAGCTTTCATACCTCCTCCTCCACCAAATCCTTGCTGGACAGAGAGACTGAGGCTTGCCCTCTCTGCGGATAAGGTCTTTCCTCCTTACAAGCCTCCACCTTCCCCTACTCCAGCTGAGCGAAAGCAAGCCCAACTTTTGCTTGCGGCCTTCTCTCACTTGCCTTTCAATGTTCTTGAGGACGATGTTCCTCTCAAGAACCTTTGATGGGCTTGTGACATTCTGACTCGGGGTTACGTCCTCAACCCCCTCGCCCAAGCAGAGCTTCACATGTTTTTGGACCAACTCCCATTGCTTCTTCACTGGCATCGGACCTCTGTGGTCACCACTCAATCTTTGGACCAACTCTCATCCCTTCGAGTTCATGCCCAGTACAAAGCAGAGAACTTCATTGAAGAATTCAATAACTTCAAGAATAAAGACTCTGCGTACTGGGATGACTTGGATATGGACGAGTTGGAACAAGGATTGAGAGAAACAGCATTCAAAATAAAGGCTGAAGAGCTCTTTTATGAAGTGAGAGCACATCAACTTATGCAACCAATCCTAGAAGAAATAGAGGATAGAATAAAGAAAGAACAAAAATTCATTGATCATAGTTGGACCAAATTTCATGATCTTGTTATTTATTCTATTCCTTACTTTTATGAACTTGTATTTGTACCCAAAGAGGACCATTCGATGTAATTGCTTTTGCTTTAATATAACTAAGACTTTTCTCTTTGTTTGGCATTATTTGATCTTGTCTCCGTTTGTTTTTAAAAACAAATTTAGGGCTTCGAGTTGAATAATCTTATCCTTCGAATCTGAACTCAATCGTTTTAAACGAAACACTAAAAAACCAAAAAGAACTTTTTCAATTCATGGAATAAAGCTGACAATTTTTGCTTATTTTCATTTAAAATCAGTGCTTTGAATTCAACAGTCTTACCCCTTAAAGCTTGTTTTAATCATAACCAAAATATGGTCATGGTTAGTACGATCAATCAGTTTTAAATTGACCATTTTTTGCTTCGAACAACAGTCCATACTTTCAAAAATATGGAAGCCCCTTTTGAGGGCTGCACTGTTTTAGTTCGAAAAGACAATCTTTTCTGTATATATAAACCAACTATTGGTTTTGATGTTTCGAACACCAATTCCCATCCTTAAGGGGCATAAAGTTTTACTTCGAAAGACATTACTCTCATTAAGAAACATAAAACAGGTCTTTAATCCCTTTGAAGCAAACAAATACTTGAGCATTCATACATCCTTAGGCATGGAATGTGCTTCGAAGCCGGCTTCTCAGTTTCGAAGCCGTTGTTATTTTTTGGCGCCAAAATCTAGTTTTAAAGCCAAATATTTTATTTCGAAGCTGGCATCAACATCTGGGATGTGTTTTCCCTCCAAAAGTATCAATATTGAAGGAAACTCTTTGTATCTGTACTCTTAGTACTTTACGAATTACAAGATATATTTTCCAGACACAAAGGTTTTTTAAAACCTTTTTATTTCGTGTTCTGAAATCACTCGCTCGCTTAACACACAAACCCTTCCCCTCTATTAACCCTCTCTTCCTTGCTATTTTCCACCAATGGATTCTTCTTCTCTGAAAGTACTCACTGGCGATCGTATAAGCCAACCATGGCTTTGAAAAGATGCATTGATGACGAGATCGCCAAGTTAACAGCTGATGGGTCAAGTGCCATAGACGGACTCCTCTTTGTTGCTCACCACAGCAACAAACAAGAATATGTCTTGGGTCCCATCTTTCGAGAAGCTCCTGCCCAACTTCCAGCTTTATACCCTCGCTTGGAGGACCACTTTCTTCTCTACGAAGGAGGGCTCAACTGGGGAAATTGGAGGGTGACCCGACCTCACCGTTACTGGCCGACATTGAGAGCTGAATGAGAGGAATGGTATGACAGAGTTGTACCTGCGCGAGAAGATGACCTACAAGAGCTCTGTATTCTCGACGCCCTCCGTCTTTCCAGGTTTATCATTCCTGAAGACCCTTTTTTGATTCCTACTGCTCTTTGCTTTTGGAATATGGCTTTTAATTTTTTTCAGTTTCGGTGCGGCATGATGTCCCCCACCGTTCTTGATATCTACCATCTCTTAGGGCTTTCACCCCTTGGTACTCCTTTTACTCCCAGCTACCCAGACCTCTCTGTTAAGTTTTCTCTTCCACACTTAAATTCTTCTTATAGTGACTTTGTAAAGGCTGAAAACAAAATGGTAGGCCCTGTGAGAGATAGAGAACTCTTTTCCTTTATTTTATACTGGTTGTGTAAATTTCTTTTTTGTACATCATCTTAACAGATTATGCCTGAATTCGCCCCACTTGCGAAGGCCCTTGTTTTGAAGAAACGCATAGCCTTGGCTCCATATCTCTTAGGCCATGTTTATAGAGCTTGCTTCCAATTTTGCGAGAAACCTCTTGACATCAACCAGGGAGGTCCCTTTTGGGTGCTCCAACTCTGGCTCTTCGCCTACTTCACTGATTTGCATCCCAAATGCTTAAAATTCCTTGTTCAGGATCCTAGCACTTATGGGGAGAAATATGCTAGAATTGTTCTTTATCCTGCCTCTTTTGCTTATTATCTCACTTTTTTTCATCAACTTCCTATTTTTCCATTTGCCTCATTCTTCTGCCCCTTTGATGCCAACAAAGGACCTACTTGGCTGCAAACATTCTGTTAGCTGACAAAGAATGTTCCACCCCACCACACAAAGATATGTGGGCTTCTATTTTGCTACCGAGAGAGTTGTTCATTGGCATTTTAAACTCTTGAGCTTATAAGTGTATATTTGAGGTATACTGTCCTTCTCAGTTTGCCAGGAAATTTGGGTTTTCTCAGGGGATTCCCGTTCCACTTTGCAGCTTCTCGAATGTCCATCTTACGGCCAGAGACCTAAGAATACCCAAATCAAAACTAGAGGCGGTAATATTTAAACTGTTGAAAGAATTAAGTGAGTTCAAATTTGTCCCCTTTCTTCCCTCTGGCTCGGCTTTGAAAATATTCCAAAACTGGTGGACAGCCAATATGGAAGTGCATCTATCAATACACCATCATGATTTGCTGATAGGGCTAGGAGTGCCTTATAAGACTAAGTGTAGACACCCCATTTTTGACCGTCCTCAAGACTTGGACGTCACTGTTTGAACACACGGTGATCTTCCATGTTTGTGTTCGTTTGGAGTTCCTGGAGGTCTCGGCTCGCTCGCCTTGCCTCAGGATCCCCGAACTCGACCGTTTAGTGTCTGGTTTTGCACCAAACACTTGCATTTTGCCTTTGAGAGGCAGGGTGGGGCTTGTAGACTATCCCCACCCACCACCGGCAGTGGCTAGATGCCACCGGCTGGTTTTTGCTGCCACCGGCAATATAGTTTGCCGGCCGGCACTCTTTGTTGCCGGTCAGCACTATTTGTTGCCGACCGGCACTTTTTTTTGGCCAAGATGGCATTTTTGGCCGGCCGATTGCTGTTCATCTGCTTTTGCAGATATTTTTAGACAGCTGTATTGCTTTTGCTCCCCTCCATACACGTGTATGGAGGGATCTCCCTCTTGCAAAGCTTGTCTTGTAAGCTTTACAAGAGGCATATAGAGAGAAGCTCTCTCCAAGGAAAAGAGGAGAGCTTTTAGACATTTTTGAGAGAGAAAAATACAGACCAAGCTCTGTTTTTTTCTAGGGTTAGGGTTAGATATACACTCTCTATCTCTCTTTCCCTCTTATTTGTGCACTAGGTGTTTTGTGTCTTACTATTGCACACAAACACCTAGTGTTTCACCTTCCTTTGGCTCTTGAGGTTCTAAAGGACTGGTTTTGAAGTTTTGGTGTTGGATCCAAGCTAAAGGAGGTCATTGGAGCACCATTTGTGAAGAGGTCTACAAGGGTGAGAACCTAGTCTCATTTTTCCCCATTTTTGCATTGATTTTCTACTTGTCTTAGAGCTGTTTTTGTGCTTATTGTATAACATAAAAAAGTTCTGTTTTTAGGCCCTCTTTATTGTTTATTAGAGTGTTTTGTTGTTTGAGGGTAGTTGACCACCTTTAGGCCTTGAAAAGCCTCATTTTGGGCCATTTTGTGCTAGCTCCGGGATTTTGGTGTTGGGGTCTCTTCACCACTGAAATCTTGAGGGATTTCAGTGGTGAAGATGATGCCTTGAAGTCCCAAGAAGGAGAGGGCCACCCCCTCTCCTTGTTGTCCTTGAAAAGAGCATATTTTGGCCTCTTAAGGAAGCCTATGCTTGAGTGTGTGTTGAGCATGTTTAGGATGTTTTTCATGCTTATATATCCATAATATAACATGATTTTAAGTTGGTTTTGGTACTCCATGCACGTTTAGCATAGTTGCCTTGTAATGCCTTGTTTATGCCTTAGTGTGCCTTAGGTTGTTAGCCTTTGTTGGAGCATGTTTTAGGCTTAGTCTTGTGAAGATTTTGTGCATATCTTGCCATGTTTTAGCTTTGTCCATAGTCGTTTGGGTTGATCTTGGCATGCTTGATATAGCTCCTTTGTATTTGGGCTTGTTGGCCTTGAGTATGTGCATGTGTAGCATGGCATCTTTGCATTGTTTTGGTGATTTGGGATCATTCTATATGCCATTTCAGTCCCATTTCCATGCTTGTTTGATTGCCTTGCATGCCTCTTTAATGCTTTGGAAGCTTGTGTAGCATTGCTCCATGTTTTGGTGCCTTTGCATGCCTTTGTTTTTTGAGCCATCTAGATGCCATCTAAGTGGTCTTTCGGGCCTTATATTATGTGCTAAAAACCTGTTTTAGGTTGCTTAATGCATGCCATGTTTGTTGTGATAAACATGCTTCAAAGCTTCATGACTTGCCTCAAGTATTTGGACCATGCTTGCATGCATTTACTTGTCTTGTTTAATATGATTTGGCATCATTTTATAGCATGATTTTCAGAGCTTGTGTTGCATGCTTTTAGTCCATGAATGCCTCTTTCAAGTGTGCTTGAATGTTGCTTGATTTGTGCCTAAGTGTTGGGCCTTAAAATGTGTATGTGTGCATGTATGTTTAGCCTTCGTTTTTGGACATTATGGCCACTGTTTTAGGTCTATTTTAGAGCTGCCTAATTCATGTATAAGTCCATCTTTCCATTTATTTGCATCGCCATATGTATGCTTGTATGCTTGCATAAGTTCTTTGCCATGCCATGTTGCATCCTTAGCTTGTATGCCTAGGTTGCATTGCATCTTGCATGCATTCCTTGTCCCTTGACTTGGGTGATAGGGATTGGGAGTTTTGTTTGATTGGTTTGCATACATTTGAAATCAAAGTTGCATACTTGGTTCTTTGGGCCATCATGCATGGAAATGCGTGATTGGTGGTCCGAGAACCGAGGCACATGTCCCTTTGAGTCATCACAATGATAAGGGACATGGTTGGTGCATACATGCCTTGAATTGTGTTGCCATGCTTTGTTTTGCCCTCTGTTGCTGTGAGTTGCAGGTTCTGCAGGAATACTCTGCCGACCGGCAGTGTAATGTGTCGACCGACACCATTTTCTCTGCCGACAGATTCAATTTTGTGCCGATGGCCATACCACACTGCCGGTGGCAATTTCAATCAGCCGGTGGTGATCCTCTCTGTCCAAGGGATCAGTCCTGAGGCTTTGACAGCCTCCAGAGGAGGAAAGGAAGGAAAACAGAGGCAGCCCATGCATGGTGGCGCGCTTCCCGAGGCGTTTTCCTGCTTTAATTAATTTATTTAATTTGTTAATTAAATTAGTTAATTTGTAATATTAATTAGCTTGCGTAGTTAATTAATTTGTAATATTTATTCGGTCCCTCCGAGTGAGGGTAAATCTGTAATAAGTGTGTGTGGGTGGTGTGTATGTCTTCCAACCCCACTTCTTTCTTCCCTTTTTATTTACCTGCTTACGGTGGTAGATTAGGGCATGTTTAAATTCAGCATACCTTATGCTATGCATGCGTGCATTCATGCATTTTGCATTACATGCATTAGGCTCGGTACATCACGCTAATTGCATTCGTACTTCAAATCAAAAATTGAATATGTGATAATTGTGCATTTTCACATAACATGTTTAGGATAGCCGAGCCTATTCTAGTAACATTTTGTATGCGATGCATTAGGCACTTCACATGGACTTGGATCATGCATGTTTGCTAACAAGTTCTTTGTTTTGGCACGGAGTACTATGTAAGTATTTCCGCTTTAGCATATCACATGAGTGTGAATATTGCCATGACAACATGCTTAACATGTGGCTAGATGCTTATGTGTTAAACTGTTTTGAATGCCTGTGGGTGAAGGTTGGGTTGTTTGAGTTGGAAAAACTCGTTGAAATCCGTATTTTAGCCTACTTGCGAGTAGCAAATTCCAAAGCATTTTCAAACCGAACGGATATGCAATGTTTATTTCCAAATTAGGCAATCTAGTCTATACTTGTTTGCTGCGCGCATAACATAGTAATTCTAGGCTAACAATTGGTTTAAGAACACATAAAGTTTTCAAAAACGGATATCACGGTTAGTAGAGGCCGGTCTTCGGACTGGGCGAAAGGGGGTGCTCATAGCTGACCTTCACCGATCGTACCCAAGCTCCCGAGCCGAGACAACTCCGGTGATGACGGACATGTGGCCTTCGGCACCGAGTCAGGGTTTCCTAAATTCTCCCATAAAAAAATATTTAGGTGGCGACTCTGTATCTGGCAAAGCTGTCCATGTTTGGCACTACTTTTTCAAAAATCTGTTTCTCAAAACGATTTGCCAGATTTGGACTCTTTGGTTCAGATTAAGAACCGTGACACAAATCGAGTCCGAACAGTAGCATGAGTCCCCCCGCGGGCGCGTCTACACTAAGCCAACAACAGTTGAAAACATGTCATCTCTTTCCACAGCTGCTCAAACTGTTCCTGTGGCCTCACCCTCTCCAGCTAGAGTTACCAGAGCTGCTTCGAAGAAGGGTAAGTATTTTCAGGTTCCTTTTCTTTTAGACTCTTTTGTTTGTTTCCTTTACACTCATACCTCTTGGTGTAGGATCTCCGCAAGAAGAATCTCCTAAAAGAGCTGAAACTCTAACTGCTCTCAAAGACAAACAACAGCAGAAAAAGAAAAGGAAGCTAATACTCACTCTTGAAGAATCTGAGTCTTAGATCGAAGAGAGAGAGAGATTGAGAAAGAACAAGAAATACCATTACAGAGAACAAAGAGAAAAAAGGTAGCTGTCTCTCCATCTGATTTGGTCGAAGACCCTACTCATAAGATAGCTGCCAAAGCATTGGAAAAGGAACTTACTTCTGACGAGCCTGAATCCCAGATTGAAGAGAGGGAGATTGAGAAAGAGCAGGAAATACCATTGCCGAGAAGAAAGAGAAAGAAGGTGACTGTCTCTCCTTCTGATTTGGTCGAAGACCCCACTCATGAGGTGGCTGCCAAAGCAGTAGAGGAGTAGCATTCCAGAGAAATAATTATTTTTCAAAAAGCTGAGAAGAGACGGCAGCAGCAACTATTGAGAGATGAAGCTGCTGCTGATGCAATCCAAAGGGAAACTGCGAGAAGGCAACACATTGCTAAGCATTATTCCCTTCGCAGCTCAACTATTATTGCTATCACTTTTGAAACAAGTAATTTCTTTCATGCTTCTACCCTTTTTCCTTGTCAAATTCTTGGTATTGAGACTTGACATTACTCTGTATTTCTTCTTTTGCAGCCACAACTACTTTGCCAATTCTTCCAATAAGCACTCCATCAATTTCAGTCAAAGTTGAACAACCTCAAGATGTGGAGCCCATTCAGATAATTCTTCCACTTTCAGGCCCTATGTTTTCTGTACCTTCCTTGAGGCCAAGTATCCCTAGATCTCTTTCTTTTGGTTTAACCCCATATTTTCTTCATTTGACTTTTGATTCATCTCAATTTAATTCTCTTTCGAGCCTTACTTTTCCTCTTCCTCTTAAGGAAACTCCAGTTGCTGCTCCATCTCTGATGGTAGTTGATTCTCCTATAGAGGGTGTTGGCAGCTCTCTAACTCATAGTTTATTATCTCTGCCTAGTTCCAGCCTCTCTTCCCTCGATCTACTGGTGGCTAGAACCATAGAGATTGTTGAAGATGTTCCAGTCATTTCTCCTATCCCTATGTAGTCCTTTGCATCTTCCACCAAAGCTCTTTCTGCACCCTTCATGTCCATGGATGAGGTAGACAATTTCGAACCAAGACTAGCTAGTCTCTTCAACATGCCTTCCACCTCTCCAATGGCTAGTGATGAGACTGAGCCATTAGTTTTGGCTGGTTCCCTACTAGAAATCTTTGAGAGCTCTTCTTTCAGTAGTAAGCCTTCTTTGCCTCTGATGGACTTGGATAGCTGATTGGAGCTATTGACATCTTTTTCGAGGATTCCTTTCGAGGCCTTAGAGAGACCCATAATAAGAAATGGTTTCCTTCAGTGCTGCAAAATTGTTGAGCAATCCGGCATGACTGTCTCAAGTCATTTATCTCAAGCAGCAGCCACTATTGACTTTTATATCAACATTTGCCATGCTGCCAAGGCTGCAGAGGAGAAATTGGTTAGAGACCAGAGCTTTGTTTCCACAGTACATACTAAAGTATCAGAGCTAAAGGAACAACATTCCTCTGTCTCCCACTTTCGAACTCAATTACTAAAGAAGAAAGCTCAACTTGAGGAGGAGCTATCTGCAGTTAACCAGGCCTTAATCCGAACTGACACCAAGTTGCAGATTACCAATCGAGGACTGGCCGACCGAAAGCAGGAAATGACCACAGCCATTCAATTGTTTTCATCTTTTAAAAATAGAACATTCATTGTAAAAGAACAATTGAGGTATTGTAATGACTTTTGGGCCAATTTATGGCAGAATGTATTCAACTCTTTATGAAAAACAAATTCTTATTTATCATTTGAGTATTCTTGTGTTCTTGTACTTAGTATTTATTTTATTCCTTGTGTTTCCCATATAGTTGGAAAATAAGGCTTCAAATACCTGCCATTAATCTTTTTGGGATGTACATATCCATTCAAATTTCTCAAATGGTATGCTCCAAAAGGCAGGACTCTATGAACTTGATATAGTCCTTCCCAGTTAGGTGACCACTTGCCAAACTTATGGCTTTTAATCCCTATTGGGAGTATTGTCTTCTATACCAAATCACCTTCATCAAAGCCAATGTGTTTAACCTTTTTATTATAGTTTTTTGCTGCTTTCTTCTTTTGAAAAAGAATGCTATTTAATGCCAGAATTCTAGCTTCATCTATGCTTTCTAACTCCATGCACATACTCTGATGGTATTGCTCAAGATCGAACTGGTCTTGGCATCTTACCCTCAAGGACTTAACATTAATTTCCACAGGTAACACTGCATCATGCCCATATACTAAGGCATAAGGGGTGACTCCTGTGCTTGACCTTGAGGAAGTTCTATAAGCTCACAATACATCCAACAATAAGTTATGCCAATCCCTAGGATTGTCTTCCACAACCTTTTGTATCCCTTTTTTCAAGAGCTTATTGGATGATTCAGATTGACTATTGGCTTGTGCATAATAGGGGGTGAAATTAATAAGGCTAATTCCAAACTCTGCCATAAAAGACTTTACCATTTTCCCATCAAACACAATCCCATTATCAACAGTTATAGTCTGTGGGATACCAAATCTATGGATTAAATCCTTAATGAATCTAATGACCTCAGTCTGGTCTACAGCCTTGTATGGCTTAGCTTCGACCCACTTAGTGAAGTAATCAGTGGCCACTAAAATGAAACAATGATGCTTCGAAGAAGGTGGGTGTATTTTCCCCATCATATCCATAGCCCATCCTCTAAATGGCCACGGCTTCACCAAGGTTTTCAGACCCGGACCGGCCCGGCCGGTGGAACCGGGAACCGGTCCTCTCTCCGGTCAAGAAAACCTTCAAGACCCTGTGTAGGCCAAAAACCAGTGTTATTAGTGAAAACCGGAATAACCGGTGGTCCAACCGGGAAAACTGGTGAACCGGTACCAGTTCGGTGGACCAACTTGAATTTTTTTTTTCTTTCTTTCTTATATATATATATATATTATATATCAAAATTTTGACTAAAAACTCTTACTTCAAGAGTCTCCTCATGAGGAGGAGTCTTATTGGAAGCTTGAAGAAATTATGAAAGTCTATTCCTATTTATAGGAAAACAATTGTTCAAAGAGAACCTAAAAATTGAATGTGGGATTCAATCAAATTGTTTGAATCATATTTGATTGGAGGGAGAGTTGAAAATTTTATTTCCCTCCAAAATTAAATCTAGCATTCAATCAATTTGTTTGGAGGGAATGTTAATTTTTTTTAATTTCTTTAAAACTAGTGACTTTTTTTTTTTTTTTTATCAATTATGACTTTATTAAATATTATTAGTAAATATTATGCAACACTTTTTTTTTTATTATTTCAGTAATTATGTATATTTTTATTTATTTATAATTTATAATTATATTTTTAATTATATAATATTAATTATGACGTCACGGTTTGACCACTTCGACCCGACGGTTGAACCAGTAACCCGTCCACCCGGTCCCTTTTCCGGTTCGCTCACCGGTCCGATTTTCAAAACATTGGGCTTCACTACTGCATGCAGGTCAGTTATGGGCACATGCCTTATTGTGCCAGGCTTTTGACATGCTTAGCAACCTCTTGCATATTCTATGCAGTCTTTAAGGATAGTTGGCCAATAGTCGGAATGTCTTCGAAGCAACCATCTCATCTTCACACCAGGTTGATGAGCACCACAGATGCCTTCATGAACCTCAGCCATAGCTGTCAATGCTTCTTTTGGGCCTAAATATTCCAGCAATAAACCATTTCTCCCATTTTATAGAGAGCATTACCATACATCATGTATTGCATAGATTGCAATTTAATTTTTCTGCTGGCCTTTGAAGATGGGACAGCCAGATACTGCATTATTGGATGCCTCCAATCTTGTTCTTATAAGTCATTATGATTGACTTCCAGGACCACATTCCTTTTATTTAAGGGTGGTATTAATTTCTAGTATGTTGTTTGGCTTATGTCCCTTTGAGTACTATCCTTTCTCTTGAAATTCGAAGCTTTCTGAGCCACATCATTAGCTCTATTATTCAAGAATCTTGGGACATGAGTTACATTTGCTATCTGAAATTGAGAAAGCAGATGTAATGCAACAACATAGTATGACAACATGCTTATACTTTGACATTTGAAAATCCTTTTTACTTGGTTAACCACCAATTGAGAATCTCCAAATATGTCAACTGCATGAACTTGTAATCCAATAAGAATTTCTAGTCCCACTATTAAGGCTTCATATTCAGCTTGATTATTAGAACAAGTAATTGCATTCACTCTGAAACCGTGTGTGGTTTCTACTCCTTGTGGTGACTTAATCACTATATCAATTCTAATTAGACCATTGGCTTTTGACCTATCAAACCACATTTGCCATGGTTCAATACTAGCCATACCAAGTTTCATTATCTCTTGGCTTTCTGTTTGAGATGGATGGCCTGCCAGAAAATTAGCTAAGACTTGTCCTTTTACTACCTTTTGAGGAACATATTCTAAATGAAATTCTGATAAGGCTAGTATCCATTTGCCAATTCTTCCCCGCAACATAGGTCTAGATAACATGTACTTAACCAAATCTGTGGTTGCAATTACCAAGACAGTTGTAGGCAAAAGATAGTATCTTATTTTCATTGCAGCAAAATACAATGCAAGGCACAGCTTTTCTACAGTTGAGTATTTACATTCACAAGAATTTAAAAACCTACTAAGGTAATAAACAGCTTGCTCCTTGCCTTCTACATTGTCTTGGGCTAAGAAAGCTCCCAATGAATCTTCTGCTGCAGCTATGTACAATTTCAAGGGCTTATCACTCTGTGGTGGCATCAGCACTGGAGGGTTGGCCAAGTAGGCTTTGATTCCTTTGAAAGCAATTTGATGCTCTGCTGTCCACATAAATTCCTCTTCATTCTTTAGCCTTAATAAGGAAGAAAATACTTTAGTTTTCCCTGCAGTATTAGAAATGAATCTTCGAAGAAAATTAACATGTCCAAGGAACTTTTGTAATTTTTTCTTACTTGATGGAGGTCTGGCTTCAATGATGGCTTTGGCTTTATTCTAGTCAATCTGTATTCCTTTCTTATGTACTACATAGCCCAAGAAGTTTCCAGATGATACGCCAAAAGCACACTTAAGAGGATTGAGTTTTAACTTAAACTTCCTCATTCTTTCAAAGGCTGCTTCTAAGTAAAACAGATGTTCCTCCATGGATTGAGATTTCACTACAATGTCATCAATATAACACTCTAAATACCCTCCAATGAGGTCATGAAAGGTAGTGTTCATAGCCCTCTAATATGTAGCCCCAACATTCTTCAGGCCAAATGGCATTTTAACCCATTTGAAGGTGCCAATATTCCCAGGACATCTGAATGTTGTCTTGTGGACATCCTCCTCTGCAATGCAGATTTGGTTATAACCAGAGTGCCCATCCATCATTGATAAAATTTGATGCCCTGTTGAACTGTCTACTAACAAATCTACTATAGGCATAGGATACTCATCTTTTGGAGTAGTTAGATTTAAGTTTCTGAAATCAATGCATACCCTCATTTTACCATTCTTCTTAACTACAGGTACAATATTGGATAGCCATTCAACATACCTGGCTGTCCTAATAAAGCCTGCCTTGAGTAGTCTAAGAATTTCCTCGTTAACCTTCTGAATCACTTCTGGACTCATTCTTCTTGGTTTTTGCTTGTATGGCTTGAAATTAGGCCTCATAGGGAGCCTATGTTCTACTAATGATCTATCCAATCTTGGTAGTTCATTATAAGACCATGCAAAACAATCTTTATATTTCTTCAGAACAACCAACAACTAGTCCCTGTCCAGAGCATTCAAACAAGCACTTATATAAGTGGGCTGTTGTATAGAACCTTTCCCTAAATTTATTTCTTTTAAGGGGTCTGGTGTCTGAGAACTTACTGAAGCTTCTTCTTTGATTCCTTCTACTTTCGAAGCAATCTTTTTGCTTTGTCCTACTCCCAGATTCTTTAATTCAACATCTTTACCCTCCTTCTCATAGACAAATTTTGTCCATAAGGCTTCTTCTTCCTGTATCTCCTGGACTTTTGTTTCAATGTCCAATGCACAGTATTTATCAAGGGCCAAAACTCTGGCCTGTTGTTGCTCCTGCTTGCAGTCAATTATCATGGCTTATTTCTCTTGCTCTTGCACTTTCTGGACTATTGATTTTACATCCAATATTGAGAACTTAATTAGAGCCAAAGACTTGGCTTCTTGGGCTTCATTTCTTTGCCTACAACTAGGCATCATTGTCATCCTTAACGACAACCTCTTCATCAGCACTCTCCTGGACTACATGCTTCAGGTGTGTCACTTCCTCATCAGCCGTCACTTCGGTTGAGCCATCAGGTTTCCTCAGTATACTGAGTGGTGTCACTCCCTCAATATACAATTTGGCCTCTGCGAAGTCTGCACAGGCTATGAAGGGTTGAGGATCTGCATCAATTTCCTCTGTCTCTCCATTGCCAAAGGCCATCATTATTTTCTTATGCAAAGAGGAAGGCACACACTTATTAGTGTGAATCCAATCTCTACCAAGTAAAGCATTGTACTTTGCATTGCTGTCGATAATGAAGAATGCCATCATGCAGTCCCTGGTTCCCACACTCAGGTTGATGGGCAGAATTCCTTGAGCCATCTGTTTGTCTCTAGCGAAACCAGCAATGGTTGTGCTGATTGGGATTAACCTGGGGTTCCTTTTCCCTAGTTTCTTCAAAGAAAATTTCGGTAGTAAGTTCACCGCTGCCCCATTATCCACCAAGACTCGGTTTAATTGTATCCCATCGAAGAAGGCCTTGATATACAAAGGCTTGACATACTGTGTCATAGAGTTCGAGGGATACTCAAAAGGATATGAGAGGTTAATACTCACCTCTTCTTCACTCTCATATTCAGTTTCCATTGGGGTAGCCATTCCGGATTCATCTTGCACCATACTCACTTGTGAGTCTTCACTAGAGACTGGAATTGGGTCAACTTCTTGCCCCTCTTAGTTCTCATCTCCAGCTTGGAATTCATGCGGTAGTATGTGTACCATATTCACTGACACTGAGCCAAATTGGATGGCTGGCTGTGCCTGTTTCTCCTCTTGGCTACCTTGTTCAGTTACTTCAGAAGCATCCTCCATGCTGCATTCTGGCACTTCATTACTAACAAACTCCTTCGAATGGTCTTTTCCGACTGGCTTTTCAACCAAAAATGTTTGTTCAGCCATGAAGGCTTCGAACATTTCTTCCTCAACCATTTCTTTCTTTTGGCCTAGGCCAACTTCTTTCTCTGTCTCGCCATCACTCTCCATCAATGCCTTCTCCAATCTTGCTAAACTGGACTTCTCTCTGGCTTTTAGTTCAGAGTGAACTTTTGCCAACTGTTCTCTGCTGCAACCCATTTTGCCTTGTAGAGTTGGTTTTGGAGTATGGTCTGACTTTGGATTCTTCTTTCCTTCTGTCTGGACCAATGAAGAGCTCTCTCCACTTTCTTTCAGGTCTTTCTGGTACTGAGTGTACCTATGCTGAATCTTCCTCTTTTGTGATCTAGAAATTACGGGGACCATATCTGGTTCCTTTATTTTTGGGTGTTTAAGCAATACCCAATTGTTTAGAGCCACCAAAGGAGTTTTGACCATCCTACCTTGGTTTCCAACAACATCTCTTTGGGTAGACACTTCCCTAGGTTTGTTTTGCATCACAAACCAATCTGGAACTCCAGGTACCCACGAACTTACTGACCTAGTTGTTGAACTGCTTATTTCTTCCTTCGAAGCCATCTTCGAAGCTGGCTGTGAAGGCCACTGTTTGGCCCTGATTTGGGCCTAACTCAGGCCTTTGATGAAGGTGTCCACTTTCTATCCTGCGTGAGGCCGGTCTAGGGGGCCAATCTCTGGCTTTGATCCCATAAACTGAACCCTTCTCCAATCTCCTTTAAGAATGACTGCTCTCTATTTTGTAATAATTAAGTGGCCTGGACTCATATAAAGGCCTCTTGCCTTTAGAATGCATTCTATCGGCTGTTGGTTCAACCATTAATGGTTACTGCCTAACACCAGATGGATATGGCCTTTTATTATAAGCATTGGTTGGTTTAGGACACCTTTGCACATCCTTGTAATATTGCTTCCTATCAATTGGAAGCCCTTTCAACCACTTGTAGCTCAGTCTGCACCTGGGACACATCCTTTGCATTACAGTTGCCTCTAAAGAATCGTCATCCAATGTTTCTTCATTAGAGTCTTCCCTCTGGTGTGAGAAACTTTGTCTAATAGCTGGTAGATTTCCAGTGTCTTTCTTGATAGTTGTCTGGTTGGCAACATGCATCTGCACATTGACTTCTTCCAATTCTTTCAAGGACAAGTTCTAAAAGTTTGGCATAATGACATTGGCTGCCACCTCTCCAATTTCTGGAAATGGATTACTGTCGATCCCCATGGCCTTTTCTGCTTTGGTTGGGAATTTCAAACTTCCTTTCTGAATTTGTTCTTGGATCCTGTCTCGAAAAACAATACAGTTCTTAGTCGAGTGAGACCAAGAATTATGCCACTTACAATATACGTTTCCTTTAAGTTCATCTGGAGATGAAATTTTGACTCCTTTTGGTAACTTAAGGAAGTTGGCCGCAAGCAAATGATCAAAAATGTCATCTGCTTTAGTTAAATCGAAAGAGTATTTCCTATGAAGGTCTTTCTTTTTAAACTACTGGTCAATTGTTGTATCCTTATGAATTAATGCCTTACAGATTACAGGTTTTTTCCCCACAATTTCTGCTGCATCGATCTCATAATTAGGATCTCTATAATATGTCTTGTACGATGCATTATTTCGATCTTGTTCCTCCTCTAGTAATACTTCATACCTAGACACCTTATAAGTTAGTTCCACTAAGTCTCTGAACTTAGTTGAGTCAAACTTCTTTCGAAGCCTAAACTCTAAGCCATTTTGAGCCAATCTCACGAATTCTGGCTCTAGTAGGATGACTCTACATTTATTTCAAGCCCTTTTAAATCTGGCAATAAACTGAGTAGTCTTCTCATCAGGCCTTTGACTCAATCTTGCCAAGTCTGCCATGGAAACCTCTGGCTCCGATTGGAAGAACTGGGCATGAAATGCCTCTTCCATTTGTTGCCAAGTTTGGATAGAGCCAAGTGTAAGGTTAATATACCATACAAATGCTCTCCCAGTTAGAGAATTTGAGAATAACCTTAACTTCATATAGTCATTATTAGTAAATTCACCGCATTGAGCAGCAAACCTAGCAATATACTCCACTGTTGATTGGTTTCCATTCCTATAAAAAAAGGACAAAATCTGGTATCCTGAAACCTCTTGGGTATTCATGTACCCTATCTACCCATTATGGGTATGATTTTCTGTACATAGGAGTCTGGACCCCCCGAGCCATCAGTCCACACATCTCTCTAACAATATCAACAATTTGGTCCCTAGGGACCATATTTTGTGCCTGCTGAACCACTACTGGAGGGACAAACACAAGATTTGGTGGACAAACTTGTGCCTGTGGTCCTCTTGGTCCATAAGGTGGTATATTTGGAACTGGTTATCCCTGTGGTGTAAGTTGTTGTTGGGGGTATGGGTAACCCCTTTGAGCTTGTCCTGCGAAAGGACCTGTGAAAGGTGCTGGAACAGGTGTTGTGTCTCTTTCATTTGTAAGAAAACCTTCTAACCCCCCGGGTGTAAATTCGAATAAGGGATTAGTAAATCCCCTCGTGCCAGGTATGGCTTCGAACATGGGATTTGGAGCTGTAGTTGAATGCAAAGTAGTAATGTATGAGATACAGTCAGATTAATGCAGTCTATACAGTCAGATCAAAACAGTGCAAGAAATGCAAACAGTTAAAGGCAAGACTGTGGAAAGCAGTGTTTGTACCTCCACGGCAACGGCCGACAAGTGAGATGCCAGCTCTCTCAATAGAAGGTCGTCTGGTGTGCCCTCAATGAAATCAGTGAAGGCTTTGATGCCTCCCGCTGCAGGTACTATGTGAGTCTCCGGATGATACCCCGCTGGGTCAAAGGGACGTATGCTCGGTGGTAAAGGCTCTGGCTCGACCTCAGGCTCAACAGCAAAGTCAGCCGTAAACTCTATCGGAGGAAGCGCGGGGAAGGCCCCGTCATGTAGAACATCATCAGCCATCTAAAATAGATGCAAGAGAAGCAAAATGAAGAAAATGGTGAAACCTTGAAAAAGTTAAACCCTAGGAGAGAAAAAAGTCAAGGAAAATCAAAACCCGGGAAAAGTGTGTTGACCTTAGGAGAAGCTCGAGGGGAATCAACCTAGAATGGTGGAAATGGCGAAAGAAGTGTCGAAATCAATTTCTGATCGGTTCAAAGTGAAGAGAACTAGAGGGTTTCCGCGAATAAAGTTTGTTTAAGGTGTTGGAAAATGCGTGGAACACATGGATCTAGAGAGAATAAGCACCTAGAGAGCAAGGGAGAGGGATTCCGTGCAAGGGGTTGTGAGGAAATAAAGTGATTTTGCCTCTACTTAAAGACCCACGGCTGAAAAGACCAAAATGTCCAAAGCTACCATTGGTGGCCGGCACTCTCTCATTGGTGGCCGGCAGTGTTGCATTGGTGGCCGGCAATGGCCACTGATGGCCGGCAGGGGGCCGTCAGCCTCCCCCCATGGCCGGCATGCTTCCATCAGCTTTCTATGCCTCTTTTCCTTTGATTTGTGTCCTTGGATTCTGAGAAGTGCAAGGTATGCTCAAAATTTGACTCAAAATGCCTCCGTGGAAGCTCAGAATCGCGTTTCCAACGCACGGCGATCATCACTCGTCGACACACACAAGGTGTATCCTTTTTTTTAACATGTTGTAACTCTCCGAGAGGTAAATCGAGCGTTGCCTTTGAGCCGTTCTTGCATTGAACATGCTATTATCTTGTATTGAATATGCATCATGGATTATCTTGCATTGAATATGCATCGTGGATTATCTTGCATTGAATTTGCATCATGGATTATCTTGCATTGAATTTGCATCGTGGATTATCTTGCATTGAATATGCATCGTTGATTCTTTTGCATAGAATATGCTTCGATTTCATTTCTTGCATGATATGCATGAAAGATACCTCAAACATCATGCTACGGTCCTTCATCTTGCATGAAACATGCATTGTATTGCATTATACCTATCAAGTTTCTTTCTCACACATGCTCGATATTGTATGTACGGTTCATTTAGAGGAATTCCGGGTAACACCATTCCTCTCCCTCATCTCGTTGGTTAGAGACATTTGGGTACGCCCAATGTCTACACTGATATTCTGTTGGCTAAAAACACCCGAGTACGCCCGGTGTTTACACTAACACCCTGTTGAAAGTGTCTTGGTCATGTGCCCGATGCCTCCCTTTCCCTCTCTCGCGTGTGATACGCTGAGAGGTGCTCCCTTTCCCTCTCTCGCGTGTGATACGCTGGGAGGTGCTTCATTTCCCTCTCTCGCGTGTGATATGCTGAGAGGTGCTCCATTTCACTCTTTCGCGTATGATACGCTGCGAGGTGCTTCCTTTCCCTCTCTCGCGTGTGATACGTTGAGAGGTGCTCCCTTTCCCTCTCTCGCGTGTGATACGCTAAGATGTGCTTCCTTTTCCCCTCTCGCGTGTGACACGCTAAGAGGTGTTTCGTTTGAGACTTCGGATATTCCCGGTAGTCGCTTTTAGCCTTTCCTGCGTGAGGCGCAGTGAAGATTGCATAATTTTCTTACATCCTTTCTATTGAAATGTGTGAGACTGCTGCAACTTGTCGGTTTGCTTAAAATGTTGTATTTATTTTGCATAAATGCTCCATTACAGCCCTCTTTGTATAATCATAAGTTATGCTCTTGCATCATGCATGTCATTTGCATTTTGCCCCAGCCTGTGGGCGCATCTATATTGTTACATTGAATGTTTGTCTAAGTCTTGGGCCTTGTCAAAAATGGGTCGTCTCTAGGCTTTGACATTCACTCCCGTCATTTCATGACTTTCGAGTTCTATCAAAGAGGGGGAACTGTAGACACCCCATTTTTTACCGTCCTCAAGACTTAGATGTTCTTGTAGGGTACGTCCAGCAACAAGTTTGATCGCTCGTCGAGTACTCGACTTTCGGGATAGAATGCTCCAGGTTTGATCCTTCTAGACCCTATTTCCATTTTGTCTCATATTTGGACCATGTGTTGGTTTTTCCATAGTGGTGTTCTTGATAGCCTGCCGGCCATCATTAAGGGTTGCCGGCCATGGTCTTTGCCCTGCCGGCCATCAATGAGGTATTGCTGGCCACCACTGATGGCCGGTCGGACACCAATGCTTTAGTAGATATTTTTGCAGATATTTTGACTGTTGTTTGCACAGATAAGCTCATCTGCACGCACGTGGATGGTTGGATTTGTTTGAAGGCTTCTTGTATCTCCTATGTATAGAGCTCATTTATATGCATGCAAGGGTTACAAAGTTTTGAACTGAGCTAGAATTCTCTTTCTCTCTCTCTCTATATTTTGTGCTTGAAAGTGTGTTTTCTCTTCACCTTTGCACTAGCACCCTTAGCCAAACACCTTTACCTTAGTGTTGAGGATCTTGGAGGCCTTACTTGAGCTCCTTTGAGTGGTTTTGGCTCAGAAGTTTGCTGATTTGTTGCTGTGCTTCAAGGGTAAGAACCTACATCTTTTAAGCTTTGTTCTAGTTCATAGCTTGGCCATCTTTGTATGCTACTTTGAAGCTGGTTTTAACTAATAAAAAGTTCTATTTTTAAGGTCTTAACATGGTGGTTTAGGCCTTGTGTTGTAGGGGGTAGTTCCCTCTCTTTGCTCTTTGGCTTGAAAAGCCTTTTGAGCCTTCTTTCTAAGCTTTTGTAATAATCTTTGCTTAGCCATTTAACCACTGAAACTCAGAGAAATTTCAGTGGTGAAAAGTTGGTTTTGAGGCTCAAAATAGGAGGGGGTGATCCCCTCTCCTTGTGTCCTGTTTGCTTGTGTTGATGGCCTCATAATTGAGCATGCTTTTCTACCATCTCATGGCTTGACCTCAACATGTTTTTGGCCTTATTTTAACATGTTATAACTCTGTTTTTGGCTGTTTGAAACACCTCTTGTTTGCTTCTTACACTTGTAGTGTAATCATGCTTGTTAGCATAACATGCTTCATGATTTAGCATATCATCCTAGCTTGTGTTAGCTCTACCTCAGCATGTTTTAGCTCTGTTTTGAGTGGTCTTGGCCATATGAGACTTGTTGTGCGTGGTTGTAATGTAAATGGCCTTGACTAGTTTTGAGTTTCAAGGTCCCTAACATGCTTTGTTTGAGTTGTTTGCATGCCATAGCATCATTTCACACATGATTTCAGTGCTTATAGTGTAGTCACACTCTCACATGTTCCACTCTTTTTGTGTTTTTGGGAGTTGTGCCTTATGCCCTGTTTGTGGGCCAATAATTGAGCATGATTTTATTGCCTCATGGACTTCCATCTCAGCATGTTTTGACCTTTATTTCGGCATGTTTGAGCTCTGTTCAAAGTTGGTTTGGTCATTTGAGTTTGATATTGCATGCCTCTCGTGTAATGCTCTTTACTAGCTTTGATGCTTAAGCCTTCTAACATGTTGTACATGAGTTGTTTGCATGTAAGAGTCTTGTTTTTCATGCCATATCAACACTGAAATATCTGCCACCTTCCTCATTTCTTCACTTTTGATTTGTTTTGAGGATTGGTTAGTCTTGAGGTTGTGATTAATACTTGAGATTGAGGCTTATGCTTAAATGGCTTCAACCCTCTTTTGAGGGTTCCTCCTAGTCAAAGGCATGGTTTCTCTCATGCCTTAAACCATTCTTTTGATTGACCTTCCCCTCATTAGAGGACTTTCACATTTGGACAAATCAATTAAGGGATGGTTCGGTAACTTAAAATGTGTAAACAAGAATCGAGCCAAGTAAAACATGCCAAGATAAGCATGTTATGTGTGCATTGCATTGTGTTCAATCGGACGTTATATTGAACACAAGGTAGATTGGTCCATTTTATACTCAAAGTGATGAAAATGAGCCAATCTCCTTTGTCTCCATTGCCCTTGATCATACATGAGGGAATGGTGGTCTTAGTGTCTTGTTTGTTATGCATTCATTGAATTTGTGCAACATGGATCCTTGGCCATCATGCATTGAAATGCTTGGTTGGTGGCTTTAGACCCAATGGTACCACTCCCTTGATGTTTTGAGATGATAAGGAGTGGCATAGTACAAACATGTCCCTCGAAGAACCTCCATTTTTCTTTGTTTTGTGTTCTGTTGCAATTTGGTGTCACAGCACACCAGTGGTTGGCAGTTCTTCATTGGTGGCTGGCACCTTTTCATTGTTGGCCAGCAGAGGCACACTCTTGGCCGGCAGATGGCCGACAACCACTATTCATGGCCGGCAGGCCACTGGTGCACTCCCCAGCATTGTTTTGGTAAGTTTCAGCAGAAAGTTCTTCGAGACACCCTGCAAACAGAGCCTCTAAAGAGCAAATCGGAAGGTGTTTGAAGTGGCAACCGAGAGCATGCATCCTTCATTGTTCAAGGCAGAGCTGAGGTAGCCTAGTTTACATGTTTTGCATGTTTAGTTGGTTTTGTAACTTAATTAGTTAGTTTGCTAATTATTTGAAGTGTTGTAATAATTAGTAAGTAGTTTACTAGTTATTCAAATGATTTGTAATAATTAGTCTAATTAGTTTAATTAGATTAGTTTGATTAGCTTACCTTATTCATTCGGACTCTCCTTCGAGAGGGCGCAATGTTGTAATAAGCGTGCGCGTGTGTGTGCATGTCTTCTAACCCCACTTCTTTTTCCCTTTTACTTAACCGCTTTCGATGGTTAGTTTTAGGGCATTTTTCAATTAGCATACCTTATTCTTTGCATGTTTGCATTCATTCATTTGTCTTGCATGCACCGGGCTCAGCGCATCATACAAACTGCATTGTATTTCAATACTTATTTGAATACGTGTATCAATTGTTGCATTCATATGCCATCTTAGGTAGCTGAGCCTATCTTATTTCATGCTGCATGTGTTGCATTAGGCATTCTGTACAGTTAGGATCATGCATGTTTCTAACTAGCTTTTGTTTTGGCTTAGAGTACACTGTAAGTGTTGCGCTTTAGTATACTTGCATGAGTGTGAGTGTTGTCATGATAGCATGTTTGTCATGAGAATATTTGCTTAAGTGATTAACTATATGAATGCTTGTGAGTGAAGGTTTGTTACTTGAATTGGAACAACTCGATGATTGTGAGTTTTAAGCCCACTTTGCGATGTGGCAAAATCATGTTTTAAAGCCCACTTGAAGGTGGCAAATCCACGCTTTAGCCTACTTGTGAGTAGCACTTTCAAACCATTTTCAAAAACAAATATGAGTTGTTTTGCTCCAATTCTTGTGATTGAGTCTATACTTGTATGCTGTGCGCATTACATAGTAAAGTTAGATTAATAACTGGAATAAGAACACATGTGTTTATAAAACAACATATCATGTTAGTAGAGGTCGATCCTTCGATCGGGCGAGCGGGGGTGCTCATTTCAGAACCTTCCCCTCTCGTACCCAAGTTCCCGAGCCGAGGCAACTTTGTAATGACGGACACGTGGCCTTTGGCACGAGTTAGGGTTTCCTAAATTTCCCAAAAATAAAATATTTAGGTGGCGACTCTGTAATCTAGCAAAGCAGTCCATGTTTGGCGTTTTTTGATTCAAAATCGATTTTCCAAAACGATTTGTCAGATTTGGACTCTTTGGTGTTTATCAGTCTCACATTGCACTTTGTGAGATTAGATTCAGAACCGTGACAGGAGTCCGAACTGTAGGAAGACCAATTCGCGCCTCTCCGAAAGGGGGGCTCGCGAAGAAAGTCGGGTTTACAGGAATGAGTGTTTATTTTCCAATTAAAAATTTCCAAATTAGGACTTTCCAATAAATTTCCCAATTAAAAAATGTACTAATTAATAATTGCAACTAAATAATGGAATGTGGCTCCCATAAATTAATTAATAACCTCAATATTATACCATAACTCACCCAATCAAACATGCCTATCATGCCACTTGTGAATTTCACATAAGAGGTGGAGAATTATGATTAACTATTCAGATGACGAGCATATATAGTATATTTTTTATTTGTATTATCAATTTGAGCCATTAATTGCAGGAGGTTAAAATTAACCAATAAGTTTAGGCACATTACAAGGTCATTCATTTCATCAAAAGTTAAAGTTCTTTTTTTTTTTTAATTTATTTTTTTATTGTGCAATAGTTTCGAATAGGAAAATTTACCTATAAATTTCATATGAGAGAATGTTGATCTATTTAGTATTAAGAGTTTTCTTATGAACCAATCAATTCTTTTTGTTTTGGAAAGTTACATCTGTTTTATTTGGTACCATTTAAGTTTAAGTAAATGCCTTTTATAATTCATTTTTTTTATTTTTTGATTCGTTTTTGGGATAAGAATGAAAGGCTGAGATGTGGAAGATTTTTTTTGGAGGAAATGGTAGCTGAACCAACAGTTGTCGAGTGTGAAAATCTATATTTCTATTAATGTGATTTTCTGGTGTTATATTAGAGTCTTAAATTAGAGTGTTACATTTGAAAATTTACCTACTAAAGAGTTTTTGTGTGTTATATTGGTTAGAGTGTTACGTTTAGAAAAAAATGCACTAAGATGTTTTTTTTTAATGTTACGTTGTTACGTTTGAGAAAAGTACACTAATGAGCATTTTAGTGTGTTACATTAGAGTGTTACGTTGGGAAAAAGTATATTAAGGAGTTTTTATGTATTACATTGATTGGAGTGTTATGTTTAGAAAATGTATATTAAGGAATTTTTTTTGGAATGTTACGTTGTTACGTTTGAGAAAACTATTAGAATGTTACGTTTGAGAAAAATATAGTAACGAGTTTTTTATTGTGTTATATTAATTAGAGTTTTTTAGTATTGGAGTGTTACGTTTGAAAAAAAATACACTAATGAGTTTTTGTGTGTTACATTGATTGGAGTATTACGTTTGGAAAAGTACATTAAGGAGTTTTTTAGTGTATTATATTGGAGTATTACATTTTTAAAGTATTACGTTTAAAAAAAGTACATTAAAGAGTTTTTTTGAAGTGTTATGTTTAGTAATTTTCACATTATGAGAAAACCCACAATTGTTCTTCAACACATAAAATACGCACGTTTATACTTGACTCTTTATGTAATTCATACTAGAATAGAACTTTTGGGTTTATAAGAAAAAAAAGAGGATCAAACAGATCATACGATACTATTTGAAATTTATTGGTGTTTCATCCTTTCAAATATTACTTTGTAAATTAATAATTTGATTTATGTTATTTTGTAAATTAATTTTTTAATTGGTCCAACCTTTTTCTTAATTCAAAACACAGGAAGGGTTACTATATCCGTTATTTATAAAAATAAAAATTAGTGTTTTTACTATTTTTGAACATCATAACTATATAGATATTTATAGGTGAAAAAGTCGCGTTCGTTCACCCAACTTGTTTTACCCCATTTTTTATTTTTATTTTTAAAGTTTTAAATAGTTTTTCTAAGATTAACCTAAGATTTATTTAAAAATTTATTAAAGGATTTTATTCATTGAGGTACATATAAGAAAACTCTCCCTAAAAGTTGTGAATATTCCATTTGAGATTGGATTGTCTATAATGTGGTGTTTTGGGAAGTTGGTAAAAAATTGACTTTTTGGTTCTATTTTGTCTTTTTGTGGGTAAAAAATGTGAGAGGTGATGTGAACCAAAATGGGTAAAAAAACTAAAAGCTGACTTTTTACTAGGTTACCAAAGCACCCCAATGTCTAATGTGGTCCACTGTGGATCCTTTTTAAGTTTATTTCAACAATTTAAACTCATTTTGTAGAGAACATTGAGCTGATCAATCATGCCAAATGTCAAGTTGATTGAGTATCAATAGTCATTTGATCGAATCATTTTTGTCTAAAAATAATTAATGGTCTATATAATTATGAAAGTAATTCACCAATTTAATCAAGTGGCTAACGATCTCCTATTAACTTAATTTTTAGTATAACTAATCTGCTCGACGATATTTACAAAACGAATGATTTAATTCATGGAGATGGGCCTAAAGATGACCCACAGTGGTCCAGTTGGCTATAATCCAATCCGAACCTAAAAAAATAACAAAATTGAAAACTTATTTTCAAAACAATTTTTTTTGTTTTGTTTTGTGTGTGTATAGAATCTAGAAGGCACAAAAACAAGTTTTCATTTCCAAATTTTAAATTTTTTATGAACATTATAAAAACTATAGATATAAAAATATTTATATTTATAATTTTTTTTTTATAATTTGTTAGTTGGATGTATAAAAAGTAATGAATTTTATGAACTTTGTAAAATCAGAAAAGTTATTAAATTATTTTTTTGTTAAATTCTTATTTTTTCATAATTTTAATTTATGGGATCAAAATGAGAAAAATTATAATATTTTTATACAAGTAATATATTATTTTATTCTGTGCATAACACGGGTCACATTCTAGTTCACTTAAATTCAAATAATATCAAATTAAATAAATATAATTTTTCAAAAAAAAAAACTAATTTATTCAAAAAATAATCTTAAAATTAAATGAATCAACATGAATAAATTTTCCTTTCCATTTTCGCTACTATTTATTTATATTTTTTAGTATTATTTTTTGGTCTATTCTTCAACGACGTTTGGATTTATTTAGGAGTGATTTAAGAAGTTGGTAAAACGTTAGTTTTTTTTTTTTACTTTTTTAGTCTATTTTATCATTTTTTAGATAAAAAAATATGAGAGATAATAAAACTCAAAATGAGTAAAAAGTTAAAAGATAGGTGAAAAGTTACTTCCCAAAAACCCCCCCCCCTTAGGCCTCTTTTGGCAAATGCCTTTTTTAGTCAAAAAGTTACTAAAAAAATCAAAAAGCTAACAACCTATACTAAAAAATCAAAGATTCCCTTTTCTCTCTACTTTTTGCACATCTTTTCATAAAAAGTTAAAAAATTATCCCAAACATACTAATCTTTTTACATCACATTTTAACCAAGAAACTAAAAAATTACTGAAAAAAACCTCTTTTCCAAATGAGGCCATAGTCTTCGTATATTTATTTATCGTTTTCGTATTGGCTAGGGGCCAAAAATAACATCCATTGACACACACACACACAGACCTCGTCTTGGGACCAGCGACAGTCGGGACGAAAGGTTGAAAGAGGAGGAGCGACCGAGCGAGAGAGAGAGAGCGAGATTTTGAAGATGTCGACGGGAGAGAAGGAGAGGGAGAGGGATCAGTATTTGTATGTGTGGATGGAAAATCTACTATGCTATCTAAATATTACTCAATTGGGGAAGGGAAACTGTTCTCGGCCTGAATTTCAAACAATGTTTAATAATTCCGATGCTGTTTTAGATTTACCGATAAGAATGGGATATATCTCTGTGGGTTCCAAATTGTACATGATTGGGGGTGAGAGAGAGAAGTGGATCACCCCCGATGATGATGACGATGATTATAAGCTTGCTATTACTGAGATTGATTTTCTTCCCAATCTAGATGTATATGCATTGGATTTTGATTGTCGTGGTTGTGCATCTATCCGTGTCTGCAAGAATGGTGGTTGTGTGAGTGATTTTCTGATCACACTGCCCGTTTAGTAATCAGCTAGAGAGCACCGGCAGAATAGATGGCTTCAGTTAACCTGTAACAGAAAGAAAAGGCTTTGGCGGTGGCTCTTCCACCCGGGGGCACTTCGACGATCAAGTCAGTATATCTCTCAAAGATAATCAAGTGCTAAACTCACTGCTCAAAGCATAAATTGCGTACCTTAGACCCACGGGGGTGCCTCTCTTTTATAGTTTACTCAATCCTAGTCCCACTAGAAGCCTGACTTCTATGAATTCCAACTCAATACTTACTTTGGACTCTTCAAGAGATAAAGATAAATTCCCAAAGAGCTTAATCCTCATCTTGACTAAGTCTCATCTTCATTCTAGGACTCTTGTCCCTTATCCGTTTATCTCGTATTCCGATATCTTCGGAGATAACCTCGGCAACGCCGAAATAACCTCGGCATAATAATCAGGACACGTGGCACCTCAGCTGACACATCGGCGTCACCTTGCCACGTGTTAGTACTCAAAAATATATCCCCACAACTGTCCCCTAGGTTCTATTACCTCGGCATTTTGAGGTGATGGAACCTATATCGGTACTTTCTCCTGTACATCGGCTCAAGAACTCCTCAGCCGAGATCATTCTTATGGCCGACATGTTTTCTTCAGCAAACAAGGATTCCAATGAATTTTTTCACGTGTGTGAACTGTTACGCATCATTTACTCAACCGTTTCATTCATGCGTCTCCACCTTATTGGACCGTGTTCATGACGCGCTTGCAAGCCGTCTCTTTCTTACGTGCGCCGTCTGACGCATACGTTCTTCTAGGCGTATTGATTACTTTTTTGCCGCCGTTTCAAATTTTTGACAAAACCTTTCCCCCTTTCTTCATTTTTCACTTTTGCATTCGATTTCTCTTCGCTTTTTCTCTCTTTAGTTCCTGGATTTGCCATTGTTCCAGTATTCAAGCTCTACAACTGCCTTCCGTTCTCCCTTCCTGTGAAGTTTTCGTCGTCCTCGTTATATCTGTAACAGTCGTTTGACTTCCGTAATCTTTATTCCGGCTTCATATTTTATGGTAAGCAACTGTTTTCTTCTTATTCTAGTTCTTGATTTTTTCTGGAATTTCTTGTTTACTGCTACCTTGTTTAAACAATTAATTTGTGAATGATACATCTGAATACGTTGATTTCGCTTTTTGCTTATGCCTTGAATTCATGTACTGTCCATAGTTTTCTTGCACGTCTTGCCACTGTTCTTGGCCTTTAACTCTTTATATTCTTCATGTTCTTGATAGTCCATCATTGTTCTTGATTCTGAAACTTCGCATTTGTTTTCTGTTTTTTTGTGTCTTTTCCAGATCTGTGCCTTTAATCTTCATCTCCATAGCTTTAGGTTTGGGATTTGTTTGTAAAATCCACATTTTAGGACAAAACTGAAACATCCCTTTCATCTCGGGTTGCAAAATCTCCTATTGCCTGATTTACTATAAGTTGTGAATCACAAAAAATTATTATCTCATCTGCTTCTGCTGCTACTGCCAGCTTTAGTCCTACAATCAATGCTTCATATTCTGCCTCGTTGTTCGAGGCCTTGAACCCTAATCGAATGGACTATTCCAATACCTCCCCATCAGGAGATATTAACACTACTCATGCCCCTGCTCCTTGCCGGTTTGAGCTCCCATCGACAAACAGGCGAAAGAAGTCGCCGATGTAAATGCTGCAGGGTTTGAATTCTTCATTTCTTTGTTCTTTTGCCTTTGGCTGGGCTTCTTCTTGTTTGCTTGGACATCGTTCATCTTGGCTCAACGGAGCCCGATGTTTGATGGACTCCGGTGTGAATTCGGCCACGAAGTCGGCCAAAACTTGGCCCTTAATTGTTGTTCTTGGCCTGAACTCCAGGTCATACTGGCCCAAGGCCACTGCCCATCTTGCTATTCTTCCAGTTAAGTCCCCTTGTTGTAACAATGACTTCAGTGGGTGCTCTGTTAGCACTGTAATCTTGTGCGCTTGAAAGTAATGGTTCAGCTTCTTTGAAGCCATTACTAAGGCCAGCATTAATTTCTCTAGTGGTAGGTACCTTGTTTCTGCATCGGCCAAGGTTTTGCTTACATAATAAACAGCCTTTTGATTCCCTTTTTCCTCTCGGATTAGCACTGCACTTACTGCGTGTTCTGAAACTGCTAAATACAAGAACAGTTCTTCCCCAGGTTCAGTTGTTGAGAAGACTGGAGCCGTGGTCAGATATTTCTTTAGGTCGGCCAAAGCAGTCTTACATTCCTCAGTCCATAGGAAGTCCGTGGCCTTCTTCACCAGGTTGAAGAAAGGTTTACATTTGCCTGAGCTTCTGCTGATGAATCTGTTTAGGGCTGCAGCCCTTCCAGTTAGCATCTGCACCTGTTTTGCCGACGTCGGGCTCTTCAACTCTAGGATGGCCTTGATTTGATCTGGGCTGGCCTCAATGCCCTTTCTTGTTACCAGGTACCCCAGAAACTTACCTGATCCAACTCCAAACGCGCACTTCGATGCGTTGAGTCGGAGCCGGTATGTTTTGAGTATATCAAAGACCTCTTTTAGGTCGGCAAGATGACCCTTAGGTTCCTTGGTCTTCACGACCATGTCATCGATGTAGATCTCTACTGTTCGGCCAATCAGGTGTTTGAACATTTTGGTTACTAGTCTTTGGTAAGTTGCTCCTGTATTTTTCAACCCGAAAGGCATTCCTCTGTAACAATACAGGCCTTTTGGGGTGATGAACGCAGTTTTTTCTTCGTCTGGGGGTACATGGCGATTTGGTGGTACCCCCTGTAGGCGTCTAGAAAACTCATTCTGCCATGCCCTGAAGTGGTATCTACTAGCTGGTCAATTTTGGGCAGGGAAAAGCTGTCTTTAGGACAGGCTTTGTTGAGGTTGGTAAAGTCTACGCAGACCCTCCATTTACCATTCTTCTTCTTTACCACCACCGTATTAGATAGCCATGTTGGGTAGTGTACTTCTCTAATGGCCCTGGCCTCTAGAAGTTTGTCTACTTCTTCTTTTACTGCTTCGACGTGTATCAACGTCAGTCTTCTGGCTCGCTGAATTACAGGTTTGGCCGACTTGTCAACATTCAGTTTGTGGCAAGTGACCTCGGGGTCAATGCCAGGCATTTCGTAAGGTGTCCAAGCGAACACCTCAATATTTGCTCTTAAAAAAGTCTCCAACTCCTTTTCCTCTTCTTCGGCTAAGCCCGAGCCGAGAAGAAAGAAGCGTTTTCATCCCCATCCTGGACGAGGATTTTCTTTAGTGCCTCCTCGCTCTTCTCGGCTGGTTCTTTGCCGACGTCTTCTAGGACTTCTACGTCCTCATCTTCAATTTTTTTCTTCTTTGGCTCTCGCACGCTGCAGGTAGATTTCATTACTGCCATGGAGCAATTCTTCGCCTGTAGCTGATCGCCTCTAACTTCCTCTATCCCATGCTCTGTTGGGAATTGCAGTAGTTGATGTAATGTTGAGAGAATTGCCCCCATTGCATGCAGCCATGGCCTTCCCAAGATGATGTTGTAAGGGGAGGGTGTGTCAATCACCATGAATTCTGTCTTGATCTTTTTAGTGCCGGCTTGTACTTCCAAGTTTGTTGCACCCAGTGGCCATGTCGGCGTTCCATTGAAGCCGACCATCGGGCCATTGGACTGCTCCAAGTCATTAGGATGAAGGCCCAGCTCCTTGTAACATCTAACATACATGATGTCGGAAGAGCTTCCTTGATCAATCAGGATGCGTTTCACTTGGTACTCCCCAACCTGGAGGGATACTACCAAGGCATCATTATGTGGATGCTGGACCATCTCTAGGTCAGCTTCAGTAAAGGCTATCGTCGGTCCCTGGAATTCTTCAGACCGAGGTCTTTTATGTCCGACCTGGTTCACGTGCTGTAGGTGTTTTACCTTCTGGGTCTTCTATCGTATGTCGTTTTCGTTCACTTTTGAGTGAATTACATTAACCACCCGTGGTCCTTCTGCATGTGGTTGCTGTGCTGGGGGAGGCGGAGCTATTGGTGCTTGAGGCAATCTTGCATGTTCTTCCCTTGTCCTGGCTTCATCGACAAGGTCCCTCAGATGGCCTTGCCTCACCAAGTCTTCTAAGTGTGCTTTTAGGGCTCTGCAACCCTGAGTTTGGTGCCCTTCTTCATTGTGGTAAGCACAACGCTTACCGACGTTTCTTCCCATAAATTCCCTTGGTGTTCTTATCGGTGCTCTGAAATAGGGTTGGTTTCGTATTTGATCCAGGACTTTGTGGACCGGGATTCGGAGCACAGTCGTCACTGCCTGTTTAGCCCTCAATTCCGTTTCTTGTTTGATCGATCCATTGTTACCTCGGCTTCACTTTGGCGAGCCGTTTCCTTTCTCCTACTTTGTCTCTTTGTTTCCCGACGTATCTTCCTCGACTCTGGCGTACTTCTCGATTCTCGCCATGAGTTCTTCCATGCTTTTTGGTAATGTCTTTGCCAAAGACTTCCATAGTGGGCAGTCATCTTTCAGGCCGTTTTTGAAAGACACGACCGCCACCTCTTGGTTGCATTCGGGTATTCGATTGAACACCTCGTAGTACCTTTTTGCGTAGGCCCTAAGGCCTTCATCCTTGGTGATTTTTAAAGCCATCAGTGCGTCGACCCTCAAGGGCTGTAGTTTGTTCGTTACAAACCTGGCCACAAACATCTCGGCCAGACCTTCCCAAGTCTTTACGCTTCCCTTCGGCAGTTTATGGAACCAATCTGATGCAATCTCCCCAAAGGATGAGGGGAATACTTTGCAGAGCAACGGTTCGTTCCCACTATATAATGCCATTGAATTCAGGTATAGTCCAACGTGAAAGTTGGGATCTGACTTGCCGTCATATATTTGGAACCTCGGCATACTAAATCTCTTTGGTGCTTCAAATTTGTCCAGTTCTACCGAGAATGGTGTCCTCGGCTTAACCGGGGAAGTTACCTCGGCTTCAGCATTTTGTTGCTTCCTTTTGAGATAATCTCTCAAGTCTTCTTTACTCCTCCATGGAGCTCGGCTATCTTTGGACTTCAATCTTTTCAGCACACTACTTTCGGCCTCGTGGTGGACCCATTTTGACCTTTCTCCATGGGTTGTGTCAAAGCAGAGTGCCTGCCCTTGAACATGCCGATGTTCTTTGGGCTCCGGGTCCTTCGTGTGATGCGTCCTTCGGGACTCCTCTCGTCCGACTTCCCTGGAAGGTCGGTGAGAGTGCCTTCCGCTTCTGGTGTGCTCAGGGGCTTCGGGGATTGTTTTCCTTCCTCCCTTCTGGGTATTAGTTGTTGGAATCGGCGTGTCGTGCAGCGGGTACGGTGGCTGCATGACATTGTTTTACATCATGAAGTTGACGATCGACTACAGGTCTGCCAACTTGTTTGCCAATTCTTTTACTTCTTCATCCCTCCGTAGGCACCTATCCCTCCATACTTGGAGGTCATCTTCGTTATAGTACTTGCTTTGGTCTGTCTTCTTCGAAGTGTCGCCCTCCTGGCCGACGTCTTTCTCTCCGTGGACCTGGTCACGAGTTTCTGCATTGTGGTTGTCTTCTTCGATATCAAGGTCAATTGGTCTGCCACTCCCAGTAGGAGTGTCGTCCCTAATCTTTTCCTTCTGTCCGTTACTGGCCATCTATTCTTCTACTTTCCCACAGACGGCGCCAAATTGTATGAGTGATTTTCAGATCACACTGCCCGTTTAGTAATCAGCTAGAGAGCACCGGCAGAATAGATAGCTTCAGTTAACCTGTAACAGAAAGAAAAGGCTCCGGCGGTGGCTCTTCCACCCGGGGGCACTTCGACGATCAAGTCAGTATATCTCTTAAAGATAATCAAGTGCTAAACTCACTGCTCAAAGCATAAATTGCGTACCTTAGACCCACGGGGGTGCCTCTCTTTTATAGTTTACTCAATCCTAGTCCTACTAGAAGCCTGACTTCTATGGATTCCAACTCAATACTTAATTTGGACTCTTCAAGAGATAAAGATAAATTTCCAAAGAGCTTTATCCTCATCTTGACTAAGTCTCCACTTCATTTTAGGACTCTTGTCCCTTATCCGTTTATCTCAGATTCCGATATCTTCGGAGATAACCTCGGCAACGCCAAAATAATCTCGGCATAATGACCAGGACACGTGGCACCTCGGCTGACACATCGGCGTCACCTTGCCACGTGTTGGTACTCAAAAATATATCCCCACAGTGGTGATGATGATATTCCCAGGATGCTTGTTCCCAAGTTTAGTCCTCTCGTGATCAACCTTGATGAGAAGATTTATGTTCTGGCGAGACGACCATCTTGTAAATACGATAAACCACTTGAGCTGCCTGTTTTCGAGGTTTTTGATCCCCTCCTCAAATCCTGGAAAGCCCTCCCTCATCCCCCCTGGACAGACCCTGCCCAATTTAAAATAGGTAGTGATTATATGCATCACCACTTTGTTTGGGCTCACAAGATCGTCTGTTGCATCATTGCTGGTTTCTTCATTTTTGACACTCGTATGGAGAAATGGGAGTTCACTGAAAAGCGCTTATACCCTATCCCTATGATCTCCTGTGTTGTAGCTGAATTCAATGGGTTTTTAGTCGCCATGCCATAGGACCTTCAACAGCTCAGTATTTATCAGTTGGATTCCGATGGGATTCCCAAGTCTTATCGCGTACTACACGAGCTTTATAGTGTGTTCAATCCACCTTTTGTTCGATACCATTTCCAGGGCTTTCTCACCCATTTGGGCGATGATGTTGATGGTGGTGGCCATAAAATGTGTTTGTTGTATGCTGGCTTGGATCATTGTAATACGTGGTATGCACGTGTAGCAATCTTTCGGGTTATATTATCATGTAATGATGCTGGTGATCTGTACCCCCATGCATATCTCGAAACCGTGGAAGTTTATAATTTAGAGAAATTTGATGGGTTGTCTTGTTGGATCGATTCTGCTTTTGTCATGTAAGCAAAAGCAAAGATTTTTCTAATTCCTTCTGTTCGTTTATATTTATGATGATGATGATGATGATTTCCTATTATTTTAGAGGGAATTACAATTTAGTGTGATAGATCAAAAGTAATTGAGGGGGTGGGGGTTTCTTGCACAAGGAGAGTTGCATCCAATTACCCACTTGTCTGTCAATACTATTATGACTTTGACTTAAGGTCAATTTAATCAATGTTTGTTTGCCTTCCTGCTGTGTTATGGTGTTCATTGTTTAGTTTATGAATTTGAACTTTATGCCCAAAGTGGCTTGGGTAGGTTCAGCAATGGAATAAATTATGTGCTACATCACTGTTGTAATAAGCATTGTCTGGTTCAGTCGATGCCGAATCACATCTATGAGTGCAATTTTGAGAGAATTTTGTCACTTTATTAATAGTTAGTTTATTTATGTGTTTTAGTAAATTGTGATTTAAAGCTACTCTTTCTGGAATGAACTCTCTCTGTTAACTGTAGAAGCTTCATAGTTCACACACTACAAAAAAAATTGTTTTTTGCGACGGCAAAATGCCGTCGCAAATACTCCAAACGCCATCGCTAATAGTTTTTTGCGACGGGGATCAGTTTTTTGCGACGGCAGGTGGGGGGTCGCAAGAGAGGGGGTTGCAAAAGGGATTTAGCGACGGCAAGAGCCGTCGCAATTGTTTTTGCGACGGTAAAAAAACATTTTTTGCGACGGCAAAATTCTGTCGCCAAAAAACTACGAAAATCTGTTTTTTTGCGACGGTAGAGACTTGCCGTCGCTAAAGGAGTTTTGTCGACTACCTAATCCTGTCGGTAAAAGTATCATCGCTAATGACCATTGGCGACGGCAACCTACGCCGTCGCTAAAGGTCTTATTCTCAATTTAATACCTACCTTTTGCGACAGTATTTGAGCCGTCGCAAAAAGGTTGATACCATTTTCTTTTGCGACGGGGGAGCTCCGCCGTCTCAAAAAAAAAATTTAAAAAAAAAATCCCTGTACAAAAATAATTAAAAATATAAAAAAAACCTGTATTAAATGAAAAATAACTAAAAAAAATCTAAAAATTACATAATAATATAAATACATACATAAACAAAAGATGGCACATGATGAACATTCATAATGTTGTTCCATTAATAACAATACAGAAATAAAAATTATACCACTACATAATGTCGCATAATACATACATAATATTGTTCACAAATTTAAATAACATAAATCAAAATCAAAACCAAAAGTTTTCGTCTTGCTTCCTTCGTGGGTTCAAAAAATAAAAGCTGGTTATAATCTTTATACGCCCGCATTCCACAAGAAGCAAACTGCAACTAAGGAAATATCTGAAAAAAACAAAATAAAAATAATTAATAACAATATAATGGTGTTAATATTTTAATTACAGAAAAATATAAAAAAATTAACTACTATATAATTACAAAGATAGTTTAGTAAATAATTTTCACTAGACAGAAATCCGACTCTAACTCCCAAACCGGGAACCCGATTCGAGCGCCGTCTTCTCCCACAAGTCTCTCGTGCCTAGGCGGTCGTGTGTGCCAAGTTTCGTGCCAAACCGACGCCGTTTGGTGATTTTGGGGCGTTAACACCTCGAGTTCAAGTTTCTTAAGAAACTAGTTTGCCTAAAGTGAAATCCGGCTCTAACTCCAAAACCGGGAACCCGATTCGAGCCCCGTCTTCTCCCACAAGTCTCTCGTGCCTAGGCGGTCGTGTGTGCCAAGTTTCGTGCCAAACCGACGCCGTTTGGTGATTTTGGGGCGTTAACACCTCGAGTTCAAGTTTCTTAAGAAACTAGTTTGCCTAAAGTGAAATCCGGCTCTAACTCCAAAACCGGGAACCCGATTCGAGCCCCGTCTTCTCCCACAAGACTCTCGTGCCTAGGCGGTCGTGTGTGCCAAGTTTCGTGCCAAACCGACACCGTTTGGTGATTTTGGGGCGTTAACACCTCGAGTTCAAGTTTCTTAAGAAACTAGTTTGCCTAAAGTGTAAAGAATGCAAAGATACATTTTAGCTTAGAATGCAAAGATACATTTTATACCTGATCTTCTGGTGGTGGTGTATATGGATTCTCATCTTCTGCAGATTCCCTAAATGCCCGGTGGCCACTCGATGCATCAGGAACCTATGATAGTCAATGCATAATGTGTTAATCATATTCGAATTTTATACATAATCTTGTGTGAAAATTGAACTATCAAACAATTTAATTTATATCGAACCTGTCTGTTGGGATCCACACTCGCCCCTTGTGACACAAACGCCATCATCTCAGCTCTCATCTGCTGTAAATGTGTAGAGAACTCTGCTTGTAGCTCCTCCTTCAACTCATCCCTTAGCTCTGCACGAACCTGCTGCGTGATCTGCTCAATAGTCGATGGTTGGGGTGTTGACTGTGATGGCCCAGCACCATCTTTATACACCGCTCTCCGAGGCACAATTCTCCCGTATGTGCGACAATATCCATGTCCGTCATGACCTATTAACTCATGGAAAATGGCATTCCTAGCCTCCAAAGTCTGACCATCCTCAGGTAGCATAGAGAGTTGACGATTAAACTCATCCTGTATTGAATAAGACATACAAGTATATGCCAAATTAAGATGGTTGACACACATAAAATAAACTTCAAATACAATCAAAGGTGTTTGGAAACTACCAAGGTCTGGATAACCTCTGGGTCATCTGCTCTACGTGTCATAAGCCAAACATTCATTTTATCAGTAGACTCCCCCTTATTGGTCATCTACATTTTTTTAGAAATATGAAAATTAGAATCCAAATAATTTGCAAATATTCAATGTTTATTTATATACAAAAATAAAACAATAAAATGTAAACCTCATGTCGTATCTGAGAGAAACTAGTACGCCCTGTGGTATGAGCTATGCCGTGAGCTCGCCGATTTTTAGCATTCCTACTTGCAATTTTCTATAATAGGTTCAACAAATGTAAGTATGTAAATATGATTTGTATGTTTACATATCATAAATATAACTTATTTGTATACCTCAGCATCAGAAGTACGCCAATACTCCACAAGTTCTTCCCACTGGCTTGGCACAATGTGCAAAGGAACATCATCCTTCAGATTAGGATCAGAACTTCTAGGCTTGAAATACTTAACCTTAATCTTGTTCTTGTGATCCTTCCATATGCTGTTGCAGTTTTTCATGCAGATTGGCTTGTACTCCTCTGGACATATATTCAAATTGTCCTATAAAACACAATTTCAAAGTGTAAATAATAATAACACAATTTTGGAATTCGAATTTGTGGTCAAAAATATACTTTTACCTTCACATCCTTCCAGATAGCATCAACAATATCATCAGGCACATTGTTCCAGTCAAGAAAAGTAAGAGGAACAATGTTACCATTCCGCACAATGATGCCAAGTTGAGTAGTTAACTTAGCGACGTTATCCCCTATTGGGCAGTAATTTTCATCAAATTGTATGTCCAGCTTTTTACCAGTACCCCACTCTTTAATGCCCTTGGCACATCCTCTACCACGCCTAGTCGAGATTGATGAAGAACTAACATGACCTGCGAGATACAAAAACAATAAACAATATGCAACGGTAATAAACAAATGCAAATTTAAATTATGTGAATACAAATCGAATTCTTATACCTGATGTAGGCTGTGAAGAAGACGAAGGGTCTGCAAAATTCAATGAGAATAAACAAGTTATATATAATGAGCATAAATAAATGTATGTTTAAATAATTTTCATACAAAAAAATGGCAAATTTATATACCTGCGGATAGCTCATAAGCTGATGACTCTAGTCGGGATGCTAGCTGCTGTGGTGCCACTGATGGTGGACGCACCGATGGTAGGCGTGGAGGCTGAGTACATGGTAGCTGCTGTGGTGCCACTGATGGTGGTCGATGCGGTGGTACTAATGGCCCCTCAGATGGTGGTGGCACTAATGGCCCCTCCGATGGTGGCCGATGTGATGCGTCCTCTGATGGTGGTGCTACTGATGTCCTGTTATGTAGCACATCAGACATCATGCGCCGGGGATGATCAGGCTTCCTCTTCTTTCCCATAATAATCTGCAAGCAATATAACATTAATTGACATTAGAAACATAGACAATGGGTTGTCATCAACTATAATATGCCATTAATTGAACTAATACAATTACAAAGACAAAGTAAATTAAGAAATTGATGATTAACTACAACCTTTGCCTTAATTGAATTACTAATGTTGATTAAATATCAGCCTATTTGAACATCAACTGTTTCCCCTTCTGCGGCTTCCCTCACCCAACCAACTTCTTCATCACGAAGCATTATATTTTCTTCCAATTGTTGGCTTATGTATGGCTCGATTTGTGGATCAGTCGAACTCATATCAAATAAACCTCTTTGAGACATCTTCACCACGACTTGCCAGTCTGGTTGTAACGGGTCTGCAACGTACCAAACTTGCTCTGCTTGGGACGCCAAGATGAAAGGTTCATTGGTAATTCGATCATCTCGGTACAACAAATGATTGAAGTTTACCAACGTGAAATTGAAGACATCTTCTTTTTTTCCGTGAATATTGTCAATCCAATCACACTTAAACAACACATGTTTCTTCTCATTGGAATATCGAAGCTCAACAATATCTGTCAATTGTCCATAATAGTACACAGACCCCACACGAGGATTCTTGTCTTTTCGACTAGCATAACTTATGGTATCTGCCTTCAAAGCTACACCACAATTTTGTGTGGCTCGACGATCATCCATGGCCTTTACTCGATACCGAAACCCATTCAGTATATACCCGTTGAACCTCCTTGCCAGATTATGAGGACCATTTGCCAATAGAATAATCTCTTCAGAAAATATGACATCAGTAGTCCTTCGCAAAGTTTGGACCTATTTAACACGAAAATGTAAAATTTAAATGTAGTTCGACTTAAGTAACTAGAATCTATAGAGTTAAATACATACATGTTTCTTGAACCAAATGTGAAAAGTTTCAAAATGTTCACGCCGAAGCTGATGATCGTCGACACGAGGCATTTTGAGCTGAAGTACTTCAAGGTGTTTGCTGTGTAGATTGAGATTGTAGCAATACAAAAAATTTTGTTGAAAATTCAATAAAACATAATAACATATTGAGTGAGTGACTTAACCTACTTTATGAATGGTTGAACCGCGCTTGTATTGAATAAGATGTACCGATGAGCTTGTACCCAAGAAGTATTATCAAGATAAAAGCTTGTGTTTTCACCAATAGCATGACCCAAATTATCAGCACCACTATAGTTTCTCACGGGTCGACTAGATTTGGTTTCCACATCATTAAGATATTGTGCACAAAAATTCATGCATTCTTCCATAAGATATCCTTTAGCAATTGATCCCTCAGGATGAGCTCTATTACGCACGTATTGCTTCAAAGTAAGAAGATACCTCTCAATTGGATACATCCATCGAAACTGAATCGCTCCACCCAATAAGGCTTCATCAGCTAGATGTATAGGCAAGTGCTCCATTATATCAAAAAAACTCGGAGGAAATATTTTCTCTAGATGACAAAGTGTTAGAGCGATACGATCTTGAATATATTGCAAATCCGTCGCACGATTCACTTTCGAACACAATTGTCTAAAGAAATTGCTCAATTCAATCAAGGGTTCAATTACATTCTTTGGTAACGATCTTCGAATAGCCAATGGAATAAGTTGTTGCATCAGAATATGACTATCGTGGCTCTTAAGACCCCCAATACTTCTATCATGTGAGCGCACACGACGTGATATATTGGATGAATACCCGTCGGGAACTCTTACTTCCTTCAACACTTTCAAGAACAAATCTTTTTCATCCTTGGTCATCGTGAATTGTGCTGGTGGTAAATAGGCTTTATTCGACCCTCTTAACTGCAAATGTAGGGGTTTTCTAATATTCATATCTTGTAAATCACGCCGAGCATTAACACCATCCTTCGATTTTCCTGCAACCCCTAATATTGTCCACAACACATTATCACAAACATTCTTCTCTATATGCATCACATCGAGGTTGTGTCTTATTAGATTGTGCTCCCAATATGGCAATTCATAAAAGATACTCTTTTTCTTCCAACTATGGGTGCGATGTCCAACTTTCTCCTTCTCTACCTGTCTCCTATGCCTCTCCTTAAGGTCATCCCTCTTGTATTGGGTTAAAATACCCTCAGATTCTAATTGTAGCAACATCTCAGTTCCAGACAACAATTTTGGTTTGAGTCTGACTTCCCGACTACCATCAAATGATACTTTATCCTTCCGGAATTTATGGCCAGTAGGTAAAAATCTGCGATGACCCAAGTATGATTGTTTCCTACTATGCTTCAACCAACACGATGTAGTTTTCGTATTACAACAAGGACATGCATATTCGCCTTTAGTGCTCCATCCTGACAAGTTTGCGTATGCAGGAAAATCACTAATTGTCCACAGTAAAGCTGCATGCATTTGAAACATTTGATTTGTTGATGCATCAAATGTTGACACACCCTCATTCCATAGTTCGTTCAACTCCTCAATCAACGGTTGCATATACACATCAATCTTGTCACCAGGTCCTTTCGGGCCGTCAATAAGCACGGATAAAATTAGAAATGGTTGCTTCATGCACATCCATGGCGGCAAGTTGTATGAAATGAGCACAACAGGCCAAGTGCTATGAACTATATTCATCGTCCTGAATGGGTTAAAACCATCAGATGCTAAGCCAAGCCTTACACTTCGGCAATCATTACTAAAGTCAATATTCCGACGGTCAAAATCTTTCCATGCAAGGGAGTCAGCAGGATGCCTGAAGACACCATCATCAGTTCGTTCCTCTGCATGCCATCTCATGAACTTGGCCGTCTTGGATGACATAAACAACCTCTGCAACCTTGGCTTTAAAGGAAAATACCTCATCTGTTTTGCAGCTATTTGTTTGCCACCTTTGTTAGGACCATTTGAACCACCATCACCATTTGATTTCCATCTAGAACTGTTGCATATGACACATTTATCAAGATTGGCGTCCTCGTTTCGAAACAACATGCAACTGTTGGGACATGCATCCCACGTCTCATACGTAAAGCCCAAATCTGTTGTGACCTTTTGAGCTTTATAATATGAGTCCGGGAGTTTTACACCCAACGGGAACGCCTCATTCAATAACTCAAGCAACATGTCAACAGACTTGTCTGTCCACTGATTAAGCACCTTCAAATGTAGAAGTCGAACAATGAATGACAAAGATGTGAACTTCTGACAACCCGGATACAATTCACTTTGTGCATCTTGAAGAAGTTTGAAATACTTTGCAGTCTCTGCATTTGGACCGAGCTGGGGTTCAGATGCATGGGGATCAGGCCCCTGTGGGTCATCATCCTCAACACTTGTACCGGCATGTGGATTTCCCATAGCCCCTTGTATCATTCCAATCATATCATCCCCAATGTCTAAATTAGCTAATGTTTCATTCTCTCGATTTCCATGTACAGATACGTAAGATTCCCCATGATTAATCCAATGTTTGTATTTTTTAAAAAAACCATTCAAAATCAAATGCTCCCGTACACCCTCTCGTACAAAATAGTATCGATTCTCACACTTCCTACACGGACAACTGATCATCGAACCTTCAACCCTATTGGTGTAGGCAAACACAAGGAATTCATCAATCCCATTAATGTATTCGCTCGACATCCTATTTGGCAAATCAATCCAACTCTTATCCATCATCTGTACACATCCACAAAAATATCTCATCAAAGTAACTCTAAATATAATACCTACGTATTACACCCTCATCTATCAAAACAAGTAGTACACTTCCATTCCATAGAAATGAATATAGCTATCCATTCCAAAGCTCCAAAAGAAAAGTAAATTGAGTAAAAGGATAACGAGGAAAGGGGACTTTACTGATGGTGCATTATTTTATTTATCTATTTGTTCAAAACTTAATTATGGACATATATCATGTATGTCATATTACATGTTTAACATGAATGTGTATATTATAATCATATAAAAATTTAAAAGAATGATATAACATTATAATTGACGCCTAATATCTCTTTGTAATAATAAATCATTACATCAAGAGATTTATTATGTCAATTATTAAATGATAATGTTACATATTGTGATATAATAATATTGTACATTTTTTATTGTGTTGTTTATTTCTTTCTCATTATGAAACTCTCTCATAAGTTAATTTGTTGGCTTATATATGTTAATTATTGGGTAAATTACACCATTAATCCTCTTAGTTTGAACAATTTGAATCTCATAAATGTTGTTCGTTTGTTATGCGTGGTTAACATTTTGGATGGAAAAAAATTAAGTGCAAAATTAGAGGAATTAAGGTAGAATTCAAAAGCAATTATAGAAACCGACTATAATTTATTTTTATGGCAGTGATCCTTGTAGTTTTTATTTATTTATTTATTTATTTTTAGTTCCTTTAGTTTCACACGTGATCTTTTTTTTTGTTTCAAAATTCTAACAATAAAGTAACATAATGACCACATTGCAATAAAATTGATAGAGTATGTTTAAATTATTCAAATTAAAATTATGAAAATTAAAATGAAATTTTGCTCAAACTAAAAGAAACACTGTAATTTGCCCTTAATTGTTCTAGACGAGAAGACATGACTAGGCAACTCATGAGGCGGATCAAACGAATTCTCCATAGTAAATTCGTTGGGGGTCTGGTTCATGGTACAGAATGAATCAGTCCAATCTGGTCTCATGAATTTATTTTGATTTCTACATTAATATGGCCCAATGTGTTTTAATGACTCGATCTTTTTGAAGGTATAGGTGTGTAGATCATTTATAATAAAAATTAGATTAATTTGATAATTATAACAATATAATTTCATCGTATTTATGTTTTAAAAAAGAATATTATTTTGAAAATAAATTGTTCATTATTAAAAAAATAAATACAACAAAATTATTTTATTATAATTATCAGATACATATATATATGCAACAAAAAAAATACATACATACATATATATATATATATATATAATACATATATACATACATATATATATGCAACAGGTAATACATATATATGCAACAAAATAAATAAATACATATATATATGCAACAAAAATAAATAAATACATATATATATGCAACAGGTAATACATATATATGCAACAAAAAAAATAAATACAACAAAATTATTTTATTATAATACATACATACATATATATATGCAACAGGTAATACATACATACATATATATATATATATATATACAGAGAGAGAGAGAGAGAGAGAGAGAGAGCATACCTGAGTTGCTGTCGTCGTCGAAGAACCGCCGCTAGCCCTTCGCCGTTCGTCGTCGCCGCACCACCGCACCACCGCTAGCCCTTCGCCGTTCGTCGCCGGTCGCCCGTCGCTGGTTTGGGGATTTTGGGGGAAAATTGAGCGGCAAGATGAGAGGGATTTCTATCGGACACCGCTAGGGATTTTAGGGATTTTGTGCTTCAAATCAGTTTTAGGGATTTTGCGATGGAACCGAGCAGCAAGATGAGAGGGAAGAGGGGGGAAAATTGTTTTTTACTTTTTGCGACGGTATGGTTTACACCGTCGCAAATTATACAAAACGATTAATAAACGACGCCGTTTTAATAATCATTTTTTGCGACGGACATTTGCCGTCGCAAATGGCCGAGTATTTGCGACAGCAAACTTTTGCAGTCTCAAATATTTTTTTTTCCCCGACGGTTCAACACTTGCCGTCGCTAATAGTTCCTGATTTTAATACTCGCCCGTGCAGTTTATTACCGACGGTTAAACGCCGTCGCTAAAACTACTTTTTTGCGACGGTTTATTTTGCCGTCGCAAAATACCATTTTTGGCGACGGGGATCGCGCCGTCGCTAATAATTTCGTCTTTTTTGCCATCTTTTCTTGTAGTGACACTACAGTATCGCTAAGCCTCTTTCTATGAAGTATCAACTTCATTATAGCTGTAAGATTTTGTTGTGAAGGTAGCAGGTATGTGAAAGTTGAGGATAGAATATAACTCTCTGTCATATTTAGGAAATCATTTAGATGAAAGTTAATAGCTGCATTAGGTGCTTTTGGAAAGTGTTGGTATCTTTTTTGTCCCTGGTATTTTTGCCTCCTGTTTTAGTATAAACACACAGGGAAACTTGAATTATTTGAATTTGTTCTATCAGGTTTGAGCACTTTATCTATAGAGCTTACAGCATGTGAAGCTGCATAGCAATTTTGATAAACCTAAAGGCTAAAGTAGTTCTGTTTGAAGACAATGTATGGAATTCATTTTGTTGTAGTTTTACTTGTCAATGCTAATATTCAACCTTCTTTTCATTTTGCTTTGTTTGCTCTCTCTTAGCATCTAACTTGATGAGCAATGAGACTTTTTTTTTTTTGGTGTTGATAGGTATGATTATTTGAACAACCATGATGTGGAGGCTGACGCAAGTTTCATGGATGAAAATCTTTTTGGATTAGATAGGTAAGTGCTCTGTTGATTGCATATAATGATAATTTTCTGTGTTATTAGATTCCATTGTGAATTGCAGAATAATTTTTCGAGTGTGTGATGTTTTTGTATTATGTTAATATTTATATATTGTGGCATTGCTCATGCATGAATTGAACTGTATGACAAAATAGATTAATGACGCATGACCTCCCTAATGTTTGGAATCATACACACAAAATACTTTCGTGTAGAAATTGTTTCCCTCCCAAACTTGCCTTTTTAATGACAAAAATGCCCATCTAGATAAGCCCTTATTCTTCTTTGAATCATTGACAATGGTACTGGATTGTTGAAATTTTAGACAATTTAATTTTTTCCCCAAATGTTATAGCCTTTTAGTGGGTTTTTGGCAAAAAGACCACAATAGTTATGAGTATTTGTGAAGCTGTGAACGCATAGAAAAAGGTTATATTCTTGTATTTTTTGGTTTCCAATACCATGGGGTATGCTGACCCCACTGATGTAAGGGTGGATGTCTCTGATGGTGTGTATGCTTGTATGTTATTTATGCTTGAAATGTGCAGAAATCTTAGAAGCATGGATACAGACACAGACATGCGGACACGCAAATTTTTAAAAAAATGCAGGACAAGATACGTTAGGGACACGTGCAAAACATATAATTTTATATATTTATTATATGTCATATTTTTAAATATTTAATATCTATTTTATATCAAATATTTAATTTTATCAAATTTATCAACGTTTGGTATGCTACTTTAGTAAAATAAATTAAAATTTTATTTTATTTTATTTTTTTAAAATGGTTCTCAACGTGTCCCCAGGGTGTCCCAAACGTGTCCCAAGTGTCTCAGCATGTCTGATTCTATACGGTGTGTCCGACACTTGTTCGGAGCATGTCCTTGTCCGACACGTGTCAGACACTTGTACATCACCTCAGGAGAAGTGTTCGTGCTTCATAGGCAGAAATCCAAAAATATTCTTTAATGCACAAACCATTACTACACAAACTTTTTATTCGTCAAAGTATAATACCTATGTTACATGGACTTGGGTATGGGTGTCGAGTGTTGGTGCATATCTATCTAGAGGTCAAACTCATCAAATCTGAAATTTAAAGGTACACAAACTCAGCAAAAAAGAGTCATATTTTTATATTTTATTCTATTATGTGGATAAAATGGTACTTAACGTAACATACGGCGTCAAAAAGGTGTTTTATAGCAATTACACAACAAATGATACATGTAAGATAGTGTTAAATACAAATATATGAGAAGTGTCCAATGGAAAGTATCAGATACATATCCCACACCCTTGTCTGATTGTCGGGTGTCCGACACGGATATTTGATTTATTTTGAAAAGTCAATGTAACATAGCCCAAATACTGTAGACCATTCATGCACTAGAACTTATCATAGTCATCAAGTTTGTCTGTAAGCATTAACATATAAGAAGTGCTTTAAGATAGGCTCATGTTAACATCAAAAGATTATACTCAGAAAATATATTATTTACAAATTTCCTCTCTTTCCATACTCCAAAAATATAACCATGTTATAGTGTGACATAAGCTTGACTAGCAAAAAAAATCCACTTTTAATCCTCCAACAAGCTAGCCTTTCCAAGGTGAGGCGAGTCACTCTAAAAACCTAAATATTTGAACAGAACAACATAAAAAGAATGAGTTTCCCCAGTGTTTTTAAAGGCTCAAGGCGTACTAAAGCGTTGAAGGTCTCTCGAGGCATAGGCGCAAGGCGCAAGGTGAGGCGTGGGCTTTATTGAAGTAAGGCGCACAGTCTTAGTAAAAAATAGAAAAATTAACATAGACTAATCATTCATAGTACTAAGACAATTTTTTTTAAAAAAAATAAAAGTAATCAAGATTTAAGACAAATTATAGAATAATCAAAGCCATAAAAGTGCATATAATACATAGCATTCCAATTTTCAAAGATAAAATAATCCACATTCAATAAAATAAAAATAAATATAAACACTAAACATCCAAAACATAAATATCCAACAAATATTAATATATCTTAACACTTAAAAACATCAATGTCATAAGAAAGGGTAGGTTAGGTCAGTCAGTCAATCATCATCCTCAACATCAATGGCAAGCAAACTATCATCTTATTCTCCATCAGTTGATTTATATCCCTCAACACCTTCCTCTGTGTCATTTGAGCGTGCTTCGTCTTCATCTATTAATTGAAGTGGAGTTAATCTTGATGATTTAGATATCCTCGGTTGCGCCTTTGAGCATGAACTTGTTGCTCTACTTGCATGGCTACTTTCTTCTACTCCAGAAGCTCTAGCAACAGTGGCCCACATCAAGCCATCATCATCATCATCGAACATTGGCTCATTATCTTCATTTGATTCTTCATCCATCATCCCAAGCAATCACTCATTGCTTTCATCAATATTTTGCAAAGATATGGGATCAAGAGTGTTGTGCATGTCATACCTAAATCTCAATGTTCTATTATATTTGACAAACACTAAATCATTGAGACGTTGTTCCAATCTATTTCTTTTCTTGCTATGAAGCTGCAAGTATTAAAAAGATATTAAATTCTATATAATGAGAATAAAAAATATTTGAATTCAACATAAAAATTAGTTAAAATGTTAAATACTCACATATTCAAATACACTCCAATTTCGTTCACAACCCGATGAACTACATGATAGGCTAAGGACTTTTATGGCAAAAGTTTGCAAGTTTGGGGTTTTAGGACCATATGATGCCCCACCAATCAGTTGCGATAATCACTAGTTAGAAATAATTGTTACCAAGTATTTAGTTTTACTAAAAGTATTACTAAAAATAAACTCTGAGTCTATAATATATTACTTGGTGCTCTTGTATTTCTTTGCCTAATCGCAATAGGCTTGCCAAGAAGGCTTTCAGCCTTCGTATAAATACTTATTTCATTAGTGATCAAATCTTGAATAGTGACATCCGGGACCAACCTTTGCATGCATTCATAAAACACATTCATCACTTCATGATCTTTTTGCACCTCTAATGCTTTTGGGTAAAAGAATTCTGGGTTAAGAAAGTGCGCAGCTGCATGTAAAGGCCGATGCAATTGGACATCCCATCTTTTGTCGATGATTTTGAAGATTTCATTATACTTCTCTTCTTTATGATCAAATGAACTTGCAATGCATTCTTTTGCCCTATCCATTGCCTCATAAATGTATCCCATGGGAGGTTTTTTCTCGGTATCAACCAATCTAAGCATTTTGACGAGAGGACCCAAGACCTTAACGGCAAATACAACAGTATTCCAAAATGAAGGCATCAACAAAGTTTGTGCCATTCTTTTGCCTTGTGGCTCCTTTGCCCATTTGCTTGAGGCCCAGTCTTCGAAGGTGACCATCTTTCTCAAATTGTTTTTTTGTTGATGCATCCTAGACAAAGTCAGAAAGACGGTTGCAAATCTAGTTTTTGCAGGCTTTTTTAAATTCTTCCGATTTGTATAGCGCCTCATCGTGTTTAGCAATGTAGGCCGGTTGTAAATATAGCCATGTACTGCAATATCCCTTTCAAATGTCTTTTTCAGACGAGGTATCTTGAAAATGTCTTCTAACATCAAGTCCAAGCAATGAACAGCACATGGTGTCCAATACAAGTGTTCATATTTGGCTTTCAAAAACCTCCTTATAGTGTAACAATTATGAAGAATTATTATTTTCAAGTTTTTAAATTTTAAATACAAAACAAACTATGAGTAAACAATTTTGATGTAAGAAAGGAAGAAATATTTTTACCCTCCAGCACATTAGCTGCAACACTATTAGTGATAACTTGCACCACATTCGATTTTCCAACTTTCTCCACAAACTTGTCTAGTAATTCAAATAGCTTCTGCCCATCCTTTGAATAGCTAGAAGCATCAACCGACTCAACAAACATGGTTCCTCTTGGACAATTAACTAAAAAGTTAATCAATGTTCTTCCTCTCTTATCAATCCAGCCATCAGCCATTATGGAACACCCGTATTTTGCACAATCCTCTTTATGATTTTTCATCAAATCTTCAGTATATTTCACCTCTTTTTTGAGTTGGGTAACTTGCACTTCATGGTAAGTTGGTGGCTTCATACCGGGACCATATTGCCCAATGGCTTCAATCATTGGTCCAAAACTCACATAATTTACTGCATTAAAAGTGATACTAGCATCATACATTCACCTTGCAAATGTTTGTATTGCCCGAGCTCTCATTTCTTTTTTGTAAGAGTCATTCACATTAATTTTGGTTTGCTTCCCTTTTTGTTGGTCTCTGCGATTTTTCACCACTGATTCAGGATTGGGTGTGAAGTAAACATTCATAGACCCTTTTCTCTTTGCCATTTTTGATTTGGATTTGGATTTGGATGAACCTTGGCTGCTACTTGTCTACTTACGGCGTTGATTGACATTGATCTCAACAACATCTTCATCTTTAACTTCATCTTCCATGTCCATGTCATCGAAATCAGGCAACATGTTTATTTCTTCTTTTTGTGTCTTATTTTTTGACATAAACTCTCTAATCTCTTCTCTTACATGAGCTGGACACTTCGTGCAAGCAGTGACATTCCTATAACCTCCTGCAAGGTGTTGTTTCACCCAATAAACACCTCCATTTGATACTTCACCACAAAAATTACACTCACAACTTGTTTAAATTATTCTCCTCTACCAAATGGGCGTGTTGCCACACCGGATCTTTTCTATTACTTTCAGATGTCATTTTCTACTTAGTACTTACTACACAACACAAAAAATAAATGAAAGAAAAATAATTTCAATATAATGAAATAATGTATGTGATGAATTAATTATTTGTATTATTTTTTTTTAATAGAGACTCAACTCAAAACAAAGGGAAAAAAGAAAAAAGAAAAAGAACAGGGAGCAAACTAGCAGAATAAGAAAAAGAAAAGAAGCAGAATAAAGAAGAAGAAAAAAAACAAAGAAATTTCACCCAGCAACTAGCAACGAAGAAGGGAAAGAAAGAGGAGGAAGAGGAGAGGAAAAAAAATTCACCCAGCAACAAGCACAACTAGTGAAAAAAATAATAATAATAAAAAACCAACGAAGCAGCAGAGAAGAAGAAGAAGAGTTCACCCAACCCAACCTAGCAACCAGCGAGTGAACGAAAAAAAAAAAGCAGACAGCGGTTTGAACAGCAAAGAAAAAAAAAATTGTCGACAGAGGTTCGAATGATGATAAAGAAGAAGAAGAAGAAGAGTACCTGGTTCGAGAGCCCAGTCGAAGGAGTCGAAGGAAGATCATAGTTGAAGTTGACACAAATTAGGGATTTGATTTGAGTCGTATTCTCATTTGGGTTGTATTGTATTGTATGAGTTGTAATTGTATGTGTTGGAGCATTTTGGAACACAATTTTGAGCCGTTAGATCTGAATAAGGAAGAAAAACAAAAGCCTGCCTAGGCGCGAGCCTTGCGCCTTGCTGCGCCTCTCCCAATCGCATTCAAGGCGCGCAACTGTTATACTGCGCCTCGCCTTGGCCTTCTTAAGTCGCGCCGACTGTGCCTCGTTGCGCCTAGTGCCTAGGCACGCTTTTCACAGCACTAAGTTTCCCAATGAATTTATGTCGTGGGGGAACCATAAAATCTGTACTTGTGTAGTGGCGTAAATAGGAAAAAATAATATGACATAAGAAACATTGAAGAGAAACTAGTACACTAGTCATTTGCATAATTATTAATTTATGACTTCTCAAGGAATATCAAGTTGCAGTAAAATTCATTAGAATCAATGAGGTACCAAAGTTAATTACGTTCTATAACATTCACAACCTTGTACCCATCGTGTAATCTGTTACATAGCCATGGGGTGTCGAGTTACATTGTGACTAAGGTGGTGATGGCATCATTATCAAGCCAAATCATAAACCAAGTCATCATAGCTTATCGAACCTAGTGGCTCATCTCGTTTTCAATGTTTCGGTTCCTTAGACCCCTTTGTATACATTGGCCCATGTGGCTGTTTAACATTGCAATCCCTAGTACTCCAAAGCATTGTGGTAATTCTGAATTTTATTAGACAAACATTCATTTATTTTAATCTAGTTCTTGATCCCAAGTAAGTCTAAAAGTCACTAAACCATTTTTTTTGATCGGCTAAAAGTCACTAAACCATGCTAATAATATTTCTATAATTTATATGAAAAAAGTTCTCTTCTTTCTAAAACATTTTATTTCTCATCCTCTTTTTCTTGCAATGTTCTTGGGGTTCTTCTCTCCCTTTTATTTCAGGACCTTTGAGGAATATCAGTTTGTAGTAAAATTCATTTGTTTTAAAGCACCAAAAATTAATTACTGAGTGCTCAAACTTATTTACTTTCCATCACATTCACAACCTGGTACCCATTGTGTAATCCACTACTTAGCCATAAGGTTGCATTACCTCGCGATTGGTAGGAATGGCAATGAGGGGCAATGGGGTGGATATTAATTTCTCATCCCCATTCTCCTATAATAAATTTCCCCATTCCCCATTCTCCATTCTCCATGGGTACCACCCTCCCCATTTTTTAATGGGTATGGATTTTTCCCAACCCACTTTAATCCCCATTTTTATTTTTTATATTTAATGTTAACAAAAACTTTTTTTTTTTTTTTTTTTAAGGTTCACAACAAAACTAAATATACCTTCAATCTTTTTTCTTTCTTTTTAAATATATTTAATGTTAACAATTTTTTTTTATTTTTTATTTTTTATTTTTTATTTTTTTTTAAGGTTCACAACAAAAGTTAAATATACCTTCAATCTTTTTTCTTTCTTTTTTAATATATTTAATGTTAACAATTTTTATTTATTTATTTATTATTTATTTATTTATTTTTTTAAGGTTCACAACAAAAGTTAATATACCTTCAATCTTTTTTCTTTCTTTTTTAATATATTTAATGTTAACAAATTTTTTTTTATTTTTTTATTTTTTATTTTTTATTTAAGGTTCACAACAAAAGTTAAATATACCTTCAATCTTTTTTCTTTCTTTTTTAATATATTTAATGTTAACAACCTTTTTGTTTTTCTTTTGTCTTTTTTTTATAAAGGTTTTAGCTAAATATACCTTCAATCTTTTTTCTTTCTTTTTTAATATATTTAATGTTAACAACTTATTTTTTTATTTTATTTTTTATTTTTTATTTTTTTAAGGTTCACAACAAAAGCTAAATATACATTCAATTTTATTTTGTTTTATTTGGTTCAACAACAAAATCAAATACACATTAATTAATTAATTAAAAAGTTTGTTTTATAATAATCAAATATAATTTTGAGAAAATCAAAAAGTTTGTTTGAAGAAAGTGTTATAAGACTCATATTAAATTGCATCAGGGCATAAATAAGGAATTGTTAGCCACGGACAATTTAGACATTAAACCATCTTTCTCTTAGCAAATTTGAACAATTCATTTTAATTTATCCAAAATCTAATTATACCTTTAACAAATCTGAACCACTCATTTTAAGATATCTATGCATTACCACGCCCAATCCATCCTCCATCTTCTTCCTTTAGTTCCCTACGAATTTTGTTGTTTGTTACTTTTAAAAAACAAAAAATGTTTTTTCAATTAAATTTTTACTAATTTCACAACACCATCACCACTATTCTCACTTTCACTGTCACACTACCATCACCATAGCCACTACCATCATCACTGCCGCCATCACCCCACCACTATGTAACAATTTCTACTTTCACCTTCGTTCCATCACCACCACCACCAAATATAAAAAAATATATTTTGAATTTTTTTTATAAAAATATTTTTCATTAAAAAATATTTTCTATCTAAATAAATGAAGCATAACATTGGGAAACAAGCTGATTTCAGTTAAATCTGTTCATAACTAAGAAAAATTCTTTTAATTTAAAAAAAATTATTTAGTATGACTTTGTATCCCCTTTTTGTTTTTCTAGCAAATAAATCTATGTACCCATCATTTCTAACCAATCACAACTCATGCTTGTTTTGATTCTCTACAATTTCCTTATTTTCAAATACATATATATATATATATATATATGTTGTATAAATTGTGTGATAACATAAAACAAATAGATTCATACTCGTTAATTGAAATTTCAAAACAAGCAAACCATTCTGAAAATTACAATACACAACAAAATAAAATAACATAGAAAAGCAAACCGAAACCTACACTAGACAATGTCCTTAATTTTTTTTAAATAAATTTAAAAAATTCTAGATATGCATAAAATTTGACAAAAATAATGTGACAATGTTAATTAATGTGTATTTGATTTTATTGTTGAGCGAAATAAAATAAAATAAGATTGAATGTATAGCTTTGGTTGTGAATCTTAAAAAAAAAAAAAATGGTTGTGAACCTTAAAAAAAATTAAAAAAAAAAAGAAAAAAAAATTAAATATATATTTAGCTTTGGTTGTGAATCTTAAAAAAAAAAAAAAAAATGGTTGTGAACCTTAAAAAAAATTAAAAAAAGGAAAAAAATTAAATGTATATTTAGCTTTTGTTGTGAATCTTAAAAATTAAAAAAAAAAATGGTTGTGAACCTTAAAAATAAAATAAAAAAAGATTGGAGGTATATTTAGCTTTGGTTGTGGATCTTAATAAAAAAAAAAAAATTTGGTTGTGAACCTGAAAAAATAAATAAATAAAAAAAAGAAAAAAGATTGAATGTATATTTAGTTTTAGTTGTGAATCTTAAAAAAAATAAAAAATAAATAAATAAATAAATAAAAACATATGGGGAAATTAGTGGGTACCCATCCCCAACCCATCCCCTGTGGATATTTAAAGAATATCACCTACCCTACCCAATGGATAAGAAAAAGAGGGAAAAACCCATGTATTTGGGTTGGATCTCCATGAATACCCACAAAGTAGGTTATCCATTGTCATCCCTAGCGATTGGTGGTAACGGTTTCGTCACCTAATAGCATATTTGGTTAAATCATAATCCAATCCAAATCATCATGGCATATCAACCTTAGCCCCACTTTCAATAATTGTGTCCCGAGGACCCATTCAAAGGGGTGGGCATCGGTTGGCTGGCTGGGTCGGGCTAGACTTGCACTACCTAACAAGGGACTGTGTTTGCCTAAACCTGCACTTTGAAGAGTAGGCGTATTTAGTCATCCCAAGCACAACCATAAATAAAAAAACAATTCTTAAGCCTGCCCACTTAGTCCATATATAAAGGTTGTTGCTTATTTTTTATTATTTTTTTAACTTTTTTACACAAGGATTTTTTTTTAAAAAAAACTTCCAATTCAACATTCCAAAGTACTCTAGTAATGTATATAAATATATTCATAAGCGTAGATCAATAGTGTTGTTCGAGCCCAAAAAAAGAAATGTTTGCTGTATATATAAATAATAAAATATTAAATAAATATATTAGTTTTGGACTGGGCTGAGCGGGCTGATGCTGACCCCTACCCCTTCATATACATTGGCCCATGTGACCCTTTGTCATTAAGTATTTCGACCCTTTGTGGCCCGATACTGTTGTGTTTGGGTTGAACAAACATGGCAAGAGAACTTTTTCTTGTTATTTTTAATATTATCAATTACTAATTTGAAAGTTTACAACTTAAACTCATTTTCATGATAACTTTGAACTTCCTAGGCAAGCATTCATTTATTTTAATATTGTTCTTGACCTCAAGTTCGAAAGTTTACTAAAGCATTCCAATAACATTTCTATAAATACATAAATAAACCAATCACTTTTCGACATAAAACATTTTGAGTTTTGTATTTAAATAAAACATATATAGGGTAAATTATACTAGCCTCCCCTAAGGTTTCTGATATATTCAAATACCTCCCTTGAGGTTTCTGAAATGACAGAAACCTCTCCAATCATATTTGTCACATGAACGCTGTTAACTGATGATGGCATTTTACTTATTTACCATTAGGTTGACTCACCATGGTAGCCACAAAACCTCACTGTCACTGGTCTATTCCTTACTAGCCCAAACAAAGTCACTGCCATGACAATAATAACCAAAGGTACCATCATTGATGTCGACCACCACAGTTCCACCATCGGCCACTTCCTGAAACCACCACTCCTTCCCCCACACAGTTACATCACCTTATATTTTTCAATGTCATCATATTTACCAATCTAATATCAATCTTGGTTCCGCGGTGAACTACTTGAAACAGCCCAACCACCTTGAGCAATCCACATTTGTTACCATGAAATAGATGAGACAACTGAATTTTTTTATGTTTTATTTTTGAAACTTGAAATGTAATTTAATGGAAAAATTACAAATCAGTTCAAGACAAAAAAAATTAAACCAAATCAAATATGTGCTTAATGTTGATTGTGAAAAACATTCTGCCAAAATATTTCATTAAACTGTGGTTATTTATATGTTTAAAATGGTAGAGAGAGAGACTAGGTTTATTTGTATAAGGTTGCTTTTGTGTGCGCGCGCGCGCGCACACACATATATGCATGTATGTATAACCTTGAAGTAGATAATTTTTAGAATATAGATAGAGAGAGAGAGAGGAGTGGAAGCTGTTGTCATTCTGGTCAATGTTGGCGGCAACGCTTCCTCTTGTAGTGGCGATGATGTGGTATGTCCGTGTCATCCTTCTAGAGACTGAGAGACAGACCCAATTTGGAGGGGCATTGATCTTCATCATCAAAGTGAACCAGAGTGAAGGCTAGGCTTAGGTGATATTTAGACTTTTGTCTTTTAATGCTATCTTTGAATGGTATTGAATTAAATATGTATTGTGAGAGGACGAAATTGGCAATGGCACAAACCTTTTGGCTGAAGTCAGCAATTTGGACTCACTGGCGATGCATTAACAGAAGGGGCAATTTGAAACCAACAATCAAACCACAAGGGAAGTTAATGCCATTTTGAAAACCTGGAGGGAGGTTTCTGAATTGTCAGAAACCTCTGCAGAGGTCTCTGTAATTTACCCTAAAATATAGTCTGAGTCTTCATGATGAAGTATATTCGCTCTTAAAAATAGAAGGTACAAGTCATGACTATATGAGTTAGTTTTCAAGTGGAGTGAAAATGCCTTCCTCCAATCCTAACGATTAGTAGTAGCAGCATAGAAATAGGGAAATAATTTGAAGAAATGATGCAGCACCTACATGGTTGACCCAAAGTATGACATGGAATGAAAGGAGAACCAAAACCAATCTAAAGACTTTCTCAAACATCCTCAAAACACTCGAAGGAAATAAAGATTTATTACGAAAGCATCAAGAAAATGTCAAAAGAATACAAAAACCAACCCCTCAAACAGGGACCTAACCAACTAAATCATCAATAAAGCGTAAAAAAACAAATGAATCATGATCAACTCTTCCCGACACCCAACTATACAAAACACTACAAAATCGAGACTGTCACACCCCAAACCCGGGTATGACCAGCCGTGGCCTACAAGGCCTTAGCTCAATGCACACGTAAGCCTAAACACGAAACCGTAATCAAATTGAACAACTAAACAAAAGTCCAATAATAAATAACCAAACTCAATCCAGTCATGCCACAATTATAAACGGCAAAACCAACCGTAATCAATACCATCCAAACTTATGGGATATAAACAGCCCACATATCAAAATAATCCTAAATGAACCCCAATAAAAATAAAAATAAATATGCACAAACTTGACATAACACTCTAAAACAAAATAAATGAATATCCTAGAGGTCTATGCAATCGAGTCCCCACTACGCCACAAGTCCACTCTAAGTCCTTTTAACACCTGGAAATGGTAAACAACTTAGCAACATAGATAGTATATACAGTTTTGAAAACATGACTCAATTCCAAAATAAGATATGTATCACAGAAATTAGATTGTCATACAGTTTGGTAAATACAATCTGTTTAAAAAAGAAGGTTCCACAGTTCAACAGTTAAAATACTCATGTCTCGCAAGAACATGATAAATGACATTTTTCACTTAAAACAGATTACAACATGAACACCAATAATTTTCTGGATACCAAGAAAAACAAATAATATGCCACACAATTCTCAAGGCTATAAGCCCCGTTGGATCCAATACCGAACTAAGAGTCATCCTCAGGACGGCAACCTGGGCCTTTTCTCTAAAATGATCCCGATTGAAGGTCATCTAGTTTTTTTTTTAAGGTCTTTTTCTTACAATCGTTGAGCACTAAAGTCATCACGGCCCAACCCGGATCTGTTCCCTAGTGGCCAGAGTCACCACACATAGTGGAATAATTTCCCTGGACTAAATACACATATGGTCTCAATAATCAATACACATCAGTTTCGCAAAACATGGTAGTTCATCATTTTAAACATGAGATCAAAACAAATAGTTTACAGCATGCCAAGTTCACACATGTTTCAGAAATAATTTGATTCCATTGATAATATAATAATTTATCAAAACAGTTTAGTCATGAAACAACAATTTAATTTTCCAACAGTTCAAGGTAGGGGAACATTTATAAAAATATGTAGCATGAAACTACTCACCTGAAAACGAAATAATATAATCTTTGAATAGAGTATGAAAGTCCAACTAGTGCCCTGAACCAAGTATGAAAACTACACGTCACTACTAATTTAAAAATACTAAAGAATAAGAACTAAGTAATCTCAAACTAAAGCTTCAACCCAACTCACCGTTACTCTTAAATATTACCTAAGTTCATGTTCTTCAAGGTCTAAAATCATCCAGGACATGGATTCAAATCGAAACTTAATTAAACGTAACTTTAAGATAAAGCAGAATTTTAAACTAGTTTTCCCAATCTATTCGCTAACTTTGAAAATTAAAAACCCACTCCACGTTGTTTGAAAAATTCTAAAACCCCCCAGATATCAACTAATATATCCTAAGTTTCAAACCCAATTGGTTTTACTTGATTTGCTTATCAAAATAATTATCTACAATTAATTATATCTAAACAGGTTGTTTTCTGCAGCACTTTAAAGAAATTAATGGTTCTCTTAGTATACATGAGCAATCAATGCAAGGCCAAAAACGTACGAAACTAGACTCATAACCGGTTCTAATGACGCTGATTTGATAATTTTTGGATTTATACCCAAAGAGAACAACACTCCTGAATTTACTGTTTAAAACCAGTTTTCTGGACAGATTCGAACGTATCAGTTTATATGGATTTTGACTCCCAAAAATTATGAAAAAAATCATATATTCAATTCAATATGTAATCAATCTATTGTAAAAATTTCAGTTAAAAATTCATCCATTTGATATGGTTTCTTGATTTTTAAAGTTTGCGATTCTGTGCAGAATTTTTTTGAACTAAGAATTACACCCATTCTTTACACATAAATTTAGCTCCTCAGATTTCTTAACAGTGTGTGTATATATATATATACAAAATACATAAACCTACAACCTCTCCATAAATGAATAAAATAATTATAGAATAAGGATGAAGAACAAAGAAAGAAGAGAAGAAAACCTATGAGGGCCATCCTTTGATGAGCACAACACACCCAATTCTATCCATAATTAGTTGCAACCTTTTGTTTCTCTTCTCTCTCACGGCTGCTACTGCTGCTAGGGAAATTGCTAGAAGAGCTAGGGTTTGTTTTGTTTTGTTTCTATTTTATACTAGTGGTTGGGTACACCTAAAGCATGTATAGGTCAAATAAATAGATAAATATACAAAATATATGGGTAAGTTATACGCAACTCAAATGGTAAGAGCCTTATTTATTAATTTTGTGGTCTAGAGTTCAAGTCACACCATCTTCTCTATTTTATTTATTTATTTATAATAAACCTTGCCTCTAAATTAAAGACTTTCACCATAAATTTATTTTAGGTTTAAAAATTAATTAAAAGACCTTCCAAATATTTAATTTGTACTTTAGGATTCACCACCAAAATATTTGAGATTGTAATATTATTATTATTTAATTATTTACTTGATTTGTATATTTGGGTTTTCACAGAGACTCTAACTGAGCAATCGACTGAACACTCCCCTAAAAAACCTGGTGATTCCGCTCCAACCATAGCAATCACATCAAATACAAAGGAGCTAACGCCCAAGCTCTTCACTGCCTCTTCCCAACTTGACCACCACCCCCTAGCAACGAAGAACATCCATGACTTGCTTTGGCTGAACCCACACCACTCCAAACAAAGAAAAAACAAGCACCCACAAGCGAGAAGCAACCAGACACAATACCCTTCTACTTGAACATTCATTCAAATTGGTTCAAACTTCACAAAACTCAACCTTTATAAATTTTAAATTATCAACTACTATGGTATCCAACCAAGATATATACATATAAATATAATTTATTATATGATAATAAGGACCCAAAAGTTATAATGTTTATTGTATCGTCTGATTAGACAATACCACCACAAGATTAGGCTTGTCTGGGGTTGGATTATGGTATCTTAATTGGGTTTGAGTGTTGGGCTATTATATGAGCAATTTAGCACCATTACTGTTGGAAATGTAGGGAGACATTTTCATTGTGATAGGTGGTACTGGAGCATTTCTCATTACTTCATGTTGGCAATACATGTGGACATTAGAAACTTAAATTATATAAGCCTTGTAGAGCCTTCAGTTCCCATGTTTGATTTCTGGTGTTTTCGTGAGACATGTATTTTCGTAAACAGTGACTGCAAATGATTGCTATGATGTCTTACACACTTGAAGATAGTTGAGCTTTTCTGATATTGTACTTAGATAACGATTATTCTTAAAGTAGTCTTAAAGTAATTGAATAGTGTAATAAAACTCTCAAGCCTGTGAGTCTAATGAAGTGATTTTGTTAACCCACCCAAAAAAAAGTGATTTTGTTACACGTATTTTACATTCTTTTGGTACCTTCTATTCTTCTTATCAATCTCTATCATAATATGAGTATTTAAATGTTGTGCTTGCTTTCTTGACAGTGACAAAAAGAATAAGCGTGCTGTGAAGTATATGGAGGGTGATGCTGTATTCAAGAAGCTCAAAAACATTGCTTGAATAGATTGTTATGTGAGTCTAAACGTCCATACCTTCTAAGTGATATGCTACTTCTAGTGTTTTAAGTTGTCTAAACCCTTATCCAGGACATTATCTTTTACTAGGTAATGCTTTTGAATTGATCTGTATTAGCAAACTCCATCTAATGTAGGCATATGGTCAGTTTCTTTTTGTATTTTAGGCAGACAGGTTTTAGCTTTGCTAATGGAATGCGATGAACATAACTGAATTGTCTTAGTTGGACCAGTAATTAATATGTACTTATTAATATATGTTTATCATAGTATTCATGTATGTTTTATATTTAATTGTTTGGGTGGGTGGCGATAATGCCATGCATGTCTTTTTATCCTGTCAAAGTAAGCTACTTCATTTTACCTTTTTCTCTCACTACAATCCAACAATCCAGGCCAATTTTTTTTTTTTTATCAGAAAAGAAAAATTTCATTAACAGTATGAAATTAAAAGTACAGAAAGATGACATGCATCGAGAGATTTGGAAAGTATAAATTACCCCTACTACTGCTATTCGCATCCATACAACCAACCCCTTAGCCTGACGATTTTTTTTAAACAAGAGTTAAGGACTTAACTAGAAAAATAAAATACATGAATCCCCACAAAATTAACCCACGCAACCCAAAACCAAAAACCAACACCAAATCAACAAACCACACACTACTATTCCGAATATTTTATTCACCCATGCTGCTACACTCCCAATGCCCAGCCAAGACCCACGCCGGACAACACTCTGCCATAGCATCAATAGCAAAACTGCTACACCCACTGACAACACCCAAGGCCACACCACGCCTATGCTGCTGATCCGACCGAGAAAACTCCATAGCCAACACCGGAAGACACCATAGCCAACAGCTCCATGGGCCAACACCGGAACCAACCACCCATCTGAACACAGCTTAATCACCACGCCAAGACCCACTTCCATGGTCGGAAACTTCTTTTCTGATTCAAAACTCCGAGCACTCAATGCATCCGAACACACCCAAGGACGATCAACACTCATGACCACAGCCGAACAAGACCCACTGCCATCTCCACTTCCATGGTCGGACACATCTTTTCCGATCCAAACTCCAAACACACCCAATGACAACACCTAAGGCCACACCACGCCTATGCTGCTGATTCGACCGAGAAAACTCCATAGCCAACAATCCAGGCCAATTTGATAACACAAACCACACATTTCCTCTCTCTTGAGTAGTTTTTCAAGACATGCTTGAGGATCCACAGACCATTAACAATCTTGAACCATTAGTTTCAGGGTTGATGTAGTGAGCTTGATCACGATCGAAGCCATTACCGCCCCCTCTGGTTCTCCTATCGTCTAATCAAAGTCATCACCATCCCAGCTGCAAGATCCTATTTCCTTCTCTCTGAATGGATCATTCCCTTCCACGGCCCTCTTGTCCCCTTTCCCTCCAGAGAACCTATCAGTTCAATCAAACATCCCAAAAGGTCCAGGCTTTGAATTTGTTTATTGATCAACTTGAGGTTCGAATTCTTTGGTGTTGTAATAGAATTAATGATAGGGAGATGAGTAATTGTCATTGAAGGTTTGGGAGAGAGTGCGGGAGCTGTAGAGAGAGCAAGACATATGGTGAGAGGGTATATGAAGAGGGTAAGAGAATCTTTGGTAAGAGAATCTCCTTTGGTAAGTGATTGTAAGGCTGTCACCTTTTTTGGGAAGAAGCTCTTCTTCGACTAGAAAGTCTTTTTGTTTGTGAGAAACAGGTAGATAATACGATGAGAGACACGGAGCAGGGAAATAGTAACAGATCTATGCACGCGATGAATGAATGCAAGAGTAAAAATATATTTTTACATAAAACATTCGTGGCATAATAATAAAGAAGGGTGACACTATGGCCATCCTAATTGTTTATTCGTATCAAGATCATAGCTTGGTCGCCCTTTATCCAAATTTAATTGTGGTTGTTTGTCCTTTATATTTGAATTCAATGCTGAAAGAAAATGTATTACTGTATTGATGCATTAATTTGATGGATAAGTTTCACTTTTCATGGCAGCATTTTACCCCCATGTAATTCAAAAATCAATCACTGGGACTTCGGACGAATTTGCACCATTATGGTTTGGATAATTCTATTTACAAAATAATTCCATCTTATTATATCATTTTTCTAATTACATCTCTTTCAAAATTTCAAAATCTTTTTGCATCTCTTTACACTCCTTTATTCGAAGATGGGGTAACTGTTGTGTCATTTGCATAGCAGTTAAGGTTATTCTGTCCGGTTGGCTCATACCTCAATAATTAAAACTATTCACTTTTAGGATTTGTTGAAAAATATATCTCTGTAAAATACTCAAGTTAATCGGATATAGGTAACTTTTTGATTAAAATACATTTCTATCTAAGAAAACAAACGATGTATGATTTCAAGCGTTAATCTGAATATAAATATGATCGGCTCAAAAGGTTACTGATGTCCGATTAATTAATTTTTTAAAGGGATGTACTAATCAATAACCTTTAAAAAGTGAATGGTTTGAATAATTGAGATAGGACTCAAAGTGAGTTCCATGGAGAGAACTACCATGATTGCTATGCAAAGAGTGCAACAATCACCCCATCTCTCCTTTATTCCACCTGTACTCCCATCTTTGACCTCCTCTCGTCTGTTTTTACACCTAAAATCTTTTAAACCCTAACTTCTTCATCGTCAACTACTAGTCGTTGTTGCCGCCACTACCTCCTCCGAGCACCACTCTGCAATCCCACTGCCATCGCCACCACCTTGCAACCCCTCACTGCCAAAATCATCACTCTCTAGCTTTTGTCACGACCCAAACCCGCCCTTATGGGTTTTGCATCGTAACTGGCCAGTAATCTGTGATTACCAAAGGCCTGCTTAACAGTAAAGACAGTAATACAGAGTAAGGGGCTGGCGGAAGCCAAACAGTAAATAAAAGGTGTCCAATGAGCTGTGAAAATCTGAGTGCAAAAAGACTTTTATGAACAAGCCGCATTCATAATCAAAAGGTATATACATGATAGGTGCACAACACATCCAGGTTAGGGACTCAATCCCTTAACCATAACTATACAGTCAGAGTCTAAACATTCATTACATATCAGAGACAAAATGGTGAATCTGGAACACCCCAAAGAAACAGCCTTGGCTTGAACGGATTGGAACCTCGAAGTGAGGTACAAAGGTTGGCTTGACAAAACATGAGCTAACTCGACGCCCCTAACTCCGGTCCGGTGCCTAGACACTTACATATAAATATAAACAGTGAGCTAAAGCCCAGTGAATAACAAATGCGTAAAGAGGTTAAGAATGAATGTCCTTTCAGTAATTAAAACAGTCAGTTACATCGGTGGATCGATTATTCAATCAGTGACTAACAGTTCATGTCAGAACAGTCATTTGGAAACCATAGCAGTCATATGTGGTACATCCCATAGTAGAACAATACAGTAAACAGTAGGTCTTAACTGACCGAACAGTCAGTTGATGGCCATCAAACAGTATACAGTGTTGGTTCCAAATATTGGAACTGACAGAGATCTCTGTGACAGTAGCAGTAACAGTGCAGTGCAGTAGCACTAACAGTAACAGTAAGTTGCTATGGATGCCACAAGTACAGTTCACAAATAGGACAAACATTCATTCAGTAAACAATGTCGTTTCAAAAAGCAGTCCAGTTAATCATTCAAAAAATAATCATAATTGAACATATCTTTACAACATTGCTACTCACAGAGTACTGGGTTATAGGCAAGCTAATGAGCGTCCTTGGATGCCAACCCTACACAGTTGCAGAATGAACACACACTAAGTTACACACTTGGGAATCAATAACTAGACCCTATCTTGACTTGGTGTGGTTTATAACATTATCCTCATTAAGATGCCTTAAATATGGCCTAGGAATGCCTAGGATGGAATGAGGATGCAAAGATGCACTTTGAAACACTTTACAAAATTTGCTAAAAATAGGGGTCTCGCTCGAGCGTGGCTTTCTTCGCTCGAGCGAGCTTACCAAAACAGAGGGGTCGCTTGAGCGTAAACTCCTTCGCTCGAGCGGTCTGTAAAAATGCAAAAAGTACTGGTTGCTGAAATTCTCCACTCGATGCTCGCTCGAGCGTGAGACACAGTCCTTCGCTCGAGCGTAGGTTCCTTCGCTCGAGCGTGCGTCTGCACACGCAGAAAACCTGAGAGCTTGCAATCTACGCTCGAGCCAGCATTCCTTCGCTCGAGCGGAACTCAGAACACAAAGGCAGTCGCTCGAGCGTGGAAGCCAAAACCTAAGTTTTCCAGATTTGCCTCCAAAGCTCAAACTAAGCATTCAACACATCAAAACTCAACCTTTTGGGCCAATTTTATGGAAAACACTTGGAAACTCATAATAAAACATGTTTTAAAGGTCATTTAATAAAATCAAAGCCCAAAAGTAAGCCAATTGAACACAATTTCAACCCAAAATTCAAGAACATGATGTAAATATGCCATGCATGTGTTCATTTGAATTCAAAGCTTCAAACACATGATCAAATGAGCCATTACTCCAAAAACATGATGAATTCTTAGATTACAACTATAATCTAGACATGCATGGAAGAATTTCATGGAAAACAACCTTAAACTTCATGATATGTACATGCATGCACACATAGCTACTCAATTCAATTCTTTGAGCAATTTCTTGACTCTAATCTCCAATATTCCCATGAACCATGCAAGAAATAACTTAAATTCATAATCAAGAGGGTGAATTCCCTACCTTAGGTCTTGAATTCCAAGTATGGAAGCCCAATTTTGCAAATTCTCTTCAATCCCTCTAAGTTCAAGCAAGAATTCTAGATGAATTCAATTATCTCCTATCTCCCTCTCTCTCACGGTTTGGCCTAGAAGATGGATGGAAAGTGGTGTACAAAACATATGTAAAGTGTAATAAGGGTTGGTCTTGAATTAGACCACTTAGTGGCAAAAGTGTAATTACCTAGGTTCAATTAGTTTAACATTATTTAATCTAATTAATCATACCAAATCAAATTTTCATTAAAGTTACCATAAAATCACATAAATCCTAATTAGCATAAAACACTAATCAATTTTTGAATCGGTCGCCGATAAGGCTTTCAATTCGCAAATCCGAAATTAAAACATGAACAAATCATTCAGTAACAGACAGAAAGAAATGCAATTAAAGACAACATACTCATACAATCAATTCAGGATTTTGCCATAATCAATTACTTATCATGCTTAATCACAGTTTAACACTAATCAGAGGCGAGGGTTGTCACAGCTTTCCCCGCAACCACCACTTCCGCAGTTTCTTTTCAGCATTCATGTTTTATTTGGTGAACCATAGATAAACAAATTTTGTTTGTTCAGCGGCATACGATTGAACAAATTTGTTTGGTTGGAAGTGGCTGATTAAATCAAATTTGTTTTAGAAGTTTTTAAAGTTCGTAGCTAAATGGACCTGGAAAATAGAGATGGTGGCGACTACTAGGGCTAGGGAGGTGAGGGGATGGCGTCCGGTGCTATATGGGCGGGGGAGACGGAAACAAGGTTCTGTACCTGCCAAACCAGGTATCTACACAATTTTTGTGGACAACATTCCCTTGTCAATGAATCCAAAGGGGCTGTATGAGTTGTTTAAGAAGTTCAGAGTGGTCAGGGATATGTTTATCCCTAATAAAACTAGGAAAACTACAAGGTCAAGGTTTGGCTTTGTCAGATATGACTGCTCTGTTGCGGTGGAGATGGCAATCCAAAAGGCTAATGGAGTGTGGTGTGACGACAAAGCTTTAAGGGTCAAGTTCACAGAGTTTGCAAAAGATACTTCTGCTGGTAGGGGATGGGTCAGTTTGTTGAAGGAAGAAAGGGAAATGGGAGAGCGGTACAGGTTGGGAGGAGTTATCTGGCGAAAGCAGAGCCCTCGTTTAAGGGCAGGAAGTCATATGAAAAAGTGGTTTAGGTGGGAAATGTTGATGAGATTATGGGCCCTACGGTAGATGTGGATGAAGTGGGGAATGGTTGGTTGTACGATAGTCTTATTGTTAAGCTGAAAAGCTTCTATGTGTTTTCTGAATTCAAAAAAGTTGTCTGTGACCTAGGACCAGAGGGAGGTGAAGTTAGAAAAGGAGGTGGAAGGACTGTTGTGGTATCCTTCAGGTCAGTGACTAAGTTGAAGACTAATAAGTCATTACTTGAAAGTTGTTGGAAGGACTGGTGTGTTTCTGTGGAAGAGTGGTCGGCATATCCAGCAAGAGAGAGGAGTATGGTTGTGCTGTTACGGAATTCCTTTCAATTTGTGGAGTGTTGATACCTTTAGTAAGATTGAGTGGTTATGGGGGGAGGTAATTAGAGTGGATGAAGCTACATCTAAGCAGGTATCATTCAGATGTGGAAGAGTAAAGGTAGCCACATTGTTCATGGGTGTTATTAATACAATGGGGCAAGTAAGATGCAAAGGTAAAAGCTATCCAGTAAGAGTCTGTGAGGAACATGTCCTGGTGCCAAGGAATGGTGGTCGTAAGTGCTCTGCTATGGATTGCTGTAGTTCTAACAATTCAGAGGTCAAGCATGGCAGCCATGGGAGACCAGAACTGGAAGAAGCGGCTGATGTGGATGCCATAATGCAGAATGAGGTGGCAATTCATGATGAGGTGGCCTCTCTCTGTAGGAAGGACATGGCAATTAGGGATGGTAGTGGAGGTATGGAGAAGCTGGAGGATCCTTCTCCTTTGTAGTGGGAGACTCATTTAATACACGTATGTGGAGTCAAAAGAAATTAGCAGTATGTAATAGAGGTATTTCCAATGATAATATAACTGTCTGTCAGAGGAATATTATTGAGAGGAGCGGTGAGGAGGAAGGGTTGGCTACAGCTGGTTATCTAAGAAGCCTTAGTGGCAATGGGCCTGATAGGCCAGGCATTAAGATTCAAATTGTACTGGATGAGGCTATTAGAGCAAAGGGTCTGATTAAGCCCAGTGAAGTTAATACGGGTATGGGCCTATTCTCTAATGGAAAGGATGTGATTCAGGCCCATGTTAGTGAAAATTTTCCTTTACCTTCTACACAACCCATATCTGTGGTGGGTAGGTCTGCGGGAGGATCTAGGGTGCCTCACAAACAGATTTGCAAATTAATTGGGAAAAAGAAAGATTTAGCTTATGGAAAGGCATCAAGCTGGGGTAGAAGAAATCGAAAAGGGGAAAGGGTGTTGTTTGTGGTTGTGGTTCATCTTCAAGAGGGAGTTGGCACAAAGGACCTATTTTTCGAGTGGCAGCGGTTGTGTTGTCAAGATCAAGTTCGAGCGGTTAGTCTAATCGGGGAAGGGCTCGGGCTACGGAGGAAGCAAAGGAGACTTTGAAGGTGGGTAAATCCTTAGGGATTGATTTCGGCAGCAGTGAACAGGAGGTATTGCAGAGTATTATGGAGTTAGGAGAGGATGATGAGAGGAGGGTGGGGCAGAAGGATGGTGTTATTCACCACTGAATAATACTATTAGGTGGCCTTGGTGTCTTGATTTGTGTCAGATGAAGCTATTGTTTTGGAATATCATGGGTTTTGGGAAACCAGGGAAAAGAAGGCAAATTAGGAAGTTACTTAAGGAGCGCAGAGTTGATCTAGCGTTCTTCCAAGAAACTAAGAAGAGTGGCTTGACTAGAGAGTTGGTTCGTTCGGTTTGGTCTGATGATAATTTTGAATTTTTGAGTGTGGATGCTGATGGTTCGGCTGGTGGGTTGCTGTGTGTATGGAGACCGGAGGTTTTTCTAATGTCCCATTGCTGCAGTTCTAGGTGTTTCGTTCTGTTATCAGGTACTATCTCCCCTGATTTTCAGTGTGTCTTTATAAATATTTACACACCAAATGATGCTTCATGGAGGGGCCTTTTATGGAATGTCATTAAGAATTTAAGGTCATATTTGCTTGGTCCATGGTGTTTGGGGGGTGACTTTAATGAGATTAGGAGTTCAGGAGAAAGGAAAGGTTGCACAAGAAGGGATAGAGGCATGTTAGAGTTTAACAATTTCATTGAAGAACTAGAACTGTTCGATGTGCCGATGCTTGGAAGACAATTCACTTGGAGTAATTCAGAAGATGGGGGCAGGTGGAGTCGGATTGACAGAGTATTGCTGTCCTCTGAATGGATAGAGAAGTTTAAGCTGAAATTGTGGGGCTTGCCTAGGGGTGTGTCGGATCACTGTCCTTTGATTTTGATGGAGGATGGGAGGGATTGGGGTCCAAAACCGTTCAGGTTTATCAATGCCTGGCTCTTACATCCAAATTTTACGTCATTTATTAAGAAGTCTTGGGAGGAATTAACAGTTTGTGGGTGGGCAGGGTTTGTGACTGTCATGAAGCTTAGACATTTGAGATTGGTTCTGAAGAAGTGGAACAGAGAGGTGTTTGGGAACGTATCTTGTTCATTAAAAAAGGCTCAGGAGGAGCTGCATGAATTGGATTTGGTGGCTGAATCCAGAGATTTGGGGGATAATGAAGTAGCTAGGCGAAGAGTGGTTAGGAAGCTAGTATGGTCTTTGTCTAAAAGGGAGGAATGGATGTGGCTTCAGAAATCCAGATTAGATTGGTCCTTGAAAGGTGACAAAAATACAAGGTTTTTTCATACTATAGCTTTGAGTAGGCAATGCAGGAATTTCCTTAGTTCAATGACAGTTGATGGTGAGTGTCTTGAGGAGCCAAACCTGGTGAAAGGAGAGGTGTTGAGACACTTTAAACAAGTGTTTACTGAAGATTGGGGGAGCAGACCACAGCTGAGAGGGCAATTTAGAACCATTGGTCAAGATCAATTGGTGGATGGCCTAGAAGCTGTTTTCTCAGAAGAAGAAGTTTGGACTGCTATTAAAAGTAGTGATGGGAATAGAGCTCCGGGACTGAATGGATTTAACTTGGCGTGTTTCCAAAATTGTTGGAGGGTGTTTAAGCCAGAGGTTATGCAATTTTTCAAGGAGGTTTATGACAATGGGAAGTTGGCTTCGGGGTTAAACAACTCTTTTATTACTCTTATACCCAAGGTTGATTGTCCAAGTAGTATTTCTGATTTTAGGCCAATAAGTCTAATCGGGTCTATATATAAGATTCTAGCTAAAGTGTTGGCCAATAGGTTGAAGAAGGTGGTGCCAAGGGTTATTGGAGAGGCACAATCAGCGTTTTTGGGCGACAGGAATGTACTTGACGGGGTTTTAATAGCTAATGAGATTGTTGATTGGTGGAAGGTTAATAGAAAGAAGGGAGTGATTCTCAAGCTTGATTTCCAAAAGGCATACGATTCAGTTAATTGGGGTTGTCTCTTATCTATGATGAATGAGTTTGGTTTTGGGGTTAGGTGGAGGGGTTGGATTCGGGAGTGCCTCTAATCTTCCAGATGCTTTGTCATTGTCAATGGATCGCCAACAGATGAATTTAAGCCTAGTAAAGGTCTTCGACAAGGTGACCCTTTATCTCCCTTTCTGTCTAACATAGTGGCAGAAGGGCTTAATATGCTGATGCTCAGGACCAGGTCTTTGGGTCTACTCTCAGGGGTTATGGTGGGTCATGATGTTACGATATCACATCTTCAGTTTGCGGACGATACGATCATTTTCTGTGAGGCTAAGTTGGAAGTGGTAATGGTAGTTAAAAGGATTTTGATGTGCTTCGAACTGGTCTCTGGATTGAAAATTAATTTTCATAAAAGTTCTATATGTGGTATAGGTGTGCCTGAGAACGAGATGGAGGTGTTTGCATCTAGGTTATGCTTCAAGGTTCAGAATTTACCATTGTCCTACCTCGGATTACCATTAGGGGCAAGTCTTGGGCTTAAAAAGACTTGGAAGCCTATTCTTGATAAATGCAAAGCTAGACTTGCTTCTTGGAAGAGGAAGCTTCTATCTTTTGGAGGAAGGTTAACACTCATTAAGTCGGTGTTGTCTAGTCTGCCTTCGTATTATTTATCTCTTTTTAAGATCCCTTCTTCTGCGGCTAAGGCATTTGATAGAATCCGAGCAAATTTTCTGTTGGGGGGGTCTGAACTGAAGAGAAAGGTTCATCTTGTTAGTTGGGAGGAAGTAACTAAAAGCAAAGATAATGGGGGTCTGGGTATTAGGAAGGTTCATTAGGTGAATGATTGCCTATTGGCCAAATAGTAGTGGCGGTTTGGTGTGGAGGATTCATCATTGTGGAAACGTGTTATTTGCTGTAGGTATTCTTCGAATGGTGGGAGGTGTTACCCTTTCCCAGAAGTTTTTGGGTCTTATTCAAAAATTTGAGGTGATATTCTTAAGGTTAGTCAATTAAATTCCCATCTCTTCAATATTTTTATGGCAAATTCTCAACTATGTGTGGGTAAGGGAAACAGAGTTCACTTTTGGACTGATAGGTGGGTGGGTAATCTGTCTATTAAGGCTTTGTTCCCTAGGCTATTTAGTCTATCTTCAGAAAAGGAGATCACTCTGAGAGTGGTGCTGGATAGGAGGGTCGACCAGTCAGATGGTTTTCTCAGGTTTAGAAGAGCCTTGCTGAGCTGGGAATCAGATGAGCTGATTAGTTTGGAGGCTTTGTTGAACTCTGTTGGGTCTGGATCTTCAGATAGAGATGACTGTCTACAGTGGTTGGCTAATACTTATAGGCAGTTTTCGGTCTCGTCCCTATATTCTTTGTTGATGCCTTTCACTCATCTATTGGTTTCTAAGTTACTTTGGAACAATATTTACCCTCCAAAAGTGCAGTTTCTTGGATGGTTGGCGTGGAAGAGGAGACTTAAGACTTTTTCATTTTTGCAAAGAATTGGGGTTTTAGGTCCTGAGGCTTCGGTCCTATGCATATTTTGCAGGAGGGAGGAGGAGTCAGTGTCCCATATTTTGCTGTGGTGTCCTTTTGCTTGGAGGGTGTGGTCTTGTTTACTGCAATGGTGGGGCTGTATTGGGTTATACCTCGGAATGTGGAGGAACTTCTTGGCTGGTAGAGTGGTTTTAGGTGGGGCAAATTTGCAAATTTGATTTCGCAGGCTATACCATTGGCTGTATTGTGGTCATTATGGAAGCTCAGGAATGAGGTTGTGTTCCAAAGTAAGCAAGCAAATTTGGTGGAAGTGTGTGATTTGATCAAATTCAGAATTGCCATTTGGGTTAAGGCTCATTCCAGTGATGGGTTTTACTCTGTGCAGGAAATTGTTAATAACGTCCAGCAGTTCAGAGGTCATTCTTAGCTTCTTCGTATTGGATGCTTGCTGGATGTTCTGATGACTGATTATTGCTGGATGGTTGTATCTAGATGCTGGTTCTGATGTATATTGTTGTCGATGTTGAAGCATGAAGGGCAATTCGATTGTTGATGTTGTTGTCTGTTGTTGCTGTGATGCTGGGTGGTTGATTCTGTTTTGATGCTTATTGGAATTTACTGCTGGTGGTAGTAATCTGATATGGCAGGCAATTTTGGCTCAATGGGTTATATTTTGGAATATTCTCGGTAGCTGCTATGGTTGTTGCATTTTTTTGTACTTTGAATTGGATCAGACATTGTATGAGGTGAAGGGTGTTTACTGTGGCATTGTGGTGGCAATGTTCTAGGATGCCATGTGCTGGTTTTGTTACTGGTGTAGGAAGCCCTATGCTGGTGTTTTGTTGTTTTGCACTACTGCTGATGGTCCTATTGTTGCTGATTTTTCTTGTTACTGGTGTTTGATGTCATGTGTAGTAGAAGTGTAATTGGTGCACTCATCAGTTTGTCAACAGTCCTGATGCTACTATCTGGTGTTTTTGCGACCTGGTGCTGCTATCTATTGGTGCTACTTGTTGATATCTTGGGTGTTAAATACTTAGTGCCTTTTCGTGTAGCAAGGAGATCGATGGTGAATGTCTCAGAAGGTGCTGGTAGAGTCTTCAGGGGTAGGTGTTGGCAGAGTTGGTAGGTTGCTACTGCTGCCAAGTTTTGCTGGTGGTGGAGCTTGCTGTAGGTGTTTTTTGGCGGCCTTTCTAGTTTCTTCTTTGTTTTCGATTGGTATCTCGCCAATCAGTGGGTTTAGTGCTAACAAATGATTGTGCTTCCTCTTTGGTGCCAACCTAATTGGGATTGTGGAGTGATAGCTATGATGTTTTTGCACTTCCCTCTTTTTTGATGTATTTTAGTGCTTGTACTTGCTCTTTTCATCAATAAAAGTTTCTTTTTTTTTTGCTGATCAAAAAAAAAATCAAATTTGTTTGAAAACGGGCCAAAATTGATTAATTAGCTATGTTTGACCACAAAGTATGAATAAACTTAAATTGTTTGGCTACTGAAAATCAAACAATCTCAATTTGTTCGATGAACCAGAGCTAAAATGAATTTTGAATCTATTTTTCTCAAATAACGCGAAATTATACTAAAATGATTAAAAAGTATATCTAAACATCTTTTAAATACAAAGATCTTGTATATTATTTATTTATCATGATTATATATTTTTTTAAATATAAATTTTACTCTTTTTTTTTGGTTTATGTGTGCGTGTATATATATTATTTGAGGTGGATGTACTTGAATTTGTAGATGGAGGGAGAAAGTGAGAGATGGGAAAAAGGGTGGCGGTGGTTGCCGGAGAGAAGGGATGGTGGCTTGGTGGTAGAGATAGTGGTATTGGTAGTGGCTGATGAAAAGAAAGATTAAAGAGTGTAAAGAGAAATGTGAATGGGAAATTACGCAAACATTTTTAGTCAGTTATGCAAACATTTTTCTTAATTACGCAAACATTTTTGGTCAATTATGTAATAGGTTTTTTTTTGTAAATACGCAAATATTCTAGGTCAGTTATGAAACAGGTTTTTTTGTAATTGTGCAAACATTCTTAATCAATTATGAAGCATAAATTTGTTATTTTTTAATAAATTATAAATACACCCATAAGATTTGTTTAAAATATGAATCGATTCTATAATACGAGAAATTATAATTATTGTTAAATTTTAATTTAACACAATACTCGGGGAAAAAAACAAAACTATTCTCCCATGCAATAATAAATTATCAAAATTATTTATTAAAAAATATTTCTCATATCATTAAAAATTGTTATTTGACTTAATGATTTATTTATTAACAAAATGGTTAAGTGAAAAATATTTTTTATATCATTAAAAGTTGTTAATTTACTTAACGATTTATTTATTGACAAAATTGGTCATTTGTTATACGAGTATAATTTATGTATTAATAAAATTAGTCATTTGTATATATATGTATTTTCTTCTGCTCTTTTATTAGTTTAGTGAATTTTGTTAGTAATTTTTTTAAATGGGAGAATTATCTTAATATTTGTTTTATATTTATCTGTTGAAAAAAGTTACACACTATATTTTTATTTTTTTTATTTTTTATAAATTCGAAAGAAATGTTACACTTATAAATTCACCAAAAATGATATAGTAATAGAATTTGAATCTACATCAATGGGTATGTAACAAATCAAAAATATTATACATATCATATCACATAATTCTATCATATATCTAATAATTTGTTATATTCAATTTCATAGAACAATATTTTAACTTTTAAAAAATTATCAAAATACAAAACTTAAATATACTGTAGTAATAGCATGAGGCCTTTTTAAACTAGTATAATATATAAGAATTGCTTAGTTGCTTAAGGCTCGTCTTTTTTTTCTTTTCTTCCGATTTTATCCTTACATTTTAAATAATTTACTAATAGTAGCTTATATCTTGAGTAAAGGTTTTTTCGTTATTACGCAAACATTCTTGGTCAATTATGCAACAGGTTTTTCGTTATTACGCAAACATTCTTGATCAATTATGCAACAGGTTTTTCGTAATTAGGCAAACATTCTTAATCAATTATGAAACAAGTTTTTTTCGTAATTACGTAAACATTCTTGGTCAATTATGAAACATAAATATTTTTTTTAATAAATTATAAATAGACCCGTAATGTTTGTTTAAAATATGAATCGGTCCTATAATACTGGAAATTACCACTATCATTTGTTATAGATTTTAATTTAACACAATACTTAGGGGGAAAAAAAAAACTATTCTCCTATGTAATAATAAATTATCAAAATTGTTTATTGAAAAATATTTCTCATATCATTAAAAACTATTAATTGACTCAATGATATTTTTCATATCATTAAAAATTATTAATTTACTTAATGATTTACTTATTAATAAAATTGATCATTTGTTATGCGAGTATGATTTATGTATTAATAAAATTAATCATTTGTATATGTATGCATTTTCTTCTACTTCTTTATTAGTTAAGTGAATTATTTTAGTAGTTTTTTTAGATGGGAGAATTATCTTAATATTTGTTTTATATTTATCTATTGAGAAAAGTTACACACCATAATTTTTTTTTTAATATAAATTTGAAAGAAATGTTAGAGACTCATAAATTCACAAAAAATAATATGGTAATAGAATTGAAATCTATATCAATGGGTGTGTAACAAATCAAAAAATGATACATATCATATCACATTATTTTATTGTATATCTAATAATGGTTCCATTCATTTTCATAGAAGAACATTTTAATTTTTAAAAAATTATCAAAGTACAAAACTTAAATAAACTATAGTAACAGTCCGTGCTTTGCAAGGGCCTTGTTAAACTAGTATAATATATAAAAATCGCTTAGCTGCTTGATGTTTGTCTCTTTTCTTTTTTTTTTTGATTTTGTCTTTTTATTTTAAATAATTTACTAATAGTGACCTAGAAGAAGAAGAAGAAGAAATAGAGAGTAGCTAATCAAAAAAAGAAAAAAAAAGAAGAAGCAGAGAGTATCTTGAAATGTTGAAGAAACAAGAAGAAAGAAAGGACGCAATGCTGCTGTTGTAGCTTTGTGGTTTTAAGAAAAAACATTTAAAAAAAGTGCTAGAAAGAGAGATGGGGTCAAGGTCTCTCTCTCACTAAATTTGAAATCTAACACAAAATTCCTTTTGTTTTTATTTTTTTGAAATGCAGAAAGCTAAGATGGGGTCCTTTCTCAAACGGCTCACTTTTATATATATATATATATATATATATATTTATTTATTTATTTTTAATTTGCACTTTTATATGTTTAGGTTTTATATTTTTTGTTTGTCTTAGGTATTATATTTTTTAATTTGCACTTTTAGGTATTATATGGATGTTCAATTCTCATAAACACATTATTATGAGTAAATTTAAAATTATAAATCTTTAACATTTCTCTTAGAGTATGTTTGTTTGGAGGGAGGAATTAGACCAATGTTCATTGGATCATGGAATTCATTGTTCAGTTGCAAATTAATGGGCTAGATTAGGAGTCTAATTGGATTATCAATCCAATACATGTTGAGCTATTATATCGTAGGAGGATGTGGGATATAATTGAGGCTTTTCGCATATTAAGCCAATTTACTATCTTAATTCCCAAACTTGGTCTAGTTTGGACGAAATTCCCAAAGTAGGCTAAAGCGCTATTACAAATCACGCTTTTCACTGTTTGGAGCAGAAAATTTGATGAATAGTGAAAGCGCTATTGCAAACCACGCTTTTAATTAAGAAAGCGCGGTTATGAACCACGCTTTTAACATAAATTTGTTATCTGAAGAAAACGTGGTTCCAAACTACGCTTTCACTGTGCATATTCTTTTCTTAAGAAAACGTGATTTGAAATCACGCTTTCACTGTCCACTACAATAAGCGTGTATTGAAACCACGCTTTTACTGTTCATTTAAATTTTATTTTATTTTTTAATTTTATTTTGTTTCTTTTGTCATTATTTTATTTTAAGCCGTTTTCATGTAAATTTTTTTTTTTTTTTTTTTTTTGTTTTGGGTTAGAAGGTGATAATGTAATTCATTAATTTTTTTTGGTTTTACTAAAGCCGTTTTCATGTAAAATTTTATTTTTTTTCTTTTGTCTTTGTTTTGGGTTAGAAGGTGTTATTCAGAAATTTATTTTAGCATTACTAAAGCCGTTTTCATTTAAATATATATATTTTTTCTTTTGTCTTTGTTTTGGGTTAGAGAAGGTGATATTGTAATTCAGAAAACCGGTTTAGTAAAACCGTTTTCTAGCCGTTTTCATTAAAAAAAAAAAAAATTCTTTCGTCTTTGTTTTGGGTTAGAAGGTGATCTACATGCTCTACAGTCCGAAGCACACCCACACACTGTGCAGTTGGACGAACAACGGCGAAGGGTGAGACGCAAAGAGCACCGCAGAGTAGGCCAAGAAGACGAAGGCCACCGTGAGAGCTGCACCAAGAAGGAATAAGAGAAAGACCTCAAATTTTGGTGATGTATTTTTTACATACAAATGGTACTTTTTCCGTTTTTTGCTATGTAATGTAACTTATATGTAATTTGAATTCTGATTACGAACAGTAACTTATGTAATGTAAATATTGGGTTGGAGTTGATGTTATTGTGATTCAATTGGTTTCGCTTATTTCATAAGACTGATATTGTGCAATGAATGAATGAATGTAAAGGTTATTTGTTTTATTCAATTGGTAGTGTATTTTTTGTAAGAATGAGGATGTTATTTGTTATATTCAATGAATAATTGTTATATTTTTGGGTTGTCACGATTGAGAAGATGAACAAGTTAAGAGAATGTGTATTTCTCCTAAAATAAATTTTGTCAACATTTTTGTAATAAAACTTAATACATAATATACGAAGTCACTAATTTACTAAATACTCATACAGGCATGAAAACAACATAACTGAAGTTGCAAATGTAACAGTTTTCAATTACATAGGTAGTGCAGACATAAGTCTCCCACAAAAATACATTCTGGACACCATAAACTGAACACACAATACATATATCCTGGACACCCCGAACTGAACACACAATACATAAACATAACAGTTAGACAGACAAATATTAGGCAGACAATCTGACAAACTCATTACGGAAACACTTAGTCTAACACAGACATTACAAATTAATGCATGACCTAATATTGCCGAAGTGTAGATATTAACACCTAATTCGCGCTTAAATCGGCAATCTCAGAGTCTGAATAATCCGAAAGCTCACCGTCAGAGACAAGTTCAGGATCCTCCATGATACCCTTGATAGCCGTAACATTTGGTTCTGTTCTGTTCTTCTGGGCATCCTTCTTAACTATGTATAGTTGTATATTGCGGGCTAACCTTCGGCGCATTTGAGAAATCTCACGTTGTAGTCTTTCACATAATCGATCAACATTATCAGGATCTTCCTTTTGGATCTCAACAGAACGTGCTTTTGGCACCTTCAGTCGATTTTCCCGACATAACCTTTCCATTTGCACTCGCTCTATAAATAGTGCGGGCCACTTCAGAAGTCTAGCGTCTGCTAAACCATATCCTGTTTGATTATCAGATGGATCCATACATGAACCTCCTTGAACTCGATAATACTTGGGCATAAAAAAATGTCGCTTCCCAAACCTATCACGATAACCACAAGCATAATCTAAAACAAGTATTGTTGTTTCGTCTTCAGCATCGCCACGTCCCCTTCCCCCTCCTTGTCATGAACTATCACCCCTTTGCAAGTTCCTACCACCTCTGTGATTCCCAGTCCCTCCCATGAATCGTGTAGCCATGCTAATTTTTTTAAACAAATGAATGATAATTTCGTAGGGCGAAATGAGATGTAAGGTTGTGTCTTCACCTTTAGTCGTTTATATAGTTAGTTATGAACGGCTTTAGAAAGACATTGGAGGAAAACCATAGAAAATAAATCCCTCTGCATGACAATCCCACATATACGAACAAGGTATGAGTTGTCACTACAATGAAAAAACAGAGAAAAGCAAATACTGTGTACCAAGTCACATGACTTGACAATCTATCTGCATATACCGACAAAATAAGGGCATGCTCACTATAAGGTAAATCAGTGAATTCACTGTTGCCATGTGACTTTCTGAATTGACAATCCCACATATATCAATAAGAGATGAGTTGTCACTGTAATCAGAAAATAGAGAAAACCAAAGCCTGTGCACCAAGTCACATGACTTGACAATCCATCTGCATATACCGCCAAAATAAGGGCATGCTCACTGTAAGGTAAATCAGTGAATTCACTGTTGCCATGTGACTTTCTGAATTGAGAATCCCACATATATCAATAAGAGATGAGTTGTCACTATAATAAAAAAATTGAGCAAAAAATCGAGAAAACCAAATCCTGTGCACCAAGTCACATGACTTGACAATCCATCTGCATATACTGACAAGTCTCTCCACGATTTGACTACTCAATATGTGAAAAAAGGAAGCTTATGTAGGCAATGTTGTGTTTCACTTAGCTATGCATCATTCGTTGTTACGACCAACTATTTGTATTTCATTGAAAAGTATGACTATTTGAATTTTTGTTGTCATTTGGTATTATTTTAAAATCAACTTTTGAATATTCAATTTGTAATATTTTGGGAAACATTTACAACATCAACTGAACATTGGTCGTAACGTACCCATTTGCAGATCAATCGTAACAAATTTGTAAATCCCACGCACGCCCACTTAACCCCATATTTATGGAAGATTAATTGTTATTTACATTTTTTCTGGAAATCACTCCTTATAAATTTGCAAATCTCACGGACAACCAGTTAACCCAATGGTATTGGAAGACTAGTGTATGAAAATATTGTTGGAATGAAAATGTATATATTAAAATAATTGTTATAAATTTTAATATAAGAACAATTTTTTGGAAATAATTTAATCCCCCAACTGGACCAACCACTTGGCTTTGAGCTTGTTTGTCCTGCCCCCAAGTTTAGTTTTCTGTCAACCCCCCATTCCTTACCAGAGTCATCATTTTCACTGGACTTCCAGGAATTAGAAGGTGACTATTTCTTCTTTCCTGATGGAGATTGAAATTCTTTACGTACAGGTCACTATTTGAGGAGCCCTTGTTGAGGGAAAATTTTGACTGAGCTACCTGTTCTGTGAGAACCCGAATATAAAAATTAAGTAAATAATTAAATAATAATAATATTACAATCTCAAATATTTTTGTGGTCAATCCTAAAGTGCAAATTAAATATTTGGAAGGTCTTTTAATTAATTTTTAAACCTAAAATAAATTTATGGAGGAAATCTCTAATTTAGAGATAAGATTAATTGTAAATAATGATGGAATCGTCAATTTCTTTAAAAAGGTGCAGAAAACAATCTGTTTGGGTATAATTAATTGTAAATAGTTATTTTGACAAGCAAATCAAGTAAAACCAATTGGGTTTTAAACTTAGTCCCCCAACTGGACCAACCACTTGGCTTTGAGCTTGTTTGTCCAGCCCCCGAAGTTTAGTTTTCTGTCAACCCCTCATTCCTTACCAGAGTCATCATTTTGACTGGACTTCCAGGAATTGGAAGGTGACTCTTTCTTCTTTCCTGATGGAGATTGAAATTCTTTACGTAGAGGATCCCTATTTGACGAGCCCCAGTTATGGGAAGCTTTTTACCGAGCTACCTGTTCTGTTTTATGTGTTGTTGAAGGTGGTAGTTCGTTTGTCTGAACTTTATTAGTCCCCCAACTAGACCAACCACTTGGCTTTGAGCTTGTTTGTCCAGCCCCCGAAGTTTAGTTTTCTGTCAACCCCCCAGTCCTTACTAGAGTCATCATTTTGACTGGACTTCCATATACTATAAGGCGGCTCTTTTTTCTTTCCTGATGGAGATTGAAATTCTTTACATAGAGGATCCCTATTTGACGAGCCCCAGTTAAAGAAAGCTTTTCACCGAGCTACCTGTTCTGTTTTATGTGTTGTTGAAGGCGGTAGTTCGTTTGTCTAAACTTTATTAGTCCCCCAACTGGACCAACCACTTGGCTTTGAGCTTGTTTGTCCAGTCCCGAAGTTTAGTTTTCTGTTAACCCCCTATTCCTTACTAGAGTCATCATTTTGATTGGACTTCCAGGAATTGGAAGGCGACTCTTTTTTCTTTCCTGATGGAGATTGAAATTCTTTACGTAGAGGATCCCTATTTCAACGTTCCAGATTCGGTTACGGGGAAACAACATCGCGGTTACTAATATCAAAATCACTACCCATGTGAATGTTTTCATACAAAGGGATTTCAGGTCTAGGTGGAATGGGGGCATTCTCAATATCAACGGGAGCGTCGGCATCATCTTCTTCATCATCATCATCTGATCCGCCCAATAAATTTTCTTCATCACACATTTCATTCTCATCATTGTCTAGGGTTACATCAGGACCGTACATGTCACTGTCAGCAAACTACATATAATTCATCGTTTCATCCATATTACTAGCAACTTCAACTGGAGTGGTATGATGGCTGTAGGTGGGCACATCTTCTGTGTTATTGTGAAATTCAGTCTCATATCCACCACGTGAACTTGATTCTCCACCATGGCCCTGAAATGTCTGTTGTGTATAGCCCACGGCATAACATTCATTTGATTCATACATAGGAGACTGAAACGCTGTCGTGTCAATCCCATGTGTCAGCAATGTAGTGAACGGACGAGAATCCATCTGTGTCATATTCAAGACATTGTGTACAACCTCTTTATCAATGTACACTTCCAAACAATTTGGTGGTTAGAAACTTCCACCGATGCTTAATACGGTGTTCAACGCCTCATCGTCATTGATCGGTAATATTTTGTATTTGCTGGTTGCTTGCCACTGCCAATAAGGATATCTACATTTGAAGATCAATCGGACAGTTTCCCCGTAACTTGCCACCTTGGACATAAACATTTTCTCCAAATTGCTAAGTGTGGTGTCAAGTTGCACCCCATATATCCCTTTCGGCTCAGCATCATATGCCACACCTTCATCGGGATCTCGAATTATGTTTCCCCCCCAGTAGAAGATAATTGGAACAGTTGCCATATACTTGCTTCAATGAAACAATAAACATTAAAATAGCAACAATATACATATATATCGGATTTTAGTTCTAAAATAATTATATGAATTTTAAATCATTCAATTACAATTACTTGTGAGGTAATAACTTTATGTAAGTAATTAGTAATTCTAATCCAACAATGATTATTCATTTTTTAATTAAAATATGAGTTAAAATAAACCTTCTGTTTTGGATTTTTTTGCTTTTTAAGAAAAAAGCGTACAACACATAAAGAATGTTGGTTTGTTTGAACATAACTGTCTATGGAACTCCTGTGTTCTGCTTTTTCCATTATTTATTACGATTAACATCATGCTATTGCGCATGGTAAATGTAAATTTTTCTTTTTCCATGTTTCTTCTTCTTTGTTTTGATAACATTTCAGTGTTGATTTGATTTTTGTAAATTAACTTGCTTTTATTTTTATGTTCGTTATTTGAATTTGTTTAGGCGGACACTTGGTGAAAGGAAGTTGTGGGAGTCAAGAGACAATTTATATTTTCCTATAAGTCACATTTATATCATAAGTGACATTTTCCTATAAAAATCAGCCCTCCCATTTTTGTCAATTTATATTTTCCAAGGTAGAAAGAACTGTAGAGGTGAAATATTACTTTAATTTATATTTTGTCAGCTATATATCTGTGTCTCAATTTGTTTATTAGTGTTTATTTTCTCATTTTTTCTCACTTATTTTTATTCGTATAAAACACTAGCTAAGATTTCATCTCTACGTGGAGTTTTTATTTACTTCCTATGTGGAGACTCTTATCTTTTCTGCGTGAAGGTTCTTTGTTGTCATTGCTCTCTTGTCTTAATTCAAAAAAAACATCAAAACAACTATACTTCTTGTCTTAATTCTTTGCCGTCATTGGTCTTTTTTTATTCTCATTCTTTTTGAGTTCATGTGATCCTTTTTGAAATTCATACACATGTATAGATGTCCTATACAAAAATGTTTATTGAATTAGTGGCGAAAAATAAATTTTGAATCACATAGCAGCAATAACTTCAGATTTTGAATAAGTCTGAGAATACAAAAATGGTTATAGAACTGTACACAAAATGTATATAGATGGATAAATTTTTTAAAAATAGTAACAAATTCTATAAAATTTTATGCGTATATACGTATTTTTATTCAATTTTATGATCAATTTTGTTTGTTTATAACAAAACTACAATATTTTTAGCCAGTGACCCATTTTGATTTACAAGATCTATAAAGGGACAATTCCAAAGATTACAGTCATGGCAGAGTTTAGAGGAAGATCAGATATATGCATGCGTATTATTAAGTATTTAAAGAGGTGTGTTTGGTTTGTGTTTCTAGAGTGTTTTTGAGATAAAAGGTACGAAAACTTATTTGGTTTGCCTTCTTTCAGAAATGGTTGTGGAAAATTGTTTTAGGGAGAGAGTTTTACAAAAAGTGATTGATTTGATGTGTATGAGAGAGAAAGTTATTTTGGAAAGTAGGTAACCAAACAAAATTTTCCAAATAAAATCTCAAAATTTTGTTTGGTTTGTTTACTCTTGAAAATTTGTTTGTAGAGAAATTTTCCCAACATTTTATATGAAAAACAAACCAAACAAGCCCATTATTTCTATTATTTGAATTCATAACACTCGAATTATAATAGATTTATTTTATTTTATATTATTATCAGCATAATAAAACAACCTTACCATTACGGCAATGGCCTCCCTCCCTCAATATGATCAATTTTTAAAAGGCATTCACTCAAAATAAAAAAAAATAAAAAATAAATAAATAATAATAATGACTCTACACAACCGTTAATTTAAGCAATGATTTAATCGTACGCATGTAAGCGGGACCAATTTTAAAAACACTTATTTTGTTTTCTTTTCATAAATCTTGATATATTTTTTAGTATTTTGATAAAGTAGACAGATATATCACACATTTAAAAAAACACTTCATTCTATCAAGTATTTTTCTTATTCAGTGAGACTGGACAAAATTGGACAAGTCATATAAACATCTTAAATCATAGTGTAAGTTTTGTAGATAATCAAATATTTGTTCCATTGAGTTGAAAGAACTCGATTGATTTGGACAATATAAAATAGAGGTTTCAAACATTGTTCTTAATTTTTTAAAACTGGTGATCCAATTCTTCAGATTTATGGACAATTATAGATAAGTTAATTTGATTTGCTCAAACTTGTGCCATTAGGGACCTTAATGACAAAGTTATTTCCTATGTGAAATAGTAACCCTCGTCCACTTTTTAGAGGTCATAGAGGCTTTGTTATGAAATTCAAACAAAAAACTCATTTTGGCTCGTTCTGAAAAGTAAGAAAAAAATTTAATTTATTTACTCTTTTTTTTTTCTTAAACATACAAAAATAAAAATAAAAAATAGAGAGATAATTTATAATGGTAAAAAATTAGAGAGAAAATTTAGGTTGGTGGTTAAATCTATGTAGTAAATTTTGGATAGTTATCCATGTAAATCGATCAGGCCATCCATAACAATTATTTGGTATTATGAAATACAGGCTTACCCATCAAAGTGGCTTTTTTTTTTGTCCTTCTTACCTAGAAAATTTCTATGGACTATTAATTAGAATGTTTTAAGACTCTTTTCATGCATATATTATAACCAGTGTATGCCCGTGCCTGAAGGCACGGTGCAATTAATAATGACTTCTAATTATATAAATCAAAATAAAAATTATTAAAACATAATGTTAAGATTTTCCTTTCAATGGTGGTGGATAGTCACAAAGCGGAAGTGGCGATAAGTCTCTTCGTTCAATACCTATTTCAAAAACTTTTTCAAATTTTCTTAAGTTTTGTGAGGAAATTTTATTTTCTACTATAATGCTATTATATGTATTACAAATTCAGCTCATTAAATTTTTTAAAATTTCTATGACAAGATTATAAAATTAAATGTTAGTATTTTATGATGAAATGTCTTCAAATTATTCTAATATCAAAGTTAATACTTTTTATAAAAATTATTAATTTTATTGAATGTATATTAAAAATAATACATGATATAGCGGTTTGGTTTGATTTTTTAAATTATTTTTTGTTTTTTTTGAAAAAATATAAATAAATTTGACAAAAATAAATTGTTTGGTTTGATTTTCCAAATGGTTGTGGAAGAATGTGGCACCTCCCAAAATTCAGTTTTTTTTGTTGGTTAGCTTGGAGGGGCAGAGTGCAATCCGGTCTTACATACAATTTACAAGTGCTTATGTGCTTATATGCAGACTCCTGCAATAAGCTATGTCCTATAGTATGGATTTAGGTAGTTAACAACTAAGTGGAAACCTTTAGCGAAACCCAAATGAAAATAAATCCTAAACTTTTTTTATAATATTTTGGGTGCCTGACCCCAAATACAGTGAAATAAACCAAACGAAACTAAACCAAACAAAGCTTTATGTCCCAATCAAGTGGGCTACGATACGTGAATCCTTTTTTCGTCATTTCATACTATTAAAAGCTATATGCTCGATTAAATTAAATAAATTCGTTTAATTTTTTTACTATCACATCCCAAGTCAATTTACGTCTTCCCCTAACATTTCCTTTTACGGTGATCCTATCACATTATTCTCTACCATTTCATGAGCTTGTTGTTTCTTAATTGTCCAATATTATGTGAACTGCAAAGTATCACTGGTCTTACAATTATTTTATAAATTAACAACGTCAATTTTGTTAGCATCATTGATCACATAATATGCCAAAGGCACTTCACTTGAACCTACTTTGATTCTATTACAGGTGGGAATTTCTAACACAACATGAATCGTACACAAAGTTAGGGGTTAGGGTTGAACATTTTCAACACACACACAAATATGACACTATATAATAACATGATAAATAAATAGGGTTATGTCAAAGCTGCATAATATGAAATTGACACAGATAACCCATTTAATAGATAATTAGTTACAAATTTTAATGTTATTTTCATTAAAGGATGCCAGGAATGTTTAAATCTCTTATGTAACCTACATAATTAAATAAAGAAAATACGTAAAATAGTATTTTCAGGTTAATATAGTCATTTTGTCTTTTATTTGAGAGAACATGATCTTTTCATTTATTATTTTGAAGTCAATAAAAATATTTTTTTTTGAATAAAATATAGTCAAAATTAAATATATATATATTTTTTTATAATTTCATTTAGTAGAGATTAGTTTCATGAAATTTAACTTAGGAAAAAACGTTAATCTTTCCATACACTTAGTATTTTTAATTGAAATTCATCTTATATTTGTCATTTTTTTGAAAGATAAAATTAAGTTTAACCCCCTTTGCTTTACTCCATGTGTGATTTACCTCTGATATTTGAAAATAAGAACATAACCCCCTTATGACCTAGCACATGTTTCACACTTGATGTTAACTTGGATTGAACGTCTGACGGTATACTTCATTTAGTCCACAAACCACAAGAACATTATAGTTATTTCCAAATTATATGGGTAGTTTGCACATGCACATTGAAGTGAAATTTGCCCTTTATTAAATATGCACAATGTCTTGAATTGAATAAATACACCTAGAGGGTAAAGAAGTATAGTGAAATAAATTAGGTGACAAATACCATTTCTCATATAGTATAATAGGCAGCAAATTCAAGTATACAACCCCACCTTGATATTACCAAGTGAAATACTGAATAAAGGTGTATATATATGTAGTACTATTATAAAGAGAAGTCTTCTCTGGGTGTTTACGTCTCATATTTTGGGTTTTTCAAAAATACCCCTATATCAGTTTTATGGGCAGTTATGCACTAAATTCAATTTTTTTTTTTTTTCAAATCTCTCAACTTTTGATTTTTTCAAATTCATTTCAATTTTCAGATTTTGAATTCAATCATATAGTTTACAGTCTTATTTTCTGAAACAAAATGATCATATATATGTAAGCATGTGGACCTCGAATTGAAATTGTCAGTCAACCTTAATTCTCAATTCATGAATTTCATAATATGAATTTCAATTCTCAATTCTCAATTATATGAATTTCATAATATGACATTAACAATTCTCAATTATATGAATTTCAATTCGTATAATTTTATTCTTAATTAAAAAAATTACTTTTAAAACCCTAATTTCAAACCCTAATTTCCTTTTAATTCCTCTTAACAAGCAAAAAATAAAATTTCCAATTCAACAAATATAGGTTGGTTTATTCACAATTCAAAATTCTAAACCCTAATTTCAAAAAATATAAACAGGATTCACAAGCATAATTTCTGATTTCTAATTCACAAGCAAAATTCCAAACCCTGATTTCTGATTTCAAAAAATTCCAAACCCTAATTTCTGAAACCACAAGCATAATTTCTGATTTCACAATTCAAAACCCTAACATTTTATGATTTCATAATTTCATAACCACACATTTAAAACCCTAATTCAAAACCTTAACATATTAGAACCCTAACACATTTAATAATTGACATTTAAACCCTATCATTCACATTTTCACAAACACACATTCACATTTTAAACCATACATTCACATTTTCACAAACACAATAAATACATAAAATTCAAATGAGACAGAGAGAGATAAATGCCATACCACGGACAGAGAGAGAGCAGAGACAGAGAGTGAGAGCAGAGGGAGAGCGACAGTGACAGTGAGAGTCTGAGAGCAGAGGGAGAGCGAGAGTCAAAAAAACGTGAGTGTAAAAAACGTGATTGCAAATGAGGGGGCTTGGGTGTTTTATATAAGTATTAAAAGCGTGGTTTCAATCCATGCTTTCATTTATCAAATAGTGAAAGCGTGATTCCAAATCACGTTTTCTTAACAAAAACAATGCACAGTGAAAGCGTGATTTCAAATCACGTTTTCTTAAGAAAAAAATATGCACAGTGAAAGCGTGGTTTGGAACCACGTTTTCTTCAGAAAAAAAATTTAAAACAATATGCACAGTGAAAGCGTGGTTTGGAACCACGTTTTCTTCAGAAAACAAATTTATGTTAAAAGTGTGGTTTGTAACCACGCTTTCTTAATTAAAAGCGTGGTTTGGAATAGCGCTTTCACTATTCATCAAATTTTCTGCTCCAAATAGTGAAAGCGTGATTTGTAATAACGCTTTAGCCTAGTTTGGGAATTCTGTCCAAACTAGGCCTAGTTTGGGAATTAAGATAGTAAATTGGCTTAATATGGAAAAAGCCTTGATATAATTGGTGGGATACGTATCCCAAGAAATTAAATGGTGAAATAACATATTTACACTCTTAAGTATTTTAATTAATTATGTATTAAATTTAAATGGTAAATTTCTATTGATGTTCTATTTTAATTTCATCATTTAATTATTATTATTATTTAAAATAAATTTGATATTTTATTTATTTAATTAAAAAAATTAAAATATTAAAGACGGGTTTAATATTGCTATTACTTTGTAAATAATTGAAAAGGATAAAACAGTCTTTTAAGCATTTATCATTCTTCATAATGTTCCAATCAAACACTAGATTCAATAGGATAATCATTTCTAGACATTTAATCCCATGAGAAAATTAATATGAAATACATATCATTTCCAACCAAATAATTCAAGACAATGTATCCCAAAATTAATAGTGAATTCCGAATAATTTTATTGCAATAACAACTCTAATGCTCACCGTTAGAGTTGCTCTTACCTCGCTAAAATTATAGTCATTTTTTATGATTTTTTAAAAGTCCATCTTGATTAAATGAATCTAAATTTTATTTTTCTTAAAAAATTGAGTTAATTTTGAACCAAAAAAAAAAACATTAAAAAAAGAAGAAGCTAAATTGTATAAAATAAAATAAAATAAAATAGTTTATTTTTATCTTTTGTCTCATTTTTTAATTTTTTTTCGAATTCTTTTGTGCAAATACAAGAAGTACAAAAATTTGACATAATATTTTTCAAAATTCACTAAAAAGAAGAATAAACTGAAATAAAAAAGCCCAACATATCTTACTAGAAGAGAAAGGTACACATTTCTAGAGTCTCTTTTTGTATGTCATATGAATGATAGGTTTCACAAGGAACATGATTGGAAATTGTTTGATCGTCGGATAATACAAAATGATTAATTTTCCCCTTAGATCATCTAACATTTAGTTCAAGCATTGTAGCATCAATCTATGAAATATAAGAGGAAAAAGGTAATCAAAAGGCAGACAACCAAGGAAATGCTCAAAACTACAAGTTTCTTCATTCAGAGTGAAACATAAGTCAATCAACACAACTACTTTATCCGTCTCTAGATCTAGTACATGATTTTCCACATCACAGAGGAACGTGAATCGTCAACTGCATCTTTCAGAATAGAAGAAACACATTTTGCCTTCTCTTGCGCTATCAATCTAGACCTCAACAAAGACAACAATCCCTTGTACCGTGATTGTTTTCTCTTCAATACTTGGATGTAAGCCACAAGTCCAAGCCATTCAACTTCTCCCTTCTCCACTTGAAAAATAGGGCGGAAAGTCGAATCAACATCCATAGAATGCATCCTTTTCTTTATGAGCTTGCGCATATACCTAGCAATCAACAGAGCAAAATGCCAAAGCATTTTATTTATTTATTTGTTTTTTGAAAAAAAAGGTTCTTAGAAATAAGCTTTGATAATTGAATTATACAGCTTAGAACTGGGTAGTTTCAAACAAGAAAACACTTTACTAAAGAAGTATACATGGTTAGCCGATTGGCCAACACAAAACGCTTAATTTAACGTCATTTGAGAAAGAAAGTATTTAATTAAAAATACAAAGGTGTACTGAATGTTGAGGTAACAATTAAGTACATACCTCAAAGACCCTTCAATAATGCCTATATATGATTTTGTGTTGAGTCTGCAAATATCAGACAAGTCATAGACATAGCAATGGAACTTCATTCCACATAGCAGAAAAGCCTGATAGATGTTTAATCTCACAACAACTGCTGAATTGATATTAGAATCGTAGAATATGGGATGGCATTTAGGCCGCAGATAATCACACAACTTTGCCTTCAAATGACGACCTGGTTTGCCTTGCCAGCAGACAGTAAGAGTTGAACTTAAATGGAAATTCAGATACCTGATCAGTAGACAAAGATGAGTTACATTTAAAATGAAGGTAGATTGTGCATTAATCTGTCAAACCAATTGCACAATAATATAACATCCAGATCTTTTCTTTTTAAAAGTTCTGTTTTTTGTTTCCTCTATTTTTTTCTTCTCTCTTTCTTTTTTCCTTCTTCAAATAACATCTCGAGGCAAAAACCACTGAAAGCTTGTAAACAGAAGCTTTTACCAAATAAAACAATCATAATCAAATTCAGTATTAAGATATATGAATCTGATGAAAGTCATGTTTCCACAAATATTCATATACGTTTAGAGTTAGTATGACAATGCACAAGAAAAAGATTGGTTACCATTTGGATGATTAGACAAAAATTACTTGAAGCTTATAAACATCAAGCTTTTTGCCAAACAAAAATATATCATAATCAAATTCAATGCTTATATCTAGATGTACGTCCTAAAAGATATGTTTCCCCAAATACTCATATGTTTAGAGTTAATATAACAGTAGTATGCAAGAAAAAGATTAGTTAGCTTTTGGGTGGTTCAAATGTGATGTGATCAAATTTGGCATATTTATAGTTTCTTACTTTGATAACTGTACATTGTCTTTTTTGACACTGGAGTAGCCAAACGACCTACATATTTCCATGAGAATTCATAGCTATTTGTATATCACTGCTCTTCACAATGAATGTAGGAATGTTTTAGTTAAATCAGTCTACTTGTTACAGAGTTTGTTTCTTGTTATTCAGAAATTTTCTGCTAATTTTCATTAATTCTTGTGAATTATAGTTGCATTGTCTGAGTTTCAGCCAGTAGCAAGACATTGTTGATCTGACAAAACTGAGATCAATATAAAAAATCCCAATAAACTCACCGCCTAACTGCTATCATAATCATATCATTATCCACTGTTGTCAAGTCGCGAATCAAAACATGAATCGTTTTTGCTAAATAGTGAATCGTGAATTGTAAAATTCACTTTATTTAGCATAATCTATAATTATATATATGTATATACATTTAAAAGTACAGTGTTTAAAATGAAATAAATATCAATATAACAAAATTGCATACATGTATTTACATATAAAGCTATTTATAATAATATAATTGATTGATCTCTTTTTCTATTTTGCAAAAATGACAGTTTCATTTCATGCATTAAGCAAACAAAACTAAAAGTGAATCGTAACGAATCCCAGTGAACTACAATGAATCATAAGATTTACTCAATTTAAGATTCAACTAAGGAAATCAAAACCAACGTTTTGCTTGAAATTCGCATCAAATCATGAATTGTAAGATTTTAACAAGCAAGACTACATCATTAGTCAAATAAGAAAGGGAGTTACCTTGTGTAGTCTGCCTGAACTTCTAAAGTGCAGCAATTGATAAACAAGCCACACCATCGAAGAAATGTGATACCGTCGTCCCCCATGTGCACCCGATTTGATGTAATCCCTGATTTCTGGTCAATATCAAAATTTAGGCCACATTTTTCCTGATTCATGTAGCAGTTGTATTCTCGAAAGCCTCTCTGCAACCTGGAGAAGAATCTGGCAGCCTGCTTCTTGCAGGTTGATATGAAAAGAAAGTCATCAATAAACCTAAATAGCATATATTTAGGAGACGACGTGATGACTGGGGACTCACTTCTCTTGACCTCAGCAGAAGCATCATAATCGTCATGTCTCTCTGACATATATCCAGTAGAAGGTTCTGGATTCTTCTCAAGAAATGGAAGTATTACATTCGTTTCCAGATGCCCATAGTAAAAAGAGCAAAGCAGAGAAGATAAAACACTTCCTTGGGGTATACCAACATGTTGCAAGTAATATTTTTTATCTAATTGCAGCACATTCTGCTTCACATGCTCATTTAAATTAAAGTAAAGCTCTTCCTTCCTTATTTTTCTGCTCCAACCCTGAAATATTAGAAGCAGTAAATTAAAAGACAAACATAGCTTCTTCAAAAAGGTAAACTATTCTTTCGAAAATCTCAATCCCAGCCTTGCTTAGTTGAGGACAAGTCAATATAGTAGAAGGATAAGTCCCGGAGGAGAAGTTGAATTAGAAGGCAAGCACTTGGTGCTTTGCAAGGGTGGGGAGGTTAACTCCCATTGGTGCTAATCTAACAACTACAACTAACTTTCGCCGATCAAAAAATATATATATATATAGGCTTTAACGGTAGAGGGTTGGAATTTGCCTTGGTCATGCATGTGTTTATTTTCTAAGCGAAGGTCCATCACTCCATTCATAATTGTTTATGGTTCCTTGATGACCAGCTAAGAAGCACAAACACGGACACAGGTACCAACACAGGGACACAGTGATTTTCAAAAAAATTAATAAGCGGAAACAGTGAGGATACAAAAAAATATTTTTATGGAGGGCTGTGTTAGGTATGGACACAGCCGGAACGCTGTACTTGACCAGAAATGACTAAGATAAAGCAAAATGTCTGAAACAGGGTATTGGCCAAAACTTTGTTCGAGACGAAAGGCAGGGTTGACTGTAGTGTTTTGTTGCCTGAACTGGAAATGCATGAGATTAGCAAATATAATCCATATCTTGCTTTCTAAGGTTATTTTTGTATCGCATCATATTCGTATCTCATGCTTGTATTTGTGCTTGATAGCTGATTACAGTTCTAGGACAGAATTTTTTTGACTCGTATACATTAAGTCGTCCTTGGGAGCATTACAACCAACCTTTGTAGCATCCATATTATGAAGAGCAATATCAAATAGAAAATGATGCTAGGAATATGGGTATGTGATGCCATCCATCAACGAACAGGTAAACAATTTTTATTTATTTTATTTATTTATTTTTTGCAGCAATCTAATTGAAACATTATATTAGATGCTTTCTGGAATATTATAGGTTATCTTGTCACATGTAAGTGACATTTAAGTATATCGGGCAGGATAAACTTATTAAACTGGATGTAAAAGTTATCCTTACACCCCTTATGAACCTTTTTTGATGGATTAATCTTTTATCAACCCAACTATAGCTTTGAATGCCACTCTCATGTTGATCATGCACACTGAACATATAAGTGCATGCTGATGTAGGAGATCTTTCTGAATTTTCAGAATAGAGGCTATTTAAAGGCTGAAACAGAAAGTAATTTAGCATTTTAATGATTAAATTGAAAACCAATAGGTAGGAAAAGAGATTAGGGTTGATTTGGGCTTCATTGGATAGGGTTTTGGGTTTAAATAATAATCCAAAAATAGTAGCTTTGGTATGTGCACAAAGGAGAAAGAGAAGAAGAGAGAAAGAGGTGTTTCACCCTTGCAAGAGTTAGGCAAATTCACACCAACTCAATCTCCAATTTCCATAATATCGACTCCATTGAATTATTGAAATTATATATATTTATAGGTTAAAGACTCTCTAACTCCTACAAGGACTAGGACTCAAATTTAGAAATTAAGAGTATTGGGTACCTACGAATAATCTAGACCAGCTATCACTATGACTTCCATTTTTACTCCAACCCTTTTATGAAATCAAAAAATAAAAAATTGACCCCTTTTCACCACAAAGACTATTCTAGACGTAGTATTAATGATCCATTTAATAACTTGATCCAAAAGAAAACCTATGGCCAACTCCCACAGCCCATGTACAGCAAATCATGAAATTACTAAAATCCACTTAACTACTAAACACTACCATAGACACTTTTTTTTTACCAAAAAAGCTTCTTCATGATCGTGAGACCCTTAGACTTCATACTTGTTTAGCCATGCAATAGATGTTGCATCACGTGTATCTAACAAATCCAACAAAAGTTATGGAAGGATGTAAGTGTTTCTTACAGCAGGTATAAGTTGATCTTGCTCTAAATAAAATAATATCATAAACATATAAATACAAATTGCAGTAGTGTATATATATAATATATATCAAAGAGCAGTACAACATCAACTTCACCAAAAGCGGTTATAAATTATGAAAATCTAATAGAAACAAAAACAAAGTACAAAACAGAATGGGTGATATCCAAAAGCAATTCAATCAAAATACCTGATTGACAAGAATGCCATGCAATGAATGGTAAGAAGCAGAAGTAAATTTAGTAGACCCAATGCTGATATCTTGGTCTGCTAGGATTATGTTCTGACGAACCCATAAAGATTTCTTCGTGCAGACAACTTGATGAGACAGCTTTAAAAGACATTCATCATTCTCTATAACATCCTTCATTACACTGAGCAACTTATCCTGATTAACAGAATCAAATGCTTTAGACACGTCACAGACAACAATGAATACAGAAGGCACAGTTGTTGACCCATTCTTCAAAACTGATAAGAAAGGGCATAACTTTCTGTAAACATCATCGTAATCGAATACTGATGAGCCTAGCTTCTCTGGTTTTTTCATCTGTAAACCTTTTAGGAAAGCATGCAAATCACGAAGCACATTGTTCACAGACTTGAAAGTGTTGTATTTAACATGTCTTGGATGCAAAGATAACTTACCCAGCAGCCCACAGGATAGAACTTTCAAAGAGTGTTCTTTTACTGGCATCCTTGATGATGCTTTAAGATTTGCTAGAACCCTAACTCCATTTCCTTTTGGACGAAGTCTAACCCTTGAAAACCCAAATGACCTTTTTCCTATAATGTTTCTAACTGATGCATCATTTACTGGACGATAGATCTGATCATTCAAGTTCATAACCTTCTTCCAGATTGATTTTCGATAATAAAATACATCTTGTTTCCCACGCTCACTTTCCGTGACATAGAAGTTTGCTTGCACCAAGGGCACTACTAGGCATGAAAACAACCAAAAGATCCATTTCTCTACAATTTTATGTTTCATAGCATCAGCAACATTGTTTACTTGACTGCACTTTCTAGGCATATCTGCACTCTGCACTTTTGTGTGCTTTAGCACAAAATCATTCGAGCAGCATGAAGAGTGCTTATTTGACAGCAAAGGGAACAATGATGTTTTCAACTTATGCATACACTGCTTTAAAGAGAATTTTTCAAATCTTCGAAGCCGAACAAACCTGGAGATGTTCCTCCTCAAAATTCTCCAATTAGAAGTAGTCCCAAGCAGATCTGGAGGAACTATATTCCTGCAAACAGCCCAGATAAATGACACCACTTGATTTTTTGTACAACAAGATAGACTTGGCACAGACTGATGATCACTTGTTTCAGGAGTTCTCTTGCCATGGTCGGTCTCCAAACTACTACATTTATCAAGTGGTAACTTTGCTTGCTGTAGAACCTTGGCATGTCGTTTCCCAAGTGAATTTGTTTGGAATTTATTTCCCTGAGACCCAAATGCGACAAACATTACACTTTCTACTTCAAAGCAGAATAAAAATATTAACATATAGTTTATGAGGCATTGCTGCATTTTTAATGAAAAGACAAAATGGTCAGGTGCTCGTAAAGCTGATAAATACTTACATCCATAAGATTACATAAAATGAAAAAATTAAAAGAATTTTTTATGGAGTAGTTCAAACATGCCTAGCTGAGAACTATTTGAACAAAACCTGAACATTACTATAGAAGAAAAAAATTACCATCGGAGGAACAAGACAAGACATTCTGACAGAAAAAATAAAGAAACCACCAAAGAAAAAAGGAGAGAGAGAGAGAGAGAGAGATGATAACTTTACAGTCCTCAATCTTATGGAACCCACCATTCCTCGAAGAGTATAAAAATACTATATTGCCTCTGTTACAACAACAAACATAGCAGTCTTCTGGGAAATACTATTACTATATTGCCTCTGTTACGACAACAAACATAACACAGTCTTCTGAGGAATACTAACCTCAAAGATGGAGCAAACTCTTCCTTCAGTATTTTGATCAGAGGATAGAATGGAACAGTGCTTTTCCAATAACCTCAAATGTTGGCAACGCCGAGCATTGTGTATGAGATTTTTAAGCAATTTAACAAGTGAGTGATATCTGGCGCCAAAAAGAATTGATTAGAACACAAAGTCAAAAACAGTAGTATAGTTTGGCCAATATAGACCAGTCTCAGCATGTTGAGACTTCTGTCATATCAGTCCAACCTGTGTCTATTTTGACTGTCCCTCCCCATTTTAGAACCTCAGAACCACAACTGAGTTCTACTAGCACTTCTGCCACTCACTAGGAAATGATGAACAAAATTATGCAAGTGAAAAAATGCCCCCATGATATATATCATACTTAACAATCTTAAAGAATGATGTACAATATGAACCTTTCAACGGGACCTCACCTCGGCATTGTTTATGTGGGGGCCGAATATTGGGAGTCATAGGGATTCCGGATAGTCAAACCTGGGAGAATCCGAATTCGTGGCACTCGGCATCAGCCCGCAAACTCAAATCCAACTTTACTCGGCCAAATAGTCGATTAAGCAAGGGGCCGAGTAAAGATCGGCCTACTACAAAATATGCCAAATAGGTAGTTGGAAATGGACCTAATCACGAGGCCCAAGGAAGAAAGGATATAAATAGAAGAACATCAGCCAGAAAGAGGTATGTGTGAATTGTTGTGCTTAACTTAGAATACAAGCAATCTTGAGTGTTGAGACTGACTTGTCCGTCGGAGTGCTAATTCCGGCACCCCTGATCGGAGTGTTTATTCTTTTTCAAGTGATTATCAGCAGATCACGAGCGTCCCCCAGGATCAGAAGAGTATTTCCAAACCACTTCTCCACAGTTTACATGAAAACCATCTCATTTATTTTTCTCCTTTATAGGTCGTAACAGTGTATACCGCATAAGTTTTCTTATGCAGAGCCTATGATGCCTATGTACACCCCAAAGTAAGAAGAGGATCAAATAAACCGAAGTACACACCAGAACTCATATATTTGTGAAAAAAATAATGTATGGTAATGCAAAATCAAGTTTATATTGAAGCTATTGCTCCACTTACAGGCATTTGTTGTTACTGAGACAGCAATTAGTGCTATGGAAGCATGGCTTTGACAGAACACTAAGAGTGGCATCAGATAAGCCAAATATATCCTTAAAAAGAACATTGGCACAAGAGAAACTGGGCTTCAAAGAATTCAATACATCTGAAGTAAGTTAAGTTGCATTAATTCTTTTCCAAGAAAAGAAAAATAACAAAGTTCCATAACATCCAAAAACATCACAAAGTCAAAGTCAAGGCATCAAAACAATAACAAACGGAAGTTCTTAAGCAATTAGCTAGTTGGGTATGATCATCTAATTAAAATTACGAAATCAAATAATGTTAACAAGAAACATAAGCGGCTTATGAGAGAGAGAGAGAGAGAGAGAGAGAGAGAGAGAGAGCTGCATATGCATGAAGTGGAAACTATATTATAAGTGACAGCAGAGGATACGTTTTCTTGGAAAAACTGATGAAGAACATTCCAATTTATAGAACATGAATTGCTTATCAATCCCAGCTTCTCTGGTGACACGCTGGAGAGTTTGCAGCACCAAACAACAAGAGCACTGCAATGGCATCTGCAGATAGACCAAATCTAGAAACTATTAGAATCCAGAAAATAAGGGGAAAGGCTCTATTAGAATCCATTTACTCATCTCAAGTTCCATCAAGCATGATTTGAGATACTAAAGCATAATACGCAATATTGTAGCCTTATCAATATGGTCCAAAATAGGTTTGTTATTTAATACATTGTTTAGATAAAACTTTGACGTATAAATAAGTCTTCTAGAGTTTGAGATGATTCTGTAAGTTTTCTAACTGTAACATTGCCTACAGTGTTACATCTCATCTGATGCTTAACTCCTACCTAACATGATAACTATCAGAAGAAATGTATTGTGTTATTTCTATCTGGGTTTGGTTCATATCACCAGGAAATGACAGAGAACTCACTGATAACAGTACGTTTTGAGAGAACAGAAAAATATTCAGTTCTAATTTTTCTTGTCCTTGGAGAAATCTACATTGGCTTAATGAGTAACAGAAAAAAGAAACTGTTGAAGGTAAAAGGGAAAATTTTATCCAGTGTCCACAGCATTAAAAATAAAGGTTTCTCCAATAATCGTGGTCATCAAGGATCCAAATTTTATTCAATACAATCACAAATTATGATAGAGTTAAGATAACCCGAAAGCACATTGAGTAAACATATTTACTGCTACAAATATTCACTGTTTCAGGTATTTTACATAGGGTCTTGCTACATGTGCCCTAAAGGCTTAAAAAGATTGTACATTCTTTATTACACTCACTTTTCATGCAAAATGTACAATCTTTTTAAGCTTCTTCACATGAGCCCTAAGAGCACAAGTTAAAAAATCCTTTTACATATTTCAAGATTTTTGCCATTTTTTGTCTGCACTCTTCAAGGGGCATATGTTAATATATGATATTGCCAAAAGATACCAATATTAACTTATATTAGGACCCAACAAAATGATGCCACTATGTCATAAAGTTTGTAAGCTGCAATGTCACAGGTAACTTATCAACATCATACAAATGTTTAATATAAGCTAAATCTAAGATATTAGCTCAGACAAACTCCGTTTAATCTAGTTATATTTACTAATTCCAACAAACATCTTAACAGATACATTCGTAATAGTTGATCCATTCCTTCGTTGCAGGAACCTCCTACTAGGGATAACAATCCTCTCCAAAACAGCAATTCTGCAATTCAAAGCACGCCCAACAATTTTGAAAAAAATGCAAGACACAACACGTAGGGAATATGCACAAAAAATATAGTTTCATTTAAAGATAATAAAAAAAATAACTTAAAACTAATTTCTAGAATTTAAAAGAGGAGGGATTAATAAGTACAAATTTACAAAAAAAAATAGTTCTTTAATAGGTTTCATGAGTGTCTAAGCAATGGACATGTAATGTCACCCAAGTGTCCGAACTCCAAAATGTGTCCAAGTCTAACAAAATTTTAAAAATAATGGAACATGCTGGACATGTGTTCGACACATGCTGCGAAGTGTCCGACTAGCGTCAGGTGCACGACACGTTCACGCCACCATTTTAGAAGTGTCAGTGCTTCTTAGCAACTAGGCAAAGAAAAGTGGCATAGCCATGAAAATCATGCAGTGGGGTCATTCAACAAAAATCATCAATGCCATATTTTTAATGAGCAATGCTAGGGACCCAAAAAAACACTATAAAAAATTCTATACAATACTCACATGGGTGTGTTTGGTAGTTTTTTTGGCATCCCTAGCATTTTTTATTTTTAATACACTCATTTTCACACAAAATCATCAAATTCAATTTTCACACAATACACTAATTTATAATATATTCGCAATCAATGTTACACAGACTCTTCTATTCCTCCTAGTATAACTGTGTCAACACTCACACCCAAAGTAGGATTCTCTAATTTTAACAACGTTCGAAGAAGCAGCTTACATTTGGTAGTAAGAAAAACTTAATAATATTGATGAGAAATTGAAATCTCCATTTTTCCCTAAATCCCTTTTTATTCCAAGTACATTCCTAATAATTTACCTCTTATGTCAGAATATCGTAATACCAAACCAAACCTTAAGTCCCATCAAATGGGATCGGTTACATGAATCCTTCTTCTCCACGCGACTTTATCAAAGGCCATTTCGTTAGTCAAATTAAGTAAATCCATATCTCTATTTACAATGCTAGCCAACGTTAATCTAGGCCTACCTGGTCCCCTAACACTTCCATCTACTTTCACTGCATCGCATCTATTCACTACTACCTCTGTTGATCTCTGTTGAATATGACCAAACCATCTCAATCAATTCTCTCTCAACTTATCTTCTATCTGTGCTACTCCTACCCATTCCGAAATAAACTTATTCCTAATTCTGTCTTGTCTAGTCTTACCACACATTCACCTTAGTATTCTCATCTCAGCCACACTCATCTTCTCTACATGTTGTTTCTTGGTTGCCCAACACTCCGTTTCATACAACATCGCTGGTCTAGTAGCCGTTCTATAGAACTTACTTTTTAGTCTAGTAGGTATTCGTTTGTCGCACAGTACCCCAGACGCACTTCTTCACTTACACCATCCCGCCTTAATCCTATGAGCCACATCCGTATCAATCTCCCCCGCTGTTGTGATAATCGACCCTAAATAACGAAAATGTTCACTCTTAAACAGTTCTTGGTTCTCAATCTTCACTTCTCCTCGACTTTCATTGTTACTATTACTAAATTTACACTCCATGTACTCTGTCTTAGTTCTGCTTATTCGAAATCCTTTAGATTCAAGTGTTTTTCTCCAAATCTCCAACTTTGTATTAACTCCTCTAGTCTCATCCACTAACACGATATCGTCTGCAAAAAGCATACACCATGGCACGTCATCTTGAATATTTCTCAGCAACTCATCCATAATTAAAGCAAAAAGACAAGGACTTAAGGTAGATCATTGGTATAACTCTATAGTAATAGAAAATTCATTCCAACCGGCGATCTAATAGTGGTCACCACCCCTTCAGACATGTCCCTAACCACATCAATGTAATCTTTTGTCACCCCTTTCTTCTGTAACACCCACCATATTATATTCTGAGGCACTCTATCATATGCTTTCTCAAAATCGATAAATACTATATGAATGTCTCTTTTCTTTTCTTTATACTTTTCTATTACTCTCCTCAAAAGAGAGATCGCTTCCATTGTTGACCTGCCAGGTATAAACCCAAATTGATTCTCTGACACCTTTGTTATATCTCGCAATCGGCATTCCATCACCCTCTCCCACACTTTCATTATATGACACATTAGCTTGATTCCTCTATAGTTGTTGCAATTCTGGACATCTCCTTTATTCTTATAGATTGGCACTAAAATACTCTTTCTCCACTCATCTGGCATGTTCCTAGTCAACAAAATTTTGCTAAACAACCTAGTCAACCAAGCAACTCCTTTTTTACCCAAACACTTTCAAGATTCAATAGGGATATCATTGGGTCCTAAAGCCTTATTTGATTTTATCTTCTTAAGTGCAATCTCCACTTCAAAGTTCATAATCCTGCGATAGAACCTACTGGCTATTTATTCCCCTATAGACGTACCTCCATGTTCCTCATTTAATAGTTTCTTGAAATAGTTTTTCCATCATTCCTTAATCTCTTCATCCTTCACCAATACCTTAGAATCATCATTCATTATGCACTTAACTTGATTAAAATCTCTTGCTTTCCTCTCCCATATCATAATACGCAATATATTTAAATGTTCAAGGCATGTCTACGTATCAATACCCAACTTTTCGATGCGTATCACAATATCCTTTTAGGGCTTAGGAAGGTTTGACGCTTGGACACTCACCCACACTTGATACTAGTATCTAAGACCATGCAACATAGTTTCCGATAACATCAATATAAGTAACTAAACTTGTCTAATTATATTTAAAAACATAACTTGGGGATATTAATACCATCAGTTCAACAAAAGTCAAATAAAGACATCAATTTTACAATTGTCCACAACGAGTTTTCATTTTCTAAAAATGCTTCATGATAACCTCACTACTAATTCTATCAAATACGCATTTTTTTTTTTTTTTTTTTTTTCTATTTAAGTTAACTTTTCCATCTGGTTCATGCTACTTAAACAGATTCTAGAGGCTTTATGGAATCACAGCTAGTTAGCAGCCTCAATTATATACATTATTGATTTAGTGATTTTGTTAATGAATGAAAGACAAAAAAATCAAGATAAGAAGAGCATTAATTCTAGAACTTCAACTATAGTAAAAATCTAAATAGAAGTGTTCTAAGTATATCAAAAATCCCTAATTAGTTGATAAGATGAAACTGCAAAACACAGAGAAATAAGAGTACAAGAAATACATAAATCCAAATTTTGTTTGACAAATTCTTCAAAAATAAAAAAACACTGTTCTTCCTGAATACTTACACTTGTGTTCAAACCAGATTGAGGCCTCTCAGATGGTCTCTCTCTATCGCTCATAGTTCTTGTACATTGGGTCGAAGAATAGGTTTCTTGAATGTCCAATTGCCTACGCTTCCTGTGGCGCTGCCAACTAAATTGTCTTAGACGCTTTCTACACTTTGCTGTAATCTGGTTTGAGCATTCTTGGTGTTCCCCATTTGTATTTCCTTCAGTATTAGCATTATCAGTTCCAGTGCATAATGTAGCTTCCCCAGACAAACTCTCCTGATGGCTCTTGATCCCACAATTCCTGCTGAATGAAGTTGAATAACTTGTACCGTTACAACCAAAACAACCAACTAAACTTGAGGGAACAATATCACCAAAGGCACTATTGGATTGCTCTTTCTCTGACATTAAGTCAACTTCATCAATTCTTTTCCTTTTTTTTCCAGATCCTGATAAAAAGTTTGAAGACAATCACCAATCTGTCAAATTCCTAAGGGTATAATATCTGACCAATCTTGAGAAGTAATGACTTCAAAAACTACAAATTAATTAATTGAAAAAGGAAATAAAATAAAAAACAAATTGTACAAAAGCAAATGAAAACAGAATAAAATATAACCAGTAAAAGAAGAGAAAGATGAATTGCTGCTACAATAAGGTAAAGAACATTAAAAAAAAAAAAAACAGTACAGTTTAAGGACAGTCCAAAAATGAATCAGGCCTAATATGTCAAGAAAAATATCCAGTAAAGGCATCAAGTGCCCAAAGATGATGCAATTAATAATCAAGGTTATACATGAATTCACAACGGAATAGGTAGTTGTTATATAGATAACGCTTCATTTGTTCTGATGGAAAACAAATTTGCGCTTTACTGTATTTGGTATGATGGAAAACAAAAATCAATGGAAAGGAAAATGAGTTAATTTGGGAGGAAAATATTTTTCCACCTTCAAAAAGGCATAAAACATTTTTCAGACCTAACTAGAATTACCACTACCACCGTCACTCCCTCACCACTACTGCCACCACACCAGCTCCACCATCATCACCCCAACTTACCACCACCACTATCATTGCCACCACCACCATCTTGCCACCACCACTGCCACCAACCCGCCACAACTAGTGAATGTGTCTTTAGAAAAAAAAATTAATTTTAGGCTGATTTTCTTTTCTTTTTTTCTTATTTTTTTTATCAGCAAAATCTCCCAAATACTCCACCCCTCCCAAACCCACCCCAACACCCATGGCCCTACCAGGACTTGAACCCCTAACCTCCCCATGGGAGCGTTGGGGTGACGCCAATATGCCACAAGGCCATTTGCTAGGTTGATTTTCTAGTTGCTCTAAATAATATTCATGTTGTGAATGAAAGTTCTTGTTTATATAATTATTTGGAAGCATGAAATAATAATGACTTTCCCCACTAGCCAAACAACAAAAAATATTTCCCCGCTCATTTCAGGGTTGCAACCAAAACAGGAAAATGCAGTTTTGGTAAAAAGCATGCTTAAAGCGCAAAGCACAAAAACTTTTCTGTGTGTTTGGTTTCAGTTTTCTGAATTCAGTTTTTTGAAAACTGAATTTTTTATTTTTCGTGTTTTTTTGTTTTTAGTGAATATTTTTAAATTTTAAGCAATTTTTTTTACTTTTTTAGATATACCTTACTTAGATGTATCTAAATAGTAAAATATTTTAAAAAATTAAAAAATACACAAAAATACAAAAAATGTAGCGAATTTTGTATATATATATTTTTTTTTGTATTTTTGGTATTTAGTGAATTTTTAAAAAAACAAATTCACAAATATTATACTTTTTAAGTGTATTTATGTTAGGTGTGTCTAAAAATTTTTAAAAAATGCTTAAATTATTAAAAAAAATCAATGAAAACAAAAAATTACGGAAAAATGAAAAAGTAGAATTTTCTGAAAAGTGAATTCTGAAAACTAAAACCAAACTGAGTGTTTAGTAGTTAAAGCAAAACACATATACAAAAGTGCACTTAAAACATACTCTCATGATTACTGTTTTTGGTTTAGTTTTAGCTTTCTGACTACTGTAATACTCTGTTGTGGCATGTTGCTATTTTTTTATTTTTTGGGTTGAAATGGCTCTAATAATCTGAATTTTTTCTCTCGTTTACTCTGATTCCTATAAGCATAAATAGCCTAATAATTGTATTTTTGTTCTAGATAACGAATCCTCCTCCTCCCAATGAAACATCCCCTGCTTTTAACCAAGGGTTTGACGCCCAAACTACTACCCCTTCACCATAGAGAGAAGCCTCCAATACCACCTAAGACCAAAGTAGGGTACAGGTAAGTCAAAAGCGATGCCTAGTTGGTTGGTTGTGTTCGTGGTTTTTCCCTTGAAGAGAGTTTTCCTCAAGGTTTTCCATGTTAAATCAATGTGTCTACTATCTTGTTGCGATTTGTCTGTGGATGCTTTTAACAACATATGTTTAACTTGGCTGAGTTAAATTTTCAAATCGGTTTAACTTGAGGGAAGAGAAAACCAACTAATCATTAGAAAACTAAAACTAACATCCAATTAATTTTTTAATTGGTAAAATGTTCCTTGGAGTTTTGCCAATTCACTCTCTTCTGACACGAACAAGTTTGACTCTGCGACTTCAGTTTAGAAGTTCTTGAAAATATTATCCCAACTTCAACAATTGACTAATTATTTGGCCTATCAATCTTTTTCTTTCTATCTTCACATATCAATAATATTATCATAACATAAGACGACAACTAGAGTTTTAGTTTGAAGGAAGATATGTCACATTCAACTTACAATAAGGAGAACTTGAAATTTAACTGCGATGTAATGGCATATTGACCTCGTTTGGGATGTTGGCTATTTTAGTTGGCTTTTTGGCTATTTTAGCCAATGAAAAAAAGTTGCGTTTGGGATGTTATGAGAGAAAAAGTGATTGATTTGATGTATAAGATGTGATAATTTGTCTTATTGGCTATTTTAGGCTTTTTTTTGCCTCTATTGGCTAGTTTAGCCTCAAACCAACACCCCCATTAGCTCCCTATGAAAGCTAATGCTTCAAAAGGAATTATTCAGGAAGAATAATAAACGACATACATAAACACAGCCAGAAACAGCCAAGCCTATTTTTTAGCCAAATATGTGTGTAGTAGATATAGTAAGACAAAAAAATTTGTGTAGCCAAGTTGATATGTAGGAAAATTTGTGTAGCCAAGTTGATATTTAGCATTTGTCTTATTTCCAACAGTACTTTTTTTACCCTTTTTGCTAAGCATTATTCCCAAGGAAAAACAATAGGCTACGTATATATTAGTTGTGTAAAAACATATATATCCCTACATGCATACATAACAAGTGTGAGAGAAGCCACTCTGTGTGTAATATGCCAAAGATTTTGAGAAGGAATGCCTTCCATAAACATATACGATCAAAATTCTGAAAGGCATCATCCCATCGAATTGAGAGTTTCCAAAGAACTATCATTTGTAATACAATAAAACATTCACGGCGAGTGAGTTAACAAGGGGGGTTACACAACCAGGATCAATTTTTAAAAAATGGTCTAGTAGTAAAATATTTCTGCATACATAATTCTAATTCAGAATGGTTAAAAGCACGTAAAGGATTTACCCAGTGTAACCCACTTCGTATACAAATTTCAAACCATATAACATTAGAAACCTGATAAACCATTTTTCATTTACGCACACTATTTGATAGATAAAAGGACAAATAAACCTTTGTTACATGAACTCTTCTATTTCTCTCAGTACTTATGTCTACAAGATATGACAAGGGTAAGGGTGTGGGATGTGTCTGACGCCTGTACCTAATTTAAAAACTTGGATCCTCTAATTTTTTTACAATTTTTGAAAAGGAAGAAACTCACATTTGCTAATAAAGAAACATTTCAAGCTTCTCACATGGATGCGATATAGAAATTTCATATTCTTTCTAAATGCTATTTAATTTCAAGGACATTGTTACATAACTTATAAAATATCTAATAATACAATATGTAATATATATGTGTCCATGGCACGTCCCCAATGCAATATCCTAAGATTTAGGTTCATAAAGGAGTAACACTCGGACACACACCCGCATGCGATACTTGTACCCAAGTCCGTGCAACATTTAAAAAAAAAAAAATCAAACTGCAAATTGCATCCCATCTTTTCACTAGTATAAGAAAAAATTATAAGAATAAAATATGATGAACTCAACATATAGTCAGATATCTTCAAGAAATGAATAAGATCCAATTCTTCTTTACCGAGGACAAGTGAAGAATGCTGATAATTAGGCTTTGATATATGCTTTGATTTAAAGCAAAAATCACTGATAGGAAAACCTGCCACCTGATAGTGTTGCTTTCGAGGAAGTGGCAAAAATATTGAAGTATACTTCAACAAATACACCATGATTCCATCCCCAACCTGCATATCATATTACCCTGATCATCTATAATATACACACACAGATGTTCCAAAGAAGAAAATAAAGTGATGATTTCAAACAAAAAACATGTCAAAGTAACCATTACCTACCCTTCTTAAGAGAAGGCCCCATGCTAAACAAGTTAAAAGCTCTATGGTGGGGCTTGAACGGTGATGCTGCCAGATATTACATGGTAACTATCAGTACAGAAGCATTAATTATCAACCAACAAACTGCTCCACCTTAATCATACAAACCATTTAAATTCCTTCTAACAGAAATAGTAAAATAATGATATTAAGATAACCAATGGCATGTTACTTGCCATTTGCATGACCTTGTATGCCCAATAAGGTACCCTTCACATGAACAAACCAGCAGTTTCAGTAAATTGTACAAATTTATCCCATAATTCTAATGCATTACAATTTCAATAAGGCTTGTTTTTTTGTGCTAACCAGCTTACTCGCAATATTAGTATCAGCATCCATAACCTCAAGGATGTAATGGCCTCTGCTTCGACACTGCATCTATTAGGTATTGCTTCAATTTGTCAGGTAAACAAATTTCCTGCAACAAAGCTGCAGTAACCTGGTTAACCCAGGTGCACGTTTAGCAAACAAAACAGTATCTTCTACCCACAAAAGCTCCAGTACATCAAGAAGTATTCAAACCAATGTGGCCATGCTCAGCCAAGAAGTAACTCTTTTAACAAGCAATTGAAATGCAGTAAACTCAACTCAACAATGCTAACCCCCAAATATTTGGCCTCAGTTACAAGGATCCGGTTATGCAGAATCAATGCTCTAGGCTGAGTAGAGCTTACGTACTACAGCACGTAGCTTCTCCGTTGAGTAAATCATCATAATTCATCACATCACAAAATCAACCCACACGTCTTTTGGCCTTCCTCTCATCATTTTGGCACCTTCCGCCTCAATCTACATTACACATAACCAAACCAAATCAAACAACTTCCACTCATTTCATCTTTAAATGATGTCTCTTACAACCTCCCTTGAATTCATTCATTTCTTGTACTACCTCATCCATCTAAACATTTTCATGCCAACAAAACCTACTTTAAGTGTAAATTGTTTCCTTACTAAATTTTAGGGTTAGTTACTCAGACACCCTCTCAACAATCATTGCAATATCACTTTACCCCCCTCAATTTTAAAACCTTTCATTTAGACCCCTCAACTATTAAAAATTGTAAATATGCCCCATTTCTGGATGGGACCCCTCAACTTTTAATTTGAAAGAGATTTCAAGAAATGAGTTTTAATCATCCAAGGGAGAAGACCTCTAATCTTTCCATAAGGCCACATTCCCTTATTTTTTGCACGCATTTGCAATGTGGCTAACATCTATTGACAAGGTCTACATTCTCCAAGTTGATTGTATACTATGAGTTTGATTGCTGACTACCCTATATGCAGAGTATTGACTTTGACAAACTAAACAATGGTTTGACTGTCCTCAAATTTTTATCAGTTATACAAACAACACAATGAAAGTCTGACAAAGTCACTAAAAAGCCAGCACAGCTCTTGATGAGAAGAGAGAATACATATCCTGACATACCTTGTAGATAAAGGCAGAGTGTTTGAATAAACTCAAAGTATGAAACTTCGAATGTTCAAGAATAGTTACTCTTTTTAAACAAAAATTTGTAACATATCTATCAAAAATATCATCAATACCACGATTATGCAACAAAAAGGTCAAAAAGGTTTAATGAGCATATTCAGACTGGTTAATAGTAAAAACATGTTTTGACAAATAAGAACATGAAAGCTAAGATAAGTTTCCAAATGCATTAAGGGAATGACAATCCTAATGAAAAGAGATCCATGTAGCTGGTAGAAAATTTAAAATGCACAATAGAGAAGAACAAGATAGACAATAGCATAAAAATGAGAAGTTCTCACGCAGCCAACTCAGAGCAAGAGAAATAAAGTTTTGATACAACGTAAAGGAATCATCAACTCAATGATAATAGCAACAAAGTAGCACAAAGATAGAAGTTCATCAGAAAATCACTTGCCATATCATAATCACTGCATAAGACATTTGATGAAGGGGAATGCTGGCGCATTATCATTTCGATAGTCCCTTTAACAATCTGTAACCATAACAAGTACTAACAGGTCAGATATACGGGATTTATATAAATCTTAACTGTTCTAATAGCATTTGAGAAATACTTGGCTTGCTTTTTGGAGAACAAATTGTTTTCATGCTCTCAAAAGTTAAGATAAGTTTTTTCCAAAGATACTGCCTAGTCATATCAGGGCAGCTTAAATAGAAAATATCCCGGCACATAAATTATGATGTATTAATTCAACTAGCAATGTAAAGGCACATTGACACAAGCCACAAAACAAGCTTATTAAGATGTTTTCTAGCTACACAACCATAAATATGACAAAAGGACTATCAATTAGTGACCAATAACAAATATAAAAGATAAAGACAAAGACACAACTGCATTTAAAAATTAAAAAAAAAGCATGCATTTCTTGAGCCTAGAGCATACTAAAAGGTGCAAGCCCAAGGACTTTATGTGCGCGTGACTAATACATCTAATTTTTGTTTTGCAGATGGAAGCAAGATAGAAATTAACCTAAGGTAGGGTAACTCAAACATGAAACAAGGGAAATATAAAATGAAATAAGAAGCACAAGTTTCCAACATGTTTGCCTTTAGGCCATAATACCCCCATTTAGAAAAAAGCAATGATGACTAAGGTGACACCATTCCCTTTCAAGTGAACGTAGTATAAGATCAAAAATCTCCTGACAACAAAAGAAAGAATGAAATAAAGAAATAAAGGCCAAAAAAACTACATATTACCCATTATCTTCCCCAAAAATGACTAGGTCAACAATCTTTTGTTGGTTCATGAAGAATCTAAATGAAAATGACATTGAACATGCGAGAAATAGAACAAACACATTTTGAAATATCAATGGGTTTTTATTTCCCTAGTAATAATCATAACAATCTACATTTTTCCACAATGCCACTTAGACGATCATCTTGCTTAGTGATTTTTATTTATTTACTTTTTTAATGTACTTAATCTAATCTAGATGCACTAAAAATAAAATATTTGTAATTTTTTTTTTATTTAAATTCACTGAAGTCAAAAAAATAAAAATACCACATTTTCGTTTTATTGCCCGTTTAATGAACTCTTTCACATTTATTTCACAAGGTTAGACACATCTAAAGAATAAAATAAGAAAACAAAATTAATAAAAATATGCAGGAAATTTTCACTAAAAACTACCCCAAAAATAAAATTAAAAACAATCTTTTAAAACTAAAACTAATAAGTCAAGAAACCGAAAACAATTCCAAACATGCTAACAACAGGCAAAACGAGGGAGAAGGGTGCAAATTGGTCATTTCAAACAAATTTATTTTGGGAGATTCTATTTACACCACTAATCCTTTTAGTACACACCATTAACAGATTAAATTTATATTTCAATAATATTCTCAAATAAAAAGACCGTTAAGGACAATATGAGGGTGTATTCTACTCATTCAAATATTTCATATTTAAAAACACAAAATACTCTTCACACACTATCATCACCTATAGGGTTTAGGGTTTAGGGTTTAAACATATAACCACTGTATTATTTCATCATCTTCACCATTAACATACTACACTCATGATATCATTCATTATCAATTAGCTCACTTTATTTTCTTCTTCGTTGTACTTATTTTCCAAACTCAAAACATTATTCAGTGTGTTTGGTTTGAGTTTTTTGAATTAAGTTTTTAGAAAACTCAGTTTTTTGGTTTTCGTATTTTTTTGTTTTTAGTGAATATTTTTAAAATTTTAAACATTTTTTTTTACTTTTTTAGATGCACCTTACTTAGATGTATCTAAAAAGTAAAAAAATTGTGAAAAAATATTTTAAAATTTTAATAAATACATAAAAATATAAAAAATGTATTGAATTCTCGTTTTTTTTTTTTTTTTGTATTTTTGGTATTTGGTGAATTTTTAAAAAGTTTTTTTCACAATTTTTTTACTTTTTAGATATATTTATGTTAGGTATGTCTAAAAAGTAAAAAAAAAATTACTTAAAATATTAAAAACATTCAGTAAAAACAAAAAAACACAGAAAACAAAAAAGTAGAATTTTTTGAAAAGTGTTTTTGAAAAAACACAACCAAGCATGGTGATTGTCTTTGAAGATCTAAGGTTTAAGTATATTGAAATCGATTAATTTTGAAGATTTGCACACCGTGGATAACACTGAGATAGTTGGTTCTGATATAAACATTGAAAATGTTAGTTTATGATTTAGCTTTTTGATTTTTTATTTATCTCATTCGTATGTTGGGAAGATGAATTGGTTCGTCATGTGTTTGGATAATCAGAGTCGAACTTTTACACAATGTTTGATTATTTATATTTGAACAACACAATTTTGTTCAAATTATTAAAATTGATCAAATATTACATGTTCATACATTAAAAATTGAACATTTTAAGTTAGTTCGGTTAAAATAAATTAAAATTTTATTCTTTGTTTAGATATAAATTTTTGAACCCATTAAGTCTGTATTCATTTGTTATGTAACAAGGTTGAAACTGATTGTGTTGTTGAATACACAATCGAATCAAGGGTGAAAATGGCAATCCAAAACGATGATGAGAGTTCAATACTGACGATGAAGATTAAAACCGATGAATATAGAGGCCGAATGAAACCCTCCACGGCAATCTGAAACGACGAGCGTTCAACACCAACGATGGAGATCAACACTAGCAAAGATGGAGGCTGAATGAAACCATCCGCTGGCAATGAAGTTCAACACCTACGATGGAGATCACCACCGGCAAAGATGGTCTCTATTTTGAAGATGGAGAGTTTTTGGTGTGTATAGTAGTGAAGATGGAGAGTTTTGGTGTATATTGAAACAGACAAGTGGTGACCATAGGTATGTGAACTAAGATTTCGTTTGAGAATATGTTATTTTAATAATTTTTTTACTTTTTACGGAAAAAAATATAAAAAAATAGAGAGCATGATATAAGAGCAACTCCAACCACTCTCTACTTTTCACTAGCTAAAGTACAAAAAAAGTATATTCTTTATTTTACCTAATTACTTTAACTATTGTGTTCTCCAACCATGCTCTTTATTTTAACTAATTATTTAAACTAACTTAATTAATTTTTAAAATAAAAAAATACTAATTGTTGATATTTTACTAATATAAATTTGCAATAATAATAAATTTGCCCATACAAACATACAAAACCTGTAGAATGAGGAGAAAAAAAAATACAAAATAAGTTATTCCGTAATTCATCAAACAGAATTGAAAGAACGTATAAAATTGTTACATACACACACATATATATATATATATATAAAATTCCAAATCCAAGACATAAATATACAAAAATCTAAAATATATACATACATAATTGTTTGGAGAACCTCTAGGGTTTTTCAATTATAACCATCAAAAAAATAAGATGGTTAAGTAACTAGCCCAATAGCTAACCCATTAGAGCTCAAAATTAGAGCTACATTGGTTAAAATACCTAACAAGTCTTATTTAACTATCCCGACATACTAAAATATATAATTGACAAACGATCCATAAAAATATTTTAAAATTTTAAAAATTATTTTGCGTCTCTACTTTAGTGATGCGTATTATTCTTATAAATAAATAATAAACAATGATTAGTCCTCCCATCAAAGATAATTGGTAGTGTAAAAATACACATACATAGATAGAGAGAGAGAGACCTCGTCTTGGGACCAGCGACAGTCGGGACGGAAAGTTGAGAGAGGAGGAGCATTGTCGGAGACGACAACGAAGCAGTGAGTCAAGAGTTTCCGATACTCAGAGGGGTCGTCTGGCCTGAGGAGGAACGACATGTAACCTTGGCCGCTGCAACCGAGGCATCGCCGCCCTTTGCAACGGCACTCGGCCGGCGGCGGAGATGGTGGAATCAAAGAGATGACGGTATCGGCTAGAGTGCGAGCGCGGTTGTGGAATAACCTCCATAGAACCTCCGGTACTCTCTTCCGCTTCTTCGCCATTGCTACAGACATATGAGAGAGTGGAAATGGAATGGAAATTCAACCTAAAAAAGTACAGAGGGTAATTTCTGTGGTGTTATTACATGCATTAATTATGTACTTATTATTATTAATATTAGTTATTGACGTCACTCATTAATCCTATTATAAATATTAAAAAAAATTTAAATTATACAACATTATTAATTGATACATTAATTAATATATTAAAATTATGTTTGTTCAGGTAGACATGGGTTTGAGATTAGTCTAATATTCTGATAAAATTATTAATTAACTCAATCCAAATATAAAATATGATAAATAGTTAACTCAATCCAAATATAGGATATGATAAACGATTCAAAGGGATTTGTAATATTTGAACTATTAGTTATGAGAATGTTAATTCAACCTAATCTAATCCGTCTAAATAAACATTATCTAATTGATACATATAACATTATTCATAATTCTGTGGCATCTTTTTAACTGTCACTCTTCCCAAGGAGACATTCACCTCATTTGAAAAGTTGACCATTGTGATCGGCTTTTTTAATTTTTTATTATGTTAAAATATTTATGTTTGAAAAAATGATTAAATTTTTTTATAACTTAATATGATATTTTTTAAAGAAAAATTAAAATGGTTATAAATTTAATATGATATTTTATCTTATTAATTAGTTAAATTTATTTTATTTTATTGCAAATTTTAACTAAAATAAGTTAATTTTTGACTATTCAAATATCCCACATCAACCACAATTTATCATGTATTTTTGTATTCTCTAATCATCCTAACATTATTGAGACACGGAACGATATCCCAAACCAACCAATAACTGCTCATTTACTATGGGTTGGTTTGGGAAGTGGGTTGGTTTTTTGACTTTTTGATTTTTTTTTGCTATTTTAGCTTGGGCTAAAAAGCTTGGTTTGAGAATGACTTTTTGGCTTTTTGACTTTTTTTGTGAGAAAAGAGTGTAATGATTATGCGTTGGATGTAATATTTTTTTTGTGACTAAAATAGCCTATTTTGTCTTTTATGACTAAAATAACTAAAAAAAACCTACTTTAGCTCTTCCCAAACGGTGTCATGTGTGTTTGAATGGATTGATTTTGATAAAATTAGAAGAAATAGAGAGATTAAAAATAATAATAATAGTAAAATTGTCAATAATATTAAAATTATTGACTCTTTAAATTTATTTTATCTTTTTGTAAATTTTAACTAAAAAAAAGTTAATTTTTGACTTTTCAAATATCTTACATCAATCACAATTTATCATGAATTTTTGTATTCTCTAATCATCCTAACACTATTGAGAACGTAGCGGTATTCTAAACCAACCAATAATTGCTCATTTACTAGGTGTGTTTGAATGGATTGATTTTGATACGAATGAAAAAATTAGAAGAAATAGAGAGATTAAAAATAATAATAATATTAAATTGTTTATAAAAGATTTAGGGATTGTCTTGGTGATTTAAATCATTTTTTTATCTTATTTTTTTTATTATATTGTAAAAAAAAATTATAAAAAATTAATAAATATATTTATTTAGATCATTTCAAATAATTCTTTAATAAAAATTTGAATTTAGACACTATTTGACATAAAACTAAATGGGTAGGTTTGTTTTGAAGGATTAGGGTATGAGATTCATTGTTTGTTTCAATTTTTTTTACTTCGGACTATTAGTCCCATATTTGTGGGACTATCCTGTCCCATGGGGGTGGAATTATTTCCATGGGATACTAATCTCATAGGATTAGGCTTTGAAATGTCCATTTTACCCCATGCTATTATTACTTAACAAACAATTAGAAAATGGTAAAATAATCTTTTGAACATTTATAAATTATTTTTTTAGTGTTGTTAATTTAAAATTATATGTTAAATAAAAAATTTAAATTATAAATTATAAATTTAATTTAATTAAAAATAATAAATTAAAAATTATGGCCTTATAAATTAATTTTTTTTAGTGTTGTTAAAAAATTAAATTTACATATTAAATAAAATTATTTTTTTAGTGTTGTTAATTTAAAATTATATATTAAATAAAAAATATAAATTATAAATTAAATTTATTTTAAAATAATAAATTATAAATTATGGCCTTATATATTAACTTTTTTTAGTGTTGTTGAAAATTTAATTTATATAATAAATAAAATTATTTTTATTGTCATTAATTTAAAATTATATATTAAATAAAAAATATAAATTATAAATTATAAATTTAATTTAATTGAAAATAATAAATTAAAAATTATGGTCTTATAAATTAAATTTTTTTAGTGTTGTTAAATTATAGATTACAAACTTAAAATTATATATTAAATAAAAATTATAAATTACAAGGGTAAAATAGTCTTTTGAACATTTATCCGTATCCATTCTGTCTAACAAAACATTAGCCCTGTTTGGTAGAGCCGTGGGAAAGTGCTTATAGCTTATACCTTAACAGTTTATACCTTATAACTATGAACATAAACTGATTTCTGACTTATAAATTAAGCTTCTCCTGCCCCACTTAAAGAATAAGTTGATTTCTGACTTACAAAAAGTTATAAACTGTATTGTTAAGCTAAACCAAACACATCAAAATAACTTAAATTAAGTTAAAAACCGAAATAAGCTGAAATTAAGCTGTACCAAACAAGGCCATTGGATTCACTAAAAATAGTCCAATCCAGACATCTAATCCCATGACTAAATAAATATAAGATACAAATCCAATCCAACCAAATAGTCCAGGGACAATGTATCCCGGAACTAACAGTCCGATGAATTACAATCCCCCCTTATCCAGTCCGTCCAAACAAAACACCCAATAAGTGTAGTTATTTAGGTTACATTACCTTTTTACTTTTCTGTATATTTTTTTTTTGTAAAAATTCAAAAAATATATTTATTTAGATCAAATCTAAACAATCTCTTGGTATAATATATGGTACTATTCACCTTGTTTAGTTATAATTTTTTAATTTAATTCTTTTAAAAATTGTTTTTTCTTTCACTTTTTTTTTTTTTACTTTTAGTTTATTTTTTAAAATATTTTAAATAAAGTTTTTACTTTTTAGATTCACCTAACCTACACATGTACCTAAAAAGTATAATATTTACAAAAATATTTAAAAAATTAATAAATACACAAAAATACTAAAATGTATTGAATTTTTATATTTTTTGTACTTAGTGAATTTTTTAAAGATTTTTTTCCATAAATATTATACGTTTGAAGTGTATTTATGTTAAGTGTATCTAAAAACTAACAAAAAAATAAATTATTTCAAATATTAAAAAAATTAAGTGAAAAAAATGAGGCCTTAGAAAAATATTTTTTTTGTATAATAAATATACAAGAATACGAATTTCCACTGAATTTTTTTTTTATTTTTAATATTTAGTGAATTTTAAAAAGATATTTTTTTTATAAATATTATATTTTTTAAATCTATTTATGTTAAGTGTATCTAAAAACTAAAAAAAAAAATATTTCAAATATTAAAAAAATTAAGTGAAAAAAAAGAGAGGCCCTCTAATTTTTTTTTTTTTTTGTATAATAAATATACAAGAAAACTAATATTTACTGAATTTTTATATTTTTGGTATTTAGCAAATTTTTTAAAGATTTTTTTCTATAAATATTTTATTTTTTAGTGTATTTATGTTAAGTGTATCTAAAAACTAAAAAAAATGCTTTAAATATTAAAAAATTGAGAAAATACAAAAAATAAAAAACTCAAATTTCTGAAAATTCTGAACCAAACAAGGTGATTAGATCTAGTTTGGAAATTGATAATTAAGTTTTTTTTATGAGATAAAAGAAATGGTTGTGTAATATGAACTATATAAACACGGAAAGCAAATTTATTTTTTCAACAATTTCAAGCTGTTTGTACGTTATTCTGTTCAAGGATATAAAGAGGCCCTATAATGGCTTCGAGTAAATTAAACTTTGCACCTAATCTCACTTTGGTCCCTCATTTTCTTACACTTTTGGTCAATTTGCAATGGGAATCATCAGCTAGTTTGGTCTGGTGTTAAATTGCCTAACAATATTTTCCATATAGCCCTATCATGAGACACTTTTTAGGAAAAAATAATATTTTTCTTTCATTTTCTCTTTTTTTCACTTTATTTTTTTCTTTCTATTGTATTTTCTAAATCCACCACCACCGACCAACCCTTCCTTGCTATTCCCTCACCCCTTCCCCACTACCTATGGCCACTGCCCACCTCTTTTCTGTCACTTCCAGTAGTGGTGGGTTTAGAAAATACCGTAGAAAGAAAATATTGTGAAAAAATAGAAAAATAGAGAGGAGAAGAAAATTACATTTTTGCCCCAAACAATACCACATGTGAGGGTCACGTGATAATTTCCAGTAGGCACTTTAACACCAAACTAATGGAAGTACAATATTACAATTTGACTAAAAAATATAAGGGATTAACCGTTATAATTGGAATATAAGGGACTGAAATGATATTTAATGTTCAAAATATGATTTATCCACAAACTTATAAAATGATCAGTTAAAAGTTTCATGCAAGTTTTGGGAAATATTCAATTTCAGTTACTTAGAATGGACACATCATCATCTAATATGTAGAAGAAAAAAAATTTTAAAAAAAAAACTAAAATCCGGGAGGTCATCAAATTTTGTAAAGAAGCAGTACCTTTGTAGCTGCTCCATCTAAGGAAGAGCTGGCCGAATATATTAGCCCATCATGAACATGCAGTGCATAGATGGGACTTGCTTTCGCTAGATATTTCCTGGATCCAGTTTGAATTGTACTGAGAGTTCCAGTGTCTAAACCAATTTCCTGAAAGATCGTGAAAGTTTAAATAAATAAAATTTTGTCACTGATCAAAAGAAAAGAAGGAAGTGAAGAAACACGAAAGGAGGCAATGGATGTAAAGATAGAGAGATTTTGGTACCTGAATAGCATTGTCTTGGCATCCACAGTATAATTTCCCTTGTACAAGGGCTAAACACTTTGCATGTTTGTTTGGATTCAACAATTTGGATCCTCCACTCCATGACTGCACCTGATACAAGAATAGGAAGGTACATAAATCAGTTGCATATCGCCACAACTACTTTAGAATTAACCTTAACTGAAAGATGTGTGATTTATTAAGCTTCTATCTGTTTGCACCCATTTTTGCTGGTTCCTATCGACAGGTGGACCAGTTGAGATATGACATGTGGCAAAATCAAGTAAGGGTTCAGCGGTTGTTTAAGGGGTAAGCAATTTGAGAGAGGTTGAGAATGTGCATTAAATAGTGAAGATGATGAAGCAGTTTTTGGCTAAATCATGGGCTTAGTGGGTGACTTGCAGAGGGAAACATGAACAAGGTGGGGATTTTTCTCTGTCGAAGGAAGGTTGAAAGGACCTAGGGACACATGTCAACTCAAAGGAAGTGAAGATCGACAGGTGGAAGTGAAGGCTTGATGTGGTTTGAGGATTTGGAAATGAGGAAGCAGTTGTAGTTGTTATACAGTAGCAGTTGCAGAATGAGGAGATCATGGGGTCATAGGAAAGAAGAGCTATAAAGACTAAAAAGTTTGCACAGAGAGGGGACATCAACAAATCATCAAACTTATCATAGTTTTTTTTCTTTTTATCTTTAGGAGTAGTCTACCTTAAGTCTTAGGAGTAGATTATCTTAACTCAGGAATAGTTTTCTCTGTAATTTTTGACTTGTAATTCTTGTAAACTTAGATAATTTTATCTGGAGTTGTCTTTGTTTGTTTGGATACTTCACTCTTTCGATTGTTAATTATTCCAAAGAAGTCCTTATACTTTCAAGGCATTTAGAACCTTTATACAATCGTCTAGTTTCCTGTTTAGATTAATTGTTTGTTTAAATTATTGCTTGGTTACTGTCGATTAAGGCCTAGCATAATTTTTACTAACACTATCTCTCTCCCTCTTCTCTCATCGCAACTCGCCGCCCTTTCTCCACTACCACCATTCCCTTTTTCTTTGTGAACCCTAAGATTACAATCAACAACAAATTGGGAGCTGGGGATTTGTGTGACATTTGTAGAGGGATTTGCAAAGGGGAGATCTAGGGTTTGTTGGGTGAAGGGGTTGTTGCATACTCTTAATAGACGGGAAGGGTGAGCGTAGGTAGTAGGCTGGGGGTGGTTGGGGGGGGGGGGAGGGGGGGTTAAAAATTCAGTGTCATGGTGATACCAATGATGTGGTATCACCAACAAACAATAAAGGAGGTTTCCAGAGATAACTACCTTGCAAGAAGTTATTGAATGGTTATATTGATGACATGGTATCAACATTACATTCAATTTTTTTTCGTGGTGGGGTTGGAGGAAGGTTGGGGAGAGGGTGGCGATGGTGGTGACGGTGGTAGGGTCTTGTCGGGGTGTAGGTAGGGTGATGGTTGACAGGAAATGGTTGGTTGTAGAGGGAGGGATGTGAGAGGAAGGAGAGGGGAGAAAGGAAAAGAGAAAGAGGGGCAAAGCAATAAAAAATCATGCTTTTGCAATTAGTTTTCAACTTTTTACCCCTACATAAGAAGCACAGCCACGGATACGGTGATTTCACAAAAATGAGGACACAGTGGGGATATGGCAATAAAAAAAAGTATTTTTTATGTATTTTTATTTCACCACAATCAATCAAAAGTAACAAAAAATAACACTAATTCAATATAAAAAAATAAAATAAAATAAAAAATTAATTAATAAAACAACACGCCGCTACTATGGGCACCTATTTTGGAGTGTCGGTGCTTTATAGACCCCTACTATAGTTATTTTTACTCTCCATGTTTATGAAATTGTTTTGTGAAGTTTCCATTTTTTCTCGTCCTTTTTTCTTTCTTTCTTTCTTTTTTCTTTTTTCTTTCTTCTTTTTATTTTTTATTTTTTATTTCCCCTTTAAAAAAACCATATGCAAGATGAAAACAGTGTTGACCATTAGTACTTCAGCAGCAAGTTCATGATGAATGACTTCATTGGCCTCTTGGGGTTGAGGAAGTCAGAACACAATAATAAAAAGAGCAAGTAGGATCTTGGGAGTTCAAGATGTGCGCATCCTTACCACAATCAAAATAAAGTGATGGTCAAACCATCCTCCATAGTGTGATTTAAAAGGCTTTAATGTTGAAGAAAAATGCAATTTACCCCCAAAGTGAGGTGTACAGGACTTAATGTTAGTGTGATGGGACCACATCTAAAATGAATTTCGTAATAATTTTTCAAGGCATGTAGCATTGTTAAATATAGAAATAAAATGTTTAGAAAATTGGATGGAAGCTCGACATACCTTGATGCCAACTCCTTGTGGGGTGAAGCACAAAATGCTTTTGTCAACTAGTAGATTAATTAATAAAATGACACGCCATTGCTGTGGCACCTATTTTAGAGTGTCGGTGCTTCATAGACCCCTACTATAGTTATTTTTACTCTCCATGTTTATGCAATTGTTTTGTGACGTTTCCATTTTTTTTCTCCTTTTTTTTTTTTTTGTGTGTGTGTGTGTGTGTGTGTAATTTCCCCTTTAAAAAAACCATATGCAAGATGAAAACAGTGTTGATCATTAGTACTTCAGCAGCAAGTTCATGATGAATGACTTCATTGGCCCCTTGGGGATAATTTGGTGATTCCCTTGACAATTGAATGATTGAGGAAGTCAGAACAAAATAATAAAAAGAGCAAGTAGGATCTTGGGAGTTCAAGATGTATGCACCCTTACCACCATCAAAATAAAATGATGGTCAAACCATTCTCCATAGTGTGATTTAAAAAACTTAAACGTTGAAGAAAAATGCAACGTACCCCAAAAGTGAGGTGTACGATGTGGATTTAATGTTAGTGTGATGGGACCACATCTAAAATGAATTTCACAGTAATTTTTCAAGGTATGTAACATTGTTAAATGTAGAAATAAAATGTTTAGAAAATTGGATGGAAGCTTTATGACATACCTTGATGCCAGCTCCTTGTGGAATGAAGCACAAAATGCTTTTGTCAACTAGTAGATTATTAACTTGATCCTTCACTTCATGAACTTGTGTGCAATGAATTACTTCACTGTTGATAGACCAGACCTGGTTGCACAAACAAGAAACTTTTTGAGGAATGCAAATTAAACCAATCTGAATTAGAAGAAAGATTATAAAATACCCTTACAGTCCTGTCAAGTGAACCACTGTATAGCTTATCCTCTGTCTGTAGAATTGCCAAGCTAGTAACTGCCTTGGTATGCAATTGAGTTTCTTGAATAAGAGGTATAATGCAACCTCTACCAGTCCACACCTTCAGGATTTTTAGTAGGGGAAAACAATAAAAAAATTGGCATCAGATTGAAATTCACCGGCTTATTTGTTTAGTAACCTTATATCTTGATGGGTATTAAGTATTAACATTACCTCTTCATGTAAATCTGTTAGAATTCAACTAACACAATAACATGCCTTATATTAGAGGCATATATGGTTCCAAATACAATCTCAGTGTTAAGATACATCAACAAAAACCATATGCAGTTGGTGACTCCGAGCCGACATTTCTCTATGAGAAACCAGTTCTTTGCAAGTGGAGAAATGCACAGGTCTTCAACGAAAATTTTACAATCTATTTGGAAACAGTGGCGCATATGCGTCCATGCTTGCTACCTACTTAACCACTTGCTCATGTATTAGCACATGCACACATCAATTGATTGCACTATGGATAACACCATTCAACACCAAAAAATTAGGATAGCTTCTAGCTAGATTGGCTATTTCCGATGAACAAAATCTCTGGAGTCTGTTCTTTTGGGGGTTTGGATTGGTAGGATGAAAAGGCATGAAATCAATTAGTCACCTGGTTAATTTAATAATTGCCATCATCTTCTATAGGATCAATTCCAATGATTGTGGTTATTTCACTAAGTTATAGTGTAGTAGTGAGACTTCCAATCACCAAATGTATATACAAAGCCATCTACATGGGGAATGCATAGAACAACAACTGAATTGTTTATATACATGTGAATTGTTTATGTACATGTGTTATACTTGTATTCAGTTCTTTAAATCACGAGATATATATAAATACATGCACTGTCTATAAAATTCAAAACCTGTTTAGAATTCTAGGATCCACACATAAGCCACTATATTTAAAAAACTGAAACCATGGAAAGTACGATCCATGAAAAATACTAGTTGTGTTTGAATCTAGTATTGGGGGAGGGATTTAAGGAGGAAAAGGAAACGAGGAGAGGGAAATGAAAACGAAATATAAGCTAAAATTTTGTCACTTTTCCCTTTTCTCCACAAATCCCTCTCCAAATTCAAGACCCAAACACAGCCTAACAGATTGGCTCATTTACCTTTATTGTTCCATCTGAATGGCCAGAAAATATCTTGTTTTTGAAGCAAACTACTGACAGCACTTTTCCATTTACATTGCAATCTTCTTGAACTATTTCTTAATGATTCCACAGGTCCTGGTGCCAAAGAAGAACAGAATATTGCCTGAAGCTAATTCCAATTTTCCGAGATAAGACAGAATAGAATAAAGTACAAGAAACTTACAGCACTGGAGTCACTCCCTTCTGAGAAAACTTTCAGCATATCAAATGCCATTGTAGAGGATTTCTTGAGCTGTCTCAGACCCGTTAAGATATCCTTCCTGTGGGAAGTAACTTCACCCATCCCCTTTGCAAGACACAATGCCAAGTACAAGAACTACGTTCTTTTCACAAAATAGATTCCCAAGAAAGATGTAGGCAGACATACATAATTATGACCAAATAGACTCAAAATGTACAATCTGTTTAAGCTTATCAGCATGTGCCGTAAGGGCACGCGTTAACAAAATCTATATATATATATATTATGCAGATATCACTTTGATTATATAGAAGCAGCGATTGCCATAATTGTTTTCTTTTCACATTTTTTCCCCCTACTAATGAACGTCTTACATACTGATTTTGCTCCTTCAGAATAGATACTTTAGCCCATTTCTACAATTATTTACCTTTTTGGATATAACTCAAGTTTTGCAATAACTATCTTGCAATAAAATTATGGAGCAAACTTTTTACTAATTCCATAAATTGTTACGCACCAGCATCACAGATGAAGCTGTTCAGAGCGAGCATGGAAAGGACTTTATCTTCTTTGTCCTTTGCAGACTTGAATATTGATAAAAAGCGCTTGAGCAAGCATACACGAGCTGTTCCTCGTACGCCTGTGTCTGGAAGGACATTGAGCATTTGTAAAAGCCACGTGGCTGACACAAAGCATGCTGAACATAACTCTGCATATCTACTCTTTAAGCCTACTGCTAAAGCCTCAAACACCAGACCAGATTCATGGCTGACAAGAGCAAATGCCAATTTTCTTTCCCACTCCTCAGCAGCCTTCTCTTCCTCCTATAGATAGAATTTAAAATTTTAAGTAAGTCATTCCTAATAAGCTACAAATTAAAATGTCAACTACTCACAATAAGGTGTGGATCCCATCACAGGAGTATGGAGCTCACCCCACATTGTGAGTAATTGGTAATTTAGTTTGTAGTTTATTAGGGATCACATTTTTTATTTTATGTTTGAAAAGACACGTAGTTTAGCAAATATAAACAACAAAAATGTAACAATAAACAATAGGGCATAACTATTTTAGCTTGCTTTAACTATGGGATGTTGTCAGTTTTCCCTCCTTAACGAAAAATTGCTACAATTTACCCCCTTGATCTTTGATTTGTTTCAATCTCATCTTTTTATTTTCTTATGAAAGAGGACGGAAATGACATGTGAGCTGCCCGTACCAATTTTATGACCATAATACTCATTAGAGAACTGATTTATTTACGTATATGTGAGAGATATGTATATATCTTCTCCTCTCCTATGAAGAAATGTGAGAGAAAATATATGCACACATATGGGAAAATCTATACATCTGTCTCACATATATGTATGTAAAGCACCTACTAAATGAATATTTTCTTGTAAAATTGGTATGTACAGCTCCCATGCCACTTTTTCATTCTCTTTTCATAATGACGTGTTAGCAAAAGTTTGAGATTGAAACAAATCAGAAGATTACAAGGGCAAAATGTAGTAATTTTTGGTTGAAGGGGGTAAATTAACAACGGCCCATAGTTGACAGGGTAAAGTGTAATTTGCCCTAAACATTAAGAGAAACAAAAAATAAGGTATCTATGAAGATTACAAAGATTATAACAATAAACAAATGAGCGAACCAAATTTCCTGGAATGTCTCCTGATATGTTCCTAAACTGCTCCTTTCTCGTTAAAGATTTGTAACTTTTGTCAAGTCCTGCACGTTTAAGGAGAAAGATCTGGGCAATGGGCTTTCCAGAAGCAGAGAACCGCCCTTGGAGGGCCAAAATTGTCTCAGCAGCTGCTATTTGAGTGGCAGGGAAGTCTGAATTTCTTAGGCATGAAATAAGGGTATCTATTGCCTCTTCTCGGTATATGCTCATCTTCCTTGGCTCCTCCTACAAAATGAAAAAGTACTAATTAAAATACTGTTAGAAGCCATTTTATCAGAGAGAGAGAGAGAGAGAACGGAACAAAATTTCGTTTCTTTTCTATTGCAACAGTTGAAATGTTCCCGTTTTCTAGAAAACCAAAATGAAACATTAATGAATTACTGAAATTCCAGTGTTTCTACTGAAACATGCTGAAACGCACCAAAACACTACGAAACAATTAGTTGTTTCTAAACATTTAAAATGTTTTCTATTCCCTTTTTTCCCCTTTCCCTTATGTTTCTGAAACATTTCAGAAATGTTTCTATTTCCAAGCTAACCAAAACAACATATGGAAAAGAAATTTTGATCACTGGGGAGGGAGAGAAAATTTCAAACCAAAATGTCAAGCTGGAGGAGGAGGCCAGCTACGATAGGACATTGATCCTGGAGGGCTGTCTGTAGATACATGAGGAGTGTGTGCATTGTACTATAAGTTCCTTCATCCTTTATGATATGGAGGATCTGCTCATTAAACGTTGTTCTGAAAAAAAAAAAAATTGCATTGTTAATTGAGTCTAAAATTATTGAAGATATACAAATATGAAAAGCCATAGATGAGGATGGAAAAACACTGAGCAAAACAAAAAGTACCTATTCAGCTTAACTAATTCAGAAAAAAATCGAACTATCTCAAAGCGCTCACTATCATTTGCGCCCATGAAGCTCTCCAAAACAGGGCCCAACTCAGTCTTATCTGCAATGTCATTCCTGCACTTGCCTTCCGTTAGCATGCACCTCAATAAGATACCAACCGCAGTGATCCTCTCCTCTACCCCATCGGATTGCAAGCTCGTGACAAAACTTTCAATTGCCTTTGTCGTAATAGCCCTCCTCACAATTTCTGTCACGACCCAAACCCGTCCCTATGGGTTAAGGCCATAACCGGCCAGTAATCACGAGATTACCTACGGCCTCAAACCAAATAAGATAAGACTCATCAGAGTAAAAGGGGCCAAACGGAAGCAAATTTAAAACTTTGTCCATAGAGCTGTGCCTATATGCACATCGTAACATTCCATACGTACATATGTTAATAACTCACAACAAAAAGTGTAATGACATAAGATTCTATACAGACAGGATCATCCAAACTAAGTCAACCTATGAAAACTATATACAGATGTATTCAAAACTTCGCCAACCTGACAAAATGTAAATATATAACAAAAGGGCGAAGACGGGTCTCGTGCGTGAGACACAAGGGCTGACTCTCTCAAAACCTTACTTGCTCCATACAGACTTCACTGAGGCTGGGTTTGGACTTCTCTTGGCTCACCTACAAACACATGAATGAGCGTGAGCGAAAGCCCAGTGAATAATATCAAATCAAATACAGAAGTTACATAACCATGTAGAACAACATATTCCAAACGGCCTTAGGCCCAATTCTTATTTCTATTTAACAGATATATAACTATACGAAATTCAAATCAAGTGACCGTAGTTCCAAACATTCTGGCCTTTGGTCCATTCAAATTTCCATTCATGTCAAAACGGCCTTCGGCCCGTTCATTTACGTCAAAACGGCCTTCGGGCCGTTCATTTACGTCAAAACAGCATTCGGGCCATACATTCATGTCAAAACGACCTTAGGTCCATTCATATATGTCAAAACGACCTTCGGTCCACTCATTTCTATCAAAACGACCTTCGGTCCATTCATTTCTGTCAAAACGGCCTTCGGCTACTCATTCATGTCAAAACGACCTTCGGTCCACTCATTTCTATCAGAACGACCTTTGGTCCATTTATGTTTATCAGAATGACCTTTGGTCCATTTATGTTTATCAGAACGACCTTTGGTTCATTTATCTATTCATGTCAGACTTTTGTCTAGAATCCCAATTAGCCACTCATACAGCTTATAAGGGAGTAAACCATTGGACATTTACAAGTATTCAAACATCGATATTACTCACAGTGATCGGCTTGTGAATTTGCCCTGGAGCTTGACCCTACACATTTTATGAACACAAAAAGGATCACTAACAGTTCAATCCGTTCTTTAATTCACATATTCCTCTTTAGGCTTTATCTTTATCTCATCAATTCATTTACGATGCTTAACACATGCCTAAGAGTGCTTACAAGTGAAAGAGAACGGAAAGTAGAATACAGAATGCAAAAAAAAAAAAAAGAATTTCAGAAAACAGGGTTCTCGCTCGAGCGTCAACTTCCCCGCTCGAGCGGACCCTTAAGGCCTGCAAAAGTACTGGTTGCATGAAAATTACGCTCGAGCGTGGAGTACAGCGCTCGAGCGGAAGGCCTGTCTACAAAGCTCCCCGCTCGAGCGTGCAATATCCCGCTCGAGCGGACACCAATCCTGCAAAAAGTGCTAGGAGCACGATTTTCCCGCTCGAGCGGCCATTACCCCACTCGAGCGGGCATCAAAATTCTGGACAACCCAAATTGTGTTCTTGAGCTCCCATTCGAATTCCCAGCCACACTACTTGCATGCAATGGCCCAAATCTCAAATTAATCATGCTAACATGACACCAATGCAAGATTACAACATTAGGAAGCTCATTTTCTTGATTTATCTACATGCATGTCTCAAAACATGTCAAACTCAACATCAACATAACAAATTCATGCATTCAAGCTCATATATTCTCAAATTGTACATGCATGTGATCTATTAGCCACATTCCCAACTTAGATGGCACAAATGATGAGTATAACATGAGTTTCAATTGAAATTGTACATGGATTATACATTCTCATGCTCAAACATGCAAATTCAAGGTACTTACTTACATGCATGCACATAATGGCCTTCAATTCAACCAAACCAATTCATTTTCCTCATGACTAAACTAAATCATGTTCTTGACCATTATTCCAACTTGAATTTACAAAATTTCAACTTAATACCTATGAATTCACTTACCAAGGAGCTTTAATCTCCCCAATTTAGCAATACTTGAGCTAAATCTCCAAAAGGTCCAAGTCTTGAACCACAAATGCACAATTCTCTCCTCTCTCTCTCCACAGCCGGCTCTCTCTCTCTCTTTCTTAGAGAGTTGGTCAGCCCAAAATGAAGATAAGGAGGAGGGAAGTTGAGTGTATAGCCCTTTCCATAATTTCCCACTAGCTCAATTTAATAATAACAAATAATTGGGCACCAAATCACCAATTTAATCAACTTAATTTGGTCAGAATCAATTTTTCAATTAAACTTCACCGTAGGCTCTAGAAATAATGCCAATCACAATGGCGCAATCAATTTTGGATCTTGTGGCCGATAAGGCCCTCAATTTAATTTCCGAAGTGGATTATTCAAATAGATATTCCTACGGTGAACAGATAAAACTTCAAAATCACATATATTCACATAATGGCACCTAAAATCAGGCTAAACACATAATCATACTCAAATTAAGGACCAATTAGCATACTACGAAACAGGGGTATCACAATTTCACTAATTTCCTGAGCACTTCCAAGTATTTGGCCCAACAAAATCACTGCTGCTGTTTTTGGCTTCATACACATTTTGAGCGTATCATCTTCTTTATTTCTAATAACTGTCAAAAGGGTCTCCACCATTTCCATCTCAATGAGGCTCGTGGAGGAGGGTCTTAGCAAGTAAATCAACACAACAGATTCAAACAAACCCTTCTTGAAAAGATCAACAACACATTCCACATCAGAATCCACTGTGGTTAGTGTCTGGATCACAGTGTGGTCTCTTGATCCAAGCTCGGACAAGAGGAAAACTGTCGCGGTCAAGACTTGGAGATCCACAGAATTGAGAAGGATCTCTACAAACCCATTAATAACCGGAGGTTTCGAGAGCATAGTTTGAATCTCGACTTCCATTTTTGATTCCTGCCAGAACCGCTCAATTCATAGCACCGCCCCGCCATTTCTGACTCTTTTAAAATTTCTGACATACAAAGGTTTGTAATGGCTTGTCGCAGCTCACTAACCGTGCCATCAATGTTAGGAGAAATCAAATGCGTCATTGAGTTCAAAAATGGCTCTCTTTCTGCTTGTGAGTTTTCAGTTTTGACGGGAACTGAATTGGGATTCTGTTCTTGCCAACTCGCTATGAGACGTTTAAGTACATAATTTGTTTTAGGCAGTTGAGTGTTGGGAAGCTTTTGGCGCGTAATTGGGCACGTACAATTTCCCCTATCAAGCCATTCTTGGAGACACAGGATCATGAAATACGTGACTTGACTAGTTATGGGACATCATACTAAGTCTTTAGGCGGCGTGCGTTTTCCTCCACTTGGTGGGTTATCAATTTCAGCCATGAGAAGAACCAGAGAACTGATATCAAGAAAAATCCAAATATAACACAGCACAGAAGACATAATGTAATGTTGATGCTGCGGAAATGGGCTGCTTTGGATTTTGGGACTGGTTCTGTCTAGATTCAAACAATGCCAATTTTTCGTTCTTTTCTATAAGCCATATTGACAACTCATTCACTAAAATAAATTGCATAGTTTTATCAGTCCACGACTGTTATGTTTCTACTTTCTAGTTAATATCGATTACCTCTATTTCGGCTTTAGAATCCAAAGAAGAATTATTACTCCAATGATCATCAGAAGAAGACTCAAGTTCAGAATCAGAATCAGAATCAGAATCATCGTTTGGCAATGTTTTGATTTCCTCGAAGATCTCTGGCTTGAAATTGTCAAACTGAATTCAGAGAAGCTGTTGGTTGACCTGAAAGTCATTATTCTTTCTGGTAAACAAAAGATTGAAGATAGGCAAATCAGTACAATATTACAGCACATAAAAGTATAAGAGAGAAGTTGAGAAGAAAAATGTTACGGATGAGAAAAGGTCAAATAGCAGATTAAGGATTCATGTCTTCAAGGAGTTTTTGTATAATAAATCCAGTGAACATATCAGTAAATGATTAGCTCACGGAAAATAAAAATTACAATTAGGATTGCTTAAAGGTTACACATTTATTTTAGGCCCGTTCATTTGGAGTGTTAGAGGGGACTAGGATTGGCAGTAACGTGGGATCATTAATATTTTATTTATTTTGAGAGATGGAATGTGATTGATAGTGAAATTCGGATTATGACGGGCTTTTAAGGAGATTCAGATGGATCTCTAGGACTTGTTATTAGAAAAATATTCTGGCGGATTAGAAATTTTTTATTTATTTTATTTTTTACATGTCCGGTATTTTTTTTTGAACATTAATGTTTTGTATTTTTTATTAAGTAAAAATCATTATTTTATTATTTTTATTCTTTTTTTGAATTTATTTTATTTTATTTTTATTTTTTTACATGTTGGACATTTTTTTAAAAACATTAATGTTTAATGTTTTTTTGTATTTTTTTATTTGTTTTATTATTTTATATAAAAATAATTTAACAATCCCTACACTAACAACTATCATCAAAACAAACATAATTTTACTTAATCCCCTCACTATCAATCCTCTCACTATTAATCCCCTCCATTCTACCTCTGAAAACAAACGGGGCTTAATGTGTACAATGGTATAATTTATCTTTGGTAGAGAAACACAAAAAGAATTTAATCATATACACAAATTTAAATAAATTTTGTTTGGATGATTAACAATTCATATATTTCTTGTATGGGAAGCAAATATTCTTCGTGCCTGTACACCTTGAGACCAAGCTCTGTGCTACACCGAATGGAGTCGTACGGCTTGAAAACACAACAATGGTGAGCTACCCCACGGGTGTGTCACCGGAAAACTCCTCCGACGGTCAAGTGGATAACCTTCGAAAGAAGAAGAAAAGTAAGGAGAGTTTAGTGTAAGGAATTGCATACCTTGTGCATGAAGGCCTTGCTCGCCCATTCTGTGATATGTAGATGTACTATCCTCTCTTTGTCTTACTGCGAAAGGTTTCGAAAAGCAGTTGCGGTTGCCATAACGGTTGTGGTGATGCGATTGCGGTTGCGGTTGCAAGTTGTAAAAGCCGTAGAGTAACGGTTGTAGTAACAGAAGCTGTGGATTTTTTCATTTTTGGCACAATTTGAAAAAAACTTAACAATACGCATATTTTTTTTTTCAAAATCACATTTATTAGGGTTTAAAATAGATTTTGATAAATTTTATTAGTTTTTAAGTATGTTCTAATATATTTCATATTTTTAAACCACTATAAAAAGAGTTATTTACATTTTATTTCAATAATTAATGACTTTAAGAATAATTGATTTTAAGTGTCTATAAAATTATTTTTGACCAAAATAAATGTTTATAATTAAATATTAAATGAAATGATTATAAAAATAAATACAACCATGGTTTATATATTTTTTATTTTATATGCTAATATAATGAAATAAAAACTAAAAAATAAATTATAAAGAAAAAAAAACCATAAAAGGTTTTTTCTTTAGGCTTAGATCAGTTGAGTATTTATTTATTTATTTTTTTGTAATGTTTTTTATTTTAAAAAGAAGCTATTCAGTATATTGTAACGGTGTGTAGCGGGCCGTTACAGCCGTTACAATATCGCTACAGCTGTTATGTAATACCAAAACAGCCGTTATACATATGAATTTCCGTCACACCACAAAAGCAGGTGTAACGGATAGCGCTTACCTTACCACCGCAACCGTTACATAACACCGCTTTTTGAAACCTTGCACGTGTGCGCGTCAATATTACCAAACAGTATTAACTAAACATCCAAACGGTGTTAATGTGTACTATTGGCAGGTTCACCTCCCAGCATTTCAATTGAGCCACATAGCACATGCCCGCTGAGCTATCCTTGGCCGTTCACATGCTAGCTCTGTCTAACCCCGATTAACCTTTAGGGAAAAGCTAACTTTGGTTGGTCTGGGCTTGAAGCGCCAAACTAGCTCGGCTTATTACCTTTAGCCCGGTCAAGCACCATTCGCTTGTCAAGGCAAATCCCGCCTACCTTTGAAGCGCAGTTGAAGTACTTAGCCCGGTTGAGGGCAAGACCACCACTTAACCTTGCTCGGCTTGCTACTTCAACCCGGTTAGACGCCATTCACTCATCAAGGCAAATCCCACTTGACTCCGAAGCACGATTGAAGTACTTAGCCCGGCTGAGGGCAAGACCATCACTTAACCTTGCTCAGCTCATGTCCCAAGCCTTCCAACTAGCCCGGCCCAACATCATGGCCCCAAGCTAATTCAGCAGAGTCATCATTCCTCCTAGCTCGGTCCAAGCCCGATTTTGCTCGGTCCATTTGTTCAGCACAAATCCCCCTCTCATTCCTCATTTAACACAGCAGTGATGATTAACAATTCATATATGCGCAAATACTAATTGTTTATCAAGCGGGCAAGACCATCACTTAACCTTGCTTGGCTCATGTTCCAAGCCTTCCAACCAGCCCGGCCCAACATCATAGCCCCAAGCTAATTTGGCAACGTCATCATTCCTCCTAGCTTGGTCCAAGCCCGATTTTGCTCAGTCCATTTGTTCAGCACAAATCCCCCTCTCATTCCTCATGTAACACAGTAGTGATGATTAACAATTCATATATGCACAAATACTGATTGTTTATCAAGCGGGCCAAATTCAAAAGGATCTAAACAACTACAAGGATCCAATGTATTTACTTATGTCATAAAAATATTTCAATATACTTTTTCATGCTTATGACTTATGCATTAATATATTATGCCAATTAATATTCATAATATATGCCAAATGGTGACCTGCTGATGAAAAAATCCAAAAAGGCAGTGCTCTCCAACGCTTGCTGGCATCAGCTAAATTCTTTACTTTTTACGACTGTCTAGCCTAGAAGGACAAGTATTTTTTTTTTTTAAAACAAAAATTCTAAAAAAATGCACTAAACCAACAAAAGTCCTTTTTTTTTTTGGGTGGAGTTTTTTAATTTTAATTTTTTCTTTTTTACATTTTGGGTCTGTCTAGTCTAGTGAGACTTAAAAATAAAAAGGTTTTAAAAAAATTAACCCAAAAAAATAAATAAAAATTGCTAAACCGAAAGCAAAACATGTGAATAGCAGTACTTTAAAATAATAATTTTTCAATAGCCTAAAGCAAATACAGACAATATGAACTCGTATCATCTTGAGGGAAACAAGGTACTTTAATGCATTGGGGAAATGAAACTTTAATTAGAAAAACAAATCAATAGTATAATAAAACTATAAACAACAACAACAACCCGCGTCATGTCAGAGAATTCTATGAAATCTCTGTTGAAAAGCTAGAACTGGTAATAACTACATGATGTTATGGCCTATGGAGATAATTTTAAAAATGACAATATGAACTAATTGCAAATTGAAATTTTCCAAATTTAAGCCACTAAAAAAGATCTTTCTTATTGAACAATTTAGGCTTGAGTTTTGAATATTGGACAATAAGTATGATATCGCTGTTACGTAACATGAATTTTAGACTTTCAATACTATTATTCATTGTCCAATATCGAATGATATATGACCGTATCTACATATTCCGATAATGTTATTTAAATCCATGATTTAGGTGATAAATCATATAAACAAAAAATTTGAAAAAAAAATATACAAACTAGAAGAAAATATAAAGAGCATTACATTATACCATTAATTTTTCAATCAAGATTCTTCCACTTTGATTTCCTCATCTTTGCAAACATTCTGATTTATCACATTTTTCAATCTTTTTGATAATTATCCAATTTCGATTTCTGTTTTTCAAAACCTCTTTGAGGTAACCCAATTCTCGTCAAGAACCTCCTCATAATCTCTCTCACTCTTTCAACTCCAAAGTTTGATCTCCACTACAACCTCGTGCACGAAACAAACCACTGAATTTTGGAAGATGACAAGATTTTCGAGGTATGATCACTGAATCAGTGAAGAAGAGGAAGAAGATGAAAAAAGAAGCAATTCGTCGAACACAACAGGTGCAATTGCTGATCTTGAAAAAGAAGGGTCAATGTAGAATACTTCAAAGAAGCTAAGGGCAGCATCAACAGTAGGATGATGAGAGAGAGAGAGAGAGAAAGAAAATGGGTTTTCTGGAAACATATTTTTTGTTGCAATTTTTTAATTCATTTTTTTAAAAATTGAGTTTTTTATTTTAGTAAATTTTTTTAATACTTTAAATAATTTTTTTAGATATATCTAACAAGTAAAATATTTATAAAAAAATATTTTAAAAAATCAATAAATACATAAGAATATGAAAATGTATTGAATTTTTTATTATTATATATTTTTGGTATTTAGTGAATTTTTTAAAAAAAATTTCTACAAATATTATACTTTTTAATTTTATTTATATTAAGTGTATCTAAAAAGTTAAAAAAATGTTTAAAATGGATTTGTTTGGAAAGTTGGTTATTTTAATTGACTTTGTGGGGGGCGAATTTTGGGAGTCGTAAAGAGGCCGAATAGTTGAACTTGGAGAGTCGAAATATATATAGCACTCGGCCCCGTCTCGCACGTTCAAATCCTACCCTGTTCGGCCAAATAGCCGGTTGAGCAAGGGGCCGAGTGAAAAGCGGTTTGCTACAAAAGAAGCCGAATGACGAATTGAAAGTGGGCTCAATCCCGAGGCCCAAGAAAGAAAAGATATAAATAGAAGAACATCAGCTAGAAAGAGTTATGTGAGAATCAATATGCTTAACTTAAAATACATGTAATCCAGAGAGAGTAGAGACTAACTTGTCTGTCGGAGTGTTAATTCCGGCACCCCCGACCGGAGTGTTTATTTCTTTTCAGGTGACAATCTGAGGATCGCGAGCGTTCCCCAGGATCTGAAGAGTATTTCCAAACCACTTCTCCACAATTGACGCCGTTTGTGGGAATACTCAAATACATCCATGGCGGGCGTAACGGAAGACCCTCCGATAGTCACTAACGAAACCATACAGAGAGGCGACCTCACTCCAACAAACATGCTTGGACCAGAGACTATCGCCGCAAGACGCGCGTTGAACTTCACCTCACCCTCGACTTTAGCGCATGAGACAATGCAAGCGATCATGGAACAAGCAAAGCAAAACGAACAGAGATTGGAGAACATGATCGCTGAGAACGAACGTCTCCGTCAGGATTTGGCCTTGGAAGTGGCGAGGTCCAAACAAGCTGTACGCTAAGATCCGGAACGACCTCTGAGGGCAGGTGGTCGACGACCTCGAGCCCGACAACAAGACAGTGATAGCGACTCCGACTCATTATCCCCGGAGCCCAAGAAGAAGGGGCGACCCGAAACTACCAGTTCCTCTGAAGAAAGTCCACGTGTAAGGCATAAGTGAAGAAGAAACACTTCAGACGAAGAAAACCAGCACGATCCCTTTGTATGACGGATTGGAATGGCAGTGCTACCTAAGAAATTCAAAGCACCGTCATTCACCTTGTACGACGGTAATTTAGGCCCTACCGATCACATCCGCCATTACAAGCAAGCCATGACGCTGCATGTAGAGGACGAGGCTCTCATGTGCAGAATATTTCTGAGTAGTCTGCGACCACTGGCTGTCTGGTGGTATTATAAACTGGAGCCGGCTTCGATCAAGAGCTTCCACCAACTCCAAAAATCCTTCAAGGCAAGGTTTATCACTAATGAGGTTCGACCAAAGCAAGCCGATTCCCTCTGGGCAATGCAGATTCAACCGGGGGAAACCCTTCGTGCGTATTCGGCGCGGTATTGGGAGTGCTTTAATCTGGTAGATGATGCTTGCAATGACTCTATGGCCATTACTGCCTTCAAGATGGGGCTGCATCACAACAGTGCCCTCCACAGCTCTTTGACCAGACGGCCCCTCAAAACAGTCTGGTCGTTGATAAAGAAAGTTAAGGAATACTGTAAAGTGGAAGATGACGCCTTGCGAGTTAGAGCCGAAAATGTGACCAACAAGATGGCTCCTTCTGAAATTACTCAGCCATTAAATTCTGTACCACCTCAGAGCCTTGAACCGCAACATCGGGCTAAACGAGATAAGAGACGGGATTCTCGCCGATCAAGCGACCAATGCTCCCACCGAGCAAATGAACAATTGCAAATCGATAGCAGGCGCACAAGGCGCGCCGACAAGAAATATACGGAGTTGTCAGAGCCGATCAGCGCGGTCATGTCCAAAATCCAACATCTTCCGTTCTTCAAATGGCCGTCGAAAATGGAAGCACATCGGAAGTTATGTATTACAAGACATTCACCAAACTCGGCTTCTCCGAATCGGATCTCTCTCCGACTCTTTATCCACTATTCGGCTTTAACGCCAATCCAGAATACCAGTTGAAGAAAATCACACTACCCGTTCGAGCGGGCTCCCGAACAGTGGATGTGGAGTTCTTAGTCGTCAAACTTCCATCGCCGTATAATCTCATCATGGGGCGAACTTGGCTACATACTATGCAGGTCGTGCCACGAACCTATCATCAGTTACTACGCTTCCCGACAGAACACGGCATTGAGCAAATCTATGGCTCCCAGAAGTCGGCACAAGCATGCTATCTCCTTGCCAGAAAGACGCCAAAGGATTTGCAAGTGAATTCTATCGAGGTACTGGATCGGGAGCGCCTCGACGATGTTAGGCGGCTCCTAGGTGAAAAGGCCATGAAAACCCTAGATCGAGTTGAAATCGACGGAAACCCAAACAGGTTCTTCATGGTCGGTGCCTCCCTGAATCAAGCCGACAGACAGCAGCTAATTTCCTTCCTGCTCAGCAACCTTGATGTCTTTGCGTGGACTCCATACGAGATGTCGGGTATAGATCCGTCTGTTTCGCAGCATCGTTTGAATGTTGACCATAAATGCAAGCCGATCATTCAGAAAAGCCGGCAGTCAGCCACAGAGTATACAGCCGCAATTGTTGAAGAAGTCGACAGGTTGCTTGACGCCGGGGCAATCAGGGAAGTGACCTACCCTACATGGCTCTCTAATACTGTGGTTGTGAAGAAGAAAAATGGGACTTGGCGAGTGTCCGTTGATTTCACGGACCTAATCAAAGCCTGCCCCAAGGATTGTTTTCCCCTACCCAGAATTGACCAGCTTGTAGATACGACGGCACGCCATCAGCGTATGAGCTTCCTCGATGCTTACATAGGCTACCATCAAATCGCCATGTATCCGGAGGACCAGGACAAAATTGCATTCCTCACCCCAAGAGGAACCTATTGCTATAAGGTTATGCCTTTTGGGCTGAAGAATGCGGGGGCAACTTACCAGAGACTGGTCACTGCCATGTTCAAGGAACAACTCGGCCACACTATGGAAGTGTACATTGATGACATGGTGGTCAAGTCCAAAGAAGAGCAAACTCATCTAGCCGATTTGGAAGAGACATTCAGCATTCTACGCAAATACAAAATGAAGCTGAATGCTTCCAAATGTGCGTTTGGGGTCGGCTCTGGCAAATTCTTGGGTTACATTGTTAACCACCGTGGAATTGAAGCCAACCTGAGGCAAATCACAGTAATCTTGGAGCTCTGCTCCCCTCGTTTAGTAAAAAAGGTTCAAAAGTTGATGGGGATGGCTGCCGCACTCAACAGGTTCATCAGTCGGTCTACAGATCGCTGTCGACAATTCTTCCATACACTACGGCAGGGCAAGGCTTTTGAATAGTCTGCCGAGTGTGAAGCCGCTTTCAACGGCCTCAAAACCTACCTCCGATCAGTTCCACTCTTGACAACACCATCAGCCGACGACCCGCTCATTTTGTATCTGGCAATTTTCGACCAGGCCGTTAGCGCCGTACTAATAAAGGAAGAGCTGGGGGAGCAGCGACCAGTGTATTATGTGAGCAAGGCAATGGTTGACACCGAAACATGCTATCTTCCGCTGGAAAAACTCATTCTAACCCTAGTCATGGCGGCAAGAAAACTGATGCATTACTTCTAGGGGCATAGTATCGGGGTGCTAATAGATTATCCCCTCCGGTCAGTACTACGTAGTGCAGAAGCATCAGGACGTGTTTCAAAGTGAGCTCTTGAACTCAGCCAGCACAATATTCAGTTTCTACCTAGAACCTCAATCAAGGGACAAATGCTTGCCGACTTTGTTGCCGAATTCACTAAGGGTCTTGCTGACTTCAAGTCTGATGAAATTTGGCCAAAGCCAAACTAGAGAATTTATGTTGGGGACATTTGACAGTTGTACTGTGATGGATCATCCAATCAGCGGGGCAGTGGAGCCGAAGTAGTAATCATGGCTCCTGACGGCGCAATAATTGAGCAGGCCGTCAAGCTCGGCTTCGAAGCTTTAAATAACGAAGCTGAATACGAAGCTCTTCTAACTGGTTTGTAGAATGCACATTTTCTGGGTATTCGGCGTTTGCTTATATTTTGCGATTCAAAACTGGTGATCAATCAACTAAAGGGGGAGTACGCGGCAAGAAACGACCGTATGGCGGCTTACACGAAAACGGCTAACTCCTTGCTGGCAAAATTTGATAATCACGAATTGAATCAGATAACACGTGATCAGAACACACATACAGATGCCCTAGCTTGCCTAGCCTCCACCATTAACTCAGAGATTAAACGGACCATCGAAGTAGGTTTCATCCCGGAGCCGAGCATTGGCCCTTCGGAGGAAATCCAGGTCAATGTCATAGAATCTGGACCGAGTTAGAAGGATCCCATTGCTGCTTTCCTGTCTTCCGAACAGCTTCCAGAGGACAAGAAAGAAGCGCACAAGCTGTGAAACAAAGCCCTGCGATACTACTTGGTTCTGCAAGGAAAGCTTTATAAAAAATCCTTTTCTAGTCCATATTTGGAATGTGTACATCCGGACAAAGTCGAAGAGCTTCTAACTAAAATACATGAAGGCAGTTGTGGCTCCCATTCTGGCGGGCACTCTTTGGCTCATCGAGCTGTGACACAGGGGTATCACTGGCCGACAATGAGAACCGATGCCGAATGTTACGTGAAAAAGTGTGAATAGTGCCAGAAGTTCTCTCCCTTGACCCACCTGCCTGCTGAAAAGCTAAGCTCCATAACCAGTCCTTGGTCGTTCGCCCAATGGGGACTTGACATCGTCGGACCATTACCGAGGGCCCCAGGGAACAAACGATACCTGATTGTCGCGATAGATTACTTCACAAAATGGGTCGAAGCGGAGGCATTAACGCACATTCGAGATGCTGATGTTAAGCGCTTTATATGGAGAAATATCATAACACGATTCGACATTCCAAGAGCACTTATCTCAGACAACGCCACCCAATTTGATTGCGGCGTTTACCGAGATCTGTGTAGTAAGTATGGTATTCGGCCTTACTTTTCCACACCGGCTTACCCACAAAGCAATGGTCAAGCTGAAGCCTCTAACAAATCCATCTTGGACGACATCAAGAAGAGGCTGGAGAAAGCTAAAGGCAAATGGGTGGAAGAATTACCGAGTGTGTTGTGGGCTCATCGAACTACGCCGAGGCGATCCACTGGGGAAATGCCGTTTGCTTTATGCTTTGGAACCCAGGCGATTATACCCTTGGAGATCGGCTTTCCAACCTTGAAGTCGAAAGTTTTTGACATGGGCCAAAACAACATGATGCTGGTCTTGGATTTGACTCTGATTGAAGAACGAAGAGACCGTGCCCTTGCGTCCATAGCATAGTACTAGCAGCAGCTTGCTAAGTCGTATAATCAACGTGTTTAGCTACGCCACTACACACCAGGAGAGTTGGTCCTGAAGAAAGTACTCCCAGCTGCCAGAAAACCGGCTGATGGAAAATTGGGTCCAAACTGGGACAACCCATATCAGGTCGATTCAATTGCTGGAGTAGGGGCATATCGGCTCAAAGACATGTTTGGAAGGAGCCTGCCACGGCCGTGGAATTCAACGCACTTGCGTAAATTTTATCATTAAACCCGACCTGTGGGGAATGATACTAGTTTTAAATGGTTCACCATGTACATATTTCACTCTTGCAATGCAAAGTCTCCCATTTCCTTATTGCGCAATTCAGTTCAAAAGTCTCCGGATTCGGAACCCCATCGGTGAATGACGCCCTTGGGCCGATTAAGCCTCCAGATTCGGAGCGCCTTTCGTGGATATCACAATTGGCCAAATTAAGTCTCCGGATTCAGAGCCCCATCGGTGAATGACACCCTTGGGCCGATTAAACCTCCGGATTCGGAGCACCCTACGTGGATATCACGATTTGCCAAATTAAGTCTCCGGATTCGGAGCCCTATCGGTGAATAACACCCTTGGGCCGATTAAGCTTCCGGATTCAGAGCTCCCCTTATGGATGTCACGATTGGCCAAATTAAGTCTCCAGATTTGGAGCCCCATCGGTGAATGACACCCTTGGGCCGATTAAGCCTCCGGATTCAGAGCGCCCTTCGTAGATATCACGATTGGCCAAATTAAGTCTCCGGATTCGAAGCTCCATCGGTGAATGACACCTTTGGGCCGATTAACCCTCTGGATTCGGAGCGCCCCTCGTGGATGTCACGATTGGCCAAATTAAGTCTTTGGATTCGGAGCCCCATCGGTGAATAACACCCTTGGGCCGATTAAGCCGCTAGATTCGGAGCACCCTTCATAGATATTATGATTGGCCAAATTAAGTCTCCGAATTCGGAGCCATATCGGTGCATGACACCTTTGGGCCGAATATGACTCCGGATTCAGAGCGCCCTTTGTGGATACCACGATTGGCCAAATAAAGCCTCCGAATCCGGAGCCCTAGTCGTGCATAACACGTTTGGGCCGATTAAGCCTCCGGATTCGGAGTGCCCTTCGTAGATATCACGATTGGCCAAATTAAGTCTCCGGATTCGGAGCCATATCGGTGCATGACGCCTTTGGGCCGAATACGACTCCGGATTCAAAGCACCCTTCGTGGATACCATGACTGGCCAAATAAAGCCTCCGAATCCAGAGCCCCAGTCGTGCATAACACGTTTGGGCCGATTAAGACTCCGGATTCGGAGTGCCCTTCACGACGAAGGTTAAGGCATATAAATATTCAAAATGGAATGTTTTGTTAAGTTGAGCCGACAAAAACCGTTCACTTTAAAAGCATACAAACATTGAAAATGAAATGCTTGAATAAGTTGGGCCGGCGCAACCGCATAAACAAAATTAAAATATGCAAACATTCGAAACGAGATGCCCAACCAGGCATGTGAACATTCAAAATCAAACACAAACATTTAAAATAAAATATTTTATTAAATTATCCAATAGATACATAATTGACACCCAATCTGTGTTGAAACGTTTACAATATATGTTTAGTTCTATTCGGAATCGCCCTCATCATCGCTCTTCTCAATTTCGAAAGCATCAAAAGGAAAGTTGTGACGATGATATAATGGCTACGCCGATTCAACTCCTGCTCCTTGGAGTGCCTCTGAGGTTTGGAGAGCCTTGATCCACCCATGCCTAAAGCCCCGATTCTCGCATCGGCACACCTCCTCTGCGAGTTTCTCCTTGGTCTTGTCTATCCCGACTCTTCGGCCGTCGTGGAAGCCTTTTTCATAACCCACGGTCCTTGCATTTCCACGGCAAGCATGCTTGTCGTATCCCGATCGGCTATCGCGTGACTTAACAGCCGTTGGGTCACTCTCTCCTCCACGACCGGGTTGGATTGACCTGCCGCACGCGGCTCGGTGGTTTGAGCCTTCCTAAGTTCCCTAAGCTCACGCTCGGCCTTCTTCGCGCGAGCCTCCAAGTTCCGAATTCGTTCGTCCTTTTTCTCTATTTCTCGCCGCGCGGCGCGCAGGCGCATGCCGACTTCATAAGCGGTATACAGCCCTTTCACCGCCTCGTGGATGCCCTCTCGAAATACTTCGAAATCTTGTCGGCCAACCATCGACTGCTGGACTTCCGGTGAAAAAATCTGTCGAGCAAACTCGATCGCTACACCTGGGTCGTTGATAATGGATTCCGCCTCCGTCATCGGTTTATTCCCCACAAAAACCGCAAAACTCAACGGTCGTGGCGTCACGTCAGCCTCATTTCTCGGTCACGGTCGTGGGGAGCTTCCCCGTTGCTGTTTTTCCTTTCAAGGTGATCTCCTTCGACGACTTGGAGGCTAACGTTTTTCCCGTTCTTTGGACGTCCTACCTCCCGCACGGGTGGGTTCGCTACTGCGATTCATTGCACTGTCAAGCTCAGCCAATGTTCGCGCTTCTCTGTTGCTGTTGAAGAACAGTCTATTTGACATTCGCACTTATCTAACCTTACGCAACTAATTGTTTTAAATTGAGTTTGAACATAATGAGTGGAGTCACTGGCGCAAAGAGTCCATCCCATTTATTTCTAATGCTTGCAGCGTTCCCGAGGCGATTTCATTAACACTAAACGCCAAAAGACTGATGCCGATTGACGTGCACCGCAACCAGTCCATAAACTATTAGTATTCGGGTTTTTGGAGTTCATGCCTTGGCCGGGGCAAGTGCAGATTTATTAATCTGATCGGCCAAGCATCTAAGCCCGATGCCGATCGATGTGTGCCACAGCCACTCCATGAATTATTAGCATTCGGCTTTTTGGAGTTCATGCATTGACTGGGGCAAGGGCAGATTTATTAATCTGATCAGCTATTCAACGAGGATAAATTGAAATTGCCTAGTTATCTAATCGGCAAGTATACATGAATGTTTTATCCAAAATAGCAAAAAATAATACCATTCATCAATAACAAAATTTAGCACAAATAATAGCAAAGTACAAAGGAAATTTTCATTAGTAAATTGGGCACAAATTGTAGCCATTTTACATATGAAAACTACTAAACAAAAAGCTACAAGTTCGCATGAAAATGCTTAGCAAAAAACTATGACTGTAGCAATACATGAAAACTACAAAACGAAAAGCCGTAAGAATACATTCAAAATCCTAAAACAAAAACAAGTGTCGCTCAAATTAATCCTCAGAGTCAGACTCCAGCGGCTCAACATCCACTTGCTCGTATGGAATCGGCATAGCTAGTGTCACATCAGCAGCAGCAAGGGCTTTGAGCCAGCCGTGTTTGAATCCCCGATTTTCAAACTTAGGGACTTCTTCCACATAGTTGGCGAGAGCAACACTTTGGCCGGCCTCGAACGCCTTGGAAGCCTCCGAGTTGGCTGCTTCCTTCGCCTTCTTTAATTCTTCTAACTCTGCATCCAGTTTGGCGATCGCCTTTTGGGCTAACTTGAGTGCGTCTTCGCTCACGCCTACCCTATTCTCGGTGGCCAATCTCAGCTGATCCGCATTTCTCGCCCTCTCCATCTCGGCCTCGGCCCTGGCGCTTTCCATTTTCGTCATCGTCGCCTCGAAATCAGCCCTGCTCCTTTGGCCCTCTACTTCCGTTTGTAAACGGCCAAGTCGTTCGACGGCATCATGCTGGCGACGACCTATCTCGGCTATTCTCCCGACTGTCTGCGAAATAAGAAATTAAAACCAAAACAATATTTGCATAAAAGGAAGAGACAAGGTCAAGGTATATACTAGGAGAGCCGATTGAGCGGCTAGCGCTATTGCCAGCAGATCCGGCTTCGCCCGGAAAGTCGCCTTGTCAGCCGGAAATGAGACGGACGTAGCCATGCTGAGTGCGACGGCTGGGTCTTTAATTGCCGAAGCATTAGAGGAGATCGGCGTATTTTTTATCTTCGGTTGAATGACAAAAGGCACAATCACATCCGATTCCTCTAAACGAGGCCGTTTGTTGGCACGGTTTTCTTTTGAGTCAGCCTCGACCTCGGCAGGACGCTTTCTTCCCTTTGCTCAGCCTCTTGACCGGCCTGCACAACCACCTCAGACTCGGCACTTCGATTTTTTACTGTTTCCTCCTCAATAACAGGCAAGGAAGACTGAGATTCGGCAATAGGCAGGGAGGGCTGAGATTCGGCGGCAGGTGGCACTTCAGATAGAATGGCCTCTGCTCTTCACCGCGCGGCCATCCTTTTCGCGTTTTTCTTTTTGGCAAGTTGTGTGAGGTTTAACCCACCCAACCATGTCTTCGGGGTATACGCTGGGAAGGTCCTCTAAACCGTTAAAAACGTCATCAAATGGAAGGTCCCCTCGGCCCGAAGTGGACAGAGGGTCGGCTGAATTAAGGCCGGCTTCCTCAAAGTTCAACTTCAAAGCCTCGTCCACTTCCGCTTTGAACTGATCTGACTCGGCGACCTCAGCTACTTCCACCCGATCCGAATCAGACCCCTCGAAACCAACTTGCTGCAAGTTTTTGAAGTCGATCAAAATAAGAGCGGTAAAAGACTCTTCACCCTTCGGAATTTTGATGTTTTCTGCCGCCGAGAAGGTCGTATATGTCGGCTCGTAGCGAAGCAGGATGTGGGCCGCCCTCTCCTGTTTCTGAAGACTTGAACGGCCGAAATATTTGAGCACGACTTTGATTTCCGAAAGAACGGCGTCGTCGGTTGAAGTCAGGACTTTCTTCAAATCGTTTCCTGCACAAGCAAAACCATGAGGTCTCAAAAATGAAGCTTTATAAATATAACAAAAAAAAATAAACACAAGAAGCTATACGGCCACCTGGTTCGCCCCTCCGTCTAGGAATAGGATCGAGGCGATCCTCACCTTCGTCGAATTCCCAGTTACCTTGGACAACGACCATAACATCATCGACTCGTTTCCTAGAACTGGAAAGCATAGTCACTAATTGATGGTCGGTGTCCTTGGCCCTAAGAAAATAACGTTCGTGCTGACCAGAAGACTTGGCCAAGGCATAACAATGCCGAATAGCTGGAATGCCGAGGTTAATCCTAAGGTGACGGTTTAGCTCTATAATCCCCATTACGATTCTAAAAAAGTTGACATTGGGTTGGGAAGGGATTAGACCCCAATGGCAAAGCATAGCCCTAAGGAATGGGTGAAGGGGGAAACAGATTCCACCCTCTGCGATTGATAGGAGAGGGAAGACGATCGTGGTTTTATAAGCCCTCGCCATGTAGAGGGTGCCGTCTGTCACGTCATCAGGAATGGAAAAATGGCGTCGGAAGCCAGAAATTCGATCCGAAGAGAGGAGATCTTTCAAATGTTTTGCCATTTCCTTCAGCCTATAGGAATATGCTAAACCAAAAACAAACCAGAAAAAAGGATTCAAAGTAGAGAGGGAGAGAACTTATAAAAGACGAAGAGGATAGTGAAGGAAAGGAAGTTGCAGAGGTAATTCGAAAGGCAGTTCAGTGACGAGCATCTAAAAATGTGTATGTATTTGAAAAGATGTCGAAATTTTAAATCACAATAAATAGAAGTGTACGAAGGGGCGGGAAGTTGAAATGATAACCGAGAAGCGTGTGCTCAGACATCTGCGTTGGAATGTGGTCAGTCGTCGAATTTCGGCTCTGACTTTTTGAGTTCGAAACCAAACACTCCAGCCAACTGTTGTTAGTGGAGTGCTTGGGGGGCAATTGTGGAGGCCGAATATTGAGAGTCGTAAAGAGGCCGAATAGTTGAACTTGGAGAGTCGAAATATATATAGCACTCGGCCACGTCTTGCACGTTCAAATCCTACCCTGTTCGGCCAAATAGCCTGTTGAGCAAGGGGCCGATTGAAAAGCAGTTTGCTACAAAAGAAGCCGAATGACGAATTGAAAGTGGGCCCAATCTCGAGGCCCAAGAAAGAAAAGATATAAATAGAAGAACATCAGCCAGAAAGAGGTATGTGAGAATCAATATGCTTAACTTAAAATACAAGTAATCCAGAGAGAGTAGAGTCTAACTTGTCCGTCGGAGTGCTAATTCCGGCAACCCCCGACGGGAGTGTTCATTTCTTTTCAGGTGACAATCTGAGGATCGTGAGCGTTCCCCAAGATCTGAAGAGTATTTCCAAACCACTTCTCCATAGACTTTTTGATTTTTTTTTGATTTTTGACTATTTTAACTTGACTTAAAAATTGTGGTTGGGAAAATAATTGATTTTTTTTAGTTGATTTGATGATTATGAAAGAAAATGTAAAATAATTATAGGTTGAATATGACATTTTGTCTTATTAATTATTTTAGATTATTTTATCTTTATTAATTATTTTAACCCAAATAGCCATTCCCAAACAGGACCAATATTAAAAAAAATTCACTAAAAATAAAAAATACACACACAAAAAAAATTAATTTAAAAAAAATTAAATTCAAAAAATTGAAACTAAAGAAGGTATTTTTTTTTTGAACGAACTAAAGAAAGTGATTGCTCGCCAGAACTCTTTTGTATTTGGGGGCTCATACTGCAAAGCGACTCTACATACACAACTTTATCAAGGAAATTATTCAATATTTTTGAAGTACTACGTGTCTGTACTCCTTAACTAATCATCATTTAATATGCTTCCTCATATTTCTCAATCATCCAACACAATACCCCACCTACTTACCTTCTCCACCAATCACAATAGAATATCATGTATCTATATTTTGAAATTATTGAATAATTATCCTTGATAAACTGCAAAGCTTTGAAGTTGCATATCCTGTACTTTTCGTTGTACAATAAGGAAAATTCTTTGCACAACGATGTGATCTTACCACAAATATGCATTTTTGTGAGATGCCGTGGTGTCTTTTGTGTTGACTTTTTGAGAGAATGAAATAAATGAGACAATATAAATGGTTTGTATGGGGACACATTTTATGAATAACAACACGTGGCTAAAGTGACGCCGAAGTGTCAACCGAGATGCCACGTGGCTTGGTTATGTGGCCGAGGTGATCTCGGATAGACCGAGGTTATTTATAGAGATGCCAGAATTTGAGGTAAGTGGATAAGGGACAAGAGTCCTAGAATAGGAGAGGATCTCAATCTGGATGAAGATAAGGCTCAAAGAGAGTTTATCCCTATCTAGCTGAGGGTCCAGGATGAGCATTGAGCCTGAGTCCATGGAAGTGAAGCTTCTAAAGAAATCAGGTCACTATTGGTTATAAAAGCAAGGCACCTTCGTGGGTCGAAGGTAAGTTCTTTCTTGTGAGTTTAAGCACAATTTGCTATCTTTGAGAGATATTAATTACTGACTTGATAGTCGAAGTGCCCCCGGGTGGACGGACCACCGTCAGATTCTCATCTTCTTGTGCAGATTGTTGGGCTTAATCTATTCTGTCGGTGCTCTCTAGCTGAGTTCCCCATTTGCTTGTGTGGTCAAAAATCAACACCCACAATTTGGTGCCATCTGTGGGAACTTAAGGAGAATAGATGGCCAACGACAGACAGGAATAAAATATTGGGGACGACATTAACAGCGAGAGTTGTGAACATGCAAATCCTAACATCGGGAAAGAAAACCGTAATGAAAGAGCACAAGATCTGAATCCTGGAGAGAAGGACGTCAGCAAAGAAGGGAACGCCCCAAAGAAAGTAGGCCGAGATGAGTATTACAACGAAAATGACCTCTAGGTATAGAAGGATAGATGCCTGAGGAGGGACAGCGAAATGAAAGGAATGACAAACAAGTTGGCAGACCTACAATCGGTTGTCAACTTCATGAAGCATAACAACGTGATGCAACCACCATTTCCATTGCAAGACACGCCAATACCAGTGGCCAAAACTGATGCCCAGAAAGGGGGGCAAAAAACCATCTCAGCAGTCCCGCAACATGCTAAAAAAAAAAAGCGTTCACATCGGCCCTTACGGGATGTCGGGCGAGCAGAGTTAGTGAGAGGTGAGTCACAGAGGATTCCTTGTGCCAAGGGAACCTATGTCAAAGAACATCGGCATGTCCAGGAGAAGAGACTTTTCTTGGATATAGTGAATGAAGAAAAGTCCAAGAGGACACACCACAACGTTGGAGTAGCGCACCAAAAAGGCTGAAATCTGTTGATAGCTGAGCTCCCAGTCGAATGAAGAAGGATCTGAAAGACTACCTCCAGAGGAAGTGACTCAACGCCGAGGTCATATTCTCCGTCAAGCCGAGAACGCCATTCTCAGTGGAGTTGGATAGGTTTGAGGCCCCGAAAAGGTTTCATATGCCGAGGTTCCAGGTTTGTAACGGTAAGTCTAATCCGAACTTTCATGTCGGTTTATATTTAAATTCAATGGCTTTGTATAGTGGGAATGAGTAGCTCCTGTGCAAGATATTCCCTTCATCCTTTGGGAAAATTGAATCGGATTGGTTCCACAAGTTGCCAAAAGGAACTGTGAAGAGTTGGGAAGGCCTGGCCGAGATGTTTGTGGCTAGGTTTGTAACAAATAAGTTGCAGCCACTAAGGGTAGACTTCTTGTTGGCTTTGAACATTAGCAAGGGTGAAAGCCTCAGGGCTTATGCCAAACGGTATTATGAGGTGTTCAACTGAATACCGACATGCAACCAGGAGCTGGCGGTCATATCTTTCAAAAACGGCCTAGAAGATGAATTCCCGTTTCAAAAGTCACTTGCAAAAACTCTACCAAAGAGTATGGAGGAACTCATGACACGAATTGAGAAATATGTCAGAGCGGAGGAAGACAAGCACGGAGCAAAAGCACCAAAGCAGGAAAAGAGAAATGGCTCACCGAAACGAGGTCGAGGTAACACTAGTTTTAACAAGCATGAGACAGGCTTGAGGGCTACACACGTAGTCACCATTGTGTTCCGGATCCTGGTTTACAAAGTTCTAGAAAAAATTAGGAACCAGCCGTATTATAGAGCGCCGGAGAAGGTCCTTGGTGAGTTTATAGGAAGGAGCCTTGGGAAGCACTGTGCCTACCATAATGAGGATGAGTACTTAACTTAGGAGTGCAGGACTCTGAAGACGCACTTGGAGGATCTGGTCAAACAGGGTTATCTGAGAGACCTAGTAAATGAGGTCAAAACAAGGGAAGAGCAGGCAAGGCTGCCCCAGGCACTGGCAGTACCACCTCTATCACTGCCACCACAGCAAGGAGATGGACCTCGGGTGATTAATGCGATTCACTCGAAGGTCAATGAGAATGAGGTACGTTGGGAGACTCAAAAAGTGAAGTACCTATAGCATGTGTATCAAGTCCAGCAAAAGAAGCGTAGAACCAATGAGTACCAGGGGCCAATGGTCTCTTTTACCGAGGCAAACCTGGATATGGTGCAGCATCCACACAATGATGCCTTGGTGATAACGCTGAAGATTAGAGAGTGCCAAGTGAGGCGCATACTGGTTGATCAAGGCAGTTCTTGTAACATCATGTATGTTAGATGTTACAAGGAACTTGGCTTTCAACTAGATGATCTGGAACAGTCCAACAACCCGATGGTTGGGTTCAATGGAACACCGACGTGGCCTCTAGGAGCCATGAATTTGGAAGTGCAGGCAGGTGCGAAGAAGGTAAGCATAGAGTTCACGGTAATTGACACCCCCTCCCCTTACAATGTTATCTTGGGTAGACCATGGTTGCATACAATGAGGGTTGTTCCCTCAACATTACACCAACTATTGCAATTCCCAACTGAACATGGAGTAAGGAGGTCAGAGAAGATCGTGTATAGGCAAAAAATTACTCCATGGCGGTAATAAAGTCCACCTGTAATGTACGAGAAATAGAGACAGTGGAAATTGAAGATAAGGACATGGAGGTCCTAGATGATGTCTGTAAAGAACCAGCCAACAAGAGTAAGGAGGCTTTGAAGAAAATTCTAGTTCAAGAAAGTGACGAGGAGCGCTTCTTTCTTCTCGGCTCAGGTTTAGCCGAAGAGGAAGAAAGGGAGTTGGAGGCTTTCTTGCGAGCAAACATAGAAGTGTTCGCTTGGACGCCCTATGAGATGCTAGGCATCGACCTCGAGGTCACCTACCACAGGCTCAATGTAGACAAGTTGGCAAAACCTGTCATTCAGCGAGTAAGGAGGCTGGCATTGATTCATGTGGAGGCAGTAGAAGACGAAGTGGACAAGCTATTGGAAGCCAAAGCTATTCGGGAGGTGAACTACCCAACCTGGGTGTCTAACATAATAATTGTGAAAAAGAAGAATGAGAAGTGAAGGGTCTGCGTGGACTTTACCAACCTGAATAAGGCTTGTCCCAAAGAGAACTTCCCTCTGCCTAAAATTGATCAGCTGGTAGATGCCACTTTAGGGCATGTGAGGATGAGCTTCCTGGATGCTTATAGAGGATACCACCAGATATCAATGTATCCTCATGACGAGAAGAAGACTGCATTCATCACCCTAAAAGGGTTGTATTGTTATAGAGTGATGTCTTTCAGGTTGAAAAATGCAGGAGCAACCTACCAGAAGTTAGTGACCAAGATGTTTAGGCATCTGATTGGGAAGACAGTAGAGGTCTATATTGATGATATGGTCATAAAAACCAAAGAACCTGAGAATCATCTGGCCGACTTGAAGGCAGTTTTTGATATCCTAAGAACTTATCGGCTTCGACTCAATGCTTTAAAATGTGCATTTGAAGTCAAGCCTGGTAAGTTCCTGGGATACTTGGTCACCAGAAAGGGCATTGAGACAAGCCCAGATCAAATCAAAGCCATCATTGACTTGAAGAACCCGACGTCAGCCAAGTAGGTCCAGATTTTAACCGGCAAGGCAGTAGCCCTAAACAAGTTCATCAGCCGAAGTTCAAATAAGTGTAAACCATTTTTTAGTTTGTTAAAGAAGGCCACAAAATTTTTATGGACAGAAGAGTGCGAAGTCGCCTTGGCCGACTTGAAAAAGTACCTGACAACAGCTCCAATTCTGTCAAATCCAATACCTGGAGAAGAATTGTTCCTATACTTGGCAGTTTCAGAACACACAGTAAGCTCGGTAGTAATCCAAGGAGAGGCTAGAAGCAGCAAAAGGAAAATGGGTGGAAGAGTTACCCAATGTGCTCTGGGCATATCGGACTACGCCGAGAAGATCAACTGGGGAGTCTCCTTTTGCCATGGCTTATGGCACTAAAGCAGTTATCCCGCTAGAGGTCTGCATCCCTGGAACCAGAACCTAAGGAGTAGAGAATGGGACCAACGAGGCATTCCTGGCTCGAGATCTGGACTGCTAGATGAAAAGAAATGAAAGAGCAGCAATTCGGATGGAGGCATACCAGCAGTAGCTTGTTAGGGCTTACAACAAGAAAGTCAACCTAAGAGAGTTGAAGGTTGGGGACCTCATCTTAAGGAAAGTTGTCGGCAACAAGAAGGATCTTAGGGATGGCAAGCTTAGTCCAAACTGGGAAGGGCCTTACAGAATTATCTCGGTTGCCGGCAACGGAGCATATCAGCTAGAAGACAATGATGGCAAGGAGCCGCGACCCTAGAACACGTGCAATCTAAAGTTTTTCTATAATTAGTTTTTTCTTTTATTTGATATATGTACTGATTTTATTAGCCGAAATTTTAATAAAACACTTGCTTGATTTTGTTTTTATTGTTGATATTTGTGCGATCGGACTGAAGTACTCTTATGACGATATTTTCAAATGAAACATGACGAATAGCTTAGACTTATCATATGGTAAAGTTAAATTATACTTGTCGTATGATAAAGTTGAACTAAGTTGGCGATGTTTCCGATTGAAACATGACAAATAACTTAGACTTATTATATGGTAAAGTTGAATTATACTTGCTATATGATAGAGTTGAACTAAGTTTGATCTAGTTAGATTAACAGAGGAACCGAGGTAGAAAACCTCAGCTAATCTTTGTCTGAATCAGACCCCAGTCAGATTTGGGTTTGCATGCTTAATGTGAACACAAGTGGTACTTAGGTTCACATTAGGGGGGCAGGAAACAGGAATGCGAAATAGGCTTGACATTTGTTGAAATTTTTTACAACAATTTACAAGTTGGAGTCAGCCGAAGTAACCAAATCAGGGAATACCCTAGGTATTTGTTATCTGAGATAACCAAACAGTTTGTCAAAACTTGGAAGGGTTAAAAGAATGAAGAATTGATTAAAGACATCAAGCACAAGTAAAAGAAGTAACATTTGTGGCAAGATACTTAAAGAATTTTTATGAAGTACCAATCTGCTGAGATCACAACAAACAGTGGACTTTGAGGCAAGTTATTTTGAGGTAACCAACTAAGGGCACACCCAAGATGAAGTGTATCTGAGATAATACACATTAGATGTGTTCTAACCCGAAGTCATTACACAGTTAAGATGAACTTGGAGGGATTGCAAAAAATATTCTAAGTATGGAAGTATACAAAGATAGCACAGAGAGATAAAACTTAAAGGAATAAGCATCCATTCAGTCTTTAGAAGAAAAGAAGCCATGGCAAACAAAAGACTTGTTCAAATCGCAATGGCAAAAGGCATATCGGCCAAAAGAAAACCAACACTGTTCAAAAACCAACATTGTTCAAAACAAATAAAAAGATTACATTGTTCAGAGCAAAAAAGTACAAGTAAGAAAAAATTCTAAGTAGACTGTTCTGCTTTGGCGGTTGATAGTGTTTCGGCCTCGCAGTTGGGAAAGCTTCTCGGCAGTCTTCTCAGCCTCAATCTCGGCATCGATCTCGAGAAGGGCCTGGTCAAGACTCTTCTCTGCGGTCTGGATCTCGGCTTCAAAAGAGGTCTTCTTTGGGAAGGCACACTTGGAGACCTCGTCCTCCTCATCTTGAGTCAAGTTTGGGACTTACTCATTCAGAGTGGGGGACTTGGCCCCAGTAGCGGCCTCTTCTTCGTTAACATCATCAACCTCACCGTCATCGTCCTCGGCTTCATCCTTGGAGTCTTTTTTAGAGGGAGGGAAAGGTACTTGAAGCTAGTTTATGTCTTTGAGGGAGGAATCTATGGGGATTGAGAGTTTGTTCAAAGCTGTTGTCCAGCCGAGATAAAAGCCTCGGTTGCAAGCTTGGTTAACCTGGGTCTTGTATGCATCGCGGACGATGGCCTGCCCCTCGGAGAATGCCATCTCGTCGGCCACCTTGATCTCAGCCTCTTTGGTAGCTAGGGCCTCCTAGAGCTCTGCCTTAACCTTGGCGGTTTTGGCCTTGGCCTCCTTGGCTTCAACTTTAAGCCCCTCGGCCACAGCCTTCGCCGCGTCAGCCCTTTATTCGGCTTTGTCTTAGGCAGCTTTAGCAGCCTTAGCCTGATTTATTAGGGCTTTAATCTTGGCCTCAGCGTTGTTGAGGGAAGAGAGGAAGCCAGCAGTTTCCTTAGTCTTTTGAACCAACTCCTTCTTGATATCCTCAACCTTTATCGTAAAGGAGTGGGCATGCTAGATAGCCTAGAAAGAAACAAACAAACAAGTTAGAATTGCTTAAGGGCATAAAACCAAAATGAAAAAATTACAAGTGTTGAGGACTTACTAGAATAGAGTGTTGCATCATCAAAGCAAAAATTTTGTATTCATTGATCTCAGCCGTATGGCTTAGATCAGTGGGCAGAAGAACAGCGGTGGAGAGAGTAGTACTGACCTTAAGGCTGTCGATGGCACTGTCACCAGCTGTCATCGGGCGGTCATCAACTGAAATTACTAGAGCCTAGGGCTCATCGGCCTTGAAAACACCTAGGCCGTTGCACCCTCCGATCTCGGCTTCTTTGATTTTCGCTTGTCAGATAGCTCAGCTTAGGAAGGCCTTTTCTCGGCAGCAATTGAGCTCTTCTCAGCCTCGGCCAATTTGGAGATTGGCATCGTGTCCTCTGAGTTAGTAGGAATTTAAGTTATTGTAGCCTTTGCCTTGGCTCTGTTCACTCGTTTTCGTTTTAAAGTGGGCTGAGATTGGGACGAAGAAGATTGAACTGAAACCACTCCTGGCAAGTCTGTCAGAAGGTCTTCCACAATGGCTTTACTGTGACCCATGTCTTTGGCAGTGGTAGCGACAGTAACCTTAGTACCGAAGTAGATAGCAAGAAGGGCTATAGAGGGTTAGCTGGATTGTAGGCCAATGTCTCTGATTCTCAGCGTCTGCGACTCTGAGTTCTACCGGCTGGTGCGTTTGCTAGGGCAAGACGTCGGCGTCGGCACTGGGATGTCGAGATAAGTTGGAGGGCAAAGGTGGATGCCAGCTCAACTGGATCTGAAGAAGAGGCCTGGTCTGGCCTTAGCGATGAAGCAACTGATAGGGTGGTTGCTGATGGGGGAGTCTTACTTTGACGGGAAACGTCGGGCAAAGCAGACTTGTAGGTTCGGATATAATCAAGCAGCAAAGGGGCTTTGCACTTATCAATATCTAAACCTAGAAGCCTTTTCAAATCAGGGCTGGGGCGGAAAGTTTGGCAGAAATCCTTTGATAGCTGGGGAAGAGCTACAAAACAGAGACAAAAAGAAGACATTAGTATAGATAGATGAACTAGCAAGTCTTAGTAAAGGTAAGTTATAAGATGACTCAGTTCTTACTATCACCCTCTTTAAATACTGCTCGGTACAGAGGAAAGAGATGAAGATCATCATCAGGCACAAACTCCCAGTTGCCCGAAACGATCAACTAATCATCTCCAACACCCTTGTTGGAGTCTAGAAGGTTACTTATGAGTTTGTAGGCGGTGGATCTGGGCTTGAGGTAATATATGTAGCCTTTTTCAGACTTAAGGCCACACATTGTGTAACAGAATTAGATGTCGGCTAGTGTAATCCTATCCTTTTCTCGACGTGCTAGGGTGATTGAACCGTTGACAACCTTATAAGAATTGATGGCTAGCTGCATAGGGTTGAGTTTGTAGCAGTGGAAGACTTTCCTAAAGAGGGTGCCCAAAGGAAGCCTGAGTCCATACCCTATAAAGGTAACTACTGGGAAGGGCATGCAATCTCCATCAGGCATGACAGAGTCCTCCTCCCCAGCCAACCTGAGTTGAACGTCGGTTGGGATGGAGAACTCTTATCGAAAGTACTCTAGTTTGGCTGAAATATTAATATAATTTATAATAACTTATAAAACATAACTTGTATAAAATAAATATATATGCTAAGTCAAAACATACGTAAAATATATTATGGTAACTCAAAGTATAATGTAACTCACCTTAAAAGTACTACCTTATTCTTTCTTTCCGCTATCAAAGACCCTCTCGGCTTCCATTATTTTTTTCCTTTCTTTTCTTCATTTCTTTCCTTTCTCCTTCCTCTCTCTCTCTTTCTTTCCTTTTCTTTCTTTTCCTTTCCAGGTGAATCACCAATAGGGAGGTACAAGCATTGAGAGGCCAACACGTGCTCAGTGAATCCTCCCACAGATTTGATTCATAAATTATATAGATTTATACTTATTTTTAATAAATATTTAAGATAATTATACTTTGACCCAATTTTCTAATATAACTATATAAATAAATTAATTCCTAATTAAATTACACTCTATCGTATACTAACAGAAAATTAATTATTTATTTTACTACCACACCAATTATTATCATTATTATTGTTATCAATATTATTTATTTATTTATTTATACTTTTATGTTTATTTATTTACTACCTTTAACTTTAATTTGGCCCAACTAGTATTATAATTCCATATTTCTGTTAATTTGGCCCCCAAATAATAATCAATAATTAATATCATATTTAATAATCCAATGCCAAATTAGATTCTATATTTATTATTATTTATTTAATAATATATCATCACATACAACCATAATATTAGTATAAAATTTAAATGACAACTTAAATTTTCGGATTGTTACAATCTTCCCTCCTTTTAAAAATTTCGCCCTCAAAATTAATTTGTCATATGTGTAAACTAACCGTTACGCACTCTGATAAATATATATTAGATGATTAATCTGATAGAAAATATTACCTCAAAAAAAAAAAACTTTACCAAAAAGAACTCACTGTCTAGTTGTCAAAAATTATATTGGGCCAAAATGAGAAACAATCGGTGATTTTAAAAACTTTTCATTAGTTTTATTTTTGAAAAAAAAAAAGAATGAGAACATAATTAAATAAGCGGCTGGAAATGAAATGACAGAATCACTTGCAAGAGTTGAAGGAATTTGAGATGAGCTTCTATTTTTTTTATCCATGAACTTCCCACTAATGGAAAATAGTTTAAAAATTAGTATTTTTAAAATTTGAACCCTCTTCTAAAAAAATTGATTTTTTTTTTTTGAATACTGAGCTGAGAATTATATGTATTTAATTATATTATAATTTTTGTAGGTGCTTGAGCTCGACACCCTTTTGTTTCTTTTCCTTCTTTGGCTATAACAAATATAAATTATATATATTATCCTTCACAAATTATGCACACACAAAAAAAAAAGTTCAATATATATATAAAATCATATAAAATTATAATATAATTAAATTGACTAAAATATAATATTTAGGTGTTAATTACCCACTATCCTACTTGTTAAATGTGCGCGTGTCCTATGTTCCAATGATGATTTTTGTTTTTCACAAACCATTGCTCTGATACCATTTGTCACAACCCGCTCCTCGTACCCAAGGGTTAAATATCGTGATGGCTAGTAACTGAACTTACTTCCGGCCAATTCTTGAAAAGTTAATAAAGGCGAGCGGAAGTAATATTTAAGTGAGACTACCAAAATAATCATCGGAACTTCTATTTTTATTACAAAATTTATTGACCAAAAAAGCCGATATTTACATATAAAATATCATAAAAATACTGTAGGTGTCTATTTTGCAGCCCCGCGTCTAAGACTTTTCAAAAATTATTTCTGAATTGCACTATTTCCTGAAAATTGATAAACAGCTACAAGCACATGGCAAAGTGAGAAATATTATACCAAGAGTATAAGGGACACAAAATAACCATGGATAGTTATGTAACTAAAATATTTAAGATAACTTAGTCTGAATAAATAATCATTTAAGTAGCAAAACTGAGATTATGTAAATAAATAACCAAAATCACAATACGGTATAAAACAGAACCGAACAGAGGTACGGATTCAAGAGGTGGCTCGTACGGATTATAGAGGTGGCTCCCACAATCGTGTAGCACTTATTTTCGCACAGTACTTTGCTCCGCACAGAACAGAGGTCAATGGATCCATGATAATAGAGGGCCACAAAGTGACCAAACAGAAGTCAATGGTTATTTAAGTCCCCCAAGACGTGAGACTCCCGTGGTAGTACTTACAAAACATAATTGTTTATAAGGTCATAGTCAAATATTTTTTAAAATATAAACAAATATATCCATGGATTTCATTTTAACAAATAGAGTTTGGAAATTAATCCACATAACTGAAATATTAATATAATTTATAATAACTTATAAAACATAACTTGTATAAAATAAATATATATGCTGAGTCAAAACATACGTAAAATATATTATGGTAACTCAAGGTATAATATAACTCACCTTAAAAGTACTACCTTATTCTTTTTTTCCGCTACCAAAGACCCTTTCAGCTTCCATTATTTTTTTCCTTTCTTTTCTTCATTTCTTTCCTTTCTCCTTTCTCTTTTTCTTTCTTTCCTTTTCTTTCTTTTCCTTTCCAGGTGAATCACCTCCTCCCTATTTATAGGGAGGTACGAGCATTGAGAGGCCAATGTGTGGCCAGCAAATCCTCCCACAGATTTGATTAATAAATTATATAGATTTATATTTATTTTTAATAAATATTTAAGATAATTACACTTTGACCCCGTTTTCTAAGATAACTATATAAATAAATTAATTCCTAATTAAATTACACTCTATCGTATACCAACAAAAAATTAATTATTTATTTTACTACCACACCCATTATTATCATTATTATTATTATCAATATTATTATTTATTTATTCTTACTTTTATGTTTATTTATGTACTATCTTGAACTTTAATTTGGCCCAACTAGCATTATAATTCCATATTTCTGTTAACTTGGCCTCAAATAACAATACATAATTAATCTCATATTTGATAATCCAATGCTAAATTAGATTCTGTATTTATTATTATTTATTTAATAATATATCATCATATATAACCATAATACTAGTATAAAATTTAAGGGACAACTTAAATTTTCAGATTGTTTCAATCTTCCCGCCTTTTAAAAATTTCATCCTCAAAATTTGTCATATGTGTAAACTAACCGCTACGCACTCTGATAAATATATATTAGATGATTAATCTGATAGAAAATATTACCTCAAAAAAAAAACTGTACCAAAAACAACTCACTGTCTAGTTTTCAAAAATTGTTTTGGGCCAAAATGAGAAACAATCGGTGATTTTAAAAACTTTTCATTGGTTTTATTTCTGAAAAGAAAATAATGAGAACATAATTAAACAAGCGACTGGAAATGAAATGACAGAATCACATGCAAGAGTTGAAGGAATTTGAGAAGAGTTTCTATTTCTTTTATCCGTGAACATCGCACTGATGGAAAATAGTTTAAAAATTAGTACCTTTAAAATTTGAACCCACTTTTAAAAAAGTCGGAATAATTTTTTTTTTTTTTTGAATACTGAACTGAAAATTATATGTATTTAATTATATTATAATTTTTGTAGGTGCTTGAGCTCGACACCCTTTTGTTTCTTTTTCTTCTTTTGCTATAACAAATATAAATTATATCTGTTATTCTTCACAAAATCTGCATAGAAAAAAAAAATTCAATATATACATAAAATCATATAAAATTATAATATAATTAAATTGACTAAAATATAATATTTAGGTATTAATTACCTACTATTATACTTGTTAAATGTGCGCGTGTCCTATGCTCCAAAGATGATTTTTTTTTTTTTTTTTTTATAAACCATTGCTCTGATCCCATTTGTCACGATCTGCTCTCTGTACCCAAGGATTAAGTATCGTGATGGCCAGTAACTGAACTTACTTTCGGCCAAATCTTGAAAAATTAATAAATGCGAGCGGAAGTAATATTTAAGTGAGAGTACCAAAATAATCATCGGAGCTTCTATTTTTATTACAAAACTTATTGACCAAAAAGGCCAATATTTACATATAAAAATATCATAAAAATACTGTGTGTGTCTATTCCGCAGCCCCGCATCTAAGACTTTTCAGAAACTATTTCTGAATTGCACTATTTTCTGAAAATTGGTAAATAGCTATAAGCACATGGCAAAGTGAGAAATATTATACCAAGAGTATAAGGGACACAAAATAACCATGGATAGTTATGTTACTAAAATATTTACAATAACTTAGTTTGAACAAATAATCATTTAAGTAGCAAAACTGAGATTATGTAAATAAATAACCATAACCACGGTACAGAACAGAACAGAACAATGGTCACATGAATGACAGTCAGAACAGAGGTACGAATTTAAGAGGTGGCTCGTACGGATTATAAAGGTGGCTCCCACAATAGTGGAGCACATATCTCCGTACAAAACAGAGGTTAATGGATCCATGACAATAGAGGGCCACAAAGTGACAAAACAGAAACCAATGGTTGTTTAAGTCCCCCAAGGCGTGAGACTCCCGTGGTGGTACTTACAAAACATAATTGTTTATAAGGTCACAGTCAAATATTTTTTAAAATATAAACAAACATATCCATGGGTTTCACTTTAACAAATAGAGTTCGGAAATTAATCCACGTAATTGAAATATTAATATAATTTATAATAACTTATAAAACATAACTTGTATAAAATAAATATGGTAAGTCAAAACATATGTAAAATATATTATGATAACTCAAGGTATAATATAACTCACCTTAAAAGTACTAACTTACTCTTTCTTTCAGCTACCAAAGACCCTCTCGACTTCCATTATTTTTTCCTTCCTTTTCTTCCCTTCTTTCCTTTCTCCTTCCTCTCTTTCTTTCTTTCCTTTTCTTTCTTTTCCCTTCTTTCCTTTCTCCTTCCTCTCTTTCTTTCTTTTCCTTTCTTTCTTTTCCTTTCCAGGTGAATCATCTCCTCCTTATTTATAGGGAGGTATAGGCATTGAGAGGCCAACGCGTGGCTAGCGAATCCTTTCACAGATTTGATTAATAAATTATATAGATTTATATTTATTTTTAATAAATATTTAAGATAATTACACTTTGACCCCATTTTCTAATATAACTATATAAATAAATTAATATCTAATTAAATTACACTCTATCATGTACCAACAAAAAATTAATTATTTATTTTACTATCACACCCATTATTATCATTATTATTATTATCAATATTATTATTTATTTATTCTTACTTTTATGTTTATTTATTTACTATCTTTAACTTTAATTTGGCCCAACTAGTATTATAATTCCATATTTCTGTTAATTTGGCCCCAAATAATAATCCCTAATTAATTCCATATTTGATAATCCAATGCCAAATTAGATTATGTATTTATTATTATTTATTTAATAATATATTATCACATACAACCATAATATTAGTATAAAATTTAAGGGACAACTTAAATTTTCGAAATGTTACAATCTTCCCTCCTTTTAAAAATTTCGTCCTCAAAATTTGTCATATGTGTAAACTAACTGCTACGCACTCCGATAAATTTATATTAGATGATTAATCTGATAGAAAATATTACCTCAAAAAAAAAAATTGTACCAAAAACAACTCACTGTCTAGTTTTCAAAAATTGTTTTGAGCCAAAATGAAAAACAATCGGTGATTTTGAAAGCTTTTCATTGGTTTTATTTCTGAAAAGAAAAAAATGAGAACATAATTAAACAAGCGACTAGAAATGAAATGACATAATCACATGCAAGAGTTGAAAGAATTTGAGATAAGCTGCTATTTCTTTTATTCGTGAACTTTCCACTGATGGAAAACAGTTTAAAAATTAGTACCTTTAAAATTTTGAACCCACATTTAAAAAAGTCAAAATAAATTTCTTTTTTTTGGAAAACTGAACTGAAAATTATATGTATTTAATTATGTTATAATTTTTGTAGGTGCTTGAGCCCGACACCCTTTTGTTTCTTTTCTTTCTTTTGCTATAACAAATATAAATTATATCTATTATCCTTCACAAAATATGCACACAAAAAAAATAATAATTCAATATATATATAAATTCATATAAAATTATAATATAATTAAATCGACTAAAATATAATATTTAGGTATTAATTACCCACTATCCTATTTCTTAAATGTGCGCGTGTCCTATGCTCCAATGATTAATTTGTTTTTTTTTTTTATAAACTATTTTTCTGATATCATTTATCACGACCCGCTCCCCGTACCCAAGGATTAAGCATCGTGACGGCCAGTAACTGAAGTTACCTCCGGCCAATTCTTAAACAAATTAATAAACGCGAGCGAAAGTAATATTTAAATGAGGGTACCAAAATAATCATCGGAGTTTCTATTTTTATTGTAAAATTTATTGACCAAAAAGGCCGATATTTACATATAAAAATATCATAAAAATACTTTGTATGTCTATTCCGCAACTCCGCGTCTAAGATTTTTCAAAAACTATTTCTGAATTGCACTATTTCCTGAAAATTGGTAAACAGCTATAAACACATGGCAGAGTGAGAAATATTATACCAAGAGTATAAGGGACACAAAATAACCATGGATAGTTATGTGACTAAAATATTTAAGATAACTTAGTTTGAACAAATAATCATTTAAGTAGCAAAACTTAGATTATGTAAATAAATAACTATAACCATGGTACAGAACAGAACAGAACAAAGGTCACAGGAGTGACAGTCAGAACAGAGATACGAATTCAAGAGGTGGCTCGCACGGATTATAGAGGTGGCTCCCACAATCGTGTAGCACTTATTTCCGCACAGCACTTTGCTCCGCACAGAACAGAGGTCAATGGATCCATGACAATAGAGGGCCACAAAGTGACCAAACAGAAGCCAATAGTTATTTAAGTCCCCCAAGGCGTGAAACTCTCGTGGTGGTACTTACAACACATAATTGTTTATAAGGTCATAGTCAAATATTCTTTAAAATATAAACAAATATATCCATGGGTTTCATTTTAACAAATAGAGTTCGAAAATTAATCCACATAATTGAAATATTAATATAATTTATAATAACTTATAAAACATAACTTGTATAAAATAAATATGGTAAGTCAAAACATACATAAAATATATTATGGTAACTCAAGGTATAATATAACTCATCTTAAAAGTACTACCTTACTTTTTCTTTCCGCTACCAAAGACCCTCTAGGCTCCCATTATTTTTTTTCCTTTCTTTTCTTCATTTCTTTCCTTTCTCCTTCCTCTCTTTCTTTCTTTCCTTTTCTTTCTTTTCCTTTCCAGGAGAATCACCTCCTCCCTATTTATAGGGAGTGTAACGCCCTTAAAATAATAACAATAAACCCATCAGATAAGACATGCATTTACATTTAAACTAACTGCATTCCTTTCATTCATTAGAATTCCAAGACGTAAGTATTACATGTTAACCTCATAACAAAATGCCCTACGGGCTTACAGCTTTCCAAGTTAACACTTGGTTACAACAAAGAGTTCTAACTCGTTTACACATTAAGCCCTTGGCTTGAAATTACATGTAATACATCAAAAGTAAAACGACAAAACTATGCCCGCCACTAGCCTCCCAGCTATGTCCTTGGAGGTGGCATGCTTCCTGTACCTGAAAATGATATTCCCATATAGGGTGAGCCACAGCCCAGTAGAAATACACTAAACCAACCATGGACAATGACTAAAACATTAGCAATTGATAGTTGGTCAACACTGATACAATCACATAAATTACATATTTATGTCAACGACTTACAAGTCCCAATTACTTTTCATTTTCCCTTTTTCAACAGATAAGCATGCTAGCTCTATCATCATTTTCATAGATATGTATAAAAACTATATCTCACATTCAGATAAGCATAGAAGCTATATCCACATTCTCAACAGATATGTATATCAACAATATCCACAGATAAGCATACAAGCTGTATCCACATTCTACAACAGATATGTATATCAACAATATCCACAGATAAGCATACAAGCTGTATCCACACTTCACAAAGATAAGCATATGAGCTCTATCTTCACTTCTCTAGACAAGCATATGAGCTCTGTCTACGGAGTACATCCCCTATCTCCTCCCAATACCTATCCGGTTTAGAGGTACATCCCCTATCTTCCCCTAAACCGCGGAGTACATCCCCTATCTCCTCCTCTACACATAACGTATATAAACACATTGGTTCTATATACAATCACACAATACAAACAATTAATGTATTCTAGCAACTGTCAAGTTCCATAACACATTCCATTGATTAGTTTCAGTTTGCCTAATCAACATACATTGTCTACAACAATCACGACTATCCTCCACCGATAGCCCAAAGCAGTTATTTCTAAAACAGAAAATAAATGCACAATTGGATATTCAATCAACATTTTATTTTCTCATTTCTCACCAATTAATTATCCCAATTAATTAAACAATGTAATTAGGCCATTTTCCATAATTACTATTTCAACCCTTAGGTCCCATTTTCATCAATGATTCAACAATCATTCCATTTTTCCATGCCGAACATGCATCTAGGTTTATTATGAATAAAACCCCAACCTTTGTAAAATTACACAAAAGCCCCAAACTTTCACAAATTTACCAAACCAAGCCCAACATCTCAAAATACCAAAATTTAAAGACAAAACCCATAGAGAGGAGTAGGTTATCCCTACCTCAAATTCGGAGTCCCAAAGGAGAAGACGACAAAACCCAACGTGCTCCAAAACCCGAGATTTTCAGATTAAAATGAAGCCCTCGACGATCAACAACTTTTTTGTAAAGGCCAAAGGTGAGTAAATCACTCCTACTAGATCAAAACCTAGAGAGAAGGTAGAGTCTAGAGTGAGAGGCTCAACAATGGTGATTTTGGAAAAGTAAGAGAGAGAAGAGAAAGTGAAAAAGTGATTTGAAAAGTCACAATTTCGGGATTTAAACCCAGTCTTCCGCTCGAGCGTAAAACACCCCGCTCGAGCGGCCACTCACAGACTTCCGCTCGAGCGGCCAACCGCCCGCTCGAGCGCAGAATGCACTCGCCCAGCACTTTTGCAGAACCAGGACTCCGCTCGAGCTCCCAACCCTACGCTCGAGCTCACAACACTGCACAACAAGATACTGGATGGACGTAATCTACGCTCGAGCGCCAATACCTCCGCTCGAGCGTACAGGTCAAAAATCTGGGCAACTAGTTTTGGTTTCTAAACTCAACCAACCTGTAACAAACCCACTCAACACATCCTATAACTCAAATACAACGTAAGAAAGGATGTAAACAAGATAATAAACAACTACCAACCTCCACGGACACATGTCCGGATCACTATACAACAAGGGTAAATCCGGGATCGCTATAACCTTCCCCCCTTAAAGAATTTCGTCCCCGAAATTAAACACAAGTTTTCAAAAACAAGTTTTCCTCCATTTTAAACAATGTTACACTTGAACATTCAACAATTCGACCCATTACCGGTCATCCCATCCCTTTAACAAGAGACATATCACAATATGTAAACAACATATGTACTTTCAACATGCATTAACATTATGCACTATCTTTCCAATTTCAACAATATACTTAACACATATAATGTTACATTCAACTTCCATATGAGGCAAGTTCCAAAACATACTTCCAATAATCAAAACATTTTCAATGTTTCACAACTTAAGACATATATAAAAGCTCTTAAGTTCAACAAAAATGTAAAATTTAAATATAAGATTACATATCAACAAACAAGTCCGGATATTTCTCTCGGACTTCCAACTCACGTTCCCAAGTGGCTTCCTCCACTCCGTGATGTTTCCACAAGACTTTCACTAAAGGAATGGTCTTGCCACGCAGGACCTGATCCCGCCTATCCAAGACCCGAATCGGTCTCTCCTCATACGAGACATCCTCATCTACCTCTAAATCAGTCCAATCCAACACATGTGATGGATCTGGCTCATACTTCCGAAGTATACTCACATGAAACACGTCATGTACCCCGGACAACTGTGGCGGTAAGGCTAACCGATAAGCAACCTCACCAATCCTCTCAAGGATCTCAAAAGGACCAATAAACCGAGGGGATAACTTCCCACTCTTCCCAAACCTCATCAGACCTCGCCTAGGTGATATCTTCAGAAAGACATGATCACCTACCTCAAACGCCAAAGGTCTCCTCCTACGGTCGGCATAACTCTTTTGTCGACTCTGGGCTGTAACAAGCCTCCTACGGATAAGCTCAACTTTCTCCGTCGTCTCCCTAACCAACTCCGGACCCAACAAAGGTGCATCACCCACCTCGGCCCAACAAACTGGAGACCTACACGGTCGGCCATACAAGGCCTCAAACGGTGCCATACCGATGCTAGACTGAAAACTGTTGTTGTAGGCAAACTCTACCAATGGCAAGTGCCTCTCCCACGTCCCACTGAAATCCAGGACACAACCCCGAAGCATATCCTCGAGGATCTGAATAGTACGCTCGGACTGCCCGTCAGTCTGAGGATGATAAGCCGTACTAAAGGTCAACTTAGTGCCCAAGGCACTCTGCAAACTCTGCCACAACCTAGCAGTAAAACGAGGATCTCTATCTGAGACAATCGTCACTGGGACCCCGTGCAATCTCACTACATCCCGAATATACAAATCGGCAAGGTGATCTACCGAATCTCTCACGCGCATAGGAATAAAGTGCGCCGACTTAGTCAACCGGTCTACAACCACCCAAATAGCATCACTACCCCGCTGAGTCCTCGGAAGACCTACAACGAAGTCCATAGTGACATGCTCCCACTTCCACTCGGCAATAGGCAAGGGTTGCAACAAACCCGCTGGCCTCTGATGCTCGGCCTTCACTTGCTGGCAAGTAAGGCATTTCGATACGAAAACAGCCACATCTCTTTTCATACCCCGCCACCAAAACTGGCGACCCAAATCCTGATACATCTTAGTACCTCCCGGATGCACCGCAAGGCGCGAACGATGAAACTCTCGGAGTACTTCCTCTCAGCAAGACTCCGGTACAAACAAACGGTTTCGGTATCTCACACTCAGGTCGGGATACACCGTCAAACCCTTCTCAACTTTCCCACTGGAGATCTTCTCTCGGATGGATTCTACCTCAAGGTCATCTCTCTGTGCCTCTAACACTCTAATCACAAGTGTAGGCTGCACCACGACAGAAAACAAGGCCGCAGCCTCAACAGATTCGCCCAGTAGCAAATCAAACTCGCCAAGTGCTCCTAACATCTCCCATTCCCGGATGGCTATACTAGCAACATCACTAATGGATTTCCTACTAAGGGCATCGGCCACAACATTGGCCTTTCCCGGATGATAATGTAACTCAAAATCATAGTCTTCGATGAACTCCATCCATCTCCTCTGCCTCAAATTCAAGTCTCTCTGTGTAAACAGATACTTCAAACTCTTATGATCCGAGAATACCTCGAACCTCTCACCATAAAGGTGGTGCCTCCAGATTTTCAAGGCAAAGATCACAGCTGCTAACTCTAGGTCATGTGTGGGGTAATTCTTCTCGTGTATTTTCAACTGACGTGAGCCATAAGCTACCACTTTCCCCTCTTGCATCAACACACAACCCAAACCCTCTCGTGAAGCATCACAATAAACCGCATAACCCAACCCTCTCTCCGGAATAATCAATACCGGAGCGGTGGTCAATCTAACTTTCAACTCTTGGAACGACTTTTCACAAGTCTCACTCCACACAAACTTGACTCCCTTCCGAGTCAGTCTAGTCAACGGTGACGCTAACCTGGAGAAATCTTTCACAAACCGACGGTAATACCCAGCCAATCCCAGAAAACTGCGGATCTCAAACACACTCTTAGGCTGTGCCCAATCTTGCACTGCCTCAACCTTGGATGTATCAACAGACACCCCTTCCCCGGATACCACGTGGCCTAAGAATCTGACTTCTCCCAGCCAGAACTCACACTTCCCAAACTTGGCATACAGCCTATGGGCTCTAAGTAACTCAAGCACCACTCTCAAGTGTGCCTCGTGCTCCTCCTCAGAAGACGAATAGATAAGGATATCGTCCACGAAAACAACCACAAATCGGTCTAAGAACTCCCGAAAAATCCGGTTCATCAAGTCCATAAAGACTGCCGGTGCATTGGTAAGCCCGAATGGCATCACCAGAAACTCGTAATGGCCATACCGCGTACGGAATGCCGTCTTAGGAATATCTTCCTCCCTGACCCTCAACTGATGGTAACCCGATCTCAAGTCTATCTTAGAGAAACAACGGGAACCCTTCAATTGGTCAAACAAATCATCTATACGGGGCATAGGATACTTATTTTTAACCGTAGCCCGATTCAACTTCCGGTAGTCTATACACAATCTCAAGGCACCATCTTTCTTTTTAACAAAGAGGGCCGGTGCTCCCCACGATGAAACACTAGGGCGAACAAAGCCCTTATCTAGCAATTCCTGGAGCTGAACTTTCAACTCAACCAACTCTGCTGGAGCAAAACGGTAAGGTGCCATAGAAATCGGCGCCGTACCAGGCACTAAATCAATAGAGAACTCTATCTCTCGGTGAGGTGGCAAACTAACAAGATCTTCGGGAAAAACATCCGAATACTCACAAACCACCCTCGGCAACACAATCAGTGTCTCATCACACTTACTACTCTCAAAGCTAGCAAGTAGACCACTAAGCTCACTTCGCCCTCGCGAATCATACCCCGGTGGCAAAACACTACCAACCCGGTCTCCCAAGAAATGGAACCACTCCCCGCTCAAGGTACATAATGTAACCCTCTGGCGGTAGCAATCAATAACAGCCCGGTATGACGATAACCAGTCCATACCCAAAATAACATCAAAACCCTTCATGGGCATGACAACAAACGGAAAAGGAAGCCTATAGTCGGCGACCTCTATATCACATCCCCTAACACCCTGTTTCAGAATCAACTCACCACCCAAAGGCGATACCACACAAATAGGAGATGCTAACTGTGCTAACTCCAATTCCAAAACAGATGCAAATGCAGCAGATACAAAAGAATGAGATGCACCCGTGTCTATCAACACATTAGCAACCGAGTTGCAAAACAGAAAAGTACCTCTCACTACTGATGGAGCCGGTACTAAATCCTGCGCGGTAACAGCATACACGCGCCCCGTAGGCCCCTGGTCTACCTGCTCACCTCTCGGAGCAAAAGACTGCTGCACAGACTGGGATGACGAAGCTCCCGGATTGGCCCTCGAGGCCTGCACAGACTGAGCTGGCTGAAAACCCTGCGTCTGCCTAGAACCAGACGCTCCCGAAGTGGCACTCAACTGTGGGCAAAACCTCTTCATGTGCCCAGGTTGTCCACACTGATAACAAATCAAGAGCTGCCCCCTGCCCAAACTCTGACTCGGCAATCTAGCTGAAGAAGAAGCAGCTTTCTGACTCCCACCCTTCTGCGGGCAAACCGAAACCTTGTGACCCAGCTGGCCACACTTGTAACAAGTGAATTCTCCCCGACTGCCTCTCCCCGAGCCTACACTAGGCACTGGAAAGGTCGATCTAGAGACTGCACCCTGAGACTGCTGAGGGTTATTACCCTTCTGTCTCCTGCCATCACTCTGACTATCCTGGCTCCTCTTGGAGCCTCTCTGACCCTCATCCTCCTCCTGCATCATAAGCTCCATATGAGCTGCAGCGTCCACTAGGTGTCTATACTCTCGGATATAAGACCCACCAACTCTCAACTTGAGGCCCCGCCTCAACTTCCGCTCAAACTCATAGCAACGGCGTTCCTCAGACGCCACCAGTTCAGGTGCAAACCTAGACAGACTGGTAAAAGTAGCCTCAAACTCGGCCACCAACAAGCCCTGCTGATTAAGCCGGCTAAACTGATCTCTCAGCTTCTCCCTTGCTACTGCAGACAAAAACCTCTCCTGAAAAGCATTTATAAACGCCTCCCAAGTACCACCAACACGAGCTTTCTCGTACTTCCACCATTGACCCGCATCTCCCTTCAGTTGGAAGGATGCCAAGGTCACTTTCAGTGCTCCGTCCTCGATGCCAAGCATCTCAAACGTCTTCGTTGTCTGTTCGAGCCATTCATCTGCCTTAAGCGGCTCTTTAGGATCCCCGATAAACTCGTCCGGATTACACCGAAAGAACTCCCTCTTCAAGAAGGAAGGCCCTGTCTCAGCTGCCTGATTCCCAGCTCTAAGAATACCTAAAGCTCCTGCTATCTCTCTGGCCAAGGCACCCATAGCCTGCTGACCTACTGGCTCGGCCACATTGGCCTGCCCAACTCCCTCCTGCACTGCCGGAATCTCACCCTGTAACGGTACTTCCTGCCTCGCAGGTCTACCACGCCTAGCACCTCTTCCTCGTCCTGACATCCTAATAAAGGCAACACAGAACGTTAGCACATTCATAAGTGTGCCGAAACTAAACACTCACGTCCTAATGCATGGACAAGTGTAATTCACTCCACATAAGCACATAAACACATAAGCACTTACGAACTTCATTTCCGGATAATAATAGTCCCGAGGCGTTACTAGAGTTCCGGTTAGAAACAGCATTGATCAAGTGCTTTTCCAACAAGACTCCCAGAAACTCAAGGATCCAATCAATATCCCAGAAATTAAATCTCATACCCACATAGTCACATAAACATGTTATCACTTAAGCACATAGCATATGACACTACATCTAAGTCTCTACCAAGCGAGACAAACCCATTGTGATACTAATCACTTCCCACGTACCCAAAGTATTCGAACCCGGTACGCTCTGATACCAAGTTGTAACGCCCTTAAAATAATAACAATAAACCCATCAGATAAGACATGCATTTACATTTAAACTAACTGCATTCCTTTCATTCATTAGAATTCCAAGACGTAAGTATTACATGTTAACCTCATAACAAAATGCCCTACGGGCTTACAGCTTTCCAAGTTAACACTTGGTTACAACAAAGAGTTCTAACTCGTTTACACATTAAGCCCTTGGCTTGAAATTACATGTAATACATCAAAAGTAAAACGACAAAACTATGCCCGCCACTAGCCTCCCAGCTATGTCCTTGGAGGTGGCATGCTTCCTGTACCTGAAAATGATATTCCCATATAGGGTGAGCCACAGCCCAGTAGAAATACACTAAACCAACCATGGACAATGACTAAAACATTAGCAATTGATAGTTGGTCAACACTGATACAATCACATAAATTACATATTTATGTCAACGACTTACAAGTCCCAATTACTTTTCATTTTCCCTTTTTCAACAGATAAGCATGCTAGCTCTATCATCATTTTCATAGATATGTATAAAAACTATATCTCACATTCAGATAAGCATAGAAGCTATATCCACATTCTCAACAGATATGTATATCAACAATATCCACAGATAAGCATACAAGCTGTATCCACATTCTACAACAGATATGTATATCAACAATATCCACAGATAAGCATACAAGCTGTATCCACACTTCACAAAGATAAGCATATGAGCTCTATCTTCACTTCTCTAGACAAGCATATGAGCTCTGTCTACGGAGTACATCCCCTATCTCCTCCCAATACCTATCCGGTTTAGAGGTACATCCCCTATCTTCCCCTAAACCGCGGAGTACATCCCCTATCTCCTCCTCTACACATAACGTATATAAACACATTGGTTCTATATACAATCACACAATACAAACAATTAATGTATTCTAGCAACTGTCAAGTTCCATAACACATTCCATTGATTAGTTTCAGTTTGCCTAATCAACATACATTGTCTACAACAATCACGACTATCCTCCACCGATAGCCCAAAGCAGTTATTTCTAAAACAGAAAATAAATGCACAATTGGATATTCAATCAACATTTTATTTTCTCATTTCTCACCAATTAATTATCCCAATTAATTAAACAATGTAATTAGGCCATTTTCCATAATTACTATTTCAACCCTTAGGTCCCATTTTCATCAATGATTCAACAATCATTCCATTTTTCCATGCCGAACATGCATCTAGGTTTATTATGAATAAAACCCCAACCTTTGTAAAATTACACAAAAGCCCCAAACTTTCACAAATTTACCAAACCAAGCCCAACATCTCAAAATACCAAAATTTAAAGACAAAACCCATAGAGAGGAGTAGGTTATCCCTACCTCAAATTCGGAGTCCCAAAGGAGAAGACGACAAAACCCAACGTGCTCCAAAACCCGAGATTTTCAGATTAAAATGAAGCCCTCGACGATCAACAACTTTTTTGTAAAGGCCAAAGGTGAGTAAATCACTCCTACTAGATCAAAACCTAGAGAGAAGGTAGAGTCTAGAGTGAGAGGCTCAACAATGGTGATTTTGGAAAAGTAAGAGAGAGAAGAGAAAGTGAAAAAGTGATTTGAAAAGTCACAATTTCGGGATTTAAACCCAGTCTTCCGCTCGAGCGTAAAACACCCCGCTCGAGCGGCCACTCACAGACTTCCGCTCGAGCGGCCAACCGCCCGCTCGAGCGCAGAATGCACTCGCCCAGCACTTTTGCAGAACCAGGACTCCGCTCGAGCTCCCAACCCTACGCTCGAGCTCACAACACTGCACAACAAGATACTGGATGGACGTAATCTACGCTCGAGCGCCAATACCTCCGCTCGAGCGTACAGGTCAAAAATCTGGGCAACTAGTTTTGGTTTCTAAACTCAACCAACCTGTAACAAACCCGCTCAACACATCCTATAACTCAAATACAACGTAAGAAAGGATGTAAACAAGATAATAAACAACTACCAACCTCTACGGACACATGTCCGGATCACTATACAACAAGGGTAAATCCGGGATCGCTATAGGGAGGTCCGAGCATTAACAGGCCAACGCGTGGCCAGGGAATCCTCCCACAGATTTGATTCATAAATTATATAGATTTATACTTATCTTTAATAAATATTTAAGATAATTATACTTTGACCCAGTTTTATAATATAACTATATAAATAAATTAATTCGTAATTAAATTACACCCTATCGTATACTAATAGAAAATTAATTATTTATTTTACTACCACACCCATTATTATCATTATTATTGTTATCAATATTATTATTTATTTATTCTTACTTTTATGTTTATTTATTTACTATCTTTAACTTTAATTTGGCCCAACTTATAGCGATCCCGGTTTTTCCTTCATTGTTTAATTGTATTCCGGACTCGGTTCCGTGGATGTGTGTTGTTGTCTTATTCTCATTTCCATCCTTTACTCTTTGTATTTGAGTTCTGGGTTATGTTGGGCAGGTTTGAAACAGGTTGGTTGTGTTTAGGAACATAGAGTTGATGCCCATATTTTGGCCTTCACGCTCGAGCGAGGCTTTTGACGCTCGAGTGGGGCTTTTGACGCTCGAGCGGGCCCCTTTGCTTTTGTTCCTCCGCTGGAGCGGGGAGTTTGATGCTCGAGCAGGATTATTCAACCTTCAGTACTTTTCATGCAAGTCATCGGACGCTTGAGCGTCCACTTTCACGCTCGAGCAGGGACCTTCGTCTGTAGAACTTCTGGAAGTGTGCATTCGACGCTTGAGCGGTGCTTTTGACGCTCGAGCAGGAGTCTGTGTCTGACGCTCGAGCGGGGTGTTCCACGCTTGAGTGGACTGTGTTTTATATTAGTCTGGGTTGTAGCTTTTTGAATCATTTTTTCGACCCACTCTCTCTCTCTCTAGCTTTTCAAAACCCTATTTTGAGAGCTCCTCTCTCTAGAACTCTCTCCCTCTCTATATTTTGATCTTGGTTTAGTGTGACCCAACCCTTGTGCCTTCATTAAAGTGGTAGAGCTTTGCAAGACCTCCATTTTGATCCGAAAATCTTTGGGTTTGGAGCACTTTCGAGTTTCTTCACCATCTCCTTTGAGCTCCGAAATTTGAGGTAGGGATAACTACTCATATTTATGGTCCTTGACATAAACATGTAGTCATTTTGATTTAATGTTGTAGTTGGAAAATTTTGGGTGTTAGGGTTTCAAATCTTGAAATGTGTAAAGAGGGGTTTTTGGTTCCTTTGAACTATACATGTGTATTTGGGTCTCAAAATGAGGTTATTGATGTTTATTGATGATATTTGGACCTTTGGGTCAATATTGAGAAAAAGGAAAAAATACCTTAGTTGGGTTTAATTGCGTCATTAGTGTAATTAATGACATTTATTATGAGAATGTGAAATTGGTTTGGAAATAATGAAATAGGGAAAGTATGAGATGGGATGGTGAAGTTGGATTGATTAATCACTCACCTATGAAAATGTTAATAATTTATCTGTTTGATGAAATTGTTACCTGTTTAGAAATTATTGCTTTGGGCTATCGGTGGAGGATAGTCTTGATTGTTATAGACACTCCATGATGATTAGACGAATTAAAACTAATCAATTGAATATGTCATTGAATATGACGGATGGAATAACACATTGAATATGTGCTTTGCTTGATCATTGTATGTGATAAGTGTTTAATACATTGTATATGTATGTTGTTTGGGAGGAGGTAGGGGATGTACTCCACGGTTTGAGAGGAGATAGGGGAGGTACTCCTAAACTGGATGTTTGGGAGGAGATAGGGGATGGACTCCAGTGATAACTAAGTTGGCCGGAGTGTCTAGGGTGAAAGTCCCGAAATTCTAATTGCGTTTGCATAACATAAATAAATTGAAGTATTGAAATGACAATGATATGAGTTGTAGTCTCATTTGAAATTGAAGTATTGTTGATATGAGTTGTAGTCTCATTATATACTGTCTGGATGAACAAAGAACCATAATTATGATTTGGTTTGGATTATGGAATGGAAAGGAATGGAAATCATATATATAATTGTATCTATGATTATGGATTGGTTATGAAAGGGATGTACGTTTGTTTATATGAGTTAACAATTTATCAAATACTAATGTTTTAGTTATTGCTCATATTATGTTTAGCATATCTGTACTGGGTGTTGGCTCACCCTATATGGGTTATCATTTTCAGGTGCAGTTGATATGCCGCCTCCATGGTCTTAGCTTGGAAGGTTTGGGAGTTGAAGACTCTTTTGGTTGTTTTAGTTATTTTTGGTGTTACATGTAAATTCAAGCCAAGGGCTTAATGTGCTTTGAGTTAGTACTCTCTTTTTGTAACCAAGTGTTGGGTTGGAAAGTTGTAAGCTCATAGGGCATTTACTTTTGTTGTCAACATGTAATACTTTTATAATAAATACTTTGATAAATGGAATTATGCTTTATTCACTTATGTCTATGGGTGTCATAAGTGTTGGGCTTATATGTATTATTTTGAGGGCGTTACAAGTTGGTATCAGAGCGTACCGGGTTTGAATACTTTGGGTACGTGAGAAGTGGTCAGTATCACAATGGGTTTGTCTCGCTTGTTAGAGACTTATGTATGATGTTATGTGTTTATTTAATAACATGCTTATGTGGCTATATGGGTATGGAATTTAGTTTCTAAGATGTTGATTGGATCCTTGGGTTTCTGGGAGTCCTGTTGGAAAAGCACTAGATCAATGCTGTTTCTAACCAGAACTCTAGCAACGCCATGGGACTGTCATTATCTGGAAATGAAGTTCGTAAGTGCTTACGTGATTACGTTCTTACGTGGAATGAATTATTGTTGTCCAATATATTAGGACGCGAGTGAAATAGCTTCGGCACATTTGTGAATGTGCTAATGTTTTCGTTACCTTTATTAGGATGTCAAGACGAGGACGTGTTGGTAGGCGTGGTAGGCCTAGGAGGCAGGAGATGCCTATACCGGATGAAATTCTGGCACAGTAGGAGGGGGTTGGTTAGGCTAATGTGGCCGAGCCAGCAGGTCAGCAGGCCATGGACGCCTTAGCCCGCGAGATGGCAGGAGCATTGAGGAAATCTATGGATATTCTCAAGGCTGAGAATCAGGTCCAGGCCCATGTGACTGAGGCAGGGCCGTCCTTTCTGAAGAGGAAGTTTTTCCGGTCTAATCCGGACGAGTTTGTGGGTGATCCTAAAGAGCCACTTAAGGCTGATGAGTGGCTTGAGCAGATGACGAAGACGTTTGAGATGCTTAGCATCGAAGATGGGGCATTAAAGGTGACCTTGGCGTCTTTCCAGTTGAAGGGAGACGCGGGTCAGTGGTGGAAGTTCGTGCGAGGTTGTATTGGAGGGACTTGGAAGGCTTTCGTTGGTGCCTTTCAGGAGAAGTTTTTGTCTCCCGCTATCAGGGAGAAGTTGAGAGATCAGTTTTGTCAGCTCAAGTAGCTGAGTACACCAGTGGCCGAGTTTGAGGCCGCATTTACCAGTTTATCTAGGTTTGCACCTGAGCTAGTGGCGTCTGAGGAACGCTGTTGTCTTGAGTTCGAGAAGAAGTTGAGACACGGGCTCAAGCTTAGGGTTGCTGGGTTCATGACTCGGGAGTATGGACGCCTAGTGGATGCTGCGGCGCATCTTTAGATTATCGTGCATGAGGAGGAAGAGAGGATAAGGGGCTCCAAGAAGAGTCAGGATGGCCAGGGGGATGGTAGGAGGAAGAGGGGTTCTAACCCTCAGCAGTCCCTGGGTACGCTTGCGAGATCTATCTTTCCAGTGCTGAGTTCAGGCTCTGGGAGAGGCAATCAGGGAGACTTTACCTGTTACAAGTGTGGTCAGCTGGGCCACAAGTCTCTCCAGCTTGCCCGCAAAAGGGAGGAGGACAGAGAGCAGTTTCATCTTTGGCTCGTCCTCAGAGCCAGAGTCAGGGCAAAGGCCAGCCGCTCTCTTGTTACCAGTGTGGTCAGGCGGGGCACCTGAAGAGGTTTTGCCCGCAATTGAGTGGCAGATCGGGTGCGTCTGGTTCGAGGCAGACGCAAAGTTTTCAGCCAGCTCAGTTAGTTTAGGCCTCGAGGGCCAATCAGGGAGCCTCATCGTCTCAGTCTGTGCAGCAGTCTTATGCTCCGAGAGGTGAGCAAGTAGACCAGAGACCTTCTGGACGTGTGTACGCTATTACCGTGCAGGATCTTGTATCGACTCCATCTGTTGTGAGAGACACCTTTTTGTTTTGCAACTCGGTTGCTAATGTGTTGATTGATACAGATGCATCCTATTCCTTTATATCTGCTGCATTTGCATCTGTTTTGGGGTTGGAATTGGCACAGTTAGCATCTCCTATTTGTGTTGTATCACCTGTTGGGGGCGAGTTGATTTTGAAACAAGGGTGTAGAGGTTGCGATATAGAGGTCGCCGACCGCCGGCTTCAATTTTCTTTTGTAGTTATGGCTATGTCGGGTTTTGATGTGATTTTGGGTATGGACTAGTTATCGTCATACCGGGCTGTTATTGATTGCTACCGCCAGAGGGTTACTGTATGTACCTTGAGCGAGGATTGTTTTCATTTCCTAGGAGAACGGGTTGGTAGAGTGTTGCCACCAGTGTATGATCCGCGAGGGGAGAGTGAGCTTAGTTGCCTTCTTGCTAGCTGTATGAGTAGTGAGTGTGATGAGACCTAGACTGGGTTACCGAGAGTGGTTTGTAAGTACTCGGACGTCTTTCCCAAGGACCTCGTTAGTTTGCCACCCCATCAAGAGATCGAGTTCTCTATTGACTTGGTGCCTGGCACGGCACCGATATCCATGGCACCATATCGCTTTGCCCCAGCCGAGTTGAGTGAGTTGAAGATTCAACTCCAGGAGTTGCTAGACTCCGCCCTAATACTTCGCCGTGGGGAGCACCAACCCTCTTTGCTAAAAAGAAAGATGGGGCTTTGAGACTTTGTATTGATTACCGGAAGTTGAATCGGGCTACGGTTAAGAACAAGTATCCTATGTCTCGTATAGATGATCTGTTTGACCAGTTGAAAGGGTCCCGTTGTTTCTCTAAGATAGGCTTGAGATCGGGTTACCATCAGTTGAGGGTCAGGGAGGAAAATATCTCGAAGACGGCATTCCGTATGTGGTATGGCCATTACGAGTTTCTAGTGATGCCTTTTGGGCTCACCAATGCACCGGCAGTGTTTATGGACTTGATGAACCAAATATTATGGGAGTTCTTAGATCGCTTTGTGGTCGTTTTCGTAGACGACATTCTGGTTTATTCACCCTCTGAGGAGGAGCACGAAGAACACTTAAAAGTGGTGTTGGAGTTGCTTAGAGCCCATAAGTTGTATGCCAATTTGGGAAGTGTGAGTTCTGGCTAAGAGAGGTTAAGTTCTTAGGCCACGTAGTCTCTGGGGAAGGGGTGTCTGTTGATACATCCAAGATAGAGGCAGTGCAAGATTGGGCACAGCCTAAGAGTGTCTTTGAGATCTGCAGTTTTCTAGGATTAGCTGGGTATTATCGCCGATTTGTGAAGGATTTCTCCAGGCTAGCTTCGCCGTTGACTAGATTGACGCGGAAAGGGGTCAAGTTTGTGCGGAGTGAGACTTGTGAAAAGTCATTCCAAGAACTTAAAGTTAGACTTACTACCACTCTAGTTTTGGTTATTCTGGAGAGGAGTTTGGGCTATGCTGTATATTGTGATGCCTCACAAGAGGGTTTGGGTTGTATACTGATGCAAGAAGAGAAAGTGGTAACCTATGGCTCACGGCAGTTGAAAACACATGAGAGAAGCTACCCTACACATGACCTAGAGTTAGCAGCTGTGATTTTTGCCTTGAAGATTTGGAGGCACTATCTTTATGGTGAGAGATTCGAGGTGTTCTCGGATCATAAGAGTCTGAAATATCTATTTACACAAAAAGACTTGAACTTGAGGCAAAGGAGGTGGATGGAGTTCATTGAGGATTACGACTTCGAGTTACATTACCATCCGGGGAAGGCCAATGTTGTGGCTGATGCCCTTAGTAGGAAATCCATTAGTGATGTAGCTTGTACAGCCATCTGGGAGTGGGAAATATTGGATGCACTTAGCGAGTTTGATTTGCTTCTGGGCAAATCTGTTGAGTCTACGATCTTGTTTTCTGTAGTTGTGCAGCCTACACTTGTGAATCGAGTGTTAGAGGCACAGAGAAGTGACCTTGAGGTAGAATCCCTCTGGGAGAAGATCTCCAGTGGGAAGTTTGAGAAGGGTTTGACTGTGTATCCTGACCTAAGTGTGAGGTACTGAGATCGTCTGTTTGTGCCAGAGTCTTGCCGAGAGGAAGTACTCCAAGAGTTTCACCATTCACGCCTTGCGGTGCATCCGGGAGGCACTAAGATGTATCGTGATTTGGGTCGCCAGTTCTGGTGGCGGGGTATGAAGAAGGATGTGGCAATTTTTGTGTCTAAGTGCCTTACTTGTCAGCAAGTGAAGGCCGAGCATCAGAGGCCAGCGGGTTTGTTACAACCCTTGCCTATTGCTGAGTGGAAGTGGGAGCATGTCACGATGGACTTTGTTGTAGGTCTTCCGAGGACTCAATGGGGTAGTGATGCTATTTGGGTGGTCGTGGACCGGTTGGCTAAGTTGACACACTTTATTCCTATGTGCGTGAGAGATTCGGTAGATCATCTTGGCGACTTGTATATTCGGGACATAGTGAGGTTACACGGAGTCCCAGTGTCGATCGTCTCAGATAGAGATCCACGCTTTACTGCTAGGTTGTGACAGAGTTTGCAGAGTGCCTTGGGCACTAGATTGACCTTTAGTACGACTTATCATCCTCAGACTGACGGGCAGTCCGAGCGTACTATTCAGATCCTTGAGGATATGCTTCGAGGTTGTGTCCTTGACTTTAGTGGGTCGTGGGAGAGGCACTTGCCCTTAGTGGAGTTTGCCTACAACAACAGTTTCCAATCGAGTATTGGTATGGCACCGTTTAAGGCCTTGTATGGCTGACCGTGTAGGTCTCCAATATGTTGGGCTAAGGTGGGTGATGCACCTTTATTGGGCCCGGAGTTGGTTCGGGAAACGACGGAGAAAGTTGAGCTTATCCATAGGAGGCTTGTTACAGCTAGAGTCGCCAAAAAAGTCATGTCGACCGTAGAAGGAGGCCTTTGTCTTTTGAGGTGGGTGATCACGTCTTTTTGAAAATATCACCTAGACGGGGTTTGATGAGATTTGGGAAAAGTGGGAAGTTGTCCCCTCTGTTTATTGGCCCTTTTGAGATCCTTGAGAGGATTGGTGAGGTTGCCTACCGTTTGGCTTTGCCGCCGCAGTTGTCCGGAGTGCATGATGTGTTTTATGTTAGTATGCTTCCGAAGTACAAGCCGGATCCGTCACATGTATTAGATTAGACCGACTCAGAGGTTGATGAGGATGCCTTGTATGAGGAGAGACCGGTGAGGGTGGCGAGATCAAGTCTTGCGAGGCAAGACAATTCCCTTGGTAAAAGTTTTGTGGAAACATCACGGAGTGGAAGAAGCCACTTGGGAACGTGAGTTGGAGGTCCATGAGAAATATCCGGACTTATTTGTTAATATTTAATCTTGTATTGGAAACTTTGTTTTGTTGATAAACTCTAAGAACATTGTATATGTTTTGGTTTATGGGAGTATTGTAATGGTTGGGTATGCCTTGAAAATGGAAGTTAATTTAGCATTGTATATGTTGAATGTGTTGTAGCAATGCAAATATATCATTAACATTGAATATGTTATGGAATTATGAACCATGTATATTGGAAATTGTTGGATTTTGAAGAAATGCATGTTGATAATGCATGTTGTAGCATATATTGTAATTTGCCTCTTGAAAAGAGATGGGATGACCGGTAATGGGTCAAGTTGATGAACATTGAATTGTAATATTGTTAAGAATTGAGAAATCACATTTTTGAAACTTATTTATCTAATTTCGGGGATGAAATTCTTTAAGGGTTTAGGTTATAACGATCTCGGTTTTCCCTTCATTGTTTAATTGTATTCCAGACTCGGTTTCGTGGATGTGTGTTGTTGTCTTATCCTCATTTCCATCATTTACTCTTTGTATTTGAGATTTGGGTTGTGTTGGACAGGTTTGAAACAGGTTGGTTGTGTTTAGGAACATAGAGTTGATGCCCAGATTTTGGCTTTCACGCTCGAGCGAGGCTTTTGACGCTCGAGCGGGCCCCTTTGCTTTTGTTCCTCCGCTCGAGCGGGATTATTCAACCTTCAGTACTTTTCATGCAGGTTATCGGATGCTCGAGCGTCCACTTTCACGCTCGAGCGGGGACCTTCGTCTGTAGAACTTCTGGAAGTGTGCATTCGACGCTCGAGCGGCGCTTTTGACACTCGAGCAGAAGTTTGTGTCTGACGCTCGAGCAGGGCGTTCCACGCTCGAGTGGACTGTGTTTTATATCAGTCTGGGTTGTAGCTTTTTGAATCACTTTTTCGACCCACTCTCTCTCTCTAGCTTTTCAAAACCCTATTTTGAGAGCTCCTCTCTCTAGAACTCTTTCCCTCTCTACATTTTGATCTTGGTTTAGTGTGACCCAACCCTTGTGCCTTCATTAAAGTGGTAGAGCTTTGCAAGACCTCCATTTTGATCCGAAAATCTTGGGGTTTGGAGCACTTTTGAGTTTCTTCACCATCTCCTTTGAGCTCCGAAATTTGAGGTAGGGATAACTACTCATATTTATGGTCCTTGACATAAACATGTAGTCATTTTGATTTAATGTTGTAGTTGGAAAATTTTGGGTGTTAGGGTTTCAAATCTTGAAATGTGTAAAGAGGGGTTTTTGGTTCCTTTGAACTATACATGTGTATTTGGGTCTCAAAATGAGGTTATTGATGTTTATTGATGATATTTGGACCTTTGGGTCAATATTGAGAAAAAGGGAAAAATACCTTAGTTGGGTTTAATTGCGTCATTAGTGTAATTAATAACATTTATTATGAGAATGTGAAATTGGTTTGGAAATAATGAAATAGGGAAAGTATGAGATGGGATGGTGAAGTTGGATTGCTTAATCACTCACCTATGAAAATGTTGATAATTTATCTGTTTGATGAAATTGTTACCTGTTTAAAACTAATCAATTGAATATGACGAATGGAATAACACATTGAATATGTGCTTTGCTTGATCATTGTATATGATAAGTGTTTGATACATTGTATATGTATGTTGTTTGGGAGGAGATAAGGGATGTACTCCACGGTTTGAGAGGAGATAGGGGACGTACTCCTAAGCCGGATGTTTGGGAGGAGATAGAGGATGGACTCCAGTGATAACTAAGTTGGCCGGAGTGTCCAGGGTGAAAGTCCCTAAATTCTAATTGCGTTTGCATAACGTAGATAAATTAAAGTATTTAAATGACAATGATATGAGTTGTAGTCTCATTTGAAATTGAAGTATTGTTGATATGAGTTGTAGTCTCATTATATATTGTCTGGATGAACAGAGAACCATAATTATGATTTGGTTTGGATTATGGAATGGAAAAGAATGGAAATCATATATATAATTGTATCTATGATTATGGATTGGTTATGAAAGGAATGTACGTTTGTTTATATGAGTTAAACATTTATCAAATGCTAATGTTTTAGTTATTGCTCATGTTATGTTTAGCATATCTCTACTGGGCGTTGGCTCACCCTATATGGGACATCATTTTCAGGTGCACGTGATATGCCGCCTCCATGGTCTTAGCTTGGAAGGTTTGGGAGTTGAAGACTCTTTTGGTTGTTTTAGTTATTTTTGGTGTTACATCTAAATTCAAGCCAAGGGCTTAATGTGCTTTGAGTTAGTACTCTCTTTTTGTAACCAAGTGTTGGCTTGGAAAGTTATAAGCCCATAGGACATTTACTTTTGTTGTCAACATGTAATACTTTTGCGATGAATACTCTGATAAATGGAATTATGCTTTATTCACTTATGTCTATGGGTGTCATAAGTGTTGGGCTTATATGTATTATTTTGAGGGCATTACACAACTAGTATTAATTCCATATTTCTGTTAATTTGGCCCCAAATAATAATCCATAATTAATCTCATATTTGCTAATCCAATGCCAAATTAGATTCTGTATTTATTATTATTTGTTTAATAATATACCATCACAAACAATCATAATACTAGTATAAAATTTAAGGGACAATTTAAATTTTCGAATTGCTACAAAAACACTAGTCAAATCATAAATCAATACAAACCTTATAATTGTAATTTTTTGAGAAGACACATTGGTTTTACTTTAAAAAACTTCAACATTGTTTATTACTGTTCGATTAACTAATTAAGGTTCGAGAGAATAGAAAAAAATCTAAAGGTTTTATGCTTTAGTTAATTTTAGTAAGTATTTGAGTACCCAAAAAATAAAAAAAAAATAAAAAATAAAGTATATAAGACATAAGGTACTTACTCTTAGTTTGAGTCTTAGTTTATCCAAACCAATCTATAATAATCAACCTTATTGTAGAATAAATGGTCAATTGGGCACCAATTGGATCTAGTTACTAGAAACCCGAGTCATGATGCTAGATTGTAACGAACACATATGTTGGAAATTGGGCCAAGTATTGGACCCGAATTTGGGCGCCTATGTGGCATGACCCATGACACTTTGAATTTGAATTTTCATGACTATCTTATTTGGATAACCCACCATCTCAATATCTATATGTATCATATCTTATCAAGAGATATGGATAGATGGTTAGAATCTGGCCTATACATCCGATATGGTATATGGGATGTGGGATGAATCTAATAACGAATGAATTTTTTCTATACTCTCTCTTTCTCTAGCTCTCTCCCATTAGAATAACGATCAAGCCTTTGCATTGTGACTAGAGTGGGTGATACTCATACTGTGGTATCACTCCATTGTTGGGTGTTCTTAGTTTGTAGTTGTGAAGTACGTGATTTACCCATAAGGTTCTTCGTTTCAAATTTTATCACATAAGTTATGTTTTGAATCCTTTTACTCGCTGCATTATTTGTATGTAACATTGGCATCAGAGCCTCTTAGGCCTTGTTTGGCATGATCTAAAAAAGTCAAAAAGTCACTATCTTATTTAAGTCACATCACCTTATTTAAGTCGCATCACCTCTCTAACACATCACTTCAAACCCAACCCATATTTCATAAAAAGTCAAAAAGTGCACTTATTTAGATCATCCCGAACCACACCTAGGGTATTTTCATGCTTATTTTTATGCATTAAAATATCTATATAATTATATATATACATGATATATGTATGAAAATTAATATTTTTTCGAACTTTCTCCAATTAACCTGAAATTTATATATGATGTAGTACATTTCATGTAGAACACATCTGCAAAGTTTCATGAAAATCCAACGGTTAGATTTCAAGAAAAATGGAGACCATTTTATATTCCCGAAACTTTACGTGTATGATGGTTTTACATGGTTTAATTTCAGTCTCCAAATCTTACATATTTAGAATCCTTGTTTCGAGACCTTCGAAACCATATATTATTTGTTAGATTTGGACTTACGGTTGCTGAGAAAAATCAAACCCTAATTTGAGTTCGTTTTGAGTTTTTCGATAGCTTAATGAAGAAGATGAAGTGCAGAGTTTCTGTACTTCCACTCTCATTAGAGAGAAAGTGTGACACACGCCATTATTTGTGTTTGCTAAATGTCATTTTTGAGACCACCATTGTTTTTATTTTGGAAAATGGAGTCCGGCAGTACCAAAATTGGACCAGAAAACACCCCGGAAGGCGGCGCTTGAGCCTTACACGCCAGATGACGCCACTAGCGTCACCCACGCGCGCGCCACGCGTCATCGCCAGCACGCACGTACCAGGCGCGCTTCCCATGTTCGCGTCGTCCGCACTTTCCACGCGCGCGCCTTGCGCCTTGCCCATACGCGCGTCGAGCCGCCTCACGCCATTTTTACCGCCAGCTTGACTGGCTTGGCTGCTGGATGTAAGACTCTGTTTGCTTGTTTTAAAAATCTAGAATCACTTTAAATGGTCATAAGTAATTCGTTATAGCTTTGTTTTAAGTGTGGTTCGTACTGTTGGACTTAGAATTAAATTTTTTATGTACTGTAAAATTTTCAAAATTTTATGAAAAAAAAATATTTTTCTTGAAATAATAATTCATTATTTCTATTTTAAAATACTTCTGGTGTTGCATAACTAAGTTTCTAGGACTGAAACTTTTACTGTAAGCTACTGCAATGGTTTAATATTTACTGGTATGATTGTTACATTTTACCATATTCTAGAATACTTATTTCTGATTTTATGTGTGTTTATTAATTATTTAAAATTTCAAAAAATTCTAGAAATTTTCAGAAGTTATGTACTTTCTGTTATGGCATAATCCGAACATTAAACACAGCATATTGCTATTTTTTTTGCCTAGAATTTGTAATATGTTGTGATTAAAGAAGCATGATTAGTTTTATTCCATCATTATTAAATGAAATATAGCATGAGTTGATTATAAATTTACATTAAGATGCTATTGTATGGAATCAATATTTAATTATGCTTTAGACATGCCATAGCTAGTGGGAGGTTGTTCGGTTAAGAGAAATCTTTCTAAATTTACTCCTGAAAACTAATGTTTTGCACATGAATTAAATAAAATTTTGGATAATTGTCACTTGTGGCGCAAGAGATGATTACGAGCATAGCGGATTTTCGATCTTGCGACTTGTGTAATATTGTCACTATTTAATTTAGATTTTTGCGGCAAAATTATATTATAATATGCTAATCAAATTAATCTCAATGCGCATCTTTTTCTCTAAATTGACTTAACTTATGGAAGTTAATTTGGTTGACCTAGACTTAGTAGAGATATTCAAATATGAATAATGTAATCCTATTCTTTAGATGAGCAAAAAGTCTTGGAGACTTTAGGTCGGACCGTAATTGAGCCAAAGTGAGGAAATATGACTCAAAGTCGTCGTGGTTTTATTGCTCTGTTTGGCGCAATAAAACTGATATGTGCGCTATGGTTAACGGCATGGTAAGTAATTTTGATTGACGAGTTTGGAGTTGTAAAATGAGTGAGCCCTCAATAGATCTGTATATGATCCTGACTATTGAGCTGCATAAATTGACTTTGTAATTTGATTTGTAACAATGTTGCATCATTGGATGAAACAACATTCAAAAGTCACGTCATCTAAGAAATTCAAACTTAAATGAGTTAGTCATTAAGTGTGAGATGAGTAACCAGTATGTGCAGTATTTTGCTCTCTACCCAACTATTGGGAGTGGATGAAGCAAAAAGAAAATTTCAGGCACTATAATAGTGTGCGTTGAAGTATCACTTGAAGTTAAAAGATTAGTGCTTAGTAGCAGTAAAATTTATTAACATTAAGTGAAAAGATTAGAGCCTAGTGGCTGCAAAATCTATTAGCATTGCCAACTTGTCTAAGTCTAAACACTTATTGTTTCCACACTTGAGTGTAAGACATGAAGAGGTGCTTTTTTGTATGATCCCTTAGCTAGACTAATGCTTTTGAATGATGTTTACCACTAAGCGCAAAAGTTGCAGCATAATAATAAAAAGGTCAAAGCCAACAAGGTTGTTATGGCTCTATGAATTTGACGCATCGCTCATGAGAGCATTGTGTTGAATTAGACTCTTTAGCCTAATTTGCGCTTAAGTTACTTCAGGAGCTGTCATATATTGATAGTGTATTCTCTCATTCTTGTGGATAGTAGAATTAATTGCAACTAACTATGAAACGAGAAACATAGATGGCAAGAGGAGTTTCGTCATATTTCAACTAGATGTAGTAAAGTGTATGGAGAATAAATTGACTTAAAGATATAGGGGATTAGTACTTACTAGTTAAATTTACGACTTAGGAACACTTCATATCTCCATGACATCCTTTTATGATCTAGTGAACATGAATTAGTCGTGAGTCATTACCTAGTTAGGCCTAAACCTTTACACTTGTCTTTGAGAACTCACACATTAGGATGATTGGAATTAGTTTATGACATTGGTCATGAACTGGTGGCTTATTATACTTAATCACATTAATGAGAAGATGATATGGACGGTTTAAGTAGGCTCTCTCGGGCCCGCTCGCTTGTAACATCCTGCTCTCATGTGAATGTGTAACTTTGTTAGCAAGAGTTGCGCACAAGTAAGTAGGAAAGTTGTAGAAGGGCATTTGTATTGGCCCATTTAGTCCACTATGATATTTGTGACTGGATATGTGTCAGGGTATGATAGCTAGCCCAATCTCGACACATTTATAGATTACGATACGCATCTTAGTCAAGACTATTTGATCTTCCACAAGTCAAACGTTTTGAGATGATTTTTGACATTGCACATATGAGGTTGAGATCAATTAGATAAGAGCTTTCGTGCTTTTAGTTTTAACTAAGGTAGCGAGTATTTATTTGAGTTATTTTTCTTAGAAAGCTCTATGAAGAGAAATTGATGCTTAAAAAATTAATTATTCCTAATCCTCAGCAACACGATGGTGTAGTAGAGATAAGGAATTAAGTATTGTTTATGTTAGATAGATGATGGCGCAAAATGTTTCCCAATTGGGAATTGCACTTTAGTTTGTTGCCTATATCCTTAACTAAGGCCTCGTTTGGGAACAGGCTAATTTAGTAACTTTTTGGCTAATTGGCTAAAAAGGTAGGTAAAAAAAACTTGTATGTTTGGGATGACTTTTTGTAGGTAAAAAAAACTTGTATGTTTGGGATGACTTTTTAACTAATTACGAAAAGCTGTGCAAAAAGTAGAGAGAAGCCGTAATTGTTGACTTTTTGGTATGACTAATTGGCTAATTGGCTAATTTAGTAACTTTTTGGCTAATTGGCTAATTTAGTAACATCCCAAACGAGGCCTAAGTGCCCTCCATATCAGTTTTTATACTCCATTTAAGTAATGGGTTAGCAAAGAGCCATTTATGGGCGATCTGTAACCATCAAGCAGCTCATCTCTATTTTACGTCTCATAAGGTTACGTAGTTAAGACCTAGAGTTCTATAGCGCATTACTGTATGCTGTCTTGTAAATGCTGAGGGTCATGTGGCGCATTATTGTATGCTGTCGTGTAAACCCTCTGGGTCATGTGCTTATAGATGAGCAACTTTATGGGAGTGTAACTAAGTCACATAAAGTTTCCTTAGTAAAAGTGACGCGAATAGAGTTTTAGAACTCCATAAGATAGAGAATTCTAAGTATGGCGCTTTATGTAGCCTTGTTGAGAATGGAAAGAAATTTCCAATATCCTAGGGATAGTGGGAGCGACGTACATATCCTAGGGATAGTGGGAACGACGTGCCTACTAGTGGATTACTTCATTAGAGAAGAATACTCTACATTCTTAGTTGCGTGGTAGCGAATATGAAATTTTTTCCACATCATCACTGGGTGATTGAGAGGGAAACATTCATGATTGTTTTGCAAGATGATAAAGAGTCTAGGATAATGCCAAAGGCTCTCTAATCCCCTACTTTAGAAAAGTGGATCAATGTTGCGCAGTTTAAGACAAAGTCTTTGAGGATTAACTATTTCTAGGATTTGGTTGACTTTCCATTATGACGCGAAACTATTCCAAAGTTATGTGCGATTTGGATAGTCATTTTTTGAGGCATAAAGCTTGCTAGATACCGAAAAGTCGCACAATTGAGGAAGGTGTAGACCATGAGAAAACTTTCTCCTAGGGAGTGAGGTTACTTCGACTTAGGCTGTGATTGACATAAGTTCGAAACATTGATTTGTGGACGTTACGACCCAACTTCTCATTGGAGAATTGGATAAGTAGATCCGCAAGGATTTACCTTCTGCTTTTATGGTGAAAAGTTAGAAGCACAAAAAGATTGCTAGCTCCAATAAATCTTTTATGGCCTAAAACAGTTATCCAAATAGTGGTTCTTAGATTTCGTCGAGCCATGATAGGCCAACGATGATCGATGAAGACCACTGAGGCATGATCAATGGTCCAAAAGAAGTTTTTTTTACTTACTTAGTCATTATGAGTCAAGAATTTATAAGGTTGTCGCCACCTAGGGTTGGTAGTCCTTTGTTTTAGACATAATGGACATGGGTGATGTAATTTATATGCTCAGATGTACGATCCTCGGAGATTGTTCTGGGAGAATTCTCGATTTGTCTTTGATGACTTACATAAGGAATATCGTAGAATGATTCTAGATGTGAAATTGCAAACTCATTGACTTACCTATTGGTAAAAGCTAGATCCTGAGTTATTGAGTGAATCCTTGGATTGTCTTTAAGAGAAACAGATGACCCATATTTCTTGATCTTTTTGTTGTGGGATCTTGAAGTACGCTATGTGAGCGTATTCGGCATGATGAGTACTTTTTTTTTTTTTGGTAAATGGTCAACTGAGTAGTTTAGACATTGACCTTGCTCATTAGATTATGGATAAGACGCTTTACTAGTAGTGTATAAATTTTCCCTTTGTAAGATTCAATGCGCTTGTTGGGCGCATCTTGAATGAACGCAAACTGGTCACCAAAATATATTTAGAGAGGTAATTGCGCAAAAGGTAGTGATCTTGAATCACTTCATGTGAAGCACACGTGGTGGATTTTGTTATATGTGCTTATCGCAAGAGGTGCTGATAGGGCTTATGTTTGGAATCTAGAATTGCGTAGACTGTGGTTATGTTTTTTCAATTGATCACTTTTTTTTCTTTTTTCTTTTTTTGTGAGATTATGGAATATTGATGCTATTATGGTTTGTGTCATAATGATTAGCAGATGATGATGTCAGCAGGCAAGATTGGCTCACTCACACGAGCAATCGCCCTTGGCGCTTGGGAGCGAGCAATGATGAGACTAGTGGTTTATTTTATTTGGAGTTAAGAGAGGCTTAAATTATCCACTATGTGTATCGCCTTGGTTGCAACCAAGATGAGGTCGTGTTAAAGACCAAACATGGATGTTAGTGCCCACTTTTCATGTTGTATTTGTTATAATTAGCCAGACGCGAGATCTCATTTGGCGTATAGAAGGCGAGCAAATAGAGAATTCGGGTTAGGGCCTAAAAAGCGACTAGACTAAGATCTGTACAGTGTATCAAGTATGATGTCACTCTTTGGAAGAGTTACTCTATCGTAGCATGTATTCATACTACATGTGCTTGGCGACCGAGTAATGAAGTGAGAAAATGGATCCCTATTTCCTCACCGTATGAGTCTTACGTGTCACTATTTTTATGACTTTTTACTTATGTACCCTTTTTGTGACCTTTGACTATGTCCTAAGGTAAGGGCTTGATGTTCAGCTACTTTGGTATGTTGTCTAGGATCATGTATGATTCGGCTTTAAAGGATATCACTGGGAAAACGGTCAATACTAAACCAAATGGCATAAGGGCGAAGAGAAGTGCATCTAGTATTACACCACTATTGTATATTCACTGCCGGCAACTCACATCATTCTGTATCAGAGGCAGATTGAGTGTGAATATATTGCAAGAATTGAGAGGGTGAAACATGCTCTCTTGAGGGATTAGAGATGTTTTTTTGAACCGGTGTAATTAGATGGGTCTGGGGTATTTGAGACACTATTTCTATTCCTTTTGGGTTGATGTCCCTATGCTAGCTCATTTTGAGTTTCTAGTATAGAGCTCCCACATACAGGTGTTTCTCAGCGGTCGCACGGTTTATTGGCTAGTATGAGATTGTTCAATATTTGGGGAGATTGAGATAAAGATGTGGCAGTGTCATGCCAACTCATGTGCGAGTGGGAGATGTTGGAAATTGGGCCAGGTATTGGACCCGTATTTGGACGCTCATGTGGCATGACCCATGACCCATTCAAATTATTCATGTAATTTAAATTTGAATTTTCATGACTATCCTATTTGGATAACCCACCATCTCAATATCTATATCTATCATATTTTATCAAGAGATATGGATAGATGGTTAGAATCTGACCTATATATCTGATACGGTATATAGGATGTAGGATGAATCAAATAACGAATGAATTTTTCCGATACTCTCTCTCTAGCTCTCTCCCATTAGAATAACGATGAAACCTTTGCACTATGACTAGAGTGGGTGATAATCATACTGTGGTATCACTCCATTGTTGGGTGTTCTCAATTCATGGTTGTGAAGCACGTGATTTACCCACAAGATTCTTCATTTCGAATTCTATCACATAAGGTATGTTTAGATCCTTTTACCTGCTGCATTATCTGTATCTAACAACATAAAAACATCAAAAAATTAAAAAAAAAAATGCTACAAACATATAAAGTTATCCAAAAAAAAAAAAAGTGTAGAAAATGCAATGCAAACAACATTGCATTCATCCCACATTCATTCTGTGTATTTTTCTAAAAAAGAATTCCATATCCGTAAACCTATTGGATGAAAAGTGATCATGTGTAACTGTAAGTACTAAAAAAAATATAAAAAGTGGAGAGGATAGCGATAAATTTTAAGACAATAAAGTAATGAACTGAACTAGAACATCAACTGCATTTTGAGCTGCCAACGAGGCAAAGATAGCGGCTTCATTTGACATAGAAGAACCTCCACCGGCTAAATCAGACAGCGCTCGGTTTGCAATGAAAGGCTTCTTCTGCTGGCGGGAGACTAGTGCCACTGCTGCGCTTTCCATGTCGATGGCGGTTGCATTAAATTTGGAGAAGAGAAATTCTCGATAAGAACGGTTATCGACGAAAACATTAGCACTAATCCCCCTTGTTACCCTTGTCACAATAGGTGTTCTTGGCAAACAAGTAGAGTTTACACATCTTACCAACTTCATACCCTGCATAAAGTTTTGTTTGATAAGAATTATTATTTTTATTTAGTTTGCGAGTATCAAAATTGAGGCTGCATGTAGCAACCCTCACCCTACTCTTGTCATACTTGCATACATCCATGCATGATCTTGTCTTGTTATGTTGTTTTGCAAGTCTTGCCTTGCCTTGTTTTGTTTGAGTACTGCTTGCGTGTTTTTGTTCCTTGCTCGGTGTGTAGCCGAAGTAATCTTGAGCTTAGTTCACCTCTGAACCTTTGTACTTAGAACTGTTTTGGAACCATTTGGTTGATCCCACATTCACCTCGGGCTTGTTGCCGAGATGTTTTGCACTTAGTAATCCTTGTCCTTGGGCAGGTATGGCCTAGACCGAGGTGTGGCGCACCCCGGCCAAGGTGTGGCACAGCTTAGTCAAGTGTCGTCCTCCCTAGCTGATGTCCTTGTTATTGTGTTGCCAAAGCTTTGACTTTGGCCGACATCATTACTTGCCGAAGTGTCTTGCCCGAGCTTGCTGCATACGCTTTGTCATAGACTTGTCTTATCAATCAATCACCTTTTGAGTTGAACCAACCCGGTAACGCCACGTGTCCGAGCTGATTGTTAAGACAGCCGGCAGACCTAGAAACAAATCATTTTGTCTCAAATCTTTGCCTTTAGAGAGAGAAGCTCTAGAGTAAGGAGGAGAAGTTCTTGAGAGAGAGTAGATCTTCCAAGCTTGATCTTCGAGGTTTGAACCGTTGGATTCGAGTTTTGAGGTTAGAATCTTAACCTACTCTTGTTGTTTTTATCGATCATCTAGCTGCATTGCACGATCGAATCTGTTTTGCATGTCATGCATCGATTTGAAGTTGGTTTCGGAAGAGAAAGATAGTATTCATGTGTTCTTGAAGAAAGTCTCGTTTTGATCCAAAAGTTTGGAGCAAAAACCATGTTTTTGTGTTTGTTCTTGCATGATCTTCTTGTATGGGTACCCAGGTCCATGTTTTGAACTCATGGCATAAAATCTCAGATTTTTGTAACAAGTTATGATCTTGCATTCATCTCCCTCATGATCATATTCTTCATGTTCTTCAGAGGGAAACCCAGGTTTTCCCGACTTTGCTTTTGAATGAGGCCATCGGGACCACACCTCGGCAAGGAGGTGTGGGACCTTGGCAAAGACCTGGTTGGTACCCAGTGTATTTTCATGAGACGGGAGCAGTGTTTAAACTCCCAACATGTTTTGCTTTGTTATTGACTTGGATTTGGTGAGAATGCCGAGATCATTTGCATGCATATAAAGCTTGTTTTGAGAATATGATTGCCATGTGATTGTAGGTCCTTGATCTTTGCTTTGAGCCTACACCCGAGGAGATCTAAGTGAGTGGTATTTTTAATAAAGCTATGTTATACTGTTTTGTTAAATCTTGCTTTGCTTTGTTTTGATAAAAGTATTTGTTAAGCATGAATGAATAGCCTGTTTGATGTATCAAGTATAAGCTTTGTTTTGATGTCATTCTTGAAAAGTCCCTTGTACTGGAGGACTATAAACTTTCGCAGTACCAAGTATAAAAGTCCCTTGTACTGGAGGACTATAAACTTTCGCAGTACCAAGTATAAAAGTCCCTTGTGCTGGAGGACTCTAAACTTTCGCAGCACTAAGCATAAAAGGATACGGTCCTTTCTTGGAAAGACTCTTGTGTTAAAGCGGGCTACGGGCCTAAGTAACACAAGACCATCGTGTTAAAAAGGGCTACGGGCTTAAGTAACACAAGTCCCTTGTGCTGGAGGACTATAAACTTTCGCAGTACCTTTGACTAATCGATTACGGATCGTACAGCCTTTGTTTTGCCACTGACGGTTTACCGCGTGGATCTGTTGTTCGGAAAGCTTGATTTGTGTTTTGCCGATGTTAGTAAGCATCCCTTGAGACTTGTAAGACTTGATAGATGAATACGGTTCATCAAAAGCTTGATTTGTGTTTTGCCGATGTTAGTAAGCATCCCTTGAGACTTGTAAGACTTGATAGATGAATACGGTTCATCTCTTGTTTTGATAAAGTTTTGATGTGTTTTGCTTTGAAAAGATCTCGGCTAATATTCGTATGGTTTTTGGCATATTTTGTTTTGAAAGACTTCGGCTATATTCATGAAAAACCTTTATTACTAGTACCATTCACTGAGTATCCAAGCTCACCCTCTCTATATATATGTAGGTGATGAGCAGGACGTCGGCGACGCCTAGATGTGTTTTTGAAAGCTTGTTTTGGATCTATGATTATGTCGGCTTTGTTTTGTATTCACGTCGGCGATGTCATTTCTTTCATGTCGGCGAGTCTTGAAAATCATGCTTCTTGGCTTGTATTTACTGTCATTTTGTATATGTCGGCTTGAGAAGCCTTTTGATCAAGATGTAATACGTATTTTGCTTTGTTGTATTCAAGTTGTAAAGATATATGCTATTTCATTAGACTTATGCACTGCTCTTATGGACCACTTGTATTATGATTTATTGCTTCCGCATTTGTGAGCCCCTTTATCATTCTCTGATTGTGTTAAACTTTTGAAAGTTGGCCTTCGGTAATTACGGATTACTGGCCATCACGGCACCAAACTACTAGGGGCGGTTTGGGGTCGTGACACTGCAGTTTATAAGTTGGGTTATTTTTAGATTTATTATTTTTCTGCAGTGAATTTTTTTCAACTTTATGTCAAAATAGTTTACCTTTTAAATCCATTTAGACTAGATAATCCTTAAATTTTTAAAAGAAAAAATTGAAAAAAATAAGCTAAGTTTTTTGGATAAGATTTGACTTATTTTCCTTTTTAGCAAAAATTTTAAATTTTTTACAATTTTCTTTTTAAAATTTTTGAGGATTTCATACTGGTTTTTGTTGAACGGTAGGATTGGTTGATGCCAAAGGAAGTGAGTTCTTTTTTAGTGAGTTATTTTCAACCCTGTCAATTTTTTTAAAAAAACTTTTTTAAGATCTATTTAGACAATGATCCTAAGAATAAATAATTTTTTTAAAAAATATACACTAAAGATGAAAATATATCAAATTTTATCGAAAAACTTTAAAGGGTTGACATGTTTTGTCTTCCATGAACTTTTTTTCATTTAAAAAAATAAAAAAATTAGATTCACCTAGCATAAATCGATGTAAAAAGTATTTTTAAAAATCACTATAAGCCAAAAGAAGAGGGGGGAAAAAAAAAGAAGCATGGATAAGCAGCTGGCAAACCACAAAGTTGAAATTTGGAGAGGACTAAACTTGCCTCGAGTCTTTTTGCGAGTGAAAAGTAATGATCGTCTACCGGAACCCAGAAGACATGTTGCCGAACTTCTGGAGTTCCGTTCACTGGGAATGTCTCTTCCGGTTGATACCAAATATTGTTTAGAGTGTTATTCGATGATGATTTCCCATTTTTGGTGTCATTGTTGTAGTCGGAAATTTTAATGTAACCCACTTTCCTTGTGTAGTCTCCACTGGCTTCTAATGCTAATTCATCTTCAGGACCATCTCCATACCTCTGTACATAATTTTCAAAAAAAAAAAACAAAAAAAGAAGTAATTGGTGCATTAATTTGATGTGCTATTGTATGCATTTAAAAAAAAAGAAAAAGAAGTAAATTAGAGTTGGTGCCTATTGTTTCAATTTTAATTTTAGATTTTAAGTTAAGTTTTAATTTGGTCATTCTGTTTAAATAGACTATTAAAATTCATTGAGACATTTTGATCACATTAGGGTACATGTACAAAAATCAACAATAATTTGAACATAATGATTAAACTGATATTAAACCTAAAGTTTAAGGTTAATATTGTTTAGATTAAAATGATAGAGACTAAAGTAAAATTTAAGTCAAATTACATGAATAATAATTTACCCCCCCTCCCTCCCACCACACACACACACACACACAAAAAAGGAATTAAAGAAAAGGGTCATTTGATTATACCTTCTCAATTTAATTTCACATTCTGATATGTACAACTTAATTTCTCAATAAGAATAAATTTGTTTTTTTGTTGTTGAGGCAAATTATATTCTTCATTCTTATAATTTGTTTATTGTATTAATTTGGTTTTTGTAGATTCAATTGTATTAGTTTTGCCTTTTAATTTTTCACATTGAATCAATTTATTCCAATTGATGATAACATTATGCTTGGCTTCATGTTCTTTATGTTTCATTTGATGGTTAGTGCTTTATTTTAAGATGATTGCCATTGTAATTTTGGACTTTGTTAGTGCTTTTCTTAGTGTTAACGCCCCGAAATCACCAAACAACGTCGAATTAGTACGAAACTTGGCACACATGATCGCCTTGGCACGGGAGACTTGTGGGAGAAGATGGGACTCACATCGGGTTTTCGGTTTGGGAGTTAGAGTCGGATTTCACTTTAGGTAAACTAGTTCTTTCAAAAACTTAGAATTCGAGGTTTTAACGCTCCAAAATCACCAAATGGCATCGGATTAGCACGAAACTTGGCACACACGACCGCCTTGGCACGACAGACTTGTAGGAGAAGACGGACTCGAATTGGGCTCCCTGTTTGGGAGTTAGAGCTGGATTTCACTCTTAAGAAATAAACTAGTTTCTTAAGAAACTTAGAATTTAAGGTGTTAATGCCCCAAAATCACCAAACGGCGTCGGAGTATCACGAAACTTGGCACACACGACCGCCTAGGCACGGGAGACTTGTGGGAGAAGATGGAACTCCAATCAGGTTCCCAGTTTGGGAATTATAGCCGGATTTCACTTTAGGCAATCTAGTTCCTTAAGAAACTTGAATTCGAAGTGTTGACGCCCCAAAATCACCAAACGGCGTCAGTTTGGCATGAAACTTGGCACACACGACCACCTAGGCACAAGAAACTTGTGGGAGAAGATGGGACTCCAATCGGGTTCCCGGCTTAGGAGTTAGAGCCGGATTTCACTCTAGCAAACTAGTTTCTTAAGAAACTTGAATTCGAGGTACTGATGCCCCAAAATCACCAAACAGAGTCGGTTTGGCACGAAACTTGGCACACATGACCGCCTAGGCACGAGAAACTTGTGGGAGAAGACAGGACTCCAATCGGGTTCCCGGTTTGGGAGTTAGAGCCGGATTTCACTCTAAGCAAACTAGTTTCTTAAGAAACTTGAATTCAAGGTGTTGACGCTCCAAAATCACCAAACGGCGTCGGTTTGGCACGAAAGTTGGCACACACGACTGCCTAGGCACGAGAAACTTATGGGAGAAGACAGGATTTCAATCGGGTTCCCAGTTTGAGAGTTAGAACCGGATTTCACTTTAGGCAAATTAGTTCCTTAAGAAATTTGAATTTGAGGTGTTGACGCCCCAAAATCACCAAACGGGATCGAATTAGCACGAAACTTGGCACACACGACCGCCTAGGCACGCGAGACTTGTGGAAGAAGACAGGGCTCGAATCGGGTTCCCGATTTGGGAGTTAAAATCGGATTTCTGTCTAGCCAAAGTTATTTACTTAATTATCTGTGTAATTATATAGTAGTTAATTTTTTATGTTTTTTTGTAATTAAAATATTAACACATAATTATATTGTCATTAATTATTTTTGTTTTTTGTTTTTAGATATTTCCCCAGCAGCAGTTTGCTTCTTGTGGAATGCAGGCGTGTGAAGTTTGCGATTAACTTTTGTTTTTGTTACCCACAAAAGAATCATGACGAAAACTTTTATTTTTTATTTACGTTATTTGAATTGTGAACAACATTATATATTTAAACATTGACATTATGTAGTGGGATAATTTTGCTGATGTATTATTATGAATGGAAGAATATTTTTATTATGGATGAATTGTTATTTTTATACTAGAATTTTTATATTATTATGTAATTATCGGTTTATTTTTCAGTTATTTTTCATTTAATACAGGTAATTTTCATATTTTTAATAATTTTATTGCAATTTTTTTTTTTTTTTTGAGACGACACCACACCGTCTCAAAAAACATTAGAACCAGATTGTTTTTGCGACATAAGCATTGCCGTCGCAAAAGATATTGGCAAAAGTTGAAAAAAACCTTTCGCGACGGTATTATTTGCCGTCGCAAATAACCTTTAGAGACAGCGTTGTCGTGCTGTCTCAAATACACTTTTAGCGACGGCAGGTTACCCATCGCAATAAAACACTTTAGCAATGGAATTTTTGCCGTCGCAAATAACACTTTTAGCGACGGCAACACAGTGCCGTCTCAAAAATCCCGAATTTTTACATAATAATGGCAACGGCAGAATTCCGTCGCAAAAGGCAACTTTGTCGTCGCAAAAAAAAGGCGATGGCATTATGTCGTTGCTAAAACCTTTTAGAAACGCCCTTTGTTGCGACCCCCCACTTGCCGTCAGTAAAAGTCATCTATCGTCGCAAAAAAGTTTTTGAGACGACATTTTGAGTATTTGCGACGACATTTTGCCGTCACAAAAAGTCAATTTTTTTGTAGTGACATAAAAATAGAATTTGTTGTAGTCCCTTCATTTTCAATAAAAAAATCACTATTGTCCTCATAAATTTAGAAATACCATTGACATTTTATTCTAAATATTATTTTTATTTAAAATTTTATTTATATACATATGTAAAAAATAAAATAAAAAAAAATCCAAAACCCAGGGGGCACGTGACCCCCCCCGGGCCTCCATGTGGCTCCACCACTACATGTATATATATATATATATATATTACAAGAACAGTTGTAATATATTGAAACTAATTAGGAAACATATAAATTTTATATATATAAACTACCAGAATGATGTGATAGCGATATTTTTGAAATACTAAGCACTTTAGCAGGTCTTTTGATTTGAAATGAAAGTATGCAAATTGATACATCATTTTATATGGATTTTCCATATAATTTTACTGAACGAATTACTATTGTGATTCCTTAAGATGAAGTTAAAACACCTAACAATTCTAACCCAAAGAGAGATATTGTCTTAATCTATCAGGATTGATTTGTTTGCTTGGTGAGAATATATATATTTTTTTTTCATTTGATGTTGACACAAGTTTATTTGATTAACAGCTCATGACTATCAATATCATGAGCATTATATGCTAATAATTAATCAAAATTAACAATGCCGAATGAAATGGACATCTTTTTGAAACTTGGTTTGTTGTTTCCTTGCATATTGAATAATATTATAACCATTAAAGCATGTGTTTTTTTTTTTTTCTTTTTTTGGTTTCATCTTGTTCATGCTTTGTCGTTGGGTTAAACATTACCTTGAATTTTACCATGGCTTATTTGGCAATATTTGACATTACCTTGAATTTTACCATGGCTTATTTGGCAATATTTGCTAAGAGCTCTTGTATATTGTACTTCTTGATGATCACAACATGGCTTACCTTGAGCTCCAGCCCTCCTTTATTGATATATTATGTACCTTTGTATGGTTTTCTCATCAATAATAAGTCCCTGTTTTTGGCTGATCAAAAACTATTGTACCTCACCAATATTACGAAGCTTGAAAAATTATCCAAAAACATTTGTTAGAAAATGAAATGTTTAGACCAAATTTTTTATGAAGTTATTTATTATCCTGATGATAAGCTTAAATCTAAGAATGGACTAAGAGGGGTATAAAGTGGCGATCACCCTCTTACGATTTCAAAGTTTTTCTTTACTATATTAGTATTAGATATTTTCAAATTATATAGACTTTCCCTTTTTTCAAAAAAAAAAAAAAAAATTCAGTGACCAGCTCCTCTAGTTTTTTTTTTTTTTTTTTTTGTAAATTAAGTGATTGTCCCTCTATATCTATGAAATATGAAAGTCAAAGTATAAAATTAAAACAATTAGACAAGATAACAGAAAAAGAAATTAGTTTTTCATATAATCAATGTCGATTATAAGCCCTAACCCATATATATATATATATATATATAGGAAAATACGTTGGACCCCAGTGGGGGTGCTGGGGGTCCTTGCTGATTGGCTGAAATTTTTATTTATTTATTTTTTTTTGGAACTTCAGCCACTGGCAGTGTGCCATGTGGCACTGAGGGTGCTGGGGGTGCCCAGTCACTGGGAGTCCTTAGCATCACCCATATATATATATATATATATAGAGAGAGAGAGAGAGAGAGAGGAGTTCACAAGTTTAAGTTTTTATTTTTATTTTTATGTTGATAAAAATTGTTATACTTTATATTTTTCATTTATACAAAAATGAAAGTAAAATAGAAAAAAGAAAATGAAGTGAGAGAATTATTTTTGGTTTGGTGAAGGAAATAGAAAAATGAATTAGATAAATGTAATCTTTTTTATAGTTAATTTTATTTTGTTCTTCCTAAATTCTTTTCCAAAAGTAGCATAAATATGGTAAAAAGGGCTTAATTAAATCTTATGCAATTATCATAAATATATGTAAATAAAATATATAACTTAAAATTGTTATTGTTTTCACTCAGTTTTCAAATAAAGTTTTATTTCTTACTTTTTCCCATTAATTAAAATTTAAGAAATAATTGTAACAATACTTAGAGGGCATGTTTGATTGGGTGGATTAGAGCATGGGATTGGGATTATTAATCCGTGGGCCCAATTATCCTATGTTTGTGTTAATATTTTGATTTAGGATTATTAATCCAATGGATAATTAATCCAACAAATTTGTAGGATTATTAGTAATGGGGTAGGGGTGGGATTATTAATCCAATGGATATTAATCCAATTGGATAATGAATACCATACTAATTTAATAGGATTATTAATATTTCACTATTAATCTTGTGAATCAAACATGACCAAATAGTATACAATAATAGAAAATAACTTTATCAACATAATTTAACACGTAACCAAAACATAATTTAAAAAATATTTACTTAGACAAATTAAAAGGCAAAACTTTAATCAAAATGATAATTTAGGATAGAAATCATGTGATTATTTGTTGATAAATTATTAATATAATTTTATTCCTAATTAAATAACTAAGTATATAAGGATCAAATTCTCTCATTATAAAAAGAAGAAAGGAAATTACACTTGTTAGACAAGTGGAAGATCATATCTTAGTAGAATATAAACAAATCCATCAATCGGTGTGTTTGGTAACGTTTAAGTTTTCAGTTTATATTTACAAAAATTTTATAAATTAATTTTTGTTTATTTTTTATTTATTTTTAGAAAAACATAAACTACAAACACGTTTGGTAATTGACAAAATGTTTACAAAATTTAAAAAATATAAAAAAGAGTGAAAAATAACAAGTAGTGGCAAGTGGCGGCGAAAGAAGGTGGTGGCAAGTGGCGGCGAAAGACGGTGGGTGGTGGGTAGCTGGTGGTGGTGGGTGGCTGGGTGACGGTGGCGGGTGGTGGATAGTGGTGGCAGGTGGGTGGCGGATGGCGGGTGGTGGCGGGTAGGTGGCGGGTGCTGGTAGTGGGTGGGTGGATGACAGTGGCGGGTGGTGGGTGGTGGCGAGTGGGTGGTAGTGGTGGCGGTGGCGGGTGGTGGATGGTGGTGGTAGGTGGGTGGCGGATGGCGGATGGTGATGGGTGGTGGCGGGTGGGTGGTGATGGTGGTTGAGTGAGTGATGGTGATGGGTGGTAGCGAGTGGGTAGTGGTGGTGGTGGTGGCGGTGGTGGCTTCAGGTGGTTGGTGGTGGTGGCAAGTGGGTGGCGGATGGTGGGTGGTGGTGGTGGGTGGGTGGTGGTGGTGGGTGGGTGAGTGGGTGACGGTGGCGAGTGGTAGGTGGTAGTGAGTAAGTGGTGGTGGTGGGTGGTGGTGGTAGGTAGGTGACGGGTGGGTGGTGGTGGTGGGTGGGTGAGTGGGTGACGGTGGCAAGTGGTAAGTGGTAGCGAGTGGGTGGTGGTGGCAGGTAGGTGGCGGGTGAGTGGTGGGTGATGGTGGTGGCGGTTGTGGTGGGGGTGGGGGCGGGTGGGTGGGTGACAGGTGACTGGTGGTGGTGGGTGGCTGGTGGTGGTAGGTGGTGGATGGTGGTAGCAGGTGGGTGGTGAGTGGTGATGGCAAGTAGGTGGCGGGTGGTGGTGGCGGGCGGTGGATGGTAGTAGCGGGTGGTGGGTGGTGGATGGCAGGTGGGTGGTGGGTGGTGGATGGTGGTGGTGGCAAGGGATGGGTGGTGGTGGCGAGTGGGTGGTAGTGGCAGGTGGGTGGCGGGTGGTGGGTGGTGGTGGCAGGTGGGTGGTGAGTGGTGGTGGCAGGTGGTGGTAGGAGGTGGGAGGTGGGTAGTGGGTGGTGATGGCGGAAGATGGTGGTGGAAAATGGTGGCGGGTGGTGGCTAGTGTTGGATGGTTAAAAAAAAAAAAAACTGAAAACTCAAAATGAAAACACATTTTTTGTGTTTTCATTTTTTGGCCAAATTTATAAACTGAGACCACTGATTTATAAATCAAAAATTTTATCAAATAAATTTTTATTTAAATTTTTTAAATTTTTATAAATATAAATAAAAAATTAAAAACGTACGTATTACCAAACCTTTACATTATGAAACAAAAATAATCAAATTTTCCCTTTTTTTCTCCCTTCTTATTATAATCCAAATTAAAGAACTGATCCCAATACCCCCAAATCATGCTTTTGCTATTTTATAATTCTTAATGTTTTGTCTTGTTTTAAGTTTGAATAAAAAATTCCCCACTTTCTAGTTTTTTCTCCACTCATTCAATTATAATTTATACATACATATATATATATATATATATATATATATATATATACTTTTTCTAAGGTTGTATTAACTAAGGTTGTATTAATCAATAGAGGACAATTATTTTCATGCCAACTCATCCTGAATAATGCTTGGGAGCACTAATTAGTACTCCCACTAATTAGGTGGCAGTGGATCCTGCCAGTAGTGATGTGATATTTTAGTCTTGGAGTTGTATTTTTTTTTTTATAACTTTTTTAATGCATTAGTGCTATTAGTGGTGATGTTTTTAGTGAGATGAATCATTGTTGTTTCCACAATTAATCAATATGGGATTCGTGCGTGATTTTAAAATTTATAATAAAAAATTGTGAAAGGAAAATAAAAAAATAATAAGACTTTATAAATTTCTTTTATTTTTTTTTTCCTTTGCAAATTTCTTCATATTTTAGGATTCAAGCCTTATAATTAAAAAAGAGTCGAAAGAGAGTGACAGATTGTTTGATCACTTGTGATGAGAATTGGCTTCATCATATTGTTAACATTTTAATTGAAAAGCACAGTTAAAATTCAGGTATTAAACAGAGAGAAATTGAAACTTTATAACTAGTATAGATGAGACAACTTCAGCCAATGTGTGGGGCAACTTCAAGTAATGTGGAATACATTCTAACACATCCAAATAATGACACCCAAGCGATGTATGAGACAACTCCAAGCGACGTAGGACACGTTCCAACACACCTTTCTGAACCAAGACATACACTAGACGGACAAACGGCACACCAGTCACATGCTCAACCAAGCTCTAATACCAAATTGAAAAACTCAGTTCACTCTCTCCTTAAAACCTAAGTATTAAGAAAAGGGAAACTGAAACCTTAGGATGTGTTTGTTTTGAAGAATTAGGGGGTGGGATTGGACTATTAGTCCCACCGGAATAATAGTCTATTGTTTGTTTCATTTTTTTTGCTCCGGACTAATAGTCCCCTCAGACTATTAGTCCCACAAATATGGGACTATCTTATCCCATGGGGGAAGGTGGGATAGAAACCATGGGATTGGTATCCCATGGGATTATTTTGTGAAATGTCCATTTTACTCTCCATGGTATTACTTAGCAAACAATTAGAAAATGATAAAATAGTCTTTTGAACATTTATAAATTATTTTTTTAGTGCTGTTAATTTAAAATTATATATTAAATAAAAAATATAAATTATAAATTAAATTTATTTTAAAATAATAAATTATAAATTATGGCCTTATAAATTAAATTTTTTTAGTGTCGTTGAAAATTTAATTTATATATTAAATAAAATTATTTTTTATTGTCATTAATTTAAAATTATATATTAAATAAAAAAATATAAATTATAAATTATAAATTTAATTTAATTGAAAATAATAAATTAAAATAATTAAAATATTATGCAAAAAATAAAATAAAACAAATTTTTATTTAATCTAGTTAAAAATAATTAAAATATTAAAGTTATGTTTAATATTGTTATTACTTAGTAAATAATTGAAAACGATAAAATAGTCATTTGAGCATTTATCATTCTCCATAATATCCCAAACAAACATTGGATAATTAAAAATAGTTCAATCCAGACATCTAATCCCATGACTAAACAAACATAGGATACAAATTTAGTCCAACCAAATAGTCTCGTGTGTTTGTTTTGAAGGATTAGGATGTGGGATTGAACTATTAATTCCACCGGATTAATAGTCTATTGTTTGTTTCAAAAGTTTTGCTCCTGACTAATAGTCCCCCTGGACTAATAGTCTCCCCGACTATTAATCCCATATTTGTGGGACTATCCTATCCCATGGGGGGATGGGATAGAAACCATGTGATAAATCATCTCATGGAATTAGACAATAAAATTAAATTTTTGTCCTCTAGTATTTAATTATGTATTATATTTAGAAAAATTCAATAAAATTTAAATGTTTCAATTTAAAAATAAAATAATTTTATTTAATATTTGTTTTTTATTTATTTAATTTTTTAAAATATTTTTTTATAGATATTTTATTGATGTTTTATTTTAAAATTTTGTTTATATTTTATTTAATTTCATTATTTAAATTTTAATAGATGTTTTATTTTATTTCATTATTTAATTATTATTATTGAAAATAAATTTATTTAAAATTTTAATTAAAAAATAACATATATTTTTATTAATATTTAATTTTTTAAAAATAAATTTATTTAATTGTGCAAAAAATAAAATAAAATAAATTTTTATTTAATCTAGCTAAAAATAATTAAAATATTAAAGCTATGTTTAATATTACTATTACTTAGTAAATAATTGAAAACGATAAAATAGTCATTTGCGCATTTATCCTTCTCCATAATATCTCAAACAAACATTGGATAACTAAAAATAGTTCAATCCAGACATTTAAACATAGGATACAAATCCAGTCCAACCAAATAATCCAAAAACAATATATCCCAGGACTAATAATCCGATGGATTACAATATTCCTTATTCAGTCCGTCCAAACAAACGTACTAACTAACACAAATGGGATAATTCTAGCCAATGTGAACAATTTCACACGATTTATCAATTCACGTATGTTAAATTATCTTTCAAAAAATCAATAAAAAAAAATATAAGATCCCATTATTTTAATTAATGAATTAAAGTATCACATAAATTTATCTTAAAATCATAAAATAAAAATTTATCAAAAATTTTTTTTTCAGGTTTGCGGTGCCCAGATCACGTGCCTGACAGTCCATTGAAACTCTAACTTTTATGCTGATCATGGTCAAATCCAAACCACTATAAGACAAAGTGCCACACGTGTATAACAATGCACCCTAAAAAAAATTAAGATAAATTATAACAATAATGCTTGGGACCCCCTTTTGGGGTCACCCCCACCCCCCCTTTGCCACGTGGCAGGGAGTGATTGGAGGAGCAGGAAAAAAAAGAAAAAGAAAAAAAAAGGTAACCAATGAGAGAGAGAGAGGGAGGTTAAATGGGGTGGGGAAAAGGGGGATGAATCATTACTCAAATTATAAATACATTTATTGAGTTCTTAAAACACAACACCTTACTTATTTTCACTTTTCAAAAAATATTATTTTTTTATTTTTCGTATTTTTTTGTTTTTACTGATTTTTTTTAATATTTTAAATAATTTTTTTACTTTTTAGACACACTTAACATAAATACACGTAAAAAGTAAAAAAAAATCTTTTAAAAATTTACTAAATACCAAAAATACAAAAAAAAAATACAAGAATTCAATACATTTTTTTATATTTTTATGTATTTATTAATTTTTTAAAACATTTTTTCACAAATTTTTTACTTTTTAGATACATCTAAGTAAGATATATCTAAAAAAGTAAAAAAAAATGTTTAAAATTTAAAAAATTTTCATTAAAAATAAAAAAACACGAAAACCAAAAAAATCAGTTTTCAAAAAACTTAATCCAGAAAATTCAAACCAAACACACTAGTTTATTTTTTATGGTTTTAAATATTACATTCCATTATTTAAGTTTCTAATTGCTTAATAAATTACTCTTTTTAATGATATCCAAAATATATTTTAATTAATAATTTAAGTAATTTATTATTATAAAAGAGAGCAGTTTGAAATTTTATTTTTCATGTTAATTTTGTTAAGTAATAAATTTTGATGAGAAAGTATTTGCAATTTTTAAAATTATGAAAAATAATTCATATTTTAAACAAATATAAAAAAATGTATATGTAATTTATTCAAAAAATTATTACTAATAATAAAATCAAATGCTAATAGTTGACTCCAGAGCACTTGTTAAGGTGTAATAAATGATAACAAATGTTATTGTTTAATGAGCCTACTAACAAAATTTTTTAAATAACATTTAAGCCATGTTTGTTTGGCAGATTAAATTAGATAAAATTGTTAGTGAAAGAATGGTTAGTGAAGAGATTGTTAATATGAGGATTTTTAGTGAGGGGATTAAGTAAAAATATATTTGTTTTGATGGTAGTGGGAGAGATGGTTAGTGATGGGATTGTTAAATTATTTTTATATAAAATAAAAAATATATTTCTATATTTAAAACAAATATAAATTATTTTTTTTTACAATAATAGGCTACACTTGGGTTAAAAAAAATAATAATAATACAAAAAAATACACTTATTTTTTCAATCCCCTCATTATTTTTCATCCCATGCTTTTTCAGGAAAAACTAATCCCACTACAGTACATCATTGACAATTTCATTAGACTAATAATCCAATAGAGTACAAGATTTACCAAACAAGCCATGGGTGAAGTGGTCTCACTAACAATCCAATCCCCTCAATGAGTCAGTCAAACATGCCCTTAAAGTAATCAAATATGTCATTTAAAACTAGTCAACAATGTTGCGTTTGGGAAGCCAATCTTAAGGTTTTTTTGGCTATTTTAACCACAAAAAATAAAATAGACTTTTTAGCCCAATAAGATAAAACATCACTGCCAACTCATAATTATTACATTTTTCCTCTCACAAAAAAGTCAAAAGCCCTTCACAAACTAAACTTTTTAGCCCCCATGTTAAAATAGTCAAAAAAGTCAAAAAGCCAACCTACTTTTCAAACGAAGCCAAAAACAACTTAATTTAACATTTTCATTTAATCTAATTTATAATAATAATAATAACTCCATAATATTTGCTAATTTTATATACATCAAATCTAACTCTTCATTTAACATTGAAATATTTTTTATTTTATATGCTTATTAATTTTGGATATAAACCAAATTGTGAACGGTGGATTGATAAATAACCAAACCGTGATTTTGGTGATTTCAATTTTCTAATTGATTGAATAATAATCTTAAAAAATTATCAAGTGTTAGCATAATATATAATACTAATTTGTATAATATTTTTTATATAACTAATTTTATATAATATTTTTCATATATATAAAAATAATTTGCAATAAATTCCATACTTTAAATCTTTATCACACTAATTTTTGCCTTGATATTTCATTAAGGGTTAAAAAAATATGTATAGCTATAGTGGAGCGAAGCGGGGCGGTTTTGAAGGCGGATTGTAAATTTCAAACCGTGGATCAAACTAATCTGTAATTAATTGGCGGATCGATGCGGATTGAGAGATTTGGTGCAGATTCAGTGATATTTTGCACAGCCCTAATAATGAGAATAGTAATTTTTATCAGTTTTTTAATAGATAAAAAAATAATGTTATTATCTTTTTATAATTAAGTATATATATATATATATATATATTTTATTATTATATTTTCACACTATCTAAATTAATTTCAACCCATTTAATTTTATTAGGGTAAATTACAAACACTCCCCCTGAGGTTTATTTAAATTATAAATTATCCCATGTGGTTCTAGAAATTACATTATGCCCCTTAAGGTTTATAATTTCATAATAAATGTGTCTTTTTATTAATAAATCATAAAATTAATTAATAGTTTTTAATAATGTTAAAATTTTATTTCAATTAATAATTCAAATAATTTTATTATTGTATAGGTGAACAGTTAGAAATTTCACTTTTTTAATTAATTCTGTTAAATAAAAAATTCTGACAAGGAGGCATTTGTAATTTTTCAAACCACAGGGGATAATTTGTATTTTAAGTAAATCTCAGGGAGTGTATTTGTAATTTATCCAAATAAAAATAACGTTGTCATATCTTTTATATTAAAATTTATATTTTAATTTTGTTTATTTCAGTAATTTTGATCTCCTTAACCTTACTAGAAGGGGAAAAAAAATTAATATAATTATATCTAAAATATAGAATAATTATATTTTTTTTCAAAAGTCAAGATGAATATAATTTACCTAAAACCATGTACTAATAATTCATTATGAAAAAAAGAAAGGAAAATTACCCAACAGTGATAATTTGAAAAAATTATTACATATTTATACAAAAATTAATTTTAATTATTAATATTTATAAACTTCACTACTTTAAGTTATAGGAATTTCTCCAAAAGAAAATTGCTTTCAATAAAGGGTCTTTTGGGAAATAGGTTATAATTTACTTCTGAGATTATAACCCATTTTCATCTCGTACAAAAAACTAATTATAATTAATTTTTAATCAAAAAGCTGATTATAACCATCCTCTTAAAATAGAAGTAGGCATTAGTTTGAGAATATTCAGGTCTCGCACGTGTGACCCAGCCACTGTCCAATCAGATGGCGAGTATAGATGGAGACCTTTTTTTTTTCTGACTTTTACACTGATATGTTATTTCCCTTAATATTAAACAAATAAGATACCAACAATTTTCAAATTGGTGAAGATAATGATGATTTTTTTTCTTTCTTTCGTTTATTATTAAAGTTATGGAATATAGTGAATTATTACAATTTTTATGAATATTATAACCCTCCTCTTTCATCATAATATAACAATTGAAAGATGCTGCAAAGGAATCTCAAATGGCTAAAGTTTTCGTAATTTATTTTAAAAAGTATTCAGAAAAAAGTTTGGTGGAAACACAATAAAAAAAAAATCGTTATTTTCATATAATTTGATTTTTAAAACAAGTAAAAATATCATTTTTCATTTTTAAAATTTTAGAATTAATTATATTTTTTTAATTCTAATTTTTTGAAAGAATAAAAGCAAAAAGCATGAGACAAAGACTAGTGAACCATCAAAGTTTTGACAAGTGATTAGATTTTATTTATTTATTTATTTATTTTATGCATCGAAATACAGACTCTTAAATTTTAAAAAAAGTAGTTGTTTTTAATAGAAAGTAAGTTTTTTTTTTTTTTTTGATGCATCAAAATATATTAGACTCTTGAAATGACAAAAGAGAATTCACATGCAGTGAAAGTTGAACTCCTAATCTACCGAGAGATACAAGGGCTCTTATCAATTGGATTATCTTGCTAGTCTGAACAACGTGAATTCGAATTCTAAGAGCCATACAAAGAATTGCAACAAAAAAAATGATCTATACTAGTAAATTTTAAATAAATTTCTATTAATTGATATGTAATGCAATAATAAATTTTGAAATTTCAAACAGAATTCATGTATTCGCATCAGTAAATAAGAAAAATTATAAGATTTATTAACCTAATCATTCATGGATTTGACTTGTCGGCAAAACTACCTCATATGTGAAATTGAAAGCTAAAAGGAAAAATAAAAGATAAAGAATAAAAGTCTAGACTCAAAAAAGTTAAAAAAGAATAGTAATTTATATTTGGAGAAAGATAATTGCTTTAGTTAAAGTACTTTTACAACATAGTAAAAAATTTGGCCGTGCTATGTCCCCCGAAATTCCTCCCCCTTAATCCCCCGAATTTTCAAACCAAAGCAAAAAAAAAAAAAAAAAAAAATCCCCAAAACGACATCGTTTTGGAGATTAAAAGGATTAGGGGACTTTTTTAGGGCTCCAAATCATTTTCCAAAAAATTATCATGTGATTTTGTAATTCTAATAAAAAGTTGAACTGACATGCTTGGTTGATATGATTAATGGGTCAACTTGTCGGATTTAACCTAGGTCTTAATCACTGTCTTTCATCTTTAAAATTGATTAATCTAAGTTTTGTCGGTTATTGATTGTAATCACAAATTAATTTATTTGGTTTGTTGGTTTATACAATGAAAACTATTCATGACATGAGAAATACACAAACACATATAAAGTTTATAAATTATTTTGGGTAAATTACACTCAACTCCCCTAGATTTGAAAATAATACAATTAGTCCCTACAGGTTTGGTATAATTAAAGCAATCAAAATTAATACAGATGATTAGTAGGCTTTTGAAAATGTAGAAAATATAAACTATCTTTATATCCGTACGGCATAAAAAACAAAGACTTAAGTGTTATATGAATTAAAATTTCAATAGAGACCAATATAATTATACTAAAAGTATAAGGCTAACTGTAATTTTTTTAAAATCTCAAAAGAAATATATTTTTTATTTATAAATGCAACATGTATAATAAAATTTTAATATTTAGAATGCGACCCAATAAAACAATATGACAAGGAGTTATTATTCAAACCCTACTTTTTGTAATTTGTCCTCTATATTGTTCCATAGAAATTACAAAAATATAGAATATAGACGTCAAAAAGTGAAGTGTGAATAACGTTTAACTTATATGATTTTAGACAAAACTTTTCGTAAAAATTACAGTGAACATTGGATAACTATTTAATTAAAAGTTAGCTAATTAATCAATTTCATGTAATTTTGGTAAAAGGAAAGAAAAGTAATCTATCTAAAAATTCCAAAAAAAAAAAAAAAAAAAAACCATCATTTATAAATTGGGCTTATTATACTACAAAATAATAGTTGAAGAAAATATATTGATACACACATTAGACAATATTTAAAATTAATATTCAAATTTAATTACTGTAATATTACTATTGTAAAATAAATTTTGAACATTTTTATGGTTCATAGAGCATTATTTGTAAGCCAAATGTTGAAGCCCAAATTTGATTATATGTATAGATTTGCCATTAGGCTTACAAGAATGTATGTATATGCGATAGAGTGTGATACATAATTAAAGTTTGTGGAGTTTGGCTTGTGGTAAGCCTCATTTGGGAATTGGTTGTCTTAGTTGACTTTTTAATTTTGTATCAAAAAATGTGTCGAAAAAGAGAGAATGATATGATAATTTATAGTGATTTTTTGACTTTTTAACTAAAATTTTTAAATCCCCAAACATAAGGTGTCGTTTGACAATAAGGCCAAGTTTGGCATCCTCAAAAAAATTCAAAAAGTCAAAAAGTCACTATTCTATTTAAGTCACATCATCTTATTTAAGTCACATCACCTCTTTATCACATCACTTCAAACCCAACCCATACCCAACTCATATTTCATAAAAAATCAAAAAGTACACTTATTTAGGACATTCCAAACAACCCCTAAGTTAAATTAGTTAACAAGTCACTGAAAATATTAAAAAGTCAAAATATCATACAAAAAAAATTTAAGATTTCTTCTTGTTCTTTTTATTTTTTGATTTTTTTTTTTTTTTTTTTTGTAAAATGATAAAATGTCATTCGAAAAAACTTCGCCGTTTGGTGTAGTTTTTGAAATGAGATTTGAGTTTTGAGTTGTGTTTTGAAATATAAGATTTTGAAATAAGATTTGAAAAGAGAAAACTTGATTGGTTATGAATTTTGAGTTGTATTTTTTTAAAAATATTTTTAAAAAAATTATTTTTATTTTTTTAGGTTAAATATTTCTTATTGTAAATATTTTTTTATTTTTTTAATCTGCGTTGTATTTACTATATTTGTGCGCTATTTTTTTTTGCATATTTAAATTTTTTTAATTTTTAGTTTTAAATATTTTATTTTATTTTTTAAATTTTTAAATTTTTTTAAAATTTTAAAAAATTTTGAATTGTCTATATATATATATATATATATATATCTAAATCATAGCAAATTATAATAACAAAATATTTTTTCCAAAAAATAAAAAAAAATGTTTTTCTTCAAAAATAAAAATAAAAAATTATTTTAAAGAACAAGATTAAAAAAATTGATTTTTTTTCAAAAAAAAATAGAGTTTTGAAAAGAATTTTAAAATTTATTTATCAAAATCATGATTTGAAAATCAAACCAAACGCTTCCTTCAGCTTTTTTACATTGTATTCTAGCCAAAAATTAAAAACAAAACACTAAAAAGACACTTCCAAAAGAACCCTTATTTACTCTTTGATAGAATTTTCCAAATTTATTTATAAAAAGAATACCCAAAAAAAAAAAATTGTTAATTTATATGATTTTATCTTTTTGAGATTAAAATTATTTTAAAATTTTCAAAATATTTCTTTTGCATATGATTATTTTTGCTAAATCGATTTCTAATTTTTTTTTTTAAAATTGAAAAAAAAAATTCTTAAATTTTAAACTTTGTAGTATCGATTCTGATTAACAATTGAGTTAGTTAGATTCATAAATTATTATTATTTTTAATTGAATTGACCCATTTTTAAAGTGTAAGGAAGGGTCGGTTATCGTGGGCCCAAGCCAGCCAACAACTTTCCGTAAGAGCAATACAAACAGAACTCTTGTTCTTCTGGCTTTCCCATAGAAGGGACAATCAAGGTGGGTAGAAAAAAAGTTTTTTTTTTTTTTTTTTTTTTTGTCTTCAATAAAAATATTTTAATTTTTTTAAAAAATAAATTATTTTCAAAAAATTTCTAAATTAGAAGAATTCAAAAAATAAAATATTTTGATATATGTTTAAAAAAAAAGCACTCGGACCAACCATCCAAATTTTAAAACTTTTGCAGCAATTATTTCAAATTCTTACCATGTTTGTTTTTAATTTTTTGAAAAACTTTTCAGAAAATTTTATTTTCTTATTTTTCGTATTTTTTTTATTTCTATTGAATGTTTTTAATATTTTAAGCAATTTTTTTTTTTTAATTTTTAGACACCTAACATAAATACACTTAAAAAGTATAATTTTAGTGAATTTTTTTTATAAAAATTCACTAAATAGAAAAAATACAAAAAATATGAAAATTCAATATATATTTTGTATTTTTGTATATTAATTTTTTAAAATATTTTATTTTTTAGATACATCTAAATAAGGTGCATATAAAAAAGTAAAAAAAAATGGTTAAAATTTTAAAAATATTCACTAAAATAAAAATACACAAAAAATAAAAAATTTAATTTTTTAAAAATTAAATATAAAAAATTAAAACCTAACACACTAATATTTTTTTATACATATGAGCAACAAAGATTTAAAAGATACGGAAATGAGCCGTAGCTCGACACCAAGGGCTCGAAAGAGGGAGAGGAGAAAGAGAAGGGAGGGAGAGGAAGAAGGGAGGGAGGAGATCGTTGCACAGCACCACCGCCGTCGCCTCGCCGCCGATTGTTGCAGCTTCAGACCGTCGCCTCGCCGATCGTCGCAGTCGCAGTCGCAGCCCCGCCTCCTCCTCCAGCCGATTTTTATGGCCCCCTCCCCTCCCCTCCTTCCTCCTCCTCCTCCTCATCCTCCTCTTCCCTTCTCTTCTTCTCCCTTCTTCTTCTTCTTCTTCGTTCTGTAACAAAAACAGGGAAGAAAGAAAAAAAAAAAAATTCGAAACTAAAACGACGTCGTTTTGGTGTCGAGCCAAACTCAGGCTATGGGTTTCAAGCTACGTAGCACTACCGTAAAAGATAATATTTACTCCTATCTATCTATTTATCTATCTATCTATCTATCCACGTGTCTACTAATCTATTCACCATTGCTTCCAGTTATCAGCTACAGCTTCGATGACGGCAACTTTTCTGACAATAACGAATTTTCTAATAAGTCACCATCAGCGACAATGGTGATATTTGACAATAGTATATGGGAATAGAAATATAAAATATATTTTCTTATAAGTGTAAAAGTAATATATACTTTTAAGAGTAAGGTTAAATTTGAGAAGTCTCAAAAAAGTTAAAAAGTCAAAAACTTATTTAAAAAATTAAAAAGTTATCACTATTCACCAAAAGTTAACAATTATGGCTACACAATTCTCAATACTAATTTTCCCCTATACATTAATTTATACAATTTTTTAATACATATTTTTTTATAAAAAGTCAAAAAACTTAACCCAAACATTCATATTTTCAACCTCAACTTTTTAGTCTAAAAAGACAAAAAGTACACTTATTTAGGACACCCCAAACAATCCCTAAATTGTTTGGTTTCGTTTTTCTGAAAACAGTTTTCAGAAAATTCTATTTTCTTATTTTTTGTATTTTTGTATTTTTTTAAATTTTTTTTAATATTTTAAGTAATTTTTTTAATTTTTAGACACACTTAACATAAATACACATAAAAAGTATAATTTTTGTGAAAAAATCTTTTAAAAATTCAATAAATACCAAAAATACCAAAAAAAATATGAAAATTTATATTTGTTAATTTTTTAAAATATTTTTTCATAATTTTTTTACTTTTTAGATACATCTAGGTAAGGTGCATCTAAAAAAGTAAAAAAAAAAATGTTTAAAATTTTAAAAATATTCACTAAAAACAAAATATCATAAAAAATAAAAAACTCAATTTTTAAAAAACTTAATTCAAAAAATTTAAACCAAACAATAGTTTTCTATAAGAGTAAAAGTAAAAATAAAAAATATATTTTAAAACAATAATTTATACTTTTCATTAATATATTCAATTAATCATATTTTTAAAACCAAAACAAATTAACCCCCCGAATTTAATATTTATATACATCGATAAAAGTGGATTTATCACCGAATTATTAAAAAAAAAAAAAAAAAACTATTTAGCCGGGGCCAACTAGAGCTTTGGTTTTGGACAGTATAGTCTATAAGGTAGTGGGGTGGGCCCATGTTACTGGGCCCCCACTACTGCGCTTGCCCTCAGATAATGGACTCCTGTTCTTGGACTCTCTCTCTCTCTCTCTCTCTCTCTCTCTCTCTTGGTTTTTATTTTTTTATTATTTTATTATTTTTTATTTATTTTTTTATAACTTTTTTTAATATCTTCTGCCCCAAAATCAACTATGGGCCAACACTGTAATAATTTCACTACTTTTAATTTGGTTTGGAATGATCTAAGTAAGTGTACTTTTTGACTTTTTTATGAAATATGAGTTGGGTTTGGGTTAGGTTTGAAATGATGTGTTAGAAAAGTGATGTGACTTAAATAAGATGATGTGACTTAAATAGAATAGTAACTTTTTAATTTTTTGACTTTTTTCAAATATGTGAAACCAGTCCAATATTGAATTGTTTTCCTTATTTGTTTTTTTAATTTATTATTTCTTATATGTGCATGACAACATCATCTACACGTCATGTATGACCTCTGGTCTGGTGTTTGATGGTTTCCCACCCAACCCGAACCTTTTATCCTATTATCAATCATGTGGGTCGGGTAAAGACCTGGATTGTTTGGAAATGAGGTTTTTAGTCACAAATTCATTAGAGCATTTGTATCAGTCTCAATAAATTTTAAGTCAAATTATAACTCAAAATTTATTTTTATTATTTTAGTTAGTCATCTTTTTAGTCTTCACTGCATCAAACTCTCTATTATAACGCAATCTTATTAAAATATTAATTTCTTATTGTATTTATTTTTTTTATTTATTAAATTGATGAGGTGTCACCCAAACAATTCTTAAAAAATGTAAAAAAAAAAAAAAAAATTGCCGTTGATCGGCCGGTCAACCGGTTAAACTAATTTTGGACATTTTTCTCCTTCTGTTACAGGCACTCACGGGATGTCCAGTAAGATATCCGGGGAGACATACGGGTAGATGACCGGTTTAAAGATTTTGGCCCAGTTTTGCTCTAGAAAATATAGCCAATGAACAATGCCTCTTTAAAGTTGTTGAGGTACTGTAACAAATTTAACAAAAAATTAATTTACAAAAAATTTATTGAAACCGATGGAAGAAGGATTTGATGATTTACTTAGTTATGTTTTACCTTTTTGTCATTTTGCATTATCTAAAGCGGATGCTCTTACAAGTTATTAAATTATTTTATTTATTTTTTATGCATTTTTTCTATAAAAAATTAAAAAATCAATAATAAAAAAAATCCCAAATGAGTCCTTAGAGGTGAGTATGATTCAATTTAAAAGAAAACTAATGAAATTTTAGAATCATACGGAATGACCTAACGAAATGTAATTCGGTTTGGCTTTGTTTTAAAATATAATAGTAACTATAAAATTATGTGCTGAACCATGAAATAATTTAGAATTGACACATGCATTGAAAAAACAAATCAAGCTGCATGTTTGGCTTTGAATCATATTAATTTACCATTTTTTTTCAACCATGAAATTTGTAGCCTGGTTTATTAACCTTCAGGCAGTGCTTTCATATGATGATTAAAACCATTCAGTGTGTTTAGTTTGAGTTTTTTGAATTAAGTTTTTTAAAAGATAAGTTTTTTGATTTTGATTTTTTTTTGTTTTTAGTGAATATTTTAAAAAAAATTAATATTTTTTTTACTTTTTAAATGCACCTTACTTAGATATATCTAAAAAATAAAAAAATTGTGAAAAAATATTTTAAAAAATTAATAAATACATAAAAATACAAAAAATGTACTGAAGTGCCCAAATATTTTATATTAAATTATTATATTAGTGGGGCTTATTGTATGATAGCATTACACTCCCCTTTAACTCTTATGAACTCAAGAATTTGAGGGATTCAATTGTGAGAGAGTGAGGGCCGGCCTTAGTGAGAGAAAGGGAGAGAAATTGTGCAATTTGGCTTAAAGCTTGGAAATTTTGGGGATTTAGCTCAAGAATTGACTAGAGCTTAGAAGAATCAAGCTCCTAGGTGAGTAATTCTTGGATTATAGTTGTAATTTTTGGGTGCTCAACCTAATTTGGTGATCAAGAGTAAGATTGAAATGAAATTGAGTTGTAATTGTTGAATTAAAACTTAATATGTGCATGCATGTAGGAAATCACCTTGATATTGCATGTTTGAGCACAAATGTGTATGATACATGTGAAATGTTAAAGAAAACTCATGTCTTGAGCACCATTTGTGTTACCTAAGTTGAGAATGTGGCTAATTCATCACATGCATGTACAAATTGAGAAGATATGAGCTTGAATGCATGAATTTGTTATGTTGATGTTGAGTTTGACATTTTGGGACATGCATATGGATAAATCAAGAAATTGAGCTTCATAATGTTATAATCTTGCATTGGTGCCATGTTAGTATGATTATATTGAGATTTGAGCCATTGCATGCAAGTAATGTAGCTGGAAAATCGATTTGGAGTTCAAGAACACATTCTGGGAAACCCAGAATTTTGATGTCCGCTCGAGCGGGGTAATGGCCGCTCGAGCGGGAAAATCGTGCTCCCAGCACTTTTGCAGAGTTGGATGTTCGCTCGAGCGGGATACCTCACGCTCGAGCGTGGAGTTTTGTAGACGGGCCTTCAGCTCGAGCGCTCTATTCCACGCTCGAGCGCATTTTTCATGCAACCAATACTTTTGCAGGCCTTAAGGGTCCGCTCGAGCGGCTAAGTTGACGCTCGAGCGGGGACCCTGTTTTCTGAAATCTTGTTCATGCATCCTGTGCTTGTTTTTTTTAATTTTTGGTATTTAGTGAATTTTTAAAAGGTTTTTTTTCACAAATTTTTAATTTTTCGGTATATTTATATTAGGTATGTTTAAAAAATAAAAAAAAAATTACTTAAAATATTAAAAAAATTCAGCAAAAGTAAAAAAAATACAAAAAATAAAAAAATAAAATTTTCTAAAAAATAATTTTAGAAAAGAGAAACCAAGCAAAGTTTAGCATTCACGGTGTATTGTCCCCATCAATCAAATTTGGTTAATTGTGTCATCAAATTAAATGGAGCTAATAAAATGGTGAGTCTTGCCTTTTTTATCAAGATTTGACACGTTAATGAAGTGTTTTTTTTATTGAATCGATGTTCAAGTTTCATCTCGTAACATTCAAGCAACTTCAAAAATACAAATAGAAGAATAAATGACAATTTAATTCTGAACTTCTATTCTCTACGTCAAAAGTAAATGCTTGCTTGTGCGCGCACACAATTAATAAACATCACACGTCTTTCTCTCCTTGATAAAAAGAAAAAAAATTCTTTATCTCACCACAAACTTAACATGATATAAATGGTAGGATTATGGACAATCAGAAAATAAACAATAAATAATTACGCACACAATCGAGACACAAATATTTGCATGATTCAGCCCAATGCTTACGTCCACGGAACATAAACGAAAATTTCATTAAAACAGAGCAATACAAAAACAGAGAAGGATAAATACTCTCACTCAATTCACAACTCTCTATCTCTTAAATTTCTGATGATACCATTCACCCTTTCCCTCCCATCTTTATTACACACACACACACACACACACACACACACACAGATACAAACTCACCCAAAATTTTCACATTTTTTTTATTGGTGAGAGTCAACAATAGCAAGAACGTGAAGAGAAAGGAGAGATGCCCAGCACAAACTTCTTTCACTTGTGGTGGAGTTCCTCGTACACCATTTTTCTTTGACTCTCTCCTCTGCATGCACATGGATTGGAGCTAACAATTCTTCTCCTCCATACCCATATGCATGACTGACTTTTCACTTGAATTCCATCCCTGCAATGTCTTTGCAATTTCAAGTTTGTCTCTCGAGACTACCTTTGTAAGTATGTCAGCTGGATTATTATTTGTATAGATCTTGATCAGTTCCAATAACTGCTTTTCCATCACTTTGCGTATCCAATGATACCGAACATCAATATGCTTTGTACGAGAATGGTATATAGAATTCCAGCTCAGGTCTATGGCACTCAGGCTATCACAATGTACCGTGAACTTTTCTTGCTTTAGTCCCAGTTCTTGGAGAAACCTCTTCAATCACAACATCTCTTTCCCAGCTTCTGCTGCGGCAATATACTCTGTCTCGGTTGTGGATAAAGCAACACACTTTTGCAGCTTGGATTGCCAAGACGCAGCTTCCCCTGCAAAAGTAAACAGAAATCTTGATGTAGATCTTCTACCATCAAGATCTCTCACCATATTTGAATCCATATAGCCTTCTAAGACTGGTTTAGCATCTCTAAAGCACAAACACATTTTAGATGTACCTTTGAGGTACCTCAGAATTCACTTGATTGCTTTCCAATGCCCTTTAACATGCCCGGGGGTACCCGTGCACGTTAAACAGTTCGGACCCTTGGTCTCTTTGATCTAGTCTCACTAGTGCAATGTGAAACATAGATGAGAGTCCAGATTTGACAACTTTTAGAAAATCCATTTTATTGCAAAACCTTTTGCTAGAAATGGACTGCGTCATCAAATCTCAGAGTTGCCACCTAATATTTTTGGAAAATTAGAAAATCCCTGACTCGTGCCAAGGCCACTGTTCATCATAACCAAAGTTGTCTCGGTTCGAAACCTTAGGTATAATAGAGGAAGGTCATTAATTGAGCACCCCTACTCATCCAATCAAAAGATTGGTATTTACTAAACCATGATATAAATTTTATTTATTTTATATGTTCATATTTTGATTATTTAATAAATCCTAAAAATTACTATGTGAAGCATACAAGTATAGACTATGCCATTTATTTTGGAATAATTTGATTTCATGTAATTTTGAAAGAGTTTTGGAGATGTACAATCTAAATAAATTGAGTTTACAAATATGAAAATCAACACTATTCCAAATTAAGTGACACAACATCCATCCACTGACATTCATACAGTTATATCAAGTAAGCAAGTAGCCACATAGTAGGATGCTTAAACATAATAAGAAAACGCACACAAACGGGATGCTAAAGTATAAAAACTTACATATTTACCGACGTCCCTTGAACAACTATAAAACAAAGTTAGTAAAACATGCATGATCTTATATATAAAATCCAAATGCAATTCACTCATGAGATGCAACTAAAGATTCGGCTTCTAAGATATGACATGTGAATTGGGATGGCCAGTTTCATTTTACTTCACTTTACCTTTGTCTTCCTTGGGTTTGCGATATCCAGAAGTTTTTCCTTAAAATAAAATTCTTGTTCTTGTTTTTGTTCGGTGTTGAACTTAACTTGTTTCGGAGGATGCACAATCAAGTCCGGGGTGCTGGGGGGGTCGAACTAGAAAATTCTGGGTTATTGGGCCAGGGCCGCACTTGCGGGGCCTTGGGCTGCATGTACGGGGGGATGAGACTGCACGTGCGGGAAGGGTGAGTCTTGAGAGGCTTGCACACTGCCTAAATTGCAAGTGCGGAGAAGGAGGTGCGGAAGGGGCCACACGTGCGAGGGTCAGAGCCGTACATGAGGGAGGCGCGCGCCGCACGTGTGGGGGGAAGTGCCGCATGTGCGGTCGGCCTGAGTCCGAGAGGGCTCTGTTTTTTCTCTCTTTTTGGGCTGTGTGTATCACTTTTCTTGTGTCTCTCTCTCTCTCTCTAAAAATACATTGCTCTCCCTTCTCTCCATATTTTTACCTCAAAACAAGACCAAATCCTTGATCCTTCTCCATCCATTAAAAATTGGTCCATAGTTTCTTCATCAACATTGTAGAGCCTCGTGAGAACTACATTGTGTGCAGTGGAGATCACTCTTCAACACCGTCAAATTGGGGGTTTTCATCTCATCACTTCAACAAATTGAGGTAGGGAATCACTTTGAGTTATGTATATGTTTTGCAAGCTTTTGGTTGATTTTGAGAACTCTTCTTTATGGATTTTCGAAAATGGGTTTTGGGGTTCAAGAAAATTAAGGGTGTGTAGAAGAAGTTTATGTCTTGTGTTTTTCAAAGGATTTTCTTGAAATGTTGAACCACATGGGTGGCAGATTTAGTTATTGAAAAGGGTTTTGTAAATGGATGAAGAGATGTAGGGTTTTTGGGTGAAAAACCTAGAAATTTGGGGTTTTAGAAATAATATGGAGAACCCATGGATTTTCTTGTGTCAAGAAAATGAAAGAGTGAAAAATTCATAATATTGTTCGCAAAAATGACAACTTTTCTTGGTATATGATGATTGGGAAATTGTTTTAAGAGTTTGTTGAATGCATGAACATGTATAGTTATGAGATGACCAAATTGTTGAGTTTCTTGAAATACGAGGTTGTGATTTTTTTGGAAGTTGATATTCAAAATATGGTATGTAGTCTTGAAATGACCACGTCATTGAGAATTATACAAAGTGGGGAAATGCTGCCACTCGTTCAGGAATTTAATTGAACATGTGACTATTTGTGATAAATAACCTTGAAGGAGGGAAGATGGGAAATGTGATTGTTGTAGTATTATTTTTGAGACATTGATAATTATTGCATCACATACTCATGAAGTGAATATTATACATTTTGAATTGAACTTGGAAACGTTTATATTGAGAAAAGAATATTTGAAATGAAAACTATGGTTATGTCTATGGGGTAAATACGTTGATAAGTCCGGATAGGTGGTGTAGATGAAATTGATAAGTTGGCCTGAGTGTTTGGGGTGAAAGACTGAAAACACATGCGGAGGAGGTACCACTTCCCTTCCGATTAGCAACTGGTAAAGTGGGGTTATTGGTAATGCTTGTTGAGCATACTTGCAGACACTAACCTAGGGATTACTTGAGTCGTATTTACCGCCCCTAATGATTGAAAATTGGAAAGTTTCGGAATTGTTGAGATTTCAAATTTATGTGAAATATGGTGATTTTCAAAAGAGCGCGTAAATAAATTCTCTTTAAATTTGGGCATTTCATGGCACTTGCATTTAATATCGAAAATTTTGCATAAACATATATACTTTGTTAAGAATTATCTCTGGGCTTTATGCTCACCCCTATAGGTTTTGGTGCAGGAAAGGTCATGGTGAACCCGCCAAATTAGAGCGTGGGAATATGTTTTTGAGAGCACAAGGCTCCTTGTTGTGATTGTAATTTTTTTTTTATAAGCCAAGGGCTAAACATGTATGGGTCTGAGAGACCATTTTGTGTAATCGGGCTTATGCCTTGGAACTTGTAAGCCCTTGAGGGCCTTTATTTGTTTTGGTTAAATGATTTTACATGCTATAGATTCATGTACTAGTTTTCAATGAATGTATAATCGCATGTGAGATCACTTTTGTATAAACATTTGAGTTATGTAATGGAACATGGTGAATACATATCTCCGGCATCTCTTGAGCCATTATTATTATTATTATTATATTGAAATGGCATATATATTTTTTTGGGACGTCACAGCTTGGTATCAGAGCTACCGGGTTTGAATACTTGGGGCTCGCGGGAAGTGGTTGTTTTGCCACAATGGGTTCATTTTGCATGATTAGGAAATGCTTTGTTTTTTCGTGATTACGTAATAACATGCTTATGTGGCTATGTGGGTATGGGATTGGACTTTTGGATTTTTTTGCGCCTATTAAATTCCTTGAGGTCTTATTAGAAGGGTACTTGATCAATACTCATTCTATTAAGAATTCTTGGTTTTTCGTGGGACAAATCTCATCACAAAAGAATAATCCGTATATGCTTACGTGACTAAGTGCTTATGTGGAGTGAATTAAGTTGTTTGTGTGGTAGAATATACATAATTGTTGTAGTTTAACGTATGAGGCAAGTTGCGAGCAAATTTGGAATTATGTGCTAAATTATCTATCTTGTTCCTTAATTAGGATGTTAGGAAGGGGTCAAACTCGTGGTGGTAGAGGTGGAAGGCGCAGTAGGGGTCATCAGGGTGTGCATGAGGTACCGGTCCAAGGGGTTTTGGTGCAAGAGGAGGGGTTGGGCCAATCTAATATGGCTGAACAAGTGGGGCAAGCGGGTCAAGCCGCAATGAGAACCTTAGCCCGAGAAATAGCGGAGGCCTTGAGAGAGTCTATGAATATATTAAGGGCGGAGAACCAAGCTAGGGACAACATAATAGAGACAAGGGCGAGCTTCCTCATGAGGGAGTTACGGGCCAAGCCGGATGAGTTCCATGGGGGCCCCGAGCCTAAGAAGGAGAATGAATGGCTCGAACAAACCGAGAAGACTTTTGAGATGCTTCACATAGAGGATAGCGAGTTAAGGGTGACTCTGGTGAGTTACTACCTCAAAGGGAACGCATGCCAATGGTGGAAATATGCCAAGGGCAGAATAGAACCGACATGGGAAGCATTTATGGTAGCTTTCCAAGACAAGTATCTACCTCCCACTGCTAGGGAGAGGTTGAGGTAGGAGTTTTAGGACCTTAAGCAGCTTAACATGTTCATGGCCGAGTTCGAAGTGGCCTTCTCTAGTTTGTCCTAGCTTGCGCCGGAGTTGGTAGCAACGGAAGAGCGCCGTTGCATTGAGTTTGAGAAGAAACTTAGAACCAATATCTTGTTCAAGGTTGCCGGGAACATGATCAAGAACTATGACCGTCTTGTGGAGACGGTCACGCATGTGGAGATTACCGTGGAGGCAGAGGATGAGAGACTTCGAAGTTCGAGGTCTAGGGGCCAAGGGTTACAAGGGGACTACAGGCCCAACAAAAAGAGTAGAAGTACCTTTTCATCCCAGTCCCAACCGCAACAGTTTAGATCCACAAGGCCTTTGCATGTCCGCAGAAGGGAGGAAGACAGCGGATGTTGCCACCACCACTGTAGACGTCCCGGAACATCCCGGGGGAAAATCCCCCCGTTTTGTTCATTGGGCTCACTACAGTTCAGGACTCAAAGTCACGGTCCTGTATCTAATCTCACGGAGTGCAATGCAAGACCGATGAATCATCAAAGAGTCCAAATCTGGCAAATCATTTTTGAAAATAGATTTTTTTGAAAGAAGTGCCAAACATGGACTGCTTTGCCAGATACAGAGTCACCACCTAAATATTTTATTTTGGGAAATTTAGGAAACCCTGACTCGTTGCTTAAGGCCACGCGTCCGTCATCACCAAAGTTGCCTCGGCTCGGGAACTTGTGTACGATTGGGGAAGGTCACTTCGTGAGCACCCCCGCTCGCCCGATCAAAGATCGGCCTCTACTAACCATGATATCTAGTTTTGAAAACATTATGCGTTCTTATTCCGGTTATTAGCCTAGATTTACTATGTGATGCGCACAGCATACAAGTATAGACTGGATCGCCTGAATTGGAACAAAATGTTTCATGTTTGTTTTTTAAAGCGGTTTGCTACTCGCAAGTAGGCTAAAAATGCAGATTTTGCCACCCTCGGGTGGGCTTAGAAAACATGGTTTTGCCACTATCTAGTGGGCTTAAAAGTCACAATCGATGAATTGCTCCAATCCAAATAACCCAACCTTCACCAACAGGCATTCAGGCAGGTATATCACATAAGTAAATAGCCTCATGGTAAGTATGCTATCATGACAGTCACTCACACGCATGCAAGGATGCTAAAGCATAAAACTTACCATGTATTCTAAGCCAAAACAGAAGCTGATTAGAAATCATGCATGATCCTAAATATATAGAAATGCTTAATGCAACACATGCAAAATGTAACTATAGTAGGCTCGGCTATTCTAAGGATGGCATGTGAAATGCTACAACTAACAAGTATTCAACTCGGAATTGTATTTCCGGTGCATGCAATACAGATGAATGATGCAAACATGCAAGCATAAGTATGCTAATTGAAACATGCCCTAATCTAACCATCATAAGCGGGTAAATAAAAGGGAGAAAGACGTGGGGTTGGAAGACATACATCACATGCACACACACTTATTACAATTGTGCCCTCGCTCGGAGGGTCCGAATAAATAATACAGTCCGAATAATAATTACAGTCTGAATAAGTACAAAACCCTAATTAATTAACAATTTAACTAGGAAAACAAGTAAATTAGCATGCAAGCTATGGACCGCCTCAGCTCTGTTCCGAATGATGAATGATGCATGTTCGAGTTGCCTTGCGCGGAAATCCATTACGATGCCCCGATTCGCCTCTGTTTACACTTAATCCCGGAATGCTGTGCGAAGCTCCAGAAGGCTGTTGGTTTCTGATTTGCTGCAACAGAGAGCAAGAAAGGGGCATGGCAAAGTATTTTCACATATGTATGCATGACTACTCTTCAGGGAGTGTAGTCCTCGATCCTTGTGCCACCAATCACGCATCTCGATGCATGATGGCCGAGGAGTCGATTTGCACTACTCGATGTGAAATGAATGCACATATAAATACAACAAGGCCTAGACTCCATCATAGTTAATCCGGAGTGTCGGCGACCGGGAATTGAGACACGTTCCGTCACTTGGAGTACGAAACGTCCCTCGTTTCCCGTGCTTGGGCTAACTCCTATCCCAAACATAATGCAAATGAGAGGGCATAAACAATGCGACTAACATACAAACTAGCATATGTAATGCTATGAAATGGCATACACAATGCTCGATGTAACATGGAATACACAATGCTCTAACATGCAACCTAGCATACGCAATGCTATGGACCGAAATGGCATACACAATGCACGATGGACTTACACCAACATGAGTGGACCTCAGCCGCACTCACATCAGTGGCCATTATATGAAAATGAGACAACCGAAATGTGTGCACATATGCACGAATACCAAGGACCGAACCTAAGGCATGGAATGCCACTCTACCAAAGCATGGCAAGGGATGAAAGATGGCATGGAATAGCATAAATTACAGCTCTGAAACAGCATGAAATATGGTCCCAAAACATGCAAATATGGCACACAATGCAAGCTAGGGGGCCCGGGTACCGAAACTAGTGAAGTGCGTTACACTAGAGGTACCCAAAGCAATGCACCAAAGGAAAAACCAACCCCAAACAGACCTTAGGCAGGTCTAAAACAGTGGGGAAATGGCCTAAAATGATGGCTCGGAATGCAACGGAATGGAGCTCATTCAATGGTCAGTAAATGAGACATACAAGCCCGACTCTCAAACGCATTTAAAGAGATGAAAACATGGCAACATGGCATTCAAACAAGCTCTGAAATGTGATGAATAATAGGCTCAAGGCGTGAAAATACCTCAGTATATGCATGGAATGGATCTCAAAACTTAAAGCTAAGCATGGACCTTGAACTACAAGCATGCAAAACTAACATCATTCAAACATGAGACCCAAAAACAGAGCTAGGGCAGTCCAAAATAAGCACATTATCAGTTTAAGACATGGCCAAAATGTGCTAAAATCAAGGTCCAACAAAGCATGCAAAGAAAGCTAGTGAACCATGAGTTGTTCTACAACTATATGAAGCATATGAGGGCTCACCCAACCAACCAAAAACAGAAGTATTTCATGCCAAAATATGCCCAAATAACCACTGAAACTCAATCAACACATGCAAGAATGGTGAGCCCCTTTGGAAAGCCATGCAAGGGGTTGTTCTACACATACATAATAGACAAACAAAAGGGCAAAAAAACCTCTGGAAATGAGTTATGACAGCCCTAAAACCCACTAAAAAGAGTCTGAAATTGGTCTAGGAAGCATGCAATGAAAGGTCCCTTTGAAAGGCCTTGAATGAGATTGTTCTGCACATGCATCATAGACATAAAATATGGCCAAAGGGGCTTTGGACAGAGCTAAGGCAGACCTCAAAACTCACAAAATAGGGCCTGAAGTAAGACTTTAAAGCATGCAAGATGAAGCCCCTTTGGAAGGCCAACAATGCTAGTAAAGAGAACAAGGGGTGAGGGAGTCACCCCTCTCTGATTTTGAAGCTCAAAAGCACATCTAAGCCACTGAAAATCCACTGGATTTCAGTGGCTAAAAGGCCAAACCAAGGCCAATGCAAATGCTCAAATACAAGGCTCAAAACATGAGGAAATGAAGCACGGAAGGGGGAAGATGACCCCAAACAGAAAAGAGTCCTTAAACAAACATGTTTAGAAGATCAAAAAAAAGATTTTTCTAGTTTATGGAAAATCTCGAAAATGCTTGTAAGTAAGGCTAAGACATCATGCAAAATAAGCGCTAAAAGAGAGATGAAGCATACAAAGAGGTAGGTGACCTCAGACAGAAAAGTGTCCTTAATCAAACTTCAAGAGGAGCTCAAAATAAGACACTTTATAGTTTATGTCGAAGCCCAAAAATGCTAGCAAATAAGGCTAAAGTATGAAGCAAAATAATGCAAAAAAGAGGGAAATGAGGACTTACCCTTGTAGCACAGCAAGGTAGCAAGCTCTGGACCAAGAAAGGAGTTCTTCAACCTCTGAAAATCAGCTCCAAAATGCTTGGATGGATGGTGGAGGTAGTAGACTATGAGGTGTAGTGCAAATGGTGCAAGAATATTAGGGTTTGGAGCTTTGAAGAAGAAGGCTATGGAGGGAGGAGTGTATATCCCTTGGCTAAATTTTCTAACCCTTGCAAATGGAGGGGGAGTGTTGGTTTTATAGAGGAAGAAGGCCAAGGCTTCTTAGAGAAGCCTTAAGAGAGGGTCAAAGCTTCTCAAAGAAGCTTAACCAAAGGGGTCAAGCTTCTTAAGGAAGCTAGACCAAAAGGGTCAAGCTTCCTCAAGAAACTTGACAAAAGAGTCAAGCTTCTCAAAGAAGCTAAGCAAAAGGGTCAAAACCAACTTAAAAAGACCAAAAAGAGGGTCAAAACCCCGGAAGAAGGGTTAAGTGCTTCACAGTTGGCACAACTGTGTTGCACTCAAAAAGAGCAAAAAGCAGAAAGCTGGCCGACCAGCTTAGGTGGTGTAGACACCCCATTTTTGACCGCCCTTAAGAGTTGGGCGTTACTGATGGTTTACTTGGTAGTAAAAGATGTGCAGGGCAAAGGTTCAATCTCTTCGGCAAGGAGAGAGAGCCAAATCCCAACTTCACACCCCTTTTGGATCAAAACTATTTTGAATGGTTTTTAGACCTTAAAACCCTCTCTTTCAGAACATTTTTGAAATAAAGTTTCTGTGATGTTCCGAGGCTCGCATTTTGGCAAATGTTGCACTTTTCGATAAACCGAGCAAGGACAAAGTGGAAATGAATGAAAGAGAGATGAAATTTTTGAAAAATCTTTCAAAACACTTTGTTTAGGGGTTTGGAGTTGAAGAAAAGAGGAAAGGAGAGGAGAAAACTAGTTTAGGAGAAGTTCGGCATGAATCCGGGTAAGAGAGAGTTGAGCAGCCCTCGCTGAATCGGGCTTATTCATTTGCATACTTGGATTTTAGCTATGAGGCCACCACCGTTGGAAAGCTTACTTCCGGGGCTTCATTTTGCACTCAAGAATCTCGTAGAGCCAAGTCCGGGTGGGGGAGATATGATTGGTTAAAGTTGGGTATCATCCCGGTTGGATCGAATCTGCGCGGTTTCACCAAAATGGGCATAACTTTTTTCACAGGAGGAATTTTAATGCAAAGTTTGCGCCATTGGAAAGCTAACTTCCAGGGCTTCAATCTGGACACCCACCGGCCATTTTTGGCCTTGGCAGCCACCACCGGCCATCAATTTATCCAACCGGCCAAATAGATGGCCGACCGACCATTTAAAATAGCCGACCGACCATTTTTGCTGGTCGACGACCTTCCGGAGTATTCTACAGATTGAGTGGATGCCAGCTGTGCCAGCTGCAGGGCACAGACTGGATCCTCCATACACGTGTATGGAGGATCTTTGCTCTTGGTTTGAAGCTTCTAAGAGAAGCTTTAGTCTCTTGGCTCTATAAAGGAAGCTCTCCTCTTCCTTATACCAGGTTAGAAAACCAGCTGGAGCATTGCATACAATCCTCCATATATCTATCTCATCCAAGCCTCTAAACCCTAAAATCTTTGCTCCATTTGCACTACACCCTATAGCACCACACCACCACTCCATTCTAGCAGCTTGGAGGGCCTTCTCAGGGCTTTGGAGGCATCTTTTCTCAAGCCAAAAGGTTGCTAAAGTTTGGTCTTCAAGGGTGAGCAACATTTCCTCTCTTTTAAGCTTATTTTTGTATCCTTTCTAAGGCATACATGCTTGCATATTTGGGCTCCGACCCTAACTGAAAATAGTCATGTTTTGATGTATTTTTTATGTTTGTTTTAGGGTCCTTCCATGTTTAAGGTCCATAGCTACCACTTGCTTCATTACCCCTCTTGTGTGCCTATTTCTTGTGTAGTATCTTTGGCCTACGTGTAAACTGTTTTGAGCTCTGTCATAAACTGTAAAGTGGCTTATTTTGAGCCTTTCTTCAACATTGTTGAAGGGATCATCACTTTTTTAGGCTTCCATTTGCCACTTGCCTTTATATCCCTCTTTTTAGGCCTTATTTTGCATAGTATTTTAGGCTTGCATGCGCACTGTTTTGGGTTTGATCATAAACTGTAAAATGCTATGTTTTGGGTCCCTCTTCAACATTGTTGAAGGGCCCTCTTCTGTTTGGGGCCAGAAGCTGTGACTTGCTTCTTTATCTCACGTTTAGGGCCATTTTTGCATATCGGTTTAGCCCTATTTGTGTTCACTGCTTGGCCTTTATTAAAACTGTAAACATGCTTGTTTTGAGACTTTCTTGAATCTGTCTTCATGCTTCATGTTCAAATAATGCATGCTTTGTATAGCTGTAGGCCATTGCGTGTGCCTAGTTTTGCATTTCGGGTCTCATTCCATGCATCGGGTGCCATGTTTCCATGATTCGGGGCTGTTTTATATCACATTTCAGTGCTGAAATTACATGCTTGTATGCCATATTTCATGCCTCGCCATGCCTTGTTAGAGTTGCATACTATGCCTTAGGTTTGGTCCTCGGTTTGCGTGCATGCATGCACGCGTTTCGAGAGTCTCATTTTCATCCAATGGCCACTGATTTTGGCATGCTTGCGAGCTATCCATGTTATTTTAAGTCCATCATCGCATGTTGTTGCATGCCATGTTTACTTACATGTTTAGGTTGCGCGCCTAGTATACATTGCTCATTTGCATGTTCATGTTGCATACTTAGCCTCCATGCCTAAGTTGCATTTCATTGAGCATGCATCCCTTGCCTCTTGATCAATCATGATAGGGGTTGGGGCCCTTTGATGTGTTTTGTGCTTGCATTTTATTTGATATCGAAGTTGCAAAACTTGGCCTCTTAGGCCATCATGCATAATTGATGGCCCGAGGGTCGAGGGGCATACTCCCTTGAGTCCATTACATGATTGGGAGAGTGGCCATGCATACACTTGCTCGAAATTCCATGCCATACACTATCTGTTCTTGTTGCTGTCAAAAACCAGATTCTACAGGAACTTTCTGCCGACCGGCAGTATTCAGTGCCGACCGGCAATCCTTCCTGGGCCGGTAGCTTTATCAGCAGCCGATGGATATTTTCAATGGCCGGTGGACATTTCCTTCAGCTGATGGTGTTCCACAGTGTTCAGGGGACCTATCCCAGAACTTTGGCAATTTTCAGAGAAGCAGGGCAGTGTAAACCGAGGCGGCAGTGGTATGGTACGGACTTTCCGGGCGAGACGGGTTCGAGCATGCATCATTCGCGCATCCGAGGCAGGGGCTGTGGCCACCTTTCTTTTTGCATTCATTCTGTTAATTAATTAGAAATTCTGTAATAATTAATGTGTTTATTATTCGGACTGTAATATTTATTCGGACCCTCTGTGCGAGGGCAATGTTGTAATAAGTGTGCGTGTGTGTGATGTATGTCTTCCAACCCCACGTCTTTCTCCCTTTTATTTACCAGCATATGATGGTTAGATTAGGGCATGTTTCAATTAGCATACAGTATGATAGCATGTTTGCATTCATTCATCTGTTTTGCATGCACCGGGCTCGGCGCATCATACTAACTGCATTGTATTTTCAATTTCAAGTTGAATACATGTTACCTGTAGCATTTCATATGCCATGTTTAGAATAGCCGAGCCTGCTATAGTTGCACTTTTGCATGTGTTGCATTAGGCACTTCTGTATAATTAGGATCATGCATGGATTTCTAATTAGTTTCTGTTTTGGCTTGGAGTACTAGGTGAGCTTTTATGCTTTAGCATCCTTGCATGCGTGTGAGTGTTGCCATGACAGTATGATTACCATGAGGCTAGCTGCTTATGTGATATAACTGCTTGAATGCCTGTGGATGGAGGCTGAATTGCTTAAATAGGGATAATGCATTAAAACTGTGAGTTTTAAGCCCACTCGATAGTGGCAAAACCATCTTTTCTAAAAGCCCACTCGAGGGTGGCAAAACCGGCGTTTTAGCCTACTTACGAGTGGCAAACCATTTTCAAAACAAACATGAAATGTTTTGTTCCAATTTAGGCGATTTGGTCTATACTTGTTTGCTGTGCGCATAACATAGTAATTCTAGGCGAATAACTGGAATAAGAACACATAACGTTTTCAAAAACGGATATCATGGTTAGTAGAGGCCGATCTTCGGATCGGGCGAGAGGGGGTGCTCACAGCTGACCTTTCCCGATCGTACCCAAGTTACCGAGCCGAGGCAACTTTGGTGATGACGGACATGTGGCCTCTGGCACCGAGTCAGGGTTTCCTAAATTCCTCCAAAATAAAATATTTAGGTGGCGACTCTGTATCTGGCAAAGCAGTTCATGTTTGGCACTTCTTTTCAAAAATCTGTTTCTCAAAACGATTTGCTGGATTTGGACTCTTTGGTTCAGGTTAAGAACAGTGACACAAATCGAGTCCGAACTGTAGCGGGGCCCCACGCGGGCGCGTCTACAGTTTCTGGCGACTTCGCTGGGGACTTAGAGAACTTGACTCAAACTTATGATATCTGTTTTTGACTACACTCATGTGTTTCTTTGCATTACATGTGCATTGGTGCGCCTAGGACACCGTGTTTTCCATCTGCCATTCCTGAACGGTTTGTCGGAGGCTTGACTTTGTCAAAGCATGCCATAAGGCTGACCGGTTATGGGCTCTGACAGTATGGGAACACAAGCCCCGGTTTTTACCGGGGCACCCTTTTTGACCGTTCGACCTAGTGCATATTCGGATCCATAGTGACCGTTCCAAGCTAGGACAGGTTGCTTACCCGATTATAGGTTGTTTGAAACCGCTGCGTGCGTAGTGAAACCCTAGCTCCTGACAAAATAAGACAGGGAAACCCTACCCCAACATAGGGGTGTTTTGGCTCTCACTTATCTGCTATGTGCTTTAGAGTGCGTCTCTACAGGGAATGCGTGTATCAATTTGCAAGTCGGGGTATCAGGCCTGTGGGCATCAGCATCAGTATTTAGGGAATCAGTTTTACCCGAGGGTATCAGTTTACAGGCAGATATTTGGGAAACAGTGATCAATATTGAGTACAGTCATCCTAGTATGCTCAAATTCGTTCCAGTGAAATTGTGCTGAGATGCTGTCTGTTTTCTCTTTTGCTAGGTAGTCCTGGAACTATAGCTTCAGAAGGCCCCGATATCCCCAGGGCACGTTGGACTAGTGTTGATAGACTTTGTTAGGTCAGAAATTCAATTCAAGGGCAACCAGTGTTCTTTCGCTGAGGCAAGGCAAAGAAAGGCCAGTCAGGGCTCACCGGTTCATCTGATCCGTCAATCGCCAGTCACATCACCTTTGTTCAGACTCAGCAGACCATGATGGCCCAGGGTTCAGAAGAATTTGTGGCCGTGATAGCAGCGTTAAATCAGGGAACTGCCATACAGGCTGAGACCAGTATTGAAATGCAGCGTCCATCTGGGGCATCTGACTCACATCCAGCTCTGGGACCCCAGCCAAACTTTGACCCACTTTCGCCAGTTGAAGATTTGCAGTGTCCGAATCCTCGAGAAAGGTTGACTCAAGCTCAGGTGCTCAGACCCCTGGTACAGCCTAATGAGAGGCTTTATTCTCTTGATGTTAATGAGCTCAATCCGACTGCAGTGAAAATTGCAAACCTTGAAAAGCACTTCAAAAAGGCACAGGGCCTTAATTCCATTCCCGACATTGAGGATGGGCACACTGAGTCTGCCGTACGGCTCCCAAACAGATTCAAAATGCCATATATTGACCATTTCGACGGGTCTGGAGATCCAATGGTACATATCCGACTTTTCTTGGATGTCCTGAAGCCGATGGGCCTAACTAAGCCACAGAAACTCTCTCTGTATGGAAGAATCCTGTCGGGTGTAGCAGCCACTTGGTATGCTAAGTTGGAAGATAAAGTGAAGCAGGACTGGGAAGAATTGGCTGAGGCCTTTGTTGATCAGTATTCCTACAATACCCAAGTTGAAATGACCATGCAAGAGCTTGAAACAACCCACCAGAACCCAACAGAGCCTTTTGTGGAATTTGTTGCAAGATGGAGAGCAAATGCAGCACAGATGACAGATCGGCCTTTCGAGAGGGATCAAGTGCAGATGATGGTGCGAAACCTCAAGCACGATATGTTGCAAAAGTTGATAGTCACTCCACTATTCACTTTCAAAAGTTTGCATGAACTGGGGGTTCAGGTCGAGAATGCGTTCAACAGTGGGATCATCCCCAGAACAAGTGAACCGACAAGGAGGGTGATTTCAAGGAGTACCAATGCTGGTAGTAGCACTATTCCCAAACCCACCGAAATCAATACAGTCGCCACAGCCGACCCTTTTGCCAATCCAAGCCTACAAACCGCCGGCCCAGCCCGAGCTCAAGGCAGAACTTTCACCCCCCTCTATATGAGCCTGACTAGCGCACTAAAAGTCTTGATGGAAAGAGGGCATCTCAAACCCCTCGATCCTCAACCTCTTCCTAACCCACTTCCAGCCAGACATAACCCCTCCAAGTACTGTATGTACCATCAGCAGCGCGGTCATGGCACCGACCGTTGCTACCGCCTTCGTCATGAGGTCCAAAATCTCATCGACAACCAGACGATAGCTCCACCTTCAGACCCCAATGACCAAGTACATCATCCACATCTCAATCTAATCCACACACTGGCCGTCCCTTACGACCCTAGCATGTACATCACCCCAGTCCATCTACCCAAGCCTAATGTGTTTATCCTAGAGAGCCTGGACTTATGCATGATGGGTGCATCTGCACCCCAATCATCTCAAACCCACGAACCCACTACTTCTGAGCTGATGAAAATGATTGAAGACCTTCAGAGAACTGTGGCAGATCTGGCCTTTGGGGTTTTGGCCCCATCATCGACCACATCACGTACCAAGGAATTCATATCTAAAGGCTCCCCAACCTTGGGACGGGTTGCATTTGAAGAAGGCCAATCCCTTGGCAAAGTGGAGGCAAGTGGTAAGAACAAGGTAGGGGCAGGCATTGGTCCCCATGAACACCTTCAGTGGGATATTGAGGCTTTGAAAGCCGAAGGGCTGAACAAATAGCAAGTACTCGCAGTTGTTGCAAAAATTGTAGATAACACTTTCGCCACTCAGAAAGAGAGCAGTCTGAATCAAGGGGCAAGCCGGGAGAAGGGCCGCTGTACCAGGAATGTTCCTTTCAGCTCTAAACCCTTGCTCGGAAGAGATCAGCAAACCCAGTCAGTGCCTACCAATCCCTTTGCTGGTGCATCCAGCAAAATTCCACAAACCTCAAAACACCCACCTCGAGGCCAGAGGGTGTTCGCACCACTGTACATGTCTCTATCAGCGGCCTTGAGGGTTCTGATTAAAGAGGGGGATCTGAAACCCCTGGAGCCGCGACCACTGCTAGATAGACTTCCTTCCTCCCATGCTCCGGCCAAGTACTGTGCCTTTCATTAGCAAGTTGGCCATGTCACTGATAGTTGTTTCCGTCTTCGCCACGAAATACAAGATCTGATTGACAATAAGGTCATCGTCGCACCAACTCAGCAAAGTCTATCGTCATTGGATCAGTGAACTTGGGGGATAATGTGAATATGTGATCGGGGGATGAACCAGCTGCGGGTGGCGCTCGATTTACTCCAGATGTGGCATATGGCACACACTATTTTGAGCATTTGCGAATGCTAGTTTCTGACTTGGGTACTTAGGTCAGTTTTTGTTGTGTTGTTTTGAGTCTGTCTCTTTGTTTTGAGTCAGTCTTTTTATTTCGGGTCTGTCTTGTTGTATCGAGTCAGTCCTGTTTTGTTAGAGTCAGGTGATTCCGAGGGTGTTACCTCGGGCATCACTATTTTGTTTTGTGTCTGTCTTTTCGCTTTCTTTTGAGTCTGTTTCTGCCATGGAGCCAGTTACACCAACAGTTATGAATGAAACAGCAGTGGTTTTTCATGCTTTTGTGCTTACTTCTGCCTTGTGCCAGTTGTGCTAGAAAGTCGAATGGAACGACAGTGCATTTCACCTGCTTTTCTGTGCTTTTAAATCATTGCATTGACCTAAGTTTTTCAAAACTTTTTGAACACTGCGGTAAAAACGAAGAGGAAGGAATTCCTTGGGTTTTGCAAAATTTGATCATTTGAGAGAAAGAGAAGCATGCTAAGCCTTTAATGATTGAGATCATGCTTGTTAATGTGAGTACTGTGAAGGATCCTGGCTTGATCTAGATTGGTCTCACACTGTTTTCAGCACGAGCGACTAGTCGCTTTCTTAAAAGATTTCAAAAAAAAAATATTTTGCGCGATCCTGCGAAGACCTGTGTGGAATCGCTCTTGAGATTGTGCAGCCTAGGATCGCTCTCAGCCTCGAGACTGGACCCCTCATTTTCAAACCTTGGACTTAAATTCAGAATGGTCAATGGTCAACCATCAAAGGAGGCCTGTGTGGCCATATTTAAAGCAGCCCTCAAACTAGGGGCAAGAAAAGTCAAATCAAGGGGATCAGATGTCGCCAAAAGAAGCTTGCAAAGCTAGATCAGAAATATCCCTGGAACTAGGGGCAAAAATTCCAGATGTGCTCGAAGAGCTGAAGATTGGTCGTCCTGCAAATCAATGAAGACTGGCAAGAATGCCAAACCCCAAAAGAGAAGAAAGAAGAAAGTATTGCTGAAGAACTACAGAGTTCCTATCCAAAACACTAGGGGCAAATCCAGCCCCCATGGGATGGACTCCTGCATTGTCAGCGAACAACAGTCACTCTCCTGGATTCAGACGGATTCGAGATCTTAGAACCATTTGACATGGACAAAGCTACACTTTTACCCTTGAGAGGCTCGCTAGGTCGAAAACCCGGAAGGGCGACCCAGGCAAAGGTTAGAGCAAGGAAAAAAGGAAAAGAACAAAAAAGAAGAAGAAGAAAAATGCAAAGAACAAAAAAGAAATGAAGAAAAGATAAAAAAAAGAAAAGAAAAAAGAAAGAAAAGAAAAGATGGAAAAAAAATGAAAAGAATTGAAAAGAAAAGAAAACAGAGCTCGCAAGGTTGAAAACCCGGAAGGGCGGCCTTGGCAAAAGTTAGAGCACAAAAGGAGAGGTTAAATACCCGAGTGTACCTTAACCCCGAACTACGTAAGGCTTGATTCTCATCTTTGGGATACGTAGGCAACTTCATTCCGAAGTCCAGCCATAAAACACTTCAAAATCAACTGTATCCGAGAGTTCGGTTGTCATCGTCACTCTAAGGACTGATTGCAATGCGCTGCGATGCTATCCAAACAAGGGGCAACTTCCCGTTGCCATACAGTGTGCCGTGGTGCCATTCAAACAAGGGGTAACTTTCCGTTGCCGTGCAACTCTTTTCAAGCAAGGGGCAATTTTCCTTTGGATCTGAAGTTGCGCATCTCAAGAGTAGGTTCCGTGCTTGTTGAGCATTGGCCGTTTGCAAAAATAGTTTTTGAGAATTTTTACTGAGGTTGACTATTCTCTCGAAAATTATTCCATTTTTCCAAAAAAATTGGACCATTTCTTGGACCCAAAGAAGGAAAATTTTCAGTGCTCATAGCCTGACTTGCATGATTTTCAAATCAAAAATCAAACAAGTATGTTAATCTAACTCTCATATTGGTCAAAATTGTTTTAGTAGAAAACCAAAACAAAAAATGGTCAAAATGATGAACTAGGGGCACAGTTGAGTCAGTTGTTCTGTCTTTTCCCCATTATTAACATGCTTGCCAAGAAAGGCACCATACCTGCCAGAAAAAAGGCACCACTGAAGCTAACCGCAAAAGGGCAGAAAACTCTTACATCCTCCAAGCAACGAGGTATCAAACCAAGTGCGAAGCACAAATTGGAATGGATTAGGATATTCCACTCCTTTATCTGGACAGATCTGATCACGTCCAAACTCCCCAGCAGAGCATCGTCAACCGATGTCAGCTGCAGATCTGCTACCCGTCCAGTTGTAGCACAGCCCCTCTCTGGGAGAAACTCACTGTTGTGAACAAGAAGAAGAATCTAGCGGAATGCTAGGGCAAGAGCCCGCAACTTTCTGTTTATCCATCAACCACCCAGGGAAGGGATTTAAAATGAGAGATTGAAGAATAGAGAGATGTGCGCTGAGAGAAAAAGTGAGAAAAGGGATTTTTCAGAAAACGGAGCCTGAGGGCCGAGTGATGTGAGAATCACAAATGAGAAAGGGTGGGAAACAATACCCGGGGAAACAGGCTCCATGTGCACATTTGAGTCTTGTATTTTATTTTGTCTGTCTCAATTCTTGTTTTGAGTCGCTTCGAGTGTTACTCGATGTGTTTAGGTTGTTTACCTTTGTTTTTCCCTTGTCGAGTCGTTTTGGCTGTGGCCAGTCGTCGGCTCAATACCCGGTTAAAGAACTCATTTCTCAATTTCCAAAAAATCATCTTGTGCTCAGAATGCTGTGCCATTCTCCACATTTGTGCAAAACAGTATTTGTTCTTTCATAAAACTGCAGGGTCCACCCCCGATGAGTGTGAACAGTAGAACAAGGACCTATCTGAAGCTATGTAGGTTCCAGACTGCAAAGCAAAAGAAAAAAGGAAAATTTGGAGCATCTTAGGGTGTTCCAGCTTTGGCAAGATCCGAGACTGCATTTCAGGTGCACCTTCCCAGACCTTGCCATTTCTCTGGAGTATGAGTGTATCTCGACCCCAAGTGTAAGCCTGCTTCAAGTCAGAATGGCAATTAAAGCAGCAGCAGATGTTATCTCTTGCCAACATAAACAGGGTGTGCCCTTTTTGAGCTGAGTGTGTTACAAAGTCCTTTGAAAGGTAAATCGGAGGCACCAGAGTACATGTTTGATGCCCTTCCATTGCATAAAATGTGCACTTTCATTTACACTTCTGTTACATATGTGCCGCGCATCGTTATGATTTATGCATAGAATATGCTTGTTTTCGATTCTGCATAGAATATGCTTTCAATATTGCATAGAATATGCTCCTGTTTCTTGCATAGAAAATGCTCGTATCTTTTGCATAGAAAATGCACTCTCCCATACTTGCATAGAAAATGCACCTCATTTGCATAGAACATGCATTCACTCGCACTGTCTTGTGCACTTACACTTTGTATCTCACTAGCACTGTCTTGTGCATCTTGTGGTTGTATCTCACTCGCACTATTTTGTGCATTTCAAATCACTCGTGCTGTTTAGCGTATCGCACTGTCTTGTGCATTTCAAAATCAATCGCGCTTTTTAGCGTATTGAACTGTCTTGTGCATTTCAAAATCAATCGCGCTGTTTAGCGTATCGCACTGTCTTGTGCATTTCAAAATCAATCGCGCTGTTTAGCGTATCGCACTATTTTGTGCATTGCATATCAATCGCGCTGTTTAGCGTATCGCACTGTCTTGGGCATTTCAAATCACGCGCGCTGTTTAGCGTATCGCACTGTCTTGTGCATTTCAAAATCAATCGCGCTGTTTAGCGTATCGCACTATCTTGTGCATTTCAAAATCAATCGTGCTGTTTAGCGTATCGCACTGTCTTGTGCATTTCAAAATCAATCGCGCTGTTTAGCGTATCGCACTATTTTGTGCATTGCATATCAATCGCGCTGTTTAGCGTATTGCACTGTCTTGTGCATTTCAAATCACTCGCGCTTTCTTGCGCATCGCACTATTTTGTGCAGTTTAATCACTCGTGCTGTTTAGCGTATCGCACTGTCTTGTGCATTTCAAATCACTCGCGCTTTCTTGCGCATCGCACTATTTTGTGCAGTTTACACTCGCGCTCTCTTGCGCATCGCACTATCTTGTGCATTTCATTACATGCTCTCTCTCATCTTGCATAGAAAATGCTTGTAGCATTTGTCAGTTCATTGCATCGCACTGTTTTGTGCACCTTACTTGCATTTTGCATGCATTCTATCGTGCTATCTTGCGCACCTCACCTGTACTTGATAGTACATTGCATTGTTTTGAATACAAACCGGCTTCGCGTAGCGTATAAGTCCAATTATCAAAGTCTTCTTTCATATCATTTGCATTCTGCCCCTGAACTACGCTGGTTTGATTCCTTGCAAAGGGATACGTAGGCAGCTTGCGGGCATAACCATTTATTTATCGGTATTTTGTTTGTTTGTCCAAATCTTCGGCCTTGTCAAAAATGGGTCGTCTCTAGGCTTTGACATTCACTCACGTCACTTCTTGACTTCCGAGTTCTGTCAAAGAGGGGCAACTGTAGACACCCCATTTTTGATCGCCCATAAGACTTGGGCGTTACTGATGGTTTACTTGGTGGTAAAAGATGTGCAGGGCAAAGGTTCAATCTCTTCGGCAAGGAGAGAGAGCCAAATCTCAACTTCACACCCCTTTTGGATCAAAACTATTTTGAATGGTTTTTAGACCTTAAAACCCTCTCTTTCAGAACATTTTTGAAATAAAGTTTCTGTGATATTCCGAGGCTCGCATTTTGGTAAATGTTGCGCTTTTCGATAAACCGAGCAAAGACAAAGTGGAAATGAATGAAAGAGAGATGAAATTTTTGAAAAATCTTTCAAAACACTTTATTTAGGGGTTTGGAGTTGAAGAAAAGAGGAAAGGAGAGGAGAAAACTAGTTTGGGAGAAGTTCGGCATGAATCCGGGTAAGAGAGAGTTGAGCAGCCCTCGCTGAATCGGGCTTATTCATTTGCATACTTGGATTTTAGCTATGAGGCCACCACCGTTGGAAAGCTTACTTCCGGGGCTTCATTTTGCACTCAAGAATCTCGTAGAGCCAAGTCCGGGTGGGGGAGATATGATTGGTTGAAGTTGGATATCATCCCGGTTGGATCGAATCTGCGCGGCTTCACCAAAATGGGCATAACTTTTTTCACAGGAGGAATTTTAATGCAAGGTTTGCGCCATTGGAAAACTAACTTTCGGGGCTTCAATCTGGACACCCACCGGCCATTTTTTGGCCTTGGCAGCCACCACCAGCCATCAATTTATCCAACCGGCCAAATAGATGGCCGACCGACCATTTTTGCTGGTCGACGACCTTCCGGAGTATTCTACAGATTGAGTGGATCCCAGCTGTGCCAGCTGCAGGGCACAGACTGGATCCTCCATACACGTGTATGGAGGATCTTTGCTCTTGGTTTGAAGCTTCTAAGAGAAGCTTTAGTCTCTTGGCTCTATAAAGGAAGCTCTCCTCTTCCTTATACCAGGTTAGAAAACCAGCTGGAGCATTGCATACAATCCTCCATATATCTATCTCATCCAAGCCTCCAAACCCTAAAATCCTTGCTCCATTTGCACTACACCCTATAGCACCACACCACCACTCCATTCCAGCAGCTTGGAGGGCCTTCTCAGAGCTTTGGAGGCATCTTTTCTCAAGCCAAAAGGCTGCTAAAGTTTGGTCTTCAAGGGTGAGCAACATTTCCTCTCTTTTAAGCTTATTTTTGTATCCTTTCTAAGCCATACATGCTTGCATATTTGGGCTCCGACCTTAACTGAAAATAGTCATGTTTTGATGTATTTTTCATGTTTTTTTTAGGGTCCTTCCATGTTTAAGGTCCCTAGCTACCACTTGCTTCATTACCCCTCTTGTGTGCCTATTTCTTGTGTAGTATCTTTGGCCTACGTGTAAACTGTTTTGAGCTCTGTCATAAACTGTAAAGTGGCTTATTTTGAGCCTTTCTTCAACATTGTTGAAGGGATCATCACTTTTTTAGGCTTCCATTTGCCACTTGCCTTTATATCCCTCTTTTTAGGCCTTATTTTGCATAGTATTTTAGGCTTGCATGCGCACTGTTTTGGATTTGATCATAAACTGTAAAATGCTATGTTTTGGGTCCCTCTTCAACATTGTTGAAGGGCCCTCTTCTGTTTGGGGCCATCAGCTGTGACTTGCTTCTTTATCTCACATTCAGGGCCATTTTTGCATATCGGTTTAGCCGTATTTTTGTTCACTGTTTGGCCTTGCTTAAAACTGTAAACATGCTTGTTTTGAGACTGTATTGAATCTGTCTTCATGCTTCATATTCAAATAATGCATGCTTTGTATAGCTGTAGGCCATTGCGTGTGCCTAGTTTTGCATTTCGGGTCTCATTCCATGCATCGGGTGCCATGTTTCCATGATTCGGGGCTGTTTTATATCACATTTCAGTGCTGAAATTACATGCTTGTATGCCATATTTCATGCCTCGCCATGCCTTGTTAGAGTTGCATACTATGCCTTAGGTTTGGTCCTCGGTTTGCGTGCATGCATGCACGCGTTTCGAGAGTCTCATTTTCATCTAATGGCCACTGATTTTGGCATGCTTGCGAGCTATCCATGTTAGTTTAAGTCCATCATCGCATGTTGTTGCATGCCATGTTTACTTACATGTTTAGGTTGCGCGCCTAGTATACATTGCTCATTTGCATGTTCATGTTACATACTTAGCCTCCATGCCTAGGTTGCATTTCATTGAGCATGCATCCCCTGCCTCTTGATCAATCATGATAGGGGTTGGTGCCCTTTGATGTGTTTTGTGCTTGCATTTCATTTGATATCGAAGTTGCAAAACTTGGCCTTTTAGGCCATCATGCATAATTGATGGCCCGAGGGTCGAGGGGCATACTCCCTTGAGTCCATTACATGATTGGGAGAGTGGCCATGCATACACTTGCTCGAAATTCCATGCCATACACTGTCTGTTCTTGTTGCTGTCAAAAACCAAATTCTGCAAGAACTTTCTGCCGACCGGCAGTATTCAGTGCCGACCGGCAATCCTTCCTGGGCCGGTAGCTTCATCAGCAGCCGATGGATATTTTCAATGGCCGGTGGACATTTCCTTCAGCCGATGGTGTTCCACAGTATTCAGGGGACCTATCCCAGAACTTTGGCAATTTTCAGAGAAGCAGGGCAGTGTAAACCGAGGCGGCAATGGTATGGTACGGACTTTCCGGGCGAGACGGGTTCGAGCATGCATCATTCGCGCATCCCGAGGCAGGGGCTGTGGCCACCTTTCCTTTTGCATTCATTCTGTTAATTAATTAGAAATTCTGTAATAATTAATGTGTTTATTTTTCGGACTGTAATATTTATTTGGACCCTCTGCGCGAGGGCAATGTTGTAATAAGTGTTCGTGTGTGTGATGTATGTCTTCCAACCCCACGTCTTTCTCCCTTTTATTTACCAGCTTATGATGGTTAGATTAGGGCATGTTTCAATTAGCATATAGTATGATAGCATGTTTGCATTCATTCATCTGTTTTGCATGCACCGGGCTCGGCGCATCATACTAACTGCATTGGATTTTCAATTTCAAGTTGAATACATGTTAGCTATAGCATTTCATATGCCATGTTTAGAATAGCCGAGCCTGCTATAATTGCACTTTTGCATGTGTTGCATTAGGCACTTCTATATAATTAGGATCATGCATGGATTTCTAATTAGTTTCTGTTTTGGCTTGGAGTACTAGGTGAGCTTTTATGCTTTAGCATCCTTGCATGCGTGTGAGTGTTGCCATGATAGTATGATTACCATGAGGCTAGCTGCTTATGTGATATAACTGCTTGAATGCCTGTGGATGGAAGTTGAATTGCTTAAATTGGGGTGATGCATTAAAACTGTGAGTTTTAAGCCCACTCGATAGTGGCAAAACCATCTTTTCTAAAAGCCCACTCGAGGGTGGCAAAACCGGCGTTTTAGCCTACTTACGAGTGACAAACCATTTTCAAAACAAACATGAAATGTTTTGTTCCAATTTAGGTGATTTGGTCTATACTTGTTTGCTGTGCGCATAACATAGTAATTCTAGACTAATAACTGGAATAAGAACACATAACGTTTTCAAAAACGGATATCATGGTTAGTAGAGGCCGATCTTCGGATCGGGCGAGAAGGGGTGCTCATTGCTGACCTTCCCCGATCGTACCCAAGTTCCCGAGCCGAGGCAACTTTGGTGATGACGGACACGTGGCCTCTGGCACCGAGTCAGGGTTTCCTAAATTTCTCCAAAATAAAATATTTAGGTGGCGACTCTGTATCTGGCAAAGCAGTCCATGTTTGGCACTTCTTTTCAAAAATCTGTTTCTCAAAATGATTTGCCGGATTTGGACTCTTTGGTTCAGATTAAGAACCGTGACACAAATCGAGTCCGAATTGTAGCGGGGCCCCACGCGGGCGCGTCTACAGGTGGTCGGTCGGCCACTCCCCCTGGTTGGCCGACCAGGGGTCAAAAGGTTGAAGGAGAAATGCTGGCCGGCCACCCCAAAAAGGTGGCCTCCCAGATGAGTGCAACACAGCTGTATGGTGGAAAACCAGAAAATGTGACCCAAGAGAGAGAAAAACCAGCTTTTTAGCAAGGTTCAAAAGGGTCAAGAAGAATTACTAGTCGGCCTACCCATATTGGTGGCCTCCCAGATGAGCACAACACAATGGTGGTATGAAAAGCCAGAAATTGTGGCTCAAAAGTGAGAAAAACCAGCTTTTTGTCAGAAAAACCGGCTTTAGGAGAGAGAAAAAGAGAAAACTGGTTTCCAAGGGGAAAAGGTGGCCTCCCACCATACTACCACCCTAACAATGAAAATAGGGTCCCTACCAAAAATGGTCCAAGATGGATGCAAAACGAGGGTTCGGGGGCCAAAACGCGCAGTCCGAGGCCTCGAAAACAGGCTGTTAGGCACCAGAAGTGGTGTATGACCACGAAGGTGGTCTCCCGGGCCACAGTGTCCCTCTAAAGGGAGGAAACAAGGTGTGTGCCAGAAACTGGAGCAAACGGAGGTAGTTAAGCGGTCCCGAACCGAGGCACACGGCCGACGGCTCCGAAAATCAGAAACTGGTCTCCAAACGGGAAAAATGGCCTACGGCCATGAAACGTAGCCTACGGCCACTGAGAGATGGTCTACGAGACCTCTCCCTCCCTTCGGGAAGAGAAAATAGAGAAAACAAGACCTGTTTCGCAAACCGAGGCAAAGCACAAAAGAGCCCCGAAGTCTGGAGGCAAGGCTCGCAGCCGAGACTCTGAAACCTCAGAACGAGCACAATATGCATCATCCCCGAGCGCTCAATTGGTGACGTCTGAGTCTTAAGGTTGGTCAAAAATGGGGTGTCTACAGTTGCCTCTCTTTAACAGAAGTCGAAAGTCATAAGTGACGGGAGTGAGTGTCAAAGCCCAGAGACGACCCATTTTTGACAAAGTTGAAGACTTAGACAAATAGGCAAGACAAAAGAGATGCGCCCGCAGGCATGCCCGTAGGCGGGGGGCAAAATGCAAAATGATATGTGATATTACAAAATAATGTAGTAAACAATGCAAATGATATGCAATGCATTTGAGATTATCAAACCACAAGAAATATAAAACCACACAAATATCATAAAGATGATGGAGATGCAAAATCCGTCTACCATAGAAAAGGTGCCGGCACCCTCAAACTACAATCCCATCAGTGGAATAGTTTCGTACACATGCAGAACTATGTGTGTGTAGACGGAACACAAGATACAAGTAATTGGGTGGTATGATAGAAGTGAGGAATGATCTGCTGAGGAAAGATCATGATCCTAAATGCTGGATGCAACACACTACACTACAATGCAATGAATGCAATGGATAGCGCGCGGCCAAACCGTATCTTGCCTAGGAAAGGCATGGACACAAACAAACCATGCCTAACACGGAAATGGTGCCATCACCCTCAAACCACAATCCTTTTAGTGGAATAGGTGTTACACAAAATCTCATAACCATGCTTTGATGCGGAAAGTATGAGCACATGCCAGACCAAGCTCAACATGGAAAGGCGCAAGCCATAGATGGATAATGCAATAAATGCATGCAAACTACAAATGCAATGAATAGCTAAAATGCAATGTAATAGCTAGATGATGCAGTAGTTAGGAAGTAAAGGTACCTTACAGGGGCACTTGGCAATGACCTACCTCAGCAATGTCCTACCTCATGCTGATGTGGGAATCTTTCGCTTCTTCTTGGTTGAACGACAGGTACTACTTTTCTCCTTGACTATGGTCGCAGCTTTCCCTATTCTCCAACAGGGTGACAGACTAGGTTGGTTCAGTATCCAGAATTGAGGTGCATACACATGCTATCTCAATCTATGGGGCTGCCATACAGATTTCAAGCTGAGGATATACCTCTGGGTATTTAAACAACACTTTAGTCTTGGAAATCCCGAACCTTTGCATTCTAGGCGTGAGCCATTCGAACTCTAGTTTCCATCGTCTTAGTTGGTCTCCTAGGAACTCATCGCAAACACAGGCAGGTGGCTATACCAGACCACCGGAAGTCATTCGGGTACGACAAACACTAAAGGAATTGCACCTTTAGAAGATTTAAGGTCTCCTAGACCGGAAAGTGCACAAGACAGTGCGAATAAAGACGCAGGATTTAAGGTCTCCTAGACCAGAGAATTTAAGGCCTCCTAGACCAGTGAAAAGGTGTAAAAAACAATGCGAATGAAGATGCACCAACAAGTGCAAGAAAGCGCGAGAAATGCAATACACTAACAAGTGCAAGCAAGGTGCGCAAAATAGCGCGAACAATGCAATGCACTAACAAGTGCAGGTAAGGTGCACAAGATAGCGCGATAAAATGCAAAGCACAAGACAGAGCAATTGAGGTGCGCAAAATAGCGCGAATGAATGTAATGCACAGGACAGTGCAATGCGCAAAGTTAGCGCGAATGTAAACTGCACAAAACAGTGCGATGCGCAAAATAGCGCGAATGATGCATGCACCATGCAAGACTTGGCACACAGCTTATGACATAGCATTCCATTCATTTGGCACACAGCTCACAACACAACACTTTGTTTGGCACGCGGCTCACAACACAAAATTCTGTTCTTTCGGCATGCAGCTTGAAACACAGCACTCTGTTTATCTGGGCACACAGCTCTTTTAGGCACACAGCTCATTTCGGGCACACAGCTTATTTCGGGCACATAGCTCATTTTGGGGGCACACGGCTCATTTCGAGCGCACAACTCATTTTTTGGGCACACGGTAGATCTCGGGCACACAACTCGTTTGGGGGCACACAGCTCATCTTTGGGCACACGGCTCACTTTTCGGGCACACAGCTCGTTTCGGGCACACAGCTCGTTTGGGGGCACACAGCTCATCTTTCGGGCGCACAGCTCGTTCTTCGGGCACACAGCTCATAACACTGCTCAATCTGAACACTCAGTCCATAACACAGTATTCGGTTTGCATTTTGAACACACAGCTCAAGCACTCGAACTTCTGAACACGCAGCTCAAACTTTTGTCGTGAACACACAGCCCACATTTTTGAAATCTGAACACACAGCTCAAACTTTTGTCGTGAACATGCAGCCCATATTTTTGAAATCCGAACACACAGCTCAAACTCTTGCGGTGAACACGCGACCCACACTTTCTTGAAATCTAAGCACATAGCTCAAACTTATTGTCGTGAACACACAGCCTACAGTTTTTGAAAGTTGAACACGTAGCTCATAGTTTTTGAATGTTGAACACGCAGCCTAAACTCTTGATGGTGAACACACAGCCCACACCCTTGATGGTGAACACACAGTCTACAGTTTTTGAACGTTGAACACGCAGCCCAAACTCTTGATGGTGAACACAGCCCACACTCTTGTAGTGAACATGCAGCCCACAGTTTTTGAAAGTTAACACGCAGCTCATACTTTTTGAACACGCAGCCCATTTTTAATTGTGGACACACAGCACACACTTGTTGAAAGTTGAACACGTAGCCCAAACTTTTGAATTTCTGAATACGCAGCCCATTTTTTAATGTGAACACACAGCGCACATTTGTTGAAAATCGAACACACAGCCCAAACTCTTGAATTTTTGAACACGCAGCCCATTTTTAATCGTGGACACACAGCACACACTTGTTGAAAGTTGAACACGCAGCCCAAACTTTTGAATTTCTGAATATGCAGCCCATTTTTGAATGTGAACACACAGCGCACATTTGTTGAAAGTCGAACACGCAGCCCAAACTTTTGAACTTCTGAACACGCAGCCCATTTTTGATTGTGAACACGCAGCACATACTTGTTGAAAGTTGAACACGTAGCCCAAACTTTTGAATTTCTGAACACGCAGCCCATTTTCGAATGTGAACACACAGCGCACATTTGTTGAAAGTCGAACACGCAGCTGTAGACACCCCATTTTTGACCGTCCTCAAGACTTGGGCGTCACTGTTTGAACACTCGGTGATCATCCTTGTTTGTGTTCGTCTTGAGTTCCCGGAGGTCTCGGCTACGCGCCTTGCCTCAGGATCTCTCGACTCGACTATTTTCTGTTTGGTTTTGCACCAAACACTTATGTTTTGCCTTTGAGGGGCAGGGAGTGGCTTGATGGCCATCCCCATACATCACCGGCTATGTCTTGAGGCCACTGGCTGTGTTTTGTTGCCATCGGCCAAATGTTTGGCCGGTCGGCACTCTGTTTGGTCGGCCGGCCACTGATATTGGTCAATCGGCCACTTTTTTTGGCCGAGCCCTTTTCTTGAGAGGGTTTGAACTTTTTGAACCCCTGTTTTAGCTTCTTAAGGAAGCTTGAACCTTTTGAACCCTTGGTTCTAGCTTCTTGAGGAAGCTTGAACCTTTTGAACCCTTGGTTTAGCTTCTCTAGGAAGCTTGAACCTTTTGAACCTTTGTTCTAGCTTCTCCAAGAAGCTTGAACCTTTTGAACCTTTGTTCTAGCTTCTCCAAGAAACTCGAACCCTTTGTTTTAGCTTCTCCAAGAAGCTTGAACCCTTCTAAGCTTCCAAGAGAAGCTTGCACCTTTTGCACCTTTTCCTCAAGCTTCTAAGAGAAGCTTGACCCCTTTGCCTAGCTTTTCCAAGAAGCTTGGCCCTTTTGCTCCAAGCTTCTAAGAGAAGCTTGACCCCCCTTGACCCTTTTGCTTAGCTTCCCTTAGAAGCTTCAAGCTTTCATCTTCTCTATAAATAGAGGGCCTCTCCTCCCATTTCAAGGGTAAGAAAAATCTGATATACAGGATATATATATCACTCCCTCTTCATATCTCCCTCTCTCTCTACATTTGTGTGGGTTAGAGGGTTCAAAAGGGTCTAGTTCTTGCACATTTGCACTACAACTCTTGGCCTAACACCTCCATCATCAACCTAAGGAGCTTGGAGGCCATTTTCAGAGGGTAAGGGATTGTTTTTTTGGACCAAGAGGCTGATGTCCCCTTTTGGCTACAAAGGTAACTCATTTTCCCTCTTTATTTTCCGTTTTTGCACACACTTTTAGCCTATATTGCTTGCTGTTTTGAGATTTGTGTATAACATAAAAAAGTTCTTTTTTTTTGTATTTAAGATACTTCATTAAGGTCACTTTTGTGTTTGGGGTCGTTTACCCCCTCTTAGGCCTTGTTTGGCCTCATTTTTGTGTGTTTTTGGTGAGCTTCGGGACCTCCTTGTTTGGGCCTCCTCACCACTGAAAGGTCCTAAGAAGGAGAGGGCCATCCCCTCTCCTTATTGTCTCGATTACTTGCATTTTTGGCCTTACAAAGGAGCTCCTATTTGCAAGCTTCCAAGCTTTATTTCCAGCATTTTTTAGTGGATTTTAGGACCCCCATAAGTCATTTCCAGATCTGGTTTTTCCATGTTAAGTGTCCTTGTTGCATGTGTAGAGTAACCCTCTTATTGGCCTTTCAAAGGAACACATCTTTTTTGCATGCATGGACCTTGTTTCCATGGGTTTTTGGGGCTTATTTGACATACCATGTTAATTTTTTTAGCTGGTTTGATGATCTCTCACATGCTTCATATAGGTGTAGTGTAAACCATGCTTACTAGCCTATGTTGCATGTTGTTTCGGCCAAGCATGCTAGCTTATTTTGGCTACATTTCATACATGTTTTAGCATTATTTTGGGCTGCATAAAGACAATCTCGGGCTGGTTTCATCATTCGAGCATCGCTTTCCATGTTTATAGTGTATTGCATTTCACTAGCTTTAGTGCTTGAATCCTTAACAATGCATTACATGAGTGTTTGCATGTTTTTGAGTCATTTTGGAGTCGTTTGGCATGCCATTTCAGATCTGGAACATGCACCATTGCATGCCATATTCCCTTCTTGCCATGCTTTGGTAGAGTTGCATTTTTATGCCTTAAGCTTGGTTAATGCATTGTGCATGCATTCCATGTATTTTGGTTGCCTCACTTGCATCATTATGGCCACTAATTTTGGCATGCTTGCGAGCTATGCATGTTAGTTTAAGTCCATCATCGCATGTTGTTGCATGCCATATTTGTTTACATGTTTAGGTTGTGTGCCTATTGCATATTAAATGTATTGCATAATCATGTTGCATTAGCCTTGCTTGCACGCTTAGGTTGCATTGCATTGTGCATGCATGCCTTGCCTCTTGATTAAGCATGATAGAGGTTGGGGCCTTTGATGTGTTTTATATGTGCATTTCATTTGATATTGAAGTTGCACACTTGGCTTTTGGGCCATCACACATTGAAATGCGCGATTGGTGGTCCGAGAATCGAGCACCATACCCCTTTGAGTCACAAACATGATAAGGGATGTGGTGGTGCAAACATTGCTTTGAAAATGCATTGCCATGCCTTGTCTGTCCTCTGCTGCTGCCAAAACAGGTTTCTGCAGGAAACTTTGGCCGGCCGACCATCCTTAGTGCCGACCGACCAAATATGTTTGGCCGAGAGCACAAGATTTGGCTGATAATCCCATTCCCATGGCCGGTGGCATTTTGTTCTGGCCGGTGACACTCCAGAGCACTCAGGGAGTGATTCAAAGCAGTTCTGGAAATTTATGTGATCCTCAGAGGGGCAAGGCAATGTAAACAGAGGCAACAGTGCTATGGCAGCGAGTTGCCGAGTGGGGCGAGTCAAGCAGGCATCATTCGCGCATTTTGAGGCAGAGCTGCGGCAGTCTCTTTAAGCTTCACATTTAGTTGATTTTGTAATTATTTTGTTAATTAATTAAGGGTCTGTAATAATTAATTAGCTAGGATAGTTTATTCATTATTCGGACTGTATTATTCTTTCGGTCCCTCCGAGTGAGGGCGTATTTGTAATAAGTGTGCGTGAGTGTGTGCATGTCTTCCAATCCCACGTCTTTCTTCCCTTTTATTTGCCCGCATATGATGGTTAGACTAGGGCATATTTAAAATTAGCATACCTTATGCTATGCATGCGTGCATCCATACATTTGTCTTACATGCACCGGGCTAGGCGCATCATACTAACTGCATTTGTATTTCAATTCCAAAGTTGAATACATGTTAGTTGTAGCATCATCACATGCCATCTTAGAATAGCCGAGCCTGTTGTAGTTGCATCTTGTATGTGTTGCATTAGCCATCTTAACATGAGCTAGGATCATGCATTGATTACTAACTAGCTTTTGTTTTGGCTTGGAGTACTAGGTAAGGTTTTTATGCTTTAGCATCTTGCATGAGTGTGAATGTTAACATGACAGCATACTTACCATGAGGCTAGCTGCTTATGTGATATAACTGCTTGAGTGTCTGTGGATAGAGGTTGAATTACCTAAATTGGAATAATGCACTAAAACTGTGAGTTTTAAGCCCACTAGATAGTGGCAAAACCATCTTTTCTAAAGCCCACTTGAGGGTGGCAAAATCTGCATTTTGGCCTACTTGCGAGTAGCAAACCATTTTCAAAACAAACATGAAATGCTTCTTTCCAATTTAGGCGATTTGGTCTATACTTGTTTGCTGTGCGCATAACATAGTAATTCTAGGCTAATAACCGGAATAAGAGCATATAATGTTTTTAAAACAAGATATCATGGTTAGTAGAGGTCGATCTTTAATCGGGCGAGCGGGGGTGCTCACAGCTGACCTTCCCCAATCGTACCCAAGTTCCCGAGTCGAGGCAACTTTGGTGATGACGGACACGTGGCCTTTGGCACCGAGTCAGGGTTTCCTAAATTCCCCAAAAATAAAATATTTAGGTGGCGACTCTGTATCTGGCAAAGCAGTCCATGTTTGGCACTTCTTTTCTAAAAATCTGTTTTCTTAAAACGATTTGTCAGATTTGAACTCTTTGGTTCAGATTAAGAACCATGACAATTCGAGTCTGAACTGTAGCATGGGGCCCACGGGCGCATCTACAGTTTCTGGCAACTCTGCTGGGGACTTTAGAGAACTTGACTTGAACGCATGATATCCTGTTTTGACTACACTTATGTGCTTCTTTGCATTGCATGTGCATTGGTGCGCCTAGGACACCGTGTTTGCCATCTGCTATTCCTGAACGGTTTGCCGGAGGCTTGCTTTGTCAAAGCATGCCATAAGGTTGACCGATTATAGGCTCTGCCAGTATGGGAGCACAAACCCCGGTTTTACCGGGGCACCCTTTTCGACCATTCGACCTAGTGCATATTCGGAATCCATAGTGACCATTCCAAGCTAGGACAGGTTGCTTACCCGATTGTAGGTTGTTTGAAACCGCTGCGTGCGTAATGAAACCCTAGCTCCTGACAAAATAGGACCGAGAAACCCTATTCCAACATAGGGGTGTTTTGGCTCTCACTTGTTTACTATGTGCTCTAGAGTGTATCTTTACAGGGAGTGCATGTATCAGTTTGCAAGTTTGAGTATCAGGCCTATAGGCATCAGGATCAGTATTTAGGGAATTAGTTTTACCTGAGGGTATCAGTTTACAGGCAGAATTTTGGGGCAGAATTCAGTAGGAGGCACAGTCATCCTAGTATGCTCATATCTATTTTGGTGAAATCAGGCTGAGGTGCTGTCTGTTTTCTCTTTTGCTAGGGTAGTCTTGGAACCATAGCTTCAGAAGGCTCCGATATCCCCCGGGTACATTGGACTAGTGCTGATAAACTTTGTTAGGTCAGAAACTCAATTCAAGGGCAACCAGTGTTCTTTCGCTGAGGCAAGGCAAAGAAAGGCCAGTCAGGGCTCACCGGTTCATCTGATCCGTCAGTTGCCAGTCACATCACCTTTGTTCAGACTCAGCAGACCATGATGGCACAGGGTTCAGAAGAATTTGTGGCCGTGATAGCAGCATTAAATCAGGGAACTGCCATGCAGGCTGAGACTAGTATTGAAATGCAGCGTCCATCTGGGGCATCTGCCTCACATCCAGCTTTGGGACCCCAGTCAAACTTTGACCCACTTCCGCCAGTTGAAGATTTGCAGTGTCCGAATCCTCGAGAAAGGTTGACTCAAGCTTAGGTGCTCAGACCCCTAGTGCAGCCTAATGAGAGGCTTTATTCTCTTGATGTTAATGAGCTCAATCTGACTGCAGTGAAGATTGCGAACCTTGAGAAGCAATTCAAAAAGGCACAGGGCCTTAACTCCATTCCCGACATTGAGGATGGGCACACCGAGGCTGCCATTCGGCTCCCAGACAGATTCAAAATGCCATATATTGACCGTTTTGACGGGTCTGGAGATCCAATGGTACATATCTGACTTTTCTTGGATGTCCTGAAGCCAATAGGTCTGACTAAACCATAGAAACTCTCTCTGTATGGAAGGACCCTGTTGGGTGTAGCAACCACTTGGTACGCTAAGTTGGAAGATAAAGTGAAGCAAGACTGGGAAGAATTGGTTGAGGCCTTTGTCGATCAGTATTCCTACAATACCCAAGTTGAAATGACCATGCAAGAGCTTGAAACAACCCGCCAGAACCCAACAGAGCCTTTTGTGAAATTTGTTGCAAGATGGAGAGCAAAGGCAGCACAGATGACAGATCGGCCTTCCGAGAGGGGTCAAGTGCAGATGATGGTACGAAACCTCGAGCATGATATGTTGTAAAAGTTGATAGTCGCTCCACTATTCACTTTCAAAAGTTTGCATGAACTGGGGGTTCAAGTCGAGAATGCGTTCAACAGCAGGATCATTCCCAGAACAAGTGAACCGACAAGGAGGGCGATTGCACGAAGCACCAATGCTGGTAGTAGCACTATTTCCAAACCCACCGAAATCAATACAGTCGCCACAGCCGACCCTTTTGCCAATCCAAGCCTACAAACCGCCGGCCTAGCCCGAGCTCAAGGCAGAACTTTCACCCCCCTCTATATGAGCCTGACTAGCGTACTAAAAGTCTTGATGGAAAGAGGGCATCTCACCCCTTGATCCTCAACCCCTTCCTGACCCACTCACAGCCAGACATGACCCCTCCAAGTACTGTGCGTACCATCAGCAGCGCAGTCATGGCACCGACCGTTGCTACCGCCTTCGTCATGAGGTCCAAAATCTCATCGACAATTGGACGATAACTCCACCTTCAGCCCCCAATGACCAAGTACCTCATCCACATCTTAACCTAATCCACACACTGGCCGTCCCTTACGACCCCAGCGTATACATCACCCCAGCCCATTTACCCAAACCGGAAGTGTTCATTCCAGTCAGCATGGACTTATGTATGATGGATGCACCCGGGCCCCAATCATCTCAAACCCTTGAGCCCACTACTTCTGAGCTGATGAGAATGATCGAAGACCTTCAGAGAACTGTGGTAGATTTAGCCTTTGGGGTTTTGGCCCCATCATCGACCACATCACGTACCAGGGAGTTCATGTCTAAAGGCTTCCCAACCTTAGGACGGGTTGCATTGGAAGAAGGCCAATCCCTTGGCAAAGTGGAGGCAAGTGGTAAGAACAAGGTAGGGGCAGGCATTGGTCCCCATGAACATCTTCAGTGGGATATTGAGGCTTTGAAAGCCGAAGGGCTGAACAAACAGCAAGTACTTGCAGTTGTTGCAAAAACTGTGGATGACACTTTCGCCACTCAGAATGAGAGCAGTTTGAATCAAGGGGCAAGCCGGGAGAAGGGCCGTTGTACCAGAAATGTTCCTTTCAGCCCTAATCCCATGCTCGGAAGAGATCAGCAAGCCCAGTCAGTGCCTGTCAATCCCTTTGCTAGTGCATCCAGCAAAACTCCACAAACTTCAAAACACCCACCTTGGAGCCAGAGGGTGTTCGCACCACTGTACATGTCTCTATCAGTAGCCTTGAGGGTCCTGATTAGAGAGGGGGATCTGAAGCCCCTGGAGCCGCGACCACTGCCAGATAAACTTCCTTCCTCCCATGATCCGGCCAAGTACTGTGCCTTTCATCAGCAAGTCGGCCATGTTACTGATAGTTGTTTCCGTCTTCGCCACGAAATACAAGATCTGATTGACAATAAGGTCATCGTCGCACCAACTCAGCAAAGTCTATCGTCATTGGATTAGTGAACTTGGGGGATAATGTGAATATGTGATCGGGGGATGAACCAGCTGCGGGTGGCGCTCGATTTACTCCAGATGTGGCGTATGGCACGCACTGTTTTGAGCATTTGCGAATGCTAGTTTCTAACTCGGGTATTTAGGTCAGTTTTGTTGTGTTGTTTTGAGTCTGTCTCTTTGTTTTGAGTCAGTCTTTTTGTTTCGGGTCTGTCTTGTTGTATCGAGTCAGTCCTGTTTTGTTAGAGTCAGGTGATTCCGGGGGTGTTACCTCGGGCATCACTATTTCGTTTTGTGTCTGTCTTTTCGCTTTCTTTTGAGTCTGTTTCTTCCATGGAGCCAGTTACACCAACAGTTATGAATGAAACAGCAGTGGTTTTTCATGCTTTTGTGCTTGCTTCTGCCTTGTGCCAGTTGTGCCAGAAAGTTTGAATGAAACGGTAGTACTTTTCGCCTACTCTTCTGCACCCCAAAATCATTGCATTGACCTAAGTTTTTCAAAACTTTTTGAACACTGCGGTGAAAACGAAGATGAAGGAATTCCTCGAGTTTTGTAAAAATTTGATTATTTGAGAGAAAGAGAGGCATGCTAAGCCTTTAATGATCGAGATCATGCTTGTTAATGTGAGTACTGAGAAGGATCCTAGCTTGATCCAGATTGGTCCCACACTGTCTTCAGCACGAGCAACTAGTCGTTTTCCTAAAAGATTTCAAAAAAATGTTTTGCGCGATCCTGTGAAGACCTGTGTGGAATCGCTCTTGAGATTGTGCAGCCTAGGATCGCTCTCAGCCTCGAGACTCGACCCCTCATTTTCAAACCTTGGACTTAAATTCAGAATGGTCAATGGTCAACCATCAAAGGAGGCCTGTGTGGCCATATTTGAAGCAGCCCTCGAACTAGGGGCAAGAAAAGTCAGATCAAGGAGATCAGATGTCGCCAAAAGAAGCTTGCAAAGCTAGATCAGAAGTATCCTTGGAACTAGGGGCAAAAATGCCATATGTGTTCGAAGAGCCGAAGATGAATCATCCTGCAAATCAATGATGACTGGCCAGAATGCCAAACCCCAGAAGAGAAGAAAGAAGAAAGTATTGCTGAAGAACAACTGAGTTCTTATCCAAAACACTAGGGGCAAATCCAGCCCCCATGGGATGGACTCCTGCATTGTCAGCGAACAACAGTCACTCTCTTGGATTCAGACGGATTCAAGATCTCAGAACCATTTGACATGGACTAAGCTACACTTTTACCCTTGAGAGACTCACTAGGCCAAAAATCCGAAAGGGCGACCCAGGCAAAAGTTAGAGCAAAAAAAAAAAAAGAAAAACAAAAGAACAAAAGAGAAAAATGCAAAAAAAATGAAGAAAATGCAAAAAATGAAAAAAAAGAAGAAAAAGATGAAAAAAAAGAAGAAGAAAAGAAATGAAAAAGAATTGAAGAACATTGCTCGCAAGGTTGAAAACCCAGAAATGGCGGCCTTGGCAAAAGTTAGAGCGCAAAAGGAGAGGTTAATACCCGAGTGTACCTTAACCGGAACTACATAAGGCTTGATTCCCATGTTTGGGATACGTAGGCAACTTCATCCTGAAGTCTAGCCACAAACACTTCCAAATCGATTATGTCTATGTAATGGTTTTGATTGTCTTTGCCTTCTCTATATCCGAGAGTTCGGTTGTGATCGTCACTCTGAGGATTGATTGCAGTGTGCTATGGCGCTATCCAAACAAGAGGCAACTTTCCATTGCCATTCAATGCGCTACGGTGCCATTCAAACAAGGGGCAACTTTCCGTTGCCATGCAGCTCTCTTTGAGCAAGGGGCAATTTTCCATTGTTATGGATCCAGGGTTGCGCATCTTGAGAGTAGGTTCCGTGCTCGTTGAGCGGTGACCGTTTGCAAAAATAATTTTTGAGAGTTTTTACTGAGGTTGGCTAATTGTCTCGAAAATTATTCCATTTTTCCAAAAAATTGGACCTTTCTTTGGACCTAAAACAAGAAAATTTTCAGTGCTCATAACCTAACTTGCATGATTTTCAAAATCAGAAAAGTGAACAAGCATGTTAATCTAACTCTCATATTGGTCAAAATTGTTTTAGTAGAAAGGAAAACAAAAAATGGTCAAAGTGATGAAATAGAGGCACAGTTGAGTCAGGTGTTCTGTCTTTCTCCCGTTGTCAACATACTTGCCAGAAAGGGCACTCTACTCGCCGAAAGAGCACCGTATTCGCCAGAAAAGGCCACCACTGAAGCTGACCGCAAAAGGGCTGAAAGCTCTCTCAATCCTCCAAGCAACGAGGTATCAAGCCAAGTGCGAAGCACAAATTGGAATGGGACAAGATATTCCACTCCCTTATCCGGACAGATCTGATCACGTCCAAACTCCCCAGCAGAGCATCGTCAACCGATGTCAGCTGCAGATTCGCTACATACCTGATTGTAGCACAACCCCACTGTGAAGAAGTTCACTGTTGTGAACAAGAAGAAGAATCTAGTGGAATGCTAGGGGCAAGAGCCCACAACTTTCCGTTTATCCATCAACCACCCAGGGGAGGGACAAAAAATGAGAGATTGAAGAATAGAGAGATGTGCGCTGAGAGAAAAAGCGAGAAAAGGGTTTTGAGAGAAAAAAAGAGCCTGAGTGCCAAAGTGACGCGAGAATCACAAATAAGAGAGGGTGGGAAACAATACCCGGAGAAATTGGCTCCTCGTGTACTAAGAGGTCTCTCATCTTTGTAACATGTCTGTATATCGTGTCTTTTGTTTTGATTGTCTCGATTCTTGCTTTGAGTCGTTCCGAGTGTGTCTCGATGTGTTTAGGTTGTTTACCTTTTTGTTTTCCATTATTGAGTCTTTTTCGCTGTATTTAGTTGTAGGCTCAATACCCGGTCGAGAACTCATTTCTCAATTTCAAAAAAAAAATCACTTTGTGCTCTGAGTGCCGTGCCATTCTCCACATTTGTGCAAAACAAGATTCTCTCTTTCATAAACCGCAGGGTTCAACCCAGGTCATATGAGAACAGTAGAACAAGGACCTATCTGGAGCTATATAGGTTCCAGACTGCAAAGCAAAAGAAAAGAGGGAAAATTTGGAGCATCTTAGTGTGTTTCAACTTCAGCAAATTCTGAGACAGCATTCCGGGTGCACCTTTTCAGGCCTCGCCATTTCGCTGGAGTATGAGTGTATCTCAACCCCAAGCTTAAGCCTGCTTCAAGTCAGAATAGCAATTACAAGCAGCTACAAATGTTATCTCTCGCCAATATAAACAGGGTGTACCCTTTTCAGGCGGAGTGTGTTACAAACCCCTCTGAGAGGTAAATCGGAGGTCGCGTTTGGATTTGGTCTCGTTAAGGCTTGTATTTCCTTATTCGGCATTTTGTTTCAAACACGTTTTTGAAGTTGCACATTCATCGCATCGTTATGCACACCATTTCTCGCATTGTTACGCACACCATTCGTTGCATTGTTATGCACATCTATCTAGCATTGTTATGCTCGTTACTTGCATTTTTATGCACATCTATCTTGCATTGTCGTACACCTCTTTACTTGCATTGTCACGCACACTTCACTTGCATTGTTATGCACCGTTACACCTGCATTGTTATGCACATTACATTTGCATTTTCATGCACCTTTTCACTTGCGTTGTCACGCACTTTCCACTTGCATTGTTATGCACGCTCTCTTATTCGGAAACACTGGGATACGTCCTTATGTTTTCCTTTCTCATCCTGAAACACCGGGATACGTCCCTATGTTTCTCCTTCTTATTCGGAAACACCGGGATACGTCCCTATGTTTCTTCTTCTTTTTCGAAACATCGGGATACGTCCCTATGTTTCTCTTTCCTTCCGAAACACCGGATACGTCCCTATGTTTCTCCTACCATTCCGAAACACCGGGATACGTCCCTATGTTTCTCCCTCTTTGGTTAAAAGTGTTCGGAATACGTTCCAATGCTCACACCATTCCGAAACATCGGGATACGTCCCTATGTTTCTCCATCTTCGGTTAAGAGCATTTGGAATACGTTCCAATGCTCACACCATTCCGAAACACCGGGATACGTCCCTATGTTTCTCACTCAATTCGAACCACCGGGATATGTCCCTATGTTTCTCCCCCCTTGGTTAAGAGCATTTGGAATACGTTCCAATGCTCACACCATTCTGAAACACCGGGATACGTCCCTATGTTTCTCACTCAATCCGAAACAGCAGGATATGTCCTAATGTTTCTCGTTCTTTGGTTACGAGCATTTGGAATACATTCCAATGCTTATACCTTTTCGAAACACCGGGATATGTCCCTATGTTTCTCCCTCTTTGGTTAAGAGCATTTGGAATACATTCCAATGCTTGAACCACTCTGAAACACCGGGATACGTCCCTATGTTTCTCATTCCTTTCCAAAGCACCGGGATACGTCCTTATGTTTCTTCTCCTTTTCCGAAACACTGGGATATGTCCCTATGTTTCTCTCTTTGTTCCTTCCTCACACAGTTTCGGCGTGTTTGGAATTTGACTTAGGTTGCGTTGTACGCACTCCTAATTGTTTGTTTTGGACCTCCTCTCATGATTCTGGCATGGTTGGAGTTTGTCACCCTTTGTATCTTTACTATCATAGCATTTCATTCGCGCTATCTTACGCACCTCACCTGTACTTGTTAGTGCATTGCATTGTTTTGAATACAAACCGGCTTCGCGAAAGCGTATAAGTCCAATTACAAACCGGCGTCGTGAAAGCATACAAGTCCAATTACAAGCCGGCTTCGCGAAAGCGTATAAGTCCAATTACAAGCCGGCTTCACGAAAGCGTATAAGTCCAATTACAAACTAGCTTCGCGTCAGCGTATAAGTCCAATTACAAACCAGCTTCGCGTCAGCGTATAAGTCCAATTACAAACCGGCTTCGCGTAGCGTATAAGTCCAATTTTCAAACAAGATTCGCGTAGCGTATAAGTCCAATTTTTTCAAACCGGCTTCGAGTAGCGTATAAGGCCAATTGTCAAAGTCTTCTTGCATATCATTTGCATCCTGTCCCTGAACTACGCTGGTTTGATTCCTTGCAAAGGGATACGTAGACAGCCTGTGGGTACAACCATTTATTTATTTGTAGCTTGTATGCTTTTGTCTGAGTCTTCGGCCTTGTCAAAAATGGGTCATCTCTGGGCTTTGACACTCACTCCCGTCATTGTTATGACTTTCGAGTTCTGTCAAAGAGGGGCAACTGTAGACACCCCATTTTTGACCATCCTCAAGACTTGGGCGTCACTGTTTGAACACTCGGTGATCATCCTTGTTTGTGTTCGTCTTGAGTTCCCAGAGGTCTCGGCTACGCGCCTTGACTCAGGATCTCTCGACTTGACTGTTTTATGTTTGGTTTTGCACCAAACACTTGTGTTTTGCCTTTGAGGGGCAGGGAGTGGCTTGATGGCCATTCCCATACATCACCGGCCATGTCTTGAGGCCACTGGCTGTGTTTTGTTGCCATCGGCCAAATGTTTGGCCGGTCGGCACTCTGTTTGGTCAGCCGGCCACTAATTTTGGTCAATCGGCCACTTTTTCTGGCCGAGCCCTTTTCTTGAGAGGGTTTGAACTTTTTGAACCTTTGTTTTAGCTTCTTGAGGAAGCTTGAACCTTTTGAACCTTTGTTCTAGCTTCTCCAGGAAGCTTGAACCTTTTGAACCTTTGTTCTAGCTTCTCCAAGAATCTTGAACCCTTTGTTTTAGCTTCTCCAAGAAGCTTGAACCCTTCTAAGCTTCCAAGAGAAGCTTGCACCTTTTGCACCTTTTCCTCAAGCTTCTAAGAGAAGCTTGACCCCCCTTGACCCTTTTGCTTAGCTTCCCTTAGAAGCTTCAAGCCTTTATCTTTTCTATAAATAGAGGGCCTCTCCTCCCATTTCAAGGGTTAGAAAAATCTGATATATAGGATATATATATCACTCCCTCTCTATATCTCCCTCTCTCTCTACATTTGTGTGGGTTAGAGGGTTCAAAAAGGTCTAGTTCTTGCACATTTGCACTACAACTCTTGGCCTAACACCTCCATCATCAACCTAAGGAGCTTGGAGGCCATTTTCAGAGGCTAAGGGACTATTTTTTTGGACCAAGAGGCTGCTGTCCCCTTTTGGCTACAAAGGTAACTCATTTTCCCTCTTTATTCCCCGTTTTTGCACACACTTTTAGCCTATCTTGCTTGCTGTTTTGAGCTTTGTGTATAAAATAAAAAAGTTCTTTTTTTTTTGTATTTAAGATACTTCATTAAGGTCACTTTTGTGTTTGGGGTCGTTTACCTCCCCTTAGGCCTTGTTTGGCCTCATTTTTGTGTGTTTTTGGTGAGCTTCGGGACCACCTTGTTTGGGCCTCCTCACCACTAAAATCTTGAGGGATTTCAGTGGTGAGGATGGTGGTTTGAGGTCCTAAGAAGGAGAGGGCCATCCCCTCTCCTTATTGTCTCGATTACTTGCATTTTTGGCCTTACAAAGGAGCTCCTATTTGCAAGCTTCCAAGATTTATTTACAGCATTTTTTAGTGGGTTTTAGGACCCCCATAAGTCATTTCCAGATCTGGTTTTGCCATGTTAAGTGTCCTTGTTGCATGTGTAGAGTAACCCTCTTATTGGCCTTTCAAAGGAACACATCTTTCTTGCATGCATGGACCTTGTTTCCATGGGTTTTTGGGGCTTATTTGACATACCATGTTACTGTTTTTAGCTGGTTTGATGAGCTCTCACATGCTTCATATAGGTGTAGTGTAAACCATGCTTACTAGCCTGTGTTGCATGTTGTTTCGGCCAAGCATGCTAGCTTATTTTGGCTACATTTCATACATGTTTTAGCATTATTTTGGGCTGCATAAGGACTGTTTGGGGCTGGTTTCATCATTTGAGCATCACTTTGCATGTTTATAGTGTATTGCATTTCACTAGCTTTAGTTCTTGAGTCCTTGACAATGCATTACATGAGTGTTTGCATGCTTTTGAGTCATTTTGGAGTCGTTTGGCATGCCATTTCAGATCTGGAACATGCACCATTGTATGTCATATTCCCTTCTTGCCATGCTTTGGTAGAGTTGCATTTTTGTGCCTTAAGCTTGGTTAATTCATTGTGCATGCATTCCATGTATTTTGGTTGCCTCACTTGCATCATTATGGCCACTGATTTTGGCATGCTTGCGAGCTATCCATGTTAGTTTAAGTCCATCATCGCATGTTGTTACATGCCATATTTGTTTACATGTTTAGGTTGTGTGCCTATTGCATATTAAATGCATTGCATATCATGTTGCATTAGCCTTGCTTGCACGCTTAGGTTGCATTGCATTGTGCATGCATCCCTTGCCTCTTAATTAAGCATGATAGAGGTTGGGGCCTTTGATGTGTTTTGTGTGTGCATTTCATTTGATATTGAAGTTGCACACTTGGCTTTTGGGCCATCACGCATTGAAATGCGCGATTGGTGGTCCGAGAATCGAGCACCATACCCCTTTGAGTCACAAACATGGTAAGGGATGTGGTGGTGCAAACATTGCTTTGAAAATGCATTGCCATGCCTTGTCTGTCCTCTGCTGCTGTCAAAACAGGTTTCTGCAGGAAGCTTTGGCCGGCCGACCATCCTTAGTGCCGACTAACCAAATATGTTTGGCCGAGAGCACAAGATTTGGCCGATAATCCCATTCCCATGGCCAATGGCATTTTGTTCTGGCTAGTGACACTCCAGAGCACTCAGGGAGTGATTCAAAGTAGTTCTGGAAATTTATGTGATCCTCAGAGGGGCAAGGCAGTATAAACAGAGGCAACAGTGCTATGGCAGCGAGTTTCCGAGTGGGGCGAGTCAAGCATGCATCATTCGCGCATTTTGAGGCAGAGCTGCGGCAGTCTCTTTAAGCTTCACATTTAGTTGATTTTGTAATTATTTTGTTAATTAATTAAGGGTCTGTAATAATTAATTAGTTAGGATAGTTTATTCATTATTCGGACTGTATTATTCTTTCGGTCCCTCCGAGTGAGGGCGTATTTGTAATAAGTGTGCGTGAGTGTGTGCATGCCTTCCAATCCCACGTCTTTCTTCCCTTTTATTTGCCCGCATATGATGGTTAGACTAGGGCATATTTAAAATTAGCATACCTTATGCTATGCATGCGTGCATCCATACATTTGTCTTACATGCACCGGGCTCGGCGCATCATACTAACTGCATTTGTATTTCAATTCCAAAGTTGAATACATGTTAGTTGTAGCATCATTACATGCCATCTTAGAATAGCCGAGCCTGTTGTAGTTGCATCTTGTATGTGTTGCATTAGCCATCTTAACATGAGCTAGGATCATGGATTGATTACTAACTAGCTTTTGTTTTGGCTTGGAGTACTAGGTAAGGTTTTTATGCTTTAGCATCTTGCATGAGTGTGAATGTTAACATGACAGCATACTTACCATGAGGCTAGCTGCTTATGTGATATAACTGCTTGAGTACCTATGGATGGAGGTTGAATTACCTAAATTGGAATAATGCACTAAAACTGTGAGTTTTAAGCCCACTAGATAGTGGCAAAACCATCTTTTCTAAAGCCCACTTGAGGGTGGCAAAATCTGCATTTTAGTCTACTTGCGAGTAGCAAACTATTTTCAAAACAAACATGAAATGTTTTGTTCCAATTTAGGCGATTTGGTCTATACTTGTTTGCTGTGCGCATAACATAGTAATTCTAGGCTAATAACTGGAATAAGAGCATATAATGTTTTTAAAACAAGTTATCATGGTTAGTAGAGGCCGATCTTTGATCGGGTGAGCGGGGGTGCTCATAGCTGACCTTCCCCAATCGTAGCCAAGTTCCCGAGCCGAGGCAACTTTGGTGATGACGGACACGTGGCCTTTGGCACCGAGTCAGGGTTTCCTAAATTCCCCCAAAATAAAATATTTAGGTGGCGACTCTGTATCTGGCAAAGCAGTCCATGTTTGGCACTTCTTTTCTAAAAATCTGTTTTCTCAAAACGATTTGCCGGATTTAGACTCTTTGGTTCAGATTAAGAACCGTGACAATTCGAGTCCAAACTGTAGCATGGGGCCCACGGGCGCGTCTACAGCAGCCCAAACTTTTGAACTTCTAAACACGCAGCCCATTTTTGATTGTGAACACACAGCACACACTTGTTGAAAGTTGAACACGCAGCCCAAACTTTTGAATTTCTGAACAAGCAGCCCATTTTCGACTGTGAACACGCAGCCCAAACTTTTGAATTTCTGAACACGTAGCCCATTTTCGAATATGAACACGTAGCACACACTTGTTGAAAGTTGAACACGCAGCCCAAACTTTTGAACTTCTGTACACGCAGCCCATTTTTTATTGTGAACACGCAGCATACACTTGTTGAAAGTTGAACACTCAGCCCAAACTTTTTAATTCTGAACACACAGCTCATATACTTCATGTTGAACACGCAGCTCACACATTTCAATTCCGAACCCACAGCTCATATGTTGAACACGCAGCTCACACTTTTCAATTCTGAACACATAGTTCATATGTTGAACACGTAACTCACTCTTAATACTGAACACGCAGCTCATAAATTTTCATTTCTGAACACACAGCTCATTCATTTCACTTTGAACACGCAGTTCACTCTTAATTCTGAATACGCAGCTTATACATTTTCATTTGCACGCAGCTCATTCTTAATTCTGAACACGCAACTCACAAATTTTCATGTCTGAACACACAGCTCATACACTTCATGTTGAACACGCAGCTCACACATTTCAATTTTGAACACGCAGCTCATACATTTTCATTTGCACGCAGCTCTTTCTTAATTCTGAACACGCAGCTCACAAATTTTCATGTCTGAACACACAGCTCATACACTTCATGTTGAACACGCAGCTCACACATTTCAATTCTGAACACGCAACTCATACACTTCATGTTTGATCTGAACACACGGCTCATAACACAGTATTCTTTTAATTTTGAACACACAGCTCATTCTAAACATACAGGATGCGATGAGGGAACTTGCAGAAGTTGAAACAAACTCAGATGCCTGACATTTTTCTTTTTTTCTTTTGCTTCAAAGTTTGGAACCTATATAGCTTCAGATAGGTCCTGGTTTTACTGTTCCCGCATGACCTGGGTTGAACCCTGCGGTTTTATGAAAAAACAAATTTTGTTTTGCACAAATGTGGAGAATGGCACGGCACTCTGAGCACAAAACGATTTTTTGAAAGTGAAATGGGAAAAGGGTTCTCAACCGGGTATTAAGCCTATAACTGACCACAGCCAAAACGACTCAATAACAGGAAACAAAGGTAGAACAACCTAAACACAACACAACAAAGGAAAAACAAGGTAAAACAACCTAAACACATCTATAGGCACCTGAAACGACTCAAAATGAGAATCAAGACAAACAAAATGACTGACACGACACACAGACGTGTTCCAATGGCAAGAGACCTCTAAGTGCACGAGGAGCCAGTTTCTTCGAGTATTATTCCCCACCCTTTCTTATTTGTGATTCTCACATCACTCGGCCGTCAAGTTCGGTTTTTCTCTCAAAACCCTTTCCTCGCTTTTCCTCTCAGCGCACATCTCTCTATTCTTTAATCTTTTATTTTTTTTATTCCTCCCCTGGGTGGTTGATGGATAAACAGGAAGTCGTGGGCTCTTACCCAACATTATCAGCTCGCGGCTACTTCTTCTGGTGACGTCTAGTCGATGCCCTGGATGAGGAAGTGGAATGCATTGATCCATTCCAATTTGTGCTTCGCACTTGGCTCGATACCTCATTGCTTAGAGGATATGAGAGCTTTCTACCCTTTTGCGGTTAGCTTCCGTTGTGCCCTTCTTGGCGGATAGGGTGCCCTTTCTGGCAAGTATGTTAACAACGGGGAAAAGACAAAACACTTGACTTAACTGTGCCCCTAGTTTATTATTTTGACCATTTTTTTTTCTACTAAAACAATTTTGACCAATATGAGAGTTAGATTAACATGCTTGTTCAATTTTCTGATTTAAAATCATGCAAGTCAGGTTGTGAGCACTGAAAATTTTCCTTTTTTGGGTCCAAGAAGTGGTCCAATTTTGAAAAATGAAATACTTTTCGAGAAAATTAGTCAATCTCAGTAAAAATTCTCAAAACTGTTTTTGCAAACGGCCACTGCTCAACGAGCACGAAACCTACTCTCGAGATGCACAACCTCAGATACGAAGGAGAATTGCCCCTTGTCTGAACAGCACTGCATGGCAATGGAAAGTTGCCCCTTGTTTGAATGGCACCGCAGCGTGCTGTATGGCAACAAAAAGTTGCCCCATTGTTTGAATTGCACCGCAGCGCGCATTGTAATTAGACCTCAGAGTGACGATCACAACCGAACTCTCGGATACAGCTAAGGCAAAGATGATCAAAACCATTACATGGACATAATCAATTTGGAAGTATTTGTGGCTGGACTTCAGGATAAAGTTGTCTACGTATCCCAAACATGGGAATCAAGCCTTACGTAGTTCGGGGTTAAGGTACACTCGGGTATTAACCTCTCCTTTTGCGCTCTAACTTTTGCCAAGGCCGCCCTTCCGGGTTTTCAACCTTGCGGGCTTTGTTTTTCTTTTCTTTTCAATTCTTTTCATTTCTTCTTTTCTTTGTTCATTCTTTTTCAGAATTTTTCATTTCTTTTTCTTCATTTCTTTTTTTGTTCTTTACATTTTTTTTGTTTCTTTGTTCTTTTTCTTCTTTTTCTTGCTCTAACTTTTGCTTGGGTCGCCCTTCCGAGTTTTCGGCCCAGCAAGCCTCTCAAGGGTAAAAGTGTAGCTTTGTCTATGTCAAATGGTTTTGAGATCCCGAAGTCATCTGAATCTAGGAGAATGGCTGCTGTTTGCTGACGATGCAGGAGTCCATCCAATGGGGGGCTGAATTTGCTCCTAGTGTTGTAGATAGGAACTCGGTTATCCCTCAGCAATACTTTCTTCTTTCCTCCCTTCTGGGATTTGGTATTCTTACCGATCTTCATCTTTTGACTCTTCGAGCATAATCTAACATCTTTTGCCCCTAGTTTGAGGGGTGCTCCTGATCTTGCTTCACAAGCTTCTTTTGATGACATCTGATCTTCTTGATCTAACTTCCCTGCCTCTAGTTCGAGGGCTGCTTCGAATCTGGCCACACAGGCCTCACATTATGGTTGACCTTTGAACTTTCTGAGTTCGAGTTCGAGGTTCGAAAGCAAGGGGTCGAGTCTCGAGGCTGAGAACGATCCTAGGCTGCACAATCTCAAGAGCGATTCCACACAGGTCTTCACAAGATCGCGCAAAACATTTTTTTTGAAATTTTTTTAAGAAAGCAACAAATCGCTCGCGCTGAAGACAGTGTAGGACCAATCTGGATCAAGCCAGGATCCTTCTCAGTACTCACACCAACAAGCATGATTTCATCCATTAAAGGCTTAGCACGCCTCTGTTTCTCTCAATTGATCAATTTTTTGCAAAATTCGAGGAATTCCTTCCTCTTCGTTTTCACCGCAGTGTTCGAAAAGTTTTGGAAAACTTAGATCAATGCAATGATTTAAAGGTGCAGAAGAGCAGGTGAGATGCTCCGCCATTTCGTTCTAGACTTGTTGGCACAACAGGCTCGAAGTAGTAATAAGCACAAAACATGACAGCCACAACTGTTTCATTCAGATTTCCTGGTTACAACTGGCTCCACAGCAGAGATAGACTCAAGAGAAAACAAAAGGATAATCACAAAATCGAAAATGGTGTCCGAGGTGACACCCTCGGAGTCACCCGACTTTTGTACAATAGGACTGACTCGATACAACAAGACAGACCTTTAATCAAAAGACTGACTCAAAACAAAGAGACTGACTCAAAACAAAACCGTAGAACTGACTTAGCACCCAAGCCAGAAATTACAAAACCAGCATTCGCAAATGCTCAAAATAGTGCGTGCCGAACGCCACATCTGAACTAAACCGAACGCCGCCCATAGGTGGTTCAACCCTTGATCACATACTTGTATTATCCTCTATCCTCGAAGTCCAACAACTCAGCAGTGACAGACTTCGCTGAGGTAGGTGGGAGGATGACCTCATTGTCGATCAAATCTTGCACTTCATGGCGAAGACGAAAGCAGTTATCGGTGCTGTGACCGGTTTGCTGGTGGTACGCGCAGTACAAGGTAGCATCATGTGAGAGAGGGAGATTCTTCGGGAGAGGCCGAGGCTCAAGGGGTTTAAGATGCCCCCTTTTAGCAAGGATCTGGAGCGCCTTAGATAAAGGCATATAAAGGGCATGGAATACCCTGCGACCTCGGGGCAGATACTTCGAGGTTTGCTGACTTTTGCCGGACGCACTAGCAAAAGGATCGGAAGGTGCTGCCTTGGCTCTCTGATCCTTTCCGGGTGTGCGTGTAGGATTGGGGGAAACGGTTCTGGCATGACGGGGCCTATCCCGATTTTCCGCCTGGCTTGAACTGCCCTCGGTTGGAGTGGGGAAAGCATCATCCATAATCTTAGCCACAACTGTGAATACTTGCTGTTTATTCAACCCACCGGCTTTCAAAGCCTCGACTGCTCACAACAATTGTTCAACGGGACCAGCGTCCATCTTCATCTTATTCTTTCCATTAGCCTCAGCTTGGTGGGCGGTTTGGGTTGTTGCTTCAGTGCGAAACCCCGTTGTCGTGGACATGTCATTGTCGAAGTTTGAGACAGCTTCAGGTTGGCTGAGCTCAATTACAATTCGCCCCAGTAGCGGGGGCTCTTGTGGCATGAAGTTCCCAACATACGATGCAGTTGGTGGCGAGGCTGACATTCCATAGGCGAGATCAGCCACAGACCTCTGGAGGTCACCAATCATTCCCATCAACTCAAACGTGGTGGGCTCACGAGCTTGAAACAACTGGGGTCCCCAAATCGGGTGCGCAGCAGGCGTCTTGGGTGGGTGTGGTACTTCAACGTCGGTCTCACCCTGCAAGATGATTCTTTGGCACTGGCTCAATGTGGCTGCCATGACCACAATTTCTTCCGAATTTTGTGTCATCATGAGTCTGCTAAACCAAACAGAGGTGATGTGACTAGTGACCGACGGATCAGATGGACCGGACTGGTGACTGACGGATCTGATGAACCGATGAGCCTTTTTCTGTCTTGCCTCAACAAAGGAGAACACTGGTTGCTCTGAACTAAATCTCCGAACTGAAAGAGAAAACAGGCAGCATCTCAGCCCAATCAATACATAGCTGAATAACTGTATTTGACCACTGATCACTGTTTCCCAAATTACTATCCCAAAACTGAATCTGATACCCGCAGATAACTGATTCCCAAAATACTGATACTGGTGCCCATAGGCCGGATGCCCAAACTTGCAAACTGATACATGCATTCCTGTAGAGACGCACTCCTAAAAGCACATAGCAAGCAAGTGAGAGCCAAAACACCCCTATGTTGGGGTAGGGTTTCCCTGTCCTATTTTGTCAAGAACTAGGGTTTCACTACGCATACAGCGGTTTCAAACAACCTATAATCAGGTAAGCAACATGTCCTAGCTTTGGAATGGTCACTATGGATTCCGAGTATGCACTAGGTCGAATGGTCAAAAGGGTGCCCCGGTAAAACCGGGGTTGTGTTCCCGTCGTGGCAGAGCCCGCAACCGGTCAGCCTTATGGCACACTTCGCAAAGCGAGCCTCTGGCAAACCGTTCAGGAATAGCATACGGCAAACACGGTGTCCTAGGCACACCAATGCAAATGCAATGCAAAGAAACACATAAGTGTAGTCAAAACCAGATATCATGAGTTCAAGTCAAGTTCTCTAAATCTCCAGCAAAGTCGCCAGAAACTGTAGACGTCCCCGAACGTCTCGGGGGGAAATCCCCCCGTTTTGTTCATTGGGCTCACTACAGTTCAGGACTCAAAGTCACGGTCCTGTATCTAATCTCGCAGAGTGCAATGCAAGACTGATGAATCATCAAAGAGTCCAAATCCGACAAATCGTTTTTGAAAACAGATTTTTTCGAAAGAAGTGCCAAACATGGACTGTTTTGCCAAATACAGAGTCGCCACCTAAATATTTTATTTTGGGAAATTTAGGAAACCCTGACTCGTTGCCTAAGGCCACGTGTCCGTCATCACCAAAGTTGCCTCGCCTCGGGAACTTGGGTACGATTGGGGAAGGTCACTTCGTGAGCACCCCCACTCGCCCGATCAAAGATCGGCCTCTACTAACCATGATATCTAGTTTTGAAAACATTATGCGTTCTTATTCCGGTTATTAGCTTAGATTTACTATGTGATGCGCACAACATACAAGTATAGACTGGATCGCCTGAATTGGAACAAAACGTTTCATGTTTGTTTTTGAAAGCGGTTTGCTACTCGCAAGTAGGCTAAAAATGCAGATTTTGCCACCCTCGGGTGGGCTTAGAAAACATGATTTTGCCACTATCTAGTGGGCTTAAAACTCACAATCGATGAATTGTTCCAATCCAAATAACCCCACCTTCACCCACAGGCATTCAGGCAGGTATATCACATAAGCAAATAGCCTCATGGTAAGCATGCTATCATGGCAGTCACTCACACGCATGCAAGGATGCTAAAGCATAAACCTTACTGAGTATTCCAAGCCAAAACAGAAGTTGATTAGAAATTATGCATGATCCTAAATATACAGAAATGCTTAATGCAACACATGTAAAATGCAACTATAGTAGGCTCGGCTATTCTAAGGATGGCATGTGAAATGCTACAACTAACAAGAATTCAACTCGGAATTGAAATGCAATGCAGTTAGTATGATGCGCCGAGCCCGGTGCATGCAATACAGATGAATGATGCAAACATGCAAGCATAAGTATGCTAATTGAAACATACCCTAATCTAACCATCATAAGCGGGTAAATAAAAGGGAGAAAGACATGGGGTTGGAAGACATTCATCACACGCACGCACACTTATTACAATTATGCCCTCGCTCGGAGGGTCCGAATAAATAATACAGTCCGAATAATAATTACAGTCCGAATAAGTACAAAATCCTAATTAATTAACAATTTAACTAGGAAAACAAGTAAATTAGCATGCAAGCTATGGACCGCCTCAGCTTTGTTCCGAATGATGAATGATGCATGTTCGAGTTGCCTTGCGCGGAAATCCATTGCGATGCACCGATTCACCTCTGTTTACACTTAATCCCGGAATGCTGTGCGAAGCTCCAGAAGGCTGTTAATTTCTGATTTGCTGCAACAGAGAGCAAGAAAGGGGCATGGCAAAGTATTTACACATATGTATGCATGACTACTCTTCAGGGAGTGTAGTCCTCGATCCTCGTGCCACCAATCACGCATCTCGATGCATGATGGCCGAGGAGTCGATTTGCACTACTCGATGTGAAATGAATGCACACATAAACACAACAAGGCCTAGACTCCATCATGGTTAATCTGGAGTGTCGACGACCGAGAATTGAGACACGTTCCGTCACTTGGAGTACGAAATGTCCCTCGTTTCCCGTGCTTGGGCTAACTCCTATCCCAAACACAATGCAAATGAGAGGGCATACACAATGCGACTAACATACAAACTAGCATATGTAATGCTATGAAATGGCATACACAATGCTCGATGTAACATGGCATACACAATGCTCTAACATGCAACCTAGCATACGCAATGCTATGGACCAAAATGGCATACACAATGCACGATGGACTTACACCAACATGAGTGGACCTCAGCCACACTCACATCAGTGGCCATTAGATGAAAATGAGACAACCGAAATGTGTGCACACATGCACGAATACTAAGGACCGAACCTAAGGCATGAAATGCCACTCTACCAAAGCATGGCAAGAGATGAAAGATGGCATGGAATAGCATAAATTAGAGCTCTGAAACAGCATGAAATATGGTCCCGAAACACGCAAATATGGCACACAATGCAAGCTAGGGGGCCCGGGTACCGAAACTAGTGAAGTGCGTTACACTGGAGGTACCCAAAGCAATGCACCAAAGGCAAAACCAACCCCAAAAAGACCCTAGGCAGGTCTGAAACAGTGGGGAAATGGCCTAAAATGATGGCTCGGAATGCAACGGAATGGAGCTCATTTAATGGTCGGTAAATGAGGCATACAAGCCCGACTCTCAAACGCATTTAAAGAGATGAAAACATGGCAACATGGCATTCAAACAAGCTCTAAAATGTGATGAATAATAGGCTCAAGGCGTGAAAATACCTCAGTATATGCATGGAATGTATCTCAAAACTCAAAGCTAAGCATGGACCTTGAACTACAAGCATGCAAAACTAACATCATTCAAACATGAGACCCAAAAACAGAGCTAGGGCAGTCCAAAATAAGCACATTATCAGTTTAAGACATGGCCAAAATGTGCTAAAATCAAGGTCCAACAAAGCATGCAAAGAAAGCTAGTGAACCATGAGTTGTTCTACAACTATATGAAGCATGTGAGGGCTCACCCAACCAGCCAAAAATAGAAGTATTTCATGCCAAAATATCCCAAATAACCACTGAAACTCAGTCAACACATGCAAGAATGGTGAGCCCCTTTGGAAAGCCATGCAAGGGGTTGTTCTACACATACATGATAGACAAGCAAAAGGGAAAAACAACCTCTGGAAATGAGTTATGAAAGCTCTAAAACCCACCAAAAAGAGCCTGAAATTGGTCTAGGAAGCATGCAATGAAAGGTCCCTTTGAAAGGCCTTGAATGGGATTGTTCTACACATGCATCATAGACATAAAATATGGCCAAAGGGGCTCTGGACAGAGCTAAGGCAGACCTCAAAACTCACAAAATAGGGCCTGAAATAAGACTTCAAAGCATGCAAGATGGAGCCCCTTTGGAAGGCCAACAATGCTAGTAAAGAGAACAAGGGGTGAGAGAGTCACCCCTCTCTGATTTTGAAGCTTAAAAGCACATCTAAGCCACTGAAAATCCACTGGATTTCAGTGGCTAAAAGGCCAAACCAAAGCCAATGCAAATGCTCAAATACAAGGCTCAAAACATGAGGAAATGAAGCACGGAAGGGGGAAGATGACCCCAAACAGAAAAGAGTCCTTAAACAAACATGTTTAGAAGATCAAAAAAAGACTATTTCTAGTTTATGGAAAATCTTGAAAATGCTTGTAAGTAAGGCTAAGACATCATGCAAAATAAGCGCTAAAAGAGAGATGAAGCATACAAGGAGGTAGGTGACCTCAGACAGAAAAGTGTCCTTAATCAAACTTCAAGAGGAGCTCAAAATAAGACACTTTACAGTTTATGTTGAAGCCCAAAAATGCTAGCAAATAGGGCTAAAGTATGAAGCAAAATAATGCAAAAAATGGGAAAATGAGGACTTACCCTTGTAGCACAGCAAGGTAGCAAGCTCTGGACCAAGAAAGGAGTTCTTCAACCTCTGAAAATCAGCTTCAAAATTCTTGGATAGATGGTGGAGGTGGTAGACTATAAGGTGTAGTGCAAATGGTGCAAGAATATTAGGGTTTGGAGCTTTGAAGAAGAAGGCTATGGAGGGAGGAGTGTATATCCCTTGGCTAAATTTTCTAACCCTTGCAAATGGAGGGGGAGTGTTGGTTTTATAGAGAAAGAAGGCCAAGGCTTCTTGGAGAAGCCTTAAGAGAGGGTCAAAGCTTCTCAAAGAAGCTTAACCAAAGGGGTCAAGCTTCTCTAAGAAGCTAAGCAAAAGGGTCAAAACCAACTTAAAAAGACCAAAAAGAGGGTCAAAACCCCGGAGGAAGGGTTAAGTGCTTCACAGCTGGCACAGCTGTGTTGCACTCAAAAAGAGCAAAAAGTAAAAAGCTGGCCGACCAGCTTAGGTGGTCGGCCGGTCACTCCCCCTGGTCGGCCGACCAGGGTTCAAAAGGTTGAAGGAGAAATGCTGGCCGGCCACCCCAAAAAGGTGGCCTCCCAGATGAGTGCAACACAGCTGTATGGTGAAAAACTAGAAAATGTGACCTAGGAGAGAGAAAAATCAGCTTTTTAGCAAGGTTCAAAAGGGTCAAGAAGAATTACTGGTCAGCCTACCCATATTGGTGGCCTCCCAGAAGAGCACAACACAATGGTGGTATGAAAAGCCAGAAATTGTGGCTCAAAAGTGAGAAAAACCAGCTTTCTGTCAGAAAAATCGACTTTAGAGAGAGAAAAAGAGAAAATTGGTTTCCATGGGGAAAAGGTGGCCTCCCACCATACTACCACCTCCCTAACAATGAAAATAGGGTCCCTACCAAAAATGGTCCAAGACGGATGCAAAACGAGGGTTTGGGGGGCCAAAACGCGCAGTCCGAGGCCCCAAAAATAGGCTGTTAGGCACCAGAAGTGGTGTATGACCACGAAGGTGGTCTCCCGGGCCATAGTGTCCCTCTAAAGGGAGGAAACAAGGTGTGTGCCAAAAACCGGAGCAAACGGAGGTAGTTAAGCGGTCCCGAACCGAGGCACACGACCGACGGCTCTGAAAACCGGAAACTGGTCTCCAAACGGGAAAAATGGCCTACGGCCACGAAACGTAGCCTACGGCCACTGAGAGATGGTCTACGAGACCTCTCCCTCCCTTCGGGAAGAGAAAACAAGACCTAGTTCGCAAATCGAGGCAAAGCATAAAAGAGCCCCGAAGTCTGGAGGCAATGCTCGCAGCCGAGACTCTGAAACCTCAGAACGAGCACAATATGCATCATCGCCAAATGCTCAATTGGTGACGTCTAAGTCTTAAGGTCGGTCAAAAATGGGGTGTTTACAACCACCACCTAACCGATCTCAAAGTCAGTCTTAGAGTAGAGGGCAGGGGCCTGGGCCTAGTTGCTATCAGTGCGATTAGTCAGGGTACATGAAGAGAGCTTGCCCACAGTTGGGAGGCGTATCTGGCACATCGGGGTCGAGGTAGACTCAAAGCCACCAGCAGGCTCACTCAGTCCAGACTTCGCGAGCTAATTAGGGAGCCACTTCGACTTAGTCAGTGCAGCAGGCCTATGCTCCGAGGGATGAGTAGGTTGACTAGAGGCCACAGGGGCGCGTGTTTGTTGTTACCGCACCAGAGTAGTTGCCGGGTTCCTCAGTTGTGAGAGGTATTTTTGTTGTGTGTAACTCTTTGGATAATGTATTAATAGACACGGGTGCGTCTCATTCATTAATATCTGCTGCATTCGCATCTGCATTAGGATTAGAGATAGCACGGTTAGCGTCTCCGCTCAGAGTAGAGTCACTAATTGGGGGTACAGTTGACTTAGATCGGGGGTGTCGTGGTTGTGAGATAGAGGTTGTCGGGCGTCGACTCCTGTTTGCTTTTGTGTTGCTAGACATATCGAGTTTTGATGTTATTCTAGGCATGGATTGGTTATCTTCGTATCGAGCGGTGATTGATTGTTTCCGTCAGAGGGTCACGGTGTGCACTTCGAATGGTGATTGTTTTCGTCAGAGGGTCACGGTGTGTACCATCAGTTGAGGTTTGGGCTATACTGTCTATTGTGGTGAGTCTCGGGATGGGCTTGGATGTGTTTTGATGCAAGGGGGAAAAGTTGTAGCCTACAGTTCATGGCAATTGAAAACTCATGAGAAGAATTACCTTACCCACGATTTGGAGTTAGCCGCAGTAGTGTTTGCCTTGAAAATTTAGAGGCATTCCTTATATGGCAAGAAGTTTGAGGTTTTCTCCGATCACAAGAGTCTAGAATATTTGTTTTCCTAAAAAGACTTAAATTTACGTCAACGGAGGTGGATAGAGTTTTTAGAGGATTATGACTTTGAGTTACACTATCATCTAGGAAAGGCCAATGTAGTGACTGACGCCTTAAGTCAGAAATCCATGAGTAGTTTGGCGAGTGTGGCCATTCGGGAATGGGTTATGTTGGGCGACATTGACAAGTTTGAGTTGCACTTTGGTGAGTCCGAAGAGGGTGCAACATTGTTTACCTTGAGTGCTTAACCTGTCTTAATTAGCAAAGTTGTAGAGGCACAACAAGGAGACCGTGATGTACAGTTAATTCGTGATAGAATCTCCAATAGGAATGAAGAAAAGGGTTTGAACATTCACTCGGATCAGAGTGTACGTTACCTAGACCGTTTGTTTGTACCTGAATCTTGTAGAGAGGAAGTGTTTCGGGAGTTCCATCACTCACGCCTTGCGGTACATCCCGGAGGCACAAAAATGTATAGTGACCTTAGCCGTCAGTTTTGATGGAGGGGTATGAAGCGGGATGTTGCATCCTTCATGTCGAAGTGCCTTACTTGTCAGCAAGTGAAGGCCGAGCACCAAAGACTAGCAAGTTTGTTACAACCCTCACCGATAGCCGAGTGAAAATGGGAGCACGTCACCATGGATTTCGTAGTCAGGCTTCCTAGAATGTAGCGGGGCAATGACGCCATTTGGGTGATTGTTGATAGGTTGACTAAGTCTACACATTTTATTCCGATGCGTACCGGCGATTCAGTTGAGCACTTGGCAGAGTTTGTACATTAGAGAGATAGTTCGACTTCACGGAGTTCCTGTAACCATCGTATCAGATAGGGATCCTCGTTTCACCGCTCGGTTGTGGCAAAGCCTTCAAAAGACATTGGGAACTAAGTTGACTTTTAGCACCGCTTATCATCCTCAAACCGATGGGCAGTCAGAACGTACCATTCAGACTTTGGAGAATATGCTTAGAGCTTGTGTCCTAGATTTCAAAGAGTCTTGGGAGAGACATTTGTCGTTGATCGAATTCGCCTACAACAATAGTTATCAAGCTCGAGATGGCACCGTTTGAGGCATTGTATGGCCGACCTTGTAGATCACCAATTTGTTGGGCCGAAGTGGGGGATGCACCATTGTTGGGTCCGAAAATTGTTAGGGAGATAACCGAGAAAGTTGCTCTCATTCAAAAAAGGTTAGCTACAGCCCAAAGTTGACAGAAAAGTTATGCCGATAAGAGGAGACGACCTTTGTATTTTGAAGTGGGTGATCATGTTTTCCTTAAGATCTCACCTAGGCGGGGTTTGATGAGATTCGGTAAAAGTGAAAAGTTGTCTTTGAGGTTTATTGGACCTTTCGAGATAGTGGAGAGAATCGAGGAAGTGGCTTACCGGTTAGCTTTACTGCCACAACTTTTGGGGCTTCACAATGTGTTTCATGTGTCCATGCTTAGGAAGTACGAACCCGACCATTCTCATGTGCTAGATTGGGTTGATTTGGAGGTAGATGAAGATGCCTTTTACGAAGAGCGACTGGTCCAAATATTAGATACGCGAGAGTAAGTACTACGGGGCAAAACTATACCATTAGTAAAGGTGTTGTCGAGGCACCATGAGGTTGAGGAGGCAACTTGGGAACGGGAAGCGGAGGTCCGCTCCAAGTATCCGGATTTATTTGAAAATGTTTAGTTGTTTTTAATTGTAATGTTCCCTAGTGTTGAGGGAAATGTGCTAAAGTTGTTGAGAATGTGTTGTTATGAGTATGGTATCCTAAGCATGAATTTATTTTGGATAGTTATGGTTTTTATCGGGAAGCTTTATGCTTGTGTAAGTAATGAATGATTATTGTTGATGAGACGGGTCATGATGTTAACGGTGAAAATTAGTTGAAAACTAATATTGTGAATTGAGGAAGTGTTAATGTGATTTTTAATCTTTTGGGAATTCCTTTATTTGAGCAACTAGATTTAATTTCGGGGATGAAATTTCCTATAGTGGGGAGGTTGTGATGGCCGGTTTCGTTTTACTTCACTTTACCTTTGTCTTCCTTGGGTTTACGATATCCGGAAGTTTTTCCTCAAAATAAAATTCTTGTTCTTGTTTTTGTTCGGTGTTGAACTTCACTTGTTTCAGAGGAATCTTGATCAAGTTCGGGGTGCCAGGGGGGTCGAACCAGAAAATTCTAGGCTGCTGGGTCAAGGCCGCACATGCGGGGTGGGGCTGCACATGCGGGGGATGAGGCCGAACGTGCGGGAAGGGTGAGTCTTGGGAGGCTTGCACACTGCCTAAATTGCAGGTACGGAGGAGGAGGTGCGGAAGGGGCCACACGTGCGAGGGGTTAGAGTCGCACGTGCGGGAGGCACGCTCCGCACGTGCAGGGGCAAGTGTCGCACGTGCGGTCGGCCTGAGTCCGAGAGGGCTCTGTTTTTCCTCTCTTCTTGGGCTGTGTGTATCACTTTTCTTGTGTCTATCTCTCTCTCTCTAAAAATACATTACTTTCCCTTCTCTCTATATTTCTACCTCAAAACAAGACCAAATCCTTGATCTTTCTCCATCCATTAGAAATTTGTCCATAGTTTCTTCATCAACATTGTAGAGCCTCTTTAGGGGTTTTTCATCTCATCACTTCAACAAATTGAGGTGGGGAATCACTTTGAGTTATATATATGTTTTACAAGCTTTTGGTTGATTTTGAGAACTCTTCTTTTTGGATTTTTGAAAATGGGTTTTGGGGCTCAAGAAAATTGAGGGTGTGTAGAAGAAGTTTATCTCTTGTGCTTTTCAAAGGCTTTTCTTGAAATGTTGAACCACATGGGTGGGGGATTTAGGTATTGAAAAGGGTTTTGTAAAGGGATGAAGAGATGTAGGGGTTTTTGGTGAAAAACCTAGAAATTTGGGGTTTTAGAAACAATGTGGAGAACCCACGGATTTTCTTGTGTCAAGGAAATGAATGAGTGAAAAATTCATAATATTGTTCGCAAAAAATGACAACTTTTCTTGGTATATGATGATTGGGAAATTGTTTTAAGAGTTTGTTGAATGCATGACCATGCATAATTATGAGATGACCAAATTGTTGAGTTTCTTGAAATATGTTGTGATTTTTTTGGAAGTTGATATTCAAAATATGGTATGTAGTCTTGAAATGACCACGTCGTTGAGAATTATACAAAGTGGGGAAATGCTGCCACTCGTTCAGGAATTTAATTGAACATGTGACTATTTGTAATAAATAACCTTGAAGGAGGGAAGATGGGAAATGTGATTGTTGTAGTATTATTTTTTGAGACATTGATAATTATTGCATCACATACTCATGAAGTGAATATTATACATTTTGAATTGAACTTGGAAACGTTTATATTGAGAAAAGAATATTTGAAATGAGAACTATGGTTATGTCTATGGGGTAAATACGTTGGTAAGTCCGGATAGGTGGTGTAGATGAAATTGATAAGTTGGCCTGAGTGTCCGGGGTGAAAGACCGAAAACACATGCGGAGGAGGTACCACTTCCCTTCCGGTTAGCAACCGATAAAGTGGGGTTATTGGTAATGCTTGTTGAGCATACTTGCAGACACTAACCTAGGGATTACCTGAGTCGTATTTACCGCCCCTAACGATTGAAAATTGGAAAGTTTTGGAATTGTTGAGATTTCAAATTTATGTGAAATATGGTGATTTTCAAAAGAGCACGTAAATAAAATTATCTATAAATTTGGGCATTTCATGGCACTTGCATTTAAAATTGGAAATTTTGCATAAACATATATACTTTGTTAAGAATTCTCTACTGGGCTTTATGCTCACCCCTATGGGTTTTGGTGTAGGAAAGGACATGGTGAACCCACCAAATTAAGGCGTGGGAATATGTTTTTGAGAGCACAAGGCTCTGTGTTGTGATTGTAATTTTTTTTTTTTTATAAGCCAAGGGCTAAATATGTATGGGTCTGAGAGACTCTTTTGTGTAACCGGGCTTATGCCTTGGAACTTGTAAGCCCTTGAGGGCCTTTATTCATTTTGGTTAAATTATTTTACATGCTATAGATTCATGTACTAGTTTTCAATGAATGTATAATCGCATGTGAGATCACTTTTGTATAAACATTTGAGTTATGTAATGGAACATGGTGAATACATATCTCCGGCATCTCTTGAGCCATGATTATTATTATATTGAAATGACATGTATATTTTTTTGGGGCGTCACATGAATCATCTCAAGAACATGAGGTAGCGCACATAATCACATAGGAATTGATTAAATCCACAAATGCAAACTTAGCTGAATTAAGATGCATGAAACATAGATACAAAGTATGGATATAACGACAAAAAATAAAATAAAATAAACATGATGCGTATTTACAAATAAGGAAAGCAAGTAAAAGAACGAGATAGAAATCCCCTAGATGTTGATTTGTGATTATGTATCAATTTTAAGTAGTAAACAACAATCCCAATCAAACAATCAAGACAAATCGACACAACAATTTTACGTGGAAAAACCACAATTGGACACCTCCAATTGTGATAAAAAAACCACGGGCAACAGCCACAAAACTATCCACTAAGAAGATATAAATGAATTACACAGGTATACTCTCAATTACCTAACGAATCCACGCCCGAATTGAACTAACCTCTATGTGTCTCTTCCAACGCCATCTTCACCTCGGAATTGTCTTGATGATAAGTCACTCCGAAATCCACCAAAGCTTCACGCTCGAATTCTTCAGAATCCACCGAAGAACAACTCTATCTTTTGTGTAGAATAAACAAACAAACCTTTAATGTATGCTTTTTAAACCATGAGTTGAATACTCAATGAAAACATCAAAGAAAACTAGCAAAATATCCCCAGATATAAACCTTAGAACTCAAAAAGAAGATCTGGAGGAGTAAGTCAAGTTTTGGGAGAAAACCAACTACTTATAGAAATCCAAAGTAATCCTAGTTTTGGAAGAAAACCAATTCCTTATAGAAATCCGGATTTTGAAGCTCGCTCGAGCGAAGCTTCTCTCGCTCGAGCGAGAACCTTAACTCGGGTGATTTCCACTAGTGCCTTTGCTCGAGCCATAAACCCTTTGCTCGAGCGACCAATGAGCTCTTTCAGGTTTTTGTATAGACGCAATCCTTCGCTCGAGCGAGCACTCTTTTGCTCGAGCGAGCAAGGGCGGACATGCAACTTTGAATGCAATTTTGCATTTTGCTTCGGCCGCGAGCTGACCGGGCAGCTCGACCCCCGTCATAATCAACGAAGTGGCAATCTTAAAAGCATTAACATCATAAACTTCTCTACAAGGCACAATTCGGGTTGGATTCGCATCTAAAACTCATATCCTCACTGAAATACAAGAGCGAATAAAACTGAAAGGAGTTTTGTCAAACGGGATTGCCAAGAATAAAAACCTAACAAGGTACAACATGTAAGATTACAACAAAACTAATATGAGACTAATACAAGAAAAATATAATCTAGGAAATGCAAGATTACAACATAATTGCTATGAAACTAAAACAAGAAAACAACTATAAGATGGAACATGCAAGATTACAACAAAACTAATATGAACCTAAAATAAAAAAAAAGCAAATATGAGGTAGAATATGGAAGATTACAACAAAACTAATATGAAACTTGTTACCCAAAAGACAACCTAAGAGGGGGTGAATTAGGTTTTTACAAATAAAAATAATAATACCCTAATAAAAATTATGACTAGCACAATAGATAAATATAGTTAATAAAATAAAAATAATTAAAAAAAATGTTCTAACAACTATGTCAGTTAATGACTTTAGCACAGTGAAAATGTGAAATATAACTATGGCAATTTAAATAAAATAAAGAGATAAGGAAGAGAGAGACAAACAAATTTATAGTGGTTCGGCTTTAACTCGGCCTACGTCCACTCCTCAAGTTTCACTTGAGATTTTTCACTATACTCTAACTTCATAGGGTGCTAGCAACCTTTTCGCAGATGGAGCAATCCTCCACAGATTTTACACAGACTTTCTCAGTCAAGAACACTGAGTGTACTACACTCTTACAAGGTTGAAAAGAAGGTGTTTTTGTTTTCACAGAAAGCTACAAGAATTATCTGTCAAAGATAGAGATAAAAATGAAGCTTTGATTTTTCTGTAAACCTCACACAAGAAAGATGGGCTTAAAGCTCATGTATAATTTCTGAGAGAGGATGTAAACAAAAATTGAAGAACACTTCTCAGAAAAATTTTCAGAGAATAGATGAGAGTGATTTTAAATCAAAGAATATTTTCCGGTTTCTATAACTTGTTTGTAGTTGTTGTCTCTTGTTCACATCAGAGGCTTTAGTATATATAATGAAACTTATAGCCGTTTATAGCCGTTGTATTCATTTGAATATCTTCTACTCCATCATTACTAATTTGAATATCTTCCACTCCATCATTACTAATTTGAATATCTTCCACTTGAACCTTTTGGCCTACTGTTGTGCTGGGTTGTTTGAACGTTTGTTTTGGGCTGTTTGAACTTCTGGTTTGGGCATTATTTTTGGGTTGAAATGAACTCCTGATTTAAGCAAATATTAAGTACATTTAGATAATATTTAGGATAAAAATTTAGGTGAGAAATAATGGGACAAAATAAATTTTGATTCTATTTTTCTCTTTCAAATAAATTAAAACATAAATAAATAAATCATCAAAATAAATTTTGGATTCCATTTTTCTTTTTCAAATAAATTAAAATATAATTAAATAAATCGTCAAAATAAATTTTGGATTCTATTTTTCTCTTTCAAATAAATTAAAACATAATTAAATAAATCATCAAAATAAATAAGTCTAACAATCTCTCCCTTTTTGATGATGGCACAAAATGATGTTTTGATTTGATTTGATTTGGGAGTAAGAAAGGCTCCCCCTCAAGTCATGCTCCCTAAATTCATTTCTAAATACATAGGTTAGCACATATGTAATAAATAAGCTTTAATCAATAACATGATATAAGATTAAGATATCAAAATATAAATACATAACATCATATTAGTTTGAAAATAATACCATAATACATAACATTATAATATATAACATCATAATACATAATATCATCATAATACATAACATCATAATATATAACACCATAATATATAACATCATCATAATACATAACATCATAATATATAACATCATAATACATAACATCATAAGTTTCTCCCCCTGTGACATTATCAAAAAATAAATCATGGCTTAGAATCGGGAGGAGGCAGCAGAAAATGATAAGGATAAATGGCATCAAAAACAGATAATCAAAACAGAGTTATATACATATATATATATATATATGGTTCGTCTGCCTCTATCTTTTCTGTCGAAAATCGCGTCAAACACGCGGGCTCGCTTTTGCATCAGCTAACCGACAAAAGCGAGACGGGTCAATCAACTGCCTCGACTCTCTCTCTCGCTTGTCTTCTTCTCTTCCGTCTTCTTTTTCTTAATCACTCGTTTCTCTTTCTTCTTCCTCTCATCTCTTTCTTCGTCTACGTGAGAGAGAAAGAACAGAGAGATTGATCAGAACAAAAAGGCTGCCAAAAACGACCCTCCTTTCTAGAGATGGCAATTTAAACCCGGCCCGATGGGGACCCGACCCCCCGACCCCGATTAACACGGTGTTTCCCCGAAAAATACCCCCGACGGGCCGGGGATGGTATTAAAAAAAAAATCCCCGCTCATTTTCGGGCCGGGGACAGTGATAAGTGGTTCGGCCCCGGCCCCGGCCCCGGCCCGACCCCGGCCCCATTCCCCGTTGTTTCTCCCCGCCTCCCTCTCCCTCTCTCATTTAATACACTCATTTAATATAATATAATATTATATTATATCTATCTTCTGCGTTGTCTAGAACCAACTAGTCAACATAAATAATAAATAACCTAATATAATATAATATTATATATGTACATGTACTCATATAACATATATACTCTCCTCTCTCTCTCTCTCTATTATCTCAGAACTATCTCACAATCCGAAACCAGAACACACCTCTCATCTCCCTCATCTCCCTCATTTCAGATCTCTCTCTCTCCCATCTCAAATTCTCTCTCCCCTCACACACAGCTTCATTTCGCGTGAGAAAAATGAGGAGAGAGAGAGAAGAGCCGATCTCACAACGCCGATCTCACAGCGCCCCTCCTCCGCCGATCTGACAGCGCCGCTCCTCCACCGCCGATCTCACAGCGCCGCTTCTCCACCGCCCTCCTCTGCCGTCATGCCGATCTCCTTCGTTGCCTTCCTCCGCGATCTCCTCCGCCGCCCGACCTTTCCGCCTCTCTTTCTCTGTGTTATATATACACACACACACACATATATATATATATATATATTAGATTGCAGCTAGTTCTCTCTCTCTCTCTACTTAGATCTACCCCTCTTTACTCAGATTTGTGTATTGTTGATGTTGTTTGATGATATTATTGTTGATGATGTTGTTTGAATAGTTGTTGTTGTTGTTGTATTTTTTTTTTTTTTTTTTTTTTTGATCCGGGGAATTTTCGGGGTCGGGGAAACCCGATCCCCGTTAGGGGATGGGGATGGTAATAGGTTCCCCGTCGGGGATCGGGGCCGGGGCCGGGGACATTCTTATCATCGGGGATCGGGGACGGGGAGGGTGATCCCCGGCCCCGCCCCGCCCCGTTGCCATTCCTACTCCTTTCGATTATATCTCTCTCTCCTACTACATGGCCTCATCCCGTCCCCTTACTCTCATCCCGAACCTGAATGATCCCGTAAGCGCTGTTGGGTCGAGTGCCCGGCTCCTACTCTTTCCAACCTTCCTATGATGTCAATTGAGCAAATAATGGCAGAGCAATCAGATATTGAAGCCAATCATTTCACACTGACGTCTTGTATGAAGACGGTGACTACAGTCACAAAATTGGCGCATCGACTGCAGAACAGAACGAGTGAGCTCCACCAGGTCAACACCCAACTCTCTTTGCTCCAGCGCATGTACAAGGATGCGCGAGCAGATATTTGCACACTGAAGACTAAAAATAAAGAGGTTAAACAAAAGACCACCTCCATGGCCCAATTTGGAGCAACGTTGTTCTTGGCTTTTGATAGTCGGTGGGGAGTGCTTGCTCTCGACGAAAGCACGGGGGCAGGGACGTCAAACGTTGCCCAAGGTGATAAAAAAAAGAAGAGAGCGGTAGAAGAGGTGAGTAAGTGAGGTCGGCCAATGGCCGGAAAAATGAAGGGAATTTTTTGTTTGTTTGTTTGTTTTTTTTTTAATGTAAATATGTATATTTTGATTTGTATTTTTTTTTATGGTTAATGTAATCACTTGAAGATGAAAGTAAAGTACAGAAACCTCAGGGCAAAACAACAACAAAAAAATAAAAAATAAAGAAAAAAATAATAAAGGAAATGAAGCCTATTAGTAAAACAACAATAAATAAATAAATAAATAAAAGATATTAAGCCTAATAGCAATAAAAAAAATAAATTAAAATAAAATAATACCAGCAGAAATTATACTTAATGGGACGTCGGTGTTGCTGGAAGGGTAATGCAAAAAAAATACCATGAGGGTTTTAAAGAAAATCAATGTATGCAAAGTTAATTTTACCTCAAGATGTAGAATCCAAAAAAATTACACAGTTGAGAATAGCAAACTGTTAAGGATAATAAATGTATGAAAGACTTGAGAGCATGGAACTAATATAAATGTTTCCATATCAATGTAGCAATACACATATATCATTTTAACAAAAATTCAAGTTTCACAATCATAACAAAACTTTTTAAGTAGAAATCAACATTCCAAGTTCGCCATGAATAAAATTGAAGTGATCCTCGCTTAGGAGTTTTGTGAAAATATCTACCAATTGCTTGTCGGTGTTTACAAATTCAAGTACAATATCCCCTTTTTGAACATGATCTCTGTAGACATCCCATTTTTGACCGTCCTCAAGACTTGGACGTCACCGTTTGAACACTCGGTGATCATCCATGTTTGTGTTCGTTTGGAGTTCCCGGAGGTCTCGGCTACGTGCCTTGCCTCAGGATCTCCGAACTCGACCGTTTAGTGTCTGGTTTTGCACCAAACACTTGCATTTTGTCTTGGAGGGGCAGGGAATGCCTTGTGAGGCATCCTCACACACCACCGGCAATGGCCAGAGGCCACCGGCTGGTTTTTACTTCCACCGGCAATGTATATTGCCGGTCGGCACTCCCTTTTGCCAAAATGGCATCTTTGGCCGGCCGACTACTGTGCATCTGCTTTTGTAGATATTTTATCACAGCTGTCTTGCATTTGGCTCCCCTCTATACACGTGTATGGAGGGATCTCCCTCTTTAGAAGCTTGTCTTGTAAGCTTTACAAGACAAGAAGCTCTATAAGAGGAGCCCTTCTCTCCCTTGCTTAGGGTTGGTTGGTTAGACATTTTAGAGATAGAAAACACAGAGGAAAGCTCTGGTTTTAGGGTTAGGGTTTGATACATATCCTATCTCTATTTCCCTCTCTTGAGTGTTCTAGGTGTTTTAGTCCATACTATTGCACACAAACACCTAGTGTTTCACCTTCCTTTGGCTACTGAGGTTCTAAGGGGTTGGTTTTGGTGTTTTGGAGTTGGATTCAAGTCAAGGAGGGCTGTTGGAGCATCATTTGTGAAGGGGTCTTCAAGGGTAAGAAACTAGTCCCTTTATTCCTCATTTTTGCATTGTATTTTTACCCACCTTTGAACTGTTTTTGTACTTAGTGTATAACATAAAAAAGTTCTGTTTTTTAGCCCTCTTGATTGTTTATTAAGAGTGTTTTGTGGTTTGAGGTTGTTTGACCCCTCTTAAGCCTTGTAAGGCCTCATTTTGTGCTATTTTGAGTGAGTTTTGAGACTTTGGTGTTTGGGCCTCTCCACCACTGAAATCTTGAGGGATTTCAGTGGCGGAGATGGTGCCTTGAACTCTCCAAAAGAGAGGGCCACCCCCTTCCCTTGTTGTCCTTGAAAGGAACCCTTTTTGGCCTCTTGAGGGAGCATCATGTTAGAGTGTGTATTGATCATGTCTTGGCTGTTTTCCATGCTTATTGTGCCATGATATAACCTTGTTCTGTGTTGGTTTTGGTACACCATGCATGCTTAGCATACCTACCATGTAATGCCTTGTTATTGCCTCAATATGCCTTAGGTTGTTAGCCTTTGCTCTAGCATGTTTTAGGCTTAGTCTTGTGAAGGTTTTGTGCCCATTTTTCCATGTTTTAGGTCTGTCCTAGGTTGTTTGGGTCGGATTTGGCATGCTTAGTAGAGCCCCTTTGCATCCCGGCTTGTTGGCCTTAAGTATGTGAATGTATGACACGACATTTTTGCATTGATTTGGTGGTTTGGAACCACCCTACATGTTATTTCAGTCCCTTTGGCATGCCCATATGTTTGCCTTGGATGTCTCCTTAATGCTTTGAAAGCTTGTGTAGCATGTTCCATGTTTTGGCCATTGTACATGCCTTTGAATTTGAGCCACTTAGATGCCATCTAGGGGGCTCCCTTTGCATGGTCTAGGTCTGTCTTGAACCTATTTTAAGGCCTCTTAGCCTTGTGAGGCTTGGTTGGCTTAGCCATGGTTCAAGTCCCTTTGACTTGCTTCAAGTACTTGGGCCATTCATTGCATGCTTGGTCTATTTTGTTTGCTTGGTTTGACACCATCCTAACATGATTTTCAATACTTACCTTGCATGTCATATGTCCATGATTGCCTCATTTAAATGTGCTTGAGAGTTGCCTCATTTGTGCCTAAGTGTTGGCCCTTTAACATGTGCATGCGTGTATGTGTATTTGGTCCTTTATTTTGGTCACTTTGGCCGCTGTTTTGGGCCTACTTAGAGTTGCCTAAATCATGTATAAGTCCACCTTTTCATCAATCCGCATTGCCTCATGTTTGCTTGTATGCTTGCATAAGTGTCTTGCCATGTCATGTTGCATCCTTAGTTTGCATGCCTAGGTTGCATTGCATCTTGCATGCATGCCTTGTCCCTTGACTTGGTGATAGGAATTGGGCCTTGGTTCATTTGTTTGGTTTTCATTTCATTTGACATGAAAGTTGCACACTTGATTCTTTGGGCCATCATGCATGGAAATGCGTGATTGGTGGTCCGAGAACCAAGGAGCATGTTCCTTTGAGTCATTACCATGATAAGGGACATGATTGGTGCATACATTGCTTGAATTGTATTGCCATGCAAGTTCTGTCCTCTGCTGCTGTGAGTTGCAGGTTCTGCAGGCATTCTTTGCCGACCGGCAGTAAATCACTAGCCGATGGATTCATTTTGTGCCGGTGGCTACACCACACTGCCGGTGGCAATCCTACTCAGCCGGTGGCACTCCTCAATGTCCAGAGAAGCAGTCCTGAGACTTTGGAAGTCTCCAGAGGAGTGTATCAAGGAAAACAGAGGCAGACTATGCATGGCGGTGCACTTCTGAGCAGGACCCGAACATGCGCTGCATCTAGCTCTCCTCCCGAGGCAGTTTACTGCTTTTCCTAGTTTAAATTAGTTTGTTAACTGATTAGGCAATTTGTAATATTTAATTAGCTTGCGTAGTTAATTAATTTGTATTATTTATTTGGTCCCTCCGAGTGAGGTCAAATCTGTAATAAGTGTGCGTGAGTGGTGTGTATGTCTTCCAATCCCCACTTCTTTCTTCCCTTTTATTTACCTGCTTTGATGGTTAGTATTAGGGCACGTTTAAAAGTAGCATACCTTATGCTATGCATGCGTGCATTCATGCATTCGTATTGCATGCATCAGGCTCGGTACATCACGCTAACTGCATTTGTATTTCGATTCTAAATTGAATACATGCATCAATTGATCGCATTTCATATGCCATGCTTAGGTTAGCCGAGCCCACTTCTATTGCATCCTGTATGTGTTACATTAGGCAATTTAACATGAGCTAGGACATGCATGTTTGCTAACTAGTTTATTGTTTCGGCACGGAGTACGATGTAAGTATTTTCGCTTTAGCATATTGCATGCGTGCGAATGTTGCCATGATAGCATGCATATCATGTGGCTAGATGCTTATGTGAGATGAACTGTTTGAATACCTGTGGGTGAAGGTTGGATTGTTTGAGTTGGAAAAACTCGTTGAAATCCGTGTTTTGGCCTACTTGCGAGTAGCAAATTCCAAAGCGCTTTTCAAAACAAACGGATATGCAATGCTTGTTTCTAAATTAGGCAATCTAGTCTATACTTGTTTGCCGTGCGCATAACATAGTAATTCTAGGCTAATAACCGGAATAAGAACACATAACGTTTTCAAAATCAGATATCATGGTTAGTAGAGGCCGGTCTTTGGACCGGGCGAAAGGGGGTGCTCATAGCTGACCTTCCCCGATCATACCCAAGCTCCCGAGCCGAGGCAACTTTGGCAACGACGGACACGTGGCCTTCGGCACCGAGTCAGGGTTTCCTAAATTTCCCCATTAAAAAATATTTAGGTGACGACTCTGTATCTGGAAAAGTAGTCCATGTTTGGCACTTCTTTCAAAAATCTGTTTTTCCCAAAATGATTTGCCGGATTTGGACTCTTTGGTTCAGATTAGGAACCGTGACGATTTGAGAGTCCGAGCTGTAGTAACCCCAAATGAACAGAACGGGACTCACCCTCCCGGGGCGTTCGAGGACGTCTACAGTTTCTGGCGACTCTGCTGGGGATTTTAGAGAGCTTGACTCGAACTCGTGATATCCTGTTTTGATCTCATTTATGTGTCTCTTTGCATTGCATGTGCATTGGTGCGCCTAGGACACCGTGTTTGCCATCTGCCATTCCTGAACGGTTTGCCGGAGGCTTGTCTTATCAAGGCATGGCCATAAGGCTGACCGGTTATGGGCTCTGACAGTATGGGAACACAAACCCCGGTTTTACCGGGGCACCCTTTTCGACCATTCGACCTAGTGCATATTCGAAAACCATAGTGACTATTCTGAACTAGGACAGGTTGCTTACTCGATATTAGGTTGTTTGAAACTACTGCGTGCATAGTGGAACCCTAGTTCCTGACAAAATAGGACAGGGAAACCCTACCCCAACATAGGGGTGTTTTGGCTCTCTTTACTTGCTGTATGCTTTTAGAATGTATCTCTACAGGAAAGTACATATCAGTTTGCAAGTTTGAATATCGGGCCCGAGGGTACCAGCATCAGTGTTGTTGAGAATCAGTTATCTACGGATATCAGGTTCAGTTTTAGGGACAGTGATTTCTGGGGAACAGTGATCAGTAGTGGAGTGCAGTTGTTCGGCTAAGCCCGTGTCTGATCTGTTTGGGCTGAAATACTGCTTGTTTTCCCTTTCAGTTCAGAGAGTTGATACAGAATAGCCAGTGTTCCCCCTTGCTGAGGCAGGACTTATGACGACGTAGAATTCAGAAGAGTTCGTGGTTATGACGACTACATTGGATCAAGGGATCACTCTGCAAAGTGAGACCAACATTGATATGCCACATCCACCCAGGTCGCCTGTTGTGCACCCGGTCTGGGCCCCCCAGTTGTATCAGGCTCGTGAGCCCACCACCTTTGAACTAATGGGGGTGATAGGTGATCTCCAAAGGTCTGTGGCGGATCTCGCCTACGGAATGTCAGCTTCACCTCCAGCCACACCATATGCCGGGAGTTTTTTACCACAGGAGCCCCCGCTGTTGGGGCGAATTGTGATCGAACTTAGCCAACCGGAGATGACCTCCAGCTATGGCAATGACATGCCAACATCAACCCAAACCCTCGATCAGGCTGAGGCCAGAGGAAAAGACAAAGCGAAGGTAGACGCCGATCCCATCGAACAACTGCTGTGGGCAGTCGAGGCTTTGAAAGCCGGGGGGATGAACAAGCAACGAGTATCCACAGTTGTGGCAAAAACTATGGAGGATGCTTTCCCCACTCCACCCGAGGGTAGCTCAAGTCAGTTGGAAAATCGGGATGGGCCCCGTCATGCCAGAACAGTTTCTCCTATTCTCGCCCCTGCACCTGGGAAAGATCAGAAAGCTAAGGTGGCGCCTGCCGACCCTTTCGTTTGTGCGGCTAGTAAGAGCGCTCAGACTCCAAAGTACCTACCCTGGGGGCGCAGGACCTTTCATGCTCTCTACATGCCTCTGTCCAAGGCACTTCAGATCCTTGCCGAGAAGGGGCACCTTAAACCCTTGGAGCCTCGTCCTCTCCCGAAGAATCTCCCCGCTACGCATGATGCTGCTCAGTACTGCGCGTACCACCAGCAGACAGGCCATGCTACCAACAATTGTTTCCGCCTCCGTCATGAGGTGCAAGATTTGATTGACAATGAGGTTATCCTCCCGCCCACCTCAGCCAAGCCCGTTACCACCCAGTTGTTGGATTTTGAGGACACAGATACTGCAAGTATGTAATTAGAAAGTGAACCACCTGCGTGCGGCATTCGGTATATTTTGGATGTAGCGTCTGGCACGCATTTTTGAGCATCGGTGAAACCGAGTTTTGTAAATTCTGGCTTGGGTATCGAGTCAGTCTTTTGTTTTGAGTCTGTCTCTCTGTCTTGAGTCAGTCTTTTGCTTAAGGGTCTGTCTTGTTGTAGCGAGTCAGTCCCCTTTGTATAGAATACCAGGTGATTCTGGGGTTGTTGTCCCGAACACCATTTTGTCTTGTAATTACCTGTTTTTGTTTTTAATCTGTTTCTGCCAAGGGGCCAGTTACACCAACAAATCTGAATGAAACAGTTGTTGCTATCTCACTTTCGCGCTTGCTTTCAGTATAAGTGCCAGGGGATTTGAATGGGCTGACAGTACATCTCGCCTGCTCTCCTGTGCGCCAAGCTCATTGCTTTAGCCTAAGTTTTTCAAAAACCCTTTTTGAACACTGCGGTGATAAAAACGAAGAGGAAGGAATTCCTCGGGTTTTGCGAAATTTTGATCATTATGAGAGAAAGAGAAGCATGCTAAGCTTTTTTTTAATAAATGAAACCATGCTTGTCAGCGTGAGTATTGAGAAGGACCCTAGCTTGATCCAGATTGGTTCCACACTATCTTCGGCACGAGCGATTCGTCGCTTTCTTAAAAACTTTCAAAAACAAATGTTTTACACGGCCCTGTGAAGACCTGTGTGGAACCGCTCTTAAGACTGTGCAGCCTAGGATCGCTCTCAGCCTCAAGATTCGACCTGTTCGTTTTGAGCCACGAATTCATCCGGAACATTCAACGATCAACTGTCGGAGGAGGCCCGCGTGGCCAGTTCTGAAGCAGCCCTCGAACAAGAGGCACCAAAGTCGAATAAAAAAGATTAGATCTCACCAGAAGAAGCTCGTCGAGCAGCCATGATGGATTCTTCTGCAAATCATTGCAACAGTCGTTCTCCTGGATACAAAGAGGCTTCAACTTCAGAAACCATTTTGCATGGACTTGTTACACTTTTTACCCTTTGAGAGGCTCGCTGGGCCGAAAACCCGGAAGGGCGACCCAGGCAAAAGTTAGAGCAAGAGAAAAATACAAAGAGAGAAGAGCACAAAAATACAAAAAAGAAGAAGCAAAAAGAAAAGAAAAGAAAAAAAATGCAATGCAATGCAAAAAAAAGAGAAAAAGAAAATGAATAAAAGAAAATGAAAAGAAGCTCGCAAGGTCAAAAACCCGCATCGGGCACCTTGGCAAAAGTTAAAGCCTGAAAAGTGAAGGTTAAAATACCCGAGTGTACCTTACCCGGAACTACGTAAGGCTTGATTCCCATGTTTGGGATACGTAGGCAACTTCATCATGGAGTCCAGCCCCCAACGCTTTCATAGCGTCTCAGTCCATGCAATGGTTCCGATTTCATCCCAAAGTCTAGTCGCCAACACCTTCCAAGGTGATTGTGTCCATATATCTGTTATGACCATCTTCGTCATCTCTGTGTCCAAGAGTTCGACCACCACCAATGAAGACTGTCCGCGGACTGCTGCGGCACCATCCAAACAAGGGGGCAACTTTCCGTTGCCACGAGTCGTCGTGAGCCGCCATTCAAACCAGGGGCAACTTTCCGTTGCCGTGCGGCGTTCTTCAAGCCAGGGGCAATTTTCCATTGCCTCCGATCCGAGGTTGCGCATCTCAAAGAGTAAGTTCCATGCTCGTTGAGCATCAGCCGTTTGCAAAAATAGTTTTTGAAAATTTTTACTGAGGTTGACTATTTTCTCGAAAACTATTTCGTTTTCCAAAACTGGACCATTTTCTTGGACCCAAAAAGGAAAATTTTCAGTGCTCACAGCCTGACTTGCATGGTTTTCAAATCAAAAATCGAACAAGTACGTTAATCCGACTCTCATTTTGATCAAAACTGTTTTAGTAGAAAACCAAAACAAGAAAAAATGGTCAAAGTGATGAACTACGGGCACAGTTGAGTCAGGTGTTCTGTCTTTCCCCCGTCGTCAACATACTCGCCAGGAGGGCACTCTACCCGCCAGAAGAAGTAGCTGTGAGCTAACGGCATCGGGCGTGAACCCGCAACTTCCTATTCATTCATTAATCACCTTGGGGAGGGACGAAAAATGAGAGAATAAAGAATAGAGAGGTGTAAGTTGAGAGAAAAAGTGAGCCAGAGGGTTTTGAGAGAAAAACCGAGCTTGAGTGCCAGAGTGATGCGAGAATCACAGATCAGAAAGGGTGGAAAACAATGTCCAGGGAAACTGGCTCCTCGTGATCCAAGGTTCCCCGTATTCGTTCAACGCGCCTGTGTGTCGTGTCTTTTGTTTCGTTTACCACAACCTTTGTTCTAGGTTTCTCTCGAGCGTGTCTCGTTGTGTTTTAGGTCGTGTACCCTTTTGTTTGAGTCCTCCCCACTGTGTTCAGTTGTAGGCTCGATACCCCGGTTTGAAAAACCCTTATTTAATTTCAAAAATCATTTATACTCAGAATGCTGTGTCATTCTCTATATTTGAGCGTGCTTCAACTCCAACCGGTTCCATCTTTGAGCTCCGTCTTGTCAGGTTGGGTCGTTCGCTCAAGATTTGCTATGTGCAAAATGAACCGAGCGCTGTGTTACGGGCTGTATGCAGATTAATCCCCAACAGAGTAAGGGTTGTGTGTCCAGAATCAGGCAGTGGGTTGCTTGGGTTATTTTGCTGTTGGCTGTTTAGTTATCTGATTATTACCGTGCAAGTGTTCAATTTTCAAACAAACAATCAATTTCATTTACATTGAGTTGTAATATGGTGTGATGCGATGCAAAGTATGAAATGTAAAGATATACGAATGTAAACACTTTTTCAGATAAAAAGCCTGTTTCATTTCATCATCTTTTCAAATATACAAGTTTTGGAAACAAAAACCTGCCTGCGGCAGTACAAAGCATCTAACTACCAACAAAAGAGAAAAGTACAAGAAAGAAAAAATAACAAAAATCTGTATCCATGACGAGCACTCCGGGGGCTATCGATCTGTCCTAGTCCTCTTCCTGGACGAAGGTCCAGGGGCATTATCAGCATCGTCATCAAAGCCCGAGCTAGTGCCGTCTCCGGTCTCCGCCTCCGCCTCCGACTCGTCATCCTCATCGTCGTCATCATCGGGGACTGGAGCTCGCGAGCTACTCCCGATATGAGTGCGCCCCGCCTTGGTACGGGGAAATGCTCTGCCCTCCTCATCTCTCCCTCGAGCGGGGACGGAAGGTCCAGTTGGAATGCCTCCTACAGCGGGAATCTGGAAGGGAGGCTGAAAAAATCACAAAAGGCAAATGCATCAGTATACTGTGAGCAGTGTATCAGTGCAGAATGTAGTGTATGAGTACAGTGTGAGAATGCCGTGAGCAGTTTATCAGTGCAGAATGCGGTGTATGAGTACAATGTATGAATGTCGTGAGCAGTTTATCAGTGTAGAGTACAGTACAGAATGCAGTGTATGCAGTGTATCAGATACTGTGAGATCAGTGTACCAGGTGTTGTGCCATGCATCAGATTACGTGAATCAGCTTGTGAGTGATTTGAGGGCGTGATCAAAAGAACATACCGGAATGCTGTAGAGGGCCAGGAGGTCAAAGGTCCACTGAAGCATCCCCATCATGGAGGCATTCATCTCCAATGACTGCCGGGTATACTCAGAAGAAGCCTGCAAAAGTATCAGATGCATTAATATTCTGTGGAATATCAAATAAACTGAAATGAAATGACTGTACAAAAATGCAGTAATACATACCGGAGGCAAGCCGGGGACACCGACGAACTCGTGATCAGCCGGCGGAGGGGCGAAGGGGATCTGATAGGTCGCCCCACCCTGCCCTCGGAAAGTCAATGAAGCGGGCAGAGCAGGCCAACCGGTCCCCCGTCCTCCCTGAACTCCGCCCCTGCCACGGACTCGAGCCCTCCTCGAAGCTCCTACTCCAGCTCCCGCTCCTGCCCCAGCTGCTGACGCCACGGGCCTGGCTCCCTCCGCTCGACGGCCGCTGCTCAGAGGTCGCATAAGGTACGTCTGCATGTACTCTCTGTAGTCGCCGATGCCTCTGAAGCGGGTCGCCTCCCAGCTGATAGTATAATCGGCCATCTGCTCGGTAGTGAGCCTCTCGGTCTCCCTCATATCCTCAGGAGGGTGAACCGGGACTATCTGCTCCGGTAACCCTAGGGTCTAGCGTAGGAAACGCTCACCCAGGTACCAAGCCCGACAGACCGGGCCCTCCAGTAAGATCCGGAAACGCGAGGTCTCCTCAGCACCGGCAAATCGGTCCCGCATCGTCGCCGGCAGCGAAGCCCAAGGCTGCCAAGTGATCTGAAAGTGACATACGGTCTGTTATCTACTGTTATTGAAATATGCAGTGGAAAGGCGAAGCTTAAATGAACTGCAAGTAAACCATACCTCGGCAGGGGTAATGGTGTCGAAGAAACGGTGGAAGAAGCTAAATGTCTCTCGCGGCCTCCGGGTGCATCTCCTGTCAAAGCGACGCGAAAAGGGGACGACCAGAGGAGTCTCCGTCGCCGGCACGGGAGCGAGCCTAGGAAAGTAGGCATAAACCCACAACTGCAAGGTAAATACCAGTGCATTTATCAGATAAAGCAGAATATAGAGTAAAAGTAAAAATAGCAGAGCTATGTGTGTGCCGTGTGTACAGTATACAGCAAGTATGAAGCAGACTACAGAGTATGCAGTGTACAGAATACAGAAAGCACAAAGCAGAAATGTAAAAAATGAAGAAGACGTACCTCCCAGACACGCCAATAGCCCCCGAGCAGCTGTCCGCTGCCGCGGGAAGCTGAGCTCATACATCCGTAGAGAGTGGCCAGAGCGGCGCCACCCCAGTCGTAATACAAGATGTCCTTGACGTCCACCAGTGCGCTGAGCAGGCAGAGAGGCACGGTGTTCGCCCGGTCGGCGAAAATGGTCGTCCCGAACAAGAACATGAGGAAGCCGCGTGCGTACCTCTCCACGGCCTCCGGAGTCATCGGGGCTGCATCAACAAGGGTAGGCTGGACCCTGAACTGCACCTCGAACCAGGAATACCGGACAAAGCCTGGACGAGCGAGAGGTGGCACCTCACCCAGCAGATAGACCTGAGCAGCAGTCCACTCGTCCATGTCGGTATCAAAGGGGATCGGATCACCCCCTACCCCGATGCCTGTGAGCATCGAGAAATCGTAAGGGGTCATCGTCATGTCCCCTGCCGCAGACAAATGGAATGAATCGGTGGTGTCCCACCACCTCTCCACTAAAGCGGCGATGAGAGGTCTGCATGTAGTGAGCCTGGAGAGTCCTCTGCAGAAGGCGCCGAAGCCCGCCTGGTCCACTATGCGACGGACCGCGTCAGGAAGCTCGCCGTACCACTCCCGAGCGCCAGTGTTCCCATACCCGCGGATGGTATGGGAATCCCCCTGTAAACAGAAAATAACAATTGCAAGGCAACATTCAAAATGCAGTTTTAAGAAGCATACAGATGTAGCATGCGTGCAAGTTTAACAGATTCAGACAAATACAGGGTGCCGGTGTGCTTACAGTGAACTACAGCGTGTGATGCGTCAGCGTGTTTGGATGGTTCAAAGCAGGTATAGCATGTGTGCAAGTTTGACAGATTTGGACAAATACTGGGTGCCGGTGTGCTTACAGTGAACTACAGCGTGTGATGCGTCAGCGTGTTTGGATGGTTCAAAGCAGGTATAGCATGTGTGTAAGTTTGACAGATTTGAACAAATACAGGGTGCCGGTGTGCTTACAGTGAACTACAGCGTGTGATGCGTCAGCGTGTTTGGATGGTTCAAAGCAGGTATAGCATGTGTGTAAGTTTGACAGATTTGAACAAATACAGGGTGCCGGTGTGCTTACAGTGAACTACAGCGTGTGATGCGTCAGCGTGTTCGGGTGGTTCAGTACAGTATAGCATGTGTGCAAGTTTGACAGATTTAAACAAATACCGGGTGCCGGTGTGCTTACAGTGAAATACGTGTGATGCGTCAGCGTGTTCGGGTGGTTCAATATAGTATAGCATGTGTGCATAGTTTGACAGATTCAAGCAAATGCTGGGTACCAGTGTGTATGCAGTGAAATACAGTGTGTTTGGGTGATTCAGGGCTAGTGCAGTGTGCGTGCATGTGTCAGTTTCAAGCAGATATCAGTTGTATGTATGTTTACGATCAACTACAGTATACAGGGTATCTGAGCTAAAGTAGTTAAAGAGCACAAATAGCTACGACAGTTTTGTGTCCTATATTGCAGAAAGTAAAGCAGAGAAAAGAGAGTTACCTCGGAAGCGCCGAAGGACAGGTGGGAGGTAGGCTCACGCAGTAATAGCTCGGGTGGCAGGTGCCTCTCAAAGCTCTGAAACTGGCGGAGTCCGTCAGGGGGCAGAACATGAATCGCCGGCCGGTAGGTCGCCGGGTCGAACGGGCGCTCGCTCAAAGGTAGGAGCTCGACCCTGGGGTCCATCTCGTGATCTGGGGGAGTCCCGCCGCGTGGAACGTCGTCCGCCATGTCAAGAATGATGGAAAAATAGCCGGAGGAAGGAAAACCGGGCTAGAATATGGAAAGTCAACCGAAAAGTCAACCCCTGAGAAGGTCGAAAATGGCCGGAAAGGCCGGGATGTGAAAATGGTTCGGAAATCGAGAGGAAAGCGAGGGGAACAAACCCCAAAAAGGTGGAAACGGCAAACGAGGCACCGAAACAAAGATTTGTTCGGTTGAAAATGCCCGAAACGCGAAGAAAATCGCGAATCCGACGACGAAACGGGCGTAGAACGCGAAGAAACGAAGAAAAGAAGAGAGGAAAACACTCTAGAGAGAGAGGGTGTGAGATTTCGGCGGAAGAGGAAGTAAGAAATAGGGTTTGGAAACCCTATTTTAAAACACCCATGGTGAAATGTCGAATCTGCCCCGACTCAGGAACTTTTTGCCGGTCGGCAACATTTTGTGCCGACCGGCAGAATATTGTGCCGATGAAATTATTTTGCAGCCGGTGGACAGCCGATGGCTTCCCCTCTCGGCCGGTGGTGTTCCCACGACCTTGTTTAGGCCATATGAGTAGTTTTTGGTCTTCATAGCTCAAGAAAGTGCAAGAAAGTGTATCTCCGACGCTCAACCGGCCTCCGTTTTGACCTCGGACCGCGTCTTCTGTGCGTAGCACTCCAACTCATACAATGTTGTATCCTTTGGTATCCTTTTTGCCTCTTACAAAGATCCAAAAGTTACCCCGTGTGCGTTGCACGCATTCATCGCACGATTTCGGTGCATTACATCGCGCTATCATGCGCCTCGCAGTTGCATTGTTATGCACATACTACATGCGTTGTAACACGCACCCCTTGCATTATCATGCACATCTCTCATGCATTGTCATTGCATTTTTATTACAAGCATTGTCATGTATTTCAATGCATACGTCGCCTCGCGCATCGTTCGCGTTGTCGTGCATTCCCTTACCATGCATTGTCATGCATTCCGAAACACATGCGTCGTTACGCATTTAAATCCGTTCGCATCATTTTACATTCCGTGTGGCATGCGTGTCACACTTGGCATCATTTTACATTCCGTGTGGCATGCGTGTCACACTTTGTATCATTTTGCATCTTATGAGGCATGCGTGTCTCATTTGTATCATTTTGCATCTTATGGGGCATGCGTGTCTCATTTGTATCATTTGCATCGGCACGTGTGCCTCATTCCCATCGGCACGTGTGCCTCATTCCCATCGGCACGTGTGCCTCATTTGCATCGGCACGTGTGCCTCACTTGCATTAGCATGCGTGCCTCATTTGCATTGTCTTACATTCCTTGCGACCTGCGTTGTCTTGCATCCATTTTGCATTGTTATGCATGTTTATTACATTACCTGCGTAGACCGCATGTTTGTAATCAATTTCATCACTTGCGTAGACCGCATGTTTATTACATTACCTGCGTAGACCGCATGTTTGTAATCAATTTCATTACTTGCGTAGACCGCATGCTAATTTCATTACTTGCGTAGACCGCATGCTAATTACATTACCTGCGTAGACCGCATGTTTGTAATCAATTTCATTACCTGCGTAGACCGCATGTTTTGATTGCGTAGACCGCATAATTGTTCAATTTCATTACCTGCGTAGACCGCATGTTTTACCTACGTAGACTGCATAATTGTTCAATTTCATTACCTGCGTAGACCGCATGTTTTGATTGCGTAGACCGCATAATTGTTTAATTTCATTACCTGCGTGGACCGCATGTTTGTAATCAATTTCATTACTTGCGTAGACCGCATGTTAAATTCATTACCTGCGTAGACCGCATGTTTTACCTGCGTAGACCGCATAATTGTTCAATTTCATTACCTGCGTAGACCGCATAATTGTTCAATTTCATTACTTGCGTAAACCGCATTATTGTTCAATTTCATTACTTGCGTAGACCGCATTATTGTTCAATTCCATTACCTGCGTAGACCGCATGTTTTACCTGCGTAGACCGCATAATTGTTCAATTTCATTACCTGCGTAGACCGCATGTTTTGATTGCGTAGACCGCATAATTGTTCAATTTCATTACTTGCGTAGACCGCATAATTGTTCAATTTCATTACTTGTGTAGACCACATTATTGTTCAATTTCATTACTTGCGTAAACCGCATGTTTTGCTTGCGTAGACCGCATTATTGTTCAATTCCATTACCTGCGTAGACCGCATGTTTTACCTGCATAGACCGCATAATTCTTCAATTTCATTACCTGCGTAGACCGCATGTTTTGATTGCGTAGACCGCATAATTGTTCAATTTCATTACTTGCGTAGACCGCATTATTGTTCAATTCCATTACTTGCGTAGACCGCATGTTTTGCTTGCGTAGACCGCATTATTGTTCAATTCCATTACTTGCGTAGACCGCATGTTTTGCTTGCGTAGACCGCATTATTGTTCAATTTCATTACTTGCGTAGACCGCATGTTTGTTCAACTTCATTACTTGCGTAGACCGCATGCTTATGTTCGATCTCATCGCTTGCGTAGACCGCATGCTTATGATCAATTTCGTTGCCCGCGTAGACCGCGTGCTCCACTCACATGTCTGTGCTTTCACAGCATTGTTATGCCTCCCACTTGCTTTGCGTTGTCACGCATTTTCAAATACATTAATATGCATTGTACCTGTTGAGTTTGTTTTCTTTACAGGCACGATATTGTATGTACGGTTCATTTGAGGCTGGTGCAACCAGACGAACCGCACAGGCACGATATTGTATGTCCGGTTCATTCGCAGCTGGTGGAACCAGACGAGCCACACAGGTATTGTATCCTCCGAGTGAGACGTATTGAGAATTGCATAATTCTCTTACATCCTTTCTGCATTGTAGTGTAGTTTGGTGTATGCTAGCTTAAAGTTGTCGCATGTATGCTTCATTACAGCTTTCTCTACATGATCATAAGTTATGCTCGGCTTCGTGCATTGTCTTGCATTTTGCCCCTGCCTTCGGGCGCATACCTTGTTTGTCTTGCATGTTTGTCTAAGTCTTCGGCCTTGTCAAAAATGGGTCGTCTCTGGGCTTTGACATTTCACTCCTGTCATTATTATGACTTTCGAGTTCTGTCAAAGAGGGGCAACTGTAGACACCCCATTTTTGACCGTCCTCAAGACTTGGACGTCACCGTTTGAACACTCGGTGATCATCCATGTTTGTGTTCGTTTGGAGTTCCCGGAGGTCTCGGCTACGTGCCTTGCCTCAGGATCTCCGAACTCGACCGTTTAGTGTCTGGTTTGCACCAAACACTTGCATTTTGCCTTGGAGGGGCAGGGAATGCCTTGTGAGGCATCCTCACACACCACCGGCCATGGCCAGAGGCCACCGGCTAGTTTTTGCTTCCACCGGCAATGTATATTGCCGGTCGGCACTATTCATTGCCGGTTGGCACTCCCTTTTGCCAAAATGGCATCTTTGGCCGGCCGACTACTGTGCATCTGCTTTTGCAGATATTTTATCACAGCTGTCTTGCATTTGGCTCCCCTCCATACAGTGTATGGAGGGATCTCCCTCTTTAGAAGCTTGTCTTGTAAGCTTTACAAGACAAGAAGCTCTATAAAAGGAGCCCTTCTCTCCCTTGCTTAGGGTTGGTTGGTTAGACATTTTAGAGATAGAAAATACAAAGGAAAGCTCTGGTTTTAGGGTTAGGGTTTGATACATATCCTATCTCTATTTCCCTCTCTTGAGTGTTCTAGGTGTTTTAGTCGATACTATTGCACACAAACACCTAGTGTTTCACCTTCCTTTGGCTACTGAGGTTCTAAGGGGTTGGTTTTGGTGTTTTGGAGTTGGATTCAAGTCAAGGAGGGCTGTTGGAGCATCATTTGTGAAGGGGTCTTCAAGGGTAAGAAACTAGTCCCTTTATTCCCCATTTTTGCATTGCATTTTTACCCACCTTTGAACTGTTTTTGTACTTAGTGTATAACATAAAAAAGTTCTGTTTTTTAGCCCTCTTGATTGTTTATTAAGAGTGTTTTGTGGTTTGAGATTGTTTGACCCCTCTTAAGCCTTGTAAGGCCTCATTTTGTGCTATTTTGAGTGAGTTTTGAGACTTTGGTGTTTGGGCCTCTCCGCCACTGAAATCCGGTGCCTTGAAGTCTCCAAAAGAGAGGGTCACCCCCTCCCCTTGTTGTCCTTGAAAGGGACCCTTTTTGGCCTCTTGAGGGAGCATCATGTTAGAGTGTGTATTGATCATGTCTTGGCTGTTTTCCATGCTTATTGTTCCATGATATAACCTTGTTGTGTGTTGGTTTTGGTACACCATGCATGCTTAGCATACCTACCATGTAATGCCTTGTTATTGCCTCAATATGCCTTAGGTTGTTAGCCTTTGCTCTAGCATGTTTTAGGCTTAGTCTTGTGAAGGTTTTGTGCTCATTTTGCCATGTTTTAGGTCTGTCCTAGGTTGTTTGGGTCGGATTTGGCATGCTTAGTATAGCCCCTTTGCATCCCGGCTTGTTGGCCTTAAGTATGTGAATGTATGACATGATATTTTTGCATTGATTTGGTGGTTTGGAACCACCCTACATGTTATTTCAGTCCCTTTGGCATGCCCATATGTTTGCCTTGGATGTCTCCTTAATGCTTTGAAAGCTTGTGTAGCATGTTCCATGTTTTGGCCATTGTACATGCCTTTGAATTTGAGCCACTTAGATGCCATCTAAGGGGCCCCCTTTGCATGGTCTAGGTCTGTCTTGAACCTATTTTAAGTCCTCTTAGCCTTGTGAGGCTTGGTTGGCTTAGCCATGGTTCAAGTCCCTTTGACTTGCTTCAAGTACTTGGGCCATTCATTGCATGCTTGGTCTATTTTTGTTTGCTTGGTTTGACACCATCCTAACATGATTTTCAATGCTTACCTTGCATGCCATATGTCCATGATTGGCTCATTTAAATGTGCTTGAGAGTTGCCTCATTTGTGCCTAAGTGTTGGCCCTTTAACATGTGCATGCGTGTATGTGTATTTGGTCCTTTATTTTGGTCACTTTGGCCGCTGTTTTGGGCCTACTTAGAGTTGCCTAAATCATGTATAAGTCCACCTTTTCATCAATCCGCATTGCCTCATGTTTGCTTGTATGCTTGCATAAGTGTCTTGCCATGTCATGTTGCATCCTTAGTTTGCATGCCTAGGTTGCATTGCATCTTGCATGCATGCCTTGTCCCTTGACTTGGTGATAGGAATTGGGCCTTGGTTCATTTGTTTGATTTGCATTTCATTTGACATGAAAGTTGCACACTTGATTCTTTGGGCCATCATACATGGAAATGCGTGATTGGTGGTCTGAGAACCAAGGAGCATGTTCCTTTGAGTCATTACCATGATAAGGGACATGATTGGTGCATACATTGCTTGAATTGTATTGCCATGCAAGTTCTGTCCTCTGCTGCTGTGAGTTGCAGGTTCTGCAGGCATTCTTTGCCGACCGGCAGTAAATCACCAGCCGATGGATTCATTTTGTGCCGGTGGCTACAACACACTGCCGGTGGCAATCCTACACAGCCGGTGGCACTCCTCAATGTCCAGAGAAGCAGTCCTGAGACTTTGGAAGTCTCCAGAGGAGTGTATCAAGGAAAACAGAGGCAGACTATGCATGGCGGTGCACTTCTGAGCAGGACCCGAACATGCGCTGCATCTAGCTCTCCTCCTGAGGCGATTTACTGCTTTTCCTAGTTTAAATTAGTTTGTTAACTGATTAGGCAATTTGTAATATTTAATTAGCTTGCGTAGTTAATTAATTTGTATTATTTATTTGGTCCCTCCGAGTGAGGGCAAATCTGTAATAAGTGTGCATGAGTGGTGTGTATGTCTTCCAATCCCCACTTCTTTCTTCCCTTTTATTTACCTGCTTTGATGGTTAGTATTAGGGCACGTTTAAAAGTAGCATACCATATGCTATGCATGCGTGCATTCATGCATTCGTATTGCATACATCAGGCTCGGTACATCACACTAACTGTATTTGTATTTCGATTCTAAATTGAATACGTGCATCAATTGATCGCATTTCATATGCCATGCTTAGGTTAGCCGAGCCCACTTCTATTGCATCCTGTATGTGTTGCATTAGGCAATTTAACATGAGCTAGGACATGCATGTTTGCTAACTAGTTTATTATTTCGGCACGGAGTACGATGTAAGTATTTTCGCTTTAGCATATTGCATGCGTGCGAATGTTGCCATGATAGCATACATATCATGTGGCTAGATGCTTATGTGAGATGAACTGTTTGAATACCTGTGGGTGAAGGTTGGATTGTTTGAGTTGGAAAAACTTGTTGAAATCCGTGTTTTAGCCTACTTGCGAGTAGCAAATTCCAAAGCGCTTTTCAAAACAAACGGATATGCAATGCTTGTTTCCAAATTAGGCAATCTAGTCTATACTTGTTTGCTGTGCGCATAACATAGTAATTCTAGGCTAATAACCGGAATAAGAACACATAACGTTTTCAAAATCAGATATCATGGTTAGTAGAGGCCGGTCTTCGGACCGGGCGAAAGGGGGTGCTCATAGCTGACCTTCCCCGATCGTACCCAAGCTCCCGAGCCGAGGCAACTTTGGCAACGACGGACACGTGGCCTTCGGCACCGAGTCAGGGTTTCTTAAATTTCCCCATTAAAAAATATTTAGGTGGCGACTCTGTATCTGGCAAAGCAGTCCATGTTTGGCACTTCTTTCAAAAATCTGTTTTTCTCAAAACGATTTGCCGGATTTGGACTCTTTGGTTCAGATTAGGAACCGTGACGATTTGAGAGTCCGAGCTGTAGTAACCCCAAATGAACAGAACGGGACTCACCCTCCCGGGGCGTTCGGGGACGTCTACAATCTCTTAAAAAACGATGTCGAATTTCAATATGCTTTGTTCGTGAGTATTGAACCGGATTTTTGCGTAAATTGATGGCACTAGTATTATCACATTTAATAGGGATATGATCATAATACAAATCAAAGTCCTCCAATTGTTGTTTCATCCAAAGTATTTGGGCACAACAACTTCCGGAAGCTATATATTCAGCTTCGGCCGTTGATAACACAACAGAATTTTACTTTTTGCTAAACCAAGATACTAATGAGTTACCAAGAAAGTGACAAGTGCCACTGGTGCTTTTTCTATCAAGTTTGCATCCGGAAAAGGCGGCATCTAAGTAACTAATTAAATCAAATGTAACACCTCTAGGATAAAACAGTCCCAAATTTTAAGTGCCAACAAGATATCTAAAAATTCTTTTAACAGCACTGAGATGTGATTCCTTAAGATTTGATTAATATCTAGCATACATACAAACACTAAAGATAATATCGAGTCTACTTGCAGTTAAACAAAGAAGTGAGCCGATCATATCTCGATATTTTGTTTGATCAATGGACTTACCTTTTTCATTCTTGTTTAGTTTAATGGATGTGCTCATAGGTGTTCTAACTATTTTTGAGTCATACATACCAAACTTTTTTAGTAGATCTTTTGTGTACTTAGCTTGGTTGATAAAAATTCTTTCTTTACATTGTTTGATTTGAAGCCCAAGGAAATAATTTAGCTCCCCCATCATGCTCATCTCAAACTCACCTTGCATACACTTAGCAAATTTCTTGCACAAGGTTTCATTAGTAGCACCAAATATAATGTCATCCACATATATTTGCACAATAAGTAAGTCATCATTTTTATTTTTAACAAAAAGTGTTGTGTCAATCGTTCCTCTAGAAAAATTATTTTCAATCAAAAATTTACTTAATCGTTCATACTATGCACGAGGTGCTTGTTTCAAACCATAAAAAGCTTTTGATAGTTTAAAAACATGATTTGAAAAAGCATAATCTTCAAAACCTGGGGGTTGTTTAACATAAACTTTCTCATTTATAAAACCATTAAGAAAGACACTTTTTACATCCATTTGATAAAGTTTGAAATCTCTAAAACATGCAAATGCAAGTAACATGCGAATGGCTTCTAATCTAGCAACCGGAGCAAAGGTTTCATCGAAATCAATACCTTCTTCTTGATTGTATCCTTGTGCAACAAGTCTAGCCTTGTTTCTTATAATTGCGCCGGATTCATCAAGCTTGTTTCGAAAAATCCATTTGGTACCAATAATGGTATGATCTTTAGGTTTTGGCACAAGTTCCCATACTTTGTTTCTCTCAAATTGGTTAAGCTCTTCATGCATAGCTATCATTCAATGTTCATCGAATTCGGCTTCTTGAAAGTTTTTAGGCTCAATCTGTGAGAGAACAGCCAAGTTACTATAAATGTTTCTAAGTGAAAAGCGAGTTTCAATACCTTTTGTAGGGTCACCTAGGGTTAAATTCTTAGGGTGATTATAAACAAACTTCCATTTTCTTGGCAAATCATCATTGTTTCCTCCTTCTTCTTGAGGTGGGAGAATATGTTGTTTAATCTCTTTGTTCAACTTACATGGTTGGTTCTCTTCTTTGTAGATACTTGAATCTTCCACATTTGGTTCCAAATCTATATTATCACTAACAATTTACTTTTGAGTAAAGATGTCAGTTTCATCAAATGCCACATGTATAGATTTTTCCACAACAAGAGTTCTTTTATTAAAAACACGATAAGCTTTGCTAGTTAAGGAATAGCCAAGAAAAAATTGCTTCATTAGATTTTGAATCAAATTTACCTAAGTTATCCTTACCATTATTATGCACAAAACATTTACAACAAAAAACATGCAAGTGACTAATGTTGGGCTTTCTATCATGCCAAAGTTCATAAAGAGTCTTTTTTAGAATAGGTCTAATTAATGCACGATTTAAAATAAAGCATGCGGTGTGAACGGCTTCGGCCCAAAAATATTTAGGAAGATTATTTTCGCAAAGCATTGTTCTACTCATCTCTTCTAAAGTTCTATTCTTCCTTTCTACAACACCATTTTGTTGAGGGGTTCTAGGTGCTAAAAAATTATGTCCAATACCATGCTCATCACAAAACAATTCAAAATTCTCATTTTCAAGTTCTCTACCATGGTCGGTTCGAAATTAGTAATAAAAGAGCCTTTTTTTCATTTTGAATTCTACGACAGAGTTTTGTGAAAGAAGAAAAGGTTTCATCTTTGTGTGCTAAAAACATAACCCATGTAAATCTTGAATAATCATCAACAATAACAAGACAATAATGTTTACCACCTAGACTAGATGTCCCTGAGGGACCAAATAAATTCATATGCAGTAGTTGTAAAGGTCTAGTTGTGGAAATGTGAGATTTTGATTTAAACGATGTTTTAGTTTGTTTTCCTTGTTGACAAGCACTATAAAGATGATCTTTTTCAAATTTAATTTTTGGAAGTCCAATGACCAAATCCTTTCTCAAAAGTTTAGCAATTAAATCCATATGACCATAACCAAGTCTTCTATGCCATAACCAACTATTTTCATTATTAACATATAGACATTTAACATCACTAGCATAGAGATCATTGAGATGAAAAACATAAACATTATCGTGACGATTACCAATGAATAAAGCTTTATGATCATTTGTGCTTTCAATTGTACAATGTGATTTATCAAAAATAACTCGATTACCTTTATCACATAATTGACTAATACTAAGTATATTATGCTTAAGTCCATCAACAAGTAAAACATTTTCAATAGAAGGGCTGGGAGAAATACCGATGTTACCAATACCGATGATTTTTCCTTTCTTGTTGTCACCAAAAGTAACAAAGCCTCCATCTTTAGATGACAGTGTAGTAAAGAAAGATTTATCTCCGGTCATGTGTCTGGAACATCCACTATCAAGGTACCACTTCCCTTCTTTAGCTTTGGACTTAAAGCAAACCTACAAGATGACAATCAAGTGTTGGTTTTTGGTACCCATAGTTTCTTGGGTCCTTCTTGGTTAGTTTTGTTAGATCCCTTAGCAATCCAAATCTTTTAATTCACATATTTATATTATTTTTGAATGGACAAGAAGATATATAATGGCCTTTCTTTCTACAATAATAACAAGTAATATGAGGGTGAGTCATGAGAGATGCCTTTTTAAAAATTCTATTAAGATTCTTTTGTTTTTTAATAGGGCCATATCCAATGCCCACTTTATCGAAAACACATCTTTGATTTCCAAGAAGCATGTTGAGATTATTTCTACCTTTTACAAAATTTTCAAGTGTTTTTGTTAAATCATCAATATTGTTTTTTAAAGTAGTTTTCTCATTAGAGATAGTATCAAAATCATTTTTCAAAACAATTTTTTCTTTCTTTAATTCTTCTACATTAATAGATAAAGATGCAACAAATTTCTTCAACACATTATTTTTGGCACAAACTTTTCTAAATTCATCTTGTAGTTCATGGAATGCACTTTCAAGTTCTTCATAAAGAGTAGTTACCTCATCTTGAGTAGAGTCTTCATCTTCAAGAGTCATGAGACATAAGTTGACTACTTCATTTTCAATTTCATCACTTGAGCTTTCATCTTCACTTTCTCCCCAAGGTGCTACCATGGCATTTTTGTTTCTTTTGTAGTCCTTTTCATGATTCTTCAATTTTGGACAATCCATTTTCATATGTCCAAGATTTTTGCACTCATAGCAAATAATAGGCTCTTTCTTGTTATCTTCGTTGTACTCTTTCTTGAAAGGTCTTCTTCCCTCCATAATTGTTTTTCTTGAAGTGTTTTTTGAGATTTCTACTAAAAATAGCATAGCTTTTATACTCACTGGAGTTTTCATGTTCTTCTTCATTTGATGAGGCTTTGAATGTAATTCCACTTTTCTTTTCTTTTTCAACATCCTCTTGTCCTTCATGGTGATCTCATGAGTCATAAGGGAACCTATAAGCTTATCTAATCCAAGTGTGGAGAGATTTTTGGCTTCTATAATGGCTGTGACCTTTGCTTCCCAATTCTTTGGTAAACACCTAAGAATTTTTCTTACCAACTCACTGTTAGTATAAGTTTTGCCAAGAGATTTCAAAGAGTTTACAATTTCAGTAAATCTAGTAAACATACTTGAAATAGATTCATCATAATTCATTTTAAACAATTCATAACTATGAACAAGCATATCAATACGAGATTCCTTCACTTGGTTTGTACCTTCATACCTTACCTCAAGTTTGTCCCAAATTTCTTTTGCCGAATCACAACTTGAAATTCTATTATACTCCTTAGAGTCTAATCCACAAATAAGGGTGAGTTTGGCTTTAGCATTGGCTTGCAATCATTTATGATCCCTCTCATCACATTCATCTTCAGTTTTAGGTACACTAATATTGTCTACTAATTTAGTAGAAATTTTTGAACCTTTGGTGACAATAATCCACATGGCATAATCAGTGGCTTGTAGGTATAGGGTCATCTTATCCTTCTAATGACTATAGTTGTTTCCGTCAAATAATGGTGGCCTATTGTGGCTTGTCCTTCAGCTAAGATTGTCATAGATCGAAACTCCTAGATGGTTAAATCTAAAACAAGAGTCTAGGCTTTGATACTAATTGTTACCCAAAAGACAACCTAAGAGGGAGGGTGAATTATGTTTTTACAAATAAAAATAATAATACCCTAATAAAAATTATGTCTAGCACAATAGATAAATATAGTTAATGAAATAAAAATAATTAAAACAAGTGTTCTAACAACTATGTCAGTTAATGATTTTAGCACAGTGAAAATGTGAGACATAGCTATGGCAATTTAAATAAAATAAAGAGATAAGGGAGAGAGAGGCAAACAAATTTATAATGGTTCAGCTTCAACTCAGCCTACGTCCACTCCTCAAGCTTCACTTGAGATTTTTCACTATACTCTAGCTTCACAGGATGCTAGCAACCTTTTCACAGATAGAGCAATCCTCTACAGATTTTACACAGACTTTCTAAGTCAAGAACACTGAGTGTTCTACACTCTTACAAGGTTGAAAAGAATGTGTTTTTGCTTTCACAGAAAGATACAAGAATTATCTCTCAAAGATAGATATAAAAATGAAGCTCTGATTTTTCTGTAAACCTCACACGGGAAAGATGGGCTTAAAGCTATACGACTTAATGTATAATTTCTGAGAGAGGATGTAAACAAAAATTGAAGAACACTTCTCAGAAAATTTTTCAGAGCATAGATGAGAGTGATTTTAGATCAAAGAATATTTTCTGATTTCTGTAACTTATTTGTAGTTGTTGTCTCTTGTTCACATCAAAGGCTTTAGTATATATAATGAAACTTATAGCCGTTTATAGCCGTTGTATTCATTTGAATATCTTCCACTCTATCATTACTAATTTGAATATCTTCCACTTAAATCTTTTGGCCTGCTGTTGTGCTGGGTTGTTTGAACTTTTGTTTTGGACTATTTGAACCTCTGGTTTGGGCATTATTTTTGGGTTGAAATAAATTCCTAATTTAAGCAAATATTAAATACATTCAAATAATATTTAGAATAAAAGTTTAGGTGAGAAATAATGGGATAAAATAAATTTTGATTCTATATTTCTCTTTTAAATAAATTAAAGCATAATTAAATAAATCATCAAAATAAATAAGTCTAGCAAGACTAATACAAGAAAAATATAAGCTAGGAAATGCAAGATTACAACATAATTATTATGAAACTAAAACAAGAAAACAAATATAAGACAGAACATGCAAGATTATAACAAAACTAACATGAACCTAAAATAAATAATTAAAAAAGCAAATATGAGGTAGAATATGCAAAATTACAACAAAACTAATATGAGACTAATACAAGAAAAATATAAGCTAGGAAATTCAAGATTACAACACAATTACTATGAAACTAAAATAAGAAAACAAATATAAGATAGAACATGCAAGATTACAACATTAACTTAAAATAAGAAAACAAATATGAGGTAGAACATGCAAGATTACAACAAAACTAATATGAAATTAAAGCAAGTGAATAAAATAAATAAATAATTATGAGTTAAACAAACCATTTAGATTACAACAACATACTATGAAATATAAAGTTAGAAACTAAATATGAGATAAACAAACCACTTGATTATAACAAAACTCTATGAAATAAGAAGCAAGAAAACAAATATGAGATAGAAAAATAAAAGAAAATGAAAGACTAGAAATTCACCTTCCAAAGAAAGATTGAACTTTTTGATTTCCAAATTTCCTTTTGATCACCCTCAAGTTTAGGAAGTGTGTTCTGAATCCTCAATTTGAAACTAGAATGGAACTCCAGGTATGTATGGTGGAAAAGTGGTTAACTCTCTTATTTTTTCTCACTTTCAACAACACTCACTCTTTCCTTTTATCAATCACTACTGAAAATTAGCTATTTCATAATTTTTGGAGCAGTTTTGGGTGTAGGAAAGATGGAATTTCAGTTTGTATGGAAGGTATTGGGTGTATATGGAAGATAAAAGAATTTTTGGTTCAAAAACTCAATTTTTCTCTATTTTTTCACCATTTTCTCACTATTTTCTCTTTAATTTCGTGGTCCTCTCTCTCTCTCTCTCTCTCAATATGATCATTCTATATAGGCAATGAGGGAGAATGAAAGTCAAAAAGAAGGTGGGAGACAAGAATGTGATAGAAGGGCAAATTTTCAAGGTGGTTGCATAGGATACTCCTTTATAGATGCAAACAAAGTCTCTTTTTGACAATAGAGGATGATTAGGTATGTATTTGGTGATATATGGGTCGGCCAATAGGGTAGGGAAGTGTCTCACACACAAGGAAAAAAATGCAAAAAATACACCTTTGCTTGCTAGTTTAAAATGGTCAAATATTATTTGAAGGGAAATATAACACAAGGCAAAGCTTTGGCAAAGTGGATGTGTTAGGTGTGGAGTCTTAGGTTGGGGGGTTCAAACCCCTTCACTAGCATTCCTTAAATTCATTTTTTTGGGTAAAGACAAGTCAGCGCCACGTCATCAATAAGGACCAATCTAGTCATGCCATGTCAGCAAGACCGCCACGTCAACGTCCTAGTCAACATTGATAGAATATTCTACATATGGACGGAATATTCCCTGAGTTTACAATTTGGTCCAGAAGTTTCAAATAATTTTGGTGTAACCCAGATTTCGGGACAATTTTTCAGTGAGGCCCCCGGAAGTATAGAGAAGGTTGATCCTAGCTAAACGAACCATTCTGGACGCAACTGTGAAGTCAGAATATGCCCTTGAAAAGGTAATTTGTGGCCGTTTAGAGTTGGAAACAGGGCTCAAATTCTAAGTTTTCTTATTGAAGATTCTGTGAGAAACACCTTCTTGTTTTGTCATCATAGGGTAATAAAAAGAAAGCGCCCAAGTCTTAGGGTCGGTCAAAATAGGGTATCTATAGCCCTTTCCCTAGATTGGAAAGGAATCTGCTTACTACTCCAATAGCATGAGCAATATCTGGTCGGGGTGGATTATTGCATACATTAAACTCCCTACAGCAGATGAGTAGGGAATAGCCTCCATCTCTTCTCTTTCTTTAGTAGAGGAAGGACAAGACCTCTTGCTTAGCTTGAAATGATTAGCCAGCGGAGTATTGACTGGCTTGGCATTTTTCATGTTGAACTTCTCAATCACCCGTTCAACGTACTTTTCTTGTGACAACCACAACTTCTTGGTTTCCCTATCACGCATAATTTTCATACCCAAAATTTGTTGTATAGGGCCTAGGTCCTTCATGTTAAAGAATTGTGATAACTCTTTCTTCAGTGACTTGATTGCGGTAGCATCTTGTCTAACAATTAACATGTCATCAAAATAGAACATGAGTATGATAAAGTTTTCACTGGGAAATTTCTTGACATAAACACATTGGTCTGCAGCAGTTCTATTGTACTCATGACCTACCATGAATGAGTCAAACTTCTTGTATCACTGTCTCGGTGTTTATTTGAGGCCGTAGAGACTCTTTTAATCTACAGACTAAGTTTTCTTTCCCTTTGACTTCAAAACCTTCTGGCTGCTCCATGTAAATTTCTTCCTTCAAATTATCATGGAGAAATTCCATCTTCACATCCATCTGTTCAAGTTCCAAATTTAAACTGGCCACTAGTCCCAAAACTACTCGAATAGATGTCATTTTCACAACTGGAGTGAAGATTTCATCAAAATCAATACCTTTTTTCTGTCCAAAACCTTTGACAACCAATCGGGGCCTTATACTTGACTAGCTTCCCGCTGCCATCTTTCTTCAACTTGAACACCCATTTGTTCTTCAGTATTTTTCGACCCTGGGGAAGTTTTACCAAATCATAAGTTTGGTTTTTCTACAAGGACTGCATCTCTTCTTGTATAGCTTGCTGCCAGCTACTATTCTCCCTATGATTCTAAGCTTCTTGAAAGATTTCTGGCTCCCCCTTATCAGTAAGCAAAATATACTCAGAAGCATGGTATTTTGACGACGACTTAGGTGCTCTTGTTGATCTTCGTAACTATGGACCAACAGTCTCTTGCGGAGGGGGTTGTGGCTCCCCCTGCTCAACACCCTTTTCTTCTGGATCTTCTTTTTCTTCTAGAAATCCATCCTACAACTCTACATCATTGGTTTCATGCTACGGCAGCTCTTCTTCGTTGGTAGCATTCTGTAATGGTGTAGGATTGAGAATAATTTCTGAAACATCATCAATTTTGGGTTTGACTGGTTGCCCAAAGTCTTCTAAGGTCTGGCCTTCTTGAAATACCATATCTTGGCTTCGAATGACCTTCTTGTTTTTTAGATCCCATAATCTATATCCAAATTCTTCATCTCCATAGCCAATAAAGATGGATGGAGTGACTTTATGATCTAGCTTCTGTATGTGGCCCTTGGATACATGTGCAAATGCTTTGCACCCAAACACTCTCAAGTGAGAGTAAGAGATCTCTTTTCCAGACCATACTTCTTCTGGAATCTGAAAATTCAGTGGAACAGATGGCGATCTGTTAATATATAGCAGGCAACACGAACAGCTTCTCCCCCAAATGGCTTTGGCAGCTTTACCATTTTGAGCATACATCTGACCTTCTCCACAATGGTTCGGTTTATCCTTTCAACTAGACTATTGTGTTGTGGGGTTCCAGGAATAGCCTTCTTATGTCAGATGCCGCAAGTAGCACAGTAGGCTTCAAACTCCTTTGATGTGTACTCGCCTCTATTATCTGTTTGGAGACACTTCAGCTTCTTTTCGGTCTCTCTTTCCACCATAGCATGGAATGTTTGAAAATTCTGGAACCCCTTAGCTTTGGTCTCTAGGACATAAGCCCATACCTTCCGTGATACGTCATCAATAAATGTCAAGAAGTATTTTCTGCCACCCAAAGATTTCACTTCCATGGGACCGTATACATCAAAGTATACTCTGCTCAACAATTCTAATTTTCTTCTAGATGATAAGTGGAAAGTGACTTTATGATGCTTTCTAAATAAGTAGTAATCACAAGGATTCAATTTTGCATCTTTGGCAAAGGGAATAAGAGACTTCTTTGCTAGAATTTGTAACCCTTTCTCACTCATGTAACCCAGCCTTTTGTGCCACAAATTTGGTGTTGCTTCATCTTCTGCTGCGTTGAGGCTATCTGATTCACCTCCACATGAATCTTGTACAGCGTGCCACTTGCTTGTCCTCTAGCTACCACCAGAAATCCCTTTTTCAACTTCCATATGCCTTTGTCAAAGTAGTTCTTATAGCCTTGTCAATCTAAGGCTATCCCTGAGATAAGATTCAGGTGTAAATCGGGAACATGCTTGACATCTTTCAACACCATCGTGCACCCAACTTTGATTTGGATGCGAACATCACTGATTCCCACAATCTTTAAAAAACTAGAGTTACCCATCTTCACTGTACCAAAATCTCCAGCTTGGTACGTACTGAAAAACTCTTTCTGGGATGTAGCATGGTAGGAAACTGCTATATCTACCACCCACTCGGTGTCGTTGTTTGACATATGGAGGCATTCTTCTTCTCCAACAGAGAATAATGCAATATCCTCTAAGACAGTAATTGTAGTTTTCTCATCTTCGGTCTTTCGCTGTCTATTGCCTTGTTTTTTTTCTCCCTTCAAGGCATAGCAATATTTCTTTATGTGACCCTCCTGGCCACAGTGTAAACACTTGAACTTTGGCCAGCTCATACCTTCTCTGGACTTCCCCTTGTCTTGAGATCTTCCCCTACTACGTCCTCTGCTTTTACTTCTTCTTCTGCTTCTGCCTCTACCTCTACCTCTACCTCTACCTTTACCTTTATTTTCTGTGAGGAGGGCATGGGACTGATCTCTACCCATGTCTTTCTTTCTTGCCTCTTTACTGAATAGAGCATATGTAACCATGCTCATGGTCAGTTTTTCTTCTGGTATAGAGTTGCTGAAGGACACCACCAACGTCTCCCAATTGTTTAGCAAAGAACTGAGCAGCAATAAGGCCTGCATCTCATCATCTAACTCCATTTTGACAGTTTCCAGTTGGTTCACCAGATTTTGAAACTTATTGGCGTGTTTAGTAACAGAGATACTGCCTTTTAGCTTCAAATTTATAAGGGAGGCTTTGTTCTGAGTAGTCTTCAATTGGTACATACTTTCTAACTTTGTCCAGGAAGCATAGGCATCAGTTTCTTGGGCGACATGGTGGAAGACACTGTGATCGATCCATTGTCTGATGTGGCCAATGGTTTTTTGATTCTTTTGCTTCAAGTCTTCGTTGTTTTCCGTTGATGGTTTAACTCCATTAAGTTCAATGTGGTCAAACAAATCTCGGCAATACAGGATATCCTCCATTCTAGGTTTCTAGATTGCATAATTAGAAGCATTCAGCTTTATCATGGATCTCAAAGTCGACATTGATTCCTCCATCAACACTTGTCTCTATAGAAAATGATTTCTATTTGAAAATCGGGCATCGCTGTTGAGTCCGGGCTAATCAAATTAGCCAAAAAAGCACTTCGGATTGCCAAAATAAAAAATGAAATTTTTTTGACATCTGATTTGAAAAATCTAATCGTGCAGATGTGTCCGGAATATTCTAAATAGTTGGAAAGCACTATTGGATCACCCAAATCGAACCTCAAATGGCTTAGATCTAGCTAAAACAGTTCAATGGTTCAGATCGGTGCAATCTGGTATGACTGAGAAGCATCGGATAATTTCTCTAGTTCAGCTAGTGTCAGCGGTGCTGCGGCGTGCCGGCTTGGTCACCGGCTCAGTCAATGCCGGCTTGGTCAGTGACACGGCTTGGTCAACAAATCCGGCTTGGTTCGGCGGCTCAGATGACGTCAGCGTTTGGTGTGTACGCGTGTAGTGCATGCTTGCGCGTGAGATTATGCGTCTTCTTCCTTTGAAAATGCATACGGCGTGTGGAAGCGCGTGAGCATGGCGTCAGGTGGTGCGTGTGACAATGTGGCTACGTCCGATCTCCTTTTTCGACGTGGTTTTCACCGTTATGCTTATCTCGTTGAGGACTTCAACCTGGTGTGATGAAAAGTGGATTTCGATCACTTTGAATTTTGGGTAATTTTTGCAAAACACACTCTGTTTTGTCGAAAAACACACAGCATAGCTCTGATACCACTTGTTAGGATTATGGACACTTAGAAAATAAACAACAAACAATCACACCAACAACCGAGACACAAATATTTACGTGGTTCGGTCCAGTGCCTACGTCCACGGAATAGAAATGAGAATTTCACTAAAATAGAGCAATACAAAAACAGAGGAGGAGAAATACTCTCACTCAACTCACAACTCTCTATCTCTCCAATTTCTGATGATACCATTCACCCTCTCATTCTCGTCTCTATTTATACACAAAGAGAGAGAGAGAGATATAGATAGATACAAACTCACCCAAAATTTTCACCTTTTTTTTTTTGTTGGTGAGGGTCAACAATGGCAAGAATGTGAAGAGAAGGGAGAGATACCCAGCTTAGACTTCCTTCCCTTGTGATGGAGGTCCTCATACGCCATTCTTCTTTGACTCTCTCCTCTACATGCTCGTGGGTTGGAGCTAATAATGAATATTATTGTAATGTGAATTTTAATTTGAGATATTTCAAAACCCATAACCCAATTGTCACCTTTATCATTAAATTTGAATCCTAAACAAGTTTTTTTCTACTAATGATGGTACCTTTATCATTCTTGTCACTTCTTACCCAATTATTGTGGTCTTTAGTGTAACCACGAACTTAATTAGATTGCTTTGCTTAATTAGGTGTAATATAAACAACCTCTAGAATTTTAAATTTTCACCTTACTTTTACTATATTTATTTTAAACCATCTTTGTTAGTTACTACTTACTATGTACCATAGCTCTACTTTGTGCCAAGGTTTATTTTTTTGGGGGCAAAATAAAAAATTTATTTAAAAAAATAAAAAGCATACGAGCGTGTTTTTATTTTCAAATGGCGTAACCAATCCCCCTAGAAAAAATGAAGGAACCATTGCAAACATAACAAAAAAAGTAAATATTGAAGCTAAAATTATAATGGCCTGTTTGGTAACACTTACGTTTTCAGTTTATATTTACAAAAATTTTATAAATTGGTTTTTGTTTATTTTTTGTTTATTTTTAGAAAAACAAAAATTACAAACGCGTTTGGTTTAGACAAAATGTTTAAAAAAAATTAAAAATATAAAAAAGAGCGAGAAATGGCAAGTGGTGGCGGGTGGTGGGTGGTGACGAGTGGTGGCGGCGGAAGACGGTGGTGGAAAATGGTAGCAGGTGGTGGGTGATGGTGGCAAAAGACGGTGGTGGAAAGTGGTGGCAAGTGGCGGGTGGGTGGGTGGTGGTGGCAGAAGACGGTGGTAGAAAGTGGTAGCAAGTGGTGGGTGGTGGCGACGAAAAATTGTGGTAGAAAGTGGTGACGGGTGGGTAGATGGTGGTCGTAGGTAGGTGGTGTTAGATGGTGGCGGGTAGGTGGTGAGTGGTGGTGGTGGGTGAGTGGGTGACAGTGGCGGGTGGTGGGTGGTGGCGAGTGGGTGGTGGTAGTGGCAGGTGAGTGGTGGGTGGTGGGTGGTGGTGGTGGGTGGGTGGCAAGTGGGTGGTGGTGGCTGGTGGCTGGTGGTGGCGGGTGGTGGATGGTGGTGGCAGGTGGGTAGTGAGTGGTGGTGGCGGGCGGATGGATGGTAGTGGTGGGTGGTGGGTGGCGGGTGGTGGGTGATGGGTGGCGGGTGGGTGGCAGGTTGGTGGCGAGTGGGTAGCAGCTGGGTGGGTGGTGGTAGTAGTGGTGGTGGTGGCGGGGGGTGGGTGGTGGTGGCAGGTGGGTGGCAGGTGAGTGGTGGGTGGTGGTAGTGGTGGCGGAGGGTGGGTGGTGGTGGCGAGTGGGTGGTAGATGGTAAGTGGGTGGTAGTGTCGGGTGGTGGGTGGTAGTGGCAGGTGGGTGGTGAGTGGTGGTGGCAGGTGGTGGTGGGGGGTGGGTAGGGGTAGCAGAAGACGGTGGTGGAAAATAGTGGCGGGTGGTGGCTAGTGTTGGGTGGTAAAAAAAAAAAAAACTCAAAACGTAAACTCATTTTTTGAGTTTACATTTTTTGGCCAAATTTATAAACTCAGACCACTAATTTATAAATCAAAAATTTACCAAACAAGTTTTTATTTGAGTTTTTAAAATTTTTGTAAATATAAACTGAAAATGTAAGTGTTACCAAACGGCACCTAAGCAATCAAACTCACAATGAGCATGAACCGCTTGAAATTTTTGTACTCCATCATCCAAAACTGGAGTCCATATCAACTCATTTGAATTCCACTTGTAACAGAAAAAGAATAAACACAAACTATGCAACTTCGAATTTGACATCCTTCTAGAAAACTAGGTTAGCAATCTCATTAGTATCATTCAGTCATAATTTTAAAACTTTGTTTCTCCTTTTGTGGTGGCACTTGAAGATTACTGTGGCTTAAAACTTCATCATTTTAAATATATTCAATGAGTCCAAAGCCAATTATTCAAGTTTATACCCAAATGATGAATGTATATTGTTAAAACTTCAAAAATAAGAATTTACTCCATACTTTTTGTGTGCCCTTTAATTAGTAGAAATATGTGTGAATTTCTAAATACACTCACTTTAATTTCTCTTTACACCCTTCACTTGCATTGTAAAACTTTATTCTTTTGTGAAAAATTACTTTTACATGCCAAAATATAGAGAAAAAAATATTAAGGGTAATTAAAAGTTATCAAAATATATTGAGAGGCTCGACTTTTACTGAGCACATGTAAATTTTATGGTATGAGAGAGAGAGAGAGAGAGAGAGAGAGAGAGTAACATCACCCACAGTAGCACAATAGCTCACTTACCACATACATGTGTGACATGCATGTGTGGTCTCTTTTTCTTTCTTTCTCATTGTTTAGACATTGTTTAGGGTGTGCTACATAAGCATATTTATTTATTTTTTTTATCTTTTTTAGATTATATCATCTTTCTATTTTTCTACATATTTTTTAGTAAAAAATCAAAAAATACACTTATTTGGATCATCTCAAATAACCCCAAGTTAAAATAATTTAAAAAAGAATGGTTTTAGAATTATCTTGTCAAGGGTTAAGACCACCCTAGCTATCTATATATAATTACCATTTTGATTTATTAATATATGTTCTTGAGGCACTCTAGCAAGTATACTTCTCTATTAACAACTAATGGATGCTTGAAAATAGAAGTAAGATTAATTATTGAACTGACAAAACCTTGTTAGGTAAGAAAAATGCTTCAGACCACTAATAGATCACTAATGACGTGGCGCTGGATGTAAACCCACCACTGATATGATAGTTTGGCCTTTGTTTTGTTTTGTTTTGTTTTTTTTCCTTATACTGCCAGCTCATTAGAGCTGGTATTAGTTGTGCAAATTTAGAGCACTAAATCAGTGCTGGTTAGGTAATAATATCCATTGTGTAAATACAGAATTCTTTTATCTTAATCAAAAGCTAAAACATGATACCAATTTCAAGTATCTCATATCAAACTTGTTCATACATGACAAAAAAATAAAAATGATGAAAATGATGCAAAAGAAAGCAAATTAGACAAGTATAAACTCATTTGATCAATGTGTAAATCTAACTATTAACACGCTAACATAACATAATATTTTATACACACAAAAAAAAGGATAAATCACACAAACCTCCCTTGAGATTTGAAAACATTACTAAAAGTTGTAGAGTTTTGACATAATTACATTGACTTTCCTTTCAGTAAGATTAAATGGACCACCTACACTAATATAGATAGTGTTAAAATATAAAAAACAACGTAAAGTATGTATTTTCATCTAAAAGAGATAACAATATTAATTTTTTATCCATATAACTAACAAATTATTAATGAAAATGAAGTTGTATTTTATATGAATTAAAATCTTAAAAGAGCTTAATATAATTATGTCAAAATTATAAAACTTGCTATATTTTCTTTAAATCTCAAGACAGATCAATGCAATATACCTATTAGAAAAAAACAAAATAAAATAAAAAAAAAAAGAAGAAAATAGAAAATAGAAAATTACCTAGAAGACTGCAAGCCTAGTTTTAATAACTTGGGCTTTTGAAAGGTTGAACAACAAAAATCAATTATTTGGGCCTACCAGGTAGATAATGGATTGGGCCTTCACAGTTCACATTCTCGAACTCGAAGTCGCACTCGAAGAAGCTTCACGACCTGTTTCTTCAAGATCTCCTTCTGCAACATTTGGAACCCTAAAAAGTAACAAAAAATCTTCCTGAAAGTCTCAAATCCAACTTGTGAATTTCATAATCTCCAATAATAAAAAAAATGGCGATTTCTAGAGCTATGAAATTGTTTTCAAGAAGCTTTGCTTCTCTCTCTTCAACTCCGCTGCGCGTTTGCGTAGTCGGAAGTGGACCTGCTGGCTTTTACACTGCCGAGAAGGTGCATATCACTCTCTCTCTCTCTCTCTATATATATATATATACACAGAACATGTATAAGCATCTCAGTGAATGTCAGTGTATAATTTCAAATTGATTTGAATTGTTGAATTTACATTACTAGATGTTGAAGAGACATCAAGGAGCTGAGGTTGATATTGTGGACAGGTTGCTGACGACGTATGGAATAGTCCGGTCCGGTGTGGCACCGGACCATCCTGAAACTAAGGTTTGTATGTAGGTACAAGAATTTTTTAGTTTAGCTTCTTATACGTGTTATTTGCTTGTTTTGTGTTGAATTGAATAGTTTTATGTCTACTGATTAATTGTTTGTTCGTAATTTGAGTGATGGAATTCCTGTTTAATCTCATATGCATTGGTATGAAAAGAAACCACAATGTTGTCTGGTCTATTTTTCCCCTAATACTACTTAGTTATAGTTGAAGTGCAGCATCTCTTTATATTGTATTGTAACCAGCGTTTTTAAATAACGGTTATGTATTGTATCACCAATTATGTATTGAGATTTTGGACTTCTGATACTGTTATTCATTGATATGTTCGCTGCTACTATCTGATATCGTATGGTATTGCCAATACCGGTACATATCCTGATACCGTTATCTAAGATCATGATTGTAACTCTTTTTAGAAGCCACCACATTCTGGAGTGAACAACGTAAGCCTTTATGTTGTTGTGTGCTTGATTTAGAATCTTATTCTATTATTGTTTGTGTTTCATATACCTCACCATCTCTAGTTAGGTGTATCAATTCCAAGCACTATGTTCTAAGCCTCCTATTACATAGTGCAACTAAATATGGTTTATCTTAATCTTTAGAGATCCCAAAAGTTAATAAAATAAAACCCATTTAAATTAAGCAAGTGTTATAGTATATATCTGGCCATTTTTAATATCATTGACGGCATAAATTTTTTCTAAATGTTTTATTCTGATTAGCATCTGGCATTTTTTAAAGCTTCTATATTTGTAGAAATCTGATAGTATCTGTATATTAATGAATTACATTGTGTGTTTCTGACTTTCTGTTTTTAAAGAATACATTGTTCAAATAGTCCTCTTAATTGAGCTTAGTTTACCAAAAAACTTGTAACAGATTGTGACCAACCAGTTTTCTCGAGTCGCTCAAAATGAGCGTTGCTCATTCTTTGGAAATGTGTCACTTGGGTCTTCTGTATCATTGTCTGAGCTCAGGGAGATGTATCATGTGGTAAGATGCCAGCTCTAGATGAGATCTTGTGCTGATTTGTATTAATTGATCACAAGTAGTTTTGTTATTTGATGAATATGTGTTTTGCTAACCAGGTTGTGCATGCCTATGGTGCTGAAAGTCATAGAGTTCTTGGTATCGCTGGAGAAGTATGTATAGAATTTTTGGTTTTGTTTCTGTTTTTGTTTAGTCATCTATACAATCGATATGCATAACTATGTTGATGGAAGACTTTGTGGCCTATTATCTTTAAACTGGTGATAGTCAAATGCTTCGAAGGCAGTTATAGTCTCTGTTGTTTATGTCTTTCTTCTTGGTTTTCTTTCTAGGATTTGGCAGGGATACACTCGGCTAGAGAATTTGTTTGGTGGTATAATGGGCACCCTGACTGCAAATATTTGGCTCCAGACTTAAAGAGCACTGATACAGCTGTTATTCTTGGTTAGGTATCTTATTATTTCTCTCTTTCTTTCTTCTTCTTTTTCTTGTGAATTTTTAGGGAGACAGATTATAAGATCTCGTGCAGAACAGGGGCTTTTAACTTATAAGATGAACTGGTGGTTTTCCATTTCTTACTTTTTCGGTCATAATGCACAATTTACAAAATTAATGGAAGTAAGGGCAATGCTAATTGTATAAAATGATGTTTGATTGAGGAGAACACCAATAAGGACATGGGATAACAATGTATGACACTAACAACTTACTTGATAAACGTTAACTTAACAGAAAATAAGACCCAGATAACATGTGGTGGAAAAATAGGTCTTAGGTTACTTGATAGTTATGAATAATGCTTTGTAGGGTTCAATTTATAAATGAACAAGAAGTCAAATTAATGAGGTAAGATAAGTAGAAGTAAAGTTTATATTATTTTAATGTTATTTCAATAGTAAGGATTTCCTTTAGTCAAATATTCTTTTGGTAAATAAACTAGAATAATTGAAACCGCACAAACTTAAATATGTACTTATGACTTGATTGAACATTAAGCAGTAGTGAGATTTAAATATTTACTCAAAAAGTTTTTTTCAACGTTCACTTTTCCTTTACACTTCATCTTGTTATCATACAAAATTTCAATTTATGGTACTTAAAGTGATATGTTGGTTGCTGACAGTATAATGCCATTCTATTTCATTGCTACATCGTTTGGCGCGTTGTATTTGAGGTTTTTATTTTTGAATTGTCAAGTCGAAATTAAAATTCTAACAACTACAATTAGCAAATATACCTGTTCACTTATAATGTGTTTGGTTCATAGATGTGGGAAGCATTAAACAACTAACCATCAAGTAGTAACTCTTCCACTCTTCCCCTTTGGGAAGGGTGGGGGTTTCTCGTTGTTGACCCCTAACCTATGTGGCAAAACCAAAACATGAAAAGGATGAATGAAGATGGGAGACATTGAGCATGACTAAACAACAAGTCACACCACACATCGTACTTCCTTAGTTGACATGGATACTCGCATTACATTCTTGATATTCAGAAGCAAAAAAACTTTATTCTCATTAAATAATTTAAAATTTATTATGCAGCAATGAAGAAGAATAAATTTTTTAAAAGTAGTCATAATAACTGTTTGCAGTTCTGAAGCCCTTCAATCCCAAAATAAGTTTCGACCCCCATAACCATCCACTATGTTTTTTCTTTCAAGGCAATGTAGCTCTGGATGTTGCACATATTCTTTTACGACCAACTGCAGAGTTGGCAACAACTGATATTGCCAGCCATGCTTTAGCTGCTTTGGAGGAGAGCTTTATAAGGTTTTCTGTCCCACCTTTTGATGTCAATTAAACTGGTTTTAGCTGGGCCCTAGTTATATTGCGTCAAAATATACACATATGATTGCAGAAAAGTGTACTTAGTTGGAAGATGTGGACCAGTGCAAGCAGCTTGTACCACAAAAGAGTTACGTGAAGTTCTTGGTAATTCCTAGTTTCCTGTCCTCCACACTACATGATTAGTTCAAAATTTCATTGCTACTTTGTGTTTCAGAACGCATTTTTTTAATTTAATTACCAGAGTAATTATTATATAGGGGGGTTACTAGAATTATTGGACCTGCTTCATCAGATTCTAATAGTAGTGAGCAAACTGAAGTTTGTTTTATATCAAATGCAGAGCAGATCTACTTTTTGCTTGATGTAGGCCTTGGCCCTCGTTAAGTTCAAAATTTTCTTAATATATTATTTGTATCAATTAAGATTGTTTTCTAAAACATCATTGCAACTTTGGTCCCGTGAAAGAAAAATCTAGATCCTGATCTTTAAATTTTTTAAAGACAAGTTCTGGTGTGATCCAATGTTTCGAGCTCAGTGCTCGAGTATTTTCAATTCATTATTTTGATCGTTATCCATATAAAGTAGTTCAACTTGAATACATTCTATTGCTCATAACTCCAATGAAACTCAATCATGTTTACCTGATGGTTCAAGTTAATATGTTTTTTCATATTTTCGTAATGTAATCCATTGAAGATATTCATTGCTGATATTAAATGATTCTGCCTTTAAATGCATTTTTTATGGAGTTATTTGTGTCATTTTTGCAGGTATCAAAGATTTACACATTAACGTTAAGGAAGCTAATCTAGTGAAAACCCCAGCAGATGAGGTATACTTTCCGTTTCAAAAAATTATATGCACTCTGTCTCACAAGTTATTTGGCGAATTTCCTTCCCAAAAATTTATTTGATCTCTTCTTCCTTCTTTTTTTTTTGGCTAAAAATGCCCCGAAAGACCAGAGTTACCTTTTTCTGTTTCCATATGTTTAATAGTCCTCATGTCTGATGTTATTGGTACATTGTATTATTTGGCAAAGGAAGAACAAAAGAATAGTCGAATCCTAAAGAGGGTTTATGAGTTGCTATCTAAGGCAGCCGTGTCGGGACCATTTCATCGCAGTTCAGATCAACACGAACTTCACATTGTTTTCTTCCGAAAGCCAGATGGGTTTCTAGATTCAGACGACAGAAGTGGTCATGTTGTTGGTGTGCGCTTTGAGAAGACAATTCTTAAAGGTAATTTTCTCTGCATATGTTGCTGGTGAGCTGGTTCAGATGGCTTTTTCCATAGTTCTTTGCTTTGTGGTTCATGTGTTTATTGTCTTCCATATCGTCCGATCATGGTCGTTGGTTTAAAAAATGCAGTTAGTATGACATCCACCAAAGGATTATGACAAAATGGAAATCTGGAAACTGTTTTATCTTCAGAGTCAAAGACCTAACATGTTGAGAACCAATAATTTAACTAACTAATTTTTAAATAATTAGAATGATGCCTTTTTGTGAGGAAAATAAGTGCATTGTTTTCCTCAACATTACAAATGTTATGCCCAGTGCAACTGGAATAATTTCACATCTGTAACTGTAACCAATTATTGTGACTTATGTGGTCTCATTCTGCAGAAAGTGTTGGCTCTGGGAAACAAGTTGCAGTTGGTACAGGACAGTTTAAAGACCTTGAATGCAGGTAATCTGTTACTGTTTGGAAGTTAAGCTGACTACATGCCATATTTTATGTACAGAGAAGTTGAGTTATGCTTTACCAGAAGATGTCATTTTGAGTGAATATGTTTTGATGTGTGTGCATATAATAGTATTTGCCTTCCAGTTGCTTCTGATTCCTCTTTTATGTATGCTTATTGTGTTGCCCTACAGTTGCGTTTGATACGCCCTTATGCTCTACTTTGTTTGGTTTTGATTCGTGCCATGTGATAGTAAAAGGGAAATGTTTCCATCACTACCCAAAATGTTTTAATCATTTGAAGTTTAAAATACCTTGTTTCATGATCCCACCCAATCTGCACGGGTTGGGAGAGCAAACTGAACGGCGTAATTGGGGAATTGAAGGCTATCCCAGACTACTCGAGATTTTTGCTCATTTTTAAATTGTTTGCATGAGGTCTTGACTGTTGTGGCAATTTGTTAATGCATTTTTCAGGTTAGTGCTAAAAAGCATTGGTTACAGATCAGTACCAGTTGATGACTTACCCTTTGATGCTCACAAAGGTATATCAAAGAAATTATGCACCAGTGTGAAAAAATTTCAGACAAATCTGCTTATTAAAATTTTTTGCATGCATCACTGCTTAATGTTTGCAAATACTTCTTTTTTCACTAGGTTAGATGGACTTGGGTTTGAGTGTTAGGTGTGGGTATGATTATTAGGTGCAAGATTGTGACCGAAGAAGCATGGACACTTCTAAGAAGGTAACGTGTCAAACACCGACACGATATGACATGACATGACACTCGTCAGACACTTTCTAGCATTTAGACACATAAAACACGTTACAAGTTTGAATAAAATAACTTGGAATCCAATAATAAAACAAAAACAATGTAAATTTATAGCTATTCGTCTTTAAACTTTAGAAATCATTATATTTATTTAAATATTCATACATACGACATATAATAATTATCTTTATATATGACTTAAAATAAATATATAAAACTATATATATTTCATTTCCTCCACCATATAGTGTCTTTACATTTTTTGAAAATTTTCATGTCGGTTTCTTTATCAAAAAAAATAATAATAATAATAAAATAAAAAATTTCATGTTGGTTTGTCTTTGTCCATGCTTCATAGATGCAAACCTTAGGGTGCAAGGATAATGTATCAAAAATTTGGGTATGGATACATCCTGCACATATTAATCTAACATATTCTGTATAGCATTGTCATTTTGAAATTAAATAAAATTTAATGGGAAAGGTGATTTTTTTTTTTGTCTCCCTAGTCACTTTATATGTGTGTGGTGAGACAACTGTCATTTTTTGTCAAATAAAACCTCCTCATTGCCAAACATTAGAAGATTTAAGGTCTGGTATTGGGTCGGACACACTCCAGTCCCTCATTTGTCAGAGTGCCAACTCTGGTACCTTGAGCGGAATAGAAGAATCCGTGTAACAGTGCTCGTCCCTATACACTTAATTAATATCTAATGATAATACTGAGGAGTTATTATTTTGTCTGATGCTTTTTTCCCGTTCAGATTAGAGTGGCAAGTCTGAACCTTGTCATGTGATTAGAAAGCTTCTTGTTAGTATACACAGGCCTCTCAAGGTTGCAAAACCTCATGTTTCCCTTTTCCGTGCTTGACTTGTTTTACAGGAATAGTTCGAAATGTTGGAGGTCATGTGTTAATCAACTCTTCAGGAGATCATACACAACTAGAGGGCGTCTATGTATGTGGGTGGTTGAAAAGGGGACCAACGGGGATCATTGCTACCAACCTTTATTGTGCGGAGGAAACAGTAAGTAGCATTTTGTATACGGTCAAAAAAACGTTGTCTGTACATCATCCTTTATGCATGAAGCATCCTACTAGAAATAACGTTCCATTTGTTTGGGCGCAAAATGTTTTTTGCATTTTCTGATGTTTAGTATAATTTAATACGAAAGTCAATGCATAACAAGTTTATTTAGGCACAAAATATTTTATACTTTAAAAAAGTGGAAAACGTTTCGCATTACCATTGTCACCACCCCACCACCACCACATCCACTATCCCACCACCGCCGCCACACCCCCACCACGTCCACGTCCACGTCCACGTCCACGTCCACTATTTTGCCGCCACCACCATTAATACAAATACTAGTATATTAGTTTCCTTCTAGGATGCAACTAAACATAGGAAAACATCTTCTACGGGAAACATTTTATGCCAAAACAAGTGGAGAGTAAGAGTAAACTAAAACAACATATATTAGGGTTATCTGTAGTGATTACCGGCTACTCTCTAATTGACTGAAGTGGTCACAGAACATGAGCATATCTCAGGACCTTGAGAAAGGAGTATTAGCATCTGCACCGAGCTTGCCAAAGCCAGGCAGAGAGGGACTTCTCCAATTGTTAGATCGAAGGAATGTCAAAGTGATTCCATTCAATTCTTGGGAAAAGATCGACACTGAAGAGAGAAGGCTTGGAAGTTTGAAAAACAAACCCAGAGACAAATTAACCACATGGGAAGAGCTACTGAAAGTTGCCACCAAGGTGTGAAACAATTTCCGACCTATTAATATTGTTTTTGTCATTCATATAATAAATATTTGTGTTATGTTTATATTCAATTTTCAGCAGCCACGAGTTCTTTAGATTAAGTGTATTCATGCTCGCATTTTTGTAAGCCTAACAAGAGAGGCCTAATTTCTTGTCCTTTAAACACAGACAATGTTGGGAAAGTTTGGCTTGAGTCACCTTGCCATTTCATGGCAATGAGAACCTTATTGAATCCTCTCTGTTTCTGTCATTATTTATTTATTTTTATTTTTTTGTGGTTGTTTTTTTTCTTGTTCTTGTTTTTGTTTTTGAAACCAAAATATTTACTTTTAGGGATGAAATAATTTATAATTTGCTAATTCCTACCCTTTTCCTAGTATTGTTCAGTTTCAATTGGATTTGACATTATGGATAGTATATTTCTTTATGCTATGTTTGGTTGGGGGATTTGGGAAGGGATTTGGAAAGGGAAAGGGAAAAGGTGTGTGAAACTATGTGAAATATAAGTATGATTTATTCACATTTCACCTACCATTTCCATTTCCCTTTCCAAATCCCTTCCCAAATCCCCCAACCAAACACAGCATTAGGGTTTGTTTGATTGGGTGGAATGGGATTTTAAATCTATGGGACTCATATTTCTGTGTTTAGTTGTAGCTTTTGTTGTCCAGATTAGATTTTGTTGGATATTCGATCCAACAAAATTGGTAAATTTTTTAATTTTACTTTAAAACTAATAATGCAAAGAAAATATGTAACTGGAAATATATATTTTCTTAGCTATTGTGAAACAAACGTGGACAAGAGGGGACTATATGTCCCACTAATCCATCTAGATAACCAACATTGCACTAACTTTATGAATTGTTAATCCTCTCATTGTTAATTTTGCTAATCAAATTGGGCCTTAAGTTCCGACATCCTTTAGGTATTGTAAGCATATGTGAATAAGCGTGTAACTCTAGCTATCTTGATTATTATTCTCGTTTGTTAACTATACATTTTAGGTAAAAAGTTAAAAAGTTGATTGAAATAGTAATAGTACTTCATAAATCAAATTACTACAAGTTGTAGAGTTTTGACATAATTACATTGACTTTCCTTTCAGTAAGATTAAATGGACCACCTACACTAATGCAGATAGTGTTAAGATATAAAAAAACAACGTAAAGTATGTATTTTCATCTAAAAGAAATAACAATATTAATTTTTTATCCATATAACTAACAAATTATTAATGAAAATGAAGTTAGATTTTATATGAATTAAAATCTTAAAAGAGCTTAATATAATTATGTCAAAATTATAAAACTTGTTATATTTTCTTTAAATCTCAAGACAGATCAATGCAATTTACCTATTAAAAAAAAAGAAAAGAGGAGATAGAAAATTACCTAGAAGACTGCAAGCCCAGTTTTAACAACTTGGGCTTTTGAAAGGTTCAACAACAAAATCAATTATTTGGGCCTACCAGATAGATAATGGATTGGCCTTCACAGTCTCGAACTCGAACTCGAAGAAGCTTCACGACCTGTTTCTTCAAGATCTCCTTCTGTAACATTTGGAATCCTAAAAAGTAACAAAAAATCTTCGTAAAAGTCTCAAATCAAACTTGTGAATTTCATAATCTCCAATAATAATAAAAAATGGCAATTTCTAGAGGTAAGAAATTGTTTTCCATTCTTTAATCATTTAGTCCAAAAATGAGAATTAAGTCCACTAAATGAAGGGAAGGGTCCAACAAGAAGTTGTTCTTGACATCAGAGAGATGTAATGCCTTGGTAATGAACCTCCGAATAGATTAAACCATTAAGCATGGAAGGGTCTCTTTCACATGTTTTAAACAACACTCGTTTGAAACGACTCAAACAAATAAAACCAAAAAAGGAGGGAGAGTGCAGAGATGATTATCACAAGTGTAAAAACATGTATGAAAAGCCCAAAATAAAAGCTATCAACTCAAATAGGTTGGTGTCTAAGGCCTAAACCACCAAACATATGAGGACTACAACACTACAAGCATACTATACAAAACATGAATGAAGTAAACACATTAAAACAATCCTAAAACTCACAAAAATAGTGCTGAAATTAACATGAAAATGCTAGAACAAGTGAGCTAAAATAATGGAGAAATGAAGCTAGTAAGCAAGCCTAAGGAGGTTGTGAGTTTGTGAATCAAAGACTTACTCATCTTCAAGAGGTATAACCTTGGCCTTCTTTACACTACTTCTTCCTACTCTTTTCTTGCTAATTTCATACTATTTTTACACTATTTTGATGGGATGAAACTTGTGGCTTAAAGCTATCAAAGGTGGAGGGGTTAACCACCTTTCTTTGAACCTTATTTTCTAAGCTTTTACCCTTGTGTTTCCCACTTCTTTCTCAAAATTTTTCCAACTTTTTACCACTTTTTTTTTAGAGTTTTTTAGAGGCTAAAAATATGGTTTTCAAGTCTCAAAAATGGATTATGCCATTTTCTTGTGTTGGGCTAGATCCACCAATTTGCATGGCTTCATTGTTAAGTACTGAGGCATTTTGGCCTGCTATAAGCCTCGAAATAGGTTCGTACCAAGACTGAGGTGATGGTCTTTCATAGTTCTGATTACTAGTTTGACCATTAGAATGTCTATTAACTTGCATAGGCTGTTTATCTCTGGCCAATCTTTGTTGAGGGACATTTGAAACTTCCTCCATGTGTCTTGCGTTTGTTGGTTGTTGGTTATTCATTCGATCCAAAAACGATGTTACCTATCTCTCCATTGTGTTCATTAATTATTGTCTCATAGCATCTACTAGGCCACCCTATGGATTTATTGGTTGAGTAGATGGAACAGTGGATGGTCCAATTCCTTGGTCTCGTCCAGTATTACGAACATGTGGTACTTGTTCCGAAGTGCTGTTCTGTTCGACCATAGGTTCTGATAAAATGGGAGTTTCCACAAGATGTGTTATCACATTATCATCTGGATTAGGCATCTCTACCTCTCCTTTCACGCCTTCTTCCAAGCGTTCATTTTTGCCTTGTCTTCTACGTCTAGCCATTTCAATTAGTCCCACTGGGCGTGCCAAAAATATATGTTGGCTTTTTGGCTTTCGAAGGTTATTTTTGTAATTGCGAGCGTGCCAACAAGGATCAATCAGTCCTTACAGAAAATTAATTGCCAACCAATTATCAGACGATTGTGTTTTAGTTCTTTCAGCCTCAATGAAGAGGACTTTTACCGGTGGCTTGATTTAGGAGAATTAAAATGAAGAACAATTGAAGCATTTCATTAAAATGAAAAACTTACAATGATCCAAACTTAGCCTCATAGAGGTTTACAGCAACAATCTACTTGAAACTACTCCTATGAACGAAGTGCAGTGCAGGAATTTTAAAGTGCAGAAATGTAAAGAACTGGAAATGTAAAACTAGAAATGAAATAAAGTAGAATAAGACTGGTTTTTTGGATCCGAGCCTGGGGCTTTTTTCTAGGGCCTTCTCTGCTATTTATACTTCTCAAGGATGACCATCGAATCTGCATTTCCAACCGTCGAACTGCTCCTCCATGATCGCTGATCATGTTGCCTTATAATTAGCTCCACTATGTCATCACTTGCAGTTAGGCTTCCCTCCTAAATTTGAATTTGAATGTGAGTAACCGTTGAAGCCACATCACTTTGCATCTCTTTGCTGATCCAATGCTACTTAGATCTTGTATTAACCAATACTAACTGCCACGTGTACGATCATGATTGAAGACTTGACTATTCTTCCCGTATTACCCTCATTCTGCCACATGTCGAACTGTAATTGGCTTATACAAAGTATGTAGCCAACAGACCATTGGAGCACCATTGCTATAATTTGACAAAATAGCACTATTCATTGCCAAATTATAGCAATAGCAATAGCATTATAGAAACAATGGTTGGAGATACTCTAACATTGTTGTAATTGTACGAGAATTTATAAAATCACCTAGTTTTTTGTTACATAGGACTGTTGGGAATAGACTTTTTTATTTCACCTAACATTGTTGTATTTATACGAAAATTTATATAACCGCCTAATTTGTTACACAGGCCTTTTTTTGATAATAAGTTATTTTAGTTGACTTGTTAATTTTTTTTAATTTTTTTTTTAGTCAAAAAGTCATTATAAATGATTATAAATTTATATAACCACTTAATTTTAATTATTTTTTAATTATTAGTTGTGAGAGAAAAAATAAAATAATTATGAATTAGATGTAATATTAACAATTTAAATATATTTTATTTTTATTGACTATTTTAGTCCAAACCTAACTTTCTAAATAAGGCCACAATATCTTATACTCAATCTAAAAATGTATAAAGTATTAGATTCAGTGGATATTTTTGTTAGTGAGACATTCACACTTTGTGAAATAGTTTGGTTAGAAATCCTTTTGTTCTTTTGAGATGACATTTTCTTTTCAATTTTACCCCTTAATTTATCTGTTGACTTTTTTGACTATTTGTTTAAATTTATATCTATCTATTCAAAAAAATTTGACTATCTGTTCAAATTTATATCTATCCGTTCAAAAAATTTAACTATCTGTTCAATTTTTTCCCTTATCTATACAAATATTTGCCCAAATTTAATTATATGTTCAATTTTTTTCCTCTTATTTGTTCAATAATCTATTCAAATTTTATTATCTGTTCAATTTAACAAATTTTATCTGTTGAAATTCAAATATGTTTATATTTTAAAACTCTGTCTGTTTATATGTTTTAAACTCCATCTATTTATATTTTTAATCTGTTTCATCATCATGATCATCAACAATAACAACAACTACTTTAAAAAAAAGAAAAAGAAAAACACATTGAGGATTTTTTTTAACAGATAAGTATAACAAATCTGTTTAATTTTTTTCTCGAAATTATTCTGTTTGTTCAATTTACAAAAAATAAAAATAAAAAAATGATTGGATCTCAGATCTGAACACCATTGGCAAGAACTAAAAAAGAAATAAATAAATAAATAAAATAAAAAAATTGAACATCTCTTCTTTAATCTTTTCCATCTCAACTGTGCAATTCTCAGCACCACCCTTGTCGCTGTAAGTCGCCTTATCTACCGCTTCTACAACTCAACCTAAGGTCACGTTTATTTAGCGGATTAGGTTGAATGAGATTGTTAGTAAAGGGATAGTTAGTGAAGAGATTGTTAGTGAGGGGATTAAGTAAAAGTGTATTTGTTTTGATGATGGTGGGAGAGATTGTTAGTAATGGAATTGTTAAATTATTTTTATATAAGATAAAAATAAAATTTTTCTATATGAAAAAAAATCTAAAACAAATATAAACAAAATTTACAAATAATAGGTTGCACTTGGGTTAAAAAATAAAATAAAAAAGGCAGTACAACCTAATCCCCTCACTATTTTTTCAATCTCAACTCATCAGAGGCAACCCTAATTCGGTTAGGCTGTGGGAGTGATACTCCAAGTGAAGTAGCAATCCCCTTTAACAAGGAAGTTACCAAATAAGCTACAATGGGACCCACCTCATTACTACTCCAATTCCACTCCCTAATATGCAAAACAAACATGACCTAATAGTGAAACAACTCCTCAACTGTTCAACACAAGAACAAAAAAATAATCTATTTCATCATCAACAACAACAAGAGCAACATTAACAACAACCAAGAAAAAAAAAAAAGATAGAATTTTTATAAATTTTTGGGAAAAAAAGAGAAAGAAGAGAAATCTTGCTTCATATGATGGCAAGGGAACGACGAATCTAAGGGATGATGGCGGGGGAGCAATGGATCTGAAAGAAGAAGGTGAGGGGGTGATAGTAATGAGGCTTTAAAGACTGACGGAGGAGCTAAGGGTAAGGGTCTCTGTAACGCCCCACTTTTTATTACCCGAATCCATTACCAAATCCTTTATATTATTACCAATTTCAAAAATATCATACACATGCCAACATAAATACTAAAAAGGAACATTCTCTCACGATAATGACAATGATGTATATATACACAGCAGGGTACAATGCCTTTAGGCTTACATTGAATTTAAATGAATAAGGGATTTACTCTTATACAATACATGGCACTCAGCCAACAAATAAAAGGCCGTGGCCAAAAAAGCAAAAGACTTCAAGTCTGAATAGTCCCTCCAACCCCAAGTACCTGAAAAGTTTGTCAATATATGGGATGAACACAAAGCCAGTAGAAATCCCAAAGATCCTAAACAATTGCAACAGATAGATAAATATGATCATCCATGCTCCACAATGATACATATATATATATATATATGTAATGTGACATTTTATATCCAAACTATACATACGTAAATACGATTCTTTCTTTTCAAAAATCCCATTCCCATTTACTTACAAATACCCATTCTTATATTTTAACTCACTAGTTCAATTCCTACATTCACAAAATATCTCTAACCACATCTTCTAATCCAACCTCAATAATAACTTCTATGCACACACGTAGACACGAAAGTCACATATAAAAAACACAACCCGTGGTCACACCACTTCCAATACAAACTACACTACTAAGTTTTAAATCTAAATTAAACCATTGTTCTATAATAACACGACACAAACATACCCTGTGGTCATCACTGAGCCCTACGTAACCCCGTGACCATTGCCAAGCGTCACCACAACCTGTAGCCATTGCTGAGTGCTACCAAAACCCCATGGCCATCGCTAAACGCCACCAATCCCGTGGTCAATACGAGTACTGCATCACAAACTGGTGCACTATAAAAAATGCACTCTGCCAGTTGCCATCGCTAAGCACCACCTATCCAACACCAACACAACATAACCAAACATTCACCCTAATCGTTCAATTGAACTAGCTTGTGTTTAATTACAAGAGATGCACCCAAAGGCACCAACCATCACTTGCCACAAAATGTGCTCCATGCATCTTCGTTCAACAACGGGTTTTCAATCTTACCAAAACATTTATACTAAACACAACATGAGTTATCACTCATCAAAATCATACCTAGTTAATGGTTACCATTCACCCAGGCAATCTATTTAATGCCAATATCGCAACACTAACAACATACACAATTGTTTCAATTCCTTTCTAACAACATAATCCGTGATAACACACAAATGGAATTGTCTATTCACAATGTCTACTAACAACCAATAATACATTAATCTAGGTTATAGAATCTAACACATAAACCCTACACATGGCATCTACAATTCAACAAACAATACCATCATCCACCGATGGCTAAGGACGAAACTCTACAGACTCCAATTAATTAATAACAATAATAAATATGTACAAATTAAATCCGAGTTTCCTAGGTTATAACAAAACTAAAAAAAAAAACATCTATTTGTCCCAAAACTCAATTTCCACACCTCCAATTTCCCAACATACTTGTAGCTAGTTTCCCGTGCACCTCGGAGGGTTTTAGTCTCCTCAGATACAATAGCCCTACAGTTTGGACTCCCATAGTTCTAACTCTGGTTTCACAAGTGTAATGTCAAATAGAAAAAAAATATATATATATATATATATATGAGAGTCCAAATTCGACAAATCTTAGAAAATCCATTTATCATTAGAGATGCCATAAATGGACTGCATTGCCAGATTTTAGAGTCGCCACCTAAATATTTTTTTAGGAAATTTAGGAAACACGTGACTCGTGCCAAAGGCCACTTGTCCGTTATAACCAAAGTGTCTTGGCTCGAGAACTTAGGTATGAGAGGGGAATGTCATGAATTGAACACCTCGCTCACTTGATCAAAGATCGGCCTCTACTAATCATGATGTGATTTTTATGTACATTATATACTCTTGTTCTAATTATTAATGCTAACTTTACTATGTGAGGCACACAAGTACAGACTACGTTACCCACTTTGGAATGTTTTGATTTCATATTTGTTTGAAAAGAGTTTGAATATGCGCTACTTGAAAAGTAAGTTCGTATGTACATTAATCAAAATCATCCCAACTTAAGTGACATAGCCTTCATCCACAAGCATTCAAGAGATATTTCAAATAAGCGCTTAGCCTCGTGATAGTATGCTTGATATGGCAACACAAACACACATGCAATATACTAAAGTAAGAAATGCTCACCTAGTACTTAACCGAGGTAAGCCATAGAGAAGAAAATAATTAGAAAAATGCATGCTCTAATATGCAAGTGACTAATGCAACACATACAAAATGCAACTACTAGGTCCGGTTTAGTTTAACATGTCATATGGATCAACTCAAAGCATACGACAATGCACGTATTCAAGTAAGTAGGAAATGACAACAATGTTAGAATGATGAATTGAACCCAATGCATGCAAAACATGGATATTAAGCATGGCAATGATATGAAACGAAAAATATGATGCGGTAGCTTACTTTTCGTGCTCCTTTCGGATATGATAGCCCTACAGTTCGAACTCTTATGGTTCTGAATATGATTTCACAAGTGTAATGTGAAATAGATAAACACAAATGAGTCCAAATCCGACAAATCTTTTTGAAAAATCGATTTTGAATAAAAATATACCAAAAATAGACTGCATTGCCAGATTACGAAGTCGTTACCTAAATATTTTTTTGGAGAAATTTAGAAAACCCTAGACTTGTGCCAAAGGCCATTAGTCCGTCATCACCAAAGTGTCTCGGCTCGAGAACTTAGGTACGAGAAAGGAAGGTCATGAATTGAGCACTCCACTCGCCCAATCAAAGATAGGCATCTATTAATCATGATGTGATTCTTATTTACATGATATGCTCTTATTTTGATTATTAGGCTAATCTTACTATGTGACGCACACAAGTATAGACTAATTTGCGAAAATTGAAACATTTTGATTTTATGTGTGTTTTGAAAAAGAGTTTTGAATAAGTGCCATCTGAAAAGTGGGCTCTTATGTACATTTAAACAAATCATCCCAATTTAAGCAATTAGTCTTTATCCACAGGCATTCAAAACAGTTATATCACCTAAGCACTTAGCTTCATAGAAAATATGCTTGGTATGGCAATAATCATACACATGCGATATGCTAAAGCATAACATGCTCACCTTGTACTCCAAGGCAAGCCAAAAGAAACAAAAGAGTTAGAAAAAATACATGATCCTAACGATACAAGATGTCTAATGTAACACATGCAAAATATAGCTAATAGGTCCGGTTGTCTAATATGTCAAGTGAATCACTTTGATAGCATACGGTAGTGCACGTATTCAAGGTAGTAATAAATGACAATGCCGTTAGAATAATGAACCGAACCTTATGCATGCGAGACGAATGGATGCAAATCATGGAAAATGCTAAGAGAAACATAGTGCTCTATACTATCCATCATAAGCAAGTAAATAAAAGGGAGAAAGAAATGGGGAGTTGGAAGACATACACATTATTACATATTCGCCCTTATACAAGATAGTCCTAGCTAATTACTACGAATTAATTAGCTATTACAAACCAAATAAAATAAATTAACTACATTAGCTAATTATTACAATACAAAAAAACAAATAGCTATCTAATTAATCTAATGAATTAATTACAAAGCAAAATCAGCTAACTACTCTAACTAATTAATCACTTTACAACATGAATTCACTAACTATGTACAACACAAATTAAGTTGCTATCCTAACTAGCTAATTAATTGGAACACATTACTAGTGAACACAATTTTAACAGGCCTCGAGAAACGAGGGATGACTCATGCATGCACGCGGATTTCTACCTAAAAATACTCTCTGTTTGGCTACCAAAATATTTCTATTTTGCAGTCAGAAAAATGCACTGTTTTTACCTCATCCTCTACTCTGTTCTGCAGGAAAAATAACGCTGCCTGGCATAAGAGGTGGTTGGGCAGCCAGAAAAAGTGGTCAGTCGTACAGTAAAGGTGGTCGGTCGGCTACTAATGTTTGGCACTGCCCTGCTGTAACAGACATGAAACAGAGCACTAACAGAGTATTTTTAGGAGATTTTGTCCTCCCTACCTCTCCTTATCATCAAATAGATCAAAGGAGGGGTAAGTTCAATTCACAAACCATCAATCGACGCAAATCCATTGCGTGATGATTTATGGATCAAGGGACAAAAGCTTAATAAATGAAGCTAAAAGACCAACAAAAACCTCTCCCTATCATGATATTGATCAAGGGAAGTGGTTGACATTGACTCTTGCACCATTTTCATCACTAACAAGTATGAAATGACTCAAGACTCAATGGGTTCAATTAATGCCTGATTGAACCCAAGTTGATTTTATTATCTTGTTTTATTTTAGCTCTAATTTTATTAGCCTCTTTTAACTACCTTCCCATTCATTAGTCATTTTAGTCCAAAGTGAAAGTTAAGTCCACTAATGTAGAGAAGTGTCAAATAAAGAGTTGTTTTAGGCATGAGAGAGAGAGATCATGCCTTTGGTAATAAACCTCTGGAGAGATTAAACCATTAAGCACAAGGTCTCCTCTCAAGCTTAAGCATCTCAAGCTTAAACAAAGCTCACTTTGAAACGATTCTCAAAGCCATAAAAACCAAGAAAGGAGGGAGGGATCAAAGGTGATTGTGCCATGAACACAAGTATGAAAGACATTAAATGAATGCCATCAACTCAAATAGATTGGTGTCTAATGCCTAAAACACCAAACCTATGAGGACTATTACACTACAAGCATACTATACAAAGAATAAATGAAATGCATGACTTAAAACAGTCAAAAAAAAGTGCTGGAATCCACATGGCAATGGATGAAAAAGTAAGCTACAATATTGAGGAAATTAAGCTAGTAAGCAAGCACAAGAAGATGAGGCTAACCCCTCCTTTTTTGGGACTTCAAAATAATATTTTTAGCCTCTGAAAACCTCTGAAATTTAGTAGTAAAAAACTCAAAAATAGTTGATGAAAAGATGGGAAACCCAATGGCAAAAGCTTGGAAAACAAGGTTCAAAGAAGGGTGGTCAACCCCTCTACCTTGGATAACTTTTAACCACAAGTTTCAGCCCATAAACACAGTTGAAAAATGATCCAAAAATAGCAAGTAAAGATGGTGAAGAAATAAAAGAAAGAAGGTAGGAGTTATACCTCTTGAAGATGAGTAACTCTTTGAATTATAAACCACCAATTTCTTACCCTCAAGTGCTAATATTCAAGCTCAATAACCTCAGCCAAGAACCCTCAAGAAGCCTGGTTTAAGGAGCCTAGGTAAGGTATGCATAGATGTATATAGGTTGCAAGGAAAAAAGAGAGATATTTTTTCCAAGAATTTGGCTTCACAAAAATTTTCTAACCTAATTTTATGAGAGGGGGTCAAGTATATATAGAAAAATATGTTAGGCTATCGGAAATATCAATACAAAAACAGCTGGTGCAGTGCATTCGTCAAAAATATCATTCAAATGGGACATTCTACAAATAAATATAAATGTCTTTAGAGAAAATATCATTTTGCCCCCCAAATTATTATGCGTTTTTTAATTTGATTCTCATACTTCGATTTATTTCAATTTAGTGCCTGTACTTTGAATAAATTGATCAATTTAACCCCTACCGCCACATTCCGTCTATAATTGAACGGAGCTAACGTGGCACCAAAATGTATTTGGAATTTCATTTATCCCTAAACTAAACCTTAAAAATCAATTTGCCCCCCAAATATAAAAAAAAATAAATTTAAATATTTAATGAATAATTTTTTATCTCAATAATGAAAAAATTAAATTTTCAATAATGAAAAAATTAAATTTTAAATAATATATACGTTGCAAAAAAAATATAAAATATAAAAAATTCTCATTTTGAATTATTTTGAGACTACGAAGCATGGATAATTCGACAAACATGTCGTACCCGTACTTGGTACTTACTGACGTATGATATTTCTGCATACATACCAGGTACACAAAATATGTACTCAAATTTTTCTTTTTTAATTTTTGGCCTACCTAGACATATCTAATATATATCCAAGTCATGTCGTATCTTAGTCGAAAATAATATTTTTCTTCTACTACAAAGATAAAATTCCTTTTACTAAACTTACTTTTACATTTTTAGTTTTGTACTTAGCATGGTTTTAAAATTAAGGTATGATTTATAAGTTATTTAATATAATAATATTTAATTTTATCTTATACCTATGCTTTTGGCATTATGTTGGATAATTTTCTAAACGGTAAAAGCGTACAAATGAACCCCTTAAACTATTGATAAGTATCACATTGCCCTCTACATTATAAAAGCGTACAAATGAACCCCTAAATTATTGATAAGTATCACTTTACCCTCTAAATTATAAAAGCGTACAAATGTTCTTAAATTATAAAAATCTACAAATTTAATCATTAACGAAAGGAGTCAAAGTGAAATAAACTAATAGTTTAGAGGTCTATTTGTACGTTTTTATAGTTTAGGAATAAAGTGATACTTCTCAATAATTTAGGAAATCTATTTGTATATTTTTATAATTTAAGGGGTCAAATTAATATTCCTCAATAATTTAAGAATCTCTGTATAAATAATCCTTAAATTTATGAAAAATTTTAATTTGTATTTTTTTATATAATAATTTTATTATTATTATTATTATTATTATTATTATTATTTTGGATTGAGTAAAGGAAAAACGAAAAAGAACAGAGAAGTCGGTCCCCAAAATCCATGTATCAGAATTTCATCGTCATCACCAGGTAAATTCGTCTATATCTGTATACAGGACTGCAATTTATGCAAGTATATGAATGGTACGTGTTCGATGTCTCCGACGACATCCAACACAACCAACCTCCTCGTCCTCCCAAATACATGAACTGCATTTCTCGATTTCACGACGACGATGACTCCAGAGTTGTAAATCTCTTTCCCAAAGTCACTGCAAACATGGGTTGGATAATTGGTTGGTCGATTTTAAGATCCAAAATGTTATACACTGTTGATGCCTGTATTGGTGTTTGGAGAGGACAATCGGCTTGGAAAGAATCCAATCGAGTGAATCGCATTGACCTTACGACTCCCATGGCGGAATGGGAGCATTTTTTTCGAATGCCTAATCAGTTTGCTTCATCGGCCTACATTTTCGTTCTCGGCAGCATGTTTTATTGCCTCGGTGGTTTTTTGGAGTGGGATTCACTGTCGAACATGGAGTATGATAAGCTTTTCTTGAGCTTAAATGGAGAGCAAGGCGAGTTACCTCCACCTTCATGCCTCGACATTGACAAGTTATTTTCAGTCTCCAAGCCCAGCCCTTTCACCATCCTCACTGATTTGGAGAGATCGTCACCGTAGGCAATGGCTTATGATCCGAGCGTAAATGAATGAGAATCTCTACCTGACCCTCCACGAATTTTGGATACTGTTGACAGTATATTTTCAGTAGCTGGGGAGGTCCCCAATCCATTTGTTATGGTGGGTTTGCCTGAGGATCGTGTCCTTCTAATCTACCATGTAAATACCAAAAAGTGGGAAAGAGGAGAGTTTGAAATATGCCCCAAGTTTAGCCCATATATGTTTAGAGGGCCAGCTTTGGCTGTTGATAGTAAGTTGTATTGGTATTCAGTTCATGGTCTGTGCCTAGTTGGATATGATTTAATAAAAAATATATGGTTTTAGGGTAATATACATATCCATGACTGCGGGGAGGATTTCGGAGTCATGGAGGATGACACTCCTCTGCCCTTGGCTCATATAAGTGGCAATAAGTTCTGCTTGTTATGGGTTTCTGTGTTGCTGCACGGGCCTATGAAGATTCCAGAGTCTACAGATGACTGTATTTCTCGCCTTCACTGTATGAAGCTTCAAGTTACCATTGGAAACCTTGACCCAGATAGTAAAATTTTTCCCTTGGAGGTCTCTATCCTGTCATGCCAATCTTACTTAGTTCCTGGGTTAAAGTTTTTCCACGATGGCTTGGTGGTGTAAGCATCTACTTAAATTTATGCACCTCTTCATTTCATCATGTTATTGTTTACTTATTTATTCTTGTGCCCGTAATCATTTATATACCCGTGCCATTTTGCAAGCTCAAACAACAAAATATTTATCTTAGTTGGGTTTGTGCTTTGATTTTTATACATTTTTTCCAAGCTCAACAAAATATTAATTTTTTAGACAACAATTCAGCAAAATTACAACAGCAAAGCAGCCATGTAATTCATCAAAAACTATAACAAAGTAACCATACAATCAACAAAAATACACCTTATTAAAACTGTAAGTGATGTGGATCCAAACAAACAAACCAAAAAAAAAAAAAAATTGTAAGTGGTAGAAAGGACAAGGTTCCAAAGCAGCATATGATTCACAATTGTAAACATCAACACACCAATCGTACCTATCTTAAAAAAAAATTTCTTCTTCTTGAAAATCATTCATTTTTCTCATTCATGAGCAACATAAGTTTAGCAAAATTAAGAAAAAATTAGAACTTTCAACTTGTAGAAAGAATGCAAAGTTTCAAAAAAAAATTTAAAAAATATTTAAAAATTAGAACTCAATGTGATTTTACTGTTGCGATCCTTCTATGTCACAAAATGCCCCAAAAATGAGTGCTGCAAAAAAATAGAAAGCAAAAACAAAAGTTTTAGGCCAATGAAGAACTCACTGTCCTATGTTGGAGATTAGTGTTGGAGGTTTGCGAATCCATTTTTCTCTTCTTTTCTTCATAAACCATGGTAATCTATTAAGGGTCACAAATATTTATAGTTTGTGCTATCATAAGGTGGGTTAAATATTTGGTACAATCTCAAAAGTCAAACAAAAGGATGGTGTGTTTGTTGTTAAAAGAAAAAGAAGACTGTGGGAAAAGAAGCGCGCTGATATCAGGTGCCTCACGCTAAAGCCTGAAACGCTCATTTTTTCTCACCTAGGTGTCGACTCACCATTTCACTTCGTTTCAGGCCATCAGAAGCGCCATATGGTTGCCTTGAGTGGTAAGGTTTGTCATTAGACTTGATTTATTATTCAATTAAATCCCACTTACTATTTAATGAGACTCTACTTATTATTTCATGGACTCTACTTATTATTTCATTAGACTTGACATACTAATCAATTAAACCATACTTACTACTTAACGAGTCTCCACTTACTATTTTATTAGACTAAGCATACTAATCAATTAAACCTCACTAGATTCCATTTACTACTCAATCAGCTTACACATACAATTTCATTACATTTCACTTACTACTCAATTTTGGTTTCACTTACTACTCAATGAGCTTCCATTTGCTATTTCATTATTCTTCAATTACTACTCAATGAGCTTCCATTTACAACTTCACTAGACTCTACTAACTACTCAATCAACTTTTACTTACTATTTCATTATATTCCACTTATTAATCAATTTTGGTTTCACTTTTTACTATCATGGAATGGTTGTGCCCTTTAACAAACTCAATCACTTCATATTTGCAAATATTTCAATTGTGTTTGATACAAAAGGATGCATAACAACTCTAGTTAATTGTTTTGATTCTCTTTTATGATCTCCCACCTCAAGTTATTCGGATTGTCGATGCCCTTCTTTTGAGCAAACCCATCTCCTCGATATAACCATATTGCTCTTGTCCTTATACAACTGATCTCTTCAAATACTAGAACCTTTCACCTTCGCATACATATCATAGAAACTTTCTCCATTTTCTACTGAATCAAATGCCATTAGTCATTTCAAATACGTCTTTTTCAATTAGTTGATCCATATAGTTAACATCTCTTTCGATTGGGAGATCATTAGAATTAACAATATTCTTTTGATTGCCAATGTTGTTGTACTCACTAGTGTCAATATCATCGTCATCATCATTATGTAATTCATATACGATGTTGGTATGTCCAATGTTGTCTTCCATCTGTGGTAAGTATGATAAAATTAATTAGATCAAACCAAATGGTAAGTAATATTACAATTAGTTAATGAGATTCCATTTATTATTTCATTAGACTTTACTTACTATTCAATTAAATCGTACTTATTACATAATGAGCTTTCACTTACTATTTTATTGGACTTTACTTACTATTTAATAATCTTCCACTTACTACTTCTTTACACTTCACTTACTGTCACGACTCAAACCAGGTACCCAGAGGTTCGGCATCGTGACAAGACAAGAAATTGAAATCATAACAAATTAATAGTCCAGCGGAGTAAACTAAAAATGGTTACCCAAATCATTATTTAATTATAACAAAAACATATATATTGGAGCTTATATTCATTTACAATACCAGAGTTGAACTATGACCATAAAGTGCTTTGTGCATACCTCACGCACTAGTCCTGACAAGTCACTTGAAAGTAGTTAAAAACTATAAGCACATGGCGGAACGAGAAATATTATACTGAGAGCATAAGGATATAAAAATCACCATGGATAATCATTGGGCTAAACAGAGCTTAGTTTGATATTAAAATACAGAGTACATAATACGGAAATCGTTTTGAATAACAAACATATAATGTAGATATCATAATAACAAATAATCATAACTACGGTACAGAATAAAACAGAGGTATGGACTCAAGAGGTAACTCGTACGAACCCTAGGGGTGACTTCCACAATAGTTTAGCTACACAGCACTTTGCTCCACACTAGAAATCAAAAGGTCAGTGGATCCATAACTGACAGAGGGTCACAAAGTAACTAATCAGAGGGTCACCAAAGTGACTAATTAGAGGGTCAATAGTTATTTAAGTCCCCAAGGCGTGGGACCTCGTGGTGGTACTTTTAAAATCATTGTTCAAAAACACATTTAATAAACAGTTTTATTCATGAGTTTCTTTTTTAAGCAAATAGGGTTCATTTAACAAAAATAATATACTTTAAAATCTAATATAAGTTTCAAAACATAATTTACAGAAAACAATTTATGGTAACTTAAAATATAATAAAACTCACCTCAAATTTGACCATTTACTCTCACTTCGCTCACTCTCTCATATATCTGTCGTTTGTTCTTCTTATAATTTTATAACCATGCAACTCACCTATACACCTATTTATAGGTGAGAATACCTTACAATGCAATACTGTGCAACCATGTCAACCACATGGTTGAGCCATGCCATCCACATTTCCTTTCCTCCTCTTTTCTTCCTTTCTTTCCTGACTTTCGTTTCCTTTTTCTTTTCACTTAGGGTTCGTTTGGGATGTGGGTTGACTTTTTAGTTTTTTGGCTTTTTAACTATTTTAGTCTAGGGCTAAAAATCCTCATTTGAGATTGGCTTTTCGACTTTTTTGACTTTTGTGAGAGAAAAAATGAAATGATTATGGGTTGGATATGACATTTTGTCTTATTTGGTTGAAATAGCCTATTTTAGCCCAAATGGACATTCCAAATAGGACTTTATTATTATAATAATATAATATAATATATATTGAGGGGAGTTTAGTAACCAAATAATTTATATTATCATTTATTTTAATAAAACACAATAACACTAAATTTAATTCTAATTAGATTTTATTACACACAATTAAATATTTTGGGGTGTTACAATTTTTTCTCCTTTTAAAATTTCGTCCTCGAAATTAATTTAGAAAATTATCTTTTTATTTCCGCTGCACAATGTGATACAATTATTTCTAACCATTACACTTAATTCACACAGAACAGAATGTACAAATAATTTATAGAAATGTCCTTTCAACTTTTCTTTGCTTGATTGAAGGAGGACAAAACATATATTCTCAACTTTTTTTTGCCTTCAACAAAGTAGTGATTGAAGAAGGACTAATTTTTTTATTTTTTTCATAACATATACGATATCACATTATAGTTTTTAAAATTTTGTATAAACACACAAAATCACACAACTTTATCATATAAGTAAATGGACATATAACATTTTAGGTACTGATCACCCTCCTATCCCACTACTTAATTGTGCGTATGTCCTAGGGCTGGGCATAGGTGTCACGACCCAAACCCGCCCCTATAAGTTTAGTGTCGTAACTGGCCAGTAATCCTTGGATTACCAAAGGCCTCTTAGCATAATAACACATAGATAGGGGCTGCAGAATCAAATACATGAAATATACATAGTCCATCGAGCTGTGAAGACATACATGAAACAGATAATCTTAAACTTTCATAATTATACAGGTGATCAAAACAAAATACGTCACTTCATGTAAATTCAACAGAAAAACTTGTTCGTGATTAGAGGGAACAAAAACTTATACATCCACAAAACACAGCCACGAGACTTGACTTAAACCGGAACCTCCTCGGGAGGCACAACGGCTGGCTGACAAAATAACTGAGGCACCAGGTCTTTAACTCTGAGCCTGGTCACGTGTTTGATCACCTACATACATAATATAGATAGTGAGCGAAAGCCCAGTGAATAACAACAGAGTAAAGGGTTAAATGAATGATGTCCCGTAATTAAATCCATACATAAAACCAATTCATATTCGTGTTCTCATTCAGTGCGTATACAAAATTCAGGAACCATGCTTGATCATTCATAGTTCATTCGTTAGCGCTAACAGATCATATACAGAACATCATAGATTATACTTGTCAGTTCCATAGATGAACCTCCGGCCGGGTACTGACAACTTGCCAGTTCTATAAAGGAACCTCCGAACTGGGTACAGATAACTTGTCAGTTCCATAAAGGAATCTCTAGCCGGGTACAAATAACTTGCAAGTTCCATTAAGGAACCTCTGGGCTGGGAACGGATAACTTGTCAGTTCCATAAAGGAACCTCCAGCCGGATACATATAACTTGCCAGTTCCATAAGGAACCTCCGATCCGGGTATATATAGAATACTTAAATCACAGCATTAATGTCACAAATATTTGCCAAAGTTAGACAATCATTCATAGTACAAAACATAGCATTTCATAGAACAGATCTTATTTCATTTACAGAAAATAATTTAACTTGAAAATAGCTTTACTAAGTTATTACTCACAGATAACTGGTGGCTCCAAACAGACGAGTAGAGTAGGCAATTCATTTAACTTGAGGTGCGTAACCTACATAACATGACAGATACATACATTGGAGCACACGCTCGGATTGTACATAATTTATTTCATTTGTTTTTAGTATGTTTCTAGCCTTTATCCTCATTATAGTGTCTTGATCCTGGCCCAGGATGGAATGAGGATGCAAAAATGTACTTGAAAACATTTTTCAAAACTTGCTGGAAACAGAGTCTACGTTCGAGCGTGGCTTTCCTCACTCGAGCGAACATGCAAAATATGAGGGTCCGCTCAAGCGCAACTTCCTTTGCTCGAGCGGTTTACAAACTTTGAAAAATGGTTGCTTGTTTTTCCCGCTCGACGCTCACTCGAGCGTGAGAGACATGCCCTCGCTCGAGCACATCTTTTGGCGTTCAAGCGTGCTGCAAAAAATAAGAACTTTTAGGAGGATGCATTTCACGCTCGAGCGAAAGTGTGAGACACAGAGTGGTCACTCGAATGTGGAATCTATCACTTGAGCGTGGAAGCAGAATTCTGGAATTTCCAGAAGTGCTTCCAAGCTTCAAAACTCAATCTTAAAGCATCAAAGCTCAATTTTTCTGGGCCAAAACTTGAGGAAACATTGAGAAACTCATAAAACACTATGAATTAAGGATCATTACAAGAAATCATGGCCCAATAGCTTGCCAATTGTGCAAAACTTCAACTTGAAATTTATGAGTCTTCCATGAACATGACATGCATGAATTTCTTTGAGTTTATGGCTTCTAAAACATGAGCAAATGTGATCCATTGATGAGAAATGTTATGAATTCTTCAACTTATGCTAGAATTACAACATGCATGGAGAAAATCTTTGAAAACAACTTCAAAATGCTATAATTATGCATGCATGTATGGAATGACTTATCTTTTTTCAATTCTAGCTCAATCCTTACATGAATTTATCTAATTCACTTGTTTTCATACATTATTCAACTACATTACAATGCCAAAGACTAAAACTCTTACCTAGAGTCTAGATTGCACAAGTGAGGAAGTTTTAATTCCCAAATTCTTTGCAAATCTCTAATAATTCCTAGCAATTCTCCCTTATCCCAACTTTTGCTCCCAATTTTCCTTCTATCTCTTTCTCTCTCCCACGTTTTTGCTTGTGTGTGTGTGACCTCAAATGTATTCAAAAATGAAGAAAAGAAAAGGGTGAGGGTATATAAGAAGCCTTATATAGGCTCACTTAATGATAATTAATTAAGGTTAATTAAGTGGACATTAATTTAATCTAATTTAATCGTTCTAAATTGAATTTTGATTAAACCTACCATAATGTTCTAAAAATTCCAAATAGCACATAAATCAAATCAATTTCTGAATCGGATGCCGATAAGGCCTTCAATTCGCAAACTGAATAAAAACATGAGCAGATCTTTCTATGTTAAACAGATATAAACACAAGATAATGCGATGCATATGTGATTAACTCAGGATTTCTTCTTAATTACTTGTTAGGCATACTTAAGCATGAATTAGCGCTAATCATGGGTCGGGGTTGTTACAATAGGGTTATCCGACCCGCAAAAATCGTCCAATCCGAACTGTCCACGCCTATTTAGGTGGTTTCGCAAAATTGTTAGAGTCGGATGTAGTTTAAGATTTTTCCTATTTTGCGGGTTGCGGTTTACCCGCACTCGCACTCACCCGTCCGCATCTGTATATATATATTTTTTAAAAACCTGGACCATCAAAGCTTTAGAGCGATCAAAGAAGAGGAATGCATTAGTGTTGGGCACTCCAAAGGACAAATAAACAAGCAATGCTAACTCATTCAACTTTTTATGCTCTAATGCTCTATTGTACCTCAAGTAGTATTAGTAGTTTGAAGTTGTCTAGCATTTACATTTTGCTGCTGGAAAAGTTTTAAGTTGTAAAGAGCAGATAATGAGGTTTCTTTATACAAAAAATTCATGTCTGCCTGTTGAACAGATTATTGAATGTGTGAATGATTCTTCTATAGGTTCCTAATGTAAAGAATGATGAGCTTGTATTAGTTTATGATTTGATTTAAAAATTTAGGATTTTGAATGTTTTGCTTGTATTAGGAATTGATTTTGTTGTGTTTTTAATTTTATAAGTTTTAATTCATTAATTATTGTTGTTTTAAAATAACGGGAAAAAACAGGCCAAAGTTTTGGCTTTTAAAGGAAAAAGTTCAATCCGCAAACCGTCCGCAACCACCTGCATATCCGCGAACCTTATTCGCATAAACCGCAACTCCCAATGCGGGCAGTTACGGATTCAATTTTTCCCAAACCGTAGACATGCGGGCGGGTCCAAACCGCAAACTAAACCGTTCAAAACCGATTTGCGACCACCCCTAGTATGTCTTATGCTCTAATGTTTTTAAAAATAAAAATAAAAATAAACCATTGCTCGGATATCACTTTTGTCATGACCCAAACCCGGTACCTGGAGGTTCAGCGTCTCAACAAGACAAAAATTGAAGTCATAACAAATAAATAGTAAAGGATACCCAAATCATTATTTAATTATAACAAAAACATTTACATTGGAGCTTCTATTCATTTACAATGCTAGAGTTGAACTATGACCATAAAGTGCTTTGTAACTACCCAACGCATTGGTCCTGACACATCACCTAAAAATGGTTAAAAATTATAAGCACATGGCAAAGTGAGAAATATTGGACTTGTTTGGTTTGTATCTCAAGATATAATTTTTGAGAAAAATTTTCAAAACCAGCTTCTCTCTCCTACACATCAATCAATCACTTTTTCTCTTTCCTTTCTCCTTCTTAATCACTTTTTCTCTCATACACATCTACTCAATTACAACAAAATATCAAATCATTTCAAACTCCTAAATTCTAAAACTATTTTCAAAATATACAACCAAACAAATCAAAAAAATTCTGAACTCTTTCCCCTAATTTTTTTTTTTTGAAAATTTATTTCAAAACACAAACTAAACACACCCATTATACTGAGAGCATAAGGGTATAAAAATCATCATGAATAATCATTGGGCTAAACAGAGCTTAGTTTGATATTAAAATACATAGTGCATAATACGGAAATCATTTTGAATAACTGACATATAATGTAGAAATCATAATAACAAAATAAACATAACCATAGTACAGAACAGAACAGATGTATGGGCTCAAGAGGTGGCTTATATGGACCTTAGGGGGGCTCACAATAGTGTAGCACTTAGTTTCGCACAACACTTTGCTTAGAACAGAACAAAATAGATGTATGGACTCAAGAGGTGGCTCATACGGACCCTAGGGGTGGCTTCCACAATAGTGTAGCACTTAAATCTGCATAGCATTTTGCTTCACACAGGAAATCTGAGGGTCAGTAGATCCATAACAGACAGAGGGTCACAAAGTGACTAATCAGAGGGTCACCAAAGTGACTAATCAAAAGACCAATGGTTATTTAAGTCCCTAAGGCGTAGGACCCTCGTGGTGGTACTTACAAAATCATTATTCAAAAACACATTTAATAAATAGTTTTATTCATGGGTTTCCTTTTTAAGCAAACAGGGTTCGTTTAACAAAAATAATATACTTTAAAAACTAATATACACTCCGCTAACTTGATCGTCAGAAGGTCCACAAGGAGGAACCACTCCCACTTCGGAACCTTTCTACTGGACTTATTGTAGGTGTGACTAGGAAGACGAAGGCAAGTTGACTCGTGGAGTGCTTAGATCAGTCCGATCCATCTCCTGCCGACCAAACTACATTATCAAATAATAGTGACAATTACAAGGAGGCATGATAGCTTGTGTTGCCTGGTGCATAAAAAGTTAAATTAGCAATCTAGGTGTTTTTTTTTTTTTCCTGGTGAATAACAATCTAGGTTATGTTTCATAATAGTTGAATTTTTATAAAAGAAAATAAAATAAATTCATTGTTACCCTGTCCAAATCTAATGCTAGTTCTAACTGTAAGAAATGGTCTGGGAAAGAAAAAAAAAAATTGTTTGGCAAAAAACAGATTTTTCTTAAAACTTTGGTCTAATTTTTAAGTGAGACCCATACGCTGAGGTTGGTGGATATTGGTGGTAACGCATTTTATGCCGCATTGTGATTCACGTAGTATATTTGGTTATTCAAAACCATTATCGGGTAAATGGAAAATTGATGCCAAAGTAAGCTCCATGAAAATTGTGGTTTGGTGGGTTTCCCAAATTGAAAGAAGGAAAGCTTGTCCCACATTGCTTGGCTAGACTAACATTATATGGGTTTATAAGTCTTGAGTTTACAATTTGGGGAGGGCCCTAAGGGATACCCAAGTTTTGTGAAAGGGTGAGATTATGGGCAAAGTGGGCTTGACCCATTGGACCCAAAACAAACACACACATGCCGTTGTCCATTTGGCCAGTCTGGCGGAGTGTGAGGTTGGGTTGGGCTTGTCCTGTCCAATGCTTATCTTTTTGGGCCAAAAACATTTGAATTTTATTTTTCTAAAATTAAATTCTTACCTTTTGGAATTTGAATTTCGAAATTAATTCTGAAATGACAGTTTAGTCCAACACACCTTTCCAGATTTTTTTCCTCCACCCGAACAGGTTCATGTCTGTTTAAATTTAAACCGAACAAGTTCATATATGTTTAATTCAAATTGAACAGGTTTTGTACTTGTTCAAACTTGTCCAAACTGGTTTTCTACCTATTCTGAAAAGCCACTAGGTCTTTTATAAATAGACAGTCCCTCATTTGGATTTTGCGTCAATAATTTTCGTTCTTGCTTTTGCTTTGCTCTCTATATTTTGCTGCATTTATTTTTCCTGTAAAAAAGTGTATAAACACAAAGTATATTCGTTGTGCGAATAGTTTGTAGTGCTGGTACTGTTCATCGTTGATCATTTTATCCTGGGAGATAAACGTCCATAATCTGAAAGCACTGAGGAGAGGACGAATATGTCTTAAGGACACAGTGTAAAACATTGGACTTGATCAAAATTTTGTTCGAGAAAATAATAAGGTAAGTGATTAGTTTACTTTTCTGTTTAATTAATTTTTTCCTTTTCAGATTCAGATTTTGTTTTTTGCAACAAAATAAAAATTAGTTGTTTTTTTTTAATATACTGTTTTGATTTTTGTAATTAAACAGTCTCTCTCCTTTCTTTGAATACATTAAAATTTGTCTAATACTAACTATGATTATTTAATATAATATAATAGTGGCTCCCTAGCTTGCTCATCAAATTGACATCTATCTTTTTGTAATTCTACTCACAAGTTTTTTTTTCTTTTTTTTTTATATTTAAATTTCTGTTATTTTATGTATTTTTCTACGTTTTGGCATCTCAGGTGAAGCTCTCAACTGTTTGGTGTCTATCCAAACCAAACTAGGAGAGTATGATATTGAGTTACTAGAGCTTCTGAAGAGGGTTCTGGCAATTCAAGAGAAAGGGTTTGATTATGAGAGTGAGAAGGTTATGCAAACCTTGAACAAAATTGTATTCTACCTAGACAAAATGGGAACAAGAGATGAAAAATTTCCTATGCAAAGAAGGTTGTCTATGCTTAGAACCAAATACAAACATGTGGTTCAGTATTAGGTTGTCAATGCTAAACCTACTCTTTTGCTTTAAAATGTCTATATGGGACTTCACCTTTCATCGTGTCTCATGGTGATATCAATCTTCCATGTCATAATGTTTAAATGAGAAACAAATTATACGTTCAATTCGAGCCATAGTTGTTACAAGTGGTTGGAGCAGCCAAACTGTCAAGGCAACATTACCCAAGCAACTAGTAGGCTACACTATCATCATCATCAACCTCATCATTCTCACCATCATCGTCATTTTCTGATGCTCCTCTACCTAAGAGTATAGATTTTATTTTCTGAATGTGAGGAAAAAAATTATTTTTAATAAATTTTAGTGTGTATTTGTAATTTATCTAAAATTTAGGGCAAATTATGTTTTCCCTTACACTATTTTATATCATTTTATCCTTTTAAACTAAAAATTACAACACTTAACTTCCCTTGTCTATTAATTTTTTTTTTCAATTTAGATGTTAATAACGAAAATATCCTTTTAATTATAGGATTAAATTACATTTTACCCCCTTGAACTATCACTTAATATTACTCTACCCCTTCAACTAAAAGAATGTTTAATTTTTAATTCAAATTTTAAGCTTTCATTTAATAATTTTTTTTTTTGTATTTTTTAGTTTTATTATTTAAAAAAAAAATTAATTTTAAACTAAAAATTGTAACACTTAACTTCCCTCGTTTATTAATTTTTTTTTAAATTTAGATCTTAATAACGAAAACATGCTTTTAATTGTAGGAGTAAATTATATTTTACCTCCTCGAACTATCAGTCAATATTACTATACTTCTTCAACTTAAAGAATGTTTAATTTTTAAGCTTTTATTTAATAATTTTTTGGTATTTTTTAGTTTTAGTAATTTTTTTTTTAAATTAATAAAACATTCCTTAGAACATCTTTACCAGCTTACCTAAATTTTACCCTAAAATATTATTAAAAAATTTATTCCCTTTTAGAAATCATTTTTTTATCTACTTCTCCCAACAAATTTCTTGTTTTTTTTTTCTCTATTTTATTAAAACAATCTTTTTAATTACTTTCAAATTTGAATATTTTTTTAATAATAAAATAATGAAAGATGATGCCAACAAAGCAGCAACAAGTAGGAGCAAAGCAGGAGAGGAATTGAAAGATATTGGTCGACTGACTAGTCGATCGGTCAGATCAATTTTGGACATTTTTCTTTTTCAGTTATAAGTATTTATGGGACATTCAAAAGAATATCTAGGGGACGTCTCCTTCATGCCTTCAACGAAATAAAACAAGAATTTATCAGATATGAGGAAACTAAAATGATTCCCTTCAAATAGAAAGTTACTGTAACAATACTTATATTTAGGGGCCCTAATGAGAAAAAATTTATGAAGAATTCACTTCTTATAATAACAAAAAGCTATTATAAAGGAGATGATACTCTTTCCAATGGGGCTGAGTAAGGAATTCATATAATTTGTAATCCGATTGGATCCAGTCCAATCCGAGAGATTTGGATTTTTTTTTGAATTCGTGGATCGGTTCCAAATTAAAATTTTAAAAATTCATAATTTATGGATCGATTTCGAATTAAATCCCAGAGTTCTGAATTAGAACTGATTCAGACCATGTACAAATAGTCTATATTTATACATTCTCGTACATAGCCTCTATTTGGCAAGTTGCTTCATGGGCTTTTTTGGCTATTTTAGCCACAAAAGACAAAATAGGCTATTTTAGCCATAACAAACAAAATATCACATTCAATCCATAATCATTACACTCTTTTCTCACAAAAAAAAGTAAAAAAAGCTTAAAAACCAAAAAGTCATTCCTAAACTAAGTTTTTTAACCCAAACTAAAATAACCAAAAAAATCAAAAAGTCAAAAAGCCAACCCACTTCCCAGACGAAGCCATAATATCATTTCGTAGTAAAAAAAGCTTAAAAACCAAAAAGTCATTCCTAAACTAAGTTTTTTAACCCAAACTAAAATAACTAAAAAAATCAAAAAATCAAAAAGCCAACCCACCATAATATCATTTCGTTTTCCATATAAAAGGTAAACGCTAACCCTAATTCGTTACACGCCTCTTATCTCTATCTCGGTACTCTATCTCCTCTTTCTCAGCGTCTCTCCCTCTGATTTCATCTCAGATCAGATCGGTTGTAGTGGCTTGGTCTCTCTCTCCCTCGGTGACACTGTGTTGGTTTTTTTCTTAGACTCGGCAAGCTCCCTCTCTCTTCTCTTTCCCAGACTTAGTTCTCTCTATTTATTATTGTGATTTCATCTCAGATCAAATCGGTGGTACTGGCTTGGTCTCTGATTTTCCTCTTCCCTCCTTTGGCCGATCAGAAAATGAATGGAAGTTAAGATTTTGTTTCATATATAGACAGTGAAATTATGTGATTCGAAACTTCAATTTAGTTTCTCTCTACTCATTCATCTTAACCTTTGTGTACTTTAGATTTTGGGGTTTCTGCTTAAATTTATTTTATCTTTGTTGTGGGTTTGGGATTGTTGGAAAAGACCCAGATGGATTTCTTTGTTTCTTTCCCCAAATTAAGCTTTGATGTTTTGTTTCCTTTGTACTTGGTGAATGTGTTTTTAGAATCTGCATTTTGGAACACTTTTGGTTGTTTTCACCGAAAATTTGTACCTTTTCTTCAATTAATTTCGCCTATAGTATGTGTGTGGACCATATCATTTTCGTTTTTTGCTTTTGTGGGTGTGTGTTTTAAGGCTTCTTATTAGTAATCTGTTTCATTGTTTTTGTTTTTTGTTTGTTTATTCAGAGTCCATTGTATAGACGACTATGGGCTTCAGTTAGGCAGCTTGAATATATATATCCACATGCAAATCCCAGAGGAAACTATAATGCAGGTTAGATTTTGTGCATTTTGTTGCTCCCTGTTTCGATCTTGGATTTGTTCATGTCAGATCTTGAATTCCAATATTCAATTTATTGCTTTTGTTTGTTGCTTTTGTTTATTGTTTTTAAATGTTTTATATTTTTTTTGTTGTTTAATTATGTGAATCCATGGTTCTAAACCGATCCAATCCGTGTTTAAATGGATTGGTTCGGATTGATTTCACGATTTAAACGGATTGGATTGGTTCCAATTTTTTAGGAATCGTAGATAGCGGATTGGTCCTAATTTTACCCCAATGCGCACCCCTACTTCCCAACTTATGGTGGAAGAAGTCTTAACATATATATATATATATTTTGTAATTAGTTTAGGTTCCTCACATTGATCACATACACACCCACACATTGACCACATACACACCCACACATCATACATCCATGGCAATACATCTAGAGAGAGAGAGAGAGAGAGAATCGCCTCTTGGACAGCTTCATCATCGCCATCCAGATCCTAGCTTCGCGCTCTTCCTAAGCCTTCCATCGGTCAGATCTTTTCGTCCTTTAATAGATCTGAACCACATCATACCACCGTCGACGATCTCGCTGTCGTGGTGCTTCTATTGGCGACGGTAGGAGTCGGACATGGGGAGATAGAGGCTGTGGGGGGGGGAGAGAGAGAGACGAGTGATGGTGATGAAGAACATACTCAGGGCAACTTGTAGATTGCAAACTGTCAGGACAAAATTACATTATTGTGATTTGTATGACGCAAACAGAGAGTTGGAGTTTGTGAAGGTTTTGATAGCAGTGGCTCAAACTTCAATGATGTTCAAAGTTTTACATGACCTTCACTATACATACACGTATATATATGCACGATATATTTCAAGTTTTGATCTAAATGTTGATCATAACAACATTTTTTTTCCCTTTGGATTTACTCAGGGCAGTAAAGAACTGACTCTCTCTCTCTCTCTCTCTCTCTCTATCTATATATATATATATCATGTGTAAAAATCTAGATTTTGTGTTTAATTGTTAGATTTATTGAATGTTAAATTTGGTTTTTAAGAAAATAGAGAGAGAACATGACATTTGGACTGAATCAGTGAAATTTTGAAGTTGTACATTTGCAAATTTTGATGCTATGCTTAACTCTATTTTGTTCGAAGGATTGAAAGTTTGAATGTTAACATGCTTATAAAGATGCAAACTAGGTAAAATTATGAGCAAATCGCAGAGAAATATGTGAGCAAACTAGAGAAATTTCAAAACACAAATTTCTCTGGTTTGAATTTTCTCTGATTTGAAAACATAGAGAATCAAACAAATTTCTCTGTATTTTGAAATTTCTCTAAAAAAATATTGAGACTTCAACCATTATGAAAATATTGTATATTATATCTTTTAAAATCTGAATATCAGGACCTTAAAAAAAAATCCCTAATTTTTTTCATTTTTCGTAACAGTTCACATTCTCTAACAGTTCACATTCTCGAACTCGAAGTCGCACTCGAAGAAGCTTCACGACCTGTTTCTTCAAGATCTCCTTCTGCAACATTTGGAACCCTAAAAAGTAACAAAAAATCTTCCTAGAAGTCTCAAATCAAACTTGTGAATTTCATAATCTCCAATAATAAAAAAAATGGCGATTTCTAGAGCTATGAAATTGTTTTCAAGAAGCTTTGCTTCTCTCTCTTCAACTCCGCTGCGCGTTTGTGTAGTCGGAAGTGGACCTGCTGGCTTTTACACTGCCGAGAAGGTGCATATCACTCTCTCTCTGTATATATATATGTATATATACACAGAACATGTATAAGCATTTCAGTGAATGTCAGTGTATAATTTCAAATTGATTTGAATTGTTGAATTTACATTACTAGATGTTGAAGAGACATCAAGGAGCTGAGGTTGATATTGTGGACAGGTTGCCGACGCCGTATGGATTAGTTCGGTCCGGTGTGGCACCGGATCATCCTGAAACTAAGGTTTGTATGTAGGTACAAGAATTTTGTAGTTTAGCTTCTTATACGTGTTATGTGCTTGTTTTGTGTTGAATTGAATAGTTTTATGTCTACTGATTAATTGTTTGTTCATAATTTGAGTGATGGAATTCTTGTTTAATCTTATACGCATTGGTATGAAAAGAAACCAAAATGTTGTCTGGTCTATTTTTTCCCCTAATACTACTTAGTTAAAGTTGAAGTGCAGCATCTCTTTATATTGTATTGTAACCAGCGTTTTTAAATATCGGTTATGTATTGTATCACCCATTACGTATTGAGATTTTGGACTTTTGATACCGTTATTCATTGATATGTTCGCTGCTACTATCTGATATCATATGGTATTGCCAATACCGGTACATATCGTGATACCGTTATCTAAGATCATGATTGTTACTCTTTTTAGAAGCCACCACATTCTGGAGTGAACAACGTAAATCTTTATGTTGTTGTGTGCTTGATTTAGAATCTTATTCTATTCCTGTTTATGTTTCATATATCTCACCGTCTCTAGTTAGGTGTATCAATTAGCCTCCTATTACATAGTGCAACTAAATATGGTTTATCTTAATCTTTAGAGATCCCAAAAGCTAATAAAATAAAAACCATTTAAATTAAGCAAGTGTTATAGTATATATCTGGCCATTTTTAATATCATTGACGGCATAAATTTTCTCAATGTTTTATTCTGATTAGCATCTGGCATTTTTTAAAGCTTCTATATTTGTAGAAATCTGACAGTATCTGTATATTAATGAATTACATTGTGTGTTTCTGACTTTTTGTTTTTAAAGAATACATTGTTCAAATAGTCCTCTTAATTGAGCTTAGTTTACCAGAAAACTTGTAACAGATTGTGACCAACCAGTTTTCTCGGGTTGCTCAAAATGAACGATGCTCATTCTTTGGAAATGTGTCACTTGGGTCTTCTGTATCATTGTCTGAGCTCAGGGAGATGTATCATGTGGTAAGATGCCAGCTCTGGATGAGATCTTGTGCTGATTTGTATTAATTGATCACAAGTAGTTTTGTTATTTGATGAATGTGTTTTGCTGACCAGGTTGTACTTTCCTATGGTGCTGAAAGTGATAGAGTTCTTGGTATCGCTGGAGAAGTATGTATAGAATTTTTGGTTTTGTTTTTGTTTTTGTTTAGTCATCTATACAATCGATATGCATAACTGTGTTGATGGAAGACTTTGTGGCCTATTATCTTTAAACTGGTGATAGTCAAATGCTTCGAAGGCAGTTGTAGTCTCTGTTGTTTATGTCTTTCTTCTTGGTTTTCTTTCTAGGATTTGGCAGGGATACACTCGGCTAGAGAATTTGTTTGGTGGTATAATGGGCACCCTGATTGCAAATATTTGACTCCAGACTTAAAGGGCACTGATACAGCTGTTATTCTTGGTCAAGTATCTTATTATTTCTCTCTTTCTTTCTTCTTCTTTTTCTTGTGAATTTTTAGGGAGACAGATTATAACATCTTGTGTGGAACAGGGGCTTTTAACTTATAAGATGAACTGGTGGTTTTCCATTTCTTACTTTTTCGGCCATAATGCACAATTTACAGAATTAATAAAAGTAAGGGCAATGCTAATTGTATAAAATGATGTTTGATTGAAGAGAACACCAATAAGGACATGGGATAACAATGTATGACACTAACAACTTACTTGATAAACGTTAACTTAACAGAAAATAAGGCCTAGATAACATGTGGTGGAAAAATAGGTCTTAGGTTACTTGATAGTTATGAATAATGCTTTGTAGGGTTCAATTTATAAATGAGCAACAAGTCAAATTAATGAGGTAAGATAAGTAGAAGTAAATTTTCTATTATTTTAATGTTATTTCAATAGTAAGGATTTCCTTTAGTCAAATATTCTTTTGGTAAATAAACTAGAATAATTGAAACCTTACAAACTTAAATATGTACTTATAAGCAGCAGTGAGATTTAAATATTTACTCAAAAAGTTTTTTTCAACGTTCACTTTTCCTTTCCACTTCATCTTGCTATCATACAAAATTGCAATTTATGGTACTTAGAAGTGATATGTTGGTTGCTGACAGTATAATGCCATTCTATTTCATTGCTACATTTGGCGTGTTGTATTTAAGGTTTTATTTCTGAATTGTCAAGTCAAAATTAAAATTCTAACAACTACAATTAGCAAATATACCTGTTCACTTATGATGTGTTTGGTTCATAGATTTGGGAAGCATTAAACAACTAACCATCAAGTAGTAACTCTTCCACTCTTCCCCTTTGGGAAGGGTGGGGGTTTCTTGTTGTTGACCCCTTACCTATGCGGCAAAACCAAAACATAAAAAGGATGAATGAAGATGGGAGACATTGAGCATGACTAAACAAGAAGTTGCACCACACATCGTACTTCCTTAGTTGACATGGATACTCGCATTACATTCTTGATATTCAGAAGCAAAAAAACCTTATTCTCATTAAATAATTTAAAATTTATTATGCAGCAATGAAGAAGAATAATTTTTTTAAAAGTAGTCATAATAACTGTTTGCAGTTCTGAAGCCCTTCAATCCCAAAATAAGTTTCGACCCCTATAACCATCCACCATGTTTTTTCTTTCAGGGCAATGTAGCTCTGGATGTTGCACGTATTCTTTTACGACCAACTGCAGAGTTGGCAACAACTGATATTGCCAGCCATGCTTTAGCTGCTCTGGAGGAGAGCTCTATAAGGTTTTCTGTCCCACCTTTTGATGTCAATTGAACTGGTTTTAGCCGGGCCCAAGGTTTTAAAAAGCGGCCGCAACCGTTACGTAACGCCGTTACGTAACGGTTTTGGCATTTACTGCCACCCGTTATGGCCGCTTTTGCAGTGTGATTGAGAATCACAGGTGTGTCGGCCGTAGCGGCTGCCATAGCGGTCGTAACGGTGTCGTAATGGCCTGTTACGCACCGTTACGTAACGGTTTCAAACTGTTTCTTTCGAAAAAACACACAAAAAAAGCTGAAAATAGGGGAAGAGGGATAGAGAGAAGAGAGAAGATAAAGAGAGAATGGAGGGGCAAGAGATAGAGAGAGAGAAGAGGGAAGATGAAGAACATGTTATTGATTTGTTGAAACTGTAAGACCTATGCTATTCTATTCAACTGCTATTACTAAACCATTTTGTTTGTGTGTGTCTATCTATATATTGTTTGAAAATAATAATAATAATAATAATAAGTGTGGTCATTATCTATTTAGTTTGGTTAAAATATGTATATATATATTTAGGCTCTTATTTATTCTCTTACTTTTGTCATTGTTTATCTTATATATAATAGTTAGTAATTGATTTTTTATATAATATAAAGTTATTAATTATTAAAATAAAATGTAAAAAATTCAGTTTATAATGATTTAAAAATATGAAATATATTGAATCATACTTAAAAATTTACAAAAATTGATCAATATTTATTTTTAACCCAATAAATATGATTATGGAAAAAAATATGCGTATCGGTAAATTTTTTTCAAATTGTGCGAAAAATAAAAAAATTCACGTTTCCGATTACCGCAACCGTTACACTACGGCCTTTACACCCCGCAACCGCAACTGCGTCACCGCTACCGTTACGGCGACCGCAACCGCTTTTCAGAACCTTGGCCGGGCCCTAGTTATATTGCGTCAAAATATACAAATATGATTGCAGAAAAGTGTACTTAGTTGGAAGACGTGGACCAGTGCAAGCAGCTTGTACCACAAAAGAGTTACGTGAAGTTCTTGGTAATTCCTAGTTTCCTATCCTCTACACTACATGATTAGTTCAAAATTTCATTGCTACTTTGTGTTTCAGAACGCATTTTTTTAATTTAATTACCAGAGTAATTATTATATAGGGGGGTTACTAGAATTATTGGACCTGCTTCATCAGATTCTACTAGTAGTGAGCAAACTGAAGTTTGTTTTATATCAGATTCGGAGCAGATCTACTTTTTGCTTGATGTAGGCCTTGGCCCTCGTTAAGTTCAAAAATTTCTTAATATATTATTTGTATCAATTAAGATTGTTTTCTAGAACATCATTGCAACTTTGGTGCCCCGAAAGAAAAATCTAGATCCTGATCTTTAAATTTTTTAAAGACAAGTTTTGGTGTGATCCAATGTTTTCGAGCTCAGTGCTCGAGTATTTTCAATTCATTATTTTGATCGTTATCCATATAAAGTAGTTCAACTTGAATACATTCTATTGCTCATAACTCCAATGAAACTCAATCATGTTTACCTAATGGTTCAAGTTAATATGTTTTTTCATATTTTCGTAATGTAATCCATTGAAGATATTCATTGCTGATATTAAATGATTCTGCCTTTAAATGCGTTTTTTATGGAGTTATTGGTGTCATTTTTGCAGGTATCAAAGATTTACAAATTAACATTAAGGAAGTTGATCTAGTGAAAACCCCAGCAGATGAGGTATACTTCCCGTTTCAAAAAATTATATGCACTCTGTCTCACAAGTTATTTGGCGAATTTCCTTCCCAAAAATTTATTTGATCTCTTCTTCCTTCTTTTTTTTTTGGCTGAAAATGCCCCGAAAGACCAGAGTTACCTTTTTCTGTTTCCCTATGTTTAATAGTCCTCATGTCTGATGTTATTGGTACATTGTATTATTTGGCAAAGGAAGAACTAAAGAATAGTCGAATCCAAAAGAGGGTTTATGAGTTGCTATCTAAGGCAGCCGTGTCGGGACCATCTCATCGCAGTTCAGATCAACGCGAACTCCACTTTGTTTTCTTCCGGAAGCCGGATGGGTTTCTAGATTCAGACGATAGAGGTGGTCATGTTGTTGGTGTGCGCTTTGAGAAGACAATTCTTAAAGGTAATTTTCTCTGCATATGTTTGTGGTGTGCTGGTGCAGATGGCTCTTTCCATAGTTCTTCGCTTTGTGGTTCATGTGTTTATTGTCTTCCATATCGTCCGATCATGGTCGTTGGTTTAAAAAATGCAGTTAGTATGACATCCACCAAAGGATTATGACAAAATGGAAATCTGGAAACTGTTTTATCTTCGGAGTCAGAGACTTAACATGTTGAGAACCAATAATTTAACTAACTAATTTTTAAATAATTAAAATGATGCCTTTTTAATACACACCTTTTTTGTGAGGAAAATAAGGACATTGTTTTCCTCAACATTACAAATGTTATGCCTAGTGCACCTGGAATAATTTCACATCTGTAACTGTAACCAATTATTGTGACTTATGTGGTCTCATTCTGCAGAAAGTGTTGGCTCTGGGAAACAAGTTGCAGTTGGTACAGGACTGTTTGAAGACCTTGAATGCAGGTAATCTGTTACTGTTTGGAAGTTGAGCTGACTACATGCCATATTTTATGTACAGAGAAGTTGAGTTATGCTTTACCAGAAGATGTCATTTTGAGTGAATATGTTTTGCTATGTGTGCATATAATAGTATTTGTCTTCCAGTTGCTTCTGATTCCTCTTTTATGTATGCTTATTGTGTTGCCCTACAGTTGCCTTTGATACCCCTTTATGCTCTACTTTGTTTGGTTTTGATTCGTGCCGTGTGATAGTAGAAGGGAAATGTTTCCATCACTACCCAAAATGTATTAATCATTTGAAGTTTAAAATACCTTGTTTCATGATCCCACCCAGTCTGCACGGGTTGGGAGAGCAAACTGAACGGCGTAATTGGGGAATTGAAGGCTATCCCAGACTACTCGAGATTTTTGCTCATTTTTAAGTTGTTTGCATGAGGTCTTGACTGTTGTGGCAATTTGTTAATGCATTTTTCAGGTTAGTGCTAAAGAGCATTGGTTACAGATCAGTACCAGTTGATGACTTACCCTTTGATGCTCACAAAGGTATATCAAAGAAATTATGCACCAGTGTGAAAAAATTTCAGACAAATCTGCTTATTAAAATTTTTAGCATGCATCACTGCTTAATGTTTGCAAATACTTTTTTTTTCACTAGGTTAGATGGACTTGGGTTTGAGTATTAGGTGTGGTATGATTATTAGGTGCAAGAGTGTGACCGAAGAAGCATGGACACTTCCAAGAAGGTAACGTGTCAGACACCGACATGATATGACATGACATGACACTCGTCAGACACTTTCTAGCATTTAGACACATATAACACGTTACAAGTTTGAATAAAATAACTTGGAATCCAATAATAAAACAAAAACAATGTAAATTTATAGCTATTCGTCTTTAAACTTTAGAAACCATTTTATATATTTAAATATTCATACATACGACATGTAATAATTATCTTTATATATGACTTATAATAAATATATAAAATTATATATATTTCATGTCCTCCACCATATAGTGTCTTTACATTTTTTGAAAATTTTCATGTCGGTTTCTTTATCAAAATAATAATAATAATAATAATAATAATAATAATAATAATAATAATAAAATAAAATATTTCATGTCGGTTTGTCTTTGTCCATGCTTCATAGATGCAAACCTTAGGGTACAAGGATAATGTATCAAAAATTTGGGTATGGATACACTCTGCACATTAATCTAACATATTTTGTATAGCATTGTCATTTTGAAATTAAATAAAATTTAATGGGAAAGGTGATTTTTTTTTCCGTCTTTCTAGTCACTTTATATGTGTGGCGAGACAATTGTCATTTTTTGTCAAATAAAACCTCCTCATTGCCAAACATTAGAAGATTTAAGGTCTGGAATTGGGTCGGACACACTCCAATCCCTCATTTGTCAGAGTGCCAACTCAGGTACCTTGAGCGGAATAGAAGACTCCGTGTAACAGTGCTCCTCCCTATACACTTAATTAATATCTAATGATAATACTGAGGAGTTATTATTTTGTCTCATGCTTTTTTCCCATTCAGATCAGAGTGGCAAGTCTGAACCTTGTCATGTGATTAGAAAGTTTCTTGTTAGTATACACAGGCCTCTCAAGGTTGCAAAACCTCATGTTTCCCTTTTCCGTGCTTGACTTGTTTTACAGGAATAGTTCCAAATGTTGGAGGTCGTGTGTTAATCAACCCTTCAGGAGATCATACACAACTAGAGGGCGTCTATGTATGTGGGTGGTTGAAAAGGGGACCAACGGGGATCATTGCTACCAACCTTTATTGTGCGGAGGAAACAGTAAGTAGCATTTTGTATACGGTCAAGAAAACGTTGTCTGTCCATCGTCTTTTATGCATGAAGCAGCCTGCTAGAAATAACGTTCCATTTGTTTGGGCGCAAAATGTTTTTTGCATTTTCTGATGTTTAGTATAATTTAATACGAAAGTCAATGGATAACAAGTTTATTTAGGCACAAAATATTTTATACTTTAAAAAAGTGGAAAACGTTTCGCATTACCATTGTCACCACCCCACCACCGCCACATCCACCATCCCACCACCGTCGCCACACCCCCATCACTCCCACGTCCACGTCCACGTCCACGTCCACTATTTTACCGCCACCACCACCATTAATACAAATACTAGTATATTAGTTTCCTTCTAGGATGCAACTAAACATAGGAAAACATCTTCTACGGGAGACATTTTATGCCAAAACAAGTGGAGTGTAAGAGTAAACTAAAACAACATATATTAGGGTTATCTGTAGTGATTACCGGCTACTCTCTAATTGACTGAAGTGGTCACAGATCATGAGCATATCTGAGGACCTTGAGAAAGGAGTATTAGCATCTGCACTAAGCTTGCCAAAGCCAGGCAGAGAGGGACTTCTCCAATTGTTAGATCGGAGGAATGTCAAAGTGATTCCATTCAGTTCTTGGGAAAAGATCGACACTGAAGAGAGAAGACTTGGAAGTTTGAAAAACAAACCCAGAGACAAATTAACCACATGGGAAGAGCTACTGAAAGTTGTCATCAAGGTGTGAAACAATTTCCGACCTATTAATATTGTTTTTGTCATTCATATAATAAATATTTGTGTTGTGTTTATATTCAATTTTCAGCAGCCTCGAGTTCTTTAGATTAAGTGTATTCATGCTCGCATTTTTGTAAGCCTGACAAGAGAGGCCTAATTTCTTATCCTTTAAACACAGACAATGTTGGGAAAGTTTGGCTTGAGTCACCTTGCCATTTCATGGCAAAGAGAACCTTATTGAATCCTCTCTGTTTCTGTCATTATTTATTTATTTATTTTTATTTTTTTGTGGTTGTTTTTGTTCTTGTCTTGTTCTTGTTCTTGTTTTTGAAACCAAAATATTTACTTTTAGGGATGAAATAATTTATAATTTGCTAATTCCTACCCTTTTTCTAGTATTGTTCAGTTTCAATTGGATTTGACATTATGGACAAGTATATTTCTTTAGGGTTTGTTTGATTGGGCGGATTGGGATTTTAAATCTATGGGACTCATATTTCTGTGTTTAGTTGCAACTTTTGTTGTCCGGATTAGATTTTGTTGGATATTCGATCCAACAAAATTGGTAAATTTTTTAATTTTACTTTAAAACTAATAATGCAAAGAAAATATGTAACTAGGAATATATATTTTCAATATGTTTTCTTAGCTACTGTGAAACAAACGTGGACAAGAGGGGTTTATATGTCCTGCTAATCCATCTAGATAACCAACATTGCACTAACTTTATGAATTGTTAATCCTCTCATTGTTAATTTTGCTAATCAAATAGGGCCTTAAGTTACGACATCCTTTAGGTATTGTAAGCATTTGTGAATAAGCGTGTAACTCTAGCTATCTTGATTACTATTCTCGTTTGTTAACTAAACATTTTAGGTAAAAAGTTAAAAAGTTGATTGAAATAGTAATAGTACTTCATAAATCAAATTATTACAAGTTGCAGAGTTTTGACATAATTACATTGACTTTCTTTTCAGTAAGATTAAATGGATCACCTACACTAATGCGGATAGTGTTAAAATATAAAAAACAACGTCCAGTATGTATTTTCATCTAAAAGAGATAATATTAATCTTTTATCCATATAACTAACAAATTATTAATGAAAATGAAGTTAGATTTTATATGAATTAGAATCTTAAAAGAGTTTAATATAATTATGTCAAAATTATAAAATTTGTTATATTTTCTTTAAATCTCAAGACAGATCAATGCAATTTACCTATTACCTAGAAGATTGCAAGCCCAGTTTTAATAACTTGGGCTTTTGAAAGGTTCAACAACAAAATCAATTATTTGGGCCTACCAGATAGATAATGGATTGGGCCTTCACAGTCTCGAACTCGAAGAAGCTTCACGACCTGTTTCTTCAAGATCTCGTTCTGCAACGTTTGGAACCCTAAAAAGTAACAAAAAATCTTCCTAAAAGTCTCAAATCAAACTTGTGAATTTCATAATCTCCAATAATAATAAAAATTGGCGATTTCTAGAGCTAAGAAATTGTTTTCCATTCTTTAATCATTTAGTCCAAAAATGAGAATTAAGTCCACTAAATGAAGGAAAGGGTCAAACAAGAAGTTGTTCTTGACATCAGAGAGATGTAATGCCTTGGTAATGAACCTCCGAATAGATTAAACCATTAAGTATGGAAGGGTCTCTTTCGCATGTCTTAAACAACACTCGTTTGAAACGACTCAAACAAATAAAACCAAGAAAGGAGGGAGAGTGCAGAGACGATTATCACAAGTGTAAAAACATGTATGAAAAGCCCAAAATAAAAGCTATCAACTCAAATAGGTTGGTGTCTAAGGTCTAAACCACCAAACATATGAGGACTACAACACTACAAACATACTATACAAGGCATGAATGAAGTAAACACATTAAAACAGTCCTAAAACTCACAAAAATAGTGCTGAAATTAACATTAAAATGTTAGAACAAGTGAGCTAAAATAATGGAAAAATGAAGTTAGTAAGCAAGCCTAAGGAGGTTGTGAGTTTGTGAATCAAAGAGTTACTCATCTTCAAGAGGTATAACCTTGGCCTTCTTTACACTACTTCTTCCTACTCTTTTCTTGCTGATTTCATACTATTTTTACACTATTTTGATGGGATGAAACTTGTGGCTTAAAGCTATCAAAGGTGGAGGGGTTAACCACCTTTCTTTGAACCTTATTTTCTAAGCTTTTACCATTGTGTTTCCCACTTATTTCTCAAAATTTTTCCAACTTTTTACCACTTTTTTTTAGAGTTTTTTAGAGGCTAAAAATGTGGTTTTCAAGTCTCAAATATGGATTATGCCATTTTCTTGTGCTGGGCTAGATCCACCAATTTGCATGGCTTCATTGTTAAGTACTGAGGCATTTTGACCTGCTATAAGCCTCGGAATAGGCTCGTACCAAGACTGAGGTGATGGTCTTTCATAGTTCTGATTACTAGTTTGACCATTAGAATGTCCATTAACTTGTATAAGCTGTTTATCTCTAGTCAATCTTTGCTGAGGGACATTTGAAACTTCCTCCATGTGTCTTGCGTTTGTTGGTTGGTGGTTATTCATTCGATCCAAAAAGGATGTTGCCCATCTCTCCATTGTGTTCATTAATTATTGTCCCATAGCATCTACTAGGCCACCCTATGGATTTATTGGTTGAGTAGATGGAACAGTGGATGGTCCAATTCCTTGGTCTCGTCCAGTATTATGAACATGTGGTACTTGTTCCGAAGTGCTGGTCTGTTCAACCATAGGTTCTGATAAAATGAGAGTTTCCACAGGATGTGTTATCACATTATCCTCTAGATTAGGTATCTCTACCTCTCCTTCCACGCCTTTTTCTAAGCGTTCATTTTCTCTCTGTCTTCTACGTCTAGCTATTTCAATTAGTCCCACTGGGTGTGCCAAAAATATATGTTGGCTTTTTGACTTTCGAAAGTTATTTTTGTAATTGCGAGCGTGCCAGCAAGGATCAACCAGTCCTTATAGAAAATTAATTTCCAACCAATTATCAGACGATTGTGTTTTAGTTCTTTCAGCATCAATGAAGAGGACTTTTACTGGTGGCTTGATTTAGGAGAATTAAGCAAAATAACAATTAAATGAAGAATAATTGAAGCATTTCATTAAAATGAAAAACTTACAATGATCCAAACTCAACCTCGTAGAGGTTTACAGCAACAATCTACTTAAAACTACTCCTATGAATGAAGTGCAGTGCAGGAATTTTAAAGTGCAGAAATGTAAAGAACTGGAAATGAAATAAAGTAGAATAAGACTGTTTTTTTGGATTCGAGTGTGGGGCTTTTTTCTGGGGCCTTCTCTACTATTTATACTTCTCAAGGATGACCATCGAATCTGCATTTCCAACCGTCAAACTGCTCCTCCATGATCGCTGATCATGTTGCCTTATAATTAGCTCCACTATGCCATCACTTGCAGTTAGGCTTCCCTCCTAAATTTGAATTTGAATGTGAGTAACTGTTGAAGCCACATCACTTTGCATCTCTTTGCTGATCCAATGCTACTCAGATCTTGTATTAACCAATACTAACTGTCACGTGTACGATCATGATTGAAGACTTGAATATTCTTTCCGTATTACCCTCATTCTGCCACGTGTCAAATTGTAATTGACTTATACAAAATATGTAGCCAACAGACTATTGGAGCACCATTGCTATAATTTGGCAAAATAACATTATTTATTGTCAAATTATAGCAATAGCAATAGCATTATAGAAACAATGGTTGGAGATGTTCTAACATTGTTGTAATTGTACGAGAATTTATAAAATCACCTAATTTTTTTGTTACACAGGACTGTTGGGAATAGGCTTTTTTATTTCACCTAACATTGTTGAATTTGTATGAAAATTTATATAACCGCCTAATTTGTTACACAGGCCTTTTTTTGATAATAAGTTATTTTAGTTGACTTGTTAATTTTTTTTAATTATTTTTTTTAATCAAAAAGTCATTATAAATGATTATAAATTTATATAACCACTTAATTTTAATTATTAGTTGTGAGAGAAAAAATAAAATAATTATGAATTAGATGTAATATTAACAATTTAAATATATTTTATTTTTATTGGCTATTTTAGTCCAAACCTAACTTTCTAAACAAGGCCACAATATCTTATACACACTTGCCTCTCGTTTGATAATTAATTTTTTTAATATTTTTTAAAAGAAATTTTTTTAAATATATATATATATATATATATTTAAATAAAACAAAAAAATTGGTAATAAACTCAATCTAAAAAGGTATAAAGTATTAGATTCAGTGGATATTTTTGTTAGTGAGACATTCACACTTTGTGAAATAGTTTGGTTAGAAATCCTTTTGTTCTTTTGAGATGACATTTTCTTTTCAATTTTACCTCTTAATTTATCTGTTGACTTTTTTGACTATCTGTTTAAATTTATATCTATCTATTTAAAAAAAATTGACTATCTGTTCAAATTTATATCTATTCGTTCAAAAAATTTAACTATCTGTTCAATTTTTTCCCTTATCTATACAAATATTTGTCCAAATTTTATTATATGTTCAATTTTTTTTCTCTTATTTGTTCAATAATCTATCCAAATTTTATTATCTGTTCAATTTAACAAATTTGATCTGTTGAAATTCAAATATGTTTATATTTTAAAACTCTGTCTGTTTATATGTTTTAAACTCCATCTATTTATATTTTCAATCTGTTTCATCATCATAATCATCAACAATAACAACAACTACTTTAAAAAAAGAAAAAGAAAAACACATTGAGGATTTATTGAATAGATAATAAGTATAACAAATCTGTTTAATTTTTTTCTCGAAATTATTCTGTTTGTTCAATTTACAAAAAATAAAAGTAAAAAAATGATTGGATCTCAGATCTGAACACCATTGGCAAGAACTAAAAAAGAAATAAATAAATAAATAAAATAAAAAAATTGAACATCTCTTCATTAATCTTTTCCATCTCAACTGTGCAATTCTCAGCACCACCCCTGTCGTTGTAGGTCGCCTTATCTGCCGCTTTTACAACTCAACCCTAGGTCACGTTTATTTGGCGGATTAGGTTGGATGAGACTGTTAGTAAAGGGATAGTTAGTGAAGAGATTGTTAATGTGGTGATTGTTAGTGAGGGGATTAAGTAAAAGTGTATTTGTTTTGATGATGGTGGGAGAGATTGTAGTAATGAAATTGTTAAATTATTTTTATATAAGATAAAAACAAAATATTTCTATATGGAAAAAAATCTAAAACAAATATAAACAAAATTTACAAATAACAGGTTGCACTTGGGTTAAAAAAAAAAAAAAAAAGGCAGTACAACCTAATCCCCTCACTATTTTTTCAATCTCAACTCATCAGAGGCAACCCTAATTCGGTGGTCGGTCGGCTACTAATGTTTGGTACTGCCCTACTATAACAGACATGAAACAGAGCATTAATAGAGTATTTTTAGGAGATTTTGTCCTCCCTACCTCTCCTTATCATCAAATAGATCAAAGGAGGGGTAAGTTCAATTCACAAACCATCAATCGACGCAAATCCATTGCGTGATGATTTATGGATCAAGGGACAAAAGCTTAATAAATGAAGCTAAAAGACCAACAAAAACCTCTCCCTATCATGATATTGATCAAAGGAAGTGGTTGACATTGACTCTTGAACCATTTTCATCACTAACAAGTATGAAACGACCCAAGACTCAATGGGTTCAATTAATGCCTGATTGAACCCAAGTTGATTTTATTATCTTGTTTTATTTTAGCTCTAATTTTATTATCCTCTTTTAACTACCTTCCCATTCATTAGTCATTTTAGTCCAAAGTGAAAGTTAAGTCCACTAATGTAGAGAAGTGTCAAACAAAGAGTTGTTTTAGGCATGAGAGAGAGATCATGCCTTTGGTAATAAACCTCTGGAGAGATTAAACCATTAAGCACAAGGTCTCCTCTCAAGCTTAAACAACGCTAACTTTGAAATGATTCTCAAAGCCATAAAAACCAAGAAAGGAGGGAGGGTGCAAAGGTGATTGTGCCATGAACACAAGTATGAAAGACATTAAATGAATGCCATCAACTCAAATAGATTGGTGTCTAATTGTCACGACCCAAACCCGCCCCTATAGGTTTAGCACCGTAATCGGCCAGTAATCCGTGGATTACCAAAGGCCTTTGAACAGATTAGCAAGTAATAAGGGGCTACGGAAGCAATAATACAAAATAGACAAGGTCCAATGAGCTGTGATAATGTACATGAGACAGAACATTTCAAAACTTACTTATATATATATAAACATGCTAGTCTAGATACACAATATTTACAAAAGATTTACAGAAGTGAACTTCCCAAGTTCTGACTTTACAAACAGTTACAAAGACTAGCATGAAATACAAAAACAGCCTTGGCATTAAACTTCGATCAGAACCTCCTCGGGAGGCACAAGGGTTGGCTGACAAAACGTACAGAGGGCCGTCAACTCTGGCCCTGGTCATATGCCGGCTCACCTACATACATAATATAAACCGTAAGTGAAAGCCCAGTGAATGATAACAGAGTAAAGGAGTTATATGAATGATGTCCGGCACAAGTTAGAATCCAGCATTTAAATCAGAGCATAATCAGACTTCAAGACAGAAACAGATTCATATACATTTTCATATTCAGATTTTGCATAAGATCATACGTGACACACCCATTAGCTATCAGAACAGATTGGTCCAGAGACCCATATACATAGTTGGTACCAACGACCATAAAGGTCCATATCTTGCGCGCAAGTAGCCATGGTATTGTTAACCCCAGGGCCACGTGCAGATTGGCCGCGGTATTGTTACCCCCGGGCGAGGGCCACATGCAGATTGGCCGCGGTATTGTTACCCCCGGGCGAGGGCCACGTGAACTAAGGATGCCACAAATACTTTTCAGAAAATTGGACATTCATTCATCATTAGTAAGATAGCATTTCAGAAAACAGATAATACCATACCAGTCAGAAAATACTTAGGTTAAACATAACTTTACAGAGTTATTACTCGCAGTGGGCCTTGAGTCAGACAGACGGAGTAAACTTGGTCAAACGGTACGTGGCACGTGACCTACACAACACATAACAGATGCACACTTAAAACACACGTTCTAATTGTACAGAACTTATTTCATTGGCTCTTAGTGTGTTTCTAATCTCTTACCCTCACTATAGAGTCCAAAACATGGCCTAGGAATGCCTAGGATGGAATGAGGATGCAAAGGTGCACTTTAAAACACTTTTCAAAATTTTACTGAAACAGGGGTCCCACTCGAGCGTGTCCTTCTATGCTCGAGCGGACATGCAGACAAAAGGAATCCGCTCGAGCGTGGATTACTCCGCTCAAGCGGACTGCAAGCTACAGTAAAAGTACTGGATACATAAAATTCACGCTCGATGAACGCTTGATACCCGCTCGAGGGTGAGACACAAGTCCTCGCTCGAGCGTGCATTACCCCGCTCGAGCGGACTGTAAACACAGGCAAAGTACTGGATACACGAAATTCCCGCTCGAGCGTAACTTTCCCCACTCGAGCGTGAGTCCAGATTGAGTCCAAAATCTGGAATTTCCAGATTTGAACCTCAAGCTCAAAACTCAACTACAATGCATCAAATTCGATCCTTTTGGGCTAATTTACTAGAAAACTCTTGTAAACTCATAGTATGACATGTTTTGAAGATCAATTTTGTAAAATCAAGCCGAAAGGTAAGTTAATTGAACACAATCTCAACATAAACTTCAGGAACATGAAGAACAATGCAAATTCAACACATGCATGGGTTCCTTGAAGCTCCAAAGTTCTAAAATAAGATCAAATGCAAGATTTAACTTCAAAACATGGTGAGTTCATGGACTATAACAAAAATGTGGACATGCATGCAAGAATTTCTATGAAAACAACCTCAAACTTCATGATATACACATGCATGCAAGAATTCCTACTCAATTCAACATTTAGAACCAAAACTTGACTCTAAACTCTAGTTCACCATGAACCATGCAAGAAGTAAATCAAAATCACAATGGAAAAGATGAATTCTCTACCTTATGTCTTCAATTTCAAGTTTAGGAGCTCAAATTATGCAATTCTTCTACAATTTTACAAGTTCCAAGCCAAAACTTTGTTGAACTCAATTTTCCCCTCTCTCACTCTCCTACGTTTTTCTTGGTCCCAAAAATGGCTGAGGAAATGAATCAAAAGCTCCTAATTAAAGATTGAACAAAGTGGCCCACTAAGGGGCAAAAATGTAATTACGAGCATTCACTAAATCTATGTTTCATCTAGCATTATTTAATCTAATTTAATCATTTCAAATCACGTTTCAACTAAATTTACCATAAATTCACATAAAATCTAACTAACATAAAACATTAATCAATTTCGGAATCGGGTGCCGATAAGGCTTTCAATTCGCAGTTTAAAGTCAAAGACATGAACAGATCATTTTATGGCAAATAGATAGAAACAAATAAATAATGCAATACACATGCAATTAAATCCCAAATCCTTCCTAAATTACTGTTAAGCATATTTAATTATGAATTAGCATTAATCGGAGGTCGAGGTCATTACAGTCTTCCCCCTTTAAAAGAGTTTGGTCCTCCAAACTCGAATTACCTTCATTCTGAATCAACATTGGGTCCAATGGAAACAATTCCGGATATCTCTTCATCATGTCTTCCTCGGTTTCCCAAGTTACATAGGTTCCTCTATGGTTTTGCCAATCAACTTTTACCAACGGTATTTCTTTATTTCTCAACCTTTTGATCCGGCGGTTCACAATCTGGATAGGCCTTTCCTCATAAGTGTAGTCATCTTTCAAAAGCACATGTGTTGATTCAATGACGTGAAGTGGATCTCTCAAATATTCTCGTAGCATTGATACATGAAAGACGTTATGCATATGTTCCATTACTGGAGGCAAGGCTACCCGATACGATACCGGATTGATCTTTTTGAGGACTTCATAAGGTCCAACATATCTTGGCGCCAATTTTCCCTTAACACCAAACCGAGTTTGACCCTTCATTAGGGTCACCTTTATGAACACATGGTCCCCAACTTCATATTCCCTATCTCTTCTTCGGACATCGGCATAGCTTTTCTGTTGACTCTGTGCAGTTTTCAGGCATTACTGGATCAGTTTCACTTTCTTGGTTGTTTCTTGCACAAGTTTCGGTCCCAACAGAGGTCTATCGCTTACTTCAGCCCAACATAGGGGAGATCGACATTGTCTTCCATACAAAGCTTTGTAAGGAGCCATTCCAATGCTTGAATGGTAACTGTTGTTGTACACAAATTTGACTAATGGCAAGTAAGTCTCCCAATTCCCTTGGAAGTCTAACACACACATTCTGAGCATATCCTCCAGAGTTGGTTCGTTCGTTCAATTTGGCCATCTGTCTGTTGGTGATAGGCACTGCTCAGTCTCAATTCAGTCCCCAAAGCCTGTTGCAAACTCCGCCAAAATCTCGATACAAACTTTGAGTCCCTGTCAGACACAATAGATACTGGCACTCCATGCAATCTCACAATTTCAGTCATATAGATATTGGCCAATTTATCAGCATTATAAATAGTTTTGACAGGCAGAAAATGGGCAGACTTAGTTAAACGGTCAACTATAACCCAAATAGAATCCATACCTCGAGAAGAATGAGGCAATCCCACAATGAAGTCCATGGTAATGTGCTCCCATTTCCATTCCGGTATTGGGAGTGGTTGTAGCAAACTAGCGGGTCGTTGATGCTCAGCTTTAACCTGTTGGCAATGTAGACATCTAGCCACAAAGTCTGCAATACTCTTTTTCATTCCAGGCCACAAAAAATTCTGTTTCAAATTATGATACATCTTCGTGTTCCCCAGATGCATAGCAAATTTACTACTGTGAGCTTCAGTCATAACCCGTTTCCTCAAATCACAATAATTGGGCACACAAAGACGGTTTTGAAATTTCAGCACACCATTCTCAAACACAAATCCTGGCCTTGGCTTCGAATTAAATTCCTCTATAATCTTTTTCAAGTGTTCATCTTCACATTGTTTTTGTTTGATCTCATCAAGAATAGCAGGTTGGGCAGAAATAGCAGTTAACAGCCTATCTTGTTCTAGGTCAGTCAACAATTCTTTTCGGTTGAATAGCAAACATGACAAATTCGCACTGGATTTTCAGCTCAAGGCATCTGCTACGGTATTAGCCTTTCCTGAATGATACAAGATTTGTAGATCATAATCCTTGATTAACTCTAACCATCGCCTCTGTCTCATATTCAATTCCTTTTGCGTGAAGAAGTATTTCAAGCTCTTATGGTCTGTGTACACCTCGCAAGTTACCCCATACAAATAGTGGCGCCATATTTTCAGAGCAAACACCACAGCCGCTAATTCAAGGTCAGGTGTTGGGTAATTCTTTTCATGAGGTCGAAGTTGTCTAGAAGCATAGGTAATCACCCTTCCGTTTGCATTAGTACACACCCCAAGCCTTTATAGGAAGCATCACTGTACACTAGAAACCCATCAGTGCCATTAGGCAAAGTTAAATTGGTGTAGTCACTAACCTAGTTTTCAACTCTTGGAAAGCTACCTCTCTTTGTTCACTCCAGTCAAATGGCACATTTTTCTGAGTTAATTGAGTCAATGGCAGGGCAAGCTTGGAAAAGTCTTTCACAAACCTCCGGTAGTAACCTGTAAGTCCCAAAAAACTTCGGACTTCTGTCACATTTGTTGGTCTAGGCCAATCCACAACGGCTTCAATTTTCTGAGGGTCAACAGAAACTCTATCCTTGTTGATTACATGTCCCAAAAATGCCACACTGTCAAGCCAGAATTCACACTTGGACAATTTAGCATACAATTTCTTTTCTCTCAAAATCTGCAAGGTGGTTCTCAGATGGTTCTCATGTTCTTCCCAGTCTTTAGAATAAACCAAAATGTCATCAATAAATACAACAATAAAGTCATCCAGATATGATTTAAACACCCTATTCATAAGGTCCATGAAGACTGCAGGTGCACTGGTCATCCCAAACGGCATCACTAAAAATTCATAATGTCCATATCTAGTTCGGAATGCAGTTTTCTCTATGTCCTCAGCTTTAACCTTTAGTTGATGATACCCGGACCTAAGGTCAATTTTGGAAAACACTTGGGCACCCTGAAGTTGATCAAACAAGTCATCTATTCAGGGCAAACGGTATTTGTTCTTGATAGTCACTTTATTCAGTTCTCGGTTGTCTATACACAATCTCAAAGATCTATCATTCTTTTTGACAAACAAGACTGAAGCACCCCAAGCTGAAGTACTCGGATGGATAAATTTCTTGTCTAACAGTTCCTGAAGTTGGGTTTTCAATTCTTTCAGTTCAGAGGTAGACATTCTATAGGGAGTCTTGGAAATAGGTTGTGTCCCCGGAAACACTTCAACAGTGAATTCAATCTCCATATCAACTAAGTCCCCAGGTAAGTCAATCGGAAACACATCAGGAAGGTCACAAACAACAGGGATTGTTTCTACAGTAGTACTGTCAGATGGTGCAGTCAGTATACAACACAAGTAACCTATACATCCCTTCCTAAGGAGTTTTACAGCTTTCATAGCCGAAATCAAATACGGGGGAGGAACTACCCTATTCCCAATAAAAGTAAATTCAGGCATACCCGGTGGTCTAAACACAACAGTTTTATTTGTACAGTCAATGGTAGCACAGTATCTAGTCAACCTGTCCATCCCCAAAATACAATCAAAATGACTAATATCCAAGGGTAATAAATCCACATATAACACCATATCACCAATCAAAATATCACACGCCGGATAAACATGAGTACACATCATAGAATCCCCAGACGGTGTGGATACAGATAACACATATGTCATTTGTTCTAGTGGTCTAGTCAATTTTCAAGAGAAAGCATGCGATACAAAGGAATGTGTAGAACCAGAATCTATCAGTACACATGCATTTTGAGAACATACAGAGAGTGTACCTGACACCACAGTATAGGTGTTGGGTACGTCACCAGGCACTAAGGCGAACACTCTTCCTTGCCTTAATGTTTCATTGTTTGCATTCCCTCTAACATCGGCCCTTGCATTTGGTCTTGCTGCGGAAACAGACCCAGTGGAACTTGTCATAGGTCGATTAACCTCATTGGATCTCATCGGGCAATCCCTCACCATGTGGCCAGTCTTGCCACAGCAAAAACACGCACCTGATGCTCGAAAACAGGCACCCCTGTGCTTCTTTCCGCAGTCAGGGCAGTTTGGAGTAGATCCGCTACTTTGGCTAGAGCTGCAGGAGGATCCTGTATATTGCCTTTTTGAAAACGACTGGCCTTTCTTGAAACTGTATCCTGTCCTCTTTTCTCTCCATTCTTTTGTTGGTGTTGTAGTTTGTTTCTTAGCTGCTATCGTGGCTTTTGCCATCAATGCCCTGTCAAGTACCTCCACATAAGCAGGTAATTTTAGGACACCCACTCGGTCAAATATTTCCAGGTCCAACCCTCCCTCAAACTTCCGTGCTTTCTTATAATCAGTATCCACCATATATGGAGCAAAACGTGCCAACTCGGTGAATTTGGCTTCATATTCTGCTACAGCCATTCTTCCCTATTTAAGTTCTTGGAATTCCGACACTTTCCGATCCCTGAAACATTGGGGAAAGTACTTGTCGTAGAAGATAGCATTGAACTGTGCCCATGTCATATTCCCATTGTCATTTCGGATTAGTAACCACCACCTGCGAGCTTCATCTTTCAACGTGTAGGTGGCTAGGAGGACTTCTGAGTTTCGGTACAAGGGAAAACTTCATACAACTTCTCCATTTCAAGTAGCCACGTCTCTGCTTTCAAAGGTTCAATTCCACCATAGAACGTTGGTGGTTTCATTTTCATAAATTTCTATGTTAGGTTGATGATGTCAGCATTATCTACCTCGGCTTGTGCCGGTGGAGGCGGAGGGGGCAAAGGTTGTTGTCTCTGTTGTTGTGTCCAGGCTTCAGTCAACGCTGCCAACATCTGTTCCATTCGGCCCATGCGAGCCTCCGAAGATTCACTTTCACCACTTCCCCTTGCATTGTCCATCTTACTATACAGACATCAAATGATAATAAACATAGGCATAATCTTATTCGTTTCCTTCAATTTATTAGATTCAAATGTATGTTCAGTTTTCATATTTAGTTGCATTACCACACACTCACACATGCAGATGAAATGCCCTTAATGCTTACTAGGACGTCCTAAACTCATACGGACCTGTGTGTGCGGTAGAACACGTACTTTGATACCACTCTATCACGACCCAAACCCGCTCCTGTGGGTTTAGCACCGTAACCGGCCAGTAATCCGGGGATTACCAAAGGCCTCTGAACAGATTAGCAAGTAATAAGGGGCTGCGGAAGCAATAATACAAAATAGACAAGGTCCAATGAGCTGTGATAACGTACATGGGACAGAACATTTCAAAACTTACTTATATATATATAAACATGCTAGTCTAGATACACAATATTTACAAAAGATTTACAGAAGTAAACTTCCCAAGATCTGACTTTATAAACAGTTACAAAGACTAGCATGAAATACAAAAACAGCCTTGGCATTAAACTTAGATCGGAACCTCCTCGGGAGGCACAAGAGTTGGCTGACAAAACGGTACAGAGGGCCGTCAACTCTAGCCCTGGTCATATGCCGGCTCACCTACATACATAATATAAACCGTGAGTGAAAGCCCAGTGAATGATAACAGAGTAAAGGGGTTATATGAATGATGTCCAGCACAAGTTAGAATCCAGCATTTAAATAAGAGCATAATCAGACTTTAAAACAGAAACAGATTCATATACATTTTCATATTCAGATTTTGCATAAGATCATACGTGGTACACCCATTAGCTATCAGAACAGATTGGTCCAGAGACCCACATACATAGTTAGTACCAACGACCATAAAGGTCCATATCTTGCGCGCAAGTAGCCATGGTATTGTTAACCCCAGGCAAGGGCCACGTGCAGATTGGCCGCAGTATTGTTACCCCCGGGCGAGGGCCACATACAGATTGGCCGCGGTATTATTACCCCCGGGCGAGGGCCACGTGAACTAAGGGTGCCACAAATACTTTTCAGAAAATTGCACATTCATTCATCATTAGTAAGATAGCATTTCAAAAAACAGATAATACCATACCAGCCAGAAAATACTTAGGTTAAACATAACTTTACAGAGTTATTACTCACAGTGGGCCTTGAGTCAGACAGACGGAGTAAACTTGGTCAAACGGTACGTGGCACATGACCTACACAACACATAACAGATGCACACTTAAAACACACGTTCTAATTGTACAAAACTTATTTTATTGGCTCTTAGTGTGTTTCTAATCTCTTACCCTCACTATAGAGTCTAAAACATGGCCTAAGAATGCCTAGGATGGAATGAGGATGCAAATGTGCACTTTAAAACACTTTTCAAAGTTTTGCTGAAACAGGGGTCTCGCTCGAGCGTGTCCTTCTACGCTCGAGTGGACATGCAGACAAAATGAATCCGCTCGAGCGTGGATTACTCCGTTCGAGCGGACTACAAGCTACAGTAAAAGTACTGGATACATGAAATTCACGCTCGATGGGTGCTCGATACCGGCTCGAGCGTGAGACATAAGTCCTCGCTCGAGCGTGTATTACCCCGCTTGAACGAACTGTAAACACAGGCAAAGTACTGGATACACGAAATTCCCGCTCGAGCGTAACTTTCCCCGCTCGAGCGTGAGTCCAAATTGAGTCCAAAATCTGGAATTTCCAGATTTGAACCTCAAGCTCAAAACTCAACTACAATGCATCAAATTCGATCCTTTTGGACTAATTTACTGGAAAACTCTTGTAAACTCATAGTATGACATGTTTTGAAGATCAATTTTGTAAAATCAAGCCCAAAGGTAAGTCAATTGAACACAATTTCAACATAAACTTCAGGAACATGAAGAACAATGCAAATTCAACACATGCATGGGTTCCTTGAAGCTCCAAAGTTCTAAAACAAGATCAAATGCAAGATTTAACTTCAAAACATGGTGAGTTCATGGACTATAACAAAAATGTGGACATGTATGCAAGAATTTCTATGAAAACAACCTCAAACTTCATGATATACACATGCATGCAATAATTCCTACTCAATTCAACATTTAGAACCAAAACTTGACTCTAAACTCTAGTTCACCATGAACCATGCAAGAAGTAAATCAAAATCACAATGGAGAAGATGAATTCTCTACCTTATGTCTTCAATTTCAAGTTTAGAAGCTCAAATTATGCAATTCTTCTACAATTCTACAAGTTCCAAGCCAAAACTTTGTTGAACTCAATTTTCCCCTCTCTCACTCTCCTACGTTTTTCTTGGTCCCAAAAATGGCTGAGGAAATGAATCAAAAGCTCCTAATTAAAGATTGAACAAAGTGACCCACTAAGGGGCAAAAATGTAATTACGAGCATTCACTAAATTTATGTTTTATCTAGCATTATTTAATCTAATTTAATCATTCCAAATCACATTTCAACTAAATTTACCATAAATTCACATAAAATCTAACTAACATAAAACATTAATCAATTTCGGAATGGGGCGCCGATAAGGCTTTCAATTCGCAGTTTAAAGTCAAAGACATGAACAGATCATTTTATGGCAAACAGATAGAAACAAATAAATAATGCAATACACATGCAATTAAATCCCAAATCCTTCCTAAATTACTGTTAAGCATATTTAATCATGAATTAGCATTAATCGGAGGTCGGGGTCATTACACTAATGCCTAAAACACCAAACCTATGAGGACTATTACACTACAAGCATACTATACAAAGCATAAATGAAATGCATGACTTAAAACAGTAAAAAAAAAGTGCTGGAATCCACATGGAAATGGATGAAAAAGTAAGCTACAATATTGAGGAAATTAAGCTAGTAAACAAGCACAAGGAGATGAGGCTAACCCCTCCATTTTTGGGACTTCAAAATAACATTTTTAGCCTCTGAAAACCTGTGAAATTTAGTAGTAAAAAGCTCAAAAATAGTTGATGAAAAGATGGGAAACCCAATGGCAAAAGCTTGGAAAACAAGGTTCAAAGAAGGATGGTCAACCCCTCTACCTTGGATAGCTTTTAACCACAAGTTTCAGCCTATAAACATAGTTGAAAAGTGATCCAAAAATAGCAAGTAAAGATGGTGAAGAAATAAAAGAAAGAAGGTAGGAGTTATACCTCTTGAAGAGGAGTAACTCTTTGAATTATAAGCCACCAATTTCTTACCCTCAAGTGCTAATATTCAAGCTCAATAACCTCAGCCAAGAACCCTCAAGAAGCCTGGTTTAAGGAGCCAAGGTACGGTATGCATAGATGTATATAGGTTGCAAGGAAAAAAGAGAGATATTTTTTCCAAGAATTTGGCTTCACCAAAATTTTCTAACCTAATTTTATGAGAGGGGGTCAAGTATATATAGAAAAATATGTTAGGCTCTCGAAAATATCAATACAAAAACAACTGGTGCAGTGCATTCGTCAAAAATATCATTCAAATGGGACATTCAACAAATCAATATCATTGTCTTTAGAGGAAATATCATTTTGCCCCCCAAATTATTATGCGTTTTTTAATTTGATTCTCATATTTCGATTTATTTCAATTTAGTACCTGAACTTTCAATAAATTGATCAATTTAACCCCTACCGCCACATTCCGTCGATAATTGGACAGAGCTAACGTGGCACCAAAATGTATTTTGAATTTCATTTTATCTCCTAAACTAAACCTTAAAAATCAATTTGCCCCCCAAATATAAAAAAAAAAATTAATTTAAATATTTAATGAATAATTTTTTATCTCAATAATGAAAAAATTAAATTTTCAATAATGAAAAAATTAAATTTTAACTAATATGTACTTTGCAAAAAAAATATATATAAAATATAAAAAATTCTCATTTTGAATTATTTTGAGACTATGAAGCATGGATAATTCGACAAACATGTCGCACCCGTACTTAGTACTTACTGACGTATGATATTTCTGCATACGTACCAGGTACACAAAATATGTACTCAAATTTTTCTTTTTTAATTTTTGGCCTACCTAGACATATCTAATATATATCCAAGTCGTGTCGTATCTTTAGTCGAAAATAATATTTTTCTTCTACTACAAAGATAAAATTCCTTTTACTAAACTACTTTTTCATTTTTAGTTTTGTACTTAGCATGGTTTTAAAATTAAGTTATGATTTATAAGTTATTTAATATAATAATATTTAATTTTATCTTATACCTATGCTTTTGGCATTATGTTGGATAATTTTCTAAACGGTAAAAGTGTACAAATGAACCCCTTAAACTATTGATAAGTATCACTTTGCCCTCTACATTATAAAAGCGTACAAATGAACCCCTAAATTATTGATAAGTATCACTTTACCCTCTAAATTATAAAAGCGTACAAATGTTCTTAAATTATAAAAATCTACAAATTTAATCGTTAACAAAAGGAGTCAAAGTGAAATAAACTAATAGTTTAGAGGTCTATTTGTACGTTTTTATAGTTTATGAATAAAATGATACTTCCCAATAATTTAAGAAATCTATTTGTATATTTTTATAATTTAAGGGGTCAAATTAATATTCCTCAATAATTTAAGAATCTCTGTATAAAGAATCCTTAAATTTATGAAAAATTTTAATTTGTATTTTTTTATATAATTTTATTATTATTATTATTATTATTATTATTATTATTATTATTATTATTATTATTATTATTATTTTGGATTGAGTAAAGGAAAAACAAAAAAGAACATTTTTAAAACAAGCCCTTAATCTTAAATCTGCAAATCTTTTCGTTGCGTAGTCAGGAATTGAATTGCCTTAGGGTTTGATGGAAATTGACGTGGGAGAAGTCGGTCCCCAAAATCCAAGTATCGGAATTTCATCATCATCATCGTCATCACCAAGTAAATTCGTCTATATCTGTATACAGGACTGCGATTTATGCAAGTATATGAATGGTACGTGTTGGATGTCTCCGACGACATCCAACACAACCAACCTCCTCCTCCTCCCAAATACATGAACCGCATTTCTCGATTTCACGACGACGATGACTCCAGAGTTGTAAATCTCTTCCCCAAAGTCACTGCAAACATGGATTAGATAATTGGTTGGTCGATTTTTGGATCCAAAATGTTATACACTGTTGATGACTGTATTGGTGTTTGGAGAGGACAATCGGCTTGGAAAGAATCCAATCGAGTGAATCGTATTGACCTTATGACTCCCATGGCGGAATGGGAGCATTTTTTTCGAATGCCTAATCAGTTTGCTTCATCGGCCCGCATTTTCGTTCTCGGCGGCATGTGTTTATTGCCTCGGTGGTTTTTTGGAGTGGGATTCACTGTCGAACATGGAGTATGATAAGCTTTTCTTGAGCTTAAATAGAGAGCAAGACGAGTTACCTCCACCTCCATGCCTCGACATTGACAAGTTATTTTCAGCCTCCAAGCCCAGCCCTTTCACCATCCTTACTGATTTTGAGAGGCTGTCACCGTGGGCAATGGCTTATGATCCGAGCGTAAATGAATGAGAATCTTTACCTGACCCTCCACGAATTCCGGATACTGTTGACAGTATATTTTCAACTGCTGGGGAGGTCCCCAATCCATTTATTATGGTGGGTTTGCCTGAGGATCATGTCCTTCTAATCTACCATGTAAATACCAAAAAGTGGGAAAGAGGAGAGTTTGAAATATGCCCCAAGTTTAGCCCATATATGTTTGGAGGGCCAGCTTTGGCTGTTGATAGTAAGTTGTATTGGTATTCAGTTCATGGTCTGTGCCTAGTTGGATATGATTTAATAAAAAATATATGGTTTTAGGGTAATATACCTATCAATGACTGCGGAGAGGATTTCAGAGTCATGGAGGATGACACTCCTCCGCGCTTGGCTCGTATAAGTGGCAATAAGTTCTGCTTGTTATGGGTTTCCGTGTTGCCGCACGGGCCTATGAAGACTCCAGAGTCTATAGATGACTGTATTTCTCGCATTCACTGTATGAAGCTTCAAGTTACCATTGGAAACCTTGACCCAGATAGTAAAATTTTTCCCTTGGAGGTCTCTATCCTGTCATGCCAATCTTACTTAGTTCCTGGGTTAAAGTTTTTCCGCGATGGCTTGGTGGTGTAAGCATCTACTTAAATTTATGCACCTCTTCATTTCATCATGTTATTGTTTACTTATTTATTCCTGTGCCTGTAATTATTTATATACCCGTGCCATTTTGCAAGCTCAAACAACAAAATATTTATCTTAGTTGGGTTTGTGCTTTGATTTTTATACATTTTTTCCAAGCTCAACAAAATATTAATTTTTTAGACAACAATTTAGCAAAATTACAATTCAGCAAAATTACAACAGCAAAGCAGCCATGTAATTCATCAAAAACTATAACAAAGTAACCATACAATCAACAAAAATACACCTTATTAAAATTGTAAGTAATGTGGATCCAAACAAACAAACCAAAAAAAAAAAAAAAAAATTAAGTGGTAGAAAGGACAAGGTTCCAGAGCAGCATATGATTCACAATTGTAAACATCAACACACCAATCGTACCTATCTTAAATTTTTTTTTCTTCTTCTTGAAAATCATTCATTTTTCTCATCCATGAGCAACATAAGTTTAGCAAAATTAAGAAAAAATCAGAACTTTCTACTTGTAGAAAGAATGCAAAGTTCAAAAAAAAAAAAAATTAAAAAAAATTTAAAAATTAGAACTCAATGTGATTTTACTGTTGCGATCCTTCTATGTCACAGAATGCCCCAAAAATGAGTGCTGCAAAAAAATAGAAAGCAAAAACAAAAGTTTTAGGCCAATGAAGAACTCACTGTCCTATGTTGGAGATCAGTGTTGGAGGTTTGCAAATCCATTTTTCTCTTCTTTTCTTCATAAACCATGGTGGTCTATTAGGGGTCACAAATATTTATAGTTTGTGCTATCATAAGGTGGGTTAAATATTTGGTACAATTTCAAAAGTCAAACAAAAGGATGGTGTGTTTGTTGTTAAAAGAAAAAGAAGACTGTGGGAAAAGAAGCGCGCTGATATCAGGTGCCTCACGCTAAAGCCTGAAACGCTCATTTTTTCTCACCTAGGTGTCGACTCACCATTTCACTTCGCTTCAGGCCATCAGAAGCGCCATATGGTTGCCTTGAGTGGTAAGGTTTGTCATTAGACTTGATTTATTATTCAATTAAATCTCACTTACTATTTAATGAGACTCTACTTATTATTTCATTGACTCTACTTATTATTTCATTAGACTTGACATACTAATCAATTAAACCATACTTACTACTTAACGAGTCTCCACTTACTATTTTATTAGACTGAGCATACTAATCAATTAAACCTCACTAGATTCCATTTACTACTCAATCAGTTTACACATACTATTTCATTACATTTCACTTACTACTCAATTTTCATTCCACTTACTACTCAATGAGCTTCCACTTGCTATTTCATTATACTTCAATTACTACTCAATGAGCTTCCATTTACAATTTCACTAGACTCTACTAACTACCCAATCAACTTTTACGTATTATTTCATTATATTCCACTTATTAATCAATTTTGGTTTCACTTATTACTATCATGGAATGGTTGTGCCCTTTAACAAACTCAATCACTTCATATTTGCAAATATTTCAATTGTGTTTAATACAAAAGGATGCATAACAACTCTAGTTAATTGTTTTGATTCTCTTTTATGATCTCCCACCTCAAGTTATTCGGATTGTCAATGCCCTTCTTTTGAGCAAACCCATCTCCTCGATATAACCATATTACACTTGTCCTTATACAACTGATCTCTTCAAATACTAGAACCTTTCACCTTCGCATATATATCATAAAAACTTTCTCTATTTTCTACTGAATCAAATGCCATTAGTCATTTCAAATACATCTTTTTCAGTCGGTTGATCCATATAGTTAACATCTTTTTCGATTGGGAGATCATTAGAATTAACAATATTCTTTTGATTGCCAATGTTGTTGTACTCACTAGTGTCAATATCATCGTCATCATCATTATGTAATTCATATACGATGTTGGTATGTCCAATGTTGTCTTCCATCTGTGGTAAGTATAATAAAATTAATTAGATCAAACCAAATGGTAAGTAATATTACAATTAGTTAATGAGATTCCATTTATTATTTCATTAGACTTTACTTACTATTCAATTAAATCGTACTTATTACTAAATGAGCTTTCACTTACTATTTTATTAGACTTTACTTACTACTTAATAATCTTCCACTTACTAATTCATTACACTTCACTTGCTATCACGACTCAAACCCAGTACCCGGAGGTTCGGCATCGCGACAAGACAAGAAATTGAAATCATTACAAATTAATAGTCCAGCGGAGTGAACTAAAAATGGTTACCCAAATCATTATTTAATTATAACAAAAACATATATATTGGAGCTTATATTCATTTACAATACCATAGATGAACTATGACCATAAAGTGCTTTGTGCATACCCCACGCACTAGTCCTGATAAGTCACCTGAAAGTAGTTAAAAACTATAAGCACATGGCGGAGTGAGAAATATTATACTGAGAGCATAAGGGTATAAAAATCACCATGGATAATCATTGGGCTAAATGGAGCTTAGTTTGATATTAAAATACAGAGTACATAATACGGAAATTATTTTGAATAACAGACATATAATGTAGATATCATAATAACAAATAATCATAACTACGATACAAAATAAAACAGAGATATGGACTCAAGAGGTAATTTGTACGGACCCTAGGGGTGACTCCCGCAATAGTTTAGCAACACAACACTTTGCTCCACACTATAAATCAAAAGGTCAGTGGATCCATAACTAACAGAGGGTCACAAAGTGACTAATCAGAGGGTCACAAAGTGACTAATCAGAGGGTCAATAGTTATTTAAGTCCCCAAGGCGTGGGACCTCGTGGTGGTACTTATAAAATCATTGTTCAAAAACACATTTAATAAACAGTTTTATTCATGAGTTTCTTTTTTAAGCAAATAGGGTTCATTTAATAAAAATAATATACTTTAAAAACTAATATAAGTTTCAAAACATAATTTACAGAAAACAATTTATGGTAACTTAAAATATAATAAAACTCACCTCAAATTTGACCATTTACTCTTACTTCGCTCACTCTCTCATATATCTGTCGTTTGTTCTTCTTATAATTTTATAACCATTCACCTATACACCTATTTATAGGTGAGAATACCTTACTATGCAATACTGTGCAACAATGTCAACCACATGGTTGAGCCACGCCATCCACATTTCCTTTCCTCCTCTTTTCTTCCTTTCTTTCCTGACTTTCGTTTTCTTTTTCTTTTCACTTAGGGTTCGTTTGGGATGTGGGTTGACTTTTTAGTTTTTTGGCTTTTTGACTATTTTAGTCTAGGGCTAAAAATCCTCATTTGAGATTGTCTTTTCGACTTTTTTGACTTTTGTGAGAGAAAAAATGAAATGATTATGGGTTGGTTGTGACATTTTATCTTATTTGGCTGAAATAGCCTATTTTAGCCCAAATGGACATTCCAAACAGGACTTTATTATTATAATAATATAATATAATATATATTGAGGGGAGTTTAGTAACCAAATAATTTATATTATCATTTATTTTAATAAAACACAATAACTCTGAATTTAATTCTAATTAGATTTTATTACACACAATTAAATATTTTGGGTGTTACAATTTTTTCTCCTTTTAAAATTTCGTCCTCGAAATTGATTTAGAAAATTATCTTTTCATTTTCGCTGCGCAATCTGATACAATTATTTCTAACCATTACACTTAATTCACACAGAACAGAATGTACAAATAATTTATAGAAATGTCCCTTCAACTTTTCTTTGTTTGATTGAAGGAGGACAAAACATATACTCTCAACTTTTTTTTGCCTTCAACAGAGTAGTGATTGAAGAGGGACTAATTTTTTTTTTTTTTCATAACATATACGATATCACATTGTAGTTTTTAAAATTTTGTATAAACACACAAAATCACACAACTTTATCATATAAGTAAATGGACATATAACATTTTAGGTACTGATCACCCTCCTATCCCACTACTTAATTGTGCGTATGTCCTAGGGCTGGGCATAGGTGTCACGACCCAAACCCGCCCCTATAAGTTTAGTGTCGTAACTGGCCAGTAATCCTTGGATTACCAAAGGCCTCTTAGCATAATAACACATAGATAGGGGCTGCAGAATCAAATACATGAAATATACATAGTCCATCGAGCTGTGAAGACATACATGAGATAGATAATCTTAAACTTTCATAATTATACAGGTGATCAAAACAAAATACGTCACTTCATGTAAATTCAACAGAAAAACTTGTTCGTGATCAGAGGGAACAAAAACTTATACATCCACAAAACACAGCCACGAGACTTGACTTAAATTGGAACTTTCTCGGGAGGCACAACGGCTGGCTGACAAAATAACTGAGGCACTAGGCCTTCAACTCTGAGCCTGGTCACGTGCTTGATCACCTACATACATAATATAGATAGTGAGCGAAAGCCCAATGAATAACAACAGAGTAAAGGGTTAAATGAATGATGTCTCGTAATTAAATCCATACATAGAACCAATTCATATTCGTGTTCTCATTCAGTGTGTATACAAAATTCAGGAACCATGCTTGATCATTCATAGTTCATCCGTTAGCACTAACATATCATATACAGAACATCATAGATTATACATGTCAGTTCCATAAATGAACTTTCGGCCGGGTACAGATAACTTGCCAGTTCTATAAAGGAACCTTCAAACTGGGTACAGATAACTTGTCAGTTCCATAAAGGAACCTCTAGCCGGGTACAAATAACTTGCAAGTTCCATTAAGGAACCTTTTGTCTGAGAAAAGATAATTTGTCAGTTCCATAAAGGAACCTCCAGTTGGATACAGATAACTTGCCAGTTCCATAAGGAACCTCCGGTCCGGGTATATATAGAATACTTAAATCACAACATTAATGTCACAAATATTTGCCAAAGTTGGACAATCATTCATAGTACAAAACATAGTATTTCATAGAACATATCTTATTTCATTTGCAGAAAATAATTTAACTTGAAAATAGCTTTACTAAGTTGTTACTCACAGATAACTGGTGGCTCCAAACAGGCGAGTAGAGTAGGCAATTCACTTAACTTGAGGTGCGTAACCTACATAACATGACAGATACATACATTAGAGCACACGCTCGGATTGTACATAATTTATTTCATTTGTTCTTAGTATGTTTCTAGCCTTTATCCTCATTATAGTGTCTTGATCGTGACCTAGGAATGCCTAGGATGGAATGAGGATGCAAAAATGTATTTGAAAACATTTTTCAAAACTTGCTGGAAACAGGGTCTACGTTCGAGCGTGGCTTTCCTCGCTCGAGCGGACATGCAAAATGTGAGGGTCCGCTCAAGCGCAACTTCGTTTGCTCGAGCGGTCTGCAAACTTTGAAAAAATACTGGTTGCTTGCTTTTCCCACTCGACGCTCGCTCGAGCGTGAGAGACATGCCCTCGCTCGAGCACATCTTTTGGCGCTCAAGTGTGCTGCAAAACATAAGAACTTTTAGGAGCATGCATTTCACTCTTGAGCGAAAGTGTGAGACACAGAGTGGTCACTCGAACGTAGAACCTGTCGCTCGAGCGTGGAAGCAGAATTCTGGAATTTCCAGAATTGCTTCCAAGCTTCAAAACTCAATCTTAAAGCATCAAAGCTCGATTTTTTTAGGCCAAAACTTGAGAAAACGTTGAGAAACTCACAAAACACCATGAATTAAGGATCATTACAAGAAATCATGGCCCAATAGCTTGCCAATTGTGCAAAACTTCAACTTGAAATTTATGAGTGTTCCATGAACATGACATGCATGAATTTCTTTGAGTTTATGGCTTCTAAAACATGATCAAATGTGATCCATTGATGAGAAATGTTATGAATTCTTCAACTTATGCTAGAATTACAACATGCGTGGAGAAAATCTTTGAAAACAACTTCAAAATGCTATAATTATACATGCATGTATGGAATGACTTATCTTTTTTCAATTCTAGCTCAATCCTTACATGAATTTATCTAATTCACTTGTTTTCATACATTATTCAACTACATTACAATGCCAAAGACTAAAACTCTTACCTAGAGTCTAGATTGCACAAGTGAGGAAGTTTCAATTCCCAAATTCTTTGCAAATCTCTAATAATTCCTAACAATTCTCCCCTATCCCAACTTTTGCTCCCAATTTTCCTTCTATCTCTTTCTCTCTCCCACGTTTTTGCTTGTGTGTGTGTGAGCTCAAATGTATTCAAAAATGAAGAAAAAAAAAGGGTGAAGGCATATAAGAAGCCTTATATAGGCTCACTTAAAGATAATTAATTAAGGTTAATTAAGTGGACATTAATTTAATCTAATTTAATCGTTCTAAATCGAATTTTGATTAAACCTACCATAATGTTCTAAAAATTCCAAATAGCACATAAATCAAGTCAATTCTGAATTGGATGCCGATAAGGCCTTCAAATAAAAACATGAGTAGATCTTTCTACGTTAAACAGATATAAACACAAGATAATGCAATGCACATGTGATTAACTCAGGATTTCTTCTTAATTACTTGTTAGGCATACTTAAGCATGAATTAGCGCTAATCATGGGTCGGGGTTGTTACAATAGGGTTATTTGACCTGCAAAAACCGTCCAATCCGAACTGTCCACGCCTATTTAGGCGGTTTCGCAAAATTGTTAGGGTCGGATGCGGTTTAAGATTTTTCCTATTTTGCGGGTTGTGGGTTTACCCGCACTCGCACTCACCCGTCCGCATCTGTATATATACATTTTTAAAAAATCTGGATCATCAAAGCTTCAGAGCGATCAAAGACGAGGAATGCATTAGCGTTGGGTACTCCAAAGGAAAAATAAACAAGCAATGCTAACTCATTCAACTTTTTATGCTCTAATGCTCTATTGTACCTCAAGTAGTATTAGTAGTTTGAAGTTGTCTAGCATTTACATTTTGCTGCTGGAAAAGTTTTAAGTTGTAAAGAGCAGATAATGAGGTTTCTTTATACAGAAAATTCATGTCTGCCTGTTGAACAGATTATTGAATGTGTGAATGATTCTTCTATAGGTTCCTAATGTAAAGAATGATGTGCTTGTATTAGTTTATGATTTGATTTAAAAATTTAGGATTTTGAATGTTTTGCTTGTATTAGGAATTGATTTTGTTGTGTTTTTAATTTTATAAGTTTTAATTCATTAATTATTGTTGTTTTAAAATAACGGGAAAAAACAGGCCAAAGTTTTGTTTTTTAAAGGAAAAAGTTCAATCCGCAAACTGTTTGCAACCGCCCGCATATTCGCGAACCTTATTCGCATAAACCGCAACCCGCAATGCGGGTAGTTGCGGATTCAATTTTTCCCAAATTGCAGACATGTGGGCGGGTCCAAACCACAAACTGAACAGTTCAAAACCGATCTACGACCACCCCTAGTATGTCATATGCTCTAATGTTTTTAAAAATAAAAAATAAAAATAAACCATTGCTCGGATATCACTTTTGCCATGACCCAAACCCGGTACCTGAAGGTTCGGCGTCACAACAAGACAAAAATTGAAGTCATAACAAATAAATAGTAAAGGATACCCAAATCATTATTTAATTATAACAAAAACATTTACATTGGAGCTTCTATTCATTTACAATGCTAGAGTTGAACTATGACCATAAAGTGCTTTGTAACTACCTAATGCATTGGTCCTAACACATCACCTAAAATGGTTAAAAATTATAAGCACATGGCAAAGTGAGAAATATTGGACTTGTTTGGTTTGTATCTCAAGATATAATTTTTGAGAAAAATTTTCAAAACCAGTTTCTCTCTCCTACACATCAATCAATCACTTTTTCTCTTTCCTTTCTCATTCTTAATCACTTTTTCTCTCATACACATCTACTCAATTACAACAAAATATCAAATCATTTCAAACTCCTAAATTCTAAAACTATTTTCAAATATACAACCAAACAAATCAAAAAAATTCTAAACTCTCTCCCCCAAATTTTTTTTTTTGAAAATTTATTTCAAAACACAAACCAAACACACCGATTATACAGAGAGCATAAGGGTATAAAAATCATCATGAATAATCATTGGGCTAAACAGAGCTTAGTTTGATATTAAAATACATAGTGCATAATACGGAAATCGTTTTGAATAACAGACATATAATGTAGAAATCATAATAACAAAATAAACATAACCACAGTACAGAACAGAACAGATGTATGAGCTCAAGAGGTGGCTTATATGGACCTTAGGGGGGCTCCCACAATAGTGTAGCACTTAGTTTCGCACAACACTTTGCTTAGAACAGAACAAAATAGATGTATGGACTCAAGAGGTGGCTCATACGGACCCTATGGGTGGCTTCCACAATAGTGTAACACTTAAATCCGCACAGCATTTTGCTTCACACCAGAAATCTGAGGGTCAGTAGATCCATAACAGATAGAGGGTCACCAAAGTGACTAATCAAAGGACCTAAGGCGTAGGACCATCGTGATGGTACTTACAAAATCATTATTCAAAAACACATTTAATAAACAGTTTTATCCATGGGTTTCCTTTTTAAGCAAACAGGGTTCGTTTAACAAAAATAATATACCTTAAAAACTAATATAAGTTTCAAAACATAATTTACAGAAAATAGTCAAACATCCTGATGGGTATGGCCTAGGAAGGCCCAACTCACGGTTGCCCTGGGTTGCCTAGATAATCATTTGGCTAAAGCCCAGTGAATGAGGCCTAACAGCGGGCCCAGTAAATAACCCATAGTGGTTCAAGCCCAGCTGCAATTAGACATGTGTTAAGTAGGGAATTAGCCACGTGGTAGACAAAGATTCTGCAGAGTTATTGAGCCTACGCACCAAGCATTAAATGAGACTGTCATGGTATAAAATGCAACCAGACCTCTCGCTCTGGGGGTGAAACCACCATGGCCGACAACGAATAGGCTGTAGACTTTCGGCCAATAGGACAACATGAATGGACAAGGAAATGATTAGTAAGTGATATAAGGAAGCTTATGAGGAACATTTGGTAACAAGTTACTCACTCTTTCATGTTCTCTATTCTCAATTCTCTTTCTAAGTTTCCATTACTCATATACACTCCGCTAACTTGATCGTCGGAAGGTCCACAAAGAGGAACCACTCCCGCTTCGGAACCTTTCTACTGGACTTATTGCAGGTGTGACTAGGAAGACGAAGGCAAGTTGACTCGTGGAGTGCTTGGATCAGTCCGATCCATCTCCTGCCGACCAAACTACATTATCAAATAATAGTGACAATTACAAGGAGGCATGATAGCTTGTGTTGCCTGGTGCACAAAAAGTTAAATTAGCAATCTAGGTTTTTTTTTTTTTTTTTTTGGGTGAATAACAATCTAGGTTATGTTTCATAATAGTTGTATTTTTATAAATAAAAAAAAAAATTATTGTTACCCTGTCCAAATCTAATGCTAGTTCTAACTGTAAGAAATGGTCTGGGAAAGAAAAAAAAAATTATTTGGCAAAAAACAGATTTTTCTTAAAACTTTGGTCTAATTTTTAAGTGGGACCCATACGTCGAGGTTGGTGGATATTGGTGGTAACACATTTTATGCCGCATTGTGATTTACGTAGTATATTTGGTTATTCAAAACCATTATCGGGTGAATGAGAAATTGATGCCAAAGTAAGCTCCATGAAAATTGTGGTTTGTTGGGTTTCCCAAATTGAAGGAAGGAAAGCTTGTCCCACATTGCTTGGCTAGGCTAACATTATATGGGTTTATAAGTCTTGGGTTTACAATTTGGGGAGGGTCCTAAGGGATACCCAAGTTTTGTGAAAGGGTGAGATTATGGGCAAAGTGGGCTTGATCCATTGGACCTAAAACAAACACACACATGCCGTTGTCCATTTGGCCAGTCTGGCGGGGTGTGAGGTTGGGTTGGGCTTGTCCTGTCCAATGCTTATTTTTTTGGGCAAAAAACATTTGAATTTTATTTTTCTAAAATTAAATTCTTACCTTTTGAAATTTGAATTTCAAAATTAATTCTGAAGTGGCAGTTTAGTCCAACACACCTTTCTAGATTTTTTTCCTCCACTCGAACAGGTTCATGTCTGTTTAAATTTAAACAGAACAAGTTCATATATGTTTAATTCAAATTGAACAGGTCTTGTACTTGTTCAAACTTGTCCAAACAGGTTTTCTACCTGTTCTGAAAAGCCACTAGGTCTTTTATAAATAGACAGTCCCTCATTTGGATTTTGCACTCAATAATTTTCGTTCTTGCTTTTGCTTTGCTCTCTACATTTTGCTTCATTTATTTTTCCTGTAAGAAAGTGTATAAACACAAAGTATATTCGTTGTACGAATAGTTTGTAGTGCTGGTACTGTTTATCGTTGATCATTTTATCCTGGGAGATAGACGTCCATAATCTGAAAGTACCGAGGAGAGGACGAATATGTCTTAAGGACACAGTGTAAAACATTGGACTTGATCAAAATTTTGTTCGAGAAAATAATAAGGTAGGTGATTAGTTTACTTTTCTGTTTAATTAATTTTTTCCTTTTCAGATTCAGATTTTGTTTTTTGTAACAAAATAAAAATCTGTTGTTTTTTTTTTTAATATACTATTTTGATTTTTGTAATCAAACAATCTCTCTCCTTTCTTTGAATACATTAAAATTTGTCTAATACTAACTACGATAATTTAATAGTGGCTCCCTAGCTTGCTCATCAGATTGACATCTATCTTTTTGTAATTCTACCTACAAGTTTTTTTTTTCTTTTTTTTTTATATTTAAATTTCTTTTATTTTATGTATTTTTCTACGTTTTGGCATCTCAGGTGAAGCTCTCAACTGTTTGGTGTCTATCTAAACGAAACTAGGAGAGTATGATATTGAGTTACTGGAGCTTCTGAAGAGGGTTCTGGCAATTCAAGAGAAAGGGTTTGATTATGAAAGTGAGAAGGTTATGCAAACCTTGAACAAAATTGTATTCTATCTAGACAAAATGGGAACAAGAGATGAGAAATTTCCTATGCAAAGAAGGTTGTCTATGCTTAGAACCAAATACAAACATATGGTTCAGTATTAGGTTGTCAATGCTAAACCTACTCTTTTGCTTTGAAACTTATATAAAATGTCTATAATGGACTTCACCTTTCATTGTGTCTCATGGTGATATCAACCTTCCATGTCATAATGTTTAGATGAGAAACAAATTATACGTTCAATTCGAGCCATAGTTGTTACAAGTGGTTGGAGCAGCCAAACTGTCAAGGCAACATTACCCAAGCGACTAGTAGGCTACACTATCATCATCATCAACCTCATCATTCTCACCATCATTGTCATTTTCTGATGCTCCTCTACTTGAGAGTATAGATTTAATTTTCTGAATGTGAGGAAAAAAAATTATTTTTAATAAATTTTAGTGTGTATTTGTAATTTATCTAAAATTTAGGGCAAATTATGTTTTACCTTACACTATTTTATATCATTTTATCCTTTTAAACTAAAAATTATAATACTTAACTTCCCTTGTCTATTAATTTTTTTTTTTGAATTTAGATGTTAATAACGAAAATATCCTTTTAATTATAGGAATAAATTACACTTTACCCCCTTGAATTATCACCTAATATTACTCTACCCCTTCAACTAAAAGAATGTTTAATTTTTAATTCAAATTTTAAGCTTTCATTTAATAATTTTTTTTTGTATTTTTTAGTTTTATTATTTAAAAATAATAATAATTTTAAACTAAAAATTGTAACACCTTCCCTCGTTTATTAATTTTTTTTTTTAATTTAGATCTTAATAACGAAAATATGCTTTTAATTGTAGGAGTAAATTATATTTTACCTCCTTGAACTATCAGTCAATATTACTATACTTCTTCAACTTAAAGAGTGTTTAATTTTTAAGCTTTTATTTAATAATTTTTTGGTATTTTTTAGGTTTAGTAATTTTTTTTAAAAAATTGATAAAACATTCCTTAGAACATCTTTATCAGCTTACCTAAATTTTACCCTAAAACATTATTAAAAAATTTATTCCCTTTTAGAAATCATTTTTTTATCTACTTCTGATGGGTCGTTGAACACACCAAAATTAAATACTAAACTATACCAAATTCTATCAGAATAATGGCAAGTCCAGGTATCGATCCACAGGGACTATTGTGAAATTAAACTAATTTAATTGTTAAATTCCTAAATTAATTTTGATAAAAAGATTGAATGATCATAACCTAATTTAATAACAAATAAATTAAACTAAGGAATTAAATTATCAATAATAAATGAAATTGGATTTACTAAATTGGGGAAAAATCCTAGGGTTGAGAATTCACCACTAACCACATAATTAGGGTTTCCAATTGAAATTAATTATGCTATGGTTTGAACAAATTAATGCTTCACAACTACAAGCTCAAAGCATTTAACAAGAAGATCATCACATTCAATGTACGAGCACGAACCATCTCAAGTAATACGAATCGTTCACTCTAAACTAGGGTAGTGATACGACTCGTTCCTTGTAGCATGGTTCGTCCCATACCTTGAATGTGAAGGAATATAAAACTCATGTATGGATAATATTCAACAATCACAGAAAGTTAAATATTCGAAAAGATAATGAAGATCATATATAAAGAATTTCTAAAACACCATACAATGGTTCAAACCTTACATAATATAAAATCAAAAGAGAAAACTACATAATTACATGGCTAGGGTTTCATCAAAACCCTAGAAAAGAAGACTAGCCACTCATGGAGGAGTGGAAGGAAGTAGAAGGAGAAGGAATCACCATGGGAGACATCCTTGAAGCTTTTTGTTCCTTTCTCTTTTGCAAACCCTAGCCTCCCTCTTTAGGTCCAAACAATTTCAGAACCCTAATCCAGCCTCTTTTTCTTCTTTTTATGCTGTCAATCTCGTCCAAACAGGTTTAAAACGTCGGTTTGACTTTCCCAGAAAAAGTCAGCGCACGTGCGGGAAAGTCAACGCACGTGCGGAAAAAGTCAACGCACGTGCGGGAAAAGTCAACTCTGCCAAATTCTGTCTTTTTGCTCATTTTATGCTCCGACGATGTATAACCTGATTGACACTCAACACACATAAAATATACGGTTTGACCAGCAAGTGAAGTTAAGAGATTCTAATTAACGGCCTCAATGATGCACATTTCGGCCTTAATCACATCCCCCAACTTACTACTTGCTAGTCCTCAAGCAAGTAAAATAAAATAAAATTAAACAAAATCTATCTATTTCCTCTTTCGTGGGAAAACGGTTGCATTTAGCATATGCAACAAGCCTTTAAACCACAAGGTTACCCCAAGTGGACGAGTAAAGTCTCGTGAGGGTTTCCAGAAATGATACCCACAAACATTAACATATTCATATATACTCAACAACAAATGACCACATTACTCCACCTAACAATCAACTTATGTGCCATTACAGTGTGATATTTAGACAACATGAGTCATTAAAGACACAGTGGACAAGCATGAAGGAACCTATTGAGTCAAAACCCCAATTCAGTTAATACAAAAGTAAAGTTTACTATACTTGTGCATGCTAGTAGACAAGTCATGAGTACCCTCGGTGTAAAGTGCAATCTCCATATTAGTTAACTATCCACTATAATAACCCAGTGTAACTCATAATAACACCCATCATATACAAAAAAGCTAACCTATTGCAGCCAAGATTTTAAAAAGTTTTTTTTTTTTTTTTTTTTTTTTTTTTTTTTTTTTAATGACTGTGCAATGTCTTGATCCCTTAAGCTTTCTAATCAACCCGTGTAACGAGCATTGGGCCAATGACTCCCAAACCAGATGGTTTTAGGGCACTAGGTGTAAAGACACCCCTACGGGCTTAATAACTCGAGTTGAAAAGGCTACGAATCCGAACAAATCATTCTTTTTGGTTTTCCTTAACTGTGCAATGTCTAAGTCCCTTAAGCTTTCTAATTAACCCATGTAGCAAGTTTTGGGCCAATGACTCCCAAACCAGACGGTTTTAGGGCACTAGGTGTAGAGACACCCCTACGGGCTTAATAACTCGAGTTAAAAAGGCTACGGACCCAAACTAGTCAAGGTTTTTTTTTTTTTTTTTTTTTTTTTTTTTTTTTTTTTTTTTTTTTTAGAATCTTGGCTCCTCATTTATTCTTTTCTGTAACTCTAGCTATTATCAATGATGTACACCAGGGATTATAATAAAAAGATCACTGCTATGATAGTGTGCTCATGTGAATTAAGGCATACTCATGACAAGTGTACTAAAATCACAAACACAGACAACTCTCCTCGTGCAAACATGGCATGCAAGTATCTACCCAATAAATCCTTTTCATACAAGTCTACTATGATCTCCAAATAACATATGCAAATATCATCACCCTACTAGCAAAAAGTCATGTCAGGTGAAGTAATGCAGTCAAGTGAAACAGGTATAAGCATGAATTATAAGCCAAATAGGAATGCGCAAAATAAAATATAACCCTCATCCCCCAACTTGAATATGACATTGTCCTCAATGGAAAAGTAAAGAGAAATGAGAGAAAAGTACCAGAATTGTAGGTGCACATCCAGGCAGGCGGAGAGTAACAGATACACACTTCAATTTTGTTGGTTTTTTTTTTTTTGTTTTTGTTTTTTTTTTTTTTTTTGTTTTTTTTGGTGAAAAGAATAAGGAAAATAAAAAAAAATAAAAAAAATAAAAAAAATAAAATAAAATAAAAAAAAAATAAAATAAAAAAAAATAAAAAAGATAAAGCAAGATACAGGCGGGTACTAGGGAGAAGCCGGTGGTGGTGGCGGTGGTGGGAAATGTTGGGCAAACAAGGCCTGCATCAAAGCGCGCGTCTCGAAGGCATTATCCTGACCCTGTTGCTGGATGGCGAGGTTGTCGGCGTGGAGCTGATCGAAACGCGCCTGAGAGTAGTCGCGAAAAGCCTGGAAATCCGTGCGCAACTCCATGAGACTCTGGTGGTGATCACGAAGAGTATGATGGACCTGATCGACAGAGTACTGAAGCTGTAAGTACTCCTCGCGAGTCATGTAGAGTGGGTCCCCTTGGGGAGGCACAGGGGGGAACAGGATGAGCCGGGTGGTCATGGACGGGGTCCTGGGCCTCCTCAACCGGGGCACCCACCGGCTGCGGGATGCGAGATATGCTGTGCTGCCATTCCCGCCGGCCGAATGTCGGATACCCTCGATCAATCTCCTCATCCTCAGCAATGGGGAGGTGGTTCAGCTCAAACACCAGTGTCAACAAATTGGCGAATGGTAGTGGCCAAGTCAGGTTTTGCATAGGAGTAGGCCGAACTGCCTCACGTAGGAATTTCTGCAAATGCAGCAAAATGAAATCCTCAAGCGGGACCTGATAGCCAAGCTGATACCCGTGTAAAACCCGCACAAACTCCAAACGGCGCTCAGCTCGATGCCCAAGTGGAAGGACATTCTTATGGACCACGGAATCAAGGAGAAGCAAGCGGCTAGGTAGCTTGCTTCGCCGCAAGCATGTGAAACTGAGGTCACCGTGGGCTCCCGGGAAGTATTGCTGGATGAGGCGAGGTACGGGTTGGCGATCCTCAACTTCCGGGAAAGGCTGATCTTCTGGTTTGGCGAAAAACTCTAACACTTTGGCAATCATGGCCGAGGTGATGTGAACAACATGGCCATCAATGTCAGAGAGCAGGCCAACCGCAGTGGGTGTCTCATGCAGGTTCTGGTAGAATAGGCGCACCAGACGAGGATAAGTGGGCGCTGTCACAGCACAAATGCCCAACTGCTGCCGGAGTCGGAGCTGCTCAACCGCCCAAGTAGTGTCCTCGTCCTGCTGAAAAAATGGCAGGTTGAACTGTGTGAGCTTATGAAGAGGCCGTGAAGCCCACTCCGGCCGAGGCAAGTCTCCTGGTGGTAGTGGCGAGGATGGTGGTGATGGTGGTGGTGGTGGCGCCGAAGAGGAGGCACCCCTGGCCTTTTTGGAGGCCCGAGCAGTGACACGGCGACTCATATTCTGTACACACCAACAATAAATACAGATACCCGTGAAACCAGCATGAGAATGTAATAACTTATGAAAGAATGTACCACATGCAATTCCCACTTCCCTCATTTTTTTTTTTTTTTTTTTCGTAAAAACGAAATTAATTAATTAAATAAATGAAGTAACAAGTCATGAAATTAAATTACTAAACTATAAACGAAACTAAACTAAACTAGACTAGAAAATAACTAAACTACAAAATAGACTAAATTATAGAATCAAACAACCAAAACTAAACATGTTTATTTATTGATTTATATATTTTTATTTTTACTTTTTTTTTTATTATTATATATTATTATTTTTTATTATTTTTTTATTTGTTTTATTTTTTTTTTAAAGAGAAGAAAAGTAAATAAAATTTCAGAAAACAAAACAAAATAAAATATAAATTAAACTACTTAGTACTGATATGAACAATGACATCATAGAATAAAATTAAAAGAACATCATTAACTACACAAGTATAATAAAAAAAAAATAAATAAATAAATAAATAAATAAAATAAAATAAAACTAAAACTAAAGTTCACTAACTAATTAAATGAACCCAGAATCACTACGACGCAATTAAACAAAACAAATATAATAGATAAAAAAAAACTAAATTATGATTAGTGTTAGTACCAATATTTAGGAAGTTTTTTTTTTTTTTTTTTTTTTTTTTTTTTTTTTTTAAATGTCCCGCACGTGCGGGAGTCAAGCCGCACGTGCGGCTTGGTCACGGATCACTCCCCCCCGCACTTGCGTATTTTGCAGTGACCAACCATGTTTTGGTGAGAAGGTGGGGCATGTGCGTGCACAGTGCCGCACATGCGGGAATTTCTCTTCTTCTTCTTCTTTTTTTTTTTTTTTTTTTTTTTTTTTTTTTTTTTTTTAGAAAAGATAGATCTGGTTTTTATTTATATATATAAATATATATATAGTTATAAAATTGAACAAGTATAAACTTTTTTTTTATTATTATTTATTTATTTTAAAGAAGACACTAACAAGCATGCATTCTACAAATAATAATAGGCATACAAAAATAAAAAAAAATAAAAAAAAATAAAAATAAAAATAAAAGAAAAGAAACTAACAAACATGCATTCTAACAAATATGCAGTCTAAGTTTTTTTTTTTTTTTTTTTTTTTTTTTTTTTTTTTTTAACACAAGATCCAGATAAAATAAATAAATAAATAAATCAAAAACATTACAAAATAATTTCTACTTTCACAAATCTATGCAAAAGAAAGAAAAGAAGAAAAAGAAAAATTTACCTTGAAAAAGTGGAGAAAGAGAGAAAAAGAATGGAGGTTCGCCGGAAAAAATGGTGATCGCCGGAGTTTTGCCGGACGGAGAGTGAAGTGGTGCCGGCGGCGAGATGATGGTGGTGAGGAAGAAGAAAGAAGAAGAAAAGGGAAGAAGAAGAAAAAGAAAGAAGAAGAAGAAGATGGGTTTGTGGGGATAAGAGAGAGAGAGAGAGAGAGAGAGAAAAATCTGAGAGTGTGAGAGTGATTGGGAGAGAGAGAGTAGATAAGGTGGTTTGGGGTTTTTTTTTTTTTTTTATACGAAAATCAAAATAAACCAAAATAAAATAAAATTAGTAAATGAAAAATAAAAAAATAAAATAAATAAATAAATAAATAAATAAAAAAAATAAGACAACAAAACAACCCCTTTTTTTTTTTTAACGAAAATTAAAATAAAATAAAATAAAAATTAGTAAATGAGAATAAAAATAATAAGGAAACAAAACAAATTTTTTTTTTTTTTTTTTTGAAATAAAAAAAAATAAAAATAAAAATAAAAATTTTGAAAGTCCCGCACTTGGCCCGCACCTGCTTTTAAAGCAGAGTGTAGCTCCTTCAAATGCCAAACTTCCCGCACGTGCGGGGCCCAGGCCGCACGTGCGGCGATTTGCACCCCTCGCGCATTTTTTTTTTTTTTTTTTTTTTTTAAATGTCGTCCCGCACGTGCGGGGCCCAAGCCGCACGTGCGGCTTGGTTGATGCACCAACGCCCGCACCTGCTTTTATAGCAGGGGGCAAAGTTGTTTTGGTGAAATGATTTTGGCCCATGTGCGCACAGTGCCGCACATGCGGAATTGTCTCTTTTTTTTTTCTTTTTTTTTTTTTAAATCAAAACTGAGTATTTCTACTTTCAATTGGCATCCGAAATAAAACATAAGAAAATAACAGAATGCCCACTAAAGGTATGATCTTCACGCGAAAACCACGGGTACTACTTTTCTCCCTAACTGTATTTGTAACTTTCCCTATTCTCCAACAGGGTGACAGACTAGGTTGATTTGGTATCCAGAATCGAGGCGCATAAAGCTACCTCAATCTATGGGGCTGCCATACAGAGTTCAAGCCGAGGTAGTTTTGAAGCAATCTCCACACCCCTGGGTATTTAAACCAGACTTTAGTCTCGGAAATCCCAAACCTTTGTGTTCTAGGCTTTGCCATTCGAACTCTAGTTTCCACCGTCTCAGTTGGTCTCCTAGGAACTCACTACAAACACAGTTAGGTGGCTATACCAGACCGTCAGATGCCGTTCGGGCACGGCAAACACCAAAGGAATTACACCTTTAGAGGATTTAAAGTCTCCTAGACACAAGTAAAGCATAACGAGAACACAGAAAAACAAAATAGCATAGAAGGGAAAGAAAAGAGAACAAGGAATCAATCATAGTAAAATGGGTCCATCAAGGCAATGGACTCAATCATATCCCCATTCCCAATCCCCTCTATATATGGTTTCAATCTTTGGCCATTCACTTTGAAAGTGTGGCCAGTTCTTGGATCCCGCACCTCAACGGCGCCGTGACTAAATGCCTCAACTACCTCAAAAGGGCCATCCCATCTTGATCTTAGCTTACCCGGAAAAAGTCTTAATTTTGAATTAAAAAGCCACACTTTTTGGTTGGGTTCAAAAGATTTTCTATTAATGTGCTTGTCATGGAATTCCTTAGTCCGAGCTTTAAAAACTCTCGAACTCTCATATGCATCATTCCGGATTTCCTCCAGCTCATTGAGTTGCAATTTCCGATTGAGCCCAGCCGCGGCCATATCGAAGTTAAATTTCTTTATGGCCCACAATGCTCGATGCTCAAGTTCAACCGGGAGATGACAAGCTTTGCCAAACACTGCTCTATATGGTGACATCCCAATGGGTGTCTTATAAGCAGTGCGGTAAGCCCATAATGCATCAATTAACCGTTGTGACCAATCTTTCCTATCCGGTCTCACCGTTTTCTCAATTATGTGCTTTACCTCCCTATTCGAGACTTCTACTTGGCCACTAGTCTGAGGGTGGTATGGAGTGCCAACTTTATGAGTGATAGAGTATTTCTTAACTACCGACTCAAAGAACCGGTTACAAAAATGTGTACCCTGATCACTTATTATGGCTCTAGGAAACCCAAAACGACTAAAGATATTTTCATGCAAAAATTTGATTACCACTCTATGATCGTTTGTTCGGGTAGCTATCGCCTCCACCCACTTAGACACATAATCTACAGCCAAGAGAATGTACTCAAACCCGAACGACGACGGGAAAGGGCCCATAAAATCAATTCCCCAAACATCAAATATTTCTACCACAAGAATAGGGGACATTGGCATCATGTCACGCCGAGACATCGAACCCATTCGCTGACAGCGCAAACAAGTTCTACAAAATTGATGGGCATCTTTAAAAATTGTGGGCCAATAAAACCCGCTTTGTAAAATTTTGGCGGCCGTTTTATGTCCACTAAAATGACCGCCACATGCAGAAGAATGACAAAATGTAAGAATGCTATGCACCTCACTCTCCGGTACACACCGTCGGATCACTTGGTCGGAGCAATATTTAAACAACTCCGGATCCTCCCAAAAGTAATACCTGACCTGTGAAAAGAACCGGTCTTTGTCTTGCTTAGACCAATTCTGCGGCGTTTGCCCAATGGCCAAGTAATTCACAATATGTGCAAACCACGGAGGGCTCGCTTGTGACAGCTCAAAAAGTTGTTCGTCCGAAAACGAATCATGCAAAATAAGAGGGTCGTTATTATACTCAACAAGGATTCGAGAGAGATGATCCGCCACCACATTCTCAGATCCTTTCTTATCACGGATCTCTAAATCAAATTCCTGAAGCAACAAAATCCATCTAATCAACCTAGGTTTGGTCTCTTTCTTAGATAGTAAATACCGCAAAGCGGCATGATCAGTGAAGACTATGACCTTGGAACCTAGGAGATAAGACCGGAATTTGTCTAAGGCAAAGACCATAGCTAGCAACTCTTTCTCGGTAGTAGTGTAGTTCAATTGAGCATCCGAGAGAGTGCGACTAGCATAATATATAGCAAATGGTGCCTTATTGACCCTTTGGCCCAACACAGCCCCGACAGCATAATCAGAAGCATCACACATGATTTCAAAAGGACGAGACCAATCTGGTGACTTCATGATTGGGGCGGTGGTCAAAGCCATTCTTAGTGTTTCGAATGCCTTTAAACATGCGTCATCAAAGACAAAAGGCGCGTCCTTAACTAGTAAACTACACAAAGGACGTGATATCTTACTAAAGTCTTTGATGAACCTACGGTAAAAACCTGCATGCCCTAGGAAAGACCTAATTTGACGCACGGAATTGGGTGGAGGAAGGCCTGCAATGATGTCGACCTTAGCCTTGTCAACTTCTATACCTCGAGGGGACACAATGTGTCCCAACACTATACCCTCACGAACCATAAAATGGCTCTTTTCCCAACTCAAGATTAGGTTTGCCTCAGTACATCGTTCTAACACTCTAGTTAAGTTCCTAAGGCATTCCTCAAAAGACGGTCCAAACACCGAGAAAGCATCCATAAAAACCTCTAAGAATTTCTCCACCATGTCGGAGAAAATCGCCATCATACACCGTTGAAAAGTCGTCGGTGCATTACACAGCCCAAAGGGCATGCGCCTGTAGGCAAAAGTGCCAAAAGGGCATGTGAATGTGGTCTTTTCCTGGTCAGCGGGGTACACCGGGACTTGATTATACCCCGAATAGTGTCACGACCCAAACCCGGCCCTATGGGTTTAGCACCGTAACCGGCCAGTAATCCGAGATTACCGAAGGCCTGCTGAACAGTAATACAGTGAAACAGAGTACAGGGCCTGGCGGAAGCCAATACAGTAAATAAATAGTGTCCATTGAGCTGTGACAGCCTGTATGCAAAAAGGCTTTTCATACATTATACAAAAACAGTACAGAAAACATTCCGTCTGTACAACACAGTATACAAAATTAACAGTCACACAGTACAGGGACCTAATCCCTGTATAACAGTACAGTAAACAGTCAGTCTATACAAAACAGTGAAACAGTACAAAAAAGGGGGAAACTCTAAAACACCCCTAAGCCCTAACAGTAGGCTCGGAACCTCGCAGTGAGGCACAAAGGCTGGCTTGACAAAACTGGAGTAACCCTGACGCCTCTAGCTGCGGTCTGGTGCCTGTACACCTACATATATATATGAGCAGTGAGCTAAAGCCCAGTGAATAACATAAAGCGTAAAGGGGTTTAGAATGAATGTCCTTACAGTAATGAAAACAGTTCATTTCTATCAGTAATTCAGTTGCTCAGTACAGTAAACAGTCATATGTGGTACATCCATTAGCATAACAGTAACAGTAGGTCTTAAAAGACCGAACAGTAATGATGGCCATCAGTCAGTAAACAGTAGTGGTTCCACAAGGAAACCGACAGAGATCTCTGCGACAGTAACAGTAACAGTAAACCGTAGATACTAAGGATGCCACAGTACAGTTCAGAAATAAAGGACATACATTCATTCGGTAAATAATACCAGTTCAGTAAACAGTTCAGTTCAGTATTCAGAAGATAATCAGTTGAACATATCTTTACACAATTGTTACTCACAGAGTTCTGGGCTACAGTATGCTAGAGCGTGTCTCTCCAGTCGCCAACCCTACACAGTTAACAGATTGAACACACACTAAGCTACACAGCTGGGAAAGATGATAACTTAATCCCTAATTTGCCTTGGTGTGTTCTACATCTATGTCCTCATTAATATGTCTTAAACTAGGCCTAAGAATGCCTAGAGTGGGATGAGGATGCAAAGATGTACATTGAAAAGTATTTTCAGAAAACAGAATTCCGCTCGAGCTCAGGTTTCCCCGCTCGAGCGTGCATGAAACAAAGGTACCCGCTCGAGCGTAAACTTTCCCGCTCGAGCGTACCATGAAAGTACTGGGTGGGTGAAATCTCCGCTCGATGCCCGCTCGAGCGTGAGACCTGACTCCGCTCGAGCGCCCAATCCTCCGCTCGAGCGGACTGCAGAACAGTGCAGAGATGCTGGATGCTCGAATTCTACGCTCGAGCGGTACTTCATCCGCTCGAGCGGAAGTGCAAAATCTGGAAAACCCAGATTGCACCTCCAAGCTCAAAACCAAGTTGTTAACAACTCAAAACCGATCCTCTTGGGCTCATTTTCTGGAAAACTCTTATAAACACATAGAATATCATGTTTCAAAGCTCAATTTTAAGAAATCAAAGCCCAAGGTGTTTAATTCAAACTCGATTTAAACCATTTTCAAATCATTTTCAAGAACAATCTTCAAACATGACATGCATGATCATAGATCATTTTCAGAGCTTTAATGCTGTTTCAAAAGAGCTCAAACCTTCGAAAATAAGATGAACTCATGGAGTATGACCAAAAGATGGACATGCATGTGATGAAACATGGACTACAACCTCCATACTCATCAATACTAACATGCATGCAAAGATTGAGCTTCAAATCAACAACAATGAGCCAAAATATGACTTAGTTCTACAATGAAGCATGAACCATGCAAGAATCAAGCTCAAATACACAAACAAGAGAGTAATCACTCTACCTTAGGTCTCCAATGCAAGGCTAGAGGCTCAAATTAGCAATCTACACTTCAATTACCAAGCAATTCCACCAATGAACTCAAACTCAACTCAATTCCCTCTCACTCTCTATTTCTCTCTCTCTAGTCGGTGCTGTGCTCAAGAATGAGCTGATGAAATGTGTATGTATGAGTGTAATGAGATGAGCCAAGTAGTGGGCCACTTAAGTGGCATTTAGGTAATTACGGCAAACTTTGCAATTAACTCATTTTAATCTAATTTAATCATACCTAATCAGTTTTCAGATAATTATACCCTAAAATCATATTAAATATGACGATCATAATACACTAACCCATTTCCGGTTCGGCCGCCGATAAGGCCTTCAATTAATAGTTTAAACATATAAGCATGAACAGATAATCATACAGTCAAACAGATAGAATGCAATTCAATCAAATGCATTCATTTAACTCAGTTTAAAGTTCGGTCAGTCAGTTCAGTACTTTAATCAGTTCAATTATCAGTCAGTTATCAGTTCCGTTTAACAGTAATCGGTGATTATCGGTAATCAATCAGTCATTAATCAGTAAACAGTACGAGGGTTGTTACAGTCTCCCCTCCTTATAAAGAGTTTAGTCCTCTAAACTCGAGTTACCTTCATTCTGGAAGAAAACAGGATTCAGTGGAAACAGTTCAGGATATCGTTTGGCCATGTCATCTTCCCTTTCCCAAGTGGCATACATACCACCATGGTTCTGCCAGTCAACTTTCACTAGCGGGATCTCTTTGTTTCTCAGTTTCTTGATCCGTCTGTTAACAATCTGTATAGGACGTTCCTCGTAAGTGTAGTCATCACTCAACACTATACGAGTAGGCTCAATTACATGGAAGGGATCCCGGAGGTAGTCTCTCAACATCGAAATGTGGAAGACGTTATGCATATGCTCCATTTCAGGAGGAAGCGCAACTTGATACGCCACCGGATTGATTTTCTCAATAATCTCATACGGTCCGACATATCTCGGCGCTAACTTGCCTTTGACTCCAAAACGAGTCTGGCCTTTCATTGGTGTCACTTTCACAAAAACGTGATCACCCACTTCATACTCTCTGTCTCGTCTTCTGACATCTGCATAACTTTTCTGTCTACTCTGTGCAGTTTTTAGTCTTTGCTGTATCAGTTTCACTTTCTCAGTTGTTTCATACACAATCTCGGGCCCAAGCAAAGGCCCATCTCCAACTTCTGTCCAGCAAATTGGAGATCTACATTTTCTGCCATACAATGCCTCAAAAGGCGCCATACCAATACTCGAATGGTAGCTGTTGTTGTAGGCGAATTCAGCTAAGGGCAAGTGACTTTCCCAGTTTCCCTGAAAATCAAGGACACACATTCTCAGTAAATCCTCCAGAGTTTGGATGGTCCTTTCCGATTGGCCATCTGTCTGAGGATGATAGGCACTACTCAGTCTCAGTTCAGTACCCAATGCAGTCTGTAGGCTTTGCCAAAACCTCGATGTAAACTTCGAATCCCTGTCAGAAACAATAGACACAGGCACTCCATGCAGTCTCACAATTTCATTAATATAAATCACGGCCAATCTATCCGCATTATAAATTGTCTTGACAGGTAAGAAGTGAGCAGATTTAGTCAGTCTATCAACAATAACCCAAATTGAATCCATACCTTTTCTGGAGCGAGGCAACCCAACGATAAAATCCATCGTGATATGCTCCCATTTCCACTCTGGTATGGGTAGGGGTTGCAATAGTCCGGCAGGTCGTTGATGTTCGGCTTTGACCTGTTGGCAATGAAGACATTTGGATACAAAATCAGCAATCTCTTTCTTCATTCCCGGCCACCAGAAATTCTGTTTCAGATCTTGGTACATTTTCGTATTCCCCGGATGGATAGACAATTTCGAATTGTGGCCTTCCTGCAGAACTCTTCTTTTCAGTTCAGTATCATTCGGTACACATAGTCTTTCTTGAAATTTCAGTACATTATTCTCGAATTTGAATCCCGGTCTCGGTTTAGATTCTCTTTCTTCGATGATCTTCTTCAAGAGATCATCCAGTTGCTGTTTCTCTTTAATTTCCTCAATCAGTGCCGGTTGAGCAGAAATAGCAGCTAAGGTTCCACCTTGTTCCCGTAAAACAATTTCAATTTCAGATTTTTCAAGGTCACAAAGCAACTCTTTCTGTCCTGTAAGCAAACATGCTAAGTTTCCAATCGATTTCCGGCTCGATGCATCGGCAACGGTATTGGCTTTTCCTGGGTGGTACAAGATCTGTAGGTCGTAATCCTTTATCAGTTCTAGCCATCTCCGCTGTCTCATATTCAGTTCTTTCTGTGTGAAGAAATACTTCAAGCTCTTGTGGTCGGTATATACTTCACATGTTACCCCGTACAGGTAGTGACGCCAGATTTTCAGTGCAAATACTACTGCAGCAAGTTCCAGATCATGGGTCGGGTAGTTCTTTTCATGTGGTCTCAGTTGTCGGGAAGCATAAGCAATAACCTTCCCATTCTGCATTAAAACACATCCCAAACCCTTATGAGAAGCATCACTAAATACAGTATAACCATCCGTACCTGAAGGTAAAGTCAAAACTGGTGCAGTCACAAGTCGAGTTTTCAACTCCTGGAAAGCAGATTCTCTTTGGTCAGTCCAGTCAAATGATGTCCCCTTCTGAGTTAACTGAGTCAATGGTAGAGCAATTTTGGAGAAATCTTTGACAAATCTTCTGTAATATCCAGCCAATCCCAAAAAGCTTCGGACTTCAGTCACATTGGTCGGTCTAGGCCAGTTCACTACAGCTTCAATTTTCTGCGGATCAACAGAAATTCCATTTTTGCTAACAACATGCCCCAAAAACATAACATGGTCAAGCCAAAATTCACATTTAGGCAGTTTAGCATACAGTTTCTGTTCCCTTAAGGTTTGTAGGGCAAGTCTCAGATGATGTTCATGCTGTTCTATGCTTTTGGAGTAAATCAATATGTCATCGATAAATACAACAATAAAGTCATCAAGGTACGGTTTAAAGATTCTGTTCATAAGGTCCATAAATGCAGCAGGGGCATTCGTGACTCCGAATGGCATAACTAAAAATTCATAATGGCCATACCTTGTTCTAAAAGCAGTTTTATCAATGTCATCTGGTTTAACTTTCAGTTGATGATACCCCGATCGGAGATCGATTTTAGAAAACACTTGTGCACCCTGTAACTGATCAAATAAATCATCAATACGCGGTAATGGGTATTTATTCTTTACAGTTACCTTATTCAGTTCACGGTAGTCCATACACAGTCTCAGTGAGCCATCTTTCTTTTTAACAAACAAAACAGGAGCACCCCATGGCGAAGTGCTAGGTCTGATAAACTTCTTATCCAGCAGTTCCTGCAGTTGTACTTTCAATTCTTTCAATTCAGTTGGAGCCATTCGGTATGGAGCTTTAGAAACTGGTTGTGTTCCGGGAATCACATCAACGGTAAATTCAATCTCCCTGTCAGTCAAATCCCCTGGAAGATTATCTGGAAAAACATCTGGAAATTCCCTGACTATAGGAATACAATTCACATCAGTTTTAACACTATCATCAGTAGACACAGTCAGTACAGAACACAGATATCCTTTACACCCCTTTCTAATTAATTTAACGGCTTTCACTGACGAAATCAAATACGGAGGAGGTACTACTCCACTCCCATTAAACACAAATTCAGGCAAACCAGGTGGACGGAAAACAACTTGCTTGGTCACACAGTCAATAGTGGCATGATATTTTTGTAACCAATCCATCCCCAGTATTACATCAAAATGATCAATGTTCAATGGCAGTAAATCAATAAACAGATGCATATCCCCAACAATAATTTCACATGCGGGGTACATATAAGCACATGTCATGGATCCCCCTACGGGTGATGATACGGCTAGCAGATAGTTCATAGGTTCTAAGGGTCTATCCAATTTCCGTGAAAAAGCATATGATACATAAGAATGAGTAGACCCCGAATCAATTAATACATATGCATTTTGTGCACAAATAGAGAGAATACCTGACACAACGGTCTCGGTATTCTGCACATCTCCCGGTACTAGTGCGAACACTCGGCCTTGCCTCACAGGCTCTTTCCCCGTAACTCTGGGGTTAGGCTTTGGTGGAGCATTTGATGCTGCTGCGCTTGGTGCAGCTTTACCACTGGCTTGTGGAGCAGAGGGGCAGTCTTTAACCATGTGGCCCACCTTGCCACACCTATAACAGGCTCCAGATATTCTGTAGCAGACTCCCTTGTGCTTCTTGCCACACTCAGGACAGGGTGGTATGAATCCACTCCCTTGACTGAGGCTAGTTGTTGTCCCCGTATTCTGTTTCTTGTTGGCTGGGTTGTGCTTGCCTTTCTTAAATTTGAAACCCTGCCTTTTACCATGCCATTCAGTTATTGGCGTTTCAGATTGTTTCACTGCTGCAATGTTCGACTCGGCCATCAATGCCCGGTCGAGAACACCCACAAAAGTTGGTAGTTTCAAAACATTTATCCGGTCAAGTATTGCCACATTAAGGCCACCTTCAAATTTTCTGGCCTTCTTATATTCAGTATCCACCATGTGCGGTGCATAACGGGCAAGTTCAGTAAATTTCGTCTCGTATTCTGCAACGGACATTGTGCCCTGCTTCAGTTGTTCAAACTCAGTTACTTTCCTATCCCTAACACACTGAGGGAAGTACTTTTCAAAGAAGGACTCCTTGAACTGAGCCCAAGTCATAACAATGTTTGTTTCACGGATTAACATCCACCACCTTCTAGCCTCTTCTTGTAGGGTGAAGGTAGCTAACAGTACTTTGTTCGCTTCTGAGCACGGAAACACTTCAAATAATTTCTCTGTTTCCAGAACCCAAGCTTCAGCTTTTAGCGGTTCAAGGCCTCCCTGAAAGGATGGCGGTTTCATTTTGCTGAACTTCTGGGTAAGAGCAATAATATCCCCATCATCCACATTAACATTAGGTTCCGGCTGAACCGGAGGAGGAGGAGGTGGGGGCGGTTGGTTCTGTTGTTGTTCAAGTCTAGCAGTTATCAGTTCTATCATTCTTTCCATTCTTTCCATTCTTGCCTCAGTAGATGAGGACTCAGGTTCATTTGCATTGTCCATTTCACTATAAGCAGTTATAACAGTTTTAAACATAAGCAGTCATTTGTTTACCAGTTTAACACATTAACAGATATTCAGTCATAACATAACCACACACTTATCATGCTCATGAGATGCCCTAATCACTTTTCTAGGACACCCTATAGCTCATTTGGACACGTGTGTGCGGTATAACTCGTGGTAAGTATCGCTCTGATACCACTCTGTCACGACCCAAACCCGGCCCTATGGGTTTAGCACCGTAACCGGCCAGTAATCCGAGATTACCGAAGGCCTGCTGAACAGTAATACAGTGAAACAGAGTACAGGGCCTGGCGGAAGCCAATACAGTAAATAAATAGTGTCCATTGAGCTGTGACAGCCTGTATGCAAAAAGGCTTTTCATACATTATACAAAAACAGTACAGAAAACATTCCGTCTGTACAACACAGTATACAAAATTAACAGTCACACAGTACAGGGACCTAATCCCTGTATAACAGTACAGTAAACAGTCAGTCTATACAAAACAGTGAAACAGTACAAAAAAGGGGGAAACTCTAAAACACCCCTAAGCCCTAACAGTAGGCTCGGAACCTCGCAGTGAGGCACAAAGGCTGGCTTGACAAAACTGGAGTAACCCTGACGCCTCTAGCTGCGGTCTGGTGCCTGTACACCTACATATATATATGAGCAGTGAGCTAAAGCCCAGTGAATAACATAAAGCGTAAAGGGGTTTAGAATGAATGTCCTTACAGTAATGAAAACAGTTCATTTCTATCAGTAATTCAGTTGCTCAGTACAGTAAACAGTCATATGTGGTACATCCATTAGCATAACAGTAACAGTAGGTCTTAAAAGACCGAACAGTAATGATGGCCATCAGTCAGTAAACAGTAGTGGTTCCACAAGGAAACCGACAGAGATCTCTGCGACAGTAACAGTAACAGTAAACCGTAGATACTAAGGATGCCACAGTACAGTTCAGAAATAAAGGACATACATTCATTCGGTAAATAATACCAGTTCAGTAAACAGTTCAGTTCAGTATTCAGAAGATAATCAGTTGAACATATCTTTACACAATTGTTACTCACAGAGTTCTGGGCTACAGTATGCTAGAGCGTGTCTCTCCAGTCGCCAACCCTACACAGTTAACAGATTGAACACACACTAAGCTACACAGCTGGGAAAGATGATAACTTAATCCCTAATTTGCCTTGGTGTGTTCTACATCTATGTCCTCATTAATATGTCTTAAACTAGGCCTAAGAATGCCTAGAGTGGGATGAGGATGCAAAGATGTACATTGAAAAGTATTTTCAGAAAACAGAATTCCGCTCGAGCTCAGGTTTCCCCGCTCGAGCGTGCATGAAACAAAGGTACCCGCTCGAGCGTAAACTTTCCCGCTCGAGCGTACCATGAAAGTACTGGGTGGGTGAAATCTCCGCTCGATGCCCGCTCGAGCGTGAGACCTGACTCCGCTCGAGCGCCCAATCCTCCGCTCGAGCGGACTGCAGAACAGTGCAGAGATGCTGGATGCTCGAATTCTACGCTCGAGCGGTACTTCATCCGCTCGAGCGGAAGTGCAAAATCTGGAAAACCCAGATTGCACCTCCAAGCTCAAAACCAAGTTGTTAACAACTCAAAACCGATCCTCTTGGGCTCATTTTCTGGAAAACTCTTATAAACACATAGAATATCATGTTTCAAAGCTCAATTTTAAGAAATCAAAGCCCAAGGTGTTTAATTCAAACTCGATTTAAACCATTTTCAAATCATTTTCAAGAACAATCTTCAAACATGACATGCATGATCATAGATCATTTTCAGAGCTTTAATGCTGTTTCAAAAGAGCTCAAACCTTCGAAAATAAGATGAACTCATGGAGTATGACCAAAAGATGGACATGCATGTGATGAAACATGGACTACAACCTCCATACTCATCAATACTAACATGCATGCAAAGATTGAGCTTCAAATCAACAACAATGAGCCAAAATATGACTTAGTTCTACAATGAAGCATGAACCATGCAAGAATCAAGCTCAAATACACAAACAAGAGAGTAATCACTCTACCTTAGGTCTCCAATGCAAGGCTAGAGGCTCAAATTAGCAATCTACACTTCAATTACCAAGCAATTCCACCAATGAACTCAAACTCAACTCAATTCCCTCTCACTCTCTATTTCTCTCTCTCTAGTCGGTGCTGTGCTCAAGAATGAGCTGATGAAATGTGTATGTATGAGTGTAATGAGATGAGCCAAGTAGTGGGCCACTTAAGTGGCATTTAGGTAATTACGGCAAACTTTGCAATTAACTCATTTTAATCTAATTTAATCATACCTAATCAGTTTTCAGATAATTATACCCTAAAATCATATTAAATATGACGATCATAATACACTAACCCATTTCCGGTTCGGCCGCCGATAAGGCCTTCAATTAATAGTTTAAACATATAAGCATGAACAGATAATCATACAGTCAAACAGATAGAATGCAATTCAATCAAATGCATTCATTTAACTCAGTTTAAAGTTCGGTCAGTCAGTTCAGTACTTTAATCAGTTCAATTATCAGTCAGTTATCAGTTCCGTTTAACAGTAATCGGTGATTATCGGTAATCAATCAGTCATTAATCAGTAAACAGTACGAGGGTTGTTACAAATAGCCATCAAGAAAACAATAGAAACCCTGCCCCGCTAACCGCTCTAGGATTTGGTCAATGAAAGGTAAGGGAAAATGGTCCTTCCTAGTCGAGGAATTTAGTCTCCTATAATCAATGCACACTCGCCACCCAGTAGTGGTCCGTGTGGGGACTAACTCTCCTCCTTCATTCTCAACAACAGTGATGCCCGATTTCTTGGGCACTACTTGTGTGGGACTCACCCACTTGCTATCTGAGATGGGGTATATGATACCCGCATCTAACAATTTCAAAACCTCCTTCTTCACCACCTCTTTCATGTTAGGATTCAGTCTCCGTTGCATTTCGCGAGAAGGTTTGGTGTCCTCCTCTAGGTGTATATAATGCATGCACACGGAAGGATCTATCCCTTTCAAATCAGCCACTGACCACCCTATAGCACTCCGATGTGCCACGAGAACACTCATTAACTGACTCTCCTGTGCTGCAGTCAAGTCAGATGCAATGATGACCGGTAAAGTATCTTGGGGCCCTAAAAATGCATACTTGAGTGTGGCCGGAAGTGGCTTCAACTCAAGTGTAGGTGGTGTGACCAAAGAAGGTGTGGCAGGCTCTCTCGACAGAGGAGGAAGTGACTCAAACCGGGCTTTCCATGGAGGAAAATCCGGTGTAGAAGAAGAATTAAGCAAGACATTCACCTCCTCAACTGACCCATCTATATCAAAATTTTCAAACCCAAAATGAGCTAGACAAGCCTCCAAAGGGTCCTCTACAAGAATGGAGGGCAAAGCCTCCTCAACAATCTCATCCACAACATCCACTAATAAGCACTCCTCTCTCTCATGAGGTTGTTGTGATGCTTGGAAAACATTAAGTTTCACTTGCATGTTACCAAATGAAACTTCCATAACCCCGGTCCGACAATTAATGCACGCATTGGCCGTAGCCAAGAAAGGTCGACCCAAAATCACCGGGATTTGTTTCCTAGAACTGGCTACCGGTTCCATATCTAATACCAAAAAGTCAACAGGGAAGTAGAACCTATCAACCTTAACTAGCACATCCTCAATCATGCCACGTGGCACTTTGAGGGACCGGTCAGCCAACTGAAGAGTAACAGTCGTGGGCTTCAACTCGCCAAGCCCAAATTCCTCGTACACAGAGTACGACAACAAATTAACACTAGCCCCTAAATCCAATAAGGCCCTATCAATGAAGTGGTCCCCTATATTGCATGCAATGGTTGGGGCACCTGGGTCCTTAAGCTTAGGAGGTGTGTCATTCAACAAGATGGAGCTTACTTGCTCCGTGAGTAGGACCTTTTGGGACACATGTGTCCTAGATTTACGCTTTTGCGTGCAAAGGTCCTTCAGAAATTTGGCATATGATGGTACTTGCTTAATCGCCTCCAACAGGGGAAGGTTGATTTTTACCTGTTTAAAGACCTCCATCATTGCCTCCATAGATGCCGCCTTCTTATTAAAAGGGGACGGTGTATCAAGGCACTGGGGAAAGGGTGCCTTAGGCACATATGGAGTGCTAGGGACTAACTCATCCCTCTTAAGTGTTTCCCCCTCACCCTTTCTCTCACTTGGTGAACCACCGTGGTCACCCTTCCTAACTCTAGTTACATCAGACGCAACAGATTGAGGCTCTAACTCCCTACCACTTCTTAAAGCAACCACCGCCTGCACTTGCTCATGTTGCTTACCATTCCCACCCGAACTCTCTACCCCGTATTGTCCCTTAGGGTTAGCCACAGTTTGACTTGGTAATTTTCCCTCTTCTCTCCGATTCATGTTGTTAGCCATTTGACCCAATTGGGTCTCTATCTTGGCAATAGAGTGAGTGTGGGAGTGAACTATCGGCGCTAACCCCTTAAGTTCTGAAAGAACTTCCAACACCTGAGTCTCAAAGGCAGAGTTGCCCTGAGGGACAGGCGGGGGTTGTGGTTGACGGTATGGTTGTGGGGGTCTATACGGTTGCGGTGGTCGGTAAGATGATTGGTTGGCAAAATTATTAAAATTCTACCTTGGTGGTGGAGGATTGTAAGAAGTGCATTGTGAAGGGGGCCTCCATGAGAAATTAGGGTGATTTCTCCATCCCGGGTTATATGTGTTGGAGTATGGGTTATTACCCGGGTTGGAGAATCCTTGAGCCGCATTCACATGCTCTTGGACTAACTCCGGAAATTGTGATGCCGAAGGGCACTCACTCAAGTCATGAGCAGGGCTCGCACAAATAACACATGCCTCGTGAAATTGAGGCTGATCATGTTGGGTAGGAGCATGTCCCGTAGCTAATAATTGGTCCATCTTGCGGGACAATGCCTCTACTTGTTGGGCTAACTCTAGGTTTTGCCCGACCTCATAAATGCCCCCTCTTTTCGGGGCTCCAACCATGGGTTGCCGGACTTGCCGGGCTGCGGAGGCATGGTGAAGGGAATTATCACTTAGGTTCTCAAACAATTGCCATGCCTCAGCATCATTTTTAGACATAAATGTCCCACCACAGGACGAATCCACCATTTGGCGGTGTGGCTCAGTTAAGCCATAATAAAATGTTTGAACAAGTTGCCAATTAGGCACTTGGTGGTGGGGACACTGTTGGAGAAGGTCTCGAAGTCTTTCCCAAGTCTCATGGAATTGCTCGCCATCCATTTGAGCAAAGTTTGTGATGGCTCGCCTAAGTTGGTTGGTTTTACCTATGGGAAAATACTTCTCCAAGAACCGTTGCTGTAATTGGTCCCAAGTTGTGATTGAATTAGCAGGTAAAGAATTTAGCCAGTGTTTGGCTTTATCCTTTAACGAGAATGGAAACAATCGCAACATTAAGGCCTCATTTGTGAAATTCTGGATTCTTACTGTCGAGCAAATTTCCAGAAATTCATTCAAATGTTTATAAGGGTCATCATGAGTTAGTCCATGAAATGATGGGAGCATTTGTATGGTGCTGGACTTAATCTCATAATGAGCAGCAGTGGTGTTGGGCAATTGGATGCATGATGGTGATGTATATGCAGTGGGTGTAAAATAATCCTTAAGTGTCCGGTTAGGCTCATTCGGGATATTAGGATCTGCCATCTCTAATGGCTCAATGTATGAATATTCAAGCCTAGGAATACGAGCAGAGGTCCTAAGTCTCCTAAGGGTCCTTTCTAGTTCAAGGTCCAAACTCCACAATTCAGGGCGACAAGAACGACGCCCGTGCATACACTACCCAAACACACAACAAGTTCCGACTCTGTGCACTAAGTATGAAAGCAAAATACCAAAGGAAGAAATACTCACAGCGGTTTAACGAAAACGCTTTACTCGTCTTACGGAAGGTTGACGTGTAGACGTTGTCCCCAACCTCTGTTTGAGCTTTGACTTCTGTTTTAGCACTTTGGTGCTTTGCTTGTGAGTGTTTGCTTCTGTTTACTCACTTTAGTGCTGCGATTTTTTTTTTTATTTAAGCTCGGCTGCGCTCCGCTTACACTTCAATGATAGCTCCAATTTCAAACACTCTGCACACTTAGCAACACCAAAAGCATAAAATCCTAAACTAAAAATTAAAATAAGAATGTAACTTTAAATTAACTAATTTCGCCAGAAGTTCCCCGGCAACGGCGCCAAAATTTGATGGGTCGTTGAACACACCAAAATTAAATACTAAACTATACCAAATTCTATCAGAATAATGGCAAGTCCAGGTATCGATCCACAGGGACTATTGTGAAATTAAACTAATTTAATTGTTAAATTCCTAAATTAATTTTGATAAAAAGATTGAATGATCATAACCTAATTTAATAACAAATAAATTAAACTAAGGAATTAAATTATCAATAATAAATGAAATTGGATTTACTAAATTGGGGAAAAATCCTAGGGTTGAGAATTCACCACTAACCACATAATTAGGGTTTCCAATTGAAATTAATTATGCTATGGTTTGAACAAATTAATGCTTCACAACTACAAGCTCAAAGCATTTAACAAGAAGATCATCACATTCAATGTACGAGCACGAACCATCTCAAGTAATACGAATCGTTCACTCTAAACTAGGGTAGTGATACGACTCGTTCCTTGTAGCATGGTTCGTCCCATACCTTGAATGTGAAGGAATATAAAACTCATGTATGGATAATATTCAACAATCACAGAAAGTTAAATATTCGAAAAGATAATGAAGATCATATATAAAGAATTTCTAAAACACCATACAATGGTTCAAACCTTACATAATATAAAATCAAAAGAGAAAACTACATAATTACATGGCTAGGGTTTCATCAAAACCCTAGAAAAGAAGACTAGCCACTCATGGAGGAGTGGAAGGAAGTAGAAGGAGAAGGAATCACCATGGGAGACATCCTTGAAGCTTTTTGTTCCTTTCTCTTTTGCAAACCCTATCCTCCCTCTTTAGGTCCAAACAATTTCAGAACCCTAATCCAGCCTCTTTTTCTTCTTTTTATGCTGTCAATCTCGTCCAAACAGGTTTAAAACGTCGGTTTGACTTTCCCAGAAAAAGTCAACGCACGTGCGGGAAAGTCAACGCACGTACGGAAAAGTCAACGCACGTGCGGAAAAAGTCAACGCACGTGCGGGAAAAGTCAACTCTGCCAAATTCTGTCTTTTTGCTCATTTTATGCTCCGACGATGTATAACCTGATTGACACTCAACACACATAAAATATACGGTTTGACCAGCAAGTGAAGTTAAGAGATTCTAATTAACGGCCTCAATGATGCACATTTCGGCCTTAATCAACTTCTCCTAACAAATTTCTTGTTTTTTTTTTCTTTATTTTATTAAAACAATCTTTTTAATTACTTTTAAATTTGAATATTTTTTTAATAATGAAAGATGATGCCAACAACGTAGCAACAAGTATGAGCAAAGCAGGAGAAGAGTTGAAAGATGTTGGCCGACTGACTAGTCAACCGGTCAGATCAATTTTGGACATTTTTCTTTTTCAGTTATAAGTATTTACGGAACATTCAGAAGGATATCTGGGGGACGTCCCTTTCATGTCTTCAACGAAATAAAATAAAAATTTATCAGATATGAGGAAAGTAAAGTGACTCCCTTTAAATAGAAAGTTACTGTAACAATACTTATACTTAGGGAGTTGGATAAAGCCCTAATGAGAAAAAATTTATGAAGAATTCACTTCTTATAATAACAAAAAGCTATTATAAGGGAGATGATGCTCTTTCCAATGGGGCTGAGTAAGGAATTCATATAATTTGTAATCCAATTGGATCCAGTTTAATCCGATAGATTTGAATTTTTTTTTAAATTCATGATTCGATTCCAAATTAAAAATTTAAAAATCCATAATTTATGAATTGATTCCGAATTAAACCCCACAATTCTAAATTAGAACCGATTCAGACCATATACAAATAATCTATATTTTATATATCCTCGTACATAATATCATTTCGTTTTCCATATAAAAGGTAAACCCTAACCCTAATTCGTTACACGCCTCTTATCTCTGTCTCGGTACTCTATCTCCTCTTTCTCAGCGTCTCTCTCTCTGATTTCATCTCAGATCAGATCGGCTGTAGTGGCTTGGTGTCTCTCTCTCTCTCTCTCTCTCTCTCTCTCGGTGACACTGTGTTGGTTTCTCTCTTAGACTCGGTAAGCTCCCTCTCTTCTCTTTCTCAGACTTAGTTCTCTCTATTTATTCTTGTGATTTCATCTCAGATCAAATCGGTGGTACTGGCTTGGTCTCTGATTTTCCCCTTCCCTCCTTTGGCTGATCAGAAAATGAATGGAAGTTAAGATTTTGTTTCATATATAGGCAGTGAAATTATGTGATTCGAAACTTCAATTTAGTTTCTCTCTACTCATTCATCTTAACCTTTGTGTACTTTAGATTTTGGGGTTTCTGCTTAAATTTTATTTTATCTTTGTTGTGGGTTTGGGATTGTTGGAAAAGACCCAGATGGATTTCTTTGTTTCTTTCCCCAAAGTAAGCTTTGATGATTTTTTCCTTTGTACTTGGTGAATGTGTTTTTAGAATCTGCATTTTGGAACACTTTTGGTTGTTTTCACCGAAAATTTGTACCTTTTCTTCAATTAATTTCGCTTATAGTATGTGTGTGGACCATGTCATTTTCGTTTTTTGCTTTTGTGGGTGTGTGTTTTAAGGCTTCTTATTAGTAATCTGTTTCATTGTTTTTGTTTTTTGTTTGTTTATTCAGAGTCCATTATATAGAAGACCATGGGCTTCAGTTAGGCAGCTTGAATATATATATATCCACATGCAAATCCCAGAGGAAACTATAATGCAGGTTAGATTTTGTGCATTTTGTTGCTCCCTGTTTCGATCTTGGATTTGTTCATGTTAGATCTTGAATTCCAATATTCAATTTATTGCTTTTGTTTGTTGCTTTTGTTTATTGTTTTTAAATGTTTTATATTTTTTTTGTTATTTAATTATGTGAATCCATGGTTCTAAACCAATCCAATCTGTGTTTAAATGGATTGGTTCGGATTGGTTTCACGATTTAAACGGATTGGATTGGTCCCAATTTTTTAGGAATCGTAGATAGCGGATTGGTCCTAGTTTTACCCCAATTCGGACCATGCTCACCCCTACTTCCCAACTTATGGTGGAAGAGGTCTTAACACATATATATATATATATTTTTGCAATTAGTTTAGGTTCCTCACATTGATCACATACACACCCACACATTGACCACATACACACCCACACATCATACATCCATAGCAATACATCTAGAGAGAGAGAGAGAGAGAGAGAGAGAGAATCGCCTCTTGGACAGCTTCATCATCGCCAGCTAGATCCTAGCTTCGCGCTCTTCCTAAGCCTTCCATCATTCAGATCTTTTCGTCCTTTAATAGATCTGAACCACATCATACCACCGTCGACGATCTCGCTGTCGTGGTGCTTCTATTGGCGACGGTAGGAGTCAGACATGGGGAGACAGAGGCTGTGGGTGGAGAGAGAGAGAGACGAGTGATGGTGATGAAGAACACACTCAGGGTAACTTGTAGATTGCAAACTGTCAGGACAAAATTACATTATTGTGATTTGCATGACGCAAACAGAGAGTTGGAGTTTGTGAAGGTTTTGATGGCGATGGCTCAAACTTCAATGATATTCAAAGTTTTACATGACCTTCACTATACATACACGTATATATATGCACGATATATTTCAAGTTTTGATCTAAATGTTGATCATAACAACATTTTTTTTCCCTTTGGATTTACTCAGGGCAGTAAAGAACTGACTCTCTCTCTCTCTCTCTATATATATAAATATATCATGTGTAAAAATCTAAATTGTGTTTAATTGTTAGATTTATTGAATGTTAATTTTGGTTTTTAAGAATATAGAGAGAAAACATGACATTTGGACTGAATCAGTGAAATTTTGTAGTTGTACATTTACAAATTCTGATGCTATGCTTAACTCTATTTTGTTGGAAGGATTGAAAGTTTGAATGTTAACATGCTTATAAAGATGCAAACTAGATAAAATTATGAGCAAATCACAGAGAAATATGTGAGCAAACTAGAGAAAATTCAAATCAGAGAAATTTCAAAACATAAATTTCTCTGGTTTGAATTTTCTCTGATTTGAAAACACAGAGAATCAAACAAATTTCTCTGTGTTTCGAAATTTCTCTGAAAAAATATTGAGACTTCAACCATTATGAAAATATTGTATATTATATCTTTTAAAATCTGAACATCAGGATCTTAAAAAAAAAAATCCCTAATTTTTTTCATTTTTGTGTTATTTAAAATTTTTAAATTTTATATGTGCCTAAAATTTAAATATTTTTGAAGATCTCTTTTTAAATCACTAAAAAAAAAAGAAAAAATATAATAAAATAAAACAAAAAATTGATGTATTTTATATTTCTTGTCGTAATTGAACATTTTTTAGAATTTTGTTTTTTATAAATATTTTCGTGATTTAATTTTCAATTTTAAATTTTTTTTCTATCAAACAAAAACTTAATTTAGGGATAAAATAATAAAACAAAAGAGTCCAAATTGCAAATGATATTAGGTGATAGTTCAAAAGGGAAAAGTGGTATGAGATAATAATTCAAAGAGGTAAAGTGTAATTTATCTAATTGATGAACGGGTATTTTAGTTATAAAGGTTCAAATAAAAAAAAAAAGTAGATAAAAGGGCTTAATTGTTAAAATTTTTAGGTTAGAAGAAAAAGTTATAATACGAGACGACAGTTGAAGAAGGGGGGGGGTGTAAATTACAAAATTTATTATCTATATAAACTTATCAAACACTTAAGTTCTCATACTTTCTCAATAGAGCTATACCGCACCGAATGGAGGATTTTGGAACCTTCTGGAAGACTTGAGAACTTATGAGAAAATTGTATAGAATATTCTATAATAGGTTCTAGATAGTTCTAGGAAGGTTGTGGATTGCCCTAAAAGGATTCCATACACAACATTAATTGTACATTCTAGATTATTTTTAGGAGGCTAGGTTGCCTATATAAAGGGGATGCCTCATTTGGCCAATCCATCCGAGAGAAATAGAAAGCAAATCATTCCCTAGAGCTCATCAAATGCGAGTGAATTCTTCCTCTCTTCCAAATAGGCTAACGTCACTGACTTCACGTTGTAAAAAAATCCAAATAGGTGAATGGTATGACATCGAAAATGGATTATAGAGAGAGAATGAAAGCATTGAGAGTCCTATTAGAGGCTAGTGTTTTACTTGAAATAAGAGAGCCTATTTGAATGATATTCATGAATGAAATAGTTTTAAAGGTAATCTATGGTAGAATTTAAGGATTAGAGGTCGTTGAGATTAGGTGTATAGTAGTTGGGTTAAGGTTAACTTAGAAGGTAGAGTTTGTTATCAAGCCTCTTCTAAACTTCATTGACTTGATACATCGCGTAATAGCTGATGATCAACAGTTTATTCAAATCAATACTGAGAGTATCTGATTTTAACCCACAATGTAGGTACTACAATACTCTTGTTTAATCCAAAGAACAAGGAGATTATAGGGCTAGGTAGAGAATTTCATCAACTAATTCATAGAGTAATTGTCTACTTGATTAAACTTCACGAACAAAACAATTTAGATGGTAATCTATTGAAGAATATGAGGATTAGTGGAAAAAAATGTTGTGTCAAGTTTATATTGGGATTTAGAATTCAAGATTGATCGTCCTTTGAACCTCAGCGTAATAAAGGGTATTGTGGCTGATGTTCAACACTTGAGATTCATGGTATATTTAGCTGCTGGAAGATTTTCTTAAAGTACTTTTACTTTGTGCCTCTTTCTTAACCAATTTTATGATTTATACTAGCACTGTTGCTCTGATAATCTTTCTTCTCTTTCTTATGTTAAGAAAATCACATATTTTAACTATTCTCATCCACTTTTTTTTTTCAACAATGTGAACATGTCGCATTTTATTTATAAAGTCTATGAAGTGCGAAAGAGGAATGTAAGTGAGTTCAACCATCTTGTTCGTTTAGATAACAACATCCCTATTGTAGTGACTGGTTGGCTGGTTGCAATTCCAATTAAACCTAATATGTCGCCTTGTCATGACAAACAGTCACCACTGTAGCAAGTTTTGTATTATCGCCAGGGTCAACATCCATATGAGTTTCGAAATTATTTTAATTGTTCCAATGAGGTTGTAACATACTTGAGGACAGTTAGTTTGCGAACATAGAAGGGATGTCAATACAAAAGATTCGTATGGAAGAATTCTCAAAGAACTGCACCAAGTTCTTCCCGATGCTTTGTCCAACATTCATTTTCTCTTATACGTTAAGTTCAGAGATTACATTTGTAGAAAACATTTCAAAGCTAACAACATCATGAAACTAATGACAAACAATCATTTTGGCTACAAGGGAAGTTTTGAGTCAATTGTGCAAATCACACGGTAAGTTTATTTATCGCTTTTCTAATGATACTGTAATTGAAATTTTTTATGGTACTTGACAATAACAAGTAAAATGTGGTCCGAAAACTTAAAATTGTCAGTATTAATAAAATATTAGAAACGCGATAAAAAACATGTTATGGAATATTTGTCTCATTGAAAAAGCTCCTAACAGACCTCTTAAGCAAAACATGAATGGTCTAAAATAAGTAATAGAGGTCATACAACAAAAAATAAATAATAAATAATAAAAAAACCACGGGTTTATTATAGACAAACTATATGAAATCATAATGAAGTAAGACAAACTACATTATTTATCAAAACCCAAACAATGTAATCTTTTATCGATATTGATGGTTTTAAGTTTTGGGATCGCATTTTACTTGTTATTGTCAAGTATTATAAAAAATTTCAGTTATGATATCATTAGAAAAGCGCAATAAATAAACTTACGTTGTGATTTGCACAATTGACTCAAAACTTCCCTTGTAGCCAAAATGATCGTTCGTCATTAGTTCCATGATGTTGTTAGCATTGAAATGCTTTCTGCAAATTTAATCACTGAACTTAACGTGTAAGAGAAAATGAATCTTGGACAATGCATCGGGGACAACTTGGTGCAATTCTTTGAGAATTCTTCTATACAATTCTTTTGTATTGACATCCCTTCCATGTTCGCAAACTTACTGTCCTCAAGTATGTTACAACATTATTGGAGCAATTAAAATCATTCCGAAAAGCATATGGATGTTGACCTTGGCGATAATACAAAACTTGCTGTAGTGGTAACTGTTTGTCATGACAAGGCGACCTATTAGGTTTAACTGGAATTGCAGCTAGCTAACCAGTTGTCGCAATAGGGATGCTGTTATTTAAACAAACAAGACGGTTGAACTCACTTACATTCCTCTTTCACACTTCATAGACTTTATAAATAAAGTGCGACATGTTCACATTGTTGAAAAAAAAAGTGGATAAGAATAGTTAAAATATGCGATTTTCTTAACATAAGAAAGAGAAGCAGGATCATTAGAGCAACAGTGCTAATGAAAACCATAAAATTGGTTAAAAAAGAGGCACAAAGCCGAATAGTCCTTTAAGGAAAATCTTTTGGCAGCTAAATATACCATGGATCTCAAGTGTTGAACATCAGCCACAATACCCTTTATTAAGCTGAGGTTCGAAGGATGGTCAATCTTGAATTCTAAATCCCAATATGAACTTGACACAACATTTTTTTCCACTAATCCTCATATTCTTCAATAGATTACCGTTGAAATTGTTCTGTTCGTGAAGTTTAATCAAGTAGATAATTACTTCATGAATTAGTTAAAGAAATTCTCTACCTAGCCCTATAATCCTCTTGTTCTTTGGATTAAACGAGTATTCCACATTGTGGGTTAAAATCTGATACTCTCAGTATCATAAGCTATTATGCCATGTATCGGGTCAATGAAGTTTAGAGCAAAACCCAAAAACCCCAAATCACAAACCCTAAAAGCCAAACCTCGAATCCCGAACCCCAAAACCCAAAACCCCCAAATCCTAAGCCCTAAACCTTAAACCCCGGACTCCAAAACCTAACCCCATACTCCAAACCCTAAACCCTATCATAACCCCCTAAACCCTACCCTAACCCTCTAACCCCAAAACTTCAAACCCCCAAGCCCAACCCCCAAACCCTAAACCTCAACCCCCGACCCTAGACCCTCAACCCTACACACTAGACCCTCAACCCTAAATCCTAGGGCCCCAACAACCAACCCCTAAACCCCAACCCCTAAACCCCAACCCCCAACCCCTCAACCCCCAACCCTAAATCGAACACCTAAACCCCAAACCCCAACACCCAAACCCCTAAACTCCTAACCCTCAAACCCCAAACCCTAAACCTTAAATCCTAAAACCCTAAACTAAACTCCTAAACCCCTAAAACCCTAAACTAATCTAAACCGCAAGCCCCTAACCCCTAGGCCCCTAACCTCCAACCACCAACCTCCCAAACCCTAAACCTTTAACCCTAAACCCTAAGGTTTGGGAATTAGATGTGCGAATGGTCCTGAGCAAGATGCCAAGTACGGCAATCGCATCCAGAGCGGAGACGATATTCATATCATTGGTTTGCGGAAGTCGGAAGAAATTATCAGGATCAGCATCGGCTCCCAGCAATGCGGTATAACGGTCTCTCCAGCCACGCACTAGTGTTAGCATCCAGTCAGGGGGTGGTGAAAAACTGCTACTGCTGTTGCTGCTAATGCTAAATGTGGCAGTGAAAAGGTTAGAGATGCGAGTGAACGTAATTGATTCGCAGATCATTTGAATCACGATGATCAGTGACCCTATGCGGTCTACGTAGGAGATCGTGGAGGTAGTCAGATCATTTACGGCATTAGTGAGTGCGGTCGGGCCAAGGGCTATGTTATTCATACATTGTTCGGAAACATGTTCCAGGGCATTGTAGCCGCCATTGTAACCCAAGAAAGTGGATCCGGGAATTAGATGTGGATCAGTATGAGAAGTACGCCCGAACTCCAACCGCTCCTCAGAATTCTCCAATCGGTAGGCGTCCAAGTAGGGGCTGTCCCGTTGAATACTCAACTTGATCCAATGGTTGTTGGTTCGCAGTATGATGTTAAACCATCGAGTGGGTGGATTCTGCTAAGCAGGAAGTGCGGAAATATTGTGTGAAAAGGTCTCTTCCAATTCAATGCGTAAGTCCTCAATGAAGTCCCTGTAAGCTCCACTATCGCTTTCAATGTTGAACTCCTTTGTGAATTCCGCTATTAACTGAATTCAAATTTACCATTGACAATAGTAATCAATCAATAGAAAAATATAAAAATAATAACTCAATGAAAGTGCTTGTAATTATCCTTTTCAATGTTGAATTCCGCAATTGACAATAATAATAAATCAATAACTAAAATAATAATAATTAAAAGTTAAAATAATAATAATTTGATAATATTAATAAATAATTTTTATTTTTCTCATCTCAGGCATTATCGTCAAATCTTTAATCGAATCGTGAATCGTTTTGCTAAAATAATGAATCGTGAATCGTGTGATTCACTTTATTTGCGCTCGACTGCTAGTGTTAAATAAAATGAATCATACGATTCACGATTAATTATTTTAGCAAAACGATTCATGATTTGATTCAAGATTTGACAATAATGTCTGAGATGAAAAAAAAAAAATTATTTATTAATAGTATTTAATTATTACTATTTTAGCTTTTAATTATTATTATTTTAGCTACTGATTTATTATTATTGTTAATGGCAGAATTTAGTTGAGTTAATGGCGGAATTCAACGTTGAAAAAGATAATTATAAGCACTCTGTTGAGTTATTATTTTTATGTTTTTCTATTGATTGATTATTAATGTCAGTGACAGAATTGAATTCAGTTACTGGCGGAATTCGCAAAGGAGTTCAACGTTGAAAGGAGTAGTGGAGCGTGCAGGGACTTCATTGTGGACTTGCGCGTTGAATTAGAAGAGACCTTTTCACACAATATTCTTGTACTTTCGGCTCGGCAGAATCCATCCACTCGGTGGTTCAACATCATACTGCGAACCAATAATCATTAGATCAGGCTGAGGATTCGACGGGACAACCTCTACTTGGACGTCTACCAAATGGAGTTTTTGAGGAGTGGTTGCAGTTCGGGCGTACTTTTACTTCTCCACTTCTAATTCCCAGATCCACTTTCTTGGGTTACGATAGCGGCTACAATGCCTTGGAACGTGTTTCCGAACAAGGTATCAGTAACATAGTCGTTGGCCCGACCGCACTCACTAATGTCGTAAATGATCTGGCTACCTCTACGATCTACTTCGCAGATCGCGCGAGATCACTGATTATCGCGATTCAAATGATCTGCGAATCGAATAGATTCACTCGTATCGTCGATCATCTCGCTGCCACGTTTAGCAGCAGTAGTTCTTCGCCACCTCTTGATTGGATGCTGGCACTAGTGCATGGCACTAGTGCTGGCACTAGTATCGCCGCATTCCTACGAGCCAATGTTGATCTCAATAATTTATTTTGAATTTCGCAATCCAATGATATGAATATTGTGTTTGCTCTAGACGTGGTTGCCGTACTTGGTATCTTGCTCAGGAGCGTCTGTGCATCATAATCGTCATACTCGAAACTTTTAGGGTTTTGGGTTTAGGGGTTTAGGTTTAGAGTTTGAGGTTTAGGTGTTGGGGTTTGGGTTTGGGTTTGGGTTTGGGTTTAGGGTTAGGGGGTTTGGGGTTGGGGGTTGGGGGTTTTGGGGGTTTTGGGGTTGGGGTATGGGGTTAGGGGTTTAGGGTAGGGTTTGGGGAAGGGGTTTGGGTTTACGGTTTTGGGTTTAGGGGTTGAGATTGGGGTTAGGTTTCGGTTTCGGGTTTGGGTTTCGTGGTGGGGGTCGGAGTCAAGGTTTGGGTTTTGGGTTTAGCGGTTAGGGTTTAGAGGTTGAGGGTTAGCGTTTAGGGTTTTGCATTTTGGGTTTTGGATTTTTAGGGGGTTTTGGGTTTTTAGTGGGTTTGGCGTTTAGAATTTAGGGTTTAGGATTTATGGTTTGGTGTTTAGGGTTTTGGGATTTGGCGTTTGGGCTTTGGGTTTAAGGGTTTTGAAACCCTAAATCCCAAACCCTAACCCCTAAAATGCTAACTCTTAAATCCCAAACCCTAACCCCTAAAATGCTAACTCCTAAAAACCCTAAACCCTAAAATCCTAACCCCTAACACCTAAACCCCTAACTTGAACCTCAACCGCCAAACCTTAACTCGTAACCTCTAAGCCTAAACCCTAATCTCTAAACCATAAATCGTAACCCTGGACCCAAAACCCCTGACCCTCGACCCTAGAAATTAAACCCTAATAGACCTTAAATCTTAAACCTTAAATCCTAACAGACCCTAGACCCTAAACCCTAATAGACCCTAGACCACAGACCCTAGACCCCAAAACCCCAACCGCAAACCCCAAACCCTAATAGACCCTAGACTCTAAACCCTAATAGTTCCTAGACCTTAAACTCTAATGGACCCTAGACCCTAATAGACCCCAGACCCCTGACCTTAAACCCCAACCACTACCCTAAACAGTGAACCCCTTAAAAACCCTTTAAGCTCCAAACCCAAAACCCCAAAACCTTTAAAACCTAAACCCAAATCCAAACCCGAAACCCGAACCCCTAAAACCCCTAACCCTAAACCCCTAACCCTAAATCCTAAACCTTAAACCCTAAACCATCAACCCAAAAATCCTAAAACCCCAAATCCCAAACCCTAAACCCCCAAACCCTAAAAGCTAAACCTCGAACCTCGAAATCTTGAAACCCCTAAACCCTATCTAACCCCAAACCCTAAACCATAAACCCTACCCTAACCCCTAAACCCTACACCCTAACCCCTATCCCCAAATCCAAAGCCTAAAACCCCAAAACCCCAAATCCTAAACCTCAACCCACAACCCTAGACCCTCAACCCACGACCCTTGACCCTCAACCCTAAATCCTAAACCCCAAACCCCAACCCCAAATACCCAACCCCCCAACCGCTAACCCCCAACCCTCAACCGAACACTTAAACCTCAATCCTCAACACCTAAACCCCTAAACCCCGAACCCTCAAACCCCAAACGCTAAACCCTTAAAACCCCTAAACACCTAAAACACTAAACTAAACCTCCAAACCCCTAACCCAATACCGAACCCCTAAACCCCTAATCCCCAACCCCCTAAACCCTAAATCCTAAAACCTAAAACCTTAAGGTTTAGGGTTTGGGGTTTAGGGTTTGATGATGACCTAAGCCCTAAACCCTAAACCCCTAAACCCTAAACCCCTAATCCCCTAAACCCTAAATCTTAAACCCTTGAGGTTTAGGGTTTGGGGTTTAGGGTTTGATGATGATGATGTGCGGACGCTCCTGAGTAAGATGCCAAGTATGACAACTGCGTCCAGAGTGGACATGATATTCATATCATTGGGTTGCGGAAGTCGGAACAAATTATTGGGATTAGCGTCGGCTCGCGGCAATGCGACAAAGAGGTCTCCCCAGTTACGCACTAGTGCCAGCATCCAATCAGGGGGTGGCGAAGAACTGCTGCTGCTAAATGTGGCAGCGAGAAGGTCGAAGATACGAGTGAATGTAAACGATTCACAGATCATTTGAATCACGATGATCAGTGATCTCATGCGATCTGCGTAGGAGATCGTGGGGGTAGCCAGATCATTTACGGCATTAGTGAGTGGTCGGGCCAAGGGCTATGTTATTCATACCTTGTTCGGAAACACGTTCTAGGGCATTGTAGCCTCCATCGTAACCTAAGAAAGTGGATCCGGGAATTAGATGGGGGGAAATAGGAAAAGTACGCCTGAATTCCAACCACTCCGCAGAATTATCCAATTGGTAGGCGTCTAACTATAGGTTATCCCGTCGAATCCCGAGCTTGATGCAATGATTGTTGGTTAGCAGTATGATGTTGAATCATCGAGTGGGTGAATTCTGCTGAACGGGAAGTAAAAGAATATTGTGTGAAAATGTCTCTCCCAATTCAACGCGCAAGTCATCAATGAAGTCCCTGTAAGCTCTACTACCCCTTTCAACGTTGAACTCCTTTGTGAATTTCGCTATTAACTGGATTCAATTTTGCGATTGACAATAATAATCAATCAATAGAAAAACATAAAATAATAACTCAATGAAGTGCTTGTAATTATCATTTTTAACGTTGAATTCAGCCATTAACTCAATTAATTCTGTCATTGACAATAATAATAAATCAATAGCTAAAATAATAATAATTACAAGCTAAAATAATAATAATTAAATAATATTAACAAATAATTTTCATTTTTCTCATCTCAGTCATTATTGTCAAATTTTGAATCAAATCGTGAATCGTTTTGCTAAAATAATAAATCGTGAATTGTATGATTCACTTTATTTGCGCTTGATCGCTAGTGTTAAATAAAGTGAATCATACTATTTGCACAATAATGCCTGAGATGGGAAAAATGAAAATTATTTATTAATAGTATTTAATTATTATTATTTTGGCTTTTAGTTATTATAATTTTCGCTATTGATTTATTATTATTTTAGATATTGATTTATTATTATTGTCAATGATAGAATTCAATTGAGTTAATGGCGGAATTCGACGTTGAAAAGGATAATTACAAGCACTCTACTGAGTTATTATTTTTATGTTTTTCTATTGATTGATTATTAATGTCAATGGCAGAATTGAATTCATTTAATGGCGTAATTCACAAAGGAGTTCAATTTTGAAAGGGGTAGTGGAGTGTACAGGGATTTCATTGAGGACTTGCGCGTTGAATTGGGAGAGGCCTTTTCATACAATATTTTTGTTTTTCCCGCTTAGTAGAATCCACCCACTCGATTGGTTCAACATCATACTGTGAACCAACAATCATTGGATCAGGCTGAGGATTCGACAGGACAACCTATACTTGGTTGCCTACCAAATGGAGTTTTTGATGAGTGGTTGGAGTTCTGGTGTACTTTTCCTACTTGTTTGCATCTAATTCCTGGATCCACTTTCTTGGGTTACGTTGGCAGCTACAATGCTTTTGAACGTGATTCCGGATAAGGTATGAATAACATATCTCTTGGCTTGACCGCACTCACTAATGCCGTAAATGATCTGGCTACCTCCACGATCTCCTTCGCAGATCTCGCGAGATCACTGATCATCGTAATTCAAATGATCTGCGAATTGATTAGATTCACTCGTATCAAAGATCTTCTCGCTGCTACATTCAGCAGTAGCAGTTCTTTGCCACCCCCTGATTGGATGCTGGTACTAGTGCGTGGCTGGAGAGACCACTTTGCCGCATTCCTGCGAGCTAATGCTGATCCCAATAATTTCTTCTGGCTTCCGCAACCCAATAATATGACTATTGGGCTTGCTCTGAACGTGGTTGCTATACTTGGTATCTGGTTCAGGAGCGCCTTCGCATCATAATTATCGAACCCTAAACCCTAAGAGTTTAGGGTTTCGAGGTTAGAGGTTTAGGGGTTTAGTTTAGGGTTTGAGATTGAGGGGCTTGGGTGTTGGGGTTTGGGTTTAGTGTTGGGGTTTAGGGTTGAGGGGGTCAGGGTTTGGGGTTTTGGGTTGAACGTTTAGGGTTTTGGGTTTTATGTTTTTATGGGGTTTAGGATTCTTAACGAATTTAGGGTTTAGGATTTTTAGGGGATTTAGTGCTTTTAGGGGGTTTGGGGTTTAGAATTTAGGGTTTGGGATTGGGGTTTAGGTTTTATGATTTGGGGTTTTGGTTTTGGGTTTTAAGGGTTCTGATACCTTAAATCCTAATCCCAAACCCAAACCCAAACCCAAACCCTAACCTCTAACTCGTAAACCCCTAACCCTAACTCCAACCCCAACCCCAACCCCTTGACTCCTCACCCCTAAACCTAAAACCTAAATCCTAAACCCTTGACCCAAAACCCCTGACCCCCCAACGTGGACCCTTGACCCTTGACCCTAGACCCCCGACCCTTGACCTTAGACCCTAAATCCTAACAGACCTTAAATCCTAAACCATAAATCCTAATAGACCCTAGACTTTAGACCCTAAACCCTAATAGATCGTAGACCCGAAACTCTAATAGACCCCAGACCCTAACAGACCCTAGACCCCAGACCCTAACCCCCAACCCTAAACCTTAAACCCTATATGGTGAACCCCCTAAAAACCCTCTAACCCCCTAAAAACCCTCTAAGCCCAAAACCCATAGCCCAAAACCCTAAAACCACAAAACCTAAACCTCAAACACCAAACCCAAACTTGAAACTTGAAACCCAAACCCCTAAAACCCTAACCCTTAACCCCTAACCCTAATCCCTAAACCCTAACTCCTAACCTAAATCCCAAACTCTAAACCCTAAAATATCCTAAACCCTCAACCCAAAATGCAAAACCCAAAAGCCCCAAACCCCCAATCTCAAACCCTAAATGCCAAGCCCTAAACCCTAAACCCCCAATCCCTAAAATCTAAACCCCGAACCCCGAAACCCCAAAACCCCAAACCCCCAACCCCAAAACCGTAACCCCTAACCCCTAACTCCAACACCTAACCCCAATCACTAAACCCCAAGCCCTAAACCATAAACCCTACCCTAACCCCTAACCCCTACACTTCTAACCCCTAGCCCCTAACCCCTAACCGTAAACCTTAAAGCCTAACCTCTAATCCCTAACCTCAAATCCTAAACCCTAAATTCTAAACTCTAAATCTTAAAAAATCCAAAACCCAAAAACCTAAAACCCCAAATCCCAAGCCCAAAACCCAAAACCCAAAACCCAAAAACGCAAAAAATTCGAAAAAACTAAACCCCAAATCCCAAATCCTAAACCCTAAATGCCCAAACCCTTAAAGCAAAACCCTAAACCCCGAACCCCGAAACCTAAAAACTCCAAATCCTAACCCCTAAACCCAAAATCCTAAACCCTAAACTCCAAAACCTAACCCCAAACCCCAAACCCTAGACCATAAACCATAAACCCTACCCTAACCCCCTAAACCCTACCTTAAACCCTAAAGTTTAAACCCTAACCCCCTAACCCTCTAACCCTCTAACCTAAACCTTCAAACCCCCATTCCCAACCGCCAAACCATAAACCCCAATCCCTAACCCTAACCCTAGACCCTAAACCCTCAATCCTAAATCCTAAACCCCAAACCCCAATCTGCACCACCCAACCTCCCAACCCCCAGCCAAGGTTTTAAAAAGCGATCGCAACCGTTACGTAACGCCGTTACGTAACGGTTGTGGTAGTTACCGCCACTCGTTACGGCCGCTTTTGCAATGTGATTGAGATTTACAGGTGTATCGGCTGTAGCGGCTGCTATAGCGCTCGTAACGGTGTGTAACAGTTACGTAACGGTTCCGAATTGCTTCTTTCGAAAAAAACACAAAAAAAAAAGATGAAAACGGGGGAAGAGAGATAGAGAGCGAAGAGGGAAGATGGAGGAACAAGAGATAGAGAGAGAGAATAGGGAAGATGAAGAACATGTTATTGATTTGTTGAAGTTGTAAGACTTATTCTATTCTATTTAGCTGTTATCACTCAACCATTTTGTTTGTTTGTACCTATCTATATATTTTTTGAAAATAATAATAATAATAAGTGTGGTCATTATCTATTTGGCTTGATTAATATATATATATATATATATTTAGTTATTCTCTTACTTTGTCATTGTTTATCTTATATATAATAGTTAGTGATTGATTTTTTGTATAATATAAAGTCATTAATTAGTAAAATAAAATGTAAAAAACTCAATTTATAGTGTTTTAAAAATATGAAATATATTAGATCAAACTTAAAAATTTATAAAAATTGATCATATTTTGATCATGGAAAAAAAAATGTGCATTTCGGTAAGTTTTTTTTTCAAATTGTGCGAAAAATAAAAAAATTCACGGTTCCGGTTACCGCAACCGTTACGCTACGGCCTTTACACCCCGCAACCGCAATTGCAACCGCGCCACTGCCACCGTTACGGCGACCGCAACCGCTTTTCAGAACTTTGCCCCCAGCCCTAAACCGAACACCTAAACCCCAATACCCAAACCCCTATACCCCTAACCCTTAAACCCAAAAGCCCTAAAACTCGAAACTAAACCCCTAAACCCCTAAACCCCTAAAACCCTAACCCCAACCTTTAACCCTTAACCCCCTAACCCCCTAACTCCTAACCCCCAAACACTAAACACTAAACCCTAAGGGTTTAAGGTTTAGGGTTTGATGATGATGCGCGAACGCTTCTAAGCAAGATGCCAAGTACGACAACCGCGTCCAGAGCGGACACGATATTCATATCATTGGTTTACGTAAGTCAGATGAACTTATTGGGATCAGCATCAGCTCAGCTCAATGCGGCAAAGAGGTCTCCCCGGTCATGAACTATTGCCAGCATTCAATCAAGGGTTGGCAAAGAATTGCTGCTTCTGAATGTGGTAGCGAGAAGGTCTGAGATACGAGTGAATGTAATCGATTCGCAGATTTGAATCATGATGATTAGTGACCTCATGTGATATGCGTAGGAGATCGTGGAGGTAGCCAGTTCATCTAAAACATTAGTGAGCGCGGGCGAGCCAAGGGCTATGTTATTCATACCTTGTCCGAAAAGACGTTCCAGTACATTGTAGCCGCCATCGTAACCTAAGAAAGTGGATCCGGGAATTAGATGTGGAGAAGTAGGAGAAGTACGCCCAAACTCCAACCACTCTTCATAATTGTGCAATTGGTAGGTGTCCAAGTAGAGGTTGTCCTGTCGAATCCTCAGTCTGTTCCAATGATTGTTGGTTTGCAGTATGATGTTGAACCATCGAGTGGGTGGATTCTGCTGAGCGGGAAGTACGGGAATATTGTGTGAAAAGGTCTCTCCCAATTCAACGCGCAAGTCTTCAATGAAGTCCCTGTAAGCTGCACTATCCCTTTCAACGTTGAACTCGTTTGTGAATTCCGCCATTAATTGAATTCAATTTTGCCATTGACAATAATAATCGATCAATATAAAAACATACAAATAATAACTCAATGAAGTGCTTGTAATTATCCTTTTTAATGTTGAATTCCGCCATTAACTTAATTGAATTATGCCATTGACAATAATAATAAATCAATAGCTAAAATAATAATAATTAAAAGCTAAAACAATAATAATGAAATAATATTTGTAAATAATTTTCATTTTTCTCATCTCAGGCATTATTATCAAATCTTGAATCGAATCATGAATCTTTTACTAAAATAATGAATCGTGAATCGTATGATTCACTTTATTTGTGCCGGACCGCTAGTGTTAAATAAAGTGAATCATACGATTCACTATTTATTATTTTAGTAAAACGATTCACGATTTGATTGAAGATTTGACAATAATGCCTGAGATGAGGAGAATAAAAATTATTTATTAGTAGTATTTAATTATTATTATTTTAGTTTTGATTTATTATTTTTTAGCTATTGATTTATTATTATTTTAGCTATTGATTTATTATTATTGTCAATGGCGGAATTTAATTGGGTTAATGATAGAATTCAACGTGTAAAAGGATAAATACAATCACTCCATTAAGTTATTATTTTTATGTTTTCTATTGACTGATTATTAATGTCAATGTCAAAAATGAATTCAGTTAATGACGGAATTTACAAAGGAGTTCAACGTTGAAAGGGGTAGTGGAGCGTACAGGAACTTCATTGAGGACTTGCACGTTGAATTGGGAGAGACCTTCTAACACAATATTCCCATACTTCCCGCTCAGCAGAATCCGTCCACTCGATGGTTCAACATCATACTGTGAACCAACAATTATTGGATCAGGCTGAGGATTCGACGTGACAACCTTTACTTGGACGCCTACCAAATAGAGTTTTTGAGGAGTGGTTGGAGTTCGGTTGTACTTCTTCTACTTCTCCACATCTAATTCCCGGATTCACTTTCTTGGGTTATGATGGTAGCTATAATGCCCTGGAGTGTGTTTCCGGACAAGGTATGAATAACATAGCCCTTGGCCTGACTGCACTCACTAATGTCGTAAATGATCTGGCTACCTCCACGATCGCCTTCGCAGATCACGCGAGGTCACTGATCATCATGATTCAAATGATCTACGAATCAATTAGATTCAGTCGTATCTCCGATCTACTCGTTGCCATATTCAGCAGCAGTAGTTCTTCACCACCCCCTGATTGGATGCTGGCACTAGTGCGTGGCTGGGGAGACTTCTTTGCCACATTCTCGCGAGGCAATGCTAATCCCAATAATTTCTTCTGGCTTCCGTAACCCATTGATATGAATATTGTGTCAGCTTTGGACGTGGTTTCTGTACTTGGCATCTTGCTCAAGAGTGTCTGCGCATCATAATCATCAAACCCCAAATCCTAAACCATAAAGATTTAACCCTAAGGATTTAGAGTTTAGGGTTTCGGGGTTTGAGGTTGAGGGGTTTGGGTGTTTGGGTTTAGGATTGGGGTTTTGGAGTTTAGGTTTGAGGGTTGAGGGTCTAGGGTTGAGGGTCGGGGGTTGGTGTTTAGGGTTTGGGGGTTGGGGGTTAGGGTTTTTGGTTTTGGGTTTAAGGTAGGGTTAGGGTAGGGTTTACGGTTTGGTGTTAGGGTTTGGGGTTTGAGGGTTTAGTGTTAAGTGTTTTGTGGTTTAGGATTTATGATTTATGGTTGGGGTTTTAGGAGTTTAGGGTTTGTGGTTTTTCGGGTTTGGGATTTGGGGTAAGGGTTTTGGGGTTAGGAGTTAGGGTTTAGGGTTAGGATTTAGGGGTTTAGGTTGGGGTTTGGGGTTCGGGTTGGGGGTTTCGGGTTCGAGTTCGGGTTTCGGGGTCGGGGTTGGGGTCGAGGTTTGGGGTTTTAGGTTTGGGTTTAGCGTTTAGGGGTTAGGGGTTGAAGGTTTAGGGTTTTAGGTTTTGGGTTCTTAAGGGGTTTAGGGTTCTTAAGGGATTAGGAATTTGGGGTTTGGGGTTTTGGGGTTTGGGTTTTGGATTTGGGCTTCGGGTTTAAGGGTTTTGAAACCCTAAATCCCAAACCCTAACTCCTAAACCCTAAACCGTAAAACCCTAACTCCCAACCCCAACCCCAACCCCCAACGCCTAACCCCTAACCCTAAGCCTTAACTCGTAAACCCCTAACCCAAACCCCTAAAACACTAACCCCTAAACCCCTATACCCCTAAACTCAAACACCAAACCCCAAATCCTAACACCGGCTTATCAGATTAAAGCAAGAAAGCAAGAAAAGAGATGAGCGTTAGAAAGAGGTAGGAGCATTCACTCTTGCTATGCCACACTCTCATACTTTTAAGTAAGGAATTCCCTGCAAGGCAGTTATCGGCGTCTGTTCAGATAGCCTCTCTTATTTCAAGTAAAACCCCAGCCTCTAATAGGACTCTCAAAGCTTTCATTCTCTCTCTATAATCCATTTTCGAATTTTTTTGAAATCACTGTGTCTCTGTTTGTGTGCGCATGTGTCAGTGTTTGTACGCGTGCTTCTTAGGTGAACATTGTGGAATGTAATATAAAATTTCATTTTAAATGATGCATAGATTTTATAGAAAAATCATAGTTGACCATGGAAAAGAAAAACCCTTGAAATTCCTTGGCCTTCATCATTTATTCTTAGCAATTTCATTTCAATCCTAGCTCCTTATTCTTACTTAATCATTAAAGGAATGTAAGATTTGTTCCGAAGAAGCATCGACACTCCTAAAAAGGTTGCATATTGTGCCAGATACTAACATGACACTCATCTCACCCTTCTCGACACCAGTTGGAACACATCCAAACATGTCCACCTATTTTCTAAAATTTTCTATACTCAAACATGCTTTAGTTTAGACAATTAGGAAACAAATGTTTCTATTGTATCTAAATTTTAAAATTAGTATTATGTTATATTTTGTTATTGTCTTTGAATTAAATATATGCATGGCATAAATTCATTATGTATAGCATATAATAAATATATAATTTATAGATTTTGCACGTCCTCCACATGTCGTGTCATCCATTTTTTTGGGGGAAAATTTCTTTGTTTGCATGTCAAAGTTGTGTTTGTGTCCGTGTCTGTGTCGGTGTGTACGCGCGCGCGCTTCTTAGCTGTCTTGAAGACAATTTTTAGTATTGATAGAATGGGATATGCATTCCTTTTAAATGGTTGTATCAGGTATTGAAATTGCAAAAAGAAAACTTTGGTGAAACGAAATTGATGCAAGGTAAAGACAAGCCAAGCCCCAGAATGAAGCAACTGAAAATGAACATGACTGAGAGAAATTGATTCTAAACAGAACTTAGGTTTTCTAACAAATGACCAAGCTTAAAACCACCCAAAATGCAATTATTTAGGCACCGACACAAATCTCTACAATAAGAGGTTGTTAGTATGATGGTGGAAGAAGTTTTACCCTATTGGAAAGTGATGGAGCTAGCTAGAAACTCAAATTGCAAAAAGAAAACTTCGGTGAAACGAAATTGATGCAAGGTAAAGACAAGCCAGTCCCCAGAATGAAGCAACTGAAAATGAACATAACTGAGAGAAATTGATTCTAAACATAACTTAGGTTTTCTAACAAATGACCAACTTTAAAACCACCCAAAATGCAATTATTCAGCCACCGGCACAAATCTCTACAATAAGAGGTGGTTAGTATGATGGTGGAAGAAGTTTTACCCTGTTGGAAAGTGATGGAGCTAGCTCGCTAGCCAGCTAGCTAGAAGTTTTACCCTGATGGAGCCTAGTCATTAAGCTTTTAGCAAAATATGTCCTTTTAGCAAAAATTGTTGAAAAAATTAAACATGATTTACTATCAGAATAAAATACCAAACTAATAATAAATAAAAAATAACAAATAAATATTATTATTAGAGAGAGTTTAGAGAAGCCAGTATGGTGGTCGAGGCATGTAGATTGCGCTATTCTTAAGAACGATACACCGTCTTTTATACCGAGTTGAATGGTGTTTCTCCCCTAAGATACAACGACCTTCGAAATCACTTATGTGCAGCAAAGTGAATTTCATGAACTTTGAATTGCCCAACACTCACTTGTGTGCATCAACGTTACGTTGTTTCAAAACACACAAAAAGAAGTCTTTCTTCTACTCTATTCTTTTCTTTGTGAGTTTACTGTATTGAGGTTACAAGTGAGTGTTGGGCAATTCAAGGTTCGTGAAATTCACTTTGCTACATCCAAGTAATTTCGAAGGTCATTGTATCTTAGGAGAGACATTGAACTCGGTGCAGAAGAGGGTGTATCATTCCTAAGGAGAGAACAATCTGCGTGTCTTGACCACCATACAGGCTTCTCTAAACTCTCTCTAAGAATAATATTTATTTGTTATTTTTGCTTTATTATTAGTTTGATATTTTATTTTGACAGTAAATCCTATTTAATTTTTCCAACAATTTTTGTCCTCGCGGGCAAGCTTTATTGCCTTGGTGGGTTTTGATCGGAAAACGGGAAGTTGGTGAGGGAATCACCATTGGCTATGGCTTATGATTTGAGCGTAAAAGCCGGGGACTCGTTCCCCATGGCTCACAACGATAGTCTACTATAATCCAATTTGTTAACTGTGAGCTTTTTAAAAGCATTAGAATACCATCTAGAGATATAATATATATGCCATTTTGAATTTGAACATTATTTATTCCCCTTTGAATTTCTTTCTTGGCTTGGTCAGGTTCTAGGCATTGAGAACTTATTTAAATTGCAAAGATTTGATTATGTTACTCTTTAGGACTGAACCATTGTGACAAATTGAAGTTTGGCATTTTTTCAGAAACTGAATAGGATGGAATAAGAGAGTGAATTGGGAGAAAAATATTGCACATGATCTGTAGAAATTTTAAGAATGTAAGTGAAAAAATGTGGATTGGATGATCGACATTTGTCTAAATGAGTCATATTATTTTTAAAATTTTCTTAGACCTAGACACACTTCAGATACTTGGGAGACACACATGTCCATTACTCAGACACATATAAAACACATTATAAGTTTGAACAAATTAACTTAGATGATACAAAGATAAAATATAGATTTCTACATATTAATCCCTCTTCCTCTAAACTTTAGTGATTAATGTTAAATTGCATTTTCAATTATTATATAATAAATATATGTAATTATACATTTTATGCCTATCCTCCATGTGTCGTATCCTGTATCCTCTAAAAATTGATGTGTCGTCGTGTTCGTGTTGTGAGTCCGTGCATCATAGGCAACAATGTTGCTAGATCTCGGAACTTCTAATACAAAGCAAGAATCACTCAAAAGGCTTATGGAGCCCTCCATCCTCTGTAGAGAGTTAAAGTCCCTCTCTTCTTTTGCCTCTCTTTAGTTTGGCTGTTCTTCAATCACAAGGGCTCATAAATTTGTCGCTAGTCTTTTTTTCTTTTCTTTTCTTTTATTTTTATTTAGAATATATTATGATTGTCAATCTCCAACTCAACAACCTATGATAGAGTGGGGGACAATTTACAAGCTTTGTATCTAAGTAAGTAGGTGTTTGGGGTAAAGTAAAAACGTGCACTTTATTAGTTTACCCCACTTATATAGGTCACATCAATCAACATCTATCAACATCTCCTCCATACTTTTATAATCACTTTATCTACTTTTCTACACATTTTTTTTGTAAAAAGTCAAAAAGTGCACTTATTCAGAACATTTTAAACCACCCCTAAGTTTCAAGTCCAAGAGTGTCGGAGGCTGTGTTTGGATTTTTGATTTGTGCAGGGAAAGGAAAAGGGAAGGGAATATTGAAGGAAGTAGAAGCTTCTTTTTCTTTTCTTTTTTTTTTAATTTTTATATACTTTTTCTCCTTTCCTTCCACAAATCCAAGATCCAAGCACAACATTAGGATCTTGGGGATTTCAAGAGAAATTCTGAAATGATTTAAATGCTTGTATACTGTGCATGTGGAAAATATTAGAACCTGAGGTAGTATTTGGGATTTTGGTTTTGGTCAATTTTGATAGTTAAGAATAATTTGGGAGTTTTGTTAGTTTGAACCTAGCCTGTTAAAGTCAGATGTACACAAGTGTTGGTAAGGTATAGTTTAAAACTTTAATCTCACATACACTTACGAATAATTTTGGACTAGAGACTGTTCACTACTTTACTTTCTTACCGTCATCCACATCTGTTCTTTTGTTTGTTGTTAATTGTAATGTCTATGTGGATGTCTATATTATATTTGTCATTTAGATGATTCACAAGGAATAGCTTGTATTGTAAGAATTCATATTGTATCTGAAGATTACTGCACAGCTATTGGGTTCATTTGGATGCTCTTTTCAGGACGGGTCAACTGTGTCTACCCATGCATCCAGACCGGTTACAAAAAGCATCATGTGTTGGTATTATATCCAAAATGAAGGATGTAATAGTAAGTTATACATGATACCTGGTGGAGCCATTTCCCATCTATCGCTGTGTCTTGAGAATTTCTGCACCAGCTGGCTCATTAGAATTAGATGGCACGACGATCCTCAAGGGTAAGAATATATTAAACTGATTGGACTTGCCACCATTTAGCATTGACTTGAGTTTGTTGATCCTACAGTATGCATATGTGGATTAATATTTACCTTTTCCCTTCGAAGATTTTCACTTCTCTGGGAAAAATCTGGCCTAAGAAATTGATCATCTGGCATTCTATTGTTGTATGAATATGTTCATCAGGTTAGAACTTTTGGATTTAGATGCCAAATGATGATAATACACGATTACCTAAATGTTTCAGTACTAGAACTATCAATATGAACAACGACTCTCATACTCTGTCATGTCCTAAATTTCTCCTTTAATGTATAATGCACTTAGAGGATAGTGTCAGCATTGAGTCATATTTTCAAATTGTTCAAACTCATAAATGTGTATATGTTTCACACTAAAAAACTAACCACAAGATTATATATTGATAGCAGGTCGAAAAAGTTGCTTGATAGCTCAAGGAATCCCTTGGGGGTTACCACGGATTTTGAAGGACAGTTGCAGGAGTTATTTGATGAAGTGAAAACAATGATTAAGATGGGGAATGAAAATGATGCTATAGACCTCCTTCAAGCAAATTATGAAGCTGTAAAAGAACAGATGGACGCTGGTGCTAGAGGAATAAAACAAGCTGCTCCACTACACGTCATAGCATTGGGGTACATTGCTATTGGGAATTTGAAGATGCATGGTTGGCTCCCTGTTGGACATGGTAATTTCATTTTGCAATAAATATTTTACACATTGATTCATACGAGAATGTGTGTTAATCATGCTACTGTAGGAAACTTCAGGATACTTGAGTCAGTCTACATGGTAATTTCTCTTTTTTTGGAAAGCATTTGATACTTCGATTGACATGCTTGTCTACATACCGCATCTGTGTATGTGTGTATTGTGTCTAGGCTGTCTTAATGTTACAGAATCATTAACTTTGTAACTCTGCCATTATTGGTCATTGATGGAGTGACAATTAATCTAAGAAATGGATCTATAACCCTGTTACCAAATTGACTGTCAAGGTCCAGTGGGAGCTAATCTATACAAGGATCAAAAAGGAGAAAGGAATTAATTTGATTATATTGTCTTTCATTGGGTAAACTTTTATATAGGTTCATTGCCTATAAAAGTTGTTTATATGATATGTATGTGCATGTGCATATGTGGCACACACAACCTTGCACACCTATAAAAGTTTTTTTTTTTTTTCCTATCCTATTTTTTGATTGGCACTGGAGTGTTTGGATCAAAGCCTGACTAATCCTTAAAGGTGCCCAGGCTCTCGGCAAGAAGTTTTCCGCAAGTGTACCATGGTTAATTCAAGGGTTTTCTCCCAGTCCGATTGCCCCAAGAATTGTTAAGAGGTTTCCTATCCTATTTTCTGATACCCTTTTTTTCTTTTTCTTTTTTCCTTTGGATGCATGTTCATGTGAGGACAGTTAGATGAGGTCATTGATGGTTTAAAGGATGACGGGCTCCTTCTCGATTTAGTACTAACATGTATGGGAAGTATGTATTCAGCTTCGGGAAAACTTGAGGATTCCTTGCTTGCATACAAAAGGTCTCTTGAAATTGTAGAGAGAGAATATGGTAAGTCCAATCATTGGAATTTCAAATGTTTTGTAATTCCTAGTTTGTGATATGTGTTGAAAAACTTTGCATGGCTTGACCTGGCTGTGCCAGTTAGCATGGTTAGACTAGGCACAATTGCCCAATAAGTGAAATGGGAAATTTTTATTATCTATACAACGTAACCCCAAAAAATTCATCCATACAATTTTAGTCCCAAACGCATCATGATAGATTTGCTGGCTTATTTGCTCCGGTTAAGACCACCTTATTTCTGACCTCTCCCACCTCTGATGCTCTGCACATCATTTACTACCCATGAACTTCCCTGGTTTCATTACTAGATTTTTCTCTTTGATGCGTATGCTACCTCAATACTCATTCAGCACAAACTCATAATGTGATATTGAGATAGGCCTTCTGTATTCTTGGGTAATGAAAATGATGTTCATGAAAAATCAATAAAGTTCGAATCTATTGAAAGCTGAAAATATCCTAGTACAAATTACTTCTTATTTATAATTATACGAACATTTTACCACAATTTTCTGTCTCAAGATTTTATTTATTTATTTATTTATATTTTCATTCATTTTGTTGACACTGTTCTTTATGGCTTTCTTCTTTTTCTTCTTCTTGCTGCTTCTCTTGCACCACCATCATCTTGTCCCTCTATTCTGGTGTAGCCAATCAGTCTTGGTTGCACATAAGAGTACCATTTTGGCTGAACAGAAAAGCCTCAATGGATTAAGTAAACAAGCTGTTTGAACAGTAAAAATTAATGCGATCCAAAAATTCTTTTTGAATTTTTAGATGTTTATGAAGAATGTAGAATGATTTTTGCATTCTTCTTTTTATTTACTTGAGCAATTTTAAAGAGAACGAAATGTAATTGTTCAATGCATAATCACTTACTAATAAATATGATTACTTTAGTTGCTACCTTAATCTTTGCAAATTCTAGGTGTTAGTGATTATTTTTCCTAGATTTAATTTAGTCCATTTTGTTCTCTGCAGGACCATTGTCAGCGCTAAATGGTTCTGCTGGTTGACACAGTACAAGCTGTTGTGGTTCTTGTTAGAGCCATTCTAAACATTTTATTTAATTTTCAGTAGTATATGCTGAAGTCAGCAAATCCAATGATTCAGTAAATAGCTTCTTTTTGTGGGAAAAATAGTACTTCTCTTATCACACTGTTACTAGGGATGGCAAAAGTACTCGGTTCTATTAGAAGAGCCACAAAAGCTGTAGAGGTATATCACTGTGTGATTACCATATTGGAATTGAGCACAGGTGCAGAGAGTGAGGATTTGGTGGTGCCTTTACTTGGCCTCGGCAATCTTTTAATGAAGGAGAAGCTATGGATGCTGAAAATCCTTTTATTAGGTAATTTGGCTTTCTGTATATTGCTTTGGGTTTATGTCTTTTGCTTATAGTTTTTGTTTTGTTTTTCATTCTGTGATGAATCTGCAGAATTTTCAACGTATATACAAAGTTAAATTGGGGGAATGATGGAATAGTTGGAATGGCAATGTGTTCTTTGGCCCATGTGAAATGCGCAAAAGGTGAACTATGTATTCTTCATTGTATGCATGTAGTTTTCTTCTTGATTTCATTTAAATTAGTAGGATCATGTTAACACCAGTAATTGTGTGGGGTCAAAACGTTGCTCATTCCACTGTGAGTGGATTGTGATGAACTTTAAATTTAAGAGTTCATTCATTGAGGGAGATCTATTTTCAAGTTTTTAAATATGGGGTCATGTGCCATTATCATGCAGGGGCTGCTGATGAAGCCATTCAATTATATAGAAATGCTCTTCAGGTCCTCAAGGATTCAAAATGTATGCCTTTAGATAACAATGTGATGGAAAAGATGAGGATAGATTTAGCAGAATTGCTGCATTTAGTGGGAAGGTATGCCTTTGTTTCAGTTCTGCCACTTTTCTAATTAAGAAACCTCATTGTGATCATACTACAATAAATTTGCTAGCTATGTTTGCATTTAACAAAATAAATTTGATAGGTTTGAGAAGCTTTAGGGATGCTCTATATCATGTGAGCATAATATTTCTTATGACCGTTTGAGTTTTGTCAAAGAGAAGCAACTCTAAACATTCCATTTTGACTGATCCTAAGACTTTGGGCACTTGAAACCTTCCCGGTGATGAAATGGTAAATGCTTCATCCCTAGAGATATTTCTAAACGCTGGAGTAGATCCCTAGAGATATTTGACTGACCCTAAGACTTTGGGCGCTTGAAACCTTCCCGATGATGAAATGGTAAATGCTTCATCTCTAGAGATATTTGAAGTTGTTATGAGCTGTTGTATCACCTCGTTTTAAGCCAAAATCATCTTTTTGCTAATATGATCATTTTACCCCTAAACCCATGTTGATCTAAAGCCCAACTCTTTGGTCCCACTTACAAGAGAGGGAGGAAGTCCGGTTGAACTTGAATTGACGATATTTTATTAATTTTACTTAAAAATGTTGATTGATAGTTAATTGGGTTTACTTCAACAACAGGCAAGTCCAGAAGCATGGAACCCCGCACCCCTACATGCGCATGACACGTGTCCCCAAATGGGCACGTGTGCCGCACATTTGGGTTAACATGTTGAATTTAGATGTGCACAAGGCTTGTGATTGCTCTTTTAGTGATTATGAAGCAATTTTTTCTTCTGCCCGCTTCATGCCAAACTTTTGATTGGTTTGAGTTCTCTCTATTTACAGATCTGGGTTTGGAACATTAAGTATTAAACATACATTTGTGAGGATAATTAGTAGTTTGTATATTTGAAGGTATGATACTCTTGAACATGCTATTAGGTTATGATTTGTTAATGGACTAACGAGATGATAGATAAAAATTCACGTTCCATGCAGCATGTGAATTTCTGGGAGATGTGGTTGATAGATTGAACCGAGTAAATTTTAAAAAATAAATAAATAAATTTGGTGGTGGTTAATTTTAACACATCATCTTCATAATCATGTATCAATTGCTTTCAGAGGAAAAGAAGGCTGTGAGCTACTTGAAGAATGCTTCATCATCACTGAGAAGTATAGAGGAAAAGAACACTGTAGCTTAGTTAGCCATCTTGTAAATCTTGTGACCTCTTATTCATAAGAACTTTGTGGAGGCTGAGCACTTGTTGCGGAGGAGTTTGCAGATCATGTTGAAGACCGTGGGACCCAATGATCAGTCCATCACCTTTCCAATGTTTCATCTTGCTCCACAACTTAAACCAATATGCGGAAGCTGAGCAGGTAGCCCTGGAAGTTTTGCGCGTCCAGGAGAAGGCATTTGGAGAAGAATCTCTTCTTCCAGTTGGTAAGCTTTGTTTTGGTCATTTTGTCTTTTTGATCGTTTCTATTTGATATGATTGTTGAAAGCCATTACTGCAATTTACTACTTCACGTTTTCAAACCTCGCCCTGATGTTAACCTGGTGAGATGGCTTGAATCAAATGACCTACTTGTTCAACAGTCAGGTCATACGATTGAAGCTAATAAAGTGGATGATTTATACATATATTTTGAAAATGATAGGGTGATGAAAAATTTATAAGAAACATTGAAGAATTTATTGAGATTTATATTTTATTTTTATTTCTATTTCATTTAGTATTAGAACTTTTTACAGGTGTTCACTAAATAATGCTTTACATTTACATGTATACATGAATATAAAAAATTAAATTATGTGGAATTCACGAAAAATGTGTGGAAAACCTCTGTGCCTATACAATTCACTTCTTTTGTCCCCGTGATTGCTTCTATGTTGATATAGTAAGATGTCCATGTGTGTCTATACATATAGATATATACACAATATGCTGAGAAATTAATATATAGAGGCAAAACTTGCATACATGATAAAAAAATATTGACAATTACGAGGAGGCACGAATTTAACAGTCTAGGTTATGTGCCATAATAGTTGTGTTTCTGTAAGAATAAATTCATTGTTATCCTGTCCGAATCTAATTCTAGTTCGAACCATGACTATTTAATATAATAGTGGCTCAATAGCTTTGGTCGTCACACTGACATCTGTCTTTTTGTACTACTCATATTACCCAGAAGTAAGTTTTTTTTTATCCTTCTCTGCTATTTCTATTTTACTTGTGTATTTTTCTGTGAAGCTCTCCACTGTTGGTGTCTATTCAGACCAAACTATGGAAGGACCATATCAAGTTACTGGAGCTTCTGTAGAGGGTTCTTGCAATTCAAGAGAAAGGGTTTGAGAGATGAGAAATTTCCTATGCAAAGGTTGTCTATGCTTAGAATCAAATACTAGTAGGGCTGATAAACAAATCGAACGAGCCGAACAGTTACTTGTTTAAGTTTGATTTGATCACTTTAACGAGCTGCTTGGTTTGATGAAGCTTGGTTCATTAAACTTTTGAGTTTGATCTCAAACGAGCTTTTATCAAACCAAGCTCAAGTAGTTTGATATTTTATATAATTTTAGGTTTATTGAATCAACTGTTTAAATTTGGTTTGAAAATCTTAACGAGCTTTAAAATATGTTCAAGCTTGGCTTGTTTATTTGACGAATCAAGCTTGAATAAGCTTTTAACAATACGAACACAAGTTGAGCTTGAGCTGTTTGATTCGTTTGTCACTTGTAAATACAAACACATGATTCAGTATTAGGTTGTTCAAAGCTGAGACTACTCTTTTGCTTCAAAACTTTAGCTTGTTTGTTGGGTTTGGTTTTTTAGGAGTCACTTTTCAGAAATTGGAATTTTTTTATTTTCCTTGTTTTTTCTTGTTTTTGTTGAATTTTTAAATTTTTTAAAATAATTTTTAAAATTTTTAGAAACACTTTACATATTCTTAAAAAGTATAATAGTTGTGAATTTTTTTTAAAAAAAATTCACTAAATATCAAAAATATGAATATATATATATATATATGTATATGAAATATATTTTCGTATTCTTGTGTATTTGTTGAGTTTTTAAAATATTTTTTTTACAAAAATTTACTTTTACTTGTTCGATACATCTAAGTAAAGTGTATTTAAAAAAGTAAAAAAAAAAAATTACTAAAAATAAAAAAATATGAAAATCAAATACTTAATTTTTCAGAAAATTAAAATCAAACACAATGGTAGTGTTTATTGAATTTTGTTTTTAAATCATAATTTGAATGAAATATGTTAATCAAATATATTTTTACAATGTAGCTCAAAATTACTTTTAAAATTCCTCTCATTATTTATTTATTTATTTTATGTTATTATTAATCAATTAAGCAATTATTTTTTTTCCTCCTCTCATTTCACATTCTATATATTAATCAATCAAAAAAATAAAATAAAAATTACAAATCATTCTAAAATTATTTTTCAAAATTTATAACTAAACAAATTTTATATTTTTAAATTATGATTCAAAAATTTAAAATTCAAAATTTAAAATATAACTCGACAATTAAATTATAATTTTAAAACTAAATACTTATGAGACTCGACTTATGTATGTCTCAATGGTGATATCAATCTTTCGTGTCATTAATGGGGGGTTTATTCACTTTTTATCTTCTGTTAGTATTTTTTTTTTTATTTCATTTGTAAACTATCTGTTTCATTTATTCAGTTCTTGAAGTTTTTAATTTCAGTTTAGAGTTATTTACAGAGAGACTCTTGAGAAATTATTGAAAAGTATTATTTTGACTCCCTAATTTATAAAAGCATACAAATAGATTTTATCAATTATTGAAAAGTATCGTTTTGACTCCCTAAATTATAAAAGCATACAAATTAATTCTTTACACTGTTGTCATGTTTCACTTTGACCCTTTTTGTTACTATATCGTTAAGTTAAACCAAACTTTTAAATATTTTTTAGATGAAAGTATCCTTTAGCAATCTATATATTTACAATTTTTTTTTTATTATTTTTTACTTTTTTTTAAAAAAAATATATAAGCATTCATGTATTATTATTATTATTTTTTAAAAATATTCTTTGTAAATATGTTTTTGCAGAAAGGATATTTAAAAAAAAATATTAATAAAATAGAAAAATGAGGAAAATTGAGAAAAAGTATTGTTGGGTGTTATATATAGTGTTGAAAGGTATTTTTGACTAAAAAATGTCGATGTAGTAACAGAAGGGGTCAAAGTGTAAATGCCTAACAATTTAGGAGACCTATTTGTATGTTTTTATAATTTAGAGTGTCAAAATGATACTTTTTAATAGTTTAGGAAGTTCATTTATACTCTTTTTTATATAGTTTAGGAGGTCAAAGTGATATTACTCAATAGTTTATGGGGGTCTTTGTATCACAACCCAACCCTAGGTGTTTAGGGCTAGAATCGCAACTTGCTAATTAATTCTAATGTTAAATGGCGCAGGCAAAAGCATAAATGAAGTAAGAAAATAGTTAAATAGAAGATTTACTTCAGTAATTGTCATACTTGAAAACAAAAAAGAATACATCCATAGAGTTTTTATTATTTTATTATTTAGTGGCAGACTATTAGTTAAAAAAGAAAACAAAATGTAACAAGTTGGCATCAAATTCTGTGCTGGTTCCACTATACGAGGTTATAGTTCTTCCTTACATCTCATCACCTAAAAGTGGTAACAACTATAAGCACACAAATATTATAGCAGAGTGAGAAATATTATGCCAAGAGTATAGGGTACACAAAATAACTATGTATAGTTATTTAAGTTGAAACATTTAAAGTAACTTAATTTGAACAAATAAATTATGTAAGTGGCAAAAATTAAAATCAAGAAATCATGTAAACAAACTAACCACAACCATGGTATAGAACAAAATAGAACAGAGGTTACTGGAGTAACATTCAGAATAGAGGTCAATGCATCTATGACAAATAGAGGGCCACAAAGTGACCAATCAGAAGTCAATGGTTTATTTAAGTTTCCCAAGGCATGTGACTCCCGTGATGGTACTTGCAGAAAATAATTCTTTACCAAATCATTATCAAATAATTTCTAAAATTTAAACAAACATATCCATGAGTTTTAATTTAAGCAAATAGAGTTCAGAAAATAATCAACGTAATCGAAATATCAATATAACTTAAAAACAATCTGAATTGTATAAAAAAAGTTATGGTAACTCGAGATATACATAAACTATATTATAGGGACTCACAATATAATATAACTCACTTTAAAATTGCTCCTTAATCTTTATTTTCCTATTATTCACTTTTTATTTTTGTGATTCCTTTCGAACTTCTTCGTGCCTTACTATTTTTTGTTTAGCAGGCTACTCCTCACGTCGTTATATACACCATCAAAGTGATTTAGTAATAATAACTCCACAGGTGGCGTCTTAAGCATCCTTCATCCAGCCAATTCCTCATTTATACTTGGATGATCTTATGCATATTCACCACCTTATGTGCTAGGGTGGTGACATGCCATTATTATTTTTTATTTTTTATTATTTTTATTTTATATAATCTTTAATTTTAATTTGACCCAACTATTATTATAAATTCATAATTGTGTCAATTTGACCCCAAATCATTAATCACATATTTGATAACCCAATGCTAAATTAGATTTATTATTTATTTTATTATTATTATTATCATTATTTTAAATTTGTTATTCTCGTGGTGTTAATCCACTTTCTATCCCGTCACCTAGCACAAGTACAACCGAAATACTAAGTCCCCTGGTTAAACTATTAGTTGCTAATACTTGCCAAACAATTACCCTGAACCAAACCTTGACACATACACACAACACTTACAGTTTTTCAAAGTCATACTATCCTAACTTCACAGAAGAATGAAAGAAATTCTCAATCTCCACCACCCGAGTCACAACTCTACATTCCCTACTACTCGCTTAACCAACCTAGAATATTACTTGAGCCCAAACAGGGCCTACCTCCGAAGACAATCACCTCCTCACCGTCATTCCAAACCTCGACCAACAAACATAACACTACTCCTGTCACTACAAGACATAACCCTCTAGCCTTCCCAAGAAACTTCCACCGCCATAAATTAAAATTTATACCTCTAACATAAACCAACATCAACCAAACCGAACATAGTGACTGGTATAACTCCACCCTCGCAATATTCTAGCTAATCATAATCACCCTCAAAATACCCATCACATTAAGGAAAAACTCAAAATTACAACATATCCACTGATCAAAATAAACAACCCACAACGCATACATACATAAACAAAAGTCGTAATATTTTAACGGTCCACACCGTACCGGTTATAAAACAAAACGATCACATAATAATTGCAATCGTTTACCCTCCAGTTCATAAAGCCAGATACTCAAAAACAACTGCCCAAAACAACTATCCCTCCGCCAACACCACTATCACATTCTTATCCTGATTGCCGAGACGGGTTATTCTCAACCCCTGGAACACTCCTTGAACTACGACACCAAGGACAAGAGCTATAGATGTGACCTAACTGACCACACTTGAAACAAACACGCATCTCCCTACTCGAATAAAAGTTCGACCCTCCAATGGCCTCTGAAGTCTGGCTTACTCGGTTTTGGTATTGGTATTGCCCCTGCCCAGACGAATAAGTTTGAACCCGACTAGATTGCGGGTTTCCAAAAGAGGTCCCCCGTTGCGTACAAAAAATGCTTAGTATGACCCGGTTGATTATATTAATAGCAAATAGGCGGTCCCTGAATACGTGACTGGTTAGAAGTCTGAACTGGTAAGAATTCCGATGACTACTCCCCCTGTGAGCACTCTATTGCCTCAAGTCCCCATTGGTTGGATTACCCTGTTGGTACAATTATTGGTTGAGGCAACAACCTTACCTTTCTTGTTTGGTTCTTACTTGGTCTATGTAGCGATCCCAATTTCGATCCTTTTTTCATGCTTTGCCACTTCGACTGGGCCGGTCGGGGATAAAGCTGCCCGGTCAGCTCGCGGGGGTCTAGGGGGCAACGCCCTTTGGAGGGTCCAAGGGCAGCGTCCTGGCGGGGTCGAGGGGTAGCGCCCCCGAAGCAAAAATGCAAAATGCATTCGAAGGTGCTTGTCCGCTCGAGCGAAAAATGTTTGGTTTCAGAAGTTTGACCTGTCTGCAAAAATACTGGGTTAGTGTATTTGACGCTCGAGCGGGGCTTTCCACGCTCGAGCGGACCATGTTATATCAGTTTCTGAATCTGATATTTCAGATCACTTTTTCAGTCCTCTCTCTCTCTAAAACTCTCCAAAATTCCAGATCGAGAGCTTCTCTCTCTAGAAGTCATTTTCTCTCTTTGATTTCTCCAAATCCATTGAGATTTAGACCTAAGTTCTTCACCAAAGTTGGTTATCTTCTCGAGGGCTTCGTTGTGTGCGGTGAAGATCGAGTTTCAACACCATTATTTTGGGGGTTTCATTTCATTTCTTCTTCAAAACTTGAGGTAGGGATTTTCTTAGTGTTATATATATGTTTTTGCAAGATCTATATGATTTTCGAAATCATCTTTCGATAGCTTTGAAACTTGATTGTTGATTCAAGAAGTTGAGCGATTTTGAAAGTGGGTTTGTCTCTTGTTCTTTTAATGATCTTCGTTGATTGAAGAAAGGATGATTTTGAAAAGTTTTCTTTTAAAAGATTTGAGTTGTATAGTTTTGGTGAGAAAATCTAGAATTTGGAGATTTTTTTTAAGAGACTAAAAATCCATTAATGATATTGTTATATTTATTTTGTGTGTCAAAATAAATAGATCTTCGAAAAATTTCTTATTTATATTTATATAAATGATGAATTTTAGGAAATATGAGAATTATTGTTCATTTTAGAAATTATTTTTCAAAACGTTGAAATAGTCTTGAAATGACTAATTGTTGAGGATACTTGAGAAAAGGGAATTGTGTTATTCCTTAGATGATGAATTGAAATAAAAGTATTGATATTTTTCTTGTGTTATTGACATATCAATTCATTTGATTACATTAAATTTTGAAAGTTGATTTGAAAACTTGCATTGAGAAAAGAATGTTTAGAAATAAGTTTTCATGGAATGGTTTTGGGAAAAATACGTTGGTAAGTCTTGATATGTGGTGTAGATGATATTGAATAAGTTGGCCTGAGAGTCCGGGGTGAAAGACTGAAAACCCGCGCGGATAGGTGTCGAGCCTTCCGGTTAATACCGGTAAAAATGACAAATTGGTAGCATTTGTGTAGTCTACTTGCAGACACCGACCTATGGATTACCAGAGTCGTATTTACCGCTCTTGAAATAAATTGGTAAGTTTTGAACAATTGAAATTGCATGATATCATTGAGTATGATGGTTTTCAAAAGATGAAAATGTGATTTATCTTCAAAAAGGACATAGCATGGCATGTGCATTTCATCACTTGAGACTTGTATAAAATGTATATACTTTGTTAAGAATTTCCAACAGGGCTTTATGCTCACCTTACGGGATTTTTGTGGAGGAAAAGATGTGGTAGGGGCGTGAAAGTATGTGTGTTGGGAGTACAATGCTCTCATTTTGCTGTGACTCTGTGTGTAAGCTAAGGGCTGTGTTTGTGTGGGTTTGAATAACCATTTTGTGTAACCAGGCTCTAGCCTTGGAAACTTGTAAACCCTTGGGGGTATTTATTTGTTTATTTACTTGTTGTTGGATTAATGTATTGTTGCATAAAGAACTATTGTATCATGTAATGTAAGTTTGGAGATTGTCACGACCCAAACTTGCCCCTATGGGTTTAGCTTCGTAACCAGCCAGTAATCCGTAATTACCAAAGGCCTGCTTAACAGTAATGATAGTAATACAAAGTAAGGGGCTGGCGGAAGCCAAACAGTAAATAAAAGATGTCCAATGAGCTGTGAAATACTGAATGCACAAAGACTTTATGAACAAGTCACATTCATTACCAAAACATATATACATATTAGACATAGACATGACATCCAGGTTAGGGACCTAATCCCTTCACCATAACTGTACAATCAAACTTATTCAGTCAGTACAAAATAGAGACAAAAAGGGTGAATCTAGAACACTCCAAAACAGCCTTGGCTTGAACGGATTTGGATCCTCGAAGTGAGGCACAAAGGTTGGCTTGACAAAACATGAGCTAACCCGACGCTCCTAACTCCGGTCCGGTGCCTGGACACCTACATACATATAGAAACAGTGAGCTAAAGCCCAATGAATAATAGTTGTGTAAAGAGGTTAAGAATGAATGTCCTTTTAGTAATTAAACAGTCATATCAGTCATTTGGAAACCATAGCAGTCATATGTGGTACATCCAATAGCAGAACAGTACAGTAGGTCTTAAAAAACCGAACAGTCAGTTGATGGCCATCAGAACAGTATACAGTATTGGTTCCAAGAATCGGAACCGACAGAGATATCTATGGCAGTAGCAGTAACAGTACAATACAGTAGCAGTAACAGTAATAGTAACAGTAAGTTGCTATGGATGCCACGAGTACAGTTCATAAAACAAGACAACCATTCATTCAGTAAACAGTGTCACTTCAGAAACATTACAGTTAATCGTTCAGAAAATAATCATAATTGAATATATCTTTACAACATTGTTACTCACAGAGTACTGGGCTACAGGCAGGCTAATGAGCGTCCTCGGATGCTAACCCTACATAGTAATAGGACGAACACACAATAAGTTACACATTCGGGATTAACAACTTAGCCCCTATCTTGACTTGGTGTGGTTCTACATCAATATCCTCATTAAGATGTCTTAAACATGGCCTAGGAATGCCTAGGATGGGATGAGGATGAAAAAATGCACTATAAAACACTTTTCAAAATTTGCTGAACATAGGCAAGGTTTTAAAAAGCGGCCGTAACCGTTATGTAATGCCGTTACGTAACGGTTTTGGTGGTTATCGCCACCCGTTACGGCCGCTTTTGCAGTGTGATTGAGATTCACAGGTGTGTCGGCCATAGCGGCTGCCATAGCGGTCGTTACGGTGCCGTAACAGCCGTAACGGCCTGTTACGCACCGTTACGTAACGGTTCTGAACTGTTTCTTTTGAAAAAAACGCACAAAAAAAAGTTGAAAATGGGGGGAAGCGGGATAGAGAGAAGAGGGAAGATAAAAAGAGAAGATGGAGGAGCAAAAGATAAAGAGAGAGAAGAGGGAAGATGAAGAACATGTTATTGATTTATTGAAGCTGTAAGACCTATGATTTTCTGTTCAGCTGCTATCACTTAACCATTTTGTTGTGTGCGTCTGTTTATATATTGTTTGAAAATAATAATAATAATAATAATAATAATAAGTGTGGTCATTATCTATTTGACTTGATTAAAATATGTATATATATAAATTTAGGCCCTTATTTATTCTCTTACTTTTGTCATTGTTTATCTTATATATAATAGTTAGTGATTGATTTTTTGTATAATACAAAGTCATTAATTATTAAAATAAAATGTAAAAAACTCAATTTATAGTGATTTAAAAATATGAAATATATTGGATCATGCTTAAAAATTTACAAAAATTGATCAATATTTATTTTAAATCTAACAAATATGACCATGGAAAAAAAATATACGTATCGGTAGTTTTTTTCAAATTGTGCGAAAAATAAAAAAATTCACGGTTCCAGTTACCACAACCGTTACGCTACGCCTTTACACCCCACAACCGCAACCGCGCCATCGCCACCGTTACTGCGACTGCAACCACTTTTCAGAACCTTGAACACAGGGGTCTCGCTCGACCGTGGCTTTCTATGCTCGAGCGAGCTTACCAAAACAGAGGGGTCGCTCGAGCATGCACTGTTTCGCTCGAGCGGTCTGTAAAAACATGAAAAGTACTGGTTGTTGAAAATCTCCGAACACAAAGGTGCTCGCTCGAGCGTGGAATCCTTCGCTCGAGCGTAGAAGCCAAATTCTGGGTTTTCCAGATTTGCCTCCAAAGCTGAAACCAAGCATTCAACACATCAAAACTCAACCTTTTGGGCCAATTTTCTGGAAACACTTGGAAACTCATAATACAACATGTTTTGAAGATCAATTGATAAAATCAAAGCCCAAAAGTTTGCCAATTAAACACCAATTAAATGCAAATATGAAGAACAATGCAAAATCATACATGCATGAGTTCCCATGAACTCTAATGTTTCAAAACATGACCAAATGCAAGATTTAGCTCAAAATCATGGTAAATTCATGGACTTCAACCAAAATATGAACATGCATGTGGAAATTCTTATGAAAATAACCTCAAAACTCAAGAATATGTACATGCATGCATGAAATCACTCTTAACTCAACACTTTAACCCAATTCTTGAATCTAAACACTAATTTACCATGGACCATGCAAGAAATAACTTAAATTCACAATTGAGAGGATGAATTCCTCACCTTAGGTCTTGAATTCCAAGTAGGTTAGTTCAATTTTGCAATTATCCTTCAAATCTCCCAAGTTCAAGCAAAATTTAGGTGAATTCAACATTTTTCTCCTACTCTCCCTCTCTCATACGGTTTGGTCTAGGGAAGGAATGAAGAATGGTGTATGAGTTGAGTTCCAAACAAGATTTGTAGAAGTGGCCCACCCAATGGCAATAAAGCAAATAACTAGGCCCAATTAATTAAACCTTATTTAATCTAATTAATCATACCAAATCAAATTTTAATTAAAGTAACACACTTAAGCAATCAATTCAGAATTTCATCATAATCAATTACTTATCATGCTTAATCATAGATTAACACTAATCAGAGGTGAGGGTTGTCATAGTCTTCCCTCCTTAAAAGAGTTTGGTCCTCCAAACTCGAATTACCTTTATTTTGGAAGAACACTGGATTCAGGGGGAACAGTTCAGGATATCTCTTGATCATATCATTTTCTCTTTCCCAAGTGGCATAAATGCCACCATGGTTTTGCCAATCCACTTTCACTAATGGGATTTCTTTATTTCTCAACTTTTTGATCCGTCGGTTTACTATCTGAATAGGCCGTTCTTCATAAGTGTAGGCGTCACTTAGCACTACACGGGTAGGCTCAATAACATGGAAGGGATCTCGAAGATAATCCCTCAACATTGAAATATGGAAGACATTATGCATATGCTCCATTTTAGGAGGAAGCGCTACTTGCTACGCCACTGGATTAATCTTTTCAATGATTTCATACGGTCCAACATATCTCGGTGCGAGCTTACCCTTAACCCCGAAACGGGTTTGGCCTTTCATCGGTGTCACTTTAACAGAAACATGATCACCCACTTCGTATTACCTGTCTCGTCTTCAAACATCCGCATAACTTTTCTGTCGGTTTTGTGCGGTTTTCAATCTCTATTGAATCAGTTTCACTTTTTCTGTGGTTTCTTATACAATCTCGGGCCCAAGTAAAGGCCCGTCTCTAACTTCAGGAGATCGGCATTTCCTGCCATACAAAGCCTCGAAAGGCGCCATACCAATGCTTGAGTGAAAACCGTTGTTGTAAGCAAATTTAGCTAAAGGTAAATGGCTTTCCCAATTTCCTTGGAAATCAAGAACACACATACGCAGTAAATCTTCCAGAGTCTGGATGGTTCGTTCTGACTGGCCATCTGTCAGAGGATGGTATGGACTACTCAATCTCAATTCAGTACCCAACGCTGTTTGCAGATTTTGCCAAAATCTCGATGTAAACTTCGAGTCCCTATCAGAAACAATAGATACAGGCACTTCATGCAATCTAACAATTTCATCAATATAAATTGTAGCCAATTTGTCTACATTATAGATTGTTTTGACATGTAAGAAGTGAGCAGATTTAGTCAGTCGATCAACAATAATCCAAATTGAATCCATACCTTTACTGGAGCGAGGCAATCCAACAATGAAATCCATAGTGATATGTTCCCATTTCCACTCCGGTATTGGTAAGGGTTGCAGTAAGCCTGCGGGTCGTTGATGTTCAGCTTTGACTTGTTGGCAGTGTAGGCATTTTGACACGAACTCGGCAATTTCTTTCTTCATTCTCGGCCACCAGAAATTAAGTTTCAAGTCTTGGTACATTTTTGTAATTCTTGGATGGATGGAAAGTTTCGAATTGTGGCCTTCCTGCAAAACTCGCTTTTTCAGTTCAGAATCATTTGGTACACACAACCTTCCCTGAAATTTCAATACATTGTTTTCAAATTTAAAGTCCGGCCTTGGTTTGGATTTCCATTCATCAATAATCTTTTTCAGAAAGTCATCTTGGTTGAGTAGAAATAATAGCTAATGTCCCACCTTGTTCACGCAAAACAATATCAACATCAAATTTCTCAATATCACATAGCAGTTCTTTCTGTCTGGTGAGTAAACAGGCCAAATTCCCAATTGACTTCCAGCTGAGTGCATCAGCAACGGTGTTCGCTTTCCCTAGATGGTACAAAATTTGCAAATCATAGTCTTTTATCAGTTTTAACCAACTCCGCTGTCTCATGTTCAATTCTTTCTGTGTAAAGAAGTATTTTAAACTCCTGTGGTCTGTGTACACCTCACACGTTGCCTCATAAAGGTAGTGACACCAAATCTTCAATGCAAACACTACTGCAGCAAGTTCTAAGTCATAAGTCGGGTTATTCTTTTCATGTGGTCTCAGTTGTTGGGAAGCATACGCAATAACTTTTCCATTCTGCATTAATACACATCCCAAACCCTTATAAGAAGCATCACTAAAAATAGTAAATCCATCCGTACCTGAGGGTAGGGTGAGAATCGGTGCAGTCACAAGTCGAGTCTTCAGTTCTTGGAAGGCTGATTCTCTCTGATCGGTCCAGTCAAATGGTTTTCCCTTTTGAGTCAACTGAGTCAATGGTAGGGCAATTTTAAAAAAGTCTTTCACAAATCTTCTGTAATACCCGGCTAAGCCTAAGAAACTCCGAACTTCAGTAACATTTGTCGGTCTAGGCCAATTTACCACTACTTCAATCTTCTGTGGGTCAACTGTAATGCCATCCTTATTAATCACATGTCCCCAAAACATAACATTATCAAGCCAAAATTTACATTTTGTTAGTTTTGCATACAGTTTTTGTTCTCTTAGGGTCTGTAAGACAATTCTCAAATGATGTTCATGTTCTTCCTTACTCTTGGAATAAATCAAAATGTCATCTATGAAAACAACCACAAATTCATCGAGGAATAGTTTAAAAATTCTGTTCATAAGGTCCATAAATGCAGCAGGCGCATTAGTAACTCCGAAAGACATGACAAAAAATTCATAATGTCCGTACCTCGTTCGAAAGGCGGTCTTTTCAATGTCCCATGTTTTGACTTTCAATTGATGATATCCAGATCTGAGGTCAATTTTGGAGAAAACCTGGGCACCCTGTAATTGGTCAAATAAATCATCAATATGAGGCAGTAGGTATTTGTTTTTCACTATTACCTTGTTCAGTTCACGGTAGTCAATGCAAAGTCTCAGTGAGCCATCTTTCTTTTTCACAAAAAAAATTGGTGCGCCCCACGGCGAAGTACTGGGCCTGATGAACTTCTTATCCAACAATTCCTGCAGCTGAATTTTCAGTTTTTTCAGTTCGGTAGGTGCCATTCTATAAGGAGCTTTGGAAACTGGCTGTGTGCCCAATAACACTTCAATAGTGAACTCAATCTCCCTATCAATCAAATCCCCTGGCAAGTCATCTAGAAAAACATCTGGGAATTCTTTGACTACAGGAATACTGTCCACATTAGCTTTAGTATCAGTAGGTACAGTCAATATACAACATAGATACCCTTTACACCCCTTTCTAATCAATTTGAATGCTTTCATGGATGAAATCAGATATGAGGGAGGTACTACACCAACTCCGTTAAATACAAATTCAAGCAATCCAGGTGGACGGAAAATGTAATAACCCAATCCTCGCATGTGTTTCCGGTATATTTTCTGTCCCTCATTATGCGTATTTATATGCTTATTGTGACATTGCACATGGAATTAAGTTTAATGAAGTGAACCTTATGATTATAGATTCATATTTGTTTAATAAGAAATCATATCTGTCACAATTAAAATGTTTGGATCTAGAATTGAAAGCCTTAAGAGCTTAATAATCTGAAATTGACCTTATATGTGAGATCAGCATAATTTTTAAGTCATAATAGGCATTTTTGTGAAAATTTGATTTGGGATGATTAAAACGATTAAGTTTTGTCTTATTCCACTATATATATATATATATATATCTATGTTATCCCAAATAATTGATGTAACGCCCTCAAAATAATAACATTAAACCCATCAATATAAACATGCATTTATATATATAAGATCCACATCCTTCAATTCATCAGAGTATTTCATTACAAAAGTATTACATGTTAACAACAAAAGCAAATGCCCTATGGGCTTACAGCTTTCCAAGTTAACACTTGGTTACAAAAGAGAGTACTAACTCAATTACACATTAAGCCCTTGGTTTGAATTTACATGTAATACATCACAAGAAATAAGACAACAAAAGTGTGTCCGCCTCTAGCCTCCCAAGCTATGTCCTTGGAGGTGGCATACTACCTGTACCTGAAAATGATGTTCCCATAAAGGGTGAGCCACAGCCCAGCAGAGATATACTAAACCAACTATGAACAATGACTAAAAAGATTAGCAATTGATAGATGGCCAACATTGATACATCCACATATATCACGTCACAATTTCATAATATACGAGTCTATGTCACTTTTCACTCTCCATCTTTATTTAATAGATAAGCATATTAGCTATATCAACACATCAACAGATAAACATATTACGCATCAACAGATAAGCATATTAGCTGTATCCACACTTCATTAGACAAGCATATGAGTTGTATCTACACTTCTCAAAGATAAGCCTATGAGCTGTATCTTCACTTCTCTAGACAAACATATGAGCTGTATCTACGGAGTTCATCCCCCATCTCCTCCCAACACTATTCGGTTTAGAGGTACATCCCCCATCTTCCCCTAAACCGCTGAGTACATCCCCCATCTCCTCCTCTACACACAATGCATATAAACACAAGGGTTCTATACACAATCAATCAATACATACAATTAATATATTCTATCCACCGTCATACTCTATGACATATTCAATCGATTAGTTTTAGTTTGCCTAATCATCATGCATTGTCTACAACAATCAAGACTATCCTCCACCGATAGCCCAAAGCAGTTATTTCTAAACAGAAAATAAATGCACAAAAATGGATATTAAATCAACATTCCAATTAGGTGAGCGATAAATGATCCAACTACACCCTTTAATCCCTTCCCTTTCTAATTTCCACATTCTCAATTCAATCCCTCATTTCCAACAATTAATTATACAAATTAATCAATCAATATAATTAGGGCATTTTCCATAATTAACATTTCAACCCTTCACGGTTTCATTTTCGTCAATGTTTCAACATTTATTTCATTCCTTCATGCCAAACATGCATTTAGGTTTTATATATTTAAAACCCCAACTTTTGAAAAATTATACAAAGGCCCAAACTCTCTCAAAATTACCCAACAACCCCCAACATATCGAAATGCCAAAATTTAAAGACAAAACTCATAAAGAGGAGTAGGATATCCCTACCTCAAAAGATGACTCCCAACCAAGAAGGTGAAGAAGACGAAAATGCTCCAACCCACGAATTTCTCGGATCAAAAGATAGCCCTCGACGATCAACAACTTTTTTGTAAAGGCCAAAGGTGAGGAAACCACTCCTACTACATCAATACCAAGAGAGAAGTCAAGGTTTTAGAGAGAGGAGCTCTCAAAATGGATTTTAGAAAAAGTAGGAGAGAGAAAGGAAAGTAAAAAGTGATTTAAAATCACCCATCGGATGACTCATATACGCATGACCCGCTCGAGCGGAGAACACAGCGCTCGAGCGCCAAGAACAAAAATCTGGACACGCTCGAGCGCAATAAGGCCCGCTCGAGCGCCAAGACACAAGAATAAAGCACTTCCGCTCGAGCGCGAAAACCAGTCCGCTCGAGCGTAGATTTCCCCCTCCCAAAACTTATACCCAGAAAGTACTACCTGCTCGAGCGCCACCAAACCGTTCGAGCGTAAACAAACCCGCTCGAGCGTAAAAATCTCATCTGTAGAAGTTTTGCAGGAACACAAAATACTGGAGGTGTGCAATCCTTGCTCGAGCGCAAGAAGACCCGCTCGAGCGGATCGCCTAAAAACTGGACAATAAGGAATTGAAACCAAGGCCTAACCAACCTGTAACAACCCTGCTCAAAACATCCTAAAACTCAATCAAGTGGAATTAAAGGACGGCAACAAGATAGATACCACTACCAACTTCACGGAACCGAGTCCGGAATACAACAGAACAGTAAAGGGACAATCGGGATTGCTATAATTGACTTGGAGCTTTATGTAAACATATCCTAAGAGAGAGAGAAAAGAGAAGGGTTAGAGAGGAGAAGCAAAGTTCTTCAAGGAAAGATTGGGGAAAGCTAGAGGATTGTAGGAGGATTGTAGGGAATTTGGCTCAAGGTATGTCTACCAATTTCTAATTTACCCTCTCATTGAATAAAGAAGAAATTCCTCTATATTCTTGAGTTAAGTGCTTAATTACGTTATTTTCTTTTGTATTGAATTGATTTGGAATTGTGTGGAATTGTCTAGTGAGAATTTATCTTATTTCCTCAATTATCAAACTTGAACCCATCTATATGGATATATGGTTGCTTATATGTATGTATGTGTAAGGAATTGGAAGCATGGTGGAATTGGGTCATGTTCATAAGTTTTAAAGATCAAAGATCCAAGTTATGTTGAGATTGATATATGTTATGATATCTATTTACATGTTTTTGAACCATATTCTAACCATTAAAGAACCTATTTTGAGCCTTGAAAAAGAGTACCAAAAATTGGATTTTTGTTGAATTTTCGAACTGCTTTCTGCCAGAATCGCCGCACGTGCGGGGCTTCTTGCCGCACGTGCGGGGCTCACAGCCGCACGTGCGGCCCAAACTGCAAAAATTCGTTCGCTCTGTTTTGCATGCTTAACCCTCTAGTATTTTTGAAATTCATATTTGAAGTTCCTAAGATGCCTATAAATTCGTTCGAAGTGAAATGATGCAAGAAATGAATTAAGAAAGAAAAAGAACTAATGTCTAAGTTATGTATGTGTACAGGGCACATTCCAGGAGGGACAAGCACTCCGTTGTAGCACTGTGAGTAGTAGTACGGTAGTCGTACGTTCAATTATCGTTAATGATTGTTAATGTTAACATTCTGTACCTTGTAAGTAATTATGTTAACAATATATTGATTGGAAAATCTAAAGGCATTATTCCACAGTACATTTTATTTACTGTTGATAAAAAATACTAACGTTATTTGCAAGATAGCTATAGAGATTCATGACGAACCAAGGGTACGTATAAGCACTATGGAACCATGGTATTCACGTATCTCTGATATCATTCAATCCGTGCAATGTGCTTACCTTTTGTTAATAATTATTAGGAATGTCTTGTTAGACTTAAGTTAACTATGTTAACTCATGTGAATGATGCAACGATTACCATTAGTCCTCTGTTAATTACAAGTCAACTATGTTAACACATATGAACGATTAAACAAAGGTGTATGCTTCTATATGCTACAGATTAATAGAGCAAGTGAACTACGCCATTTCTTAATGAATAAAAAGGAATTATGTTCATTCTTGAAAACAGATTTTGAGTAAAGATGAGAGCCTACTGTTTTGTTGTTCATAGGCCACATGCCAATCAATTATAGGTTATTAAGTGTAGACACCTTCGAAGAATCAGAGTAATTGGAAGGCTACGTGTATTCACGTGAATTGGAAGTTATTCAGAAACCACGACATAAGTGCAAAAGTTTAACATTAGTGCGTGACCCTCATGGAAATGTGAATTATTTCATCTTCGTTAAGCATACAATAATAACGTGATATGACAAGAAATGCCTTATATTCTAACATGTACGTTTGAATCACTGAATGATTGTCCATTTAGATAAAAGTATTCAAGGCATCTTTAGCACAAGGCCCTTACCCAGGGGTAATAATATAGTGGGTCACGTATGTTACAAGTTTACGTCTGTTACAAGTTTAAGTATGTTTATGTTACAAGTTCATGTATATTACAAATTCAAGTATGTTACAAGTTCTCAGTACCGGGGCACCCCTTAAATAAAACTAACAAGAATGCGTTATATGGATTTGTTAGCGCTATTGAAATGCCAAGCATAGTCAAGTATGAATTCGGATTGCTATTTATGATTCAAGCAGAATGCGTATGTGTGAATTTGTTTTTCGTTTATGGTATGACATGATATGTATGGTTTGGTCTATAAAATCTATTAATTCCTGGGATGGAACAAAGTGCTACTTGGAACTAAGTGCTATGTTGTGAGCCACCTCTAGAGTCCATGTGAGACACCTCTTGAATCCATTCATATATGAACTAGGCTTAAAGCCAATATGAGCCTATGGCCATTCTGTATGATCTATTAGGCCAAAGGCCATCCTGTGTTTCTGGTAAGGAGCAAAGTGCTGTACGGAACTAAGTGCTGCAGTGTGAGCTACCTCTAGAATCCATACGAGCCACCTCTTGAGTCCATACATATGTGAAAGTTATGAGGCCTATGGCCATTCCGTATAAGTTGTTATGATATGAAACAAAGTGCTACACAGAACTAAGTGCTACGATGTGAGTCACCACTAGAATCCGTGTGAGACACCTCTTGAATTCATACAAATATGTACAAGGGCTATATGCCATCATGTTTAAGGGCTTCATGCCATATGTTCAAGGGCTTCATGCCATATGTACAAGGGCTATATGCCATCATGTTTAAGGGCTTCATGCCATATGCTCAAGGGCTTCATGCCATATGTATAAGGGCTATATGCCATCATCTTTACGGGCTTCATGCTATATATTCAAGGGCTATACGCCAACACGTTTACAAGTTTAATGCTACTATATTCAAGGGCTTTATGCCACTCTATTCAAGAGCTTAAAACCATTATGTTCCAATATATTATGTTTCAAGCCATTATGTTCCAAGACTGGGCCTAAGGCCGTTTTGAAACTAAATTAACCTAAGTTATGTATGCATTGATATGTATTATAATTCAAGTTGAGTATTGCATCATTTATGTACTATTATTCACTGAGTCTGGCTCACTCTGTGTTATGTCTGTTTTTGTAGGTAACCAACCAGGTGGTCAGTCCTAGCCATGACACCCGTTTTCTTTTGTCAACCTCCGTGGGTCCAGGCACTGCACGAGAACATTTATTTTGTAAAATCTGTTAAGATGTTGGCTTACTTTTGATTGTCCACCCAAGGTTGAATGTATAAAACTTCAATGGTTTTTGTATGTGCCCAATTATAGAGCTGAGACTATATATGTAGTTGTATAGTTTGGACTTTACCTATTTACTATGATGCATGTGATATATGAGATCCTGGCATGTAGAAGTAGCTCAATGGAGTTATATGTATCATTATTTTCATATTATGTGCTTCCGATAAGGCCCCATATGTTATATACAACAGGTTAAATGTTCATTTTCGAACGGGTCATGCCCAAACTTTTAGGGGCGAGTTTGAGGCCGTGACAGAAAACAACTTGTTTTGTTACACAGTCTATAGAAGCATGGTATTTTGTTAACCAGTCCATTCCCAAAATTACATCGAAATGATCAATGTTCAAAGGCAGTAAATCAGCATATAAAATCACATCCCCAATAACAATATCACATGCAGGATACACATAAGCACAAGTCATGGATCCCCCAGCAGGTGAAGATACAGCTAACAAATAGTTCATGGGTTCCAGTAGTCTATTTAGTTTTCGTGAAAAAGCATGCGAGACAAACGAATGTGTAGACCCCGAATCAATCAGAATATATGCATTTTGGGCACAAATTGAGAGTATACTTGACACAACTGTCTCGGTGTTCTGCACATCTCTCGGTACGAGTGCAAATACCCGGCCTTGCCTTAGAGGCTCATTTCCAGTAGCTTTGGGATTGGGTTTCGGCGTAACAGTTGATGCCGCGGCACTAGCTGAAGCCTTGCTATTGCCTTGAGATGTGGAAGGGCAATCTTTAACCATGTGGCCTACCTTGCCACACCTATAACAAGCACCAGAAATTCTGTAGCAAACCCTTTTATGCCTTTTTCCATATTCGGAGTAGGGTGGTATGGAATTGTTTCCCTGACTAGAACTGGTTGTTGACCCTGTATTTTGCTTCTTATTCAATGAGTTATTTCGGCCATTTTTGAAATTGGAGCCTCGTCTCTTACCCCGCCATTCAGTTGTTGGTGTTTTAGTTTATTGCAGTTGTAACACGTCCGCGAGGGACCCCGCTACAGTTCGGACTCGATTTTTGTCACGGTTCTTAATCTGAACCAAAGAGTCCAAATCTGGCAAATCGTTTTGAGAAAACAGTTTTTTTGAAAGAAGTGCCAAACATGGACTGCTTTTCCAGATACAGAGTCGCTACCTAAATATTTTTTAAAGGAGAATTTAAGAAACCCTGACTCAGTGCCAAAGGCCACGTGTCCGTCATCACCAAAGTTGCCTCGGCTCGGGAGCTAGGGTACGATTGGGGAAGGTCAGCTATGAGCACCCCCTCTCGCCCGATCAAAGATCGGCCTCTACTAACCATGATATCCGTTTTTGAAAACGTTATGTGTTCTTATCCCGATTATTAGCCTAGAATTACTATGTTATGCGCACAGTACAAAAGTATAGACTAGATTGCCTAATTTGGGAATAAGCATTGCATATTCGTTTGTTTTGGAAAAATGTTTTGGAATTTGCTACTCGCAAGTAGGCTAAAACACGGATTTCAATGAGCTATTCCAACTCAGACAATCCAACCTTCACCCACAGGCATTCAAGCATTTATATCACATAAGCAGCTAGCCTCATGGTAATCATGCTACCATGGCAACACTCACATGCATGCAAGGATGCTAAAGCATGAATACTTACATCGTACTTCGTGCCAAAACAAAGAACTTGTTAGCAATCAATGCATGATCCAAGTCCATGTTTAAATGCCTAATGCAACGCATACGGAATGTCACTAGAGTAGGCTTGGCTAGTCTATGAATGACATGTGAAAATGCACAAGTAGTATGTATTCAAGTTAGATTTGAAATACTAATGCAGTTAGCATGATGCACCGAGCCCGATGCATGCAATACTGATGAATGATGCACGCATGCATAGCATAAGGTATGCTAAATTAAACATGACCTATTACTAACCATCAAAGCAGGTAAGTAAAAGGGAGAAAGAAGTGGGGGTTGGAAGACATGCACACACTCACCCACACTTATTACAGATTCGCCCTTGCTCGGAGGGACCAAAAGAATAATACAATTCGAATAATGAATTAACTAACCTAGCTAATTAATTATTACAGACCAACTAAATTAATTAAACAAATTAATTAATTTAAGAAAGCAAGAAAAAGGGCCTCGGGAAGAGGGCTCAATGCACGCGTGCTCGGGCCTTGCTCGGAAGTCCACTGCCATGTGTAGGCTGCCTCTGTTTTCCCTGCTCTGCCCCTCTGAAAACTGCCAAAGTCTCAGAATTGCTTCCCTGGACATTGGGAGACACCACCGGCTGAGGAGAATGGCCACCGGTAGTAAGATGTGATCATCGGCTGTTGATGAAGCTATCAGCCACGGATTTATGGTCGGTCGGCACTGAACACTGCCGGTCGGCTAAGAATGTCTGCAGAACCTGCAATTGACAGCAGTAGAGGGCAAGGCACAGCATGGCAATGTATTTCAAGCAATGTATGCACCGACCATATCCCTTATCATGTTTATGACTCAAAGGGACATGGTCCTTGGTTCTCGGACCATCAAGCGCGCATTTCAATGCGTGATAGCCCGAGAGACCAAGCTGTGCATTTTTCATTTCAAATGTAATGCAATGCACATAGTCAAACCAAGGGGCTTCTACCTCTATCATGACTCACTTCAAGAGGTGAGGCAATGCATGCACAATGCAATGCAACCTAGGCATGCAAGCTAAGGATGCAACATGGCAATGCAATGTGTACATGCAAGTATGCAAGCAAACATGCGAGGTGAGCATGCAAACAAGCAAAGAGATGGACTTAAACATGATTAGGTAATTCTCAAACAAGCCTAAATCAGTGGCCAAAGTGCTCAAACATGGAGGCCAACACACGCACACACATGCACATGTTAAAGGGCTAATACTTAAGCACAAAAGGGCAACTCTCAAGCACACTTGAAAGAGGCATAACATGGACAATTAGCATGTAAATTAAGCTTTGAAAATCATGCAAGAACATGGTGCCAAACCAACCCAAACAATGCAATCAAGGTATGCAAGCAAAGTCCAAGATTCAAAGCAAGCTAAAGGGGTATTGAACCACACTTAACAAGACCAAACATGGCATGAATTCAATGACCCAAAATAGAGTTTTAGCACATAAAACAAAGCCCAAAAGATTACTTAGATGGCATCTAAACAACTTGAATTCAAAAGCATGTACAATGACCAAAACATGGAGCATGCAACACAAGCCTTTGACACATCAAAGGGACCATGAAATGCAAGCATACAAGCATACTAAGTGGACTGAAATGACATGGAAAATGGTCCCAACCCCAAAGCAAGTAATGCATGTTATACACTCACACCCTTAAGGCCAACAAGCCAAAATGCAAAAGGGCTATACAATGCATGCCAAAGTCGACCCAAACAACTAAGGACAGACCTTGATCATGGCAAAATAAACATGAAAGCTTCACAAAGCCAAGCCTAAAACATGCTAGAACAAGGGTTAAAACCTAGATGCATGTTAAGGCAACAAAATGGCATTACAAGGCATGTATGCTAAGCAAGCATGGTGTACCAAAACCAACTTAAAACAATGCTATTTTATGGCAAAATAAGCATAAATAATAGCTAAGGCATGGTCAACAAGAGCCTAAGTTAGGTGCTCCCTCAAGAGGCAAAAATGGTCCTTTTCAAGGACAACAAGGAGATGGGGTGGCCCTCTCCTTCTTGGGACCTCAAGGAATCATCCTTACCACTGAAATCCCTCAAGATTTCAGTGGTGAGGAGACCCAAACACCAAAGTCCTGGAGCTCACACAAAATAGCACAAAACAAGGGCCAAACAAGGCTTAAGAGGGGTCAAACAACCCCAAAGCTTAAAACACTCTTAACAAAATATTTAGAGGCCTTAAAAACAGAACTTTTATGTATTATATGCAAAGCCAAAAAATAGTTGCAAGATAGGTAAAAGTAGTGTGCAAAAATGGGGTAAAAAGGGGCTAGTTTCTTACCCTTGAAGTCCTCCTTCACAAATGATGATCTTGTTGCCTCCTTGAGCTCAAATCCAGTCAAGAACACCAAGAACAACCCTCTGGTCCCTCAACAACCAAGAGAAGGTGTAACACTATGTGTTTGTGTGCAATAGTATGGACAAACATACACTAGACACACACAAGAGAGAGATATAGAGATAGGAAATATGTATCAACCCTAACCCTAATCCAGAGCTCCCTCTGAAATTTTTTGTAACCCTAATGCCAAGAGAAGAGCCCTCTTCTTATAGGCAACTCCCTCTTGTAAGGCTTCCAAAACAAGCCATCCAAGAGGGAATGTATGGAGGGGAACAGAGTGGGTGCCAGTTATCACAGCTGGCACAAAATATATACTAAAAGTAGATGAACAGTGATCGGCCATTCAAAATTGCCATTTTGGCAAAATAAATGGCCGACCGGCAACAAAGAGTGCCGACCGGCAATATACATTACCGATGGCATAAAATCACTAGCCGGTGGCCTCAAGCCATGGCCGGTGATGTGTGGGGATGCCTCACAAGGCATTCCCTGCCCCTCCAAGGCAAAACACAAGTGTTTGGTGCAAAACCAGACACAACACGGTCGAGTCGAGAGATCCTGAGGCAAGGCGCGCAACCGAGACCTCCGGGAACTCAAGACGAACACAAACAAGGGTAATCACCAAGTGTTCCAACGGTGACGTCCAAGTCTTGAGGACGGTCAAAAATGGGGTGTCTACAGCAGTGTAGTGATATTTGCCTCGGCCATAATTACTCGGTCGAGGACATCCACATATTTAAGTAACTTCAGAACATTGATTCGATCAAATATTTCTACATTAAGCCCACCTTCAAATTTTCTAGCCTTTTTGTAATCAGTATCCACCATGTGTGGTGCATATCGGGTGAGTTCGGTGAACTTAGACTCATACTCTGCTACTGACATGGTACCTTGCTTCAACTGTTCAAATTCAATTACCTTACAGTCTTTGACACACTGGGGAAAGTATTTCTCGAAGAAAGATTCTTTAAACTGAGCCCAAGTCATAGCATTATTGGTGTCACGGACAAGCATCCACCACCGCCTAGCCTCTTTTTGTAAGGTAAAGGTAGCCAGCAGTACCTTGTGTGCCTCAGAACACGGGAACACTTCAAACAATTTCTCGGTTTCTAGAACCCATGCTTCGGCCTTTAGTGGTTCAAGGCCTCCTTGGAATGATGGTGATTTCATTTTGCTGAACTTCTGTGTCAAAGCAATTATATCCTCATTAACATTTGGTTCTGGCTGTACTGGAGGAGGTGGGGGCTGTTGGTTCTGTTGTTGCCTTAGGGTTTCGGTCAACAATTCCACTATTCTTTCTAACCTTGCCATCTTGGCCTCAGATGATTCAGATTCGTCGGCATTTCTTGCATTGTCCATTTCACTAAATATACAATACAGTAATAATAAACATAGAAAACAGCTTACTTAAGCACATTAGCACATTAGCACGTATTTTCATATCACGACCACACACACTTTATTTCTCATACTCATGCATGCCCTAATTACTTTTCTAGGACATCCTATAGCTCATCTAGACACGTGTGTGCAGTATAACTCGTGCTTTGATACCGCTCTGTCACGACCCAAACCCGTCCCTATGGGTTTAGCCTCGTAACCGGCCAGTAATCCGTGATTACCAACGGCCTGCTTAACAGTAATGACAGTAATACAGAGTAAGGGGCTGGCGGAAGCCAAACAGTAAATAAAAGATGTCCAATGAGCTGTGAAATACTGAATGTACAAAGACTTTATGAACAAGTCACATTCATAACCAAAACATATATACATATTAGATATAGACATAACATCCAGGTTAGGGACCTAATCCCTTTACCATAACTGTACAATCAAACTTATTCAGTCAGTACAAAACAGAGACAAAAAGGGTGAATCTAGAACACCCCAAAACAGCTTTGGCTTGAACGGATTTGGAACCTCGAAGTGAGGCACAAAGGTTGGCTTGACAAAACATAAGTTAACCCAACGCTCCTAGCTCCGGTCCGGTGCCTGGACACCTACATACATATAGAAACAGTGAGCTAAAGCCCAATGAATAACAGCTGTGTAAAGAGGTTAAGAATGAATGTCCTTTCAGTAATTAAACAGTCATATCAGTCATTTAGAAACCATAGCAGTCATATGTGGTACATCCAATAGCAGAACAGTACAGTAGGTCTTAAAAGACTGAACAGTCAGTTGATGGCCATCAGAATAATATACAGTATTGGTTCTAAGTATTGGAACCGACAGAGATATCTGTGACAGTAGCAGTAACAGTAACAGTAACAGTAAGTTGCTATGGATGCCACGAGTACAGTTCATAAAACAGGACAACCATTCAATCAGTAAACAGTGTCACTTCAGAAACATTACAGTTGATCGTTCAGAAAATAATCATAATTGAATATATCTTTACAACATTGTTACTCATAGAGTACTGGGCTAAAAGCAGGCTAATGAGCGTCCTCGGATGCCAACCCTACACAGTAATAGGACGAACACACACTAAGTTACACATTCGGGATTAACAACTTAGCCCCTATCTTGACTTGGTGTGGTTCTACATCAATATCTTCATTAAGATGTCTTAAACATGGCCTAAGAATGCCTAGGATGGGATGAGGATGCAAAAATGCACTATAAAACACTTTTCAAAATTTGCTGAACACAGGGGTCTCGCTCGAGCGTGGCTTTCTACGCTCGAGTGAGCTTACCAAAACAAAGGGGTCACTCGAGCGTGCACTGCTTTGCTCGAGTGGTCTGTAAAAACATGAAAAGTACTGGTTGCTAAAAATCTCCGCTCGATGCTCACTCGAGCGTGAGACACAGTCCTTGCTTGAGCGTAGGTTTCCTCGCTCGAGCGTACGTCTGCACACGCAGAAAACCTGAGAGCTTGCAATTCACGCTCAAGCCAACATTCCGTCGCTCGAGCGGATCTCTGAACACAAAGGTGCTCGCTCGAGCGTGGAAGCCAAATTCTGGATTTTCCAGATTTGCCTCCAATTCCAGATTTGCCTCCAAAGCTCAAACCAAGCATTCAACACATCAAAACTCAACCTTTTGGGCCAATTTTTTGGAAAACACTTGGAAACTCATAATACAACATGTTTTGAAGATCAATTGATAAAATCAAAGCCCAAAAGTTTGCCAATTAAACACCAATTAAATGCAAACATGAAGAACAATGCAAAATCATACATGCATGAGTTCCCATGAACTCTAATGTTTCAAAACATGACCAAATGCAAGATTTAGCTCAAAATCATGGTGAATTCATGGACTTCAACCAAAATATGAACATGCATGTGGAAATTCTTATGAAAACAACCTCAAAACTCAAGAATATGTACATGCATGCATGAAATCACTCTTAACTCAACACTTTAACCCAATTCTTGAATCTAAACACTAATTTACCATGGACCATGCAAGAAATAACTTAAATTCACAATTGAGAGGATGAATTCCTCACCTTAGGTCTTGAATTCCAAGTAAGTTAGTTCAATTTTGCAATTATCCTTCAAATCTCCTAAGTTCAAGCAAAATCTAGGTGAATTCAACATTTTTCTCCTACTCTCCCTCTCTCATACGGTTTGGTCTAGGGAAGGAATGAAGAATGGTGTATGAATTGAGTTCCAAACAAGATTTGTAGAAGTGGCCCACCCAATGGCAATAAAGTGAATAACTAGGTCCAATTAATTAAACCTTATTTAATCTAATTAATCATACCAAATCAAATTTTAATTAAAGTAACACACTTATGCAATCAATTCAGAATTTCATCATAATCAATTACTTATCATGCTTAATCATAGATTAGCACTAATCAGAGGTGAGAGTTGTCACAGAGATTTATATTCGGTTTTCCTTGAAAGAGCCATGATTGTTGTATTATCATTTGGGCTAGAAATTTGGGGCGTTACAGTCTACCACGACTCCCAGCTGTACGAGTTGCCGAAGTGGCCCCCTTCCCACTCCATTCCATGACTAGGACTACGGCCTCCACGTGAGCCGCCTCTTCTACAAGTGTACGATAATTCCTATGCTAAGACCCAACAATCCTTCCCCGAACATTATCACATAACCTACTCTCAAACTCCTCACAATGGAGCTCCTCAGTTTCTAGCAACTCCAGAGCAAACCTTGACAGATTGGTAAACCATGCCTCAAATTGTGCCAAAGGTGTAGTACCTTGGCGCAACTCCAGAAATTGCTTCCTCAATTCTTCCCGTGTAGAAGGAGGAAATATGTCATATCCTCGCCTAGGCATCCTAATCAAAACAAACATAACAAATTTAGCACACATCTAATAGTATCCTTAACAAAATCTCAGACACTCTAACATTAAACACACAACATATCACCTATATATCACACACAAAGGTACCTACTCAATGTTTACTACCACCGCCCAAAACGTCTCTATTAAAGAGAAAACACACAACCTAGGATACATAACGCAAGTACCCTTCATCGAAATACTAACACGGTACCATCATATAAGTAAATACTCAAACAACGACATTTAGACTCCAACCAACTCACACATCAACTACCACATAACATGTAACACATAATCCAGCTAAGCCTACAAAGATAATTATTCGTTCTAGTGCTCCCTTAGAATTCTCCTTAGAAACAACGTCAATCAAGCATGTTTCCAATAAGACCTCCAAGTTAGTCAACTAGACATCGAATAATATCCATGTGTCTCAACACCATACTCACATAAATGCAACACATAAACATGTTATCACTTAACACACAACATGCAAATGTCCTCACCGAGCATGATAAACCCACTATAGCTAACCATTTCCCGCGAGCCCAAGTTTTCAAACCCGGTTAGCTCTGATACCAAGTTGTCACGCGTCGGATTTACGGAGTCCAGCCCACGTGAATAAATTACCCAACGATAAACAATAGATAACAATCCTCATGCATATGTATGTAATATAATCACACAATACATGTGTTTATCCGATTTCATACATTCCTAGATACAACATCTAAATCGAATAGGTGCTCTGTAATTAAAACATACACAGATGTTATAAATTAAATTGAAAGCCCAAAGGCTTACATCATATACAAAGGGTGTAACCCTTACAAGAATGGCATACAACCAATAAATAACATGAGTGGCCCATGACCTACGAATAACAGAACCACCCTACAGGGTTTCGAACACAACTTCACGTCTCAGTCCACATCTACACATGTACACTTGAAAAACATTTTCAGCTATGTTAGGTGAGCATAAAGCCCAGTAGAGAATATTTCAAAAACTAAACATGCTTTACTAGCATAAATGGTCATGATGCAATACATATATATACAATATGCCCAAATGTATTTTCAAATCCATTTGACTTCTCAACAAAATCCTTTCTTTCCAATTACCAAAACCTTACATTTAATCAAAATGATTTCTGAGTTCGAAACATCTGTTTGATATAAAATCCCTTTCCAAAAATCAATCTAGGTATCTCAATACCAACCAGCAAATATATTGTTAAATCAAATGCAAATACATCGCTAAATAAAAGCAAATACATTGCTAAAACCACATCCAAACATTATGTTTCGAAAACCAAAATGATAATAAGTAAAATGGGTAAATCTCCTGGGTTAGTGTTCATACGAGTAACTATACAAGCCACAAGGTCATTTTTACCGGTGCTAATCGGAAGGCTTGACACCTACCGCGCGGGGTTTAGGTCTTTCACCATATACACACAGGCCAACTTAATACTACTTTAACACCCCTTCATAGCTTTACCACTCTATTTACCTTTTTCTAATAGCACAATACGTGTGATTCAAAATATTGTTTTCCAAAACAATGCAAATGTCCCAAGACAAAATATGAGAATTTCCAAAACCCCTTTCTAAATATACAGTTTCAAATTCCAAAAATCTATTACATGCCCCAGGATATGAATGATTTCAATTCGCCTAATCTACATGTAATTTCTAACACACGGCAATGCTATCCTCCACCGATAGCCAAAATAGTTATTTCTAATGCAATAATTAATAGATAACAATACGGATATACAATCCAATAGTTTCAACAATCACCTTTCTAGAACATTTCCAAAAGAGTATTTAATACTCGGTGTGTTTCCAAAACATCAGCATATTTTTCCTAACCAAATCCATTTTCCATAACTCTACCCAAATTTCCAAAATCAACATCATTTAGGATTCTTCCACAAATTGGGGTTTTTCTCTTTTAGAAAAATCATATACAAGTTTTGTATATCAAAAATACATTTTAATAGCAAAATCGGAACCAACAACCCCCAATTTGGACAAATCCTCAACCCACAAAATATATCCCAAAAATCAATCTAAGCACCATAAGATCTATATATCAAAATATACCACAAATACACTAACGAACTCACATCAAGTTAAGGAAATAGACCCTACCTCTTGAAGTAAAGAGGAGACAAGTTGGAAAGACCGTTGGCACTGAAAAGATGATCCGCTCAGATTAAATGAAAGCCCTTGCCAAGCTCTACATTTTTGACAATGAGACTAGGGTGAAGAAATCAATGGATCTAGGTGTATTTGTAGAGAGAAGGTGAGTTCTAGAGAGAGAGACTCTAGATTTAGGATTTTTAGAATGTTTAGAGTCAGAGAGAGAGAGAGAGATGAAAAAGTGACTTTTACGAATTGATATACGCGCAGACTGCTCGAGTGCAAGAAGTGTTGCTCGAGTGACCAGACACAATAAGTGGGACCGCTCGAGCGAAGAATACCAACTCTCAGAAGTTTTATAGACAAAGGACCACTGCTCGAGCCAACACCGCTCGAGTGTAATAAAGATCGCTCGAGCGAAGAATGCCACCCTCCTAGTATCTCTGTAGGCCTTCAAAAGTACTGAGAGTTCTTAAAGATCGCTCGAGTGCAAGAATCACCTCTTGAGCAAAGAGACCAAAATCTAGGCAACAACTGTTTTGAAAAATAAGCTACCAACCTGTTCCAAATGCCACCAAGACACTCCAACAACCAAACTTAATGAAGTAAAAGATAAATGAGACATGAACAACTATATAGGACAATGAAACCAGGATCTAGAACACCAAATGAGTCGGGTCTAAACCAGAATCGCTATAAGTGCGTTGTAATATTCTCAGAATAGGAAGGATAATAAAATAATTTTCCTCAAATGTAATCATTAAACCATACTTCAGGCCAAATTCATTAAAATAAAGAAAATCTAAATTTATCATGAACTCCAAGAAAGTGACCAAATTATCTAAAAGGCCTAAAACAACAACGAAGTATCAAGAATAATAGAAAGGCAAAATGGGAAAAAAATACGAATCTCAACCAGGTAAGCGCTTCTTATATATATATATAATGATTAAAATAATAAAAAAATTAAAAAATAAGACATGTTAATTATTAACTCAATTTTGTAGCTTCGGAAGGAGTACAATTACATACCAATTTTTAGTGTCAAAAGTGCCACCTCAAAATTGATAATTTGGGTGTAGATACTCTAATTCAAGATTAAAATGAGTTTTATATTTTAGTGTCGTCTAACACGGTGCAAAATTTATGCATAAGTAAAATACTAAAAGATCAAACAGAGGAAATAAATTATCAAGTAAATACCATAAAAGTTATGGCATTAGTGGAATTAATTTTGTTGGACAAAATAGTAATTGTGATAGTAGATGGGGAATACTGTAATTAACATGAAGCACAAGAGCCAAAGTCTGAAAGGCCATAGGTTGCGTGCACAGTGTTGTGCGGCCCATTGGGTTCTTATCCCAAATCTATTTTGATGATCCGAACCGTTCATGTTGTAAGGTTTGTCGAACATATTATTCATGTGAAAAATCAAATTAATCAGACATGTTTAATCCCATGATCAAGTCATAACTGTTTTAAAATAAATTATTAAAGTTATATTAACTGTTTATTTATTGAAAAATAAATGTGGTCTTGTCTTAAGGTTATATATAACCAATTAATTTGATTTTTTTCATGAATAATCTATTCAACGAATTTTATAATATGAACGATTCAGATTAATGACATGAGCTCGGGATAAGAACTAGCATCGTGCTGCCCCAATCCCATATGTCAAAAGCATTGATGGTTCGTAATTTATAGGCACTTGTGGAAGACAAAAAGCAAGCCTTGAAAACCAAAGCACCATTCCATAATTTATAACACAAAGGAAGGGCACTTGTGGAAGACAAAAGCAAGCCTTGAAAACCAAAGTCATTATTCAACGAATCTTATAATATGAACGATTTGGATTAATGATATGAACTCAGGATAAGAACTAGCATCGTGCTGCCCCAATCCCATATGTTAAAAGCATTGATGGTTCGAAATTTATACCACAAAGGAAGGGCACTTGTGGAAGACAAAAAGTAAGCCTTGAAAACCAAAGCACCATTCTGTAATTTATAACACAAAGGAAGGGCACTTGTGGAAGACAAAAAGCAAGCCTACAAAACCAAAGCACCATATATATATATATATATTGTTTTAGGTTTTGACTTGTCTCATGTTCACATCTCAATATTAGAGGTACCACAAGTCCTATTTCGATAACCCAACCATTCATTTTGTAAGGTTGATGTAGGCCGAAAGGTACCACATTGAGGCTGCTTAAGTTATATTTATAGTCTTTGAATTTTGTTTATTTGGTGGAGATGATGTGTTTTGTGCACTTGTACAGATTTGGCAGGCAACATGCAAATTCAAGCAAAAAGTGGCACAAAAACAAATTCTCCGTGCGAGTAGTGAAAATTCTCGGCCTGCCACCTCGTCGCATGTACGGCCAGGCTCCACCACACATGCGGTCCACCACCGCTTGAGCAGAAAGTAAGGGTGCTCGAGCGGCCCACCTAGGGTTGCGTGTGTAGAAATTCAAGTTTGTTCTGCTGGGAATAAAAAAAAAAAAAAAGTGGCTGTTCTTAGGGGTTCCGAAACTTCCAAAAGAGAGGAGGGGCTAGGGTTTGAAAAAGAGAGTTCTCAAGCTTCAAAAACATCTTTCATGGGGGCTTCTTCTTCTTCCACCTCTTCCCACTTCTCTATGATGGCTAGGCTTCTATTTCTAGGGTTTTGATGAAACCCTAGTCAAGTAAATAGGGTTTTCTTTTATGTAATGGTTTGAACAATTGTATGGTATTCTAGAAGTTTTCAAATATATTTTCCATTATTTCTTCAAGTATTCTATTTTCTGTGATTGTTGAATGCTTTCCATGCAATGGTTTCTATTCTTTCATGTTCAAGGTATGAGATGAGACATACTACGAGGGATGAGTCATGTTGCTACCCTAGTTTAGAACGAATGATTCGTACTACTTGAGATGGTTCATGCCTATACATTGAACGTGTTAATTCTCTTGATCAATGCTTTGAGCTTGTAGTTGCGAAGTATTATTTGGTTCGGACCGTAACATAATTGATTTTCAAATTGAAACCTTATTTATGCAACTAGTGGTGAATTCATTGCCCTAGGTTTTTCTAACAATCAGTAATCCCAATTTCATTTTTAATTGATAGTTTAATCTCTTAGTTTCTTTTATTTATTATTATCATTAGGTTATGAACAACCATCTCTTTCATCAAAACTAATTTAGAAATTTAATAATTAAATTAGTTTAATTTCCTGTTTATCCCTGTGGATTGATACCTAGACTTACTATTATTCTAAGGAATTTGGTACAATTTAGTGTTTATTTTTGGTGTGTAAAAGGGACCTAGACATTGCACTGTTAAGGAAAAATAATGAAAATGACTTGTTCGGATCCGTAGCTTTTTCAGCTCGAGTTATTAAGCCCGTAGGGGTGTCTTCACACCTAATGCCCTAAAACTGTCTGGTTTGGGAGTCATGGGCCCAATGCTTGCTACACGGGTTGATTAGAAAGCTTAATGGATTAGGACATTGCATAGTCTAAAAAAAAAAAAAGAGAGAGAAAAATTTGAGAATCCTAGTTGCAAAAGTTAGGTTTTTCTGTATATGTTGGGTGTTATTATGAGTTACACTGGGCTATTATAGGGGACAGTTAACTAATTATAGGGACTGCACTTTACACCATGGACACTGATGATGTGTTTACTAGCATTCGCAAGTACATGAGACTTAACTTTTGTAATACTGAATTGTGGTTCTTGCTTAATAGATTCCTTCATGCTTCTCCATTGTGCCTTCAATGACTCATCATGTCTTAATATCACACTGTAGTTGGCACATAAGTTAATTGATAGTTGTAGTAGTGTGATTACATATTGTTGAGTAAATGTGAATATGTAGATGTATGTGGGTATCATTTTTGGAAATCCTCATGAGACTATACTCATCCATTTTAGGTAACCTTGTAGTTTAAAGGCTTGTTGCATATGCTAAGTGCAATCGTGATCCTTGCGAAAGTGGCTTAGAGTATTTTATTTTTCTTATTTCTATTGTTTTGCTCGAGGACTAACAAAATGTAAGCTGGGGGATGTGATATAGGTCGAAAGGTACCACATTGAAGTCGCTTCAGTTACATTTATAGTCATTGAATTTTGTTTATTTGGTGGAGATAATGTGTTTTGTGCACTTGTGCAGATTTGGCATGTAGCACACAAATTCAGGCAAAAAGTGGCGCAAAAGCAAATTCTCCGTGCGAGTAATGAAAATTCCCAGCCTGCCACATCACCGCACGTGCAGCCCACCACCGCTTGAGTAGAAACTAGGGGCGCTCGAGCGGCCCACCTAGGGTTACGTGTGCAGAAATTCAAGTTTGTTCTGCTGGGGAAAAAAAAAAAGAGACTACTTTTAGAGGTTCCGAAAAATCCAAAAGAGATGAGGAGCTAAGGTTTGAAAATGAGAGTTCTCAAGCTTCAAGAACATCTTCCATGGGAGTTTCTTCTTCTTCCACCTCTTCCCACTCCTCCATGAGTGGCTAGGCTTCTATTTCTAGGGTTTTGATGAAACCCTAGTCAAGTAAATAGGGGTTTCTTTTTAGTTTTCTTTTATGTAATGGTTTGAACAGTTGTATGGTATTCAAGAAGGTTTCAAATATATTTTTCATTATTTCTTCAAGTATTCTGCTTTCTGTGATTGTTGAATGCTTTCCATGCAATGGTTTTCTATTCTTTCATGTTCAAGGTATGAGACGAGCCATACTACGAGGGACGAGTCGTGTTGCTACCCTAGTTTAGAGCGAACGACTCATACTATTTGAGATGGTTCTTGCCTATACATTGAACGCGTTAATTCTCTTGATTAATGCTTTGAACTTGTAGTTGCGAAGTATTATTTGGTTCGAACCGTAACATAATTGATTTTCAAATTGAAACCTTATTTATGTAACTAGTGGTGAATTCATTACCTTAGGTTTTTCCAACAATCAGTAATCCCAATTTCATTTTTAATTGATAGTTTAATCTCTTAGTTTATTTTATTTATTATTATCATTAGGTTATAAACAACCATCTCTTTCATCAAAATTAATTTAGGAATTTAAAAATTAAATTAGTTTAATTTCCAGTTTGTCTCTGTGGATCGATACCTGGACTTACTATTATTCTAAGGAATTTGGTACATTTTAGTGTTTATTTTTGGTGTGTAAAACAACCCATCAAAGGTCCTGAATGTATATCATCTATGAAAAAAATTAGTCTGATTCGATAATCACAACTTTTTTAGTTTATTGCATTTGTCTCCGAAAAAATGGACGGCAAATGCATTTTGAAAATAAACCATTCATTGTTTAGAAACAAACACGATAAAATGAAAATGTTACGATTATCGAATTGACATAATTTTTTTCAAGGATGATATACATTGAGTACTTTATAAAATGAACGATTTGGATCATCGAAACGGAAAAATTATTTTGTGTATAGGAAAGAAATGAAACAACTTGTTTTTTCCCAGGGGAAGAGTGCTTCTACTTGCATCAGTACACACTTAATTTTTTTTATTATAATTTTTTTGCCTATTGAAAATTACTAACAAATACCCATACTTTGAAAATTCAAAACCATAATTTCTCATTCCACCAAATCCTTCCACACAATCTCCACTACATCACCACCATACCATTTCTCTTTTCCTCATCACTCCTTTTGTTGCCACTCCACTATATCCTCCTCTAGTTCCCTCCCTCCTCCCCGCTACCCTCTAGCCATCCCTCATTCTTCTTCTTGAAATCATAGAACTAAAAACCATCCACTAGACCTGAAAACCTAATCTCTCTCGATCCTAGATCTCTCTCTCCCTCTCTCTCTCTCTCTTAAGAGGTTGTCGAGTGGAAGGTCACGAGGGTGGGGTGGTACATTGTGATAACCCTATCACGTAGTATACTTATATTTATTTAATTTTGAATGCTAATTATGTGTTTGGTGTGTAAATTTGTGCATATCTGTTCATTTGATGAATTATCTGTTATGATTTCTGCTTTAAATGTGAAATTGATAGTCTTAATGACTTTAGAAACCAAAATTGATAAGTTTAGCTAGGATGGTATGATTTTTAGAACCAATTGGGAAGTTTGATTAAAAATTGATTCAGTTTAGCAAATTAAATTTTGATTAACTAACTTAAGCCATAACTAGTGCTTAATCCTTAATTAGCACCCTAATCTAATCAATTAGTATATATATGATAAGAGAAGAGTGAGCTAATGATTTTGAGTTTGAAAATCTACTGGAAATACATTCTAGAGAGAGAGAGAGAGAGGGTTTAACTTAAAAAGAGAGCAGTTTAATCTTGAAGAATTTGCTAGAGATTTGAAGAACTAAGGAGAGGAACTCAAGGAATTGCTAGAACAAGCCTAATTCAAGACTCTAGGTAAGTGTTTGATTTTTAATTCATGAATTTAAGTCACCAAGCATGTGAATTCAAGAAGATATGAGCTTAAACTCAAGAATTTGGAGCTAGAACTTATACGCATGCATAATTTTGTGAAGTTTCAACATTTTGAGCATGATTTTAATGTCTATGTTTGAATTAGAAGTTGTATCATACATGTATCCAGGATTTAAAGAGTATTGAAGTTAATTTCAAGTTTTTAAAGTTGTAGAAGAAGAATTTGAAACAAGTTCATACATGCATGAAGGTTTGAGTTCCATTTGTAAAGAATTTGGGAAGCTCAAGTTCCAATTTGAAGAAATCATGGAGTTTTTTAGCTAAGGGTTTGATATTGGTTTCATGTTCATATTTTTCTAAGTGTTTTCAAGCTATAGACTGAGCCATACAAGAGTTTTTGCAAGTTTTGACTTAAGGACTCAAGTTTTGAAACACAAAATTCTGTTTTGGAAACCCAGATTTCGTCCGCATCGCTCGAGCGGTGAAGTTACCGCTCGAGTGCACATTTCATGCATCCAGAAGTTTTGCAGACCATTTGAGCGACCAAAAGGTCATTTTGCTCATGGCTCGAGCGACCATCAAGCCTAGATTTTTACATCCAGTACTTTTACAGACTGTGCAGACTTCTCGAGCGACCAAAGGACTACTTGAGCAAATTGCTCTATTTCAACTTATTTTGAAAATTTATTTTCTATTTATATTTTCATTCTTATATCTCTCTGAGCAGTATTAGGCATGAGTTGAGCCAAATGAATTAATGAGTTAGAATTGGACTTAAAAGAATTGGATAAGTTAAGAAGGATTCGATTAAGCGATGTGTTCCAATATGTGTATGTGTTTATGTATTGTGTAGGTTAATCCACAGAGACGTATCCACAATCTAATCACTATGAGTAATATCTTAGTAAAGATATTTTTTTATATTCTTTTTTCTATACATATAATGTGGTAAGCTTTTCTGAACTTATGATTTTGTGAATATGAATGAGCTTCTATCTGTTTGATCAACATGATATTTGTTAATGGAACTGATTAAGTGTGAATGTATATGATGGATCTAAGGTCATTCTGTATATTTGATAAGGTGGACCCAAGGTCATTCTGATTATTTGATAAGTCTAAGATATCCGTTATGTGTTGACCAAATGGTCATTATACAGCTGTAATCAATTGGACCCAAGGTCATTCTATCAAGTTATGATCCGTTTGCTCTGTACATCTATTATATGTTAAACTGGAGGTCATTCTGTTATGTATTGTATCGGACTAGAGGTCGTTCCGTTATGCAATGAATATGATATGAAAATGATTATGTTAAGTAATAGAACTCATTCATGTAACCCTTTTTACTTTGATGTTATTCACTAGACTCTAGCTCACTCCGTTATGTAGGTACGCAGTGGGATGTCCAACCTTAGAGAAGTTTTAGTGATTATTCGAGTTTTTGTGAAGTCAACTATGGAGTGCCTCACGGATGAGGCTTTTACCTTTGTCATTTGTTTTGTTTTGTTGGTCATGTTTGACAGTTTTTGTGTATAAGCTTTTGAGTTTTGTAAGATAATAACTTGTATTTCATGGAAGGTTTTGTATATGCAGATATGATGAACAAGTATGTATTGGATGTGAGTTATTAACGAATGAAATTTCTGTTTACACTATATATGCACAGCTTATTGGACAACTTTTATTATTTTGCTTTCGCTTCTGGCCTCATATACATAATTATGTTTTGAATTTTTGTCTGAGGTTGTAGGTAATCTCATGATTACCAGTCGATTATGATCCAAACATCTAGGGGCGGGTTCGGGTCGTGATATGCATGGTGGCGGCGATTGCAGAAGTGGGAGTCTCCAAGGCAACGGTTAGAGATGGAGGAAGTAGTGGTCGTTGGAGTGGGTATAGAGTTAGGGTTTAAAATGTTTAGGGTGTAAAGAAAAGATAGGAGATTAAGGATAAGAGTATGTTTGGATTATAGAGGGTGTAAGGAGATTATTTTTTTATTTTTTTTATAATTTTTTTTGAAAATGTGTAATTGAGAAGTGGGTGTAATGAATTACTTTTATTGTACAAATAGAAGCTTTCCATGTAGGGATGGCAACTGGATAAGGTGGTGGCAGGTTTGTAATATCCCACCTGCTTACCAAATCTAATTGGGAGCGAAGCAAATCAAGGAGTGGTTGGGGGCATGAATGGGTTAATTTTGTAACATTAAAGTACTAATAAAAAAAGAATTGATATAATATATTACGAATAATGATTTGTAAGTGATGGGGGTTAAACAAAATATGAGATAAAAAAAAGAAAAATGAGTGTTAAGTATAATATTGGGAAAATTATAAAAAGAACCATGTATAGGGTTTGACTCTTATGATAAAATAAACTTTAAGTTTTTAATTTGTCAATTTAAACTTTAATATTTTGATTTGTCTTCAATCCAAACTATTTGCTTAATTTTCTTAATTAAAACTAACATAAATGGGTTATGTTAGTTATTAAACTCAATGGAAAAGGGTATTGTAGACTTTTTATTACACTTTTATTGAGTATAATGATTAAAATATATTTTTTTCTGTCAATTTTATTTAATAAAAATAAGAAAATAGTTTAGATTGAAAACAAATTAAAAGATTAGAGTTTAAATTGACAAAATTAAGAACTCAAGAGTTTATTAGAAAGCTCAAAATTTGGATTTTTTTTTTTTGGGTGTAATTTTTCCTATAATATTTTAATGTTTTCGTCTTATTATATTTCAAAAAATAAATAACAATAACACGATTCTAGGCTAATGGCATTCAGCCTCTATACACGAGAGGTTGAAAGTTCGACACTTACCAGAGATGAGGTTAGGTTGTACTAGTAGCAATTATTTACCTTATATTTGTACAAGTTGCCACCTATTTCAACAGCCATTTAGGAACTCCCTTTCCCCACACCCTTAGGAGTAGACTAAATTAGTAAAATATATTTGAAATTCTAAAATATTAAAAAAAATCAAAATAAAATAATATATCATAAATATGATGGGAAGGAAAATACTTCATGTTCCGTTTCTCATTAGATAGGGAAAACTCATGCAAAATAGAATGAAATTGGCATCCCTATATCCAAGGGGAAAGGAAATTTTATTTGCACACCACTATTTACTTCAGTGTACACTACTTGCTCAGTCCATACCGTGCACAATTAGAATTTTTAATTTTTTTCTCAATTCACACTATCAATTTTTTTGATAATACTTAAATACTCTCATTTCCTCAAGCTTACAAACACTAACTTAACCTAACCTAAACCTTAACCTAACTTGTCATTGCCCCTTCCTTCTCTAGGCCCCCTCACTTACCTTCCTCATTGGTGTTGCAAAACATAAATCTAAGGTTTTCAAATTAGGGTTTAGAAGAAGATGAAGATCTAAGGTGGCTAGGTCGTAATGGTGGTTGTGGGTGTCATGACCCAAACCCACCTCTGTAGGTTAAGGTCATAACCGGTCAGTAATCATGAGATTACCTACGGCCTCAAATAATAACAAACATATTTTATAATAATAATGGGGCCAAAATGGAAGCAAATTTAAAAATTTTGTTCAAAGAGCTGTGCTTACATGGCATATCAAAACATCTGACATATATTCATTAATAACTCACACCAAAAAACAAACTTAGAATCTTGTACATACAGGATCATTCAAACTTATAGTCAGCCAAACCAAAAATTTATATGCATAAGTGATCTGACGGAACCACCAAGGTAGTAAGGTGCAAAACGGAAGGACAAGTACAAGGAACAAAGTCTCGTGCGTGAGACGTTCAGGTTGACGCCACAAAACTTGACTTCCTCTCACACCCTTCGCTGAGGCTGGGTTTGGATATCTCTTTGCTCACCTACATACATATAAATGAGAGTGAGCGAAAGCCTAGTGAATAATATCAAAGTAAAGAAGTTACATAAATGAAATTCTTAACAAACATATCAAACGGCCTTAGGCCCAAACATATCAAACGGCCTCTGGCCCATCATATCAAACGGCCTCGGACCCAATTCATTCATGTCAGACGGGCTCGGGCCCAATTCATTCACGTCAGACGGCCTCGGGCCCAATTCATTCATGTCAAACGGCCTTGGGCCCAATTCATTCATGTCAGACGGCCTCAAGCCCAATTCATTCATGTCAGATGGCTTTGGGCCCAATTTCATTCATGTCAAACGGCCTCGGGACCAATTCATTCATATCAAACTGCCTCAGGCCCAATTCATTCATGTCAGACGGCCTCGGGTCCAATTTATTCATGTCAAACGGCCTCGGGCCCAATTTATTCATGCCAAATGGCCTCGGGCCCAATTCATTCATGTTTATGCGCATTTCATATTTGAGATCATAATCATAATCGTATTCCGACGGCCTTATTCAGTCATTGGCATAGTGAATACACATTCACAATTCAAATTAACAAATCCATGAAACTTATTCAGAAGTAAGCATTTGGAAAGTAGCATACTTGAAAATATCTTTACTAAGATATTACTCACAGTATTTTGCCGATGGATTTGCCTTTGCGCTTGACCCTATACATTTCATAACATATTGGGTCACAAGCGATTCAATCTGTTCTTAATTTGTTTATTTCTCTTAGGCCTTTTTCTTATCCCTTTAGTTCATTTACAATGTTCAATCATGCCTAAGAATGCTTAGAAATGAAAGAGAACGGAAACCGAAACATAAATTTTCAAAATTTTTGAAACAGGGCTTTCCGCTCAAGCGCAGTTTTGGTCGCTTGAGCGGCCTTCAAAACTCTGTAAAAGTACTGGTTGCATGAATTTTACGCTCGAGTGAGGAGTCTTGCAAAACAAGGTTCGCTCGAGCGCAAGGTTTGCCGCTCGAGCTACCGTGCAATTCTCTGTAAAACTTCTGGGAAACAATGAGTAACATAAAAACTTAGGTAATTTGAAATCAATTATCTACAATCATGGTCCATTTCCAAAATCATTCCAAATTTTTCTTTGCCAATGTCAAAACTTACGCATTCAAGCTTCATACCTTCATGAATCATGCATGCATGTTAATTATTGACTCCAATTCTACTTCAAATGGCACAAATGATGCTCAAAATCATGAAGCTCAACAAAATTATGCAGGCATGTAAACTTTGGTGCGCAAGTCTTCATGTTTAGCATGCCTTATGCTAGATTATGCAAACCAAGCAGTATCCAAATGAATGCCCTAAAGGCTTACATATTACTAAGGGCTTTGCCTTGTTACAATCAAGAAAAGGGTTTTAACCCGAATACAAATTAAGCCCTAGGTTTTACAAAAAATAAACAAAACATGAGCCTTAGCTCCCAAGATCTTCCATATCCTTAATCTCGGTAGAGGCACGCTGTCAACACTTAAAAATGGTTTTTCACATAGAGATGAAGATATAGCCCAACATAGATAATCTTAACAAAGTGCATGAGTTTTAACATAACCATGATCATGAGATGCAATATCATGCCATGCTTAAGATGTAAGTTTTGTTTTTCAAAGGAATCGGCCATGCACTTTCCAAAACACAATTGATTCAATAACTTTCATCACATCAAAATTATTAGGTGGTAAATACGCTAAAAATTCCTAGATACGTGTCTGCTAGTAATCTATCAAAGCACTACAAAATAATCCCACTTTACCAGAAGGAAATTGGAACTTATCTCATGTGATTTTTTGGAGTTTCACCGAGGACCTCAACCCAACTTAATTCTCATAACCATATCTACACACCCTAACCGAATTTACTAAGGTATTTACCTCAATTCTCAACATTTTTCCAAAATTTAACGAATTAACACAACACATTTCTCAAATGCGATCAGAGGTAAGATCATGAAATCATGAGTATGTCAATGCTATGCAAGCTTTTCCAACTAGTTTCAATTCTCCTAATTCCATATGAATTCTAAATAATCAATGCAATCATCCACCGATTGCCAAAAGAATTATCTCTATCAAAAATTCTAATGAGACAATATTTAAAGTATAATTCTATAATTCTCAATACTTTCAAAATAAAACATGTTCCTAAGAATTTCATCATTTCTCAATACTTTCCAAATGTTCATAATTTTCCAAGAATTTCTATGAATTCCTCAACACACAAGTTACATTCCCAATCCCCACATGCCCTAGGGTTTGGAAAATTTGGGGTTTCTAATTCAAAGTCTAGAATTCTCAAATTTGCCCAAGGACCCTCTGTCCCCAAATAACCCTGTCCCCATATCCCAAATCACTCACAACTCTTGGATATGTCTTAAGAATCCTAAGATATGAAAATCTTAAGATATATTCAATGGTTGTGAGTGATTTGGGATAGGGGGACATGGTTATTTGGGGACAGAGGTTCCTTGCTGCTCAAATTCATATATCAAGAATCAATTATAAGAAAGCAATTGAAAAGTTTTGCAAAGAATTTGAGGAATTTCCCAATTTGTGCAATAATAAGAATATTAACAAAATCCTAATTTTCCAAACAATCATAACTATCAAAATATCACATAATCTTGCTAAAATACGTACACAATGTTAAGAAAATTCTTACCTCCAGAATTGAGGGGGAGAAGAAAGAATTTTAGGCTGTGTTTGATGAAGCTTTATAATCATAATTCTAACATTCCATTTGCAGCCTCCGGTTGGATAGAGTTTTGAAAATATGATTCCACCACACATTTCAAAATATATGTCTCTTTCACGTTTGACATATCTCTCTCTTTCGTCTTCTCCATTCTGAGAAGCAGAGGAGTTTTTGAATTTTGTCTACCCGGTCATCCTCTCGGACGTCCCCCGGACGTCCAGTTGGTTGACCGGAATAGTGTATTTTTTTTTTTTTTTTGCAATTGCCAATCGCCACTTGTTATTTGGAGAAATTTTTTTTTATTTGTTTTTGATATTTTTTAAATATAAAATTTATTTTTTTAGACCAAAATGGCATTATTTTTTTGAATTGAATGTTAAAAAGAGTTTGATTATGAATTTTGAATAGAATTTGTAATAGAGTTTTAAGTTATTCGTTTGGTTATGAGTTATAGCTTTTTTGAAATTAAAAGTTCTGAAAGCTCTTTTCAAAACTTATAATCAAATAAATTTTCTCAATTCATTTGTCACATCAAAAATTCAAAACTAAATTAAAAAATCTTTTAAAAACTCATAACCAAACAAATTTTTTCTTTTCAAATCATAATTTCAAAACTCACAAATTCAAAATACAATTCTATTCTCAAATCATAATTCTAAAATTCTACCTAGCGCAACCTCAAATTTTTTTGGAGATGGCTGGATTAATGATCACTCTAATCAAAACGAGGGCGAGATTGTAACTCAAAAAGTTTGGATCAAGGAATTTGTAACGTTTCATCCTTAAGCCCAAAATTCAAAATCTAATCTCACCAAAACATTAGGAATACAACACATGGTTTTAATCACGATCATTAAGACATTTAAATAATACGAGTTCAAGTATATCATAAATTAAATCTATTAAATTCTTCAAATACTTAATTCAAATTTATTTAATTCTTAAAATAATTATAAAAATAAAACATATGTCCATCAATATTATAAATTAGTAAAAGGCCCTATCTAATTAAGATTTTATTACAAAAAAAAAAATCTTAAATTTTTATTTTGTCCTTAAAAGGTGTTTTATTTCGTTGTGTGTTTAAATTAGTATTAGTTTCTCAATCTTGCCAAGAAAATTATGTAAGTATTAGATATATTGAATAAGTAGAATTAGATAATTTAAATAATAACACTTCATTACAAATAATAATAGAACAAATAATACATTAATAAAGTTATAAAAAGAACTTGGTGAAAAACTTAAAAACAATCAATTAGAAATTATAAATGAAATCTAGCATATAATACTAGATAAATGCAAGTGTGTAACTATTGTAGAAAATAAGTAAAAATATGCTATAGATAACTACCCTTACCCTTATAAACGAAATTCACCATAAGAATTGACATCCACTTTTTTAAAACTACAAAAATTTAATTTTTTTTGAATAAAATTTTAACTATATAGGGTATTTTACTAATTTATAATATTTATATACTTATATTTTATTTTTGTAATCTTTTCAGGAACTAAATAGGTTTTAATTTATATACTTTAGCGACTTAGTAGATTCAATTGATAGCTCATGAATTAAGTAGACATTTTAGTAATAATTTAGAAGTATAAAATGTAATAAACCCTTAAAAAAATGACAAATGATATGTACTAAAACCATTGATGACTTAAGTACAGAAATAAAGCTTTCTTAGCCAAATAACTAAAAGAAAAATGCGTACTAATTAGTATACACACCAGTATATCAATAGATGATGTAACATAATTTTAAAAGTTTTGAATATTTATAATTTGTATAATAAAAATATGGTCATTAATGATATCATAACACTAGTTACCGTAACTAAAATACCATCATCATCAGTAAGAGTTACACCATATTTATCATCTAACACAGCTGTTATCATATCTAGGATATTCATGGGTCGGTTTGGTTTGTTTTAGTGCTAAATAGAAGAATAAAGCTTGGGACCCCCAGTGGGGGTGCTGGGGGTCCATTGTGATTGGTTGGAAAAACTGTTTTTTTTTTTTTTTTTTTTTTTCTTTGTGTTTGGCCATTGGCAGCCCCCCATGTGGCACTGGGGGTGCTGGGGGTGCCAAAATGGTGGGGGTCTGTAGCATTTTCGTAAATAGAATCAGTGCAATGATGATTGGTTTCAAATTTGTAGATTCAAAACTAAACCAATCATGTATTAAAACCAATCCCCAACATAACTCGGGTTAGTTCAGATTGGAACTAAAGATCCACTGTATGAAAAGGAATTGAGTCAATTAATAATAAATAAATTTTTAACATTTAAACATCCACAAAGAGCAAATTTTTTTTTTTAATGCAAATCAAATCAAATTCAAACTTAAACATAATCAATACAAATTAAATAAATTACATAAATTACGAAATCTAACTTAAATTTCTAGTACTTCTTTGTTCACAATAATTTTTGTATAATGAAAATTATTAAATGCAATCAAATTCATTGTAATAGACCAATTAAGTGAAGACAAGATAATATAAATAAATTTTTAACATATACATACATAAGTTCAATTCGGTTTAGGTAAGGTCTAAATAAAAAATCAATCCAATTCTATCGATTTGATAATTTAAAAATACAAAACCAAACCAATACATTCAAAAATTAAACCAACTCAACTCAAAGAAGTTCATTTGTTTCGCCTCTTTGATTTATTGGTAGTTTAAACCTCTAATCGTATCCAAGAGTGCTAAGCCATCAAAGGGCGCACCACTTCCACAAATCACAATTTTTCTGTTTGGTTCCAATTTTTTAACACAATTTTTTTGCAAATTGAGTTTTTCAATTATTATTATTATTTTTTGTTGTTGTGTTTTTAGTAATTTTTTAAAATATTTTAATCAAATTCAACGTAAATGTACCTAAAAAGTAAAATAGTTATAAAAACATATTTTAAAAATTAATAAATACACAAGATATTTTGTATTTTAGGTATTTAGTAATTTTTTTTTAAAATTTCACAAATATTGTACTTTTTAAATGTATTTATGTTAGATGTATTTAAAAAAATTAAAAAATTTGTTTAAATATTAAAAAAAATTTGGTAAAAACAAAAAAATATGAAAAATAAAAAGAGTCAATTCAAAATTTTGAAACCAAACTAGGTAAATAGTTTTTCCATATTTGATAGGTGAATGGGGATGCTTATGAATAAATAGCTAGAAATTTTAGATAATTTATTATTCAAATAAATTACACTGTTGGTCTCTCTAGTTTGAGTAAAATTTTCATTGAACTTGCGGTCTCAATTTAAACAAATTTTGTTATAATGTAGTGCTTTCATCACTTACTATTAAAAGAAAAAGAAAAATCACATATAAAACTAAAGAGACAAAAGTAAAAATAAATAAATAAATTAAATAAAATAAAATTATAAACTATCGGTATAATAAATAAAGGGTAAATTTCACTTTACTCCTATGTGGTTTGAACTATGTGCAGTTAACGTTTAGAAATGAATACATAACCGCTACGTGATTTGTTACACCATTAAACATTCCATTTAACTTAACAGCAAATGTAAAACACGTGACAAACATAAAAGGGTTGTATGCTCATTTTTAAATTTTAAAAGAGATAAATTGCACATGAAATGAAGTTACAGTACACTTTGCCTTTCAAACAAATGACAAATATTCGTAGTTCATACACTTAATTTAGTTATATACAAGGGTATTTTACTTTTCATTAAATCATTAACCGGCCTAATAGTGTACTTTGTTCCACAAACCATTTGAGAATTATGTGATTATTTTAAAATATTAGGGAGATAAACCACACATCACTCAAACCATAAAGAATAAAGTGAAATTTGCCCATAAATAAATTATACTTGTAGTCTCTATAATTTCTTTTTAATTCCACTTTGGTCATGATTTTTTCTATTCAAAAATTAACTGCATATGATGAAGTGACAACATTGCAACAAAACTAAAAATAAGGCGAATTACACTAACAATCCTTATAATTTAAGGTTCGTGTCACTTTAATCCATGATTTTTCAATTGTGACACAGTTGACTTTGAATTTTGAATCTTATTTCAAATAAGAACAATTCAAGATACCTTTGCTCAATTTGATAAAATATAAACTAATTTGACAAAAATAAATGTCAAAAAAAATATTTTTGATTTTTAAAAAATTATATCTACCCATCAAAAATAAAATTATGTAAAATTGATAAGTCTTTTACGCATTTATTTGTTTTACCAAATTAATTTTTATTATGTGTTTAGATGATAATCATGTAATGTGTACTTGTTAGACTTTTAATGTGTAATCAATATATTTAATATATAAAATATTTTTAATTTTGAATTTTTTAATTTAATAGATTAATTTAATAATAATATCAAAGTTGTTGCCATATTTGAATTTTGAAAAAACGTAAACTAATTTAATGAAAATAAAAACAATCATTCATTACATGATCATTATCCAAACACATAATAAAAATTAATTTGGTAAAACAAATAAATAAATAAATGTATAAAAGATTTATCATTTTTACATAATTTTATCTTTGGTAAGTAAAAATAATTTTTAAAAATTTAAAAATATTTTTTTGACATTTTTTTTATTAAATTGAAGATTTTATCCTTAAAATTGAATAATGATATCTTCGATTGTCCTTATTTGAAACAAAATTCAAAATTTAAGCTCAAATATATCATAATTGAAAAGTCAAAGACCAAAGTAACATAAGTCCTAAACTATAAAGACCGTTAGTGTAATTTGCCCTTAAAAATATAATGTTCAAATGGTTTCAAATTGAAACCATGGAGAAATGACACTTTGCTTAAATTACAAGAGTAATAGTGTGATTCACCCTTATTGTCAACGAAAAATAATAAATAACTAAAAGGGAAAAATAATAGAAAGATATGGAATTTAAATCCAGAACTGCACATAGATAATAATAGGATGAGTCATAGAAGCATTTCAATACTGCACATGATCAAGTTGTTTTAATAGATTTCCAACAACACAGGCTCACTACTTGTTCCATGCAGCCAATTGCTTCATAATAATTGAAAATAAAAAAACTAAAAAAAAAAAATCCATAGAGCATGAAGATCAAGCTAAGTAGTCTTCCATTCTGCCACTCTTAGCATCATATCATCTGCAATTGAACCAATTAACTGCACAAAAATAAAATAAAATAATTGTGAAACAATGTCAACACAAACATCTTTCAAATTGAAACATTAAAAATACAACATAAGGAAATTACATATATTACCCACATTATCAATGTTTTTATTTGTAAAACTAAAACCGTGCCATCTCGAATCAACTTTCAACTTGAATTCAGTTTTCAGTACCAAAAGTCAATTTACAGTGGAAAATCTTGACAAGATGTCTATATCTATTAATGTCTTTCTATCACATGAACTACCGAGATTCACAACCCATTGCTATAAATAATCAATCACAAAGTCAAGTTACTATTCCTATTATTATTACTAATTTTTTTAAAAAAAATGTTTTGATTACATTTTAAGTGAACTCATCTCAATAGAGCCTAAATCTGAAGTACTTGGCTTTAGCACACAAGTCCTTTTGCACTACTTCTCATAGAGATAACAAGATTCTAAGCATAAAAATCCAGCAAGCAACCGCTACAACTATACATCTATATCACCTTAATGGGATGGACATCAAAAGACTGACTACTTCATGCTAAAAGTAAAGAAAACCAAAGCATTCAACAAGCACCCAATGGTTTTCCATAAAAGCAGCCTTGACTGTAACCAGGGGCTATTGCTTTGTGCAGTGACAAAAACTCAGTCCATTGACCATTATTGTGTATTCAAAGGATGAGTGCAATTACTTTGGCAGAATAACCATTGAGGGTGTGCTTTATTTTATTATGCCAAAGATTAGGTACATATCCAATCTGTCTTTAAAAAAAAAAAAAACTCAATTTTGGGGGTCAACACTGGGTAATGGCCTTTTACCTAGACTATGAAACCCTTACAAAGACAAAGCAATTGAACAAACCATAGCTGGAAAATTAGCCTCAACTCAAACTGAGATCCACTGGGCTGAGGTTATCTATTTGGATCCTGGGATGTTACGTTATTATAGAACCTATTCTTCTTTGGCACAACCTCCATATTTTAAGGCTTTGATAGCCAATACCTATGCTCTCTGACTACAGTTGTTTCCCGTTCACAATTGACAAAAGCCACACATCCGCCCTTATACAAGTCTCCTGCTGCTACTGCATTGAACCTCCATTTTAAAACACCTAGGTTATGTTTGGTTACATTTTCAAATCAATTTTTGAAGTGAAAATTCCAAAAAACTTGTTTGGTTTACAAATTTTGAAAATTTGTTTTCAAAATTGTTCAGTCTCCTCTCTCCTTCTCTCACATCCTATACGTCAATCAATCAATCTCTCTCCCTCCCTCCCTCCCTCTCTCTCTCTCTCTCTCTCTCTCTCTCTCTCTCTCTCACACACACACACACACACTCTACACATCACTCAATCAATTTTTCTCTCTCACCCATCTATTCAACTACACAAAAAACTATAGATCTCCAAAAACTATTTTCAAAATATACAGCCAAACAAGTTTTTAAATTTTGCAAACTCTTTAAAAAAACCTACCTTTCAAAATTAATTTTTAAAACTTAACCAAACGGAGCCCTACTCTCTTCTACTGTGTCTCCCCTCCACTCTTTGAGAGCCAACCCCTAAGCTAGTGAGGGTCACCTTCTCTCTCTCTCTCTCTCTCTCTCCTTTCTGCAAACGAACTCCCCATTGACCTAGCTGACTCCTCTACAAAAACTCTCCTTTCCTCTTCTCTTCTCAACCAACTCAGACCCCACCACTTTCGACACCCATGCCCTCCACAACAGGCCCCCATATCCATCATAAAACCTTTATCCATTCTGGCAAGCCCTCGTGATTTCAACAGAACTCAGCTTCCAAGGGTACAACACTAAAAACTGAACCAGTTCCATAACCAAGCTCTAGAAAGAAAGAGAGCCCGATAAAGATCCACCGAAAGTGAAGGAAAAACAACCACGCGGAACAAACGAAGAAAATCAAACAGGACACAAGAAAAACCGAAGATAAAACAGAGGATCATGTGAAATGAAATGAACCATAAGAAAATGGCAGCAGTTGAGAAAGAATAAGGGATTTTTGAAAGAGAACGAAGGGGCATGAAACAGCGAAAAATGAAGATTTAAGTCCCTCTAAGCAACCATGACACCACCAAGACAAGACTTCATACTTAATACACAAGCCATCTCACAAGAAAAAACACAATGGCATTTTTGCAGAACATGACACCGCATGGCAATCATATCAAGTGGGGCATAGTTATTATTTTTATTTTTTAGATGGGAAAATGAGAGTCTCATTGGAGACAGTAGTCCACTGCGCAACTAATAAAAAGGGATGTCTACATCAGCACACCCACAGCAGTGACTATAATAGTGAGTTCCGCAAATTCATTGTTGTACCATTCAAGAAATAAACAAGTATCTCAGCATGTCGGCAATAAATGACAAAAGTTAAGTAGCAAACAAGAAGTTAAGAACATTGATGTCATAGGGACATAGATGATGAGCATTTATTTTTATTTTTGGATGGGAAATGAAGTCTTGTTGGACACAAAGTTCATCTACTGCCCAACTAATAAAAGGGATGTCTGCATCAGCACCTATGTTACACGGACTCGGATGCAGGTATTGGATACATGTATGTGTCTAAGCGTCAAATTCGCCTATTCCTAAAAAGTGAGGATACGGGGACTCGGCTAAAAAGTATCCAAAAAAAGATATGGATAAGGGGACACATCACGCGAAATATTAATAGGATATTCTATATGGTATACTAACTACATAATCTATGCATCATGATCAATACCCAGATAGTTAAAAGTCTAAAAAAATTATATAACTACAAAAATGTTTTAATCTTATTTATTTATAAATAGTCAAAAAAATAGATAATAAATGTTTTAGAAAATAAATATTGATATTTTTATAAAGAATAAATAATATCAATATTATATAACAATATCTAATTTATAATATAATTATATAATAAAAGGCTAATGTCAATTATGCTCCTGCATCACCTGTCCAGAGGAATGGTGAAAGCCAGAGAAAGGACGCATGCAAACCTCCTCAGTGAGATGACCATTAAGAAAAGCATTCTGAACATCAATCTGATAAAGAGGCCAATAACGAATAGCAGCAATAGAGATCAAAGTACGAACAATAATCATTTTGGCAACAGGGGCAAATGTCTCATCATAATCAATACCATACTCTTGTGAGAAACTTTTGGCAATAACATTCACAAAGGGAAGAGGAGACCGATGAAGGATGCCACCACGAATAGCCTTATTCTGAGGGGAGAGAACCGTTAAGAACTACGCTAAATGACCCTGCTCCCAAAACTGAATAGCTATTTCCAACTCATATCGCTTGGCAAAGTTGGACTGCTGATAAACACTCAGTACATAATCCCACACTTCCTCTTACTTGGAAAACATCATTCCAATACGGTCATTTACAGAATTATAAAACTAAGTTAGAACTTGGGCATTATCACAATCCCAAGTATCACAGGAAGTCAGATATCCTTCATTCTTCGGGTCCATTGGACGAGGAATAGAACCAGAAACATAGCCCCATTTTCTTCTGATCGAGAAGAAAATTCTTCGTAACACTGGCCTAATAAGCATAATTGGCACCAGTGAGTTTGCTTCTGATAGATTAGATTTTGGTGTCCCACATTATAATAAAACAAAGTGATAGAATTTTGGGGCCAAAATATAATAACTAAGAACTGGAGAACCAAACTGAAATATACCACTATCTTAATACTCAGAACACATAAGGGAGAGAGCCAGACTTCAGACGAGAGAGAGAGAGAGAGGAAGGGAGTAGACTTCGCATGAAGCACGTGAGAAGCAGATGCAGCCGACCAGAGTTCTCTTTGACTTAGATGGGTTACGACAAGGGTTTCTTTGGGTTGGAGATACAAACCAGATGAAAGATGACTCGTGGCCTTCGATCAAACCAGATGAACACAAAGGAAAAGGGAGTCACGACTTGCAACTTAGAGGGATAACACTAGAGGACTGATTTCTGAGAGACAATCACGGTGAAGAAGAGCACCTATGATCACGACTCAGTGAGATTCTGATGAAGAAGACAACACAGAGACAACTTCTAGTGTTTTGGCTCAGATACGGCTTTGATACCATGTAAGAGTAGTTAAGAAAGAAAATCAAAGTTAAGCTGACACATTCATTTTGCATTTCTCTTTATCGATGTTTGTATGCTTGTTTGTGTAAGTTGAGCACATTGGAGGAAAAACCCTTGTTCAAGAGCCATTTGTGAGCAGTAATTTAGTAATGCTATATTTGAGAAACTAGGTTTCAAATGCAAAACCTATTTATGTTTATGAAAGCTACGCTATCATTCGTTATGAATATCTTATATTTTTGTATCATGTATTGAGATGTCATCCTTACGATCTTACCAAAGGTTAAACTGGGTATGACCTTACCGGGGGTTCACGCTAGGTACATCTTTGTTGGGGGATTTATACCAACATCCTTATCGGGGTACTCATGCCAATATCTTTGGAATGTTCATCGCTATGTAAATGTTTACAAGTCAAGTTTTGAATTATTCATGCTCAAGTTATTCATGCTCTAGAACGGGAGGCTCTCTACCCTATGGTAGGTTTTCTTGATCTATGACCTAGTTTCTCTAGATCTTTCCATGGTTTTGTGTATGCCCATTTTCCCTTCCTACTTTGGTTTGTCTAAGTAATCTTTTGTTGTGGTTCTTCTAGTTCTCCAGTTGTGTTTCATAGCTCCGTTTCTACCTCCCCTTTCCTCCTTTTCGACTTCACCTTGGAGCACACCCCTCTCCCTTATCTCCTCCTTTTTCAGGTGTCTTGCTCTATGTTTGTGAGGCGATGGCGGGTACGTCAAACTCTACCCCTGATCTAGATTTCATTACTCTAGAAGATGGAGATGAAAGTAGTGATGTAGTGTCTCACCGTTGCCTTATCGGGAAGATTCTAGCTCCCAAGCAGCTCAACAACCCAGTAGTCTCGTCCATTGTCAAGGGTGCTTGGAAGATGAGATCCTCCTTCTCAATCTCACCGTGGAATGATAATCTTTTCCTTTTCACCTTTGAGGATGAAGAGGACAGAAGGTGGGTGCTCCAGGAGGCACTACAGTCTATTGTGGGACATCTGATGATTCTCCAACAACCCCTGAAGAAAGGAACCCATGCACCTGATATGGAATTTCTATGGAGCCCTCTCTGGGTCCAAGTTCATGGTCTACCTCTAGAGAAAATTACCAAGGCTAATGGGGAGTTGGTTGGTAGAAGGATTGGTCATCTCATTCGCGTTGAAGCTAACTGTAAGGGTTTGTTGCTCTATCAAAATTTTCTTTGGATAAGGGTGGAACTTGAAATCTCGAAACCTCTTCCTCGTGGCTTTTTTCTTCAGCAAAGTGGTTCTAATGTAGGGGTTTCCTTAAACCCCCGGATTTCTTTCAAATTTGAGAAGTTATTTGTTTTTGCTTTGATTGTGGAAGAATAAGCCATGATAGGAAGGCATGAAAATTTGTTACGCGAGAGGAAGGAATTGGTTCGGGATATGGACCTGACTTGCGCACTAGTATAGCTCAGAGCACTGGATTGCCGGTGGATCATTACAAAAAGTGTGGATGAGATGGATGTTAGGCTCAGACCTCTGTTCAATCGGTTCAAAGAACAAAACCCTAGGCCGACTGCTACGGTGGCACAATAATTAAGAGGCGGTGAGAAAGAGGTAGGCTAGCCTGCTGAGGGGTGAGTGCATCGTGGACCTGTACAATCAACAAAGCATGTTCCTGGTATCATTGTAGAGATCATGGAGGAGAGGGAGCTCACAAAGGACAATCCGGATATGATAAAAAATAAGGACAATTCAGATATTCCTGATAGTGCTATGTAGATGAAAAGGCTAGGTGCAAATCAATCTTTTGGTAATAACAATTCAATACCTCCTGGGCCTAGTCTGAAGGAACCTTATCCAATGGGGGATGCAAATAGCTTGGTTGGGCCCAAGGCCCCTAGTGGGCCTCACTAGCTTGTTACAGAGCCAGTTGAGCATCAAATAATTCCAGCCCATAGGACAACGATGATCAAAACCAGCTCTAACCCAATTGGTATTGAAGAGATCAGCCCTTCCTCAAGCCCAACCCGCACTGATTTGAAGACCGTTGTGATTGATGAGTGTATGGCTACTGTTTTTAATAGTTTGACCTTAAAAAGTAAGGCCCAAGAGGAGAGTGAAGATCTGAGGTTGCCACAGCTCCTTGTACAACTGGGGCTATCTTTGCCTCTCTTTTTTCACTGTCAGTTCATGCTCGCAACTACTCTCTTGCTAGAGGTAGAGGAAAGAGGGGAGTAGGTAAAGCAAAGAAAGGGGTGCACAGTGAATTATTTGAAGTCAAAGTGGTCACAGATGAGTCCTCTCTACCATCCCTGTTGATGGTCCCTTCTTCTACTGAGATTGATGAGTGTTATTCACAAGTCCCCAGTACATATCCTCTTGCCCATGCTTGTGATTGGGCTTTGGTGGCTGGCCCTAAATTAGCCTCAACCACCATGTTGATCCTGAGCTGGAATTGTCAGGGTTTGGGAAGACCGCTGATAGTCCAGATCCTCCAAGGGTTGGTTTCAACCCTTCGTCCCAAAGCGGTCTTTTTCATGGAAACTAAGAATAAGTCAGTGGCACTGGAGAGGATTCGAAGACACCTCCAATTTACAAATAAATGTTACGTAGAACCTAAAGGTCTTTCAGGAGGGTTAGCATTCTAGTGGATGGATGATTTTTGAAATGGATGTCAAGTTCAAACCAAGGTACATGATTAGAGCAATTATTTTTACTTCAAGTATTTCGTCTCGCTGGGCTATTTCATTTGTGTATGCACCTCTGCAAAGGTCACTTCGCAGAATTTTCCGAGGTCAGTTTAAACAGATGACTTTTGCAAATAGTTATCTGTGGGTGTGCATAGGTGATTTTAATGAGATTGGTTTGCTTGGGGAGAAAGAAGGGGGAGCAAAATGTCGAATGAACCAACTTCAATTTTTCCTAGAACTCCTCTGTGACTATGCTCTTTTGGATTTGGAATTTAAGGGCTGCCCTTTTACTTAGTCGAATAATCAAAGGGGAGTTAATAATGTGCGAGAAAGATTGGATAGGGCTGTTGCGAATGTGGAATGGAGAACTCTTTTTCCGTGTGCTCAAGTGTTTCATGAGCTTCAAATTGGGTCAGATCACTGTCCTTTAATGCTTAATTGTTGTGTTCCTCTTAAAAGGGTTCCCGGGAATTTTAAATTTGAAACAATGTGGTCTACTAGCCCATCAGGTGTAGAGGTGATCCGAACCAAGTGGGCTGAAATTCAAACCGGTTCTCCTATGTACCAAATGCTCCAAAAGCTTAAACTGTGTAGGGAAAGCATTAAAGCCTGGAGTAAAGAACACTTAGGCAACAATCAAACCCAAATTTCTCAGCTTAAGCCAGAATTGGCAATTCTTCAAGCACAACCATTTTTGGATGACAATTTGGGGCATCAGCTGAACATAAAATCTGATCTTGAAATGCTTCTTGCAAGGGAGGAAATGTTCTATCACCAAAGATCTCGCATCCGCTGGCTTAATTTTGGGGATAAGAACACTAGCTTCTTTCATGCATCTACGATTCAGCAAAGACAAAGGAATCAAATTCTTCAACTCCAAACGGAGGATGGGACTTGGCTTGCCTCAGACACTGAGATTAATCATCACATGCAAGGTTTTTTCACTAATCTATTCACTAGTGTTGGCCATAGAGATTTTGGGGAGGCCTTATCGGTGGTTGAGCCGTTAATTTCGGATGATATGAATCACCAATTGATCCGCCCAGTTTGTGATGAAGAAATTAAGGTGGCTGTTTTTCAGCTAGGAGCTTTCAAATCTCCTGGGCCAGATGGTTTTCAGGGTTTTTTTCTATCAAACCTATTGGGAGGTTGTGGGAGAACATGCGTGCAGAGCGGTGAAAAGTTTCTTTTTGGGAGGTCATTTGCTCAAAGAACTAAATCAGACAAATTTAGTCCTAATCCCTAAAGTTGCCAACCTGGTAAAGTTGTCACAATTCCGTCCTATTAGTCTTTGCGACTTTAATTTAAAGATCATTACCAAAATTCTTGCAAATAGACTGAAAAAATTCTTAAGGGTCTTGTCTCTCCAAACCAATCTGCATTTGTTCTCAGGCACATGATTCAGGATAACATTATAGTTGCCCATGAGGCTCTCCATTTTTTGAAGCTTAAGAAAAGAGGGTATGTTGGGTATGTTGGGCATGTTGGGAAAATGGCCATTAAACTTGATTTCAACAAAGCCTATGACTATATTGAGTGGAATTTCTTATCAGAACTTATGCAGAAGATGGGTTTTCACACTGATTAGATCCGATGGGTTATGGAATGTGTGACTACGGTCACTTTCTCTATTTTTGCTAATGGTGAAATGAGGGCATCTGTAATTCCGACTCATGGGTTACGTCAAGGTGACCCATTATCCCGGTATCTGTTCATTTTGGTTGCGGGATGTGTTCTCTCACCTCCTAAATCCGAGTCTTAGAAATAATATGATTTCTGGTTTGAAGATAGCGAGGCAATGCCCTACCTTATCCCATCTTTTGTTCGCGGATGACATGCTTCTATTCCTCAAGGCTGATGTTGATGAGTGTCAACATGTGTTGGACATTCTAAAGATATACTGTGAAGCCTTGGGGCAGTTAGTAAATTTGTGAAATCTAGTGTTCAATTTTCCTCCAACACTCCACCTGCCGTTAGCACCTCTATTTGTACCTTGGCTGGCCTCAAAGTGTCTCAACCTAATGTGAAGTACTTAGGATTACTATCATTCTAGGGAAGATCAAAAGCGGAAGCCTATTAGTTTGTAATTGAGAGGATTCTCTCCAAATTGCAAGGTTGGAAATAGAAATTGTTGTCACAAACCAGGAAGGGGACCTTGATTAAGGCAGTGATTCAGGCCATCCCAACATATGCAATGGTGTGCTTTGCCTTTCCCAAAAAATTCTGTGCTAAACTCAACTCGTATATTAGCAATTTTTGATGGGGTAGGGGATTCATTGGCTGAATCGGGGTCATATGACTTTGCCAAAAACATCAAGGAGGTATGGGTTTTAGAGACTTTAATTCTTTCAATTTGGCACTTTTAGCTCGTCAAGGGTGGCGATTATTTAAGTATCCGAATTCATATTGTGCTCGCTTTTTGAAAGGAATTTATTTCCCCAATACTTCTTTCATGCAAGCTTCAAAGGAAAGGAGAGTGTCATGGGCTTAGGCCAGCATTATTCAAGGCCGTCAAATTCTACAAGAAGGTGTTCAATGGCAAGTGAATGATGGGGCTGCCACTAATTTCTGGGAAGACAAGTGGATCCCATCCATTACTGGGTTAAGTATTTTCACCGAAACCTGATGGGTCTGTGATTCAACAAGTGCAGGATGTTATTGATGCCCAGTCAAGGAATTGGAGGATTGAGTCTATGAAAAATCTGGTATCTGAAGCTGAAGTTAATGCTATTAGATTAATCCCAATTGCTATGAAGAATACAGTTGATTCTCTCGTTTGGCACTATGAGTCCAAACGTGAATATTTGGTGAAGTCGGGGTATTCTACAGCCATGACTAAGGTGAGCATGCGTCAATCTTTCAATCTGCCTACCTCCTTTCAGCCCCCTAGTAACGTTTGGAAGCTGATTTGGCCTTTAAAGGTTCCTCCCAAACAAACATTTTTTGTGGCTGGTGTGTAAAAAGGGGCTCACCACCAAAGATAATCTGTATAGGAGGCGATGTGCTTCTACGAATCTATGCTCGATCTGTCAAGAGTCTCAAAACCGTTGAACATCTCCTTTTTAGGTATGAATGGGTCTGAGCAGTTTGGTTTGGATGTGATCTCAAGTTTCCAGTTGTTAGAGGTCCTAGTTGCTCGGTTTTATATTGGTCCTGTGATCTGTTAGAGCAGTCTCAATCAGTTAAAGATTAGGAAAATTTTATCAGCTTTGTTGTTTGGATTGGGTGGTATATATGGAAAGATCGAGAGAAATTATGTTTTCAATCATCACCCTATCGAGCCCTCCTCGATTTTATATCAAGCTCGAGTGGCGAAGGAGGAATTTGATTCAGCCACTGATTCTGTGGCTGCAAGGCAACGCCAGATTTCAACAGAAATCCCACCAAGGGTGGCTGGTTGGCAGGCCCCTAATCCTGGGTCCTTCAAAATCAATTGTTATGTGGCGTTAAAAAAGGGCTCACAGTTGGCTTCGACTGCAGTTCTGCTTAGATATGCAAGGCGTAAATTGATTAATGGCCAAACTAGGAGCTGGAGGGTCACCTCTTCTTTGCAAGGCAAAGCGTTAGCTTGCACAAGTGCACATCAATTAACACTTGCTTCTAACCTCAACTCGGTGGAGATCAAAGGGGACAACAAGGATGTCATTCGCTTGTGCATCTTTGAAGATGTCCCACCGAGGGAGTGTGGAGCAATTTTCAAGGATATCAAGCGGCTGCGGCTCGTTTAGCTGGAGACCGAGAACTGCCAACAAAGCAGCTCATTGGGTGGCCTAAGCTTCCCTCCATGTCTGCCTCCCCCCTAATTGGGTTGGAAATCCACCGGATACTCTAGAGTCATTTCGTAGAGTTTCGTCGCCTTTCTCTTCCTACCATCGTTTTGGTTTTTGTAGGGGTGAAAGAATAATCACTGAAACCAAACCAACCGACCACACCAAACCGAACAGCCGGTTTACGGTCTGTTTTTCTATAATTCGGTTGGTCCGCATGATTTTTCAAAATTTTCGATTTTCGATTTCGGTTAGGTTTAGGTGAATTTTACACTAAACCGCACCGAATTAGACTCTCATCTTAGCTATCCACATGTTTTAATCCTAGCAACCCACTCAATATAACATTATGACACAACTTTTGGCCTTCCAAGTTCCCACGGTGAAAAAAGTTAAAACACTTTTTTGCCCTCTCTCTCTGTCTTCCACTCCAAAGTTCAAACAAATTAGGGTTTTTTTACTAAGGATGAGAAATCAATTAGGTTTTTTACTAAGACACTCTTAGATTCACCACCACTATCATCCATTACTCGGTTGAAATCTTGAAGCAAAGTCTTGGTACCAGGTAAATTTCATCCCTGATTTTTTATTTTGAAAACCCTATTTTTTATTGTTTTACTTTTTGAGCAAACCCTACTTTTTTTTTATAAAAAAAAAAACACTATTTTTTACACAAATCCCTAATTTTTTTTAACACTTTTCAAAAGGCCCTAGTGTAGACTAACTTTTGTGTTAAAGTAAACCATGTTTTTGACCCTGTTGATATATATAATATAAATATGTATAATATTTATGATGTTTTCAAAAGGGTTTTCATGTTTGTAAATCACTTGATTTGATGGTGTTTTGAATCTATAAAAAGATAATAATGTTTGACATTATTTTTGACACACTACTCGTAACATACAAATGAAAAAAAAATGATGATTTAATTTTTGTTTATTAAAATATATTTTTTCTTTTAGTTAAAATTTGTTCTTGTTATTATTATTATTTTATTATGATTTTTTTTATTTTAGTAGTGGTAATATATTTTTTCTGTTAATAGGAGGATTATGATTTTTTTTTTCTCCTAGTCATTATGTTTAGATGGATGATTTAATTTCTATTAGTTAAAATTTGTTCTTGTTATTATTATTATTAAAAAACATATTAAAAAAAAAAAAAAACTTTGACAATGTATTTTTCTATTAGCCAAAATTTGTTCTTGTTATTATTATTATTTTATTAATTACTATTTCTTCTTCTTTTTTTTTTTTTTTTTTTTTTGATAAATCAAATATTTCTTCTTGTTATTATGTTTAGATGAATGATTTAATTTCCCCTACACAAGGGCCAGTGAAATCACTACTCAACAACCTACAACACGAGAGGCTAACAGTGCCAAGGGTAAAAGAGAAAGATCTTTGGTTTGGGATCATTTCACGAAATTGAAGTGTGAATCTGGTAAAAGACCTAGGGCCTCTTGTACTATTGTGGTACAACTTATGCATGTGATTCAAAAATTAATGGGACAACATCAATGCGAGCTCATATAGAATCAAAGTGTAAGAAGTATCCCCCAAGGCAAGATGAAAAGCAAACTACACAAGCTTTTAAACCAAAAGATGAAACTGGTGAAGGGGAAATAGTTGGTAATATTGTAGCTGTAAGCTTTAGTGTTGATGCATGTAGAAAGGCCCTAGCAAAGATGATAATAATAGATGAATTGCCATTTAAGTTTGTGGCGGGTGAAGGATTTAGGCAATTTATGCGAGTGGTGCAACCCAAGTGGTTAAAAATCCCATCTAGGATTACCATTGCCAAAGAATGTATGTCAATATTTGTGAGTGAGAAGAAGGCTTTGAAGAATCCACTTAGAGGTCAACGACTACCACAAACACTTGGACATCCGTGCAAAACTAGAATTATATGTGTCTCACTACACATTTTATTGATTGTGATTGCAAACATCATAAAAAAATTATGAACTTTTGTATAGTTCCAAATCACAAAGGTGACACACTTGGTAAGGTGATTGAGGATTGTTTAGTAGCATGGGGAATTGATAAGTTTCTCATAATCACGGTTGATAATGCAAGCTCAAATAATGGTCTCATTAACTTTTCGAAGTGAAAGACGAAGAGAAGAAAGAATACCATATTAGAGCATGACTTTTTACATGTGAGGAGTTGTGCTCACATATTGAATCTAATTGTTTGTGAGAGATTGAAAGAACTTGATAATTCCATAACAAGAATTCGGTGTGTTATAAAATTTGTGAGATCCTCTCCATCTAGAATGACCAAGTTCAAATTATGTGTTGAAAAAGAGGGCATTAAGTTTAATGGTAAACCTTGTTTGGATGTGGTTACCCAATGGAACTCTACATATTTCATGTTAGAACGGGCTATACAATTTCAAAAGGCTTTCCAGCGGTTAGATGATGATGACACCCACTTCCGCTCGAATCTTAGAGAGGATGAGGTTGGTGAGGTTGGTGAGGTTGATGAGATCGATGAGGTTGGTGAGGAGGGAGAAGTTGGTGACATTGGTGAAGAGGATGAAGTTGCTTTAATTAATAATGGGAAAGAAAAAGAGAGAAGAAAGACAATCGGGCCGCCTACAAAACATGATTGGAAGAATGCAAAATTGTATGTCAAGTTCCTAAAATTGTTTTACAATGCCATTACGTTTTTCAAGTTCTTTATATGTCACTTGCAATGAATTTTTTATTGAGATTATATTGATAAAAAATGCAATCATTGAATTGTGTGAGAATGAAGATGTAAGCTTGCATTTAATGGCACGTGGCATGAGTTCCAAGTTTGATACGTATTGGGATAAATTTGACAATGTTAATTTGCTATTGTTTGTTGCGATTGTTATTGATCCCCGTTACAAAAAATTTATGAGACTAAGAATGTTGATGAATTGATGATGAAATTAAAGAACGAGTTGACACGATTATATGATTGATATGCTTTGAATGTTCAAAGTGGTAGTGTGCAAACACAAATTGTGGGGGAGTCATCAAGGGCAATGGATTTGGATAAAGAATATGACATGGATGTTCAAGCAAAAATGAAATCCAAGTATAAGATGCATTTGGAGAAACAAGGTAACCTGGTTAACAAATTTGAGTTGGAGAATTTTTTGGTGGATGATTGTGAATAAGATAATGATGATTTTGATATCTTGGGTTGGTGGAAGTCTAATTCCACTAAGTATCGCATCCTCTCTCTTATGCTCGGGATGTTCTAGCTATCCCCGTGTCTATGGTTGCCTCAGAATTTGCTTTTAGCTTTTAGCACGGGAGGCCATGTGCTTGATCCATTCCGTAGCTCTCTATCACCCATCATGGTAGAGGCCCTCATTTTTACGCAAAATTGGTTACATTCCCCATCTCAAATCAGTCTTAGAGATCAATTGGACGAATTGGAAGAGATTGAATCAGGTACATTCATTGATTAATAAATATTTCTTATTTTCTTTCTTTTATATTTTATGAGAGTTAGATGTTTAACAATAGAATTTCTTATGTTTTGCTTCTTTCATTTTTTTTGTTTTTTGTTTTTAATGCTTATGGAAGGATCAAGCAGCAAGGATGTCAACGTTATTGATTGATGTTAGAAAGCAATGGTAACAAGTTGAATATTTGATCTAATTTTAATTTATTTTTTTTTTTTTATGTTAAATTCAATTCTTATGAGAATAGTTTTATTGTTTTTGCAGGACTTCTTTTGTTTTGTTAGTTGGAAAATATGTCAAATTTCTATAATTTCAATTTTTGATTTTTAAGATTGAGTATTAATCGTCATAGAGGTAAGAAATTGCATAATTCATTTAGATTTTTTTTTTTTTTTATGTTAAATTCAATTATGATGATAATAATTTTATTAATAGTAATTTGGTTGGTTAAAAAATGCATACTCTATCTACATTTTATTTTCAGTTTTTTAATATTAATAGTTTGTAATATTTGGTTATGGATATATGGTTCTTATTTAGTTTTGAACAGACAAAAAATACTTGCTTGATATATGGTTCCTATTTGTTTTGAACAAAAAAATAGTTGCTGAATATATTTTGGTACATTTGGTTTGTTGGATATGTTTGGTGCTTGTTAGATGCATTTTTATTTTTTAATTTTTTAGCTCTTATTGGACAAGGATTTCAAAGCCTAATTCAACTATTTTTTTTTTTTTGGTAAATGAAGCCCAATTTAATTTGATAAAGCGGGCATATGTAAAAATTATACCTAGGTGTTGTTAGACTTTAGTTTCCAAGGCCCAAATTCATTTTTTGTGATGGATAAAAGTAGGTCTAAAATGGGAGGCCCAAAATCATAGCACCGCACTGCACCAAACCGAAATAGCATAAAACGGTTTGGTTCAGTTTACAGGTGTATTGCGGTCAGTTTGGTTTCAAAAAAAAAAAAACTTATTACTTCGGTTTGGCTCAAAATCTATGAAAAAATCAGCCGAACCGAACCGAACCGAACCGAACCAAACTGATCCGATTTCACCCCCAAGTTTTTGCAATACTTCCTTTGATAAAAAAAAAAAAAAAAAAAAAAGCAAATTGGGACCGACTATAAAGTTGGAGATCTCTATGTGGTGGAAAGCTTACATCTCCCTCTATTTACCTTTCTAGTTGCACTTTCGTCGTTTCAGTTAGATTCTCAGTCGAATCAGTTTTATTTATGGCATTCTCGCTTAATTCATTTGTCTGTTAACCGCTTACGGCCTTCAGCTCAGTCAGGATTGTTAGGTAAATTTTATCCTAGTCAAATTACTGAATGTCGGGGGTATAAACTTGCCAAAATAACAGCTTTACCATTTAATAAAACTACTATTTCTGTTTTCCCATTTTTTCTTGTGCATACTGATGTTGGGGGACAATCCTTTTCTCACTAAAGGGGGTTCTACATACTATATGTCTTTTGTTAATGATTGCACCCGCTATACTTAGGTTTATCTTATGATTCATAAATCTGACTTCTACCAGATTTATCGTACCTTTCAGTCTATAATCACTATACAATTTGGGTCTACAATTAACCTATTACGATCTGGTTTAAGTGGGAAATATTTTAAAACCAAGTTCTGTGAGTATTTGGCCAATTAGGGTACCATTCACCAATCTTCCTATATTGATACACCGGCCCAAAATGGTCGCGTTAAGCGTAAACACCGTCATCTCTTTGAGACAGTTAGGTCTTTCCTTCTCTTTGCATCTATTCTGGCTCCTTTTTTGGGGTGAAGCAATTCTTACTGCTGGTTTTCTTCTAAACCGTATGCCTACTCCCCTACTCTCTAGTCGTTCTCCTTATGCGACTCTATTTTCCTAAATTCCCAATTACTCCCTCCTGTGTGTTTTTGGGTCTACTTGTTTTGTCTTTCTTCCCCAAAAAGATAGGACCAAACTTAGTGCCTAGTCTATTCTGTGTCTTTTTAGGCTGCAATCTTATCCAGAAGGCTATCGCTGTTATGACCTTATTCCTCGTCGCCTTTATGTCTCCGGCCATGTTGCCTTTTTCGAACGCTTGTCTTCTTTTTAGCTTCCTCCTATCAGGGCTCCAATTTACAAAGAAGATTTGGTTCACATTGATCCATTTCCTTCTGAAGTCCCTCCTGATGAATACATCTCTACTGTTTCCCATGAGCTTGTTCCCTCTTCTCCTCCTACCACTCCTTCTGCCAAGTCCCTCTCTATTGTCCCCCATGAGTCTATTCCTCCTCCTCCTCCTCCTCCTCTGTTGTTAGTCTATTCTCGTCGCAAGGCTCTCCCTCCACCAGTTGTCTCTGCCTTACTGCTAATCCTCCTGCCTTTGACGACTCTGATCTTGTCAACCGTAAGTATCCCCTTCTCATCCATAAACAAGTAGTCAAACTTAGTTTTGTTAAAACATGTTTTTCTTCTTCATATTGTATGTTTTTGTTTGCTATTCACCCTTTTTCATAACCCCAGTCTTACAAAGAGGCATGTCAGGATCCTAATTGGATTCGAGCTGTGAAGGATGAGTTGTCTGCATTGTAGAAGACTACTACTTGAGAGCTGGTTCCTTTGCCTACTGGCAAGAATCTAGTTAGTTATAAATGGGTCTATAAATTCAAGACTCATTTCGCTGGTTCTCTTGAGCGCTACAAAACTCACCTGGTTGCCAAATATTTCTAATAGGAGTATGGTATTGATTATGAGACATTTGCCCCTGTTACCAAGATGTTTACTGTCTGTACTTTGATCTTTGTTGTTGTTGTTCGTCATCGGACTCTTTATTAGATAGATGTTAAGAATACTTTTTTTAAAAGTCATCTCAATAAGGAGGTTTATATGCGTCCTCCCCTTGGCCTTTACTATTCTTCTGGACCGGTTTGTTGTATTTGGCATGCTTTGTATGGTTTGAAGCAATCTCCTAGTGCTTGGTATGATCGCTTTCAGATAGTTGTTATTGTGCTTGGGTTTCATCCTTATGCTTAGGACTCTACTTTGTTTCTCCTCTACACAACTGGTGGTTTTGTTGCCCTATTACTGTATGTGGATGATATGACCATCACTGGCTTTGACTCCTCTGCTATCTCTTCGGTTAAGTAGCATCTCTTCCACACCTTTGAAATGAAAAATCTATGCCTATTGCGGTTATTCACCGTGTCGATTGTACTAACACAAAGATTTCTAATACCTCCATTGAGCTTAATGTAAGGCTCAACACTACTGATGGTGTTCCTCTAGATGATACTACTTTATATCGAGAGCTTGTGGGTTGCTTAGTCTATCTGACGGTTACTCAACATGATCTTGCCTATGTTGTTCTTGTGGTTAACCAATTCGTTTCTACTCCTCGCTCCACACATTGAGCTGCTTTACTTCGAATTATTCGTTATCTTCGCAGTAATATCTTTTAGGGTTTGTTGTTATCTTCTACTTCTTCCTTGGACTTGGTGGCCTATGTTGATGCTGATGCTGATGCTGATGCTGATTGGGCTGATGATATTAATGATTGCAAGTCTACTTCTAGTTTCTTAGCGATTCCCTGATTTCATGGAAAAGCAAAAAACAAACTGTTGTTATCCATTCTACTACCGAAGCTAAGTACCACGCTATGGCTCATGCTACTACTAAAATTATCTGCCTTCGTTGTCTCTTATTTGACTTGGGCGTCCCTCAGTCTTCTCTGACCTCTTTCTAATGTGACAATCGCAATGCTATTCAGATTGCCCATAACACTGTCTTTCATGAACGGACGAAACACATTGAGATTAATTGTCACTTCATTCGTCAATGTCTGCAATCTGACTCTATCTCACTCCCTTTTGTCACTTCGACTCTGCAACTGCCTGATTTATTTTACCAAGACTTACAAAACTGCTCAGTTTCAACTTCTTCTAGGCAAACTCTAAGTATTTTCTACTAAAACACCTTGAGTTTGAGCAAAGGTATGAGAATATATTACGTATATATCGTATATTAGGAATTAGGAAAGATTGGATGTAAATATTCCAATTAATTGTATTTCCCTTTTCAGTCATAGGTTTAAGGTTATATAAACTGATGAACCCTTTAAAAATTCTATACAATTGAATATACAGATTCATTTAGAAATCTTACAGTGATTACAAAGGAATTATTATATCAATTTACCCTTTTTCGAAAGACTCAATCAAAACTTAACATGCTCACTCGTTGCATACTTCTTTTGAGAGTTCTTTTGAAGCCCCTTTCTAACACCTTTTTTTTCCTCATTGGCAATGATTTCAGATTCTAAATGGATGTCCCAATTGGGTGAATTCTTAAATTGAGATGAATTATTGCCCAAAAAATATGAAAAATGCTTAGTAGCGAAAAGGCTTTTCCAAAGAGCAACTTCCTTATTAGGAGGTTCCCTTATTGATATTTAATCACTCTTAAACAAGGGTGGCAAGTGAGTACAAAAAACTAATCCAGCCTTTAATTCAACACGAAGTACCATTAGTATGTCCAATGTGATAGAATTTGATTTTGAGTGATAAGACGTAGTATCAAAGGAATAGGATGGAACCGAATCGAGCATAACCGAGAGCAAAGACTGCAACTCTAACAACACTAGAGGATGAGGAAGTAGGATCCAGTGGGGAGAGTTGGGGGAGAGGTGCAAAAACAGGATGTGAGGTAATATGGGAGGGATGAGAAAGGGGATTGGGCGAGATGGCACCTTTGGATAGTTCAAGGAAATGTACTATCTGCAGAAGAGGAGAGTCTACCGCATACATATTTTACTACATAAAAATTTATAGATCTTATCTTAGAAGTAGGGAATGGAGACACAATTTAGTCCGCACTACCTAGCTGTAATTAGTTTAGCTTAGAGCTGTTTGCTGACACACGCTACTACCACTCTAGTTGCTACTTTCACTCATGCTTGATATATTAGGGAAGAGAAGGTGGGAGGGAGGGGAGGGGGCTAGGTGTGGTGGAGTCTGGGCTTGGATGGCAATGGCCAGCGGTGGAGTGGCTGGTGGAATGGTGGTAGGGTGGCTGGTGAGATGTGTACTAAGACATTGAAGAAAGGGGCAGGTTTGTATGTAAAGATAATTTGATTAAAGGATAAAATTGTGATTTAAGAAAAATTACTAAAGTGTGAGCACTTTAGGGAATTGGTGTGTGAAATAGAAGCCCCCTCTTACGGGATAAATCATAAGCATGAAAGTAAACCAAAGAAATGAAGGGTGAATAAAATTACTTGAAAGTTGAAACTGATAGAATGGGAACAATTTCTTGTATGTGGGATTATTGCTTGGAAAGCCCCCATTTCTAACCATAAATCCCTTAAGGATGCAACTACCATCCAGTAATTGGATCTGTTGTCTCCATGCGCTGCTACTTGTAGAGTAACAACCACTTAAAGAAATGATCCTAGGCCCTTTTTGCATGCCAATTTTATGGTCTGGTACAGAATCTTATGCAACAAACAAGAATATTCCTTGTTTGCAGTATGAACAAGCTTCTTCTGTAGGAAATGCTCTTTTACACCAGAGTAATGCATGGAAACCATAAATAAATAAATAAATACTTGCCTCGTCTATAGTTTTAATTTCAGTTGTCCCCAAAGGGACCTGGAATGACATTTTTCAACTATTGTTACAAGAACTATTATAAGCCACAGTGACCAGATTGTGAAACAATCAACACTATTAATGCAAAAGGATCAGCAATTCCAATAAATCCTTTTGGTAAAAGTGGTACAAATTCTAACAAAGTGAGCCTGTAGTTGTACACTACAATTCCTTTTCCCCCAGACCAAGAGACAGAACCCACCAAGAAGCAACATGAGAAAGACAGCATAAAGTTCACATGACAATTTTGCAAATAATCTGAAGGAAATTGCATACCAAAATCACCAAAACACGAAGAAAAATAGGTTTTTTAAAATAAAAACCACAGTAAGAGCATACAAATCTCTGCATAATCAACACTTACACTCCGTTTGGACTGAGGGGTTTGGTGAGAAAAGAAAAGAAAAGAAAAGAAATGGGGAGAATGAAGTTTCTCATCACTTGGTAATGAGGTGCGTAATGGTAAAAAATGAAGAGATGGTGAGAAACACAAATCAAATCAAACCAAACTTAAGTACTGTTTCTCACCAAAATGGTGAGATTTGGTGAGAAACCAAAATTACTCATTTAATCATAGTAAATCCAAACAAGAATGTGAGAAAACACAATCATTTGATTTTCTTCTCTCCAATCATTTCTTTTCTTATCAAAATCCAACAGCTTAACCATACTCATCAAGCATTAGAGGTAAAGTATAACCAAATGAGAGCGGAAAAAAAATGTGATCTTTGAATGAATGACCAAATCAAATCAAATCAAAAGTTCAAACCACAAAATCACAAACCCTAGATATGCAAAAAAGAATTGAAGAAACATACCCTTGGCCATCAAGATTCCCCTGCCCACTGCTCCCTCCGCTGGCATACGACCCATCGTCCGTCGCCGTCTGCCACACCGACTGCCACGCCTGCGACGGCGGCGGCTGCACATACATCCCTGGATCAACACCGGGCACCGCCGGGCGTCCGATCATGACCCCCGGCGGCGCCGGCTGCCCCATTGGAGGGTAGTAGTAAGGGACTCCACTGGCGGTTGGCCCAACCATTCCAATTCCGGTGGCCTCGTCCTTGATCTCGTCCCTGGGGACAATGTCGACCAAGAAATCGAAAATGTCAGTGCGAGTGATGGCGGCGGCGATGTCGTTCTTCTGGAGGGTACGGCGCTTGTTCTCCTCCGCGTGGAGCCAGGATCGGATGGTGAGTTCGAGGATGAAGAGCTCGCAGGCCTTGGCGAAGAGGATTGGAGCCTCGGCGGAGATCATGCGAACATCCTCGTCGGCCTTCATGATCTTCTTGATGCGAGCCAAGGGTAACTGGTGGTTCTTGAAGTCGTTCACTTGCTCGATCTCTTGACGCTGGTATGTCCAGAACATCTGGAGTTGTTGCTGCTGCTGCTGGAGGAGGTGGTGGTACGGTGCCTGAGGAGGGTACGGCGACGACTGTACCGCCGCCGCCGCCGGCGGTGGTTGTTGTTGTTGGTTGTTCTCCATTTTGGAATGTTGTGATTTTCTGGGAAAATAGTTTTGGTTGTGTTTGCGTTTGTGTTTGTGTGTGTGTGTGTGTGTGTGAAGAGAGTGCTTGTTTTGATGGAAAAAAATTTGGGGTTGTATTTGGGAGGGAGAGGATAAGGTACAGTAGTTTTAGTACAGATTCTCATGTGATATGACCTGCCCTTTTTCTGTTCCTTTTTAATCTAACTCAGTCCTTTTTTTCTTTTTCTTTTTCCGCTTTTACTTTTTCTAATTTGGGTGATTAGAATCTACATTTCATTATTTCATTATTGATAGATAAATTACATTCAGCGTTTTTTTTTTCTTTAACAATTCTAAAGACACGAAATAATTTATTAATTTTTTTTATATGAATATAGGATTTACACACCTATAAACTTATGTGAATTTCACGAGAAATTTAATAAAATATTTAAAATTCATAGTATTTTTTTTTTGTTTCAATTTTTTATATTTAATTTGATTTTTAAATTGAATTTTTTTATTCTTCATATATTTTTTTTGTTTAAAATTTTAAGTAATTTTTTTATTTTTTTAATATATCTTAGTTAAATATATCTAAATAGTAAAATATTTATGAAAAAAATATTTTAAAAAATTAATAAATACACAAAAATATAAAAAAACATATTGAATTTTTATTTTTTTTTTTGTATTTTTGATATTTACTGATTTTTTTTAAAAAAAAATTCACAAATATTATACTTTTTAAGTGCATTTATGCTAGGCGTATCTAAAAATTAAAAAAAAATTACTTAAATATTAAAAAATTCAGTGAAAATAAAAAAATATAGAAAACGAAAATTAAGTTTTTCTAAAAAGTGAATACTAGAAATGGAAATCGATCAGAGAGATTGATTTTTTTTGAAATTTGTAAAGAGTATAATTATATTAATTTTTTTAATAAGATTAAAAAAATTAAAATTTATTTAGATTATAAATATATTAAAATATATATTTCAATGTACAATGAATAATAATAATATTTTTTTATTCATATGATTAAGATATTAGAACATATCTAATGGTAAATGTTATAATGATATTGCTAAAATTATAATTTGGTAATGAACAGTAGTAAATTGTCAAATTATAGCTATGGTACTTCAATGGTCACATGTCATTTTCGCAAATCTCAACCAGTTTTCTTCCAAATTTGTAGGTGTTATTTGAATATAAATTTTTTAATATTTTTTTATTAATTATTTTTTTGTTTTTTGTGACTTTTTAAAACTTTTTAAAAAAAAAAATTAAATATTTATATTTTATCCGACTAGACAAATATAAAAAATTAAAAAATATATAAATATAATACCCCATCCACTATTTACCCACCATTCATTTGCCAACAACCACCTACCAACAAACATCCATCATTCATCCACCATTCACTCACCAACAATCACCCACCAACAACCATATATTATTCATTTACCATTCATTCACTAACAACCACTCATTATTCACTCATCCATAATTTTCTCTATAAATACAACACAATGTTTTCTATAATTTTCATATTTACCCATCCACAATTTTCATATCTTCTAAACTCTCTCTTTCTCTAAACTATTACAATGAACAATTTCATTAAAGCCATTTTTAATAAAAATTTTGATAAATCTTCATCATTTGATGATGATATAATAATAATGCAACTGTTAACAACGCAACAACAAAGAAAACAAGCGTTAATCCAAAACTAACGAACCAGACATGTTGGTTCTACAAGTGGTCGTTGATACATTAATCGAAAGAGGATCAAAGGCAACGAATAAATTTATAGAGATTACTTTGCAAATAATTATGTCTATCCAGAAGAATATTTTCGAGGACTTTTTCGAATGAGGTGGTCATTATTTCTTAGTATCTTACATGATATTCAACAACTCTTGGATTATCTGGTGCACAGAAGATGACTGTTACACATCGGATCCTTCAATGCGGCGTATCTGCTAATGCTGTGGACAAGTACATCGAATCGACGAAACTACTGCAATTGACTTGTTGAATTTTTTTACCAGAACGATTGTTGCTATCTATGAAGGCGTATACTTAAAATTCCTAAATGAGACAAATATTGCCAGATTATGGAAGAGGGAGAGCAACATAGCTTTTTTGGAATGTTAGAGAGTTTGGATTGTATGCACTAGCATTGGGATAAATGTCCAATCGTTCAAGCCAATGCTCACACTGGCCATGTACACAAACTAACAGTTGTACTCGAGGCAGTCGCCTTTTATGACTTGTGGATTTGGGATTCTTTCTTTGCATGCTTGGCTCTCTTAATGATATTATTGTTCTTACCATGTCGCCTCTGTTTTCTCAATTAACTAGAGGACGTGCCTTTATTGCCAACTATAACATCAATAATCAAGTGTACACCATGGGATATTATCTTGCTAATGGTATCTATGGGTGTCATGACCCAAAACCACCCCTATATGTTTAGTGTCGTAACCGGCCAGTAATCTTGGGATTACCAAAGGCCTCTAAACAAATTAAACAAAATACAGGGGCTAGCGGAAGCAAATACAAACATACAACGTCCATAGAGCTGCGTAGACATACATAGGATAGAAAATTTAAAATTGTAATTTCCATAATTAAGATGTCATGCCCATATCACCAGTCATACATACAGACCAACAAAAGATTTGTTCAAACTTAACAAAAGAAATACAAAAGGATCTTTAACATGATTTACAAAAGCTTGACCACTGCAAAAAGGGAACCTCCTCGGGAGGCACTGTCGCTGTTTGACAAAAAGGAACTCCAGACCATCAACTCTAAGCCTGGTCACCTATATACATACATAATAATAAGGTGAGCTGGAGCACAGTGAATAACAATAGAGTAACGGATTTATGAATAATGTCCAAATAATCTCATAACTCAGATTTCATATCAGAAACAAATTCAGGTCCATATAATTATCAGAAATCATAAGCAATTATATGTGGTACATTGTAGCTCGATTTTTTCACGCCTTCCTTTCGAAAGTTCAAAATAAGCCCTACAGTTCGGACCCCCATAGTTTTGAATCTAATCTCACAAGTGCAATATGAAATTGATAAACACCAAAGAGTCCAAATTTGGAAAATCTTTTGAAAAATTGATTTTGAATCAAAAATGCCAAAAATGGACTGCTATGCCAATTACAGAGTTGCCACCTAAATATTTTTAAAAAATTTAGGAAACCCATGATTCGTGCCAAAGGCCACGTGTCCGTCATCACCAAGATTGTCTCAGCTCGGGAACTTAGGTACGAGAGGGGAAGGTCATGAATTGAACACCTTTGCTCGTCCGATCAAAGATCGGCCTCTACTAATCATGATATAAATCTTATGTACATTATATGCTCTTGTTCCGGTTTATTTAGGCCAGCATTACTATATGATGTGCACACACAAGTATAAACTAACTTGCAAAATTTGGAACACTTCGAGTCATGTTTGTTTTGAAAATTGTTTCAAAATATGTACCACTTGAAAAAGTGATTGCATAAAAACATTACTCAAATTATTCCAATTCAAGCAATAAGCCTTCACCCACACACATTCAAGCAGTTTATCATTTAAGCACTTAGCCTCATGGCAAGCATACTAGACATGGCAACAATCACATACATGTAATATGCTAAAGCGAGTAAAGGCTTACTTAGTACTCCAAGCCAAAAATAAACAAAAGAGTTAGAAAAATGCATGATTCCTAACTTATGCAATATGACTAATGCAACACATGCAAAAATGCAACCAATAGGCTCTGCTACTAACATGGCTTATGGAACAATTTTGATAACATGCAGTCTAAGCACGTATTCAAAGAAGTATTAAATGAACAATACAGTCAGAATGATGAGCCGAACCTCGGTGCATGCAATACAAGTGGATACAAGCATGAAGTATGCTAAACAAAATATGATGTCCCTAAACTAACCATTATAAGCCAGTAAATAAAAGGGAGAAAGACATGGGGTTGGAAAACATACACGTTATTACAACATTGCGCTCTCACAAAGGAGAGTCCGAATAAATAAACTAAGCTAATTAACCAACTACTTAAAGCTAAGCTAATTAAGCTAATTATTACAAAACAAATGAAATTAGCGAAACTACTAAACTAATTATTACAACAAATTAATCAACTAACTAATCACAAAACAAAATTGAATGACTAATTAACTAACTAATTAGTTACAACACTTTACAAATTAACCAGCTACAACTAATTAATTACAATAATTTAAACTTAAACATGCCCGGCGCATGAGGAAGGCTCATGCATATACTCGGTTTCCACCTAAAAAGCCATTATTTTGCTTCCAGAGAGCCTCTGTTGCACAATAGAACACTAACATTGTTGCTTATTTCCAGAATAACTCTGCTCTGCCTCACAAACATGCTGCTGAAATTTGCATCAATGGCCGGCCGGCCAGTGATGAAGGTTGCCGGCCACCTGCTAGCCACTGCTGCCCAGTTCTCCTTGCTACAACAGAGGACAAACAGAACATATACAGGGTATTTCAAGGGTTTGTTTGCACAACTCACCCCTCCTTTTCATGAACAAATCAAAGGAGTAGTGAACTTAAGCCACAAACCACCAACTCAAGCAATTTCATTGCATGATGGCTTGTGAACGAAAGTATGCAAGTTCAATAAATGCAACAAAATGAGACTCTCAAAAACCACCTCCCTATCGTGAAAGATCAAGGGAAGTGATGACCTTGAAGACTTGAATCATTTCATCACTAGCAAGTATGAAATCGTCCAAGTTCTATGTGTTCAATTAATGTCTGATTGAATATAACCAAATTATTATCTTTCACCATTTTAGTCCCAATTTTAATTACTCCATTTGAGTTACCAACCATCATTTAACCAATTGAGTCCAAATGGTGAGTTTAAGTCCTCTAAATGGAAAGAGAGATCAAACCAAAAGTTGTTCTAGGCATGAAAGAGACATCATACCATTGGTAATGAACCCCAAAGGGATTAAACTATTAAGCATGACACCTCAATCTCATGTTTTAAACAAACAAGTAGTTTGAACCATTTTCAAAGCAAAACAAAAAGCTAAGAAAGAAGGGAGGTTGCAGAGATTATTAGTATTGAAAATGAGTGAGAAAAGCATAAATAAATGCTATCAACTCAAATAAGATAGTGTCTAAGGCCTAAAACACCAAGCTCATGAGGACAATTATACTATAAGCATGAAAAACAAAGCTCAAATGCAACCATCAACCAAAAATAGTGCTAAAATAGGTCTAATATAGTCCTAAAACATGCTGAAATTGAGCTAAAAATAGCTAGATTAACATGCTAAAACATGGCACAAACTAGGCTAGTAAGCAAGACATAAGTAGGGGAGGCTAACCCCTCCAAATTTAGCAAAACATGAATTTGGCCACTGAAAAAGCTCTGAAAATCAGTGTTTAAAAGCTTAGAAAAAGATAGTAAAAAGGTAGGAAACACAAGGGCAAAGACCTCCAAAACAAGGTATAAAGAAGGGTGAAACACCCCTCAACCTTTAATGGCCTTAAAACCCAAGTTTCAGCCCAAAAATACAAGAGTTTTACAGCCTAAAAACAATTGGAAAACAGCAAGAATAATAGTAGAGAAAGCAAGTAAAGGGGCAAAGCCTTATACCTCTTGAAAAGGAAATGAAGTCCAAGTTATAAAACCAAGCAAACAACACCCTCAAGAGCTCAAACCAAGCTCAAAAGTACCCCAGCTCAAGGATGAGAAGATTTGGTTAACGGTGTATAGGCAAAAGTTAAGGATCTGTTGGCTAAAGTGTAGAAATTTGCTAGAAAGAGAGAGAATTGTAGAGAGAGAGGAAAAATTTTGATCTCAAAATTTTCTAACCTCAAAACATGAGAAAGGGGTCTCCTATATATAGAAAACATGAAGTCCCTACAAGGATATCCAGCCCTACACGTGGGTGAAGATGCATGCATCTGTGCTAACAGCTAGCACAACTGGCACAAAATATTTACAAAAAAAAACTGGTGGCCGGCAGCCCAAAAGTGATGGCCAGCATCCTCAAAAGGTGGTTGGCAAGCCACTAGAAGCTATAGGCTTGAAAGACCAAGGCTTGGTCCAAAAATGAGGTAATAGGAGTGTAGGGTTTAAAAAGCTCAAAGCTATGGCATTCCGCTGAGGACTTCGAGCACTGGATGAGCATATACGTTCATTATCGGGTGTGCATGCAATGGTTTCCAAATCGTAGAGCCGTCAAAAATAGGATGTCTACATACATCCATTAGCCATCATTTCATCTTAGTCCTGGGATCCATATGCATAGTCGGTACCGACGACCCCAAAGGTCCATATCTTGTGCACAAGTAGCCGTGGTATTGTTTTCCCAAGGCAAGGGCGATGTATAAATCACGGTATTGTTTCCCCCGGGCAAGGGCCATATGATCATAAGCCACAGTATTGTTTCCCCTGGGCGAGGGCCATATAAACATATGCCACGGTATTGTTTTCCCCAAGCGAGGGCCATGTGAACTAAGGATGCTACGTGAACTAAGGATGCCACAAATACATTTCATAAAATTGGACATTCATTCACTATTCATAAAATAACATTTCATAAAATAGTTCATTTCTTATCATTATGAAAATACTTATAATCAAACCTAGCTTTATAGAGTTGTTACTCACAGATAGCTCCGATAGAAAAATGGACAAAGCAGAAAGATCGGATAGTTTATGGAGCGTGACCTACACAAACACATAACACATGCGCATTGAACATATGCCCGGAAAACACATAACTCATTTTTTTTCTATGTTGGCATGTTTCTAATCTTTATCCTCATTATTATGTCTTAATTAGGGCTTAAGAATGCCTAAGATACAATGAGGATGCCAAAATATGCTTCAAAACACCTAGCCAAATTTTCAAAAACAGGGCAATCCGCTCGAGCGCACTTCAGTTGCTCGAGTGGTCTGCAAAGTCTGCAGTAGTACTGGTTGCTGGAATTTTCCGCTCGACAGACTCTCAATGGTCGCTCGAGCGCAAGGCTGAGTAAAAAGGGTCTCTGCTCAATCACAACTTTGGTCGCTCAAGCGGTCTGCAAAAGTTTATAAAACTTTTAGGAGCTCTCATTTTACGCTCGAGAGCAACTTCGGTCCCACGAGCGGAAGGTCAAAAATAAGGATGGCCACTCAAGTAGAGATTATGCTGCTCGAGCCAAGCCCCAAACTTTGCAAAGTACTAAGAGCTCGCATTCTCCACTAGAGCGCAGACTCTAGTGCTCGAGCGGAGGGTGCAAATTTTGGAATTTCTAGATTGTTGATTCAAGTTCAAAACTCAATTCCAAAGCTTCAAATCACATTCTTTTGGTCCAAAACTTGGTAAAACATTGAGAAACTCATAGTATGTGAGGAATTACAAACCATTTCCTAAAATCAAGCCCAAAAGCTTTGCCAATTGTACAAAACAAAACTCAAAACTTTGAAACATAACATGCATGTATAGAATTGAAATCTCTTCTTCTCAAAACATAAATTCATAAAGTGAAAAGTGTAAAAACATGACAAATCCTTCAAGTCTTTCTACAAAAGCCTCATGCATGTGAGAGTTAGTTAAAATTCAAACTCAAAATGGGATTAAAATGCATGCATGCATGATATGATCTTCCTTTCTATTCCATCAACTCAATTCTTGCATTACTCATTTTAATTCTTTGAATTCATGTGCTAAGTGACTCAATTACAAGGCTAGAAGGTTGAATTGTTACCTTAAATGATCAATTATGCTTAGATGCTAAGTTAGTTAAGCTCACAAGTCAAATGCTCCAAATTTCTTCCCAATTAAATCTCCTTTTCTCTTAAACTCAAGCTCCTACATTTGAACTCTCTCTCTCTCCCATGTTTTTGCTATCTAAGATGACAAAATAAGAGTGTCGTAACCAAGAAGCCTTATATAGGCTTGGTTTAGTGGGCTTAATTAAGCTCGGCTTAAGTTAACTAATTTGCATTATTTAATTCTAATTATTTGGTTCCGAATCAAATTTCAATTAAACCTACCTTAATTTTCCAAAAATTCCCTATAACCATAACCCAAGTCAATTTCGTGATCAGATACCAATAAGACCTTCAATTCGTAGAATAAAACAGAAACACAAATAGATATTTCTACGATAGTCAGATATAAATGCAAATAACATATAACGCATGCAATTAACGTAGAATTTCATCTTAATTACTTATTAGGCCTTCTTAATCAAAGATCATTAGCTAATCAAAGGTCGGGGTTGTTACAGTCTTCCTCCCTTAAAGAGTTTGGTCTTCTAAACTCGAATTACCTTAGTTTTGGAAGAATATCGGATCCAAAGGGAACAAGTCAGAGTATCTCTTCATCATATCCTCTTCGGTTTCCCACGTTGCATAAGTTTCTCTATGATTTTGCCAATCAACCTTCACCAACAGAATTTCTTTGTTTCTTAGTCTTTTCATTCGGCGGTTCACAATCTGGATTGGTTGTTCCACGTAGGTATAATCATCTTTCAGAAGCACATGAGTCAGCTCAGTCACATGTAACAGATCTTTTAAATAATCCCAAAGCATTGACACAAGAAAAACATTGTGTATATTCGCCATAATCGAAGGTAAGGCCACTTGGTATGTTACTAAAATGATTTTCTCTAGAATCTCATACGGACTAATGTATCTCAGAGCCAACTTTCCTTTCACCCCAAATCGTTTTTGCCCTTTCATAGGAGTTACTTTAATAAACACATGATCCCCCACTTCATATTCTCTGTCTCGTCTTCGAACATCGGCATAACTCTTTTGATGACTTTGCACAGTTTTCAGTCTCTGTTGAATCAGTCTCACTTCCTCTGTCGTCTCTTGCACAAGTTCTGGTCCCAATAATAGTCTATCACCTACTTTGGCCCAACAAATTGGAGATCAGCATTTCCTACCATACAACGCTTCATAAGAAGCCATTCCAATGCTTGAATGATAGCTGTTGTTGTATACAAATTCGGCCAGAGGGATGTAAGTCTCCCAATTCCCTTGGAAATCTAACACACACATCCATAACATGTCTTTCAAAGTTTGATTGGTTCGTTCAGATTGGCCATCCGTCTGTGGGTGGTAGGCACTACTCAGTCGCAGTTCAGTTCTCAAAGCCTATTATAAACTCTGTCAGAATCTTGACGTGAACTTAGAATCTCTGTCTGATACAATAGATACTGGCATACCATGCAATCTCACAATCTCATTCACATAAATGTTTGTTAACTTATCCACATTATAAAAAGTTTTAACAAGCAAAAAATGGGTAGACTAAGTTAAACGGTCAACAATGACCCAGATAGAGTCCATACCTCGAGAGGAGTGAGGCAATCCAACAATGAAGTCCATTGTAATGTACTCTCATTTCCATTCCGATATTAGAAGTGGCTGAAGTAATCCAGCAAGTCATTGATGTTTAGCTTTTACTTGTTGGCAATGTAAACACCTAACCACAAATACTTTTCTTCATTCCAGGCCACCAGAAATTTTGTTTCAAGTCATGGCACATTTTGTATTCCCCGGATGCATAACAAATTTAGAGTTGTGAGCTTCGGTCATAATACGTTTTCTCAGTTCAGAATGGTCCGGTACACAAAGTCTACCTTGAAATTTCAACACATTGTTTTCATACACAAATCTCGGCCTCATTTTTTATTTATTTTCATCAACAATCTTTTTCAGGAATTCATCTTGTAGTTACTTTTCCTTAACTTTCTCAACTAGGGCCGGTTGAGCAGAAATGGCGGCTAGAACTCCACCCTATTCACGTAAAACAACTTCAATTTCATTTCTTTCCAGATCACGTAACAACTTTTTCTAACCAATGAGCAAACATGACAAATTTCCAATTGACTTTTTACTCAATGCATCTACAATAGTATTTTCCTTTCCTAGATGATATAAAATTTGCAAGTCATAGTCTTTTATCAACTCAAGCCACCGTCTCTCTCATGTTCAATTCCTTTTCCGTAAAGAAATATTTGAGGCTTTTATGATCAGTGTACACTTCACAAGTCACACCATCTAGATAATGTCACCAAATTTTCAAGGCAAACATCACAACTACTAATTCAAGGTTATGAGTTGGATAGTTCTTTTTATGAGGACGGAGTTGCCGAGAAACATAGGCAATTACCTTTCCGTTTTGCATTAGCAAATATCCCAAGCCTTTGTACGAAGCGTCACTATAAATCTGAAACCCATCAATACCATTTGGCAAAGTCAGAGAATTGGTGCAATTACCAATCTAGTCTTTAGTTCTTGAAAGGCTGACTCCCATAGATCATTCCAATCAAATGGTACATTTTTTCGTATCAACTGTGTCAATGGCATAGCAAGTTTCGAGAAATCTTTCACAAATCTGCGATAGTAACCTGCAAGCCCTAGGAAGCTTCTGATTTCTGACACATTGGTTGGTCTCGACCAGTCTACAATAGCTTCAATTTTCTGTGGGTCCACTGATATGTCATCTTTGTTGATAACATGTCCTAGAAATGTCACATTATCCAGCCAGAATTCTCATTTGGAGAGTTTTGCATACAATTTCTTTTCTCTTAGAATTTGTAACACGGTTCTCAAATGATTTTCATGATCTTCCCTGTTTTTGGAGTAAATCAAAGTATCATCAATGAATACAACAACAAATTCATCCAAAAATTGTTTAAATACCCTATTCATTAGGTCCATGAAGGCGGCAGGTGCATTTGATACTCCAAATGGTATTACTAAGAATTCATAATGTCCGTATCTAGTTTGAAAGGCAGTTTTCTCGACATCTTCTATCTTAACCTTCAACTGATGGTACCTAGATCTAAGATCTATCTTTGAAAACACTTGGGCTCCCTGGAGTTGGTCAAGCAAATCATTTATCTGGGGCAATGGATATTTATTCTTGATAGTTACTTTGTTCAATTCCCGATGATCTATACATAACCTCAAGGACCCATCTTTTTTGTAACAAACAGAACTGGAGCACCCTAAGGTGAAGTACTCAGACGGATAAATTTCTTATCTAGCAGTTCTTAAAGTTGGACTTTCAATTCTTTCAGTTCGGAGGTTAACATTCTATAAGGGGTTTTGGAAATTGGTTGTGTTCCAGACACTACTTTAATAGTAAATTCAATTTCTCTATCAATCAAATCACTGGGTAGTTCATTTGGAAACACATTAGGAAATTCATTAACTACAGGAATAGCTTCCACATTAGGACTAGCAGAGGCCACATTTATAACACTGCACAAATAACCCCTACATCTTTTCCTAAGTAATTTGACGGCTTTCAAAACAGAAATCATATATGGAGGTGGAACTATCCCATTCCCAGCAAACAGAAATTCAGATAAGCCAGGTGGTCAGAAGACAACAGATTCATTCACATAATCAATATTCGCACAGTACTTAGTCAACCAATCCATACCCAATATACAATCAAAATGAGTAATGTCCAATGGCAGCAAATCAACACATAATAACACATCCCCAATCATGATGTCACATGCAGGATACACATAAGCACAGATCATAGAACCCCTAGAAGGTGTAGTTACAGATAACCAATAATTCATAGGTTCTAGTGGTCTAGTCAATTTTTGAGAAAAAGCATGCGACACGAATAAATGTGAAGAACCATAATCTATCAACATATATACATTTTGAGCGCAAATAGAGAGTATACCTGACACCACGGATTCAGTGTTCTGGATGTCACCAGGCATAAGTGCAAAAACTCTACTAAGCTTCAAGGGTTCTCTCCCAGCATTAGTTCTTACATTTGATCTTGGTACAGAAACAGATTCGGCCGAACTTGCCGCAGGACGATTGGCATTTTTAGTTGTGAGTGGGCAATCCTTCATCATGTGGCCAACCTTGCCACACCGGAAGCACGCACCAGAAGCACGATAACAAACACCCTTATGTTTTCTTCCACATTTTGAACAAACAGGTGTACATCTACTACTCTGACTTGAGTTGCTAGTAGATCCCGTGTTTTGCTTCTTGTTCATAACAAATGAACGGCCCTTTTTGAACTTGTACCCATATCTCTTGCCCTTCCATTCAGTTGTTAGAGCTTTTGTTTGTTTCATTGCAGCCAGGTTGGCTTCAGCCATTAAAGCTCTATCAAGTACATCCACATATTTGGGCAGTTTTAAAACACCTACTTGATCAAACACATCTAGATCCAGTCCTCCTTCAAATTTTTGAGCTTTTTTATAATCTGTGTCCACCATGTGTGGGGCAAAACGGGCTAATTCAGTAAACTTGGCCTCATACTCGGGCACTGACATATTACCTTGCTTCAGTTCTTGGAATTCAGACACCTTTCTATCTCGAAAACGCTGAGGAAAGTATTTTTCATAGAAAATCTCTTTGAATTGATCCCAAGTCATGGCCTTATTGGTGTCTCGGATAAGCATCCACCAATGTCAGGCTTTATCTTTTAAAGTACATGTTGCCAACAATACTTTTTGAGTTTTAGAGCACGAAAATACCTCAAATAATTTCTCAGTTTCTAACATCCATGTTTCAACTTTCAATGGTTCAATGCCACCTAGAAAAGTAGGTGGTTTCATCTTGTTAAATTTCTGAGTCAAGCTGATGATGTCATTATTTATCGATTTTGCTTGGACTAGAGGAGGTGAAGGAGGCAATGGTTATTGTCTTTGTTGTTACATCATTGCTTCTATTAAGGCTTTAAGCATTCGTTCCATTCGGTTCATTCTGGCCTCGAAAGATTCAGCAGTACCATCACTTCTTGGATTTTCCATTTGCTATAGGTAAACAAAGCACTAATAAACACAAGCAAATAATTCCTTTTCATGGTGTTCAATTTCAGTTCAATTGCTTCAGATATGTTCACTTGATATCACACACTCACACATGCATATATAATGTCCCTAATTCTTACTAGGACATCCTATAGTTCATATGGACTCGGGTGTGCGGTAGAACACATGCTCTGATACCACTCTGAAACGACCCAAAACCGCCCTTATAGGTTTAGTGCCATAATCGGCCAGTAATCTCGGGATTACCAAAGGTCTCTAAACAAATTAAACAAAATACAGGGGCCAGCGGAAGCAAATACAAATATACAACTTCCATAGAGCTGTGTAGACAAACATGGGACAGAAAATTTAAAACTTTAATTTTCATAATTAAGATGTCATGCCCATGTCACTAGTCATACGTACAGACCAACAAAAGACTTGTTCAAACTTAACAAAAGAAATACAAAAAGATCTTTAACATGATTTAAAAAAGCTTGACCACTACAAAAAGGGAACCTCATCGGGAGGCACTGTGGCTAGCTAACAAAAAGGAACTCTAGGCCATCAACTCTAAGCCTAGTCACACGTCTGGTCACCTACATGCATACATAATAATAAGGTGAACTGGAGCCCAGTGAATAACAATAGAGTAATAGATTTATGAATGATGTCCAAATTACCTCAGAAATCAAATTTTATATTAGAAACAGATTTAGGTTCATATACTTATCAAAAATCATAAGCAATTATATATGGTACATCCATTAGCCATCATGCCATCTTGGTCCTAGGACGTATATGTATAGTCAGTACAAACGACCCCAAAGGTCCATATCTTGTGCACAAGTAGCCATGGTATGGTTTTCCCTAAGCAAGGGCCATGTATAAACCACGGTATTATTTCCCCTGGTAAGGGCCATATGATCATAAGCCACGATATTGTTTCCCCCGAGGGCCGTATAAACATATGCCATGGTATTATTTACCCTGGCAAGGGCTATGTGAACTAAGGATGCCACAAATACATTTCATAAAATTGGACATTCATTCACTCTTCATAAAATAGCATTTCGTAAAACAGTTCATATCTTATCATTCTGAAAATACTTATAATCAAACATAGTTTTACAGAGTTGTTACTCATAGATAACTCTGATAGCAAAATGGACAGAGCAGATAGATCGGATAGCTTATGGCACGTGACCTACACAAACACATAATACATGTGCATTGAACATATGCCCGGAAAACACATAACACATTTCTTTTTCTATCTTGGTGTGTTTCTAATCTTTATCCTTATTATTATGTCTTAATTAGGGCTTAAGAATGCCTAAGATGCAATGAGGATGCCAAAATGTGTTTCAAAACACTTCGCTAAATTTTCAAAAAATAGAGCAGTCTGCTCGAGCTCAACTTCGGTCGCTCGAGCGGTCTACAAAGTCTACAAAAGTACCGGTTGCTTGAATTTTTTGCTTAACAAACGCTCGGTGGTCGCTTGAGCGCAATGGTGAGTAAAAAGGGTCTTCGCTCGAGCGCAATTTTGGTCACTTGAGCGGTCTTCAAAAGTCTATAAAACTTTTGGGAACTCTCATTTTGCACTCAAAAGCTTTGCCAACTGTACCAAACAAAACTCAAAACTTTGAAACATAACATACTATAGAATTGAAATCTCTTTTTCTCAAAACATAAATTCATGAAGTGAAAAGTGTAAAAACATGAAAAATCCTTCAAGTCCTTCTACAAAAGCCTCATGCATGTGAGAGTTAGTTGAAATTCAAACTCAAAATGGGATTAAAATGCATGCATACATGATATGATCTTCCTTTATATTCCGTCAACTCAATTCTTGCATTACTCAATTTAATTATTTGAATTCATGTGCTAAGTGACTCAATTACAAGGCTAGAAGGTTGAACTGTTACCTTAAATGATCAATTATGCTTAGATGCTAAGTTAGTTAAGCTCACAAGTCAAATGCTCCAAATTTCTTCCCAATTCAATCTCATTTTCTCTTAAACTCAAGCTCCTACACTTAAACTCTCTCTCTCTCCCACATTTTTGCTCTCAAAGATGACAAAATGAGAGTGTCGTAATCAAAAAGCCCTATATAGGCTTGGTTTAGTGGGGTTAATTAAGCTAGGCTTAAGTTAATAATTTGCATTATTTAATTCTAATTATTTGGTTCTGAATCGAATTTCAATTAAACCTACCTTAATTTTCCAAATATTTCCAATAACATATAACCCATGTCAATTTCATGATTAGATGCCGATAAGGTCTTCAATTTGCAGAACAATACAAAAACACAAATAGATATTTCTATGACAGACAAATATAAATGCAAATAACATATAACGCATGCAATTAACGTAAAATTTCATCTTAATTACTTATTAGGCCTTCTTAATCAAATATCATTAGCTCATCACAGGTCGAGATTATTACATTGGGCAATGATTGCCAAAACAATATCTCAATCTCAAGGTTTAAAAAGACAACTATTTACGATGATGCAAGATGCATGTTGGAAGGATGTCGAAAGGGCATTTGGAGTGCTCCAAGCACATTTTAATATTGTTAGAGTTTCAACGAGATGTTAAAGTAACGAGGTTTTGTACTACATCATGAAAAAATGCATTATTTTGCACAATATAATCATTAAAGACGAGCGTGATATTCTTGAAAATCAACGCAGTGCAGCACTAGTATAAACAAACGCCACTAATACCCCATGTCAAGTGTCACGCAATCCAAACTAGGAGTGTACTGAATTTATATTGAATCGCCAAAGAGTTAGATCTACTAAAACCTATAATGCAATTAGCAATGATCTAGAGTCTTTGTTCTTGTTTTGGTTGATGCTCAGAATACTAAGGCTATGGTTTCAGGTACACTTTCTATCAATGGCCAACCTGCTCATGTGCTACTTGACTCGGGTTCCACTTATTTCTTTCTTTCAAAAACATTTGCTCCTCATTTTGAATAAATCTATGGAACTGCTACATTATGTGTTGTGTGTGTCTTTACTATATGTTATGTGCTTCTATTTATCCTGCATGTGAGCTTTTACTTGGGGATATTCTATTATGTGCTAATTTGATGCCCCTTGACATGGTTCACCTTGATATAATTTTGGGAATGGATTGGTTAACTAAGTATCATGCAACCATTGATTGTGTGTCTGAGCAAGTTGTTTTCCGACCTCCAAGACAACATGAGTTTACTTTTGTGGGACATGGGGTAATTCTTCCACTCTATTTGATATCGGCTATGAAAGCTTGTAAACTATTCCAGAAAGGTTGTAAGGGTTATTTGTGTAGCATCTTGCATGTAGAGACAACCGAAGTGGGTGTTGAAAGTATCCCAATTGTTAGAGATTTTTTGGATGTTTTTCTTAAGGATTTGCTGGGGAATTTGATAGACCGTGAAATTCAGTTCGTTATTGATATTGTGCCAAGAAATCAACGATTTCAAAAGCTCCTTACAGAATGTCCACGACAGAAATGAAGGAATTGAAAGTACAGCTACAAGTGTTTCTCGACAAAGGGTTCATTCGACCTAGTACATTGTCGTAGGGCGCACCCATTTTGTTTGTGAAGAAAAAAGATGGGACCCTCCAATTTTGTATTGATTACAGAGAACTTAATAAGGTAACTGTGAAGAATAAATATCCTTTATCGCGGATTAATGATTTATTTGATCAATTACAGGGGCACAAGTGTTTTCTAAAATTTACTTGAGATTTGGGTATCATTAGCTGAAACTCAAAGTAGAAGATGTTGAGAAGACCGCCTTCTGAACCAGGTACGGTCATTATGAGTTTTTGGTCATGCCATTTGGGGTTACGATGCACCGGCAGCTTTCATGGATTTAATGAATCAAATTTTCAAACCGTATTTGGATGAATTTGTGGTGGTATTTATCTGAGCATGAAAATCACTTCAGTCTAAATTGAAGAAATGTGAATTCTAGTTAAATGAAGTTGTCTTTTTGGGGCATGTGATTAATAGAGATGGGGTGTTAGTTGATATAAAAACTATTGTGAATTGGCCTACTCCTACTAATGTTTCGGAAGTGCGTAGTTTTATGGGTTTGCAGGTTACTACAGAAGATTTGTTAAAGATTTCTCCAAAATTGCAGTGCTACTTACCCAATTGACTCAAAACGCATTCTATTTGAATAGAAAAAACAAAGGGAGTCCGCTTTCTAGGAATTGAAAACAAGGCTCACAACCGCACCGGTCCTTGCCTTACCGTCAAGTATAGAAGGATTTGTTATTTATAGTGATACTTCTTGTAAGGGATTGGGGTGTGTACTTATGCAGAATGGGAGAGTAATTGCGTATGCATCTCAACAATTAAAGTTGCATGAAAAGAATTACCCTATGCATGATTTGGAGTTAGCTGTAGTGTTATTTGCATTGAAGATATGACGACATTAGCTTTATGGAGCAACATATGAAGTCTACATCGACCATAAGAGCCTCAAGTATTTCTTTACTCAAAAGGAGCTTACTATGCGGCAAAGACGGTGGTTAGAACTCATCAAAGATTATGACTTGCAAATTCATTATCATCCTGGCAAAGCCAACACAGTAGCGAATGCTCTTAGTAGAAAGTCAACAGGAAATCTAGCATGTTTGCTTATGGAATGGAATGAACTATTACTTGACTTGGAAAGAATGAAAGTGGAAATTGTGCTACACGAACATGATAGAATGTTAGCCGCAATGGCGGCACAACCAGCTATTATTGAGGAAATTAAACAAAGACAATTGGAAGATGAATTTCTCAAGAAAATATGTGATGAAATGTGTGACGGCCGGGTTCCTTTCCTTTCTCTTTCTTTCTTTCTTCGCTTCATTCTCCATTTGCCTTCATTGGATTTGAAATGTCCGGGATGGTTCTCTTGTTTGGAGTTCTAGTATTTTTCTTTTCGGTGTTAGATTTCGCTTGTTCCAGAGGATGTGCGGGTGAGTCTAGAGTGCCGGAAGCGAAGTAGAATTTTTAGGTGGCTGGGCTTGGGTTGCACATGCGGGGCCCTGGGCTGCACGTGTAGGGCTGGGCCGCTCGAGCGGTGGGCTAGGCCGCTCGAGCGGAGAAAATGGGCCGCACGAGCGGTCAAGGTGGGGCGCTCGAGCGGTGGAGAAGGTCGCACGAGCGGCCAACTGGGCAGTCCGAGCTTTGTTTTTATATAACATTTTGGTCCGAATATATCATCCATTATACACTTTCCTCTCTCACTCTAAACCCTATTTCTCTCCCCCTTCTCTCTAAAAAACTTCCCCAAACACCAAAACACTTTGATTTTGCAAATTCTTGGGTCAAGATCTTCATCTTCTCCCTCTAAATCTTGAAGATCAAGAACTAAGGCTTCACTTGGGTTGAAGAAATCAAAGCTCTCTCTCATCTTTCAAAGCTAGGGTTTCATCTCATCTTGTTCTTCATCAAGCTTTGAGGTAGGGATTTCTTGAGTAATATATATAGCTTTGCTATTTGGGTGTTGATTTAAAAATATTCTTGTAGTTTTGTGCTAAATTTTAGATTTTGGTTTCAAATTGTTGAGAGTCTTGAAAATGGGTTTGAAATCTCTATCTTTTACTACCTCTTGGGGGTTTCCCTCTATAAAACTCATGATGAATGATTTTGATGGAGTTTCTCTTAGAAATGATGAAATTTTGCTTTCAATGGAAACCCTAGAAATTAGGGCTTTTTGAAAAATAATGAAGATGCCTTGAAATTATTTATTTTCTTGTATCAAGAGGAAGTATGAGAGTTGTTCTCACCAAATGTCTAACAAAATAACAACTTCATGATGTATATATGTGTTGGAGACTAAGTCCTCTTTTAAAATCCATTGATAATTGTATATTTGTGTAAAGTGGTAAGATGGCAAGTTGTTAAGTGCCATATGTGACGAGAAAATGCTTAATCGTAGTGTAGTGAAAAAGTTAAATGAATGATGGCATGTTAGCCATATTGAAAGTTTGGTCATGATGAATTAATGTTGAGGAATTGTTGTGGTGTGTCGAAGACACATGGCTATTGTGTGAAATGAGAAATTGTTATCATGCGTTGGAAACGTATGGGTATCTTGTGGAAGAACATGGTAAGGAGAAAATGAAAATGTGATGTTGAATGTTGTTGTAGGCATGTTTTTGAATATAAAAGAATGCTATGAGTTAGTAGTTATTGCATCATATTCTCAATTGTTTTAATGTCATTATTGCACATCATGACATGAGTTGGAAAAGCATTCATTTTGAGAAAAGATCATTGTAATGAGAACTAATGGAAATGTGTATGGGGTAAATACGTTGGTAAGTCCGGATAGGGGGTGTAGATGAATTTAATAAGTTGGCCTGAGTGTCCAGGGTGAAAGACCCGAAAGCCGCGCAGATAGGTGTCGAGCCTTCCGATTAATACTGGTAAAAATGACAGTTTGGTAGTACTCGTAGAGTCTACCTGCAGACACCAGCCTAGGGATTACCAGTGTCGTATTTACCACCCCTGTTGATTTAAATATTGAAAGTTTGAAATTAATGAGATTGCATAACATTATTGAGAACATGGTGATTTCAAAATAGTGCATTGAATATTATTGAGAACATGGTGATTTTGAAATAGTGCATTGAATATTATTGGGAACATGGTGATTTTGAACTAGTGCATTGAAATAAAAATTTTCTTCAATATTGGCACTTGCATGGCATTACATATGCATTTTTTTTTTTTTTTTTTTTTAACGTTGATGGTATTGGCATAACTGTATATGCTTTGTGAGGAATCTCTACTGGGCTTTATCCTCACCCCTATGGAAATTGGTGCAGGTAAAGATGTGGTGACCCCGCCAAGCTAAGGTCGTGGAGATGTTTTGAAGAAGAGTAGTTTAACTCTTATTTTGTTGTGATATCTTTTGTAAGCTAAGGGCTAATGTGTTTGGGTCCGTGAGACCATTATGTGTAACCAGGCTAGTGCCTTGGAACTTGTAAGCCCTTGAGGGCCTTATTTGTTGTGATTTATTGATTTCCTTTATATGCTATAGATTTATGTACTAGTTTGTAAATAAATGTATAATGGCATGTGAGAATACTTGGTAAACATTTGGAACTATGTAAATGAATTTGGTTAATATCTCATCTTTGGAAGTGGGTTGATGTAATAGTTATGTGAGATTATTTTCAAGGTGTGACAAAATGGAAACAAAGCCAAGATCGAGATTTTCTTGGGAAGCTCAAGTGTTGAAGTTTAAGGGAAGACTATGTGTTCCAAATGTCCTAGAAATTAAAGGAAGAGTTTTGGAGGAAGCTCACAAATCCAAATTTGCTATGCATCCTGGAAATACCAAAATGTATCAAGATCTCAAGCAAGATTTTTGGTGGCCTAATATGAAGAGAGAAATTGCGAAGTTTATCTCAAGATGCCTTCAATGTTAGCAAGTGAAAGCGAAGCATCAAAGACCGGCGGGTTTACTTCAACCTCTCCCTATTTTGGAATGGACATAGGAGCACATAACTATGGATTTTATTGTGGGCTTACCTCGAACACCCCGAGGTATGGATTCTACATGGGTTATTGTGAATAGATTAATTAAGTCCACTCGCTTTTTGCCTGTGAAAACTATTTATGATGCTGATAGACTTTCTACTATGTACCTTGTGAAGATTATTCGATTGTATGGTGTTCTGGTTTCCATTGTATCAAATGGAGATTCTAAGTTTGTATCAAGGTTTCGAAAAATCTTACAAAAAGCATTGGGGATGGAATTGAGGTTCAGTACCGCATTTCATCCACAAATCGATGGACAATCTGAAAGAACTATATAGACATTGGAGGACATGCTCCGAATGTGTGTTTTGGACTTCTATAAAAGTTAGGAAACTTATCTATCTCTAGCGGAATTTGCATATAACAACAGTTTATACTCCAGTATAGGGATGGCACCATATGAAGCTTTGTATGGGAGGAAATGTCAAACTCCAATTTGTTGGACCGAAGTCGGGGATAGAGCATTGATTGGACCTGAAATTGTGCAAGTTACTACTGAGAAGATTAAGATCAGCCAACAAAGATTGTAAACTGCTCAATGTTGACAAAAAAGCTATGCAGACCAAAGAATGAGAGACTTAGAATTTGAGGTTGGGGACCATATTTTTGTCAAAGTCACTTCAATGAAAGGGTAAACAAGATTTTGGTGAAAATGAGAAATTGTCACCCCGATACATAGGGCCATTTCAAATTTTAGAGAGTTTGGGCCTAGTTGCCTATCGAATTGCATTACCACCGGACATGGAACAAGTACATAATGTGTTCCACGTGTCTATGTTGTGAGGCTACCTTCGGGGATCCTGCTCACGTTATTGACTATCAACAGATTGCTTTAGATGGCTATATGATTTATGAAGAGAAACCTGTTCAGATCTTTGACTGGCAAGTCAAGCAATTAAAGAACAAGATTATCCCAATGGTAAAAGTTAAATGAAATGAACATTATGGAAATGAAGCCACTTGGGAACGAGAAGAAGAGATAAGGCAACGATATCCTAAGTTGTTTTCGACTTGAGGTAAATAAGTTTGGAGGACCAAACTTCTTAAAAGGGGGAAGACTGTGATAACCCAACCCGTATTATGCTTAATTATACATGTATTTATGTGTTTGATATGAATTTGCAAGTTTAAGTATGTGAATTATGTGATTTTAGATTTATATCTGTTGAATGTAGAAATATCTGTTGCAATTACAACTTTGAACGGAAATTGGAAGCCTTAGAGGCGCCAGAAACCAAAACTTACTTTATATTTGTGATTAGCATGATTTTTAGAGCTTACGGTGAAATTTTGTAAAATTACGATTCGTAATGATTAAATTGAGTTTTATAAGTTAAGTTATATATGTATATTGCTCTTATGTTAATCTTTTGTGGAGAGACTTTCTAGAGAGTGAGTTAGAGAAAGATGAAGATAAGAAACTAGGATTTTGCAAGAGATTCAAAGAGAAAACCCTAGATTAAAGCTAAGGTATGGAAATTCATTGGAAATCTTTGTCTTTAGCTCATCTTTGACATGAAATCAAGAAGAAATTGGAAATTTTGAGCTAGGGTTTTGGGTTGTGTAATGGGTTGAACTAAATGCAAGAAATCTCTTCATGTTTGTTTAATTTGAGTCCAATCTTGTGATTAATGCATGAAACGAGCTCTAGATTGTGCATACAACAAAGTTTTGTTGAAGGATCATCCATGTTTTTATGTATTTGAGCTTGATCATGAAATTCATGAAGTTATAAAAAAGATGAGACCTTGATTTTATTATTAAAGCAAGATTGATGTGTTTGAGATGTAATTACCCTTAAATCATGTTAGTATACCACGTTTTTGAATTGGTTTTTCCTTGATTTGGGCTTGGAGATGGATTTGGAAAGTTTGCATTTTGTGCCATTTTCGGACTGGTTATTTGTGCCTAGACTGCTCGAGCGGCTATGGGCTCCACACGAGCGGCCCACAGCTCGAACCAGACTTGTGCGTTCTGCTCACTCAAGCGGCTGAGGGTTCCGCACAAGCGGAGCATGAAGTAGGTTTGGGGATTTCATTTTGCATGCTCGAGTAGCTCACACTTTCGCACGAGCGGAGCATGATCGCTCGAGCAGTTAGACCCGCCGCACGTGTGGCTAGTATGGAAAATTTTTTTGCTTTCTTATGTTGACCTCCCCGACCTCTGGAACGCATTCTCAACCTTATTTAAACCCTTTTGGAAGTGAAATGATGATTGGAAACCATTGAAAATGGTTGTGAATCACTAAAAGAAAAGTGTACGAAATGAACGAATTATTTATCGAATGTGTTTATGACATGTTTGTGTAGGTCGTGTGCTGGAGGAAACGCTGCAAAATCGAATGCACTGTGAGTAATAGTATTTTAAAGATATTATCTTAACTGATTAGTTTGAGCCATGAATGGGGATTTGCACCGACATTGTGTTTTGATTGAAATGAATGAAGTTCATAAATGTTATATGACATGTGCAATGTGGACCTAAGGTCATTCTGTTTATGCTATGATATGTTTGGGTCCGTGGTCATTCTATACATGTATGGGCCTGAGGCCGTTCTGTTAATGATATGATCATATGTGATTGGACCTGATGTCGTTTTGAACAGCTGTTAATATGTGGGCCTAAGGCTGTTCTTAACCTTATGTGGGCTTGAGGCCATTTTGTTTATATGATGGGCCTAAGGCTGTTCCATTTATATGATGGGCTTGAGGTTGCTCCGTATTATGTTGGGCCCAAGGCCATTCCGTATTATGATTATGGATATTGTGAGAACCTTATGCTCATTTATTTACACTGCTTTACATTATTATTACTCATTGAGTTTCACTCACCCAATATTATGTATGCACATGTAGGTGATCCACAACATGAAGCCCATCATTAGAGTCAGCTTCAGGAGCTATTTTGTGACCCTGTCGAGTCATGCCTTTGAGATGGAGTTTTGCCATTGAGTCACATCACGCTTTGACTTTATTTTGTTTTTGCTACTTTGGTCTTGGGTTATGTAACCGATATGTATAATTTCTTATGATACCTAAATTTCTTTGTATGGGCATGTAAATATGTGAACGTGTGTTGATGTAAGCTTTATTATTTTCCTTATATTGGCACAGCTCAATGGACTTCTTCATTTGTTGTATGCTTTCGTTTATGGCCCCATTATTATAATTATTCCATATGTTTGTATGAGGCTGAATTTAAGCAAGTGATTACAGGCCGATTGTGATGCAAACTTTTAGGGACAGGTTTGGGTCATGACACATTCTCAAGCCTCGGTGAATCGTCTTAAGTATATGTATCTTTCAGTGGTAATTGCTAAGCACTAATTAATCCAATGCACTATCACCCAGTGCTAAATGCTACGTAAACCCATCAAATTTATTGGCTTTTAACCGGAAGGACCTTGGCACTTATACCACATTTCGGTCTTTCAATATAGACCATCAAGCCAAATTAACCTCTATCTCATGACCCGGATTCACCACTGATAACCGATTAAAACCATGATGTTTTAATGTAACTAATGTAATAATGCAACATTCAATTCTTGACAAAACGTGCTCAGTGCACTTCTGTTCAATAACAGATTTTTATTCTCAATAAACAATTCAATGGTACAATTGAAATAAATTCCTTTTCATCATCATCATATTACAATGATTTTCTCAATAATTTAATTTCCATAGATGACCTAACAATCATTTCCAATTAACAATACATAATTCCTTAAATTATATTATGAAATTTCCAAGTTTAATCTAACATTTCAAATTTCAATTTAATATCATAAATTCCAACATTATATGTTCAATTTCAATATCCCAACCTCAATTTCTCAATTCGTAAACTCTCAATTTCTAGGTTTATTTATTTATTTTTTATTTTTTTATTTACAAATCGGGGTTTTCTTATTTTCTTGTAACTACATGCAATATTAAATAGGAAAACTAGGTTTACTAACAAATATAGAGAGAACTACCTAACAAATTTCACAAACCCTAAACCCTCATGTTGTTTTCCCCAAAATCTCTAACAAGTCAAATAATTTGAAGGAAAATACCACAAACACATCCACAACTCATATTAAGTGAATAAAACGAAACCCTACCGATTGTAGAGAAGAGGAGACGATAACTCTCAAGATGACGACCGAAACGACTTTCCGTCGAGATTAAAGTGAAGCCTTCACCGAGCTCTACAATATCCGTGTCGGATTGGAGATCAAATCTCACTCTAAGCACTCCAAAAGTTTGGTTGAAGATGAGAGTATTGGTGGTGGGTGTGTAAATATAGAGAGATGGAGGAGAGAAATAAAGAAAAAGAGCGAACGTTGTGTTACAAATGAGAGAGAGGAGTTGATGGCTTAGGAATAACAAAAGGGGTATCAAAAAGACTAGGTTGTGGTGTAGCCATGTTCACACATTTCAGCATTGGCCGTTCATGTGCCTGTGGTGGCCACTCAAGCGGTAGATGGTTTAGACCTCACTGCTTAACGACCGCTTGTACGGCCAAATTATACTGCTCGTGTGGCCAGTTCTGGGACAGATTTGAGTTTTAAAGTATTTCAATGCCTCCACTTTTCATTCTTATGCCCGAAACAAAATTTATCAAAAGCGTTATGCGCTAAACAAGTGTATTAACATTTCAATTAACTAAACAACAACGTAATCCATCAAGTCACAAGCCCGAGAATGTGTCAGGGCATCCATATACATGGTTTCAAGTTGGCTTTTAGACGAGGACACTACAGATTCTTCGGGCCCAAAATAGGATGTAACAATGTTAATATAATATAATTTACGAAGTTTAAAATATTTCGGTGAATTGGGAATCATGATGTATTGATTGCCTCATTTTACAAGTATGCAAGTCTAATTCGATTTGAGATTCTTGAGATTCGACTCTCCAAGCATGGTAATTATTATTTATATGCTAATTAGGTGTATATGACAACCATGTTCCATATTAAGCTATTATTTCATTAATTATACATGTGATTATGTGTTTAACGTGCTTTTGAAAGCTAATTATGTGTTTTGTAAGAGTTTTGACTCTATATTTGTTCATCGTAGGAAAATCTGTTCCGAATTCGATTAAAATTTGAAATTGAGAGCCGAAAAGGTGATAGAAACCAAAATTGTTTAATTTATTGTGATCAGCATAATTTTTAGAGTTTATTGTGAAATTCAATTAAAAATTAATTCAGATAAAATTAATTAGATTAAATTCAATTAACATAAGCTCTAATTACTTAGCTAAGCTTTGATTAACTAATCAACTAATTGAGCCTATATATGATGTATATGCGTTTAAGCTCATATTCTTGAGCTCAAAATATGAGGGAGAACTCTAGAGAGAGAAAGAGAATGTTAGTAATGGGCGCCCATGTGGCATGACCATTAAAATTTGATTTTGAATCCTTATCCAAATAGGTTTTGATTTTGAAATCAAACCTATTTAGGATAACCACTCTTGAAACAGACGTTATCAGTTTGAACTGATATAGATAGATATAATATATATTAGATATTATCTGTATCTTAACTGATATGGATAGATATTATAATATATTAAATATTTGTTATATGGTTATGGGTAATCCAAGAGAAACAACGTTGAGTCTGTTTCAACCCATATTCTGACTCTCTCCCAAGAAACAACGATCAAAGTCATTTTGCACTGTGGTTTGTGTGGGTGATATTCACCATTGTAATATCACCCCACTGCTGGGATTGATTGATCTGATTCTGGAAGCACGTGATTTATCCACGAGGTTCAATCATCAAAAGGTATGATCTGATGATTTTATTCCGCTGCATGTTTTGTGTTTTGATTTACATTGGTATCAGAGCCATTGATGGATATTTTCGTGCTTTCTTTTATCATATGTATATTTATAAAAGATAGTGAGATCCAAAATATTTCATTTTTATGATCATTAATGTCATTTTTTAGAGCATAAATGATTTTATTTTGGAAAAAGGAGTCCGGCAGTACAAAAATCGGAACTGTCAGTACCCTGGAAGGCGGCGCGTGGCATTCACGCGCCACCACGCCGAAGCCACGCGCGCCCACGCGCTTCCACGCGCCTACACGCGCCGGATGCCCTTCTGACGCGCCTGCACGCGCCATCACGCGCGCGTCGGCGGTGCTGTCTACGCACGCGCGCCGTCCGCGCCCGCACGCGCGCCGCGTGCGGAGCCGAGCGCCGAGCCGAGGCTGAGCCGCGGGCCGAGCCGAGGCTGAGCCGCGCGCCGAGCCGCTCCCTGAGCCGACTCGCGCCGAGTTGCGCTGAGCGGCGCCGAGCCGAGCCGAGCCGTTTTTCCCGCCTGGCTTGGCTCTAAGGCTCTGTTTGTTTGTTTTTTAATTCTGAATTGCGTTAATGGGCCATAATATATTCGTTATAGCTTTGTTTTAAGCATGGTTGGTACCCTTAGACTCAGAATTAATTTTTCTACATTCTATAAAATTTTGAAAATTTTAAGAAAATAAAAAATATTTTTTCTGTGTTAATAATTCATTTTTTATGCTTTAAAATGATGCTGGTATTGCATAAATAATTTTCTGGGGTTGAAATTTTTATTATGGACTTCTGAAATGTTTTAATATCTACTGGTAATATTGTCTCATTTTATCAGTTTCTGGATTTTTTATTTCTAATTTTATGTGTATTTATTAGTCATTTAAAATTCCAGAATATTTCAGAAAAATTTCAGAATATTTCAGAACAATGTACATTTTAATTATGGCATAATCTGAATATTGTTTCTGTTTACTAGTTTCTGGATTTTTTATTTCTAATTTTATGTGTGTTTAATTAGTTATTTAAAATTCCAGAAAATACCAAAAAAATCCAGAAAATTTCAGGATGATGTACTTTCTGTTATGGCATAATTTAAATATTGAATACAGCATATTTTTTTTGGGTTTGTAATATGTTGTAATTAGAAGAGCATGATTATTTATTTATTTATTAGAATTCCATTATTAAATAAATATAGCATGAGTTATTTGTAGATTTACATTAAAATGCTATTGTATGGAATTTATCATGCTTTGTATATGCCATAGTCAGTGGGAGGTTATTCGGTTGAGAGAAATCTTTGTAGATTAACTCCCGAAAACCAATATTTTGCGCATAAATTAAACTAAATTTTGGATAATTGTCACTTGTGGCGCAAGAGATGATTACGAGCATAGCGGATTTTCGATCTTGCGACTTGTGTAATATTGTCACTATTTAATTTAGATTTTTGCGGCAAAATTATATTATGCTAATCAAATTAATCCCAATGCGAATTTCTCTCTAAATTGATTTAGCTTATGGAAGTTAATTTGGTTGACCTAGACTTAGTAGAGATGTTCAAATGTGAACAAACTAATCCCATTCTTTAGATGAGAAAAAGTCTTGGAGACTTTAGGTCAAACCTTAATTGAGCCAAAGTAAGGAAACATGACTCAAAGTCGCCGTGTTTTTGTTGCCTTGTTTGGCACAATAAAAACTAATGTGTGCGCTATAGTTAGCGGCACGCTACATAGTTTTGGTTGGCGAGTTTTGGAGTTATGAAATTAGTAAGCCCTCAATAGATCTGTATATGATCTTGACTAATGAGCTGCGCGGATTGACTTTGTAATTTGACTTGTAAATAATGTTGCATCATTGGATGAAGTAACATTCAAGAGTCACGTCATCCAAGAAATACGAGCTTAAATAAATTAGTCATTAAGTGTAAGACGAGTAGCCAGTACGAGCAGTGTTTTGCTCTCTACCCAATTATTGGGAGTGGATTGAGCGAAATTTCATGCACTATAATAGTGTGCGTTGAAATATCACGTGAAGTTAAAAGATTAGCGCTTAGAAGCTGCAAAATCTATTAACACTGAGTGAAAAGATTAGCGCTTAGTGGCTGCAAAATCTATTAGCATTGCCAACTTGTCTAAGTGTGGACACTTACTGTTTCCACACTTGAGTGTGAAACATGGATGAGGTGCTTCTTTGTGTGATTCCTTTACTAGGCTAACGTTTTGAATAACATTTACCACTAAGCGCAAACGTTGCAGCATAGTAATGAAAAGGTTAAGGCTGACAAGGTTGTTATGACTCTAAGAATTTAACGCATCGCTTGTAAGAGCATTGTGTTGAATTAGACTCTTTAGCCTAATTCGCGCTTAAGTTACTTCAGGAGCTATCATAGTTGATAGCTTATTCTCTCCTTCTTGTGGATAGTAGAATTAATTGCAAGTAACTATGAAGCGAGAAATAGAGATGGCAACAGGAGTATCGTCATCTTTCAACTAGATGTATTAAAGTGTATGGAGAATAAAATTGACTTGAAGGTGCAGGGGATTAGCACTTACTAGTTAAATTTGCGACTTAGGCGCAGTTGATATCTCCATGACATCCTTTTTATGATCTAGTGAATATGACTTAGTCGTGAGTCATTACCTAGTTGGGCCTAAACCTTTAAAACTTGTCTTCGAGAACTCACACATTAAGATGATTGGAATTAGTTTATGACATTGGTCATGAACCAGTGGCTTATTATACTTAATCACATTAATGAGATGATGACACGATGGTTTGAGTAGGCCTTCTCGGGCCCACTCGCTTATGACATCCTGCTCTCATGTGAATGTGTAACTTTGTTCGCAATGGGTGCGCACAAGTAAGTAGGAAAGCCGCAGAAGGTCATTTGTTTTGGCGCATTTAGTCCACTATGATATTTTGTGACTAGATATGTGTGAGGGTATGATAGCTAAGCCTCAATCTCGACACATTTATAGATTACGATACGCATCTGAGTCAAGACTATTTGATCTCCCATAAGTCAAAAATTTTTGAGATGATTTTTGACATTGCACATATAAGGCCGAGATCAATTAGATAAGAGTTTTTTGTGCTTTTAGTTTTGACCAAGGTGGCGAGTATCTATTTGAGTTATTTTTTCAGAAAAACTCTGTGAAGAGAGATGGATGCTTAGAACATTGATTATTCCTAGTACTCAACAACACACTGGTGTAGTAGAGATAAGGAATTAAATATTGTTAATGTTAAGTAGATAATGGCACAAAATGTTTCCCAATTGGGAATTGCACTAGTTTGTTGCCTATATCCCTAACTAAGTGCCCTCCATATCAGTTTTTACACTCCATTTTGAGTAATGGGTTAGCAGAGAGCCATCTATGGGCGATCTGTAACCATTAAGCAGCTTATCTTTATTCTACTTCTCATAAGATTGCGAAGTTAAGACCTAGGGTTCTATAGCGCATTATTGTATGCTGTCTTGTAAACACAAAGGGTCGTGTGGCGCATTATTGTATGCGGTCATGCAAACCCTCCGGGTCATGTGCATATAGGTAAGCAGCTTTGTGGTAGTGTAACTAAGTCACATAAAGTTTTATTAGTAAAGGTGACGTGAATAGAGTTTTCGGAACTCTATAAGATGGAGAATTCCAAGCATAGCGCTCTATGTAGCCTAGTTGAGAATGGAAAGAAATTTCCAATATCCTAGGGACAGTGGGAGCGATGTGTCTACTAATGGATTACTCCATTAGAACAGAATACTCTACATTCTTAGTTGCGTGGTAGCAAATGTGAAAATTTTCCACGTCATCACTGGGTGATTGAGAGGGAAACATTCATGATTGCTCCGCAAGATGATAAAGAGCCTAGGATAATGCCAAAGGCTCTAGTCTCCTGTTTTTTAGAAAGTGGATCAATGTTGCGCAGTTTAAGACAAAGTCTTTGAGGATTAACCATTTTTATAATTTGGTTGACTTTCCATTATGACGCAAAACTGTTGTAAAGTTATGCGTAATTTGGATAGTCATTGTTGAGGCATAAGGCTCGCTAGATACCGAATGGTCGCACCATTGAGGAAAGTGTAGACCATGAGAAGACTTCCTCCTGGGGAGTGAGGTTATTTTGACTTAGGCTATAATTGACATAAGTTCGGAACATTGATTTGTGGACATTGTGACCTGATTTCTCATTAGAGAATTGGATAAGTAGATCCGTAAGGATTTACCTTCTGCTTTTATAGTGAAAAGTTAGGAGCGCAAAAAGGTTGCTGGTTCCAATAAATCTTTTACAGCCTAAAGCAGTTATCCAAACAGTGGTTCTTAGATTTCGTCAAGCCATGATAGGGCAACGATGATCGATGAAGACCACTGAGGCATGATCAATGGTCCAAAAGAAGTTTTTCCTTACTTAGTCATTATGAGCCAGGAATTTATAAGGTTGTCGCCACCTAGGGTGGGCAGTCCTCCATTTTAGATATGATGGACATGGGTGATGTAATTCATATGCTCGGATGTACGATCCTTAGGGATTGTTTTAGGAAAATTCTCGGTTTGTCTTCGATGACTTACATAAGGAATATCCTAGAACGATTCTAGATGCAAAATTGCAAACCCATTGACTTACCTATCGGTAAAAGCCAGAGCCTTAGCTATTGAGTGAATCCTCAGATTGTCTTTGGGAGAAACAGATGACCTATATTCCTTGATTTTTTCTTTGTTGTGGGAGCCTAAAGTACGCTATGTGGGCGTATTCGGCATGATAAGTTTTATCTTTGATAAATGGTTAACTGAGTTGTATAGACATTGACCTTGCTCATTAGACTGTGGATAAAATGCTTTATTAGAAGCATATTAATTTGCTCCTTGTAAAATTCAATGCGCTAGTTGGGCGCATCTGCGCTAGTTGGGCGCATTAAGAATGAACGCAAATTGGTCACCAAAAATATCTTTATGAGAGGTTATTGCGCAAGAGGTAGTGATCTTAAATCATTTCATGTGAGGCGCACATGGTGGATTCTGTTGTATATACTTATCGCAAGAGGTGCTGATATGGCTTATGTTTGGAATCCATAATTGCGCAAGCTGTGGTCTTTTTTTTTTAAATCGATCACTTATTTTGAGATGATGGGATGTTGACACTATTATGGTTTGTGTCATAATGATTAGCAGATGATGATGTCAGCAGGCAAGATTGGCTCACTCACACGAGCAATCGCCCTTGGCGCTTGGGAGCGAGCAAGGATGAGACTGGTGGTTTATTTTTATTCGGAGCCAAGAGAGGCTTAAATCATCCACTATGTATGTCGCCTTGGTTATAACCAAGATGAGGTCGTGTTAAGGACCAAACATGGATGTTAGTACCCACTTTCCATGTTGTGCCTGTTATGATTAGCCAGATACGAGATCTCATTTGGCGCCTAGAAGGCGAGCAAATAGAGAATTCGGGTTAGGCGCTAGAAAGCGACTAGACTAATATCTGTACGGTGTATCGAGTATGACGTCACTCTTTATGGAAGAGATACTCCACCGTAGCATGTATTCATACTATATGTGCTTGGCGACTGAGTAATGAGGTGAGAGAATGGATCCCTGCTTCCTCACCGTGTGAGTCTTACGTGTCATTATTGATATGACTTTCATTTATGTACCCTTTTGTGACTTTTGACTATGTCATAAGGTAAGGGGTTGATGTTCTGCTACTTTGGTATGTTGCCTGCGGTCATGCATGATTCGGCCTTAAGGGACATCACTGGGAAAGCGGTCAATCCTAAACTAAATGGCATGAGTGCAAAGGGAAGATCATCTAGTATTACACCACTGTTGTATATTCACTGCCGGCAACTCATATCGCTCTGTATGAGAGGTGAATTGAGTGTGAATATATTGCAAGAATTAAGAGGGTCAAACATGCTCTTTTTGAGGGATTAGAGATGTTTTTTGGACCGGTGTAATTAGATGGGTCTGGGGTATATGAGACACTATTTCTGTTCTTTTTGGGTTGATGTCTCTATGCTGGCTCATTTTGAGTTTCTAGTATAGAGCTCCCACATGCAGGTGTTCTCAGCAGTCGCACGGTGCAGTGGCTAGTATGAGATTGTTCGTTTTTGGGGAGATTGAGATAGAGATGTGGCAGTGTCATGCCAACTCATGTGCGAGTGGGAGATGTTAGTAATGGGCGCCCATGTGGCATGACCATTAAAATTTGATTTTGAATCCTTATCCAAATAGGTTTTGATTTTGAAATCAAACCTATTTAGGATAACCACTCTTGAAACAGACGTTATCAGTTTGAACTGATATAGATAGATATAATATATATTAGATATTATCTGTATCTTAACTGATATGGATAGATATTATAATATATTAAATATTTGTTATATGGTTATGGGTAATCCAAGAGAAACAACGTTGAGTCTGTTTCAACCCATATTCTGACTCTCTCCCAAGAAACAACGATCAAAGTCATTTTGCACTGTGGTTTGTGTGGGTGATATTCACCATTGTAATATCACCCCACTGCTGGGATTGATTGATCTGATTCTGGAAGCACGTGATTTATCCACGAGGTTCAATCATCAAAAGGTATGATCTGATGATTTTATTCCGCTGCATGTTTTGTGTTTTGATTTACAGAGAACAATATATAGAGAGAGAAAGAGAGCTTAACATGAATAATCTTGCTTGAAGCTTAAAGAATTAAAGAAGATAATTCAGGATTTTGCTAGAATTGGTGCCATTAAGGACTCTAGGTATGTAATTGAACCTTATGCTGTGAATTGAAGTCATATAGTTTGTGAATTCAAGAAGAACTTGTGATTAAGTGTAAGAAATGAACTAAGATGAAGGAATTGGGATGAATCATACATGTGTGTAAGAAATTACCATGGAATCTCATTTTTGAGCATGAACATGTATTCTATGTTGAAATAGAGTTGTATCATTCACGAGTTCATGGAATTTAAGTTTAATTAAGAAGAATTCAAGCTTACTTGGTAGTTTTAGGGAGTAATTCAAGTAATATATATATATATATATAAGATAAGGAAGAAATTGGATAAATTGAGATATTGAGATTGGGACTCAAATATGCTTGTTTTATGATTTTACACTTCAATTCAAGAATTTGATCTTTTGCATGGAAATTGAGTTTTGATTTAAAGATATGACTTTTGTTTAAAGTTAGATATGTTAAATTGAAGATGTTTTTAAGACTTTTGGGCCTTGAAAGGTATGAAATTGAAGTTGGTTTTGCAAAAGAGTGAGTTCCAATTCAAAGATAATTTTCGGATTTGAGGAAACCTAGAACTGCACGTACGGCTAGGAGCCCCACACATGCGGAAAATAGAACACACCAAGGTTCCAACACTATTTTAATTGCACATGTAAAGCACACGTGCAGTGGTAGTTCCGCACGTGCGACCTGGCCTTCCGCATGCGTGGTTTTTAGGATGATTTTCAGTTTCATTTTCTCTTCATTTTTTCGATGTTCGGGCCTTCATTTGCACGATTTTAACGCATGTTTTAAACTCGTATGCTTATCATGATCACGGAGGAAATTAAAGAACAAATAGGAAAGACTTTACAAATTTGTAAAGTATGAATCGAAGGTTTAAGAACCGGCTGAATGAATAGAATGTGTCTTGAGAGATTGTGCTTGAATGTGTTTTTGTAGCTCAGACGCCGCATTCTAATCCAATTGTGAGTAACAACCTTGTAAAGATATGTTTGAATTATAAGTATTTTCTGAATTATAAAATGTGCTATTTCTCAAATGATGCTTTTTGACTGATTGAATGATTGTCCTATTTATAAAATGTATTTGTGGCATCCATAGCATCTATTACTGTTACTGTTACTACTGCTGTTACAGAGATCTCTATTCGTTTTAATCTTTGGAACTACTGTTTGCTGTATTGATGGCCATCAATTATAACTTTTTGGTCTTATATGACATACTGTACTGTTTTGTTATTGGATGTACCACGTATGACTGCTATGATTTCAATATGATTTGATATGTTATGAGATACATTGACTGTTTAAAATTACTAAAAGGACATCATTCATTACCTCTTTACACAATTGTTATTCACTAGGCTCTAATTCACTGTTTTATATATGTATGTAGGTGATCAAGTGCAAGATCGAACTTAGTGGCGTTGACCTTAACTCTGTTTTTTTTCAAGCTAGCTTTTTTGCCTCACTTCGAGGTTCTGACCGGGTCAAGCTTTACATAGGTGGTTTAGAATTCACTATTTTATATTTGTGAACAAGTGTTATGAATTTGTTTAAGACTGGTTTGTTATCGAGACTTAATCCTTAAGTTATGTTTTGTTTTTGTACTTCAGCTTGACATGGACTTGTGTGTATATGTATATATAAAGGGTTGTTTTGTTTATTTAAGTCTTCACAGCTCATTGGACGTTATAATTTATTATTTAAGGCTTCCGTCAGCCCCTAGTATTGTATTACTGTTAAGCAAGCCTTTGATAATCTCAGATTACAGGCCGATCACTTCTCTAATCCCTTGGGGCGGGGGTTGGGTCATGACAGAGTGGCATCAGAGTGCGAATTATACCGCACACACGCGTCCAAATTAGTTATAGGATGTCTTAGAAAAGAAATTAGGGCATTACATCAACATGTGTCAGTGTGTGTGGAATTGTTATGTACATACTTAATGTGAATGTGAATGTTACTTTTCCTATGTTTATTATTACCATGTTTACATATAGATAATGGAAAGAACAAGAATTGTAGATGAAAAGAAAAACAAAATGAACCCGAATCCTCTAATGCTGGGATTGACTGATCAGAAAGATTGAACGGTGGAAGTTTTAACCAGAATAGTAAGACAATTGACACAAATTATGTGCAAAATGGTTATATGGAAATTAGTGTAGGAATTGTGCATTCCTTGATTCGATATAAATTTTGAACATGCTAACTAAACTCAGTAAATTAGAAGCGGCCTACTAATAGCCTTGTGAATTTGTGAATGTACTAAACACGAAGGAATCGAATTTTGTATTTTGAATACTCTTGAGCAATATTGATGGACTTGTAATTTTGGGAACCTATCTAGTTAAATCTGATATGGAACTATTAGTTATGACGTTGATTTTACAAGAATGGATGGGAGTGAGACTAGTTTGTCATCATATTGTGTGTTACTTAAAATATGAATTTCGAATGGATATTGTTAATATTAGATTGATAGTTGCCTATGGGAATCTCTGATAACGTGAATGTGTTTATTATCATCTGCTTATATGGAATGGTTAAACTGTAAGACTTACTCACTTTTGTGACACCTGTAGCTTATATAATTACTGAATGATTTGTCTCACCTAAAGTACTTTGGACTGTGTGTGAAAGCATCAAATGATTGATAATCTGTCAATCTATTGTGAGAAACAAAACCCTAATTGTGCTACATTACCGAAACATGATTGAAAATCTTTTCTGTGACAATTGAATGCCTGACTTCATTATACTCAGAAGAGTTATGCAAATATTGATGATACGCTTCAGTATATATACAAATCTTGAATTTTGATAATTTGCTAGGTTGATTCTTCACACTAGACTTAGACAATTTACTATGAACTGCTATGCATGACATTTTGAACTATGCTAAAAATGAATGGACATGGGAACATATTATAACTAACTATGTTATGGAGATATCGTAAAAACTTTGATATAAAGTGAACATATTTCCTAGCATTTGCTTATATGAAATAACGTAATTGTAAGAACACTTGCTTTTAAGATATTCGATGGACTGATAAGAACTGCTTGGGATGTAGAGTAAGGTTGAGAATTTGTTTGCTACAATATCGATCTGATCTTGTCGATGACTGTTAATTATGACACTGTGAATAAAACTATTGTGATCTACTTATGCCAAACGACTGAACTACACGAATGATTTGGGTGTGTGATATTCGGGAATTATATGGATTTTTTTTTTTGTTGAAACGTACCACGTCATGTTATTAAAATTTTGGGAAGGATTGAGAAACTTCGCTTGTTTGTTTGCTGGATTAATGTAATCATGGGTTTTGAATATGGGAAAAATTTGGTCAACCTTGTGTACCATAGTATAAAAAGAGAAATTATTTGAGCAACAGAAAATGAAATGATAAACGGAACCCGAATTCGATTTGTGATATGGTAAGAGAAAATATTAATCAAGGAAAAATATTTACACTCACCCCAGAAAACACCCAAAATACTAAGATTGTTATCTCAGGTGCCTTTACTATTGTGAATGATCATCTATGAATTAATTGACTTTGGACTTTTATATATACCTTTGCTCGGAATGATTGTTATATTACTAGTTTCTATCGATTGGACTATCAACACCATGATTTTGTGAGCATGTGATCTGTATGGATACCCCGAATAGTGAATTTTATATCATGTAAAATTGTGAACCTATACGCCTACATGTGAGACATTTGAGAATTGTTATGCTGAATATAACATGATACCTATTGATGTGACTTGAGATTATTTGAACCATTATGACTTGACTTTAATATAACTGTGAGAACTGGTGGACTTAGAATAATTGTGAAATTGCTGACTGTTTACCTAAACTAATTGATTGTGACCTTTGGAATGAAACTTTTCTTGAGACTAAAAGGATAGAACCTTCATCTGATTTAATCTAATAGGACCACTATTTGATCGGCTATGATTCACTATTTACCTGATTTGAGTTAATCAGAGCCTCTATCTGATTTAATTTCATTACGAGTGAATTACGAACCAATATAACAAATGACCAGATTGTAGAGCTCAGAGAAATTGAATTTCCTGAATGTTTACTTTATGATAAGAATCACATATGGACTGCTAACAACAGAAAGATCTAATCATGAACTCTATTGAGGACCAATCATTGACTATAAGGGATATGTGTGTTATAGATGAACTAAATTGTATGAGTCAAGTAAATGATTGTTTTAGAGAATGGATGTTTTTGTGTTACCATGATTTAAACCCAATGCAATGAGAATTGTTAATCGTGAACTATATTGATTATGAACACTACTTGGGATTAAAAACTTTAACCATCTAGAAGTATATGAATTCAGTACATCTGGTGATTGATTACCTCAGTATTATATTTGTTGTTATAGGGTTAATATATGGATTTGCTTGATATTCTTGATGACCACCCGATAATGTCAGAAGATTGTGATGGAATACAAATTGAGTCGTAAACTGTTGAATAATTGAGAGCATTTGTATTATGCTAGAGATTGACTGTTTATCGAATTCTACCATTTCTGTTATGGGGAGATACCAATTATGTACATCATGTGACTAATTGCTTCGGTATTACCTTTGCTATCATGGGAGTAATGTCTAAACTCATCTTGTAATCCTGATGACTTCTAAATGATTTGAATGAATGAAATGGATCACTGAATCAAATACCGAATTGAATTATGAATTGTTGAATGACTGAGGAATGAACCAAGTTTTTATAACATAGTTGAATGGAGAATAATATGAACCTAAGACATTTGATCTGTATCCGATATAAGGTACCTAAGTTTGGAGGACCAAACATCCTAAAGTGGGAAGAATGTGACAACCCTATTACGTATTAAGCTATTATTTCATTAATTATACATGTGATTATGTGTTTAACGTGATTTTGAAAGCTAATTATGTGTTTTGTAAGAGTTTTAACTCTGTATCTGTTCATTGTAGGAAAATCTGTTCTGATACTAAATCTGAAATTGAGAGCCTCAAAGGCGACAAAAACCAAAATTGATTAATTTATTGTGATCAGCGTAATTTTTAGAGTCTATTGTGAAATTGAATTAAAAATTGATTCAGATCAAATTAATTAGATTAAATTTAATTAACATAAGGTCTAATTACTTAGCTTAAGCTTTGATTAACTAATCAACTAATTGAGCATATATATATGATTTTATATGTTTAAGCTCATATTCTTGAGCTCAAAATATGAGAGAGAACTCTAGAGAGAGAAAGAGAACAATATATATATATATATAGAGAGAGAGAGAGAGAGAGAGAGAGAAAGAGAGCTTAGCATGAATATTCTTGTTTGAAGCTTGAAGAATTGAAGAAGATAATTCAAGATTTTGCTAGAATTGGTGCCATTAAGGACTCTAGGTATGTAATTGAACCTTAAGTTGTGAATTGAGGTCATGTAGTTTGTGAATTCAAGAAGAACTTGTGATTAAGTGTAAGAAATGAACTAAGATGAAGGAATTGGGATGAATCATACATGCATGTAAGAAATTACCACAGAATCTCATTTTGAGCATGAACATGTAATCTATGTTGAAATAAAGTTGCATCATTCATGAGTTCATGGAATTTAAGTTTAATTAAGAAAAATTCAAGCTTAATTGGTAGTTTTATAGAGTAATTCAAGTAGTGTATATATATATATATATATATATAAGATAAGGAAGAAATTGGATGAATTGAGTTCATAAACATGACATGCATGGCATAATTTCATGGAATTCTTGTTCATACATATAAAGTCTTGCATGGTTTTACAAATTTGAGAAGAAAACTTCATGGATATTGAGATTGGGACACAAATATGCTTGTTTTATGATTTTACACTTCAATTCAAGAATTTGATCTTTTGCATGAAAATTGAGTTTTGATTTGAAGTTTTGATTTTTGTTTAATGTTAAATATGTTAAATTCAAGATGTTTTTAAGGGTTTTGGGCCTTGAAAGGCATGCAATTAAAGTTGGTTTTGCAAAAGAGTGAGTTCCAATTCAAAGACAATTTTTAGATTTGAGGAAACCTAGAACCCCATGTGCGGCGAGGAGCCCTACACGTGCTGTAGAGACTCTAATTTTTGTAATTACCTTTTGAGAGGGAGATTTATAATCTGGCTTTGGGCCGTGGAGGAAGTCGGACTGGATAGAGCCGAGCACGTTTGGGCCGAGCTAATTTGGGCCTGTTCCGAGTGGGTTTCACTCGGTCGTGGCTCAGGCCCCCTGTTTAGGCCGAGCTAATTGGGGCTTCTTTGGAGTTGATCTTGCTCGATCGAGGCCCAGGCCCGAGGTCCAGGTCCCATGTTTGGACCGAGCTTACTTGGCCGAGATGACCGCCTGCCAACCCGGGTTCCATGGGTTGCACACGTAGCTCGGCGAGAAATGGCTTCTATTCACCGGCCGACCTGCCTTGAGCACGGCTCTACCGGAATGCTACCGAGCTCGGCCGTTATGGGGCTCGACGAGTGGAGCACTTAGGCACGTTACGCAGCACGGTCGTGGAAGGCCGAGGTAATACCGTCGGGCTGTCGAGTTCCCACTAATGTTGTCTGACGGTTTGGTTAGGTGGTGTTCGCTGGATTTGTGCTGACAGATGGGAGAGCAGCTCCACGTGTCGAGAGACTAATGGGTGCAGAGTTGAGCGCAGAAAGTATATAAGCATGACTGCGCCCCCCATGCTAGGCATGGAACATCATTTGGTGAGAAACACTCATTGTGATATATCTCTCTCTTCCTCTCTCTCTCCTTGAGTGTGTGTGCTAACTTGACCGTCGGAGGGGTTTTCCGGCCACACCGGCAGGTAGCTCACCGCCGTTGTGCTCGCAGGTCGATCGGATAGACAAGGAGCTTGGACAAGAGGAGTATGGGCTCCGCGGAATATTTGCTCCCCGTACAATTGGCACCGTCTGTGGGAAGCTTGATAGACAAAACCTTGTCTTCCAAGCTCATCTGATCGCCTTCCATGGCGAACAACGACGAAATACCGTTGTCTGCCATCGACGGTGTTACCCCGGAGTCAGCCAAATAGAGAGACGGACTCCCTGCCATTCCAAACATGGTGGACCTGGAGACTTCCCCAAGAGGACATTCAAGAGACGCGCGTGATAAGCATGCTAGAAGTTTTGGTCACTCGCGGAGCCTAGACGGACACCGGCGGCGAAGAGAATCGCACGCTAGACGTCTGGAGCACAAGTTAAGGGACTAAGACGTCATCATTCGGAGAATGGTAGCGGAGATGGAAGCTCTCAAACGGCATATCAAAGGGAAGGGTGTTGCTGGAGTGGGAGACCAGAGTGAGCGCACCCAACCATGCCGTTCAGGCAGTCAGAGCCGGCGGCACACTCCCTCCCTTTCTATCACTAGAAGTTACAGCGTTGGAGATTCCGATGCGCCTGTAGAGAAGTCTAGCGCGCAAGATAGTACCTATCAACCCTCACGTCCGGCGACGATGTCGAGATATTCCTACTCCGCTCGCTCAGAGGACTTGCGGGTAGTCTTGAAGGAGCGGGCTCGCCGGAGAGAGACTCAAAGGGTGCCGGCGCTCCAGCGGCTATCTTACGGGGGTTACGCCAGTGAAGAGGTCATAATGCCACCACCCCACCCAGTCGTGCCTCTCCTTCTAGACACAGATTTGGCGACGCTGAACGCGCCCTTCTCCCTTGAGATAGAAACCACACCGCTCCCCGCGGGCTTTCACCAGCCCAAGTTTACGCTCTACGACGGAAAGACTGATCCATACATGTATGTAAGCCACTTCCGGCAGGTCATGGTCGGACATAGGCGCAATGACGCTCTTATGTGCCATATCTTCCCGTCGAGTTTAGGCGAGCTGGGCTTGAAATGGTTTGAGAGGCTGCTGGAGGGAAGCATCGAAAGGTGGCAGCAGTTGACAGAAGCCTTTGTGACTCGTTTCAAGATCAACACTGAAATGCCAAAGGAGGTGGACCACCTTCTCAGTGTCAAAATGGAGTCGAGTGACACACTCAAGGCATACAACTCAAAATATTGGAAAACCTTCAATGAGATTTTAGATTGCCCGATCAACCTGGCAATCACCCAATATAAGCGCGGTCTCCCGGTCGGACATAGGCTGCGGGACTCACTTACCATGAACCAGCTGACATCCATGGGCCAACTAATGCAGCGCATCAATGAGCACATCCGAGTAGAGGATGATGCGGCGGCGTCCACCGCGAAGACAACTCCAGTGGTAACAAATAAGAGGTCGGCTGGCAATGTACACGCGGTCGGACAGGAGACTAACTGTCCAAATGATCGCGCCGAGGAATCTGACCGTGGGTCAAATCATCAAAACCGGGGAAGGGGTCGTCGGAATGACCGAGCTGAATACCCCCGCGATGACGTAGCTGATGCTAACAGAAGGTTGAAAGCTCGGATGGGCATCATCACGGTCTTTAAGATTCCAATCTATCGCATACTTAGTGAAATCTGTGACGAGGATTACGTCCGGTTTCCTGCTAAGTTAGGCGATGAGCAAAAGGGCTTCAATCCGTGGTACCGCTGCACATATCACCGGGAGCGAGGACATCGGACAGAGGATTGTTTACCTCTGAAGCAACACTTTGAGGAGTTAGTCGCAGCCGGACACTTAGATCTTTACATTGATAGGGGTGTTAAGTCTACACATCCCGCCCCGGCTGATCTGCATGGACCGAATGACTTGGAGGCGCCCCCTCAAGGAGTGGTTAATGTGATCCATGGCATAATGGAGCCGGCGCGTGTATGCGAGCTCTGCGAAATGATCAAAAAGGCGAAACACATAAGGGAAGTTTTGTCAGTCCAACCCGCGATCAAAAGGGGGAAGACCGAGGGAAAAGACGTGATTAGTTTCTCCACAAGGGACCTAAAGTGCATTCAAACGCCACACAACGACGCCCTAATGGTCACCCTCCGTGTCAAAGAGTTAGATGTCAAGCGCATCTTGATTGACCAAGGAAGCTCGGTTGAAATTATGTACTACGACGCGTTCAAACAACTCAAACTCTGAGATACAGACTTGGCTCCAGCAACTTCGCCACTGGTAGGTTTCAACTCGCAACCGGAGTGGCCTTTGGGAAAAATAATTTTACCAGTCAAAGCCGGATCCGTGGTCAAGCAGGTGGAGTTCTGGGTATTGCAGGTGCTGTCTACACACAATCTGATCCTCGGTAGGAGCTGGCTTTACGCTATGCAGGCTGTAGCGTCGACCTATCACCAGGTTATGAGATTTCCCTCGGCTATGGGGGAAAATGAGGAAATTTGGGGCGATCAAGTCATGTCGAAACAATGCTTCGTGGCAGTAAACGGGAGCTGGGCTGCCAAAGGCTTCGTCCAAATGATAGAAGGACCGGAAGACCAGGGAGTCCTTGAAGATGTGGGCACCAAGGCCGAGGACAAGGCTGTTGAAGAATTGGTAGAAGTGCGGATCGGCACCGAAAGTTCAAACAAATTCTTTTTGCTTGGCTCAAGCCTTACCGCCCAAGAAAGGACCGAGATGGTTGATTTCTTGACGTCGAATATCGAAGTCTTCGCCTGGACGCCGTACGATATGCCCGGCGTTGACCCAAGTTTTATTTGCCACCAACTCAATGTCTTCCCGAATGCACGCCCTGTCATTCAAAGAACAAGAAGATCGGCTCTCCATCATACCGAGGTAGTCGCAGAGGAGGTAAGAAACTTGCTTGAAGCACGGGCTATTCAGGAAGTGCACTACCCTCGGTGGATTTCAAACACGGTCGTAGTACCCAAGAAGAATGGGAAGTGGCGAGTTTGCGTTGACTACAAGACCGTCAACCAAGCTTGCCCTAAAGACAGCTTTCCTCTGCCTAGAATAGACCAGTTAGTGGATCTGACGGTAGGGCATAACAGGCTCAGTTTCTTGGATGCCTACCGAGGTTATCATCAGATTGCCATGCATGGCCCCGACCGTGAGATAACCTCTTTCACCACTCCAAGGGGACTCTTCTGCTATCGAGTCATGCCTTTTGGTTTGAAGAACGCCGGGGCAACTTTCCAAAGGATGGTGACCAAAATGTTCGCCCCTCTACTAGGCCGGACAATGGAGGCTTACATCGATGACATGGTGGTCAAAAGCAGGCATTAGGCAGACCACTTGTCTGACCTAGCCGAGATGTTCGCCATTCTCAAATAGCACAAGCTACACCTGAATGCGTCCAAGTGTGCCTTCGGCGTAGAATCCGGGAAATTCCTAGGCTTCTTAGTCACAAACCGAGGCATCGAGGCAGACCCCACACAAATCAAAGCCATACAAGAATTAAAGCAGCCCAACTCGGTGAAGGACGTGCAGCATCTGGCCGGAATGGCCGTCGCGCTTAATCGATTCATAAGTCGGTCATCAGATCGCTGCCGCCCTTTCTTTTGAGCCCTGAAATCCAAGTTTTCGTGGGATGACGAATGTGACAAGGTTTTGGCCGAGCTAAAGGCGTATTTGTCTTCTGCTCCATTATTGGTGACACCAAAGCCCGGCAAAGAACTCTACCTTTATCTGACCATTTCTCAGCATGCAGTTAGTGTAGTGCTTGTCCGGTCAGAAGGAATCCAGCATTTCCCCAATTTCTACGTGAGCAAAACCTTGCTACCGGCAGAGTCGAGATACTTACAGCTGGAAAAACTTGCCTTGGCGTTGATGATGGCCTCTAAGAAGTTGGCGCATTAATTTCATGCTCACACAATCATCGTTTTGACCGAGTTCCTGCTCAAAGCTTTATTCGAGCGGGCGGATTTCTTCGGTCGAATCCTCAAGTGGGCGGTCGAATTGGGACAATTCGACGTCAAGTTCCAACCCCGCACTGCCATAAAAACACAGACATTGGCCAATTTCGTTGCTGAATTCTCACATGGAATTCATCCAGTATGCCCGGTGGATCTTGCCACGGCAGCCGAGGAGGTCAATGCAAGCTTGCTAGAAATTGCACAACAGGGCGATGTCGGCGACGCGGAACTTGCGCGCCCCGCCATAGAACCTCCAGCCGGCATAGTACTGTAGCCCGACGATGCGACGCCGGACTTGGGCATAGCAGTTCAACCTGTTGGGTCTGGTGCTGCATCACCGAGGGGAGATGAAGAACAGCCGAGCGACTGTGATCCCATCGACCTTCAAGCCTCCCAGGACCCCTCAGAGTGTTGGAAGCTCTTTGTCGGTGAAATGTGGAAACTTTTTGTAGATGGAGCCTCAAATCGTCACGGTGCCGGGTTGGGCATAGTTTTGATCTCCCCAGATGGTCTAAACATCGAACACTTTATCACACTCGGATTCCCTGCGTCAAACAATGAGGCTGAGTACGAGGCGCTGCTAGCTGGACTTAAGAGCACGCTCCAGTTGCGCGCATCCGAGCTGATGGTTTACAGCGATTCCCAACTTGTTGTCAACCAAGTGTCTGGGGTCTACGAAACTAAAGATGACAGAATGGCGAAGTACCAAGCTCTGGTAAGAGACCACATCAAGCGATTCTAGGCCATAAGGGTCCAACAAATTGGACGGGAAGAAAACAGCCGTGCGGATGAGTTAGCCGGTCTGGCTTCCATGGTCGACAGAACATCTCCCAATCCTCTCCTGATTGAGTTTCTTCCAAGGCCTAGTATTGAGGAACCTGAGCAGACAGAAGTACTCTGCACCGAGCTTGGCTTTTCTTGGTTGGACCCTATTATCCTCTTCCTAAAAGAACGGACCCTTCCGGCCGATAAAAAGGAAGCACATAAAGTCCAGGTAAAGTCAGAGCGGTTTTGGCTCTCTCCATCTGGCGCTTTATACAAGAAGTCTTTCACCGGTCCTTATCTTAAGTGTGTACACCCAAACAGCGTGTAAGCTTTCCTGTACGAGATTCATGAAGGCATATGCGGCAGTCACATCGGGGGAAGATCTTTGGCCTACCGTGCTATCTCGCAAGGATATTGGTGGCCGTGCATGCAAGCGGATGCTCAGAAATATGTTCGCAAATGTGAGAAGTGCCAGAAGTTCGCCCACCAAATTCACCAGCCAGCTAGAGAACTTCTTCCCCTCACAAACCTTTGGCCTTTTGCGATGTGGGGGCTGGACATAGTGGGACCACTCCCAACGACACCAGGCAACTAGAAGTTCTTCATCGCGGCTACGGACTACTTCACCAAATGGGTTGAAGCTGAGCCCTTAGCAACTATCAAGGAGAAAGATGTCAAACAGTTTGTCTGGCAGAGTGTGGTAACGCGGTTTGGCATCCCCAAGATTCTAATTTCTGATAATGGCACCTAATTTGACGGGCGTTTATTTAGAGGATTTTGTGAGGAATTGAAAATTGAATTCTACAACTCCACCCCGGCTTACTCGCAGTCTAACGGCCAAGCCAAAGCATCAAACAAGACCATTCTTGATGGGTTGAAGAAAAGACTTGAGAAAGCCAAAGGAAAATGGGCCGAGGAACTCCCAAGTGTCCTTTAGGCATATCGAACGACCCCGAGGCGATCTACTGGGGAAACTCCTTTTGCCCTGGTGTATGGCATGGAGGCGGTTATCCCATTGAAAATCGGCATGCCCACCATCCGCAGTGAAAATTTTGAGCCCGAGTTGAATTCTGAAGCAGTCGCCCTGGAATTGGACCTAGCTGAAGAGCGCCGAGAAAAAGCTTTGATCCACGTGGCCGCATACCAACAAGAATTATCCAGGAAATACAACAAAACCGTGCACTCCAGACCGTTCAAAGTGGGCGACTGGGTTCTAAGGAAGGTTATGGGCAACACACTGGTGCCGGGCGAAGGCAAGGTAGGGGAAAACTGGGAAGGGCCTTACAAGATAACCGGTCTGGCAGGCAAGGGGACATACCACTTGGAAGATTTGGAAGGAAAGGGCATACCCCGATCATGGAATGCGGCTACCCTCAAACTGTACTATTTTTAGTTTTCATAATTTTTATGTGATTTTTTTGAGGAACGACTTATTTGCCTTACACTTCTGAATGTAATATTCTTTATGTCAATATAATAGACGTGGCTTATCTTTGCTGAAGCATTCTGTTGTTTTCAATGCTTACTTTGAGGTGTTAACCGAGATGTTTTATTCCAGTTCAATGAGTTGATGATTTACTCAACTTTGTAATTTCAACCGAGATGTTTTATTCCGGTTGAACGAGTTGATGGTTTACTCAACTTTGAGATTCCAACCGAGATGTTTTACTCCGGTTAAATGAGTTGATGATTTGCTCAACTCTGTGATTTCAACCGAGATGTTTTACTCCGGTTAAATGAGTTGATGATTTGTTCAACTCTGTGATTTCAACCAAGATGTTTTACTCTGGTTAAATGAGTTGATAATTTGTTCAACTCTGTGATTTCAACCGAGATGTTTTACTCCGGTTAAATGAGTTGATGGTTTACTCAACTGTGATTTCAACCGAGATGTTTTATTCCGGTTACATGAGTTGATGGTTTACTCAACTATGGTTTCAATCGAGATGAATTACCTCGGCTAGATGAGTTGATGATTTCCTCAGGGCTTTTGCTGAAATGTTTTGTCCCGGCTAATGGTGTTGATGATTTGCACAACTCAAAAGGTTTAGCCGAGATGCTTTACCCTGGCTAAACTAGTTGACGTTTTGTTAAAGGTTTTTGCTGAGATGATGAAACACAGTGCAACATGCAGTACAACAGTTAACGAAATCAGAACTTTTCATTGATGTGAAATAGAATTACATACGGTGGGACTGGCAGCCCGGTTATATTCCTAAAAATAAAAAAGAAGAAAAAAAAAACTAAACTAAGGGAGATAGGTCGGCGAAGTCATCCCTGGTAGCAGTTGCCTCCAGGTCGACTGTGGTTGTGGTTTCTTGGACGCCGGTCTCAACTTGGTCAGCCTGCTTTGGGCGGTTATCTCCCTTGGCATTTTCCTCGGCTACTACAACGCTTTCTTCCTCGGCTTCAGCCTGCAATGCGCTGAAGACATCGTTGGCGTATGGCACCATGTACGTCGGCAGGAAGGCAGCTGGAGGAGAGGCAAACACGTCAGTTCCAGATCCTTGGCCGAGCTGTTCGCAAGAAGCCTTCCAGCCGGCCTTGAAGAAAATGTCCTGGGTGGCATGAACTTGCTTGGTGTAGTTTTCCTCGGCCTTCTTGAAACCTTCGTTGTTCGCCTCATCCAGCTCATCCTTTCTTGCTTGTTTCAATGCTTCCAGCTCGGCCCAGAGAGCATCTCTTTCTTGCTTGGCGGCTCCAAGTTGGCCAAGCAATTTCGAGTTGTCTGAGTTCGCAATCTCCAAAGAAGCTTCTGACCGCCCCAGCTCGGTCTGAAGGTTCTCAACCTAGCTGGCAGCGTCCGTCGCCTTCTGCAAGAGTCTATGAATCCGCTCCATCACCAGATGTTGTTTCTGGATGGCCTGCAAGAAGAGAGTTTTGATTAGAGAAAGGAAGCCGAGCAAACACTTGGAAAAATTTGAATAAAGCATGCGAAATTCTTACCCGGGTCATAGACTTGACCGAGGACTTCACGAGCCGGGTGTCCGGCACGTGGTCGCTGTCGGTCACATCGCTCGGCAGAAACAGGGCTTTGGTTAGATCGAAGGCGAGGAGGTGCTCTTTATCCCCTTTGACCGAAGCATTGGCCGGGATCTCTTTTCCCCGGTGCTTCAATTGGGGCTTCCATGGAGGTGTTTGGTCAGCTGTGACAGCTGGTTGCTCAGTGTTTAGCTCCGCTATGAGCTCAGCTGAGGGATCAGCAGTGCGAGGCCTTTTACCAGCGTGGCGGCTTTCGTTGCTTGTCTGCACCGCGGCGGTTAACGCCAACGCGACCATGGCCCCGCTTGATTGACCGGCAACAGCTGTACAGGAGGGAATGCTCGGTAGCTCGGTGGATGTGGCGGTGATTAGGTTTTTGATGCAGCTTCGTTTCGCCATCTCCTCTACTTCGGTTAACCATATAAGGGGCACGTCCGGTAGTGTTGGGTCAGGAGGTGGGGACAGCGCTCGGAGGAAGTCTGTCACTCTACTTCGGCGGGGAGCGGAGTATCTGTAGGTCGGTACGTAATCGAGAAGTTCGTGGCAATCCCAGTTACTGTACCGAAGCACAATTCTGATGGCTGATTCGTTGGGCTTGTAGTAGTGGGCTTGCAAAGCTTCAATGGTTGCAAAGAGAAAAGAAGAAAAGATATTAAGTACAGAATAGTGAAGGAAAGTAGTTTGACCGAGCAGTTAGCACGGCTTACATGTTGAACCGAAGTTCTTGCTGATATACCAGCCCAGCACGTTGGCTGTTTCATAATTACCAGACACCCAGAAAAAGTCATCGCCGTGCATATCTTTATCTGGGGTGCCGGTTACTATCTTCTTCTTGCCCGGTCTGATTTTTAAATAGTAGTTGAGACCATCGCCGGTATGCCCTAGGGTGTACTGGCGAAGTATCTCAGCTAGTCCTAGGCTCAGGCCTAACCGGTTGTGCTCGGCTATCCCGTTAATTATCCTATAAGTGTTGGTTGAAACTTGGGTTGGTGCTAACCCAGTGCGCCTCAGGAACTCGCACATTAAAGGGTTGACCAGGAAGCGAAGGCCGCCTTCGATAATGGAAAGCACGGTGAAAGGGCACTGGTCTAGCCTGCCCCAAGGGGTTGTGTCCTCAGCACCGAGCTCTAGATGTACATCGGCAGGGACACCGTATTCTTCTCGGAACGTGGCTAGTGCGACTGGCGTGTCAACCAGGAAGCGGTAGCGCCCCATGTGTAGCCGGCTGGTTTAGCACGGCTATGTTGGTTTGGCAAATTTCTCGGTTGATGGCTGCTCGACCTTAGAGAGCCTCAGTATTGGTGTGTGGTCCCCTTGGACTTTGCAGTAAAAGGAAGTTTAAGTGTGAGCGAGAGCGCGGTCGCACAAAACGAGCTTGACTTTAGCTCGGTCAGATGGAGTGCCTAACCATCTCGGTCACAATGGTAAACCTAGAAGCTCAGTCGCACAAGCGGGCCAGATTTTAGCCTGGTTGAGCGGTCCAGCACTTTGTTACCTCGGTTCATACGCAAGTTTTGCAAACCTACAACTTGCTTGGTGTTGGTGTTATTTGGGATCAAACGAAGACCTGGAGCCCGGTCCGCCCCAGATCCTCATGTGTTCATCACTGAGGTTGAAGAACAGTAAAAAGAGTAGGGACAAATGAGGGTTTTGGGGGTTATATCCTAAAACCAATGGTTTTTCGTGCCCAAAAATGTGAAATCCCAAATGAAAAAGCAATAAAGGGGTTCGAAGAACTTACCAGAATGGGGCAGAAGTCGAGTCTTCAAGCACGAACGCGGCAGAAAGCAAGAATGGAGCTTAAAAAAGCAATGGAGGGCACTGCAAGTCGTTTGGAATGAAAGAGAGACAGTAGGAAGAAAATGAAGGGGGATGTGGCATGTTTATAGGAGAAAAGAACCGCCTAAATTTGAATATGAAGAGATGACTGGGTTGGCTGCTCGAGGCCAATAAATGATCGACGCGTGTCCCCATTGACGGCGGCGTCAGTATTAAAGAGACAAGAAGGCGAGTTGAGACGTCAACCGAGCAAATCAAGAAACCGAGCTTAGGGATTAGCGCGGTTAACATTTTACGAACTAAGAACCGAGGGAGAATCTACCCCGGTCGGATCAGGTAATCCCAGTCATGCTTGCGCGGACGGAATTAAGGGGCAATTGAGAGGGAGATTTATAATCTGGCTTTGGGCCATAAAGGAAGTTGGACTGGATAGTGTAGACGCGCCCGTGGGCCTCATGCTACAGTTCGGACTCAAATAGTCCCTGTTCTTAATCTGATCTCACAATGTGCGATGTGAGATTGATAAATCACCAAAGAGTCCAAATCCGGCAAATCGTTTTAGAAAATAGATTTTTAAGAAAGAAGTGTCAAGCATGGACTGCTTTGCCAAATACAGAGTCGCCACCTAAATGTTTTATTTTTGGGAAATTTAGGAAATCCTGACTCGTTGCCTAAGGCCACATGTCCGTCATCACCAAAGTTGTCTCGGCTTGGGAACTTGGGTACGATTGGGGAAGGTCAGCTATGAGCACCCCCACTCGCCCGATCAAAGATCGGCCACTACTAAACATGATATCTTGTTTTTGAAAATACATGTGTTTTGATTCCGGTTAATTAGCTAGAATTACTATGTGATGCGCACAGCAAAACAAGTATAGACTAGATCGCCTAATTTGGAACAAAGCATTGCATATCCGTTTGTCCGGAAAAATGGTTTGAGTTTTGCTACTCGCAAGTAGGCTAAAATACGAATTTCAATGAATTGTCCCAATTCAAGCAATCCAACCTTCATCCACAGGCATTCAGGCAGGTACATCACATAAGCAATTAGCCTCATGGCAAGCATGCTATCATGTTAACATTCACATACATACAAGATGCTAAAGCATAAATACTCACAATGTACTCCGAGCCAAAACAAGAAACTAGTTAGTAATCATGCATGATCCTAGTTCATGTTAAGATGGCTAATGCGACGCATGCAAAATACAGCTAGAATAGTCTCGGCTAATCTATGGATGGCATGTGAAATGCAACAGATAACATGTATTTAAGTTAGATTTGAAATACTATGCAATTAGTATGATGCGCCGAGCCCGGTGCATGCAATACAAATGAATGGATGCAAACATGCTATCATAAGTATGCTAATCAAAACATGTCCTAATACTAACCATCAAAAGCAGGTAAGTAAAGGGGAGAAAGAAGTGGGGGTTGGAAGACATGCATCACACACACGCACGCTTATTACACAATTCGCCCTCTCTTGGAGGGACCAAAAGAATAATACAAATTTAACTAACTAATAAGCTAATTAAATAGTTACAGACCACTTAACTAGTTAAGCAAATTAACTAAGCTAATAAAGCGACAGAACGGCCTCGGGAAGAGGGTCCAATGCATGCGTGCTCGGCTCCGCTCGGAAATCCACCACCATGCACAAGCTGCCTCTGTTTATACTGCTCTGCATCTCTAAAGACTACATAAGTCCCAAGGATGCTTCAACATCACTCCCTGATCACTGTGGAATATCACCGACCAAGAGGAATGGTCACTGGCCATAGGAAAGTGGTCATCGACCAGTTGTAAGGCTCTCGGCCATCTATTATTGGTCGATCGGCATTGAAAATGGTCGGTTGACCATATCTTCCTGCAAAACCCTATTTTGACAGCAGCAGAGGACAGACCAGGCATGGTAATGCATCTTAAAGCAAATGTTTGCACAACCAACCTCCCCATCATGTCATGAACTCAAGGGAGTTTGGTCCTCGACCCTCGGACCACCAATCACGCATTTCAATGCATGATGGTCCAAGAGGCCAATGTGTACAATTTCAATGTCAAATGGAATGCACACAAAACACATAAAGGACCCAACCTCTATCATGCTTGATCAAGAGGCAAGGCATGCATGATATGCACAATGTTATGCATCCTAAGCATGCAAGCTAAGTATGCAACATGAACATGCAAACAAGCAATGTGTACTAGGCACGCAACCTAAGCAAACAAGCTTGCGAGGCATGTAACAACCATGCTAATGACAAGCATGCAACAATATGTAAAGGGGACTTAGCATGGAAGCATGTAAGGCAACTTAACAAGACGATGCATGCCAAATGCAATGTGATTCAAGCATGTGACAACATGCAATAGGCCAAGTATGCAACAACACGCAAGGCGAGCATGCAACAACATGCGAAGGATGGACTTACACCAAAATGGACAGCCCTCTACTAGGTCCAAAATAGTGGCCAATATGCCAAGGAAATGGAGGCAAATGTACATACAAACATGCATGCATACATGATCCAATACTTAAGCATAAAGAGGCAACTTTTAAGCACACTTAAAAGGAACAAACATGGACAAATGGCATACATTGTAAGCTCTGAAATCATGTTAGAAAAGGTGCCAAACCAACTAAACAAATCAAGCAAAGCATGTAACAAGGTCCAAGGCTCAAGGCTAGCCAAGGGGCTCAAGCCATGACCATGCCAACCAAGCCTCAAAGGGCCAAAGGGACTCAAAACAGTCCCAAGGCAGACCAAAACAAGGCCAAAGACACACTTAGATGGCATCCCAAATGCCTACACATGATGGCATACACAATGGCATAAACATGGAGCATGAAACAGAAACTCTCTAAGACATTAAAAAAGCATCAATTGTGAGTAAACAAGCATGCCATATGGAATGAAATGACATGGTAAGTGACTCCAAGTCACTAAAATAATGCAAGTAAAGCATGCTAGAGGATCCAATACTCAAAGCCTACAAGCTAGGTTACATGGTAGCTATACAAAGCAAGTCCTGGATGACCCAAACAACCAAAATCAGACATTAAGCATACCAAAACATGCATAAAAACTTCACAAAGCTAAGCCAAAATCATGCTAGAAAGTCATGGTACATCATGATGCATGTTAAGACAATTTCATGGCATTACAAGGCAAGTATGCAAAGCATGCATGGTATGTCTAAACCAACTTAAAACAGTGCTATGTCATGATAAAATAAGCACAAATACCGGCTGAAATGAAGCTAAAGCAAGCTAGGCATACAAGCTACAACACAAGCCATTTGTGCAAGCATCAAAGGCAACATGGAGAGGGGATGACTCTCTCCCATTTAGGACCTCAAAATCACCTCTCCACCACTGAAAATCCTCTAGATTTCAGTGGTAGAGAGGTCATGCAAAGCTCAAAGCGAGGGCCAAAAGGTATGGCCTTAAACAAGGCCTAACAAGGCCTTGGAGGGGGGAAACAACCCCAAACCTCAAAGAAAACTTAAACAAAGTTCTAAAACACACAAAATCAGAACTTTTATTAGTTATGCACTAAGCTCAAAAATGGATGCAAGATAGGTCAAAAGCTTGTGCAAAAATGTGGAATAAAGGGGTAAGGTTCTTACCCTTGAAGACCTTCTTCAAGAAGACCACTCCAGTAGCCTCCCTAGGTCAAAACCAGCTCAAAAACTCCAAGAACAACCCTTTGGCACCTCAGCAACCAAGGTATGGTGTAATACTATGTGTCTTAGTGCAAAACTAAGAACAAAACACCTTTATACACACACAAATCAAAAGGAGAGGGAGATATAGAGATAGATAGATATAGGACTTCTCTAACCCTAATATTAGACCTCTGGAACTTTTTGGAACCTTTGAGGAGGGAGGAGAAGCCCTCCCTTTATAGGAATTCCAATCTTGCAAAGCTTACAAAACAAGCTAAGTAAGAGGGAAATCCCTCCATATACGTGTATGGAGGGGGGGGCATTGTGGATGCCAGCTATCACAGCTGGCATAAAATATCTGCCAAAAGCAGATGAATAGTGGTCGGCCAGCCAAAAATGACAGATTGACCAAAACAATGGTCGGTCGACCATAAAGAGTGCCGACCGGCCATCACCAATGGCCGGTAGCAACAAAACAGGGCCGGTGGCCTCAAGCCATGGCCGGTGAGGTGTGGGGATGACCTACAAGCCATTCCCTGCCCTCAGAAGCAAAACAAGTGTTTGGTGCAAAACCAAACACAAAACAAGCAAGTCGAGAGATCCTAAGGCAAGGCGCATAGCTGAGACCTCCGAGAACTCAAAACGAACACGAACATGGATGATTGTCGAGTGTTCAAGCGGTGACGTCCAAGTCTTGAGGACGGCCAAAAATGGGATGTCTACAGATAGGGTCGAGCACGTTTGGGCCGACCTAATTTGGGCCTCTTTTGAGTGGGTTTCACTCGGTCGTGGCTCAGGCCCCCTGTTTAGGCCAAGCTAACTGGGGCTTCCCTAGAGTTGATCTTGCTCGGTCGAGGCCCAGGCCCGAGGTCCAGGTCCCATGTTTGGACCGAGCTTACTTGGCCGAGATGACCGCCTGCCAACCCGGGTTCCATGGGTCGCACGCGTAGCTCAGCAGGAAATGACTTCTATTAACCGGCCGACCTATCTTGAGCACGGCTCTGCCGGAATGCTACCGAGCTTGGCCGTTATGGGGCTCGGCGAGTGGAGCACTCAGGCACGTTACGCAGCACGGTCGTGGAAGGCCGAGGTAATGCCGCCGGGCTGCCGAGTTCCCACTAATGTTGTCTGACGGTTTGGTTAGGTGGTGTTCGCTAAATTTGCGCTGACAGATGGGAGAGCAGCTCCACGTGTCGAGAGACTAATGGGTGCAGAGTTAAGCGTAGAAAGTATATAAGCATGACTGCGCCCCCCATGCTAGGCATGGAACATCATTTGGTGAGAAACACTCATTGTGATATATCTCTCTCTTCCTCTTTCTCTCCCTAAGTGTGTGTGCTAACTTGACCGTCAGAGGGGTTTTCCGGCCACACACTGCCGGGTAGCTCACCGCCGTTGTGCTCGCAGGTCGATCGGATAGACAAGGAGCTTGGACGAAAGAAGTACGGGCTCCGCGGAATATTTGCTCCCCGTACACCTTTAAATCCCGAACCTTGAGTTTCTTTTATTAAAGCCCTTGAATTTACACTTAATTGCGTTTTAAACCCTAGAATCAGAAAGAATCGTAGATTAATCCGAGTAAGCCCTAATCGAAACCAGTAGATTAATAATCACCTTTAAAACCCTAGTATTAATTATTAGACCTTGTAATTATAGATTAATTACTTTAAAATCTTAATTCCCGGTAATGCCATTTTCACTCGATTTCTTACCTTTCTTTGCGCTTTAATTTAGCGAGACCCAAATTTATTATTTCAAATTTTCTAATATTAGTATATTAATAATAAATATCAAGGTTTCATAAATTTAGACTTGGTCCCTACATACTTCTATTTTATTTCATTCTGAACCTTAATTGTAATATTTTATTAATTAATGTACTTGTGCCTATTATTTTATGTTTACAAATACAAATATATCCTATATATATATATATATATATATTTCTTGGAGTCCAAGTAGTTGGCCATGTGATGGATGAAAGGTCCTTAATGGTTTTGATGGACAACCTTGACAAATTTGCACTTGTAAAACTTCGTCCCTAAGAAACCTCTCAATCCTTTCTCTATGTATATGCACACTTCTCCCTCTCATTTTACACATTTTTAGCAATGCATTAGAGGAGTGATAGAGAGTGATCTTGGAAAAAAAGAGTGAGAGAGAGAGAAGAGAAGAAGAAAAAGAAGAATTGTGTTGAGTCTTATACAACAAAGGTAAACCTACATCACATCTTCTCTCAAGTTCTTTAACCACTTGTTTTTCCACTCCTAATACATGCTATTTGTATATATATATATATATATATATTGTAGTTGCGGAAAATAGAACACACCAAGGATCCAACACTGTTTTAATTACACGTGCGGAATGCGCGTGCGGTGGTAGTTCCGCACGTGCGATTTTCAGGATGATTTTCGATTTCATTTTCTCTTTGTTTTTCTAATGTTTGGGCCTTCATTTACATGGTTTTAACACGTGTTTTAAACTCGTATGCATATCATGATCACAGAGGAAATTAAAGAACAAATAGGAACGACTTAACGAATTTATAACAAATGAATCGAAGGTTTAAGAATTGACTGAATGAATCGAATGTGTCTTGAGACATTGTGCTTGAATGTGTTTTTGTAGCTCAGACGTCGTATTCTAATCACATGGTTCAAGGAGCTAACTGTGAGTAACAACCTTGTAAAGATATGTTTAAATTATAAGTATTTTCTAAATTATAAAATGCTTTATTTCTGAAATGATGCTTTCTAACTAATTGAATGATTGTCCTATTTATAAAATGTATTCGTGGCATCCATGGCATCTATTATTGTTATTGTTACTGCTACTGTTATAGAGATCTTTGTCAGTTCTAATATTTGGAACTACTGTTTACTGTATTGATGGCCATCAATTATAACTGTTCGGTCTTATATAACCTACTGTACTGTTTTGCTATGGGATATACCAAGTATGACTATTATGATTTCAATATGATTTGATATGTTATCAGATGCTGATTCACTGATGAAATTGACTGTTTAAAATTACTGAAAGGACATCATTCATTACCTCTTTACATCGTTGTTATTCATTGGGCTCTGGCTCACCATTTTATATATGTGTGTAGGTGATCAAGTGCAAAACCGAACTTAGGGGTGCCAACCTTAACTCTGTTTTTTGTCAAGCCAGCTTTTATGCCTCATTTCGAGGTTCTGACCGGATCAAGCTTTACATGGGTGGTTTAGAATTCACCTTTTTATATTTGTGAACAAGTGTTATGAATGTGTTTAAGACTGGTTTGTTATTGGGACTTAATCCCTAAGTTATGTTTTGTTTTTGTACTTAAGCTTGACGTGGACTTATGTGTATATGTATATATAAAGGGTTGTTTTGCTCATTTAAATTTTCACAGCTCATTGGATGTTATAATTTATTATTTAAGGCTTCCACCAGCCCCTAGTATTGTATTACTGTTAAGCATGCGTTTGATAATCTCGAAATACTAGCCGATCATTTCTCTAATCCTTGGGGCGGGGGATAGGTCGTGACAGTGTATTTAAATTATAGTAGATGACCTAATGAATTTGGCGAATGATTATGGAGAAAACATATAATAACTCTATTAATTTTGTGGAGTTTTGAAGTAAGTTTTTCGTGAAAAAGTATAAAATCCCTATAGATCAAATTCTTGTATTAATCTGAGTACTACAAATTTGTTTTTAGTAAAATTAATATTTATGAATTCTTTTTAAGATCTATATTGATTGTGAAATTTAATAAATAAATAAGATAAATACGTCTATCTGTGCACTTTTAAATCATTTTTAAATTAAAAAATGAAACAAATTTTCAAATTAAAAAATGGAGACATATATACCTATTTGTATACTTTTAAATCGCTTTAAAATGAAAAAAATGAAAAAAAGAAAAAGAAAAAAAAGAAGGAACAAATAGATCCAAATATTGAGACAAATAGATTCAAATATGGAGACATATAGATATGTTTAACTATGAGAAACTATAGGTAAAAATATGAAATCCCCTTGGAGTGAGTCTCTCTCTCTTCGATGAGAGCTTTTCCAACCTAGGGATTTTCCCGTGGGTTTCTTTACAGAATCCATAGCCCTTCTTCTTTCCCTTCATCTCCATTCACCCTTAATCCCTTGCCCAACCTCTGTTGTCTCCACTCCATCCTTCTTACCACTCTTTCACCCCAAGCTTAACCTCCACTCTCCCTTTTCATCTCAACCCTTTCTATCCTATTCTGCCCATGGCCTCTCCCTCTAATAGCCCTGCTTCGAAGGAGCTAGAGTTGTTTGACAGTCCGGACGAAGTGGACGTTGCCTCCAGCCTGTGTTTATTGGGCAAAGCCTTAGCATCCATGCCCCTGAACCACAATGCTGCCTCATCCATTATCAAAGGGGCATGGAAAGTCAAAGGAGAGCTATCAATCTTACCTTGGCTTAAGAATACCTTTCTCTTCTAGTTTTCAGAGGAGGATGACCGCAATCGCATCCTAAGAGATAGTCCATGGTTGGTTATGGGTTCTCTATTGGTGCTTCAAACTCTCTCTGCAGGACAAACCATTGACGAAGTGGGTTTCCACAGATGCCCTTTTTGGGTTCAAGCACATGGGCTACCCATCCAGAAAATGACCAAACAGAATGGAGAAATTATTGGCAATCGGATCGGGAAAGTGATTAACGTGGAAGCCCCTAAGGAAGGCCTCTTGCTTCATCGAAGTTTTTTACGCATTCAAGTGGAAATCAACACCCAAAATCCTCTTCCTAGAGGTCTGTGGCTAAAATGTTCCCATTGTGGCAATGAGGTTTGGATTTCCTTCAAATATGAAAAACTTTCAGATTTTTGTTATGACTGCGGACGTATTGGTCACGAGAACAAGGTTTGCAAGTTTGTTTCTAAAGCAGTCGGAAGCCAATCGGGGTATGGGCCTGACCTTCGCACGAGGGTGGCTAGGAATGTTGTTTCTCTGGTGAATTTTGCCAAACAATCTGATGTCTCGCCGAAAAATAGCCGTATCTATCTCAGCCCAAACCAACGGAGAAATACCGGCAACTCACCGCTGGCATCCATGGCAGCGCATGAGTTAGGGGCACACACCCACAGTACTACGGATGAGCCTCCTCAGTACAGCTCCCCTCCACATCCAGAGTCGTGCGCACACACTACTGCTTATTCTCAGATTACAACCAATGGCACGCGTAATTCTCCTCCACGTGGCCTCCAAACAGAGGCAGTATGTGAGCCTACTCCTACTCCGATAGAGGCCTTCTCTGGTAAGTCTCTAATTCTGCCCATCTTTCCTACTAAACATTCCCTTCAGCCCTTTGGCCCACTTAAAGAAGCAAGCCTTTTGAATGAGGTTACTCATAAGCCCACTTATTTCGTGACTGGGCCACCAGAAAGCCCACGCACACCCGAAAGCCGAAAAGAGTTAGAGCCTACTGCACCTCCTAATGGTTTGGGCCTCACTGATGTAACCACAATTTTACAAACACCTGGCCCAACTCTCCAATCTCTAGGCCCCTCCTCTACTCTGGACTTGTGCCTTTCAAGAGCAATAAACACTTTATCTCTTATGAGAAAAGCTACCGAAGATGATCTCACTCCAAACCACCCCCTCAAGTTACTCAAAGCTGCAGAAACTCTACTAGTGAAGAAACTAACAATTTTCAATCCTCCACTACTCCACCAAGGGGAACCACAAGTCGCCAAATTAGCAACCCCAGCAGCAAATTGGCCAAGGGACGAGTACGGAAACTTATGGCCACCCCAGTTCTAGGACATGGCAAAAGTGAGCTGGTGGATGTCAATGTTCAAATTGAGAAGGCAACAGAAAACAGTAACTCTCTGGTACCCATTGAGGTTAGTCCGTTTACATATGAATTTGATTTTTTTGAATCCCAAGTCCCAAGCACTTTTCCAGTTTCGGATCAGGCGGTGGTGGCTGGCCCTAAACAGCCACCACAGCCATGTTGATTTTGAGCTGGAACTGTCAGGGGATTGGGCGGCCCCTGACATTCCAGATCCTCCGAGGGTTATGTAATACCCATCGCTCTACAATAATTTTCCTTATGGAAACAAAGAATAAGCAGATTAAGTTGGAAGGAATTCGTCGAAGGCTCCATTTCCCCAACCACTGCTATGTTGATCCCATTGGCTAATCAGGCGGTTTAGCTCTTTGGTGGTCGGATGAGTGTAGACACCCCATTTTTGACCGTCCTCAAGACTTGGACGTTATCGTTTGAACACTCGATGATCATCCATGCTCGTGTTCGTTTTGAGTTCCTGAAGGTCTCAGCTGTGCGCCTTGCCTTGGAGCCTCTCAACTTGTTTGTTTTGTGCTTGGTTGTGGACCAAGAGCTTGTGGCTTTGTTTCTGAGGAAAGGGGGTGGCCTGTTGGCCTGCGCTACAACCCATCGGCCAGGCCCTGTGCCCATCGGCCAGGCCCTCTCTCCATCGGCCATCAGTAGTGGCCGGCCGGCATCACTGATGGCCGATCGGCACCTTTATTGGCCGGTCGGCCATACTTTTTGGCCGAGACCTTTTTATTTGCTTTTGCAGATATTTCTTTGCCAGCTGTGCCAGCTGGTGAGCACAGATTGCATCCTCCATACATGTGTATGGAGGGATTGTAACAAGTCTTTAGCTTGTCCAACAAGCTTAAGACTTGTGATTCTATAAGAGGGGAGGTTCTATAAGAGGGGAGGTCCCTCTCCCTTTCCAGAGGTTGTGAAAATTTGGATGAGGGCTATACATATCATTCTATCTCTATATTGCTCCCTCTCTCTCTATATTTGTGTTAGCTTGTGCTCAAAAGTGTCATTTCTTCACACTTTTGCACACAAACACCTAGTGAAACACCTTCACTATTGAGCTGAGGTTCTTGGGGGTTGCATTTGAGTTGTTTTAGCTTGGTTTTTGCCTCTGAAGTTGTTGTTCTAAGGTTGTTCTTCAAGGTTGCACATACATTTCCTTGCAAATACTCTGCCATGCCTCTGTTTGTGCTCTGTTGCAGCAAAACGAGAAATTGCAGGAAGTAGTGGCCGACCGGCCATCAGAGCTGCCGGCCGGCCACAAAAACTGCCGATCGGCTATCAAAATTGGCCGATGGCCATCAACTTTGGCCGATGGCCATCCCTCTTGGCCGACTACCCTTCAGCATGTTCCTAAGGTGGATCAGAAGCCTCTTGGAAGTTGGCACAATTTTCAGAAGTCCAAAAGAGTACAAACAGAGACATCATGAGGCACGGTAGTGGATTTCCGAGCGAAGCCGACCGAGCATGCATATCTTCCTTGCCTGCGAGGCCATTTCATTACTTATGATTAGTTCATGTAAACTAGTCATTTGATTTGTTTTGTAATATTCTAATTAGCTTAGCATAGCTATTTGTTTCAATTTGTGTTGTAATAATTAATTAACTAGGATTAGTTAATTAGTTGTGGCTTGTAATAAGTAGCTTAGCTTAGATTAGCTTAGCTTATTATTCGGACCCTCCGTCGAGAGGGAAAATTTTGTAATAAGCGTGCGTGTGTGTGATGCATGTCTTCCAACCCCATTTCTTTCTCCCTTTTACTTACCCTCTTTCGATGGTTAGTTTTAGAGCATATTTCAATTAGCATCCTTATGCTTGCATGCGTGCATCCATTCATCTGTCTTGCATGTACCGGGCTCGGCGCATCATACAAAACTGCATTGTATTTCAATACCAATTTGAATACATGTTATCTAGTTGCATTCACATGACATTTTAGAATAGCCGAGCCTATCTTAGTTGCATTTTTGCATGTGTTGCATTAGGCATTGTTAACATAGCTAGGATCATGCATGGATTACTAACTAGCTTCTTTTTCGGCTCGAAGTACACTGTGAGTGTTTATGCTTTAGCATCGTTGCATATGTGTAAGTGACTGCCATGTTTAGCATGTTTGCCATGAGGCTATTCGCTTAACTGCTATAACTACATGAATGCATGTGGATGAAGGTTTCATTGCTTGAATTGGAACAATTCATCAAAATGTGCGTTTTAAGCCCACTTAGGAGTGGCAAAATCATGTTTTTCTAAGCCCACTTGAGGGTGGCAAATCCGCGTCTTAGCCTACTTGCGAGTAGCAACTTCAAACCATTTTCGAAAAACAAACATGAGTTGTTTTGTTCCAATCCGCGTGATTGAGTCTATACTTGTATGCTGTGCGCATCACATAGTAAGGTTAGCTAATAATCAGAATAAGAACACATGTGTTTTCAAAAACAACATATCATGTTAGTAGAGGCCGATCTTTGATCGGGTGAGCGGGGGTGCTCATTTCAGGACCTTCCTCTCTCATACTCAAGTTCCCAAGCCGAGACAACTTTGGTGATAACGGACATGTGGCCTTAGCCACGAGTTAGGGTTTCCTAAATTTTCCAAAAATAAAATATTTAGGTGGCGACTCTGAAATCTAGCAAAGCAGTTCATGTTTGGTGTTTTTTGATTAAAATCGATTTTCCAAAACGATTTGCCGGATTTGGACTCTTTGATGATTTATCAGTCTTACATTGCACTTTGTGAGATTAGATTCAGAACCGTGATAGGAGTTCGAACTGTAGTAGCTAAGAACACAATTCGTGCCCTTACGCGCGGAGCGGAGTTCGGGGCGGTCTACAATGAGGTTAACTTTTAGGTCCGTCACAAATCCCCCAACATCTTTAGATGCATCATCTCCAAAGGGGTCATTACTGAAGATTGGCTCGCAACTTTTGTTTATGCACCTCGATGGACAGAACGACAAGTCTTTTGGAAGTACCTCAAAAAAATTGCTTCAGAAAACAAATGTCCTTGGCTTTGCATAGGGGACCTAAATGAAGTGGGAATGTCGTGGGAAAAACAAGGCTCAGTAGCTTGTAACAAGTTCAGAATGGAACAATTCTAGGATCTACTATCAGTTTGCAAGTTCATGGATCTTGAATTTAAAGGGGCCCTGCACATATGGACTAACAATCAACGGGGGGAGTGCCTCTTGAGAGAAAGATTGGATAAAGCCTTTGCAACCGTAGAATGGCGTCTTATGTTTCCATTTGCCCAACTCTACCATGAAGCTTTTGTGGGCTCATATCACTGCCCAGTTCTACTTAATTGCATCATCCCAGCAAAAAAGGTACCTCGCCAATTTAAGTTTGAATCCATGTGGACGACAAAGCCGGAATGTGCTGAGATCATTGCGTTCAATTGGCAAAAACATCAATCAGGTTCTCCTATGCACCAATTTACACAAAGTCTGGCTTCTTGCCAACGAGGCCTCACCATTTGGAGCAAAGATGCCTTTGGAAATAACAGAATCAAATTGAGTGACTTAAGGGCCAAACTACTTTATTACCAATCTCTTCTGTACTCACTGGATAATGGATCACAGATTCGTCTAATCCAAGATGAGATAGAAATAACCTTACTTCAAGAAGAGATGTATCAACATCAACGCTCTCGAATTAACTGGCTTAGTTATGGAGATCGAAACTCGGTTTTTTTTCATGCAACAGTGGCCCAACGCCGACAAATGAATCAATTGGTCAAAATCAAGACTGGAAGTGGAGTATGGTTAGAGACAGATCATGAGATTAACCAACATCTTCATAATCACTTCTCCACTTTATTCAAAGCTAAGGATCCACGACATTTTGGGGAGGCACTTTCAGTGGTAAGCCATATGGTCACATCGCAGATGAATGCTAATCTACTGAGGCCAGTCACTGATGGAGAAATTAAAAGTGCTGCTTTTCAGCTAGGGTCCTTAAAGGCTCCAGGACCTGATGGTTTTCCTGGGCTATTCTACCATAAGAACTGGGATGTAGCGGGTCCAACGTTGTGTGTAGCAGTCCAAAGTTTCTTCACAAGTGGGTCCCTCCTTAGAGGCCTTAATCATACCAATCTAATTTTGATTCCTAAGGTGGCTGCCCCTATTAGTCTCAATCATTATCGGCCCATAAGCCTCTGTAATTTCAGCATGAAAATCATTACTAAAGTCATGGCCAACAGATTAAAAAAGATTCTGAAGCATCTCATCTCACCTCAACAAGCAGCTTTTGTCCCCGGTAGGCTTATTCAAGATAGCATTCTCATAGCTCACAAGGCCTTCCACTTTTTGAAGCAGAAGAAATCAGGAAAGCATGCAAACATGGCCCTTAAGATGGACTTTAACAAAGCCTATGACCGTATCCAATGGGACTTTTTGCAAGCTGTGTTACTCAAAATGGGCTTTCATGGGAATTGGGTGAAATTGGTTATGGAATGTGTCACAACAATAAGGTTTTCAGTTTTTGTCAATGAAGCCAAACGCACTTCTATCATCCCCTCCTGTGGACTTCATCAAGGCGACCCACTCTCACCTTTTCTTTTTCTAATGGTGGCTGATGTGTTCTCTAACCTCATAACTCGGGCTCTATGTACCCAAGAGATTTCGGGGTTGACAATGAGAAGGACTTGTCCAATCCTCTCTCACATTTTCTTTGCTGATGATGCTATACTTTTCCTCAAGGCCAATCAGAATAAATGCCACAGCATAATGGCCACTTTGAGGATGTACAGTGAAGCTTCAGGACAAATGATCGATTTTGACAAGTCAGGAGTGATGTTCTCATCCAATGCATCTATAACAATCCGTAGCTTCATCTGCTCTTCTTTAGGTGTTTCACAAGCCAATCTTACAGCTAAATATTTGGGCCTACCTTCTTCATAAGGCAGATCTAAAGCTGAAGCTTTTGGGAGTCTGATTGAAAAAGCATTGAGCAAAATGCAACGGTGGAAATCAAAGCTTCTATCTCAAGCAGGTAAAGAAACACTAATCAAAGTTGTCGTTCAGGCTTTACCCTCCTATGCCATGTCCTATTTTGAAATGCCAAGATCTTTCTGTGCTAAGTTCAATTATCTTGTCCGAAATTTTTGGTGGAAAGGGGATCCGGATAACAAGGGCATCCCTTGGGCAAGTTGGGATCATATGACAACCCCCAAAAAACAAGGAGGTATGGGCTTCAGGGATTTCAAAGCTTTTAACCAAACCTTACTGGCTAAGCAAGGATGGCGCCTCCTTATGAATCCCAATTCTTTCTGGGCTCGTGTGTATAAAGGCCTCTACTTTCCAAATTCCAGTTTCTTGCAAGAATCCAAGGGAAAGAGAACATCTTGGGCATGGACCAGCCTTCTCAAAGGAAGGGAACTCCTCCAGAATGGGCTCCGGTGGCAAATCCAAAACGGCAAACTTGCGCAGTTTTGGGAAGATAAGTGGGTACCCTCTACCAAAGATTTCAAAATTGCTTCACCTAAACCATCTATTTGCAACATTCAAAAAGTTGCTGAAGTCATTGATCCCACTCATAAAACCTAGAGCCGTGCACTTCTCATCGAGTGGTTCTCGAAAGAAGATTTACAGGCTGTTCTAGCCATCCCAATTGTAGCGGTCAATAGAGATGATTTTTTAATATGGCACCACACTCCATCAGGAGTTTATTCAGTCAAGTCGGGCTATGTCCTAGCCAAACGGATCTGCCACAATTCCAATGTTTCTAACAAACCTTCGGGATCTCTTACCCTTGGCACAGCTTTTTGGAGTTCAATTCAAAATCAATTGTGATACAGCTTTTTGTCAGCACTCTTCATTAGCTACACTGGCTGTGATTCTTAGCGACTCAAAGGGAAACCTATTGGATGGTTGTGCTAAGTCTATTGCGGCTTCCTCTGCAGCACAAGCTGAGGCACATGCAGTGCGTATGGCGTGTTTCATGGCTCAAGCCCTCAATCTCTCACAAGTGGAAATCGAAAGTGACAACAAAATGGTGATCTCTTTTTGCGTTTCCGAAACAGTTCCACCGTGGGAGTATAGTGCTGTTATTATAGATATTAGAGCTCTTGCTCCTCCAAATTCTATTTTGTTTTCCTGGACCAGACGAAACAACAATGGTGCAGCACACTGGGTTGCAAAGTCTTGTCTTTCTAAGTCCTTACCTGTAAATTGGGTTGTATGCCCACCTGCTGCTCTTGTCTCCATACTCAACTCTAATGTATCCCAATTTCCTCTTTAATTGAAAGTTTGAGAGTTCAAAAAATAGGTTAAAATATGTTGATAGATAAGTTAAAAATATGAAGGCAAATAGGTTTAAAATATAATGACATATAGGTTCAAAAATGAGGATAGATAGGTTAAAAATATGAGAACAAATAACTTCAAACATAGGGACAAAGCAATTAAAAATGTGGGAGCTGAAGGGTTAAAATATGGAAACAAATAGGTCCAAATATGAGAATAAATAGGTTAAAAATAAGTCTGTCTGTCTATTTTTTAAAGCCTATTTGTCCATTTTTAAGTTAAAGAAGGGATAAACAGACCTATTTGTCTATTTTCAAGGCCTATTTGTCCATATTTAAACCTATCAAAAATGTTTGAAACCACTAATTAGTGGTAACACTAATGATGCGGCAGTGAGCCCCACCGACGACCACAACGTTGGTGTGCCTTGTTTTTTATTTATTTTTTAAGTGTGTGCCAACTCATTAGTGGTGCTTTAGAGCATCACTTTTAGTGGTATGTAGCATTACTGTAAACCTATATGTCTATTTTTAAAAGAGTAATGCTAGAGACCCCAAATATTCTACCAAAAGTTTTACCAATTGTCTCACATGGGTGTGGGACCCACACAATGTGGGTCCCATGTGGGTCCCACACCTATGTGAGACATTTGGTAAAACTTTTGGTAGAATTTTTGGAGCCTCTAGCATTTTTGTTTTTAAAACTTATGTGTTCATTTTTATGTCATTTCAATGCTTATTTGTCCATTTACAATTTTTGTTTGTCTCCCATTTTATATGTATGTATCCATTTTCGATGTCTTTAAAGAACCTAAATCTGAAAGTACTCAAAAAGGAATTTGAAACTATACAACTGTGAATACAAAATACTAATAATAATAACTTAAGATTTATTCATTTGGAATTGCCAAAGGCTATTTTGCGTGCTCAATTTTGCAAGAAAATGTCGTTTTTGACTCTGAATTTGCATTTTTTCACAAAATCATCAAACACTACACTGAAAAACCTAGCTATTTCCATTATTATCTTTTTTTTTGAAATTTTATTTTCAGTATTGATTTTATTTAAAGATCTTGAAAAGGCAATTCCAAAAATATTGATGTTATTAAAAACGGATTTATAAAATTCAAATTGTAACATTTTAAAGTTTTTTTTGCACAAAATACACATAAAGAGTAAAAATGTCAAGAATTATCCTTATCATCACATGTTAGGACTTGCTAACCCAGAAGTACCATGCGTGTGTGTGCTTGTAACCAATGAAGATAAAAACTCAGACCTTTATTCCAAAACACTCTATGTGGTGGTTTTTCACAAATTTTTTCATAAATTAAAGGCAATAGATATGTTTTTTAATTTATATTTCATGGATTCTTATGTTCTCTTTGGTTGTGCTCTCTTACTTCACCCTAATTTTGTGACCAATGATATACCTTTTTTTCACAAGCCATTTCGATACTTCTTGTTAGTGGAAGATTATTTTGCACTCCATGTTCTATCATTAAGCTGTATTTGGTTGGGAGATTTGAGGAGAGATTTAGAAAATGAAAGGGAAAAGGTGTGTGAAATCAGGTAAAATGTACGTATATTTTATTCACATTTCTATTTTTCTTTTCAAATCTCTCCTCAAATCCCCCAACCAAACACAGTATTAGCGTATGTTTTGGTAGTCGTATGAGAGACTGGGTCATATCCACCTTCTTCAGTTTCTAATAATTTGGGACCAAAAAAAAACAATGGATGAAAATTGTAAAATTTTGGGAAATAGTAATTTAAAATGGAAGTACATATTCTCACAGAATTATGTTGAATGGTCAAAGATATAGCATATACATCTTTTAATTACAGAATATGGTTCATGTGTGGACTGCCTCAGACATTCTTTACCAAGATGATATTCCTTTTCCACACACAAAAAAAGTCTTTTGAAGCAGTTCAAAATATGTGCCTTTTTTCAGTACTTGTAACATATTTGTACTGGAATCTCATTAGTTGGATTATTAAAAGTTGAACATACTTTAAAACATAACTTTCATGACTTCTCACCAATTGACAGAACTACAGTTTAAATTTAGGTAAGGGAAGTTGTGAATCCATAAGAGTCTCAGTAAAAGAAGAAGAAAAAAAAAATCATATTGACCTCCTTTAAAACATGAAAAAATATATTAAATTTTACAGCTTTGGCAAAATAATATCAATCTTCCTTTTAATAAGGTTAAAGAGACCATAATTAATGCAGATATAAAAATAAATAATATAAAATATATATTTTAATATAAAAATGTTGACAATATCATTTTTCTATCCTTATGACTAGCAAATTTCTTATGGAAAAGGAAGTTATGTTTTATGTGAATTAGATATTATATTTGCTGTAAATTTTTTAAAAACAAAAAAGAATCAATATAATTTACCACAATGGTAGGCTTCTTTGTAAGACCATAATTTATCCAATAAAATTTGAACTACCTCCATTCCAATAAGAGAGAAACATAGTTTACTCTCAGAGAGAGAGAGAGAGAGAGAGAGATTATTCTATTTGGTTTTTGAATTTTCAATTTTTTTTTTTGAGTTTTCAATTTATAATTTTTATTTTTAGGGAACTTTTTTAATATTGGATTAGATTTTTTTTTTTTTACTTTTTAGATCCACTTAATTTAGATAAATTTAAAGAGTATAAATTTGTGATTTTTTTAAATTAAAAAAATAAAAAATATATAAAAATCCAATATATTTTTTGTATTTATTGATTTTTTAAAAAAAATTCACAAATATTTTACTTTTTAAATACATCCAAATTAAGTACATCTAAAAAATAAAATTAAAAAATAAAATTGACTAAAATATTTAAAAAATTGACTAAAAATAAAATATATATAAATTAAAAACTTAAAACCTATTTTTAAAAATTCAAAACCAACATTTTTCACTATAGTGATCTCATGAATTAGGCCGACTGGCACAACAGTTGGTCTGTTTGTTTTGGATTTATACCAATTACATTAAGAGTTATTTACAAAGCGACCCCTAAACAATTAGAAAAATATCACTTTGACTCTTTAAATTATAAAAACGTACAAATGGATTTCCTAAACTATTGGGAAGTATCGCTTTGTTCCATAACCTATAAAAGCGTACAAACGAACGTCTTAAATTATTGGCATATTTTACTTTGATCCCTTTCATTAAGGGTCCAATTTGCATGTTTTTATAGTTTAGGAGGATTATTTGTAGGTTTTTATAATTTAGAGGGATAAAATAATACTTCTCAATAACTTAGGAGATCTTTGTGTAAAAAATCCTTACATTAACTCATATCGAAGTATAATGCATAAAAATATACAAATACTTAATTTTCAATAGTATTTTATTAGGCAAATTACACTAACAATTCCTGTAATTTAGAGTTTGTATCACTTTGGTCCCTGACATTTCAATTGTGATACATTTGATCTTAAATTTTGAATCTCGCTCTAGATAAGGACAATTGAAGATATTATTACTCTATTTCAAGGGCGAAGTTATCAATTTGATAAATTATAAACTAGTTTAACAAAAATAAATGTCAAAAAAATTATTTTAAAATTTTTAAAGATTATTTCTACTCACCAAAGTAAAATTATATAAAAATGATAAATATTTTACATTTTTATTTTTTTTTATTTTTTATCAAATTAATTTTTAGTATGTGTTTGGATAATGATCATGTAATAGGTGGTTGCTTTTATTGATATTTTTTTTATGATTATCATGTAATAGATGGTTGTATTTGTTGTTAACATATATTTTTTTAATGGTTATTAGACTTTTAATATATAATCGATATGTTTAATATATGAAATATTTTTAGTTTTGGATTTTTTGATTTAATGGATTGGTTTAATAATAACATTAAAGTTGTTGCCATGTTTGGTTTTTAAAAAAATAAAAACTAATTTAGCTGAAATAATTATCAAAAAAAAATATTTCTACCATCTCAAAAGATAAAATTATATAAAAATGATGTGTTTTTAAATTTTTTCACCAATTTAATTTTTAGTTTTTTAGAAAAAATTTCTAAAAATAGATTTTGAAAATCAAACAAAACATAACTTTATAACAAAAAAAGTTCCAATATTATTCATTAAAAAATACCATTATATTTCAAACAACATATAAGTCAATCAATACAAAATAAGTTCTATGATGACGTTGTTCTTCAAATGGAACAACAAAATTTTTAATTGTCCTTATTTTGAACGAGATTCGAAATTCATGGTTAATTATATTACAATCGATTTTGCTGCAGACCCCAGTGGGGGTCGCACTCCCAGTGAGGTGGCGAGCCCCCACTGGCTGAAACTCAAAAAAAAATAAAATAAAATAAAACAGTTTTTTTTTGTCCAATCACGGCGCGCCACCTCACTGGGGGTCGACCCCCAGTGGGGGTCCGAAGCATTTTTCATATTACAATTGAAAGGTCAGGGATAAAAGTGAAACAAATCCCAAATTATAATGATTGTTAGTGTAATTCGCCATTTATTTGTAAGGAAAATGATATAAAATTTCACTTTTTAAACATATTTTTAAGACCTTGTGATTGTGTAAAAGAAATAATTAATGAAAAAATATTTTAAAAAGTGAGCCTAACTTTGCAAATAGCCAGTGTATTTCGTGATTTCGTATAATCATCCATTGTAAACATTTTCATTAAAAGAGAAAGAAGAACCCAGGCTTATATCACCTAAAACGCTGCATATTTGAATTTTATGAATGCTAAACATTTTTAAATCTTAAGATTATTGGAAGTTGGTTCGGTTGTTAATTTCAAGTAGGGGTGCAACTTGGGCGGGCTCAACCCCAGCAACCCGAGCCTAGCCCGAGTTTTTTTAGGGCTTAGACAACTATATATTGTAATTTGGACGGGCCTGGACAGATTTTTGATGTCCGAATTGTACTTCAGGCCGGGCTTGGGCAGAATCAATGGCCAACCTGAGCAACCCAAACCCGAATTGAATTTAATATATTAATAAATTATATAATATATATAAATTAAATAAAAGAGTTATTTTTATTTTTTATTTTTTATTTAATATAATATCAAGAGCAATGTTGTATCTTGTTTGACTATTTAAACTAGTAGCCAGTTATGATTTTTTAAATTCTTGGACCCCTTTCAAATGGAAATTATTTTAAGTGAGGTCATTAAATAGTAAAAAATAACAGGAAAAAGAAAACTGGAAGTACCGTATACTAGATTCTTAAGCAAGAAGTGATAAAAATGTGTTGATAATTGGTCTACCTACAGGTTTCTGGACTTGTGAATTTCGGGCAATTCGGATAATTCGGGCTAATCCGAGTTCAAAATACAAAGCTTGGTCCGGGCTTGGACAGCAATGCTCGGGTTCATGGTCGGGTTTGGGCAGGCTTGGGCACTGTCAAATACAATTCGGGCTGGGCTTGGGCAAACCCCCAATCCGAATGAACCCGCCCGAATTACACACCTAATTTCAGGACCTCGAAATTAGTCAAAGTGCACATAAATTAACCAACCATCTTATTATAAAAAAAATAAAATGCAAAGGCTTGTAAGCTTTCACATTCATCATTTTGCTCGCATAGAAGTTGAATTTAGGAACAAAATGAAATTCAAGACATCATGTACTTGTTGGACATGACAGGACTTGCATTAAAACAAAATCAAGGGGTTTGATGGAGAGAAAAAAAAAAATTAAGGGAATGTCTGAGAACAGCATAAAATTTAAAAACAATTATGAATTAATGATAATTTTTATCAATATTAATAAATAAAAATATAAATTTTGTTTATACATATGTAATAACTTTTTAAAATTTCTTCTGGTTGGTAATTTTTCCAAAAAAATAATTGATGAAAGTGGACCAAATCCAAAACTCCCTCTTTGGGTCCTTTTTTAGTGAAAAAGACAGTTTAAATTTTTTTAATTTGTAAACTCCTTACCAATTAAGGTCTCTTTCATGAAGGACCAACAAATTTATTTTTATTTTTTTAGGTATAATTTTGCACTTAGTAACTAATTATATATTTTAAATTTTAAAATGATATAACTTTTGATCTATATATTGATTTTTAATCAAATTAGTACTTTTAAAATTCTCTCATCAAGATTTATCAAATAAGAACCATGTTAGCTATGAAGTTTTTAAGAAAATAAATAAATAAATTTTTTCTATCAAAATTAATGTCAACAAAAATTTACTCTCATTTACAATAAAATTTTTATTCTGATTTGAGTTTTGTTTGGTGATAATCTATTTTATAAATGACAGCAGACATTTACTTTGGCTAGAACTCTCTTATTGATGATGATGATGATGATGATATTTTATTATTTAAAAATTAAAATTTTACAATAAAATTTGCTTTGAACTAGAGTAACATTTTATTTTGAGATAAAGTAAAATTTTATTATTGATGTTAATTTTGACAGTGAATTTTTTATTTTTTATTTTTTAAAGAATTTCATAGCCAACATGGATCTTATTTGATAGATATTGACGAGAGAATTTTAAAAATACTAATTTTATTAAAAAGCGACATCTAAATCAAAAGTTATATAATTTTAAAGTTTAAAATATTAAATTACTCACTAAAGATATTTTGGTAATAATGTGTGTTGGATTTTTGAAGAAATTATTTTTGTGTTTACTCTTAATGCATGAAAGTTTTATTATGAGGGAGTCTGACCAAATTTCAAAAAACGAAATAAAAGACCCTGTTTGATTTGGGCTCTCAAAACAATTTTTGAGAGCTAAAAATTGAAAGCTCATTTGTTTAACTCTATTTTCAAAACTATTTTCAAAATTATTCTAGATTTATCTCTATTCCCTAAACTATTCCGAATTTATTTTAAATTATCTCCATTCCCAAAACTATTTCAAATCAAATTTATCTCTATTACCAAAGTTACATTAATTGAACCAATATGTATGTTGAAATATGGGTTAGATCAATTTTCAAGTTAATTGAACTTTTTTAGATGAAACTTTGTAAACAAATAATTTGTCAATTAAAATAAAAATTTAAAACCAAAATGAATTTCTATTCGAATTAATAAAAAAAAATTGAAAATAGTGAAAAAATATGTTAAATTTAAATTCGGATGACGAGTGTGGAATGAGTAAAATACGAATCGAAACTCAAAAATTAATTTTAAAGGCTCAAAAAGTAAAAAAAATTGACTAAAATACAAAAAATACATTTAGAGTAGCTGCATCTAAAAAGTTAAAAAAAAAAAGAAAAGAATGGAGTAAAATATGAAAAAAGTTCATTAAAGACAACAAAACACAAAAAATAGAAAAACTCAAAAACTAATTTTGAAAATTCAAAACCAAACAAGTTTTGGATTTTCAAATTTCTAAAATTATTTTCAAAATACTCAACCATACAAATTTTAAAATTTTATATTCTTTCAAAATTGATTGTGAAAATTAAGCTAAACGGATTACAAGGGTTTGGTCGAGTGGAAAAATCTTGGGTGTTACATCCAAGGTTTATAGTCAAGAAAAATGCTTGGGAGCACTAATTAGTGCTCCCACTAATTAGGTGGCAGTGGGTCCCGCCATTAATGATGTGATGTTTTGGTTTTGGAGTTGTATTTTTTTTATTTTTTTTTTTACTTTTTTAATGCATTAATGCTATTAGTGGTGATGTTTTTAGTGGGATGAATCATTGTTGTATAGTCAAATCTCAATTCGACTCCCCTTGAGGTTAGTCTTTTGGGAAACAGTACACAAAGTTTATAAGATAGTCTTTTAGGTCTAGTGAACCATGCCTAGTGTTTGAAGTGTAGGTTTGAATCCCTACCTATGTACGAGTCTGCAAGTTACCTATATATAGTTGAGAAGTGTAGGTTTGAATCCCTACCTATGTACGAGTCTGCGACTTACCAATATATAATTAAGAAGTGTAAGTTTAAATCCCTACCTATGTATGAGTCTACAACTTACCAGTATATACTTGAATGACTATGCAATATAGCACCACTAAGGGTCCTTAGCTCCCATAGTATCTAACTTGTTACTCCTCTATGGTTAAGTTTTTTTGTTTTTTGTTTTTTGTTTTTATTTTTTATTTTTTTACATACTAAGACAACACTTGATGATAGAAAGTAAAAATGGGAATAGACATAAGCCTAACATGTAGGGGTGCAATTCAGGTAGGTTTAAACGGGTTGAGAGGTTGTTCAAGTCCAACTCAAATTGTTCTCAAACTTACCTGGTCTACCCAAGCTTGAATTGTAATCCAAAGTTGTCAATTCAAGCCAAACCCATGTCAAACTCAAATTGCCCCAATTACACATAAATTTTAGTTTTTTTTCTAGCTAAACTATTAATTTTTTAAAACTACACTCTATTTATATTTTTTTTTAGAAAATCATTAATAACATCAAAATAAATCATAGGTAGTTTTTACAATTTATGAGTAAGAATAAAAAAAATAAAATTTTGTATTGTGGTACTTGTGTATATAATATATATTCAGTATGATTTAATGCTTTAAATTATTTTAATATTATGTAATGGCTAATAATTTATATATATTTAATATTTTTATATATTTATATATATATAAGTTGGATTTTAGGTTGCTCGGGTTATTTGATGTTTTTGTCCAAGCCCATCAAAATTTAATTCGGATTTCTGAATTTTTGTCTAAATCCGTACCGAATTCAAAAATATCTTACTCAAGCCCTAAAAAAATTTGGAGTAAGCTCGGATTGTTCAGGTTGAACCTGCTTCAGTTGCACCCCTGATGACAGGCTCATTATTTAGTTCACAATTTATAGGATTTGAAATTATAATTTAGGCTCATAAATTTAAGTTTGTCAAATTTTTTCAACCCAATTATAATGTGGATTGAGTTTGAAAAAAGTGCTTCAAGCTCGGCCCAACCACAAATTATCATTATACATATTTATATGTATGATTTAAATTGGGTACATTTATTTTTTATAAGTGAATATTATAATAAGAAATTTATCATAATTGCAAGGACATCACATAATTTTGATAATGCCCTCCTTTTCTTTTTAAACATTATCCGTTAATAATGTTGGCCCAAAAATTGTTGATGTCACATATTTTATCTCCTTAGTTGCTGAGAAAGCCTTATTTTGCACCTTCTGCTCTCTTTCTTCTCTTCTCCTCCTTTCCATCGAGCTTGTCTTCCCCTTCACCATTCACCTCTTCTTGCACAGGCCACATGCCAAACCTTACCACCAAAATCAGTGAATTCAGGCACCAAACAACCCTTGTTTGGTGACAAAATTGAAGCTTTTGTTGGCAGCATCACCACCAGCACACAAAATACACTGCACTACCACCACCAGCACAACCATCATAATACACCAGTAAGCTAACACTAACGCTGTGTTTGGTTGGGGGATTTGGGAAGGGAAATGGAAAGGGAAATGGAAATGAAAGGAAAAGGAGAAAGAATTAATAGAATTCCAAATCCCAACTATGTTTGGTTGTGTTGGTTATAAAATAGAATTGATGTCCTAAAAGGTATCCTATTTCTTTATTTATTTCTCACCCCCTTTCTTTTCCCATATATTTTTTATTATAACCAAACATAAATAGGATTACATTTCTCATTCGTTTTCCAAATCTCACCTCAAAAACTCCAACCAAACACAGCATAAGGAAACAAAAACACCAGACACCTAACTCAAACAATGCTTTCAACAGCAGATTCAACATAGCTGTCCAAAAAGAGCATCACTCAGCATGAAGATCGTCAAAATTCATAACCCACCCAGGATAGGGCAAAAACATCAGCAAAATTCAACACTCAACCTGCCAATCATCAGCAAAATTCGGCAGAAAGGCATCTGGGGGTCAAAAAAAACAGTAAGTATGATTGGCTATGGAGGTGTCACCACATGACAAAACCCAATTCACCAAGAAACATGAAGACAAAGTTCCAGTGTCACATAATCAGCATCTAGCAGAACTCCACACTAGGCGTCTAACCAAACCGTGAGCAACAGTCCCCAACATACAAATTCCGACCTTACACTTAATCAATTTCAGCGAAAATTACTTTTCGCATTTTCTTGTTCAGAACATTTTTCACATTTTTTAAAGCTTGGCATGATGAATAACAAAATTCAACAGAGAGACCAATATGCTTTCTATATTTTAAAGGCAGAATTTTTTTTCCAAACCTAACCAGATATATCAAAATTTGTCTTACCAATATCACACTATCACCACCACCACTGACATAGGGTAGCAATCACACAGGAAAATATTTTTCAATAAAAGCTTTTCTCAAAAAACTATTTTTCCACTATAAAAAATGGGGGAACTTAAGCTTGTTCCATTGTCATATTTACTGAAAGAACATTACGGCCAGGATTTCAAAGGCCTTCCATTATTCCATCCCTATGAACCTTCGCAATCTTAGTCTTACAACACAACTATTGACCAGCCAAAAAGCCGTTGTATTTGTATGGTCAGTTTACACATTTAAGGCCATTCCTTGATAGTCACTGCCTCACAGGACCACTTACGAAAAAACACATATTGCAGGACAAAAAATAGGAACCACAGAACAATCAGCAAAATTTTTCATGTGGTAGTAACAATCATCAGCATGACTCAAGAAAGAGAAGAGAGCACAATGCACTGTAAATACATTTATAAAAAAATATGAATCAACTAAAAGCAATAGAAAAAAGCAGAAATTTCAAATTCAAGAAGTCTATTTGATGTAGGGGATCGGGATTCCGCCCAAGACCTTATAGAAATCATACCAAGCAAAAAAACATGCCCACACAGAAGGAGACATCATATTTTTTGTCTTAACGTGGTTCGGCAACAAAGCCTACGTTTACAGGAGAGTAACCAGTTATCACTATAACAATAGAGAAATTACAGAAAGATTACAATAGAGGAGGAGCTCACACTCTCCTCACTCACCCACTCACCCATCTCCCTCGCTCACACCGAGAGAGAGACGGTCCTCCGCCTCACATCTCTCACTCTCTTTGGTTTGCTCTCTTAGTTCTCTCAATTTTGCCTATCCAACACCTCCATTTAAACACAAATGAGGGAGAACCTCATTGGTTGCCACCTACCTTCTTCCACTCTCTAGTGGGTTGGAGTTGGTGAGCCACCTACCTTCCTCCATTTGAGTAGTGGGTTCTCCATTCACATGGGGTGATCCAACACTTGAGCATTACAAAAGTACATGAAAAAGATCCTTAGCTCATACTTACAGAATTCTGTGTATTGGTAAAAAAAAAGTCTAGTCTAGTCTTTTCTAAAAGGTTTTTCCTTTGTATTTAAAAAAAAGGAAAAATGTAAAAACAGCTATTACATACTGCAAATTAAATTACGAGTGCACTTTCAAAACTGTTTTTTAAGTTGCAGAAAAGAGCTGCGACTTCAAAAAAAAACTGTATGGTCTCCAAAACTATACCGCGGTGATTGTGAATACTGCTGGATCGGTTTCAATATGGTTGAGGGCTTTAGGCAAGACATTGTTTGACTGACAAGATTGAAAAACAAAAGAAACAAAACAAAACAAAAAAAAGGCAAAAAAAAAACTTTAGTTTCTTACAACTACCTAAGGTGGGTAATTTTCAGATTTCTAATTCTATTCCACCTGACCATTGGAGATTGAATGAAAACTGGAACTACTGATTACTCAACACAAACCAGCACTGTTTATTCCTTGGCTTCATTGTTTTTTTTTTTTTTTTTTTCTTTTTCACCATCTCTTACCCTTGCTGATTCCTTGGCTTCAGCCTTCATTGGTATCCTTCACAATCTCTTCTTCCTCGGATTCCTTTGCATTGCTTGACATTGCTTTTGTGTGGACATTTTTCAAATCTTCAATCATCCCTTCTTGGTCAGTGCTTTTGCCACTCTCCTCCAAATGCAAGTCTTCCTTAGCTTTTCCAAAACTCTCCACCCCATCTTCTTTGGTAGCCCTTTTAGCTGTTTCTACTTCCTTGGCTTCTGTAATGACCTTGAGAAGTTCCGGAGGCATAGCTGCTGTATCAAGCTCCAGGCAACCCTTGGGAGTATTTTTACATTCTTGATCAGTAAGCATGTACGAAGGGACCTGATGAGAGAAACGAAACATCTCCTCTCTTGGAATTGTCTTTGTTTCTTGTGGGTCCAAATTCTGGTGAAACACTGACTTCAAGCCGTGAACTTTAACTAGTGGAGCAACAGTTACACCTCTCTCCCCGTTATAATCTTCAAGCACTTCTACCATGTCATATTTGTGTATCACCTCATCTGGTGTAAACATATTCCAATCAGGAGACCAGTTACTGTAAAGAGCCCAAACGTCTCCTTTTCTGGGAAAAATTTTAATGGCCCCTCTTTTGCCTTTCATCCACTTGACCCTGTGTGAGAAGGAATTGAGATTGCTAAAGCTTACATGCTTGCCCACCCTGAAATCCCCACTAGTCTTGGTAAAGCCAGAATCGACCCAATTTAGAGGGCCCAGGTCAGCATTACTTTTAGAGGTCAGCCAACTAATCTGCAACTTGAAAGGACGCTTGGATTCCACACTACGAACCAAAGCATAGTATCGAGGCATTCCATCGTCGTCATCATAGGCTGCCCAAACATGGTTTTTACCAAAGCATTTCGCTTTCCGATCCTTGTCAAAGTCATAAAATTCTGGATCTGTAACAATCATTGACTTTGTTTCAGCAGCCTTTTCATTGGAATCAATATTAGAAGCGACAAGGGAAGACTTTCTGGGTTGGACTGAATTCTTAGTTTCTACAAATGCAGCATTTTTATTTCCATCTTTCTTCTCACCATTTTTTTTTTCCATTCCCATCTTCTTACCATTTTTAATTGAAGCCTTCAGTGCGGCTTTCATATTCCATTCATTGAGCTTCTTCCTGATCTCCATCTTGGACTTTGCAATCAGCAAATTGCGAATTTCTAACTGTGACGTCTCCTTTGCACTGTTATTCTGGATAGTTTCAGAAGTGCCGAACCTTTCTGTTCCTAAGCTAACCTTCTGATTAGGCATTGCCATTTGGTTAGGCATCTCTCTTCCAGTAACATTCACCTGAATGCAACTCTTTTTCATAGGCCCAAAAGTAGAAGCAGCATTGGAAGCTAACCTGGCACCCGTTTTCTTAGAAGCACCACATTTCCTCTGAGCAGCCACCTCTCCCATCTGTGCCACCTCACTCACTCTCTTCAAATTCTGACTTGTATTTTCATTTTGACCAGCTGAGGAAGCTGATGCTGGCACACTTCTAACACTACCTGGTGTTGAAAGTAAACCCTGCTTCATGTTTGGACTATTGATTGAACCAACACCTATAGACCCTGGTTTTCCCATAGTTGGAGCAGAAGTGTTGTTTTCCATGTGACGGTTTACATTTTGCTTCTGGCAGTAGGAGGGTGACGGGGTGGACGGGTTTGGATCATTTTTAGGGTGCACCTCCACAGAGTAAAAGGCCTCATCACAATTAGGACAGCGAAGCTTTCGATTGAGGTAAGCTCTTAAATACTCATATTGCATCTTACATCGGTTGCATGCAGTCCAAAATGTATTTGGTTTTGCAGGACGAGGTGCAATGGGAATAGGTTGGGGAATACCATCACTCTTTTGATCCTTTACACTTGAATCATCATTGTGGGTGGAAGTATCCAACCGGTTCTTACCGGCAGGCATTGATGAATTTCCAGTTTCATATTTATGATTCCGCTTCTGGTCATATGCTGCTCTTTTAGTCTTATCAGACAACAAACTCCATGCTTCAGTGAGCATTTTGAATGCCTCCTCAGCCCCAACTGACTTGTTTTTGTCAGGGTGAAGAGTGCGAACCAGTTTCCTGTAGTGTCTCCTCAATGTTTCATAATCAGAGAACGGATTCACGCCTAGAACCCCATACCTGTCTACTTCACCATTTATCTTTTTCTCTGCAGAAATGTACACATCAAGGGTCGCCATGAATTCATGAAGACCTTCAAGCACAGGAAACAAGTTTTGAGCTTTCAAAGCAAATTTTTTGGCTCCATCAATGTCCCTCTCTGTCAACTTCTGCTCCGCAATTTCTTTTGCCCTAGCAGCAGTGTCTTTATTACACTCCATTTCTTCAATGTTTCACGGTCTCCGTTTCTTATTTAATTCTTATGTTCCTCCTCTGTGTGCAAGCCCTAATACACCAAAATAATGAATTGCCAGTAGGAACCCACTTTTGGCAAAAAAAGAGAATGACGACATGAAATTATCGGAGTATAATTAGGTCATTATTGTTAGTCATAACCATAACCATAAAATCAAACACTTGAATAAATGCATCTTCCTATTTACCAAATCCAGAGGTTTTTCTATCCTTACGTCAGTAGATTCTTAATGAGCAACCAACAAAACTGCAAAGGTAATGATCATAATCGACTAACTAGAATACCAAACTTTTGGAAAACCTAGATCAATAGGTGGTAAGAAGTTCATAGAGCACTATTTGAACACGAAATTATCGGCTCATGATTAGGTATACGATAATGATAAAATCAAACACTCGAATAAATGCATCTTTCTATTTACAAAATCCAAAGATTTTTCTATTGTTACATCAAAAAGTTTTAATGAGAAACCGACAAAATTGCAAGGGTAATGATGATAATCGACTAAATACTTAATGAGCATATCTCACAAAATTGCAAAGGTAATGATGATTAATCAACTAACTAGAATTCCAAACTTTTGAAAAACCCAGATATACAAATTCCAAAAATTATATATCCTTTGATCTAGAAACCTTCTTAGCGACCAACCATTAAGAAAATAAACTAACTAAAATACAGATCATTTGAAAAACACAAATCAATTGGTGATAAGAAATTCAAAAAACAGTACTTTGAACACGATCGGCATCAACAACCACCGTTATGAAAATGATCTAACAAAACTACTGATCTTCAAAAAAAACACAAATAAATTGGTGATAAAAAAAATCAAAGAACAGTAGTTAGAAAAACCATCTACATTAGTCATTCCTACCAAATTTCAGTGATCATAGAACAAATTCAGAGAAAAACCCTCTGACTCTTCCGGACTGAACCAATGATGGATCTACGGGGGGCTCGGGGGCGGCCACACCCCCAAAAATTTAAAAAATATCATATATTATACTATAAATTTTAAAATAATTTAAAATTATAGGAGTTCGCAACCTCAAATTTTTTTAAACAGTTTCAAAATTATATAGAGTAGCCTCCAATTTTTTAAACTATAGAGTAGACCCTCAAATTTATAATTCTGAATCCGTCCCTGGATTGAACAAACAGAATAGAATCCAAAACTGAAGAGAGCAGAAAATGCACAGGCATTAACTACTCACTTTTACTTGCAAAAAGCAAAATTAACAAAAACCCATCAATCAGAATCTGATATACTTGAGATCTCACATCTACTGTATGTGACTAAACCCTAGAAAGTCCTTATTTATCATCAATGCACAATCTAAAAAACCACATTGAATTATAAAAATTACTTCCATGCAAAGCACAAATCAAAGACAGTGTATATAGACATACAGATACAGATACAGATATAGAGTTCAGATTAAAAACAAAGATACGATTGCTTACCTTATTTGAGAAATGAGAACTGTAGATAAGACGCCATTGATGAATTTCTAACAAATTAGATTCTGTTCTAATTTTTTTCCACCCAAATCAAACATAAAAATACTAATAATTCTCAGAACAAGATTTATTGTGACGATTTCACAAACCCTATTACAGATTTAAAACAGAGAAAATATAACAATATAACAATATATATATATATATATAAATAAAAAGGAGTATATTTTTCCTTCTATTTATACCAAAGCATTGGGTTAGTCCATTAATTATCTAAATTTGGTAGTTTAATTATACTCTGAATATTCTAGAACTCAACATTTATTTATTTTTTGTCATTACTAGAAAATTACAATAAAAAAAATAAAAAAAGTTGGTAAGTAATAATAACATATTTATTGTTTCTTGTAAATTTCCAATAATTCTTTTGTTTTTCAAATTTGAATTATCTTATAATGCCTGTGTGTTTTCAAAGTTGAATATGTCTAATTTCAAATTTGAGTTTTGTTCTTCAGCTTTAGTGAATTTCACATAAATAAAGTTTATTATATCTGTTGACATACTGTATAATAGAAGCAAGATGAAATTTCTTTTGTATTTCAAAGTAGAGGACAGCCGAGTCATGTAGTATTTCGTTTAAATTTGACTTGAAAATTTAATGAATTTCAAAACACATTTAAATTTGAGATGTTTACTTTTTGAGTTGATCTCAAACGAGTTGTAATCAAGTTGCTCACGAAACTTGATTTTTTAAAAGTGTATAATTAAATGGAGATGAGTAATAAGTTGTTCAAACTTGATTTGTTTACCTAATAAGCTAATTTTAAATGAACTATTAACAAGTTGAGTTGGATTAGAGTAGTTTAAATTACAATCTTATCAAAATATCATGCCAACCATAGTGAATTGTTGTGCTTGGTCTAAATTTGTTAATATTTTGCAGGGTTGGCTCTTAAACTATTGGAATATATGTATGGCAACCATGACCATATGGAGAAACTTCATTAAATTTCACCAAAACAATTGGTTTACTTTATTTTCTTCCCTTATTTTCTACTTTACAGTCCAATGTATGAGTACAATGATTTTATTTATGTTTGATATGAGTCCAGTGAGTTGAGATTTCCATGGATGATTCATTGAACATGTCTATTTTAGTAATATCATTACTTTTTAATTTTAATGAAAAACTCATCCAGATTTTGATAATGAAAAAAAAAAGCGACGCTTGAGTGGGACCCACATGGACGGTGCAAATGCAGAATATTCTGACCGAATAATCTTTCCGAAGCACCAACTCAGCACATTAAGATCCACATTGCATTAAGGTAAGTTGAATGGGATATGAGAGAAGCATGCGCTGCCAATATCTCAATGACAGTAAAATATGACTGTTACATTAGACAGATAGATGATTCTACAATTTCATTCATCCCTGAAGATAATTACTAGTGATTGTGGTCCTTGGTGTTTTTATAGGGAAAGTCTCAATACATTCCCCAGAAAACTTGAAACATTTTCTAACCATCCAAACAAACAAGCATACAACAGCTTCTTCTTTCACACAGAAAGCCGAGTTCAACAAGTGATGAGTAGACACATTATTAGATTTCTAAGTGAATTCAAAATTCCCAATCTCTGCCTACATATATATACCTAACTTAAAAGAGTCACAAACCACAATTTTCACATTCATCAAATGGCAAATCATTTGGCTTAGCAGTCACTAAAATTTTGTAAATATTCCACTGGAAGCTAGAACTCAAAGAATGCAAAAAAGAAAGAACAAAGAAAAAAGGGACTTGAAATAAATGTAATCGGCAATTCATTAATATATAATGACAATAGAATAAGCTGCAAACACAAATTACAAACCCATGTCCTCTGGCTCATGGTTCACAGAAGAATGAAAACAGCCTTGATATCTGAAACAAACTGGTACAAATCAATAATCATGTGGTTTATTTTTGGGTTTTTTTGTTTTGGGAACACAGAGCAGCTAAAAGTTGGCTTATTGTTGGCCCCATCTTAATTTCTCCAGGAAAATGTTTTCAGCAAAATAAGAAAGAGGCGAGGGTATTTTCCTTCACCCTTGCGCTCATGCAAAGACCATCTTTAGCAGCATCTCAAGCTTGTGACTTTCCATAGAGTTGTGCGTACACACTCCTAGTCCGGTACACAACAATCAAACTCAGCACAACTGCAATAGCGCAAAGTCCTGACATAATACCACAAGTGATTGAATAGCATATGATACCGGAACAAGAGAGTGATTCATCCTCCATAAGAGGTATTCCCGACACTAACTGTTTGAGAGAAGCTTGTTTCTCTGCTTCATAGTCGTAAATGCCACTGGCTATGACACCAGAGAAGATTAAAGAGCCTACAGGACTTGCCAGTGTAAGGAAATTATATAATGCACCAAAACTTTTCAAGCCAAACAGTTCTGAGGCTGCAGCAGGCACAATCGCCCAGTGTGCTCCATATCCAAGTCCTATTAACACCGTCACGACATAGATTGCCCCAGGCCAACCCATGGCATAATAGAAGAGCCCAAATGACATTATGACCTGAACAACAGCCATTGCCACTGGCCTTGGATAGGCATAGTTCCTGGCAAATGAAGAACACAAAGAGGGATGAAGAAAATATGCAATTTCTTTTTTCTTTTTTTCTTTCAAAGAAACCAACAAGGGGCAATTACATTATTAGTCCATGTAGTTTAAGCGAAGTGTTACTTGAGTCCTTGTAGTTTCAATTTGAACCCCATACTTTCAGTTTTGTTGTAACATTGGTTCAAAATTTTAACAATAACGGAGGGATTATATTGTAACAAAATTGAAAGTGTAGGGTTCAAATTGTTCAAATTGAAATGACAAGGATCAAATTGAAACTTGGCTCAAATTAGAAGGACCAACTGTGTAGTTTACCCAACAAAGAAATAGAAAGCATGTTGTAACTTGGCAAAGAATGGGATCGCGTCACAAACCTAATGATGATCTCAGAGAAGTATCCTCCACCAACACGGCCGAGAAAGTTCCAAATGCTAATCATGGATACAAATATGTGTGTGTCACTAAATCCCAGAGATTCACTCATCTGACCCATATTATCAACTACTGTCAAACCAGAACCGGAAGCCAGTACAAGGGAGAAAAAAATAAGCCAAAAATCAGCCTTTACTAATGCCTGCATTAAAGTGAAATCCTCGCCTCTACGTGGGCCCTTCTTCCGCTTGACCCTTACCGCTCCTTCAGCAGCTGCTTGAAACAGTTTCGCTTGCAAATGAGCAATTCGTTTTTGTCTTTCTAATACTGGAAGCGAGTCTACTTCTGCAGATTTCTCATCTTCAACCTCACTTAAAATGACCTCATTATTCCGTTCCTGCTCGGATTTACTTGATTCTTCTCTTTGAGGCTCAGCAAGAAGGCTCTCCTCTATCAGGGGTCTTGGTTCCGAGAAAAAAACCAATTTAACAGGAATTATAATCGGAAGCAATATGATAATGATCAATACAACTGTAAGTATTGTGACAACTGTCTGGTTCAAATCAACAAAATCGTCGAGCAACAAGACGACCAACAAATAACCTGCTAGAACAAGACAGATGCTATAGGTGAAGAAGAAGCTTGAATTATCGGATGGTTTAACTTGTCTGTGACCTCCCACACGTCTAATAATGAACATCAAAGAAACAATTACAATTGTTGGCCAAACTGCAACCATCAAGATCAGTGATGCTTGATTAGAAGCATTGATCATGGCATAAAATTGAGTTATAATTGCACCGCTCAACCCCGCAAATCCTTTCAGTATCCCCACTATAGGACCACGGCTTTTGGGAAAGTTCTGCACACAGGACACCAAAACTCCTGTGTTGAAGTAGGTCTCTCCATTTGTTCCCACAAAAATGGAAATACACATCTGCAGACATAAATGGAGTTGACATCTTTATTAGAGAAAAAAGATTAAGTACCCATATTTGTAGTCAGTTAAAGACAAATAATGTGTGCCAATCAATCAACTAATCTACTGCCATTCGAGTCAATCAATCAATCAGTCAACTATGCCCCATCTCTCACTTACTCACATTCTGGGAAGCATAGCAGAGATACACATGCAAAAACTAATTTCCAACCTTAGCTCAAACATTTATTAGGCATGGAATCAACTTTAAAAAATATAATGAAATAAAAATTAAATGGATTAACATATTTATTTCAACTCAAATTGTGAGAATGTGTTCAATCCTACATTCAATTGACAACAATTTTGTTGGCTTTTTGGCTTTCGAAGATTATTATTGTAATTGCGAGCGTGCCAGCAAGGATCAATCAGTCCTTACAGAAATTTAATTGCCAACTAATTATCAGACGATTGTGTTTTAGTTCTCTCAGCCTCAATGAAGAGGACTTTTACTGGTGCCTTGATTTAGGAGAATTAAGCAAAATATAGATCAAATAAAAAATAACTAAAGTATTTCATTAGAATGAAAAACTTACAATGATTCAAACTCAGTCTCGTAGAGGTTTACAGCGACAATCTACTTGAAACTACTCCTATGAATGAAGTGCAGTGCAGAATTTAAAGTACTAGAATGTAAAGAACAGGAAATATAAACCTAAGTAAAGTAGAATAAGACTGGTTTTTGGATCTGAGTCTGGGGGCCTCTTTTCTGGGACCTTCTCTACTATTTATACTGCTTAAAAATGACCATCGAAGTGTATTTCCAATCGTCGAACTACTCCTCCATGATCGCTGATCATGTTGCCTCAAGATTAGCTCCATTACGCCATCACTTGCAGTTAGGCTTTCCTCTTAAATTTGAATTCAAATGTGAGTAACCGATGATGCCACATCACTTTGTATGTCTCTGCTGATCTACTGCAACTCAGATCTCGTAACAACCAATACTAACTGCCACGTGTACGATTAGGATTGAAGATTTGAATAGTCTTCCTGTACTACCCTTATTTTGCCACGCGTCGAATTGTAATTGGCTTGTACAAAATATGTAGCCAACAAATTTATATTTAGTGCCTTGCACATATTGAACTTACCATACTACATGTGGCAGAAATATACTACTATAATGACACATCCCATAAAATCTGAAAAAAAATACTACAATTGACAAGATATTCAAAGTACAATGCACATATTTGTTTTTGCAAGTTCAATGCATCAAAACCAAAATAGTACTAATCTGATATCTGTAGACTAATTTTAAGATCTTGAATGTGATGACTTTGACATCATGAAATAAAAAAAAAAATCAATAAACTAAGTATTGCACAGTGAACCTTGAGTACAACATGGTGACCTCCGTAGCTTCAATTAATGGATGAGTTTAGAAAATCTTAATAAACCTATTGAAGCCTTCACGTCTCTATATCTTGCCGCATTTAGATTCATTTCACCTCTCTATATCTTTCTGCATTCCATTAATCTAGAATTGTAATATGAATTACACTTTTCGCTTCACCAAGCTAGACAAAATTAATGACAAAGATCTATAATATAAAAACAATCCTCAGATTGGCAGAACACAAAATGACACTAAGGCAGTGATTGGATCATCAATTTGGGTAAGAATTTGGAAAATGAAAGGAAAAGATGAGGGAAATTTGATAAGTGATCCATGCTAAATCAATTGTGAGATATGTGAATGGATGTTATATTCAATCTATATTTTGGTTACAAGAGTGATGCTCATTTATAGAGGAAACACCGAAAGGAGAAGACAAAAGCTATGCGTAATAATGAAAGTGTGTGAGTGGTGCTTGGCCTTTACAGCTGAAAGAAAAGAATCCTATGCTTTCTATGCTCTATCCTATAATATATTATACTATATACATTATACATTACATTATACATTAACAGTCCCCTCCAAACTCAAGGAGGACAAACATCAACCAACTGGAGTTTGGAGACAAGTTCAACGAAGCGGCCAGGAGAATGAGCTTTGGGGAAGATATCAGTAGGTTGATCAACAGAAGAGATTGGATGGAGATAGACAGTACCACGAGTGACGTGTTGACGAATAAAATGGCAGTCAATCTCAATGTGCTTGGTGCGATCATGAAAAACATCATTGTGAGCAATTTGAAGAGCGCTGTGATTGTCACAAAAGAGGTCAGTAGCACCAGAGGGGGTAACACCCAGGTCAGCAAGAAGCCAACAAAGCCAGAGAAGCTCCTAAGTAGTATCAGCAAGAGTACGGTATTCGGCCTTGGTACTGGAACGAGCAGTAAGAGATTGTTTCTTGCTGCGTCAAGAAATAAGAGAATCACCCAGAAAAAAGCAGAACCCAGTAGTAGAGCGGCGGTCAGTAGGATCTCCAGCCCAATCTGCATCGGAAAAAGCACAAAGCTAGAGAGATGAGCGGACGGAATAATGAAGACCATGAAACATGGTGCCTTTGAGATACTGAAGGATACGAACTAATGCAGCATAATGAGGGGTACGAGGAGCCGACATAAACTGGCTGACAATATAAACGACATAGGCAATATCAGGACGAGTAACAGTGAGATAGACAAGACTGCCAACCAACTGACGATATAGGGTAGCATCAGAGAGAAGAGTGCCATCAAGAGGTGTAAGACGACTCTAAGGCTCCAAGGGAGTGGAGTCAGTCTTGCAATCCGTAAGACCAACACGTGTGAGAAGATCAGAGGTATACTTAGCCTGAGATAGAAAAGAACCCGTAGAATCATGAAAGATTTCAAGACCTAAGAAATAGCTGAGAGGACCAAGGTTTTTCATCTCGAAATGATGGCTAAGAAACTGTTTAAGGCGAAGAATACCATCAATATCATCACCGATGATAATCATGTCATCCACATAAAGCAAAAGCAGGGTGGTCTCTTGAGCTATTTTCCGGATAAAAAGAGCAGTATCATAGGAGCTGGAGGTGAAACCACATTCATGAATAGTAGAGCTGAACTTGGCAAACCAAGCGCGTGGAGCTTGTTTTAGACCATATAAAGCACGCTGAAGTTTGAAGACTTTATAAGGTGGATAAGTAGACCCAGGGGGAGGTTGCATGTAGACCTCCTCGAGAAGAACACCATTAAGAAAAGCATTTTTCACATCCAGTTGATAAAGATCCCATTGTCGGGTGGTAGCAACAGCAATCAAGCTACGAACAGAGGTGAGACGAGCAACAGGAGCAAAGGTCTCCTCATAGTCAACACCATATTCTTGGTTGAAGCCTTTGGCAACAAGGCGGGCTTTGTAACGCTCAATAGATCCATCAGAACAAGTCTTGATTTTGTATACCCATTTGCAGCCAATGGCAGACTTGCCAAGAGGAAGATCAACATTGTCCCAAGTTTGAGTTTTGTCTAAAACCTGCAATTCATCAGTCATAGCATGCTACCAAAGAGGATTAGAGCGAGCCTCACGATAGGAGGTCGGTTCATAAGTAGAAAAAGCAGTAGAACCAACAATAAAGTCACGAAGACGAGTAGAAGGTTAGGTTACCCGGTGTGGTCAAGCAGAGGGAGGAGGAGGCAGAGGAAGAGACTCAGCAGGAGGGGAGGATCCCGAGGGAGCAAGAGCAGGACCATCAGAGCGAGCAGGGACATGGGACAAACCAGTAGGCAAGGCGATCTTTAGAGAGGCTGGCAGGGGTTGTGGAGTAAGCGGATCAAAAAACTCGAGAGAGGCTGGCAGGGGTGGTGGAGTAAGCTCATCAGAAAATAGATCTGTGGAAGGATCAATAAAAAATAGAGAGGATGAGGGAACGGACAAACGGAAGAGAGAGAGAGAGGAAAACATTTTGTGTTTCCAAAAGACCACATGACGAGAGATATGAAGTCACTGGGAGAGAGGATCCCAACAACGATACCCCTTATGTTCAATACCATACCCCAAGAAGCAACAAAGGCGGGAACGGGGTTCAAGTTTGGTACGTTCATGAGGTTAGAGAAGAACAAAACAGGCAGAGCCAAAGACCCTAAGGTTGGTGTAAGGGGGACGGGTGTCATGCAGACGCTCATAAGGAGTGTGATTATGAATGACAGGTATAGGGATACAATTGATAGTGTAAGCAGCAATGAAAGTTGCCTCTCCCCAAAAATGTTCCGGACAAGAAGAAGACAGAAGAAGAGCGCGAGTAGTGTCGAGAATATGCCGATGTTTCCGTTCAGCACGTCCATTTTGTTGAGACGTACCGGGCCAAGAACGATGAGGTTGAGTACCATGACTCTGAAGGAAGGAAAGAAAGTCAAAATCTTTATATTCCATGGCATTGTTGGAGCGAAAAAGCTTAATAGTTTTAGAAAATTGTGTTTTAACCATTGCAGCAAAATTGTAATAAAGTTGTTTGAGCTCAGAGCGATTTTTCATAAGAAACAACTATGTAAAATGGGAAAAATCATCTATAAAAACAACAAAAGCGTGCGCCGCCCATAGTGGGAGTAAGAGAGGGTCCCCAAATATCAGAATGAATGAGATCAAATGGTGCAAGAGAAACAGAGTCACTTTTATTAAACAACAAAGCAGGTTGTTTGGCAAGTTGACAGGACACACAATCTAAAGCATCAGAACTTACAGGACCTAAATGACCACTAGAAATTAAAGATTTTAAACGACCAACAGAAAGATGGCCTAAACGACAGTGCCAAAGCTGAAAAAGAGATAAAGGAGGAGCAATGGTAGCAGTGGTAGGAGCTGTGATCTGAGAGAAATCCGAAACATGAAGATGGATAAGTTCATAGAGACGTCCATGCTTAAGGCCTATCCTAAGAGTTTGCCCCGTCCGAGGGTCCTGCACCAAACAACCAGTATGGGAAAAGGTAACAGTTAGACTATGCTCACATAATTGACTAATGGAGATAAGATTTAAAGTGAGAGCAGGCATAAGATATTCATGGGATAAAGATAAGTGAGAGGTGGAAACAGAACCAACATGACTTACAGACAGAAGAGACCCATCAGCAGTATGGATAGAAGAAACATGAGGAGTAGAAGAGAGAGGAATAAAAATAGTAGGGTCAAAGGTCATGTGATTACAACAAGCGGAGTCAAAGTACCAGGAAGTGTTACCTGCGGTGACAGACAAAGCAATAGATGGAGGAGTACCGGAATTCTGCCAAAAATGTTGAAACATGGCTTCGACATCTGTTTGAGAGAAGACTGGAGTGGAAGGATCTATAGGGACAGAGGAAGGTAAATCCTCTGAGGCAGCAGCAGCAGTGCGTTGAGCAAGGATTGGTTTAAACGGAGTCCCAGAACGGTGAGAGTTGCTGCGGGAAAAATATCCGGGGAAAGGACCATTGCGAGAGGTACGGGCGGGATTGCGGAAGCAATCTTGCTGGAGATGAGTAGGACCAGTCTTGTTGCAAAACCGACAAAGACGAACTGGACAATTAACCAGAAGATGAGTCGACGGAAGACTACAATTTTGACAGTAGTTGCAGAAAGTTGACTTCTATGGTGAAGGTGGTGAAGGAGAACTCCGAATCTGGGGAGTAGCAAGAACAGAGTCCACAGGGTGCGGATGGAGAGGACCAAACTTGGTTTCCTCTAACAAGAGTTCAGAAATTGCTTGGTCAAGAGTGGGTAAAGGAGTGCGATAAAGGAGAGATGCGCGTACTGGCTCAAAACGGGAAGTGAGAGCCATGAGAAACTGAACCAAGCGCTGTTGGTCACGGTAAGTAGTAAACAAGGCAGCATCCGTAGTACAATCCCATGGAGGTTCAGAAAGAGCGAGCTGATCCCAAACATAATACATTTGGGAGAGGAAATCATTAATGGTCTGAGGTGTTTCTTGGCGCATACGGTGAAGATGACTTAGAAGCTGATATTGGTGAGCAAGGCCAGTAGTCTGATAGCGTTCTTGTAAAAAATCCCAGATGGCCTTGGCTGGAGAGGAAGCAGAGTCAAGTTGGAACCGACCAAACTGAAGGCTGATAAATGTAATAGAAGTATTGCGAAGCCAAGTGATGATCTGATAGTTTTTACTATCCCAATCCTCCAGACGGTTGACATATTTGGCAACGGATTCCGTGGTGGCAGTGGATTCCGTGGTTGCTTGGATGGGTTTGCACATATCCCCAGTGATGATGGGCCAAAGTTTCTTTCCTTTGAGGAACCCAGACATAGCTTGTGCCCATAAGACATAGTTAGTCCCGTCAAGAACAATGGAAATAGGGTTGTTAGAGGAGTCCAGGCAATCCATGAGGGAAAAGCAGTACTATTGAGGTAGAATCTGAAAAATCCGAGGTTGCCAGTGAATTCAGAGGGTCGAAATCAGTGGGAAAGGAGTGAACTGACCAAAAAATATGACCAGAAAGGCACTAAATTGGCTTGTCAAAGTGAGTTGACTGTTCTGGTCAACAATTCTGGTCAAAAAGGATGATGTCATTGTCTACAGAGATGATGTCATAGGCGCGGCGCACGTTAGCAGAGAAGTGCGCGGCGTACGATAGCAGAGGAGAACAAGCGGCGCACGAAAGCAGCCAGGGCTGACGTCAGAAACATGCGGCTCACGTTAGCAGATGAGGCTGCGGCGCACAATAGCACGGGACAAGTGTATGAGGCGCGTGGAGTCGCGTGGAACGTCGGATGATGATGAATCTGGTGGCGTTGGATTCGTCGTGAGGAGACGAAGGTTCTGGTGTGGTCCACTCTGTAAGTTAGATAAGGACGAGATATGCAACAATCTACCAAACAGAAAATGTGATGCAGACGAGATACATAGCAATCTGCTAAGCAAAAAATGTGATGCAGCGGAAGAAGAGACTAGGCAAAACACCTGTGCTCTAATACCATGTGAGATATGTGAATGAATGTTATATTCAATCTATATTTTGGTTACAAGAGTGATGCTCATTTATAGAGGAAGCACCGAAAGGAGAAGACAAAAGCTATGCGTAATAATGAAAGTGTGTGAGTGGTGTTTGGCCTTTACAGCTGAAAGAAAAGAATCCTATGCTTTCTATGCTCTGTCCTATAATATACTATACTATATACATTATACATTACTTTATACATTAACATCAATAAATACAAAAAATAATAAGTGCTGGATACTTACCACAGAGTTTCTACTGCCTTTCTTGGTCGCTCAGGAAAATAAATAAATAATAAAAATAATTTGAAGGAATTGCAATTTGAAACTAGTGATATCTGATCCATGCACAATCTCTATGCAACTAAGTCTAGTACATCAATCAGGCAAATTTGAGTTTATTATTATTCTTTTAATTCTTGAAAACCAAATTACTTTAGAAGATGAGATTAATAATTTAATTTGTTAAGTCTTCATCAACCAAAAACGGATCACAGACAATCAGAGCCTGCAGAAGACAACCCTGCTGCCAAAAGAAAGAAAAGAGAACAACTGAAGAACCAGACCACTTTTCAATATAATGACGAGAGAGAGAGAATACATTTCATATTGCAAAAGTCTGCCTCAAAAAACTTAGAGCCAATTTGAAGAAACTATGAACCTGTAATTCTCATTCGGTCAATCGATCAGAAGCTATGGGTCTATCAGTGTAAACTGTATCAAGAGACTAACTATGGTTGCAAAAATCTAATCCTAATCCTGTCATTTTTTTAACTTGTTTGTTTCTCAAATTCAGTTCTCAAATCAGAAATCATGTCACCAAACCAAAATACCCAACTTGAAACTAAAAATCCCCAATCTAAGTATGCATCATAATTTCCTTTCATGCATCTAATTCATCAAAATCGCAACAACCCGAACACATTACCAGCAAATGAATCCCAAAATGCCAAAGAAAATTGAAAGAAAAGGGACCCAAGTTCACATTTGTAGTCAGTCATCAAGTTAATTTGCATTTCATCAACAACAATTGAAAGTTCAAGCAAATAGAAGGGCATAAGGAACAGAACCCAACTAAAAGTCAAAATAAATAAATAAATAAATAAATAATCTCAAGCATCTATGCCACAATCACCATTTGTATTTATCTGCCGACAGAGAGAGAGAGAGAGAGAGAACTGACCACCCACAAAGGCAAAGTAGGCAATCTGTGAGTGACAATGAGCCAAACAAGACCATACCCAACAAAATTCTGAACAACACCAATGGAAAAAACAGCCCAAACGGGCAAAACCTCGATCAGAGTACCAGCAATGAAGCCAATACTGTCCCCCAAATCTTTAGCCACACCCAAAATGGCAACTTGTCTCTGATTGTAACCCATAGTGCTCTTTATCACAGGCGATATACTCCCAAACAAGTACCCAATTCCAGCACAAGACTGAACCCACATTGAAGCCACAAACACAAGCCATCTGTTGTTGAAGAAAGCTCTGATTCTCTCCTGTAATTGCTGCGGCATCGTCTCCGATCAATCAATCAAACAAAATCCTTTCCAGATCAAGAACAGTGAATGAATTGATAATGGAGCTTCTTCTGATTCTTTAGCTTTGTTGGTTTTGTGAGATTTTAGAAAAAGATAATGTATTTGGGTTTGGCTGTCAATAAATGGATAATAGTGTCTTTGTTGCGTGATGTGATTTTGTTTGTGCTCTGTCTCTGTTCGGAAAAGTAAAACTGGTTAGAAAAAAATATGATTTAAAAATTAAAACGTGATCTTTTTTACTTCCCTTATCTGCTCTGTGTTTTTCTATTTATTTATTTTTGTGGAGTGGAGGACATATAACATGTGGAAGTCCACGGACAGTGACAACAACGTTTGAATGGAAGAATTGCATCAGTTGGGTGTCCGTGGGTCGGGTGTCACTCTGCCCCGCACGGAGAACTGTTAGTGCATATTACTATTACAGATTCGGCCTCGCTTTTCACGTTTTAACATACTCTTTTTTTTTTTTTTTTCTTTTCATAATTAGCGAAGAAAAATATTTGACACATTTAATTTATTATTTTTAAAAATTATTTTTAATAATGTATTTGATAAATTTCAAATTTAAATTTGTTATATATTTCATTATATGAGGTATAACTAGTGATTTAGAAATGATAAATTATGAAAATATAATATTATTGTAGAAAAAATTAGAAAGACAATCCCTTTATAAACTTATTAGGTAAATTATAAATACATCCCCTAAGATTTACTTAAAGTACAGATTGTCTTATGTGGTTTAGAAAATTACAAATATCTCTTTATTAGTATTTTTTTGTTAAACAGAATTAAGTAAAAAAATAAAATTCATAATTACTTTCTTGTACAATAATAAAATTACCTAAATTATTAATTGAAATATATTTCTAATATTCTTAAAAACTGTTAATTGAGTTGATAATTTATTAATAAAAGAGACGATTTGTTATGAAATTAGAAATCTCAGGAAGTAAAATGTAATTTTTAAAATTATAAGTGCGATTTGTATTTCAATTAAATCTCAAAAAATATATTTATAATTTACTTAAATTTATTTAAGAATTTAAGAACAACAATAATTTATTTGTTTAGTTAAAAGTTCCTAAAATTTTTAAAGGCGCTCGACGCTAAATTTAATTTTGAAATTTGTTTTCTCGCAGGTCGAAGCTGTCAAACAATTTGTCATAAGGATAAATTCTTTTAACAACAATGATTTAGATCATTAAAAAATACATTATTAATAGCACTAATGCATTAAGAATGGTAAAAAAGAAAAAGAAAAAAGAAAAAAAACAAGACATAAAAAATGAATGAAACTCACTATCACATCATTAATGCTCATTTTAGTATTTCATTTCTAATACTTCCAAACATTTTTCTTCTTTTAAAATGACCAAATTACTCGTAGGTTATATATTTTCAAACAGACCTATCACTCGCATACGATTGTCGAATAGACCCTACCCTCTCTCTCCATGGTCTCTGTCTCTCTATTCAAACCAGACCCCCCCCCCCCCCTCTCTCTCTCTCTCTCGGAGTCGCCTTAACCTTGTGCCGCCTCCTCAGACGCGGTAGATCTTCAAACCCCCACTCTCTCTCTGTCTTAGTCGCCGAGCTATAGATCTGAGCATGCCATCGCCGGAGCTGTAGATCTGAGCACGCCTCACGCCACCGCTCCACAACGTTGTTTCTGGGGCCGACGATCGAGATCTGGAAGGTCGTAGACCTACAGATCTTCTCTTTTTCTGTCACCGATCTGAGCTGTAGATTTTTCTTTTTTCTGTCACCGATCTTCTCTTTTTCTAATCGTTTCTTCCCTGCGGATTCGGATTCGGATTCGGTGACGATCGGTGAGAGATCTCAGATCAACAGAGAATTTTTTTTTTTTGGGATATTTGAAAATATTTAAAATATTTTAAAAATCTTGAATATTTGTTTTATGAATGAACGAAGGATTCTAGATTTATTTTTATTTTTTTTAAATAACTATATTTTTTTTAGAAATATTCTAGATTTTTATACTCAACCCTAACGATTCTAAATATTCTAGATTTTATTAAATGTTCTAAATAAAACACTAACGATTCTAGGTATACACAGACGTTCATACGTAAGAACACAAATGTTCTCTTGAAACTTTTGATATATGATGATGGTGGTGTTGTTAAATTGAAACTAGTTATTGAATAAATAGTTATGTAACGTTTGGTTGTCGGGAAAAACGTAAGAAAATAAGAAATCTGAGATTTGAGTCTCAGATAACCAGATTTACTATGTTCAGGTTTTTGATCTGTGATTTGTTGTTGTTGTTAAACAGATAAGTTCAAAAATTGAACAGATAAAATATTATGTGCTGTTTCTTTTTTTTTTTTTTTTTTTTTTGATGTTGTTGTTGTTGTTGTTGTTGATGATGAATATATAGAATTTGGTGATGTTGTTGTTGATGAACAGATAGGATAGGATTTGTTCTTGATGATGTTTTTGAACAGATGAGTGAGTGAGGGGAGAGGTATCTGAACAGATAGATTGAACGGATAGGATTTTGTTTGGCTTGATATTTCAATAGATAAAAAAATAAAAAACAAATTAAACAGATAGAATTGCTAACATATAAAATTGAATAGATAGATAGAATTTATGAAAAAAATTAAACAGATAGGTAAAATTTAGGGAGGGAAATGAACAGATAGGAGGAAAATTAAACAGATAGTTAAAATTTTTGAACAAATAGATATAAATTTGAACAGATAGACCAAAAAATTTAAACCAAGAGATATAAATTTGAACATCTAACATAAAGTCAAATGGATAAAAAAAAAGGGTCAAAGAGGTAAATTGGAAACAAAATGTTCTCTAGCACTTCTCACTAAACTTTTTCACAAAGCGTGAACCTCTCATCAACAAGAAATATCTCTTGGACATAATGCCTTGTAACCTCTTTCGATTTAATTTATCTCCAATTAACCCAATTTTAAATTATAGAAGAATAAAGAAAAAATTTGACATAAATGGATCAAACTATCTTTACGAACATTAAAAAGAGAAAAAAAAGGAAAAACAAGACTCAAGAACTCTTTTTATCGTCTCTTTGTGCCACTGTCTATCAGTCGCTTTCTTTTAGATTCTCTCTCTACCATCATCGCTGCTGTCACCATCACTGTTCTCTATGTCATTTTTAGATCTTTACATCTCTCTCTCTCTCTCACACACACACACAAACACACACACTCTTCGCATACACACAGTTCTCCTCTTTATATCTCTATCTTTGGCAATCTTTCACCAGATCCACTTGTGAGAACCAATGAGACGACTTATTGTCACGACCCAAACCCGCCCCTATGGGTTTAGCACCGTAACCGGCCAGTAATCCATAATTACTGAAGGCCTGCTTAACAATAATAACAGTAATATAGAGTACAGGGGCTAGCGGAAGCCAAAACAGTGATAATAGATGTCCAATGAGCTGTGACAGTCTGTATGCAAAAAGATTTTTCATAACATTCACATTCGAAACAAAACAGTATGTACATACATATACAATCATCCAGGACAGGAACTTAACCCCTATTAGTACAGTACAGTACAAGTCTATACAGTATATACTAAATAGAGACAAAAAGGAAGAAATCTAAAACACCTCAAACAGCCTTGGCTCGGTCACGCTTGGAACCTCTCTGTGAGGCACAGTGGTTGGCTTGACAAAAATGGAGTTAACCCGACGCCCCTAACTCCTCTCCGGTGCCTGAACACCTACATATAAATATAAACAGTGAGCTAAAGCCCAGTGAATAACATATGCGTAAAGAGGTTAAGAATGAATGTCCTTTCAGTATTTAAAATAGTCATTTACAACAGTATATTAGTCATTCAGTCTGTGGCTCATATTTCATGCCATAACAGTCATTTATAAACCATAATAGTCATATGTGATACATCCAATAGCAAACAGTACAGTAGGTCTTAACAGACCGAACAGTCAATTGATGGCCATCATATCAGTAAACAGTAGTGGTTCCAACATGGGAACCGACAGAGATCTCTGTGACAGTAGCAGTAACAGTTCAGTAACAGTAAATCGCTATGGATGCCACGAATACAGTTCGCAAATAGGATAAACATTCATTCAGTAAATAGTGTCATTTCATTAAGCAGTACAGTCATTTGTTCAGAAAATAATCTCAATTGAACATATCTTTACAACATTGTTACTCACAGAGTTCTGGGCTATAGATAGGCTAGTGAGCGTCCTCGGATGCCAACCCTACACAGTTACAGAACGAACACACACTAAGCTACATAGTTGGGAAAACAATGACTTAGTCCCTAACTTGACTCAGTGTGGTTCTATATCAGTATCCTCATCAAGATGCCTTAAACATGCCTTAGGAATGCCTAGGATGGAGTGAGGATGCAAAGATGCACTTAGAAACACTTTTCAAAATTTTGCTGAAACAAGGGTCCCGCTCGATCGTGGATTTCTCCGCTCGAGCGGTCATGCAGACAAAAAGGCTCCGCTCGAGCGTGGATTACTCCGCTCAAGCGGACTGTAAACTACAGTAAAAGTACTAGATGTACGAAATTCACGCTCGATGGGCGCTAGATACCCGCTCAAGCGGGAGACACAAGTCCTCGCTAGAGCGTGCATTACCCCGCTCGAGCGGACTGCAAACACATGCAAAGTACTGGATACATGCATGTCCCGCTCGAGCGTCACTTTCCCCGCTCGAGCGGACTACATGAACACAGATTGTACGCTCGAGCGTGAAGTTCCCCGCTCGAGCGTGAGTCCAAATTTTGGAAATTCCAAATTGAACCTTCAAGCTCAAAATCAACTTTAAATGTACCAAATTCGATCCTCTTGGGCTAATTTTCTGGAAAACTCTTGTAAACTCATAGTATAACATGTTTTGAAGATCAATTTGTAAAATCGAAACCCAAAGGTAGTTCAATTAAACACAATTTCAAGGAAAACTTCAAGAACATAATTTAAATGTAACATGCATGAATTTAAACAACTTTAAAGCTTTAAATACTTGTTCAAAAGAGTCAATTTCCTCAAGAACATGATGAATTCATGAACTATACTCAAGATATGAACATGCATGTAACAATCCCCTTGAAAACAACCTCAAAATACTAGAACATGTACATGCATGTATGGATTAATCTTCAATTCAACATTTTTAAACCAAAACTTGACTTAGATCACTAAACTCCCATGAACCATGCAAGACAATACATAAATACATCAATAGGAGGTTGAATTCTCTACCTTAAACCTTGTATTTCAAGTGTAAAAGCTCAACTATGCAATTAGCCTTCAAATCTCTTAATCTCCAAGCCAAAACAAGATGAAATCACTCTATCTCCTTATCCTCCCTCTCTCTAGTTGGTTTTGTCTTTCAAAGATGAACAAAAGATGTATTCAACGTGAATGAGGTAGAAAAGGGATGGTCTAGTGTCAAGCCACTAAGTGGCAAAATGGTAGTTAAGTCCAACTCATGCAATTTAACATTATTTAAACCAAATAATCATACCAAATCACATTTCAATTAAACATGCCATAAAATCACATAAATTCTAATTAGCACAAAACATTAAACAATTTTAGATTCGGCCGCCGATAAGGCCTTCAATTTGCAATTTAAACCTAATAACAGTCAAACAGATAGACATGCATTTAAACTAATACATTCAATCAATCAGTTCAAGATTTCAGTCAATCAGTCAGTTAACATGCTTAATCATATATTAGTACTAATCAGTGGCGAGGGTTGTCACAGTCTCCCCTCCTTATAAAGAGTTTGGTCCTCCAAACTCGAATTATCTTCATTTTGGAAGAAAACAGGATTCAATGGAAACAGTTCAGGATATCTCTTGATCATATCGTCTTCCCTTTCCCAAGTGGCATACACGCCACCATGGTTTTTCCAGTCAACTTTTACTAATGGAATTTCCTTGTTTCTTAACTTCTTGATCCGTCGGTTTGCAATCTGAATAGGCCGTTCTTCATAAGTGTAGTCATCACTCAACATTACACGAGTAGGTTCAATTACATGGAAAGGATCCCGGAGGTAATCCCTCAACATTGAAATATGGAACACGTTATGCATATGTTCTATTTCAAGAAGAAGCGCTACTTGATACGCCACCGGATTAATCTTTTCAATAATCTCATACGGTCCGACATATCTCGGCGCTAGCTTACCCTTGACTCCAAAACGAGTTTGGCCCTTCATTGGTGTCACTTTTACAAAAACATGATCACCTACTTCATACTCTCTGTCTCGCTTTCGGACATCCGCATAACTTTTCTATCGGCTTTGTGTGGTTTTCAGTCTCTGTTGGATCAGTTTCACTTTTTCAGTAGTTTCTTGTACAATCACGGGCCCAAGCAAAGGCCCATCTCCAACTTTTGCCCAGCAAATCGGAGATCGACATTTTCTGCCATACAATGCCTCGAAAGGCGCCATACCAATGCTCGAGTGAAAACTGTTGTTGTAGGCAAACTCAGCTAAAGGCAAATGGCTTTCCCAATTCCCTTGAAAATCAAGAACACACATTCTCAGTAAATCCTCCAGAGTCTAGATTCTGACTGGCCATCTATCTGAGGATGGTATGCACTACTCAGTCTCAGTTCAGTACCCAATGTTGTCTGCAAACTTTGCCAAAATCTCGATGTAAACTTCGAGTCCCTATCAGAAACAATGGACACAGGCACTCCATGTAATCTAACAATCTCATCAATATAGATTACAGTCAATTTGTCCGCATTATAAATTGTTTTGACAGGTAAGAAATGAGCAGATTTAGTCAGTCTATCCACAATAACCCAAATTGAATCCATACCTTTACTAGAGCGAGGTAACCCAACAATGAAATCCATAGTGATATGTTCCCATTTCCACTCCGGTATCGGTAAGGGTTGCAGTAAGCCTGCGGGTTGTTGATGTTCGGCTTTAACTTGTTGGCAATGAAGACATTTCGACACAAAATCAGTAATCTCTTTCTTCATTCCCGGCCACCAGAAATTCAGTTTCAAGTCTTGGTACATTTTTGTATTTCCTGGATGGATAGACAGTTTTGAATTGTGGCCTTCTTGCAGAATTCTTCTTTTCAGTTCAGAATCACTCGGTACACATAATCTTCCCTGAAATTTCAACACATTATTCTCAAATTTGAAATCCGGCCTCGGTTTGGATTCTCGTTCTTCGATGATCTTCCTCAAGAAGTCATCCTGTTGCTGTTTCTCTTTAATCTCTTCAATCAGTGTCAGTTGAGCAGAAATAGCGGCTATTGTTCCACCTTGTTCACGCAGAACAATCTCAATTTCAAGTCTTTCAAGGTCACATAGCAATTCTTTCTGCCCGGTGAGTAAACAGGCTAAATTTTCAATCGATTTCTGACTTAGTGCATCAGCAACGGTGTTAGCTTTTCCTGGATGGTACAAATTTTGCAGGTCATAGTCTTTTATCAGTTCTAACCTTCTCCGCTGCCTCATGTTCAGTTCTTTCTGTGTGAAGAAGTATTTCAAACTCTTGCGGTCTGTATACACCTCACATGTTGCCCCATAAAGGTAGTGACGCCAAATTTTCAGTGTAAACACTACTGCAGCAAGTTCCAGGTCATGGGTCGGGTAGTTCTTTTCATGCGGTCTCAGTTGTCGGGAAGCATGTGCAATAACTTTACCATTCTGCATTAAAACACATCCCAAACCCTTATAAGAAGCATCACTATATATAGTATAATCATCCGTACCTGAGGGTAAGGTGAGAATCGGTGCAGTCACTAGTCGAGTTTTCAACTCTTGAAGAGCTGATTTCCTCTGATTGGTCCAGTCAAATAATATCTCCTTCTGAGTCAGTTGTGTCAGTGGTAGGGAAATTTTGGAGAAATCTTTGACAAACCTTCTGTAATACCCGGCTAGGCCTAGAAAACTTCGGACTTCAGTGACATTTGTTGGTCTAGGCCAACTCACTACTACTTCAATTTTCTGCAGATCAACTGAAATTCCATGCTTACTGATCACATGTCCCAAAAACATAACATTGTCAAGCCAAAATTCACATTTCATCAGTTTAGCATACAGTTTTTGTTCTCTTAGGGTCTGCAAAGCAATTCTCAAATGATCATGTGTTTTCTGTGCTTTTAGAATAAATCAGGATGTCATCAATAAATACAACAATAAAGTCATCGAGGAATGGTTTAAAAATTCGGTTCATAAGGTCCATAAATGCAGCAGGTGCATTGGTAACTCCGAAAGGCATAACTAAGAATTCATAATGTCCATACCTCGTTTGAAAGGCAGTCTTTTCAATGTCCCCTGTCTTGACTTTCAACTGGTGGTATCCAGATCTAAGGTCAATTTTGGAGAACACTTGGGCACCCTGCAACTGGTCAAATAAATCATCAATACGAGGTAATGGATATTTATTTTTCACTGTTACCTTGTTTAGTTCACGGTAGTCGATGCAAAGCCTCAGTGTGCCGTCTTTGTTTTTCACAAATAAGACTGGAGCGCTCCATGGCGACGTACTGGGCCTGATGAACTTCTTGTCTAACAGTTCTTGCAGCTGAACTTTCAACTCTTTCAATTCAGTCGGTGCCATTCTGTAAGGAGCTTTAGATACTGGCTGTGTACCCGGAATCACATCAATAGTAAATTCAATCTCCCTGTCAATCAAATCCCCTGGCAATTCATCTGGAAAAACATCTGGGAATTCTCTGACTATAGGAATACTGTTCACATCAGTTTTAGCATCAATAGGTATAGTCAATACAGAACATAGATACCCCTTACACCCCTTTCTAATTAGTTTAAAAGCTTTCATGGATGAAATCAGATATAGGGGTGGTACTACTCCAACTCCGTTAAACACAAATTCAGGTAAGTCAGGTGGACGGAAAATAACTTGTTTCGTTACACAGTCTATGGTAGCATGATATTTCGTTAACCAGTCCATTCTCAATATCACATCAAAATGATCAATATTCAATGGCAGTAAATCAATATACAAATGTTCATCTCCAACAATAATCTCACATGCAGGGTACATATAAGCACAAGTCATGGATCCCCCAACAGGTGAAGATACAGCTAACAGATAGTTCATAGGTTCCAGTGGTTTATTTAATTTGTGCGAAAAAGTATGCGATACATATGAATGTGTAGACCCCGAATTAATCAGAACATATGCATTTTGAGCACAAATTGAGAGTATACCTGACACAACGGTCTCGGTATTCTGCACATCTCCCGATACGAGTGCGAACACTCGACCTTGCCTCATAGGCTCTTTCCCAGTAGCTTTGGGGTTGGGTTTTGGTAGAGCAGTGGATGCTCTGCGCTAGGTGCAGCTTTACTATTGCCTTGTGAAGTGGAAAGGCAATCTTTGACCATGTGGCCCACCTTGCCACACCTGTAACAAGTACCAGAGATTTTATAACAAACCCCTTTATGATTCTTACCACATTCGGAGCAGGGCAGTATAGAACGGTTTCCTTGACTAGAACTGTTTGTTGACCCTGTGTTCTGCTTTTTGTTCAACGAACTATTCCGGCCTTTCTTAAATTTAAAACTCCGTCTCTTACCACGCCATTCAGACGCTGGTGTTTCAGTCTGTTTCAATGCTTCGATGTTCGACTCAGCCATTATTGCTCGATCAAGAATATCCACGTATTTCAGCAATTTCAAAACATTGATCCTGTCAAGAATTTCTACATTATGGCCGCCTTCAAATTTCCTAGCCTTTTTGTAATCGATATCCACCATGTGTGGTGCATATCTGGCGAGTTCAATGAATTTAGATTCATACTCTGCTACCGACATGGTGCCTTGTTTCAGTTGTTCAAACTCAGTCACTTTTCGGTCCCTGATACACTGTGGAAAGTATTTCTCAAAGAAGGCTCCCTTAAACTGAGCCCAATTCATAGCAGTATTGGTGTCGCGGACCAGCATCCACCACCTTCTGGCCTCTTCTTATAAGGTGAAGGTAGCCAGTAGCACTTTGTGTGCTTCAGAACACGGAAAGACTTCAAATAATTTCTCGGTTTCTAACACCCATGCTTCGGCCTTCAATGATTCAAGGCCTCCTTGAAATGATGGCGGTTTCATCGTACTGAACTTTTGTGTTAGAGCAATGATGTCATCATTCACATTCTGTTCCGGCTGTACCGGAGGAGGTGGGGGCTGTTGGTTCTGTTGTTGCTGTTGCCTTAAGGCCTCAGTTAGCAGTTTAATTGTTCTTTCAAGCCTTGCCATTCTGGCATCAGATGATTTAGTTTCATCAGCAGTTCTTGCAATGTCCATTTCACTATATGCAATACAGTAATAATAAACATAGGCAATTGCATACCTAAACACATTAGCACATTTGCACAGATATTCATGTCGTGGCCACACACACTTTTCATGCTCATGCAATGCCCTATTTACTTTTCTAGGACATCCTATAGCTCATTTGGACACGTGTGTGCGGTATAACTCGCGGTTTAGTATCGCTCTGATACCACTCTGTCACGACCCAAACCCGCCCCTATGGGTTTAGCACCGTAACCGGCCAGTAATCCGTGATTACCGAAGGCTTGCTTAACAGTAATAACAGTAATATAGAGTACAGGGGCTGGCGGAAGCCAAAACAGTGATAATAGATGTCCAATGAGCTGTGACAGTCTGTATGCAAAAAGACTTTTCATAACATTCACATTCGGAACAAAACAGTATGTACATACATATACAATCATCCAGGACAGGAACTTAACCCCTATTAGTACAGTACAGTACAAGTCTATACAGTATATACTAAACAGAGACAAAAAGGGAGAAATCTAAAACACCTCAAACAGCCTTGGCTCGGTCAGGCTTGGAACCTCTCTGTGAGGCACAGTGGTTGGCTTGACAAAAAAGGAGTTAACCCGACGCCCCTAACTCCTCTCCGGTGCCTGAACACCTACATATAAATATAAACAGTGAGCCAAAGCCTAGTGAATAACATATGCGTAAAGAGGTTAAGAATGAATGTCATTTCAGTATTTAAAACAGTCATTTACAATAGTATATCAGTCATTCAGTCTGTGGCTCGTATTTCATGCCATAACAGTCATTTATAAACCATAATAGTCATATGTGATACATCCAATAGCAAACAGTACAGTAGGTCTTAACAGACCGAACAGTCAGTTGATGGCCATCATATCAGTAAACAGTAGTGGTTCTAACATGGGAACTGACAGAGATCTCTGTGACAGTAGCAGTAACAGTAAATCGCTATGGATGCCACGAAAACAGTTCGCAAATAGGACAAACATTCATTCAGTAAACAATGTCATTTCATTAAGCAGTACAGTTATTTGTTCAAAAAATAATCTCAATTGAACATATCTTTACAACATTGTTACTCACAGAGTTCTGGGCTATAGATAGGCTAGTGAGCGTCCTCGGATGCCAACCCTACACAGTTACAGAACAAACACACACTAAGCTACACAGTTGGGAAAACAATGACTTAGTCCCTAACTTGCCTCATTGTGGTTCTACATCAGTATCCTCATTAAGATGCCTTAAAAATGCCCTAGGAATGCCTAGGATGGAATGAGGATGCAAAGATGCACTTAGAAACACTTTTCAAAATTTTGCTGAAACAGGGGTCCCGCTCGAGCGCGGATTTCTCCGCTCGAGCGGTCATGCAGACAAAAGGGCTCCGCTCGAGCATGGATTACTCCGCTCGAGCGGACTGTAAACTACAGTAAAAGTACTGGATGCACGAAATTCATGCTTGATAGGCGCTCGATACCCACTCGAGCGGGAGACACAAGTCCTCGCTCGAGCGTGCATTACCCCGCTCGAGTGGATTGTAAACACATGCAAAGTACTGGATGCACGCATTTCCCGCTCGAGTGTCACTTTCCCCGCTTGAGCGGACTGCATGAACACAGATTGTACGCTCGAGCGTGAAGCTCCCCGCTCGAGCGTGAGTCCAAATTCTAGAAATTCCAGATTGAACCTTCAAGCTCAAAATCAACTTTAAATGTACCAAATTCGATCATCTTGGGCTAATTTTCTGGAAAACTCTTGTAAACTCATAGTATAACATGTTTTGAAGATCAATTTGCAAAATCGAAGCCCAAGGATAGTTCAATTAAACACAATTTCAAGGAAAACTTCAAGAACATAATTTAAATGTAACATGCATGAATTTAAACAACTTTAAAGCTTTAAATACTTGTTCGAAAGAGTCAATTTCCTCAAGAACATGATGAATTCATGAACTATACTCAAGATATGAACATGCATGTAACAATCCCCTTGAAAACAACCTCAAAATGCTAGAACATGTACATGCATGCATGGATTAAGCTTCAATTCAACATTTTTAAACCAAAACTTGACTTAGATCAAACTCTCATGAACCATGCAAGACAATACATAAATACATCAATGAGAGGTTGAATTCTCTACCTTAAACCTTGTATTTCAAGTGTAGAAGCTCAACTATGCAATTAGCCTTCAAATCTCTTAATCTCCAAGCCAAAACAAGATGAAATCACTCTATCTCCCTATCCTCCGTCTCTCTAGTCGGTTTTGTCTTTCAAAGATGAACAAAAGATGTATTCAACATGAATGAGGTAGAAAAGAGATGGTCTAGTGTCAAGCCACTAAGTGGCAAAATGGTAGTTAAGTCCAACTCATGCAATTTAACATTATTTAAACCAATGTAATCATACCAAATCACATTTCAATTAAACATGCCATAAAATCACATAAATTCTAATTAGCACAAAACATTAATCAATTTCAGATTCGGCCACCGATAAGGCCTTCAATTTGCAATTTAAACATAATACATGAATAGATAATTTAACAGTCAAATAGATAGACATGCATTTAAACTAATACACTCAATCAATTAGTTCAGGATTTTAGTCAATCAGTCAGTTAACATGCTTAATCATAGATTAGCACTAATCAGTGGTGAGAGTTGTCACACTTATCATCTGATATAATCATGTTCTTGGATTGTTCACTACTATTGAACAACGATGTAAAAGATACCCAATAGTCTGATTGAGAATAATTAGTGTTTGGCAAGAGTATATAATGACTCAGATGAGTTGGAACTAGTTTTTTGTGATAAAACGTATCAAAACATCCATTTTATTGATTTTCTTAGATAAAGGCCTCTTTTGGAAAGATAGATTTTTTTGGCTTTTAACCTATTTTGAGTCATATCATCTCTCTATTTTTACACATATATATATTTTTTATTTATAAAAAGCCGAAAGCCAAAAACTAGTTTTTAAGCAATTTCTCAAAACAATCCAAAATATGTGAAATTACAAAAGTAAATGGTTAGAAAAAATTTATTGACCTTGACTTGGACTAGACTAAGTGAAATTTCTCTGACCCGTGCAATTTTATTGAATTCAGGCTAATAAACTCAATGATTTTTCACTAAGTAATAGATTTAAAATTTAATTGACTTTCAATTTTACAACTTTTAATCATTAATTGAAAATTTTCTTATGTTAGAAGCTATGAAATTTCTTGTATATAATTGTGTTAACTAAAAAAAAAAAAAATCACTATTCGCAAATTTTATTTTTTTATATTTTATATATATATATATATATATTTTGAAAATCTATGAAATTTCACCAAGTTGCTAAAAAAATATCGTCAGAAATTGACAGTGGTCATTGACGGCTAGAGGTGGCCGTCGAAAATAGCAGTGGCAGTAAGAAATAATGAAATTAAATTAAGAGTAGTTTCATCCGAAAAAGAGTTATAGGGAGCTAAATAGAAATATATATATATATATATATATATATATATAAACCCTAAGAGCTATGGATGTTCCCAAAAAAACGCAAATTAATACTAGGATTGTAAAGTAATTGACTCAGCTCGGTTTGACATAATTTACAAAAGTCAAAAAATTATTAAAAGAGTCAAAAAATTTATATTATTTGGGAGAAGTGATTATTCAGTATTCCCGGAGTATGGACACATAGTACTCCATAAGATTTTGATTGGTAGAGAGGGGTAGGGGCCCATGATTTATGTTGGGGATAGGGGAACAACATGAGACTAAGTAATTGATGATTGACTTGGAGTATGGTCACATTGTGTTCCGAGATTATTAAATAATTTCTCATTTGAAGCTTGTAGGGGAAGCCTAGAGGGTAAAAAGTTAAAAGTCAATAAGAACAGAATGGTCATTTTGATTTTATTACAATATTCTATTACACATCCTTTCTTAAAAACTCAAAAGGTTATTCTAAACGTACACACATATATATATATCAAAATGGTGTCTCTCCTGTTGATCGTCGAGGTGTGGTGCGGTAAGCCCATAAAACATGAGGAAGTTCATCCGCCCACTTGCCTTTTGCCTTTTCTAACCTTTTCTTCAGTCCATCCAAGATGACTTTATTTGATGCTTCTGCTTGGCCATTTGCTTGAGGATATGCCGGTGTAGAATTGTAGAACTCTATCTTGTATTCTTCACAAAAGCTTCTGAAGATTCTGCCGTCGAACTGAGTGCCATTGTCTGAAATTAGTGCTTTTGGTATGCCAAACCGAGTGATGATGTTCTGCCAGACGAACTTCTTCACATCTTTTTCCTTGATTGATGCCAATGCTTCTGCTTCCACTCATTTTGTGAAGTAGTCTGTTGCTGCGAGAAAGAACTTTCTGTTGCCTGGTGCTGTTGGAAGTGGTCTTACTATGTCCAAGCCCCACATTGCGAAAGGCCATGGGCTAGTTAATAGTAGGAGTTCTCTTGCTGGTTGATGTATTTGGTGTGCGAATTTTTGGCATTTCTCACACCTCTTCACATATTTCTCTAAGTCTGCCTGCATGTATGGCCACCAGTATCTTTGTGAAATGGCCCTGTAAGCTAGCGATCTTCCTCCTTGATGGCTTCTGCATACCCCTTCGTGTATTTCGAACAAGAATGCTTCCACTTTGCTGGGATGAACACATTTTAAGTAAGGTCCTGAGAATGACTTTTTGTATAATGCCCCAGATGGGGAAAGCCAAAATCGCTGCGCCTTCGCTCTTATTCTGTTGGCTTCTTTTTTCTCTTCTGGTAAGATGCCGTCTTTTAAGAGCAGGATGATGGGATCCATCCAAGAGGGGCCTAGTTCTGCGCAGCATACTTCTTCTGCTTCTGGGTCCTCGATACTTGGTCTTGGTAAGTAGTTGATGAGTAATGGATGAGGGATGGATGTATCTGCCATTGAGGCAAAGCCTGCTAATTCGTCTGCTCTGTTGTTTTCCTCCCTGTCAATTTGTTCTATCCTTACTACGTCAAACTTCTTGATCTCTGTTCTGACCAATTCTTGGTACTTGGCCATTCTTTCATCTTTTGCTTCATAGTCGCCTGAAATTTGGTTTACTGCCAACTGTGAGTCGCTGTAGACCATTAGTTCGGTGGCCTTCATGTAGTATGCTGATTTGAGTCCTGCGAGAAGCGCTTCATACTCCGCTTCGTTGTTTGATGCTGGAAAGCCAAGGTTGATTGCTTGCTCTACAACCAGGCCGTCTGGTGAGATGAGGACTATGCCAAGTCCTGCACCATGCCGGTTGGATGCTCCATCCACAAAGAGTTTCCACATCTCTCCAACGAACAACTTCCAGCAAGTGGAGGGGTCAGATGATGTCGTGGGGTCAAGAATGGTGTTTTCTTCAAGGTCCATGCTTGCTGTCTGCCCCTCGCCATTTGATTGGACTGCTGGCGAGTCTTGGTCTGTTTCTTCCTTGCTATCTTTAGTTTGGTCTGCCTTGGAGTCTGATCGAGTGCTTTCTGCTAGGGGTTGCGCTATTCCGGCGTCAACTTCCATCCCTAGTTCGGTTGTGTCAGTCAGGTCGATTGGGCAGATATGATGACTACCAGGAGTAAACTCTGCGATGAAGTCTGCCAAAGATTGGGCTTTTACTGCGGTTTTGGGTTGGAACTTGATGTTGAATTGTCCCAACTCTACAGCCCACTTCAAGATTCGCCCATTAAAGTTTGCCCTCTTAAACAAAGCTTTTAGTGGAAAAGCTGTGAGGACGACTATGGTGTGGGCATGAAAGTAGTGTGCCAATTTCCTGGAGGCCATCATTAAGGCCAATGATAATTTTTCCAATGGCAAGTACCTTGTTTCGGCTCCCAGCAATGTCTTGCTGACATAAAAGATGGGCAGGTGTTGGATTCCTTCTGCACGAACCAACACTGCGCTAACTGCGTGCTGAGAGACTGCCAGGTACAAGAAGAGTTCTTCACCAGGTACTGGGGTAACAAGCAGTGGTAGGGAAGACATATATTCCTTCAAGCTTTCCAGAGCTTGGTTGCATTCTTCGTCCCACTCAAACTTGCCCTTTAAGACATGAAAAAATGGTCGTAGTCTATCTGACGACCTGCTTATGAACCGATTGAGCGCAGCCGCCATGCCGGTGAGATGCTGCACTTCTTTGACTGAGTTTGGTCTCTCCAAATTCTGGATTGCTTTGATCTGAGAGGAATCTGCTTCTATACCTCGGTTGGTCACAAGGAAGCCTAGGAATTTGCCAGATCCTACCACGAATGCACACTTGGACGCATTAAGGCGCAAGTTGTGCTTCTTCAGGATTTCAAACATCTCTCCTAAGTCCTTGAGATGGTCATTCTCATTCTTGCTCTTGACCACCATGTCATCGATGTAAGCCTCCATTGTTCTGCCTAACAATGGTTCAAACATCTTGGTGACCATCCGTTGGAATGTTGCCCCTGCGTTCTTTAGGCCAAAGGGCATGACCTTGTAACAATATAGTCCTCTTGGAGTTGTAAAGGATGCGACCTCCTGGTCTGGTTCAGGCATGGCGATCTGGTGGTAGCCTCTGTATGCATCCAGAAAGCTAAGTCGATTGTGCCCTGCCGTCAGGTCTACCAGTTGATCTATTCTTGGTAGAGGAAAGCTGTCTTTTGGACATGCCTTGTTGACTGTTTTGTAGTCGACGCAGACACGCCATTTGCCATTCTTCTTTGGCACTACGACTGTGCTGGAGATCCATTTTGGGTAGTGCACCTCTCTAATTGCTCCTGCCTCCAGCAGGTTACCTACTTCTTCTGCCACTATTTCGGCATGGTGAAGTGCCGATCTGCGAGTGCGCTGAATGACTGGTCTGGCGGATGGGTGGACATTAAATTGGTGACAGATGAAGCTTGGATCAATGCCTGGCATGTTGTAGGGTGTCCAGGCGAATACTTCGATGTTAGAGGTCAAGAATTCCAAGACCTCTAATCTCTCAGTGCTGGACAACGACGAACCGAGCAAAAAGAACTTATCCGGGTTCTTCTCATTTATTTTTACCTCTACCAAGTCCTCCACTGCTTTCTGGTCCGCCGCTTTGCCGACGTCTGCGAATAGCTCATTACTTTCTGGTTCTTCCACCGAATGAACGTATCCTTTGGCAGTGCGGCTGCCATTCACCGTGGCGAAGCATTGTTTTGACATGATCTGATCTCCGTAGACTTCTTCAATTATACCGGTGTCATTGGGGAACCGCATTACTTGGTGGTAAGATGACGCCACCGATCGCATGGCATGCAGCCATGTTCTGCCCAAGATGATGTTGTAAGTGGATGGGACCTTCAATACCCAGAACTCCACTTGTTTTGTCACGCTTTCCTGCTCTAACTGGAAGAATTATTTTGCCGACGAGCCATTCTAGCATGGAGTTGAACCCAATTAGGGGAGATACGGCAGGCGCCAAGTCTTTGTCTTGCAGCTTTAATTGTTTAAATGTTTCGTAGTACATGATTTCACACGAACTACCCTGGTCAATCAGAATCCGCTTGACGTCAAAATCCTTGACTCGGAGAGTGACAACCAGGGCATCATTGTGGGGGCAATAAATTCGTTCCAAATCTTTATCCGAAAAGGACATGACGTTTGTTGCCTCTGTCTTCCCCTTCTTGACGGCAGGTTGGGCACTTAGCACTTCTCTAAAGTGCTCAGTCTTTTTGATCGATCCCCTGAGCTCGCATACACGCTCAGGTTCAAAAACTCCATGTATCACATTGATAATGCCTTGAGACGGGGCGTCGATTGGCATCCCATTGGGGTTATTGTGGTCCTGGGGGGCTGGCTGTGTCCCTCCTTCAATATATTTATCCAGGTGACCTGCCGCCACCAATTCCTCCAAGTGTTGTCTTAATGGTGTGCAATTCTCAGTGCGGTGCCCCTTTTCTTTGTGGAAGGTGCACCGTGATCTTTCGTCATAGTCCTTCTGAGCTTCTCCTAGCTTGGCTGGCCACTTGACGAAAGGCTCATCTTTTATTTCGCTTAGAATCCGATATATCGATTTTTTGAACACTGTTGTTATGGCAGTGCGGATTCTCAACCATCTTTTATCTGGGTCTTCTCCGTTATCTCGTCTGCCACGACTGTTTCTGTTCTGACGATCTACTGCATTGACCTTTGCTGAGGTTTTCTTTTCTGGTACTATGGTCGTGCTAGATTTTGCTTTCGCACGTGCGCTATCCTCTTCTACCCTGATGTGCTGATGCACTCTTTTCATCAGGGCTTCCATGGTGAGGGGTGGCGTCATGGTGATCGAATCCCTTAGTCTGTTCCCAACTGGAAGGCCTCTTTTATATTGTGCGATGGCGAGATTGGTGGGGCAGTCCCCAATCTGATTGAATGTCTCCCAGTAGCGACTGTTGTAGGATCTTAGGGTCTCTTTATCACCCATGTCGATGGAGAGTAGCTGGTCGATCTCCACTGGGGTTTTAGTGTTTGTTCGGAACCTTGTTATGAATGCTTCTGCCAATTGAGCCCAGGAGGCTATGCTGCCCTCTGGAAGTTTCTCGAACCAGGTCAAGCCTAGGTCGCCAAGGCTTGATGGGAAGAGTATACACATTAAGGCCTCGTTTCGCCTGTACACAGCCATGACCTGGCGAAAGTGGCTTAAATGTGAGTAGGGGTCCGTCTTCCCTTCATAGGTAGTAAATTTGGGCTGAAGGAAGCCTAATGGTAGGGGCGCGTTTTCAATCGCTGGAATAAACGGCGAAGTCTGCAGCCTTGCCAATGCTTTGTCTTTTGGTTCATAGGCAGGGCGTGGAATTGGCATTCTAACCTCGACGCTTCCATGCGTCCGAGGAGCCAACCGCTGTAAGGCAGAAACTCTGTGTGGATCCCTTGCCCTGGCATCCTCCTTGCATCGTGCCTTTTCTTCGAGCACGGTTCGTAAGTCGGATGTTCTAGGTAGCACCGTTTGTCTAGATCTGGTTTGGTGCGAATGCGAGGGCCAATACGTGCTTCCTTCAGTGTATGATCTTTCAGATCTCGTCTTCTCAGACCTGGAGTGACGAGTTTTGGAAGACCACGATTGAGTATCGCCCGTCCTGAGGCTTCTGCTCGCTCCCTGCGAGGGTGTGGCATTTCTACTATGAATTTCTAAGTGGCGAGGGGGCGTCTTGTTTTTGCGCCCCTCTCCTGTCGCCACTTCTTTTTTCTTCATCTGGCGTTTCAAGGCCTCCATGTCCGCCGCCATCTTTCTTATCAATTCATCTTGCTCTTTCACGCGGTCTTCTAGTGCTTGAGGATCGATCCTCCGCCTTTGCCTATCAGGGCTTTGCGAACGAGAGTGACGGGGGCTGTTAGTTCACCTCCCCCTAGTATCCCTCCTGGTGTTATGTCGTTGGGGCTCCAAGTCCGCCATGGGAGGGACAGAGGGTAATCCTTCACGCCTTGCGCCCCCATCTGGAGTTAGCCCGTCGACGGCGGACTGCGGCAGTTCCTCAATGTGTGCCATTGTTTGAAAAGAGGAGAAGCTTAATCAAGAGGTTTTGTTCTGTCTGTTTTTCCCACAGACGGCGCCAATTGTACGGGAAAGAAATAAACCTTCTCGTATAATCCTGTTGATCAAGACTGCGTTCCTCCGTACGACGTTGCTTTATCACCTGAAAACACAAACGTGAGCTAGCCGGCGGGTGTGTGCCGGAAACCTCTCCGATGCCTAAGTCAGTAAGCTTGACAAATAGGCAAAAGCTCTGTGTATTCAAAGAGCAAAGTTGTGTGTTACCTCCTCCAAGGTGATGTTTGTGAGCTTTTATAGATTTCGTGTGGCATAATCCTAGTAGGACTTCTACTCCTCCATGCAGAGTCCTCCTAGGATTCATACTCCTGAAAGATAATGCTTATCCTTTAACACCCCCCTTACTGCTTAAACCAAGTGAGATGATTTTTACCATGGCCGAACTACCACATGACCAAAATAATACTGGCTATGCTGAGCCAAAGAGTAGGCTGAACTATCCTTAGTTCGGTTCTTTCTTTCCTACTCCCTATATCGGTTCTTTCATGTACAAACCATGGTATGTTTAGACCGAGCTACCGAGTAGCAAGGTTTTGACCATTCTAACCACAATATGTCATGACCGAACTAACTCTGAGACCGGCCTAACTCCAAGTTGCTTCCGGACCGGAGTAACTTTATCTCTCTTGGGCCGGAGTAACTTTTCAGCCTTTTTACCCAGTCCTTCGTACTTTGGGCCATAAAGTCCATCTCATAGCTCGGCCCAATTTTTACCAAAATTACCCTCTCAATATATTTTTTACTTTTTTAGTTAAAAAGTCAAAAAATACACTTATATAGTACATCTAAAACAACCCAATTTAATTTATTTGCATAACAAGTTCATCTCTAACGAGTAACTAATCAAACATGAGCTGAGTTCGAATAACGTTGTTATATATATATATATATAATATAAATTCATCGAGTTGAGTAGTAGATTGTTCAAGTTTGATTTGAATTAATATATAAACTAATCAAGCCGAGTAATAAATTGTTCTAACTAATTTAAAAACTTAACAAAGGATTGGATTTTTCTTAAGTTCAAATATCAACTTGAAAGAATTTGAGAGGCCTGTGGAGCTTACCATAAGTCTCATTTCGATAATCTAAACCATTCATTTTGTAGGACCCTCTGCATATCATCTATGAAAAAGTTAAGCCAGTCAATATTTATTGTATTTGTCTCAGAAAAATAGAATATCTATTTTTAAAAATATATTTGTTGTCTATTTTTTTTTTTAAAAGACAAACGTGATAAAATAATAATGTTATAATTATCGGATCAACTTAATTTTTTTTTATGAAAGTTATAGATGAAAGATTTTACAAAATGAATGGTTCATATTATCAAAGCATGGTCTATAATAAACTCCATGGACTCCTCAAGTTCCCTCAAGTTAAGATATAAATATGAAACAAATGCTAAAATTGTTAATATTGAAGAAGTATGTAAAAAAATTTATGCGCATATTGCTATTCCTTTGTTAACAAATCCGTTTAACTTATTAAACCATGATTTGAGTTGACTATAACAATATATAATGCAATCCCTTTTATAATAATAATAATAATAATAATAATAATAATAATATGATGTTAATTTTTTTTTATATCATAATATGTTTATTATGTGATATGTTATTATTATATCTATACTATATATATAATCAAATGTAGTTGTATTGGCAAAAGTCTCCAAATATTCATTATTAAATTCTCATAATTTTAAAACTCTCTCTTTCTTACGTGGCAACCCTCTTTGATTGTTTTTCATGTTTCCATTTTCCTCCATTTTTTATTTGTTTGATTAATTAAAATAAAAATTAATTTCCTAGTTTATGGATAAAGATTTGAATTTCAAAATTCCTCCATATAGATAAACATATAAAAATTAATAAATAATTTATGAAAATTAATTTCATGGTCTACAGATAAAGATAAAAATTAAATACCTAATTTAAAAAAATTAATTTCACAACATATAGATAATTTAAAATTTCTTCGCGTAAATGAACTTATAAAAATTGATAAATAACTTATAAAAATTAATTTCATGACCTACAGATAAATGTTAAACAATTGATTTAAAAAAATGAAAGATAAACATATAAAATTTCATAAATAATTTATGAAAAATTATTTCATGACCTAGAGATAAAGAAAAAAATTAAAACAATTATTTAAAAAAAAAATGAATTTCATGACTTATAGATAAATAAACATATAAAAATTGATAAATAATTCATAAAAATTAATTCCGTGGCCTATAGATAAAGATAAAGATTAAATAATTGATTTACAAAATATTAAAATAATAAAATTTAAATAAAGATATGATTTGTTAATCTTTATCTATAAAAAACATATCTATCTAAATCTTTGTTTTGATTTGCTTATATTTTTTTTTCTCCTTCTGTCACATATTATTCTTTTTTTATTTTGAATCTATACTAAATGTAGTGGAGTAACGATAGATGGAAGTGTCAGGGGACAGGGTAGGCCTAGATTAACGTTGACTAGCGTTATAAATAGAGATATGAATCTACTTAATTTGACTAATGAAATGGCCTTTGATAGGGCTGCGTGGAGAAGAAGGATTCATGTCGCCGACCCCATTTGATGGGACTTAAGGCTTGGTTTGGTTTGGTTTGGTTTTGGTACTAAATGTAGTGGAGTATGAGAATTTTTCAAAATCTTAATACTAAATTCTTATGGATTCTCTCTCCTATGTGTCACTTCTCAAGTCTCCCCTCCCACTTTTCCTAATTTTTAACCATTTGTCAATTATCTAAATCGCAAAAGCCAAAAGGATTATACATATTTTAAAAAAAATGATAAATATTTAAATATGAACAACAAAGAGGTAGAGATAAAAATATAAAAAGTAAAATAAATTAAAAAGATAACTATTCAAATTTCAACCACACAATAATATAAAGAGTCAAATAAAAAAAAATAGAGATGAAGAAATATACAAAAATAAAAATATAACTATTTAGATTTGAACTACAAAATGAAAATTCAAATAAAAAACAACAAAATATTTAAATAAAAATATTAAGATTGGGATATAAATATCCCAAAAAAGAAGATAATTTTTTTAACGATCTATATTTATCTTTTGTTAGTTTGTTATAGAATTTTCATATATTTCAACTTAATCTTTTTAAAGTTTATCTTCAAGTTGAACTTAATGTTTATCTTTTAAAACCATCAATTAATTATCCATACAAATTTTAAATATGATAGAATTCCATATATATATATATATATATATATATATTTGTTAAAGCATAATCTTTTCAATATAAAAACAAGTTCCTGCAAAAGAAACCATGAACAGAAGATTAGGAGGAAAACAACCAACATTGAGCCATTTCTGATCCCTTTCGGTGCCTAAAAATCTTAAATATTTGCTTTACATTTGAATTGTGTACCTGCATGAGTTTTTGTATTTGTGAGAAAGTGAGTTTATGTAAATGGATATTATTATTTTATTTTTAAATTTTTTTCTTACAATCTGTATTTTCCTTATTTCTTTCTTTTTGTTAATAATGTATCATTTAATTGAGATTTTTTTTAATATATTTATAAAAGTGCTACTGCTATCAATTTGTAACTCTCTCACTTATTTATTATTTGTGTTTAATTTTTTTTGGTGCAGATGTTAGATTGAAAATGAAGAACACGACAAAATTTATTCGATATGGGTTTATAATTTAAATGTATTCATCAGTTGATTTTTTATTATTGATTATCCTGTTAAAATAACTTATGATTAAATTTATTTTTAGAAACTCATTTCCTTTGAGAACCAAACCACAATTTTTTTCTTTTTTTATTTTATTTTATTTTTATTTTTATTTAGATTCAGAGTTTGAGCAAATGGAAAATATCTCATATTTAAAATGTTAATTTTTTTTGAATAATTTAAATATTTATATTCTTTATGTTTGTCAATTCAAGTTTAACGCATTTCCAAACTTTTTTTTTTTTTTTAATCATTCCAAACCATTTGTGTTTAATGAATCAATATAACCAAAAAAAACAAATAGCATGCAAAAAAATTTTAACCACTAACTGAATATAATGGGAATTAAAATTAATTTTATTTTAATTTATTATATTATATCTACTATTGATTAAACAAAATTAGTGTTACTTTTATTTAATATATTAGTTATTGTGATTAATTATAATATGCCTTTGTTACTCTATGTTGGAACAATCTTCTGTGTAAAATAAAATAACTTGAAAATAAATTCAAACAAAATAAATAAATAACATACCAGATTTATCTATCGAACCCAAATAAAATTAAGACCAAGTCGAGTGTGTGACACTCTATCCTTAAGACAGATTCGCCCCGCTACGGTACTTACGGTTGAGTGGCGTCTATCTCCCAGGATACAATGATCTTCACAAATTGTAGTAGTACTCTAAACAATTTGTTCGGCGAACCAAACCTGTGTTCTAACTCTCTGAAATTTATACTAAAACTAATATGAAGAATAAAAAAAAACTAAATGCAGAATTTAGGACTACCAAAGACCAAAACCAGACTGATTTTTTCCGGAGGATTAAATATTGGATTTATGGTCAGTATATATAGGCAACAACATTGCCCCGAACAGGTCCAAAACAATTTGTGAAAAGGTGCACCTACTACTATTCAAATTTCAAAACTTGTTTTGACCGTAGTAAGAACAACTTTTCAAATTAATTGAAAAGAGACCCGTTGGAACAGTTAAACTGTTTCACCTTTATTTTATTTTTATTAAACCATTTAAAAAATATATATATATATATTAAACAAGTTTAATAAATAAAAGAAAAGGTGTTAATTTTAGGAAACTATCAAGGAACCTAAAATTTAAATTTAGAATTAAATTAATTCCCACAATTACAAACTTTAGGAAACCACTTAGGAACCCAAAATTAGAATTAGAATTAAATTAAATTCCCACAATAATTTTTATTGAAAAAAAATCCAAATGAATTTTATCAAATAAAAATTAATGTTAGACTCGAAAACGACGTCAACTTTCCATTCACTCATAAATGGTTTTGACGTTCCGTCTTCACCGTGTGACTTGCCACGCGGTAAGGAATACTTCACCTCTTCGGACCCACCCCAAAAGACGTTTGGGGTCCACCCAAAATGGGCTAAATAATATGCCTATATAAAACCATTTTCCAACAATCCCCCACATGAATGGAATTTGACGGAGAGAAAATGCAACAACATGATCTAAATACAGAGAGTACAGAAATTGGAAATATCCTGCAAAGGATAGGTAGCTTTTGGCTTTGAACCTTCCCTTGTGAGACACTATCGGATTTACTAGCTAACCAGTGAACACGATGTCTTGAATTGTTCAGCCGTTTGTGTAAACCAAGACAATAGAACTCACACAGTATATTCCCAGACGCAGTTTAGTTCTCACTATTGTGTTCATTTTGGCCCTGAACAACCTGGTCTTTCATGAGTGCTCTAAAGACTTGTAGCCCTTCACAAATCTTATAGAACCGGCCCAGTTCACACTCACATAGGTGATTCTTATGAAAAGTATCCTGCCGTACTCCACTAGGTTTACCTAGATATAAGAATCATTAAAAGTATTACTTAACCTAAATCGCTGCAGACATCACTTATTTCATCATAGAAATGGGTAGGAGTTGGACTCCATAGTGATCCTTTTGAGTCAATCACAACTCGGTTGTCCCTTTGAACCTAGATCTTGGGATCTCCAGTCAACTAGGTTGGGTTGCCGTTGTGGTAACTCTTATTTAATAGGCTTTAGTCCCATTCCCCTCGATGAATTCTCAACTAACTCTCTTGCTAACCCTTTGGTTAGTGGATCCACTATGTTGTCTTTAGATTTAACATATTCTATGGAAATAATTCCATTAGAGAGTAGTTGTCGTACGGTGTTATGTCGACGACGAATGTGTCGTGACTTACCGTTATACATATGACTCTGTGCTCTACCAATTGCTGATTGACTATCACAATGTATGCATATAGCAGGCACCGGTTTTGGCCATATTGGAATATCTTCAAGGAAGTGGCGAAGCCATTCTGCCTCTTCCCCTGCTTTGTCTAAAGCTATGAATTCAGATTCCATAGTAGACCTAGCAATACAAGTCTGTTTGGAAGATTTCCAAGATACAGCCGCCCCACCAAGAGTAAAGACATACCTACTGGTGGACTTCGAGTCTCTTGTATCCGATATCCAATTTGCATCACAGTATCCTTCAAGTACTGCTGGATATCTAGTATAATTCAGCCCAATGTTACGAGTAAATCGAAGATATCTTAGAACCCTTATCATTGCTTTCCAGTGTTCTACTCCCGGATTACTCGTATATCTACTTAATTTACTTACTGCATAAGCTATATCTGGGCGGGTGCAGTTCATCAAGTACATTAAGCTTCCAATAATTTGGGCATACTCTAATTGAGAAATACTTTCCTGTACATTTTTAGAAAGATACAAATTAACATCTACAGGAGTTCTAGCAAGATGATCATCATCTTTGCTGAATTTGTCAAGTATTTTCTCAATGTAATGAGATTGTGACAAAGCATATCCTTCTGATGTTTTGGTAATTTTCATACCAAGTATTACATCAGCAATGCCCATGTCCTTCATGTCAAAATGTTTATTCAACATTTTCTTGGTAGTTTTAATCATATCATTACTACTACCTATGATGAGCATATCATCTACATAAAGACATACAATGACATAACCTTTATCTGTGTTTTTAATATAAACACATTTGTCACACTCATTAATTTTAAATCCATTTGACATCATTGTCTTGTCAAATTTCTCATGCCATTGCTTTGGCGCTTGTTTTAAACCATATAATGATTTAACCAATTTACACACTTTCTTTTCTTTCCCTGGAACAGAAAACCCTTCTGGTTGTTCCATGTAAATTTCTTCATTTAACTCACCATTTAAGAAAGCGGTTTTAACATCCATTTGATGAATTTCTAGATTGTATAGAGATGCAATGGCAATTAGCATTCTAATGGATGTGATTCTAGTAACCGGTGAGTATGTGTCAAAGTAATCTAGACCTTCTTTCTGTCTAAAACCTTTGACTACAAGTCTTGTCTTGTATTTATCTATTGATCCATCCGCTTTCAATTTTCTTTTGAAAATCCACTTGTACCCAAGAGGTTTACAACCTGGTGGCAAGTCCACTAATTTCCAAGTGTGATTTTGCAAGATGGATTCAACTTCACTGTTGACAGCTTCTTTCCATAAAGGAGCTTCAGGACTGGACATAGCCTCTTTAAAAGTTAAAGGCTCATTTTCTATCATATATGTTAGAAAATCTGGACCAAAAGATTTTGAGGTTCTAGCACGTTTACTACGCCTAGGTTCCTCTTCTTCATTTTGATCTAACTCTTGTTCTTGATCATGTTCTTGATCATTACTAGTAATAGCATCAAAAGATCTTTTCTTATTACTAGTCTCTTGTCCAATCTTATTCGGAAATACATGTTCAAAGAACGATGCATTCTGAGATTCAATAATAGTATTTACATGCATTTCAGAATGTTTTGATTTATGAATCAAAAACCGATATGCACTACTATTCTTGGCATAACCAATGAAAATGCAATTAATGGTCTTAGGACCTATCTTAGTCTTTTTAGGACTAGGAATAACCACTTTAGCCAAACACCCCCCACACTTTTAAGTATTTGTAGGATGATACTCTTCCATGCCACAATTCATAAGGTGTTTGATTTATTTTCTTTCGGGGTACTTTATTTAAAATATAATTAGTAGAAAGTATTGCTTCCCCCCACAAGTTCTGAGGTAATCCAGAACTTATTAACATGGCATTCATCATTTCTTTTAAAGTCTTATTTTTCTTTCAGCAATTCCATTTTGCTGAGGTGAGTAAGGAGCGGTGGTTTGATGAATTATTCCATGTATTTTACAAAACTCACCAAAAGGTGATTCATATTCACCACCTCTATCACTTCTAAGTTTCTTAATTTTCTTATCAAGTTGATTTTCAACTTCATTCTTATATTGAATAAAAGTTTCCAAAACTTCATCCTTGGTTCGAATTAAATAAACATAACTATATCTAGTATAGTCATCTATAAAAGTGATAAAATATTTTTTCCCACCTCTAGTTTGAATTGATTTAAAATCACAAATGTCACTATGAATTAATTCAAGTGGTTCCGTACTTCTTTCAATTGAATGAAAAGGAGTTTTAGATAATTTTGCCTCAACGCATACTTCACATTTATGATTTGAAACAATGTTAAATTTAGGTAAACATTCCATATTAATTAATCTACGCAAAGATTCATAATTAACATGTCCTAGTCTACCATGCCATAAATCTGAAGACTCAAGCAAGTAAGAAGAAGATGTAGTATTATTAATAACTGAGGGTACAACTGTTATTACATTTAACTTGAAAAGGCCATCAGACATGTAACCTTTTCCTACATACATCTCGTTTTTCGTAAGTACAAACTTGTCACTTTCAAAAACTAGCCTAAACCCATTCTTACTCAACAAAGATCCGGAAACAAGATTCTTGCGAATGTCCGATACATGCAGTACATTGTTAAGAGTGAGTTCCTTTCCAGATGTCATCTTGAGTACAATCTTTCCTTGTCCTTCAACTTTGGAAGTTGAGGAGTTGCCCATAAAGAGTTGTTCACCATTGTCCACTGTAGAATAAGATGTGAACATCTTTTTGTCGGCACAGATATGGCGAGTAGCACCAGTGTCCACCCACCATTCTTTAAGATTTCCGACAAGATTTGCCTCGGAAACAACTGCAGAAAGATTGATGTCATCGACACCATTGGAAATATTGTCCACTTCAGTCATGTGGGTTTGAGCAGGCTTCTTGCTTGTTCTTCTTTTATTTTTGCCTTTGCTACGGCAATCTTTGGCCCGATGTCCCTCTTTATCACAGATGTAACATTTGCCATTAAACTTGTACTTTTTATTATCCCCCCCTTTAGAGCCTTGTGATGAACTTTCTCCAGAAGACTTTCGTTTCTTGGTTTTTGAAGTATATTCCACCACATTTGCCTTAGACTCCATAGGATGCTTACCAGCTCGCTTTTCAGAATTGCGGTTGTCCTCCTCAATCCTCAAACGCACAATTAACTCGTCCATAGAAATTTCTTTGCGCTTATGTTTGAGGTAGTTCTTGAATTCCTTCCAGCCTTTTGGTAATTTTTCAATTAAGGCTGCAACTTGAAAGGATTCACTGAGAAACATACCTTCTGCGTGAATGTCATGCAGAATGAGTTGGAAATCTTGAGCTTAGCTGATCACAGTTTTTGAATCAACCATTACAAAATCCAAGAATCTGCCAACCACAAATTTCTTTGAGCCGGCATCTTCCGTTTTGTACTTTTTCTCCAACGATTCCCAAAGTTCCTTTGCAGTCTTGATTGGACTGTAGACGTTGTATAATGTGTTGTCAAGTCCGTTCAAGACATAATTCCGGCAAAGGAAATCGGCATGTTTCCAAGCATCAACCGCAGCAACCACTTGCCGGTCGGTTTCATCCTCTTTCAGGATAGGAGCATCTTTACGGAGAAAACGAGCCAGGTTCAGAGTTGTAAGATAGAACAACATTTTCTGTTGCCATCTTTTAAAGTCAGTTCCTAAGAACTTCTCTGGCTTTTCACCGTGATTTACCGGTACTGTTACAACAGGAGAGGGGGTTGGCGTCATTGCAGCCACCACAGTAGTACTTGTTTGGGCATTTGTTTCAGTAGCCATCAATTCAAATATATAAAACAAAATTATAATTAGAATTTACACTACACAAAAAATTAAACCAAATTCACAGAATTAAATTCTGTAAAAATAAAAGAAACAAGAATGTAACTTTTATTTTCCAATTAATTTGAAAATAAAATAAAATTTTATTTAAACAAATTAATTCCACACAGAAAATTAAATTCTGTAAAATAAAAGAAATAAAAACTATAACTTTTATTTTTCAATTAATTTGAAAATAAAATAAAATTTTATTTAACCAAATTAATTCCACACAAGAAATTAAATTCTGTAAAATAAAAGAAATAAAAACTATAACTTTTATTTTTCAATTAATTTGGAAATAAAATAAAATTTTATTTAACCAAATTAATTCCACACAAGAAATTAATTTCAGTAACACTTCAATAATTAAAATACTGAAACAGAATTTTAATTAATGAAAACTCAGAAAATAATTTCTAAAACCCAAAATTAATTTCTGAAAAAATTCCACAAAAATATATTCTGAATTGTTAATGACACCAGTATCGTACTACTAGTTGTTGTCAAAGAAAAGAGACAGTATATTACTACTATCTGTCAAATAGCATATAATCACTATTTGTTTTTCCAACCAGAATATTATTTTGTAAATCCACAGAAAATAATTTTCTTCCGAAATTATTTACGAAGAATGAAAAAGGAAAACAAACGAAATATTCTGTAAACAGAATAATTCGAATCTGTCTTAAGATTGTTGGAACAATCTTCTGTGTAAAATAAAATAACTTGAAAATAAATTCAAACAAAATAAATAAATAACATACCAGATTTATCTATCGAACCCAAATAAAATTAAGACCAAGTCGAGTGTGTGATACTCTGTCCTTAAGACAGATTCGCCCCGCTACGGTATTTACGGTTGAGTGGCGTCTATCTCCCAGGATACAATGATCTTCATAAATTGTAGTAGTACTCCAAACAATTTGTTCGGCGAACCAAACCTGTGTTCTAACTCTCTGAAATTTATACTAAAACTAATATGAAGAATAAAAAAAAAACTAAATGCAAAATTTAGGACTACCAAAGACCAAAACCAGACTGATTTTTTCCGGAGGATTAAATATTGGATTTATGGTCAGTATATATAGGCAACAACATTGCCCCGAACAGGTCCAAAACAATTTGTGAAAAGGTGCACCTACTACTATTCAAATTTCAAAACTTGTTTTGATCGTAGTAAGAACAACTTTTCAAATTAATTGAAAAGAGACCCGTTGGAACAGTTAAACTATTTCACCTTTATTTTATTTTTATTAAACTATTTAAAAAAAATATATATATATATTAAACAAGTTTAATAAATAAAAGAAAAGGTATTAATTTTAGGAAACTATCAAGGAACCTAAAATTTAAATTTAGAATTAAATTAATTCCCACAATTACAAACTTTAGGAAACCACTTAGGAATCCAAAATTTGAATTAGAATTAAATTAAATTCCCACAATAATTTTTATTGAAAAAAAATCCAAATGAATTTTATCAAATAAAAATTAATGTTAGACTCAAAAACGACGTCAACTTCCCATTCACTCATAAATGGTTTTGACGTTCCGTCTTCACCGTGTGACTTGCCACACGGCAAGGAACACTTCACCTCTTCGGACCCACCCCAAAAGACGTTTGGGGTCCACCCAAAATGGGCTAAATAATATGCCTATATAAAACCATTTTCCAACACTCTATTTTTGATTGTCTGAAATAATTCTTAGATAAATTATCTATTATATATGTTATGATTTACTTAATGGATGATAGTTTTTTAAAATTTGTAATAATGTGATATATTTAATATTTTTAATGATGTGATATAAGATTTATACACAAACTAAATAAAAATATTAAAAAATACAATTAAATAATAATTTTTTTTTAGTGATTATTAACTTTTTAAAATCTCGTGCATCGCGGGTGACCACTAGTTAATTATTAATATGAATGATGTTTTTCACTAAATCAATAGATGAGAATAAATTCAATTCGTCCTAATGGCTGTTGGTAAAATTTTTATCAAGTCACAATCAACAATGCCTTAACATAAATTCTGAAACAATGATCAGGTTGCGTGTCGATATTCGATTTGGCTCGATAGATTCCAGAACTTTTTTTGAATTAACAGCAAGGAAATGAAGAACTAAAATTTAACTTTTATTTCTAATCTTCTAAAAATTGTATTGAGTTTGAAAGGTACATCTCTAAAACTACTTCACTATGCTAATGTCTAATATAAGCCAAACGATACTTTTTTGTGTTTCCCTTCTTCCTTTATAATTTCTCTCTCTATCAATTGTCAACTCTTGAGCTTAACTACCAATCATGACAATTCTTATTTATAGCTCATTCATGAATGGATGTTTTTTTTTTTAATCTTTTATCTTCTTCATTTTATGTATGTAATGGAGGATTTTTATTACATATTTAACTAGTAGTTAACCTTTGCGATGCACAGGTTAAACATATTTTTTTATTATATAAAATTTAGTTAAATCATTTATATTTTTATAAAATATTGAAAATAATCATTAAATTGGAGGAAAAAAAAACAATAATTTAAAATTTAAATAATGATTCTAATTATTATTTTAATAATTTTAATCATATTGTTCCATAAAAGCACTACTTAAATCAGCACATATATTACTTTTAAATAAATTATTTATGTTTATATTAATAATTTTAGCTCTATCATATTATAAAAATGTAACTTACATAAATATATATAATAAATTTCATAAAAATAAATATTGTTAATATTTAATTTAAAAAAAGTGAAAAATATAGAATAAAATTAATTTGTAAAATATTTTTAGTATGTATAATTCTATTAAGTTTTGTTTATGGGTAATAGTTTAAGTAGAAGTCTTTTAAATATTAAATTCTAGAAAGAATTTTGGTAAGGGTATTGATCTAGAAATTTAATAAAAAAAAGAAGAAAAAAAGGAGATGCGCCATGTACAGAGAGCAAATAATCTTCACTTCCGTACTCCTTGCCTCCGTATTCTGTTCACTTTAATGGCGTCGTTTCTCCTGCAAACATAACATAAATGTGCTAACCAGCGGGTGTATCGTCGAAAAACCCTTCCGATGGTCAAGTTAGTACCCTTAGAGAATATAGGAGAATGAGAGAGTTCTTTGGCTCAAGATTGCTTACCCTTCAAAATGGACTCGTAGGCCTTATATAGACAACTTGTCTCATTTCTCCATGTAGTGCACATTATCCCCATTGTCTTTGGGGCAAGGACGTTATGTTTCGTTATTCCTTTATATGTATGTACTTGTCAGGGACAACATTAACTTGGACAGGTCATTGTTTGTCCCCCACAAATCGTTGGGGCACGAGAAGCACTCAACCGAGCATCCCTTGGCTGAGCTACCAACAACTTAGTTAAGCTCGTGATCTTTGCTCGTGAATCCTGTGCCATGTTGCCACTCAAAACAAGGATCCAATTCTGCTCAGTCCTATACAGCACGGTTGTCTTAGCTTGATTCACACGAAAAACATCTCGGCCAGTAAGAGGGAGCTCGGCTAGTTCTGTAAGGCAGACTCAAGTCCATCTTTAGTGGCCCAGCTAACCACAAAGTAGTGGGCTGGGCTTGGCCCATCATAGCTCGACCCCTTTAGCACGACACAAAACTCCCTTCTCAATTTTCCCTTAATCTGGTTTGCTTCAGCATAAGCCGGATTGCCCATAATTGGCCGAGCTTGATTCCACGCCTAGTTCATTGATATGCCTGGTGCAAATCTGATGCATCAGAGAGCCTGGGTCCCCCCATTACTCTAACGCAACATCTTTTTAGGGGGACACACATCGTTTTGTCATGATGATGGGCGCGATTCCCCAAGAAGTTTTTCAAATCCCCTCCTTCGAGTGCAAGACATATATACTATTGTCAGGGCCGGCCCTGGGGCATAGGCCAGAAGGCCATGGCCTAGGGCCCCTCAAAATAGACTCAAAAAAGGGGCCCCTTCCTATTATAATTTAGTGTAATATATTAGGTACGCTTTAAGTCTAAAAAATTAAAAAAAAAGGCCTAAACTAACTTAAAATAAATTGATCCATTAAAAAATTGAAAGGCCATTCAAAAAAATTAGCATTGTTATCCATTGAAAATAGACCCAAAAAAGGGTCTCTCTTATTATAGTTTAGTCTAATATATTAAGTATATTCTAAGTACAAAAAAAATTAAGGAAGGCCCAAATTAACTTAAAATAAATTAATCCATTAAAAAATTGAAAGGCCTATTTAAAATAATTACCATTGTTATTCATTGAAAACGATTTTGCAAAAAAATTAGATTGTGCAAGTATGATTGATTTATTTGCTTCTAAAATTACAAGAAGAGTGAGGATCAAGCGATACTTATTAGTTATTGTAATGTAATGCTAAATATTTTTTGTGATTTTGACACAAATCTTTTGTCCTTTACTTTCAAATTTTTTTCTTTTTTCATTCAATGAAAAAAAAATGTGAAGGGCCCCAGAAATTTATTAGTTGATTATTGGCTTTGGGCCTCGGAAATCTCAGGGCTGGGCTTGACTGTTGTCGTCTCCCCATTTACTCTTTACTGTTTATCACCATTTCAGACGGAATACCCAGTGAACCAAAGCATATAGCCTTGATTTCTTGCGTCCAATGCCCAACTTAAAGCATTTCCATCGGAGATTCTGTTTCATCTCCATCATCGGAGCATTTCCCACCGATGGAAGTGCCAATTGGAGTTTTAACCTCACAAGCTCTCCATTTTCGGAAAGACCTGTTTGTTTTCAGAGGTAGAATGAAAGGGATTGATAATGAGGGGATTATTAGTGAGAGGATTGATAGTGAGGGGATTAAGTAAAATTGTGCTTGTTTTGATGATAGTTGTTAGTGTAGGGATTGTTAAATTATTTTAATATAAAATAATAAAAAAAATAAAAAAAATACAAAAACATTAAACATTAATGTTTTTAAAAAAATGCCCAACGTGTAAAAAATTTAAAAAAAATAAAAAATTTTCAAAAAAAAATAAAACAAATAAAATAATGATTCTTAACAAAAAATACAAAAAAAAAAAATTAAACATTAATGTTCAAAAAAAAAAAAATGCCCAACATGAAAAAAATAAAAAATTTCTAGTCCAACGGATTATTTTTCTAATATAAAGTCTTGGAGGCCCATCCGAATCCCCTCCTCAAGGGGATTCATAATCCGAAGATCACTATCAATCCCCTCCCCATCTCTCAAAACAAACAGAATATTAATGGGTCCCACCTCACTACCAATCCCAATCCCCCTTTTAACTCTTCAAACAAATGGGGCCTAAGTGTTCTTCATTGCCCTCTATTAAATTTTTCCTATTCTTCATGCCTTTGAGTTTAAACTATTATTATCCACCTTCAAATCATGATAACAACAAACAAATCTTGCTAAAAACACATATTTACAGGGGTTTCGAACCACCCCTAGTGTTAAATGGCCTCTAAGCCTTGGCTATTCATCTCACTGTTCATCTCCTAAGATAAACATGGATAGATCTAGGCTAGACCAAGCAAAAACCCAACTTTTAATCCATAATCAAAACTCGGCCAAGCAAACTTCATGCTTGTCATGTCTATGGAAGAAATCGAGCTATGAAGAAAGCGACATAAAGGCCTCGCGATTGAGCTAAAAATCTATGCTTGGGTGGCTAAGCTAACTCCACACCTATCAGGCAGATCGAGCTAAGACCCTACTCAATACAAAATCGAGCTGCAATTTGGCTCATTTGTCAACTGAGCTAAAACCTAGCTCGTCTGTGCGGTTGAGCTAAAATCCAACTTATCCGCAAGATCAAGCTAAAATCGTGCTTATGTGTACGACCGCGTTGTCACTCGCACTTAATTGTGCCTTTTCACTATGCTGAATCCTAGGAGATCAGGTACACCAACACAAGCGCTCTCAAAGACCGAGCAGTCGCTGCATAATTTAACCAACATGCTCTGCCGAGCAAATCACACCAAGCTACATAGGGCGACATCGCTTCTTGGTAAACACGCCAGACACATTAGCTGAGTTTCATGAGGAGTACGGTGTCCCAACTGACGTGCTGTAGCTTGACTTTTGTGCTCCTTTCGGATACGATAGCCCTACAGTTTGGACTCCCATGGTTCTGATTATGATCTCACAAATGCAATGTGAAATAGATAAACACAAAAGAGTCAAAATCTGGCAAATCTTTTATGAAAATCAATTTTGAATCAAAATACCAAAAACAGACTACTTTACCAGATACAAAGTCGCCACCTAAATATTTTTAAAAAATTTAAGAAACTCGAGACTCATGCCAAAGGCCACTTATCCATCATCACCAAAGTGTCTCGGCTCGGGAACTTAGGTACGAGAGGAGAAGGTCATGAATTGAGCACTCCACTCGCCCGATCAAAGATCGGCCTCTACTAATCATGATGTGTTTCTTATTTACATTATATGCTCTTGTTTTGATTATTAGACTAACTTTACTATGTGTTGCACACAAGTATAGACTAATTTGCAAAAATTAGAACTCTTTGATCCCATGTTTGTTTTTTGAAAATTGTTTCGAATATGTACCACTTGAAAAAGTGATCTCATATGCACATTACTCAAATTATTCCAATTCAAGCAATTAGCCTTCATCTACAGGCATTCAAGCAGATATAGCATTTAAGCACTTAGCCTCATGGTATTCATGCTTATCACCACGACAATCACACGCATGAAATATGCTAAAGTAATAAATGCTTGCCCCAATTCCCGAGGCGAGCCAAAAGAGAAACTAGTTAGAAAAATGCATGGTCCTAACTAATGCAAAATATGTCTAATGCAACACATACAAGATGTAATTAAGAGGCTGAGCTACTAATATGGCATTTGAAACAACTTGATAGCATGCAGTTTCAACACGTTTTCAACGAAGTATGTAAACTACAATACTTAGTTAGAATGATGAGCCGAACCTCATGCATGGAAAACAAATGGATGCAAACATGGGAAATGTAAAAGAAATATGATGTTCTAAGCTACTTATCATAAGCGAGTAAATAAAATGGAGAAAGACGTGGGTTGGAAGACATACACATTATTACATTTTTGCCCTTGCACAGGAGGGTCCGAATAAATGCCCTAGCTAATTACTATGAATTAACTAATCTATTACAACCCAAATAAGATAAATTAATTATGCTAGCTAATTATTACAACACCACAAATTAACTAACTACTTTAGCTAATTAATTAAGTACAACACAATACTAACTAGCTATTCTAACTAAACTAACTAATTAGTTATAAGTCCACTACTTTAAGTACATCATACTACTATTATAACATTATTTTAACAGATCCTGAGAATCGAGGGATGGTTCATGCATGGATGTGGATTTCCACCCAAAAATGCTCTCCATTTTGTCACTGGAATGTTTCTGTTGCACAGTCAAAAGATTGCACTGATTTTTCACCTCAGTTTTTACTATGTTTAGCAGGAAACAGTACACTGCCTTGTTGGAAAAAGTGGTTGACAGGCCAGAAGTAGTGGCCTGCCGCCCAGTAAAGGTGGCATGCCGACCATTAATGTTGGATTTCTCCTGCTGTAACAGAAAATAAACAAAGCACAAACAGAACATTCTCAAGGGATGTTTGTCCACCCTACCTCTCCTTACCATCAAACAGCTCAAAGGAGGGGTAGGCTTGATTCACAAGCCATCAATTGGCACAATTTCATTGCGTGATGACTTATGAACCAAGGGATACAATTTCAATAAATGTAAAAAAAGACCAACAAAACCTCCTCCCTATCATGAATTGATCACGAGAAAGGGTTGACATTGACTCTTGAACCATTTTTATCACTAACAAGTATGAAACAACTTAAGACTCAATAGGTTCAATTGAGGTCTTATTGAATCCAAACCATTTTATTATCTTGCTTCATTTTAATTACCTTCCATTCATTAGTCAATTAAGTCTAATAATGAGCTTTAAGTCCACTATTAGAGAGAAGTGTCAAACCAAATGTTGTTTTAGGCATGAGAGGGAGATCATGCTGTTGGTAATGAACCCCCAAAGGGATTAAACCATTAAGCACAATATCACCCTTCAAGCTTAAACAACACTCCTTTTGGAGCAACTCTCAAAACAAAGAGAAAAGGCCAAGAAATGAGGGAGATTGCAGAGATGCTTAGAGGTGAACACAAGTATGGAAAGTAAGAAATAAATGATATCAACTCAAATAAGTTGGTGGCTAAGGCCTAAACCACTAAGCATATGAGGACTATTACACTACAAGCATGCAATACAAAGCATAAATGAAACTAACACATAAAAATAGTCCTAAATTAGCTCAAAATAGTGCTGGAATTAAAGTAAAAATAGCTAAAAGAGTAAGCTAAAAACATGGAACAATTAAGCTAATAAACAAGCACAAGGAGGAGAGGCTACCTCCTACATTTTCGGGACTTCAAAACATGATTTTTAGCCTCTGGAAAACTCTGAAAACTAGTGGTAAAAAGTTCAAAAAAAGTTGATAAAAATGTGGGAAACACAAGGGTAAAAGCCTATGAAACAAGGTTCAAAGAAAGGTGATCCACCCCTCTACTTTTAATGGCTTTAAATCACAAGTTTTAGCCCAAAAATAAAGATGATAAACAACTCAAAAATAGCAAGAAAAGATGAGAAAGAGATGGTACAAAAGAACTAGAATGTATACCTCTTGAAGAGGAATGATCCCTTAAATTCCCAAACCACTAATTTCACACTCTCAAGTGCTAAAATGCAAGCTTAAGCACCTCAACAAAGATCCCTCAAGGTTTGGTTTAGAGTGTCTAGGCAAAAGTTATGTAAGTTGCAAGAGAGAGAGAGAGAGAGAGAGAGAGAGAGAGAGAGAGAGAGAGAGAGAGAGAAATGTAGAGAGAGAAATATTTTCCAAAACTTTTGTTCTCCAAAATTTTCTAACCCTAAAAAAATGAGAGAGGGTCAAGTATATATAGAAATATATAAGACCACCTCAGAAATATCTACACAGACACAGCTGATGTAGTGTATGTATCTGTGGAGACAACTGGCACAACTGGGAAAAAGATTTGAAAATTTACACAAGTGGTCGGCAGGCCACTACTAGTGGGCGGTAGGCCACACTAGTGGGTTTGCAGGTCCCTGGATGCCCAGGCCTTAAAAACTACTGTTTTGGTCCAAAACAAGGCACAGGGTTTGTAGGTTCAAAACTGAGGTTTCCTGTTGAGGAAATCAAGCATTTGACAAGCGTACACATTCATCATTAAGTAATTAATCAGTGGCGCACAAGTCTTAAGGGTCGTCAAAAATGGGGTGTCTACAGTTGCCCCCTCTTTGACAGAGCTCGGAGTCATGAAATGACATGAGTGAATGTCAAAGCCTGAAGACGACCTATTTTGACAAGGCCTTAAGACTTAGGAAAACAATCAAGACATAAATTAAATTGGTTGAGCTCGTAAACTACCTATGTATCTTTTTACAAGGAATTAAACCAACGTAGTTCAGGGGCAAGATGCAAATGATATGCACAAAAAATATACTTTGAAAGCAGGACTTACACGTTTTGCGAAGCCAGCTATTTTGAAAATTCATGATCATGCAAGATGATGCACTAAGCAATAACAGATGCAATAAGCAATAACAAGATAACAACATATGAATAAGCTTTAAGCTTAAATTGAAATGGGTTTCACGCAAAAAGAACTAAAAATGCGCAATCTAACCACGCCTAAGCCGTGAAAAGAGGAGAGAAAAATCGCTCAAGGTCACGTTTCACGCATCCTGAGATAACTCTACTCACGCTAAAGTCATGAGAAGAAGAGAGAAATCGCTTAGGGTCACGTTTCATGCGTCTTGAGATACTCTAATCATGCTGAAATTGTGAGAATAGGAGAAAAACTGCTCATGGTCGCATTTCATGCGTCCTGAGATAAAATCGCTCAGGGTTGCGTTTCACGAGTCCTGAGATACTCTAATCACGTTGAAATCGTGAGAAGAGGAGAAAAACCGCTCAGGGTCGCGTTTCATGCGTCTTGAGATAAAAACCGCTTAGGGTCGCGTTTCACACGTCTTGAGATAAAAACCGCTCAAGGTCGCGTTTCACACGTCCTGAGATACTCTAATCACGCTAAAATCGTGAGAAGAAGAGAAAAATCGCTCAGGGTCGCATTTCACGCGTCTTGAGATAAAAATCGCTTAGGGTAGCGTTTCATACGTCCTGAGATACTCTAATCATGCTAAAATCGTAAGAAGATGAGAAAAACCACTCAGGGTCGCGTTTCATGCGTCCTAAGATAAAAGCCCCTCAGGGTCGCTGTAGACACCCCATTTTTGACCGACCTTGAGACTCAGACGTCACCAATTGAGCACTTGGTGATATTACATAATGTGCTTGTTCAGAAGTTTCAGAGTCGCGGCCGTGAGCCCGCCTCCGGACTTCTGGACTCTTTTGTGCTTTGTCTCGGTTTGCGAACCAGACTCGGTTTTCTCTGTTTCTTTTCCTGAGGGGAGGGAGAGGTCCCGTAGACCATCTCTCAGTGACCGTGGGCTACATTTGGTGCCCGTAGGCCATTCTGCCCATTTCGGAGCCCGGTTTCCGATTTTTCGGGACTATTGGCCGAGTGCCTCGGTTTGGGACCGCCTAACCGACTCCGTTCACTCTGATTTTTGGCATACTTCTTATTTGCTCCCTTTTGAGGGACACTGGGGTCGGAGAAACCCACTTCGTGGCCGAACGCCACTTTCGGTGTTTAGCAGCTCATTTTCGGGATCCCGAACTGCGTGTTTTGGCCCCCGAGCATTCATTTCGCATCGATTTTCGTTCATTTTTGGCAGGTGCCTCTGTTTTATCATCAGGAAGGTCACTGGAGGGTGGGAGGCCAGCAATTATCTTGGCAACCAGTTATATTCCATTTTCACCCTCCGGCACCCGTTTTTCGCACTTCCGAGCCAATGTTGAACACCTTGGAGCCACTTTCTTCAACCCCAAACCACATATTTGTGATGTACACACATAGGAGGACCCTAAAAGTTCATGGCCGGCCACTAATGTTGCTTGACCCTTTTGAACCCCTCCTTCCGGGCCAATGTTGAACAACCTGGGCCATTTTTCTTGAACTTTGAACCACATATTTGTGTTGTACACACATGGGAGGACCCTAAAAGTTCATGGCCGGCCACTAATTCCATTTGACCCTTTTGAACCCCTCTTGAAAATGGCTTGTTCTCTCTTCTGTTTTAGAGTTTCCAAATTCGAACCACAGGGTTGTGAAGAGGAGACATGGGAGGCCACCAATATGTGGTGGCTGGCCACTAATTATACTTGACCCTTTTGACCCCTAGCTGGCCGGCTAGGGGGGGTGGCCGGCCGGCCACCTGCAACAAAAATACTTGGCCGGCCATGTTCCTCTCTCTGTGTACTTTACAGCTGTACAGCTGTTTCCCCCAGAAAATATCTATATCCGGGGGATATTTTGTGGGGGAACAAGAGCCTCAATTCCCTCCACACTTGGCTGGAGTCTTCTCTCCCTCTCTTGCATTTTTTCTGGCCTCCCAACTCAAGAAAAGGGGTTACAAGGCTTGCTTGGAGGAGATACATACATAGCACCCCATTTCCTTCAAGTTTTGGGTTCCATTTCTTCATCATCTTCAAGCTCTACCACCACCCTTCCATTCCAGCATCAAGGGGAAGAATTCCAGCAGCTTAGAGTCACCAAATCTGGTCCAAGAAGCAACAAAAGTGTTGGTCTTCAAAGGTAAGTCCAATTTCCCTCTTTTCTAGCTCATTTTTGCACCATCTCTAAGCCATACATGCTTATTAATTTGAGCTCCGACCAAAACTGAAAAGGTCATTTTTTTGAGCTCATTTTCTTGTTTCATTAAGGGCTCAACCCTGTTTGAGCCCTCCATATTACACTTGCTTCAATATCCTCCTTAAATACCGTTTTCTTGCATGCTTTGGAAGCCTATCATGCTTCCATTTTTGGATGATTTACAGGCCTAGAGATGGCCTTATTTTGACCTTTTTAACATGTTTCATTAAGGGTCTTTGGCCATTTGTGGAATATTTTGCATACTTCATGTTATAGCCTCTTTTGAGCCTTATTTTGCATTGCATTTCTAGCATGTTTGTATACTGTTTTTGGGTTTTTACAGTTCTGTAAACATGCTTATTTTTGGTCCCTATTCAATTTTGTAGAAGGGAATTTTTCAATTTGGGCTGTGCATATACCACTTGCCTCTTTGGCCACCTTTTGGTCCGTTTTCTTGCATAAAAATTTAGCCTTATCTATGTTTGTTTTTGAGGTTTTTACAGTTCTGTGAAAGTGCTTATTTTTGGCCCCTCTTCAATGTTGTTGAAGGGTCCTAACCTGTTTGAGGACAGCAGCTATGAGTTGCTTCTTAATCCCATGTTTAGGGCCATTTTCGCATGCTAATTTTGCCCTATCTTTGCTTGCTGTTTGGCCATGTTTTGTACTGGTAAAATGCTTATTTTGGGGCTGTCTTGCTTCTGTCTTTTCATTCCATGTACCAATCATGCATGTTTGGTATAGCTATAGGCCATTTCGGGTGCCTGATTTTGCATTTCGGGAGAGATTCCATGCATCGGGTGTGTTTTCGCCTCATTTCGGGGCTGTTTTCCCCCTCATTTTGCTGCTGAAATTCCATTGGCATGTTTGCATATCATTTCCATGCCATTGCATTGCATATGCCATTGCCTCGGTTTGCATGCCCGTGTGCACGCATTTCGAGGCACTTATTTTTTATTCATCGGCCTCTTATGTGAGTGTGGCTGAGGCTCTCTCATGTTAGTATAAGTCCATGTTGCATTCTATATGCCATTTCCATACCATTGCATTGCGTATGCCATTGCCTCGGTTTGCGCGCCCGTGTGCACGCATTTTGAGGCACTTCATTCTCATTCATCGGCCTCTTATGTGAGTGTGGCTGAGGCTCTCTCATGTTAGTATAAGTCCATGTTGCATTCTATGTGCCATTTTTGCCATATTGCATTGCATATGTCATGGCCTCGATTTGTGTGCCCGTGTGCACGCATTTCGAGGCACTTCATTTTCATCCATCGGCTTCTTATGTGAGTGTAGCTGAGGCTCTCTCATGTTAGTGTAAGCCCATATCACATTTCCATGTCATTTACATTGCGTATGTCATTTTCTCGGTTTGCGTGCCCGTGTGCACGCATTTCGAGGCATCTCATTTTCATAGCATTGTGCATACTAGGTTGTATCTTAGATCGCATTCTGTCATTTTCTCGGTTTGCGTGCCCGTGTGCACGCATTTCGAGGCATCTCATTTTCATAGCATTGTGCATGCTAGGCTGTATCTTAGTTGCATTCCATGCATGTCATGCATATTGCATCGTGTTCGGGATAGGAGTTAGCCCGGGCACGGGAAACGAGGTGCATTTCGTACTCCGAGTGACGGAATGTGTCTCAATTCCCCAGTCACCGACACTCCGGATCATCCATGATGGAGTTAGGTCTTGTTGTGTTTTCATGTGCATTCATCCTATATTAAATTGTGCAATTCGACTCCTCGGCCATCATGCCTCGGTATGCGTGATTGGTGGCACGAGGATCGAGGCATGCATATATCTGTGAAAATACATTGCTATGCCCCTTTCCTGCTCTCTGTTGCAGCAAAAATCAAGAATCAGCAACTTTTCGGAGTTTGGCGCGCATTTCAAGAAAAAGTGCAAACAGAGGCTAAGTGGGGCATCCCAGTGGATTTCCGCGCAAGGCAACCCAGACATGCACCATCCATCAGAAGCAAGGCAGTCCCTGGCTTGCATGCCAGTTTTATTTATTTTATTATTTAATTTGATTAATTAATTAGGAATTTGTATATTATTCGGACTGTAATATTTGGACTGTAATATTCTTTTATTCGGGACTGTATATTTATTCGGACCCTCTGCGCGAGGGCACAACTGTAATAAGTGTGCGTGTGTGTGTTGTATGTCTTCCAACCCCACGTCTTTCTCCCTTTTATTTATCTGCTTATGATGGTTAGATTAGGACATATTTCAATTAGCATACAGTATGATAGCATGTTTGCATTCATTCATCTGTTTTGCATGCACCGGGCTCGGCGCATCATACTAACTGCATTTGTATTTCAATTCCAAATTGAATACATGTTAGTTGTAGCATTCCATATGCCATGTTTAGAATAGCCGAGCCTGCTATAGTTTGCATTCTTGCATGTGTTGCATTAGGCATTTCTGTATACTTAGGATTCATGCATGGATTTCTAATTAGCTTCATTTTTTGGCTTGGAGTACTCGGTGAGTTTTATGCTTTAGCATCCTTGCATGCGTGTGAGTGACTGCCATGAATAGCATGCTTACCATGAGGTTAATTGCTTATGTGATATAACTGCCTGAATGCCTGTGGGTGAAGGTTGGGTTACTTGGATTGGAATAAATCACCAACTGTTTGTCTTAAGCCCACTAGATAGTGGCAAAACCATCTTTTCTAAGCCCACCCGAGGGTGGCAAAATCTGCATTTTTAGCCTACTTGCGAGTAGCAAACCACCTTTCAAAAATAAACATGAAATGTTTTGTTCCAATCCAGGCGACCTGATCTATACTTATATGCTGTGTGCATCACATAGTAACCTAGGCTAATAACCGGAATAAGGACATACAATGTTTTCAAAAATAGATATCATGGTTAGTAGAGGCCGATCTTTGATCGGGCGAGCGGGGGTGCTCACGAAGTGACCTTCCCCAATCGTACCCAAGTTCCCGAGCCGAGGAAACTTTGGTGATGACGGACACGTGGCCTTAGGCAACGAGTCAGGGTTTCCTAAATTTCCCAAAATAAAATATTTAGGTGGCGACTCTGTATCTGGCAAAGCAGTCCATGTTTGACACTTCTTTCAAAATTTGTTTTTCTCAAAACGATTTGCCGGATTTGGACTCTTTGGTTCAGACTTAGAACCGTGACAAATTTGAGAGTCCTGAGCTGTAGTGACCCCAATATGAACGGAACGGGAGCTCGTTCCTCTCGGGGCGTTCGGGGACGTCTACAGTCGCGTTTCACGCATCCTGAGATACTCTAATCACGCTGAAATCGTGAGAAGAGGAGAAAAACCGCTCAGGGTCGCGTTTCACACATCCTGAGGTAAAAACCGCTTAGGGTCCCGTTTCTTGAAATACTCTAATCACGCTAAAATCGTTAGAAGAGGAGAAAAACTGCTTAGGGTCGCGTGTCACACATCCTGAGATAACTCGATACATGCAAAAAGTGGGTGGGTGCGATAGATGCACAAACTAAAAAAAATTGAAAATCAATACAGTGACAACGCATGTTCTATGCAAGATAGACAATCGACATATGATGTTAATTAAAGGCATGTTCCATGCAAGAATCGAAAGCATGTTCTCTGCAAGATTGCAAGCATGTTCTTTGCATAAATTAAAAGCATGTTCAAAACGAAAGCATGTTTTATGCAAGATTCGAAAGCAAGATAAAAATCATGCAAAAGTACATGTTTTATGCAAAAGAAAATAATAGATATATAACTTGACAAAACGAAAAAAAGCGAAGTTCGGAAACAACCTTCGACTTACCGACTTTGCAAAATGCTAAAAAAGGATACACCTTGTTCATATTGGCAAGTGGAGCACGTTCGCGTGCCGAAACACAATGGGTATTAGGAACGGCGTAATCAGAACACAGTTTCGAGCTCCTCGAAAATCAATCTGGACCCAAAAGAGAACCTCTCGTACATTGTTAGGGCAAAGAGGAACAAAACCAGCACTAGGCCACAAAAGAGGGCTGTCGGCCACAAATGAGGCCTACCGGCCACTAATGCAATTTCGAGGACAGATTTGTCATTTCGGCACAGGTCTTTTTAAACACATCACCACACCTCATTTTCTCACACACCCAAGGCCAAAACCACTCTCCCTATCACAACCCAACTTGCCCCTAAAAGTTTGGGCATGATCATCCTAAAATTTAGCCTCGGAGTTAAATATTCTTAACTATATTCCCTGTGGGGCCTGAACGGAAGCAAATATAATATCAAAATAAACAACCATTGAGCCGTGACTATATGCCCGGATCACGTCACATTATACATCATATTTACATATATATATAGAGTCCATACATGAGTGTTTGTACATAAAGGGTGGCAATCCGTAGGCTATATATTACAACCATCTAAGACAAGTCACCCAAAGCCATCAAAACATGCCATTACCTATCCATATATGGGACCTCCCAAAAAACAAAAACAAAAAGGGTCCTATTTATACAGCAAATGTCCATAACGGGCATATTATGAAACAAGTACAGTGAAAGGCTTTTCAAGCTAACCTATGGTTGATCTCCTCGTTGATGACCTATACACACATACATAAACACAAAGTGAGCAAGGCTCAGTGAATAATAGCAATGCAGAAAAGATAATCGCATAAGCACAAGAGTTAGAGATTATATATAAACTATGTACAGGTCTTAGTTGTAAACATACTTCAGAATGGCCTTAGGCCCATAATTTGATACAGAACGACCTCAGGCCCGCATAGGTTACAAAACATCCTTAGGCCCAATACAGTTCAGAATAGCTTTAACCAAAAATTCAACAGCTGTCTAGATTAATGTAGGGTAGATGGAACATTGTCATGTCCCCACCTCCCTTGGCCTTAACGCCATTGGTCACATGTGATCCATATCGTTACAAAGTAGATGGAACATCGGCATGAGCCATCTATCCTGGCCTTTGAGTTGTATGTCATAAATCATTAACCATTCATATCATAACGGCCTTGGGCCCACCTTTATTCCGTGGTTCTCAATGACCTCGAGTCTATGATAGTGACATTGTACAATTATCGCAGTTAGTTCCAATCACGTAGTCAAACCCATCACATATGCTATTCATAAACAAAAGCATGATCAAAGCAATAAACAAAACATAACTTATACTACTATTACTCACAGTTATGTGGTTGCACGTTAGTCTCTTTCGGTATGCGACCTACACACAGCACACACTTGTAAGCATTCGCTTGTTCACTTGTTATTCGATTCGTTAAGTTCCGTTTAATTATACACATTACAGAAGAGTCAAATGGACATTTTAACATATTTAGAGGGTTGAGAAAAGCATAAAAAGTCAACAGAATTTCTCTCCTCAAGCCGTACGTGCGGAAGTCCCTAGCGGCACGTGCGGGAAGGTGCGCCGCACGTGCTTTTATTTCAGAATGCCATCTTCCAGTTCCCCTGTTTTCCGCATGTGCGGTTGTGAGCCTTGCACGTGCAACTGTGCCCTACACGTGCGGCCATGGGCTCCGCACGTGCGATCGGAGCCTCTGTTTTGTGCACTCCAAAGTTAAACAAAAATTCAATCATTCCAAGGCATCCCAAGGCTCAATTATAAGCAAAATTCCTTCATTATCACAGCATATAACATACTAAACATGACTTTGACAAATAATTAACTCATAACTCATGCAAAAAGGAGTTCCCACAATTTGATCATACTTTATTTCATAGCCACAAGAGATGTAAACATATATAGAAAAGAGACACAACATAGGAAGATCATAATATGCAAAACTTGGAGATTGAAAGATGAATTTCCCTTAGCTATCTCAAAGTAATCCCATACATCATCATTTAACCCCTAAATTAAGCAAATACAAGGAAAATTGGTGAGTCTCATGTTTATCCTCTCAATTACATCCAAAACCCTAGTCTAAAGAGTGAAAAACCTCCTTCAAATACTTGAGAATAAGGAATTAAAAGTAGTTTTAGAGTAATTAGGTTGCTTACACTTACTTGGAGTTTCAAATCCTTGAACTCTTCCTCAAATCTACCAAGCGCCTAGTTGATTTGCCCTTTGCTTTCTTTTTCTTTCTCTTTTCTTCCTTTCTTTCCTCCAGAAGATTTTTTTCTCTCCTTTTGATTCTAAGTCCTCTACATTTCCTATATCTATCCATATGCTTAAGTCATGAGTCCTAATAAGCTTAATTTGAGAATTGGGCTCAATTAAATCGATTTAATTCGTTACGAATTAAATTTTTATAAAAATTCACATGACGGCTTAAAAATCATGGTGATCAGAACTGTAAAGTCAATTTTGGATTACTGCACCTCTAAGGCTTTCAATTTCCAATCCAAAGGTCTCGATTTTAACAAGTTTTTCTCACAACCGACAGATATAATTCTAAAATGGAAACAACGCTCATAATTAAACACAATTTCACGTGGAATTTCACATCAAGCATATAATTACCAAAATAATTAAAACCTAAAGCAAATAAGAGGGTTGGGTTATTACACTCCCTCTCTCTCTAGGTGCTTCTTCTCTCTAGATTTGTGCTTTGCACGCATTTTCCAACGCCTCACGCAAACTTTATTCATAAACCCTCTTTGATCCTCTACACTTTGAACCAATCAGACTTTGATTTCATTGATTTTCTCAAGTTTTCGACACTTTGGGTTTGTTTTCCTCAAGTTTCTCTTCGGTTTTGTGAATTTTCTCGAGTTTTGACTTTTTCTCTCATTTTCTCTCTTCTAGGGTTGACTTTTTTCAAGTTTTTCCTCTTTTTCTTCATTTTCTTTGCTTTTTCGCCAGTCTTCACCCACTTTTCAGATGGCAGACGACATTCCTCATGATGATGCCCCTCCCGAGGTTCCACTTGTACTTTTATCCATAGAGGTTGAGAAGCCGACGGTCCCTGAGGCCGACGAGGCAGCAGAAGACATTGCCGCTGACTTCGAGGTAGAGTTTGCTCTAGGGCTCGAGCCTGAGCCACTACCATTGAGGATAAGGCCCTTTGATCCTGTCACTTATTACCCTTGTACGTACATGATGGCACCTGGAGGCATGATGTGCTTTGACGATTTTGCTGATTGCCAGAGGATATCTTACAGAGAGAGCCGGACTCCCACCTTTCCTACGGTGCTACCGAGGTACAAACTTTATTGTCATGCTCTCTTACCTTTCATTTGATTGTATTTCTTGCACTGCCTTTCATCTAACTGCTCTTTTATCATTGTCTTTAATCTGATTCACTCTTTGTTTGCTATAGGGGAACTCTTGTTCTTGCAGGGGTTACGGGGTGGTGACGGTCAGAGATTGGTATCATGAGCTCTCGCCCGAGGTCTGCGACCTTGTTGATGAGGCTGACTTTGGCTTATTCTGCACAGGGCTCTCACGGCATATGGCTAGCTAGGCCCTACTCGGAGCATTGGTGGAGAGGTGGTGGGATACTACTGTAGACCGCCCTCGAGAACCCTGCTCTCCGCGCCGCGAGGACGCGAATCGTTTTGTTTTGAGCTACTATAGTTCGGACTCAATGTCACGGTTCTGAATCTAATCTAACAAAGTGCAATGTGAGACCGATAAATCACCAAAGAGTCCAAATCCAACAAATCGTTTTGGAAAACTAATTTTTATAAAGAAGTGCCAAACATGGACTGCTTTGCCAGATACAGAGTTGCCACCTAAATGTTTTATTTTGGAAAAATTTAGGAAACCCTGACTCGTGCCTAAGGCCACGTGTCCGTCATCACCAAAGTTGCCTCGGCTCGGGAACTTGAGTACGAGAGAGAAAGGTCATGCAATGAGCACCCCCGCTCGCCCGATCAAAGATCAGCCTTTACTAACATGATATGTTGTTTTTGAAAACACATGTGCTCTTATTATGGTTATTAACCTAGAATTACTATGTGATGCGCACAGCATACAAGTATAGACTAGATCGCCTAATTTAGAACAAAACATTGCATGTTCGTTTGTGAAAATGATTTGAAGTTTGCTACTCGCAAGTAGGCTAAATCGGGGATTTGATGAATTGTTCCAATTCAAGCAATCCAACCTTTACCCACAGGCATTCAGGCAGTTATATCAGTTAAGTAGTTAGCCTCATGGCAAGCATGCTAAACATGGTAGTCACTTACACACATGCAAAGATGTTAAAGCGTAAACACTCACAGTGTACTCCAAGCCAAAATAGAGAACTAGTTAGAAATCATGCATGATCCTAGTTCATGTTAAGATGGCTAATGCAACACATGCAAAAATGCAACTTGATAACATGCTGTTGAACACGTATTCAAGTAAATGTATTGAAATACAATGCAGTTTGTATGATGTGCTGAGCCCGGTGCATGCAAAACAGATGAATGAATGCACGCATGCGAGCATTAGGTATGCTAATCGAAATATGCTCTAAAACTAACCATCGAAAGCTAGTAAGTAAAAGGGAGAAAGAAATGGGGGTTGGAAGACATGTATCACACACACGCACGCTTATTACAACAGTTAGCCCTCTCGAAGGAGGGTCCGAATAATGAGCTAACTAGCTAATCTAAGCTAATTAAACTAATTATTACATCACAAAACTAATTAACTAATCCTAGTTAACTAATTAAGTACAAAATGAAGCTAATTAACTAACAAGTTAACTAACTAGTTATTATAACACAGATAAGCAACTAAACACATTAATTACTTAAATACAGAACTGAAGCATGAACTAGCTAAGGAAAGCAATAAAACAGGAGCCTCGAGGCGATAAGTGTTTGCATCCCCGGTTGCCTCGTTTGGAAATTCGTCACGATGCCCCAACTTGCCTCTGTTTGCAACTGTCCTCAGAACCTTGCACTAAGCTCCAGAAAGCTTCTAATTCACCTTGGGGACCTGTGGGAGGGCTGCTGACCACCTAGGGGTGTTTCCAGCCACTGGCCGACCATTTTTCTTTGCTGCAGACCAGAAAAAGTGGTCGGCCAGCTAGTTCTTTTGGTCGGCCGACCAGTTTTGCTGCACTTTTCCACTTTGCTGCAACAGAGAGCAATAAAGGGCATGGCAATGTATTTGCAAGGTATGTGTGCACAACCACCCTCCCTATCATTTCATAAGCTGCGGTTCTCGACCCTCAAGCCACCAATCACGCATCTCGATGCATGATGGTCGAGAAGCCAAGATTGCATGAATCAATGTGAAATGAATGCACACATAACACATAAATGCCTTGACCTCTATCATACATGATCAAGAGGGTCGGCGACCGAGAATTGAGGCACGTTTCATCACTTTAAGTATGAAATGTCCCTCGTTCCTCGTGTTTGGACTAACACCTAATCCAAACAAATGCAACACAAGTATGCCAAATACAATGTAATGCATGCAACTCAATGTAATGCAACATTAGCATGCAAACAATCATGCATGGGACAAGCATGCAACAACATGCAATGCAACATGATCAAACTACCAATGCTAAGGGCATGCATACACAATGCAAATAACAACATGACATACACAATGCAAACAACATGGCATACACAATGCTAAGAAAAAGATGGCATATTCAATGCTAAGAACATGTAAACAAACATGCTCAATGCAATGTAACATGGCATACACAATGCAAGGTAACATGGCATACACAATGCTCAATGGACTTAAACCGAACATGGATAGACCTCAGTCATACCCAAATCAGTGGCCATTATGATGAAATAAAGGCGTGAAATGCAAGACGATGCATGCTCAATGCAATGGCTCATCAAGTAAGCCTAAGAGCACAACCCTCAAGAGTGTGCAAGGAGTGAAAAATGTGGAAGTGTAACAACACTATATGCACTGAAATGAAGTAAGAAATGATGCCAAATCATTCAAACAACAAAAATGAAGCATGCTAGAGTCCTTAAGGCACAAAGCTAGTAAAGAGGACTACAAAGGGGGCATGCAATACATGGCACAAATGTAAGAACTAGCCATGGATAGAGCTCAAACAGGTCTAAACAAAGACCAAAATATGCTGAGATGGGGGCTCAAAGGCCTAGGCATGCATGCATACACACTAGGCCATAAACAAGGCAACAATGCATAACACTCAAAGGCACTTAAAGAGTGGAAGAAGTAGGAACATGGCAAGTCTATATGCTCTGAAATGTCATGTTAAAGGATGCCAAATCATGTACACAACATAAATGAAGCATGCTATGGTACCCAAAGCTTGAAGCTAGCATAGGCATTTGTACTATAGCTATACAAAACATGAAGCATATGTAAAGGCAACCCAAAACAGTCCTAGAACATGTCAAAATGAGTGTAAAACATGTATGGAAGGAAACCAAAACAAGCTAGCATGAAGGGCATAAGGCATGATGTATGCAAGGCAAATAAGGTAGATTACATTACACCTACTAAGACCAAACATGAGATGGCTTTGCCAAAAAAAATCAGAGTTATATCATGGCAAAATAACCCTAAAAACACACTGAAATGATAGCTCGCAAGCTTAGGCATGGAGGCATATGCAATGATTCATGTTAAGGCATAAAACACAAACTCTCCAAAGCATGGAAAGAGTGACAAATGCAAGTGTATGAACATGAAGCATGCACTGAAATCTCATTTCAAATGATGCCAAATCATGAAAATAGTCCTGGTAATGCATACTAGTGGACTTGATACACAAAGCTAACAAGCTAGAATGCACTATATCTATACAAAGCATGGCATGCATGACCAAAAAAACACAAATCAGAGCTAGAGCATGCTAAAACATGGATAAAACTTCTTAGAGTTAAGCCAAAATCATGCTAGAATGATGGTCTAAAGCATGATACACATTGGGCTAGTTCATGGAATTGCACTACAAGTGCATGGAGCATGCAAGGGGCTATCAAATCAAACCTTAACAGAGGTATATCATGGAAAAAAAAAAAAACACCAAGAACATGTTGAGATGGACTCAAAACAAACTAGAAAGACATACTACTTCATGAAGTATACAAAGCTAGTTTGCAACATTTACACTACAAGTGTATAAGGCATGCAAGGGATGACAAAACCAAGTCAAAACAGTGGTATGCCATGTCAAAATAACCCCAAATACATGCTAAGATATGGCCAAAATAAGCTTAACAAACACGCTCAAACATGAGGCATTCAAAGAAAGCATATAAGACACAAGGAGAGGGGATGACCCTCTCCTATTTAGGACCTCAAAACACCACTTCCACCACTGAAATTCCTCTGAGTTTCAGTGGTGAGAAGACCAAAACAAGGTCCCAATAGCTTAAACAGATGGCACAAGAACAAGGCCAAACAAGGTCTAAGAGGGGGTAGACTACCCCAACACAAAAGTGACCTTAAACAAACATCACAAGCATGCAAAATCAGAACTTTTTTCAGTAGGAAGTCAAGCCTAAATAAGCATGAAAACAGGTCCAAAAGCTTAATCAAAAACCAAGGTTTAAGGGGTTAAAGGCTCACCCTTGTAGAACCACCTTGAAGCTACAACTTCAGCAACTTTTTTGAGCTCAAACCAAACCAAAAACACCAAAACCAGCTTCTAAGAGCCTCAGCAACAAAAGGGTGGTGTTTGAGTGTGTGTTTGTGTGTAATAGTATGACAAAACTACACTTTTAAGCACAAAAATGAGACCAAGAGAAAGATATAGAGATATATGTGTATCTATAGCTCCAGCCAAAAAAATCTGAACCTGGAGGAGGAGGGTGGGGGTTTCTCTCTTATAGAGAACAAAAGTGTAAGCTTGTTGGACAAGCTTAGGGTCTAAGGCCTTCCCTCCATATACGTGTATGGTGGATGGTTTTTGTGCCTTCCAGCTGTGACAGCTGGATAGAAAATATCTCCAAAAAGGTGATGGAAAGCTGCCGACCACTTGAAGTGGTCGGCCAGCTACTTCTACTGGTTAGCCGACCAGTGGAAGTGGTCGGCCAGAGAAAAAAGTGGTCGGCCATGGGGGGAGATGGTCTACAGCATGAAACTAAGGTGGTGGTGTGGTGGCCGACCAGAAAAGGTGGCCCAAAGACCAAGAAAACCAGTTTCCCGACCAGAAAACTGGCTGGCAGGAAGGAAAGTGGTCTCCAAGGGGAAAAACTGGTCTCCCACCCTTGTACCACCTTCCAAACAAGGAAAACAAGGTTTGTGCCAAAAACAAACCAAAAAGGATGCAAGACGAAAGTCCCGGAGGCAAGGCGCGCAGCCGAGAGACTCGAAAAACTAGTCTACGAGCACCGAAAGTCGTTTACGACCACAAAAGTGGTCTCCCAGACTACAGTGTCCCTCTAGGCAGAGGCAACAAGGTATGGTTCAAAAACCACGCCAAACGGAGAACGTTAAGCAGTCCCAAGACAAGGCACGCGACCGAAGGCTCTGAAAATCAGAAACTGGGCTCCAAACGAGAAAAGTGGTCTACGACCACAAAAGGATGGTCCACAGACCACCCCCTCCCTTCAGGGAAAAGAAACAAGGCTTGGTTCGTAAACTGAGCCGAAACACAAAGAGTTCAGAGGCCCGGTGGCAAGGCATTCAGCCGAAAACTCCAAAACCTCAAAGCGAGCACAACATGCGCAATCACCGAGTGCTTAATCGATGACGTCTGAATCTTAAGGTTGGTCAAAAATAGGGTGTCTACAACTACTATCTCTTTCCACTTCTCTTTCGCTGGAGAGATGATGATGACCCCTTACGACTTCTCGATGATCACAGGCTTAGGAGTAGAGATGATCCGATCCCCTTTGACATAGATATGGGTGAGTGGGAAGCGGCTTGGACGTAGAGCAGTATGTCCTAGGCTTCATGATGTTCCTCCTCAATACCACCTTGTTTGCAAACAGGTGGAATACCATGGGTTTGTACTTACTGAGTGCCCTTGTGACCCTACCTCAGGTCCGATTTCACGACTGGAGTGGAGTTGGCCTCGCCACACTCTATGGCTATATGAGTTTCACTTTCCACATGAAGAGAGAGAGCGGGTCGGAGGCTACTGGAGAGCCTAGGAGGTATGCACCACACCTTTCTGCTTTTGCACTTTCTGTTGACACATTATGCTTTCTGCTTTGCACTTTTCTATTTTATATTTGTTGACACATTGTGCTTTTTGCTTTGCACTTTCTATTTTATATCTGTTGATACATGGTTGATAACACTGCTGACCTTTTCTTACAGTTATGGGTTTACGCTTATTTCTTGGCTCTGGCTTCAGAGCTAGTGGATGAGATCCCTCCAGCTGTGCCTTACTCGCGACGATATGATGGCCGATGCCGGCGTCAAAGCCGCGACGATATGACATTCGCCTTTTACCACTGATACTTCGATACGGTGGTTGCTCGTGAGGTAATTCGAAACTCACAGTCATTTTTACTTGTATTCTGATTCATACTTTAATAACTGATGGCAACTAACGATCTGTACATTCTCTATTTACAGATCACGTAGTAGCCTTGGGCGACGATACTAGCTGGAGTGAGGGACTAGTATGTTGGAGCTTGGGCCACGTCTCGATAACAGATTTTACTAGAGGGTCCATTCTGCTAGGCCTGGTTCCTGGGTAAGCGTTGCATGTGCCAGACTCTGGGCTCACCCGTTCTAGTCGTTCCTATGTCACCCCCAGCATCCATGAGAACAGCTGATAGCCTCTCAGTTAAGGCTAATATTCAGTTTATGGTGGGGTTGGATGCCGATTATTTCAGAGCGGAGGGCGATTATGCGACCTTCGTCCAGACTCATCTCATGCAGCCTCTAATTGGAGTTCATGCGGGCGATGCAGCAGATGCTTCCTTGGCGGGTGAGACTGCTCAGAAGATCGAGGCCGATATTGGGGAGGGCCCTCCCGTTGTGCAAGTTGCTGGTTGGTGGCCGATCGGGATAGCCTGTCAGATTCCGATAGAGCCACCTGAGGTAGGGCATGGGTATGTTAGAGCTCGGGGCACACCTTAGGTATGGACTGCACTTTATAGCTTGTAACTGCACCCTCCATTTTCAAATATTGACTATTCTAGATACTGATCATTCAAATACACTTGTAGGCACCTACTAAGTACACAAAGGGCCTGCTCTAGTTGGTTGCTTCTCTCGTTGGCATGGTGCAGAGGAGAGAGACGTAGCTTGGTCTCCACGGTATCCAGGTATTTTTTCTTATTTTTCTCTTACATTTCATTGCTACCTCACACTGTTGTGCACTACACCATCATATTCCCATTGGTACACTGATACTCATATCGTAACATTTATACCATCCCACACTACACTAATTCACTGCACTGACACATTGTACTCATACTGTACCTTTTGCACTCGGGTACTACAATTAGTAACGACAATATATACACTGTATCTGATATGTCGACACTTGTTTTTCAAATCCCATCAGTACCGAGGACACCAGCATTGGCAGTACCTCCTCCAGCAATAGAGAGGCGAAGTAGACAGGTTGCAGTAGGTAGCCGAAATGAGCGTCGAGGTCGAGGCAGAGATAGGGGTGCTCAGGGCTGGAGCTGCTCCTCAGAGCCAGTTTTGAGTGGCGATGATACCGAGACCAGTGACTCCGAGGAGGCAGTGAGCCGATGCTCTAAGTTTGAGAGTGGAAACAATGATGTTGGCTCGGGGTCAAGGAGTGGAGATAACGCCGAGGCTGGCTTTGAGGCTGGGATCAGAGATGATGATACCAGCTCTAGCTTAGAGTCTGATTATGATAGTGGTGCTGACGGAGACAAAGCCCCTGAGTCCCCTCCGAAGAAAAGGGCAAAGAGGGCCTCTCGAGCTTGAGATGATTGGCACCGATTTTTGTACTTTTTTGCTTAGCTTCTTTTATTTTGGTAGTTCAGCACATGTATAACTTCAGTTAGGCTTTTACTTTTGCTTTTGAAAACTCGTACTCCCTTCTATAAAAACTATGATCGGGGAAAACTCTATAGTTTTATTGAAAGAGTTATTGCTTTTGCATCATGAACACCACATTTGCATAGCATAAAAATAGATTGTATTGGAACAATGTTCTTAATCGGATAATGAGCCGACCAACAACCAAAATACAACTCGATAAGTAAAAAAACAAAGTAAAAACAACTAAACATAGCTATGTAAACATGCTAAAACCAAAAGACTCAAAACAAGACCTTAAAACACAAAAATCAAGACAAAACCAGACTGCCAAAACTGCCAGGCCCACAAGTGGACGGCAGGCCACACAACTGGACGACAGGCCCCAAAAAGTGGGCGATTGACCACTTGTGATGGATCCACCAGACGGTTGACAGTTGGCCTCCACTCACAGCCCTATCTTCTACAAAAGGTCTTTCTTCATGATTTCTTCACCAAAACCTCATTTTTGCGGCTATTTCTTCCACAAATGGAGATATTTCTTGTCGAGAAGCTCACGGATTAGATAGCCACATTACACAGCACAAAAAAGGTAAATTTTTGAGGTTTCGGCATAAATGCGCTTTTTTCGTTAAGTCGTACTCCAACTTGTTTTTCGTTTCTCCATGTCGCGGTTCGATGTTGGGACTCGGTTATGCATGTGTTTCGCTTCGACGCACAGGAAATGTGCCCGACTCTTGAAGAATTTTGAGCATTGATGAAAACTCGGCGTGATAAGAAAATCATGCTTTAGCCCATTTTTGGCCATGCCCAGGCTTTGGGACAAATGTATGGGCTCACTTTGCACGAAGCTTGATCTTTGGCCCATGACGGAGAGCTAGATATACCCAACTTGATTCATCAATTTTCTAACATCGGTGACAGAGGCAACCCTCTCTAGCGAGGTTTTTGGCAACATGCCCTCTGCTTATGCATGGTTGCACATTTTTTTCTTGCCCCTAGTTGCGGCGGAGCCAACATTTGGTTGATTGAAGTGACCCAATGCCTAAAAGAGGGTAAGAGTTGCATTGGTTTAGCATTAGCCGAGACCCTGATAGGTTTAGATGCTTTTCATTAGTGAGAGACCACCAGATTTGTGGGGAGTTCACTACTTCTTCAAGTATTATTACTCATGCTCTATTTTCTCTCAAAGCCCTTTCTTTACTTTTCTCTCCACACACATCTCCCTATTCTTTAATCTCTTTTATTTTTCATCCCTTTCCAGGTATGAGTCATGGATAGGCAGAAAGTAGCAGACCCTTGCCCTGAATATTCGGCTCGAGTTTACTTCTTTCGCTAGCGACTAGTGGACTTTCCTAATGAGGGATAGTGGAGCAACTAGATGTGCTGCAGATCTGTAGCTGACATAGCTTGGTGTTACCCCTAGCTCAATCTGATTGAGATGATTTACAATATGTCTTGACAGCCAGGCATATAGTTGATTGGCCTTACACACTGTGTGTTCTACTTTCCCTTTCGGTTCAGACGCCAGTTTGGGCATGATCAAACCCGTCCAGACGAGGGTGTAGAATACCTGGCTTCCTTTTTGATTCATGCTTCACATTTAACTCGGTACCTTGCTGCCTAGAGGACAAGAGAGCTTTTGACCCCTGCCCCTAGTTTCAATTATGCCCTTTCTGGTGGGTGCTTGGCTTGGTTTGAGGATGAGGCACAAGCCGGGTCAACTTTGGCTATAGAGGTTTCCGTAAGCACGAGCAGAGGACGCAGGAGCACCTGACTCACATATGCCCCTAGTTTATTACTTTGGCCTTTCTTTTTAAGTTTTATGATGTAAAAGCAACTTTGATTTAGTTTAGAGAGCTGGAGAATGTACTTGTGTTGAAATCAATGGAATTAAAGTTGTGAGCACTAAAAATTGTCCTTTTAGTCCCAAAATGGTCTAAGTTGTAAAAGGTAAAATTTTGAGAAAAATCAACTTTTATTAAAACTTTTCAAAATCATTTTCAAAAATGATCACTACCTAACACGCACAGAATTAGACCCTCAAGATGTACAACCTCGAATCAAAAGATCATAACTGCCCCTGATTGCATACCATTACTGCTCTACATTATAACTAGCTTTTCTTCCCAAAATGAAGATCACAACCAAACTAACAGATGATGAACAAAGATGACCTGATCAGACAAACGGATAAGATAGTTGAGTTGGAGATGGTTACGGATGAACTTCAGGATGAAGTTGCCTGCGTATCCCAAAGATAGAAATTAGGCCTTACGTAGTTTGGTTCAGGTTCACTCGAGTATTAACTCTCTCCTTTTGCGCTTTAACTTTTGCCAAAGTCGCCCTTTAGGGTTTTCAACCTTGTGAGCTCAGTTTTTCTTTGTTTCTAATTTTTCATGCTCTAATTTTTGCCTAGGTCGCCCTTTTGGGTTTTTGGCCTAGCAAGCCTCTCAGGGGTAGTATTTCTTCAACTTGTTCATATTGATCGGTTGTGAAAATTCTAGGCCACCTAGGCCATGAGAATAACTACTCCACTCGACCAGATAGATTTGATGATGTAAGGACCAGTCCAATTGGGTCTGAACTTGCCCCTAAGGTCATGGATGGGAGCTCGGTTGTCTTTTAGTACCATATCTCCTTCCTGGAGATTTCTAGACTTAACCTTCTTGGTAAAAGCCTTAGCAATTCTGCTCTGGTGGCCCTGAACATGATACAATGCCTTTAGCCTCCTCTCATCAAACAACATTAATTTCTCAAACCTGCTCTGTTGCTAGTCCACCTTCGCTATCTGACACTCAGGCATAACTCGCAATGACGGGACTTCAACTTCAATTGGCAAAACGGTTTCCATCCCATAGACAAGAGAATAAGGAGTTGCCCCTATGGATGTTCGGATTGAGGTGCGGTAGCCTTGAAGTGCAAACGGTAGTTTATCTGGCCAATCCTTGGAGGTCTTAACCATCTTCTGTAGGATATTTTTGATGTTCTTGTTTGCGGCCTTAACAGCTCCATTGGTTTGTGGTCTGTATGCCGACGATTTGTGAAAAGCCACGTTGTATTTCTTGAGCAGATCCACCACCTCTTCTTTAAGTGTAAGCTATTATCAGATATGATCTCGTTTAGAACTCCATATCGGCAGATGATATTGTTTCTAATGAATTTGGCCACATGCGATGCCTTCAACACTGCATAGAATTGAGCTTCCACCCACTTCGTAAAATAATCAATCGCCACCAAAATATACTCATGTCCATTCTACCCTTTTGGTGAGACTGCACCGATAAGATCAATTTCCCGGACTGAGAAAGGCCATGGTGAAGTCACGTTGTAGAGCTTTCATAGCAAGATATTCATGCGATTGGCATGAATTTGACACTTGTGGCATCGTCGTACAAAACCAATACAATCCTCCTCCATGGTGGACCAATAATAGCCTTGTCTGAGGATCTTCCAGGCTAGCTTCACATTATTCATATGCGCCCCGCATTCTCCTCCGTGGATAGCCTCTATAAGGCGCTTCGATTCTACTTCCTACACACACAGTTTATGCATTTCCCGATAACCTCTTTTATACAGCTTATCCTCGCAGATGATAAATTGGACGGCCAGGCACCATATTCCCCATTTGACTTTAGTATTTGCCCCTGGTCGATATATCGCCTGTTCTAGAAAGTTCCAAATATCGTAATACCAGGGGTTTTTGTCTTGCACTTTATCTATCGTGGCAATGGTCTCATAAGCCGGCATGTATTTCTGTTCGATGATAATCAGACGCATCCGGACCCCAAGTGAGATGTCTACCATAGAGGATAGAGTTTCCAAAGCATTAATGAACTTGTTGTTCTCTCTTAATAGATGCGTGAATATCAACTTTTCAAACCTCAGAATCAGAATATCCAAGGCCTGATGGTAAACCTTCATATTCTCTTCTTTGACTTTTCAGTCTCTGTTTGCTTGAGAAACAACCAAGTTTGAGTCCCCAATGACATCCAACCTTATTGCCCCTAGTTCTAGGGCAGCTTCTAAACCAGCAATACATGCTTCATATTCTGCTTCATTGTTGGACACCTTAAACCAAAGTTTGAAGGCTAAAGGTAAATGGGAGTCGTCGGGTGCTATCAGTAACACACCTATCCCATAACCGTACTGATTGAACACTCCATCAAAGTACATTGTCCATGTTTCCTCTTCCACATGCAGAATGTCTTCATCTGAGAACAAGTATTCCACTGCCTTATCTCCTTCTACCGGGTGGTTTGCCAGGAATTCTGCCATAACTTTTCCTTTAACTGACTTGCGAGCAACATACTTGAGATCAAATTCGGAGAGAAGAAGCAACCAACAAGCCAGCTTACCTATAAGCACTGGTTTCTCAAAGAGATATTTGATGGGATCTAATCTTGAAACCAGGATTAGAGAGTGAGCTAACAAGTAGTGCCTCAACTTCCTGGTAGCCCATACCAAGGCTAGGCAAGCTTTCTCTAAGGGAGTGTAGCGGGTCTCATAGTCTAGCATCTTCTTGCTTAAATAGTAGATAGCCTTCTCCACCCTATCTTCAGATTCCTGAACAAGGATGCATTCCATGGTCGTATCTGTTACTGACAAGTACAAAGTCAGAGGTTTCCCCGGCTCTAGTGGTGACAACACATGTGGATTCTAGAGGTACTGCTTAACCGGTTTAAAGGCAAACTGACAGCGATCGTCCTAACGGAATTTCTTTCCTTTCTTTAGGAGACCAAATAGTGGTTCACAAGTTGAGGTTAATTTGAAAATAAATCGTCTTATGAATTGCACTTTCCCCAGAAAGCCACACACCTCCTTTTCAGTCGTTGGTGCTGGCATTTCTAAGATGGCCTTCATCTTGGAAGGATCTACTTCAATTCCCCTCTGTGTAATCAGAAATCCCAGCATTTTTCCTGCTGTTACCTCGAAGGTGCACTTCTGTGGGTTCAACCTCAATCTGTATTCCCTGATCCGCTGAAAGAATTTCTCCAGCGCGGTGTAGTGGCCCTCTCGTTCTTTGGACTTGACAATCATCTCATCTACATACACCTCAACCTCTTTGTGGATCATGTCATGCAGAATGGTGGTCGCAGCCCTCTGATAGGTAGCTCCGACATTTTTCAACCCAAATGGCATAACCCGGTAACAGCAGGTACCCTACAGAGTGGTGAATGCAGTCTTTTCTCTATCCTCAGGTGCCATCAAAATCTAGTTATACCTAGAAAACCCATCCATAAATGATATCAATGCACGGCCCATAGTGAAGTCTACCAATTTATCAATATGCGCCAGAGAAAAGTCATCATTCGGACTGGCTTTGTTCAAGTCCCAAAAGTTGACGCAAACCCAAGTCCTACCATTTTTCTTCAACACTGGGACGATATTGGCCAACCAGGTCGAATACTCGGATACTAACAAGAATCTTGCATCAATCTGCTTGGTGACCTCTTCCTTGATTTTCAATGCCCAATCTGAATGAACTTTATGCAGCTTCTGCTTGACTAGTTAAACCTCAGGGTCAAGAAGGATCTAGTGCTGTACAATCTCGGGATCGATTCCAAGCATGTCTTTGTAGGACCATGCAAAAACATCTTTGAAATTTTTTAATAAAACGATTAAACGCTCACATTCCTCCGAAGACAACGTGGACCCGATCTGGACCAGGCGCGGATCCTTCTTAGTACCTACATTAATGGCAATGATTTCATCAATACAGGGTTTAGCAAACCTCTCATCCTCTTGATTAATCAAGTTTTTCAAAGCCAAAAGAGTTTCTTCCCCTTCATTTTCATTAAAAATTTGAAAATCTTGGTCAATACAATAAACCAGCGGCACAAAAAAGTACACAGAATCTGTAGAGTTTTCATTCAAAAGTTCCAGATCTTTGGTTATAGACTCAAAAGAAAAGCTGAATAAAGACCTAGACAGGACTTTGGTATCCGGGTTACCACCCTTAGAAGTACCAGACTCAGACTCAGAAGAACTTGAATTTGATCCCGACCCCACAGACTTAGTGAAATCAGATTCTGGCTCATCACTCGATTCAGAACTGGAAAGATAGCTTTTCTCCAGCTGCCATGTAAGATGTGGTGCCTTTAATTCATCTAAAATGCCACCAGCCGGGTCCACACCAGGTTCTTCGCCGATTATGGAAATAGTAAAGTTATCCCCCAAGTTCTCCAGGTCGGTCGCAAGAGCTGTTAGGAGACTAGCCAGTGCTGCCCCTACTCCAGGCTCTCTGTTATCTGAGTCATCTTCTGTGCTCTGTTCAGCTTTGATACTTGGTTCAGCCCTTTCCTTATCATCACTGTCCTGCAGCTGATGGTCAAAGAAGATCTCGAACTCAGGGACACACTCGTTTGAGGAATTTACCTAAGGCTCAGGGAAGCCACAAAAAGGGAAATCCTCTTCTTCCTGAACAAAATGGCCATTCAGTGTCCTCCAGATTGGCCTGTGGATGAGTTCATAGTGTTTTCCAGCTTACTTGGCCTTGGCTTTGCCTTTCATTTCTTTCCCTTTTCTGATCCAGTCTTCTCTAGTGGGCACATAGCCCAATCCAAAAGCATGCGGGTTATGTGGTACCTCTGCCAGTGCTGTAACACCTTTCCAACCACTCTTTCCAAGTCCCATTCCTGGAACGTGTCGCAGTTTGTTTATAAAATAGATGGACTGAGCGCTAACGTACATGTCTTCGTCTGCAACCAGAATGGTCTACACTACTCGGGCTTCAGCTAGGGTGAATCCCGAGAGGAACATATCCTCCTCACCATATGTGATCTCTAACACTGGTGTAGTCACCTTTGGCAGTGGATGGATAGATGAGTTCCCAAAAACAATTGTCACTCCTCCCCCGTGAGGGTACTTAACATCTGATGGAGAGTTGAGGAAACAGCCTTCACAGGGTGCAACCAAGGCCTTCCTGACAGCAAATTAAAGGTAGCTGGCACATCCAAGACGTGAAACTTGATCTTTTGCTCTGATGGGCCCATCTGAACTCTCACTTGCATTGTACCCATGACCTCTCTACTTGTTTTATCATATGCCCGTGTCACCTAGGTTGTGGGAACAAAGTTCGCCAGTTTGAGGCCAATTGCGTAGGTAGTACGGGAAGGACAAACGTTAATGGCAGAACTAGTATATACCAATACGACCGGCACTCATTTCTCTTGACATTCCATGGAGATATATAATGGCTTGTTATGAGCAAGCCTTTCGACAACAGCTCTTTGTCAGAGAAGGTTCGCGTTGGCTTGGCTCCACTTGGAAAGACCAGGCCCACAAGTTGCTCGGGTGTAGTATCAATGGACAATTTAGCCTTGTCCATTGCCGACAATACTGCTTGTTGGTGCACCTATGAGGCCATGAGAAGACCCCAGATAGAGATATCAGCTTGGATTTTCTTAAGCTGCTTTAGCACTGACTCCTCTTCTAGTTGTTTCTCATTTTGTTTTTCGGCCTCTTTGTCCTTTCCAGACGCCTCTACTTAATCTAGGTGCGGCGGTTTAAAATACCATCCACTGCGAGTGAGATGATCTATCTCCTCAGCATACCATGTATTATTCGGGGCGCGATCGCCCCAGTCTTCATCAGTATGCGCCAAATGCAGATCGTTATCGTCCCACCATTCGCCCTCAGCAGCCGACAAATAGTTGTTCGGCTTTTTTTGTATTATCTTCACATCATAAGTGTCCCCTACAGGGTGTCGTGCAATTACAGTTCCCCGGCTGTCTTCAATTCTTTCTCGTTCAAACTGCCTCAGTACAGCTTCCTGTTCGGTGTTCGATAATCCGAATCCGGTTAATCCGTTTATCAAACGGATTGAATATGTAAAAATCTTATCCGATCCAATAATTCGATAATCCAATTCGATTATTCTCAATTTGAATGAAGAAAATACAAAATGAAAAAAATATCAAATTATATAAAATTGTAACTCAATAAATAAATAAATGGATCGGATCGAATCGAATTGAATCAAATTATCGGATTGGATATTTGAAATCATTGGAGTCAAATTCGGGTGATCTAAAATCGGATATAGGCTAAATGGATTCGGATTGGATTTGGGTTTGTCTTAATTGGATCAGATTCGGATTTTGACGAATCTGATCCGAATTTGATCCATTTAGAGACCTAGTGTGTACTGAGAGGATTGATGGTGTGTAAATAAAATCACCTTTAAATTTAAACTTGAAAGGCTCATGAAACCTATCATAGATCCTGTTTTAATAATTCAAATCTTTCATTTTGTAAGGCATCTGTGTATATCATATATGAAAAAAATTTAGTTAATCCAATAATTATAATCATTTCATTTTTTCGTTTTTATCTCCAAAAAATAAGCGGTAAGTAGACCATACATTTTCAAAGACAAACTCAATAACATAGAGTGATTATGATTATTGGATAGACATAATTTTTGTATGGATGAGACACGGAGGACCCTAAAAAATTAATGGTTTAAATTATCGACACGAGACAAAAAGAAAAATAGAACACAAATATATTTTTAAAAATTGACCATTCATTTTTTAAAAAACAAATACAATAAAATAAAGTGACTATGATTATAGGATTAATCTATTTTTTATTTTTATGAATGAGATATACAAAAAAATCTTACAAAATAAATAATTCGAACAATCAAAACGAAACTTATTATAGACCCCACAAGCCCTCAAGTTCAAACCCTCTAACTCTCTTTTATTATCTTCATTGTACTGTACACTTATTAACACTTTTTTTTTTTTTTTTTGAACGCACACACTTAATAACACTTGACGCACGAAAATAGACCTCACTTTCTATCATTTTTTTTTTTTTTTTATATTTATCATAGGACATATTTTAACATATAATTTTAATTATAGAAATAAAATTTTAACCACTCCATTCCAGGTCTCACTTTTGTTTCAGAGTGATACACACTAGGGGTGCTTGGGGATTAGATTAGGTCGGGTGATCTATCATTTGTCATCCATCTAAATTTAGGTAGATTGAAAAAAATTAATCTACATCTGTTTACTTAGTTAGCGAATGTGGATTGAGTGGGCTGTGCGAGTTGAAAGGTAGATGCAAATTGATTTTGCTATTTGAGATTTATTGTTTTGAGCATTTTTTCAAATTATTTTTCAGTAATTCTTTATTGTTTTTGCATCCAAAATTTTGTATTTTTCATTTTTTATAATGAAAAACCTAACTGTCATATTTTATAACTAGCAAATATAATTACTAAATAAAAGTTTTTTTTTAACACAAAGTATAAAAGTATAATTTCATTTTCTTAAGTGGGTTGGTAGATCGGGTTGGATTGGATGGCTTCCCATCCGTCATCCGTCCAAACTTAAGTGGATTGGGAAAAATACATCCTCCACTCAAACCATTGAAACAATCAATTTTGTAGAAGATTGATTCGAGTCATTTTATTTTGGTGGATCATATGAATGTTTATCCACCCCTAACACACCATTTGATTGTGGTGAATCCCTTCAATTGAGGCCTCTTTTGACAACTAGGTTAAAAGCTAGTTTATTGAATTTTTTAGCTTTTTTGGATCACATCATTTTTCTACTTTATTTTGGACCATTTTTCAAAAAAAAAAAAAAAAACACCAAAAAAATCCCAAAATGTTTGCTTTTAACTTACTTTCCAAAATAGGCCTCCCTATCCCTTTGGCAAGTGAGGTTTGCAACTAAAAAAAATCAAAAAGTCATTATAATTTATCGTATTACTCTCTTTACTTTTTGTTCATCATTTTATAAAAAATCAACTAAAATAGTCCATTCGCATGTGTATCTCTCTGTAAATTATAGTGTTTATTACAGTTAAAAGCCGGACAGAATTCGTCCAATGTTATCTGCCAAATATCTTCACAATTCACGTTTTGAAGTGTATGTCTTGAAACATTATACACTTTTGTTTTAAAATAGAAAAATTAGCAATTTAATGCATTCCAAATTTCTTTTTTCATATTGCCTTAAATTGAAAGTATTCTATAAGAGGGATAAAAAATTAAATGTAATCAACTAAAATCTAGATACATGACCACAAAAAATATAAATAACTAAATAAATGGGCCATATTATTTATAGAATTGTGTTTTTACATTATTAATTTGTAATTATTTTATTGAAAGTCTAACTCTTAAAATACAATTACTATCATAGTAGTCTCTTAAATTCTATTTGTGTGATCTATATACCCCTACCCTTATGTATTTTGTTTTATAGCATGTGACGTACCATATTCTCGGTCTTGGTCCCGGTCCCGGTCCCAGTCCGTGCCCCATTATGTCTCGTTCATTGTACTGAAACAATTCACGATTTAGGTAACATAGATTTAATCTCAACCAATATATTGTAGCACATGACATGATATAAATCCTTTTCCTCAAAATATTCTCGTATAGTTTCTACTAATAAGTTTTTTTTTTTTTTTTTTTTTTTTTGGGGGGGGGGTCCAAAAACCATATGAATGGACAAAATTTATTAGTGGGCCTCACTTATCAAAACTCCTAATTGTTCAGTTATTTTTTGTATTTAATTTTATGTTTTTAGATGTTATTATTATTATTATTATTATTATTTTACCACTATCATGATATTTTGCCACAAAATTTTTTGAAAAAATACTGTAGACACATTGTTGTGCAGCAATAGTAATAATAATAATACAATGATGATGATCATAAATTTTTTTTATTATAACTTGTTCATCACATGATGAGTCATTCTTGCATTAGTGACAAATATGAGTAGTACGACCTATTAAATAAGTGGTAATACATTAAATGATTAATAACTTTTGATACATAAATATAGTAAACATTAGTAAAAAAATTTTTAAAAAAAATATTCCAAATGCTGTGCTGATAAGTTTGATCTCTTTAGGATAAGGCACAAGAGGACCACAATATAGAAGATAAACAAGAAGAATTAAAAAAAAAAGGAGTTTGGATTATTGCAAAGTCCCATATTAACATCCAGGGCTCCACAAAAAAGAATATTTGCATACCATGTCCAACAAGTTATTATTACTGTATATTCTTCATATTGCCACAGCATGTTATTTTCAAGATTTCTCATCAATTCTCATGAGAACTAACTGCATGGAATGTTTACCGAGCCTTGCTTTTTCAAAATTATTTTTCTCTTTCCATTTTGTGGAGGGTAGATGAAGATATGAGTATGAATGACCCTTTCAAGATAAGGCTAAAGGAGCTTTCACATCTTCACCAGGTATGCGCCTGATTATTTGTCTTCTTTCATTTTGTTTTATTTTGCATTTGGTATAATATTACTGAGTTAATACATTGTCACGCCCAAAATTTTATTATCCGGATACATTATCAAAACATTTAATTTAACTCTAATTACATAGTATAAATAGGAATAATCATTACACTTGAGTAACTGTGAAATATTTTCTCTCGAATAAATACAACAGTAGTACATGCCTGTAGCGCTCTCAAAATAAACCAAAAAACAGACATCCATGATACAAGAAAGAGATATCACATTTCATAAATCAGAGTATTCTTACAGAATGTATTACATGTTGACAACAAAAGTAAAAGCCCTACGGGCTTACAACTTTCCAAGTCAACACTTGGTTACAAAAAGGAGAGTATTAACTCTACACAAAATAAGTCTTTGGCTTGATATACATGTAATACAAAAAGTAATCAAAAAGGTCTCTCAACCACTAAGCCTCCCAAGCTACGTCCTTGGAGGTAGCATGTCAATGATGTCCCAAATAGGGTGAGCCAACGCCCAGTAGAGATATGCTAAACATAATATGAGCAATAACTAAAACATTAGCATTTGATAAATGTTTAACTCATATAAACCAATGTATATCACATTCCAGTTTCATGACAAAATGTCCATGTTCATTTTATTTTCCTTTACTTAACTAATTTTCAATTCATACACATGGCTCAGAACCTGGCCAAATAACTTAATGAGATTATAACTCATATCAACAATATTTCCATTTATCAACAATTCAAATGAGATAACACTCATATTAGACACTTCCATACTTCACAATAGATATACAGATTTGCTGTATCATTAACATATTAAAACACTTCCATACTTCATAATAGATACGTAGATTTGCTGTATCAATGGAGTTCATCCCCTATCTCCTCCCAAACAATATCCGGTTTAGGAGTCCATTCCCTATCTCCTCCCAAACCGTGGAGTACATCCCCTATCTCCTCTCTCACAATACAATGTATATAAACAATTATCATATGCACAATTAGTCAATACACAGATTCGATGTATTATTCCAACCATCATACTCAATGACATATTCAACGTGATTAGTTTCAATTTGCCTAATCATCATGCATTGTCTACAACAATCAAGACTATCCTCCACCGATAGCCCAAATTAATTATTTCTAAACAGATAATAAATGCATCAACAAATAATTTATCGACAATTTCAAAAGTGAGCGATTAATAAATCCAACTCCACCATTAAATCTCATAATAAGCCAATTTCATTATTTTCAACTCAATTTCATATCTCCATAACTTTTCCCAAATTAATTATATAAATTAATTTACAACAAAATTAGGGCTTTCCTCCCTCTTTATTCAACATTGACCCAAGGTCCAAATATTAACAACTAGCATCATTAATCTCATTTCAAGACCCGAAATACACATTTATGGGTTAAAATAACAAAACCCCTCTTTCTCAATATTCCAAATCTTAAACCCTAGCATCCAAATTGAACCATTTATACAAAATGCTCAAAATCTATGTCAAAACTCATAAAGATGAGTAGTTATCCCTACCTCAAATTCGGAGCTCAAAGGAAGAGGTGAAGAAAATCGAAAGTGTTCCCAATTCTAAGATTTTCGGATTGATAGGTAGCCACTACAAGAAAAAACACTTTTGACGACCACCTATTTTTTTTGGTCGCAAATAGTCCACTTTCTGCGACTAAAATTTAACTTTTGGCGACCACAATTTTTTGGTCGCGGAAAATCACCTTTTGGCGACCAAAAAAAAAAGTTGGTTGCGAAAAGTATACTATTGGCGACCAAAGGCTTTTTTGGTCACGGAAGATTACCTTTTGGCGACCAAAAAAAAAAGTTGGTCACGGAAAGTATACCCTTTGGCGACCAAAAAAAAAAGTTGGTCGCGGAAAGTATACTATTGGCGACCAAAGGCTTTTTTGGTCGCGGAAGATTACCCTTTGGTGACCAAAAAAAAAAGTTGGTCGCGGAAAGTATGCTATTGGCGACCAAAGGCTTTTTTGGTTGCAGAAGATCACCTTTTGGCGACCAAAAAAAAAAGTTGGTCGCGGAAAGTATACTATTGGCGACCAGAGGCTTTTTTTGTCGCGGAAGATTACCCTTTGGCGACCAAAAAAAAAAGTTGGTCGCGGAAAGTTATGGCGGGATAAATTTTTAAAAAAATGATACTATAGTAATTACATGCTATTTTTCTATTAAGGCATTAAAAGTTTTATAAAATAATATATAACCCAATTTTTATGGGTTATATATTTTTTTTGCCAAATATGAACAAGAAGTATGTTATTGGCAGAGTGGATTGGGTGCATGGTGACTCCTTGGTCAGGAGTTCAAGTCTCAGGAAGCACAAAAGAATTATTTTTTTTGGGTCAAGGCGCTGACTTTTGGCGACCAACTTATCTTTGGTCGCTAAAAGTTTACTTTTGGCTAATATGAATTGGACTTTCCGCGACCAAAAAAGTTGGTCGCGAATGGTCACTTTTAGCGACCAAAGGCTTTTTTGGTCGCAGAAAACTATCTGTGACGAGGCTTTAGCGACCAACTCGTGACCAACATATTTTGGTCGCGAAAAGGTTTTAGCGACCAAATATGGTACTTTTCGCGACCAAAATGTTGGTCACAGAAAGTGTTTTCTCTTGTAGTGAGCCCAAGCCAAGCTCTACACTTTTTGCAAAGGGACAAGGCTAGAAACACACTAGAACTAGATCAAACCTTAGAGAGAAGGTGAAATGTAGTGAGAGAAGCTCTCAAAATAGGTTTTTGAAAAGTAAGAGAGAGAGTGAGAGTTGAAAAAGTGATCTAAAATGACCCAGCTGCCAACTGATATACGTATGACCTGCTCGAGCGGAGAATAGGACGCTCGAGCGTCAAACACAAAAACTGGACCCGCTCGAGCGCAAGGATACCGGCTCGAGCGCCAAGACACAACTGCAAAACTCCACCTGCTCGAGCGCAAAGGAACACCCGCTTGAGCATAGATTACACTCTTCCAGTACTTTTACAGACATTGAACACCCGTTCGAGCGCAAGGATACCCGCTCGAGCGTAAAGAAATCCGCTCGAGCGTGAAAAACACATCTGCAGTATTTTTGTAGACAGACAAACTACTGAAGGTATGCAAACTCCGCTCGAGCACAAGAAGACCCGCTCGAGCGGACCACTAAAAACCTGGGCAACAAGAGTTGGGACAAAAGCTCAACCAACCTGTTTGAAACACGCCCAAGACAAGTCTAAACTCAAATACAAAGAGTTAAAGGACGAAAATGAAATACAGTCAACAACAACTATCAACAGAACTGAGTCCGGAATATAGTAAACATGAGAGGGAAAACCGGGATCGCTATAATGCCCAAAACTTAGATCGAAATATTCAGTTTAATTAATTACAGGAGTAAGGAGTCTCAATTAAGGACTAAAGTCTGATCTTAAACTGATATCATGTTAAGTTATCAATTATGCCAAAAGCTTAGGTTGTTAAGAAATGGGCCTAACAATGTATATTAAGCTATTTAACAAATAAGAGTTTCTAAATAGAAATGAAAATGCCTAAGCCTACCAAATCCTTATTTAAATTGTTGACAGAATTTTCATCTACTGTTGGAAGTACTGATACACTTTTGATGCTATTGACTCGACTCTAAGTTGACTTGATTCTATTCAGCATCCTGCTGTTGTTGTTTGTTCTTTGTCCTTCAGTACCTAGTTTTTCTTTGTTATCAAGACTAAAATTTCCCTTTGCGAAAGACCTTTCATTTCCCATCTTCCCAAACAGGGCAACTAAAGAAGAAAAGACAGAAACAGTTCTTGAGAGAGTTCTTGCAAGATCTGCAGCACTCTTTGACTCAGGACTAGCTGAACTTGCTTGAGGGCAAACTGAAGGTGGCACAAGAACAACAGAAAGCGGTGAGCTCCGATTCGAGTTTCATGATCTAGATGAACCATAGCTGGGAGTAACTAATGAAATAAAGCCTCAGGAAATGCCTGAGGGGAAAAAGATAAACTCGGATGCAAGGTTGGATAAAGGATTGAAATAACAAGAGAAAGCAATATAATCATTAAAAAAAAATTAACTTCCTTGCCTAGTTTTTATATGAAAAATTTGGTATGGAGGCTACGATTTGAGCAGTACGAAAAATGGCAGCAATAGTAGTTCTGGCTATAACTGTAATATTTGAGATGTTCTCCATCATCATAGCCATGGTGTCAAGAATTGGGCTTGCTTCTCCAACCTGTTTGTCAATGGCAATTCAATATCAAATCCCTCAAAATACAGTTACAAAATTCTTTTAAAAGTTTAGGACATTTAGAACAAGTGAAATATTTAAAAATTCAAATACAAATTAGAAACCAAAATGTAACATCCCAAGTATTTCCAGCTTGAGATCCAAAGAACTACAAGTCCATAACATTGCAGGTGTATTAAGGAATATTAAGAGATAAATGATACCTTCAGTGATAACTCCACAAGGCACTCATCAACTACTTCTCAAAATTTTCTGTTCCAATTGATTATCTCAGCTCCTAAATTTCCATCATCAAGTGAGTAATGAATGCTTTTCCGTAGGTGCCTCATAACATCTATTGTTTGTTTGAACTAATTTTTCTTTTTTTTTTTTTGGTGTGTGGGTAAAAGGATAAATCATTTATTTTCTTAGAGTAGACACCCCATTTTTAACCGACCTTAAGACTCAGACGTCATCGATTGAGCGCTTGGTGATGACACATGTTGTGCTCGTTCTGAGGTCACGGAGTCTCGGCTGAGAGCCTTGCCTCCGGACTTCGGGACTCTTCTGTGCTTTGCCTCGGTTTGCGAATCAGGTTCTGTTTTCTCTTCCCGAAGGGAGGGAGAGGTCTCGTAGACCATCTCTCAGTGGCCGTAGGCTACGTTTCGTGGTCGTAGGTCATTTTTCCCGTTTGGAGATCAATTTCTGGTTTTCGGAGTCGTCGGCCGTGTGCCTCGGTTCGGGACCGCTTAACTACCTCCGTTTGCTCCGGTTTTTGGCACACACCTTGTTTCCTCTCCTTAGAGGGACACTGTGGCCCGGGACACCACCTTTGTGGTCGCACGCCACTTTCGATGCTTAATAGTCAGTTTTCGGGGTCCCCGGCTGCGCGTTTTGGCCCCCGAACCTTCGTTTCGCATCGGTGTGGGTTCATTTTTGGCATGGACCCTAGTTTCATTGTTAGGAAGGTGGTAGTAGGGTGGGAGACCACCTTTTCTTCTTGGAGACCACCTTTCCTGGTCGGCCGGTTTTTCTTGACAGGTAAGTGGTCTCCCTCACTTTTGAGCCACAATTTCTAGTCTCCCATTCCACCACTGAGTTGCATTCACCTGGGAGACCACCAATCCTGGTAGGCCGACCACCTTTTGAGATTGACCCTTTTGAACCTGTTCGGCCGACTAGGGGGAGTGGTCGGCCGACCACATGAACTGGTCGGCCAGCTCTCTCCTTTTTTGTCTCACTGAGTACAATCCAGCTGTGCCAGCTGGGAGGCATTTGCTCCATCCTCCGAGGTTTGACCCTCTTGTTTTGGCTTCTTAAAGAAACTTGGTCCTTTACACTTATCTTCTAAGAGAAGCTTGACCTTTTGTTTAGCTTCTTGAGGAAGCTTGACCCCTTCGGTCTAGCTTCCTCAAGAAGCTTGACCCTTTTGGTTTAGCTTCCTTTAGAAGCTTAGCCTCTCTGCTCCAAGCTTCTTAGAGAAGCTATGGACCTCCTCTTCTATAAGAGGGAGCCTCTCCCTCTTGAGCCAAGGTTGAGATTTTTGTATCTAAAGCTTATACACCTCTCTCCCTATATCTCTACACTTGAGCTCCAAAACTCCATAGTTCTTGCACCATTGCCCTACACCTCCAAGCACAACACCTCCACCATCACTCTAAGCACCTTGGAGCTGTTTTTCAGAGGTTGAAAGCTTGCTACATTGGTCCAGAAGCTGCTGGCCTTCTTCTCTACAAGGATAAGTCTCTATTTCCCTCTTTGTAGCTTTATTTTGCTTCATAGTTTAGCTCTATTTTCAAGCATATTTAGGCTTTGTCATAAACTGAAAAAAGTCTTTTTTTGAGCTTCTAAACATGTTTGTTTAAGGCCATTTTTCTATTGGGGGTCATCTACCCCCTTGCATGCTTCATTTCCTCTTGTTTTGAGCTATGCATTAGAGCATTTGTGTTGGCCTTGGTTTGGCCTTTTAGCCACTGAAATCCAGCAGATTTTCAGTAGCTAACATGTGTTTTTGAGCCTTAAAATCAGAGAGGGGTGACCCTCTCACCCCATGTTTTGTTTACTAGCTTTGTTGGCCTTACAAAGGAGCCCCTATTTGCATGTTTCAAAGCCATGTTTCATGCCACTTTTTGTGAGTTTTGTGACCTGCATAGGCTTTGTCTAGAGCCCTTTTTGCCATGTTGAATGTCTATTATGTATGTGTAGAGTAATCCTCTTCAAGGCCTTCCAAAGGGGCCTTTACTTGCATGCTTCCTAGACTCATTTCAAGCCATTTTTAGTGAGTTTTAGGGCCCTCATAACCTCTGTCTAGAGGTAGTTTTTCCATTTTGTGTGTCCATCATATATGTGTAGAACAACCCTCTCATTGGCCTTTCAAAGGAACACTTCATTCTAACATGTGTTGACTGAGTTTCAGTGGGTTTTTGGTCATATTTTGGCATGCCATGTTTCTTTTTTTGGCTGGTTTGGTGGCCCCTCATGTGCTTCATATGCATGTAGTGTAAACCATGCTTACTAGCCTATGTTGCATGTTGTTTTGGCCCTTCATGTTAGCACTTTTTGGCCATGCCTTAAACTGATTTTGTGCATATTTTGGACTGCCTCAGCTTTTTTTTTGGGTCTCATGGTCGAATGATGCTTATTTTGCATGCTTGTAGTTCAATATCCATGCTTAGCTTTGAGTTTCGAGGTCTATTACATGCATGTGCTGAGGTGTTTTCATGTTTTGAGGCCATTTCACATCACATTTCAGAGCTCACATGCATGCCATATTGTCATGTTTTCCACTCTTTAAATGCGTTTGAGAGTTGTGCATAAATGTCTCGTTTTCGGACCATTGAATGAGCTTCATTTCCATGCACTTTGAGCCATCATTTTAGGCCATTTTCCCACTGTCTTGGACCTGCCTAGGGTCTGTTTGGGGGTGGTTTTTCCATTTGTGCATTGCTTTGTGTACCTCCAGTGTAACGCACTTCACTAGTTTCGGTATCCGGGCCATCTAGCATGCATTGTGTGAGTTGTTTGCATGTTTCGGGACCATCTTATATGCTATTTCGGAGCTAGAATTTGTGTCATTATATGCCATATGTCATCCCTTTCCATGCTTTGTTAGAGTTACATGTTGTACCTTAGGGTCGATCCTTTGCATCCGTGCATGTTTGCATGTATTTCGGTTGTCTCATTTTCATCTTATGGCCACTGATGTGAGTGTGGCTGAGGTCCACTCATATTGGTGTATGTCCATTTAGTTCATGTGTGCATGATAGTCTTCGTAAGTGCATTGTGTATGCCATTTTAGCCCATAGCTAGGTTGTATGTTAGTCGCATTGTGTATGCCATCTCATTGCTTTGTGTTTGGAGTAGGGTTTAGTTCGAACACGGGAAACGAGGGACATTTCGTACTCTAAGTAACGAAACGTGCCTCGATTCTCGGTCGCCGACACTCTTGACTGTCCATGATAGAGTTATTGGCTTTACTTGCTTATATGTGCATTCATTTCACATCGAGTCATGCAATTCGACTTCTTGGCCATCATGCATCGAGATGTGTGATTAGTGGCACGAGGATCGAGGACTACACTCCCTAGAGCTTGTGCAATGATAGGGAGAGTGGTCGTGCACACATTTGTTGAAAATACATTGCCTTTTCTCTCTCTTGCCTTTGTTGCAGAAAAAACCAGAAACCAGAGGTGGAAACTGGTCGGCCGACCAGATTTTCTGGCAGGCCGACCACCCTCTTTGGTCTCCACCACAAAGGGTGGTCGGCAGGTGGTCTCCCATGCTAATAACTGGTCGGTGGCCTTCCCAAGGTGGAGTTTCAGCCTTCTGGAGCTTTGTGCAAGTTTCTGAGATCAATTGCAAACAAGGGTGAGGCGAGGCATCGCGATGAAATTTACCGACAAGGCGACTCGTGCATGCATGCATCTTTCATCAGTCAAAACAAAGCTGAGGCAGTCCATTACTTGTAGTATTGCATGCTAGTTTATTCGTTTTCCTAGTTAATTTGTTAATTAATTAGGGTTTTTGTAATATTTAATTAGCTAGAGTAGTTAATTATTCATTCGGACTGTATTATTTATTCAGACCCTTCGAGAGAGGGCCAATTGTTGTAATAAGTGTGCGTGTGTGTGGTGTATGTCTTCCAACCCCACGTCTTTCTCCCTTTTATTTACTATCTTGTGATGGTTAGTTTAGGGCATGTTTCAATTAACATACTTATGATAGTATGTTTGCATTCATTCATCTGTCTTGCATGTACCGGGCTCGGCGCATCATACTAACTTCATTGTATTTCAATTCCAAGTTGAATACTTGTTAGTTGTAGCATTTCACATGCCATCTTTAGAATAGCTGAGCCTATTGTAGTTGCATTCCTGCATGTGTTGCATTAGGCATTTCAGCATAGTTAGGATCATGCATGGATTTCTAACATAGCTTCTGTTTTGGCTTGGAGTACTCGGTAAGTGTTTATGCTTTAGCATCCTTGCATGCGTGTGAGTGACTGCCATGATAGCATGCTTACCATGAGGCTATGTGCTTATGTGATATACCTGCCTGAATGCCTGTGGGTAAAGGTTGGATTATCTGAATTGGAATAATGCATTGATTGTGAGTTTTAAGCCCACTTGAGAGTGGCAAACCATCACGTTTTCTAAGCCCACCCGGGGGTGGCAAATCCACGTCTTAGCCTACTTGTGGGTAGCACCATCAAACCATTTTCAAAATAAACAAATATGAGATGTGTTGTTCCAATTCAGGCGATCCAGTCTATACTTGTATGCTGTGCGCATCACGTAGTAAATCTAGGCTAATAACTGGAATAAGAATGCATAATATTTTCAAAACTCGATATCATGGTTAGTAGAGGCCGATCTTTGATCGGGCGAGCGGGGGTGCTCACGAAGTGACCTTCCCCAATCGTACCCAAGTTCCCGAGCCGAGGCAACTTTGGTGATGACGGACACGTGGCCTTCGGCATGAGTCAGGGTTTCCTAAATTCTCCCAAAATAAAATATTTAGGTGGCGACTCTGTATCTGGGAAAGCAGTCCATGTTTGGCACTTCTTTCTAAAAATTTGTTTTCCAAAACGATTTTCCAGATTTGGACTCTTTGATGATTCATCGGTCTTGCATTGCACTTTGCGAGATTAGATATAGTACTGTGACTTTTGAGTCCGAACTGTAGTGAGCCTAAATGAACAAAACGGGATTTCCCTCCCGGGACGTTCGGGGACGTCTACACTTAGTACATAGCACACCTCAACCATTTGGTAATGCAAGCTTTAAAATCTTATTGTGAACTAAGAATTGCAAGGTCTAGAAAGAAGGGTTCTTCTTTTGAAATCGGATTCATGACAACACAGCTCCCCCACCGGTCCTTTCAAATACAAGGTCTGACATGAATTTCCCAAAATATGCTTAAGAAATTAAAGGAAAAGAAAAAAAGAAAATTAAGTTTATGTTTTTACGTTTGTTTAATTTTCCTTCCCAAGACTGAAATTCAGCTCAAGGGTATGCTTAATCCAAATTGGAATCTCTCAAAATAAGCTTAATCCACTCACATTTCTCCCTCTCCCTCTGTTTTGTTTTGTTGCTAAGAAATGCCGAAAAGAAATTCGGTTTCATGTTTTATGTTTGTTTAAAGTTGCCCCAAATTTGAATTTTGTGCTTCATGTGGATCCGATCATATATCTTGATTTTGCCTCCATTATTTTGTTGCCTTTTTGTTTGGGGCTATGTTTTTGGTTTTGGATGGAGATTCTCTTCCTTTGCTAATCCCAACCAATTGCATGGTGCTATTGGATAGCCACCACAGAATCCATCTCAAATCACTTCAATAATTTATTTTCTATTATTTGAACGGATGACTTCCACAACAAATTTAATTAATCGGATACTTATAATTGCGAAATGCTAAAAATTCATACTTATTATAAATTTACACATAAAAATGTGATAAGAGAGTTAAGTCGATGTGTAATAAATTAAAAATTGATCCTAATCATACCACAGGTCAAATTGTGAATCTTTTTTTTAAGTCTCAAACATATTTCCTTATAATTACATAAAAACATCTCGAATAATGTTACGTATCATGAAATATTTCATGAAGATTTTTCATCATTTGATTAGTGTGTGGTATTTTATTGTGTGTGTAATTAGAGGGTGGAGAATCTTCATGAAATTTTTCATTATATATCTTTCTTGATATCTAATATTGCTTTTATTATATTATGGATATTATCTAGTATGAGTAACTACATTGTTTTATGGATACTTCTACTCAAGAATATGACCTATTAAATGATGTAATTAGTATCATATAATTATATTAAATGGTACCAAATGTGATCACTCTAAATTGTAAAAAAAGAATACTTTTTTTTTCCCTTGAAAAATACAATAAATATCAAGGATTGAAGACAAATGAGATTTTAGGGGTAACACTAGGGAAACATATTTTGGTAATGTATTGAAGAATTAAAATGTAAATAATTGCACTTCTTATTCCCTGCTTTCCTTTCCTTTTCTTTTATGAATTTTGTTAATGAATTGCTTAGAACATTTGATTAGAAATTTAAAATGTTTATACATGATGCATAAAAATGCGTGTAATATGTAATATACAATTAGTTTAAACATTATTAATCAATATTTTAAGGTACTCGTTAATCAAATTTTTATTTTATTAACAGCAATGTTACATTCACACAATTTGTTTCTCCAATAATTCCTTAATAAGGTGATAAGACATAACGCATCTAAGTAGAGTTTTGAAGAAATATTTAAATGTACGTCAACTTTTCAAATTTTACTTGTCACGTCATTCGAGAATTTAAAAGAAGAAATTGTGTGTATGAATTATTTTTCTATTTTATTACAATAATAAAGTACGCGAAAAGAAATCAAAGGATAGAAATTTTTCCCATTTGGTAAACTTTATTAGCCCACCACCGACTTAGCTTTGTGATTTGAATTGTTCACCCTTTAAGTTGATAACTATGGGCCATTCCAAAAAACAAAGAAAGAAAACAGAAAAGTGAAAAAAATATAGCTTCTTCTTCTTCATTTTTTTTCCCTCTACAATTTCTTCTCAAATCTTTAATCCAAAGACATTCTGAAGGGTCAAGAAATTAACATGCTTATGAGGTTTACAGTTTAATTTAAGTAATGATATATAATAGAATTTGTGTACTTGTTTTTTATACAAAATAATGTGATTTTTTATGGTTCTTTTATTTCAAATGAAAGTATCAATTATTTTAATTCATAATTTTAAAATTATTTCATATAAATCACAACATGTGAAATGGATAGCTTCATTTACAAGGCTCTGTATTCATGATGCCCAAAAATGGGATTTACCTTGACTGATCTGGGGTGGCCATTTTAATCCACGGAGCAAACCATATTTATCGTAGTTCTCTAATAATGGATAGCCAAAGCTAGTGGAAATCCTTAATAGAGTAAGACTTAATTTGGAATTAAGATTTGGAAAGATATTTTTAGGGTAAAATTTAAATGAAATATAAAAGGCTGATCACAAAATGATTCATATAAAATGCAATGGAGGGCTAGGATAAAATCTAGTTATGGAAGGGCTACATTCAGAATAAATCTCAGCCATTCATTATTTTTCTTCTATTCTATTATGTATTCTTAGCATTATTGGAACATATTAGTTCAAAACAAACTTCTGATTCAAGGATCTCAACTTAGTAATCCATTGCAAAAAGTGTCTGTTTACCAGAAAAAATACGGCTTATATCTAATAAATGAATATTACAATTGGCAATTTGCTCTTCAAATCACATCAATATGAACTTTGAAAAGGTAGGGAAGGCTACTATGTGAATTCAAATTATCATGATCTAAACATAATTATGAATTTACATAATTGTATTTTCCCCACTATTTTTGACTTTGGCTTTGTTAATAAATAAATGAAATTCATAATTTAAAATCAACCACACTTGGTTTGGGGTTTGATTTATTAGCATTTTTATTTTTTAATAAGGTTCGAAAAAGTTAAATGTGTTTTTTAGTAGTATATATGGAGTCACACTTAAAGAGTGGGTCAACAATATATATATATATATATATTGATTTGTTGAAATAGTGAGACCTATCATTTTGAATGGGGTCATTTATACTTTTTGGGTAAAAGGTTTACATTTTTAGACCAATCACATTTTGTATATTAGGGTTTAGTGTTTATTTTCATATAGATCTATGACTTAAGGTTTATTTGAGAACTGATATTTTTAGTAACATTTTGATTTTTTTTATGAAAGATGTGTAAAAAAAAGTAGAAAATAATTTGACAAGTTATAGTGATTTTTTTAGCTAAAAACCTTACTTCACAAACATGGCATTAGTTTTTTGGTGACTAAAAACGTTTTTTTTTTTTTTTTTTTTTTTTTTTTTTTTTTTTTCACTTTTTGACATTTTTATCTAAAAACAAGTAACTTGAGAAACGATCCTTTATATATGATTATTTTTTTTGGCAAAACTAGATTAATCTCATCCGTGTTAAAGAACTTAAGATGTAGACAAATTTGTTTTCAAGGAAAAAGGAAAATGGAAATTAACAAAATTTTAGCATTGAAATAAACGCCACTGATTATTGATTAAGATGGTATTAATACATCTATATTTCTATTCCCAAAATAAGTTAAAAATTTTGAAAAACGGAATGATTGGCTAGTACACGAATAATAAATTCATAAGGATCAAAAGGTTAAAATTTTAGTTTAGACAAGTAAAAGAGAGATTTGAGAAAAAAATAATACATTGAGAACAATATGAAACATGTATGCAACATATATATATATAAAAGATATTGGATATATAATATAACGATATTCATTCAATTTGAAAGTCAGGTATATATGCGCATAACTATGTACAATATAGTATTTTCATCATGAGAAATCCTATAATCAGTAATATATACCATATATATATGACTGTACTAAGCAACTTAGTATATAACATAACCCTACCCTAGCTAGACCGTACACGTATCAGACTACGGAAGAGGAACTGAATGAGCCATAGAATCATGAATAAGATCATCAGTGACATCTTGGAAATACAACCACTTGTGATCCGGCTGGCCGGGCATAGTGCAGAAGGGGCACTCCAGTCCAATCTTCTTGTATTGTTGTCTCACCTCAGTCAATGGTAGTAAACCGAATTCATGGTAATCATATAGTATGGCATGATGACGACGATGGCGTGGCTCCCAGAAAATTTGGTGACCCATGATGGTTGCCGTGAGCAAGAGTGAGGAAACTGAGAACTTGAGTGATACTTTCAATTGAAGCATTGAAAAAAAAAATTGCACGAGAGCACTTATCAAGCCAAATAAATCGAGAAATCTAACCGAAATGTGTTTTTTCTTCATCCAAACGATTTCCCTAATGGCAAAGACAACAATCACTAGAACAGTACCAATACCAAGAAAAAAAAAAAAGTTTTCTTCCCTCCCCAAATTGTTCGAAGGATGCACTTAAAATTTCAAAAATTACATTTGCGGCGGCACAATACTTATCAAACTTGGTTTTTCTTATCTTTTGGTAAATCTTAAGAAAAATCTCTTTCATCTCTCCCTCCATGGTTGATTAATATCGGTATGAAATGGGTTTTTCAAGGTCACCGGGAAATGGTGAATCTCACCTAAAATTTAGAGGAGAAGGTGACTTTCGTTGAAAATGATGAATTTTGTTGGAGATAGAAAGGAAAGGCTAGAGATTTATCAATGGTTGAACCAAATCAAAGAGAAGAGATAGTAGAGAGAGGTGGTTGAGTGAAAGGCAAAGCAAGCATGAAAAGAGAGAGAAAATGGTAGAGCATCCCTTTGTATATTTACAAATTCCACTCTCTCATTCACACATATGATAATATTGACCCAAAAAAATCAAGAAGAGTCTATTTTAATTTTAATTAAAAAAAACATTTGAGGGTTCTTCACCAATCTAAAAAATAAATAAATAAAAATGATTTCCATTATTTTGTTGTCTGTGCTTGAACAAAGAAAAGAAAAAAATGTATACTTGGAGCTCATCCTTAGAATGTTGAATGCCTTACTCCCAATGCAACAAACTCTCGAAGTATCACGTGTCTATACTCCTTCACTTATCATCATTCACCAAAATCATAAGTCTCACCTTCTCCACCAATTATAACATACTATTTGTTTATGGTGCGTGGGAAGAGGGATAATGAAAGAAATTTTTGGCTTATAATTATCTTTACAGGAAATTTTCGGCTTATATTTATAGGAAATTTTCAACAAAGGGGTTGAAGGAAATCTTTATAATTATTTATACCCATAAATCTTTATTTATACCCATAAATCTTTATAATTATTTTTTAATTATCTATAAATAAATCTTTGCATTTTTTGATTTTTTTTTTGATTTTTTGATTTTGAGTCAATTTTTATGGCTTATAATTTATACAAAGATTTCTGTCACTCTTGAATCTTTAAATTAAATCTTTATGGCTTATAAAGATTTGTGGCTGCCATAAATCTTTATTTATACTCGTAAATCTTTATAATTATTTTTTAATTATCTATAAATAAATGAACTAATTATAAGTATTCATATAATTATCTATAAATAAATCTTTATAAAGATTTATGGCTTAGAAAGATTTTGAGATTTATAAGCCATAAATCACTAATTTATTTATAATTCTGATCTTTTTACAATTATACAAAGATTTATGGCTTATAAAGATTTCTTTCACCGATTTATGGCTTATAAAGATTTTGTAAATTTTTTGATTCTATTTTTTTTTAAATTTTGAGTCAATTTTTTTATTTTTTAAGTCCGTCATGACTAGACCATTCTAAAATTAACAAAATTTGAGTCAATTTTGAAAGGAAAAAAATTTATCCAAAAACAAAAATAAGCCAAATTATATATATATATATATATATATAATTACGAAAATTGGCTTACCTTTCTATTTTTTTTTTTTAGGTTTAAAAAATTTGACAAATTTTTTAAAAAAAAATCACCAAACACAAAAATAAGTTTAACTAAAAAGCCAAAAAATGATACTCCCAAAAGAAGCCAAAGTTTTACATCTAATGATGACTTATCCAAATTCTTCACAATCACATATACCAAGGATTCCCTGGACTAGTCCTCTGTGATTTTTATTTCTGAGAGATTTTTGAAGCAGATCTATCATCTTCCTTAGATCCAGAAAACAGTTTTGGGAAGGGGTGAACCAGTATCAACTGCCTGTAACTTGCAATCTTCCACAAAATGTAGGAACGGATCCACCTGAGAAAATATAAACATAGTAAAGCATATATGTGTGAGAATAATATTAGTATAGTATATCACAATACGAGGTAGTATTCATGATGTAAATGAGAATGTGGATGCAAAAAAAAAAAAAAAAAAAACCCCAGAAAAAATTGGCATTCAGCAGTATTGATTGCTTTAGGAAATAATTGACAAGGATATGGAAATAAAACCCTGATCTACAATGAACCACGTACCGTTTTATCTATAAGAGCAGCCTTGACACATGGAAGAAGGGGAAGTATATTGCAGGCTTTGGATGAAAGGATAATCATCGAAGTTGCCAAAGTAAAGAGGGATCTGCGTTATGACAGTAGCAATGGCCCTGTGGAAACAACATGACATGTCTTGAGTTGGCACAGTTGATGTCTCATTATGTCAATCTTACTCATTCATTACATCGCCATTATGGCATTTCATTAAACAACAAAAATGGAAATAAAGAACAAAGCATATATGAAAATATAAAAAGTAAAAATTAAAAAAAAAAAGAAGAAGAAGAAGAAGAAGCACCATATATAGGCAAATTAAATGCAATTCCATCCAACCTACAAAAATATAAGCATAATAGTTGGTTTGGATGCTAACCTCCTTTAATGAGAGAAATTCTTTTTAAGGAAAAAGCTAGCTGAAAACATCGGACTAGAGCCTCTTGACTGGAGTTTTGCAAACATGATGAGTTGTAATAAGAAAAGGCCTACAAACGTATACCCACAAAAAAAAAAAGGCACAAAAAAAGATATTGAGGAAGACAAAGGATAATTATGCTTATTATGTATGGCGAATTAACAGAATTAACAAAATCTACCATAGACTACCAGATTACCACATGTCATGGAAAATCTGATTTAACATGCCTAATGATCCAATGAATGAATTTCCAAAATCACAGATCTCATGGGAAACTATATCTGATAAAGGAAGTTCCACAATAGCCTAGAAAGCTGCCATGGCACTTGGTTTTTGGTAACCTGGGGGGCAGAAAGATGGTAGTGGAACAACTCCCACTTGGCAAATAGTGGTTGGTCAGGATGGTTTGTAATAATTTTTCATCAAATAATTATAAAATAATTGTTAAAAAACTACAAAAGAGGAGGAAGAAGAACCTGTTGTAAGGTTTCTCTTATAACAAAGGCAAATTATTGCAAAGTTGAATAATATGAAACTTAAAGATGTAATGAATCACTGATGAATGAAAGCACAATGTGAATGTAAATCATAGCAATATCAAGACATGTGTTGCTAAGTGAATAAGGGGAAGACTAAAGAGAGCAAAAGACAAGGGAAAGAGTAAAGGAGGAAAAAAATGGGAAAAGAGGGAAAAGCAGGGGAACAAAGACAACATGTAAATACGCATACATGCTATTAACAAAATTGATCGAAGCCAAATCTACAAGATAACATTAATTAGTTTTGAAGACTAGATGAGTTGTATGGTGCAAGTTTTATGCTGTAGTTGAAGGAACCATGTCTCTACAAGGGCCGAGGGGAGCCAAACAAATTCAAAAAAGTAAGCCTCCTTGTTTAGGATTTTAATAGAAATTGTGATGCAGATGTGTTATGAACATAGATGAAACTTCCACAACCCAAATAATATTCTAGAAAAAAAAAAGAAAAAAAGAACATCAGAATAAACCGTAAAACCAAATACAAATCAACAATTACCTTGCCACGAGAGAACAGTAACACTAGGCTGTATCTATGAGCAATTGCTTCATAGTTACCAAGCATATTTTCAGGAGAGATGGATTGTGCCCAAACTGAAGAAAGCAGGAGGCTAATCTGGCGGCTGCTCAGCCTAAGAGAAGTTACTTCCTGGTATTGAAAGAATAAAACAATGGTCATATGAGTCAACAATCCAAAATATATGTGACTTGATACCTATAAGGAGTCTCAATTAAGGGCTAAAGTCAGATCTTAAACTGGTACCATGTTAAGTTATCAATTATGCCAAAAGCTTAGGTTGTTAAGAAATGGGCCTAACAATGTATATTAAGCTATTTAAAAAATAAGAGTTTCTAAATAGAAATGAAAATGCCAAAACCTACCAAATCCTTATTTAAATTGCTGACATAATTTTCATCTACTGTTGGAAGTACTGATACACTTTTGATGCTATAGACCCAACTATAAATTGACTTGATTCTGTTCAACATCCTGTTGTTGCTGTTTGTTCATTGTCATTCAGTAACTAGTTTTTCTTTGTTATCAAGACTAGAATTTACGGAAGATCTTTCATTTCCCATCTTCCCAAATAGGGCAGATGAAGAAGAAAAGATAGAAATAGTTCTTGAGAGAGTTCTTGCAAGATCTGCAGGATTCTTTGACTTAGGACTAGCTAAACTTGGTTGAGGGCAAACTGAAGATGGCATAAGAACAACAGAAAATGGTGAGCTCCGATTCGAGTTTCATGATCTGGATGGACCATAGCTGGGAGTAACTGATGAAATAAAGCCTCAGGAAATGGTTGAGGAGAAAAAGATAAACTCGGATACAAGGTTGGATAATGGATTGAAATAACAAGAGACAGCAATATAATTATTACAAAAGTTTAACTTCCTTGCCTTGTTTTTATATGACAAATTGGGAATAGAGGTTGCGATTTGAGCAGTACGAAAAATGGTAGCAATAGTAGTTCTGGCTATAACTGTAATATTTGAGATGTTCTCCAACATCACAGCCATGGTGTCAAGAATTGGGCTTGCTTCTCCAACTTGTTTGTTAATGGCTATTCAATATCAAATCTCTCAAAATATAGTTACAAAATTCTTTTAAAAGTTTAGGACACTTAGAACAAGTGAAATATTTAAAAATTCAAATACAAATTAGAAACCAAAATGTAGCATCAAAAGTATTTCCAGCTTGAGATCCAAAGAACTACAAGTCCATAACATTGCAGGTGTATTAAGGAATATTAAGAGATAAATGATACCTTGAGTGATAACTCCACAAGGCACTCATCAACTGCTTGTCGAAATTTTCTATTCCTATTGATTATCTCTGCTTCTAAATTTGCATCATCGAGTAAGTAATGAATGCTTTTCCGGAGGTGCCTCATAACATCTGTTGTTTGTTTGAACTATTTTTGTGTGTGTGTATGTGGGTAAAGGGATAAATCATTTACTTTCTTAGTACATAACACACCTTAACTGTTTGGTAATGCAAGCTTTAAAATCTTATTGTGAACTGAGAATTGTATGGTCTAGAAAAAAGGGTTCTTCTTCTGAAATAAGATTCATGGCAACACAGTTCCCCCATCGGTCCTTTCGAATAGAAGGTCTGACATGAATTTCCCAAAATATGCTTAAGAAATTAAAGGAAAAGAATAAAATAAAATTAATTTTATGTTTTCATGTTTGTTTAATTTTCCTTCCCAAGATTGTTTTCATGTTTGTTTAATTTTCCTTCCCAAGATTGAAATTCAGCTCAAGTGTATGCTTTATCCAAATTGGAATCTCTTGAAATATGCTTAATCCACTCACATTTCTCCCTCTCCCTATGTTTTGTTTTGTTGCTAAGAAATGCTCGAAAATAAATTTGGTTTCATGTTTTATGTATCTTTTAAGCTGCCCCAAATTTGAATTTTATGCTTCATGTGGATCTGATCATATATCGTGATTTTGCCTTCGTTATTTTGTTGCCTTTTTGTTTGGGGCTATGTTTTTGGTTTTGGATGGAGATTCTCTTCCTTTGCTAATCCCAACCAATTGCATGGTGCTATTGGATAGCCACCACAGAATCCATCTCGAATCACTTCAATCATTTATTTTCTACTATTTGAACGGATGACTTCCACAACAAATTTAATTAATTGGATACTTATAATTGCGAAATGCTAAAAATTCATACTTATTATAAATTTACACATAATAATGTGATAAGAGAGTTAAGTCGATGTGTAATAAATTAAAAATTGATCCTAATCATACCACAGGTCAAATTGTGAATCTTTTTTTAAGTCTCAAACATATTCCCTTATAATTACATAAAAACATCTCGAATAACGTTACGTATCTTGAAATATTTTATGAAGATTTTTCATCATTTGATTAGTGTGTGGTATTTTATTGTGTGTGTAATTAGAGGGTGGAGAATCTTGATGAAATTTTTCATTATATATCTTTCATGATATCTAATATTACTTTTATGATATCACAGATATTATCTAGTGTGAGTAACTACATTGTTTTATGGATACTTCTACTCAAGAATACAACCTATTAAATGATGTAATTAGTATCATATAATTATATTAAACGGTACCAAATGTGATCACTCTAAATTGTAAAAAAGAATACTTTTTTTTTTTCCTTGAAAAAGCCAATAAATATCAAGGAATGAAGACAAATGAGATTTTAGGAGTAACACTAGGGAAACATATTTTGGTAATGTATTGAAGAATTAAAATGTAAATAATTGCACTTCTCATCCCTTGCTTTCCTTTCCTTTTCTTTTATGAATTTTGTTAATGAATTTCTTAGAACATTTGATTAGAAATTTAAAGTGTTTATACATAATGCATAAAAATGCGTGTAATACGTAATATACAATTAATTTAAACATTATTAATCAATATTTAACTTGTTAATCAAATTTTTATTTTATTAACAGCAGTGCCACATTCACACAATTTGTTTCCCTAATAATTCCATAATAAGGTGATAAGACATAACGCATCTAAGTAGAGTTTTGAAGAAATATTTAAATGTACGTCAACTTTTCAAATTTTACTTGTCACGTCATTTGAGAATTTAAAAGAAGAAATTGTGTGTATGAATTATTTTTCAATTTTATTACAATAATAAAGTATGCGAAAAGAAATCAAAGGATAGAAATTCTCCCAATTTGGTAAACTTTATTAGCCCACCACTGACTTAGCTCTGTGATTTGAATTCTTCACCCTTTAAGTTGATAACTACGTGCCATTTTTTGAGGGTTCACCAAAAAACAAAGAAAGAAAACACAAAAGTGAAAAAAATTATAGCTTCTTCTTCTTCATTTTTTTTCCCTCTACAATTTCCTCTCAAATCTTTAATCCCAAGACATTTTGATGGATCAAGAAATTAACATGTTTATGAGGTTTACAGTTTAATTTAAGTAATGATATATAATAGAATTTGTGTACTTGTTTTTTATACAAAATAATGTGATTTTTTATGGTTCTTTTATTTCATATCATTCACAACGTGTGAAATGGATAGCTTCATTTACAAGGCTCTGTGTTCATGATGCGTCAAAATAGGATTTACCTTGATGGATCTGTGATGGCTATTTTAATCCACGGAGCAAACAATATTAATCTTGTTTTTCTAATAATGGATAGCTAAAGCTAGTGGAAATCCTTAATAGAGTGAGACTTAATTTGGAAAGATATTTGTAAGGTAAAATTTAAATGAATTATAAAAGGCTGATCACAGAATGATAAAACTAAAATGCAATGGAGGACTAGGATAAAATCTAGTTATGGAAGGGCTACATTCATAATAAATATCAGCCATTCATTATTTTTTCTTCTATTCTATTATGTATTCTTAGCATTATTGGTACGTATTAGTTCAAAACAAACTTCTGATTTAAGGATCTCAACTTAGTAATCCTTTGCAAAAGTGTTTGTTTGCCAAAAAAAACTCGGCCTATATCTAATATATCTAATAAATGAATATTACAATTGGCAATTTGCTCTAAATCACATCAATATGAACTTTGAAAAGGTGGGGAAGGCTACTCTCTGAATTCAAATTATCATGATCGAAACAGAATTATGGGTTTACATAATTGTATTTTCCCCGATATTTTTGACTTAGGCTATGTTAATAAATAAATGAAACTCATAATTGAAAATCAACCACACTTGGTTTGGGGTTTCATTTTTTTGTATTTTTTTTAATAAGGTGTGAAAAGGTTAAATTTGTTTTTTAGTAGTATATATGGAGTCACACTTAAAGAGTGGGCCAACAATATATATATATATATATATATTTTGATTTGTTGCAATAGTGAGAGCTATCATTTTGAATGGGGTCATTTATACTTTTTGGGTAAGAGGTTTACATATTTAGACTAATCACATTTTGTATATTAGGGTATAGTGTTCATTTTCATATAGATCTGTGACTTAAGGTTCATTTGAGAATTGATATTTTTAGTAACATTTTGATTTTGATTTTTTTTTTATATAATGAAAAGATGTGTAAAAAAAGTAGAAAAATAATTTGACAAGTAATAGTATTTTTTGGCTAAAAACCTTACTTCGCAAACAAGGAAGTTTTTTGGTGACTAAAAAGTTTTTCGGTTTTTTTTTTCACTTTTTGACATTTTTATCTAAAAACAAGTAACTGGAGAAACAATCCTTTATATATGATCATTTTTTTTTTGGCAAAACTAGATTAACCTCATACGTGTCAAAGAACTAAAGATAGTAGAAAATTTGTTTTCAAGTAAAAAGGAAGATGAAAAATTTACAAAATTTTAGCATTGAAATAAATGCCACTGATTATTGATTAAGATGGTATTAATACATCTATATTTCTATTCCCAAAATAAGTTAAAAATTTTGAAAAACGGAATGATTGGCTAGTACACGAATAATAAATTCATAAGGATCAAAAGGTTAAAATTTTAGTTTAGACAAGTAAAAGAGAGATTTGAGAAAAAAATAATACATTGAGAACAATATGAAACATGTATGCAACAAATATATATAAAAGATGTTGGATATATAATATAACGATATACATTCAATTTGAAAGTCAGGTATATATGCGCGTAACTATGTACAATATAGTATTTACATCATGAGAAATCCTATAATCAGTAATATATACCATATATATATGACTGTACAAAGCAACTTAGCATATAACATAACCCTACCCTAGCTAGACTGTATACGTATCAGACTACGGAAGAGGAACCAAATGAGCCATAGAATCATGAATAAGATCATCAGCGACATCTTGGAAATACAACCACTTGTGATCTGGCTGGCGGGGCATAGTGCAGAAGGGGCACTCGAGTATAATCTCTTTGTATTGTTGTCTAACCTCAGTCAATAGTAGTAAACCAAATTCATGGTAATCATATATGTAACGCCCTGAAAATATCCAATATAAATTAACTATGTCAACCAAAATCCACTAAATAATAATAACAATTTTCCCATCTTTACATCATTAATCTACAAAGTTTATACAAAAGTTCCACATGCGAATTATACATTCAATGGTATGAAAAACACATGAATCTATAGCATGTGAAGCATCTAGTCTTAAGTAATTAAAATGCCCTTAAGGGCTTACATCTTCCAAGGAATAAGCCCGATTACACAAAATGGTCTCTCGGACCCATACATGTTTAGCCCTTGGCTTACAAAAATTCACAATCACAACAAAGAGCCTTGTGCTCTTAAAACATATTTCCACACCCTAATTTGGCGGGTTCACCACGTCCTTTCCTGCACCAAAACCCATAGGGGTGAGCGTAAAGCCCAGTAGAGAATTCTCACAAAGTATATACAGTTATGCAACCTTCCAATGTTAAATGCAAATGCCATGCAATGCCATTTTAAAGAAAATTTTCATTACATGCTCTTCTAGAAAATCATCATATTTCAATAACAGTTTGTAAATCTCAACAATTCCGACACTTCCAATTTTAATCAATAGGGGCAGTAAATACGACTCAGGTAATCGGTAGGTTGGTGTCTACAAGTAGGCTCAACAAGCACTATCAAAAACCCCACTTTACCCGTTGCTAACCGGAAGGGAAGTGGAACCTCCGCGCGTGTTTTCGGTCTTTCACCCCGGACACTCAGGCCAACTTAGTCAATTTCATCTACACTTTCTATCCGGACTTACCAATGTATTTACCCCAAAACATTTCCATAATTTCATTTTGCATTATTTCTTTCTCAAAGTAAATGATTTCACATCTCAACTCAAAACTTGCAATAGTATAATGCTTGTAATGTCTATACACATGCCAAAGCTAAATAATAATCTTGTAATGTTCGATTGAATGAATATGCAATGCCATAATTGTCCACTTCCAACATAATATCAACAACATACTATCCTGATCAAATTTCCTTTTTCTCCTTGCAATGCTATTCTACAAATAGCCCAAAGTTTGTTACCAATTATCATTAACATAACAACATGTCCCCAATTCATGCATTTCCATCATTTTCACCATTTTAAGGTTATGGCAAAAATTAGACAACAATCTCCAATTTCAATAGTTCCCATGTGTAGAGAACCCAGCATCAATATATATATACACATTGCAATAAAACAAGGAAACTCTCCACTTTCTTTACTTATCATGACATGAAACTATGAATTTATGTATATATACATATATAGCACCCCATAAACCATCATCTTCCTTTATTCAAGAAAAATCCCCAAAATTTCTAGGTTTTCTTCTTTTTTTTTTTACAAAACACACACACACATTGAACCTTTGAAAGAGATACCAATGAAGTCACTATTCCCTTGACCAAGATGGTTTCAACCCTCAAGACATTATCTTTTAAATTTTTTTTGAGATTTTAAAACCCCCTTTTTGAAAGAAACTTATATCCATGAACAAAAATCAAACCCTCACATTATACCCAAAACAAATCCAAAACCCTCATCAATCCTTGCAAAACCTATATATATAACTCAAGAAATCCCTACCTCGAGTTTGATGAAGAGGTTAATGAAACCCTAGAGCCAAAGATGAGGGATTTTCGAGTTCCACCACACAATGTGAAATTCTAGCTTTGATCTTCAAGACTTGTGAGAGATGATGGATCTAGACCCAATGGATTGCAAGAAATCAAAGATTTTTAGTGTTTCGTGAGGGTTTTTAGAGAGATGTAGAAACTATGAGATACATTCAGCCCTAAAAGATTAAGAAAATAGGGTTTTCGAACTGCCCAGCGTCCTGCACGTGCGGCACGTGCCCCGCACGTGCGGAGCCTCCTTTCCGCACATGCGGCCTTCATCCCCGCACGCACCTTGCCCTGCACCTGCATATATTGCAATGTGCTGCCCCAAAGCTCCCCTGAATTTTGCACGTGCGGCCCCTCTACGCACGTGCGACACGTGTCCCACACGTGCGGAGCCTCCTTTCTGCACGTGCGGCCTTCATCCCTACATGTGCGGCCATCCCCACATGCACCTTGCTCCGCACTTGCATATATTGCAGTGTGTTACCCAAAACCTCCCCTGAATTCTGTACGTGCGGCCTCAGCTCTCGCACGTGCAGCCCCTCTCTACACGTGCGGCCCACGTGCCCCGCACCAAAATTTCCTTAGCTCAATTCTATGCACTCCGGGTCTGACTTCACACTCTCCGGCACAAGTGAAAGTCAGTATCGAATAACAAGAACAAGTATTCAATTGAGAAAAACCCTCCGGATACCACAAACCTCGAACACTTAACAAGGCTCCAAGTCAATCCCGACACTCTATTAAGGCAAACCCAAGGTTAAACAAGGATGAGCGAAAATAATGACACACCTAGTCATCATAATATAGCATGGCATAACGGCGACAATGGTGTGGCTCCCAGAAAATCTTGTGACCCATGATGGCTGCCGTAAGCAAGAGTGAGAAAACTGAGAACTTGAGTGATACTTTCGGTTGAAGCATTGAAAGGAAAAATTGCACGAGAGCACTTATCAAGCCAAATAAATCGAGAAATCTAACCGAAATGTGTTTTTTCTTCATCCAAACGATTTCTCTAATGGCAAAGACCACAGTCACTAGAGCAGTACCAATACCAAGAAGAAAAAAAAAAGTTTTATTCCCTCCTCAAATTGTTCGAAGGATGCACTTAAAATTTCAAAAATTACATTTGCGGCAGCACAATACTTATCAAACTTGGTTTTTCTTATCTTTAAATCTTAAGAAAAATCTCTTTCATCTCTCTCTTCATGGTTGATTAATATCGGTATGAAATCGGTTTTTCAAGGTTACCGGGAAATGTGAATCTCACCTAAAATTTAGAGGAGAAGGTGACTTTCGTTGAAAATGATGAATTTTGTTGGAGATAGAAAGGAAAGGCTAGAGATTTATCAATGATTGAACCAAATCAAAGAGAAGAGATGGTAGAGAGGTGGTTGAGTGAAAGGCAAAGCAAGCATGAAAAGATAGAGAAAATGGTAGAGCATCCCTTTGTACATTTCCAAATTCCATTATCTCATTCACACATATGATAATATTGACCCAAAAAAATTAAGAAGAGTCTATTTTAATTTTAATTTAAAAAAACATTTGAGGGTTCTTCACCAATCTAAAAAATAAAAATAAAAAAATTAAATAAAAATGATTTCCATTATTTTGTTGTCTGTGCTTGAACAAAGAAAAGATAAAGAGGTATACCTAGAGCTCACCCTTAGAATGCTGAATGCCTCAGTCCCAATGCAGCAAACTCTCGAAGTATCACGTGTCTATACTTCTTCACTTATCATCATTCACCAAAATCATAAGTCTCACCTTCTTCACCAATTTAACTTACTATTTGTTTGTAGTGCAGGGGTAGAGGGATAATGAAAGAAATTTTTGGCTTATATTTATAGGAAATTTTTAACAAAGGGGTTGAAGGAAATCTTTATAATTATTTATACCCATAAATCTTTATAATTATTTTTTAATTATCTACAAATAAATCTTTTTATTTTTTGATTTTTTTTTTAATTTTGAGTTAATTTTTAAGGCTTATAATTATAAAAAGATTTCTGTCACTCATAAATCTTTAAATTAAATCTTTATGGCTTATAAAGATTTGTGGCTGCCATAAACCTTTATTTATAGCCATAAATCTTTATAATTATTTTTTAATTATTTATAAGTAAATGAACTAATTATGAGCATTCGTATAATTATCTATAAATAAATCTTTATAAAGATTTATGGCTTATACAGATTTTTAGATTTATAAGCCATAAATCACTGATTTATTTATAATTCTGATCTTTTTATATTGATACAAAGATTTATGGCTTACAAAGATTTCTGTCGCTGATTTATGTTTTATAAAGATTTTGTAAATTATTTGATTTTTTTTTAATTTTGAGTCAAATTTTTTATTTTTTAAGTCCATCGTGACTAGATCATTCTAAAATTTACAAAATTTGAATCAATTTTGAAAAAAAAAAACTATAACTAAAAACAAAAATAAGCCAATATATATATATATATATATAATTACGAAAATTGGCTTACCTGTGTCTTTTTTGTGTTTTTTTTTAATTAAAAAAATTTCACATAATTTTTTTTAAAAAATCACTAAACACAAAAATAAGTCAAACTAAAATGCCAAAAAAGAATACTTCCAAAAGAAGCCAAAGTTTTACATCTAATGATGACTTATCCAAATTCTTCACAATCATAGATGCTAAGGATTCCCTAGACTAGTCAACTCAAATGAGACTACAACTCAATGGTTATACAATCACATCATCAACGTATCAACACTTCAAATTGCCATTTTACCGATATTTCGTCCGCAGGATCGGCACCCATGTATAAAATTTCAATTTGCCATTTTACGGATATTTCGTCAGCAAGATCGGCACCCATGTATAAAATTTTAGGACTTTCACCCAGGACACTTCGGCCAACTTAATTATAATGGAGTCCATCCCCTTTCTCCTTCCAAACATCATACATATGCAATGTATTTAAACACATAATCACACATGGAGTACATCCCCTTTCTCCTCCCAAATAACCATACATATACAATGTATTCACACATAATCATATTCAATGACAACCAACGAGTGATTAGTTTCAATTCACCTAATCCACATACAGTTTCTACAACAATCAAAGTTATCCTCCACCGATAGCCCAATACAAATATACAATCTCATGACAGATAATTTAATCAAAATTTCCAAGTGTGTGAGGCATTATATTTTCAATTCCATCATCTATTTCAATACTCACTCAATTCCATGTTTGCAACACTAATTTCAACTGTTTATACAAAATAGATATGATAATCATTTTAGGGCAAATATCCCCCTTTTCAAAATACCAATCCAAACACCAAAATCACTCATTTTGAGACAACATGACTTCATTTTCAAACCCCATGCCCATTTATTTCGTTTCCACCAAAAACCCCTATTTTACATTTACCCAAACCCTAGGTTTTGCTCAAAATATCCCCAAACCCCACCGTTGTTACACAACCACAAAATAACTAAGTTAAAAATCATAACAAAGTGTAGAAAATCCCTACCTCAAGAAGAGAAGACCAAGTAAAGCAAGGTCGAAACTCCAAAGACACCAAAATCCAAGTTCGTTCGGATCAAAATGAAGATCTTGAGAAGCTCAATCTTTCAATCAAAGGAAGTAGGGTGAAGAGATCTCTAGATCTAGATGAAAAAGTAAAGAGAAGGTGGGTTTTAGACAGAGGGGCACTCAAATTTAGGGTTTAGGATGAAAAAATATGAAAAAGTGATGTAAAAAGTCATTTTTGCGATCTGATATACACGCAGTCCGTTCAAGTGGAAGAGTTGACGCTCGAGCGTCAGACACAAAAAATTTGTTTTGTTTGAGCAGAAAAGAGCTCGAGCGCAAAATTGGACGCTTGAGCGTCCACCTGCTCGAGTGTGGAAAACACTCCTCCAGTACTTTGCCGACGTGCAAAGTACTAAGTGTTTGCAAACCTCGATTGAGCGCAAGAAGGCCCAGTCGGGTGAAAGACCAAAATTCTGGGTGACACAAGGTTTGAAAACTAAGTAACCAACCTGTTCCAAACACACTCAAAATGACCAAATAACCAAATTTAAGGAGAAATAATGAGCAAAAGAAAATGAACAACATTTAGAAACCATAAACCCAATCCGGAGTACAAGTGAGGGGTCAAAACCGGAATCGCTATATGATAAGTTGTAATAAGAAAAGACCTACAAATGTATACCAAGAAAAAAAAAACAAAGAAAGAAAAAAGAAAAAAAAAAGCCCCAAAAAAAGATATTGAGACAGACAAATGATAATTATGCTTATTACATATGGTGAATTGATCCAATTTAACAGAATTAACAAAATCTACCATAGACTTCCAAATTACCACATGTCATGGAAAATCTAATTTAACATGCCTAATGATCCAATGAATGAATTTCCAAAATCACAGATCTCATGGGGAACTATATATGATAAAGGAAGTTGCACAATAGCCTAGAAAGCTGCCATGGCACTTGTTTTTTGGCAACCGGGGGGGCAGAAAGATGGTAGTGGAACAACTCTCACCTGGCAGACAGTGGTTGTTCAGGATGGTTTGTAATAATTTTTCGTCAAATAAATATAAATAATTGTTAAAACACTACAAAAGTGGAGGAAGAAGAAGAAGCCGTTGTACGGTTTCTCTTATAACAAAGGCAAATTATTGCAAAGTTGAATAATATGAAACTTAAAGATGTAATGAATCACTGATGAATGAAAGCACAATGTGAATGTAAATCATAGCAATATCAAGACATGTGTTGCTAAGTGAGTAAGGGGAAGACTAAAGACAGCAAAAGACGAGGGAAAGAGTAAAGGAGGAAAAAAATGGGAAAAGAGGGAAAAGCAGGGGAACCAAGACAACACGTAAATACGCATACATGCTGTTAACAAAGCTGATCAAAGCCAAATCTACAAGATAACATTAATTAGTTCTGATGTATGGCACAAGTTTTATGCTCTAGTTGAAGGAACCAAGTCTCTACAAGGGCCGAGGGGAGGCCAAACAAATTCAAAAAACTAAACCTCCTTGTTTAGGATTTTAATAGAAATTATGATGCAGATGTGTTATGAACATAGATGAAACTTCCACAATCCAAATAATATTCTAGAAAAAGAAAAAGAAAAAGAAAAAAAAGAACATCAGAATAAACCATAAAACCAAATACAAATCAACAATTACTTTGCAACGAGAGAACAACAACACTAGGTTGTATGTATGAGCAATTGCTTCATAGTTGCCAGGCATATTTGTAGGAGAGATGGATTGTGCACAAACCGAAGAAAGCAGGAGGCTAATCTGGAGGCTACTCAGCCTAAGAGAAGTTACTTCCTGGTATTGAAAGAATAAACCAATGGTCATATGAGTCAACAGCCCAAAACATATGTGACTTTAAACACTCATCAATCCCAAATTACAATACATCTTTCATTCACACTTTATATGACAAATACACGTAAAAGAAAATTGACTTCTCAAATCTTCAAACAGGCGTTTCCGACTGCGTTCTTGAAAATGGTAAAAATAGCATGGGATGAACAAATATGTCTAGTAAGGATCTACACTGATTCTGAATAACATATGATTAACAATTTTAACACACTTTCCCTCCAACATTAGAGAAGATTCCAAGTTAAAACTAGTAAGCATTTTCAAATAAATCTGGATACTTGGAGCGAATCTCCGCTTCCCGTTCCCAGGTTGCCTCCTCAACCCCATGGTGCCTCCACAATACCTTCACTAATGATGTAGTTTTACCTCATAACACTAGCTCTCGGGTATCTAATATTTGAACTGGTCGCTCTTCATAAGAAGCATCCTCATTTACCTCCAAATCAACCCAATCTAGCACGTGAGAAGGGTCAGGTTCATACTTCCTAAGCATAGACACATGAAACACATTGTGAACCCCTGAAAGTTGTGGCTGTAAGGCTAATCGATATGCCACTTCCCCAATTCTCTCCAATATCTTGAAGGGCCAAAAAAAACCTCGGAGACAACTTTCCACTCTTACCGAATCTCATTAAACGCCGCCTGGGTGAGATCTTAAGGAACACATGACCACCCACTTCAAAAGGCAAAGGTCATCTCCTCTTATTGCCATAACTTTTCTGTCGGCTTTGGGCTGTAGCTAACCTTTTCCAAATGAGAGCAACTTTCTCGGTTGTCTCTTTAACAATATCCGGACCCAACAAAGGTACTGTAGACACCCCATTTTTGACCGACCTTAAGACTCAGACGTCATCGATTGAGCGCTCGGTGATTGCGCATGTTGTGCTTGTTTCGAGGTTTCAGAGTTCTTGGCTGAGAGCCTTGCTTCCACACCTCGGGACCCTTTGTACTTTAACTCGATCCGCGGACCAAGTCTTGTTTTCTCTTCTTGGAGGGAGGGAGAGGTCTTGTAGACTATCTCTCAGTGGTTGTAGGCTACTTTTCGTGGTCGTAGGCTACTGTTCCCATTTGGAGACTAGTTTCCGGTTTTCGGAGCCGTCGGCCGTGCGCCTCGGCTCAGGACCGCTTAACATTCTCCGTTTGGCACGGTTTTTGGAACAAACCTCGTTTCCTCTATCTAGAGGGACACTGTGGTCCGATAGACCACTTTTGCGATCGTACGCCACTTTTGAAGCTTGACAGCTGGTTTTCGGGGCTCCCGACCGCGCGTTTTGCCTCCCGAACCCTCGTCATGCATTCGTTTTGGTTTGTCTTGGGTACAAACCTTACTTTCCTTGTTTGGGAAGTGGTACAAGGGTGGGAGACCAGCTTTTATCCTTGGAGACCACTTTTCTCCCCGCCAGCCGATTTTCTAGTCGGGAAACTGGTTTTCTTGGTCTTTGGGTCACATTTTCTGGTTTCCCACCCCACCATTGGCTTGCTTTCAGTGTGGAGACCACCATTTCCCCTTGCCGACCTCTTTTTTTCCTGGGAGACCACTTTGGGTGGTCGACCGACCACTAAAAGTAGCAGGCCGACCACCTTTTCTGGTCGGCTGCTTTCCCCCTGTTTTGTCAGACTGAATGGATGCCAGCTGTGCGAGATGGAGGGCACAAACTGTATCCTCCATACACGTGTATGGAGGGATTGCATCCAAGTTTAGCTTCTCCAAGAAGCTTGAATCCTTTTTTTTTCTATAAGAGAGGGTCTCCCTCTCCATTCTAGAGGTTCTGATTTTTGCCTAAGGCACAAGTGTATATCTCCCTCTATATCTCTATATTTGGTGCCTAAAGTGTGTGTTGTTCTTCACCTTTACACCACAACTCTTAACCATACACCCCACCATTGAACTAAGGTTCTTGGAGGACCTTTTTGGAGGTTGAAAAGCTGGTTTTTGGTTCAAAAAATCTGCTGGTTTTGCTAAGCTTCAAGGATAACCTCTTTTCTCCCTTTTAAGCTTTGTTTTGGTCACTCTCTTAGCCATACTTGCATGCTTATTTGAGCTTTGTTTTCAACTAAAAAAAGCTTCATTTTTGAGCACTTAACATGTTTGTTTAAGGCCTCTTGGGTGCTGAGGGTCTCCTACCCTCTTGCATGCCTTGTTTGGCCTTGTTTTGTGCCATGCCTTAGGGCCTTTGAGCTAATCCTTGCTTGGCCTTTTAGCCACTAAAATCCAGTGGATTTTCAGTGGTTGGCATGTGGTTTTGAGGTCCTAAATTAGAGAGGGGTGGCCCTCTCTCGTTTTGTCTTGTTTACTTGCATTTTGGCCTATCAAAGGAGCATACATTTTCATACTTTCAAAGCTTGGTTTAGGCGCTTTTTGGTGACTTTTAGGGCCTGCCTAGACTTTTTCCATGGTTGGTTTGGTCACCCTTGGCATGCTTCTCATATGTGTAGTGTATTCCTATTTATGGCTCATCAAGGTAGCATGTCAATCTAGCATGTTTTAGCTCTATTTCAGTGGGTTTTTGGTCATCATTTGACATATCATGGCTCTGATTTTGGCTAGTTTGGTAACCTCTCACATGCTCCATATGCTTGTAGTGTAAATATTGTTTACTAGCTTGGTTCGCATGATGTTTTGGCTCTTTATTCTAGCACATTTTGGCTTTGCTCCAATATGGTTTTGTTCATATTTTGGGCTACCTTAGCTCTGTTTTGAGGCCTCTTGGTCGAATGATGCTTGCCATGCATGCTTGTGTAATAGCCTTGACTAGCTTTGAGTTTTGAGGTCTCTTGCATGCTTAACTCAAGATATTTGCATGTTTTGGCATCATTGGGAATGTTATTTCAGAGCATGTAGGGCTGCCATACTTCCATATTTTTCCACTCTTTAAGTGCTCTTTAGAGTTATGCTTTTATGCCCTATTTGTGAGCCATTGCATGAGCCCCATTTTTGTGCCTTTCAAAGCCATCATCCCAACTCATTTTGCTACTGTTTTGGCCTGCATAGGGTCTGTTTGGGGTTGGTTTGGTCATTTGAGCATCGCCTTGCATGTCTCTAGTGTAATATGCTTCACTAGCTTTCGATACTTGAGTCTTTCAACATGCATTGCGTGAGTTGTTTGCATGATTCGAAGTCATTTTGTATTCCATTTCAGTGCTGGTACACATGCCATTGTACTCCATGTTTCATCTTTTCAATGCTCTTGGAGAGTTGTATTTTGTGCCTTAGACTCAGGCCATTGCATTATGCATGTTTGTGTGTGTTTTGGTGCCTTGAGTTCATTGTGCATTGAGTATGCCATGTGGTTGCATGATTAGACATTGCATTTGTGCATGCCATATTCATTGTATTGTGTATGTTAGTTGCCACGTGTATTATGTATGCTAGTGTCATGAGCATTGTGTATGCCATGGAATTCATAGCATTGTGTATGCTAGTTGCATGTTCACATGTTTACCCCTTTGCATGTTTGCATGTCTTAGTTGTATTGCATTAAGTTGCATGATTGAGTCGCATTGTGCATGCCATGTTTGTTGCATTGTGTTTGGAATAAGCGTTAGTCCAAACACGGGAAACGATGCACGTTTCATACTTGAAGTGATGAAGCGTACCTCGATTCCCGGTCGCCGACACTCTTGACTATACATGACGGAGTTCTAGGCTTTAGGTGTTTGTATGTGCATTCATTCCATATTGAGTTGGCAATTCGGCCCCTCGGCCATCATGCATCGAGATGCGTGATTGGTGGCCCGAGGGCCGAGACCTAAACTCCCTTGAGCTTATGTAATGATAGGGAGAGTGGTCGCGCATACATGTGTTGCAAATACTTTGCCATGCCCTTTTCTTGCCCTCTGTTGTAGAAAACCAGAAACCAGCAGCAAAAACTGGTCGACCGACCAGATAAAGTGGCTGGCCGACCACTTTTTCTGGTTTTCCCCACAAAAAGTGGTTGGCCGGTGGTCTCCAAGGCCAATATCTGGTTGGTAGCATCCCTACAGATTCCCAAGGTGGAGTTTCATCTCTCTGGAGCTTGGTGCAAGTTTCTGAGATCAATTGCAAACAGAGGCAAATCGGGGCGTCGCGAGGGATTTCCGAACAAAGCGACTCGAGCATGCATGCATCCTTTGTCATCCAAAGCAGAGCTGAGGCAGCCTACATCATATAGTTTATATGCTTATTTAATTGCTAACTTAGTTAATTTGTTAATTAGTTAGAGTTGTGTAATAATTAGCTATAGCTTGTTATTCATTCTGTTGTGTAATAACTAGTTTAATTAGATTAGCTTAGATTAGCTAGTTGGTTCTGTATTATTCATTCGGACCCTCCGTCGAGAGGGCACAACTGTTGTAAATAAGTGTGCGTGTGTGTGATGCATGTCTTCCAACCTCCATTTCTTTCTCCCTTTTATTTACCAGCTTACGATGGTTAGATTTAAGGCATGTTTCAATTAGCATCCTTATGCTCGCATGTTTGCATCCATTCATTTGTCTTGCATGCATCGGGCTCGGCGCATCATACTAACTTCATTGTATTTCAATTCCTGTTTGAATACACGTATCAAATTGCATTTCACATGACATTTTAGAATAGCCGAGCCTATCTTAGTTGCATTTTGTATGTGTTGCATTAGGCATTCTTGACATAACTAGGATCATGCATTGATTTCTAACATAGCTTTTGTTTTGGCTTGGAGTACTCGGTAAGTGTTTATGCTTTAGTATCCTTGCATGTGTGTGACTGTCATGATAGCATACTTACCATGAGGCTAACTGCTTATGTGATATAACTGCCTGAATGCCTGTTGTAACATGCCCGGGGGGTACCCGCGCGCGTTAAACAGTTCGGACCCCCGAGATCTCTTTGATCTATTCTCACAAGTGTAATGTGAAACATAGATGAGAGTCCAGATTTGGCAACTTTTATTGAAAATCCATTTTATTGCAATTTTGTCAAAAATGGACTGCGTCATCAGATCTCAGAGTCGCCACCTAATATTTATTTTGGGAAAATTAGGAAACCCATAACTCGTGCCAAGGCCACTGTTCGTCGTAACCAAGGATGCTTGGCTCGGAACCTTAGGTATGAGAGGGGAAGGTCAATAATGAGCACCTCCGCCCACCCGATCAAAGATCGGCCTTTACTAACCATGATATGAATTTTATTTTATTTATATGTTCATGTTCTGATTAGTTAATAAATCCTAAAATTTACTATGTGAAGCATACAAGTATAGACTATGCCATTCATTTTGAAAGAGTTTTGACGATGTACAACCCAAATGAATTGAGTTTACAAGCATGAAAAATCAACATCATTCCAAATTAAGCGACACAACCTCCATCCACTGGCATTCATAGAGTTATATCACATAAGCAACTAGCCTCATGGTAGAATGCTAGACATAGTAAGAAAAACCCACACACACGGGATGCTAAAGCATAAAAACTCACATGTTTGATGTCCCACGAACAAGCTGCAAAACAAAATTAGTAAAATATGCATGATCTTATATACAAAACCCTAATACAATTCACTCATGAGATGCAACTAAAGATTCGGCTTCTAAAATATGATATGTGAATCATCTCAAGAACATGAGGTAGCGCACATAATCACATAGGAATTGATTAAATCCACAAATGCAAACTTAGCCGAATCAAGATGCATGAAACATGGATGCAAAGCATAACTATGATGAAAAATAAATATGATGTTTATGTACAAATAAAGAAAGCAAGTAAAAGAACGGGATAGAAAGAAGCGGGGCGGGGAATTATTACAACATTTTAAAGAATAATTACAAACCAAATTAGAGAGGGATGAGGAGAATATTACAACAAAATAAAAACCTCACAATACACTCAAAATAAAATAAATAAATAAAATAAAAGCTTCATGTTCTTTAGAACCGCTGGTGGAAATTGGTCAATATTGGGAGATTACGCCATCTTGTTCGGAAGAAGCTAACCGACCGGCCAAATAGGCCGGCCGGCGAACTAGGCCAAGCAAAACCTGTCTTGTTGCGAAACCAAGAAAAGGAACAAACAAAAAATATGTAGGTGGCTCAACTAACCACTACCGGTTAGATTAAAAAAAAGAAAATAAATATAAAATAAAATAAAAAAAGTGCAAACTCACAACATAAACCTAAAGTAATAAAACAAATATAAGATAGAACATGCAAAATTACAACAAAACTAAAATGAGACTAATACACGAAAAAAATAAATATGAGGTAAAACATGCAAGATTACAACAAAACTAATATGAAATTAAAGTATGCGAATAAAAATAAATAAATAAATAATTATGAGCTAAACAAACCACTAGGATTATAACAACACACTATGAAATATAAAGTAAGAAAATAAATATGAGATAAACAAACCACTTGGATTATAACAAAACACAATGAAATAAGAAGCAAGAATATAAATAGAAGATATAAAATATAAGAAAATGAAAGATTAAAAATTCACCTTCCAAAGAAAGATTGAACTTCTTGATTTCCAAACTTCCTCTTGATCACCCTCAAGTGTAGGAAGTGTGTTCTCAAATCCTCAATTCGAAATTATGGAGTTTATGGAGTTTGTGGTATGGAAAGTGGCTAACTCTCTAGTTTTTCTCACTTTCAATAACTAAACATTCTTCCTTATGATCGAGGCGATTGATCTTTGGCTATATCAGAATTTTTTGAGTGGTTTTGGTGTATGGAAATGAGGAATTTCAGTAGCTATGGAAGGTATGGGGTGTATATGGAAGATAGGAATATTTTTGGCTAAACAACTCAAATTTTCTCTCTTTTTTCACTCTTTTCTCTCTCCTTTCACTTCAATTTCGTGGTCCTCCTCATCTCTTACAATATGATCATTCTATATAGGCGGAGAGTAAAGGTCAAAAAGAAGGTGGGAGACAAGGTGGGAGACAAGAATGTGATAGGAGGGCAAATTTTCAAGGTGGTTGCATGGGATACTCCTTTATGGATGCAAACAAAATATCTTTTTGATTATGGAGGATGATTAGGTATAATGGAGGATGAGTGGATGCACTTGAATGGCTCAAAAAATGGGTAAATGGGTTGTCCCAACCGAACCAAAACCAGGAAAAAATGGGCTATTGTTGTTTTGGGTCGAATCAACAAAATCTGCTTTTAAGCCCAACTTCAAATGGGCATATCTCCCCCATATGGACTTGGTTTTAGGCAGTTCTTTAGTCCAAATTGAAGCCCCAGAAGTCTACTTTCCAATGGTGGTGGACTCACATTTAAATTCCAAGTGTACAAATAGATATGCCTAATTTAGTGAAGGCTGTCTCGGGCTAGATCAACAAAATCTGCTCTTAAGCTCAACTTCAAATGGGCATATCTCCCTTATTTGGACTTGGTCTAAGGTGGTTCTTGGGTCTAAATTGAAGCCCCAGAAGTCTAATTTCTAATGGTGGTAGCCTCACATTTAAATTCCAATTGTAAAAATAGAAATGCCTAATTTAGTGAAGACTGCTCATTTCCTTCTTAATGATTTGATACTCATCCTTTTCCTAAACCAGCTTTCTTTCATCCCCTCCTATTTCCTTCAACTCCAAACCTATAAAGAAGATATTTTTAAATATTTTTCAAAAATTTCACCTCCCTTCCATTTATTTCCACTTTGTCCTTACTCGGTTTACTGAAAAGTGCAATATTTTAATCGAAATGGAAGCCTCGGGACATCGTAGAAACATTTAAAAAAAACATATTTTGAAAAGAGGGTTTTAAGGTCTAAAATAGTTTGGCCAAAAAAATGGGTGAAGGTTGGGATTAAAACTTAAATTCCATCTTTCTTACTGAGAATTTTGTGAGAAACACATTCTAATTGTCATCATCGGGTAATCAAAAGAAAGCGCCCGAGTCTTAGGGCCGGTCAAAATGGGGTGTCTACAGTTGCCCCTCTTTGACAGAGCTCAAAGTCATTTCATGACGTGAGTGAATGTCAAAGCCCAAAGACGACCCTTTTGACAAGGCCGTAAGACTTGGGCAAACAAACAAGATGCAATGCAAGTGGTTGAACCCGAAGGTTGCCTACGTATCCTTTTGCAAGGAATCAAACCAGCGTAGTTCAGGGGCAGAATGGAAGTGACATGCTCAAAATGCAGTTTGAAGGTTGGACTTACACGCTTTGCGAAGCCAGTTGTTTGAAAATTCATGATTATGCAATGCAATACAATGCCATGGAGTGATGATAAAGATATGAAGATGACAACAATGAAGAGGCAAGCTTCGTGCAAATGATATGAAACATAACAGGGGGTGCATTGCATTAAATGTGCCACAAAATCACATGCAAATGTGTCACAACATAATTTTAACCGAGTGAAACAACAGCCTAACGCGTCTCACGCGAAAGGAGGAAAGATGGTGTAAACACCAGACGCACTTGATGTTTTTAACCGAGTAAACTTGCAATCCCAACGCGTTTCACGCGATAGGAGGAATGGCGGTATAACCAACAAGCGTACCTAATCGTATTTTATACGGAAAGGGGGAAGGTTTTAACCAAGTAGAAAATGACAATGGTGTAACCAACAAGCGTATCTCAACATATTTTATACGGAGAGAGGGAAGGTTTTAACCAGAGAAAATGACAATGGTGTAACCAACAGGCGTATCTCAACGTATTTTATACGAAGAGAGGGAAGGTTTTAACCAAAGAGAATGACAATGGTGTAACCAACAGGCGTACCTAACCGTATTTTATACGGAGAGGGGGAAGGTTTTAACCAAGAAGAACAACAATGGTGTAACCAACAGGCATACCTAACCGTATTTTATACGGAGAGGGGAAAGGTTTTAACCAAGTAGAAAATGACAATGGTATAACCAATAGGCGTATCTCAACGTATTTTATACGGAGAGAGGGAAGGTTTTAACCAGAGAAAATGACAATGGTGTAACCAACAGGCGTATCTCAACGTATTTTATACGAAGAGAGGGAAGGTTTTAACCAATGAGAATGACAATGGTGTAACCAACAGGCGTACCTAACCGTATTTTATACGGAGAGGGGGAAGGTTTTAACCAAGTAAAAAATGACAATGGTGTAACCAACAGGCGTATCTCAACGTATTTTATATGAAGAGAGGGAAGGTTTTAACCAGAGAAAATGACAATGGTGTAACCAACAGGCGTATCTCAACGTATTTTATACGGAGAGAGGGAAGGTTTTAACCCGAGAAAATGACAATGGTGTAATCAACAGGCGTATCTCAACGTATTTTATACGGAGAGAGGGAAGGTTTTAACCAAGGAGAACAACAATGGTGTAACCAACAGGCGTACCTAACCGTATTTTATACGGAGAGGGGGAAGGTTTTAACCAGAGAAAATGACATCCTAACACGTTTCACGTAAAAGGAGTAAAGGTGGATTCGAAATCCAAACGCATCTCATGCAAGTGGAAGAAGGTATGGTAGAATGACAAGGGGTAACCTCTACATGTAGGAGCCACCGATGCCGCTTTTATTCCTGATCATATTCACAACTTTCCCTATTCTCCAATGGGGTGACAGACTAGGTTGGTTCAGTATCCAGAATTGAGGTGCATACATGCTACCTCAACCTATGGGGCTGCCATACAGATTTCAAGCTGGGGATACACCCCTGGGTATTTAAACCAGACTTTAATCTCGGAAATTCCAAACCTTTTTCATTCTAGGCATTGCCATTTGAACTCTAGTTTCCACCGTCGCAGTTGGTCTCATAGGAACTCATTGCAAACACAGGCAGGTGGTTATACCGGATCACCTGAAGTCGTTCGGGCACGACAAACACCAAAGGAATTGCACCTTTAGAGGATTTAAGGTCTCCTAGACCAAGGGAGTGCACAAGATGGTGTAATGCGCAAGATTGTGCGATTAAATTGAAATTGTACAAGACAGTGTGATGGAATCAAAATTGTGCGGTAGGTGCTTTATTGTGCGTTAGATGCATAGAATGTAAGGAGGAAAGATGGTGTAAACACCAGGCACACCTGCTGTTTTTAACCGATTTGCAATCCTAACGCGTCTCACGCGAGAGGAGAAGAGGTGGTGTAAACAGACAGGCTCATCTGCTATTTTTAACCGATTTGGGTGGTGTAAACAGACAGGCTCACCTGACTGTATTCTAACCGGGGTGATGTAAACAGACAGACTCACCTGACTGTATTCTAACCGGGGTGGTGTTAACAGACAGGCTCACCTGACTGTATTTTAACCGGGGTGGTGTAAACAGATAGGCACACCTGACTGTTTTTAACCGATTTGAGTGAATGCGCAGAATAGCGTAATGAAGCACAATGCAGGTGCACAAGACAGTGCGATATGGGTGAATGCGCAAGATAGCACAATACGGGTGCACAAGACAGTGCAAGTGGGGGGTGCATAAGATAGTGCGATGTAGGGATGCACAAGATAGTGCGATTGAATTGGATGCACAAGACAGTGCGATGCCCAAGACAGGGCGATTGAATTTGATGATGCACAAGATAGTGCGATGCCCAAGACAGTATGATGCCCAAGACAGGGTGGGCGATTGAATTTGATGATGCACAAGACAGTGCGATTGAATTTAATGCACAAGACAGTGCGATACCCAAGACAGGGCGATTGAATTTGACGATGCACAAGACAGTGCTATTGAATTTGATAATGCACAAGACAGTGCGATTGAATTTGATGCACAAGACAGTGCGATGCCCAAGACAGGGCGATTGAATTTGATGATGCACAAGACAGTGCGATGCCCAAGACAGGGCGATTGAATCTGATGATACACAAGACAGTGCGATGCCCAAGACATGGCAATTGAATTTGATGATGCACAAGATAGTGCGATTGAATTTGATGATGCACAAGACAGTGCGATGCCCAAGACAGGGCGATTGAATCTGATGCATTTATGTGGTAGGTGCATGAAGTGAGATTATTGTGCGATAGATGCACAGAATGAAAGAAGGAATTGTATGTTCGAACCAAATAGCATATACATATACCATGTATAGACAAAATACATACAAATACGACAATATACACAGACATGCATATACGGTATACATATATTCATATACAGACAAAAATACACACAGATATGTACATACGGTATACATATATACATCTACAGATATATACATATACAGATATGTACAGACATATACAAAGACATACGGATATATACATAGATATATACGGTATATGACAGCGTGCGTACACAAAACACACAAAAAGAAAGGATAAACACAAAATGCATGGATACGGGGGTTCGGCCCTCTGATCTTAAGCTTAGTTTCCTAGTCCTCAACCACTGAGCCGAACCACTGAACCAAACCACTCTTGTGACAAAATATGCAAACAAATATATATATATATATATATGTAGGTATACGAGACATATATATATATATATATATAACCAAAAGAAAACAAAAGAAACATTTGTTGTGGGATTCGAACCCCTGACCTCGGGCTCAGCCTTCCATCCTTCAAACATCGAATCAGACCACTTCACCAAGCCACTCTTGTGACAAAAATAGTCGAATAAATGTATATAATACATAAATATACAATACATATACATATATATATATATGTAATTCTCCCTCCTCTCCTATTTTTGTCTCACTCTCTCTTCCGTCATCTTCTTCGAGCGTTGTGTCTGGCGCACAATTTCAACAATCGCGGCGCCTGATCGACAGGCTATCCAGTCCTGCCCCGATTGTCAATGATCGTCTTGAGCCTTCCTCCCTCTTTGTCTTCTTCTTTGGCTTCATCCTCTTCTTAAGTTGAGGCCTGCGAAAGAGAGAGGCAGAGCAAAAGCCTGTAAACTTTCTCTGTCACCACTCTGCAACCTCTTTCTTTTGCATTACTCTTCTCTGCCATGGCCTCTTCACAAGGTTCTCTCACTCTTTTTCCAGACCTAAACGAGTCTACGATAGAGATGACCAATTTCGACTCCCCTGAACCTCAACCACGAGCTCCTCCTCCTTCTCCTGTTTTTAACTTTCCAGTGATGTCAGTTGAACAAATCATGGCGGCACAATCTGACATCGAAGCAAACTCGTATACGCTGAGGTCATGTGTGGAGACTATGACAGCGGTCTCCAACTTGTCTCGACAACTGCAGAACAGGACATGTGAAGTACATCAGTTACACGCACAACTCTCCCTTCTTCAACGTATGTACAAAGACGCTCGAGTAGAAATTAGTGCGCTGAAAAAGCAGAACAAAGAGCTGAAACGACTGACAACCTCTGTGACTCGATTCGGAGTTTCTTCGCACAACCAATTTGATAGCCGACGGGGAATAATCTCCTTTGGAAACTCTGCCAAGGCCGAGGCAGAGTCTTCAAAAGCTTCGAAGGAGTAAAGATGAAATGAGGCAGCTGATGGTAAAGTCAGGCAACGAAGTTGTGTGCAAATGAAGCCGGTTGCAATCTTCGCTGCCGGGTTGTTGCCGGAGAAGAAAGAAGAAAAAGATTCCTCTCTCTCTCTTTGTTTTTTTTTTTGTGTTTTTTGTGTTTTTTTTTTGTTGAATCTCTGTAATCGGAGATGTCCTCCCCTGACTTCAATAAAACCAGTTTCTTTTTTTGCTCATCACTAGCATGACTGGCATATCACTTTAAGCTTGAAAACAATTTGTTTGATTGAATTTGAGAATGATTGAATTTTTGAACTCTGAATTAGACATTGACTCTTTACTGACCTGAATCAACAAATGACCTAACGAACTAAAAAAAAAGAAGCAAATTAATCCAAACACACTTATATACACTGACTAGTATAAATACACCGACTGGTATAAATATACTGACTGGTATGAAAGGAACATCCTTATATACACTGACTGGTATGAATACCCTGATTGGTATGAATACACACTTATATATACTGAATAGTTGACTCGAGTGGTGGAGAAGATAGAATCTTCGACTCGACTATGCCCCTAGTTCATTGCCTTCCCTTTTTTTTGTCTCTTGATTTTTTTGTAAACATGTTTTGATCAACATAAGAGTTAGATTAGCATACTTATTCCATTTTCTGTTTTGAAATCACATAAGCTAAGCTGTGAGCACTAAAAATTTTCCCTTTTTAAATCCAAAGAATGGTCCAAGTTTTGAAAAAATGGAATAATTTTTGAGAAAATCAGTCAACTTCATTCAAATTAATCAAAACCTATTTTTGCAAATGGCCACTACTCAAACAACATGGGATCAACCATCGGGGTGCATAGTCCCAAACCAGATAATCAAAGGTGATATCTGAACCAAGCCAACCGAACCAAGCCAATCCGAACCGAATGAAGTCGAGCAAAACCAGACCAGACCGAACCGAACCGCCAAATCGAATCGAACCGAATTGAACCAAGTTAAATCAAACCAATTGAACTGAGCAGAACAAAGATACACCAATCAAACACGGATAGGACAACCAAGTCGACTAAAGACACACCAAGCAAACATGGACGAGATGAATGAGTTGAAAAATTATTAGGGCCAAACTTCAAGATGAAGCTACCTACGTATCCTCAAGATAGGAATCAGGCCATCGTAGTTCCGGCTGAGGGTCACTCGGGTATTGACACTCTCCTTTTGTGCTCTAACTTTTTCCAAAGCCGCCCTTTCGGGTTTTCAACCTTGCGAGCTTTTCATTTTTTCATTTTTCTATTTTTTTTATTTTTTATTTTTTATTTTTTATTTTTATTTTATTTTTTTTTGTTCATTTCATTTTTTTTTCTATATATTTTTTTTGTTTTTCTGCTTTAACTTTTGCATGGGTCGCCCTTCCGGGTTTTTAGCCCAGCGAGCCTCTCAAGGGTTATTTTTATTTTAACTTGACCATGTTGATTGGGTGTGAAATCTCTAGGCCATCTATAAGAACGACTGCTACACTTGACCAGTAGATATGATGATGTAGGGACTAGACTAAATGGGTCTGAATTTGCCCCTAGTGTTGCCCCTAGTGTAGTGGATAGGAACCCGACTGTCCTTCAATAATAAAATTCATTCTCTCAAATTATGGGTTTTGCCTTTCTATGCGGTCTTCTTTGGGAAACGATTCAGTTTTAACTCTTTGATCATATCCAACCTTTCCTAGTTTAACGGCTGCTTCAAATCTGAATCACATCCGACCTTCTTGCCCCTAGTTCAAGGGTTGCTTCCAATCTGAATCACTGGCCCTACATAGTTTTGGCTAAGGTTCACTCGGGTATTGACACTCTCCTTTTATGCTCTAACTTTTGCCAAAGCCGCCCTTTTCGGGTTTTCAACCTTGCGAGCTTTTCATTTTTCTTTTTATTTTTATTTATTTTTTTGTGCTCTAACTTTTGCCTGGGTCGCTCTTCCGAGTTTTCAACCCAGCGAGCCTCTCAAGGGTGGTACCTTATTGCCCCTAGTTTAAGGGCTGCCTCCATTTCAGCTATCCAAGCCTCATACTTTTACCCCTAGTTCAAGGGCTGTTTCAAATTGATATCATATTCTCTGCCCTGAGTTCGAGGTCTGTTTCCAATCTGGATCACATCATTGCCTCTAGTTCAAGGGCTATTTCCAATCTAAATCATATTCGACCTTATTGCCCCTAGTTGAAGGGCTGCCTCCATTTGAATCACATCATGGCCCCTAGTTCAAGGGCTATTTCCAATTCGGCTATGCAAGCCTTACACTTTGAATGATCATTGAATACTTCGAATCAAGGTTTGAAAGCTAAGGAGCTAAGGAGGTCGGACCACGAGTCAAGAGGGATCTTATGCTATATAATCAATTCCAAGCATGTCTTCGTAGGACCACGCAAAAACAGTTTTTGAAATCTTTTAACAAAGTGACTAATCACCCGTACTCTTACGAAGATAAGATAGAACCAATTTGGAAAGCTAGGATCATTCTCAGTACCCACATTAACAAAAATGATTTTATTCATCAAAGGCTTAGCACACCTCTCTTCTTCTCAGTTGATCAAAATTTGCAAATCCCGAGGAAATTCTTCCTCTTTGTTTTCATCAGAGTTTTGGAAAAAGTTTTGAAAAACTTTGGTCAATGCAATGAATTAAGGCACAGAGAAGTAGGCAGACTTTATGGCATTTTGTTTTTTTGTTTTTCTGTTTATTGAAAAGAGACTATGACTCAGCAATGGCAACAGACTTTTGACAACATACTCAAAAGAAAATGACAAAGAGGACCTAGACAGGACAGAAATGTCTAGGTTAGCACTATCGAAATCAACAGACTCTGACTCATTAGGCTGACTCGAGCCTGACTCTACAAACTTGGTGGAGTCAAACTTAGACTCAATACTCAATTTAGAACTCAGAATAAAACCATTCTCAATTTTGCTAGTCAAAGTGTGGGCCAGCCACAACATTCAAAATAAATTGCTAGTCAAAGTGTGGGCCAGCCACAACATTCAAAATAAAGCTCATGCAATCAACAGGTGGTCACTCCCCAATCACAGAGATGGTCAACTTTGTGGGATATCGGCATTTTTTTTTTTAACAAATTTTTTTTTTTTTTTTTTGATTTTATGTTTTTGTTATTTTTTTGTTTTTGAAGTAATGGTGCTAAACTGAACAGCTTGAGCCACTCATTCGAATTTGAGAACCCCTGTATAGATCCAATACATTACACATAAAGCAGGAAAGAGAACAAACACCCCCAAAGAGGGTAGGGTTATCTTGTCCTAGCTTGGAATGATCTAGGGTTTCACTATTCACACAAGCGGTATCATACATCCTAGAAATGGGAAAGCATCCTGTCCTAATTTGAAAGGTACTATAGCTCACTATATGTACAAGGTTGGCTCTACTTTACGGGTTGAAGCCAAGGTGACGTTACCAAAGAGTCCTTTGGGTCATAACCAATAAAGATCCCAGGAAATCAGAAGAGTCAAATAGCCTCTCTTCGGAGTCTGAGAACCTTAGATAGCAAAGCTAGATAGCAGGGCTACATAGCAAAGCTACCCTTTTGACAAATCTCAAAAAGTTACAACACAAGGCCTCTAAAGTATCATAAAAATAGGTGTAGTGTCACAAAAAGCTTACCTGTGCTCCCACCAGTATCTGGGCAACACAAGGACTTGAAGTGCACCAATGAATGCAATGCAATGAACATATAATTGAAAATAAAGGTCATATCATGGAGTTCGAGTCAAGGTTTCATAAAATCCCCAGCAGAGTCACCAGAAACTGTAACATGCCCGGGGGGTACCCGCGCGCGTTAAACAGTTCGGACCCCCGAGATCTCTTTGATCTATTCTCACAAGTGCAATGTGAAACATAGATGAGAGTCCAGATTTGGCAACTTTTATTGAAAATCCATTTTATTGCAATTTTGTCAAAAATGGACTGCGTCATCAGATCTCAGAGTCGCCACCTAATATTTATTTTGGGAAAATTAGGAAACCCATAACTCGTGCCAAGGCCACTGTTCGTCGTAACCAAGGATGCTTGGCTCGGAACCTTAGGTATGAGAGGGGAAGGTCAATAATGAGCACCTCCGCCCACCCGATCAAAGATCGGCCTTTACTAACCATGATATGAATTTTATTTTATTTATATGTTCATGTTCTGATTAGTTAATAAATCCTAAAATTTACTATGTGAAGCATACAAGTATAGACTATGCCATTCATTTTGAAAGAGTTTTGACGATGTACAACCCAAATGAATTGAGTTTACAAGCATGAAAAATCAACATCATTCCAAATTAAGCGACACAACCTCCATCCACTGGCATTCATAGAGTTATATCACATAAGCAACTAGCCTCATGGTAGAATGCTAGACATAGTAAGAAAAACCCACACACACGGGATGCTAAAGCATAAAAACTCACATGTTTGATGTCCCACGAACAAGCTGCAAAACAAAATTAGTAAAATATGCATGATCTTATATACAAAACCCTAATACAATTCACTCATGAGATGCAACTAAAGATTCGGCTTCTAAAATATGATATGTGAATCATCTCAAGAACATGAGGTAGCGCACATAATCACATAGGAATTGATTAAATCCACAAATGCAAACTTAGCCGAATCAAGATGCATGAAACATGGATGCAAAGCATAACTATGATGAAAAATAAATATGATGTTTATGTACAAATAAAGAAAGCAAGTAAAAGAACGGGATAGAAAGAAGCGGGGCGGGGAATTATTACAACATTTTAAAGAATAATTACAAACCAAATTAGAGAGGGATGAGGAGAATATTACAACAAAATAAAAACCTCACAATACACTCAAAATAAAATAAATAAATAAAATAAAAGCTTCATGTTCTTTAGAACCGCTGGTGGAAATTGGTCAATATTGGGAGATTACGCCATCTTGTTCGGAAGAAGCTAACCGACCGGCCAAATAGGCCGGCCGGCGAACTAGGCCAAGCAAAACCTGTCTTGTTGCGAAACCAAGAAAAGGAACAAACAAAAAATATGTAGGTGGCTCAACTAACCACTACCGGTTAGATTAAAAAAAAGAAAATAAATATAAAATAAAATAAAAAAAGTGCAAACTCACAACATAAACCTAAAGTAATAAAACAAATATAAGATAGAACATGCAAAATTACAACAAAACTAAAATGAGACTAATACACGAAAAAAATAAATATGAGGTAAAACATGCAAGATTACAACAAAACTAATATGAAATTAAAGTATGCGAATAAAAATAAATAAATAAATAATTATGAGCTAAACAAACCACTAGGATTATAACAACACACTATGAAATATAAAGTAAGAAAATAAATATGAGATAAACAAACCACTTGGATTATAACAAAACACAATGAAATAAGAAGCAAGAATATAAATAGAAGATATAAAATATAAGAAAATGAAAGATTAAAAATTCACCTTCCAAAGAAAGATTGAACTTCTTGATTTCCAAACTTCCTCTTGATCACCCTCAAGTGTAGGAAGTGTGTTCTCAAATCCTCAATTCGAAATTATGGAGTTTATGGAGTTTGTGGTATGGAAAGTGGCTAACTCTCTAGTTTTTCTCACTTTCAATAACTAAACATTCTTCCTTATGATCGAGGCGATTGATCTTTGGCTATATCAGAATTTTTTGAGTGGTTTTGGTGTATGGAAATGAGGAATTTCAGTAGCTATGGAAGGTATGGGGTGTATATGGAAGATAGGAATATTTTTGGCTAAACAACTCAAATTTTCTCTCTTTTTTCACTCTTTTCTCTCTCCTTTCACTTCAATTTCGTGGTCCTCCTCATCTCTTACAATATGATCATTCTATATAGGCGGAGAGTAAAGGTCAAAAAGAAGGTGGGAGACAAGGTGGGAGACAAGAATGTGATAGGAGGGCAAATTTTCAAGGTGGTTGCATGGGATACTCCTTTATGGATGCAAACAAAATATCTTTTTGACTATGGAGGATGATTAGGTATAATGGAGGATGAGTGGATGCACTTGAATGGCTCAAAAAATGGGTAAATGGGTTGTCCCAACCGAACCAAAACCAGGAAAAAATGGGCTATTGTTGTTTTGGGTCGAATCAACAAAATCTGCTTTTAAGCCCAACTTCAAATGGGCATATCTCCCCCATATGGACTTGGTTTTAGGCAGTTCTTTAGTCCAAATTGAAGCCCCAGAAGTCTACTTTCCAATGGTGGTGGACTCACATTTAAATTCCAAGTGTACAAATAGATATGCCTAATTTAGTGAAGGCTGTCTCGGGCTAGATCAACAAAATCTGCTCTTAAGCTCAACTTCAAATGGGCATATCTCCCTTATTTGGACTTGGTCTAAGGTGGTTCTCGGGTCTAAATTGAAGCCCCAGAAGTCTAATTTCTAATGGTGGTAGCCTCACATTTAAATTCCAATTGTAAAAACAGAAATGCCTAATTTAGTGAAGACTGCTCATTTCCTTCTTAATGATTTGATACTCATCCTTTTCCTAAACCAGCTTTCTTTCATCCCCTCCTATTTCCTTCAACTCCAAACCTATAAAGAAGATATTTTTAAATATTTTTCAAAAATTTCACCTCCCTTCCATTTATTTCCACTTTGTCCTTACTCGGTTTACTGAAAAGTGCAATATTTTAATCGAAATGGAAGCCTCGGGACATCGTAGAAACATTTAAAAAAAACATATTTTGAAAAGAGGGTTTTAAGGTCTAAAATAGTTTGGCCAAAAAAATGGGTGAAGGTTGGGATTAAAACTTAAATTCCATCTTTCTTACTGAGAATTTTGTGAGAAACACATTCTAATTGTCATCATCGGGTAATCAAAAGAAAGCGCCCGAGTCTTAGGGCCGGTCAAAATGGGGTGTCTACACCTGTGGGTGGAGGTTGGATTACTTGAATTGGAACAATTCATTGATTACGAGTTTTAAGCCCACTTGAGAGTGGCAAAATAATGTTTTCCTAAGCCCACTTGAGGGTGGCAAAATCCGCATTTTAGCCTACTTGCGAGTAGCAAATCGTTTTCAAAACAAACAAATATGAGATGTTTTGTTCCAACTTAGGCGATTCAGTCTATACTTGTATGCTGTGCGCATCACATAGTAATTCTAGCTAATAAACCAAAATAAGAACACATGTGTTTTCAAAAACAAGATATCATGCTTAGTACAGGTCGATCTTTGATTGGGCGAGCGGGGATGCTCATTGCATGACCTTCCCCAATCGTACCCAAGTTCCCGAGCCGAGGCAACTTTGGTGATGACGGACACGTGGCCTTAGGTAGCGAGTCAGGGTTTCCTAAATTTTCCTAAAATAAAATATTTAGGTGGCGACTCTGTATCTGGCAAAGCAGTCCATGTTTGGCACTACTTTCTAAAAATCAGTTTTTCAAAACGATTTGCCGGATTTGGACTCTTTGGTGATTTATCAATCTCGCATTGCACTTTGCAAGATCAGATTAAGAATCGTGACATTGAGTCTGAAATGTAGTGAGCCCAATGAATAAAATGGGATTTTCCTGGGACATTCGGGTGCGTCTATAGGTACATCCCCTACCTCGGCCCAACAAACTGGTGATCTACAAGGTCGGCCATACAAGGCCTTAAACAGTGCCATCTCGATACTAATTTGATAACTATTATTGTAGGCAAATTCAATCAACGGTAAATGCCTCTCCCAAGACCCGTTGAAATCTAGGACACAAGCTCTAAGCATGTCCTCTAAAATTTGAATAGTACGTTCTGACGCCTATCGGTTTGAGGGTGATAAGTGGTACTAAAAGTCAACTTAGTTCCTAATGCCTCTTGAAGGCTTTGCCACAACCGGGCGGTAAAACGAGGATCCCTATCCGATACAATGGTTACTGAAACCCTATGAAGTCGAACTATCTCTCTAACGTACAACTCTGCCAAGTGCTCAATTGAATCGCCAGTACGCATCGGAATGAAATGTGTAGACTTAGTCAACCTATCAACAATCACCCAAATGGCGTCATTGCCCCGCTGTGTCCTAGGAAGCCCAACTACAAAATCCATGGTAACGTGTTCCCATTTCCACTCAGCTATTGGAAAGGGTTGCAACAAACCCGCTGGTCTTTGATGTTCAGCCTTCACCTGTTGACAAGTAAGGCACTTGGACACAAAGGATGCGACATCCCGCTTCATACTCCTCCACTAAAACTGATGGCTAAGGTCACGATATATTTTGGTGCCTCTCGGATGTACCGAGAGGTGTGAGTGATGGAACTCCCGAAGCACTTCCTCTCTACAATACTCAGATACAAACAAATAGTCTAGGTAACGTACGCTCTGATCCGAGTGAATGTTCAAACCCTTTTCTTCCTTCCCATTGGAGATTCTATCACGAATTAACTCCACTTCACGGTCCCCTTGTTGTGCCTCTACAACTTTGCTAATTAAGACAGGTTGAGCACTCAAAGTAAACAATGTTGCACCCTCTTCGGACTCACCCAAATGCAATTCAATCTGGCCTATATCCCCCAACATAACCCATTCCCGAATGGCCACACTTGCCAAACTACTCACGGGTTTTCGACTTAAGGCGTTGGCCACTACATTGGCCTTCCCCGGGTGATAGTGTAACTCGAGATCATAATCTTCTGAAAATTCCAACCAACTCCGTTGACGTAAATTCAAGTCCTTTTGGGAAAACAAATACTTTAGACTCTTATGATCAGAGAAAACCTCAAACTTCTCTCCATACAAGTAATGCCTCCAAATTTCAAGGCAAGCACTACTGCGGCTAACTCTAAATCGTGGATTGGGTAATTCTTCTCATGAGTCTTCAACTGCCGTGAACTGTAAGCTACAACCTTTTCCCCTTGCATCAAAACACAACCAAGCCCATCCCGAGACGCATCACAATAAACAGTGTAACCCAAACCTCTCTCCGGAATGATCAACACCGGTGCCGTAGTCAATCTAGTTTTAAGCTCTTGGAAAGACTTTTCACAAGCCTCTCCACACAAACTTAACCCCCTTCATAGTCAATCTAGTCAAAGGCGCGACTAATCTAGAGAAGTCCCTCACAAAACGCCGATAATACCCCGCCAATCCCAAGAAACTCCAGATCTCAAAAACATTTTTAGGTTGCTCCTAATCCTGTACAGAGTCTATCTTTGAATAATCCATAGTTACTCCCTCCCTTGACACTACATGGCCCAAAAACTTGACGTCGGTGAGCCAAAACTCGCACCTCTCAAATTTGGCATACAATTGATTTCTTCTAAGCAAGTCAAGCATTACCCTCAAGTGAGTCTCGTGTTTCTCCTCGGAAGTCGAATAAATTAGAATGTCGTCCATAAAGATGACCACAAAGTGATCCAAATACTCTCTAAAAACTCGGTTCATCAAATCCATAAAGGAAGCTGGTGCATTTGTGAACCCAAATGGCATTACAAGGAACTCATAACGGCCATAACACGTACGAAAGGCCAATTTCTGGATGTCTTCCTCTCAGACTCTCAACTGATGATACCCCGACCTCAAATCTATCTTCGAAAAGCAACAAGACGCTCTAAGTTGGTCAAACAAATCATCTATTCTGGGTAAGGGGTATTTGTTCTTGACGGTAACTCAATTCAACTTGCGGTAATCGATACACAACCACAACGACCCATCCTTCTTCTTTGCAAAAAGAGCCGGCGCTCCCCAAGGCGATGTACTAGGGCGAATGAAACCCTTGTCTAAAAACTTTTGGAGTTGAATCTTCAACTCATGCAACTCGGCGAGTGCAAATCTATGCGGTGCCATAGAAATTGGTGTCGTTTCAAGCACTAAGTCAATGGTGAACGCAATCTCCCGGTGGGGTGGCAAACTAGTAAGGTCCTCAGGAAATACGTCCTGATATTGACAAACTACCCTTGGCAACTTAGCACGAGTCCTGTCACTCTCACTATCCAAGGTAGTAGCAAGAAGGCCACTAAGCTCGTTTCTACTACGAGGGTCAAATTCTGGCGACAAGACCCTATCAACCTGGTCTTCTAGAAAGTAAAAAGAATCACCACTCGAGGTGCACACTGTGACCCTCTGACGAAGACAATCAATCATTGTTCGATATGAGGACAACCAATCCATGCCTAGAATAACTTCAAAACTCGACATGTCTAGCAAGACAAAAACAAATGGGAGTTAGCGCCCAGCAACCTCTATCTTACAACCACGACACCCTCGATCTAAGTCAACTGTACCCCCAACTGTTGACTCTACTCTGAGCGGAGACGCTAACTGTGCCACCTCTAATCCCAATGCAGATGCGAATGCAGCAGATATGAATGAATGAGATGCACCCGTGTATATCAACACATTAGCCAAAGAATTACACACAACAAAAATACCTCTCACAACTGAGGATCCCGGCAACTGTTCTGGCGCAGTAATAGAATACATATGCCCTTGTGGCCTCTGATCAACCTGCTCGTCTCTCGGAGCATAGGCATATTGTACTGACTGAGCCGAAGCGGCTTCTTGATTAACTCGTGAAGTCTGAACTGAGTGAGACTACTGGTGGGTCTGAGTCTGCCTCGACCTTGATGTACTAGATGCACCACCCAACTACGGGCAAGCTCTCTTCGTATGCCGTAACTGACCGCATTGATAACAAATAGGCCCGACCCTCTACTCTGAGCCTGACTCTGAGATAGGTTAGGTGGTGGTTGTGGCAACATCTATTGTCCTCCTCCCTTTTGTGGACATGCAAAGGCCTTGTGACCCGGTTGGCCACACTTGAAGCAAGAAAACCCACTCGATACACTCCTTCCCGAGCCCGCACTAGGCAAGGGAAAGGTAGATATAGACTGTTGTGGTTGAGATTGGGATGAAAAGGTGTTTCTACTCTTCTTGTTGGGCCTATAGTCCCCTTGTGAACCTTAGCCCCTAGACCTCGAACTCTGAAGTCTCTCCTCCTCGGCCTCGACGGTAATCTCCACATGCGCGGCCGCCTCCACAAGATGGTCATAGTTCCGGATCATGTTCCCGGCAACCTTGAACAAGATCTTGGTTCTAAGCTTCTTCTCAAACTCAATGCAACCGCATTCTTCCGTTGCTACCAACTCCAGTGCAAACCGGGACAAACTAGAAAAGGCCGTTTCAAAGTTGGCCACAGACATATTGAGTTGTTTAAGGTCCTGGAACTCCTACCTCAACCTCTCCCTAGCAGTGAGAGGTAGATACTTGTCTTGAAAGGTCACCACAAATGCCTCCCATGTCGATTCTATTCGGCCTTTAGCATACTTTCACTATTGACCCGCGTTACCCTTTCAGATAGTAACTCGCAAGAGTCACTCTAAGCTCACTATCTTCTATGTGAAGCATCTCGAATGTCTTCACTGTCTGTTCGAGCCATTCATCTGCTTTCTTAGGTTCGGGGCCACCATGGAACTCATCTGGCTTGGCCTGCAAAAACTCTCTCGTGAGGAAGCTTGCCCTTGTCTCTATGGCGTTCTCCCTAGCTTGGTTCTCTGCCCTAAGTATGTTCATGGACTCCTTCAATGCCCCTGGCATTTCTCGGGCTAGGGCCCCCATTGCGGCTTGACCCGCTTGCCCCGGTATCTCAGTTTGACCCATTTGCTCGGCCATATTAGCTTGGCCTACTCCCTCTTCTTGCACCAGAACCTCATGGATCGGTACCCCATGCACACCATGGCGACCCTGACCACGCCTTCCACCTCTATCACCACGAGTTTGACCCCTTCCTGACATCCTAATTGAGAATCAAGATAAACAATTTAGCACATAATTGTGCTCGCAACTAACCTCACACGTTAAACTACAACAATCATATATACTCTACCACACAAACAATTCAATTCACTCCACATAAGCACTTAGTCACGTAACTACATACTGATTATCTTTTAGTGACGAGATTCGTCCCATGAAAAATCAAGAATTCTTAGTAGAATGAGTATTGATCAAGTACCCTTCTAATAAGACCTCAAGGAATCTAATAGGCACAAATAACATCCCAAAACCCCAATCCCATACCCATATAGTAACATAAGCATGTTATCACATAATCACGAAAAACAAAACATTTCCTAATCATGCGAAATGAACCCTTTATGGCAAAACAACTACTTCCCGTGAGCCCCAAGTATTCAAACCCGGTAGCTCTGATACCAAGTTGTAACGCCCTGAAAATATCCAATATAAATTAGCTACGTCAACCAAAATCCACTCAATAATAATAACAATTTTCCCATCTTTAAATCATTAATCAACAAAGTTTATACAAAAGTTCAACATGCGAATTATACATTCAATGGTATGAAAAATACATGAATCTATAGCATGTGAAGCATCTAGTCTCAAGTAATTAAAATGCCCTTAAGGGCTTATATCTTCCAAGGCATAAGCCTGGTTACACAAAATGGTCTCTTGGACCCATACATGTTTAGCCCTTGGCTTACAAAAATTCACAATCACAACAAAGAGCCTTGTGCTCTCAAAACATATTTCCACGCCCTAATTTGGCGGGTTCACCACGTCCTTTCATGCACCAAAACCCATAAGGGTGAGCATAAAGCCCAGTAGAGAATTCTCACAAAGTATATACAGTTATGCAACCTTCCAATGTTAAATGCAAATGCCATGCAATGCCATTTTAAAGAAAATTTTCATTACATGCCCTTCTTGAAAATCATCATATTTCAATAACAGTTTGTAAATCTCAACAATTCTGACACTACCAATTTTAATCAATAGGGGCGGTAAATACGACTCAGGTAATCCCTAGGTTGGTGTCTGCATGTAGGCTAAACAAGCACTACCAAAAACCCCACTTTACCCATTGCTAATCGGAAGGAAAGTGGTACCTCCTCTGCGCGTGTTTTCGGTCTTTCACCCCCGGACTTACCAACGTATTTACCCCAAAACATTTCAATAATTTCATTTTGCATTATTTCTTTCTCAAAGTAAATGATTTCACATCTCAACTCAAAACTTGCAACACTATAATGCTTGTAATGTCTATACACATGCCAAAGCTAAATAATAATCTTGTAATGTTCGATTGAATGAATATGCAATGCCATAATTGTCCACTTCCAGCATAATATCAACAACATACCATCATGATCAAATTTCCTTTTTCTCCTTGCAATGATATTCTACAAATAGCCCAAAATTTGTTACCAATTATCAATAACATAACAACATGTCCCCAATTCAGGCATTTCTATCATTTTCACCATTTTAAGGTTATAGCAAAAATTACACAACAATCTCCAATTTCAATAGTTCCCATGTGTAGAGAACCCAACATCAATATATATATATACACACACACATTGTAATAAAACAAGAAAACTCTCCACTTTCTTTACTTATCATGACATGAAACTATGAATTTATGTATATATACATATATAGCAACCCATAAACCCTTATCTTCCTTTATTCAAGAAAAATCCCCAAAATTTCTAGGTTTTCTTCTTTTTTTTACAACACACACACACACACACACACACACACACACACACACAGAACCTTTGAAAGTGATACCAATGAAGTCACTATTCCCTTGACCAAGATGGTTACAACCCTCAAGACATTATCTTTAAAAAAAATTTGAGATTTTAAAACCCCCTTTTTGAAAGAAACTTATATTCATGAACAAAAATCAAACCCTCACATTATACCCAAAACAAATCCAAAACCCTCATCAATCCTTGCAAAACCTATATATATAACTTAAGAAATCCCTACCTCGAGTTTGATGAAGAGGATGATGAAACCCTAGAGCCAAAGATGAGGGATTTTCGAGTTCCACCACACAATGTGAAATTTTGGCTTTGATCTTCAAGACTTGTGAGAGATGATAGATCTAGACCCAATGGATTGCAAAAAATAAAAGATTTTTAGTGTTTGGTGAAGGTTTTTAGAACGAAAGAGGAGCAAAAGTGTTTTTGGAGAGAGGCAGATGTTGAAACTATGAGATACATTCAGCACTAAAAGATAAAAAAAAAATAGGGTTTTCGGACTGCCCAGTGTCCTTCACGTGCGACACGTGCAGAGCCGCCTTTCTGCACGTACGACCTTCATTCTTGCACGTGCGGCCATCTCCGTACGCACCTTGCTCCACACCTGCATATATTGCAGTGTGCTGCCCCGAACCTCTTTTGAATTCTGTACGTGCGGCCTCACCTCTAGTACGTGCGGCCCCTCTCCGCATGTGCGTCCCACGTGCCCCACACGTGCAGCCCTGGTTCTCCAGCCCAGAACTTCCTCAGCTCAAATCTACGCACTCCGGACCCAACCTCGCACTCTCCAAGACAAGTGAAAGTCAATACCGAATAACAAGAACAAGTATTCAATTGAGAATAGCCCTTCGGACACCACAAACCCCAAACACTCAACAAGGCTCGAAGTCAATCCCGACACTCTATTAACGCAAACCCAAGGTCAAACAACGAAGAGCGAAACTAGTGACACACCTAGTCATCACAATATAGCATGGCATAACAGCGATGATGGCGTGGCTCCCAAAAAATCTTGTGACCCATGATGGCTGCCGTAAGCAAGAGTGAGAAAACTGAGAACTTGAGTGATACTTTCAATTGAAGCATTGAAAAAAAAAATTGCACGAGAGCACTTATCAAGCCAAATAAATCGAGAAATCTAACCGAAATGTGTTTTTTCTTCATCCAAACGATTTCTCTAATGGCAAAGACCACAATCAGTAGAGCAGTACCAATACCAAGAAGAAGAAAAAAAGTTTTCTTCCCTCTCCAAATTGTTCGAAGGATGCACTTAAAATTTCAAAAATTACATTTGCGGCGGCACAATACTTATCAAACTTGGTTTTTCTTATCTTTTGGTAAATTTTAAGAAAAATCTCTTTCATCTCTCCCTCCATGGTTGATTAATATCGATATGAAATGGGTTTTTCAAGGTCACCGGGAAATTGTGAATCACACCTAAAATTTAGAGGAGAAGGTGACTTTTGTTAAAAATGATGAATTTTGTTGGAGATAGAAAGGAAAGGCTAGAGATTTATCAATGGTTGAACCAAATCAATGAGAAGAGATGGTAGAGAGAGGTGGTTGAGTGAAAGGCAAAGCAAGAATGAAAAGAGAGAAAATGGTAGAGCATCCCTTTGTATATTTGCAAATTCCACTCTCTCATTCACACATATGATAATATTGAGCCAAACAAATCAAGAAGAGTCTATTTTAATTTTAATTAAAAAAAAACATTTGAGGGTTCTTCACCAATCTAAATAAATAAATAAAAAAAAATGATTTCCATTATTTTGTTGTCTGTGCTTGAACAAAGAAAAGATAAAGAGGTATACCAGTAGCTCACCCTTGGAATACTGAATGCCTCACTCCTAATGCAACAAACACTCGAAGTATCATGTGTCTATACTCCTTCACTAATCATCATTCACCAAAATCATAAGTCTCACCTTCTCCAACAATTATAACTTACTATTTGTTTATGGTGCAGGGGCAGAGGGATAATGAAAAATTTTTTTGGCTTATAATTATCTTTACAGGAAATTTTTGGCTTATATTTATAGGAAATTTTCAACAAAGGGGTTGAAGGAAATCTTTATAATTATTTATACCCATAAATCTTTGTTTATACCCATAAATCTTTATAATTATTTTTTAATTATCTACAAATAAACCTTTGAATTTTTTGATTTTTTTTTTTTTAATTTTGAGTCAATTTTTATGGCTTATAATTATAAAGATTTCTGTCACTCATAAATCTTTAAATTAAATCTTTATGGCTTATAAAGATTTGCGGCTACCATAAACCTTTATTTATACCTGTAAATCTTTATAATTATTTTTTAATTATTTATAAATAAATGAACTAATTACAAGCATTCATATAATTATCTATAAATAAATCTTTACAAAGACTTATGGCTTATAAAGATTTTGAGATTTATAAGCCATAAATCACTGATTTATTTATAATTCTGATCTTTGTATAATGATACAAAGATTTATGGCTTACAAAGTTTTCTGTCGCTGATTTATGTTCTATAAAGATTTTGTAAATTATTTGAATTTTTTTTTAAATTTTGAGTCAATTTTTTTTTTAATTTTTTTAAGTCCGTGGTGACAAGATCATTCTAAAATTTACAAAATTTGAATCAATTTGCAAAGAAAAAAAGTTTAACTAAAAACAAAAATAAGCCAAATTATATAATTACGAAAATTGGCTTACCATTTGTATTTTCTATTTTTTTTTAAATTTAAAAAATTCAACATTATTTTTTAAAAAAAATCACTAAACACAAAAATAAGTCGAACTAAAAAGCCAAAAAAGGATACTTCCAAAAGAAGCCAAAGTTTTACATCTAATGATGACTTATCCAAATTCTTCACAATCACAGATGCTAAGGATTCCCTAGACTAGTCCTCTGTGATTTTTATTTCTAAGAGAGATTTTGAAGCAGAACTATCATCTTCCTTAGATCCATACACAGTTTTGGGAAGGGGAGAACCAGTGTCAACTGCTTGTAACTTGCAATCTTTCACCAGATGTAGGAACGGATCCACCTTAGAAAATATAAACATAGTAAAGCATATACGTGTGAGAATAATATTAGTATAGTCTATACTATACTAATATTATTTTCACAATACGAGGTAGTCTTCATAATGTAAATAAGAATGACGATGCAAAAAAAAAGAAAAAAAGAATTGGCATTCACCAGCATTGATTGCTTTAGGAAATAATTGATAAGGATATGGAAATAAAACCCTGATCTGCAATGAACCACGTATCGTTTTATCTATAAGAGCAACCTTTACACATGGAAGAAGGGAAGTATATTGTAGGCTTTCGATGAAAGGATAATCATCGAAGTTTCCAAAGTAAAGAGGGATCTGCGTCGTGATATTGGCAATGGCCCTGTGGAAACAATAGGACATGTCTTTAGTTGGCACAATCGATGTCCCACTAAGTCAATCTTACTCATTCATTACATCACTATTATGGCATTTCATTAAACAACAAAAACAGAAATAAAGAACAAAACATATATAAAAATATAAAAGTAAAAATTAAAAAAGAAGAAGAAGAATAAGAAGAAGAAGAAGAAGAAGAAGCACCATATATAGGCAAATTAATTGCAATTCCATCCAACCTACAAAAATATAAGCATAATAGTTGGTTTGGATGCTAACCTCCTTCAATGAGAGAAATTCTTTTCAAGGAACAAGCTAGTGGAAAACTTTAGACTAGAGCCTCTCGACTGGAGTTCTGCAAACATGATGTGTAACGTCCCCAAAAGTACATAATAAATATAATCCGAGAACATATATAAATGACAACATAAATCAGAGTGAATGGCCATTTCATTATATAAAGTTAATGATACAGAATTGTCCAACGTAAATAAATGCCCTATGGGCTTACACCTTTCCAAGCCTTGACTTGGTTACAACAAAATGAGATTAACTCATACAATTTTAGCCCTAGGCTATACAAAAATAAAACAAAACAAGAAACTCTTGCTTCCCGAAAGTCCCTCTAGTGCTATTGCCTTGGTGGTGGCATACCATCATTACCTGAAAATGTTTTTCCCAAATAGGGTGAGCCATGGCCCAGTAGGAATAATCTAACCCAATATATGAGATTTAACAAAGGTATAAGTGCTATGTGCATATACAATGTCCAGAATAAAACATTCACACTTTATAGTGCCATAGAATTCCAATTTCATGTTCCAATATGTTTTCCTCCAATTTATTTCAACATATAAGTCAATTTCATTATTTCTTTCATAACCCAAATGAGACTACAACTCAACGGTTGTAAAATCACATCACCAACATATCAACACTTCAAATTGCCATTTTACGAATATTTCTTCCGTGGGATCGGCATCTATGTATAAAATTTCAATTTGCCATTTTATAGATATTTCGTCCGCGAGATTGGCACCCATGTATAAAATTTCAGGACTTTCACCCAGGACACTTCGACCAACTTAATTATAATGGAGTCCATCCCCTTTCTCCTCCTAAACATCATACATATGCAATGTATTTAAACACATAATCACACATGGAGTACATCCCATTTCTCCTCCCAAATAACCATACATATACAATGTATTCACACATAATCATATTCAATGACAACCAATGAGTGATTAGTTTCAATTCACCTAATCCACATACAGTTTCTACAACAATCAAAGTTATCCTCCACCGATAGCCCAATACAGATATACAATCTCATGACAGATAATTTAATCAAAATTTCCAAGTGTGTGAGGCATTATATTTTCAATTCCATCATCTATTTCAATACTCACTCAATTCCATGTTTGCAACACCAATTTCAACCGTTTATACAAAATAGATATGATAATCATTTTAGGGCAAATATCCCCCTTTTCAAAATACCAATCCAAACACCAAAATCACTCATTTTGACACAACATGACTTCATTTTCAAACCCCATGCCCATTTATTTCGTTTCCACCAAAAACCCCTCTTTTACATTTACCCAAACCCTAGGTTTTGCTCAAAATATCCCCAAACCCCACCGTTGTTACACAACCACAAAATAACTAAGTTAAAAATCATAACAAAGTGTAGAAAATCCCTACCTCAAGAAGAGAATACCAAGTAAAGCAAGGTTGAAACTCCAAAGACACCGAAATCCAAGTTCGTTCGGATAAAAAATGAAGATCTTGAGAAGCTCAATCTTTCAATCAAAGGAAGTAGGGTGAAGAGATCACTAGATCTAGATGAAAAAGTAAAGAGAAGGTGGGTTTTAGAGAGAGGGGCACTCAACTTTAGGGTTTAGGATGAAAAAATATGAAAAAATGATGTAAAAAGTCACTTTTGCGATCTAATATACGTGCAGTCCGCTCAAGTGGAAAAGTTGACACTCGAGGGTCAGACACAAAAAAATTGTTTCGTTCGAGCGCAAAAGAGACCCATTCAAGCGCAGAATACACACGTTTATTACTTTTGCAAACAACAAACAAATCGCTCGAGCGCAAGAATGGACGCTCAAGCGTCCATCCGCTCAAACGTAGGAAACGCCGCTCGAGCGTGGAAAACACTCCTTCAGTACTTTGTAGACGTGCAAAGTACTAAGTGTTTGCAAACCCCGGTCGAGCGCAAGAAGGCCCGCTCGAGCGAAAGACCAAAATTCTGGGCAACACAAGCATTGAAAACTAAGTAACCAACCTGCTCCAAACACACTCAAAATGACCAAATAACCAAATTTAAGGAGAAATAAAGAGCAAAAGAAAATGAACAACATTTAGAAAACATAAACCCAAATTCGGAGTACAATAAGTGACGGGTCAAAACTGGAATCGCTATATGATGAGTTGTAATAAGAAAAGACCTACAAATGTATACCAAAAAAAAAAAAAAAAAGAAACAAAAAAGAAAAAAAAAAGGCTCAAAAAAAGATATTGAGACAAACAAAGGATAATTATGCTATTACATATGGTGAATTGATCAAATTTAACAGAATTAACAAAATCTACCATAGACTACCAGATTACCACATGTCATGGAAAATCTGATTTAACATGCCTAATGATCCAATGAATGAATTTCCAAAATCACAGATCTCATGGGGAACTATATCTGATAAAGGAAGTTCCACAATAGCATAGAAAGCTACCATGGCACTTGGTTTTTGGTAACCTGGGGGGCAGAAAGATGGTAGTGGAACAACTCCCATTTGGCAGACAGTGGTTGGTCAGGATGGTTTGTAATAATTTTTCGTCAAATAATTATAAATAATTGTTAAAAAACTACAAAAGTGGAGGAATAAGAACCTGTTGTATGGTTTCTCTTATAACAAAGGCAAATTATTACAAAGTTGAATAATATGAAACTTAAAGATGTAATGAATGACTGATGAATGAAAGCACAATGTGAATGTAAATCATAGCAATATCAAGACATGTGTTGCTAAGTGAATAAGGGGAAGACTAAAGAAAGCAAAAGACAAGGGAACGAGTAAAGGAGGAAAAAAATGGGAAAAGAGGGAAAAGCAAGGGAACCAAGACAACATGTAAACACGCATACATGCTATTAACAAAACTAATCGAAGCCATATCTACAAGATAACATTAATTAGTTCTGATGTATGGCACAAGTTTTATGCTCTAGTTGAAGGAACCAAGTCTCTACAAGGGCCGAGGGGACGCCAAACAAATTCAAAAAGCTAAACCTCCTTGTTTAGGATTTTAATAGAAATTGTGATGCAGATGTGTTATGAACATATATGAAACTTCCACAATCCGAATAACATTCTAGAAAAAAAAAGAAAAAAAGAAAAAAAAAGAACATCAGAATAAACCGTAAAACCGAATACAAATCAACAATTACCTTGCCACGAGAGAACATCAGCACCAGGTTGTATGTATGAGCAATTGCTTCATAGTTGCCAGACATATTTGCAGGAGAGACAGATTGTGCCCAAACTAAAGAAAGCATGAGGCTAATCTGGCGGCTACTCAGCCTAAGAGAAGTTACTTCCTGGTATTGAAAGAATAAGACAATGGTCATATGAGTCAACAACCCAAAACATATGTGACTTTAAACACTCATATGAGTCAACAACCCAAAACATATGTGACTTTAAACACTCATCAATCCCAAATTACAATACATCTTTCATTCACACTTTATATGACAAATACACATAAAAGAAAATAGACTTCTTAAATCTTCAAACCGGCGTTTCTGACTGCGTTCCTGAAAATGGTAAAAACAATGTGGGATGAACAAATATGTCTAGTAGGGATCTGCACTGATTCTCAATAACATATGATTAACAATTTTAGCACACTTTCCCTCCAACATTAGTGAATATTACAAGTTAAAACTACTAAGCCTTTTCAAATAAATCTGGATACTTGGAGCGGACCTCCGCTTCCCGTTCAAAGGTTGTCTCCTCAACCCCATGGTGCCTACACAATACCTTCACTAACGGTAAAGTTTTACCCCGTAACACTTGCTCCTGGTATCTAATATTTGAACCGGTCGCTTTTCATAAGAGGCATCCTCATCTACCTCCAAATCAACCCAATCTAGCACGTGAGAAGGGTCAGGTTCGTACTTCCTAAGCATAGACACATGAAACACATTGTGAACCCCCGAAAGTTGTGGCAGTAAGGCCAATCGATATGCCAATTCCCCAATTCTCTCTAATATCTCGAAGGGCCCCAAAAAACCTCGGAGACAACTTTCCACTCTTACTGAATCTCATTAAACCCCGCCTGGGTGAGATCTTAAGGAACACATGATCACCCACTTCAAAAGACAAAGGTCGTCTCTGTAGACACCCCATTTTTGACCGTCCTCAAGACTTGGTTGTGCTTGCAGGTACATCCGGACACAAGTTCGATTGCTCATCGGGTATTCAACTTTTGCAATGGAACGTCATAGGTTCGAGCTTTCCAAACCCTGTATCCTTTCTGCCCCATTCTTTGACCATGACTTGGTCCTTTCAGAATGTGTTTCTTGGTGCACTGCCGGCCACCTTTTGGCCCTGCCGGCCTTCACTTTGTTGCTGCCGGCCATTGATTGAGCCTGCCGGCCATCAGTGAACCACTACTGGCCATCCATGATGGCCGGCATCACCCCTGTCCCAGCAGGTTTCACTCCAGGTCTTTTGAGCCAGCTGGAATCCTTTTATCTGCCCTCCATACACGTGTATGGAGGGATGAAGCTCTTGCCAAGCTACTTGAAGAAGCTTTGCATTGCTTTTCTTCTATATAAGGAGAGAGCCTCTCTCCTTAGCAGAGGTTCATCATTTTGAGAAGAAATATCTCTCTCTCTCTCTCTATTTTGTTGTTGATTTGTGCCTTGAAGTCCATTTTCCTTGCCTTTTTACATTACAACACTTAGAGATACACCACCATCTTTGGATTGAGGTTCTTGGGAGGACTTCTTGAACTCTGAAAGTGAGGTTTTACCCCATGAAGTTGCTGGTTTCGAAGTTGATCTTCTAGGGTGAGTTTCTTCCCTTTTTTAGCACTTTTTTGTACCTCATTTTGGCCATCCTCTCATTTTTTTTAGGCTTTTCTTTCAACTAAAAAAAGTCTTGCATTTAAGTGCTTTTGAAGTTTGTTTAAGGTCATTTGGCTGTTGAGGGTCTTCAACCCTCTTGTTGGCCTTGTTTGGCCTTGTTTTGAGCCATGCCTTAAGGCCTCCGAGCTAGCCTTGGTTTGGCCTTCTAACCACTAAAATCCAGTGGATTTTTAGTGGTAGGAATGTGGTTTTGAGGCCTCAAATCAAAGGGGGTGGCCCCCTCTCTTTTGGTTTTTGTTTGCTTGCATTTTTGGCCTTCCAAAGGAGCATGCCTCTCTGTACTTTTAAGGCTTGGTTCAGGTCCTTTTTTGTGACTTTTAGGACCTTCCTTGGCTCGGTCTATGGCTGGTTTGGTCACCTTTTGCATGCATCTTGTATGTGTAGTGTAATCCCATTTGTAGCTCATCAAAGTAGCATGTTTGCCTAGCTTATGTTCAGTCCATTTCAACATGTATTTGGTTATCATTTGGCATGCCATGACTCTATCTTTTTCTGGTTTGGTCGTAGTTTTCATGCTCCATATACTTGTAGAACAAATCTTGCTTACTAGCTTTATGTCCATGATGCTTTGACTCATCATCCTAGCATATTTTGGCTTTGCTCCAGCATGATTTTGTTCTTATTTTGAGGTGCTCTAACACTGTTTTGGGCTGCCATGGCCATATTACTCATGCTTTGTATAGCTATAGTGTAAATGCTTAGGCTAGTCTTGGGTTTTGAAGCCTCTACCATGCCATACATGTGATGTTTGCATGCGTTGCCATCATTTTAAATGTTATTTCAGTCCACGAAATGTGGCCATACACTTGCATTTGACATGCTTTTAATGCCTTGGAGCCTTGGCTCTTTATGCCTCATGACTGGATCATTGTGGATGCCATTAAGCCTAGGCCTTTGGGTCATCATAGCAGTGCATTTTTGGTCTTGTTATACCATGATGTAACTCTATTTTATGCTGTCCAAGTCATACCGTGTTTGGTTTTAATAGGTGTAGTGCATTGCCTCTTGTAGCCTTGCATGCTCCATGTTTTTGGCCTTGTGTTCTAGCTTGTATTGGCTAGGTTCAAGCATGTTTTTAGTCTCACTTTGACCTGCCTAGGGACTGTTTTAGGTGCCCTTAGTCCTTCGGGGCTTGCCTTGTATGGCTTTGGTTTAAGTCCCTTTGCTAGTTCTTAGCTTTTGAGCTTCATGCATGCCATGCTTGTGTTATGTGTGTGATTTGGCATCATTCCTAACATCATTTCAAAGCATGTAGTATTGTCATACTTGCATGCTTTTCACTTCTCAAGTGTGCTTAAGAGTTGCATCTTTATGCCTTAATTCTTGGGCCCATTGGCATGCATGCTTGTCTAGCATTTTGTACCATCAATTCAGCACCTTCTGGCCAGTGATTTGGGCATAGTTGAGGGCTGCCCATCTTGGTTTAAGTCCATCCTTGCATGTTATTGCATGCTCGTCTTGCATATTATTATATGCTTGCTCTACCTTTGCATGTTGTCGCGTGCTAGTTCCATTACATGTTGTTGCATGTTTATTACACTGCATTTTGCACGCTTAAGTCATATTGCATGATTGCATGTTCGAGTTAGCATTGTCTAGGCCATGCTTGTTTTGCATTGTCGTTTGGATTAAAGTGTTAATTCGAGCACGAGGAACGAGGGGCGTTTCATACTTCAAGTGATGAGACGTGTCTCGATTCTCGGTCGCCGACGCTCTTGATTATCCATGATAGAGTTCTAGTCTTTATGTGTTTATTTGTGCATTCATTTCATATTGATTTGCACAAGTTAGATCTTGGTCATCATGCATTGGGATGCGTGATTGATGGTCGTAGATCTAACTATGCCTCTCCCTTGATGTTTTGAGATGATATGGGGTGGCATAGTGCGTACATACCCTTGGGAGACCCTCCATTTTCTCTGTTTTGTGCTCTACTGCAGCTTGGTGTCCCAGCACATCAGTGGCCGGCAGTGCCTTGCAGATAGCCGGCAGTGCCTTGTTGTTGGCCGACACCCCTTCATTTTTGGTCGGTAGTGGCTCCCCATGGCCAGCAGGCCACTGATGCACTACCTAGCATGTTTTTGGTAAGGTTCAGCAGGAATTCCTTGAGGAAACCCTGCAGACAGAGCCTCTAAAGAGCAACCGAAGAGCGTTTCAAGGCGAGAAACCGAATGCGAGCATGCATACCCTTCTGCTTCTGTGAACAGAGCTGGAGCGGCTTTATTTGTTGCTTTTCATTTGTAGTTAGTTAATTTGTTAATTAATTAAGTTTTGTAATAATTAGTTGTAGCTAGTTATTCAATTCGGTTATGTAATAATTACTTAGCTTGTTAGTTAGTTAATTAGCCGGCATGTATTATTTATTTGGACCCTTCGTCGAGAGGGCCAATTTTGTAATAAGTGTGCGTGCGTGTGTGCATGTCTTCCAACCCCACGTCTTTCTCCCTTTTACTTACCTGTTTTTGTTGGTTAGTTTTAGGTCATGTTTCAATTAGCATACTTATGCTTTGCATGTTTGCATCCATTCATTTGCCTAGCATACTTATGCCTGCATGTTTGCATCCATTCGTCTATCTTGCATGCACCAGGCTCGGCGCATCATACTAACCTCATTGTACTTTCAATACATTACTTGAATACGTGTTCAACAGCATGTTATCAAGTCGTATTTCATATGCCATCTTAGAATAGCCGAGCCTATCTAGTTGCATTTTGCATGTGCTGCATTAGCCATCTCAACATGAACTAGGATCATGCATTGATTTCTAACTAGTTCTTTATTTTGGCTTGGAGTACACTGTAAGTGTTTATGCTTCAGCATACTGCATGTGTGTTAATGTTAACATGACATCATGCTTGCCATGAGGCTAATTGCTTATGTGTTATAACTGCCTGAATGCCTGTGGGTGAAGGTTGGATTGCTTGAATTAGAGAAATTCATTGAAATCCTCGATTTAGTCTACTTACGAGTAGCAAACTTCAAACCATTTTCCAAACAAACAGATATGCGATGCTTTGTTCCAAATTAGGCGATCTAGTCTATACTTGTTTTGCTGTGCGCATCACATAGTAATTCTAGCTAATTAACCGGAATAAGAACACATGTGTTTTCAAAAACAAGATATCATGTTTAGTACAGGTCGATCTTTGATTGGGAGAACAGGGGTGCTCATAGATGACCTTCCCCAATCGTACTCAAGTTCCTGAGCCGAGGCAACTTTGCTGATGACGGACACGTGGCCTTAGGCACGAGTCAGGGTTTCCTAAATTTTCCTAAAACAAAATATTTAGGTGGCGACTCTGTATCAGGCAAAGCAGTCCATGTTTGGCACTTCTTTACAAAAATCAGTTTTCCAAAACGATTTGCCGGATTTGGGCTCTTTGGTGATTTATCAATCTCACATTGTACATTGTGAGATCAGATTAAGAACCGTGACAATTTGAGTCCGAACTGTAGCATGAGGCCCTCGGGGCGCGTCTGTAGTCTCCTCTTATCGGCATAACTTTTCTGTTGGCTTTGGGTAGTAGCTAACCTTTTCTAAACGAGAGCAACTTTGTCGGTTGTCTCTCTAACAATCTCCGGACCCAACAACGGTGCATCCCCTACCTCGACCCAACAAACTGGTGATCTACAAGGTCGGCCATACAAGGCCTCAAACGGTGCCATCTCGATACTAACTTGATAACTATTATTGTAGGCAAATTCAATCAACGGTAAATGCCTCTCCCAAGACCCTTTGAAATCTAGGACAAAAGCTCTAAGCATGTCCTCTAAAATCTGAATAGTACGTTCCGATGCCCATCGGTTTGAGGGTGATAAGTGATGCTAAAAGTCAACTTAGTTACCATTGCCTCTTGAAGGCTTTGCCACAACCGAATGGTGAAACGAGGATCCCTATCCGATACAATGGTTACTGGAACCCCATGAAGTCGAACTATCTCTCTAACGTACAACTCTGCCAAGTGCTCAACTAAATCGCTGGTACACATCAGAATGAAAAATGTAGATTTAGTCAACCTAACAACAGCCACCCAAATGGCGTCATTGCCCACTGTGTCTTAGGAAGCCTAACTACAAAATCCATGGTAACGTGTTCCCATTTCCACTCGACTATTGGTAAGGGTTGTGACAAACTCACTGGTCTTTGATGTTCAACCTTCACTTGTTGACAAGTAAGGTACTTGGACACAAAGGATGTGACCTCCTGCTTCATACTCCTCCACCAAAACTGATGGCTAAGGTCACGATACATTTTGGTGCCTCCAGGATGTACCGCAAGGCATGAGTGATGGAACACTCGAAGCACTTCCTCTCTACAAGACTTAGGTATAAAGAAACGGACTAGAAAACGTACGCTCTAATCCGAGTGAATTTTCAAACCCTTTTCTTCCTTCCTATTGGAGATTCTATCACGAATTAACTCTACTTCACGGTCCCATTGTTGCGCCTCTACAACTTTGCTAATTAAGACAGGTTGAGCACACAAAGTAAACAATGTTGCACCTTCTTCGGACTCACCCAAATGCAATTCAAACTGGCCTATATCCCCTAACATAACCCATTCCTGAATGGCCACACTTGCCAAACTACTCACGCGTTTTCGACTTAAGGCGTCGGCCACTACATTGGCCTTCCCGGGTGATAGTGTAACTCGAAATCATAATCTTCTAAAAACACCATCCACCTCCGTTGACGTAAATTCAAGTCCTTTTGGGAAAACAAATACTTTAGACTCTTATGATCGGAGAAAACCTCAAACTTCTTGCCATACAAGTAATGCCTCCAAATTTTCAAGGCAAACACTGCTGCAGCTAACTCTAAATCGTGGGTAGGGTAATTCTTCTCACGAGTCTTCAATTGTCGTGAACCGTAAGCTACAACCTTTCCCTCTTGCATCAAAACACAACCAAACCCATCTCGAAACGGATCACAATAAACAGTGTAACCCAAACCTCTCTCCGGAATGATCAACACCGGTGCCGTAGTCAATCTAGTTTTAAGCTCTTGGAAAGACTTTTCACAAGCCTCTCCACACAAACTTAACCCCTTTCATAGTCAATCTAGTCAAAGGCGCGGCTAATCTAGAGAAGTCCCTCACAAAACGCCGATAGTACCCCGTCAATCCCAAGAAACTCTGGATCTCAAAAACATTTCTAGGTTGCTCCCAATCCTTAACAGAGTCTATCTTTGAAGAATCTATAGTTACTCCCTCCCTTGACACTACATGGCCCAAAAACTTGACGTCGGTGAGCCAAAACTCGCACCTCTCAAATTTGACATACAATTGATGTTTTCTAAGCAAGTCAAGCACTACCCTCAAGTGAGTCTCGTGTTCCTCCTCGGAAGTCGAATAAATTAGAATGTCATCCAGAAGATGACCACAAGATGATCTAAATACTCTTTAAAAACTCGGTTCATCAAATCCATAAAGGAAGTTGGTGCATTTGTCAACCCAAATGGCATTACAAGGAACTCATAGTGGCCATAACGCGTACAAAAGGCCGTTTTCTGGATATCTTCCTCCCGGACTCTCAATTGATGATACCTCGACCTCAAATCTATCTTCGAAAAGTAACAAGACCCTCTAAGTTGGTCAAACAAATCATCTATTCTGGGTGAGGGGTATTTGTTCTTGACGGTAAGTCAATTCAACTTGCGGTAATCAATACACAACCGCAACGACCCATCCTTCTTCTTTGCAAAGAGAGTCGGCACTCCCCAAGGCGATGTACTAGGGTGAATGAAACCCTTGTCTAAAAGCTTTTGGAGTCGAATCTTCAACTCATGTAACTTTGCGGGTGCAAAACGATACGGCCCCATAGAAATTGGTGTCGTTCCAGGCACTATGTCAACGGCGAACTCAATCTCCCGGTGGGGTGGCAAACTAGTAAGGTCCACGGGAAATACAACTGGATATTCACAAACGACACTTGGCAACTCAGCATGAGTCCTATCACTCTCATTATCCAAGAGAGTAGCAAGAAGGCCACTAAGCTCGTTTCTACTACGAGGGTCAAATACTGGCGACAAGACCCTATCAACCGGGTCTTCCAGAAAGTAAAAACAATCACCACTCGAGGTGCACACTGTGACCCTCTGACGAAAACAATCAATCACTACTCGATACGAGGAAAACCAATCCATGCCTAGATTAACTTCAAAACTCGACATGTCTAGAACCACAAAAGCAAACGGGGGTCAGCACCCGACAACCTCTATCTCAAAACCACGACACCCCCAATCTAAGTCAACTGTACCCCCAACTGGTGACTCTACTCTGAGCAGAGACGCTAACTGTGCCACATTAAACCCCAATACAAATGTGAGTGTAGCAGATATGAATGAATGAGATGCACCCGTGTCTATCAACACATTAGCCAAAGAATTACACACAACGAAAAATACCTCTCAGAATTGAGGATCCCGACAACTGTTCTGGTGTAGTAACAGCATACACGTGCTCTTGTGGCCTCTGATCAACCTGCTCCTCTCTTAGAGAATAGGCCTATTGTACTGACTGGGTCGAAGCGGCTCATTGATTAACTCGCGAAGTCTGAACGGAGTGAGCCTGCTGGTGGCTCTGAGTCTGCCTCGACCTTGATGTACCAGATGTGCCTCCCAACTGCGGGCAAGCTGTCCTCATATGCCCTGACTGACCGCACTGATTACAAGTAGGCCCCGGCCCTCTACTCTGAGACTGACTCTGAGATCGGTTAGGTGGTGGTTGTGGCAACATCTACTGTCCTCCTCCCTTCTGTGGACATGCAAAGGCCTTGTGACCTGGTTGGCCACACTTAAAGCAAGAAAACCCACTCGGTGCACTCCTTCCCAAGACCGCACTAGGCAAGGGAAAGGTAGATCTACACTGTTATGATTGAGATTAGGATGAAAAGGTGTTTCTGCTCTTCTTGTTGGGCCTATAGTCCCCTTGTGACCCATGGCCCCTAGACCTCGAACTCCGAAGTCACTCATTCTCGCCCTCCATGGTAATCTCCACATGCGTGGCCACCTCCACAAGACGGTCATAGTTCCGGATCATGTTCCCGGCAACCTTGAACAGGATCTCGGTTCTAAGCTTCTTCTCAAACTCAATGCATCGGCGTTCTTCCGTCACTACCAACTCCGTTGCAAACCGAGACAAACTAGAAAAGGCCCCTCCAAACTCGGCCACAGACATATTGAATTGCTTATGGTCCTGGAACTCCCATCTCAACCTCTCCCTAGCAGTGGCAGGTAGATGCTTGTCTTGGAAGGCCACCACAAATGCCTCCCATGTCGGTTCTATTCGGCCTTTAGCATACTTCCACCATTGACCCACGTCCCCTTTGAGATAGTAACTCGCAAGAGTCACCCTAAGCTCACTATCTTCTATGTGAAGCATCTCGAATGTCTTCACTGTCTGTTTCAGACATTCATTTGCTTTCTTAAGTTCGGGGTCACCATGGAACTAATCCGGCTTCGCCCGCAAAAACTCCCTCGTGAGGAATCTTGCCCTTGTCCCTATGGCATTCTCCCTAGCTTGGTTCTCCGCCCTAAGTATGTTCATGGACTCCCTCAATGGCCCCACCATTTCTCGGGCTAGGGCCCCATTGCGGCTTGACCCGCTTGCCCCGGTATCTTAGCTTGCCCCACTTCCTTGGCTATATTAGATCGGCCAAATCCCTCCTCTTGCACCGGAACCTCATGGACCGGTACCCCATGCACACCCTGGCGACCATGACCACACCTTCCACCTCTACCACCACGAGTTTGACCCCTTCCTGACATCCTAATAGAGAATCAAGATAAACAATTTAACACATAGTTCCAAATGTGCTCGCAACTTGCCTCACACGTTAAATACAATAATCATATATACTTTCCCACACAAACAATTCAATTCACTCAACATAAGCACTTAGTCACGTAAGCACATACGGATTATCCTTTAGTGATGAGATTCGTCCAATGAAAAACCTAGAATTCTTAGTAGAACGAGTATTGATCAAGTACCCTTCTAATAAGATCTCAAGGAATCTAATAGGCACAAATAACATCCCAAAAGCGCAATTCCATACCCATATAGTCACATAAGCATGTTATCACATAATCACGAAAAACAAAACATTTCCTAATCATGCGAAATGAACCCATTGTGGCAAAACAATTACTTCCTGCAAGCCCCAATATAGACGTCCCCGCACGTCCCGGGAGGAATGAATCCCCGTTCCGTTCGTTTGGGCTCACCACAGTTCAGGACTCAAATTTGTCACGGTTCTAAATCTGAACCAAAGAGTCCAAATCCGGCAAATCGTTTTTGAAAACAGATTTTTTGTAAAGAAGTGCCAAACATGGACTGTTTTGCCAGATACAGAGTCGCCGCCTAAATATTTTTTATAGGGGAATTTAGGAAACCCTGACTCATTTGCCTAAGGCCACGTGTCTGTCATCACCAAAGTTGCCTCGGCTCGGGAACTTGGGTACGATTGGGGAAGGTCAGCTATGAGAACCCCCGCTCGCCCGATCAGAAGATCGGCCTCTACTAACCATGATATCTAGTTTTGAAAACGTTATGTGTTCTTATTCTGATTAATTAGCTAATCTTATTATGTGATGCGCACAACACAAAAGTATAGACTAGATCGCTTAATTTGGAACAAAGCATTGCATATCCATTTGTTCGGAAAATGGTTCGAAATTTGCTACTCGCAAGTAAGCTAAAATACGGATTTCAACGAGTTGTTCCAACTCAAGCAATCCAACCTTCACCCACAGGCATTTAGGCAGTAATATCACATAAGCACATAGCCTCATGGTAAGCATGCTATCATGGCAACACTTACACTCATGCAAGGATGCTAAAACATAAATGCTTACTGAGTATTCCAAGCCAAAACAGAAACTAGTTAATAATCATGTGCATGATCCTAGTTCATGTTAAGATGGCTAATGCAACACATGCAAGATACAACTGCAATAGGCTCGGCTATTCTAAGATGGCATATGATGATGTTACAACTAACACGTATTCAACTTGGAATTGAAATACAATGTAGTTAGTATGATGCGCCGAGCTCGGTGCATGCAAGACAAATGTATGGATGCACGCATGCATAGCATAAGGTATGCTAATTTAAATATGCCCTAATACTAACCATTGAAAGCAGGTAAGTAAAAGGGAGAAAGAAGTGGGGGTTGGAAGACATACACACACTCACACACACTTATTACAGAATTGCCCTCGCCCGGAGGGACCAAAAGAATAATACAAATTAAACAAATAATTAACTACTGTAGCTAATTAAATATTACAAAGCTTCTAATTAATTAACAAATTAAATACAAAAGGAAAGTGGCCGCAGCCCCGCCTCGGAATGATGGGATGATGCATGCTCGGTTCACCTTGCCAGAAAACCCAGTACCATGCCACTGTTGCCTCTGTTTACACTGCCTTGCTCCTCTGAAATTTATGAAGGTTTCTAGAATCCTTCTGAATCACTCCCTGAGTGTTGTGGAATATCACCGGTCACAATTCAAATCCACCGGCCATGGAAATAGGCTTATCGACCAAATATTGAACCACCGGCTGGACACTGATGGTCGGTCGGCACCAAAAGTGGTCGGCCGGCCATTTCTTCCTGCAGAGCCCTGTTTTGACAGCAGCAGAGGACAGACAGTGCATGGTATGGAATTTTCAAAGCGATGTGTGCATGGCCACTCTCCCTATCATGCTATGGGCTCAAGGGAGTTTGGCACTTGACCCTCGGACCACCAATCGTGCATTTCAATGCGTGATGGTCCAAGAAGTCAAGTATGCATTTCAATGTGAATGAATGCAACAAGACACATGAGTGCTACACGCCCTATCATGTTAAGATCAAGGACATCGGCGACCGAGGATTGAGGTGCGTTACGTCACTTTGAGTACGAACACCCCTCATTTCTCATGCTTGGTTTGACACCCCAAACTAAGCAAAATGTAATACAAGTATGCAATGTGACTCAAGTATGCAACATGTCTCAAGCATGCAATATGGGGCTAAGGTAACAAACATGCCAAGTGCAATGTGCCAAACATGTAAGATACAATGCAATGCAACCTATCATGCAAACTAGGATATGGAATGCAACTAGCTAAACAACATGCAAACGCACAAAGGTGAGACAATGCAAGCATGAAACCAAAGTAATGCAACATGTCAAAACATGCAATGGTGGACCTAAACCATAATTGGGAGACCTCAGCCCATCCCAAAGCAATGACCAAAACGATTGGTGAAGGCAACAAAAATGCAAAGCAAACAAGCTTACTAATTGGTCCATTACTTAGACCACAATGCACAACCTTCAAGCATAAGTGAAATGCGATGAATATGAGGATATGGCATTATAATAAACTCTGAAATCTCATGAGGAGTGATGCCAACTCAAACAAAACATGCAAGTAAGGCATGCAATAGGGCCCCAAACTTGAGGCCAACAAGGGGGTTCAAACCATAGCTATGACAACCAAACCCCAAAGGACAAAAATGACCAAAAACAGTCATAGGGCATTCCAAAATAAGACTAGAACATGCATGAAACATGGTCAAAACATGCCAAGAAATGGGCCCAAAACAAAGGGCATTCAAAGCCACAAAAGGGAGCATTGCTCTACACCCACCCCAACCAAACATGGCATGGATTATGTGATGAAAAACAGAGTTATAATATGCCAAAATAACCCCCAAAACTCACTTAGATGACCTCTAAATGATTTGAACAAAGAAGCATACACCAAGGCCCAAACATGGAGCATAAGATCACATCTCTTCAAGGCATTGAAAAGGCAGCAAATGCAAGCATGTAAGCACAAAACATGAACTAAAATGGCATAATAAGTGATTCCAAATCACTGAAATAGCCTAGGTAATGCAAGCTAATGACTCACACACTCAAGGCTCACGAGCCAAAATGCAAAGGGGCTATACCAAACATGGAAAACATGATCAAATCAGCACCCAACAGACCTTAAGCATGATGAAATATGACCAAAAGCTTCATGAAGTCAAGCTAGAACATACAAGCATGGAGGTCTAAAGGCAAGATGCATTTCTAGGCAAAATAGAGGAATACAAGGCAAGTACATTATGGATGCAAGGGGTCAATGAACCAACATAGAACAGAGGTAAAACATGCTCAATAAACTCCAAATAACCTCTGAAACAAGACCAAACAAAACTAAGCATGCATGCTACCTTTATGAGCCAAAAATATGAACAAATGAGACACAAAGGGAGAGGGGTGTCCCTCCTCTATGCAAGTCTTCAAAACCTCTTCTTCACCACTGAAAATCCTCTGGATTTTAGTGGTGAGAAGGCTAATGCACAAAAGTATTCAAAGCTCAACCAAAGAAGGCACAAAAGGGGCCAAACAAGGCCTAAGAGGAGGAAGTCGACCCCAAACACAAAAGAGACCTTAATGAAACATCTTAAGCATGAAAAATCAAAGTTTTTATCAGTTATATACAAAGCTGAAAACAGCATGCAAAGTAGGTTAAAAGCTAGTGCAAGATTGGGGAATATAAAGCAATAGATTTTACCCTTGAAGAACACTTCAAGAACAGCAAGTCCAGCCCCCTTTTTCTGATCAAAACCAACTCAAAACTCCAAGAACAAACTCTCAACACCTCCAAAACCGAAGTATGGTGTAATACTAGGTGTCTTAGTGCAAAACTTAGAACAAAACACCCTTTTAGGCCCTCTAACACATACAAATGAAGAGAGAGAGAGAGAGAGGAAGATATAGAGAGAGAGTGGTGTATATATGCTATATAACTCTGATTTTGCTGAACCTTTCCAAAGGAGAGGGAGGGCCCTCTTATATAGACAAGGCAAAGGCCTAAGCTTCCAAGAGAAGCTAAACAAAAGGGGTCAAGGCTTCTTAAAGAAGCTATGGCTAATGGGCCAAGGCTTCCTGAGGAAGCTGAGACAGGGGTCCAAGCTTCTTGAGGAAGCTAAGACAAAGGTCCAAGCTTCCTCAAGAAGCTAGACCAAAAGGGTGCAAAAAGTGCAAATTCCTCCACACATGTGTATGGAGGACAGGTCTGTGCACTCCAGCTGGCACAGCTGGCATGCACAATGCCTGAAAAAGGCAAAAAGGAGGTATCGGCCAAAAAAAGAGACAACCGACCAAATAAATGGTCGGCCGACCACACAAAAAGGCCGATACACCTAAGAGAATGCCGACCGACCAAACATTTGGTCGGTAGAAAAAAAACAAGGCCGGTGGCATCATGCCACGGCCGGTGGGTTTCAGGGATCACTAACAAGCCTCTTCCCACCCTCAGAAGCACAAAACACAAGTCCTTGGTGCAAAACCAAGCACAGAACAGGCAAGTTAAGAGATCTTGAGGCAAGGCGCGCGGCCGAGGCCTCCGGGAACTCAAAACAAACACGAACATGGATGATCACCGAGCGTTCAAACAGTGACGTCCAAGTCTTGAGGACAGTTAAAAATGGGGTGTCTACACCCAAGTATTCAAACTCGGTAGCTCTGGTACCAAGTTGTAACGCCCCGAAAATATCCAATATAAATTAACTACGTCAACCAAAATCCACTAAATAATAATAACAATTTTCCCATCTTTACATCATTAATCAACAAAGTTTATACAAAAGTTCCACATGCGAATTATACATTCAACGGTATGAAAAACACATGAATCTATAGCATGTGAAGCATCTAGTCTCAAGTAATTAAAATGCCCTTAAGGGCTTACATCTTCCAAGGCATAAGCCCGGTTACACAAAATGGTCTCTTTTACCCATACATGTTTAGCCTTTGGCTTACAAAAATTCACAATCACAACAAAGAGCCTTGTGCTCTCAAAACATATTTCCACCCCCTAATTTGGTGGGTTCACCATGTCCTTTCCTGCACCAAAACCCATAGGGGTGAGCATAAAGCCCAGTAGAGAATTCTCACAAAGTAATGCCTTTAAATTTTCAAGGCAAACACTACTACAGCTAACTCTAAATCGTGGGTAGGGTAATTCTTTTCACGAGTCTTCAATTGTCGTGAACCGTAAGCTACAACCTTTCCCCCTTGCATCAAAACACAAGCAAGCCCATCTTGAGACGCATCACAATAAACGGTGTAACCCAAACCTCTCTCCGGAATGATCAACACCGGTGCCATAGTCAATCTACTTTTAAGCTCTTGGAAAGACTTTTCACAAGTCTCAGTCCACACAAACTTAACCCCCTTCCTAGTCAATCTAGTCAGAGGTGTGGTAAATCTAGATAAGTCCCTCACAAAACGCCGATAGTAACCGCCAATCCCAAGAAACTCCGGATCTCAAAAACATTTTTAGGTTGTTCCCAATCCTTTACAGAGTCTATCTTTGAAGAATCTACAGTTCCTCCCTCCCTTGACACTAAATGGCCCAAAAACTTCACGTCGGTGAACCAAAACTTGCACTTCTCAAATTTGGCATACAATTAATGTTTTCTAAGCAAGTCAAGCACTACCCTCAAGTGAGTCTCGTGTTCTTCCTTGGAAGTCGAATAAATTAGAATGTCATCTACAAAGACGACCACAAAGTGATCCAAATACTCTCTAAAAACTCGGTTCATCAAATCCATAAAGGAAGATGGTGCATTTGTCACCCCAAATGGCATTACAAGGAACTCATAGTGGCCATAACGCGTACAAAAGGCCATTTTTTGGATGTCTTCCTCCCGGTCTCTCAACTGATGATACCCCAACCTCAAATCTATCTTCGAAAAGCAACAAGACCCTTTAAGTTGGTCAAACAAATCATCTATTCTGGGTAAGGGATATTTGTTCTTGACGGTAACTCGATTCAACTTACGGTAATCGATACACAACTGCAACAACCCATCCTTTTTCTTTGCAAAGAGAGTCGGTGCTCCCAAAGGCAATGTACTAGGGCGAATGAAACCCTTGTCTAAAAGCTTTTGGAGTCGAATCCTCAACTCATGCAACTCTGCGAGTGCAAATCTATACGGCACCATAGAAATTGGTGCCGTTCCAGGCACTAAGTCAATGGTGAACTCAATCTCCAGGTGGGGTGGCAAACTAGTAAGGTCCTCAGGAAATATGACTGGATATTCACAAACTTCCCTTGGCAACTCAGCACGAGTCCCGTCACTCTCACTGTCCAAGATATTAGCAAGAAGGCCACTAAGCTCGTTTTTACTATGAGGGTCATGTCACGCCTCAAACTCGCCCCTAAAAGTTCGGGCATGACCCATACAGAAACGGGCACTTAACCTGATATACATATCATATGGGGCTTGAACGGAAGCACTTAATATAATAAAATAACACAGAAAAGCATCCATTGAGCTAAACCTAACATGCCAGGATCACATTCGTGAGGGCCATTTTCTTTTTCTACATATCCATACACATACATGATTGCATAATCGAACATTGGTATAAAAAGGGACCACATATATACATTTTAACCTTAGGTAAATAATCAAAGTGCAAGCCAAAATCTTATCAGAACTTGACATAAATGCATAGACTTGGTCTGGGAGCCTGGACAAACTGAGGTTGACAACTGAAGGGTGAGCATCAAGGGTTAAGACGGACTCCCAAAGTGATTACCTACAGAACAAACATAGCACAAAGTGAGCGAAGCTCAGTGAATAATAGTACATAACGATTCAATGCTCAACTTGAATTAAAATACATATCATATGCATACATAAATAATAAGGCATAAGGTTAATTGATTCTGTATTAATTCTTGAATGGCCTAAGGCCCAGTCTTGAAACATATTGACTTGAAACATAATATCTTGGAACATACTGGCTTTAAGCCCTTGAAAAAAAAGTGGCGATAGCCCTTGTACATATTAGCATTAAACTTTTAAACATGGTGGCATATAGCCCTTGTACATATGGCATGAAGCCCTTGAAAAGTTGGCATAAAGCCCTTGAAAGTTGGCATAGAGCCCATAAAAGGTTGGCATGAAGCCCTTGAACATGTGGCACGAGGCCCTTGAAACATGTGTGTATGAATTCAAGAGGTGTCTCACACGGACTCTAGAGGTGACTCACTTAGTAGCACTTAGTTCCGTGTAGCACTTTGTTTCATATTATAATAACTTATCTGGAATGGCCATAGGCCTCATAACTTGCATATATGTATGGACTCAAGAGGTGGCTCGTACGGATTCTAGAGGTGACTCGCATTGCAGCACTTAGTTCCCTACAGCACTTTGCTCCATACCGAAAATACAGAATGGCCTCTGGCCTCATAGATCATATAGAATGGCCACAGGCCCAGATTGGCTGTAAGCCTCATTCATATATGTATGGACTCAAGAGGTGGCTCACATGGACTCTAGAGGTGGCTCACAATGTAGCACTTAGTTCCAAGTAGCACTTTGTTCCATACCAGTAATTAATAGGTTTTACAGACCAACCATACATGTCATGTCATATCATAAACGAGAACAAATTCATACATATGCATTTTACTTAATTCATAAACAAAAATCAGAATTCAAACTTAATTATACCTGGCTCTTCAATAGTGCTAACAAGTCCATATAAAGCATTCTTGTTCCTCGGTACTAAAAACTTGTAATATCCTAGAACTCATAACATACGTGAACTTATAACAGACTTAAACTTATAACATTGCGTAATCTTGTAACAAACTTAAACTTGTAAACTTGTAACATACGTAGACTTGTATATACTTGAACTTGTAACATACATAAACTTGTACCATACTTGAACTTGTAACATTCGTATACTTGTAACATACTTAAACCACGGTATTATGACCCCCGGGTAAGGGCCTTGCGCTAAGAATACCTTAAATACCTTTATATAAGTGAACAATCATTCCGTGATTCAAAACGTAACACGTTAGGAAATAGGGCATTTCTTCTCACATCATGTTATTATCGTATACTTAACAAAGATAAAATAATTCACATTCTCAGGAGGGTTACAGAACATGTTAAACCTTTTTGTCGTTATGTCGTGGTTTCTGAATAAATTCTCATTCACGCGAATACACATAGCTTTCCAAGTATTCTGATTCATCGAAGGTTTCTACCCTTGATAACCTATAACAGTCTCATATTTACTCAAAATTCGTTCTTCAAGAATGAACATAATTTCTCTTTATTCTTTAGGAAACGGCGTAGTTCACTTGATCTATTACTCAGTAGCACATAGAAGCATACACCTTTGTTTGATCGCTCGTATAAGTTAACATAGTTGACTTGTAACTAACAGAGTACTAATGGTAACCGTTACATCAGTCACATGAGTTAACTTAGTTAACTTAGTTAACTTAAGTCTAACAGGACATTCCTGATAATTATGAACAAAAGGTAAGCATGTTATACAGATTGAATAATATCAGAGATACGTGAATACCATAATTCCATAGTGCTCATACGTTCCCTTGGCTCATCATGAATCACTATAGATATCTTGCACATAACGTTAGTATTCTTTGTCAACAATAAGTAAAATGTATTGCACAATGATGCCTTTAGATTTTCAAATCAACATACTTGCAAGAAACATAATATTAACAATAAGAACCATTAACGATCATTGAATGTACGGCTATCGTACTACTACTCACAGTGCTACAACAGAGTGCTTGCCCCTTCTGGAGTGTGCCCTGTACACACACATAACTTGTCATTAGTTCTTTTGCTTTCTTAATTCCTTTCCTGCTTCAGTTTACTTCGAATGAATTTATAGGCATCTTAGGGACATCAAACACCTATTTCAAAAATACTAGAGGGTTAAGCACGCAAAACGAGGCGAACAAACTTTTGCAGCTTGGGCCGCACGTGCGGCTGTGAGCCCCGCACGTGCGGCAGTGCTTCCCGCACGTGCGGCAGTGAGCCCCGCACGTGCGGCGATCTGGGCAGAAAACAGTTCGAAGCTTCAGCAAAGCTCAGTTTTTGGGGAGTATTCTTGAAGCTCAAAATAGATCTTTTAATTGTTAAAACATAGGTCAACCATCATGTAAATAGGAGCTATAATATAAATCAATCTTCATACAATTTGGACCTTTGACAACTTAACTTCATAACATTCCCATCTTCACATACATAGACATATATACACACATGATCATTTAGCTACATGAGCTCAAGAAACATGATTCTCATTAATCATTCACCACCTACTTGTTCCACAACATAAACCTTAACTTGTATAACATAAAGAACTTTCTACTTAATTATCAAAAAGAGGAACCAATTAGAATGAATTACACATACCTTACATTAAAATCTTTATAACCCCTCTAATTCCTCAATCTTCTTCCTTGATGAACTCTCTCACAAACCCTCCTCCTCTCTAATTTTCTCTCTCTCAGGAAATATTGATATAAGGGTCCTAAGTCAAAGAGCTAGCATATATACACATATATATTTTATAAAAGAAAAAGTTGAATAGGACGAAAATCAATCGTTTAAGCATCCCAAATTGAAATTTCACAGAAACATTTAATATTACTTAAAAAATATGCTGATCACATATATAAAATCAATTTCAGAAAATTAAGCCCCTAAGGCTTCCAATTTCTGCTTCAAGCATTCTACATGTAACAGATACTTTTCGTGTTCAACAGATAGACATCCTTAAACATGGGATTCACTTACTTAATGGTAATTCCACATGGAATTTCACAATGAGCATATAAATATACAGAATAAGGGAACTGAAAGTATATCAGAATCATAGCTGAGGGTCGGGTTATTACAGGTCAAATATTGGCGACAAGGTCCTATCAACCTGGTCTCCCAGAAAGTAAAAACAATCATCACTCGAGGTGCACACTGTGACCGCCTGACGAAAATAATCAATCACTACTCAATACAAGGACAACCAATCCATGCCTAGAATAACATCAAAACAGGAGTCGGCGCCTGGCAACCTCTATCTCACAACCACGACACCCCCGATCTAAGTCAACTATACCCCCAACTGGTGACTCGACTCTAAGTGGAGACGCTCTAACAGTGCCACCTCTAACCCCAATGCAGATGCGAATGTAACAGATTTGATTGAATGAGATGCACCCATGTCTAACAACACATTAGCCAAAGAATTACACACAACAAAAATACCTCTCACAACTGAGGATCCTGGCAACTGTTTTGGCGCGGAAATAGCATACACGCGCCCTTGTGGCCTCTGATCAACCTACTCCTCTCTTGAAGCATAGGCTTATTGCACTGACTGAGCTGAAGTGGCTCCCTGATTAACTCGCGGAGTTTGAACTGAGTGAGCCTGCTGGTGGATCTGAGTCTGCCTTGACCCTGATGCACCAGATGTGCCTCCCAACTGCGGACAAGCTCTCTTCATATGCCCTGACTGACCGCACTGATAGCAAGTAGGCCCTAGCCCTCTACTTTGAGACTAACTCTGAGATCGACTAAGTGGTGGAAGTGGCAACATCTACTGTCCTCCTTCCTTCTGTGGACATGCAAAGGCCCTGTGACCCGGTTGACCACACTTGAAGCAAGGAAACCCACTCGGTGCACTCCTCCCCAAGCCCACACTAGGCAAGGGAAAGGTAAATCTAGACTGTTGTGGTTGAGATTGCGATGAAAAGGTTTTTTTGCTCTTCTTGTTGAGCCTATAGTCCCCTTGTGACCCTTGGCCCCTAGATCTTGAACTCCAAAGTCTCTTCTCGTCCACCTCTACGGTAATCTCCACATGCACGACCGCCTCCACAAGACGGTCAGATCATGTTCCCGGCAACCTTGAACAAGATCTTGGTTTTAAGCTTCTTCTCGAACTCAATGCAATGACGTTCTTTCGTCACTACCAACTTCGGTGCAAACTAGGAAAAACTAGAAAAGGCCACTTCTAACTCAGCCACAGACATATTGAGTTCCTTAAGGTCCTGGAACTCCTACCTCAACCTCTCCCTAGCAGTGGGAGGTAGATACTTGTCTTGGAAGGCCATCACAAATGCCTCCCATATCGGTTCTATTTGGCCTATAGCATACTTCCACCATTGACCCGCGTCCCCTTCGAGATAGTGACTTGCAAGAGTCACTCTAAGCTCACTATCTTCTATGTGAAGCATCTCGAATGTCTTTGCTGTCTGTTCGAGCCATTCATCTGCTTTCTTAGGTTCGGGGCGACCATGGAACTCATCCGACTTGGCCCGCAAAAGCTCCCTCGTGAAGAAGCTCGCCCTTGTCTCTATGGCATTCTCCCTAGCATAGTTCTCAGCCCTAAGTATGTTCATGGACTCCCTTAATGTCCCCGCCATTTCTCGGGCTAGGGCCCCCAATGCGGCTTGAACCGCTTGCCCGGGTATCTTAGATTGCCTCACCTGCTCTGCTATATTAGCTCGGCCTAATCCATCCTCTTGCACCGGAACCTCATGGACCAGTACCCCATGCACACCCCGACAACCCCGACCATGCCTTCCACCTCTACAACCACGAGTTTGACCCCTTACTGACATCCTAATTGAGAATCAAGATAAACAATTTAGCACATAATTCCAAATGTGCTCGCAACTTACCTTACACGTTAAACTACAACAATCATATATACTTTACCACACAAACAATTCAATTCACTTCACATAAGCACTTAGTCACGTAAGCACATACGGATTATCCTTTAGTGATGAGATTCGTCCCAAGAAAAACCAAGAATTCTTAGTAGAACGAGTATTGATCAAGTACCCTTCTAATAAGGCCTCAAGGAATCTAATAGGCGCAAATAATATCCCAAAAGCCCAATCCCATACCCATATAGTCACATAAGCATGTTATCACGTAATCACGAAAAACAAAACATTTTCTAATCATGCGAAATGAACCCATTGTGGCAAAACAACTACTTCCCGCGAGCCCTAAGTATTCAAACCCGGTAGCTCTGATACCAAGTTGTAACGCCCCGAAAATATCCAGTATAAATTAACTACGTCAACCAAAATCCACTAAATAATAATAACAATTTTCCCATCTTTAAATCATTAATCAACATTGTTTATACAGAGGTTCCACATGCGAATTATACATTCAATGGTATGAAAAACACATGAATTTATAGCATGTGAAACATCTAGTCTCAAGTAATTAAAATGCCCTTAAGGGCTTACATCTTCCAAGGCATAAGCCTGGTTACACAAAATGGTCTCTCGGACCCATACATGTTTAGCCCTTGGCTTACAAAAATTCACAATCACAACAAAGAGCCTTGTGCTCTCAAAACATATTTCCATGCCCTAATTTGGCAGGTTCACCGCGTCCTTTTCTGCACCAAAACCCATAGGGGTGAGCATAAAGCCCAGTATAGAATTCTCACAAAGTATATATAGTTATGCAACCTTCCAATGTTAAATGCAAATGCAATGCAATGCCATTTTGAAGAAAATTTTCATTACATGCTCTTCTTGAAAATCATCATATTTCAATAACAGTTTGTAATTCTCAACAATTCTGACACTACCAATTTTAATCAATAAGGGCGGTAAGTACAACTCAGGTAATCCCTAAGTTGGTGTCTGCAAGTACGCTCAACAAGCACTACCAAAAACCCCACTTTACCCGTTGCTAACAGGAAGGAAAGGGGTACCTGCTCTGCGCGTGTTTTCGGTCTTTCACCTCGGACACTCAGGCCAACTTAGTCAGTTTCATCTATACCTCCTATCCGGACTTACCAACGTATTTACCCCAAAACATTTCAATAATTTCATTTTGCATTATTCCTTTCTCAAAGTAAATAATTTCACATCTCAACTCAAAACTTGCAACAATATAATGCTTGTAATGTCTATACACATGCCAAAGCTAAATAATAATCTTGTAATGTTCGATTAAATGAATATGCAATGCCATAATTGTCCACTTCCAACATAATATCAACAACATACTATCCTGATCAAATTTCCTTTTTCTCCTTGCAATGCTATTCTACAAATAGCCTAAAGTTTGTTACCAATTATCAATAACATAACATGTCCCCAATTCATGCATTTCCATCCTTTTCACCATTTTAAGGTCATAGCAAAAATTAGACAACAATCTCCAATTTCAATAGTTCCCATGTGTAGAGAACCCAGCATCAATATATATATACACAATGTAATAAAACAAGGAAACTCTCCACTTTCTTTACTTATCATCACATGAAACTATGAATTTTTGTATATATACATATATAGGACCCCATAAACCCTCATCTTCCTTTATTCAAGACAAATCCCCAAAATTTCTAGGTTTTTTTCTTTTTTTTTACAAAACACACACACACACACACACACACACACACACACACACACACACCGAACCTTTGAATGAGATACCAATGAAGTCACTATTCCCTTGACCAAGATGGTTTCAACCCTCAAGACATTATCTTTAAAAAAAATTGGAGATTTTAAAACCCCCTTTTTGAAAAAAACTTATATTCATGAACAAAAATCAAACCCTCACATTATACCCAAAACAAATCCAAAACCCTCATCAATCCTTGCAAAACCTATATATATAACTCAAGAAATCCCTACCTCGAGTTTGATGAAGAGGTTGATGAAACCCTAGAGCCAAAGATGAGGGATTTTCGAGTTCCACCACACAATGTGAAATTCTAGCTTGGATCTTCAAGACTTGTGAGAGATGATGGATCTAGGCCCAGTGGATTGCAAGAAATCAAAGATTTTTAGTGTTTGGTGAAGGTTTTTAGAGAGAAAGAGGAGCAAAAGTGCTTTTAGAGAGGGAGAGATGTAGAAACTATGAGATACATTTAGCCCTAAAAGATAAAAAAAACAAGGTTTTCGAACTGCCCAGCGTCCTGCACGTACGGCACGTGTCCCTCACGTGCGGAGCCTCTTTTCCGCGCGTGCGACCTTCATCCCCATACGCACCTTGCTCCGCACCTGCATATATTGCAGTGCGCTGCCCCAAACCTCCCCTGAATTCCGCACGTGCGGCCTCACCTCCAGCACGTGGGGCCCCTCTCCGCCAGTGCGGCCCATGTGCCCTGCACGTGCAGTCCTTGTTCTCCAGTCCAAAATTTCCTCAGCTCAAATATAGGCTCTCTGGACCCGACCTCGTACTCTCTGGGACAAGTGAAAGTCAATACCAAATAATAAGAGCAAGTATTCAATTGAGAAAAACCCTTCGGACACCACAAACCCCAAACACTCAACAAGGCTCCAAGTCAATCTCGACACTCTATTAAGGCAAACCCAAGGTTAAACAAGGAAGAGAGAAACTAGTGACATACCCGGTCATCACAACATAGCGTGGCATAACAGCGACAATGGCGTGGCTCCCAGAAAATCTTGTGACCCATGATGGCTGCCGTAAGCAAGAGTGAGAAAACTGAGAACTTGAGTGATACTTTCAGTTGAAGCATTAAAAGAAAAAATTGCCTTAGAGCACTTATCAAGCCAAATAAATTGAGAAATCTAACCGAAATGTGTTTTTTCTTCATCCAAATGATTTCTCTAATGGCAAAGACCACAGTCACTAGAGCAGTACCAATGCCAAGAAGAAAAAAAAATGTTTTATTCCCTCCCCAAATTGTTCGAAGGTTGCACTTAAAATTTCAAAAATTACATTTGCAGCGGCACAATACTTATCAAACTTGGTTTTTCTTATCTTTTGGTAAATCTTAACAAAAATCCCTTTCATCTCTCTCTCCATGGTTGATTAATATCGGTATGAAATGGGTTTTTCAAGGTCACCAGGAAAATGGTGAATCTCACCTAAAATTTAGAGGAGAAGGTGACTTTTGTTGAAAATGATGAATTATGTTGGAGATAGAAAGGAAAGGCTAGAGATTTATCAATGGTTGAACCAAATCAAAGAGAAGAAATGGTAGAGAGAGGTGGTTGAGTGAAAGGCAAAGCAAGCATGAAAAGAGAGAGAAAATGGTAGTGCATCCCTTTGTATATTTCCAAATTCCGCTCTCTCCACACATATGATAATATTGAGCCAAAAAAATCAAGAAGAGTCAATTTTAATTTTAATTAAAAAAAAACATTTGAGGGTTCTTCACCAATCTAAATAAATAAATAAATAAAAATAATTTCCGTTATTTTGTTGTCTGTGCTTGAACAAAGAAAAGATAAAGAAGTATACCTGGAGCTCACCCTTAGAATGCTTGAACAAAGAAAAGATAAAGAAGTATTACGTGTCTATACTCCTTCACTTATGATCATTCACCAAAATCATAAGTCTCACCTTCTCCACCAATTATAACTTACTATTTGTTTATGGTGTTGGGGCAGAGGGATAATGAAAGAAATTTTTGGCTTATAATTATCTTTATAGGAAATTTTTGGTTTATATTTATAGGAAATTTTCAACAAAGGGGTTGAAGGAAATCTTTATAATTATCTTTTAATTATCTACAAATAAATCTTTGTATTTTTTTGAATTTTGTTTTTAATTTTTAGTCAATTTTAATGGCTTATAATTATAAAGATTTCTATCACTCATAAATCTTTAAATTAAATCTTTATGGCTTATAAAGATTTGTGCCTGCCATAAACCTTTATTTACACCCATAAATCTTTATAATTATTTTTTAATTATTTATAAAAAATGAACTAATTATGAACATTCATATAATTATCTATAAATAAATCTTTGTAAAGATTTATGGCTCATAAAGATTTTGAGATTTATAAGCAATAAATCACTGATTTATTTATAATTCTGATCTTTTTATAATGATCCAAAGATTTATGGCTTGCAAAGATTTATGTCGCTGATTTATGTTTTATAAAGATTTTGTAAATTATTTGAAATTTTTTTTTCAATTTTGAGTCAATTTTTTTATTTTTTAAGTCTGTCGTGACTAGATCATTCTAAAATTTACAAAATTTGAATCAATTTTGAAAGAAAAAAACGTTTAACTAAAAACAAAAATAAGCCAAATTATATATATATATATATATATAATTACGAAAATTGGCATACCTTTGTATTTTCTGTTTTTTTTTAAATGTAAAAAATTTGACATAATTTTTTTAAAACAATCACTAAACAAAAAAATAAGTCGAACTAAAAAGCCAAGAAAGGATACTCCCAAAAGAAGCCAAAGTTTTACATCTTATGATGACTTATCCAAATTCTTCACAATCACAAATGCTAAGGATTCCCTAGACTAGTCCTCCGTGATTTTTATTTCTAAGAGAGATTTTGAAGCAGAACTATCACCTTCCTTAGATCCATAAACAGTTTTGAGAAGGGGAGAACCATTGTCAACTGCCTGTAACTTGCAATCTTCCACCAAATGCAGGAACGGATCCACCTGAGAAAATATAAACATAATAAAGCATATACGTGTGAGAATAATATTAGTATACTATACTAATATTATGCTCACAATATGAGGTAGTCTTCATAATGTAAATAAGAACGATGATGCAAAAAAAAAAAAAAAAGAATTGGCATTCAGCAGCATTGATTGCTTTAGGAAATAATTGATAAGGATATGGAAATAAAACCCTGATCTGCAATGAACCACACATCGTTTTATCTATAAGAGCAACCTTGACACATGGAAGAAGGGGAAGTATATTGTAGGCTTTCGATGAAAGGATAATCATTGAAGTTTCCAAAGTAAAGAGGGATCTATGTCGTGGCAGTGGCACTGGCCTTGTGGAAACGATAGGACATGTCTTGAGTTGGCACCGTAGATATCCCACTAAGTCAATCTTACTCATTCATTACATCACTATTATGGTATTTCATTAAACAACAAAAATAGAAATAAAGAACAAAACATATATAAAAATATAAAAAGTAAAAATTAAGAAAAAAAAAAAAACAAGAAGAAGAAGAAGCACCGTATATAGAAAAATTAAATGCCATTCCATCCAACCTACAAAAATATAAGCATAATAGTTGGTTTTGATGCTAACCTCCTTCAATGAGAGAAATTCTTTTCAAGGAACAAGCTAGTGGAAAACTTCAGACTAGAGCCTCTTGACTGGAGTTTTACAAACATGATGTGTAACGTCCCCAAAAGTACATAACAAATATAATTCGAGAACATATATGAATGACAGCATAAATCAGAGTGAATAGTCCTTTCATTATATAAAGTTAATGATACAGAATTGTCTAACGTAAATAAATGCCCTATGGGCTTACACATTTCCAAGCCTTGACTTGGTTACAACAAAATGAGACTAACTCATACAATTTTAGCCCTAGGCTATACAAAAATAAAACAAAACAAGAAGCTCTTACTTCCTGAAAGTCCCTCCAGTGCTGTTGCCATGGTGGAGGCATGCCATCATTACCTGAAAATGTTTTTCCCAAATAGGGTGAGCCATGGCCCAGTAGGAATAATATAACACAGTATATGAGATTTAACAAAGGCAGAAGTGTTATGTGTATATACAATGTCTAGAATAAGACATTCATACTTTATAGTGCCATAAAATTCCAATTTCATGTTCCAATATGTTTTCCTCTAATTCATTTCAACATATAAGTCAATTTCATTATTTTTTTCATAACCCAAATGAGACTACAACTCAATAGTTCTACAATCACATCATCATCGTATCAACACTTCAAATTGCCATTTTATGCATATTTCGTCTGCGGGATCAGCACCCATGTATAAAATTTCAATTTGCCATTTTACAGATATTTCGTCTGCGAGATCGACACCCATGTATAAAATTTTAGTACTTTCACCCAGGACACTTCGGCCAACTTAATTATAATGGAGTCCATCCCTTTCTCCTCCCAAACATCATACATATGCAATGTACTTAAATAGATAATCACACATAGAGTACATCTACTTTCTCCTCCCAAATAACCATACATATACAATGTATTCACACATAATCATATTCAATGACAACCAACGAGTGATTAGTTTTAATTCACCTAATCCACATGTAGTTTCTACAACAATCAAAGTTATTCTCCACCGATAGCCCAATACAGATATACAATCTCATGACAGATAATTTAAACAAAATTTCAAAGGGTGTGAGGCATTATATTTTCAATTCCATCATCTATTTTAATACTCACTCAATTCCATGTTTGCAACACCAATTTCAACCATTTATACAAAATAGATATGATAATCATTTTAGGGCAAATAACCCCCTTTCCAAAATACCAATCCAAACACCAAAATCACTCATTTTGACACAACATGACTTCATGTTCAAACCCTGTACTTATTTATTTTGTTTCCACCAAAAACCCCTCTTTTACATTTTACCTAAACCCTAGGTTTGGCTCAAAATATCCCCAAACCCCACCGTTGTTACACAACCACAAAATAACTAAGTTAAAAATCATAACAAAGTGTAGAAAATCCCCACCTCAAGAAGAGAAGACCAAGTAAAAGAAGGTTGAAACTCCAAAGACACTGAAATAAAAGTTCGTTCGGATCAAAATGAAGATCTTAAAAAGCTCAATCTTTCTATCAAAGGAAGTAGGGTGAAGAGATCACTAGATCTAGATGAAAAAGTAAAGAGAATGTGGGTTTTAGAGAGAGAGGCTCTCAACATTAGGGTTTAGGATGAAAAAATATGAAAAAGTGAAGTAACAAGTCACTTTTGCGATCTGATATATGCGCAGTCCGCTCAAGTGGAAGAGTTGACGCTCGAGCGTCAGACACAAAAAATTTGTTTCGTTCAAGCGCAAAAGAGACCAGCTCAAGCGCGGAATACACACATTCAGTACTTTTGCAAACAACAGACAAACCGCTTGAGCGCAAGAATGGACACTCGAGCATCCACCCTCTCGAGAGTAGAAAACACCGCTCAAGCATGGAGAACACTCCTCTAGTACTTTGCACTAAGTGTTTGCAATTCCCGGTCAAGCGCAATAAGGCCCGCTCGAGCGAAAGGCCAAAATTCTGGGCAACACAAGGTTTGAAAACTAAGCAACAAACCTGTTCCAAACACACTCAAAATGACCAAATAACCAAATTTAAGGAGAAATAAAGAGCCAAAGAAAATGAACAACATTTAGAAACCATAAACCCGACTCCGGAGTACAACAAGTGACAGGTCAAAACCGGAATCGCTATATGACGAGTTGTAATAAGAAAAGACCCACAAATGTAGACCAAAAAAAAAAAAGAAAGAAAAAAGAAAAAAAAATAGGCCCAAAAAAAGATATTGAGGCAGACAAAAGATAATTATGCTTATTACATATGGCGAATTGACCAAATTTAACAGAATTAACAAAATCTACCATAGACTACCAGATTACCACGTGTCATGGAAAATCTAATTTAACATGCCTAATGATCCAATGAATGAATTTCAAAAATCAGAGATCTCATGGGGAACTATATCTGATAAAGGAAGTTCCACAATAGCCTAGAAAGCTGCCATGGCACTTGTTTTCTGGTAACTGGGGGGGCAGAAAGAAGGTAGTGGAACAACTCCCACCTGGCAGACAGTGGTTGGTCAGGATGGTTGGTTAAAAATTTTTGTCAAATAAATATAAATAATTGTTAAAATACTACAAAAGAGGAGGAAGAAGAAGAAGCCGTTGTACGGTTTCTCTTATAACAAAGGCACATTATTGCAAAGTTGAATAATATGAAACATAAAGTTGTAATGAATGACTGATGAATGAAAGCACAATGTGAATGTAAATCATAGCAATATCAAGACATGTGTTGCTAGGTGAAAAAGGGGAAGACTAAAGAGAGCAAAAGACGAGGGAAAGAGAAAATGAGGAAAAAAAATGGGAAATGAGGGAAAAGTAGGGGAACCAAGACAACATGTAAATACGCCTACATGTTGTTAACAAAACATATCGAAGCCAAATCTACAAGATAACATTAATTAGTTCTGAAGACTAGATAAGCTATATGGCACAAGTTTTATGCTCTAGTTAAAGGAACCAAGTCTCTACAAGGGCTGAGGGGAGGCCAAATAAATTCAAAAAACTAAACGTCCTTGTTTAGGTTTAACAGAAATTGTGATGCAGATGTGCTATGAACATAAATGAAACTTCCACAATCCAAATAATATTCTAGAAAAAAAAAAGACCATCAGAATAAACCATAAAACCACATACAAATCAACAATTACCTTGCCACGAGAGAACAACAACACTAGGTTGTATGTATGAGCAATTGCTTCATAGTTGCCAGGCATATTTATAGGAGAGATGGATTGTGCCCACACTAAAGAAAGCAGGAGGCTAATCTGGCGGCTATTCAGCCTAAGGGAAGTTACTTCCTAGTATTGAAACAATAAAACAATGGTCATATGAGTCAACAACCCAAAACATATGCGACTTTAAACACTCATCAATCCCAAATTATAATACATCTTTCCTTCACACTTTATCTGACAAATACACATAAAAGAAAATAGACTTCTCAAATTTTCAAATCGGCATTTCCGACTGCGTTCCTGAAAATGGTAAAAAAACGTGGGATGAACAAATATGTCTAGTATGGACCTACACTGATTCTCAATAACATACGACTAACAATTTTAACACACTTTCCCTCCAACATTAGGGAATATTACAAGTTAAAACTACTAAGCATTTTCAAATAAATTTGGATACTTGGAGCGGACCTCTGCTTCCCGTTCCCAGGTTGCCTCCTCAACCCCATGGTGCCTCTATAATACCTTCACTAACGGTATAGTTTTACCCCGTAACACTTGCTCCCGAGTATCTAATATTTCAACCGATCGCTCTTCATAAGAGGCATCCTCATCTACCTCCAAATCAACCCAATCTAGCACGTGAGAAGGGTCAGGTTCGTACTTCCTGAGCATAGACACATGAAACACATTGTGAGCATTCGAAAGTTGTGGCGGTAAGGCTAATCGATATGTCACTTCCCTAATTCTCTCCAATATCTTGAAGGGCCCAATAAACCTCGTAGACAACTTTCCACTCTTACTGAATCTCATTAAACCCCGCCTGGGTGAGATCTTAAGGAACACATGATCACTCACTTAAAAAGACAAAAGTCGTCTCCTCTTATCGGCAAAACTTTTCTGTTGGCTTTGGGTTGTAGCTAACCTTTTCCGAATGAGAGCAACTTTGTCAGTTGTCTCTCTAACAATCTTCGGACCCAACAATGGTGCATCTCCTACCTCGGCGCAACAAACTGGTGATCTGCAAGGTCGGCCATACTTGGCCTCAAACGGTGCCATCTCGATACTAACTTGATAACTATTATTGTCAGTTGTCTCTCTAACAATCTTCGGACCCAACAATGGTGCATCTCCTACCTCGGCGCAACAAACTGGTGATCTGCAAGGTCGGCCATACTTGGCCTCAAACGGTGCCATCTCGATACTAACTTGATAACTATTATTGTAGGCAAATTCAGTCAATGGTAAATGCCTCTCCCAAGACCCTTTGAAATCTAGGACACATGCTCTAAGCATGTCCTCTAAAATCTGAATAGTACATTCTGACTGCCCATCGGTTTGAGAGTGATAAGCGGTGCTAAAAGTCGACTCAGTTCCCAATGCCTCTTGAAGGCTTTGCCATAACCGAGCGGTGAAATCAGGATCCCTATCTGATACAATGGTTACTGGAACCCCATGAAGTCGAACTATCTCTCTAACGTACAACTTTCCCAAGTGCTCAACTGAATTGCCGGTATGTATCGGAATGAAATGCGTAGACTTAGTCAACCTATCAACAATCACCCAAATGGCATCATTGCCCCACTGTGTCCTAGGAAGCCGAACTACAAAATCCATGGTAACGTGTTCCTATTTCCACTCGGCTATTGGTAAGAGTTATAACAAACCCGCTGGTCTTTGATGTTCGGCGTTCACTCATTGAAAAGTAAGGCAGTTGGACACAAAGGATGCGACGTCCCGCTTCATACCCCTCCTCCAAAACTGATGGCTAAGGTCATGATACATTTTGGTGCCTCCCGGATGTACCGCAAGGCGTGAGTGATGGAACTCCCGAAGCACTTTCTCTGTACAAGACTCAGGTACAAACAAACGGTCTAGGTAACGTACGCTCTGATCCGAGTGAATGTTCAAACCCTTTTCTTCCTTCCCATTGGAGATTCTATCACGAATTAACTCTACTTCACGGTCCCCTTGTTGTGCCTCTACAACTTTGCTAATTAAGACAGGTTGAGCACTCAAAGTAAACAATGTTGCACAGTCTTCAGACTCACCCAAATGCAATTCAAACTGGCCTATATCCCCCAACATAACCCATTCCCAAATGGCCACACTTGCCAAACTACTCACGGGTTTTCGACTTAAGGCGTCGGCCACTACATGGGCCTTCCCCGGGTGATAGTGTAACTCGAAATCATAATCTTTTAAAAACTCCATCCACCTCCGTTGACATAAATTCGAGTCCTTTTGGGAAAACAAATACTTTAGACTCTTATGATCGGAGAAAACCTCACACTTCTCGCCATACAAGTAATGCCTCCAAATTTTCAAGGCAAACACTGCTGCAGCTAACTCTAAATCGTGGGTACGGTAATTCTTCCCATGAGTCTTCAACTATTGTAAACTGTAAGCTACAACCTTTCCCCCTTGCATCAAAACACAACCAAGCCCATCCCGAGATACATCACAATAAACGGTGCAACCCAAACCTCTCTCCGGAATGATCAACACCAGTGCCGTAGTTAATCTACTTTTCAGCTATTGGAAAGACTTTTCACAAGTCTCACTCCACACAAACTTAACCCTCTTCATAGTCAATCAAGTCAAAGGCGCGGCTAATCTAGAGAAGTCCCTCACAAAACGCCGATGATACCCTACCAATCCAAAGAATCTCAAGATCTCAAAAACATTTTTAGGTTGCTCCCAATCCTGTACAAAGTCTATCTTTGAAGAATCTACAGTTACTCCCTCCTTTGACACTACATGGTCCAACAACTTCTCGTCGGTGAGCCAAAACTCGCACTTCTTGAATTTGGCATACAATTGATGTTTTCTAAGCAAGTCAGGCACTACCCTCAACTGAGTCTCGTGTTCCTCCTCGAAAGTCGAATAAATTAGAATGTCATCCACAAAGACGACCACAAAGTGATCCAAATACTCTCTAAAAACTCGGTTCATCAAATCCATAAAGGAAGTTGGGGCAATTGTCAACCCAAATGGCATTACAAGGAACTCATAGAATGCGTACGAAAGGCCATTTTCTGGATGTCTTCCTCCCGGTCTCTCAACTAATGATACCCCGACCTCAAATGTATCTTAAAAAAGCAACAAGACCCTCTAAGTTGGTCAAACAAATCATCTATTCTGGGTAAGGGGTATTTGTTCTTGACGGTAACTCGATTCAATTTGCGGTAATCGATACACAACCGCAACGATCCATCCTTGTTCTTTGCAAAGAGAGCTGGCGCTCCCCAAGGCGATGTAATAGGGCGAATGAAACCCTTGTCTAAAAGCTTTTTGAGTCGAATCTTCAACTCATGCAACTTTACGAGTGCAAATCTATACGGCGCCATAGAAATTGGTGCCGTTCCAAGCACAAAGTCAATGGTGAACTCAATCTCCCGGTGGGGTGGCAAACTAGTAAGGTCCTCGGGAAATACGTCTGGATATTCAAAAACTACCCTTGGCAATTCAGCATGAGTCCCGTCACTCTCACTATCCAAGGGAGTAACAAGAAGGCCACTAAGCTCGTTTCTACTACGACGGTCACATACTGGCGACAAGATCCTATCAACCTGGTCTCCCAGAAAGTAAAAACAATCACCACTCGAGGTGCACACTATGACCCTTTGACGAAAATAATCAATCACTGCTCGATACAAGGACAACCAATCCATGCCTAGAATAACATCAAAACTCGACATGTCGAGCAGCACAAAAGCAAACGGAAGTCGACGCCCGACAACCTCTATCTCACAACCACGAAACCCCTGATGTAAGTCAACTGTACCCTCAACTGGTGACTCTACTCTGCGTGGAGACGCTAATTGTGCCACCTCTAACCCCAATCCAGATACAAATGTAGCAGATATGAATGAATGACACGTACTCGTGTCTATCAACACATTAGCCAAAGAATTACACACAACTAAAATACCTCTCACAATTGAGGATCCCGGCAATTGTTCTGGTGCGGTAACAACATACATGCGCCTTTGTGACCTCTGATCAACTTGCTCGTCTCTCAAAGTTGTACTGACTGAGCCGAAGCGGCTCCCTGATTAACACGTGAAGTCTGAACTGAGTGAGCCTGCTGGTGGCTCTGAGTCTGCCTCGACCCTGATGCACCAAATGTGCCTCCCAACTACGGGCAAGCTCTCTTCATATGCCCTGACTGACCGCACTGATAGCAAGTAGGTCACGACCCTCTAATCTGAGACTGACTCTGAGATCGGTTAGATGGTGGTTGTGGCAATATCTGCTGTCCTCCTCTCTTCTGTGGACATGCAAAGGCCTTGTGACCCGGTTAACCACACTTGGAGCAAGAAAACCCACTCAGTGCACTCCTCCTCGAGCCCGCACTAGGTAAGGGAAAGGTAGATCTAGACTGTTGTGGTTAAGATTGCGATGAAAAGGTGTTTCTGCTCTTCTTGTTGGGCCTATAGTCCCCTTATGACCCTTGGCCCCTAGACCTCGAACTCTGAAGTCACTCTTCCTCGACCTCCACGGTAATTTCCACATGCGCGGCCGCCTCCACAAGACGATCATTGTTCTGGATCATGTTCCGAGCAACCTAGAACAAAATCTTGGTTCTAGGCTTCTTCTCGAACTCAATGCAATGGGGTTCTTCCGTCGCTACCAACTCCGGTGCAAACTGGAACAAACTAGAAAAGGCCGCTTAAAACTCGGCCAAGGACATATTGAGTTGCTTAAGGTCCTGGAACTCTTACCTCAACCTCTCCCTAGGAGTGGGAGGAAGATATTTGTCATGGGAGGCCATCACAAATGCCTCCCATGTCGGTTCTATTTGACCTTTAGCATACTTCCACCATTGACCCGCATCCCCTTTGAGATAGTAACTCGCAAGAGTCACTCTAGGCTCACTATCTTCTATGTGCAGCATCTCGAATGTCTTCACTATCTGTTCGAGCCATTCTTCTGCTTTCTTAGGTTCGGGGCCACCATAGAACTCATCCAGCTTGGCCCGCAAAAACTCCCTCGTGAGGAAGGTCACCCTTGTCTCTATGGCTTCCTCCCTAGCTTGGTTCGTCGCCCTAAGTATGTTCATGGACTCCCTCAATGCCCCCGCCATTTCTCAGGCTAGGGCCCCCATTGCGGCTTGACTCGCTTGCCCCAATATCTCAGCTTGCCCAACTTGCTCGGCCATATTAACTTGGCCTAGTCCCTCCTCTTGCACCGGAACCTCATGGACCGGTACCCCATGCACACCCCGGCGACCCCGCCCCCGCCCCCGCCTTCCACCTTTACCACCATGAGTTTGACCCCTTCTTGACATCCTAATTGAGAATCAAGATAAACAATTTAGCACATAATTCCAAATGTGCTCACAACTTGCCTCACACGTTAAACTACAACAATCATATATACTCTACCACACAAACAATTCAATTCACTCCACATAAGCACTTAGTCATGTAAGCACATACGGATTATCCTTTAGTGATGAGATTCGTCCCACGAAAGACCAAGAATTCTTTGTAGAACGTGTATTGATTAAGTACCCTTCTAATAAGACCTCAAGGAATCTAATAGACGCAAATAACATCCCAAAAGCCTAATCCCATACCCATTTAGTCACATAAGCATGTTATCATATAATCACGAAAAATAAAACATTTCCTAATCATGCGAAATGAACCCATTGTGGCAAAACAACTACTTCCCGCGAGCCCCAAGTATTTTAACCCGGTAGCTCTGATACCAAGTTGTAACGCCTCGAAAATATCCAATATAAATTAACTATGTCAACCAAAATCCACTAAATAATAATAACAATTTTCCCATCTTTACAGCATTAATCAACAAAGTTTATACAAAAGTTCCATATGCAAATTATGCATTCAATGGTATGAAAAACACATGAATCTATAGCATGTGAAGCATCTAGTCTCAAGTAATCAAAATGCCTTTAAGGGCTTACATCGTCCAAGGCATAAGCTCGGTTACACAAAATGGTCTCTCGGACTCATACATGTTTAGCCCTTGGCTTACAAAAATTCACAATCACAACAAAGAGCCTTGTGCTCTCAAAACATATTTCCACGCCCTAATTTGGCAGGTTCACCACGCCCTTTCCTGCACCAAAACCCATAGGGGTGAGCATAAAGCCCAATAGAGAATTCTCACAAAGTATATACAGTTATGCAACCTTCCAATGTTAAATGCAAATGCCATGCAATGCCATTTTAAAAAAAAAAAATTCATTACATGCTCTTCTTGAAAATCATCATATTTCAATAATAGTTTGTAAATCTCAACAATTCCGACAATTCAAATTTTAATCGATAGGGGCGGTAAATACGACCCAGGCAATCCCTAGCTTGGTGTATGCAAGTAGGCTCAACAAGCACTACCAAAAACCCCACTTTACCGGTTGCTAACCGGAAGGGAAGTGGTACCTCATCCGCACATGTTTTCGGTCTTTCACCCCAGATACTCAGGCAACCTTAGTCAGTTTCATCTACACCTCATATCCGGACTTACCAACGTATTTACCCCAAAACATTTCAATAATTTCATTTTGCATTATTCCTTTCGCAAAGTAAATGATTTCACATCTCAACTCAAAACTTGCAACAATATAATGCTTCTAATGTCTATACACATGCCAAAGCTAAATAATAATCTTGTAATGTTCAATTGAATGAATATGCAATGCCATAATTGTCCATTTCCAACATAATATCAACAACATACTATCCTGATCAAATTTCCTTTTTCTCCATGCAATGCTATTCTACAAATAGCCTAAAGTATGTTACCAATTATCAATTACATAACAACATGTCCCCAATTCATGCGTTTCTATCCTTTTCACCATTTTAAGGTTATAGCAAAAATTAGACAACAATCTCCAATTTCAATAGTTCCCATGTGTAGAGAACCCAACATCAATATATATATACACAATGTAATAAAACAACGAAACTCTCCACTTTCTTTACTTATCATCACATGAAACTATGAATTTATGTATATATACATGTATAGCACCCCATAAACCCTCATCTTCCTTTATTCAAGGAAAATCCCCAAAATTTCTAGATTTTCATCTTTTTTTTTACAAAACACACACACACACCCTGAACCTTTGAAAGAGATACCAACGAAGTCACTATTCCCTTGACCAAGATGGTTTCAACCCTCAAGACATTATGTTTAAAAAAAAATTTGAGATCTTAAAACCCCCTTTTTGAAAGAAACTTATATTCATGAACAAAAATCAAACCCTCACATTATACCCAAAACAAATCCAAAACCCTCATCAATCCTTGCAAAACCTATATATATATAACTCAAGAAATCCCTACCTCGAGTTTGATGAAGAGGTGGATGAAACCCTAGAGCCAAAGATGAGGGATTTTCAGGTTCCACCACACAATGTGAAATTCTAGCTTTGATCTTAAAGACTTGTGAGAGATGATGGATCTAGACCCAATAGATTTCAAGAAATCAAAGATTTTTAGTGTTTGGTGAGTGTTTTTAGAGAGAATGTGAGCAAAAGTGTTTTTAGAGAAAGACAGAGATGCAGAAACTATGAGATACATTCAGCCCTAAAAGATAAAAAAAAAAAATAGGGTTTGCGGACTGCCCAGCGTCCCGCATGTGTGGCACGTGCCCTGTACGTGCGGAGCCCCCTTTCTGCACGTGCGACCTTTATCCCCGCACGTACGGCCATCCCTGTGCGCACCTTGCTCCGCACCTGCATATATTCCAATGTGCTGCCCCAAACCTCCCCTGAATTCTGCACGTGAGGCCTCATCTCCCGCACGTACGCTCGTGCGGCCTATGTGCCCCGCATGTGCGGCCCTGGTTCTCCAGTCCAAAATTTTCTCAACCCAAATCTAGGCATTCCAGACCCAACCTTGCACTCTCTGGGAGAAGTGGAAGTCAATACCCAATAACAAGAACAATTATTCAATTGAGAAAAACCCTTCGGACACCACAAACCCCAAACACTCAACAAGGCTCCAAGTCAATCCCGACACTCTATTAAGGCAAACCCAAGGTTAAACAAGGAAGGGCGAAACTAGTGACACACCAGGTCATCACAATATAGCATGGCATAACGGCGACAGTGGCGTGGCTCCCAGAAAATCTTGTGACCCGTGATGGCTGCCATAAGTAAGAGTGAGAAAACTGAGAACTTGAGTGATACTTTCAGTTGAAGCATGGAAAGGAAAAATTGCACGCGGGCACTTATCAAGCCAAATAAATCGAGAAATCTAACTGAAATGTGTTTTTTCTTCATCCAAACGATTTCTTTAGTATCAAAGACCACAGTCACTAGAGCAGTACCAATACCAAGAAGGAAAAAAAAAAGTTTTCTTCCCTCCCCAAATTGTTTGAAGGATGCACTTAAAATTTCAAAAATTACATCTGTGGCGGCACAATACTTATCAAACTTGGTTTTTCTTATCTTTTGGTAATTCTTAAGAAAAATCTATTTCATCTCTCCCTCCATGGTTGATTAATATCGATATGAAATGGGTTTTTCAAGGTCACCGGGAAATGGTGAATCTCACCTAAAATTTAGAGGAGAAGGTGACTTTCATTGAAAATGACGAATTTTGTTGGAGATAGAAAGGAAACGCTAGAGATTTATCAATGGTTGAACCAAATCAAAGAGAAGAGATGGTAGAGAGAGGTGGTTGAGTGAAAGACAAGGCAAGCACGAAAAGAGAGAGAAAATGATAGAGCATCCCTTTGTATATTTCCAAATTCCACTCTCTCATTCACACATATGATAATATTAACCCAAAAAAATCAAGAAGAGACTATTTTAATTTTAATTTTAAAAAAAAAACATTTGAGGGTCCTTCACCAATCTAAAATAATAATAATAATAAATAAATAAATAAAAATGATTTCCATTATTTTGTTGTCTGTGCTTGAACAAAGAAAAGATAAAGCGGTATACCTGGAGCTCGCCTTTAGAATGCTGAATGCCTCACTCCCAATGCAGCAAACTCTCGAAGTATCATGTGTCTATATGTGGATGCGCCCGAACGTCCCAGGAAAATCCCGTTTCGTTCATTTGGGCTTACCACAGTTCGGACTCAAATGTCATAGTTCTGAATCTAATCTCACAATGTGCGATGTAAGATCGATAAATCACTAAAGAGTCCAAATCCGGCAAATCGTTTTGGAAAACTGATTTTTAATAAAGAAGTGCCAAACATGGACTGCTTTGCCAGATACAGAGTTGCCACCTAAATATTTTGTTTTGGGGGGAATTTAGGAAACCCTGACTTGTGCCTAAGGCCACGTGTCCGTCATCACCAAAGTTGCCTCGGCTCGGGAACTTAGGTACGAGAGGGGAAGGTCATGCAATGAGCACCCCCGCTCGCCAGATCAAAGATCGGCCTGTACTAAGCATGATATCTTGTTTTTGAAAACACATGTGCTCTATTCCGATTAATTGGCTAGTCTTACTACGTGATGCGCACAACAAACAAGTATAGACTAGATCGCCTAATTTGGAACAAAGCATCGCATATCCGTTTGTTTGGAAAATGGTTTGAAGTTTGCTACTCGCAAGTAGGCTAAAATGCGGATTTCAATGAATTGTTCCAATTCAAGCAATCCAACCTTCACCCACAGGCATTCGGGCAGTTATAGCAAATAAGCAGTTAGCCTCATGGCAAGCATGCTAACATGGCAACATTAACACACATGCAATATGCTAAAGCTTAAACACTCACAGTGTACTCCGAGCCAAAACAAAGAACTAGTTAGAAATCATGCATGATCCTAGTTCATGTTAAGGTAGCTAATGCAACACATGCGACAATGCAACTAAAATAGGCTCGGCTATCTAGAATGTCATGTGAAATGCAACTTGGTGCATGTATTCAAATTGGAATTGAAATACAATGCAGTTAGTATGATGCGCCGAGCCCGGTGCATGCAATACAGATGAATGGATGTACGCATGCGAGCAGAAGGTATGCTAATTGAAATATGCCCTAAAACTAACCATCGTAAGCGGTTAAGTAAAATAGAGAAAGAAATGGAGGTTGGAAGACATGCATCGCACACACACATGCTTATTACAATAATTGGCCCTCTTGAGGGAGAGCCCGAATAAGAAGCTAACTAGCTAATCTAAGCTAATTAAACTAATTATTATAACACAATTAATTAACTAATCCTAGTTAACTAATTATTACAGAATGAATTGAAAAGCTAACACATTAACTAATTAAAGTACAAACCAAAGCAAAAGCTAGCTATCTAAGCATGGCAGCTAAGAAAAGCAGTAAATCAGGAGTCTCAGAGGGAGAGGAATGCATGCAAGCCCAATCGCCTCGTTCGGAAATCCAATGCGATGCCCCGATTTGCCTCTGTTTTCATCTGTCCTTAAGACTCTGCACCAAGCTCCAGAAAGATGAAACTCCACTTAGGGAAACCTGTGGGAGGGTGGCCGACCACTTTTGGTCTCTCCAGACACCTGCTGACCACTTTTGGTTGTTGAAAAACCAGAAAAATGGTCGGCCAATTGTTGCTGCTGAACTGCAATTTGCCTTGAAGACCTTCTTTAAAGCTGCAACTCCAGCAACTTTTTCAAGCTCAAAGCAACCCAAGAACACCAAAACCAGCTCCTATGCACCTTAGTAGCAAAAGGATGGTGTTTGAGTGTGTGTTTGTGTGAAAAAGCAAGACAAAACTACACTTTTGAACACAAAACAAGAGCAAAATGAAGAAGTATAGATATAAGCTATATGTATAACTCAAGGGAGTTCTTCTGAACCTAGAGGAGGGAGGAGGAGCCTCCCTCTTATAGAGAGCAAAAGCCAAAGCTTCTTGGAGAAGCTACGGGCCAAGGCAATCCCTCCATACACGTGTATGGAGGCTGGCACCCGTGCCCTCCAGCTGTGCCAGCTGGCCAAAAATATCTCAAAAAAGGTGTTAAAAAGCAGCTGACCACTTGAAGTGGTCAGCCTGCTACTTAAAGTGGTCGGTCGACCACTTTAAGTGGTCTCTCAAAGCAACAACTGGTCGGCCATAGGTGGGAGAGGTCTAGAGCATGAAAGAAAACTAGTGGTGTGGTGGCCGACGAGAAAATGTGGCCCAAAGACCAAGAAAGCTAGTTATCCGACAAGAAAACTGGCTGGCAGAAGGAAAAGTGGTCTCCCACCCTTGTACCACCTTCCAAACACGGAAAACAAGGTTTGTACCAAAAAAAAACCAAAACGGATGCAAGACGAGAGATCGGGAGGCAAAGCATGCGGCCGAAAGCCTCGAAAACTGGTCTTCGAGCATCAAAAGTGGTATACCACCACAAAAGTAGTCTCCCGGACGACAGTGTTCCTCTAGGCAGAGGCAACAAGGTGTGGTTCAAAAACCACGCCAAACGGAGAATGTTAAGCGGTCCCGAGACATGGCACGCGGCCGAAGCCTCCAAAAATCAGAAATTAGTCTCCAAACGGGAAAAGTGGCCTACAACCACAAAAAGTGGTCTACGACCACAAAGAGATGGTCTACAAGACCACTCCCTCCCTCCGGGAAGAGAAAAGAAGATTCAGTCCACAAACCGAGCCAAAGCACAAAGAGTTCAGAGGCCCGGAGGCAAGGCTCTCAGCCAAAACCCTGAAACCTCTAAACGAGAACAACATGTAGCATCACCGAGCACTCATCGATGACGTCTGAGTCTTAAGGTCGGTCAAAAATGGGGTGTCTACACTATACTCCTTCACTTATCATCATTCACCAAAATCATAAGTCTCATATTCTCCACCAATTATAACTTACTATTTGTTTATGGTGCAGGGGCAGAGGGATAATGAAAGAAATTTTTAGATTATAATTATCTTTATAGGAAGTTTTTGGCTTATATTTATAGGAAATTTTCAACAAAGGGGTTGAAGGAAATCTTTATAACTATTTATACCCATAAATCTTTATAATTATCTTTTAATTATCTACAAATAAATCTTTGTATTTTTTGATTTTTTTTTATAAATTTCGAGTCAATTTTTATGGCTTATAATTATAAAGATTTCTGTCACTGATAAATCTTTAAATTAAATCTTTATGGCTTATAAAGATTTGTGGTTGCCATAAACCTTTATTTATACCTATAAATCTTTATAATTATTTTTTAAATATTTATAAATAAGTGAACTAATTATGAGCATTCATATAATTATCTATAAATAAATCTTTGTAAAGATTTATGGCTCATAAAGATTTTGAGATTTATAAGCCATAAATCACTGATTTATTTATAATTCTGATATTTTTATGATGACACAAAGATTTATGGCTTACAAAGATTTCTGTCGCTGATTTATGTATTATAAAGATTTTGTAAATTATTTGAATTTTTTTTTTCCAGTTTTGAGTCAAATTTTTATTATTTTTATTTTTTTTAAGTCCGTCGTGACTAGATCATTCTAAAATTTACAAAATTTGAATCAATTTTGAAAGAAAAAAAGTTTAACTAAAAACAAAAATAAGCCAAATTATGTATATATATATATATATATAATTACAAAAATTGGCTTACCTTTGTATTTTCTGTTTTTTTTTTAATTTAAAAAATTTTACATAATTTTTTTAAAAAAATCACTAAACACAAAAATAAGTCGAACTAAAAAACCAAAAAAGGATACTCCCAAAAGAAGCCAAAGTTTTACATCTAATGGTGACTTATCCAAATTCTTCACAATCACAAATGCTAAGGATTCCCTAGACAAGTCTTCCGTGATTTTTATTTCTAACAGAGATTTTGAAGCAGAACTATCATCTTCCTTAGATCCATAAACAGTTTTGGGAAGGGGAGAACCAGTGTCAACTGCCTGTGACTTGCAATCTTCCACTAGATGCAAGAACGGATCCACCTAAGAAAATATAAACATAGTAAAGCATATACGTGTGAGAATAATAATAGTATAGTATATACTATACTAATATTATTTTCACAATATGAGGTAGTCTTCGTAATGTAAAAAAGAATGACGATGCAAAAGAAAGAAAAAAAAGAATTGGCATTCAGCAACATTGATTGCTTTAGGAAATAATTGATAAAGATATGGAAATAAAACCCTGATCTGCAATGAACCACGTATCGTTTTATCTATAAGGGCAACCTTGACACATGGAAGACGGGGAAGTATATTGTAGGCTTTCGATGAAAGGATAATCATAGAAGTTTCCAAAGTGTAGACGGATCCGCGTTGTGATAGTGGCAATGGGCCTATGGAAACAACGGGACATGTCTTGAGTTGGCACAGTCGATGTCCCACTAAGTCAATCTTACTCATTCATTACATCACTAATATGGCATTTCATTAAACAACAAAAATAGAAATAAAGAACAAAACATATATAAAAATATAAAAAGCAAAAATTAAAAGAAGAAGAAGAAGAAGAAGAGGCACCATATATAGGCAAATTAAATGCAATTCCATCCAACCTACAAAAATATAAGCATAATAGTTGGTTTTGATGCTAACCTCCTTCAATGAGAGAAATTATTTTCAAAGAACAAGCTAGCGGAAAACTTCGGACTCGAGCCTCTTGACTGGAGTTCTGCAAACATGATGTGTTACGTCCCCAAAAGTACATAATAAATATAATCCGAGAACATATATGAATGACAACATAAATCAGAGTGAATAGTCCTTTCATTATATAAAGTTAATGATACAGAATTGTCCAACGTAAATAAATGCCCTATGGGCTTACACATTTCCAAGCCTTGACTTGGTTACAACAAAATGAGACTAACTCATACAATTTTAGCCTAAGGCTGTACAAAAATAAAACAAAACAAGAAGCTCTTGCTTCCCAAAAGTCCCCCCAGTGCTATTGCCTTGGTGGAGGCATGCCATCATTACCTGAAATGGTTTTCCCAAATAGGGTGAGGCATGGCCCAGTAGGAATAATCTGGCACAATATATGAGATTTAACAAAGGTATAAGTGCTATGTGCACATACAATGTCCAGAATAAAACATTCATACTTTATAGTGCCGTAGAATTCCAATTTCATGTTCCAATATGTTTTCCTCCAATTCATTTCAACATATAAGTCAATTTCATTATTTCTTTCATAACCCAAATAAGACTACAACTCAATGGTTCTACAATCACATCATCAACGTATCAACACTTCAAATTGCCATTTTACGCATATTTCATCTGCGGGATCGGCACCCATGTATAAAATTTCAATTTGCCATTTTGCAGATATTTTGTCTGCGAGATTGGCACCCATGTATAAAATTTCAGGACTTTCACCCAGGACAGTTCGGCCAACTTAATTATAATGGAGTCCATCCCCTTTCTCCGCCCAAACATCGTTGTAGACGCGCCCGCGGAGGGGGACCTCGCTACTACAGTTCGGACTCGCGATTTTGTTTGTCGCGGTTCTTCATCTGAACCAAAGAGTCCAAATCTGGCAAATCGTTTGAGAAAACAGATTTTTTTGAAAAAGTAGTGCCAAACATGGACTTCTTTGCCAGATACAGAGTCGCCACCTAAATATTTTTAAAATGGGGAAATTTAGGAAACCCTGACTCGGTGCCGAAGGCCACATGTCCGTCATCACCAGAGTTGTCTCGGCTCGGGAGCTTGGGTACGATTGGGGAAGGTCAGCTATGAGCACCCCCTTTCGCCCGGTCCGAAGACCGGCCTCTACTAACCGTGATATCCGTTTTTGAAAACTTTATGTGTTCTTAAACCAATTGTTAGCCTAGAATTACTATGTTATGCACGCAGCAAACAAGTATAGACTAGATTGCCTAATTTGGTAAACAAACATTGCATATCCGTTTGTTTTGAAAATACTTTGGAATTTGCTACTCGCAAGTAGGCTAAAACACGGATTTCAATGAGTTTTTCCAACTCAGACAATCCAACCTTCACCCACAGGCATCCAAAACAGTTTAACACATAAGCATCTAGCCACATGTTAAGCATGCTGTCATGGCAACATTCACACTCATGCGATATGCTAAAGCGGAAATACTTACATCGTACTCCGTGCCAAAACAAAGAACTCGTTAGCAAACATGCATGATCCAAGTCCATGTTAAGTGCCTAATGCATCGCATACAAAGTGTTGCTAGAATAGGCTCGGCTATCCTAAACATGGCATGTGAGAATGCACAACTATCACATATTCAGTTTAGAATTTGAAGTACAAATGCAGTTAGCGTGATGTACCGAGCCTAATGCATGTAGTACAAATGTATGAATGCACGCATGCATAGCATAAGGTATGCTAAATTAAACATGCCCTAATCTACCATCATAAGCAGGTAAATAAAAGGGAAGAAAGAAGTGAGGTTGGAAGACATACACACACTCACGCACACTTATTACAGATTTGCCCTCGCTCGGAGGGACCAAATAAATATTACAAATTAATTAACTACGCAAGCTAATTAATATTACAAATTAAATAAATTAATTAAAACAGGAAAATCGCCTCGGGAAACGCGCCGCCATGCATAGGCTGCCTCTGTTTTCCTTCCTTCACTCCTCTGGAGGCTGTCAAGACCTCAGGATTACATCCCTAGACACTGGGGAGTACCACCGGCTGAGTGGAATTACCACCGGCAGTGGTATGTGGCCATCGGCACAAACTGAAGCCATCGGCAGAGGATTGATTGCCGGCCGGCACCTTACACTGCCGGCCGGCAAAGAAAGCCTGCAGAATCTGCAACTCACAGCAACAGAGGGCAAAACAAAGCATGGCAGCACAATTCAAGGCATGTATGCACCAACCATGTCCCTTATCATGATAATGACTCAAAGGGGCATGTGCCTCGATTTTCGGACCACCAATCACGCATTTCCATGCATGATGGCCCAAAGACCAAGTATGCAACTTTGATTTCAAATGCAATGCAAACCAATCAAACAAACAAGGCCCAATTCCTATCACTAGTCAAGGAACAAGGCATGCATGCAAGATGTAATGCAACCTAGGCATACAAGCTAAGGATGCAACATGGCATGGCAACAAACTTATGCAAGCATACAAGCATACATATGGCAATGCAAATAGATGGAAAGATGGACTTATACATGGATTAGGCAGCTCTAATAAGGCCCAAAACAGTAGCCATAATGCCCAAAAACGAAGGCTAAACATACATGCACACATACACATGTTAAGGCCCAACACTTAGACACAAAGCAAGCAACATTCAAGCACACTTGAAAGAGGCAATCATGAACAATTGGCATGCAACGCGAGCTCTAAAATCATGTTATAAAATGATGCCAAGTCATATTAAACAAGACAAGCAAGTGCATGCAAGCATGGTCCAAGTACTTGAAGCAAGTCATGAAGCTTTGAAGCATGTTTATCACAACAAACATGGCATGCATTAAACTACTAAAACAGATTTTTAGCATGTCAAAACAAGGCCAAAGGACTCCTTAGATGGCATCTAAGTGGCTCAAATACAAAGGCATACATAGACACCAAAACATGGAGCATTGCTACACAAGCTTCCAAAGCATTAAAGAGGCATGCAAGGCAATCAAACAAGCATGGAAATGGGACTGAAATAACATGTGGAGGGACCCCAAATCACCAATTCGACGCAAAGGTGTCATGCTACACATGCACATACTCAAGGCTAACAAGCCCAAATACAAAGGAGCTATATCAAGCATGCCAAAATCGACCCAAACACTTATGGACAGACCTAAAACATGGCAAAATAAGCACATAATCTTCACAAGACTAAGCCTAAAACATGCTCCAACTAAGGCTAACAACCTAAGACATGTTAAGGCATAAACAAGGCATTACATGGCAACTATGCTAAGCATGCATGGAGTACCAAAACCAACTTAAAATCATGTTATATTATGGATATATAAGCATGAAAAACAACCTAAACATGCTCAACACACAATCAAGCATAATGCTCTCTCAAGAGGCCAAATCATGCCCTTTTCAAGGACAACAAGGAGAGGGGGTGGCCCTCTCCTTCTTGGGACTTCAAGGCATCATCTTCACCACTGAAATCTCTCAAGATTTCAGTGGTGAAGAGACCCCAACACCAAAATCCCGGAGCTAGCACAAAATGGCCCAAAATGAGGCCTTTCAAGCCTAAGAGGGGTCAACCACCCTCAAACAACAAAACACTCTTAATAAACAATAAAGAGGGCTTAAAAAAAGAACTTTTTTATGTTATACAATAAGCACAAAAAAAGCTCTAAGATAGGTAGAAAATCAATGCAAAAAGGGGGAATAAAGGTGTAAGTTTCTTACCCTTGATGATCCCTTCACAAATGGTGCTCCAATGGCCTCCTTTAGCTTGGATCCCACACCAAAACTTCAAAACCAGTCCTTTAGAACCTCAAGAGCCAAAGGAAGGTGAAACACTAGGTGTTTGTGTGCAATAGTAAGACACAAAACACCTAGTGCACAAATGAGAGGGAAAGAGAGATAGAAAATGTATCTAACTCAAACCCTAGAACAAGAGCTCAACAATGGCTGTTTTTGCTCTCAAAATCTCTCAAGTCTCTAACCTAAGTCCTCTCTTCTTGTTACAAGAGAGAGCCTCTCTCTATATGTCTTGTAAAGCTTACAAGACAAGCTTTACAAGAGGGAGATCCCTCCATACACGTGTATGGAGGGATGCAAAAGCAAGACAGCTGTCTAAAAATATCTGCAAAAGCAGATGAACAGCAATCGACCGGCCAAAAATGCCATCTTGGCCAAAAAGAGTGCTGACCGGCAACAAAAAGTGCCGGCCGGCAATAAAAATTGCCGGTGGCAGCAAACATCGGCCGGTGGCCTCTAGCCACTGCCGGTGGTGGGTGGGGATGGTCTACAAGCCCCACCCTGCCTCTCAAGGGCAAGATGCAAGTGTTTGGTGCAAAACCAGACACTAAACGGTCGAGTTCGGGGATCCTGAGGCAAGGCGCGCGAGCCGAGACCTCCGGGAACTCCAAATGAACACAAACATGGATAATCACCGAGTGTTCAAACGGTGACGTCCAAGTCTTGAGGACGGTCAAAAATGGGGTGTCTACAATCGTACATATGCAATGTATTTAAACACATAATAACACATGGAGTACATCCACTTTCTCCTCCCAAATAACCATACATATAAAATGTATTCGCACATAATCATACTCCATGGCAACCAACGAGTGATTAGTTTCAATTCACCTAATCCACATGCAGTTTCTACAACAATCAAAGTTATGCTCCACCGATAGTCAAATACGGATATACAATCTCATGAAAGATAATTTAATCAAAATTTCCAAGGGTGTGAGGCATTATATTTTCAATTCCATCGTCTATTTCAATACTCACTCAATTCCATGTTTGCAACACCAATTTCAACCATTTATACAAAATAGATATGATAATCATTTTAGGGAAAATATCCCCCTTTTCAAAATACCAATCCAAACACCAAAATCACTCATTTTGACACAACATGACTACATTTTCAAACCCCATGCTCATTTATTTTGTTTCCACCAAAAACCCCTCTTTTACATTTTACCCAAACCCTAGGTTTGGCTCAAAATATCCCCTAACCCCACCGTTGTTACATAACCACAAAGAACTAAGTTAAAAATCATAACAAAGTGTAGAAAATCCCTACCTCAAGAAGAGAAGACCAAGTAAAGGAAGGTTGAAACTCTAAAGACACCAAAATCCAAGTTCGTTTGGATCAAAGTGAAGATCTTGAGAAGCTCAAGCTTTCTATCAAAGGAAGTAGGGTGAAGAGATCACTAGATCTAGATAAAAAAGTAAAGAGAATGTGGATTTTAGAGAGAAAGGCTCTTAACTTTAGGGTTTAGGATGAAAAAATATGAAAAAGTGATGTAAAAAGTCACTTTTGCGATTTGATATATGCGCAGTCCACTCAAGTGGAAGAGTTGACGCTCGAGCGTCAGACACAAAAAATTTGTTTCGTTCGAGCGCTAAAGAGACCCTCTCGAGCACGGAATACACACGTTCAATACTTTTGCAAACAACAAACAAACCGCTCGAGTGCAAGAATGGATGCTCGAGCGTCCACCCGCTCGAGCGTAGGAAACGCCGCTCGAGCGTTGAAAACACTCCTCCAGTACTTTGCAGATGTGCAAAGTAGTAAGTGTTTGCAAACCCCGGCCAAGCGCAAGAAGGCTCACTTGAGCGAAAGACTAAAATTTTGGGCAACACAAGATTTGAAAACTAAGTAACCAACCTGTTCCAAACAGACTCAAAATGACCAAATAACAAAATTTAAGGAGAAATAAAGATCAAAAGAAAATAAACAACATTTAGAAACCATGAACTCAAATTCGGAGTACAACAAGTGATGTGTCAAAACCGGAATCGCTATATGATGAGTTGTAATAAGAAAAGACCTACAAATGTATACCAAAAAAAAAAAAACAAAACAAAAAAAAAATAGGCCCTAAAAAAGACATTGAGACAGACAAAGGATAATTATGCTTATTACATAAGGTGAATTCATCAAATTTAACAGAATTAACAAAATCTACCATAGACTACCAGATTACCACATGTCATGGAAAATCTGATTTAACATGCCTAATAATCCAATGAATGAATTTCCAAATCACAGATCTCATGGGGAACTATATCTGATAAAGGAAGTTCCACAACAGCCTAGAAAGCTGCCATGGCACTTCTTTTCTGGCAACTGGGGGGGGGGGCAAAAAGATGGTAGTGGAACAACTCCCACCCGGCAGACAGTGGTTGGTCAGGATGGTTTGTAATAATTTTTCGTTAAATAAATATAAATAATTGTTAAAATACAACAAAAGAGGAGGAAGAAGAAGAAGTTGTTGTACGGTTCCTCTTATAACAAAGGCAAATTATTGCAAAGTTGAATAATATGAAACTTAAAGATGTAATGAATCACTGATGAATGAAAGCACAATGTGAATGCAAATCATTGCAATATCAAGATATGTGTTGCTAAGTGAATAAGGGGAAGACTAAAGAGTGCAAAATACGAGGGAAAGAGTAAAGGAGGAAAAAAATGGGAAAAGAGGGAAAAGCAGGGGAACCAAGACAACATGTAAACAAGCATACACGCTGTTAACAAAATTGATCGAAGCCAAATCTAAAAGATAACATTAATTAGTTCTGATGTATGGCACAAGTTTTATGCTATAGTTGAAGGAACCAAGTCTCTACAAGGGCCGAGGGGAGGCCAAACAAATTCAAAAAACTAAACCTCCTTGTTTAGGATTTTAATAGAAATTGTGATGCAAATGTGTTATGAACATAGATGAAACTTTCACAATCCAAATAATATTCTAGAAAAAAAAAATAGAAAAAAAATAACATCAGAATAAACCGTAAAACCAAATACGAATCAACTATTACCTTTCCATGAGAGAATAACAACACTAGGTTGTATGTATGAGCAATTGCTTCATAGTTGCCAGGCATATTTGTAGGAGAGATGGATTGTGCCTAAAGTGAAGAAAGCATGAGGCTAATCTGGCGGCTACTCAGCCTAAGAGAAGTTACTTCCTGGTATTGAAAGAATAAAATAATGGTCATATGAGTCAACAACCCAAAACATATATGACTTTAAACACTCATCAATCCCAAATTACAATACATCTTTCATTCACACTTTATATGACAAATACACAAAAGAAAATAGACTTCTCAAATCTTCAAACCGACGTTTCCCACTGCGTTCCTGAAAATGGTAAAATTAACGTGGGATGAACAAATATGTCTAGTTGGGATCTACACTGATTCTCAATAACATATGATTAAATATTTTAACACACTTTCCCTCCAACATTAGGGAATATTACAAGTTAAAACTGCTAAGCATTTTCAAATAAATCTGGATACTTGAAGCGGACCTCCGCTTCCTGTTCCCAGGTTGCCTCCTCAACCCCATGGTGCCTCCACAATCCCTTCACTAACGGTATAGTTTTACCCCATAACACTTGCTCCTGGGTATCTAATATTTGAACCAGTCGCTCTTCATATGAGGCATCGTTATCTACTTCCAAATCAACCCAATCTAGCACGTAAGAAGGGTCAGGTTCATACTTCCTAAGCATAGACACATGAAACACATTGTGAACCCCCGAAAGTTGTGGCGGTAAGGCTAATCGATATGCCACTTTCCCAATTCTCTCCAATATCTCGAAGGACCCAATAAACCCCGGAGACAACTATCCACTCTTACTGAATCTCATTAAACCCTGCCTGGGTGAGATCTTAAGGAACACATGATCACCCACTTCAAAAGATAAAGGTCATCTCCTCTTGTTGGCATAACTTTTCTGTCGGCTCTGGGCTGTAGCTAACCTTTTTCGAATAAAAGCAATTTCTCGGTTGTCTCTCTAACAATCTCCGGACACAACAATGGTGCATCCCCTACCTTGACCCAACAAACTGGTGATCTACAAGGTCGGCCATACAAGGCCTCAAATAGTGCCATCTCGATACTAACTTGATAACTATTATTGTAGGCAAATTCAGTCAATGGTAAATGCCTCTCCCAAGAAATCTAGGACACAAGCTCTAAGCATGACCTCTAAAATCTGAATAGTACATTCCGACTGCCTATCGGTTTGAGGGTGATAAACGGTGCTAAAAGTCAACATAGTTCCCAATGCCTCTTGAAGGCTTTGCCACAACCGGGTGGTGAAACGAGGATCCCTATCCGATACAATGGTTACTGGAACCCCATGAAGTCGAACTATCTCCCTAACATACAACTCTTCCAAGTGTTCAACTAAATCGCCGGTACGCCTCGGAATGAAATGTGTAGACTTAGTCAACCTATCAACAATCACCCAAATGGCGTCATTTCCCCGCTGTGTCCTAGGAAGCCCAACTACAAAATCCATGGTAACGTGTTCCCATTTCCACTCGGCTATTGGTAAAGTTTGTAACAAACCCGCTGGTCTTTGATGTTCGGCCTTCACTTGTTGACAAGTAAGGCACTTGGACACAAAGGATGCGACATCCCGCTTCATACCCCTCCACCAAAACTGATGGCTAAGTCATGATACCTTTTGATGCCTCGCAGATGTACCGCAAGGCGTGAGTGATGGAACTCCCGAAGCACTTCCTCTCTGCAAGACTCAGGTACAAACAAACAGTCTAGGTAACCTATGCTCTGATTCGAGTGAATGTTCAAACCCTTTTCTTCCTTCCCATTGGAGATTCTATTACGAATTAACTCTACTTCACGGTCCCCTTGTTGTGCCTCTACAACGTTTCTAATTAAGACAAGTTGAGCACTCAAAGTAAACAATGTTGCACCCTCTTCAGACTCATCCAAATGCAATTCAAACTGGCCTATATCCCCCAACTTAACCCATTCTTGAATGGCCACTGTAGACACCCCATTTTTGAGCATCCTTAAGACTTGGATGTCATCGTTTGAACACTCGATGATCATCCATGTTCTTGTTCATTTTGAGTTCCTGGAGGTCTCGGCCGCGCGCTTTGCCTCAATATCTCTCAACTTGTCTGTTTTGTGCTTGGTTGTGGTTCGCAAACCACCAAGTGCTCAACTGGTGACGTCTGAGTCTCAAGGTCGGTCAAAAATGGGGTGTCTACAGTTGCCCCTCTTTGACAGAACTCGGAAGTCACAAGTGACAGGAGTGAATGTCAAAGCCCAGAGACGACCCATTTTTGACAAGGCCGAAGACTTAGACAGACATACAAGATAAAAAGGTGTGCCCGCAGGCATGCCCGCAGGCAGGGGCAAAATGCAAAATGATATGCAAGAAGATTTTGAAGATTGGACTTATACGCTACGCGAAGCCGGTTTTGAAAGTTGGACTTATACGCTACGCGAAGCCGGTTTTGAAAGTTGGACTTATACGCTACGCGAAGCCGGTTTGAAAATTGAGGATTCATGCATGCAATGCACTGTAATGTAGTGACTAAAATGCAATGTAATAGCTAAGAGGTAAAGGTACCTCACAGGGGTAATTGGCGATGACTTACCTCATGCTGCTGGGGATCTTTCGCTTCTTCTTGGTTGAACTGCAGGTACTACTTTTCTCCCTGACCATGGTCGCATCTTTCCCTATTCTCCAACGGGGTGACAGACTAGGTTGGTTCAGTATCCAGAATTGAGGTGCATACACGCTATCTCAACCTATGGGGCTTCCATACAGATTTCAAGCCGAGGACACGCCTCTGGGTATTTAAACCAGACTTTAGTCACGGAAATCCCGAACCTTTGCGTTCTAGGCATGAGCCATCCGAACTCTAGTTTCCACCGTCGCAGTTGGTCTCTTAGGAACTCACTGCAAACACAGGCAGGTGGCTATACCGGATCACCGGAAGTCGTTCGGGCACGACAAACACCAAAGGAATTACACCTTTAGAGGAATTAAGGTCTCCTAGACCAGGAGTGCACAAGATAGTGCGAATAAAGATGCAGGATTTAAGGTCTCCGCAGACCGGAGGATTTAAGGTCTCCTAGACCGGGGAGTGCACAAGACAGTGCGATGCAGACTGAATGCACAAAACCGTGCTAAACAGATGCACAAAATAGTGCGATGCTAAAGGTGTACAAAACAGTACGAGCAAGGTGAATGCACAAAACAGTGCGATACCAATAAGGTGCGCAAGATAGCGCGATACAATGCACTAACAAGTACAGGTGAGATGCGCAAGATAGCGCGATGGAATGCATGCAAAATGCAAGTAAGGTGCACAAAACAGTGCAATGCGCAAGAAAGCGCGAGTGATTTGAAATACACAAGACAGTACGATACGCTAAACAGCGCGATTGAAATACACTAAACAGTGCGATTGATTCGAAATGCACTAGACAGTGCGATGGAATGCATGCAAAATGCAAGTAAAGTGCACAAAACAGTGCAATGCGCAAGAAAGCGCGAGTGATTTGAAATGCACAGGACAGTGCGATACGCTAAACAGCGCGATTGAAATACACTAAACAGTGCGATTGATTCGAAATGCACTAGACAGTGCGATGGAATGCATGCAAAATGCAAGTAAAGTGCACAAAACAGTGCAATGCGCAAGAAAGCGCGAGTGATTTGAAATGCACAGGACAGTGCGATACGCTAAACAGCGCGATTGAAATACACTAAACAGTGCGATTGATTCGAAATGCACTAGACAGTGTGATGGAATGCATGCAAAATGCAAGTAAAGTGCACAAAACAGTGCAATGCGCAAGAAAGCGCGAGTGATTTGAAATGCACAGGACAGTGCGATACGCTAAACAGCGCGATTGAAATACACTAAACAGTGCGATTGATTCGAAATGCACTAGACAGTGCGATGCGCTAAACAGCGCGATTGATTTGAAATGCACTAGACAGTGCGATGCGCTAAACAGCGCGATTGAAATGCACTAGACAGTGCGATGTGAGATACAACCACAAGATGCACAAGACAGTGCTAGTGAGATACAAAGTGTAAGTGCACAAGATAGTGCGAGTGAATGCATGTTCTATGCAAATGAGGTACATTTTCTATGCAAGTATGGAAGAGTGCATTTTCTATGCAAAAGATACGAGCATTTTCTATGCAAGAAACAGGAGCATATTCTATGCAATATTGAAAGCATATTCTATGCAGAATCGAAAGAAAACATATTCTATGCAATGGAAGGGCATCAAACATGTACTCTGGTGCCTCCGATTTACCTTTCGGAGGACTTTGTAACACACTCAGCTCAAAAAGGGCACACCCTGTTTATGTTGGCAAGAGATAACATCTGTTGCTGCTTTAATTGCCATTCTGACTTGAAGCAGGCTTACACTTGGGGTCGAGATACACTCATACTCCAGAGAAATGGCGAGGTCTGGGAAGGTGCACCTGAAATGCAGTCTCGGATCTTGCCAAAGCTGGAACACCCTAAGATGCTCCAAATTTTCCTTATTTTCTTTTGCTTCGTAGTCCGGAACTTATATAGCTTCAAATAGGTCCTGGTTTTACCGTTCACACTTATCGGGGGTGGACCCTGCGGTTTTATGAAAGAATGAATCTTGTTTTGCACAGATGTGGAGAACGGCACGGCACTCGGAGCGCAAAACGATTTTATTTTGAAATTGATAAATGAGCTCTCGACCGGGTATCGAGCCTACGACAGAACACAGCAAGACAACTCAACACGGAAATAAAAGGCACACAACCTAGACACATCGGGTAACACTCGAAACGACTCAAAACAAGAATCGAGATAAAACAAAAAGACACGACACTCAAATGTGCACAGGGAGCCAGTTTCACCGGGTAGTGTTTCCCACCCTTTCTTATTTGTGGTTCTCACATCACTCGGCCCTCAAGCTCTGTTTTTTCTGAAAAAGCCCCTTTCTCACTTTTTCTCTCATCGTACATCTCTCTATTCTTCAATCTCTCGTTTTTCATCCCTCCCCTGGGTGGTTGATGGACGAACAGGAAGTTGCGGGCTCACGTCCAACATAATCAGCTCGCGGCTATTTCCTTCGGTAACATCTGTCGATGCGCCGGATGAGGGAATGGGGCATCTTGATTCATTCCAATTCGTGCTTCGCACTCGGCTTGATACCTCGCTGCTTGGAGGATGAGAGAGCTTTCAGCCCTTTGTTGTTAACTTCGGTCATCCCCCTTTTTTTTTTTTGCGGGTAGAGTGGCCTTTCTGGCAAGTATGTTGGCAATGGGGAAAAGACAGGAAGCCTGACTCAACTGTGCCCGTAGTTCATCATTTTGACCATTTTTTAGTTTTAGTTTTCTCCTAAAAAAAAATTTTGACCAAAATGAGAGTTAGATTAACATACTTGTTCAATTTTCTGATTTAAAATCATGCAAGTTAGGCAGTGAGCACTGAGAGTTTTCCTTTTTTGGGTCCAAGAAATGGTCCAGTTTTGAAAATGGAATACTTTTCGAGAAGATTAGTCAACCTCAGCAAAAATTCTCAAAAATTATTTTCGCAAACGACCACTGCTCAACGAGCATGGGACCTACTCTTGAGATGCGCAACCTCGGATCCATGGCAATGGAAAATTGCCCCTTGTCTGAAGGACACTGCATGGCAACGGAATGTTGCCCCTTGTTTGAAATGGCACCGCGGCGTTCTGAATGGCAACGGAAAGTTGCCCCTTGTTTGGATAGCACCGCAGTGCATTGAATGGCAACGGAAAGTTGCCCCTTGTTTGAATGACACCGCGGTGCATTGAATGGCAACGGAAAGTTGCCCCTTGTCTGAATGGCACCGTAGTGTATTGTAGTTAGTCCTCAGAGCGACGAACGCAACCAGACTCTCAGATATAGAGAAGGCAAAGATTATCAGAACCATTACATGGACATGATTGAGTTTGAAGTGTTTTACGGCTGGACTTCAGAATGAAGTTGCCTACGTATCCCAAAGATGGGAATCAAGCCTCACGTAGTTCGGGGTTAAGGTACACTCGGGTATTAACCTCTCCTTTTTAGGCTCTAACTTTTGCCAAGGCGCCCGTTGCGGGTTTTCGACCTTGCGAGCTTTGTTCTTCTTTTCTTTTCAATTATTTTCATTTCTTTTTCCTTTTTTGATTTTTTCGTTCTTTTCTTTGCATCTTTCTTTTTTGTTCTCTTTTCTTTTTTTTTTCTTTTTGCATTTTTTGCTTCTTCTTTTTTTTGTATTTTTTCTCTTGCTCTAACTTTTGCCTGGGTCGCCCTTCCGGGTTTTCGGCCCAGCGAGCCTCTCAAGGGTAAAAGTATAACAAGTCCATGCCAAATGGTTTTGAGATCCTGGAGTCATCTGAATCCAGGAGAATGGCTACTGCTTTGCTTTGTAAGCTTCTTCTGATGAGATCTGATCTTCTTGACCTGACTTTGGTGCCTCTTGTTCGAGGGCTGCTTCAAATCTAGCCACACAGGCCTCACATCGTAGTTGACCGTCGAACCTTCTGATTTCAAGTTCAAGGTTTGAAAGCGAAGGGGTTGAGTCTCGAGGCTGAGAGCGATCTTTGGCTGCACAATCTCAGGAGTGATTCCACACAGGTCTTCGCAAGGCCGCGCAAAACATTTTGTTTTTGAAAATTTTTAAGAAAGCGACAAATCGCTCGCGCTGAAGGTAGTGTAGAACCAATCTGTATCAAGCCAGGGTCCTTCTCAGTACTCACGCTAACAAGCATGATTTCATTCATTAAGGGCTTAGCATGCCTCTCTTTCTCTCAAATGATCAAAGTTTTGCGAATCCCGAGGAATTCCTTCCTCTTCGTTTTCACCGCAGTGTTCAAAAAGTTTTGAAAAACTTAGGTTAAATGCAATGATTTTGGGGTGCAGAAGAGAGCAGGTGGAATGTACTGCCATTTCATTCAGATTCCGTCACAACTAGCACACGGCAGAAGCGAACATAGAAGTGCAAAAATTACTGCTGTTTCATTCAAATCTGTTGGTACAACTGGCTCCCTAGCAAAAACAGACTCAAAACAAAACGAAAAGACAAACACAAAACAAAATGGTGACGCCCGAGGTAACACCCCCCGGAATCACCCGACTCCTGTACAACAGGGCTGACTCGATACAACAAGACAGATCCAAAATAAAAAGAGACTGACTCAAAACAAAAAGACAGACTCAAAACAAAACAACAAGACTGACCCAATACCCGAGTCGGAAACCGGCATTCGCCAATGCTCAAAACAGTGCATGCCATCCACCATATCTGGAATAAACTGAGCGCTGCCCGCAGGTGGTTCATCCCTCCAATCACATCACATTATCCCTACAAATTCACTGATCAAGTGCCGATAGACTTTGCAGGACCTGGTGCGGGGATGACCCCATTGTCAAATAGATCTTGTACTTCATGGCGAAGACGGAAGCAGGCGTTGGTAGTATGGCCAGTTTGTTGATGGTACGCGCAGTACTGGGTAGTATCATGTGTAGCCGGAAGAGGGTTCGGGAGAGGCCGAGGCTCAAGGGGTTTGAGATGGCCTTGTCCAACAAGGATTTGGAGAGCTTTGGACAAAGGCATATAGAGGGCATGGAAGACCCTCCGACCTTGGGGTTGGTATTTCAAGGTTTGTGGATTTTTGCTGGGCGCACCAGCAAAGGGATTGGCAGATGCTGGCCTGGTTTGCCGATCTCTTCCGAGTGGAGGATTAGAGATAGCAGGATTGTCTCTAGTATGACAGTCCTTCTCCCGATGTTCCCTTTGATTCAGACCGCCCCCAACTTGAGCAGCGAAAGTGTCATCCACAGCTTTTGCAACAACTGCAAGGACTTGCTCTTTGTTCAGTCCCTCAGCTTTCAAAGCCTCAATATCCCACCGAAGGTGTTCATGGGGACCAATGCCTGCCCCTACTTTGCTCCTACTAGTCGCTTCCACTTTGTCAAGAGATTGGCTTTCCTCAAACGCAGCCGTCCCAACATCGGGAAGTCTTTCGACATGAAATTCCCGGTATGTGGTGTGGTCGATGATGGAGCCAATATCCCGGAGGCCAGATCTGTCACGGTTTTTTGAAGATCTCTAATCATTCCCATCAACTCAGAAGCAGTGGGTTCACGGGTTTGAGATGGTTGAGGTTCAGGTGTACCCATCATGCATAAGTCCATGCTTTCTGGGATAAACACCTCAGGGTTGGGTAGATGGGCCGGGGTGATGTATATGCTGGGGTCAAAGGTGGATGGCAGTATGTAGATGTGATTGAGGTAGGCAGGAGATGTTTGGTCATCGGGGTCTGAAGGTGGAGCTATCGTCCGGTTGTCGATGAGATTTTGGACCTCATGACGAAGGCGGTAGCAACGGTCGGTGCCATGACCGCGCTGCTGATGGTACATGCAGTACTTGGCGGGGTTATGTCTGGCTGGGAGTGGGTTGGGAAGAGGTTGAGGATCGAGGGGTTTGAGATGCCCTTTTTCCATCAAGGCTTTTAGTGTGCTAGTCAGGCTCATATAGAGGGGGGTGAAAGTTCTACCCTGAGTTCGGGCTGGGCCAGCTGTTTGTAGGCTCGGTTTGGCAAAAGGGTCGGCTGTGGCGACCGTATTGATTTCAGTGGGTTTGGGAATAGCGCTACTACCAGCGTTGGTACTCCTTGAAATCACCTTCCTTGTCAGTTCCCTTGTCCTGGGAATGATCCCGCTGTTGAACGCATTCTCGACTTGAACCCCCAGTTCATGCAAACTTTTGAAAGTGAATAGTGGAGCGACTATCAACTTTTGCAACATATCATGGTCGAGGTTTCGGACCATCATCTGCACTTGATCCTTCTCAGAAGGGCGACGATCTGTCATTTGTGCTGCCTTTGCTCTCCACCTTGCAACGAATTCCACAAAAGGCTCTGTTAGGTTTTGGCGAGTTGCTTCAAGCTCTTGGATGGTCATTTCAACTTGGGTATTGTAGGAATACTGATCGACAAAGGCCTCAGCCAGTTCTTCCCAGTTTTGCTTCACTGTATCCTCCAATTTGGTATACCAAGTGGCTGCCACACCCGACAGGGTTCTTCCATACAAAGAGAGTTTCTGTGGCTTAGTCAGACCCATCGGCTTCAGGACATTTAAGAAAACTCGGATATGTACCATTGGATCTCCAGACCCGTCAAAACGGTCGATATATGGCATTTTGAATATGTCTGGGAGCCGGATGGAAGCCACGGTGTGCCCATCCTCAATGCCAGGAATGGAGTTAAGGCCCTGTGCCTTTTTGAATTGCTTCTCAAGGTTTGTAATTTTCACTGCAGTCAGATTGAACTCATGAACATGAAAGGGTTGAGTTCTCTCATTAGGCTGCACCAGGGGTTTGAGCACCTGAGCTTGAGCCAACCCTTCTTGAGGATTCAGACATTGCAAATCTTCAACTGGCAGAATTGGGTCAAAGTTCGGCTGGGGTCCCAAAGCTGGATGTGAGGCAGATGCCCCAGATGGGCGCTGCGTTTCAATACTGGTCTCAGCTTGCATGGCAGTTCCCCGATTTAGCGCTGCTGTCACGGCCGCAAATTCTTCCGAACCTTGTGCCATCACGGTCTGCTGAGTCCGAACAAAGGTGATGTGACTGGCGACTGACGGATTAGATGAACAGATGAGCCCTGACCGGCTTTTCTTTACCTTGCCTCAGCGAAAGAACACTGGTTGCCCTTGAATTGAATTTCTGACCTAACAAAGTCTATCAGCACAAGTTCGATGAACCTCGGGGGATATCGGAGCCTTCTGAAGCTATGGTTCCCAAACTACCTAGCAAAAGAGAAAGCAGACAGCATCTCAGCCTGATTCCACCTGAATAGATATGAGCCTATTTGAATGAGTGTGCTCTCTACTGAATTCTGCCCCAAAATTCTGCCCCAAATCTGAGTCTGATACCCACAGGTAAAGCTGACTCCCAAATACTGATAGTAATGCCCGCAGGCCTGATGCCAAAATTCGCAAACTGGTGCCCGCAGGCCTGACGCCCAAATTCATACACTGATACATGCATTCCTGTAGAGACGCACTCTAAAGCACATAACAGATAAGTGAGAGCCAAAACACCCCTATGTTAGGGTAAGGTTTCCCTGTCCTATTTTGTCAGGAGCTAGGGTTTCATTACGCACACAGCGGTTTCAAACAACTTATAAACGGGTAAGCAACCTGTCCTAATTTGGAATGGTCACTATGGATCCGAATATGCACTAGGTCGAATGGTCAAAGAGGGTGCCCCGGTAAAACCGGGGTTTGTGTTCCCATACTGGCAGAGCCCACAACCGGTCAGCCTTATGGTCATGCCTTGACAAGACAAGCCTCCGGCAAACCGTTCAGGAATAGCAGATGGCAAACACGGTGTCCTAGGCGCACCAATGCAAATGCAATGCAAAGAAACACACAAGTGTAGTCAAAAACAGATATCATGAGTTCGAGTCAAGTTCTATAAATCCCCAGCAGAGTCGCCAGAAACTGTAGCACGCTCGCGAGGGACCTCGCTACAGCTCGGACTCGACTTTCGTTAGTCACGGTTCTAAATCTGAACCAAAGAGTCCAAATCCGGCAAATCGTTTTGAGAAAAACAGATTTTTGAAAGAAGTGCCAAACATGGACTGCTTTGCCAGATATAGAGTCGCCACCTAAATATTTTATTTTGGGAAATTTAGGAAACCCTGACTCGGTGCCAAAAGGCCACGTGTCCGTCATCACCAAAGTTGCCTCGGCTCGGGAACTTGGGTACGATTGGGGAAGGTCACTTCGTGAGCACCCCCGCTCGCCCGGTCATAGACCGGCCTCTACTAACCATGATATCTATTTTTGAAAACATTGTATGTTCTTATTCCGGTTATTAGCCTAGGTTACTATGTGATGCTCACAGCATACAAGTATAGACTGGATCGCCTGAATTGGGACAAAACATTTCATGCTTGTTTTTGAAAATGGTTTGCTACCCGCAGGTAGGCTTTAAAACATTTGATGATTTATTCCAATTTAAGTAACCCAACCTTCACCCACAGGCATTCAGGCAGATATATCATGTAAGCACATAGCCTCATGGTAAGCATGCTATTCATGGCAGTCACTCACACACATGCAAGGATGCTAAAGCATAAAACTTACCGGGTATTCCAAGCCAAAATAGAAACTTCATTAGAAATCATGCATGATCCTAATTATACAAAAATGCCTAATGCAACACATGCAAAATGCAACTATAGCAGGCTCGGCTATTCTAAGATGGCATATGAAATGCTACAACTATCATATATTCAACTTTGAAATTGAAAGTACAATGCAGTTAGTATGATGCGCCGAGCCTGGTGCATGCCATACAGATGAATGATGTAAACATGTTATCATACTGTATGCTAATTTAAATATGCCCTAATCTAACCATCATAAGCGGATAAATAAAAGGGAGAAAGACGTGGGGTTGGAAGACATACAACACACTCACGCACACTTATTACAGTTGTGCCCTCACTCAGAGGGTCCGAATAACTATACAGTCCAAATATTACAATCCCGAATAAAAGAATATTACAGTCCAAAATATTACAAAATCCTAATTAATTAATGAATTAACTAAGAAAGCAAATAAAACTGGCGTGCAAGCCAGGGACTGCCTTGCTTCTGATGGATGATGCATGTCCGGGTTGTCTTGCGCGGAAATCCACCAGAATGCCCCAATTAGCCTCTGTTTATACCTGTTCTTGAAATGCGTGCCAAGCCCCAAAAAATTGCTGACTCTTCGTTTTGCTGCAACAGAGAGCAGGAAAGGGGCATAGCAATGTATTTGCACAGATATATGCATGTCTCGATCCTCGTGCCACCAATCACGCATACCGAGGCATGATGGCCGAGGAGTCGAAATGCACAACTCAATATAGGACGAATGCACATGAAACTACAGCTAAAACCTAACTCCATCATGGATAATCCGGAGTGTTAGTGACTGGGGAATTGAGACACATTCCGTCACTCGGAGTACGAAATGTACCTCGTTTCCCGTGCCTGGGCTAACTCCTATTCCGGACACGATGCAATATGCATGATATGCATGAAATGCAAATAATATACAATCCTAACATACACAATGCTATGGAAGTGAAATGCCTCGAAATGCGTGCACACGGGCGTGTAAACCGAGAAAATGACAGAATGCAATCTAAGATACAACCTAGTATGCACCATGCTGTGAAAATGAGATGCCTCGAAGTGCGTGCACACGGGCACGCGAACCGAGAAAATGCATGAATGCAATGAAAATGAGACGCCTTGAAATGCGTGCACACAGGCACGCAAACCGAGGCGATGGCATACGCAATGCAAATGACATGAGGTGCCTCAAAATGCGTGCACACGGGCACGCAAATCGAGACAACGGCAAAATGCTATGAAAATGAGGTGTCTCGAAATGCGTGTACACGGGCACGCAAAACGAGGTAATGGTATACGCAATGTAAATGACATGAAAATGTGATATGGGCTTATACCAACATGAGAGAGCCTCAGCCACACTCACATAGGATGTCGGCGGATAAAAATGAGGTGCCTCGAAATGCGTGCACACGGGCACGCAAATCGAGGCAATGACGGAATGCGATGAAATGACATGAAAACATGATATGGGCTTATACCAACATGAGTGAGCCTCAGCCACACTCACATAGGATGCCGGCGGATAAAAATGAGGTGCCTCGAAATGCGTGCACACGGGCACGCAAACCGAGGCGATGACGGAATGCGATGAAATGACATGAAAACATGATATGGGCTTATACCAACATGAGTGAGCCTCAGCCACACTCACATAGGATGCCGACGGATAAAAATAAGGTGCCTCGAAATGCGTGCACACGGGCACGCAAACCGAGGCGATGGCAGAATGCGATGAAATGACATGAAAACATGATATGGGCTTATACCAACATGAGTGAGCCTCAGCCACACTCACATAGGATGTCGGCGGATAAAAATGAGGTGCCTCGAAATGCGTGCACACGGGCACGCAAACCGAGGCGATGACGGAATGCGATGAAATGACATGAAAACATGATATGGGCTTATACCAACATGAGTGAGCCTCAGCCACACTCACATAGGATGCCGACGGATAAAAATGAGGTGCCTCGAAATGCGTGCACACGGGCACGCAAACCGAGGCGATGACGGAATGCGATGAAATGACATGAAAACATGATATGATCATTCTAATGGGTTTTCAGCACTAAAATATGGGGGAAAACAGTCCCGAAATGAGGCGAAATGACATGAAATGCATGGAATTGTCCTGAAATGTGAATTTAGGCACCCGAAATGACCTATAGCTATGCCAAACATTAACAATATGGACATGCAATGCAAAGACAGAAGCTAGACAGTCCCAAAAAATGCATTTTCACAGTTATAAACATGGCCAAACAGCAAGCATAGATATGGCAAAAATGGCATGCAAGAATAGGGGCCAAGAGAGGGGTAATGAAGCAAGTGATATAAGAAAAATCCAAACTGAAAAATTTCCTTTTACAACATTTAAGAGGGACCAAAAATATGAATGTTTACAGTATATTGAAAGCCTCGAATCAATATACAAACATGCTAAAAAAAAGGCACAAGATTGAGGCTCAAAAGGTGCTATAACATGAAGTATACAAAACAATCACCAAACAGAAAAAAAGTGTTAATGAAACATGAAGTATAGGCCAAAATAATGCCACTTTCAGTTCTGTGAAAAATCCAAAACAGAAGCAAAGGGGGCTACCAATTTATGCAAAAATGGGGCCAAATAAGGGATATAACTACAAGTGACATATGGAGGCACCAAATGGTGAGGGGCCCTTCAACAATGTTGAATAAGTGCCCAAAATAAGCACATTCACAGATTACATCATGCTCAAAAACAGATTAATCATGGGCCAAAAATAGCATGCAAGATTATGACATATAAGAGGATCAATGAAGCAAGTGCATCATGGAGGGCTCAAACAGGGTTGAGCCCTTAATGAGACATGAAAATAAGCTCAAAAAAAGGGTACTTTCAGTTTTGGTCGGAGCTCAAATGTATAAGAAGGAGAGGCTAAGAAATATTGCAAAGAAAAGCTCAAAAAAGAGAAAATGGCAACTCACCTTTGGAGACAAGTCTTTTGTTGCTTCTTGGACCAATTTGCAGCTTCTTTAGCCTTTGAGAAGCCCTCCTTGTTTCTGGAAATGAAGTGGTGATGGTAGAGCTTGGAGGTGATGAAGAAAACAAGGTGTAGGACTTAAGGTTTTTTAGGAAAATGAGAAGGATGGAGGGAGATATGGATCTTGAGGCTTGAAGAACAAATTTTCTAACCCTCAAATGTGATGCCACCAGCTGGTTATATGGACAAAAAGAGGGTGTAAAGGTGGGGCAAAAAGGAGGTAAGCTTTCCCCCACAAAATATCCCCCGGATTGGAATATTTTCTGGGGGAAACAGCTGCACAGCTGTAAAGTACCAATCATGAGGAACATGGCCGGCCATAAACTTTTTTTGCAGGTGGCCGGCCGGCCACCCCCCCTAGCCGGCCAGCTAGGGGTCAAAAGGGTCAAGTTCAATTAGTGGCCGGCCACCACAAAAAGGTGGCCTCCCAGGTCTCCTCTTCGCAACCCTGTGGTTCGAATTTAGAAACTCTAAAACAGGAGAGAGAACAAGCCAATTTTAGGAGGGGTTCAAAAGGGTCAAAAGGAAATAGTGGCCGGCCATGTGATATTAGGATCCTCCCATGTGTGTACATCACAAATATGTGGTTTGTGGTTGAAGAAAGTGGCCCCAAGGTGTTCAACATTGGCTCGGAAGGAGGGGTTCAAAAGGGTCAAGAAACATTAGTGGCCGGCCATGAACTTTTAGGGTCCTCCCATGTGTGTACATCACAAATATGTGGTTTGGGTTTGAAGAAAATGGCTCCAAGGTGTTCAACATTGGCCCGGAAGTGTGAAAAAGGGGTGTCGGAGGGCGAAAATGGAACATAACTGGTTGCCAAGATAATTGCTGGCCTCCCACCCTCCAGTGACATCCCTGGTGATGAAACAGAGGCACCTGCCAAAAATGAACGAAAAGCAATGCAAAACGAACCCTCGGGGGCCAACACACGCAGTTCGAGGTCCCGAAAATGGGCTGTTAAGCACTGAAAGTGGCGTTCGGCCACGAAGTGGGTTTCTCAGGCCCCAGTGTCCCTTGAAAGGGAGAAAATAAGATGCATGCCAAAATTTAGAGTAAACAGAGATGGTTAAGCGGTCCCGAACCGAGGCACACGGCCAACGGTCCCGAAAAACCGGAAACCGGACTCCGAAATGAGCAAAATGGCGTGCGGCCACAAAATGTAGCCCACGGCCACTGAGAGATGGTCTACGGGACCTCTCCCTCCCCTCGGGAAAAGAAACAGAGAAAATCGAGTCTGGTTCGCAAACCGAGACAAGGCACAGAAGAGGGTTCGGAAATCCAGAGGCGGGGCTCGCAGCCAAGACTCTGAAACTTCTGAACGAGCACATTATGCAATATCACCAAGTGCTCAACTGGTGACGTCTGAGTCTCAAGGTCGGTCAAAAATGGGGTGTCTACAGTTGCCCCTCTTTGACAGAACTCGGAAGTCACAAGTGACAGGAGTGAATGTCAAAGCCCAGAGACGACCCATTTTTGACAAGGCCGAAGACTTAGACAGACATACAAGATAAAAAGGTGTGCCCGCAGGCATGCCCGCAGGCAGGGGCAAAATGCAAAATGATATGCAAGAAGATTTTGAAGATTGGACTTATACGCTACGCGAAGCCGGTTTGAAAATTGAGGATTCATGCATGCAATGCACTGTAATGTAGTGACTAAAATGCAATGTAATGGCTAAGAGGTAAAGGTACCTCACAGGGGTAATTGGCGATGACTTACCTCATGCTGCTGGGGATCTTTCGCTTCTTCTTGGTTGAACTGCAGGTACTACTTTTCTCCCTGACCATGGTCGCAGCTTTCCCTATTCTCCAACGGGGTGACAGACTAGGTTGGTTCAGTATCCAGAATTGAGGTGCATACACGCTATCTCAACCTATGGGGCTTCCATACAGATTTCAAGCCGAGGACACGCCTCTGGGTATTTAAACCAGACTTTAGTCACGGAAATCCCGAACCTTTGCGTTCTAGGCATGAGCCATCCGAACTCTAGTTTCCACCGTCGCAGTTGGTCTCTTAGGAACTCACTGCAAACACAGGCAGGTGGCTATACCGGATCACCGGAAGTCGTTCGGGCACGACAAACACCAAAGGAATTACACCTTTAGAGGAATTAAGGTCTCCTAGACCAGGAGTGCACAAGATAGTGCGAATAAAGATGCAGGATTTAAGGTCTCCGCAGACCGGAGGATTTAAGGTCTCCTAGACCGGGGAGTGCACAAGACAGTGCGATGCAGACTGAATGCACAAAACCGTGCTAAACAGATGCACAAAATAGTGCGATGCTAAAGGTGTACAAAACAGTACGAGCAAGGTGAATGCACAAAACAGTGCGATACCAATAAGGTGCGCAAGATAGCGCGATACAATGCACTAACAAGTACAGGTGAGATGCGCAAGATAGCGCGATGGAATGCATGCAAAATGCAAGTAAGGTGCACAAAACAGTGCAATGCGCAAGAAAGCGCGAGTGATTTGAAATACACAAGACAGTACGATACGCTAAACAGCGCGATTGAAATACACTAAACAGTGCGATTGATTCGAAATGCACTAGACAGTGCGATGGAATGCATGCAAAATGCAAGTAAAGTGCACAAAACAGTGCAATGCGCAAGAAAGCGCGAGTGATTTGAAATGCACAGGACAGTGCGATACGCTAAACAGCGCGATTGAAATACACTAAACAGTGCGATTGATTCGAAATGCACTAGACAGTGCGATGGAATGCATGCAAAATGCAAGTAAAGTGCACAAAACAGTGCAATGCGCAAGAAAGCGCGAGTGATTTGAAATGCACAGGACAGTGCGATACGCTAAACAGCGCGATTGAAATACACTAAACAGTGCGATTGATTCGAAATGCACTAGACAGTGCGATGGAATGCATGCAAAATGCAAGTAAAGTGCACAAAACAGTGCAATGCGCAAGAAAGCGCGAGTGATTTGAAATGCACAGGACAGTGCGATACGCTAAACAGCGCGATTGAAATACACTAAACAGTGCGATTGATTCGAAATGCACTAGACAGTGTGATGGAATGCATGCAAAATGCAAGTAAAGTGCACAAAACAGTGCAATGCGCAAGAAAGCGCGAGTGATTTGAAATGCACAGGACAGTGCGATACGCTAAACAGCGCGATTGAAATACACTAAACAGTGCGATTGATTCGAAATGCACTAGACAGTGCGATGCGCTAAACAGCGCGATTGATTTGAAATGCACTAGACAGTGCGATGCGCTAAACAGCGCGATTGAAATGCACTAGACAGTGCGATGTGAGATACAACCACAAGATGCACAAGACAGTGCTAGTGAGATACAAAGTGTAAGTGCACAAGATAGTGCGAGTGAATGCATGTTCTATGCAAATGAGGTACATTTTCTATGCAAGTATGGAAGAGTGCATTTTCTATGCAAAAGATACGAGCATTTTCTATGCAAGAAACAGGAGCATATTCTATGCAATATTGAAAGCATATTCTATGCAGAATCGAAAGAAAACATATTCTATGCAATGGAAGGGCATCAAACATGTACTCTGGTGCCTCCGATTTACCTTTCGGAGGACTTTGTAACACACTCAGCTCAAAAAGGGCACACCCTGTTTATGTTGGCAAGAGATAACATCTGTTGCTGCTTTAATTGCCATTCTGACTTGAAGCAGGCTTACACTTGGGGTCGAGATACACTCATACTCCAGAGAAATGGCGAGGTCTGGGAAGGTGCACCTGAAATGCAGTCTCGGATCTTGCCAAAGCTGGAACACCCTAAGATGCTCCAAATTTTCCTTATTTTCTTTTGCTTCGTAGTCCGGAACTTATATAGCTTCAAATAGGTCCTGGTTTTACCGTTCACACTTATCGGGGGTGGACCCTGCGGTTTTATGAAAGAATGAATCTTGTTTTGCACAGATGTGGAGAACGGCACGGCACTCGGAGCGCAAAACGATTTTATTTTGAAATTGATAAATGAGCTCTCGACCGGGTATCGAGCCTACGACAGAACACAGCAAGACAACTCAACACGGAAATAAAAGGCACACAACCTAGACACATCGGGTAACACTCGAAACGACTCAAAACAAGAATCGAGATAAAACAAAAAGACACGACACTCAAATGTGCACAGGGAGCCAGTTTCACCGGGTAGTGTTTCCCACCCTTTCTTATTTGTGGTTCTCACATCACTCGGCCCTCAAGCTCTGTTTTTTCTGAAAAAGCCGCTTTCTCACTTTTTCTCTCATCGTACATCTCTCTATTCTTCAATCTCTCGTTTTTCATCCCTCCCCTGGGTGGTTGATGGATGAACAGGAAGTTGCGGGCTCACGCCCAACATAATCAGCTCGCGGCTATTTCCTTCGGTAACATCTGTCGATGCGCCGGATGAGGGAATGGGGCATCTTGATTCATTCCAATTCGTGCTTCGCACTCGGCTTGATACCTCGCTGCTTGGAGGATGAGAGAGCTTTCAGCCCTTTGTTGTTAACTTCGGTCATCCCCCTTTTTTTTTTTGGCGGGTAGAGTGGCCTTTCTGGCAAGTATGTTGGCAATGGGGAAAAGACAGGAAGCCTGACTCAACTGTGCCCGTAGTTCATCATTTTGACCATTTTTTAGTTTTAGTTTTCTCCTAAAAAAAAATTTTGACCAAAATGAGAGTTAGATTAACATACTTGTTCAATTTTCTGATTTAAAATCATGCAAGTTAGGCAGTGAGCACTGAGAGTTTTCCTTTTTTGGGTCCAAGAAATGGTCCAGTTTTGAAAATGGAATACTTTTCGAGAAGATTAGTCAACCTCAGCAAAAATTCTCAAAAATTATTTTCGCAAACGACCACTGCTCAACGAGCATGGGACCTACTCTTGAGATGCGCAACCTCGGATCCATGGCAATGGAAAATTGCCCCTTGTCTGAAGGACACTGCATGGCAACAGAATGTTGCCCCTTGTTTGAAATGGCACCGCGGCGTTCTGAATGGCAACGGAAAGTTGCCCCTTGTTTGGATAGCACCGCAGCGCATTGAATGGCAACGGAAAGTTGCCCCTTGTTTGAATGACACCGCGGTGCATTGAATGGCAACGGAAAGTTGCCCCTTGTCTGAATGGCACCGTAGTGTATTGTAGTCAGTCCTCAGAGCGACGAACGCAACCAGACTCTCAGATATAGAGAAGGCAAAGATTATCAGAACCATTACATGGACATGATTGAGTTTGAAGTGTTTTACGGCTGGACTTCAGAATGAAGTTGCCTACGTATCCCAAAGATGGGAATCAAGCCTCACGTAGTTCGGGGTTAAGGTACACTCGGGTATTAACCTCTCCTTTTTAGGCTCTAACTTTTGCCAAGGCGCCCGTTGCGGGTTTTCGACCTTGCGAGCTTTGTTCTTCTTTTCTTTTCAATTATTTTCATTTCTTTTTCCTTTTTTGATTTTTTCGTTCTTTTCTTTGCATCTTTCTTTTTTGTTCTCTTTTCTTTTTTTTTTTCTTTTTGCATTTTTTGCTTCTTCTTTTTTTTGTATTTTTTCTCTTGCTCTAACTTTTGCCTGGGTCGCCCTTCCGGGTTTTCGGCCCAGCGAGCCTCTCAAGGGTAAAAGTATAACAAGTCCATGCCAAATGGTTTTGAGATCCTGGAGTCATCTGAATCCAGGAGAATGGCTGCTGCTTTGCTTTGTAAGCTTCTTCTGATGAGATCTGATCTTCTTGAACTGACTTTGGTGCCTCTTGTTCGAGGGCTGCTTCAAATCTAGCCACACAGGCCTCACATCGTAGTTGACCGTCGAACCTTCTGATTTCAAGTTCAAGGTTTGAAAGCGAAGGGGTTGAGTCTCGAGGCTGAGAGCGATCTTAGGCTGCACAATCTCAGGAGTGATTCCACACAGGTCTTCGCAAGGCCGCGCAAAACATTTTGTTTTTGAAAATTTTTAAGAAAGCGACAAATCGCTCGCGCTGAAGGTAGTGTAGAACCAATCTGTATCAAGCCAGGGTCCTTCTCAGTACTCACGCTAACAAGCATGATTTCATTCATTAAGGGCTTAGCATGCCTCTCTTTCTCTCAAATGATCAAAGTTTTGCGAATCCCGAGGAATTCCTTCCTCTTCGTTTTCACCGCAGTGTTCAAAAAGTTTTGAAAAACTTAGGTTAAATGCAATGATTTTGGGGTGCAGAAGAGAGCAGGTGGAATGTACTGCCATTTCATTCAGATTCCGTCACAACTAGCACACGGCAGAAGCGAACATAGAAGTGCAAAAATTACTGCTGTTTCATTCAAATCTGTTGGTACAACTGGCTCCCTAGCAAAAACAGACTCAAAACAAAACGAAAAGACAAACACAAAACAAAATGGTGACGCCCGAGGTAACACCCCTCGGAATCACCCGACTCCTGTACAACAGGACTGACTCGATACAACAAGACAGATCCAAAATAAAAAGAGACTGACTCAAAACAAAAAGACAGACTCAAAACAAAACAACAAGACTGACCCAATACCCGAGTCGGAAACCGGCATTCGCCAATGCTCAAAACAGTGCATGCCATCCACCATATCTGGAATAAACTGAGCGCTGCCCGCAGGTGGTTCATCCCTCCAATCACATCACATTATCCCTACAAATTCACTGATCAAGTGCCGATAGACTTTGCAGGACCTGGTGCGGGGATGACCCCATTGTCAAATAGATCTTGTACTTCATGGCGAAGACGGAAGCAGGCGTTGGTAGTATGGCCAGTTTGTTAATGGTACGCGCAGTACTGGGTAGTATCATGTGTAGCCGGAAGAGGGTTCGGGAGAGGCCGAGGCTCAAGGGGTTTGAGATGGCCTTGTCCAACAAGGATTTGGAGAGCTTTGGACAAAGGCATATAGAGGGCATGGAAGACCCTCCGACCTCGGGGTTGGTATTTCAAGGTTTGTGGATTTTTGCTGGGCGCACCAGCAAAGGGATTGGCAGATGCTGGCCTGGTTTGCCGATCTCTTCCGAGTGGAGGATTAGAGATAACAGGATCGTCTCTAGTATGACAGTCCTTCTCCCGATGTTCCCTTTGATTCAGACCGCCCCCAACTTGAGCAGCGAAAGTGTCATCCACAGCTTTTGCAACAACTGCAAGGACTTGCTCTTTGTTCAGTCCCTCAGCTTTCAAAGCCTCAATATCCCACCGAAGGTGTTCATGGGGACCAATGCTTGCCCCTACTTTGCTCCTACTAGTCGCTTCTACTTTGTCAAGAGATTGGCTTTCCTCAAACGCAGCCCGTCCCAACATCGGGAAGTCTTTCGACATGAAGTTCCCGGTATGTGGTGTGGTCGATGATGGAGCCAATATCCCGGAGGCCAGATCTGTCACGGTTTTTTGAAGATCTTTAATCATTCCCATCAACTCAGAAGCAGTGGGTTCACGGGTTTGAGATGGTTGAGGTTCAGGTGTACCCATCATGCATAAGTCCATGCTTTCTGGGATAAACACCTCAGGCTTGGGTAGATAGGCCGGGGTGATGTATATGCTGGGGTCAAAGGTGGATGGCAGTATGTAGATGTGATTGAGGTAGGCAGGAGATGTTTGGTCATCGGGGTCTGAAGGTGGAGCTATCGTCCGGTTGTCGATGAGATTTTGGACCTCACGACGAAGGCGGTAGCAACGGTCGGTGCCATGACCGCGCTGCTGATGGTACATGCAGTACTTGGCGGGGTTATGTCTGGCTGGGAGTGGGTTGGGAAGAGGTTGAGGATCGGGGGGTTTGAGATGCCCTTTTTCCATCAAGGCTTTTAGTGTGCTAGTCAGGCTCATATAGAGGGGGGTGAAAGTTCTACCCTGAGTTCGGGCTGGGCCAGCTGTTTGTAGGCTCGGTTTGGCAAAAGGGTCGGCTGTGGCGACCGTATTGATTTCAGTGGGTTTGGGAATAGCGCTACTACCAGCGTTGGTACTCCTTGAAATCACCTTCCTTGTCAGTTCCCTTGTCCTGGGAATGATCCCGCTGTTGAACGCATTCTCGACTTGAACCCCCAGTTCATGCAAACTTTTGAAAGTGAATAGTGGAGCGACTATCAACTTTTGCAACATATCATGGTCGAGGTTTCGGACCATCATCTGCACTTGATCCTTCTCAGAAGGGCGACGATCTGTCATTTGTGCTGCCTTTGCTCTCCACCTTGCAACGAATTCCACAAAAGGCTCTGTTAGGTTTTGGCGAGTTGCTTCAAGCTCTTGGATGGTCATTTCAACTTGGGTATTGTAGGAATACTGATCGACAAAGGCCTCAGCCAGTTCTTCCCAGTTTTGCTTCACTGTATCCTCCAATTTGGTATACCAAGTGGCTGCCACACCCGACAGGGTTCTTCCATACAAAGAGAGTTTCTGTGGCTTAGTCAGACCCATCGGCTTCAGGACATCTAAGAAAACTCGAATATGTACCATTGGATCTCCAGACCCGTCGAAACGGTCGATATATGGCATTTTGAATATGTCTGGGAGCCGGATGGAAGCCTCGGTGTGCCCATCCTCAATGCCAGGAATGGAGTTAAGGCCCTGTGCCTTTTTGAATTGCTTCTCAAGGTTTGTAATTTTCACTGCAGTCAGATTGAACTCATGAACATGAAAGGGTTGAGTTCTCTCATTAGGCTGCACCAGGGGTTTGAGCACCTGAGCTTGAGCCAACCCTTCTTGAGGATTCAGACATTGCAAATCTTCAACTGGCAGAATTGGGTCAAAGTTCGGCTGGGGTCCCAAAGCTGGATGTGAGGCAGATGCCCCAGATGGGCGCTGCATTTCAATACTGGTCTCAGCTTGCATGGCAGTTCCCCGATTTAGCGCTGCTGTCACGGCCGCAAATTCTTCCGAACCTTGTGCCATCACGGTCTGCTGAGTCCGAACAAAGGTGATGTGACTGGCGACTGACGGATTAGATGAACAGATGAGCCCTGACCGGCTTTTCTTTACCTTGCCTCAGCGAAAGAACACTGGTTGCCCTTGAATTGAATTTCTGACCTAACAAAGTCTATCAGAACAAGTTCGATGAACCTCTGGGGATATCGGAGCCTTCTGAAGCTATGGTTCCCAGACTACCTAGCAAAAGAGAAAGCAGACAGCATCTCAGCCTGATTCCACCTGAATAGATATGAGCCTATTTGAATGAGTGTGCTCTCTACTGAATTCTGCCCCAAAATTCTACCCCAAATCTGAGTCTGATACCCACAGGTAAAGCTGACTCCCAAATACTGATAGTAATGCCCGCAGGCCTGATGCCAAAATTCGCAAACTGGTGCCCGCAGGCCTGACGCCCAAATTCATACACTGATACATGCATTCCTGTAGAGACGCACTCTAAAGCACATAACAGATAAGTGAGAGCCAAAACACCCCTATGTTAGGGTAAGGTTTCCCTGTCCTATTTTGTCAGGAGCTAGGGTTTCATTACGCACACAGCGGCTTCAAACAACCTATAAACGGGTAAGCAACCTGTCCTAATTTGGAATGGTCACTATGGATCCGAATATGCACTAGGTCGAATGGTCAAAGAGGGTGCCCCGGTAAAACTAGGGTTTGTGTTCCCATACTGGCAGAGCCCACAACCGGTCAGCCTTATGGTCATGCCTTGACAAGACAAGCCTCCGGCAAACCGTTCAGGAATAGCAGATGGCAAACACGGTGTCCTAGGCGCACCAATGCAAATGCAATGCAAAGAAACACACAAGTGTAGTCAAAAACAGATATCATGAGTTCGAGTCAAGTTCTATAAATCCCCAGCAGAGTCACCAGAAACTGTAGCACGCCCGCGAGGGACCTCACTACAGCTCGGACTCGACTTTCGTTAGTCACGGTTCTAAATCTGAACCAAAGAGTCCAAATCCGGCAAATCGTTTTGAGAAAAACAGATTTTTGAAAGAAGTGCCAAACATGGACTGCTTTGCCAGATATAGAGTCGCCACCTAAATATTTTATTTTGGGAAATTTAGGAAACCCTGACTCGGTGCCAAAAGGCCACGTGTCCGTCATCACCAAAGTTGCCTCGGCTCGGGAACTTGGGTACGATTGGGGAAGGTCACTTCGTGAGCACCCCCGCTCGCCCGGTCATAGACCGGCCTCTACTAACCATGATATCTATTTTTGAAAACATTGTATGTTCTTATTCCGGTTATTAGCCTAGGTTACTATGTGATGCTCACAGCATACAAGTATAGACTGGATCGCCTGAATTGGGACAAAACATTTCATGCTTGTTTTTGAAAATGGTTTGCTACCCGCAGGTAGGCTTTAAAACATTTGATGATTTATTCCAATTTAAGTAACCCAACCTTCACCCACAGGCATTCAGGCAGATATATCATGTAAGCACATAGCCTCATGGTAAGCATGCTATTCATGGCAGTCACTCACACACATGCAAGGATGCTAAAGCATAAAACCTACCGGGTACTCCAAGCCAAAATAGAAACTTCATTAGAAATCATGCATGATCCTAATTATACAAAAATGCCTAATGCAACACATGCAAAATGCAACTATAGCAGGCTCGGCTATTCTAAGATGGCATATGAAATGCTACAACTATCATATATTCAACTTTGAAATTGAAAGTATAATGCAGTTAGTATGATGCGCTGAGCCTGGTGCATGCCATACAGATGAATGATGTAAACATGTTATCATACTGTATGCTAATTTAAATATGCCCTAATCTAACCATCATAAGCGGATAAATAAAAGGGAGAAAGACGTGGGGTTGGAAGACATACAACACACTCACGCACACTTATTACAGTTGTGCCCTCACTCAGAGGGTCCGAATAAATATACAGTCCAAATATTACAATCCCGAATAAAAGAATATTACAGTCCAAAATATTACAAAATCCTAATTAATTAATGAATTAACTAAGAAAGCAAATAAAACTGGCGTGCAAGCCAGGGACTGCCTTGCTTCTGATGGATGATGCATGTCCGGGTTGTCTTGCGCGGAAATCCACCGGAATGCCCCAATTAGCCTCTGTTTATACCTGTTCTTGAAATGCGTGCCAAGCCCCAAAAAATTGCTGACTCTTCGTTTTGCTGCAACAGAGAGCAGGAAAGGGGCATAGCAATGTATTTACACAGATATATGCATGTCTCGATCCTCGTGCCACCAATCACGCATACCGAGGCATGATGGCCGAGGAGTCGAAATGCACAACTCAATATAGGACGAATGTACATGAAACTACAGCTAAAACCTAACTCCATCATGGATAATCCGGAGTGTCGGTGACTGGGGAATTGAGACACATTCCATCACTCAGAGTACGAAATGTACCTCGTTTCCCGTGCCTGGGCTAACTCCTATTCCGGACACGATGCAATATGCATGATATGCATGAAATGCAAATAATATACAATCCTAACATACACAATGCTATGGAAGTGAAATGCCTCGAAATGCGTCCACACGGGCATGCAAACCGAGAAAATGACAGAATGTAATCTAAGATACAACCTAGTATGCACCATGCTGTGAAAATGAGATGCCTCGAAGTGCGTGCACACGGGCACGCGAACCGAGAAAATGCATGAATGTAATGAAAATGAGACGCCTTGAAATGCGTGCACACAGGCACGCAAACCGAGGCGATGGCATACGCAATGCAAATGACATGAGGTGCCTCAAAATGCGTGCACACGGGCACGCAAACCGAGACAATGGCAAAATGCTATGAAAATGAGGTGCCTCGAAATGCGTGTACACGGGCACGCAAACCGAGACAATGGTATACGCAATGTAAATGACATGAAAATGTGATATGGGCTTATACCAACATGAGAAAGCCTCAGCCACACTCACATAGGATGCCGGCGGATAAAAATGAGGTGCCTCGAAATGCGTGCACACGGGCACGCAAACCGAGGCGATGACGGAATGTGATGAAATGACATGAAAACATGATATGGGCTTATACCAACATGAGTGAGCCTCAGCCACACTCACATAGGATGCCGGCGGATAAAAATGAGGTGCCTCGAAATGCGTGCACACGGGCACGCAAACCGAGGCGATGACGAAATGCGATGAAATGACATGAAAACATGATATGGGCTTATACCAACATGAGTGAGCCTCAGCCACACTCACATAGGATGCCGACGGATAAAAATGAGGTGCCTCGAAATGCGTGCACACGGGCACGCAAACCGAGGCAATGGCAGAATGCGATGAAATGACATGAAAACATGATATGGGCTTATACCAACATGAGTGAGCCTCAGCCACACTCACATAGGATGCCGGCGGATAAAAATGAGGTGCCTCGAAATGGGTGCACACGGGCACGCAAACCGAGGCGATGACAGAATGCGATGAAATGACATGAAAACATGATATGGGCTTATACCAACATGAGTGAGCCTCAGCCACACTCACATAGGATGCCGACGGATAAAAATGAGGTGCCTCGAAATGCGTGCACACGGGCACGCAAACCGAGGCGATGACGGAATGCGATGAAATGACATGAAAACATGATATGATCATTCTAATGGAATTTCAGCACTAAAATATGGGGGAAAACAGTCCCGAAATGAGGCGAAATGACATGAAATGCATGGAATTGTCCCGAAATGTGAATTTAGGCACCCGAAATGACCTATAGCTATGCCAAACATGCACAATATGGACATGCAATGCAAAGAAAGAAGCTAGACAGTCCCAAAAATGCATTTTCACAGTTATAAACATGGCCAAACAGCAAGCATAGATATGGCAAAAATGGCATGCAAGAATAGGGGCCAAGAGAGGGGTAATGAAGCAAGTGATATAAGCAAAATCCAAACTGAAAAATTTCCTTCTACAACATTGAAGAGGGACCAAAAATATGAATGTTTACAGTATATGGAAATCCTCGAATCAATATACAAACATGCTAAAAAAAAGGCACAAGATTGAGGCTCAAAAGGTGCTATAACATGAAGTATACAAAAAAATCACCAAACAGAAAAAAAGTGTTAATGAAACATGAATTATAGGCCAAAATAATGTCACTTTCAGTTCTGTGAAAAAGCCAAAAACAGAAGAAAAGGGGGCTACCAATTTATGCAAAAATGGGGCCAAATAAGGGATATAACTACAAGTGACATATGGAGGCACCAAATGGTGAGGGGTCCTTCAACAATGTTGAATAAGGGCCCAGAATTAGCACATTCACAGATTACATCATGCTCAAAAACAGATTAATCATGGGCCAAAAATAGCATGCAAGATTATGACATATAAGAGGATCAATGAAGCAAGTGCATCATGGAGGGCTCAAACAGGGTTGAGCCCTTAATGAGACATGAAAATGAGCTCAAAAAAAGGGTACTTTCAGTTTTGGTCGGAGCTCAAATGTATAAGAAGGAGAGGCTAAGAAATATTGCAAAGAAAAGCTCAAAAAAGAGAAAATGGCAACTCACCTTTGGAGACAAGTCTTTTGTTGCTTCTTGGACCAATTTGCAGCTTCTTTAGCCTTTGAGAAGCCCTCCTTGTTGCTGGAAATGAAGTGGTGATGGTAGAGCTTGGAGGTGATGAAGAAAACAAGGTGTAGGACTTAAGGTTTTTTAGGAAAATGAAAAGGATGGAGGGAGATATGGATCTTGAGGCTTGAAGAACAAATTTTCTAACCCTCAAATGTGATGCCACCAGCTGGTTATATGGACAAAAAGAGGGTGTAAAGGTGGGGCAAAAAGGAGGTAAGCTTTCCCCCACAAAATATCCCCCGGATTGGGATATTTTCTGGAGGAAACAGCTGCACAGCTGTAAAGTACCAATCATGAGGAACATGGCCGGCCATAAACTTTTTCTGCAGGTGGCCGGCCGGCCACCCCCCTAGCCGGCCAGCTAGGGGTCAAAAGGGTCAAGTTCAATTAGTGGACGGTCACCACAAAAAGGTGGCCTCCCAGGTCTCCTCTTCGCAACCCTGTGGTTCGAATTTAGAAACTCTAAAACAGGAGAGAGAACAAGCCAATTTTAGGAGGGGTTCAAAAGGGTCAAAAGGAAATAGTGGCCGGCCATGTGATATTAGGATCCTCCCATGTGTGTACATCACAAATATGTGGTTTGTGGTTGAAGAAAGTGGCCCCAAGGTGTTCAACATTGGCTCGGAAGGAGGGGTTCAAAAGGGTCAAGAAACATTAGTGGCCGGCCATGAACTTTTAGGGTCCTCCCATGTGTGTACATCACAAATATGTGGTTTGGGTTTGAAGAAAATGGCTCCAAGGTGTTCAACATTGGCCCGGAAGTGTGAAAAAGGGGTGTCGGAGGGCGAAAATGGAACATAACTGGTTGCCAAGATAATTGCTGGCCTCCCACCCTCCAGTGACATCCCTGGTGATGAAACAGAGGCACCTGCCAAAAATGAACGAAAAGCAATGCAAAACGAACCCTCGGGGGCCAACACACGCAGTTCGAGGTCCCGAAAATGGGCTGTTAAGCACCGAAAGTGGCGTTCGGCCACGAAGTGGGTTTCTCAGGCCCCAGTGTCCCTTGAAAGGGAGAAAATAAGATGCATGCCAAAATTTAGAGTAAACGGAGATGGTTAAGCGGTCCCGAATCGAGGCACACGGCCAACGGTCCCGAAAAATCGGAAACCGGACTCCGAAATGGGCAAAATGGCGTGCGGCCACAAAATGTAGCCCACGGCCACTGAGAGATGGTCTACGGGACCTCTCCCTCCCCTCGGGAAAAGAAACAGAGAAAACCGAGTCTGGTTTGCAAACCGAGACAAGGCACAGAAGAGGGTTCGGAAATCCAGAGGCGGGGCTCGCAGCCAAGACTCTGAAACTTCTGAACGAGCACATTATGCAATATCACCAAGTGCTCAACTGGTGACGTCTGAGTCTCAAGGTCGGTCAAAAATGGGGTGTCTACAATTAGGTATATGGGTCCTGAACATCTTGGAACTCAGATCTTCCATATGAGATGGGTTGAGTAGTTGAACCTTCAGAAGATTGTGACTGGTCTGAACTGTCTTCTGAATTTTTTGAACTGGTTGACTGGGCTTCACCTTGATCCATAATTTTGTAGACTAACTGGAGCACTTTATCCTTGGATAATTTGGACTTGCTTTGGGTTTTGACTTTGGGCTGAGCAGTAGGTGAAATGGGCTTTGACTGAACCTTGGATTTGGATTTTGATTGGGGCTTTGATTGAGTCTTGGGCTGAGCCGGTACTGCAGGGGCTTTGGACTTAGCCTTGGACTTTGATTTATCAGTTGTGGGCTGAATCTTGGACTTGGATGAATTGAGCTTGGAACCACTAGATGAGGGGCTTCCAAGGTTGATTGGAGGAAGACTAGGCTGACTTCCTTGGCTGATTGCAAAAGTTGGGTTCTGTTGGGCTTTAGCAATTGTAGGAGTAGGAGCACATTGATCAATGGGGAACTCTTCTTGAACAATTTCAAATATGCGAGGCAAATTGAATTTAGCCCACCATTTGACTGAGTGTTGACGGATGATTATATTATCTTCAATTCCATAATGCCATTTAAATATCCAAGGAATTTTGTATTTGGATATAAAAATTAACAAAAATGGAAATGTTCTTTGATCAGCAGTGAATGGGTAGACAGAAGCAAAATAATTAATTAGTTCAATAAGATCACCAGGGAGGATATCTGAAATGGCGCCATAATGAGTCCACCATCTCAAAAACCAGGAAGGTAATTCTGACTTGAATTTTTTATCAAAAGAAATGAACCAGGAGTGACTGAAAGTTTCATTTTGGTACAAGAAGATCTTGAACCAAGCATCAATGTAATCATGGTAATTGTATTGTACAAAGTGGCCAGGTAAATCACGAAGCTGATAAGGAGGACCCCATTCAGTTGAGGAAACAATGTTGTGAATGTAAATAGAATGATACAGAACCTTGCTAGCATAGGTTCGATCATAAATGGGTTTGATCGAGACTGATTGGTGATGGATCAAAATATGTTTGTAATAGGTGAGTGTTTTCTCTGGATGTGAAAGGATGAAATGGCATCCAGAGCAAAAATAGGATTTAGCAATTTCATGGATAACTTGGCCTTTGGGGTGACTAGGTTCTTTATAGAACAGATTAGTGGTGTGTGATTTGGTATAATCAGATCGAGATGACCTAACTGGGTTAGCAGGGTATAGAGTAACTGAAACTGATTGGCTGGAAGAAGCAAAAGGGTCTGAGGCCAACGCAGATGAGTAATTGGGTCGATAAATGTTACCAAGAACTTGGTAACGATTAACCATTTCAAGAGGGTGAGACTGAGTTATTGACTCCGAAAGAGGAGGTGAATACGATATGTAAGTTGTTAAGTCTGGGTTTTGAAATGGGTTATTCGGGATTTATGGTAAGAACTAAATGGTGTAGCAGGAGCAGTCATCCCTTACCCCCCTGTAAAAATTCCCAGGTAAGAAAATCAGGAAGGGAATTTTGACAACCAGGTATGTAGGTAATATCAAAATCGAAAATACTTAAAATAGATTGCCAATGGGCAAAAATTTGCTTACTAGCAAGATTTTGAACATCTTTTTCTAAAACATATTTAGCAAATTTGCAATCAACATGAAGTAAAAAAATTTGATTTAAAATATCATCTTGAAATTTTTGAATACATAAAACAGTAGACAAAATCTCTTTTTTAATAGTACTATAATTTAATTGTGCTTTATTCCAGACACCAGAATGATAACAAACAATTTGTTCAGAGGATTGGGGAGTGACTTTCTGGAGAAGAATGCCACCATAACCAATATCAAAAGCATCAGTTTGAATAATTTTGAAGGAATTTTCAATAGGAATACCAGGACAAGGAAGAGACTTAACATGTTGTTTGACTTGTTGAACAATAGAAGTATGAACAGACGACCAAGGAGGAGGATTATCTTTCAATCTATCAAACAGTGGTTGACAAGTCTTCCTAAGGTCTTTATAGAACTCAGCAATGTAATTGAGGGAGCCTAAGAACCTTTGTAATTGGGTTTTATCAAGAATTTCATCAGGAAATTTGGATGCAAATTCAATTGACCGACTAATTAGGAGAATAGTATTATGGTAAATATCATATCCTAAAAACCGAACTTTAGTTTGAAACAATTTAATTTTGGGAGCAGATATGACAAAACCATGACTTTTAATAGTATAAAAGAAAGCAGTTAAATGTTTCCAATGGTCATGAATTGATTTTGAAAAAATCAAGATGTCATCAATGTAAACAATAGAAAAATGACTAAATGGGTTGAATATATCATTCATAATATTTTGAAATTCACTAGGAGTATTCTTTAATCCAAAGGGCATAACATTCCATTCATATTGACCAAAAGGAGTATTAAAAGCAGTTTTATATCTATCTTTAGGGTGAATTTGAATTTGCTAAAAACCACTTTTTAAATCAAATTTACTAAAAATAACAGCTTGACTAAGTCTTTTAATCAAATCTTTTTTATTAGGAATAGGATATCGAATCTATTCTAAAACAACATTTAATGGTTTATAATTAATGATTAGGCGAGGGACCCCTCGTTCTAATTCAGCATTTTTATTAACATAAAAGGTAGGACAAGACCATGGAGATTTACTAGGGCAAATGATCCGATTTTTCAATAATTCATTAATTTCTTTTTTACATATTTCAAGTAATTCATGATTCATCTGAATAGGTCTAGATTTAGTAGGTATTTGTCGTTCATTAAAATTTTTAATATATGGTAAAGTAACTACATGCTTTTTCTTCCTATGCCAAAATGCAGTAGGTAAAGTTGAACAAACAGTTGATTCTAATTTTAATTTAAAATCATTAATTTGAGAAATAATAACTGGATCAGTTAATTGCTGATCAATTTGTTTGTAATTAATTTCTTCTTTAAGAAAATTTAAATGTCTAGTTAGACGATTAATTCTGTGAGAAATAGAACAATCTTTTAGTTGATTTAATTCTAGCATTTCAGGAGGAGATAACAATCTAAATGTAACAGGTTGGCCTAAAACATGAGTTGTGATGCCTGTACTAAATGTAGTAAATGGATATAATAAATATATGAATGGCGTTCCTATAATTTTATCAGTCATATTTGTAACTAAAACGAATGAAGTTTTAAAACATACATTATCTTGACAAATACAAACTTTTGGTAATTTATATTTAATATACATTTGACTACCATTAGCAGAGGTTAATCTCTCATGACATTTCTCATAATATTTAGTAGGAAGTAATCCTTCTTGTATGCAATTTAAATCAGCACCAGTATCGATTAAAGCAATTAATTCTAATTCAAAATCTTCAACAACGATTTTAATTTTTGAATACCATTTTTGAATATAAATCTTATTGATTAGATTTAATCGTTTGTCTTCAAGAATATTAGATTGATGAGATCAATTATCAAATAAGAGTTTGTCTGGATTAGTATGATCAGAATCAGGTTCAGAATTATTTTCAGATTCATGAGGTGATGCATGTGGATTAGGTTGGAAATTGTCTAAACGTTGATTAAGTTTTAGACTAATAATTTCATCTTCCAATTTTTTATCTTTTTGTTGTAAGTTTCTAATAGTCTGTTTAATTTGGTTGATTTCAGATTGTAAATCTTGAAGTGTAATGTCTTTATTTTTATTTTTAAATCTTTCTAAAGTCTTAGATAAACTAATAATAGGTTTATCAAATTTAGGTTTATTATCTGAATGAATTAATAAAGATTTTAATTTATCAATATATTTCTGTTTGAGATTGGGATCATCCAACTTACTGATTAATTCAATTAAAGCAGATTCTTCTTGGTTTTGTTTCATAAGAACAGTAATTTGCTTAATTGGTTTACAGCAGACATCATTACATCCTAATGTTATATTATTATCAGAATTAGTACTGGGTGAATTATCATCAGAGGAAGTTTCTGGATTATTTGAAGAGGAATTACTAAGAGATTGATTTAATTGAAAGATTTCAAATATTTGAATCTTAGATTCATCATTTATTTGTAATTGATTAACCTTATCTTTTAATTTTTGTTTTTCTTTGCATTTATTGGAGTAATAACCTTTTTTACCACAGTTATAACATGTAATATCTTTATTAGATTTAGATTTTGGATGTGATTTTTTGTAATATTTCTTTTTGGGTTTAGTATAAAATTTATCATTGGATTTGGAATGTGAATAATTCTTTTTGTTTTTATAAGAATATTTAGATTTATATTTATGTTTAGAATGTTTATGTGATTTCCTACGAGAGGGTGCTACAAGAGGTAAACCATATTGTTCACAGAAATTTCCTAATTCATATTTAGCTTTATGTTTATCTTTAGTGGCTTTTTGACTAAGTTTAAGATCAATACACATTTTTAATCCTTCTTTTTGAATAGTGCTAATTATATCGTCATAGGTTAAATTATCATATTCTATAACACCAGTAGGTTGACTAAGAACATCTCGAATTTTGTGAGCAAATAAACTAGGTAGTCCAATAATAAATTTTTCTTTCCAAAATGATTTAGTACATTCGTTTCTTAACATAACTCTAGAGGTAAATACATCTTTATACCATCTAAAATCACTTAAGGTTGGACATGTAAGATTACTAAGTTGATCATGTATGCAAGAATAGATATTAGTAGGAGTACCAATAAAATGTCTAACAAAAGTATAAATTAATGTATTAATACCATCAGGGTGGCAACAACCAATATTTTGATCAAAGATAGGTAGACCATTGTCATCAGTTTGATTAGCATGAATGATGGATTCTCTTTGCTCTTCACTATACGAGGTAGTCTTCATAATGTAAATAAGAATGACGGTGCAAAAAGAAAAAAAAAAAGAATTGCCATTCAGCAGCATTGATTGCTTTAGGAAATAATTGATAAGGATATGGAAATAAAACCCTAATCTGCAATGAACCATGTATCGTTTTATCTATAAGAGCAACCTTGACACACGAAAGAAGGGGAAGTATATTGTAGGCTTTCGATGAAAGGATAATCATATAAGTTTCCAAAGTATAGAGGGATCTGCGTCGTGACAGTGGCAATGGCCCTGTGGAAACAACAGGACATGTCTTGAGTTGGCACAGTCGATGTCCCACTAAGTCAATCTTACTCATTCATTACATCACTATTATGGCATTTCATTAAACAACAAAAATAGAAATAAAGAACAAAACATATATAAAAATATAAAAAGTACAAATTAAAAAAAAAAGAAAAAAAGAAGAAGAAGAAGCACCATATATAAGAAAATTAAATGCAATTCCATCCAACCTAGAAAAATATAAGCATAATTGTTGGTTTTGATGCTAACCTCCTTCAATGAGAGAAATTATTTTCAAGGAACAAGCTAGCGGAAAACTTCGGATTCAAGCCTCTTGACTGGAGTTCTGTAAACATGATGTGTAACGTCCACAAAAGTACATAATAAATATAATCTGAGAACATATATGAATGACAACATAAATCAGAGTGAATAGTCCTTTCATTATATAAAGTTAATGACACAGAATTGTCCAACGTAAATAAATGCCCTATGGGCTTACACCTTTCCAAGCCTTGACTTGGTTACAACAAAATGAGACTAACTCATACAATTTTAGCCGTAGGCTATACAAAAATAAAACAAAACAAGAAGCTCTTGCTTCCCGAAAGTCCCCCCAGTGCCATTGCCTTGGTGGAGGCATGCCATCATTACCTGAAAATGTTTTTCCCAAATAGGGTGAGCCACGGCCTAGTAAGAATAATCTAATACAATATATGAGATTTAACAAAGGTATAAGTGCTATGTGCATATACAATGTCCAGAATAAAACATTCATACTTTATAGTGCTATAGAATTCCAATTTCATGTTCCAATATGTTTTCCTCCAATTCATTTCAACATATAAGTCAATTTCATTATTTCTTTCATAACCCAAATGAGACTACAACTCAATGGTTCTACAATCACATCATCAACGTATCAACACTTCAAATTGCCATTTTACAGATATCTCGTCCGAGGATCGGCACCCATGTGTAAAATTTCAAATTGCCATTTTACAGATATTTCGTCCGCGGATCGGCACCCATGTGTTAAATTTCAATTTGCCATTTTACAGATATTTCGTCCACGAGATCGGCACCCATGTATAAAATTTCAATTTGCCATTTTACAGATATTTCGTCCGCGAGATCGGCACCCATGTATAAAATTTCAATACTTTCACCCAGGACATTTCGGCCAACTTAATTATAATGGAGTCCATCCCATTTCTCCTCCCAAACATCATGCATATACAATAAATTTAAACACATAATCATACATGGAGTACATCTCATTTCTCCTCCCAAATAACCATACATATACAATGTATTCACACATAATCATATTCAATGACAACCAACTAGTGATTAGTTTCAGTTCACTTAATCCACATGCAGTTTCTACAACAATCAAAGTTATCCTCCACCGATAGCCCAATACTGATATACAATCTCATGATAGATAATTTAATCAAAATTTCCAAGGGTGTGAGGCATTATATTTTCAATTCCATCATCTATTTCAATACTCACTCAATTCCATGTTTGCAACACCAATTTCAACCATTTATACAAAATAGATATGATAATCATTTTAGGGCAAATATCCCCCTTTTCAAAATACCAGTCCAACACCAAAATCAGTAATTTTGACATAACATGACTTCATTTTCAAACCCCATGCTCATTTATTTCGTTTCCACCAAAAACCCCTCTTTTACATTTTACCAAAACCTTAGGTTTGGCTCAAAATATCCCCAAACCCCACAGTTGTTACACAACCATAAAATAACTAAGTTAAAAATCATAACAAAGTGTAGAAAATAACTAAGTTAAAAATCATAACCAAAATTATGGACAACACAAGGTTTAAAAACTAAGTAACCAACCTGTTCCAAACACACTCAAAATGACCAAATAACCAATTTTAAGGAGAAATAAAGAGCAAAAGAAAATGAACAACATTTAGAAACAATAAACCCGAATCTGGAGTACAACAAGTGGCGGGTCAAAACCGGAATCGCTATATGATGAGTTGTAATAAGAAAAGACCTACAAATGTATACCAAAAAAAAAAAAAAAGAAAAAAAAATAAGCCCAAAAGAGGATATTGAGACAAACAAAGGATAATTATGCTTATTACATATAGTGAATTCATCAAATTTAACAGAATTAACAAAATCTACCATAGACTACCAGATTACCACATGTCATGAAAAAGCTGATTTAACATGCTTAATGATCCAATGAATGAATTTCCAAAATCACAGATCTCATGGGGAACTATATCTGATAAAGGAAGTTCCACAATAGCCTAGAAAGCTGCCATGGCACTTGTTTTCTGGCAACCGGGGGGGCAGAAAGATGGTAAGGGAACAACTCTCACCTGGCAGACAGTGGTTGGTCAGGATGGTTTGTCATAATTTTTCATCAAATAAATATAAGTAATTGTTAAAATACTACAAAAGATGAGGAAGAAGAAGAAGCTGTTGTACGGTTTCTATTATAACCAAGGCAAATTATTGCAAAGTTGAATAATATGAAACTTAAAGATGTAATAAATCACTAATGAATGAAAGCACAATGTGAATGTAAATCATATGGGAAAAGGGGGAAAAGCAGGGGAACCAAGACAACATGTAAATACGCATACATGCTGTTAACAATACTGGTCGAAGCCAAATCTACTAGATAACATTAATTAGTTCTGATGTTTGGCACAAGTGTTATGCTCTAGTTGAAGGAACCAAGTCTCTACAAGGGCCGAGGGGAGGCCAAACAAATTCAAAAAACTAAACCTCCTTGTTTAGGATTTTAATAGAAATTGTGACGCAGATGCGTTATGTACATAAATGAAACTTCCACAATCCAAATAATATTCTAGAGAAAAAAAAGGGAAAAAAGAAGAAATAGAACATCAGAATAAACTGTAAAACCAAATACAAATCAACAATGACCTTGCCACGAGAGAACAACAACACTAGGTTGTATGTATGAGCAATTGCTTCACAGTTGCCAGGCATATTTGCAGGAGAGATGGATTGTTCCCAAACTAAAGAAAGCAGGAGGCTAATCTAGCGGCTACTCAGCCTAAGAGAAGTTACTTCCTGGTATTGAAAGAATAAAACAATGGTCATATGAGTCAACAACCCAAAACATATGTGACTTTAAACGCTCATCAATCCCAAATTACAATATATCTTTCATTCGCACTTTATATGACAAATACACATAAAAGAAAATAGACTTCTCAAATCTTCAAACCGGCGTTTCTGGCAACATTCCTGAAAATGGTAAAAATAACGTGGGATGAACAAATATGTCTAGTTGGGATCTACACTAATTCTCAGTAACATATGATTAACAATTTTAACACACTTTCCCTCCAACATTAGGTAATATTACAAGTTAAAACTATTAAGCATTTTCAAATAAATATGGATACTTGGAGCGGACCTCCGATTCCTGTTCCCAGGTTGCCTCCTCAACCCCATGGTGCCTCCGCAATACCTTCACTAACGGTATAGTTTTACCCCGTAACACTTGCTCCTGAGTATCTAATATTTGAGCCGGTCGCTCTTCATAAGAGGCATCCTCATCTACCTCCAAATCAACCCAATCTAGCACGTGAGAAGGGTCAGGTTCGTACTTCCTAAGCATAGACACATGAAACACATTATGAACCCCCGAAAGTTGTGGCGATGAGGCTAATCGATATGCAACTTCCCCAATTTTCTCCAATATCTCAAAGGGCCCAATAAACCTCGGAGACAACTTTTCACTCTTACTGAATCTCATTAAACCCTGCCTGGGTGAGATCTTAAGGAACACTTGATCACCCACTTCAAAAAACAAAGGTTGTCTCCTCTTATCGGCATAACGTTTCTGTTGGCTTTGGGCTGTAGCTAACCTTTTCCGAATGAGACCAACTTTCTCAGTTGTCTCTCTGACAATCTTTGGACCCAACACCGGCGCATCCCCTACCTTAACCCAACAAACTGGTGATCTATAAGGTCGGCCATACAAGGCCTCAAACGGTGCCATCACGATACTAACTTGATATCTATTATTGTAAGCAAATTCAATCAACGGTAAATTCCTCTCCCAAGACCCTTTGCAATCTAGGACACAACCTCTAAGCATGTCCTCTAAAATCTGAATAGTACGTTCTGACTGCCCATCGGTTTGAGGGTGATAAGCAGTGCTAAAAGTCAACATAGTTCCCAATGCCTCTTGAAGGCTTTGCCATAATCGGGCGGTGAAACGAGGATCCCTATCCAATACGATGGTTACTAGAACCCCATGAAGTCGAACTATCTTTCTAACGTACAACTCTGTCAAGTGCTCAACTGAATTGTTGGTATACATCAGAATGAAATGCGTAGACTTAGTCAACCTATCAACTATCACCCAAATGGTGTCATTGCCCCGCTGTGTCCTAAGAAGCCCAACTACAAAATCTATGGTAACGTGTTCCCATTTCTATTCGGCTATTGGTAAGGTTTGTAACAAACCCACTAGTCTTTGATGTTCGGCCTTCACTTGTTGACATGTAAGGCACTTGGACACAAAGGATGCGACATCTCGCTTCATACCCCTCCACCAAAACTAATGGCTAAGGTCACGATGCATTTTGGTGCCTCGCGGATGTACTGCAAGGCATGAGTGATGGAACTCCCGAAGCACTTCCTCTCTGCAAGACTCAAGTACAAACAAACGGTCTAGGTAACGTACGCTCTGATCCGAGTGAATGTTAAAACCCTTTTCTTCCTTCCCATTGGAGATTCTATCACGAATTAACTCTACTTCATGGTCCCCCTGTTGTGCCTCTACAACTTTGCTAATTAAGACAGGTTGAGCACTCAAACTAAACAATGTTGCCCCCTTTTCGGACTCACCCAAATGCAATTCAAACTGGCCTATATCCCTCAACATAACCCATTCCCGAATGGCCACACTTGCCAAACTACTCACGAGTTTTCGACTTAAGGCATCGGCCACTACATTGACCTTCCCCGGGTGATAGTGTAACTCGAAATCATAATCTTCTAAAAACTCCATCCACCTCCGTTGACGTAAATTCAAGTCCTTTTGGGAAAATAAACACTTTAGACTCTTATGATCGGAGAAAACCTCACACTTCTCGCCATACAAGCAATGCCTCCAAATTTTCAAGGCAAACACTACTACTGCTAACTCTAAATCGTGGGTAGGTTAATTCTTCTCATGAGTCTTCAATTGCCGTGAATCGTAAGCTACAACCTTTCCCCGTTGTAACAAATCACAACCAAGCCCATCCTGAAACGCATCACAATAAACGGTGTAACCCAAACCTCTCTCCAGAATGATCAACACCGGTGTCGTAGTCAATCTAGTTTTAAGCTCTTGGAAAGACTTTTTACAAGCCTCACTCCACACAAACTTAACCCCCTTCCTAGTCAATCTAGTCAAAGGCGCGGCTAATCTAGAGAAGTCCCTCACAAAACGCTGATATTACCCCGCCAACCCAAGAAACTCCGAATCTCAAAAACCTTCTAGGTTGCTCCCAATCCTATATAGATTCTATCTTTGAAGAATCTGTAGTTACTCCCTCCCTTGACACTACATGGCCCAAAAACTTCACGTTGGTGAGCCAAAACTCTCACTTCTCAAATTTGGCATACAATTGATGTTTTCAAAGCAAGTCGAGCACTACCCTCAAGTGAGTCTCGTGTTCTTCCTCGGAAGTTGAATAAATTCGAATGTTGTCCACAAAGACGACCACAAAGTGATCCTAATACTCTCTAAAAAATCGATTCACCAAATCCATAAAGGAAGCTAGTGCATTTGTCAGCCCAAATGGCAATACAAGGAACTCATAGTGGCCACAACGCGTACGAAAGGCCATTTTCTGGATGTCTTCCTCCCAGTCTCTCAACTAATGATACCCCGACCTCAAATCTATCTTCGAAAAGCCACAAGACCCTCTAAGTTGCTCAGACAAATCATCTACTCTGGGTAAGGGATATTTGTTCTTGACGGTAACTCGATTCCATTTGCCGTAATCGATACACAACCGCAACGACTCATACTTCTTCTTTGCAAAGAGAGCCGGTGCTCCCCAAGGCGATGTACTAGGTCGAATGAAACCCTTGTCTGAAAGCTTTTGGAGTTGAATCTTCAACTCATGCAACTCTGCGGGTGCAAATCTATACAGCGCCATAGAAATTGGTGCCGTTCCAAGCACTAAGTCAATGGTGAACTCAATCTCCCGGTGGGGTGGCAAACTAGTAAGGTCCTCGGGAAATACGTTCAGATATTCACAAACTACCCTTGGCAACTCAGCACGAGTCCCATCACTCTCACTATCCAAGAGAGTAGCAAGAAGGCCACTAAGCTTTCTACTACGAGGGTCAAATACTGGCGACAAGACCCTATCAACCCGGTCTCCCAGAAAGAAAAAACAATCACCACTCGAGGTGCACACTATGACCCTCTGACGAAAACAATCAATCACTGCTCGATACGAGGACAACCAATCCATGCCTAGAATAACATCAAAACTCGACATGTCTAGTAGCACAAAAGAAAATGGGAGTCAGCGCTCGGCAACCTCTCTCTCACAACCACGACACCCCTGATCTAAGTCAACTATACCCCCAACTAGTGACCCTACTCTGAGCGGAGATGCTAACTATGCCACCTTTAACCCCAAGGCAGATGCGAATGCAGCAAATATGAATGAATGAGACGCAGCCGTGTCTATTAATACATTAGCCAAAGAATTACACACAAAAAAAATACCTCTCACAACTGAGGATCCTGGCAACTGTTTTGGTGCGGTAACAGCATACATGCGCCCTTGTGGCCTTTGATCAACCTGCTCGTCTATCGGAGCATAGGCCTTTCAACTCCCTGATTAACTCGCAAAGTCTGAACTGAGTGAGCCTGCTGGTGGCTCTGAGTCTGCCTCGACCTTGATGCACCATATGCGCCTCCCAACTGCGGGCAACCTCTCTTCATATGCCCTGATTGACCGCACTAATAGCAAGTAGGCCCCGGCCCTTGACTCTGAGACTAACTCTGAGATCGGTTAGGTGGTGGTTGTGGCAACATCTGCTGTCATCCTCCCTTCTGTGGACATGCAAAGGCCTTGTAACCCGGTTGGCCATACTTGAAGCAAGAAAACCCACTCGGTGCACTCCTCCCTGAGCCCGCACTAGGCAAGAGAAAGGTAGATCTAGACTGCTGTGGTTGAGATTGCAATGAAAAGATTTTTCTGCTCTTCTTGTTGGGCCTATAGTCCCCTTGTGACCCTTGGCCCCTAGACCTCGGCCTCCACGGTAATCTCCACATGCTCGGGCACCTCCACGAGACGGTCGGATCATGTTCCCGGCAACCTTGAACAAGATCTTGGTTCTAAGCTTTTTCTCGAACTCAATGCAACGGCGTTCTTCCGTCGCTACCAACTCTGGTGCAAACCAGGACAAACTAGAAAAGGCCGCTTCAAACTCGGCCACAGACATATTGAGTTGCTTAAGGTCCTGGAACTCCTACCTCAACCTCTCCCTAGTAGTGGGAGGTAGATACTTATCTTGGAAGGCCACCACAAATGCCTCCCATGTCAGTTCTATTCGGCCTTTAGCATACTTCCACCATTGACCCGTGTCCCCTTTGAGATAGTAACTCGCAAGAGTCACTCTAAGCTCACTATCTTCTATGTGAAGCATCTTGAATGTCTTCACTGTCTATTCGAGCCATTCATTTGCTTTCTTAGGTTCGGGGCCACCATGGAACTCATCCGGCTTGGCCAGCAAAAACTCCCTCACGAGGAAGCTCGCCCTTGTCTCAATGGCGTTCTCCCTAGCTTGGTTCTCCGCCCTAAGTATGTTCAGGGACTCCCTTAATGCCCCCACCATATCTTGGGCTAGGGCCCCCATTGCGGCTTGACCCGCTTGCCCCGGTATCTTAGCTTGGCCTAATCGCTCCTCTTGCACCAGAACCTCATGGACCGGTACCCCATGCACACCCCGGCGACCCCAACCACGCCTTCCACCTCTACCACCACAAGTTTGACCCCTTCCTGACATCCTAATTGAGAATCAAGATAAATAATTTAGCACATAATTCCAAATGTGCTCGCAACTTGCCTCACACGTTAAACTACAACAATCATATATACTCTACCACACAAACAATTCAATTCACTCCACATAAGCACTTAGTCACGTAAGCACATACGGATTATCCTTTAGTGACGAGATTCGTCCCACAAAAAACCAAGAATTCTTAGTAGAACGAGTATTGATCAAGTACCCTTCTAATAAGACCTCAAGGAATCTAATAGGTGCAAATTACATCCCAAAAGCCCAATCCCATATCCATATAGTCACATAAGCAGGTTATCACATAATTACGAAAAATAAAACATTTCCTAATCATGAAAAATAAACCCATTGTGGCAAAACAACTACTTCCCCTGAGCCCCAAGTATTCAAACTCGGTAGCTCTGATACCAAGTTATAACGCCCTGAAAATATCCAATATAAATTAACTACGTCAACCAAAATCCACTAAATAATAATAACAATTTTTCCATCTTTACATCATTAATCAACAAAGTTTATACAAAAGTTCCACGTGCGAATTATGCATTCAATGGTATGAAAAACACATGAATCTATAGCATGTGAAGCATCTAATCTCAAGTAATTAAAATGCCCTTAAGGGCTTACATCTTCCAAGGCATTAGCCTGGTTACACAAAATGGTCTCTCGGACCTATACATGTTTAGCCCTTGGCTTACAAAAATTCACAATCACAACAAAGAGCCTTATGCTCTCAAAACATATTTCCACGCCAGATTTGGCAGGTTTGCCATGTCCTTTCTTGCACCAAAACCCATAGGGGTGAGCATAAAGCCCAGTAGAAAATTCTCACAAAGTATATACAGTTATGCAACCTTACAGTGTTAAATGCAAATTCCATACAATGCCGTTTAAAGAAAATTTTCATTACATGTTCTTGAAAATCATCATATTTCAATAACAGTTTGTAAGTCCTAACAATTCCGACACTTCCAATTTTAATCAATAGGGGCAGTAAATACGACTCGAGTAATCCCTAGGTTGGTGTCTGCAAGTAGGCTCAACAAGCACTACCAAAAACCCCACTTTACCCGTTGCTAACCGGAAGGGAAGTGGTACCTCCTCTGCGCGCGTTTTCGGTCTTTCACCTCGGACACTCAAGCTCACTTAGTCAGTTTCATCTATACCTCCTATTCGAACTTACCAACGTATTACCCCAAAACATTTCAATAATTTCATTTTGCATTATTGCTTTCTCAAAGTAAATGATTTCACATCTCAACTCAAAACTTGCAACAGTATAATGCTTGTAATGTCTATACACATGCCAAAGCTAAATAATAATCTTGTAATGTTCAATTGAATGAATATGCAATGCCATAATTGTCCACTTCCAACATAATATCAACAACATACTATCCTGATCAAATTTCCTTTTTCTCCTTGCAATGCTATTCTACAAATAGCCCAAAGTTTGTTACCAATTATCAATAGCATAACAACATGTCCCCAATTCATGCATTTCCATCCTTTTCACCATTTTAAGGTTATAGAAAAAATTAGACAACAATCTCCAATTTCAATAGTTCCCATGTGTAGAGAACCCAACATCAATATATATATATATATATACACATTGTAATAAAACATGGAAACTCTCCACTTTCTTTACTTATCCTGACATGAAACCATGAATTTATGTAGATATACATATATAGCACCCCATAAACCCTCATCTTCCTTTATTCAAGAAAAATCCCCAAACTTTCTAGGTTTTCTTCTTTTTTTTACAAAACACACACACACACACACACACACACACACACACCGAACCTTTGAAAGAGATACCAATGAAGTCACTATTCCCTTAACCAAGATGGTTTCAACCCTCAAGACATTATCTTTAAAAAAAAATTGAGATTTTAAAACCCCCTTTTTGAAAGAAACTTATATTCGTGAACAAAAATCAAACCCTCACATTATACCCAAAACAAATCCAAAACCCTCATCAATCCTTGCAAAACCTATATATATAACTCAAGAAATCCCTACCTCAAGTTTGATGAAGATGTTGATGAAACCCTAGAGCCAAAGGTGAGGGATTTTCGAGTTCCACCACACAATGTGAAATTCTAGCTTTGATCTTCAAAACTTGTGAGAGATGATGGATCTAGACCCAATGGATTGCAAGAAATAAAAAGCTCTATTTTGTTGTGTTTTGAAATTACATTTCTACCCTATCACTCCCGCTTCACGTTTGGATATCACTTTCAAAATAGAATTCCACCATATAATTCAAACTACAATTTGAAAACCCGTTTGGCAGCTTTGTGATTCATTTCTCCACTTTCAACGTCAGCTTTCTTCCTCTTCCTTTCGGAAAAGCTTCCATGTCCATCATCTCTGAAAAGCTTCACGTAAACTGATGTACTCATCTTTCTTTCTCTGTATCAAATATCACTCTGTATCAAATATCAGGACTAAAGATTTGTCACAGGTAGTATTCATAGAAAACTGAAACCATTTTATAAATCATGAATCTTGTGAACCCGCTCCCTACTCATACCATCTCCCACAAATCAAGTCACTTACAATTTGTGCGTTGTGGAAGATTCCTTCTACGGGCAATCAAACAACGACGAGTGCGAGGTCAAATAACTCACAAATTTATTTCACATATTTTCTTGTAGGTCACTGATTTGAAAAAATCATCCCTAATTTGATTCCCTATTGTGTTTTGTCTCGGGTCAAATTTATCAAACCTATTGTCGAATCAGACGACGCATATTTAGTCACTATACGTACTCCATCACCGGTGATAATTATTGAACTCCCACTAATCTGGTAAATATAGCCTCCAATCATCTGTGATGTACAAATGATTTCTGAGAAGTCCAAATGAGTTCTGAAATGATTTCTGAGAAGTCCAAACCAGTATAGAGATAGTTTGAGAATAGTTTCTGATCTATCTGAACTCTTTGCACCTTTTCTCTCCTTTATAGCTGAGCCAGCCGTGCCCCGGGTTATCCAGCCGGTCCTCTCCCGGGTCATCTGGTCGGTTGACCGGCCGGTCAACCTCCCTCTGCGACTAATTTCTTCTCCTGCTTATTTGTTCTACTTATTTCTTCTTCTGCTTATTTCTTCTGCGGCCTTCTTCAACCGCTAATTTGTGGTTATAATTTTAGTATATAAATACAGAAAATGTTACGTGATTTTTATTTTGCAAATCATCTGCCTTTCCTACAGTTGTACAGTTGAAATAAACATTGATGTTATGTATTTTTATTTTCTCTCTGTTGCCCTTCAAATCATCTGCTTCTCGTAACATTATTTAACAAGTTGAAGTGAGTAGTTTTGTTTTTTTATCTGTGTTGCCCTTCAAACCATCTGCTTTTTCCAACATTATTTACCAAGTTAAAATAAATATTACTTTTGGTTCCTACATAAATAATTGTAATTGGTTTTTGCTCTGGTTTTTTTTTTTTTTTTTTCTATCCACTCCAGAGTAGTTTGCTCTGTTATTCTTTTATATCCACCTCATAGTAGTTTAAATATAAATTGTATGTTTATAGATGGATGGAAACAATTCTGATGACAATCAAGATACAAAAATGAGGACTCCCAGAATTGAAACGAAATTAATAAACATGTTGCGAGAAGAGGTTAAAAAAATCAAACAATGGGCCGTACTACTGTGTGGACAATTAGGCATTGGAATCATTTTGCAAATCAATTGCACAATCTATATGGATTTCGGTATACAGCAAAGTAGGTGCGACAAAAATATCAGCGATTGAAAGCTAATTACCAGACGTTTAAGCAACTCCAGGCATAGACTGGTCTGGGATGGGATCCCATTGTTGGCACTGTTGTTGCACCCGATGAATTTTGGGATAAGGTTTTTCATTAACCTGTACCATTTTTAATTTTTTTTTTTAACATTTCATCACACATACAGTATGCTTAATTCTATATTCTCAATTGTTGTAGGCTACCAGAAATGTAAAGAAGTTTAGGACAAAAGAATTTGAGTATTTCCAAGAAATGGCGAAAATTGTTGAAAATTGTTGTGCCACAGGGGCCTTTTCTCGTGCATCCACACAAGGAGCCCTTGACTCAGATGAAGAAGATGAAATGCTAAATAAATTTTGAAACCCTGAAGTTGGTGGTAGTAATGCTGCTGAAGCCATTCCTATTGCCTTATTCGGCGATAAGTACATGGATCTAGGGAAGGGCAAAAGTCATAAGAGGGGCCCTATAAGCAGCCAGACTGACAGCGGTGTAGACACCCCATTTTTGACCGTCCTCAAGACTTGGACGTCACCGCTTGAACACTCGGTGATCATCCATGTTTGTGTTCGTCTTGAGTTCCCGGAGGTCTCAGCTACGCGCCTTGCCTCAGGATCTCTCGACTCGACTGTTTTGTGTTTGGTTTTGGACCAAACACTTGTGCTTTGCCTTGGAGGGGCAGGGAATGGCTTGTGGGCCATCCCCACACTCCACCGGCCATGGCTTGAGGCCACGGGCTGTGTTTTGTTGCCACCAGCCAAATGTTTGGCCGGCCGGCACTATAGATGGCCGGCTGTAGACACCCCATTTTTGACCGTCCTCAAGACTTGGACGTCACCGTTTGAACACCCAGTGATCATCCATGTTTGTGTTCGTTTGGAGTTCCCGGAGGTCTCGGCTACGTGCCTTGCCTCAAGATCTCCGAACTCGACTGCTTAGTGTCTGATTTTGCACCAAACACTTGTGTTTTGCCTTGGAAGGGCAGGGAATGCCTTGTGAGGCATCCCCACACATCACCGGCTATGGCTAGAGGCCACCGGCTGGTGTTTTGTTGCCATCAGCACTGTGTACTGCCGGTCAACACTATTTGTTGCCGGTCGGTAGTCCATTTTGTCAAAATGGCATTTTTGAGCAGCCGACTACTGTTCATCTGCTTTTGCAGATATTTTAATACAGCTGTCTTGCATTTGGCTCCCCTCCATACACGTATGGAGGGATCTCTCTCTTTAGAAGCTTGTCTTGTAAGCTTTACAAGACAAAGAGCTCTATAAGAAAAGCCCTCCTCTCCCTTGTTTAGGGTTAGAGATTTTAGACAGCCATATTAGGGTTTTGAGTTCTAGGGTTAGGATACATACACATTCTATCTCTATACCTCTCTCTTATTTGGCCTTTGTGTGTGTATAGGTGCATTTGTGTCTTACTATTGCACACAAACACATAGTGTTACACCTTTGCTTGATTCTTGAAGGATCAGAGGTTGTTCTTGGTGTTCTTGGGTGGTTTTGAGCTTGGAGAACCAGCTGGTCCACCATTTGTGAAGAAAGTCTTCAAGGGTAAGAAACTTGCCTTTATATTCCCCATTCTTGCATTGTTTTTTTGCCTATCTTAGAACTATTTTTGAGCTTAGTGTATAATACAAAAAAGTTCTGTTTTTAGGCCCTCTAAATAGTTTGTTTAGAGTATTTTGTGGTTTGGAGGAGTTTGACCCCTCTTAGGCCTTGAAGGGCCCCATTTTGTGCTATTTTGAGTGAGCTCCGGGACCTTGGTGTTTGGGCCTCCTCACCACTAAAATCTTGAGGGATTTCAGAGGTGAGGATGGTGCCTTGAGGTCCTAGGGAGGAGAGGGCCACCCCCTCTCCTTGTTGTCCTTAAAAAGGACCATTTTTGGCCTCTTGAGGGAGCACCTAGCTAAGCTTCATGTTGACCATGCCTTGGCTGTTTTTTATGCTTATTATGTTATAATATGCCTCTATTTTTAATTGGTTTTGGTACACCATGCATGCTTAGCATACCTACCTTGTAATGCCATGTTTAGGCCTTAATATGCCTTAGGTTGTAAACCATTGTTCAAGCATGTTTTAGGTCTAGCTTTGTGAAGATTTTGTGCTTATTTTGCCATGCTAGAGGTCTGTCCATAGTTGTTTGGGTCGGCCATGGCATGCATTGTATAGCCTCTTTGCATTTTTGGCTTGTTGGCCTCAAGTGTGTGAGTGTGTAGCATGCACTACTTGCTTTATTCTAATGATTTGGCATCATTTATAGCATAATTTCAGCCCCTTTGACATGCTTGTATGCTTGCCTTGGGCACCTCTTTAATGCTTTGAAAGCTTGTGTAGCACGCTCCATGTTTTGGCATTTGTGCATGCCTTTGAATTTAGGTCATTTGGATGCCATTTAAGTGATCTTTAGGCCTTGTCTTAATGTGCTAAAACTCTGTTTTTGGTCAATAAGTTCATGTCATGTTTGGTCTTGCTAAGTGTAGTTCAATACTTCATTAGTTTGCTTTGAATGCTTGGGCCATTTGTTGCATGTTTAGCCTATCATGCTTGGTTGGTTTGGCACCATGTTCTCGCATGATTTTCAGAGCTTAGTGCATGTTATTTGTCCATGTTTTTACCCTCTTGAGTGTGCTCGAGAATTGTTCTTTAATGCTTAAGTGTTGGTCCTTGTGTGCATGCATGTTTGCATGTCATTTAGCCCTCATTTCATGGCACTTTGGCCACTGTTTTTGGGCCTAATTAGAGCTGCCCAAATCATGTTTAAGTCCATCTCTTTGTTTGTTGCATGTACTCCTTGTATGTTGTAGCATATTGGTGAGTTGTTGCATAATTGAACTTGCATGATTGAATGAAGACACATGTTTGTTTGCATGCATAAACACCCACATTGTGCCTTGCATGTTTGTACGTTTAGGTCACATCTCACATGCTTGATATTAACATGCTTGCCTCATGTCTTGCATGATTATTGTCTATGCCTTGCATGATTGTTGCATGTTTGTGCATTGCCCATGTTCATGCTTGCATGTTAGTTTGTATGATTAGAGTCGCATAGCATTGGCACGCATGCTCTACCTCTTGACCAAGTCATGATAGAGGTAGAAGCCTCTTGATTTGATTGTGTGCATTGCATGTCATTTGACATCAAAGTGTGCACGCTTGGTCTCTTGGGCCATCACACATTGAAATGCGCGATTGGTGGTCCGAGAACCAAGAAGCATGTCCCTTTGACTCACTCACATGATAAGGAACATGTTTGGTGCATACATGGCTTGAATTGTATTGCCATGCTCTGCCTTGCCCTCTGTTGCTGTCAATTGCAGGTTCTGCAGGAACTCTCTGCCGACCGGCAGTGCTAAGTGCCGACCGGTAATCCTCCCTCGGCCGATAGCTTCACCAATGTCCGGTGACCACATACCACTGCCGGTGGCAATCCTATTCAGCCGGTGACGACTCCCAATGTCCAGAGAAACAATTCTGAGATTTTGGCAGTCTTCAGAGGAGCAGAGCAAGGAAAACAGAGGCAGCTTGCGCATGGCAGTGCACTTCCGAGCAGGACCGAGCATGCACTGCATTGAGCTCTCTTCCCGAGGCGGTTTACTGTTTTTCCTAGCTTAGTTAGTTTGTTAACTAATTAGGTAATTTGTAATAATTAATTAGCTAGGATAGTTAATTCGTTATTCAATTTGTATTATTCTTTTGGTCCCTCCGAGTGAGAGCGAATCTGTAATAAGTGTGGGTGCGTGTGTGTGCATGTCTTCCAATCCCCACTTCTTTCTTCCCTTTTACTTACCTGCTTTGATGGTTAGTAGTAGGTCATGTTTAAATTAGCATACCTTATGCTTAGCATGAGTGCATTCATACATCCGTCTTGCATGCACCGGGCTCGGTACATCATGCTAACTGCATTTGTATTTCAATTCCAAATGGAATACGTGCATCAATTGACCGCATTGCACATGCCATGCTTAGGTTAGCCGAGCCTATTCTAATTGCATCCTGTATGTGTTGCATTAGGCAATTTGACATGAACTAGGACCATGCATGTTGGCTAACTAGTTTATTGTTTTGGCACGGAGTACTATGTAAGTATTTTCCTGCTTTAGCATATCGCATGCGTGTGAATGCTATCATGACAACATGTATACCATGTGGCTAGATGCTTATGTTATAAACTGTTTGGATGCCTGTGGATGAAGGTTGGATTGTCTGAGTTGGAAAAACTCGTTGAAATCCGTATTTTAGCCTACTTACGAGTAGCAAATTCCAAAGTGTTTTTCAAAACAAACGGATATGCAATGTTTATTTCCAAATTAGGCAATCTAGTCTATACTTGTGTGCTGTGCGCATAACCTAGTAATTCTAGGCTAATAAATGGAATAAGAACACATAACGTTTTCAAAAAACGGATATCACGGTTAGTAGAGGCCGATCTTCGGATCGGGAGAGAGGGGGTGCTCATAGCTGACCTTCCCCAATCGTACCCAAGTTCCCGAGCCGAGGCAACTTTGGTGATGACGGACACATGGCCTTCAGCACCGAGTCAGGGTTTCCTAAATTCTCCCATTTTAAAATATTTAGGTGGCAACTCTGTATCTAGAAAAGCAGTCCATGTTTGGCACTTCTTTCAAAAAAATCTATTTTTTCTCAAAACGATTTGCCGAATTTGGACTCTTTGGTTCAGATTAAGAACCGTGACACAAATCGAGTCCGAACTGTAGCATGAGGCCCACGGGCGCGTCTACAGTTTCTGGCGACTCTGCTGGGGATATTTAGAGAGCTTGACTCGAACTCGTGATATCCTGTTTTGATTTCATTTATGTGTCTCTTTGCATTGCATGTGCATTGGTGCGCCTAGGACACCGTGTTTGCCATCTGCCATTCCTGAACGGTTTGCCGGAGGCTTGTCTTGTCAAGGCATGACCATAAGGCTGACCGGTTATGGGCTCTGACAGTATGGGAACACAAACCCCGGCTTTATTGGGGCACCCTTTTCGACCATTCGACCTAGTGCATATTCGGATCCATAGTGACCATTCCAAGCTAGGACAGGTTGCTTACCCGTTTATAGGTTGTTTGAAACCGCTGCGTGCGTAGTGAAACCCTAGCTCCTGACAAAATAGGACAGGGAAACCCTACCCCAATATAGGGATGTTTTGGCTCTTTACTTGCTATGTGCTTTTAGAGTGTATCTCTACAGGAACATGCATATCAGTTTGCAAGATTGAGTATTAGGCTTGAGGGCATCAGTATCAGTGTTGTCGAGAAATCAGTTATATCTGCGGGTATCAGTTCAGTTTTGGGGACAGTGATTCTGGGGAACAGTGATCAGTAGTGGAGTGCAGTTGTTCGGCTACACCTGTATTTGATCCGTTTGGGCTGAAACGCTGCTTGTTTTCCCTTTCAGTTCAGAGAGTTCAGAGAGTTGATACAGAATAGCTAGTGCTCCCCCTTGCTGAGGCAGGACTTATGACGACGCAGAATTCAGAAGAGATCATGGTTATGACGGCCGCATTAGATCAAGGGATCGCTCTTCAAAGTGAGACCAACATTGACATGTCACATCCACCCAGGTCGCCTGTTGCGCACTCGGTCTGGGCCCCCCAGCTATACCAGGCCCGCGAGCCTACTACATTCGAACTAATGGGGATGATAGGTGATCTCCAGAGGTCTGTGGCGGATCTCGCCTACGGAATGTCAGCTTCACCTCCAGCCACACCATATGCCGGGAGTTTTGTACCCCAGGAGCCCCCGTTGTTGGGGCGAATTGTGATTGAACTTAGCCAACCGGAGATGGCCTCCAGCTATGGTAATGACATATCAGCATCAACCCAAACCCTCGATCAGGCTGAGGCCAGAGGAAAAGACAAAGCGAAGGCAGATGCCGATCCCATTGAACAACTGCTGCGGGCAGTCGAGGCTTTGAAAGCCGGGGGGATGAATAAGCAACAGATATCCGCAGTTGTGGCAAAAACTGTGGAGGATGCTTTCCCCACTCCACCTGAGGGTAGTTCAAGTCAGTCCGAAAATCGGGATAGGCCCCGTCATGCCAGAACTGTTCCTCCTATTCCCAGCCCTGCCCCCGGGAAAGATCAAAAAGCCAAGGTGGCGCCTGCCGACCCTTTCGCTTGTGCGTCCAGTAAGAACGCTCAGACTTCAAAATACCTGCCCCGAGGGCACAGGGTCTTTCATGCTCTCTACATGCCTCTGTCTAAGGCACTTCAAATCCTTGCTGAGAGGGGGCACCTCAAACCCCTTGAACCTCGGCCTCTCCCGAAGAATCTCCCTGCTACGCTTGATGTTGCTCAGTACTGTGCGTACCACCAGCAGATAGGCCATGCAATCGACAATTGTTTCCGCCTCCGTCATGAGGTGCAAGATTTGATCGACAACGAGGTTATCCTCCCGCCCACCTCAGCCAAGTCCGTTACCACCCAGTTATTGGATTTTGAGGACACAGATACTGCAAGTATGTAATTAGAAAGTGAACCACCTGCGGGCGGCATTCGGTATATGTTGGATGTGGCGTCTGGCACGCATTTTTGAGCATCGCTGAACCCAAGTTTTGTAAATTCTGGCTTGGGTATCGAGTCAGTCTTTTGTTTTGAGTCTGTCTCTTTGTCTAGAGTCAGTCTTTTTGCTTAAGGGTCTGTCTTGTTGTACCGAGTCAGTCCCCTTTGTATAGAATACCAGGTGATTCCGGGGTTGTTGCCTCGAACACCGTTTTGTCTTGTAATTATCCGTTTTTGTTTTTTGAGTCTGTTTCTGCCGAGGGGCCAGTTATACCAACAACTCTGAATGAAATAGCTGTGGCTATCTCATTTTCACGCTTGCTTCCAGTGTAAGTTAGTTGTGCCAGAGGACTTAAATGGACTGACAGTACGTCTCGCCTACTCTCCTGTGCGCCAAACTCATTGCATTAGCCTAAGTTTTTCAAACAAAAAAACCCTTTTGAACACTGCGGTGATAAAAACAAAGAGGAAGGAATTCCTCGGGTTTTGCAAAATTTTGATCATTTTGAGAGAAAGAGAAGCATGCTAAGCCCTTTTTAATGAATGAAACCATACTTGTCAGCGTGAGTACTGGGAAGGACCCTGGCTTGATCCAGATTGGTTCCACACCATCTTCGGCACGAGAGATTCGTCGCTTTCTTAAAAACTTTCAAAAACAAATGTTTTACGTGACCCTGTGAAGACCTGTGTGGAACCGCTCTTGAGATTGTGCAGCCTAGGATCGCTCTCAGCCTTAAGATTCGACCTGTTCGTTTTCAACCACGAACTCATCCAGAACATTCAACGGTCAACTGTCGGAGGAGGCCCGCGTGGCCAGTTCAGAAGCAGCCCTCGAGTAAGAGGCACCAAAGCCGAATCAGAAGGATTAGATCTCGCCAGAAGAAGCTCGTGAAGCAACCGGGATGGATTCTTCTGCAAATCATTGCAACAGTCGTTCTCCTAGACACAGAGAGGCTTCAATTTCAAAAACCATATGACATGGACTTGTTACACTTTTACCCTTTGAGAGGCTCGCTGGGCCGAAAACCCGGAAGGGCGACCCACGCAAAAGTTAGAGCAAGAGAAAAATGAAAAAAAAAAAACAAGAAATACAAAAAAGTAGCAAAAAAAGAAAAAGAAAAAAATGCAAAAAAAAAGAAAAGAAAAAGAAATAAACAGAAAAGGAAAATGAAAAGAAGCTCACAAGGTCGAAAACCCACATCGGGCACCTTGGCAAAAATTAGAGCCTGAAAAGTGAAGGTTAAAATACCCGAGTGTACCTTAACCGGAACTACGTAAGGCTTGATTCCCATGTTTGGGATACGTAGGCAACTTCATTCTGAAGTCCAGCCCCCAACGCTTTCATAGCATCTCAGTCCATACAATGGTTTCGACTTCATCCCCAAGTCTAGTCGCCAACACCTTCCAAGGTGATTGTGTCCATATATCTGTTATAACCGTCTTCGTCATCTCTGTGTCCAAGAGTTCGACCACCACCAATGAAGACTGTTTGCGGACTGCTGCGGCACCATCCAAACAAGGGGCAACTTTCCGTTGCCACGAGTCGCCGTGAGTCGCCATTCAAACCAGAGGCAACTTTCCGTTGCCGTGCGGCGTTCTTCAAGCCAGGGGCAATTTTCCATTGCCTCCGATCCGAGGTCGCGCATCTCAAAGAGTAAGTTCCATGCTCGTTGAGCATCAACCGTTTGCAAAAATAGTTTTTGAAAATTTTTACTAAGGCTGACTATTTTCTCGAAAACTATTTCATTTTCCAAAACTGGACCATTTCCTTGGACCCAAAAAGGAAAATTTTCAGTGCTTGCAGCCTGACTTGCGTGGCTTTCAAATCAAAAATCGAACAAGTACGTTAATCTCACTCTCATTTTGATCGAAACTGTTTTAGTAGAACCAAAACAAAAAACTGGTCAAAGTGATGAACTAGGGGCACAGTTGAGTCAGGTGTTCTGTCTTTCCCCCGTCGTCAACATACTTGCCAGGAGGGCACTCTACCCACCAGAAGAAATAGCTGTGAGCTAACGGCATCGGGCATGAACCCGCGACTTCCTATTCATTCATTAATCACCTTGGGGAGGGACGAAAAATGAGAGAATAAAGAATAGAGAGGTGTAAGTTGAGAGAAAAAGCGAGCCAAAGGGTTTTGAGAGAAAAACCAAGCTTGAGTGCCAGAGTGATGTGAGAATCACAAATGAGAAAAGGGTGGGAAGCAATATCCAGAGAAACTAGCTCCTCGTGGTTTGAGGTCCCCCGTCTTCGTTGACGCGTCTGTATGTCGTGTCTTTTGTTTTGTTTACCTCAACCTTTGTTTTAGGTCTCTTCCGAGCGTGTCTCGTTGTGTTTAGGTTGTGTACCCTTTTTGTTTGAGTCCTCCCCGCTGTGTCCAGTTGTAGGCTCGATACCTCGGTTAAGAAAACCCCTTTTCCGAAAGTTAATCGTTTGTGCTCAGAGTGCTGTGCCATTCTCTACATTTGGGCGAACCAAAAGAAGGAAGGGAAAATTTGGGGCATCCGAGGTTGTTTCAACCCTAGCCGGTTTCACCTTTGAAGGTCATCTTGTCAGATTGGGCTGTTTTGTTTAAAGTTTGCCGTGTGCAGAATAAACCAAGTGTTGGCTTATGGGCTGTATAATCCTCAGCTGAGTATGGGCCGTGTGTTCAGGTTAAGCTGTGGTTTGTATGGGTTGCTTTGATGTTACTTGGTTTGTTATCTTTTTATTACAATGCAAATGTTTAACATTCAGACCACAGATCAATTCCATTTACATTGAGGTGTAACATGATGAGATGCAATGCAATACATGAGATATGTAAATATAACACTTTTTAAGCAAAAAGTTTGTTCATTTCATAATCTTTTTTAAAGTACAAAGTTTTGAGGAAAACAAAAATCTGGCCACGGCAGTACAAGGTAATCTAACTACCAAAAAAAGAAAAAGAAAGAGAAAACGAAGAAAAAAAAGTACAAAAAGAAGAAAAGCAGCAATCTGGGTCATCATCAGTAGTCTCGGGCCCGGGGGTCTGCCCTCGCCCTCTTCCTGGACGAAGGTCCAGGGGCATCATCATCAGTGTTGCTATCTGAGCCTGAGTCTGAATCGTCTCCAGCCTCCTCAGATGACCCGGCCTCTGCCTCTGCCTCGGACTCATCATCGTCGCCGTCATCATCATCAGGGGTCGGCGCCCGAGAACTACTCCCGACATGAGTACACCCTCCCCTGGTACAGGGACGTGCAGTGTCTCCACGCCCTCCCCGAGCAGGAATAGAAGGCCCAGCTGGAGCACCGCCTACCGGGGGGATCTGGAAGGGAGGCTGAAAATCACAAAAAGGCAAATGCATCAGTATACTGTGGACAGTTTATCAGTGCAGAATGCAGTGTATGAGTACAGTGTCAGAATGCCGTGAGCAGTTTATCAGTGCAGAATGCAGTGTATGAGTACAGTGTCAGAATGCCGTGAGCAGTTTATCAGTGCAGAATGCAGTATATGAGTACAGTGTGTGAATGCCATGAGCAGTGTATCAGAGCAGAGTACAGTGCAGAATGCAGTGTATGCAGTGTATCAGATGCTGTGAGATCAGTGTGCCAGGTGTTGTGTCGTGCATCAGATTATATGAAGTAGTGTATGAATGGTTTAAGGCCATTGTCAGAAGAACATACCGGAATACTGTAGAGGGCCAGGAGGTCAAAGGTCCGCTGCAGCATCCCCATCATGGAGGCATTCAACTCCACGGACTGCCGGGTGTACCCGGAGGACGCCTGCAAGAGTATAAGATACATCAGTATTCCGCGGAATATCAAAAAAACTAAAATGAAATGCTAGATGCAAGATGCAAGATGCAAGATGCAGAATGAAGTAATACATACCGGAGGCAAGTCGGGGATGCCGGCTAACTCATGACCAGCTGGGGGAGCCCCATCCTGTCCTCTATATGATAGTGCAGTGGGCAGGGCGGGCCAGCCAGTCCCCCGTCCCCCCCGAGCTCCGCTCCTGCCATGCCCTCGAGCCCTCCTCGATGTGCCCGCTCCAGCCCCAGCTCCCGCTCCAGCTGCCGGCGCCGCTAGCCTCTCCCCCTCAGCTCGGCGACCACCTCTCAAGGGTCGCATAATATAGGTCCGGACGTACTCTATGTAGTCACCCTCCCCTCTGTGATGCTCCTCACCCTAGCCGGTGGTGTACTCCTTCATCTCCCGGGCGGTGAATCTCTCTGTGTCTCTCATGTGGCCAGGAGGCGGACCCGGCACTATCTGCTCCGGTAAACCTAGGGTCTGACGCAAGAAGCGCTCGCCCAGGTACCAAGCCCGACAGACCGGGCCCTCCAACAAGATCCGACAGCGGGCAGTCTCCCCCGAGCCCTCATAATGATCTCTTACCACGGCCGGTAGCGGAGCCCAGGGCTTCCAGGTGATCTGAAAATGAAGTGCAGTTTATTATCTATCTGTTATTGAAAACATATAGTGCTAAGCAAAGCCAAAAAAATAAACTCTAAAGTTGAACATACCTCCGCGGCGGTGATGGTGTCGAAGTATCGGCGAAAGAAAATCAGAGACTCCCGTGGTCTCCGCACGCATCGCACATCGAAGTGATGGGAGAAGGGGACGCCGAATGGGATCTCCTCATCGGGCACTGGAGCAAGCCTAGTGAAGTAGGCATACACCCACAACTGCAGAACAGATGTTAGTATGACTATCAGATAAGGCAAAATGCAGAATAAAGCTGAAATGGCAGAACCGTGTGTTGTGCAGTGTATTGTGCAGAGTGTACAGTGTGTGCAGTGTGCAGTCAGTGTAAAGTAGAGTATATGTGTGCCGGGTGTGCAGTATACAGTCAGTGTGGGGCAGTGTACAGTATATATGCAGTGTGCAGAATACAGAAAGCAGGAAGCAGAAATGTAAAAAGGGAAAAAGACGTACCTCCCAGGCTCGCCAGTAGTCACCGAGAAGCTGTCCGCTGAGGCGGGAAGAAGAGCTCATATAACCGTACAAAGTGGCCAGAGCGGCGCCACCCCAGTCGTAATGGCGGATTTGCCTGACGTCCACCAGCGCGCTCAACAGGCATAAGAGCACGGTGTTCGCCCGATCGGCGAAAAGAGTCGTCCCGAAGAGGAACATGATGAAGCCCCGAGCATACTGGTCCACCTCCTCTGGAGACATCAACGCCTCCTCTGCCAAGGCCGGCTGGACTCGAAAGTGGCTCTCAAACCATGAATACCTAACGAACCCCGCTCGAGCGAGGGGAGGCTGACTGCCAAGCAAGTACAGCTGGGCAGCGTCCCACTCGTCCATATCCGTGTCAAAGGGGATCGGATCACCCCCTACCCCAATGCCAGTAAGCATCGAGAAGTCGTAAGGGGTCATCGTCATGTCCCCTGCGACAGAGAAGTGGAAGGAGTCGGTGGTATCCCACCACCTCTCCGCCAGAGCAGCGAGTAAGGGCCTGCAGGTAGTCAGTCGAGAGAGCCCCCTGCAGAAGATGCCAAAGCCGGCCTCGTCGACAATGTCACGAACCGCATTTGGCAGCTCGACGTACCAGTCCCGAGCACCGGTGTTCCCATACCCGCGGATGGTATGGGAATCCCCCTGTAATCAAAAACAACAATTGCAAGGCAATATTCAAAATGCAGTTCTAAGAAGCATACAGGTATACACCATGTGTGCATGTTTTCGGATTCAAACAGATACCGGGTGCCGGTGTGCTTACAGTGAACTACAGCGTGTGATGTGTCAGTGTGTTTGGGTGGTTCAGGGCAGATGTAGCATGCGTGCAAGTTTTAACAAATTCAAACAGATACCGGGTGCCGGTGTGCTTACAGTGAACTACAACGTGTGATGTGTCAGCGTGTTTGAGTGGTTCAGGGCAGATGTAGCATGTGTGCATGTTTTCGGATTCAAACAGATACCGGGTGCCGGTGTGCTTACAGTGAACTACAGCGTGTGATGTGTCAGCGTGTTTGGGTGGTTCAGGGCAGATGTAGCATGCGTGCAAGTTTTAACAGATTCAAACAAATGCCGGGTGCCGGTGTGCTTACAGTGAACTACAACGTGTGATGCGTCAGTGTGTTCGAATGGTTCAGTGCAAACGTAGCATGCGTGCATGTTTTCAGACTCAAGCAGATACCGGGTACCAGTGTGCATGCAGTGAAATACAGTGTGCGCCATGTGTTCGGGTGATTTGGGGTCAGTGTAGTGTGTGTGCATGTGTCAGTCTCAAACAGATATCAGTTGCACGTATGTTTATGACCAACTACAGTATACAACACATCAGAGTTAAGCAGTTAAAGAGCATAACCAGCTACGACAGTTTTGCATCCTACATTGCAGAAAGTAAAGCAGAGAAAGGAAGTTACCTCGGAAGCGCCGAAGGACAGGTGGGAGGTAGGCTCACGCAGTAGTAGCTCGGGAGGCACATGCCTATCAAAGCTCCTGAACTGGCGTAGTCCGTCAGGAAGCATCTCATGAACCCGGGCCTGTAGGTCTCCGGATCGAACGGCCGGATGCGGAGTGGCAAGGGCTCGACCTCAGGATCCATCTCGAGCTCGGGAGGGGCTCCGCCCTGTGGAAGATCGTCCGCCATCTCGAAGTGGATGTAAAAATGGCTGGAAGATGAAAAACCAGGCAAGAAGGCGAAAAGTCAACGAAAAGTCAAACCCCGAGAGGGTCGGAAAAGGCCGGAAAAGCCGGAATACGGAAAAGGCACGGGTATCGAGAAAATCGAGGGAAACAAGCCCCGAGTGGCGAAAATCGAGAAAGAAACACCGAAACAAAGTTTCGTTCGGTTGAAAATGTCCGAAACGCGAAGGAGATCGCGAATCGAACAACGAAACGGGAGCTAGAACGCAAGAAAAGGAGAGAATCAAGGGAGGAACACACTCTAGAGAGAGAGAGAGGCAATTTTCGACTAAAGAGAAGTGAAAAAAATAGGGTTAGAAACCCTATTTTAAAAGACTCGTGCCGAAATGACAGAACTGCCCCGATACAGGAATTCTTTGCCGGTCGGCAAAATATTGTGCTGATGGAGTTGTATGATGGCCAGTGGACGGCCGGTGACTCATTCTTATGGCCGGTGGACATCCGGTGGCCTCCTACAGTGATTTTGGAGCCTCCTACACCCTTGTTTGAGTTATGTGTGGGGTCCAGGGCCTTTAGTGCTCAAAACAGTGCAAAAAAGTGCATTTTCGACGCTCAACCGACCTCCGTTTTGACCTCGGGTCGTGTCTTCTGTGCGTGGCACTCGAATTCGTGCAAGGTGTATCCTTTTCGTATCCTTTTGGCTTTTACAAAACTCAAAAGTTGCCCCATGTGCATCGCATTTCAATCGCACTGTCTTGCGCATTGCATTCCATCGCGCTATCTCGCGCATCGTACTGTCTTGTGCACTCGCGTTGTCTAACGCATCGCGCTATTTTGCGCATCTCATTGCATTTTGCATGCATTCCATCGCGCTATCTTGCGCATCACACTGTCTTGTGCACTCGCGTTGTCTAACGCATCACGTTATTTTGCACATCTCATTGCATTTTGCATGCATTCAATCGCGCTATTTTGCGCATCTCATTGCATTTTGCATGCATTCAATCGCGCTATGTTGCGCATCACACCGTCCTGTACATACTACGGTCTAGGAGACCTTAAATCCTCTGAAGGTGCAAGTCCTTCGGTGTTTGTCGTGCCCGAACGACTTTCGATTAGTTGCATTATACACGTATTTTTAAGTCGCATGTTGTCGCGCATTTCAAGTTCACTTGCATTGTTATGCATTTCTTGTGCAATCGTCACGGTCTAGGAGACCCTAAATCCTCTGAAGGTGCAAGTCCTTCGGTGTTTGTCGTGCCCGAACGACTTTCGGTGGTCTGGTAAAGCCACCTGCCTATGTTTGCGGTGAGTTCCTAGAAGACCAACTAGGACGGTGGAAACTAGAGTTCGAATGGCTTATGCCTAGAACGCAAAGGTTCGGGAGTTCCGAGACTAAAGTCTGGTTTAAATACTCAGGGGTGTATCCTCGGTTTGAAATCTGTATGGAAGCCCCATAGATTGAGGCGGCATGTCTGCGCCTCAGTTCTGGATACTGAACCAACCTAGTATATCGCCCTGTTGGTAAGATAAGGAAAGCTGCAATCATAGCCGTTGCATCATAATGCCTTGTCATGCATACATGGATAATATTGCATTGTAGAAAATAAACATGCATTGTCATGCATTTCCATTGTAGCTTGCATGCACCCATTGCATTTTCCCCAGCAGGTCGCATCATACTGCATTGTCATGCATTTTTGTAAATATCCATTCCATTGCATATTTGTAGATATTGCATTGTAGTTTGCATGCATTCATTGCATCACCTTCCATCTATGGCTTGCGCCTTTCCAGGTTGAGCTTGGTCTGGTATGTGCCCTTACTTTTCACGTTAAAGCACAGTTCTGCATGCGTACGCGCCTATTCCACGCTGGTATGTTGGTTTGAGGGTTGCGGCACCTTTTCTGTGTTAGACATGGCTTGTTTGTGTACATGCCTTTCCTAGGCAAGATTTGGTTTGGCCCGCATGCCATATCCATTGCATTATAGATTGCATGCATTCATTGCATCACCTTCCATCTATGGCTTGCGCCTTTCCATGTTGAGCTTGGTTTGGTATGTGCCCATACTTCTCATGTCAAAGCATAGTTCAGTGGAGCGTTCTATGTTAGCCGCGGCTTGTTTGTGTACATGCCTTTCCTAGGCAAGATTTGGTTTGGCCCGCGTGCCATATCCATTGCATTTTAGATTGCACGCATTCATTGCATCACCTTCCGTCTATGGCTTGCGCCTTTCCATGTTGAGCTTGGTCTGGTATGTGCCCATACTTCTCGTGCCGAAGCATAGTTCAGTGGACCGTTCTATGTTAGACATGGCTTGTATGCGTACATGCCTTTCCTAGGCAAGATTTGGTTTGGCCCGCATGCCATATCCATTGCCATCTCCCCAGCATATCCCCATATATATTGCGTTGTAGTGTAATTGTTGCATCCAGCATTAGGATCATAGTCCTTTCCCCGGCGAGTCGTTTCCCCACTTATGTCATTCCCCCAAATACTTGTTCTTGTATCCGTCTACATTACTCATAGTTCAGTAGACCGTTCTATGGTAGACAGACTTGTTACCTCCATCGATCTATTTGACATAGGTGTGGTTTCGAACCGCTCATGATTGGATCATGATTCAATTGCTTTGCATATAGTTTGCATTGTTTCAATTACATTGCATCTTTATTTGCATTATTTATACATTGTTTTTTATATATTGCATATCATTTTGCATCCACTCTTGCATTGTCATGCATGTTGCTAACAGTATTGTACCTGTTAAGTTTGTTTTATTTACAGGCACGATATTGTATGTACGGTTCATTTGAGGCTGGTGCAACCAGACGAACCGCACAGGTATTGTATCCTCCGAGTGAGTCGTATCGAGAATTGCATAATTCTCTTACATCCTTTCTGCATTGTAGTGTAGTCCGGTGTATGCTAGCTTAAAACTGTTGCATGTATGCTTCATTACAGCTTTCTTTGCATGATCATAAGTTATGTCCGGCTCTGTGCATTGTCTTGCATTTTGCCCCTGCCTTCGGGCGCATACTTTGTTTGTCTTGCATGATTGTCTGAGTCTTCGGCCTTGTCAAAAATGGGTCGTCTCTGGGCTTTGACACTCACTCCTGTCATTATTATGCCTTTCGAGTTCTGTCAAAGAGGGGCAACTGTAGACACCCCATTTTTGACCGTCCTCAAGACTTCGACGTCACTGTTTGAACACCCGGTGATCATCCATGTTTGTGTTCGTTTGGAGTTCCCGGAGGTCTCGGCTACGCACCTTGCCTCAGGATCTCCGAACTCGACTGCTTAGTGTCTGGTTTTGCTCCAAACACTTGTGTTTTGCCTTGGAGGGGCAGGGAATGCCTTGTGAGGCATCCCCACACATCACCGGCCATGGCTAGAGGCCACCGGCTGGTGTTTTGTTGCCATCGGCAATGTGTACTGCCGGTCAGCACTATTTGTTGCCGGTCGGCAGTCCATTTTGTCAAAATGGCATTTTTTAGCAGCCGACTACTATTCATCTGCTTTTGCAGATATTTTAATACAGCTGTCTTGCATTTGGCTCCCCTCCATACACGTGTGTGGAGGGATCTCTCTCTTTAAAAGCTTGTCTTGTAAGCTTTACAAGACAAAGAGCTCTATAAGAAGAGCCCTCATTTCCCTTGTTTAGGGTTAGAGATTTTAGACAGCCATATTAGGGTTTTGAGTTCTAGGGTTAGGATCCATACACATTATATCTCTATACCTCTCTCTTATTTGGCCTTTGTGTGTGTATAGGTGCATTTGTGTCTTACTATTGCACACAAACACATAGTGTTACACCTTTGCTTGATTCTTGAAGGATCAGAGGTTGTTCTTGGTGTTCTTGGGTGGTTTTGAGCTTGGAGAACCAGCTGGTCCACCATTTGTGAAGAAAGTCTTCAAGGGTAAGAAACTTGCCTTTATATTCCCCATTCTTGCATTGTTTTTTTGCCTATCTTAGAACTGTTTTTGAGCTTAGTGTATAATACAAAAAAGTTCTGTTTTTAGGCCCTCTAAATAGTTTGTTTAGAGTGTTTTGTGGTTTGGAGGAGTTTGACCCCTCTTAGGCCTTGAAGGGCCCCATTTTGTGCTATTTTGAGTGAGCTCCGGGACCTTGGTGTTTGGGCCTCCTCACCACTAAAATCTTGAGGGATTTCAGAGGTGAGGATGGTGCCTTGAGGTCCTAGGGAGGAGAGGGCCACCCCCTCTCCTTGTTGTCCTTAAAAAGAACCATTTTTGGCCTCTTGAGGGAGCACCTAGCTAAGCTTCATGTTGACCATGCCTTGGCTGTTTTTTATGCTTATTATGTTATAATATGCCTCTGTTTTTAATTGGTTTTGGTACACCATGCATGCTTAGCATACCTACCTTGTAATGCCATGTTTAGGCCTTAATATGCCTTAGGTTGTAAACCATTGTTCAAGCATGTTTTAGGTCTAGCTTTGTGAAGCTTTTGTGCTTATTTTGCCATGCTAGAGGTCTGTCCATAGTTGTTTGGGTCGGCCATGGCATGCATTGTATAGCCTCTTTGCATTTTTGGCTTGTTGGCCTCAAGTGTGTGAGTGTGTAGCATGCACTACTTGCTTTATTCTAATGATTTGGCATCATTTATAGCATAATTTCAGCCCCTTTGACATGCTTGTATGCTTGCCTTGGGCACCTCTTTAATGCTTTGAAAGCTTGTGTAGCACGCTCCATGTTTTGGCATTTGTGCATGCCTTTGAATTTAGGTCATTTGGATGCCATTTCAGTGATCTTTAGGCCTTGTCTTAATGTGCTAAAACTCTGTTTTTGGTCAATAAGTTCATGCCATGTTTGGTCTTGCTAAGTGTAGTTCAATACTTCATTAGTTTGCTTTGAATGCTTGGGCCATTTGTTGCATGTTTAGCCTATCATGCTTGCTTGGTTTGGCACCATGTTCTCGCATGATTTTCAGAGCTTAGTGCATGTTATTTGTCCATGTTTTTACCCTCTTGAGTGTGCTCGAGAATTGCTCTTTAATGCTTAAGTGTTGGTCCTTGTGTGCATGCATGTTTGCATGTCATTTAGCCCTCATTTCATGGCACTTTGGCCACTGTTTTTGGGCCTAATTAGAGTTGCCCAAATCATGTTTAAGTCCATCTCTTTGTTTGTTGCATGTACTCCTTGTATGTTGTAGCATATTGGTGAGTTGTTTCATAATTGAACTTGCATGATTGAATGAAGACACATGTTTGTTTGCATGCATAAACACCCACATTGTTCCTTGCATGTTTGTACGTTTAGGTCACATCTCACATGCTTGATATTAACATGCTTGCCTCATGTCTTGCATGATTATTGTCTATGCCTTGCATGATTGTTGCATGTTTGTGCATTGCCCATGTTCATGCTTGCATGTTAGTTTGTATGATTAGAGTCGCATAGCATTGGCACGCATGCTCTACCTCTTGACCAAGTCATGATAGAGGTAGAAGCCTCTTGATTTGATTGTGTGCATTGCATGTCATTTGACATCAAAGTGTGCACGCTTGGTCTCTTGGGCCATCACGCATTGAAATGCGCAATTGGTGGTCTGAGAACCAAGAAGCATGTCCCTTTGACTCACTCACATGATAAGGAACATGTTTGGTGCATATATGGCTTAAATTGTATTGCCATGCTCTGCCTTGCCCTCTGTTGCTGTCAATTGCAGGTTCTGCAGGAACTCTCTGCCAACCGGCAGTGCTAAGTGCCGACCGGCAATCCTCCCTCTGCCGATAGCTTCACCAATGGCCGGTGACCACATACCACTACCGGTGGCAATCCTATTCAACCGGTGATGACTCCCAATGTCCAGAGAAGCAATTCTGAGATTTTGGCAGTCTTCAGAGGAGCAGAGCAAGGAAAACAGAGGCAGCTTGCGCATGGCAGTGCACTTCCGAGCAGGACCGAGCATGCACTGCATTGAGCTCTCTTCCCGAGGCGGTTTACTGTTTTTCCTAGCTTAGTTTGTTAACTAATTAGGTAATTTGTAATAATTAATTAGCTAGGATAGTTAATTCGTTATTCAATTTGTATTATTCTTTTGGTCCCTCCGAGTGAGGGCGAATCTGTAATAAGTGTGGGTACGTGTGTGTGCATGTCTTCCAATCCCCACTTCTTTCTTCCCTTTTACTTACCTGCTTTGATGGTTAGTAGTAGGTCATGTTTAAATTACCATACCTTATGCTTAGCATGCGTGCATTCATACATCCGTCTTGCATGCACCGGGCTCGGTGCATCATGCTAACTGCATTTGTATTTCGATTCCAAATTGAATACGTGCATCAATTGACTGCATTTCACATGCCATGCTTAGGTTAGCCGAGCCTATTCTAATTGCATCCTGTATGTGTTGCATTAGGCAATTTGACATGAACTAGGACCATGCATGTTGGCTAACTAGTTTGTTGTTTTGGCACGGAGTACTATGTAAGTATTTTCCTGCTTTAGCATATCGCATGCGTGTGAATGCTATCATGACAACATGTATACCATGTGGCTAGATGCTTATGTGATAAACTGTTTGGATGCTTGTGGGTGAAGGTTGGATTGTCTGAGTTGGAAAAACTCGTTGAAATTCGTATTTTAGCCTACTTACGAGTAGCAAATTCCAAAGTGTTTTTCAAAACAAACGGATATGCAATGTTTATTTCCAAATTAGGCAATCTAGTCTATACTTGTGTGCTGCGCACATAACCTAGTAATTCTAGGCTAATAAATGGAATAAGAACACATAACGTTTTCAAAAAACGGATATCACGGTTAGTAGAGGCCGATCTTCGGATCGGGCGAGAGGGGGTGCTCATAGCTGACCTTCCCCAATTGTACCCAAGTTCCCGAGCCGAGGCAACTTTGGTGATGACAGACACGTGGCCTTCAGCACCGAGTCAGGGTTTCCTAAATTCTCCCATTTTAAAATATTTAGGTGGCGACTCTGTATCTGGCAAAGCAGTCCATGTTTGGCACTTCTTTCAAAAAAATCTATTTTTTCTCAAAACGATTTGCCGGATTTGGACTCTTTGGTTCAGATTAAGAACCGTGACACAAATCGAGTCCGAACTGTAGCATGAGGCCCACGGTTGCGTCTACACCGGCCAGCTATCTTTTTTTGGTCAATTGCATTTTTGGCCGGCCAACTACTGTGCATCTGCTTTTGCAGATATTTTCATGCAGCTGGCATGCACTTGGCTCCCCTCCATACATGTGTATGGAGGGATTTCCCTCTTAGCTAGCCTGTCTCGTAAGCTTACAAGATTGAAGCTCTATAAGAGGAGGCCTCCTCTCCCTCTTTTAGGGTTAGACAACTTAGACAGAATTTTCAGAGGGTTTTGAGTTTTAGGGTTAGGGTTCATACGTCCTCCATCTCTATATCTCTCTCTCTCTCTCTCTTTTTGTTTTGTGAGTGTTTTTGCCTTAGTTTTGCACACAAACATCCACCACCACACCTTTTCTTGGAGCTGAGGCCCTTGAGGGTTGTTTTTGGAGCCAGTTTGAGCTTGAAGAACCAGCTGGTTCACCATTGGTGAAGAGGGTCTACAAGGGTAAGATACTTGTCCCTTTATTCCCCATTTTTGCATTGCATTTTTGCCTACCTTGCACCTGTTTTTGAGCTTTGTGTATAACATATAAAAGTTCTGTTTTCTAGTGCTCTAAATAGTTGGTTAAGGTTGCTTTAAGCTTTGGGGTGGTTTGACCCCTCTCAAGCCTTGAAAGGCTCCATTTTGTGCCATTTTGGTTGAGCTCCGGGACCATTGTGTTTGGACCTCCTCACCACTGAAATCTTGAGGGATTTTAGTGATGAGGATGGTGCCTTGAGGTCCTAGGAAGGAGAGGGCCACCCCCTCTCCTTGTTGTCCTTGAAAAGGGCCCCTTTTTGCCTCTTGAGGGAGCATCTAGTCTAAGTGTGTGTTGGCCATGCCTTAGCTGATTTTCATGCTTATTATGTCATAATATGCCTCTGTTTTTAGTTGGTTTGGACACACCTTGCTTGTTTAGCATACATGTCTTGTAATGCCATATTGTAGCCTTAACATGCATCTAGGTTTTAACCCTTGCTCAAGCATGCTTTTGGCCTAGCTTTGTGAAGCTTTTGTACTTGTTTTAGCATGCTTAAGTTCTATTTTTGATTGCTTTGGTCGACCATGACATGCTTGGTATAGCCACCTTGCATTTTGGCTTGTTAGCCTTGGGTGTGTGAGTGTGGAGCATGCTTTACTTGCTTTGATTTAGTGAGTTGGAACCATTTTCCATGTCATTTCAATCCACTTAGCATGCTTGTATGCTTGCATTTCATGGCCCCTTTGATGCTCCAAGAGGTTGTGTCCTATGCTCCATGTTTGGTCATTGTGTATGCTTCCATGTGTAAGTCATTTAGATGCCATCTAAGTGGTCTTTTGGCTTTGTTTTAGCATACTAAAACTCTGGTTTTGGTCATTTAATTCATGCCATGTGTGGTTGCATTAAGTGTAGTTCAATCCCCCTTGGGCTTGCCTTGAATCTTGGACCATTGTTGCATGCCATGCTTACCTTGTTTGCTTGTTTTGGCACCATCATTAACATGATTTTCAGAGCTTACATTGCATGCCATATGCCCATGTTGTTCCTCTTTTAAGTGTGCTTAAAGTTTGTCTCTATGTGCCTAAGTGTTGGACCTTACATGCATGCCTATTTGTATGTGTTTTGGCTTCTATTCTTGAGCATGTTAGCCATTGTTTTGGGCCTAGTTGAGAGCTGCCTAATTCAGTTTAAGTCCATCTTTTGCATGCTATTCAAATGTTGTTGCATTAATCCACGTTTGCATGTTTTGGTTGCATGTGTTGCATGCTTGAAATCACTTGCATTTGGCATGCATTCCCTTGGTCAAGTTGCTAGCATGTTTGCATGTCTTGCACACTTGCATGATTAGATCACATCTCGCATGCTTCATTAGCTTGCATAGTTGTGACATGCTTGTTAGCCTTGTTTTCTTAGGTTGCGTACCTAGTGTACATTGCATGTTTGCATGCTCCCCTCCATACCATATAGCATACTAGTTTGCATGCCTAGGTTGCATTCCATCTAGCATGCATGCCTTGTCCCTTGATCTAGTGATAGGGATTGGGCCTTTGTTTGTGTGTGTGCATTGCATTTGAAATCAAAATGCATACATGGTCTCTTGGGCCATCATGCATGGAAATGCGTGATTGGTGGCCCGAGAATCGAGGCCCATCCTCCTTTGAGTCATAAATATGATAAGGAGTGTGGTTGGTGCATACATTGCTTGAAATGCATTGCCATGCCTTGCCTACCCTCTGCTGCTGTCAAACAGGTTTCTGCAGGAAGTTTTGGCCGGCCGGCCATATATATTGCCGACCGACCAAATATATTTGGCCGAGAGCTCAATGGATGGTCGATGACCACTTCAAAATGGCCGGTGATGATCCCACTCAGCCGGTGGTGTTCCACAACACTGAGAGAAGCAACCTTAGGAGTTGTGCAATTTTCAAAGAAGCAGAACAGTCAAAGCAGAGGCAACTTGTGCATGGCAGTGACTTTTCGAGCGAGGCCGGGCGCGCATTGCATTGGGCCCTCTTCTCGAGGCTGTTTACTGCTTTCATTAGATTAGTCAATTTGTTAATTAATTAATTGATTTGTAATATTTAATTAGCTTGTAGGTTAATTAACTTGTATTATTCTTCCGGTCCCTCCGAGCGAGGGCAAATCTGTAATAAGTGTGGGTGCGTGTGTGCATGTCTTCCAACCCCCACTTCTTTCTCCCTTTTACTTACCTGCTTTTGATGGTTAGCATTAGGACATGTTTACTTTAGCATACCTTATGCTATGCATGCGTGCATCATTCATCAGTATTGTATGCACTAGGCTCGGCGCATCATACTAACTGCATAAGTATTTCAAATCTAACTTGAATACATGCTACTTATGCATCTTCACATGTCATTTATAGGCTAGCCGAGCCTACTCTAGTGACATTCCGTATGCATTGCATTAGGCATTTAAACATGGACTTGGATCGTGCATGATTGCTAACATGTTCTTGTTTTGGCATGGAGTATTAGGTGATCTCTTTATGATTTAGCATCTCACATGAGTGTGAACGTTAACATGATAGCATGATTACCATGAGGCTAGATGCTTATTTGATGAACTGCTTGAATGCCTGTGGGTGAAGGTTGGATTGTTTGAGTTGGGATAACTCGTTGAAATCCGTATTTTAGCCTACTTGTGAGTAGCAAATTCCAAAGCGTTTTCCAAACAAACGGATATGCAACATTTTGTTCCAATTTAGGCGATTTGGTCTATACTTGTTTGCTATGCGCATAACATAGTAAATCTAGGCTAATAACCGGAATAAGAACACATAACGTTTTCAAAAACGGATATCACGGTTAGTAGAGGCCGATCTTCGGATCGGGCGAGAGGGGGTGCTCATAGCTGACCTTCCCCAATCGTACCCAAGCTCCTGAGCCGAGGCAACTTTGGTGATGACGGACACGTGGCCTTTGGCACCGAGTTAGGGTTTCCTAAATTTCCCAAAATAAAATATTTAGGTGGCGACTCTGTATCTGGCAAAGCAGTCCATGTTTGGCACTTCTTTTCAAAAATCTGTTTTCTCAAAATGATTTGCCAGATTTGGACTCTTTGGTTCAGATTTAGGACCGTGACAATTTGAGAGTCCGAACTGTAGTGAACCCAAAAATGAACAGAACGGGACCCGTCCTCCCGGGGCGTTCGGGGACGTCTACAAGCGGTCGTTCCAAGAAGTCATGGTCAAGTGGGTTCGATGATGTGTGTGCCACGAACAGGCAAAAACAAAACATTCACATGCATGAGAAAATGAGACAAAGGCTGTGAGTGTAGGTGGTGATGAGTATTCCCTTGATGTATGTCAAGATGCAATGCTAGAGCTTGAAGACATACCACTGGTGCAGTACGTTAGGGCACTGACACTGTTTAAAGACAAGGAATGGCAAAGTTTTTTTATGCGTACTCTTACCCATATGTGCCTAGCTATGATCCTCGCTTTGCAATGAAGTGAGAAGTTGTGTTTTGATTGTATTAGCGAATCTCCTTGTCGTTTTGCAAGATGATTTCATGATTCCTAATTTGTTTTTTATTATTTTTTTTTTCATTCCATGAGATGCTCTTTCTTTTCCATCTTCGTGTGTTTAATTTTATTGAACTTTTAAGTAGTTTCTGTTTTATTAAAAATATGTTGTGTTATTACAAGATGCATACTGTGGACTCGACTTTCTTCGTGCACCCCCCTTTTGGAGAGGGCACGAATTGGTCTCCTACAGTTCGGACTCCTGTCACGGTTCTGAATCTAATCTCACAAAGTGCAATGTGAGACTGATAAATACCAAAGAGTCCAATCCGGCAAATCATTTTGGAAAATCAGATTTTAGATCAAACAATACCAAAACTGGACTACTTTGCTAGATTACAGAGTTGCCACCTAAATATTTTATTTTTGGAAAATTTAGGAAACCCTGACTCATGCCAAAGACCACGTGTCCATCATCACCAAAGTTGCCTCGGCTCGGAAACTTGGGTACGAGAGGGAAAGGTCATGACATGAGCACCACTGCTCGCCCGATCAACGATCGGCCTCTACTAAACATGATATGTTGTTTTATAAACACATGGATTCTTATTCCGATTATTTAGCTAACTTTACTACATGATGCACACAGCATACAAGTATAGACTAAATCGCAAGAATTCGAAGAAAACAATTCGTGTTTGTTTTCGAAAATGGTTTGAAAGTGCCACCCTCAAGTGAGCTAAAGTGCAGATTTGCCACTTCGCAAAGTGGGCTTAAAACTCACATTTGTGCAGTTTAGCATATAAGCACATGGCCTCATGGCAAGCATGCTATCGTGGCAACATGGCAATCGCACTCATGCAAGTATGCTAAAGCATAAAGACTTACCGAGCACTCCAAGCCAAAACAAAAGCTAGTTAGACATCATGCATGATCCTAACTATGCTAAAAATGCCTAATGCAACACATGCAATAGTGCAACTAAGTAGGCTCGGCTATCTAAGATGGCATATGAATGCAACAATTGATAACATGCTTTGAAACACATTCAAACAAGTATTAAAATACAATGCCGTTTGAATGATGCACCGAGCCTCGGTGGATGCAATACAAATGAATGATGCAAACATGTAAGCATAAGTTATGCTAATTGAAATATGGCTAATCTAACCATAGAAAGCAGTTAAATAAAAGGGAGAAAGACGTGGGGTTGGAAGACATGCACACACACACGCACACTTATTACAACAATACGCCCTCGCGAAGGACGGATGAATAAGCTAAGCTACACTAAGCTAAGCTAATTATTACAAAACAACTAATTAACTATTCTAGCTAATTAATTATTACAAACCAAAGTGAACAACTAGCTATGCTAAGCTAATTAAGATATTACAAAACAAATTGAATGACTAGTTACACAAACTAAACAGAAGCAATGAAATGGCCTCGCGGGCGAGGGAGGCATGCCTACTCTGTTGGCGTCATCCCGAAAATCCATTGCCTCGCCGTCGGTTGTCTCTGTTTGCACTTGCCTTGATTTCTGAAAATTGTGCCAATCTCCAGACTGCTTTTGCTTCAAAACAAGAACATTTTTGCACCAAAATACATTGGTGGCTGGTCGGCAACCAAAAGTGGCTGCCGGCCACTTCAACTAGCCGGTTGACTAGTGCAAGTGGCCGATCGACTACTGCCACTGGCCGGTCGGCTACCTCCTTTCCCAAACTCCTTGTTTTGCTGCAATAGAGAACAACAGAGCCAAGACAATGCATTTGTAAAGAACATGTGCGTACTGCCACCCTCCCTATCATTTCTCAAGCTCAAAGGAGTGTGGCGCTTGGCTCTCAAGCCACCAATCAAGCATTTCAATGCATGATGGCCCAAAAAACCAAGCGTGTACAAGCTTAATGAATGCGCACATCATACTCAAATGGCCACCACCCTATCAAGCATGATCAAGGGTGACAGCGACCAATAAATGTGACACGTTTCATCACTTCAAGTATGAAACATCCCACATTTCTTGTGTTTGGATTAACGTCCGATCCAAACACATGCAATGCAGTACACATATGTTTTTCTTAGTCATGTTTTACTTGATTCAATTTTGTTTACACATTTTACATTACCGATTAATCGTTTAACCGATTAAGTCCAATGTGAAAGTCCTCTAATTGGAGAGGGGTCAACCAAAGGAGGGTTTAAAACATAAGAGAGATCATGCCTTTGACTAGGAGGAACCCTCAAAAGAGGGTTAAAGCCATTTGAGCACAAACTCTAACTCATGCTTAAACACAACCTTAAGGCCAACAAACCCTCAAAGCAAAAAGGAAAAGTGAAGAAATGAGGGAGGTTGCAGAATTTTCAGTACTGAAATGGCATGCTCAAGACACTAAATCATGCATGCAAGACATGTTTAATACCAAAAGTATCAAAGCTAGTGAAGTGTATTACACTAAAAGCATGCAATATCAAGCTCAAAAACCAAATCAGTTCTAAAAAGAGCTAAATCATGCCAAATTAGTGGCCTAAACATGCTGGAATTGAAGCATAAATGCCAAGAAAAACGTGCTCATTTGTTGACTCGCAAACGAGGCTCAAAGTACAACTCTCAAAAGCAATGAAAGAGTGATATATATGAGAGTGTGACAGAGGTATATGCTCTGAAATCACATGCCAAATGATGCCATATCATGCAAATAACTCAAGCAAAGCATGCTAGGGGCCTCAAAACACAAAGCTAGTAAAGGCCATTTACACTACAAACATAGAAAGCATGAGTCATATGACCAAAACGAACCAAAACAGAGTTAAAACATGCTAAAACATTAGCAAAAACATGTTGAGATGGAGTCCCAAAAGGGTAGAAAAATATTCTCACGTCTTAGGCCAACTACACATGCAAACAAGACATGAGGAAGGGGGGCCACCCCCTCCCATTTTGGACCGCAAAACCAACTTGTTGCCACTGAAATTCCCCTGGAATTCAGTGGTTAAAAGGCCAAGAAAAGGTTATTTCAAAAGCTTTTAAAGGTTGCTCAAAAGGCTTTGCAAGCCAAAGAGCAAAAGGGGGGGAACCACCCCCTAACCAAACAAGGCTTAAACCACCATTTTAAAACCTTAAAGTCAGAGTTTTTAGAGGTTAAAACCAGCCTCAAAGTAGCATAAAAAAATGGCTAAGCACTTAACTAAAAACAAAGCTTAAAAGAGTAAAGTTCTTACCCTTGAAGCACGGCTGCAAAATAGGTACAATTCTGAGCTAAAACCAAGTTTTAGACCTCAAATAGGACTTCCAAGGACCTCAGCTCCCAGATGCAGGTATTTGGTCAAGGGGTTGTAGGCAAATATGTAGAGAATTCCCACTTTCAAGCCTAAAATAAGGAGAGAGAGAGAGAGAGAGAGAGAGAGAGAGAGAGAGAGAGAGAGAGAGAGTTCTACAGAGAGGGGGAAATTTTTGCTCCAAAAATTTCTGAACCCTCAAAAAAGGGGAGGGACCTCCCCTTATGTAGAAATACAAGCCTAAGGCTTGTTTCCATCCCTCCATACACGTGTATGGAGAATGGCTTCAGTGATCAACAGCTGGCACATAAAATATCTGAAAAAGGAGAAAAATGGCCGTCGGCCACTTCCTCTAGCCGACCCGCCACCTTAGGTGGCCAACAAGAGGAAAAAGTGGCTGACAAAAGCCAAAAGTGGCCGACAAGGCCTTTCCTCCCTCCAGGCAAGGCGCACCAAGGTTTAGCCCAAAAACAAGGCCAAAACAAAGAGTTTAGAGGCTTAAAGACAAGGAGTTCCGCCGAGAGCTTTGAGCACTCAAAACGAGCACAAACATGCACAATCATCGGGTGCACAAACAATGACGTCCAAGTCTTGTGGACGGTCAAAATGGGGTGTCTACAATTGCCTCTCTTTGACAGAACTCAGAAGTCATGAAATGATGGGAGTGAATGTCAAAGCCTAGAGACGACCCATTTTTGACGAGGCTGAAGACTCAGACAAACAAGCAAGATAACAATATGGATGCGCCCGCAGGCTGGGGCAAAATGCAAACAATATGCACAATGCAGAACATAACTTATGACCATGCAATGAAGGCTGTAATGAAACATTTAAATGCAAATGCTATGCAAAGAAATGCTATAGAAAACGAATAAGGTACAACAGTCTCACACATGAGAATAAGTGAGTAAACAAACACGCCACGCGTGAGAATCACGAATCGAACCACCTTTCACACAGAAAGGATGTAAGAAAATTATGCAATCTTTACTATGCCTCACGCAAAAAGAGATAAAGAACAACAACCGTTGGGCGCACCCGAGGCGGCAAACAAAATTCCAACGTATGGCACATGCGAGGGAAGAAGTAATGATAACAAGTGAAACACATCCAACCATCATGCAATCAAAACGAAGAGTAGTATAAGCATTGGAATCCGTTCAAATGCATTTAACCAAAGCATCCTAACACACCATGCACGAGAGTGAAAAAGGAGTTGTGCAAACACCGGAGGGTGGTATAAACATCAGAGTACGCTCCAATGTTTCTAACCAAAGACAAGGTATAAGCGTCGGGCACATGGTCCAAATGCTTCTAACCAAAACGAGGTATAAGCGTCGAGCACACGACCCAAACGCTTCTAACCAGAAATGGGTGGTATAAGCGTTAGGCACAAGGTCCAAACGCTTCTAACCAAAGGGGTGGTATAAACATCAGGCTCACAACCCAATGCTTCTAACCAACAAAGTGTTGATGTAAACACTGGGCGTACCCGAATGTTTCTAACCAACAAGAGGTGTAAGCGTCGGACACACGTCCCAAATGCTTCTAACCAAAGGGGTGGTATAAACATCAAGCTCACAATCCAATACTTCTAACCAACAAAGTGTCGGTGTGAACACCGGACGCACCCGAATGTTTCTAACCAACGCGAGGTATAAGCGTCGGACACACATCCCAAACGCTTCTAACTAAAGGGTGGTATAAACATGAGGCTCACAACCCAACGCTTCTAACCAACAAAGTGTCGGTGTAAACACCGGGCGTACCCGAATGTTTCTAACCAACGCGAGGTATAAGCGTCGGACGTACGTCCCAAACGCTTCTAACCGGAGCAAGGTATAAGCATCGGGCGCACAACCCAAAACACTTCTAACCAAAGCAAGGTATGAGCGTCGGGCGCACAACCCAAAACGCTTCTAACCAAAGCAACATGTCGGTGTAAACACCGGGAATACCCGAATGTTTCTAACCAAAGCAAGGTATAAGCATCGGGCACACAACCCAAAACACTTCTAATCAAAGCAACATGTCGGTGTAAACACCGGGCATACCCGAATGTTTCTAACCAAAGCAAGGACTTCAAAGGACAGGAATGATCTTACCCAGAATTCCTCTTAATGAACCGTACGTACACTATTGTCAGGTTGTATCAGCTTTGAATGAACCATACATACAATATCGTGCCTGCACGAGAAAGAAACTTTGACAAGTATAATACAATAGGAATGCATGTTCAATACAACATCAATAACCATGATACAATGCTTAGGAATGCATGTTTCATGCACATTATGCTAAAAATAAAACAAAAGCATAACATGAAGCATGTTCTAGGCAACATCGAATGCGTGTTCAATGCAACAAGTACAAAGAATTTCTATACGAATGTAAAAGCATGCACAATGCAATACAACGCGACATGCATATTCTATGAAAACAAAAGAACATATGTAGTGGAATGAAATGCGATTTACATGTTCTGTGCACAATGATAACAATATATTATGCACATCAATAGCATGCTCAATGCAAAATGTCACATAAAGAAATACGCGCCTTAACAAGGCCAACTCAGTTACAACCTTCAATTTACCTCTTGGAGGGGCTACAATGTGTTTTAAAAGGATACACCTCATTCATGCCAGTTGATGATGAGTCTCACATCGAAGACATGAATTGAAACTCCCAAGGAGACATTTTGAGTTGAAAAATGAACTTTTCTTGCACTTTCCCGAGAACCAGGGACTCAAAACAATCTGAAAACACACAGGGAGGATATGGGACACCTGCCGGCCACCCTGAAGTGGTGTCGGCCACGTGCTAGATCTGTCGGCCACCTAAGTGGCCAGTTGGCCACAAAAACTGGCCAGTCGGCCAGTTGTGCTATTTTCAGGACAATTTTGTCTTTTCACATAGAGGACTTTAAAAACACACATCCAAATCACTTTTGCTCACACCCACAAGGCCAAAATCCATTCCCCTTCCTTCCTAGACCCCTTTTCCTCTTAGATCCGGGCTTTACACGCGTTTTCCAATGCCCCTCGCGAAGTTGATTCACTAATACCTTTCGGTTTCCTTCACTTTGAACCAAACAAAACTTGTTTTTGGAGCTTTTTTTCTCCATTTTCACCGTTTGAGGTTTGTTTCCCCCAAGTTTGTTTTGAGTTTGACGCCTTTTCCCGGGCTTTGACTTTCTTTGACTTATTCTCTTCCCGAGAGTTGGCTTTTGTTGACTTTTGGCATTTTTCGCCCATTTTGCTCATTTTTGCCTATTTTCACCTTCTTTTCAGATGGCAAATGACGCTCCATGTGATGGAGGGTCTCTGAGGATGGAGTGGGAGCCCGAAATCATACCGTTGCCGCCCAGGATTCAGCTTTTTGACCCAGCGACGTACCATCCGGAGGTACATATACTACCACCTAGCACAATTCACCACTTTACCGGATTTGTACGGCATGCACCTATAGAGCTTTTACTACGAGAGCTCGGGTCACACTTGTCTCACGACGCACCCGAGGTACATACTGCACTCTATAAATCTTTCGCGATGCACTTTATATTCCTTGTATAGCTCACACTTTTGCACTGTATTTCACCTGCTCATTCTGAACACATCCACACACTGCATTTCTGCTCATTCTGAACACATCTCACACACTGCATTTCTGCTCATTCACGCAGGTAGACTCCTGCTTCACCCACAGATACGGGTCGACCGGAGCGAGGGAGTGATATATGGATCTCCCTGACGGCGTCCGAAAAATTGTTGACGAGGCGGGATTCGGCCTATTCTGTATAGGGCTCTCACGTTTTATGGCGAACAGGGCCCTCTTAGGCGCATTGGTAGAGAGATGGTGGGACACCACCAACTCCTTCTATTTCTCTGCCACTGGGGACAAGACGATGACTCTGTATGACTTCGCCATGCTAACAGGCCTAGAGGTAAGAGGTCGACCGATCCCATATGACTCTGACATGGGTGAGTGGAAGGCCGCTTGGACTTATTTGCTGGGAGCACACCCGCCCATCTTCCACTCAGGGACTGTCAGATATACCTGGTTCTCATATCACTTCAGAGGAACTGAGCCCGTGACGATCGAGGCTATAGAACAGTACGCCCGAGGTTTCTTGATGTTCCTCTTTGGCACTATATTGTTCGCCGACAAGGCGAACACAGTCGGGCTATACCTTCTGAGTGCTTTAATGGACCTATCCCAGGTTCGTCACTATGATTGGGGCGGCGCCGGCCTCGCTACCCTTTACTATTATATAAACTCGAGCTCCCGCAGGAGCGGGAACAGAGTGGACGGCTATTGGAGAGCCTAGGAGGTATGCTTTACTTTTTAGTTTTACAGTTTTTACCAGTCTTTCTGCTTTGCACTTTTTGTACACTGCACACACCACACATTGCACACACTGCATTATCTATATTCTGTACCCTCTACATTCTGTATTTTCTGTGTATTCTGTATTCTCACTGCCACTGTTTTGTTTTTCACAACTGTGGGTATACGCCTATTTCCCAGTGCTTGCTCCCGAATCGAAGGTTGAGACACCGCTCGAGGTACCGTACTCGCATAGATATGATGGTTGGTGCCAGCCAAGGGCCCGGGAGACCCTCCCATATCTTTGCCAGCATTTCGACACCGTGAGGGTGACCGAGGTAACTCAAAACTTACAATTTTTCTTACTTTCAACCTCAACTCGTTTTGCATATCTAATGGAAACTAAACAGTTCATGCACTTGTTGTTTGCAGATCACATGGCAGCCTTGGGTGTCAATGCCAGGGTTTGCTGATTTCATTTCGCTGGTGCTTGGGGTGCTTCCCGATATCAGATCCTGCTCGAGGGGCCGGTACGCCGAGCCTGGTTCCTTGGCAAGCGCTTCATGAGACAGATTCTGGGCCTGCCACTATAGTCAGTTTCCTTACTGCCCCCGCCTTTCATGCGTGCCACAGAGAGTTTCTCCCCTCAGGAGATCACCGATGTCATGCGAGGTACAAACTGGTTCATTGGGGAGGGGGACTACATGACTTACCTCTAGACATACCTGATGCCTCCTCTGACAGATGTTCGTGCTCACATGGAGAGGACAGCTAATATTGCTTCATCGAGCAGGGCTCGAGCAGCAGATGTTCCTTCGACGAGGAGGGCTCAGGCAGCAGATGTTCCCTCGACGAGCAGGGCTCGGATGGCAGATGCTCCCTCGACGAGCAAGGCCCAGGCACCGAGGGGTAGGGCTAGAGAGATACCTCCCTCCAGGCAGAGTGTTGGATGACCTAATCCACCGACTGAGCTAACCAGTTGGCGGTACTCCGGAGTGCCTTCTCAGATTCCACTTGAGCCCCTATTGCCCGATCATCAATATGTCAGGACACACGGCTCACCACCGGTATATTTTACAGCTTTCATTTATTATAGTTTCACTCAGATTATTATTCATTCATGCACTCATGATTTCAACTTGCATTTGTAGCCCTCCGTAGAGTATGTCGAGGGGTTACTCAAGGTGATGGCCTCATTTGATGGCATGATCTTGAGGAGAGAGATGATGCTGAACTCCTACGGCATTCCGGTAATTTTTCAGTTTTTTTGCATTTATCATACTTCTGCTGATACACTGAAACTGACATCTCAATTGAACATTTCCCCATATTACACTGATACACTGCATGTATAGATCGCATCTGACACATTGCATTCACATACTGTATCTGATTTCTGCATGTACTCACTCTGCACAACATACTTACATCCAATACATATACTGTAGCTGATGTATTCAAACTGCCTTTTCAGGTCACACCCTTATAGACAGGACCAATAGAGCCTTCTCCAGCAGCCGGGAGAGAGATTCCGGCACACAACCGAGGGAGAGAACGGGAGCCTATCGTGCGCGACGACGGTGATGAGACCAGTAAGGATGAGGAGCCAGCGAGTCCCCAGTTAGAGTCATCTGAGGATGGTGGTGACGACACCGGCTCTGGTTCTGAGGGTGGCGACGACGCTAAGGAGGCCTTCGAGGATGGGAGCGGAGGTAGCTCTGATTCCGGCTCCGGCTCTGATTCAGACAACGGCACCGACGGTGATAGCTCTGAGTCCGCACAGCCGAGGAAGAGGATGAAAAGAGCCTCTTGATCCTAAGACGGATGGCATTGACTCAGTTGTTTTTGCTTTTGTTTCTCTTTTTTGCTAGTAGTGTTAGCACATTATATAGCCTTAGGCAGTTTTATTTTCTTTAAAACTTGTACACCTTGTAAAAAGAAATCCATGATTGGAATGAAAACAACTTTTTTGTTCAAAAAGTGTTGTATTTTATAGTCTGAGCATCGCATCACACCATTTTACACAAAAATGGGATTGATGAAAATTGAATATTCGTGTATTGCAAAGTCAGGTAGTGAACCGACACAACAAACATAACAAACAAAATAAGACAACTTAAAGAACAACTCGATAAACAAAACAACAACAACTCGATAAATGAATTGCAACAAACTCGATAAACAAATTGCAACAACTCGATAAACAAAACAAATACAATTGTTAAACAAAATAGTAGGACGCATCCGAAGTAGAATCAAACTCAGGTTTTCAGCATCCTCAGCACACAGGAAGGCTAAAGGCTCTCTACTGGAGACAAGAAGTGGCTGTCGGCCACTTAGGATCATTGTCGGCCATTTGGAATCATTGTCGGCCACTTGAAGTGGCCAGTCGGCCAGTAAAGGTGGCCGGTCGGCTACTTAAACTGGCAGGTCAGCCAGAAATTTTGAAAAACCCCAGATTGCTGCCACATGTCCTCCATTCAATGCCTTATCTTCTACAAAAGCTCCAGTTTTGTGGTTTCTTCATTCGAGCGCTATTTTTTTCCCCAAATGGAGCCATTCTTTGTCGAAAAACTCTCGACTTGGATTGCGAATTTGGATGGCTCAAAAAAGTTAAATTTTCCAGGTTTCGGGATAAATACACTATTCCCACTAAGCCGTACTCTGCTGTGTTTTCCATTCCTCCATGCCGCGACTAGATGTTGGAATCCAGTTACGCACGTATTTAGCTTTGGGGGACAGGAGATATGTCCCACAAATGAAGAGTTCCAAGCTTTGATGGAATCCCGGTGTGATGAAGAAATCTTGCACTAGTCTCGTTTTGGTCACATCCAGGCTTTGGGAAGGATGTGCGGGCTCACTTTACAGGATGCCCGATCTTTGGTTCACAACGGAGAGTTAGACATCTCCAATCTCATTTATCGGTTTTCTGACGCTGGCGACCGCGGTGACCACTTTTGACAAAGTTTTCGGCAACATGCCCTCTGTTTGTGTATGTTGGCCCATTTTCTGCTTGTTCCTAGCTTCGGAGGGTCTAGCATTCGTTTGATTGAAGTTGCCCAAGGCTTGAAAGAGGGTAAGAGTTGTATTGGCATGACGCTAGCCAAGACTTTGATGGGCTTGGACGCTTTCCATCGCCGGGAGACATCCAAGTTTGCAGGGAGTCAACTACTCTTGCAGGTAATGGTTCCCATCCTTCTTACATGTGTTTCTTACATCACTCGGCCCTCACGCTCTGTTTTTCTCTCAAAAACCCTTTATCACTTTTCTCTCCACGTACACCTCTCTATTGTTTAATCTCTCTTATTTTTCATCCCTCCCCAGGTATGGTTGATGGAGAAGTTGAAGGCAGTGGACACTTGTCCTGAATACTCAGCACAAGGCTATTTCTTCCGCCCACAACTAGTTGACTTCCCAAACGAGGGGTAGTGGTGCCACCAGATATGCAACAGATCTGCTGTTGACATTGCTTGGCATTGTCCCTGGTTTGATCTGCCTGAGATGAGCTACAGCATGTCCCGACAACCTGGTATTCAGTTGATTGGCTTGACACACTGTATCTTCTACTTCCTATTCCGATTCAGGCGTTAGTTCGGTCATGACCAAACTTGCCCGGAAGAGGGAATAGAGTATCTAGCTTCATTTCCGATCCGAGGTTCACAGCTAGCTTGGTATACCACTACATGGAGAACAAGAGAACTTCTGGCCCCCGCTTTCACTTTCAGTTGTGCCCTTTCTGGCAAATACATAGCTTGGCTTGAAAATGAAGAACAAACTGGGCCTACTTTGGCATCTGAAGCTTCTACAAGCTTTGGAAGGGGACATAGGAACACCTGACTACACCCCCAAGTTTGTTGCTTTAATCTGTACTTTCAAGTTTTCTTTAAACAACTTTAATTTGTATCGAGAGTCGGAGAACTCTGTATTGAAATCAATAAAATTGAAGGTTGTGGGTACTGAAAATTTTTCGTATGGTCCAAAAATGGTCTAAGTTGTAAAAAGATTAATTTGAACAAAATCAACTTTTATTAAAACTTTTCAAAACCATTTTCGATATGGATCACAACTGGACGAGCCTGGAAACTATCCTTGAGATGTACAACCCCAAATCCAACAATTGGAAAGTAACCCCTTGTCTGAATAGCACTGCACTAGAGATGACAACCGAACCCTTGAATGCAGAAAACACAAAGATGACTAGAACAATCACACGGACACAGTTGACTTGGAAGTTTTTATGGCTGGACTTCATAATGAAGTTGCCTACGTATCCCAAAGATGGGAATCAAGCCTTACATAGTTCGGTTCAGGTTCACTCGGGTTTTAACACTCCTTTTACGCTCTAACTTTTTCCAAGGCCGCCCTTTCTGGGTTTTCAACCTTGCGAGCTCAGTTTTTCTTATTTTAAATTTTTTGTGCTCTAACTTTTGCCTAGGTCGCCCTTTTGGGTTTTCGGCCTGGCGAGCCACTCAGGGATAGTATTTCTTTAACTTGTCCATGTTGATCGGTTGGGAGAATTCAAGGCCATCTAGGTCCATAAGAACGACGGCTCCACCCGACCAGATAGACTTGATAATGTAAGGACCAATCCAATTAGGTCTGAACTTGGCCCTAGGGTCGTGAATGGGAGCTCGATCGTATTTGAGCACCAAATCCCCTTCTTTCACATTCCTGGACTTAACCTTCTTGTTGAAAGCCCTGGCAATTCTACATTGATAACCCTGGACGTGGTACAGTGCTTTCAGCATTCTGTCGTCGAATAGCATAAGTTCTTCAAACCTGCTCTGCTGCCAATCTGCCTCAGCTATCTGGCACTCAGCCATTACCCGCAGTGACGAAACCTCAACTTCGATTAGCAGAACAACCTGCATCCCATAAACCAAGGAATACGGAGTTGCCCCAGCAGAAGTTCGAATTGATGTCCGGTAGCCCCAAAGAGCAAATGACAGCTTATCTGGCCAGTCCCTGTAGGTTTCTACCATCTTCTGCAGAATGTGCTTGATTTTCTTGTTGGCGACCTCAACGGCTCCGTTGGCTTGCGGTCGACATGTGGATGACTTATGAAAAGCCACGTTGTATTTCTCTAACAAGTCGATCACCTCCTTTTTAAATTGGAAACCATTGTCCGAAATAATCTCATTTGAGACCCCATAGCGATAGATGATGTTGTTCCTGACAAACTTTGCTACGTGTGACGCTTTCAACACTGCGTAGGATTGGGCCTCGACCCATCTTGTAAAGTAGTCTATTGCCACCAGGATGTACTCATGCCCATTCAACCCCTTCGGAGTAACTGCCTCAATAACGTCAATCCCCTAGACTGAAAATGGCCATGGCGAAGTCATGTTATACAACTTCAATGGCGGAATGTTCATATGGTTTGCATGGATCTGGCATTTGTGCCATCGCCGAACAAAACCAACACAATCCTCCTGTATGGTTGACCAATAGTAACCCTGTCTGAGAATCTTCCGAGACAGCATTACCCCGCTCAGGTGTGCTCCGCACTCTCCTCCGTGGATGGCCTCCATCAGGCGCTTAGATTCTTCAGCATGAACACATAGTTTATGCATCCCAAGATGGCCCCGTTTGTACAATTTACCCCCACAGATGATAAACTGAGCAGCCATTCGTCGTATTGCCCTCTTATCTTTGGCATTTGCCCCTAGTGGATAAGCCTCATTTTCCAAGAAGTTCCAGATGTCATGATACCAGGGGTTCTGATCTTGCACTTTGTATATTGCAGCAATCAGCTCGTAGGCCGACACATACCTCTGTTCAATGATGATTGGACGCATCCGGACTCCCAAAAGGATGTCTATCATAGAAAATAGAGTTGATAAGGCGTCAGTGAACTTGTTGTTCTCTCTTAACAGATGGGTGAAGGTTAACTTCTCAAACCTGGGAATTAGAATGTCCAGGGTTTGGTGATAGATTTTCATCCTTTCTTCTTTAACCTTCTAGTCTCCTTTCGCTTGAGACACAACCAGGTTCGAGTCCCTAATGACATCCAACCTTTTGCCCCTAGTTCCAGGGCAACTTCTAAGCCAACGATACATGCCTCGTACTCTGCCTCATTGTTCGATACTTTGAACCAGAGTTTGAAAGCTAAGGGTATGTGGGAATTGTCGGGTGTTATCAATAACATCCCTATCCCATACCTATACTAGTTAGACGCTCCGTCAAAGTACATAGTCCAAATCTCTTCTTCGAGCTGCAGAATGGCCTCATCCGGGAACAGATATTCTACTGCGTCGTCCCCTTCTACTGGGTGATCAGCTAGGAACTCCGCTACCGCTCTCCCTTTCACAGACTTGCGCATCATGAACTTCAAATCAAATTCGGAGAGAAGAAGCAACCAACGGGCTAGCCTACCCGTAAGTGCTGGTTTCTTGAAGAGATATTTGATGGGATCTAATCTCGAAATCAGGATTATGGAGTGAGCTAACAGGTAGTGCCTCAACTTCGTGGTAGCCCATACCAAGGTCAAACAAGACTTCTCAAGCAGAGTGTAGCAGGTCTCGTATTCCAGCATCTTCTTGCTCAGGTAATAGATAGCCTTCTCCACTTTATCCTCAGATTCCTGCGTAAGCATGCAGCCCATCGTCGTGTCGGTTACTGACAGCTACAAAATCAACGATTTTCCCGTCTCTGGCGATGACAACACAGGTGGGTTCTGTAGATATTGTTTGATCTGCTCGAAAGTAACTTGGCATCGGTCATCCCATTGAAACTTCTTTCCTTTCTTCAGGAGACCAAACAGTGGTTCACAAGTCAAGGTTAATTTTGCAATAAACCGTCTTATGAATTGCACTTTACCCAGAAAGCCTCGCACCTCCTTTTCAGTCTTTGGTGGTGGCATTTCTAAGATGGCCTTGATTTTGAAAGGATCGACTTCGATGCCCCTTTGTGTAATCAAGAACCCCAGCATTATCCCTGTTGTAACACTGAAAATACGTTTCTGAGGATTCAGTTGCAACTGATACTCTTTGATCCGTTGGAAAAAAAATTTCAAGGCGGTGTAATGGCCCTCTCTTTCCTTGGACTTGCAATCATGTCATCCACGTACACCTCAACCTCTTTGTGGATCATATCGTGCAAGATTGTGGTTGTAGCCCGTTGATAAGTAGGCCCAGCATTCTTAAAACTGAACGGCATCACCCTATAGCAATAAGTTCCCCACGGGGTGGTGAAGGCAATCTTCTCCCTGTCTTCGGGTGCCATCAAAATCTGGTTATACCCGGAAAACCCATCCATGAATGAGAGCAGCACATGCCCAACAGTGAAGTCCATCAATTCGTCGATATGCGGTAGAGGAAAGTCGTCCTTCAGATTGGCTTTGTTCAGATCTCTGAAGTCCACACATACCTGAATTATGCTATCTTTCTTTGGCACCGGAACTATATTGGCCAACCAAGTATGATACTCATATACTAACAGGAACCCTGCATCAATCTGCTTGGTGACCTCTTCTTTGATTTTAATAGCCCAATACGGGCAGGTTCTTCGAAGCTTCTGCTTAACAGCTCGGGACTCTGGGTCAAGAGAGATCCGGTGTTGTACAATCTCAGGATTGATTCCAGGCACGTCTTCATAGGACCACGCGAAAACATCTTTGAAATCTTCTAATAAAGCGACTAAGCGCTCGCGCTCCTCCGAAGACAGCGTGGACCTGATCTGGAGCAGATGCAGATCCTTCTCGATACCAACGTTAATTGAAGTGATTTCATCAACCAAATGTTTTACAAACCTCTCCTGCTCTCGATCAATCAAATGTTTCAAAACCGGAGGAATTTCTTTCTCTTTGTTTTCATCAAAGTTTTAAAAGTCCTGATTAATGCAATAAATGAGCGGCATAGAAAAGTACTCAAAAGCAGCAGTGATACTATTCTCATTAACCGCTTCCAGTTCGTTTAATTCTTCAGTTACAATCGACTCAAAAGAAAATAAAAAAGACGACCTGGACAAGACAATGGCATCCGGGTTATCAACCCCAGGAATACCGAACTCTGACTTAGAAGACTAGAATCTGATTCCGACTCCATAGACTTTGTGGAATCAGATTATGGTTCGCTACTTGACCTAGAACTACTTGACAAAAGGCCTTCCTCTTACTGCCAAACGAGGGAGGGCGCGATAGATGCGTCCAGAATGCCAGAAGAAGGGCCCACAGCCGTTTGATCTCCAATCATGGAAACAGAGAAATCATCCCCCAAGCACTCCGGTGTGATCTGAGGATCTGAGAGGAGACAAGCCAGCCCTGCTCCTATCTCAAGTTCTGTGCCCTCGGACTCATCCTCTTTGCACTGCTCAGCCACAACTGGTGGTCAGTCTGCCCTTCCCTAACTTCATCCCGTAACAACTATAAGTCCAAAAAGGTCTCGAAGCCGGGAAAACGTCGCTTCTCTGAATTCAGCCATGGCTTCGGAAAGTCACAAAACAGGAAATTTTCCCCCTCCTGGACAAAGCATTTGTTCAAGGTTCCTTGGATAGGTCTGTGCACCAGCTCGTAATGCTTCCCGGCTTGCTTAGCCTTGGCTCTTTCGGCCATTTCCCTTCCCTTCCTTGCCCAATCCTCTTTGGTAGGCGAGTAACCTAAACCAAAGGTATAAGGGTTGTGTGTCACCTCGGCCAATGCAGTGACGCCCTTCCAGCCACTCCTTCTCAATCCCATTCCGGGCATGTATTGAAGCTTGTTCATGAGGTAGACAGATTATGCACTGACATACAGTCCCTCATCAACAGCCAGCATATCATGTACTACCCGAGCCTCAGCCAAGGTGAATCCTGAAAAAAAAGACATCCTCTACGCCGTGTTCAATTTCAAAAACTGATGTAGAGACCTCCGGCGGCAGATGTATGGAAGAGTTCTCGAAAACAATTGATACCCCCTTCCCGTGGGGGCACTTCAGCATCTGATGTAAAGTGGAAGAGACAGCTCTCACCTGGTGCAGCCACGACCGTCCAAGGAGTAAATTAAAGGTGGCTGGAACATCTAAGACATGGAACTCGATGTCCCGCTGTGCCGGGCTAACCTGAGCTTTAATCCGTACTGTCCTTATCACCTCTTGACTGGTGTTATCATAGGCCCGAATTACCTAGGTTGTTGGTGCGAAATCTGCCGGCTTCAAACTGATGGCGTAGGCCGTACGCGACGGACACACATTGATTGCAGATCCCGTTTCAACCAAGACAACTGGTATCCATTTTTGCTTACACTCCACAGAGATATGCAGCGGCTTGTTATGTTCAGAGCCCTCAGGAGGTAATTCTTTGTCTGTGAAGCTTAGAGTCGGTGAAGCGCCACTCGGGAACACCAATCCCACCAACTGCTCGGGAGTTGTATCGATGGAAAGCTTAGCCTTGTCCATTGCTGAAAGGACAGCTTGTCTATGAACTCTTGAGGCCATGAGCAGTCCCCAGATTGAGATGTCTGCCTGAATTTTCTTCAGCTGCTTTAGCACAGCTTCTTCAGCACAGCTTCCTCCTCTAGCAGTTTGTCTTTCTGCTTTTCTGCTTCCTTGTGTTTCCCTTATGCCTCTGGTTGGTCTGGATGTGGGGGCTTGAAGTACCGCCCACTCCGGGTCATATGATTGACCTCCTCGATGTACCAGGTATCATCAGGTTGATTTTACCCCCAGTCTTCATCAATATAGGCAAGACATAAATCATCGTCTTCCCACCACATCCCCTCGGCAACTGACAGACAACTGTCCGGTTACACTATAGTCGTTCCCGTGTTCTTAACACATTCTGTCCCCGTAGGACCATTGGCTTTTCTAGCCCTATCATGATTCTTAATTCTCTCTTGTTCAAACCGTTTCAGCTCGGCCTCCTGTTCGGTGTCCGTTGTGCACAAACTGCCCAATTCCTGAGCAAAATTCTCCGTAACGGTGCTCTCCGGCAGCTCTCCCTTATTTTCGACCATTCTGGCCGTTGTTGACGTTCCAGTTTCTGACTATCCCTGTCTTGGCCGAGACCCCTCATCAATATCCAGCTCGTCACTGAGCCACCCTGTATTGTCTGTTGCTCTGTTCGCATCAAACCAACCGATATGCACATCCCCCATGTCCTGTTCATCAAAGAACTGCAGGTTGTTGGTATCCTCTTCAAGCTCGGCAAGATCATCCAGCCCCTGACTCGGCCCATCCTCCCAGACAACATTTACCTCCATCCCAGTTGGAAACTCCACCCCTGGCCTAGCTTAATCTACTGGCATAATATAACCGTACGGGTTGTATGCTTTCTCAGTTAAGCTCGCAACGCCCTCAGACATGCCTTCTACCACAGCTACCACCACGGGTTCAGGTTGGGGTTGGGACGTGCTCATCATGTACAAGTTTGTGCTCTCTGGAATGAACAACGCTGGCTTAGGCAGGTGGGAGGGAGTGATGTGTATGCTGGGGTCGTATGGAACGGTCGTTGCTTGGATCAAGTATATTTGCTTGGGTGGAAGAGGGGGGTTGTTATGTGGTGGGAGAGGGTTAGTGGTGACATTTGGCTTCTCGGGAGGCGCAATCACGTTGTTGTCAATGAGATCCTGGATCTCATAATGGAGCCTGAAGCAGAGGTCGGTATCATGACCATGTTGCTGATGAAAGACGCAATACTTGGCCGGGTTATGTGTAGGAGAGAGGAGATTTGGCAGTGGGCGTGGTTCCAGGGGCTTCAGATGCCCCTTTCTTATTAGAACCCCCAAGGCTTTGGACAGGGACATGTAAAGCGGGGTGAAAGTCCTCTAGCCCTAGGTAGGTACTTTGCTGGTTGTATGGTGGCTCCAAATATGCTGGTAAAGGGTGTGGTTGTTTTTGGCGTGGTGGTGACCATGCCGACGTCAGAAGTCCTTGCGGCTGCATTGCTACTTGTAGCTGCATTCGAACCGCGTGTAAATGCCCGCTTGGGCTGCTCCTTTTCCTAGTCAATCAGACCTTGCTTTATAGCATCGTCTATCTGTACCCCTATCTCATGCAAGTCAGCAAAGGTGGAGAAGGGTAAGACAATCATCTTCTGCATCAACTTCGGTTGCAGATTCCGCATGACCATTCTTATTTGGTCTTTTTCAGCTGGCCGAGTTGTCATCATGGAGGCCTTGGCCCTCCACCAGGTGATGAAGTCAGAGAAGCCTTCCTTCGGCTCTTGCCTGGTTGCCTCGAGATCACGAGTTGTGACCTCGATTTGGGTGTTGTAAGAATATTGGGCGATGAAGGCTTCAGCTATCTCCTCCCAGCTCCTTTTCGCTGAATCCTCCAGTTTGGCATACCAGATGGTCACAATACCCGACAGGGTCCGACCAAAGGGGGATAGTTTCTGGAGTATAGTCAAGCCCATCGGGTGTAGAATATTCGAGAACAGCCTCAGATGAACCATAGGATCGCCCAAACCGTCGACACGGTCTATGTGAGGCATTTTGAATCTATCCGGTAATGTCACTGCCGAATCTGTGTAACCATCCTCTATATCTGGGATCGAGTTGACTCCCTAAGCTCGTTTAAACTGCTTTTCAAGCTTGCTTACTTTCAAAGCAGTAGGATCGACCTCAAATTTGAATGATGTGTCAATTGGGAAGGCCGGTGCTTTCGAAGTCTGTGGTGGGACTGGCCCTGTTGGAACGTCTGTATTCTCCTAGACGTTAGTGTAGACGTCCCCGAACGTCCCGAGAGGAAATCCCGTTTTGTCCATTGGGCTTACTACAGTTCAGGACTCAATGTCACGGTCCTGTATCTAATCTCGCAGAGTGTAATGCAAGAGCGATGAATCATCAAAGAGTCCAAATCTGGAAAATCGTTTTGAAAATTTGATTTTTTAGAAAGAAGTGCCAATCATGGATTGCTTTGCCAGACACAGAGTCGCCACCTAAATATTTTATTTTGGGGGAATTTAAGAAACCCTGACTCGTGCCTAAGGCCACGTGTCCGTCATCACCAGAGTTGCCTCGGCTCGGGAACTTGGGTACTATTGGGGAAGGTCACTTCGTGAGCACCCCCGCTCGCCCGATCAAAGACCGGCCTCTACTAACCATGATATCGAGTTTTGAAAACATTATGTGCTCTTATTCCAGATATTAGCCTAGAATTACTATGTGATGCACACAGCATACAGGTATAGACTAGATTGCCTAAGTTGGAACAAAACATCGCATATCCATTTGTTTTGAAAATGGATTGAAATTTGCTACTTGCAAGTAGGCTAAAACACGGGTTTCTACGAATCATTCCAATTCAAGCAGCCCAACCTTCACCCACAGGCATTCAGGCAGTTATATCGCATAAGCACAGAGCCTCATGGAAAGCATGCTATCATGGCAGTCACTCACACACATACAAGGATGCTAAAGCATAAACACTTACCGAGTACTCCGAGCCAAAGAAATAAGCTAATTAGAAATCATGCATGAATCCTAACTATACTAAGAATGCCTAACGCAAACACATGCAAAAATGCAACTACGATAGGCTCAGCTATTCTAAGATGGCATATGAGATGTAACAATCGATACATGTATTCAACTTGGAATTGAAATACAATGCAGTTAGCATGATGCGCCGAGCCCGGTGCATGCAAAACAGATGAATGGATGCAAACATACGAGCATAAGGATGCTAATTGAAACATGCCCTAAAACTAACCATCATAAGTTGGTAAATAAAAGGAGAAAGACGTGGGGTTGGAAGACATGCACACACACACGCACACTTATTACAACAATACGCCCTCGCGAATGAGGGTCCGAATGAATAAGCTAAGCTACACTAAGCTAAGCTAAGCTAATTACTACAAAACAACTAATTAACTATTCTAGCTAATTAATTATTATAAACCAAATTGAACACTAGCTATGCTAAGCTAATTAAGATATTACAAAACAAATCGTATGACTAGTTATACAAACTAAACATAAGCAATGAAATGGCCTCGCGGGTGAGAAAGGCATGCATGCTCGGTTGGCGTCATCCTGAAAATCCATTGCCTTGCCGTTGGTTGTCTTTGTTTGCACTTGCCTTGATTTCTGAAAATTGTGCCAATCTCCAAACTGCTTTTGCTTCAAAACAGGAACATTTTTGCACCAAAATAGACTGGTGGCTGGTCGGCCACCAAAAGTGGCTGCCGGCCACTTTAACTGGCCGATCGGCTAGTATAAGTGGCCGGTCAACTACTGCCATTGGCCGATCGGCTACCTCCTTTCCCAAACTCCTGGTTTTGCTGCAACAGAGAACAATAGAGCCAAGACAATGCATTTGCAAAGGAAATGTGTGTACTGCCAATCTCCTTATCATTTCTCAAGCTCAAAGGAGTGTGGCGCTTGGTTCTCAAGCCACCAATCAAGCAATTCAATGCATGATGGCCCAAAAAACCAAGCTTGTATAAGCTTAATGAATGCGCACATAAGACTCAAATGGCCACCGCCCTATTATGCATGATCAAGGGTGACGGCGACAAACAAATGTGACACGTTTCATCACTTGAAGTATGAAACGTCCCACATTTCTTGTGTTTGGATTAACGTCCGATCCGAACATATGCAATGCAACACACATATGTTTGTCTTAGTCATGTTTTACTTGATTCAATTTTGTTTACACATTTTACATTATCGGTTAATCCTTTAACTGAATAAGTCCAATGTGAAAGTCCTCTAATTGGAGAGGGGTCAACCAAAGATGGGTTTAAGACATGAGAGAGATCATGCCTTTGACTAGGAGGAACCCTCAAAAGAGGGTTAAAGCCATTTTAGCACAAACTCTAACTCATTCTTAAACACAACCTTACGGCCAACAAACCCTCAAAGCGAAAAGGAAAAGTGAAGAAATGAGGGAGGATGAAGAATTTTCAATGTTGAAATGGCACGCTCAAGACACTAAATCATGCATGCAAGATATGTTTAATGCCAAAAGTATCAAAGCCAGTGAAGTATATTACACTAAAAGCATGAAATATCAAGCTCAAACAACCAAATCAGTTCGAAACAGAGCTAAATCATGCCAAATCGGTGGCCTAAACATGCTGGAATTGAAGCATAAATGCCAAGAAAAACGTGCTCATTTGTTGACTCGCAAACGAGGCTCAAAGTACAACTCTCAAAAGCAATGAAAGAGTGATATATATATATATATATACATATATATGAGAGTGTGACAGAGGTATATGCTCTGAAATCACGTGCCAAATGATGCCATGTCGTGCAAATAACTCAAGCAAAGCATGTTCGGGCCTCAAAACACAAAGCTAGTAAAGGCCATTTACACTACAACCATACAAAGCATGAGTCATATGACCAAGACCAACCAAAACAGAATTAAAACATGATAAAACATTAGAAAAAACATGCTGAGATGGAGTCCCAAAAGGGTAAAAAAACATGCTCACCTCTTAGGCCAACTACACAAGCAAACAAGACATGAGGAGGGGGGGGCACCACCGCCTAACCAAACAACACTTAAACCACCATTTTAAAACCTTAAAATCAGAGTTTTTAGAGGTTAAAACCAGCCTCAAAGAAGCATAAAAAGATGGCTAAGCAGTTAACTAAAAACAAAGCTTAAAAGAGTTAAGTTCTTACCCTTGAAGCATAGCTGCAAAACAGGTACAATTCTGAGCTAAAACCAAGCTTTAGACCTCAAATAGGACTTCCAAGGACCTCAGCTCCAAGATGAAGTGTTTGGTCAAGGGGTTGTAGTCAAATATGTAGAGAATTTCCCCTTTCAAGCCTAAAATAAGGAGAGAGAGAGAGAGAGAGGGGGGGAAATTTTTGCTCCTAAAATTTTTGAACCCTCAAAAAGGGGGAGGGACCTCCCCTTATATAGAAATAAAAGCCTAAGGCTTGTTTCCATCCCTCCATACACGTGTACGGAGGATGGCTTCAGTGATCAACAATTGGCAGAGCTAGCACATAAAATATCTAAAAAAGGGGAAAAATGGTCGTCAGCCACTCTAGGTGGCCGACCGACCACCTCCTCTAGCCGACCGGCCACCCTAGGTAGCCGACAAGAGGAAAAAGTGGTCGACAAGGGCCAAAAGTGGCCGACAAGGCCTTTCCTCCCTCCAGGCAAGGGGCACCATGGTTTGGCCCAAAAACAAGGCCAAAACACAGAGAGTTTAGAGGCTTAAAGACAAGGCGTTCCGCCGAGAGCTTCGGGCACTCAAAACAAGCACAAACATGCACAATCATCGGGGGCACAAACGATAATGTCCAAGTCTTGAGGACGGTCAAAAATGGGGTGTCTACACATACATATTAAATAAATTTTCTTCTCGTATACATTTTAATGGATGCCGGTGAATGACTACAGCTGACTTTTGATGTAGCCACTTTTGAATTCAGTTTCACCAATAATGGTTAGCGTTACGATATTGTCAAACATTATTTTATAATTTTGCTTTTATTGTGACGTAGACGAAACCATATGTCATCCAACACATAAAACCATGCAATGGAGATCTCATCAGAGGAGGATGAGGTTATTGAAGATTTTATGGATTTCTTGATTATTGCTTCCATGCATGACCATATTAACGCATCAAGTAGTCGCTGACCGTAGCGAACTTGTCCATTCAAAGGTGATGATTACATCTTCAGCTTATTAAATGGCCATCCAGAAACAATGATGGACATTATGCGAATGGATGCACAAACATTCATTTTATTGAAAGACACCTTACTCCAAAATGGCTTTATCGATCCTGAACATATGCACATCAGTGTGGAGGAATCACTTGGGATTTTTTTATACACTTTTGCACAAAATGATCGCCATCGACTACTGGCAGATAGATTTCAACACTCCGCGGAAACAATTTGTCGGCACAGAAAAATTGTTATGCGGGCATTGTGCAAGCTTGCATCAACGGTTATCAAACCACGTAACCAAAACGAGATACCGGCAAAAATTTTAAATGACAGGAGGTTTTTCCCCTGGTTCAAGGTATGAATTTAATGATTGTCCTGTAAGTTCTACATAACAATAAGGGATAATATTTTTTTATCCAAGTTTGTTTCGCTTTTAATGTCAACCAAATATCTTTCAATTAGGATTGTGTCAGTGCTATCGATGGCACATTCATGCGATTTAGCATATAAGCACATAGCCTCATGGCAAGCATACTATCACGGCAACATAGCAATCGCACTCATGCAAGTATGCTAAAGCATAAAGACTTACCGAGTACTCCAAGCCAAAACAAAAGCTAGTTAGAAATCATGCCAAGATCCTAACTATGCTAAAAATGCCTCATGCAACACATGCAATAACGCAACTAAGTAGGCTCGGCTATCTAAGATGGCATATGAATACAACAATTGATAACATGCTTTGAAACACGTATTCAAATAAGTATTGAAATACAATGCAGTTTGAACGATGCGCCGAGCCCCAGCGCATGCAATACAAATGAATGATGCAAACATGCAAGCATAAGGTATGCTAATTGAAATATGCCCCAATCTAACCATCGAAAGCAGTTCAATAAAAGGGAGAAAGACATGGGGTTGGAAGACATGCACACACACACACACACTTATTATAACAATACGCCCTCGCGAAGGACGGTCTGAATGAATAAGCAAAGCTACACTAAGCTAAGCAAAGCTAATTATTACAAAACAACTAATTAACTATTCTAGCTAATTAATTACAACAAACCAAATTGACCAACTAGCTATGCTAAGCAAATTAAGATATTACAAAACAAATTGAATGACTAGTTACACAAACTAAACATAAGAAATGAAATTGCCTCGTGGGTGAGGGAGGCATGCATGGTCGGTTGGCGTCATCCCAAAAATACATTGCCTTGCCGTTGATTGTCTCTGTTTGCACTTGTATTGATTTCTGAAAATTGTGCCAATCTCCATGCTGCTTTTGCTTCAAAACAGGAACATTTTTGCACCAAAATAGACTAGTGGTCGGTCGGCCACCAAAAGTGGCTGCCGGCCACTTCAACTGGCCAGTCGGCTAGTACAAGTGGCCGGTCGACTACTGCCACTGGCCGATCGGCTGCCTCCTTTCCCAAACTCCTGGTTTTGCTGCAACAGAGAACAACAGAGCCAAGGCAATGCATTTGCAAAGGAAACGTGTGCACTGCCACTTTCCTTATCATTCTCAAGCTCAAAGGAGTGTGGCGTTTGGCTCTCAAGCCACCAATCAAGCATTTCAATGCATGATGGCCCAAAAAACCAAGCTTGTACAAGGTTAATGAATGCGCACATAAGACTCAAATGGCCACAGCCCTATCATGCATGATCAAGGGTGACGGCGACCAAGAAATGTGACACGTTTCATCACTTCAAGTATGAAACCTCCCACATTTCTTGTGTTTGGATTAAAGTCCGATCCAAACATATACAATGCAACACACATATGTTTATCTTAGTCATGTTTTACTTGATTCAATTTTGTCTACACATTTACATTATCGGTTAATCCTTTAACTGATTAAGTCCAATGTGAAAGTCCTCTAATTAGAGAGGGGTCAACCAAAGGAGGGTTTAAAACATGAGAGAGATCATGCCTTTGACTAGGAGGAACCCTCGAAAGAGGGTTAAAGCCATTTGAGCACAAACTCTGACTCATGCTTAAACACAACCTTAAGGCCAACAAACCCTCAAAGAAAAAAGGAAAAGTGAAGAAATGAGGGAGGTTGCAGAATTTTAAGTGCTGAAATGGCATGCTCAAGACACTAAATCATGCATGCAAGACATGTTTAATGCCAAAAGTATCAAAGCTAGTGAAGTGTATTACACTAAAAGCATGCAATATCAAGCTCAAACAACCAAATTTGTTCGAAACATAGCTAAATCATGCCGAATCAGTGGCTTAAACATGCTGGAATTGAAGCATAAATGCCAAGAAAAACGTGCTCATTTGTTGACTCACAAACGAGGCTCAAAGTACAACTCTCCAAATCAAGGAAAGAGTGATATATATGAGAGTGTGACAGAGGTATATGCTCTGAAATCACATGCCAAATGATGCCATGTCGTGCAAATAACTCAAGCAAAGCATGCTCGGGCCTCAAAACACAAAGCTAGTAAAGGCCATTTACACTACAACCATACAAAGCATGAGTCATATGACCAAGACCAACCCAAACAGAATTAAAACATGATAAAACATTAGTAAAAACATGCTGAGATGGAGTCCCAAAAGGATAGAAAAACATGCTAACCTCTTAGGCCAACTACACATGCAAACAAGACATGAGGAGGGCGGACCACCGCCTTCCATTTTGGTCCCCAAAACTAACTTTTTGCCACTGAAATTCCCCTGGAATTTAGTGGTTAAAAGGCCAAGAAAAGGTTATTTCAAAAGCTTTGAAAGGTGGCTCAAAAGGCTTTCCAAGCCAAAGAGCAAAGGAGGGGGAACCACCGCCTAACCAAACAAGACTTAAACCACCATTTTAAAACCTTAAAATCAAAGTTTTTAGAGGTTAAAACCAGCCTCAAAGCAGCATAAAAAAATGGCTAAGCAATTAACTAAAAAAAAAGCTTAAAAGAGTAAAGTTCTTACCCTTGAAGCACAGCTGCAAAACAGGTACAATTTTGAGCTAAAACCAAACTTTAGACCTCAAATAGGACTTCCAAGGACCTCAGCTCGAAGATGAAGTATTTGGTCAAGGGGTTGTAGGCAAATATGTAGAGAATTCGCCCTTTCAGGCCTAAAATAAGGAGAGAGAGAGAGAGAGAGAGAGGGGGGGGGAATTTTCCTCCTCAAATTTTTGAACCCTCAAAAAGGGGGAGGGACCTCCCCTTATATAGAAATACAAGCCTAAGGCTTGTTTCCATCCCTCTATACACGTGTATGGAGGATAGCTTCGGTGATCAACAGTTGGTACATAAAATATGTGAAAAAGGAAAAAAAATGGTCGTCGGCCACTCTAGGTGGCTGACCGGCCACCTCCTCTAGCCGACCGGCCACCCTAGGTAGCCGACAAAAGGAAAAAGTGGTCAACAAGGGCCAAAAGTGGCCAACATGGCCTTTCCTCCCTCCAGGCAAGAGGCGCCAAGGTTTGGGCCAAAACAAGGCCAAAACACAGAGAGTTTAGAGGCTTAAAGACAAGGCGTTCCGCCGAGAGCTTCGGGCACTCAAAACAAGCACAAACATGCACAATCATCGGGTGCACAAACGATAACGTCCAAGTCTTGAGGACGGTCAAGAATGGGGTGTCTACACATACATATTAAATAAATTTTCTACTCGTATACATTTTACTGGATGCCGGTGAATGACTACGGCCGACTTTTGATGTAGCCACTTTTGAATTCAGTTTCACTAATAATGGTAAGTGTTACGATATTGTCAAACATTATTTTATAATTATGCTTTTACTGTGACGTAGATGAAACCATATGTCATCCGACACAGAAAACAATGCAATGGAGATCTCATCAGAGGAGGATGAGGTTATTGAACATTTTATGGATTTCTTGATTATTGCTTTCATGCATGACCATATAAACGCGTCAAGTAGTCGCCGACCGCAGCGAACTTGTCCATTCAAAGGTGATGCTTACATCTTCAGCTTATTAAATGGCCATCCAGAAACAATGATGGACATTATGCGAATGAATGCACCAACATTCATTTTATTGAAAGACACCTTACTCCAAAATTGCTTTATCGATCCTGAACGTATGCACATCACTGTGGAGGAATCGCTAGGGATTTTTTTATATACTTTTACACAAAATGATCGCCATCGACTACTGGCAGATAGATTTCAACACTCCACGAAAACAATTTGTCGGCACAAAAAAATTCTTACACGGGCTTTGTGCAAGCTTGCATCAACGGTTATCAAACCACGTAACCAAAACGAGATACCGGAAAAAATTTTAAATGACAAGAGGTTTTTCCCCTGGTTCAAGGTATGAATTTAATGATTGTCCTGTAAGTTCTACATAACAATAAGGGACGATATTTTTTTATCCAAGTTTGTTTCGCTTTTAATGTCAACCAAATATCTTTCAATTAGGATTGTGTCGGTGCTATCAATGGCACATTCATGCAATTTAGCATATAAGCACATAGCCTCATGGCAAGCATACTATCACAGCAACATAGGAATCCCACTCATGCAAGTATGCTAAAGCATAAAGACTTACCGAGTACTCCAGGCCAAAACAAAAGCTAGTTAGAAGTCATGCAAGATCCTAACTATGCTAAAAATGTCTCATGCAACACATGCAATAATGCAACTAAGTAGGCTCGGCTATTTAAGATGGCATATGAATGCAACAATTGATAATATGCTTTGAAACACATATTCAAATAAGTATTGAAATACAATGCAGTTTGAACGATGCGCCGATCCTCATTGCATGCAATACAAATGAATGATGCAAACATGCAAGCATAAGGTATGCTAATTGAAATATGCCCTAATCTAACCATCGAAAGCGGTTAAATAAAAGGGAGAAAGTCGTGGGGTCGGAAGACATGCACGCACACACACACACTTATTACAACAATACGCCCTTGCGAAGGAGGGTCCGAATGAATAAGCTAAGCTACACTAAGCTAAGATAAGCTAATTATTACAAAATAATTAATTAACTATTCTAGCTAATTAATTATAACAAACCAAATTGAACAACTAGCTATGATAAGCTAATTAACATATTACAAAACAAATTGAATGACTAGTTACACAAACTAAATATAAGCAATGAAATGGCCTCGCGGGTGAGGGAGGCATGCATGCTCGGTTGGCGTCATCCCGAAAATCCATTGCCTTGCCGTTGGTTGTCTCTGTTTTCACTTGCCTTTATTTTTGAAAATTGTGCCAATCTCCAAACTGCTTTTGCTTCAAAACAGGAACATTTTTGCACCAAACTAGACTGGTGGCAAGTCGGCCACCAAAAGTGGCTGCCGGCCGCTTCAACTGGCCGGTCGGCTAGTACAAGTGGCCGGTCGACTACTGCCACTGGCCGATCGGCTACCTCCTTTCCCAAACTCCTGGTTTTGCTGCAACAGAGAACAACAGAGCCAAGACAATGCATTTGCAAAGGAAATGTGTGTACTGCCACTCTCCTTATCATTTCTCAAGCTCAAAGGTGTGTGGCGCTTGGCTCTCAAGCCACCAATCAAGCATTTCAATGCATGATGGCCCAAAAAACCAAGCTTGTACAAGGTTAATGAATGCGCACATAAGACTCAAATGGCCACCGCCCTATCATGCATGATCAAGGGTGACAGCGACCAAGAAATGTGAGACGTTTCATAACTTGAAGTATGAAACGTCCCACATTTCTTGTATTTGGATTAATGTCCGATCTAAACATATGCAATGCAACACACATATGTTTATCTTAGTCATGTTTTACTTGATTCAATTTTGTCTACACATTTTACATTATCGGTTAATCCTTTAACTGATTAAGTCCAAAGTGAAAGTCCACTAATTGGAGAGGGGTCAACCAAAGGAGGGTTTAAAACATGAGAGAGATCATGCCTTTGACTAGGAGGAACCCTCAAAAGAGGGTTAAAGCCGTTTGAGCACAAACTATAACTCATGCTTAAACACAACCTTAAGGCCAACAAACCCTCAAAGCAAAAAGGAAAAGTGAAGAAATGAGGGAAGTTGCAGAATTTTCAGTGTTGAAATGGCATGCTCAAGACACTAGATCATGCATGCAAGACATGTTTAATGCCAAAAGTATCAAAGCTAGTGAAGCGTATTACACTAAAAGCATGGATACCAAGCTCAAACAACCAAATCAGTTCGAAGCAGAGCTAAATCATGCCAAATCAGTGGCTTAAACTTGCTGGAATTGAAGCATAAATGCTAAGAAAAATGTGCTCATTTGTTGACTCGCAAACGAGGCTCAAAGTACAACTCTCAAAAGCAATGAAATAGTGATATATATATATATATATATATGAGAGTGTGACAAAGGTATATGCTCTGAAATCACGTGCCAAATGATGCCATGTCGTGCAAATAACTCAAGCAAAGCATGCTCGGGCCTCAAAACATAAAGCTAGTAAAGGCTATTTACACTACAACCATACAAAGCATTAGTCATATGACCAAGACCAACCAAAAAAGAATTAAAACATGACAAAACATTAGCAAAAACATGCTAAGATGGAGTCCCAAAAGGGTAGAAAAACATGCTCACCTCTTAGGCCAACTACACAAGCAAACAAGACATGAGGAGGGAGGACCACCCCCTTCCATTTTGGTCCCCAAAACTAACTTTTTGCCACTGAAATTCCCCGAGAATTCAGTGTTTAAAAGGCCAAGAAAAGGTTATTTCAAAAGCTTTGAAAGGTGGCTCAAAAGGCTTTGCAAGCCAAAGAGCAAAGGGGGGGGAACCACCACCTAACCAAACAAGACTTAAACCACCATTTTAAAACCTTAAAATCAGAGTTTTTAGAGGTTAAAACCAGCCTCAAAGCAGCATAAAAAGATGATTAAGCAATTAACTAAAAAAAAAGCTTAAAAGAGTTAAGTTTTCATGCATGGCCACGCCGACCGCAACGAACTTGTCCATTCAAAGGTGATGATTACATCTTTAGCTTATTAAATGGCCATCCAGAAACAATGATGGACATTATGAGAATGGATGCACAAACATTCATTTTATTGAAAGACACCTTACTCCAAAATGGCTTTATCGATCTTGAACATATTGCACATCAATGTGGAGGAATCGCTTGGGATTTTTTTATACCCTTTTGCACAAAATGATCGCCATCGAAAACTGGCAGACAGATTTCTACACTCCACGAAAATAATTTGTCGGCACATATAAATTGTTATGCGGGCATTGTGCAAGCTTGCATCAACGGTTATCAAACCACGTAACCAAAACGAGATACCGGCAAAAATTTTAAATGATAGGAGATTTTTCCCCTGGTTCAAGGTATGAATTTAATGATTGTCCTGTAAGTTCTACATAACAATAAGGGACGATATTTTTTTATCCAAGTTTGTTTCGCTTTTAATGTCAACCAAATATCTTTCAATTAGGATTCTGTCGGTGCTATCGATGGCACGTTCATGCAATTTAGCATATAAGCACATAGCCTCATGGCAAGCATACTATCACGGCAACATAGCAATCGCACTCATGCAAGTATGCTAAAGCATAAAGGCTTACCGAGTGCTCCAAGCCAAAACAAAAGCTAGTTAGAAATCATGCAAGATCCTACCTGTGCTAAAAATGCCCCATGCAACACATGCAATAATGCAACTAAGTAGGCTCGGCTATCTAAGATGACATATGAATGCAACAATTGATAACATGCTTTCAAACACGTATTCGAATAAGTATTGAAATACAATGCAGTTTGAATGATGCGCCGAGCCTCGGGGCATGCAATACAAATGAATGATTCAAACCTGCAAGCATAAGGTATGCTAATTGAAATATTCCCTAATCTAACCATCGAAAGCGGTTAAATAAAAGGGAGAAAGACGTGGGGTTGGAAGACATGTACACACACACGCACACTTATTACAACAATACGCCCTCGCGAAGGAGGGTCTGAATGAATAAGCTAAGCTACACTAAGCTAAGCTAAGCTAATTATTACAAAACAACTAATTAACTATTCTAGCTAATTAATTATAACAAACCAAATTGAACAACTAGCTATGCTAAGCTAATTAAGATATTACAAAAAAAATTGAATGACTAGTTACACAAACGAAACATAAGCAATGAAACAGCCTCGCGGGTGAGGGAGGCATGCATGCTCGGTTGGCGTCATCCCGAAAATCCATTGCCTTGCCTTTGGTTGTCTCTATTTGCACTTGCCTTGATTTCTGAAAATTGAGCCAATCTCCAGACTGCTTTTGCTTCAAAACAGGAACACTTTTGCACCAAAATGGACTGGTGGCCGGTTGGCCACCAAAAGTGGCTGCCAGCCACTTCAACTGGCCGGTCGGCTTGTACAAGATGTCGGTCGACTACTGCCACTGGTCGATTGGCTACCTCCTTTCCCAAACTCCTGGTTTTGCTGCAACAAAGAACAATAGAGCCAATACAATGCATTTGCAAAGGAAATGTGTGTACTGCCACTCTCCTTATCATTTCTCAAGCTCAAAGAAGTGTGGCGCTTGGCTCTCAAGCCACCAATCAAGCATTTCAATGCATGATGGCCCAAAAAACCGAGCTTGTACAAGCTTAATGAATGCACACATAAGACTCAAATGGCCACCGCCCTATCATGCATGATCAAGGGTGACGGCGACCAAGAAATTTGACATGTTTCATCACTTCAAGTATGAAACGCCCCACATTTCTTGTGTTTGGATTAACGTCCGATCCAAATATTTGCAAGGCAACACACATATGTTTATCTTAGTCATGTTTTACTTGATTCAATTTTGTTTACACATTTTACATTATCGGTTAATCCTTTAACTGATTAAGTCCAATGTGAAAGTCCTCTAATTAGAGAGGGGTCAACCAAAGGAGGGTTTAAAACATGAGAGAGATCATACCTTTGACTAAGAGGAACCCTCGAAAGAGGGTTAAAGCCATTTGAGCACAAACTCTGACTCATGCTTAAACACAACCTTAAGGCCAATAAACCCTCAAAGCAAAAAGGAAAAGTGAAGAAATGAGGGAGGTTGCAGAATTTTTAGTGCTGAAATGGCACGCTCAAGACACTAAATCATGCATGCAAGACACGTTTAATGCCAAAAGTATCAAAGCTAGTGAACTGTATTACACTAAAAGCATGCAATATCAAGCTCAAACAACCAATTCAATTCGAAACAGAGCTAAGTCATGCCAAATCAGTGGCCTAAACATGCTGGAATTGAAGCATAAATGCAAAGAAAAACGTGCTCATTTGTTGACTCGCAAACGGGGTTCAAAGTACAACTCTCAAAAGCAATGAAAGAGTGATATATATATATATATATATATATATATGAGAGTGTGACAGAGGTATATGCTCTGAAATCACATGCCAAACGATGCCATGTCGTGCAAATAACTCAAGCAAAGAATGCTCGGGCCTCAAAACACAAAGCTAGTAAAGGCCATTTACACTACCACCATATAAAGCATGAGTCATATGACCAAGACCAACCAAAACAGAATTAAAACATGATAAAGCATTACCAAAAACATGCTCACGTCTTAGGCCAACTACACATGCAAACAAGACATGAGAAGGGTGGACCACCCCCTCCCATTTTGGTCCCAAAACTAACTTTTTGCCACTAAAATTCCCCTGGAATTCTGTGTTTAAAAGGCCAAGAAAAGGTTATTTCAAAAGCTTTGAAAGGTCGCTCAAAAGGCTTTGCTAGCCAAAGAGCAAAGGGGGAGGAACCATCCTCTAACCAAATAAGACTTAAACCACCATTTTAAAACCTTAAAATCAGAGTTTTTAGAGGTTAAAACCAGCCTCAAAGAAGCATAAAAAGATGGCTAAGCAATTAACTAAAAAAAAAGCTTAAAAGAGTTAAGTTCTTACCCTTGAAGCACAGCAGCAAAACAGGTACAATTCTGAACCAAAACCAAGCTTTAGACCTCAAATAGGACTTCCAAGGACCTCAGCTCCAAGATGAAGTATTTGGTCAAGGGGTTGTAGGCAAATATGTAGAGAATTCCCCATTTCAAGCCTAAAATAAAGGAAGAGAGAGAGAGAGAGAGAGAGAGTTCCAGAGAGAGAGGGTAAATTTTTGCTCCTAAAATTTTTGAACCCTCAAAAGGCGGGAGGGACCTCCCCTTATATAGAAATACAAGCCTAAGGCTTGTTTCCATCCCTCCATACGTGTGTGGAGGATGGCTTTAGTGATCAACAGCTGGCACAGCTGGCACGTAAAATATCTGAAAAAGGGGAAAAATGACCGTGGACCACTCTAGTTGGCCGACCGGCCACCTCCTCTAGCCAACCGGCCACCCTAGGTAGCCGACAAGAGGAAAAAGTGGTCGACAAGGGCCAAAAGTGGCCGACAAGGCCTTTCCTCCCTCCAGGCAAGGGGCACCAAGGTTTTGCCCAAAAACAAGGCCAAAACACAGAGAGTTTAGAGGCTTAAAGACAAGGCATTCCGTCGAGAGCTTCGGGCACTCAAAACAAGCACAAACATGCACAATCATCCGGTGCACAAACGATAACGTCCAAGTCTTGAGGACCATCAAAAATGGGGTGTCTACACATACATATTAAATGAATTTTCTTCTCGTATACATTTTACTGGATGCCGGTGAATGACTACGGCCGACTTTTGATGTAGCCACTTTTGAATTCAGTTTCACCAATAATGGTAAGCGTTGCGATATTGTCAAACATTATTTTATAATCATGCTTTTACTGTGATGTAGACGAAACCGTATGTCATCCGACACAGAAAACAATGCAATGGAGATCTCATCAGAGGATGATGAGGTTATTGAACATTTTATGGATTTCTTGATTATTGCTTACATGCATGACCGTATCAACGCGTCAAGTAGTCGCCGACCGCAGCGAACTTGCCGATTCAAAGGTGATGATTACATCTTTAGCTTATTAAATGGGCATCCAGAAACAATGATGGACATTATGCGAATGGATGCACAAACATTCATTTTATTGAAAGACACCTTACTCCAAAATGGCTTTATCGATCCTGAACATATGCACATCAGTGTGGAGGAATCGCTTGAAATTTTTTTATACACTTTTGCACAAAATGATCGCCATCGACTACTGGTAGATAGATTACAACACTCCATGAAAACAATTTGTCAGCAAATAAAAATTGTTATTTGGACATTGTGCAAGCTTGCATCAACGGTTATCAAACCACGTAACCAAAACGAGATACCGGCAAAAATTTTAAATGACAGGAGGTTTTTCCCCTGGTTCAAGGTATGAATTTAATGATTGTCCTGTAAGTTCTACATAACAAAAAGGGACGATATTTTTTTATCCAAGTTTGTTTCGCTTTTAATGTCAACCAAATACCTTTCAATTAGGATTGTGTCGGTGCTATCGATGGCACATTCATACAATTTAGCATATAAGCACATAGCCTCATGGCAACATACTATCATGCAACATAGCAATCGCACTCATGCAAGTATGCTAAAGCATAAAGACTTACCGAGTACTCCAAGCCAAAACAAAAGCTAGTTAGAAATCATGGATGATCCTAACTATGCTAAGAATGCCTCATGCAACACATGCAATAACCAAACTAAGTAGGCTCGACTATCTAAGATGGCATATGAATTCAACAATTGATAACATACTTCGAAACACGTATTCAAAGAAGTATTGAAATACAATGCAGTTTGAAAGATGCGCTGAGCCTCGGTGCATGCGATACAAATGAATGATGCAAACATGCAAGCATAAGGTATGCTAATTGAAATATGCCCTAATCTAACCATCGAAAGCGGTTAAATAAAAGGGAGAAATACGTGGGGTTGGAAGACATGCACACACACATGCACACTTATTACAACAATACGCCCTCGCGAAGGAGGGTCCTAATCAATAAACTAAGCTACACTAAGCTAAGCTAGGCTAATTATTACAAAACAACTAATTAACTATTCTAGCTAATTAATTTTTACAAACCAAATTGAACAACTAGCTATGCTATGCTAATTAAGATATTACAAAACAAATGGAATGACTAGTTACACAAACTAAACATAAGTAATGAAATGGCCTCGCAGGTGAGGGAGGCATGCATGCTCGGTTGGCGTCATCCCAAAAATCCATTGCCTTGTCGTTGGTTGTCTCTGTTTGCACTTGCCTTGATTTCTAAAAATTGAGCCAATCCCCAGACTGATTTTGCTTCAAAACATGAACATTTTTGAACCAAAATAGACTGGTGGCCGGTCGGCCACCAAAAGTGGCTGCCGGCCACTTCAACTGGCCGGTCGGCTAGTACGAGTGGCCGGTCGACTACTGCCACTGGCCGATCGGCTACCTCCTTTCCCAAACTCTTGGTTTTGCTACAACAGAGAACCATAGAGCCAAGACAATGCATTTGCAAAGGAAATATGTGTACTACCACTCTCCTTATCATTTCTCAAGCTCAAAGGAGTGTGGCGCTTGGCTCTCAAGCCACCAATCAAGCATTTCAAGGCATCATGGCCCAAAAAACCAATCTTGTACAAGCTTAATTAATGTGCACATAAGACTCAAATGGCTACCGCCCAGTCATGCATGATCAAGGGTAACGGCGACCAAGAAATGTGACACGTTTCATCACTTCAAGTATGAAATGTCCCACATTTCTTGTGTTTGGATTAACGTCCGATCCAAACATATGCAATGCAACACACATATGTTTATCTTAGTCATGTTTTACTTGATTCAATTTTGTTTACACATTTACATTATCGATTAATCCTTTAACCGATTAAGTCCAATGTGAAAGTCCTCTAATTGGAGAGGGGTCAACCGAAGGAGGGTTTAAAACATGAGAGAGAGATCATGCCTTTGACTAGGAGGAACCCTCAAAAGAGGGTTAAAGCCATTTGAGCACAAACTCTAACTCATGCTTAAACACGACCTTAAGGCCAACAAACCCTCAAAGCAAAAAGGAAAAGTGAAGAAATGAGGGAGGTTGCAGAATTTTCATTGCTAAAATGGCATGCTCAACACACTAAATCATGCATGCAAGACATGTTTAATGCCAAAAGTTTCAAAGCTAGTGAAGTGTATTACGCTAAAACCATGCAATATCAAGCTCAAAAAATCAAATTTGATCAAAACAAAGCTAAATCATGCCAAATCAGTGGCCTAAACATGCTGGAATTGAAGCATAAATGCCAAGAAAAACTTGCTCATTTGTTGACTCACAAACGAGTCTCAAAGTACAACTCTCAAAGGCAATGAAAGAGTGATATATATGAGAGTATGACAGAGGTTTATGCTCTGAAATCACATGCCAAATGATGCCATGTCGTGCAAATAACTCAAGCAAAGCATGCTCAGGGCCTCAAAACACAAAGCTAGTAAAGGCCATTTACACTACAACCATACAAAGCATTAGTCATATGACCAAGACCAACCAAAACAGAATTAAGACATGATAAGATATTAGCAAAAACATGCTGAGATGGAGTCCCAAAAGGGTAGAAAAACATGCTCACCTCTTAGGCCAACTACACATGCAAACAAGACATGAGGAGGGCGGACCACCCCCTTCCATTTTGGTCCCCAAAACCAACTTTTTCCCATTGAAATTCCCCTGGAATTCTGTGGTTAAAAGGCCAAGAAAAGGTTATTTCAAAAGCTTTGAAAGGTGGCTCAAAAGGCTTTGCAAGCCAAAGAGTAAAGGGGGGGAACCACTGCCTAACCAAACAAGACTTAAACCACAATTTTAAAACCTTAAAATCAGAGTTTTTAGAGGTTAAAACCAGCCTCAAAGTAGCATAAAAAGATGGCTATGCACTTAACTAAAAACAAAGCTTAAAAGAGTTAAGTTCTTACCCTTGAAGCACTGTTGCAAAACAGGTACAATTCTGAGCTAAAACCAAGCTTTAGACCTCAAATAGGACTTCCAAGGACCACAGCTCCAAGATGAAGTATTTTGCCAAGGGGGTGTAGGCAAATATGTAGAGAATTCTCACTTTCAAGCATAAAATAAGGAGAGAGAGAGAGAGAGAGAGAGAGAGAGCGAGTCCTAGAAAGAGGGGAAATTTTTGCTCCTAAAATTTCTAAACCCTCAAAAAGTGGGAGGGACCTCCTCTTTTATAGAAATACAAGCCTAAGGCTTGTTTCCATCTCTCCATACACGTGTATGGAGGATGGCTTCAGTGATCAACAACTAGCACAGCTGGCACATAAAATATGTGAAAAAGGAAAAAAATGGTCGTCGGCCACTCTAGGTGGCCGACCAGCCACCCTAGGTAGCTGACAAGAGGAAACAGTGGTCGACAAGGGCCAAAAGTGGCCGACAAGGCCTTTCCTCCCTCCAGGCAAGGGGCACCAAGGTTTGGCCAAAAAACAAGGCCAAAACACAGAGAGTTTAGAGGCTTAAAGACAAGGCGTTCCGCTGAGAGCTTCGGGCACTCAAAACAAGCACACGCATGCACAATCATCGGGTGCGCAAACAATAATGTCCAAGTCTTGAAGATGGTCAAAAATGGGGTGTCTACACATACATATTAAATAAATTTTCTTCTCGTATACATTTTGCTAGATGCTGGTGAATGACTACGGCCAACTTTTGATGTAGCCACTTTTGAATTTAGCTTCACCAATAATGGTAAGCGTTACGATATTGTCAAACATTATTTTATAATTACGCTTTTACTGTGATGTAGACGAAACCATATGTCATCCGACACAGAAAACAATGCAATGGAGATCTCATCAGAGGAGGATGAGGTTATTGAAGATTTTATGGATTTCTTGATGATTGCTTTCATGCATGACCATATCAATGCGTCAAGTAGTCACCGACCGCAACGAACTTGTCCATTCAAAGGTGATGATTGCATCTTCATCTTATTAAATGGCCATCCGGAAACAATGATGGACATTATGCGAATGGATGCACAAACATTCATTTTATTGAAAGACATCTTACTCCAAAATAGCTTTATCGATCCTGAACATATGCATATCAATGCGGAGGAATCGCTTGGGATTTTTTTATACACTTTTGCACAAAATGATCGCCATCGACTACTAGCAGGTAGATTTCAACACTCCGCGGAAACAATTTTTCGGCACATAAAAATTGTTATGCGAACATTGTGCAAGCTTGCATCAACGGTTATCAAACCACGTAACCAAAACAAGATACAGGCAAAAATTTTAAATGACAGGAGGTTTTTTCCCTAGTTCAAGGTATGAATTTAATGATTGTCCTGTAAGTTCTACATAACAATAAGGGACGATATTTTTTTATCCTAGTTTGTTTCACTTTTAATGTCAACCAAATATCTTTCAATTAGGATTGTGTTGGTGCTATCGATGGCACATTGGTGGATGCACGGGTCCCTGCTTCAAGACAAAATACATTCCGCGGACGCAAATCTACGGTATCGCAAAATGTACTCGCAGCTTACGACTTCGACATGTTGTTCACATTTATTAATTCTGGATGGGAAGGTAGCGCACATGACAATGCTATTTTAGTTGACTCTATTACAAGAGCTGATCTATAGTTCCCACACCCCCCCAAAGGTGAGTGTCATGAAAAAACATATGGTACACTTTTTCGAATTATTTTTTTGTTTGTGACATGTTTGATAGAACAGTGCATTCATTATTTACATGTAGGGAAGTATTATTTAGTGGATGTTGGTTTCACGAACATGCTTGGATTTCTTGCCCCATTTTATTTCCAATGCTATCACTTGCAAGAGTTTCATGGCCATCATTATTCAGGACCCAAGGAATTTCTAACCATCAACATTCGTCGTTACGCAATGTCATAGAAAGAACATTTGGTGTTCTGAAGAAGCGATTCCCAATACTGCGGTCTATGCCAAATTACAAATCTACGAGACAAGGGCCTCTCGTGATTGCATGTTGTGTAGTGCACAATTGGATCTGTTTGCATGCAGTAATTGACCCATTCTTCATGGAAGCTAATAATGAAATGGCGGCAGAAACGAAAGCAGACAGGCTTGTTGGACACCAATCTGACTATGTTGACATGTCACAACATGGGTTGACGTACCAATCTAACTTTAGGGATGCACTTCGTACTACTATGTGGCAAAATCATGTTGGTCATCGCTAGATTTGTGATGTAAACAAGGCAAGTGAATATCGTAGTGACTAATGGTTTTAAATATATAATTATTTTACTACTTTCGATCATTATGACACCGTTATTACATAACTTCGCCCACTTTACGTAATTGTGAATTTAATAACTTATTTCCTCTTTTTGTAGGATAACTACCAATAAGGACAACGATTGGGCTAAATGGCAATTAAAGGAAAGGGAACACAAAGATCATTACATGGCCAATCAACAAAACGTTATTACGTTAATGAAGACACCTAAATATGTTGTTGATGCAACGTTAAATATGTAGGGACAAACACTTTATTGTAGTTGATGGTTGAATGATGCATTCAAAAATTGTAGTTTATGATATTCATTCAGTTTATGATATTCATTAACTTTTTATTAAAAAAAAATTGTTCGCCATGGATAGATTTGTTATTAATTTTAATTTTTTTATTAATTTGTATACGACATTTTTTTATTACTTTATATTTTTCATTTTATTAAAATTTTGGCTTTTTTATTAATTTAAATGTCATTTTATTAATTGTTTTTTTTTCCATGTTATTAACATAATGGTTTTGTTAGTAATTGTTATACCAAAAAAGATTTTATTAATTTTTTTTATTGTTATTAAATAAAATATATAATTACTACTTTTTAACTTTTTTTATTTCATTTTAGCCGAATTCATTTTCCTAATTTGCTTTTTTCATTTCATTAAAATAATGGTTTTGTTATTAATTTCAATTTTTTTTAAATTAATTTGTCGACGACATATTTTTATTAATTTACTTGTGTCATTTTAAAACAATTTGAAGGTTATGTTATTAATTTTTATTTCATTTTATTAATTGTTTTTTTTTTTGTTGATGTTAACATAATGGTTTTGTTATTTTCATATATTATACCAAACAAGTTTTCATTCATTCTTTTTTTGGGGTGTCCTAACTAAGTCCACTTTTTCACTCTCCGCACTGAAAAGTTGAGGAAAAAAAGATAGTTGTTTGGGATGATTTTTGTACATTTTATGGAAAAATATGTATTCAAAAAATTGTATAAATTATTGTATAGGAGAAGATTGGATGGAATAAGTTGTACGGTGGGTTGAATGCAGTGACAGCGTTGGTAGACTAGAGGCTGTGAGATGTTTCCCTGCTATTCGGGCATTGAATTGGAGGTGTTGTTCAGTACTATCTTCTTGAATTGGAGGTGTTGTTCTGCAATTCGGGTCCCATTTTGCTAATCAAAACCGTGCAATGTGTAGAACTCGTGGAGTACTATCTTCTTGTAAAAAATCACATTGATCGGATATGGATAGCTATCTGATCGGATTAGTTTGTTTTCAATCGTTAACTATAACACCATCTATTTTATAAATTTAAACTGATTTGATCATATAGTTACCGATATCTAATCAGGATGATTTTTCACAGCCATATAGTACTCCGCGATTTCTACACATTGAACGGTTCAGATTATTTAAACGGGGTCCGTGATAGGTCCCCACAGGCCGAACAAAACTGAGTTATTAGTGTACCTAAATAGAAGTTCGTTTCCAAAATTTGAGCTATGCCTATCCCCATTTTATAAATTGAACTTTTTTTTATTTCATGTTAGCCAAAAAAAAATTTCTTAACTTGTTTTTTCTCATTTTATTAAAATAATGGTTTTATTATTAATTTAAATTTTTTATAATTTATTTATAGACGACATATTTTAATTAATTACTTTTCTCATTTTCAAACAATTTGAAGGCTTTGTTATTAATTTTATTTTATTTTTATTAATTGTTTTTTTGTTCATGTTAACATAATGGTTTTGTTATTTTCAAATATTATACCAAATAAGTTTTTATTAATTTTTATTTCCTTCTTATTAAAAAAAAAAGTATAATTATTAATTTTTCCCTTGTTTTATTTCATTTGAGCCGATTATTTTTTTTAAGTTGTTTTTTTCCTTTAAATATGAATAATGATTTTGTTATTAATTTAAATTTTTGATTAATTCATAGACTTTTTACATTTTAATTTTTGCGTTTTATTGAAATGAAGGATTTGTTACACATTTATTAATTTTTGTACGAATTTTTTTTTTTAATTTCATAAATAACTCACAAATTGTTATAACATTGTCACTGGTAAATTTTACAGTGCAGAAAAAATATTCTATTCATTACGTCAATACAACAGATTACAACAAAATAACAAATTAAAATGACCACAACATAATGAGAAAATAAAATAACCACAATAAAATAAGAAAACAAAATGTAACCACAGCATGTGTGAATTTTTTAAATGTTCATCGAAACAAGTTAAGCATCATTATCAGGTGGTGGTGGAGGTGGAGGGAAGTAGTGATGGTACACCTGAGTGACTCGATGGTCAATCTAATCAATGCGGTTCTTTGTCACTTCATCACGTCTCCCTGAGTCTACACGAAACTCACCAAATTGTTGAATTAGTGAGTTCTAAGTGGCGGCAAATTCATCGAACCGAGTACCCAATGTATTGACTTGATTAGCCATTTGTTGTTCCCATTGTAGGTGTTGATTGTACCGTTCTTGTTCCAACGCTAAATAATCAGTCCAGTATTGGGGTTGTTCACTTGGTGGCATGGCATTGTCATTGGGTTCTTCCTCATCAGGTATTGGTTCATTTTCAAAATTAATAGAGCCCAGTAAGTTGTTAGCACCACCATCTCGGGTCAGTGTGTACTCAGAAATTGGTGAAATAATTCTCACATCTACTTCACCTTCAAGGTTGACGTGATGTGCTCTAAAAATTTTGGTTAACAAAGCTCCAAAAGGTAGTGACCGGCCACTCAGAGCACCAAGTTTTGCAACCATCATTTCTCTTAGTAATATGAAGCATAAATCTAATTTTTGTCCAATTTCAAAACAATATAACAAATAAACATTAAAACATGGAACAGCATCAAAATGTCCTTTTTTGGGAGTGACATTTTCAACTATCCATTGATGAAGAATACGAAGGTGGGGTTTTAAATGCCTGGCTTGTAAATTAGTGCCGGTGAATCGGTTCTCACAAATTGTGGTATAAACCTCAGTTAGATCGTCAACAAGGTTAGCTAACTAGGCCTCATTTTGAAAATAGCATTGCAAATCTCCTGTTTCAACTCCAATAATTTGTGCGAAAGTGCAGGGACTGAGTGTGATTGTTTTCCCCTTCACATAAGAGGTCTGAGTGAACGGTTCCACTTGTTGCTCAGCAGATGTCAAGTGAACGTAAAATAACTGTACAAGACGGGGATATACCTTATGTGGTAAATTAGTTAAAGGTAACCATCCCATTGTATCCAATCTACCAAGTAACAGTGGATCATATTGAGAAGGTAGATTTACCTTTCTCCCCGTAACAATTGGTCGATTAGCGAAATTTGAATAGGCTTGTTCATGATGATATGTGAGAAAATCATTAGTTGGATAGTCATGATGTTGTTACTGTGGTTCACGTTGTACAGGTCTCGCCACGTTCGGGTCTCGCTCTTTTTGTTCTCAGCATGATAACTGCAAAAGTTAAGAAAAATGTATGTAAAAGTTAAGAAAAATGTATAGTAAAATGTATGATATTGGTGTGAAGTTAAGAAAAAAGTATGAAAAATGTATGATGTTGGTGCAAAAAATGGAACAGATAGGCAACAGGTAGCGAAACTGGGTGCGGAGGGCGAAGTGGTGGCTAAACCGGATGACCGGCCAGTTGATCGACGGGATGACTTGCCGGTTATCGTTGGTGGCTATTCTTCGCCTGCGATTCGCCTCCCTGCAACTCAGCTCTCAAGCTATCAAGAATATGAACTGTGCGTCAAACTAACCTCTTCTCTCTTCCTTCTACACTACCTTCTACACTGAATGTAGTGAATATTATAGTGTGATGGAGCTGCTAAAGGTGTTGGAATGAGACGGTTAAGATGATATGTTGGAATTCTAGATGGTGAAGATGGTGCAGACTCATATCTTATATAGAGGTTGAGGTTCATAAGGTCCAAAAGGTTTTTTTTTTTATTTTTTTTTTCTTATTTACTTTTGATTTCTTACTAATTTTTTTTTATTTTCCTTACTTATTTGTAATTGCATCCGTATACTGACCATGTGTGTAGGTTTTTGTCATCGTCTTTCTTTTCCTTTATTCCACAGTGATAGATAGGAGGGGGTAGGTGTATTGGATACGTGAAGTTACAATATTATCCTTTTTATTTTGTTCTTACATAACAACCTGCTATTCAAATTAAGAGGGACGAATTGGTAATTTCATACACAAATATCACTCCCCCCTCCCCCCCAATTATATGACCTTCTGTGACTTTCACGGGTGAGTGACTTGCAAGAGTACAATAATGCATGCACTTTTTCAAACGAGTTTTTTATTACACTAATAAAATGTAATAAATGAAAAAGTAATGAAAATGTTTGGTAACGTTTACGTTTTGTTTTGTATTTTAAAATATTAAACACACTAATTTATGTCAATTGTTATCAATACATATTCTCCAAAGTTGTTGACTTCAACAAAATTTTTGAAAAAAAATTAAAAACGTAACAAAATCTTTGCACAGGCCTAAAAAATGAATTCACACAAAGATTAATTGACACAAAATAATTGACATAAAAGTTATTTTTAAAAAAAATTTATTTGACAAAAACAATTACTTAAAAACAATTAATTGAAAAAAAAATCATTTTTTAATTTGAGTATTTTAATAGTTTGGTTATGACTGTTGATCAAAAATATGGATATCGATATATGAGTTTGTGTTTGATTATCAATTAAAGGTTGAATTAAGTTCTGAAAACTATTTTGAAAACTCATCACCAAACAAATTTTCTTATTTCACATGTCACATCAAACTCTCAAAACTCAATTGCACATACAATTCAAAACACAGTTCAACACTCTATTTAAAAAACATAACCAAACAAATTTTCTACACTCAAATCATAATTCCACAACTCTCAAACTCAAAATACAACTCATACTCTCAAATCATATTTACAAAACTCTATCAAACGCAACCAAAGATTTTTAGTGTTTGGTGAGGTTTTTTAGAGAGAAGGAGAGCAAAAGTGTTTTTAGAGTGAGACAGATGTAGAAACTATAAGATACATTCAACCCTAAAAGATAAAAAAAAAAAATAGGGTTTGCGGACTGCCCAGCGTCCCGCACGTGCGGCATGTGCACCGCGCGTGCAGCATGTGCACCGCACGTGCGGAGCCTCCTTTCTGCACGTGCGGAGCCTCCTTTCTGCATGTGCGGCCATCCCCGCACGCACCTCGCTCCGCACCTGTATATATTGCAGTGTGCTGCCCCAAACCTCCACTGAGTTCTGCACGTGCGGCCTCACCTCCCGCACGTGTGGCCAGTCCAGAATTTCCTCAACTTAAATCTAGGCACTCCGGACCCAACCTCGCACTCTCTAGGACAAGTGAAAGTCAATACCGAATAGCTAGAACAAGTATTCAATTGAGAAAAACCCTCTAGACACCACAAACCCCAAACACTCAACAAGGCTCCAAGTCAATCTCGACACTCTATTAAGGCAAACCCAAGGTTAAACAAGGAAGAGCGAAACTAGTGACACACCCGGTCATCACAATATAACATGGCATAATGGCGACGATGGCGTGGCTCCCAGAAAATCTTGTGGCCCATGATGGCTGCCGTAAGCAAGAGTGAGAAAACTGAGAACTTGAGTGATACTTTCAGTTGAAGCATTGAAAAGAAAAATTGCACAAGAGCACTTATCAAGCCAATTAAATCGAGAAATCTAACCGAAATGTGTTTTTTCTTCATCCAAACGATTTCTCTAATGGCAAAGACCACAGTCACTAGAGCAGTACCAATACCAAGAACGAAAAAAACAAAAAGTTTTCTTCCCTCCACAAATTGTTCGAAGGATGCTCTTAAAATTTCAAAAATTACATTTGCAGCGGCACAATACTTCCCAAACTTGGTTTTTCTTATCTTTTGCTAAATCTTAAGAAAAATCTCTTTCATCTCTCCCTCCATGGTTGATTAATATCGATATGAAATGGGTTTTTCAAGGTCACTGGGAAATGGTGAATCTCACCTAAAATTTAGAGGAGGAGGTGACTTTCATTGAAAATGATGAATTTTGTTGGAGATAGAAAGGAAAGGCTAGAGATTTATCAATGGCTGAACCAAATCAAAGAGAAGAGATGGTAGAGAGAGGTGGTTGAGTGAAAGGCAAAGCAAGCATGAAAAGAGAGAGAAAATGGTAGAGCATCCCTTTGTATATTTGCAAATTCCACTCTCTCTTTCACACATATGATAATATTTAGGGCTGTGCAGCGAATCAGCCGACCCGACATAACCGTCCGACCCGACCCGAAGCCAAATGGATGGATGCGTGGTGTGTGGCGAACGGGGTGCGGGCCCAATAATTCATGTTTCTTGGGTTCGGGTCGAGTGGCGGGTGATCTGCCATTTCACCCCGCAAACCCGACCCGCCCGTCCTTTTTTTCTCCCTTCGTTTTTTTCCCCAATTTTATACACGGTCAGGCCCCTTTTGCTTAGAAGCCCTAATTTCTTTCTTCATAGACCAACACGCTGAGATAGTGAGACTTTGTCTCTCTCTCTCTCTCTCTCTCTCTCTCTCTCTCTCTTTCTCTCTCTCTCTCTCTCCCCTACTATCCGACGGTAACCTCCGGCCGACGATCTACACTGAACGACTGACGATCTACACTTCTGAACGACGATTTGCTTGCATTAAACAACGATTGATTTGCTTGCACTGAACGACGATCGATCTACTACACTAAGGTATCTCTCTCCCTCTCTCTCTAGATAGAAGATTTACAGTACCTCTCTCTGTATATATAATATATATTGAGTTGATTGATCGTATGAAAATCTTCATATATTGAGTAATCGTATGAAAATCTTCGTATATCTTTGTATACAGATACCTGTCTCTGTGTATAATTTACAAATACCTCTCTCTGTTTTTTTTCGCCCTTTGATTGAGGGTTTGATGTATATATTGAGGGTTTGATGTATATATTGAATTCTGATGTATAATATTGATTGAAGGTTGAGGGTTTGATCATATTGAGTTTTTTTTAAGACTAGTGTTTGATTGAGGGTTTGATGTATGTATTGAGTTTTTTTTTTTTTTTTTCCTGAGTATTTGACTGATATCTTCAAACTAGAAATAGGCCATCTCTTCAAAGGACCGTGTTTGGTGGTAATGAACTTGTCTAGCTCTGATATCTTTCTATGTTAATTTGTATTTTGTTTTTTCAAGCTAGTAACTTTGAATAACCCATTCTCAATTATGTGAGAGATTATAAAAACAAAAATGAGTGAAAGGTCTGAAAGCAGATAATGGTTAATTGATAATTGACTGTGTTAAATTTCTGAGTATTTGACTCTGTTAAATCTATGACCTAATTCTGTTTGATTGTGTTGAATTTTATAATTGGTTAATTGAAAATGAACATCACTGATAAGTGGTTAATTGGTTAATTGAATTTTATAATTCTGTTTGATTCTGTTTAATTGGGTTTATTTTCTTTCAAGCTTTTTCAAGCCTAATTTCCAGCGGTGAGTGCTTTCATTCTCAGATTCTTATCTTGCAAGCTTGCCTTCATTAAATTAACGTCTACTTCCAAGAGAAAAACGTAATCTTATCTATTTGAATCCAGGTTTTGGAGCTTGAATCTGTTGGTAAAATGAGCCAAGTGAATATCTATGTATTCTGTTGATTGCAAAAAGCAAAAAAACATGTGTGTTTTGTTGTTATATTATTTGTGTCTTTTTTAGATTATTAATGCTTAAGCAAACAATTTAAAGAGAGATGATTTTCCCCCATTTTGATATCATTGTCAACTATACTTCAATAGAACCAGATAGCAAGTCGGGGTTATCCAAAAACTACTTCATCAATGGCTTTCTTTCTTTATGAAGCCCTTGTGTAGGGATCGAAAGATTTAATATTAATAATATTACCAAAAGATTTCGGTTATTTTAATGATGGTGGTCTTTTAGTTCATTTCAGAATCATATTTTTTTTGTGTCATTTTTGTGTTACAGCATTGGCACCGAACTTACTAGAGATGATCGTAAGAAGTAGTACTCTAGTTTTGGCTTGCTGTAAGCTTCTGCTCAACCTTATTTCTATTCCAACTTTTGATGTTATAGACATTTTTCAGTTTCATTTTGATAATGATTTAATTGTGTGAAACAGTTACCCATATGGTCATGAAGAGCTTGCTGTCTGCGAGGATATAGATCAGGTTCCTTTCTTTTACTAGTAAGAGTTCAATTACATATATAATGGTTTTGCTTTTGATTTTGGTCTTTGCCATATAGAATTTAGCCTTTTTGAGGTTTGAGTTAAATGCTTTTTCATGTATTTTTCTTGTTGTCAAGGCAGTTGATTTATTGTGCCAAGAAGTAAAAATTCTAAGGGCTTGCAAAGACCTCACCCTTTAACAAGTAAAAGAAAAGAGAAAAACATTCTGATTAAAACAATGTGTGATGCATGAAGACAATTTTTTTTTTTTTTTTTGTATGTTGAAAATTTGTAAAATTTCAAACCGCCAAACCGATTCGCATCCATCCGTCAATCCGCCAATCCACCAAATCCGCATCCGCCGGATTGGTGGACGGATGCGGATTGATTTTCTCCAATCCGCCAATTTGGCGAACGGATGGCGGATTGGAGGTTTCGTGGCCACAACCGATCCGCGCCCACCCCCCAATAATATTGACCAAAAAAAATCAAAAAAAAGTCTATTTTAATTTTAATTAAAAAAAACATTTGAGGGTTCTTCACCAATCTAAAAAAATAAATAAATAAATAAACAAAAATGATTTCTATTATTTTGTTGTCTGTGCTTGAACAAAGAAACGATAAAAAGGTATACCTGGAGCTCACCCTTAGAATGCTGAATGCCTCACTCCCAATGCAAAAAACTCTCGAAGTATCACGTGTCTATACTCCTTCACTTATCATCATTCACCAAAATCATAAGTCTGACCTTCTCCACCAATTATGACTTACTATTTGTTTATGGTGCAGGGGCAGAGGAATAATGAAAGAAATTTTTGGCATATAATTATCTTTGTAGGAAATTTTTGGCTTATATTTATAGGAAATTTTCAACAAATGGGTTGAAGGAAATCTTTATAATTATTTATACCCATAAATCTTTATAATTATCTACAAATAAATCTTTGTATTTTTTGATTTTTTTTTTTTATTTTGAGTCAATTTTTATGGCTTATAATTATAAAGATTTATGTCACTCATAAATCTTTAAATTAAATCTTTATGGCTTATAAAGATTTGTGGCAGCAATAAACCTTTATTTATACCCATAAATCTTTATAATTATTTTTTAATTATTTATAAATAAATGAACTAATTATGAGCATTCATATAATTATCTATAAATAAATCTTTATAAAGATTTATGGCTTATAAAGATTTTGAGCTTTATAAGCCACAAATCACTTATTTATTTGTAATTTTGATCTTTTTATAATGATACAAAGATTTATAGCTTACAAAGATTTATGTCCCTAATTTATGTTTTATAAAGATTTTGTAAATTATTTGAATTTTTTTTTTAAAATTTTGAGTCAACTTTTTTATTTTTTAAGTCCGTCGCAACTAGATCATTCTGAAATCTACAAAATTTGAATCAATTTTGAAAAAAAAAAGTTTAACTAAAAACAAAAATTAGCCAAATTATATATATATAATTACAAAAATTGACTTACCTTTGTATTTTCTTTCTCTTTTTTTAATTTAAAAAATTTGACATAATTTTTTTAAAAAAATCACTAAACACAAAAATAAGTCGAACTAAAAAGCCAAAAAAGGATACTCCCAAAAGAAGCCAAAGTTTACATCTAATCATGACTTATCCAAATTCTTCACAATCACAAATGCTAAGGATTCCCTAGACTAGTCTTCCGTGATTTTTATTTCTAAGAGAGATTTTGAAGAAGAACTATCATCTTCCTTAGATCCATAAACAGTTTTGGGAAGGGGAGAACCAGTGTCGACTGCCTCTAACTTTCAATCTTCCACCAGATGCAGGAACGGATCCACCTGAGAAAATATAAACATAGTAAAGCATATACGTTTGAGAATAATATTAGTATAGTATTTACTATGCTAATATTATTTTCACAATACGAGGTAGTCTTCATAATGTAAATAAGAATGACAATGCAAAAAAAAAAAAAAAAGAATTGGCATTCAGCAGCATTGATTGCTTTAGGAAATAATTGATAAGGATATGGAAATAAAACCCTGATGTGCAATGCACCACGTATCGTTTTATCTATAAGACACATGGAAGAAGGGGAAGTATATTGTAGGAATTCGATGAAAGGATAATCATCGAAGTTTCCAAAGTAAAGAGGGATCTGCATCGTGACAGTGGCAATGGCCCTGTGGAAACAGCAGGACATGTCTTGAGTTGGCACAGTCGATGTCCCACTGAGTCAATCTTATTTATTACATCACTATTATGGCATTTCATTAAACAACAAAATTACAAATAAAGAACAAAACATATATAAAAATTTAAAAAGTAAAAATTAAAAAAAAAAAAAAAGAAAAGAAGAAGAAGCACCATATATAGGCAAATTAAATGCAATTCCATCCAACCTACAAAAATATAAGCATAATAGTTGGTTTGGATGCTAACCTCCTTCAATGAGAGAAATTCTTTTTGAGGAACAAGCTAGCGGAAAACTTCGGACTAGAGCCTCTTGACTGGAGTTCTGCAAACATGATTTGTAACGTCCCCAAAAGTACATAATAAATATAATCCGAGAACATATATGAATGACATCATAAATCAGAGTGAATAGTCCTTTCATTATATGAAGTTAATGAAAAGGTGTTTCTAGACTGTTGTGGTTGAGATTACGATGAAAAGGTGTTTCTGCTCCTCTTGTTGGGCCTATAGTCCCCTTGTGACCCTTGGCCCCTAGACCTCGAACTCCGAAGTCTCTCCTCCTCGGCCTCTACGGTAATCTCCACATGCGCGGCCACCTCCACAAGACGGTCATAGTTCCGGATCATGTTCCCGACAACCTTGAACAAGATCTTGTTTCTAAGCTTCTTCTCGAACTCAATGCAACAGCGTTCTTCCGTCGCTACCAACTCCGGTGCAAACCGGGACAAACTAGAAAAGGCCGCTTCAAACTCGGCCACGGACATATTGAGTTGCTTAAGGTCCTGGAACTCCTACCTCAACCTCTCCCTTGTAGTGGGAGGTAGATATTTGTCTTGGAAGGCCACCACAAATGCCTCCCATATCGGTTCTATTTGGCCTTTAGCATACTTCCACCATTGACCCGCGTCCCCTTTGAGATAGTAACTCGCAAGAGTCACTCTAAGCTCACTATCTTCTATGTGAAGCATCTCGAATGTCTTCACTATCTGTTCAAGCCATTCATCTGCTTTCTTAGGTTCGGGGCCACCATGGATCTCATCTGGCTTGGCCCGCAAAGACTCCCTCGTGAGGAAGCTCACCCTTGTCTCTATGGCGTTCTCCCTAGCTTGGTTCTCTACCCTAAGTATGTTCATGGACTCCCTCAATGCCCCCGCCATTTCTCGGGCTAGGGCCCCCATTGCGGCTTGACCCGCTTGCCCCGGTATCTCAGCTTGCCCCACTTGCTTAGCCATATTAGCTTGGCCTAATCCCTCCTCTTGCACTGGAACCTCATGGACCGATACCCCATGCACACCCTAGTGACCCTGACCACACCTTCCACCTCTACCACCACGAGTTTGACCCATTCCTGACATCCTAATTAAGAATCAAGATAAACAATTTAGCACATAATTCCAAATGTGCTCGCAACTTGCCTCACACGTTAAACTAAAACAATCATATATACTCTACCACACATACAACTCAATTCACTCCACATAAGCACTTAGTCATGTAAGCACATACGGATTATCCTTTAGTGATGAGATTCGTCCCATGAAAAACCAAGAATTCTTAGTAGAGCGAGTATTGATCAAGTATCCTTCTAATAAGACCTCAAGGAATCTAATAGGCGCAAATAACATCCCATAAGCCCAATCCCATACCCGTATAGTCACATAAGCATGTTATCACATAATCACGAAAAATAAAACATTTCCTAATCAGGCGAAATGAACCCATTGTGGCAAAACAACTACTTCCCGCGAGCCCCAAGTTTTCAAACCCGGTAGCTTTGATACCAAGTTGTAACGCCCCAAAAATATCTAATATAAATTAACTACGTCAACCAAATTCCACTAAATAATAATAACAATTTTCCCATCTTTACATCATTAATCAACAAAGTTTATACAAAAGTTCCACATGCGAATTATACATTCAATGGTTTGAAAAACACATGAATCTATAGCATGTGAAGCATCTAGTCTCAAGTAATTAAAATGCCCTTAAGGGCTTACATCTTCTAAGGCATAAGCTCGGTTACACAAAATGGTCTCTCGGACCCATACATGTTTAGCCCTTGGCTTACAAAAATTCACAATCACAACAAAGAGCCTTGTGCTCTCAAAACATATTTCCACACCCTAATTTGGCGGGTTCACCACGTTCTTTCTTGCACCAAAACCCATAGGGGTGAGCATAAAGCCCAATACAGAATTCTCACAAAGTATATACAGTTGTGCAACCTTCCAATGTTAAATGCAAATGCATTGCAATGCAATTTTAAAGAAAATTTTCATTACATGCTCTTCTTGAAAATCATCATATTTCAATAACAGTTTGTAAATCTCAACAATTCCGACACTTCCAATTTTAATCAATAGGGGCGGTAAATATGACTCAGGTAATCCCTAGGTTGGTGTTTGCAAGCAGGCTCAACAAGCACTACCAAAAACCCCACTTTACCGATTGCTAACCGGAAGGGAAGTGGTACCTCCACCGTGCGTGCTTTCGATCTTTCACCCCGGACACTCAAGCCAACTTAGTCAGTTTCATCTACACCTCCTATTCGGACTTACCAACGTATTTTCCCCAAAACATTTCAATAATTTCATTTTGCATTATTCCTTTCTCAAAGTAAATGATTTCACATCTTAACTCAAAACTTGCAATAGTATAATGCTTGTAATATCTATACACATGCCAAAGCTAAATAATAATCTTGTAATGTTTGATTAAATGAATATGCAATGCCATAATTGTCCACTTCCAACATAATATCAACAACATACTATCATGATCAAATTTCCTTTTTCTCCCTGCAATGCTGTTCTACAAATAGCCCAAAGTTTGTTACCAATTATCAATTACATAACAACATGTCCCCAATTCATGCATTTCCATCCTTTTCACCATTTTAAGGTTATAGAAAAAATTAGACAACAATCTCCAATTTCAATAGTTCCCATGTGTAGAGAACCCAACATCAATATATATATATACACACATTGTAATGAAACAAGGAAACTCTCCACGTTCTTTACTTATCATGACATGAAACTATGAATTTATGTATATATACATATATAGCACCCCATAAACCCTCATCTTCCTTTATTCAAGAAAAATCCCCAAAATTTCTAGGTTTTCTTCTTTTTTTTTTTTACAAAACAGACACACACACCGAGCCTTTGAAAGAGATACCAATGAAGTCACTATTCCCTTGACCAAGATGGTTTCAACCCTCAAGACATTATCTTTAAAAAAAAAATTGAGACTTTAAAACCCCATTTTTTAAAGAAACTTATATTCATGAACAAACATCAAACCCTCACATTATACCCAAAACAAGTCCAAAACCCTCATCAATCCTTGCAAAACCTATATATGTAACTCAAGAAATCCCTACCTCGAGTTTGATGAAGAGGTTGATGAAACCCTAGAGCCAAAGATGAGGGATTTTCAAGTTCCACCACACAATGTGAAATTCTAGCTTTGATCTTCAAGACTTGTGAGGGATGATGGATCTACACCCAATGGATTGCAAGAAATCAAACATTTTTAGTGTTTGGTGAGGGTTTTTAGAGAGAAGGAGAGCAAAAGTGTTTTTAGAGAGAAAGAGATGTAGAAACTATGAGATACATTCAACCCTAAAAGATTAAAAAAAAAAAAAAAAAAAATGGTTTCGGACTACCCAGCGTCCCGCACGTACGGAGCCTCCTTTCCGCACATGCAGCCTTCATCCCCACACGTGCCGCCATCCCCGCATGCACCTTGCTCCGCACCTGTATATATTGTAATGTGCTGCCCCAAACCTCCCTTGAATTCCACAAGTGCGGCCTCACCTCCCGCACGTACGGCCCCTCTCCGCACGTGCAACCCACGTGCCCCGCACGTGCGGCCCTGGTTCTCCAGCCCAGAATTTCCTTAACTCAAATCTAGGCACTCCGGACCCGACCTTGCACTCTTCGGGACAAGTGAAAGTCAATACCGAATAACAAGAACAAGTATTCAATTGAGAAAAACCCTCCGGACACCACAAACCCCAAACACTCAACAACGCTCCAAGTCAATCCCGACACTCTATTTAGGCAAACCCAAGGTTAAACAAGGAAGAGCGAAACTAGTGACACACTTGGTCATCACAATATAGTATGGCATAACGGTGACGTTGGCGTGGCTCCCAGAAAATCTTGTGACCCATGATGGCTGCCGTAAGCAAGAGTGAGAAAACTGAGAACTTGAGTGATACTTTCTGTTGAAGCATTGAAAGGAAAAATTGCACGAGAGCACTTATCAAGCCAAATAAATCGAGAAATCTAACCGAAATATGTTTTTTCTTCATCCAAATGATTTCTCTAATGGAAAAGACCACAGTTACTAGAGCAGTACCAATACCAAGAAGAAAAAAAAAAGTTTTCTTCCCTTCCCAAATTGTTCGAAGGATACACTTAAAATTTCAAAAATTACATTTGCGGCGGCACAATACTTATCAAACTTAGTTTTTCTTATCTTTTGCTAAATCTTAAAAAAAATCTCTTTCATCTCTCCCTCCATGGTTGATTAATATTGGTATGAAATGGGTTTTTCAAGGTCACCGGGAAATGGTGAATCTCACCTAAAATTTAGAGGAGAAGGTGACTTTTGTTGAAAATGATGAATTTTGTTGGAGATAGAAACGAAAGGCTAGAGATTTATCAATGGTTGAACCAAATCAAAAAGAAGAGATGGTAGAGAGAGGTGGTTGAGTGAAAGGCAAAGCAAGCATGAAAAGAGAGTGAAAATAGTAGAGCATCCCTTTGAATATTTCTAAATTCCACTCTCTCATTCACACATATGACAATATTGACCCAAAAAAATCAAGAAGAGTCTATTTTAATTTTAATTATAAAAAACATTTGAGGGTCCTTCACTAATCTAAAAAAAAAATAAATAAATAAATAAAAACGATTTCCATTATTTTGTTGTCTGTGCTTGAACAAAGAAAAGATAAAGACGTATACCTGGAGCTCACCCTTAGAATGCTGAATACCTCACTCCCAATGCAGCAAACTCTCGAAATATCACGTGTCTATACTCCTTCACTTATCATCATTCACCAAAATCATAAGTCTCACCTTCTCCACCAATTATAACATACTATTTGTTTATGGTGCAGGGGCAAAGGGATAATGAAAGAAATTTTTGGCTTATAATTATCTTTATAGGAAATTTTTAGCTTATATTTATAGAAAATTTTCAACAAAGGGGTTGAACGAAATCTTTATAATTATTTATACCCATAAATTTTTGTTTATACCCATAAATCTTTATAATTATTTTTTAATTATCTACAAATAAATCTTTGTATTTTTTGATTTTTTTTTTAATTTTGAGTCAATTTTTATGGCTTATAATTATAAAAAGATTTTTGTCACTCATAAATCTTTAAATTAAATATTTATGGCTTATAAAGATTTGTGGCTGCCATAAACCTTTATTTATACCCATAAATCTTTATAATTATTTTTTAATTATTTATAAATAAATGAACTAATTATGAGCATTCATATAATTATCTATAAATAAATCTTTATAAAGATTTATGGCCTATAAAGATTTTGAGATTTATTTATAATTCTGATCTTTTTGTAATGATACAAAGATTTATGCCTTACAAAGTTTTCTATCGCTGATTTATGATTTATAAAGATTTTTTAAATTATTTGAATTTTTTTTTATTTTGAGTCAATTTTTTAATTTTTTAAGTCCGTCGTGACTAGATCATTCTAAAATTTACAAAATTTGAATCAATTTTGAAAGAAAAAAAGTTTAACTAAAAACAAAAATAAGCCAAATTATATATATATAATTATGAAAATTGACTTACCTTTGTATTTTCTTTTCTTTTTTTAATTTAAAAAATTCGACATTATTTTTTTAAAAAAAATCACTAAACACAAAAATAAGTCGAACTAAAAATCCAAAAAAAGGATACTCCCAAAAGAAGCCAAAGTTTTGCAAGGGCCGAGGGGAGGCCAAACAAATTCAAAAAACTAAACCTCCTTGTTTAGGATTTTAATAGAAATTGTGATGTAGATATGTTATGAACATAGATGAAACTTCCATAATCCAAATAATATTCTAGAAAAAAAAGAAAAAATAAAAAAAAAGAACATTAGAATAAATCATAAAACCAAATACAAATCAACAATTACCTTGCCACGAGAGAACAGCTACACTAGGTTGTATGTATGAGCAATTGCTTCATAGTGGCCAGGCATATTTGTAGGAGAGATGGATTGTGCCCAAACTGAAGAAAGCAGGAGGCTAATCTGGCTGCTACTCGGCCTAAGAGAAGTTACTTCCTGGTATTGAAAGAATCAAACAATGGTCATATGAGTCAACAACACAAAACATATGTGACTTTAAGCACTCGTCAATCCCAAATTACAATACATCTTTCATTCACACTTTATATGACAAATACACATAAAAGAAAATAGACTTCTCAAATCTTCAAACCGGCGTTTCCGACTGCATTCCTGAAAATGGTAAAAATAATGTGGGATAAACAAATATGTCTAGTAGGGATCTACAATGATTCTCAATGATAAGATTGATAGATACATGTGATCATGAATGCTAAAGGATGATACATAAATAGATAATGTGCCTTTTATACTCAAAATACAATACACATAGATGTAGACACCCCATTTTTGACTGACCTTAAGACTTGGATGTCGTCGTTTGTGCACTCGATGATTGTGCTTGGTTGTGCTTGTTTTGAGCACCCGAAGTCCTCAGCAAAATGCCTTGTCTTTGAGCCTTTAAACCTATTTTGTTTTGTGCTTCTTTTTGGGCCAAACCTTGTTGCCTTTTGTCTGGAAGGGGGAGGGACCTTGTCGGCCAGTTTTTGGCCTTGTCGGCCACTAGTTGTTCTTGTCGGCTACTGAGAGTGGCCGATGGCCATTTGTCTCCTTTTTCAAATATTTGTTTGCCAGTTGTGCCAGCTGTTGTTCACTGAAGTGCATCTCCATACACATGTATGAAGGGATGAATACAAGCTTTAATCTTGATTTTCTATATATATGGGGTGTTCTCCCCCATTTGGAGGGGTAGACATTTTGGATCAAAATTTTCTCTCTCTCTAGAATTCTCTCTCTCTCTCTTCTTGTTTTGTGCTTGGTAGTTGGTTTTTTGTACACCTTTGCACACTAGCCCTTAACCAAATTTGACCACCTTGGAGCTGAGGGTCCTTGGAGACTAGTTTGAGCTTTTGGAATGAGGTTTGAGCCTAAAAGTGTGGCTGTTTTGCGTTGTGCTTCAAGAGGTATAAGACTTACCTTGTAGGCTTTGTTTTGACTACTTGTTTTGCCATATTTTTATACTGTTTTTGCCCTAGTTTTCAACTACAAAACACTCTAATTTTTTAGGCTTAACATGATGGTTTGAGTCCATTTTATGTTAAGGGGTAGTCCACCCTTCTTGTTGATTAATTGTGAAGCCTTTTGTGCCATCTTTTAGCATACTCAAATCAAACTTTTTGGGCCTTTAAACCAATGAAATTCAAAGTTTATTTCAGTGGTGGAAAACATGTTTTGAAGTCCAAAATTGGAGGGGTTAACCTTTCCTCCTTGTGTCTTACGTGCATGCCTAGTTAGCATCACATGGTAGCGTGTTTTTGTAAACTAACTTAGCTTATTTTCAGCAAATTTTTGCCTCTGATTTGGACTGTTTTAGGTCTGTTTTGGGCTACTTTGGTCATATGAGTCTTGTTTTGCATAGTTGTAGTGCGAATGGCTTCACTAGTTTGGTGTTTTAGGCCTTTAAACATGATTTGCTCGAGGTGGTTGCATGTTGTAGTGTCTTTTTACATGTAATTTCAGCATATATAGCTCTGTCACATGCTCATTTGGTTCACTCTTTCATTGCTTTTGAGAGTCGCTCTTGAGTCTTGTTTGCAAGCCTAGGTAGCGTAACATGTGAGCATGCTTTTCTAGCATTTTGTACCTTCATTTCAGCATGTTTTTGCTACTGTTTTGACTGGTTTTAACACTATTTTAAGCTGGTTTGGTCCTTTGAGGCTTGCTTTGTATGCGTGTAGTGCAATTGTGCCTAATAGTTTAGCTTGTGCTATGTTTTAGCCTCTTGTTCTAGCTATTTTTAGCTTACTTCAAACATGTTTTAGGACTCCTTTTAGGCTGCTTTAGGACTTTTTTGAAGTGTTTGTACCTTTTGAGCTTTGTATTGCATGCCTATAGTGTAGTGATCTTCACTAGTTTGATGCTTTAAGGCCTTAGATACCACTTGCTTATGTTGGTTGCATGCTTTAGTGTCGTTTTACACATAATTTCAGCACTTTAAATCTCTGCAATCTTCCTCTATTCTTCACTCTTTCATTTACTTTGAAAGTGGCATTGAACCCCTTGTTGGCTTAAGTGTGAAATTGAGACACTTGTGCTCAATGGTTTTAATCTGCTTTTGAGGGTTTCTACTAACCAACGGCATGAGGTCTCTTTCATGCTCAAGGTACTTGTGGTTTAAGCCCTCTTTCCATTAGAGGACACTCACCTTTTGGACTAATCAATTAAAGAATGGATTGGTAAGTTAAAATGTGTAAACAAAATGAACGAAGTAAAAGAGGTAAGATTAAGCATCTTCATGTTGCATTGCATGTGTTTGGATCAGACGTTAATCCGAACACTAGAAAATTGGGACGTTTCATACTCAAATTGATGAAACATGCCATTTTTCTTGGTCACTGTCACCCTTGATCATGCATGATAGGGTGGTGGTTGTTTTGGTCTTGTTTATGCACTCATTAAGCTTGTACAAGCTTGGTTCCCTAGCCATCATGCATTGAAAATGCTTGGTTGATGGCTTGAGAGCCAAGTGCTACACTCTTTTGAGCTTGTGTGATGATAAGGAGGGTAGCAGTACATACACTCCTTGAAAATACATTGCTTTGCCTATGTTTGCTCTCTATTGCAGCAAAAGAAGAAGTCCAGGGAAGGGGTGGCCAACCGGCCAATTATAGTAGCCGACCGCCACTTTTTGTAGCCGACCGGCCACCAATGAATTTTTGCACGAGTGTGCTCCTGAGTTGGAGCAGAGGCATTCTGGGAGTTGGTATAATTTTCAGTGATCAAACGGGTCCAAACAGAGGCATCCAATGGCAAGGCAATGGTATTTTCGGGTGGAGCAACCGAGCATGCATGCATCCCTCACCCTCGAGGCCATTTTAATTGTTTAAGTTAGCTTAGAATAGCTAGTTAATTCAAATGCTGTAATTATTTAGTTAATTAATTCATTTTGTAATTAATTAGCTTAATTTCGTTTTGTAATAGTTAATTAGCTTAGAATAATTAGTTAAATATCATGTTGTAATAATTATCTTAGAATAGTTAATTAGTTTTGGTTTGTAATAGTTAGCTTAATCATCGAACCCTCCTTCGAGAGGGCATAATATTGTAATAAGTGTACGTGCGTGTGTGCATGTCTTCCAACCCTACGTCTTTCTCCCTTTTATTTAACTGCTATCGATGGTTAGTTTAGGGTCATGTTTCAATTAGCATACCTTATGCTCGCATGTTTGCATCCATTCATTTGTCTTGCTTGCACCGAGACTCGGCGCATCATTCAAACTGCATTGTATTTCAATACTTATTTGAATACGTGTCTTAAAGCATGTTATCAAATTGAATCGAATCAAATGCCATATTAGTAGCCGAGCCTATTAGTTGCATTATTGCATGTGTTGCATTATGAATCTTGTATAGTTAGGATCATGCATTTTTCTAACTAGTTTTTGTTTTGGCTTGGAGTACTCACTAAGTTTTATGCTTTAGCATACTTGCATGAGTGTGATTGCCATATTGCCATGATTTGCATGCTTGCCATGAGGCTATGTGCTTACTTGATAAATTGCATGAATGCCTGTGGATAAAGGCTTGTTGCTTGAATTGGAACAGTTCAACGAATGTGTGTTTTAAGCCCACTTAAGGTGACAAATCATGTTTTAAGCCCACTATGTTTGGTGGCACATCCGCATGTTTTAAGCCCACTTGAGGTGGGAAATTCAAACCATTTTCATAAAACAAACATGAGTTGAATTGTTCCAAGTCTTGCAAACTAGTCTATACTTGCTTGTGTGCATCACATAGTAAAGCTAGTTTAATAACTGGAATAAGAGCACATAATGTTTATAAAAATGCATATCATGATTAGTAGAGGCCGATCTTTGATCGAACGAGCAGGGGGTGCTTATTTCAGGACCTTCCCCTCTCGTACCTAAGTTCCCAAGCCGAGACAACTTTGGTGATGACAAACACGTGGCCTTTGGCACACGTGGCCTTTGGCACACGTGGCCTTTGGCACAAGTCAACCCCAAAATCAAATATTTAGGTGGCAACTCTGTATCTAGCAAAGCTGTCCAATTTTGGCATTATTTTGATTTAAAATCGATTTTCCAAAAAGGTTTGCCGGATTTGGACTCTTTGGTGTTTATCAGTTTCACATTACACTCATGAGACTAGATTCAAAACCGCGAAAGTCCGAACTGTGAGGCCATTCATTTCAAACCTTTCGAAAGGGGGCGTGAAAAAAGGCGATTCCATAATTTCTGGCGACTTTGCTGGGGATTTAGAGAACTTGACTCGAACTTATGATATGTTATTTTATCTACACTTGTGTGTTTCTTTGCTTTACATTTGCATTGGTGCACTTAAGTCACTATGATTGCCATCTGCTATTCCTGAGCAGTTTGTCAGAGGCTTGCTTGGAAAAGCTCGCCAAAAGGCTGACCGGTTGCGGGCTCTGCCACGATGGGAACACAAACCTTGGATCTGGACTACCGCTGTACCGTTTGATCCTCCTTTCACTTCTCGGTATTTGGAGCGAGAGGTATATTAGATGGTTTTGCTGAGGTACCCTTTTTGACAAATCGAACTAGTTGCATATCGGAAGCCTTAGAGACTATTCCAAACTAGGACAGGTTGCTCACCCGAATGTAGGTTTGTTTGAAACTCCTAGTTCCTGATGAAATTAGGACAAGGCAACCACTACCCCATCATAGGGGTGTTTTTGACTCTCACTTGCTTGATATGTGCTTTTAGAGTGAAACTCTGCAAGAATGTATGTATCAGATGCAAGTCTAGGTATCAGTTTGAGGGTATCAATTTGGGGCAGAAATCAGTGTTTGAGTACAGATTGTCCAGCTTATGATTATGACTGCGTGTTGTTTCTGTCTGAGCCGAGGTGCTGTGCATTTTTTGATTTTTATTTCTTTTGCTTTATTTTTCTCTTTGCAAGGTAGTGTTTCACAATTGCTTCAGACGAGGCAGTTACCCCTCGAGCACTCTGGACCAGAGTAAAGTGGATTTACCGGTCTGAGGATCTTATTGGAGGACAACCAGTGTTTGCTTCGCTACCCCCAGTTACAAGACGGAGGAGAGTCAGGCATAGTTCACCAATTCAGCAGTCGCCAATTCAACGGTCACTATCTACTTCACCTGTGCTCAGTCGAGCCCAGTTATCTACTTCAACTTCGGAAAGGGAATACACACCAGTTCTGACAGATCAGCATCTTGTAGTCAACATGGAGGACATGCTCCGCCAACTTCAACAGACCATTGAGGCAATGCAGCTAGACGCTGCTCGCCAAGCGGAAGTTACCGCCCGCCAAGCGGAAATTGCAGCCCAACAGGCTGAGTTAATCGCCAAGCTGCAGCAACAACAGCCGCAACAAGCAGCAGCTTCTGCTTCGCATCCACCCCCAGCTAGGGTTCCAATACTTGGGGTTACAACTAATGTCCAGGAAAATACGGATATTTTGGCAAAGCCAGTTCTACCCTAGACTTCCAAAGCACCAGTCTACCCAACAAAGGCACCCTTTGAGTTTGAGGTCGACCCTACTGCACTGAAAGTGAGCAAGCTTGAGAAGCTTTTTAAACGAGCTTAAGGTGTCAATTCGATCCCGAATATAGAGGATGGCTATACTGACTCGGCGGTGACATTGCTGGATAGGTTTAATGCCACATATAGACCGCTTCATTGGCTTGGGTGATCCCATGGTCCATTTGTGGCTATTCTTAGACATTTTGCGGCCGATGGATCTGTCCAGACTGCAGTAGTTATCCCTCTTTGGCCGGACCCTGTCAGGTATCGCACCATCTGGTACGCTAAACTTGGGGATTCTGTAAAGAGGAATTGGGAGGAAAAGGTTGTGGCCTTCGTATTGCAGTACTCCTACAACACACAGATCGAGGTCATAACTCATGATCTTGAAGCAACCCGCCAAGAGCAAAAGGAAGGATTCTCCGATTTCGTAACCCGGTAGAGGGCCAAGGCCTCCATGATGACAACCCGACCCGCTGAAAAGGACCAGATCCGAATGGTAGTCCATAACCTGCAACCGAGGCTGGTGCAGAAAATCATAGTCTTACCTCTGTCAACATTTGCCGACCTCCATGAAATAGGAGTGCAAATAGAAGATGCAATAAAGCAGGGTCTGATAGACCATGAGAAAGAGCAGCCCAAGAGGGCTTTCACACACAGTTCAAATGCAACTACCGGCAGTAGTGCAGCTACAAGGCCTTCAGTTATGGGCATGGTCACCACCATACCTAAAACCGCTAACCCCTTTGCCGGCACGGCCAATATACCCCCCCCCCAAACTTCCAGCCATCAGGCCCGAGGCTAGAGGGTTTTCACCCCACTCTACATGTCTCTGTCAGAGGACTTGAGGGTCCTAATCAGAAAAGGGCATTTGAAACCGTTAGAACAACGCCCCTTGCCCGATCCACTCCCTCCTAAACATAACCCAGCTAAGTACTGTGCCTTCCACCAACAGCACGATCATGATACCGACCAGTGTTTTAGACTTCGTCATGAGATTCAAGATCTCATAGACAACAAAGTGATAGCACCTCTTGCAAAGCCAAATGCCACTACAAATCTCCTTCCACCACATAACCAAGCCCCTCCACCCAAGCAAATAAACCTTATCCAAACACTGGCCGTCCCTTACGACCCCAGCATATACATCACTCTATCCCACCTATATAAGCCAGCGCTATTCATCCCAGAAAGCATAGACTTATGCATGATGAACACGTCCACATCCCATCCCAAACCTATGGTGGTGACTGTGGTAGATGAAGGCAGGGTGGCCTTATTAGAGGATGGAAATGTCAGTTTAGTGCTTAAGGGCTCTGTGGACTTATTTGAGGAAGAATACAATCCCTGCCGCTATATTGCGCCAGCCAATCAGGCCGAATTAGGGCTGGAGTTGCCAATAGGGATGGAGGTCAATGTAGTCCGAGAGGATGGACTGAGCCAGGGGTTGGATGACTTAGCTGACCTCGAGGAGGACATCAACAATCTGCAATTCTTCGATGAGCAAGATTCAGGGGATGTGCACATTAACTAGTTTGACTTGAACGGATCAGTGGATAATTCAGGGTGGCTTAGTAATAAGCTAGATGTGGATGAGGGATCTCAACCAAAACTAGAACAGCTGGAAGCAGGAACTGCTACAAGGGCCAAAATGGTCGTAGACAAAGGGAAGTTGACGGAGAGCGCCGGTAATAAGAATTTCGCTCGAGAAATAGGCATCATAAGCATTGCGGACACTGAACAAGAAGCCGCACTGAGGCGGTTTGAACAGGAAAGGAACGAGATTAGTCAGGAAGCTGGAAAAGCCAAGGACCCTGTGGGGAATGACTGTGATGTCAGAGTTATTACAACAGAACCGGACTATTGTCTGTCGGTTGCTGAAGGAGTCTTGGTAGGAAGATGATGATCTGCATCTTGCCCACACAGATGAGGATTGGGGCCAAAACCTGCCAAATGACACCTGGTATTCTGAGGAAGTGGATCACATGACTAGGAGCGGGCGGTACTTCAAGCCCCCGCACTTAGACCAACCAAAAGCATCAGGAAAGGATAAAGAGGCTGAAAAACATAAGGATAAACAGTTGGAGGAAGAAGCTATATTAAAGCAGCTAAAGAAGATCCAAGCGGATATATCCATCTGGGGTTTGCTCATGGCTTCGCGGGTACACAGGCAAGCCGTCCTATCAGCAATGGATAAGGCCAAACTGTCTATCGAAACAACTCCCGAACAACTAGTGGGACTTGTCTTCCCGGGAGGGTCCTCACCAACCTTGACCTTCTCAGAAAACAAATTGTCGTCTGAGGGCTCTGTGCATAACAAACCACTGTACATCTCGGTTCAGTGTAGAGAGAAGTGGGTACCGGTTATGTTGGTGGACACTGGGTCCGCAATCAATGTGTGTCTGTCTCAGACGGCCTATGTTATTGGCTTGAAGCCAACGGATTTTGTACCAACGACTCGGTGATCCGGGCCTACGACAACACAAGTCGAGAGGTGATGGGGATAGTTCAGATCAGAACACAGGTTAGCCCGGCGCAACAGGATATTGAGTTTTACATCCTGGATGTTCCGGCCACCTTTAACTTACTTTTTGGACGGCCGTGGCTGCACCAAGTGAAAGCTGTCTCTTCCACTCTTCATCAAATGCTGAAACACCCCCTTGGAAAAGGGGTAGCCATTGTGTTTGGAAACTCATCAATCCATCCTCCACCCGAGGTCACCACACCAGTACTAGAAATTGTGCACGGCGATGAAGATGTTTCCCTGCCTGGATGTACCTTGGCTGAGACCCGGGTGGTGCAAGATATCTTGGCTGTTGATGAGGGGTTGTACATCAATGCTCAATCTGTCTACCTCATGAACAAGCTACAACATGTACCCCGGATAGGATTGGGAAAGAGCAGCCGGAAGGGTGTTGCTGCACTGGCCGAAGTGCCACACAACCCTCATACCTTTGGTCTAGGTTACACGCCTACCAAAGAGGATTGGGTAAGAAAGGCAAAACAAATGGCAAAAAGAGCCAAAGCAAGGCAAAGTGGAAAGCACTATGAGCTAGTGCACAGACCAATTCAAGGAACCCTGAACGGTCGCTTTGTTCAGACGGGGGAAGACTTACCATTTTGCTGCTTTCCGGAGCCATGGTTGAACTTTGAGAAGCGGCGTTTGCCTGGCCATGAGATTTTCTTGACCTACAACTGCAAGATGATGAAGCCATAGAAGAACGGACTAACTTAACTCCTGAAGCTGAACAGAGTACAAAGGATGAGTCCAACGGCAATGAACTTGAGATAGGAGCAGCCCTGGCTTGTCTCCTTTCGGATCCTCAGATCAAACCGGAGAGCTTGGGGGATCACTTCACCGTTTCCATGATTGGGGCGGACCCAGGTGTGAACCCTTCTACCGACATTCTGGATGCATCTAATGCACCCTCTCTCACTTGGCAGCTAGATGAGGGCTTTTTACCCGACAGCTCTGAATCAGGTAGTGAGTTGGAATCTGATTCCACAGAGTCTGTGGAGTCAGAATCAGATTCCAGTTCTTCTGAGTCGGAGTTCGGTATTCCTGGGGTTGGTAACCCGGATGCCGTTGTTTAGTCCAGGTTATCTTTTTCCTTTTCTTTTGAGTCGGTTGTAACCGAGAAATTGGACGAACTGGAAGCTTTGAATGAGAATGGTACCACTGCTGTTTCCAAGTACTTCTCTATGCCACTTGTGTATTGCATTGATCATGACTTTCAAAATTTTGATGAAAACGACGAGGAAGGAATTCCTCTGGTTTTAAAACATTTGATTGATTGAGAGGAGGAGAGGTTTGTAAAACCCTTTGTTGATGAAATCATTTCAATTAACATGGTGTAACAAGCCCGCGGGGGGGCCTCACTACAGCTCGGACTCGATTTGTAGTCACGATTCTAAGTCTGAACCAAAGAGTCCAAATCCGGCAAATCGTTTTGAGAAACAGATTTTTGAAAAGAAGTGCCAAACATGGACTGCTTTGCCAGATACAGAGTCGCCACCTAAATGTTTTTTAATGGGAAATTTAGGAAACCCTGACTCGGTGCCAAAGGCCACGTGTCCGTCATCACCAAAGTTGCCTCGGCTCGGGAACTTGGGTATGATTAGGGAAGGTCACTTCGTGAGCACCCCCGCTCGCCCGATCAAAGATCGGCCTCTACTAACCATGATATCTATTTTTGAAAACATTGTGAGTTCTTATTCCGGTTATTAGCCTAGGTTACTATGTGATGCGCACAACATACAAGTATAGACTGGATTGCCTGAATTGGAACAAAACATTTCATGTTCGCTTTTTTGAAAATGGTTTGCTACCCGCAGGTAGGTTTTAAAACATTTGATGATTTATTCCAATTTAAGTAACCCAACCTTCACCCACAGGCATTCAGGCAGTTATATCACGTAAGCATATAGCCTCATGGTAAGCATGCTATTCATGGCAGTCACTCACACACATGCAAGGATGCTAAAGCATAAAGCTTACCGAGTACTCCAAGCCAAAACAGAAACTCATTAGAAATCATGCATGAATCCTAAGTATACAGAGATGCCTAATGCAACACATGCAAGAATGCAAACTATAGCAGGCTCGGCTATTCTAAACATGGCATATGGAATGCTACAACTAACATGTATTCAATTTGGAATTGAAATACAAATGCAGTTAGTATGATGCGCCGAGCCCGGTGCATGCAAAACAGATGAATGAATGCAAACATGCTATCATACTGTATGCTAATTGAAATATGCCCTAATCTAACCATCATAAGCTGGTAAATAAAAGGGAAGAAAGATGTGGGATTGGAAGACATACATCACACTCACGCACACTTATTACAGTTGTGCCCTCGCGCAGAGGGTCCGAATAAATATACAGTCCCAAATAAAAGAATATTACAGTCCAAATATTACAGTCCGAAAAATATACAAATTCCTACTTAATTAACAAATTAACTAAGAAAGCTGTAAAACTGGCGTGCAAGCCAGGGACTGCCTCGCTTCTGATGAATGATGTATGTTAGGCTGCTTTGCGCGGAAATCCACCGGGATGCCCCAATTAGCCTCTATTTAGCAATTATTCTTGGAAAGTGTGCCAGACTCTGAAAAGTTGCTGATTCTTTATTTTGCTGCAACAGAGAGCAGGAAAGGGGCATGGCAATGTATTTTCATAAATATATGCATGCCTCGATCCTCGTGCCACCAATCACGCATACCGAGGCATGATGGCCGAGGAGTCGAATTGCACAATTCAATGTAGGATGAATGTACATGAAAACACAACAAAACCTAACTCCATCATGGATGATCCGGAGTGTCGGCGACTGGGGAATTGAGACACATTCCGTCACACGGAGTACGAAATGCACCTCGTTTCCCATGCCCGGGCTAACCCTTATCCCGAACACGATGCAATATGCATCATATGCATGAATGCAACTAAGATACAGCCTAGCATGCACAATGCTATGAAAATGAGATGCCTCGAAATGCGTGCACATGGGCACGCAAATCGAGAAAATGACATACGCAATGCGAATGATAGAGAAATATGATATGGGCTTACACTAACATGAGAGAGCCTCAGCCACACTCACATAAGAGGCCGATGGATGAGAATGAAGTGCCTCGAAATGCGTGCACACGGGCACGCAAACCGAGGCAATGGCATACGCAATGCAATGGCATGGAAATGACATATAGAATGCAACATGGACTTATACTAACATGAGAGAGCCTCAGCCACACTCACATAAGAGGCCGATAGATGAAAATGAAGTGCCTCGAAATGCGTGCACGCGGGCACGCAAACCGAGACAATGGCATGTGCAATGCAATGGCATGGGAATGACATGTAGAATGCAACATGGGCTTATACTAACATGAGAGAGCCTCAGCCACACTCACACAAGAAGCCGATGGATGAAAATGAAGTGCCTCAAAATGCGTGCACGCGGGCACGCAAACCGAGGCAATGGCATGTGCAATGCAATGGCATGGGAATGACATGCAGAATGCAACATGGACTTATACTAACATGAGAGAGTCTCAGCCACACTCACACAAGAAGCCGATGGATGAAAATGAAGTGCCTCAAAATGCGTGCACGCGGGCACGCAAACCGAGGCAATGGCATATGCAATGCAATGGCATGGGAATGACATGCAGAATGCAACATGGACTTATACTAACATGAGAGAGTCTCAGCCACACTCACACAAGAAGCCGATGGATGAAAATGAAGTGCCTCGAAATGCGTGCATGCGGGCACGCAAACCGAGGCAATGGCATGTGCAATGCAATGGCATGGGAATGACATGCAGAATGCAACATGGACTTATACTAACATGAGAGAGCCTCAGCCACACTCACACAAGAAGCCGATGGATGAAAATGAAGTGCCTCGAAATGCGTGCACGCGGGCACGCAAAACCGAGGCAATGGCATGTGCAATGCAATGGCATGGGAATGACATGAAAATATGTTAATGGATTTTCAGCAATAAAATGTGGGGGAAAACAGCCCCGAAATGAGGCGAAAACACACCCGATGCATGGAATCTCTCCCGAAATGCAAATTAGGTGCATAGAATGAACTATAGCTATACAAAGCATGCATAATTGGTACATGAGATGAAAAGACAGAAGCAAGGCAGCCTCAAAATAAGCATTTTTACAGTACAAATCATGGCCAAACAGCAAGCAAAGATAGGGCAACAATGGCATGCAAAAATGGCCCTAAACATGAGGTTATGAAGCAACTCATAGCTGCTAACTCCAAATAGGTTAGGGCCCTTCAACAAAGTTAAAGAGGGGCCCAAAATATGATGTTTTCCAGAACTGTAAAAACCCCAAAAACAAACACAGGTATGGCTGCACTCCCATGCAAGAAAAAGGGCCAAAAGGTGGCCAAAGAGGCAAGTGGTATATGCAAAGCCCAAACTGAAAAATTCCCTTCTACAACATTGAAGAGAGACCAAAAATATGACTATTTACAGAACTGTAAAAACCCCAAAACAGTATACAAACATGCTAGAAATGCAATGCAAAATGAGGCTCAAAAGAGGCTATAACACAAAGTATACAAAATATTCCACAAACGGCCAAAGACCCTTAATTAAGTATGAATAATGGGCCAAAATAAGACTATTTTTAGTACTATAAAAAGGCCAAAAACCGAAGCATGATAGGCTACCAAAACATGCAAAAATGGGGATTAAAAGAGAGATATAACATGAAGTGTATAAAATATGCCTCAAACCATGAAAGGCCCTTAATGAAACATGAAGAATGGGCCAAAATAAGAACTTTTATAGCTCTGTAAAATGACCAAAAATGGAACCAAGATAGGCTTCCAAGTCATACAAGAATAGGGGACCGAAGATGGATATAAAGACAAGTGGTACATGGAGGTCCCAAACAAAGATGAGCCCTTCTTAAATGTTGAAGAGGGGATCAAAATAAGCCTACTTACAGTTCATGAGAAACTCCAAAATAGATCACACGTTGGTTAGAAAAAGCATGCAAAATATTGACATACAAAGAGGGTATTGAAGCAAGTGCAAGATAGAGGACTCAAACAGGGTTGAGCCCTTAATGAGACATGAAAATGAGCTCAAAAAAATGACCTTTTCAGTTTTGGTCGGAGCTCAAAACAGTAAGCATGATGCTAGAGGAATGGTGCAAAAATGAACTAGAAAAGAGGGAAAATGGACTCACCTTTGAAGATCAATACTTTTGTTGCTTCTTGGACCAAATTTGTTGCCTCTTAGCTCCTGGAATTCCCCCCCTTGCTGCTGGAATGGAGTGGTGGTGGTAGAGCTTGGTGGTGATGAAGAAAATGAGGTGAAACTTGGGTGTTTTTGAGAAAATGAGAGAGATAGAGGGGGATTAGTGTATCAAGGCTTGAAGACAATTTTTCTAACCCCTTCTTCAAGTGTTGGAGGCTGGTTATATGGAGCAAAAATAGGGAGTAAAGGTGGGGGAAAAAGGAGACAAGCAACATTAGTGGCCGGCCACCAACTTTTAGGGTCCTCCCCTGTGTGTACATCACAAGTATGTGGTTCAAAGTTTAAGAAAGTGGCCCCAAGGTGTTCAACACTAGCCCGGAAGGAGGGGTTCAAAAGGGTCAAGCAACATTAGTGGCCGGCCACCAACTTTTAGGGTCCTCCCCTGTGTGTACATCACAAGTATGTGGTTCAAAGTTTAAGAAAGTGGCCCCAAGGTGTTCAACATTAGCCCGGAAGTGTGAAAAACGGGCATCGGAGGGCGTTGGAGGATATATAACTGGTTGCTGCAACAATTACTGGCCTCCCACCCTTCTACGGCCTTCCCAGTGATAAAACAGAGGTACCTACCAAAAATGAACGAAAATCGTTGCAAAACGAATGTTCGGGGGCCAAAACGCGCAGTTCGGGGTCCCGAAAATGGGCTGTTAAGCACCGAAAGTGGCATTCGGCCACGAAGTGGGTTTCTCAGACCCCAGTGTCCCTCAAAAGAGAGAAAATAAGATGTATGCCAAAAATCAGAGCAAATGGAGATGGTTAAGCGGTCCCGAACTGGGGCACACGGCCAACGGTCCCGAAAACCGGGAACCGGGTCCCGAAATGGGCAAAATGGCCTATAGCCACAAAATGTAGCCCACGGCCACTGAGAGATGGTCTACGGGACCTCTCCCTCCCCTCAGGAAAAGAAACAGCGAAAATCGAGCCTGGTTCGCAAACCGAGGCAAAGCACAAAAGAGGGTTCGGAAGTCCGGAGGCAGGGCTCACGGCCGCGACTCTGAGACTTCTGAACAAGCACAACATGCAATATCACCAAGTGCTCAACTGGCGACGTCTGAGTCTTAAGGTCGGTCAAAAATGGGGTGTCTACACATGGGTACTAAAAAGGATCCGCGTTTGGTCCAGATTGGGTCCACGTTGTCTTCGGAGGAACGCGAGTGGTTAGTCGCTTTATTAAAAGATTTCAAAGATATTTTCGCATGGTCCTACGAAGACATGCCTGGAATCAATCCTGAGATTGTACAGCACCAGATCCCTCTTGACCCTAAGGCCCGACCTGTCAAGCAGAAACTTCAGAGAATACACCCGGATTAGGCTTTGAAGATTAAGGAAGAGGTCACCAAGCAGATAGATGTAGGGTTTTCTCTAGTATCTGAGTATCCCACTTGGTTGGCCAACATTGTTCCGGTGCCGAAGAAAGATGGCAGGATTCGGGTATGTGTGGATTTCAGAGATTTGAACAAAGCTAGTCCGAAGGACGACTTTCCTCTACCGCACATCGACGAATTAGTGGACTTCACTGCAGGCCATTCACTGTTTTCCTTCATGGATGGATTTTTTGAGTATGACCAAATCTTGATGGCCCCCCGAGGATAGAGAGAAGACTGCCTTCACCACACCATGGGGAACCTACTACTATAGGGTGATGCCATTCGGTCTGAAGAACGCTAGGGCAACTTATCAACAGGCTGCAACTACTATCTTGCACGATATGATCCACAAAGAGGTTGAGGTGTATGTGGATGACATGATTGTTAAGTCCAAGGAAAGAGAGGGCCACTACACCACCTTGGAGAAATTCTTCCAACAGATCAGAGAATATACGTTGAGTCTGAATCCACAGAAATGCACTTTTGGTGTCACAGCAGGGAAAATGTTGGGGTTCATGATTACAAAGAGGGGCATCGAGGTTGAGCCTTCCAAAATCAAGGCCATACTAGAAATGCCACCACCAACGATTGAAAAGGAGGTGCGAGGCTTTCTGGGTAAAGCGCAATTCATAAGACGGTTTATTGCAAAATTAACATTGACTTGTCACTATTTGGTCTCCTGAAGAAAGGAAAGAAATTCCAATGGGATGATGTAGGCACCCCATTTTTGACCATCCTCAAGACTTGGATGTGCTTGCAGGTACATCTGGTGACAAGTTTGACTACTCGCCGAGCGCTCGAATTTCGCAGCGAAACGTCACAGGTTTGAGCTTTCCAGACCCTGTATCCTTTCTATCCCATTTTTGGACCATGCTTTGGTCCCTCCATAGTGCTTGTTTTGGTGCACTTCGAGCCATGAAATGCCATTGCCAGCCATCAATTTATGCCTACCGGCCATTGATGAGGCTTGCCGGCCATCAGTGATGGCCGGCAGGCCACCAATGTTTCAACAGATATTTTTCAGATATTTTTGAGCCAGTTGTTTGCAGGATAGACCATCTGCACCCACGTGGATGGCTGGATCTCTTCAAGGGGCTTTCATATCTTCTATATATAGGGCTCATCTATATGCATGCAAGAGGTTATAAGAATTAAGCTGAGCAAAATTTCTCTTTCTCTCTCTAGAATCCTCTCTCTCTATATTTTAGGCTTGAAAGTGATCTTTCTCTACCTATTTGCACTAGCACTCTTAGCCAAACACTCTCATACTGGAGCTGAGGTCTCTTAAGGCTTGGTTGGAGGTCTAAAAGTTGGTTTTAGCTCAAGAAAGTTGTTGATTTGTTGATGTGCTTCAAAGGTAATCACTTTACTCTCTTGAGCTTTGTTTTTGTACATTGGTTTGGCCAACCTTGCATGTTGTTTTTGGCCTAGTTGTCAACGACAAAAACTTCTATTTTTGAGTGTTGAAAATGGTTTCTTGAGGCCCTTTGGGGGTTAAGGGTGTTCTCCTCTCTTTTGTGGCTTCTTGGCTAAGCTTTGTGCCATGTTTAAAAGCCTTTAAAGCAATCTCTTTTTGGCCTTTTAACCATTGAAATCCAGGGAATTTTCAGTGGCAAAAACTTGGTTTTGAGGACCAAAATAGTAAGGGGGGCCTCCCCTCCTTGTTTCTCCTTTGCATGTGTTGATGGCTTGGTAGTTGAGCATGTTTTCCTACTAGCTCTTGACTTGATCTATGCATGTTTTTTAGACTTTTTTAACATGTTTTAGCTCCGTTTTTGGTTGGCTTGGCCAATTCTTGCATGTTTCTTACACTTGTAGTGTAATCTTGCTCACTAGCCTAGCATGCTTGATGTTTTAGCTCATTATTCTAGCATGTGTTGGCTCCACTCCAGCATGTTTTTGGCCTTTATTTAGGATGCTCTAGCTATGTTTTGAATAGCTTTGGTCATGCATGCCTTGCTTTGTATAGCTATAGTGTTGTTGGCCCTTACTAGCTTTGAGTTGTAGGGCCATTAGCATGTTGTGCTTGTGATGTTTGCATGTTTTGGCATCATTTAGCATGTGTTTTCAGAGCATATTACTCCATCACACACTCACATATATCACTCCTTCATGATATTTGAGAGTTATGCCTTATGCCTTGTTTGTGAGCCAATGCATGAACATGATTTTCTTGCCTTTCATGCTACCATCTCAGCACATTTTGGCCACTGTTTTGGCAGGCTTGAGGTCTGTCCATGATTGGTTTGGCCATTTGAGCATTGTATTGCATGGTCCTAGTGTGTGTCCTTCGCTAGTTTTAATGCTTAAGTCTCCTAACATGTTGTACATGAGTTGTTTGCATGTTAGAGTCTTTTTTTTCATGCCATTCCAGCACTGAAATTCTGCCATCTCCTTCATTTCTACACTTTTGATTTGTTTTAAGGCTTGGTTTGTCTTAAAGATGTGCTTAAGTTATGGGATTGAGGCTTATGCTTAAATGGCTTTAACCCTCTTTTGAGGGTTCCTCCTAGTCAAAGGCATGGCTTCTCTCATGTCTTAAGTCATCTTTTGATTGGCCTTCCTCTCATTAGAGGACTTTCACATTGGACAAACCAACTAAAGAATGGCTTGGTAATGTAAAATGTGTAAACAAGAATTGAATCAATAAAACATGCCAAGATAAGCATGTTGTGTTTGCATTGCATTGTGTTCAATTGGACGTTATATTGAACACAAGGTGAATTGGTCCATTTCATACTCAAAGTGACAAAAATGAGCCAATTCCCTTTGTCTCCATTGCCTTTGATCTTCCATGATAAGGTAGTGGTCCTAGAGTCTAGTTTGTCTTGCATTTATTGAATTTGTGCAACTTGGATCCTTGGCCATTATGCATTGAATGCTTGATTGATGGTTTTGGATCCAATGGTACCTCTCCTTTGATGTTTTGAGATGATAAGGAGTGGTACAGTACACACATGTTATTGGGAGACCCTCCTTTTTTCTCTGTTTTGTGTTCTGTTGCAGTTCGATGTCACAGCACACTAGTGGCCGGCAGTGCCACACTGATGGCCGGCATCCTTTCATTGTTGGCCGGCAGATGGCCAGCAGCCACCATTCATGGCCGGCAAGCCACTGGTGCACTCCTCAACATTGTTTTAGTAAGTTTCAGCAGAGATTTCTTAAGGACACCCTGCAAACAGAGCCTCTAAAGAGCAGACTGGAGAGCTTTTCGGGACGAAAACCGACCATGCATCTTCTACTTCTTCGAACAGAGCTGAGGTAGCATAGTTTAAAGATTTACTTGTTAGTTAGCTTGAATTTGTAACTTAATTAATTAATTTGTTAATTAGTTAAAGTCTTGTAATAATTAGTAAGTAGTTTACTAGTTATTCGATTTTGTTGTGTAATAATTAGTCTAATTATATTATTAGATTAGTAGCTTAGCTTAGCGTAGCTAGCTTAGCTTATTTATTCGGACCCTCCTTCGAGAGGGCACAATGTTGTAATAAGTGTGCGTGCGTGCGTGCGTGTGTGCATGTCTTCTAACCCCACGTCTTTCTCCCTTTTATTTACCGGCTTTCGGTAGTTAGATTAGGGATCATGTTTTGATTAGCATACCTTCTGCTTGCCTGTTTGCAATCATTCATTTGTATTGCATGCACCGGGGTCGGCGCATCATTCAAACTACATCGTATTTCAATACCTACTTGAATACGTGTATCAAAGTATTGCATTCATATGCCATAGTAGATAGCCGAGCCTACTTAGTTGCATTTTGCATGAGTTGCATTAGGCATCTTAACATAGCTAGGATCATGCATGATTTCTAACTAGTTTTCTGTTTTGGCTCGGAATACACTGTAAGTGTTTACGCTTTTGCATGCTTGCATGAGTGTAGTGTTGCCATGATAGCATGCTTGCCGTAAGGCTATTTGCTTAAGTGATTAACTGCATGAATGTCCGTGGATGACGGCTTTATTTCCTGAATTGGAACAACTCGATGATTGTGAGTTTTCAGCCCACTTTGCAAAGTGGCAAAATCATGTTTTAAAGCCCACTTAAGGGTGGCAAATCTACGCATTAGCCTACTTGCGAGTAGCACTTTCAAACCATTTTCAAAAGCAAACATGAATTGTTTTGTTCTAATTCTCGTGATTGAGTCTATACTTGTATGCTGTACGCATCACATACTAAGTTAGTGTAGATGCACCCGAACGTCCCGGGAAAATCCCGTTTTGTTCATTGGGCTCACTACAGTTCGGACTCAAATGTCACGGCTCTTAATTTGATCTCACAATGTGCAATGTGAGATTGATAAATCACCAAAGAGTCCAAATCCGGCAAATCGTTTTGAAAAACTGATTTTTAGAAAGAAGTGCCAAACATGGACTGCTTTGCCAGATACAGAGTCGCCACCTAAATATTTTATTTTTGGGAAATTTAGGAAACCCTGACTCGTGCCTAAGGCCACGTGTCCGTCATCACCAAAGTTGCCTCGGCTCGGGAACTTGGGTACGAGAGGGGAATGTCATGCAATGAGCACCCCCGCTCGCCCGATCAAAGATCGGCCTTTACTAACATGATATCTTATTTTTGAAAACACATGTGCTCTTATTCCGGTTATTAACCCAGAATTACTATGTGACGCGCACAGAATACAAGTATAGACTGGATCGCCTAAATTGGAACAAAACATCTCATGTCTGTTTTTGAAAGCGGTCTGCTACTCGCAAGTATGCTAAAATGTGGATTTTGCCACCCTCAAGTGGGTTTTAGAAAACATGGTGATTTGCCACTCCCAAGTGGGCTTAAAACTCGCAATCAATGAATTGTTTCAATTCAAGTAATCCAACCTTCACTCACAGGCATTCAGGCAATTATATCACATAAGCAGTTAGCCTCATGGCAAGCATGCTATCATGGCAGTCACTCACACATATGGAAGGATGCTAAAGCATAAACACTTACCGATTACTCCGAGCCAAAACAAAAACTATGTTAGAAATCAATGCATGATCCTAATGATACAAGATGCCTAATGCAATGCATGCAAAATGCAACTAGAATAGGCTCGGCTAGCTAAGATGGCATATGAATGCAACACTCGATAACATGTTGTTAAACACATATTCAAGTAAGTATTTGAAATACAATGCAGTTTGAATGATGCGCCGAGCCCGGTGCATGCAAGACAGATGAATGGATGCAAACATGCGAGCATAAGGATGCTAATTGAAACATGCCCTAAAACTAACCATCGTAAGCTGGTAAATAAAAGGGAAAAAGAAGTGGGGGTTGGAAGGCATGCATCACACACACGCACACTTATTTACAACAGTTTTGCCCTCTCGACGGAGGGTCCGAATGAATAAAACAGAACCAACTAGCTAATCTAAGCTAATCTAATTAAACTAGTTATTACATAATAGAATGAATAGCAAGCTACATCTAATTATTACACAACTCTAACCAATTAACAAATTAACTAAGTTAGCAATTAAATAAGCATGCAAACTATGTGAAATGGGCTGCCTCAGCTCTGCCTTGGATGATGAAGGATGCATGCATGCCCGAATTGCCTTGCTCGGAAATACATCGTGATGCCCCAACTTGCCTCTATTTGCAATTGATCTCAGAACACTGCACAAAGTTCCAGAAGGCTGAAACTCCACCAAAAGAACCTATGGGAAGGCTACTGACCAGTTGTTGGCTTTGGAGACCACCTGCCGACCACTTTTTGTGGTGAAAACCAAAAAAAGTGGTCGGCCTGCCACTTTATTTGGTCGGCCAACCAGTTTTTGCTACTGGTTTCTGGTTTGCTACAACAGAGAGCAAGAAAGGGGCGTGGCAAAATATTTGCAAAACATGTATGCACAACCATCCTCCCTATCATTACATAAGCTCAAGGGAGTATAGTTCTTGACCCTCGGGCCACCAATCACGCATCTCGATGCATGATGGCCGAAGAGCCAAATTGCACGACTCAATGTGATATGAATGCACGCACGAACACATAAAGCCCAAAACTCCATTATGTATAGTCAAGAGTGTCGATGACCGGGAATCGAGGCACGTTTCATCACTTCGAGTATGAAACGTCCCTCGTTTCCCGTCTTTGGACTAACGCCTATTCCAAACACAATACAACAAACATGGCATACCCAATGCGACTCAAGCGTGCAACTCGATGCAATACAACTAAACAAGCATGCAAACAACATGCAAAGGACAAGCATGCAAACATGCAATGCAATGTAACTTAGCATACTCAATGCTAATGGCATGCACAATGCACAGTGCTAAGAACCATATGGCCCACTCAATGCAATGTGACATGATTAACTTAACAAATGTAATGACATGCAAATTATGCTAATGCATGCATACTAAATGCAAGACAACATAAGCATGCAACAATATGAATAACAACTAGCATACACAATGCGAATGGACATTGCATACACAACGCAATGAACCATATGGCATACACAATGCTCGATGGACTTAAACCAAAATGGACTGACCTCATTCATGCCCAAATCAGTGGCCATACATGCTAAGATAGAAACTCAAAATGCTATACAAACATGCATGCATATTGGCCCAAGCTCAAGGCACAAAATACAACTCTCCAAAGGCATTGAAAGGATGAAACATGGAGTACAATGGCATATGTTCCAGCACTGAAATGACATGCAAAATGACTTAGAATCATGCAAACAACCCATGTAATGCATGTTGAAAGGCTCAAGCATCGAAGCTAGTGAAGTGTATTACACTAGAGGCATGCAAGACAATGCTCAAATGGCCAAACCAGCCCCAAACAGGCCTTATGCAGGCCAAAACAGTAGCCAAAATGGACTGAGATGATGGCTTGAAAGGCAAGAAAATGAGGCTCATGCAATGGCTCACAAATAAGGCATAAAGGTGCAACTCTCAAACACATTGAAGAAGTGATAAACATGAGAATATGGCAAAGATATAAGCTATGAAATATCATTCCAAATGATGCTAAATCATGCAAATAGCCCAAGCAATGCATGCTAGTGGCTTGGAAACTCAAGGCTAGTGAGCTAAAATGCACTATGTCTATACAAAGCATTGCATGCATAACCAAAACAACATAAATCAGACCTTAAGCATGCTAAAACATGAACAAAGTCTTCGCAGAGCTAAGCCAAAAGCATGCTAAAATGACATGTCGAAGCATGATGCATGTTAGGCTATTTCATGAAAATGCAGTACAAGTGCATGGAGCATGCATGGGGCCATCAAACCAACCCAAAATAGAGTTATGACATGTCAAATGATGGCCAAAAACCCACTGAAATGGAGCCAATATATGCTAGAAACACATGCTACTTTGATGAGCCACAAATAGGATTACACTACACATACAAGAAGCATGCAAAAGGTGACCAAACCAGCCATGGATAGAGTCAAGGCAGGCCCTAGAAGTCACAAAAAAGTTCCTGAACTAAGCCTCAAAATGGTAGAAACACATGCTCCTTTGATAGGCCAATAATGCAAGCAAACAAAACAAGAAGAGAGAGGATCACCCCCTTCTGATTTGAGGCCTTAAAACCACATGCCCACCACTGAAAATCCACTAGATTTCAGTGGTTAAAAGGCCAAGCAAAGACTAATTCAAAGGCCTCAAGGCATGGCACAAAACAAGGCCAAACAAGGCCTAAGAGGGGGTGGACCACCCCCAATGCAAAAATGACCTTAAACAAACATCACAAGGACTAAAAAATAGAAAATTTTCTAGTAGAAAGTTAAGCTCAAATCAGCATGAAAATATGGCTAGGAGAGTAACCAAAAAAACCAAAGCTTAAAGAGGAGAAAAAGGGGTTACCCTTGAAGCACTGCAACAACAGCAATTCCTCCATCCCAAAACCAACTCGTATGACCCAAAAACCACCTCCAAGGATCTCAGCTCAAATATGGTGGTGTATGGCTAGGAGTTGTAGTGCAAAAGTGAAGGAATAACACTCTTTAAGGCACAAAATATAGAGCGAGATGTATCTATCACTCTTAGCAAATTTCAGAACCTATGGAATGGATAGGGAGGCTCTTTCTTATAGAAAAACCAAAGCCAAAGCTTCTTGGAGAAGCTAGAAGCTTGGATAAATCCCTCCATACACGTGTATGGAGGATACAGTCTGTGCCCTCCAACTGGCACAGCTGGCATCCACAACACTTGTAGAATATGTAGGAAGGCCGCCGACCAGTTAAAGTGGTCGACCGACTACTTTTACTGGTTGGCCGACCAATTTTCATGAGAAAGTGGTCGGCCAGCCGCTTTTTCTGGTCAGCCAGCTACTCTTTCTGGTTTTTCAGGACAAAAAGTGGTCTCCTGGAAAGAAAAGTGGTCGGCCAATGGCTGTAAAGGCCAAAAAGTGGTCGTCCAATGTCCAGATTGAAGCCCTAGAAGTTATCTTTCCAATGGCACCATCTTTGCATCAAAATTCCAACTGTACAAAAAGTTATGCCTATTTTGGTGAAGCTGCGCAGTTTCGGTCCAACCGGATTGATGCCCTACTTCAACCAACCATATCTCCCCCATCCGGACTTGGCTTTAGGAGATTCTTGAGTGAAAAATAAAGCCCCGGAAGTAAGCTTTCCAACGGTGGTGGCCTCATAGTTAAAATCCAAGTGTATAGAAAGATACGCGTGATTTAGCGAGGACCACTCAGCTCTCTCCCTTAGCGATTCATACCCACCTTCTTCTTCAACTTGGTATCTTCCCTTTTCTCCAATTTTCCTCAACTCCAAACCCCTAAACAAGGTGTTTTGAAAGATTTTTCAAAGATTTCAACTCTCTTTCATTCATTTCCACTTCATCCTTGCTCGGTTTATCAAAAAGCGCAACATTTAACGAAATGCGAGCGTCAGAACATCGTAGGAACTTTATTTTCAAAACATTTTGAAAGAGAGGGTTTCAAGGTCTAAAATCTTTTGATCAAGATTTTTTTGGTCCAAAAGGGATATGAAATTGAGATTTGACTCTCTCCTTGCCGAAGAAACTGAACCTTTGCCCTGCACACCTTTCTCTACCAAGTAAACCATCAATAGTGCTCAAGTCTTAAGGGCGGTCAAAAATGGGGTGTCTACAGTTAGCTAATAACCGGAATAAGAACACATGTGTTTTTAAAACAACATATCATGCTTAGTAGAGGCCGATCCTTTGATCGGGCAAGTGGGGGTGCTCATTTCAGGACCTTTCCCTCTCGTATCCAAGTTCCCAAGCCGAGGCAACTTTGGTGATGACAGACACGGGGCCTTTGGCACGAGTCAGGGTTCCCTAAATTTCCCCAAAATAAAATATTTAGATGGCGACTCTATAATCTGGCAAAGCAGTCCATGTTTGGTGCTTTTTGACTCAAAATTCATTTTTCAAAACCAATTACCAGATTTGGACTCTTTGGTGTTTATTAGTCTCGCATTCCACTTTGTGAGATTATATTCAGAACCGTGAAAGGAGTCCGAACTGTAGAACGACCAATTCGCGCCCTCTCCGAAAGGAAAGGGCGCGCGGAGAAAGTCGGGTGCTACAGTTTCTGGCAACTTTGCTGGGATTTGGAGAACTTGACTCGAAACTCATGATATGTTGTTTTATCTACCTTATGTGTTTCTTTGCATTGGTGCGCCTAAGTTATAGTGTTTGCCATATGCTATTCCTGAACGGTTTGCCGGAGGCTTGCTTGGAAAAGTGTGCCATAAGGCTAACCGATTGTGGGCTCTGCCACGATGGGAACATAAACCTTGGATCTGGATCACCGCCGTACCGTTTGATCCACCTTTCACTTCTCAGTGTTTGGTACGAGAGGTATATTAGGTGGTCTTGCCGAGGCACCTTTTTTGACTATTCGACCTAGTTGCATATCGGAAGCCATAGAGACCATTCCAATCTAGGACAGGTTGCTCACCCGAATGTAGGTTGTTTGAAACTGCATGCGTGCGTAGTGAAACCCTAGCTCCTGACAAAATAGGACAGGAAAACCCTACCCCACCATAGGGGTGTTTTGGCTCTCACTTGCTTGATATGTGCTGTTAGGATGCGCCTCTACAAGATGTATGTATCAGTTGCAAGTCCGGGTATCATGTCTGAGGACATCAGTGTTTGAGGTTATCAGTTTTACATGAGGGTATCAGTTTTGGGGCAGTGATTTGGGGACAGAGATCAGTGTTTGAGTACAGATTGTTCTGCTTATGATATTAACTGTGTGTTGTCTTTATCTAAGCCAAAATGCTATCCATTTTCTTATTGTTGTTCCTTTTTTTGCTTTATTTATCTTTTCGCAAGGTAGTGTTTTAATCATTGCTTCCAACGAGGCAGATACCCCCCAAGCACTCTGGACTAGAGGTAGAAGGGTTTCTAGATCTGAGGATCTTATTGACGAACAACCAGCGTTTGCTTCATTACCCCTGGTCACAAGACGGAGGACAGTTAGGCACAGATCACCAGTACAGCAGTTGTCAGTTCAGCGGTCGCTATCTGATTCACCTGTGCGCAGTACGGATCAGTTTTCTATTTCTACCTCAGAAAGGAAATATACACCTGTTCAGATAGATCAGCACATTACAATCAGTATGGAGGACACGATGCGTCAACTCCAAGAAACCATGCAGGCCATGTAGCGGGATGCTGCCCGTCAGGCAGAGGTTACCTCTCGTTAGGCAGAGGTTGTAGCTCAACAGGCAGAACTAATTGCTAGGCTTCAACAACAGTAACAACCACAACAAGCCAGAGCATCTGCTTCGCATCCACCCCCACCCCCACCTAGGGTTCCGATACCCGGGGATGTAGCTACCGTCCAAGAGAATACGGACGTTCCAACAGGGCCAGTCCCACCCCCAGTTCTACCACAGACTTCAAAGATACCGGCCCTCTCAACAGATACGTTGTTCGAATCTGAGTCCGATGCTACTGCTTTGAAAGTCTGTAAGCTTGAAAAGCTGTTTAAACGAGCTCAGGGAGTTAACTCAATCCCCGATATAGAGGATGGTTACACGGATTTGGTGGTGACATTGCCGGACAGGTTCAAGATGCCTCACATAGATCATTTTGACGGTTCAGGCGATCATATGGTTCATCTGAGGTTATTTTCTGATATTTTGAGCCCGATGGGCTTGACTAGACTCCAGAAGCTTTCCCTTTTCGGTCGGACCCTATCGGGTATTGCGGCTATCTGGTACGCCAAGCTGGAGGATTCAGTGAAAAGAAGTTGGGAGGAGATGGCCGAGGCCTTCATTGCCCAATATGCTTACAACACCCAAATCGAGGTCACAACCTATGATCTCGAGGTAACCAGGCAAGAGCCAAAAAAGGGCTTTTCTAACTTTGTCACTCGATGGAGGGCCAAAGCCTCTATGATGACAACTCGGCCACCCGAAAAGGATCAAATAAGGATGGTTGTGAGCAACCTGCAACCCAAGTTGATGCAGAAAATTATTGTCTTACCCCTCCCCATCTTTGCTGACTTACACGAGATTGGGGTACAGATTGAAGATGCTATGAGGCAAGGTCTGATCGACCAGGAAAGGGAGCAGCCCAAGAGGGCATTTACACACGGTTCGAATGCAGCTACAAGTAGTAGTGCAGCCGCAAGAACTTCTGACGTCGGCATGGTCACCACCACGCCAAAAACAGCTACACCCTTCACCAGTGCATCCGGAACCAGCTCGCAAACAATGAAAAATCCACCCCGGAGCCAGAGAACCTTCACCCCATTTTACATGCCTTTGTCCAAAGCCCTGGGGGTTCTAATTTGCAAAGGGCACCTAAAGCCCTTGGAACCACGCCCACTACCAAATAACCTCCCTCCCACACATAACCCAGCCAAATATTGCGCCTTTCATCAGCAGCACGGTCACGACACCGACCTTTGTTTCAGACTGTGTCATGAGATCTAAGATCTCATTGACAACAAGGTGGTTGCACCTCCCGAGAAGCCAAATGTCACCACTAACTCTCTCCCACCGCATAACAATCCCCCTCCTCCACCCAGGCAGATAAACCTGATCCAAACCATGGCCATCCCATATGACCCTAGCATCTACATCACTCCCTCCCACCTACCCAAGCCGGCGGTGTTCATCCCCGAAAGCACGGATCTGTGCATGATGAGTACCTCCCTAACCAAGCCCAAACCAGTGGTGGTGACTGTCGAAGACAAAACTAGGGTGACCTTGGAGCAGAATAGGAACGTTGGTTCAAAACCCAAGGGATATGGGAGCTTAACAGAGGAAGCATACAACCCGTGCAGTTATATTGTGTCAATAGACCAGGCTAAGCCGAGGGTAGAGTTACCAACTAGGATGGAGGTACATGTTTTCCGAGAAGACGGGTCGAGTCAGGGGCTAGATGATTTGGCAGAGCTGGAGGAGGATATTACTAATCTGCAGTTCTTTAACGAGCAGGATCTGGGGGATGTGAGCATCAATTGGTTTGACCTGAATGCATCGACAAATAATGCAGGATGGCTCAGCGACGAGCCAGATGTTGTTGAGGTGCCACAATCAGAACAGGGTCAGTCGAAAACAGGAACATCTGCGGTGGCTGGAATGGCCAAGAATCAGGGAGAATCACCGGAGAGCACCGATGTTGAGAATTTTGCTTGGGACTTGGGCAGTTTGAGTACAGCAGATACTGAATAGGAAGCCGTGCTGAAGCAGTCTGAGTAGAAGAGAATCACGAGTGATGATAGGGCTAGAAAAGCCAAGGCACCTGAGGGGACAGAATGTGTTGAGAACACAGGAACAGCTACACCGAAACCGGACAACTGTCTGTCGGTTGCCGAGGGGATGTGATGGGAAGACGATGACTTACGTCTTGCCCACACTGGCGAGGACTGGGGTCAAAGCCAACCAGATGACACCTTGTACACCGAGGAGGTTGACCATATGACCCGAAGTGGGCGATACTTCAAGCCCCACACTTGGACCAGCCGATGGCGTCCGGGAAAGACAAGGAAGCAGAGAGGCAGAAAGAAAAACTGCTAGAGGAGGAAGCTGTATTGAAACAGCTAAAGAAAATTCAAGCAAACATCTACATCTGGGGACTGCTTATGGCCTCGAGGGTGCATAGACAAGTTGTCCTTTCAGCCATGGACAAGGCTAAGCTTTCATTTGATACAACGCCCAAGCAGTTGGTAGGATTGATGTTCCCAGGTGGAGCTTCACCGACTTTAACCTTCACAGACAAAAAACTACCGCCTGAGGGCGCTGAGCATAATAAGCCGCTCTACATCTCTGTTGAGTGTAAGGAAAAGTGGATACCGGTGGTCCTAGTTGATACGGGATCTGCAATCAATGTATGTCCGTCACGAACGGTGTATGCTATCAGGTTAAAGCCCGCAGATTTCGCGCCAACAGCCAGGTAATTCGGGCCTATGATAACACCAGTCGGGAGGTAATGGGGATGGTACGAATCAAAACTAAGGTTGGCATGGGGTAGGAGGACATTGAGTTGCATGTCTTAGATATTCCAACCACCTTCAATCTACTCATTGGGCGGCCGTGACTGCACCAGGCGAAAGTTGTCTCTTCCACCTTACACCAGATGCTGAAGTACCCCCACAGGAAGGGGGTAGCAATTGTTTTCGGGAACTCTTCCATACATCCACTGCCAGAGGTTTCTACACCAGTTCTGGAGATTGAGCACGGCGTGGAGGATATCTTTCTGTCAGGATTCACCTTGGCTGAGGCTCAGGTTGTACAGGACTTGCTGGTTGTTGATGAGGGGCTGTATATCAGTGCGCAATCTATTTACCTCATGAACAAGCTTCAACACATGCCCGGAATGGGATTAAGACGAAGTGACCGGAATGGCGTCGCTACATTAACCGAAGTGCCACACAACCCATATACCTTTGGTTTAGGTTACTCGCCTACCAAGGAGGATTGGGCAAGGAAGGGAAGAGAAATGGCTGGAAGAGCCAAGGCTAAGCAAGTTAAGAAGCACTACGAGTTGGTGCACAGACCTATCCAGGGAACTCTGAACGGACGCGTTGTCCAGGAGGGGGAAGACTTCTCGTTTTGCAGCTTTTCGAAGCCATGGTTGAATTCAAAGAAGTGGTGCTTACCCGACTTCGAGATCTTTTTTGACCTTCAGTTGTTAGGGGATGTAGTTGCCGACGAGCAAACAGACCCACCAGCTGAGGCTGAGCAGTGCAAAGAGGATGAGTCTGAGGGCGCAGAACTTAAGATAGGGGTAGCACTGGCTTGTCCCCTTTTAGATCCTCAGATCGCGCCGAAGTGCTCAGGGGGTGACTTCTCAGTTTCCATGATTGGGGATCAAGCGGCTACGGGCCCTTCTTCTGGCATTTTGGATGCATCCATCGCACCCTCCCTCATCTGGCAGTACGAGGAAGGCTTTTTATCGAGCAGTTCTGAGTCGGGTAGCGAACCAGAATCTGATTCTAGTTCGTCTGTGAAAATTCTAGAAATCCCCTAGATGTTGATTTGTGATTATATATCAATTTTAAGCAATAAACAACAATCCCAATCAAACAACCAAGACAAATCGACACAACGATTTTGCGTGGAAAAACCACAATTGGACACCTCCAATTGTGATAAAAAAAACCACGGGCAACAGCCACAAAACAATCCACTAAGAAGATATAAAGGAATTACACAGGTATACTCTCAATTACCTAGCGAATCCATGCCCGAATTGAACCAACCTCTATGTGTCTCTTCCAACCCCGTCTTCACCTCGGAATTGTCTTGACGATGAGCCACTCCATAATCCACCAAAGCTTCAGGTTCGAATTCTTCAAAATCCACTGAAGAACAACTCTCTCTTTTATATAGAACAAACAAATAATCCTTTGATGTATGCTCTTTAAACCATGAGTTGAATACTCAATCAAACATCAAAGAAAACTAGCAAAATATCCCCAGATATAAACCCTAGAACCCAAGAAGAAGATCTGGAGAAGTAATCCTAGATTTGGAGCAACTTACGAATTTATAGAACCTGAAATCGCGAGGTCCGCTCGAGCGTGGGAATTGACGCTCGAGCGGGGACACTATATGAAGTGTTCCAAACCAAGATGTATGCTCGAGCGTAGATTTCAATGCTCAAGCATGAAAACACGGATCACAGTATTTTTGCAGACTCACCAAACTTCTGGAACACAGCATTCTCCGCTCGAGCGGGGGAATGTCCGCTCGAGCGGACATACAACTTTGAATGCATTTTTGCATTTTGCTTCGGGGGCGCTGCCCCTCGACCCCGCCTTGGCGCTGACCCCTGGACCCCGCGAGCTAACCGGGCAGCTCGATCCTCGTCATAATCAGCAAAGTGGCAATCTTGAAAGCATTAACATCACAAACTTCTCTGCAAGGCACAATTCGGGTTGGATTCGCATCTAACCACTCATAGCCTCACTGAAATAAAAAGTGCGAAAATAAGTACAGCTGAAAGGAGTTTTGTCAAATAGGATTGCCAAGAATAAAAACCTAACAGTCAGAGTCAGAGTCAGGTATTCCTGGGGTTGATAGCCCGAATGCCACTGTCCTGTCCAGGTTGTCTTTTTCATTTTCCTTTGAGTCTGTTATAACCGAAGAATCAGACGGACTAGATGTTGTTAATGAGAATGGTGCTGCTGTGGCTTCTGAGTACTTTTCTGTGCCTTCGGTTTATTGCATTAATCAGGACTTTCAAAACTTTGATGAAAATGACGAAGAAGAAATTCTTTCGGTTTTGAAACATTTTATTAATCAAGAGCAGGAGAGGTTTGAAAAACCTTTGGTTGATGAAATCACCTCAATTAATGTTGGTACTGAGAAGGACCCGCGGTTGGTCCAAATCGGGTCCACGTTGTCTTTTGAGGAGCGCGAGCGCTTAGTCACTTTATTAAAAGATTTCAAAGATGTTTTCGCATGGTCCTACGAAGACATGCCTTGAATTGATCATGAGATTGTATAGCACCGGATCCCTCTTGACCCAGAGGCCCAACCTGTTAAGCAGAAGCTCCGAAGGATCCGTCCGGACTGGGCTCTGAAAATCAAAGAAGAGGTCACCAAGAAGATTGATGCAGGGCTCCTATTAGTATATGAGTATCCCACTTGGTTGGCCAATATAGTTCCGGTGCTGAAGAGAGACGACAGAATTCGGGTATGTGTGAACTTTAGAGATTTGAATAAAGCCAGTCCGAACGACGACTTTCCTCTGCCTCATATTGACGAATTGGTGGACTTCACTGCTGGGCATGCGCTGCTCTCATTCATGGATGGGTTTTTCGGCTACAATCAAATTTTGATGGCGCCCAAAGATAGGGAGAAAACTGCTTTCACTACCCCGTGGGGCACTTACTGTTATAGGGTGATGTCGTTCGGTTTGAAGAATGCTGGGGCTACGTATCAACGGGCTGCAACCACGATTTTGCACGACGTGATCCACAAAGAGGTCGAGGTGTGCATGGACGACATGATTGTCAAGTCCAAGGAAAGAGAGGGCCACTACACCGCCTTGAAGAAATTTTTCCAATGGATCAGAGAGTATCGGTTGCGGCTGAATCCTCAGAAATGTACTTTCGGTGTTACAGCAGGAAAAATGCTAGGGCTCTTGATCACACAGAGGGGCATTGAGGTCGATCCTTCCAAAATCAATCCCATCTTAGAAATGCCACCACCAATGACTGAAAAGGAGGTGCGAGGCTTTCTAGGTAAAATGCAATTCATAAGACGATTTATTTCAAAATTAACCTTGACTTGTGAACCACTGTTTGGTCTCCTGAAGAAAGGAAAGAAGTTCCAATGGGATGACCGATGCCAAGTTACTTTTGAACAGATCAAGCAGTATCTACAGAACCCACCCGTGTTGTCGTCGTTAGAGCCGAGGAAACCGTTGATTCTGTATTTATCAGTGACTGACACGACAATGGGCTGCATGCTTGCGCAGGAATCTGAGGATAAGGTGGAGAAGGCTATCTACTACCTGAGTAAGAAAATGCTGGAATATGAGACCCGCAACACTCCGTTGGAGAAGGCTTGTCTGGCCTTGGTATGGGCTACTAGGAAGTTGAGGCACTACCTGTTAGCTCACTTTGTAATACTGGTTTCGAGATTAGATCCCATCAAATATCTTTTCGAGAAACTAGCGCTTATGGATAGGCTAGCTCGTTGGTTGCTTCTTCTCGCCGAATTGGATCTGAAGTACATGGCACACAAGTCTGTGAAAGGGAGAGCTGTAACGGAGTTCCTAGCCGATCACCCAATGCAGGGAGATGAAGCAGTAGAATATATGTTCCCAGACGAGGCCATTATGCAGCTCGAAGAAGAGGTCTGGACTATTTACTTTGACGGAGCGTCTAATCAATACGGGTATGGAATGGGGTGCTGCTGATAGCACCCGACAATTCCCACATACCCTTAGCTTTCAAACTCTGGTTCAAAGTATTGAACAACAAAGCTGAGTATGAGGCATGTATCGCTGGCTTAGAAGTCGCCCTGGAACTAGGGGCAAAAAGGTTGGACGTCTTCGGGGACTCGAACCTGGTTGTGTCTCAAGCCAAAGAAGACTGGAAGGTGAAGGAAGAAAGGATGAAAATCTATCGCCAAACTCTGGACGTTCTAATTCCCAAGTTTGAGAAGTTAACCTTCACCCATCTGTTGAGAGAGAGCAACTGGTTTACAGATGCTTTATCAACTCTATCTTCTATGATAGACATCCATTTGGGAGTCTGGATGCGTCCAATCATCATTGAACAGCGGTATGTGCCGGCCTACGAGCTGATTGCTGCCATAGATGAAGTACAAGATCAGAACCCCTGGTATCATGACATCTGGAACTTCTTGGAAAAGGAGGCTTATCCACCAAGGGCAAATGCCAAAGATAAGAGGGCAATTCGAAGAATGGCTGCTCAGTTCATCGTCTGCGGGGGTAAAACTGTACAAGCGGGGTCATCTTGGGATGCACAAACTGTGTGTTGATGCTAAAGAATCTAAGCGCCTGATGGAGGCCATCCATGGAGGAAAGTGCGAAGCGCACATGAGTGGGGTAATGCTAGCCCGAAAAATTCTCAGACAGGGTTACTACTAGTCAACCATGGAGGAGGATTGTATTGGCTTTGTTCGGCGATGCCACAAATGCCAGATCCATGCAAACCGCATGAACATTCCACCGTCAAAGATGTACAACATGACTTCGCCATGGCCTTCTTCAGTCTGGGAGATTGATGTGATTGGGGCAGTTACTCTAAAGGGGTCGAACGGGCATGAGTACATTCTGGTGGCTATAGACTACTTTACAAAGTGGGTTGAAGCCCAATCCAGCGCCGTGCTAAAAGCGTCACATGTTGCTAAGTTCATCAGGAACAACATCATCTGTCGCTATGGGGTCCCAAATGAGATTATTTTGGATAATGGTTCTCACTTCAAGAAGGAGGTAATCGACTTGTTGGAGAAGTACAATGTGGCTTTCATAAGTCATCCACATACCGGCCACAAACCAACGGAGCTGTTGAGGCTGCCAACAAGAACATCAAGCACATTCTGCAGGAGATGGTAGAAACCTACAGGAACTGGCCAGATAAGCTGCCATTTGCTCTTTGGGGCTACTGGACATCAATTCAAACTTCTACTGGGGCAACTCCGTATTCCTTGGTCTATGGGATGGAGGTTGTTCTGCCGATCGAAGTTGAGGTTCCATCATTGCGGGTTATGGCTAAGTGCCAGATAGCTGAGGCAGATTGGCAGCAGAGTAAGTTCGAAGAATTCATGCTGTTTGACGAGAGAAGGCTGAAAGCACTGTACCACATCCAGGGTTATCAACGCAGAATTGCCAGGGCTTTCAACAAGAAGGTTAAGTCCAAGAATTTGAAAGAAGGGGATTTGGTGCTCAAAGACAACCGAGCTCTCATCCACGACCCTAGGGGCAAGTTCAGACCTAATTGGGCTGGTCCCTATATCATCTAGTTTATCTGGTCAGGTGGAGCTGTCGTTCTTATGGACCTAGATGGCCTTGAGTTCTCCCAGCCGATCAACATGGACAAGTTGAAGAAATACTATCCCTAAGTGGCTCGCTAGGCCGAAAACCCAAAAGGGCGACCTAGGCAAAAGTTAGAGCACAGAAAATTTGAAATAAGAAAAACTGAGCTCGCAAGGTTGAAAAGCCAGAAAGGACGGCCTTGGCAAAAGTTAGAGCGCAAAAGGAGAGTGTTAATACACGAGTGAACCTAAACTGAACTACGTAAGGCTTGATTCCCATCTCCGGGATATGTAGGCAACTTCATTCTGAAGTCCAGCCATAAACACTTCCAAGATCAACTTTGTCCATGTGATTGTTTTGGTCATCTTCGTCTATTCTGCATTCAAGAGCTCGGTTGTGATCTCCAATGCAGTGCTATTCAGACAAGGGACAACTTTCCAGTTACTGGATCCGGGGTTGTATATCTCAAGGATAGATCTCAGGCATGTCCAATTGTGACCCATATCGAAAATGGTTTTGAAAAGTTTTAATAAAAGTTGATTTTGCTCAAATTAATCTTTTTACGACTTAGACCATTTTTTAACCATACGAAAAATTTTCAGTACCCATAACCTTCAATTTCATTGATTTCAATACAGAGTTCTCCTACTCTTGATACAAATTGAAGTTTCTTTTTATTACATTCATAAAGAAAACTTGAAAGTACAGATTAAAGCAATAAACTCGAGGCATAGTCAGGTGTTCCTGCGCCCCCTCCCAGAGCTTGTGGAACCTTCTGATGCTAAAGTGGGCCGGTTTGCACCTTATTTTCAAGCCAAGCTATGCATTCGCCAGAAAGGGCACAACTGAAAGTAGGAGCGGGGGCCAGAAGTTCTCTTGTTCTCCATGATGCGGCATACCGAGCTAGCTATGAGCCTCAGATCAGAAATTAAGCTGGGTACTCTATCCCTTCTTTCGGGCAAGTCTGGTCATGCCCGAACTAGCGCCGGAATCGGAATGGGAAGTAGAAGACACAGTGTGTCAAGCCAACCAACTGAATGCCGGGTTGCCGGGACATGCTGTAGCTCATCTCAGGTAGATCAAACCAGGGGCAGCGCCAAGCAATGTCAACTGCAGATCTGTCGCACATCCAGTGGCACCACCATTCCTCGTTTGGAAAGTCAACCAACCGAGGGCGGAAGAAATAGCTGCGTGCTGAATACACAGGACGAGAATCCACTACCTTCAACTTCTCCATCAGCCATACCTGGGGAGGGATGAAAAATAAAAGAGATTGAAGAATAGAGAGGTGTATGAGGAGAGAAAAGTAAGAAAAGGGTTTTGAGAGAAAAACAAAGCCTGAGGGCCGAGTGATATAAGAAACACATGTGAGAAGGGTAGGAAACATTACCTACAACAGTAGTGGACTCCCCGCAAACTTGGTTGTCTCCCTGCGGTGGAAAGCTTCCAAGCGCATTAAAGTTTCAGCTAGTGTCATGCCAATGCAGCTTTTGCCCTCTTTTAAGCCTTGGGAAACTTTAATTAAACGAATGCTAGACCCTCCAAAGCCAAGGGCAAGCAGAAAATGAGCTAGCATACATAAGCAAAGGGCATGTTGCTAAAAACTTTGCCAAAAGTGGCCGCCGCGGTCACCGGCGTAAGAAAACTAATGGATCAAGTTGGGGACGTCCAACTCCCCGTTGTGCACCAAAGATCGGGCATCTTGTGAAGTAAGCCCTCACATCCTTCCTAAGGCTTGGATGTGGCCAAAACGAAACTAGGGCAAGATCTCCTCGTCGTGCCAAGATTCAATCAAAGCTTGGAACTCTTCAATTATGGGGCACAACTCTTGTCCGCCAAAGCTAAATACGTGTGTAACCGGGTTCCAAAGCGGGAATAGTGCATTTAGCCCGAAACCCCAGAAATTTAACTTTTTTGAGCCATCCAAAGTTGCAATCCAATTGGAGAGTTTTTCGGCAAAGAATGGTTCCATTTAGGGCAAAAATAGAGCTGAAATAAAGAAACCACGAAGCTAGAACCTTTATAGAAGATAAGGAAGTGAGTGGAGGACAGGTGTCAATGTTTCGGAGGTTCTACTCATTGATGGCCGGCATTGGCTCATTGATGGCCGGCAGGGGCTCATCAATGGCCGGCATAGGCACATTGATGACCGGCAGAAGAAGGTGATGGCCGGTAGGCCATTCCCCATGGCCGACAGCCTCCCCTTCATGCACACTGATCTCCTGTGTGGAGATTCAGTGGTTTCCATGCAGTTGTATTCTGTTATCGGCACTTTTCGGGGTCTAGTTTTGGTTCTTTTCAGGCTTAAGCATGTCTGTTTAAGTTGTAACCATCTAGTCTTGTTTAACAAGTTGTATGTACTTTGCTTATTGAGTTGTTGCACTTTGCTTATCAAGTTGTACGTGCTTTTCTTATCGAGTTGTTGCGATTTGCTTATTGAGTTGTATTCATGTTGTTTGTCGAGTTGTTTTGTTCTTTCAGTTGTTAGTTGGTTCACTACCTGACTTAGAGCAATGCAATTCGAATGTGTAGTTTTCAAACAAAGATCAGTCTCATTTTCATGATATGCGATGTTATGCGATGCTTAGAATATAAAATGCAACACTTTTTAAACAAAAAGCTGAGCTTTCATTCCAATCATTATTTCTTTTTGCAAAAGAGTACAAGTTTTAAGAAAATAAAACTGCCTAAGGCTGTACAATGTGAAAATACTACTAGCAAAAAGACAAATAAAGCAAAAATCATCTAGATCGGTACCAACTAGCTCAAGATCGAGAGGCCCTCTTCGTCCTCTTCCTCGGCCGGGGAGCCTCTGGAGCACTGTCACCATCAGCACCACTGTCTGATGCTGGATCAAAGCCTAAACTGGTACCCTTCTCAGCCTCTCTAGCCTCACCACCAGCAGAATCTGAGCCAGTGTCATCGCCTCCTCCATCAGATGATCCAGACTATGGACTCACCGCCTCAGCCTCATCGCTCGTCTCGTCATCATCATCGCCCAGAATGGGCTCTGAAGGGCCACTCTCGCTGCGGCTACCTCTGGCTCTGCCTCGGCTGCGTGCCTGAGCCTGCATCTCTCTCCTCTCTACTGCTGGGAGAGGAACTAAAGGCCCTATCACTGCTCTTGTTAGGGTGCCCGATAGGGCTGGCATCTCGAAAGGAATCTGAAAAGGTCAGTTTATGGGAATGCATTAGTTGTGGTGTATATTAGATGCAAAAGGTAATGTGCCGTGAGCAGTAAATGATTACAGTGTATGTATGCCGTGGGCAGATGTATGAGAACGGTGCATTGACGCAGTGTTTTAGTGCAATGTGTCAGATCAGTGTACTGTGGAACAGTTGCAGTGCTAGTGTGTTAGCAGAAAAACTTTGTGCAAATTAAGAACTACCGGGATCCTGCAGAGGCTAAGCAGATCCAGGCTCGTCTGTACCATCTCTGTCAACGAAGCCACTAGCTCAAGGGCTTGCCCTGTGTACTCTATGGGTGCCTGCAAGCGCATTCAAAGGATCAGTATCCTATACAGCATGATTGAATTGAAGTAAATAGCAAAATATAAAGTTTGGTGCATACGGGGGTCGGGCCTCGAACTCTGACAAGTGCATGACCAGCTGGTGCAGGCTCAATGGGGATCTGGCAAGTCTCCCAAGACCATCTCCGATAAGTCACTAAGGTAGGCAGCTCTAGCCATCCCGCTCTCTGTCTCTCCCCAGAATCTATCCTCCTACGAGACCAGGTCACTTTGGCTCCTCTGCCTCTCTCTCTTGCAGCTGGAGCTGGAGCTCCCTCGCCTCCGCGAACATCGGTCAGAGGCAGCATCAGATAAGTCTGGATGAAGGTCACGTAGTCACCCTCTGCACGGAAGTACTCTGTCTCCAGTTCTACAATAAACTGGATCACCTCCTCAGCAGAAAGTCTGTGTGTCTCTCTCATCGATACTGGGGGTGCCGTCGGCACAAACGTGATAGACAGTCCTAAAGTCTAGCGCGTGAAGCGCTCGCTCAAGAACCAAGCTCGGCAGATCGGATCCTCGAGGAGAATATGATAGTGAGCAACGACTCTGGCTGGGTTGTACAGGTCTCGGAGCCCTGATGGTATCGCATCCCACGGCTGCCACGTGATCTGAGGATAAGAGAATGAACAAGATGATTAGTCCCCATCAATTGACTAATATGTGTGTATCAAGTTGATTGAAATAACTTTGATGTGGGTTACCTCGCGCGCCGTCACCGTGTCAAAGTATTGTCGGAAGAACACGAGCTCTCCTAGGTCCTACGACGGTGCTGGCCGTCATATACCCGAGAGAACGAGACTGTCGCTAGGGTCTCCGCTACAGGCTCTAGAGCAAGAGTCGGGAAGTATGCGTACACCCACAGCTGTAAGGGAAATGTGATCAATACAGTGTATGAACAGAATACAGAAAAGGCAGAAAGCAAACTACAGTACAATGCATGGAAAGTGCAAGTGTAGAGCAGAGATTAGACTTTGCGTACATAGTGTGCAGTGTGCAGAGTGCGGCGTGTGTAACATATAGAAAATGCAAGGCAGAAAGCATATGTGTTGAACAAATGTAAAGCAGGAAATGCTAAGCGAAAACTGTAAAGTCAAAAGGAGGAACTAAGTCGTGTACCTCCTAAGCTCGCCAGTACCCCCCGATCAAGGTCCCGCTCATCCGAGAAGTCGAGCTGATGTATCCATGCAGTGTGGTGAGACCCGCTTCACCCCAGTCGTAGAACTAAACTCTCTGGAGTACCACCAATGCGCTCAGAAAGTATAAACCAACAGTATTCCACCTGATCAAGAACAAGGTGGTACCAAAAAAGAACATAAGGAAGCCCCTCGCATACTGCTCTACCTCCTCAACTGTCTCGGGCTCCTCTCCTCTAAACTGCTCCTCGAACCAGCTATATCGGACCATGCCTGTCTGGAGTGTCGGTGGGTGTGCCCCGAGCAGCGCGGTCCATGCAGCCTCTCACTCTCCCATGTCAGGATTGAGAGGGATTGGATCACCCCCTATGCCTAAGCCGGTGATCATGGCAAAGTCATAAGGAGTCATCGTCATCTCCCTTCTGGTGGAGAAATGGAAGGAGTTGGTGGTATCCCACCACCTCTCCACAAGAGCCTCTAAGAGAGAGCAACTCGCTACAACCCGCGTCAAGCTAGAGCAAAACAAGCTGAAGCCAGTCTCGTCGATAAGGTCGCGGACCCTCACTGGGAGCTCGCCATACCAGTCCCGAGCTGTCGTCGTGCCATAGCCTCTGAAAAAGCGGGATCCGTCCTCTAGTAATGCATGAGATGCAATCGAATCAAGCACAGTTGCAAGTGCAGTTGAATGCAAAGAAGGTACAGATGAAAGTACAGTTAGATCAAAGCAGTGATGCACGATACAGTTAGATTAAAATAGTGCAAGAAATGCAAGCAGTTAAAGGTGGTACTGCAGAAAAGTGGAGTTTGTACCTCTACGGCGACAGCTGATAAGTGAGACGTAGGCTCTCTCAGTAACAGGTCGTCTAGCACGTCCTCGACAAAATCAGTGAAGGCTTTGATGCCTCCCGAAGTGGGTATAATGTGAGTCTCGGGGTGATACCTCGCCGGATCATAAGGACGTATGCTCGGTGGCAATGGCTCAAGCTCTACCTCCGATGTGGCCGCAAAGTCCGCTGCAAACTCTACCGGAGGAAGCGCGGGGAAGGCCTGTCATGTGGGATATCGTCTGCCATCTGAAATAGATGAAAAAATGAGCAAAAATGTAGAAAATTGTGAAACTTTGAACAAAGCAAACCCTAGGAGAGAGGGAAAAGTCAAACAAAATCAAAACCCAAGAAAAGTGAACTAACCTTAGGAGAAACTCGAGGGAAATGATCCTTGAACGGAAGAAATGACGGAAAAAACGTCGAAATCAAATTCTGATCGGTTCAAATCGAAGGGAATAAGAGGGTTTTCGCGAAGAAAATGTTTGTAAGGTGTTGGGAAACGCGTAGAATGCGCGGATCTAGAGAGAAGGAGCACCTAGAAAGCAAGGGAGAGTAATTTCGTGCAAGAGGTTGTGAGCAAATGAAGTGGTTTTGGGTGTACTTAAAGAGCCACGGGTCAAAAGACCAAACTATCCAAGTCCGCCATCGATGGCCTGCAGTGGCACATCGATGGCCAGCAGTGTGTAATTGTTGGCCGACAAATACCACCGATGGCCGGCAGGGGGCCGGCAGGGGGCCGGCATGCTTCCACAAGCTCCCTCTGACCTTTTATCCATGATATGTGTCCTTGGGTTCTAGGAAATACAAGATGTGTTCAAAGTGTGATTCAAAATGCCTCCGCGGAAGCCCAGAATCGCGTTCGCGGTACGCGAGGATCATCACCCGTCAACACACATAAGGTGTATCCTTTTTAACATAGTGCAACTCTCCGAGAGGTAAATCGGGAGTTACCTTTGAGTTGTCTCTATCATATGCTTTTGTCGTTGAATAGAATGAACATCACTTTCATCGTTGCATTGAGTATGCATTTTGAATTGTTGCATTAAACATGTATTACCATGTTGCATTGAATATGCATTACCATGTTTGCATAAGGCATGCATTCTGCATTGAATATGCACTATTGATTATCTGGCATTGAATATAGATCATTGATTATTTTGCATTGAATATGCATCTTGCATTGCATATGCATCTTGCATTGCATATGCATCGTCCTCATTCATCTCGCAGGAGACATGCATTACAGTGCATTGTATCTATCAAGTTTCTCTCTTATACATGCACGATATTGTGTGTACGGTTCATTCGGAGGAATCTGGGGTAGAACCTTTTCTCCTCTCATTCTGTTGGTTAGAAACGCTAAGGTGCGCCCTGTGTTTACACTGGCACCCTGTTGAAAGCATTTGGGTTGTATACCCAATGTTTGCCTTTCCCTCTCTCGCGTGTGATACGCTGAGATGTGTTTCCTTTCCCTCTCTCGCGTGTGATATGCTGAGAGGTGTTTCTCTTCCCTCTCTCGCATGTGATACACTGAGAGGTGTTGCCTTTCCCTCTCTCACGTGTGATACGTTGAGAGGTGTTTACCTTCCCTCTCTCGCGTGTGATACGCTGAGAGGTGTTGCCTTTCCCTCTCTCACATGTGATACGCTGAGAGATGTTGCCTTTCTCTCTCTCACTTGTGATAAGCTGAGAGGTGTTTACCTTCCCTCTCTCACCTGTGATACACTGAGAGGTGTTACCTTTCCCTCTCTCGTGTGTGATATGCTGAGAGGCGTTGCCCTTCCCCCTCTCGCGTGTGATACACTAGGAGGTGTTGCCTTTCCCTCTCTCGCGTGTGATACGCTGAGAGGTGTTGCCTTTCCCTCTCTCGCGTGTGATACGCTGAGAGGTGTTACCTTTCCCTCTCTCGCGTGTGATACGCTGAGAGGTGTTGCCTTTCCCTCTCTCGCGTGTGATACGCTAAGAGGTGTTTCCCTTCCCTCTCTCACGTGTGATACGCTAAGAGGTGTTTACCTTCCCTCTCTCGCGTGTGACACGCTGAGAGGTGTTTCCCTTCCCTCTCTCATGTGTGATACGCTGAGAGGTGTTGCCTTTCCCTCTCTCGCGTGTGATACACTGAGAGGTGTTGCCTTTCCCTCTCTCGCGTGTGATACACTGAGAGGTATTTACCTTCCCTCTCTCGCGTGTGATACGTTGAGAGGTGTTGGCTTTCCCTCTCTCACGTGTGATACGCTGAGAGGCGTTGCCCTTCCCTCTCTCGCGTGTGATACGCTAGGAGGTGTTGCATTTCCCTCTCTCGCGTGTGATACGCTGAGAGGTGTTTCCTTTTCCTCTCTCACGGGTGATACACTGAGAGGTGTTTCCCTTCCCTCTCTCGCGTGTGATACGTTGAGAGGTGTTTACCTTCCCTCTCTCGCGTGTGACACGCCTAGAGGTGTTTCGTCTGAGACTTCGGGTATTCCCGGTAGTCGCTTTTAGCCTTTCCTACGTAAGGCGCAATGAAGATTGCATAATTTTCTTACATCCTTTCTACTAGTGTGTAAGACTGCTATAACTTGTCGGTTTGCTTAAAATGTTTTATTTATTTTGCATAAACGTTTCATTACAGCTCTCTTTGCATAATTATAAGTTATGCTTCTGCATCATGCATATCATTTGCATTTTGCCCCAACCTGCTATAGACATCCCATTTTTGACCGGCCTTAAGACTCAGATGTCATCGATTGAGCGCTCGGTGCTTGCGCATGTTGTGCTCGTTCTGAGATTTCAGAGTTTCAGCTGAGGTCCTTACCCCCGAACCTTGGGACCCTTTTATGCTTTACCTCGATTTGCGGACCAGGTCTTGCTTTCCCTTTCCAGAGGGAGGAGGAGGTCTTGTAGACCATTTCTCAGTGGCCATAGGCTACTTTTCGTGGTCGCAGGCCACTGTTCCCGTTTGGAGACCAGTTTTTAGTTTTCGGAGCCGTCGGCCACGCGCCTCTGTTCGGGACCGCTTAACATTCTCCGTTTGGCACGATTTTTGGCACACACCTTGTTTCCTCTGTCTAGAGGGACACTACGGCCCAGGAGACCACCTTTGTGGTCGCACGCCACTTTTGGTGCTTAACAGCCTGTTTTCGGGGCACCCGGTTGCACGTTTTGCCCCCCCGAACCCTCGTTTTGCATCGGTGTTGGTTCATTTTTGGCATGAACCTTGTTTTCATTGTTTAGAAGGTGGTACAAGGGTGGGAGACCACCTTTTCTCTTGGAGACCGCTTCTCTCTCCGCCAGCCGATTTTCTTGTCGGGAAACTGGTCTCCTTGTTTTTTGAGCCACATTTGCTGGTCTCCCACTATACCACTAGCTCGCATTCCATTGCGAGACCATCAAATGGGCTGGCCGACCATCTTTTTTTGGGAGACCACTTGCCTTGATCGGCCAGCCAGGGGAAGTGGTCCTGCTCCCTCCAGTTTTGTCTTTGTGAGTTGTTGCCAGCTGTGCCAACTAGAAGGCACAGACTGCATCCTCCATATACGTGTATGGAGGATCTTTGGCCTTGGTTTTTAGCTTCTTTGAGAAGCTTTGGCCTCCTTTTGTCTATAAAGGAAGGCCTCCCCCTCCTTTGTGAGGGTTCAAATTTTTGGTCTAAGGCAAAAAATATATCCCTCTCTATATCTCACTATTTTGAGCTCCAAAGTGTGTGATTCTTGGCCCTTTGCACACCACCTCATAGCCTAACACTTCCACCATCAACCTAAGGTTCTTGGAGGCCATTTTCAAAGGTTAAGGAGTTGTGTTTTTGGGTCCAGAAGTTGCTGGTTTTGTTGAGCTTCAAGGGTAACTCATTTTCTCCCTTTTTAAGCTCTATTTTGATCCTTCTCTTAGCCTTATTTGCATGCATATTTAGGATTTTTTTTCAACTGAGAAAAGCTTCATTTTTAAGTGTTTTTCATGTTTGTTTAAGGCCATTTTGTTGTTGGGGGTCATCTACCCCCTTGCATGCTCTATGTTGCCTTGTTTTGAGCCATGCTTTAGGGCCCTTGTGTTGACCTTTGCTTGGCCCTTTAGCCACTGAAATCCAGCGGATTTTCAGTGGTTGGTATGTGGTTTGAGGGCCAAAATCAGAAGGGGGTGACCCTCTCTCTTGTTGTCTTGTTTACTAGCATTCTTGGCCTACCAAAGGAGCATATGTTTATATCATTTGGAGGCCTAGTTCAGGCACTTTTTGGTGACTTCTAGGACCTGCCTAGGCTCTGACCAGACTCTGACCATGGCTGGTTTGGTCCCCTTTTGCTTGCTTCTTGCATGTGTCGAGCAATCCCTTTCATGGCTTATCAAAGGAGCATGTCATTGTCGCATGTATTGGTCTTGTTTCAGTGGGTTTTTGGCCATCATTTGGCATGCCATGATTCTATTTTTGCTTGGTTTGGTAGTCCTTCACATGCTTCATATGCTTGTAGTGTAACTCATGTTCACTAGCTCACAATGCATGTTGTTTTGGCTCTCTATTCTAGCATATTTTGGCCATACTTCAAACTGATTTTGTTCACATTTTTGGCTGCCTTAGCTCTGTTTTGAGGTCCCATGGTCGGATGATGCTTGCCATGTATGGTTGTTGTGTAATAGCATTGACTAGCTTTGAGTTTGGAGGTCCTTTGCATGCTTAACTTGAGCTATTTACATGTTTTGACATCATTGGGCATGATATTTCAGAGCTTATAGTGGTGCTACACTTCCATATTTTCCATGCTTTAAGTGCTCTTTAGAGTTGTGCATTTATGCCCTATTTGCGAGCCATTGCATGAGCTTTACTTTTGTGCCTTTTAAGCCATCATCCCAACCCATTTTGCTACTGTTTTGGGCCTGCATAGGGTCTGTTTGGGGTTGGTTTCATCATTTGAGCATTGCTTTGCATGCCTATAGTGTAATGCACTTCACTAGTTTCAATGCTTGAGCCATTCAACATGCATTGTGTGAGTTGTTTGCATGATTCGGAGCCATTTTGTATGTCATTTCAGAGTTGGAACATGTGGCATTGTATGCCATATTTCATCCTTTCAATGCTTTTGTAGAGTTGTATCTGGTACCTTAGGCTTTGATCCCTTGCATTGTGCATGCTTGTGTGTGTGTCATTGCCTTGTTTTCATCATGTTTGGCCACTGATTTGGGTGCGGCTGAGGTCTATCCATCTTGGTTTAAGTCCATCTTGCATTGTGTATGCTATATAGTCCATGTTATCGCATGTTCGATCATTGCATTGCGTATGCCTCGTTCATAACATTGCGTATGTTAGTGCATTGTGTATGCATGCCATATAATCCACGTGCATTGAGTATGCCCTCGATTAGTCCATAGCATTGTGTATGCTAGTTGCATGCTTGCATGTCATCCTTTGCATGTTTGCATCACTTAGTCGCATTACATTTAGGATTGCATACCAGAGTTGCATTTGTACATGCCATGCCATTCTACTTGTTGCATTGTGTTTGGAATAGGAGTTAGTCCAAACATGGGAAACGAGGAACGTTTCATACTCCAAGTGATGAAATGCGCCTCGATTCCCGGTCGCCGACACTCTTGACCATCCATGATGGAGTTGTTGGTTTTAGTTGCTTATATGTGCATTCATGTCCCATTGAGTCGTGCAATTCGACTCCTCGGCCATCATGCATTGGGATGCGTGATTGGTGGCCCGAGGATTGAGGACTACACTCCCTAGAGGTTATGCAATGATGGGGAGAATGGTCGGGCACACATATGTTGAAAATACCTTGCCTTCTCTCTCCCTTGCCTTTGTTGCAGAAAAAGCAGAAACCAGGAGAATGAACTGGTCGGCCGACCAGGTTTTCTGGCAGGCCGACCACCTTTTCTGGTCTTCACCACCAAGGGTGGTCGGCAGGTGGTCTCCCTTGCCCATAGCTTGTCGACAGCCTTCCCACAGCTTCCCTGGGTGGAGTTTCACCTCTCTGGAGCCTCGTGCAACTTTCTGAAATCAATTGCAAACAAAGGCGAGTCGAGGCATCGCGATGGATTTCCCGACAAGGCGACTCGGGCATGCATGCATCCTTTATCATTCAAGGCAGAGCTGAGGCAATCCATTTCGTGTAGCTTGCATGCTAGTTTATTTGCTTCCTTAGTTAAATTTGTTAATTAGCTAGTGTTGTGTAATAATTAGCTGTAATTCGTTATTCATTTGGGTTGTGTAATAATTAGTTTAATTAGCTTAGATTAGCTAGTTGGTTGTGTATTATTCATTCGGACCCTCCGAGGAGGGCAAAGTTGTAATAAGTGTGCGTGTGTGTGATGTATGTCTTCCAACCCCACGTCTTTCTCCCTTTCATTTACTAGCTTATGATGGTTAGTTTTAGGGCATGTTTCAATTAGCATCCTTATGCTCGTATGTTTGCATCCATTCATCTGTTTTGCATGCACCGGGCTCGGCGCATCATGCTAACTGCATCGTATTTCAGTTCCAAGTCGAATACATGTTACCTGTAGCATCTCATATGCCATCTTAGAATAGCTGAGCCTATCTTAGTTACATTCTTGCATGTGTTGCATTAGCCATCTTAACATGAACTAGGATCATGCATTGATTACTAACTAGTTTCTGTTTTGGCTTGGAGTACTCGGTGAGTGTTTATGCTTTAGCATCCTTGCATGTGTGTAAGTGACTGCCATGATAGCATGCTTGCCATGAGGCTAACTGCTTATGTGATATACCAGCCTGAATGCCTGTAGGTGAAGGTTGGATTATTTAAATTGGAACAATTCATCGATTGCGAGTTTTAAGCCCACTTGAGAGTGGCAAATCACCATGTTTTCTAAGCCCACTTGAGGGTGGCAAAATCCGCATTTTAGCCTACTTGTGAGTAGCAAACCGTTTTCAAAAACAAACATGAGATGTTTTGTTCCAACTTAGACGATCCAGTCTATACTTGTATGCTGTGCGCATCACGTAGCAATTCTAGGCTAATAAACCAGAGTAAGAGCACATATGTTTTCAAAAATAAGATATCATGTTTAGTAGTGGCCGATCTTTGATCGGGCGAGCAGGGGTGCTCATTGCATGACCTTCCCCAATCGTACCCAAGTTCCTGAGCCGAGGCAACTTTGGTGATGACGGGCACGTGGCCTTAGGCACGAGTCAGGGTTTCCTAAATTTTCCCAAAATAAAATATTTAGGTGGCGACTCTGTATCTAGCAAAGCAGTCCATGTTTGGTACTTCTTTCTAAAATCAGTTTTTCAAAACGATTTGTCGGATTTGGACTCTTTGGTGATTTATCGATCTTGCATTGCACTTTGCGAGATTAGATTCAGAACCGTGACATTGAGTCTGAGCTGTAGCGAGCCCAATGAACAAAACGGGATTTTCCCGGGACGTTCGAGCGCGTCTACACCTGCGGGCGCACCTATGTATTGTCATTTTGAATGTTTGTCTAAGTCTTCGGCCTTGTCAAAAATAGGTCGTCTCTGGGCTTTGACATTCACTCCCGTCATTTCATGACTTCCGAGTTCTGTCAAAGAGGGGCAACTGTAGACACCCCATTTTTGACCGTCCTCAAGACTTGGATGTGCTTGCAGGTACATCCGGTGACAAGTTTGATTGCTCACCGAGCGCTCGAATTTCGCAGCAGAACGTCACAGGTTTGAGCTTTCCAGACCCTGTATCCTTTCTACCCCATTTTTGGACCATGCTTTGCTCCCTCCATAGTGCTTGTTTTGGTGCACTGTCGGCCATGAAATGCCACTGCCAGCCATCAATTTATGCCTGCCGTCCATCAATGAGGCACTGCCGGCCATGACTGATGGCCGGCCGGCCACCAATGTTTCAACAGATATTTTTCAGATATTTTTTAGCCAGTTGTTTGCAGGATAAACCATCTGCACCCACGTGGATGGCTGGATCTCTTCAAGGAGCTTTTGTATCTTCTATATATAGGGCTCATCTATATGCATGCAAGAGGTTACAAGAATTAAGCTAAGCAAAATTTCTCTCTCTCTCTCTCTCTAGAATCCTCTCTCTCTATATTTTAGGCTTGAAAGTGATCTTTCTCTACATATTTGCACTAGCACTCTTAGCCAAGCACTCTCATATTGGAGCTGAGGTCTCTTAAGGCTTGGTTTGAGGTCTCAAAGTTGCTTTTAGCTCAAGAAAGTTGCTGATTTGTTGATATGCTTCAAAGGTAATCACTTTACTCTCTTGAGCTTTGTTTTTGTACATTGGTTTGGCCAACCTTGCATGCTATTTTTGGCCTAGTTGTCAACTACAAAAAATTTTATTTTTGAGTGTTGAAAATGGTTGCTTGAGGCCCTTTTGGGGTTAGGGGTGTTCTCCTCTCTTTTGTGGCTTATTGGCTAAGTTTTATGCCATGTTTAAAAGCCTTTAAAGCAATCTCTTTTTGGCCTTTTAACCACTGAAATCCAGGGGATTTTCAATGGCAAAAACTTGGTTTTGAGGACCAAAATAGTAGGGGGGGCGTCCCCTCCTTGTTTCTCTTCTGCATGTGTTGATAGCTTGGTAGTTGAGCATGTTTTTCTACTATCTCTTGACTTGATCTAAGCATGTTTTTGAGACTTTTTTAACATGTTTTAGCTCTGTTTTTGGCTGGCTTAGCCACTTCTTGCATGCTTCTTACACTTGTAGTGTAATCTTGCTCACTAGCCTTGCATGCTTGATGTTTTAGCTCATTATTCTAGCATGTGTTGGCTCCACAACAGCATGTTTTTGGTCTTTATTTAGCATGCTCTAGCTCTATTTTGAATAGCTTTGGTCATGCATGCCTTGCTTTGTATAGTTATAGTGTTGTTGGCCCTTACTAGCTTTGAGTTTTAGGGCCATTGGCATGTTGTGCTTGTGATGTTTGCATGTTTTGGCATCATTTAGCATGTGTTTTCAGAGCATATTACTCCATCACACACTCACATATATCACTCCTTCATGATGTTTGAGAGTTATGCCTTATGCCTTGTTTGTGAGCCAATGCATGAACATGATTTTCTTGCCTTTCATGCTACCATATCAGCACATTTTGGCCACTGTTTTGGCATGTTTGAAGTATGTCCATGATTGGTTTGGCCATTTGAGCATTGTATTGCATGGTCCTAGTGTTGTGTCTTTCACTAGTTTTAATGCTTAAGTCTCCTAACATGTTGTACATGAGTTGTTTGCATGTTAGAGTCTTGTTTTTCACGCCATTCTAGCACTGAAATTCTACCATCTCCCTCATTTCTGCACTTTTTATTTGTTTTGAGGCTTGGTTAGTCTTAAAGATGTGCTTAAGTTATGGGATTGAGGCTTATGCTTAAATGGCTTTAACCCTCTTTTGAGGGTTCCTCCTAGTCAAAGGCGCTTCTCTCATGTCTTAAGTCATCTTTTGATTGGCCTTCCTCTCATTAGAGGACTTTCACATTGGACAAACCAACTAAAGAATGGCTTGGTAATGTAAAATGTGTAAACTAGAATTGAATCAAGTAAAACATGCCAAGATAAGCATGTTGTGTTTGCATTGCATTGTGTTCAATTGGACGTTATATTGAACACAAGGTGAATTGGTCCATTTCATACTCAAAGTGATGAAAATGAGCCAATTCCCTTTGTCTCCATTGCCTTTGATCTTTCATGATAAGGTAGTGGTCCTAGAGTCTAGTTTGTCTTGCATTTATTGAATTTGTGCAAGTTGGATCCTTGGCCATTATGCATTGAATGCTTGATTGATGGTTTTGGATCCAATGGTACCTCTCCTTTGATGTTTTGAGATGATAAGGAGTGGTACAGTACACACATGTTCTTGGGAGACCCTCACTTTTTCTCTGTTTTGTGCTCTGTTGCAGTTTGGTGTCACAGCACACTAGTGGCTGGCAGTGCCACACTAATGGCCGGCACCCCTTCATTGTTGGCCGGTAGAGGCCTTCTCTTGGCCGGCAGATGGCCGGCAGCCACCATTCATGGCCAATAGGCCACTGGTGCACTCCTTAACATTGTTTTGGTAAGTTTCAGCAGAGATTTCTTAAGGACACCTTGCAAACAGAGCCTCTAAAAAGCAGACCGGAGAGCTTTTCGAGACGAAAACCGAGCATGCATCTTCTACTTCTTCGAACAGAGCTGAGGCAGCATAGTTTAAAGCTTTACTTGTTAGTTAGCTTGAATTTGTAACTTAATTAATTAATTTGTTAATTAGTTAAAGTCTTGTAATAATTAGTAAGTAGTTTACTAGTTATTCGATTTTGTTGTGTAATAATTAGTCTAGTTAGATTATTAGATTAGTAGCTTAGCTTAGCATAGCTAGCTTAGCTTATTTATTCGGACCCTCTTTCGAGAGGGCACAATGTTGTAATAAGTGTGCGTGCGTGTGTGCATGTCTTCCAACCCCACGTCTTTCTTTTTTTTATCTACCCACTTTCGGTGGTTAGATTAGGGATCATGTTTTGATTAGCATACCTTATACTTACATGTTTGGAATCATTCATTTGTATTGCATGCACCGGGCTCAGCGCATCATTCAAACTGCATCGTATTTCAATACCTACTTGAATACGTGTATCAAAGTATTGCATTCACATGCCATAGTAGATAGCCGAGCCTACTTAGTTACATTTTTGCATGAGTTGCATTAGGCATCTTAACATAGCTAGGATCATGCATGATTTTTAACTAGCTTTCTGTTTTGGCTCGGAGTACACTGTAAGTGTTTATGCTTTAGCATACTTGCATGAGTGTGAGTGTTGCCATGATAGCATGCTTACCATGAGGCTATTTGCTTAAGTGATTAACGGCATGAATGCCTGTGGATGAAGGCTTTATTGCCTGAATTGGAACAACTCGATGATTGTGAGTTTTAAGCCCACTTTGCGAAGTGGCAAAATCATGTTTTAAAGCCCACTTGAGGGTGGCAAATCCATGCTTTAGCCTACTTGGGAGTAGCACTTTCAAACCATTTTCAAAAGCAAACATGAATTGTTTTGTTCCAATTCTTGTGATTGAGTCTATACTTGTATGCTGTGCGCATCACGTAGTAAGTTAGCTAATAACCGGAATAAGAACACACGTGTTTTTAAAACAACAAATCATGCTTAGTAGAGGCCGATCCTTTGATCGGGCAAGCGGGGGTGCTCTTTTCAGGACCTTCCCCTCTCGTACCCAAGTTCCCGAGCTGAGACAACTTTGGTGATGACGGACACATGGCCTTTAGCACGAGTTAGGGTTTCCTAAATTCTCCAAAATAAAATATTTAGGTGACGACTCTGTAATCTGGCAAAGCAGTCCATGTTTGGCGTTTTTTGCCTCAAAATTGATTTTTCAAAACCAATTGCCAGATTTGGGCTCTTTGGTGTTTATCAGTCTCGCATTGCACTTTGTGAGATTAGATTCAGAACTGTGACAGGAGTCCGAACTGTAGGACGACCAATTCGCACCCTCTCCGAAAGGGGGGGGGCGCGGAGGAAGTCAGGCGTATTCTCTGGTTTATGGAATGGAAGTTGTTCTATCGATTGAAGTAGAGGTTCCGTCGCTGCGGGTTATGGCTGAGTGCCAAATAGCAGAAGCGGATTGGCAGTAGAGCAAGTTCAAGGAACTAATGTTGTTCGACGAGAGAAGGCTGAAAGCACTATACCATGTCCAAGGTTATCAACGTAGGATTGCCAGGGCTTTTAACAGGAAAGTTAATTCTCGGAATCTTAAGGAAGGGATTTGGTTCTCAAAGACAACTGAGCTCCCATCCATGACCCTAGGGGCAAGTTCAGATCCAATTGGACTGGTCCTTACATCGTCAAATCAATTTGGTCGGGTGGAGCTGTCATTCTTATGGACCTAGATGGCCTGGAATTCTCCCAGCCAATCAACATGGACAAGTTGAAGAAACACTATCCTTGAGAGGCTCGCTAGACCGAAAACCCAGAAGGGCGACCTAGGCAAAAGTTAGAGCACAAAAAAATTAGAAATAAGAAAAATTGAGCTCGCAAGGTTGAAAACCAAGAAAGGGCAGCCTTAGCAAAAGTTAGAGTACAAAAGGAGAGTGTTAATACCCATGTAAACCTAAACCGAACTACGTAAGGCTTGATTCCTATCTTTGGGATACGTAGGCAACTTCATTCTGAAGTCCAACCATAAACACTTCCAAATCAACTGTGTCCATGAGATTGTTCTGGTTATCTTTGTCTTTTTTGTATTCAAGAGTTCGGTTGATATCTTCACTGTGAGAGCTGGTTACAGTGTTGTGCAGTGCTATTCAGACAAGGGGTAGTTTTCCATTTTTAGATTCGGGGTTGTACATCTTAAGGATAGATTCCGGGTGTATCCAGTTGTGATCCTTATCGAAAATGGTTTTGAAAAGTTTTAATAAAAATTGATTTTGTTCAAATTAGTCTTTTTACAACTTAGACCATTTTTTGACCAAAAGAAAATTTTCAGTACCCACAACTCCAATTTCATTGATTTCAATACAAAGTTCTCTAACTCTCGATACAAATCAAAGTTGCTTTTATTAGATTCAAAAGGAAAAACTTGAAAGTTAGATCAAAGTAATAAACTTGCGGCATAGATAAATCAGGTGTTCCTGCGTCCCCTCCCTGAGCTTGTGGAAGCTTCAGATGCTAAAGTAGACCCGGTTTGCGCCTCATCTTCAAGCCAAGCTAAGCATTCACCAGAAAGGGTACAACTGAAATTGGAAGCAGGATTCAGAAGTTCTCTTGTCCTCCATGCAGTAGGATATCGAGCTAGTTATGAACCTCGGATTGGAAATAAAGCCGGGTACTCTACCCCATCTTCCGGGCAAGTCTAGTTGTGTCCGAACTGACGCTTGAACCAGAATGGAAAATAGAAGACATAGTGTGTCAAGCCAATCAACTGAATGTCGGGTTGTCGAGACATGCTGTAGCTCATCTCAAGCAGATCAAACCAGGGCAACGCCAAGCAATGTCAACAGTAGACCTGTTGCACATCCAATGGCACCACTACCCCTCGTTTGGAAAATCAACTAGCTGTTGGCGAAAGAAATAGCCTCGTGCTGAGTACGCAGGACAAGAGTCCATTACCTTTAGCCTGTCCATGAGCCATATCTAGAGAGGGATGAAAAATAAAAGAGATTAAAGAATAGAGAGGTGTATGTGGAGAGGAAAAGTGAGAAAGGGTTTTGAAAGAAAAACAGAGCCTGAGTGTCGAGTGATGTAAGAAACACATGTGAGGTGGGATGGGAAACATTACCTGCAAAAGTAGTGGACTTCCTGCGAACTTGGTTGTCTCTCGCCGATGGAAAGCATCCAAGCCTATCAAAGTCTCGGCTAGTGTCAAGCCAACGCAGCTCTTGCCCTTTTTCAAGCCTTGGGCTACTTTGATCAATACTAGATCCTCCGAAACCTAGGGCAAGAAGAAAATGAGCCAATATACACAAACAGAGAGCATGCTGCCGACAACTCTACCGAATACAGTCGCCGCGGACACCGGCATCAAAAAACTAATGAATCAAGCTGGGAATATCCAGCTCTCCATTGTGAACCAAGGATCGAGCATCATGTAAAGTGAGCCCACACATCCTTCCTAAAGCCTGGATGTGGCCAAAACGGGACTGTGGTAGGATTTCCTTGCCACGCTAAAATTCCATCAAAACTTGGAATTCTTCGATTGTGAGGCATATCTCTTGTCCTCCAAAGTTGAAAACATGTGTAACCGGGTTCCAACATCTATCCACGGCGTAAAGGAACAGAAAACACAGTGGGGTATGACTTAACGGGAATAGTGCATTTATCCTAAAACTCTGAAAATTCACTTTTTCCGAGCCATCTAAAGTTGCAATCCAAGTTGAGAGTTTTTCGGCGAAGAATGGCTCCATTTATGGCAAAAACAGAGATGGAATGAAGAAACTATGAAGTCCCAAACTTTTGTAGAAGATAAGGCACTGAGTGAAAGACAGGTGGAAGCAATCTGGAGGCCCCCTGCACTGATGGCCGACCGGCCAGTGTGGGTGGCCGACCGGCCACCTTTTGTAGCTGACCGGCCACTTTTGGTGGCCAATAGTCATCACTAAGTGGCCAACACCCCCTGTTTGTGCCCAGTAGAATTCTTTTGGTCTTCCTGTGTGTTGAGAATGCTGAGAACCTGTGTTTTGTTCTGCTCTTGATGCATTCTGCTGTCCTGTTTTAGTAGTTTTGTTGAGTCGCTCTCAAGTTGTTTCAATTTGTTTATCGAGTTGTTTCACTTTGTTTATCAAGTTGTTGTATTGATTATGGAGTTGTTGCATTGTTCATCGAGTTGTTTTATTTTGTTTGTTATGTGTTGGTCGGTTCATTACCTGATTAAGCGAATGCCAATACACTACACATAGTTCAAAATCCCACTACTCTTGTTTTTATGATGTTTGGTGCAATGCGATGCTCAAAATGTAAAATGCAACATGTTTTCATCAAAAAGTTGTTTTCATTCCGATCATGGTTTCTTTTTACAAAGAGTACAAGTTTTTAAAGAAAATAAAACTGTCTAAAGCTGTACAATGTGCTAACACTACTAGCAAAAAGAAACAGAGCAAAACACATGAATCAGTGCTGGCTAGCTCAAGCTCTAGAGGCCCTCTTCGTCTTCTTTCTCGACGGAGTGGATTCTGCAGAGCTATCTCCATTCGCACCACTGTCTAAACCCGATGTAGAAACGAAACCGGAGTCGTCGTCATCCTCTGCATCAGAATCTAGCTCAACCTCATCTCCACTAGCGGAATTTGAGTCAGCATCATCATCTCCGCTCTCGGATGACTCGTCATGCTGATCTGCAGCCTCCTCGGTCTCACTGGTCTCATCATCATCACGCATGATAGGCTCACGACGTCCCATACGGCCGCGTGCTAGAGCCTGTCTCTCTCTCTCCCTGCTGATGGAGGGGCACTAATGGTCCTGCTTCTATCACCGCCGGTCCTGTCGGTAAAGGTGTGACCTGAAAAGGCAGTTTGAATATGTCAGCCATAGTGTGTGTGTCCGATGCAAGTATCGTGTGTGGAATGAGTACATGCAGAAGTCAAATATGGTGTGTCAATGCAATGTGCCAGATGTGATCTATACATGCAGTGTATTAGTGCAGTGTGAAGAAATGTTCAGTTGAGATGTCAGTTTCAGTATGTCAGCAGAAATATGATGACCGAAATGCAAGAGAACTGAAAATTACCTGAATGTCATGGGAGCCGAATATCGCCTCCCTCCTCAAAATCATGTCCTCGAATGAGACCGGCAACTCAAGCAATCCCTTGACGTAGCCTGCGGGTGCCTGCAAATGCAATTTGGAATGATCAATGTCCGGAAGGAATGTATGCCTGAGTATTTGAGCTAGAATGGAAAAAACGAAAACTATAATAATACCGGAGGTGAATCAGGTGTCCTAACATATCGGTGACCAGGCAACGGAGGCTCAATCGGAATCTGACAAGGCTCTCCGGAGTACTGCCAGCCTGTCAGCTCGGTCGGAAGCTCTGGTCATCCAAAACTCTACCTAGCAGGGGGTATCCCTCTAGCCCTGCCCCACGGTGCTCGGGCCCTGCTCGTCGAAGGGGCATCAACTGCCCTCCTTGTATGAGCATGAATACCCGTTAAAGAAGGCATAAGGTGCATCTGGATGTAAGTCGTATAGTCCCCCTCTTCAAGAAAAAAGTCTGCCTCCATGCCTCGCATAAAGTCAATGACCTCCTGAGAGGAGAGACTCTCTATGGCTCGTATGGATGGCAAAGGTGGTATGGGAACTGTCTGTAATGGCAAACCCAATGTCTGGCGTAGAAAGCACTTGCCTAGGAACCAGGCTCGGCCTACTGGTCCCTCAAGCACGAGCCGATAGCGAGAAGTGCCCCAAGTGTCAGCGAACTGATATCTGACACCCTTTGGCATCGTCGCCCAGGGCTGCCACATGATTTGCAGACAGCAAGTGCATAGATTAATCAGTTGCCATTAGATATGCAATATGAATCGGAGCTGAAAGTAGAAAGAACTGTAAGTTTTGAGTTACCTCTGCTGCCCTCACTGTATCGAAATACTGGCGGAAGAATGAAAGGGTCTCTCGGGTCCTCAGCTGGCATCTCTTGTCATACCGATGAGAATATGGCACCCTAGGAGGCATCTCAACCTCTGGCTCAGGGGCAAGCGTCAAAAAATAGGCATACACCCATAGTTGTAAAAAGCAAGAGGGTAATAATGAGTATATAACAGATAAACACAGATAATGCGGAAAGTAGAGTATATGTGCAATGTACAGAAAATGTAGAATGCAGAGAATACAGAGAAAATGTAGAAAGCAAGCTGTATGGTATAGTGTATAGAAAGTACAAATACAGAGTAGAAATTAGACTATGTGTGTGCAGTGTGCGGTGTGTGCAGTGTACAAAAGTGCAAAGCAGAAAGCACGGCAGAGAATGTAAAGTAGAAAAGTAAAGCATACCTCCCTGATCGGAAGAGAGGTGGGCGTGTCCCCAGCAAATAGATCCAGGCGGCCTCCCACTCGCCCATGTCAGTATCATATGGGATCAGCCAACCTCCTACCTCGATGCTAGTGAGCATAGCAAAATTGTACGAGGTCATCGTCATGTCCCTTGCAGTAGAGAAATGGAAAGAGTTGGTTGTGTCCCACCATCTCTCTACCAGCGCGCCTAGTAGGGACCTGCTCGCCATGAGGCGCGACAACCCCATATAGAATAAGCCAAACCCGACCTCGTCAACGATCTGGCGGACACCGACGAGGAGGTCCATGTACCACTCCCTCGTAGATGTGGCCCCATAGCCTCGGGTAAAACGAGAGTCCACCTGTGATTAGAGTAAGCAGATAAAACGCAGTGTAAGAAATACAGTGCGTGACAGTGTTTGGAGTAAGCATATGGAAGGCAGTGTAAGAAATACAGTACGTGAATGTGTTCAGAATGAGCAGATGAAATACAGTGCAAAAGTGCGAGCTATACAGGAAATGTAAAGTACATCATAGAAAATGTAAGAATATAGTGTATACCTCAGAGGCACCATGAGGTAAGTGAGACTCTAGCTCTCATAGCAAGAGATCTTCTGGTGCACCTCATGCAAATCCGCTAAAATGACTGACTGCGTCGGGCGGTAGTACATGCGTCTCAGGGTGGTGTCTCTCCGGGTCGAAAGGTTAGACTCTGGGTGGCAATGGTATATGCTCGGGACCACCCTCCATCCCTGGTGAACCCCCGTCATGAGGAATGTCGTCTGCCATCTGGAAAGAAGGTGAGAAAGTAGGCGAAAATGAGCAAAATAGGTAGAAAATGCCAAAAGTCAACTCTCGCAGAGAGAAAATGGGAGAAAAAGTCAAAGCCCGGGAAAAGCCACCAAACTCAAGACAAACTCGAGGAAAACAAACCTCAAGTGGCAAAAATGGAGAAAAAGGTGGCGAAAACAAATTTTAATCGGTTCAAGATGGAGGAAATTGAGAGGTTTTAGCGAATCAACTTCGCGTGGGGCATTGGAAAACGCGTATAAAACACGGATCTAGGAGGAAAAAGTGTCTAGGGAAGAAGGAAGCAATTTCGGCAATGTAGGTGTGAGCAAATGTGGTTTGGAGATATGTACTTAAAGATCTCCATGCAAAAAGACCAAAATGGCCCGAATTGCCACAAGTGGCCGACAAAATTCCCAGGTGGCCGACACTTCTTCAGGGTGGCCAACAGGCTTCCAATGTTCTCCCTGTGTGTTTTTATGCTGTTTTGTGTCCTTAGCTCTCGAGAAAGTGCAAGAAAAGTTCACTTTTTAGCTCAAAGTGTCTCTGCAGAAGTTTCGAACCAAGTCTTCGATGCATGACTCATCGTCAGCCAGCATGAACGAGGTGTATCCCTTTAAAATATATTGTAACTCCTCCTAGAGGTAAATCGGAGGTTGCAACTGAATCGGTTCTATTAAGGCACGCTTTTTTATCATTGCATAGAACGTGTGATTTTTTATTCGGTGTTTTGCATCGAGCACGCTATTGATGTTGTATTGAATATGCATTGTGGTTATTTTGCATAGAATATGCATGTTGTGTTGTATTGCATTGTACATGCCCTTACATTCACATAAAAAATGTTCGTATCTGTTGCATCGACCATGCATTTTCTATTGTTGTATTGAACATGCATTTTGGTGTTGTATAGAACATGCTCCAATTTTCATTGCGTAGAATATGCTTCTGCTTTGTTTCTTGCATGTTGTGCATAAAACATGCCTCTAACATTGTGTCACGGTTATTCGTCTTGCATAGAACATGCATTCTTATTGTATTATACCTGTTAAGTTTCTTTCTTATGCAGCCACGATATTGTATGTACGATTCATTCAAAGTTGGTGCAACCAGATGATATTGTATGTACGATTCATTCAGAGGGATTCCAGGTAAGATCATTCCTCCCCCTTTAACACCTTGTTTTGGTTAAAAGCATTCGGGTTTACCACGGTGTTTACACCGTTCTCTTTGTTTAGAGACACGCGGGCGCGTCCTAGTGTTCTCGTTGCTCTTTCTCCTCTAGCGTGCGACGCGTTAGGATGCTTTGTTTAGAGACACGTGGGTGCGTCCCGATGTTATCGTTGCTCTTTCTCCTCTCGCGTGCGATGCGTTAGGACACTTTTTTTAGAGACACGCGGGCGCGTCCCAGTGTTCTCGTTGCTCTTTCTCCTCTCGCGTGCAACCCGTTAGGACGCTATGTTTAGAGACGCGCGGACGCGTCCCGGTGTTCTCGTTATTCTCTCTCCTCTCGCGTGCGACGCATTAGGACGCTTTCAGTTGGGGACATTTGGATACGTTCCAATGTTCTCACCATCTTTTCTCCTCTCGTGTGCGATACGTTAGGACGCTTCGGTTTGGAACATTCGGGTGTGTCTCCGTGTTCACCATCCCTTCTTTCTCCTTCCGCGTGCAACGCGTTGAAATCTTGTTTGGTACCTCGGGTGCACCCGACGTTTATGTTAGTCTTTGTCTTTCTTGCGTAATGCGTAGTTAAGGTTGCATAATTTTCTCACATCCTTTCTGTATGAAATGTAGTTTGGCTTGTGCTTTTTGCGTGTGGCGTGTTTACTTACTTCTGTTCATGTTTGAGTTTGCTGTAGCGTTTCTTTGCATAACGCTTGTATCCAGTTGTTTCGTTGCATTCTCATTGCATGATCATAGGTTATGTTGTTGCATCGTGCATATCATTTGCATCTTGCCCCAAAACTACACTGGTTTGATTCCTTGCAAAGGGATACGTAGGCAGCCTGCGGGCGCAACCGTTCTTTGTTTTGTTTGGTTGTTTGTTTGAGTCTTTGGCCTTGTCAAAAATGGGTCGTCTATGGGCTTTGACATTCACTCCCGTTATTTCATGACTTCCGAGTTCTGTCAAAGAGGGGCAACTGTAGACATCCCATTTTTGACTGACCTTAAGACTTGGACATTGTCGTTTGTGCACTCGATGATTATGCTTGGTTGTGTTTGTTTTGAGCGCCCGAAGTCCTCGAAGGAACGCCTTGTCTTTGAGCCTCTAAACCTATTTTGTTTTGTGCTTGTTTTTTTGGCCAAACCTTGGTGGCCGACGGCCACTTGAAGTGGCCAACGACCATTTGTCTCCTTTTTGAGATATTTGTTTGCCAACTGTGCCAATTGTTGCTCACTGAAGTGCATCTCCATACACGTGTATGGAAAGATGAATACAAGCTTTAATCTTGATTTTCTATATATAGGGGGTGTTCTCCCCCATTTGGAGGGGTTAGACATTTTGGATCAAAATTTTCTCTCTCTCTAGAATTCTCTCTCTCTCTCTCTCTCTTCTTGTTTTGTGCTTTGTAATTGGTTTTCTCTACACCTTTGCACACTAACCCCTAACCAAATTTGACCACCTTGGAGCTGAGGTCCCTTGAAGCCTAGTTTGAGCTTTTGGAAGAAGGTTTCAGCCTAAAAGTGTGGCTGTTTTGTGTTGTGCTTCAAGAAGTATAAGAGTTAGCTTGTAGGCTTTGTTTTGACTACTTGTTTTGCCATATTTTTATGTTGTTTTTGGCCTAGTTTTCAACTACAAAAAACTCTGATTTTTTAGGCTTAACATGATGGTTTGAGTCCATTTTGTGTTAAGGGGAGTTATTTCAGTGGTGGAAAACATGTTTTCAAGTCTAAAATTTGAGGGGTTAGCCTCCCCTTCTTGTGTCTTATTTGCATGTCTAGTTAGCATCACATGGCAGCATGTTTTTGTAGCTTAACTTAGCTTATTTCCAGCATATTTTTGCCTCTGATTTGGACTATTTTAGGTCTGTTTTGGGTTGCTTTGGTCATATGAGTCTTGTTTTGCATAGTTGTAGTGCAAATGGCTTCACTAGTTTGGCATTTTAGACCTTTAAACATGATTTGCTCAAGTTGGTTGCATGTTGTAGTGTCTTTTTACATGTAATTTCAGCATATATAGCTCTATCACATGCTCATTTGTTTCAATCTTTCATTGCTTTTGAGAGTCGCTCTTGAGTCTTGTTTACAAGCCTAGGTAGCTTAACATGTGAGCATGCTTTTCTAGCATTTTGTACCTTCATTTCAGCATGTTTTTGCTACTGTTTTGACTAGTTTTAACTCTGTTTTAAGTTGGTTTGGTCCTTTGAGGCTTGCTTTGTATGCTTGTAGTGTAATTGTGCCTAATAGTTTAGCTTGTGCTATGTTTTGGCCTCTTGTTCTAGTTATTTTTAGCTTACTTCAAACATGTTTTAGGACTCCTTTTAGGCTGTTTTAGGATTGTTTTGAAGTGTTTGTACCTTTTGAGCTTTGTATTGCATGCCTATAGTGTAGTGATCTTCACTAGCTTGATGTTTTAAGGCCTTAGATACCACTTGCTTGTGTTGGTTGCATGCTTTAGTGTTGTTTTACACATAATTTCAACACTTTAAATCTCTGCAATCTCCCTATATTCTTCACTCTTTCATTTACTTTGAAAGTGGCATTGAACCCCTTGTTGGCTTAAGTGTGAAATTGAGACACTTATGCTCAATGGTTTTAATCCTCTTTTGAGGGTTTCTACTAACCAATGGCATGAGGTCTCTTTCATGCTCAAGGTACTTGTGGTTTAAGCCCTCTTTCCATTAGAGGACACTCATTTTTGGACTAATCAATTAAAGAATGGATTGGTAAGTTAAAATGTGTAAACAAAATGAACGAAGTAAAAGAGGCAAGATTAAGCATCTTCATGTTGCATTGCATGTGTTCGGATCGGACGTTAATCTGAACACGAGAAAATTGGGACGCTTCGTACTCAAAGTGATGAAACGTGCCACTTTTCTTGGTCACCGTCACCCTTGATCATGCATGATAGGGTGGTGGTTGTTTTGGTCTTGTTTGTGCACTCATTAAGCTTGTACAAGCTTGGTTCTCTAGCCATCATGCATTGAAAATGCTTGGTTGATGGCTTGAGAGCCAAGAACTACACTCCTTTGAGCTTATGTGATGATAAGGAGGGTATCAGTACATACACTCCTTGAAAATACATTGCTTTGCCTCTGTTTGCTCTCTGTTGCAACAAAAGAAGAAGTCCAAGAAAGGGGTGGCCGACCGGCGAGAAGCAGTGGCCGACCAACCAGTTACAGTAGCCGACCGCCACTTTTTGTAGCCGACTGGCCACCAATGCATTTTTGCACAAGTGTGCTCCTGAGTTGGAGCAAAGGCATTCTGGGAGTTGATATAATTTTCAGTGATCAAACGAGTGCAAACAGAGGCATCTGATGGCAAGGCAATGGCACTTTCGAGCGAAGCAACCGAGCATGCATGCGTCCTTCGCCCTCAAGGCCATTTTAATTGTTTTAGTTAGCTTAGAATAGCTAGTTAAATCAAATGCTGTAATTATTTAGTTAATTAATTCGTTTTGTAATTAATTAGCTTAATTTCGTTTTGTAATATTTAGGCCTCATTTTGCATGTACTTGTTTTAGTTTAAAAGCCAAAAAAAAAAAAACCAAAAAGTCTATAACCTATATAAAAAAGTTAAAGATTCTATTTTCTCTCTACTTTTTGCACATCTTTTTGTAAAAAATAAAAATGTCATTCTAAACATACTAGTTTTGTTTACCTCATATTTTAGCTAAAAAGTCAAAAAGTTACTAAAATAGTCTGTTCCCAAACAAGGCCTTAATTAGCTTAGAATAGTTAGTTAAATATCATGTTGTAATAATTAGCTTAGAATAGTTAATTAGTTTTGGTTTGTAATAGTTAGCTTAATTAGCATAGCTAGTTAGCTTAATCATTCGGACCCTCCTTCAAGAGGGCATAATGTTGTAATAAGTGTGCATGCGTCTGTGCATGTCTTCCAACCCCACGTCTTTCTCCCTTTTATTTAACTGCTTTCGATGGTTAGTTTAGGGTCATGTTTCAATTAGCATACCTTATGCTCACATGTTTGCATCCATTCATTTGTCTTGCATGCACCGAGACTCGGCGCATCATTCAAACTGCATTGTATTTCAATACTTATTTGAATACATGTCTTAAAGCATGTTATCAAATTGAATCGAATCAAATGCCATATTAGTAGCCGAGCCTATTAGTTGCATTATTGCATGTGTTGCATTAGGCATCTTGTATAGTTAGGATCATGCATTTTTCTAACTAGTTTTTGTTTTGGCTTGGAGTACTCAGTAAGTTTTATGCTTTAGCATACTTGCATGAGTGTGGTTGCCATATTGTCATGATTCGCATGCTTGCCATGAGGCTATGTGCTTACTTGATAAATTGCATGAATGCATGTGGATGAAGGCTTGTTGCTTGAATTGGAACAGTTCAACGAATATGAGTTTTAAGCCCACTTGAGGTGGCAAATCCGCATCTTTTAAGCCCACTTGAAGTGGCAAATTCAAACCATTTTCATAAAACAAACATGAGTTGAATTGTTCCAAGTCTTGCAAACTAGTCTATACTTGCTTGTGTACATCACATAGTAAAGCTAGTTTAATAACCAGAATAAAAGCACATAATGTTTATAAAAATGCATATCATGATTAGTAGAGGCCGATCTTTGATCGGGCGAGCAATGGGTGCTCATTTCAGGACCTTCCCCTCTCGTACCTAAGTTCTCAAGCCGAGGCAACTTTGGTGATGACAGACACGTGGCCTTTGGTACGAGTCAAGGTTTCCTAAATTTTTCCAAAATAAAATATTTAGGTGGCGACTCTATATCTGGCAAAACAGTCCAATTTTGCCATTATTTTGATTTAAAATCGATTTTCCAAAAAGGTTTGCCGAATTTTGACTATTTGGTGTTTATCATTTTCACATTGCACTTGTGAGACTAGATTCAGAACTGCGGGAGACCGAACTGTGAGGCCTTTTATTTCAAACCTTTCGAAAAGGGGCACGAAAAAAGGCGAGTCCACAATAAATAACACATTTCTCATGAAAATCCACTAAACTTTTCGAAGAAGACTCTTTCTTTTATCTTCATACCATTCTTGTATAATTTCAAATAGTTTTTCTTAAAAATCCCTTGTTAACATTACATAGAGATCTAGGTATAGGAACCATACATTACTAGTGATTATGTATCCTACCTTTAACTCACAACAAGCCATCACACCACCATAATCCACATAGCTTCTTCAATATATACATATGCCAACACTTATTTCAACACGAATCAAATACTCAATCCGTATAAAACAAATCAATTCAATTCCATCTTTTCAACCTTACACAATTAAATTCTTCATTTCCAATTATCACAATCACACATACAAATCCCATTATAAGTATCTCGCACAATTCCACAATCAATAACTAGCTCCATTACCAAGCTACGTTAACAAACCACACACTTTTTGGGGCGCTACTCCGGAAGGAAGGCAGCACCTCTATCAAGCACCATGCTTTACCAGTCACAAGCTAGAAGGAACGCGAAACCTCCACATATCTCAACAGATTACACGCTTTTTCGTGCGCTACTCCGGAAGGAATACGGAACCTTTATTAAGCGCTACGCTTTACCAGTCACAAGCCGGAAGGAAATGGACCCTTATGCTAATATCACCATCCATCAATTCATCAAGTTATTCATTATTATAACTCATAGACAAAACCAACAATATCATTCATTATTTCCATTACACATTAACCCATCAACACATCCACCATAAGTATAAAGATTTATCTTTAGAAACAATTACAATTTGTTTCCCATTTCATTCTTTACTTCTCCACATTAACATCAACTCTTTATACTCAATCACACAACACAATTGTTATCATCCTCTACCCAAGATTTATTGATGCAATTTTCAATATTAGTTTCTCCAACATAACCCTCATATACCATAACTATTTTCACAACAACTGCTTATCAACATTTATACTCCTCTTAACCAAGAATAAACTTAATTTCAAGAATTTATGGTCAATTAAACAATCTTTCATCTTTGTAACAAAAAAACCATAACTAGAGTTTAACAACAATTGGGGATTTTTACTCTAAAGCACAAAACTACAATCTAGTAACTCCAATTTGTTCATATTCCACTTCAATCATAAGGTAATGCCCGAATTTAAATCTCACAAAGCAATCAAAATAGCATGTTCCAAACATCCAAATAATACCATTTCATTCAATATACTTCTTTCTCATTGAACTATAGATTCATTTTACAAGGATTTCCAAATATAAACCTCCGTTCTATGAGTTAGAGAAAGTTACAAAACAATTACATTCTGCCCCTTAATACAAAAATACAAAACTCAAATAAAATTAAGAAGAGGAGTTTCATTATTTCATTACAGCTTCAAGTTCACAAAAATTTAAACTATTACAATAAAAACAAAAGAAATATATTTTTCCTCTTCTTCTTCGTGAAAGGGTTTTGGGGCTCTCCATTGTCTGAAATGTTAGTAAAATAGGAATGAGCAATTGCCCAGTAGAGAATAACTTTAACCAAGTATATAAGCATTTGATTTAAATATGCATGGCCTATAATTAATGCCCAAGAGTTCATTTGTATTTTAAACTTTATTTTACAAACACAATTCATAATCAACCTCCACACCTTTTTTATCCTCACACGAAGGGCATGTGGACACCTCAAACCTTTCCACATTCGTTGTCCTCACACAAACCGGCCAGTGGATGCCTCACAACATCTCCACATTCACCACCCTCATGCGGACCGAGCAAGTGGGCACCTCAAACATTTCATAACATTTGCATTTTTCACACAATACCAACAATGAGAAGATTCTTCAATTCATAACCATCATCATCTCCAGTTTTGGTGTAAAAGTCTCAGTGTCTAACATTTCAACATCAAAGCCAAGTAAATACACTTAATTTTAGGTTTTAGAGACCAATTGGGCAAAACCCCTTTTTACTTTTTCAACCATTCATACACATTATACCAGAAGAAGAATTAAATAATGTATATGATGCATGATCTTAAAGTTTTCAATTTCCCTTAGGATGATTTCAATTCACAATAATCCAATAGTTCATATTTCAATCTCAAAGTCGAATAAACACGCCCAATTTCATGTTTTAAAAACCAATTGAGCAAAACCCCTCTTTATTGAACAAGTCTCGAAATAAAGTTTGTAGAAAATTAGGGGATTTCTCTCTTTCATGAATTCGAGACTAATTTTTATCATCAACAACAATAATTATCAATAATAAACATAATTTCATCTGTAATCATGAATTATTGCCTACATCCTTCCAAATCATTTACTAGCAAACATAATGCATACATATATATATATATATATATATACACACACGTCATTTATCTTGCTAGTTCCATACATCTTAAGATTCACACCTACTTAGATCAAAATAGAAATATACAAGGGTAAAGGTATTCCTACCTCCAAGATGAGAGTAAAGAAGCTAGATCAAGGAGATTCCTTCACAAATCCAAAATCCAATCAGTAGGGAGGAAGATCTTCACGTGTACATCATCTTTAATGCAAGATCCATGGTGGATTGTTGGTGAAAAATAGATGAAATCAAGGTTTTGAGGGCTAATGTTTCGGGTATGGAAGAGAGGGGGAGAAGAGAGGAAGAAAGAATGATTTTGGGCCAAAAACTCACTTTATAGTGCCTGATATCGACCTGACCGCTCGAGCGATCAAAGCTTGGCTCGAGTGGTGAAAACAAGCTCCCAGAATCTCTGAAATTCGCACAAACCGCTCGAGTGATGAAAAATTCGCTCAAGTTAACTTGCTTCCAACACAGATACTCAAATTTCAAACAGACATAACTCCTTCATCTAGACTCCATTTTAGGTCCTTCTTGTGTCCAAACCAATGCCCTAGAAACAAGAAAGGGGGAGAAGAGAGGAGGAAAGAATTAAGAATTTGGGCCAAAAACTCACTTTATAGTGCCTAATATCGACCTGACCACTCGAGTGGTCAAAGCTTGGCTCAAGTGGTGAAAAGAAGCTCCCAAAATCTCTGAAATTCAAGTAGACCACTAGAGTGATGAAAAATTCGCTCGAGCAAACTTGCTTCCAACACAAATACTCAAATTTCAAACAAGCATAACTTCTTCGTCCGGACTCTGTTTTAGGTCGTTTTTGTGTCCAAATCGATGCCCCGGAATCAAGATTTCCAATGGTTCTAGCCTAACATCCAAATTCAAATTGTGAAAAGGGAAAAAGAGTGAAGACTACTAATGGAACAATTATCTGAATTAATGTTTTTGGTTCAGTCTTACTTAACCATTATGATACCACCTTAATCAATATTCCAAAATGAACCAAAGGGGCTCCAAGTAAAATAATAAGAGTTCCATGAGCAAACCCACTAGTCCAAGATGTACCAAGTGTTACAATCTCCCCACCTTAGGAAATTTCGTCCCCGAAATTAAACAGTTCAAGATCTAAAGTTTAGACAAATCCAAATGAAACAGAGATTGAACTAATACTCCCACCAACTTATCACAAGTCACTTCTACTCAATAACAAGTTCCTAGAAGATTCTCCCAACGTAAAAGATTCAGTGTGATGAACTAGAAACAAGTTCCATGAAAGAAGATAAGACAACCCAAAATTTAAAGGGTAGAACAATCCTCAATAAAATTACAATCACCACTCTAGAATCTAGTTCAAAATCTAAGGTTAACTTTCATATTTTCAGGTTCCACATTAATATTTAGATGACCCCATATGATACGAATAACAACACTCAAGCGGTGTGTCTTTCTTCTAATTTATACACAAGGATTACCAAGGCCCACTCAACCCAAAAAGGCGACTCCCATTACGTACAGGTCCCCATTTAGCATGATTAAATAAAATGGTCACGAATACCTCTAACAAGCCACAAGAACCCATCGATTCTATGAAATTAAAAGTCAAGGGTCAATGTCTCACTAACATACTCTACAGTGTTCCTGCCTTAATAGACTAAACTTCCAGAGAATGAATCTTGGTTGTCTAATGGCATAGAACTTTAGAAAAATAGTTTTCACATCATATTTTACACTCTAAGAAACAACTACCAGTCACTTGGCAATCCAATTGCCAAAAGAATATTGCACATCATCTTAGAAGTCCTCAACCTGCTCTCAAAAAAGAAAGAGAAGGAAAAATTTCTGATAGGAATTCTATCCGCCAACCATGGCCTTTCAACGAGATACAACCCAACAAAATCAAAGCACCAGGCTAGGTTCTTACAATACCGCTAGTGTCACGACCCAAACTCGCCCCTATAGGTTTAGTGTCATAACCGGTCAGTAATCCTAGGATTAACAAAGGCCTCTGAACGGATCATCATGTAGTACAGGGCTGCGGAAGCAAATATATAAAAAATACATAGCCCATTGAGCTATGCAGACATACATGAGACATAATACTTAAAATTTAAATATATATATATATATGACGTCAAAATTACATAAGTCGTGCATCACCATACAGATATTATCAAAAAAGACTTAGCCCAGTTTACGGATAAACAAAAACAAAACAAAAATCCTTAACATGATCCATAAAAACTTGACTTCTTTAAACGAGAACAGACTTCCAGGCAGCCATCACTGAGCCTGGTCACGCTCCTGATCACCTACATACATAATATAAATAGTAAGCGAAAGCCTAGTGAATAATAACAGAGTAAAAGGTTTAATGAATGATGTCCCATATCAGATTCGGAAAGCAGAGTTCGGATTAGAAACAAATTCATATTCTTATTTAGAGTTCAGAAGTATGTACTTATTCAACTTCACAGATGATCATACGTGGTTTACCCATTAGTGCTAACAGATCAGATATAGAGCAATAAGGGTCATACTTGACCAGTTTCATAAAGGAACCTCTGGTACCAGGAACAGATATCATACTTAAGCCACGATATTGTCACCCCGAGCGAGGGCCATAAGACTACGGTATTATTACCCCCGGGCAAGGGCCTTGTGCTCATAGACCACGGTATTGTTACCCTAGGGCAAGGGCCATATGCCAAGAATGCCACGAATACTTTTCAATATATGAACAGTCATTCATTGATACAGAACATTGCATTTCATAAAACAGATCATTTCTTGTCATATCAAATAGGAAAATACTTAAACGTGAACATGGATTTACAAAGTTATTACTCACAGATGGCTCCAATGGAAAAACAGATATAGCAGACGGACCAAGTGATTTATGGCGCGTGACCTACACAAACACAGAACATATACATATTGAAACACACGCCCGGAATTTCTTTAACTCATTTTTTTTCTATCTCGGTGTATTTCTACTCCTTATCCTCATTATTGTGTCTCAATTAAGGCTTATGAATGCCTAGGATGTAATGAGGATGCCAAAATATATGTTGTAACACTTAGTCAAATTTCTGAAAACAAGGTCTTTGCTCGAGCACACCTTTGATCGCTCGAGTGGACTGCAAAACTCTGAAAAACTTCTAGGAGCTCTCATTTTACGCTCGAGCGCAACTTTTGTCACTCGAGCCAAAGTTCAAAAATAGGCATGGTTGCTGAAGCGCAGTTTCCCTTGCTCGAGCAGAGGCTCATGTTTGCAGAAGTACTGGGAGCATGAATTTTACGCTCGAGCCAACTTTTGGTCACTCGAGCGAAAGTGCAAAACCAAGTATGGTCGCTCGAGCGCAGGTTCTGTCGCTCGAGCTGTGAGGCAGAATTCTGGAGTTTCTAGATTGTACTCCCAAGTCCAAAACTCAAATTCAAAGCTACAAAACAGGTTCTTTTGGGCCAAAAACGTAAGAAAACATGTGTAAACTTGTAAGCCATGGTGAATTCAAAATCGTTTCGTAAAATCAAAGCCCAAAAGCATGTCAATTATTCAAAATTCAACTTGAAACATTCAAAACATAACATGCATGACTTGTCATGAACTTAAACCTTCCAAAACACGATCAAATGAGGTAAGATGATGAGAAACTTGGTAAATTGTTAAAACAAAGCCAAGTTAGACACATGCATGTGAGATTTGTCTGAAATTCAAACTCAAAATGTAATGAAAATGCGTGCATGCATGAATCATGCTCAATTATATCATCTAAGTTTATCTCTTGTATTTAATCTTTCAATTCTCTTGAATTCACATGTTAACTAACTCAATGTCACAAGTCGAAAGTTGAATTCTTACCTACAAGCTTCAATTCCTTAGAATTTTAGCAAGTCTAGTTTGATTCCTCCAATTTCTCCACAATTAGCTAGCAATTCCCTTTTCTCTTATTGATCTCCCCTTCTCAACCTCCCTTCTCTCTCTCCACATTTTTTTTCTTTTGAGTTCAAAAGATGAAAAAAGTGTAAATATGTGTCCTAGCACTCACATTAGCCTTATATAGGTTTGGTTAGGATTAAGCTAAGTAAGTGTGATTAGTTCTAAGTAATTTATTCTAATTATTTGGTTTCGAATTAAATTCGAATTAATCCTACCATAAATTTCTAAAAGTCCTGAATAACACAAATGAATTCAATTTCGTAATCGGATGCCGATAAGGCCTTCAATTCGCAGAACAAAACAAAAACACAAATAGATATTGTCGTAAATAATGCAACATACATACAATTAATTCATAATTTCTTCTTAGTTACTTATTAGGCATCCTTAATCATGGTTTAACAGTTAATCGCAGGTCGGGGTTGTTACAACTAGTGTTCCATAGCCACACATTACTCAACTCCGTTATTGAAATTCTTAAAGGTTAACAATATGTAAAAACAATCTATCTAGACCTTTGAAAATTGAAGGGATTTAAGACTGGTATAAAACTATATACATATATATATATATATATAAAGGAATGTTTTAGATACATAATAGTGAATGGCAAAAATGAAGAGTTTGAAAAAGAACAATTTTTGTAAAAATGGCTAAGGGTTATACATGTCATAAGATTCGATACACCCATTTCCTGATCATTTTTTTTTTCTTTTACTCATTAGTTTATCCATAACAATAAATTCTCAATTCCGGAAAAATAAGGTCTTACCCAATAGGAAAACTCCATTCTCAAGCATATTTCAACCGGTGACTTCCAAATATCACCCAACCAAGGATTCCATCACTATCACCGTGATGTCACACCCTATCGCAATCATACAGGCAACAATAATTCAAAATAATAACAATCAGGTGAAAGAAAACCAGCGGATAAGTTTTGCTCATAAACTTGGGAAGTCGCATTCCCCCATAACTACCATTACAAATTTCAAGCTCGCAAAAATAATCTTTCGCAACTATCCCATCTTAAGGATCACACGCGACCAACTAGAAACAATTATCAAGCAATTTGCACAACTCGCCACTCCCTTGAGGAGTGACACACACTCACCAAACAATCAATTCCCATTCACACACTTCATTTCTAGAATTTGGACAAGTTCTGAGGTGATTCCCTGTCAACCTGTCCTCATGCTACAACAATAATTAACACACTATCCAAGAAAACCTTCTACACTTACATCATCTATCCATACGTGCACAACACACTACATTCCTTGGAATCAAAGCCATGCTATTGACTCTGAAGCTGTAACACAACTCCGCACCACACTAAGATTATGATGTCCCACAAAATCAACCTAAATTCAATACCTTTCTATAACACAAACTTACTCAATGACAAATATTTACGTCGTTAATAAATAAATTAATCTCATATTACAAAAGAATCTCTCCAAATGAAATTCAATATACCTCTCTCACCAAAATAATACTACGCCTCTGTTACTAATTGCTAACAAAATCATATTTTCAATCATTCCAAAACAATCTCCATAACTAACTAAATAACAAAAAAAAAAATCGTATCAATTTATTTCCCAATATGGTGTCTGTCAAATAACTTCTAAAATAATTTCACCACAAAACACAATGGAATAAAATTGAAATAAGGAATCATCCTCTATCAAGTAAAACTAAATACCCCTTAATTTCACTTAAGCTCAAGCACACCCAACTTAAACTCATTGACAACACTAGGATAATATATCAATCAACAAAATTCTCACCACCCTTATAGGAAAATGAAGGACCAATACAAAGGAAATTACAAATTTCACATCAAGGATACAAGACAACGTATGGTCAAAGGTCAAAGGACACAAAATAAATCTTCATTTTGGTTTCCTAAACCACATTGTCATTACACACATCAAACTTAACTCAAAATACTCATCTTCACAATTTATAACTTTTAGCTAAGGTAACTTCAAAAAAATTAACATTAATTACTCTTGGTGGACCAATAACAAATTTCCATGTTCAAATTACAGTCGCATCAACTATCCCAACACAACTAGTCACAATCTCTACTGAATCATAACATTCTCACAATTTCATCCAAAATTAGTTTCTTTAAGGACACTAATTTGTTAACACAATTACTTATCATCTTGGTAAGCATCCATCTACCACACTCAAGTACATCAACAAGCAACTTCAAAACATTTGACTTTACTATTCCCAAAGGCATTCAAAGCTAGCCTACATATCCTTACCTTCAATACTCATAACACAATTTCATAGGTCCTTATTTTCCCATCACTAGAAATTTAATCACACAATGCAATATAAATCAAATTCATTCTTATCCCGAAATTATTTACCTACTTTGTTCACCTAAAACTTGTTACAAGATTCTAAACTAGATAACTCTCTGGAAAACACATCTTTTACTACACTCTACAATTTCTTTAATGTTAAGACCACACATAATTCTAAATACATACTGAGATCATTGGCCTAAGACCCAACATAATCCTCATAACTAGTCAATCAAACTATTAAAGCAATCTAACCACAATTAACTTAGTTTATCCCAAAGAAATTTGGAACTAGCTTTACTTATTTTGGCAACATTACTCTAACACATTTTACTTTAAGTCACTCCATTTATCTTTAAAGCCTTAACACTGTACTACTACAACTAGTCTATTCCTAACTAGCTCTACCTCCAAAATCCTCATATAGCTCACTTCCACAATTTGATATAAGACTTCAGAAATAGCTACTCCTCATAATGACCAACCATTTACTGTACATCATAGTCTCCACCATTTGATGGTCACACATACACCCATAATTCTACAAAACCATTTTGCTTATGATCCAATGTAAATTCTAAATCATATTGACCTATCAGTCTAGCCCTTGTAGTTTATCTTACGCCTTCTCCTAGGGAGAAACATCCTCAAGGTAAAGACAAAATCAATTCACAGTTTAATACTCTGTACAAGTTCCCACACGTCGCACATGAGTTAAACATACACCTATAAATATATCTACACCACATAAGGCAAACCATGCAAGCACATAGTCACATAGAGCATATACGAATCACTCTTCTAAGATATCACCTTGTCCTACGACGTTTAAAGACTTCTATAGACACCCCATTTTTGACCGACCTTAAGACTCAGACGTCATCGTCTGTGCATTCGGTGATTGTGCATGTTTGTGCTCGTTTTGAGTTTCCGGAGCCTTTGGCTGAGCGCCTTATCTCGGGACCTCTTAACTTTCTCCTCTTGGCCTGGTTTTCCGACCATGACTTGTTGTCTTTGCCTAGAGGGAAACAAAGGCCTGTAGGCCACTTTTTGTACCCGTAAACTAGTTTTCGGGGCTTCCGGCTGAGTGCCTTGCCTTGCGGACTCTTGTCTTTCTTCCTTTTTGGTTTGTTTTTGAACCAAACCTTGTTACCCTTTGCCTGGAGGGTGGAACAGGGGTGTAGACCGGTTTCCCCCCCTGTAGACCACTTTTGGTGGTCGGTCAGCTAGGGTGGGTGGTCGATCGACCAGCCTAAGTGGTCTACAGCCTGCCACCACCTTCTCCTCTCTTTGTAGACCCCTTTTCTCCCCTACTAGCCAGTTTTTTTCCCCTGTAGACCACTTTTGGTGGTCGGTCAACTAGGGGGGGTGGTCGGTCGACCACTTTAAGTGGTCTACGGCCTTTTTTCTGCTTTTGTAGATATTTTTGGTGCCAGCTGGTGGCCACTGAATGCATCCTCCATACACATGTATAGAGGGATTCAAACAAGTTTAAGCTTGTCAAGCAAGCTTGTGGTTGCATTGTTCTATAAGAGGGGAGCTCTCTCTCCCTTTCCAGAGGTTCTGAGATTTTGGAGTCAAAAATTTCACTCTCTCTCTTTATATTGTGTTACATTGTGCTCAAAAGTGAGTGTTCTTCACATTTTTGCCTACAAACACCTAGTCAAACACCACTACCTTGGAGCTGAAATTCTTGAAGGTTTGTTTGGAGCTTAAAAAGTTGGTTTTGGCTCAGAAAAGCTGCTGGTTTTGCTGTTCTTCAAGGGTAAGCCATATTCTCTTTAAAGCTTTGTTTTAGTTGCTTACTTAGCCATCTTTGCATGCTTCTTTTGGCTTAGCTTTCAACTATAAAAACCTTTGTTTTGAAGTGTTTAAAAAGGTTGTTTAAGGCCTTGTTTGAGTTAGGGGTGTCTCTCACTCTTTTGTGCCTTATTTGCTTTGCTTTGTGCTACCTTTTAAAGCCCTTGAAACTATCTCCTTTTGGCCTTCCTACCATTGAATTCCAGGGGAATTTCAGTGGTGGAAATGTGGTTTTGAGGTCCCAAATGGGTGGGGGTTGACCCCCCTCCTCTTCTCTTGTTTGCATATGTTGATGGCCCACCAAAAGAGCATGTGTTTCTACTTCTTAGTGGCTTTGTTTAGGCTCATTTTTGTGACTTTTTAGACCTACCATAACTTTGTTTTTGGCTGTCTTGGTCACTTCTTGCATGCTTATTGCACTTGTAGTGTAATCCTACTTGTAGTCTTGCAAAGTAGCATGTCTTTGTGCCTTGAATTTGCTTAATTCAAGCATGTTTTTAGCCATTATTTTCCATGTCATAACTCCAATTTTGGTTGTTGGAGTCACCTCTTGCTTGGTTTTGGCACTTGTAGTGCAATCTTGCCCATTTAGCCTTGTGTGCTCAATGCTTTGATCCATCATGCTAGCCTATTTTGGTTCTATCTCAGCATGTTTTTGGTGTTATTTTACCATGTTACAACTCTAATTTTTTTTGGTGAATTCATCTCATGCTCGGTTTTGGTATGTGTAGTGTAATACTTGCAAAGTAGCCTTGTATGCTTAAGGCTTTAGCTCATCTTTCTAGCATGTGTTGGTTCCATTCCAGCATGTTTTTGGGCATTATTTAACATGCCTTAACTCTGATTTTGGTTGGTGGAGTCACCTCTTGCTTGGTTTTTACACTTGTAATGTAATCCTCTTTGTTGGCCTAGTACGCTCCATGCTTCATGCCTCTAATCCTAGCTTGTGTTAGCTCTATCTTAGCATGTATTTGCCATTATTTTGACCTGCCTTAGCTCTTTTTTGAGTGGTCTTGGCAATGTGGGGCTTGTTGTGCATGGTTGTAGTATAAGGGCCTTGACTAGCTTCGAGTTTCAAAGACCTCTTGCATGCTTACTTGTGATGATTCCATGCCTTGGCCTCATTTCTCACATGATTTCAGTGTGTATAGCATAGTCACACTCTCACATATTCCACTTTTTCAAAGCTTTTGTGAGTTGTGCTTTGTGCCTCGTTTATGGGCCAACACGTATGCATGCTTGTCTAGGCTTTTGAGCTCCCATCTCAATATGTTTTGGTCTTTTTTTTGACCTAATTGAGCTTTGTCTATGGCTGGTTTAATAATTTGTGCCATGTATTGCATGCCTCTTGTGTAGTTCCCTTTACTAGCCTTGTGCCTTAGGCCATCTAACATGCCTTATTTGTGGTGTTTATGTGATATGGCATCATTTCTCACATGATTTCAGAGCATATAGCCTTCCTAAACTCTCATGTTTATCACTCTTTAATTACGTTTAAGAGTTGTGCCCTTATGCCTTGTTGGTGAGCCAATGCATGAGCATTATCATCTTGCCTTTCATGCTATCATTTCAGAGTGTTTTGGCCACTATCTTGGCATGCATGAGAGTTGTCTAGGGTTGGTTTAGTCCATTGAGCATTGTATTGCATAGCCCTAGTGTTGTGTACTTCACTAGCTTTCGTGCTTAAGGACTCTAGCATGCCCTACTTGTGTTGTTTGCATGATATGTCGTCGTTTGGCATATGATTTCAGTGCTTATACCTCTGCCATGCTCCCATATATGCCACTCTTTCGATGCGTTTGAAAGTCAAACTTTGTGCCTTGCTTGCGAGCAAACGAATGAGAATGCATTCATTGCTTTTTTGCGCCTAAGTTTTGGTGTGTTGGCCACTGTTTTGGAGCATCTTAGGTTTGTCCATATGTGGTTTGATCCCTTGAGCATTGTAGTGCATGCCTCATGTGTAATGTACTTCATTAGCTTTGATGCCTTAGCTTCTAAACATGTCTTGCATGCATTGTTCACATGATAGAGACTTGTGCATACCACTCTGGCATTGATAGATACACATGTTGTTTGCATGTTGTTGCATTGCATTGTGTTTGCATCGGACGTTAATCCAAACACGAGAAACGAGGGCGTTTCATACTTGAAGTGATGAAACGCGCCTCATTTCTTGGTCGCCGTCCCCCTTGATTGTGCATGATAGGCTGGAGGCCTCTCAAGTCTTGTATGTTACTTGTGCATTCATTGACTTGTGTAAACTTGGCTTCTTGGCCATCGTGCATTGCGATGCTCGGTTGGTGGCCCAAGAGTCGAGTACCGCACTCCCTTGAGCTTGAGAAATGATAGGGAGGGTGGTTGTGCACACATATCTTATAAATACACTGCTATGCCCCTTGTTGTTCTCTGTTGCAGCAAAACTGGAGTTTGGCAAATTTTCTGGTCGGCCGACCAGTAAGGATGGTCAACCGACCAGTTTTTCTGGTCTACAACCAGTTTTTCTGGTCTACAGCCACCTTTTCTTATCGGCAGCCCATTAGGAGGTTCCTGTGTTGGAGAAAAAGCATTCTGGAGATTGGCACAATTTTCAGAGGTCAAGGCAAATGCAAATAGAGGCAATTATAGGCATAGCAATGGATTTCCGAGCGAGGCGATCGAGCATGCATGCATCCTTCGTCCTGAGGCCTTCTAACTGTTTTGCTTAGCTAAGTTAGCTTAGTCATTGTTGTAACTGATTAGTTAAATGTGTTTAATTAATTCGGTTTGTAACTAATTAGCTTAGATTAGCTAGTTGTTCCAATTTTGTAAAATTTAGTTAACTAGGAATAGTTAATTAGCTGATTTGTATTAAGTAGCTTAGCTTAGCGTAGCTAGGTAGCTTATTATTCAGACCCTCCGTCAAGAGGGCAAATTTTCTATTAAGTGTACGTGTGTGTGTGAATGTCTTCCAACCCCACGTCTTTCTCCCTTTTACTTATCAGCTTTTGATGGTTAGTTTAGGGCATGTTTCAATTAGCATACTTATGCTTTGCATGCGTTCATCATTCATTTGTCTTGCATGCATCGGGCTCGGCGCATTATTCAAACTGCATTGTATTTCAGTACACTTTCTTCAATACGTGTTTCAAAGCATGTTATCAAGTGTTGCATTCATATGCTATCTTAGCTTGCCGAGCCTATTTTAGTTGCATTTTTGCGTATGTTGCATTAGGCATTGTTCACATAGCTAGGATCATGCATTGATTACTAACTAGCTCCAGTTTTGACTTGGAGTACACTGTAAGTGTTTATGCTTTAGCATCCTTGCATGCGTGTAAGTGTTGCCATGATAGCATGCTTGCCATGAGGCTATGTGCTTTTGTGTTTAAATGCATGAATACCTGAGGATAAAGGTTTGATTTGCCTGAATTAGAACAACTCGATGATTGTGAGTTTTAAGCCCATTTGAAGTGGCAAAATCATGTTTTTCTAAGCCCACTTAAGGGTGGCAAATCCGCGCTTTAGCCTACTTGCGAGTAGCATTTTCAAACCACTTTCAAAAACAAACATGAGTTGTGTTGTTCCAATCCGTGTGATTGAGTCTATACTTGTATGCTGTGCACATCACATAGTAAAATTAGCTAATAAACCAGAAAAAGAACACATGTGTTTTCAAAAACAACATATCATGTTAGTAAAGGCTGATCTTTGATCAGGCGAGCAGGGGTGCTCATTCAGGACCTTCCCCTCTCGTACCCAAGTTCCCGAGCCGAGGCAACTTTGGTGATGACGGACACGTGGCCTTAGGCACGAGTCAAGGTTTCCTAAATTTTCCAAAACAAAATATTTAGGTGGCAACTCTGAAATATGGCAAAGCAGTCCATATTTGGTACTTCTTGATTAAAATCGATTTTCCAAAACGATTTGCCAGATTTGGACTCTTTGGTGATTTATCAGTCTTACATTGCACTTTGTGAGATTAGATTCAGAACCGTGACAGGAGTCTGAACTATAGTAGCTAGAACTACAATTCGTGCCCTCGCGCGCGGAGCGGAGTTCAGGCGGTCTACAGTTTCTGGCGACTCTGCTGGGGATTTAGAGAACTTGTCTCGAACTCATGATATGTTGTTTTGTCTACACTTATGTGTTTCTTTGCATTGCATTTGCATTGGTGCGCCTAGGACACCGTGTTTGCCATCTGCTATTCTTGAACGGTTTGCCAGAGGCTTGCTTGGAAAAAGCGTGCCATAAGGCTGACTGATTACGGACTCTACCACGATGGGAACACAAACCTCGATTTTTACTGAGGCACCCTTTTCGACCATTCGACCTAGTTGCATATCGGAAGCCATAGTGACCATTCCAAACTAGGATAGGTTGCTTACCCGAATATAGGTTGTTTGAAACCGCTGCGTGTGTAGTGAAACCCTAGTTCCTGACGAAATTAGGACGGGGAAACCCTACCCCACCATAGGGGTGTTTTGGCTCCTACTTGCTTGATATGTGCTATCAGAGTGTGTCTCTACAGGGATGTATGTATCAGTTCCAAGTCTGAGTATCGGCCTGAGGGTATCAGTTTACAGGCAGAATTTTGGGGAGAATTTAGTAGAGAGCACGATCATTCAGCTATGCTCATATTTGTTCTGGTGAAATCAGGCTGAGGTGCTATCTGTCTTCTCTTTTGCTAGGGTACTCCTGGAACTATAGCTTCAGAAGGCTCTGATATCCCCCGGGTACACTAGACTTGTATTGATAGACTTTGTCAGGTCAGAGATTCAGTGCAACAGAGCAACTAGTGTTTCCTTCACCAGTGGGAAGGCAAAGAAGGGCCAGTCAGGCACAAATCACCAGTTCAACAGTCTCCAGTTCAGCAGTCATTATCCACCTCACCTGTGCGTAGTTGGGCTGAGATATCTGCTTTCACCTCAGAAAGGGGATACACACTTGTTTAGTTAGATCAGCAGTTTTCAGTTAATATGGAGGACATGATGCGTCAACTCCAAGAGACCATGCAAGCCTTGCAGCGGGATGCTGCCCGCCCAACGGAGGCTACTACCCGCCAGACCGAGGTCGTAGCCCAGCAGGCCGAACTCACTGCCCGGCTTCAACAGCAGTAGCAACAAACACAACAGGGAACAGCTTCTGCGTCCCACCCACCTCCAGTAGAAATTCCTGCACCGAGGGCTCATGTCCCTATCGCCAATGCCCAGGAGAATACAGATGTCCCAGTGGATCCCACTCCACCTCAGACTTCCAAAGCACAGGCCTACCCAATTGAGGCCCCTTTCGAGTTCGAAGTGGATCCAACTGCATTAAAAGTGAGCAAGCTTGAAAAGCTATTCAAGAAGGCTCAAGGCGTTAACTCCATTCCAGACATAGAGGATCGTTACACGAACTCAGCGGTGAGATTACCGGACAGGTTCAAGATGCCTTACATAGACCGTTTTGACGATTCTGGAGATCCTATAGTACATCTGCGGTTGTTCTCGGATATCCTACGGCCAATGGGCCTCTCCAGATTGCAAAAGCTTTATGTCTTCGGCCGGACCCTGTCGAGTGTTGCGGCTATCTGGTATGCGAAATTGGAAGATTCTGTCAAGAGGAGTTGGGAGGAGATGGCTGAGGCCTTCGTTGCCCAGTATTCATACAATACGCAAATCGAGGTCATGACTCGTGATCTCAAGACAACTAGGAAAGAGCTGAAAGAGGGCTTCTCTGACTTTGTAACCCGTTGGAGGGCCAAAGCTTCTATAATGACCACCAGGCCGGTCGAGAAAGATCAGATAAGGATGGCTGTGCGCAACCTGCAGCCTAACCTAATGCAGAAAATGATCGTCTTACCCCTCCCCACCTTTATGGATTTACACGAGATTGGGGTACAGATTGAAGACGCAATGAAACAAGATCTGATTGGTCATGAAAGGGAGTCACCCAAGAAGGGTTATACACGCAGTTCGAATGCGACCACCAGTGGTGATGCAGCTGCAAGATCTTCTGAAGTTGGAATGGTCACCACCACCACACCAAAAATAGCCACCCCATTCACCAGTGCGTCCGGAACCAGCTCACAAACAATCAAATATCCACCCCGAGGCAAGAGGGTTTTTACCCCACTTTATATGCCTTTGTCAAAAGCTCTAGGGGTCCTACTCAGGAAAGGACATCTGAAACCGTTGGAACAACGGCCTCTACCCGATCCTCTCCCTCCAAAGCATGACTCGGCTAAGTATTGTGCCTTTTATCAACAAACCGATCATGACACTAACTATTGCTTTCGTCTTCACCATGATATACAAGATCTGATTGACAATAAGGTCATCGCTGCACCAGTCTTGCAAAGTCTATCGACACTGGATCAGTGAACTTGGGAAATAATGTGATATGATCGGGGGATAAACCACCTGCGGATGGCGCTCAGTTTACTCTAGATGTAGTGGATGGCACGCACTATTTTGAGCAACTTGTGAATGCTAGTTTTTGTACTTTCTAACTTGGGTATTGAGTCAGTCTTGTTGTGTTGTGTTGAGTTAGTCTTTTTGAACTAAGTCAATCGAGTCTGTCTTGTTGTATCAAGTCAGTCCTGTTATGTTAGAGTCAGGTGATTTCGGGGGTATTACCTCAAACATCACTATCTTGTTTTGTGTTTGTCTTTTGCACTCTTTCTTTTGAGTCTATTCCTTCCTTGGAGCCAGTTGTGCCAGAAGATTTGAATGAAACAGTGGTGATTTTCACTCTTTTGTGTCTATTTCTTCCTTGGAGCCAGTTGTGCCAAAAGTTCTGAATGAGATGGCAGTATTTGACCAAAACTGTGTCTTTTTTATGCCTTGAAATCATTGCATTGACCTAAGTTTTTCAAAACTTTTTTTCTAACACTGTGGTGAAAACAAAAATGAAGGAATTCCTCGGGATTTGCAAAAATTTGATCAACTGAGAGAAAGAGAGGTGTGCTAAGCCCTTAATGAATGAGATCATGTTTGTTAATGTGAGTACTGAGAAGGATCCTGGCTTGATCCAAATTGGTTCTACATTGTCTTCGATGCGAGCGATTAGTCGCTTTCTTAAAAGATTTCAAAAAATATTTTGCGCAATCCTGCGAAGACCTGCGTGGAATCGCTCTTGAGATTGTGCAATATAGGATCACTCTCAGCCTCAAGACTTGACCCCTTTTGCTTTCAAACCTTGAACTTGGATTCAGAATGTTCAATGGTCAACCATCAAAGGAGGCCCGTCAGGCCAGATTCGAAGCAGCCCTTGAACTAAGGGCAAGAAAGTCAGATCAAGAAGGTCAGACGTCGTCAAAAGAAGCTTGCAAAGCTCAATCAGAAGTAGCCCTTGAACTAGGGGCAAAAATGTCAAATGTGCTCAAAGATTCAAAGGAGGGGTCATTCTGCAAACCAATGAAGACTGGCAAGAAAGCCAAATCCCAGAAGGGAGGAAAGAAGAAATTTTTTGCTAAAGGATAACTGAGTTCCTATCCACAACACTAGGGGCAAATTCAGCCCCCATTGGATGGACTTCTACATCATCAGCGAACAACAGTCATTCTCCTGGATTTAGATAGCTTCGAGATCCTAAAACCATTCGACATGGACAGGTTACACTTTTTTACCCTTGAAAGGCTCACTGGGCCGAAAACCCGGAAGGGCGACCCAGGCAAAAGTTAGAGCAAAGAAAAGAACAAAAAAAAATGAAGAAAGAAGAAAAAAATAAAAGAAATGAAAAGAAAAGAAAAACAGAGCTCGCAAGGTTGAAAACTCGGAAGGGCGGCCTTGGCAAAAGTTAGAGTGTAAAAGGAGAGGTTAATACCCGAGTGTACCTTAACCCGGAACTACGTCAGGCTTGATTCCCATCTTTGGGATACGTAGGCAACTTCATTCTAAAGTCCAACCATAAACACTTCCAAATCGACTGTGTCCATGTAATGGTTCCGATCATCTTTGTCACTTCTTTATCCAAGAGTTCGGTTGTGATCTTCACTATGAGAACTGGTTACAATGTGCTGAGGTGCTATTCAAACAAGGGACAACTTTCCGTTGTCGTGCAGTGCCATTTAGACAAGGGGCAATTTTCCATTGTTTTGGATCTGAGGTTGTGCATCTCAAGAGTAAATTCTATGTTGGTCGAGCAGTGGCCATTTACAAAAATAGTTTTGAGAATTTTTAATGAGGTTGACTAATTTTCTCGAAAATTATTCCATTTTCCAAAACTAGACCATTTCCTGGACCCAAAAAAGAAAAATTTTCGGTGCTTATAACCTGACTTGCATGATTTCAAATCAGAAAATCAAACAAGTATGTTAATCTAACTTTCATGCTAGTCAAAATTGTTTTAGTAGAAGCCAAAAACAAAAAATGGTCAAAATGATGAACTAGGGGCACAGTTGAGTTAGGTTTTCTGTCTTTTCCCCGTCGTCAGCATACTTGCCAAAAAGGGCACCATACTTGCCGAGAAGGGCACCATATTCGCCAGAAAAGGGCACAATTAAAGCTAACAGCAAAAGGGCCGAAAGCTCTCTCATCCTCCAAGAAGCGAGGTATAAAGCCAAGTGCGAAGCATGAGCTGAAAGGGAGCAGGATATTCCACTCCCTCATCTGGACAGGTCTAATCACATCTAAACTGGCCAAAGGCGTTGTCAACCGCTGTCAGTTATGGATCTACTGCACATCCTATCGCAACCCCTCTGTGGGAGAAGCTCACTGTTGTGAGAGGAAGAATAAGAATCTGGTAGAATACCAGGGACAAGAGCCCACAACTTCCTATTTATCCATCAACCACCCAGGGGAGGGATAAAAAAAAGAAGAGAGATTGAAGAATAGAGAGATGTGCGTGGGGAGAAAAGTGAGAAAATGGCTTTTCAAAAAAATAGAGATTGAGTGCCAGAGTGATGTGAGAATCACAAATGAGAAAGGGTGGGAAACAATACCCGAAGAAACTGGGCTCCCCATCAACCGAGAGGTCTCTTGCCGTTGGAACACATCTGTGTGTTGTGTGTGTTTTTGTTTGTCTCGATTCTTGTTTTGAGTCGTTTTGAGTGTCAATAGATGTGTTTAGGTTGTTTACCTTTGTCTTTCCTTTGTTGAGTCATTTTTACTGTGGTTAGTCGTAGGCTCAATACCCGGTTAAGAACTCATTTCTCAATTTCAAATTCAGAAATAAAATCGTTTTGTGCTCGGAGTGCTGTGCCATTCTCCACATTTGTGCAAAACAAAATTTGTTCTTTCATAAAACTGTAGGGTTCAACCCAGGTCATGTGAGAACAGTAAAACCAGGACCTATCTGAAGCTATATGGGTTCCAGACTGCAAAGCAAAAGAAAAGAGGGAAAATGTCGGCCATCTGAGTTTGTTTCAACTTCAGTAAGTTCCGAGATTGCACTCCATATGTACCTCTTCAGGCCTTGTCAATGCTCCGAAGTATGAGTGTGCCTCTACCTTAAGCTCAAGATCAAGCCTGCTTCAAGCCAGAATGGCAATCAAGAGTGCTCTTCCTGAGTACCATTCCCTGCCAAAGGCATCTTGGCTGTGTTTGCATTGAGTTCCTAGGAGACCACCTACGACGGTGGAAACTAGAGTTCGAATGGCTGATGCCTAGAACACGAAGGTTTGGAATTTCCGAGACTAAAGTCTGGTTTAAATACCCAGGGGTGTATCCCCGGCTTGAAATCTGTATGGCAGCCCCATAGATTGAGATAGCATGTGTATGCGCCTCAATTCTGGATACTGAACCAACCTAGTCTGTCATCCCGTTGGATAATAGGGAAAGTTGTGAATATGATCAGGAAGAAAAACGGCATCCGTGGCTTCTACATGCAGATGTCGCTACTTGTCAGCATTTCAGGACCTTCGTACTGTGAGTTGAAGGTAAGAGTTCGAAGAACACAAGGTAAGAGTTCGAAGAACACAAAGGGGAGATCCCTGTCAGAGTAGAGTGGTTCATCGCCACTCACCCCGTGAGGTGTTTTCTAAAGCGCCGCTATGTTTGTTTATTGCATTCTTTAAACATCATGCATTGTATTGCATTGTCCCTATCAAGTTTCTTTCTCATTCATGCACGATATTGTATGTACGGTTCATTTGAAGCTGGCACAACCAGGTGATATTGGATGTGCGGTTCATTCAGAAAAGTTCTGTTTAAAATTGATTATGTTTTGTGTATCTATCGCACATGTTCACTTTATGTATGTATCACACATGCTCACTTTGTGTATCTATCACACGTTCGCTTTGTGTATCTATCACACCTTGTTCGCTTTGTGTATCTATCGCACACGTTCACTTAGTGTATCTATCACACTTTGTTCATTTTGTGTATCTATCGCACATGTTCACTTAGTGTATCTATCACACTTTGATCGTTTTGTGTATCTATCGCACATTGTAGACGTCCCCGAACGTCCCGGGAGGGAATCCCATTTTGTTCATTGGGGCTTACTACAGTTTGGACTCAATGTCACGGTCCTGTATCTAATCTCGCGGAGTGCAATGCAAGACCGATGAATCATCAAAGAGTCCAAATCCAACAAATCGTTTTGAAAAATTGATTTTTAGAAAGAAGTGCCAAACATGGACTGCTTTACCAGATACAAAGTCGCCACCTAATTATTTTATTTTGGGGGAATTTAGGAAACCCTAACTCGTGCCTAAGGCCACGTGTCCGTCATCACCAAAGTTGTCTCGGCTCAGGAACTTGGGTACGATTGGGGAAGGTTACTTCGTGAGCACCCCCGCTCGCCCGATCAAAGATCAGCCTCTACTAACCATGATATTGAGTTTTGAAAACATTATATGCTCTTATTCCGGTCATTAGCCTAGAATTACTATTTGATGCACACAACATACAAGTATAGACTGGATCGTTTGAATTGGATGTTTTGTTCATTTGAAAGATGGTTTGATTGTGCTACTCGCAAGTAGGCTAAGACGTGGATTTGCCACCCTCAAGTGGGCTTAAGAAAACATGATTTTGTCACTCTCAAGTAAGCTTAAAACTCTCAATTGGTGAATTGTTCCAATTCAAATAACCCAACCTTCACTCACAGGCATTCAGGCAGTTATATCACATATGCAAATAGCCTCATGGTAAACATGCTATCATGACATGCTAAAGTATAAATACTTACCGAGTACTCCAAGCCAAAGAAAGAAGCTAATTAGAAATCATGCATGAATCCTAACTATGCTGAAATGCCTAATGCAACACATGCAAACATGCAACTAAGATAGGCTCGGCTATTCTAAAATGGCATATGAAATGCAACAGTTGATACACGTATTCAACTCGGAATTGAAATACAATGCAGTTAGTATGATGCGCCGAGCCCGGTGCATGCAAGACAGATAAATGGATGCAAACATGCGAGCATAAGTATGCTAATTGAAACGTGCCCTAAAACTAACCATTGTAAGCTAGTAAATAAAAAGGAGAAAGACGTGGGGTTGGAAGACATGCATCACACACACACGCACACTTATTACAACATTGACCTCCTCGGAGGGTCCGAATGAATAGTACAGAATAAACTAACTAATCTAAGCTAATTAAACTAATTATTACACAATATTAATTAATTAACGAATTAACTAAGTAAGTAAGGAAACTAGCATGCAAATTAAACAAAATGGACTGCCTCAGCTCTGTTCCGAATGATATGGATGCATGCATGCTCAAGTCGTCTTGTCGGGTAATCCATCGCGATGCCCCGATTTGCCTCTGTTTGCAACTGGTCCCAGAACACTGTACAAAGCTCCAGAAGGCTGCTGGCCAGTTTTTGTTGCTGGTTTCCGGTTTGCTGCAACAGAGAGCGAGAAAGTGGCATGGCAAAGTATTTTCAACATATGTGTGCATGACCACTCTCCCCACCATTGCACAAGCTCCAAGGAGTGTAGTCCTCGATCCTCGTGTCACCAATCATGCATCTCTATGCATGATGGCCGAGGAGTCAAATTGCATGACTCGATGTAAAATGAATGCACATATAAACCCAACAAAGCCTAAACTCCATCATAGGTAATCCGGAGTGTCGGCGACCGAGAATCAAGGCACGTTTCGTCACTTGGAGTACAAAACGTCCCTCGTTTCCCGTATTTGGACTAAACCCTATTCCAAACACAATGCAATATACATGGCATACACAATACGACTAGCATGCAACCCTAAACGCAATGCAACCTAATCATGCTAGCATGCGAGGGATGATATGCAAACATGCAAATAGCATACACAAGGCTATGAACTAAGAATGGCATACTCAATGCACATGAACTATATGGCATGCATACACAATGCACTAACATACGCAATGTTATGAACGAGGCATACTCAATGCAATGATCGAACATGCAACAACATGAATTATATGGCATACACAATGCAAGATGGACTTAAACTAAAATTAATGGGCCTCAGCCACACTCAAATCAATGGCCATACATGATGAAAGTGAAGTAACAACACACATGCAAACATACACAAATGCAAGGGACCAAACCTAAGGCACAAAGTGCAACTCCACCAAAGCATGGTAAGCATGAAATATGGCATACAATCACATATTTTTCAGCTCTGAAATGACATGCAAGATGGTCCCGGATCATGCAAACACCTCACACAATGCATGCTAGATGGCCTAAATACCGAAACTAGTGAAGTGGATTACACTATAGGCATGCAAAGCAATACTCAAATGGCCAAACCAACCCTAAACAGTCCCTATGCAGGCCAAAACAGTAGCAAACATGGACTAAAATGATGGCTCGCAAAGCATGGAAACGAAGCTCATGTAATGGTCCAAAAATGAGGTATTCGTGCATAACTCTCAAACATATTTAAAGAGTGGAAAACATGGGAATATGGCATACATATAAGCTCTGAAATATGATTCACAATGATGCCAAAACATGGAAACACCTCAAAATACGCATGCAATAGGCTTCAAAACTCAAAGCTAGGCAAGGGTATTGAACTACAACCATGCATAGAAAAAATCATTCGACCATGAGGCCCAAAAATAGAGCTAAGGCAGTCCAAAACATGCACAAAATCAGTTTAAGGCATGGCCAAAAGGTGCTAGAATCAAAGGCCAAAATAGCATGCAATGTAAGCTAGTAAAGAGGATTTGCACTACAAGCATGTGAGGCAATCAAGAGGCCACTAAACCAGCAAAATTTAGAGGTATGACATGCCAAGTAAAGCCCAAAAACCCACTGAAACATGGTTAATGCATGCAAGAATGAAATGCTCCTTTGATATACTATGAAGAGGGTTATTCTACACATGCAAGATGGGCATCCAATATGGAAAAACAAGCTCTGGACAGAGCCTATGCAGGTCCTAAAACTCACCAAAAATGGCCTGAAACATGGCTTGGAAGCATGAAAATAAGGGCTCCTTTGTTAGGCCAAATATGCTAGAAATCAAAACAAGGAGAGAGAGGGTCACCCCTCTCTGATTTTGGCACTTAAAACAGCATGCTAGCCACTGAAAATCCACTGGATTTCAGTGGCTAAAAGGCCAAACAAAGGCCAACACAAAGGCCAACACAAATGCTCTAAGGCATGGCTCAAAACAAGGTAAAATGAAGCATGCAAGGGGGTAGATGACCCCCAACAGAAAAATAATCTTAAACAAACATGTTAAGGGCCGCAAAATAAGACTTTTTTCAGTTTACACCAAAGCTCAAATATGCTTGCAAGTATGGCTAAAAGATGGAGCAAAATAAAGCTTAAAAGAGGGAATAGTGTATTACCCTTGTAGCTTCAGCAAAACCAGCAGCTTCTTGGACCAAAAACCAGCTCTTTGAGACCTCTCAAGACCCTCCAAGAACCTTAGATCAATGGTGGAGGTGTGTGGCTATGAGGTGTGGTGTTAAAGGCCAAGAACAAATACCCTTTCTAAGCCTAGAATGTAGAGATATAGAGAGATATATGTGCTTTTCCTTAGACAAATTTTTTTCAACCTCTCTAAAGGAGAGGGAGGCCCTCTCTTATAGAGAAACAAGAGGGTTCAAGTTTCTTGGAGAAGCTAGAGCAAAAGGTTCAAGCTTCTTGGAGAAGCTAGAGCAAAGGTTCAAGAGGTTCAAACTTCCTCAAGAAGCTAAAACAAGGATTCAAAAGGTTCAAGCTTCCTCAAGAAGCTAAAACGAAGGTTCAAAAGGTTCAAGCTCTCCAAAAACCGTGCCAAACGGAGAAAGTTAAGTGGTCCCGAACCGAGGCGCACGGCCGACGGCTCTAAAAATTAGAAACTGGTCTCCAAACGGGAACAGTGGTCTACGACCACGAAAAGCAGCATACTGTAGACACTCCATTTTTGACCGTCCTCAAGACTTGGATGTCACCGTTTGAACACTCGGTGATCATCCTTGTTCGTGTTCGTCTTGAGTTCCTGGAGGTCTCGGCTACGCACCCTGCCTCAGGATCTCTCGACTCGACTGTTTTTTGTCTGGTTTTGCACCAAACACTTGTGTTTTGCTTTGGAGGGCAGGGAATGGCTTGTGAGACATCCCCACACTCCACCGGCCATGGCTTGAGGCCACCGGCTGTGTTTTGTTGCCACCGGCCAAATATTTGGCCGACCGGCACTCTAGATGGTCGACCGGCCATCTTTTTTGGTCAAATTGCATTTTTGGCTGGCCGATCACTGTTCATCTGCTTTTGCAGATATTTTTTATACCAGCTGTTCTAGCTGGCATACACTCTGCTCCCCTCCATACACGTGTATAGAGGGATTTCCCTCTTGTTTAGCTTGATTTGGAAGCTTGACAAGAGGGATTGTCTATAAAAAGGAGGCTCTTCTCCCTCCTCTAGGTTGGACAACATTTTCCAGAGTTTTGAGTTCTAGGGTTAGGGTTTGCATATATCCTATCTCTATATCTCTTTCTCTTTGTGTATTTGTGTGTGTTTTAAGTCTTAGTATTGCACACAAACACCCACTATTACACCTTCTCTTGGAACTGAGGTCCTTGGAGGTTGTTCTTGAAGTTTTGGAGCTGGTTTGGACCTGAGGAAGCTGCTGGTCCACCTTTTTTTGAAGAAGGTCTTCAAGGGTAAGAACTTCACCCTTTATTCCCCATTTTTGCATAGCTTTTTTGTCTATCTTGCAACTGTTTTTAGGATTTGAATATAACATATAAAAGTTCTATTTTTACCTTCTTAAAATAGTTGTTTAAGAGTGTTTTGAGCTTTGGGGTTGTTTGACCCCTCTTAGGGCTTGTTTGGCCCCATTTTGTGCCATTTTGGGTGAGCTCCGGGACCATTGTGTTTGGGCCTCCTCACCGTTGAAATCTTGAGGGATTTCAGTGGTGAGGATGGTGCCTTGAGGTCCTAAGAAGGAGAGGGCCACCCCCTCTCCTTGTTGTCCTTGAAAATGGCCATTTTTGCCTCTTTAGTGAGCATCATGTTTAGGTTCATGTTGGCCATGCCTTGACTGATATTTATGCTTATTATGTCATGATATAGCTCTGTTTTTAATTGGTTTTGGTACACCATGCTTGCTTAGCATACATGCCTTGTAATGCCATGATTTGCCTCAATACATGCATAGCATTTAGACTACCATGCTCATGTGTTTTGGCTAAGCTTTGTGAAGCTTACATGCAGATTTTGATGTGCTAAGGGACTGTTTTAGGTCATTTGAGTCATTCATGTCTTGCTTTGTACAGCTACCATGCAATCCCTCTTGAATGCCTTAAGCTTTGGCCTCTCTAGCATGCCATCCTTGCTTTGTTTCAGTGGTTTAGAATCACTTGGTATGTTATTTCAGACCTCATGATGTGCTTATATGCTTGCATTTTCCATCCCTTTCATGCTTTGAAGAGTTGATGGCTTATGCTCCATGTTTAGGCCCTTGTTGATGCATATTTGTGTGTGTGTTTTCATGCCTTTGTTGCATCATTTTGGCCACTGTTTTAGGTTTGTTTGAGGGCTGCCTAAATTAGTTTAAGTCCACCCCTTTGCATGTTGTTGCATGCTCACCTTGTGTGTTGTTGCATACTAGTGTGTTGTTGCATGATTGAATGAAGCCACATGCTTGCTTGCATGCTTGAACATCCATATTGTGTCTTGCATACTTGTAGGTTGCATTGCTTCATGCCTTACATGCTTCTTTACTTAGGTTATGTGCCTAACCTACATTACACATTGCATTGCCATGTTGCATACTAGCCTCCATACCTAGGATGCATTGCATTGGCATGCATGCTTCACCTCTTGAGTTGAGTATGACAGAGGTTGAGCCTCCTTTGCTTGATTATGTGCATTGCATTCTATATCAAAATGCATACCTGGTTCCTTGGGCCATCATGCATGAAAATGCGTGATTGGTGGTCCGAGAATCGAGAATCATATCCCTTTGAGTCATGAATATGATAAGGGGTGTGATTGGTGCATACATTGCTTGAAATGCATTGCCATGCTATGTTTTGCCCTCTGCTGCTGTCAAAAACAGATTCTGCAGGAAGATTTGGCCTACCGGCCATATGCAGTGCCGACCGGCCATCCATAAGCAGCCGATGGATTAATTTGTGGCCGGTGACCATTCTCCATGGCCGGTGACCAATTCCCTCAGCCGGTGGTGTTCCACAACATTCAGGGAAGCAACCCTAAGATTTGTGCAGTCTTCAGAGAAGCAGAACAGTCAAAGCAGAGGCAGCTTATGCATGGCAGTGACTTCCGAGCGGAATTGAGCACGCATCGCATCAGACCCTCTTCCCGAGGCTGTTTATTGCTTAAATTAGATTAATTAATTTGCTTAATTAATTAGGTGGTCTGTAATATTTAATTAGCTTGTTAGTTAGTTAAATTGTATTATTCTTTTGGTCCCTCCGAGTGAGGGCTAACTTGTAATAAGTGTGGGTACGTGTGTGCATGTCTTTCAATCCCCACTTCTTTCTCCCTTTTACTTACCTACTTTTGATGGTTAGTATTAGGGCATATTTAAATTAGCATACCTTATGCTATGCATGCATGCATCCATGCATTTGTCCTACATGCACCAAGCTCGGTACATCATACTAACTGCACTTGTATTTCAATTCCAAGTTGAATACCTGTTAATTGCAGCATTTCACATGCCATCTTTAGGATAGCCAAGCCTATTGTAGTTGCATCTTGCATGTGTTGCATTAGTCATCTTAACATGAACTCGGATCATGCACATGATTACTAACTAGCTTCTGTTCTGGCTTGGAATACTCGGTAAGCATTTATGCTTTAGCATACCGCATGCGTGTGAGTGTTGCCATAATAGCATGATTACCATGAGGCTAGCTGCTTATGTGATATAACTGCTTGAATGCCTGTGGATGGAGGTTAAATTAACTAAATTGGGATAACGCATTAAAACTGTGAGTTTTAAGCCCACTAGATAGTGGCAAAATCATCTTTTCTAAAACCCACTTGAGGGTGGCGAAATCTACATTTTTAGCCTACTTGCGAGTAGCAAACCATTTTCAAAACAAGCATGAAATGTTTTGTTCCAATTTAGGCGATTTGGTCTATGCTTGTTTGCTGTGCGCATAACATAGTAATTCTAGGCTAATAACCGGAATAAGAACACATAACGTTTTCAAAACGGATATCGCGGTTAGTAGAGGCCGATCTTCGGATCGGGCGAGAGGGGGTGCTCATAGCTGACCTTCCCCAATCGTACCTGAGCTCCCGAGCCGAGGTAACTTTGGTGATGACGGACACGTGGCCTTTGGCACCGAGTCAGGGTTTCCTAAATTCCCCCATAAAAAATATTTAGGTGGCGACTCTGTATCTGGCAAAGCAGTCCATATTTGGCACTTCTTTTCTAAAAATCTGTTTTCCAAAACGATTTGCCAGATTTGGACTCTTTGGTTCAAATTTACGACCGTGACAATTTGAGAGTCCTGAACTGTAGTGTACCCAATATGAACAGAACGAGACTCATCCTCTTGGGACGTTCGGGGACGTCTATACCTACGGCCACTGAGAGATGGTCTAGGAGACCTCTCCCTCCCTTCGGGAAGAGAAAACAGAACCTGGTTCGCAAACCGAGACAAAGCACAAAAGAGTCTCGAGGTCCGAAGGTAAGGCTCTCAGCCGAGACTCTGTAACCTCAGAATGAGCACAACATGCGTCATCACCGAGCGCTCAATCGATGACGTCTGAGTCTTAAGGTCGGTCAAAAATTGGGTGTCTACACACATGTTCACTTAGTGTATCTATCACACTTTGTTCGTTTTGTGTATCTATCGCACATGTTCACTTAGTGTATCTATCACACTTTGTTCATTTTGTGTATCTATCGCACATGCTCACTTTGTGTATCTATCACTTAGTGTATCTATCACACTTTGTTCGTTTTGTGTATCTATCGCACATGCTCACTTTGTGTATCTATCGCACTTTGCTCGCTTTGTGTATCTATCGCACCTTGCTCGCTTTGTGTATCTATCGCACACGTTCACTTAGTGTATCTATCACACTTTGTTCATTTTGTGCATCTATCGGACATGTTCACTTAGTGTATCTATCACACTTTGATCATTTAGTGTATCTATCACACTTTGTTCATCTTGTGTATCTATCACACTTTGTTCATCTTGTGTATCTATCACACTTTGTTCACCCCTAGTGTATCTATCACACGTTGTTCATTTTGTGTATCTATCATACTTTGCTCACTTAGTGTATCTATCACACTTTGTTCATTTAGTGTATCTATCACACTCTCTTCACTTTGTGTATCTATCACACTTTGCTCATTTAGTGTATCTATCACACTTTGTTCATCTTGTGTATCTATCACACTTTGTTCACTTAGTGTATCTATTACACTTCATTCACCCTTTGTGTATCTATCACACTTTGCTCATTTAGTGTATCTATCACACTTTGTTCATCTTGTGTATCTATCATACTTTGTTCACTTAGTGTATCTATCACACTTCGTTCACCCTTTGTGTATCTATCACACGTTCGCCTTGTGTATCTATCACACACGTTCACTTTGTGTATCTATCACACGTTCGCCTTGTGTATCTATCACACATGCTCACTTTGTGTATCTATCACACGTTCGCTTTGTGTATCTATCACACTTTGCTCACTTTGTGTATCTATCACACATGCTCACTTTGTGTATCTATCACACGTTCACTTTGTGTATCTATCACACTTTGCTCACTTTGTGTATCTATCACACGTTCGCTTTGTGTATCTATCACACTTTGCTCACTTTTTGTATCTATCACACATTCGCTTTGTGTATCTATCACACTTTGCCCACTTTGTGTATCTATCACACGTTCGCTTTGTGTATCTATCACACTTTGCTCACTTTGTGTATCTATCACATGTTCGCTTTGTGTATTTATCACACGTTCGCTCTGTGTATCTATCACACATGCTCACTTTGTGTATCTATCACACATGTTCACTTTGTGCATCTATCACACGTTCGCTTTGTGTATCTATCACACATGTTCACTGCGTAGTTAAGTTTGCATAATTTTCTTACATCCTTTCTACATGAGACGTAGGTTCGTGTTTACTTGCTTATGTACGAGTTTGTTGTAGCATTTCTTTACATAACATTCGCTTAAAAGGTTGTATTTATTTTGCATAAATGCTTCATTATAGTCCTCTTTGCATAATCATAAGTTATGTTCTACATTGTGCATGTCAATTGCATCTTGCCCCTGCCTGCGGGCGCATCTCTTTGTTATCTTGCCTGTTTGTCTAAGTCTTCAGCCTTGTCAAAAATGGATCTTCTTTGGGCTTTAACATTCACTCCCGTCATTTCTTGACTTCCGAGTTCTGTCAAAGAGGGGCAACTGTAGACACCCCATTTTTTACCGGCCTTAAGACTCAGACGTCATCGTCTGTGCACTCGGTGATTGTGCATGTTTGTGCCCGTTTTGAGTTTCCGAAGCCATCGACTGAGCACCTTGTCTCGGGACCTCTTAACTTTCTTCTCCTGGCCTGGTTTTCGGACCATGCCTTGCTACCTTTTTCCTAGAGGGAAACAAAGGCCTGTAGGCCACTTTTTGTAGTCGTAAGCTACCTTTCCCTCTCGTAGGCTACTTTTTGTACCCGTAGACTAATTTTCGAGGCTTTCGACTGAGTGCCTTGCCGTGCAGGCTCTTGTCTTTCTTCCTTTTTGGTTTATTTTTGAACCAAACCTTGTTACCCTTTGCCTGGAGAGTGGAACAGGGGTGTAGACCAGTTTTCCCCCTGTAGACCAGTTTTCCCCCTGTAGACCACTTTTGGTGCTCGATCAGCTAGGGTGGATGGTCGGTCGACCAGCCTAAGTGGTCTACAGCCTGCCACCACCTTCTGCTCTCTTTGTAGACCCATTTTCTCCCCTGCCAGCCAGTTTTCTCCCCTATAGACCACTTTTCTTCCCTGTAGACCACTTTTGGTGGTCGATCAGCTAGGGTGGGTGGTCGGTCGACCAGCCTAAGTGGTCTACAGCCTGCCACCACCTTCTCCTCTCTTTGTAGACCCCTTTTCTCCCCTGCCAGCCAGTTTTTTTCCCCTGTAGACCACTTTTGGTGGTCAGTCGACTAAGGAGGGTGGTCGGTCGACTAAGGAGGGTGGTCGGTCGACCACTTTAAGTGGTCAACGGCCTTTTTTCTGCTTTTGCAGATATTTTTGGTGCCAGATGTGCCAACTGGTGGCCACTGAATGCATCCTCCATACACGTGTATGGAGGGATTCAAACAAGTTTAAGTTTGTCAAGCAAGCTTGTGGTTGCATTGTTCTATAAAAGGGGAGCTCTCTCTCCCTTTCTAGAGGTTCTGAGATTTTGGAGTCAAAAATTTCACTCTCTCTCTTTATATTGTGTTACATTGTGCTCAAAAGTGAGTGTTCTTCACATTTTTGCCTACAAACACCTAGTCAAACACCACTACCTTGGAGCTGAGATTCTTGAAGGTTTGTTTGGAGCTTAAAAAGCTAGTTTTTGGCTCAGAAAAGCTGCTGGTTTTGCTGTTCTTCAAGGGTAAGCCATATTCTCTTTAAAGCTTTGTTTTAGTTGCTTACTTAGCCATCTTTGCATGCTTCTTTTGGCTTAGCTTTCAACTGTAAAAACCTTTTTTTTGAAGTGTTTAAAAAGGTTGTTTAAGGCCTTGTTTGAGTTAGGGGTGTCTCTCACTCTTTTGTGCCTTATTTGCTTTGCTTTGTGCTACCTTTTAAAGCCCTTGAAACTATCTCCTTTTGGCCTTCCTACCACTAAATTCTAGGGAAATTTCAGTGGTGGAAATGTAGTTTTGAGGTCCCAAATGGGTGGGGGTTGTCCCCCCTCCTCTTCTCTTGTTTGCATATGTTGATGGCCCACCAAAAGTGCATGTGTTTCTACTTCTTAGTGGCTTTGTTTAGGCTCATTTTTGTGACTTTTTAAACCTACCATAACTCTGTTTTTGGCTGTCTTGGCCACTTCTTGCATGCTTATTGCACTTGTAGTGTAATCCTACTTGTAGCCTTGCAAAGTAGCATGTCTTTGTGCCTTGAATTTGCTTAGTTCAAGCATGTTTTTAGCCATTATTTTCCATGTCATAACTCTGATTTTGGTTGGTGAAGTCACCTCTTGCTTGGTTTTGGCACTTGTAGTGCAATCTTGCCCATTTAGCCTTGTGTGCTCAATGCTTTAATCCATCATGCTAGCCTATTTTGGTTCTATCTCAGCATGTTTTTGGTGTTATTTTACCATGTTACAACTTTGATTTTTGTTGGTGAAGTCATCTCATGCTCGGTTTTGGTATGTGTAGTGTAATCCTTGCAAACTAGCTTTGTATGCTTAAGGTTTTAGCTCATCTTTCTAGCATGTGTTGGTTCCATTCCAGTATGTTTTTGGTCATTATTTAACATGCCTTAACTCTGATTTTGGTTGGTGGAGTCACCTCTTGCTTGGTTTTTACACTTGTAGTGTAATCCTCTTTGTTGGCCTAGTACGCTCCATGCTTCATGCCTCTAATCCTAGCTTGTGTTAGCTCTATCTTAGCATGTATTTGCCATTATTTTGACCTACCTTAGCTCTTTTTTGAGTGGTCTTGGCAATGTGGGGCTTGTTGTGCATGGTTGTAGTACAAGGGCCTTGACTAGCTTCGAGTTTCAAAGACCTCTTGCATGCTTACTCGTGATGATTGCATGCCTTAGCCTCATTTCTCACATGATTTCAGTGTGTATAGCATAGTCACACTCTCACATATTTCACTCTTTCAAAGCTTTTGTGAGTTGTGCTTTGTGCCTCGTTTATGGGCCAATACATATGCATGCTTGTCTAGGCTTTTGAGCTCCCATCTCAACATGTTTTAGTCTTTGTTTTGACCTAATTAAGCTCTGTCTATGGCTAGTTTAATCATTTGTGCCATGTATTGCATGCCTCTTGTGTAGTCCCCTTTACTAGCCTTGTGCCTTAGGCCTTCTAACATGCCTTATTTGTGGTGTTTATGTGATATGGCATCATTTCTCACATGATTTCAGAGCATATAGCCTTCCTAAACTCTCATGTTTATCACTCTTTAATTGCGTTTAAGAGTTTTGCCCTTATGCCTTGTTGGTGAGCCAATGCATGAGCATCATCATCTTGCCTTTCATGCTATCATTTCAGAGTGTTTTGGCCACTATCTTGGCATGCATGAGAGCTATTTAGGGTTGGTTTAGTCCATTGAGCATTGTACTGTATAGCCCTAGTGTTGTGTACTTTACTAACCTTGTGCCTTAGGCCTTCTAGCATGCCTTATTTGTGGTGTTTGCGTGATATGGCATGCTCCCATATATGTCACTCTTTCGATGCGTTTGAAAGTTAAACTTTGTGCCTTGCTTGCAAGCAAACGAATGAGCATGCGTTCCTTGATTTTTTTTGCCTAAGTTTTGGTGTGTTGGCCACTGTTTTGGAGCATCTTAGGTCTGTCCATATGTGGTTTGATCACTTGAGCATTGTAGTGCATGCCTCATGTGTAATGTACTTCATTAGCTTTGATGCCTTAGCTTCTAAACATGTCTTGCATGCATTGTTCACATAATAGAGACTTGTGCATACCACTCTAGCATTGATAGATACGCATGTTGTTTACATGTTGTTGCATTGCATTGTGTTTGGAATGTTGTTGCATTGCATTGTGTTTGGATCGGACGTTAATCCAAACACAAGAAACGAGGGGCGTTTCATACTTAAAGTGATGAAGCGCACCTCATTTCTTGGTCAGCGTCCCCCTTGATTGTGCATGATAGGCTAGAGGCCTCTCGAGTCTTGTATGTTACTTGTGCATTCATTGACTTGTGCAAACTTGGCTTCTCGACCACCGTGCATTGCGATGCTCGATTGGTGGCCCGAGAGTCGAGTGTCGCACTCCCTTCAGCTTGATAAATGATAAGGAGGGTGGTTATGCACACATATCTTGCAAATACACTGCTATGCCCCTTGTTGTTCTCTGCTGTAGCAAAACTGGAGTTTGGGAAATTTTTTGGTCGGCCGACCAGGAATGGTGGTCGACCGACCACTTTTTCTGGTCTACAACCAGTTTTTCTGGTCTACAACCACCTTTTCTGGTCGGCAGCCCATCATGAGGTCCCTGTGTTGGAGAAAAAGCATTGTAGAGATTGGCACAATTTTTAGAGATCAAGGCAAATGCAAACACAGGCAATTCTGGGCATAGCAATGGATTTCCGAGCGAGGTGATCGAGCATGCATGCATCCCTCGTCCCGAGGTCTTCTAAATATTTTGCTTAGCTAAGTTAGCTTAGTCGTTGTTGTAATTGATTAGTTAAATGTGTTTAATTAATTCGGTTTGTAACTAATTAGCTTAGATTAGCTAGTTGTTCCAATTTTGTAATATTTAGCTAACTAGGAATAGTTAATTAGCTAATTTGTAATAAGTAGCTTAGCTTAGCGTAGCTAGTTAGCTTATTATTCGGACCCTCCGTCGAGAGGCCAAATTTTGTAATAAGTGTGCGTGTGTGTGTGAATGTCTTCCAACCCCACGTCTTTCTCCCTTTTACTTATCAACTTTCGATGGTTAGCTTAGGGCATGTTTCAATTAACATACTTATGTTTTGCATGCGTGCATCATTCATTCGTCCTGCATGCACCGGACTCAGCGCATTATTCAAACTGCATTGTATTTCAATACACTTTCTTCAATACGTATTTCAAAGCATGTTATCAAGTGTTGCATATGCCATCTTAGCTTGCCGAGCCTATTTTAGTTGTATTTTTGCATGTGTTGCATTAGACATTGTTAACATAGCTAGGATCATGCATTGATTACTAACTAGCTCCTGTTTTGGCTTGGAGTACACTGTAAGTGTTTATGCTTTAGCATCCTTGCATGCGTGTAAGTGTTGCCATGATAGCATGCTTGCCATGAGGCTATGTGCTTTTGTGTTTAAATGCATGAATGCCTGAGGATAAAGGCTTGATTGCCTGAATTAGAACAACTCGATGATTGTGACTTTTAAGCCCACTTGAGTGGCAAAATCATGTTTTTCTAAGCCCACTCGAGGGTGGCAAATCCGCGCTTTAGCCTACTTGCGAGTAGCACTTTCAAACCACTTTCAAAAACAAACATGAGTTGTTTTATTCCAATCCGCGTGATTGAGTCTATACTTGTATGTTGTGCGCATCACATAGTAAGGTTAGCTAATAAACCGGAAAAAGAACACATGTGTTTTCAAAAACAACATATCATGTTAGTAGAGGCCGATCTTTGATCGGGCGAGCAGGGGTGCTCATTTCAGAACCTTCCCCTCTCGTACCCAAGTTCCCAAGCCGAGGCAACTTTGGTGATGATGGACACGTGGCCTTAGGCACGAGTCAGGGTTTTCTAATTTCCCAAAACAAAATATTTAGGTGGCGACTCTGAAATCTGGCAAAGCAGTCCATGTTTAGTACTTCTTGATTAAAATCGATTTTTCAAAACGATTTGCCGGATTTGGACTCTTTGGTGATTTATCAGTCTTACATTACACTTTGTGAGATTAGATTCAGAACAGTGACAGGAGTCTGAATTGTAGTAAGTAGAATTACAATTCGCGCCCTCGCGCGCGGAGCGGAGTTCAAGCGGTCTACAACTTCCAAGTGGAAAAGCATTGATCAGGTGCCTTTCCAAAAAGATTTTGATGAATGCAATAGGCACAAATTGTATCCTAGAAGCTTAACCACATACCCACATAGCCACATAAACACACAAAGCATGCAAAGCACATAAGCGCCCCATTCTAGCCTATTAAACCTATTATGACAAATGTCACTTCTCACGAGCCCAAGGTATTCAAACCTGGTTAGGTTTGATAACAGTTTGTAACGCTCGGATTTAAATCCTACAAAGCAATCAAAATAGCATGTTTCAAACATCCAAATAATACCATTTCATTCAATATGCTTCTTTCTCATTGAACTATAGATTCATTTTACAAGGATTTCCAAATATAAACCTTCGTTCTGTGAGTTAGAGGAAGTTACAAAACAATTACATTCTACCCCTTAATACAAAAAAACAAAACTAAAATAAAATTAAGAAGATGAGTTTCATCATTTCATTACAACTTCAAGTTCACAAAAATTTAGACTATTACAATAAAAACAAAAGAAATATCTTTTTCCTCTTCTTCTTCATGAACAAGTTCTGTGGCTCTTCATTGCATGAAATGTTTTGTGAATTTGCAGAGTTGCTGATATGCTGAATAAATAAGCTGAATAAATGACATGCAAAGTAGCTTTGGAGCTTTGCCGAGCAATTGGCTATGAGTTCTCAGAATTGCCGAAATGCACATGTATGGGCTCGATTACCGAATATAAATGGAAAGTCTTACTGGCTTGCCTAACAGCTCTGTCCGTTTGGCCAAATATTATGGAATTGAGTGTTCCAGTCATTGACAGAACTGTTGGCTGGGCGGCATCATGTCTACACCGAAAGTGAGTCAACTCTCACTTGCCGCAAGCCAGTGGTCGGTCTTCGCTTTGGGTTTGACTGGCCGAGAACAAATGTGTAGTAATTCCCTTCTTGGCTTGCCGAATACGTGGTCGGCATGTTGGCAACGTGGGCTTGCTGAAATACTTCGATAACTCTGGCCAAGAATACGTGATCATCGCCGTTTGGCTTTTTTTCTTTTTTTTTTTGGCGAACAATAACGGTGACCCAATCCAACTCAAACTATGCAAACACTTGAGTAAAGATCATAGTTTTATATAAACAATAAATTGGTGAAATTATAGCTAGAGAGATACAGTTAGAAGTTTAAGGAAAGGAAAAATGATGAGCCTTTATGGTAATTGAAGTGGTCCTAATGTTGTCAAATTTTCTTGCCGAGGAGACTTCTAGAGAGGGTGAAGATAGTATAATTGCAATACGTGATTCTTGAACCCAACAGGTGATTAATAAAGTTTCGTATGCATGCAAGTATATATATATATATATATTTTTTTTTTTTAAACCTGCAAACGCAGAATTGAAAACATATGAAGCCAAGAGATAAATAAATAAACAATATATGTTGACTTCATATTATATGGGAAGATCTATTAAATTTAGTTTAGCCGAGAGATAAATAAATAAATAATGACCAGAGGTGAATTTGGATATCTTCAGTTTTGTCGAGATTTTGGTCGGTGTCATCACGAGCCATTCATGACAATTGAAGTTGCCTCCAGATCAGACTGTTGGAATTTATATGCAGATATATATATATACACACATATATAGCCTGCCAGCTACCATAATTAATTAAATAATAATAATAACGTTTTTTATCATAACTCATGGTCCATCCTATGGCAATGTCTCTTGCTGGGAATAATTCTAGAGAGAGAAAACCTGAAGACCCAGCCGTTTTGAGAAATAAAGAAGAATAAATAAATGAATGGACAGACCCATGTGTAGATTTAGTCGAACAACTTTATTGAATTGCCGAAAAAATGTTTGCACCAAGAAAGGTGTGAAACCCATTTTTAGAGAGAGAAAGCAGCTACAAACTTCATCTTGTTTTGACAACCTTTCTAAGCAATATTAATAATCAACAAGGGTTTGATCAAATCTGTGAGCATAAATAGACATATACATAGACGTGTATATATATATATGTATACCTGAACTTTAGCAAAAAAAAAAACCTAATCAGAATGAAAGAAGCCAAAAACCTAACTATGGTCTCTTTTTTTAGAAAGAGAATAGTTAACCTTAATGCTCACTGGTCCAAGTACCTTGGGTGTCGTATTGATTCTTCTCTTCATTGAATTCTTTAGTTCTTTCCCACAGACGGCGCCAATTGTGAGACCATGAAATATCCTCTCACATGGATGTTGTAGAGATCCAACGAAGAGATGAACTTTGTCCCAGTGTGTCTGCAAAGATAAGCACGATCGGCGCCACCCAACCGGGGTTGCCGGCCGGAAACACTCTGATGCTAAAGTTAGTCCTTTGATTGAAAGGATAAAGCTATGGAAATCAAGAGTGTTAGTGTGTAGTGTAGGGAAAGATCACATACCTCTCTTTTGGGATGCCCCCTCTTTATATAGATCGGGAGGTCTGATATTTGTTTGGGTTGGACCCATTCCTTGTTTGGGTTAACCCCAATGAGCGGATATATATTTTTTTCTGGCCCCCACATAGTAAAATAGGAATAAGCAATTGTCCAATAGAGAATAACTTTAACCAAGTATATAAGCATTTGATTTAAAAATGCATGACCTATAATTAACGCCCAAGAGTTCATTTGTATTTTAAACTTTATTTTACAAACACAACTCACAATCAACCTCCACACTTTTTCCGTCCTCACACGGATGGCATGTGGACGCCTCAGACCTTTCCACTTTCATCGTCCTTACACAAACCGGCCAGTGGACTCCTCACAACAACCCCACATTCGCCGCCCTCATGCGGACCAGGCAAGTGGGCACCTCAAACACAATCCCACATTTGTCGTCCTCACACGAACCGGGCAAGTGGGCACCTCAAACATTCCATAACATTTGCATTTTTCACACAATACCAACAATGAGAAAATTCTTCAATTCATAACCATCATCATCTCCAGTTTTGGTGTAAGAGTCTCAAAGTCTAACATTTCAACATAAAGTCAAGTAAATACACTTAATTTTAGATTTTAGAGACCAATTGGGCAAAACCCGTTTTTACTTTTCCAACCATTCATACACATTAGTACCATAAGAAGAATTAAATAATGTATATGGTACATGATCTTAAAGTTTTCAATTTCCCTTAGGATGATTTCAATTCACAATAATCCAATAGTTCATATTTCAACCTCAAAGTCGAATAAACACACCCAATTTCATGTTTTAAAAACCAATTGAGCAAAACCCCTCTTTATTGAACGAGTCTCAAAATTAGGGTTTATAGAAAATTAGGGGTTTTCCCTCTTTCATGAGTTAGAGACTAAATTTTATCATCAACAACAATAATCATCAATAATAAACATAATTTCATCCGTAATCATGAATTATTGCCGACATTCTTCCAAATCATTTATTAGCAAACACAATGCATACATATGTATATATATACACACATCATTTATCTTGCTAGTTCCATACATCTTAAGATTCACACCTATTTAGATCAAAATAGAAATATACAAGGGTAAAGGTATTCCTACCTCCAAGATGAGAGTAGAGAAGCTAGATCAAGGAGATTCCTTCACAAATCCAAAATCTAATTGGTAGGGAGGAAGATCTTCACATGTACTCCATCTTTAATGCAAGATCCATGGGGGATTGTTGGTGAAAAATGGATGAAATCAAGGTTTTGAGGGCTAATGTTTCAGGTATGGAAGAGAGGGAGAGAAGAGAGGAAGAAAGAATGAAGAATTTGGGCCAAAAACTCACTTTATAGTGCCTAATATTGACCTAACCACTCAAGCGGTCAAAGCTTGGCTCAAGCGATGAAAAGAAGCTCCCAAAATCTCTGAAATTCACGCAGACCGCTCGAGTGATGAAAAGTTTGCTTGAGCAAACTTGCTTCCAACACAAATACTCAAATTTCAAACAGGCATAACTCTTTGTCCGGACTCCGTTTTAGATTGCTCTTGTGTCCAAATCGATATCCCAGAAATAAGCTTTCCAATGGTTCTAGCCTCACATTCAAATTCAAAGTATGGAAAAAGAAAAGGGCAAAAGACTGAAGACTACTCATGGGACAATTATCTGAATCAATATTTTTGGTTCAATCTTATTTTACCATTATGATACCACCTCAATCAATATTCCAAAATGAACCAAAGAGGCTCCAAGTACAATAATAAGAGTGCCACGAGCAAACCCAGTAGTCCAAGAAGTACCAAGTGTTACACATAAGTTCAACTCCCATAATTTGGAAACCCTAACTTCCTTTACATGCTTTTATGAAAATTTCCTCAAAATGAAGTTTTTATGCAATATAAATCTTCTATCATCTATCTATAAGAAAATAATGAAGAGAAGCAAAGAAATCCCTACCTCTAGCAAGAAGAAACGAAACCCGATATTTTAACTTCGATGAAAACGTGATCCACTCGAATGGATAGAAAGCCCTCTGTATGCTCTTCGTTTTTATATAAGGAACATGGGGTAGGAAATGAGTAAAAAGCAATGAAAATCAAGCTTGAATGCTTGAAACCCTCAAAAATAATGGAATGGAGGAAGAGAGAGAGAGAGAAATAATATGAAAGAATGAAGAAAAGGTGGACCAAAAATGGCTCTTAAAGATGTTGATCCTGGATAGACCGCTCGAGCGACCACTCCTGCGTTCGAGTGTCAGAGACACCACACCGCTCGAGTGAACATCGATAGCTCCTAGAATCTTAGACTTGCAAAAGTACTAGAAGTTTTGCAAGACCGTTCTAGCGATCAATCTGTTGCTCAATCGATGAGAAGAAAATATATTTTTTCTTTCTTTTTTTTCCCCAGAGTGCTACAAATTAGGTTAGCCCAATTGCATATTTGGTACTTCTCCATAATTCGAACCCTAAATCTAGAAGTATAAGTTTCTGAGCTACACTCAAGTTCTACTTTGTTCATATATATATATATATATATATTTCACTAGATAAGACATTAGATGTTAGTAAGTTAGGTTCGTATAGGGCTGTAAACGAATCGAGCTATTCATGAACAAGCTGGCTCGTTTACTAAATAAATGACCTCGAGCTCGATTTTTAGGCTCATTTATTAATCAAGTCGAGCTCGAGTAGCCCTAAGCTTAGCTCAATAAGGCTCGTGAACATAAAAATAAATTAATTAATATTTTTTTTAATAATATATTAAATAAATTTTCAATAATCTATTTTATTTTTTATTTATGTTTGGTATTTGTATAAATTACATATTTGATTGGTGAAATTTATTATTAATATAAGTATTATTATGTATTTTACTCATAATTTTATATTTTTTTTATCTTAATAAGTAAATTAATTTAATTTTTTTTTCAAGATCGAGCTCGAGCTGGAGCTCGAACTCGGCTCATTTATGTAATCGAGAGAGCTCAAGCCGAGCTCAAGTTCAACAAATATTTGACGAGACGAGCTCGAGCTCAATTTTTGAAGCTCGACTAGAGCCCGGTTCGAGCTCGACCTCGACCTCGACTAATTGTTAATAAACGAGCTTAAACATTCAAAAACTTGGCTCAACTCTTTTGCAGCCCTAAGTTCATATAATTGGGATTCAACATTTTCCATAAGTTCAAATCTCAAACCTCTTTTAGAAACCTAAAAGTACAACCACTCAAACTAAGTTCAAGTTCTAACGACATCTTTAATTAAAGCACAAGAAAAATGTGAATTTTCTCCATTCAAGATAAGAACTTAATTTATTCACCCAAAAAAGATAAGAACTTAATGTTTCCAGAAATGAAAACAAGAAGAGAAAACAAAAAGCACAACCAAAACTGGCGAATTCAAGACCATATTGGTTTTTTCAGGATTGTGATAGTTATCCTTGAACCCATGTTCAGAAGAAAACTTGCAAACAAACACCAAGCCAATATTATAAGACTTTTTTTTTTTTTTTCCTTCTTTTTTTTTTTGGGTACAACCAATATTATAAGACTTCATTGCCAGATAAAAGGTTCGTTTGGAATGTAGGTTGATTTTTTAACTTTTTGACTATTTTAATTTATGCCAAACAAAAGCAAAATAAACAACGAACCAACAAACGAATTTCTTTAATCCTTGGGACAGCTAAGATTTGCATGTTAAAATCAATTGAGAAAGAAAAATCAATAAATTGGTAATTTTTCCTAATGTTTATGGCCACTTGGATGATGGAGACCCAAAAATTGACTAGTACGCTGGCTAAGCAAGGTTTCTGCTAAATCCATGACAATTCAGCTCACATAGGCTGCCAAATTGAAGCAACTACAAAAATTGAGGAAGTCAAACAATTTGATTATTGAAAGCTAGTCTATAACTTTGACAGCTTGTGCAATTAGTACCGCACACAACTAAAAAAATTGACATTAACGTGTGGGATGTTGACAATAAAACATGCTTAGTTTAAATTGACTTATAACACCATTGCAGTTGTATTATTTACTCAACTATTTGTTTATTTCCCAAATCAGCAAGCAAAATCCAATTTCAGATAGGTCCTCACCCTAAACGGATTCTCAATCCCCCCAAAATGTCCATCCCCAAGTTCTACGGCTTACAATCACACAATTTGATTTTTTTTTAATAAAAATTAATTCAATGCACGCAGGCCCGGCCCTGGGCATAGGCCCACCAGGCCATGGTTTAGGACCCTCAAAATATACTCAAAAAAGGGACCCCTCCTATTATAGTTTAGTGTAATATATTAGGTATGTTTTAAGTCCAAAAAAAATTAAAGAAGACTCAAACTATCTTAAAATAAATTGACCTATTGAAAAATTAAAAGGGCCCACTCTCTCTCCCTATCTAATTTCTAACCTTAACTCTTTTGACATGAAATTTTTGTTCTTTACCTTCAAAAAAAAATTTTGGTTGAATAAAAAAAAAATGTGAAGAGCCCCAAATGATTTAATGATATTTATTAGTTCATTATTGGCTTTGGGCCTCAAAAATCTCAGGTGCGGGCCTGAATACAAAGACTTTGAGAGGTCAGAAACCTGTAGAACATTTCCACATCTCACAGAAAGAAAAATTTAAGGTAATTGAGATAAAATGATTTGTTCCAACTAATCTCACAAAAAGCTTTATTATAAGTAAAAGTGACATTTTCAAAGTGAAGGAGCTAGAAAAATTCAAGTTTAAAATCCCAAGCAAAACTTAGTGTCAAATCTACAACTAAAAAAAACAAAAATGAAACAAACTGTGCATAACTCTGCCAATTTTTCTTAAATGAATAAAAGAATAAGATAAGTGGCATCACCAAACAATTCAAACTTTACCAATCCAACTACCACCCAAATCAGATTAGTTGAAAACAACTGAGCAGAAAAAAGGGAGTGAGAGTACCTGTAATGTGAGGACATGTGCGCACCACCTGCCAATGCCCTTCGCATATCTGTCATAAGAGGGCCAATTCAAGATATATAGTAAGAGTGCTGCCTGAATCATATCCGAGTGAAAGACTTCCTGTGATATGTGTAACATGCCCACTACTTGCTGACCTAAATAACCTTGTGGGTCGACCAACAATATCTAAAAGCTTAAGTCTAAATTATTTAGTAGCAAGGTAGTGGTGCTTTATATGCCCAAGATCACTCATGCAAACTTCCAATGTGGGACAAGGTGTTACAATATGTATGCATATTATGATCTATGCCATCTGTCTTTTAGACTTCACAGAGATGAAAAGCATCGGTTTTCTAGGATATCAAAATGCTAATCAGCTACTCAAAATCCCATTTGACTCAATGAGATCAATGTTGAAAAAACTAGAAATCCCCTAGATGTTGATTAGTGATTATGTATCAATTTTAAGCAGAATATAACAATCTCAATCAAACAATCAAGACAAAGAGACACAACGATTTTACGTGGAAAAAACCACAATTGGACACCTCCAACTGTGATCAAAAAACCACGGGCAACAGCCACAAGAACAATCCACTAGGAAGATTTAAAGGAATTACACAGGTATACTCTCAATTACCTAGCGAATCCACAACGCCTAATTGAACCAACCTCTATGTGCCTCTTCCAACCCCATCTTCACCACGGAATTGTCTTTCTGATGAGCCACTCCGGATTCCACCAAAGCTTCAGGCTCGAATTCTTCAAAATCCACAACTGAAGAATAACTCTCTCTTTTGTGTATAACAAACAAACCTTTGATGTACTCTCTTTAAATCATGAGTTGAAGACTCAGTAAAAAACATCAAAGAAAAATAAACAAAATATCCCCAGATATAAACCTTAAGAACCAAAAAGAAGATCTGGAGGACTTCAATCAATCACTTAGTTTTGGGAGAAAACCAAGTATTTATAGAGAACCAAAAGTAATCCAAGATTGAGAAGAAAACAAACTCCTTGAGAAATCCGGATTCTGAGGCTCGCTCGAGCGAAGATTTGCTGGCTCGAGCGAGGAGTGTATTTTTCATGATTTCTACTAGTGCCTTGGCTCGAACGACGGATCCTTGGCTCGAGCGAGGAATACACTTTTTCAGGTTTTTGTATGGACGCAATCCTTGGCTCGAGCGAGCAAGCCCTAGCTCGAGCGAGAATTCCTTGGCTCGAGCGAGCAACGACGGACATGCAATTTTGAATGCAATTTTGCATTTTGCTTCGGCCGCGAGCTGACCGGGCAGCTCGACCCCCGTAATAATCAGCGAAGTGGCAATCTTGAAAGCATTAACATCACAAACTTCTCTGCATGGTTCGATTCGGGTTTGGATTCGCATCTAATAAACTCATAGTCTGACTGAAATAAAAGAGCGAAAATAAATACATCTGAAAGGAGTTTTGTCAAACGGGGTTGCCAAGAATAAAAACCTAACAAATGTAACTGATTGTAGATTATTGTGTCTGGCCGGCTGTATTCGACCATGAGTTTTGAGAGGAATTTAGGGAGGGGAGAAGTAAAGGATTACAAAATAAAGAAAAAGAACACCAATAAAACTTAGTTATCAAAGTTTTTCCTTCTACCTTTATTTATTTTTTATTTTTTTTTTAAAAAAACATGATTCTGACATATATGTATATATGCATGCATTTACATTTGTTTCTTTTTTCTCTATTTTATTTTTTTTACATTAAAGGATTCGTAAACCCCAGTTGTAGTTTGTATGATTATGACTAGGTGGCCAAGTTCAGGGACTCAAACTCTGTGTGTATGTGTGTTGATGCACAGGAGGCTACATGCTTTTATTTTTACTTTTACTATATATCTCAAAATAATACTGCTCTCTGGCAGTCAAACCACAAAGAAAGGGGGGGGAAAAAAGAGGAAAGAGTGGTGAGGCAATCATACCACCAGAATTTTACCTTGATAGGACAAACTACAAATTTCATTGCCAATCTAGTGTTTCTATCTCTTACATGACACCCCTAGCAGTTGGATGGGTTGGGAAGAGGCTAGGCTAATTTCCCAAGGTTTCAAGTTCAACTCCCACCCATCAGGTGCTCATAGATCCACATGCCAAGGCTAACCTGCTAAGAAGCATGGACAATTCTAAAAAAATAACATGTCATGTCCAACACCATGTTCGACACCGACATGATATGACAGTCGTCGGACACTTTCCAACATTAGAACACATATGAAACACATTATAAGTTTGAATAAATTAACTACAAATCCAGTGATAAGACAAAAGCAATGTACATTTATACATATCCTCATCTTTTAGACTTTAAACAATTATTATCTTTGACTTAAATAATCATACATATATATAACATATAATAATTGTTTACTCTTATATATGACATAATAAATATATAATAATTATATATTGTTTACTCACGTCGTGTTCTATATATATATATTTTTAAATTATTGTGTCGACAGGTCCATATCGTGTCATGTATTTGTGCTTCTTAGTGCTTAGTTAAAGTGTCTTGTGGGGAAGTGTGCATAGTGGGGTTTACGTTGCAACCACACATCCAATGTGACAAGTGGTTGGGACCTGCCATCACACCCAAAAAAAAAGGTCCAAATAGTACACATTAATATGTGTTTGGGAGAAGAAAAATTAGATAAACACCTAATCTTTGGCATAATGCATAAAGTGGTTGTCCCGAAATTTGAACGCATCACACCAAAAACAAAAACAAAAAAAAAACCACTCGCATGCCTTGTGGTATCACAAATCAGAGTACTAACCTTGAAGGGTTGGAGCTACTCATTGAATTTTTTTTTTTTTTTTTTTTCCCCAAGTAAACACATTAAAGCTCTTTTTCACAGAAGCTTTGACCTCTGGTATATATGTAGTAGCAAATTATTTCAGAACTTGTTCACCAATCTTATGCATATTTGGCAGCCTCATGTTAGTGTCGTCTTGGGAAGGTCTTCTAGATTTTCATTTTGCAAGATATGGCCAATAAGTTTGATGAAAAATAAGGTAATGTTAATTCCATGAATGCATCATTTCTCAGTCTGCACAATCCATAATTTTGCTTTTTGTACATTTTGTTCAGTATGATAAAACGCAATAGTCATATAGATTTTTAGGGGCCAACTCACTTCCCAACTATAATGGTTTATAAATAAGGTCCTTTAATCACTACAAGAATTTACACATTTTGCGACCACTTTTGCCGACCAAAAAAAATTTTGTCGCAAAAAAATGACATTTGGCGACCAAATTTTAATTAGTCGCAAATGATCATTATTTTTGGCGACCAAATATTTTTGGTCGCAGAAGGTTATATTTTGGCGACCAAAAAATATGTTGGTTGCAAAAAGTGGTATACTTTTGCCGACCAACTACAAATTTGGTCGCGAAAGGTCACATATTTTTTGGCAACCAAAAATTTGGTCGCGAAAAACTTATTTTCAGCAACCAAAAAAAATTAGTCGCCAAATTAGTTCTTTTAGCGACTAATATTTTAGTCGCCGTTGATTAAGATTTGGCAACTAAAAAAATTTGTCGGCGAAAGAACCTGTTTTTGCGACTAATTTGACGTTTGGTCGCCAAAAGTTTGGAGGGAAATTTGATTTTCAGTGGGGGCGGGATTTGAATTTTCTTTCTCTCCTTCGGTGCCCACTCTCTCTACCAAGCCTCACTGCCAAGTCTCAGCCTTTCTTTCTCTCTTTCTCTCTACCTAAGAATCCTCCTCCACATCTTCTCTTTCTCTCTCTCAAAAAACCCCCATATTCAGTTTTGTATGGCAGTTCGCTTGCTAGCATACGAGGTAGCTAACCTCTGCCTAGGCAAGCCGCCTCTCAAATCTCTCTCATGGTCGATGTCATTTGCTACCTCTGCAAAGACGAAAACCTCTCTTCTCCTTCCTCTGCTCTCAAATCCCCTGTTTCTGTCTTGCTCCCCAAACTTCCTGGTCTTGTCAGGCACGTCGAACCCTCTTGCAGGTATGGCTCTCTTTCTCTTTCTCTTTCTCTTTCTCTTTCTCCACTTCCCTGTTCTTCCCCATCATCTATCTACAAAGGAATACATGATTTAGGGCAATCCATTTGCAAAAATTGGGTTTGTGTACTGAAATTGTTCATTGGGAAATTGATGATAGGCACTGGGTATAAACTGTTGATGATTTATTTGAAGCTATCAGATCTGAGGGCGCATCATTGTTTCATATTATTTTTGTTTGTTGGTCTGTATTTTCATGCTATTTGTGTATATTTAAAGCTGCATTCGATACTTTTTTTGGGATAAAAAATTGGGTTTGGGGTTTTATATTCAGTATTTATGCAATAAAAAATTGGGTTTTGGGTTTTATATTCAGTATCTATGCAATGTGCCTGGTAGATTGAGTGATTCACTTTTATATTTTGTTGTATTTGCTTTTATAGATTGCTTGATGATAGGTTTTTCAATGTGTAGAGGGGTTTCTCCAATGTCATCTACATGTTCGATAAATTGCCTCAAAGAATTGACCCCACAATTCCAACCAAGAATCTATGCATGTTTTATATTATGTGTTATTGATTGTTACTAATTGCAGCCAAGAATTGATTGTTACTGATGTGTAGAGGGTTACTGATTGTTTTACATTATATTACCCCACAATTCCAATCAAGAATTGTGAATTGTGAATTATGAATTGTGAAGAAAAAAAAAAATTGTTTGGGGTTTTTTTAATTGTTCTCTTTTTCAATGAAACTCTAAACTTACTAATTTGTAGATTTAAGTTATGATTTATGAAATTAGGGAAAACCATTTGAGTTTTAAGATTTTCTTTTTTTGATTTACAAATATCACTGATTTTTTGGGTTTATTCTATTTATGAGTTTTATTTGTAACACTAATTTGTGATTTACATGTAGATTGAGTTTTAGGGAATTTTAATCAGAAACTGAATTTTAATCAAAAACTAGTGGAGCATGTCTATTATTTGGTATACAATGATTTTTAGCTTTTATGTTTCTTTTTTGCTTACTCTCATGACTAATAGTAGACAGAACCGAACACTTGCCTGCTAAGGTCAGGGCAAGCTCATTGATGATGTAGTTGTTGTTATTTTTGAACTTTTTTTTAAAAGCAAAATATAAAAATGAAAATGATAAAGTGAGCCAAATCACAAATAGCCCATGTCGGTGGATGGCTGGAGCGTGGGGTGTCTAATTGTTAATAATGACTCCACTGTTTATAGATCTCGCTTATGACTTTCAGCTATTGAATTTATCAACCCATTGGGGCTGTCTGGTAGTTTTTCCCAGTTATGCTCTGTTGCAATTTTGTTTACTGATTTTGGGTCTATGATTTTTCTTAAAATAGACCTATTAAATCCAATATATTTTTCTTTGAGAATTTATTTGTGAAAGAGTAGTGATCATTAATTCCGTGCTTTATTTTTGGCCTCATGTTGATAAATGATATTCAAGGTTCATGTTATCCCCATCTTCAGTTGCCTGCAAGTGCTTTACTTGTGCTTTACAATTGTGAATCAGGAAAATTTTAAATTACTTTCAAAGATGTCCAATTATGTCCAATTATAAATTACTTTGTTCCATTATGAATCAGATTTGTCCATTATGTCCATTTATGTCCAATTTTAAATTACTTTCAAAGATGTTCAATTATGTCCATTATGAATCAGATTTGTTCCAATTTTAAATTACTTTCAAAGATGTTTATGTCCATTATGAATCAGATTTGTTCCAATTTAAAATTACTTTGTTCCAATTATGTCCACCATTCCCTAATTCATTATTTTTGGAATTAGGCCATGAATTGATACTTTTTTTTTCACTATTCTTTTTGTGTGGTATGAACAATTGTGCTTTAGATGGAATATCAAGGAAATGCGTATTTTAGCAACCTAATGAATGAGTTTGACGTTGACCATGATTTTACCACTGCATTATGCTGGTTTGAATTCTTGTCCATTCAAGTCCTGGTTTGAATTCTGCTGGTTTACATTTATTGCTATTTATATTTTGCTCTTTAAACCACTCACTAAATCCTGGATTGAATTCTGCTGGTTTGAATTCTTGTCCATTCAAGTCCTGGTTTGAATTCTTATCCATTCAAGTCCTGTTTTTGCAGGTGTTCTGGTTGCACTCAAGAGTACAATCTCCACCATCCGATCATCCTCGACGAGGCCACCGACTTCTTCAATAAACACGGCGTATCTGACTTCACCTTCGATACTTGTAGACTCGTATGTCCTCCTCCTTGTTTACTTTCTCAATTGGGTTTTTTTGTAATTAGGGTTTTGATAACATTTTCGCCCTTTACAGTGGGGATGGAGGTGCCGCGGAAAACTCGCAGTAAGTTTGAGTTCAGTTGTGTGTTTCTCTACACTTGATTTTGAAGAGGGTTTTTCGCGATCTGGGCCGTGGTTCAATCCTCTGTTCGGTTCGAATCTCAGTAAGTTTGAGTTCAGTTGTGTGTTTTTTAAGTGATGTGTTTCGACACTTTTGCCTTGATAGATTTTTGTTTTGTTTATTTTTTTTGTTTCTTCGAGATTCATATGTTTGAGTGGTCTCATCCCAGTTGGAACCACAATTCTATCTCCACCATGGTTCTAACAAGTTTCTTGTTTTAGATCGTAGAAACGTCACCCCATTAGGCAATTCTTGCAATTAAGTTTCTTGTTATGGTATTTTTTTTTGTTTATTTTTTATTTTTTTATCAATGGGATGTGTGTTAGTCCACTAGGTGGTATTGTTGTATCTTGTTTGATTGCATTCTTGAGTTTTCTAAGTAGTCTCAAGATAAGGTTGTTGTTCTTCACGTATAAACCGTTAGCTTGCAATTCCTTGGTGATTCTTTCAAGGGTTAAGTGCCCTTCTTTTGCATTAAGAGTATATGGTATTCAGCATGAAGACAACACTAAGAAACGACCCCTAAGGTAATTGAGTTACAGAATTGATCTAAACAAAGTAATAAACTAAGGATCATGTATAAAAACACAATAATGTGACACAAAAGAAGGCCCATGGAACACTAGCTGAGCCCATGCGCAGAAAATCTTAAAAATGAAAAAAGAAGAAAAAAAAGATTTTTGACTCTTGAAGCATAAAAAAGATGTGGAAAACTAAACTAGCAGCATGTCTAATTCAGGGTAATGAGATCAGAATTCAGTTGTATATACTTTCAACTTCTCCTGCCATTTATCTCCTAAATCCCTCCCTAGCTTGGAAATATATGATCCCAACCCAATGAGCTAAAGGCATGGCATATTCAAATTTTAAAGATAAATATCATTTTTTTTTTCTTCTCATGAAATGTGTATTGTAATTTGTATAAACTAAAAGACCTTTGCCTCCGCTCCATTCCTTAGACTTACAAAGACATTTTGCTCACAATCTTGTACATTGTTTCCCATTTTCCGAATTTTTCACTATGGTTGAGATATATATTCAAATATACTGTTAGAAGTAATTTAGGATTATGCAGCTTTTTCTTCCTCATTACTCCTTGTTTCTGTTCCGTGATTGATAAACTAATGACTTTAAGGAATGTAAGAGAGATCTTGGATCAAGTTTATCTTTCCACACACTTCTGTTTTCATGTTTGTTTTTTAGTTAGAGAAAGAAGTAAAACCGTCCTCGAAAGTACGTGCAGATGTTGTAAGAAATGGATTCTTAAATACCCAAAAGGGTAACGAATTGTTCTCATGAAATTCCTGTCATGCATTATTTTAGGGATTAAACTTGAAAGCTTAAGTCAAAGTAACATTCTGATGTTTCAGGAGCTTCTAATGGATGCCAAGATGGTAACAAGGTATCTGGTCAGCTGCATAGATATGAGCATCTGAGTAGAATGGCAGCAATTGACGAGTCAGAAAGCCTTTCTGATATCGATGATGTTGAGGTATGCTGCAAGTTTTAAAGCAAGTTGTGTTCTTGACTTAATTGGTAAATGTTACCTGATTGACTTATCAGATCAGTGAATTTATAACTTCGAAACAATGTCAAATTTTTTACAGGTTGACAAATATCTGCACAGTAAGGAAGAGATGCATTACAAAAAGATTATTTGGGAACAAATGAATAGTAAACATAATGCTGCCTTTTCTTTGTTCCTTTCTTTCAGATATTACCCTCTTCGAGTGTAGGTAATTTGGAGCAAAAGTTGGTTAATAGTCATGATGCTGTAAATACCCATGATATGTAGCTAATGAGATGAAATTGATTTGACAACAAAACCAATAACATTTGTTTTATTGTACTCACGGCCTTTTGACTGCTATAGTCTTTCTGTAAGTAAAATCATAGAAGAACGAGCACTAGTTTAGATGTGGAGTCCTTTGAATGTACTGATTACACAAATAAACACATGTAAAGCCCTTTGTTGTATTGTTGAATATGTTGCCAAGTTAGATATTGAATACATGCATTTGTCTAATCTCAAAGAGTGCCATTCAATTGAAGCATGTAAAACTCAGGAGATTGAGACACGCTGTCCTGCTTCATTTTCTGGTAGGAATATTTAACCCTCATTTCGCCGTAAAACTGTTCTAGTTTGCACCTCAGAGGATCCTCACATCCGTTCACTTTGTCTCTTCTATTAGCACCACTTTTTGCACTGAAATGATTTGAATAAAAAATCTAAATAACCATAGGGGGGAGAGAGAAAACATTAATTCAGAGTTCTGAACTTATATAGTAGAAAAATGTCGGTAGTTCATATACTACATAGCATGTGAAATGCTGAAAGCTCATGGAATACCCTATTAGCTGCAGAGATAAATCTCCTAGTATGTCATCAATGCCGCATTCTTTGTACTCTCGGAAGTGCTTTATGGTTTGATTATGAGATGTGAGCCAAACCTATCCATTTTGTGGCCATATGCACCATAGTTAATGGGAAAACTAAATAACCAAATCCAACCGATGTGTATTGGGCCAGTTTGGTTTGGTTAGTGATGGAAACAAATCAAAAATAAGAATTGGAAGGGTAGAACAAATTGACAAATACCAATCCCCACAACACAAATGGTCTCGACCTCAAGTTAATGGTCACTTGAATATAAACTTACCTTCCCACTGAATTTTACAAGACTTCAGCTCCATTGCAATGACTCCAACCAACGTTGCCCTATGGTAATTCAATGGCGCACTTAACAAAGGAAACTTCAGTTCTTCCTGCCAATGAAGGTTGCAGCCCTTTTTATAAATGAAAACGAGACGTGGAGGAAAATACAGTCGTCATTGTCATTTTCTAATGTTTTTTTTCAAATACAGTTTCTAAAACAGGTAATTGTATGATGATAAGCCGCGTGTGTTTGGATCAAGTTAGATGGAAGGATTGAAATAATCATTTGGTGGGATTATTCATCATATTTACATGAATTCTCAATTTCAAATCTAACAAATCAAGTTACAATATGATGCCATGTTATTTTACTGTTATTTTTGTTCCATTAATCTGAAATTTATTACTTGCTATGAGACAAAGCTACACTGAGAGTTGGCTAATGTATTTCTATACATCCATTTCAATGTCTTTACAGAGCCAAGGTGCCGAGAATGCCAACACGGAAGGCATAATTGCAAAATGCGATACAAAGTTTAACAAGAAGTTTAGCACCGACAGATTGAGTCTGAAATAAGAAAGTATGATAATGAATTTGACCGCAAGACTGATTACGGTGAAGGTGTTGAAAGCTGTGGAGCGTATGGTGTGGATTATGATTATGAGGATTGACATGAGATATGAAGAGCTTGGCTTTATGTTAAAATTTTAAAATTTATTATTTGATGTTACATTAGTTTATGAGAAAATTTTGTAAAAATATATTTTATTTTTCTATAATTTTTTCTTTCCTGACACATTCATCACATGACGATGAATATGCTATGAACATGTGCCCTTACATAGCTTGAGAAAGAAATAAAAGAAAATTTTGATATTATTTATTAGAGAGGCTTTGCACACCTTGTTTTCTGTTTTGGTAATATTAAGATAAAATAGTTCTGGAGTATTGAGCCCCTACAGCATCCGTTAATTTGAATGATGCTTTAAAATTATAGGTTTATTATGGATTGAATGAATTATTAGGAATTACAGGTGTATTGTTTTCCTGCTTTGGCGACCAATTTATTAGTCGCGACAAATAAATTATATTTTTTTCACAAAAAATGACAATTGCCGACCAAGAGTTTTGGTCGCAAAAAATACATCTATTGCCGACCAAAAATTTTGTTGGCCGTGGAAACTCACTTTTGCCGACCAACAGTTTTGGTCGAGAAAAGTAACAATTGGCGACCAAACTAATTTTGGTCGCAGAATGTCACAATTGGTGACCAAAAAATTTGGTCGCGAAATGTCACAATTGGCGACCAAACTTTTTGGTCGCGAAATGTGTCAATTGGCGACTAAGAAATTTGTTCGGCAAAAGGCGACTTTTCGCAACCAAAGTGTTTTAGCGACAAAATGAATTAGTCGCGGTAATTAAATATTTAGCGACCAAAAATTTAGTTGGCAAATCCAACTTTTGCCGACCAACGAAAATTTTGGTCGCGAATTACTTTTGCCGACCCTCAATTGGCGACCAAACTAGCGACCAAAAAAATTGGTCGTGGATAACTTTTTCCGACCAAAAATAGACTTTTAGCGACCAATTTTTTTGTTGCTAAAAATGTTAATTCTTGTAGTGAATCTTCGTAAAGAAACCATTTAATAACGATTTTTACATGTATAAGTAGTTGCTCAAGGGGATATCTAATAGTGCACAATAAGGAACACTAGGCACAACTATTGGGTGTTTGGGAAGTGAGTTTTTTGTAAGTTTTTTTAGTTGTAGTATATTATTGGAGAAAAAAAAAATTGTGTTTAGGAAGATAGTTGAATTTTTTTGTGGTTGGATGTGATGTTTGTGAGAGAAAAAGTTAAATGATTATGAGGTTTGATGTGATATTTTGTTTGGATTTGTTTTTTTTTTTGGTTTAACCAATTTGTCTTTTAGTGAAAAAAAAAATAAAAAACTATGTTCCTAAACACCCATGGTCCATGTGTGAAGGGTTTTTATTTATAGTTCCTTCAATTGACACCTTGTGTACTACATATAATTCTCTGTAACCCAACAATTTTCTCCATGTTGTTGTGAAAAATAAATATCCGAACTTAGTTCTTTACATTTCCTTCTTAATGGTAATTAAAAACGAACAGAGGCCTAGTTTGGATGCGTTAACATAATCTAGATGAGATGATAAGCACTCAAGTACGAGCATCATTTCAAAGAAATGAAAATATATATATATATATATATATTATTTTTTTTTTTTGTGCTTCAAAAGTGTAAGACACTTCTCATAATTTGTCAATTTGGCCTGTTTGGTGCAGCTTATTACAAGTTGAAGCTAATAATAAAAAGGGTCCAGCTTGTCTCAAGTTGAGATCAAGACTGGACCCGTCCAGTTCGGCCCATGGAGCCTATTTTTTGGACCCGTTTTGATAATCCGAATCGTTCAATGTGTAGAACTCGTCGAGTTCTACAGGCCTGTAAAAAATCACGTTGATCGAATATAAATAACTATGTGATCAAATCAGTTTTGTATAAAAAAAAAATGGACGGTGAAACAATTAACGGTTGATAAAAAACTGTTTTGTTCACATAGCTATCGATATCCGATTAACGTGATTTTTTACAGGCATATAGTACTCGACAAGTTCTACACATTGAACGGTTCAGGTTATCAAAACGGGACCCGTGGTGGCCCCCCACGGGCCCAACAGCACAGTCCAAGATTGGACTAGACCAAAGCCACTGCCTAATAAAAAAGTAGAAGCTAAAAGCACCTCTCCTCAACTTTCAGATAATTAGCTTTTTGTAACAACTCTCGCCACTGTTTACCGATAAACTACCGATTACTGCTAAACTGAGACTGATTATGATTGGTAATTGAACTGATTGAAATACTGGACTGACTGACTGAAATCTGAAACTGATTGATTGAATATATCTGTTTGAATTGCATTTCTATCTGTTGACTGTTTAATTATCTGTTCAGTTTTTATGTTTAAACTGTTAATTGAAGGCCTTATCGGCAGCCGAATCCGAAATCGATTAATGTTCTATGATGGTTAGAATTAATGTGAAATTATGGCATATTTATCTGAAAATTGATTTGGTATGTTTTAATTAGATTAAAATGGGTCAAATTGCATTGTGGACTTAATTACTATTTTGCCACTGTGAGTGGCCACTATCTAGACCACCTTTGAGCCTCATTACACCTAGATCAAACATTAGCTCAGCTCATTTCCCTTATTCTTGCCGACCAAGAGAGCTAGAGTGAGAGGAAGTGAGTTCCTCCTTGATAGTTGCTTGTAAACTTGGAAATTTTAGAAGATAATTGTGAATTTGAGCTCCTACACCTTATAATTCAAGACTTAGGTTAGGATTTCACATTTTCATTGATGTATTTAAGATTGTTCCTGCATGGTTCTTGAGCCTCTAGAGAGCTAAGTCATGTCTTAGTCTAATAATGTTGAATTGGAGCTCATTCCATGCATGCATGTTGGTATTGTTGAGTTTTAAGTTGATTTCATGGATAATTGTTGCATACTTGTACAAGTTCTAGCTAAGGTTCATGAAACCATCATGTTTTTGAAAGATTTGACTCATTAGAGCATGTATTGAAGCTTTGAATTGATTTACAACTCATGCATGTTCATTTGAATTGTTGTCATGAAAATTGATTTGAAATTGGGTTTGTTTGAACTACCCTTGGGCTTTGATTTTACAAATTGAGCTTTGAGCCATGTAATATTATGTGTTTACAAGAGTTTTCCAGAAAATGGGCCCAAAGGAATCGAATTTGATACATTTGTAGTTGAATTTGGGCTTGAGGTTCAAATCTGGGAATTCCAGATTTTGAACTCACGCTCGAGCGGGGTTACTGGCGCTCGAGCGTGGAAATCGTGCTCTCAGCATTTTGTTCTGTTTTTAGGTCAGCTCGAGCGGGGTAATTTACGCTCGAGCGGGACCTTGTGTTTTACGCTCGAGCGGGTGTCGAGCGCCCAATCGAGCGTGAATTTCACCTATCCAGCACTTTTGACTATTTTGCAGTACGTTCGAGCGTCCAAGTCTGCGCTCGAGCGGAAACCTTTGTCTGCATGTCCGCTCGAGCGGATTAACCTACGCTCGAGTGAGACCCCTGTTTTCTGAAAATGCTTTTAAAGTGCATCTTTGCATCCTCATTTCATCTTAGGCATTCTTAGGCCTAGTTTAAGGTATCTTAATGAGGATATAGATGTAGAACACACCGAGGCAAATTAGGGATTAAGTTATTATTTTCCCAACTGTGTAGCTTAGTGTGTGTTCAATCTATAAACTATGTAGGGTTGGCGACTGGGGATGCGCTCTAGCTTTACTGTAGCCCAGAACTCTGTGAGTAACAATTGTTTAAAGATATGTTCAAAAATGATTATCTTCTGAACAATTGAATTGTACTGTTTCTGAATTGATACTGTTAATAGAATGAATGTATGTCCTCTATTCTGAACTGTATTGTGGCATCCTTAGCAACTACTGTTACTAACTGTTACTGTTACAGAGATCTCTGTCGGTTCCCTTGTTGGAACCACTAGTATTTACTGATTGATGGCCATCATTAACTGTTCAGTCTTTTAAGATCTACTGTTTACTGTACTGTTATGCTAATGGATGTACCACATATGACTGTACTGACTGAACGACTGAAATACTGATTTAATGAACTGTTTTCATTACTGTAAGGACATTCATTCTAAACCTCTTTACGCATTATGTTATTTACTGGGCTTTAGCTCACTGCTCATATATATATGTAGGTGTACAGGCACCAGACCGCGGTTAGAAGCGTCGGGGTAAGCTCCAGTTTTGTCAAGCCAACCACTGTGCCTCACTGCGAGGTTCCGAGCCTGTCAAGCTTTGGCTTAGGGGTGTTTGAAATTCCCCCATCTGTTTTGTAGACTATATAGACTGTTACTGTACTGTTTAATAGGGATTAGGTCCCTGATCTAAATGATTATAAATGATGTACATACTGTTTTGTCACTGACTGCATATATTTATGAAAAGTCTTTTTGGCATACAGACTGTCACAGCTCATTGGACATTGTTTATTTACTGTATTGGCTTCCGCCAGGCCCCTGTACTCTATTTTACTGTATTACTGTTAAGCAGGCCTTTGGTAATCTCGGATTACTGGTCGGTTACGGTGCTAAACCCATAGAGGCGGGTTTGGGTCGTGACAGAGTGGTATCAGAGCGATACTTACCACGAGTTATACCGCATACACGTGTCCAAATGAGATATAGGATGTCCTAGAAAAGCAATTAGGGGCATTACATGAGCATGAAAAGTGTGTGTGGCTATGACATGACTGAATATATGCTGAAGTGATAAACTGTTTAAGTATGCAACTGCTTATGTTTAAAATTGCTTTAACTGCTTATAGTGAAATGGATAATACAAGAACTGCAAATGAATCTGAATCCTCATCCTCTGAGGCAAGAATGGAAAGACTGGAAAGAATGATGGAATTAATAACTGAAAGACTAGATCAACAACAGAATCAACAGCCCCCACCTCCTCCTCCAGTACAGCCAGAACAGAATATGAATGTTAATGATGGGGATATAATTGCTCTCACCCAGAAGTTCAGCAAAATGAAACCGCCATCCTTTCAGGGAGGCCTGGAACCGTTAAAAGCTGAAGCATGGGTTCTTGAGACTGAAAAATTGTTTGAGGTTTTTCCGTGCTCTGAAGCACATAAAGTACTATTAGCCACCTTTACCTTGCAAGAAGAGGCTAATAGGTGGTGGATGCTTATCCGCGATGATAACACTGTAATGACTTGGGCTCAATTCAAAGGTGCCTTCTTCGAAAAGTATTTCCCTCAGTGTGTTAGGGACAGAAAGGTAACTGAATTTGAACAGCTGAGACAGGGCACAATGTCCGTTGCTGAATATGAAACAAAATTTACTGAACTTGCCCGTTATGCACCACACATGGTGGACACTGATTATAAGAAGGCCAGAAAGTTTGAAGGCGGCCTTAATGTTGCAATACTCGACAGAATAAATGTTCTGAAATTACCGAATTATGTAAATGTTCTTGACCGAGCTTTGATGGCTGAATCGAACATCGAGGCACTGAAAACTGAAACACCAGCGTCTGAATGGCGTGGTAAAAGGCAGGGTTTCAAATTCAAGAAAGGCAAGCATAACCCTTTGAACAAGAAACAGAATACGGGGTCAACAATTAGCCCCAGCCAAGGGAGTGGTTTCATACCACCCTGTTCTGAGTGTGGCAAGAAGCACAAAGGGGTCTGTTACAAAATATCTAGAGCCTGTTACAAGTGTGGCAAGGTGGGCCACATGGTTAAAGACTGCCCCCCTGCTCCACAAGCCAATAGTAAAGCTGCACCAAGCATGGCAGCATCAACTGTTGCACCAAAACCGAACCCCAAAGCTACCGGGAAAGAGCCCATGAGGCAGGGCCGAGTGTTCGCCCTAGTACCAGGAGACGTGCAGAATACCGAGACCGTTGTGTCAGGTATGCTCTCTATTTGTACTCAAAATGCTTATGTACTGATTGATTCGGTGTCTACGCATTCATATGTGTCGCTATAGACGTCCCAGAACGCCCCGGGAGGAACGAGCTCCCGTTCTGTTCATTTTGGGGTCACTACAGCTCAGGACTCTCAAATTTGTCACGGTTCTAAGTCTGAACCAAAGAGTCCAAATCCGGCAAATCGTTTTGAGAAAAAACAGATTTTTTGAAAGAAGTGTCAAACATGGACTGCTTTGCCAGATACAGAGTCGCCACCTAAATGTTTTTTAATGGGAAATTTAGGAAACCCTGACTCGGTGCCAAAGGCCACGTGTCCGTCATCACCAAAGTTGCCTCGGCTCGGGAACTTGGGTACGATTGGGGAAGGTCACTTCGTGAGCACCCCCGCTCGCCCGATCAAAGATCGGCCTCTACTAACCATAATATCTATTTTTGAAAACATTGTGTGTTCTTATTCCGGTTATTAGCCTAGGTTACTATGTGATGCGCACAGCATACAAGTATAGACTGAGTCGCCTGAATTGGAACAAAACATTTCATGTTCTCTTTTTGAAAACGGTTTGCTACCCGCAGGTAGGCTTGAAACTTTTAATGATTTATTCCAATTTAAGTAACCCAACCTTCACCCACAGGCATTCAGGCAGTTATATCACATAAGCATATTGCCTCATGGTAAGCATGCTATCATGGCATTCACTCACACGCATGCAAGGATGCTAAAGCATAAAGCTTACCGGGTACTCCAAGCCAAAAAAGGAAGCTAATTAGAAATCTATGCATGATCCTAATTATATAGAAATGCCTAATGCAACACATGCAAAAATGCAACTAAAATAGGCTCGGCTATTCTAAACATGGCATATGAAATGCTACAGCTAACACGTATTCAACTTTGAAATTGAAATACAATGCAGTTAGTATGATGCGCCGAGCCCGATGCATGTAAAACAGATGAATGATGCAAACATGCTGTCATACTGTATGCTAATTTAAACATGCCCTAATCTAACCATCATAAGCGGATAAATAAAAGGGAGAAAGACGTGGGGTTGAAAGACATACAACACACACACGCACACTTATTACGGTTATGCCCTCGCGCAGAGGGTCCGAATAAATATACAGTCCCAAATAAAAGAATATTACAGTCCAAATAATATACAAATTCCTAATTAATTAATGATTTAACTAAGGAAAACTGTAAAACTGGCATGCAAGCCAGGGCCTGCCTTGCTTCTGATGGATGATGCATGTCCGGATTGTCTTGCGCGGAAATCCACCGGGATGTCCCAATTAGCCTCTGTTTAGCAGTTATTCTTGGAAAGCGTGCCGAGCTCCGAAAAGTTGTTGATTCTTCATTTTGCTGCAACAGAGAGCAAGAAAGGGGCATAGCAATGTATTTTCACAAATATATGCATGCCTCGATCCTCGTACCACCAATCATGCATACCGAGGCATGATGGCCGAGGAGTCGAATTGCACAACTCAATATAGAATGAATGCACATGAAAACACAACAAGAACCTAACTCCATCATGGGTAATCCGGAGTGTCGGTGACTAGGGAATTGAGATACGTTCCGTCACTCGGAGTACGAAATGCACCTCGTTTCCCGTGCCCGGGCTAACTCCTATTCTGAACACGATGCAATATGCATGACATGCATGAAATGCGACTAAGATACAATCCTAACATACACAATGCTATGAAAATGGGATGCCTCGAAATGCGTGCACACGGGCACGCAAACCGAGAAAATGACAGAATGCGATCTAAGATACAACCTAGTATGCACTATGCTGTAAAAATGAGATGCCTCGAAATGCGTGCACACAGGCACGCAAACCGAGAAAATGACAGAATGCGATCTAAGATACAACCAAGTATGCACTATGCTGTAAAAATGAGATGTCTCGAAATGCGTGCACACGGGCACGCAAACCGAAAAAATGACAGAATGCAATGCAAATGACATGGAAATAGGATATGGGCTTACACTAACATGAGAGAGTCTCAGCCACACTCACATAAGAGGCCGATAAATGAAAATGAAGTGCCTTGAAATGCGTGCACGCGAGCACGTAAACCGAGGCAATGGCATACGCAATGCAATGGCATGGAAATGACATATAGAATGCAACATGGACTTATACTAACATGAGAGAGCCTCAGCCACACTCACATAAGAGGCCGATGGATGAAAATGAAGTGCCTCGAAATGCGTGCACACGGGCACGCAAACCGAGGCAATGGCATACGCAATGCAATGGCATGGAAAATGATATGCAAGCATGCTAATGGATTTTCAGCAATGAAATGTGGGGGAAAACAGCCCCGAAGTGAGGCGAAAACACACCCGATGCATAGAATAGTCCCGAAGCATGAATTTTGGGACCCGAAATGGCCTATAGCTATACCAAACATGCACAATATGGATATGCAATGAATAGACAGAAGCAAGGCAGCCCCAAAATTAGCATTTTACTAGTACAAAGCATGGCCAAACAGAAAGCAAAGATAGGGCAACAATGGCATGCAAAAATGGCCCTAAACATGAGGTTATGAAGCAAGTGGTATATGTAAAACCCAAACTGAAAAATTCCCTTCTACAACATTTAAGAGGGACCAAAAATAAGCATATTTACAGAACTGTAAAAAACCCAAAAACAAACATAGACATGGCTAAGCTTTTGTGCAAGAAAATGGGCCAAAAGGTGGCCAAAGAGGCAAGTGGTATATGCACAGCCCAAACTGAAAAATTCCCTTCTACAACATTGAAGAGGGACCAAAAATAAGCATATTTACAGAACTGTAAAAACTCCAAAACAGTATACAAACATGCTAAAAATGCAATGCAAAATGAGGCTCAAAAGGTGGCTATAACACAAAGTATGCAAAGAATTCACCAAACAGCCAAAGACCCTTAATAAAACATGTTAATAAGGTCAAAATAAGACTATTTCTAGGCTTGTAAAAAGACCAAAAACAGAAGCATGATAGGCTGCCAAAGCATGCAAAAATGGGGACCAAAAGAGAGATATAACATGAAGTGACATATGGAGGTCCCAAACAGTGATGAGCCCTTCTTCAATGTTGAAGAGGGGCTCAAAATAAGCCTATTTACAGAACTGTAAAATGCCCAAAAATGGAAGCATAATGGGTTGCCAAAGCATGCAAGAAAATTGACAAACAAGGGGATATTGAAGCAAGTGCAATATGGGGGCCTCAAACAGGGTTGAGCCCTTAATGAAACAAGAAAATGAGCTTAAAAGAAGGCCACCTCCAGTTTTGGTCGGAGCTCAACTCAGCAAGCATGTATGGCTTAAAGATGGTGCCAAAATGAGCTAGAAAAGATGGCAATTGGACTTACCTTTGAAAACCAACACTTTTGTTGCTTCTTGGACCAGATTTGGTGACTCTAAGCTGCTGGAATCCCCTTCTTTGCTGCTGGAATGGAGTGGTGATGGTAGAGCTTGAAGATGATGAAGAAATGGAGCCCAAAACTTGAAGGAAATGGGGTGATATGTATCTATCTCCTCCAAGCAACTCTTGTAACCCTTTCTCTAGAGTTGGGAGGCTCTCTATATGGATAAGAGATGGAGAGAAGAGTCTAGCCAAAGTGGAGGGAAAATGAGGCCTTTTTTCCCTCCAAAAGGGTCCCCCGGATGTAGATATTTTTGGGGGAAAACCAAGGCACAGCTGGAATGTACTCAAACTGAAGAAGCAGGCCGGCCTGACATTTTGGACTTGGGATATTCTTGAGTGCAAAATGAAGCCCTGGAAGTAAGCTTTCCAATGGTGGTGGCCTCATATCTTAATTCCTCTTGTGCAAAGAGTTACGCCCGTTTCGGTGAAGCCGCGCAGATTTTTCTCCTTCCCGGATTCATGCTGAACCACTTTTGACCAAAAAGAAGTTGGATTTTCAGCAAAATTGCTGGCCTCCCACCCTCCTACAAGCTTTCTAACAGTGAAAATAAGGTCTCCACCAAAAATGAGCCCAAACCGATGCAAAATGAAGGTTCGGGGGCCAAAACGCACAGCCCGAGGCCCCGAAAACTGGCTGTTAGGCACCGGGAGTGGTGTTCGACCACGAAGTGGGTCTCTCAGACCTCAGTGTCCCTCAAAAGGGAGCAAATAAGAATTATGCCAAAAACCGGAGCAATAGGAGATGGTTAAGCGGTCCCGAACCGAGGCACACGGCCTGACGGCTCCGAAAACCGGGAACCGGACTCCGAAATGGGCAAAATGGCCCGCGGCCACAAAATGTAGCCCACGGCCACTAAGAGATGGTCTACAGGACCTCTTCCTCCCCTCAGGAAAAGAAACAGAGAAAACCGAGTCTGGTTCGCAAACCGAGGCAAGGCACAGAAGAGGGTTCGGAAGTCCGGAGGCAGGGCTCGCAGCCAGGACTCTGCAACTTCTGAACGAGCACGATATGAAAAATCACCGAGTGCTCAACTGGTGACGTCTGAGTCTTAAGGTCGGTCAAAAATGGGGTGTCTACAGTCGCATGCTTTTTCGCGAAAACTGAATAGACCATTAGAACCCATGAATTATCTGTTAGCTGTATCATCACCCGTTGGGGGATCCATGACTTGTGCATATATGTACCCTACTTGTGAAATTATTGTCGGAGATGCACATCTGTATATTGATTTACTGCCACTGAACATTGATCATTTTGACGTAATATTGGGAATGGACTGGTTAACGAAATACCATGCTACTATAGACTGTGTAATGAAACAAGTAGTTTTCCGCCCACCTGGTTTGCCTGAATTTGTGTTTGATGGAAGTGAAGCAGTACCTCATCCGTATTTGATTTCATCTGTGAAAGCTTGTAAATTGATTAGGAAGGGGTGTAAAGGGTATCTGTGTTCTGTATTGACTGTGTCTACTGATGATAATGCTGATGTGAACAGTATTCCCATAGTCAGAGAATTCCCAGATGTTTTTCCAGATAATCTACCAGGGGATTTGATTGACAGGGAGATTGAATTCACCGTTGATGTAATCCCGGGTACCCAGCCAGTATCTAAAGCTCCTTACCGAATGGCTCTGACTGAATTGAAAGAATTGAAAGTGCAATTGCAGGAACTGTTAGATAAGAAGTTCATCAAGCCCAGTACTTCACCGTGGGGCGCACCTGTTTTGTTTGTGAAAAAGAAAGACGGCTCACTGAGACTGTGTATTGACTACCGTGAACTGAACAAGGTAACTGTGAAAAATAAATACCCATTGCCACGTATTGATGACTTATTTGATCAGTTACAGGGTGCTCAAGTGTTCTCTAAGATCGACCTCAGATCAGGATACCATCAGTTGAAAGTTAAACCAGAAGACATTGACAAAACTGCTTTTCGAACGAGGTATGGACATTACGAATTTTTAGTTATGCCTTTCGGAGTTACCAATGTACCTGCTGCATTTATGGACCTCATGAACAGAATCTTTAAACCATACCTTGATGACTTTATTGTTGTATTCATTGATGACATACTGATTTACTCCAAAAGTATAGAAGAACATGAACATCATCTGAGACTTGCCCTACAGACCCTAAGAGAACAGAAACTTTATGCTAAACTGTCTAAATGTGAATTTTGGCTTGATCATGTTATGTTTCTGGGGCATGTTGTTAGCAAAGATGGAATTTCTGTTAATCCGCAGAAAATTGAAGCTGTAGTAAACTGGCCTAGACCAACAAATGTGACAGAAGTCCAAAGCTTTTTGGGTTTGGCTGGATATTACAGAAGATTTGTCAAAGATTTCTCCAAAATTGCCCTATCGTTGACTCAATTAACTCAGAAGGGGATATAATTTGACTAGACTGACCAAAGGGAATCAGCATTTCAAGAGTTGAAAACTCGACTTGTAACTGCACTGATTCTTACCCTACCTTCAGGTACGGATGGTTTTACTGTATTTAGTGATGCTTCTCATAAGGGTTTGGGATGCGTTTTAATGCAGAATGGGAGAGTTATTGCTTATGCTTCCCGACAACTGAGACCGCACGAAAAGAATTACCCAACCCATGACTTGGAACTTGCCGCAGTGGTATTTGCATTGAAAATCTGGCGTCACTATCTATATGGGGCGACATGTGAAGTATATACCGACCATAAGAGTCTGAAATATTTCTTCATACAGAAAGAATTGAATATGAGATAGCAGAGATGGCTAGAATTGATTAAAAATTATGACCTACAGATCTTGTACCATCCGGGAAAAGCCAACACCGTTGCCGATGCACTGAGTTGGAAATCGATTGGAAATTTAGCCTGTTTGCTTACCGGGCAGAAGGAATTGCTTTGTGATCTTGAAAAATCTGAAATTGAAATCGTTTTGCAAGAACAAAGTGGAACCTTAGCTGTTATTTCTTCTCAATCAGCACTGATTAAAGAGATTAAAGAGAAACAGCAACTAGATGACTTCTTGAAGATCATCGAAGAAAGGGAAACTAAACCAAGACCGGGTTTCAAATTTGAAAATAATGTACTGAAATTTCAAGAAAGACTATGTGTACCGAATGATACTGAACTGAAAAGAAGAGTTCTGCAAGAAGGCCACAATTCAAAACTGTCTATCCATCTAGAGAACACGAAAATGTACCAAGATTTGAAACTGAATTTCTGGTGGCCGGGAATGAAGAAAGAAATTGTTGATTTTGTATCGAAATGTCTTCATTACCAACAAGTTAAAGCCGAACATCAACGACCCACAAGCTTATTGCAGCCCTTACCCATACTGGAGTGGAAATGGAAACATATCACCATGGATTTCATTGCAGGATTGCCTCGCTCCAATAAAGGTATGGACTCAATTTGGGTTATTGTTGATAGATTGACTAAATCTGCTCACTTCTTACATGTTAAGACAATCTATAATGCGGACAAATTGGCTATACTCTATATTGATGAAATTGTTAGACTGCATGGAGTGCCTGTGTCCATTGTTTCTGATAGGGATTCGAAGTTTACATCGAGATTTTGGCAAAGCCTACAGACTGCATTAGGTACTGAATTGAGACTGAGTAGTGCTTATCATCCTCAGACAGATGGCCAGTCAGAAAGGACCATCCAGACTCTAGAGGATTTACTGAGAATGTGTGTCCTTGATTTTCAAGGAAACTGGGAAAGCCATTTGCCTTTACCTGAATTCGCCTACAATAACAGTTATCATTCAAGTATTGGTATGGCGCCTTTCGAGGCATTATATGGCAGAAAATGTAGATCTCCGATCTGCTAGGCAGAAGTTGGAGATGGGCCTTTACTTGGGCCCGAAATTGTTTATGAAACAACTGAGAAAGTGAAACTGATACAATAGAGACTGAAAACTGCACAGAACAGACAGAAAAGTTATGTAGATGTCAGAAGACGGGACAAAGAATGTCACACCCTTAACTTGCCCCTAAACGTTCGGGCATGACCCATTCAAAAACAGACATAAAACCTGGTATATATAGCATATGGGGCCTTGTCGGAAGCACATAACATTAAAAGAACACTAAACCAACAAACTCCATTGAGCTATTTCTAACATACCAGGATCTCATACATCACATGCATCATAATAGGTTGATAGAGTCCAAAATAAATATTTCTTAGCAGTACATATACTCAAACACATATACAGACCCAGCCCTAGCATCGGGCATGTAACAAAAACTGTTGAAGTTATATACATTCAACCTTGGAAGGATAACCAAGAAGTAAGCCAATTATCTCAATAAACTTCACAAAATAAATGGCCTCAAAAGTGCTTGGGTACACGAAGGTTGACAAAAGAAACCGGGCGTCATGGTTTAGGATTGACCACCTGGTTGATTGCCTACAGAAACAGACATAACAGATAGTAAGCCGGGCTCAGTGAATAGTAATACATGAATGAAACAATGCTCAACTTGAAACATGACATATATCCATACATATGGAAGTGCAGAGATTACAAAGTTAGCCTGATTCTGTATTCATCTTATAATGGCCTTAGGCCCAATCTTGAACATAACAGCTTGACATATCACATTCTTAATTCATAATGGCTTGAAGCCCTTGAGCATGGTGGCATAATGCCCCTGAACATGGTGGCAAGGTGCCCTTAAACATGGTGGCACAAGGCCCTTAAACATGGTGGCACAAGGCCCTTAAACATAGTGGCATGACGCCCTTAAACATGGTGGCACAAGGCCCGTGAATATGCTTATACGAACTCAAGAGGTGTCTCACACGGATTCTAGAGGTGGCTCACGTCGTAGCACTTAGTTCCGTGTAGCACTTTGTTTCGTATCATAATAACTTATATTGGATGGCCGTAGGCCCAGAGTCTTATAGCATGAAGGTATTTTATCTCTCCCATTTCTTTCTTACATACTTGGAACATACTTAAACATTAACATACATACTTGAAACATTAACATAGTTGCGTAAACGAAATGCTAATGAAGAGCATTAGCCCTATGTAAAGCAGATAATGATATTAATACTCACAGTGTTGCGATGATGTGCTTGTTCCTCCCGGAGTGTGCCCTACACACATTCAACCTTTACAATTTAGTTTCCTTTTCATATCAATTCACTTTCTGTTTCGTTTCACTTCGAAGGAATTTATACATATTAAAAGGCATCAAAGACATATTCTGACAACATTAGAGGGTTCTACACGCAAAACAGAGCGATCCATGTTTGTCAGCATGGGCCGCACGTGCGGCTGTGAGCCCTGCACGTGCGGCAAGCTCTCCCGCACGTGCGGTAAAATGCCCCGCACGTGCCTTTTAGACAGTGGCCGAGCCCCTGTTTTTCACCATTTCCCGCACGTGCGGCCATGACTCCCGCACGTGCGGCAGCACCTCCCACACGTGCGGCCATGACCCCCGCACGTGCGGCGATTCTGCTCAAAATTGTCTGAAATTCTTACAAAATCCCAATCTTTTGGTACATCCTCACAAGGCTCATTTTAACATTTTTAGTTGACAATACATAGCCTAAAATTCATGTTACAAAGGCTTCAAATACATACATTAAACTAGATAAACAGTAATTCTTGAACCCTTAACTATAATCAAATTTCCTTTTTTCATCAACATCACATATACCATCACATACATATATAAGGTAAGTTCTTCATGATCTTTCATGAGAAAGTAAGAAATCAAAGCTAGTTCTCCACATACATACATAAGCAACTTAGTTCAAACTCATCCAATGGATAAAACATGATCCAATTACACCTTGAGTTCAATTATCATGGTTGTGTCACTCTCAAATTCAAGAGAGGAATTATAAAAGTTAGACAAACTTACCTTGAGTTGAGATCTCCCAAAGTGTCACTAGGTTATTCAATCTCTAGCCTTTATTGAACTCCCTTCTCATTTCTCTCAATTCTTACTCTCTCTATCCTTTTCCATGAAATGTGTTGAACTAGGTCCAAGGCTCCAAGAACACACACACATATATATATAAGAGCTAATAAGACAAAAGTCAATCGTTTAAACATCCGAAATTGAAATTTCCCAAATATGCTTAATATTACCTAAAAATTATGCTGATTACATATCTAAAATCAATTTCAGATAATTAAGCCTTGAAGGCCTCCAATTTCGATTCAAACATTCTAATGTAACAGATACTTTTCTTGTTGAACAGATAGACATTCTTAAACATATGCTTTAAACATGGAGTTAACTTTCTTATCCCTAATTTCTCATGGAATTACACAATAAGCATCCAAAATCACAAAATAGGATCCGAAAATATAACAAGGAACATGTACGAGGGTCGGGTTATTACAAAGAATATGAAGTAGGTGATCACGTTTTTGTGAAAGTGACACCGATGAAAGGCCAGACTCGTTTTGGAGTCAAAGGCAAGTTAGCGCCGAGATATGTTGGACTGTATGAGATTATTGAGAAAATTAATTCCGTGGCGTATCAAGTTGCGCTTCCTCCCGAAATGGAGCATATGCATAACGTCTTTCACATTTCTATGTTGAGGGACTACCTCCGGGATCCTTTCCATGTGATAGAGCCTACTCGTGTAGTGCTGAGTGATGACTACACTTACGAGGAACGGTCTATTCAGATTGTAAACAGACGGATTAAGAAGTTGAGAAACAAAAAGATCCCGTTAGTGAAAATCGACTGGCAAAACCATGGTGGCGTGTATGCCAAAGGGAAGATGACATGGCTAAAAGATATCCTGAACTGTTTCCACTGAATCCTACTTTCTTCCAAAACGAAGGTAATTCGAGTTTAGAGGACTAACCTCTTTTAAGGAAGGGAGACTGTAACAACCCTCGCCACTGTTTACCGATAAACTACCGATTACTGCTAAACTAAGACTGATTATGATTGGTAATTGAACTGATTGAAATACTGGACTGACTGACTGAAATCTAAAACTGATTGATTGAATATATCTGTTTGAATTGCAGTTCTATCTGTTGACTGTTTAATTATCTGTTCAGTTTTTATGTTTAAACTGTTAATTGAAGGCCTTATCGGCGGCCGAATCCGAAATCGATTGATATTCTATGATCGTTAGAATTAATGTGAAATTATGGCATATTTATCTGAAAATTGATTTGGTATGTTTTAATTAGATTAAAATGGGTTAAATTGCATTGTGGACTTATTTACTATTTTGCCATTGTGAGTGGCCACTATCTAGACCACCTTTGAGCCTCATTACACCTAGATCAAACATTAGCTCAGCTCATTTCCCTTGTTCTTGCCGACCAAGAGAGCTAGAGTGAGAGGAAGTGAGTTCCTCCTTGATAGTTGCTTGTAAACTTGGAGATTTTAGAAGATAATTGTGAATTTGAGCTCCTACACCTTATAATTCAAGACTTAGGTTAGGATTTCACCCTTTCATTGATGTATTTAAGATTGTTCTTGCATGGTTCTTGAGCCTCTAGAGAGCTAAGTCATGTCTTAGTCTAATAATGTTGAATTGGAGCTCATTCCATGCATGCATGTTGGTATTGTTGAGTTTTAAGTTGATTTCATGGATAATTGTTGCATGCTTGTACAAGTTCTAGCTAAGGTTCATGAAACCATCATGTTTTTGAAAGATTTGACTCATTAGAGCATGTATTGAAGCTTTGAATTGATTTACAACTCATGCATGTTCATTTGAATTGTTGTCATGAAAATTGATTTGAAATTGGGTTTGTTTGAACTACCCTTGGGCTTTGATTTTACAAATTGAGCTTTGAGCCATGTAATATTATGTGTTTACAAGAGTTTTCCAGAAAATGGGCCCAAAGGAATCGAATTTGATACATTTGTAGTTGAATTTGAGCTTGAGGTTCAAATTTGGGAATTCCAGATTTTGAACTCACGCTCGAGCGGGGTTACTGGCGCTCGAGCGTGGAAATCGTGCTCCCAGCATTTTGTTCTGTTTTTAGGTCAGCTCGAGCGGGGTAATTTACGCTCGAGCGGGACCTTGTGTTTTACGCTCGAGCGGGTGTCGAGCGCCCAATCGAGCGTGAATTTCACCTATCCAGCACTTTTGACTGTTTTGCAGTACGCTCGAGCGTCCAAGTCTGCGCTCGAGCGGAAACCTTTGTCTGCATGTCCGCTCGAGCGGATTAACCTACGCTCGAGCAGGACCCCTGTTTTCTAAAAATGCTTTTAAAGTGCATCTTTGTATCCTCATTTCATCCTAGGCATTCTTAGGCCTAGTTTAAGGTATCTTAATGAGGATATAGATGTAGAACACACTGAGGCAAATTAGGGATTAAGTTATTATTTTCCCAACTGTGTAGCTTAGTGTGTGTTCAATCTGTAAACTGTGTAGGGTTGGCGACTGGAGACGCGCTCTAGCTTTACTGTAGCCCAGAACTCTGTGAGTAACAACTGTGTAAAGATATGTTCAAAAATGATTATCTTTTGAACAATTGAACTGTACTGTTTCTGAATTAATACTGTTAATAGAATGAATGTATGTCCTCTATTCTGAACTGTATTGTGGCATCCTTAGCAACTACTGTTACCGACTGTTACTGTTACAGAAATCTCTGTCGGTTCCCTTGTTGAAACCACTACTGTTTACTGATTGATGGCCATCATTGACTGTTCGGTCTTTCAAAACCTACTGTTTACTGTACTGTTATGCTAATGGATGTACCACATATGACTGTACTGACTGAACGACTGAAATACTGATTTAATGAACTGTTTTCATTATTGTAAGGACATTCATTCTAAACCTCTTTACGCATTATGTTATTCACTGGGTTTTAGCTCACTGCTCATATATATATGTAGGTGTACAGGCACCAGACCGCGGCTAGAAGCGTCGGGGTAAGCTCCAGTTTTGTCAAGCCAACCACTGTGCCTCACTGCGAGGTTCCGAGCCTATCAAGCTTTGGCTTAGGGGGTGTTTGAAATTCCCCCATCTGTTTTGTAGACTGTATAGACTGTTACTGTACTGTTTAATAGAGATTAGGTCCCTGATCTAAATGATTATAAATGATGTACATACTGCTTTGTCACCGACTGCATATATTTATGAAAAGTCTTTTTAGCATACAGACTGTCACAGCTCATTGGACATTATTTATTTACTGTATTGGCTTCCGCCAGGCCCCTGTACTCTGTTTTACTGTATTACTATTAAGCAGGCCTTCGGTAATCTCGGATTACTGGCCGGTTACGGTACTAAACCCATAGGGGCGGGTTTGAGTCGTGACACTTTTTTCAGTTTATTTCCAGATAATTAGCTTTTTTCAACTTATTTAAACTATTTTTGCCTAATAAGCTGTATTTGCATACAAAAGCTACACCAAACAGTGTCTGTCACACACTTTCAAATTAAAATAAGCTATAATTAGCTTATTTAAGCAACAACAAACAACCCCATTGTAGCCACCTTTCAACATCACTAATGTGTTGTCTTAAATGAACAAATCCAATCGTATTAAGATAGAGGACATGTTGTGTTGGTAGGTGTGTTTATTATTTTTTTCTTCATTGTATTGTTTTGTTTTATCCATAATTGTGTAGGAAGGTAGTGTTTCTCAACATTTCAATAAAAATGCCTTAGAATATTGGTTCATCTTTGAAATAACTTCAAATCTAGCTCTACTTATAAATTTATAGATAGTCTTTTATACTGAAAACTATAAAATTTCATTGGAGATATTAATAGAGGTATCAGAAAGTGAGGGGTTCATTTTGCTTATTTCTTTGATTTTCTTTTTATTTTCTTTTTCTTTCTACCTTTGTTTAAACCAGTTTCCCATAATGATAAAAACTCTGCTGGAAATAATAAGAACACAGGTTTGAGTATGGAGCAGCTCCGCCAACCTTGATTATCAGGGGGACCAGCATTGGAATAGCATTTTCTTCAGTCTTCAGAGCAGCAATCAAAGAATGCCATATGAATACCAAACAAAAATTGTACAGCAAGGAAGCTTAATCAAATGGGACACTCAAAGTAATGAATGATAATACGTAAATATATACAATAGGTGCTTCTGTTTTTCTGTTTTTTTTTTTTTTGTTTTTTTGGCTATCAGATTCTTGAGCATTAACTAACAAAGAGTAAGAGCAAATCAATTGTACGTAACAAATGCCTAAAACTGAATAAACAGGAATTTTTAGAAAAGGGTGTGATGCTAGCATGCTCCATATACAACATAATAATTGAATCATTCTAATCCATGGAATCAAAACTTGGAGCTGACCACCCCAACTGCTCAATGATCTTCTTCATTCTTTCTTCCTGTCCCTTTGAATCCCCTAAAGCTGTGGTGAAGGGGTATACATAGGTTACCTTTGTAGCCATACATCTATAAGTAACCACATCTCTTTTTACCAAAAATTCTAGCACATCTCGGCCGAACCCTCCATCAACCTCAGCTTGCAGATATGTGCCTGAATTTAGTTCCATGATCAGTAAAGATACAGAATCAGTATCACTAACCAGTGCCCCTACCAATACTTTTGAAACTTAAATACACATAAAGGAGGCCTAAATTGACCATTTTCCAACATGTCTTGTCTTCCATTTCTAAAACCATTAGTTCAACTCTCCCCTTCATAATTGCTAACAAAAATTACTCTTCTTTAAATACTTTGGGTAACCAACTAGGCCTCCGTTTGGGAAGTGGGTTGGCTTTTTGGCTTTTTTAACTATTTTAGCCTCGGCTAAAAGGTTTGGTTTGGGAAGGGCTTTTTGGCCTTTTGACTTTTTTGGCTTTTTTTGTGAGAGAAGAATGTAATGATTATGGGTTGAATGTGATATTTTGTTTTTTGTGGCTAAAATAGCCTATTTTGTCTTTTGTGGCTAAGATAGCCAAAAAAGCTCCGTTTAGCTCTTGCCAAACGGAGCCTAGGTCAGATCTGTTTTTTGTTTTTAGTTATTTGTTGGTATTTTGGCTTGTGGATTTGTGTGGTTAGACTAGTTTAACAGTTGATGATATCTGAAATTGTATATATTTTCCTAATGATTGACCAAAAAATTAAAAAACTTTGGGCTGAATTCAGTTCTAATTACCATGTGGGGTATCTTCAACAACTTGAATCTTGGCGTTTTTCTGTGTTTCTAGAATAGCTTCTTGCAATTTCTGCAATACAAAAGAAGAACCAAACCATGTTCAGATTTTCATATAATTCTTACCTCAAAATGCCAATGAATTACCTGAATAGCATTATCTAGACTATTTTCAGAAATTGTCCAAGGAAATGCGAATGAGGACGATCTTGGATTTGTCGACACGCAGCCCGGGTTTATAGACGGACAGGGTCTGATTTTCCTGCAAGAACAGAGCAAAGAATCTCATCATCAAAAGTCATGAAAACCAAAACACATATTATTATTAGGACCAAAATTAGCAAAAACTGGTATTAACCCATTAAAGAAAATGAGAATTGGGAAATACCCATTTTCCAATCCGGTGGCCAAGTTCTTGGATTGAGAGAATGGAGTGGTGAGCAAAGAGGGTTGAGAGTTGAGAGAAGGAATTGCTATAGAAGGTTGTGGAGGTGGAGAAGATAAGGTGAGAGCAACGGAGAAGGAAAGGAGGAGATTCTTTAGCAGAGAATGAGCCTTTTTTGTGTTGTATTGTTGAGGATTACATGATGATGGGATTGAAGGGTGAAGAAGAAGAAGAGGGGTTCTGGTGGTTGGAGAGTGTTTGAAGAAAGGAGGGAATGGAGAGAGAAGGTGAGCACTCAAACTCATGTTTGTTATCTATCTATTCCTTTCCCTACCCACTCAGGCATGAGTTTGGATGGAGAGAAAATAAAAATGTAAATAACTAACCTAGAAGAGATTCGAACAAAATACAATAGTACATCGCATGCTTTTTGACATGATTTTAGGTTAGGGCTCGTTTGATAATGATTTTTTTAGATTTTGTTAAGGATAAATTAAAAAGTTAAAAGATTATTAAAAAATTTATATTATTTAAGAGTAGCTTGTAGAGAAAGTTACTAAAACAAAATTATTTATTTATCCTTTAAAGGGGTTGTTTGGGATGACCTAAATAAATGTATTTTTTATTTTTTTACGAAAAGATGTGCAAAAAGTAGAGATGTGATATGAAGGAAAAAAGATAAAAGGATGGATTATTTTCAACTTTCCAAACTTGGCATTAACTACTCAAAAAGTCAAAAGTTAAAAAGTCAAAAGGATAAAATTGTCATTTTAATTTTATTACACATCTTTTCTTAAAAAGTCAAAAAGTTATCACAAACATACATATTTTTTTTCTATACTTTTTTAACCAAAAAGTACATAGGGTATATCCCAAACAACTACTTAGTTGGCTTTTTAACTTTTTTAGCCTAGAACTTTTTTGTTTGTTTAGTTTTCTTGATTGACCTTTTTGGCTTTGGAATGACAAACTTTTTTGTTAGGCCTATTTTCGGAAGTGGGTTATAATCCACTTCCCAGATTATAACCCACTTCCTCTCCCACAAAAAAGCTACTTATAAATAGTTTTTCACCAAAAAATTGATTATAACCATCTTCCCAAAATAAGTTTTTTGACTTCTTAACTTTTTTAATTATTTTTTTGCCTATATGTAATCATTTAGCCCAAAATATTTTCCAAATCGGGACTAAAAAATTAACAATAGATGGTATAAAGATACAAATGTAAGGTTACACTTGTTTGGTACATGTGACACATTTTTGTAATAAATATTATACACTCTTTTCATAAAGTTATCACAATTTATGTTTTAAAAATTAAATTAAATATTTTGTGATAATATTATGCATATTTGTAGCAATGTGATATATTCTTTCGTCGAAATATTTTTAAACCACAAATTTGTAGATTTATTGTAGCAATTGGGTTAAAAGTTAAAAAGCTTACTTTTTTTTTTTATCATATTATCTCTCTATTTTTTTTACACATTTTTTCAAAAAAAATTCCAAAAAATAAATAAGTAAATATCTCTCATTAGTTCCAATGATTGTAAAAAAATAAATAAATAACATATGCAGGTACACATTCACAAACCTTACCCTGAATCTATTAGATATGCTAGAAAATAGAGAAATAGAATGAGAGTTAAACAAATAAAAAATGCTCTAAAGGCTTACAGTTTTCCAAGACAGCACTTGGTTACAACAAAATGAATTTAAATCCAACACAATTAAAACCCTAGATTTGTACAAAGCAAATATGACAAAATAAATAAAATGAAGTTTCGATCAAAAAAAAAAAAAATGAAGTTCTTTTTTCCAAGTCCTTCAAAGCTATTGCATTGACAGAGACATATCGTCAGCATCTGAAAATGGTTTTCCCATATAGAGTAAACCAAAATCCAGTAGAAGTAATCCAATACAATATATAAATCTTAACAAAGATATAAGGGTGAAATGCATATGCAATGCTCGTGCCAAAATATTTTATATCTTTTTTCAAAAAAAACTATGTAATGCCAGCTTAATATCAGAATTTATAAATCACTTCCTTTACAATAGAAAATAGGACAGTGAATCACATTTTAGGAATCTCAAAACCATTTCAACCTTTTATGGAAATTTCATCTGTGGGAAACCGTAAACCGGCACCCATATAAATATAGGCTCTACAAGCACTACTATTACCGTTTCATGGAAATTTCATCCGCGGAATTGACACCCATACGCGCGGTTTTTAGGACTTTCACCATGAACACCCAGCCAACTTAGTTTAAAGAGACAACACATACTTCCCATATTCACCAATTTTTTTAAAACGATAAACATTTTCAATGTATAAATATAAAATAATGCTCGATGCAAATAGATGAGATAATAGTTCTTACATAATTTCTACAACAATCATAGCTATCTTCCATTGATAGCTCCAAACAGATATTTCTAAACAGATAAACGATTTTCAATAAAGATAAACTTTCCAAATCTCAAGATGTAAGTGATAATACATATCTAACTCCACCATCCTCATCAATATCAATCAAACTTCACGTTTCCAACATCAATCCCATTATTTATACAAAATCAACATTATATGTATATATTTAGGGCAAAACCCTAGTTTTTTCTAAAACCGAATCCAAGTTTCAAAACCAACCATTTTATCACAACTCAATCTCATTTCAAAGCCCACAATCATTTTCAAGAATCTATTTGAAAACCTCTTTTTTCATTTTTAATCAAAAACCCTAGATGTATCCAAAAAATTCCCAAATCATAATATTTTTTTAGGAATAACAAATACCTAAGTTAAAAATCATAAAAGAGTGCGAAGAATTCCTATCTCAAGCTTAGAAGACTAGAGAAAGAATTGAGATACTTCAAAAATACTGAAACCTAACTTTGTTCAGATCAAAAGGAAGCCCATAACGTGCTCCACCTTTTTAACAAAGTGACATGAGTAAGGAACTTGACGGATCTAGGTGTATTTGTAGAGAGAAGTAGACTTCTAGAGAGAGGGGGTGTAGATCTAGGATTTCTGGAATGTTTAGAGAGAGAGAGAAAGAAAAATGAAAAAGTGATTCAAAAGTGGCTTCTTACGAATTAATATATGCACAGATCGCTCGAGCACAGATACAACAAGTTGTACCGCTTGAGCGAAGAATATCAACTCCCAGAAGTTTTACAGACAGAAAACTACCGCTCGAGCTCAAGAAGGGCCGCTTGAGCACAAAAAGTGTCACTTGAGCGAAGAATGCCAACTCCCAGTATCTTTGTAGGCCTGCAAAAGTACTGAGAGTTTACAATTACCGCTCGAACGAAAAAGCCAAAATTTGGGCAACAACAATTTGAAAGACAAGCTATCAACCTGTTCCAAACGCAACCAATGCATCCCAATAGCCAAACTCAAAGAGAAATACGAGGAAACAAGACATGAACAACTATATAAGACAATGAAATCCAAATCCAAAACATCTAATGGATCGGGCTTAAACCAGAATCATTATAATTAATAAAATAACAAATAACATAAAATGAACAAGCGCATTAGACTAAGGTCCCTAAGCTCATCAATTAAGGCTAAAGCATTTCCTATGATTCTCAAATCAAATTCTAAGTTATCCCTTAACTTAAGGCATAAAACAAACAAGTTCCAAACATAACCTTTCAAACTTTTTCTTCTTCTCATCATATTACTAACAAGCCCTATATCATATAAGCATATAGTAGATAGCGTAATGTACGAATAATATAATATACATGATGCATGAATGGTTTGGTTGTCACAGATAGCCAGAGATAGAATCGAGTTTGAATAGATAGAATCAAATTTTCAACAGATAGAGCTGTTCAAATTTTGAACAAATAATAAAATGTTTAAAATTTGAACAGATAAAAAAATTAAATAGATAAAAGAAATTTAGATAGATAATAAAATTGGTATAGATAGATTTAAACAGATAAATGAAAAAATTGAACAGATAATAAAATTTAGACAGATATTTGAACAAACAATGCAAAAAAAATCAAACAAATAGTTAAAAAATTTGAACAGATGGTCAATGAAAAGTCAACAAATAAAAATAAATCAACATATAAATTAAGGGGTAAAATTGAAAATAAAATGTCCTCCAAAACAAACAAAAGGACTTCTCACCAAATTATTTTCAGAAAAGAGTGAACCTCTCACTAACAAAAAATATCCATTAAACCTAATGCCTTAGACAATTGATAGAGTGGATGTATCAGCAATTTTCTCAAAAGTTAATGATAATACTTTATGGAGTTGCAATCACCTTATTTGGTTTTAATTGATTTTTTGAAAATTGAGTATTTTATTTTTTGTGTTTTGTTTTTAGTGATTTTTTTAATATTTTAAGTAATTTTTTTTTTTACTTTCTAGATGCACATAACTTAGATGAACCTAAAAAAAAAATATTTAAAACATTTAGTAAATACAAAAGAATACAAAAATGCACTGAATTTATATATATATATATATATATATATATATATATTTGTATTTGATGAATATTTTAAAGATTGTTTTTGTCATAAATATTACTTACTTTTTAAGTGTATATCTAAAAAATAAAAAAAAAATCTTAAAATATTAAAATTCATGACTAAGAATGAATAAATACGAAAACTAAAACCAAATAAGGGGAATAATTTCCTAAAATCATTTAAAATTAAAAAAAGAAAAAGGAACTGATAACATAATTTTTATAAAATTAACGGGACCTTATCACACATCGTCGATATGTCCGAGTGGTTAAGGAGACAGACTTGAAATCTGTTGGGCTACGCCCGCGCAGGTTCGAACCCTGCTGTCGACGATTTTTTATTTTGTTAAAAAAAATCAGGGTTTTGGTGTCTTTCTCTGTCTCTGATCGCTTCAACTACACTGGAATTTCTTTGCTCACTTGGAGCAATGTCGGCATTAATTCATTATATCTTCTTCTATTATACATGCGAGCACTTACATTGGTTTTTAAAATTTTATCTGTATTTAGGACTAGTGTTCAGTTATTTATTAATTTTTTTTTTTAAAAAGATAATAAAACAAGACTTGAATTTAAAATTATAAATTTGACAGAGAAGTCTCTTATTACTTGAGGTAATAATTAGTGGGGGTGTCTAGGTATGGTTTTTTTTTTTTTTTTGATCGGAAGAAATATGTCAATCAAGAGAGTCAAACGGCACTTACAAGAGTCCAAACAACCCAAATCTTATACCAAACAAAGTGAAAATAAATCAAGAAGCACTCAGGAAGAAAAAATATGAAAATATTCAGACGTACATATCGTACTCGTGCTCATACTGCAAAGCAAAGCCGATCATAAAAGTTCGGCAATAGAGCATATTCGAAATATTTCATAGATCCCAACCACAATGAGGGTAAGCTAAACAAATCGCACATATGGACTCTAAGAAAACCAGACAAACCCAAAAAAATCCAACACGAACCAAAGGAAATAAAACAAAAGAAAAACACAAACACACCCACACCCAATCAAATCCGGCAGCGGCTTTGGCAGATCTGGCGTTGGAGAAGAACGGCGATGAAGAGGCAGCGGAGAAGAGGCGGAGAGGCGAAGAAGAGGCGATGAAGGCTGTGGGGGAGGCAGATCCGGCGTGAATGGAGAAGACGATGAGGAAGAGGCGGTCAAGCTATGGAGAAAACGACGGGGAAGCGGCGGTGAAGGCAACGGAGTCGGCGCAGATCCGAGAAGGGCACTCCTGGAGTGAATGGATGTGGGAGAAACATCTCACAAAGGAGGAAGAGAATGGAAAGTCCAAGCTTCCAAGTTATGGGAATGCAAAATAAGAAAAGGGAAGAACAAAAGAGGGGTAGGTAGGGGGAGGGGAGAGGAGGCCGGAGGCCATCGGAAACCCCTCCCCCACCGCCGGCAGCCTCACACTCAGAAACCCTAGGAGGAGAAAAGTTTAGAGAGAGAAACTCTCAAACCAGACTCCATAGATATATATTATTGAATCACGTAAATTTGTGTTGTCTAGGTATGGTTTGAGAAGACGGTTTGGCGGCTTTTTTTTGGCTAAAATAATCACAAAAAATAAAATAGACTTTTTAGTCCAATAAGACAAAATATCACATTCAATTCATAATCATTACATCACTCTCACGAAAAAAGCAAAAGCCATTTTCAAATCAGGCCTTTTAGCTCCAGACTAAAATAGCCAAAAAAAGTCAAAAAGTCAACCCACTTTCCAAACCATGCCTTAGAAAGTTGACTATTTTAGTGAACTATTTTAATTTTTAACTATTTTAATACATTAAAATAGTAATGTTTGGGAAGATGATTGGATTTTTTTTTAGTTTGATGTGATGTTTGTGAGGAAAAATATGAAATGTTTATGAATTTGATGTAATATTTTGTCTTATTAACTATTTTAGCCAATTTTAGCCATTTTTATTTTTTAGTATTATTTTAATCCAAAAAGCCAAAAAAATCTATTGCCAAACACCCCCAATATGTGTTACATATTTTATTTTATTTATTTAACTTACACAAGTGTTGCGTGTGTTGGGCGCTAATAAAATATAAAAAAAAGAATGAAACAAAATTTAAATTTAAGACCACAAATTTAATAAAAAAAACTTTTACTAGTTGAGATTACAATCAATATATGTTACATATTTTATTTTATTTAGGGCATCTCTAACGGTGTATCAATTCTTTCACTAAATTTGATTAAAAATTTGAGAAAAAACTCTCTTTGATATTAAGTGCTCCAACGGAGGGTTTTGTGGCTTCGTCAAACCATCGGGCAGATGTCCGCCAGGTCAACCGACCAGTGCAAATTTTTTACAATTTTTCTTATTGAGGTGATCATCCAGGGGGGTCCGATTGGGTGAATGACTGGGAGGACGATCAGGCGATCAACCGGCTAGTGTATTTTTTTCACAAACTTTTGCTTTAAGGTGGTCATCCGGGAGGACATTCGGGAGACATCCGGTAGTGAAAATCCAACGGCAATAAACAATGATTTAATGAAAGGCACATTAATCCTCAGTTTGATGAAAGAAAAGTGAAAATCTTGAATTTGATACCGATTTGATGAAACCGTTGGAGCTGAAAAATGAATCATTTTTCAGCCAATTCAAATTTGATGATAAGTTTGATGCATGATTGGAGATTGTTTTATTTAACTTATTTATGCCAACAACAAATAATGTATAAAAAAAGAGAATGGAATAAAACTTTAAGTTAGGGCATCTCCAATTGTTTATCTTTATTTATTTTTATTTCCTTATTTATTTATTTTTTTTGAATTTGAGTAAAAATTTCGTTTGATACCAAGTACTCCAACGGAGTTTTATCAAGTTACCGGTCTACCGGGCGGATGATCGGCCGTGCAATTGGGCGGACGATTGGACGAATGTTTAGCTGGTCGACCGGCCAGTGTTAATTTTTCACAAATTTTTGTCTTGAGGTGGACATCCGGTAATGAAAATCCAGTAATAATAAATAGTGATTTGATGAAAGGTACATCCATTTTTAGTTTGATGAAAAATTTGAAAAATTCTAAATTTAATGATCTATTTGATAAATGATTAAAGGAATAAAAAGTAACTTTTTTTTTTCCATTAAATTTAAATGTGATGAACCATTGAAAATGACTTTTAAGAACACAAATTTAATAGAAAAACTCTGGGTTGGTTTGGAATGGATTGGTTTTTTAATTTTTTGATTATTTTAACTTGAGCTAAAAAGTCTCGTTTGAAATGAATTTTTTGACTTTTATGAAAAAAATCAAATTATTATAATTTATATATGATATTTAATCTTATTAACTTTTAAATTTATTTTATTATTTTGTGATGCCAAAAGAAGGCTCTAGCCACTTGAGATTATGTGTTACATACATGTTACATATTTTATTTGTGTGCTGACTGCTTGTACTGAAAAGCAAGCAGTTTTGAATCAATGGAAGAGAAGGGCTTGATCTGGAGCGCCAAGAGCACACAAGAGTTTGGCAATGGAGCTTTGCAACTCAGCAGCAAGCCAAGTAATGGGCATCTTCAACACCGCCTCCAACGCCGTACTCGGCGACGCTTCCTCTGATTCCTCGCATCACAAAGGTATGTAAACCACTTTCAAATTTCAATACCCACGCCTACATACACCTCTTCTTCTTGTTACTCTGTGCACTCTGTTTGCTTCCCGAGAAACTTGGGGAAAATTGGCATTTTCTTATTTAAATCTTGTGTTTGTGTTGTTCTCATAGGAAAAGTAATGCAACCTAACATATGAAACCTAGGTTTCTTTAACTTGGATCATCAAACTTATTCTGACAGACATGGTTGATAATATATGAAACCTAACTCTTTTGGAGGTTGATGATATTGAAAAAGAGAGATATGGGATTCTCTGCACTTTAATGCATTACCTAAAAAAGAGTTGTGTGGGGAAAAAAATAAACCACATAGAGAGATTGACGAAGGAATGACCAACGTGCAATGAATTTGCAAAAAAGAGCACTGCCATTGTTGCACTTCAATGCTTAAGTCCGCACCACCTTCATGAATATAATGATTAATCAATTTACTGTAAAGATTGTGTATTGTGTACTTGACCCTTTGGGATTGTGCTCTTTATATTGTGCATGGATACCTCCACATGGAATAATTAACTCAAATTGTTGCTTTATTAATTGTGGATAGTGCCCCCGTATTTGAAAGTAATAAGCATTATCCAGAAATAAAACTGTTGGGATTCTCCTAGATTGTCTCTATCAAAATGGCCTAATAGAGTGGCCAAACAGCGCGGACAGAGTATCCAAATCGAATATTTGGAAAGAGTAGAGCAGCCGAACAAATGACTGCCTGGACATACAACCAACTTGACCGAACAAAGTATTTTTACCTACCACCATTGTGCCATGTGTCTGCGCCTGGTCCCACATAATTCTGTGCTATTTTTGGCTCTCACAACTGTGTAATTTCATGAATGAGAGATTAGGTGCTCAATGCTTGGGAAGATGTTTGGGGTCAAAAGACTTTGAATGTTACTTTGGTTATCACAAAGGTGACGTGCTCTGTATGGCCAACATGTTTTTAAGAATAGATCATCCATTTGTTGTAATATATATGTGATTTGATCATGTAAAATACTTATGTCTTATCAAACTAATTTTTTGCATTCATATTATTCTTAGCTTGTCATATGAGATGAACGGTTTAAATTATAAACATGAGTATAGATTAGTCCCATAATATGCCACCTTTACTTATGAAGTTGAGATCTTCAACTTTAACAAATCCAAACTCGAATGGGGGTAGGGTAGTGTGCAATTAGTAGGGCCGAGTGGATAGGCCTTATGGGCAGACTGGATTTTGGATTGGATTGGATTGGACTGGACCACCATGAGCTTGGTTGGTCACCTTTGACCAAGTGCCCTCAGAAGTGACAATACATAGAAGTAGACTTAGGACCAAGGAAGAACTAACCAAAGTGCCTATGTAAATTGGAGATGGTATGTCCATGGAGAGGTCTACACCACGAGAAGTTCTAGATATCGAATACGTTTAGATTAGGAAAGATCTTTTGTCATATAGGTAACAGATTACCCTCATTGAAGGGAAGCTTAATCGAATATGCAGTTCCTCCTCGTTGATCACATTGATGATTTGAGCATGGAGGATGTGAGACAATTATCTCATGTGCACCTTGAAGAGCAGGGAAGGAGAACAACACTATAGAGGGTTACCATCGTCTTCTTTAGCGGACATTCAATCTCTCTAAAGCCTAAATCTCTGTATTTATTTGCTCTTAAACTCTCATTCTTGGATTCTTGACTTTAGCATTGGAGGGGTTTTTCGGGCCATACCCCAGCCAGGTAGTGCTTGCAGTGTTCTTTGCCACGCAAGTCATGGTTCCTAGATTCCCTCAATCCGTCATAGAGCTCCAATTCTATAATTGTGAAATTCATCGTCACACAATTAGTGCCATCTGTGAGACCATTATCTTTGTGTTTAATTTGAGTAATGGGAATTGAAGATGGGCCTTTGTCAGTTCTTGAACGAAGGAGTAGCGTGGAGAAGATGAAGGACAAAAGCCTTGCACAACCAAAGGTGCAAACGGAATGAAACCGTGCATAAAAGCTCACTTCGGGCACATGGGAGTGATCTGAGATGCACCATCGTTTCCTTACTGGTGAGACCTCTCACCACCATACTCTCAAGAAAGGTTGGATCAACATATAAACCTTGACCATATACTTAATTTGTTTTGGTGAAAAATAATTTTCACATTTTCTTATTGAGAATTGCTTTTCACATTTTTTAGTGTTTAGTGCGATAAATAATGAAATTCAACAAAACAATTTTTGTTGTCAATGAAAAATGTGTTAATTTAGACAGAAAATATTTTCTATATTTTACAGGTGAATTTTTTTTTTTTCAAACCTAATGAGGCAGACCAAAATCTTACCAATGTCACCACCTCCATAATACACCACCTTGGTTTTAAAAAGCGGCCGCAATCGTTATGTAATGGTTTCGGTAGTTACGACCACTATAGCAGCGTGATAGAACTTTTCAATTGTAATGGCCGCCGCTGTTACATAAAGGCTATTACAGTATCATTACGATCGTTATGCTTCTGTTTTCAACATATTCTGTATATAAGTGATGTAGGACAAGTTTTTAAGAATTTCTGTATTTTTAGTTTTAATATTTTTGATATATTATTTTATTAGGATTCTTGTAATTTAGTATAAATATTTTAGAATTAGGTTTCTTAATTTAGATTTATTTTGTTTTCCTAATTTGTAGGCTACTTGTTTCCCAAGAATTAGACTAGTTGGATTGTTTCTTAATTTTAGATTTCTTGGTGTCTAGGAATATTTGGTCTCCAAGGTTTAGACTATTATAAATAGTTATGCAAGCCTTATGGAAAAATAACTTTTATTCAATAATATTAAGATATTTTCTCTTCCTTGTGAATGCAAGGTTCTATTTTCTCGTGGATTTGAGAGCCTCTTTCGTCTACTAGAACAATATCTAGTCTCTTGTGTATTCCGCTGAGTTAGTACGGCCACCTTTTATAAATTTTTTTAATCATTTGTTAAAATCATACAAAAGGCTCATAGAACTTATGTGAAAATTTTAAATCTACATGCTTTGGGTGTCAAATCTTTAAATTCTACAAGGCTTAAGTTTCTATCATAGTTAGATGAGCTTAGTTCTTTACCCCCTCAAACTTTCGTTACTTTTCTCATTTGATTCCATTCCTTCGTTATTACTCTAATAGTTAGATTCCATTCCTTCGTTATATCTATTTAGTTTTAGATTAAATCTTTCCTTCATTTCTATCATATTATATCTCATTTGATATCATGTTACGTATTTTTGCATTAGTAAATATGGTGGCATTTTGTAACTATCATTTTTAATATTAAACATTCTTTATTATTATTATTTTTTTCTCACTTCAAGGGAGAAGTTATTCATAGCCATATATACAATCAGTAAAGTTATAGGAAAAATTTCTATTGAGGCTTAAGACTGGAGTAAAAAATTAATACATATATTAGATTATGTTAAAGAACTAAACAAAACCCACAAAAAGCTATCTTGAACCTTACTAAATGTGATTTTGAAATAAGAACATGTGTATCGGCAAGTTTTTCCAAAGTTGTGAGAAAAAGTAAAAAATTCATGGCTATGGTTGCCGTTACACTATAGCTGTTACACCCCGCTACCATGTCAACACCACAGTTACTGTTATGGTGGTCACTACCATTATTGAAAACCTTGTACACCACACTACGTAGGGTTTCAATCAAACACAAGAAAAACATTTTTTCATGAAAAGAAATTCTAAAGAAAATATTTTTGGCCCAAAAAAGAAAGAAGGGTCATAAGCTTCTCCTACTGTCAGATTTCTGGCAAGAACTGTTCAATGAGTATTTCAAAGGGCTTCCTTGATTCCATTCTATACCTATGAACCTTCTCTGTCTTACAACACAAATAGTGACTAGCCGAAAAGCCCTCATATTGTATGGTCAGTTTGAACATCCAAAGCCATTCCTTGATGGTCACAGGACAGGACCACTTAGAAACACAAATATTCAGCAACCAAGCAAATCAGGCGGAGTATCAGAACACAAATCAAGCAAATAAGCTATTACATACTGCATGGGCTAAGCTTAACAAAGATTCAGCTGTTAAGCTTCCACAAACTCTGTATGCCATGTAAGTACCCCTTCCAAACTGTCTTTTAACTAGTAGAAAAGAGTCGTGACTTCAAAAGAAAACTGTAGGGTCTCCAAAACTATAAAGCAGTGACTGCGAACACTGCTGGATCAGTTTCAGTATTGTTAAGGGCTTTGGGAAAAACATTGTTTGACTGCCGAGATTGAAAAGAAAAAGGAAAAAAAAAAAAAAAAAGAGGAAAAAAAGAAAAGAAAAGAAAAGAGAGCATAGAATCTTACAACTACCTAATGTGGGTGATTTTCAGATTTCTAATTCTATTCTACCCAACCATTGTAGATTAAAAGAAAACCGGAACTGGTGATTACTTACCACAAAGCAGCCTTGTTTATTCCTTGGCTTCCTTGGTATTTTTCACCCTCTCTTAGCTTTGTTTGTTCCTTGGCTTCGTCCTTCATTGGTATCCTTCACAATCTCTTCTTCCTCGGATTCCTTTGCATTGCTTGACTTTGCTTTTGTGTCGATATTTTTGAAATCTTCAATCATCCCTTCCTGTGCAGTGCTTTTGCCACTCTCCTCCAAATCCAAGTCTTCCTTAGCTTTTCCGAAACTCTCCACCCCATCATCCTCTTTGGTAGCCTTTTTAGCTTTCTCCACTGTTTCTACCTCCTTGGCTTCTGCAATGACCTTGAGAAGTTCTGAAGGTATAGCTGCAGTGTCAAGCTCCCGGCAACCCTTGGGAGCATTTTTAGCTTCTTGATCTGTGAGCATGTAAGAAGGGACCTGATGAGAGAAACGAAACATTTCCTCTCTTGGAATTGTCTTCACTTCTCGCAGGTCCAAATTTTGGTGAAACACTGACTTGAAGCCAGCAACTTTAACTAGTGGAGCTACAACTACACCTCGCTGCTTGTTATAATCTTCAAGCACTTCTACCACATCATATTTGTGTATCACCTCATTTGGTGTAAGAACATTCCAATCGGGAGACCAGTTACTGTAAAGAGCCCAAATGTCTCCCTTTCTGGGAAAAATTTGAATGACCCCTCTTTTGCCTTTCATCCACTTGACCCTGTGCGAGAAGGAATTGAGATTGCTAAAGATTACATGCTTGCCTACCCTGAAATCCCCACTAGTCTTGGAAAAGCCAGATCCAATCCAATTTAGAGGGCCCAGTTCAGCATTACTTTTAGAGTTCAGCCAACTAATCTGCACCTCGAAGGGCTTCGTAGATATCAAATTATGAATTAAAGCATAATACCGAGGCATGCCATCATCATCATCATAGGCAGCCCAAACTTGGTTTTCACCGAAGGATTCCTCTGCCCGATCCTTATCAAACTCATAAAAATCTGGATCTAGAACACTCATTGACTTGGTTTCAGCAGCCTTTTCATTGAAATCAATATTAGAAGTGACAAGGGAAGAATTTCTGGGCTGTACTGAATTATTAGTGTCCACAAATGCAGCATTTTTATTTCCATCTTTCTTCCCACCATTTGGTTTTTCCTTTACCATCTTCTTACTCTCTTTAATTGAAGCCTCCAATGCAGTTTTCTTGTTCCATTCATTGAGCTTCTTCCTGATCTCCATCTGCGACTTTGCCATCAGCAAATTGCGAATTTCTAACTGTGACATCTCCTGTACACTGTTATTCTGGACAGTTCCTGAAGTGTTAAGGCTTTCTGTTCCCAAGCAAACCTTCTGATTAGGCATTGCCATTTGATTAAGCATCTCTCTTCCAGTAACATTCACCTGAATGCGACTCTTTTTCATAGGCCCAGAAGTGGAACCAGCATTGGAAGCTAACCTGGCACTCATTTTCATAGAAGCAATGTTTGGACTTTTGATTGAACCAACGCCTGCAGACCCCAGTTTTAACATATTTGAAGCAGATGTGTTGTTTGTCATATGACGGTTTACATTTTGCTGCTGCTGCTGCTGGTAGAAGGGCCATGAGGTGGTTGGATTCGGACCATTTTTGGGTGGGGCAGGCATCTCAACAGCATAACAGGGTTCATGACAGTTTGGACAGCGAACTTTTTGATTGAGGTAATCTCTTAAATGCTCATATTGGATCTTACATCGGTTGCATGCAGTCCAAAATGTGTTTGGTTTTGATGGACGGGGTGCAATTGGAATAAGTCGGGGACTAGCAGCACTCTTCTGATCCTTTACACTGGAATCATCATTGTTGGTTGGTGTTGATGAATTCCCAGTTATACCGCTTAGATTCCGTTTCTGATCATATGCTTCTCTCTTAGCCTTATCAGACAACAAACTCAATGCTTCAGCGATAATTTTGAAGGCCCCTTTAACCCCCACTGACTTGTCAGGGTGAAGACTGCGATACAATTTCCTGTAGTGTCTCCTCAACGTTTCATTATCAGCCAAGGGATTCACGCCTAGAACCCCATACCAGTCTACTTCACCGTTTATCTTTTTCTCAGCAGAAATGTACACATCAAGGGTTGCCATGAATTGAGGAAGACCCTCAAGCAGGGGAAACAATTTTTGAGCTTTCAAAGCAAATTTTTTGGCTCCAGCAAAGTCTCTCTCTTTCAACTTCTGCTCTGCAATTTCTTTAGCTCTCGCAGCATCATTCTTATTACACTCCATTTCTTCAATGTTTTGCACTCTCTGTTTCTTGTGTAATTCTTATGTTCCTCCCGTGTGCAGAGGTGGCTCAAGTTTGTTCACCTAAGGCATAAAAAACTTAAATGAGGCCTTTTTATATTTTTTTTGAAATACATTTCTTTTATGTTGAAATGCAAAAATACTAATTAAGTTAAAGTTTAGAACTTTCAATTCCCAAAACCAATTTAAACCAACAATATAATCTTTTAGAAAACATTGAAGATTAAGAAAGCTTTCCTTACTTTTTTAACTATTAGTGTGATCGCAATTTATTTTTATAATATTAAAAGACATAAAAGTGGGGCCTCTTACTGTGCAAGGCCTTAGGCAAAGTCTTATTTTCTTGGCACTCGAGCTGCTTCTGTCTGTGTGCAAGCACTAATACACCACAATAATGAATTGACAATAAAAACCCACTTTTGGCAAAAAAGGAGAATAACGACAAGAAGTTATCAGCATATAATTAGGTCATTGTTAGTCTCATAATCACAACGATAAAATCAAATAACAAATAAATACATCTTTCTATTTACCAAATCCAAAGGTTCATCTCTCCTTGTAATGAGCAAACGACAAAACTATAAAGATAATGATCATAATCGATTAACTAGAATACCGAACTTTAAAAATCCCCAGATTAATAGGTGGTAAGAAATCACAGAACACTATTTGATCAAAACATTATTGGCGCATAATCAGGTCATTTTTGTTAGTCATAACCATAACAATCAAATGAAACACAATTAAATGCATGTTTCTATTTACGAAACCCATAGATTTGTATCTATCCTCATGTCGAAAAATTCTTAATGAACAACCGACAAAATTAAAAAGGTAATCATGTAATTGACTAACTAGAATGCCAAAAACCTTCTTAATGACCAACCGTTATGAAAACAAACCAACTAAATACCGAACTTTGAAAAACACGAATAAATTGGTGATAAGAAATTCAAAACACAGTACTTTGATCACCATCTGCATTAATGACCAACTGTTATGAAAATGGACTAACTAAAAATACCGATCTTCTGAAAAGCACAAGGAACAGTAGTTGGCACACCATCCGCATTAGTCATTCCTACCCAATTTCAGTGATCATGAAACAAATACAGAGAAAATGATAATATAAAAACCCTCTGTCTCTTCAACCACTAATAGAAAACTTTGTCATGAGATACATTGTATGGACTGAACAAACCAGAATGGAATCCAAAACTCAAGAAAGCAGAAAATGCTTAAGTGTTAACTACTCAATCTTACTTGCAAAGAGCAAAATTAACCAAACCCATCAATCAGAATCTGGAAAACTCGAGATTTCACATCTACAGTACCCAAATTCAGTATATCAGACCAAACCCTAGAAAGCCCTTATCATCATCAATGCAAATCTAAAAAACACACTTAATGATTAAAATCACTTCCATGCAAAGTACAAATCAAAGACTGTACATAGATATACAGATGCATAGATAGAATTCAGATTAATAAGAGAGATACGATTGCTTACCCTATTTGAGAAATGAGAACTGTATACAGATACATAGACAGAATTCAGATTAAAAAGAGAGATACGATTGGTTGCCCTATTTGAGAAATGAGGACTGTAGAGAGAGACACCGTCGATGAATTTCCACCAAATTAGATTTTGTTCTTATTTTTACCAGCCAGATCATACACAGTGATAATTCCCGAAACAGCATTTATTGTGAAAACTTCGCATACCCTAGTAGAGATTTAACACAGAAAATATAACAAGAAGTAAAATAAAAATATACGTATATAAATAAAAAGTAGTACATTTTTTCCTTCTGTGTATGAAGTATTTTCTCACCCAATGCCAAAACCAAATAACCTACCTTTTGGCATTGGGTTTAACTCTGGTTTTTGTTCTAAATATAGTAAATTAATTAAAGTGAGTATACATATTATAGAGCACTCAATTAAATTTCTTTTGTCATTATTAGAAATTACAAAAAATTTGGTAAGTAATAGTACCATATTTATTGTTTTTTGTTTTTCACAATTGAATTAGCATTTAATGCCTGTTTTTAATTTGAGTTATGTTTTTATTTCTGTAATCCCTGTTTCTTTCAAAGTTGAATTATGTCTAATTTGAAATTTGAGTTTAGCTCTTCAGCCTAAGTTAGTGAATTTCATATAAATAAAGTTAATCCAAGAATATCAAATAATTAAGAAATAAATAGAAGTACATTGAAAAGCTAATTTTCGAAGTTCTTTACATTTTTCTATTGTTTAGCTAAATCTTTGAATACATGAACTGAAATTGTACGTCTGTTGACATAATGTATAATAGTAGCAAGATGAAATTTCCTTTGTACTTCAAAGTATAGGACAGCAGAGTCGAGTCGAGTAATGTAACGCCCCCAAATAATACAATAATTACAACCCAAAACATGTGTTAATAACTACATCAATCGGAGTAAATAGTCCTTTCATTACATAGAGTTGATGATACAAAAGAGTTTAACAAAGTAAATGCCCTATCGGCTTACACCTTTCCAAGTCTGGACTTGGTTACAAAAGAGAAACTAGCTCACACACATTTAGCCCTTAGCTTTACAAAAATATACAATTCAAATAAAGAAGTTCTTGCTTCCAAATGTCCCTCCAAGCTATTGCCTTGGCGGAGCATGTCACCAATACTTGAAAATGGTTTTCCCAAATAGGGTGAGCCACAACCCAGTAGGAATAATCTATCACAATATATGAGGTTTAACAAAGGTATAAGTACAATATGCATAAACAATGTCCGTGATAAAGCATCCACATTTTATATAGTCATAAGATACCCAATCCAATTTCTAATCCATTTCCATTTGATTCATTTCATTACATGAGCCAATTTAATCATTTTTCAATAACCCAAATGTGACTACAACTCATTAGTTTTATAATCACATCATCATCATATAAATACTTCAAACTTGCCAATTTACAAATATTTCGTCCGTGGGATCAGCACCCGTGTATAATTTTGAGACTTTTACCCAGGACACTTCGGCCACCTTAATTATAATGGAGTCCATTCCCTTTCTCCTCCCAAACAATCATTTATACATATGCAATGTATTTAAACACATAATCATACGTGGAGTACATTCCCTTTTCACTCTCAAATTATCATACATATACAATGTATATAAATAGTCATATTCAATGACAACCAACAAGAGATTAGTTTCAATTCACATAATCTGTATGCAATTTCTACAACAATCATAGCTATTCTCCACCGATAGCCCAATACAGATATTTCTAAACAGATATATAATCTCATGACAGATAATTTATCCAAGATTTCCAAAGATGTGAAGTATTACATACTCATTTCCATCATCTATTTCAACCCTCGCTCAATTTCATGTTTACTACACCAATTTCAATCATTTATACAAAATAATCATGATAGTCATTTTAGGGCAAAAATTCCCTTTCTCCAAATATCAACCCAAATATCAAAATCAACCATTTTGACACAACATGATCTCATTTTCAAATCTCATACTTATTTATTTCATACTCACCAAAACCCCTATTTCCATTTCATACCTAAACCCTAGGTTTGTTCACATTATCCCCAAATCCCACCATTGTTACACAATTGACAAATAACTAAGTGAAAACCCATAACAAAGTGTAGAAAATCTCGACCTTAAGAAGAGAAGACGGGCAAAGCAAGGTTGAAACTCCAAAGACACCGAAATCCAAGTTTGTTCGAATCAAAATGAAGATTTTGATGCACTCTACCTTTTTCTCAAAGGCATTAGGGTGAAGAGATCAACGGATCTAAATGAAATATAAGAGAAGGTGAGTTTTAGAGAGAGACTTAAGATTTAGGTTTTTGGAAAGTTTTAGAGAGGAATGAAAAAGTGATATAAAACATCATCTTCACGGACTGTTATACATGCAGTCCGCTTGAGCGTGGAAAGTGACGTTCGAGCGTCAGACACAAAGGTCCGCTCGAGCGTGGAAAGTTACGCTCGAGTGTAGAATACACAATTCCAGAAGTTTTGCAGACGAAGGACTCCGCTCAAGCGTAAGATTGGATGCTCGAGCGTCCAATGCACTCTCCCAGTATTTGCAGATCTGCAAAAACATACCGAGAGTTGACAAATCCCACTTGAGCGCAAGAATGGACACTTGAGCGGAGGAGCAAAATTTGTGAAGCCCGCTTGAGCGCAAGAATGCCCGTTCGAGCGAAAGAGTCAAAATCTGGGCGTCACAGGTTTGGAAAAAAAACAAGCAACCAACCTGTTCCAAACGCACAATTACAAAACGATAATCAAAATAGAGAGGAGACAAGGGAAACAAGATATGAATAACCATTCAAAATTGTACGGATCCAAGTCTGGAATACGACAAGTGACGGGTCAAAACCCAAATCGCTATAAGTAATATGTTTGTTTAAGTTTGGACTGAAAACTTTGCAAACTTTAAAATGTATTTTAGCTTGGCTTGTTTACTTTTTGAGCCTATTTGAAATGAGTTTTAATTGAGTTTATCACTAGCTGAAATCAAATAATTATTTATAGAGCGTATAACGGAGTCGAACTAAGCTATGTAGGTTATTCAAGTTTGGCATGAAAACTTAACGAGTTACAAATATGTTCAAGCTTCTCTTGTTTACATAATGAACCAATTTCAATTCAAACTTTTAAGAAGTCGAGTTAGAGCAATATTTTAAAAGGCTCTAGGCGCACCGAGGCGATAAGGTTTCCCATAGCCTAAGTGCGAGGCGAGGCGAGGCACGCACCTTACCAAAGCAAGGCGTAAGTAGTAGAAGAAAACCAAAATTATAAAAGGCAAACTTTTCAACATAACAAATATATATAGAATTCCAAAAATAATAAAGCAAGCTTCGCTATTTCAAATAACTAATAAACATAACATTCAATCTTCTAAAAGTAGAAATAGAATATCTAACAAAAGATATAAAGTATCTCATTCACATCCACCAAAAACCTCAAGTTTTAAGGTCATTCACATAAAGTTCAAAACAGCTAAGCTTCTAGTTTGCAGTTCAAAAAAGAAATAAAAAGCACTTAATCAATAGTTGGAGTAGAAAAATAGGTAAAGCCTACGAAGCCCATGCCTCGCACCTCGAAAAACAGCTCTTGCCTTAGCACCTAAGTTGCGCCTTGCGTATTACGCCTCACCTTGACCTGTTCGAAGTGCAAGGTTGTACCTCGTTGCGCGTCGAGCTTAGGCGCGAGCCTAAGCGTGCCTTTTAAAACACTGAGTTAAAGTAGCTTGGTTTGTTTTACAACCCGGTCAAATTTTAATGCCAATCATAGTTAATTGTTGTCTTTGGTCTAAATTTGTTAATATTTTGCAGGGTTGGTTCTTTCACTATTGGAATGAAGGTTTCAAAAAGCGGTTTTACGTAATTACATAATGGTTGTGGCGGTAGGCGCTATCCGTTGCACTTGCTTGTGCGGTGTGACGAAAATTCACGTGTAATAGTTGTTTCAGTGTTATGTAACGACTATAGCAGTATTGTAATGGCCATAATGGCTCATTACACACATTTACAATATTTTGAATAGCTTCCATTCCCACAAAAAAAAAAAAAAAGAAGCCAAAAGCTTATAAAAAAAGAATGAATACTCAAGTGATCCAAGCCTAAAGAAAAAACCTTGTATAAATTTTTTTTCTTTATAATTTATTTTTTAATTTTTATTTCATTACATTAGCATGTAAAATAAAAAATATATAAATAGTTACTCATTCCATCCCAAAATATTAGTCCCTTATTCCATTTTTTATTGTCCCAAAATATTAATCCCTTTTAAAAAATCAATGACTAAAATAATATGAATTTCCTGTTTTGCCCTTCTTTTAAATTCATTAATAATACAAAAAATACAATTATGACAATTGATATTCCCCAAAAAATGTGCTATCAAAGGGTAATTTTGGACAATTAATATTTTTAAAGTACAATAATTATACTACCAAAAAAAGTTGGATTCCCCAAAAGAGACTATTATTTTGGGACAGAAGGAGTAATCATTTCATTTAATATTTAATTTGAAATATTTTTTATTTTGCTACTGTAATGTGTTGTCTAAAAAATGCCTTTAAAACAATAAATAAAATAAGTAGCTCAAAAATAATTTTTGTTTATGGCACAATTTTTTTTTAATAATAATTTCATTTAATACTTAATTATAAATAATTTTATTTAGTTAGCTATATAATGTTGTGTAAAAAAATGTCTTTTTTTAAATAAAAAAAAAGCTCAAAAATAATTTTTGTTTATGACACATTTTTTATTTTTATAATCATTTCATTTCATAATTGTAAATATTTTTTATTTATTTAGTTAGTTTAGGTATTGGTCAAAAATAATTTTGTAGATATTTGAAATCAATTATTCTTAAAGCTATTAATAACATTGAGGTTCCTACAAGGATTCATTGAACAGACCCATTTTAGTAACATCATTACTTTTAACTTTAACCAAGGTTTCGAAAAATGGTTACGGTTGTGGTTGCACGGTTGCGGTTACAAGGTGTAAAGGCTATGGCGCAACGGTTGCAATAATCAGCACCGTGATTTTTTTTTTTAAAAATTTTTTTGCACAATTTGAAGAAAACTTACTGATGCGCATATTTTTATTTTTATTTTTTCTAGAATCACATTTATTGGGGTTTAAAATATATTTTGATTAATTTTTGTTAATTTGTAAGTATAATGTAATATATTTTATATTTTCAAATCACTATAAAAGGAGCTTTTTACATTTAATGGTTAATGGCTTTCAGAATAATTGATTTTAAATGTCTACAAATTATTTTTGACCAATACCTAAACTAACTGAATAAAAAATATTCACAATTATTAAATGAAATGATTATAAAAATAAAAATTGCGCCATAAACGAAAATTATTTTTGAGGCATTTTTTAGACAACACTTTACAGATAACTAAATAAAATTATTTACAATTAAATATTAAATGAAATGATTATAAAAAATAAAAATTGTGCCATAAACAAAAATTATTTTTCAGCCACTGATTTTATTTTATTTTTTAAAGAAATTTTTTAGACAACACATTATAGTAACAAAATAAAAAATATTTACAATTAAATATTAAATAAAATGATTATAAAAATAAATAGAACCACTATTTATATATATATTTTTATTTTACATGCTAATGTAATGAAATAAAAAAAAAAATTATGAAGAAAAAAATTCATGTGAGATTTTTTTTTTTTTGGCTTGGATCACTTGATTATTTGTTATTTTTTTGGGGAATGGAAGATATTTAGAATATTGTAAAAGGATGTAATGGTGTGTAACAGACCATTACGACCGTTATGGTACTGCTACAGCTGTTATGTGACATCGAAACAGTTATTGCACATGTGAATTTCTGTCACACCGCTATAGCGGCCGTAACGGGTGGTGGTAACCACCACAACCGTTATGTAACGGCGTTACGTAACGGTTGCAGCTGCTTTTTAAAACCTTGGTAAGAATGTATTTATTTAGATATGACAACCATGACTATAATGGAGAAACTTCTAGGAATCATTTTTTCACCAAAACAATTGATTTACTTTATTTTCTTTCCTTATTTTCTACTCCATTTTTTTCTATATTTTTTAAAGCCATGTTCAATACATGACAGTCTAATGTACGAGTACAATTTCTGACCAAATAATCATTCATTAACTCAGGAGCACCAACTCAGCACGTTAAGGTTCACACTGTAAAGATTATAAGGTCCACTCTGTAGTTAAGGTAAGCTGAATAGGATATGAGAAAAGCATGCACTGTCAATATCTCATTGATGGCAAAAGATGCCTGACTGTGCTCATTAAAAATATAGATAGATGCAGCATTAGACAGATAGATAGATGCCTTACTTTGTAGAGATGTTTGGGGAAGGATTGGCCATACTGGTGTACTTCCTCTTGAATCCACCTCTCATGATTCTCCAATTTCATTGATCTCAGAAGATAAATTAGCGTTCCAGTATATAATCTGTGTTTTTTTATATGTTTTTGTTATAGGGAAAGTATCAAAGCATTTTTTCACCAGGAAAGTTGATAAAAAAGATACCATAAAAGTGAAATAATCTACCTGAATGGAACATTTTCAACCATCCAAACAAACAAACAGCTTCCTCCATACAGAAAGTCAAGTTCGACAAGTGGTGAGCTGCCACGTTATCAGATTTCCTAGTGAATCCAAAATTCTCAATCACTGCCTGCATATATACCTTAATAAAAAGAGCCACAAATCACAATTTCCAGTTATCAACTGGAAAATCACTTGGTTAAGATGCTGCACAACCTCCTTTTGTAAATCAATCAACCAAAAGATTACAATCACCATGCTCGTGGAGACCTTTTGACTATAAAGTATCATTATATTACTTCCATCTGAATTAGTAGTCATTAAAGTTTTTGTGACAAGTAAAATATTCCACTGGAAGCTAGAAGTGAATGAAAAAAAAGGGGGGACCTGAAATAAATGTAATCGATATTTTTTTCAGTTATAATAGTATGAGCTGCAAATGCAAATTACAAAGTCATGTCCTTTGGGTAATGGTTTACAAAAGAATGAAACAGCCTTGTGTAGACACTTTATTTTGACCAGCCCTAGGACTTAGGCATTTTGGATGCTCCCCAATAATTAAACTGTTACATTTCCAATTCTCGGGCCACTGTTGAGACTGAGGACTATTTTCTATCCCCTAAGTCCGTTCTCCCAAAAACATTGTTTTGCTTGGCTGAAATTACCTTTTCAAACATCTTTCCAAAAGGACATGGGATATGTGCCCGGTCAACTTCGAATTGTCAATTTTCTAAAGAAAAACTTATGCTATGATAAAAAAATAATGTCAACTTGGAGTTAATCAGATGCATAAAAGTAACAAAATTGTTCGGAAGTCAAAGTTGTTGACTGAGTTATCGTGGGGCCCAATGGTCAACCACGTGTGGCCGCCCATTCTGAGTCAAACCGCAGGTTGGCACCTGCGGCCGCATTACAGGATTACGGCCACACATTCCATGAGCTGCCGCACGTGCTTAAGCAGCACATATTTGATTTTCAGAAGATTTTGTTTACTAAAATGGTGTATTGCACCGCTAGGCTGTGTATATTTGCATTAGAGTTTCGACCTAATGTGTACATACTTGCCCCCCAAGCCTCCCCTCCTTTTTGAGGATAGCCAAGAATTTTCTAGCAAAACTTCCTCTCTCTCTCTCTCTCTCACAGACACACACACACACACACATACTTTAGCTCCGAAAGTCACACCAATTCTAGCAAGTAATGCGGTGCCCTTTAGCATACCAAAAGCAAAGGAAATCAAAGCAGATTGTGAAATATGTTATGTTTATGTTCTTGTTATTTAGTTTAGTCATTAAGGGTAGTTTAGTCTTATTATTTGTAATTAGGCTTTTCGGGTTTTGGTTGCCTTATTTATATTGTTCTTCCGTCTTTAGTGATGAATAACATAATACATACTTTTGCTCACCTTTTGTAATATGGTATTAGAGCCAATTAACGGCATCCCTAGCAACTAGGCATTCCGGCACCGGAGGTTGAAGTTTGCAAGCCGAAAGTCAGTCGGCAGTCACAGTTCGCACCATCACAGCAGTTCGCAGCCTTCGCATCATCATTACAGCAGTTCGCAACCTTCGCATCACCATTACAGCAGTTCGCAACCTTCGCATCATTGCACCAGTGTGATTCTTGCAGTTCTTCACAGGTTTGACTTCGCAGGCAGTGAAACATGTTATGTTTCTGTTTGGGTGAAGCTTTATGGTTCTGACAAGGCTTCCCTATGATCCTTGTGTGCTTTATACACTGAACTTTGTGACGGCAACACTAGGACTTGAGTTCCTCCGTCATCAAAAATTGCATATTGCAGGCCATCTATCTCTCAGGTCACTTGGCAGCCTGTGTCTTCTCTCAGCCACATCGCAGCTTATCGCAGGTGCTCTTTCTCTGTCGCACCTTCTCGTACCTTCTCGTCTTCAGTTCTTCGCAGCAACAGTCCTGCTTCAGTGCACTTTGTAGCCCTTGATTGCAGCCTTGACGAATCAGTCTTTCTTGTGATTCTGCCGTTCATCCTGGTTCTTCTTTGATTTGTCTCTTTTGTTCGTCTATGTTGTGTTCGTCATTCATGGCTGCCCATCAGGACCTTTCTTCTCAGGCTTTTGCTATGACCGCCACTTTGTTAGGTTTGCATAGTTCTTTACCTCAGGTATTCTCTCTACCACATGGATTTTTGACTCGGTCATTCTCATCATATGACTCCTGTTTTCTCTCTTCTCAATAATTGTGTCTGTCCCTCTTCCCCTATTACTTTTGCTAGTGCTAATGGATCCCCTATGTTTGTTAGTTCAATCAATTTTATATCTTATTTCCTCGTCCATACCTCATGTCTTTTATAATCCTCAACTGTCTCTAAGTCTCCTATCTATTAGTCAACTATCTGAGTTGGGTTTTGATGTTGTCTTCTCTATTTCTGATTGTGTTGTGTAAGATCGGGTATCCAAGAGGCAAATTGGGATTGGGCGTAGAGTTGGTGAACTTTATGTCTTGGAGCATTTGCATCTCCCTCTGACATCGCCTTTCACTACTATGTCCTCTTTTTGTCTTAATCACCAGTCCTTTCCTTTTTAGCTTTGGCATTCTTGACTAGGGCATTTATCTAGTGATCATTTGAAACTTTTAGTCAAATCTGGTCATTTAGGCAGTATCTTTGTTAATGACATTTCTAAGTGTAGAGGGTGTAAGTTTGTATAGATGTTTGCTCTTCCCTTTAATAAAAGTAGTTCTATTTCTTCAATCCCTTTTCAATTGGTACATATTGATTTATGGGACCTTCCCCAATTGCTACAAAGGGCAATTCCCAATATTATGTATATTTTGTGGATGACTATAGTAGGTTTACATGGATTTACTTAATGACCCGAAAATCTAATTTGTATAAGATTTACTATAATTTTCACTATATGGTTGACACTTCATTCTCTTACCACCCTTAAAATTCTTCGTTCTTATTTGGGATTAAGTTCTTCCTTACTGAGTTTATTGAGTTCTTAGCTACAAATGGTACCATTCATCAATCCTCTTGTTTTGATACTTCTGCACAAAATGGTCGAGCTAAAAGAAAACATTGTCATCTCCTTGACATTGCTTAATCCCTTCTTATCTCCTCGTCTCTCCTTTCTGTTTTTTGGGGGGAATTTGTGCTTATTGCTGCCTATCTTCTTAATTGCATGCCTACTCCTCTTTTCTCTAGTGCTTCTCCATATGAGTGTTTTTTTTGTTGAGATTCCTAATTATTCTCTTCTTCGTGTATTTGGTTCTACCAACTTTGTTCTTCATTCCAAATGGGACTGTTCCAAGCTTAGTCTTGTGTGCTTTCTTGGGATATGGGATTCATCAGAAGGGTTACCGTTGTTATGATCCTGTGGCCAAAAAAAGCTCTATGTGACTCGGCATGTCACCTTTCTAGAGAAATTACCTTACTTTACTCTTACTCGCATTGCCAAGGATGAATTAATTCATATTAATCCCTTTCCTCTTGATGTACCCGCAGATGAGTTTGTCTTTAACCTTTGAGGTGTCCTCTCTGCCTCCTGAAAGTGCTCTAGCTTCTTTGCTTGCTTCTCTCCTCCGAGCTCCCCTTCCTCTAGCTCTACACCTCCTCCCTCTGTCACTTTGGATCTTGCTTCTCTTGCTTCTTGTTATCCCACTCGGGACCGTCATCCTCCGGTAAGACTTGATTTGAGCCCAGGTCCTACAAAAAAAGCTTGTTATGATCTGAATTAGGTTACTGCCATGAATGATGAGTTAACTGCTTTGACTAAAACTTAGACTTGGGACTTGGTTCTGTTACTTGCTGGCAAGAATCTTGTGGGTTACAAATGGGTCTACAAGGTTAAGATTCTTTTTGATGGCTCTTTGGAACGTCACAAAGCCCATTTGGTTGCAAAGGGATTTTCTCAAGAATATGGGGTTGATTACGAAGAGACTTTCGCTCTTGTTGCCAAGATGAACACTGTTTGTACTCTTATCTGCGTTTCTGCTGCCCATTAATGGCCTTATTTCAGTTAGATGTCAAGAATGCTATTTTTGATGGACATCTTGCAGAGGAAGTGTATATGCGACTCCACCTAGTCTTTCTCATCCTCCGGGTCTTGTTTTCAATCTTTGCCGTGCTCTCTAAGTAGTCTCCACATGCATGGTATGAGCGGTTTCAGTTTGTTGTCTCCAGATTGGTTTTTGATTCAATTATTTACATCCTTCGAGCCTTTAAACTTAGGTTGAACCTTGTCTCTCGGGCTTTAAATATTTCAAATTAAGGATAATTCATTTCGCAAGCCTGAATGACCTACACATATAAACTCATTAAAACCGTTAAGTAACAATAATTCAAGGACTAACAATTATATTTTAGGGGGCCTAAATGTGTTCAATTTTGGCACCTATCAGTTTCTATCCTAGCTTACATGATTCGGCTCTTTTTGTTCGTTTGCTTATCTTGTTGTTCTTCTTCTATATGTGGATGATATGATCATCACTAGATCCGACTCTAGTACTGTCTAAGTGCTCAAGCAGCAGCTTTTTTAGGAATTTGAGATGAAGGATTTGGGATATCTTCGGTATTTTCTAGTTATTGGTTGCCTTCTGTTCTACTGGGTATCTTCTGTCTCAAACTAAATATGCTAGCGATATCCTTTCTTGTGCCAATCTCACTAATGCCAAGACTGTAGATACTCACATTAGATTCCATGCTATGTTTTCTGCTTCTGATGGGGTTCTTCTTGATGATCCTACTGTATATCGTGAGTTGGTTGGTTAACTTGTTTACTTACTGTGACTCACCCAGATCTCTCTTATACTATGCACATTCTCAACCTGTTTGTCTTTGCTCCTCATTCCACCCACTAGGCTGCCTTGTTACATGCTCTTTGCTACATTTAGGATACCTTGTTGTACTGCTTTTTATTGTCTTCCTCTTCAGATTTGACTCTTTGTGCCTGTGCTGATTGATTGGGCTAGTGGTATCTCTTATCGCAAGTTTATCTTTGGTTTATATGTTTTTCTTGGAGATTCTCTCATCTCTTGAAAAAATAAGAAACGATCTGTTGTTGCTCGCTTCATCGTTGAAATTGAGTATCATGCCATGGCTCATGCTACTTCTGAAGTGGTTTAGCTTCGCTGGCTTCTTTTTGATATGGGAGTTTCTCTGTGTTCCTCGACTTCGTTGTATTGTGACTATTAGAGTGCTGTTTAGATTACCCATAATTCGGTTTTTCATGAGTGTACAAAGCAAATTGAGATAAATTATCATTTTGTTTGGCAGCGTCTTCATGCTGGCACTCTTACTCTCCCTTTTGTTCCGTCCTCTCTCCAGTTGGCCGATTTCTTTACAAAGAATCATGCTATTGCTCGGTTTCATTTTCTTCTTAACAAACTTTCAATGCTATTTGCAGGCGCATCCTCAGTTTTATTTGTTTTTTTGGGTGAATAGTTTTATGTTTATGTTCTTTTTATTTAGTTTAGTTGTTAAGGGTAGTTTAGTCTTATTATCTATAATTAGGCTTTCAGGGTTTCATTAAGTGGGTGTTTGGAAAGTTGTTATTTTAGTAGGTTTTTTTAGTTTTTGATTATATTAGGAGGTTAAAATTTTTGTGTTTAGGAAGATAGTTGTGTTTTTTTGTAGTTGGATGTGATGTTTATGAGAGAAAAAGCGAAGTGATTGTGGATTTTATGTGACATTTTGTCTAGATTTGTTTTTTTTTGGTTTTTTTAACCAATTTTGTCTTTTAGTGTTTTTTTAGCAAAGGAAAAAAAAAAAAAACACTTCCCAAACACCCCCCTAAGAGTAATTTAGTCTTATTATCTGTAATTAGGCTTTTAGGGTCTTGGTTGCCTTATTATTTATATTGTACTTTTGTCTTTAGTGATGAATAAACAATACATACTTTTGCTCACCTTTTTGTGATATAAACAACTCCTAAAACCTGAGGGAAGCATCCGAGTTTTCAACCCTACACGTTTCATTGCGTTTTCTTCGGTTTGACTTAACAAACCAGTGGTTAGTCCCCCTTTTCTCTTTTATTTATTATTTTTGATCATGTTCTATCTCTTTGATAATGCTTAGGGTAGTATTCATGCACATGTCATCATATAGCTTAGATTTTACTGTTATTTTGTCGATTTCCTTACTTATTTCATGTTAAATCATTAGTTTAGGTTGCATATCATACATATCATGCATATAGGCCTGGTTAGTTGCTATTTATACATGTTTATCACTGTGTTTTATTATTCTTGGTTGATTTACTTGTTTAAACCATTGAGTTTACTGCATATATGTCATATTTAGTGGATTCTAGGTCTTTAAGGTTTCATATTATGTATGTTTGCATTAGTTGTTATAGCATCTAGGATCATGCATTTAGATGGCTGTTCTTCTTTTTCTTCCATGTTCTTGAGTATGTGTGCATGTTCTTCATCCTTAGCATATTACCATGATTTATTTACCATATGTTACATATTCGATATGATTGCGTAGTTGGAAGAGTTGCTTGCTATACGTGGTGTATTTGAGATATGTTCATGCTTGGAGGTCGTATCCTTCTAATTGGGATACTTGCTACTGTTATTTTCAGAAAATCTTCACTTTCAAAAAAACTTTCTATTTTGCGGGCGGACTCTCTTAATTGGAGATTGATCAAATCCTTATACAAATATGCAAGTATTCAAGTTAAAATGATGTGGTCTGTATTGTGTGTATCACATAGATGGTAGGTTTGGTTTAAAGGAATAAGTGAAATTAATGAGTATGTGAAAGCAAATTGTTAGAATATAATATGTAAAGTGCTGCTTTAATAATTAGGTTAGTATAATAATTAGTATGCTTTAATCATTCTGTTTTCTCTTTTGGCTTGTAAGCTTGTAACTCCTCTATATAAAGGAGCTAACCTATAACATTCAATACATCTATCAATACACAATTTATTCTTTCCTTTTATCTATACATGTTATACATTAAATCTTTCATGGTATCAGAGCTATAAGATTTAGACCTATATTTCTTTCTCACCGGTGGGCAGTCGGCCGGCAACCTTGCCTTCACTGCCTGCTGGAGTTTTCTACACATACCTTCACTCCGCTGCATCTTCAACTCTCTCTCTAATTAATTCTTCCAAATCCTGTTTCCCTGAAGCTCGGGAATTGCTTCAGTATTTGAGTTATTAGCTCCGTCTTCCAACTTGTCACCAGTTTCAGGATTCCCATTTGGCTTTGCCATTACTGAACCACTAGCAAGAGCCCCATCCATGTTCTCCAAAACAACACCTACTCCAAGGACATGAAACTCCATTTCCATGGCTCATGCCATTTTCCGAAACAGATTATCTACTTTCAAGTGGTCGGCCTACGAGTGCTCCATCTGCCACAAGTCTTTCCTTACTAGCCAAGTCCTCGGCGGCCACAAGCGCCGCCACAAGTCTTTCCCCACAAGCGCCGCCACCACCACCGCCAACGGTGGAGCCGGTAGCGGTGCACCTCATCGGGGGAGGACAGACGGAGCACTCACACACACAGATGCACACACGGGTTTAGGGAGAGGGAGAAGAAACCATTAAGAGACACCCATGCACACCTACACACGGACATGCACTAGCTCTCTCTCTCTCTTCTCTCTCTCTAACACAAACCCAGCACCCACACTGATACACACTCACGGCACACACACACCCATCACTGCCATACACCCAGCAGCTCACATACACACCCATCACCTCTCCCTCTCGGCATACACACACATATGCATGGCAGCTCTCTCCCTCTCGGCAACTCTCTCTTCTTCCTCTCTCTGGCATGAGCTCTCTCGGAGATGAATAGCCACAAAACACAGACCTCTCTCTCTCTCTCGGGGGCAAAACCCAGCTTGCTCACAGCCCATGGCTGCCACTCCAGGCGCCGTCGTTGTCACCGGCGACCAACACCACCTACAGCCTCATCTCCGAAGCTCTCTCTCTACTCCACAACCGAGCCACCATTACAGCTTTCATGTTCTTCTTAGGCCGAACCTTCAACCAATCCAACACCCCAAACCGTGGTCCCTCTCTCTCTCTGATACATATATTCTCTCTCTCTTCATCCAACCCACCAACTTAAGCCGCTTTTTGTCCCCCCACCATAATTGTTTCCACCACCCACCTTTCTTTTTATTTTCTTTTTATATATATATATATATATATATTTGTTTTATTCTCACCAACACGGATACCAATCTTCCTTTCTTTTCTTTTTTTTTAATCACCCCCATCCACCGCCTAAACTTTATTTTTTTTTATTATAAAGCTTAATTGGTACTCTCGGCTGTTCCCCACTCCCTCCTTTATTATTTTTATTGCTCATTATATATTCATCATCACCATACTTATCCTTTCATCACCGTCACCATATATATATATATATTTTTATTCGATTCCCTTACTTTTCACACCAAAAAAAAAAAATCCATTCACCCCAACTCGGTTTTCATTCCACACACTTGTCATTTCTTCATGCGGATCACCCCCGATCACAATTTTACACCCAAAAAAAAAAAAAAAAAAAAAAAAAACAACAACAACAACAACAACCAATACCACAACCACCACATCCACAGGCGGAATTTTTCTTCTCTACTCGGCCGCCGGTCTCTTCTTCTTGCCTCCGTCCTGGGCGGCCCTTGCCGGTGCTGCCTCCGTGTTTCCCACTCCACTGGGCACGATCACTACTCCCTGCTCCTCCCCTGCAGCATATGGCGGCCCTCCAAATCGGAATATCACGGTGGCCTTCCGCTTCAGCTCCTTGTTTTCTGCCTTTAGCACACTTATCTCTGCTCGCGCATCCTTATACATGCGCTGGAGCAGAGCCAGTTAGGCGTTTAACTGCTGCACCTCATTTGTCCTACTCTGCAACCGGTGCGACAAGTTTGTGACCGCAGTCATGGTTTCCACGCATGACTTCAAAGTATACTGATTGGCCTCAATATCAGTTTGCACCGCCATTTTTTGCTCCACAGACCGCATCGGAAAGTTCAACGGAGCAAAACCAGAGGTGTTTGGTTGAAGTTCACTGGCCACCGCACTGGTTATCTCTCTTGTTGACTCGTTGAGGTCGGGAAAGAGAGTGAGTAGACCACGGGACGAAGAGGCCATATTATGGGTAGCTGAACGGGAAGAAGAGGCCATTGTTCAGATGTTTCAGAATGAAAATATTCAGCGGTTTCAGACTGGTTTGCACAGCCTCCGCCTCAACCTTGGTTTAAATAGCCAGGGCCGATCCGCGCATCGCGCGCCACTTGACGCCAGACGACAAAACGGGCGCGCAAGCCAAGGTACTCACGCGCCTCGCCATCATGTCCGGCACACCTTTTTATGGGTTGGGCACGCCTTTTGATGGCACGCCTTTTGAAAGATTGGGCACACCTTTTGAGGGCTCGATATATCTATCTACATGTATATCTTTTGGGCAGCCTATCTACACACTCATACAGTGTCTTCTACAACGGTCAGCTTTATCACTCCCTTTGTTTCAACCTCAAATAGGTTTCTATCTTCACACCTATTTGAGTTTGAGGGGGGTTATACATATATCATGTATCATGGTGAGCATGGTTACACACCATGGGAACCACCCAAGCCACCCCATGGCGCACTCCCTAAGTCGCCCCCTTGGTGCACCACCACTAGCTTCTACAACGGTCCGATATGACCCCATAAACTGTCCCGACATTGATTCCGGTCAGCTTCTACAACGGTCCGACATGACCCCATAAACTGTCTTCTACAACAACGGTCTGACACGACCACACAGTGTCTGCTACATCGGTCCGGCATGACCTCGTAAACTGTCCTGCTACATCGGTCCGGCATGACCTCGTAAACTGTCCTGCTACAACGGTCCGACATGACCCCATAAAATGTCTCCTACAACGGTCTGACACAACCATACCGTGTCTCCTATCCTGTTTTATTTTATTTATCAGTTTATTTTCCTGTTTTGTTCCTCTCTCCGAACTCAAGTTGGTTGGTTCCTATCCTCCTTGAGTTTGAGGGGGGCTGTTAGAATATAATATGTAAAGTGCTGCTTTAATAATTAGGTTAGTATAATAATTAGTATGCTTTAATCATTCTGTTTTCTCTTTTGGCTTGTAAGCTTGTAACTCCTCTATATAAAGGAGCTAACCCATAACATTCAATACATCTATCAATACACAATTTATTCTTTCCTTTTATCTATACATGTTATACATTAAATCTTTCACAAATAATGAAATAAATCTCATTAAGAAGAATTAGTGGAGGCCAATTAATTGATTGGGCGAAAGGAGGTGTTCACTTTAATGATCTTCCCCTTTCGTACCTAAACTTCCAAAGATTTTTGAATGTGATAGATCAGTGGCCTAAACTAACACGGAGTTAGGGTTTCCAAGTTTTCCGTAAAAATTAATTGGCGACTCCTATCTTTGAGAATCGATCTCTGTTTGTCAATTTGTAAGCTAAATCGATTTGTGGGAATATTATGGTATATTGCCAATTTAGACCTCAATGATTCACATATTTTCAATAGTCAAATCCGATTGTGGGTGCACCAAAAGGCGTGGTATCCACGCCGTGATATCTTAAAAACTTAAGAAACGAATTGTTCAAGGAGAACCGGTTCCAGTAAATTATGCAAGTTGAGAATCAAGATGAATTTTCTGCATTTAATGCCAAACATTAATGGGCTCAATTATGAGAGAAACTAATACCAATCAATAATAATGTGGTTTGTTTTTGGTTTATTGTTTTGGGAACACGAGCAGGTAAATGCTGGCTTCAAGTTTGCTCCCGCTTAATTTATCTGGAAAATATTTTCAGCTAAATAACTGAGAGATGAGGGAAGTTTCCACACCCTCGTGCTTATGCAACATCTTTAGCAACATGTCCATCTCCATGCATCTCAAACATGCTACTTTCCGTAGAATTGTGCATACACACCCGTAGTCCGATAGACAACAATCAAACTCCACATGATTGCATGAGTGCAAAGTCTTGACATAATACAACAAGTGAGCGAGTAAAATTTTACTGGTACAAGAGAGTGATTCATTCTCCATATGAGGTACTGTGATAGGTTCCAAAACTTGCTGCTTGAGAGAAGCTTGTTTCTTTGCTTCATAGTTGTAAGCAAAGTTTTGAAAAGCGTTCTTAAGGTGTGCATTGAGGTGAGGCGTGAAGAAAACGCACCTGTGGGTGGATTTTTAGGTGCAGAACCAGCTATGCGTAAGCCTCAACCTAAGAGGCATTCGCATCAGGCACATCTTTTGTGCTTTTCACACATCAATGAGTGAGGCGTATGACTTCGAATAAGAAGATATACATACCGTATATGCAGAATTGCAAAAGATCAACCTTCTTTGAAGTCCAAACGACTTCAGCTTGACTTCAAGAACAACAGTTTAGGGTTTTCATGCTTGATCGCTGTCTCGCCATTCTCTCTCTCTCTCTCTCTCTCTCTCTCTCTCGTTTTCTACTGTTGGTCTGTCTCTCTCTATTTTTGGCTGAATGACCTTTGGTTGGACTCTTTGTATTATCACATAGTAGGTCTCTTCCTCCCTCTTCTTTCTCTGTTTTTTTGGCTGAATGATCTTTGGTTGGACACTTGTATTTGTTGCATAATAGGTCTCTTCCTCTTTCTTCTTTCTTTTTATTTATTTTTTTGTTGAATGACCTTTGGTTGGACTCTTTGTATTTATTACATAATAAATCTCTTCTTTCTTTTCTTTTTTATTAATGTTATTGTCTTGCTTATTGGCTGATTTATTAATTCATTTTATTTTTAGGCATAAAATGGTTTTTGTGAATTCTATTTTCTATTTCTTATTTTTTATACTCTTTTTATGCTATATTTATTTAATTTTATAATTAAAAAAATCAAAATTCAAAGGGTTTACCCCTCAACGCCTCGAGGGTAAGCCTTGCCTCATCAAGAGTAAAACGCATCGCCTTGCACTTTCACCTTCAAAAAACATTGGTTGTAAGGGGTGGTCAAGCGAGGAAGCTTTAAAATCTCACCGGAGGAGTCAATCTCCAAGATTGCTTCAGTAGGTCAAGCATGACCGTGCTTCTAGAAATCACAATCCCTCAATTTTGGTGCTAAGTAAAGGAGCCAACAGTCATCCTTATGTTGTACAAGCAAGCACGACAAAGTGTCGATGATTAGCTAGCAATCAAAGGTTCTGTCCCACTGTTATGAGGGACTTCCAGATCTGTGAGAACATGGTTAGATTAGAATGGTGAGGACAAATGAAGGCTGAGCTCGGATAATTTGAACCACTTGGTTCACTAAAGGGTGCACTGAGCTCTAGATCGACGAGTGTCTTCACATTTCTCCCTGAAGATTGAAGCACTGGAACCCTCAGAAGTTCTCGCACCCCAATTGTACAATCTATGATTGGTTGATGGACAGCATCACCCATGTTAGCTACTATTGTCAAGTGATGTCACTCTAAGAATAGGAATGACGCCTTGATGTGCAAAAGGTTAGGCTTATGTTGGTTCGATTGTTTGGAGATTGGATCAATATTTGATTGGAAGCAACTCTCTGAAACCTATTTGGCCTGTTTCATCACCAACAATAAGATCCCGAAGGAGGTGGATGGATGCTCTTCTCAACTTAAAGGGAAATAATGGATTGCTAAAGGACTATTCTTGCTAATATTTGGAGACATACAATGATATCGACACCAGTACCTGCAACAAGCAATCAGCCATTGTGTCAGTCAAACATGACTTGCTTTCGAAACACTCAGGATGGTTTACAAGGAGCCCCATAGCGGATGGGGAGGAGAGCATAGGGAAACCAAGGCCAAATTGTAAACGTAGTCTTCAAGGAATCGATCTACAAACTCCTAAACAAAATCAAGGATGAGCCCTTCTTCTTTTGGCCACTCAAGATGATAGGGGACCTAAGTGGAACCAAAAGTTGAGGTGTTCTTACCACAAGGACTGATGGCACATGATGCATAATTGCAAGGCCTTCAAACAACACCTGGAAGATTTGATGGCAGTTGGGCATCGTTAGGACTATGTCGATGCCGAGAAGGCCCTTCCAAAATTGTCATCAATATGATCCATGGAATGGTGGATCCCGATCATGAGAACACCCTCCAGGGGGAGATATAGAAAGTCATTCATCTCCAGGAAGTCATGTTAATCAAGCAGGTGGCTAAGAGGATGAAAACCAAGCCCTTAGTTGCCAGTTTGATGTAGCTTTTACAGACAGAGATTTGGAGGGAATCCAACACCCTTGCACAGTTGCACTGATGCCCTTATTGTCACCATTGGAATATGGAAGAAAAATGACATGAAGAGGATTCTTGTGTATCAAGGTAGCTCAACTGAAATCATGTACTTCAAATTGTTCAAAAAACTCAGTCTTGAGTAAGCAAGACTTGAAGTCGGTCATCACTCTGTTCGGATTTAATTCACAACCGAAGTGGCCTTCGGGTAAATTAACTTTGCCCATACAAGTTGAATTAGTAACCTTGGATGCTGAAGTTTTGGTGAACATTCAAACACCCCCCCCCCCCCCCCCCCCCCCCCCAAATGCGTGCACATATAATCTGATTTTGGTAAGACCATGTTAGTACCTTTTGCCTTACAACTAACCTAGATGCTCTAGCCTCATGGCTGGTGTAGGATTTTGGTAAGACCATGTCTCCATCAGATGAAGGCAGTGCCAAGGTTTGCTATAATTCTTCACATAAGTTATTTATATAAAAAAAAAAAATTCTTCGCATAAGTACCTTTTGCCTTACAACTAACCTAAATGCTCAACCTCATGGCTAGAGCAGGGTCATTGAATGGATTAGCTCATTGGATTTTATGTACAAGAAGTTGAACTCTTTCATGGAAAACAGTGCGTAGGAGATTGGTGGATAATCAAGCGGAAAAAGCCTCAAGGATAAAACACTTGGAGGTCATTTGTTTAAATGCTTGGCTATTTGTAAAAAAAATATTTACTTTTAATTTGGAATAATGCAAAAATTAGGTTATTGGTTTAGCCATTGTTTGGGAAGTGGGTTTGGGTGAATTTGGGGCTAAAATAGCCACAAAAAACAAAATAGGCTTTTTAGCCCCAATAAGACAAAACATCACATCTAACCCATAATCATTACATTCTTTTTTTCACAAAAAAAATCAAAAAACCCAAAGTCCTTTCCAAACCAGGCTTTTTAGCCCTAGGCTAAAAGGCCAAAAAGCCAACCCACTTCCCAAATCAAGCCTTAGCTAAGATCCAACTTGCAATTCACATTTAATGTCAAAAGTAAGATATATCCTAAGAAACACGGACACTTCTACGAAGGAAGCACACGACGCCCGTGTCGAACATTGACTCTTCGGATACTCCTAAATATGTGTCTGACACTTCTTCAACGTATCTTAATTAAAAAAATCAAATTTATAATATCGAACATTTATCAACACATCAGTGACACTTCTTGAACCCTCTGGACATGTCCTATGTAATAACAATATTCTGCATTCTTCTATGCACTTTGAATATGATTTGAAGCATTAATAAAATGAATATATCATGTATTGTAATGTTCTATATGTAAGAATGGAATTGTCACGTAAATGGTATCTTAGTATATTTAAGTTATGGAGTATATAGCTTTTAATGTAATTAGTGTTATTTTACATATTTTTTATTATCTTTGAATAAATTACTCATATATATTATATATGACATAATAATTTTGTAAAAATATAAATTTTTAACGTGTCTCAAGTATGTTGTATCCTGCATTATTTGAAAGTCCAAGTGTCGGCACATCAGTGTTGTGTTACGGGTTCGTGTCTACGCTAGTTAGGTAATAAGCCAAAATTCAATGTCATCATATTAAATTACTATCAAACCAAATTTAAAAAAAAAAAAAAAAAAAAAGGGTCTAATGAAATTGACTTCACCTCTGCATAGAAGAAAACATTATTCCGGCTGAGGTATGGCTTATTCTAGGTACGTCTGGGATGCAACAAAACTTAAGGAGAAAAAATTTAAGTACGTATTTTGTGTACCCATGTTTCGTTTACGTATGTAGAATTACCATGCAAAGTACGAGTACTTGGTACGGGTATGGTGTGTTTGTCAAAGTACCCATGCTTCACAAGGTAAAGACTAATTAACCATAATAAATTTCACTTGTTGGACAAATAGCTTCTGTGCCTCCTACCTATCAAATTTTGGATTATATACAGCTTTGTATTGAGCCCACCGAGTCCAGTCCCTAGGTATCTGGCATGTATACACTTTTAATCCCTGTGTGAGAGGCTGTCTACTATAAAGAAGTAAAAACAAATGTCACTTTAGTGTTCTCCCCATCTTGGATGTTCAGGCCAGGGGGATGGCTTCATTTCTTACTAGCTTGTTGATGTTGGTGGGAGAGGATTGTGTGGACTGTAGAATGTTTGTCTGTAATGCTTTCAATATATTCTTGGTTTTTTATTTTGTGAAAATACGCTTAACTGTTCATTTTTACATCTCTGTCATAATAACACAATTTATCTAAATAATTGTTCACCATTCATCAGAATTTTTGTCCAGATCTTAAGATATGGTAAACATTTCTAATTAATAAATATATATCTATAAAAAAATTATAACTGATAAATGGAAAATTTTCTGCTCCCATTTTAATGCATTAATCTTCAAGATTTAATCTTCTTGTGAAAAGGTTTATTGCTGAGAAAAATTGGTGACTTTTAGGCCTTAGATATGCTTGTGTTGTGCCTACTATTCTAGAACCATGTTTTCCATAACTAGTTGATTAAGCTAACACCATCTAATTTTTGTCTTATGATAGGCAAAAGAATATGCCCGTTCAACAAGAAACCGTTCAATATCCACTGCAAGCCAAGCTGAAATTGGGAAGAAGTTGGAAGAGTGAGCTTCTGCGTTAAAACAGGTCCTACTGCGATTGCAGATTCAGATTATGAATTTACCGTTTGTAGGATTTGCATTTTGTCATTGCATTTTGTTGCAATGGCAGGACTCTATGTGGGTGCTAATGTATGGTTTAAATCATTAACTTGCTTTGTGCCATTGGGCAGGTGCAGTGCTACCATCTGGGCTGTGTAGCTGTTTTCATTTATTTGATTTTATTCAAAGTTATTGCATGCATTTGGATTTTTTGGTTCCCCATAGTGGTATGATTTTATTTTACTTTCTATAAAAAAGAGGAATTTCCTTTTGGAGAAACTGAGCTTTTATTAGGAACCTTTGTAAAGATCTTGCTCTTATGGCATGTAGTATCAAAATTTCTGTAGAAAATTTACTGATATCTGTTTCTTGTATTATAGGAGCGTGCAAACAAAAACAAGTATCTCAAGCTTCTCATAGATCAGCTACGGGATCTTATTGCTGATATATCAATGTGGCAAAGTCCTTGTTCTATCTGAAGTTCACCGTAGTAGATATACTTGCTCTTTCTGGAATTCTTGAACTTGAGACTAATTGAGTTTGACAATCTTTGAGGTGATTATACTTGAATCTCTACATTGTTGGTTCAGTGAAGCTGCAAATTTGTTCATCGAAGCTGTTCTTAGATTGATCAGATGTGGGTGACTAGGTTCTACGAGACAAACCATCCACTGGTTGCAGAAATGCTATGAAACAAATGGTGCATCGTTAAGGTTCTTGATGTGTTAAACACTACAGATGAAGTTATTGATCAAACAAATCATCAATATTATGGGTGATTTTTGCGGTCATTTAAATGATTGAATCTGTTGTTTCGGTAAATGTACATGTTGACATCAATTAGAAGTCAATAAATACACTTTCTTGTGGTCAATTTCGTGGTACTTTCATTTCTCCTTTATTGTTATGGTGGCTTTGAGGTATGGCTTATGGATCATATTCTTAGGAACATTATTAGTTCATTGACGCAATTATGAACTTTGTGTGGTCCTGTAATCTGGCAATCTCTCTCTCTCTCTCTCTCTCTCTAGCACAAACATGGGCGCACACAATGTTAAAAAAGTGTCAGACCTTTAAAGCCCAGAGAGTTATTAATGAGAGTCCATGTTTCAGTCTAGATATAGATAATGGTGTCATTTTCTCGCCCTTTCAGAGTTATGGACCAAGGACAAAATTAACTTATTCCTTTAATTTTTTTTATTTCTGTTTATATGTTTGTCCATCGAGCAGCATTATATTGTAATTGTTTGCTGCATTCTATTTAACATCCATGATTACCACGTGAGTTTCTTTGGCCGTTACTGACAAATTAACTAATGTTTCTGTGAGGGCATGTGCAGTTGGATTCTATTGGAACTTACTTGATTCAAAGTTGTTCCCAACTAGATGACAATTGGGTAAAGCTTTTTAACAGTTCTCTGTCACTTGTGTCTGATCTTGTAAAGCCCTGGTTGTGTGGTGGTGAGATAGTAGTGGCGGTGGTGATGGTAGAGATGGAGATGTGTTCTAGGTCTACCCTACAGCCCATGAGATGAGACTCATTTGCGATTTACATGTCATAAAGCGTTGTCACAAGAACTCAGGCAAATGAGGAACTGTCTACATAACCATTGATTCTGAACACCAACCAAGATTAACAACAGTTACAGCTCAATATCTCTCAATTGCTGCAAAGGTAATTATTTACGAAAGTCCATTGCCATCTTTCAAGATAAACAGAGGATTGATTATATGATGCAAGCACAGAAACTCGACTTTATAAAACATTTTTTAAAAACAGCTTTCAGAAGCGGGTTACTTCAAGCAAGCTGTTTTGGTTCAATGCTTGGAAAGGCCACAGAAGCAACCAACCAAATGACTTTTGACTAGCTTTCTTTTTATGGGTTCGCTAACTAAGAACAGACATTCCTAAAGTGTATATCAACTAGAAACGTTGAGACAAGAAGAACAAAATGGGTGGTAGGATGATTTCGATTAGTTGTGGGGTGGAGATCTGGTGGTGAGGGAGGACCTCATGTCGACAATGGCAGATTGGTCTGCACCCAACTTGATGGCCTCTTTGCTTGCCCTTATAAACCTCGACACAGCACCCCTTACATACTCATGAGCTTCCTTGACATTCAATTTCTTGCTCATCTCATCTGGAAAACTGCTCAGAAAGTGGTCGCCATTAAGAACAGCAGCCAGTTGGACTACCTCGCTCTGAAACTCGGACAACCCCCTATTTTCATCTGCTTCTGTTCTTCTCAATGGAGCCACATCTGGCAGGACCTCTGTTACCAATACAACATAATCCATAAATATACAAATATATATTTCTTGTATGAGCTTATAGTTACAAGCTGTAAAAGTAGAGCAGCATATAATTGTGGTGAGTTCTTTAATTTTTTGAGGCAGCAGGTTCTGAATATGATTGGTTTTTTCACCATAATCCTTTTATGGATCTCCCAAACACTCTGATAAATTCTAGCAGATCAGTGTCAATAAATTGTAATCTATTCAAAAGCCGTGATCAATCCTAGATTTGATTTGCACAACTCTTTCATAAAACCATGATGACAGCCTATGTTACTCTCTATGCTTTCTGTTTTCTGGTGTAGTTCAAATGACCCATGCTACTTCACTGTCTTCCTTTTCCCATTTATCTTAGATTTTGTATGCTTCTTGCCTGACTTGCATTTATATTTTTCCAATCAAAATATGTTCCAAGGTAGCCTTAGCAGCAAATAATTTCAATTGTGTAGTGATTTTTAAAAACAAATACCTGGGCAATCAGTTCTGGGAGAGGCTAATTCTCCAACAACCTGCTCGAACGTGCCAGCCCAAGCATCTCTGTGAGTCAAGAAGTTAGAGGACAGGTTGAACATTTTCTTTATCGTCGCAGGGATCGAAGAATGCTCGTATTCTGAATTCGGAGCAGGTCCTTTTGGGCTGCTTATGACTGCATGGAGAACAGGGAATAAACAAAGATTGCTAAGATTACTCTTGATATTGATGAAGATTGGTAAGATTACTTCACTTATTATTTTCTATTTTTTAGTTAAATTTTCCCCTTATGAATGTCAATATTTAACCAGTTTCTAATATGATATATGAAGGGCAGTGCATAAATTACCAGTTCCTTTCTTGATCCAAGGAGAGACCATAATTGTTGGGACACGAACTCCGAGCCGATCGAACTTAAAGAAATATGGAGCAGGCCCAGTGTTCCCATCTGGATTGGGAACATTTTCATAAGGTGTTTGCACATGGTCATAGAACCCACCATGCTCATCATAAGTAATAACCAACAGTGTCTCATTCCACTGAGGACTAGCTCTCAGTGTCTCATAAACCTCCTTCACTAGCTGCTGCCCATTAGCAACATCATGTGATGGATGATCATCATTTGCAGGCAGTCCCTTTATGTCAAAGTATCTCGGCTCGATCACCGACAAGTTAGGTAACTTACCATCTCTAGCATCTTTCTTGAACTTCAAACCATACAGATGGAACTTGCATATGTACTTCAATTTCCTCAAATTTCTATAGAAAAACGTTGTGGGTATGTTTTGAAAGTATATACCAAAATTGAACCCATTGTCATGAAGTGAATCAAATATGGTTTGTTGTGGGTACCCTGTAGCTAATTGTTTCTTGACATGGCTTGTTGAGCCATGAGAGGTTGCTGAGTACACAAATAGCCTATTGGGTTGGGTTGGACCCGGAATTGAACAGAACCATCTATCAAAAACAGCAAATTCTTGAACCAAAGCTGCGAAAACCGGCACATTTTGGGGTTTAAAGCCTTTCATTACAGTTTCAGTGAGGTTCTGAGACATGGAAAGAGCTTGTTCTACAAAGCCAGTCATTGAAGGGATGGGACCAGACCCAAATACCTGTTGTTCAACAGCTTCAAATGAGTGACCCGGATCCGGATCCACAAACTCAGCATCATCTTTGAAACAGATGGATTGAGTTTGAGGGTGGTCTTGGTCTTTGGTTGAAACTGGGTTGCATTCTTTACCTGTGACACCATCGATTGATGGGTTGATAGAGTTCTTCATCCACCCAATCATGTGATCAAAAGATCTGTTCTCCAAAACCAACACAACAATGGTTTTGATGGGTTGCTGCTGCTGCTGTGCAATTGCATACCCATGATTGTTGTGCTGGGAAACTGTAGAAAGGGTGAGAAAGAGCAAGAAAATGGAGGAAAATGGAGGTGCTCTGGCCTTCAACCTTCCCATTTCTTGATTTTCTTGGTGAGATGTTTGTCAAGCTTCTGCTTTTTAGCTCTCCCTTTGGCCTTTTGGTAGTGGAGCAAGCAATGTGGAAATTAAATATGACTACTTTTGTGTGGAGCAGAGTTGATTAGGTACCTTAAAGTGTGTGCATATACACACATATAGAGATATATAGATGTATGTGTATGTATACCTGAATCTGTTAAAAGAGCAAAATTGGTGTTTGAATGAAGATATTTTTCATTTATGATTTACTGGGTACAGAATGGAGAGAGAGTAAAGATGTGAGGGAGGGAAGAGACGAAGGTTCTGGTTCTATCACTATCATGTGTGTTCACTGTGAGAAATAAAGATAGGAAGCAATATTAAAAATAGTGATACTGTTAAATCTTTATAATTTTGAATGGTTAATTTGCAATAAAGGTGGCCAACTAGCCTTGTCTTTAGCAAATTCTGTTTTCCTAGGAAATGATTGCATGTTGCAAGGTACCACCATTATAATTAACCTCAAATATATATAATTTTTAATTTTTTATCACAAAGTACGGGACTTAATACAATATAGAAAAATGACTTAGACCTTTAGTGGGGGTGACCCCCACCACCCCCATTGATTTTTGATTGACTGAATTTTTTTTTTTTTTTTTTGGGTCTTCCTCTCATTGTCCTTCACGTGTATGTAAGGGTGTTGGGGGTCACCCCCACTGGGTTCTAGAGCACTGTTGTACATTATATATCTAGTAATAAGTCATTTAGGCCTAGTTTGGGAAGATTAAAAAAAGACAAAAAGTCACTATCTTATTTCAGTCACATACATCACTTCAAACCCAACCCAAACCCAACCCATATTTCATAAAAAGTCAAAAAGTACACTTATTTAGTCTTTTCAAACTAGGCCTTAATAAAGTACATTTTCACATAAGAAGAATAACAAACCTCCATGAAGAGTGAAAGCTTTTATACAAAGAGATATTATTAAAACAAAATAAATAAATAAATAAATAAAAACAAAAACAATAAATGCCACCAAATAATTTAACCTATAACTATGCCGTAATTTTCCCCTTTACGTTACAAAATAAATTATTTTAAATGAGGTATAATCTATTATGTATAAAAACGTATTTAGCAGGGTAATTTAAAATGTTTGACGGAAAGGGATTGGTGATCAGTAAACATTATACCAAGATTGTTTCTTTTATCTTGACAGTGAGTAAAGTTATTTTTTTTTCTTTAATATCAAAAGTAAAGCTTTTACTTTTAAAAAGAAAAGATTGCACTAATTTACTTGATTAATCAACCAATGACAACTCTATGAAATGAACCGTCATTAAGATTAAAAAAAATGTCAAAATGGTAGAATTTCAATTAACGTTTTTGGACCTACATATTTTTATACTTTTCTAACACATTTTAATATAATTTTTTTTATACATACATCCATATTAATGATGGTCATTAATATTTTTTCCCCTATTGTTTAGCATATGATCATATGGGGTGCCTTGAAAGATTATAGCATATACTATTTCCATTCAAATTGTTTGTCTGACATGAAAAATGAAAACTTAAATATATACTGTATTCACGTAGTAAAATTTGCTTTTAAAAAATTACTAATTAAAATATCTCTTTAAGCACTTATAATTTGTGATTTTTCAATAAAAAATTATACATAATTATTTTTAGATCTTCGTTTTTCGTCGAATAAGCAATTTGAATTAGAGGGAGGAGTATTTCTTTTCAGGATTTCAATAACTAGATTTTCAGGTTATCCAACAGCACGGTCCAGTCCGATCTTGGACTGGACCAAAGCCACTGCCTTTAAGGAACATATAATACGCATAGAGGTTTAAAAAAAAAAAAAATACCTTTGATTTAGGGTTGGTTTAGAAAATAATTTTTTTGATTAAAATATAAGGTAAAAAAATTGAAGTGTTTTGAAATAACTTTTGATTTTTTACAAAAAAAAAAAGTGTAGAAAATAGATAATGAAAATAAATTTTTAACTTTTTTATATAATTTTTTGACTTTTTAATTAGGATAAATTATAGTTATTTCTCCTGATATTTCTGATATTTACAGGGACCTCCTTTAATATTTTGAAAATTACAATGGCCTCCTTATGCAAATACTTCTATTATGCTAATTTTTTCTTAGACACCATTAACTTTTGCAACAAAATGTCAAAAATACTCTCTATTTACTCTTTTCTGATCTGTTTTCCTTCCCCCAATCATTACGTATTGCCTCTGCCCACTTTGTAACTATCTTAGCTATTGCTCTCTGCCTGTAATTCAATTTCTAAAGTGAAATTATATATTTTTATGATAATGTTATGCCTTTTTATCAAAATATTACTTAATAATTTAGAATATGATATAATTTATTATGATTTAGTAACATTTTGATAAAAATAAAAAAATAAAATAAAAAAAAGAATGCTACCATCAAAACTATATCACAATTGTTATAACAAACAATATCTAATAATAAATTATCATAGCATTATCAGAAAATTAGATAACATTTATTACAAAAATTTGTAACATTTAAAAAAAAAATACATAATAAAATGGTGTATTTGTATATTGTCAGCTAAAGTAAGGGTGGTTAGTATAATTTTCAAAACTTCAGGAGAGTTCCCTATAATTATCAAAAACTTCAAAGGAGATTAGTATAATTTGCCCTTTTAATTATATTAGTGTGTCGTCAAATGATACCTTAATTATCGAGAGAGAAATGCATTATAGTATTCTTTCTCCCCAAAAAAGAGTAAATTATGCAAATGGCCCATGTAGTTTACACGATGTCTCAATTTGGTTCATGTTATTTTAATTTGCTCAATTTTATCGTTTAATTTAACAGATTGTGTCCTATTAATCCAATAAATAATAGCCGTTAGGTTTGGTGGATGGAAAGTCGTCACATGTTCAAACGATGTACTAATTTGGTCTTTGTAGTTTACACGATGTGTTAATTTGGTTCTTATTATTTTAATTTGCTCGATTTTAACATGGACTAAATTAATACATTGTGTAAATTACAAGGACTAAATTGACACATCGTTTAAGTTTTCATCCACCAAACTTAACGGCAATTATTTATTAGACTAATATAACATAATCTATTAAATTAAAAGATAAATTTAAAAAAATTAAAATAATATAAATTAAATTGACATATTGTATAAACTATGTAATTATTTACATAACTTTAAAAAAAAAAAAAAAAAAACTGAAAAACCTACTGGAGCTCTAGCAAGCGGTGTGTACAAAGTTGAATATTGATGCCAACCCATATTCACACAAAACAACAATCACACGTGATCATATATGTGACACTGAGCATTTATTATTACTTATCTTTATTTAGAGCAACTCCAACCCTGGTGATTAAATGCCTAGAAAAAATATACTACATAAAAATATTCTTTTTATTTTATCTAATTAATTTAATTAACTAGTGTTAGTTTGATTGGTTAGCTAATATATATTGCCGTCACAACATTATTTATTTTACTTAACTAATTATATTATTTTAAAAAAAAATACTATAAAACATAAATAAAAACTAGAATTTTTTTATGACATGTCACATGATATGATTGTTGTGTTGGAAAAAACTACTCACATTACATAATTTTACATTGCATTTCGCAAAATTATAAGATGAACAAAACAAACCTTCAATCCCAGGAAAAATAACATGCTGAATAAAATACAGATAAAATATAAAATGGTTAAAGGAAGCAAACCGAAACCTGTGTGATACCACAGTCTCCTTAAAATAGATTCGCCACCTCACCGTTGGGTGCTGGAGGTACGCCGGCGTCTACTTCCCAGGATACGACGGTTTTTACCAGCTACAACAAAAACACCTTCTGATTAGCTTAACGAACGGACAACGGCAGCACTCTCTCTCAGGAAGAAAATTATAGGAGATGTAGACTGACAGTGTATGGATGTCAAGAAAAAATTCTATATCTCTTTTCAAGGAATAGGGCCTCCTTTTATACACCATGGGGAGAGGGGAGGAGCCTCTAGCCATCAAGGCTGGCAACTAATGCTAGCAAAACTGCCCAATCAATTTTGTAAAACTGATGAGCCTTAAATGTGTGAGTCATATACACATTTATGAGGCAATTTCTTATTCAACCATTTTTCTCCAACAGTCCCCCACATGAATAAAAATTGACCAAATACAGCAAACGCTCAACGTTTATCAACAAAGACTCGGAAAGAGAGAGAGCACATAGACTAACCCTGCATCAGAAAAGGAAGGTGTTGGCCTTCAACCTTTCGTAGTGAAAGCCTATCGGATTTACTGGCTGACCAGTGAACGTGATGTCTTGAACTGTTCTGCCGTTTATGTAAACCGAGACAATAGACCTCACACAGGAGTTAGTCCAACCATTGTTCTTGTTCTCACTGGTGTATCCGGTATGGCCCTGGAACACTAGCCTGGTTCTGTGAGTGTTTTTAAAGAATTCGGCCTTGGCAATTCTTAAAGAAGCGGCTCCACTTTGCACCCACATAGGTGACCTAGATACGGTATTTCATTATACCACATCACTAAGGTCATTAAAAGTATTAGCTTAACCTTCCACCCTCACAGGGCATCACTGTATAAAGGAATGGGCAAGAGGATTTACCTCTTCAGTGACTCACCCGTTACACGAAGTTAGGTTGTCCATTTGAACCTAGATCTTGGGATCTCCAGTCAACTAGGTTGGGTTTTCCATTCCGGTAACCGTAATCAAAGGCTTTAACCCCATTCCTCTTGACTACTTTTCTACTAACTCTCAAGTTAACCCTTTGGTTAGCGGATCCGCAATGTTGTCCTTAGACTTGACATAGTCTAGAGAGACAACTCCATTTGAGAGTAGTTGTCGCATGGAATTATGTCTACGACGGATATGTCTAGACTTTCCATTATACATATCATACTGTGCCCGACCAATCGTTGATTGGCTATCGCAATGAATACTGATAGCTGGCACAGGTTTCGGCCAACGTGGAATATCCTCAACAAACTGGCGAAGCCATTCAACTTCTTCAGTTACTTTATCTAAAGCAATAAACTCAAATTCTATCATTGATCTCGAGATACACGTTTGCTTGGCAGATTTTCAAGACACGGCTGCCCCTCCGAGGGTAAACACATAACCACTAGTGGATTTGGAATCTTTTATATCAGATATCCAATTTGCGTCACTATACCCTTCTAGTACCGCTGGGTATCTGGTATAATGCAGCCCATAATCCAGGGTGTAACGGATATACCCCAACACCCGCATAATGCCCTTCCAATAAGTAGCATTAGGATTACTCGTGTATCTACTCAGCCTACTAACAGCGTAGGCGATATCCGGCCTTGTACAACTCATCAGATATCAAACTCCCAATGACCCGAGAATATTCCAGTTGAGAGACACTCTCACCATTATTCTTGGTCAAATATAGACTTAAGTCTACCGGTGTCCTAAACATACTTGTATCTGACTTTTCAAATTTCTCAAGTATCTTATTAATATAATGAGCTTGAGAAAGTACAATACCACCAGATGTTCTGGTGATCTTAACACCCAGAATGACATCTGCAAGGCCCAAATCCTTCATGTCAAACTTAGAGTTTAACAATCTTTTGGTAGCTTTAATTATTTCATCATTGCTACCAACAATGAGTATGTCATCAACGTATAGACACAAAATGACATAACCTTTGTCAGTGTCTTTAACATATACGCACTTATCACTCATTGATTCGAAACCCATTTGATAACATAGCATTGTCAAACTTCTCATGCCATTGTTTGGGAGCTTGCTTCAAACCATACAATGACTTGACAAGCTTACAGAGTTTCTTATTTTTTCCTGGAGCTGAAAACCCCTCGGGTTGCTCCATGTAGATTTTTTCATCTAAATCTCCATTTAAGAAAGCTGTCTTTACATCCATCTGATGTATTTCTAAACCACATAAAGCTGCTATTGCAATCACCATGCGAATGGATATAATCCTTATCACAGGTGAATACGTATTAAAGTAATCCAAGCCTTCTTGCTGTCTGTATCCTTTGATAACTAGTCGAGCTTTATATTTGTCAATTGACCCATCTGCTTTCATCTCTCTTCGAAAGATCCACTTACTCCCCAAGGCCTTACTGCTTGGTGGTAGATCAACAAACTCCCAAGTATGGTTCTGTAAGATGGAGTCAATCTCACTCTTAATTGCTTCTTTCCATAAAGGACTTTCAGGTGAAGTCACAGCTTTATGGAACGTTCGAGGTTCTCCCTCTAACATATAAGTCAAGAAGTCTGGACCAAAAGACTTTGTGGTTCTAGCCCTTTTACTCCTTATTGGCTCATCTACTTCATCAGCTTAATCATCTACTTGATCAGTTGTTTGATCATCCATGTGATCATCTATGTGATCGTCTTCGTGATCATCTATTTCTTTCATGGAACTCGGAACCCTATCTTGGGAACGACACGGAAATACATCTTCAAAGAAAGATGCACTTCTAAATTTCATGATAGTATTCTTGTGTTTATCTGAAATATCAGACTTGTGCACAAGAAATCTATATGCACTACTATTTTGTGCATAACCAATGAAAATACAGTCCACGGTTTTCGGACCTATCCTAACCCGCTTAAGTGTAGGTACCGCCACTTTTGCAAGACACCCCCACATTCGTAGGTATTTATATGAAGGCTTGTGACCTTTCCACAACTCATATGGAGTCTTGTCCACTTTCTTTCGTGGTATTCTATTAAGAATATAATTCGCGGAGAGAATTGCTTCCCCCCATAAGTTCTGTGACAACCCAGAACTTATCAATATTGCATTCATCATGTCTTTCAGCGTCCTGTTCTTCTGCTCAGCAACACCATTTGACTGAGGCGAATAAGGCGCTGTGGTTTGGTGAATAATCCCAAATTGAGCACAAGTCTCGACAAACAGGGATTCATACTCACCACCACGATCACTTCTCAATGCCTTGATTTTCCGACTTAATTGATTCTCAATTTCATTATTAAAAAAGAATAAATTTATCAATAGTCTCGTCTTTGCTTTTAAGTAAATACACATAATAATATTTAGTGCAATCATCAACAAAAGTGATGAAGTACTTGTTGCCACCACGTGATTGTACAACTTTCAAGTCACACACATCACTATGCACTAAACCCAAAGGCTGGGTACTTCTTTCAATAGAATGAAAAGAAGACCTTGTCAATTTTGCTTCTACACAAGTTTCACACTTGTGTTGTGGATTAATCTTGAAAGATGGTATGTGATCTAACTTGATTAATCTACGTAAAGAGTCAAAATTTACATGAACCAATCTACCATGCCATAAATTAGGGGACTCAAGCATATAAGAAGAAGAAGAAGCTTTCTCATTAATCTTAGAGATAAGTGTCATTACATTCAATTTAAACATACCACCTGACATATATCCCTTCCCCACATAGACCCCGCCCTTGATCAACACGACCTTGTCTGATTCAAACACCATGCGGAAGCCATGCTTGCTTAGGAGAGACCCCGAGACAAGGTTCTTACGAATGTCCGGCACAAAAATGACATCATTCAAAGTCAGTTCTTTTCCTGAAGTCATCTCCAGGATCACTTTGCCTTTACCCTCAACAGCTGAGGTTGCAGAGTTTCCCATAAACAACTTCTCCCCATTTGAAACCGGTTCGAAAGTTGTGAACATTCTCTTCTCTGCACAAATATGGCGAGTGGCCCCGTGTCCACCCACCACTCCCTTGGGTTTGACCCCACCATGTTCACTTCTGACACGACAACTGACAGATGCATGTCGTCCACATCGTGTGACAATTCCTCCATTTCAGCCATATGTGCCCGGTTTTTGTGTTGGAGAGGGTTTTTCCTGTAGGGCTTCTTCTTCAGACAATCAACTACCCGATGCCCGTCGCTTCCACAGTTGAAGCATTTGCCATCGAACCTAAAAGTAGGCTCCTTTGGCTTGTAGGCTGGCCTTTTGGAGATTCCTCCTCTAGCCCCCAACTTTGAGCTTTTGCCTGTCGGTAGTTTTTTCCTCGCCCCCGAGGACTTGCCATGCTCAACCATGTTGGCTTTGACAGTGGAGGTACTCCCTCCTTTCTTCCTGTTGTCCTCTTCAATCCGGAGCCTGACAACGAGCTCTTCGACTGTCATCTCCTTTCGTTTGTGCTTCAAGTAGTTCTTGAAGTCTTTCCAGCCGTTAGGTAGCTTCTCAATCAAAGCAGCTGCCTGGAATGACTCACTTAGGACCATCCCTTGTGCATATATCTCGTGCAGAATCACTTGGAACTCTTGGACTTGACTCAGGACAGTTTTAGAGTCCACCATCTTGAAGTCCAGGAACCGGCCGACGATAAATTTCTTTACCCCAGCATCCTCGGTCTTGTACTTTTTGTCCAAGGCATCTCACAACTCCTTAGCCGATTTCTTGGCATAGAACACGTTGAAAAGCGGATCCGCCAAGCCGTTCAGAATGTAATTTCGGCATAAGAAGTCTGCTTGTTTCCAAGCGTCCAGAGCTATGAGCTTTTGTTTATCTTGCTCATTCTCCTCTACGGCTGGTACATCTTCACTCAGAAACCTCGCAAGGCTTAGAGTAGTCAAATAAAACAGCATCTTCTGCTGCCATCTCTTGAAATTCACTCCCGTGAACTTCTCCGGGCACTCGTGATGATTGAGCGGTCCTCCCAGAACAGCCGGAGTAACAACAGGAGGATTGACCACAGAGGTCACAGCAGGGGTTGGCAAACCAGTCGCCCCGGGGTTCGAATCCCCACCAACATTAGCAACAGCAGTAGTAGCATCAGAGACAGTTGTCATTTCTAAAAAATTATAGCAGAATTTTCACTATTCTGTATTTCCAGAAATCAAACTTAACACTAGAAAATCCCACAATTGGAAATTTAATTCAAAACTAGTCTCACCACGCAACCTAGAATCGAACATGATCAGGAAAGTTTCCAGGAAGACTGGAGGGGTCACACCGGTCCCACTTAAAACCCAGTTAACCTTAGACAAAACTTTCAAGAGCATGTTGACTCCTAGTCCATGGGAAACAACTTTAAGAATTAAATTTTTCAAGGGATGAACTAGGTTAAACACACCAAGTTCCAAACTGTACAAGCAATTACAACAAAATTGCTACAATAATTATAGGCAAATAAAACGTACTTTACATATTGGTGAATAACCACAAATGAACACTCAAGCAAACAATTGCTTTAAATATTTAGTCCAAATTAATTCTTTTTCCCATTTCCATAGGTATTCCTGCAATAAAGAGTTAGCAGCAAAATACAACAAAACCTCCCTCAGTTTTTCTTTGTTTTTGGCAAAGTAGTGATTGAAGGGGAGGATACTAGCAAACAAACTAATAAATAACTGTAAGTAAAGATTAAAACCAACCCTTAAGTTACACATCTAGAATTTAAACTAAAAAAAATTGTAAAAAATTAATTACATAATAAACATGTAATTAACTATATAAGTTACAGACCTAAATTAAATATAATTAAACCATATTTTAAATTGGTAAAGGTTACATATGAACTTATGGTACACTAAATATGCAATTAATTGAGGCAAGTTACAAACATTTTATAATTCCTAAATACTAAAATCACATTACTAGGTAAGAATTGCAAATGACATGATTAGCATGCAAATAATTCTAGAAAAATTAACATGAATTTAAATATAGGCAAGTTATAAACTTTACAACTCCACACCTAAATTAAAGATTAATAGGTACAAGTTACATGAAAAATTTACTACCTAATAGACATGCTAGAAATGTAAATTACACTAAAAATTATACCCGAATGAACATGTAATTTATATTGTAAACTAGAAGCATGTAAATCTAGAAATACAAGATATGAACTGGTACACTATAAATTAATAAATTAATTAGAAAATACAGTGAATTAACGTTGCACCAATGGAACTCTTCTTCCCTATTGATAACAGTAGCCTATTCCATGCCATGGGAAGACCAAACAGTAGCATATACAAAATGGCAAAATCAAAAGCTTAACTATGTGTACATGCATCTAATAAACCAATTAACTCGCTAGTACTACCAGTGGCCAATTACATGCAAAATTATTACACACACCTATGAATCTATTAATCTAATTCTATGATAAACGTCAAATCTATTTTAAGCTTGTTGGGAAAAACTACTCACATTACATAATTTCACATTGCATATCGCAAAATTATGAGATGAACAAAACAAACCTTCAATCCCAGGAAAAATAACATGCTGAATAAAATACAGATAAAATATAAAATGGTTAAAAGAAGCAAACCGAAGCCTGTGTGATACCACAGTCTCCTTAAAATAGATTTGCCACCTCACCGTTGGGTGCTGGAGGTACGTCGGCGTCTACTTCCTAAGATACGACAGTTTTTACCAGCTACAATAGAAGCACCTTCTGATTAGCTTAGCGAACGGACAACGACAGCACTCTCTCTCAGGAAGAAAATTATAGGAGAAGTAGACTGACAGTATATGGATGTCAAGGAAAAATTCTATATCTCTTTTCAAGGAATAGGACCTCCTTTTATACACCATGGGGAGAGGGGAGGAGCCTCTAGCCATCAAGGCTGGCAACTAATGCTAGCAAAACTGCCCAATCAATTTTGTAAAACTGATGAGCCTTAAATGTGTGAGTTATATACACATTTATGAGGCAAGTTCTTATTCAATCATTTTTCTCCAACATGTTGATGTGATATTTATAAATATTTATTTTTTAAGATTTATTATTAAATTATTCTTTTAAATAATATTTTTATATAATCATATTCATAAGGATAAGGTCATATTTGTTAATTAATGTATCAATTAATCTATTAACGGATGATGTGGTATAATTTTAAAATTTTAAATCTTTATAATTTGTATAATGGATATGGTTTATAGTTTTAAAATGATAATATCATAGTATATATTGGTACATACTAATTAATATAATTGTACGGGGAAGAAATAATTCTCCTCATATAATCCTGTTGACCAAATTCACGCTCCTTCGTACGACGTCGCTTTGTTACCTGAAAACACAAACGTAAGCTAGCCGGCGGGTGTGTGCCGGAAACCTCTCCGATGCCTAAGTCAGTAAGCTTGACAAATAGACAAAGTTTTATGCTCTCAGAAAGAATTATGTTCAATTACCTCCTCCAAGGTGATGTTTGTGGGCTTTTATATGTTTCCCGTGGCACAATCCTAGTAGGACTTGTATTTCTACTTGCAGAGTCCTCCTAGGATTCATACTCCTAAGGATAATGCTTATCCTTTTACACCCTCCCCCACTGCTTAAACCAAGTGGGATGGTTTTCTCCATGACCGAACTACCATTTGACCACGGTAAAGTAGGTTGAACTAACCTTAGTTCAGCCCTTCCCTTTACTCTTCCTTATATCGGTTTCTCATCTGTTCAACCCATGGTGTGTTTGGACCGAACCAACGACTCTCGACCGGTATAACTCCCAAACTGGTATACCTCTAAGGTCGGTATAACTTCAAGTTGCTCCCAGACCGAAGTACATTTACAATCCTCTAACCGAAGTAACTTTATCATTTGTGAGCCGAAGTAATTTCACCTCCTTGGGCCGGAGCAACTTTGTCTCTCCAAGGCCGGAGTAACCCTGCTCTCCTGGGCCGGAGTATCCATTACGCCCTTTTTACTTAGTCCTTCGCGTTTTGGGCCTCAAAGCCCAACTCGCAACTCGGCCCAATTTTTCCCAAAAATTACCCTCTCAATTGCCCCTTAATTCCATCTGCGCAACATGATTGGGATTACCAGTCCACTGGCCGAGCTAGAGTTTATTAAGCCTTTTCAGCCGAGCTAAAAACCCTTTAGCCTCTCCAGCCGAGCGAAAAACCCTCGGGCTCTCCAACCGAGCTAATTTTACTTCGGGCTTCACTATGTCCGGTCAAAACGTCTCTTCAATCACAGCGACTGTAACGCTTCCCTTTCCAATGACACGTGGCAGATTCTGATAGGCTGAGGACGGCTGTCACGCCGTCTTTCGTACTTCGTGAATTTTGAACAGTCCCGCCCAAATTTTGGGCTTTCTAACCAAAACAATCCCTGAGGCTAGGATCCCTTCACTTTTGCTATTCCTTCATCTTCTCTCTCCGCTCTCTTGCTGCTCGTGTTCCTCCTTTTACTGCAACAGATTTTCAACTTCAGTCCCTTCTTCTTTAACCTGGTAAGCAAATCCACTTTCCCTTCATGTTTTTTTTTTTTTTTTTTTTTGCTTTTACATTTGTTTTATGCACCTGTATATCTTGTTTCGTATGTTTTTTGCAAACATTTTGTCCATTTCTGGTTTGCTTCTGTATTTTCATGAAAAAACCATAGAACTTGTACGTGTATGAATTGTTATGTAGAAAAACCAGTCTTAGATCCAAAATCACATAGCAACCGAACTAGGATCCTGTTTGCCCCAAATACGTAGATCTCTGTAGTCAATAACCGAACTAGAACTTAAAAGTTTCAAAGGGTTACCAGAGCCTGACTTTCTTGAGCCGAAATAAGATCAACGAGTTTTGAATATAGCAAACTAGGAACCTCAGTTGTCGACCGAACTAAGTTTTTGGGGCCAAACCGGCTTTCTTGGTTCCTAAACCGAACTCAGAAAGCCGCCCCAAGGGGTTCAACCAAAGTAACTTTCTTCACACTGCAACCGATTTAGGCCTTGGGGCTAAACCAGCTTTCTTAGTTTTTTAGACCGAACTCAGAAAGTTGCCCCTAGACGTTAAACCGGTCTACCGAGCAAACTGCTCAAACCGAGCTACCAAACCTTTTGATGAAAGGACCAGTTCTTTGAGGCCGAAGTAGGGCTTTTATACCTTGCTTTTAAATTGTAGCACGGTCCGTTGATTAGTGCTTTAACCCCCTCTGTTTTTTACTTTGCAGACTTAGGTTACCCAGGCACTCCTGCGTGCGCTCAACCGAGCTACTGAGCACGATTTTTGCACCGATATAAATTATAAGTAATTTATTCATCAGATGGGTAAGTATAGGTATCTAGTTGAGACCCCTGGTGGCATGGCCGAATTTAGGAAAGATTACCAAATTCCTGATGACGTCCACCTGGTGTTGGCCAAAAGAGATGTTATTCCTTGGGAAAACGAAGGCTTCGTCCCTTTTACCCTTCAATCCATAATAGAAACCGGACTACGATTTCCTGTCCAACCATTAATCTGTGAATTTCTTAGGCAGACTAGATTATGCCCCACCCAACTGTCCACCAATACATACCGCATTATTATGGGAATAGCCACATTAAACCATCAAACCGGATTAAACCTTGGCCTGGCCGAAATATTCCATCAATACTCCATCGGTTCAAAAGATGCTGGGTGGGTCTATTACCTTAGGATTCGCCGCCGCCGAGAGAAGATAGTTAAACACACACCGGACAAAAATCTTAATGACGATGATTTTTTCTGGGTCTCTGGGAACTTTGAGGACTTTCAAGCCTAAATTCCTGGCCGACCTATAAATTGGAAAAAGGGAGAGCCCGGTAATTTGACTTCAGTCTTCTTCATTGTACTTTATTTCGGTTTTTTTAGTCTATTGACCGAACTAACACTTCTTTTTTTGCAGATTTCGCCCACCTCCGTTCCCTGTATAGCTATCCCAACCTTGCGATTTTGCGAGCCGCACTACGGATTAAAGAAAGAAGTTGGGCCAAGCTTCTAAACTTTGAACCGACCTACCGATATAGCGGTCGCCGAAAAGCAAGAGTAACGGATTTCCTTCTTGAGGAAGCACCAGAACCGGACCCAACCTTACCAGAAATACGACTTGTCCCATTAACTGCTGAAGAAGAGATGGCAAAGAAAAGCAGAGTTAGGGCCCTTCTGACCTCGACAACCAGAGCCGAAGTACGACGATTGAGGCGCAGCCTGCCGTTGTGGCCCTCCCTTCTCAACGGCCTTCTTCATCCCGCCCTTCCAAATGCGCCCGATCTACATCGACCGAACAGCCACTTGTTGATGAGGTTGAATCCATCCCCCGAAGTCCTGAACCTTCCCCCCAACCGGAGGAAACTGACCGAGCTGAATCTCCGAAGTGGGCTCCGCCGCTGACCTTCAACGACCGAGACATCAAAGCTACTGACTCGGTCGTGGCTGAAAAAGACCACCAATTGGTCTTTAACCTGGCCAAAAGTGTGTGCCTCCCCAAGGACATGGAGCACCACTTGAAGCAACTGAACACCGAAATGAAGTCAATTCGGTCTGCTTCCAAGTCCATGATCTTGGTAAGTAGCTCTGTCTGTTTTTTCTGCCTAAATTTTTCTAACTTTTACTTCGGCTCACAGGAAATCTTTGTTTTGCCAGGCCTTACAAAAGAACAATATTACATACAAGAAAGTCCAAGAACTAAGAAAAACCACAAGGCAAGCAATGGCGGAAGCCGAGGCAAAGGCGGCCGAACTAGCGGAGGCCGAAAGGAAAATGACCGAGCTTCTAGCAGAGAACGGTCGACTTGCCGATCTGGTTAGCTCGGCTGAAGCGGAGAGGCAAAAAGCAGCCATTGCAATGAAAGACAAATATCTGCGTGAGCTGCTAAAGCTAGAAAAGAGAAAGGATACCGAAATAAGCCAACTAAAAAAGAGTGCGGAGGGAGCCGAAAAGCAGGGTTACAAGCAGGGCTACAAGAAGGCGGAGGAAGCCTATGTGAAACAATGTGATGCTGCCAAGGAGTTGTTCTTCAAATGTGGCTGGAGGGCGGCTGTTGAGCAGCTCGGTTATGACCAACAGACCGAGGTCTTCAACCCTCCAGACTACTTTATACCGAAGTCCCTTGCGGAGTATGCCGATACCCTGCAGCAAGAGTTTCTGGAAGACTCAAATTCCGATGACTCCTCTTCTGAAGATACTCCGGTCGATAATGTGGACCAGCCAGTTCGGTCGGTGCCCACTGTTGAAGACCTAACTGTTGATCTTCCCAGTGAAACCGTGGTTCCAGCCGAAGTAACTCTCCCCATTGTGAATGAGCTCCCTCCAGAAGCCGGTCTTCAAGTTGGTGGTGATGCAGGTTTTGATGCTGATATTGAAGAACTTTTTTCCTGATTTTGTATTTTTTCTTTTTCTTTTTCTTATGTAACCGAACTATGCCCCTTTGTAATGACTTTTCTTTGAATGAAAAAATTTTGCTTCAACTCTTGTTCCGGTTCTGATGGGTATGCCTGTACTTTAGATGGTTAAACTATACTTGCCAGCCAACCACTCCTTAGCCGATATGATTACTTCGGCTGAGGAGTACAAAGTGTTGGTTTATTCCAGCCAACCACTCTTCAGCCATGCACTTACTTCGGCTGAAGAGTAACAAGAGTTGGTTTATTCCAGCCAACCACTCTTCAGCCTTACCCTTACTTCGGCCGAAGAGTAATAAGAGTTGGTTTATTCCAGCCAACCACTCTTCAGCCCTACCCTTACTTCGGCTGAAGAGTAACAAGTGTTGGTTTATTCCAGCCAACCATTCTTCAACCTTACCCTTACTTCGGCTGAAGAGTAATAAGAGTTGGTTTATTCCAGCCAACCACTCTTCAGCCATGCACTTACTTCGGCTGAAGAGTAACAAGTGTTGGTTTATTCCAGCCAACCACTCTTCAGCCTTACCCTTACTTCGGCTGAAGAGTAATAAGAGTTGGTTTATTCCAGCCAACCACTCTTCAGCCATGCACTTACTTCGGCTGAAGAGTAACAAGAGTTGGTTTATTCCAGCCAACCATCGAAGTTAGTTTTTCCAGCTAACTTACAGTATTTGGTTATTCTGACCAAATGTCCTGCAGCCTGGATCCTTATCCTGGGCTTAGGAAGGGTGTTGGTTTAATTCAGCCAACCTCTAAGTTAGTTTTTCCAGCTAACTTACAGTATTTGGTTATTCCGACCAAATGTCCTGCAGCCTGGATCCTTATCCTGGGCTTAGGAAGGGTGTTGGTTTAATTCAGCCAACCTCTAAGTTAGTTTTTCCCGCTAACTTAGAATAGAATGCTCGCAATATACTTAATCTTTACTAAAGCTAACTCTTACAAAAAATAACTTGTGGTGAAAAAGAATTGCTTGTTTTATTGAAGGAAAAAGAAACTACATATGTTTGAGGAAGAAAGGCTAAAAGTAAAATAACTTGAGATTAGCCGTATTCCATGGCCGAGGGATTGCCTTGCCATCCTTGTCTTCTAGGTGGTATGCCCCTTTGCCTGCTAACCCAACCACCTTATAAGGACCTTCCCAATTTGGGCCTAACTTGCCGTCTCCTGGGATCATGGTGTTTCCCATTACTTTGCGTAATACCCAATCCCCAATCTTGAATTGTCTTGGATGTACCTTTTTGCTGTATTTTCTGATTAACTCTCGTTGGTATGAGGCGATGTGGACTAGTGCTCTTTCTCTTCTTTCTTCTGCAAGGTCGAGTTCTAAGGCTATGGCTTCTCCATTTAGGTCTGGATCAAAATTTTCGCTTCGAATTGTGGGGAGGCCGACTTCTAGTGGGATCACTGCTTCCATTCCATAGGCCAAGGAGAATGGTGTTTCTCCAGTTGATCGCCGAGGCGTGGTGCGGTAAGCCCATAAGACGTGAGGAAGTTCATCTGCCCACTTGCCTTTTGCTTTCTCTAGCCTTTTCTTTAGGCCATCCAAGACGACTTTATTTGATGCTTCAGCTTGCCCATTTGCTTGAGGATATGCCGGTGTAGAATTGTAGAACTCTATCTTGTATTCTTCACAAAAGCTTCTAAAGATACTGCCGTCAAACTGAGTTCCATTGTCTGAGATTAGTGCTTTTGGTATACCAAACCGAGTGATGATATTCTGCCAAACAAACTTTTTCACGTCTTTTTCTTTGATTGACGCCAATGCTTCTGCTTCCACCCACTTTGTGAAGTAGTCTGTTGCTGCGAGAAAGAATTTTCTGCCCCCGGGCGCTGTTGGAAGTGGTCCTACTATGTCCAAGCCCCACATTGCGAAAGGCCATGGGCTAGTTAATGGTAGGAGTTCCCTTGCTGGTTGATGTATTTGGTGCGCGAATTTTTGGCATTTTTCACACTTTTTTACATATTTTTCTGAGTCTGCTTGCATATATGGCCACCAATATCCTTGCGAAATAGCCCTGTAAGCGAGCGACCTTCCCCCTTGATGACTTCCACACACCCCTTCGTGTATTTCGAACAAGAATGCTTCTACTTTGCTGGGATGAACGCACTTGAGGTAAGGCCCAGAGAATGACTTCTTGTATAATGCCAAAGATGGAGATAGCCAAAATCGCTGCGACTTTGCCCTTATTTTGTTGGCTTCTTTTTTCTCTTCTGGTAGGATGCCGTCTTTCAGGAACAGGATGATGGGATCCATCCAAGAAGGGCCTAATTCTGCGCAACATACTTCTTCTGCTTCTGGGTCTTCTATGCTTGGTCTTGGTAAGAAGTCGATGAGTAATGGATGAGGGATTGATGTGTCTGCCATTGAGGCCAGGCCTGCTAGTTCGTCTGCTCGGCAGTTTTCCTCCATGCCAATTTGTTCTATCCTTACTACATCAAACTTCTTGATCTCTGTTCTGACTAACTCTTGGTACTTGGTCATTCTGTCGTCCTTTGCTTCGTATTCGCCAGAAATTTGGTTTACCACCAGCAGAGAGTCACTGTATACCATTAGTTCGGTTGCCGTCATGAAGTGTGCTGACTTGAGTCCTGCGAGAAGCGCCTCATACTCCGCTTCGTTGTTGGATGCTGGGAAGCCAAGGTTGATTGCTTGCTCTATAACCAGGCCGTCTGGAGAGATGAGGACTATGCCAAGCCCTGCACCATGTCGGTTGGATGCTCCATCCACAAAGAGCTTCCACATCTCTCCAACGAATAGTTTCCAGCAAGTGGAAGGATCAGATGATGTCGTGAGGTCAAGAATGGTGTTTTCTTCAAGGTCCGTGTTGGCTGTCTGCCCTTCGTCTTTTGTTTGAACTGCTGGTGGACCTTTGTTTGTCTCTTTCTTATTGTCCTTAGTATGGTCTGCCCTGGTGCTTGATTGACTACCTTCTACTAGGGGTTGCGCTATTCCAGCGTCAACTTCTGTCCCTAGTTCGGTTGTGTCAGTGTCACGACCCAAACCCGGCCCTATGGGTTTAGCACCGTAACCGGCCAGTAATCCGAGATTACCGAAGGCCTGCTTAACAGAAATACAGTAAAACAGAGTACAGGGCCTGGCGGAAGCCAATACAGTAATTAAACAATGTCCAATGAGCTGTGACAGTCTGTATGCAAAAGATTTTCCATGCATTCATACGTAAACAGTACTGAACAGTATGTACAATACTTACATCCATTCAAACTAGGGACTCAACCCTACATAACAGTACAGAAACATTCCATCTGTACAAAACAGTACGGTCTATACAAAATTAACAGTCACACAGTACAGGGACCTAATCCCTGTATAACAGTACAGTAAACAGTCAGTCTATACAAAACAGTGAAACAGTACAAAAAGGGGGAAATTCTAAAACACCCCTAAGCCTTAACAGTAGGCTCGGAACCTCGCAGTGAGGCACAAAGGCTGGCTTGACAAAACTGGAGTAACCCTGACGCCTCTAGCTGCGGTCTGGTGCCTGTACACCTACATATATATATAAGCAGTGAGCTAAAGCCCAGTGAATAACATAATGCGTAAAGGGGTTTAGAATGAATGTCCTTACAGTGATGAAAACAGTTCAATTCAATCAGTATTTCAGTTGTTCAGTACAGTAAACAGTCATATGTGGTACATCCATTAGCATAACAGTAACAGTAGGTCTTAAAAGACCGAACAGTAATGATGGCCATCAGTCAGTAAACAGTAGTGGTTCCTCAAGGAAACCGACAGAGATCTCTGTGACAGTAACAGTAACAGTAAACCGTAGATACTAAGGATGCCACAGTACAGTTCAGAAATAAAGGACATACATTCATTCAGTAAATAATACCAGTTCAGTAAACAGTTCAGTTCAGTATTCAGAAGATAATCAGTTGAACATATCTTTACACAATTGTTACTCACAGAGTTCTGGGCTACAGTACGCTAGAGCGTGTCTCCCCAGTTGCCAACCCTACACAGTTCACAGGTTGAACACACACTAAGCTACACAGTTGGGAAATATCATAACTTAATCCCTAATTTGCCTTGGTGTGTTCTACAACGATATCCTCATCTAAATGCCTTAAACTAGGCCTAAGAATACCTAGGATGGGATGAGGATGCAAAAATGCACATTTAAAAGCATTTTCAGGATTTTCAGAAAAACAGAGTCCCGCTCGAGCTCAGGTTTCCCCGCTCGAGCGTACAGGCAAACAAAGGTACTCGCTCGAGCGCAAACTTTCCCGCTCGAGCGTACTGTAAAGGTACTGGATGGGTGAAATCCCCGCTCGAGCTTGAGACATGACTCCGCTCGAGCGCCCAATCCTCCGCTCGAGCGGACTGTAAAACAGTGCGAGATGCTGGAAGCTCGATTTTCCCGCTCGAGCGGCACTTCCCCCGCTCGAGCGGACGACTGAAATCTGGAAATCCCAGATTCGATCTCCAGGTCTAAAACCAAGCTCAAAAGCATCAAAACCAATCCTCTTGGGCCCATTTTCTGGAAAACACTTAAAAACACATAGGATATCATGTTTCAAAGCTCAATTTTTAAGAAATCAAAGCCCAAGGGTGTTTAATTCAAACCCAATTTCAAATCATTTTCAGGAACAATCTTCAAACATGACATGCATGATCTTAAATCGTTTTCAAAGCTTTAATGCTGTTTCAAAAGAGCTCAAGCCTTCAAAAACAGGATGAACTCATGGAGTATATTCAAAAGATGGACATGCATGTGAGGTATGGTGAACTACCACCTCAAAACTTCAATATATTTACATGCAAATCCACTTTCCCTTCATGTTTTTTTTTTTTTTTTTTTTTGCTTTTACATTTGTTTTATGCACCTGTATATCTTGTTTCGTATGTTTTTTGCAAACATTTTGTCCATTTCTGGTTTGCTTCTGTATTTTCATGAAAAAACCATAGAACTTGTACGTGTATGAATTGTTATGTAGAAAAACCAGTCTTAGATCCAAAATCACATAGCAACCGAACTAGGATCCTGTTTGCCCCAAATACGTAGATCTCTGTAGTCAATAACCGAACTAGAACTTAAAAGTTTCAAAGGGTTACCAGAGCCTGACTTTCTTGAGCCGAAATAAGATCAACGAGTTTTGAATATAGCAAACTAGGAACCTCAGTTGTCGACCGAACTAAGTTTTTGGGGCCAAACCGGCTTTCTTGGTTCCTAAACCGAACTCAGAAAGCCGCCCCAAGGGGTTCAACCAAAGTAACTTTCTTCACACTGCAACCGATTTAGGCCTTGGGGCTAAACCAGCTTTCTTAGTTTTTTAGACCGAACTCAGAAAGTTGCCCCTAGACGTTAAACCGGTCTACCGAGCAAACTGCTCAAACCGAGCTACCAAACCTTTTGATGAAAGGACCAGTTCTTTGAGGCCGAAGTAGGGCTTTTATACCTTGCTTTTAAATTGTAGCACGGTCCGTTGATTAGTGCTTTAACCCCCTCTGTTTTTTACTTTGCAGACTTAGGTTACCCAGGCACTCCTGCGTGCGCTCAACCGAGCTACTGAGCACGATTTTTGCACCGATATAAATTATAAGTAATTTATTCATCAGATGGGTAAGTATAGGTATCTAGTTGAGACCCCTGGTGGCATGGCCGAATTTAGGAAAGATTACCAAATTCCTGATGACGTCCACCTGGTGTTGGCCAAAAGAGATGTTATTCCTTGGGAAAACGAAGGCTTCGTCCCTTTTACCCTTCAATCCATAATAGAAACCGGACTACGATTTCCTGTCCAACCATTAATCTGTGAATTTCTTAGGCAGACTAGATTATGCCCCACCCAACTGTCCACCAATACATACCGCATTATTATGGGAATAGCCACATTAAACCATCAAACCGGATTAAACCTTGGCCTGGCCGAAATATTCCATCAATACTCCATCGGTTCAAAAGATGCTGGATGGGTCTATTACCTTAGGATTCGCCGCCGCCGAGAGAAGATAGTTAAACACACACCGGACAAAAATCTTAATGACGATGATTTTTTCTGGGTCTCTGGGAACTTTGAGGACTTTCAAGCCTAAATTCCTGGCCGACCTATAAATTGGAAAAAGGGAGAGCCCGGTAATTTGACTTCAGTCTTCTTCATTGTACTTTATTTCGGTTTTTTTAGTCTATTGACCGAACTAACACTTCTTTTTTTGCAGATTTCGCCCACCTCCGTTCCCTGTATAGCTATCCCAACCTTGCGATTTTGCGAGCCGCACTACGGATTAAAGAAAGAAGTTGGGCCAAGCTTCTAAACTTTGAACCGACCTACCGATATAGCGGTCGCCGAAAAGCAAGAGTAACGGATTTCCTTCTTGAGGAAGCACCAGAACCGGACCCAACCTTACCAGAAATACGACTTGTCCCATTAACTGCTGAAGAAGAGATGGCAAAGAAAAGCAGAGTTAGGGCCCTTCTGACCTCGACAACCAGAGCCGAAGTACGACGATTGAGGCGCAGCCTGCCGTTGTGGCCCTCCCTTCTCAACGGCCTTCTTCATCCCGCCCTTCCAAATGCGCCCGATCTACATCGACCGAACAGCCACTTGTTGATGAGGTTGAATCCATCCCCCGAAGTCCTGAACCTTCCCCCCAACCGGAGGAAACTGACCGAGCTGAATCTCCGAAGTGGGCTCCGCCGCTGACCTTCAACGACCGAGACATCAAAGCTACTGACTCGGTCGTGGCTGAAAAAGACCACCAATTGGTCTTTAACCTGGCCAAAAGTGTGTGCCTCCCCAAGGACATGGAGCACCACTTGAAGCAACTGAACACCGAAATGAAGTCAATTCGGTCTGCTTCCAAGTCCATGATCTTGGTAAGTAGCTCTGTCTGTTTTTTCTGCCTAAATTTTTCTAACTTTTACTTCGGCTCACAGGAAATCTTTGTTTTGCCAGGCCTTACAAAAGAACAATATTACATACAAGAAAGTCCAAGAACTAAGAAAAACCACAAGGCAAGCAATGGCGGAAGCCGAGGCAAAGGCGGCCGAACTAGCGGAGGCCGAAAGGAAAATGACCGAGCTTCTAGCAGAGAACGGTCGACTTGCCGATCTGGTTAGCTCGGCTGAAGCGGAGAGGCAAAAAGCAGCCATTGCAATGAAAGACAAATATCTGCGTGAGCTGCTAAAGCTAGAAAAGAGAAAGGATACCGAAATAAGCCAACTAAAAAAGAGTGCGGAGGGAGCCGAAAAGCAGGGTTACAAGCAGGGCTACAAGAAGGCGGAGGAAGCCTATGTGAAACAATGTGATGCTGCCAAGGAGTTGTTCTTCAAATGTGGCTGGAGGGCGGCTGTTGAGCAGCTCGGTTATGACCAACAGACCGAGGTCTTCAACCCTCCAGACTACTTTATACCGAAGTCCCTTGCGGAGTATGCCGATACCCTGCAACAAGAGTTTCTGGAAGACTCAAATTCCGATGACTCCTCTTCTGAAGATACTCCGGTCGATAATGTGGACCAGCCAGTTCGGTCGGTGCCCACTGTTGAAGACCTAACTGTTGATCTTCCCAGTGAAACCGTGGTTCCAGCCGAAGTAACTCTCCCCATTGTGAATGAGCTCCCTCCAGAAGCCGGTCTTCAAGTTGGTGGTGATGCAGGTTTTGATGCTGATATTGAAGAACTTTTTTCCTGATTTTGTATTTTTTCTTTTTCTTTTTCTTATGTAACCGAACTATGCCCCTTTGTAATGACTTTTCTTTGAATGAAAAAATTTTGCTTCAACTCTTGTTCCAGTTCTGATGGGTATGCCTGTACTTTAGATGGTTAAACTATACTTGCCAGCCAACCACTCCTTAGCCGATATGATTACTTCGGCTGAGGAGTACAAAGTGTTGGTTTATTCCAGCCAACCACTCTTCAGCCATGCACTTACTTCGGCTGAAGAGTAACAAGAGTTGGTTTATTCCAGCCAACCACTCTTCAGCCTTACCCTTACTTCGGCCGAAGAGTAATAAGAGTTGGTTTATTCCAGCCAACCACTCTTCAGCCCTACCCTTACTTCGGCTGAAGAGTAACAAGTGTTGGTTTATTCCAGCCAACCATTCTTCAACCTTACCCTTACTTCGGCTGAAGAGTAATAAGAGTTGGTTTATTCCAGCCAACCACTCTTCAGCCATGCACTTACTTCGGCTGAAGAGTAACAAGTGTTGGTTTATTCCAGCCAACCACTCTTCAGCCTTACCCTTACTTCGGCTGAAGAGTAATAAGAGTTGGTTTATTCCAGCCAACCACTCTTCAGCCATGCACTTACTTCGGCTGAAGAGTAACAAGAGTTGGTTTATTCCAGCCAACCATCGAAGTTAGTTTTTCCAGCTAACTTACAGTATTTGGTTATTCTGACCAAATGTCCTGCAGCCTGGATCCTTATCCTGGGCTTAGGAAGGGTGTTGGTTTAATTCAGCCAACCTCTAAGTTAGTTTTTCCAGCTAACTTACAGTATTTGGTTATTCCGACCAAATGTCCTGCAGCCTGGATCCTTATCCTGGGCTTAGGAAGGGTGTTGGTTTAATTCAGCCAACCTCTAAGTTAGTTTTTCCCGCTAACTTAGAATAGAATGCTCGCAATATACTTAATCTTTACTAAAGCTAACTCTTACAAAAAATAACTTGTGGTGAAAAAGAATTGCTTGTTTTATTGAAGGAAAAAGAAACTACATATGTTTGAGGAAGAAAGGCTAAAAGTAAAATAACTTGAGATTAGCCGTATTCCATGGCCGAGGGATTGCCTTGCCATCCTTGTCTTCTAGGTGGTATGCCCCTTTGCCTGCTAACCCAACCACCTTATAAGGACCTTCCCAATTTGGGCCTAACTTGCCGTCTCCTGGGATCATGGTGTTTCCCATTACTTTGCGTAATACCCAATCCCCAATCTTGAATTGTCTTGGATGTACCTTTTTGCTGTATTTTCTGATTAACTCTCGTTGGTATGAGGCGATGTGGACTAGTGCTCTTTCTCTTCTTTCTTCTGCAAGGTCGAGTTCTAAGGCTATGGCTTCTCCATTTAGGTCTGGATCAAAATTTTCGCTTCGAATTGTGGGGAGGCCGACTTCTAGTGGGATCACTGCTTCCATTCCATAGGCCAAGGAGAATGGTGTTTCTCCAGTTGATCGCCGAGGCGTGGTGCGGTAAGCCCATAAGACGTGAGGAAGTTCATCTGCCCACTTGCCTTTTGCTTTCTCTAGCCTTTTCTTTAGGCCATCCAAGACGACTTTATTTGATGCTTCAGCTTGCCCATTTGCTTGAGGATATGCCGGTGTAGAATTGTAGAACTCTATCTTGTATTCTTCACAAAAGCTTCTAAAGATACTGCCGTCAAACTGAGTTCCATTGTCTGAGATTAGTGCTTTTGGTATACCAAACCGAGTGATGATATTCTGCCAAACAAACTTTTTCACGTCTTTTTCTTTGATTGACGCCAATGCTTCTGCTTCCACCCACTTTGTGAAGTAGTCTGTTGCTGCGAGAAAGAATTTTCTGCCCCCGGGCGCTGTTGGAAGTGGTCCTACTATGTCCAAGCCCCACATTGCGAAAGGCCATGGGCTAGTTAATGGTAGGAGTTCCCTTGCTGGTTGATGTATTTGGTGCGCGAATTTTTGGCATTTTTCACACTTTTTTACATATTTTTCTGAGTCTGCTTGCATATATGGCCACCAATATCCTTGCGAAATAGCCCTGTAAGCGAGCGACCTTCCCCCTTGATGACTTCCACACACCCCTTCGTGTATTTCGAACAAGAATGCTTCTACTTTGCTGGGATGAACGCACTTGAGGTAAGGCCCAGAGAATGACTTCTTGTATAATGCCAAAGATGGAGATAGCCAAAATCGCTGCGACTTTGCCCTTATTTTGTTGGCTTCTTTTTTCTCTTCTGGTAGGATGCCGTCTTTCAGGAACAGGATGATGGGATCCATCCAAGAAGGGCCTAATTCTGCGCAACATACTTCTTCTGCTTCTGGGTCTTCTATGCTTGGTCTTGGTAAGAAGTCGATGAGTAATGGATGAGGGATTGATGTGTCTGCCATTGAGGCCAGGCCTGCTAGTTCGTCTGCTCGGCAGTTTTCCTCCATGCCAATTTGTTCTATCCTTACTACATCAAACTTCTTGATCTCTGTTCTGACTAACTCTTGGTACTTGGTCATTCTGTCGTCCTTTGCTTCGTATTCGCCAGAAATTTGGTTTACCACCAGCAGAGAGTCACTGTATACCATTAGTTCGGTTGCCGTCATGAAGTGTGCTGACTTGAGTCCTGCGAGAAGCGCCTCATACTCCGCTTCGTTGTTGGATGCTGGGAAGCCAAGGTTGATTGCTTGCTCTATAACCAGGCCGTCTGGAGAGATGAGGACTATGCCAAGCCCTGCACCATGTCGGTTGGATGCTCCATCCACAAAGAGCTTCCACATCTCTCCAACGAATAGTTTCCAGCAAGTGGAAGGATCAGATGATGTCGTGAGGTCAAGAATGGTGTTTTCTTCAAGGTCCGTGTTGGCTGTCTGCCCTTCGTCTTTTGTTTGAACTGCTGGTGGACCTTTGTTTGTCTCTTTCTTATTGTCCTTAGTATGGTCTGCCCTGGTGCTTGATTGACTACCTTCTACTAGGGGTTGCGCTATTCCAGCGTCAACTTCTGTCCCTAGTTCGGTTGTGTCAGTGTCACGACCCAAACCCGGCCCTATGGGTTTAGCACCGTAACCGGCCAGTAATCCGAGATTACCGAAGGCCTGCTTAACAGAAATACAGTAAAACAGAGTACAGGGCCTGGCGGAAGCCAATACAGTAATTAAACAATGTCCAATGAGCTGTGACAGTCTGTATGCAAAAGATTTTCCATGCATTCATACGTAAACAGTACTGAACAGTATGTACAATACTTACATCCATTCAAACTAGGGACTCAACCCTACATAACAGTACAGAAACATTCCATCTGTACAAAACAGTACGGTCTATACAAAATTAACAGTCACACAGTACAGGGACCTAATCCCTGTATAACAGTACAGTAAACAGTCAGTCTATACAAAACAGTGAAACAGTACAAAAAGGGGGAAATTCTAAAACACCCCTAAGCCTTAACAGTAGGCTCGGAACCTCGCAGTGAGGCACAAAGGCTGGCTTGACAAAACTGGAGTAACCCTGACGCCTCTAGCTGCGGTCTGGTGCCTGTACACCTACATATATATATAAGCAGTGAGCTAAAGCCCAGTGAATAACATAATGCGTAAAGGGGTTTAGAATGAATGTCCTTACAGTGATGAAAACAGTTCAATTCAATCAGTATTTCAGTTGTTCAGTACAGTAAACAGTCATATGTGGTACATCCATTAGCATAACAGTAACAGTAGGTCTTAAAAGACCGAACAGTAATGATGGCCATCAGTCAGTAAACAGTAGTGGTTCCTCAAGGAAACCGACAGAGATCTCTGTGACAGTAACAGTAACAGTAAACCGTAGATACTAAGGATGCCACAGTACAGTTCAGAAATAAAGGACATACATTCATTCAGTAAATAATACCAGTTCAGTAAACAGTTCAGTTCAGTATTCAGAAGATAATCAGTTGAACATATCTTTACACAATTGTTACTCACAGAGTTCTGGGCTACAGTACGCTAGAGCGTGTCTCCCCAGTTGCCAACCCTACACAGTTCACAGGTTGAACACACACTAAGCTACACAGTTGGGAAATATCATAACTTAATCCCTAATTTGCCTTGGTGTGTTCTACAACGATATCCTCATCTAAATGCCTTAAACTAGGCCTAAGAATACCTAGGATGGGATGAGGATGCAAAAATGCACATTTAAAAGCATTTTCAGGATTTTCAGAAAAACAGAGTCCCGCTCGAGCTCAGGTTTCCCCGCTCGAGCGTACAGGCAAACAAAGGTACTCGCTCGAGCGCAAACTTTCCCGCTCGAGCGTACTGTAAAGGTACTGGATGGGTGAAATCCCCGCTCGAGCTTGAGACATGACTCCGCTCGAGCGCCCAATCCTCCGCTCGAGCGGACTGTAAAACAGTGCGAGATGCTGGAAGCTCGATTTTCCCGCTCGAGCGGCACTTCCCCCGCTCGAGCAGATGACTGAAATCTGGAAATCCCAGATTCGATCTCCAGGTCTAAAACCAAGCTCAAAAGCATCAAAACCAATCCTCTTGGGCCCATTTTCTGGAAAACACTTAAAAACACATAGGATATCATGTTTCAAAGCTCAATTTTTAAGAAATCAAAGCCCAAGGGTGTTTAATTCAAACCCAATTTCAAATCATTTTCAGGAACAATCTTCAAACATGACATGCATGATCTTAAATCGTTTTCAAAGCTTTAATGCTGTTTCAAAAGAGCTCAAGCCTTCAAAAACAGGATGAACTCATGGAGTATATTCAAAAGATGGACATGCATGTGAGGTATGGTGAACTACCACCTCAAAACTTCAATATATTTACATGCATGCAACACTTAAGCTTCAATTGATGCTCTCAGGAGCCAATTCTTTTTCAAAACATGGTGAAATCATGGACTTAAACATGATTATGAACATGCATGTAACCTTTTGCCATGAAAACAACTCAAACATCTACAATACAAACATGCATGCAAAGATTGAACTTCAGTTCACCATTAATGGACCAATTCATGACTTAGCTCTACAACTAGACATGAACCATACAAGAACCAGTTCAAACACAAGAATGAGAAGATAAAATCCTTACCTAGAGCTTGTATTCAAGGTTTAGGAGTCCAATTAGGCAAATCTCCTATGATCTCCTCAAGCCTTTCAAGCTAATTCTCTAGAACAATTCTCTCTCTCTCTAACTCTCCTCTTGGGTCGGTTGAGTGCAAGAATGGGAGAAGAAGAGTTTGTTTTGATCAAGCACGTGGAGTGTAATAAGGCTCAAGAGGTGTGAAGTGGTGGCCACTAAGTGGCGAAACGGTAAATAAGTCAACTCTGCAATTAACTCATTATTTAATCTAATTTAATCACACCTAATCAGTTTTCCGATAATTATACCATAAAATCATATTAATTATGAGGGTCACGGAACATCAATCGGTTTCTAGTTCGGCCGCCGATAAGGCCTTCAATTAGCAGTTTAAACATATAAGTATGAACAGATAATCATACAATCAAACAGATAGAATGCAATTTAACTAACATATACTCAATCAATTCGGTTTCCAGTTTCAGTCAGTCAGTTCAGTACTTTTAATCAGTTCAATTATCAGTCATTATCAGTCTCGTTTAACAGTAATTGGTGATCAATCGGTCATTAATCAGTAAACAGTATGAGGGTTGTTACAGTCTCCCCTCCTTATAAAGAGTTTAGTCCTCTAAACTCGAGTTACCTTCATTCTGGAAGAAAACAGGATTCAGTGGAAACAGTTCAGGATATCTTTTGGCCATGTCATCTTCCCTTTCCCAAGTGGCATACACACCACCATGGTTCTGCCAGTCAACTTTCACTAGCGGGATCTCTTTGTTTCTCAGTTTCTTGATCCGTCTGTTAACCATCTGTATAGGCCGTTCCTCGTAAGTGTAGTCATCACTCAGCACTACACGAGTAGGCTCTATTACATGGAAAGGATCCCGAAGATAGTCTCTCAACATAGAGATGTGGAAGACGTTATGCATATGCTCCATTTCAGGAGGAAGCGCAACTTGATACGCCACCGGATTGATTTTCTCAATGATCTCATATGGTCCGACGTATCTCGGTGCTAACTTGCCTTTGACTCCAAAACGAGTCTGGCCTTTCATTGGTGTCACTTTCACAAAAACGTGATCACCCACTTCATACTCTGTGTCCCGTCTTCTGACATCTGCATAACTTTTCTGTCTACTCTGTGCAGTTTTCAGTCTTTGCTGTATCAGTTTCACTTTTTCAGTTGTTTCATACACAATCTCGGGCCCAAGCAACGGCCCATCTCCAACTTCTGCCCAGCAAATCGGAGATCTACATTTTCTGCCATACAATGCCTCGAAAGGCGCCATACCAATACTCGAATGGTAGCTATTGTTGTAGGCGAATTCAACTAATGGCAGATGACTTTCCCAGTCTCCCTGAAAATCAAGGACACACATTCTCAGTAAATCCTCCAGAGTTTGGATGGTCCTTTCTGACTGTCCATCTGTCTGAGGATGATAGGCACTACTCAGTCTCAGTTCAGTACCCAGTGCCGTCTGTAGGCTTTGCCAAAACCTCGATGTAAACTTCGAATCCCTGTCAGAAACAATAGACACAGGCACTCCATGCAGTCTAACAATTTCATCAATATAGATAACAGCCAATTTGTCCGCATTATAGATTGTCTTGACAGGTAAGAAGTGAGCAGATTTGGTTAGTCTATCAACAATAACCCAAATGGAATCCATACCTTTTCTGGAGCGAGGTAATCCAACGATAAAATCCATCGTGATATGCTCCCATTTCCACTCTGGTATGGGTAGGGGTTGCAATAGTCCGGCAGGTCGTTGATGTTCAGCTTTGACCTGTTGGCAATGAAGACATTTGGATACAAAATCAGCAATTTCTTTCTTCATTCCCGGCCACCAGAAATTCTGTTTCAGATCTTGGTACATTTTCGTATTCCCCGGGTGGATAGACAATTTCGAATTGTGGCCTTCTTGCAGAACTCTTCTTTTTAGTTCAGTATCATTTGGTACACACAGTCTTTCATGAAATTTCAGTACATTGTTCTCAAATTTGAATCCCGGTCTCGGTTTAGATTCTCTTCCTTCGATGATCTTCTTCAAGAAGTCATCCAGTTGCTGTTTCTCTTTAATCTCTTCAATCAGTGCCGGTTGAGCGGAAATAGCAGCTAAGGTTCCACCTTGTTCTCGTAAAACAATTTCAATTTCAGATTTTTCAAGGTCACAAAGTAACTCTTTCTGTCCGGTAAGCAAACAGGCTAAGTTTCCAATCGATTTCCGGCTCAATGCATCGGCAACGGTATTGGCTTTTCCCGGATGGTACAAAATTTGTAGGTCATAGTCTTTAATCAGTTCTAGCCATCTTCGCTGTCTCATATTCAGTTCTTTCTGTGTGAAGAAATACTTTAAACTCTTGTGGTCGGTGTATACTTCACATGTCACCCCGTACAGATAGTGACGCCAGATTTTCAGTGCAAATACTACTGCAGCAAGTTCCAGATCATGGGTCGGGTAGTTCTTTTCATGTGGTCTCAGTTGTCGGGAAGCATAAGCAATAACTCTCCCATTCTGCATTAAAACACATCCCAAACCCTTATGAGAAGCATCACTAAACACAGTATAACCATCCGTACCTGAAGGTAAGGTCAGAACAGGTGCAGTCACTAATCGAGTTTTCAACTCCTGGAAAGCAGATTCTCTTTGGTCAGTCCAGTCAAATGATGTCCCCTTCTGAGTTAACTGAGTCAATGGTAGAGCAATTTTGGAGAAATCTTTGACAAATCTTCTGTAATATCCAGCCAGTCCCAAAAAGCTTCGGACTTCAGTCACATTCGTTGGTCTAGGCCAGTTCACTACGTCTTCAATTTTCTGCGGATCAACAGAAATTCCATTTTTGCTAACAACATGCCCCAAAAACATAACATGGTCAAGCCAAAATTCACATTTAGACAGTTTAGCATACAGTTTCTGTTCTCTTAAGGTTTGTAGGGCAAGTCTCAGATGATGTTCATGCTGTCCTATGCTTTTGGAGTAAATCAATATGTCATCGATAAATACAACAATAAAGTCATCAAGGTACGGTTTAAAAATTCTGTTCATGAGGTCCATAAAAGCAGCTGGTGCGTTCGTGACTCCAAAAGGCATAACTAGAAATTCATAATGTCCATACCTTGTTCTAAAAGCAGTTTTATCAATGTCTTCCGGTCTAACCTTCAGTTGATGATACCCCGATCTGAGATCAATCTTAGAAAACACTTGTGCACCCTGTAACTGATCAAATAAATCATCAATGCGTGGTAATGGGTATTTGTTCTTTACAGTTACCTTATTCAGTTCACGGTAGTCGATGCACAGTCTCAGTGAGCCATCTTTCTTCTTGACAAACAAAACAGGAGCACCCCATGGCGAAGTGCTAGGTTTGATGAACTTTTTATCTAACAGTTCTTGCAATTGCACTTTCAGTTCCTTCAGTTCAGTTGGAGCCATTCTGTAAAGAGCTTTAGAAACTGGTTGTGTTCCGGGAATCACATCAACGGTAAATTCAATCTCCCTATCAGTCAAATCTCCTGGAAGATTATCTGGAAAAACATCTGGAAATTCCCTAACTATAGGAATACAATTCACATCAGTTTTAACACTATCATCAGTAGACACAGTCAGTATGGAACACAAATATCCCTTACAGCCCTTTCTAATCAATTTTACAGCTTTCACAGACGAAATCAAGTACGGAGGAGGTACTACTCCACTCCCATTAAACACAAATTCAGGTAAACCAGGTGGACGGAAAACAACTTGCTTGGTTACACAGTCAATGGTGGCATGATATTTTTGTAACCAATCCATCCCCAATATTACGTCAAAATGATCAATGTTCAATGGCAGTAAATCAATAAACAGATGCATATCCCCAACAATAATTTCACATGCGGGGTACATATAAGCACATGTCATGGATCCCCCTACAGGTGATGATACGGTTAGCAGATAGTTCATAGGTTCTAAGGGTCTATTCAATTTCCGTGAGAAAGCATGCGATACATAAGAATGTGTAGACCCCGAATCAATCAATACATATGCATTTTGTGTACAGATAGAGAGGATACCTGACACAACGGTCTCAGTATTTTGCACGTCTCCCGGTACTAGTGCGAACACTCGGCCTTGCCTCACAGGCTCTTTCCCGGCAGCTTTAGGGTTAGGCTTTGGTGGAGCATTTGATGCTGCGCCGCTGGCTGCAGCTTTGCTATTGCCTTGAGGAGTAGAAGGGCAATCTTTAACCATGTGGCCCACCTTGCCACACCTGAAACAGGCTCCAGATAATTTGTGACAAACCCCTTTGTGCCTGTTGCCACATACAGAGCAGGGTGGAATGAACCCACTCCCTTGGCTGGGGCTAGTCATTGATCCCGTGTTCTGTTTCTTATTGGCTGGGTTGTGCTTGCCTTTCTTGAATTTGAAACCTTGCCTTTTTCCATGCCATTCAGTTGTTGGTGTTTCAGATTAATTCACCGCTGCAATGTTCGACTCGGCCATCAATGCTCGGTCGAGAACACCCACAAAAGTCGGTAATTTCAAAACATTTATCCGGTCAAGTATTGCCACATTAAGGCCACCTTCAAATTTTCTGGCCTTCTTATACTCAGTATCCACCATATGCGGTGCATAACGGGCAAGCTCAGTAAATTTTGTTTCGTATTCGGCAACCGACGTGGTGCCCTGTTTCAGTTGCTCAAATTCAGTCACTTTCCTATCCCTGACACATTGTGGGAAGTACTTTTCAAAGAAGGACTCCTTGAACTGAGCCCAAGTCATAACAGTATTTGTATCACGGATCAACATCCACCACCTTCTAGCCTCTTCTTGTAGGGTGAAGGTAGCTAACAACACTTTGTTCGCTTCTGAGCACGGAAACACTTCAAATAGTTTTTCTGTCTCAAGCACCCAAGCTTCAGCCTTTAGCGGTTCCAATCCTCCCTGAAAGGATGGCGGTTTCATCTTGCTGAATTTATGGGTGAGAGCAATAATATCCCCATCATTCACATTCACATTAGGTTCCGGTTGTACCGGAGGAGGAGGAGGTGGGGGCGGTTGGTTCTGTTGTTGTTCAAGTCTAGTAGTTATCAGTTCTATCATTCTTTCCATTCTTTCCATTCTTGCCTCAGTAGATGAGGACTCAGGTTCATTCGCATTATCCATTTCACTATAAGCAGTTATAACAGTTTTAAACATAAGCAGTCATTTGTTTAACAGTTTACCACATTAGCAGATATTCAGTCATAACATAACCACACACTTTTCAAGTTCATGAAATGCCCTAATCACTTTTCTAGGACACCCTATAGCTCATTTGGACACGTGTGTGCGGTATAACTCGTGGTAAGTATCGCTCTGATACCACTCTGTCACGACCCAAACCCGGCCCTATGGGTTTAGCACCGTAACCGGCCAGTAATCCGAGATTACCGAAGGCCTGCTTAACAGAAATACAGTAAAACAGAGTACAGGGCCTGGCGGAAGCCAATACAGTAATTAAACAATGTCCAATGAGCTGTGACAGTCTGTATGCAAAAGATTTTCCATGCATTCATACGTAAACAGTACTGAACAGTATGTACAATACTTACATCCATTCAAACTAGGGACTCAACCCTACATAACAGTACAGAAACATTCCATCTGTACAAAACAGTACGGTCTATACAAAATTAACAGTCACACAGTACAGGGACCTAATCCCTGTATAACAGTACAGTAAACAGTCAGTCTATACAAAACAGTGAAACAGTACAAAAAGGGGGAAATTCTAAAACACCCCTAAGCCTTAACAGTAGGCTCGGAACCTCGCAGTGAGGCACAAAGGCTGGCTTGACAAAACTGGAGTAACCCTGACGCCTCTAGCTGCGGTCTGGTGCCTGTACACCTACATATATATATAAGCAGTGAGCTAAAGCCCAGTGAATAACATAATGCGTAAAGGGGTTTAGAATGAATGTCCTTACAGTGATGAAAACAGTTCAATTCAATCAGTATTTCAGTTGTTCAGTACAGTAAACAGTCATATGTGGTACATCCATTAGCATAACAGTAACAGTAGGTCTTAAAAGACCGAACAGTAATGATGGCCATCAGTCAGTAAACAGTAGTGGTTCCTCAAGGAAACCGACAGAGATCTCTGTGACAGTAACAGTAACAGTAAACCGTAGATACTAAGGATGCCACAGTACAGTTCAGAAATAAAGGACATACATTCATTCAGTAAATAATACCAGTTCAGTAAACAGTTCAGTTCAGTATTCAGAAGATAATCAGTTGAACATATCTTTACACAATTGTTACTCACAGAGTTCTGGGCTACAGTACGCTAGAGCGTGTCTCCCCAGTTGCCAACCCTACACAGTTCACAGGTTGAACACACACTAAGCTACACAGTTGGGAAATATCATAACTTAATCCCTAATTTGCCTTGGTGTGTTCTACAACGATATCCTCATCTAAATGCCTTAAACTAGGCCTAAGAATACCTAGGATGGGATGAGGATGCAAAAATGCACATTTAAAAGCATTTTCAGGATTTTCAGAAAAACAGAGTCCCGCTCGAGCTCAGGTTTCCCCGCTCGAGCGTACAGGCAAACAAAGGTACTCGCTCGAGCGCAAACTTTCCCGCTCGAGCGTACTGTAAAGGTACTGGATGGGTGAAATCCCCGCTCGAGCTTGAGACATGACTCCGCTCGAGCGCCCAATCCTCCGCTCGAGCGGACTGTAAAACAGTGCGAGATGCTGGAAGCTCGATTTTCCCGCTCGAGCGGCACTTCCCCCGCTCGAGCGGACGACTGAAATCTGGAAATCCCAGATTCGATCTCCAGGTCTAAAACCAAGCTCAAAAGCATCAAAACCAATCCTCTTGGGCCCATTTTCTGGAAAACACTTAAAAACACATAGGATATCATGTTTCAAAGCTCAATTTTTAAGAAATCAAAGCCCAAGGGTGTTTAATTCAAACCCAATTTCAAATCATTTTCAGGAACAATCTTCAAACATGACATGCATGATCTTAAATCGTTTTCAAAGCTTTAATGCTGTTTCAAAAGAGCTCAAGCCTTCAAAAACAGGATGAACTCATGGAGTATATTCAAAAGATGGACATGCATGTGAGGTATGGTGAACTACCACCTCAAAACTTCAATATATTTACATGCATGCAACACTTAAGCTTCAATTGATGCTCTCAGGAGCCAATTCTTTTTCAAAACATGGTGAAATCATGGACTTAAACATGATTATGAACATGCATGTAACCTTTTGCCATGAAAACAACTCAAACATCTACAATACAAACATGCATGCAAAGATTGAACTTCAGTTCACCATTAATGGACCAATTCATGACTTAGCTCTACAACTAGACATGAACCATACAAGAACCAGTTCAAACACAAGAATGAGAAGATAAAATCCTTACCTAGAGCTTGTATTCAAGGTTTAGGAGTCCAATTAGGCAAATCTCCTATGATCTCCTCAAGCCTTTCAAGCCAATTCTCTAGAACAATTCTCTCTCTCTCTAACTCTCCTCTTGGGTCGGTTGAGTGCAAGAATGGGAGAAGAAGAGTTTGTTTTGATCAAGCACGTGGAGTGTAATAAGGCTCAAGAGGTGTGAAGTGGTGGCCACTAAGTGGCGAAACGGTAAATAAGTCAACTCTGCAATTAACTCATTATTTAATCTAATTTAATCACACCTAATCAGTTTTCCGATAATTATACCATAAAATCATATTAATTATGAGGGTCACGGAACATCAATCGGTTTCTAGTTCGGCCGCCGATAAGGCCTTCAATTAGCAGTTTAAACATATAAGTATGAACAGATAATCATACAATCAAACAGATAGAATGCAATTTAACTAACATATACTCAATCAATTCGGTTTCCAGTTTCAGTCAGTCAGTTCAGTACTTTTAATCAGTTCAATTATCAGTCATTATCAGTCTCGTTTAACAGTAATTGGTGATCAATCGGTCATTAATCAGTAAACAGTATGAGGGTTGTTACAGTCAGGTCGACTGGGCAGATATGATGACTTCCAGGAGTAAACTCTGCGACGAAGTCTGCCAAAGATTGGGCTTTTATTGCGGTCTTGGGTTGGAACTTGATGTCGAATTGTCCCAACTCTACTGCCCACTTCAAAATTCGCCCACTAAAGTTCGCCCTTTCAAACAGAGCTTTTAATGGAAAGGCTGTGAGGACGACTATGGTGTGGGCGTGAAAGTAGTGCGCCAACTTTCTGGATGCCATCATTAATGCTAATGCCAGTTTCTCCAGGGGCAAGTACCTTGTTTCGGCTCCCAATAATGTCTTGCTGACGTAAAAGATGGGCAAGTGTTGTATTCCTTCTGCACGAACCAACACTGCGCTGACTGCGTGCTGAGAGACTGCTAGGTACAAAAAGAGTTCTTCACCGGGTACTAGAGTAACAAGTAGTGGTGGGGAAGACATGTATTCCTTCAAGCTTTCCAGAGCTCGGTCGCATTCTTCATCCCACTCAAACTTGGACTTTAAAGCTTGGAAGAATGGTCGTAGTCTGTCTGATGACCTGCTTATGAACCGGTTGAGTGCAGCCGCCATACCAGTGAGATGCTGTACTTCTTTGACTGAGTTTGGTCTCTCCAACTCCTAGATTGCTTTGATCTGAGAGGGGTCTGCTTCTATACCTCGGTTGGTCACCAGGAAGCCCAAGAATTTGCCAGATCCAACTCCGAATGCGCATTTGGACGCATTGAGGCGCAATTTGTGTTTCTTCAGGATCCGGAACATCTCGTCTAGGTCTTTAAGATGGTCATTCTCATCCTTGCTTTTGACCACCATGTCGTCGATGTAAGCCTCCATTGTTCTGCCTAACAATGGTTCGAACATCTTGGTGACCATCCTTTGGAATGTCGCCTCTGCGTTCTTTAGGCCAAAAGGCATGACCTTGTAGCAATATAACCCCCTTGGTGTTGTGAAGGATGTGACCTCCTGGTCTGGTTCATGCATGGCGATCTGGTGGTAGCCTCTGTATGCATCCAGAAAGCTAAGTCGGTTATGCCCTGCTGTTAGGTCCACCAGTTGATCTATCCTTGGTAGAGGAAAGCTATCTTTTGGGCACGCCTTGTTGACTGTTTTGTAGTCGACGCAGACACGCCATTTACCATTCTTTTTTGGTACTACAACTGTGTTAGAGATCCATCTGGGGTAGTGCACTTCTCTTATTGCTCCTGCCTCCAGCAGGTTGCCTACCTCTTCTGCCACTATTTCGGCGTGGTGGAGTGCCGACCTGCGTGTGCGTTGAATGACTGGTCTGGCGGATGGGTGGACATTGAGTTGATGACTGATGAAGTTTGGGTCAATTCCTGGCATGTCGTAGGGTGTCCAGGCAAACACTTCGATATTAGAGGTCAAGAACTCCAAGACCTCTAATCTCTCAGTGCTGGACAATGATGAGCCAAGCAAGAAGAACTTATCCGGGTTCTTTTCATCTATTTTTACCTCCACCAAGTCCTCCACCGCTTTCTGATCAGCCTCTTTGCCGACGTCCGCGAATAGTTCATTACTTTCTGGTTCTTCCACCGAATGAACGTATCCTTTGGCAGCTCGGCTTCCATTCGCTGTGGCGAAGCATTGTTTTGACATGATCTGATCGCCATAGACTTCTTCAATTATGCCGGTATCGTTGGGAAACCGCATTACCTGATGGTATGACGATGCTACCGAACGCATGGCATGCAGCCATGCTCTGCCCAAGATGATGTTGTATGTGGAGGGGACCTTCAATACCCAGAACTCCACTTGTTTTGTTACACTCCCTGCTCTGACTGGAAGGATTATTTTGCCGACAGGCCACTCTGGCATGGAGTTGAATCCAATCAGGGGAGAAACTGCAGGCGCCAAGTCTTTGTCTTGCAGCTTCAGTTGCTTGAATGTGTCGTAGTACATGATCTCACATGAACTACCCTGGTCAATCAGAATCCGCTTAACGTCAAAATCCTTGACTCGGAGAGTGACGACCAGCGCATCATTGTGAGGACAGTATATTCGATCCAAGTCCTTATCCGAAAAGGACATGACATTTGTTGCCTCTGTCTTCCCCTTCTTGGCGGCAGGTTGGGCACTTAACACTTCCCTGAAGTGCTCAGCCTTCTTTATTGATCCCCTGAGCTCGCATACACGCTCAGGTTCAAAGACTCCATGTATTACATTGATGATGCCTTGTGGTGGGGCGTCGATTGGCATTCTGTTGGGATGGTTATTATGATCTTAGGGGGCCGGTTGCGTCCCTCCTTCAATGTATTTGTCCAAGTGGCCTGCTGCCACCAATTCTTCCAAGTGCTGTCTTAGTGGCGTGCAATTCTCAGTTCGGTGCCCCTTTTCTTTGTGGAAGGTTCACCGTGATCTGTCATCGTAATTTTTCTGAGCTTCCCCTAGCTTGGCTGGCCACTTGACAAAAGGCCCGTCTTTTATTTTGCTCAGAATCCGATATATTGGTTTTTTGAACACCGTTGTTATGGCAGTGCGGATTCTCAACCATCTTTTGTCTGGGTCTTCTCCGTTATCTCGTCTGCCACGCCCGTTTTTATTCTGCCGATCTACTGTATTGACCTTTGCTGAGGTCTTCTTTTCTGGTACTGTGGTTGTACTAGATTTTGCTTTTGCACGTGCGCCATCCTCTTCTACCCTGATGTGCTGATGCACTCTTTCCATCAGGGCCTCCATGGTGAGGGGCGGCGTCATGGTAATCGAATCCCTTAGTCTGTTCCCTACTGGAAGGCCTCTTTTATATTGCGCAATGGCTAGATTGGTGGGGCAGTCTCCAATCTGGTTGAATGTCTCCCAGTAGCGACTATTGTAAGATCTGAGGGTCTCTTTTTCACCCATGTCGATGGAGAGTAACTGGTCTATCTCCACCGGCGTTTTAGTGTTTGTTCGAAACCTCGTTACGAACGCTTCTGCCAATTGGGCCCAGGAGGCTATGCTGCCCTCTGGGAGCTTTTCGAACCAAGTCAAGCCTAGGTCGCCAAGACTTGACGGGAAGAGTATGCACATTAAGGCCTCGTTTTGCCTGTACACAGCCATGACTTGGCGAAAGTGGCTCAAGTGTGAATACGGGTCCGTTTTCCCTTCATATGTGGTGAATTTCGGCTGAAGGAAGCTTGATGGTAGGGGCGCGTTTTTGATTGCTGGGACAAACGGCGAAGTCTGTAGTCTTGCCAATGCCTTGTCCGTTGGTTCGTAGGCCGGTCGCGGTATTGGCATTCCAACCTCGACGCTTCCATGCGTCCGAGGAGCCAACCGTTGTAAGGTCGAAACTCGGTGTGGATCCCTTGCCCTGGCATCCTTCTTGTATCGTGCTTTTTCTTCGAGCACGGTTCGTAAGTCGGATGACCTGGGTAGCTCTATTTGTCTAGATCTGGTTTGGTGTGAATGTGAAGGCCAATACGTGCTTCCTTCAGTGTATGATCTTTCGGATCTCGTCCTCTCAGACCTGGAGTGACGAGTCCTGGAAGATAAGGAATGAGTGTCGCCTGACCTGAGGCTTCTGCTCTCTCCTTGGGAGGGTGTAGTATTCCTACTACGATTCTCTGAGTGGCGAGGGGGCGTCTTGTGCTTGCGCCCCTCTCCTGTCGCCACCTCTTTAGTCTTCATCTGGCGTTTCAAAGCCTCCATGTCCGCCGCCATCTTCCGAATTAGTTCATCTTGCTCCTTCACGCGATCTTCCAGGGCTTGAGGATCAATCCTCCTCCTTTGCCTGTCAGGACTTTGAGAGTGACGAGGGCTGTTATTCCGCCTTCCTCTGCCACTCCTCCTGGAGTTATGTTGTTGGGGCTCCAGATCTGCCATAGGAGGGACAGAGGGTAGTCCTTCTCGCCTTGCGCCCCCGTCTGGAGTTAGCCCGTCGACGGCGGACTGCGGTAGTTCTTCAATGTGTGCCATTGATTTGAGAAAAAGGAGAAGCTTAGTCAAGAGGTTTTTGTTCTTGTCCGTTCTTCCCACAGACGGCGCCAATTGTACGGGGAAGAAATAATTCTCCTCGTATAATCCTGTTGACCAAATTCACGCTACTTCGTACGACGTCGCTTTGTTACCTGAAAACACAAACGTAAGCTAGCCGGCGGGTGTGTGCCGGAAACCTCTCCGATGCCTAAGTCAGTAAGCTTGACAAATAGACAAAGTTTTATGCTCTCAGAAAGAATTATGTTCAATTACCTCCTCCAAGGTGATGTTTGTGGGCTTTTATAAGTTTCCCGTGGCACAATCCTAGTAGGACTTGTATTTTTACTTGCAGAGTCCTCCTAGGATTCATACTCCTAAGGATAATGCTTATCCTTTTACACCCTCCCCCACTGCTTAAACCAAGTGGGATGGTTTTCTCCATGGCCGAACTACCATTTGACCGTGGTAAAGTAGGCCGAACTAACCTTAGTTTAGCCCTTCCCTTTACTCTTCCTTATATCGGTTTCTCATCTGTTCAACCCATGGTGTGTTTGGACCGAACCAACGACTCTCGACCGGTATAACTCCCAAACTGGTATACCTCTAAGGTCGGTATAACTTCAAGTTGCTCCCAGACCGAAGTACATTTACAATCTTCTAACCGAAGTAACTTTATCATTTGTGAGCCGAAGTAATTTCACCTCCTTGGGCCGGAGCAACTTTGTCTCTCCAAGGCCGGAGTAACCCTGCTCTCCTGGGCCGGAGTATCCATTACGCCCTTTTTACTTAGTCCTTCGCGTTTTGGGCCTCAAAGCCCAACTCGCAACTCGGCCCAATTTTTCCCAAAAATTACCCTCTCAATAACAATTGATGCAAGTAACACTTGGGGTTGTTTGGAATGTTCTAAATAAGTGTACTTTTTAACTTTTTATGAAATATGAGTTGTGTTTGAAGTGGTGTGATAGAGAGGTGATGTGACTTAAATAAGATGACGTGACTTAAATAAGATAGTGATTTTTTAACTTTTTAACTTTTTTAGGGAATGCCAAACCTATCCTTAATCTTTGAAAAACTCACCGTTGGAAGACTGAATAGCGAATTTGGAGAGATGATGCCATTCTTAATATGTTTTTTATCTAAGGGTTTATTATATTGTTCACAACAAGTAATTATTTGATATTTTAGAAACACTATGTGTTATTGTTTATGTAGTAGTTTAAATCAATAGTGTAGCAAAAAATATTATAGATTGGATATAATTAATTCATTATTTTCAAGTAGTTGACATACCACTTAGTGTGATTTGTGATTTTTTATATTGATGATTAAATGCCTAGAAAAAATATATTACATAAAAATATTCTTTTTATTTTATCGAACTAATTTAATTAACTAGTGTTAATTTGATTGGTTAGCTAATAGGGTTTGGTTATGGTGTGCAACTTACACCTTACACCTTATACCTTATACCTTACACTTACACCTTACACTTACACATTTTGTAAAAAATTAAACCTTACACTTACACCTTTTTTGAGGTTGCACACCATGTGCAACCCACTTACACCTTACACCTTACACTTACACCTTACACTTACACCTTATACTTATACTTACACCTTACACTTACACTTTTTGTGTAAGTGGCACATGGTGTGCACTTGCACACTTAAGAAAACTCCTAGCTAATATATACTGCCGCCACAACATTATTTATTTTACTTAATTAATTAAATTATTTTTTTTAACAAATACTATAAAACATAAATAAAAACTAAATTTTTTTTATGACATGTCACATGATGTGATTGTTGATGTGACATTGATAAATATTTATTTTTAAGATTTATTATTAAATTGTTCTTTTAAATAATACTTTTATATAATCATACTGTTAAGGATAAAGTTATATGTATTAATTGATGTATCAATTAATCTATTAATGGATGATATAGTATAATTTTAAAATTTAAAATCTTTATAATTTGTATAATAGCTATGGTTTATAGTTTTAAAATGATAATATCATAGTATATATTGGTACATACTAATTAATATAACAATTGATGCAAGTAACACTCGGGGTTGTTTGAGATATTCTAAGGCCAAGTTTGGCATACCTCAAATAATCCATCTTTTTATCTTTTTTTAATCACATCACCTCTCTATTTTTTTGTACATCTTTTCGTAAAAAGACAAAAAGTGTACTTATTTAGGTCATCCCAAACAATGTACTTTTTGACTTTTTATGAAATATGGATTGTGTTTAAAGTGATGTGACTTAAATAAGATGACGTGACTTAAATAAGATAGTGACTTTTTGACTTTTTAACTTTTTTAAAGAATGCCAAACCTATCCTTAATCTTTGAAAAACTCACCGTTGGAAGACTGAACAACGAATATGGAGAGATGATGTCATTCTAATATGTTTTTTATCTAAGGGTTTATTATATTGTTCACAATAACTAATTATTTGATATTTTGGGAACACTATGTGTTATTGTTTATGTAGTAATTTAAATCAATAGTGTAGAAAAAAATATTATAGATTGGATATAATTAATTCATTATTTTCAAGTAGTTGACATACCACTTAGTGTGATTTGTGATTTTTTATACTTTGAGTATCACGTAAGTAACGCCATATGGTACTCTAAGACTGTTTAATAATTTTCATTCAAAACACTAAGCAATATCATCTCTTTAATATTTTTCTGTCAAATAAAAATTAAATAGATTTTATAATAATTTGTGCTATAAATGATGTATTTTTATTTTTTAAAAGTAGGAATTTTGATCCATAATTTTTTGTACTAAAATTACAAACTTACATCATCATTCCACACCGAGCTATCCCATACTATTATAGAATTTTGATTTGTTCTTATTAATAGTGAATATGTAATTTTTTATGTTTAAATTTATCTCATAAAATTGTTATTATCTTAATGTTACTCATGATTTTTTTAAAATAAAAAATTATAATTAATAAGTGCCCCCTCTAACTTAATTTCCTGACTCCGCCACTGCTTATAGGTAGTGTTTAGTAAAATTTTAGAATTATGATTTAAAAATAGAGTAGTATTTTGAGTTTGTGAATTTTAGAATTATGATTTGATAAGAGAAAATTTATTTAGTTATGAGTTTTGAAAAATGTTTTGAATTTTTGATGTGACATATGAAATTAGAAAGTTATTTGATTAAAAAACTTACAGCTCATAACCAAATACACAACTCAAAATTTTATTCAGAATTCATAAAAAAAATTAAAAATTCTGAAAATATTTTTTATTTAAAATATAAAAATAACAGGCGCCAATTGCCTGCCCAAAAAAAAAAAAAAAAACAAACAAACGAACACTGTTCCGGTCCACCTGTCGGTAGATCGAGGGATGTCCGGGAGGATGACCAGATAGACGTGCTTTAAAAAATGAGTGTAAAATCAAATTTTGAAAATTCTAACCAAAGACAGCACTCAAATTAAGGTGTGGAATCTCCTTTCTAAAATTCCACCAAACACAAGTTGTGTGGAGTTTGTTGGAAGCTATAAATTAGAATAACGCCAAGGCTACCAGGCAAAATGCCTTCTAAAAGTATACAAAAGAATGCGATCTTTATTTTACCTAACTAACTTAGCTACTGTGCATTCTAATTATACTATTTATTTTAACTGATCAATCAAACTAACTAAACTTATTTTTAAAAGAAAATTACTATAAACATAAATAATAAAAAAACGTAATTTTTTTTTTTATGAATATGTTGTTTATCCACCTAGTATTGACGTGACACTTACAAATAATTTTTTAACTATATAATTAAGAGAAAATTCAATAGAAGAGGTCCATAATATTATTTTATGATATCTAAGGTTCCTCAATCCCACACTTATATATTATAGAGAAATTTAACTTTCTCAAATCAACTCACCGATCTCTATGTCTATTTCTCTCTCTAAAATCTCTGACACTCTCTCTCTCTCTCTCTCTCTTTCTCTCTCCCATTTTATTTATCGCTCAAGTCTCGAAATCTCCGCACTGTTTCAACAATGGCAAAGGGCACATCGCAGTCCCAATCATTATCCTTCTCCACCTCCCGTCTCGGCTCCATCGTTGGAATAGCTCCCCATAGCTCAGCCTTGGCCACCGCCGGTATGCGTCGCTGCCGCCTCGGCTCCTCCTCCTCTGCTGGATTCGGCGGTGGCGACATCGGAAACAACATCCTCAGGTTCTACATCTTCAGGTTCAAAAGAAAAATTAGTTAGTTTTATCTTCTCATTGTTGATAAATGTATATATATATATATATGTATGCATTTCTTGTTTGTGTTGACAGTGTTGAATACAATGTTTCCTACAAGCTAGAGAAATTTTGTGTTCACAGTGTTGAATTTCTTTGGATTGCCAGAATTTCTCTGGATTCGGCCACTTTTCTTTAGATTTGGCAATTTTCTCTAGATCAAATTTTCTCTGGATTTGGCATTTTCTCTGGATTACCCTTGAATTTTCTCAGAATTTGGTAATTTTCTTTGGATTACCCTTGAATTTTCTCTAGATTTGGCAATTTTCTCTAGATCAAATTTTCAGAGGACGTGCTTTTAATTTGTTATTTTCTATTGAGACAAATGAAGCTTTAGTTTTGACAAAACAATAATTTCTTTATGAACGACCTTCTAGTCATAATATTTGAGGTTTGCACCATATTTGACAATGGTACTGTAGTTTCTGTAGAATGATGATTGCTTGTTGAGGTAGAATCATTGGCTTGGGTTGGTTCCATCTCAATGCATAGGAGATGTAGTCATAAAAGTTGAAACCTATTTTCACAATATTAAGAAACAAGATCCAAGAATGAAGATGGGTTGGAATTTCTATTTGCATTCATGCTATCAATTGGAGGCCATTCGACAATTAATATTGTGATACTTGATTGAAACAAGCCTTCTATGTAAAATTTTTGAATTTGTATCTGATGCTGATTTACCCTGTAATATAAATACATGTACATATATCAATTATGACTTTTACTTCTTGATTAATAGTTCTGTTCTCTTTTGTTTTGTTATCTTTTAATATTTTCCTGGTTTGGAAGAGATGGATTCATGTAGGGACGTTGAGTATTTGGAACAAAAACTCGTTGAGTTGAGTGAAGTTTTCTTGATTTTGAGCAGTTCAGGATTTGTATGTTTTTCACTTGTGGTATCATATTAATAATTGGTTAAAAAAATGACGAGCCTTGGAAAACTATCACTCAAATATGATGTTGAATTACAAGAAAGTGAAAGTGAAGAAGATATTCTTGATGAAGGTGATGAGGAGGTAGATGAAGAGCATGATCAAGAACCAGAGGTCCTAGTACAACCCGAGCCTGTGGTGAATAAGGCCCTTGAAGTTTTTTCAGCACCTAAAAAGGCAACCAGAGAAATTTTCTTCTAACTTCATTTCTCATCTTTCCCAAAATCTCTGGTTTGCTTATAATTATTGTTTCTCTTTTGCTTCTGAATAATAATAAAGCCTTGTGAATGCACCATGCAATAAATTATAGATTTATAGTTTAGAGAAATTCTTAACAATTCAAATTTATAGTCCAAAGAAATTCTCAATAATAATGAAGCCTTGTGAACCAGAATTTCTCTATGAAGTATAGAGAAAATTTGACTAGAGAAATTCTCTATGAACCAAAATTTCTCTGTGAAGTCCAGAGAAGATTTGACTAGAGAAATTCTTTGCGAACCAAAATTTCTCTGTGAAGTCCAGAGAAAATTCGTCTAGAGAAATTCTCTGTGAACCAGAATTTCTCTGTGAAGTCTAGAGAAAATTTGACTAGAGAAATTCTTTGTGATGTCCAGAGAAAATTCGTCCAGAGAAAATTCATCCAGAGAAATTCTCTGGATCGATGTTGAGAGACCTTAGACATTATGAAATTATTGAGTGTCCTTTATATTATAAAATCTTAATACCAAGGATCTTAAAAAAAAATCCCCTATAATTAAATTATTTTTTAAAATAATATTTTTACACAATCATATTTTAAAAAATAACAATAGGGTAGAATAAGTAGAGATGCAACAAAGATTCATGGAACAAGTAGAGACCGAGACTCCAAAACAATGGGAAAACTCTTTTGCCTAACAATGAAAGCTAGCTAGATAAGTGAGAATGAAAATAAACAAAGTGTTTCTTGTAATACAGAGCATGTTTGAGGAAGATAACTAATTTCACTTGCAAAAATATCTCATATAGTTCTTTTTTTTTTTAATTTTTTTTTTTATTCAGTCATATAGTCATTTTGCCTCCTTCCTTGGAGATGCTCAACCTCAATAGGCAAAATGTCTCAAATGTCTAATTTGGCTCCTCCTTTGGACCTGGTCTTATTTATTTTTTTATTTTGCAAAAAGTTTGGGAAAAAAAAGTATTTTTTTTATATTTTCTCTTTAGTAATTTTTTTAAATTAAATTAATTTTTTTAAAAAAAGTTGAAGCATTTAATTAAGATGCACCTAAAAACTATAATAAAAAATAAATAAAAATAAGTGTAAAGCATCAATAAATCTCAAGTTATACACCAATTAATCCTTTCCAAAATCCATATAATGGGAAATAACTCTATTAACCCATATTGTGTATGCTTCATCAAAAGTTGGTGGGGGCTAAATTATGGGGCAAGGATTCCCTCCTTGCATCATTTCTTACTTGCAGGGTCATTGGGTCCACTTTTAGGCCCAATGTTAATAATTCGAACCGTTGATATTTTAATATTTGTTCAGTATATCATACCTGTAAAAAATCAAGTTGATCGGATATCAGAAAGTATGTGTTCGGAAAAATCGAACTAAAAACTATTTTTTTAAAAAATTTAATAAACAGTTTTCCGAATACATGCTTTCTAATATCCGATCAACTTTATTTTTTTACAGATATGATATACTGAACAAATCTTAAAATATGAACGGTTCGGATTATCAAAATTGGGCCTAAAAGTGAGCACAATGACCCTGCAAGTAAGATATGCAAGAAGAAAGTGCAAGGAGGAGATCTTGACTCTAAATTAGGAAGCCCCATATTGTTGAATTACACATTTACCCAAAGTGACGGTCTATGTTTAGTAATGGTTGTTTTGAATGTTGGATTTGGTGAAATTCCATGAGTTTTATCCATTCCTAAGTTTTTGAAAATCTCGAAAATTTTGTGCTTAATGTAGTTGTTGCTAGTAAGTGTGGATTTTTGAATACTTTGACCTATTTTGAGAAGATGGTAAAAAATAATTTTTTAGCTGTTAATCAAGTTGTTGACTTTTTTAAACAAATGATTTAGGAAGTTGGTAAAAAGTTACTTTTGACTTTTTGATTAATATTTGTTTATGACGTCAAATCACAATAAAATGACTAAACTATCCTCATTCAATTTAAAATATTTACAACTTCACCCATGTAGTACATTTTGACCTATGAAGGGTAGAATTGTAATTTTATTAATGGCTGAAAATCAACTTCCCAAACGAAAAAAAATATAAAAAAGTCAACTTTTAACTTTTGCTACAAAACCTAAAAAAGTGATTAAAAGCCAAATTCCCAAAACACCATTTTGTGTCCAAACCCATGTAAAGTTTCAGTTGCCAATATGAAGTTGATGGTTTTGGTGTCTGTTGTTATGAATTTTCTTGTCAAATGTGTGGACTTATCACTGCGTGCTGTTGATGCCCATCGGAATTACATGATTAATGTAAAATTCGTAAACATGATGTCCATTTCCATTATGTAATGTGTGAAATTTGTAAACATTATGTGGAATTTGTAAATATGAATTCCAGATGCACACATTCATGAGTATATCATTATGTATCTGATAGTCTCTCCCAATGTTGCCATGTGTATGGGCAGTGTGACCATCAATTTTCGTTTGATTATTTGAATGTTAAATTCAGTGTGTTTAGTTTAAGTTTTCTGAATTAAATTTTTTAAAAATTAAATTTTTTAATTTTCGTTTTTTTTTATTTTTAGTGAATATTTTTAAAATTTTAAATATTTTTTTTACTTTTTTAGATGCACCTTACTTAGATATATCTAAAAAGTAAAAAATTTGTGAAAAAATATTTTAAAAAATTAATAAATACATAGAAATACAAAAAATGTACTGAATTATTATATTTTTTTTTGTATTTTTGGTACTCGTTTGGGAACAGGCTAATTTAGTAACTTTTTGGTTATTTCGCTAAAATATGAGCTAAAAAAAACTAGTATGTTTGGGATGACTTTTTGGCTTTTTACGAAAAGATGTGCAAAAAATAGAGAGAAAAGAGAATCTTTGACTTTTTGATATGGGTTGTTGGTTTTTTGGCTAATTTAATAACTTTTTGACTTTTTGACTAAAAAGTTTGGTTGCCAAACGAGTTTTTAAAAGATTTTTTTTTATAATTTTTTTACTTTTTAGGTGTATTTATGTTAGGTGTGTCTAAAAAATAAAAAAATTATTTAAAATATTAAAAAAATTTAATAAAAATAAAAAAATACGAAAAATAAAAAATAAAACTTTTTAAAAAATATTTTTAAAAAAAAAGAACCAAACAAGCTGATTGATTTTGTGGAATGTGACACGATGCCCACCGAAAAAAGCATTTAGTGTTGGGTTGTTTGTTTTTGCATTTGTCAGTAGTTTGTGGATGAGGGTAATGACAGTGTTTTGGGAAAAACGATTAAAAATTAATTTTTAATTTTTTTTTTGAAAAAAATGTGTAAAAAATTATGAGATATGATATGATTTAAAATAAGTTAGAAGTTGAGAAGTGACTTTTAATTTGCTTCTTAAAAGATGCCAATAAATATGTTTAGAATAGTGTTTTATGTAACAAGGAAGCGTAAATAACGTCAAATTGGCTTCATTGTCTCATGTTGATTCACTCAATTGAATGGAAACGTAAAGGGAACAAGAAATGAAAACTCAATTGAATCCTACAAAATAATATATGAGCATTGATAGAGATCCCCTCCAATCACTACCTTCACCACTCCTCACACACACGTGGCGGGTGGTGATTGGAGGAGAAGAAAAAGAAAAAAAATAAAAAAGAAAAACTACCCAATGGAAGGGAAAGGGGGTCAAAGGGAGTGGGAGGGAAAATGGGGTCTTAAACATTTTTGATAATATATTTTGTATCTTATCTTTGCATTTTAAAAAAACAAACAAGGAAATGTAATGCAAATAAGAGTATAATTGTAAATTTAATTATTAAAAACTATATTAAGGTCTCGTTTGGGAACATTCCCTTTTAGTCAAAAAGTCAGAGAGTTACTAAATTAGACAAAAAGTCAATAACTCATACTAAAAAATCAAATATTCTCTTCTCTTTACTTTTTGCACATCTTTTCGTAAAAAGTCAAAAAATTATCCCAAACATACTAATTTTTTTTAGCTCATATTTTAACCAAATGGTCAAAAAGTTACTAAATTAACCTGTTCCTAAACGAGGCCTAAGTTCATATTTTCAAAATTAACAAGACTAATAGATTTATAAGAAAATTTTTAAAACTAAACGGATCATCATTTTTCAATATGAGATTTATTGATAAATTTTTCAATAAAAAAAAATTAAATAAATAAATCTAAACTTTTTAGTTTTACCCAATGATGCGGATCTATTTAATGACCCACCACACGTCTGTCATGCATCATCCATCATAGATTTTGTTTTATTTTTTTTTTTTTTCAAAGAAGAAAAGTGATGAATCATATAAAATGTGTTCTACTAATTGATTCGGGATGGCAAAATGCCTGATCCGCCGCTCAATTCTCCCTGATCCTAATCAGATGGGTTTGGGAGTAGTTGAATTAGGGTAGGGTTAGATTTAAAAAATTTTAGAAAAATTTGATTGGATTGGATTCTGGGCAAAAGAGACACAGAGTACTTTTTTTTATCCAAATTCTACTTACTTGCAGATATAATAATAAATAAATAATAATGTTACATATATATAATATGTTATATGAATTTTTATAAAATATATATAATATCCATATAATATATTATTGAATTTCTATTATGTTATATATATAATATAATTTTAATATATAACATATAATTTTTAATTTTTAATTATAAATATCATTTTCTAGTTGGATGCTCAGGGCATAAATCTAAATTTGAATTTTTTTTAATCCAAAAATCCACGCGCAAAAACCACATGTCCATAAGGACATGTTTCTACAAAATGACCAATTTACCCATATTTCTTTTGCTCAAGTTCATGTGTCTTTTTATTTGTTTGGAACCACTAGTCTATGGGTTAGTTTGGAAAGTGAGTTACCTTTTGATTTTTTAATTATTTTAGCCTGGGACTAAAAAGTCTTATTTAGAAAGAGTTTTTTTGACTTTTTGTGAGAGAAAGAATGTAATGATTATGGATTAGATATGTTTTGTCTTATTGAGCTAACAAGCTTATTTTGTCTTTTTATGGCTAAAATAGCCTCAAGCCCAACCTAACTCTTATTTCCAAACGAAGCTTATGTATTCAAAATAACCTCTCTCTCTCTCTCTCTCTCTCTCTCTCTCTCTCTCTTTTCACCACCGCTGGTTAAGGTTTCAGACTCACTCCACTTCCTCTCATCCTTCGATTTCGTGAGGCACTTAACTCTTGAATACACTTTCACTGAGATCGAAAGTAGAAAGCCTTTGTTCTTCTGTCACAAGATCTGCAGCCATTATAGCCAAAATAAGTAGAGAGCCTTTGTTCTTTCTCTCTCTCTCTCTCTCTCTCTCTCTCTCTCTCTGCCATCGTTGGTTAAGGTTTCAGACTTGCTTCACTCCATCTCCTTCTTCGATTTCATGAGGCACTTAACTTTTGAATACACTTTCACCGAGATCGAAAGTAGAGAGCCTTTATTCTTTTGCTACAAGATTTGTAGCCATTACAGCCAAAATAAGGCATCGTTACGGGTGAAGATGAGGCAATGAACCGTTTGATAGGCCATCAACTAGAAGTGAAAGTGCCATGGGCCAAGACAAGGGGCTGAACTTAGAAGCAGCGAGCAGTGGGTTGGACCGGATGATGGGCCAGATAACAGATAAATTACAGCTAAGCTACTTGGTGCGGGATTAGCGAAAGATGTTGAAGTTGTTAAGCGAGATTAGTGGAAGTTGTTAGAATTGTTGGGAGAAATTGTATAAAAAGGGAGAGAAGGAGAGAGAAGGGGAATAATTTTTGTAATGAGGAAGATTGGGATCTAACGTTTCCTAGAGGTGTACTCAGTTTCAATAAATACAATTTTCTATTTCTATCTCAATTTCAGTCTCAATCAGTCTCAATCTTTTCCTTAAATTCCCATTTTCTTCACTCACATTATCACTGGTATCAAAGCTAGTAGTTCCTCGGCTGGAATTTATGATGACGGAGACTTGCCCATAAGAACAGAAGAGGATGGAGCAAACCATACGCCAATTGTGTAAGAGTGACAAACATTTGGTATGCCAACAGCATGAGAGTGAAGCACGAACGCAGCTTGCTCTTACCCAGCTCGAAGAGATGATCATGGCCCTTACCCTTCGCAACGATCAAAAACAACCACCAACTGAAGATTTAGGCGGAGGGTCCTTTACCTCTCATAGATCTTCACCCCACAACTCCGGCTCCGTACAAACTCGTTACGCCAAAATAGATTTTTCCCAATTTTCAGGTGAGGATCCTACTAGTTAGATTTACAAGTGTGAGCATTTCTTTGAATTTAATTAGATCGATGAAGATAGTAAAGTAAAACTAGCTGTGATGCATCTCACTGACAAGGCGATACAGTGGTATCAATGGTTTGAGAGAACCCAGAAAATGCCTACCTGGGCTGAATTCTCTCACGGACTTCAACTGCGTTTTGGGCCCAATGTTTTTGAATACCATATGATGGAATTGACCAAGTTGAAGCAGCTCACGTCTGTAAAGCTATACTAGGAGCGATTTGAAGTGTTAGCCAACAGAACCAAAGGCTTAACAGAGGAGTTCTTTGTCAACTGTTTTGTCAGTGGGTTAAAAGATGAGATCAAAGCTGGAGTCCAAATGTTCCAACCTACCACCATTTCCCATGCCATAGGCTTGGCAAGGTTACAGGAAGAAAGCATTGAAGCCTTTAGTAGACGAAACAAATTTCTCCAAAAATCATTCAATAACAATTGTTCTTTTCCTTCCCTAACCCTATCATTACCAAAACCCTTTTTCTTGAGTGGACCTAAACCTGATACCAAAACCCCAATACCCACAGACTCCAAATACCAACCAATCACTTCTTCTAACTCAACCTTAACCAGTACCATCTATTTTCCCATCAAAAGACTAACTTCTAAGGAAATAGAGGCCAGAAGAGAGAAAGAGCTTTGCTACAACTGTGATGAAAAGCATGTCTGGGGACCAAGTGCCAACGAAAATAATTATATTTGTTGCTTGGGGAAGACGAGGAACGAGATGCTCCAGAACAAGAATTACACAAGGATGGAGACTCTCAGTTAAGTGATGAAATGCAGATTTCAGTGCATGCTCTGTTAGGCAGCCTATCCTTTAGGACTATGAGAATACTTGGGAAGGTCAAGGGGAGGCCCATCACTATCTTAATTGATTCTGGCAGTACCTATAACTTTGTGGAGCCAAGTGTGGCCAAGAGTTCTAGACATCAGTGGAACCTACCACAAATCTACCAGTCATAGTGGCTGATGGGACCAAATTATGCAGCAAAAGACTATGCGAGGCCTTCACGTGGGAAATACAGGGAGCCACCTTCACCACAAAGGTGCGCATCCTGGCTATTGGAGGTTATGACATGGTGCTTTGGGTGTAGTGGCTGTCCACTTTGGGACCAATACTTTGGGATTTTAAGAACCTCCAAATGCAGTTCCAATTAGATGGACAGGCCATCCTTCTTAAGGGAGACACTGGTTGCAAAATGGAACAAATGTCAAGCAAGTAAGTGAGCAAGGCTTTGCAGCAAACCAGCCAGGGCTACTTGGTCCAGTTGTACAGTATCACAGCTATGCATATAGAATAGGTATCCACTGATATTACTGCCATTTTACATGACTTCAATGATGTATTTGTGGAGATGCTTAGTACCCTCCCCCCTCAACGAATGATTGATCACAGAATTCCCCTAACACAGTGCAGTGAACCCGTCCATGTGAGGCCATATAGGTATCCATACATACAGAAGAATGAAATTGAAAAAATAGTCAAGAAGATGCTGGATGCTGGAATCATTAGACCAAGTACAAGCCTTTTTTCCTCCCCTATGCTTTTGGTGAAAAAGAAGGATCACACCTGGAGCATGTGTGTTGATTACAGAGAATTGAACAAGTTGACGATTAAGGACAAATTTCCCATCCCTATCATTGATGAACGATTGAATGAATTGCATGGTGTCAAAGTGTTCACAAAGCTTGATTTAAGAGCTGGATACCATCAAATCAGAGTGAATCCTGAAGACATCTCCAAAACTACTTTTAGAACTCACGAGGGCCATTATGAATTTTTGGTTATGCCTTTTGGGCTGATCAATGCACCCTCTATTTTTCAAAGCCTAATGAGCTCAGTTTTTAAACCTTATCTCAGGAGGTTTGTACTGGTTTTCTTTGATGACATCTTGACATATAGTAAAACTTGGGCGGACCACCTTCACCACTTGTAAATCACTTTACAATTATTAAGGACTAACCAGCTCTATGTCAAATAGTCTAAGTATGCCTTTGGACAACAATGTTTGGAGTATTTGGGGCATATCATTTCTGGAAAAGGTGTAGCAGCACACCCCATCAAGATTGGGGCTGGCCCAGACCAACATCTATCAAGGCATTGAGGGGATTTCTGAGGTTAATCAGTGTTGTAGACGGTTTGTGAAAAATTATGGAAAAGTTTGTGCACCACTTACCACTCTATTGAAGAAGGACTCCTTTGGATGGAATGAGCAAGCAGAAAATGCTTTCAACACCTTAAAAGCAGCTATGGCCTCAACACCTATGTTAGCACTACCAAACTATGGTAAGGACTTCATTTTGGAGTGTGATGCATCTGGCACAGGCATAGGGGCTGTACTCATGCAAGATGGGCATTCTATAGCTTATATTAGCAAGGCTTTGGCACCCAAACATTTGGTGCTATCTATTTATGAGAAGGAGTTATTGGTAGTAGTATATGCTGTCCACAACTGGAGACACTGCCTTTTGAGAAGACATTTCACTATCAAGATTGACCATCTCAGTCTTAAGTACCTACTAGACCAAAAGATCTCCACTACTATGCAGCAAAAGTGGCTCACAAAGTTGCTTAGCTATGACTATGACATTTTTTTCAAGGCTGGGCACGAGAACAAAGTTGCAGATGCTTTGTCCAGATAGGGTATGGAGCAAGTTTGCACCATTTCAGCTCTCTCAGTTGTCCAACCTGAGTGGCTCACTCAAACGAGAATGGTATACTCAAAACACTCATTGAGGGCTTAACCAATGACCCAACCAAACACCTTGGCTATTCTTGGACGCATGGGTTGTTGACTTACAAAGAAAGACTAGTAGTGAGATCAAATGTATAGCTCAAGGAATTACTTATGTTGGAGATACATGTTACTCCTTTGGGAGGACATTCTGGTACCAAAAAAACTAATCATCGAGCAAGAAGATCCTTTTATTGAAAGGGTATGAAGAGGGACATATATGCTTTTGTGGCTCAATGTGATATTTGTCAGAGAAACAAAACCGAGACAGTAGCTTCCCTAGGCCTATTGCAGCCATTGCTAATCCTAGAAGGCATTTGGTCTGATATATCCATGGACTTTGTGGAAGGGCTCTCCAATTCCCATGGCAAGACTGTCATACTTGTGGTAATGGACAGATTGTCCAAATACACCCATTTCATTGCCCTATCCGATCCTTATACATATGTGGAAGTAGCCTAAGCATTCTTGGATACCATCTATAAACTGCATGGCATGCCTAAATCTATAGTATCTGATCGGGATCCCATCTTCACCAGCAACTTTTGGTGGGAACTTTTCCGGTTACAAGGAACAAAACTAAACCTCAGCACTTCTTACTACCTCCAAACTGATAGCCAAACAGAGGTGGTCAATAGGTGTCTTGAGGTTTACCTAAGGTGCATGACAGGAGATAGGTCCAAGGCATGGGCTCAATGGCTACCCTTGGCTGAGTGGTGGTTCAATACCAACTACTACACTGCCACCAAGTTGACACCATACCAAGTGGTGTATGGCCAAATACCACCTTCCCACACCCACTATATTCCAGGGGTCTCCAATGTGGTTGCAGTTGATTAGTGGGGTAGGGATAGGGAAGCAACTCTAAAGCTCCTCAAGGAATACCTAGTCCAAGCCCAAAATCGCATGAAATAACAGGCAGATCAACATCGAACCGAAAGACAATTTGCGGTGGGAGATTAGGTATTCCTAAAATTACAGCCCTACAAGCAAAGTACACTACAATGCCGGTCTAACATGAAATTGTCTCCAAGGTTTTATGGGCCATTTTAGGTGTTGAAGGGGGTGGGTCAAGTAGCTTACTAATTAGACCTACCTCCACACTCTAAGTTTAACCCAGTTTTCCATGTGTCCTTGCTCAAGAAGAAGTTGAGAGCCCACACCACACCATACCATACCATAAGCCACAGTTCCACCCATAGGGACTGATGGTGTCATTGAACCTGAACCCATTGCAGTCTTGGACAGGCATTTGATGAAGTATAAAGGAAGGCCATCAACTAAATTATTGGTACAATGGCCTAATTCATACCTAGAGGATGCAACTTGGGAGCTGTACCAAGATCTCTAAGCCAAATTTCCAACTTTCCAGCCTTGGGAACAAGGCTCCCTTTAAGGATGAGGGAATGATAGGCCATCAACTAGAAGTGAAGCTGTCATGGGCCAAGACAAGGGGCTAAACTTAGGAGCAGTGAGCTAGATTGGATGATAAGCCAGACAACAGACCGAAATAATAGATAAATTACAGCTAAGTTACTTGGTGAGGGATTAGCGGAAGATGTTGAAGTTGTTGAGGGCGATTAGTGGAAGTTGTTGGAGTTGTTAAGAGAAATTGTATAAGAAGAGAGAGAAGGAGAGAAGAAGGGAATAATTTTTGTAATGAGAAAGATTGGGATCTAACGTTTCCCAGAGGTGTACTCAGTTTCAATCAATACAATTTTCCATTTCTATCTCAATTTCAGTCTTAATCTTTTTCTTAAATTCCCATTTTCTTCACTCACCTTATCATCGTCATAGGCGAAAAGTGGGCCAATCGTGACTCCGACGCCATCTTCTGCAGATCTGTCTTCGTCTCTACTACCTCCTTGGATTTGTCAGGCGATTCGTGAATTGGGTTGGAAGCCATCCGACATCATCATCTCTTCCAAGATCTTCTGGGGTGGTTCTAGACCCAACAACAAATTGTCCAGAAAACACATGATCAAAGGCACCAAGTTTCACTGAAGAGATTGGAGATGGACTATGTGGATTTGATCTATTGTCATCGCCCTAATTCGTTTACACCAATCGAAAAAATTGTGAGGAGAACGAACTATCTTATGGTTCTCAGCTAGATCTATTTCAGGGTTTATATGTAGATTTGTAACGTTTTTATCATAAAAATATTGTATGTTTTCGTTTTATGCTAGTTCTTCTCATACCAGACTACAAATGGCTTAGATTTGTTCAATAAATTGAACAAATAGATTGAGATAGGTTCCAAAAATTAAATAGATAAAAGAAGATTTCAACCGGTAGGGGAATTGGGCTTGACGAATTCAACAGATAGATTATAATCATAAAATGTTTTATAGATAAAAAAAAAATTAAGACATATTTCAATAGATAGATTTTTTTAATAGATAGATTATATATAAAAATTTTAATAGATAGTGTTAATTTGGACGTATAAGAAAAAATTAAGACATTTAAAAAGATAGATTTTTTTCAACAGATAGGTTTCATGGAGATCCTGTAATAAGATATATAATATTTACATTTATTTTTTTGGGTAAATTATAAATACACCTCCTAAGGTTTGCTGAAAGTATAGATTGTCTATGTGGTTTGAAAAATTACAAATACCTCATTGTTAGTATTTTTTATTTAACAGAATTAACTAAAAAAATGAAATTCATAATTGTTCTCTTATACAATAATAAAATTACCTAAATTATTAATTAAAACATATTTATAATATCGTTAAAAACTGTTAATTGACTTGATGATTTATTAATAAAAGAGGCAATTTGTTATGAAATTAAAAACCTCAGGGAGTGGAATGTAATTTCCAAACTCACAGGAGCAATTCTTATTTTAATCAAACCTCAGGAGGTATATTTGTAATTTACCCTATTTTTTTTTTTTTTTGTTAGTTTGACTCTTATAAATAAAAAATTCATTTATAAATTTATGAGTTGTATATAAAGTTGTGAAAAATTACAAATTTAACGCCACATAATTTATTGATTTTAAAAATTATTTGAATTGTAATTTTTTTATTTAAATACTTTTTAATCTTTAGTTGACAATATAAATATGTTTTGTTACCATATTTTTTTAGGTGATTTTATCAGTATTTTTTTTTAATTTTATTTAGAATAATTAAAAATTAGGGAAAAGAGTGGTATAAACTTAAGAGAACGTCATGTCGGAGAGAGAATACCTAAGGGACTAGTATTGAGAGTTTAGAAAACTCTACTACATTTGCATATATATTACTAGCGTTAACCCGTATTATGCACGGAAATTGAAAATGTATAAATTAAATAATTTATTATACTTATTTTTGTATTATAAAATATAAAATTTTTATAAATTTAAAATATAATAGAAAGTTATAACTAGCAAATATTTTGAATATGATAACCATCTAATACCTAAGTTCATACATTCATTTTTTCTATCAATTTGTCATTTGAAACATTGATTATAAAATTATCTTAGTCCAAGTAGGTTATTTAGCAGCATAAACTATATTTCTATCGAACATTATTCTAGCTTTAAAAACAAATAATGTAAAAGTAGATACCATTACAAATAATATAAAAATGTAAAAATGAATACTACTACAAATAATATAAAAATGTTCAAAGGCCCCTTTAAAGAAAACAACAAAAAAATGCCCTCACTACATATACATATGGGTATACAAAGAAAATAAAATTCATCAAAATCCTAAAATCCTACAATATGTTAAAATCTATAGCTAAAGTGTGAAGCATTTGAAAAATAAGATAGAAATGAATTTGAAGATAATTATTAGATTAGAGATTAAAATAAATTAAAAAAAAATGATCATATGAAAAATATAATAAAAATAAAGTTGGAGATAATGATAGGATTGGGAATACAAAAAAAAAATAAAAAATAAAAAATAAAAAGGAAGAAATAAGAAATAAAGAAAAATGAAAATATTGGAGAAGAATAAGATAAATAAAAAATCAATAAAAAGAGATAAGGAGTCTTTGATAATAAAAAGATTTTATAAGTTAAAAATTTAAAATAAAAACAATAGTAAGAGAAAAAAAATATTTCTTATTGGAGAAAAATAAGGATGTAAAATTAAAAATATAACTTTGAGAGAGCAACATGTAGGAAATAGAATCTTAACTCTGCTTAAGAATTGAGTATAAAGACTTTAAAAATTTTAGAGAACACACTATATTTGCTTATATATTAGTATAGATATATACATAGGTAAACAGATAGATATCAAATCTAATTTGAAAAGTAAAGATAAAAGTAAAATAAACATCCTACAAAAAAAGAAGAGAGAAATGTAGGAATTCGGTTGTTGATAATTAAAATTTTAAAAAGATAAAATATTTATGAGAGATTACGTATGGGTAAAAGATAATTTAATTTTGTTTGTTATATCAAAATAAAGGCATATATATTTTATTGAATAGTAGCAAAATAAATTTACTTTTTTAATAAAGTTGTAATAGAATAAAATATATTTAATTTTTAAATTGCATGCTTGATGATGATTTTTTCAAAAAAAAAAAAAAAAAAACAGTGATAGAAAATTTTAAAATTGATGGTAGTTAATTGTTATCATTATAGCCTACAAAAAGAAATTTGGATAAAATCATGGATAGCCAATAAAAAATCAACACTTAGCATTAAATTTTGCAAAAATTAAAAAAAAATTCAAAATTCAAAATAAAGTATTGGAATTCCTCTAATCATATAATTAGACATTTTAGTTAATTTTAAATTTAAATGTTAAAGCCAGTAAGATTATGCCATGTGGGTTAATTCAAAATTTAGATAATACACTAATAGATTTGAACTATTTTTTTTAATATTATTATTATTAAAAAAAATTCAAAAATTTAAATTATGTATGTTTAGATAGAATTTAAACATTTTAAAATTTTAAAATTAAATATTGTTAGATGTACCTATCACTTTAAGCCAAATATATTTTTTATTTTTAAAAATTTAAAAATTGAGAAATTGTGTTTAAGGTTTTGAAGCTATTTTTTGTGTGTGTATTTAACTGGATGTATTTTGGTTGTAGATGATTGAGAGAGCTTGAAGGAGTAAATGTGAGATTAACTCTATGCATAGCTGATCTTCTTGATTTCGAGAGTTTACCTGAAACTATTAATGGGTGTGATGGTGTGATAGATATGAGATAAAATAAAAATAAAAATTAAATTCAAGATTTGATGAGTTTCAAATCTGATTAAATTGAAGAACAATCACAATTCACAATTTTTTTTTTAAAAAAAAAAAAAAAGCTAGCCCAAATCATGCAAAATGTAATAATGAAGATGATGAAAAGATGTGTAAATGAATTGAAAAATATTAGGAAAAAAATATACACACATAAAAGTAATAGACATTGGAAAAATACATATAAAGTTGGAAATAATATTAGGATCATAAAAATGGAGAAAATGAAAAGATGCGTAGATGAATTGAAAAATATTAGAAAAAATATATATGCACACAAAGTAACAAACACTGAAAAAATACATATAAAGTAAAAAATAATATTACACTGACTTTGTAATGATTTTCACAGATTATCAAACTTGCAAAATATAACAATCGAGAAGATGAGTTATTTTGAGAAAAGATAGGTAAATGAGAGAATGATTGAATGTAATAATTGAGAAGATGAAAAGATAGGTAGATAAATTGAAAAATATTGACAATATATATATACAAACAAAAGTAATAAATACTAAAAAAATGCATATAAAATAAGAAATAATATTAGGAGCATAAAAATGGAGAATATGAAAAGATGTGTAGATGAATTGAAAAATATTAAGAAAGAGAAATATATACATACAAAGTAACAAATACTAAAAAAATACATATAAAATAAGAAATAATATTACATTGACCTTGTAATGATTTTTCCAGATCATTAAACTTGCAAAATGTAACAATGGAGAAGATGAGTTATCACTACAACAAAAACATATTTTAGTGACACCATACTAGTGGCATGTTCTTAAAAAATGTCACAAAAAAAATATTTGGTGGCATTTTTTAGAAAAATGTCATAGAGCCACAAACATACAAGGCTCTAGTGGCATTTCAATTAAAAAAAGTGTCACTTCACTACAACAAAAATGCCACTACAACAAATTTACACTTTAGTGACACTACACTAAGTAGCATGTTTTTAGAAAATGCCACAAAAATAAAAATTGGCATTAAATGTTTTAGAAAAATGCCACAGAATCACAAAACATATAAGGCTCTAGTGGCATTTCAATAAAGAAATGTCACATCAATGTTATGACATTTTATAAAATAATGACACAAAAAATTATGTTCGTGACATTTACCAACAGATGCCACTAAACTTTAGTTGCAATGGCATTTTTAAAACAATGTCAAGACACTAGGTAGGTGCAAATTACTTTTTATGGCACTTAAGTGAAAAGTGTCATAAACAAATATTTTATAACATTTTGAGAAATGCCACTAAGCCAAAAACTTTCCAAGCTTATAATGACATTTTTGAAAAAACAAAAAATGCCAACATATTTTCTAAATTTTTAAAATGCAGTAAATGATTAAAAATAAATGAATTAAACTCAATATACACTACAGGAAAAAGCATATTCGGTGATAAATTTCCTGACCAAAAAAATTTGGTCGCTGAAAGTATAGCTTTTAGCGACCAAAACAGCATTAGTTGCCAAAAGTAAAGCTTTTTGGTGACTAAACAATTTTAGTAGCCAAAAATCTACAATTGGCGACTAAAACTAAGTTTGGTCGCTGATTATATGGGTTTTAGTGACTAAAAAATTTTTAGTAGCCCAAAGTAAAGCTTTTTGGCGACTAAAAAAATTTAGTAGCCAAAAGTCTACAATTGGCGACTAAAAATAAGTTTGGTCGCTGATTATATGGGTTTTGCCGACAAAAAAAATTTTAGCAGCCAAAAGTAAAGCTTTTTGGTGCCAAAAAAAATTTTAGTAGCCAAAAGTCTACAATTGGCGACTAAAAAATAAGTTTAGTCGCCAAAAGTGGTCATTTTTAGCGCGGGAAAACTAAAATCCTAAGGCGGGAATAAAATTTTTTGGTGACCAAAATTTTGGTAGCTGAAAGTGCATCTTCGGCGACCAAATCCGATTTTGGTCGACAAAAGTTAAGTTTTTTAGCAACTAAAAAACAATTAGTAGCCAAAAGTATAGAATTGGCGACTAAAAAATATTTTTAGTCGCCAAAAGTGGTATTTTTTTATTTTGGTAGTAAATAGTTTATTTTACAAAAATTATGTTCAATAAAATAATTATGTTTATACATATACTTTTATATTAATATGGATGTATGTACTATATAAATAATATATGTTGCATATATAATCATGTGGTGCTATAGAGGTGTAGTGGAAAGAGTGTGGTGTATAAGGTTTATGATGCGGAAGGTTGGCGGTTCGAGTCTCCGCAAGAGCGGATCAAATTGTTCTACAACGAATTATCGTCATGAATGGCACTTGATAGCGTCACGAATAGTGCCTACCATGACACTAAAGTGTCACTGAAAGGTTTTAGTCTTGATGGTGTAATGACACTTACAAGTGTCATTAACTCTTTTTTTAATGGCGCTTGATAGTGCCACAAATAATATCTACCACGACATTAAAATGTCATTGAAAGTTTTCAGCCATGATGGTGCAGTGGCACTTGTAAGTATCTACCGTGGCATTCGTATCTACCGTGGCACCGATAGAAGTGGCACTTGTTCAAAATGCCACAAGATCAAAAAATGTCATTAGAAGAATAGTTTTGTGGCACTTTCAAATGTCACTAAACTAAAAAAATGGTGTAGTGTATTCTGAGAAATAAAAGATGGATAGATGAGAAAATGATTAAATTTGATTGGAGCAAGTTGAATAGAGGCGTGTGTGTGAAAGTTATAGGAGTTCCGAGCTTTTTTTTTTTTTTTTTATTAAATTGAGATTGAGAGTGAGATAGATATTATTGTAGGTGATGGATATGGATGAATATTTTATTATTTGGGAATAAATATTATTGTTGGTGATGGATATGGATGATGGATATGAATGGATATTTTAATATTTTATATTTTATATAGGGAGAGAGAGAGTGAAAATGCTTGAAGAGTGAAAAGAGAGGTGAAAGACAGTGCCACGTAATATTTTTTTTCTTTCAAAATTATGAGAATTTAGGATTCAAGTTTTGAAACTTTTTGACTTAACAACTACATTTGGTTATATATATAATAACTAGTGGTCACCTGTGCGATGAACAGGATTTTAGAAAGTCAATAATTACTAAAAAAAAAATTTGCTATTTGTTTATATTTCTTAATATTTTTATTTGGTTTGTGTATATAAATCTTACTTCATATCATTAAAAATATTTAATATGTCACATTATTGAAAATTTTAAAAAACTATCATACATTAGTAAATCATCACATATATAATAGCTAATTTATCTAAGAATTACTTCGGACAACCAAAAGTAGATTAACAAAGGCATATTATAATTAACCAAAATGACTAATATATTAAATAAAAGTAACACTAATTTTGCTTAATGAATAGTAGATATTACATTAATCATCTCATATAATATAATAAATTAAAATAAAATTAATTTTAATTCCCATTATATTCAATTAGTGGTTAAATTTTTTTTACATGTTATTTGTTTTTTCGTTATATTGATTCATTAAACACAAATAGGTTTGGAATGATTATAAAAAAATAAAAAGGTTTGAAAATGCGTTAAACTTGAATTGACAAACTTAAATAATATAAATATTTGAATTATTCAAAAAAAATTAACATTTTAAATATGAGATATTGTCCATTTGCTCAAACTTTGAATCCAAATAAATAAATAAATAAAATTTTAAAAAGAAGAAATTTGTGGTTTAGTTCTCAAAGGCTAAAAATAAATTTAATCATGAATTACTTCAACAGGATAATCAACAATAAAAAATCAACTAATGAATACATTTAAAGTATAACTCATATCCAATAAATTTTGATGTGTTCTTCATTTTCAATCTAACATCTACACCAAAAATAAAAAAAAAATTAAACACAAATAATCAATAAAAGAGAGAGTTACAAATTGATAATAGCAGTGCTTTTATAAATATAAAAAAAGAATAAAATCTCAATTAAATGACACATTATTAACAGAAAGAAAGAAATAAGGAAAAATACAGATTGTAACAAAAAAAAAATTAAAAAAATATATCCATTTATATGAACTCACTTTCTTACAAATGCAAAAACTCATGCAAGTACACATTTCATATGTAAAAGCAAATATTTAAGATTTTTAGGCACCGAAAAGGGATAAAAAATGGCTCAATGTTGATTGTTTTCCCCCCTAATTTTCTATTCACGGTTTATTTTGCAGTAACTTATCTTTATATTGAAAAGATTATGCTTAAACAAAAGATATATATGGAATTCTATCATGTTTAAAATTTGTATGGATAAGTAATTGATGATTTTAAAAGATAAAATATTAAGTTCCACTTAAAGATAAATTTTAAAAAGATTAAGTTGAAATATATAGAAATTCTATAACAAATTAACAAAAGATAAATATAGATCGTTAAAAAAATTATCATCTTTTTGGGATATTTATATCCCAATCTTATTCTTTTTTTTTATTTAAATATTTTGTTATCTTTTATTTGAATTTTCATTAAATAGCTATTTTTTATATATATATTTTTTCATGTATATTTATTTGTTATTCACATATACATTATTACCTTCTTATTTTAAAAATCATTTGACTCCTAATATTTTTTTTATTTAATTTTTTTAATTGTTCATATATAAATAGTTAACTTTTTATTTTTATAATTAATTGACTCGCAATATTTTTTATTTAGTTATTTTTTTCATCTTTTATTTGACTCTCTATATTGTTTTGTAGTTGAAATTTGAATAGTTATCATTTTATTTTATTTATTTTATATTTTTATCTCTACTTCTTTGTTGTTCATATTTAAATATTTATCATTTTATTTAAATATATATGATCCTTTTAGCTTTTGAGATTTAGATAATTGATAAATGATTAAAAATTAGGAAAAGTGAGAGGGGAGACTTAAGAAATGACACGTAGGAGAGAGAATCTATAAGAATTTAGTATTAAGAGTTTGGAGATTTTTTTTAATTGTTCATATATAAATAGTTAACTTTTTATTTTTATAATTAATTGACTCGTAATATTTTTTATATAGTTAATTTTTTTATCTTTTATTTGACTCTTTATTGTTTTGTGGTTGAAATTTGAATAGTTATCTTTTTATTTTATATTTTTATCTCTACCTCTTTGTTGTTCATATTTAAATATTTATCATTTTATTTAAATATATATAATCTTTTCAGCTTTTGAGATTTAGATAATTGGCAAATGATTAAAAATTAGAAAAAGTGAGAGGAGAGACTTGTGAAGTGACACGTAAGAGAGAGAATCCATAAGAATTTAGTATTAAAAGTTTGGAGGATTCTCATACTCCACTACATTTGTTTATATATATAGTATAGTATAGATAGTATAGATATAGATGTGTTGACCCATCAATGAAACTTGTTTGGTGAAAATAAAAAGTTGTTTGGTTTAACTTGTTTGGTTATCCAGTTTTTAAAATTAGATTTTGAATTTTGAATTCGTATTTTTTTTAGTGAATATTTTTTAATATTTTGGTTAATTTTTTATTTTTATTTTTTAGATCTATCTAATCTAAATGTACTAAATATATATATATATATATATATATATATATATATATATATATATATTTGTGAAGAAATCTTTAGAAAATTCAATAAATACAAAAAGATATGAAACTGTATGAAAATGTATTGATTATATATATATATATATATATTGTATTTTGTAGTATTTATTGAATTTTTTAAAAATTTCTTCACATATATTTTACTTTTTGAGTACATCTAGATTATATGCGTTTAAAAAATAAAAAGATTTGACCAAAATATTAAAAAAAACAATTCACTAAAAATTAAAAAATTAAATTGAAAACTCAAAATTTGATTTTGAAAACTGGATAACCAAACATATTTGGTTTGCAAAAACTTATTTCAATTTTTTTTCAAAAAATTAAAAATTAATTTAGTACAAGAATTTAAAAAAATTAAAAACACTTATCATTTTTATATAATTTTATCTTTTGTGGGGTTAGAAATAATTTTTTAAAATTTTAAATATTTTTTTGATATTTTTTTATCAAATTAGTTTCTATTTTTTTAAAAAGAATTATTATTTTTTGAAATACAAACCATGGTCAATATTTAATTTTATTTTACTTAGTCACAAATATACTGTCATGAAATTCTAATTTTATCAGAGGGTAAAATAGTAATTGTACGTTTGCCATTAAGTTTTGTCAAGCAATTTTTGTCAATCAACAACTCTAACAGGAGAGATCAGTCTAATTTAGAAAAAATAAAAACAAGTATTTGTAATTATCATATACCTTAAAGGAGGTAAATAAAAGAGAAAATTGATAAAAAGTTCAGTTTAAAGAAGGTATAAGGTATTAGATTTAAGGAAAATATTATTTAGTGATAATGATATTTGTTCTAAAATTCACCTTATCTGTTCAAATTTTTATTTTAATATATATGTTTAAAATTTTATTTTATCTGTTCGATTTTTTAAACTTATCTGTGCAATTTTTTATCTATCTATCAAAATTGTTATAATATTTTCAACAATGCTAGAGGACCACAATTTTTGGGGTCACAACGGCGCAAAATTGTCAAAACGACGTCGTTTTGGTATGTTTTGCACCCAAAACGACGTCGTTTTGACAGTTTTGAGCCATTGTGACCTCAAAAATTGTAACCCTTAAACATTTTCCTAATATTTTTGGTCTATCTATTAAAATTCAGGAAGCCTATTTCCCCTAGGCCTATTTTTTTTTTCTTCTTTTTCTATTTGTTAAAATTTACCAAGCTTATTTTTTCTATCTTGTTTGAATTTGTATAAAATTGCAGACTAAGAGAGAGATATCAAAAAAGAAAAAGATGAAGTGAGAGTCTAATTTAGGCCAAATTTGGCTTCTCTTCAAAAAGACAAAAAATTAAAAAATTATTTAAAAAGTTAAAAAAGTCATCACTATTAAAAAAAAAAAATTAAAAAATTAATTTTTCACACAAAAGTACAACTCAGCAATCATTGCTGTTCAACTCTGTGCTGCGTGTGGCCGAACAAAATTGCACAGTTTAGGTGTAATTTTCACACACTGCTGTTCGGTCCGTGGAGGCCCATCACGGGTTCCATTTTGATAATCTGAACCGTTCAATGTGTAGAACTCGTCGAGTACTATATACTTGTAAAAAATCACATTAATCGGATATCAATAACTACATGATCAAATCAGTTTTGTATAAAAAAATGGATGGTGTTATAATTAACTATTGAAAAAAATCAAATCTAATTAGATAGCTATCGATATCCGATCAACGTGATTTTTTATAAGCATATAGTACTCGACGAGTTCTACACATTAAACGGTTCAGATTATCAAAATGGGACCCGTGATGACCCTCACGGGTCGAACAAAATCGTCCAATGCAATGCCCGAAAAGTAGCTAATAATTTCTTACCAGCAATTTGGCTTAACAGATTGTACAGCTGTACAATACACATCTCTAATTTTTTTCTACACACTTCTTTATACAATTTTTTGATATACATTTTTTCATAAAAAGTTAAAAAGTTAACCTAAACATTCATATTTTTTTCTTCAACTTTTTAATTCAAAAAGACAAAAATTACACTTAATTAGGACATTCCCAACAACCACTTAGATTCTAATTTGTATCTTGATACGGAGTCTAGTTCAACCACTGAACTAGAAGTGAATAATCTTGGCTTGGCTTGTATCTTGGCATTGGATTTTCGATTGCGAATAATCTCATCCCCATTGTGATTGTTCTTTTATTCACACAACCCACACCAATTCAAAGAGTTAAGTATCTTCAAAACTCTCTCTCTTTCTACTATTTACACACACAACACGATTACGAGAGAGACGAAGAAAAAACAAGACAAAACAAAAAAAAGCTTTGATCTGAACAAACTTTTCTAGACAGAAAATGGGGATAATATGTGGGTCTAAACTAGCTGGATTGGGTTTTGGAAAGAGGAGTCGCAAACGAAGACGAAAAAGAGTTAATCAGAACCATTTTTTGTGGGTGTTTGGGAAGTGGGTTTTTATGTAAGTTTTTTTAATTGTAGGATATTATTGGAGAATTTTTTTTTTTTTTTTATATTTGGAAAGATAGTTGAGTTTTTTTTTGTGGTTGAATGTGATGTTTATGAGAGAAAAAGTGAAATGATTATGGGATTGAATGTGATATTTTATTTGGATGTATTTTTTTTAATTTTACAAAAAAATTTGCCTTTTTATGAAAAAAAAAAAAAAAACCCAAGTTCCAAACTTCCCAAGCACCACCTTTATCTCTCAACACCAGTTGCAGAGTCACATAGGGCTCAGGGGTCATGTTCCCCCGCCCCGAGTTTAAGGAATTTTTTTTTAAAGGGCAAATTACATATACACCCCTCGAGGTTTGGCCAAATTACAGATGCCCCCCTGAGGTTTGAGAAATTACGAATTCCCCCCTGAATACTATATTTGCATAAGAAATTAGGGGGTTATTTGTTATGAAATATAAAGCTCAGGGGGCAAATTGTTATGAAAATACAAACCTCAGGGGGCGGGATGTAATTTCCGAAACCTCAGGGGGTATCTGTAATTTAGCCAAACCTCGAGGGGTGTATATGTAATTTGCCCATTTTTAAATATAAAGAAAATATTTTAAATAAAAATATTATTTAAAGTGAAATGTCAATGACATTTTTAAAATTATGAGAATAATAATGATTATTTTGATTGAAAATAAAGAGCTTATGATAAGTCATATTATTATTTATGAAAATTTTAATATAATAGTGATGTCTACCATTATTAACATGCAAACATAATTAATTTCAATGAAGATATAGAATTTATTGGATTGCTAGTTACATTTGACATTTTAAGTTTATCCTTTATGTGTTTCTTTCCATTGATAACTAAAATGACCACTATATAAATTATAATCAAGCAACACATATTCAATTATAAAAAAAAAAAAAAATTACATTAGGTCATAACTAATATCAGAATGAGTCATAACTAACTATTACTTGATATATAGTCATAACCAAAATAACAACCACAAAAGTTATAAATAAATTATATCCAACACTATAATATGTTATAATTAAAGACCATAAAGATCATAATTGCGACATATGATATACTTTTTTTACGGTATGTTTTATAGAATTTCTGTGCTAAAATATATCATTTCTGTCTCAACGTATCTTCTTTTTTAATTTTTCAATCCACCTATAAAATAGTTACTCCCCAATATTTGTAAAAAATTTAATATCAAATCTTTTAATTTAAAATTCACATTTATCCAAATGAACTCTTAACATTTAAGTTTAATCATACCTCATTGTTATTTATTATGAAAAAAATTAATATTATCATTAATTTGTATTCCTTTTACACTAAATTCTTGACAACGCCACTCCTCAACACAATCGATCCATCAACTCCACCCAACCGTTCTTATTGCAATCAAACATTCCATTTTTGGCATCACGATCAAGTGGGAGAATGACAACGCCAAGGCTGGGAGTGGGTGGTCGTGGTGGTTTTCGGTCTGGCGCGAAGGAGAGAGAGAGAGAAAGATGGAAGAGAGAGAAATATGTTTGATTTCGAGAGAGGCCACTTTCATCACATAGTGGATCCAAACAAATACAAAGAAGTAATATTGGAGATTCTAAAATTTTTATTAAATATTTCATATAAATTTTATATTCATATAAAATATTTAATAAAAATTTTAATAAATTTTTTAACATTTTTCAATACAAAGCCAATTGAATGACGGCACTATCTTTATGGACCCAAGGAAATTATGCTCTAGCCCAAACAAAAAGATTTTTGGATCCATACTCTTAAAAATATATAGAATAGACCTATAATTTGAGCAGGGTTGTTTGGGACGTGGGATGTAAATATATTTTTTAATTTTTTATTTAAAAAAAAATGTATGTTTAAAATAATTTTTTAACTTTTTATAAAAAGATATGTAATAAAATATTATAATAAAATCAAATAACCATTCTATTCTTATTGACTTTTGAATAGTTGAATTCAAACCCTCTAGATTTTCCCCACAAGTTTCTCCCAAATAATATGAATTTTTTAATTTTTATAAATTATCCGAAACAAATCATGAAAAGAAATAACAAAAAATATATATATATATATATATCAAAATTGGTACCCGCACACCGACAATTTTATTTGTTGGACTTTGGCGTCCGGTTTTCACCTTCTAAAATGAGTCCAATTTCTTCATTCTTCTCTTTTGCTTTTAGACTTGCTAGACTCATTCACACATTTAAAAAATATATAAATAAATAAGGGACACTTATCGATAAATATCATACATAAAATTTAAAATTCATCAAATTTCAAAACAAAATACTTATACTAATTTATCTTACATATTTTTAATTGTTATCAAAAACTCATTTTTATTTTTATTTTTATTTTTATAACTTTAAAAATGCTATTACATCCAACGACTTTTGTCAGACTTATCGAAGACTTTTCAGAATATTTAACATCACCGGAAAGTTGCCGAAATATCACCGGAAGTTCGCCGGAATATTCTGAACATCACGAGAAAATGTCAAAAATATCATCGGAGACTCACTGGAATATTCAGAATATTGTTGGGAAAAAAAAAGAATAAATAGAGAAATTATAATTAAAAAACATAACAACAAACAATAATGGGGAAAAATATATATATTATTTTTCAATTTTTGTAAGTTTTAAGCAAATAATCTGTAATATTGATCAAACTGAAAAATAAAATTTTGAAATGTTATAGTTTCAAAGCATTATTCTATTAAGCTGGAAAACATGTTATAAAATTATAAAATTTTACAATTCTAAAGAATGTTATGAAATTGCAAAATTTTATAGTTTTAAAGAACGATTAATTTCAGCACCAAAAAAGCTGAAACTGTAAAATTTTACAATTTTCACCACTTGTAACTAAAACTTAAAAATAACTTATTCAGAATTAGAAATTTTTCTCCATAAAAATAGAAAAATAGACATGTAACAGAGAAAATGTAGAAAAATTAATGTTGCGTTTGGTAGAGTTTTCTAAATATGATTTGAGAATAGAGTTATATTTTGAGTTTGTGAGTTTTGAAATTATGATTTGAGTGTGGAAAATTTGTTTGGTAAATGAGTTTTGAAAAGAGTTTTGAATTGAGTAGAAATTTTTTGATGTGACATATGATATTTGATACAAAAACTTACAATTCATAACCAAACACAAAACTCAAAATTCTATTAAAGCTCATAAAATTTTTTAAAAAATTCAGAAAATATTTTTTATTAAATATATAAAAATTAACATGTGTTATTTGTCAAAAAAAAAAAAAAATTGCACTGTTCTGGTCAACAGGTGGAACGACCGGTTAGTCCAAATTTTCTCACATTTGATCGAGTTCTCAAAAGTGAATGTAGAATTAATTTATGAAAGCCACAACCAAACACCATATGCAAATTAAGAGCTAAAATTACAATTCCAAAACTCTTCCAAACAGAGCTTAAGAAATTAAAGGAAATAATAAATATAGAAAGAATATTGTGCTCTGATAACTATTTTTGATTTAGATCTAGTCGGATCTTATGTAGATCTACTCAGACTTGATATAGATTTGAGTAGATCTACTAATCTTCTTCGCCATCGGTGATGATGAAGTAACTAGTTGATGTCGATGGTTGTTGGTTACCGGTGAATCCCAATCAATGGTGGTCGTCGGTCATCAGTGACTATATATTAGAAAGAGAAAGAAAATTAAGGAATGTGTGATCACCGCTCGTCAGACATGACAAAGAGAAGGAGAGAAAAATGCCAAAAAAGAAGAAGGGAAAACACAGAGAGAAAAAGAGGAAAATGTATAGGGCTTTTTGGTCCACTCAAAAAATTATTGAATTAAATATTGTATACATATTTCAAACAGAATCTACGAATAACTTTTCCTTAAATAAATATATAAATAAACAAACAGCCTTGATAAGTTGCTAGGCTACCATTTTTGAATACATTATCAATAAATGAGGAATTCCAGTTACTCGATAAAAAGAGCTCAATATGCTCAATTTTTGGAGGGAAACAAAAAAAGAAAAAAATTATTACACTTTACCATTTTCAAAATTACTAAAAAATTCTCAAAACCCTAACTATAATTTCTTAACACAGCCACCTTTTCTCAGCATCTTCACTGGTTACCATTATTGAAACCGTCTCCAGCAAACCACTTTCCTATCCCAGCGAGCTCTTCTGCCATTTTTTTGCCATCTCCGGCGCCAAACCTTACCAGCGATTCTTTTTTTTTTTACAGGAAAATCCTCCCACTCTCCCGCAGGTTCAAGGCAGCGCCCCTTGAGGAGATCACCAGGGTGTCTTGTTGTCCGTTCTGAGTAAGACACTATTACCTGGAAGCTTGTCCCGACTTCCCAAGACAAGCTCCGCTTAAGTTAGGACTCGCACAACGGGGGAGCATTAAATCCACACCAAGCTGCTGATTAGGCATCCTGAGCTTAACCTCCTAACTAACTGTGCTACGCCCAGGAGATTGGCCCAGAGGGGAATCGAACCCAGGACCTAGGGGCTTAAACCCCAGGCCCTTACCAGGTTGCCACCCACCCTTGGGTTCTTTCCGGCGATTCAACCAGTATTTGAGCTCTTTTACAAATAGGATCACCATAACTAACAACATCAAAATAAAATAAAATAAATAAACACATATAAGAAGCAATTCCGTGGTAAAACGAACTACATAGGTTTACATATACACACAATGCGAGTATTTCAGACCATATCAATTTGGGGTAGGCACTCGATTTTTGGATTCTTCTTCCAGATTTGATCAAAGGCCAACATTGCTGCGACATTTGGGAAAGTAGATAAATCGGAAAGCAGTCGACGCTTATCAGCCCTAGATACATGCCCTTCATCGATCTCTTTGTGATCTATTGAAAATAAGGAATTCAATTGCAAAGCCTCTTTGTTCTCTCTGATCTTAAAGATTCTTCAGATTTGATGCTCTCTTTCCATCGCATTTCTCAGCCTCGCACCCCTCCAACATCGCCAAAGCATGTGATACATGGAGAGAGAGAGAGAGAGAGAGAGAGAGAGAGAGAAAGAGAGAGAGAGAGAGAGATCTGGAAAGAAGAAGAAGAAGAAGAAGAAGAAGAAGAAGAAGAGGATTGCTTTAGTCGATTGTGGTGGGGAGGGTGGTCATCGGTGGACAATAGGCTAGGAGGTGGTTGCCGGACGCCACGGCAATGGCGCCAAAGGCAGTCGTTGGGGTGTGGGCTGGGGTTTAGGTTTCTGAAGATAAGAGTATGTTTGGTAAATGATAATAAATTAAGAGTACTGCTATTAGCACTTGCCAAAATTCTTTGGACCCCTCTTTTATAATTTTTTTTATTACAATTATACCCTAAAGTAAAATTACATTAAAAGACATTATTAAATAGAACACCCACCTATCAATAAGAACTAATACTCTATAATATTGGACACCCACCCCCACCTCCAACTCCAACTATACGTATTCCATGTTTGTAAACCCTAAACCTATTACTTTTCATAACCAACTAATATAAACCCTAAATCTATTATTTTTCATAATCATCTTAAATCCTGAACGTGTCATTTTCATCACCATCATCAACGCCATTGAACTTGAAAGTTTTGCTTCAAGTATAACGTATACTCCATCACTTATTTCACTGTGTACGGCAATGGAGGACGAGGACAACAATTCTAGTGAGACCGGCGTTCCATTAATAAGTTTATCTGTCTTGTATTAACATTCTGGGTCGTTTTTGGTCGTTCTTGTTTCGTTTGAGCTGTTCGGTACTGGTTTGCTGACTGTTAGAATTATGTTCGGTAATACAGTACTGAACATAATCCTTTCGTTCAATACATAGGTTCCGAACATTAATGCAGATAGTCAGTTATGTAATTTTCTTTGTTAAATTAACTTAGAATGGAAAAGAGTGAATTGTAATGGATTTAAGTTATGTATTTTAAATGGATTTAATTCATGTTGTTTTAAGTTGTGAATTGGAATGGATTCAAGTTACACAGTGATGAACAAATTTTGTTCGGACATACAGTGCTGACATGATCATTATTGTTCGACAAAACAGTTCTGCACAAAATATATTTTTTCATCTACACAATGGTGAACAAATTGAGTGGGTATGCATTTCATTGTGAAAATATTATGGAGATTAGTTTTCCATATATATACATTGTTTTCTATTCCTACAATTCGCATCAATCTTCATTTTCTCATATGAATTTCCCAATCAATGGCAAATTTCAATGAGACCCACGTCGTCGAAATCCCAATCGACAAAGAACACCAAGCCCACAAACTAATCTCCACAATTCAAAACCACCCATTAATGGAAGTCTCTCAAAGCCCAGGTCACCTCTTACTCCTCAAGCTCTTGCAAAGAGAAGAACACCTCTGTTCTTGCCGAATCACAATTAAAGAAACAAGAAAAGACACAATTGGAAGAGAAATATTCCAATTCTGTTTTTTCTTCTTCATTTTCCACTCCTTATTCTCAATCATTCTCTTCACTTCAACCACCAAAAACCAAAATGATTACAAATCTTTGTGTGAAAAATGGTGGGTTCCATCGATTTTGTCGGTTACGATTTTGATTGTTGTGATCTTCTTGGTTCAGATTAAGCTCTGGAGGTACTGGAAAGTGGAGAGAGAGTTGCAGAGAGAGAGGAGCGATGGTAGAGCAGTGACGAGGTGGATTCAGGAGATGAGGATGAAAAATTAGGTGGGTGTGCATTTCATTGTGAAAATATTATGAATATGGGTAGATTTGGTAATACGTGGGGTGTCCAAAAAAATATTATTAAAATTTAGGGTTTAGGGTTGGAGTCCAAAGAAATGGGGGGTCCAAAGAATTTTGATAGGTGCTAATAGCAGCACTCTAAATTAAAGAGTGATTCTACTTACACCACCAAATAAACTCCTTATACCCATTTTTTTTTTACACCACAGCCAAAAATTCCCCTCTCTTTACACTTCTCATAATGCCAAACTTACCCTCATCTCTTTCATCCCAACATTCCAAATCCTAAGTCTTTTAACCACCACTTCCAACAGTTACTTCATCTCTGGCAACGACTGTCACCATTTTCACAGCCCTTCAACCACTGCGATCACCACTGTTTCAACCACCACCTTTGCAACCCTCACCACTGCAGCCACCACTTTTTCTGTTATTCCACCACTGTGACCATCACCACAGCCTCAACCACCCCATTCTGCAATACTTTTAGATCTACTTCTCTACTACCGCGATCCACTGCTAGAGCGAGAGAGAGAGAGAGAGAGAGAGAGAGAGATGAAATCTAGATTAGGTTTTCGGATGAGAAAAGAACAAGGAGAATGAGGAGGAGGGTAACGATAGGAGGAGATGGAGATGACGGAGAACTGTTGCAACCACCTTATTCTATAACACTTTCATATCTACGTCCCTACCATCGTAATCCACCACCATCACGCCTGCCACATTTTTGCGAGAATGAGAGAGGCAGAGAGAGGAAACCCTAGGGTTAGGTTCTTAGATCTGGAAAAAGGAAAAAAAGAAAAAAAGAAGAGGGAGAACAAGGATGAAGGTGCGGAGTGAGGTGGTGAAGAGCTGGCTGGCAGTGAAAGAACGGCAGCAGTAAGGGCTGATAGAGCTGGTGGTGATGGGGTGTAATGAAAAATTAGGGTTTTTAAAGTTTAAGGTGGAAAGATATTTTAGTAATTTTGTACCAGGATTGAAATGTAATAAAAAAAATTAAAATTGAAGATTGTAAGAGTTTATTTGGTGGTGTAAGTAGAATCACTCTAAATTAAAATTAGATAAAGTTAAAAAAAAATGAAAGAAGTTAATTTGGCAGTGTAAGTAGAATTACTCCACTAAAATATATAAAGGGTCATGCATACTATACGCTGTTCCAAGGACATTAACATGACAATCTTACGAAACACTCCTTTACAATTTATTTGTGTTAGTTACACAAAATAATTCCAAGATACACGCAACTCAATTCAGATAAATGAATGATTAAAATTATTTTATGACATTTTTGCAAATGACATGAAATAATGTTTCATAGCAAACGGTTAATCTGAGAGGAAAGGAAAATGCTTAGAATTTTTGTCAAGAATTTTATTCAGAATGATAAAGAGTTGTTAAGATTTTGGTGTATTCTGAAGTTATTTTAAGTAAAATTTTGTAGGGACAATTACAAAAAAAATTCTCAAGGTTTGAGTCTTTTAGCAAAGTAAATTCTAAAATTTTAATTTTATCAATTTAGATTTTAATCTTTTGAATTGTTTTCAATCAAAATCATTTATCTGTTTTTGTTTGTCATTAAACTCAATATAAATATACATAAAATATCTAAAGTGTCATTTTTCATTAGGTTTAATGATTAAAATACTCTTTTTTCGGTCTAGTTTACTTCATGAAAATAGGCAATAGTTTAATTTGAAAATAAGTCAAAAGTTCAAGAATTAAATTGATAAAAATAAAAATTCAAAAATTATTTTATTATTAGAGTCAGACTTTAGGTTTTTTTTGGTATGAAACTTATGAGCATATAGTATTACTGCATAATGTTTGACAAAAATAAAAAAAGACAAAAAATCTCTTACACATCTTTCGTCTTCTTTCTATGCCATAATTTGTGATCTAAAAAAATCTTACTTTGTTAGTTCAAACATTGCTATTATGCATTACTAGTGGTAACCCGTGCTGATACACGGAAAAATAGTTAAGTTAGCTAGCGGATGTGTGTTAACAATAATTAGCACACAAAATTTTATAATAAAATTTGGTATACATAAAAAATTATTAATTATTAAAATTGTTGAGAATAATAGTATCATAATCAGTTTATAACAAAATATGAGTAAATCAAAATAAAGATTTAGATATATATGTCTTTGATAGATAAATAGATTAACAAATCATATATTTATCTAAATTTTATTATTTTAATTTTTTGTAAATCAATTATTTAATCTTTATCTTTATCTATAGGCCACGAAATTAATCTTTATAAATTATTTATCAATTTTATATGTTTATTTATCTATAAGTCATGAAATTAATTTTTTTAATTTTTATCTTTCTCTATAGGTCATGAAATAAATTTTCTTAAATTATTTATGAATTCTTAAAGTACAAAATGAAGGGGAAAAAAGAGAGAGTAATTTCATTTTTTTTAAATCAATTATTTAATCTTTATCTTTATTTGTAGGCCATGAAATTAATTTTTATAAGTTAATTATCTATAATTTATGAAATTAATTTTTTTAAATTAATTGTTTAATTTTTATCTTTATCTATAGACTATAAAATTAATTTTCAGTTTTTATATGTTTAGCTATATTGATGAATTTTGAAATTCAAATCATTATCCATAAGCGTTGAAATTAATTTTAATTTTAATTAATCAAACAAATAGAAAATGAAGAAAAATAGAAAACATGAAAGTCAATCAAAGAAGGTTGCCACGTAAGAAAGAGAGAGTTTTAAAATTATGAGAATTTAAGAATAAATATTTGGAGTCTTCTGACAAAATAACTATATTTGATTATATATATAGTATAGTATAGTATAGTATAGATTAGTCTAGTTTAGTTCTAGTTTAATAGATATGACTTTTGGGATTCTCTATCTATCAAAATTTTGGCACCATTTGGTTTAGTTTTTAAATTAATATTTGGATTAAAAAATCAAAAAACATGTTTGATTAATTAATTTTTAAAATGATTTTTTTCTCTCTCCTCTCTGATTTTCTTTTTATTTATTTATTAATAAATAAATCAATCAATTTTTTTCTCTCATCTCTCTTCTTTCATTCTCTCACATTGTACACATTAATCAATCAAATTTTCTCACACCCATCTATTTAACTACAAAAAAGAAAAAAAAAATACGAATAATCCAAAAATTATTTTCCAAACTTATAACCAAACAAATTTTAAAATTCTTTTCAATGACTTATTTTTCAAAATACAATTCAAAATTCAAAACTCTTTTAAGAACTAAACCAAACGGAGCTTTTATGTTTCTATTCTAGAACATTTATTGTGGGTGTTATTTTTGACCTCACAATCAAACTAGATCTCTTCGATAAGATCCTAGGAATTTAGCTGTGGAGCAAATGGAAGAATAGATTAAGCCCAACACCTGTACACAAGAAGACAACAAACCCTCATGGCTCATCCACCTAGGGGCACTTTGACGATCAAGTCAAACAACTTATCCCTCAAAGATATCGGCACAAAATAATACTAGTTCATAACATACTTTAGACCCACGCAAGTGCCTTACTTTTATAGTCATTAGTGCCCTCGTCCTCTAGAAGTATCACTTCTTAGAACTCTATCCCTTTACAAGGAAAGCATATACCTCGGATTCGTCTATCTAGATAAGAATGAACTTTTTTGGGGGGTCTCATCTCTATCCAAATAGAGAGCCTCAAATCACCTAGGACTCTTGTCCTCTATCTGAATATCTCAGATTTTGATAATACTGCATCACATCTCGATTACAGGTGAACAACCTCGGCAACTTGGCACCTCCACGTAGCACCTCGGCTAACACCCTGGTCACGTGGACATCTCTAAAATTATGTCCCCATAACTGTCCCCTAGGTTCTATTACCTCGATATCCTAAGGTGATGGAACTTACATCGTATAACCTCTTAGTATGTCGACTAAACAACATGACTAAAGGAATTCCTCCCATTGAGATCATGACTCATCGGCTTCATGAAATAAGGACTTACATGTGTCCACTCGTCAAAAACCAAGAACTAAGATGTTCTTTCTCATTAAAGTAGCATCTCAACAATCACACTATTAGTCGAGATCATGACTCGCTAGTTCAAGAACATCAAGATTCTAAGTCTGTTGCTATAACAAACTTCAAAATCGTCAAGACACGTGGCACCACCCCCATCAATGCGTATCTGTCATACCTATCAATCGAAGGTGTTGTTTCACTTCTATCTTATGTTGCCTAATGTTAGTTGACGTCAATTCAGCACATCGCCCAAGGCATCTGAATCATCAATTTTACCACCTTTTCGATTTTAACAAAACTCGTACCTCTCTCTTCTATCCCTTCATTTCATATCTGCTACTCTCTTTCTTACTTCAGACTCGCTCTCTCTTGAAAACTTTCCCAAACTGCCATTGTTGTTCATCCAAGCTCGATTGTAACATCGCTTATTCATCATTTTCGGCGACCATACCACCATTTTGCTTCGATCAAAATGATCGACTCACTCCGGTGGATACAATTTTGGCCTCTGTTTCATCATATTCATCTTGTAAGCTCCTCATTCTTGCATATTTCCTTTCAGTTTCACAATACTTATTCGTGTTCTTCATAAATTTTTAATTCCTATGCATATCACATTTATCTTGCACTTGAATTTGCTCACTTTTTCAAATTCTGAACATGATTCGAACATTTTTTTTGAGTTTTTGCGATTTGGCCTTTCTATATTACTCGAATTTGGCATATGTTCTTGAACTTATTCATCTTAGTTTCACATTGTCATTCATGATCTTGCACTTGCTCTTGTGTTTTTGAATCCAGCATATCTTCAGTTTCTAAATTTTTGTTCTGTTTTCTTACTGTTTCAAGATTTCTACATTTGTTTTGCACATTCTAGGATAGAAATTGGGACTTGACTGAAAACATTAGGGAAAACTAAACCTTAGAACACTCCTAAGAATTTCCAAGATCCTCAGACAGAAACACCAAAAACGATACCTAGAAACTCTAGATTCTTGACATCTCGAAAATTAGAAACACTCTAGGCAAATAACGTTAGACTCATTCTACCGAGATCATGGGTATGCATAAGTGGAGGGTAGATTCACCTACTAAGATAGAGATTTTTTGCCGAGAGTTTGATATCCTAGTTGACGTCCATATCAGAATTACCGTGAGAACAACTCTATCATGCCCGGGGACAATTACATGCCTTGTCCATGGTATCAATCGTTGAGGTTGGAATTAGGATCCCCCTTAACATCCTTTTCTGAGAGATGATGCACTATTACCACCTCAACCTTATGCAGTCAGCCATAAACACCTTTAGGATTATCAACGGTATAGCTGAGTTGTGTCGCCAACATAACGCTAGGCTCATGTTATTCGATGTTTAGTATTGCTACACCATGTGTAGCCTCAAGTCCACCAATGGCATCTCCCATTACCTTAAACCCAGATCAACTGCCTACAAAATGATAGCTGACCTTCTAGACTCCAACAAGGGTACTAGGGAAGACTATCTAATTGTATCAGGCAACTAGAAATTTGTTCCAGACGACAACTTGCGTAAGGGGATCTTTAGGGACGATGAGGGTCAGCACTTAGTTTCCCTAGATCACATAGTTTCAAAATTAATTTTCTCACACTTAGTTGCATTCTTGTGTTTGTCTTTTTATCTTTGCAGATCTATCCCAGCCAAGCAACTCTTTTCATAGGTTATACGTCAAGCGGAAAGATCTTGTCCAACTTCTTGAACTTCCCATCAAGGATCAGAAAGCTCCCATCATGCTCAACTACATTTCAACCTACAAATCACCTCTGCCCGATGTCCTATCTTGAAGTAGAACTCTACCATCTGTAACAACACCAATAACAACAACATCCCCTCACCCAGATCAAGGCTTTACCTCAGATCCAGTCAAACAACTATCTACCTTGGCTCCATCTCAGTACATCCCGCCATCCCAATGGTAATGCCGTCGCCAACCCTCTAACGCTCTTGTAAGAAGGACACGCAGTAGGAAACTCCGAGGCCCTAATTTGCTGGTGTACAACCTAGCAAACTTGCCTATCGCTTTACTTGCCTTCAAACTTAGAATCGGAGTAACAATTGTCGTTACTTCTGAAAAAATGGAATGCAAACATGTAGTTGCTAAAGATCTTCTTGGCGATATCTCTGATGTCGTCGTTGTCCATTCTACTTCATCCTCCTTATCAGTCCAGAAGCAAAAGAGGGTGAAAAAGGCCAAGGCAAAGGCCAAACAGACTGTGACTCCCCCTTTTAAGGACAAAGACCCTGAAGACAGTATGCTGATTTCCCAGGCGGTGGCTGAGAAATGACTAGCCTCTGAGTCAGCCGAGGCCCCAAGCAGCAAACACCTGAAATCGGTAGGGCCAGGTGGGGAAAGATATATTCTCCTCGAGGGCACTTGGTTCCCTAAGATATGAGTTGGCGAGAGGATTCTTACAGTCAGAGACAACACAAAGAGAGACCCTAGGGTTATCACTGCCCTAATCGCAAGCCTACTTCTGCCTGTTGACATAGACGCCATAAGCAATTGCAGTGAATACGAGCACTTCGCCCTTATGATGTGCCACAATCTTGGTAAGCCTTCTAACTCTTACCTTTGTATTTAATTTCCATACTTAGTAAAATTTTACTAACTTACTTCCTTTTTTCACAATCCATTCAAAAGTCCCACTCCTATGCTGTCAAAGCCGAGTTGATGAAGAATAACCTAACAAAGAAGACATAGGAGGTGTTGAGCTACCTAATAAGGCCGATGGCATAATCAAGAACAAGTTAGACAAGATCAAGACAACGAGGACTGCCGAACAAAAGGTCGAGGCTGCAACTAAGGCTATTGAGGAGAAAGCTGTAACTAGTCGATGTCCTGGCTACTAAAGATCAAGAAATCAAGGTTGCGGATGAGAAGGCCTACGAGGAGGGCAATGCCAACGTTCTTAACCAGTACAAGAAACAAGTCAACTTGACCTACAACAAAGGCCACTATCTTAGCTGTATCGCAGCTTTGAAAAAGTTGCTTGTCCCTGAGGACTCTCCACTTCGGGACCTTGGTCAGCTTGACGTGTCCTTTCCTCCCTTCTTCAACTCAATCCAAGGAAATTGCTAATAATGAAGAAGGAGAAGATGAGGAGACCAACAAGGAAGCTGCTTCTAGGGCCAAGTCTCTTACCTTAAATGATCAGGTTCTGGACCTAACTGAATATGACGACGATGAGGTTGCGAAGATCACTTTCTCAACCAAAGTGGCTGACCTCTCAATGGCCGACAAGTCTGTGGAGGGCACCCTAAAGGAGATCGATGCAGAGATAGCAGCTGATGTCATGACCAAGCCGCTAAAGTTGAGCCATCCAAGATTCCTGCTCTAGAGCCCAACACTTAGGATTTTTACTTGTCTTTTTTATCTTGTATTTTCTTTTCTTTTGCAAGACTTCTGTGTTTCAAGGCTGATGTGTCTTCTAACCGATGTAATCCAGCAACTTTGATTCCTTTGAATGAATAGTCTCCTTTTTGTGTGTGTGTGTGTGTGTGTCTAAGTTGCACTTTATTTCCCTTGATGCATGTCTTGTCTTTACTTTGATGTCTTCAATGCTCAAAATTTTTCTAAGTGTAACATCTTGGATTAGACTAATATCTCATCTCAAACATAATAATAATAATTACCTCGGTCTACATCATCTCGGATGTAACTGTCACCCTGGACAACAAATTTTTGTTTAATTTTTTTTTTTTTTACCAAGTATCACTTTTAGATTGCTTTCAAGCCTTATTAACTCATCCCTGCTCACTACCCCCTAATGTGAATGTAAGTTACAACTTACCTACACATTAATGAGACGGCATCCTGATCTTGCCGAAGTATTTCAAACTTGGGCATGCATGATCAATGTCATCGTGTTTAGCTCATCTAAACAAAACACTTAAGGCTTAACCTTAGTGCACCGAATTCATAATACTGACTGCCTCGGCTTTTTCAATACAAGCTAACCAGGTTGGCTATCTGACTTTATTGCCCTCTAGGCAATGTCATGGTTGGTTTCGTCTTGTTCGCCACTAAAACATCACCTTTAACATATATTAGGTCTGTCAACCCTAAGTTAATCATCTAGTGCCTTTTTGGCCTAACACTTTAAAAATCTAACGAACATACAAGTTTCAACAACAATTTGCAAAGAGCAAATTTGAGCTAATATTTTATTGATCTAAACTTCAGCTAATCGTCCTCTAAATTACATTTAAGAATAAAATAAGGAAAAGAAACTAGTGGAAGAAAAACTTGAGATTACTAGTATTCCATGGTCTTGGTAGTTGCTTGCCATCGCAATCTTCAAGTCAATATGCTCCGTTCCCGACTACTAAAATTATTTTGTATGATTTTTCCCAATTTGGGCCCAGCTTACTCTTCCTGGGATCTTTCTTGTTGCCAACAACTTTCCTCAAGACAAGATCTCCCATTTTGAACTCTCTGGGATTAACCTTCTTGTTGCAGGCACTTGCCAAACTCTGTTGATATGCCCCCAGCCGAATTGTTGCTCATTCCCATCTCTTTTCTATCAAGTCTAGATCTCAGACTAAGAAAGCCTCGTTTTTACCATTTTTCACTGCTTGGGTTCTAATCCCTAGAATAGCAATCTCTAGAGGTATGACCACCTCTGTGCCTTAAGCCATTACATAAGGTGTCTCTCTGATTGATCTTCTCGGCATGGTTTGGTAAGCCCAAAGAACATTAGGCAATTCTTCAATTCACTTGCCCTTTGCAACTTCAAGTTTTTTCTTTATTCCGTCCAGGATAGTCTTGTCCGACACATCGGCCTAACCATTGCTCTATGGAAAGCTTGGAGTCAAATAATAGCTCTTTATCTTGTATTTGGCACATAAATTCTTGATTATCTTACTGTCAAACTAGGTGTTGTTATTGGCAATGATATCTTTTGGAATTCCAAACCTTGTAATGATGTTCTTCCAGATGAAATTCTTCAAGTCTATATCTTAGATTTTGGCTAATGGTTCAGCCTCCACCCACTTTGTAAAGTAGTCAGTGGCCACTAAGAGGAATTTTCTCTGGCCAGTCGCTTTGGGCAGTTGTCCAATCAGATCCATGCTCCATTGGGAAAATGGCCAAGGATTGGACACCAAGTTTAAGTTCTCGACTGGTTGGTGTATCAAAGGCACATACCTTTGACAATTCTCACACTTTCTGACATGGACTTCAGTGTCCTTCTACATATAGAGCCACCAATAACCTTGCAATATAGCTCTGTGGGCTAATGACTTTCCCTTTGCATGATTTCCACAAACTCCTTCGTGGATCTTGAACAAAAAATCTTCTACTTGGAAGGGGTGCACACATCGCAGCAGTGTCCTATGAAGGACTTTCTATAGAGATTACCTTCAGCTGATAAGCAGAATCTTGCCGACTTAAGTTTGACCTTGTGCACCTCCTTCTTGTTCTCTAGTAGTCTGCCATCCTTGATGAACTTGATCAAGTGGTCCATTTAGCTAGGACCACCCAACTTTACACACATTACTTCGTATTCTATGATCATAGGCTCAACACTTAGGCTCGATAGGTAGTCCACCATGATGGTTCTTGGAGAGTTCGACTTGATAGCCGAAGCCAAGTTGGCCAGTGCGTCTGCATGACTGTTGTCTTCTTGGCAAACTTGTTGGAGCTGACAACTTTCGAATCAAGCTAGCAACTTGATGACTTCCTTAACATAAGCCACAATTCTCTCATCTCAGTCTACATACTTGCCTGTCGCTTGGTTCATGATGAGCTGAGAGTCATAGTATACAACCACCTTATCGGCTTCAACTGTTGTAGCCAGCTTCAATCAAGCAGTAAGTGTCTCATACTCTACCTCATTGTTTTGAGGCCTTGAATCCCAATCTGATTGACTATTCAAACATCTACCCATTTGGTGAAACCAGCACAACTGCTGCCCCCACTCCTTGTCGATTTGAACTGTCGTCAATGAAGAGACGAAAAGACTTGCCGATGTAAATGTTGCATGGTTTTGATTTCTCTATCTTTTTCTTCTGAGCTTCCTTGTCTTTTGCTAGCTTGGGGGTTTGTGCTATCAACTGTATTTCTTTTACTTCCTCTACGTAGCCTAGACTGAGGTTCACTGGTCTAGGCCTCGGCACTGCATTCGATGTAAACTCAGCGACAAAGTTAGCTAAAACCTAACCCTTGATTGCTGTCCTTGGTCTGTATTCTATGTCATATTGACCTAGAAGAACAACCCATCCCTATCCTTCCCGACAAGTCTCCATGTTGTAGCAAGGACTTTAATGAGTGCTTTGTTAGTACTACAATCTTGTGAGCCTGAAAATAATGATTCAATTTCTTTGGCGCCATCATCAGAGCAAGCGTTAGTTTTTCAAAGGCAGATATCTTGTCTTCACAGTCACCAGGGTTTTGCTCACATAGTAGACTATTTTCTATTCTCATTATTCTTCTCGCATGACCATTGCACTGATCGCATGGTCTGAAACTGCCAGGTACAAAAACAACTCTTCTCTTAGAACTGGGGTTGATACTTCTTCAAGTCGGCCAAGGTGACTTCCCAAGCTTTTGTCCACTTAAAATCTATAGTTTTCTTCAATAGCTAGAAGAACAGTCTTCACTTGTCAGAACTCTGACTTATGAATCAGTTTAAGGCTGTTACTTTGCTAGTCAAGATTTGAACTTCCTTTGTTGTTGTCGGGCTTTTCAGATCAAACATGGCTATAATCTGATCAGGGCTTGCTTCAATCCCCCTTCTTGTCACCAGGTACCGTATGAACTTGCCAAATCCTACCTCAAAAGCACACTTGGAGGCATTCAGCTAAAGCAGGTAAGTCTTCAAAATGTCAAACATCTCTTTGAGGTTGGCTAAGTGATATGATGATTCCTTACTTTTCACGACCATATCGTCAATGTATACCTCTATTGTCTTACCAATCAAGTGCTTGAACATCTTGGTCACGAGTCTCTGGTATGTTGCTCCCGCATTCTTCAGTCCTAAGGGTATAACTCTATAGCAGTAAAGTCCCTTCAGAGTGATGAAGGCAGCCTTCTCTTCATCTGGTACAAATATGGCTGTCTGGTAATAGCCCCGATATACATCAAGGAAACTCATCCGTTCACGACCCAAGGTGGCATCCGCCAACTAGTCTATTTTGGACAAAAGGAAGTAGTCCTTTGGACAAGTCTTGTTCAAACTAGTGAAGTCCACACAAATCCTCCACTTCTCATTTTTTTTTTCTTAACCACCACTGTTGGATATCCAAGTTAGGTAGTGTACCTCTTGGATGGTATGCCCTTCCAGTAATTTCTCCACATCTTTTTCTACTGCTTCTACATAGGCTAAAGCTGGTCTTCTGGCTCGTTGAATTACTAGTTTTGCCGGCTTGTCCATGTTGAGCTTGTGGCAGATGACCTCAGGGTTGATCCCTAACACCTCGTATGGCGTCCAAGCGAATACCTCCATGTTATCTCTCAGAAAGGTTTGCAATTTTCTTTTTTTATCGTTGATTAAGCTTGATCTGAAAAGAAAGAATCGTTTCTCATTACTATCGTTCACCAAGATCTTCTTCAAGGGCTCTTGGCTCTTGTTGGTAGACTCCTTGCCGACATCGTCTAGGACCCCCTTGGTCTTCATCTTCTACTTTAGCAGTCTTCGCTTCTTGGACATTGCAGGTGTACTTCATTGCTGCTATGGAGCAATTTTTTGCTTGCACTCGATCCCTTCTGACTTCTTCTATCACAAACTTAGTTGGGAATCGTAGCAACTGGTATAGTGTAGAGGGGAGAACTTTCATCGCATGCAACCGAGGTCTTCTAAGGATTACATTGTATGGTGAAGGGGTATTAATCATGGTGAACTCCGTCATTATGGTCTTTGTCCTTGCCTGTATCTCCAAACTCGTGGACCCCAGAGGCCACGACGGTGTATCATTAAATCCAACCATGAGGTTGTCGGATTGTTCTAAATCATCCTTATGAAAATCGAATTCTTTGTAACACCTGTCATACATGATGTTGCAAGAACTGCCTTGATCAATCAAAATTCTCCTCACCTAACATCCTTTAATTATCAGGGTTACCACTAGAGCATCCTTTAATCTTCATTAGTGAATGTTGTCATCGGTCCCCGACCTCCCTCTGTCTTGGATTTCTTTTGCTGAACTTGAAACACATGCTGCAAGTGGCTTACTCTCTATGTCTCCCTTCTGATCTCGTTCGCACTAACCTTGGTGTGGATCATATTGATAACTCGTGGTCCTTCTGCCTGAGGTGCCGCTAGGGGTGGTAATGGTGCTACCAGTGCCTGGGCCAATTTGGCTTGCTATTTCTTGTCTTTTCCTCATCAACCAAGTTCCTCGGGTGTCCTTGTTTCACTAGGTCCTTCAGATGCTGCTTCAAAGCTCAATAACCTTTGGTCATGTGCTCGATCTCATCATGGTGTACACAAGATTTGGTATGGAATATGCCGATGGACTCCTCTAGGAATCTCTGTGGCAGCCTATAGTAAGGTTGGTTTTTGATCCTCTCCAGGATCCTATAAATCGAGATCTTGAAGATTGTGCTAACCACCTACATGGTCTGCAACCTTGCATCCCCATTCTCATTATTGGCCCCACCTCGACTTCATTTTGGTGAGCCATTTTATTTCTCTTGTTTCATTGTCTTTCTTTTCTTCAACTTCTTGTCCTCATGTACCTTGGCGTACTTCTCAATCCTTGCCATCGGATCCTCCATATTTTTCAGGAGGGTCTTTGCAAGGGATTACCGAATTGGGTAATCGTCGTCCAAGCTGTTCTTAAATGAAATGGTGGTTATGTGATGCCCCAAAATCTGAGACCATCAAATAAATACAATAAAACAACACAAGCAGGACAGACAACCAAAACATCTTAATATACATATATAACCAGAGTTAATGTCATAGATAACTTGTTTGTTGACCCATTAAAATATTACAAAACACTGCCAAACCAAAAGTCCAAAGGAAAAAAAAAAAAAAAAACAAAAAAAAACAAAACTAGTCTACGTCTTCAAGTGAACCACGGCTCCAATACTTTATCTCGTTTGCCTTCGAAATAACCTTCACCATCGTAAATTTCTTTATTACTTGGCATGACAAGCCATGAGCTTGGAATGTCCAGTAAAAATGCACCCTCCTACCTTCTATCAACCAATCAACCATACACAGAAGAAATTGGGTAACATAGAATATAGTATTACAATAAGGTTCTTTGAATTAGTAGTTAGACTAGACATATAGAATCTCCCAAAGAGATTCTTCCTCCCAACCACAAGGATTGGACACTGGACTATTCAGAATTTCCCTTTTTGCTACTTTACAAACCTTACCATTAATGCCCACACCGATTATATACCGGGCAGCGACACCGATGGATCTCAAAAGGGACGGCCAAACAAGTGGGCTTGCTTACACCCAAATTGTGCTTAGGACTCGCTTACACCCTGCACATACCATACCAAAGGGCTTGCTTACACCTTGAGACCATTGCATAGAGTCTGAATACATTTGTGCCATCCTAGGGTTCGCTTAGACCACTTCCGCAAGACTTAACTCATTTGGTATTAATTCCATTATAACTCTTGTCATTCATATGTATATTACATAAATCATTCCTAAACACTAGTGTGAACGTCACCCAATACCAACCTCTTTTTCATTTCCCCTTTTTTAGATATTTTGATAAGCGAGTTAGTCACATTCGGTAATATAAACGAGCATGAAGCAAACATAAGAGAGGAAATATAGCTCATGAGAATCATACATAAGTATGGTAAGGCAAGCAAACAACCTTAGGCATGCTTTGAAATACTTAGGAACAAATAACACAATAAAGCACAATTTCCAGTACTTTTCAGAACTGTAGAGGTAAAAGAATGCATTGGCAAAAATACTTCTAGGTCATCTTAGGGGCTGAAATTGCACATTAAAAAAGAATGTCTGTTTTCATTTCCAACTTGTAGAATTTGCACAACACGACCAGAAATTCATCTACAAGCTATGTTTCAAAATCTATCCAGATTTGTCATCTTTTGGGAAAACTAGTTTTCCTCTCAATCTACTTGATAATTTTTACCCAAATAAATTTTGTTGGAAAGAGGACTTAGAATTCTAAATTTTGACAAAAGAACCAACATAAGATGATTTTTCTGAAATTTTATAAAATTGCAAGAAGTGGATTGTTTTCAGAGAAACAAAACATCCATGCCTTAAAAAACACACAATGAGGGGCTAATAGAATTATCATATGTTCTAAACAAACCAAATATCCTATCTTAGTTTTAGATTTGAGAAATAAATAAATTTGATATTTCTTTTAAAATAGAGAAGTTGTAATAGTGCAGATTTTGAACAAAATTGCAAGACCAAGTCACCAATTCATACCCACACTTGCATACACACCAAAAACCATATTTACCATTAATATCAACACAAGAGAGCATACTAGATAATAGGATGAGATGGGTGAAAGAATTGGAGAAGACAAGAGAGAGGTGTGGTTCTTACATTAACTCAAAAAAACAAGTTTTTCTTCCTTTTCTTTTTCCTTCTTCTTCTCCACTTCCTTGTAGTTCACAATCTCCTCCTCTCACCCTCTCCTTGGCTGCTGAAAATATGTGTAGGGAATGGGGGAAATGTTCTCAATTTATAGACAAGGATTTTAGGTGGAAAAGACCATTTTGTCCTTGATTAATTATTGTTACTTAATTGTTAAGAAAATTAACTTAATGGTTAAGAAAAATTGAATACTAGTACATATCTTAATATTATTTTAGTTAGAGTCTCAAATCTTCTAGGTGGTTCATTCACCAAGTTTTTCCCAAAATAATATTTATAAATACTTATGTAAATACTCATTTTCCAATAAATAATAGAATAAAATGTATGAATTAATTAAGAGACTAGGGGTTAAAATAAATAAAAACTATGTGTCAAGGGCATTTTCAAATATTAAATGGCGTTCTAGGATTTAATTGTAACAGAAAAATTATTCTTTATTGAACCATTTTGTAAAATTTTATGAAACTAGGGGCTAAAATGCAATTAACATAAGGCTTAGGGTTTCAAGTGTAATTACCAAAAATTAGGGTCTCTATAGGTTAGCACCTAGTTACATGTCGGAATCCAGTTGTAAACCTCATAGTATTTCTTGGCATAAGCCCTTAGGCTCTCGCCATTGTCAATCTTTAGTGCCAACAAGTAATCAACTCTTAGTGGCTGCAACATGTTAGTCACAAATCTAGCTACAAACATCTCGACTAGACCTTCCCAACTCGTGACTGATCTCTTAGGTAACTTTAGGAACCAATCTTATGCAATTTCTCTTAATGTCAATGGGAAGACCTTACACAACAATTGGTCATTTTCACTCCACAAAGACATAGCATTGAAATATAAACTGACATGAAAATTAGGATCAGACTTAACATCTTATATTTGAAATCTTGGCATGTTGAATCTCTTCAGCGCCTCAAAGGCATCCAACTCCACTGAGAAGGTTGACTTTGGCTATATTGTGGATGTCACATCGGCAACATTCATCTTCCTTTATAGGTAATTAAGTAGGTCTTCCTTTGATTGCCCTACTGCCCTGTTGTTCACTAACTTCAGTCTCTTTGGCGTGCTACTTCCCGTGCTTGGCAGCGTCCTCTTGGACTTGCTGTTGTCCAACGTCCTCTCCACCCGATGGTCTTGCCCATTCACTTGGTGTAATCCTTTGACTTGGGACTCCTCTGCTCTCAGAGGCTTCACTCTCGAGGGCTCCACTTTTTATGTCTTTGCCCTCCCGACTTGTTGAGATCGCAGTGGCGAGCTCACGACCTTTGTCATATTGTTTTGTGTTGTGGCTTGTCCCGCCAATTTGGCGCTAGCACCCGTAGCGACCGGGGTTGTAGCCGGCGTTGGCAATGTTGGCTGCATCAGCTTGCTTGCCATCATAAAGCTTACCATTGTCTGCAAATCGGTCAACTTGTCTACCAACTCTTTCACCTCATTGTCCCTTTGCAAGCATTGATCTTTCCATACCTACAAATCACTTTTGATATAGTATTCCTCAGGAACAGGCTCTCGTTTGCCTACGTTGCCCATCCTCAGGCCAGGATGGCCCTAGGCTGCATTGTTTGCCTTCGAATTCACTTCATGTACTTTGTCACAATTTTCTTCTCCTTCTCCCGCATCGAGATTGACGTGCTCCTCCTCTTCACTGACTAGGTCGTTCTCGACTTGCTCTCCTTGTCCTATATTGGCCATCTATTCTTACTAAGTTTCCACAGACGGTGCTAAATTATGGATGTTGAGTTTTGACCTCACAACCAAACTAGATCTCTTGCTGAGATCTCAGGAACTTAGCTATAGAGCACACGCGAGAATAAATTAAGCCCGACACCTGCATACAAGAAGACAACAAACACCAATGGCTCATCCACTTGGGGACACTCTGACCATCAAGTCAGTCAACTTATCTCTCAAAGATATCGGCATAAAATAACACTAGTTCAGAACATATCTTAAACCCACAGGGGTGTTGGAAAATTTATAAAGAGGTAGTTGTGAATTGAAGTAGACTCCATTTTGAATGAAGGGTGTAACCTTTCATGGTGTCTTTTTGTTTTAAAGGAAGGGTCAAACCTCTATTTGAATGAAAGGGTGCAAACCTTTCATGGTGTCTCTTTATTTTAAAGGAAGGGGTATGTCCCTTCTTCATACATTTTCTATTCAAATTGAATAGGTGCCAACAAAACCTATATAAAGGCAGCCCCATTCCAATTTTGATTGATTCCGAAAATTTATTTTCCTTGCCTTTATTTTGCTCTCTTGCGTCCTTTATTCTTCATATTATTTTAGAAAAAATTTCAGAGAGTTATAGAACACAAGATTCTGGTTCGTCGAACAAATTTGTTTGAAGTGCTACTACAAATTTGTGAAGATCATTGTATCCTGGGAGATAGACGCCACATAACCGTAAGCACCATAGTGGGGCGAATCTGTCTTAAGGACAGAGTGTCACACACTCGACTTGGTCTTTAAATTATTGATTTGGTTCAACAAAATAAATTCTGTAAGTTTTATTTTATTTTGTTTGAATTATTTTAAGTTATTTTATTTGCACAGAAGATTGTTCTAACAATCTTAAGACAGATTCGAATTATTCTGTTTACAGAATTTTTCGTTTGTTTCTTTTTTTTTTCATTCTTCGTAAATAATTTCGGAAGAAAATTATTTTCTGTGGATTTACAAAATAATATTCTGGTTGAAAAAACAAATAGTGATTATATGCTATTTGACAGATAGTAGTAATATACTGTCTCTTTTCTTTGACAACAACTAGTAGTACGATATTGGTGTCATTAACAATTCAGAATATATTTTTGTGAAATTTTTCAGAAATTAATTTTGGGTTTTAGAAATTATTTTCTGAGTTTTCATTACTTAAAATTCTGTTATAGTATTTTAATTATTGAAGTGCTATAGAAATTAATTTTCTGTGTGGAATTAATTTGGTTGAATAAAATTTTATTTTATTTCCAAATTAATTGAAAAATAAAAGTTATTTTCTTATTTCTTTTATTTTACAGAATTTAATTTCTTGTGTGGAATTAATTTGGTTAAATAAAATTTTATTTTATTTCCAAATTAATTGAAAAATAAAAGTTATAGTTTTTATTTCTTTTATTTTACAGAATTTATTTTTCTGTGTGGAATTAATTTGTTTAAATAAAATTTTATTTTATTTTTAAATTAATTGGAAAATAAAAGTTACATTCTTGTTTCTTTTATTCTTACAGAATTTAATTCTGTGAATTTGGTTTAATTTTCTGTGTAGTGAAAATTCTAATTATAAATTTGTTTTATAAATTAGAATTGATGGCTACTGAAACAAATGCCCAAACAAGTACTACTGTGGTGGCTGCAATTGCACCAACCCCCTCTCCTGTGATGACAGTACCAATAAATCATGGAGAGAAGCCAGAGAAGTTCTCAGGAACTGACTTTAAAAGATGGCAACAGAAAATGTTGTTCTATCTTACAACTCTAAACCTGGCTCGTTTTCTCCGTGAAGATACTCCTATCCTGAAAGAGGATGAAACCGACCGGCAAGTGGTTGCTGCGGTTGATGCTTGGAAACATGCCGATTTCCTTTGCCGGAACTACGTCTTGAATGGACTTGACAACACATTATACAACGTCTACAGTCCAATCAAGACAGCAAAGGAACTTTGGGAATCGCTGGAGAAAAAGTACAAAACGGAAGATGCCGGCTCAAAGAAATTTGTGGTTGGCAGATTCTTGGATTTTGTAATGGTTGATTCAAAAACTGTGATCTGCCAAGCTCAAGATTTCCAACTCATTCTGCATGACATTCACGCAGAAGACATGTCTCTCAGTGAATCCTTCCAAGTTGCAGCCTTAATTGAAAAATTACCAAAAGGTTGGAAGGAGTTCAAGAACTACCTCAAACACAAGCGCAAAGAAATTTCTATGGACGAATTAATTGTGTGTTTGAGAATTGAGGAGGACAACTACAATTCTGAAAAGCGGGCTGGTAAGCATCCTATGGAGTCTAAGGCAAATGTGGTGGAACATGTTTCAAAAACCAAGAAACGAAAGTCTTCTGGAGAAAGTTCATCATTAGGCTCTAAAGGGGGGGATAATAAAAAGTACAAGTTTAATGGCAAATGTTACATCTGTGACAGAGAGGGACATCGGGCCAAAGATTGCCGTAGCAAAGGCAAAAGCAAAAGAAGAACAAACAAGAAGCCTGCTTAAGCCCAAATGACTAAAATGGACAATATTTCCAATGGTATAGATGATATCAATCTTTCTGCAGTTGTTTCCGAGGCAAATCTTGTCGGAAATCCTAAAGAATGGTGGGTGGACACTGGTGCTACTCGCCATATTTGTGCCGACAAAAAGATGTTCACATCTTATTCTATAGTGGACAATGGTGAACAACTCTTTATGGGCAATTCCTCAACTTCCAAAGTTGAAGGACAAGGAAAGATTGTACTCAAGATGACATCTGGAAATGAACTTACTCTCAACAATGTGCTGTATGTACCGGACATTCGCAAGAATTTAGTTTCCGGATCTTTGTTGAGTAAGAATGGGTTTAGGCTAGTTTTTGAAAGTGACAAGTTTGTACTTACCAAAAACGGGATGTATGTAGGAAAATGTTACATGTCTGATGGCCTTTTCAAGTTAAATGTAATGACCGTTGTACCCTCAGTTATTAATAATACTACATCTTCTTCTTACTTGCTTGAGTCTTCAAATTTATGGCATGGTAGACTAAGACATGTTAATTATGGATCTTTGCGTAGATTAATTAATATGGAATGTTTACCTAAATTTAACATTGATTCAAATCATAAATGTGAAGTTTGCGTTGAGACAAAATTATCTAAAACTCATTTTCATTCAATTGAAAGAAGTACGGAACCACTTGAATTAATTCATAGTGACATTTGTGATTTTAAATCAGTTCAAACTAGAGGTGGGAAAAAGTATTTTATCACTTTTATAGATGACTATACTAGATATAGTTATGTTTATTTAATTCGAACAAAGGATGAAGCTTTGGAAACTTTAATTCAATATAAGAATGAAGTTAAAAATCAACTTGGTAAGAAAATCAAGAAACTTAGAAGTGATAGAGTTGGTGAATATGAATCACCTTTTGGTGAGTTTTGTAAAGAACATGGAATAATTCATCAAACCACCGCTCCTTACTCACCTCAGCAAAATGGCATTGCTGAAAGGAAAAATAGGACTTTAAAAGAAATGATGAATGCCATGTTAATAAGTTCTGGATTACCTCAGAACTTGTGGGGGAAACAATATTTTCTGCTAATTATATTTTAAATAAAGTACCCCGAAAGAAAATAAATCAAACACCTTATGAATTGTGGCATGAAAGAGTACCATCCTACAAATACTTAAAAGTGTGGGGGTGTTTGGCTAAAGTGGCTATTCCTAGTCCTAAAAAGACTAAGATAGGTCCTAAGACCATTGATTGCATTTTCATTGGTTGTGCCAAGAATAGTAGTGCTTATCGGTTTTTGATTCATAAATCAGAACATTCCGAAATGCATGTAAATACTATTATTGAGTCTCGGAATGCATCATTCTTTGAACATGTATTTCCAAAGAAGACTGGACAAGAGACTAGTACTTATAAAAGATCTTTTGATGTTATTACTAGTCAGGATCAAGAACATGATCAAGAACAAGAGTTAGATCAAAATGAGGAAGAGAAACTTAGGCGTAGTAAACGTGCTAGAACCTCAAAATCTTTTGGTTCAGATTTTCTAACATATTTGTTAGAAAATGAGCCTTTAACTTTTAAAGATGCTATGTCCAGTCCTGAAGCTCCGTTATGGAAAGAAGCTGTCAACAGTGAAGTTGAATCCATCTTGCAAAATCACACTTGGGAATTAGAGGACTTGTCACCAGGTTGTAAACCTCTTGGGTACAAGTGGATTTTCAAAAGAAAATTGAAAGCGGATGGATCAATAGACAAATACAAGGCAAGACTTGTAGTCAAAGATTTTAGATAAAAAGAAGGTCTAGATTACTTTGACACATACTCACTGGTTACTAGAATAACATCCATTAGAATGCTAATTGCCATTGCATCTCTATACAATCTAGAAATTCATCAAATGGATGTTAAAACCGCTTTCTTAAATGGTGAGTTAAATGAAGAAATTTACATGGAACAACCAGAAGGGTTTTCTGTTTCAGGGAACGAAAAGAAAGTGTGTAAATTGGTTAAATCATTATATGGTTTAAAACAAGCGCCAAAGCAATGGCATGAGAAATTTGACAAGGCAATGATGTCAAATGGATTTAAAATTAATGAGTGTGGCAAATGTGTTTATATTAAAAACACAGATAAATGTTATGTCATTGTATGTCTTTATGTAGATGATATGCTCATCATTGGTAGTAATAATGACATGATTAAAACTACCAAGAAAATGTTGAATAAATATTTTGACATGAAGGACATGGGCATTGCTGATGTAATACTTGGTATGAAAATTACCAAAACATCAGAAGGATATGCTTTGTCACAATCTCATTACATTGAGAAAATACTTGACAAATTCAGCAAAGATGATGATCATCTTGCTAGAACTCCTGTAGATGTTAATTTGTATCTTTTTAAAAATGTACAAGAAAGTATTTCTCAATTAGAGTATGCCCAAATTATTGGAAGTTTAATGTACTTGATGAACTGCACTCGCCCATATATATCTTATGCAGTAAGTAAATTAAGTAGATATACGAGTAATCCGGGAGTAGAACACTGGAAAGCAATTATAATGGTTCTTAGATATGTCCGATTTACTCGTAACATTGGGCTTAATTATACTAGATATCCAGCAGTACTTAAAGGATACTGTGATGCAAATTGGATATCGGATACAAGAGACTCAAAGTCCACTAGTGGGTATGTCTTTACTCTTAGTGGGGCGGCTGTATCTTGGAAATCTTCCAAACAGACTTGTATTGCTAGGTCTACTATGGAATTTGAATTCATAGCTTTAGACAAAGCAGGGGAAGAGGCAGAATGGCTTCGCCACTTCCTTGAAGATATTCCAATATGGCCAAAACCGGTGCCTGCTATATGCATACATTGTAATAGTCAATCAGCAATTGGTAGAGCACAGAGTCATATGTATAACAGTAAGTCTCGACATATTCATCGTCGACATAATACCGTAAGACAAATACTCTCTAATGGAATTATGTCCATAGAATATGTTAAGTCTAAAGACAACATAGCGGATCCACTAACCAAAGGGTTAGCAAGAGAGCTAGTTGAGAATTCATCGAGGGGAATGAGACTAAAGCCTATTAAATAAGAGTTACCATAATGGCAACCCAACCTAGTTGACTGGAGATCCCAAGATCCAGGTTCAAAGGGACAACCGAGTTGTGAATGACTCAGAAGGATCACTGGGGAGTTTATCTCCTACCCATTTCTTTGATGAAATAGTGATGTCTGCAGCGGTTTAGGTTAAGTAATACTTTTAATGATTCTTATATCTAGGTAAACCTAGTGGAGTATGGCAGGATACATTTCATAAGAATCATCTATGTGAGTGTGAACTGGGCCGGTTCTATAAGATTTGTGAAGGGCTACAAGTCTTTAGAGCACTCATAAAAGACCAGGTTGTTAAGGGCCAAAATGAACACAATAGTGAGAACAAAACTGTGTCTGGAGATATACTGTGTGAGTTCTATTGTCTTAGTTTACACAAACGGCTGAACAGTTCAAGACATCATGTTCACTGGTTAGCTAGTAAATCCGATAGTATCTCACAAGGGAAGGTTCAAAGCCAAAAGCTACCTATCCTTTGCAGAATATTTCCAATTTCTGTACTCTCTGTATTTACATCATGTTGTTGCATTTTCTCTCCGTCAATTTCATTTATGTGGGGGATTGTTGGAAAATTTATAAAGAGGTAGTTGTGAATTGAAATAGATTCCATTTTGAATGAAATGGTGTAACCTTTCATGGTGTCTTTTTGTTTTAAAGGAAGGGTCAAACCTCCATTTGAATGAAAGGGTGCAAACCTTTCATGGTGTCTCTTTATTTTAAAGGAAGGAGTATGTCCCTTTTTCATACCTTTTCTATTCAAATTGAATAGGTGCCAACAAAGTCTATATAAAGGCATCCCCATTCCAATTTTTATTGATTCCGAAAATTCATTTTCTTTGCCTTCATTTTGCTCTCTTGCGTCCTTTATTCTTCATATTATTTTAGAAAAAATTTCAGAGAGTTATAGAACACAAGGTCCTGGTTCGTCAAACAAATTTGTTTGAAGTGCTACTACAAATTTGTGAAGATCATTGTATCCTAGGAGATAGACGCCACATAACCGTAAGCACCGTAGTGGGGCGAATCTGTCTTAAGGACAAAGTGTCACACACTCGACTTGGTCTTTAAATTATTGATTCGGTTCAACAAAATAAATTCTGTAAGTTTTATTTTATTTTGTTTGAATTATTTTAAGTTATTTTATTTACACAGAAGATTGTTTCAACAAGGGGTGCCTTGCTTATATAGTCAGTAGTGCCCTCATCCTCTAAAAGTATCAATTCTTAGGACTCTATCTCTTTACAAGGATAACATCTATCTCGGACTCCTTTATCTAGATTAGAATGAACTCTTCTAGGGGTTTCATCTCTATCTAAACACATAGCCTCAAATCATTTATGACTCTTTTCCTCCATCCGAATATCTCAAATTCTATAATACCGCATCACATCTCAGTCACAGGTTAACAATTTCGGCAACTTGGCACCTTCACATAGCACCTCGGCTAACACCCTGGCCACGTAGACATCTCTACAATTATGTCCCCACATTTATAATTTTTGAACCATGCCTCAAAATTTTCCCTATTTCAAGATTTATACATAATTTAATGTGTAGATGTTCTGAAATAGGACAAGTGAAAAAAAATTACAACAAAAAATCCTTAAGCCTAACTTTTGGCATAGAAACCGCAACGATTATATTCAAAGTCAAAATCAAAATCTCAAAGTTAGTAAGTTGAGTTTTAATCTCTAAATTTTGTCATTATTTAATTAAAAAATTGCTCTATATCTCTCAAGTAGGACTGTTCGAGAAGGAATGTGTTTTTCTCCAATTCGCAATGGACTGATAGCACATTTGGCACAATAGAATGGGCTAAAATGAAATATCAATTCTAATTTTGTATTCTCTCTTAATTTCTTTTTTAAAATTTTTATTTGGTACACCTTATTTAAATAGAAAGTCATTTTTATTCCAACAAAATGTGAGAATGCCAATTCTTTTCTTGAACTTAAGAAATAATAATTCAATTCCATATTAGATTCAACATTACCCCTGCAAATGTCGCCACCACCACTCTATTGCCACCACCATTATCACCACCACAACCACTAGTACCACCACCACATCGTCATCACCACCACTACTGCCACAACTACAACTATAACCACAATCACAACATGATCACCATCACCACTACCACCGCCGTTACTGCAACCACCACCTCACTACCATTGCCACTACTACATTCACAACCACCACACCACCCATCACCACCCTACTATCACCGTCTCCACTACCACCACTGCCATCACTATCACAACCACTACTACCACCACCATTACTAGAACTACTATTTTACTACCACTTCTTCACCACCACCACCACCACCACCATTGCCTTCGCCACCACAACTATTACCTTACCACTATATCACTGCATTCGCAAAAACCACACCACTATCACCACCACCTTCACAAAAACCACACCACCACCATCACCACCATCATAAGAACCACCACTCTACTACTAATGCTCACCACAACCACTACACCACAATCACCGTAACACTACCTTACCACTACCACCAACGCGACAACAACCTACCACTACTACTAGCATGAGAACTACCACCACCACAACACTGTTACCACTACCACTAACACGACAACAACCTACCACCACCATCATCCTACTATCATTTCTTTCACCACCGTCGATGCCACTGTCGCTACCTCCACTACTACAACTCATACCATCACTTCCACAACTATCAACATTATCATGATCTAATGAATTTTTTTACTTGTTTATAAGTAGCTTATTAAACAAAATAATAGGGAAAAAAAAAATAAATAAAAACTTATTTCATTTCATTATTTTAATAGCCATAACCAAACATGAAAATGAGAATTATCATTCGATTCTTATATCATTCCATGTTGGAAACCAAATAGTAGAATAGGAATGGATATTCCATTCCATTCAACATTATATTCCGTTCTAACCCTCATTTCATTCTATTTCTTCATTTCAAACATGCTTGAAAGTGTTGTTGGGGCTTCGTAGGGCCTTGGCCCCCACTTCAATGATCAAAACTATAGGACCAAGCACTTGCCATCTTACCAAAGTTCATCGGTAGTGGTGAAGGTGAAACTTAATTTCTTTAAAAGGTACAATGCCAAGCGCCACAAGTTGATTTTGACTCAGTCTCACCTCAGACCTCTGCCACGACAGAATGCTAGCCCCAACCTAGGTCAACAATCCTTCCCCAACCCCTACCCGCAAGCAACATTCCTTTTAGGGAAATCGAACTTGAAACCTCGCTCTTATACCAATTATCGGATCAAGTGCTTACCATCTCACCAAAACCCATAGGTAGTGGTGAAAGCCTTACTTTATTTCTTTAAAGGGTACAACGTCAAGTGCTACAAGTCGACTGTGATTCGGCCTTACCTTGGATCTCTGCCACAGTAGGATGTTGGCCCCAACCCAGACCAACAAAAACCATTCATTTTGTTCAATTATGTGGGTAAATTATTCATTAAAAAAAATTAGATTGATAAGATAATCGTAACCCATCAGATTTGTAAGTAATAAAATTGACGGTCTATTTTTAAAATTATCTTTGTTGTTCATTTTTTCTAAACAAATATCACAAAAACACGTGGAATTGGATCAATCTTTTTTTTTTGTTTTTTATTTTTTTTTAAAAAATAAATGATCTACACATATTTGACCAAAATGAACAGTTCAACTTTTTGAAATGAGATCTGCGAAGAGTCCCATGAAGCCCAATAGCACCTCCTCCAGTCATTTTGTAGATTGGAGAGAACCCACACCCTTTCGAAGTATACATAATCAATGATAAGCAGCTACACATCATTCCTCAATCAATAGAAATTATCCCATGAGTCAAAAAGACCATGTGGTCAAGTAGCCATCCAATAGTACCGTGTCATTTCTGTACCATTTCCTTATTTTTAACCTATGTAATTTTTAAGCCCCCTTCAATTAATTAGGCACAGCGCGAATGTATAATTCTTGAAAGAAAACATAATCACTCAAACCGATTTTGCTATCATAACTCATCTAGTACATACCATACCATACCATACAAGAATTTCGTCATGATTTTGTAAACAAATTACAAATACATCTTTTAAGATTTATTTAAAATACGAATCACTTTTTACAGTTTTAGAAATTATATTCTACTTTCAAAGGTTTCTAATTTCATAACAAATATCTCTTTTATTCATAAATCATCAACTCAATTAATAGTTTTTAATGATACCAGAAATATATTTTAATTAATTATGTAATTTTATTATTGTATAAGAGGGCAGTTGTGAATTTTATTTTTTCAGTTAATTTTGTTTAATAAAAAATTCTGACAAGGAATATTTAAAATTTTACAAATTATAGGAGACAATTCATATTTTAAACAAATCTCAAGAAGTATATTTACAATTTACCTGCTTCTGGTCTGCATCAATGGGACAGGCAGACCTAAAGTTGATTTTCGGTTGAAGTACTTTCTCTCTCTCTCTCACACACACACGGATCATGCTTCTATAGACATGGATCATATACAAATTTTAATATTTGTGGAACTGATTATCATAAATATCATAATAATAATTATTATTTTTTCATTCATAACTTAAAAAAAATAATGAATCATAATTATACATTACATAAGGTCTAATAAAATTTTTTTTGGATCATAACTAAAATAATAATCACAATAGGTCATAACAAATATTATAATAAGTCATAATTAACATCACAATAGGTTATAACCAAATATCACAAATACCATAACTGGAGCGTATGCATTTTCCATATATAAATATAAATATATATATCATACTCGCAATAATTTCATGGGTAATGCAAAAGGAGTGGGTATCATTGAATTTCCTCAAATATCATAATCAAAGATTACAGAAGTCGTAACTAGAGGTGTATAAATGAGTGTGTATTATAAAATTTTCCTAATTTCATATTTGGTGCAAAATGAATGTTTGACAACTCCACTGCAGAAAAACAACATTTGAAAATTTCAGATGCTGCCTATTATCCATTAATAATGCACAAATCCAGAGTTCAGGAAGCTACAAATCCTCCTCACAAACAATTCTCACCCATCCCATCATGTAAACTATGGGAATACCCAGCAGCAAAAAATAATAAATAAATCCCTGCAGATATAAACAATAATTTTATGGATACAAAACTAACCACAGAAAATACAAATGCAATTGATGTATGTGGTTGGTTCTGACTCGATAAAATTATTGAGATATTAATATACAAAAACAAATGTTGAGCATGAGACCTGCCAGTCAGCATCATTGGTCAATTTTAGCTTTATCCTTGGTAGTCACAGAAACTCAGTTCTTCTTCTTCTTCTACTGTTGCTCCCAATAAATCAATTTCATAAACTGAAGGAAGGGTATAAATAATTATCAGTTACCATTCCTCCTCAAGTATGCTAATACGCTTAACCCGGCAAGTAGTGCAGCCCCTGCAGCTACAGCACTGTATGCTGAAGCCCACACATCCGATTGAGCATACTCTACACCTCCAGATTGTGATCCTCTCCTATGACCTTGTGTTCCTGAATGATCTAAATGCAACTTTAATACCTGTTAAAAAAAATTTAAAGGAAGGTTAAGGAGAAAAAATATTTGCTTTGGGTAACTTGGCTTCCTTCAGTTTACTGGTGAAATAAGCTCCAAAAGGACCATTCTTACCTTCCAACCGGCTAACCTTGCATGGTCCACAGCTGCAACAAGATCACTATCTGATGCAAGTACAACGTTGTCATGATCTTCATCTTCATACTGAAAATGTGGTTGTCCATGAGCTCATAAGTAGAAACTGAGAATCCAAATAAGAAATAAGATATTGATTATATACCAAAATATGAGGCAAGTTGTTGCGGTCAATTTCATCCCCCACCCTCTGAAGGATTGCCGTCACAAGATCAGTCAAACTCCGTGTATCTGAACTCCAGAACCAGTTTAGAGAAATTAAGTTAAGAGATGTTAATTCTTAAGATGTGGATAATGGAAGTCTAAATTAAAGATAAATGACAAATCAGTAATGTCTAGCCAAAATGATAAATCTAACTAGTTCTATCAGTAGTTTCTTATAATAGAGATCCAAAGGTTCAAATTCTATGCTGTATTTATAGAATGCATGCCGACGTGACAAGCAGAAGAAGAGGCATACCACAATTGAATCTATGCATTCGACCCTTCTTATCTTGAATTTTGAAAGCAAAGGTATTAGGCACGATTGACGAAGGGTAGGGAAGTGATCTTGTTGTCTCAATGCTTTCAGAAGCCAATTTGAAAGAACTATCACTGAAACATGACAAATAATATGCATGTAAAATAAACACATACAATTAAAAGTGTAATATCATCTTAAGGGCAAAAGGTGTTTAACCTTTCTGCATCTTCCTCCTCATCAGGAGATAATGCCATAGCAGAATCCCAAAATTTTTGCATCATATTGGGTGACGAATCATTACTAACCCCGGCATTGCTTCCCACCTAAAGACAGCAGGGAACGGTGATACCATATTGTTCTCCACTAATTAAAAGAAATACTGGGTTTTGAAAAAGGAATCCGCGATGTTGAAGTTTAGATACTATATATGATTAATTACCTAGCAGAATTAGCTATTAATACTTATCAAAATCTGTAAAAAATAGCAATTATGTTTTATACCTCAAACTCATGCAAGATCAAATATCATATTGGACAATTGATGGTCCCAGAAAGATAGAAAACTTACTGTGGCTATAGCAGCATGAGTGATATGAAGTACATCAACAACAGCAACCGCTATTCCATCTGTGTTCAACCATTCATACTTGTCATAAACTCTAATTGAAAAATCATAAGAACTTCTATACAACCTTTTTCTGTGATTGTGAGTATAAAATACCTTTATCAACAACAGGAAGGTGTAGAAATTTTCCATCATGCATGATATGCAGAGCATCAACAATGGGTGTATCCACTGTTGCACATTCGGGATTTGGGGTCATCACCTATAATTAAATTGGAAAGCATAAGATTATTTTATTGTAGATCATACGAAAAACAGAAACTTGTAAAATTTTCGATAGTGGGACAAATCCCAATGAGAAAATCACCTTCTCCACTGGAGTGGACTCTGGAGGAAGATTTTGTGCTATTACCCTCATCAAGATATCCTTTGATCTGAGAGAAAATTAGCAGGCACCTATCAGAATTCATGCTTTACATAGCCATATAAAAATTGTAGAAGTTTGCATAATTTCTTTTTAGGACCCAAAAGAAATTTGCAATGTCAATTCAATAAAGAAGATGCTCACGTTAAAATTCCTCGTGGTTTGTTTTCAACTGCTACAACAGCAGAGCTCATACGGTACTCAACCATCTTCTTTGTTGCCATTAATACTGTGTCAGTTGGCGAGACAGTTGCAATCCTGACAATGCCAAAATTGGTAATCCAACTTCTATTGTTAATGTTGGGAAATTTATTTTATCAAAACTAGCCACATAATATACAAAATAAAATCAATGCAAGGAACAAAAAAACAGAGAAGATATTACCTACTTTGAATTCTCAGGAATGATCGTAGACAAAAAGGGCCTAAACATTCGATCTCGAAGTGTTTCAATGAATGTGTTAGGACCTGTTTATCAAGCGAAAAATAAATAAATAAATGAAAGATTCATGTCTCTGAAAGAGACCCAGTAAACCAACATCATTCAACTGCAATAGACAAGAAGGTATGCTAGAGAATTTTTTTTAATATACACTCCACAAACCAGCAATAGATGCCCCCCATTGTTTTTCAACACCTTCAACAGCAGCTGCAATGGCCTTTCCTTTTTCAGCTGCTCTTTCCATGCGGGCAATAGCATCGTATAAACACTTTGCTATATCAAGCAAAGCAATGACCTCTCCACTCTCCACAATAGGCAAATGTCTGAATTTTCCTGTGGTAATATCATGACCATATTCAATGTGAAAAATTTAGGAAAGAACACTGGAAAAATAATATGTTGTGGTCTTTCTGATCAATACTAACCTAGCACCATCTTTTGCAGGGCTTCTACAGCAAGAGTGTCAGACAGTACAAAAACTGGATTCCTAGTCATAACCTTGGAAACAGGTGTCTCCGCAAGATTCACCTCGCCAGCAATAACCCTTGTTGCTATATCCTTCAACCACAAAAAGGAATAATCAAACACAAACCAAATTTAGACATACGATTAAAGAAAAAGCAAGTGTAGTACGCAAGTCTTCTTTTGCCCAGCTATGTATCACAAAATTGATTACAATCAAACCTTGTCTGTCAGGATTCCACAAAGTAATGCATTTGAGTCAGTCAGTAACAAAGCATCAACTCTACGAGCAGCCATCCTACGGCAAGCTTCATAAATACTTGTAGTTTCAGGTACTGTCAGGGCCTTCGACAGCCTCAATCGCCTCACCTTACGTTCTCCAGATACTCCCCTATTCCAAATACAAGTGGAAGTAAATAAATATCGACAAAGTTTTAATTAAAAAGTTTCATCGTTATATTCGTCTTGATTTCTGTCAATGTGGCAGAGTGAGTTGCATGCAGGAGCATTAATGCTATGCCTTGTAAGATCAATTAGGTACCTTATCTACAAAAGAGTAGTCTCCTTAATCATCTTGTATATATAAACAATAGTTTCTGCTCTTGATATCCGGAATACAGAAAAAAGGCCTCGGTTTTGAAATTATTTGAATGAAGCCTATGGTAATGCTCAAAAGAATGTCATAAGGAACACAATACACACACATATATAAAATAAAATAAAAATACAGAAAACAGAAAAAGGAAAACTCAAGTCAAACAGAACCAAACAAGTTGTTCGCAGCCACATACACACATAGACTAGGAATACATCTCCTTGTGAATCCACAGAAAATAAGTTGGTGAATAATTAGGGCACAACCTATGGAGGTATATATGATGTGGAATGATGATAATTGGAGGCAAGGACGGACCCGGAATTTTCATAATATAAGTTTCTTCTGATAGTATAAAAAAGTAAAAAAAAGATCAATATATATAACATGTTTTTTGTTTCCACATTTAGTTACAGAAGATAGCAACTATAAAACAATGTATTTATTAAAGTGAGGCATCTTGAGTCATTGTACTCAACACTCTTTCATGTCATTAAAATGTCTATGACAGAATCGTCATTAAAATCTCACACAATATCTTTCTCAATGAACGTATCAAGTAACCATTTGATACCTTATTCTATTCTTTAAAAATTAGGGCTTGTAATTAACACTAGTTATAAGAAAATTTGTCCATTTTTTTTAATGTCATATTTTGATCCTATGTTCCATAGATATGACAGCTAAAATTTCTAAAACAAGAAAAGCCTAAAGGGGGCAAGTTTTTATAATTTCGAAATAATTGTAGCTAATACTAGTATAATAAAGGGTGTTTTTGAAACGGTAAGATGCGATTGCCCTCTCTTAGCCCCCCTCCAGGTCCATCCTTGATTGGATTGGAGGTATAGATGATGCAGTCTGATGATAATTTAAATATGGTAAAACACAACACAACTTAATTGCCACAGAGTCAGCCCTATAAAAGGGATTTTAATTGTTATGCAATTCTGTTTCTATGAAATGGAAGTGCAGGCATTGATTGAATATCTAATTCATGAAATGGCTGGCTCATGGGTTTATAAAAACACACCTTCCAATCTGAATATCTAATTCCAATGAATCATAACAATAACAATAACAATAATTATAATCAAATGATGAAGAATGGTAGAGAATCTTGAATAATAATAAATAAATAAAAAACATACATGGAACGAGAAGAAGAAAGAGATTTTCGGGAGGTTGTATCGAGGCTGCCATTCTCTGAAGGTTTCTTCTTGAGCTGAGAAGGAGAAGGAGAAGGAGAAGGAGAGCTATTCAAAGACAGAGTTTTCCTTAAAGAACCGCCTTGATTCGCCATCATCTTCAAACTCCTCCCTCACAATGCCACGCAATATAAATTATTACAAAGCAAATGCCTTGCTTGATTCACAAGAAATTCATCGTATGTTAATTTAATCTGATAATTCAGCTCTTGATGAATTTTTTATCACGGCTCAATCGTGATTGGAAATAAGGAATCGTTCCGATCGGGGGATTTGATTTTTCCGGGAAAATGAATGTGTGTTTAATTTCCCGGGAAAATGCACCGACCGGTGATGGTTGTTGGGGGTGGTGGAGGGGGAGAGAGAGAGAGAGAGAGAAATGGTGGGAGGGAGGGAGGGAGGATTGTTGAAATTGAATTTTGTTTGAAGATTTACGAAGTTGGAGAGGGACAACCAATGAGATAGCAACACGTCAATGAATTGTTTTTTAACATAGAAATAATAGGCTCCAGTTTTACAGGGGAAATCGTGAGGCAGTTGAAATATAACTAACTGTTATCAGAATTTCCTAGGGCTTTTTTACCCCCCACGAAAGAGTCTCAGGTCCTAAACTTTTGAAATGGGTCTGGTTTTTTAATAATGTTTGGGGTTTTTAATTTGAGACAGTGGATGTCACATGTTGATATGATGTTTTGATATATATATATATTTTTTTGTCGCCTCACAAGTGCTCGTGTTCAAGCTTTAGTGTTAGAGCATCTCCAACGGTAATAGGCATTTTACCTATCTAAATATTACTATAAAGTATATATTTTATTTTGCCTATCAACTATTTCATATTTCTACTCCAACCATGCTCTTTATTTTAGTTATTTATCTAAATACTATTAATTTTAGAAAATGCCACATCAGCAACAAAGATGGAAGGAAATGATCCTAATGATTAAACTCATTTTGCCTAGCCTTGAAAGCTAGCTACATGTAGCTAGTAAATATGAGTTGAGCTAAAATGCCTAATCATATGCCTAGTGCATTGGAGTTAAAAAAAATGAATTATACTAAACATTTTAACTAACAAGCATTATATGCCTAGTGGGTTGGAGATGCTCTTAGAACTTTCTATCACTAACTCTGGTTTTTTATATTTTGAAATGGAATGGGTCTGGTTTTTTGTTTTTTATTTTACCTTAAAATGGAGAAATTATTTGGTGTTTCGGAGCTATCCCCATTTATAAGCCTAAAATGACATGCATGTGCCTTTTGCCTAAAAGAAGAGAGAGAGGGAAAAAAAAAAATACTAGTATAGTATGTCGCAATATTTTTGTTGTCATTTTATACTATTTAGTTAGATGTTTGCGATGAATTTTGTGTTTAAAGAAAATTATATAAAGAAAAAAAAAATTTAAAAAGAAGATTTTTGTAACCCTAGACATTAACAATAGAGAAAATTTTATTTTTATTCCTATACTTTGTCTTGATTTTTAATTATATCTCCAAACTTTGAATAATTTTAATTTTAGCCCTAAAGTTTTTGAAATCATATTAATTTTCCCTTGCTGTCATGTTTGAAATGGAAAAAGTTAAAAAAAATAACATTGTGGCCCCAAATTTCAAAACAAAGATGCAGATACACTATCTTTTACCACCAAGCCACCACCACTAACCACCATTTCAAGCCCTTCTATCTCCTTCATCATAATTCCGTTTCGCCTCTTTTTTACGTCGTTAGATTCACCTCACAGCCTAGTTTTCGTTTCACTTCTTACACATCTCGTTCTTTCTCTTTTTGAATGTCGTTGGAGCTCTAAAAGTTGATAAAAAAAATAACTTTTCTTTCTGTTTCTTACTTTTCTTCAACCTATCTTTCGGACTTCATATCTTTCTTGATTCTTAACGGTTCTACTTTATTCTTTCGCCATTCTCTTCACCTCACTTCCTACTTTGTCCTACACTACCTCACTTTCTCACTTCTTCATGTAATGGGCGGTTTCGATATGCCAAAAGTTGTCCAAAAACTAACTTCAAAAATTCCGAAACATTCATCTTTTGTTTCTTTTTCCTCTATCTTTCTCATTCTTCTTCTTCTTCTTCTTCTTCACTTATAACATACCAAACGTGACTTTCAACGTACAACCCACCGAATACTTGTCATCACAAAGATATGTCACAAATTATGAGCTATAGCTTTGTTGTGATTGTGTTGTATGAAATTGGTATTATTGAGTTAAAAGTGATGTTGTAATTGAAAGTCATGTATTTGTATTCAAGCTTTGAGAAAACTATTCTCTCTCTCATCTATATATAGTTATATATGTTTTTTTTTGCTATAAATTTTTTTTTCCTAATTTTAAATGGTGATTGGCTTGTTCATATATTTATTGACAATAGAGATAGTGATAAGTTTTCAGTTGAAATTAGAAAAAATATGACATGTTCCATAGATTTAACCCACATGTGTGTCTCAGTGATTAATAGCGTTGAATATGGTTTTCTAATAATAGATAATTTCTTGAGATCTCTTGGTCCAGTTCCGTGAGGTGCAACACATTCGGACTTAATCACGGGTTGTATAATATTTGAGCACGTTTGGTACGTTGAAAATTGGAATGGAATGGCAATGCCTATTTTGGTTTTGTATTATCTTCTCATCACCACTCGAACCACCAACTTCACTGCCACTGAACTCCATTACTACCAACATGAGCATCACCATCACCACCACCTTTCAACACCAAACCCACCTCTTTTACAACCAAGTTTCATTACCACCACCATCAAGTTCCACGACCACCATCATCGCGAGCTCCACCGCTATCGTTAGACCGCCACCACCACCATCACCAGCTCCGTTACTACCTAAAACCATGCTTCACATCATGTTATAAGTGAAGAAGAATAATGAGGAAGATGGAGGAGAAAGAAATAAAAGATGAATGTTTCGAAATTTTCAAAGTTAGTTTTCAGACAACTTTCAGCATACCGAAACCACCCATTACACGAAGATGTGAGAAAGCGAGGTGGTGTAGGTTGAAGTAGGAAGTGAGGTGACAAGAATGATGAAAGCATGAATTAGAATTGTTAAGAATCGAGTAAGATATGAAGTCTGAAAGATGGCTCAAAGAAAAGTCAGAAACAAAAAGATAAGTTTTTTTTTTTTTTTTATCAACTTTCGGAGCTCCGACGGCATGCAAAAAAAGGAAGAACGATACATATGAGAGGTGATACCATGTCACGACCCAAACCCGCCCCTAAAAGTTTGGTCCATGACCGACCTGTACATAGGCCTCAAAACGGAATTTCAAACAAATATTTATTTAAATACGGTGCCTTAACGGAAGCAAATATCAATATAAGATAACATCCATTGAGCTGGTGCATACATGCTGGCTTAAATAGATTTAAGCATTTAAATACACTTCCATATTTACATGTATAATCACAGAATTTATATATAGACCTCACACACACTTACATAAGACTTAATGAGACACAAAATTTCCAATACAAAATTTAAGCCTCAACGCGGAGGCGTAACCCGGTGGCTTGACAGACAGGTGGACCTCAGTACAACTCTAGTGTTGGTCCCCGATGGCTTACCTACATAAATATACATAAAAATGGAGTGAGCAAGGCTCAGTGAATAATAGCAATGTAAGGAGGTTAAGTGAATGAGCATAGCCTTGGAGAATAGAAATGTACATATAACAAACCAACCATAGTCTTATCACCATATTTCAAAACGGCCTCAGGCCTACATATAATACAGAATGGCCTCGGGCCCATGTATGATGCGGTATAGCCTTAGGCCCACATGTAATACAGAATGGCCTCGGGCCCACATAGCGACAGTTGTCCACACATTGGAGGGTATGTAGAACATCGACATGTACACTACCTCCCTTGGCCTCTGGCCATGAATCATAAACAGTTCACATCATAATGGCTTCGAGCCCACTTCTATTAATAGGGACAGAACGACCTTAGGTCCATAACAATGCCATTCACAAGTAACAATACATAAATCATAATCACAGGAAGTAAGTGAAACATATTGTTATACTACTATTACTCACAGTGATGGGCTCCCGGTAATAATGGGACGATGTCTTCGTATTGACCTTCAAACACAATACACATAGCATATCATAAGCACATACCAGATTCATTTCTTTGCTCTTTAATCAATTAGTCATATCGGTTATAAACTCCTTAGTCCTCAGTAGGTTATAATCCATGTCTCACAAAATAGGAGGAATCGATAGGAGAACGGTTTAGACGAAGAAATAGTATAACACTGGTAGATAGAAAGTGAGCAATCGTCACTATTTTGGACATATCTATTTGTATATTTAGAATTTGGGAGTGAGACCACCACCATTAAAAACTAGACTTTCGGGGCTTGAATTTAGGCTCAATAATCACTCAAAATGGAGTTCGAATACGAAAGATATGCTCCTTTGAAGTTGGTTGAACAGTGATGTCCCCGCACGTGCGGGAAACTTGGCCGCACGTGCAGGACCATGTGCTTTTTTAGCAGAATCAAACTTTGGGTTGGAAATGGACTGTCGCACGTGCGGCTCTGGGCCAGTTTGGCTGTTCGAAAATGTTATGTGTTTTAACACTTGTTCTTTCCATTTATAAGCTTGGGTTCCAACTCAAATCACCCAAAAACATGTAAAATTGTCCCACAACATGATAAACTAACATCAATCAAGTGTAATTCCATTTTAAATAAACCAATTTTGCCACAGTGTTCAAGATCAATGCTTAAGCTTTCATGATCTTCAAAGTTCTTAAAACACAACCCACAAATGCACTTGATTCTTGCATGATCTTATTCTTTGGACAATTCTAAAGTTCATTTCATGTGGTATCCATAAGGTTGAGTCTCAATAATAACCAAAATCATAGAATCCAAAGTCTCACTTCTTAAATTGAGTTCAATTAAATACCTACATAGAACCCTAACTCAAATGGGTTCAAATCTTCCCATATTATCATGATTCCATGAAATTGATACTTTAAATATAAGAATTCAAGATAAATTATCATACCTTAATTCAATCTTTGTCTTTCTCTTAGTTCTCTTCAATTTCCCCAAGCCTCCATGGTTGATCTCCTTCCTCTCTCCTCAATCTCTTAAGGTTTGTCTTCAAGCTTTCATGAATGGTGAGCTCTCTCTCTTCTTTGCCCTCTCTTTCTCTCGGTTCTCTCTCCCTCAGATATTTTGTTTGACTCCAAAATAATGAGTTCACCCACTCATATGGCACATCTCTCTCTATATATACACACATAAGCTTATCACCATAGGGAGAGCCAAACGCACCCTTACGAATCGCACAAAATCAAATTTTAATTGAACTTCCCAGATGACTCTAAAAATTATGTTGATCATAAATATGTCCTCTGTTCCGGTTTTTGAAGCCTCTAAGGCCCTCAATTTACAGTGCAAAATTAACCAGCCAAACATACCTTAACAAATCAGACAAAATAAATTTCCAATTAATTTTCTCAAGTAACTCTAAAAATTCCCATTAACATATGCAGATACTCAATTTTGATTTCTGAACCTATGAAGGTCGGTAATTTAAATTTTAAAGTCGTAACTCAACAGATCATTTCTCAATTCAAACAGATATCATTAAATTGAAGAACATTAATCCACAAGTGCATAAAGGTAATTTCTGATACGAATTTTGGGGTAATTTCTGATAAATTTATTACTGCAATAATATCAAAATTCTAGCACAACAACAATGATAATTAAAGATGCATTAAGTGATAAATTTATCACTAAATATTGTTAAAAAAAAATAAAAAATAGACGTCATTCAAATTCACACTTCCACTAACTAACACTCTTATCCTTTATATATATACACAACCAGCAACTGATAAATTTATCACCGAAACATAAATTTAAAATGGTTTTGTATTTAAATATATATATATATGTATAGAGAGAGGATGAAGAGTAAGATCTGAAAAAAATACTACTATTTGGAGACATTTTGGAGTAAATTTCACCATTGAAACAACTAGATTAATGTAGATCTAGAACTAGATCGGTGGATCGACAACAATAGAGTGGAGATCAGAGATGTAGAGTGTGGATCGATGATGGTTGATGTGGTTAGTGAACGACGATGTAGATTCGTGACAGTGGAGTGTAGATCGATGGCGGTGGATAATGGACAATGATGGTAGTGAGTGAAAGATGACGATGACAGTGGTAGTGATTGGACGACGACGATGGTAGCGGTCATAGCGGCTAGATAGTGGTGGTGGCGGCGATAGCAGTAGTGGAAGCGGTGCGATAGTGGTTGTGGTGGTGGCAAACAATGGTAGTGTAAAGGTTTTAGAGATATGATGGGGAGAAAGAGAGAGTGAGGGGAATGTGAAAGGATTTGCAAGAGAGAGAAGATAAAATAATTTGATGGACAATATTTTAATGAGGGCAACATAGGTAGTGTAGGATTTATTAATGCATTGGAAAAGTCAAGAGGACTCGCTGGTATTTAAGTTCACTTAATGAGACTAGCTGGCAGTTAACCCTAAAAATATTGCAACATTTTCCCTAAATCCAAACTCTTTCTTTTTTCCTTTTTTCGTTGTTGTTGTTGTTGTTGCTGTTGTTGTTGTTATAATTCGTCACATTGTAGACACCCCATTTTTGACCGACCTTAAGACTCAAACGTCACCAATTGAGCGCTCGGTGATGGTGCATATTGTGCTCGTTCTGAGGTTTCAGAATCTCGGCTGTGAGCCTTGCCTCCAGACTTCGGGGCTCTTTTGTGCTTTGCTTCAGTTTGCGAACCAGGTCCTGTTTTCTCTGTTTTCTCTTCCTGAAGGGAGAGAGAGGTCTCGTAGACCATCTCTCAGTGGCCATAGGCTACGTTTCGTGGTCGTAGGCCATTTTTCCCGTTTGGAGACCAGTTTTCAGTTTTCGGAGCCGTCGATCGTGTGCCTCGGTTCGGGACCGCTTAACTACCTCCGTTTGCTCCGAGTTTTGGCACACATCTTGTTTCCTCTCTTTTGAGGGACACTGTGGCTCGAGAGACCACTTTCGTGGTCGCACGCCACTTCCGGTACCTAACAGCTTGTTTTCATGGCCTCGGGCCGCGTGTTTTGGCCCCCTCACCCTCGTTTTGCATCGATTAGGGTTTATTTTTGGTATGGACCCTATTTTCATTGTTTGGGTGGTGGTACTATAGTGGGAGACCAGCAATTCTTTTGGAAATCATTTTCTCTCTCCTCTAGCCGGTTTTCTTGACAGAAAACTGGTTTTTCCCACTTTTGGGCCATAATTTCTAGTCTCCCATACCACCATTGTGTTGTACTCATCTGGGAGGCCACCAATATGGGTAGGCCGACCAACTTTTCTTCCTGACCCTTTTGAACCTTGCTAGAAAGCTGGTTTTCCTCTCCCTTGGGCCACAATTTCTGGTCTCCCACCATACAGCTGTATTCTACTCATCTGGGAGGCCACTTTTCTGGTATGGCTGACCAGCATTTCACCTTGACCCTTTTGACCCCTGGTCGGCCGACCACCTTGGCTGGTCAGCCGGCCTTCTGCTTTTTGGCCTTCTTGAGTGTAACACAGTTGTGCCAGCTGTGAAGCATTTGGCCCTTTCTCTGGGATTTTGAGCCTTTTGTTTGTCTTCTTAAGGAAGATTTGATCCTTTTGCTTAGCTTCAAGGAGAAGCTTGACCCTTTTGTCAAGCTTCTTGAGGAAGCTTGACCCTTTTGGTTAACCTTCTTTGAGAAGCTTTGACCCTTTCTTGAGGCTTCTCCAAGAAGCTTTGGCTCTCTTCCTCTATAAAACAAACCTTCCCTCTCCATTTGCAAGGGTTAGAAAATTTATCCAAGGCACATACATACTCTCCTCCATATCTCTCTCATCCAAGCTCAAATACTCCATTGTTCTTGGCCATTACACCACACTTCCTAGCAGAACACCTCCACCATCCATCCAAGCACCTTGGAGCTGTTTTTTAGACGTTGAAGGCTCACCTTCTTGGTCCAGAACTTGCTGCATTGCTGTGCTACAAGGGTAAGTCATCATTTCTCCTATTTTTGCATTATTTTGCTTCATAACTTAGCCATATTCTCAAGCATTTTTGGGTTTCATCTTAAACTGAAAAGTGTCTTATTTTGAGCTCCTCTTGAAGTTTGTTTAAGGATACTTTTCTTTTTGAGGTCATCTACCTCCTTGTATGCTCCATCCCTCTTTGTAGGCTTATTTTGCTTCCTATCTTAGCCTTACTTGCAAGCATTTTCGAGATTTATCATAAATTGAAAAGAGTCTTATTTTGAGCCTGTCTTGAAGTTTGATTAAGGGCATTTTTTTGTTGGGGGTCATCTACCCCCTTGTATGCTTGTTTGCAACTTGTTTTGAGCCTTGCATCTAGGCCTTTGTTGCATGCTTTGTTTGGCCTTCTAGCCACTGAAATCCAGTGGATTTTCAGTGGCTATCACACTATTTTGAGAGCCAAAATTAGAGAGGGGACCCCTCTCTCCTTATCTTGTTTGTTGGCCCTTTTGGCCCTCCAAAGGACCCCCATTTTGCATGCTTTGAAGTCTTGTTTCAGGCCATTATTTGTGAGTTTTAGGTCTTCCTTAACTCTTTCCGGAGCCCCTTTGGCCATATTTTGTGTCTATCATGCATGTGTGGAGTAATCCTCCTCAAGGCCTTTCAAAGGGGCTCTAATTTGCATGCTTCATTGACCCATTCCAAGGCTTTTTTGGTGGGTTTTAGGACCCTCATAACCTATTTCCAGAGTTGGTTTTGCCATTTGGTGTGTCCGTCATATAGGTGTGGAACAACCCCTTGCATGGCCCTCCAAAGGAGCCCATCATTTTTGCATGCATTGACTGAGTTTCAGCGGTTATTTGGGCATATTTTAGCATACCATATTGCAATTTTTGGCTGGTTTGGTGACCTCTCTTGTGCTTCATATACATGCAATGTAAACCATGCTTACTAGCCTATATTGCATGTTGTCCCTTCATGTTAGCACTTTTTGGCCATGCTTAGAACTGATTTGGTGCATGTTTAGGACTGCCTTGCCTTTGTTTTCATGCCTCATGGTAAAATAATGCTTGCTTTGCATGCTTGTGGTTCAATGCATTTGCCTAGTTTTGAGTTTCGGGACTTATTTCGTGCATTAGGTGACATGTTTCCATGATTTGGGACCATTGAGCATCTTATTTCAGAGCTGGAAATTGCATGTTTGTATGCCATCTTTCATCCCTTGCCATGCTTTGGTAGAGTGGCATTCGATGCTTTAGGATCGGTTGCTTGCATCGTGCATGTTTGCATGTGTTTCGGTTGTCTCATTTCCATCATATGGCCACTGATGTGAGTGTGGCTGAGGTTCACTCATATTGGTGTAAGTCCATCTTGCATTGTGTATGCCATTTCAGTTCGTAGCATTATGTATGCTAGGTTGCATGTTATAGCATTGTGCATGCCATGTTACATCACGCGCATTGTGTATGCCATTTTAGTCCATAGCATTGCGTATGCTAGATTGCATGTTAGTCGCATTGTGTATGCCATCTCATTTGCATTGTGTTTGGGATAGGAGTTAGCCCAAACACGGGAAACGAGAGACGTTTCGTACTCAAAGTGACGAAACGTGTCTCAATTCTCGGTCGCCGACACTTTGGATTAACCATGATGGAGTCTCAGCCTTGTTGTGTTTATACTTGTATTCATTCCATTGAGTCGTGCAATTCGACTTCTCGGCCATCATGCATCGAGATACGTGATTGGTGGCACGAGGATCGAGGTCTACACTCCCTTGAGCTTGTGCAAGGATGTGAAGAGTGGTCTTGCACACATATGTTGAAAATATCTTGCTTTCTCTCCCTCTTGCCTTTGTTGCAGAAAAACTAGGATCCGGGGACAGAAAGTAGTCGGCCGACCAGGTTTTCTGGCAGGCCGACCACCTTTTTTGGTTTCCACCACAAAGGGTGGTCGGCAGGTGTCTCCCAAGCTAATACCTGGTTGGCAGCCTTCCCAAGGTGGAGTTTTAGCCTTCTGGAGCTTTGTTCAAGTTCCTAAAATCAGTTGCAAACAAAGGCGAGACGAGGCATCGCAATGGAATTTCCCGACGAGGCGACTTGAGCATGCATGCATCATTCATCATTCGGAACAGAGCTGAGGCGGTCCATGAATTTGCATACTAGTTTATTGCTTTTCTAGTTAATTTGTTAATTAATTAGGGTTTTGTAATATTTAATTATTCATTCGAACTGTAATTATTTATTCGGACCCTCCGAGTGAGGGCACAATTGTAATAAGTGTGCGTGTGTGCGATGTATGCCTTCCAACTCCACGTCTTTCTCCCTTTTATTTATCAGCTTATGATGGTTAGATTAGGGCATGTTTCAATTAGCATACTTATGCTCGCATGTTTGCATCCATTCATCTGACTTGCATGCACCGGGCTCGGCGCATTATACTAACTGCATTGTATTTCAATTCCAAGTTGAATACGTGTATCAGTTGTTGCATTTCATATGCCATTCTTAGAATAGCCGAGCCTATTGTAGTTGCATTTTTGCATGTGTTGCATTAGGCATTTCAGCATAGTTAGGATCATGTATGGATTTCTAACATATCTTCTGTTTTGGCTTGGAGTACTCGGTAAGTGTTTATGCTTTAGCATCCTTGCATGTGTGTGAGTGACTGCCATGACAGCATGCTTACCCTGAGGCTATGTGCTTATGTGATATACCTGCCTGAATGCTTGTGGGTGAAGGTTGGATTTTCTGAATTGGAATAATGCATTAACTGTGAGTTTTAAGCCCACTTGAGAGTGGCAAACCATCACGTTTTCGAAGCCCACCCGAGGGTGGCAAATCCACGTCTTAGCCTACTTGCGGGTAGCACCATCAAACCATTTTCAAAATAAACAAACATAAGATGTGTTGTTCCAATTCAGGTGATCCAGTCTATACTTGTATACTGTGCACATCACGTAGTAAATCTAGGTTAATAACCGGAATAAGAATGAATAATATTTTCAAAACTCGATATCATGGTTAATAGAGGCCGATCTTTGATCGGGTGCGCGGGGGTGCTCACAGAGTGACCTTCCCCAATCGTACTCAAGTTCCCGAGCCGAGGCAGCTTTGGTGATGACGGACACGTGGCCTTAGGCACGAGTCAGGGTTTCCTAAATTCCCCCAAAATAAAATATTTAGCTAGCGACTCTGTATCTGGCAAAGCAGCCCATGTTTGGCACTTCTTTTTAAAAATCTGTTTTCAAAATGATTTGCCGGATTTGGACTCTTTGATGATTCATCGGTCTTGCATTGCACTCTGCGAGATTAGATACAGGACCGTGACATTGAGTCTGAACTGTAGTGAGCCCAAACGAACAGAACGGGATTTCCCTCCTGGGACGTTCGAGGACGTCTACACACATATATTTATTGTAGTAGGAATAATTCTATAAATACTAACACCCTTACTAAAAATACACAAGGCTAAATATGGTTAGTTGTCAAAAAAGTCATAGCAATCCAATCATATTTGGACACATATGCTTTTAGTAAGATTTTGAGTTGATTTTTAACACAAATTAATTTTATTAATTGGTGAAAGTAATAAAACTTTAATGCTTGCAATGCCAATTATGAAAAATTAGCAATACATCCTCCATATAGTTTAGGTAATAGGCCTATGATGATTTTTCTTCTTAGTTAAGATCCCTCAATGTTATTATTTTAGTAGCATAAGTCCTTTATCTCACTTTTGACATTGTTTAAGTGATTTTAAAATTTAATAAATTTTGATTTACATCTCCATCTTTTAAAATCTTTTAAACAAGATCTATGAGTAATATGAAATTCTGAAGAAATAAATTCATGAAATTTCACTGACTTATTGACTTGGTCATCGAACTGACCTACTGCTTGGTCATCGAAATTTCACACTGACTTATTAGTCATCAAAATTTCATTGACCAACCCAAATTTCACTGACTTAGACTTGGTCGTCGAAATTTCACTAGCGAACTGAAATTTCACTAACCTGTCTTAGGTCAGTGAAATTTCATCAAATTTTTTTTTTTTAAATTTCGCATTCATCATGGATCTTATTTTACAAGTTTTGATGAAATGATTCTAAAAATACAATTTTTATATTAAAAAAAAACTGAGATCTAGATTAAAAGTTATAGAATTTTCAAATGAGTTAAAAAAAGTTATAGAATTTTGTCACCCACCATGTGCTTTGAAAGACCTAAATTAATATAAAAAATTGTGTTGTCCCTTTTAAATATATATATATATATATATATATATATTAATTATTCAGAATCTTAAACTAAAAATCTTGTCAAATACAAATTAACAATTTTTAAAAATGGACATGATCTACTTGAATAAAATGACAGTCAATTCATTTGAGTAAGATTTTCTTTTTCAATTTATTAATTTGCATGATTTTATTACTCGTGTGATTAATAATGGAAGAGATATTGAATATGGGATGATAATTTTTCATTGCCCTTGTAGCACGTCCACGAGGGACCTTGCTACAGTTCGGACTCGATTCGTGTCACGGTTCTTAATCTGAACCAAAGAGTCTAAATCTGGCAAATTGTTTTGAGAAAACAGATTTTTTTTTGAAAGAAGTGCCAAACATGGACTGCTTTCCCAGATACAGAGTCGCCACCTAAATATTTTTTTAAAGGGGGAATTTAGGAAACCCTGACTGAACTCTGCTCAAACAAACCACTGCTCATTCTGAACTCTGCTCATTCTGAACTTCATAGCCCATAACACAGTATTCTTAGTTCATTCTGTACGCGGCGAAAACAGTTCAAATCTGAAAAGATGGAATACAAAGGTGGGATCGGCTGAAGTTGAAGCACACTCAGATGCAATCTGAAACCCACATGTTCACTGTTTCCAAGTGACCCGGGTTTAACCCCCGCGGTTTTACAAAAGAACCAAACTTGTTTTACAGAAATGTAGAGAATGGCATAGCACTTTGAGCACAAAACGATTTGAGAAAAAGGGTTTTCGACCGGGTATTGAGCCTACGACTGAACACAGTGAAAAAGACCCAATAACGAAAAACAAAAGATAAACAACCTAAACACAACGAGACATGCTCGGAACCGACTCAAAGTAAGAGTTAAGGTAAACAAAACAAAAGACACGACACACAGATGCGTTATAAAGACAAGAGACCTCTCAGTTCGCGAGGAGCCAGTTTCTCTGGGTATTGTTTCCCACCCTTTTCTCATTTGTGATTCTCACATCACTCTGGCACTCAAGCTCAGTTTTTCTCTCAAAACCCTTTTGCTCGCTTTTTCTCTCAACTTACACCTCTCTATTCTTTATTCTCTCATTTTTCGTCCCTCCCCAAGGTGATTGATGAATGAATAGGAAGTTGCGGGTTCACGCCCGACATGGTTAGCTCACGACTGTTTCTTCTGGTGGCGCTTGGTCGATGCCCCAGGTAAGGGAATAGAGTACCTTGATCCCTTCGGATTCGTGCTTCGCACTTGGTTCGATACCTCGTTGCTCAGAGGTTGAGAGAGCTTTCAACCCTTTAATGACGGCTTAAGTTGTGCCTTTCTTGGCAAGTATGCTGGCGATGGGGGAAAGACAGGAAGCCTGACACAACCGTGTCCATAGTTCATCATTTTGACCATTTTTGTTTTGGTTTTCTATTAAAACAATTTTGACCAATGTGAGAGTTAGATTAACACACTTGTTCCATTTTTGATCTGAAAACCATGCAGGTCAGGCTATGAGCACTGAAAATTTTCCTTTCTTGAGTCCTAGAAAATGGTCCAAGTTTTGAAAAATAAAACAATTTTCGAGAAAACTTAGTCAACCTCAGTAAAAATTCTCAAAAACTATTTTTGCAAACGACCGGTGCTAAACAAGTGCGGAACTTACCCTCGAGATGCGCAACCTCGGATCGGAGGCAATGAAAAATTGCCCCTGGCTTGGAAGGGGTGGATGGCAACGGAAAGTTGTCCCTGGTTTGAATGGCGACATCATGGCAACGGAAAGTTGCCCCTTGTCTGGATGACGCCGTAGCATTTGGTAAACAGTCTTCGTCAGTGATGATTGCAAATGAACTCTCGGATGCTGAGAAGACGGAGATGGTTAAAACCAATATATGGACACAGTCACTTTGAAGGTGTTGAGGGCTGGACTTCAGGACGAAGTTGCCTAGATACTCCAAACATGGGAATCAAGGATGATTAAAAGCCATTGCATGGACTTAGTCGTTATGAGAGCGTTGGGGGCTGGACTTCATGATGAAGTTGCCTACGTATCCCAAACATGGGAATCAAGCCTTACGTAGTTTCGGTTAAGGTACACTCGAGTATTTTAACCTTCACTTTTTAGGCTCTAACTTTTGCCAAGGTGCCCGATGCGGGTTTTCGACCTTGCGAGCTTCTTCTTTTTTAATAATTTTTTTTTCATTTCTTTTTTCTGTTCTTTTTTTTTGCATTTCTTTTTTTTTTCTTTCTTTTTTTATTTTACTTCTTCTCTTTTTTTTTTTTGCATTTTTTGTATTTTTCTCTTGCTCTAACTTTTGCCTGGGCCGTCCTTCCGGGTTTTTGGCCCAGCGAGCCTCTCAAAGGGTAAAAGTGTAACAAGTTCATGCCAAATGGTTTTTGAAGTTGAAGTCTCTCTGTATCTAGGAGAATGGCTGTTGCAATGATTTGTAGGAGAATCCATCATGGCTGCTCCACGAGCTTCTTCTGGTGAGATCTAATCTTTTTTATTCGACTTTGGTGCCTCCTGTTCGAGGGCTGCTTCAAAACTGGCCACACGGGCCTCCTCCGACAGTTGACCGTTGAATGTTCTGAATGAGTTCGAGGTTCAACACAAACAGGTCGAATCTTGAGGCTGAGAGCGATTCTAGGCTGCACAATCTCAAGAGCGATTCCACACAGGCCTTCACAGGGCTGCGCAAAACATTTGTTTTTGAAAGTTTTTAAGAGAGCGACAAATCGCCCGCGCCGAAGATAGTGTGGAACCAATCTGGGTCAAGCCAGGGTCCTTCTCAGTACTCATGCTAACAAGCATGGTTTCATTCATTAAGGGCTTAGCATGCCTCTCTTTCTCTCAATTGATCAAATTTTTTGCAAAACCGGAGGAATTCCTTCCTCTTCGTTTTTATCACCGCAGTGTTCAAAAGGGGTTTTTGAAAAACTTAGGCTAATGCAATGAGTTTGGCGCGCAGGAGAGCAGGCGAGATGTACTGTCAGCCCATTCAAATCCTCTGGCACAACTAACTTACACTGAAAGCAAGCATGAAAATGAGATAGCCACCGCTGTTTCATTCAGATTTGTTGGTATAACTGGCCACTCGGCAGAAACAGACTCAAAAACAAAAAGGGGTAATTACAAGACAAAACGGTGTTCGAGGCAACAACCCCGGAATCACCTGGTATTCTATACAAAGGGGACTGACTCGCTACAACAAGACAGACCCTTAAGCAAAAAGACTGACTCAAGACAAAGGGACAGACTCAAAACAAAAGATTGACTCGATACCCAAACCAGAATTTTCAAAGCTAGCGTTCACAGATGCTCAAAAATGCGTGCCAGACGCCATATCCAAAATATACCAAATGCCGCCCGCAGGTGGTTCACTTTCTGATTACATACTTGCAGTATCTGTGTCCTCAAATTCCAATAACTGGGTGGTAACGGACTTGGCTGAGGTGGGCGGGAGGATAACCTCGTTGTCAATCAAGTCTTGCACCTCATGACGGAGACGAAAACAATTGTCGGTAGCATGGCCCGTCTGCTGGTGGTACGCACAGTACTGAGCAGCATCATACGTAGCAGGGAGATTCTTCGGGAGAGGCCGAGGCTCCAAGGGTTTAAGGTGTCCCCTCTCGGCAAGGATCTGGAGTGCCTTAGACAGAGGCATGTAGAGAGCATGAAAGATCCTGTGCCCTCGGGGCAGGTACTTTGAAGTTTGAGCATTCTTACTAGACGCACTAGCAAAAGGGTCGGCAGGCACTGTGTGATACCCCTGTTCCGTAATGCGCTAATTGGCCCTTAATATGAATTTGATTATATGTTTGATATGATTTGGTGTGCCATTATGTGATATATGTGATTCTAGAATTCTATCTGTCCACCGTAGGAATATCTGTTTGAATAATCTGCTTTGGAATTAAATTGAGGGCCTTATCAGCCACAGAACCCGAAATTGATTACGCCATTGTGGTTGGCATAATTTTTAGAGCCTACGGTGAAATTTAATTGAAAATTGATTCTGGTCAATTTAAACTGATTAAATTGATAAATTAAGTACCCCATTATTTTATATTAAAATATTTGCTAGTGGGGCTTGTTGTATATTTGCATTGCACTCTCCTTTAGCTCTCTTAAAACTCAAAATCTGAGTTAGACAATTGAGAGTGAGAGAGAGGCCAGCTATAGAGAGAGAAAGGAAGAGACTTGAGCAATTTTTGGCTCTAGCTTGGGAATTTGAAGATTTAAGTCAAGAATTGACTAGAGTTTGGAAGATTAAAGCTCCTAGGTGAGTAACCAACCCCTAATTCATGAATTTGAGTTGTGATTTCGTGAATTGAAGATTAATTTGTGATCTAGACCATGAAAGGAGTTGGTTTTGATGAATTTGAAGACTATATATGCATGCATGTATGTATTGTTTTGAATTTGCATATTTGAGCTTGAATTACATGACCCATGTTGCAATTTTGGTTGAAATCCATGTATTTGACCATCTTTTCATCATATGAGACGAGAATGAAGGTTATATGTCACATGCATGTACAATCCATGGAAGTAGAAGCTTTGAATGCATGAAATGGTTACATTGGTAATGAGTTGGTGGAAAATGAGCCATGCATGTAGATAAATTATGAAATTAAGCTTCAAAATGATGTAATTCTATGTTTGTACCATGTTAGTACATGATTATGTGAAGTTTGGACCGAAATCATGCATTTAGAGCCTTTGAATGTCGAGATGAAGCTCAAGAACTCAATCTAGAAAACCCAGATTTTCGATGTCCGCTCGAGCGGGTGAAGTGCCGCTTGAGCGGATAAATCGAGCTCCCAGCATTTTCTGCAGACATGGTTCCCGCTCAAGCGGGGAAGTTGACGCTCGAGCGGGGAGCTATGTAGACAGGCAGTCCGCTCGAGCGGCCGAGTTCACGCTCGAGCTGGAATAGAAGGCAACCAGTACTTTCGCAGACCTAAGGGTCCGCTAGAGCGGGGAAGTCCACGCTCGAGCGGGGACCCTATTTTCTGAAATCCTGTTTTTGCATTTTGTGTTCTGTTTTCCGTTCTCTTTCACTTGTAAGCACTCTTAGGCATATGTTAAGCATTGTAAATGAGTTAATGAGATAATAATAAAGCCTAAAGAGGAATATGTGAATTAAAGAACGGATTGAACTGTTAATGACCCTTTTGTGTTCATGAAACGTGTAGGGTCAAGCTCCAGGGCAAATCCACAAGCCGATCACTGTGAGTAATATCGATATTTGAATGCTTCTGAATGTCCAATTGTCTATTCCCCTATAAGCTTTATGAATTGCTAATTGGGATTATGGACGTAAGTCTGAAATGAATAAACATAAATGGACCCAAGGTCGTTTTGATAAACATAAATAGACCAAAGGTCGTTTTGATAAACATAAATGGGCCCAAGGTCGTTTTGATAAACATAAATGGACCAAAGGTCGTTCTGATAAACATAAATGGACCAAAGGTCGTTTTGATGAACATAAATGGACCAAAGGTCGTTTTGATAGAAATGAGTGGATCGAAGGTCGTTTTGACATCTATGAATGGACCTAAGGTCGTTTTGACATGAATGAGTGGGCCGAAGGCTGTTTTGACATAAATGTATGGACCGAAGGCCGTTTTGACGTAAACGAATGGGCCGAAGGCCATTTTGATAGAAATGAATGGGCCGAAGGCCGTTTTGACGTAAATGAACGGGCCGAAGGCCGTTTTGACATGAATGGAAATCTGAATGGGCCAAAGGCCAGAATGTTTGGAACTACAGTCACTTGATTTGAATTTCGTATAGTTATATATCTGTTAAATAGAAATAGGAATTGGGCCAGGCCGTTTGGAACATGTTGTTCTACATTGTTATCTAACTTCTGTATTTGATTTGATATTATTCACTGGGCTGTCGCTCACGCTCATTCATGTGTTTGTAGGTGAGCCAAAAGAAGTCCAGACCCAGTCTCAGTGAAGTCTGTATGGAACAACTAAGGTTTTGAGAGAGTCAGCCCTTGTGTCTCACGCACGAGACCCGTCTTCGCCCTTTTGTTATGTATTTACATTTTGTCAGGTTGGCGAAGTTTTGTATATGTCTACTTATGGTTTTATGGGTTGACTTAGTTTTGGATGATCCTGTCTGTATAGAACCTATGCCGCTACGTTTCTGTTGTGAGTTATTAACGGACATATGTATGGTTTGTTTTGATGTGCCATGTAAGCACATCTCTATGGACAAAGTTTTTTAAATTTTACTTCCCTTTTGGCCCCTTTACTCTGATGTGTTAAGTCTGTTTTGGTTTGAGGCCGTAGGTAATCTTAGGATCACTGGCCGGTTACGTCCTTAACCCATGGGGGCGGGTTCGGGTCGTGACACACTGCCTTGGTTTTCTGATCTTTCCCAGGTGCAGGGTTGGGAATAGGAGGAACTGTTCTGGCATGACGGGGCCTATCCCGATTTTCTGACTGACTTGAACTACCCTCAGGTGGAGTGTGGAAAGCATCCTCCACAGTTTTTGCCACAATTGCGGATATTTGTTGCTTGTTCATTCCCCCGGCTTTCAAAGCCTCGACTGCCCACAACAGTTGTTCAATGGGATCGGCATCTGCCTTCATTTTGTTCTTGCCTCTGGCCTCAGCCTGATTGGGGGTTTGGGTTACTGCATCAGAGCGAAGCTCGGTTGTTGCTGACACGTCGTTGCTGTAGCTGGAGGCAACCTTTGGTTGGCTGAGCTCTATCACAATCCGCCCTAGTAGCGGGGGCTCCTGCGGTATGAAATTCCCGGCATACGGTACCGCTGGTGGCGAAGTCGACATTCCATAGGCCAGATCGGCCACGGATCTCTGGAGGTCACCAATCATTCCCATTAATTCAAATGTAGTGGGCTCGCAAGCCTAATACAACTGGGGAGTCCAGATCGGGTGCGCGACAGGCGACCTGGGCGGATGCGATACATCAACATTGGTTTCATCCTGTAGGGTGATCGCTTGATCCAGCGTAGCTGTCATAACCACAATCTCTTCTGAATTCTGCGTCATCATAAGTCCTACCTCAGTAAGGGGGAACATTAGCTATTCTGTATCAATTCTCTGGACACTCTGAACTGAAAGGAAAAACAAACAGCATTTTAGCCCAAACAGATCAATCACAGGTGTAGCCGAACAACTGGACTCTATTACTGATCACTGTTCCCCAGAATCACTGTTCCCAAAACTAAACTTGATACCCGCAGATAACTGATTTCTCAACAACACTGATACTGGTGCCCTTGGGCCTGATACTCAAACTTGCAAACTGATGTGTACTTTCCCTGTAGAGATACACTCTAAAAGCATATAGCAAGTAAAGAGAGCCAAAACACCCCTATGTTGGGGTAGGGTTTCCCTGTCCTATTTTGTTAGGAGCTAGGCTTTCGCTATGCACGCAGCAGTTTTCAAACAACCTAACATCGGGTAAGCAACCTGTCCTAGCTTGGAATGGTCACTATGGGTCCGAATATGCACTAGGTTGAATGGTCGAAAAGGGTGCCCCGGTAAAAACCGGGGTTTGTATTCCCATACTGTCAGAGCCCATAACCGGTCAGCCTTATGGTCATGCCATGACAAGACAAGCCTCCAGCAAACCGTTCAGGAATGGCAGATGGCAAACACTGTGTTCCTAGGCGCACCAATGCACATGCAATGCAAAGAAATGCATAAGTGTAATCAAAACAGGATATCACGAGTTTGAGTCAAGCTCTCTAAATCCCCAGCAGAGTCGCCAGAAACTGTAGCACATCCGCGAGGGACCCTGCTACAGTTCGGACTCGATTCGTGTCACGGTTCTTAATCTGAACCAAAGAGTCCAAATCTGGCAAATCGTTTTGAGAAAATAGATTTTTTTTTGAAAGAAGTGCCAAACATGGACTGCTTTGCCAGATACAGAGTCGCCACCTAAATATTTTTTTAAAGGGGGAATTTAGGAAACCCTGACTCGGTGCCAAAGGCCACGTGTCTGTCATCACCAAAGTTGCCTCGGCTCGGGAACTTGGGTACGATTAGGGAAGGTCAGCTATGAGCACCCCCTCTCGCCCAATCCGAAGATCGGCCTCTACTAACCGTGATATCCACTTTTGAAAATGTTATGTGTTCTTATTCTGGTTATTAGCCTAGAATTACTATGTTATGCGCACAGCAAACAAGTATAGACCAAATCGCCTAAATTGGAACAAAACATTTCATGTTTGTTTTGAAAATGGTTTTCTACTCGCAAGTAGGCTAAAATGCAGGTTTTGCCACCCTCAAGTGGGCTTTTAGAAAAGATGGTTTTGCCACTATCTAGCGGGCTTAAAATTCATAGTTTTAATGCGTTATCCCAATTTAAGCAATTCGACCTCCATCCACAGGCATTCAAGCAGTTATATCACATAAGCAGCTAGCCTCATGGTAATCATGCAATTATGGCAACACTCACACGCATGCGGCATGCTAAAGCATAAAAGTTCACCTAGTACTCCAAGCCAAAATAGAAACTAGTTAGTAATCACATGCATGATCCTAGTTCATGTTTAAAATGGCTAATGCAATCGCATGTAAAGATGCAATCTAGACAAGCTCGGCTAATCTATAATGACATGTGAAATGCCACGACTAACACGTATTCAATTTGGAATCGAAATACAAATGCAGTTAGCATGATGCGCCGAGCCCGGTGCATACAAGACAAATGTATGAATGCACGCATGCATAGCATAAGGTATGCTAATTTAAATATGCCCTAGTCTACCATCATAAGCGGGTAAATAAAAGGGAAGAAAGATGTGGGGTTGGAAGACATGCATACATACGCACCCACACTTATTACAGATTCGCCCTCGCCCAGAGGGACCAAATAAATATTACAGATTATTAACCTACAAGCTAATTAAATATTACAGGCCATCTAATTAGCTAAGAAAATTAATTAATTTAGGGAAAAAAGATAAACCGCCTCGGGAAGAGAGCCCAATGCAATGCATGCTCGGTCATGCTCGGAAGTACACTGCCATGCATAGGCTGCCTCTGTTTTCCCTGCTCTGCCTCTTTGAAGACTGCCAAAATCTCAGAATTGCTTCCCTGGACATTGGGAGACACCACCGGTTGAGTAGAATGTCCACCGGCAGTAGTGTGTAATCATCGCCTGTTGATGAAGCTATCGGCCCAGGAAGAATTGCCGGTCGGCACTGAACACTGCCGGTCGGCAGAAAGTTCCTGCAGAATCTGCAATTGACAGCAGCAGAGGGCAAGGCATAGCATGGCAATGCAATTCAAGCAATGTATGCACAACCACACCGCTTATCATGTGTATGACTCAAAGGGACATGGTCCTTGGTTCTCGGACCATCAAGCGCGCATTTCAATGCGTGATGGCCCAAAGAATCAAGTGTGCACTTTGATTTCAAATGTAATGCACACAAACAAACAAAGGCCCACTCCCTATCACTCGATCAAGGGACAAGGCATGCATGCTAGATGGAATGCAATCCTAAGCATGTAAACTAGCATACAATATGATCATGAGAGCAAGCATGCAAGCATGAACATGGGCAATGCACAAACATGCAACAATATGTTAAGTGGCTAAAGGAGAGAATACATGCCAAATGTATTACAACCTAAGCATGCAACAACATATCATGCAACTTAAGCACCGCAACAAAATGCAATTACACATGGCATGCAACACAAGGTGAAATGGAGCGAATATGTGATGATATGCAAGGCATGCATGTAATAACATGAGAGGATGGTCTTACACTAATTTGGACAGCCCCATGCTAGGCCCAAAACAGTGGCCAACATGCTCAAGAATGCAGGCAAAATGACATGCAAACATGCATGCACACAAGGACCAACACTTAAGCATTAAAGAGCAATTCTCAAGCACACTTGAAAGAGGCATAACATGGACTAATGGCATGCAAGGTAAGCATTGAAAATCATGCGAGAACATGGTGCCAAACCAAGTAAACAAGATGGGCTAAACATTAGCATGCAAATGGCCCAAGTACTTGAAGCAAGTCAAGGGGACTTAAACCGTGGCTAAGCCAACCAAGCCTCACAAGGCCAAGAGGGCTTAAAACAAGTCCAAGGCAGACCTAGACCATGCAAAAGGGGACCCCCTAGATGGCATCTAAATGGCTCAAATTCAAAAGTATGCACAATGACCAAAACATGGAGCATGCAAGACAAGCTTTCAAAGCTTCAAAGAGGCATCCAAGGCAAGCATACAAGCATGTTAAAGGGACTGAAATAACATGGCAAATGGTCCCAACCCACTAAATTAAGGCAAGGATGCATGCTATACATTCACACACTTAAGGCCAACAAACCAAAAATGCAAAGGGGCTATACTAAGCATGCCAAAGTTGACCCAAACAACTAAGGACAGACTTCAAACATAGCAAAATAAGCACAAAAGCTTCACAAAGCTAGGCCTAAAACATGCTAGAACAATGGTTTACAACCTAAGGCATGTTAAGGCCTAAACATGGCATTACAAGGTAGGTATGCTAAGCATGCATGGTGTACCAAAACCAACTAAAAACAGAGGCATATTATGACATAATAAGCACAAAAATCAGCTAAGGCATGGTCAACAAGAGCCTAAGCTAGGTGCTCCCTCAAGAGGCCAAAAATGGTCCTTTTCAAGGACAACAAGGCCAGGGGGTGGCCCTCTCCTTCTTGGGACCTCAAGGCACCATTCTCACCTCTGAAATCCCTCAAGATTTCAGTGGTGTCGAGGCCCAAACACCGAGGTCTCAGAGCTCACACAAAATGGCACAAAATGGAGCCTTACAAGGCTTAAGAGGGGTCAAACAACCTCAAACCACAAAACACTCTAAACAAACTATTTAGAGGGCCTAAAAACAGAACTTTTTTATGTTATATACTAAACACAAAAACAATTGCAAGGTAGGTAAAAATACAATGCAAAAATGGGGAATAAAGGGACAAACTTCTTACCCTTGAAGACCCTCTTCACAAATGGTGGACCAGCTGCTTCCTTGAGCTCAAACCAGCCCCAAAACTCCAAGAACAGACCTCTGGTCCTTCAGAACCAAGAAAAGGTGTAACACTATGTGTTTGTGTGCAATAATGAGCCTAAACACACACACTAAACACAAGAGGAAGAGAGATATAGAGTTAGGATATAGACAAACCCTAACCCTAGAACTCAAACCCTAAAATGGCTGTCTAAAATGTCTAACCCTTTCAACAAGAGAGAAGACCTCTCTTTATAGAGCTTTTTGTCTTGTAAAGCTTACAAGACAAGCTTCTAAAGAGAGAGATCCCTCCATACACGTGTATGGAGGGGAGCCAAATGCAAGACAGCTGTATTAAAATATCTGCAAAAGCAGATGAACAGTAGTCGGCTGCTCAAAATTGCCATTTTGACAAAATGGACTGCCGACCGGCAACAAAGAATGCCGACCGGCAATATACATTGCCGATGGCAACAAAACACCAGCCGGTGGCCTCTGGCCATGGCCGGTGATGTGTGGGGATGCCTCACAAGGTATTCCCTGCCCCTCCAAGGCAAAACACAAGTGTTTGGTGCAAAACCAGACACTAAACAGTTGAGTTCGGAGATCCTGAGGCAAGGCGCGTAGCCGAGACCTCCGAGAACTCCAAACGAACACAAACATAGATGATCACCGGGTGTTCAAACGGTGACGTCCAAGTCTTGAGAATGGTCAAAAATGGGGTGTCTACAGCCCTACTTTGCCACCAATGAGGAAGCAGAGGTTGGAAGTAACTTTCATCTCCTTACCCTATTCTATAGTGTCTCGCTTTAATTATATTTATATGTATAAAATATATAATTTAATTTTTAAATATAATAAAAATAAAATACTAAAATATTGCACTCAATATTTATTTTAATTTCTTTATTTCTTATTTTATGTCTTTTAACTTATAAAATAATATATCATTTGACCTTTCACTTTTATTAATATCATTCCTAAAGTTTGAAAATTAATCTGCTCCCACCTTGTCACCGCCACCACCACTGATATCTCCTTGATTAGCCTCGTACCATATATCTTACAAGTGAGGATAGGGTACTACAAACCCAACCCCACCCTGCCCCATTGCCATCAAGGGTAGAACCAAAATCTTCTATCAAGGGAGCCAGGAGTAAGACATGAGACATATTTTGCACATCCGTACGATGGGTCAAACCGAGTGTAAGCGAATTAAATAATTATTAAAGTATAAATTAATATATGATAACTAGCCTAATTAAAAAATTATAGGAGAAGGGTTTAAATTTACACATGTTATCCACTTCTTCTAAGCCCATGGTTCTGTTTGGTATAATTTATTAGGACAAATTATATATAGAGAGAAATGTTATGGTAAACACTTGTAGACACCTCATTTTTGACCGTCCTCAAGACTTGAACGTCATCGCTTGTGCACTCGATGATTATTATTGCATGTGCTTGTTTTAGTGCCCGAAGACCTCGGCGAAATGCCTTGTCTTTGAGACTTCAAACCCTGTCCATTCTATGACTTGTTTTGGACTAAACCTTTAAGCCTGCAACCTCTGGTGGCCAGCCGACCACTTTTTGAGGCTGTCGGCCACCCTCTGCCGGCCATCTGTGGTGGTCTGCCGACCAATGGTGGTAGCTTGTAGGCCACCAGCCATCAATGCTTATTTTCAGATATTTTGGTGACAGCTGTGCCAGCTGTTACCACAATTGCTACTAGCTTCATACATGTGTATGGATGGATATATCTCAGCCAAATGCATGTTTTTCTATATATAGGGGGTCTCCTCCCCCATTTTTGAGGATTGGAAATTTTGGAGCAAAAAATCTCTCTCTCTCTCTCTCTACATTTCTCTCTCTCTCTCTTGCAAATTTGTGCATATTAGCCTACATACACCACACTTTTGCCTACACCTCCTGAACCAAAGTTGATCATCTTTGAGCTGAGATTTTTTGAGGTCTTCTTGGAGATCTAGAACGTGGTTTTGGATTGAATTGTTGTCTAAAGTTGATCTTTGCTTCAAGAGGTATAACACTTACCTTTTTAGCTTGCTTTGCATGATTGTTTTTCTATCTTTTTCCCCCTATTTTTAGGTTGTTTTGAGCTTTAAAAAGCTCTATTTTTATGGGCTAAAATTGGTGGTTTTAGCCATTTAGGGTTAGGGGGTGGTTCACCCTCTTTATTCCTTATTTGTAAGGCCTTTCCATCTTTATTTCCCACTTTCAAACTATCTTTTTTTTGGGCTTGTGAACCTGAATTTTAGAGTAAATTCAGTTGCAAAAATCATGTTTTGAAGTCCGAATTTGAAGGGGTTAGCCTCCCTTCCTGTCTCTTGTTTGCTAGCCTAGTTGGTGCCATGTGTTAGCTTATTTTTCTAGCCTGTTGTAGCTTAATTCCAGCATGTTTTAGCCTCTGATTTGGACTATTTTAACTCTATTTTGGGTTGGTTAAGTCATTAGAGCTTTGTTTTGCATGCTTGTAGTGTAAGTGTCCTCACAAGCTTGGTGTTTTAGGCCTTTAGACACCACTTGTTTGAGTTGATTGCATGTTTTTAGGCATTTCTCACTTAATTTCAACACTATTAATCTCTGTAACCTCCCTCATTTCTTGACTTTTTATTTTCGTTGAGGGTTGTTTCAACCTTGGGATTGTGCAAGCTTGAGATTGAGGTTCATGCTTAATGGTTTAATCCTCTTTTAGGGGTTCATTACCAAAGGCATGACACCTCTCTCTTGCCTTAAACTACCCCTTGTTTGACACTTCCTTCCCTTTTAGAGGACTTACTCACCAATGGACTTAATTGGTTAAGGAATGGTTAGTAAATTAAAATGGAAACTAAAATTGTGCAAGATAAGCATTTGGTTGTGTTTTGGTGTGTTCAATCGGACGTTAATTGAACACAAGAAAAATTGGGGCATTTCATACCCAAAGTGGTGAAATGCGCCAATTTTTCTAAGGTCACCATTGCCTTTGATCATCCATGATAGGGTGATGGATTTTAGTCTTGTTTGTGCATTTATTAAACTTGTACATCTTGGTTCCTTGGCCATCATGCAATGAAATTGCTTGATTGATGGTTTTGGAACCAAGTGTATCACTCATTTGAGATGTTTTGATGATAATGAGGGATACACAGTACAGAAAACCTATGAGAATAGCCTCTCTTTGCCCTGTTTACTCTCTATTGCAGCAATGAATAGTGCACCATCAGTGGCCAGCTAGGTTCTAAGCACGTATTCAGTTTTGTAATAATTAGTTAAGTAGTTTAGCTTAGCTAGGTTATTCATTCGGACCCTCATGCGCGAGGGCATTAATGTTGTAATAACGTGCATGTCTTCCAACCTCACGTCTTTCTCCCTTTTATTTATCCGCTTAAGATGGCTAAATTAGGAGCATCACGTTTCGTTTAGCATACCTTATACTGGCATCCATTCATCTTGTATTACATGCACCGAGGCTCAGCGCATTATTCTAACTACATTGTTGTTTAAATACTTCTTTGAATACGTGCTTAGAACGCATGTAATCAAATCGAATCATATGCCATACTTAGCAGTCGAGCTTATTTTAGTTACATCATTGCATGTGTTGCATTAGCCATCTTGTATAGATAGGTGTCATGCATATTTTTGGTAACTCTTTTGTTTCTTTGGCTTGGAGTACTAGGTGAGTTTTTAGTACTTTAGCATACTTGCATGAGTGTGAGTGATTGCCATGACTAGCATGCTTGCCATGAAGCTAAGTGCTTAATTGCTATAAACTGTTTGAATGCCTTTGGATGAAGACTTGTTGCTTGAATTAGAATGATTGAATGAATGTACGTTTAAGCCCACTTTGTCAAGTGACAAATTCATAAATTTTGAGCCCACTTTGTTAAGTGGCAAAAACAAACTCTTTTCAAAAAAACAAACATGGCTTGAAATGTTCCAATTCGGGCAAACTAATCTATACCTTGTGTGTGTGTGCATTGTTTGGAGTGTCCTAAATAAGTGCACTTTTTGCCTTTTTAGACTAAAAATTGAGGAAAAAAATATGGATGCTTGGGTTAACTTTTTGACTTTTTATGGAAAAATGTGTATTAAAAAATTGTATAAATTAGTGTGTAGAGGAAAATTAGGATTGAGAGTTGTGCAGCCGTAATTTTTGACTTTTGGTGAATAGTAATAACTTTTTAACTTTTTGAGTAACTTTTTGGCTCTTTAACTTTTTTTCAACTTGCCAAACTTGGCCTAAATGCTAGTCTAATAACCGGAACAAGAACATATAACGTAGACAAAAATCAAATCATGATTAGTAGAGGCCGATCTTTGATCGGGCGAGTGGGGGTACTCAAATGTATTTATGACCTTCCCCTCTCGTACCTAAGTTCCCGAGCCAAGACAATCTTGGTGATGACGGACACATGGCCTTTGGCACGCGTCATGGGTTTCCTAGATTTTTCAAAACTATTTAGGTAGCGACTCTATATCTGGCAAAGCAGTCCAATTTTAACATTTTTGATTCAAAATCAATTTTCCAAAAGATTTACCGGATTTGGACTTTTTGGTGTTTATCTATTTCACATTGCACTTGTGGGATTAGATTTAGAATCGTGGGAGTTCGAACTGTAAGTCTTCTTTCGAGTTTCTTAAAGGGGGCGCGAAAAAGCCGAGCTACAACACCCCTTACAAAATGTGTACCTGTAGACATCCCATTTTTGACCGACCTTAAGACTCAGACGTCATCGATTGAGCGCTCGGTGATGACGCATATTGTGCTCGTTCTGAGGTTGTGGAGTCTCAGCTGAGAGCCTTGCCTCCGGACTTCGGGGCTCTTATGTGCTTTGCCTCGGTTTGTGAATCAGGTCCTGTTTTCTCTGTTTTCTCTTCCCAAAGGGAGGGAGAGGTCTCCTAGACCATCTCTCAGTGGCCGCAGGCTACGTTTCATGGTCATAGGCCATTTTTCCCGTTTGGAGACCAGTTTCCGATTTTTCGGAGCCGTTGGCCGTGTGCCTCGGTTCGGGACCGCTTAACTACGTCCGTTTGATCCGATTTTCGGAACACACCTTGTTTCCTCTCCTTAGAGGGACACTGTGGCCCGGGACACCACTTTCGGGGTCGCACGCCACTTCTGGCATTTAATAGTCAATTTTCGGGGCCCCGGGCCGCGCGTTTTGGCCCCCGAACCCTCGTTTTGCATCGGTTAAGGTTCATTTTTGGCATGGACCCTAGTTTCATTGTTAGGAAGGTGGTAGTATGGTGGGAGACCACCTTTTCTTCTTGGAGACCACTTTTCTCTTCGCCGCCCAGTTTTCTTGGCAGGTATCCCTCACTTTTAGGCCATAATTTCTGGTCTCCCATACCACCGTTGTGTTATACTCATCTGGGAGGCCACCAATATGGGTAGGCCAACCAGCTTTTCTTCCTGACCCTTTTGAACCTTGCTAGAAAGCTGGTTTTTCTCTCTCTTGGGCCACAATTTCTGGTCTCCCATCATACCACTGTGTTGCATTCACCTGGGAGGCCACCTTTCTGGGTAGGCCAACCAGCTTTTCTTCTTGACCTTTTTGAACCCTGGTCGGCCGACCAGGGCAAGTGATCGGCCGACCAGCGGTCAGCCAGCCTTCTGCTTTTTGGTCTTTTTGAGTGCATTACAGTTGTGCCAGCTGGGAGGCATTTGCCCCATCCTCTTAGATTTGACCCATTTGTTTGTCTTCTTAAGGAAGATTTGGCCCCTTTTTCTTAGCTTCTAAGGGAAGCTTGGCCTTTTATCAAGCTTCTTGAAGAAGCTTGACCCCTTTGGTCTAGCTTCCTCAAGAAGCTTGACCCTTTTGGTTTAGCTTCTTTTAGAAGCTTGCACCTTTTACTTGAGGCTTCTCCAAGAAGCCTTGGCCCTTTATCTTCTATAAGAGAGGCTCTCCAATCCATTTGCAAAGGTTGAATACTTTTGGCTGGAGCATACATCCACTTCCCTCCATAGCTCTCTTCTTCAAGCTCCAAACCCCATTGTTCTTGCACTCATTACACTACACCTCCTAGCACAACACCTCCACCATCCATCCAAGCACCTTGGAACTAATTTGCAGAGGTTGAAGGCTCATTATCTTTGTCCAGAAGTTACTGAGGGTCGGCTCTACAAGGGTAAGCCTCTATTTCCCCCCTTTTTTTGCATTATTTTGCTTCATATCTTAGCCCTATTTGTAAGCATTTTTTAGTTTCGACATAAACGAATTTTTTTTTTCTTTTGAGATTATAAACATGTTTGCTTAAGGTCATTTTTCTGTTGGGGGTCAGCTACCCCCTTCAATGCTTCATTTCCTCATGTTTTGAGCTATGCATTTGAGCATTTGCATTGGCCTTGGTTTAGCCTTTTAGCCACTGAAATCTAGTGGATTTTCAGTGGCTAACATGTGTCTTTGAGCTTCAAAATCATAGAGGGGTGACCCTCTCACCTCTTGCTCTCTTTACTAGCTTCGTTGGCCTTCCAAAGGGCCCCTTATTTGCATGTTTTGAAGTCATGTTTTAGGCCCTATTTGGTGAGTTTTAAGGTCTTCATAAGCTCTATCCAGAGCCCTTTTGGCCATTTTGAATGTCTATTATGCATGTGTAGAACAATCCTATTCAAGGCCTTTCAAAGGGCTTTCACTTGCATGCTTCCTAGATTAATTTTAGGGCATTTTTGGTGGGTTTTATGACCCTCATAACCTCTTTCCAAAGGTGATTTTGCCATTTTGTGTGTCCATCATACATGTGTAGAATAACCTCTTGCATGGCCTTTCAAAGGAGCACTTCATTCTTGCATGTGATGACTGAGTTTCAGTGGTTATTTTAGCATATTTTGGCATGGCATACCTCTGTTTTTGATTGGTTTGGTGAGCCCTCATGTGCTTCATATACGTGTAGTGTAAATCATGGTTCACTAGCTTACTTCGCATGCTTTGTTGACCCTTCATGTTAGCACTTTTTGGCCATGCCTTAAACTAATATTGTGCATAATTTGGACTGCCCTAGCTTTGCTTTTAGGTCTCATGATTGAATGATGTTTGTTTTGCATGCTTGTAGTTCAATACCCATGTTTAACTTTGAGTTTTGAGGCTCATTCCATGTATATACTGAGATGTGTTCATGTTTTGGGTCCATTATACATCATATTTCAGAGCTTGTATGAATACCATATTGCCATGTTTTCTACTCCTTAAGTGTGCTTGAGAGTTGTCCATGAATGCCTTGTTTTCGGACCATTGAATGAGCTCCATTTCTTTGCATTCCGAGCCATCATTTTAGGCCATTTCCTCACTGTTTCAGACCTACCTAAGGTCTATTCAGGGTTGGTTTTTCCATATGTGCATTGCTTTGTGTACCTCTAGTGTAATCCGCTTCACTAGTTTCGGTACCCGGGCCTTCTAGCATGCATTGGGTGACATGTTTGCATGTTTCGGGACCATCTTTTGTGTCATTTCAGAGCTGTATCATGTGCCATTCTATGCCATATTTCATCCTCTGCCATGCTTAGTTAGAGTTGCATGTTGTGCTTTAGGATCGGTCCTTTCCATTCGTGCATGTTTGCATTTATTTCGGTTGTCTCATTTTCATCATATGGCCACTGACGTGAGTGTGGCTGAGGTCCACTCATATTGGTTTAAGTCCACCTTGCATTGTGTATGCCATTTGGTTCATGTTGCTGCATTTTTGACCATTGCGTTGTGTATGCTTTGATTATGCCTTTGTGTATGTCCATCTTCGTGTGTGCATTGCGTATGCTAGGTTATTGGTCGCATTGTGTATGCTAGTAGCATGTTTGCATCTCATCCTTGCATGTTTGCATGGTTAGGTCGCATTGCATTAGGATTGCATGCTAGTTGCATTCGTGCATGTCATGCATATTGCATTGTGTTTGGAGTAAGAGTTAGTCCAAACACGGGAAACGAGGGACGTTTCATACTCAAGTGATGAAATGTGCCTCGATCCCCAGTCGTCGGCATTCTTGATTACCCATGATAGAACTGTTGGCTTCATGTGTTCATACTTGCATTCATTCCATTGAGTCGTGCAATTCGACTCCTCGACCATCATGCATCGAGATGCGTGATTGGTGGCATGAGGATCGAGGTCTACACTCCCTTGAGCTTGTGCAAGGATGGGGAGAGTGGTCTTGCATACATATGTTGAAAATACCTTGCTTTCTCTCTCTCTTGCCTTTGTTGCAGAAAAACCAGAATCCAGGGGTAGAAAGTGGTCGGCCGACCACCTTTTTTGGTTTCCACCACAAAGGGTGGTCGGCAGGTGTTTCCCAAGCCAATATCTGGTCGGCAGCCTTCCCAGGGTGGAGTTTCAGCCTCTTGGAGCCTTGTGCAAATTTCTAAAATCAGTTGCAAACAATGGCGAGACGAAGCATCGCGATGGAATTTCCCGACGAGGCGACTCGGGCATGCATGCATCCATCGTCACCCAAAACAGAGCCGAGGCAGTCACATTCATGTAGTTTACATGCTTACTTAGCTAGTTTGTTGATTAGTTAATGTTGTGTAATAATTAGCTGTAGCTGTTATTTATTCGGACTGTATTATTTATTCGGACCCCTTGAGGGGGGCAATGTTGTAATAAGTGTGCATGTGTGTGATGTATGTCTTCTAACCCCACGTCTTTTTCCCTTTTATTTATCAGCTTATGATGGTTAGATTAGGGCATGTTTCAATTAGCATACTTATGCTCACATGTTTGTATTCATTCACCTGTCTTGCATGCACCGGGCTCGGCGCATCATACTAACTGCATTGTATTTCAATTCCGAGTTAAATATGTGTTAGTTGTAGCATTTCACATGCCATTGTAGAATAGCCAAGCCTATTTTAGTTGCATTTTGCATGTGTTGCATTAGGCATTTCTGTATAGTTAGGATCATGCATGGATTTCTAACATAGCTTTTGTTTTGGCTTGGAGTACTCAGTAAGTGTTTATGTTTTAGCATCATTCATGTGTGTGAGTGACTGCCATGATAGCATGCTTACCATGAGACTATGTGCTTATGTGATATATCTGCTTGAATGCCTGTGGGTGAAGGTTGGGTTATCTGAATTGAAATAATTCATTGATTGTGAGTTTTAAGCCCACTTGAGAGTAGCAAATCATCTTGTTGTCTAAGCCCACCTGAGGGTGGCAAATTTGCATTTTAGCCTACTTGCGAGTAGCAAACCCTTTCAAAAGCAAACATGAGGTGTTTTGTTCCAATTCAGGCGATCCAATCTATACTTGTCTGTTGTGTGCATCACATAGTAAATCTAGGCTAATAATTGGAATAAGAATGCATAATGTTTTCAAAACTCGATATCATGGTTAGTAGAGGCCGATCTTTGATCGGGCGAGCGGGGGTGCTCACGAAGTGACCTTCCCCAATCGTACCCAAGTTCCTAGGCCGAGGCAACTTTGGTGATGACGGACATGTGGCCTTAGGCAACGAGTCAGGGTTTCCTAAATTTCCCAAAATAAAATATTTAGGTGGCGACTCTGTATCTGGCAAAGCAGTCCATGTTTGGCACTTCTTTCAAAAAATCTGTTTTGAAAAACAATATGCCGAATTTGGACTCTTTGATGATTCATCGGTCTTGCATTGCACTCCGCGAGATTAAATATAGGACCGTGACATTGAGTCCAAACTGTAGTGAGCCCATATGAACAGAACGGGATTTCCCTCCCGGGGCGTTCGGGGAAGTCTACAGTTTCTGGCGACTCTGTTGGGGAGTTAGAGAACTTGACTCGAACTCGTGATATCTGGTTTTAACAACACTTGTGTGTTTCTTTGCATTGCATTTGCATTGGTGCGCCTAGGACACCGTGTTTACCGTACGCTATTCTTGAACGGTTTGCCGGAGGCTCGCTTCGAGAAGCGTGCCATAAGGATAACCGGTTGCGGGCTCTGCCACGACGGGAACACAAACCTCGATTTTACCGGGGCACCCTTTTTGACCATTCGATCTAGTGTATATTCGGAATCCATAGTGACCATTCCAAAGCTAGGACAGGTTGCTTACCCGATTATAAGTTGTTTGAAACCGCTGCGTGCATAGTGAAACCCTAGCTCCTGACAAAATAGGACAGGGAAACCCTACCCCAACATAGCGGTGTTTTGGCTCTCACTTGCTTGTTATGTGCTTTTAGAGTGCGTCTCTACAGGAATGCATGTATCAGTTTGCAAGTTTGGGCATCAGGCATGCGGGCACCAGTTCAGTATTTGGGAAATTAGTTATCTGCGGGTACCGGATTCAGTTTTGGGGACGGTAGTTTGGGATTAATGGTCAGTGTTCGAGAACAGTATATTCAGCTTATCGACTGCGTGTTGTTATGCCCAACTGTGTGTTGTGTGTTTATTTTAAGTTGTTATGCTGTCCGTTTGTCTGGTTGTTTATTTCCTTATTATTGCTTTATTTATCTTTTTACTAGGGTAGTTTAGCACAATTGCTTCAGACCAAGCAGATATTCCCCAAGCACTCTGGACAAGGGGTCGCCGACTCAATCGATCTGAGGATCTGGTCGACGGACAACCAGTGTTCCACTCTCTACCCCCGGTTATCAGACGGAGGCCGAGAAAACTCAATGTATCTGAACAGAGGTAACCAAAGCAGTGGTCTACCCCATCAGTGGACAGTCGGGCTAAGATCTTAATTGTTATCATAGAGATAGATATACCAATCGGTCAAATGGATCAACAGAACACGTCAAGGATGGAGGCAATGATGCGTCAACTCCAAGAGAGCATGAAAGCCATGCAGGAGGACGCTGTCCGTCAAGCAGAATTTGCCAAACAGTAGGCCGTTGTCGTGGCCCAACAGGCAGAGCTAATTACCCAGCTACAACAGCAAACCGGAGCATCTGCTTCGCACTAAGCTCCTCTCCCACCAGGAGTTCTGCCACCCGGGGAGGTACCAAATGTCCAGTGAGAGGCGGACATCCCAACAGGTCTGGCTCCGCCCCTGATTCTACTTCAATTGTCCAAGGCACCTACACCTATCAATCAACCGGACTCTCCCTTCCAGTTTGAAATGGACCCTATAGCATTGATGTTGAGCAAGCTCGAAAAGTTGTTCAAGAAATCCCAGGGGGTAAAGTCCATCCCAGACATTGAGGACGGGTATACCGATGTGGCTGTGACGCTGCCAGATAGATTCAAAATGCCACAAATCGACCGCTTTGACGAATCTGGGGATCCCATGGTGTATCTCCGGTTGTTCTTAGATATACTATGGCCGATGGGCCTCACCAGACCGCAGAAGCTTTCATTATTTGGCTGGACCATGTCGGGTGTGGTCGCTATCTGGTACGCAAAATTAGAAGACGATGTTAAGCAGAATTGGGATGAGATGGCCGAGGCTTTCATTGCACAGTACTCCTATAATATGCAAATCGAGATTACAACCCGTGATCTTGAGACAACAAGGCAGGAGCCTAAGGAGAGCTTTTCAGAGTTCGTAGCCAGGTGGAGGGCGAAGGCCTCAATGATGACCCTAAGGCCTATTGATAAAGATCAAATTCGGATGATTGTGTGCAATCTCCAGCCTAGGCTGATGCAGAAAATGATCGTGCTCCCTTTCCCTACCTTTTCAGATTTGCATGAGATGGGAGTACAGATTGAGGATGCCTTGAAGCAAGGCTTGATTGATAATGACAGAGAGCAACCCAGAAGAACCTTCAACCGCAACAACAATACAGGCACCAGCAATGCCGCAAATGCTAGAGCTTCAGATGTAAGCATGGTCACCACCATTCCCCCTCCAAGACCCATGGCAACTACACCTTTCTCTGTCGTGTCCGGAAGCAACACACAAACCACCAAATACCAACCTCGAGGCCAGAGAACCTTCACCCCGTTATATATGCCCCTGTCCAAGGATCTGGGGGTATTAATCAGGAAAGGGCACTTAAAGCCCCTGGAGCCGAGGCCATTGCCAAATCCACTCCCTCCCTCTCATAACCCAGCAAAATACTGCTCATGTCACCAACAACATGGTCACGACACTGACCAATGTTTTAGATTGCATCATGAGATTCAGGATCTCATTGACAAACAGGTGATTGTGCCTTCAGAAAAATACAATGTCACAACAAACCCTCTCCCACCGCACAACCAAGCTCCACCCCCCAACCGTATCAACTTTATCCAGACTGGAGTCGTATCTTACGATCCTAGCATATATATCACCCTGTCCCACTTACCCAAGCCGGAGGTGCTCCTTCGTAACTGCATTGACTTGTGCATGTTGGACATCTCCAGAACCCAACCTGAACCAATAGTGGTGATTGTCGAAGACAGAACATGGGAGATTTCAGGGTAGAATGGGGTTGTTGAGTCAGAATCCGAGGAATCTGCGAGTTTTGCTGAGGAGGTATACAGCCCGAGTGACTACATTCTATCAATAGGCCAGGTTGAGCCAAATGTGGAATTGCCGGCAGGGACAGAGCTTTGTGTGATACAGGGGAATGAATCTGGTCAGAGGATGGATGACTTGGCAGCTGTGGAAGGGGACTTTGCTAACCTCTAATTTTTCAATGAACAAGATCCAGAGGGCATGATAGTCAACTGGTCAGATTTTGAGGAGTCAGCAGAGGTAACCGGGTGGCTTGATGACCTACCAGATGTTGTCGACGAAACTCAGTTGGAACGGGGCCCGACAGGGGCAAGAACATCAGTTGTGGCCGGAAGGGCCAGAAATCAAAATGCATCTCCGGAGAGCGCCGGTGCTAAGAATTTCGCTCAGGATCTGGGCATTTTGAATACAGGAATTATAGAGCAGCCAGCTGTACTGACGCAGTTGGAGAAAAAAAGAATCGAGGAGTTTGAGAGAATCAGAAAAGCCAAGGCCCCCGTGGGGACTGAAAGTGCTGTGTGCACGAGGATAGAGAATGCTGCGAGCATGTGGACGGAAAGTAACTATGTCTTGCCCACACGGATGAGGATTGGGGGAGCAACCAGCCAGACGATACCTGGTACATTGGCGAAGTCGATCATATGACTAGAAGCGGGCGGTATTTGAAGCCCCCACATCTAGATCAGCCAGAGGTGTCTGGGAAAGATAAGGAGGCGGAGAAACAAAAAGAGAAGCAACTCGAAGAAGAGGCTGTACTGAAGCAGTTGAAAAAGATACAGGCAGACATCTCCATCTGGGAATTGCTTATGGCGTCACGAGTGCATCGACAAGCTGTCTTATTGGCCATGGACAAGGCCAAGCTCTCAATAGACAGCACGTCCGAACAGCTGGTGGGCTTAGTTTTTCCGGGAGGGGCTACCCCGATGTTGACTTTCTCCGACAAAGAATTGCCACCTGAGGGTGCGAACCATAACAAGCCACTCTACATCTCTGTGGAGTGTAGAAACAAATGGATACCCGTGGTGCTTGTCGACACAGGGTCCGCCATCAATGTGTGTCCGGCAAGAACTACATATGCAATCGGTTTAAAGACCGCGGACTTTGTGCTGACGGCCCAAGTGATTCGGGCATATGATAACACGAGCAGAAAAGTAATACGGACAGTAAAAATTCAGACCAAGGTTGGGCCGGGATAGCATGAAGTAGACTTTCATGTCTTAGAAGTTTCCGCAACCTTCAATCTGCTCTTGGGGCGGCCGTGGCTGCACCAGGTGAAGGCAGTTTCGTCCACCTTACATCAAATGGTGAAATACCCCCATGGGAAGGGAGTAGCCATTGTCTTTGGGAATTCATCGATCCATCCACCGCCGGAGGGGTCTACACTAGTCTTGGAAATTGAGCACGGTATGGAGGAAGTGTTCTTATTCGGTTTCACTCTGGCTGAAGCCCGGGTCATGCAGAACATTTTGGCTATTAATGAGGGGATGTATGTCAGTGCTCAATCAGTATACCTCATGAACAAGCTTCAACACATCCCCGAGATGGGATTGGGAAAGAGCGGCTGGAAGGGCGTTGCAGCGTTGGCCGAAGTGCCACACAACCCACATACCTTTGGTTTGGGTTATCTGCCCACCAAAGAGGATTGGTTAAGGAAAGGTAAGGAAATATCTGGGAGAGCCAGAGCAAAGAAGGTAGGGAAGCCATATGAGTTAATGCACTGACCCATCCAGGGTACCCTAAAAGGACGCTTTGTCCGGGAGGGGGAGGACTTTCCGTTTTGTGGCTTCCCAGAGTCGTGGCTGAATGCGGAGAGGAAGCGCGTACCAGGCTTTGAGATCTTCTTTGATCTACAATTATCTGGGGATGACATTGTCGAAGAGCAGACGGGCCCATTAGCTGAGGCTGAGCAGAGCAAGAAAGTGGAGTCTGAGGACGCCGAAAGTGAAATGGGGGTAGCGCTGGTGTGTCTACTTTCAGATCCTCCGATCGAACAGAAGTGCTTGGAGGATAATTTCTCGGTATGTGTGATCGGAAATGAAACGGTTGCGGGCCTACTAGCAAATATTTTGGATGCATCTATCGCACCCTCTCTCATTTGGCAGTATGAAGAGGGATTTTTGTTAAGTGGCACTGGGTCAGGTAGTGAGCCGGAATTTGATTCCGCTGAGTCTGTTGAGTCAGAATCAGGTTCCAGCTCGACTGAGTTTGAGTCCGGTATTCTTGGGGGTGATAACCCGGAAACCACAGTCCTGTCCGGGTCGTCTTTTTCTTTCTCTTTTGAGTCTGTTGTAACAGAAGAATCGGACGATTTGGATGTGCTTAGTGAGAATGATGTGGCTGTGGTTTCTAAGTACTTTTCTGTGCCCTTGATTTATTGCATTAACTCAGACTTTCAAAATTTTGATGAAAACGACGAGGAAGAAATTCCTCCAGTTTTGCAACGCTTAATTGAACAAGAGCAGGAAAGATTTGTTAAACCCTTAACAGATGAAATCACTACTGTGAATATTGGTACTGAGGAGGACCCGCGGCTGGTCCAGATCGGGTCGACGTTGTCTTCGGAGGAACGCGATCGCTTAGGCACTTTATTAAAAGATTTCAAAGACGTTTTCACGTGGTCCTACGAAGACATGCCTGGAATCGATCCTGAGATTGTACAGCACCGGATCCCTCTTGACCCTGAGGCCCGACCCGTTAAACAGAAACTCAAGAGGATGCGCCCTGATTGGGCTCTCAAGATTAAGGAAGAGGTCACCGAGCAAATTGACGCAGGTTTCCTGCTGGTATCCGAATACCCAACTTGGTTGGCCAACATCGTTTCGATGCCGAAGAAGGATGGTAGGATTCAGGTATACGTGGATTTCAGGACTTGAATAGAGCTAGTCCGAAGGACGACTTCCCCTTGCCACATATCGATGAGTTAGTGGACTTCACAGCGGGGCATGCTTTGCTTTCGTTCATGGATGGCTTTTCGGGCTACAACCAGATAGTGATGGCACCTGAAGATCGAGAAAAGACTGCATTCACCACCCCGTAGGGGACGTATTGCTACAGGGTAATGCCATTTGGGCTGAAGAACGCTGGAGCTACATATCAACGGGCCGCGACCACAATATTGCATGACATGATCCACAAAGAGGTTGAGGTGTATGTGGACGACATGATTGTCAAGTCCAAAGAAAGAGAGGGCCACTACACCGCCTTGCAAAAGTTCTTTCAAAGGATTAGAGAATTTCGGTTGCGGCTGAATCCTCAGAAGTGTACGTTTGGTGTTACAGCAGGGAAAATGCTGGGGTTTCTGATTACACAGAGAGGTATCGAAGTTGTCCCTTCCAAAATCAAAGCCATCTTAGAAATGCCACCACCAAGGACTGAAAAGGAGATGCGAGGCTTTCTGGGTAAAATGAAATTCATAAGACGGTTTATCTCAAAATTAACTTTGACTTGTGAACCACTTTTTGGCCTCCTGAAAAAAGGAAAGAAATTTCAATGGGACGGCCGATGCCAAGCTGCTTTTGAATAGATCAAGGAATACTTACAGAACCCACCTGTGCTGTCATCGCTTGAGCCGGGGAAGCCGTTGATTTTGTATCTTTCAGTAACTGAGACTACAATGGGCTGCATGCTCGCACAAGAATCAAAGGACAAAGTGGAGAGAGCCATCTACTATCTGAGCAAGAAGATGCTAGAGGATGAGACTCGCTACACACCGTTGGAAAAAGCTTGCTTAGCTTTGGTATGGGCTACCAGGAAGCTGCAGCACTACCTGTTAGCTCACTCCATAATGTTGGTTTCACGACTAGATCCCATCAAATATCTCTTCGAGAAACCGGCACTTACGGGTAGGCTGGCTCGTTAGTTGCTGTTGCTTTCCGAATTCGATCTGAAATATGTAACACGCAAGTCAGTCAAAGGAAGAGTAGTAGCAGAATTCTTAGCCGATCATCCCGTGGAAGGAGGTGAAGCAGTTGAGTATTTATTCCCAGATGAGGCCATTTTGCATATCGAAGATGAAACTTGGACGATGTACTTTGACGGAGCGTCAAACCAATACGGGTATGGGATAGGAGTGTTGCTGATAGCACCTGACAATTCCCGTTTCCCTCTAGTATTCAAACTCCGGTTCAAAGTCTCAAACAACGAAGCAGAGTACGAAGCATGCATCGCTGGTTTAGAAGCGGCCTTGGAACTAGGGGCAAGACAGTTGGACGTCATTGGGGACTCAAACCTTGTTGTATCCCAAGCTAAGGGGGATTGGAAGGTCAAAGAAGAAAAGATGAGAATGTACCACCAGACCTTGGACCTGCTGATTCCTCGGTTTGAGAAGCTAAACATCACTCATCTACTAAGAGAGAACAACAGGTTCGCAGATTCACTAGCAACTCTATCTTTCATGATAGACATCCCGTTTGGAGTCCGGATGTGTCCAGTCATTATCGACCAGAAATTTGTGCCGGCTTACGAGTCGATTGCTGCTATAGATGAGGTTCAAGATGAGAACCCCTGGTATTACGTTATTTGGAATTTCTTGGAGAAGGAAGCATATCCACCAGGGGTAAATGCCAAGGATAAAAGGGCAACTAGAAGAATGGCCGTTCAGTTCATCATCTGCGGAGGTAAATTGTATAAGAGAGGTCATCTGGGAATGCATAAGCTGTGCATTGAAGCTGGAGAATCAAAACGCCTGATGAAGGCCATCCATGGAGGGGAATGCGGTGCGCATATGAACGGGGTCATGCTAGCGCGAAAGATCCTCAGACAAGGTTAATATTGGTTCACCATGGAGGAGGATTGTATCGGCTTTGTTCGGACCACAAGTGTCAGATCCATGCAAACCGCATGAACATTCCGCCGTCGAAGCTGTACAATGTGACTTCACCATGGCCATTTTCAGTTTGGGGAATCGATGTGATCGGGGCTGTAATGGGCATGAGTTCATCCTAGTCGCGATAGATTATTTCACGAAGTGGGTTGAGGCCCAATCTTATGCAGTGTTGAAGGCGTCGCACGTTGCAAAGTTTATCAGAAACAACATCATCTGTCGTTATGGGGTCCCAAACGAGGTCATTTCAGATAACGGTTCCCACTTCAAGAAGGAAGTGATTGACTTGTTGAAGAAATACAACGTGACTTTTCATAAGTCATCCACATACCGGCCACAAACCAATGGAGCGGTTGAGGCCGCCAACAAGAACATCAAGCACATACCACAGAAGATGGTGGAAACCTGCCGGAATTGGCCAGATAAGCTGCCGTTTGCTCTGTGGGGTTACCGGACATCAATTCGAACTTCTACTGGGGCGACTCCGTATTCATTAGTTTATGGGATGGAGGCCATTCTAGATTGAGGTCCCGTCTTTACGAGTGTTGGCTGAGTGTCAAATAGCCGAAGCAGATTGGCAGCAGAGTAGATTTGAGAAACTCATGCTCTTTGATGAAAGAAGACTGAAAGCATTGTACCATGTTCAAGGTTATCAGCACTGAATTGCCCAGGCTTTCAACAAGAAGGTTAAGTCCAGGAATCTAAAAGAAGGGGATTTGGTGCTCAAAGACAACCGAGCTCCCATTCATGACCCTAGGGGCAAGTTCAAACCCAATTGAACTGGTCCCTACATCATTAAGTCTATCTGGTCAGGTGGAGCTGTGGTTCTGATGGACCTAGATGGCCTAGAGTTCTCACAACCGATCAACATGGACAAGTTGAAGAAATATTACCCCTGAGAGGCTCGCTAGACCGAAAACCCGAAAGGGCGACCTAGGCAAAAGTTAGAGCATTGAAATTTTTTTGAAATTATAAAAACTGAGCTTGCAAGGTTGAAAACCCACAAAGGGCGGCCTTGGAAAAAGTTAGAGCGTAAAGGAGAGTGAAAATACTCGAGTGAACCCCAGCCTGAACTACGTAAGGCTTGATTCCCATCTTTGGGATACGTAGGCAACTTCATCCTGAAGTTCAGCTATAAACTTTTCCCCGATCAACTTTGTCCATTTGATCATCTCGACCATCTTTGTCTATTCAGCATTCAAGAGTTCGGTTATGATCTCCGGTGCAGTGCTTTTTAGACTGGGAGCAACTTTCTATTGCTGTGCAGTGCCGCGGTACTATTCAGACTAGGGGCAACTTTCTAGTTGTTAGGATCCGAGGTTTTGCATCTGAGTGACAGATTTCAGGCGTGTCCAGTTCTGATGCATATCGAAAATGGTTTTGGAAAGTTTTAATAAAAGTTGACTTTGTTCAAAATTAATCTTTTTACAACTTAGACCATTTTTTGGACCAAAGCGGAAAATTTTCAGTACACACAACCTTCAATTTCATTGATTTGAATACAGAGTTCTCCTGCTCTTGCATACAAATTGAAGTTGCTTTTTATTACATTCGTAAATAAAACTTGGAAGTACTAATAAAGCAATAAATCCGGGGCATAGATAAGTCAGGTGTTCCTGCGCCCCCTCCCAGAGCTGGTCGAAGCCTCTGATGCCAGAGTGGGCCTTTCCTGTGCCTCTTCATTGAGCCAATCCAAGCACTCATCAGACAAAGTGCAACTGAAAGTGGGAGCGGGGGCCAGGAGTTCTCGCGTCCTCCATGCTGTGGCATACCGAACAAGTTGTGCGCCTCGAACAGGGAATGCGGCCAGGTACTCTATCCCCTCTGGCGGGCAAGTCTGATCATGGCCAAACTGGCATTGGAACCGGAACGGAAAGTAGAAGACACAGTGTGTCATGCCAATCAATTGAATCCCAGGTTGAAGGGTCATGTTGTAACTCATTGTCGGCAGATTAAGCCAAGGGTAGCGCCAAGTGATGCGGTTTACAGACAAGCTGCACAGCCAGTTATACCACGACCCCTCATCCAGGGCATCGACCAAGCGTTGTCGAAAAAAGTAGCCGCGAGCTGAGTATGCTCTCCACAATCTGTAACTTGTCCATCAACCACACCTAGGGAGGGATAAAAAATAAGAGAATAAAGAATAGAGAGATGTATGATGAGAGAAAAGAAATAAAAGGGTTTTGTGAGAAAAACTGAGCCTGAGGGCCGAGTGATGTGAGCTATACATATGTGAGATTGGGTGGGAAACATTACTGGCAATAGTAGTGGGCTCCCCGTAAGCCTAGCCATCTGCCGGCGATGAAAAGCGTCTAAGCCCATCAATGTCTCAACCAATGTCATGGTGATACAGCTCTTGTCCTTCTTCAAACCTTGGGCAACCTCAATCAACCGGACACTGAATCCACCGGAGCCCGGGGCAAGCAAGAAATAAGATAGCAAGCATAGGTAGAATGCGTATCGCCGATAGCCCTGCCAATGATGATCGCCGCGGTCACCAGCATCAGAAAACCAGCGAACTAAGCTTGGGATGTCCAGCTCCCCGTCGTGAATCAATGATCGAGCGTCATGCAAAGTGAGGCCGCACATTCGTCCTAGGGCTTGGACGTGGCCAAATCGGAGTTGAGGCAAGATTTCCTCATTACGCTCGGATTCCATCAAAGCTTGAACATCTTCGAAGGTCGGACACATCTCTTGCCCGCCGAAGCTAAAGACATGTGTTACCGGGTTCCAAAACCTTGTCGCGGCATGGAGGAAAGGAAGATACAGCGGAGTACGGCCCAGCGTGAATAGTGCATTCAAGCCGAAGCCCCAGAAGTTTAACTTTTCGAAGCCGTCTAGAGAAACAATCCAAGCTGTGAGATTTTGGACAAGGAACGCCTCCATTTTGGTGCAAACTGAGATAAAATGGATGAACCACAAAGCTGGAACTTTTATAGAGGATAAGGCACTGTTCGGGGGACACGTGTTAACAATTTGGTGGTTGCCAAGCTAGGTGGTTGGCCGACCACCTTTTCTAGTAGGCCCACCACCCTTTTGGTTTCTAATGAAAAAAGCTGTTTGGCCAGCTCCCCCTGATGGTCGGCCATGAAGAGAAGCGGGGCTTTGGTCTTGTCCTAGCACCTAGAAGAAAGTTCCTAGCATTTCCATGCATCGGGAGTGTTGAAGGTGCGAGTTTTCCTCTGTTTCGGATGCGTTCCGTCATTCTGATCGTCCGAAATGCATTTTATTTATCAAGTTGTTGTTGAGTCTCACTTATCGAGTTGTTGTTTTGCTTATCGAGTTGTTGTTTTGTTTATCAAGTTGTTTTGTTTATTGAGCCTTGTTTATCGAGTCATCGAGTTTCGTGTATTAATTCGCTACTCTTTGTTTAATCAACATTGTTGAGTCTTGCTTATCGAGTTGTAAACTTGCTAAGGTTTTGTTGTTTCTTAGTAAGTTAAGTTGTTTAGTTTGTTGTGTCGGTTCACTACCTGACTTGGCAACTTTCAGTGCACAATTCCATTCAATCTCATTTTCGTGCAAAATGATGCGATGCAATGCTAAGAACATAAAATGCAACACTTTTTCAAAAAGCTGTTTCATTCCATTATGCTTCCTTTGTTACAACATTTTACAACAAGGGTACAATTTTACAGAAAATAAAACTGCCTAATAATGTACAATGTGCTACAACTACTAGTAAAAAAGGAAATAAAGCAGGAACAGCTGCATCAGTGCTATCAAGCACAAGAATAAGAGGCCCTCTTCGTCCTCTTCTGCGGAATAACCTCTGCACCATCATCATCATCAGAATCGGAGTTGCCGTCCTCGGAATCCTCCTCGGCGTCATCTCCACTACCAGCAGATGTCTCAGATGCAGATGCAAGAAAACTACAAAGAGTGGGTGTATGCAGATACAGTACATGAATGTGGTGTGTGTCAGATGTGCTCTACACATATAGCCAATCAATGCAGTGAAATATTCAAGTTTAGCATGTCATCAGAAGTATGATAAAAGCAAGAAAACTAAAGAGTACCGGGACACCGACGATGGACAACTACATCTCTCTCCGCAGGACCATGCCCTCGAGTGAGGCTACTAACCCGAGTAACCCCTTCGTATACTCCCTGGTAGGCTGCAAATACAAGCTCAAGTCATCAATGAGTAAATAAATGCCTAAGTACCTGAGTGGTAAACAAAAAGTAGTGGAACATACCGGTGATGAGTCAAGATCACTAACGTATCGGTGATTGGGCATAGGGGGCTCTATCGGAATTGGATAGGAAGTCCCATATCGCCATCTTGTCAACTTAGTTGGGATATCTAGCCATCCAGCCTGATGATACGTCGGGGGAATCGGGGGGACCAGTCTAGCCCCACCTCTCGATGTGCCGGCCCTGCTGGTCGAAGGAATATCTGTAGCTCGAGCCCGACTTAATAATGGCATGCCAGTAGGCCTCCTCGTGGGAGTACGGACACCTATCAATGGAGGCATCAAGTATGTATGACGGTAAGTCGCGTACTCCCCCTCCTCCAAATGTAAAAGTACGTCAGTACCCAACATGGCGCTATTGACATCCTGGGGAGTGAGCCCCTCAGTAGACCGCATATCGACCGGAGGTGTTGCGGGGACACTCTACTTGAGGTAGCCCATAGTCTGACGCATGAAGCGGTCCCCCAGAAACCAGGCCCTACCAACGGGCCCCTCAAATAGGATCCTGTATCGAGAAGCGGCCTATCCCCCAGCAAACTGAAATCGGGTGTTTCCACCCAAGGGCGCCCAGGGCTGCCATGTGATCTGTGGATAACCAATGCATGAGCCGATTAGAAATCATAAATGTGCAAGATGAATCAAAGATGAAAACATGGAGAACTAAGAGTTCTGAATTACCTCGGTCGTCCGCACTATGTCAAAAAACTGCCGCAGGTAGGGCAAAGTCTCCCGGGCCCTCAGCCGGTACTGGCCCTCGAATACGAGCGAGTAAGGAATCGTGAGAGGCACCGCCACCTCGAGCTCCGGGGCCAGCGTCAAAAAGTACGCGAAAATCCATAGCTGTGGAAAATAGGACAAAAGCCATCAGAATACAGAATGCTGAGTGCAGAATGTGAATGCAGAATGTGCAGATAATACAGAATGCTGAGAGCGGAATGCAAAGTACAGAATGTAAACTGTGTCGTATGTGCAGTGTACAGATAACGAAAAGCCGAAATGTAAATCAAGAGGGCAGAAAGTACCTCCCAGGCTCTCCAATAGCCACCGACTATGTTCCCCCGTCTGCGGGAGGTCGCACTCATGTAGCAATAAAGGGTAGCCAAGCTGGCGCCACCCTAGTCATACCGACTGACCTGTGATAGGTCTACCAAAGCAGTCAGCAGATAGAGTCTGACGGTGTTCCCCCTATCGGAGAACAGAGTGGTCCCGAGGAGGAACATCAAAAACCCTCGAGTGTACTACACTATCTCCTCGGGAGTCTCGGGCTCAGTCCTCTTGAAATGTGAGGAAAACCAAGTGTACCGGACCCTGCCCGATGATCTGTCAACTGGTGGGCGAGCTCCCAATAGATAAATCCAAGCAGCCTCTCACTCGCCTATGTCCTCGTCATAAGGGATCAACCAGCCTCCCACGTCAAGGCTTGTCAGCACAGCAAAGTCGAATAGGGTCATAGTCATGTCCCTGGTAGTTGAGAAATGAAAGGAGTTGGTGGTGTCCCACCATCTCTCTACAAGGGCGCCCATCAACGTCCTGCTAGCGGGATAGCGAGATATCCTCGTACAAAAGGATCCGAACCCTGCGTGGTCAACCCAATCACGAACGGCCTCCGGGAGCTCCGTGTACCACTCCCTCGCAACGATGGGGCCATATCCTCGCGTAATACGAGAAGATACCTGCATTCAGAATGAACACATGTATTCAGTTCAACATGAAAATATGAGCTGGCTACAAATCAAATCAAATCAATTACAATGTTGTGAGCTGTGTGTTCAACATGAAAAGTATGAGTTGTGTGTTCAACATCAAGTGTTTGGGCTGCATGTTCAGACTTTAGAAATAGTGGGCTGTGTGTTCATCTCAAAGTATGAGCTATGTGTTCAACATCAAGTGTTCGGGCTGCGTGTTCAGACTTCAGAAATAGTGGGCTATGTGTTCATCTCAAAGTCTGAGTTGTGTGCTCAACATCAAGTGTTTGGGCTGCGTGTTTAGACTTCGGAAATAGTGGGCTGTGTGTTCACCTCAACAGTTCGGGCTGCGTGTTCAACTCTCAACAAGTGTGTGCTGTGTGTTCACTTCAACAGTTTGGGCTGCGTGTTCAACTCTCAACAAATGGGCTGTGTGTTCACCTCAACAGTTTGGGCTGCGTGTTCAACTCTCAACGAGTATGTGCTGCGTGTTCACAATCAACAATGGGCTGTGTGTTCACCTCAACAGTTTGGGCTGCGTGTTCAACTCTCAACGAGTGTGTGCAGCGTGTTCACAACCAACAATGGGCTGTGTGTTCAAAAATTCAAAGTTTCGGCTATGTGTTCAACTCTCAACAAGTGTGTGCTGTGTGTTCACAATCAACAATGGGCTGCGTGTTCAGAAATTAAATAGTTTGGGCTGCGTGTTCAACTCTTAACAAGTGTGTGCTGCGTGTTCATAATCAACAATGGGCTACATGTTCAGAAATTCAACAGTTTGGGCTGCGTGTTCAACTCTCAACAAGGGTGTGCTGTGTGTTCACAATCAATATATGGGTTGCGTATTAAAAAATTCAAGTGATTGAGCTATGTGTTCAAGATGCAAACGGAATACTGTGTTATAGACTAAGTGTTCAGAACACGCTGTGTGCTAGAGTGAGCAGATAAGCATAGCGAAAGCATGAAATGCACAGAAAATGCATAATACATTGTGGAAAATGTAAAAGTGAAGTACGTACCTCTCGTGCCTGATGAGAGAGGTGGGACTCCGGCTCCCGCAATAGCAGATCCACAGGTGCTCGATCATCAATATCAGTAAAATGGTAGAAAACGGCCCGAGGAAGGATATGCTCCCGAGGGTGATACCTCTCGGGGTCAAATGGCCGAACCCTCGAAGGCAAAGACATAATATCTGGCTCACCCCCTGCACCTGGAGGACCTCCGGCATGAGGGAAATGACCTACCATCACAAGAAATCTGCAAAAATGAGCAAAAATGAGCAAAATGAGCCAAAATTGGAAAACGTCAACAAAAGTCAACTCTCGGGAAAGGAAAAAGTCAACAAAAGTCAACTCCCGAGAAAATGTTCCAAATATTGAGACAAACTTACCTCAAGTGGAGAAAATGGGGAAAGAAGCTCCGAAATAAAATTTTAATCGGTCCAAAGTGAAGAAAACTGAAAGATTTCGCGAAACAACTTTGCGTGGGGCGTTGAAAAACGCGTATAGAGCGCAGATCTGAGAGGGAAAATGGTCTAGGAAGGGAGGAGAGCTGATTTCGGACCTGAAGTTGTGAGGAAAAGTGTCTTGGTCGAGTGTATTTAAAGATCCGAGTGCAAATGTACCAAACTGTCCCTGTTTTTGTCTAGGTGGTCGGCCGACAACCTTTTCTATTAGGCCGACTACCCCCTTGCTCCAAACCTGGTCGGTGGTGTTCCCAAGGTGGTCGCCATGTCTCTTTGAGCTCCTTGCAAAATTTGGTAGTGATCGGAGTCCCCGGCACCTGAGAAAGTACAAGAAAAGTGCACTTTTCGTGCGAAATCCCTCCGCGGGAACTTCAACTCCAACTTTTGATGTGTGTTCCATTGTTACTTGTCAAGAGCAAGATGTATCCTTTTTGAGTACGTTGTGACCCTTTCGGGAGGTAAACCGGAGGCCGCGATCGAGTCACCTTCGTCGAAACTTGCATTTCTTTGCCCGTTGTTTTGTGTCAAATGTGCATTCGAAGTTGTACTTATCCTACATTGTTGTGCATGTCACTTGTATTGCTATGCACATCACTTTCATTACTGTGCATGTTTCACCAGTACTGTCATACCTCCATGCTTAATTTGCGTTGTCACGTGCGTTTCTCTTGCATTGCGATGCACTTTTCCATCGGCACCATGTTTGTCTGCGTTCGATATAGCGTTGAACATATGTTGCTAACTATGTTGTGCTTGTTAAGTTTCTCTCTTTTGCAGGCACGATATTGTATGTACGGTTTATTTGAAGCTGGTGTGACCAGACGAACCACACAGGTATTGTATCTTTTCCGTGTGGGCGTGGCGAGAATTGAATACATTCTCCGCATTCTTAAACTGCATGAAATGTAGTTATTGCTTTGCATTTGTGCTTAAAACTGTTGCATCTATTGTGAATATTTGCTTCATTACAGTTTGCAGCTTTGCATGACAATGAGTTACGTCCAGCTTGGTGCATTTCACTTTGCATTTTGCCTCCCGTCTGCAGGCATGCCCACGGGCACATCTCTTTCATCCCGCCTGTTTGTCTAAGTCTTCGGCCTTGTCAAAATGGGTCGTCTCTGGGCTTTGACATTCACTCCCGTCACTTATGACTTTCGAGTTCTGTCAAAGAGGGGCAACTGTAGACACCCCATTTTTGACAGACCTTAAGACTCTGACGTCATCGATTGAGCGCTCGGTGATGACGCAAATTGTGCTCGTTCTGAGGTTGTGGAGTCTCGGCTGAGAGCCTTGCCTCTGGACTTCGGGGCTCTTATGTGCTTTGCCTCGATTTGTGAACCAGGTCCTATTTTCTCTATTTTCTCTTCCCGAAGGGAGGGAGAGGTCTCGTAGACCATCTCTCAGTGGCCGTAGGCTACGTTTCGTGGTCGTAGGCCATTTTTTCCGTTTGGAGACCAGTTTTCGATTTTTCGGAGCCGTCGGCCATGTGCCTCGGTTCGGGACCGCTTGCCCCGGTTTTTGGCACACACCTTGTTTCCTCTCCTTAGAGGGACACTGTGGCCCGGGAGACCACCTTTAGGGTCGCACGCCACTTCCGGCGCTTAATAGTCAGTTTTCAGGGCCCCTAGCCTCTCGTTTTGGCCCCCGAACCTTCGTTTTGCATTGGTTAGGGTTCATTTTTGGCATGGACCCTAGTTTCATTGTTAGGAAGGTGGTAGTATGGTGGGAGACCACCTTTCTTCTTGGAGACCACTTTTCTCTTCACCGCCCAGTTTTCTTGGCAGGTTGGTGGTCTCCCTCACTTTTGGGCTATAATTTCTAGTCTCCCATACCACCATCGTGTTGTACTCATCTGGGAGGCCACCAATACGGGTAGGCCAACCAGCTTTTCTTCCTGACCCTTTTGAACCTTGCTAGAAAGCTGGTTTTCCTCTCTCCTGGGCCATAATTTCTGGTCTCCCACCATACCACTGTGTTGCATTCACCTGGGAGGCCACCTTTCTGGGTAGGCCGACCAGCTTTTCTTCTTAACCTTTTTGAACCCTGGTCGGCTGACCAGGGCAAGTGGTCGGCCTACCACCTTGGTTGGTCGGCCAGCCTTCTGCTTTTTGGTCTTTTTGAGTGCATTACAGCTGTGCCAGCTGAGAGGCATTTACCCCATCCTCCGAGATTTGACCCTTTGTTTGTCTTCTTAAGGAAGATTTGGCCCCTTTTGATTAGCTTCTAAGGGAAGCTTGACCTTTTGTCAAGCTTCTTAAGGAAGCTTGACCCCTTTGGTCTAGCTTTCTCAAGAAGCTTGACCCTTTTGGTTTAGCTTCTTTTAGAAGCTTGCACCCTTTACTTGAGGCTTCTCCAAGAAGCCTTGGCCCTTTGTCTTCTATAAGAGAGGCTCTCCTCTCCATTTGGAAAGGTTGAACACTTTTGGCTGGAGCATACATCCGCTTCCCTCCATAGCTCTCTTCTTCAAGCTCCGAACCCCATTGTTCTTGCACCCATTACACTACACCTCCTAGCACAACACCTCCACCATCCATCCAAGCACCTTAGAACTAATTTGCAGAGGTTGAAGGCTCATTACCTTGGTCCAGAAGTTGCTGAGGGTCGGCTCTACAAGGGTAAGCCTCTATTTCCCATTTTTTTGCATTATTTTGCTTCATATCTTAGCGCTATTTGCAAGCATTTTTGGGTTTTGACATAAACTGAAAAAAGTTTTCTTTTGAGCTTATAAACATGTTTTCTTAAGGTCATTTTTCTGTTGGGGGTCATCTACCCCCGTCCATCCTTCATTTCCTCATGTTTTGAGCTATGCATTTGAGAATTTACATTGGCCTAGGTTTGGCCTTTTAGCCACTGAAATCCAGTGGATTTTCAGTGGCTAACATGTGTCTTTGAGCTTCAAAATCATAGAGGGGTGACCCTCTCACCCCTTGTTCTCTTTACTAGCTTTGTTGGCCTTCCAAAGGGCCCCTTATTTGCATGTTTTGAAGTCATGTTTCAGGCCCTATTTAGTGAGTTTTAAGGTCTGCATAAGCTCTGTCCAGAGCCCTTTTGGCCATTTTGAATGTCTATTATGCATGTGTAGAACAATCTTATTCAAGGCCTTTCAAAGGGACTTTCACTTGCATGCTTCCTAGACTAATTTCAGGGCCTTTTTGGTGGGTTTTAGGACCCTCATAACCTCTGTCCAAGGGTGGTTTTTCCATTTTGTGTGTCCATCATACATGTGTAGAATAACCTCTTGCATGGACTTTCAAAGGAGCACTTCATTCTTGCATGTGTTGACTGAGTTTCAATGGTTATTTCGGCATATTTTGGCATGGCATACCTTTGTTTTTGATTGGTTTGGTGAGCCCTCATGTGCTTCATATACGTGTAGTGTAAATCATGGTTCACTAGCTTACTTCGCATGCTTTGTTGACCTTTCATGTTAGCACTTTTTGGCCATGCCTTAAACTAATATTGTGCATAATTTGGATTGCCCTAGCTCTATTTTTAGGTCTCATGATTGAATGATGTTTGTTTTGCATGCTTGTAGTTCAATACCCATGCTTAACTTTGAGTTTTGAGGCTCATTCCATGTATATATTGAGGTGTGTTCATGTTTTGGGTCCATTATACATCATATTTCAGAGCTTGTATGAATGCCATATTGCCATGTTTTCTACTCCTTAAGTGTGCTTGAGAGTTGTCCATGAATGCCTTGTTTTCGGACCATTGAATGAGCTCCATTTCTTTGCATTCCGAGCCATCATTTTAGGCCATTTCCCCACTGTTTCAGACCTACCTAGGGTCTATTTAGGGTTGGTTTTGCCATATGTGCATTGCTTTGTGTACCTCTAGTGTAATCCCCTTCACTAGTTTCGGTACCCGGGCCTTCTAGCATGCATTGGGTGACATGTTTGCATGTTTTGGGACCATCTTTTATGTCATTTCAGAGCTGTATCATGTGCCATTCTATGCCATATTTCATCATCTTCCATGCTTAGTTAGAGTTGCATGTTGTGCCTTAGGATCGGTCCTTTGCATTCGTGCATGTTTGCATGTAATTTGGTTGTCTCATTTTCATCATATGGCCACTAACGTGAGTGTGGCTGAGGTCCACTCATATTGGTTTAAGTCCACCTTTCATTGTGTATGCCATTTGGTTCATGTTGTTGCATGTTTGACCATCGCATTGTGTATGCTTTGATTATGCCTTTGTGCATGTCCATCTTCGTGTGTGCATTGCGTATGCTAGGTTGTTGGTCGCATTGTGCATGCCATACAGTTTATAGCATTGTGTATGCTAGTAGCATGTTTGCATCTCATCCTTGCAGGTTTGCATGGTTAGGTCACATTGCATTAGGATTGCATGCTAGTTGCATTCGTGCATGTCATGTATATTGCATTGTGTTTGGAGTAGGAGTTAGTCCAAACACGGGAAACGAGGGACGTTTCATACTCTAAGTGATGAAATGTGCCTCGATCCCCAGTCGTCGGCATTCTTGATTACCCATGATAGAACTATTGGCTTCAGGTGTTCATACTTGGATTCATTCCATTGAGTCGTGCAATTCGACTCCTCAGCCATCGTGCATCGAGATGCGTGATTGGTGGCACGAGGATCGAGGTCTACACTCCCTTGAGCCTGTGCAAGGACGAGGAGAGTGGTCTTGCACACATATGTTGAAAATACCTTACTTTCTCTCTCTCTCTTGCCTTTGTTGCAGAAAAACCAAAATCCGGGGGCAGAAAGTGGTCGGCCGGCCAGGTTTTCTGGCAGGCCAGCCACCTTTTTTGGTTTCCACCACAAAGGGTGGTCGGCAGGTGTTTCCCAAGCCAATATCTGGTTGGCAGCATTCCTAGGGTGGAGTTTTAGCCTCTTGGAGCCTTGTGCAAATTTCTAAAATCAGTTGCAAACAAAGGCAAGACGAGACATCGCGATGAAATTTCCCGATGAGGCGACTCGAGCATGCATGCATCCATCATCACCCAAAACAGAGCCGAGGCAGTCACATTCATGTAGTTTACATGCTTACTTAGCTCGTTTGTTGATTAGTTAATGTTGTGTAATAATTAGCTGTAGCTGTTATTTATTCGGACTGTATTATTTATTCGGACCCCTTGAGGGGGGCAATGTTGTAATAAGTGTGCGTGTGTGTGATGTATGTCTTCCAACCCCACGTCTTTTTCCCTTTTGTTTATCAGCTTATGATGGTTAGATTAGGGCATGTTTCAATTAGCATACTTATGCTCACATGCTTGTATTCATTCACCTGTCTTGCATGCACCGGGCTCGGCGCATCATACTAACTGTATTGTATTTCAATTCTGAGTTGAATACATGTTAGTTGTAGCATTTCACATGCCATTGTAGAATAGCCGAGCCTATTTTAGTTGCATTTTTCATGTGTTGCATTAGGCATTTCTATATAGTTAGGATCATGCATGGATTTCTAACATAGCTTTTGTTTTGGCTTGGAGTACTCAGTAAGTGTTTATGTTTTAGCATCATTCATGTGTGTGAGTGACTACCATGATAGCATGCTTACCATGAGGCTTTGTGCTTATGTGATATATCTGCCTGAATGCCTGTGGGTGAAGGTTGGGTCATCTGAATTAGAATAATTCATTGATTGTGAGTTTTAAGCCCACTTGAGAGTAGCAAATCATCTTGTTTTCTAAGCCCACCAGAGGGTGGCAAATTTGCATTTTAGCCTACTTGCGAGTAGCAAACCCTTTCAAAAGAAAACATGAGGTGTTTTGTTCCAATTCAGGCGATCCAATCTATACTTGTCTGCTGTGTGCATCACGTAGTAAATCTAGGCTAATAACTGGAATAAGAATGCATAATGTTTTCAAAACTCGATATCATGGTTAGTAGAGGCCGATCTTTAATCGGGCGAGCGGGGGTGCTCACGAAGTGACCTTCCCTAATCGTACCCAAGTTCCTGCGCCGAGGCAACTTTGGTGATGACGGACATGTGGCCTTAGGCAACGAGTCAGGGTTTCCTAAATTTTCCAAAGTAAAATATTTAGGTGGCGACTCTGTATCTGGAAAAGCAGTCCATGTTTGACACTTCTTTCAAAAAATCTGTTTTGAAAAACAATATGCCGAATTTGGACTCTTTGATGATTCATCGGTCTTGCATTGCACTCTGCGAGATTAAATACAGGACCGTGACATTGAGTCCAAACTGTAGTGAGCCCATATGAACAGAACGGGATTTCCCTCCCGGGGCATTCGGGGACGTCTATAGTTTCTGGCGACTCTGCTGGGGAGTTAGAGAACTTGACTCGAACTCGTGATATCTGGTTTTAACTACACTTGTGTGTTTCTTTGCATTGCATTTGCATTGGTGCGCCTAGGACACCGTGTTTGCCTTATGCTATTCCTGAACGGTTTGCCGGAGGCTCGCTTCGAGAAGCGTGCCATAAGGCTAACCGGTTGCGGGCTCTGCCACGACGGGAACACAAACCTCGATTTTACGGGGGCACCCTTTTTGACCATTCGATCTAGTGCATATTCGGAATCCATAGTGACCATTCCAAAGCTAGGACAGGTTGCTTACCCGATTATAGGTTGTTTGAAACCGCTGCGTGCGTAGTGAAACCCTAGCTCCTGACAAAATAGGACAGGGAAACCCTACCCCAACATAGCGGTGTTTTGGCTCTCACTTGCTTGTTATGTGCTTTTAGAGTGCGTCTCTACAGGAATGCATGTATCAGTTTGCAAGTTTGGGCATCAGGCATGCGGGCACCAGTTCAGTATTTTGGAAATCAGTTATCTGCGAGTACCGGATTCAGTTTTGGGGACGGTAGTTTGGGATTAATGGTCAGTGTTCGAGAACAGTATATTTAGCTTATCGACTGCGTGTTGTTATGCCCGACTGTGTGTTGTGTGTTTATTTTAAGTTGTTATGCTGTCCGTTTGTCTGGTTGTTTATTTCCTTATTATTGCTTTATTTATCTTTTTGCTAGGGTAGTTTAGCACAATTGCTTCAGACCAAGCAGATATTCCCCAAGCACTCTGGACAAGAGGTCGCCGACTCTATCGATCCGAGGATCTAGTCGACGAACAACCAGTGTTCCACTCTCTACCCCCGGTTATCAGACGGAGGCCGAGAAAACGCAATGTATCTGAACAAAGGTAACCAAAGCAGTGGTCTACCCCATCAGTGGACAGTCGGGCTAAGATCTTAATTGTTATCATAGAGATAGATATACCAATCGGTCAAATGGATCAGCAGAACACGTCAGGGATGGAGGCAATGATGCGTCAACTCCAAGAGAGCATGAAAGCCATGCAGGAGGACGCTGTCCGTCAAGCAGAATTTGCCAAACAGCAGGCCGTTGTCGTGGCCCAACAGACAGAGCTAATTACCCAGCTACAACAGCAAACCGGAGTATCTGCTTCGCACCAAGCTCCTCTCCCACCAGGAGTTCCGCCACCCAGGGAGGTACCAAATGTCCAGGGAGAGGCGGACATCCTAACAGGTCTGGCTCCGCCCCTGATTCTACCTCAATTGTCCAAGGCACCTACACCTATCAATCAACCGGACTCTCCATTCGAGTTCGAAGTGGACCCTATAGCATTGATGTTGAGCAAGCTCGAAAAGTTGTTCAAGAAATCCCAGGGGGTAAAGTCCATCCCAGACATTGAGGACGGGTATACCGACGTGGCTGTGACGCTGCCAGATAGATTCAAAATGCCACAAATCGACCGCTTTGACGAATCTGGGGATCCCATGGTGCATCTCCGGTTGTTCTTAGATATACTATGGCCGATGGGCCTCACCAGACCGTAGAAGCTTTCATTATTTGGCTGGACCATGTTGGGTGTGGCCGCTATTTGGTACGCAAAATTAGAAGACGATGTTAAGCAGAATTGGGATGAGATGGCCGAGGCTTTCATTGCACAGTACTCCTATAATATGCAAATCGAGATTACAACCCGTGATCTTGAGACAACAAGGTAGGAGCCTAAGGAGAGCTTTTCAGAGTTCGTAGCCAGGTGGAGGGCGAAGGCCTCAATGATGACCCTAAGGCCTATTGAAAAAGATCAAATCCGGATGATTGTGTGCAATCTCCAGCCTAGGCTGATGCAGACAATGATCGTGCTCCCTTTCCCTACCTTTTCAGATTTGCATGAGATGGGAGTACAGATTGAGGATGCCTTGAAGCAAGGCTTGATTGATAATGACAGAGAGCAACCCAGAAGAACCTTCAACCGCAACAACAATACAGGCACCAGCAATGCCACAAATGCTAAAGCTTCAGAAGTAAGCATGGTCACCACCATTCCCCCTCCAAGACCCATGGCAACTACACCTTTCTCCGGCGCGTCCGGAAGCAACACACAAACCACCAAATACCAACCTCGAGGCCAGAGAACCTTCACCCCGTTATATATGCCCCTGTCCAAGGATTTGGGGGTATTAATCAAGAAAGGGCACTTAAAGCCCCTGGAGCCGAGGCCATTGCCAAATCCAATCCCTCCCTCTCATAACCCAGCAAAATACTGCTCATGCCACCAACAACATGGTAACGACACTGACCAATGTTTTAAATTGCGTCATGAGATTCAGGATCTCATTGACAAACAGGTGATTGTGCCTCCAGAAAAACCCAATGTCACAACAAACCCTCTCCCACCGCACAACCAAGCTCCACTCCCAACCGTATCAACTTTATCCAGACTGGAGTCGTATCTTACGATCCTAGCATATATATCTCCCTGTCCCACCTACCCAAGCCGGAGGTGCTCCTTCCAGACTGCACTGACTTGAGCATGTTGGACATCTCCAGAACCCAACCTGAACCAATAGTGGTGATTGTCGAAGACAGAACATGGGAGATTTCAGGGTAGAATGGGATTGTTGAGTCAGAATCCGAGGAATCTGGGAGTTTTGCTGAGGAGGTGTACAGTCCGAGTGACTACATTCTATCAATAGGCTAGGTTGAGCCAAATGTGGAATTGCCGGCAGGGACAGAGCTTTGTGTGATACAGGGGGATGAATCTGGTCAGAGGATGGATGACTTGGCAGCTGTGGAAGGGGACTTTGCTAACCTCTAATTTTTCAATGAACAAGATCCAGAGGGCATGATAGTCAACTGGTCAGATTTTGAGGAGTCAGCAAAGGTAACCGGGTGGCTTGATAAGACTTACCAGATGTTGTCGACGAAACTCAGTTGGAACGGGGCCCGACAGGGGCAAGAACATCAGTTGTGGCCGGAAGGGCCAGAAATCAAAATGCATCTCCGGAGAGTGCCGGTGCTAAGAATTTCGCTCAAGATCTGGGCATTTTGAATGCAGGAATTATAGAGCAGCCAGCTGTACTGACGCAATTGGAGAAAAAAAGAATCGAGGAGTTTGAGAGAATTAGAAAAGCCAAGGCCCCCGTGGGGACTGAAAGTGCTGTGTGCACGAGGATAGAGAATGCTGCGAGCATGTGGACGGAAAGTACTGCGAGTACAATTGTACCGGAGCTGGACAGGTGTCTGTCGGCTGCCGACGGAATGTGGTAGGAAGACGATGATCTATGTCTTGCCCACACGGACGAGGATTGGGGGAGCAACCAGCCAGACGATACCTGGTACATCGGCGAAGTCGATCATATGACTAGAAGCAGGCGGTATTTGAAGCCCCCACATCTAGATCAGCCAGAGGTGTCTGGGAAAGATAAGGAGGCGGAGAAACAAAAACAGAAGCAACATTAAGAAGAGGCTGTACTGAAGTAGTTGAAAAAGATACAGGCAGACATCTCCATCTGGGAATTGCTTATGGCGTCACGAGTGCATCGACAAGCTGTCGTGTCGGCCATGGACAAGGCCAAGCTCTCAATAGACAGCACGCCCGAACAGCTGGTGGGCTTAGTTTTTCCGGGAGGGGCTACCCCGATGTTGACTTTCTCCGACAAAGAATTGCCACCTGAGGGTGAGAACCATAACAAGCCACTCTACATCTCTGTGGAGTGTAGAAACAAATGGATACCCGTGGTGCTTGTCGACACAGGGTCCGCCATCAATGTGTGTCTGGCAAGAACTACATATGCAATCAGTTTAAAGACCACGGACTTTGTGCTGACGGCCTAAGTGATTCGGGCATATGATAACACGAGCAGAAAAGTAATACGGACAGTAAAAATTCAGACCAAGGTTGGGCCGCGACAGCATGAAGTAGACTTTCATGTCTTAGAAGTTTCCGCAACCTTCAATCTGCTCTTGGGGCGGCCGTGGCTGCACCAGGTGAAGGCAGTTTCGTCCACCTTACATCAGATGGTGAAATACCCCCATGGGAAGGGAGTAGCCATTGTCTTTGGGAATTCATTGATCCATCCACCGCCGGAGGTGTCTACACTAGTCTTGGAAATTGAGCATGGTATGGAGGATGTGTTCTTATTCGGTTTCACTCTGGCTAAAGCCCGGGTCATGCAGAACATTTTGGCTGTTAATGAGGGGATGTATGTCAGTGCTCAATCAGTATACCTCATGAACAAGCTTCAACACATCCCCGGGATGGGATTGGGAAAGAGCGGCTGGAAGGGCGTTGCAGCGTTGGCCGAAGTGCCACACAACCCACATACCTTTGGTTTGGGTTATCTGCCCACCAAAGAGGATTGGTTAAGGAAAGGTAAGGAAATAGCTGGGAGAGCCAGAGCAAAGAAGGCAGGGAAGCCATATGAGTTAATGCACTGACCCATCCAGGGTACCCTAAAAGGACGCTTTGTCCGGGAGGGGGAGGACTTTCCGTTTTGTGGCTTCCCAGAGTCGTGGCTGAATGCGGAGAGGAAGTGCGTACTAGGCTTTGAGATCTTCTTTGATCTACAATTATCCGGGGATGACATTGTCGAAGAGCAGACGGGCCCATTAGCTGAGGCTGAGCAGAGCAAGAAAGTGGAGTCTGAGGACGCCGAAAGTGAAATGGGGGTAGCGCTGGCGTGTCTACTTTCGGATCCTCCGATCGAACAGAAGTGCTTGGAGGATAACTTCTCGGTATGTGTGATCGGAAATGAAACGGTTGTGGACCTACCAGCAAATATTTTGGATGCATCTATCGCACCCTCTCTCATTTGGCAGTATGAAGAGGGATTTTTGTCAAGTGGCACCGGGTCAGGTAGTGAGCCGGAATTTGATTCCGCTGAGTCTGTTGAGTCGGAATCAGGTTCCAGCTCGACTGAGTTTGAGTCCGGTATTCCTGGGGGTGATAACCCGGATACCACAGTCCTATCCAGGTCGTCTTTTTCTTTCTCTTTTGAGTCTGTTGTAACCGAAGAATCGGACGATTTGGATGTGCTTAGTGAGAATGATGTGGCTGTGGTTTCTGAGTACTTTTCCGTGCCCTTGATTTATTGCATTAACTCAGACTGTAAAAATTTTGATGAAAACGACGAGGAAGAAATTCCTCTAGTTTTGCAACGCTTAATTGAACAAGAGCAGGAAAGATTTGTTAAACCCTTAACAGATGAAATCACTACTGTGAATATTGGTACTGAGGAGGACCCGCAGCTGGTCCAGATCGGGTCAACGTTGTCTTCGGAGGAACGCGAGCGCTTAGTCACTTTATTAAAAGATTTCAAAGACGTTTTCACATGGTCCTACGAAGACATGCCTGGAATCGATCCTGAGATTGTACAGCACCGGATCCCTCTTGACCCCGAGGCCCGACCCGTTAAATAGAAACTCAGGGGGATCCGCCCTGATTGGGCTCTCAAGATTAAGGAAGAGGTCACCAAGCAAATTGACGCAGGTTTCCTGCTGGTATCCGAATACCCAACTTGGTTGGCCAACATCGTTTCGATGCCGAAGAAGGATGGTAGGATTCAGGTATGTGTGGATTTCAGGACTTGAATAGAGCTAGTCCGAAGGACGACTTCCCCTTGCCACATATCAATGAGTTAGTGGACTTCACAGCGGGGCATGCTTTGCTTTCGTTCATGGATGGCTTTTCGAGCTACAACCAGATAGTGATGGCACCTGAAGACCGAGAAAAGACTGCATTCACCACCCCATAGGGGACGTATTGCTACAAGGTAATGCCATTTGGGCTGAAGAACGCTGGAGCTACATATCAACGGGCCGCGACCACAATATTGCACGACATGATCCACAAAGAGGTTGAGGTGTATGTGGACGACATGATTGTCAAGTCCAAAGAAAGAGAGGGCCACTACACCGCCTTGCAAAAGTTCTTTCAAAGGATTAGAGAATTTCGGTTGCGGCTGAATCCTCAGAAGTGTACGTTTGGTGTTACAGCAGGGAAAATGCTGGGGTTTCTGATTACACAGAGAGGTATCGAAGTTGTCCCTTCCAAAATCAAAGCCATCTTAGAAATGCCACCACCAAGGACTGAAAAGGAGATGCGAGACTTTCTGGATAAAATGCAATTCATAAGACGGTTTATCTCAAAATTAACTTTGACTTGTGAACCACTTTTTGGCCTCCTGAAAAAAGGAAAGAAATTTCAATGGGACGGCCGATGCCAAGCTGCTTTTGAACAGATCAAGGAATACTTACAGAACCCACCTGTGCTGTCACCGCCTGAGCCGGGGAAGCCGTTGATTTTGTATCTTTCAGTAACTGAGACTACAATGGGCTGCATGCTCGCACAAGAATCAAAGGACAAAGTGGAGAGAGCCATCTACTATCTGAGCAAGAAGATGCTAGAGTATGAGACTCGCTACACATTGTTGGAAAAGGCTTACTTAGCTTTGGTATGGGCTACCAGGAAGCTGCGGCACTACCTGTTAGCTCACTCCATAATGTTGGTTTCACGACTAGATCCCATCAAATATCTCTTCGAGAAACCGGCACTTACGGGTAGGCTAGCTCGTTGGTTGCTATTGCTTTCCGAATTCGATCTGAAATATGTAACACGCAAGTCAGTTAAAGGAAGAGCAGTAGCAGAGTTCTTAGCCGATCATCCCGTGGAAGGAGGTGAAGCAGTTGAGTATTTATTCCCAGATGAGGCCATTTTGCATATCGAAGATGAAACTTGGACGATGTATTTTGACGGAGCGTCAAACCAATACGGGTATGGGATAGGAGTGTTGCTGATAGCACCTGACAATTCCCGTTTCCCTCTAGTATTCAAACTCCGGTTCAAAGTCTCAAACAACGAAGCAGAGTACGAAGCATGCATCGCTGGTTTAGAAGCGGCCTTGGAACTAGGGGCAAGACAGTTGGACATCATTGGGGACTCAAACCTTGTTGTATCCCAAGCTAAGGGGGATTGGAAGGTCAAAGAAGAAAAGATTCGAATGTACCACCAGACCTTGGACCTGCTGATTCCTCGGTTTGAGAAGCTAAACATCACTCATCTACTAAGAGAGAACAACAGGTTCGTAGATTCACTAGCAACTCTATCTTTCATGATAGACATCCCGTTTGGAGTCCGGATGTGTCCAGTCATTATCGACTAGAAATTGGTGCCGGCTTACGAGTCGATTGCTGCTATAGATGAGGTTCAAGATAAGAACCCCTGGTATTACGTTATTTGGAATTTCTTGGAGAAGGAAGCATATCCACCAGGGGTAAATGCCAAGGATAAAAGGGCAACAAGAAGAATGGCCGTTCAGTTCATCATCTGCGGAGGTAAATTGTATAAGAGAGGTCATCTGGGAATGCATAAGTTGTGCATTGAAGCTGGAGAATCAAAACGCCTAATGGAGGCCATCCATGGAGGGGAATGCGGTGCGCATATGAACAGGGTCATGCTAGCGCGAAAGATCCTCAGATAAGGTTATTATTGGTTCACCATGGAGGAGGATTGTATCGGCTTTGTTCGGAGATGCCATAAGTGTCAGATCCATGCAAACCGCATGAACATTCCGCCGTCGAAGCTGTACAATGTGACTTCACCATGGCCATTTTCAGTTTGGGGAATCGATGTGATCGGGGCTGTAATGGGCATGAGTTCATCCTAGTCGCGATAGATTATTTCACGAAGTGGGTTGAGGCCCAATCTTATGCGGTGTTGAAGGCGTCGCACGTTGCAAAGTTTATCAGAAACAACATCATCTGTCGTTATGGGGTCCCAAACGAGGTCATTTCAGATAACGGTTCCCACTTCAAGAAGGAAGTGATTGACTTGTTGGAGAAATACAATGTGGCTTTTCATATGTCATCTACATACCGGCCACAAACCAATGGAGCGGTTGAGGCCGCCAACAAGAACATCAAGCACATACCACAGAAGATGGTGGAAACCTACCGGGATTGGCCAGATAAGCTGCCGTTTGCTCTGTGGGGTTACCGGACGTCAATTCGAACTTCTACTAGGGCGACCCCGTATTCATTAGTTTATGGGATGGAGGCCGTTCTACCTATCGAGATTGAGGTCCCGTCTTTACGAGTGTTGGCTGAGTGTCAAATAGCCGAAACAGATTGGCAGCAGAATAGATTTGAGAAACTCATGCTCTTTGATGAAAGAAGACTGAAAGCATTGTACCATGTTCAAGGTTATTAGCGCAGAATTGCCCAGGCTTTCAACAAGAAGGTTAAGTCCAGGAATCTAAAAGAAGGGGATTTGGTGCTCAAAGACAACCGAGCTCCCATTCATGACCCTAGGGGCAAGTTCAAACCCAATTGAACTGGTCCCTACATCATTAAGTCTATCTGGTCAGGTGGAGCTGTGGTTCTGATGGACCTAGATGGCCTAGAGTTCTCACAACCGATCAACATGGACAAGTTGAAGAAATATTACCCCTGAGAGGCTCGCTAGGCCGAAAACCCGAAAGGGCGACCTAGGCAAAAGTTAGAGCATTGAAATTTTTTTGAAATTATAAAAACTGAGCTCGCAAGGTTGAAAACCCGCAAAGGGCGGCCTTGGAAAAAGTTAGAGCGTAAAAGGAGAGTGAAAATACTCGAGTGAACCCCAGCCTGAACTACGTAAGGCTTGATTCCCATCTTTGGGATATGTAGGCAACTTCATCCTGAAGTTCAGCTATAAACTTTTCCCCGATCAACTTTGTCCATTTGATCATCTCGGCCATCTTTGTCTATTCAGCATTCAAGAGTTCGGTTATGATCTCCGGTGCAGTGCTTTTCAGACTGGGAGCAACTTTCTATTGCTGTGCAGTGCCGCGGTACTATTCAGACTAGGGACAACTTTCCAGTTGTTAAGATCCGAGGTTACTGTAGACACCCCATTTTTGACCGACCTTAAGACTCAGACGTCACCGATTGAGCGCTTGGTGATGTTGCATATCGTGCTCGTTTAGAGGTTTCAGAGTCTCGGCTGCGAGCCTTGCCTCCGGACCTCCGGACTCTTTCATGCTTTGCCTCGGTTTGTGAACCAAGCTCGATTTTCTTTGTTTTCTCTTCGCGAAGGGAGGGAGAGGTCTCGTAGATCATCTCTCAGTGGCCGTAGGCTACGTTTTGTGGTCGTAGGCCATTTTGCCCGTTTGGAGTCCGGTTTTCGATTTTTCGGAGCCGTTGGCCGTGTGCCTCGGTTCGGGACCGCTTAACCACCTCCATTTGCTCCGGTTTTTGGCATGCATCTTATTTACTCCCTTTTGAGGGACACTGAGGTCTGAGAGACTCACTTCGTGGTCGAATGCCACTTTCGGTGCTTAACAGGCAGTTTTCGGGGCCCCCAACTGCGCGTTCTGGCCCCCGAACATTCGTTTTGCATCGGTTTTCATTTATTTTTGGCAGGTACCTCTGTTTCATCACCAGGAAGGCCGTAGAAGGGTGGGAGGCCAGCAATTGTTTCAGCAACCAGTTATATTCCTCCGGCGCCCTCTGACGCCCGTTTTTCTCACTTTCAAGCCAATGTTGACCACCCTAGGGTCACTTTCTTCAATCCTAAACCCCATATTTGTGTTGTACACACCTGGGAGGACACCAAAAGTTGGTGGCTGGCCAGTAATTCCACCTGACCCTTTTGAACCCTTCCTAAAAATGGCCTATTCTCTCTCCTGTTTTACAGTTGACAATTTTGAACCACAGGGTTGTATTGAGGGCACCTGGGAGGACACCAATTTGTGGTGGCCGGCCATTAATTCACCTTGGCCCTTTTGACCCTTGGCCGGCCGGCCATGGGGGGTGGCCGGCAGGCCACGGGGGGTGGCCGGCCGGCCACCTACAGCTCCAAAACCTGGCCGGCCTTGCTCCTTAGGGTGTGTATATTCCAGCTGTATACTTTTTTCCCCCAAAAAATCTGTATCCGGGGGGGACAACTTTTTGGGGGGGAAACTTGATCCATTTTCCCCCTAGTTTTTCCCTCCATTTCTCCCCCATTTTTGGCCTATATAACTGGCCTCCAGCATTGGTCCAAGGGTTGGAAAAAATTGCCTCGAGCTTGCATATACATACCTCCCTCCATCTCTCTCTTTAACCCTAAAAAAAGCAACCAAGTTCTACCATTTTTACACACCATCACCTAGCACCACACCACCACTTCCATTTCCAGCAGCTTGGAGGTCTTCTCGAAGGCTAGGAGGCAGCAAATTTGGTCCAAGAAGTTGCTAAAGATTGGTCTACAAGGGTGAGTTACCATTTCCCTCTTTCTATCTCATTTTTTGCAACATTTCTTAGCCTCTCTTTCTTGTATATATGAGCTCCGGCCATAACTAAAAGTAGTGTTTTTTTGAGCTCTCTTTCATGTTTCATTAAGGGACTTTTGTCATTTGAGGTCCCCATCTTGCACTTGCTTCATTACCCCTTTGTATGCCATAATCTTGCATAGTATTTTTGGCCTATGTGTGATCTGTTTTGGAGCATGATGTAAATTGTAGATAGGCTTATTTTGAGCCCTTATTCAGCATTAAAGAAGGGCTCATCACTGTTTGGGACCTCCATGTGCCACTTGTCATTATCCCCCTCTTTGGTCCCCATTTTTGCATGATTTATTAGCCTATTGAGCTTCTGTTTTTGGACCTCGGTCCGAACTGAAAATGGCCCTATTTTGACCCTCTCTTCATGTTTCATTAAGGGTCTATGGCTGTTTGGGACATCCTTTTTATACTTCATGTTATAGCTCTCTTGGTGCCATTATTTTGCATAGCATTTTGAGCATACTTGTATCTATTTTTGGGGTTTGTCATAAACTGTAAAAGATCATGTTTTGGGCTCCTCTTCAACTTTGTTGAAGGGCCCTAATCTGTTTGGGGTCAGCAGCTGTGATTTGATTCTTTATCTCACATTTAGGGCCATTTTTGCATGCTAGTTTTGCCCTATTTGTGTTTGCTGTTTGGCCTTGATTAGAACTGAAAATATGCTTATTTTGGGGCTGCCTTGCTTCTGTATTTTCATTCCATGTACCAATTATGCATGCTTTGTATAGCTTTAAGCCATTTCATGTACCTAGTTTTGCATTTCGGGAGAAATTCCATGCATCGGGTGTCATTTCGCCTTGTTTCGGGGCTGTTTTGCCCCTCATTTTGCTACTGATTTTTGCATGTTTTCATATCATATTCCATGTCTTTTCCATGTCTCATTAGAGTGGCATTTCGGTGCCTGAGGGTTGGTCCTCGGTTTGCGTGCACGCGTGCACGCATTTCGAGTTGTCTTGTTTTCATCTGACGGCCTCCTAGGTGAGTGTGGCTGAGGCACTCTCATGTTGGTGTAAGCCCATTATTGCATTGCGCATGCCATTTCATCCATTACATTGTGTATGCCCGGTTGTGTATTACCTCGTGCAGCTTGTATGCCATTCCATAACATTGTGTATGTTAGGATTGTATCTTAGTTGCATTTCATGCATGTCATGCATATTGAATCGTGTTCGGGATAGGAGTTAGCTCGGGCACGGGAAACGAGGTACGTTTCGTACTCCGAGTGACGGAACGTATCTCAAATTCCAAGTCACCGACACTCCGGATTATCCGTGATGGAGTTAGGTTTTTGTTTTGTTTTCATGTGCATTCATTCTATATTAAGTAATGCAAATTGACTCCTCGGCCATCATGCATCGATATGCGTGATTGGTGGCACGAGGATCGAGGCATGCATACATTTGTGAAAATACATTGCTATGCCCCTTTCCTGCTCTCTGTTGCAGCAAATCAAGAATTGGCAACCTTCCGAAGCTTGGCGCGCTTTCCGAGGATAATTGTAAAACAGAGGCTAATCGGGGCATCCCAGTGAATTTCCGCGCAAGGCAGCCTAAACATACATCATTCATCAAAATCAAGGCAGTCCCTGGCTTGCACGCCAGTTTTACAGCTTTCTTAGTTAATTTGTAAATTAATTAGGAATTTGTACATTATTTGGACTGTATTATTTGGACTGTAATATTCTTTTATTCGGGACTGTATATTTATTCGGACCCTCTGTGCGAGGGCATAATTGTAATAAGTGTGGGTGAGTGTGATGTATGTCTTCCAACCCCACGTCTTTCTTCCCTTTTATTTACCTGCTTATGATGGTCAGATTAGGCCATATTTCAATTAGCATACAGTATGATAGTATGTTTGCATTTATTCATCTGTTTTGCATGCACCGGGCTCGGCGCATCATACTAACTGCATTTGTATTTCAATTCCAAGTTGAATACATGTTAGCTGTAGCATTTCATATGCCATGTTTAGAATAGCCGAGCCTGCTATAGTTTGCATTCTTGCATGTGTTGCATTAGGCATTTCTGTATACTTAGGATCATGCATGATTTCTAATGTAGTTTCTGTTTTGGCTTGGAGTACTCGGTGAGTTTTATGCTTTAGCATCCTTGCATGCGTGTGAGTGACTGCCATGAATAGCATGCTTACTATGAGGCTAATTGCTTATGTGATATAACTGCTTGAATGCCTGTGGGTGAAGGTTGGATTGTTTAGATTGGAATAAATCATCAACTGTTTGTTTTAAGCCCACTAGATAGTGGCAAAACCATCTTTTCTAAGCCCACCCGAGGGTGGCAAAATCTGCATTTTAAGCCTACCTGCGGGTAGCAAACCATTTTCAAAACAAACAAACATGAAATGTTTTGTTCAAATTCAGGCGACTCAGTCTATACTTGTATGCTACGCGCATCACATAGTAAATCTAGGCTAATAACCGGAATAAGAACACACAATGTTTTCAAAACTTGATATCATGATTAGTAGAGGCCGATCTTTGATCGGGCGAGCGGGGGTGCTCACGAAGTGACCTTCCCCAATCGTACCCAAGTTCCCGAGCCGAGGCAACTTTGGTGATGACGGACACATGGCCTTAGGCAAACGAGTCAAGGTTTCCTAAATTTCCCAAAATAAAATATTTAGGTGGCGACTCTGTATCTGGCAAAGCAGTCCATGTTTGGCACTTCTTTCAAAATCTGTTTTTCTCGAAACGATTTGCCGGATTTGGACTCTTTGGTTCAGACTTAGAACCGTGAAAAATTTTAGAGTCCTGAGCTGTAGTGACCCCAAATGAACGGAACGGGAGCTCACCCTCCCGGGGCGTTCGGGGGATGTCTACAGTTATGCATCTGAGTGACAGATTTCAGGCGTGTCCAGTTCTGATGCATATCGAAAATGGTTTTGGAAAGTTTTAATAAAAGTTGACTTTGTTCAAAATTAATCTTTTTACAACTTAGACCATTTTTTGGACCAAAGCGGAAAATTTTCAGTACCCACAACCTTCAATTTCATTGATTTCAATATAGAGTTCTCCTGCTCTTGCATACAAATTGAAGTTGCTTTTTATTACATTCGTAAATAAAACTTGGAAGTACTAATAAAGCAATAAATCCGGGGCATAGATAAGTCAGGCGTTCCTGCGCCCCCTCCCAGAGCTGGTCGAAGCCTCTGATGCCAAAGTGGGCCTTTCCTGTGCCTCTTCATTGAGCCAATCCAAGCACTCATCAGACAAAGTGCAACTGAAAGTGGGAGCGGGGGCCAGGAGTTCTCGCGTCCTCCATGCTGTGGCATACCGAGCAAGTTGTGCGCCTCGAACAGGGAATGCGGCCGGGTACTCTATCCCCTCTGGCGGGCAAGTCTGATCATGGCCAAACTGGCATTGGAACCGGAACGGAAAGTAGAAGACACAGTGTGTCATGCCAATCAATTGAATCCCAGGTTGACGGGTCATGTTGTAACTCATTGTCGGCAGATTAAGCCAAGGGTAGCGCCAAGTGATGCGGTTTACAGACAAGCTGCACAGCCAGTTATACCACGGCCCCTCATCCAGGGCATCGACCAAGCGTTGTCGAAAAAAGTAGCCGCGAGCTGAGTATGCTGGGCAAGACTCCACAATCTGTAACTTGTCCATCAACCACACCTAGGGAGGGATGAAAAATGAGAGAATAAAGAATAGAGAGATGTACGATGAGAGAAAAGAAATAAAAGGGTTTTGTGAGAAAAACTGAGCCTGAGGGCCGAGTGATGTGAGCTATACATATGTGAGATTGGGTGGGAAACATTACCTGCAATAGTAGTGGGCTCCCCGTAAGCCTAGCCATCTCCCGGTGATGAAAAACGTCTAAGCCCATCAATGTCTCAACCAATGTCATGGTGATACAGCTCTTGCCCTCCTTCAAACCTTGGGCAACCTCAATCAACCGGACACTGAATCCACTAGAGCCCGGGGCAAGCAAGAAATGAGATAGCAAGCATAGGCAGAGCGCGTATCGCCGATAGCCCTACCAATGATGATCGCCGCGGTCACCAGCATCAGAAAACCAGCGAACTAAGCTTGGGATGTCCAGCTCCCTGTCGTGAATCAATGATCGAGCGTCATGCAAAGTGAGGCCGCACATTCGTCCTAGGGCTTGGACGTGGCCAAATCGGAGTTGAGGCAAGATTTCCTCATTGCGCTCGGATTCCATCAAAGCTTGAACATCTTCGAAGGTCGGACACATCTCTTGCCCGCCGAAGCTAAAGACATGTGTTACCGGGTTCCAAAACCTTGTCGCGGCATGGAGGAAAGGAAGATACAGCGGAGTACGGCCCAGCGTGAATAGTGCATTCAAGCCGAAGCCCCAGAAGTTTAACTTTTCCGAGCCGTCTAGAGAAACAATCCAAGCTGTGAGATTTTGGACAAGGAACGCCTCTATTTTGGTGCAAAACTGAGATAAAATGGATGAACCACAAAGCTGGAACTTTTATAGAGGATAAGGCACTGTTCGGGGGACACGTGTTAACAATTTGGTGGTTGCCAAGCTAGGTGGTTGGCCGACCACCTTTTCTGGTAGGCCGACCACCCCTTTGGTTTCTAATGAAAAAAGCTGTTCGGCCAGCTCCCCCTGATGGTCGGCCATGAAGAGAAGCAGGGCTTTGGTCTTGTCCTAGCCCCTAGAAGAAAGTTCCTAGCATTTCCATGCATCAGGAGTGTTGAAGGTGCGAGTTTTCCTCTGTTTCGGATGTGTTCCGTCATTCCGATCGTCCGAAATGCATTTTATTTATCAAGTTGTTGTTGAGTCTTACTTATCGAGTTGTTGTTTTGTTTATCAAGTTGTTTTGTTTATCGAGTCATCGAGTTTCGTGTATTAATTCGCTACTCTCTGTTTAATCAACATTGTTGAGTCTTGCTTATCGAGTTGTAAAATTGCTAAGGTTTTGTTGTTTATTAGTAAGTTAAGTTGTTTAGTTTGTTGTGTCGGTTCACTACTTGACTTGGCAACTTTCAGTGCACAATTCCATTCAATCTCATTTTCGTGCAAAATGATGCGATGCAATGCTAAGAACATAAAATGCAACACTTTTTCAAAAAGCTGTTTCATTCCATTATGCTTCCTTTGTTACAACATTTTACAACAAGGGTACAAGTTTTACAGAAAATAAAACTGCCTAATAATGTACAATGTGCTACAACTACTAGTAAAAAAGGAAATAAAGCAGGAACAGCTGCATCAGTGCTATCAAGCACAAGAATAAAAGGCCCTCTTCGTCCTCTTCTGCGGAATAACCTCTGCACCATCATCATCATCGGAATCGGAGTTGCCGTCCTCGGAATCCTCCTCGGCGTCATCTCCACTACCGGAACCGGAACCAGAGTCATCCTCTCTGCCAGCAGATGTCTCTGACTGGAGATGTGCAGGCTCCTCCTCCTCGCTGGACTCCTCCTCTACGACAGGTGCTCTGCGTCTGCCTCGGCCTCAAGTCGAACCCCCTCTCCCAGCTCTCCAAGAAGGCCTGGATGGCCGGGCCTGTGGCCCGGTATGTAGCGGAGGCATCTGAAAAGAAAGAGCACAATTTGAATACATCAGCCAAAGTATGTATATCAGATGCAGATGGAAGAAAACTACAAAGAGTGGGTGTATGCAGATACAGTACATGAATGTGGTGTGTGCCAGATGTGCTCTACACATACAGTCAATCAATGCAGTGAAATATTCAAGTTTAGCATGTCATCAGAAGTATGATAAAAACAAGAAAACTAAAGAGTACTGGGACACCGACGATGGACAACTACATCTCTCTCCGCAGGACCATGCCCTCGAGTGAGGCTACTAACCCGAGTAACCCCTTCGTATACTCCCTGGTAGGCTGCAGATACAAGCTCAAGTCATCAATGAGTAAATAAATGCCTAAGTACCTGAGTGGTAAACAAAAAGCAGTGGAACATACCGGTGGTGAGTCAAGATCACTAACGTATCGCTGATGGGGCATAGGGGGCTCTATCGGAATTGGATAGGAAGTCCCGTATCGCCATCCTGTCAACTTAGTTGGGATATCTAGCCATCCAGCCTGATGATACGTCAGGAGAATCGGGGGGACCAGTCCAGCCCCACCTCTCGATGTGCCGGCCCTGCTGGTCGAAGGAATATCTGTAGCCCGGGCCCGACTTAATAATGGCATGCCAGCAGGCCTCCTCATGGGAGTACGGACACCTATCAATGGAGGCATCAAGTATGTATGACGGTAAGTCGCATACTCCCCCTCCTCCAAATGTAAAAGTACGTCGGTACCCAACATGGCGCTATCGACATCCTGGGGAGTGAGCCCCTCAATAGACCGCATATCGACCGGAGGTGCTGCGGGGACACTCTGCTCGAGGTAGCCCGTAGTCTGACGCATGAAGCAGTCCCCCAGAAACCAGGCTGTACCAACGGACCCCTCAAATAGGATCCTGTATCGAGAAGCGGCCCATCTCCCAGCAAACTGAAATCGGGTGTTTCCACCCAAGGGCGCCCAGGGCTGCCATGTGATCTGTGGATAACCAATGCATGAGCCGATTAGAAATCATAAATGTGCAAGATGAATCAAAGATGAAAACATGGAGAACTAAGAGTTCTGAATTACCTCGGTCGTCCGCACTATGTCAAAAAACTGCTGCAGGTAGGGCAAAGTCTCCCGGGCCCTCGGCCGGTACTGGTCCTCGAATACGAGCGAGTAAGGAATCGTAAGAGGCACCGCCACCTCGAGCTCCGGGGCCAGCGTCGGAAAGTACGCGAAAATCCATAGCTGTGGAAAATAGGGCAATAGCCATCAGAATACAGAATGCTGAGTGCAGAATGTGAATGCAGAATGTGCAGAGAATACAGAATGCTGAGAGCGGAATGCAAAGTACAGAATGTAAACTGTGTCGTGTGTGCAGTGTACAGATAACGAAAAGCCGAAATGTAAATCAAGAGGGCAGAAAGTACCTCCCAGGCTCTCCAATAGCCGCCGATTATGTTCCCCCGTCTGCGGGAGGTCGCACTCATGTAGCAATAGAGGGTAACCAAGCCGGCGCCACCCCAGTCATACCGACTGACCTGTGATAGGTCTACCAAAGCACTCAGCAGATAGAGTCCGACGGTGTTCCCCCTATCGGAGAACAGAGTGGTCCCGAGGAGGAACATCAAAAACCCTCAAGTGTACTGCGCTATCTCCTCGGGAGTCCTGGGCTCAGTCCTCTTGAAATGTGTGGAAAACCAAGTGTACCGGACCCTGCCCAATGATCTGTCAACTGGTGGGCAAGCTCCTAATAGATAAATCCAAGCAGCCTCTCACTTGCCTATGTCCTCGTCATAAGGGATCAACCAGCATCCCACGTCAAGGCTTGTCAGCACAACAAAGTCGAACAGGGTCATAGTCATGTCCCTGGTAGCTGAGAAATGAAAGGAGTTGGTGGTGTCCCACCATCTCTCTATAAGGGCGCCCATCAACGTCCTGCTAGCGGGATAGCGAGATATCCCCGTACAAAAGGATCCGAACCCTGCCTGGTCAACCCAATCACGAACGGCCTCCGAGAGCTCCGTGTACCACTCCCTCGCAACGATGGAGCCATATCCTCGCGTAATACGAGAAGATACCTGTATTCAGAATGAACACATGTATTCAGTTCAACATGAAAATATGAGCTGGCTACAAATCAAATCAATTACAATGTTGTGAGCTGTGTGTTCAACATGAAAAGTATGAGCTGTGTGTCAACATGAAGTGTTTGGGCTGTGTGTTCAGACTTTAGAAATAGTGGGTTGTGTGTTCATCTCAAAGTATGAGCTATGTGTTCAACATCAAGTGTTCGGGCTGCATGTTCAGACTTCAGAAATAGTGGGCTATGTGTTCATCTCAAAGTCTGAGTTGTGTGCTCAACATCAAGTGTTTGGGCTGCGTGTTCATACTTCGGAAATAGTGGGCTGTGTGTTCACCTCAACAATTCGGGCTGCGTGTTCAACTCTCAACAAGTGTGTGCTATGTGTTCACTTCAACAGTTTGGGCTGCGTGCTCAATTCTCAACAAATGGGCTGTGTGTTCACCTCAACAGTTTGGGCTGCGTGTTCAACTCTCAACGAGTATGTGCTGCGTGTTCACAATCAACAATGGGCTGTGTGTTCACCTTAACAGTTTGGGCTGCGTGTTCAACTCTAAACGAGTGTGTGCAGCGTGTTCACAATCAACAATGGGCTGTGTGTTCAAAAATTCAAAGTTTGGGCTGTGTGTTCAACTCTCAACAAGTGTGTGCTGTGTGTTCAACTCTCAACAAGGGTGTGCTGTGTGTTCACAATCAATATATGGGTTGCGTATTCAAAAATTCAAGTGATTGAGCTATGTGTTCAAGATGCAAACGGAATACTGTGTTATAGACTAAGTGTTCAGAACACACTGTGTGCTAGAGTGAGCAGATAAGCATAGCGAAAGCATGAAATGCACAGAAAATGCATAATACATTGTGGAAAATGTAAAAGTAAAGTACATACCTCTCGTGCCTGATGAGAGAGGTGGGACTCCGGCTCCCGCAATAGCAGATCCACAGGTGCTCGATCATCAATATCAGTAAAATGGTAGAAAACGGCCCGAGGAAGGATATGCTCCCGAGGGTGATACCTCTCGGGATCGAATGGCCGAACCCTCGGAGGCAAAGACATAATATCTGGCTCACCCCCTGCACCTGGAGGACCTCCGGCATGAGGGAAATGACCTGCCATCTCAAGAAATCTGCAAAAATGAGCAAAAATGAGCCAAAATTGGAAAACGTCAACAAAAGTCAACTCTCGGGAAAGGAAAAAGTCAACAAAAGTCAACTCCCGAGAAATTGTTCCAAATATTGAGACAAACTTACCTCAAGTGGAGAAAATGGGGAAAGCAGCTCCGAAATCAAATTTTAATCGGTCTAAAGTGAAGAAAACTGAAAGATTTCGCGAAACAACTTTGCGTGGGGCGTTGAAAAACGCGTATAGAGCGCAGATCTGAGAGGGAAAATGGTCTAGGAAGGGAGGAGAGCTGATTTCGGACCTGAAGTTGTGAGGAAAAGTGTCTTGGTCGAGTGTATTTAAAGATCCGAGTGCAAATGTACCAAACTGCCCCTGTTTTTGTCTAGGTGGTCGGCCGACCACCTTTTCTATTAGGCCGACTACCCCCTTGCTCCAAACCTGGTCGGTGGTGTTCCCAAGGTGGTCGCCAATGTCTCTTTGAGCTCCCTGCAAAATTTGGTAGTGATCGGAGTCCCCGGCACCTGAGAAAGTACAAGAAAAGTGCACTTTTCGTCGCGAAATCCCTCCGCGGGAACTTCAACTCCAACTTTCGATGTGTGTTCCATTGTTACTCGTCAAGAGCAAGATGTATCCTTTTTGAGTACGTTGTGACCCTTCCGGGAGGTAAACCGGAGCCCGCGATCGAGTCACCTTCGTCGAAACTTGCATTTCTTTGCCCGTTGTTTTGTGTCAAATGTGCATTCGAAGTTGTACTTATCCTACATTGTTGTGCATGTCACTTGTATTGCTATGCACATCACTTACATTACTGTGCACGTTTCACCAGTATTGTCATACCTCCATGCTTAATTTGCGTTGTCACGTGCGTTTCTCTTGCATTGCGATGCACTTTTCCATCGGCACCATGTTTGTCTGCGTTCGATATAGCGTTGAACATATGTTGCTAACTATGTTGTGCTTGTTAGGTTTCTCTCTTTTGCAGGCACGATATTGTATGTACGGTTCATTTGAAGCTGGTGCGACCAGACGAACCGCACAGGTATTGTATCTTTTCTGTGTGGGCGTGGCGAGAATTGAATAAATTCTCCGCATTCTTAAACTGCATGAAATGTAGTTATTGCTTTACATTCTTGCTTAAAACTGTTGCATCTATTGTGAATATTTGCTTCATTACAGTTTGCAGCTTTGCATGACAATGAGTTACGTCCAGCTTGGTGCATTTCACTTTGCATTTTGCCCCCCGTCTGCGGGCATGCCCACGAGCACATCTCTTTCATCCCGCCTGTTTGTCTAAGTCTTCGGCCTTGTCAAAATGGGTCGTCTCTGGGCTTTGACATTCACTCCCGTCACTTATGAATTTCGAGTTCTGTCAAAGAGGGGCAACTGTAGACACCCCATTTTTGACAGACCTTAAGACTCTGACGTCATCGATTGAGCGCTCGGTGATGACGCAAATTGTGCTCGTTCTGAGGTTGCGGAGTCTCGGCTGAGAGCCTTGCCTCTAGACTTCGGGGCTCTTATGTGCTTCGCCTCGATTTGTGAACCAGGTCCTATTTTCTCTATTTTCTCTTCCCGAAGGGAGGGAGAGGTCTCGTAGACCATCTCTCAGTGGCCGTAGGCTACGTTTTGTGGTCGTAGGCCATTTTTTCCGTTTGGAGACCAGTTTTCGATTTTTCGGAGCCGTCGGCCATGTGCCTCGGTTCGGGACCGCTTGCTCCGATTTTTAGCACACACCTTGTTTCCTCTCCTTAGAGGGACACTGTGGCCCGGGAGACCACCTTCAGGGTTGCACGCCACTTCCGGCGCTTAATAGTCAGTTTTCAGGGCCCCTAGCCGCGCATTTTGGCCCCCGAACCTTCGTTTTGCATCGGTTAGGGTTCATTTTTGGCATGGACCCTAGTTTCATTGTTAGGAAGGTGGTAGTATGGTGGGAGACCACCTTTTCTTCTTGGAGACCACTTTTCTCTTCGCCGCCCAGTTTTCTTGGCTGGTAGGTGGTCTCCCTCACTTTTGGGCCATAATTTCTAGTCTCCCATACCACCATCGTGTTGTACTCATCTGGGAGGCCACCAATACGGGTAGGCCAACCAATTTTTCTTCCTGACCCTTTTGAACCTTGCTAGAAAGCTGGTTTTCCTCTCTCCTGGGCCATAATTTCTGGTCTCCCACCATACCACTGTGTTGCATTCACCTGGGAGGCCACCTTTCTGGGTAGGCCGACCAGCTTTTCTTCTTAACCTTTTTGAACCCTGGTCGGCTGACCAGGGCAAGTGGTCGGCCTACCACCTTGGTTGGTCGGCCAGCCTTCTGCTTTTTGGTCTTTTTGAGTGCATTACAACTGTGCCAGCTGAGAGGTATTTGTCCCATCCTCCGAGATTTGACCCTTTGTTTGTCTTCTTAAGGAAGATTTGGCCCCTTTTGATTAGCTTCTACGGGAAGCTTGACCCCTTTGGTCTAGCTTTCTCAAGAAGCTTGACCCTTTTGGTTTAGCTTCTTTTAGAAGCTTGCACCCTTTACTTGAGGCTTCTCCAAGAAGCCTTGGCTCTTTGTCTTCTATAAGAGAGGCTCTCCTCTCCATTTGGAAAGGTTGAACACTTTTGGCTGGGGCATACATCCACTTCCCTCCATAACTCTCTTCTTCAAGCTCCAAACCCCATTGTTCTTGCACCCATTACACTACACCTCCTAGCACAACACCTCCACCATCCATCCAAGCACCTTAGAACTGATTTGCAGAGGTTGAAGGGTCATTACCTTGGTCCAGAAGTTACTGAGGGTCGGCTCTACAAGGGTAAGCCTCTATTTCCCACTTTTTTGCATTATTTTGCTTCATATCTTAGCCCTATTTGTAAGCATTTTTGGGTTTTGACATAAACTGAAAAAAGTTTTCTTTTGAGCTTATAAACATGTTTTCTTAAGGTCATTTTTCTGTTGGGGGTCATCTACCCCTTTCCATCCTTCATTTCCTCATGTTTTGAGCTATGCATTTGAGCATTTGCATTGGCCTTGGTTTGGCCTTTTAACCACTGAAATCCAGTGGATTTTCAGTGGCTAACATGTATCTTTGAGCTTCAAAATCATAGAGGGGTGACCCTCTCACCCCTTGTTCTGTTTACTAGCTTTGTTGGCCTTCCAAAGGGCCCCTTATTTGCATGTTTTGAAGTCATGTTTTAGGCCCTATTTAGTGAGTTTTAAGGTCTGCATAAGCTCTGTCCAGAGCCCTTTTGGCCATTTTGAATGTCTATTATGCATGTGTAGAACAATCTCATTCAAGGCCTTTCAAAGGGGCTTTCACTTGCATGCTTCCCAGACTAATTTCAGGGCCTTTTTGGTGGGTTTTAGTACCCTCATAACCTCTGTCCAAGGGTGGTTTTTCCATTTTGTGTGTCCATCATACATGTGTAGAATAACCTCTTGCATGGACTTTCAAAGGAGCACTTCATTCTTGCATGTGTTGACTGAGTTTCAGTGGTTATTTCAGCATATTTTGGCATGGCATACCTTTGTTTTTGATTGGTTTGGTGAGCCCTCATGTGCTTCATATACGTGTAGTGTAAATCATGGTTCACTAGCTTACTTCACATGCTTTGTTGACCCTTCATGTTAGCAGTTTTTGGCCATGCCTTAAACTAATATTGTGCATAATTTGGATTGCCCTAGCTCTGTTTTTAGGTCTCATGATTGAATGATGTTTGTTTTGCATGATTGTAGTTCAATACCCATGCTTAACTTTGAGTTTTGAGGCTCATTCCATGTATATACTGAGGTGTGTTCATGTTTTGGGTCCATTATACATCATATTTCAGAGCTTGTATGAATGCCATATTGCAATGTTTTCTACTCCTTAAGTGTGCTTGAGAGTTGTCCATGAATGCCTTGTTTTCGGACCGTTGAATGAGCTCCATTTCTTTGCATTCCGAGCCATCATTTTAGGCCATTTCCCCACTGTTTCAGACCTACCTAGGGTCTATTTAGGGTTGGTTTTGCCATATGTGCATTGCTTTGTGTACCTCTAGTGTAATCCGCTTCACTAGTTTCGATACCCGGGCCTCCTAGCATGCATTGGGTGATATGTTTGCATGTTTCGGGACCATCTTTTATGTCATTTCAGAATTGTATCATGTGCCATTCTATGCCATATTTCATCCTATTCCATGCTTAGTTAGAGTTGCATGTTGTGCCTTAGGATCGGTCATTTGCATTCGTGCATGTTTGCATGTAATTCGGTTGTCTCATTTTCATCATATGGCCACTGACGTGAGTGTGGCTGAGGTCCACTCATATTGGTTTAAGTCCACCTTACATTGTGTATGCCATTTGGTTCATGTTGTTGCATGTTTGACCATCGCATTGTGTATGCTTTGATTATGCCTTTGTGCATGTCCATCTTCGTGTGTGCATTGCGTATGCTGGGTTGTTGGTCGCATTGTGTATGCCATACAGTTTATAGCATTGTGTATGCTAGTAGCATGTTTGCATCTCATCCTTGCAGGTTTGCATGGTTAGGTCGCATTGCATTAGGATTGCATGCTAGTGGCATTCGTGCATGTCATGCATATTGCATTGTGTTTGGAGTAGGAGTTAGTCCAAACACGGGAAACGAGGGACGTTTCATACTCTAAGTGATGAAATGTGCTTCGATCCCCGGTCGTCGGCATTCTTGATTACCCATGATAGAACTGTTGGCTTCAAGTGTTCATACTTGCATTCATTTCATTGAGTCGTGCAATTCGACTCCTCGGTCATCATGCATCGAGATGCGTGATTGGTGGCACGAGGATCGAGGTCTACACTCCCTTAAGCTTGTGCAAGGACGAGGAGAGTGGTCTTGCACACATATGTTGAAAATACCTTACTTTCTCTCTCTCTTGCCTTTGTTGCAGAAAAACCAAAATCCGGGGGCAGAAAGTGGTCGGCCGGCTAGGTTTTCTGGCAGGCCAGCCACCTTTTTTGGTTTCCACCACAAAGGGTGGTCGGCAGGTGTTTCCCAAGCCAATATCTGGTCGGCAGCATTCCTAGGGTGGAGTTTCAGCCTCTTGGAGCCTTGTGCAAATTTCTAAAATCAGTTGCAAACAAAGGCGAGACGAGACATCGCGATGAAATTTCCCGACGAGGCGACTCGAGCATGCATGCATCCATCGTCACCCAAAATAGAGTCGAGGCAGTCACATTCATGTAGTTTACATGCTTACTTAGCTAGTTTGTTGATTAGTTAATGTTGTGTAATAATTAGCTGTAGCTGTTATTTATTCGAACTGTATTATTTATTCGGACCCCTTGAGGGGGGCAACATTGTAATAAGTGTGCGTGTGTGTGATGTATGTCTTCCAACCCCACGTCTTTTTCCCTTTTATTTATCAGCTTATGATGGTTAGATTAGGGCATGTTTCAATTAGCATACTTATGCTCACATGTTTGTATTCATTCACCTGTCTTGCATGCACCGGGCTCGGCGCATCATACTAACTGCATTGTATTTCAATTCCAAGTTGAATACGTGTTAGTTGTAGCATCTCACATGCCATTGTAGAATAGCCGAGCCTATTTTAGTTGCATTTTGCATGTGTTGCATTAGGCATTTCTGTATAGTTAGGATCATGCATGGATTTCTAACATAGCTTTTGTTTTGGCTTGGAGTACTCGGTAAATTTATGTTTCAGCATCTTTGCATGTGTGTGAGTGACTGCCATGATAGCATGCTTAGCATGAGGCTATGTGCTTATGTGATATATTTGCCTGAATGCCTGTGGGTGAAGGTTGGGTTACCTGAATTGGAATAATGCATTGACTGTGAGTTTTAAGCCCACTTGAGAGTGGCAAATCATTTTGTTTTCTAAGCCCACTTGAGAGTGGCAAATCATTTTGTTTTCTAAGCCCACCTGAGGGTGGCAAATTCGCATTTTAGCCTACTTGCGAGTAACAAACCGTTTCAAAAGCAAACATGAGGTGTTTTGTTCCAATTCAGGCGATCCAATCTATACTTGTCTACTGTGTGCATCACGTAGTAAATCTAGGCTAATAACCGGAATAAGAATGCATAATGTTTTCAAAACTCGATATCATGGTTAGTAGAGGCCGATCTTTGATCAGGCGAGCGGGGGTGCTCACGAAGTGACCTTCCCCAATCGTACCCAAGTTCCCAAGCCAAGGCAACTTTGGTGATGACGGACACGTGGCCTTAGGCAACGAGTCAGGGTTTCCTAAATTTCCCAAAATAAAGTATTTCGGTGGTGACTTTGTATCTGGCAAAGCAGTCCATGTTTGGCACTTCTTTCAAAAAATCTATTTTCAAAAACGATTTGCCGGATTTGGACTCTTTGATGATTCATCGGTCTTGCATTGCACTCTGTGAGATTAGATACAGGACCATGACATTGAATCCGAACTGTAGTGAGCCCATATGAACAGAACGGGATTTCCCTCCTGGGGCATTCAAAGACGTCTACAGTACCATAGCATTCCCCCCTCCCTCCCCCACACACACACACATATATATATATATATATCTCTTTAGTATATGAGTCAAAATATTTGATGTGACTTTTACTTACAATTTACAATATAAAAATAATTTAAATAAGTTTGAACAAGAGTTAATTATGAAAAAATTATAGATGGAATGTTTTTAGGGTAAAGTACCATTAAATCCCAAATCATGGTAAGTAGAACCATTTAGTCTTGCCTTTTATTTTGTAGACTTAGAAGTCCCGTTTTAATGTTAAAGTCATTGCTGCCCACAATTTCAGCACGTGAGTTACAGATTGTAAGGGTAAATGTGGGTTTTTCATGATGTGGAATTTACGAAAATGGCCAACAACATACTATAGTGGTTTTTGAGTTCCCTCTAGCGCAATTGAAATGGAAAATTTGAAGATGAAAAGTTTTTGATTTCGATTCCAATGTTACAACGATGATTCTTTCTCTAATTTCCCTCAATCATTTTTTGGTAGTGTTAATATCTCACTCTTCATTCCCAAATTAACATTGGGTTTTTCCCAAAACCTAGAAAGCTGATAAGCCTATTTTGTACTGTACATTTCGGCATGCCATTCTTGCATGTGTTAACTGTCAGGTTACGTCACCAGACGCGGCATAGTGTGAGTGGGTTTTGCTGTGGTTATCATTGTGTGATGGTGCATACGATGTGTATGGGATGTGAGGTCTGATGTGGATGGAGTGTTATTGTGCAATGTGGGTTATCCGGTGTCATTGACGTTTATTAGGGTGTTTCTTTTCTTTTCTTTTCTTTTTGTTTTTTGTTTTTTGTTTTTTTGTGTTGCTAAGTCTTTGTGCGGAAGCCTATTTTGAATTACAAGGTAATTATGTTGTAATGTTAATGCATTGATAGTTAGATGATGTTTGAATGTACGTTGTTGTACATATTTGTTAGACAGTTAATTAGTGAAATTCATATACAAATGTCGCATTGTTATCATTAGAGTTGTAGATGCATACGTGTTGAATTTTGTTGTTTTAGGTTGATTGTTGTGCTATTTTCTTGCCATCGTTTTTTTTTATTATTTTTTATTGGCTGTTTACAATTATATGTGCAGAAGATTGTTGTGTGTTGCAAGTCAGTAATGTGGTAATTTGATTTTGTTTCAGGTAATGAAGGCCGGCATGGCTCCAAACGTAGACCGAACGGGAGGACATCATGATCACAATTGTTTGTTTAGATATCAACTAGAGCGGCCACGAGAAGACAAGCACAACTGCCATTTAAGAAGAAGAAAACAACATCAAGTAATGTTAAAAGGCCTGATATCGACCCCTAGAAACTGATGTACCTTTCGAATGTGTTTGGGGTAATTAAAACTGTGCTAGAGTTGGAGTTTGGTGCTGGTCAAATACAACAGTTATAAAAAACACCATTCTGGTTGATGATTGAGGCAATCCGTGTCCATAATTTAGATTTGAAAGTGTACAAGAAGTGTGATGTAATGGTTTGCCGCATCATACAAACTTACAACCCAATGGATGAGAAATTTTACATTGGAGAGAGCAGACTACCACTAAGAAATAGTAACGTCCGTTTGTTGTTTGGGATCCAATGTGGGAATAAGAAATTAGATTTGGCGCCTGTGGTTAAAACACCATCAAATTTCATTCAAAGATGTTGCCCCAACGTTAGTCAGATCTTGTCAAAAGTAATAAAAGATCTGCTGGTGGTGATACTGCTTGGGAGGATTGAATGCGATGAGGAAGATGTTGCGAAGTTAGTATGTTTATACATTTGTGCAAAGCTATTTTTTGCAACTACAGGGGAGTTGATTGGTTGGTTGTTTGTGTAGGTAATTGACAAGTTGGATACATTACGATTGTATGACTAGACTGCAAGGATTCGTAATGCACTGGTTGGTTCGTTAAATGAGTTTCATAACAGGCTGGAAAGGGTTACCAAATGTGTTGTTTTGTTGCTGGTATGTTATTCCAAACATTAAATGTAATACTCATACAGTACACACAACCCCTCGATACATCTTTCAATTAGTTGTAACTTTTTTCTTTAATTTGTGGTTGTAGTTCCTCATTTGTGACCACGCATCAATTGTGGAACCAAACAGGTGTAATGTTTTGCCGCGATTTTACTAGTGGAACATTGCTAAACTTGTTGAGAAGCTAAAAGGTGTAAACTTGTTGGGAAAGGGTTCCATTGAGGTATGACGTACTAGTTGACATTGATGTGTGGTATATATTTGTTTATTTCAGAATTAATGGGTGCGTAATGTGCAGGTTAATTGTGAAAAGCTTGCTGCGACTATCATTGAGCGCTATTTTGTGAAAGTAGTGTCGGATGTGCATGTGCCAATGAAGGAATGGGATGAAGTGTTGGAGGTTGAACCAAAGAATGCGCGGGATGGGCATGCGGCTAATGTGGGTGTTGAGGATGTGAATGTCATGAAACCGAGCTTGGATTGTTGGCAGTCCGATTCGCTGCACAATAATGAAGTGGAATTCACATCGGCTGATGGCAACGAGGACCCACCGCAAGGGCCGCCTCCTGGTACGGAAAATGAGGGCAGGAAGATGTTGGCAGCCGGAGAAGTGCGACTGTTTTTTTTCCTCAATCTGCTAGATCTGTCAAGCACACCCCAGGATCTCGTCGTTTTCTCCAACGCAGATGATAAAATGGGGCAACTGAAGAAGGTTATGGATACGATTAAGGAGTTGGAGAGTGAAGTCCAAGCTAAGTCTCAACGTATGCGGGAGTTAGATGGTAGGGTTGAGTCTAGGGCTGCAAACGAGCCAAGCCAAGCCAAGCTTTTGAATGTTCAAGCTTGTTTATTAGAATTAGTCGAGCCAAGCTCTAGTCGAGCTTTAAAAATCAAGCTCGAGCTCGAGCTGGGCTCGTCAAATATTTGTTGAACTCAAGCTCAGCTCGAGCTCGCTCGATTACATAAACAAGCCAAGTTCGAGCTCGAGCTCGAAAAAAAATTTAATTTAAATTAATTTACTTATTAAGATAAAAAAAAATATAAAATTATAAGTAGAATATATAATAATACTTATATTAATAATAAATTCCATCAATCAAATGTGTAAATTTACACAAACACCAAACATAAATAAAAAATAAAATAAATTATTAAAAATTTATTTAATATATTATTAAAAATAAATATTTATTTATTTATTTTTATGTTCACGAGCCTTATCGATTCAAGCTTAGGGCTACTCAAGCTCGGTTCCATTAATAAACGAGCCTAAAAATCGAGCTCAAGCTCGAGCTCGTTCATTTAGTAAATGAATCGAGCTCAAACGAGCTTTAAACGAGCGGAGCTCGAGCCATTCATAAACAACTCGATTTGTTTGCATCCCTAATTGAGTCCATGGAGAGATTGCTGGGTGCACAGGCCACCAACCTATTTATCAGCTGTGATGGTGTAATTGTGACAAAGGATGTTGAAATTGCTCGTTTAAACAAGCTAGTTGGGCAGTTGGAAGAAACAATAACAGATTTAGAAGATCACGCTGACGACCAGTAGGTTCACGAAGTCACTCAATCGGTGGTGAACAATGGCTCAAATCAGCAAACAGAATCAAACAATTGTTCAGAGAAAAATTTAGGGTCAGGAAATACAATGAGTAGTGACAGTGTGCAACGTTCATCGTCTCATCTGGCCACATTTGCCCAAGTTGTGCAGATAACGGCGGAACATGTTGATGACATGGTTGGGGTGGAAGATCTAAGTACTGATCGTGCTGACTTCTATGGAGATAAGCGTGTATCACTACGAGAAAATGCTGAAATTTCCCCCGTCATGCAGCAAACGGTTAGAAACGTTATGCTTGTAGACGAAGTTGGTTCTGTAAGGATGGAAAAGGAAAGTGTTTACAGTCCTGGTCCGAAGATGACGGCGTTGGTCAAACGTATTAAAAGCAAGCCAAGACATGAATTCAAACTAGCCAACTACGAGTATCCCAGAGTTATTAGCCGTGCGAAATAGAATTGCAAAATGACAAGTAGGAAAGCAATTGGATCTGAAGTTATTTATGTTGTGGAGAATGTTGATATGGAACATAAGACGTGGAAGGGCTTTGGAATGAACAAGAAGCACATGGTGTGGAACTTGCTAAAAACGACGAGATGAATCTCTTGGAGAAGGTGTACAGCTTCGATGGTAATGGGTAACATTTGTTTTTAATCCACATGTGTGTTTTGTTTGTTTTTGTGACATATATGTTGTATTTTTTGTAAATGTTGTTCATGATATGTAATGGTTTCTAGATCTGTGATATGGGATGGTGGTGACAATGGGATCCAAGTGCTCTTCACGGACATCCAAGACTTAGTGCAGCAGTCTTCGATTCATGGGAATGTAAGTGCATTGTGATCCATGTTTTAACCATAAGAAAAATATAAAAATTGTTATATCGTGACAATGTTATTTTGCAGTCCTGATTTGACAATGTAAACGTTGTTGGGAAATGATGCAGGTAATAGACGTATATGCCGCCATGTTGATGGACCTGCAAAAGAGGGTAATTGAGAGTAGCGAATATGTAGACATGTCCTACGATTATAGTAGCATATGTATGGTACGTGACTGTAATTTAAACACACACACGCGCGCGCACACACACACACACACACGCACAACCTTTCCTCCCCCTCCTTCTTAATTGTGTCATGCATGAACTATCGTGACATTGGGACTATTTGATGTGAAACATGGAACCAAGACATAATGAAGAACTCGAGTGCACTTTCGAGGACAAAATATCTCAATGTGCATACCAAAGGCTAGAAAGCCCACAGATACACCCGGTGTACGGTGTACCATGTGAATCATTAGATTGTGATGGTGCACGATTCGAAATCCAATACGTGGAAGCATTATAATGAGGCATGAACGCGTGCCTCGTTACAACGAGGGATACGTGATGATCATTACAACGAGGCATTGGAAGTGGTAAGCATTTGAATAGTACTGTACACTATTACATGCTGCTAGTTTTTGGTTTTCCATTTGAAAATTTAACACAATATATATCCCTTCTCCCTTGCTCTTGTATTGATGATGTCTATTGATTTGCATGTGTGTTGTGTGCTGCATGTAGCGCCGCTAAAATATATGTAAATGTAATTACACAGAAAGAGTGGGTGGTGAAACACCACACTAGATTCATGAGTCCAAGGGAGGTAGCTAACAGTGGCAAAATTTAGAATTTTGATGGCCTACTTGTTCCGATCGTGGACTGCCCACAGCAGGGTCCGAATACGTAAGTGGTGTTGATGTTGTTTTTCGGCTATTGATATTATTGAATTATAATGGGGTTCACATAGTGTTGTTGCCATTACATTCCAGGTCAGACTGTACAATTTATGTATGTTTCATCATCTGGTAATAGATGCTCGGGGTCGAGATTGACAGCACATTGGACGGATTGACGCCATTTGTTCTACGTGCATCTATGGTGAAGATGTTCTTCAACAACCCAATAAGAGGGTTGCATGTGAGGACACCATAATCCCTTTGATGGAATTCTCTTTTGTTTGGGCCTTCTAGGGGGTCGCTTAAAAATAGGCGGCATGATGAGGTAATTAGATATTGTGAACTTGGGTTTTTCCATTGTTGGAATTGGGTGGATAGACCTGAAATACGCTGCCCTATATTCCTAAAGATGGTAAAATGGTTCCACGTAGTCGTAAACGTTTCTGCTGCCATTCCGAAAAGCAATAACCATGTGGGAACATGGGAACCCATTCAATTTCCATGAAAAACACGAACATGAACGCGTGCCAATGTTTACTAACACTGACAGGTGAGAACGAACCTCAAACACTTTATCGTCTGTCTACCTAACAATCCAAGACTTACTTTCATTAAACGCTGACACCAATCTCTTTTCATCTTCGGACAAAGCTCACCAATCTAGTCACTAGATTTAGTCTTACACTTTGTCATTTGTTCCATGATTTGTCCTCTGATTGCATCCACCAATTGAGTAATGGGGATATGTCGAGCTTCCCGAATCTAGTTGTTAAATAACTCGGCTACGTTGGACTACATCTCACCATACCTGTGACCCCTAGAAAAAAAAATAGAAAGGGTCATTGATGCGGGGACATGACAATAGACATTTTCCAATGCGTACATTTATCGTAATCGAAGATTACCTGAAATGCACATTAGCGCAATGTTTGGGATGCAAATCTTTCAAGAAATTTTCAACAACTATTGGGTTACACTGTTTCAAAATCTCGATTTTCTAGTTGAATGAAGATATCGTAGGTGCATAAGCACATTCTCGTAACTTGCGTATGAGGCTGATTTTGTACTCCACGTTGACATATTTCATCTGGTCCCTTAAATTCATTTGAAGATGTAGTATACAGAATGAATGGTGTTCCAACAAAAATACGTTAGGCATTGATTGCAACAAACCAACATTGTGATCAAGAACGAATGTTAGCATCCTGGTACAATCTATAACTACTTACAATTGACGCAAGAACCACTTCCAATTACATGCATTTTCAGAATCAACAATAGCAAAAGTGATTGGGAATAAACCTGTGCAAATTTGATGTGATGAAAACAGTCTAATTCATGAAAAACAATCTAATTCATGTCTTGTGCTGCGTGGAAAAAATGTATTTGAGTTACGAAATTGAACAACATACCATAGACAATGAATACACATACCTTGGTTGCCATCATTGGCGGTAGCCACGAGCAAAGTTCACTTAAACCTTCCCTTAAAAAACGTACCATCCAGAAACAAAAGGGAGGCGGCAATACTTGAACCCATCTATGTAACCACGAAAGGATATAAAATACCTTATGAACCTGCTAGTTTGTTGATCAAAATCCAAATTAATGTAATTGTGTGGTTTGTTTTCCATAACAGCAACGCTATACCACCTGAGTTGGTCAAATGGCCTGGCACGATTTCCAAATACCTCACCTCTCGCCTTCTCAACCCCTAACTAAACAACTCGGTAACCAATGTCCAAACCATAACCACTTTTCAGGCGGGTGAATCGTTCATGCACACGATCCGCTATGACATTGGACACCAAATTAGAACCAGTTCACGAGTTCTTGTACGTCCGTACAGCAGCACAACAGGAATGTATGCTATTAAACCTTTTTAAACACAGAACTCTATTCATCGCGGACACCCTTGCGTGGACCAACTAGTCACACCTAGTTGAAGCTGCGAACTTGCATACAACTGTGATTTGTACAACGTCATTTTTAACGTACTTAAATTGAAACCCATATTCGATGGTATACTTCCAGAGTACTGTCTGGAATTCATGTGCACGCTCCCCCAAATGATTGACCGACATGTGTAATACCAAATGTCCAACCAACAGACAAGAACGCCTTTGATTTATGAGGACAATATGACGACAACAAATTCGTCCAGTCTTCCATATCGTACATCCTCGCATCCATAATGTCACATATCCCCACATCAAGAGAACTCGTCACACCACATTCGGAGGCTTGATAAAGAAGAAAAACTGGATTTCTCTGACCAAAAGTACACAACAGCAACACTGCAAACTCCATACCTGCATGGAAAAAAAAAATTGAAAGAAAGAGAAAGAAGCAAAACCATTACATATACAAATTTATGGTAATGAAAATGTATATAGGTAGTCTCTCTAGAAACAAATTGTACATATCATAGTGATGCTTGCAACATCACCATGATGCAACGTTCAATTCCTAGAAAATAAACACAACGACAACCTAAATAAGTCAACATATCAGCATAACAATTTCACAACCCAAGTTTACAATTCCTCACAAACCATTATGGTATGATAAACCTGGGAACAATACCCTCACCGATAGCACTACGTATACATCCAGACCACACAAGACATAACTAACATCTCTAAAAAAGAGGGACAGAGACTATTAACATCAAACCGCCATGGTCCACCGTGTGGAGCAAACCAACATCGGGAAATCCACTTCAAAATAATACCAGCAAAAAGAAAGCAAACCAACCTGACATAAGTTGCACCGCCTGTGAAACACAAAACCCCAAAAATCAGCAACACCACTAACTCAACCGCATACAACCTTTTAACAAAAACACTTCAATGTAACACACACAAAAACTTTTTAGTATACTTTTTTCAAACATAACATTCCAATCAATGTAATCCTAAATGTAACACCTCAATATAACACTCCAATGTAACACATAGGAAAACACTAAAAAACTCTTTAGTATATTTTTTCAAAAGTAATACTCATAGTTTAAAATTGTACATTTGCCCAAAACTTAGTAAGAAATTTTTGTACTCCTTTTGAAATGGTTTGAAGAATTCCACATCATTTTTAGAATGGTTTGAAGAATCCCACATCCTTTTTTTGGAGTGTTATATTGGAGTGTTACATTTGGAAAAAAGTCTACCAAGGAGTTTTTGTATGTGTTACATTGGAGTATTACACTAAGAAGTTTTTTTGAAGTGTTGCGTTTGGGAAAAATACAATGAGTTTTTTTTTTTTTTGAAATGTTATGCTAAGGAGTTCTTTTGGAATGTTATGTTTGAGTGTTACGTTTGGAAAAATACACTAAGGGATTTTTTTGTTTGTTTCATTAGAGTGTTACGCTAAGGAGTTTTTTTTTTTTTTTTTTTTAGTATTATATTAGAGCGTTACGTTTGAGAAAAGTACACTAAAAAATGTTTTTGGAGTGTTACACTGGAGTGTTACGTTTGAGTATTACATTGGACTGTTATAATTTGAAATTATACATTTGCCTAAAACTTACTAAGGAGTTTTTGCACTCCTTTTAAAATGTTTGAAGAATCCCATATTTCAAGTCATTTTTGTACTTGTTTTGAAATATTTGAAGAATCTCACATTTCAAATCATTCCAAATAAAAAAGATTCTCATATAAAAATTCATCACAAATTTGATTCACATATGTTGTGTATCTTACCTTTCTAACAAAAATAAATAAATAAATAAAAATAAAAGTATAACTGTAAATCCAATTTTCAAATAATATATTAAATATACCTTTTTAAAATCAGAACTAATTGGTCTATAAGAAAATATTTTGGATTAAACGGATCACCATTCATCAAAATGAGATTTATAAGTAAATTTTCATAGAATTTATATAAAAAATAAATTTCTTCTCTCTAGCAAAATTTAAGGTAATATTTTTTTAATATGATTTTACACCAACGAAATGAGATTATTTCATTTCTACCCCTATACTTTTACACGATTTTCGATGACCTCCCAGACTACTCTTATTTTCACGCGTACCCTCATACTATTTAAGTTACTATCAATTTTGCCCCTGCTATCACATTTGAAACAAAAAATGTTAAAAAAATTATATTTTGGCCCTAAATTTCAAAAGATAGATGCAAACCCACCCTTTCCTACCAGCAGACCACCACCACTAACCACCACTTCAAGCCCTTGTATCTCCTTCGTCATAACTCCATTTCGCCTCATTTTTACGTCATTGGATTCAACTCACGGTCTAGTTTTTGTATCACATGTCACACATCTCGGTCTTTCTCTTTTTGCATGCTATCGGAGCTCCAAACGTTGATAAAAAAAAATAAGACTTTTCTTCTCGTTTTCTAATTTTCTTTGAGCCATCTTTCAAACTTCATATCTTTCTCGATTCTTGATGGTTCTACTTCATTCTTTCGTCATTCTCTTCACCTCACTTCTTACCTCGCCCTACACTACCTTGCTTTCTCATTTCTTCGTGTAATGGGCGATTTTGGTATGTTGAAAGTTGTCCGAAAACTAATTTTGAAAATTTCAAAACATTTATCTTTTGTTTCTTTCTTCTCCATCTTCCTCATTATTCTTCTTCTTCTTCACTTATAACATGTTGTGGAACATGGTTCTAGGTGGTAACGGAACTGGTAATGGTAGTGGCGGCGGTCTGGCGATGACGATGGGTTTGGTGTTGTATGAGGGTGGTGATGGTAATGTTTACGGTGGCGGTAATGAAACTTGGTTGTGAAAATTATGGGTTTGGTGTTGTAAGGTAGTGGTGATGGTAATGCTCATGGTGGCGGTAGTGGAGTTCATTGGAGGTGAAGTTGGTAGTTCAGGTGGTGATGTTGGTGAAGTTGATGAAGGTGATGAAATTGATGAAGAGATATATATCATCTTTCTATATATATACATATATATCAACAATCTATCTCCATAACAACCCTGTTGAAATTGAATAGCTCCATGATTTTCTTCTTCTTCTTTTCTTCCCTAAAATTCTTTATCGTTATCATGATCCAAGAAGAGCCATTATCATCATGTAGTCTTCTCCGATTATGAACCAAGACAGATATAATAAAGTTGATCGCTTGATCACTTTCAAACCCATTTTCATTTTGTCTTGATTTCTTCACATTTCCCTCATTCTCCTCTCTAATCAACATAGCAATATACACCATCTCTCTCTCTCTCTCTAGATCTCTTTGTGGTGGAAAATATGATATTATGATTATTGAATTGTGTTTTCTCTCATCTTTCTCACTAAAACAAAGAAAAGCTTAGATGGATAATTGAAGAAGAAGAAGAAGAAGAAGATCACTACCCGAGCCACCAACTTCACCGCCGCCGAACTACATTACCACCACCACCATCACCAATTCCGTTACCACCTAGAACCATGTTCCACATCATGCTATAAGTGAACAAGAAGAAGGAGAAAGAAACAAAATATAAATGTTTTGAAATTTTCAAAATTAGTTTTTGGACAACTTTCGATATACCAAAATAGCCTATTACACGAAGAAGTGAAAAAGCGAGGTAGAATAGGGCGAAGTAAGAAGTGTAGTGAAGAGAATAACGAAAGAATGAAGTAAAATTGTCAAGAATTGAAAAAAAAAAATATGAAGTCCGAAAGATGACTCGAAGAAGAGTTGAAAACGAGAAGAAAAGTCTTTTTTTATTATTATTTACTTTCGAAGCTCCGATAGCATACAAAAAGAGGAAAAACAAGACGTATGAGATATGATACGAAAACTAGACCGTGAGTTGAATCCAACGACGTAAAAATGAGGTGAAATGGAGTTATGATGAAGGAGATAGAAAGGCTTGAAGTGGTGGTTGGTGGTAGTGGTTTGCTAGTAGAAAATGGTGAGTCTGCATCTTTTTTTTGAAATTTGGGACCAAAATGTATTTTTTTTTAAAACTTTTTTCTTTTCAGATGTAATGGCATGGACAAAATTGTTAGTAACTTAAATAATATGAGAGTATGCGTGAAAATAAGAGTAATCTAAAAGAATCATTGAAAATTATATAAAAATATAAAAGTACAAATGATATAATCTCTAACTAAATAGATTATATTCCCCTACTGGTTTTTAGAGAGTTATTATATGACATATTTTGATAGACAATCCTTATATTTTCAAAATTTTGAAGGCTAAAATTAAGTTTGAAGAGACCGTTATATAACAAAATATTTTAAAAAACCGCGTGCATATAAAAGTGAGTTTTACTAAAATGGTGGAGGGGCCAGCCACAACCCCCACTCCTTCCTCCCTTGGTTGTTGCCGTCATTTTTTTTGAAACCTCCACACAATAAGTAATAGGAGAATTACATGTTAGTAGGGATGCAGAATATTTTTTTACCAAAAAATAAAAAACATTATGAATGTTAATAATTATTATGGGGGTGGTGGGTTAGTGGCGAAGTCATTCTTCTCTACAAGTGTGACTTAGGTTCAACTCCTAAGGAGCCAAAATGTTGGGTTATACAGTAGTTCTCTTCGAAGATCTCGTTCTGTACTCTGATCGACTCCTGAACTCGTCTGTGGCGTATGGTTAAACTCCGCTGATATCACAGTGGTGGATCTCTTCCTTTAGATTGGGTTAAACCAGGCTAATGGACCACAAGGTCTAGGTCTTCGGATACCGTGATAACATCTCAAAATATCTTTTTTTTTTAGATAACAAAAATATTAATAATTAAAATTAAATTTGTTTTTATCTTTTTATATATAAAAATAAAAACTAAAAAAAATAATCTGCACCCTACTGACATATAATTATCAGAATTGTTTGACTTGACAACACTTTTGATTCTTATAATGTGAATTAATGATTAAACGAAAAGATTGTTATTTCGTTTTAGTCTCAGTAATTTTAATTTAAATAATTTAAAATTTATTTGATAATGTTTATATTTAAAATTTTTTATTTATATTTATAAAATTTTAAAAAATGATAAATAAAAACTTGTTTGTTTTCTGCTTTTATTATCAAAATGTTATAAACAGATTCCAATATTTATTAAATTTTATAAATAAATAAAAAAAACATGATTTTGCTATTTTGTTTAATTTTTTTAGATTGTTATTTCTTTCTTCTTCTTCTTCTTCTTCTTCTTTCTCGTCCACTTTTCAACCACTACTTATTGTTCATTGTTGGTGAAAATATCAAAAAAAATATATTTTATTGATAAATAATGTAAAGAAAATGAAATACAAATAGATCAGATTGAGGCATGAATATCTCGTTTTCTTTAAAAAGATCAAGCCCACTGCAGTAGGAAGAACCCAAATACCGATGCAGCAGTCACAAAACTATGATTTTTTCCCTCCAGGATACAACAACCCAACCACTTGTCGTATGATTCAGGCCAACTCTGCACAAGATGATAAATCCAAAGCTCCACTAAGAAAAAACACCATTCTTTGCTAGTAATCTCTCTTGTATAGAAAATAGTTGGTGTGTTAGTGTAGAAAAGAGTAGAAGAGATGAACTATTTATAGGCCACTAGGACATTACAAAATACATCAAAAAATAATAATGACCATGAACCTAGAGAAAAGGGAGAGTGTATCCAAATATTAACTCACCACCAAGTTCATGAATTCTAATTAATCTCCATTCACAAACAAGACAAAAGGATACCAAAACAGTGAATCTCCATTCATGAACAAAATGAGATTCATGAACAAAATAAAAGGAGATTCATAAACAAAAATATATAAATAAATAAAAGATATTAAAATAATCCAACATTTATCATTACCGGCTACCCTTGTCAATGACCTCTTTCACCAACGACCTCTAGCCAGTATATCCCTCAACTATCAACCACCTCCCAACGATGATAACCACCTTCGGCCACCACTTTTTGGTGAAAACCACCATCAACTACCACCTTAAGCAATTGACCAGTCACTATCTCTGACCACAAACAATCGCTTTCAGCATCATCACTTTCTGTGGTGATGGCAAACACTTTTTTTTTTGGGGGGGGGGGGGGGGGAGGGGGTGTTTACCCAAAACAAATATAAATATGTTTAATGTTTTTTTGTAAATTAAAAATTGTAAATTGTTGTCAAATGGCACCTTAATGTTACAAATTTCAATTTAGTTGCAATGTAAAAAAAAAATACCATTTGCAAAACTAGAAGGACCGAATTCAAAATAAATTATAAGGATCACCGGTATAACTTTTTCATTATACCAGTGATCTTTATAATTTGTTTTGAATTTCACTTTAATCCTTTTAATTTTGCACGTGATTTTTTTTATTCAAAATATTAATAACGAATGGCAGATAGACCACATTGAAACAAAATTAAAAATAAAATAATCGAATCATTCAAATTGTCAAATTGAAACTACATAAATTAAAGTCACACTTCGTCTAAACTATAGAACTAATGGTGCAACTTATCTTTTAAACAAAAAAAACTCAAAACACATTTAAAAAGCTGCTTGTTGACACCATGCTGTGTGGATGCATTTCTTCAGAGACAAGAAACAGACCTTTGCTCTCACAGGAGTGGTTGAGTATAGATTGCAAAAGTGAACCAAACAAAAAAACAAAAAAAAGGAAGAAGAAAAAGACTTAAGGATCATATGCTAGCCCCATGACATGAATAAGGAGATGCAATGCAACAAAACAATCTAATGCATCTCTTGGCATAAAAAATCACATGGGTGTATGCAGCTATGCATGAAAGGAACCATACAGAGCCCTTTATTTCTGATTGTTAACATATAATATACTTTCATATAATGCCTTAGTAGCTGTAAATGTACATCACAGTGCATTAGGAGCTGTAAAGCCAACACCCACTACCACTTTTAGCTTTAGATTCCACTTTGATATTATTGTAATATATTACCTTATGGCTTCGTACTCCATTGTATCCTTCTGCTCTCTATAAAGAGAGAGACCTAATTCTCTTGTAAACATCAATATACACATCAATCTTGTAATATACACAATCAATCATAATACATACAATTTCTCTCTATATCAATTTATCTTACATGGTATCAGAGCTAGGTTGAGAACCTAGTATTTTCGTTCCACCGGCGGGCGGCAATCTCGCCTTGGCCGCCCGCCGGACAAACCCAAATCTCACTCACCTTGGCTGCTTCATGTTCTTCTCAGGAGATAAACTTGAAATGAAGAGTTTACCAAGGTTGCTGGATCTGATCTGATTAAGCCTTGCACTGTTCAAGGAAAAGCTACATCTGATCGTAACACATACTTAACACCCCTTGTTACATTTCGGGCTTCATGCAGCATACACGTATCACCATGAATGTGAAGGAGAGCCATCCCTTCAGTGGGAGACACCTCATACAATGGATTCCGGTGGCGACAGTCCTACGGAAAACACATTCCGGAACCCTCGCCGGAGCTCCAACATCACAGAGATCCTCTCTTCCTTCCCAGACTTATACATGGCACACACCCACCCACCCCACTTCTTCTCTCTCTCTGATACAACCTGTAAAAGCTTCTCCATATATTCTATTTCCTCTCTCCCACTCAGCCACCCACGCACACGGCACACCCAGCACCATACACCCACTCCATACACACCCAAGATCTTCCCACACCATGCACATGACACCCAGCTAACACACACCTCTCTCTCACCCACGGCTCTCACACACGCCACTCACCCATGCACACTCAGCCACCTCTCTCTCACCCACGGCTCTCACACACGCCCCTCACCCATGCACACACCCAGTCACCATACACTTCTCACACACAGCACAATCAGAGCTACACACACACACTGCCATCTCATTCTCTCTCTCTCGGCAAACCCACAACACACATGCATTAAGACTCACACAGGGCCATACACTCATTCATACACAAGAGACCCAGCTCATTCAACTCGGCTGCTTCATGTTCCTTCCACAGTCTTCTCAGGCCGAACCTTAAACCCATCCACCACACCAAACCATGGTCTCTCTCTCTAGCTGGCTCAAAACCAACCCATCTCCAGCTCTCTCTCTATCTCGTGCATGAACCCATCTCAAGACACGGCTTAACCCTCTCTCTGGGTCTCGATTGGAGGCGGAAAGGGGACAAACATTCCTCTCTTTCATGGATACACACCCAAGAGGGACACCCAGCAGATGCATACACCCACGGCCATACACAGACTGAGCTCACTGAGCTCCTTCTCCCTCTCGGCTCTCTCCATAGCCACAGCCCACATACACACTGACAAACACACACCCTTGGAAGCTGCACACACTGATACACACACCATGGACGCACCAGCACACACCGACCAACCAGCACATGGGGGCACCCACTCACTCTCTTTCCCTCTCATATTTTATTACTCTCTCTCTCTTCATCTAACCCACCAACTTAGCCACTTTTGTCCCCCCACCATAATTGTTTTCACTTCCCACCACCCCACACCAGCACTCACTTCCCTGTTTTATTTATTTATTTTACCTACTTTTCCACGGCAAGTGAGCCAGTCCTTTTCAAATAATTTTTCATTACATTTTTATTTTACAAACACACACAAAAAAAAAAAAAAAAAAAAAAAACCACAAATACATTCATTCCCGTTGGTTTTTCTGCCTTATCACACCTCCCATTCGAGTTTGCACAACACACTTATTTTATTCATATCAGGGATTCAAAAAAAAAATACAAAAAAAAAAAAAACCACCTCCACAGGCGGGATTTTTCTTCTCTACTCTGCCGCCGGTCTCTTCTTCTTGCCTCCGTCCTGGGCGGTCCTTGACGGTGTTGCCTCTGTGTTTCCCACTCCACTGGGCACGGTCACTCCACCATACTCCTCTACTGCAGCATATGGCGGACCTCCAAATCGGAACATCACGGTGGCCTTCCGCTTCAGCTCCTTGTTTTCTGCCCTTAGCACGCTTATCTCTGCTCGCGCATCCTTATACATGCGTTGGAGCAGAGCCAGCTGGGAGTTTAACTGCTGCACCTCATTTGTCCTGCTCTGCAGCCGGTGCGACAGATTTGTGACCGCCGTCATGGACTCCACACATGCCTTCAAAGTATACTGATTGGCCTCCACATCCGACTGCACAGCCATTTTTTGCTCCACAGACCGCATCGGAAAGTTCAACGGAGCAAAACCGGAAGCGCTTGGTTGAGTTTCACTGGCCACCGCACCAGCTCTCTCTCCTGTGGACTCATTGAGATCGGGAAAGAGGGTGAGCAGTCCACGGGAAGACGAGGCCATTTTCTCTCAGCAAAACGACCTCTCTTTCTCAGCAAAACGACCTCTCTTTCTCAGCAAAACGAAGAATTTTTCAGAGGTCTCTCTCAGTTTTTCTGTCTCAGTTTCTGCCTCCTCCGCTTCGGTTTATAAAGACCATGACACAGAAGCAGCCACGCGCATCGCGCGCCTCTTGACGCCGACAACCTGGCACGCCTTTTCATGGCACGCCTTTTGATGAATCGGGCACGCCTTTTGATGGCACGCCTTTTTAGGGTGCGGGCACACCTTTTGAGGGCACGATTTTTGAGGGCTCGATATCTAGATCCATGTATATCTTTTGGGCAGCCTATATACACACTCATACAGTGTCTTCTACACCGGCCAGCTTTATCAATCCCTTTGTTTCAACCTCAAATAGGTTTCTATCTTCACACCTATTTGAGTTTGAGGGGGGGTTATACATATATCATGGTGAGCACGGTTACACACCCTGCGAACCACCCAAGCCATACCCTGCGAACCACCCAAGCCACCCCATGGCGCACTCCCTAAGTCGCCCCCTTGGTGCACCACCACAAGCTTCTACAACGGTCCGACATGACCCCGTAAACTGTCCCGACATTGATTCCGGTCAGCTTCTACAACGGTCCGACATGACCCCGTAAACTGTCCCGACATTGATTCCGGTCAGCTTCTACAATGGTCCGACATGACCCTGTAAACTGTCCCGACATTGATTCCGGTCAGCTGCTACATCGGTCCGACATGACCCCGTAAACTGTCTTCTACAACGGTCCGACATGACCCCGTAAACTGTCCTGCTACACCGGTCCGACATGACCCCATAAACTGTCTTCTACATCGGTCTGACACGACCACACAGTGTCTGCTACAACGGTCCGACATGACCCCGTAAACTGTCTGCTACAACGGTCCGACATGACCCCATAAACTGTCTTCTACAACGGTCTGACACGACCATACCGTGTCTCCTATCCTGTTTTATTTATCAGTTTATTTTTCTGTTTTGTTACTCTCTCCAAACTCAAGTTGGTTAGTTCCTACCCTTCTTGAGTTTGCGGGGGGCTGTTAACATATAATATACTTTCATATAATGCCTTAGTAGCTGTAAATGTACATCACAGTGCATTAGGAGCTGTAAAGCCAACACCCACTACCACTTTCAGCTTTAGATTCCACTTTGATATTATTGTAATATATTACCTTATGGCTTCGTACTCCATTGTATCCTTCTGCTCTCTATAAAGAGAGAGACCTAATTCTCTTGTAAACATCAATATACACATCAATCTTGTAATATACACAATCAATCATAATACATACAATTTCTCTCTATATCAATTTATCTTACACTGATCAATATTTGTTCCATTTTAAAGTTATTCTCTAATTTGTTTTTCATCTCATATATCCAAAGAGAAACACCCCACTTATTGTTGTTAAGCAAGCAAGCAACGGGGAGGGAGAGAGAATGTTGGACTGGGCACCAATAGTGATTTGGCTAATTCTGTTCATACTATGCTCACCAGGGCTCCTCTTCCAGATACCCGGGAACAGCCACCATGTGGAATCTGGGAGCTTGAAGACTAATGGTAAAGCTGTTATCATCCACACCCTCATTTTCTTTGGTGTCTTCACCATTCTCATCCTTGCCCTTGGTATCCACATCTACACTGGCTAAATTACGACTAAAATACAGTGGTGCTAGAGACCACTAATTTAGTAGCTCTAAACCTAAGTAACAAAGCAAAAAGAAAAAAAATAAAATAAAAAAAAGACAGACACAATACATACTAGTAGTAGCTCTAATTACAGCTACTACTCATTTTCTATTAAAATATGTCATTTTTGTATTAGACTCATCATGACATGAGTGCTTTTTTATTCTTCTTAATTTCCTATTTGAGGTTTGTTTGTTGTGGCTTGGCTTCCCTAATTTATTAATGTCTCTCTGAAGCACTTGTCAGCCTCTGTGTGGTTCGCTTCCTAATGTTCAGTACCTATGTATGTCAATGGTGGTTTGTTTATGTGTCATTCATCATGTTCTGTTCTGCTCCTGCTATGAAAAAAAAAAAAAAAAAAAAAAAAAAAAAAAAAAAAAAAACCTACTTTATTGAGTGTGACTTTTTCTTAATTCCAAATAATAGTAAATTTATATACCAATTTTATAATCATTAGATGTGTAATTAAAAATTTTCATTATAACTATGTAGTGGAAAAGGTTATGGTTCATTTTAAGTTTGTCCATCTATTCTAATATATAAAGTGAAAGATGCTGATAGTGTTGACATCTTATATTTTTAGTTTTTTTTAAAATATCTCTAGAGTTGATGTTTATGTAAAAAAATAAAGAGAAAACTTGAAATCAAGATCATAAATTTGACATAACAAATCATCACCACTTGAACAACACATGTTACATGCAGGGCCGGAGATAGAGAGGAGCCAGGGAGGCCACATGCCCCCTGGGTTTTGGGCTTTTTTTTTTACTTTTTTTTTTTTTTTACCAAACATAAAGAAAATATTTTTAAAAAAAAATATAAAAATATTATTTAGAGTGAAATGTTAATGACATTTTTAAAATTATGAGAACAATAATAGCTATTTTGATTGAAAATTAAAATATTACGATAAGTCATATTATTATCTACCAAAAATTTATAAAAAAAAAAAATTAATGTAATGATGATGTCTATTATTATTGGCATGTAAGTATAATTAATCTTACTATAAAGATATATAATTTATTAGATAATTAGTTATATTTGACATGTGAGGTTCATCCTCCATGTGTTTCTTTATTGTTTGATTATATCGCATGTCAATAATGATATGTTATTACCATTATATTGAATTTTTACTCAAATTTTGTATAAAAAAAATTAATTTATCATTATATAATTTATTTTAAGACCTATATTCATAAAATTTTTTGTATTGTTCATGATACATTAGTTACAAATAGCATCATTTTTTTTATCTTTCTCAAAGTTAATCGCAAAAATTTTTATGAATATTTTTATAAAAAATTTCAATATTAAAATTAATAAATACCCTTTTAATTTAATTTCTTGACTCTGTCATTGATTATGTGTATTTTTTTTATCATTATTCTTATATTATTACTTTTTTTTCTTTTCAAATTACGCACTCATTACGTATGGGCCTATTAATTATTATATTATGAGAAAAACTTCTTCACAGCACAGCCGTGAAACCTTCATTTACAGTTCTCCAATAAAATGGTCACACGTCATCACTGTTACCAAAGAATCACGGACAGACGTTTAAGAATTTTTTACCTACCCCAATTTATTTCACATTATGGCAAAATTTCTCACTTTTAAAAATAGTCATACGTTTTTTTATGTTATTTTGGATTAAAATATAACTATTAACTTAATTAATTATAGATATAAAATGATTATAATACCCTTAAATTTTATATTTTTTGTTATTTTATTTTTCTTTTGTCTCTCATACACACAATAATTTATATGTCTATTATTAATTCGATTAAATCATGATTAATTATTTATTAGAATTTTTAAATTTTTATTTTTATTTTTATTTTTATTTAATTATATTTTAGATCATAATTAATTCTAAATTTTTAACTATTTATTGTAATTAATAACTTTTTAATTTAATTAATTTTATATCACAATTAATCCTAAATTTTTAATTATTTATTATAATTTCTAATGTGTTAATATAATTTTAATTTATTTACATTTTACATCAATTCTTAATTATATTTTATATTTTAGATCAATTCATAATTATATTATATTATATTTTATTTTATTTTAATTAACATGTTAATCTAATTTTAGGTTTGAAGAAAATGGGGGTAAAATTGTCATCTTGCTGTATTACTTTCATTCTAATTTTTTAGAAAACAAAACACACTCTAAAATGTGGTGTGTGTAATACACTTTTCTATTAGTTTGGATGGAAAAACTAACGGTAGCACTTTAGTCCAAAACTACATAGAGACTTTTTGGTTGTATTAGGGTTGTTCGCGGATCGATTTTTGACGGTTCAGTATGCAGTTTGGATCCATCCGTATGTATATAGTTTGGGAAAAATTGAACCCGCAACCACTCACAGTGCGGCAATTTGTGCGGATAAAGCTCGCGGATGTACAGGTGATTGCAGGTAGTTTGCAAATTAGGCTTTTTCCTTTAAAAATTTATTTTTGAGCTTGTTTTTTTCCATTTTTTAAATATTCTTTTTAAGCCTTTTTAGTCATTTCCATAATTTCATCCCACTTTCGTAACAATGCATCTTTAGGTCCCATGTGTGGTATCAGTAGTTCTTCTTCTTCTTCATTTATTCATGTCCTTGACAAAGTACTGTACGTAATGCTATATTTACCAGACACAACAAAACACAGTTTGAACAATATTATCAAAACCACAACATCAATTGAATTCAATAACCCCCATTTTTTCTTTCTTTTTCTTTTTTTTCTTCATAGGCATGATTAATATAATAGAATACAAATCGGCTGAAGAAGAAGATGGAAAGAAAATCAAAAATTAAAAGATAAATAAAACACGAGAAAAAAAAAAGACAAACAATTGCAAAATGATGATCAGAACCCAAAAAAAAAAAAAAAAGTAACTGGAGGAATCTAACAACGAGTCTAGTTCACATTTTCACATTGAGTGTTCATACAAGTCATAAGGTGCCCAAAAAGAGAGGGGCTTACCAATTTATACATTGAGGCTATGTTTGATTCCACAAGATTAATAGTGAGGTATTGATAATCCTATTAAATTAGTGTGGTATTCATAATCCCACCTCTACCCCATTACTAATAATCCTACAAATTTGTTGGATTAACTATCCATTGGATTAATAATCCTAAAACAAAATGTCAAAACAAACATGGGATAATTGGACTCACAGATTAATAATCCCAATCCCATGCTCTAATCCTTCCAATCAAACATGCCCTGAGTGTTCCTACAAGTCATATTGTCACATTTTAATAATAACATATTTGGCAAAAGTTTAGTGAGACAATAATGCACGAATGTCTCATTGTCATATTTTGAAAAGAATGACACATTTGGAAAAAATTTAATAAGACAAAAGTAGAAATATTAGAATGATATCACGTTGTCACATTTTAAAAATAATATATTTAACAAAAGTTTATAAGACAATAGAGTACAAATGCTCCATTGTCATATTTTAAAAAGAATGACACATTTGACAAAAGTTTAATAAGATAGCAGTGTATACAACATTGTCTCAATTTAAGAATGATACATTTGGCAAAAGTTTAATAAGACAATAGTACACAAATGTCACATTGTCACATTTTAAAAAGAATGATACATTTGACAAAAAATTAATAAGATAATAGTGTACACATTAGAATAATGTCACATTTGACAAAAATTTAATAAGATAGTAGTGCACAAATGAAGTCTATTCACATTTGGAATGTCCAAAAAAAAAAAATAGTGAAAGGACCTCACGGGGTACCTTTTCAAATTCAATGGGACTTAATAGTCTACAAAAAAATTCATGGGATTTTCTGGTACATATTTTACTGGGATAGTACTTTTGAGTAAATTTTTCAAAAATATTTTTAATGGTTAATGAAAATAAGTTTATTTAAGTAAAAAATAATTTTTATTTGTAAAAATCAAAAAATATTTTTCAGATTAAAATATTATCAAAAGCCACTACACTACCACTAGTACTACCACCAACCCCCCCCCCCAACTACCGTCACAAGTGATTATTCGGCAATCGGGAAGTATGGCCATGTGATGTTTCATGGTAGTATGATTGAGAAAGAATGTGAAGTATTAATTATTTGTATTGGGTGATTGAGGAAGAAGAAGGGGTATAATGAATGGTAATTGGCTAGAGAGTATAGTCACGTGATACTCCAAAAATATTGTATAATTTTTCGTACCGTCACTACCACCTCTACCTTTATTACTACCTCTAGATTAAACTCTAAATGAGCAAATTTACATGGAAGTCTCATCCAAAAAAAATATGTACAAGAAAGTCTTATGAATTTTCTTGTAAACCATTAAGCCTCATTAAATTTGAAAAGGCACACTGTGAGATATTTTCACTATATATTTTGAAGATTCTGAATGTGGGTATGTTTCATTTATACACACTATTATCTTATTAAACTTTTATCAAATGTGTCATTCTTTTTAAAATATTACAATGAGACATTTGTATACTATTGTATTATTAAATTTTTGCCAAATGTGTCATTTTTAAAATGTGAGAATGTGATATCATTCTAATGTATGTACTATTATCTTATTATGTTTCTAAATGTAGGTATATGTTTCATTTGAAAGGTTTTAATGTGAGATCGAAATTATAAATTTATAGGAATATTTATGAGATTAAATAGTCCATAAGTCATGGATATAAGATTTATTAATAAATGTTCCAAAATTTTATACACAACGATGTGACTATATTGTAAGGCTATTAAAAACAAATAAATAAATAAAAATAAAAACTATCAAAATAATTGTTAATTGCGAAAATATTATTGCTACACCATCCTAATGATTTTATATAAAAAAAATTTTGTAAGAAAAAATATTTTCAATCTAAATATATAATTAATTATTTATCAAGACATAATATATATATATATATATATATATATATATATATATATATATGTATGTATGTATTGTTGTTGATGGACATAAACAATTTGAACCATAGTTAGGGGAAAGATTATGGTGCACAAGTGTACACCATATGTACCTTATAATTAAAAAAAAAAACATAATTTCATATTTTTTGAGACATAACTATAAAAAAAAAAGAAAAAAAGAGTCATTACCAAATATTATATAAGACATAACTAAAAATCTTAAGATAATGTTATAACTAAAAAAAAAATTAATTATAATTAAAAATAAAAATAATATAAGTAAAAATACATATTGTAAGAGGTGTCTATGAGAGAATTCTCCCATCATAAATTGAATAGATATTTCTTCATAACTTTGGTACTTTCCCACATCTTATATGCAATTGGTGACATGACATTATTTTAGTGAATGGCCGTAAATCATAGTATTTACGGCACAACTGTGAATAAGTCTCTTCGTGTCATTATTAGAAAAATGATATATAAGTTTAATTTTTAAATTTATTTTGTAAATTTAATAATATATAAATATTATTTTATTTATAAATAATATATAAATATATTATTTTGTAAATAATATATTATTTTATTTATAAATAATATATAAATATACTATATCATAGTATTATTTTATTTATATATTATTTTATTTAATAATATATAAATATATTATTTTGTAAATTTAACTATATATTATTTTATTATTTTATTTTATTAATAATATATAAATAAGTCTCTTCGTGTCATTATTATTTTATTTTATTTATATATAGTATTATTTTATTTATATATTATTATTTTATTTATATAAATTTAATAATATATAAATAAAATAATAGATGGATGATTAGAAAAGATATAAGAATAAGATTTTTTTTTGATATTTTAATATATTATCATATTATTAAATTTGAAAAATAAGTCTAAGTTTTGGACTTAAATATCACTAATCATTATAATTTGGTTGTCAATACTTCCAAATAATACAAGTAATATTACAAACCCAAATTTAACAACACAGAAATTACCCAAGTATGTATGGCGTATGGTGGAAAAAGTTTGAAAAACTTCATATACAGGTATGTATGATGTATGGTTTTGGCAGGCCAGCCCCGGGGCATAGGCCATAGGCCACAAGGACATGGCCTAGGACCTTCAAAATAAACTTAAAAAAAAAATTTCTTCCTATTATAATTTAGCATAATATATTACGTTTGTTTTAAGTTTAAAAATATTAAGAAAAGGCCCAAACTAACTTAAAATAAATTGACCAATTAAAAAATTGAAAAGTCATTCAAAAAAATTAGTATTGTTATCTATTGAAAACAGACCCAAAAAACGGTCTCTCTTATTATAGTTTAGTCTAATATATTAAGTATATTTTAAGTCCAAAAAAAATTAAGAAATGCCCAAATTAACTTAAAATAAATTAATCCATTAAAAAATTGAAAGGCCCATTTAAAATAATTAGCATTGTTATTCATTGAAAATGATTTTGTAAAAAAATTAGATTATGCAAGTATGATTGATTTATTTGTTTCAAAAAATACAAGAAGAGTGAGGATCAAGCAATACTTATTAGTTATTGTAATGTAATTCTATGTATTTTTTGTGATTTTGACACAAATCTTTTGTCGTTTACTTTCAATTTTTTTTTCATTCAATGAAAAAAAAATATGAAAAGTTTCAAAAATTTATTAGTTAATTATCAACTTTGGCCCCTGAAAATATCAGGACCGGGCCTGGGTTTTGGATGATTTAGGACTGTGCATATAGCTTTCGGCCCTGCAACATTATCAATCCCACAACATTAATTATGTGAAGGAAAGTCAAAAACATGACTATGGGCTTATAAAAGTGTCTAGTAATTAGTTTTGGGTAATATTTATTTTTAAAGGGGCCAATACAAAATTAACTCTAAAATTACTTTTAGAATCTTTTTGATTTATTTATAAAGATTTGACGACTTAAGAAATATATATTTAACCATTGAAAAAAAGAAATATATATTTAAAGTTGAGAAAATATTTTTTAATTTGAGCTACGATAAATTTTAATGTTATACATCAATAATGTTTTGTTCATCACATTTATGTATGATAGGTTATTTATCATTTTATGAGTATTTGCATTAGTAATAGACTTGTAGTGGAACTTATTAAACTAATATAATGATAACATAGTAGATGATAAACAAAATATAGTACACAAATGTAGTCAACATTACATTATTGATTCAATATATCTTATTAAATTTACACAATATCAATTTATAAGTACACGAAATTATAAAAACAAGTAATTAATTTTAAGCAGTCTTTTAATAAACTTATTTGAGTAATTCAAAATTTATTTCAACCAAGAAAAGTTATGACTTACAATTTTAGACTCACAAATTATACTCACAATATATGTGACAAACTAGTTGGGCCTGTATGGTTAGGTTTTAACACCTATCATGTTACATTAATGTAGGTCAAATTAAGGAATATTTTTCATTACAATTCAATTCGACTAGATTTTTCATCTAGTGAGATCTAGTATATTCTTATTTTTTTGCCCTCCTACTGTCACAATCCCGGTTCCACCCTTAATATTATAATTCAGATTTATTCTGCACATAGATATCACGCTACATAAATTTAATTTAACCGCACATTCTCATTTCAGGATAAATTTGAAATAGTTAATTGGGATGTCGCAGGCTTCTTGATTCAAGTAAGTGAATGAATATCAATTAGTCAAAGGGAGCTGCTAATAGTAGGCCAGGATGGTGGTAGGCAGGCAGCGTAATGAAGTAGCGGCAAGTAAAGCCCCTCAGGTGGGCAACTTTTGTCATCTATACCCAATTCTCTCCACCCAAATGGACTTAATTAAATCTAACACATTCTAGCATATGGAGCTATGTCCAATAGGGGGACAATATTGACTCCTTTGCAAATCTCTCAAAAGGGTCTACTTGGAGTATGAGATTGTTGGTGAATTAAAAAAAAAATATATATTTCAAAAAGCGTTCAACTTTTAAATTCTAAAGGGACTTGAAATGTAAAAAACACATAAGCACCCTCTTCATTTTTGTTAAAGCAATGTGCTGAAAAAAATTATGAAAAAAATGAGAGAGTTGAAGTTTTTATTTTATGTACTAGGCAATGATTTTTTCATATTTAGATTTGAAGATAAACAATTTTTAGGTAAATTTTGCCTTAGACATTCTAAAATAATGCGACATTATTAGATTTAAAAATTGAGTCTAATTAATTTTTAGATCTAAGTACCATCACCCATTTTTTAATGATGGTGGTTACCACTTTAGTGACAAACTCTTAATTATGAAGAGAAGGTATCTAAGAGTACAATTAAAAACACTTTAAAAAAAGTTATTTAAAAAATCCAAATTCTAATTAATGAGACCAGAATTTTCTAGTATTCTCATTAGAATTTTGGACAAAGGAGCGGTTAAGTTACGTGCGGGTACCCATCTAAAAAAGTTACGTCGGGGTGACGCATTGGAAAGACTCTTCCCATGGAAACAGGCCTGACCTTGACCCAAAACGAGTAAGGCCACAGCTTGGGGCCCCAAAATTTAAGGGCATAAAATATTTTTTTTAATCTATGTAATATGGGGGATTTTATTTATCAAAAATGCTAGATGTCCTAAAAATTTTACCAAAAGTTTTACCAAATATCTCACATGAGTGTGGGACCCACATGGGACCCACATTGTGTGGGTCCCACATCCATGTGGGACATTTGGTAAAACTTTTGGTAGAATATTTGGGGTCTCTAGCATTACTCTTTATTTACACTGAAAAAATTAATTTCAGTACCCTATGTTTTAATCTAATTTTTGTGAGATAATTTTGTTAATTTTTATTTCATTTAAAGAATGATAGATATTTGTTAGAGCTGACTATGATCTGATTTGGTTTGGTTTGGTTTGAAATGAAACCAAGATTAATCTATTGTATATGGTTATATAAAAATTAGAACCAAACCAAATTATTAAAATCATAAAATCAATCCGAACAAAACTATTTAAACACAGTTTGATTAGGTTTGTAACCTCGATTTTACATAATCTGTTCACAACAAAAATCATATAATATTTATAAAAAAATTCAAGAAAAAATTATCAACAAATCTCATATGAGATAATGTTTTTTCACTTAATCCTGTGTTTTTTCTTATGAATCATATAATCCTTTTTAATTGATAAGATATATTTTATTTAATTTGATTATGTTAAAGATTATCTTTTTGTGTGATTCATTTTGATTTTGCCGATGTGGGGGTGGGGGTGGGGGTGGGGGTGGGGGTGGGTAAAATATGTGACATTTCTATTTTTTTCTTTTCTTTCTTTTTTTGTGATTTGTGCATAGTGATTCACGGTAAAAAGGTCTCAATTGATGATGTGGTTTTTGTATAATGTGGGAAACGTCATTTTTTCGAGAAATAGTATTTTGTTTCTGCGCTTTTTTCGGGTACCAATGGTGGGTTTGCGTTGTGCTACTCTGTTCGATTTGTGATAAGCTGAGTGCGGTGTTTGTTTTTGTTTTTTTGTGGGATGTTTTTTGTTGGGTTGTTTGTTTGAAGTTTTTGACTGTGCTGGAGATGTGGATTTGTGAGTGTATGCACTGCTTGAGACTAAGGCCAAGTTTGGAAAGATTAAATAAGTGTATTTTTTGATTTTTTTATAAAATATGGGTTGGGTTTGGGTTGGGTTTGAAATGATGTGTTAGAGAGGTGATGTGACTTAAATAAGATGATGTGATTTAAATAGGATAGTGACTTTTTGACTTTTTAGATTTTTTAAGAGTTGCCAAACTTGGCCTAAATGTATACATGTATGTATACAAAATCGTGTAATAGGTGTAGTTAATTTCAATTTTTATTTCATTTTTGAAATTTTTTTGTGTGTTATATTAATTGAAATGTCATATTTGGACAAAAGGACAATAAGAATTTTTTTAATATTTTTGTATTTTTATGTGTGTTATATTGGAGTATTACGTTTGTGATTACATTGATTGGAGTGTTACGTTTGGAAAAAATACACTAGGGAGTTTTGTTTTTGTGTGTTACATTGGAGTGTGTTACATTAAAGTGTTACGTTTGGAAAAAGTACACGAGTTTTTTAGTGTGTTACATTGGAGTGTTATGTTATTAGAGTGTTACATTCTTATTCGTAATGTGGGATTTATTTCAAAATGAGGGAATATCCAAAAACTTTATAGTGCGAATTGTCCAAATGTGTAATTTCACATTTGAAGAAACCCACTTTTATCCCGCAAAAATTAGAGTGATTCTACTTACACCATTACTTTAACTCTTTACACCCTTCATATGAGATGTTTATATATATATATATATATATATTTTCAATTTTACCCATGTGTGAAATTACTTTTAAGGACAAAACAGTAAAATTAAATATATTTTATTATCTCATTACGCCCCTTAGTTGTTAATCACTACTCCTCTTCTTCCTTTCTCAATTTTTCTTCTCTTTTACACATTTTTTTTTTTTTCAAAAAGTGAGAATCATAGTATTTTGATCATAGAATAAAGTAATGGATGAAGAAACGGTGGTAAAGAAACATCCAAAAAGTAAAATGATGAGTTTTTTTTATTTGTTTGATAGGTTTTTGTTTCGTTTTTCTAGACTGTTCTTCGACTTTTGTTCGGTGTTTCGAAAGAACTTTTGTTCGGTGTTTCGAAATTGAACAAAATAAAATAGTCTGGCATCACATTGCCAAACAAGAAATATATGTCTAGTGACCAACTGTTGAATAAAAGATACAATTCTAGTAACCCAAGGCAGAATTTTTTTAATATGTTCGGCTACTCACTATCGTGTATTTCCAATTTTATTTTTTCATATATTTTTTTTTTATTTTTTTTGCTTGGAAGGATTATGCTTCTACTCATTGCAACAATGCAAGTACTGCATTATTAGTAGACCCCAACCATGAATTCATTATAGACGAAGTCTGTAAAGTTATTTTATGAATGCGTTTTTTTCTTATTTTTAATTTGTATTGAGTTTTATTAATAATTTGTCGTATAAATGTATTTGTTATCTTTAGATTTTAGTAGTCATCAAGTATTAATTAAATGGGCTTTTGACCTTAGGAAGAAGGCTAAATTTGTCATTGTTATAAAGGCATTAGATGTGGGAGGCAATGGAAAAAAATGTAGACTTACACTTGAGCTGCATTCGAATGTAGTGCTCTATATGCAACTATTTAATTTACAAGAAATGGTTGATGATCTTACCTCTATCTTATCCTACTTCGAATCTAGCCTTAGATTTAATTATTGGATGACTATGCCCAACATAGGCCATTTGATAGTATCATACTACCGAGTCATTCTTTGTCATTTATCTATGCAACAGTGCTTGACGTTGAAAGTTTGTGGAAAAATAATTTATTTTGAAAAACAATTTTTCAAAGAAATACCACCCGATTATACAATCTAAAATACCTCAATCCAAGCATTTGATAATACCTCACCAAGCAATCCAAGTGTCTCGCCTCCAAAGTGATTCATCTCGCACCCTCTTGCTTTTATTTTTGTGTGTATTTTTCTACAGACCTTAAAAATTCTGATGGCAAATTTTTGTATCAAATATATCTGATATATATACACAACACATGATAGAGTTTGCATGTAAGTGGGATCCTTAGAGATCTCTATCTTTTAGTTGTGGGGATAAAATAAAATATGTACCTTTTATCTTAAATATACAGGATACAATTTATCCAATTTTTCATTAATTATCTTTTAAATAGATAATATAGAACTTCCACTAATTGCAATAATGTCCATCAACACATTACAATTAAACCTCTAAAAGTAGAGAATTACAAGTAAGGCCATTTGTTACAATTAGTCACAAACTTCCTTCCACCAAACTATATTCCACATGAGCTACTAGATATGGACAAATTTATCACTATCAAAAACTCTAACTCATGTAACCAAATTCTAAATTTTTCCTTTTTCTAATTGGACCCCAAAAGCATTTTCCAAAAATAATACTTTTGTAATTATATATGTATAGAAATATTTTTATGAAAAAGTAACTGGCCGGTTTTTTTTTGGTCCAACTGTAGACGTCCCCGAACGCCCCGGGAGGGTGAGTCCCGTTCTGTTCGTATTGGGCTCATTACAAGTTCGGACTCTCAAATTGTCACGGTTTTTAATCTGAACCAAAGAGTTCAAATCCGGCAAATCATTTTGAGAAAACAGATTTTTTGAAATAAGTGTCAAACATGGACTGCTTTGCCAGATACAGAGTCGCCACCTAAATATTTTATTTTGGGGAAATTTAGGAAACCCTGACTCGTTTGCCTAAGGCCACGTGTCCGTCATCACCAAAGTTGCCTCGGCTCGGGAACTTGGGTACGATTGGGGAAGGTCACTTCGTGAGCACCCCCGCTCGCCCGATCAAAGATTGGCCTCTACTAACCATGATATCTATTTTTGAAAACATTATGCGTTCTTATTCCAGTTATTAGCCTAGATTTACTATGTGATGCGCACAGCATACAAGTATAGACTGGGTCGCCTGAATTGGAACAAAACATTTCATGTTTGTTTATTTGAAAATGGTTTGGTGGTGTTACCCGCAATTAGGCTAAGACGTGGATTTGCCACCCTCGGATGGGCTTAGAAAACATGATTTTGCCACTATCTAGTGGGCTTAAAACTCACAGTCAACGAATTGTTCCAATTCAAATAACTCAGCCTTCACCCACAGGTATTCAGGCAGTTATATTATATAAGCATATAGCCTCATGGTAAGCATGCTATCATGGCAGTCACTCACACGCATGTAAGGATGCTAAAGCATAAAACTTACCGAGTACTCCAAGCCAAAACAGAAGCTAATTAGAAATCCATGCATGATCCTAACTATACAGAAATGCCTAATGCAACACATGCAAAAATGCAACTATAGAAGGCTCAGTTATTCTAAAGATGGCATGCGAAATGTTACAACTAACAAGTATTCAACTTGGAATTGAGATACAAATACAGTTAGTATGATGTGCCGAGCCCGGTGCATGCAAGACAGATGAATGAATGCAAACATGCTATCATACTGTATGCTAATTGAAACATGCCCTAATCTAACCATCATAAGCTGATAAATAAAAGGGAGAAAGACGTAGGGTTGGAAGACATACATCACACACACGCACACTTATTACAACATTGCCCTCGCGCAGAGGGTCCGAATAAATAATACAGTCCCAAATGAATAAATAATACAGTCCCGAATAAATACAAAATCCTAATTAATTAACAAATTAATCTAGGAAAGTAGTAAATTGGCACGCAAATCCATGGACCGCCTCAGCTCTGTTCCAAATGATGAATGATGCATGCTCGGGTTTCCTTGTGCGGAGAATCCCTTGCGATGCCCCGGTTTGTCTCTGTTTGCAATTATTCTTGGGATGCGTGCCAGGCTCCGGAAGGTTGCTGATTTCTGATTTGATGCAACAGAGAGCAATAAAGGGGCATGGCAAAGTATTTTCACATATGTATGCATGACTACTCTTCAGAGAGTGTAGTCCTCGATCCTCGTGCCACCAATCACGTATTTCGATGCATGATGGCCGAGAAGTCGAATTGCATGACTCAATATAAAATGAATGCACATATGGACACAACAAGGCCTAGACTCCATCATGGATAATCCGGAGTGTCGGCGACCGGGAATTGAGACACGTTCCGTCACTCGGAGTACGAAATGTCCCTCGTTTCCCATGCTTAGGCTAACTCATATCCCAAGCACAATGCAATATGCATGACATGCATGAATGCAATCCTAACATGCAACCTAGCATATGCAATGCTATGAAATGACACACACAATGCACGATGTAACGAGGCATGCATAATGCTCTAACATACAACCTTGCATACGCAATGCTATGAAATGAAATGGCATACACAATGCATAATGGGCTTACACTAACATGAGTGGACCTCAGCCACACTCACATCAGTAGCCATTAGGTGAAAATGAGACTCTCGAAATGCGTGCACGCATGTACGCAAACCGAAGACCGAACCTAAGGCATAACATGTACCTCTAACAACGTATGGCAAGGGATGCAAGATGGCATGCAAACTCACAAATTCCAGCACTGAAATATGATGCTAAACAGCCCCGAAACATGGAAAAATGGCACCCGATGCATGCGATGAAACCCGAAACTCGAAACTAGGCACATGGAATGACTTATAGCTATACAAAGCATGCATTATTTGATCATGAAGCATGAAGACAGAGACAAGGCAGTCCCAAAACATGAACATTTCTAGTTCAAAGCATGGCCAAAAGATGCTAGCATGGTGGACAAAAATAGCATGCAATCTTGACTAGCAAACATGGTTTACATGGAAAATATATGAAGAAAATGTAATCTCACCAAACCAACAAAAACCAGCGAACAAAACATGTGAAAATAGGCCCAAATAACCACTGAAATGAAGCCAACACATGCAAAAATGATGAGCTCCTTTAGAGGGCCATGCAACGGATTATTAAGCACATACAAGGTGGACACTTAGCATGGCATAAACAACTATGAAAATCAAATATGGTAGTCTCAAAACTCACCAAATTGACTCTGGAAAGTGACTTCAAAGCATGCAAGATAGGGTCTCTTTGGAAGGCCACCAAACAAGAGAAGGAGAGAGAGGGTCACCCCCCTCTAATTTTGGCTCTCAAAACAGTAAGGCCAATACAAATGCTCACATGTATAGCTCAAAACATGAAGAAATAAGGCATGCAAGGAAGGAGATGACCTCAAACAAGAAAATGCCCTTAATCAAACATCAAGAGGGCCTCAAAAAAAAACTTTTTCCAGTTTATAACAAATCTCAAAAACAAACACAAATAGGGCAAAACTATTATGCAAAAATGGCCCTAAAAGAGAGAATAGAGACAAGGGACAGCAGCTGGCCCCAAACAGTGAAGAGCCCTTCAACAAAGTTGAAGAGAGGCTCAAAATGAAGCACTTTACAGTTCACATCAAGTCTCGAAAATGAACAAAAGTGAGGCCAAATCAGCATGCAAGAAAAAGGCCTAAAAGAGGGATAAAGAGGCAAGTGGTAGCAGCTGACCTCAAACAAAGGAGAGCCATTCAACAAAGTTGAAGAGGGGCTCAAAACAAGACATTTCACAGTTTATGACCAAGTCCAAAAAATCTCACAAATAAGCTTAAAATATCATGCAACAATAGGCCTAAAAGAGAGTTTAAACACAAAGGGGGAGGAGGAGACCTCAAACAGAGAAAGACCCTTGATCAAACATGGAGAAGAGCTTGAAATATGACTATTTCCAGTTTGGTTCAGAGCCCAAAAATGCAAGCAACAAAGGCTAAGAAAGCATGCAAAATAGAGCTAAAAGAGAGGGAAAAGAGACTTACCCTTGTAGCCTAAGTCTACAACAACTTGGGCTGGAATGGAGGGTGGAGGTGTGGTGCTATGAGTGGTAGTGTAAAGGGGGCAAGAGCCTTAGGGTTTGAAGGGTTTGGAAGAGAGATATATGGAGGGGTGTATATATGAATCCCAGCTGGTTTTTCTAACCCTTAGAAATGAGGCTTAAGGGTGTATTATATAAAGGGAGAGAGGCCAAGGAAAGGGGGGGGGGAAATGAATTCAAATTTCCCCCCCAAAAGGGCAGACCCTCGGGCAAGGGTTTTGTGCAAAACAGCTGGCACAGCTGTAATGTACCAGGAGAGAGAAGAATGGCCGGCCAGGTTTAAGAGGTTCAAGTGGCCGGCTGGCCACCCTCATGGCCGGCCGGCCAGGGGTCAAAAGGGTTAATGAAGATTGCTGGCCGGCCACCTCAAAAAGGTGGCCTCCCATGTGTGCACAATACAACTATGTGGTCAAAATCCAGAAAATGTGAACCAGGAGAGAGAAAAGCCAACTTTTTAGAGGGGTTCAAAAAGGTCAAGGACAATTACTGGCCGGCCTATACATATTGGTGGCCTCCCAGGTGTGTACAACACAAATATGGGGTTTAGGACTAAAGAAAGTGGCCCCGGGGTGGTCAACATTAGCTTTTTAGTGAAGAAAATGGGCGACGGAGAGCGATGATGAAATAAAGCTGGCTTTTTAGAACAATTGCTGGCCTCCCACCCTCCTACAAGCTTCCTAACAATGAAAATAAGGTCTCTACCAAAAATGAACCAAAACGGATGCAAAACGGAGGTTCGGGGACCGAAACGCGCGGCTCGGGGCCCCGAAAATGGGCTGCTAAGCACCGGAGGTGGCATTCAACCACGAAGTTGGTCTCTCGGGCCACAGTGTTCCTCAAAAGGGAGGAAATAAGGTGTATACCAAACACCGGAGCAAACGGAGGTGGTTAGGCGGTCTCGAACCGAGGCACACGGCCGTCGGCTCCGAAAAAACTGAAAACTGGGCTCCAAACGGGAAAAATGGCCTACGACCACGAAACGTAGCCTACGGCCACTAAGCGATGATCTACGAGACCTCTCCCTTCCTTCGGGAAGAGTAAACAGAGAAAATAGAGCCTGGTTCGCAAACCGAGGCAGGGCACGAAAGATTCCGGAAGTCTGGATGCAAGGCTTGCAGCCGGGACTCTGAAACTTCTGAACGAGCACAATATGCAATATCACCGAGCGCTCAATCAGTGACGTCTGAGTCTTAAGGTCGGTCAAAAATGGGGTGTCTACAGTTGCCCCTCTTTGATAGAACTCAGAAGTCATAAGTGACGGGAGTGAATGTCAAAGCCTAAAGACGACCCATTTTTGATAAGGCCGAAGACTTAGACAAATAGGCAAGATAACAAAGATGTGCCCGCAGGCATGCCCGCAGGCAGGGGGCAAGATGCAAAATGTTATGCACAAAGCCGAACGTAACTCATGATCATGCAAATGCAGCAAGCTGTAATGAAGCACATATTCACAATAGATGCAATAGTTTTAAGCAAGAATGCAAAGCAACAACTACATTTCATGCAGTTAAGAATGCAGAGAATTATTCAATTCTCGCCACATCTCACATGGAGAAGATACAATACCTGTGCGGTTCGTCTGGTCGTACCAGCCTCAAATGAACAGTACATACAATATCGTGCCCTAAAAAGAGAGAGACTCAACAAGCACAACATTGTTAACAACATATTTTCAAAACAATATTGAATGCAGACAATCGCGGCGTCGATAGAAAAGTGCATCGCAATGTGAGGAGTAACGCGCGTGACAATGCGGGTTAAGCATGAGGGTATGACAACACCCGTGAAACGTGCATAATAGTATGAGTGGTGTGCATGAGAATGCAAGTGACGTGCATAACAATGCAGAATAAATGTGGACTCGAATGCGAATTTGTCGTAAAACGACGAGCAAAGAAATGCAAGTTTTTTATGAGGGCGACTCAATCGCGACCTCCGGTTTACCTCCCGGAGGGGTCGCAACATGTTCAAAAAGGATACATCTCACTTTTGACGAGTAACGATGAGAAACGCATCGAAAGTTGAAGTTGAAGTTCCGGTAGAGTGATTTTGCGACTGAAAGTGCACTTCTCTTGTACTTTTTCAGGTCCCGGGGACTCCAATCCTCCCCAAAATTTGCAGAGAGCTTGGTGGGCACCTGGGGAAATCCACCGGCCAGCTCTCTTCCCAAGGAGAGGCCACCGGCCAGGGTTGAGGGAGAGGGGTGGCTGGCCTGCCCGAAAAGGTGGCTGGCCGGCCACTTTTCCAAAACCGTGGGCATTTTGGTACTTTCCTCTCTTTTCTTTAAATCCATTCGGCCAAAGCATTTTTCCTCATAACTCCAGCTCCAAAAACTCCTACTCTACCTTGCTAGACCATTTTCCTCTTCAGATCTGAGCTCTATACGCGTTTCCCAACGCCCCACGCAAGTTGTTTTCGCGAAATCTTTCAGTTTTCGTCACTTTGGACCGATTAAATTTTGATTTCGGTGCTTCTTTTCTCATTCTCACCACTTAAGGTAAGTTTGTCTCAATATTTGGAAGATTTCCTCGGGGGTTGACTTTTGTTGACTTTTTCATTCCCCGAAGTTGACTTTTGTTGACTTTTTCCAATTTTGGCTCATTTTGCTCATTTTTGCTCTTTTTTGCAGATTTTCTGAAATGGCTGGTCATTTCCCTCACGGTGGAGGTCCTCGGGTGCCGGGGATGATCCCGATATCATGGCTCTGCCTCCGAGGGTTCGACCCTTCATACCCAAGAGGTACGTCCCTCAGGCATATATCCTTTCACGGGCTATATTCTATCACTTCACTGATTTTGATGATCGAGCGCCTAGGGATCTGCTTTTGCGAGAGCTGGAGTCTCACCTCTCTCATGAGGCACGAGCGGTATTTACTTCTCCTTTTTTACATTTCTGCAATGTATTCCGCATTTTTGTACGTTTCATGCCTCTTGCTATGCATATCCGCTTTTTTTAGCACGTAGCTTGTTCTGACGCTTAGCCCATGATACAGTATTCTGTTCGCATTTTGAACACTTGAATTTCTGATCACGTAGCCCATAACCTGATGGTGAACATACAGCACACGCATATGTTGACAGTTGAACACTTAGCCCAAACTTCGAATTTCCAAACACACAGCCCAGTTGAAGGTGAACACACAACACACACTTGTCGAGAGTAGAACACATAGCCCAAACTCTGAATTTCTGAACACGCAGCCCAAGTTGAAGGTGAACACGCAACACACACTTGTTGAGAGTAGAACACACAGCCCAAACTCTAAATTTCTAAACACGCAGCCCAAGTTGAAGGTGAACACGCAGCACACACTTGTTGAGAGTAGAACACACAACCCAAACTCTAAATTTCTGAACACGCAGCCCAAGTTAAAGGTGAACACGCAGCACACACTTGTTGAGAGTAGAACACACAGCCCAAACACTTGACGTCGAACACGCAGCCCGAGTTAAAGGTGAACACGCAGCACACACTTGTTGAAACTTGAACACACAGCCCAAACATTTGACATCGAACACGCAGCTCGTGTTGAAATGAACACGCAGCCCACTAATTTTGAAATCTGAGCACACAGCCCAAATATTCTATTTGCACGCAGCTCATTGCATTGTATCTGTTTTAGTTTGCACACAGCTCATACATTTCATTTGCACACAGCTCATTTATTTCATTTTGAGACTGAATGTATGTATTCATTCTGAATACAGGTGACCTCCCATATAGCACGAGGATATGGCTCTGTTGCGGCTAGAGAGTGGTATGCGAAGCTTCCGGAGGCTGCCCGGGATTTGGTCGACTTGGCAGGGTTTGGGCCCTTCTGCTCCGGGATATCTTGTTGTCCAGCTAGTAGGACACTGATGGGTGCTTTAGTGGAGAGATGGTGGGACACCACCAACTCTTTTCATTTCTCTGCCACTGGGGACATGACTATGACCCCATTTGACTTCGCCGTATTGACCGGCCTTGATGTGGGAGGCTGGGCGATCCCATATGATGAGGACATGGGCCAGTGGGAGGCCGCCTGGATCTACTTATAGGGAGCTCGCCCGCCAGTTGACAGATCTTCGGGTAGGGTCCGATATACTTGGTTTTCCTCCCATTTCCGGAGGGTGGAGATGGAGCCTGAGACTCCTAAGGAGGTAGCCCAGTATGCCCGCGGATTTTTGATGTTCCTCTTCGGGACTACTCTGTTCGCCGATAGGGGGAACACTATCGGACTTTATCTGTTGCGTGCCCTAGTGGACCTATCACAGGTCCGGCGGTATAATTGGGGTGGCGCCAGCCTGGCCACTCTTTATTGCTATATGAGCGCGACCTCCCGCGGACGGGGGAACATACTTGGCGGTTATTGGAGAGCTTGGGAGGTACTTTCTGCCCCCTTTGATTTACATTTCTTCTTTCATTCTCTGTACACTGCACACACGGTACACTTTACATTTTGTATCTCTGTACTCTGCCCTCAGCATGTTGTATTTACAATTTGCACTCAGCATTCTGTATTCTGATGGCTGCTGCCCTGTTTTCCACAGCTATGGATCTATGCGTACTTCCCGACACTAGCCCCGGAGCTCGAGGTGGCGATGCCTCCCATGACCCCTTACTCGCTGGTATTCGAGGGCCCGTACCGGCCGAGACCTCGGGAGTCTCTTCTCTATCTACGGCAGTACTTTGACACAGTACGGCCATCAGAGGTATTGCAGAACTCTCAGTTCTTCATGTTTCCAATCTTTGATTTATCTTGCGCATTTACGATTTCTGATCAGCTTATGCGTTGGTTATTCGCAGATTGCATGGCAGCCTTGGGCGCCTTTGGGTAGTGACCTCCGATTCCAGTTTTTCGGAGCCTGGGGTGCCTCTCGGTACAGGATCCTATTAGAGGGGCCGGTTGGCAGGGCCTGGTTTTTAGGGGAGCGCTTCCTGCGCCAGACATGGGGCTACCCCGTTCAGGACATTCCCTCAGCACCCCCAGGCGACATGCGAACCGCTGATAGGCTCCGTCCCCAGGGTGTTGTTGACGCCAGGTTAGGTACTGATGTACTTCTTCATTTGGAGCAAGGAGAGTACGCGACTTATCGTCACACATACTTGATGCCTTCGTTGATGGGAATCCATACCCCGACGAGGAGACCCGCTGGTATGCCCTTATTGGGTCGGGCTGCGGACGTCCCTTCCACTAGCAGGGCTGGTACATCCAGAGATAGGGGTGGATTGGTTCCCCCGATTCCTCCAACTCATCATCATCCTGGGTGGCCAGACATGCCGACCGAGCTGACGGGATGGCAATTTGGGACCCCCTACTCGATTTCGATAGAGCCTCCCATGTCTGACCACAGATATGTCAGAGATCCTGATTCGCCGCCGGTATGCTTTATAGCTTTGATTTATCACTCAGATACTTGGACATTCATTCCTTTACTGATATTTTGCATTTGTATCTGCAGCCTCCGGTCAAGTATATAGATGAGATGCTTGGGATGATGGCCGCACTCGAGGGCATGGTCTTACGGAGAGAGGCACAATTTTCCATCATGGGTGTCCAGGTACTCTTTAATTTTCTCGCATTTATCATACTTCCGATGACATGCTGAACTTGATCATTTCACTGCATTGGTAGGTTGCCTGTGTAGAGCACATCTGACACACACCACATTCATATACTGTATCTGCATGCACCCTCATTTCATGTAGTTTGCTTGCATCTGTATCTGATACACACATTTGAGCTGATGTATTCAAACTGCATTTTTTATTTTCAGATGCCTCCAGTATATCAGCCACAGATCGGGCCATCCAGACCTTCTCGGGGAGCCGGGCCATCTCGACCTTCTCGGGGAGCTGGGCCATCTCGGCCTTCTCGCGGGGCCGGAAGAGGGGAGTCGTCCCGCAGACGCAGAGCACATATCGTAGAGGAGGAGCCCGGTGAGGACGAAGAGGAGGAGGAGGCTGCAGATCGTTAGTCAGAGACATCTGCTGACAGAGAGGAGGGTTCCGACCCTGGTTCCGGGAGTGGAGAGGAGGCTGAGGAGGATCTCGAGGATGACAGTTCCGACTCAGATGGTGCCGGTGGTACAGAGCTTGTTCCGCGGAAGAGGACGAAGATGACCTCTTATTCCTGCTCTTGAGAGCATTGGTGCAGCTGTTTCCTGCTTTATTTACCTTTTTTACTAGTAGTTATAGCACATTGTACATTATTAGGCAGTTTTATTTTCTGTAAAACTTGTACCTTTGTTGTGAAATGTTGTAACAAAGGAGACATGATGGAATGAAACAGCTTTTTGAAAAAGTGTCGTACTTTATGTTTTCAGCATCGCATCGCATCATTTTGCACAAAAATGAGATTGAACGGTAAATGTGCATTGTGTATTTGCCAAGTCAGGTAGCGAACCGACAAGACAAACTAAACAACCTAACTTACTAAGAAACAACAAAACCTCAGCAAGTTTACAACTCGATAAGCAAAATTGATTAAACAAAGAGTAACAACTCAAATGCACAAAACTCGGCGACTCAATACACAAGACTCGGTAAACAAAACAGCTCGACCAACAAAACAACAACTCGATAAGCAAAACAACAACTCGATAATCAAAACAATGATTCGATAAGCAAGACTTAACAACAACTCGATAAACAAGGTGTATTTCGGACGATCTGGGCGACAGAACGCATCCAAAACTAAGGAAAACTCGCGCCTTCAACACTCCCGATACATGGAAATGCTAGGAACTTCCTTCTAGAGGGTAGAACAGGACCAAAGACACAAATTGCAGCATGGCCGGCCACTTTTGGGAGTTGGCCGACCAGCTTTTTGCATTTGAGGGGAGAGGGGTGGCCGGCCAACCAAAAAAGGTGGCCGGCCGGCCATTTAGCTCAGCAACCACCAGTTTTTCGACACGTGTCCCCCCGAACAGTGCCTTATCCCCTTTAAAGGTCCTAGCTCTGTGACTCATTCATTTCATCTCAGTTTTGCACCAAAATGGAAGCGTTTCTCGTCGAAAATCTCACAGCTTGGATTGTTTCTTTAGACGGCTCGGAAAAGTTGAACTTCTGGGGCTTTGGCTTGAACGCACTATTCACGCTGAGCCGTACTCCGCTACACCTTCCCTTCCTTCATGCCGTGGCAAGGTTTTGGAACCCGGTAACACACGTCTTTAGCTTTGGCGGGCAAGAGGTATGTTCGACTTTCGAAGATTTTCAAGTTTTGATGGAATCTGAACGTTATGAAGAGACCTTGCCTTAGTTTCGCTTTGGTCACGCCCAAGCTTTAGGGCGGATGTGTGGACTTACCACGCATGACGCTCAGTCTCTGATCCGTAATGGGGAACTGGACATCCTCGGATTGATTTATCGCTTTTCTGACACCGGTGACCGCCTTGGCAAGGTTTCCGACAACACGCCCTTTGCTTGTGTATGATATCTCACTTTCTGCTTGCGTCGGGCTTTGGTGCATCTAGCATTCGCCTGATTGAAGTTGCTCAAGGCTTGAAGGATGGAAAGAGTTGTATTGCGATGACACTGGCTGAGACGCTGATGGGCTTGGATGCTTTCCATCGCCGGGAGACGACCAAATTTGGGGGGAGTCCACTACTGCTGCAGGTAATGTTTCCCACCTAATCTCACATATGTATTGCTCACATCACTCGGCCCTCAGGCTCATTTTTTTCTCACAAAACCCCTGTCTTACTTTTCTCTCATCGTACATCTCTCTATTCTTTATTCTCTCATTTTTCATCCCTCCCCAGGTATGGTTGATGGATAAATTGCAGGTTGTGGACTCTTGCCCAGCATACTCAGCTCGTGGCTACTTCTTTCGACAACGCCTAGTCGATGCTCTTGATGAGGGATGGTGGTTCAACTGGATGTGCAATTTGTTTGCAGATCGCATCGCCTGGCGCTGCCCTTGGCTCAATCTCCCGGCAATGAGCTATAGCATGTTCCAGCAGACCGGGATCCAGTTGGTTGGTCTGACTCACTGTGTATTCTACTTCCCGTTCCGGTTCCAATGCCAGTTAGGTCATGATCAGAGTTGTCTACCAGAGGGGATAGAGTATCCGACTTTATTTCCGGTTCGAGGTGCACAGCTTGCCCGATATGCCACGGCATGGAGGACGAGAGAACTCCTAGCCCCCGCTCCCACTTTCAGTTATACTTTGTCTGATGAGTGCTTGGATTGGCTCAATAAAGAGGCACAGATTGGGCCCAGCTCGGCATCAGAGGCTTCGACCAGCTCCGGGAGGGGGCGTAGGGACACCTGACTTGACTATGCCCCGGATTTATTGCTTTATTAGTACTTTCAAGTTTTTCTTTATGAATGTAATAAAAAGCAACTTCGATTGTATACAAGAGCAGGAGAACTCTGTTTTGAAATTAATGAAATTCAGGCAGTTATATTATATAAGCATATAGCCTCATGGTAAGCATGCTATCATGGCAGTCACTCACACGCATGTAAGGATGCTAAAGCATAAAACTTACCGAGTACTCCAAGCCAAAACAGAAGCTAATTAGAAATCCATGCATGATCCTAACTATACAGAAATGCCTAATGCAACACATGCAAAAATGCAACTATAGAAGGCTCAATTATTCTAAAGATGGCATGCGAAATGCTACAACTAACAAGTATTCAACTTGGAATTGAGATACAAATGCAGTTAGTATGATGTGCCGAGCCCGGTGCATGCAAGACAGATGAATGAATGCAAACATGCTATCATACTGTATGCTAATTGAAACATGCCCTAATCTAACCATCATAAGCTGATAAATAAAAGGGAGAAAGACGTGGGGTTGGAAGACATACATCACACACACGCACACTTATTACAACATTGCCCTCGCGCAGAGGGTCCGAATAAATAATACAGTCCCGAATAAATACAAAATCCTAATTAATTAACAAATTAATCTAGGAAAGCAGTAAATTGGCACGCAAATCCATGGACCGCCTCAGCTCTGTTCCAAATGATGAATGATGTATGCTCGGGTTGCCTTGTGCGGAGAATCCCTTGCGATGCCCCGGTTTGTCTCTATTTGTAATTATTCTTGGGATGCGTGCCAGGCTCCGGAAGGTTGCTGATTTCTGATTTGCTGCAACAGAGAGCAACAAAGGGGCATGGCAAAGTATTTTCACATATGTATGCATGACTACTCTTCAGGGAGTGTAGTCCTCGATTCTCATGCCACTAATCACGCATCTCGATGCATGATGGCCGAGAAGTCGAATTGCATGACTCAATATGAAATGAATGCACATATGGACACAATAAGGCCTAGACTCCATCATGGATAATCCGGAGTGTCGGCGACCGGGAATTGAGACACGTTCCGTCACTCGGAGTACGAAACGTCCCTCGTTTCTCGTGCTTGGGCTAACTCCTATCCCAAGCACAATGCAATATGCATGACATGCATAAATGCAATCCTAACATGCAACCTAGCATACGCAATACTATGAAATGGCACACACAATGCACGATGTAATGAGGCATACACAATGCTCTAACATACAACCTTGCATACGCAATACACAATGCATAATGGGCTTACACTAACATGAGTGGACCTCAGCTACACTCATATCAGTAGCCATTAGGTGAAAATGAGATTCTCGAAATGCGTGCACGCATGTACGCAAACCGAGGGCTGAACCTAAGGCATAACATGTAACTCTAACAAGGTATGGCAAGGGATGCAAGATTGCATGCAAACTCACAAATTCCAACACTGAAATATGATGCTAAAAAGCCCCAAAACATGGAAAAATGGCACCTGATGCATGAGATGAAACCCGAAACTCGAAACTAGGCACATGGAATGACTTATAGCGATACAAAGCATGCATTATTTGATCATGAAGCATGAAGACAGAGCCAAGGCAGTCCCAAAACATGAACATTTCTAGTTCAAAGCATGGCCAAAAGATGCTAGCATGGTGGACAAAAATAGCATGCAATCTTGACTAGCAAACATGGTTTACATGGCAAGTATATGAAGCAAATGTAATCTCACCAAACCAGCAAAAATCAGCGAACAAAATATGTGAAAATAGGCCCAAATAACCACCGAAATGAAGCCAACACATGCAAAAATGATGAGCTCCTTTAGAGGGCCATGCAACAGATTATTAAGCACATACAAGGTGGACACTTAGCATGGCATAAAAAACTATGAAAATCAAATATGGTAGTCTCAAAACTCATCAAATTGACCCTGGAAAGTGGCTTCAAAGCATGCAAGATAGGGTCTCTTTGGAAGGCCAAAAAGGCCACCAAACAAGAGAAGGAGAGAAAGGGTCACCCCCCTCTAATTTTGACTCTCAAAATAGTGTCTTAGCCACTGAAAATCCACTGGATTTCAGTGGCTAGAAGGCCAAAACAAGGCCAATGCAAATGCTCACATGTATGGCTCAAAACATGAAGAAATAAGGCATGCAAGGAAGGAGATGACCTTAAACAAGAAAATTCCCTTAATCAAACATAAAGAGGGCCTCAAAAAAAAACTTTTTCCAGTTTATAACAAATCTCAAAAACAAACACAAATAGGGCTAAACTATTATGCAAAAATGGCCCTAAAAGCGAGAATAGAGACATGGGACAGAAGCTGGCCCCAAACAATGAAGAGCCCTTCAATAAAGTTGAAGAGGGGCTCAAAATGAAGCACTTTAAAATTCACATCAAGTCTCGAAAATGAACAAAAGTGAGGCTAAATCAGCATGCAAGAAAAAGGCCTAAAAGAGGGATAAAGAGGCAAGTGGTAGCAGCTAACCTCAAACAGAGGAGAGCCCTTCAACAAAGTTGAAAAGGGGCTCAAAACAAGACATTTTACAGTTTATGACCAAGTCCAAAACAGCTCACAAATAATCTTAAAATATCATGCAAAAATAGGCCTAAAAGAGAGTTTAAACACAAAGGGGGAGGAGGAGACCTCAAACAGAGAAAGACCCTTGATTAAACATGGAGAAGAGCTTGAAATATGACTATTTCTAGTTTGGTTTAGAGCCCAAAAATGCAAGCAACAAAGGCTAAGAAAGCATGCTAAATAGAGCTAAAAGAGAGGGAAAAGAGACTTACCCTTGTAGCCTAAGTCTTCAACAACTTGGGCTGGAATGGAGGGTGGAGGTGTGGTGCTATGAGTGGTAGTGTAAAGGGGGCAAGAGCCTTAAGGTTTGAAGGGTTTGGAAGAGAGATATATGGAGGGATGTATATATGAATCCCAGTTGGTTTTTCTAACCCTTAGAAATGAGGCTTAAGGGTGTATTATATAGAGGGAGAGAGGCCAAGGAAAGGGGGGGAGGAAATGAATTCAAATTTCCCCCCCCAAAAGGGCAGACCCTCGGGCAGGGGTTTTGTGCAAAACATCTGGCACAACTGTAATGTACCAGGAGAGAGAAGAATGGCCGGCCAGGTTTAAGAGGTTCAAGTGGCCGGCCGGCCACCCCCCATGGCCGGCCGGCCAGGGGTCAAAAGGGTCAATGAAGATTGCTGGCCGGCCACCTCAAAAAGGTGGCCTCCCATGTGTGCACAACACAACTATGTTGTCAAAACCCAGAAAATGTGAACCAGGAGAGAGAAAAGCCAACTTTTTAGAGGGGTTCAAAAGGGTCAAGGACAATTACTGGCCGGCCTATACATATTGGTGGCCGCCCAGGTATGTACAACACAAATATGGGGTTTAGGGCTAAAGAAAGTGGCCCGGGGTGGTCAACATTAGCTTTTTAGTGAGGAAAACGGGTGACAGAGAGCGATGAAGAAATAAAGCTGGCTTTTCAGAACAATTGCTGGCCTCCCACCCTCCTACAAGCTTCCTAACAATGAAAATAAGGTCTCCACCAAAAATGAACCAAAACGGATGCAAAACGGAGGTTCGGTGACCGAAATGCGCGGCCTGGGGCCCCGAAAATGGGTTGTTAAGCACCGGAGGTGGCATTTGACCACGAAGTTGGTCTCTCGGGCCACAGTGTTCCTCAAATGGGAGGAAATAAGGTGTATACCAAAAATCGGAGTAAACGGAGGTGGTTAGGCGGTCTCGAACCGAGGCACACGACCGTCGGCTCCGAAAAAATCGAAAACCGGGCTCCAAACGAGAAAAATGGCCTACGACCACGAAACGTAGCCTACGGCCACTAAGAGATGATCTACGAGACCTCTCCCTCCCTTCAGGAAGAGTAAACAGAGAAAACAGAGCCTGGTTCGCAAACTGAGGCAGGGCACGAAAGAGTCCGGAAGTCCGGAGGCAAGGCTTGCAACCGGGACTCTGAAACTTCTGAACGAGCACAATATGCAATATCACCGAGCGCTCAATCAGTGACGTCTGAGTCTTAAGGTCGGTCAAAAATGGGGTGTCTACACCAACGTTAATAGGAAAAATTGCTTGAATATACTTTCTTACTTTAAGAATGGTGGATTCCATGTTAAGCACCTATATAAATCAATTGCCACTCACATAACCCAATATGTCCGTGTATAGCCTTTGGTTCGATGTCACCGATTGACAATATCAAAGTTAAATGAATAGTTAATTAATTTATACAAGTCTCTCAGGTCAAAGGAAAATAAGTGTATTATAATAGAACTACCTTTTAAACTGACAGTGATCATTCCATAGGTGTTCTTAAAACCGATCTTGTTCAGTGCATGCACTTATTGCATAACCACCACCTATTTGCCTAAGGTCACTACCTCAATAATGGAGTTAATAATTCTATCATATAGCAGCAAAACAGGTGTAGACCATAGTAGTGCGACGCCCAATCAACACCCATAGCCTAGAACATTAATTGGGTCTATAAGGCACCAAAAAATCATAACTCCCAGCTTTTGGTTCATTAACCATTAGCATGTTTTTCTACAATGTTATCCAAGGGACCTTATGTTCACATCATATGTAACATTAAATATAACATTACTCATAATAATACACAAAATGCAAAATAAAATGCCAAGCAATTTATATAATCAATTAATAAAGTCAACAAATTGGTTGTTGAGGGCACAAATACTAACATTCTCCCACTTGCACTCAAAACCAATTGCACATGTATTTAATACCATTCTCTTTTAAATAATTTCAAAAATCATCTAAAAGGTATTCTCCCCACGATCTGATCGAAGAGCTTTGATACTTTTTTCCAAGTTGCTTTTCTACTTCACTACAAAATTCCTTGAACTTTTCAAAGGATTCAATCTTATTAGGTACAAATAACTACACCTAGAATAATCATCGGTGAATGAAATGAAGTAGTAAAAATCACCTCTTGCTATGTGATTTATTGGTGAAAAATCTAGAAATCTCCTAGATGTTGATTTGTGATTATGTATCAATTTTAAGCAGTATATAACAATCCCAATCAAATAATCAAGACAAATCGACACAACGATTTTACGTGGAAAAACCACAATTGGACACCTCTAATTGTGATAAAACAAAACAATCCACTAAAAAGACACAAATGAATTACACAGGTATACTCTAAATTACCTAGCAAATCCACGCCCGAATTGAACCAACCCCTATGTGCCTCTTCCAACCCCGTCTTCACCTTGGAATTGTCTTGACGATGAGCCACTCCAGAATCCACCAAAGCTTCAGACTCGAATTCTTCAGAATCCACCGAAGAACAACTCTCTCTTTTGTGTAGAACAAACAAATAATCCTTTGATGTATACTCTTTAAACCATGAGTTGAATACTCAATCAAAATATCAAAGAAAACTAGCAAAATATCCCCAGATATAAACCCTGGAACCCAAGAAGAAGATCTGGAGAAGTAATCCTAGATTTGGAGCAACTTGCGAATTTATAGAATCTGAAATCGCGAGGTCCGCTCGAGCGTGGGAATTGACGCTCGAGCGGGGACACTATATGACGTGTTCCAAACCAAGATGTACGCTCGAGCGGGGATTTCGACGCTCGAGCGTGAAAACACGGATCACAGTATTTTTGTAGACACACATACTTCTGGAAATCACCATTCTCCGCTCAAGCGGGGAGGCAACTTTGAATGCATTTTTGCATTTTGCTTCGGCGGCGCTGCCCCGGACCCGCCAAGGGGCGCTGCCACCTAGACCCCTGCGAGCTGATCAGGCAGCTCGATTCCCGTCATAATCAGCAAAGTGGCAATCTCGAAAGAATTAACATCACAAACTTCTCTGCAAGGCATAATTCGGGTTGGATTCGCATCTAAACACTCATAGCCTCACTGAAATAAAAAGTGCGAAAATAAGTACAACTGAAATGAGTTTTGTTCAAACGGGATTGCCAAGAAAAAACCTAACAATTAGACCACAAACATCTGTGTGTATTAATCCCAAAGCTTCTGTGGCTCTAATTCCTTTTCCTAGAAATGGAATTTTAGTCATTTTTCCTTGTAAGCAGGGCTCACAAATTGGATAAGGCTTAATTTTCAAAAAAAATCTAAAAGTCCATCCTTGACCAATCTATTTAGACAGTCTAAATTGATATGACCAAATATCAAGTGCCACATGTAAATTTGATTAATATCCATTTTTCTTTTAAGGGTAACATACCAGTGGATATATCATTCTCAACACAGATAATTAAATAAATGCTAGAAACCACAAATTTTAATTATGCTTAATAGCAACTTTTGAAGAAAATGAAAAAAATAGTATCCCAACGAAATTAACTTTGAAACAAAAAGTAAATTTCTATAGATATCTGGCACAAATAGACAATCTTCTAAAACTAAAGTTTTATGATGATTCCAAATAAAAAGTTCTTATGGACATTGCAGCAACTGTTGCACTTGTTTCCAACTTTATTAGCATCTCCCCTTCATTAAGCCTTCTGGTCTCCTTGAACCCCTTCCGAAGGCTTGTCCTTTTTCAGTGTTGCCAAATAATAGCGGCAGTTTCTCTTCCAATGGCCAAGCTTTCCACAATGGAAACAATTTCCTTTGCTTTCTTTTTTATCTATACCCTTTTTAAAAACGCCTTGTGTTTTTCTAGAGAACTTAGAGCCTATAGATTCTTTATTAAAATTATTCTTTCCCTTAGGCTTGAATTTTCTAGGACTTTCCTTCTCACCCATCATCACAGTGGGTTGGCTCTTTTTAATAAGATCCTCTGCTACTTGCAACATATTGAGCAGCTCTAATGGTGTAACAATCATCTTATTCATATTGTAATTCAAAATAAATTGATTATAAGAATCTGGTAAAGATGAAAGGATCGCATCAATTTTAGTTTCACCATCAATATCTGCACCCAAAGTTTCAAGTATGTTAATAAAAGATATCATTTTCAAAACATGTTCTCGTACTGGAGTACCTTCCACCATTTTGGTGGACATCAAACCTTTCATGGCAATTTGGCGTGCACTTCTACTCTGTTCTCCAAACATTTCTTTCAAATTAACCATTATGTCTTTTGCAGTAGGAACACCCTCATGCTGCTTTTGCAACACATTGGTCATTGAGGCCAGTATGTAGCATTTTGCAACATCATCCGCCTCATGCCATTTCCCAGTATCTTCATGTTGTTCATCAGTGGCATCTGCCTCAAGGAGCATAGGTGGATCAGTGGTTAGGACATAGTTCAGCTTTTCAGCAGTGAGGACAATTGTTAAATTTCTCTTCCATTCCATATGGTTTAGTCCAGCCAAACGATTATCATCAAGAATTTTGGACAAAGGATTAAAGTTGGTCTTCTTTTTTTTTTTTTTTTAACTGCATATGTTAAAATTAAAACATGTGTCAGAAGAATATAAGTATTGCATTGTATATAAATCCATAAGATGCGGGGATTTTGAATCTGCTATGGTAATGCTCACTAGAATTGTTATTCAAACAATTTATAACCCCACAAATATAACACTTATATTTAAAACATTCATAGTGAGCATTGGGAAACCAAACCTGTATGTACAAAAATTTCTTTTGAAATAAGTGAACATACCTTGAATGGGTGGGTAGCTACTACCCATCATAATATCATCTCATGTTACCATTTTTCTTTTTTCTTTTAGAAAAAATAAATTTATTTATGACTCCCAATTTTTCTTTTGGCCTCAAAATCAACTCATATGACACCTTTTGGTTACCATATAGTATTTGTCTAATTGCAAACTATTGTTTAGATACATAGCATGAACATGTAAGATTATGCCTTCATTTTAGCCTACACTCCCACTAGTCACACGTATACTTTTTACAAAATAAATAAAACAAACTAATTAATTAAAATCCAACTGACCCTTTTGGTATCATTTGAATCTCAATTAATCAGAATTTTTATTTACCAACAATAGAGGGCCATAGGCATTATTTTTTATAAAATAATCCTATTTAACACTTAATTATTAAAATGGTGTACCAATAACATTTATAACTAATTTATCCCCATAAATTGGCAAATTAATTTTCATGTTATCATAAGTAACATGGAAACCCACAAATATATATATATATATATATATATATATATATATAATCATGAATATGGTTACATGCCATCAACAGTAAAAATAATTTTCGAGAGAAAATTTACAAAGATTTTTATCAACCAAACAACCTCCCACTAACTATGGCATGTCTAAAGCATGATAAAACATTAATTTTACATAATAACATCTCAATGTAATTGAAAAAAGAAAATATGTTAGAATATTTAATCATGGAATTAAAATTCATCAATATAAATAAATCATGTTATTTAAAATAAAAATATACTACAAGTTCTTAATCATTTAAAAGATCTGAACATGTTGTATACAATATTTAAATAATGCCATAGCATATTTCTATAATTTTTGCAATTTTTTAAAATTTTCTAGAATTATAAGTAATTAATAATTACACAGAAAATCAGAAGTAGATATTACAGAATCTGAAAACTACAAAAATTATATCAGTAAATAAAATTACATAGCAGTAGTCTACTGTAAAAATTTCAAGACCAGAATCCAAGTCCAGAATCCAAGTCATGCTCCCTCAAGAGTAATTTAACATAAAGTATTGAATTATTCATTAATGAAAAATATTTTATGTTCCATAAATTTCTGAAACTTTAAACTCTTGTAGAAAAAATAATTACGAGTCCAACGGTATAAGTCATGCTTCAATCAGAATTATAACGAATAATATTGAAGCAATTAACGTAATTTTAAATTAAAAAACCAAACAAACAGGGCCTTAGGCGTGGTTGAAGCGGATAATGTCATCACACGTGTTGATGACGTGCACAGGCCAACAGCGCCCTCTTCTTCCTCACTGGCTTTAATGGTCTCACCCAAAACTAGGGTTTGAGTTTTCTGCTTAACTGTAAGTCATAATCAGACTCATAATGGCCCTGTTTGGTAGGGCTTATTTCCAGTTTATTTTAATTTTTAGCTTAATTGAAGTTATTTGATGTGTTTGGTTTAGCTTAACAATACAACTTATAACTTTTTATAAGTCAAAAATCAACTTATTCTTTGAGTGAGGGAGGAGAAGCTTAATTTATAAGTCAAAAATCAACTTATGTTCACAGCTATAAATTATAAGCTGTAGCTATAAGCTATAATCACTTTTGCACAGCTCTACCAAACGGGGCCAATATATCATTGTGAAGGTCTCAAAACAAAGATTCCAAATATGTAATTTTCATAACATGAAAACGAAACATGTAAAAACAGCATGTGGTCAAAGTTATAAAAAAATAATATAAATCTCAATTTTTCTCAAAATTCGACCGTCTAATTTTTGTAAAATTTTACAAATATATTCTATATTATATGGACTACAACATATATAAAATTTAAGATGATCAGAGATAGTACAAAAAAAACATCAATATATCAACATATATTCATGTACTAATAATACAAAAACACTCAAGTGAGGGAAAAAATAAAAACTGGGACCCATATTTTTTTTTAGATTCGAAATTTTCAGATTCGAGTAATCATCTCAAAGGACTCCGATTCTCTGAGTTGAGTTCTAATAAAGACATGAAAAACCTACGTAGCAACTAAAGACAATTTTATAATAAAGATATGCAATCAAAATGGCGTGGCTATGATACTAATGAAAGTTTATGAAACAATAATTTATTTTGAAAAATAATTTTTTAAAGAAAATATCATCCGGTTACACAATCTAAAATATCTTAATCCAAGCGTTTGATAATACCTCACTAAGCAATTCAAGTGTCTCGCCTCCAAAGTGATTCACCTTGCACCCTCTTGCTTTTATTTTTGTGTGTATTTTTCTACAGATCTTAAAAATTCTGATGGCAAATTTTCGTATCAAACACATCTGATATATATACAGAACACGTGATAGAGTTTTCATGTAGGTCGGATCCTTAGGGATCTCTATCTTTTAGTTGTGGGAATAAAATAAAAGATGTACCTTTTATCTTAAATATGCAGGATACAACTTATCCAATTTTTCAGTAATTATCTTTTAAATAGAAAATATAGAACTTCCACTAATTGCAATAATGTATATCAACACATTACAATTAAACCCAATTTTTCAGTAATTATCTTTTAAATAGAAAATATAGAACTTCCACTAATTGCAATAATGTATATCAACACATTACAATTAAACCCCTTGAAGTAGAGAATTACAAGTGAGGCCTTTTCTTACAATTAGTCACAAACTTCCTTACACCAAACTATATTTCACATGAGCTACTAGGTATAGACAAATTTATCACTATCAAAAACCCTAACTCATGTAACCAAATTCTAAAATTTTCTTTTTTCTAATTGGACCCCAAAAGCATTTTTCAAAAATAGTACTTTTGTAATTATATATGTATGGAAATATTTTTATGAAAAAGTAATCGGCTGGTTTTTCTTTTTTTGGTCTAACGTTAATAGGAAAAATTGCTTGAATATATTTTCTCACTTTGAGAATGGTGTATTCCATGTTAAGCATCTATATAAATCAATTACCACTCACATAACTCAATATGTCCATGTATAGCCTTTGGTTCGACGCCACCGATTGACAATATCAAAGTTAAATGAATAGTTAATTAATTTATACAAGTCTCTCAGTTCAAAGGAAAATAAGTGTATTGTAATAAAACTACCTTTTAAACTGACAGTGATAATTCCATAGGTGTTCTCAAAATCGATCATGTTCAGTGCATGTACTTATTGCATAAACCCCACCTATTTGCCTAAGGTCACTACCTCAATGATCGAGTTAATCATTCTATTATATAGTAGCAAAATAGGTGTAGGCCATAGTTGTGACACCTCAAAATATTTAATTAATACTACAACCAACCACGTGTTATGTAATGTAATTTGTCATTACGGTTATCAAATATGTGACGAGAAAATTTAGGGTTAAATTAATCACTAATTAATGTGAAAAGATTAGCATGTATAAATAAAATTAAACGAATTAAATGCCACACAAATAAGTATAGTTAAAGATAATTATGGTTGTATGTAATGATATATTATTAACTACATAAATAATAATAAATACATAAATCTAATTCGGCATTAGGTTATCAAAAATGAGATTAATTAGGGAATATTATTTGAAGCCAAATTAGCACAAATATGGAATTATGATACTAGTTGGGCCAAATTAAAATTAAAGGTAGTAAATAAATAAATACAATAGTAAAAGTAAATAATAATAATAATAATAATAATAATAATAGTAGTGGGTGTGGTAGTAAAATAAATAATTAATTTTTTGTGAGTATGCAATAAAGTATAATTTAGTTAAGGATTAATTTGTTTATATAGTTATAATAAAAATTTGAGCCCAAAATGTAAATATCTTAAATATATATATATATATATATATATATATGTAGATAAATGATAATCTACGTTCTTAATGAACGAGATCTGAATGAATTATGAAAAAGGATTGAGAATCGGTAAGATTGCCACGTGTCGGCCACAGGGCGTTTCTACTTCTCTATAAATTGGGAAGAACTGATGCGTTTCTACTTCTCTATAAATTGGGAAGAACTGATCAGAAGCCTTAGAGTGACCGAAATTAGTGAGGAAAGAAAACAAAGAAAGGAAAGGAAAGGAAAGAAAAGAAAAGAGAGAGGGAAAGGTACGTAAATAGAAAGGTTGTGTTAGTAAAGGAAAGGCTAAGGATCAATATTAAGGAGAGTTATATTATACCTTGAGTCACCATAATGTATTTTACGCATGTTTTAACTTATCATAGTTTATTTTATACAAGTTACGTTTTATAAATTATCATAAACTTTATTAATATTTCAGTTACGTGGATTATTTTCTGAACTCTATTTGTTAAAAATGAAACGCATGGATATGTTTGTTTAAATTCTAAAGAATATTTGACTATAACCTTATAAATACTTATGTTTTGTAAGTACTACCACGGGAGTCCCACGCCTTGGGGAATTTAAATAACCATTGGTTTCTGTTTGACCACTTTGTGGTCCTCTGTTTGTCATGGATCCATTGACCTCTGTTCTGACTGTCACTTCTGTGACTTGTTCTGTACTGTGGTTATGGTTATTTATGTATATAATTTTTATGTTTCAGTTTCTGCCACTTAAATGATTTATTTACCAAATTAAGTTATGTAAATGTTTTGGCTTAACTAACTATCCATGGTTATTTTATATTCCCTGTACTCTTGGCATAATATTTCTCACTCTGCTGTGTGCTTATAGCTGTTATCCTTTCAGGTGACGAGATATAGGGGAAACCCATAACCTCACCAAAATGGAACCACACATGGATTGCTGTTGAACCACCTTTCTTTTTATCTTTATCTTTTTTTTTTTTTGCTCCCTTTTTGTGTTACTCGGGGCCGGTTATTGAATAATAAAATAATTAAAGCCCTATAAATGTATTTTCTTTTTCTTAAATAGTAAAATGAAGTAAATTTTTTGTTTAATTATTTTTATTTCCGTTTGCACAGTTTAATTTGCTACGAATAGAATAAGTTAGTAAGTTGCGATTCCATAAATTTTTTGTTTAATTATTTTTATTTCCGTTTGCACAGTTTAATTTGCTACGAATAGAATAAGTTAGTAAGTTGCGATTCCAACCCTAAACCCCTGGGGTTGGGTCGTGACAAAGGTGGTATCAGAGCCAGGTTCAAAAAAAAGAAAAAACTATTTTAATTTGATCAGGAAGTTCAAAAAGTTATAAATAAATCTATAAATAAAATTATATAGCTGAGAAAATATAATAAAACAAAAATAAAATAAAATAAATAATAATAAGTATTTACTTGCAACATTATCCTTTTGTGTATAATCTCACATTTATTTTGGTATTGTAGAAATGTTAGAGATTTATCTTGATGATGCATTTTGGAATGAGCTCCTGGCCATCAATTTAGATGAAATCTTAGTCGAGCACCCCGTCCTTTCCCCCGCCTTACCTGAGGGTTGGGGAGATTTCGAGGACATAATCCGAGGACTACACCCAAGCCTTGCCTAGTTGATGGGTTGGCTAGTTTATATCTAGGCTGATCCTAGCGACATCCCATATTTATTATGGAGACATAGCCTTGTCGATACACACAGACGTTTCCTTGGACCATCTCGTGTCCTTGGCGTCGCCCCGGGACATGATCGCCCGCATTATATCATAGGCCCTCTACCCCCCCAGACTTTGTGGCTAGAAGGGGGAACGTGTACCCTGAGGACTATATTTTCACCACAGTACCTAACCCACTGGAGATCATTAATATTCAAAATGTTGACTTTAGTAATAACCTGTCATATGTTGAGACACCCAGCTGGATTGTCGAATGAGCATTTTTGGGACACATACAGTCCATCCCCATTTTCACAGTCCAAGTAGTGTGGATGTGTTTTGGAGTAGTTCAGTTGGGGAGAGAATTTGACCTTTTTATGAAACACTATTTCCCATGGTTTTTCGGCCCATTTGACCCACCACTCTAGATTTGGGTAACAGAAAATCTTTTTGTATATTGACCATGCTGTGTTCTAATCCCTTTCTTTTTTTTTTTTTGCCTTTTTGTTTTTGTGTACCACAGAGATGGAACACTAACATATTCTGACTGATGTAATATAAATTATGAGAAAATTAAAATTGGCATTTCATATAAATATAGATTGCACTACACATGTATATATATGTTGCGTTAAGAATATAATGCCTCGTTTATTACTTTGTAGAATGGCTAATAATGGTAATGGAAGTGAGTCATCAGTTAGTGGCACTGAATCGATGGAATGAATAATGGAAAGAGCGGTTACTAGCTTTTCGCAAGTGTTGCAAACTAACATCAATAATGGGATGCTGGACCGGCGAGAAGAGCCGGTTACTATAAAACAGTTCCAGGATCTGAAACCCACCACATTTACTGGCGGCCCAGACCCAATGGTAGTAGACGCTTGGGTTAAAGACATGGAAAAGATTTTTCGTGCCCTACCCTGCACCGAGAGACAAAAGGTAACTTTCGTCACTTTCACTTTCAAAGACAATGCACAGGAATGGTGGCTTCTCACTCTGTCCAAAGAAGAAATTACGACTTGGGTAAGATTCTTGGAAGTATTCTACGAAAAATACTTTCAAGATTCATTGCGGGAACAGAAGACATCCGAATTCATATATCTAAAGCAAGGAACCATGACGGTGGCCGAATATGAGAGCAAGTTCACACAACTCGCTCGGTTTGCAACATACGTCATCCCCACCGAAACTCGAAAAGAAAGAAAATTTGAAGCAGAATTAGATGCTGGAATTAAAGACAAGCTCGAGGTCTTAAAACTGCCAACCTATGCAGAAGTAGTAGACTGGGCGTACATTGCAGAAAAGGGAATTAAAGCCTCGCGCTCTGGGGAACCAAACCACAAGAAGTGATTATGGGAAAGAGACAACAGAAGACCCGGTGTTTTGCCTCCCAAAAAGGTGAATACGGATACAACCAGCTCAGGCTATCAAGGTCCTACCAACCCCCGGGGTAGCACTGTTCCAATTTGTCCCACTTGTGGGAAGGCTCATTGGGGACAATGCCATCGAGATACGGGGGCATGTTTTAAATGCGGTCAAGTTGGCCACTTGTTGAGGGATTGTCCAAAGCTGACAAATCCTACAGCCAGTCCCTCTGGCCCAGTCAGGAAACCCGCAGGACCTGGAGGAGAGAAGAAGGACCAAAAACGCCAAGGTTGGGCTTTCGCCTTGGTACCTGGAAAATCAGAAGTTATTGAAAATGTTGTATCAGCTAAACTTTCTGTCTATGGTCATTTAGCTCATGTCCTCATTGACTCTAGGTCAACTTATTCTTTTGTTGCACCACACTCTGCTGCCAAGTTGGCGTCAACACCCGGACCATTAGGATATATAGTGGTTGTGTATTTTCCTTCCGGTAAGTCTGCTTGCAGTACTGATGTGTACAGATCTTGTGCTATATTCTTAAAAGGCAAAACCTTATATGTAGACTTGATTCCCCTCCGCATTGGAAACTTTAATGTGATCATCGGTATGGATTGGTTGGCTGCCAACCACGTCTCTATTGATTGTAAAGCCAAAAAGGTCTTCCTTAGGTTACCAAACCAACCCAAACTTTTTTTTGATGAGACTGGAGTTTCTAACACCCCCCGTATTATATCCTTCATGACAGCCCAACGACTTCTAAGAAAGGGATGTGATAGTTATATTTGTTATGTGATCGATACAAAAAAAAAGCCCCCTACCTTTGATGTAATTCTCGTAGTTCGAGAATTCCCAAATGTTTTTCTTGAAGATCTACCCGGTATTCCAATTGATTGGGAGATCGAATTCACTATTGAAACCCAACCTGGTACACAACCAATATTAAAAGCTCCTTATCGCATGCCGATAACAGAATTGAAAGAGCTGAAGACTCAACTCCAGGAACTCCTGGACAAAGGTTTTATTCGACCTAATACCTCACCCTGGGGAGCTCCAGTGTTGTTCATAAAGAAGAATGATGGCACAATAAGATTATGCATCGATTACCGGGAGCTGAACAAAGTCACCATCAAGAATCGGTATCCTCTGCCGCGAATTGATGACTTGTTCAATCAACTTCAAGGCACCCAAGTATTTTCCAAAATCGACTTCCGTTCTGGCTATCATCAGCTAAAAGTCAAAATGGAAAACATCGAAAAGACTGCCTTCAGAACCCGTTACGGGCACTACGAGTTTCTTGTCATGCCTTTTGGCGTCACAAATGCCTCAGCAGCCTTCATGGACCTCATGAACCGAGTGTTCAAACCTTATCTTGATGAGTTCGTCATCATCTTCATTGACGACATCCTCATATACTCCAAGTCACCAAAGACCCACGAGTAACACTTGCGAACAGTTCTACAAACACTACGTGATCACAACCTTTATGCCAAGTTAAAGAAATGCAAATTTTGGATCACTAGTGTACACTTTCTCGGTCATGTTATTAACAAAGATGGCATCTTGATTGACCCCAAAAAAGTTGCAGCAATCGTGGACTGGCCACGACCTACTAATGTGTCAGAAATCCAAAGTTTCTTGGGTCTAGCTGGTTATTATCGACGCTTCGTGCAAGATTTCTCAAAAATAGCATCATCCTTGACCCAGCTAACTCAGAAGAACACACCCTTTGAATGGACTAATAAACAAGAGTGTTGCTTCCAAGAATTAAAAAGTCAACTTGTGTCAGCTCTTGTACTAGCACTCCCTGCAGGAGCAGATGGATTCATAATCTGTAGTGATGCCTCATACAATGGTTTGGGTTGCGTTCTCATGCAAAACGAAAAAGTCATTTCATATGCGTTGCAACAATTAAAGACTCACAAAAAGAACTACCTGACTCATGATTTGGAATTGGCTGCGGTAATCTTTGCCCTCAAAATCTGGCGTCATTATCTTTACGGTGCAGCGTGTGAGGTTTAAATATCTATTCACACAGAAGGAACTGAATATGAGGCAACGGCGGTGGCTAGAATTTATGAAAGGCTATGAGGTAGAGATCCATCACCATCTAGGCAAAGCTAACGTGCTGGCAGACGCACTGAGCCGAAAGACGACGAGAAGTTTGGCATGTACTCTTGTTTCCCGCAAGATCAATGAGTTGCTCGCCAACATAACCATGGAGCCTACATTGATTGAAGAAATTAAAGCGCACCAATAAGAAGATAAACTCTTGAAGAAAAAGTATGAGGAACAAAGAAACACGCTTGATCCTAATTTCATTCTAAGCAATGGGATACTAAAATTTCGGAATCGAATTTGCGTACCCGACATCCCAGAACTCAAGAAGAAGATACTGGAGGAAGCTCATAACTCAAGATTTGCAGTCCACCCTGTCAACACAAAGATGTACCATGATCTGAAAGAACACTACTGGTGGGTCGGAATGAAAAGAGATATAATAAGCCATGTTTCCAAATGTCTGCATTGTCAGCGTGTTAAAGCGGAACATCAGAGACCTACAGGACTACTGCAACCACTCCCTATTCCTGAATGGAAATGAGAGCACATTACTATAGACTTCGTGGTCGGGCTACCACAGTCTTTTTCAAAGAATGATGCAATATGGGTTATAATAGACCGATTGACGAAGTCAGTGCATTTTCTACCAATCAAAATCATGTACTCTCTGAATAAGTTTGCCACTTTATACATCAAGGATATTATTTGTTTGCATGGTATCCCAGTTTCAATCATGTCTGACCAAGACCCTCACTTCGTGTCTCACTTCTAGAATAAATTGCAATAAGCTTTGGAAACTACACTGAAGTTTAGCACGACTTATCATCCACAAACCGATGGGCAATCCGAAAGAACAATTCAGACATTGGAAGACATGTTACGTGTATGCGTGTTGGACCTCAAAGGTAACTAGGATGAGCACCTACCTTTAGTAGAATTTGCCTATAACAACAGCTATCAGGCAAGCATTGGAATAGCGCCGTACGAAGCTCTGTATGGAAGGAGATGTCGATCACCTCTATGCTGGACGAAAGTCGAGGACAGGAAATGGTTAGGCCCCGAGATTGTGCAAGTCACAAGTGAAAAAATCCAACTCATCCAACAACGAATTCGCACTGCTCAGAGCTACCAGAAAAGTTATGCAGATACTTGAAGAAGGGACTTGGAATTTCAAGTAGGGGATCATATGTTCCTCAAGATCTCACCAACAAGAGGAGTGATCCGATTCGGGAAGCGGGGAAAGCTAAACCCACGCTATATTGGGCCGTTCGAGATATTGGAAATGATTGGTCCTGTAGCCTATCGCCTTGCACTACCTCCTGAACTATCCAATGTCCACAATGTGTTTCATGTTTCAATGCTTCGACGGTACCTCCGAGATCCAGAACATGTCGTCGACTATGAGAACCTGGAAGTTCAAGAAGATCTCTCTTATAAAGAACAACCAGTGCAGATTCTCGATCATCATGATCAGATTCTCTGAAACAAGACCATACCACTGGTAAAGGTCTTATGGCGAAATCATCGTATCGAAGAAGCTACATGGGAAACGGAAAGTCAAATGCAAACCAAATACCCACACCTTTTCGAAAATTAAGGTACATCAAGTTTAGGGACAAACTTCTATTTAGGAGGGGAGAAATGTGACATCCCAAAATATTTAATTAATACCACAACTAACCACGTGTTATGTAAAGTAATTTATCATTGCTGTTATCAAATATGTGACGAGGAAATTTATGTCTAAGTTAATCACTAATTAATGTGAAAAGATTAGCATGTATAAATAAGATTAAACGAATTAAATGCCACACAAATAAGTATAGTTAAAGATAATTATGGTTGCATGTGATGATATATTATTAACTACATAAATAATAATAAATATATAAATCTAGTTCAGCATTAGGCTATCAAAAATGAGATTAATTAGGGATTTTTATTTGGGGCCAATTAACACAAATATGGAATTATGATACCAGTTGGGCCAAATTAGAATTAAAGGTAGTAAATAAATAAATACAATAGTAAAAGTAAATAATAATAATAATAATAATAGTGGGTGTGGTAGTAAAATAAATAATTAATTTTCTGTGGGTATGCAATAAAGTATAATTTAGTTAAGGATTAATTTGTTTATATAGTTACAATAAGAATCTGGGCCCAAAATGTAAATATCTTATATATATAGATAAGTGATAATCTACGTTCTTAATGAAGGAGATCTGAATGAATTATGAAAAACGATTGAGAATCGGCAAGATCGCCACATGTTGGCCATAGGGCGTTTCTATTTCTCTATAAATTGGGAAGAATTGATCAGAAGCCTTAGAGTGACCGAAATCAGTGAGGAAAGAAAAAAAAGAAAGAAAAATGAAGAAAGGAATAGGAAAGAAAAGAGAGAGGGAGAGGTACGTAAATAAGAAGGTTGTGTTAGTAAAGGAAAGGCTAATGATCAATATTAAGGAGAGTTATATTATACCTTGAATCACCATAATGTATTTTACGCATGTTTTAACTTACCATAGTTTATTTTATATAAGTTACGTTTTATAAATTATCATAAACTATATTAATATTTCAGTTATGTGGATTATTTTCTGAACTCTATTTGTTAAAAATGAAACGCATGGATATGTTTGTTTAAATTTTAAAGAATATTTGACTATAACTTTACAAACAATTATGTTTTGTAAGTACCACCACAGGAGTCCCACGCCTTGGGGAACTTAAATAATCATTGGTCTCTGTTTGGCCACTTTGTGGTCCTCTGTTTGTCATGGATCCATTGACCTCTGTTCTGACTGTCACTTCTGTGACCTCTGTTTTGTTTTGTTCTGTACCGTGGTTATGGTTATTTATGTACATAATTTTTGTATTTCAGTTTCTGCCACTTAAATGATTTATTTACCAAATTGAGTTATGTAAATGTTTTGACTTAACTAGCTATCCATGGTTATTTTGTATTCCCTGTACTCTTGGCATAATATTTTTCACTCTGCTGTGTGCTTATAGCTGTTATCCTTTCAGGTGACGAGATATAGGGGAAACCCATAACCTCACCAAAATGGAACCCGCACACGGATTGCTGTTGAACCACCTTTCTTTTTATCTTTCTTTCTTTCTTTCTTTTTTTTTTTTTTTTTTTTTTTTTTTGGTGTTACTCGGGACCGGTCACTGAATAATAAAATAATTAAAGCCCTATAAATGTATTTTATTTTTCTTAAATAGTAAAATGAAGTAAATTTTCTGTTTAATTATTCTTATTTCTGCTTGCACGGTTTAATTTGCTACGAATAGAATAAGTTAGTAAGTTGCGATTCCAACCCTAAGCCCCTGGGGTTGGGTCGTGACAATAGTAGTGCGACGCCCAATCAACACCCATAGCCTAGAACACTAATTGGGTCTACAAGGCACCGGAAAATCATAACTCTCAGCTTTTGGTTCATTAACCATTAGTATATTTTTCTACAATATTACCCAAGGGACTTTATGTTCACATCATATGTAACATTAAATACAACATTACCCATAATAATATACAAAATGCAAAATAAAATGCCAAGCAATTTATATAATTAATAAAGTCAACAAATTATTTTTTTGAGGGCACAAATGCTAACAGACGTTTCTACCACTTAAATTAGTATCGATTGCAACACTTGATCGAAGAGATATCTACATAGGATTTGTGAATGGAAACCATTTCGTGCATGTTTAAACTACCGAGCCTACTTAGATCATTATTATGTCTTATTTTGTAATTCTACCTATTGATGTTTTTGTTGCAAGTTTATCAGCAACCTGGTCGTCTAGTACCTCTGATATCAGATAATCAGATTCATTTTCATCACCCGTGTGCAAGTGGATGGGAGAAAATATATACTACCCGTATTCATCAATTTCGTATGCTTGCTAGTCCTGATGCAGTAACTATCGAAACTATCGATATAAACAAATTGTGATAGTATGTTTGATTGATGGAAGCAAACAATGATAGATTTTATAGATACTTTTATGAATGTTCATACACTTGATGTTTTTGTGAATATTTTTATAGATACTTTTTATGGATGCGTGTTTGATTTATGGATTTTTTTATTTTTATTTTATTTTATGGGTGTTTGAAGGAAAAAGTGAATCTTTCAACGTACAGTGATAGGTGGCTAGACAGATTTGGCAACATAACACTAGAGTAATCTAATTTGTATAGTAATGTATTACTGAATAGACACTTTACAAGGGGCCCCAAATTAATTTCTTATTATCATTCAATCGAACAACAACATATTGTTGGGAAAAAAAAGTCTGTCTGGTAATATGGCACTGGATTAATTTAAATTCATTAGCATTGTATTACTGAACAGGCCTGGCACAAATTTAAAAATTATTGTTTGGAAGAAAGTGACTCTGTAAATGTATAGTAACAAAACGTTGAGAAATCTATTTTTTTCGACGACATAACACCGAAGGTTAGCATTGTGTGATCAAACAGGCACTTCGTTGTGAGCTCCACTCACTGTTTTCCTTGCGTCTCTCTCTTTTCCCTTGATGGGCTTTTCTTTGTTCTCTTATTTTCCCTCCAAAAATTGTTAGTGTAAAGAAGTGGAAGAGTTTTGAAGAGTCTTATTTTAGGGTTAGTTTTGGAAATATAATAGGTATAATGAGAATCACATTTTTTTAAGTGGTATAATGAGATGGAAGGTGTAAAAAGGCAAAGTAATGGGTATATAGAATCATTCTAAGAAAAAATAAAGGATTAAACAGTTCACAATATTACATTTTGGAATTTATTGATGTTTCACCCAAAATTCAATCTATCATGAATTTTAAAAATAATAATCAACAAACTATTTTCATAATATTCACTAATTAAGCAAAAACATAATATTAAGCAAATATTGTTCTACTTTAATCCGTCATCATTTTTTGAAACACAAATTTTCAAAATATAAATATGTACATTATTCCACCATTCACTTAAACAAACATAATATTTAATAAATAAACATATATAATTTGAGAGGGTAATTTTTGGGAAAAATTGGGCCGAGCTGCGAGTTGGGCTTTAATTCCCGAAAACGCGAAGGACTAAGTGAAAAAGGCCGTAAAGGGTACTCCGGCCTAGGAGAGACAGAGTTACTCCGGCCCAAGGAGGTGGAATTACTTCGGCTTACGAAGTAACAGAGTTACTTCGGTTAGAGGATTGTAAAGTACTTCGGTTTGGGGAGCCACTTGAAGTTAGACCGGTCTTGAAGGTATACCGGTTTGAGAGTTATGCCGGTCGAGTCGTTGGTTCGGTCCGAACATACCATGGTTCATGTATGAGAGAACCGAGATATGATAGCGTGAAGAAGAACCGAACAACTGTTAGTACGGCCTACTTTGTGGCTCGGCATAGCCATTTTTACTTCGGTCAAATGGAAGTTCGGCCATAAAGAGAACCATCCCACTTGGTTTAAGCAGTGGGGGAGGGTGTGAAAGGATAAGCATTATCCTTAAGAGTATGAATCCTAGGAGGACTCTGCATGGAGAAATACAAGTCCTAATAGGATTGTGCCATATGAAACTTATAAAAGCTCACAAGCATCACCTTGGAGGAGGTAATTGAACACAATCTTTCTGAGAACTTAGAGCTTTGTCTATTTGTCAAGTTTTCTGACTTAGGCATCGGAGAGGTTTCCAGCACACACCCGCCGGCTAGCTCACGTTTGTGTTTTCAGGTGACAAAGCGACGTCGTACGGAGGAGCGTGGACTTGGTCAACAGGATTATACGAGGAGAATTATTTCCTCCCCGTACATAATTTAAATTATACAATCCTATTTGATTCAAATTCAGGATGGTGAACCTAAATTGGGAACCACCCCCACTTAGACCGATTCACTAATTTTTCAAATCAAGATTAAACCACGAATTAAAAAAAAAAACTAAATGCGACGTGGTTTTTAAAGTAAATCTGAACCGTTGACAAAATTTGTGAGAGAAAGAAGCTAAGAAACCAGAGTCCATCGAACTATAGTATATAGCATATCTGCTCCAGGGGCACAGTGAGAATCAAAAGGAGCGCATGATTAGATATTCCTGTCGTCAAACTTTGTCAACTCAATGCAAACCCAAGTGTTGGATTCGCTTCCCTCAATGTGGGTTCTCAACCAAGTCAATCCTCATGACCCAACAACAGCACATGTTTTACTCGAGGAGTCGACCGGCTTCGGACTTCGATTCTCATACGTACGCCAGTTTGCTCCAGAATTGTATCATCAATGGCGAACCCACCTACGGAAAGGCCCTGCATTGTGAAATTCTCAAAAAAGGTGGTTGTTTGGACTTGTTTGCATTCAATATCCTCCTCAACGTGTATGTCAAATCGGACCTCTTGTCAGATGCACACAAGTTGTTCGATGAAATGATCGAAAGAAATATCGTTTCTTATGTCACGTTGATTCAGGGTTGTGGGCAATCTCTTCGCTTTTTGGAGGCTGTTGAATTGTTTGTTAGATTACATAGGGAAGGTCATGAACTTAACCCATTTGTTTTCACTACGATTTTGAAGTTGCTTGTGAGTATGGAATGGGCAGAGTTGGGTTGGAGCGTCCACGCATGCTTATATAAGCTTGGTCATGGGTCCAATGCATTTGTTGGCACTGCTCTTGTTGATGCCTACTCGGTTTGTGGCCTTGTTGATGCTGCTAGAGAAGCATTTGATGCAATTGTTTACAAGGACATGGTTTCTTGGACTGGGATGGTGGCATGCTATGCAGAAAATGGTTTTTTTGAAGAGGCATTACAACTGTTTTCTCAGATGAGGATGGTGGGATTGAAACCAAACAATTTTACCCTCGTGAGTGTGTTTAAGGTCTGTCTTGGCCTGGAGGAGGTTGATTTAGGGAGAAGTGTTCATGCGTGTGCTTTAAAAACGTGTTATGAGATGGATCCTTACGTGGGCGCTTCTCTGCTTGACTTGTACACTAAATCTGGAGATATTGAGGATGCTCAGCATGTATTTGAAGAGATTCCTAAAAATGATGTGATTCCTTGGAGTTTCATGATTGCACGGTACTCTCAGAGTGACCGCAGCAAAGAGGCTGTCAAACTATTTTGTCGAATGAGGCAAACTTTAGTTATTCCTAATCAATTTACTTTTGCTAGTGTGCTGCAAGCATGCGCAACTATGGAATGTTTAGACTTGGGGAAGCAAATCCACTGCCACATCCTGAAGGTTGGTCTTGACTCGAATGTATTTGTTTCAAATGCCCTTATGGATGTGTATGCCAAATGTGGAAATATGGAGAATTCAGTGGAACTATTTGTGGAGTTGACAAATAGAAATGATGTGACTTGGAATACAATGATTGTTGGCTATGTGCAATTGGGAGATGGGGAGAAAGCATTGAATCTGTTTCTACGTATGCTTGAAGACCAAGTGCAGGCAACCGAGGTGACATACTCTAGTGTTCTTCGTGCTTGTGCTGGCTTAGCAGCCTTGGAGCCAGGTACACAAATTCATTCTTTCGCTATTAAAACCATATATGACAAAGATATAGCAGTTGGCAATGCTTTAATAGACATGTATGCCAAGTGTGGGAGCATTAAGGATGCTCGTTTAGTGTTTGAAATGATGAGAAAACGAGACGTAGTATCATGGAATGCTATGATCTCAGGGTATTCCATGCATGGTCTGGGTGGTGAGGCTCTGAGGATTTTTGAGAAGATGCAGAAAACAGAGATTAAACCTAACAAGTTGACATTCGTTGGCGTTCTTTCAGCTTGTAGCAACACGGGCTTGTTGGATAAAGGTCAAGCCTATTTCACTTCCATGGTACGTGACCACGATATTGACCCCTGTGTTGAACATTACACTTGCATGGTAGGCCTTTTAGGGCGATTAGGCCATCTTGACAGGGCTGTTAAGCTGATTGAGGAAATGCCTTTTGAGCCTAGTGTCATGGTTTGGCGTGCTCTGCTTGGGGCTTGCGTTATTCACAATGATGTTGAGCTTGGAAGAATATCCGCCCTGCATGTGCTTGAGATGGAACCCCAAGATGAGGCAACCCATGTGTTAATGTCAAATATGTATGCCACTGCAAGAAGATGGGATAATGTAGCTTCGGTTAGGAAAAACATGAAGAGAAAAGGAGTAAAGAAAGAACCAGGCCTAAGTTGGATTGAGAACCAAGGCATAGTTCATTATTTCACTGTAGGGGATGCGTCACACCCTGACATTAGATTAATTTATGGAATGCTGGAGTGGTTGAACATGAAAGCCAACAAGGCAGGTTATGTTCCTAATTGTAATGTTATATTACTCGATGTTGATGATGATGAAAAATCACGCCTTCTGTGGGCGCACAGTGAAAGATTAGCTTTAGCCTTTGGGCTTATTAGGACACCATTTGGAAGCCCTATTCGTATCATGAAAAATCTCCGCATATGCGTGGACTGCCATGCTGCAATTAAGTGTATATCAAAGGTTGTGCAGCGGGAGATTGTTATAAGAGATATTAATCGATTTCATCACTTCCAAGATGGAACTTGCTCCTGTGGTGATTACTGGTGATATGCCTTAATGATTACACCATGCATGGTTGGGTGTTCAATGCCCACTAACATGACTCAGTTAAGAATTTTGTAACATGATTTTGAAGTGGATAGCCTGGTTATCCTAACATATTGGTGATAGCCTAACACCAAGGTTTCAAAAAGTGGCATTACGTAATGGTTTCAGCAGCCATCGCAACATGTTATACCGGCTGTAGCTGTGATGGAAAGTCATGTACGTAACAGCACTTCAGCATCTTGAACACATTCTGATGCAATTATTGGTCTGCATCTTTGCTCAATTCTGAAGCAATTGTGGTCGAAGATTATGGAGTATATCTGAAAATTGGAGAGCTAAATCTTATAGAGCCAAAAAAAGCCACAGCATTCGAACTATTCAAACAATGTAATATTTCCTCGTAGCGTAATACATTTCGGGCAAGGTGCTTCGGTATGATTAACTACTTTGAGAACACAAATAGCTCAAGGTCCTTCGGTTTGATCAACTACTTTGAAATATATGTATTGTTCTTCAAAATCCAGCTCAATGTGCTTTGGTATGATCAACTACTTTGAAATATATGTATCATTCTTCAAAATCCTCATGATATCTCAATAACCCTTTCGCACATGACCTACTTCGAATTGGTTTTCGGCAAGATATCTCATAGAATTATTGTTTTTGAGTGGTCAATTTTTTGCAATATTCACTAAGGAAAATTTACGGTCCTAATAGGTAGATTTATTATAGGTCTTATAAAAATTAATGACATTTTTCATTAAAAAATTATTAAAAAACGTCACTAATTATTAATTTTCAGCGACAGTTTGAAAATTGTCACAAAAAATGTCACTAATCATAAATTTTAGTGACAGTTTAAAAAAATCGTTACAAAAATAGTCACTAATTTTTAACTTTCAGCGACAATTTGAAAAATTCGGCACAGAGAAACGATACTAATTATAAGTTTTAGCGATAATTTATAAAAATCATGACAAAAAATTTCACTAATTGTCAATTTTTAACGACATGCAAAAAGTTGTCATAAAAAATTATTTTTAGCGATAATTTTATTAAAATTTATTTGCAATAGAATTTGATGGGAATTAAATCTAACTATTAAGGCCTATTGATAATTTATTCATAAATCATACCATATATGCTAGTCTTGACAAATGTGCATTTTGTATTGCACTTCGGGAAAATGTAATACAGCGTAATATTTTTGTTAGTATGTACTTGTATGTATGTATTTTTTATTTTTGAATGCATGAAGAAATAGTGTGTGATTTTTTATTTGATTAATGGATGATTTTCAAATATCACTGCCCTTTGTGGTTTTTTTATTTTTTTATTTCACGCTTATAAAACTTGACAATCGACACGGTGTGTTGTGTTTTTTGAGTCTGGATCCTCTTTGGCCTTTCCTTCCAGCTCTTCCTCTCGTTGACGGACAAGATTCGGCCACATCAGCCATGACAAAACTTACAGTTGAGATTAACTATAAATAAATAAATAAAAAGTTGAATTCATTCCCCACACAGCATTCTGACACTCTCTGTCCTATCCACCACTCACACACACACTATCTCTCTCTCTCTCCCCCCTAATAAAAAATTTAAAAAATTATTTGAATCTTTTTAATTTTATTTTCATAATATATATAATTTTTAATATAAAATTTTAATTTTATAAAATTAATATCATTAAAAATATACCTTTAAAATGAGACTAATATTAAATATATTTAATAAAAAATTAAAATAAATAAAAATAATTACTATGTTTAGTTATGTTTTGAAATTATTATTTTTTCAATATAAAAATTAATTTGATGAAATAAACACACAAAAATCATATATTTTTAAAATTCTCAAAAACAGACTTCATTTCAAAAAAAAAAAAATTCTTATGAAAATAAAAAAAAAAACATGTTGTATTTGATTTGCACCTATGCACAGATTAGATTTGTGTGTGTGTTTTTTTTAAATGCAAAGATTGGATTTGTGTGTTGTTTATTTCCTTTAAAAAAAAAATTTCATATGATTTTTTTTTTTGAATGAAGATTGTTTTTGAGAATTTCAAAAATTTATAATTTTTGTGTGTTTATTTCATCAAATTAATTTTTATATTTAAAAAATAATAATTTCAAAACATAATTAAACATAGTAATTACTTTTTATTTATTTCAATTTTTTATTAAATATATTTAATATTAGTCTCATTTTAAAGGTATATTTTTAATGATATTAATTTTATAAAATTAAAATTTTATATTAAAAATTATATTTATTATGAAAATAAAATTAAAAATATTAAAATAGTTTTTTAAATTTTTTATTAGAAGAGAGAGAGAGAGAGAGAGAGAGAGAGAGAGAGAGAGTGTGTGTGTGTGTGAGTGGTGGACGGGACAGAGAGTGTCAGAATGCTGTGTGTGGAATGAATTCAATTTTTTTTTTTTTTTTTTTTTTTTTTTTTTTTTATAGTTAATTTCAACCACAAGTTTTGTTATGGCTGACGTGGCTTAATCTTGTCTATTGACCAGAAGAAGAGCCGGAAGGAAAGGCTGGAGAGGATCCAGACTCGTGGTTTTTTAGATGACTTCAAAGCTGGTTTGAAGTCCTGTCACTGAGTGTGACAACCCTCACTACTGTTTATTGATAATACCACTGATTACTGCTAAACTGAGACAGATCATGATAAGTAACTGAATCGATTGAAACTCTGAGTTAATTGATTGAGTGTGGTAGTTTAAGTGCATGTCTATCTGTTTGACTGTTAAATTATCTGTTCATGTATTATGTTTAAATTGTAAATTGAAGGTCTTATCGGCGGCCGAATCCGAAATTGATTAATGTTTTATGCTAATTGGAATTTATGTGATTTTATGGTATATTTAATTGAAATGTGATTTGGTTGGGTAAATTAGATTAATTATTGATAAATTACATTAGTTGGCTTATTTACCCTTTTGCCATTAAGTGGCCATTCCTACAACTTTGACTTGGGCTCAATTGTTGCATTACAAACACCATCTCACCCTTTTCCATCTAGAGCTAGCCGACTAGAGAGAGAGATAGGAGATAGAGTGATTTCATCTTGTTTTGGCTTGGAGATTAAGAGATTTGAAGGCAAATTGCATATTTGAGCTTCTACATTTGAAATTGGGAACCTAGGTAAGGATTTCATCCTTTTAATTGTGAAATCAAGTTGGTTCTTGCATGGCTCATGGTAATTTAGTCATCTAAGTCTAGAACTGGTCTACATTGTTGAATTGAAGCTTGTATCATGCATGCATGTGCATCTCTTGAAGTTTAGAGTTGTTTTCATGGAAATTATTGCATGCATGTCCATATTTGGGTTATAGTCCATGAATTCATCATGTTTGGGAGTAATTTAACTCATTTGATCTTGCTTTGGAAGCTTTGAAGTTGATTAAATTCATGCATGTTGCATGTTCATCATGTTCTTGAAGTTTTGATGAAATTGTGTTTTAATTGACTCACCCTTGGGCTTTGATTTTACAAATTGATCTTTAAAACATGTTATATTATGGGTTAAAGTGTTTTTCCAGAAAATGGGCCCAAGAGGTTGAGTTTTGATGCATTAGAGTTGAGTTTTGAGCTTGAGGTTCAAATCTGGAAATTCCAGATTTTGGACTCACGCTTGAGTGAGGAACTCCACGCTCGAGCGTACGCTTTGTGTTCATGCAGTCCGCTCGAGCGAGGAAAGTGGCGCTCGAGCGTGAAATGCGTGTATCCAGTACTTTGCATGTGTTTACAGTCCGCTCGAATGAGAGAGTTCATGCTCGAACGAGGACTTGTGTTTCACGCTCGAGCGTGAATCGAGCGCTCGTCGAGCATGATTTTTGTGCATCCAGTATTTTTAATGTAGCTTACAGTCCGCTCGAGCGACGGAAGTCACGCTCAAGCGGAGCTCCTTTGTCTGCATATTCGCTCGAGCGTAGAAAGCCACGCTCAAGCGAGACCCCTGTTTTCTGAAAATTCTGAAAAGTGTTTTAAAGTGCATCTTTGCATCCTCTTTCCATCCTAGGCATTCCTAGGCCTAGTTTAAGGCATCTTAATGAGGATATTAATGTAGAACCACACCGAGGCAAATTAGGGATTAAGTTATTATTTCTCAACTGTGTAGCTTAGTGTGTGTTCGTTTTGTAACTGTGTAGGGTTGGCATCCGAGGATGCGTATTAGCTTATCTGTAGCCCAGAACTCTGTGAGTAACAATGTTGTAAAGATATGTTCAATTGAGATTATTTTCTGAACAAACGACTGTACTGCTTTATGAAATGACACTATTTACTGAATGAATGTTTGTCCTATTTGTGAATTGTATTCGTGGCATCCATAGCAATTTACTGTTATTGAACTGTTACTGCTACTGTTACAGAGATCTCTGTCGGTTCCCATGTTTGGAACCACTACTGTTTACTGATATGATGGCCATCATTGACTGCTCGGTCTGTTAAGACCTGCTGTACTGTTTTGCTATTGGATGTACCACATATGACTATTATAATTTCTGAATGACTGTTATGGCATGAATTATGAGCCACAAACTGAATGACTGATATACTGATACGCGACTGTTTTCAATACTGAAATGACATTCATTCTTAACCTCTTTACGCATATGTTATTCACCGGGCTTTAGCTTACTGTTTATATATATATATATATATGTAGGTGTTCAGGCACTGGACCGGAGTTAGGAGCGTCGGATTAGCTTCCTTTTTGTCAAGCCAACCAACGTGCCTCACTGCGAGGTTCCTAGTGTTACCAAGCTAAGGCTGCTTCGGGATGTTTTAGATTCCCCCTTTCTGCATCTGTTTGTATCGACTGTATAGACTGTTACTGTACTGTTATGGTAGGGACTTGGTCCCTAACTTGTATGATTGTATATGAATGTATATGTACTGTTTTTGTGGATATGTATGAAAAATCTTTTTGCATATAGACTGTCACAGCTCATTGGACATCTTTAATTACTGTTTTGGCTTTCGCCAGCCCCTGTACTCTGTATTATTGTTATTACTGTTAAGCAGGCCTTCGGTAATCTCAGATTACTGGCCGGTTACGGTGCTAAACCCATAGGGGCGGGTTTGGGTCGTGACACTGAGATAATAGTCGGGAAAAAAAATGCTTGTTTTGACAATTTTGAAAATTTTTTATCCAAAAATCCTTGATCCAAACAAATATGCTTCATCCAAAAATGCTTCTAACAATTTTTCCTCCTTAATTATTTATTTATAAACTAAATTAAATTTAAAGAAATATCATTACTATAAAAAAAATATTAGTAAAACAAATTTGTTTCATTATTATAAGATCATTAATAAAAAAAATTGAACATCATTACTGAAAGAATAATAATTAAGAAAAAAAATTAAGAAAATTGATATAAAACAAATTTTGAGCCTATCGGTGGGCTTCATAAAACAGTTAAGGAAATTTATTTATTGATCAAAATAAGATTTGGTGTTGGAGATCTTCATAGTATGCCCTTTGCATAGGATTTAAATTGGTTATATCCATTTTATTATTTTATAATCCTCATTTCGTTGTTCTCTTTCATGCATCATAGATAATATTTTAGTTGCTCCTCCCTATGCTCGACCCCTTTTTTTGACGTTTTGCAGCTTTTTGTTCACATTCTATTGCCTTTTGTTCATCTCACTCAACACTTCTAAAGGACAGACTTGACAACACTTCAACAATTTTAGACCGGTTGGCAACTATTTCATCAAATCTAACATCATGAGTTGCTTGTTTCTTCAACTTTTCTTTCGCAACCTTAGTACCTATTGGTCGTGTTGATGCATTAGTTGGTTGTTGGTCCTCCACAATATTGTTGTTGGGTTGAAAAGCCTCACCTTCAGTTGTTAGATTCGAAAATGAATAAGTTAATGCTATGGGTTTTTTGCATTGTGTTCTAATTTCATCCCATTTACAACTTTGGTGCAAAATATCCCAACTTCTATCAAATGTAAAGTGTTTTTTCTGTATTGCATGATACATGCAGTTAGCTTCAGTAACTTAACAAACAAAAAAGATAATCCTCGATAAAAAGTATATACAAATCATAAACTAGATATGCTACAAAACAAATATGTCTGCCTCAATTGTTCCGCTTTGTTGCCTTGATTGGATTTGCTCAAGAAAGCCACAAAATTTATTAATTGCCTTTTGCATCATAGACCAATAGTGAAATAAAGAAATACGGTTTCTATTTGATTGACCATGCAATTGTGAATTAAAATAAACGAGTATTCGTTCTCAGAATATTGCCATGGTCTGACTATTACTAGCAATTGGATCTTGAGAGACGACCAACAAAGATCTACATGAAGTTTCATCTTCTATAATGGTGAACACTTTACCACGAGAAACACGAGAAGTTTCCGAAATCAAAGTAACATCAGTGTTCTGCTCTGATTTTGTGATTCTTCAAACATTTCAAAATCTTTCATAGTTTGAAGCTAAAATTTTTAGAACTAAACAAGTTAAAAAAATTCAATAGGATACAACATTAAACACATATTTAAAAATATTGTTAAAGAAACAAGTAAAAAATTAAAGAAAGAAGTGAAAAATTCAAGAAATATTGAAGAATGAAGATCACACAATGAGAATATTGTAAAAGAAACAACTGACAAAGGAAAGAAAAAGTGAAGATTGAAGTTAACAATGACAAAGAAAACAGAAATTGTAATGATACTGTGAAATTGAAAAACAAATCAATCTTATTTTATATACCACAGCAACGGTAACTTTGTGAAATCCTTTGCAAAACCAATGGTAACCTTCTTGGTGTTGCACCCCGCGAAATCAACGGCTAATTTCAGTACCAATTTGAATCTGCATGCCATTACAACAAAAATGCACTTTAGTGGTACTACACACTAATGGCATGTTTTTAGAAAATGCCACAAAAATAATATTTGGTAACACGTTTTAGAAAAGGCAGTGGCTTTGGTCCAGTCCAAGATCGGGCTGGATCGTGCTGTTGGGCCCGTAGGGGCCCACCACGAGTCCCATTTTGATAATCCGAACTGATCAATGTGTAGAACTTGTCGAGTACTATATGCCTATAAAAAATCATGTTGATCGGATATCGATAGCTATGTGAACAAAACAATTTTTTATCAATCGTTAATTTTTTCACCATCCATTTTTTTTAATACAAAACTGATTTGATCACATAGCTATTGATATCCAATCAACGTGATTTTTTACAAGTATGTAGTACTCGACAAATTCTACACATTGAATGGTTCGGATTATCAAAACGGACCCAAAAAATGGGCCCCATGGGCCAAAAACTGGACAGGTCCAGTCTTGATCTCAACTTGAGACAAGCTGGACCCTTTAGAAAAATCTCACAGAACCACAAACATATAAGGCTCTAGTGGCATTTCAATAAAGAAATGTCACATCAATTTTATGACATTTTATAGAAGAATGACACAAGAAATTGTTTTCGTGACATTTATTAACAGATGCCACTAAACTTTAGCAGCAATGGCATTTTTTAAAAAATGTCACTAAACTAGAAAGGTGTAAATTATTTTTTATGGCATTAGGTGAGAAGTGTCATAAACAAATATTTTATAGTACTTTGAGAAATGTCACTAAGCCAAAAACTTTCCAAGCTATCTAATGGCATTTTTTGAAAAAACAAAAAATGTCAATATATTTTCAAAATTTTTAAAATGCGCCAAATAAATAAAAGCAAATAAATTAAACTTAACATAACATGCTTTTTTAACTGTACTTGTCATATGTACAAAATTGATCAACGGCTTTATATGACTTAACAGGAAAAATAAAATTTCAAATTGCTCTCCTATACAATGATAAAGTTTCTTGAATTTTAGTCCATGTAGTTTCAATTAACTCAATTTTGAATCTGAATTTACGGACTTATCTCAAATTATTTCAACTGCTTATAATTGTTGAGTAAATTACATCAATAATCCTTACATTTTGTTGTTCCATATAGGTTTAATAGACTCAATTTTGAAACTTAATTTAAGATTTTACATTAATTTAGTTGAATTGATAACATTTTTAGGGTCTTTGATGAAAAGATTTCATTGGATTGGTTAATGTTAAGTCACTGAATTGACGAAGTATTTTGTTTTACTCCTAAAACGATGACATGTTGCATTTGTCATAAAAAAAAAATGCTATCAATTGGACCAATTTGAGACAAAATAAAAAATTCAAGGTTAAATTCAATTCAATTGAAATTACCAAGACTAAAATGACATAATAGCCAAAATAGAGGGACTAATCGTGTAATTAGACCTAATTGTTGCCATTTTTTAATGACAAATATGCATGCAAGTGACATATGTTATTCTTTTAGAGGTAAAATAATAAATTTGCTTAACTCATTGAGTTAATCTCAACAAATTCAGTGATTATTTTTCATCAAAAATACTAACGGTATTATTAATTGGACTAAATTAACACAAAATTAAAAATTACAGGTTACAATTGATTTAATTAAAAATATAAAGACCAAAATTAATATTTATTTTTATATTTAAAATATGAACAAACTTAATCCATATGATGCATCTGGTTTCATTCTCCATCGTTTTTATATATATATATATATATATATATATTATAACAAAGGAAATAAGGAAGCTCAAAGGAAACAAAGTGTAGCGATCCTAATTTTTTCTTAAATCATTATTTTTTAATATTATTATTATTACTTTATTTTATTTTTTTTTTTGCTTTATTAATTGCATGGATACATGAGAATTTAATGTGGTATTTAATTAATTTAATGTCATATTTAATTATATATAATTAATCCGAATATTTATATATTTATATATAAAAAAAGTGTTTTATATATTGATAAAATATATATCATATTTATGTATGTTGTATTTATGTTGTATTTGTATAATACAGTATAATATAATATAATATAATAGTTATTAGGTTATATAATTGTGATTAGGTTGTAATAGGGTTGTCATTAGGAAAAGGAAAAGCAAAAAACAAAACAAAACAAAATCAAAACCAGAGTAGTAGTCGAGAGAGAAAAAGCTGTGAAAGAAAGACGGCGGGAGAGAGATGAGAGGGAAAAAAAATGGGTTAGGGTTTTATTTTCGTAGTTTCATTAATTCTCCAAATATTTATTTGATTTTTAAAAAATAATTGTGAGTGCAAAACCCACTTCCCTTAAGTTTATTTCATTATTTTTATTTATTTATTTACTTTATTTGTTTGATGTTGGTTTGATATTATATTGGCATAAAGATGATGGATTGATTTCAATTATTTTAGTTAGTTGTGTATGTAAGGTTTAGGATTTTTATATATATTTATTTTATGGTTGTAATCACACTCATGGATATATGAAATTAAAATAAATTAGGAACCCATAGATAAATTTCGAATACTCCAACTCCAAGAATTGTTGTTTTATTTGAGTGCTGGTGAGAAAAAGTGTATATAAAAAAAAGTGAGGATTATGAGATTGATCTGAATGTCTTAGACTCGACATTGTTATGTTTGTTCTCATGAGTAGATGATGGGTTGTGTATATATATATATATTATTGTCTCGTTCTCAGGAGTAGACGAGTGCTTTGACTTCCGCGCATACGTATTTGCTAAGCGTTCGGGGAGTGTCGGTCAAACTTAGGGCGATTTCTCCGTGCAAGATTGGCTTCAGAGCGGTTTGTTCTTGACATCGGTGGGCCCACAAAAGGTTTTGGCCCACGACTTAGAGCCCAATTCACGGTTCAAGTACTAAAGCCAACACCCTTGAGAACCCAATGTTGAACCAGGGACCAATGGCATCTAAACACTTGTCAAGCAGGGAACCAACCACGTAAGTAGACAAAGATCTACAAAGTTATTGTACCCATATATCAGCCATTAATGAGACTCTGGTAGCATTAAATGCGGCAACTCCTTCATGTCGAAGAAAACAGGCTCACTGTGAACAAGGTCAACTAAACCTTAGACTTACGGCCGACGAGACAGAGGGGAAGGAGACAAGGAATAATGAATGAAAAAGATAGAAGGCTTCAAAAGAACAACATAGGTTAAGTTTTCTCTCACACCCCTCGTACATTATCTCTCTAGAAAAACCTCCTTACCTTGAACTAACTTGATCATTGGAGTGTCCGCCGGGGGACTTCCCCTCGTTGGACCGTTTTTGCAAGCGTATTCTGCGAACTATAAGCCCAACAAACCTATCTGAAGTATGGATCAATCTGGCCCATCCATCCTCCAAGTTTACAGTATCATCAGTTAGCGCCGTCTGTAGGAAACACAACTCCGGTTGACAGTTGTGCTCATTGTTGCCGGAGACCCATTCCTAGTTACTTCTCCTTCCCTCCTGTCGAGGTGGATGGTTACAACGAGATCCATGGATTTTCAACATAATGTCGTCAACCCCCAAGCAGAGCCTTTTAACCCAAACAACCCACCAGAGCACTTCATGGAGCTCATCAATAGCATCAACTGCTTGATTGAGCAAAACTAGGCCTTGATCGACGTTTTACTCCAGCGAAATCTCCCTATCCCCCCTTCACCACCACAAGACATCCCTCCCAATCGAGAATAGACCCCGAGCCATCCTTTCCAGCAAGCCCACCTTTCTAACCCAGAGGGTCTACGGGCTCCACCTCAAGACCTACACCCACCACCTCAGGCTTGCATCCATCAAATCACGTACCTGTCCCTGAACAAAAGGCTAATAGTGTTTAGCCCCCGCTACACTCCGGAGGGGACAACGTTCCTATTTGCAACGCGGAACTACGAGCCATGAAACTCTAGCTCCAAAGGGTCATGCAGAACATACAGAGTAAATCTTCCACGACAGCCAACTCTCCATTTGTCGTCTCCATCAGAGACAAACCTTTACCCTCCAAGTTCAAGATGCCATCGATCGACACCTTCGATGGAACAACTGACCCTATCGACCATTTGGAGGCTTACAGGACCCTCATGATCCTTCATACTTTCCCTGACGAAATCATGTGTCAAGCTTTCCCCGTGACGCTCAAGGAGTCGGCGCGACTGTGGTTTAGTTAGCTACCACCAGACTTTGTCACTACTTTCCAACGGCTTAGTGACTCCTTCCTGAGCCACTTCATTGGTGCACAGCGCCAGAGATATCCGGCAACTCAACTGCTCAATATCCGACAGACGGAAGGAGAGTCACTGCGCAACTTCGTCACTCGTTTCAATTTCAAAGCCCTACAGGTGGAGGAAAATGATGACAGGGTCATCCTCACGGTCTTTATGGCCGATTTACGCCCATTAGATTTCTTTTTCTCTCAGTTCAAAAAAAAGATTTCCTTTTCTCTCTTTCCAAAAACCCTCCGACCGCCATGGCCACCCTCCTTTCCAAAGCCCAAAAATATATGAATGCCGAAGACTCTTTGGCAGCCCGCCAAGACTCCATTTCCAAAAATCCACCCCCTAAGGACAAAAGAAAAGAACTCGAACCCAGATCTTCCCAATATCCACATCAACCCCCTCAGTATACTGACCGACCTGCCCGCACAGATCGACCGGCACCTACCCAACCACCCGGTCAGTTCGAATGATACACCCCTCTCAATTCACCTATGGAGCACGTCTTAAACCAAATCCAATAAGACTACAACCTAAAATGGCCTCTACCATCACGATCTCCCTCCAACCGGTGAGATCAATCCAAGTACTGCCGTTTCTATCTAGACCACGGCCACAACACTGAGGAATGTGTCAACCTTAAAGACCAAGTGGAGAATCTGATATTGCAAGAGTGTCTTAGTCGATTCATGGTAACCCGTCCCGCGCAAAGGCAAATGACTGGAGGACCACTGTCGACATACTCCCCCTCGACAACCTGCACAACCTAAGCGAGACAATGACCAGGCCCCACCACAACCCCGAGCACAAGGCAATCTCGCTCCCCCGATCCGCGAGATCAGAGTCATCGCCGGCGGGCTCGCATTCGGCAAACCATCTCAACCGGCACAAAGAGCCGAGCTTAGGAAAATTCAACAAGGCTCCAACAAGGAAGTAACAACACTGGACTGCCCCTATAAACAGCCTAAGCAATGGCCTAAACCCATCATTTTTATGGAGACAGACTGTTCAGGTATTCGTTACCCCTACGATGACCCCCTTATCATCTCCGCTCTCCTATCAAACTACAAAGTCAAACGGGTCCTTGTTGACAACGACAACTCTTCAAACATGATCTTCCTGAATGCCTATCGCTAACTCAAGGTAGGAGAAGAAACGTTGCCCCTCTCCAAACCTCACTGGTCGGCTTCACTGGAGATCGGGTGACCTCTATAGGCTCCATCGATCTCCCCATCACCATTGGAGAATATTTATGGCAGACCTCCAAACTACTCACTTTCCTTGTCGTCGACTGCCCTTCTGCTTATAACATCATCCTCGGTCGCACAGCTCTCAACGCTTTCCAATCTATCACCTCCATTTACCATTTGGCCATGAAATTCCTGACTGACCTTGGGGTCGGTACAGTGAGGGGCGAGCAAACGATGGCCAGAGAGTGCTACGTTGCCTCGCTAAAGGACGTCAAAATGAGGGAGGCTATGATCATTGAACGCCTTGATGTCAAAGACGAGAAAGAGTTAGTCAGGGGGGAACTAGTGGAGGAACTTGTCGAAGTGCATATCGATCCTACCGATTCAACCAAAACAGCTAAGATTGGTAGTCAACTGTCCTCTCAGGCAAAGGCTGACCTCATAGCTCTCTTAGTTGAGCACAACGATGTCTTTGCTTGGACCCACTCAGACATGCCAGGTATCGATCCTTCTTTCATTACACATTGTCTCAGTATTGAGACCCACTTCCAACCTTTCTGCCAGAGGCATCGTATTTTCCATCCAGAACGGAATACCCTTATCGCCACTGAGGTCGATAAACTACTGAAGGCACAGTTCATAAAAAACGTAGACTATCCCAGATGGTTATCCAACGTGGTCTTGGTCCACAAAAATAATGGCAAATGGCGAATCTGCGTTGACTATTCTGACCTCAATAAGGCTTACCCCAAAGATAGATACCCTCTTCCCTGGATAGATTTATTGGTCAACGCAACTGCAAGACATCAGATGCTTAGCTTAATGGATGCCTTCTTAGGCTATAATCAGATCCAAACGCACCCAACCGACCAGGAGCATACCTCTTTCATCACCGACAGAGGGACTTATTGCTATCATGTTATGCCATTCAGTTTGAAGAATACTGGAGCAGCTTACTAACACCTGGTTAATGCCGTCTTCCAACACCAGATAGGTTGGAACATGGAAGTCTACGTCGATGACATGCTAGTCAAGAGTAAACTCTCCTCCGATCACTTGGCAGACATGCGAGAAACCTTCCAAACCTTACGCAAATATCAGATGAAGCTGAATCTGGAGAAGTGCACCTTCGGCGTGAGGTCTGGAAAGTTCTTGGGATTCATGGTTAGCCAACGAGGCATTAAGGCTAACCCCGAAAAGATCAAAGCCTTGATAGAAATGTGGTCTCCTAGAACGGTCAAGGAGGTTCAGCGGCTCACAGGTAGAGTTGCCGCCTTCAACTACTTTATTTCCTGAGCAATCGACAAGTGTCTTCCATCCTTCAAAGTCCTCCGACAGGCATTCGACTGGAACACCGAATCCGATGAGGCCTTCCAATAACTGAAGCAGTGCATGGCCAACCCTTCCCTCCTCTCACAAGCACTGCTAGGCGAGACCCTCTTCCTCTACTTAGTTGTGTCAAATACTGCAGTTAGTGCTGCCCTCATTAGGGAAGACGGCCCAGTACAACATCCAATTTAGTACATTAGCCATGCCCTTATAGGAGCCGAACAGAACTACCCTCTGCTAGAAAAAAAATGGCCCTCACCCTGGTCATAGCCTCCAGATGGCTCCGACCCTATTTTTAAGCCTACTCCATCGTGATTCTCACCGACCAACCTCTGAAAAAGGTCATGCAACAACCAGAATCATTAGGAAGACTTATGCAATGGTCCGTTGAGCCTAGTCAGTAAGAAATCTCTTACTGACCCCGAAAAGTGATCAAAGGCCAGGTGTAGACACCCCATTTTTGACCGCCCTTAAGACTTGGGCGCTACTGATGGTTTATTGGGTGGTGAAAGATGTGCAGGGCAAAGGTTCAATTTCTTTGGCAAGAAAAGAGTCAAACCCCCCAACCTTACACCTCATTTTGGACCAAAGCTATTTTGAATGGTTTTTAGACCTTAAAACCCTCTCTTTCAAAATATTTTTGAAAGAAGTTTCTACGATATTCCGACGCTCGCATTTTGTTAAAAGTTGTGCCTTTCGATAAACCGAGTAAGGACAAAATAGAAATGAATGATAGAGAGGTGAACTCTTTGAAAAATATTTCAAAACACCTTTTTTAGGGGTTTGGATTTGAAGAAAATGGGAAAGGAGAGAAGAAAACTAGTTTGGGAGAAGTTCGGCATGAATCCGGGTAGAATCAAAACTGGGCGGCTTCACCAAAACAGGCATAACTTTTGTCACAGTTGGAATTTTGATGCAATTCTACCACCTTTGGAAAGCTTACTTCCGAGGCTTCAATTTTCACACAAGAATGACCTGAAAAGGCATCCATATGAAGGAGTTAGGCTTGCTTCAATTTAGGGACTAGGATTGATTTTTGCTGCCAGCCTCTATGGGAGTGTGCCGGCCATGAATGGCCAATACCGGCCCTATGCCGTCCAAAAGTGACCCCGTGCCGGCCAAAATTGGTAAGGTGCTGGCCAACAATGATAAGGTGCCGGCCATTGATGCCAGAAAGCAGATTTCGACAGATATTTTGCTCCAGATTGCTCCAATTGTCTTTCTTGAGATATTTTCGACGAAAGGCCCTCCTTTTGCTATATATGAGAGCCTTACATCTCATTTTCAAGGGTTAGAACATTGGAGAACTTCTTGAGAAAGTTTTGAGAGCTCCTCTCACTAAAACTCCCTCTCTCTCTCTCTACAATTTTCAGAGTTTGATCTCTGCCTCTCTCTCTAAAGCCTCTCCCTCTTGCCTTTTGTGCATACAAGTAGAGAAATACCTCTCTTTTGCCTAGACATCCTTGGTGAAAGTGGTCCATCTTTGGGAGGAGGTTGCTTGAAACTTACTTGGGACTTTGTTGGAGCTCCAAAAGGTGTTTTGGCTCAGATTTTGGGCTGGTTTTGCAGCTGTGCATCAAGGGTAACATCTCTCTCCCTTTAAGCTTGTTTTACACATTTGCTTGGCCATATTTTCACACTGCTTTGGGGCTGTTTTGGGGGTGGTGTTGAACTAAAAAAACCTTTGTTTTTCCTCTATTTTTCAGTTCTAAAAGTCTTGGTTTGTGCCTTGGTTGGTTAGAGGGTTGTCCTCCCTTTTGCTCTTTGGCTTGTAAGGCCTTGTGAGCTAACTTTAAAAATTTTCAAACAACTTCTTTTTGGCCTTAGAACCATTGAAATCTAGAGGATTTTCAATGGTAAAACCCTGTTCTGAGGGCCCAAATCAGAGGGGGTGACCCTTTCTCTCTTTGTTTTGTTTGCTTGAGTTTTTGGCCAATCAAATGAGCACGTATCTTTATACTTTTGAGGCCTAGTTCAGGCACTTCTTTGTGACTTTTAGGGCCTGCCTTAACTCTGTCCATGGCTAGTTTGGTCACCTTGTGCATGCATCTTGTATGTGTAGTGTAATCCCATTTGTGGCTCATCAAAATAGCATGTCTTGCTAGCATGTGTTGGCTTCATTTCAATAGGTTTTTGGCCATCATTTGACATCTCATAACTCTTTCTAAAGTTGGTTTAGTTGTCTCTTGAGTGGCTCATGTACTTGTAGTGCAAATCTTGCTTACTAGCATTGTGTGCATGATGTTTTGGCTCGTCATTCTAGCATATTTTGGCTATGCTCTAGCATGATTTTATTCATATTTTGGGCTGTTCTAGGACTTTTTTGGGATGCCATGGTCATATCACTCATGTTTTGTATAGCTATAGTGCAAATGCTTTGGCTAGTCTTGAGTTTTGAGGCCCTCACCATGCTATACTTTGTGATGTTCGCATGCTTTGGCAGCATTTGAAATGTCATATCAGTGCATATTTCTTGGTCATACACTTGTGCTTGCCGCTCTTTTAATGCCTTGGAGGTTTGGCTCTTTATGCCTCAAGAATGAATTTTTGTGCACGCCATCAAGCCTAGGCCTTTGGGTTATCATATCAGTGCATTTTTGGTCTTGTTGTATCATGATGTAACTCTATTTTATGTAGTCCAAGTCATGCCATGTTTGGTATTAATAGGTGTAGTCTAATACCTCTTTTGTAGCCTTGCATGCTTCATGTTTTCGGCCTTTTGTTCTAGCTTGCATTGGCTAGGTTCAAGTATGTTTTTAGTCTCACATTGACCTGCCTTGGGACTGTTTTGGATGCCCTTGCCCCTTTGAGGCTTGCTTTGCTTGGCCATGGCTTAAGTCCCTTTTCTAGTTTCGAGCTTTGAGCTTTCTTGCATGCTTTGTTTGTCTTGCTAGGGTGGTTTGGCACCATTCCATGCATGTTTTTAGAACTTATGGTGCTGTCACATATCCATGCTTGTCACTCTTTAAGTGTGCTTAAGAGGCGCATCTTTGTGCCTTAATCTTTGAGCCAATTGGCATGCATGTTTGTCTTGCCTTTTCATGCTTTTCATACCATCATTTCAACACTATTGGCCACTAATTCGGGTATGGTTGAGGTCTATCCATTTTGGTTTAAGTCCATTGAGCATTGTGTATGCCTTGTAGTTCATCACATTGTGTATGCCATGTTGTATCATTGCATTTGTGTATGCCATGTTCATAGCATTGTGTATGCTAGTTGTTGTTCTTAGCATTGTGCATGCCATTAGCCTTGTTAGATTGTTCATGTAGCATTGCATGTTCGCATGTTTCGGTTGCCTTGCATTTTGCATACTTGTTATATTGCATTTGGCATGCCTATGTTGCATTGCATGGTATCTCCATTTTGCATGCATTGCATTGTGTTTGGCTTGGATGTTAAGCCAAACACGAGAAGCGAGGGATGTTTCATACTTGAAGTGATGAAACGTGCCTCAATTCTCGGTCGCCGACGCTCGGCAATGCATGATAGAGTTCTAGGTATTTATGTGTTTTTGTGCATTCATTTTACATTGAATTGCACATGTTGGATCTTTGGCCATCATGCATCGAGATATGTGATTGATGGTCTTGGATCCGATTATGCCTCTCCCTTGATGTTTCGAGGTGATATGGGGTGGCATAGTGTGTACATACCCTTGGGAGACCTTCCATTTTCTTTGTTTTGTGCTCTGCTGTAGCTTGGTGTCACAGCACACTAGTGGCCGGTAGCCTCTCATTGTTGGCCAGCACCCCCCTCATCCTTGGCCGGCAGAATACATCTTTGGTCAGCAGTGGGGTCGGAAAAAGCCTTTCATGGTCGGCAGGCCACTGGTGCACTCCCCAGCATGTTTGTGGTAAGATACAACAGAAAGTTCTCAAAGACACCCTGCAGACAGAGCCTCTAAAGAGCATTTGGAGAGCTTTCAGGACGGGAATCGAGCATGCATCTTCAACTTCTTCAAGGCAAAGCTGAGGTGGCCTAGTCTACATATTTTAATGCTTTATTTGTTAATTAGTATTCGGTTTTGTAACTTAATTAATTTGTTAATTAATTAAATGTTGTAATAATTAGTACGTAGATTGCTTATTATTCATTTTGGTTATGTAATAATTAGTCTAATTAGATTATTAGATTAGTTGAGTAGCTTAGCTTAGATTAGCTTAGCGTATTTATTCAGACCCTCCGTCGAGAGGGTGAATTATGTAATAAGCGTGCGTGTGTGCGATGCATGTCTTCCAACCCCCATTTCTTTCTCCCTTTTACTTAACCACTTTCGATGGTTAGTTCTAGGTCATTTTTCAATTAGCATCCTTATGCTTCGCATGCGTGCATTCATTCATCTATCTTGCATGCACCGGGCTCGGCGCATCATACTAACTTCATTGTATTTCAATACCAAGTTGAATACATGTATCAAGTTACATCTCATATGCCATCTTAGAATAGCCGAGCCTATTTCTAGTTGCATTATGCATGTGTTGCATTAGCCATCTTAACATGAACTAGGATCATGCATTGATTTCTAACTAGCTTCTTCTTTTGGCTCGGAGTACACTGTGAGTGTTTATGCTTTAGCATACTGCATGTGTGTTATTGTTTGCCATGAAAGCATGCTTGCCATGAGGCTAACTGCTTAGTTGTTTAACTGCCTGAATTCCTGTGGGTGAAGGTTGGATTGCTTGAATTGGAACAATTCATAGAAATCCTTGATTTAGCCTACTTGTGAGTAACAAACTTCATACCGTTTTCAAACAAACGGATATGCAATGTTTTGTTCCAACTTAGGCGATCAAGTCTATACTAGTGTGTTGTGCGCATCACATAGTAATTCTAGCTAATAACCGGAATAAGAGCACAAGTGTTTTCAAAAACAAAATATCATGCTTAGTACAGGCCAATCTTTGATCGGGCGAGCAGGGGTGCTCATTGCATGACCTTCCCCTCTCATACCCAAGTTCCCGAGCCGAGGCAACTTTGGTGATGACGGACACGTGGTCTTAGGCATGAGTCAGGGTTTCCTAAATTCTTCCAATAAAATATTTAGGTGGCGACTCTGTATCTGGCAAAGCAGTCCATGTTTGGCACTTCTTTACAAAAATCAGTTTTCCAAAACGATTTGCTGGATTTGGTCTTTGGTGATTTATCGATCTAGCATTGCATTTTGTGAGATTAGATTCAGAACCGTGACATTGAGTCCGAACTGTAGTAGTAAGCTCAAATGAACAAAACAGGATTTCGCGCCCCCATTTTCGCGTGCGGAGCCCCGAGACATTCGGGCGCGTCTACACCAGGCTGTCACCGATTTTATCTTGGAGTTCACCAATCTCAGTCCGAACGCACTGACTCCATTGCCACACGTCACCAATGATGCAAAAGACCCCCACTCCTGGACTCTTAGTGTTGATGGTTCATCCCGCAAAGAGGGTAGTGGAGTCGGTCTAATTGTCACCATCCTAGAGGGTGAGTACTTCAAGTGTGCCCTCCATTTTCTGTTCGACGCAAGCAATAATGAGGCCGAGTATGAGGCCTTGATAGCAGGTCTTCGACTGGCCAGAGACGTTGGTGTAAACCATGTCCAAGTGTTTAGTGATTCCCAATTGGTTGTCGGACAGATTACTTGGAGTTCGGCGCAAAGGAGGAGACGATGCGAGCATACAGGGACATCGCCCTTTCTCCCGTCCGCCTCTTCAATACTTTCCAGATCAAACATATCCCTAGGTCAGAAACTTCCAGGCGAATGAAATGGCTCAATTAGCCTCGGCCGACCAGTCAGACTTCAGTTATGGCATCCGCATTGAATACCTGACCCATTTAGTGACTTTGCCAAACCCATAAAAGATCGACTTCCTCCAGAACGAACCTATCCCATGGGCCCAAGACATCATTCTGTTTTTGACACGAGGGGAGTTACCAGATGATAAACAACTGGCCGCTAAAGTCAGAGCCCAGTCATCTAATTATATCATCATCAGCGGTCTACTATACAAACGGGGATTCTCACGCCCATACCTCAGGTGTCTCAGTCATGCTCAAGCGACCTATGTAATGAGAGAAGTACACGAGGGCATTTGTGGTAACCATTCGGGTGGAAGATCTCTGGCCCATAAAATCCTCTGCACCGGCTACTTCTGGTCCACGCTCAATTAAGATGCCAGTGAATTTGTGCTTAAGTGTGATAAATTCCAGCGCTAACATCCCCCATGTCCCACCAATAGAATTGATTACACTCAGTAGTCCCTACCCCTTCACTAAGTGGGGCATCGACTTAGTCGGTCCTTTACCCACTGGTAGGGGCCAAACCAAGTTCGCTGTGGTTGCCATTGACTACTTCACCAAATGGGTGGAAGTAGAACCCCTTGCTATAATTACTGAGCGAAACACCACTAGGTTCATCTGGCAGTCAATCGTGTGCCGATTTAGAATCCCCCAAGCCATTGTCTCAGACAACGGAAAATAATTTGACAATGCCAAGTTCAGAAAATTCTTTGAAGAGCTCAACATCAGACCATGTTTCTCTTTCCCAGGCCACCCCCAAGCTAATGGGCAAGTCGAAGTCACCAATCGCTCTCTTCTGAAGATTATCAAGACTAAATTGAAAGCCTTCAAAGGACTCTGGGCTAAGGAATTACCGCACGTACTCTGGGTTTATCAGACGACAGCTCGAATCCCCACTGGGGAGACCCCTTTTCGCCTAACATATGGCGCCGAGGCGGTCATCCCAGTGGAAATCAGCTTGCCAACCCCCTGGGTTCTACATCCGAATCCAGAACTAAACGAAAAGTTGCGTCAGGCTGATCTGGACCTAGTTGAAAAGCTCCGAAAGGCAACTGCTGTCAGGCGGGCATCATATCAACAGAGAATGAGAACACATTATAACCATAGAGTCTGACCTCAGGAGTTCACAGTAGGAGACCTAGTCTTGCGCGAAGCAACCCTTACCACTAAAAATCCGACTGAGGGTAAGCTAGTAGCCAAATGGAAAGGACCTTACGTTGTCAAGGCTGGACCCCACCTGGGTACTTACCGTCTCCAAGATATGGAAGGCCAAGACCTCCCCCATCCACAGAATGCCGAGCACTTAAAACGCTATTTCTAGTAAAATGGCGTCTCTCGCTTTTGTATCATTCAATTGTTGTATGTTTTATTTTGCCGATCTGAACACTTGTTTATTTTTTCCCTTTTCATACACGGTGTAAATTTGTGATCGACAGTCTGTGCCTTAATGACAACAATTTAACATCCCCATTATCTGTATTGTGCTTCAATGTCAAGTTTTGGGCGGCTCTCGACCAGATTAAGCCCTTAAAGCCTTAGCTAGACTGAGCATGAAGAGCTCAGCCAAACTGAGTTAAGCCAAGACTTAGCCAGACTGAGCATGTAGAGCTCAGCCAGACTGAGTTAAGCCAAGCCTCAGCAGACTGAGCCCTTGAAGTCTCGGCCAGACTGAGCGTGAAGAGCTCAACCAGACTGAGTTAAGCCAAACCTCAACCAATTTGTGCCCTCTAAGCCTCAGCCAGATTGAGCCCTCCAAGCCTCGGCTAGACTGAGGATGAAGAGCTCAGCCAGACTGAGTTAAGCCAAACCTCAACCAATTTGAGCCCTCTAAGCCTCAGCCAGACTGAGCCCTCCAAGCCTCGGCTAGACTGAGGATGAAGAGCTTAGCCAGACTGAGTTAAGCCAAGTCTCAGCCAGACTGAGCCCTTCAAGCCTCGGCCAGACTAAGCATGAAGAGCTCAGCCAGATTGAGTTAAACCTAGTCTTAGCCAGACTGAGCCCTCTAAGCCTTGGCCAGACTGAGCGTGGAGAGCTCAACCAGACTGAGTTAAGCCAAGCCTCAGCCAGACTGAGACCTCCAAGCCTCGGCCAAACTGATTATGAAGAGCTCAGCCAGACTAAGTCAAACCTAGTCTCAGCCATACTAAACCCTCCAAGCCTCGGACAAACTGAGCATAAAGAGCTCAGCCAGACTGAGTTAGGCCTAGTTTCAGCCAGACTGAGCCCTCCAAGTCTTAGCCAGGCTGAACGTGAAAAACCCAGCCAGACTGAGTTGTACATAGTGCCACTAAAAAGTTAAATCTAAGTTCATTCTTATCTCAGGTCATTTTTACCTAAGTTAGATTACTTAGCCAATTTTACCATTCACAAAAAAAAAAAAAAAAAAAAAAAAAAAAACAACAACAACAACAAACCGTTACAGAACTAGCACTTTTATTTATTAACAACTTGCACCACCATACACTTTATTACAGAAAACCATATTCACTTCATTACATTTACTTCATTACAAAAAAGAAAAAAAAAAGAAAAAAAAAAAGAGAAACAAAAACAAAAATAAAAACAACAACAACAAAAACAAAGGAAAAACATCCAGCCCTCACTCCCCTTCACTGGATGCTAGATCTTTCTTTTCCACCCCTTCATCCAGGGGCGTCTGGGCGACATCATCCTCTCCTACTTTCACCAGACTGAAGTCCACATCTGGGAACAGCTCCTGTACCTTATATTTGAAGCTCATCCAGCTGCTGTCCCAATACTGGCTCATTTCGTGCTTATAGAAGTCTGACTGCTGAAAACCCTGGATTACTTCTTTTTCGGTCCTACCAACAACCGCCACTCCTGATGGCCCAGCACCCCTTTCACCCTCCTTGGTCAAACTTCTCACAATCGTTACGTCGATGGCCATCTGGAATTCAACAGACCCCTTAAACTACTCCACCGCCGCTACACACAGGTCTAGATACGCCGCCCTCTCAGAGGCCATTTTGGCCCTCTCTTCCCCCAGGGTCTTCTCCAACTTCGCGATGCGCCTATCTGCTTCTTCTTTGTCTTTTAGGGCCTAGTCGTGCAGCTCTTCGTTGTTGGTGAAGGCCTCTTCCAACCTTTCATTGGCAATGTTGCAGGCTTCTTGGACTTCGCCTACTTTCCTTTGCTCGCCCGCCAGCTCAAACTCCAGCGATATCGCCTTGTGGGACACCACTTCCAGTTCCGATTTGGCAACAGTGAGCTCGGAGGCAACCTCGGCTTGACCTATTCTGGCGCGTTCTGCCAAGTAACTCTGCACCACCACAAATACTTCCATCTTTTGCGCCCTTTGCGCATAGTCTAAGCCCTTTGCACAGGCACTCTGCGCTGCTTTTCTCCAGCCCACTATCTCCACCCTTATGTTTTGCAATTGTGCCTTCACCCTTTCCAGCTGGGCCTTCAGTGGCTCTACATCGACCTTTACCCGCGCTGTCTTATTCAGTAGGGCCGCCGCCAAGGTCGTTGCTTCCATCTGCGCCGAACAGAACCCTCTCAGGAGGTTGGCCTTTGTAAATTGTGCCATCCTCCGCACGGCCGTATCCTCCACAACTCCACTAGCTTCGCCCCCTTCTCCCACCGAACGACCGGCTACCGCACGAACATTATACTTGGCAATCTTCAATGCAGCGCTCATCTCTGCTATGCTCGCTCGCCCCCTCCTTACCCCCGGACTTAAGGACACTTCTTGTATAGGCACATCCTTGGACGATTGGTCTTCCAACTGTTCGTCTCTTGCCAATTGTTTTTGCTCGGCTGTTCTACTCATCACTTGGCCACTTGGGTACTTGGCCTCTCCCACCCCCATCTTGGTCTCCCCCACCTCTACTTCTGGAGATACCTTTGTCATCCCCTCCTTCGCCTTCTTCAACATTGGCCCTCCCTCATTCTCCTCCGCAGTCGCCTCCCTTTTCTTCTTTTTCTTCAACACCGCCTCCACCTCCTTTTTGCTCTTCTCCCTTAGTGGATCCACTGGCGATGGCAGCGGCGCAAAATTAGTCAAGTCCTTCTCTTCCAGCGACTTGGGCGTGGTTAGATTCGATCCTTCATGACCAGCTTGGGTGCACGACGTAACTTTGATTCTTTATATTTATCTGCCTTAGCGAACGTCCTTTTCTCCTCTGCCTCCTGCCTCTTCCTCCTCGCCTCAAACTCTTTCGGTGTAGGGTCCTCCTCGGTCGGCTGTGGCTCCAGATTCAAGGAAAACAAGGTTGAAGGCAGGATAAGGTCATCCCACTTTAGGCCCTCATTCTCCCTCCGCTCCTTCACTCGTTTAACCCTATTCTCCGCCTCTGCCTCGAACCTTGGCTCCACCAACTTAATAGGAATTTTCCACATTGTACGCACCCTCCTATCGCCATTCGCCGACACATAAAACTACCTTGGTCTCCACCCCTTCACCGACGACGGTAAACCCACCACTAATCCTCAACCTGCCACCGCCTGTAAGGTCACCCATGTTTCTTGTTGACCAGAGGCCTTATAATAAGAAAGAACTCATCCACTGTCATCGCTACTCCCCCGGTTGCCTGTGGCCATGCGATCCCACAGGCCAATAATATTTTCCATGCATTGGACATAAGTTGACCTGGCGCCACCTCCAACCGATTCAACACGTCTACCACTATTTGTGGGAGTGGCAACCTCAGACCCCCCCGTAACACCTCCTCATATAGTGTAAACTCCATCGGACGTGCATCCAATGCCCTCTCCTTCGATGTCGGCAACTTCAACTCTATCTCCGTTGGAATCTGGTATTTCTTATGCACCTCCTCCAACTCCTATACCGAAAACGTTGATTTGTCAGCCTTGGTGTGCCAATGGTCATGTCCCACTTGGCTAATCGGCCTCGCCACCACGATCATTGTGGACGGACGAGGTTGCGCCGCTTGCTCCGCCCCTCTTTCCTCGTACCTCTGCGTCTTATATTGTTTCACCAACTCCACCGCATCATCCTCACCTAGCGCCTCTAACCTCATGGCTGGCGTTTCATCTCGAGCCATCTTTTTTACATTTCTGTGTGTTGCTTCGAATGCAGGCACGAGGAAGTTCGCAAACTGTTGGAGGGGAGCGTCACATGAAATGAACGAGGTCAGTTCTGGGATGTGTTGGTTTCTCGCAATGAGATATGGAAAATAGATAACTCCAAATGCCTACGATTTGCCTATTTTCCAAGGATCGAGGTTAAAAATCGTAAGTTTGAAAATTTCAAAAATTATAACCTCCGCCTTTTCTACATCCTATCCTAATCCTAACCTTTCGCTTCCTACTAACGCATCACCTCCCTCACCACTGGTTTAGATCACTCCACGTGTACAGCCACGATTCATCACCCTCTTCTCCTCTCCCGTCTATTCCACTTCATATTATCACGTGACTCATCGCTCCTCCTGCCCCGTACGCCGTCACTACCTCTTCGGCCCTCCTCATGATTGGTCCTCTTTACAGTCAGACCTCTGATCTTCTCACTTGACCCCCCTCACGGTTGGCCCTCCCCTCAGTCGGTTCTCTGTCTCGGCTTTCCCCTTCGCGGTTAGCCCTTCTCACAGTCGGACCTCTGATCCTCTTGCTTGACTCCCATCACGGTCGGCCGGCCCTCATCACAGTTGATCCTCTCGCTTAGCCTCCCCCTCGTGGTCGGCCCTCCTCTTGGTCGGTCCTCTCGCTTGGCCCCCTTCGCGGTCGATCCTCCTCACGGTCGGTCCTCTCGCTCACCCCTCCTCGCAATCAGCCCTCCTCTCGGTCGATCCTCTCGCTTGGCCCCCTTCGCGATCGACCGTCCTCTCGGTCGGTTCTCTAGCTCGGCCACCTCTACGGTCGATCATCCCCTTTGGCTTGGGAGGACCCCTCACATTTTCCTTCTTATTCCCTTCATTGGGCTAAAGCTGCACTTGAGAATGGGGGACTACTGACATCTGTGGGCCCATAAAAGGTTTTGGCCCACGACTTGGAGCCCAATTCATGGTTCAAGTACTAAAGCCTAGCACCCTTAAGAACCCAATGTTGAACCAGAGACTAATGGCATCTAAACACTTGTCAAGCAGGGAACCAACTACATAAACAGACAAAGATCTACAAAGTTATTGCACCTATACATTAGCCATTAATGAGACCTTGTTAGCATTAAATGCGGCAGTTCTTTTACGTCGGAGAAAACAGGCTCACCGTGAACGAGGTTAGCTAAACCTTAGACTTACAGCCGACGAGACAGCGGGGAAGGGACAAGGAAATGATGAATGAAAAAGATAAAAGACTTCAAAAGAATGACATAGGTTAAGTTTTCTCTCACACCCTCGTGTATTATCTCTCTAGAAAAACCTCCTTACCTTGAACTAACTTGATCGTCGGAGTGTCTGCCGGGCACTTCCTCTCATTGGACCCTTTTTGCAGGTGTGTTCTGCGAACTATAAGCCCAACAAACCTATCTGAAGTGTGGATCAATCTGGCCCATCCATCCTCCAAGTTTACAGTATCATTAGTTCTCATGAGTAGATGAAGGGTTGTATATATATTGATTTTATGACTTTAGTATTTTGATAGTTTGGCATTGTGGGTTATTTTCTAACTTTACACTATTTAAGTTATTTTGACGATTTGTTGCTACTTTAATGTTGGAGGTATTGGATAGTCATGAATTTATGATGGATGGTTTGGTTGACGTTTGTTAATTTTTTTTTATCCCTTGTATTTTTTTTATTTTTTATTTTTTGAGCATTGAAATTTACTTAAACCAAATTAGGACGAAAACATTTAGATTTTTGTTTCACTCCTAGGATTTGGATGATGGAATATTGATTGGGGTTTAATTCTAATTTAATATTTAATTGTCCAAATTTTAGAGTCTGACACAAACCAAATTTGATGACGCAAAATCCACAAAGCAAATCGAGATAGAGACAGAGGCGGGAGTCCAACAATTTTGAAATTAGTGAAGCAAATTTGATTTTGGCGAGACAAAAAGGCGGGAGTCGAATAATGAAGTAAGGGTTTATCATTCTTTATCTTTCATGCCATCCTTATCTACCATCTACACCACAAATGTGCTGTGTTTTCATCTTCTGTGATCAGAGTTCATTAGGTATTCTTTTTCTCTTTCTCACTCTCATCAAACACACACAATACCTCTATTTTTGTCACTTATTTATGATCTTCTTATTTTAGGCATAAAACTTGATACAATTTGAAAAATCTAATATTTTAACTCATAATTTTATTAATTTTCATCTTTTAATAGAAAAGGTTATTTGTGATTTACTATTATTGTATTTGTGTTGTGATTTTATATAATGTCTTGCAACTAGTTGTTTAAATGCTTCAATGAGATTTTGCATTATTTTGCTTTGTTTTTATTTTTTATTTTTTTTACCCTTTTTCTATTTGTAAGAATGAATAAGATGACAAAATAATACTAATCTCTTTTCACACCATCACTTCAAGAAAGATTCTAAAGCCCCATCTTTATTTTGTTTTATTTTATTTTGCATTCGTAAACGTGGTATTTCTAAAAGTCCCAATGAAGTGATTAAATCATGTGGCTTGCTTATCTACTAGAGAAATGTATATCATTTTTAGTTGTGATCATCTTTTACTCTAGCACTTTGTACTAGTTTATTTTTTAAATATTATTTATTAATTGTAAATATATAATTACTTAAGTAGTTAAATCTTGATTTATAGGTGGGAGATATAGTTGTTCTAAAAAGTATCATTAGGTCAACAGAAACAGTTGCAATCGGAGTACTAAAAGCACAGACCCATCTAAAAAAGTAGAAGGGGAAGAACTAGGACCTGACTGTTGGGAGGTACATGTTCAAGTGCCAGTCAAACCTAATGAGAGCTTGATCCGATCATGTGGACTTGTCAAAACAATTGGACAAGCTATTGGAGTTCAAGTTGCTTTGCCTGCTCTATTTGTGGTATATTTCTTTCGTAAATACTAATTTCATTAACAAATTTATGTTAACTTAATACAGTTTCAATTACCTTTATATGTTTATTTTTTGGATGCAGATTTTGCAAGTTATGGATGCTAGCTGAGAATATTTATACAAGTGAAGTTGAGAATTTGGGATTTGAATTTGTTTTGATAATTTGTCTCTCCAGAAGATGGATATCACTATGGCTTTTCCGAACTTATGATTGGAATAATTTCTTTTAAATTTTTTTTGCTTTAACTTTGTTAGTGTGGTAGAATATTTTATAATTTTGATTATGATTTGTATTGCAATGCTAATAAATTTATATTTTTAGATAAAAAAATGATTGTGGTTTGAATTATTTTATTTTATTTTTGATATGATGATCCTATGGTGGTAATATTTGTTTATTATTATGAAAATATTACAGGATGAATGGATATCAAATTAATATATGATGTGGCAATTAATATTCAATTTTTAATAAAATCGATTAAATTTTTACAGGCATTTACGCATGCTTAGTTGTGGCTTTTAAAAGTTTCAATGAAAAGAATATATAAGTGACATTTCATAGTAGTGGTAGTAGCTTTGCAAAATGTCACTAGAATAAGCTCCAATGGCACTTATATCCATTTAATAGCACAAATGAATTGGATTTAGTGGCATTTATGAAGTTGTTAAAAATATCAATTATGGCATAACAAGTGCCGTTAAAAATCCATATAGTGGCATTTTTTAGATTTTAAGTCTTTTTTAATAGCACTTGATAGTGCCATGAATAGTGTCTACCATGACATTAAAGTGTCATTGAAAGTCTTTAGCCTAGATGGTGTAATGGCACTTACAAGTGCGACTGAAGCGCCACTAAATCTTTTTTTAATGGTGTTTGATAGTGTCACAAATAGTGTCTATCATGACATCAAAGTATCATTGAAAGTCTTTAGCCATCATGGTGTAGTGGCACTTGCAAGTGTCACTGAGGTGCCACTACTATCTACCCTGGCACGGGTATAACTAACACTTGTTTAAAATGCCACAAGACTAAAAAAAGTCATTAAAATAATAGTTTGTGACACTTTCAAATGTCACTAAACTAAGAAAATGTTGTAGTGTGCAATGCATTTCCCTCAATTCCATGCATCACTGTTAGAAAGGAATTTGGTTTTGATGTCACAAAAACCAAACAACTTTGCAAGCCTGTTTAGACGTTGGTTGTTTGGGAGGACAGCCTAGTCGTCCAAGCCATTACTAGGCATTTTTCAAGTAAGAGGATGACAAACCAACTGCAACTTCCCTTATTACTCCAGTGTGGTCACGATCACCTGCGTCATTCCATCTATTGAACTTATGTTGAGTTTTCATTTGACTTGATTTTGATCTTGTCCTATGGGGTTTTGTCTTTGAATTCTTTCTTTGATATATCATTAAAGTAATACAAAAAGCTTGAATAGGTTATTACTCATTGCTTCGAAAAAAATTTATCCTGCCCCTAAAAAATAATGCATTTGACTTGTACATTAAACACTTAGGTCATGTTTGATTCACAAGATTAATAGTGAAGTATTAATAATCCTATTAAATTAGTGTGGTATTCACTATCCAATTGGATTAATATCCATTGGATTAATAACCTTACCCCTACCCCATTACTAATAATCCTAAAAATTTATTGGATTAATTATCCATTGGATTAATAATCCTAAACCAAAATGTTAAAACAAACATAAGATAATTGGGGTCACAGATTAATAATCTCAATCCCTTGCTCTAATCCACCCAATCAAACATGCCTTTAAACATCTGTTTTCTTAGTCTGTTTATTGGGGATTGCTAAAGGATAAAGTAGGAGAAATATATGGAATTGGCACATGCTTGCTTTGAAGAGGAGCAAGATCATGTTAACATTCGTCATTAACATTTCCTTCTCAAAAAAAAAAAAAAAAAAGGATTACTCGTTAATATTCCAAATTTGCAGTATAGTGAGTTTCGATTCCCAACCACATACAAAGGAACTTAGCTTACTGCATTGAAGAACCCAATATTTATGAATTGCAATAACACTGAAAAGGATGTTTTGGGTCAGGATTTGGAAAGAAAAAAGGAAAAAAAGTGAGGACAATGTGAATGAAATATAAGCTCTTTTTTTTCCCCCATTTCTCTTTTTCTTTCCAGATCTCTAATCAAATCTATGATTTAAACACAGTGTTAATGTTGCAACAGCTGCTTTTTTTCTACTCATCCCTTAAAACTTTTGTAAGTAATTTTGGATTGAGAATTAAGTATTTTGTCTGGAAGTCAATTCCCTAATGATGTTTGCTAATAAATCTTAGTTTCCATACTTGAACAAGCAATATTTAATTACTTCATTAGTTTCCATACTTTATGTTTCTTATATTTGTGGTATTTTGCTTGTTCCTGTTTGAGCTATAACTGTCAACTGTCTGTCTTAATGTGATTAAATGACACTGATACAGGGCATGCTAACTATTATTAATATTATTATTATTTGGAGAGATTTAGGTAGCGTTTGGTAGAGTTTTTTTAAATATGATTTGAGAATTGAGTTGTATTTTGAGTTTGTGAGTTTTGAAATTATGATATGAGTGTGAAAAATTTGTTTAGTAAAAGAGTTTTGAATTGAGTGGGGAATTTTTGATGTAACATATGATATCTGATACAATGGAGAAGTGGTTTGGAAATACTCTTCTGATCCTGGGGAACGCTCGAGATCCTCTTCCGGTCACTTGAAAAAGGAATATACACTCTAGCGGGGGTGCCAGAATTAGCACTCCGACGGACAAGTCAGTAACTACACTCAGGAATACTTTTATTCTAAATTAAGCACTATAATTCTTACCTCCTCTTCTTAATCTGTTATTCCTTTATTTATACTTGTGTCTTGGGCCTCATGGCCAAGCCCACTTGTCTTTCATCGTCCTCTTATTTATTCAGCTCCATGGTTCAGTATCTGTTCGGCCCATCTATTATATTCGACATCCTTATCGTGCCGAGTAGAGCCATGGTTCAGTATCTGTTCCAATTATTCGGCTCCACAATTGCCCCCCAAACACCTTGCTAGCATCAGTTAGTTAGCATGTTTGGCTAGAAGTTAAAAAATTTCGGCAGTTAGTCATCTTCTCGATGCGTGTCAGAACACGTGCGCGCTTTTTGGTCATTGTAACGCTTTCTCGCTCCATTCGTGCTTCTCTCGCATTTATTATGATTTGAAACTTAAGTCCCTTCAAAGATATGCTTTTTCGAATATTTGAACTTCCTGGGCTGCCAGTCAGTATCTCTCATTGAAATCCTATTTTCTGTATTTATTTTTGATTTAGGATATCCTTGAGTCCTTGCTAGAATGGCTAAACATTTGAAAGACCTCCTTTCCGAGGGTCGAATTTCTGGGTTCTGAAAACATTTTTCTATTCCTGAGGATGTCCATCTTGCTCTGGTAACGGACAATACCCTTGATATGGATAGGGACGATCAAAATACAATCGTCTTCCCTCTCCTATCTATTACGGAGGGCGGAGTTTGCTTTCCCCTACATCCATTTCTTAGGGCCGTCATCCGCCATTGGAGTCTGATTCCTTCACAACCCAATGTAAACTTTTTTCGAATCGTAATGGGAATCGTAGAGTTGAACTGGCGTCTCAGGATCAACCTCAGCATTTTGGCGATTCGGCACTGCTATGCTTTAGCCAAATCCTCCGGTCGGCTCGGGCGCTACTTTCTCAGGGCCAAGGACACCGACCATCACTTGGTGACGATGCTTGCCAGTTCTGGCAAACGAGTTGACGATGTAATGGTCAATGTCCGAGGTAATTGGGAATTCGGCGAGGGCAAAGATTGCCTGGACCCTATTCCTAGGTGGAGGGGTGAACTAGGTTACCGTATAACTCCTTGTTTGTTGATCATTCTTTCGTACGGCATTTTTTCCAAGCCTTACCCTTTATTCTTGCAGGCAATAAGTTGAAGAGGATTTTGACCTCGGCTGACGACGCAGTCTTTGTGGAAATTAGGACAGCACTAAAGTACTTTGGTCGTCCGAACGTACAGAAGCAAGGGAGAGCCGCCCATATTCTCCTGTGGTACGAGCCTACTTATACCACATTCTCGGCCGTGGATGATATTCCGATCCCAACCGGTGAACAGCACCTTATGGCTCTTGTCTTCCCCAGCGTTAAGACCCTCAGGCAAATTGGTCTTGAAGCTTCTAATTCAGGGCAAGACTTAGAGCGGTGGTCGAAGTAGTTGCCGAATCAACAAAGGTGTTCGCTAGGGAGGCCGAAGAAGTCGACAAAGCCCTCAAATCAGCGTTTACGGTAGCCGGTCTTAACGAGCCTAACTCTCCGTCCACTTCGGGTCGGGCAAAGTTTTCCTTTCGGAGACATTTTTACAAACTTGGGAGATCTACCTAGCGCTTTTTCTAAAGGCATAGCTGGGGAAAATCTCACGCAGATGGCGAGAAAGAAAAATGTCGAGAGAATGGCCGCCCGAAAGAAAGCCGAGGCCGCTCGTTCTGAGCCTGCCCTGGTTGAATCTATACAATCGGTTACTGGAGAAGAAACGGCTCAAGTTGTTGTGGCCCGGACGGAGGGAGCTGAACAGCAGGTTACGGAAGAACGGTTGGTTTCAAAAGAGCGGGGTGAAAAATGTTCCGCCGACGGAGAGGCCGGCCTAGAGGATAGCCCTGCTGACAAACGGCCTCGGTTAGAGGAGTCCGACGTGGTTGTCCTCTTCGTTGTTCAACCGAAGATCAAAGACATGCCAATCTCCGCTGACGCATCTGCCATGAAGGATCCAGCCGTGGCGCTGAGCTTGGCCACCTCAGTCTCGCTACCGGCTGACAAGGCCACTTTTCGAGAAGAGCCAGATTTGGTAGCTATAGCGTTCGCTGCCCAGTCGGCCCTTCTAGTATGTATACGATACTTTCATTTTTGCTCGTTTGGTTTGGTTTGCGTACGACGTTGCTTGATGTGGCGATCCAAACTTGTTTTGCAGACGGTTGGAAGGATAGCCGAACTAGGTCATCGGCAGCATGATGCCATTGAAAGAATTGGCCGCTTAAAGGTTGAAGCTGAGGGCAAAAGAAGTAGGGCCGAGTTCGAGGCGATAAGAGCTGCAATGGAAAGTGCTCGAGCCGAAGCTGAAAAGGAGAGCGCTCAGACTGCTGACCAGCTTAGATCCAAAGCCTAGGATAGGGCGAACGCGAGCGAGGAGTCGCTCAAGTTAACCTAGGAGGCGCTTTCCAAGACAGAGGCCGAGTTAGAAGAATTGAAGGCGGCCAAGGAAAAAGCCGAATCTGAAGCTTCTACGGCGCTAGAAGCTGGGAAGAACGCCGCCTTGAAGGAATACGTAGATGAGGTCCCCAAATTCGAGAATCGAGGATTCAAACATGGGTGGCTCAAAGCCCTTACTTCCGCTGGAGTTGCATTGGCCTTGCCAATTCCATATGAGTAAGTGGACGTTAAGCCACTCGAGTCTGATCCTGAGGATTGATCTGGGAGACATTCTAGTTTTATTAGGTATCTTTAATTTCGATGTACGTTTTTGTTTAGTGGATCCTTATTAGTTCAAGGTAATTTTCATGTATAAGTTAGTTACTATCTGTGCTCAATTTATTAATGAAAATTTCCTTCCCATTTCACTTTTACTTGTACGAAGTTTCTGATATTAATGAAGAGTTTTGCCTTCCACTATTGTGGATAAAATGATTATTGTCTGTTGTGCCTTCTAACTAGCGATTGGAATCAGTGTAATCTTGGCAATTATATTAGTTAAACTTTAATTTATTCGAACAAGTAAACGGACTCTTGGTGCCGAATAGGACTAGTAAATCGATTCGTGAAGCGGTTGCGGCACTCAAGCCGAATAGATTGATGAATCTGCCCTTGCCCCAGTTGGTTCGCGAACATTAAACGCCGAATCATACAATACTGATTACTCGATTCGTGAAGCGGCTGCGGCACTCAAGCCGGATAGATTGATGAATCTGCCCTTGCCCTAGCTAGCTCGTGAACATTTAATGCTGAATCATACAATACTGATTACTCGATTCGTGAAGTGGTTGCGGCACTCAAGCTGGATAGATTGATAAATTTGCCCTTGCCGCAGCTGGTTCGTGAATATTAAACGCCGAATTATACAATACTGATTACTCGATTCGTATCGTGAAGCAGCTGCGGCACTCAAGCCGGATAGATTGATGAATCTACCCTTGCCCCAGCTGGTTCATGGACATTAAACGCCGAATCATATAATAATGATTAGTCGATTCGTGAAGCGACTGCGGCACTCAAGTCGGATAGATTGATGAATCTGCCCTTGCCCCAGCTGGTTTGCGAACATTAAACGCCGAATCATACAATACTGATTACTCGATTCGTGAAGCGGCTACGGCACTCAAGCCGGATAGATTGATGAATCTGCCCTTACCCTGGCTGGTTGGCGATCATTAAACGCTGAATCATAGTATGTGACGGGGGCACGACTGGGTCGGCACCGGGCCGTTTGAGGTTTTGATATTAATGAGATGGCCTCGGTGGCGCTGCCCTCGTAGGGAATAAATGAATGAAGGTCCTATTTATGTGCTCAGTGTGCAACTCAATTCAGGTCTTTGATGAAGAATAAATGAGCGCGAATGTGGAATAGACTCTTTTTTAATTGCAAAGGGGAAGCGAGGACGCTAGCGGAGCTGGGAGGAAACATGAATCGAAGTGGCGAACCTGCGCGGGGGGTAGGCAGGACTTCGAGGGATCGGGAGAGACGTGGATCTCCTCATTGTCGATGTAGGTCGCCTAGGAGGGACAAGGAGCCACAAGGCAAATCCCTGCAAGCTCGTTCTAGAAGGGAGCCCGGTGCGAACCCACGCCCATTGAGCTTCGCAGTCTTAGTGGAGAATAGACCCATAATTGATGCGGACTCCATCGTTCGAGATTCAAGTGTGATGGTCGAATTCGCTCGACAGATTTTCCCTCCCGAGGTCCAGCAGTTGATGGTAGGTCGGCAGGACTTCGAAGTGTTTCGTGAAGGCATTCATGGTGCGGTGAAGAGGCTTTACACCGCCTACGAAATCGGTATGCGTCTCCGAGCTGCCTGCCGAGAAATAAAGAAAAGGGATGAATGCATCCGAAACTTGGAGGCTCGCGCAGAAGAGGCCGAACGTAAGCTAAGGGAGGTCAAGGCCGTTCACGGACAACCCGTCGGACAGGCTAATCCAATCGTGGAAGAAAGGGTCACCCAACGACTTATCAGTACTGCGCTCGCTGATCGAGATACAGTGAGCATGTTCGCGATGGAATCCGCGAAAAGGAGGGCCTATGAAAAAGGCTTCCACGATGGCTGGAAAGTCGGAATACAGAAGACCAAGGAAAAACTCGCCGAGGAAGTTTGCCGATGCGAAAATCATGGATTTAAGGTGCTTCAGGCCGAAGAAGCTCTCCGAGCAATGGGCGTTGACTCGGCATTGCCTCTGTACCAGTGTAACCATCTTCCGTTTGTCGCCTTTGAAGTCGAGCAGAGTGAAGATGAGGGAGACGTTGTGTAAAAACACTCAATGTAACGTTCGAACGCGGATCACATTCATAACTATGTAATTATTGGCTGACTGAATAAAATGTCCTATTTTAAAAGTTTCATTGTAATTTGCATTTGGCACACACGTGTTTGCATGTGCCTCATTCATAAACATTAACCGGCCCGAGTCAGCTAGTCATTTTAATTCCAAACGGTTATATGCCGGCTTGTCATGAGCACTCTTCATTAAATATGTATTTTGCATGTGTTACGCGCGGTCAATCACGCCGATGAGGCTCCGAATTCGGAGGATCAACCGGCCCAAAGGTGTCATGCGACAGGGGCTCCGAATCGGGAGACAGTCGGGCGCATGGAGTGGCTGGGGCTAATATCGCTCGACGTCCGTCTTTTGGAGTTCAGTGTTAATGAAATCGCCTCGTGGCCACCGCAAGATGTTTCGAAATAAATCGCCTTGGATTTTTCACTCTAGAGGCTTCGCTTACTGTGCTCAGACTCGATTTAAAATGATTTTGTTGCGTGGGGTTAGATAAGTGTGAATGTCGAATGGAGTTTTTCTTCAGCAGCAGAGGAGAAGCTCGGACTCTGGCTGAGCTTGACATTGTAATGAATCGCAGCAGAAACCCCACTCGTGAGGGAGGTAGGGCGTTCAAAAGACGAGAAAAACGTCAGGCTCTAAGTCGTCAAAGCAGATCACCTCGAAGGGACAACCAGCAATGGCGAAGTTCTCCGCAATCGCGACCAAGAAATGAGGCTAACGTAGCGCCGCGACCGTTGGGTATTATTGTTTTTGCGAGGAATTCCTTCATTGTCTTGGATCTTGGCCTTGACGTTGTCGATGGTGTCAAAGGTCCCAGCCTCAAGGGTGATTATCTCGTCGGTGTGAATCGTGGATTCTAGCGCGGCCAGATCAAGGCATTTCAAGTTACGGGTGCTCTCTTATCAGTGGGCGTTCATTCGGCGCTGCTGCTCGTCCCAACGTGACGCCGTATGAGATTAGATATTATAATGCTTCGAACGTGGATTGCGTTTCTTTTGTAATTACTATTTAATCGAATAAAAATGTTTCATTCTAGAAGTTTATCTCATTCCGGATTTTTGTATGCTTGATTAAGCATCTTATTTTGAATGCTGGAACGTTTTGTGTTGTTTACGTGGTTGTTCTGTTCAACCTTCATATCCTTGCTTCGTTGTGTAAATGTTTTCATTCTGGAGGGCGTTCCAAATTCGGAATATTACTCGACCCTTGAGCGTCGCTCAATGAAACTGTTCAACCGAATTCGGAGGATTTACTCGGCCCAAAGACGTGTGTCGATGGGGCTCCAAATCCGGAGACTTGGGCCAATCGTGACATCCACGAAGGGCGCTCCAAATCCGGAGGCTTTATCGGCCAATCGTGATATCCACGAAGGGTGCTCCGAATCCGGAGGATTTATCGGCCCAAAGACGTCATGTGCCGATGGGGCTCCGAATCCGGAAACTTGGGCCAATCGTGACGTCTACGAAGGGCACTCCAAATGCGGAGGCTTTATCGCCCAATTGTGATATCCACGAAGGGCGCTCCAAATCCAGAGACTTTATTGGCCAATCGTGATATCCACGAAGGGCGCTCCGAATCTGGAGGATTTATCGGCCCAAAGATGTCATGCGCCGATGGGGCTCTGAATCTGGAGACTTGGGCCAATCGTGACATCCACGAAGGGCGCTCCGAATCTAGAGGCTTTATCGGCCTAAAGACATCATGCATCGATGGGGCTTCGAATCTGGAGACTTGGGCCAATCGTGACATCCACGAAGGGCGCTTCGAATCTGGAGGCTTTGTCGGCCAATTGTGATATCCACGAAGGGTGCTCCGAATCCGGAGACTTTATCAGCCCAAAGACGTCATGCGCCGATGGGGCTCCGAATCCGGAGACTTGGTCCAATCGTGACATCTACGAAGGGCGCTCCGAATCCGGAGGCTTTATCGGCCAATCGTGATATCCACGAAGGGCGCTCCGAATTCAGAGACTTTATAGGGCCAATCGTGACATCCATGAAGGGCGCTCCGAATCCGAAGACTTTATCGGCCCAAAAGGCGTCATGCGCTGATGGGGCTCCGAATCCAAAGATTTGGGCCAATCGTGACATCCACGAAGGGCGCTCCGAATCCGGAGGCTTTATCGGCCATTTGTGATATCCACGAAGGGCGCTCCGAATCCGGAGACTTTATTAGGCCAATCGTGACATCCACGAAGGGCGCTCCGAATCCAGAGACTTTATCAGCCCAAAGACGTCATGCACCGATGGGGCTCCGAATCCGAAGGCTTGGGCCAATCGTGACATCCACAAAGGGCACTCCGAATCTGGAGGCTTTATTTGGAATACTTTTAAGCTGGATTTCATGGTGAGTAAACACGAATCTTTGCATTACTTACAAAAGCGGAAAGTGTACATGGTGAACCATTTAGAACCAATATCATTCCCCACAGGTCGGGCTTAATGATAGAATTTGCACAAATGTGTTAGGAGCAAGGCCGCGGGCCTAACTTTCCATCAACCGGCCCCCTATCATCTGGTATCGCCTAGAGCTTACGCGGCTTGTCGTCAGGGAGCCGTCCGATATCAATGAGACTGTCTCGATTTGACACTTTAGTGGAGTTGACCTGTGTCTCCGTTGGTGTTTTTCCAGAAAGGAGATAGCATGCTTGTGCGGATTGCCAGGAACCACGAATTTGCTCAACTCCGTGTTCAGTCGGGAATCGTAGCAGCTCATGATAGGTGCTCGACATGGCTCGAATAGCATGCAGCCAAGTTTGCCCCATGATGAGGTTATACAGTGAAGGGAGCTTGACGATCATGAATTCCACATCCACTGTTTGGGAGCCCGCTCGAACGGGTAATGTGATTTTCCCTAACAGATACTCTGGATTTGCGTTGAAGCCGAATAATGGGTGAGGAGCCAGAGACAGGTCTGATTCGTTAAAGCCGAGTTTGAGGAAGGTCTCGTAGTACATGACCTCCGAAGTGCTACCTTGGTCTACGAGGACGCGTTCGACGGTAAATTGATTCACGTGTAGTTCAATGAGTAATGGATCAATATGGGGGAGCGTTATGTCGATAAGATCGGAATCATCGAAGATGATGCTCGGAGCTTCATGGGATGTTTCGCTTGTGACCGTTGCTTCTGGGGGGCTGAATGAATTGAGTGTATGGTATATGGCGTTGGAAGGCTGTATATCATATGTATAACGTCGAAGGGAGGTGACTCCTGCCGAAGGGCAACAGTTTTGATTGTGCTCTTCCGGACGTGTTGCTGGAGCCGACCATCTTGCACCAATTCCTCGAGGTGGTCTTTCAAGGCAAAGCAACTGTCCGTATCATGACCATGATCTTTGTGATATTCACAACGCCTGTCCCGCCTTCTCGTGTCAGGAGGTCCCACCATCTTGGACGGCCATTTGAAGAACAGAAGATGTTGGATTTTGGTCATAATCGAGCTGATTACCTCTGACAGCTCCGTATATTTCTTGTTGGCGCGCTTTGTGCGCCTGCTATCGACCTACAATTGCTCATTTGCCTAGTACGAACATTGATCACTGGATCGGCGAGAGTCCCGTCTCCTGTCTCGTTTAGCCCGCTGTCGTGGTTCAGGGCTCTAAGGTGGTGCGGAACTTATTGGCTGTGCAATTTTGAGAGGGGTCGTTTTGTTGGCCACGTGTCCGGCTTTAACCCATAAGGCGTCATTTTCCACTTTGCAGTATTCCTCTACTTTCTTCATCAACCCCCAGACTGTTTTGGGGGGTCTTCTAGTCAAGGAACTGTGGAGGGCACTATCTGGGTGTAATCCCATTTTGAAGGCGGTGATGGCCATAGAGTCGTTACAAGCATCGTTAACAAGATTAAAGCATTCCCAATATTGCACCGAATATGCTCTTAGTGTTTCTCCTAGCAGGATTGCATTGCCCAAAGAGAGTCGGCTTGCTTCGGCTGGACTTTGTTAGTGATGAATCTGGCCCTGAAGGATTTTTGTAGTTGGTAGAAGGTTTTGATCGAAGCCAGCTCCAGTTTGCAATACCACATGACCGCCAGTGGTCCCAAACTGCTGGGACATATTCGACACATGAGGGCCTCGTCATCTGCATGTAATGTCATGGCCTGCTTGTAGTGGCGGATGTGGTTGGTGGGCTCTGATTTGCCGTCGTACAAGGTGAACGATAGTGCTTTGAATTTTTTGGGTAGCGCAGCCTTTGCAATCTGTCGTACGAAGGGATCGTGTTGGTCTTCGTCCGAACTGTTCCTTCTTCGCTTGTGCATTGCACGGGGACTTTCTTCAAAAGAACTGGTGGTTTTGTGTTGTCCCTTCTTCCTAGGCTCTGGGGATAATGAGTCGAAGTCGCTATCAGTGTCTTGTCGTGCTCGAGATTGTCGACCACCTACCTTCGAAGGTTGTTCTGGATTTGGGCGCGCAGCTTGCTTGGACTTCGCCATTTCTAAGGCCAAATCTTCACGAAGACGTTTGTTCTCAATGATCATGTTTTCTAACCTCTGTTCATTTTGCTTTGCTTGTTCCATGATCGCCTGCATTGTCTCGTGCTCCGAAGTCGAGGGTGAGGCGAAATTCAAGGCACGTCTTGCAGCGATAGTCTCTGTTCCAAGCAAGTTTGTTGGAGTGGTTTCCTCTTGGGGTATAGGGTCGACAGTGACTGTCGGAGGATCTTCCGTCACGCTCGCCATGGATGTAATGACCCCAAAAGTCATCCTTATTTAATTAGGGGTTAATGTGTTTTAATTCAACTATATCTATCGGAATTAAAGAATTATCTGCTGAGTTATGGCGACCTTTACCGTATCGGCTTGAAATTTTTTTTTCCCTCCGCTCGAGTGTGGGCTCATTTTTGGAATGTTCTTACCTTATTTTGGGATATTGTTTGAGGTGGTGGTATGATGGTAAAGTAAGATTGGACCAACGAATATAATTCGGATAGTTAATCTACGATCAGCCATCATTCATTTGCCTTTTTCTTTTTTCACACTTTGAATTTGGATGTGAGATTAGAACCATTGGAAAGCTTATCTCCGGGGCTTCAATTTGACCACAAAAATGACCTAAAATGGAGTCTGGATGAGAGAATTATACCTGTTTGAAGTTTTCACATCTGTGCTGGAAGCAGATCTGCACGTGCGGGACTGTGCGGGACAGCAGCTCAAAAATGTGATTTTTGGACCATTTCTTACATTTTCTTTTCCTCACTTCTTCTCCCCTCCTCCATGTCCGAAACCCTAGCTCCCCAAACCTTGATTTCCTCTACTTTGATCAACAATCCACCATAGTTCTTGCATCAAGGATGGAGAACAAGAAAGGATCAACATTTTTAACCGATTGGAACTTGGATTTGCGAAGGATTCTCATTAAAGCTTCGTCCCTTTGCTTGTTTCTTGAGGTAGGGTCCTAGTTCTCCTTCATGCTTTCATTGATAGATAGATTTGTGATACTTTGGAGTATATAAATGTAAAACCCATTTTTTTTTTTTGAACATCTAGTGTAATGTTTATTATGAGAATTGGGGGGTTTAGAATTGGAGATGTTGGAAGTTAAATTGGTGGGTTAAAATGATGGATGGTGAATCCTAGATGTATAATTATTGGGAAAATTGGAATAAAAAGTAATGGGTTAATAAGTTTGAGTTTTTCTTGAAATTTCAATATTTTCTTGAAACCTTAGATTGATTAATGATGATAACCAATGAATTGGCCCAAATTGAAAGTAGAGTAATGAAATTGAGGTATTGAATTATATGTGTTCAAGTTTAATTGGAATTTGGAAATGTTTGAGAATTATGTTTAAAATTTGCGAATGAACTATGTTATGAACATTGTAATTCATGCTGCAATGTGAAGGGAAAATTGGGGAAATAATCTACTAATGATATGGATGATATGAACTCGGTTTTGGAATGTTGAAATGGAATTCAAGGATTTATTTTGAATTATGTTAAATTACAAATGGTGTTGATGAACCAAGTGATATTGACTTTGTTGGATTATGTTGTGTTGACTCATAGTGAATTGAATGGTGTTGTACTATGATGAATTATGTTTGAATTACGTGAATTGTGTAGGGTCAGCTACAGGGGCGGATCAAGCACCTGAACACTGTGAGTAGTAGTACAGAAATGTACATCTTATTTATCGTTGATAATTATTGTCACTAACACTCTGTTATTTGTAAGTGTTATCAACGTTTATGACAAGTGGAAATCAATATGAATTTTTATGAATATGGAAAGATTTGTGTACGTCGGTATGACTTTGGAACCCTTTTGTTCTGTCAATAACAAGTATTAAACCTCTGTTATTTATCAGTGTATTATGTACTTCTTAAGAATAAATGGAGCTTATGTTCATCCATGAATAATGATACTTGTATGAGTCCAAGATTATTTTGTTGTGTTACGTATGGACTCAAGGTCGTTTAGAGGCTACGATATGAAAACAAAGGTTTAACATCATTATGTAACCCACGTTAGAATGTAAACTGTTCTGTCCTTGCTAAGCATGCTCTATGTTCTGATATGTTACGTTTTGACTTAATGAACAGTTGACCATAAATGTAAAGTATTCATGACATCCGTAACACACGGCCCTTACCCGGGGGTAATAATACCGTGGTTTAAGTAATTAAGTTACAAGTTTATGTACGTTACAAGTTTAAGTATGTTACAGATTCAAGCATGTTACAAGTATAGGTATGTTACAAGTTACATATGTTCTAAGTTTAAGTATGGTACAAGTTCAAGTATGTTATAAGTTTACGCATGGTGCAAGTTCATGTATGTTACAAATTCAAGTATGTTGCGAATATGACTTTTGATTTCTGCTTATGATTTAAGTATAAAAAAAATATATGTATGATTTGATTCCGTTTATGATATGACATGATATGTACGGTTTGGTCTGGAAAACCTATTAATTCCTGGTATGGAGCAAAGTGCTATACGGAACTAAGTGCTGCAGTGCGAGTTACCTCTAGAATCTGTATGAGCCACCTCTTGAATCCATACATATGTGAAAATTATGAGGCTGAAAGCCATTCCATGAAAGTTATGAGGCTTATGGCCATCTATATAAGTTGTCATGAAATGAAACAAAGTGCTACACAGAACTAAGTGTTACAACGTGAGTTACCTCTAGAATCCGTGTGAGACACCTCTTGGGTTCATATATGCATGTTTCAAGGGCTTCATGCCATATGCTTCAAGGGCTTTTATGCCATATGTTTCAAGGGCTTTAATGCCACATGCTTCAAGGGCCTTGTGCCACCATGTTTATGCTGCAAGATTGAACCTAAGGCCGTTATGTACTTAGCACAGAATCAGACTAACTATGTGAACTTTACATCTTTATATGCATTGCTATGTGTTATGTTTCAAGTTAAGCATCATTTTATTTATGTATTACTATTCACTAAGCTCGGCTCACTCTCTGTTATGTCTATTTCTGTAGGTCACCAACTAGGTGGTCAGTCCTAGCCATGATGCCGCTTTCTTTTGTCAACCTTCGTGTGTCCAGGCACTATACACAGCCATTGATTTTGTTAAACTGATAAGATATTGGCTTGCTTTTTGAATGTCTATCTAAGATTGATGTATATAGCTTTCATGTTTTTGTATATGCCCAATGATAGGGCTGGGTCTGTATATGTGTATGTATATAACCGATGTTCAGGTGTATGTTTTAGATTTTATTTGTCTGTTAAAAGTTTGTGATCCTGGCATGATAGTAGTAGCTTGATAGAGTTTGTTTCCATTGTCAAATTTGATATTTAGTGCTTCCGTTCAGACCCCATATATATATATATATATATATAAAACAGGTTAAGTGTCCGTTTCTGAAGTAGTCATGCCCAAACTTCTAGGGGCGGGTTTGGGGTATGACAATGGATGTGCTTGAGTATTCCCACAGACGGTGCCAATGGTGGAGAAATGGTTTGGAAATACTCTTCTGATCCTGGAGAACGCTCGAGATCCTCTTCCGGTCACCTGAAAAGGAATATACACTCTGGTGGGGTGCCAGAATTAGCACTCCGACAGACAAGTCAGTAACCACACTTAGGAATACTTTTATTCTAGGTTAAGCACTATACCTCTTTTTAGTCTGTTGTTCCTTTATTTATACTTGTGTCCTGGGCCTCATGGCCAGGCTCACTTGTCTTTCATCGTCTTCTTATTTATTCGGCTCCATGGTTCAGTATCTGCTCGGCCCATCTATTATATTCGGCATCCTTATCGTGCCGAGTAGAGCCATGGCTCAGTATCTGTTCCAATTATTCGGCTCCCACAGATACAAAAACTTACAACTCATAACTAAACACACAACTCAAAAATCTATTAAAAGCTCATAATTTTTTTTTAAATTCTAAAAATATTTTTTTATTATATATATATATATATATATATATAAACAAGTGCCAATTCCAAAAAAACAAAAAAAAAAACAAATTTGCCATGTCCCGGTTGACCAGCCAATCGACCGGTTAAGCAAAATTTCAAAAAAAAAAAAATCCCGCCTAACACAAAGTTTTCTTTTTATTGTGGAAATAAAATTTGAAAGATGTATCCAAACATGACATTAGAATATGAGAGTAGAATTATAGTTTGAAAATTTATCCAAACACTGCCTTAACTTCTCTTTGACAGTTTTTACTCTTCTGTTTCTGTTTTCATGGTCAAGCTGTATTTTCTTCCTTAGTTACATTCTAGACGTAAAAAAAAAAAAAAAAAAAAAAAATGGGTCCAGCTGGTCTCATATTGAGATCAAGACTGGACTCGTCCAGTTCAGGCCATGGGTTCATTTTTAGGTCATGTTTCGATAATCCGAATCGTGCAATGTGTAGAACTTATTGAGTACTATATCATTGTAAAAAATCACGTTGATCGGATATCGATAGCTATTTGATCGAATCAGAATTCTGTTAACTGTTTATTTTTTCACCTTTCATTTTTTTTAATACAAATTTGATCTGATCAAATAGCTATCAATATCCGATCAACGTGATGTTTTACATGGATATAGTACTCGACGAGTTTTACACATTGAACAGTTCGAATTATCGAAACGGAGCCCAAAAATGGGCCCATGGGTCGGACTGGACGGGCCCAGTCTTGATCTCAACATGAGATAAGCTGAACCAAAAAAAAAAAAATCGAAATTACACTATCTTTATTATAAAAAATTAAAAATTAGATTCATAATAATTATTATTATCCTAACTATTGGTCTATTGTGCACTATTGTCTTATTACATTTCCCAGATGTGGGTATACTCTGTTTGGAAGATTTTGATGTGAAATAGAACTTACAGGTTCATAAGAATATTCATGAAATTAAATGGTCCATAAGTCATAGATATAAGATTTATTAGTAAATGTCCCAAAATTTTATACAAAATTATGTGACTATATTATAAGTCTATTGCTTAAAAAAAAATAAATCTACCAAAATAATTGTTAATTATGAAAATATTATTGCTACACCATTCTGATGATTTTATGTAAATTTTGTTTGTAAGAATAATTTTTTTCAATCTAAATATATAATTAATTATTTATCAAGACCCATTACTTAAATAATATATATATATATATATATATATATATATATATATTTTGGACATTAAACAATTTGAATCATAGTTATTAGTCTTCATTTGGGAAAAGCTAAAATAGTCTAACTTTTTAGCTTTTTAGCTATTTTAGCCCTTTTTTTTTTTAGCCTCATTTGATTTTTATTTTTGACTTTTGTGAGAGAAAAAGTGTAATGATTATACTTTGAATGTAACATTTTGTCTTATTGACTTATGTAGCCAATTTTGCCTTTTGTGCTTTTTTAGCCAAAAAGGCAAAACCAAACATAACTTTAAATTGAATAGATATTTTTTCATAAGTTCTGTTCTTTGTAATTGATGATGTGGCATTATTTTATTGGATGACCGTATATCATAGTATTCAAGGCCCAGCTGTGAATAAGTCTCTCCATATAATTATTATTAGGAAAATGATATACAAATTTACTTTTTAGATACACTTTATGGATCCAATGATATATAAATGAGATGATTGGTGAGTGATTAGAAAAGATATGAGAGAGAAATTTATCTTAGATATTTTGATACATTACCACATCATTAAGTTTGAAAAATAGGTTTAAGTTTTGGACTTGAATAGCACTACTCGTTATTATTTGGTTGCCAATGCTTCTAAATAGTACAGTAATACTACAAACCCATACTTAATTATCAAAAAATTATCTAAAATTATTATCTTGTAGTTCAGATTTATTTTATATAGACGTGACATTATACAAATTTAATTCTAACAGCACATTCTCATTTGGGATAAATTCATAATAGTTAATTGGGATTCATAGACTTGTTCATTCAAGTAAGTGATTGAATCATCAATCAGTTATGGAAATTGCTAATACTAACTACCTAATTAGTTAGGTACCCTCTTTATTTTTTTATTACTATTTTACCTTAACATAAACTTTCCATTTTGTCCTCATCCCTAACCTCCTCTCGACCCTAACCCTATTTCTAGCGCCACCCACCAACCTATCACTAACTTTGGCTACTTTCCCAACTTCTACCCTTGCCTATTTGTAATTTTGGCATTCGCCATATAACTTTGTTAAGCATCATACAATGTATTCAAGTATTCTCTACAGGACTTTAGCTCACCCTATGTGGAAACCAACTTTTAGGTGTTGATGGTATGCCTCCGTCAAGGACTTAGCTTGAGAGGATCATGGAGCTGAAGGCGCGTTTTAGTTTTCTTTTATTGTAATATCTTTTGTATAAGCCTCGGAGTTTTTATCCATTTTGGGCTTGACCTACGTTTTTTGTAACTAAGCATTGTCTTGGAAATATATAGCCACTAAGGCATGAACTTCTCCGAAATTCTTTTCATTTCTTGTATATCACTTTGAGTCACATGTTACAGATTTAGAATTTAGGGTTTATGAATGTATAGTGCTTGTGGTACCTTTTGTAATGGTTATCAAATGAATTAATGCAAGAATGAAATATTATTAGTTTTCGCATAATTAGCGTATTGTATGAGATTATTTGTTGTTTATTTGAGGACGTTACAGAGTTGAGAGTTAAGAGAGATTGAGAATTCCAGAGAGAGAATTGTTTGTGAGAAATAAAATGGGAGAGAAGGGGATATTTATAAGAGTTTGGGAGGGAGGGGAGTCAATTTGTAAAACAAAAAAAGAAATTTGACCGTTAGAGTAAAACGGTCAAATGACAATTTGATAAAAAAAAAAAAAAAATTCTTAATTTGACCATTGCAAAGAGAGATGTTTGGGGGTTGCGAGTCAAGTTGGGCTACTCGTGGGGCACAAATTTTTTTGGGCCAAGTCACAGGTCAGGTTTCAAAATGACGGCCCAGGCCCAGGCCCAGGCCCAGGCTTAGGGTCCCGAACCTAACCGGGCTAAGCCCACACCTCGGGTCACAAGTGGGATTTGGGCTGCCCACAGGTCTCAGGCCATTTTTACACTCCTAAATTAGACGTTAGACATTTTTCTATAGGCTGAAACACTCAAAACTTTCTTCAAAAAATCTAGAGGTTGAACTTGAACTTCAACTAAGTGATTTAATAAAAGAATTTGAATAAAAACAAAACTATATTGAAAGTAGGGTTAATTGGTGAATAGTTCGCACTAATGGGATCACATGTTATTTGGTTCAAGATTTAATTTTTTTGGTGATAAGAATAGGTGTTGAAAAGTGGTCGGCATTAGAAAAGTTATCGTTGTTGGAAAAGTTACCAAAAAATTAGTCAGAAAAGTTGCTAAGAAGTCAAAAACGACTGTCGACGAGGGTGAGATGGTAACTCTAACATCTCAAGCCTCGATGATCAACTCCAAGCCTTCCAAACAAGCCTCTAACAAAGCCCAAAGATTCACTTAAATCTAGCCATGAAATGAGAAAAAGGAAAAGAGAAGGAGAATAAAAGAGAGAGTAGTAGTCTGTGAGACTCTCCCCTTTTCATATACATATAATAGATATAGGATTGGGATGTGCCTCACTCTCCCTCACTTGAGAGTACCAACAAGTACAAAGTGAGAGTGGTGTGGAAATGGGTAAGGGTCCCAAAGTGCACCTCGATTCAAATATTTATCCTAATTCTTCCACTTTTCTATCTTATCATACATATTTTGGGATCCAAACACCAAATTAAATTGCATCACTCGTAATGAATTAGCCTGTTAAGTAAATATATCCTATCGTTCACATATGTGTCTACTAGGCTTGAAGAATTTGTCTTCTTATCCCGAAGCAGAATAGAAACGTTTCACAGAAATAGACACAGTTGAGCTACGAACTAAATTATTTCATTGGAGACAAATGATGAATTTAATCATACCAACACCATTATATTAGTACTAATTTAAGGTTCAAATTTATAGGACTTACTAGAGTAGGATGAAGAGGCTGAATAGGAAAATTTAGTAGTGATAAATTTATCACTGATAACATTTATTAATGTAACGCCTCAAAATAAATGTCATAAATCGACTCACAACAACATATATACAGTGACATAAACAAAATAGTAATCTTTCATTAATTAGAATTGATACACAAACAGTGACACATGCCTTAATTAGAATTGATACACAAACAATGACACATGCCTCATACATTCACAAATGATTCATTATGAATCTACAGCATGTGTTACAAGTAGTAATAAGAAATGAAAGTTAAACAAATATTCATATGCTCTAAAGGCTTACATCTTTCCAAGGTTGTGCCTGGTTACAACAAAAGTGGATACAAATCCAATACATATAAAGCCCTTGGCTTAAATCAAACGATAACATAACAAACAAAAGAAGCTTTCAGCTCCGATTCCTCCCAAGTTATTATCTTAGCGGAGGCATGTTCCCAACACCTGAAAATGGTTTTCCCAAGTAGGGTGAGTTAAAACCCAACAGAAACAATCCAACACAATTGTAGACACCCCATTTTTGACCGTCCTCAAGACTTGGACGTCACCATTGGAACACTTGGTGATTACCCTTGTTTGTGTTCGTCATGAGTTCCCAGAGGTCTCGGTTGCGCGCCTTGCCTCAGGATCTCTCGACTCGACCGTGTTGTGTCTGGTTTTGCACCAAACAATTGTGTTTTGCCTTGGAGGGGCAGGGAATGCCTTGTGAGGCATCCCCCCACATCACCGGCCATGGCTTGAGGCCACCGGCCAGTGATTTTATGCCATCGGCAATGTATATTGCCGGTCGGCAGTCTTTGTTGCCGGTCGGCCATTTATTTTGCCAAAATGGCAATTTTGAATGGCCGATCACTGTTTATCTACTTTTAGTAGATATTTTGTGCCAACAGTGATAGCTGGCACCCACTCTGTTCCCCTCCATACACGTGTATAGAGGGATTTCCCTCTTGGATGGCGTGTTTTGGAAGCCTTACAAGAGGGAGTTGCCTATAAGAAGAGGCTTCCTTTCTTAGCATTAGGGTTACAAAAATTTCAGAGGGAGTTCTAGATTAGGGTTAGGGTTGATACATATTTCCTATCTCTATATCTCTCTCTTATGTGTGTCTAGTGTGTGTTTGTCCATACTATTGCACACAAACACATAGTGTTACACCTTCTCTTGGTTGTTGAGGGACCAGAGGGTTGTTCTTGGTGTTCTTGACTGGATTTGAGCTCAAGGAGGCAACAAGATCATTATTTGTGAAGGAGGACTTCAAGGGTAAAAGAAACTAGCCCTTTTTACCCCATTTTTGCACACCACTTTTGCCTATCTTGCAACTGTTTTTTGGCTTTGCATATAATACATAAAAGTTCTATTTTTAAGGCCTCTAAATAGTTTGTTAAGAGTGTTTTAAGCTTTGGGGTTGTTTGACCCCTCTTAAGCCTTGTTTGGCCCTTGTTTTGTGCTATTTTGTGTGAGCTCCGAGACTTTGGTGTTTGGGCCTCCTCACCACTGAAATCTTGAGGTCCCAAGAAGGAGAGGGCCACCGCCTCTCCTTGTTGTCCTTGAAAAGGACCATTTTTGCCTCTTGAGGGAGCACCTAGCTTAGGCTCTTGTTGACCATGCCTTAGCTGTTAGTTATGCTTATTTTTCCATGAAATAGCATTGTTTTAAGTTGGTTTTGGTACACCATGCTTGCTTAGCATACATGCCTTGTAATGCCATTTTGTTTCCTTAACATGCCTTAGGTGGTAAACCATTGTTCTAGCATGCTTTAGGCCTAGCTTTGTGAAGCTTTCATGTTTATTTTGCCATGTTTAAGATCTGTCCTTGGCTGTTTTGGTCGACCATAGCTTGCATTGCATGCCCCCTTTGCATTTTGGGCTTGTTGGCCTTGAGTATATAAGTGCATAGCATGCCTTGTTGTATCATTTCAATGGTTTGGAACCTCTTAACATGTTATCTCAGTCCTTGTGACATGCTTATATGCTTGCATTTAATCCTCCTTCAATGTGTTTAAAGGTTGTTACCTTATGCCCTTTGTTTAGGGCTCGGAGTATGCTTGCACTTTTAGACCACCTAGATGCCATCTAAGTGCACCCTTGGCTTTGTTTAAGTCTGCGTTTGACTTGTTTTAAGTCCCCTTAGCCTTGTGAGGTTTGGGGGACTTGACCTTGGTTTAAGCCTCCTTGGCTTGTCTTAAGCACTTGGGCCATTGTGGCATGTTTTGCTTGTCTTGTTTAAATTGATTTGGCATCATCTTGTAACATGATTTTGGAGCTTAATGCATGCTATATGTCCATGTTTGCATCCTCTTGAGTGTGCTTGAGAATTGCTCTTTAATGCTTGAAGTGTTGGAGATCATTCGCATGAATGTTTGTGTGCCTATTAGTCCTTCATTTTTGAGCAGCTTGGCCACTGTTTTAGGCCTAGTAAGGGCTGCCTAAACCGTGCTTAAGTCCATCCTTTGCTTGTTTACATGCTTACTTTGCATATTTGCTTGCATACTTGTATAAATGCATTGTATGCCCATGTTGCATGCTAGTTCACATGCCTAGGTTGCACTCCATCTAGCATGCATGCCTTGTTCCTTGATTTAATGATGGGAGTTAGGCCTTTGTTTGTTGGTTTGCTGGTTTGCATTGCATTTGAAATCAACATGCATAACTTGGTCTCTTGGGCCGTCATGCATGGAAATGCGCGATTGATGGTCCGAGAACCAAGGACCATGTCCCTTTGAGTCATAAACATGATAAGGGATATGGTCAGTGCATACATTGCTTGAATTGCATTACCATGCAAAGCCCTATCCTTTGCTGCTGTCAAACAGATTCTGCAGGAACTTTTTGCCGATCGACTGCACAGAGTGCCGACCGGCAATCCATATGTGGCCGATGGATTCATTTTTGGCCGATCGACACCAAATCACTGCCGGTGGCCATTCTCCTCAGCCAGTGGCATTCCCCAACATCCAGTGAGCACATCCTGAGACTTTGGCAGTCTTCAGAGAAGCAGAGCAGGAAAAACAGAGGCAGCTTGCGCATGGCAGTGGACTTCCGAGCAAGACCCGAGCACGCGTGCATTGAGCCCTCTTCCCGAGGCCCTTTTTCTTGCTTTCTTAAATTAATTAATTTGTTTAATTAATTTAGTTGGTCTGTAATAATTAATTAGCTAGGATAGTTAATTCATTATTCGAATTGTATTATTCTTTTGGTCCCTCCGAGCGAGGGCGAATTTGTAATAAGTGTGGGTGAGTGTGTGCATGTCTTCCAACCCCCACTTCTTTCTCCCTTTTACTTACCTACTTTGATGGTTAGTAATAGGTCATGTTTAATTTAGCATACCTTATGCTATGCATGCGTGCATCATTCATCAGTATTGCATGCACCGGGCTCGGCGCATCATGCTAACTGCATTAGTATTTCAAATCTAACTTGAATACATGCTACTTGTGCATTTTCACATATCATTCATAGACTAGCCGAGCCTACTCTAGTGACATTCCGTATGCGTTGCATTAGGCATTTAAACATGGACTTGGATCATGCATTGATTGCTAACGAGTTCTTTGTTTTGGCACGGAGTACGATGTAAGTATTTATGCTTTAGCATCTTTGCATGCGTGTGAGTGTTGCCATGATAGCATGATTACCATGAGGCTAGCTGCTTAGGTGATATAACTACTTGAATGCCTGTGGGTGAAGGTTGGATTGTCTGAGTTGGAATAGCTCATTGAAATCCGTGTTTTAGCCTACTTACGAGTAGCAAATTCTAAAACATTTTTCCAAAACAAACGGATTTGCAATGCTTATTCCCAAATTAGACAATCTAGTCTATACTTTTGTGCTGTGCGCATAACATAGTAATTCTAGGCTAATAATCGGGATAAAAACACATAGCGTTTTCAAAAACGGATATCACGATTAGTAGAGGCCGATCTTCAGATCGGGCGAGAGGGGGTGCTCATAGCTGACCTTCCCCAATCGTACCCTAGCTCCCGAGCCAAGGCAACTTTGGTGATGACGGACATGTGGCCTTTGGCACCGAGTCAGGGTTTTCTAAATTCCCCCTTTAAAAAAATATTTAGGTGGCGACTCTGTATCTGGCAAAGCAGTCCATGTTTGGCACTTCTTTCAAAAATCTATTTTCTCAAAACGATTTGCCGGATTTGGACTCTTTGGTTCAGATTAAGAACCGTGACACAAATCGAGTCCGAACTGTAGCGGGGTCCCTCGCAGACGTGTTACAGTTTCTAGCGACTCTGCTGGGGATTTTAGAGAGCTTGACTCGAACTCATGATATCCTGTTTTGATTTCATTTATGTGTCTCTTTGCATTGCATGTGCATTGGTGCGCCTAGGACAATGTGTTTGCCATCTGTCATTCCTGAACGGTTTGTCGGAGGCTTGAGTTTGTCAAAGCATGCCATAAGGCTGACCGGTTGTGGGCTCTGACAGTATGGGAACACAAACCCTGGTTTTTACCAGGGCACCCTTTTCGACCATTCGACCTTGTGCATATCGAAATCCATAGTGACCATTCCAAATTAGGACAGGTTGCTTACCCGATATTAGGTTGTTTGAAAACTGTTGCGTGCATAGTGAAACCCTAGCTCCTGACAAAATAAGACAGGGAAACCCTACCCCTCCATAGGGGTGTTTTGGCTCTCACTTATCTGCTATGCGCTTTAGAGTGTATCTCTACAGGAACGTACATATCAGTTTGCAAGTTTGAGTATCAGGCCCGAGGGCACCAGTATCAGTGTTGTTGAGAAATCAGTTATCTGCGGGTATCAAGTTCAGTTTTGGGAATAGTGATTCTGGGGAACAGTGATCAGTAGTAGAGTGCAGTTGTTCGGCTACACCCGTGATTGATCTATTTGGGCTGAAATGCTGTTTGTTTTTCCTTTCAGTTCAGAGTGTTCAGAGAATTGATACAGAATAGCTAGTGTTCCCCCTTGCTGAGGCAGGACTTATGATGACGCAAAATTCAGAAGAGATTGTGCTTATGACAGCTACGCTAGATCAAGGGATCACCCTGCGGGATGAAACCAATGTTGATGAATCGCATCCGCCTAGGTCACCTGTCGTGCACCCGGTCTGGACCCCCCAGTTATATCAGGCTCGCGAGCCCACTACATTCGAGCTGATGGGAATGATTGGTGACGTCCAGAGATCTGTGGCTGATTTGGCCTATGGAATGTCGGCTTCACCGCCAGCGGCACCGTATGCCAGGAATTTCATACCACAGGAGCCCCCGCTACTGGGGCGGATTGTGATAGAGCTCAGCCAACCAGAGGTTGCTTCCAGCTACAGCAATGACGTGTCAGCAACAACCGGGCTTCTCTCTGATGTAGCAACCCAAACCCTTGATCTGGCCGAGGCCAGAGGCAAGAACAAAATGAAGGCAGATGCCGATCCCATTGAACAACTGCTGCGGGCAGTCGAGGCTTTGAAAGCCGGAGGGATGAACAAGCAACAGATATCCACAGTTGTGGCAAAAACTGTGAAGGATGCTTTCCCCACTCCACCTGAGGGTAGTTCAAGTCAGTCAGAAAATCGGGATAGGCCCCGTCATGCCAGAACAGTTCCTCCTATTCCCGACCCTACACCTGGGAAAGATCATAAAACCAAGGTAGTGCCTGTCGACCCTTTTGCTAGTGCGTCTAGTAAGAATACTCAGACTTCAAAGTACCTGCCCCGAGGGCGCAGGATCTTTCATGCTCTCTACATTCCTCTGTCTAAGGCACTTCAGATTCTTGCCGAAAGGGGGCACCTCAAACCCCTTGAACCTCGGCCTCTCCCGAAGAATCTCCCTCTCACACATGATGCTGCTTTGTACTACGCATACCACCAACAGACCGGTCACGCCACCGATAACTGTTTCCGCCTTCGCCATGAAGTGCAGGATCTGATCGTTAATGAGGTCATTCTTCCACCTACCTCAACGAAGTCTGTTACCACCGAGCTGTTGGACTTTGAGGATACTACGAGTATGTGATCAGGGATTGGACCACCTGCGGGTGGCGCTCGGTGTATTTCAGATGTGGCATCTGGCACGCACTTTTTGAGCATTTATAAATGCAGTTTTGTAGCTTATGGCTTGGGTTTTGAGTCAGTTCTCTGTTTTGTTTTTGAGTCTGCCTCTTTGCTTTGAGTCAGTCTTTTTGTTTTTGGGTCTGCCTTGTGGTACCGAGTCAGTCCCGTTGTATCGGATGTCGAGTGATTCCGGGGTTGTTGCCTCAAACACCATTTTTGTATTTACCCTTTTTGCTTTCTTTTTGAGTCTGTCTCTGCTGTGGAGCCAGTTACATCCGAGAAACCTGAATGAAACAGCTGCGGCTATCATGTTTCCGTGCTTATTGTTTGTTTTGGGCTAGTTGTGCCAGAGGTTTTGAATGGAACAGCCCTGCATTCTACCTGCTCTTCTGTGCCTTGAGAATTATTGCATTGACCTAAGTTCTTCAAAACGTTTTTCGAAACATTGTGATAAAAACGAAGAGGAAGGAATTCCTCCGGTTTTGCAAAAATTTGATCAATTGAGAGAAAGAGAGGCATGCTAAGCCTTTAATGAATGAAACCATGCTTGTTAGCGTGAGTACTGAGAAGGACCCTGGCTTGATCCAGATTGGTTCCACACTATCTTCGGCACGAGCGATTTGTCGCTGTTTTAAAAACTTTCAAAAACAAATATTTTGCGCGGCCCTGTGAAGACCTGTGTGGAACCGCTCTTGAGATTGTGCAGCCTAGGATCGCTCTCAGCCTCAAGATTCGACCTATTTGTTTTGAACCTCGAACTCATTCGGAACATTCAACGGTCAACCGTCAGAGGAGGCCCGTGTGGCCAGTTTTGAAGCAGCCCTCGAACAAGAGGCACCAAAGTCGAATCAAAAAGATTAGATCTCACCAGAAGAAGCTCGTGGAGCAGCCATGATGGATTCTTCTGCAAATCATTGCAACAGCCGTTCTCCTAGATACAGAGAGGCTTCAACTCCAAAAACCATTTGGCATGGACTTGTTACACTTTTACCCTTTGAGAGGCTCGCTGGGCCGAAAACCCGGAAGGGCGACCCAGGCAAAAGTTAGAGCAAGAGAAAAATACAAAAAATGCAAAAAAAGAGGAGAAATGAAATCAAAAAAAAAAAGAAAGAAAAAAGAGAATGAAAAGATACAAAAAATGCAAAAAAATAGGAGAAATGAAATCAAAAAAAGAAGAAAAAAAAAGAAAATGAAAAGAAGCTCGCAAGGTCGAAAACCCGCATCGGGCACCTTGGCAAAAGTTAGAGCCTAAAAAGTGAAGGTTAAAATACCCGAGTGTACCTTAACCGGAACAACGTAAGGCTTGATTCCCATGTTTGGGATACGTAGGCAACTTCATTATGAAGTCCAGCCCCCAACGTTTTCATAGCATCTCAGTCCATACAATGGTTTCAATTTCATCCCAAAGTCCAGTCGCCAACACTTCCAAAGTGACTGTGTCCATATATTGATTATGACCGTCTTCGTCATCTCCGTGTCCAAGAGTTCGACCACCACCAATGAAGACTGTTTGTGGACTGCTGCGGCATCATCCAAACAAGGGGCAACTTTCCGTTGCCACGAGTCGTCGCGAGTCGCCATTCAAACCAAGGGCAACTTTCCGTTGCCATCCACCCCTTCCAAACCAGGGACAATTTTCCATTGCCTCCGATCCGAGGTTGTGCATCTCGAGAATGAGTTCCGTGCTTGTTAAGCATTGGCCGTTTGCAAAAATAGTTTTTGAGAATTTTTACTGAGGTTGACCATTTTCTCAAAAATTATTTCATTTTTCAAAACTGGACCATTTTCTTGGACCCAAAAAGGAAAATTTTCAGTGCTTATAGTTTGACTTGCATGGTTTTCAAATCAAAAATCGAACATGCATGTTAACCTAACTCTCATCTGGTCAAAATTGTTTTAGTAGAAAACCAAAACAAAAAATGGTCAAAATGATGAACTATGGGCACGGTTGAGTCAGGCTTCCTGTCTTTCCCCCATCGCCAGCATACTTGCCAAGAAGGGCACAACTTAAGCTGTCATTAAAGGGCTGAAAGCTCTCTCAACCTCCGAGCAACGAGGTATCGAACCAAGTGCGAAGCACGAATCTGAAGGGATCAAGGTACTCTATTCCCTTACCTGGGGCATCGACCAAGCGCCCACCGGAAGAAACAACCGTGAACTAACCATGTCGGGCGTGAACCCGCAACTTCCTATTCATTCATCAAACACCCCGGGGAGGGATAAAAATGAGAGAATAAAGAATAGAGAGGTGTAAGTTGAGAGAAAAAGGCGAGCCAAAGGGTTTTGAGAGAAAAACCGAGCTTGAGTGCCAGAGTGATGTGAGAATCACAAATAAGAAAAGGGTGGGAAACAATACCCAGAGAAACTGGCTCCTCGTGATCTGAGGTCCCCCGTTTCCGTTAACGCATCTGTATGTCGTGTCTTTTGTTTTGTTTACCTCAACCTTTGTTTTGAGTCTTTTCCGAGTGTTACTCGATGTGTTTAGGTCGTGTACCTTTTGTTGAGTCATAGTATGCTGTGTTCAGTTGTAGGCTTAATACCCGGTTTGGAACCCTTCTCTCATTTTCAAAGATTAATCGTTTTGTGCTCAGAATGCTGTGCCATTCTCCACATTTGTGCAAAAACATGATTTGGTTCTTTCATACAACTGCGGGGTCCACCCCCAATAAGTGTGAACAGGAAAACACTGGGCCTCTTTGAAGCTTCTGGGTTTCAGATCACATCTGAGTGTGGTTCAACTTCAGTGGATTCGACCTTCATGGTCCGTCTTGTGAGATTTGGGCTGTTTGTTCAGGATTTGCTGTGTGCAGAATGAATCGAGTGTGGTGTTAGGGGCTGTATGCAGACTAATCCTCAACAGAGTATGGGTTGTGCGTTCAGTTTGAGTAGTGTGTTGCTTGGGCTGTTTTGCTATGAGGCCGTTTGGTTATCTGATCATTACAGTACAAATGCTCGATTTTGTTTTCAGACAACAGGTCAATTCCATTCACATTGAGGTGTAACATGATGTGATGCGATGCAATACATGAGATATGTAAATGTAACACTTTTTAAAGCAAAAGTTTGTTCATTTCATTATCTTTTTCAAGTACATAGCTTTGAAAACAAAAATCTGCCTGCGGCAGTACAAGGTAATCGAACTACCAGCAAAGAGAAGAAAGAAAAAAGAAAAAGAAAAAAAAAGTACAAAAAAGAAGAAAAGCAGCAATCTGGATCATCATCAGTAGTCTCGGGCCCGGGGATCTGTCCTCACCCTCTTCCTGGACGAAGGTCCAGGGGCATTGTCATCAGTATCGTCATCTGAGCCTGAGTCGGAGTCGTCTCCAACCTCCTCAAATGACCCGGCCTCCGCCTCTGCCTCGGACTCATCATCATCATCATCGTCATCATCAGGGGTCGGGGCTCGAGAGCTACTCCCGACATGAACACGCCCCGCCCTGGTACGGGGACGTACAGGCCTTGTTTGGTTTGTTTTTGGGAAAATTTTTTGAGAAAAATTCTCTACAAACAAATTTTCAAGAGTAATCAAACCAAACAAAATTTTTCAAAAAAAATCTTAAAATTTTGTTTGGTTTGTTTCTTTTCAAAATCACTCTCTCTCTCTCATACACATCAAATCAATCATTTTTTTAAAACTCTCTCCAAAACAATTTCTCAAAACCATTTCTGAAAAAAGACAAACCAAACAAGTTTTCGTACTTTTTATTTCAAAAACTACTCTACAAACACAAACCAAACAAGCCCACAGCGTCTCCACGCCCTCCTCGAGTAGGAATAGAGGGCCCAGCTGGAACACCTCCCACAGTGGGAATCGGGAAAGGGGGCTGAAAAGTATAAGAGGCAAACGCATCAGTATGCTGTGAGCAGTTTATCAGTGCAGAATGCAATGCAACGTGCGAATGCCCTGAGCAGTTTATCAGTACAAAATGCAATGTATGCAGTACAGTGTGCAAATGCCGTGAGCAGTTTACCAGTGCAGAATACAGTGTATGAGTACAGTGTGCAAATGCCGTGAGTAGTTTATCAGTGCAGTATGCAGTATATGAGTACAGTGTATGAGTGACGTGAGCAGCTTATCGAGTGTTGTGTTGTGCACCAGATTATGTGAAGCAGCTTATGAGTATGGTTTGAGGCCGTGATCAGAAGAACATACCGGAATACTATAGAGGGCCAGGAGGTCGAAGGTCCGCTGTAGCATCCCCATCATGGAGGCATTCAACTCCAGGGACTGCCGGGTGTACTCGGAGGACGCCTGCAAAAGTATCAAAGGCATCAGTATTCTGCGGAATATCAAAATAAACTGAAATAAAATGACAATGCAAGATGCAAGATGAAGTAGTACATACCGGAGGTAAGTCATAGAACCCGACCAACTCATGGTCAGCCGGAGGAGGAGCAAAGGGAATCTGGTACGTCGCCCCACCCTGCCCTCGGCATGTCAGTATGGTGGGCAGAGCAGGCCAGCTAACCCCCCGACCTCTCTGAACTCCGCCCCTGCCGCGAACTCGAGCTCTCCTCGATGCTCCTGCTCCAGCCCCCCCTCTCGTTCCCACTCCAGCTGCCGGCGCGGCTGGCCTCTCCCTCTCAGCCCGACGACCACCGCTCAAGGGTCGCATAATGTAGGTCCGGACGTACTCTGCATAGTCGTCCTCGCCTCTGTGGCACTCTGCACCCCAGCCGACGGTGTAGTCCCTCATGTGCTCAAAAGAGAACCCCTCTGTATGCCTCATGTGTGTAGGAGGCGGACTCGGATCTATCTGCTCCGGTAAACCCAGGGTCTGACGCAAGAAACGCTCGCCCAGGTACCAAGCCCGACAGACCGGGCCCTCCAACAGAATCCGGCAACGGGCAGTCTCCTCTGCGCCCTCGTAGTGATCCCTCACCACGGCTGGCAACGGAGCCCAAGGCCGCCAGGTGATCTGAAAATGAAATGCAGTTTGTTATCTACTATTATTGAAAACATACAGTGCTAAGTGAAGCCTAAAGCAAATTCTAAAGTTGAACATACCTTCGCGGCGGTGATGGTGTCGAAGTAGCGGCGGAAGAAAATAAAAGACTCCCGTGGTCTCCGCACGCATCGCACATCAAAGCGATGAGAAAAGGGGACGCGAAGTGGGGTCTCCACATCAGGTACTAGGGCAAGCCTGGGAAAGTAGGCATACACCCACAACTGCAGAACAGATATAAGTATGACTATCAGATAAAGCAAAATACAGAATAAAGCAGAAATGGCAGAGCCGTGTGTTGTGCAGTGTATTGTACAGAGTATATAGTGTGTGCAGTATACAGTCAAAGTAAAGTAGAGTATATGTGTGCCGCGTGCGCAGTATATAGTTAGTGAGAGGCAGACCGTGGTGTGTGCAGTGTACAAAATACAGAAAACGTGAAGCAAAAATGTAAAAGGGGCAGAAGATGTACCTCCCAAGCTCGCCAGTAGCCGCCAAGAAGCTGTCCGCTGAGGCGGGAAGAAGAGCTCATGTAACCATACAAAGTGGCCAAGCCAGCGCCACCCCAGTCATAGCTGCGGATCCGCCTGACATCCACCAGTGCGCTCAACAGACATAGGGGCACGGTGTTCGCTCGGTCGGCGAAAAGAGTCGTCCCGAATAAGAACATGATGAAGCCCCGCGCATACTGATCCACCTCCTCTGGGGTCATCTGCGCCTCCTCCGCTAAGGCTGGCTGAATCCGGAAATGGCTCTCGAACCAAGAGTACCTAACAAACCCTACTCGAGCGAGGGGAGGCTGAGTGCCGAGCAGGTACAGCTGGGCGGCGTCTCACTCACCCATATCGGTGTCGAAGGGGATCGGATCACCCCCTACTCCGATGCCGGTGAGCATCGAGAAATCATAAGGGGTCATCGTCATGTCCCCTGCAACGGAGAAGTGGAAGGAGTTGGTGGTATCCCACCACCTCTCCACTAAAGCGGCAAGCAAGGGCCTACAGGTCGTAAGCCGGGAGAGCCCCCTGCAGAAGATGCCGAAATCGGCCTCGTCGACGATATGACGAACCGCGTCTGGCAGCTCTATGTACCAATCCCGAGCAACGACATTCCCATACCCGCGGATGGTATAAGAATCCCCCTGTAATAAAAAAACAACAATTGCGAGGCAATATTCAAAACGCAGTTTTAAGAAGCATACGGGTATACAGCATGTGTGCATGTTTTCAAATTAGAACAGACATCGGGTGCCGGTGTACTTACAGTGAACTACAACGTGTGATGTGTCAACGTGTTTGAGTGGTTCAGGGCAAATACAACATGTGTGCATGTTTTCAGACTCAAGCAGATACCGGGTACCAGTGTGTATGCAGTGAAATACAGTGTGCGCCGTGTGTTTGGGTGATTCAAGGTCAGTGCAGTGTGTGTGCACGTGTAAGTTTCAAACAGATATCGGTTGTAAGTTTGTTTGCAATCAACTACAGTGTACAGTGTATCGGTGCATCCGGGCTAAGCAGTTAAAGATTAGAATCAACTAATGGCAGTTATGTTCTACGTTGTGGAAAATAATAAAACAGAAGAAAGAATGTTACCTCGGAAGAGTCGAAGGACAGATGGGAGGTGGGCTCACGCAGGAGAAGCTCGGGTGCCACGCCCCTCTCGAAGCTCCGGAATTGGCGTAGTCCATCGAGGAGCATCATATAAACCGCAGGCCTGTAGGTCTCCGGATCGAACGGCCGGATGTGAAATGGCAAGGGGTCGGCCTCGGGATCCATCTCGAGCTCTGGAGGGGTCCCGCCCTGTGGAAGATCGTCCGCCATCTCGAAGAGAATGTGAAAATGGCCGGAAGACGAAAAAACCGGGCGAGAATGTGAAGAGTCAACAAAAAGTCAACCCCGAGAGGGCCGGAAAAGCCGAAGTGCGGAAAAGGCACAGATATCGAGAAAAACTCGAGGGAAACAAGCCCCGAGTGGCGGAAATCAAAAACGAGACACCGAAACGAAGTTTCGTTCGGTTCAAAACGTTCGAAACGCGAAGGTATTTGCGAATCGGACGACGAAATGGAGGCTAGAACGCAAGAAAACGAGGAAATCAAAGGAGGAAAATGATCTAGAGAGAGAGGGAGAGAAATTTCGAGCAAGAGGAAGTGAAGAAAATAGGGCTAGAAGCCCTATTTTAAAAGACCCGTGGCCAAATGACTGAACTACCCCGGTACAGGGACTTTTTGCCGGTCGGCCACACTCTTTGCCGATCGGCAAAATATTGTGCCGATGGAAATTGTATGATGGCCGATGGACGGCCGGTGATGCATTTTGATGGCCGGTGGGTATCCGGTGGTCTCTTACAGTGGTTTGGGAGCCTCCTACATCCTTTTTGGGTTATATGTGTGGTTCAGGGCCTTCATTGCTCAAGACGGTGCAAGAAACGTGCATCTCCGACGCTCAACCGGCCTTCGAGTTACCTCAAGCCGTGTCTTCTATGAGCGATGCTCGGTACGTATGAAGAGCGTCCATTCCCGTATCCTTTTCATGTCTTGTGGATTCCACAAATCGTTTCAATTATGCTGTGTTACAGTACTTTACGTTCCAGCATCGTGAATAACATGTTTTTACTTACATGTGTACATTCAACTCTTCTCATACACACTACTTGCGTAGACCGCATGTTTTGCTTGCGTAGACCACATGTTTGTAATCAATTTCATTACTTGCGTAGACCGCATGTTTTGCTTGCGTAGACCGCATGTTTTGCTTGCGTTGACCGCATGTTCTGCTTGCGTGGACCGTATTCTTATGTTCAAATTCATTACTTACGTAGACCGCATTTTCTACTTGTGTAGACTGCACGTTTGAAACCAATTTCATTGTTTGCGTAGACCGCATACTTATGATCAATTTCGTTGCTTGCGTAGACCGCGTGCTCCACTTACATGTCTGTGCCTTCACAGCATTGTTATGTTTCCCACTTGCTTCGCGTTGTCACGCATTTTCAAGTCCAATTAACATGCATGTTGTTAATAACATTGTACCTGTTAAGTTTGCTTTCGTTGCAGGCACGATATTGTATGTACGGTTCATTTAAGGCTGGTGCAACCCGACGAACCGGACAGGTATGGTATACTCCGAGTGGGACATATCAAAAATTTTTACGGTCTAGGAGACCCTAAATCATCTGAAGGTGCAAGTCCTTTGGTGTTTGTCGTGCCCGAACGACTTTTGATAAGTTGCATTATATATGCATTTCAAGCGACTCGCGTCGTCGCATGTTCAAGTTCACGTGCATCTCAAAAGCCGCGTGTTGTCGCGCATTCCATGCAACATGCATTTCATACATCATTTGCATTTCAAAAAACAAACAAAAAATATATAATTGCATTGTCATGCACCATCGTAAGTAGTTGCATTGTCATGCATCATTGTAATATAGTGTATATTGCATTGTAGCTTGCATGCATTCACTGCATCACTTCCATCTATGGCTCGCGCCTTTCCATGATTGAGCTTGGTCCGGTATGTGCCCATACCTCTCGTGTCGAAGCATAGTTCAGTGGACCGTTCTATGTTAGACGCGGCTTGTACGTGTACATGCCCTTCCTAGGCAAAGATTTGGTTTGGCCTGCGTGCCTTATCCATCGTATCTTTTCCATCCCAGTGCACATTGCATTATAATTTGCATACATTCATTGCATCACCTTCCATTTATGGCTTGCGCCTTTCCATGTTGAGCTTGGTTCGGTATGTGCCCATACTTCTCGTGTCGAAGCATAGTTCAGTGGACCGCTCTATGTTAGACGTGGCTTGTATGCGTACATGCTTTGCCTAGGCAAGATTTGGTTTGGCCCGCGTGCCATATCCATTGCCATTTCCCCAGCATTTTCATTATATATTACATTGTAGTGTAATTGTTGCATCGAGCATTAGGATCGTAGTCTTTTCCCCAGCGGGTCGTTTCCCCACCTTTGTCATTCCCCCCAATACTTGTTCTTGTGTCCGTCTACATTACTCATAGTTCTGTTGACCGTTCTACGGTAGACGGACTTGTTACCTCCATCAATCTATTTGACATAGGTGTGGTTTTGAACCGCTCATGATTGGATCATGATTCAATTGCTTTGCATATAGTTTGCATTGTTTCAATTACATTGCATTTTCATTTGCATTGTTCATACATTGTTTTGTATATATTGCATATCATTTTGCATTCATTTTTGCATTGTCATGCATGTTGCTAATAACATTGTACCTGGTACGTTTGCTTTCTTTGCAGGCACGATATTGTATGTACGGTTCGTTTGAAGCTGGTGCAACCAGACGAGCCGCACAGGTATTATATCCTCCGAGTAAGACATATCGAGAATTGCATAATTCTCTTACATCCTTTATGCATTTGTAATGTAGTTGCATTGGTGTATGCTAGCTTAAAACTGTCGCATGTGTGCTTCATTACAGCTTTCTTTGCATGATCATAAGTTATGTCCGGCTCTGTGCATTGTCTTGCATATTGCCCTAGCCTTCGGGTGCATATCTTGTTTGTCTTGCATGATTGTCTGAGTCTTCGGCCTTGTCAAAAATGGGTCATCTCTGGGCTTTGACATTCACTCCCGTCATTGTTATGACTTTCGAGTTTTGTCAAAGAGGGGCAACTGTAGACACCCTATTTTTGACCGTCCTCAAGACTTGGACGTCACCATTGGAACACTTGGTGATTACCCTTGTTTGTGTTTGTCTTGAGTTCCCGGAGGTCTCGGTTGCGCGCCTTGCCTCAGGATCTCTCGACTCGACTGTGTTGTGTCTGGTTTTGCACCAAACACTTGTGTTTTGCCTTGGAGAGGCAGGGAATGCCTTGTGAGGCATCCCCACACATCACCGGCCATGGCTTGAGGCCACCGGCCAGTGATTTTATGCCATCGGCAATGTATATTGCCGGTCGGCACTCTTTGTTGCCGGTCGGCCATTTATTTTGCCAAAATGGCAATTTTGAATGGCCGATCACTGTTCATCTACTTTTAGTAGATATTTTGTGCCAGCTGTGATAGCTGGCACCCACTCTGTTCCCCTCCATACATATAGAGGGATTTCCCTCTTGGATGGCTTGTTTTGGAAGCCTTACAAGAGGGAGTTGCCTATAAGAAGAGGTTTCCTCTCTTGGCATTAGGGTTACAAAAATTTCAGAGGGAGTTCTAGATTAGGGTTAGGGTTGATACATATTTCCTATCTCTATATCTCTCTCTTGTGTGTGTCTAGTGTGTGTTTGTCCATACTATTGCACACAAACACATAGTGTTACACCTTCTCTTGGTTGTTGAGGGACCAGAGGGTTGTTCTTGGTGTTCTTGACTGGATTTGAGCTCAAGGAGGCAACAAGATCATTATTTGTGAAGGAGGACTTCAAGGGTAAGAAACTAGCTCTTTTTACCCCATTTTTGCACACCACTTTTGCCTATCTTGCAACTGTTTTTTGGCTTTGCATATAATACATAAAAGTTCTATTTTTAAGGCCTCTAAATAGTTTGTTAAGAGTGTTTTAAGCTTTGGGGTTGTTTGACCCCTCTTAAGCCTTGTTTGGCCCTTGTTTTGTGCTATTTTGTGTGAGCTCCGGGACTTTGGTGTTTGGGCCTCCTCACCACTGAAATCTTGAGGGATTTCAGTGGTAAGGATGGTGCCTTGAGGTTCCAAGAAGGAGAGGGCCACCCCCTCTCCTTGTTGTCCTTGAAAAGGACCATTTTTGCCTCTTGAGGGAGCACCTAGCTTAGGCTCTTGTTGACCATGCCTTAGCTGTTAGTTATGCTTATTTTGCCATGAAATAGCATTGTTTTAAGTTGGTTTTGGTACACCATGCTTACTTAGCATACATGCCTTGTAATGTCATTTTGTTGCCTTAACATGCCTTAGGTTGTAAACCATTGTTCTAGCATGCTTTAGGCCTAGCTTTGTGAAGCTTTCATGTTTATATTGCCATGTTTAAGGTCTATCCTTGGCTGTTTTGGTCGACCATAGCTTGCATTGCATGCCCCCTTTGCATTTTGGGCTTGTTGGCCTTGAGTATATAAGTGCATAGCAGGCCTTGTTGTATCATTTCAATGGTTTGGAACCTCTTAACATGTTATCTCAGTCCTTGTGACATGCTTATATGCTTGCATTTAATCCTCCTTCAATGTGTTTAAAGGTTGTTACCTTATGCCCCTTGTTTAGGCCTCAGAGTATGCTTACCCTTTTAGACCACCTAGATGCCATCTAAGTGCACCCTTGGCTTTGTTTAAGTCTGCGTTTGACTTGTTTTAAGTCCCCTTAGCCTTGTGAGGTTTGGTGGACTTGACCTTGGTTTAAGCCTCCTTGGCTTGTCTTAAGCACTTGGGCCATTGTGGCATGTTTTGCTTGTCTTGTTTAAATTGATTTGGCATCATCTTGTAACATGATTTTGGAGCTTAATGCATGCTATATGTCCATGTTTGCATCCTCTTGAGTGTGCTTGAGAATTGCTCTTTAATGCTTGAAGTGTTGGAGATCATTCGCATGAATGTTTGTGTGCCTATTAGTCTTTCATTTTTGAGCACCTTGGCCACTGTTTTAGGCCTAATAAGGGCTGCCTAAACCGTGCTTAAGTCCATCCTTTGCTTGTTTGCATGCTTACCTTGCATATTTGCTTGCATACTTGTATAAATGCATTGTATGCCCATGTTGCATGCGAGTTCACATGCCTAGGTTGCACTCCATCTAGCATGCATGCCTTGTTCCTTGATTTAGTGATGGGAGTTGGGCCTTTGTTTGTTGGTTTGCATTGCATTTGAAATCAACATGCATAACTTGGTCTCTTGGGCCATCATGCATTGAAATGCACGATTGATGGTCCGAGAACCAAGGACCATGTCCCTTTGAGTCATAAACATGATAAGGGATATGGTCGGTGCATACATTGCTTGAATTGCATTGCCATGCAAAGCCCTGTCCTCTGCTGCTGTCAAACAGATTCTGCAGGAACTTTTTTCCGATCGACTGCACAGAGTGCCGACCGACAATCCATATGTGGCCGATGGATTCATTTTTGGCCGATCGACACCAAATCACTGCCGGTGGCCATTCTCCTCAGCCGGTGGCATTCCCCAACATCCAGTGAGCACATCCTGAGACTTTGGCAGTCTTCAGAGAAGCAGAGCAGGGAAAACAGAGGCAGCTTGTGCATGGCAGTGGACTTCCGAGCAAGACCCGAGCACGCGTGCATTGAGCCCTCTTCCCGAGGCCCTTTTTCTTGCTTTCTTAAATTAATTAATTTAGTTGGTCTGTAATAATTAATTAGTTAGGATAGTTAATTCATTATTCGAATTGTATTATTCTTTTGGCCCCTCCGAGCGAGAGCGAATTTGTAATAATTGTGGGTGAGTGTGTGCATGTCTTCCAACCCCCACTTCTTTCTCCCTTTTACTTACCTACTTTGATGGTTAGTAATAGGTCATGTTTAATTTAGCATACCTTATGCTATGCATGCATGCATCATTCATCAGTATTGCATGCACCGGGCTCGGCGCATCATGCTAACTGCATTAGTATTTCAAATCTAACTTAAATACATGCTACTTGTGCATTTTCACATATCATTCATAGACTAGCCAAGCCTACTCTAGTGACATTCCGTATGCGTTGCATTAGGCATTTAAACATGGATTTGGATCATGCATTGATTGCTAACGAGTTCTTTGTTTTGGCACGAAGTACGATGTAAGTATTTATGCTTTAGCATCCTTGCATACGCGTGAGTGTTTTCATGATAGCATGATTACCATGAGGTTAGCTGCTTAGGTGATATAACTGCTTGAATGCCTGTGGGTGAAGGTTGGATTATCTAAGTTGGAATAGCTCATTGAAATCCGTGTTTTAGCCTACTTACGAGTAGCAAATTCTAAAACATTTTTCCAAAACAAACGGATATGCAATGCTTATTCTCAAATTAGGCAATCTAGTCTATACTTTTGTGCTGTGCGCATAACATAGTAATTCTAGGCTAATAATCGGGATAAGAACACATAGCGTTTTCAAAAACGGATATCACGGTTAGTAGAGGCTGATCTTCGGATTGGGCGAGAGGGGGTGCTCATAGCTGACCTTCCCCAATCGTACCCTAGCTCCCGAGCTGAGGCAACTTTGGTGATAACGGACACGTGGCCTTTGGCACCGAGTCAGGGTTTCCTAAATTCCCCCTTTAAAAAAATATTTAGGTGGCGACTCTGTATCTGGCAAAGCAGTCCATGTTTGGCACTTCTTTCAAAAATCTGTTTTCTCAAAACGATTTGCCAGATTTGGACTCTTTGGTTCAGATTAAGAACCGTGACACAAATCGAGTCCGAACTGTAGCGGGGTCCCTCACAGACGTGTTACAACAATGTATGATTCGTAACAAAAATATAAGTATGATATGCATATACAATGCCCATGATAAAATCATTCGTATTCTTACGTGATCAGAATATGCCAAGTTTCGTATTTCAAGCCATTTTGTCTTAGTTCATTTCATGACAATTAATTTCAACTCAATCCATGAGTCAAATCCATTGTTATCCAAACAACCCAACTAAGGCTACAACTCAGTGGTTCTCTAACCAACACAATCATTACACAAACACTTCAAATTTTCCAATTTATAAAAATTTTGTCCATGGGATCAGTACCCATATATACGCGTGATTTTCGAGATTCTCGCCCTGGATACATGGGTCAACTTAATTCAATGAAGTATATCTCCTTTCTTTCCCGAAACATGGAGTACATCCATTTTCTTCTCCAAACATCATACATATACAATGTATTTAAAACAGAGTCATATTCAATGACAACAAATAAGAGATTAGTTCCAGTTCACCTAATCCTTATGTAATTTCTACAACAATCATAGCTATCCTCCACCGATAGCCCAAAACAGATATTTCTAAACAGAAATACAATTTCCAAGATAGATAAATTATCCAAATTTCCATAAGTGAGAGATGATACACATCCAACTCCACCATTTATATACACATTTATCTAATTTCACATTCCCAATACCAATTTCATTATTTATACAAAATAATTATTTGAAACATTTTAGGGTAAAACTTTATTTTCTTCCAAATCCAACCCATGTGTCAAAATCAACAAATTTAACACAACACATCCTCATGTCTACACTCATAACCATTTTCAATACCTTCATTTGAAAACCCTTCTTTAGATTTTAAACCAAAACCCTAGGTTTGTCTAAAATGCTTCAATCCCAACATTATTTACATAATCAAAAAATAATTAAGTTAAAAGTCATAGGAGAGTGCAGAAAGTCCTTACCTCAAAGTGAGAAGATAAGCAAAGCAATGGAAGAACTCCAAAGACGTCGAAACCAAGGTTTATTCGGATCAAAACGTAGCCTTTGAGGTGCTCTACCTTTTTTTTCCAAAGACACTAGGGTAAAGAAACCAATGGATCTAGATGAAAATGTGGAGAAAATGTGAGTTCTGGAGAGAGAAACTCAAGATCTAGGGTTTTAAAATGTTTTAGAGAGAGAGAAAGAGATGAAAAAGTGATGTAACAAGTGGCTATTGCGAACTGATATACGCACAGTCCGCTCGAGCGCAAGAAGTGACGCTTGAGCGTTAGACACAATAAGTTGTTCTGTTTGAGCGCAAGAAGTGACGCTCGTGCGCAGAATGCACACTCCCAATAGTTTTGTAGACAATAGACCAATCGCTCGAGAGTAAGAATGGCCACTCGAGCTGAACCTGCTCGAGCGCAGAAAGGACTGCTCGAGCATAGAATATACTCTCTTAGTAGTTATGCAGATCTGCAAAAGTACTGTGAGTTTACAAAGCCCACTCGAGCACAATAAGTGTTGCTCGAGCGAAGGGACAAAATTTTAGGCAACAAGAGTTTGGAAACTAAGCAACCAACCTGTTCCAAATGCAACCATAACAATCCCATAGCCAAATTTAAGAAGATAAAAGGGAAGAAAGATGTAAACAACAATATGAAACCTTTAAACCTGAGTCCGGGATACAACAAGAGTCGGGTCAAAATCGGAATTGCTATAATTAATATTTATGAGATCCTTAATAAATTACTCTCTTACATTCTCACACTTACACTCACACTCATACTAACACTAAGTGGCTTATAAGCTGACTTTTTGGCTTATTACGAAAAAATGTGCAAAAAGTAGAGAGGTGATGTGACTCAAATAAGCCAATAAGTCAATAAGCTGGCTTATAAGCTTCTTTCCAAAATATTACACTCACATACGTACATACTCACTCACATATTCATTTACAGAAACACACCTGCACACTTGTACAAAAAAATGTGTAGGATTGATAAATTTATTCACTAATAGATTTATCTATATTTTACAAACAATAGATTTGGTTTAACCAGATCTTTTCTAACAAATTGATAGAGATTCATCACTGTGAACACACATGTAAAGAGAGAAAGAGACCCGATTAAATTGGTAGAAACTCTAACAACCATGTCATGGTTACATCTCGACGGCAATGAGGGCTATGGTACTAGATCTCCATCTAAGATAGTATCAGTGTTGGAAATGGCTAGACCTGAAGTTATTAGTGAAGATTGTTATTGAAAATGGCCAAATCTGAAGTCACTAATGATGGAAACAAAGGAAGAGAACAATGGTGTGAGGCTAGCGATGACGAAGATGAGAGAAGAAGATGAGGACAATGATGTGAGACATGCAACATTGACGACGACAAAAAGAGGTGGTGGTGTGTAGATCAACGACGGTGGAGTATAGATTGATAACGATAAAGGTGGTTAGTGAACGGTAGTGGTGGCTAAGCGACGATGATAGTAGTGATAGGTAGACGACTGTGGCATTGAAAGGTGGTAGTGTGAGCTCTTGAAGAAATGGTGGAGAGAGAGAGAGAGAGAGAGAGAGAGAGAGAGAGAAGTTGATTGGACATCAATCAGTGTATTTGGTTTCAGTTTTCTGAAAATTGTGTTTTTTATTTTTCATGTGTTTTTTTATTTTTAGTAAATATTTTTAAAATTTTAACCAATTTTTAAACTTTTTTAGATGCACCTTACTTAGATATATCTAAATAGTAAATATTTGTGAAAATTTTTTTTAAAAATTAATAAATACACAAAAATACAAAAAATGTACTGAATTTTCATATTTTTTGATATTTAGTGTATTTTTTAAATATTTTTTTCACAAATGTTATACTTTTTAAGTGTATTTATGTTAGGTGTGTATAAAAAATTTAAAAAAAAAATTGTTTAAAATATCAAAAAAATTTAGAGAAAACATTAAAATATAGAAAATAAAAATGTAGAATTTTCAGAAAATTATTTTCAGAAAATTAGAACCAAACAAGTTGAATTTTTCATCAAACAATATTTATATATAAAATGAATAACAAGTGTCATTTTAAATATAAAATTAAATATAAATGCTATTTAATAAAAGAGTTACCGATAGTTGAATAAATTAATTTTCTATAAACATGTTTAATTAATATATTTTAAAAATGAATAATTTAGATAATTAAAACAAAATTCGAAATGGCCAAATTAAATGCACAACAACGATTACTTCTTCTCTTGCCATGCCATATTGAATTGTGAATAGAATTAGAGGAGATATTTTAGGGCACAAATGTTGTATTTGATTGGAGAATTTGATATGAAAAATAAAAAGGAAAAGGAAAAAGAAAAAAAAAAAGAAGATAAAGAAATGATGAGATTCAAATTTCAAGTTATGTTTGATTGAGTTGGGAAATAAAGAAATAAAAGATTCTAGATGAACTCAAAAGACAAAAAATAATATTACATTTCCCTCACACTTTTTTTCTGTATATTTTTTTATTATAACCAAATAAAAAATAAAATTATATTTTCTTTTTCTTTTTCTTTTTCATTCGTCTCAACAAATCTTTTAGCTAAACACATCCAAATTCTTTTTTTTTTAATTAAAAATGAAAAAAAAAGAGATAAATGAAAGTTTAAAAAAAAAATGATCTAACCACATAAGGATAACTTTTGGGGTTACATCATAGGAGTCGAGATTTCAGATGTTGCTTTTAAATAGTTTTTACATAACAAGATCATTCAACTATATAGAGATAAGTTAAATATATGTGGGGATTCGAACCCACCTTATTAACACTCAGTGTGTTTGTTTTGAAGGATTAGGGGGTGGGATTGGACTATTAGTCCCACCGAACTAATAGTCCATTGTTTGTTTCATTTTTTTTGCTCCGGACTAATAGTCCTATCACGACCCGAACTTGCCCCTATAGATTCAGCGTCATGACCGGCCAGTAACCATAGATTACCTACGGCCTCCGTACAAATAAACCTTTAATACCAATTATGGGGCTTAGCGGAAGTTCAAAATGTTAAAGAATTCATCCATTGAGCTGTGCATATATGAAAAGGGCAATATATTAAGCAAGGTATTGTTTCAAAATTACATCCAACATAAGTACAAGCCCTGTACATAAGTATAATTCATGTTTTACAAAATACAACCCCAACTACGGCATGCTACAAAACCTTTAAACCACACAAAAGGGGTTTGACAAGTATAGCTCCACCCAAGCCTAATTACTTCACTTGGAAGCTTCACAAAGGCTGACCCGGTAACTTGAGGCTATCTAATTCTGATGTTCAGTTTGCCCACCTACAATTACATATATAAATAAATAGTGAGCTAGAGCCCAATGAGTAATAACAACATAAAGAGGTTATATGAATGAAGTTCAATAATGATACGAATAACAATTTTTTTTTTTAACATCGATATCCATTCAAACCAACATGCATTACATTCGATAGAATAATAATGTTGTTATAGCAATAGAACCTGTTCTAAGGTAAATCAAAATATCATATTCAATTATCCAATGGGCCACGGTATTAATCTCCCCCAGGCAAGGGTCAATGAGCCATGGTATTAATCTCCCCCAGGCAAGGGTCAATATACCATGGTATTGATCTCCCCCAGGCGAGGGTCAATATGCCTTGGTATTAATCTCCCCCAGGCAAGGGTCAATATGCCCTGGTATTAATCTCCTCCAAGAAAGGGTCAACATTTGAGTCATGAATACATTTTCAAAAGGGAACTTCATTCATTCATAAGAAACTAGAGTTTCAATAAACCATTCGATGGACAATAACAGTTTTGGTAAATCATCATAGTATTTCAATAAACCATTCATATATCAATTTCGATAATAGTAACACCTTCGCAATTAAATATAATTTGAACATATCTTTATAAAGTTATTACTCACTGTGGTCTGTGGCGATGCTAAACCTCGGGCGTCCACCTAAATGAGATACATAACAAATATAAATGAAATTCCATTTCGTTTCAATTCATTTCTTTTTGTGTGTCTCTATCTTATTGTATGATTATATGAGTCCAAAAAGGTGCCTAAGAATGTTAGGAGTGGCATGAGGAGGCGAATATGCACTTAAAAGAGTTGGTAAAATTTTGTTGAAAACAGGGTCTTCGCTCGAGCGCAACTTCCTATGCTCGAGCGGGGTTCAAAAACAAAGGTAGTCACTCGAGCGCGACATTCGTCGCTTGAGCGGTCTGCAAAAGTATTGGATATATGAATTTCCCGCTTGATGGTCGCTCGAGCGGAAGACTACGAAAAGGGGTCCTCGCTCGAGCGCCACTTTGGTCGCTCGAGCGGACATCACGAATTCTGGGATTTCCAGAATTGCAATTAAAGATCAAGTATGGTATTCAAAGTCTTAAATCTTGGATTTTTGGTGCAAAAACATGGAGAATCCCTATATAACATGAAAACACTTCCAATTGAAACCATTTATTCAAAATTGTGGCAAATTCTTAACCATTAACTTCAATTTCAAGTTACATAATAATGTTCAATTCAAATTAGATGCATATCTCTTCAAAACATACTCAAAACATGATCAAGTGGCATAAAAAGCATGGAAACATGGAGAATTCTCCAAAATGAGGTATAATTGTGCCATGCATGTATGAATTTCATGGAGCTTAACTCTAAATATGCATGCATGTAAGAATTCAACTTCATCCTTCCATTTCTTGAAATTCATAGCTCCTTTTCTTCAACAACATGTCAATGAATACAAAAATGAGAGGAATACACATCTATATGCCATGTCTACATGAATTAATGATGAATGTCTTACCTAGTGTTGAATTTGAGTGTGGTTTAAAGCTTGATTCCCCAATTCTCTAGCAATTCTCTTCAAATTCTTCTTCCTCTCTCTATAGTGTTGAGTTCACTCCCTTCACTCTCTCAAATTTCAGCCAAAGAGTGTTTTTATGAGTTCATAGGTTAATTTGAGCCTTATATATGATGCACTTAACTTAACCTTAATCAAAGTTGATTAGGATTAATCAATTAGGCTTAATGCTAACTAATTCAATCAGTTTATCTAATTATTTTGATCCAAATCAAATTTCAATTAAAGTTGCCATAAAATTTTAAATATTCCAAATAGCATATTGAGCTAGACAATTTCAGTTCCTGAAGCCATTTAGGCTCCCAATTGCTGACTCTAAGTTCCCAATTTAAACAGATATTCCATAAGTCAACAGATAATTATAGAATTAAGCATGTATCCACACAATTAAGCACATAATCATGCAATTAAACTCATTAAAACTACATAATGTACTAGTTTGGAGGTCGGGGTCGTCACAGTCTCTTCCCCTTAGAAAGTTTGGTCCTCCAAACTTGAGTTACCTTCAGATGGAAACAAATGTGGATATTGTTGCCGTATCTCTTCCTTTTTCTCCCACGTGGCCTCCTTCCCATAATGTTCTCTCCACTCAATCTTCACCATAGGGATAGCTTTGTTTCTCAATTGCTTCACTTGCCAATCAATGATTTGCACAGGCCATTCTTTATACACCATATCTTCATCTAGAGCAATCCGGTGGTAATCAATCACATGGAACGGATCTCTGAGATACCCCTGAAGCATGGATACATGAAAAACATTATGCACCTGTAAGCAACAGGACCCATCCTCTCAAGAATCTGAAACGGTCCAATGTAGCGAGGAGTCAATTTTTCCTTTTTACCAAATCTCATATGCACCTTCATTGGGGTCACCCTGATGAATACATGATCTCCCACCTCATATTCTAAATCCCTTCTTCGTTGATCTGCATAGCTTTTCTGTCAACTCTGTGCAATTTTGAGCCTTTGCTAAATGATTTTGATCTTCTCAGTTGTTTTTTGCACAAGTTCAGTCCCATAAATAGCTCTATCACCCACCTTTGTCCAACAAATTGGCGATCTACACTTTCTGCCATATAGTGCCTCACATGGTGCCATATTGATACTTGTGTGAAAACTGTTATTATAAGCAAATTCGGCCAGTGGCAAATAAGTTTCCCAACTTCCCTGAAAATCCAATACACACATATGAAGCATGTCCTCAAAGGTCTGGATGGTTCTCTCGATTTGCCCATCGATCTGCAGATGAAATGCTGTGCTAAATCTCAATTCTATTCCTATTGCCTCCTGCAAACTATGCCAAAATCTAGAAACAAATTTAGAATCCCTATCTAATACAATAGACACTGGAACCCCATGCAGTTGAATAATCTTGTCAATGTAGATAGTAGCAAGTCTATAAGCAGTAAATGAAGTCTTTACAGCAAGAAAGTGGGCAGATTTAGTTAATCTATCAACTATAACCCAAATAGAGTCCATACCTCTAAGTGTCCGAGGTAGGCCAACAACAAAGTCCATGGTGATATGCTCCCACTTCTATTCTGGAATAGGAAAGGACTGAAACAGATCTGCTGGTCTTTGATGTTCTGCTTTTACCTGCTGACACTGCAAGCATCTAGAGTTAAAGTTGGCGATCTCCCTTTTCATGTTGGGCCACCAATACACAAACTTCAAATCTTGATACATTTTGGTGTTTCCTGGATACATAGTAAATATTGACTTATGAGCTTCCTCCAAAATTTTCCTTTTTAAATCTGCATCATTCGGGACACACAACCTCCCTTGATACTTCAACACAGAGTCTTCAATTAGGAACCCCGGTTTAGGCTTGGTGTCAAGTTCATCACAAATCTTCTTCAAAAACTCATAATCCAGTTATTTCTGTTTGATTTCTTCAATAATAGCAAGTTGGGCAGGCATTGTGATTATCAAGCCATATTGTTCAAAAGGTACCACTTCAATCTCGAGTTTTTCAAACTCCAGCAGCAGCTCTCTTTGATCTGTGAGTAAACAGGCAAGATTCCCTACATTCTTTCTACTGAGCGCATTTGCTACAATATTGGCTTTGCCTGGATGATAGTGAATCTGCAAGTCATAATCTTTGATTAATTCAAGCCATCGCCTTTTGTAGACACCCCATTTTTTACCGACTTTAAGACTCAGACATCATCCATTGAGCGCTTGGTGATAGGGCATGTTGTGCTCGTTTCAAGTTTCCGGAGTTTTCGGCTGAGTGCCTTGCCTCCGGGCCTCTAAACTCTATGTGTTTTGACTCGGTTTGTGGACCGAACCTTGTTTCCCTTCCCTGAAGGGAGAGAGAGGTCTGTAGACCACCCTTTTGTGGTCGTAGACCACTTTTCCTGCTTGGAGACTAGTTTCTGGTTTACGGAGCCTTCGGCCGTGCGCCTTGTCTCGAGACCGCTTAACGTTCTCCGCTTGACTTGGTTTTTGAACCATGCCTTGTTAACCTTGCCTAGAGGGACACTATGGTCTGGGAGACCACTTTTCCCTCGTTGATCACTTTTGGTGCCCGTAGACTAGTTTTTGAGGCTCCCGGCTGCGCGCCTTGCCTCCCGAACTCTTGTCTTGCATCCTTTTTGGTTTGTTTTTGGTACAAACCTTGTTTTCCTTGTTTGGAAGGTGGTATAAGGGTGGGAGACCAGTTCTTCCCCTTGGAGACCACTTTCCTTCCTGCCAGCCAGCTTTCTAGTCGGCCAACTGGTTTTCTTGGTCTTTGGACCACCTTTTCTGGTCAGCCACCACACCACTGCCTTACTTTCATGCTGCAGACCATCTCCCCCCCATGGTCGACCAGTTTCTTCCCTGGCTGACCACTTCCACTGGTCGGCTGACCATTGTAAGTAGCTGGCTGACCACTTCAAGTGGTCGGCAGCTTTCCATCACCTTTTTGGAGATATTTTCTAGCTAACTGTTACAACTGGAGGGTGCAAAAGCCATCCTCCATACACGTGTATGGAGGGACGGCTTTAGGCCTAAAGCTTGTCCAACAAGCTTGTTGCATATTTTTCTATATAAAGGAGCCTCCTCCCTCATGCCTTAGGTTCATAAAATGGTGCTTGAGTGATACATATCATCTATATCTATACTTCTTCATTTCTCTCTTGTTTTGTGCTTGAAAGTGTAGTTTTTCCATACTATTGCACACAAATACACACTCAAACACCATACTCTTGTTGCTGAGGCACTTTGAGGTTGATTTTGGAGTTTTTGAATTGGTTTGAGCTCAAAGAGGTTGCTGGAGTTGCAGCTTTGAAGGTGTTCTTCAATGGTGAGCTTTTAACCCTTAAAACCCTTGTTTCAGTTTAAGCTTTTGGACCTATTTTCATGCTTATTTTGGCTTGACTTTAAACTAAAAAAAGTTCTAATTTTTAAGGCTTAACATGTTTGTTTAAGGTCTCTTTGGTGTTTGGGGTGATCTACTTCCTTGCATGTCTTGTTTGGCTTTGTTTTGCACCATCACTTTAGGCCCTTGAGATCACTTTCTCTTGGCCTTTTAACCACTAAAATCCAATGGATTTTCAGTGGTAAAACTTGTGTTTTGAGGTCCCAAATAGGAGAGGGCCATCCCCCTCTCCTTGTCTCTTGGATGCTTGCTTCATTTGCCTCATGTTTGAGCATGTTTGTTAAGCTTATGTTGGCTCCATATTAGCATGTATTTGGGGTTATTTTGACATGGCATACCACTATTTTGATTTGGTTTTTTCACTTCATGCATGCTTAATACACTTGTAGTGTAAATCTTACAAACTAGTCTTGTATGATTCATGAAGTAGCATGCCTTTCTAGCATGATTTGATTCTATTTTAGCATGTTCTCGGTGTTGTTTTGACATGATATACCTCTGTTAAGGTTTGGTTTGATGGCCCCATGCATGTTCCATGCACTTGTAGTGCAATTTCATGAACTAGCCTAACGTGTATCATGCTTTAGACCATCATTCTAGCATGATTTTGGCTTAACTCTAAGAAGCTTTTGTCCATGTTTTAGCTTGCTCTAGCTCTGATTTGTGTTGTTTTGGTCATGCATGCCATGCTTTGTATAGTTATAATGCATTCTAGCTTGTTAGCTTTGTGTATTAAGTCCACTAGCATGCATTACTTGGACTATTTTCATGATTTGGCATCATTTTTTATGTGATTTCAGTCCATGTTTCATGTTCATGCACTCACATTTGTCACTTTTTTCATGCTTTGGAGGGTTGGTCCTTTGTGCCTAGGAATGAGTCATTGCGTATGCTTTCATGCCTAAGCTTGCGAGCTATCATTTTAATGTGTTTTGGGGGTTATTTTGCCATAATATAACTCTTATTTTTGTTGGCGAAGTCATCTCATGCTTGGTCTTGGTAGGTGTAGTGTAATCCTCCCTATTGCCCTTGCATGATCCATGTTTTGGCCCTTCATGTTGACTTGTTTTGGCTTCCCTCCATCATTTTGACATGTTCTAGGACTGTTTTGGGTCGCCTTTTCCATATACTTCATGTTTTGTATAGCTATAGTGCAAGTGCCTATGCTAGCTTTGAGTTTTGAGCACCATAGCATGCTTCATTTGCATCGTGTGTATGATTTGGCATCATTTATCATGATATTTCAGAGCTTATAGCATTGCTATGTTCCCACTTCTTTCATGCTTTGAATGCCTTTAAGGGTTGTGCATTGTTGCCTAGCTTATGGCCTAGCTTGTTTGCTTGCATGCCTTGACTTTTGAGCTCCCATCTAAGCATGCTTTGGTCTTTGTTTTGACCTATTTGAGCTCTGTTTGTGGCTGGTTCATGCATTTGTGCCATGTATTGCATGCCCCCTTTATAGTCCTCTTTGCTAGCCTTATGCCTTAAGGACCATAGCATGCCTTGCTTGTGTTGTTTGAATGAATTGGCATCATTTCATACCTTATTTCAGAGCTTATAGTGTTGTTACACTCTCATGTTTATCACTCCTTGAGCACTCTTGAGGGTTTTGCTCTTAGGCCTAATTGATAGGCCAATGCATGTGTATGCTTGTATATGTTTTTGTGCCTTCATTTCTTAGCATTATGGCCACTGTTTTGGCATGACTGAGGTCTATCCATATTCGGTTTAAGTCCATTGAGCATGTTTGTTTTCATGTTGTTCACATGCTTATGTTGCCTTGCATTGTGTATGCATGCCATTAGCATTGATAGGTTGCGTATATTGCCTTGCATTGAGTACGCATACCATTAGCATTGTGTATGCTATGTTGTTGTTTGCATTAAGTATGCCATGTTACATTGCATTGTGTATGCTGTGTTGTTGTTCGCATTGTGTATGCCATGTTGCATGGATCACATTTTGTCTAGCATGCTTGAGTTGCTTTGCATTTTGTTTGGATTGGGTGTTAATCCGAGCACGAGAAATGGGGGACGTTTCATACTTGAAGTGATGAAACGTGCGTCAATTCTCAGTCGCCGACCCTCTTGATTGTGCATGATAGAGTTCAAGGAATTTATGTGTTATGTGTGCATTCATTTACATTGAAATGTGCAATCTTGGCTTCTCGGCCATCATGCATTGAGATGCGTGATTGGTGGCCCAAGGGTCGAGAACCGCACTCCCTTGAGCTTATGAAATTATGGGGAGAGTGGTTGTGCACACATACATTGCAAATACATTGCCATGCCCCTTCTTGTTCTCTGTTGTAGCAAACTGGAAATGTGGTAGCAAAACTGGTCGGCCGACCAGAAAAACTAGCTGGCCGACCACTTTTTCTAGTCTGAAGCAAAGAAAAGTGGTTGGCAGGTGGTCTACAACACCAATAACTGGTCAGCAGCCCTCCTGAGGGTCTCCAAGGTGAGTTAGAAGCTTTTTGGAGCTTGGTGCAAGGTTCTGAGAATAATTGAAAGCAGAGGCAAGTTGGGGCATCGCGATGGATTTCTGAACGAGGCGACCGGGCATGCATACACTTCTCACCTTGAGGCTCCTGTTTTACTGCTTTCCTTAGCTAGCTTATGCTTTGGTTTTGTACTTAAGTAGTTAATGCATTTAGCTGCTTATTTGTGTTGTAATAACTAGTTAGTTAACTTATTAGTTAATTAGTTTTGTGATGTAATAATTAGTTTAATTAGCTTAGATTAGCTAGTTAGCTTAGTATTCGGACCCTCCGTTAAGAGGGCCAACTGTTGTAATAATCGTGCGTGTGTGCGATGCATGCCTTCCAACCCCCATTTCTTTCTCCCTTTTACTTACCTGCTTTCAGTGGTTAGTTTTAGGGCATATTTTGTTTAGCATACCTTATGCTTCGCATGCGTGCATCCATTCATCTGTTTTGCATGCATCGGGCTTGACGCATCATACAAACTGCATTGTATTCAATTCCAATTTGAATACATGTACCAAGTTGCATTTCACATGACATCTTAGAATAGCCGAGCCTATCTTAGTTGCATTTTGCATGTGTTGCATTAGCCATCTTAACATGAACTAGGATCATGCATGATTTCTAACTAGTTCTCTGTTTTGGCTCGAAGTACACTGTGAGTGTTTACGCTTTAGCATACTGCATGTGTGTAAGTGCTGCCATGTTTAGCATGCTTGCCATGAGGCTAATTGCTTAAGTGTTTAACTGCATGAATGCCTGTGGATGAAGGTTGGATTGTTTAAATTGGAACAATTCATTGAAATCCGCGGTTTAGCCTACTTGCGAGTAGCAAACTTCAAACCGTTTTCAAACAAACAAACATGCAATGTTTTGTTCCAACTTAGGCGATCTAGTCTATACTTGTATGTTGTGCGCATCACATAGTAATTCTAGGTTAATAACCGGAATAAGAACACATGTGTTTTCAAAAACAAAATATCATGTTAGTAAAGGTCGATCTTTTATCGGGCAAGCGGGGGTGCTCATTGCATGACCTTCCCCTCTCGTACCCAAGTTCCCGAGCTGAGTCAACTTTGCTGATGACGGACACGTGGCCTTAGGCATGAGTCAGGGTTTCCTAAATTTTCCCAAAATAAAATATTTAGGTGGCGACTCTGTATCTGGAAAAGCAGTCCATGTTTGGCACTTCTTTATAAAAATCAGTTTTCCAAAACGATTTGCCGAGTTTGGACTCTTTGGTGATTTATCGGTCTCACATTGCACTTTGTGAGATTAGATTCAGAACCGTGACACGAGTTCGAACTGTAGTAGCCTAGAACAAAACGATTTGCGCCCTCGCACGCAGAGTCGAGAGTTCTCGGGGCGGTCTACACCTTTGACGCATGTTCAGTTCCTTCTGTGTGAAAAAGTATTTCAAACTCTTTTGATTTGTATATACTTCACATTTGACCCCATACAAATAGTGTCTCCGTATCTTTAATGCGAACACAACTGCAGCAAGTTCCAAGTCATGTGTAGGGTAATTCCATGTGGTCTCAATTGTCAAGAGGCATACGCAATAACCATGCCATTCTGCATTAAAACACAACCCAGGCCCTTATAGGATGTATTACTAAAAATCACAAAATTTTCAGTACCTGAGGGAATAGTAAGGATTGGGGCTGTAGTTAGTCTTGTCTTCAACTCTTGAAGGGTTGTTTCTCTCTGATCCATCCACTCAAATAGCTCCCCCTTTCGAGTCAACTGAGTCAATGGTACAGCAATTTTTGAGAAGTCTTTAACGAACCTTCGGTAATACCCTGCCAAACCCATAAAACTACAAACTTCTGTTACATTAGTTGGAGTAGGCCAGTGTAGACGCGCCCGAACGTCCCGGGAGAATCCCGTTTTATCCATTGGGCTTATTACAGTTCAGTCTCAATGTCACGATTCTTAATCTGATCTCGCAAAGTGCAATACGAGATTGATAAATCACCAAAGAGTCCAAATCTGGCAAATCGTTTTGAAAAATTGATTTTTAGAAAGAAGTGCCAAACATGGATTGCTTAGCCAGATACAGAGTCGCCACCTAAATATTTTATTTTGGAGGAATTATGGACTGCTTTGCTAGATACAGAGTCGTCACCTAAATATTTTATTTTGGGGGAATTTAGGAAACCCTGACTCATGCCTAAGGCCTTGTGCCCGTCATCACCAAAGTTGCCTTGACTCGGGAACTTGGGTACGATTGGGAAAGGTCATACAATGAGCACCCCCGCTAGCCCGATCAAAGATCGGCCACTACTAAACATGATATCTTGTTTTTGAAAACATATGTGCTCTTATTCCGGTTTATTAGCCTAGAATTGCTACGTGATGCGCACAACATACAAGTATAGACTGGATTGTCTAAGTTGGAACAAAACATCTCATGTTTGTTTTTTAAAGCGGTTTGCTACTCGCAAGTAGGCTAAAATGCGGATTTTGCCACCCTCAAGTGGGCTTAGAAAACATGGTGATTTGTCACTCTCAAGTGGGCTTTAAAACTCGCAATCGATGAATTGTTCCAATTTAAATAATCCAATCTTCACCCACAGGCATTCAGGCAGGTATATCACATAAACAGTTAGCCTCATGGCAAGCATGCTATCATGGCAGTCACTCACACACATGCAAGGATGCTAAAGCATAAACACTCACCGAGTACTCCGAGCCAAAATAGAAACTAGTTAGTAATCAATGCGTGATCCTAGTTTATGTTAAGATGGCTAATGAACATAGGCAAAATGCAACTAGAAATAGGCTCGGCTATTCTAAGATATCATGTGAAATGCAATTTGACAATCATGTATTCAAATCGGTATTGAAATACAATGCAGTTAGTATGATGCGCCGAGCCCGGTGCATGCAATACAGATGAATGAATGCAAACATGCGAGCATAAGAATGCTAATCAAAACATGACCTAAAACTAACCATCAAAAGCAGGTAAGTAAAAGGGAGAAAGACGTGGGGTTGGAAGACATGCACACACTCACGCACACTTATTACAAAATTCGCCCTCTCGACGGAGGGTCCGAATAAATAATACAAAACCAACTAGCTACCTAAGCTAATCTAATTAAACTAGTTATTACACAACATTAACTAAGTAAGCAATCTAAATGAGCATACAAACTAAATGAATGTGGGCTGCCTTAGCTTTGCTTTGAATGACAAAGGACGCATGCATGCTTGAATTGCCTTGTTCGGAAATCCCTCGTGACGCCCCAACTCGCCTTTGTTTGCAATTGATCTCATAAACTTGCACAAAGCTCCAGAGAGATGAAACTCCACCCTGGGAATCTGTGGGAAGGCTGCCGACCAGCTTATAGGCATGGGAGACCAACTACCGACCACCTTTTGTGGTGGAAACCAAAAAAAGTGGTCGGCCTGCCAGTAAATCTGGTCGGCCGACCAGTTTCCTCTCTTGGTTTCTGCTTTTCTGCAACAAAGGGAAAGAGAGAGGCACGACAAAGTATTTGCAACACATGTGTGCACGACCACTCTCCTCATCATTGCATAAGCTCAAGGGAGTGTAGTCCTCGACCCTCGGGCCATCAATCACGTATTTTGATGCATGATGGCCGAGGAGCCAAATTGCATGACTCAATGTGAAATGAATGCACATACAAGCACCTAAAGCCAACAACTCCATCATGGGTAGTCAAGAATGTCGGCAACCAGGAATCGAGGCACGTTTCGTCACTTTGAGTATGAGACGTCCCTCGTTTCCCGTGTTCGGACTAACTCCTATCCCAAACACAATGCAACAAACATGGCATGCACAAATACAACTCTAGCATGCAATCCTAATGCAATGCAACTAAGTGATGCAAACATGCAAGGGATAACATGCAAACATGCAACTAGCATACACAATGCTATAAGCTACATGGCATGCACAATGCTTATGACACTAGCATACACAATGAGATGAACAAAGCATGCACAATGCAATGATCAATCATGCGACAACATGGCATACTCAATGCTATGAGCTACAATGGCATACTCGATGAAAAATGAACTTAAATCAAAATGGATGGGCCTCAGCCACACCCAAATCAGTGGCCATAACACCAAGACTAAGGCACCAAAAGGCAAGACACACATGCACACATATTGGTCCACAAGCTAGGCAACAAGAACACAACCCTTAAAGGCAATCAAGGGGTGACAAAAGTGGGAGCATGGCAAGTTTATATGCTCTGAAATTACATGCAAAGTGAAGCCATATCATGCAAATAGCTCAAATAAAGCATGCCAAGAGACTTGAAATACAAAGCTAGTCAAGGGCTTTACACTACAACCATACCAAGCAGTGCTCAAATGACCTAAAGCACTCAAAACAGACCTAATGCAGGTCAAAATAGTGGCCGAAATGGACTGAAATGATAGCATGCTAAGCAAGAAAAAACATGCCCAAATGATGGCTCGCAAGCAAGGCACAAAGCTCAACTCTCAAATACAATTAAAGAGTGATAAACATGAGAGTATGGAAAAGATATAAGCTCTGAAATTCCATGCCAAATGATGCCAAGGTATGCAAACATCACAAATATAGCATGCGAGGGACCTCAAAACTCAAGACTAGCCAAAGCATTTGCACTATAACTATACAAAACATGAGTGATATGACCATGAAAGTACAAAACAGTCCTAGAACAGCCCAAAATATGAATAAAATTATGTTGGAGTATAGCCAAAACAACATGCATACAAAGCTAGTAAGCAAGATTTATACTACAAGTACATGAAGCATGCAAGAGGCTATCAAACCAACTTTGGACAGAGTTATGACATGCTAAATAATGACCAAAAACCTACTGAAATGGAGCCCATACATGCTAGAAAGACATGCTACTTTGATGAGTCACAAATGGGATTGCACTACACATACAAGAAGCATGCAAAAGGTGACCAAACCAGCCATGGACAGAGCCAAGGAAGGTCCTAGAAGTCACAAAAAAGTACCTGAACCAAGCCTCAAAATAGTAGAAACACATGCTCCTTTTATAGGCCAATAATGCAAGGAAACAAGAGAAGAGGAGGGGGGACAACCCCCACCCATTTGGGACCTCAAAGCAGGGTTTTTACCACTGAAAATCCTCTAGATTTCAGTGTTCAAAAGGCCACAAAAAGTTGTTTTGAAAGGCCTTGAAAGATGGCTCAAAAGCTATACAAGCTAAGGAACAAAAGGAAGAGACAACCCCCTAGCCAAACAAGGCTTAAACCACCATTTTTAGGACTGAAAAATAGAGGTCTTTGTAGTTCAACACTAACCCAAAAATAGCCTCAAAATAAGGGAAAAATTGTGGTGAAGCAAGTGTGCAAAACAAGTACAAAAGAGGAGATGTGCTTACCCTTGTAGAACAGCAGCAAAATGGCCTCTTTACTGGCTCAAATGACCTTCCAGCAGTCCAAAAATGAGCTCCAAGGGACCTCATCCCATTGATCTGCAACTTTGATGAAGGATGTCTTGGCAAACTAGTTGTATATCTCTACTTTTATACACTTCTATGCACAAAAGGAGCAAGAGAGGGAGGCTCTAGAGAGAGAGGCAGAGATCTTGCTCTGGAAGTTTTGTAGAGAGAGAGGGAGTTTAGTGAGAGAATCTCTCGAGCTTGTCCAAGAAGTCTTTTTTTTTTTTTTTTTGCAAAATGGGAGATATGTCTCATATATAGCAAAAAGCAAGAGTTGGTTCGAAATATCTGTTTTGGAGACAGTTGGAGGTTGTGGAGAACAGCTAGAGAGAAAATATCTTCAAAAAATCTGATTTTGGGACTTTCCAACCACTTTTCTGGTCGACCGACCACTTTTTCTGGTCGGCCGACCACTTTTTTGGTCGGCCAACTACTTTTTCTGGTCGGCCAACTAGTTTTTTTGGTCGGCAGGAAAATTCTGCTTTTCAGGTCCAACTTCAAATGGCCATATGAATCCAAATTAAAGGTCCAGAAGTAAGCTTTCCAATGGTGGAAGCCTTGCATCAAAATTCCAACTATGAAAAAAGTTATGCCTGTTTTGGTGAAGCCACGCAGTTTTAGTCCTACCCGGATTCATGCCGAACTTCTCCCAAACTAGTTTTCTTCTCTCCTTTCCTCTTTTCTTCAACTCCAAACCCCTAAACAAAGTGTTTTGAATGATTTTTCAAAGATTTCATCTCTTTTTCATTCATTTCCACTTTGTCCTTGCTCGGTTTACCAAAAAGTGCTACATTTAACAAAAAGCGAGTATCGGAACATCGTAGAAACTTTATTTTCAAAACATTTTGAAAGAGAGGGTTTCAAGGTCTAAAATCTTTTGATCAAGATTGTTTTGGTCCAAAAGGGGTATGAAGTTGAGATTTGTCTCTCTCCTTGCCGAAGAAACTGAACTTTTGCCCTGTACACATTTCTCCACCAAGTAAACTATCAGTAGTGCCCAAGTCTTAAGGGTGGTCAAAAATGGGGTGTCTACAGCCAGTTAATAATAGCTTCAATTTTATGAGGATCCACAGATATACCATCCTTATTAATAATGTGCCCTAAAAATGCAACTTTATCAAGCCAAAATTCACACTTTTTGAATTTCTCATACAACTATTTTTCTCTAAGTCTTTGAAGAACCAGTCTCAGATGTCGTTCATTATTATCTCTACTTTTCGAATAGATTAAGATGTCATCAATGAATACAACAACAAAGTCATCTAGGAAAGGTTTGAAAATTCTGTTCATTAAATCCATAAATGCTGCAGGCGCATTCGTAACCCCAAATGGCATGACTAAAAACTCATAATGTCCATACCTGGTTTGGAAAGCAATCTTTTCAACATCCTTGGCCTTAACCTTCAATTGATGATATCCTGATCTCAAATCAATCTTCGAAAATATCTATGCCCCCTGTAACTGGTCAAACAGATCATCAATACGTGGCAAAGGGTATTTATTTTTCACTGTTACCTTGTTGAGCTCTTGGTAATCCACGCATAATCGGAGAGTGCCGTCTTTCTTTTTAACAAAAAGTGCCGGTGCGCCCCATGGGGATGTACTTGGTCTGATAAACCCCTTGTCAAGCAATTCTTATAACTGAATTTTCAATTCTTTCATTTCAGTAATAGACATACGGTAGGGAGTTTTAGAAATTGGTCGAGTTCCCGGTATTACATCAATTACAAATTCGATTTCTCTATCAACAAGTTGGCCAGGTAGTTCCTCTGGAAACATATCTGGAAAATCTCTCACCACTGGTATACTGTCTAGAGTAATGTCTACTGTTGGTTCGGTTACTACACTACACAAATACCCTTGACAACCCTTACTCATTAGTTTCCGGGCTTTCATAGCAAATATAAGGTATGGTGGTGAGATTACCCCTTTTCCCTCAAAATAAAATTCCTCTTGCCCTAGGGGTCGGAATATTACTCGTTTCAAGGCATAATTAATTGTTGCATGATATTTAGCTAGCCAATCCATACCCAGAATAACATCAAAATGCCTCATGTCTAAAGGTATTAAATCAGCATACAAAGTAGTATTTCCAAGAAATAATTAACATGCAGTAATTACAGTTGAACATAGCATGGATCCCCCCATAGGTGATGCAACAGATAGTATATAATTTAATGTTTCCATAGGTCTATTCAGAGTTCCAACAAGGACCATAGAAATAAATGAATGTGTAGACCTGGAATCAATTAAGGTATAAGCAAGTTTACTATAAATGGAGATCGTACCTGACACTACTGCCTCAGTATTCTGAGTATCCCCTGGGGTCAGTGCAAAAACCCTCCCTTGCCTTTGTTCATTCCTTGTGGTAGACGGTGTTGTGGCTGGTTTCGTCGTGGGTGCGAATCCAATTGAGCTTGTGGCTCCTCGGTTGCCATTCTGTCGTGATTATGTGCAATGCCATGCCATATGTCCTATTTTCCCACATTGGTAACAAGCCCCCATCGTGCGGTAGCAGACACCTCCATGTTTCTTTCTGCATGTAGTACAAGCTGGTGTTGAGTTGCCACTTTGGCTTGAACCAGTATTACTAGAACTTCCCGAATTGAACTTCTTGCTCATTGACGTGGTCCCCTTGTTAAAATTCTATTTTTTGCCCTTCCATTCAAAATTTTGCTTACGGTTGGTCACATTCCTTTCCGCTATCAGCGCCTTGTCAAGTACATCGACATACGTTGGCAATTTGAGTACATTAATTTTATCTAGAATTGGGTCACGTAACCCTCCTTCAAACTGTTTAGCCTTCTTGTAATCTGTGTCTATCATGTGGGGCGCGAAACGGGCTAATTCTATGAATTGAGCCTCATACTTAGCAATTGATTTGTTTCCCTGTTTCAGTTCCATAAATTCAGCTACTTTTCTATCCCACACACATTGTGGAAAATATTTTTCATAGAAAATTTCCAGAAAATTGGTCCAAGTAACATCCTTATTATCGTTTCGAACCAACATCCACCAACACCTTGCATCATATTCCAATGTGAATGTAGCTAGTTGCTGGGCTTCGGTACATGGAAACACCTCATACAATTTTTCAATCCCCAAAACCCAAGCTTCGGCCTTCAATGGTTCGATTCGCCATGAAACACCGATGGCTTCATCTTCTTAAATTCTCTAGTCAAGGCAACAGTGCAAGTTTCCGGCTGACACCCTGGTGCTGGAGGTGGTACAGGCATTTGAGGTGGGGGAGGTGGTTGTTGTTGTTGTTGTCTTATGGCTTCAGCCATGTCTTGCATCATTCGTTCCATTCTATCCAGTCTTGAGGAGGTTGCCTCCTCTAATTCATCACCTCTGGTTCTCACCATTTTCTATATGAAATTTTGTTCTATCACAACCACAATATACATATACACACATAGTCACACAGGCAATTGCATATATAATCACGAGGTTATTTCATCTGACATATCAAATGCACATGAATGCATTCCTGAAGTTTCTTCTAGACTCTCTATAGCTTAATGGACAAGTGAGTGAGATATATTTCGTGCTCTGATACCACTCTGTCAAGACCCGAACCTGCCCCTATAGGTTCAGCGTCATGACCGGCCAGTAACCATAGATTGCCTACGGCCTCCGTACAAATAAACCTTTAATACCAATTATGGGGCTTAGCGGAAGTTCAAAATGTTAAAGAATTCATCCATTGAGCTGTGTATATATGAAAAGGGCAATATATTAAGCAAGGTATTGTTTCAAAATTACATCCAACATAAGTACAAGCCCTGCACATAAGTATAATTCATGTTTTACAAAATACAACCCCAACTACAGCATGCTACAAAACCATTAAACCACACAAAAGGGGTTTGACAAGTATGGCTTCACCCAAGCCTGATTACTTCACTTGGAAGCTTCACAAAAGGCTGAGTCGGTAACTTGAGGCTATCTAACTCTAATGTTCAGTTTGCCCACCTACAATTACATATATAAATAAATAGTGAGCTAGAGCTCAATGAGTAATAACAAAATAAAGAGGTTATATGAATGAAGTTCGACAATAATACGAATAACAATTTTTTTTTTTAACATCGATATCCATTCAAACCAACATGCATTACATTCGATAGAATAATAATGTTGCTATAGCAATAGAACCTCGAAGGTAAATCAAAATATCATAATCAATTATCCAATGAGCCGCGGTATTAATCTCCCCCGGGCAAGGGTTAATGAACCGTGGTATTAATCTCCCCCAGGCAAGGGTCTATATGCCCTGGTATTAATCTCCCCCAGGCAAGGGTCAATATGCCATGGTATTGATCTCCCCCAGGCGAGGGTCAATATGCCTTGGTATTAATCTCCCCCAGACAAGGGTCAATATGCCCTGGTATTAATCTCTCTCGGGCAAGGGTCAATATTTGAGTCATGGATACATTTTCAAAAGGGAACTTCATTCATTTGTAAGAAACTAGAGTTTCAATAAACCATTCGATGGACAATAACAGTTTTGGTAAATCATCATAACATTTCAATAAACCATTCATATATCAATTTCGATAATAGTAACACCTTCACAATTAAATATAATTTGAACATATCTTTATAAAGTTATTACTCACTGTGGTCTGTGGCGATGCTAAGCCTCGGGCATCCACCTAAATGAAATACATAACAAATATAAATGAAATTCCATTTTGTTTCAATTCAAATTTTTTTGTGTGTCTTTATCTTATTGTATGATTATATGAGTCCAAAAAGGTGCCTAAGAATGTTAGGAGTGGCATGAGGATACAAATATGCACTTAAAAGAGTCGGTAAAATTTTGTTGAAAACAGGGTCTTCGCTCGAGCACAACTTTCTACGCTCGAGCAGGGTTCAAAAACAAAGGTGGTTGCTCGAGCATGACGTTCGTCGCTCGAATGGAAGACCGCGAAAAACGGTCCTCGCTCGAGCGCCACTTTGGTCGCTCGAGCGCCACTTTGGTCGCTCGAGCGGACTGTAAAATTTCGAAAACCGCTGGGAGGTCAAATTCCATGCTTGAGCGTGGACTTCCCCGCTTGAGCGGACATCACGAATTCTGGGATTTCTAGAATTGCAATTGAAGATCAAGTATGGTATTCAAAGTCGTAAATCTTGGATTTTTGGTACAAAAACATAGAGAATCCCTATATAACATGAAAACACTTCTAATTGAAACCATTTATTCAAAATTGCGGCAAATTCTCAACCATTAACTTCAATTTCAAGTTACAAAATAATGTTTAATTCAAATTAGATGCATATCTCTTCAAAACACACACAAAACATAATCAAGCGACATGGGAAGCATGGAAACATGGAGAATTCTTCAAAATGAGGTATAATTGTGCCATGTATGTATGAATTTCATGGAGCTTAACTCTAAATATGTATGCATGTAAGCAATTCAACTTCATCCTTCCATTTCTTGAAATTCATAGCTCATTTTCTTCAACAACATGTCAATGAATACAAAAAATGAGAGGAATACACTTCTATATGCCATGTTTACATGAATTAATGACGAGTGTCTTACCTAGTGTTGAATTTGAGTGTGGTTTAAAGCTTGATTCCCCAATTCTCTAGCAATTCTCTTCAAATTCTTCTTTCTCTCTCTAAAGTGTTGAGTTCACTCCCTTCTCTCTCTCAAATTTCAGCCAAAGAGTGTTTTTATGAGTTCATAGGTTAATTTGAGCCTTATATATGATGCACTTAACTTAACCTTAATCAAAGTTGATTAGGATTAATCAATTAGGCTTAATACTAACTAATTCAATCAGATTATCTAATTATTTTGATCCAAATCAAATTTCAATTGAAGTTGCCATAAAATTCTAAATATTCCAAATAGCCTATTGGGCTAGACAATTTCAGTTCCTGAAGTCATTTAGGCTCCCAATTGCCAACTCTAAGTTGCCAATTTAAACAGATATTCCATAAGTCAACAGATAATTATAGAATCAAGCATGTATTCACACAATCAAGCACATAATTATGTAATTAAACTCATTAAAATTACATAATGTACTAGTTTAGAGGTCGGGGTCGTCACAAGTCCCCCGGACTATTAGTCCCACAAATATGAGACTATCATATCTCATGGGGGGTGGGATAGAAACCATGGGATACCAATTCCAGGGAATTATTTTGTGAAATGTCCATTTTACCCTCCATGCTATTACTTAGCAAACAATTAGAAAAGAATAAAATAGTCTTTTGAACATTTATAAATTATTTTTTTAGTGTTGTTAATTTAAAATTATATATTAAATAAAAAATTTTAATTAGAAATTATAAATTAAATTTAATTAAAAAAAATAAATTATAAAATATGGCATTGTAAATTAAATTTTTTAGTGTTCTTAACAAATTAAATTTACATATTAAATTAAATTATTTTTTTAGTGTTGTTAATTTAAAATTATATAGTAAATAAAAATATAAATTATAAATTAAATTTATTTAAAAATAATAAATTATAAATTATGGCCTTATAAATTAATTTTTTTTAGTGTTGTTGAAAATTTAATTTATATAATAAATAAAATTATTTTTTATTGTCATTAATTTAAAATTATATATTAAATAAAAAATATAAATTATAAATTATAAATTTAATTTAATTGAAAATAATAAATTAGAATAATTAAAATATTGTGCAAAAAATAAAATATAACAAATTTTTATTTAATCTAGTTAAAAATAATTAAAATATTAAAACTATGTTTAATATTGCTATTACTTAGTAAATAATTGAAAATGATAAAATAGTCATTTGAGTATTTATCCTTCTTCATAGTATCCCAAACAAACATTGAATAACTAAAAATAGTCCAATTCAGACATCTAATCTCATGACTAAACAAATATAGGATACAAATTTAGTCCAATCAAATAGTCTCGGGACAATGTATCCCAAGAATAATAGTCCGATAGATTACAATCCCCCTTTACCTAGTCCGTCCAAACATAAGCACCCACTGAGTATAATTTGCCAAAACCTAAAATTTCACCCTACTGATCATATGTACTACCACCCAAATAACTTATTTTTGTTTGGTTTGTATCTCAAAATACAATTTTTGAAAAAGAATTTCAAAATTTTGTTTGGTGTAAATTTTTTTTAAAAAAATTTCAAAATCATTTTCTCTCTCCTGTACATCAATCAATCATTTATTTTTTCTCTCATCTCTCATTTTCAATAACTATTTTTCTCACACACATCTACTCAACTACGAGTAATGCTAGATATTTTAAAAATTCTATTAAAGTTTCTACCAAATGTTTCACATGGGTATGAGATGCACATAATGTGGGTCACACACCCATGTATGGCATTTAGTAGAACTTTTAGTAGAATTTTTGGGCTCTCTAACATTTTGTTCAACTACAAGAAAATATCAAATTATTCCAAACTCCAAAATTATTTTCAAAATATACAATCAAACAAATCAATTTTTTTTTAAACCCTTTCCCAAAAATTTCTTTTAAAAATGGGTAAATTAGAAATACATCTCTTGAGGTTTACTTGAAATACAAATTGACCCATGTGGTTTGAAAAATTACAAATACCCTCTTATTAGGATTTTTTATTTAACATAATTAACTGAAAAAATAAAATTCATAATTGTTCTCCTGTATAATAATAAAATTACCTAAATTATTAATTGGAACACATTTTAACATCATTAAAAACTTTTAATTGACTTGATGATTTATTAATAAAAGAAACAATTTATTATGAAATTAGAAAATCTTAAGAGATGGAATGCAATTTTTAAAATCGTAAAGGACAATTTGTATTTTAATAAAATCTCAAATGATGTATTTATAATTTATTCAAAAATTTATGTCAAAATACCAGCTAAATACACCAAAACTTGTGATCTCATCCTCATGTTATACAAGGAAAATGTTATGGGTCCCAAATAAATTACTAAATATTTTATTAAATTTTTCACATGGGTGTGAGATTTATACAAATCACATATACATCCATATAAGAGGTTTAATAGAATATTTGATAATTCGTTTGGATTTATAACTCTGCCGGTGGTTTTGAATGCACCAATTAGTATACATATTACTGTATCAACTAATGTTATGATATTATTATTGACTACATTTATTATATAAGTTATAAATACTGAAAATCATATAAATAATACTATATTATCTGTTAATACACTAATATATATATTGTGGGTGTTTAGGAAGTGAATTTTTTTGTAGGTTTTTTTAGTTGTAGAATATTATTGGAATTTTTTTTTTTTTTTGTGTTTGGGAAGATAGTTAGGTTTTTTTGTAGTTGGATTTTTTTGTGATTAGATGTGATGTTTGTGAGAGAAAAAGCGAAATGAAGTTGGATTTTTTTGTGGTTAAATGTGATGTTTGTGAGAGAAAAAGCGAAATGATTATGGAGTTTGATATGATATTTTGTTTAGATTAATTTTTTTTGATTTTGTAAATCATTTATCTTGTAGTGAAAAAAAAAATTAAAAAAAAAAATCCAAAAATGTAGTTGTCAAACACCACCAATAATTAGTACATATAGGCTCTGTTTGTTTGGAGTTATAGGAAGGGAATTGAGACTACTAATATTTAGTATTACTAATATCTTGTCTATTTTGAGAGATGACCTTAGGACTACTAATATCTTGATATTACTAATACTCTTAGAAGATGAATTCATAGTGAAAAGGTAGAAATGATATTAAAAAAATAGTGAGAGAATTAAAAAAAAATTATTTTTTTTATTTTTTATATATTGAATTTTTTTTTAAATATTAATATTTAATTTTTATATTTTTATTTTTATTTTATTACTTTATTTAAAAATAATTTAATAATTTTTCATTATTAATCCATTCACTAGGACTCTTTTCCATTCCATCATCAAATACAAATGGGCATAGTATTATTCGAACTCCGCAAAAAGTCTTACGAAAGAGAAAGGAAAGTAGATTCATCACACGTTGCGTTAATGAGAGTGAAAAGAGTAAAGTCACCAACCTATTTGCAAGAAAATCACAGCCGTCGAAAATTAAATCTGACACGCTTTTTGAGATTCGAACTCGGCTTACGAAAGAGAAAAGAAAGTAGATTCCATCACACGTTGCGTTAATGAGAGTGAAAGAGTAAAGTCACCAACCTATTTCCGAGAAGATCACAGCCGTCAAAAACTAAATCTGACACGCGTTTTGAGATAGACAAGCACCGCCTTCAATTCAATAATAAATGCATTTTTTTTTTTTTTCATTTAGGCCAAGATTAGGGTACGTAAAAAAAGATTGTAAAAAGTTAAAAAGTTACTTAAAAAGTTAAAAAGTTAATACTATTCACCAAAAGTCAACAATTACGACTGTACAACTCCCAATCTTAATTTTTTTCTATAAATCAATTTTTACAATTTTTTATTACACATTTTTTCAAATTAACCCAAACATTCATATTTTTTCTCTTAACTTTTTAGTTTAAAAAAAAATAAAAAATACACTTATTTAGAACACCCAAAAGAACCCCTTAACTTCTCTTCCATTACAATTTCGTTTCATTCGTTTCATTCGGATTCTCACATTCTCTCTCATAAAGCTCGCTTTCTTTTACTCTTTCTCTCACTAGACTAGATAGAAGAGTGGATACCAGGAAATGGCAGATTGGGGACCGGTGTTGGTGGCGGTAGTGCTGTTCGTGCTGTTGACGCCAGGTCTGCTGTTTCAACTGCCAGGTCGCAACAAAGTGGTGGAGTTCGGGAACATGCAGACTAGTGGGGCCTCTATTCTGGTTCACGCCATCATCTACTTCGGCCTCATCACCATCTTCCTCATCGCCATCGGCGTCCACATCTACACCGGTTAATTACTCTCTCTCGCTTAGATCTGAAAAACATGAAAAAAGCTTCCTTTGATGTAATTTCTTTATTGGAATATCTATGGTATGACATTTAACCGTTTCATTTTTTTGCTTCTCTAACCTCTGGTATGACATTTAACCGTTTCTTAAAAAAAATTAATTGGATCTTGATTTTTACTGATAAAAAATTTTCTGTTTAATGATTCTCATAGATAAGAAATCTCGTCTGACTGGAGCGAAGCCATTCTTTTTTGTTTTTATCTCCAATTTTTTTTCCTAATTTTTTCCGTGATTTGTTGAGAACGAAATCATTGGGTGTGTTTGGTTTGATTTTGAGAGAGTAATTTTCAAAAAAAAGGTTTTTGAGAGAATGTAGAAATTTTTTTAATTTGTTTGGTCGTATATTTTGAAAATAATTTTGGAGTTTGGAAATTTGAGATGATTTAATATTTTATTGTAATTGAGTAAATGTGTGAGAGAAAAAATAATTGAAAAGAAGAGATGAGAGAAAAAAATTGATTGATTAACGGGTAAGAGAGAATAATTTTGAAATTTTTTTAAAAAAATCTCAAATCAAACAATTCTTGAATTTTTTTTTTTCCAAAAATCTCCTCTCACAGCTAAACCAAACACACCCATTGATTTTTGCTTGTGCGAATCCAACACTAGTATCGTGGATCCCACAATTTTTTAATCATAATAAATGGAGATTATTGGATGTGATAGTGGGATTATTGTGGGATGTTTGATTATAATGGGATTTAACATGAGATAAAATTTAAAAATAGAAAATGCTTTGGAATGCCTCAAAATTTACTTCAAAATTAGAAGCAATGCTATACATATCTTAATTTTTTAGTTTGTTTTTCCTCGGTTCCACATATTTTTCAATGGAACTCCCATTTATAAATATAAACATATGTGAAATTAACTCATATATATATATATATATATATTAGTGGTTGTACACAAAAGGCGTGTGTACAAGTAAGCATAGAAATAAATAATAAAGAAATTAATATTAATAAAAAAATCAGTATCATAATATATATGTTGGCTAAATGGTAAGGAAGTTCTTAATGAAACTTAAAGTCTTGGGATTAAATTTTGCTCACGTCTTTTGAATAATATTTTTTATTTTAAAATAGAAAAAATTATCATGTGCCATAAGGAGAAGCTATTTTTTATTTTAAAATAAGAAAATTTGTCACGTGATAGAAAGAAAAGCCACCACATCATTAGATACCAAGGTATGTGCTCACATATATAATAGTATATATATATATATATATATAATTAAATGAGAAAATTTGAAATTTATCCAAAATGTTTGAGATTTTACAAATTGAACTCAGTAAAATTTGAAAAACAAAAGAGAATCGTTATTTCTATTTTACTTTTTTATAAATATACTCTAAAATTTACCTTTAGTATTTAAAATTATACATATTAATGCACATTAGGATACGAATTTCGGAGAAAATTTATAAAGAACTGTAATAAAAATAGCAAACTATGTTTCATTACAACCATGATTGTCATGATCATTAATTCTACTAATTATAACTATAATTGTAAAAAGATATTTTATTTTGATGTAATTAATAAAGAACTCAATATAAGGGAGTTTTTTAAATTTATTCAGAGATTATTGAATCAATGATTATTTGACTATATATTGAAGGTAAAAAAAATATTTGATAGCATGAATAATAAGTAGGTGTTTGGGGTAAATTAAAAGGACCGGCTTACTTCCTGTCTTTAATCGGATTGGACGTCTTTAATCGGATTGGACGGTGTTGTTCAGCTCATGGGAGTTCACTATGGGTCTCGTTTTGATAATTTGAACCGTTCAATGTGTAGAACTCGTCGAGTACTATATGTTTGTAAAAAAATCACGTTGATCGAATATTGATAGTTATGTGATCAAATCAGTTTTGTATAAAAAAAAATAGACAATGAACAAATTAACGATTGACAAAAATTGATAAGATGAGATAACTATCTATATCCGAATATGATTTTTTACAAACATATGGTACTCGATGAGTTCTACACATTGAATGATTTAGATTATTAAAACGGGATCCGTGGTGGATCCTCATGGGCCGAACAATACTGTCCAGTCCGATTAAAGACAGGAGGTAAGTTGTTGCCAAATTAAAAAAATGTATTTTTTCTTATCTATATATACTTATTTGGGTCATATCTATCAATATTTTTCTCTACTTTTCTAATTATTATTTTTTATTTTTTAACACATTTTTTTTTATTATAAAAAATCAAAAACTATACGTACAATATCCCAAATTTTTATAAAGTAAAAACTTATTGTGAAGGATTGTGTAAGGTAGATCTTTACTTGTTTTTTATTAAAGTATTAATATTTCAATTTTTGTTGTACATGTAATTTAACAAATTTTCATGCTTTTATTGATGTGACTAGAAATATATAGAATTATTGCATAAAAATTGATTTTGATATAAGTTGTATTAAATCTATACTAACATAACCATATTGATGATACTTATTAAATGGTATCATGAAAATCCTAGGAACACCATGTGTAGCATTTTTTTCCGGGGTCGGATTTTATTTTATTTTATTTTTTTCATATTTAAATTTGAACTTGACAGAATTTGTGAAGCTCATAGAACTCACCACTCACAACGGGTCACATTGTTCGTTTCATTTTGTAGGGGGTTTATATCATCTGTGGAAAAATTAAGATGATTCTATAATTATGCACCAATGTTTTTAAAAATAGATTATTTATTTTTTTTGGGAGAAACATGATAAAATGAATGATTATTGAATTTAATTTATTTCATGTATGATATACATTGAGAGTTTTACAAAAGAAACAATTCAGATTATTGACACAAGACATTTGGTGAGTTTTACTGGTCTCTCAAGTTCTCTTGAGATAATCATAAGTTTTTTAGAAAATGAGTTGTATGGTGCAAATTTAAAATTTGATGCGATGTGGATTCTTTTAGAATAATTGTGATTTATAAATGTGTATATATATATATACATGAGTTTATATAGTATTGTCAATCTAAAATTTTTTTTTATTATATTTAGGAATAATTATTAGTAGGTCCTCGTAAGTTTTGGGTATTTTTATTATGTATATATACATTTTGTTTTGATAATGAAAATTTAATAAGACTTTTTAGATGTGTTTTATGTTCGTGGAATGCTTATTTGGTATTGATAATTATATTAATAAATTTATCAAAATATTATATAATTGGATTATTTTTGTTTGTATTTAGGAATTTTAATTTATTTTTCGTTTATTTGTGTAAATTTGTATTGAAATATGATGCGAAAAGTGTAAGTAGTTAAATTATATTTAAAAAAATAATAGTTATAATGATAAATTTATTGCTAAGGGCCTGTTTGCTTTTAGAATTAGGTGGGGTGAGATTGTTAGTATAGGGATTGTCACTGAGTGATTATTGGTGTAGAGAATTGTTAGTGAAACGATTAAGAAAAAATGTGTTTATTTAATGATCACCAAACTAGTAAAATTTTTTATTTGTTTTGTGATTCTAATCTTAGTGTTTTTGATATGTTTTAATATTAAGAATTTTATATATTTTAAATATATATATTTGGCACTATATTATTTTAATATATTATTTTTTATTAATATATATATATATATATTGTATAAATATATTATTATACTATTGAAAAACGACGGTCAAAATAATTATTTTTTACCTCTAATCCAATGCAATTGGATTTGAAGGCTACTTTTTCCATAGGATTGGTAGTTCCCTGACTAGAGGATATTTCTAATCCTATTAAACTGTTGCAGATTTTTAAAATAAACATGAAGTTTACGGACCGCACTTCACTGCTAACTCCATCTCTCTTTGTTTAAATCATTACAAATTCATAAATAGATCTAAGGAGTATTCCTTATAAATTCAATTACAATTAAATTTACATGGATATGTAAATGGGTACCATTTTTGTCACCACTGTTCCACTACGTCCACTGCTTTTACTTAATTACATTTACAATATTGTTGTCGCTACTATCACTTCATTGTTGTCACTACTCTAACAGCATCACTGTCGCTGGCATTTTATCAGTACCATCACCTTTACTATTGTACCATTACCCCTACCAATACACTACCACCACGTCTACCATTACATTGGTGGTGGTGCTTGTGAAGGTAAGTAGTAAGGTAGTGGTGGTAGTGGTGGTGGTGGTGGTGGTAGTGATAACAATGGTAGTAAGGTGGTGGTATGGTGGTTGTGGAGGTTGTAGCGGTGGCGATGATGTAGTGGTGATAGTGGTGGTGGTTGTAGCAGTGGTGGTGGTGATATAGGGGTTGTAGTTGTGGCTGAGGTAGTGATAATGGTGGTGTGGTAATAATTGATAATGTTTTATAGTTATTTTATAATAGAATGGAATGGAATGACAATTTCTTAAGTTGGAATAATGAATAGGCATTTTTATATTGGGATAATTATTCCCACTTAGATATAACACATCAAACAACTGAAAATGAATGCAAAATTATAATGGACATTCCATTTCTGCCCATTTCATTGTATCAAATGTGTTCTAGAAGTGTCAAATGCGTAGGTTTAGGTGAATCAAATAAATTGTGCACTAAACATTTCTATCAAAACCTACATATTTAATAAAGAGCATATTACTAACAGTTCTTATAGTTTGAGATTCATGTTACTTCGATCTTTGATTTTTTAATTGTGACACATTTGATCTTAAATTTTGAATCTTGTTCTAAATAAGGACAATTGAAGATATCATTGTTTAATTTTAAGGGTAAAATCGTCAATTTAATAAAATATAAATTAATTTGACAAAAATAAATGTCAAAAAATATTTTTATCCACCAATTATACAATTATGTAAAATTGATAAAAATTAATAAAAATTACATGATTAATTTTTTAAAATTAATTTTACATAATCATTATCCAAACACATAATAAAAATTAATTTGGTAAAAAAAAAATAAATGTCTAAAAGATTTATCAATTTTACATAATTTTATTTTTAGTAAGTAGAAATAATTTTTAAAAATTTTAAAATATATGTTTGACATTTATTTTTGTCTTTTATCCTTGAAAAATCTAATGATATTTTTTATTGTCCTTATTTGAAACAAGATTTAAAATTTAAGGTTAAATATGTCACAATTGAAAAGTCAGGACCAAAGTGACACAAGTTCTAAATTATAGGGACTAATAGTGTAATTTGCCATTTAATAAACAGATATAGGGGGTGTTTGTTTCAGCTTTTTAGAGCCAACTTATGGCTTTTAGCTTTGAAAAAGTTATTTTGGACTGTTTGGTTAAACGTATTTCAAACAGCTTCTGATTCTAGCAGCTTATTTTAACTCAAAAAAACTGATTCTGAGAAGCTGCTCACCCCTTGCTTCTGATTATCAGTTTCTGCTGTGGACATGTTAATTTATGGTTATACTCTTAAATTTTTTTATTTTTTATTTTTTTAAAAATAAAAAAAGACTCAAATGGACTATATATTATTATTATTATTTTTTATGAGAAATGTAGACAAACAAAAAATAAAAATTAATTAAAAAAGCTATTTCACAGCTTATTTAACAAACACTACTTAGCAATTTAAATCTATAATGCAACAGGTACACCAAACAGATTAACAATTTCTAATTAAAGTGATAATCTATAATCTGTTAAGTTATAATTTACAAGCTGTTTTAACAGTTACACCAAACGGGATTATAGGTAGGTTGCGTTAGGATGACAGTGGGATGGAGTTGTAGTCTACTTTTAAAATATTAGGGACGTGGCAAATCTCGGCTGTGAGTTAATTTTGTACAGCAATGATAGAGACCACTAAAAAATCTCATCACTAATAGCTCTAATGAGTTGGAAAATATAGAAAATAAAAGAAAAAGAAAAAAACATAAGAGACAACCATCACATCAAAGGGAGAGCCACTTCATTAATGCTCCCCTAGTACTCTTTTTTTAGTGCTCCCCAGTATTAATCAATTTTGTAACTTAAAAACTAGAAGTACTAATAAAAATAAAAAATAATATAATATATTATGGAGAATGGTTTATAGTTAATCAGAATTAAAAGATGTAAAATAAGAAATAAATGATAGAAGTTATGTAAGTGTAACATTTTAATGTTTTAATGTTATTATATAGTAAAAAATTAAATTATAATCAAGGTGGGGCAGAATGGAACAAGGGAAATAAAGACCATCTTCAGCCCACTTTCTCATCAAGGACTTTCTCATCAAGGTCTGAGGAGGGCAGGAGATGTGGGAGTGGAGCGAGGCAGGGACAATTGCCATCCATGGGTTATGTAACAACACTTTGGGGGTGTTTGTTTCAGTTTTTAAAGTTAATTTTTAGCTTTAAAAAAATTATTTTAAATTGTTTGGTTAAATTTATGTCAAACAGCTTCTGATTCTAACAGTTTATTTTAATTCAAAAAAGCTGATTCTGAGAAGTTACTTACCCTTGTTTTTGATTATCAACTTCTGCTGTGGATATATTAATTTATGGTTATACTCTTAGATTTCTTTATTTTTTATTTATTTTTAAAATGGCTCAAATGGACTATAGATTATTATTATTATTTTTTATGAGAAATGTAGACAAGTAGTAAATAACAAAAAATAAAAATTAATTGAAAAAGTTATTTAACAGTTTATTTAACAAACATTACTCAACAATTTAAATTTATAATCTAACAGTTACACTAAACAGATTAACAACTTTTGATTAAAGTCATAATTTAAATTCTGTTAAGTTATAATTTATAAACTGTTTTAACAGTTACACCAAATGAGGCCTTTTGGTTGTAAGATTGTTGGTTCAATTCTTATGAAAAAGAGTTATATTTGTGATTTTTACTTTTTTTTCCAATATGGGGTTGTATATATATATATATATATTTATATATTTTCAAGTTTGGACAAGTAGTGGTTGTTGAATTTGGTGATTATTGACTTTTTAATTATTATTAGATTGGTGATTCGTTTGATGTAATATTTATGTTTGTAATTATCCTTCAATCGATTGACAAGAAAAAGAAAAAAATAATTGAGTTGCATTGTGTATGAATCAACTTGACTAGCCCATTTGTATCAAAAAAAAAAGAAAAAAGAAAAAAAAGAGATTAACCAGCCCATTTACTTTATTGGTGTCAAGGTGGAGCGGACGTCGTTGGGGGTGGAGGTGTTGGTGGGATAGTGGAGGAAGTGGTGGTGACAGTAGAGGTGGTACATATTTTAGTTTATTTTAGATAGTAGATTTAAAGTTAATTGTTTTTGATTTTTTTAATTGTTTTTAAAAAATTATACAAATAAAAAATAAAAAATAAAAATCGAGATGTGATGTGACTTAAAAAAAGTAAAAAAAATTAAAAATTGATTTTTAATTGTATTGTTAAATAGCCCGTAGATGGGTACTCATTTTATTTAATTTCGTTTATGAATACGGATGAATTTAAATGAATTTGAAATGATTGATATTGATTGAATTGAATAACTAGTGTATTAGTTATGTATTAACTAGTATATCAATTGATAATGTAACATAATTTAAGAGACTTTTGTATTTGTAATTTGTGTAAAGAGTGGGGTTAACAATAATATCATTACTCGTGTTGGTATATTAGTGAGTATACTAATTGGTGCATGTAATTTCACCGAATTGAATTCATTACAAGTTTTGTGACCAATCAATGTATTTGAGTATTTGGCCAAGTGATTTTATAAAGGCTAATCTCATATGTATCAATTAGTATACTAGCTAGTGTATCAATTAATGATGTGACATATTTTAAGATATTTTTACTTTTTGTAATTTGTATAATGAGTGAGGCCAATAATAATGTCATAATTAGTATTAGTACACTAGTTAGTATAGTAATTGGTATATGTAACACCACTCTTATATAATACTTTTTTGTGGTGTGGATTGGGATCAATTCTTATAGTATAGAGGTTTGATATCATTTATGGTAAAGTTTATTTTTCTTTCATTATAGGGGTTGGGTGGGCTTAGTTTATTAGTTATTAGGTTTTATTGATTTTTTAATTATTGTGAGTTAGTAATCTATATAAATATTTTTTATATTTATAATTACACTCATATCAATTAATAAAAAGAATTTAAATAATTTGAGTTGTTACCTCTATCAATCCAATTGTTAGAAAACAATAAAAACTTACGTCAGGCTAGTATGAGCACAATATAACCAATGAGAAATGCCAAAAAAAAGTTTGGATTTACATTATTGAGTTGGTCATAAATAATAAAAAATTGACATGTAAAAATATTCTAGAAATTTTTTTGAAAAAAAAAAATTAATTTGATAAAAATAGATATTAAAAGATATTTTTAAAATTATTTTTGACCTCTCAAAAGATAAAATTATATAAAAATAATAATTATTTTTTTATTTTTTTCACCAAATTAATTTTAAATTTTTTATAAAAATTTTGTGAAACAAGTTTAAAATCAAAACAAACGTTGCCGTTAAAACCAATTCCAATCCACTCCAAGTAGCATATCAAGCAGGGGCCTTAGAAGGTGGACCTTACATGCCCATGCTATCCAGTTTAACAAACCTAGCCTACGTTCAAACACAATAATATACCAGCCCTATAACCGTGTGGACCTCCAGTCAGCAACACAAGAAAAAAGATCATTAATTTTTTTAGAAAAATGTTTGATAGTTCGAATTTGTGTGGCCTAAATGGCTCGAATATATCAAAATGATGTCGTTTTGTTTTGAGGCATTTGAGCTATGGAAATTCGACTACCAAGCATTGTTGTTTTTTTTTAATACCTACCTTAAACCTAAATTGGAAAATTAGTAAGTATTTTGTATTCATCTAAAGAGTCTCGTTTTTTTTAATACCTACCTTAAACCTAAATTGGTTTTGTATTCATCTAAAGAGTCTTGCTAATAAGTGTTTCACCGTGCAAGAAAAGACCAAAAAAAGTATAAAACCCAAAGACAGATTTCACTAATTTGCACTCATTTTAAAACTTCTTTTTAACATTTTTACAATTATCAAAATATTTTTTGTATAAATATCCTTATTAGTATTTGCATATGAAGAATAATAATTAAGGACTTTTGTGAATGGTTTGTGGTCGAATGATATGTTTAGTATGTGGTCATGCTAGAAATTTCTTCATCGGGGGGTGTGTTTGATTTGTTTTTGTAGAGTAGTTTTTGAGATAAAAAATACGAAAATTTGTTTGGTTTGTCTTTTTTAAAAAATGATTTTGAAAAATTATTTTGGGGAAAGAGTTTAAAAAAAGTGATTGATTTGATGTGTATGAGAGAGAAAGTGATTTTGGAAAGTAGGTAACCAAATAAAATTTTGAGATTTTTTTTGAAAAAATTTATTTGGTTTGATTACTCTTAAAAATTTATTTGTAGAGAATTTTTTTCAAAAATTTATCTGAAAAACAAACCAAACATTTTTCTTCTGTTTTTGAACCAAGAAATGTTTAATTTTGTCATTTTAGAGTCATCAATTTGAAAAATTTAATCCTAAATTTATATTTAGCCTCCGTTTGAGAAGTGGGTTGACTTTTTGGCTTTTTTAGCTTGGGCTATTTTATCCTGGTTTGGGAAGGATTTTTTGGCTTTTTGGCTTTTTTAACTTTTTTTGTGAGAGAGGATTGTAATGATTATGGATTGGATTTGATGTTTTGTTTTTTGTGGCTAAAATAGCCTATTTTGTTTTTGGGGAATGCACCAATAAATCCCAAATTAATAACTTATACACTGTTTAGTCCTAAAAGTTTTCTTATAGATTGAAAGGTCCCATTACAATGTTTCAAACATCATATTAATGTTTCGAACATTAGATTTCGAACATCAGATTAATGTTTCGAACATTAGATTGATGTGCAAATGGGACTAAATGGAGCATAAGAAAACTTTTAGGACTAAATGGTTCAACTTTTCAGAAATTAGGACTTATGGGTAAATTTTTCTTTGTTTTTTGTGACTATTTTAGTCAAAAAAATCTGACTTTTTTCTTCCCAAACGGAGCCTTAGTTACTCAGATTTTGTCCTTAGCCTTCAATTTTGCAATTTTTATCTTCTGTGGACAATTTCATTGTTTGAAAACAGTGAATTTCACTGTCTCGATGAAAAGATAGATTTTTTTTGTGTGGAAATAGCAGTAAGATTTCACTGTCAGGAGACAATGAGATTTCACCGTTTTGGTAATAGAGATCATAGTGAATTTTCGCTATTTTTTATTTATTTAGAATTTGATATTAATCATTAGTCTTATTGTGAAGATGTTAATGAAATGATTTCAAAAATATTTATTATATCGAAAATAAATACTATTATTGAATTTTTATATTGTGGCACAATTCTAAAATGAAATCACTGCCAAAACCGTTGTGCATTAGTGTAAAATAATATATTTTTTCGAATCTAGCCTTCAAAATATTGGAGTTAGGGGTGGACGCGGGTCGGTTGCGGTTATAGAACTTCTAATCCGCCATCCATTTGCCAGATTGGCGGATTGGAGAAAATCAATCCGCATCCGTCCGCCAATTCTGTGGATGTGGATTGAGCGGATTGGCGGATTGATGCGAATCGGTTTGGCGGTTTGAAATTTTTATAAATTTTCAACATAGTTCAACTTGTGCACTTCCTCAAAAAAAAGAAAAAAAAAAGAAAGTATTTCAGTCAATGACTTAAAAAAGTATTACAATTACTGCATGCCTCATCTAAAGAAAGAAAGTTTGAAATTTTAGAATATCACAATCACAGCATGCCCCATCCACATAAAGTATTACAATCCGTGGTTCTTAAAATATAAAAACAATTCAAACCACCAAAATCATGAACAGAGCAATAGTAGAGATTGTATGTATCTGTATTGTTACATTTATATATGTTTTTTAAAACAAAAACCAACCAACATATATCATATTTTCTATTTATTACTTTTAGAGTTAGATTTAAAAACAAAAAAATATAAATAAATAATACGTTTATTTTTTTCAATTCAAAAAATATATTCAAGTTGAAAACTTTTTTTCAACAGAATATTTGAACTTTTTTTCAATTGAAACACAAACAAAATATTTAAACAAATTGAAAACACAAAGCCTTATAAATTACTAAGGGCACTCGCGGTTTAGCGGTTCGGTTGCAGCCAAAGGAATCTCAAATCTGCTATCCGTCTGCCAAATTGGCAGATTGGAGAAAATTAATCCACAACCGTCCTCTCGTCATCACGCATCCGTCCAAAATACGGCGGATCGGTTTGGTTCTGTTAGTTTTGGCGGATCGGTATATCCGTTGCTCACTCCTAATTGGAGTATTAGAAATCTTTTGTCGTACGCTCCCGTTTGTTTGAGTAGAAAACATTTTCTAATAGAAAATATTTTCTACAGAATTTTTTTTTAAATAATATTTTTTGAAATTTTTTTTTTCTATATTTGGTGGTGGTGGAACGAAGTTGGAGGTGAAGGTGGTGGTATAGTGGTGGGATGCCGGTGGCGGCGATAGCGACGATGATGGTGGCAGTGACTGTGGTGATGGTGGCATGGTAATATTGGTAAAACTTTAATCCTGAAAATATTTTCCGTTTTTTAAAAGTAAAAAATATTTTCTATTCATATAAACTTATTTTTTATTGATCATGAAATTTTTTTTTTGTTAATTTTTATTTTTTATTATATCAAACACTAAAAAATATTTTTCATCCAAATGAATGGAGAATTAATCTTTGTACTACTGTAATCTTTTAACAAAGGATCTCCAGAGCCACTGTTTCATAAAATGACTTATATAAGTGTTATATTGCTTAAAAACCATTGAGTGATAAGAGAAAAAATAAATTATAATGGACTTTTGGAGATTTGTTATTTTATTATTTTTTAAATAAAACAAAACAAACCAAAAAAAAAAAAGAAAAAAAAACTTTTAGGTTGTTTATATTTCATCAATTTTACTTGAAATATTTACTTCACACATCAACAGCACTAGACATGTTTATAATTTACGCATCAAACAGTTCAAACTATTAACCACAGTACAGATAAACACACACCTTACGAAGTTTGGCAGATGAAGCCACTATCACATCATTTATAGCAAATAATTGAAGCTGCCTTATATTATCTGCTGAGTGAGCATTTTTGGCCTGTTCAGGATTCAGCCAATCCATCATACAATAGCCTGCAATTTGATCATAAAAGTGGTCAACATATAACTGATCAACCCCAAGGTTTCTTCCCAAAAATAAATAAATAAATAAATTATGCCGGTAGTCTCTATATTTTAATCCTCATGTTATTTTGATCTTTATAATTCTATTTGACTCAATTTTGATCATAAATTTCTAATTTTATCTGAATTTGTCCCAGCTGATTATAACTGTTAATATTTTTTTTTAATGAAAAATACGTCTATAAGTAGCATATGTAATATGGCAAAATCACCAAATGTGTCAACTTCCCGACTCTCCTTGACTCTAATGGGATGAGTTTGGGGGTGGTTGAACAGGGTAATATCATATTTGAATTTTTTTTAAACAATCCTATCAGGTTTGGATTGGGGACGGGATATGGATTTAAGTTTTTATAGAATATATATAATATCTATACAATATTTTATTGAGTTTCTATCATGTTATATATATATATAATATAGTTTTAATATTTGTATAATATGTAATATATTATTTTAATTATAAATATCATTTTCTAGGTTTAATTATTAAATTTCTTATCGTGTTGTAGATCGGGTAGGGTCGGGGTGGGTTTACATTTGCAGATTTGGGAGGGGAGTAGGGAAGAGTTTCATGAGGGTGAGAGGTCGGGTCAGGTCGCAGGTGGAGGCAAGGAGCGGAAATGGGAGTGGGAGTGGGAGTGGGGTATGGGGACCCATACCTGATCCATTGCCATCCCTACACATGCAGGTAAAAAGATTTGAACCACTTGCCTTTTACTGAAATTTATGAGTTCTAGCCTGTTGGTTCAATAGCCCTAGTTCAACTACATCATTATGTACAAAATTTCTATAAAATGTTCTGTTTGATTAATAATGCATCATAAACCCTCTACGCATAGATAAGTAGCATCAGCAACATTGAGTGTTTTTTTTTTTTTTTTTTTTTTTTTTGAGTGAATAACAACAACAACAACAACAACAACAACATTGAGTGTTGTTAATTGATTATTGAACTATTTCATTAATTTGGGCTTTCTTAACTTTCTTTGTTTTGAAATATCATGAAATTTATATTAAATTGAACATTTATTATCCAACAAATTCTCAAACAAATATACCGGAGTAAGATTCACACATAAATAGAAAAAGTTGAACCTCTTACCTCCTATTCCTAGTGAGGTACAAAAATTTTAAAGTGGTGGGGATTGTTAAATTGATAAACATTATTTGGATATATAAAAATCTAATAACAATTCTTCAAAATTACAAGGCTAGCTCGAATAGTAAATCCCTAGTAATGAATCAGGAAGTCTTAAGTTTGAGTCCTTATTTCGTCTGATATATGAAACTGGTAGATAATTACATATATGTAAAATTTTATGTTGAAATCTCATTGAAAGTGGGTTTTAGGGTTTCTTAGAACATCTCCAATGGTGCTCTCAAAACACTTGCCAAAGCTATAATTTAGCAATAGTGATAAAAAAAATAGGTCTCCAATGGCTTGTTATTTTACTTGCCAAAGATGACATATGCCATATCTGTTATCAAATTTGGCAAGTAAAATAGCAACTGTCAAACATGCCACATCAGCAAATATGAACATATCTGTGGCTCCAAATTCAGTTGAAAACGCCGAATTGAAATAGTAGAAAACCAAGTAATTTTTCAAATTTAATTTTTCAAATTGAATTATATTTAATTTTTTTCTAATTTTTTAAATTTTTTTCATTTTTTATATTTGTCTAGTCGGAAATAATATAAATATATAATTTTTTTTTTTTACAAATAGTTAAAAAAAAGGTCATAAAAGACAAAAAATAAACAAAAATAAAATCACAAAAAAATCTATATTCAAACAACACCTACAAACTAGGAGGGAAAGTTGGTTGAGAATTGTTAAAATAACAAATGATCATTGGAACACCATTACTATAATTTGGCAAAATAACACTATTTATTGACAAATTATAGCAATAGCAATAGTATCATTGTAACAACTATTGGAGATGCTCTTATTTAAATAAAAATAAAAATAAAAATAAAGCAAAGCAAAGCTGCAAATGTTATGCATACCTTTGAAAGGCATTGAGTGTGCCACTTGTGGCCGGTGCAAATGTTCTGGAGCTCCCATCAGTGTCTTGCAAGTCATTAAGCTTTACCTCATGCAAAGCATACATTTCAGTAACTCTTAAGTGATGTGCAGTTAGGATGATAAACGAACTAAATAAGCAGAACAGTTAATTGTTCAAGCTTGATTTGTTAAATTTCGACCCGATCTTGATTTATTCGATATTTTTATATAGTTTTAGGCTTATTGCACTGAGCCGAATGAGTAATTTTCTATTCAAAACTTTAACAAGTTTTAAAATATATTTAAAATTGACTTGTTTACTTCATGAAATTTCAAACAAATTTTTAAAAAGTCGAACACAAGTCAAGCTTGAACTGATTAGTTCATTTATCATTCCTATATTCAGTAATGAATAGGAAGTAATAAAAATCAAATTAGATTACATAGTTTTAGATTCTCACTCTTTTCTGGAGGTGAGTGTTCTCCTCTTGCAGGGCTCTATGCTACAGTCACATAGAATGAAAATTAATTTTGATTCTGAATATTTCAATATTCGAATTTTTAGAGCAACAAAAATTTTATTATCATCTTTCATTTATAAATTAAACCATTGCTATTATATTTGTATTTTTATATTTTTAAATTGATTATTTATTTATATTTTGGCGGTTAAATTCATCACAGAAAGTATGAAATGTGTATTGTATCGAGGGCTTTGTAAGATTTCTGAATGTTTTTTGTATATTCAATTGTTAATGTTTATAAAGTAACCATCAATTTATATAGCCCTAATATATGGCTGAACAAGGAATGATTGAAAAAGGAAATACATACGCCAAATTAATGTCTAATTCCTAATATACATAACCATGTCATATATACAATCATGACATGTATACAATATATTCTCACACCCCAGCTCAAACTCAAGGTGTTTCAGTAGAAAACACTGAGAATTTGCTAAGAAGAAATTGAAACCGAGCGGTAGTGTGAGTCTTCGTGAAGAAGTCCGCAAGTTGCAAAGACGGAGAGATGAAAGGAAGCGAGAGAGAGCCAGACGGCAAATGCTGTCGGGCAAAGTGACAATCAATCTCAATGTGTTTCGTCCGTTCATGGAAGACAGTATTATGGGCAATCTGAATAGCACTACGGTTGTCGCAATAGAGAGAGATCGGAGGAAATTGAGGGACACCCAAATCAGAGAGAAGACAACGAAGCTAAACAAGCTCAGTAATAGCATGAGCCATAGCACGGTACTCAGTTTCGGCAGTAGAACGAGCAACAACAGTTTGTTTCTTGCTTTTCCAAGAGATCAATGAATTGCCAAGAAACATACAGAAACCAAAGGTGGACTTGCGATTATTAACATCACCAACTCAATCAGAATCAGCATAGGCCACCAAGTCTAAAGAGGAAGTAAAGGACAACAGTAAACCCTGAAAGATGGTACCCTGGAGATAACGAAGAATGCGAACCAAAGTAGCCCAATGGGTAGAGCGAGGGGTAGAAACGAACTGACTAACCACATGCACAGCAAAAGCAAGATCAGTGCGAGTAACAGTCAAATAAACTAAACAATCCACAAGCTCGCAATAGACAGTGGGATCATCTAGAGAGACACTAGCAGTAGAGTTGAGCTTAACATTAAGCTTAATAGGTGTATTAGAAATCTTAGTATCAGTAAGACCAGCACGGTGAAAACCCCATTAGCATATTTTGCCTGAGATAGGAAATAGCCATTTGGAGAAGAGGCAACCTCAATACCAAGAAAATATTGCAATGAACCTAGATATTTCATTTCGAAGATACGGAAGAGATGTTGCTTAACCTCGGAGATAGCAGAAGAGTTAGAGCCAGTGATGATCATATCATCCACATAGAGTAAGAGAGCAACAAAACCAGCTGAAGTATGTCTCAAAAAACAAAGCAGAGTCGGAAGTAAAAGGATGAAACCGAAACTTGGTAACAGTAGTCTAAAAGCGATCATACCAAGCACGAAGAGATTGCTTCAAACCATACAGAGCATGCTGAAGATGACAAACCTACCCAGATGAGTGGAGAAGGCTAAGGAGAGGACACATGTAGACTTTTTCAGTGAGATGACCATTAAGAAAAGCATTCTTAACGTCCATTTGATAAAGAGGTCAATGTCGAACAACAACAATGGAAATCAAGGTACGGACTGTAGTCATCTTAGCAACAGGGACAAATATCTCCTCATAATCAATACCATACTCTTGCGAGAAACCCTTTGCAACCAAGCGAGCTTTGTATCGCTTGAGAGAACCATCAGAATGAGTCTTGACTTTATAGACCCATTTGCAACCAATCAGATTTTTGCCAGCAAGCAAAGGAACCAACTCCCAAGTGTGAGTCTAATGCAAGGCAAACAACTTATCCTCCATAGCTTGAATCCAATTAGGATCCTGACAAGCCTTCGTGTAAGACTGAGGTTCTGAAAAAGAATGAATAACAGACGAAAAAGTATGACAGGAAGTATAAAAACATGTATTAGACCAACTCAACCTGTTTAGAGGACAACACTGACGAGTAGTATATCGATGAGTAGCAGGATCAGAGTCATCAGAAGTAGAAGGAGCATCAACAGGAGTAGAGATAATTGGTGGTGAAAGAGCCTGGCAATGATGAGAATAGACCAACAACGAAGGAGAATAAGAAGCTGAAGGAGGAGAAGGAGCCATAGGTGACGTAGACGGAGAAGTAGGAATGGGCTCAAGAGGAACAATGGAGATGTACTCATCAGATGGGTCCTCAGAAGGAAATGGGTCAATGTAAACCAAATCCTCTTTGGAAACTGGAGCAGTGAGAGGGAGAAGCTGAAAGTAAGACAAACATTCAAGAAATATAACATGCCGAGAGACAGGATTGTAATAGCGGTAGCCTTTTTGAGTAAGACTATACCCCAAATGACACACAAGACAGACCAGGCGCTGAGTTTGGTTTTGTCTTTACGAGGAAGGAGGACAAAACAAGAAGACCCAAAGACACGCATGAGGAAATAATTGGGAGGTTGGGAATACACAGCCTTATAAGGGGATCAACTGGAGAGTAGGGGAGTCGACATGTGATTAAGGAGGAAAGTAGTAGTAAGAACTGCCTCACCCCAGAATGGTGCCGGAATGGAGGCAGAGAGAAGAAGAGATCGAGCTGTCTCAAGGAGATGACAGTGTTTACGTTCAGCATAACCATTTTGGGAAAGGGTATCAGTACACGAGGTTTGGTGAATGGTGCCCAATTTGGCCAAATACTCACAGAATTCAGTTTTAAAGTATTCTCCACCTAAGCCAGACCAGAGTATTTTAATTGTGGCCTCAATTGTGTAGTGATCATAGACTGAAAGGTATGATATATTTGGTAGAAGTTAGATTTATGAGCCATAAGATAAATCCAGGTATAGCAGGTGCAATCATCAACAAAAGACACACATAGTACATACAACCTCTTCTAGTGAGAACATGAGAAAGTTCCCAGACATCAGTGTGTACAAGAGAAAAAGGGGAAGCAAAAATAAAAGTATTGTTATTAAAAGGTAAAACTGTCATTTTAGCAAGTTTACATACTCTACACTCATTAATTTGACTAGGAGAAACTTGACCTAACAATTCTGACTGAGCTAAAGACCGCAAGCGGTCAACAAACAAATGAGCTAAGCGAGTATGCCATAAATAAAATTGACTCGACTGAGAATATAACTGAAAAGATGAAAGTGCAACAGGGGAGGTAAACAGAGGAAGATGCAAGGGAAGATGCAGGCTTTCTACCACATAGAGTCCCAATCTGCTTCTTGGATACCTGATCCTGCACACAACAGATATAAGAAGAAAAGATAACATCAAAACCAAAAGCATCAAGCTGACTGATAGAAAGCAAGCTAACAGACAGTTGAGGAACATAAATAACAGAGGAAATAATAACAGCAGACAAGGTAGAGGGTAAAACAGACCCAATAGATAGGACAGACATACCAAACCCATTAGCAGTATTGATAGTAATAGGAAAGGGAGGGGGGATACAGTTTTGGAGTAAGGAAAGATGAGGAGTCATATGATGAGAGACACTAAAATCAAAAAGCCAGACAGAGGAAGGAATACCTGAAGATGACCCAAGCAAACCTGAAGGAAGAGAGGTAAGAACAAAGGCAGATGAAGATGACTGAGAGGTGGACCAGAGATGTTGAAGCTGAGCAATTTGGGCACTCAAGGAAGCTAAGTCAGGATTAGAAGCCGGATCAGAAGCCAGAGCAGTATAAGCAGCAGGAGGGTGAAAAGTGTTCGAAGTAGGACCTCAGAACTGTGGTTGAGATGGTTAATAAGACTGATGACCCTTCTTGGGGTAGTTGTACTTCTAATAACCTTTCTGATGGCAAAAAACACACTCATCAGAGACTAGTGGCCCCTTCTTGGGCTTTGCAGTGGCTTGAAGCTGATGAGGTGGGGTGTTCGACAGCAGATGAGGTTGAGTAGAAGCCAAGAAGATAGATGGAGACAAAGTCTGACTGGCCATCTTAAGACGGGTTTCCTCGGAGAGGAACTCACAAACAATAGCATTCACAGAGGGGAGATAAGACCGATGAAGGATGCCACCACGGATAGCCTCATACTGAGGGAATAGAGCCGTTAAGAACTGCACTAAACGTCCTTGCTCCTGAAACTCAACATAAGCGTCTAGTGCCTTGAGGCTAGATGGTTCCATGAGAGCCAACTGATTCCAGAGGCCTATCATCTCTATGTAGAAGTCTTGAATAGATTGATCCCGCTGACGAGCACTCTGAATAGTTGTTTCCAACTCATACCACTTGGCAAAGTTGGACTGTTGATACATACCTAATAAATAATCCCACACCTCCTTGGCAGTATTGTATTTGGAAAACATCATTCCAATGCGGTCATCCATAGAATTATGAAACCAGGTTAGAACTTGGGCATCATCACATTCCCAAGTGTCACAGGAAGTCAAATATCCTTCTTGTTTCGAGTCCAATGGACAAGGAACCGAACTAGAAACATAGCACCATTTTTTCTGACCAAGAAGGAAATTCTTCATGACACTAGCCCAATAAGCATAATTGGCACCAGTGAGTTTACAACTGATTGCTTGGATTTTGTTGTTCGTCATTGTAATTAATCAAAGATTCACATGTTGAAGTATAATAATGACTAAAAGTGGGCCAAACTGTAAATAAGAATTTTGACCCAAACAACAGTGTTGAGAGAGTCAAAGTCGCGAATACAGAGAGACAGAGAGATACAAATAGAGCAGAGTAGAGCTGAGCAGAGGTCAACCGAGTGGGGCAAATCAACCACCTCTTCGATCACGTGAACAAGGCTCAAACGAGAGAGTTCAGTTGAACACGATCGTGATTATTCTGATGATCACGAGCCAGAGTCCATCGATCTAGGAAGACTAGACGACTCGACTCTAACCAGTGAAGACGAGACACAACATCGACTGAAGGACTAAAGTAGTGACTGAACTGATATCGCGATGCGAACCAGAGAATCGATGTTGAGAACCAAAGAGAGATCAGTCAAGAACCTTGCGATTGGGAAAGAAGATCACCCACAACTCACGACTGAGAGAGAGCAACAGTTTCTAGGATTTTTGGCTTTGATACAATGTAAGATTTCTGAATGGTTTTTTGTATATCAAATTTTTAATGTTTACAAAGTATCCATTAGTTTATATAGCCCTAATATATGGCTAAACAAGGATACTAAAAGAGGAAATACATACGGCTAATTAATGCCTAATTCCTAATATACATAACCATGCCATATATACAATCATGCCATATATACAATATATTCTCACAGGCTTAAGGGTGGGATTTTTGACTTGATACAAAAACATGAAATGGGAAATACAATGTTATCAAGTCAATGTTAGCTAGTTCTCAACATAATTCGAAAGTGAAACAATTCAAAATACGAAAATAAACAATTTAAGTTAATATCAAACTCTCATAACATGAATTTAACACAAAGCACTTGTTAACGTGCTTTTATATAAATAGCAAACCTCAATCTACCTAATAACGTTATATCTCCTCAATATTTTGAAATGCCTATACTATTTGCCCATTCTTATTTTTAATCTGATTTTTTCTTAATTTAATTAATGCCTTTGATTGAAGTCTTCCTAACATGTCAAACATGACTAGCTTGTGTTAACCATATCATTCGCGTCATGCTTAGGTTGACTCATTTATAAACAGTTCGAGTTAGTGTCAGGATACTTAATATGATTAATTAAAGGAGAACTTACCAATCAGTCCTATTAACTAAATCTGTTTACCTATAGATCTTGACTGATAAATTTATCACTATAAATTTATTCATAAAAATAAGAGATACCGATAAATTTATCATTTGATTAATGTATCAATAGAACTTAATCACTACAACAAAAACACACTTTAGTGACATGTTTTTATAAGATGCCACACAAATAATATTTGATGGCACATTTTTGAAAAATATCACAGAGCCACAAACATAAAAAGCTCTAATGGCATTTCAATTAACCAGTACCACATCACTACAGCAAAAACATTATTTTGTGGCATCATTTTAGTGTCACTTTTTTTTTTAATTTATAAAAATGCCATTACAAATACATCTAATGGCATTTTTTTAAAATGTCTCTTAACCATACTCCTATTTCACTATTTGAGTGGCATTTTATTTAAGGCCTGCAGCACAAATAAAATTTATTGGCATCATAAAATTAAAAATATAAAATAAAATAAAAAAGGCCATTGAACCACCTAGTAGCAAAGGAAAGGGTCTCCTGTTAGATGAAGCAAGAAGCCTTTGCCTTTGGAATCTTAACACTAGAGTTCCACTTGGGAACTAACTCACAAAAAGAAAAGGAAAAATCCTAGGGTTTACAAGCGCTTATGTTCTGGTAAAATCCTAGGGCTTGGGTTTGAATGAAATTGACTTCTCTCTTCTCTCTCTATCTTTGATTGACATTGGCTTTATCACCACCAATCCAAATCAGTAACTCCCACTCTTCTCACAAATCTGACTCACCTTTGCTCTATCAGGTGTGATTACTCTGTGTGTGTGTGTGTATATACATATATTCATAAACCATTGACTCTTTATTCTATGGAAGGAAGTAGAATCACAAAAACAAATTTTAAGGATTGGACTCTAGAAAAGCTCTGATTTGTTCAAATTATTGTTCTTTTATGGTTTGAACATTTGAGGGCGCAAGGTAGGCTCTTCACATTCTTTGACACTGTAAAAAATTGATATACATTGTATATGTTCCATACTTCTTAAGTATTTGTTGTCCTTATCATAGTGGTAATTTTCACATTTACTCGTCATCTTCATTATTGCTTTAATTTGTGTCTTTGTATTTTGTATAGACCATTTGTTTTGTCAATAGTTATACTTACTACTTGTTTCATCAAAATACAATTTTGATTGTTCCCCCTCCCCCCTAAATTTGCAAGGCATTCTTTTGAATGTTCCATTGGAGAATTAGCTTAGGCCATGGTGGTAATGTCCTAATATTTTAATGAGTCATCTAGAGTATGATGTTGAACAGTGATAGTGTTAAATACCCTGTTACCTATAGTACTACAACTTAGCATGCCTACCATCTAGCAACTAATTTGATTGTTATATATAATACTAATACTAATGCCTTGCTATTTTGATTATCAGTAGCAATACTACAATCTTGCTTGGAGCATCTGCCACCTTCAAATTCTATGCAGCTTCAATCTATTTTTGATGAAATGAATAGTTGTGTTATTTATTCAAGAGAAAAGCATAAAACCAAGCAAACTTGAAATATTTATTGCTCATCATATATATGTGTGTGTGTGTGTGTGTGTGTGTGGGTGTGGGTGTGGGGGGAGTGTATGTGTGGATATCTATTTATAAATGTTGATGAATAGATATATGCAGGTTTTGAGTAACTCAATTTTAAATGTGTATCTATATAGCACGGGAAACATTTGAATATGTATGATTACTAAGCTGATTAACAATGGTAGGATATCTATATAGTTACTATTTGGTGTTGACTCTATGGTATACATTTAAGTTTTTTCAATCTAGTGAAAAGGAACTCGTACAAACACATCTCATGGTTAAACCAAACCAATTTAAGCCTTGTATCCCATTCAAGTGGGATCGGTCACATAGATCACTTTTCTCCATGAAACTCTATCAAGGGTTATATACTCAGTTAAATTAAATAAACTTATATACTTTTTAACTACTGCATCCATGGTTCTTAATCGTGATATCGGGAAATGTAACGACATCGATCATGGAATATTGGTATCAGTAATATTGGTCGGTACGTATCGGGAATCGGGTATTACGGCGGTGAAATTTTAAAAATCATTTCACAGGTTTTTCAACTTTTTCTTTCCATATTGGTGAGTATCGGCCGTCGCGGCTTGTGTAACGGCTTGTGTAACGGTTACAGATTGCTACGTATCGGGACTCGGCCGATTCTCCTGTGATTTTCAATCTCAGCACTACACCAATCTGTATTCGTCGCGGTGCTCCATTTTCCAATACGAACCGACCGGTAGGTAACGTATCGGTCGGTATTGTTGTACAAATTGTGTAATTGAACAAGATAAATAGATTCATGATTAATCAAATTACACAGCAGGACAAGAAAACTTACTAAATATTACAACCATAGAAATACACAATACGATAAATGGTAAAGAAAGTAAACCTAAGCCAGTGTGATACCACAGTCTCCTTAAAATAGATTAGCCGCCTTATCATGGGTGTTGGAGGTACATTGACTTCTGTCTCCTAGGATACGATGGTTTAGACCGGTTAACGTAGAAGCACCATCTATTAGGTTTGGTGAACCGACAATGGCAGCACTCTCTCACACAGGAAGAATACATTACAAGAGGAGACTAACTTGACTATAATATGAGAGCAAAAAAACTTTTTCGAACCCAATGGAGATAGGCCTCCTTTTATACACAATGGGGGAGAGAGGAGTAACCTTATAGCCATGAAGGTTGGCAACCAATGGCCATTACTTATGCAAAACTGCTGGAGTAATGCACACAATTAATGGGGATTCAATGTGTGACTTACACACACTATACACCTGTGTGTATATACATATCTGCATATCTGTAGCAGACTTAGCCTAAAAAAATTAGGTTGGTGGACCACCAATCCGGCCCAGCCTAAACCTAACCCATTCCAGTAAGTTTCAAGCCCAAGCCCAACTCTCAAGATCCAAGATCCACGACCCATGGACCCGGACCCGACCCGGTCCCAGCAGGCAGCGCTCGTGTGTGGCAATTTTGTCATAACCAACTTGGATCATAGTTTTGGCCCAAGCCCATTCTTGAAGCATCCATAACTCCCTTCCTTCGGAAAATTTGGATGCCCCAAATGGCTCATGCCCTTATCAAAATCTTGAGGTTTAAATACCTTTCAAAGCTTTCCTCTACAATCAATGTGGAATTGGTAGTTATACACGATTCGCAATACGTCCTCATGAGGTCAACTTTATGAGACAATTTCTCATTCAATTCTTAATAATTTTTAGTCATTCTTTTTATGGTATAAAGACCTTGTTACAAAGAATCTAAACCCATTTAATCCCATTTCAACCAATGGTTGAGACCTACTTTAATTTCACATTAAAGTTACCAAAAATCTATTTTTTCCAACAATCCCCCACATGAATAAAAATTGACATAATAAAGAAAATGGATAACGTTTATAAAAAGACTTGAAGAGAGAGCACACAGACTAACCCTACATTAAAAAAGGTAGCTATTGGCCTTGAACCTTTCGTAATGAATGTCTATCGGATTTACTAGCTGACTAGTGAACGTGATGCCTTGAACTATTCTGCTGTTTGTGTAAACCGAGACAATAGACCTCACACAAAAGTTAGTCCAACCATTTTTTTGTTCTCACTGTTGTGTCTGGTATGGCCCTAGAACACTAGCCTAGTTTAGTGAGTGGTTTTAAAGAATTCGGCCTTACCAATTCTTAAACAAGCGGCCCCACTTCGCACTCACATAGGTGACCTATATAAGGTATCTCATTATACCACGGTTGATTACTCACATCACTTAGGTCATTAAAAACATTAGCTTAACCTTCCACCCCCAAAGGGTATCACTGTACAAAGGAATGAGCAAGAGGATTTACCTTTTCAGCGACTCACCGGTTACACGAAATTAGGTTGCCCTTTCGAACCTAGATCTTGGGATCTCCAGTTAACTAGGTTGGGTTTTCTATTTCGGTAACATTACTAAAGGCCTTAACCCATTCCTCTTGACGACGTTTCTACTAACTCTCAAGTTAACTCTTTGGGTAATGGATTCGCAATGTTGTCCTTAGACTTTACATAGCCTAGAGAGACAATTTCATTAGAGAGTAGTTGTCGTATGCAATTATGTTTATGACAGATATGTCTAGACTTTCCATTATACGTAGTACACTGTGCTCGTTCAATCGCCGATTGGCTATTACAATGAATACAGATACCAGGCACATGTTTCGGCCAACGTGAAATATCCTCAATAAACTGGCAAAGCCATTCAGCTTCTTCAGTTGCTTTATCCAAAGTAATAAACTCAAATTCCATCGTTGATCTCGATGTACACGTTTGCTTGGAAGATTTCCAAGACACGACTGCTCCTCCTAGGGTAAACACATAACACTAGTGGATTTAGAGTCCTTTATATCAGATATCCAATTAGCGTCACTATATCCTTCTAGTATCACTGGGTATCTGGTATAATGCAGCCTATGATCCCGGGTGTAGCATAGATAACCTAACACCTATGTAATGCCTCTTCAATGAGTGGCATTCAGATTACTTGTGTATCTACTAAGCCTACTAACAGAGTCGGCTATATCTAGCCTTGTACAACTCATCAGATACATCAAACTTCCAATGACCCGAAAATATTCTACCTGAGAGGCACTCTCACCATTATTCTTGGTCAAATATAGACTCACGTCTACTGGTGTCATGGACACACTTGTATTTGATTTACCAAATTTCTCAAGTATCTTCTTAACATAGTGAGACTGAGAAAGTACAATACCACTAGATGTTCTGGTAATCTTAATATCCAAAATGACATTTGCAAGGCCCATATCTTTCATGTCAAGCTTAGAGTTTAACAATCTCTTGGTAGTTCTAATCATCTCATCATTACTACCAACAATGAGTATGTCATCAATTTATAGACATAAAATGACATAACCTCTGTCAGTGTCTTTGACATATACGCATTTGTCACACTCATTGATTTTGAACCTATTTGACAACATAGCATTGTCAAACTTCTCATGCCATTGTTTAGGAGCTTGTTTCAAACCATACAATGATTTGATAAGCTTACAGATTTTCTTATTTTTTCCTGGAGTTGAAAACCCCTCGAATTACTCCATGTAGATTTCTTCATTCAAATCTCCATTTAAGAAAGCTGTCTTTACATCCATCTGATGTATCCCTAAACCACGTAAAGCTGCTATCACAATTAGCATGCGAATGGATGTAATCCTTGTCACAGGTGAATACACATCAAAGTAATCCAGGCCTTTTGTAGCTCGACTATTTCACGTCGCCCCTTTTGAAAGTTCGAAATAAGCCCGACAGTTCGGACTCCCGCGGTTCTGAATCTAATCTCACAAGTGCAATGTAAAATTGATAAACACCAAAGAGTCCAAATCCAGCAAATTTTTTGAAAAATCGATTTTGAATCAAATTTTCAAAAATGGACTGCTTTGCCAGATACAGAGTCGCCACCTAAATATTTTGGGAAATCTAGGAAACGCATGACTCGTGCCAAAGGCCACGTGTCCGTCATCACCAAGATTGTCTCGGCTCGGGAACTTAGGTACAAGAGGGGAAGGTCATGAATGCATTTGAGCACCCTCGCCCGCTCGCCCGATCAAAGATCGGCCTCCACTAATCATGATATGATTTTTATGTACATTATATGCTCTTGTTTCGATTTATTTAGGCTAGCGTACTATGTGATGCGCACACACACTAGTATAAACTAACTTGCAAGAATTGGAACATTTGGCTCATGTTTGTTTTTGCAAATTTGTTTCGAATATGTACCACTTGAAAAAGTGATCACGTATAAACATTACTCAATTTATTCCAATTCAAGAAATTAGCCTTCATCCACAAGCATTCAAGCAGGTATATCAATTAAGCAATTAGCCTCATGGCAAGCATGCTAAACAAGGCAACAACCACACACATGCAATATGCTAAAGTGAGTAAAGGCTCACCTAATACTCCAAGCCAAAATAAACAAAAGAGTTAGAAAAATGCATGATCCTAACTTTATCTAATATGACTAATGCAACGCATGCGATATGCAATCTAAATAGGCTCGGCCACTTAATATGACATATGAATTGATTAAATAACATGCGGTCTAAGCACGTATTCAAAAAAGTATTAAAATGACAATGCAGTTAGAATGATGAACCGAGTCTCGGTGCATGCAATACAAATGAATGCAAAACATGAGGTATGCTAAACAAAACGTGATGTCCCTAACCTAACCATCATAAGCTAGTAAATAAAAGAGAGAAAGACGTGGGGTTGGAAGACATACACATTATTACAACATTGCGCTCTCATGAAGGAGAGTCCGAATAAACTAAGCTAGGCTAATTAACTAACTAATTAAAGCTAAGCTAATTATTAAAAAACAAATGAATAAATAGCTAAACTATTTAACTAATTATTATAAAGCGAATTAACTAACTATTCTAGTTAACTAACTAATTACAAAATGAAATTGAATAACTAGTTAACTACTTAATTAATTACAACACTTTACAAAATTAATTAGCTACAACTAATTAATTACAAAAAATATTTAAGCTAAATATTTAAATTTAAACAAGCTCAGAATGTGAGGAATGCTCATGCACATGCTCAACCTTCACCCGAAAAGCCACTATCTTCCTTTCGGAGAGCCTCTGTTGCACAATAAAAGACACACACTGTTGCCCATTTCAAGAATAGCTTTGCTTTGCCATGCAAACATACTGTTGAATTTTGCATCAATGGCCGGTTGGCTAGTGATGAGGGTTGCCGGCCACCAGTGATGGCCGGCCGGCCATCAAAGGTGGCTAGTTGCCATGGAAAGTGGCCTGTCGGCCACTGCTGTACAGTTCTCCTTACTGCAATAGAGGACAAACAGAGCATGCACAGGGTATTTTCAAGGGTTTGTTTGCACAACTCACCCCTTCTTTTCATGAACAAATCCAAGGAGTTGTGAACTTAGGCCACAAACCACCAACTCAAGCAATTTCATTGCATGATGGCTTGTGAAACCAAGTGTGCAAGTTCAATAAATGCAATGAAATAAGACTCTCAAAAACCACCTTCCTATCATTAAAGATCAAAGGAAGTGATGACCTTGGAGACATAAATCATTTCATCACTAATGAGTATGAAATGATCCAAGTTCCACGTGTTCAATTAACGTCCGATCGAACACAACCAAATTATTATCTTGTACCATTTTAGTCCCAATTTTAGTTACTTCATTTTAAATTGCCATCCATTCTTTAATCAATTGAGTCCACAGGGTGAGCTTAGGTCTTCTAAAGGAAAGAAGGCTCAAACCAAGAGTTGTCTTAGGCATGAAAGAGACACCATACTGTTGGTAATGAACCCCCTAAGGGATTAAATCATTAAGCATGACACCTCAATCTCATGCTTTAAACAAACAAGTAGTTTGAATTACTTTCAAAGCAAAACAAAAAACCAAGAAATGAGGGAGGTTGCAGAGATTATTAGTGATGGAAATGGGTGAGAAAAGCATAAATAAATGCTATCAACTCAAATAAGATGGTGTCTAAGGCCTAGAACACCAAACTCATGAGGACTATTACACTATAAACATGCAAAGCAAAGCTCAAATGCAACTATCAACCAAAGACAGTGCTAAAACAGGTCTAATACAATCCTAAAACATTTTGAAATTGAGCTAAAAAAGTCTAGATTAATATGCTAAAACATGGCACAAACTACGCTAGTAAACAAGACATAAGGAGGGGATACTAACCCCTCCAAATTTAGACTTCAAAACATGATTTTGGCCACTAAAAAAGCTCTGAAAATTAGTATTTAAAAGCTTAGAAAAAGATGATGCAAGGGTGGGAAACACAAGGGAAAAAGTCTCCAAAATAAGGTATAAAGAAGGGTAGAACACCCCTCAACCTTTAATGGCCTTAAAATTCAAGTTTTAGCCCAAAAATACAGAAGTTGTATAGCCCAAAATCAATTGGAAAATAGCAAGTACAATAGTAGAAAAAGCAAGTAAAAGGGCAAAGCCTTATTCCTCTTGAAGAGAATAAACAATTCAAGCAACAAAACCAAGACAACACACCCTTCAAGAGCTCAAACCAAGCTCAAAAGTACCTCAGCTCAAAGATGAGAAGATTTGTAGGCAAAAATGTAGAGATTTGCTAGAGAGAGAGGAAAAATTTTGATTTCAAAATTTTCTAACCCTAAAACATGACAGATGGGTCTTCTATATATAGAAAATTTGAATTCTCTACAAGGATATCCAGCCCTACACGTGTGGACAGATGCATGCATCCATGCAAATAGCTGGCACAGTTGTCACAAAATACCTGCAAAAGAAATTGGTGGTCGGTCGACCATCAGTAGTGGACGGCAAGCCACATCAGTGGCCGGCAGCCAGAAAGTGATGGCTGACAGGAGCTGTAGGCTTGAAAAACACGGGGTTTAGTCCAAAAAAAAGGCAACAAATGTGCAGGGTTTGAAAGTTTCAAAGCTACAGCTTTTCGCTGAGGACTTCGAGCATTGGACGAGCGTATACGTTTATCATTGGGTGTGTATGCAATGGTGTCCAAGTCATAAGGGCCGTCAAAAATGGGGTGTCTACAGTTGTCCCTCTTTGATAGAACTCAGAGTCATGAAATGACGTGAGTGAATGTCAAAGCCCGAAGACGACTCATTTTGACAAGGCGGTAAGACTTGGACAAACAATCAAGACAGAAATAAATGGTTGTGCCCGCAGGCTGCCTACATATCCCTTTGTAAGGAATCAAACCAGCGTAGTTCTAGGGTAAGATGCAAATGATATGCACTATGCACCTTTGAAAAACTAGGCTCAAACGCTTCGCGAAGCTGTCTATTTTGAAAAACTCATGATTATGCGAGATGATGCAATAAGCAATAACATATGCAATAAGCAAAATAACTAGATAACAACACATGAATGAACAACTTCAAGTTTAAAACCAACGCAGGTTCCAGGAAAAAAGATAAAACCATACTCTAACCCTACCAAAACAAGAGACGAGGAAAGAAAACACAGCTCAGGGTTGCGTTTCACTCATTTAGAGAAGCTGAGAACAAAAACTGCTCGGGGTCGCATTTCACACGTCTTGAGAAACTAAAGAATGAAAATCGCTCGGGATCGCATTTCACGTGTCTCGAGATGAAAGAAAATCACTTGGGGTTCACGCGTCCTGAGATACAACTGCTCGGGTTCATGCTTCGCACATCCCGAGATGAAACCCCTCCAAAGCCGTGCGTCACGTGTTCTGAGATAAAATCGCTCAGGTTTGTGCTTCGCACATCCTAAGATAAAACCTGCGCAGGGCTGCGTGTCACGCGTCTTGAGATAGAACCTCTTGGGTTCGTTCTTCGCATGCCCTGAGATGAAACCCGCCCAGGGCCGCGCATCACGTGTCCTGAGATACAATTGCTTAGGCTCGTGCTTCGCATGTTCTGAGATGAAACCCGCCCAGGGCCGCGCGTCACGTGTCCGGAGATAAAACCGCTCGAGCTCGTGCTTTGTACGTTTCAAGATAAAACCCACCCTGGGCCACGCGTCACGCTTCCTGAGATAAAACCGCTTGGGCTCGTGCTTCGCATGCTTTGAGATGAAACAACAGAGGGGTGTGCGATAGATGCACAAAACAAACAAGTGCGATAGATGCATAAAATGAATGAGTGCGATAGATGCACAAAGTAAACATTCCATTTCTGATAGACAATCGAAAGAACATGTTAATTAAAAGCATGTTCTATGAAAGAAACAAAAGCATATTCTATGCATGAAATAAAAGCAAGAGCATATTCTATGTGTGAATCATAACTAATGCAAGACATGCATGTAACATACACATATGTGAAATGCAATTCTTATGCAACACTATATGTGAAATGCAATTCTATGCAACAATATAGAATGAAAGGAGAACGAAGGCAAAACGAATAAAAGCGACATTCAATAGCACCTTCTAATTTACCTCTCGGAGGAATTGCAATATGCTTAAAAAGGATACACCTCATTCATGTTGACATGTGATGAACATCATGTGCCAAAACATAGTTTTGAGCTTCCGTAGAGACAATTTGAACCCAATAGTGAAGCTTCCATGCAACGCTTGGGAAACAAAGACACAAAACAAAGGGAGGCCGTCGGCCACTTGTCGGCAACAAGAGGAGGCCGCCGGCTACCTGCCGGCCATGTACAAACTTTTTCCGTCCACTAGTGAGCCTTGCTGGCCACCTGTCGGCCATCGATAGCAGTTCGGGGCAAAAATGACTTTTCATGCACGGGTCTTTAAGTATAGGTATCCACACTTCATTTCCACACACCCATACTTCTGAAATTGCTCTCCCTTTCTCTCTAGGTGCTTATTCTCTCTAGATTTGCGCTTTCTACGCGTTTTCCAATGCCCCATGCAAACTTTATTCGTTAAACCCTCTTAGTTCTCTTCGCTTTGAATCGATTGGATTTTGATTTCGACACTTTTTTCCTCATTTTCACTCTTCTAGGCTTGTTCTCCTCGAGTTTCTCTCGGGTTTGGTGAACTTTTCCTGGCTTTGACTTTTTCTTCGATTTTCTCTCTCTTAGAGTTGTCTTTTTCCAAGTTTACCCTCTTTTCTCCATTTTTCTTCACTTTTCACCTACTTTTCACCCATTTTCTAGATGTCAGATGATTCACCACATGACGGGGCTCCTCCGGAGATCCTCTCCATATTTCCACCTATTGCCAAGGTAGCTCAAGGTATTGAGGCCGATCTCGAGGCGGAGTTTGAGCCTGAGGTTGAGCTAGAGCCACTACCGTTGAGGGTACGCCTTTTTGATCCAGCGAGATACCATCCTCGGACACATATCTTGCCAGCTAGTGGCATTAGATGCTTTAGCGACTTTGTTCTCGGTGTACCGGAGGACCTCCTGCTGAGGGAGTCGTTTTCTCATCTTTCATCCATCACTGTTGAGGTATAAACTCTGTTTTCATGCATTCCTACCTTTCTTTACTTGCATTTCTTGCACTGCCTTTTATCTGACTGTACTTTTATCACTGCCTTATCTGATTCACCTCTTCTTTGCCACAAGGTGAGTCTCGTGCCTTCAGAGGGTACAGAGCCACGATAGCACGAGATTGGTATAACAAGCTCCCTGCTAGAGTTTGTGACATTGTGGACGAGACTGGCTTCTGCCTCTTCTACTCTGGCCTGACGCAGGTTATCGCTAGCCGCCCTCTTCTAAGAGCACTTGTGGAGAGGTGGTAGGACACCACCAACTCCTTCCACTTCTCCACTGCTGGGGAGATGACGATGACTCCCTACGACTTCGCCATGATTACTGGCTTAGGAGTAGGGGGTGATTTGATCCCTTTTGATACAGACATGGAGGAGTGGGAGGCGACCTGGGTTGAGTTGTTGGGAGCGCGTCCACCCTTATACCGAATAGGCATAGTCAGATATAGTTGGTTTGCTGAGCGGTTCAAAGGGAACGAGCCAGAGACACTTGAGGAGATGGAGCAGTACGCTAGAGGCTTCCTGATTGTTCGTCCTCGGTACCACCTTGTTTTTGAATAAGTGGAACACCATGGGCTTATATCTGTATGAGGCTCGGTCTTTGGCCCACAACGGAGAACTAGACATTCCCAGTTTGATTCATCAATTTTCTGACATCGGCGATAGATGCGACCTTTTCTAGCAAGGTTTTCGGCAACATGCCCTCTGCTTATGTATGCTTGCTTATTTCCTTCTTGCCCCTAGTTTTGCCGAGTCCAGCTTTCGGTTGATCGAAATGGCCCAAGGTTTGAGAGAAGGCAAGAGTTGCATTGGCTTAGTGTTGGTCGAGACTTTGATGGGCTTAGACGCATTTCATCAACGAGAGACTACTAGATTCACAAGGAGTCTACTATTTCTCTAGGTATTGTTTCCCACCCTTTCTCATATGTGTTTCTCACATCGCTCAACACTAATGCTCTAGCCCTTTTCTCACTTTTTTCTCAACATACATCTCTCTATTCTTTAATCTCTCTTTTCTTTCATCCCTTCCCAGGTGTGGCTTATGGATAAGCTGAAGGTAGTGGACTCTTGCCCTGAGTACTCAGCTTGAGGTTATTTCTTCAGCCACCGTCTAGTGGATTTCCCAAATGAGAGATGGTGGTGCCACTAGATGTGCAACAAGTCTGCAACTAACATAGCTTGGCGCTGCCCCTAGCTTAACCTGACCGAGATGAGTTACAGCATGGCTCGACAACTTGACATACAGCTGATCGACTTTACACATTGTGTGTTTTACTTTCCCTTCCGGTTCAGATACCAGTTTGGGCATGATCAGACCTGCCCAGAGGACGGGGTAGAGTATCTGGTTTCATTCCCTATCTGTGGTTCACACTTGGCTAGGTACCTTACTGCTTGGAGGGCAAGAGAGCTTCTGGCCCTTGCCTCTAGTTTTAGTTGTGCCCTTTCTGGAGAATGTTTGGCTTGGCTCGAGGATGAGGCACAAACCGGGCCAACTTTGGCTTCAGAAGCTTCCACAAGCACGAGTAGGGGATGCAGGAGCACCTGACTCATCTATGCCCCTAGTTTATTTCTTTGACCTTTCTTTTCAAGTTTTTGAATGTAATAAAAGCAACTTTGATTTGTATCAGAGAGTTAGAGAACTTTTATATCAAAATCAATGAAATTAAAGTTGTGAGCACTGAAAATTTTCCTTTTGGTCCAAAAATGGTATAAGTTGTAAAAGGTGAAATTTGAACAAAATCAACTTTTATTAAAACTTTCCAAAACCATTTTTGAAAAGGATCACCACCTGACAAGCAAGGAATCAATCCTCGAGATGTACAACCCCGAATCAAAAAATCATAACTGCCCTTTGATTGAATAGCACTGCTCAGCATTGTAACCAACTCTTCTCTCAGAGTAAAGATCACAACTGAGCTCTCAAGCAAAGAACAAACAAAGATGACCTGATCAGACACATGGACATGACAGATGAGTTGGAAATGTTTATAGCCGAACTTCAGGATGAAGTTGCCTACGTATCTCAAAGATGGGAATCAGGCCTTACATAGTTCAGTTCGGGTTTGCTCAAGTATTAACTCTCTCCTTTTGCGCTCTAACTTTTGCCAAGGCTGCCCTTTAGGGTTTTCAACCTTGCGAGCTCAGTTTTTCTTCATTTCTAATTTTTCATGCTCTAACTTTTACCTAAGTCGTCTTTCCCAGTTTTCGGCCTAGCGAGAGTCTCAGGGATAGTATTTCTTCAACTTGTCCATGTTGATCGGTTGCGAAAATTCCAGGCCATCTAGGTCCATGAGAATAACGGCTCCACCCGACCAGATTGTTTTGATGATGTAAGGACCAGTCCAATTGGGTCTGAACTTGCCCCTAAGGTCATGAATGGGAGCTCGGTTGTCTTTCAGTACCATATCCCCATCTTTGAGATTCCAGGACTTAACTTTCTTGTTAAAAGCCCTAACAATTCTGCGTTGATAGCCCTGAACATGATACAATGCTTTCAGCCTTTTCTCATCAAACAACATCAGCTCTTCGAATTTGCTCTATTGTCAGTATGCATCTGCTATCTGACACTCAGTCATAACTCGTAGTGACGAGACTTCTATTCCAATTGGCAAAATAACTTCCATTCCATAGACAAGAGAATAAGGAATTGTCCCTGTAGACGTCTGGATTGAAGTTCTATAGCCCCAGAGTGCGAATGACAATTTATCTGGCCAGTCCCTGTAGGTCTTAACCACCTTCTGTAAAATATTCTTGATATTCTTGTTGGCGGCTTCGACAGCTCCGTTGGTTTGCGGCCGGTATGAAGATGACTTATGAAAAGCCACATTGTATTTCTCCAACAAGTCTATTACTTCTTTCTTGAAGTGGGAGCCATTATCTGATATGATCTCATTTGGGACTCCATATTGGCAAATGATGTTGTTTCGGATGAACTTGGCCACATGCGATGCTTTCAACACTGCATAGGACTGAGCTTCCACCCACTTTGTAAAGTAATCAATTGCCACCAAGATGTATTCATGTCCATTCGATCTTTTCGGTGTGAATGCACTGATAACATCAATTCCCCAAACCAAGAAAGGCCATGGCGAAGTAATGTTATATAGTTTTGACGACGAGATATTCATGCGATTAGCATGAATTTGGCATTTGTGGCATCGCTGAACAAAACCAATAAAATCCTCCTCCATAGTGGACCAATAGTAACCTTGCCTGAGAATCTTCTGGGCTAACATTACTCCGTTCATATGCGCTCCGCACTCCCTTCCGTAGATGGCCTCCATCAGGCGCTTTGATTCCTCTTTTTCGACACACAACTTGTGTATTCCCAGATGACCTCATTTGTATAAAAGTACATGCCCAGTTCTCCTTGTTGCAATAGAGGACAAACGGAGCATGCACAGGGTATTTTCAAGGGTTTGTTTGCACAACTCACCCCTCATTTTCATGAACAAATCTAAGGAGTTGTGAACTTAGGCCACAAACCACCAACTCAAGCAATTTCATTGCATGATGGCTTGTGAAACCAAGTGTGCAAGTTCAATAAATGCAATGAAATAAGACTCTCAAAAACCACCTCCCTATCATGAAAGATCAAAGGAAGTGATGACCTTGGAGACATGAATCATTTCATCACTAATGATTATGAAATGGTCCAAGTTCCACGTGTTCAATTAATGTCTGATTGAACACAACCAAATTATTATGTTGCACCATTTTAGTCCCAATTTTAATTACTTCATTTTAAATTGCCATCCATTCTTTAATCAATTGAGTACAAAGGGTGAGCTTAAGTCCTCTAAAGGAAAGAAGGCTCAAACCAAGAGTTGTCTTATGAAAGAGATACCATACTGTTGGTAATGAACCCCTTAAGGGATTAAATCATTAAGCATGACACCTCAATCTCATGCTATAAACAAGCAAGTAGTTTGAATCACTTTCAAAGCAAAACAAAAAGCCAAGAAAGGAAGGAGGTTACAGAGATTATTAGTGATGGAAATGGGCAAATAAATGCTATCAACTCAAATAAGATGGTGTCTAAGGCCTAGAACACCAAACTCATGAGGACTATTACACTATAAACATGCAAAGCAAAGCTCAAATGCAACTATCAACCAAAAACAATGCTAAAACAGGTCTAATACAATCTTAAAACATTATGAAATTGAGCTAAAAAAGTCTAGATTAATATGCTAAAACATGGCACAAACTACGTTAGTAAACAAGACACAAGGAGGGGAGACTAACCCCTCCAAATTTAGACTTCAAAACATGATTTTGGCCACTGAAAAAACTCTAAAAATCAATGTTTAAAAGCTTAGAAAAAGATGATGCAAGGGTGGGAAACACAAGGGCAAAGGCCTCCAAAACAAGGTATAAAGAAGGGTAGAACACCCCTCAACCTTTAATGGCCTTAAAATTCAAGTTTCAGCCCAAAAATACAAAAGTTTTATAGTCCAAAATCGATTGGAAAACAACAACTACAATAGTAGAAAAAGCAAGTGAAAGGGCAAAGCCTTATTCCTCTTGAAGAGAATAAACAATTCAAGCAACAAAACCAAGACAACACACCCTTCAAGAGCTCAAACCAAGCTTACAAGTACCTCAGCTCAAAGATGAGAAGATTTGGTTAAGGGTGTATAGGCAAAGGTTGAGGATTTGTAGGCAAAAATGTAGAGATTTGCTAGAGAGAGAGAGAGAGAGAGAGAGAGAGAGAGAGAGAGAGAGAATTGTAGAGAGAGAGGAAAAATTTTGATCTCAAAATTTTCTAACCCTAAAACATGAGAGAGGGGTCTTCTATATATAGAAAACATGAATTCTCTACAAGGATATCCATCCCTACACGTGTGGACAAATGCATGCATCTGTGTAAACAGCTGGCACAGCTGTCACAAAATATCTGCAAAAGAGACTGGTGGCCGGCCGACCATCACTGGTGCCCGACACGCCACATCAGTGGCTGGCAGCCAGAAAGTGATGGCCGACAGCCCATAAGGGTGGCCAGCAAGCCACCAGGAGCTGTAGGCTTGAAAGGCACAGGGTTTGGTCCAAAAATAGGGCAGCAGATGTGTAGGGTTTGAAAGGCTCAAAGCTACAGCTTTTCACTGAGGACTTCGAGCACTGGACGAGCGTATACGTTCATTATCGGGTGTGCATGTGATGGTGTGCAAGTCGTAAGGGCCGTAAAAAATGGCTTATCTACACCTTCTCGCTACCTGTATCCTTTGATAACTAGCCTAACTTTGTACTTATCAATTGATCCATCTGCTTTCATCTTTCTTCTAAAGATCCACTTACTCCCCAAGGCCTTACTGCTTGGGGTAGATCAACTAACTCCCAAGTATTGTTTTGTAAGATGGAATCAATCTCACTCTTAATTGCTTTTTTCCACAAAGGACTTTCAGATGAAGTCACAGCTTCATGGAAAGTTCGATATTCTCTCTCTAACATATAAGTCAAGAAGTCCAGACCAAAGGACTATGTTGTCTTAGCCCTTTTACCCTTTCTTGGATCATCTACTTCCTCAATTTGATCATTGACTTGATCATCTATATGATTATTGTCACCTTCAACCTCTTTCATGGAATTCGGAACCGCTTCTTGAATATGACAAGGAAATACATTTTCAAAGAAAAATGCATTTGTAGATTCCATGATAGTATTCTTGTGTATATCTAGAATAGCAAATTTAAACACAAGAAATCGATATGCACTGCTATATCGTGTATAACCGTTGAATACAAAGTCAATGGATTTTTAAGCTTATCCTAACCCTTTTTGGTTTAGGTATTACCACCATTTGCATGACACCCCCACATTTGCAGAATTTATATAAAGGCTTTTGGCCTTTTCAAAAAATTCATACAAGGTCTTTAAACAATTCCCTGCATCACAATGATTATGAAACTCTCAAAATCATACCACAGTAAATACATTCCTAGAATGTCATCAACCGAATTAGGCATCCAAACATATTTAATCTACCCTATCACTTTAAAGCCAATAGTCTTACTATTAGGAAACACAAATCCAGTGTTCAATAGTCTACAGTTTGGAACTTTATAACATGGCCAGTAGTTTTATCACTAGGAATCACTAATTTCTCAGCATGTGGTCAGTAGACTTTTTACTACTAGGAATCACAATGTTTTAACTTATGATCAATAGTCATTCTACTACTAGGAATCACAACGTCCTGACATAGGATCAATAGACTCTTCCATTACTAGGAATCATTAAGTCTTGACATATGATCAGTACCCTCTCTACTATTAGGAGCCACCGTGTCTTGACATGTGATTCGTAATCTGTTTACTACTAGAAACCACGATCTCATAGCTGTGTAGCCAGTGGTCTAACAACCTCCTAGGAACCACAAGTTTTCTATCTTCGTGATCAGTGATCTTGTACTCACTAGGAGCCACCAATTTAAGAATATATTTGGAATTTAAAAATTCAAAAATATATTCACTCACCCTAATGGATTGTCTCATCTTTCAAGCAAAGTCATATAGCAATCATATATGCTATAATTGACACAAGGATAACATACTAACCGCCTCTGATTAATTTAAAGATATTATCATGCAATCTTATGATTTCTTTTAATCACACTAGATCTTCCTTTAAGAACCTTGCAAGGCTTAAGATTGGCAGGTGGAACAACATTTATGTTGTCACCTCTTGAAGCAATTTCTGAAAAAGTTTTCACTATTATGTTTTTCCAGACACTAAACTTAACACTAGAAAATCTAAAGTTTGAAATTTAATTCAAAACTGATCTCACTACTTATCCTAGAATCGAACATGGTCAGAAATTTTTTAGGAAGACTGGAGGAGTCACACTGGTCTCACTTAAGACCCAGTTAACCTTAGACAAAACTTTTAAGAGCATGTTGACTCCTAATCTATGGGAAACAAATTTAGAATTAAGTTGGGGATAAATCAGGTTAAAACAAACCAATTCCCAAGAAAATAAAATTTGCTACCAAAATTACACCACTCATAAAAGTTAACTGGTACTCCCGAAACTGAGCCCATTATTTCTGAATAAAATCAGAAATATTATAGCTAATGCTAAAATTTGGTTTCTTTTCTCAAAACTAAAACACTTTGGAAATAATCAAATTATATCCAAAGACTTTTTCCAAACTTGGTTTTCCAACACTTTGGGAATAAAATAATTAAACCCACAGATTTTCTCAAACCCCAAAGGTTTGAAACTAAATCCGTCTTAGTTGTCATTTCTGAACAAATAAGAACTATTTAAGGCTAAACACTTTGGTTTTTATTACCGAAAATCAAACCAAGTTCCAAACTTACAAGCAATTTAAAAATTGCTAACCAAATTACAAGTAATGTAAAAAATTTCTACAACAATGATTAAGCAAATGAAATGCTTATAACAATATAAGCAAACAAACTTACTTCAAAAACTAGGTAGATAACCAACTAAATCCAAGCAAAACATTGCTTCAAATATAAACCAATGTAGACCAATCCAAATAGGACTATATTTTTTTTCCTCTCTAAACTCCTTTCCTCGCTTAGGTATTATTGTTCAATCAAAAAGGTTAGTAGTCCAAATTTTTATTGCAATCCCAAATTGTATTAATTTGGATATGTATATTTTTTTTCCATTCCCTTAAGCATAGGTATTCCTGCAAAGGAAATTAGCAGAAAACCACAACACAATACAAAGCAAATAATTGAATGAAACTGTAAAAGTTATAAATTAATTTAATAGCAAAATTAAGTAAAATTAAAAGGCTAGACAAATTATACAATTAAACTTATAATTCCCAAATAAATTACAAAACTTATAACTCTAAAAATTAAATTAAAATTAATTGCCATGAGTTATAAATGAATTTAATTCATAATAAACACGTAAATAATTCTAGTAATTAAAATCATGCAAATATACTTGAAAATTATAAGCATGTAACAAACTAAAATCTAGAAAACAAAGAACAGACACATTTCCTACAAATCTAAAATCTAGGAAACATGTGACTTAAACTAGAATGTGAAAAATATTGAAAATGTTAATCATACTAGAAAACTAGAAAACAATTAGCATGTCAATATGAACTACAAAATTGTAGCATCCATAAGCATTTAAAATTATAAAACTAAAAGACAAGCAAATCATGGTAGGGAATTAAAATTAATACACTACGAATCATGCACATTTTGTTAAACTGGACAAATAGAAAATAACATTACATATAACTACTAACAGTGGGCTTAAATAAATAAGCATGTAAGTATATTATGAACATAACAAATATATATCTATTTAATTAAATAAATATCAATTGACTGCCCAAGTAAATGAAATATTTTTGGTTTTCCAGAAAACAAAATACGGTCTTTATTTTATTTTTACTCACAGTACGTAGCAGATAACTAATAGGATCTTGGAGAAATATATATATATATCATGAATTCCAGGTTGGAGACAGTGGCATTATTATATGTATTCTATCCTTCAGGACTCTTATGTGGAAGAAACAATTAGCATGCCATTGTAGTCTATAGCCAATTTGAACAATTTTGATTTTCCAAGACCAATAGCAAACAGCATATAAACTACACATCCTAATCATGGATTCTATTTGTGAATATTTAATATGTTTTAAGATTGTTGTACAAATTGTGTAATTTACACAAGATAAATAGATTTACGATTAATCAAATTACATAACAGAATAAGAAAACATACTAAATATTACAACCATAGAGATACAAAATACGATAAATGGTAAAGAAAGCAAAGCCAAGCCTGTGTGATACTACAGTCTCCTTAAAACAGACTAGCCGCCTCACCGTGGGTGCTGAAGGTATGTTGACTTCTGTCTCCCAAGATACGACGGTTTAGACCGGCTAACGCGGAAGTACCTTCTGTTAGCTTTGGTAAGTCGACAATGGTAGCATTCTCTCACACAGAAAGAATATATTATAAGAGAAGACTAGCTTGACTATAATATGAGAGCAAAAAATCTTTTTTGAACCCTAGGGAGATGAGCCTCCTTTATAAACAATGGGGAAGAGAGGAGTAACCTTCCAACTATGACTCCTGCAGTAATGCACACAATTGATGGGAATTCAATGTGTGAGTTACACACACTATACACCTATGTGTATCTGCAGCAGACTTGGCCCAGAAAGATTAGGTTGGTGGACTACCAATCTGGCCTAGTCCAAATTTAATCCATTCTAGCAAGCCTCAAGCCTCAAGCCCAAGATCTAAGATCCACAACCCGGTCTAGGTGGGTGGCGCGCGTGTGACAATTTTGTCATAACCAACTTGGACTATAGTTTTGGCCCAAGCCCATCATTGAAGCATCCATAACTCCATTCCTTCAGAAAATTTAGATGCCTCAAAGGGCTCATGCCCTTATCAAAATCTTGAGGTTTAAATACTCATCAAAGTTTTCTTTTATAATCAATGTGGGATTGGTAGTTATATACAATTCCCAATACATGTTTCGTGAGGTCAACTTTATGAGACAATTTCTTATTTAATTCTTAATGATTTTTTGTCATTCTTTTTGTGGTATAAAGACCTTGTTATAAAGAATCTAAACTCATTTAATCTCACCTCAACCAATGGTTGGGACATACTTTAATTTTACATTAAAGTTATCAAAAAATCATTTTTTCCAACAGGTATTTTGAACTATGATTGCATCCCATGCCAAATAAGGGATTTGACGAAATTTTTTGAAAATTGTTACTTAACCATATGCCTATATATGCCTATTGTGCTCATTGAGTTTTTTTTGGAAGATAAAAACAACTTTTAGTATTACATGAAATGATTCTTTGATATTAGATTTTCATGGGATAGCCATGTATCTTGGAGAATGAACTTATATATTGCTGGATATTAATTGGGTTTATTTGTTGATGTCTCAATACTTGTCTTACTTTCCTATGCATCTAATCAAGAGTTACTTCTCTCATATATGTCTAGGTATATTTGGGTGCCACAAAGAAGCAACAAGATTGAAGGTAAATATGCAAAATTTTCTCAATTTTTTATTTATTTTTATGTGTTCATTTTTATATTTTCAATCTGATTGGATTTTATTGCATGTTGGATTTGGTGTGTTGGGTTTGTTTAGAGAAAATTTCCAAAAGCTTCTACAGGGACCTATATGGACCTTATTGGAAGATGTATCTATTTGCAGAATATTGTTTTTTTTTTTTTTTTTCAATGGCCTTATGTTTTCATTGTTGGAATATATGAAGAAGCATGGAGCATTTTCAAGAGTGCCATACTGAAACTCAGAGTCCTTGCAAAGATATTGACATTTTTTGTGGATATTTATTATTATTATTATTATTATTATTATTATTATTTATTTATTTATTTATTTATTTATTTATTTTTTTAGAAGCGGGAGCCAAATGGGATTGACATGTATACAATTGTTCAAGATAAATGAGGCTCTTGAGTTGTAATATTTTTGGTTTGGAATATTTTAGTTAAATGACAATTGGTTGCTTTTTATTGTATTTTGTTAGTTTCATGAGTTGTATTATCATTGGCTAAAAGAAATTATATTTTTTTATCTTACAAAAAATGATTAGTGATGTTGTAAATAATATATATATATATATATATTAAATTTATTTTTAGTGACATTTCATAGTAGTGGTAGCAATTTTGAAAAGTGGTCACTAGAATAAACTCTAATGTCACTTATCTCCACTAATGTCACAAATGAATAGCGAAACACTTACAGTTTGAGGCACCACTAAAAGCTGGGTCAAGTAGCATTTATAAGAGTTGTTAAAAATAGGGAGACTTACATGTAGTTTTTAATATGTAAACTTACTGTTCAATAAGTCCTATGAAAATTAATGACATTTTTTATTAAATATTATTAAAAAAAGTCACTAATTGTTAATTTTCAGCGATAATTTAAAATGTTTGTTACAAAAAATGTCACTAATTATAAGTTTTAGCGACGGTTTAAAAAAATCGTCACAAAAAAATATCTTTAACTTTTAACATTCAGCGACAGTTTAAAAATTCATCACAGAAAAATGTCGTTAATTGTAAATTTTGGCGATAATTTATAAAAATCGTGACAAAAAAAAGTTACTAATTGTTAATTTTTAGCGACATGTTAAAAATAGTCACAAAAAATTATTTTTAGCAACGATTTTACTAAAATTTATTTTCAATAGGACTTTATGAGAATTAAATTTAACTATTATGATCTATATCAATTGTGGCATAAGAAGTGCAATTAAAAAAGCATATAGCGGCATTTTTATATTATAAGTCTTGTTTAATGACGCTTGGTAGTGTCATGAATAACATCTAGCATGACATCAAAGTGTCAGTAAAAGCCTTTAGCTTAATGGTGTAGTGGCACTTACAAGTGTTACTGAAGTGCCACTAATATCTACTGTGACATGGGTATAAATGACATTTATTCAAAATATCACAAGACTAAAAAATGTCACTCGAAGAATGGTTTTGTGGCATTTTTGAGTGTCACTAAAATGAGAAAATGTTATAGTGAATGAGTAATAAGTCCCAAAAGTAGGACCTATTAATAATGTTATGTTAATTTTTTGACACAAAATCGAAATGAACGACAAAATGCAAGCGGACCTATTTTGACTCCTAATTGCTAACGATTGATTAAACATGTCAAATTAATGTTATGTGAATTTTGACACAAAATCAAAATGAACGACGAAATACAAGTATATCTATTCCCACCCCTAATTGGTAACGATTAATTAAACATGCCAAATTAATGTGCTGTGAATTTTGACACAAAATCGAAATGAACACACTAATATAAGCGGATCTATTTTCACCCCTAATTGGTATCGTTTGAAAGTTTTGAAATAAGTAAACCTTAGCTCTATAATGATTACATGATTCCATTGTAGTTTGAGCCTCGTAAGATTCTTACATATATATATATGAAATATTCCATGAAATCTAGTTAGAATGTTCTATAGAGCGATAGAGTTTCTATTGTAATCTTTATTTTCTTAATGCACCTTTATTTTTGAGTTAATAAAATATTCTTTGCCGATCAAAAAAAGATTTTTTTTTTTCCTCCTTTGAATTAATATATATATGGTCTCAGTCATGGTGTAGTGTTACCTTAGGTTAGGATGAACAACTGTGCATCACATCTACAAATCAAAACAAGGTGGTCCATCCCATAGAAATGTAAAAACTTTTGTTGACATGAATGATGAAATTGCCATATAAGACAAATTAACTTAAATGATTTTAATTTGGGCCAGAAAGCTCACCCTTTCCTTCATGAAGTTGGTTTGCTCTGAAATGATGCGCCTCTGTACGATTGAGTTGAATACATTACATAAAATAATCAAACAACTAATGAATAAAAAAAAGAAAAAAAATTGAAAAAATAAAGAGAAAATTATGTATTGTTAAAGAATGGAAGTGAGATCATTGGCAGAGAGCAAATGTGGATAACGAGTGGAGTTGCATGTCGTTCAGTGAGTTCAATTGATTGTTGTGGAAATTTCAAACATATATAGTTACATATGTACGAGTGATATCCCGTGCGATGTATGGGCATATATGATTTAAAATGAATAACTTAAAAATAGAATTACAGAATATATGATATGTTATGGTTTTATGTTTAATATCATCTGTACTAATTGACTTTTATTATTATTTATTTTCGATGAGATTTTGCTAACCAAAAATATAAAAAGTAATTCAATTAAATAAACAAATAAATCAAAAACAACTGCAATGAAATATCAATAAGTATCATATAATTGAGAACTATGTTTTGCTATAACAAAAATAATATTTTACAGCCAACCCACAAACAAAACAAAATAAAAGACTCCATTATTTAAGTTTCTTATTAATTTTTTTTTTTTTTTTGATATCAAATGTAAAAGAGCAAAATTAAGTATTAAATAAAAACATATAAATAATGTGAACTCATCACTAAAACATCATTGAAAGATAAAATTTTAAGCAAACAAATATAGTTGGATACTCAATGGCCAAGTTAAATTACTCTGAAATTCTTAAATAAGAAAGAGTTTTTTTAGTTTGGTGTGAAATTCATTATGACAATGATACACACAAATAGTTTTCTTACACTTTTTTTGTTGTTGTTGTTGTTGTTGTTGTAATTTTGGTATATAATATTCAACATTGACGCAACAAAAAGAAATTCAAAAACTTTCTAGCCTTTGATAAATTTAAAATTTAGACAAAAAATGCAAATGTGGAGCATTTCGGCCGTACCTATAACAATATAAACTTATATATATATATATATATAGAGAGAGAGAGAGAGAATGCAAATCTGTGAAACTTTTTAGCTATACCTATAACAATATAAAATTATATATAAAAAGAAAGTGAAAGGGAGAAAGAGAAAAAGTTACATAACAATTTTATATGTGTTTATAATCAACTAAAATATAACTGTTTATATAGGAGGAGAGAGATATGAAATTGAATAAATAAATATAGATTATCTTTATTATATACTCAAATTCATTTAAATTATCTTTATTTTGAATTTTGTTGATAGATATAGATTATCTTTATATAGATTTTCAATTCAAATATTTTTGAATTTTGTGATAGCTCTCTCTCTCTCTCTCTCTCTCTCTCCTTGTTGATAAGTTTGTATTCAGATAACTATTATTTTAAGAGTATATATTATTAAATTATTAAAAAAATAATTTTTATTTTAAATGGAAGTGCTAGGAGAGGAGTGAGTTTGAAACTTAAGTGCCACATAATTTTTTAAAATTTTAATAGATTTTATAAGAAATAAAGAATAGAAATTTGGAGGCCTAAGAGCACACCTACTACATTTGCTTATATATATAGTATAGATATAGATCTTCAAGCAAAAAAAAAAAAAAAAGAGAGATTGAAAGTGATGTGGTGTAAAAGAATGGAGAAATAATATTGTTGAAAAATAAAAATGTAATGAGTAAGAAAATAATTAAATATTAACTAACTTTTAACAACCTTAGAAAAATAAAAAATAAAAATGGTGTGATATTTTGTTGCATGATATAACCTCTTTAGGGATAAACAAGGTGCATATGACATTTTAAAAAAATATTGGAACTGTGTAAGGTAGGTAGGTTTTTTTAACAGAGAGATGGTTGGGGGAAAGAAGAGAAAGAGTAGGAAGATATGCTTTAATTTTAAAAAAATTGGTGAGAGAGATTATGATAGGGGAGATTATAGAATATTTTGTTATCTTTCCATTTCAAATTGATAAATTAAGGAATAATTATTATTTCTAAATTAATTAATTGTATTAGTCAATAATTTTGTAAATTGAAAATTTGACAATTTTAAAATGAGATTTTGGAGCTTCTAAAAGATTTCTTACTAAAAGCCATTTTCCTTATATAATATATAGATATAAATATGCAAAACTTTTTTTTGAAAAAAGTTCTCTTCAAAAGGTATATACTATATGCACTTATTTTTGTAATGTATATTATGTATTTTTATATAACAATAATGATTCATCCCCCCTTTTCCCCCCACCCCCTTTGACCCCCTCTCTCTCTCATTGGTTACATTTTCTTTTTCTTTTTCTTTTTTTTCCTACTCCTCCAATCACCACCCGCCACGTGGCAAAAGGGGGGTGAGGGGGTGACCCCAAAAGGAGGTCCCAAGCATTATATAAATATTACGTAAATTTTTAGTAGAGTTACAATAATTTGTAATTCAATAATAATGTTATGCATTTGTGGTAATATTACCTATATTTGTAGTAATATTGTACATTTTTTAATCCAAACATTTTCTAATAAAAAAAAATATGTAATATCATAATAAAAAGTTATTAGTCAATCGATTGAGTCGGGCTAAATTGTGTTGTAATCTAATCAAATTGAGTTAAATTATGAGATGTGATCATATTACATTAAATCATAACTTTGATCATATTGAGTGAGAGGGAGATTTATGATCTGGAATTGGGCCGAGGCCACGGCCGAGCAGGTTGAGAGCCTAATGGTGCATGGGGCCGACATGACCGGCGATCCGCCCGGAGATGGGCTGCCAGGATTTGGGCCGGGCAGGAGTTGGGCCAAGTATGTGCCGCCCCAGAACGTAAAGAAGCTGCTCGGCAAGGCAGTGCTCGGTTGGAACGAGCTACTTGATTAGGCGATGGTGGAGCCAGTCAAGCTGAGTGGCCGGCGCCCGGAAAGGCGTGGTCAGCCGAGGTAATCGTTTGATCGGCAGGAAGGCCGACCACAGGAGGTGCCCCGGGCTAGGCTTTGCCGAGATGCCGCCTAGCCCGGTCCTCATTCGGCTTAGCCAGTGAAGTGCTTGGGTATGAAGCATAGCACGACCGTAGATGGAGAAGCTCGGCTGCCGAGCTCCAGCTGAGAAGGCAGGCAGTTGAGATTAGGTGATGTTCAGCAAGGTTTATGCTGACAAATGGAATAGCGGAGCCACGTGTCAGGAGATGACTGGGAGTGGATATGGGGCGCAGAGGGTATATAAGCATGTCTGCGCCCCCCATACGCGGACACGAACATTCTGTAAGGAATTCTTATACTCAAACACTCCTCTCTCTCTCTCTCTCTCTCTCTCTCTCTATCCTAAGGTGTGTGCTAACTTGACCGTCGGAGGGTTTTTCCGGCCACACACCGCCGGGTAGCTCACCGTTATTTGCTCGCAGGTGATCGGACAGAAACGGAGCTCGGAAGAAAGGAATACGGGCTTGCCTGAATATTTGCTCCCCGTATAATTGGCGTCGTCTGTGGGAACTTGACAGACAAAACCTTGTCTTCCAGGTTCATCTGATCGCCGCCCATGGCGAACAACGACGAGTTTCCGTTGTTCGCCATAGACGGAGCCACCTCGAAGTTCAGCCGAAGGAGAGAAGGCCCTCCCGCCATCCATCCAATGGCGGAGTTGGGGACGCCCACCGGAGGACAGTCAGGAAACGCGCGGGATAAGCGCGGGAGAAGTCATGGTCATTCACGGAGTCCAGACGGCCACCGGCGGAGGAGAGACTCACACGCCAGACGTCTGGAAAATAAGTTGAGGGACCAAGACGCTGTCATCCGGCGAATGGCGGTGGAGATGGAGGATCTGAAGCGGCACGTCAAAGGGAAAGGTGTAGCTGGAGTGGGTGACCACAGTGAGCGCACCCCATCCCGCCGTTCAGGCAGTCAGAGTCAGCGACGCACTCTGTCCATATCTATTACCAGAAGTTACCAGGTTGGTGATTCCGACGCGCATGCAGAAAAGTCTAGCGCGCAAGACAGCACCTACAAACCCTCACGTCCGGTGACGACGTCGAGGTACTCTTACTCCGCTCATTCAGAGGATTTACGGGCGGTCTTAAAGGAGCGGGCTCGCCGGTGCGAAGCTCAGAGAATACCGGCTTTCCAGCGGCTATCCTACGGGGTTCACGCCAGCGAGGAGGTCGGAATGCCTCCACCCCGCCAAGCAGTGCCACTCTTTGAAGATACGGACTTGGCCAGGCTGAGTGCCACTCCTTTTTCCTTGGAAATAGAAACAACACCGCTTCCGGCAGGCTTCCACCAGCCTAAGTTCACACTCTACGACGGAAAAACCGATCCTTACATGCATGTGAGCCACTTCCGACAGGTTATGACCGGACATAGGCGAAATGACGGACTTATGTGCCTGATCTTCCCGTCAAGTTTAGGCGAGCTGGGCTTGAAGTGGTTCGAAAGGTTGCCGGAAGGGAGCATACAACGGTGGAATCAGTTGGCCGAAGCTTTTGTGACGCGCTTCAAAAGCAACACAAAAACACCAAAGGAAGTCGATCATTTACTTAGTGTCAAGATGGAACCGAGCGACACACTGAAGGCATACAATTCAAGGTATTGGGAAACCTTCAACAAGATCTTGGACTGCCCGGTCAACCTTGCAATCACACAATATAAGTGTGGTCTCCCGGTCGGACATAGACTGCGGGACTCGCTTACCATGCACCAGTCGACCTCCATGGGCCAGCTCATGCAGCGCATCAATGAGCACATCCGAGTCGAGGATGACGCGTCAGCATCTACCGTGAAGGCAACTCCGGTAGCAACAGACAAGAAGACGACATGCAAAGTGCACGTAGTTGGGCGAGAGTCCAACCGCTCAAGTGACAGAGCAGAGGAATCAGACCGTGGCTTGAATTGTAAGAACCGGGGTAGAGGACATCGGAACGACCAGGATGACTACGCCCAAGATGATGTTGCGGATACCAACAGAAGATTGAAGGCAAGGACTGGCATCACCACGGTCTTCAAGATTCCAATTTATCGCATACTTAGTGAAATCCGAGACAAGGAGTATGTCCGGTTTCCTACTAAGTTGGGCGATGGACAGAAGGGCTACAATCTGCGGTATCGTTGCACATTCCATCGGGAGAGGGGCCACCGAACAGAGGACTGTTTGCCTTTGAGGCAACACTTGGAAGAGCTCATCGCAGCCGGGCACCTGGATCTTTACATTGATGGGGGCGTCAAGGCAAACCAGGTTCCGGCTGATCTGCGGGGACCGGATGACCAAGATGCACCTCCTTAAGGGGTTGTAAATGTCATCCACGGCATAGTGGAATCGGCGCGTGTTTGCGAGCTCCGTGGTATGATCAAAAAGGCAGCGCACATGTGGGAAGTCTTGTCAATTCAGCCTGTGCTCAAGAGGGGGAAGACAGAAGCGAAAGATGTGATCAGCTTCTCCTCAAGGGACCTGGAGCGCATTCAGACACCGCACAATGACGCCTTGGTAGTTACACTCCGCGTCAAAGATTTTGAAGTCAAACGGATCTTGATCGATCAGGGAAGCTCGGTCGAGATCATGTACTACGACGCTTTCAAACAGCTCAAGCTCCGAGATACGGATTTGGCCCCGGCGACTTCGCCATTGGTTGGTTTCAACTCACAACCGGAGTGGCCTTTGGGAAAGATTATCTTGCCGGTCAAAGCGGGATCCGTGGTCAAGCAAGTGGAGTTTTGGGTGCTACAAGTGCCTTCGACGTACAACCTTATCCTTGGAACGGGATGACTTCACGCTATGCAAGCTGTAGCGTTGACCTACCACCAGGTGATAAGATTCCCCTCGGTTATGGGGGCAATCGAGGAGATCTGGGGGGATCAAGTCATGTCCAAACAATGCTTCGTGGCGGTGAACGGCAGCCGGGCTGCCAAAGGGTTCATGCAAATGATAGAAGGATCGGAAGACCGAGGAGTTCTGGAGGATGTGGGCACTAAGGCAGAGGACAAAGCTGTGGAGGACCTGGTTGAGGTGCGACTCGATATAGAGCGGCCGGATAAGTTCTTCCTGCTCGGTTCCAGCCTTACTGCCCAAGAGAGGACCGAGATGGTTGAGTTTTTGATTGCCAACATCGAAGTCTTCGCATGGTCGCCTTATGACATGCCCGGCCTCGATCCAAGTTTTATCTGCCATCACCTTAACGTCTTCCCTGGAGCAAAGCCAGTCATCCAGCGAACAAGGAGATCGGTACTGCATTACGCCGAGGTAGTTGCAGAGGAGGTGAAGAACCTACTTGAGGCACGAGCAATTTAGGAAGTGCACTACCCTCGGTGGATTTCCAACACAGTGGTGGTGCCCAAGAAGAATGGAAAGTGGCGAGTTTGTGTCGACTATATGACAGTCAATCGAGCTTGTCCCAAAGATAGCTTCCCTTTGCCGCGAATTGACCAGCTTGTGGACTTGACGGTTGGACATAATAGGCTCAGTTTCTTGGATGCCTACCGCGGCTACCATCAGATCGCCATGCATGGACCTGACCGAGAGATCACCTCTTTTATGACTCCAAGGGGACTCTTCTGCTACCGAGTCATGCCTTTTGATTTGAAGAACGCCGGGGCAACCTTTCAGAGGATGGTGAGCAAAATGTTTGCTCCTTTGCTTAGCCGGACAATGGAGGTTTACATCGATGATATGGTGGTAAAGAGCCAACATGAGGCAAACCATTTGTCCGACTTAGCCGAGATGTTTTCCATTCTAAAGAAGCACAAGCTGCGCTTGAATGCGTCAAAGTGTGCCTTTGGCGTGGGATCCGGAAAATTTTTGGGGTTCCTAGTCACGAACCGAGGCATCGAAGCAGACCCTACTCAGATCAGAGTCGTGCAAGAGTTAAAGGAGCCCAGCTCGGCTAAGGACGTGCAGCATCTGGTTGGGATGGCCGCCGCGCTTAATCGGTTTATAAGCCGGTCATCAGATCGCTGCCGCCCTTTCTTTCAGGCTTTGAAGTCAAAGTTCTCGTGGGACGAAGAGTGTGACCAAGCTTTGGCCGAGCTCAAGGAATATCTTTCTTCTCCGCCACTGTTGGTTACACCTAAGCCGGGTGAGGAACTCTACCTTTACCTTGCTGTCTCCCAGCACGCAGTCAGTGCGGTGCTAGTCCGCGCTGAAGGAATCAAGCACCTCCTAATTTTCTATGTCAGTAAGACCTTGCTGCCGGCTGAGACGAGGTACCTGCCGCTGGAAAAGCTTGCGTTGGCATTGATGATGGCTTCAAGGAAGTTGGCGCATTATTTTCACGCCCATACCATCATCGTACTGACCGAGTTTCCCCTTAAGGCCTTATTTGAACGGGTGGACTTTTCAGGCCGAATTCTCAAGTGGGCAGTCGAATTGGGACAGTTTGATGTAAAGTTCCAACCGCGCACAGCCATAAAGGCCCAAACTTTGGCCGATTTCGTTGCTGAATTCTCGCCAGGAACTCATCCGGTATGCCCGGTCGATATTGCCGCGGTCGAAGAAGAAGGGACTGCAAGCCTGACCGAGATACCACAACTGGGTGGAGTTGCCGACGCGAAATTTGCGCGCCCCACCGTAGTACCCTCAACTTGTACAATTCGACCAACCGGTGACGCGATGACGGAGTCGGGTATTGTTGTCCCACCCACTCTGTCCGGTACCGCGTCGTTAGAAGGTGAAGTGATGGAACTACTCAGCATAGAGCCTGCGGCCGACATAATACCGCAACCTGGTGATTCGCCTACGGACTTAAGCATTGTAGACCGACTTGCTGAGTTCGGTGCCGAATCACCAAGGGGGGCTGGAGTGGAACCAATCAACACGGAACTTGAAACCAGACAGCCAAGAAACCATGATCCCATTGCCCTTCGCAACTCTCAGGGCCCATCAGACTGTTGGAAGCTTTTTGTGGGGGAAATGTGGAAGCTTTTTGTTGATGGAGCGTCCAACCGTCATGGTGCCGGCCTAGGTATCGTTCTTATCTCCCCGGATGGCCTAACCATTGAACATTCTATCACGCTTGGCTTCCCAGCATCTAACAACGAGGCTGAATACGAGGCCCTTCTCGCCGGGCTCAAGAGCGCTATTCAAATGAAGGCTGCCGAGCTATTAGTGTACAGTGATTCCCAGCTTGTGGTTAACCAAGTCTCTGGGATTTACGAAGCAAAGGATGACAGAATGGCAAAGTACCAAGCTCTGGTCAGGGCGCACATTAAGCAGTTTCAGGCAATCAGAGTCCAACAGATTGGCCATGAAGAAAACAGCCGAGCTGATGAGTTGGCCGGCCTCGCTTCGATGGTAGATAGTACGTCTCCAAACCCCCTGTTACTTGACTTTCTTCCACGGCCAAGCATTGAAGACGCCAGGCAGACGGATGTACTCTGCACCGCGCTAGGTCCTTCCTGGATGGACCCCTTAATTTTGTTCCTCAGAGACCGGACTCTACCAACTGACAAGAAAGAAGCACACAAAGTCCGGGTGAAGTCAGAGCGGTTTTGGCTCTTTCCATCTGGTGCATTGTATAAAAAGTCCTTCACTGGTCCTTATCTAAAGTGCGTGCACCCGAGTAGTGTGGAGGCCTTCTTGTACGAAATTCACGAAGGCATTTGTGGAAGCCACATAGGGGGCAGGTCCTTGGCCTACCGAGCTATTTCGCAGGGATACTGGTGGCCGTGCATGCAGGCCGACGCACAAAAGTACGTCCGCAAGTGCGAAAAGTGCCAGAAATTCGCCCATCAGATCCATCAGCTTGCTAGGGAACTTCTTCCCCTCACCAGTCCTTGGCCCTTCGCCATGTGGGGGCTAGATAGAGTGGAGCCACTGCCAACAGCACAGGGCAACCGGAGATTCTTCATTGCGGCCACAAATTACTTCACGAAATGGGTTGAAGCTGAGCCCTTGGCAACAATCAAAGAGAAAGACGTGAAGCGGTTTGTCTGGCAGAACGTGGTCACGCGGTTTGGCGTCCCCAAGATCTTGATCTCTGACAACGGCACCCAGTTTGACGGTCGCCTATTCAGAGGATTTTGTGAAGATTTGAAGATTGAATTCTACAACTCCACCCCGGCTTACCCGTAGTGTAATGGTCAAGCCGAGGCATCGAACAAGACTATACTGGACGGGTTGAAGAAACGGCTGGAGAAGGCAAAGGGAAAATGGGCTGAGGAACTACCCAGCGTCCTTTGGGCATACTGAACAACCCCGAGGAGATCTACCGGGGAAACTCCATTTGCTTTGGCTTATGGCATGGAGGCGGTCATACCTCTGGAAGTTGGCATGCCCACCCTAAGAAGTGAGAGTTTCGAGCCCGAACTGAATGCCGAGGCTATTGCCTTGGAACTGGACCTCGTGGAAGAGCGTCAGGAGAAGGCCCTCATCCATGTGGCTGCATACCAACAAGAGCTCTCGAAGAAGTACAACAAGACGGTGCACCCCAAACCGTTCAAAGTTGGTGATTGGGTTTTGAGGAAAGTTATGGGCAACACCCTGGTGCCAGGTGAAGGCAAACTAGGGGCAAATTGGGAAAGACCCTACAAGATCACCGGTCTGGCGGGCAAGGGGGCTTACCACTTGGAGGATCTAGAGGGAAGAGCAATACCCCGGCCATGGAATGCGGCCAACCTAAAACTGTATTATTTCTAAGTTTTTGCTTTCTTTTCTTGTGCAAAGGAATTTTTTGGCTTGCACTTCAAAATGTAATTCTTTTTGTCAATATATAGAAGTAATTTTGCTTTAGCACTTGGACTGTTGTTTTAATGTAAAAACCGAGATGATTTATTCCGTTTGGAAGAGTTGGTGTTTTGTCCAACTTAGGATTCCCAACCGAGATGATTTATTCCGGTTGGAAGAGTTGGTGTTTTGTCCAACTTAGGATTCCCAACCGAGAGGATTTACTCCGGTTGGAAGAGTTGGTGTTTTGTTCAACTTAGGATTCCCAACCGAGACGGTTTACTCCGGTTGGAAGAGTTGGTGTTTTGTCCAACTTAGGATCCCGACCGAGATGGTTTACTCCGGTTGGAAGAGTTGGCGTTTTGTCCAACTTAGTATTCCCAATCGAGATGGTTTACTCCGGTTGGAAGAGTTGGTGTTTTATCCAACTTGGGAATCCCAATCGAGATGATTTATCCCGGTTGGAAGAGTTGGTGATTTGTTCAACTGCTATTCCCAACCGAGATGATTTACTCCGGTCGGAAGAGTTGGTGATTTGTTCAACTTTGTTATTACCAACCGAGATGGTTATTTCGGTTTATGAAGTTGCTGTTTTGTTCTGCTTAAGTACTTCAACCGAGTTATGTATTCCGGTTGACGAGGTGTTCCGTTCAATCTATGATTTATACCGAGATGTTTTCCTGAAGATGGAATTGATGACAACCGTGCAAACACTTGGCAAAATTAGAGTTTTTCATTGATAGAAAGTCAATACAAAAGGTGGAGACAGAGCCCGGTTACATCAGAAATGCAGAAAGACAGTAGGAGGAAAATGAGGACGAAGCGTCTTGTGTGTATAGACAAAAGAGACCGCCCAAATTCAAATTCTGGCAAAACGGCGGGTTGGCTGCTCGAGAACCAATGACAGCCCGCCACGTGTCCCCATTTATGGCGACGTCAGAACTGAAGAGACAGGTTGAAGAGTCGAAGAGCCAATCGGGCTACTTTTAAAGAAGAGGACGCCAGCCGAGGAGTATAACCGGGCAAGTTTGTGGACAGTAATGTTAACTAGCCCGGTCGCCCTTCGGCATTTTGAAGACCGAAGAAATGTTACCCAGGTCGAAGTATAGGTAATCCCAGTCACGCTCGCGCGGACGGAATTAAGGGGCAATTGAGAGGGAGATTTATGATCTGGAATTGGGCCGAGGCCACGGCCGAGAAGGTTGAGAGCCTAATGGTGCATGGGGCCGACATGACCGGCGATCCGCCCGGAGATGGGCTGCCAGGATTTGGGCCGAGCAGGAGTTGGGCCAAGTATGTGCCGCTCCAGAACGTAAAGAAGCTGATTGGCAAGGCAGTGCTCGGTTGGAACGAGCTACTTGATCAGGTGATGGTGGAGCCAGTCAAGCTGAGTGACCGGCGCTCGGAAAGGCGTGGTCAGCCGAGGTAATCGTTTGATCGGCAGGAAGGCCGACCACAGGAGGTGCCCCGGGCTAGGCTTTGCCGAGATGCCGCCTAGCCTGGTCCTCCTTGGGCTTAGCCAGTGAAGTGCTTGGGTATGAAGCATAGCACGGCCGTGGATGGAGAAGCTCGGCTGCCGAGCTCCAGCTGAGAAGGCAGGCAGTTGAGATTAGGTGATGTTCAGCAAGGTTTATGCTGACAGATGGGATAGCGGAGCCACGTGTCAGGAGATGACTGGGAGTGGATATGGGGCGCAGAGGGTATATAAGCATGTCTGCGCCCCCCATACGCGAACACGAACATTCTGTAAGGAATTCTTACACTCAAACACTCATTTCTCTCTCTCTCTCTCTCTCTCTCTCTCTCTATCCTAAGGTGTGTGCTAACTTGACCGTCGGAGGGTTTTTCCGGCCACACACCGCCGGGTAGCTCACCGTTATTTGCTCGCAGGTGATCGGACAGAAACGGAGCTCGGAAGAAAGAAATACGGACTTGCCTGAATATTTGCTCCCCGTACATTGAGTGATATATTTTTGAAGATGTACACTTAAATATACATTTATATAGTCTCTAGTTCGAGCAAAGGAGTGATTTCCACTCCGGCCTTCTCCCCCTCCTCTTCCACTATTCCTTTATTTATTTTTAACTAGTTTGAGGACTTTATTTATTATAATTAATTAAGATATTTTAATTTATGAAAAATATTTAATGTTTCTTTTTATAAAAATACATTATTTATTGATGCAACTAAAAGACACAAATGCTGAATATGAACTAACAATTTGGAACGGAAAGAGTATATATATGGAGTTTAGTCTCTTATTCTCTTTATCACCCGTATGGATTTAATTTACCGTTTTAGAGCGGACGCGTTCAACTCCATTCCTCAACTGGCGCTCTATTTGCTTCAATTCTTTCATGCCCAACATTGATAGATCTTCTCCAGCAAAGTGCCTGAAAAATATGAACAATATGCATAGTAATTTATTAGGTTGATGGTGATATTATTATGGTATTTTGATAGTTTTGGCTATATAGAACATATATACTTTTGTCTTGCTTCCAAGGTTTCTATTGTGCTCTTTAATTCATCCATTTCACTCCACCGAACCTGTGATAATATAGAAAAGTTTAGTGCAGTAACATTACAACAAATTAAGGTTTTAAAAACAAAAATTTAGGGATAAATAAAATCACCTTTTACGGACAAATTTTTTTGCCGCCAACAATGTTATTATTTTATTGTTAGCGACAAAATTGGACATTTAGGGATGAATTACTAAAATTTTGGGACCAAAAGTTTTGTCTAAAATAATAAAGTTTTTTGGGATCAAGTTATTTTGTCTCTAAAAGTGTATTTATTAATGACATTTTTAAAATTTTGTCTCTAAAAATTCATTTTTTGACTTTTCGAGACGATTTTTTAGGGACAGTGCTGGCAACAATTGAAATTAGTCCCTAAATAGTTTTTGCAACAAAATTTATACTTTCAGAGAAAAAAAACTTGTAAAGCATTAATCAAAACAAACACAGAAGATGTTTAAATCCTCATCTAAACAACTATATATTAAGCAAAAAAAGGTTTGATTTAGTAGCCTTGTGATCCGAGGTGTAAAGGGATTCTTTGATCCATTTATATACAAACAAATCAAACTCAAGTTGCATCACAAAGAGAAAAAAACACACAAAGAAGAAGAACGGAAAAGAAAAGAAAAGAAAAGAAAATTGTGATCAAGTGCACAAAACTCCTCGAACATAAAGACAAAAAACTGTATACATCCAATTACCAGAGCCTGTTTTTATGACTCAAACCTGCACCACAATACCTGTTTGGCCAATTGCCCTTAAAAATATTTATAAAAAAAAAGAAAAGAAAAAAGAAAAAAGAATTACCTCCATGGTTCTTAGTCCTTGGTCATTAAATTGAGAGAGTCGCACTTCACTCCGGTACCTTGAAATGGTCCTATCCATGCTGCCCCATTTAGCATGAAATGAAACACAAATTGCTTAGTGTCATCCTTTTTTCCCTTAGGAAAATGCTCAAGATAATCCTATTTCTTACCCCTCTCCCTCTCTCTCTCTCTCTCTCTCTCTCTCTCTCTCTCTCTCTCTCTCATATGAATAGAAAATTAACAAAACGATGTTCAAATAATAAAAGTGGCTAAAACAATGAAAGCAGAGGTGCAAATGGGTAGTATAAGAAAAAGAAAATAAGAGTGAAGAGGGAAGAACTAACTCATGACTGCAGAACTGATAAGCCTTTCCAGAGGGAGAGAATATGAGAAGGACAACCTCAGCATCACAGAGGATGGACAGCTCAAAAGCCTTCTTTAGAAGCCCATTTCTCCTCTTAGAGAAGGTCACTTGCCTGCTTGATGGGTTCTCAATCCTCTTTAACTCTACTTTGCCTCTACGCATCTTCTCTCTCTTTCTTTCTCTTTCACCCTAAATGTTCTCAAGGACTTCTAAAAAGAGTCTGGTATCTGAACCAACTCTTTTGGCTATGAGTAGAGGAAATGAGGAATGTTCAAAAGTTTGCATAAATTAAAGGATATCCATGCAATGCTATATAGAGTAAGAAAATTCATACAAAATTTTCATATGGCACTACAAAAAATTAAGGCCTTGTTTGGTTTAACTCTCAAAATACAGGGCTTGTTTGGTTTGTTTTTGGAAAAAATTCTCTACAAATAAATTTTCAAGAGTAATCAAATCAAACAAATTTTTTCAAAAAAAATCTTAAAATTTTGTTTGGTTTGCTTCTTCCCAAAATCACTCACTCTCTCATACACATCAAATCAATCATTTTTTTTAAAACTCTCTTCCCAAAACAATTTTTCAAAACCATTTCTGAAAAAAAAAAACAAAACAAGTTTTCGTACTTTTTATATCAAAAACTACTCTACAAACACAAACCAAACAAGCCCACAATTTCTGAAAAAAAAAATTTCAAAATTTTGTTTGATTAGAAATTTTTTGAAATTTTTTTCCAAATTTACTTTCTCCCTCCTACACATCAATCAATCACTTTTTCTTTTTCCTCTCTCTCTTTCTCAATCACTTTTTGTCTCACACACATTCACTCAATTACAATAAAAATATCAAATCATTCCAAACTCCAAAATTATTTTCAAAATATACAACCAAACAAACCAAAAAAATTTCTACACTTTCTCCCCAAAATTTGTTTTGAAAATTTATCTCAAAACACAAACCAAACACACCCTAAGATTTTAGAGACTAAAATTTAGGGACAAAACTATTTTTTAGAGATCAAATATTTTTGTTGCGAAAATGTCATTATTATATTTTTAGCAGCAAAAATTGAACATTAGTGATGAATTATTATTCTTTTGAGACCAAATTTTTTGTCTAAAAAAATAAACAGTTTTAGTCCAAATTATTTTGTCACTAAAAGTTTATTTATTAGTGATATTTCAAAATTTTGTTTATAAAATTTTTATTTTTGGTTTTTCGGGACGACCTTTTAGCGACTATCCCTACGACGATAGAAATTAATCTCTAAATGCCTTTTACAACAAAATTTTCATTTTCAGAAACTAAAAATTTAATTTTTAAAACTCTTATATATCACTACAAGAAAAAGCAAAATTGGCGACTAAAAATAGAATTTTCGTCGCTGAAAGTAGCAGAATTGGCGACTAAAATGGAATTAGTAGCCAAAAGTGAAGACTTTTGGCGACTAAAACAGTTTAGTAGCCAAATGTATAGTTATTGGCGACTAAAAATCAATTTAGTCGCCGACTATATGGGTTTTAGCGACTAAAAAAATTTTAGTAGCCAAAAGTGAAGGTTTTTGGCGACTAAAAACATTCAATAGCCAAAAGTATAGGTTTTGGCGACTAAAAAATAGTTTGGTCACCGATTATACGTGTCTTACCGACAAAAATAAATTTTGTAGCCAAAAGTGAAGGTTTTTGGCTACTAAAAAAAATTTAGTAACTAAAAGTGTACAATTGGCGACTAAAATTCACTTTAGTCGCCAAAAGTGGAGGTTTTGGCGACTAAAAATAAGTTTAGTCGTCAAAAGTGATTATTTTTAGGTGGGAATGAATTTTTTAGTGACTGAAATATAATTAGTGGCCAAAACTATAGAATTGGCGACTAAAAAACAGATTTAGTCGCCAAAAGTAATCTTTTTTTTTTTAGTAAATAATTTATTTTTTACATAAATTATATTGAATAAAAATAATTATGTTTATATATATATTTTTATATTAATATGGGTCAATATACTATATAAATAATATATGTTGCATATATATTCATGTGGTGTTGTAGTGGCATGGTGGAGAGAGCGTATTGCTAAAGGTTTGGAATGTGAGAGGTTGGTGGTTCGAATCTCAGAAAAGTTAGTATTTTTTTTTCTTCACGGAATAACCTTTGGCGACTAAAATTATTGGTCGCCAAAAGTGTTTCTTTTGGCGACTAAACGGTTTGGTCGGCAATTCATTGACTATTGGCGACTAAAGATTAGTCGCTAAATGTATAATTTTAAAAAGTGTAATTCACTATTGGCGACCAAAACTTTGGTCGCTAAAGACCTGTTTTTTGCCGACTAAAAAAGTTTTAGTCGCCAATACCTCCGGCGACTATGTTTTTGCGACAAAACCAGTGACTAAAAAATTTAATCGGGGATACTAAAAAATCAACTTTTAGAGACTAAAAATGAATTTTTAGCGACTAAAAATTTAATCGCCAAAGATGCTTTTCTTATAGTGTATTGTAGTGTGGAATGATATAGTTGAATATGAAAATTTCATATAGAATGATATCATTGGAACTTACCTTGTACCACAATGGTACGCTCTCTAACTCTATGATAGAGGTTGCAGGTTCGAGCCCATGTGGGGTGATCCCATTATCTTGTGTCATAATGGTACGCTCTCCACCTTTTATAGTGAAGGCGCAGGTTTGAGCCCCATATCCGGTTTTGGAGTGATCCCATTTCCCTTTGTGCTTAAAATGAAATTAGGCTTATGTAGATTCCAACGAGTTTAAAAAAAAAAAGTTGTTTCACTTTAAAACAAAATACATATAAAGATGTGTTCATTTATATTAATTTTTTTTATTTTATATAAATAGAGTTTTGTATGAATTTTATATATAAATAGAATTTTTCAGCTATTATATGCTATTGGGGGTGTACTTGGATGTTTTTTGTACTTCCTTTCTTGATTGATGTATTTTCATAAGTTATGTATGTCTTTTCATCAATAATGTTATTTTTTGCTGTTAAAAAAAAATATGCATGAAAATGTTATTGCCGCTCAATTTATTTATAAATACATGCTAAAATTTGTCTTCAAACATCATTGTATATATTGAAGACAAAATTTGAATTGTTTTTACAAAAATCTAGGATAGAAATAACAACTAGATTATAAAGTGAAGGTAACAATTTGATGTTAGCATTTCTTAACAATTGTGTAATGCAATTTTTTTTCTCATCTTTAAAACATATTTATAATTACTTATATGAGATAATTTTTGAAAAATTATAAATTTAAATTTGTAACTTTTCAAAGTAAATATACATTTTGAGATAACAAAAAATTAAAGGAACAATAGCAATTCAATGTAAAATATATATATATATATATTTTACATATAATTAATAAACTTCATAAATATTAATAATTAAAATTTTATACTTTTCCATATGTATATATATATATATCGAAAGGCCCACTCATCTGTGATTCTCCAAAAGAAAATAGGAGTGATATGTATGGATGATGCCAAGACGAAAACGAAACTAGAAGATTGGTGAATAGTGTGGTAACATGACAGCACCAACAACCTCATTCAAATAGTCCACTTTCAACTTTTTTTTTTAATATTTTTTTAATTTTTTATTTTATAACAAAAGGGTACTCTTGGCAGGTATCATTGCAACCACTAAACTCCGGTATTATGGCCACATTTAGCCTAATTCAAAGAAAGGGACCTACCATCAGGATAAACGGAAATGCATCAACCCTCAGCACATGAGACGTATGGCCAGATTAACCTTAATTCAAAGAAAGGGATCCACCATCAAAATAAATGGAGAATGCACCAACTCCCAGCCTATGAGATAGAGTCACGAGTTGAATACAATACGGTTTTCACCAAATAAATGGGACATTAGTTGTGCCTCAAAGAATCGAGCTCTGCTCCTTTGTGAAAAGCCAGCGCCTTTTCACGCCACCAATACCCCCAGTTGTAAATAGTCCCCTTTCCATGCCTTAATATTTGTTAAGAAAATATCAATAAGATCCTATCTAAATTTTAGGATAAATTACAGAGGCACCTCTCTTAAGTTTCACCTTTTTCTCATTTGGTCTTTAAAAAAGAAATTACTTTCACTTTGATCCTTTAGACTACCAAATTCTTTTCTCTTTGAACCAAATTGCAACTAAAGTAATATTTTTGTAATGAAAAATGTCACGTGACTCAAGTTAACCCAGACCTGGCATTCTGAGAAAATTTAGTAAATTACACTTTTACGTCCTAAAGTACTAATTTTTTCACTTTGATCATTAAAGAATTTTTTCCCCCTCACTTTTTGTTCATAAAGAAAAAAATATATCACTCCTTAACCCCGCAAAAAAGTAGTCTAACTTAGAAAAAAAATTAATTCTACTAAAATCTAGTTTCTCTACAGTTAATCTTTGATTTTCATTTTCTTTTTCTAACAACTAAGCTTTTTAAAAAACTTAACGTAAGTAAGCTTTTCAAATTAAAATATTGGTTAGAAAGAATTTTTTATTTTTTATTATTATATATATATATATATATTAAAAAAAAACTTTGTAGGATAAGTAGGCTTAGAATTTTTTATTTTGATATTATATTTTTGTAAGTAAGCTTTTATAAATAATAAAAAAAAAGATTGAGTAAGCTATTTTAAAATAGGATAAATTACAAATACACTCCCTGAAATTTGTTTAAAATACAAATTGTTCCCTTTTGTTTAGAAAATTACAACTCATTGTCATAATTTTTTATTTAACAGAATTAACTGAAAAAATAAAACTACTAATTGCTCTTCTATTTAATAATAAAATAACCTGAATTATTATTTGGAATAAATTTATGTTAACGTTAAAAACTATTAATTTACTTTATGATTTATTAATAAAATGGGCCATTTGTTATGAAATTTGAAACTTCAGGGGGCGAGATGTAATTTTCAAAATTATAGGAGGCAATTTATATTTTAAACAAATCTTAGAGAGTGCATTTGTAATTTACCCTTTAAAATATTAGGTAAGTTACCTTTTAAAACAAAAAAGTTCGGTTTTGATTTGGATTTAAGGAAGTTGGGTTTTGATTTGGATTTAACGAAGAAAGTGGAAAAAGTTAACTTTTTTTGGATCAAAATGTGAAAATTTAATTTGTTAAAAACAAAAGTGAAGATTTTTAATATTTAAAATTTCAAAATTACCTCTCAATTATTACGGAAGTTAATAATTGGACCAAATTTTGAATACTAAAGTAAGAAATGGTATAGACTTTCATAGATACATGGTGTAGCGAAAAATCTTACGGGTTAGATATAAAGACTTACTTTTGTTAAATAATTGTAACATAATGAATGACTTACTTAATGTGGGTTGTGACTTTTCATAAGACTTGAGTACAACGTAGGCAACGCCACATGATAATCTAAGAATATCTAATAATTTTTCATAATGAGCAAAAATATAATGAAATTCACAATTTTAATGTAATTACACTAATCTTTCTCTAATGATAGATAAATTAATAGTGTCCACTTTAATAGAATGATAGATAAATTAAGGATAAATTACAAACACACCCCCTAAGATTTACTTAAATTACAAATTATCCCCTGTAATTCTAGAAATTACATTATGCCTCCCCAAGGTTTCTAATTTTATAACAAATAGGTCTTTTTGTTAATAAATTATCAAGTTAATTAACAGTTATTAATAATGTTAAAATTTATTTCAATTAATAATTCAGATAATTCTATTATTGTATAGGTGAACAGTTAAAAATTTCACCTTTTCAATTAATTCTGTTAAATAAAAAATTCTGACAATGAGATATTTGTAATTTTTCAAACTACAAGGGACAATTCGTATTTTAAACGAATCTTAAGGGTGTATTTATAATTTATCCATAAATTAATAGTGTCCACTTTAATGAGTAAATTACTGTTTTAGCCTTCACTAATATTTTGTTTGTCTGTCAACTTTTCTTTTTTTTTATCAGTAAAAGAGAATGAGACTTTATTGACGACCAAAGACTACAACATCAACAAAGAAAAAAAGAGGGATGAGTGCAAAGAAAAAAGAGGCTTGTTTGTCAATTTGACATAATACCAAATGATATTGACACCACCCACACACCTCTCTTTGTAACCGTAACTAATTTTTTTATTTTTTATTTTTTATTTATTTTATCACTTGCCATCATTTGGCATGCCCCTACCGCTAGCTGTTCCACTTCTCACCTCCAGCTCTTCCATCGCTACTCTTTCTTCACCCATTTGTCACTGCCACCAACCCAACCATAAGCACATATCAAATAGCCACCAACACAGCGCTACAATTGACCAACCTTTCCTAGCTAACCCGGCCCCATCCTTTATAGTCCCTCCACCGACTACCCCTAACTATCATCACACACTACACCCCACCGCGCTTTTTTTCTTTTACAAGCCATATCACCGTCATAATCGTTTCTTTTTAATTTGATAAAACCAAAAAACTTGAAAGATCTATTTTTGAACCCATCTCAATTGTTCCAAAAATTCATTTCAATCTAGTCCATTTGATCGATTTTTCAACACTTTAAAATGATTCACACTGATCCATTGTTGAAAAACGACAGGTCATAGATGTGGGGGTTGCAATGGATGTTTTAAGGGGTAGGGGTTGCGTTGGAGGTAACAACTAACATCACGATATCAAAGATAGGTATTGTAATGGATGTAGCAAAGGTTCTGTGTTAGGGTTTGCATTGGAGGTGATGACCCACCATTTTCTCTTGTATGACATCACAAGTATTCTCCTTATCAGAGTGTTGCAGTAACATAAATTTTTTGCTCCTTTCAGGTACTCTGTTTAATTCATTTGAGTGTGTTTTCTTAAATATTTATGCACCAAATGAAGTGGTTCAAAGAGCTAAGCTGTGGGATGCTATCCTCAATTTAAGATCCTCTTTCCAAAAGCCTTGGTGCGTGGGAGGTGATTATAATGAGATAAGAGTTCCAGATGAAAGAAGAGGATGCACTAGAAGTTCCAAAGGGATGCAGGATTTTAATAATTTTGTTGATCTACTGGAGTTGATGGATTTACCAATGTTGGGTAGGAAGTTTACATGGTGTAATTCTGTGGACGGGGATAGGTGGAGTAGAATTGATAGGTTTTTGTTGGACCCACTATGGGTAGAAAACTTTAGTTTGAAGTTATGGGGCCTTCCTAGATTGGTGTCCGACCACTGTCCTCTATTGCTTACGGAAGAAGAGAAAAACTGGGGCCCTAAGCCGTTTAGGTTTCTGAATGCATGGACCCTGCATCCTAGCTTCTTGTCTGTTGTGCAAAAGTCCTGGTTGGATTCGCAGGTTCAAGGGTGGGCTGGATACAGAGCAAAGGTGAAATTGTGTAGTCTCAAAGCCGAGCTGAAACGGTGGAATTCTGATGTGTTTGGTTGCGTGGAGGACCAACTAAAAAAAGCTGAAGCTGAGTTGCATGAGCTTGATCTGTTGGCAGAAATGGGGACATTAGGTTCCCATGAAGTGGCTAGAAGAAGGGAGGTCAAAAACTTGGTGTGGTCATTTAGAAAGAAGTTGGATTGGATATGGTTCCAAAAGTCTAGAGTAAATTGGGCCCAGAATGGTGATCGGAACACCAGGTTTTTTCATATTATGGCTAGCCAAAGGCAGAATAGGAACTTAGTGGACTCAGTGGTTGTGGAGGGGGTTCGTGTTGAAGACCCAGCTATGGTAAAACTGGAAGTGCTGAGGTTCTTTTCAAAGGCATTTTCGGAAGATTGGCCATCTCGCCCTAAATTGTCTGGTAGTTTTGGGCGGATCAATAGTGCGAAGGTGGGGGAGTTTCTTGATCCTGAGTTCACTTTGGAAGAAGTGTGGGAGGCTGTAAAAGACTGTAATGGGAATAAAGCTCCGGGGCCGGATGGTTTCAACATGTTGTGCATACAGAAATGCTGGAAGATTATGAAAAGTGATTTATTCCAGGTTATGCAGGAGTTCTACCAGCACAGTAAGCTGGTTTCGGGGTTAAATAGCTCTTTTATCACCTTAGTTCCTAAGGTTTCTAGTCCCTCGGGTTTATCTGATTTTAGACCAATTAGTTTGGTGGGTGTAGTGTATAAAATCTTGGCTAAGGTTCTCTCAAAAAGATTGAAAAGGGTGCTTCCAGATGTAATTGGAGTAGTGCAGACTGCCTTTTTGGAGGGGAGGAATATCTTCGATGGGGTTATGATTGCTAATGAGGTGGTGGATTGGTGGAAGAAGTCTAAAGAGAAGGGTGTCATTTTTAAACTTGATTTTCAAAAAGCTTATGATTCGGTTAACTGGGGTTACCTTTTTTCTATGATGGCCAATCTAGGGTTTGGGGAGAGATGGCTGGAGTGGATGAAAACTTGTGTCACCACGGCCAGAATTTCAATTCTTGTGAATGGGTCACCAACAGAAGAGTTCGGTCCACAAAAGGGGTTAAGGCAAGGTGATCCTCTCTCCCCCTTTTTGTTCAACATTGCGGCTGAGGGTCTCAACGTTGTGTTGGAAAGGGCTAAAGCTTTGGGCGTAATTAAGGGAGCTTCTATTGGGTCAGGAAACTTGAATCTGTCCCATCTCCAATTCGCCGATGACACTATTCTTTTTTGCGATGCTGAATGGGAGGAGATAGTAAATATTAAGAGGATTCTCAGATGCTTTGAGATTATGTCAGGCCTTAAAATAAATTTCCACAAAAGTGTGGTGTGCGGAGTTGGGATTAGTGGAGAGTTGGCTCAAGCTTTTGCCTCCAAACTGTATTGTCTCAGTAAGAAGCTCCCTCTTCTGTACCTGGGCTTACCCCTTGGTGCTAACCCAAGAAGAAAGAAGACTTGGCAACCCGTGGTGGAGAAGGTAAAAGCTAAATTAGCCTTATGGAAGAGACGGACGCTTTCGTTCGCTGGTCGTCTAACCCTGATCAAATCTGTCCTTGATAGTCTGCCTGGTTACTACCTATCCCTCTTCAAATTACCTAAAGGGGTAGCGAAGGAAATTGATAAGTGGAGGGCAACATTTTTATGGGGCAGCTCAGAAATCCGGAGGAAGATTCATTTGGTAAACTGGAAGGTACTAACCCTTAGTAAAGAGCATGGAGGGTTAGGCATTAGAAGGGTGAGGGACTTTAATGTTTTTTTGCTAACTAAGTGGTGGTGGAGATATGGGGTGGAAGATGAATCTCTGTGGAAGAAAGTAATTTTGAACAAGTATGGGGGAGTTGGTGGTAGATGGTTACCAGTGATGGAAGGGTCTGGCAAAGAATCTCTTGTTTGGAGTGATATTCTGAGTGTGTTAAGGGAGAATGCTGAGCGCTTTGAATTTTTTACGTCTAATTGCAAGCTTGTGATAGGAAATGGTGGTAGGATTCACTTTTGGCATGACAAGTGGCAGTCGAATGTTCAACTGAAGGTAGAGTTCCCAAGGTTGTTTAGATTATCTGAGGATAAAGACGGGAACCTGAGCTCATTCATGCAGAGGAGGGATATCTCAGGAAATTGGAGGCTTTTGTTTACAAGATCGCTCCTAGCGTGGGAGGAAGAGGAGGTTCAAAGGCTGCAAGACTTGACAGGAGCTGCTCCCAGATTAATTGAGGAGCTGCCAGACTCAGTCAAGTGGACTGCATCTCCTTCAGGTAATTTCACAGTGGCCTCAATGAGGAAATGGTATGAGGAGACTCAAGGCCCAAAATTGCAGGTTCCTAATCTGTTATGGAGAGGTGTGGCCCCTCCAAAAGCTCAATTTTTAAGCTGGTTGGCATGGAGGGGAAGGGTTAAAACCATTAGTCTTTTACAGAGGTTTAGGGCCTTAAGCAGAGATGTGGAGAATCTGTGCCTTTTCTGCAAGCTGGAACCAGAGTCCGTGGATCATTTGTTCCTGCAATGCACGGAAATTTGGAAGGTTTGGTCATCTCTGCTTCAATGGTGGGGAGTATCCTGGGTCATTCCTGCTACAGTTGATGGTGTGCTGTTATGGTGGATGGGTACAAAATTCAAGAAGTCAGTTGAGAGGATTTGGAGACTTGTCCCAATTGCAATGTTATGGTCAGTATGGAGGTTAAGAAATGAGTGTGTTTTTAAAGGAAGTCAGCCTAATATGGAAGCGCTTGGTGAAATAGTGAAAGTTAGGGTTGGGCTGTGGGCCAAGTCTGGGCTGCCCAGGTTTCAGTACTCAGTGCATGACGTAGTGGCAAACCTGAATCAGGTGACTTCTTGTAGTTAGGGCCCTACTGCTGGTTTGTTGGTGCTTCTGTGGTGTGTGTGTTTGGATTGCTGCCCTCTGTGTGGCCTGCTTTATGCCTTTTGTGGTTGCTGGCCAGCCAATCCGTGTCTGCTGGTGTGTGTAACCAGTTTGTTGGGAGGCTCCAGCTTCTGGTCTGTCAAGGCAGTACAGAGGCCTGCTTGGCTATGGTCTGTGAAGGCAGTGCTTCTCCTTCAGGGATAGTTGGGCTGCAGTGTGGTGATGTTTCAGAATTCAGAATCTGCATTCTGTTGATGTTCTCAATCTGTGTCTGCTGGTGTGTGTAACCAGTTTGTTGGGTCTCTTTCCGGAGCCTGGGGGGTATGTTTGCAGCTTGGCGGCAGAGTGGGAGGCTCCAGCTTCTGGTCTGTCAAGGCAGTACAGAGGCCTGCTTGGCTATGGTCTGTAAAGGCAGTGCTTCTCCTTCAGTATGTGTTGTCTAGGTGCCCCAGCAGAGGGATAGTTGGGCTGCATTCTGTTTTCTGCTTCTGTTGTTTTTCTGTTGTGTTTCTCCGCACCCTTCTCCTCTTGTTTCGCTGGCTTGTTGGTCCCTCACCAACTAGTGCTACTCTTTATTGATGTACCTTTCCATACTTTGTATGATTTCATCAATAAAGATTTTCTTTGCTGATCAAAAAAAAAAAAAAGATCGATGATGACGGTGTGCAATGGATGTTGTGTGGGATTGCGATGAAACAAGTCCGGTTGGGGTTTGTGGTAGAAGAAGTACTAAAGTGCATTATGGGTTATGGTGGAGATGAGACAAAGAATGTAAGTGCAGGGGGTTGAGTGTAAGTGATGGGAGGTGAGTGAGAGAATGAAGGGTCTGTATGTATGTTTAGACACAAAAGGGGCAATTTTGACCTTTAACAATTATCAAGAGGTAATTTTTGGTATTAATGGGCATGTAAATATATATTTTGTTAAGGAAAAAAAAATAGGTAGTTAAATATAATGACAATGGGGCAAGTGTTGCCAAATATAAGGAAAGATGGTGTAATTTTATCAAAATTATGGGATTCATTATATTTTATTCACTACTCATGGGAGGTTAGTGTAATTTATCCAAAATATAAATACAAATGCTGATGTGAGTTTGATTAATGATTTATGAAAATGATAAACTTGTACCAGTGAATTTGGATCAAATTTTAACTCTGGGTAAAATGCTGAGTAAATATTTTGGGAATGTAGCAAAACTTGTGAGCTTAATACATTAAAGTTTCATTTATTTTCTAGTAACAATGATGCAATAATCAAATTGAGGTACTAAATTTTCGATACAATATAATTTGTCACTGGTACAATATAAGACATGAAAAGTGAATCTATTAAACAAATGAATTAGTAAGAATATTTCAATAATATGCTATAGAAGTTGCTATTTGTAAAAGTTGGCAAGATTTATAATTTTTTAATCTCTAGTGATCTGCTATCTCTAGTGCCAAATTATGGCAATGCCAAATCTTCCCTACCATTCAACCCAACAGGATTATTTCCCTTTCTTCCTTCACTACAAGAATTTACACAATTGCCGACCAAAAAAATTTTGGTCGCAAAAAAATGACATTTGCCGACCAAAAAACATTTCGTAGCTAAAAGTTGATATTATTACCGACTAAAGTACTTTTGTTGCAAGAAGGTGATTTTTTGCGACCAATTTAAAATATTAGTCGCTAAAAATGATGTCAGGAGGTGAAAAATTGGGCGGGAACAGTAAAATCTTTTAGCGACTAACACAATTTAGTCACAGATATCAAAACGACGTCGTTTTGATATCGAAATGCACTGGTAGACAATGGCCGACCAAATTTTAGTCGTTATATGTTAAGATTCTGCGACCAAAAACAAATTTAGTCGCTAAAGGTGAAATGTTTTTTTAGTGGGATATATATCACCGCCCCTGTTCTTGTTCTCTGTTTACAACCATTTGTTCAAACCTCTCACACAGATTCTCCTTCACCACCAAGCCTCACCTCACCACAGACTACCACCACCGGCACAGATCGCCACGGCCACCGCCGCAGATCCCCACTGCCGTCGATGATCCTCCTCCGTCCTCCGTTGGTGCCTCTCTCTCTCTCTCTCCTAAACACCCACCGCCGTCGATGATCCTCCTCCTCCACTAGTGCCTCTGCCGGATCCGAGAAGATCGTCGAAATCTAAATCAGATTTGAATCCTAGGCCGAGATCTAACCGTCGTGAGCGATCCACAGCGACACAATGGCTTCCAAATCCTACGATAGGATCGCCGATATCTGCGACGACCTCATCTCTCTTCTTATCAAACCCTACACTTTCTCCTCCTCCTCCACTAGTGCCTCTGCCGGAAACCAAACAGAAGCTTGATATATTTGTGCATTTTTCGCTCCAAAATTTGTTTGTGCCTGTCTCCCGCAGATGTGTGCAAGAAGTTCTTCCACCTGCTCTTGATTCTACTTCAGACCCACCTGCAATCTTCGATGGGACGACAAGGTATAAGGTTCAGAATTAACGCACTTTCTTTTGGGTTATTTGATTTTGATTTCTTTTTTTTAGCATTTCCCAGTTGCATCTATGTGTTTGTTTCAATATACCCATTTGAAATTTTTGCTATTTTTTTGGACTTGTTCATGTAAAATTGATTTTGGGAATTTTTGAATTTCTTGATTTTCAGGCTGTACATTTCCTACATATGCCCGTAAGCCCAACGTGCGTGGATTACCCGAAACTGTAAGGTTGTTTTCTAAACTGTTCTTGCTCTGGCTTCTGCTTAATTTGCTCTCTCTCTCTCTCTCTCTCTCTCTCTCTCTCACACACACACACACACACACACACACACACACACACAGAGGTTAAGATTGTATATCATTTGAATAAAGTGTATTTGTTTTGGACACATTTTCATTTATTTGTTTTCTTTATTTTGGAAAACAGGGATTGCAGGAGAAGATAAAATTGGTTCCTATTGATCTACAAAACATGCCAACTTGGTACAAGGAGAAAGTTTACCCGCCGAACAAGGTGAAATTATTCTAATGCAGTCTGTGCTTTATGGGTATTTCAATGAATGATGTATATGAAATTGTTCCAAATGGTTTTATATGATGCAAAATGAAATTCTCTGAAATGTCAAGTAGAAGAGTCAAAGTGAATTACAATAGAATGGCTTCATTGCTTGAATATTACAGATTTACAAAAACTTGATGGCTTAATTTTAAGTGAAACTTGTGAGAATTTAGAAATCTTACAACTTGGTTATGAGCCAAACAATGGATAGTTCTGACAAGAAGATGAAATTGAGATGAGACAAATAGGTAGCTAATAGTTGTGTCAGTATATAATACACACTAGCGGCGGGTGCACACACAATGCGGCGTGCAAAGATCTGTAGTTTATGATGAGTGCAAAGCTCTGTAGTTTATGATGAATAGAAACCGTCCATGTTTGAGGAGTTTTAAATATTTGAACCCGTTTGAATTTTCACATGACCATTCTCAAACTCATCAATTGTTGGGGGCATTTTTGGAAAATCAAAAGAGCGTGACAGAACTTTCATGTTCACACCAAATAACATGTACACATTATATAATATATAGATATATCACTTTCAGCCAATGTACCATTTTCTGTTCACTAATTTATAACTTAGTTATTTTGTGCAGGTGCCATCTTTGGAACACAATAATGAAGTCAAGGCAGAGAGTCTTGATTTAGTTAAATATATTGACAGTAACTTTGAAGGCCCTTCCCTCTTCCCCAATGTAATATTTTGAAATTCAATTTTTTTAACTCTTTTTCCATCCAGCGAAATCGAGCTCATACTCTGGGAATGCAGGATCCTGCCAAGAGACAATTTGGAGAGGAGTTACTGTCGTACACAGACTCATTCAATAAAGGAGTGATTACTTCATTCAAGGCAGATAGAATGAATGATGCTGGTAAGTTGAACACATACTGATTTCAAGTTAGTTAAATATTGAAAATAACCATAGGTAAACAATAATTGTATTCTGCAACAGATGTTTCATTTGATTACATTGAAACCGCACCCTCCAAATTTGACGATGGACCCTTTTTACTCGGCCAGTTCAGTATTGTAAGTGGAAACCTTATATTTGGTTTGTCCCTTTTTTTTTTCCCTCTCTCAACTGCTTGTCTTTTCTTGGAGTTTTATCAAATACTGGTCTTAAGTCTTGTTGTCATCAAGTTTTTAGAGGTAGATCTGCAAAATAAGATATGTTGGGCTTTTACTTATGAAATGTATGATGAGGTACAACTTCATGGTTTGTTCTTTGAGATACTGTGATGCCTCTAATCGACAAGGGATATATATGACCTTTCAGGTGGATATAGCTTATGCTCCTTTTATTGAAAGATTTCAACCTTTCTTGTTGGATGTGAAGAATTATGATATCACAGCAGGCAGGCCAAAACTGGCAGCATGGATTGAGGTACAACTTAAATTTTTCCTTCTCCTTTGGCCTTATCTGTATCTAGAACTCCATTCAATTCATAATAGATCTATCTCAAGTAAGTATGTGGCTCTAGATGATTAGAGAATAATGATGAATGACTAATCTAGTAACATTTATACGATAAAGTTCATGTAATGGTTGAACATGTAATGGTTGAACTGTATAACAATTCATCTGTAATTTGATTCCACATTTTGGGAGAGACTAAAGATCAACCCAAAGTTAGATAAAATGTTTGTCGTGTAAATGGGGATTACGATGTAATCTAAGAAGTAGAGACACTTCTAAGAAAGTGGTGGACACAACACGACACTCATTGGGCACTTCTAAGAAAGTGGTCTGACACAACACGACACTACCCATCCTTCTAACAGATGCAACAAATCTAAGGTGACCCAAGGCAAATGAGTTGGTGTTTGAGTACCCTAGTGTCATGAGCGAGGTTTGCCATACGAGTTGACATCTGATTTTAAGGCCAAAAGAGACGGGAATTCATACCTCATCAGAAACAGATGTATTTTGGGAACTGCTTATCATGGAGTGAACACCTCTTTCCCCTGACAGATAGCCATAGGCATAGTTGGATTCAAACTCGAAAGTTGCAGACTTGACACCACCATTCTTTGAAAGATATTTTTCAACTATCCTTCCTCCAAGGCCTTGCTTTTCAGCCCATTTTATGTACATTTGCAGTATCTGTTCTGCCCATATCTGGATTGGGAAATTTGAAAAATCATTCAGTGAGATCAAGAGAAAATTCTAGTAGCGAAAATCAGATACAAATCTATCAATGAGGCAACTCAACAAAGCCTCATCCCATCTTCACAAAGCTGTCAAAGTAATTTATTGTTTAACACTTTCCACAAGGATTATGACTGGGATAATATTGTTGTAGTAACCAGATTAGTCTCGTATATTACAAAGCAGACAAGGTCTACGGTTTATGTAGCTTTTCTCAAGTGATAGATTCTCGGAACGATAACAATAACGATGGTGGTAGTAGAGTTGGTGGTAGTAATGATTAAAGTCATCATTGATAAATGATTTTTTTTTAATGCAAGTCTTATTTGCAAGCAGAGTAAGCACACTGAGGAGTGGAACATAAATATCAAACCTCAGGATAGAAGCCTGAAATTCCAGCTTTAATTATAACGCATGCTCTCTCGATGTCATATGGCCCCCTAAGGAGTTTGGACATCTCATACTTGTCCAAGAACTTGCTTACATCTAAAGAGGCACTGTATGCTTGCTTAAAAAGCCTAAAATTCATAGCATCCATCTCTGCCAACTGAGTGATCAGCTTAGCTTCTTCAGCCTGCACAAAGTAGAATAGATAATAAGCCCAAAATGTAAACAAATAACAAACTTTATCCGATAAACCTTGAAGGTCAACAAACTTATTCTAAATAACTTGAACATACTCTATTGGTATTTAAAATTCTCGTCTTCTTGCTTTGTGGTTTTTTGTGCCTTTATTTTTTTGTTGGTTGTACATTTGAATACCAATTTGAACCATTCTTTTTCAGTTTCATTCTGTTGATTTGTTACTAGCTTTGCTCATTCGCTGACTCTATAGATAACAATCTTTAATGTATTCACAGGCATAGTATTTGGTGTCCCATTTTTGCAGAAATGTCATTTGGGGAAGCAATCTTGCAAGGAGTTACCTGACAGCTCTAAAGATGGTATCAACCTTGTTCTCACTATAATGCTTAGTAGTTTTTACATTGCGTTATTGATAAACCATATGAAATTTAGCACATCTACTACATTTGTATGTTGAATTTAAGGTGATCTTCAAATCAAGCTAATAAAAATAAGTTAGAACTACTTGAAAATTTAAATGCACACAAATGTGACAGCACAAAAATCCACCAAAAATTGGAAATGTCTAGGCATAAAATATGAAAATCTTTAGCATGGGGTACCTAAACTTGTTCTTGGAACATGAAGTTTCATGGAGGGGCTATGGAATTATTTGGTTTTCTTTTTCTGCATACAATCTTTTGACCTGTCATCTCCTCCAGTGCATAACCTGAGAACTTTTTGTCCTTTGGTATTAGGCATCCTTATTCCCGTTAAGTTCATATATTGAAGGTCTGGTTTTGGGGTGTGTGTGGTTTATGTGGGATATGAGGGACCATATTGTTGAAGAGAGGGAGCAAATGAATATCTGATGCATCAGGGAGTGAAACGATGGAAGTTTCATGACATTAGTATTAGTAATTGAAATTCGTATTGATTCATTGTATTGTGTAATTGGAATTACAGTGTCTTGCATTGCTGAGAGTCAAGACACTAGTTCATGTACAGCATCATCGTCAAAACTAGCTCAAGATTTAAATGAGTATGTTACACACTTTTTCCTTCTTTTTTAATTTTTATTTTTAGCAAGTCTGAGACACATAAGCACTGAAGCCGAGCAGTACAGATTTAAACTAGCTCACTGTAATACGTGTATATAAACCTAAATTGACCTTCTGGTAACTAGTTTTGAGCTAAACAAAGCAGCACAAATATACTGTTGTCAATACGTGGTGATGACAAGTACCTGGAATGCTTCAATTTACAGTAGCTCTGTCCCCGGCCTTCGTAATTTTTATTTATTTATTTATTTTTTAATCTGGGCAAGATGTGTTTGAATTTCATGGCACATTGTTTTTCACATAATTTGATTAATCCATGAAAGCCTTGCCCCCCAAATCCTTTATTAGATCATGAAGAAAGCTGAAGTATTTTTATTTCTTTTCAAATTTGAGTATTGTGACATTGTTTGATTGAGCAAACCAAATAGGATGTGCTGTGAATTGAACATTTGGGTTCATGCCTTGTCTTTCAGGAGGTAATGATGCTTCTCACTCAGCTGAAGCTACAGCCCGCAGAGGATCAAGTAGTTTTGCTCGCCCTGACGTTGTATTGTGTTGTGTTGTTAATGAATGTGTTTGAATGTTAATGCTTCAATTTAGAGTTGTATTGTGTCGAATGTTAATGAATTATATGTTGTGTCGAATGTTAATGATTCAGTTAATTTGAATGATGCTTTAAAATTATAGGTTTATTATGGATTGAATGAATTATTAGGAATTACAGGTGTATTGTTTTCCTGCTTTGGCGACCAATTTATTAGTCGCAACAAATAAATAATTTTTTTTCGCAAAAAATGACAATTGCCGACCAAGAGTTTTGGTCGCAAAAAATACATCTATTGCCGACTAAAACAGCTCTTGGTCGTGGAAACTCACTTTTGCCGACCAAAAGTTTTGGTCGCGAAAAGTAACAAATGGCGACCAAAACCTTTTTTGTTCGTGGAATGTCACAATTGGCGACCAAAATTTTTGGTCGCGGAATGTCACGATTGGCGACCAAAATTTTTTGGTCGCGGAATGTCACGATTGGCGACCAAAATTTTTGGTCGGGAAAATTTCACTTTTCGCGACCAAAGTGTTTTAGCGACTAAATGAATTAGTCGCGGTAATGATATATTTCGTGACCAAAAATTTGGTCGGCAAATCCGACTTTTCCCGACCAACCAAAATTTTGGTCGCGAATTACTTTTGCCGACCCTCAATTGGCGACCAAAGTAGCGACCAAAAAAATTGGTCGCGGCTAACTTTTACCGACCAAAAATGGGCTTTTAGCGACCAATTTTTTGGTCGGCAAAAGTGTTAATTCTTGTAGTGCTTTCTCATGACAAAATCACCCTCCGTAGCCATAAACACAAAATTCCATATTTGGAAATCACAAAAAAAAAAAAAAAAAAAAAAAACGAACACTCTCAAACTCAGATTTGGAAATTGGAAAAAAAAAATATTCATAAACTAACGAACCCAAATTCTACCAACAATACTATGGCAAAAAAAAAAAAAAAAGAAAAAAAAAGAAAAGAAAAGAAGAAGAAGTAAAAGAAACCACACACCCATAAATATAAACCTACAAAACCAAGTGAAAAGGCTAATTGCTTGTTATGTATATATATATATATATATATATATATATATATATATATATATATATATAATATGCACCAATCTTTAAAAAAATGGGCTAAAACATGGAAAAAAAAAATAGTGGTGCTACATGCACCAATTAGTGTACTAATTAATATACAAACACTAGTTATGACATTATTATTGACCCCACTCATTATACAAATTACAAATATCAAAAACTTTTTAAATTATGCCACATCATCAATTAGTACACTAATTAGTGCATATAGCATTATTTAAAAAAAAAAAACAGTGATTTGCATTAATTTGGAAATGGTGGAAAGTTTTTTTGATAAGCAAAGAAAGCTTTATTGATGAAATGTAGCATACAAGTATGAGGATACATCAATAAAAGGGAAGTAACAGAGCTAACAACAGCACAGAGGGGACTCAAAAACTGAAGCTAACAACAGAGCTAATAGAGTTGATCAACAGAGCGAACAGAGTTAGCAATAGCAAAGAAAACTCAGTGAACAACATGAGAGGACCCATAAACTAAAGCTAACCAACCCCCAACAGTTGGCAATAAACCAACCATGGGAAAGACCAAAAGCCAAAGAAACAGCAACAGAAATCAGACAGCAATCCTGATCTGGTGGAGGTTGGATACAATGTCGTGCACAGAATAATCTACTTTCAAGAGCCATTTGGACCACAAAGCTATCTGCACTTTAATCTTTTCGCATAAATCATAAATATTAGGCTGAGCTCCCTTAAACAAACATTCATTCCGCAACTTCCATACAGACCAAAAAACGACAGAGGGGATAATCTGCCAGACTTTACCAATCCATGACTTGAGCTTACCACCAAACCACCAATGCAGCAAACCTGCAACAGAACTAGGTATAGCCCAGGCCTGAGCCCACCAATATACCATGCGAGACCAACACTTCCAAACTAGAGGACAGTGCAGAAACACATGCTCCACAGACTCCTCCACAATATGACAGAACATACATAATTTATTAACACTCACACCAAGAACCCCAATCCTTTGGAGGAAGGTTGAGGTTTTGACACTACATTGCCAAGCCAACCAGTAAAAAAAATGCATTTTTGGTGGAGCTAAGTTCACCCACACCCGTGGTGGTACTGCCACACCTTGCCCTGTAGTTGTATCCCAACACCTTCTCACAGATGAGATTGTGAACTGCCTAGACCTCTCTGATGCCCAAGAACAAGAGTCTTGAAGCCCAACTCTAAGGATTGGGGATACCACCAGCAGACCACATAGCCTCTGTAGCTCCTCATCTTCCCAAGCTAATAGATTTTTTCTAAATTGGAGTTGCCACTCCCTTGATAGACTTTTCTTCATACTGATTTGGTGAAGAGTCTCATCCTTCTCTGTGGATAGACTGAATAATTTGGGAAATTCAATTTTTAAGCTTCTAGAACTCAACCAGGCATCATGCCAGAACCAAATTCTCTTCCCATTACCAACAATGATTTTTATTTGGCCTCCAAAAAACTCATCCAGTTGCTGATTATTCTCAGTAATCTGTGTAATGTCCCCCCAAACCATGGAAACCCCTGTTATATGATTCACTGAAGGGATCCAAGCCCCACCAATTCTGCCATACTTAGAACACACCACTGATTTCCAAAGGGCCTTATCCTCATTGCCAAACCTCTACCACCACTTTAGTAACAAACATGCATTAACCTCACCTAAGTTCCTCACACCCAAACCACCTTGGCTCTTGCTTTTTGTGACCTCCTTCCATTTGACGAATGCACTTTCCTATTAATTTCATTCCCTCCCCACAGAAAGTTGGACTGCAGTTTAGTTATAATCTTAATAATCCCCTTTGGCATCTTAAAAATAGAAAGAAAAATAGATTGGTCGATTGGCCAAGGCTGATTTGATTAGTGACAATCTTCCAGCAAAAGACAACAACTTTTTGTTCCAAGAAGAGAGCTTTTTCTTGACCTTGATCACAACTGGTAGCCATGTACTCTTCCTTTTGGGATTAGCCCCTAAAGGCAAGCCTAAAAAATTAAAAGGCAACTTATTTGACAGACAATTCAAATCTTTAGCCAAGTCCTTGGTTTGGTCTTCATTATACCCAACCCCACAGACAAAGCTTTTGTGGAAGTTGATCTTTAATCCAGACATCATCTCAAAGTTAGTCGCCAAGAGTGTAGAGAGTTGCCTTAGTCGTTGAAAGAGTCATTTGATTCATCGGAAGTCTCCATAATTATGGGGCTTTGAGAGTGTGACAGTGAGAAAAAAGATTTGACTTTTCAAGATCTTAGGCCTAAGAGAGAGAGAGAGAGAGAGAGATGTTTGAGATCATAGATCACAATTTGGATCGTAAATCGTAGTATGAGTGTGAAAGGAACAAGCAAAAGAGGTATATAGTTGTCATTGAGATGAAGAAGGGATTTGAAAATGAAGAGGGCTTTGATCTTCATATAGTTACTGTGAGAGATGATGAAGGGCTTTGACAGAGATGAAGGCTTTCACAGATAAAGTTTACTAAATGATGTTCATCTAATGACTTAGATAATTCCAATAAAAAGATGTTGATCCAATGGCTAAAATAATTCCCTTAATAACTAAAGATAGTAGTTGAAAAAAAGTAGAATATGTAGTTGTGTCAAAATGGCATTTGAACCAGTCGAGCAACATTGCTAAACTTTAGTATTTTGGTACAGTAAAATGCCAATTTATTGCTTTGACATTGCTATTTTGACAAATACCAGTGGAGATTCTCTAACAAGTCATTCAGTACTAAATCTTGGATACAATATAATGTGTCATCAATAAAGATGTAAGATGGCTTATTTTTCCTTCTAAGGTCAATGTATTAATTTGAGCATGCTGATAATGATTAAATAATCCTTATAGAGTTAATTCAAGCCAAAATCAATTCAGGTGAATGTTGTAAGGTTCTTTTACCTCAAAAGTATCACCATAGATAGTGATCACAGTGTCCCCCTTAAGATACTTGACCCTTTGATGCACAGTCGAAGATATAACTCAAAATTGGTTTAACCAAGGTCATTCCAACAACATATTGAATGAGGTAGAGACATCCATTACATGGAATTCTACCATGTGTTCTGCCGGTCCTACGATGATCTTCAGTTTACTATTCCTAGAACCTCTTGCTTGGTGTTGTTGTAAGCTCTAACAACTTGTGTTGAGGTGGTGAAATCTCAGGCCTTAAACCGAAAGCATAAGTAGTTATGGTTGGGCATACGTTTATAGCTAAATCGTTGTTAACTAGAACTACGAACACACATTTCTCTCGACACTTCAAGGACATGTAAAGGGGCTTATTATGAGCTGCCCCTTTTGCCAGCAAATCTTTGTCGGAGAAAGTGATAACATGATTCTTTTTTGTAGGTGCGAGCATTGTCACTAGCTATTTCAGAGTAGTGTTTATTCATAGTTTGGACTTGGTCAATGCAGTTAAAAGAGAATGGCGACGTTCATGAGAAACCATAAGGAGAACTTAAATGGAGATGTCAGCCTAAATTTTCAACTGTTGAAGCACATAATCCTCTTCATGATCTTTCCCCTTCCCTTTGGATATGTTTGAAACTTCACCTTGCTCAAGAAACGAGGGTTTGCAATGTTGTCCACTGCAGGGTGAGGTGATCTACTTCCTCTATGTACCAAGTGTCGTCCGACATAATGCCCCCCCCCCTAATTTTCATCGGTATGAGCTAGGTAAAAGTCTTCCCATCAAGTGCCTTCTTTAATTGGCATTGCTTCTTCCACTTGATCTAGATAGCTAGTAGTTGTTATGACATTGCCTTGATCATTGTGGTCCTCCTAAGACAAAGTTATCTTCTAAAGTAGCATAGTTAAATGCATTAGTTCCTTTTGTTGCGCTATTAGTTGACAATTAAGTGAGACTAACATGGGCTTACCTTCAACTAGATCTTGAGTACAAGACAAACGATCAATTCGGGCCCACTTGGATTAGGAAATTTCTTTTCTTAGAGCGATAATTACAAAAATCCTAAGAAATAGGTAGGTGATTCACAGTCAAACACTGCTCGAACTTATCATTGGAAAAAGAACTCTATTCAAGATCAATTACTAGGTAGCAGCTTCCCAGCTGAATACTGTTCAAGGAATTAGGATTCTACTCAAAGTGAAAGCTTAGGTGACTATTTCCCAGTCAAGTATCATTCGAAGAATTATGGTTCTACTCAAAGTAAATGATTAAGCAAATATCTCTTGGTCGAATATCATTAAAGGAATTAGCATTCTACTTAAAGTGAATGACTAGGTAATCACTCCCTAGTCAAACACTGCTTGTAAAACCAGAACTCTATCTAAAGTCTATGACTAAGAAACTGCTTCCCAGTCAAACACTTCTTGTAAAACCACAACTCTACCCAAAGTTGATGATCATGTAATTGTTTTCTAGTCAAACATTGCTTGTACAACCACAACTTTACTCAATATCTATAACTAGGTAATTGTTTCCTAGTCAAACACTGCTTGTATATACAAGAAATTCACTCAAAATCAATCACTACCGATTACTGATTCATTGAAACCTAAACTTTGCATTTTCAATTGCAAACAGATAATTCAAACCACATAAGAACATAATTTTCATGTAATGCCTATGGAGAGTGAAAGTTTCCTGTCCTAATTGTGAGAGTAGATCTAGGGTTTCACTAAATCATACAAACGGTCGCCAAATAAACCTAAATTGGGTGAGCATCATGTCCTAGTTTGGAAAGTGCCATTGCTTGCTATATGCAAAGAGGTGAGTTTAGTCAAAGGGTACATCGACTATGGCCATCTATATACCTCCCGAAACCACCTTGGATGTGCAAAGGGTCGATCAAACAATATGTGATGACCAAACTCTAATGCTTGTTTGTTGACATCAACATAACCCACGAGTGGCAAGCTATCCGGGATATTGAGCAACGAAACGGTTTAAATCGAGCCCACAATGATGAAATGCAATGAATAATTAATCACGTTAATCTTATAAAATAAAAGTTTTGAAGTCAAGTTCTCTTAGTCCCCAGTATAGTCACCAACTGTGGACGCTGTGCCTTTTTTAGGTATATAATGCTCGTTTTCACACTATGTTGTACCAACTCATTATTCCACATCGATAGAATTGCCACAAATTTTTATGAGAAACTAAAAAAACCTTTAACAATGAAAACTAAATAAAAGCACCGATCCTTCATAATTAGATATTCTAGGCTCAGGAACTTAGGTACAAGAGGCAAAAGTCATTAATTGATGCACCTCCTCTACTTCAATCAAGTGATTGGCCTCTACTAACCTTTTATTTTATGAGATAATATGATTAAATTATTTCACAAACTTTATTATTAACCCTAATCCGTTACTAACCTAACAACTTGGTGATTGAATAAATAAACATCACTTGATTTGGATTCAGTAAATATGACCATATATTTTCCACCAAAAACATATTTTTCATCAAAAAGAAATCTTTTAACTCATATGGTCATAAACATAATCCAAACCAAGAAATATTCATAAAAAAAATTCAAAACACACATTTGATCACCAAAAGCATTTAACTTGCATTATTTAAAGAACAACGAACTTAACAAGCAACATGCCATGAAAGATAAGGAAATTTACCCATATTCCACCGCCAAGTGTCAAACTTGCATGATATGAATTAAATAATACATATGAACCTAAACATGTTACTAAACACAAACAATGCAAACCTAAACCCAGTTTAAGGTTACTAAACATGATTTAATGCAAATAACGTAACTAACATGTAAAACTAAATAGGGCTGAGCAGGGAATCTGAAAAATCTGCAATTCAAATAGGTCCAGTCCAGTCTGTTAGGTTGGACTGGTTTTTTGAATCCGTGGTTCGGTTCTAGATTGGAAAATTAGGAATCCATTCTTTGAGGATTGGTTCTGTATTTCAGTTCACGGTTCCATATTAGAACCGATCTGGACTGTATGTAACTTAAATCATATACATACCATACACCCTGATGCATACAATCCTACACTCTTATATTGATTGGGCTGTTGTTGTGAACAGTGTTGTTGCTGTTACTATTCTTGTTACTTTTTTAATTTTAGTTTTGTAATTGTTGTTGCCATAGAAAAAATATTTGTTTAATGAGATTTTTATGCTTGCTACATGTTGAACAATATGTTTATTTACTAGATATTATGTTTGTTTAAGTTAGTGGTGAAACAATATGAAGGTTTATGTTTCGAAAAATTACGGGCAGATTAATGTTGAAATGAAAATAGTATATGATTTTTTTTTAAAAAATAGATTATGTGAAAATGTGGTTCCAAATCGAGTTGAACTGTGTTTAAATGGTTTGGATTGGATTGGTTCCATGATTTAAATTGATTAGTTTGGTTCCAATTTTTATGGAACCATAGACAATGGATTGATCCTGATTTTATCTCAAATGAAACCAATCCGAATCATGCTCACCCCTAAAACTAAACATGCTGGACATTATACGTGATTAAACTAGGCTTAATACATGCTTACATGATGATTAAACTAACTTAGACATGTTTGTACAACCTAACTAAAGCATACAAAAACAAGGCGAAAACATGCAAATTACTGAACCTACATGATGCTTTAAGCTAAATTAACTAACCATGATCATTTATGTAAAACATGATTAAAACATTCTAAAATCAGAGAAAAGAATAACTTGCTAGTTTGAAATAAACCAAAGAGCACACAAGAAAAAGCTAGAAAACAATCTTGCTTGAAAGCTTTTCTCAAGTTTGGCTAACACTTTGATTCAACTTTTTTCAAACCCTAGATCCACTTTTAGTTACCGCTAAAGGTTGTATAATTTCGGAATTAGGGTTTAAAGTGGAAGGCAATAACTCAATCTTACTCAAAGCGCTCAAAGATTGCCTCAAAAACTTGGTCCCTCAAAGTTGGAGGCCATGCTAGGATTGCCCCATCGCTAACTCCTCGATTCTCCAGTCTAAAACACACCAATAGTCCTACTCCAAATCGAATTTTGGGTATCGGGTGAATGTGGGGCGCAATAGGAAAGTGCGGCCGCAGAACCAATGTACGGCTGCACTATACACGCGTCTACCTGGGAGCACGTGTCAGACACCTAGAGTGGTGCATGGTTTCATGCTTATGGACTTTCTTATGGCTTACGTAAGCCTGATTTACTCTCAATCAAAATTTTTAAGTGAAATCAGTCCATTCTTTTGGAGATACCATCAATTTAGGTTCAACCGGACCTTCCTCCCTCCTTCTCTATTAAGTGGGTCCAAAGAGTTAAGTTTTGCATAAAAATGGGTTCAGAGCTAAAACAGTCATTTTTGCAAAAAAGATAGTTTTGGTTTAAAACAAGGTAATTGTAGACGTCCCCGAACATCCCGGGAGGATCCCGTTTTGTTCATTGGGCTTACTACAGTTCGGACTCAATGTCATGGTTCTTAATCTGATCTCGCAAAGTGCAATACGAGATTGATAAATCACCAAAGAGTCCAAATCTGACAAATCGTTTTGAAAAATTAATTTTTTAGAAAGAAGTGCCAAACATGGACGGCTTTGCCAGATACAGAGTCGCCACCTAAATATTTTATTTTGAGGGAATTTAGGAAACCCTGACTCGTGCCTAAGGCCACGTGTCCATCATCACCAAAGTTGCCTCGGCTCGGGAACTTGGGTATGATTGGGGAAGGTCATGCAATGAGCACCTTCGCTCGCCCGATCAAAGATCGGCCACTACTAAACATGATATCTTGTTTTTGAAAACATATGTGCGCTTATTCCGGTTATTAGCCTAGAATTACTATATGATGCGCACAGCATACAGGTATAGACTGAATCACCTAAATTGGAACAAAACATCTCATGTTTGATTTTGAAAGCGGTTTGTTACTCGCAAGTAGGCTACAATGCGGATTTTGCCACCCTCAAGTGGGTTTAGAAATCATGGTGATTTGCCACTCTCAAGTGGGCTTAAAACTCGCAATCAATGAATTGTTCCAATTCATGTAATCCGACCTTCACCCACAGGCATTCAAGAAGTTATATCACATAAGCAAATAGCCTCATGGTAAGCATGCTATCATGGCAGTCACTCACACGCATGCAAGGATGCTAAAGCATAAACACTTACCGAGTACTCCAAGCCAAAGAAAGAAGCTAATTAGAAATCATGCATGAATCCTAACTATGCTGAAATGCCTAATGCAACATATGCAAAAATGCAACTAAGATAGGCTTGGCTATTCTAAAATGGCATATGAAATGCAACAACTGATACACGTATTCAACTCGGAATTGAAATACAATGCAGCTAGTATGATGCGCCGAGCCCGGTGCATGCAAGACAGATAAATGGATGCAAACATGTGAGCATAAGTATGCTAATTGAAACGTGCCCTAAAATAACCATCATAAGTTGGTAAATAAAAGGAAGAAAGACGTGGGGTTGGAAGGCATGCATCACACACACATGCACACTTATTACAACATTGCCCTCCTCGGAGGGTCCGGATGTATAGTACAAAATAAACTAGCTAATCTAAGCTAATTAAACTAATTATTTCACAACATTAATTAATTAACGAATTAACTAAGTAAGTAAGGAAACTAACATGCAAATTAAACAAAATGGACTGCCTCAGCTCTGTTCCGAATGATAGGGATGCATGCATGCTCAAGTCGCCTTGTCAGGAAATCCATCGCGATGCCCCGATTTGCCTCTGTTTGCAACTGGTCCGAGAACACTGTACAAAGCTCCAGAAGGCTGCTGACCAATTTTTGCTGCTGGTTTCCGGTTTGCTGCAACAGAGAGCGAGAAAGGGGCATGGCAAAGTATTTTCAACATATGTGTGCATGACCACTCTCCCCATCATTGCACAAGCTCCAAATAGTGTAGTCCTCGATCCTCGTGCCACCAATCACGTATCTCGATGTATGATGGCCAAGGAGTCGGATTGCACGACTCAATGGGACATGAATGCACATATAAACAATTAAAACCAACAACTCCATCATGGATGGTCAAGAGTGTCGGTGACCGGGAATCGAGGCATGTTTGATCACTTGGAGTATGAAACATTCCTTGTTTTCCATGTTTGGACTAAACCCTACCAAAACACAATGCAACAAATAGAATGGCATGGCATGTACAAAATGCAACTCTAGTATGCAATCGTAAATGTAATGCGACTAAGTGATGTAAACATGCAAAGGATGACATGCAAGCATGCAAATGGCATACACAATGCTATGAACTAATCAATGGCATACTCAATGCACATGGATTATATGGCATGCATACACAATGCACTAACATACGTGATGTTATGAACGAGGCATACTCAATGCAATGATCGAACATGCAACAACATGGATTATATGGCATACACAATGCAAGATGGACTTAAACCAAGATGGATGGGCCTCAGCCACACCCAAATCAGTGGCCAAACATGATGAAAACTGTGCAGGGAGCAAATATCCAGGCGAGCCTGCACTCCTTGCTTCCGAGCTCCGATTCTATCCGATCACCTGCGTGCACAATGGCGGTGAGCTACCCGGCGGTGTGTGGCCGGAAAACCCCTCCGACGATCAAGTTAGACACACACACAAGGATAGAGAGAGAAAGAGAGGACTCAGTAGTGTTTAGTGTTTATCTCACCAAAATGTCATCTGCCATAGCATGGGGAGCGCAGACTTACTTATATACCTTCTACGCGCCAAATCCACTCCCATTCGTCTCTCAACACGTGGTGCTACTATTCCAATTGTCAGCACAAATCCTACTGAACATCACCTAACCCGACTGCCAGCCCACTCTACTGGGAGCTCGGCAGCCGGGCTGCATCATCTTGGCTGTAGATGGCCGTGTTATATAGCTGGCCGGAGCGCCCCGCTCGTCGCGCTCCGCTTCGACTGAGCTCGGGCATATCCCGACATCGCCGAGCTCGGGACAGCTACGCTCGTTTGCTGCGGACCTTACTGCCGAGCAAACACATGTAGCTCTGTCCAACCTTGTCTTTCCTGGCACCGGATAACCCATTTGACAGGCTTCCATACCAAGAAGCTATGTAGCTCGATCAAACCACGCCTCACATTAACCGAGCAGGATCTTTCAAGACAGGGCCTCATTACCTCGGCCCAACCCTTGTTCGGCCCAAACCCGTCCGACCCAATTCTATATCATAAATCTCCCTCTCAATTGCCTGTTAATTCCGTCCGCGCAAGCGTGACTGGGATTACCCGTTCTGACCGGGGTTACCTCTCCCCGTTCCTCGGTTCACCAGTAGATGACCGGGCTAGCTGACATGCCTATCTTCAACATACTATCTCTTGACTTGCTCGGTCGTCGCCTCATCTGACCTTCCTGTCTGTTCAACTCTGACACTGCCATTAATGGGGACACATGTCAATCTCCCATTGGTCCTCGAGCGGCCAACCCAGCCGTCTGTTGGCGTTCAAATTTTTGGCGATTTTTTCTTCCTTATCTGCATGCCTAGCTTCCTTCATTTCATTCCTCTTGCTTATCATTTCTCTTTGACGACCCAGAGCTTGTGCCATTCCTCCCTTGCCATTCCTCAGCTTGTGTTCAAAGAAGCAGCCACTACCCTTCAAAGGTATGTCCCCCAACTCCTCTTTTGCTGTTATTTCACTTAGAATTTCACACATTAGGGCACTAAACACGCAGTTTTTAGGACATAGGTACCCAAAATCGTCCCAAATCCTTAACTGTTCATGGTGTTCTTCACTTTCTCTGATGAACATTGAAGATCTGGAGCGGACCGGGCTCCAGGTCTTCTTTTGATCCGAAAAATCACTCTGACCGATCAAATAGCTTGTTTGCCTTAACCTTCGTAGAAACCGGGGTAGCAAAAGGACTTGGCTTCTCGACTGGGCCATTCTCTGGTTCGCTTAAGCGACCAAGCTCCTTAGCTAGCTTTTACGACCGAGGTGGTTTGGCACAATCCATGACCGAGCTCAAGTCCAGCTCATTTTGCGCGACCACGCTCCCACTTACAATTACCCTCCGTTTTCCTGCAGAGTCCAAGGGGACCAAAGACCAATTCCAAGGCTCTCAAGGACCGAGCAACCATTAATTCCCAGCCCGTGCCAAACCGCCCCGACCCGAGCTAAATTAGTCGGCCACACATGGGGAAATTCCGCTTCCTTGTGGACACACCTGCTGCCTTGGCGGCCTTCAGGGAAGAGTACGGTATCCCGGCAGACGTCCATTTAGAACTCGCCGAGATGGAAACAACCCCCTGGGGCAGGCTTGACCAATGCCCCTTCACCGTGCTGTCAGTAGTTGAAGGAGGCCTCCACTTCCCGGTCAACCCTTTGATGACCGAATTCTTGCGCCGCACCAGGCTAGCACCCACCCAAGTCTCGACCAATACTTACCGAATAATCAACGGCGTGCACGAGCTAAACAACCGGCTAGGAACAAACTTAGGTTTAGCCGAGATACTACGACAATACACACTTGGGCACACCGGCGATGGCCTGGCCTACTATTTAAAAATAAGATCGTGTAAAGAGAAAATAGTGACCGGCACCCCAGACAAGGACTTACATGATGACGACTTCTTCTGGGTGTCTGGCAATTATGAAACAGCCGACGTACCGGGCTGGTTCATCAGCAAGAACTTCGGTTCCACATGTAAGCCACGCTAATTTTCTCGGTTAATACCCTACCTTCAACATTCTGTACTTAACAATTTTTCCTGTTTCTTTTGCAACAATTCAGGCCTTGCAATCTAACTACCAATATCGCAACGTTGAAGCCATCTGAACCGTGCTCCGTTACAGCCACCGGGATTGTAATGAGTTGCTCGGCTACACACCAACCTACAGATACTCAGCTCCACGCCGGAGCAAAGTTACAGACTTTCTCTGTGCTCCAACGCCTCCTCCAGACCCAACTCTACCGGACGTGCCGCTAATCCAGCTGACCGAAGAACAAGAGATGGAAAAATGAAGCTGCATCAAGAACCTCCTAACAGCCATCTCAGCCGAGATACCGAGCATCACCACACACTCGCAAGCTGCCGGACAATCCAGCGGCCCCGTGATCGCCTTGGCATCTCCAGGTGCCGGGCAACCCAGACAAGAAGCTCGCCGGGCTGGCAAAAGGCCTCACGTAGACCCATCCGCAGAGTTGGTTGCCAAGTTGACCACCGAGCAACCCACCGTTACCGTCGACCCAACACCACCATGGCGACCGCAGTTGAAGCACCGAGAAAAGGACATTCTGGCAACCGCTTCCATCAAGGGCGACATAGAGCACCTGCTTGCCTTTGACCTTTCAAAAGCCCTTCTACTACCGAGCGACGTGGTCGGCAGCGACCACGTTCCCGACACCCAGTTGGTGAAATCTTCTGTTAAGTCCATGGCCAGGGTAAGTCTCAATCTTTCACTAAAAATTTTTACCAAGTGTTTGCACGGTTTCTTCTCTGATCAGACTGTCTTCCTGCAGGCCATCCAGAAGCAAAACTTGGTCATGGAGAGAATCCATCGACTACGGCAGAAGGCGAATGACACTGCCGGCCAAGTCCAGAGCCTGCAGACCGAGCATGGCCGAGCAAAATCCTCACTTCAAATTGCCAATGCTGACAACAACAGGTTGCTCGGCCAGCTTGAGGAGGCCGAGAAGAAGAGAGATGAGCTCCAAGCCAAGCTGGGCGCACTCAAGGCGTCAAGGGATAAAGGGTGCGAAGATGCCAACAACACCGGTTTCAAGGAAGCCGAGGACAGCTACAAGAAGCAGGTCTTCGCAACTCAAGACATTTATTTCAAAGTAGGCTGGAAGTCAGCCTACGAACATCTCGGTCAAGGTCCTGACACCGATGTGTTTGCCACTCCCCCGGTTGCCTTCCTACCGGTCTACCTCATGCCTTATGCCAACGACGTCTTTAGCGCGTTGCAAGCTGAGGCCGAGGAAGAGTTTGCTAGAGAAACCGAGGTCAATGTTGAGGAGAGAAGCGGCCAGGAGCAGCCCGGAGAAACTAAGGCTGGTGTCCAAGAGTGAACTACGGTCGACCTGGAAGCAGCTGATGACGAGTTCTCCAATCTTTCCCCCTAGTGTAGTTCTCTTTTTCTTTCATTGTTTGCTTTGCATATGTAACCGGGCTCTCTACCCCTCCTTTTATACTACTTTTACATCAATGAAAAAGATTTAATTTCATCAAGTGTTTGTGCGGTTTTTAAGCCTCATAACTTCAGCCGAACAAGATATCTCGGCGGGCAAACCACTTTAATTAACTGATCTAACCGGAATAAACATCTCGGTTGAGAAGAGCTAAATTGAGTAAACCATCAATTCTTTCAACCGGAGTAAACATCTCGGTTGAGAAGAATTGAGTTGAACAAACCATCAACTCTTTCAATCGGAATAAACATCTCGGTTGAGAATAACGGAGTTGACCAAACCATCAACTCTTTCAACTGGAATAAACATCTCGGTTGAGAATAACGGAGTTGACCAGACCATCAACTCTTTCAACCGGAATAAACATCTCGGTTGAGAATAACTAAGTTGAGCAAACCATCAACTCTTTCAACCGGAGTAAATCATCTCGGTTGAGAAGAACTAAGTTGACCAAACCATTAACTCTTTCAACCGGAGTAAATCCTCTCGGTTGAGAATAACTGAGTTGACCAAACCATCAACTCTTTCAACCGGAGTAAATCATCTCGGTTGCGAAGAACTAAGTTGACCAAACCATCAACTCTTTCAACCGGAGTAAATCCTCTCGGTTGAGAATAACTGAGTTGACCAAACCATCAACTCTTTCAACCGGAGTAAATCATCTCTGTTGCGAAGAACTAAGTTGACCAAACCATCAACTCTTTCAACCGGAGTAAACTATCTCGGTTGAGAATCTCAAAACTTAAAGCAACATTAAAAAATGCAAAGGCGAAGATGAGTTCTATATATTTGACACAAATGAATATTACATGTAAGGCAAAAAATTCCTTTGCACAAAAAGAAAGCTAAAGCTTTGCACAAAAAGAGAGCTAAAGCTAGAAATAATACAGCTTGAGGTTGGCTGCATTCCATGGCTGGGATATTCTTCTACCATCCAAGTCCTCCAGGTGATATGCCCCCTTGCTCGCCAGACCGGTTATCTTGTAGGGTCCTTCCCAATTTGCCCTTAGTTTGCCTTCACCTGGCACCAGGGTATTGCCTATGACCTTCCTCAAGACCCAATCGCCTACTTTAAACGGTCTGGGGTGCACCGTTTTATTGTATTTCCTTGAGAGCTCTTGTTGGTAGGCAGCCACATGGATGAGAGCCTTTTCCCGACGCTCTTCCACTAGATCTAGTTCAAGAGCAATGGCTTCGGCGTTCAGCTCGGGTTCAAAACCTTCACGTCTGAGGATGGGCATGCCGGCTTCCAAAGGTATGACTGCCTCCATGCCATAAGCCAAAACAAATGGAGTTTCCCCAGTAGATCGCCGCGGGGTTGTCCGGTATGCCCAAAGGACGCTGGGGAGCTCCTTAGCCCACTTTCCCTTGGCTTTTTCTAGCTGTTTCTTCGACCCATCAAGTATGATCTTGTTCGACGCCTCGGCTTGTCCATTGGACTGTGGGTAAGCCGGAGTAGAGTTGTAGAATTCGATCTTTAGATCTTTACAGAACCCCCTAAACAGGCAGCCGTCAAATTGAGTGCCGTTATCAGAGATTAGAATTTTGGGGACGCCAAACCGAGTGACCACATTCTGCCAGGCAAACCGCTTCATGTCTTTCTCCTTGATTGTTGCCAAGGGCTCCGCTTCAACCCATTTGGTGAAGTAGTCCGTGGCCGCGATGAAGAACTTCCTGTTGCCTAGTGCGGTTGGTAGCGGCCCCATTATATCTAGCCCCCACATCGCGAAGGGCCAAGGACTGGTGAGGGAAAGAAGTTCCCTGGCCGGCTGGTGTATCTGGTGGGCAAACTTTCGGCATTTCTCACACTTGCGAACATATTTCTGGGCGTCGGCTTGCATGCACGGCCACCAATAACCCTGCGAAATAGCTCGGTAAGCCAAAGACCTGCCCCCTATATGACTGCCACAGATGCCTTCGTGAATTTCGTAAAGGAAGGCTTCCACACTGCTCGGGTGCACACACTTCAGGTAGGGACCAGAGAAAGGCTTCTTGTATAAAGCGTCGGATGGAGAGAGCCAAAACCGCTCAGACTTCACCCGCACTTTATGTGCTTCCTTCTTGTCGGCTGGAAGGGTTCATTCTCTGAGAAAGAGGATTATGGGATCCATCCAAGAAGGACCTAGCTCGGCGCAGTGTACTTCTGTCCGCCCGGTTTCCTCAATGCTAGGCCTCGGAAGGAATTCAATCAGAAGAGGGTTGGGAGATGTGCTGTCGACCATAGAAGCAAGGTCGGCCAACTCATCTGTTCGGCCGTTGTCTTCTCGGCCAATCTGTTGGACCCTGATCGCCTGAAATCGCTTGATGAGGTCTCTGACTAGAGCTTGGTACTTCATCATTCTGTCATCCTTTGCCTCGTAAACCCCAGAAACTTGGTTAACCACAAGCTGGGAGCCACTGTAAACCATTAGTTCGGATGCTTGCATCTGAAGCGCGCTCTTGAGACCGGCCAATAGCGCCTCGTACTGGGCCTCATTGTTGGATGCTGGGAAGCCAAGGGTGATAGAATGTTCAATAGTTAGCCCGTCGGGCGAAATCAAGACTATACCCAGCCCGGCACCGTGACGGTTCGAGGCTCCATCAACGAAAAGTTTCCACATTTCGCTAACAAAGTGCTTCCAACACTCTGAGGGGTCTTGAGAAGCTTGAAGGTTGATGGGATCATGGTTGCTCGGCTGTTCGACTTCCAGTCCTGTGCTGAGTGGTTCTACTTCAGCCCCCCTTGGTGATTCGGCGCCGGACTCGGCATGTTGCTCCATAATGCTTAAGTCTGTAGGCGAATCGCCAGGTTGCGGTATTATGCCGGCCGCAGGCTCTGTGCTGAGTGGTGCCATTTCTATCCTCCTCGGTGATGGGGTGTCGGACAAAGCGGGTTGGTCGATGACAACCAACTCGGCCATCGCATCACAGGGTTGTAGTATCGTATTAACTGAAGGGGCTTCGGCGGGGCGCGCAAGCTCCGTGTCGCCAATGCCACCAAGCTGTGGTATTTCAGTCGAGCTTGCATTCATTTCTTCATCTGCCACAATAATATCGACCGGGCACGCCGGATGAGTTCCAGGTGAGAACTCAGCAACGAAATCGGCCAGAGTCTGGGCTTTTATGGCTGTGTGCGGCTGGAACTTCACATCAAACTGTCCCAATTCGACCGGACGTGCCGCTAATCTGGCTGACCAAAGAACAAGAGAAGGCAAAACGAAGCCGCATCAAGAACCTCCTAACAGCTACCTCAGCCGAGATACCGAGCATCACCACACATGTAAACATGCACAAATGCAAGGGACCAAACCTAAGGCACAAAGTGCAACTCTACCAAAGCATGGTAAGCATGAAATATGGCATACAATCTCATATTTTCCAGCTATGAAATGACATGCAAGATGGTCCTGAATCATGCAAACACCTTACACAATGCATGCTAGATGGCCCAAATACCGAAACTAGTGAAGTGGATTACACTATAGGCATGCAAAGCAATACTCAAATGGCCAAACCAGCCCCAAACAGTCCCTATGCAGGCCAAAATAGTAGCAAATATGGACTAAAATGATAGCTCGCAAAGCATGGAAATGAAGCTCATGCAATGGTCCAAAAATGAGATATTCATGCATAACTCTCAAACACATTTAAAGAGTGGAGAACATGGGAATATGGCGTACATATAAGCTCTGAAATATGATTCACAATGATGCCAAAACATGGAAACACCTCAAAATACGCATGCAATAGGCTTCAAAACTCAAAGCTAGGCAAGGGTATTGAACTACAACCATGCATAGCAAACAGCATTCGACCATGAGGCCCAAAAACAGAGCTAAGGCAGTCCAAAACATGCACAAAATTAGGTTAAGGCATGGACAAAAAGTGCTAGAATCAAAGGCCAAAATAGCATGCAATGTAAGCTAGTAAAGAGGATTTGCACTACAAGCATGTGAGGCAATCAAGAGGCCACTAAACCAGCAAAAGTCAGAGGTATGACATGCTAAATAAAGCCCAAAAATCCACTGAAACATGGTTAATGCATGCAAGAATGAGATGCTCCTTTGATATGCTATGCACATGGTTATTCTACACATGCAAGATGGACATCCAATATGGCAAAACAAGCTCTGGATAGAGCCTATGAAGGTCCTAAAACTCATCAAAAATGGCTTGAAACATGGCTTGGAAGCATGCAAATAAGGGCTCTTTTGTAAGGCCAAAAATGCTAGAAAACAAAACAAGGAGAGAGAGGGTCACCCCTCTCTAATTTTGGCACTCAAAACAGCATGCTAGCCACTGAAAATCCACTGGATTTCAGTGGCTAAAAGGCCAAACAAAGGCCAACACAAATGCTCTAAGGTATGCCTCCAAACAAGGTAAAATGAAGCATGCAAGGGGGTAGCTGACCCCCAACAGAAAAAAGATCTTAAAGAAACATGTTAAGGGCCTCAAAATAAGACTTTTTTCAATTTACACCAAAGCTCAAATATGCTTGCAAGTATGGCTAAAAGATGGAGCAAAATAAAGCTTAAAAGAGAGAATAGTGTGTTACCCCTGTAGTTTCAGTAAAACCAGCAGCTTCTTGGACCAAAAACCAGCTCTTTGAGACCTCTTAAGACCCTCCAAGAATCGTAGATCAATGGTGGAGGTGTGTGGCTATCAGGTGTGGTGTTAAAGGCCAAGAACAAACACCCTTTCTAAGCTTAGAATGTAGAGATATAGAGAGATATATGTGCTTTTCCTTAAACAATTTTTTTTTTCAATCTTTCTAAAGGAGAGGGAGGCCCTCTCTTGTAGAGAAACAAGAGGGTTCAAGCTTCTTGAAGAAGCTAGAGCAAGGGCTCAAGTTTCTTGGAGAAGCTAGAGTAAAGGTTCATGAGGTTCAATCTTCCTCAAGAAGCTAAAACAAAGGTTCAAAAGGTTCAAGCTTCCTCAAGAAGTTAAAACAAAGGTTCAAAAGGTTTAAGCTTCCTCAAGAAGCTAAAATAAGGGTTCAAAAGGTTCAAGCTTCCTAAAGAAGCTAAATCAAGGGTTCAAAAGGTTAAAGCTTCCTCAAGAAGCTAAAGCGAAGGTTCAAAAGGTTCAAGCTTCCTCAAAAAATCGTGCCAAATAGAGAAAGTTAAGCGGTCCCGAACCGAGGCGCATGGCCGACGGCTCCAAAAATCAGAAACTGGTCTTCAAACGGGAATAGTGGTCTACGACCATGAAAAGTAGCCTACGGCCACTGAGAGATGGTCTGTGAGACCTCTCCTTCCCTTTGGGAAGAGAAAACAGAACCTGGTTCACAAACCGAGGCAAAGCACAAAAGAGACCTGAGGTCCAGAGGCAAGGCTCTTAACCGAAGCTCCGAAACCTCAGAACGAGCACAACATGCACCATCACCGAGTGCTCAATCGATGACGTTTGAGTCTTAAGGTCGGTAAAAAATGAGGTGTCTACAGTTGCCCCTCTTTGATAGAACTCGAAAGTCATACGTGACGGGAGTGAATGTTAAAGCCCAGAGACGACCCATTTTTGACAAGGCCGAAGACTTAGACAAACAAGCGGGATAAGCAAGAGATGTGCCCGCAGATAGGGGCAAAATGCAAAACGATATGCACAAAGCCGAACATAACTCATGATTATGCAAAGACAGCTGTAATGAAGCAAATATTACACAATAAATGCAACAATTTTAAACGAATACAAATCAAACTATATTTCATGCAGAAAGGATGTGAGAGAATTATACAATTCTCGTCACGTCTCACACGGAGAATACAATACCGTCTGGTTCGTCTGGTCGCACCAGCTTCAAATGAACCGTACATACAATATCGTGCCTATAAAAGAAAGAAACTCAACAGGTACAATATTGTCAGGAATATGCATAGCAATGCAAGTGAAAAGTGCGTAATGACGCAAGTCGAGGGATGCATGACAATGCAACCTAAGTGTGACGCATAACAATGCGAAGGGGAAGCATAACAATGCAGATAAAGTGTGGATGACAATGCAGGTGGGAGGGGAGAAACATAGGGACATACCCCAGTGTTTCGGGAAGAAGAAGAAACATAGGGACATATCCCAGTGTTTTAAAAAAATGAGAAACATGGGGACATATCCCAGTGTTTCAGAAAAGATGAGAAACATAGGGACATATCCCAATGTTTTGGAATAAAGGAGAAACATGGGGACATATCCCAGTGTTTCGGAAAAGAGGAGAAACATAGGGACATATCCCAGTGTTTTGGAATAAAGGAGGAACATAGGGACATATCCCAGCGTTTCGGAATGGCTCAAGCATTGGAACGTATTCCAAATGCTCTTAACCGAAAAAGGAGAAACATAGAGACGTATCCCAGTGTTTCGAAAAGAAGGAGAAACATAAGGATGTATCCCGGTGTTTCGAAAAGAAGGAAAAACATAGGGACGAATCCCGGTGTTTCGGAAAGGAGCGTGCATAACAATGCAAGCTAAGATGAATTCCAAACACGCTGAAATCGTGTAAGGAAAGGAACACTCTAACCATGCTGAAAACGTGAGAAGAGGACCGAAAACAACCGCCCAGGTGCACGCACAACGCAACCTGAGAAAGCCCCGGAGGGCAACGATCCTAAATGCTGCTCAGCGTAAAAGGATAAACGATACAAGATAACACAAGATGCAAATAAATGCAATAAGTGCGATGATACGATGCATGTTACAAGCAATGTAGAGCATGATGTTTAAGGAATGCAATAAACAAACAAAGCGGCACTTTAGAAAGCACCTCATGGAATGAGTGGCGGTAAACCGCTCTATTCTGACGGGGAATGGTCCTCAAGGAGAGCACTTCTGATTGCCATTCTGGCTTTGAAACAATCAACATAGTATTCTGTTCACTCTGAACACACAGCTTATACAGCACACTGCTCATTTTGAACACATAGCCCGTAACACTATACTCTGTTTCTTTTGAACATACAGCTCATAACACAGTATTCTGGTCATTTTGAACACGCGGCTCGTAACATCTTGCTCACTCTGAACACACAGCTCATAACACAGTACTCGATTTATTCGGTACACAGCTTATTCCGAACATATGGGATGTAGTGACAGAACTTGCAAAAGTTGAAACAAGCTCAAGCGCTCCAAATTTTCCCTCTTTTCTTTTGCTTTGCAGCCCGGAACTTTCATAGCCTCAGATGGGTCTTGGTTTTTACTGTTCTCATGTGACCTGGGTTGAACCCTGCGGTTTTATGAAAGAACAAATTCTGTTTTGCACAAATGTGGAGAATGGCACGGCACTCTGAGCACAAAACGATTTTTTAAAAGTGAGATGACAAAAGGGTTCTCAATTGGGTATTGAGCCTTACAACTGACCACAGTAAAAAATGACTCAACAACGGAAAACAAAAGGTAGAACAACCTAAACACAACTCAACAAAGGAAAAACAAGGTAAAACAACCTAAACACATCTCAACAAAGGAAAAACAAGGTAAAACAACCTAAACACATCTATTGACATTCAAACGACTCAAAACAAGAATCGAAACAAACAAAAACACACAAACACAACACTCAGCTGCGTTATAAAGGCAAGAGACCTCTCGGTGCACGAGGAGGCAGTTTCTCCGGGTATTGTTCCCCACCCTTTCTTATTTGTGATTCTTACATTACTCGGCCCTCAAGCTCTGTTTTTCTGAAAAAGCCCTTTTCCTCACTTTTTCTCTCAGCGCACATCTCTCTATTATTCAATCTCTCATTTTTTATCCCTCCCTTAGGTGGTTGATGGATAAGCAGGAAGTTGTGGGCTCTTGCCCCTGGTATTCTACCATATTCTTATTCTTTTTCATAACAGTGAATTTCTCTCACAGAGGGGTTGCGCTACACTGGGTGTGTAGCAAATCTGCAGCTGACATCGGTTGACGATGCTCTGCTGGGGAGTTTGGACATGATCAGATCTATCCAGATGAGGGAGTGGAATATCTTGATCCATTCCAGTTCATGCTTCGCACTTGGCTTGATACCCTGTTGCTTGGAGGATGTTGAGAGCTTTCAGCCCATCGTTGTTAGCTTCAGTTATGCCCTTTTCTGGCAGGTAGAGTGCCCTTTTCTGGCAAGTATGTTGACAACGGGGAAAAGACAGAACACCTGACTCAACTGTGCCCCTTGTTCATTATTTTGACCATTTTTTGTTTTGATTTTCTATTAAAACAATTTTGACTGACATGAGAGTTAGATTAACATGCTTGTTCGATTTTCTGATTTGAAATCATGCAAGTTAGGTTATGAGCACTGAAAATTTTCCTTTTTGGGTCCAAGAAATGGTCCAGTTTTGGAGAAGTGAAATAATTTTTGACATAATTAGTCAACCTTCGTAAAAATTCTCAAAACTGTTTTTGCAAACGGCCACTGCTCAATGAGCACGGAACCTACTCTCGAGATGCACAACCTTAGATCCGAAGGAGAATTGCCCCTTGTCTGAACGGCACTGCATGGCAACGGAAAGTTGCCCCTTGTTTGAATAGCACCGCAGCACACTGTAACCAGTTTTCAAGGTGACGATCACAACCGAGCTCTCGGATACAGAGAAGACAACGATGACCAGAACCATTGCATGGACACAGTCGATTTGGAAGTGTTTGTGGCTGGACTTCAAAATGAAGATGCCTACGTATCCCAAACATGGGAATCAAGCCTTACGTAGTTCGGGGTTAAGGTATACTCGAGTATTAACCTCTCATTTTGCGTTCTAACTTTTGCTAAGGCTGCCCTTTTTGGGTTTTCAACCTTGCGAGTTTTGTTCTTCTTTTCTTTTCAATTCTTTTCATTTTCTCATTTTTCATCTTTTTTTTTTTCATTTTCTTCATTTTTTATTCTTTGCATTTTTTTTTTTGCTCTAACTTTTGCCTGGGTTGCCGTTCCGGGTTTTCGGCCCAGCGAGCCTCTCAAGGGTAAAAGTTTAGCTTTGCCCATGTTGAATGGTTTGAGATCTCAGAGCCATATGAATCCAAGAGAATGGCTGCTGTTCGCTGATGATGTAGAAGTCCATCCAATGGAGGGTGAATTTGCCCCTATTGTTGTGGATAGGAACTTGATTGTCCTTTAGCAATACTTTATTCTTTCCCCCTTCTGGGATTTAGCATTCTTGCCAGTCTTCCCTGGTTTGCAGAAAAGACTCATATTTGACTCTTCGAGTGCATTTAACATTTTTGCCCCTAGTTCAAGGGCTGCTTTTGATCTAGCTTCGCAAGTTTCCTTTTATCACATCTGATATTCTCGCCCCTCGTTCATGGGCTGCTTCTGATCCGGCCACACGGGCCTTACATTGTGGTTGACCATTGAACATTCAGAATTAAGGTTCAAGGTTTGGAAGCAAAAGGGTTGAGTCTTGAGGCTGAGAGCGATCCTAAGCTGCACAATCTCAAGAGTGATTCCACACAGGTCTTCGTAGAACCATGCAAAACATTTTTTGAAATCTTTTCAGAAAGCGACTAATCGCTCGCGTCGAAGACAATGCAGAACCAATCTGGATCAAGCCAGGATCCTTCTCAGTACTCACATTAACAAACATGATCTCAATCATTAAGGGCTTAACATGCCTCGCTTTCTCTCAGTTGATCAAAATTTTTTGCAAATCCCAAGGAATTCCTTCCTCTTTGTTTTCATCACAATGTTCAAAAAGTTTTGAAAAAAACTCAGGTCAATGTAATGATTTCAAATAACAGAAAAGACACAGTTTTTAGTCAAATACTGCCATCTCATTCAGAACTTCTAGCACAACTAGCATAAGGCAGAAGCAAACACAAGAGTGTGAAAATCACTGTTGTTCATTCAAATCTGTTGGCATTACTGGCTCCAAGGCAGAAACAGACTCAAAAGAAAGCGAAAAGACAAACACAAAACAAGCAAGTGATGTCCGAGGTAATACCCCTGAAATCACCCGACTCCAACAAAACAGGATTGACTTGGTACAACAAGACAGACCCAACTGACTCAGTAAGAAAAGACTGACTCTGTACAACACAACAAGACTGACCAAATACCCAAGTCAGAAAGTAAAGTAAATAGCATTCGCAAACGCTCAAAATAGTGCGTGCCATCCCCATGGCTAGAGTGAACTGAGTGCCATTCGCAGGTGGTTCATCCCCCGATCACATGGTCACATTATCCCCCAAGAGTTTGTGGATCAAGTGCCGATAGACTTTGCAGGACCCGGTGCAACGATGACCTTGTTGTCAATCAAATTTTGTATCTCGTGGCGAGGACGGACGCAACTGTTAGTGTCATGACCGGTTTGTTGATGGAAAACAAAGTACTTAGCCGGGTCATGCTTTGGAGGTAGAGGATCGGACAGAGGCCGTTGTTCTAACGATTTCAGATGTCCTTTCCTGAGTAAGACCCCTAGAGCTTTAGACAAAGGCATATAAAGTGGGGTGAAAACCCTCTTGCCTCGGGGTAGATAGTTCGAAGTTTGGGGGTTTGGATTGGATGTGCCAACAAAGGGGGTGGCTGTTTTTGGAGTGATGATGGCCATTCCAACTTCAGAAGATCTTGCAGCTGCGTCACCACTGGTGGTCGCATTCGAACTGCGTGTAAACGCCCTCTTGGGCTGCTCCTTCTCCTGGTCAATAAGGCCCTACTTCATAGCGTCCTCAATCTGCACCCCAATCTCGTGTAGGTCCGCAAAGGTGGAAAGGGGTAAGACGATCATCTTTTGCATTAGCCTGGGTTAGAGATTGCACACAACCATCCTTATCTGATCTTTGTCGGAAGGCCTTGTAGTCATCATCGAGGCCTTTGCTCTCCATCTCGTCACAAACTTTGAAAAACCCTCATTTGGCTCTTGGCGGGTGACTTCAAGATCACGAGTTATGACCTCGATCTGTGTGTTGTAGGAATATTGAGCAATGAAGGCCTCAGCCATCTCTTCCCAGTTCTGTTTTGCAGAGTTCTCCAATTTTGCATACCAGATTGCGGCTATCCCAAACAAGGTTCAGCCGAATAGTGACAGTTTCTGGGCCGTGGTCAAACCCATTGGGCTCAAGACATCAGAAAACAGGTGGAGGTGTACCATTGGGTCTCCAGAGCCATCAAAGCGGTCGATATGTGGCATCTTGAGCCGGTCCGGCAGAGTTACGGCCGAATCGGTGTATCCATCCTCTATGTCCGGAATGGATTTCACGCCTTGAGTCTTCTTGAACAGCTTTTCTAGCTTGCTCACTTTTAGCGCTGTGGGGTCCACCTCGAACTCAAAGGGAGAATGCAGTAGATTGGTGGGTGTGGGTGCCTTGGACAGCTGGGGTAGGATTGGGGGCAGAGCCGGCCCCGTTGGGATGTCCGTATCTTCCTGGACATTTCCTATATCCTTGAGTATTGGGACGCTTGGTGGGAGAGGAGCTTGGTGTGAAGCAGATGCTCCAGTTTGCTATTATAGCTTGGCAATTAACTCTGCCTGTTGAGCCATGACCTCGGCCTGTTGTTTGGCAAATTTTGCTTGACGGGCGGCGTCCTGCTGCATGGTTCTCATACTCTCCTGGAGCTGACGCATCATCTCTTCCATTCTAACTGAAAACTGCTGATCAAACTGAACAAGTGTGTATCCCTTTTCTGAAGTGGAAACAAATATCTCAGCCCAACTGCGCACAGGTGAGGTGGATAATGACCGCTGAACTGGGGACTGTTGAACGGATGATATGTGCCTGATTAACCTTTTTCTTGCTTTACCACTGGCGAAGGAAACACTGGTTGCTCTGAACTGAATGTCTAACCTGACAAAGTCTATCAGCACGAATCCAATGTACCCAGGGGATATTGGAGCCCTCTAAAGCTATAGTTCCACGACTACCTTGCAAAAGAGAAAACAGACAGCATCTCAGCTTGATTTCACCAGAACAGGTATAAACATAACTGAACGACTGTGGTCTCTACTGAATTCTGCTCAAAACTCTACCTGTAAACTGATACCTTCGGGTAAAATTGATACCCCCAAAATACTGATGCCCTCAGGCCTGATACCTAGACTTGCAAACTGATACATGCATTCCTGTAGAGATGCACTCTAAAAGTACATAGCAAACAAGTGAGAGCCAAACCACCCCTATGTTGGGGTAAGGTTTCCCTATCCTATTTTGTCAGGAGTTAGGGTTTCACTACGCACACAGCAGTTTCAAAAAACCTATAATCGGGTAAGGAATCTGTCATAGTGTGGGATGGTTACTATGGATTCCGAATATGCACTAGGTCGAATGGTCAAAAAAAAGGGTGCCCTGGTAAAAACGGGGTTTGTGTTCCCATCGTGGCAGAGCCCGTAACCGGTCAGCCTTATGGCACCCTTCTCAAAGCGAGCCTCCGGTAAACCGTTCAGGAATAGCAGATGGCAAACATGGTGTCCTAGGCGCACTAATGCAAATGCAATGCAAAGAAATACATAAGTGTAATCAAAACAAGATATCATGAGTTCTAGTCAAGTTCTCTAAATCCCCAGCGGAGTCGCTAGAAACTATAGACGTCCCCGAACGTCCTGGGAGAATCCCGTTTTGTTCATTGGGCTTACTACAATTCGGACTCAATGTCACGGTTCTTAATCTGATCTCGCAAAGTGCAATGCGAGATTGATAAATCACTAAAGAGTCCAAATCTGGCAAATCGTTTTGAAAAATTGATTTTTTAGAAAAAACTGCCAAACAGGGACTGTTTTGCCAGATACAGAGTCGCCACCTAAATGTTTTATTTTGGGAGAATTTAGGAAACCCTGACTCGTGGTTAAGGCCACGTGTCCGTCATCACCAAAGTTGCCTCGGCTCGGGAACTTGGGTACGATTGGGGAAGGTCATGCATTGAGCACCCCCACTCGTCCGATCAAAGATCGGCCACTACTAAACATGATATCTTGTTTTTGAAAACATATGTGCTCTTATTTCGGTTATTAGCCTAGAATTACTATGTGATGCGCACAACATACAAGTATAGACTGAATCGCCTAAATTGGAACAAAACATCTCAAGTTTGTTTTTGAAAGCGGTTTGCTACTCGCAAGTAGGCTAAAATGCGGATTTTACCACCCTCAAGTGGGCTTAGAAAACATGGTGATTTGCCACTCTCAAGTGGGCTTAAAACTCGCAATCAATGAATTGTTCCAATTCACGTAATTCGACCTTCACCCACAGGCATTCAAGAAGTTATATATCACATAAGCAAATAGTCTCATGGTAAGCTTGTTATCATGGCAGTCATTCACACGCATGCAAGGATGTTAAAGCATAAACACTTACCGAGTACTCCAAGCCAAAGAAAGAAGCTAATTAGAAATCATGCATGAATCCTAACTATGCTGAAATGCCTAATGCAACACATGCAAAAATGCAACTAAGATAGGCTCGGCTATTCTAAAATGGCATATGAAATGCAACAACTGATACACGTATTTAACTTGGAATTGAAATACAATGCAGTTAGTATGATGCGCCGAGCCCAGTGCATGCAAGACAGATAAATGGATGCAAACATGCGAGCATAAGTATGCTAATTAAAACGTGCCCTAAACTAACCATCATAAGCAGGTAAATAAAAGGAAGAAAGACATGGGGTTGGAAGGCATGCATCACACACACACGCATACTTATTACAACATTGCCCTCCTCGGAGGGTCCAGATGAATAGTACAGAATAAACTAGCTAATCTAAGCTAATTAAACTAATTATTACACAACATTAATTAATTAACGAGTTAACTAAGTAAGTAAGGAAACTAACATGCAAATTAAACAAAATGGACTACCTCAGCTCTGTTCCGAATGATAGGGATGCATGCATGCTCAAGTCGCCTTGTCGGGAAATCCATCGCGATGCCCCGATTTGCCTCTGTTTGCAACTGGTCCGAGAACACTGTACAAAGCTCCAGAAGGCTGCTGACCAGTTTTTGTTGCTGGTTTTCGGTTTGCTGCAACAGAGAGCGAGAAAGGGACATGGCAAAGTTATTTCAACATATGTGTGCATGACCACTCTCCCCATCATTGCACAAGCTCCAAAGAGTGTAGTCCTCGATCCTCGTGCCACCAATCACGCATCTCGATGCATGATGGCCGATGAATCAGATTGCACGACTCAATGGGACATGAATGCACATATAAATAACTAAAACCTATAACTCCATCATGGATGGTCAAGAGTGTCGGTGACCGAAAATCGAGGCACGTTTGACCACTTGGAGTATGAAACATTCCTCGTTTCCCGTGTTTGGACTAAACCCTACTCCGAACACAATGCAACAAAAATAATGGCATGGCATGTACAAAATGCAACTCTAGTATGCAATCCTAAATGTAATGCGACTAAGTGATATAAACATGCAAAGGATGACATGCAAGCATGCAAACGACATACACAATGCAATGAACTAATCAATGGCATACTCAATGCACATGGATTATATGGCATGCATACACAATGCACTAATATACGCAATGTTATGAACGAGGCATATTCAATGCAATGATCGAACATGCAACAACATGGATTATATGGCATACACAATGCAAGATGGACTTAAACCAAGATGGATGGGTCTCAGCCACACCCAAATCAGTGGCCAAACATGATGAAAAGGAAGCAACAACACACATGTAAACATGCACAAATGCAATGGACCAAACCTAAGGCACAAAGTGCAGCTCCACCAAAGCATGGTAAGCATGAAATATGGCATACAATCTCATATTTTCCAGCTATGAAATGACATGCAAGATGGTCCCGAATCATGCAAACACCTCACACAATGCATGCTAGATGGCCCAAATACCGAAACTAGTGAAGTGGATTACACTATAGGCATGCAAAGCAATACTCAAATGGCCAAACCAGCCCCAAACAGTCCCTATGCAGACCAAAATAGTAGCAAATATGGACTAAAATGATGGCTCGCAAAGCATGGAAATGAAGCTCATGCAATGGTCCAAAAATGAGATATTCATGCATAACTCTCAAATACATTTAAAGAGTGAAAAACATGGGAATATGGCGTATATATAAGCTCTGAAATATGATTCACAATGATGCCAAAACATGGAAACACCTCAAAATACGCATGCAATAGGCTTCAAAACTCAAAGCTAGGCAAGGGTATTGAACTACAACCATGCATAGCAAACATCATTCGACCATGAGACCCAAAAACAGAGCTAAGGCAGTCTAAAACATGCACAAAATTAGGTTAAGGCATGGACAAAAAGTGCTAGAATCAAAGGCCAAAATAGCATGCAATGTAAGCTAGTAAAGAGGATTTGCACTACAAGCATGTGAGGCAATCAAGAGGCCACTAAACCAGAAAAATTCAGAGGTATGACATGCCAAATAAAGCCCAAAAATCCACTGAAACATGGTTAATGCATGCAAGAATGAGATGCTCCTTTGATATGCTATGCACATGGTTATTCTACACATGCAAGATGGACATCCAATATGGAAAAACAAGCTTAGGAAAGAGCCTATGAAGGTCCTAAAGCTCATCAAAAATGGCCTGAAACATGGCTTGGAAGCATGCAAATAAGGGCTCCTTTGTAAAGCCAAAAATGCTAGAAAACAAAACAAGGAGAGAGAGGGTCACCCCTATTTGATTTTGGCACTCAAAACAACATGCTAGCCACTGAAAAAAGATCTTAAACAAACATGTTAAGGGCCTCAAAATAAGACTTTTTTCAGTTTACACCAAAGCTCAAATATGCTTACAAGTATGGCTAAAAGATGGAGCAAAATAAAGCTTAAAAGAGGGAATAGTGTGTTACCCTTGTATCTTCAGCAAAACCAGCAGCTTCTTGGACCAAAAACTAGCTTTTTGAGACCTCTCAAGACCCTCCAAGAATCTTAGATCAATGGTGGAGGTGTGTGGCTATGAGGTGTGGTGTTAAAGGCTAAGAACAAACACCCTTTCTAAGCCTAGAATGTAGAGATATAGAGAGATATATGTGTTTTTCCGTAGACAAATTTTTTTCCAACCTCTCTAAAGGAGAGGGAGGCCCTCTTTTATAGAGAAAAAAGAGGGGTCAAGCTTCTTGGAGAACCTAGAGCAAAAGATTCAATCTTCTTAGAGAAGCTAGAACAAAGGTTCAAGAGGCTCAAACTTCCTCAAGAAGCTAAAATAAGGGTTCAAAAGGTTCAAGCTTCCTCAAAAGGTTCACGCTTCCTCAAGAAGCTAAAACAAAGGTTCAAAAGGTTCAAGCTTCCTTAAGAAGCTAAAACAAGGGTTCAAAAGGTTCAAGCTTCCTCAAGAAGCTAAAACGAAGGTTCAAAAGGTTCAACCTTCCTCAAGAAGCTAAAATAAGGGTTCAAAAGGTTCAAGCTTTCACAAGAAGCTAAAATGAAGGTTCAAAAGGTTGAAGCTTCCTCAAAAAACCGTGCCAAACGGAGAAAGTTAAGCGGTCCCGAACCGAGGAGTATGACCGACGGCTCTGAAAATCGGAAACTGGTCTCCAAACGGGAACAGTGGTCTACGACCATGAAAAGTAGCCTACGGCCACTGAGAGATGGTCTACGAGACCTCTCTCTCCTTTTTGGAAGAGAAAACAGAACCTGGTTCGTAAACCGAGGCAAAGCACAAAAGAGTCCTGAGGTCCGGAGGCAAGGCTCTCAACCGAAACTCTGAAACCTCAGAACGAGCACAAGATGCACCATCACCGAGCGCTCAATCGATGACGTCTGAGTCTTAAGGTCGGTCAAAAATGGGGTGTCTACAGTAATACAGTAGCTCATAACAACTTTAAATATCCCTAAGGAGTACGTATTTATCATTTCATCATCAAGAGGCTTTCAAGCACCCAAAATCTTAGAATTAGTAAAAATAGGGTGTTTACACCAAAAATGCAAGAGTTGAATGAACATATTTAGCATTCACTCACTACAAGAAAAAGTACATTCGGCTACCAAATTTCCCGACTAAAAAAATTTGGTCGCTGAAAGTATAGCTTTCAGTGACTAAAACAACATTACTAGCCAAAAGAAAGGCTTTTTGGCAACTATACAATTTTAGTAGCCAAAAGTCTACAATTGGCAACTAAAACTAAGTTTGGTCGCTGATTATATGGGTTTTAGTGACTAAAAAATTTTTAGTAGCTCAAAGTAAATCTTTTTGGCAACTAAAAAAATTTAGTAGCCAAAAGTCTACAATTGGCGACTAAAAATAAGTTTGGTCGCTGATTATATGGGTTTTACAACCTAAAAAAATTTTAGTAGCCAAAAGTAAAGTTTTTTTATGACTAAAAAAATTTTTGTAGCCAAAAGTCTACAATTGGCGACAAAAAAATAAGTTTAGTCGCCAAAAATGGTCATTTTTAGCGCGGGAGAACAAAAATCCCAAGGTGGGAATTAAATTTTTTAGCGACCAAAATTTTGGTAGCTGAAAGTGCATCTTTGGCGACCAAATCTGACTTTGGTCGGCGAAAGTTAAGTTTTTTAGCGACTAAAAAACAATGAGTAGCCAAAAGTATAGAATTGGCTACTAAAAAATATGTTTAGTCGCCAAAAGTGATCTTTTTTTTATTTTGCTACCAAATAGTTTATTTTACATAAATTATGTTCATTAAAATAATTATGTTTATACATATACTTTTATATTAATATGGATGTATATACTATATAAATAATACATGTCACATATATAATTATGTGGTGCTATAGAGGTGTAGTGGGAAGAGTGTGGTGCATAAGGTTTATGGTGTTGAGAGGTTGGCAGTTCGAGTCTCCGCAAGAGCGGATACAATTGTTGTATAACGAATTATTATTATTATTTTCACGTTTGAAGCTGTTGGCGACCAAAGAGGTTGGTCGGCAATTGGTTCCTTTTGGCGACTAAAGGTGTTGGTCAGCAATTCCTTGACTATTGGCGACTAAAACATTGGTCGATAAATGTATAATTTTAACGAAATATAATTGACTATTGGCGACCAAAATTTTGGTAGCTAAAGACTTGTTTTTTGCCGACCAAAGGTTTTTTGGTCGGCAAAACTCTCCAAGACCTTTCCCGACAGGGTTTTGACGACAAATGTAGCGACCAAAATTTTTGGTCGCAGAATGTCATTGGCGACCAAAAAACAGACAATTGGCGACCAATATTTTAGTCGCTAAAAGTGACTTTTTTTTGTAGTGACTAAAAGTTCATTAATTAAGGACGAAGATGAAAGGTTCAAGATTGTCAAGATAACAATATAAGTGATACAGATTTCTAGAAGATTAGTTAAATTTATAGAGAAGATGAAAAGTTGCAATTTTTTTTTTTTTGATCAGCAAAAAAACTTTAATGATAGAAAAACATACAGAGAATGATAACGTGCATCAATAAAGAGGAGAGTGCAAAAAGTATCACAGTGAAACATCCAAATCCCAACTAGGTTGGTACCTAGATGCACACGAAATCATCTGCTAGCACAAACTCTGAGCACCAAGTTGGTGAGTTACCAACATGCAGAGCAAAAACAAAAACAAACAAACAAAAGCAAAAAGCATCACAGTGAAACCTTAGTGTGGAGGTATGTTGGAGCTTGAAGTCAAATTACTCAATAGAAACCATAATTCTATTTATTTCATAAGTGTTGTCTTTTCATTCCTTAAGATTAGTCATAACCATAACTTAAGTAAGAGAATATTTCAAATTCATGTCATACTTGTAATTTTACTTCGAAAGAATAGGAGTAGCAAGGTAATGTATTGTACTTTCATTTCTCTTTTTGTAATTGACGAATTTATAAATCAATTACAATTTTACTTGTTCATTCACTGTGTCACATTTAATTTCTTCTTAATTGATTCTCCTTTGACATTTAATGTTAAAAGTCTTTTTCGTTGAGATAAAAGAACCATAAACACAATTCGATTGATTTTGTTTCGGTTGAATTTTATCTACAAGGATTGTGGCTAATAATTACATTTTTATTCTTTGAAACACCAAAAAATCAATGAGATTCAAAATTAATGCCAAAGTAAAAGCTTGCAAACTTATTTTTTCAAAACATTTTACATAAGTTTTTTGAGCTCCATAGCATTATTAATCCGTATTGTTAGGTTTTTATTCATGGCAACCCCGTTTGACAAAACTCCTTTAAGTTGTATTTGTTTTGGCACTTTTTATTTCAGTGAGGCTATGAGTGTTTAGATGCGAATTCAACCCGAATTGTGCCCTGCAAAGAAGCTTGTGATGTTAATACTTTCAAGATTGCCACTTCGCTGATTATGACGGAGATCGAGTTGCCCGGTCAGCTCGCGGGGGTCGAGGGGGCAGCGCCCCTTGGCGGGTCCGGGGCAGCGCCCCCGAAGCAAAATGCAAAATTGCATTAAAAGTTGCTTGTCCGCCCTTGCTCGCTCGAGCGAAGGCTTCATCCGTATAAAAACCTGAAAGAGATGATTTTACGCTCGAGCGCTGGTTGTTTGGCTCGAGCGAAGCCACTTATGGCAAACACACATTTTTGGTTCCTTGCTCGAGCGAGAGAGTCTTCGCTCGAGCGAGCATCGCGATTCAGATTTCTATAAGTACGTGTTTCTGTCAGATTTTAGGATTACTGCTCCAAATTTTCTTTTTGGATATTAAGGTTTATCTTTGGAGATATTTTGCTAGTTTTCTTTGATGTTTTGATTGAGTATTCAACTCATGGTTTTAGAAGTTTACATCAAAGGATTGTTTGTTTAATTCTATACAAAAGAGAGAGTTATTCTTCGGTGGATTCTGAAGAATACGAGCCTGAAGCTTTGGTGGATTCTGGAGTGGCTCATCGTCAAGACAATTCCAAGGTGAAGACGGGGTTGGAAGAGGCACATAGGGGTTGATTCAATTCGGGCATGGATTCGCTAGGTAATTGAGAGTATACCTGTGTAATTCCTTTATGTCTTCTTAGTGGATTATTATGTGGCTGTTGCCCGTGGTTTTTTTATCACAATTGGAGGTGCTCCAATTGTAGTTTTTCCACGTTAAAATCATTGTGTTTATTTGTCTTGATGGTTTGATTGGGTTTTTTATATACTACTTAATATTGATATATAATCACAAATCAACATTTAGGGGATTTCTAGATTTTTCAATTGGTATCAGAGCAGGTCGTTCTATTTTTTTTTTTAAATATTCTTTTAGAACGAGATCTTGTTTGATTTGTGATAATGGATTCAATACGTGAGGGAAATTTTATGGTTCGACCACCCCTACTTGACGGATCCAATTATTCTTTTTGAAAAGCTCGGATGAGATCGTTTTTGAAATTAATAGATGAAAAAGTTTGGCAATCTGTCATGAATGGGTAGACCGAACCAACAATTACCGTTGATTGACTAACTTTCCTAAACCAATTGATAAGTGGGACACAATTGATTATCAAAATAGTAGCTGGAATAGTAAAGCTATCAATTCTCTTTTTTGCGCTGTCACACTTGAAGAGTTTAGCCGTATTTGCAATTGTGAAGTCACAAAAGAGGCTTGAGATATCTTACAAACTATTCATGAGGGCACTCCTTCTGTTAAATGCTCAAAACTTCAAAGGCTCACCTCTAGTTTCGAAAACCTTTCAATGAAAGATAGTGAGATGTTTGATGAATTTTATGCGAAGTTGAGTGACATTGTAAATTCCTGCTTCAATTTAGGTGAAAAAATACCATAATCCAAGATTGTAGGAAAATTTTTGAGGTCCTTGCCCGGTCGGTTCCAACCAAAAGTTACGGCTATTGAGGAGGCTCAAGATGTTGATAACCTCAAGCTAGATCATTTGGTTGGAAATCTCCAAACTTATGAGGCACGTAGGAATTTCAAAAAGAAACAAAAAGATACCATTGCTTATAGTAGTGCTCATAGAGTTGGAGAGGATTCCGATGAGGATTGTGAGATAGATTCCAAGATTACGGATGCTTTTATAAAACAATTTAAAAAATCTTTTTTGAAAAAGAATCCTAAACTTTTGGAATCTACTCATACTTATAAATCTAAAGGCAAAAATAAACTAAAAATTAATTCTATAGCCAAGAAGGAGAAAGGAAAAATACAAGGAAACTCTGAAAGAGTCCAATGCTATGAATGCCAAGGATTTGGCGATTTTGCTCAAGAATGCCCCTCTCGGTTGAGGAAGAAGAAAGGCCTCGCTATCACTTGGGATGATAAATCAGAATCTGATAAAGATGAAAGTGACTGAAGGACGAACAGAGTATTCGAAGAGCCTGGTTGAGAATTCCACTGATGATGAATCTTCGGGAAGTGATGATGAAGAGCTTGAGAAACCTTATGAAAAGTTGTATAAGGAATCTCTTAAGTTATCCAAATTGAATGACAAACTCAGTATGAAACTCAAAGCATGTGAAAGTGAGAATATCAAACTAAAGGAGGTGATTTCCGAGGCTAGGATTGATGTCATCAAGATAACTAATGATCGACCAGCTCTTTGTGTAAAACTCTTGACTTATGAGACAGAGAGAAATGAGCTACAACAAATCTATGCAACATATGAAGAAAAAATTGAAACTCTCGAGATGTCTCAAGTTGCTTTGGAAGAACTAATGATCAAGAAAGAGGAAGAACTCAAGTGTGCTATGGCTACCATTGGTCTTTGGAACAGCGGATCAAAGACTTTGGACAATATCATTAGGTCTCAACAAATTTGTTCTGACAAGAGTGGCATTGGCTTTAGTGGTAAGAAAGAGCGAAAACAGAGTGCTTCCACATCTCATGATACAAGAACTCAAGGAAAGGGAGAACAAAAAATTCAACATAAGGATGGACTTCTTAAACTTCCTAGAGTTGGTAAGGTAAAAGAAAAGAAGGTGCACCCTGTACACCCTATTTTTATTTGTCATCATTGTGGTATGCATGGTCATATTCGCCCTTATTGTTATAAGTTGCATGGGAAAGTGTATTTGCCTAGACCTAGAAGTAGGAAGTTGGAAACCACGTCGAGACGGGTTCCCATTGAAAGGGAAGGGAACCACAGCGTCAAGACACCACTCAAGAACCGCAATTCTCACAACTTTGTTCATACTAAAGCGGTTTGGGTGAGAAAACTTGATTTGTGCTAATTTGTTTATTCATTTTAGTTTTTAGGTTTCTGTGTGTTTTTCTTTTTGGGTAATTTAATGTGTGCTATCATTTAATGTGTGCCTGTTCGTTTTCTATATTACTTTGTTTAGAAAAAAATGAATGAAAAAAAAAAATCCAAAAAGATTTTCTTAGTATGGTTTTGCAAGTTTGAAATTTTTGAGTGGTCCTTGGTGCATATTGGAATTGATAAGAATATCTATTACATGTTAATATGTGTGTGCTTTCTGTGGTCATTACTCATTTTGGAGTGTGTGTTTTTTGATTAGTATGTCTCATTCTGTACATACTCTTGGATTAACAAATATCGGAGTCTTCCGCCTTAGTGATTATTTTTTTTCTATGGACTTCTGGCATTGCATCTTTTGCTTTTCTAGAGGAATTGACCTATACTTGCATATCATGGGTGATGTTGAGTCTCTTAACCACCTTCCATCTTTTTGTATCTCCATGACTTTCCCCTCTATTCTTTATAGTCCAGCCATGAGGAAAAGGCTACCTCATAGTTACCAACTAGGCCATCCTTGTTATATCCATGCTTCTCTGGTTCGTTTTCCATACTCTTGAGCATGTCAGCCGCCAATGAGTGTGCAAAAGAAAGGGAAAATGTGCAAAAGAAAAAGAAAAAAGATATGCAAAAGAAAGAAAAGAAAAAGATGTGAAAAAAAAAAATGAAAGGAAAAAATATAGGATTAATTGATTGAGGGGGAGCCTCCGCTTTTACTCACCGAATACCCCTTGTTTCCTAGTGGTTTGATTTTCCTTAGTTGTGCTTAGATTCTTTTGTCAAAGGCCCAGCTTTCATATCCCTACTAGGATTTGAATCTAGTGTTTGTCGAACCCCAAGAGTCACACACACACACATTTTTTTCATGGGATCTATGCTTTTCACATAATGTGTCACTTTCTTTTATGAGGAATCTTCTAGAGGCTGTGCACATTGTGTTTTCAAGTAATTGTGCTTCTTGGATAGTCTTGTGTGTTATAAGGTACTAATCTGAAATTCCTTGCTTGCTCCACCATATTGTTTTTGGTGTCTGCTTTTTGTTCACTATTTTTAGTGTTTGTGGTTACTTTTAGTGAGAGGGAGTTTGGTTTATCATTGCAAGAGTTTGTTAGCATAAACACTTTGATCATCATGTCATTGCTTGTGTGTTTTCTGATCTTGGTTTAGTTGATTGAGCTTCCTTTGTCAATTCATGACAACAAGGGGGAGTGATGTTGTCCGGTGCATGTGTCTTAGGATTTCATGTATTCATGTCTTAGGATTTCAAGTTTTCATGCCATGGGTCGGTCGGGTGCATGTGTCTTAGGTTTCATCTATTCATGCTACATGTTTTTAAAATCTCCAAGTCACATTTATTCATGTTTTCTATCTCATGCTTCAAGATAATCTTGTCATATGTTTATTGTTTTTTTCCTATACTCTTGTGGGACTAATAGTTGTTTTGGAGAGTGTGGCACTAATAGCTGTTTTGCAGATCATGACCTTGAGAAAGAAGTTGGCTTTTGCTGGCTGTAATGGGTTGGGGTGATTAGGATTTAATTTGTTAGGTGTGTTTTGTCACTGTATTGCCAAAGGGGGAGATTGTTAGGTTTTTTTTCTTGGCAACCCCATTTGACAAAACTCCTTTAAGTTGTATTTGTTTTCGTACTTTTTATTTCAGTGAGACTATGAATGTTTAGATGCGAATCCAACCCGAATTGTGCCTTGTAGAGAAGTTTGTGATGTTAATACTTTCAAGATTGCCACTTTGCTGATTATGACGGGGATCGAGCTGCCCGGTCAGCTCGCGGGGGTTGAGGGGACAACGCCCCTTGGCGGGTCCGGGGCAGTGGCCCCGAAGCAAAATGCAAAATTGCATTCAAAGTTGCTTGTCCGCCCATGCTCGCTCGAGCGAAGGAGTTCTCGCTCGAGCGAAGGTTGCGTCCGTATAAAAACCTAAAAGAGGTGTTTACACTCGAGCGCAGGTTGTTTGGCTCGAGCGAAGCCACTTATGGAAAACACGCATTTTTGGTTCCTCGCTCAAGCGAGAGAGTCTTTGCTCGAGCAAGCATCGCGATTCAGATTTCTATAAGTACGCGTTTCTATCAGATTTTAGGATTACTGCTCCAGATTTTCTTTTTGGATATTAAGGTTTATCTCTGGAGATATTTTGCTAGTTTTCTTTGATGTTTTGATTGAGTATTCAACTCATGATTTTAGAAGTTTACATCAAAGGATTGTTTGTTTAATTCTATACAAAAGAGAGAGTTATTCTTTGGTGGATTCTGAAGAATACGAGCCTGAAGCTTTGGTGGATTCTGGAGTGGCTCATCGTCAAGACAATTCCGAGGTGAAGACGGGGTTGGAAGAGACACATAGAGGTTGGTTCAATTCGGGCGTGGATTCGTTAGGTAATTGATAGTATACCTGTTTAATTCCTTTATGTCTTTTTAGTGGATTGTTTTGTGGCTTTTGCCCGTGATTTTTTTTATCACAATTGGAGGTGTCCAATTGTGGTTTTTCCACGTAAAATCGTTGTGTCGATTTGTTTTGATTGTTTGACTGAGATTGTTATATACTACTTAAAATTAATATATAATCACAAATCAATATCTAAATGATTTCTAGTTTTTCACGTTTAAATGCATGTAAAATCTCACTCAAGATTTGGGTATAACCGTTTAACATGCAACACTTAATGTGCATTTATTCACATAAAAAAACTATTTAACCTTTGTTGTTTTTGGACTGGCCTGCAAAAATATTTAACTCAAGTGAAATTTTATACAACTCACCACGATGCAATAGTGATATGCTTATAATAAAATCTATGATGTAAAATTTTATATTTTCAATTTAATGTAAAGAAACCACACTATTTTAAAATTATTAAATGTAAAATATATTGGTATAGAATTAATCATGGAGTTGTTATGCAAAATGTAAGACACTATTTGCATTTTATTTTTAAGCATTGAATACTTGTTTCTATAACTTTTTACAAAGGGGTGTGAGAAATTATAAGTAGCATTCTTCAAATTTTAATTTGGATAAACTACACTCACTTCTCCTAAAGTTAATATATATATATATATATAATTAATTTCATATTTTTGACATAATTATACTAACATCTATTACACTATGTTTGGTAATTTAAGAGAGAAAAAGAAAAAAAAAAGAAAAAGAAGAAATGAATAGGTAAGTTATGAGAGAAAAGAAAAATAAAGAAAAGAATGTAATTTCTTTCCCTTCGTTTTTATAGATAAGAGAGAGAGAGAAGAAGTCACATTGATTTATTTCCTATCTCATTTGGTTAAATATATATATATATATATATATATATATATATATATATATATATAAAATGTTATATTGCCAAACTATATCCAAAAGAATAGTTTCGATATTATAACAAAATAATATTTTATTAGTTTTATTTCTATCCCAATCTCTTTGGAGAGATTAAAAATAGGGATTATGAGAGAAATGTATTTTTGTGTATTTCTTTCCGTTTCTCTCCTATTTAATAATCTAAACAAATGATTGAAATCCATTTATCTTCATTCTTTTTTCTCCAAATCACAAAAACCAAACAAAGTGTTAAGGTTTTAAGTTATATAATGGTTAAATATTTTTCATCAATAATTCGTTAGTCGTATGAAAGAAAAAATAAGATTGTTATATCTTATCTACTAAAATTTATATTTATCTTTGTTTAGTTGGGGGAAAAAAAAAAAGAGGTTTGAGTCTTATAACAAAATGAACTTTTAGTTTTAATTTTGTCAATTTAAATCATAATATTTTTATTTGTTTTCAATCTAAACTATTTTTTCTATTTTCACAAAGTAAAATTGATGAAAAATTGGTATTTTTGTAATTGTACTCAATATAGGTGTGTGAAAAATATCTAAAATATTTTTATTCATTGAATTTAATGACTAAAATATCATTTTTTTATTAGTTTTATTTTACAAAAATAGAAAAATGGTCTAGACTGAAAATAATACAAAATATTAGAGTTTAAATTAATAAAATTAAAATATGGAATTTATTTGGTTATAAGTTTCAAACACAATTTTATTTATATTTTTTTGTAATTTTAATATTTACCTGCTATCTGCATTTGTTTAAGTTGACTTAGTGCTATAAAAAATCAGGTCAATGTAATTATATCAAAAGTGTAAGACTCAATGCATTTATTTATTTTTTTAAATATTAGGTAAAGTGAGTGTAATTTACCTTTTTAATTTTAGTAATATTACAAATATAAACTTAATTATTCAAAATTATCATATTGTAGTTTAGATTTATTCTATACATAAATTTTACACTATATAAATTTAGTCGCAATCACATATCATTATTCAAGATAAATTTGAAATAAATAAGGGTGAGTTAATAGACTTATTCCTTTATTTTATTTTATGGGTAAATTACCAACACACTCCTTGATGTTTATTTAAATTATAAATTATTTTTTATGGTTCTAGAAATTATATTATGCCCCATAAGGGTTTTAATTTCATAACAAATAGATCATTTTATTAATAAATTATTAAGTTAATTAACAGTTTTTAATAATGTTAAAATTTTATTTCAATTAATAATTTAGATACTTTTATTATTATATAGGTGAACAATTAGAAATTTACTTTTTCAATTAATTCTGTTAAATAAAAAATTCTGACAGAAAAATATTTATAATTTTCTAAACTATAAGGATAATTTGTATTTGAAACAAATTTCGAGGGTGTACTTGTAATTTATCCTTATTTTATTTATTTATTTATTTTAAAACCTTCAATTTATAAATAATTCTAGATAAGACATGGAGAATTTTGCTAGTACCCATCAGGCATTGACACGTAAACCTCTGTGGTACAATTGGTGGTGAATATAAGGTTAACACGTGTTCTCTGGAATGATTGATTGATTGATAAATCTCAACATAGAATTGAACGAGATTGGTTGCCCACAAGTGATTTGAAAAAGCAAAAAGTAGAGTTTACTGAATCAATCATGTGAACTTTTGAATAAAAATGCAACCTAACCTTTTGAATAAAAATGCATGTCTCTTTCGTCTTTCTCCAAATGCTTTTAAGAAAATAGAGTGACAGGTGTCGAATTCTCACTTCATGCATTAATATGCGGGGACGATTGGTGTCCAATTTCTCAACATCTCTGTCCCCCAAGGTGGCCCACTTAACCAGAGTTCGGATCCTCTGTCACTTTCTTTGCGACGATTCCTACAACGTTTTAAAACGACGTTGTTTTGAGATAAATTTTTTTTTAAAAAAAAAGATACGCAAAAACACAGAATCAAAAGAGAAAGAGGGGAAGAAGAAAGCAGAGGAACACTTGACTATATTTCTAGGTGTCTATAATCCTAAGATGGCAGCGAAGCTGGCTGAAAAGGAGCGCGTCAGAAAGGAGAATAGCAGCCAGTATTCTACGGACGAGGGAAACAGAGCAACAGGTGCTTCGAGGTTGGTAGGCAGGGGATGTTCACTGTCTTTGTGGACAATCTTCCCTGGTCTATGAACCCAAAAAGACTTCATGCTTTGTTCATGAGATTTGGTACCGTTAAAGATGTTTTCATTCCAAATAAAACTAGGAAAGCAACGAAGTCAAGATTCAGCTTTGTCAGATATGCTTGCTCTGTTGTAGCAGCGATGGCAGTCCAAAGAGCCAATGGGATGTGGTGTGACGAGAAGGAGATTATGGTCAAGGAAGCAACGGGTCACAAATACTTCAGGCTGGGTTTAGTCACCTTAGGAGACAGAGATATTCATGAGGATACTCATAGAGGAGGTCGGAACGAGGAACAGGTCACAATTACTTCAGGCTGGTTGCCCGTTCAGAGGATTCCAGCCATTCCCCATATTGTAGAAAGATTAACAGAATCATTAAAGGCAGACATCCACCTCCCACCAATTGGCTTATATCTACTACAAATAACTTTCTTCCAGAGGGCATTATCCTCAACCCCAAACCTCCACCACCACTTAGCCAATAAACAGTCATTCACATCTTGAATTTTCCTAATCCCAAGTCCACAATGATCTTTGGGTTTAGTCACCTCATCCCATTTTACCAAATGAATCTTCTTCAAATCTGAACCACTCCATAAAAATAATGCTTGCAAGCCTTCAACAGTTTTTGCCACAGACCTGGGCATTTTAAAAATAGAAAGGTAATAAGTGGGAAGACAAGATCAGACGGATTTAATGAGAGTTAATCCCCCCCCAAATGACAGTAACTTTCTTTTCCATGATGCCAATTTTTCCTTAACTTTATCAATGACTGGTCTCCAAGTTTTCCTCAATCTTGGGTTTGCACCAAGAGGTAGACCAAGGTATGTGAAAGGCAGGTTTTTACATTTACAACGAAGTCTGCTAGGAAACTCCTCTACCAACTGCGTAGACACACCAACTCCGCTAACAAGACTTTTAGAAAAATTAATCTTCAACCCAGAGACTAACTGGAAACATCTCAAGATTCTTTTTACTGTCACAACTTCCTCCCAATCTACCTCACAAAAAATTATTGTATCATCAGCGAATTAAAGATGTGATATAGATGACATTGAATCACCATGACCTAAAGCTGCCCCTTTTATAATACCGGCAGACTTAGCTCTCTGCGACAAAACATTCAACCCTTCCACAACTATATTAAATAGGAAAGGAGACAATGGGTCTCCTTGCCTAAGACCTTTTCCAGGAATAAATTCAGCCGTTGGAGAGCCATTCACTAAAACTGAAATTCTAGATGAATTCAAGCACTCTTTTATCCAATTTCTCCACTTAACCCCAAACCCAAACACACTTAACATAGACAGAAGGTACTCCCTATTAACTGAATCATATGCTTTTTTCAAAATCAAGCTTAAGGATCAGACCTTTCACCCTATTCTTTTTCCACCAGTCCATTACTTCGTTTGCAATTAAAACCCCATCCATAATGTTTCTACCCCCAAGGAAGGCAGATTGAACCTCCCCTATTACTTTAGGAACCACAACCCTCAACCTATTAGTTAAAACGTTATCAAGAATTTCATACAGAGACCCAATCAAACTAATGGGTCTGTAATAAGAAATGGTAACAAGGCCATCAACTTTTGGAGTTAGGATAATGATTGAGCTGTTTACCCCACCAGCTAACTTTCCATTGTCAAAAAACTCCCTAAAGAATCGTAGCACAACATCCTTAAATACCTTCGAACATTTCGGAAAACATACCAAATTAATCCCATTTGGCCCAGGGGCTTTATTGCCATCACAGCTTCTTATGGCCTCCCATACTTCTTCTTCAGAAAACATAGCTTCAAGACCTTGAATTGACCCATCATGACCAATAGAATTAAACTGCCCAATCAATTTTGGTCTTACCTTCCAATCTTCAGAGAACATCTTTTTAAAATGCAGGAGTATTTCATGCTTCACTCTGTTTGGCTTCTCATGTAGTTCCCCTCCCACTGAAATTGAATTTAACAAGTTCCTATTTTGCCTCTTAGATGCCATTATATGAAAAAATCTTGAATTCATATCCCCCTTCATGCACCAGTCCAGCCTGGATTTTTGAAGCCAAATCCATTCAATCTTCTTATTTAAATCCCACACCTCCTTTCTAAGGTCTCTTTTGCGCTGAACTTCAGAATCATCACGATCTCTGGATTCTGCCATCAAATCAAGACTATGGAGCTTTCCCTCAGCTGATTTCAAAGAAATATTGACATTTCCAAAGACCTCAGCATTCCATATTTTTAAAGTCAATCTAAGTTTCCTAATTTTTTCCTGGATCACAAACCCAGCCCAACTTGACACCTCAACCTCCTCCCAAGACTTCTTCACCACTGATTGGAACTGATGATGCAAAGTCCATGCATTCAGGAAGCGGAAAGCTCTTGGACCCCAACCCCTACCATCCTTCATTAGAAGGAGTGGACTGTGATCAGACACTCCTCTAGGTAGGCCCCATAAACAGAAATGAAAATTTTCCAGCCACTCTACGGATAACAAAAATCTATCATTCTACTCCACCTTCCCCTATCCCTTGAATTACTCCATGTAAACTGCCTACCTTGCATGAGAAGATCAGAGAGCTCCAAACCTTTAATAAACTCATTAAAAGCCTTCATATCACTATCCACCTTTGAACACCCTTTCATTTCCCCTATAGACCTAATCTCATTGAAATCCCCCCTATACACCATGGACCACTAAACTCTGATTTAAGATTGGACAAGGCCCTCCAAACATGATTCCTTCTATCCACATCATTAGGAGCATAAACATTAATCAATACACAACTAAAATCAGGTGAAATCGTACCAGATAGAAGGATGAAACTTCTTGAGCAGCAACATTTGGACAATGAGAACTTAGAAGACTTCCAAATACATAGAATTCCACCTGCCATTCCTGATGTATCAACTGACATAAAGTCCATATCATCGATTGGCCAAAGAGATCGTACTAACTCCACTGAAATTTCAGATTTCTTTGTTTCTTGCAAAAATACCATATCAATGTTCCTTTCTCTAAGAAGATTTTTAATCATCCTTCTTTTGATAGACCTCCCAAGACCCCTTATATTCCATGTTAAGAGCTTCATTAAAAATAATAAACCACAACCTAGCCTTCATATGACGCCACCTAAACTAGTGCATCACCATCCCGATTAGCCACTTTCCTCGCATCATCTTCCTCCATACTCACAATTCTTCTCACAGATTCCTCTTCATTCCCTTCAAAATTAATTCCCAACGCCTTCCCCACATTAATTGTGTTCCTTACCTCTGCCATGAGTTGATCGTCACTATGAGAACTTTGGCCTACTGATTTAAAGGGCGAAAACACTGAAGCAGCCACTCTGAACACTGGACCTTTGACCCAAGACTTCATAAGTGGTGGACTTCCCTTCTGAAACCCTCGATTTTCAAGCCGACCATTCCTTCCTTTCCTCACTGCAACTCCTACTCATTTCCGAGCAGCTATGGCTTTCTTTTTATCTAGAATAGTCTTAAAACGAATCCGATTCCTATTTGGTTCTGTTCCAAGAGCTGCCGTGCTAGCAACGGGTTGAGGGTATGATATAATCATATGTTTCTCCATTTGGGCCTAAGAAATATCCATTTCTTTTTGGGCCTGCCCCTCCACTGCAGGCTCTGAATTGGGCTTCTCATTCAATTGTTCCTTCTGGGCCTCCTCCAGAACAACCTGGATATTGATACTTGGTCTTTTTATTTCCGGCCCACAAATGCTTTTCATGAACCCAAGCGTGAACACCTCTTCATCTTCACCTATACAGCCCTCATAACACCTCTGATTAAAAGTTGAGTTGCCAGCTGCCATATTAACTGCTCCTACCCCTACCTGATTTGTGTTCCCCATATCTCAACTCATGGTTTCCACCACCAAAGATGGATTTGAACCGTTTCTCGTCCCTACCACGTCATTGATCCCACAGTTTCCTTCCTGAGGCCTTTGTTCAGTTGCCACCTCACCCCCATTTGCCACATCATTCTGGATGGTATCATCCACCTCAGCATCATTTTCCTTCAAGCTATGACCATCATCCTTGACTTGCTTCTCGCCCATGTTGGAACTGATACAGTCATGCTTGGTACACATACAGACCTCATGTACCACCTTCGTAATCACTATTTGCTCCTCGCAAATTCTAACTAGGTAGCTTTTATCTTTGCACTTCACAAGAATAACTGAATTAATGGAATCCATACATTTAGTAGTAATACGAATTCTACCACAAGTAAAAGATAGTTGATTAGAAGTGGCCTTGTCAATCTCGATGACCTCTCCCTATAACCCTCCAATAGTCAAAAATGTATCATTATTCCATAGATTGAGTGGAACACCATAGCAGCTTAGCCATACCCCCCGCTCATGCTCAATGTACCCATTCTGCTCCCATCGAGACACAGACTCACACCAGTCCTTGAAACACTTAGTTAGCAAAGCTTGATTCTCCTTAAGATGATCAAATGATTGAAAAGAGACTACAACCATTCTACCCCCACCTTCCCTTACTGCAATTTCCTTCGAACCTTTTTCACTAACTACTCTTTGAAACTCAGGAAAATCTTGAAAACGTTTCAGCTTTACAACAAGGCTATCATAAAGCCAGCCATTCCCTATTTCCTTAGCATAGACGATCTGATCCACCCTACGTTCCGAGGTCGCTCGAGTGGTTGGAATCTTACGTTCCATAGAAATTTATTGGCTTGGGAAGCAGAGGACTTGGTTAGGCTTTACACCTTAATGAACCACTTTCTGGTTTGCACCTCTCATAGGGAAGATCAGTGGAAGTGGTTGGCATCTTCATCAGATAAATTTACCACCTCATCTTTTTATAATCTGTTATTATCTTCGGGTGCTGTTAGGGTATCTAAGATGCTTTGGTTTAATGTGTCTCCTCCGAAAGTTCAATTCCTAAGCTGGTTGGCTTGGAAAGGGAAGTTAAAAACTTCTGTTTTCCTTCACAGAATTGGTGTATCGGACCATAATGCTTCGGTCAGTTGTGTGTTCTGTAGATCCCACGTGGAATCAGTGCCTCATGTGATGCTCTGGTGCCCTTTTGTGTGGCAAATTTGGTCTGAACTGTTGAATTGGTGGGGGCTGCAGTGGGTTGTAGCAGCTTCTGTGGATGGACTTCTTCACTGGTGGAGTGGGTTCAAGTGGAGAAAGCTTATGCATAAAATTTGGAGAGTAATGCCTTTGGCAATTATGTGGTCAACATGGAGGTACAAAAATGATATTGTGTTTAAAGGAAAGCAAGTTATATTGGGCGAATTTTGTGATTTGATTAAATTGAGAATTATTTTCTAGGTTAAAGCTAACATAACGGAGTGTCTATATACAGGACAGGACTTTATGTCCAATTTTCAACAGATTAGATATTAATGGGGTTTGGTATTAATTGTAGACGTGGGTAGTGCAGATTTGGGAGGGTATGGTAGGCAATGTCTAGACGAGTAACCGTGAGATAGACATGACTGCTAACTAGCTGATGATATAAAGTAGCATCAGATAATAGGTGACCATCAAGAGGTGTGAGACGAGTTTAAGGATCAACTGGAGTAGTAGCAGTCTTGCAATCGGTAAGACCAGCACGAGTCAAGAGATCAGAGATATACTTGGCCTGGGTTAAAAAGTAACCAGAAGGATCATGAGAAATTTCAAAGCTGAGAACTTGGCAAACCAAGCACAAGGAACTTGTTTCAAACCGTACAAAGCACGGTGAAGTTTGTAAACTTTGATGGATGAAACAGAGGAACCAAGTAGAGGTTTCATATAAACTTCCTCAGTGAGATCACCATTGAGAAAGGCATTTTTGACATCCATCTAATAAAAGACTCCAGTGGCGAGCAGCAGCAACTGTTAATAAGCTGTGAATTGAAGAAAGACGAGCAACATGAGCAAATGTTTCCTCATAGTCAATCCCATACTCTTGAGTGAATCCCCAAGTAACAAGATAGGCTTCGTAACGTTCAATGGAACCATCGGAATGAGTTTTGATTTTATAAACCCATTTACAACTAACAACAGTCTTGTTAAGAGGAAGATCAACCACGTCCCAGGTATGAGTTTTATCCAAAGTTTGCAGTTCATTAGTCATAGCTTGCTGCCAAAGAGGGTTAGAACAAGCCTTACAATAGGAAGTAAGTTCATGAGAGGAAAAAGCAGTGGAACCAACAATATAATCATGGACAAGAATAGAAGGTTGTTTTACTTGAGTCGAATGCCGATCTGTTGGAAGAGATGGTGGTAGGGATGGAGAAAGCTCCACAGGAGATGATGGATGAGGCTCCACAGGATGTAATAGAGGAGACATAGGACCATCGTTAGATACAGAAACGTCATGATTGATGGTAGGCATAGACAGCTGTGAAGGCGTTGGACTAGAATCTGTATCAAATTCAGGAGACAACAAGTTTATAGAAAGATCAGTAAAAATTAGGGAATGGGTGGACTGTGGTAGGTGAAACTTAGACAAAGTAGAGAACATTTTGTGTTTCCAGAAAACCACATGACGAGAAATACGAAGACGCTTGGAGACTAGATCCTAACAGTGATACCCTTTATGTTCTATACCATACCCTAGAAAACAGCAAAGACGAGAATGAGGTTTTAGTTTAGTGTGTTCATGAGGTTAACGGAGAACAAAACAAGCAAAGCCAAAAACATTAAGAGTGGTGTATGTAGGAGGAGAACCCTACAAACGTTCATAAGGAGAGAGATTGGCTATGAGATGAGTAGGCACACGATTTATGGTGTAGATAGCAGTGAGAGCAGCTTCCCATCAAAACTTTTCAGGACATGAAGAGGAGATGAGAAGGGCCCAAGTCGTGTCTAGAATATGACGATGTTTTCTTTCAAAGCGACCATTTTGTTGGGACGTGTCTGTACAAAATTGATGAGATTGGGAACCATGTGCCTGAAGAAAGGAAAGAAAATTAGAATCCGAGCATTCCATAGCATTATCAAAATGAAAGATTTTAATGGTTTGAGAAAATTGAGTGTGGAGAATGGCAGAAAAATTATATTAAATATGTTTAAGTTCAGACCAATTTTGGAGAAGAAATACCCAAGTATAATGAGAAAAATCATCAACAAAAATCACAAAATATCTAGACCCCTCCATGGTCGGGGTGGGGGACGGTCCCCAAATATCTGAATGCACAAGTGCAAACGGGGCAGTAGAAATAGAATTACTTTTATTAAAAGGTAATGTAGGCTATTTAGCAATTTGACAAGGTAAACAATCACCATTTTCAGAACTAACACGACCTAACAGACCATTAGAAACCAAAGTTTTTAAACAACTAAAAGAGACATGTCCTAAACGATAATGCCAAATGTGAAAAGAAAACATAGAAGAAGAAGCAGCGAAAGAGACAACAGAAGCAGCTGTGAATGATGTAGATGGAATGTGAAGATGAAGAAGCTCGAACAGGCGTCCATGCCTACGGCCTATCCCAAGGATTTGTTTCATCTGAGGGTTCTGCACCAAATAACCATTAGCAGAAAAGGTGACGGTGAGACTAAGTTTACAAAATTGACAAATAGAGATAGGGTTTAATTTAAGAGCAGAAATGTAATAAACATTAGAAAGAGATACAGTGGAAGTAGAAATTTGACCAATGTGACTAACAGACATATGAGAACCATCAGCAGTATGTATAGGGGGAACATAAGAGAATAATGAGATAAAAGAAAATATAGTAGAATTAGAGGTCATATGATTACAGCGCTCGGAATCAAAATACCATGAAAGATTACCTTATGTGACTGAAAGACCATGAGAAGGAAGAGTACCAGATTTGGCAAGCACATGCTGGATAATGGACTAAACATCATCCATAGAAAATAATAGAGCAATGGGATCAGCAGAGTGGTGAGTGCAAGAACTCTTTAACGCAACAACAACAGTATGATAAGAGCCATGAGCAGTTTTGGACTGATGCCAAAAATGTGAAGACCCTTTTTTTGGATGATGAAGCACAGGGAGCTTGAGGACAATTGCGTTGGAGATGACTAGGAGCAGTCTTGTGGCAAGTCAAGCATTCATGAACTTGGCACTAAAGTAAAGAATGATTGGCAGGTAGGCCACGGTTGCGACAATAAATGTATGAGCTAGGAGCATGTGAAGATGAAGATCCTCGTGATGATGGTGTAGCAAGAACAGAATCCAAGGTTTGAGTTTTGAGCATCCCAAAACGAGTTTTTCTGACAAGAGTTTGGTAATGGCTTGCTCTAAAGTCGGTAAGGGCAGACGATGGAGCAAGAAAGCACGCACAGGTTCAAAGATGCTATGAAGAGCCATAAGAAACTACAATAGCCACTGATGATTCCTATGAACAAGAAATAACTGTGCATCCTCCGAATGTGCCCAAGTAGGTTCAGAAAGAGCCAACTGGTCCCAGACAGATGACATCTGGGATAAAAAATCATTGATGGACTAACAGGCTCTTGGCGCACGCGATGAAGATTTTGCAGGAGTTGATATTGGTGAGCATGTCTAGTAGGCTGATAGCGTTCCTTCAAGAAATCCCAAGTTGCCTTAGCAGGAGAGACAATGAAATCATTATCCTGAAAGCATCCAAACTGAAGGTTAATAGAAGGAGCATAAGTAGCCTGGAACCATGTGATAATCTGGTAGTTCTTCCCTTATCATTTATCAAAACACTCATCGAAAGTAGAAAGAGCACCAGTGATAATATGCCAAAGTTGCTTCCTTTTGATGAATCCAGAGAGAGCTTGGGCCCAGAGAACATAGTTGGACCCATCAAGTGTAACAGAGACATAATGGATGTTGTTAGAACGATCTATGATCCTCAAACAGGGCAAAAAAAAAAAAAAAAAAAGAAGAAGAAGGTGTCTTGTATAGGCTAATTTTGCCAAAACAGAATACACCAGTAGATTCAGAAGGCCGAAAACAGTTGGGATATGGCCTGAACGGACCAAAAACACGACCAAAAAGGCCGTGAATCGACTGGTCAAAGAAGTTTGATCAATCTTGTCAACTTAGAAGTAGCGCTGATGTCACAGCAAGAGGAATGATGTCAGCACGCATGGCGTACGTTAGTAGAGATGCGTATAGTGCACAATAACGAGTGGAACAGCAACGGTGCACGAAAGCAACCTGGGCTGATGTTAGCACACACAATGCACGTTAGTAGAGATGCCCGCGGTGCATGATGGCAAGCGGTGCAGCAGCGACGCACAGAAGCAACCAGGGTTGACATTAGTTGATGTCAGAAACACACAACTCACGTTAGCATATGAGGCTGCGGTGCATGATAGCGCGAGACAAGTGTAGGAGGCGTGTAGTGTGTGTAGGAAAATGGTATAGCGTGTGGCCAATCTTTGGGCAGTGTATAGAGGCACGTGGAGCGTCGATGAAGATGAATTTGGTGGCGTTGGCTTTGTCTTGAAGAGACGAAGAAGCTGGTATAGTCCAATCGTCGAAGCAAAAAAGGACTAGATATGCATAATCCAACGCGAGAAGGAAACAATCTACCAGACAAAAAAAAAAAGTGATGAAGAAGAAAATGAGGCTAGGAGAAAACCCTAGGCTTTGATACTATGTTATAAGTGTAGAAAGAGAAGAGAAAAGAGAACTCTTATATTCAATTAATTAATGAATAGGTATACACTCCTTTATATAGGAGAGAAGATAAGTATATAAAGAGAATATACTATATAACAGATATATACAAAATATGCTATCTTAACATAGGGAAAATATAATAATTTTAGAGAAAATCTTTAGGATTTAAATAAGATATCTATATAATAGATTCTTGATTTTGTCAATAAAATATAATGAGCCACTCTCTGACAATGCATCTTATTCATTTCATAATAAGTTAGGAACTATAGTGCATCCCACAATAACTCAGCACATGGCATGTGGATAAATCTAACAAAACATTTCATTAAGTATTTATTTCTATATTCACAAAGATTTTCCATACGGGCTTACATATAAAAAAAGGGGTATGGCCTTATTACAACAATGGGGTTTCAACCCAACACAAATATGGCCTCAAGTCATACCAATAATAAAACAAACGAGCTTGTTGCCCTCACTTCACAATTGGCATCATCTTGGTAATGACTTGCCGTCAATAGGGTTTTAACCCAACACAATAATGGCCTCAAGTCATACCAATAATAAAACAAACGAGCTTGTTGCCATCACTTCACAATTGCCATCATCTTGGCCATGGCTTGCCATCAACACCTAAAAAATGATTTTTATGAAGAAATGAACACTAGGCCTAATAGAAATAATCTTAACTCAATAAATATGCTCTGAATATTGATATGATCATGATTACAATCCACATGTCATTTCAGGATAATAATTTTCGTGAGATAGAAATCCAATGCAAGTTTCTAAATTCCTAACTTTCACAATTTTTTCTAAAAAAACATCTCATCTAATAAAAAATAGTGAATCCCTAGGTAAGTATTTGTCAGTAAAGAACCACCAAAACTAGTGGACTATCATAAGCACTATTGTGCTAGTGACCATCGCTAAGTGCCACAAAAAACACCCCAACTTTACCGATTGCTAGGCGGGAGAAATTGGTACCTGCTCTGCCCAAATTTTTGATCTTTCATTGAGGATCTCAAGCCAACTTAATCATCTTTTCAAAATTTGATACATTATCTGGATTCACCAATAATTATTCCAACAAGTTTAAACTAACTTCCAACATTTCTCAATGATTTTTCTAAATTCAACAATTGAATCCAAAATGTACTATCTCCATGATGACATGTGAATGTTCAATGCATATGCCAAAATGGTTTCACTTTTTCTAAGTTTTTAACAAAATTCTACAACAATTGCAATTCTCCGCTAATTGCCACCAACAATTATTTCTAATTGTATTCAACATATCACAATCATAGGAATATTTTCACTTTAAGAAGAATAGCCCAATTCCAACATTATCATCAATTTCCCCATCCTAAGGTTTTGAAAAATTAAGGGCTTCAATCATTTTAAGGTAGAACCTTGAATTCATGCACAATCTTTTACATTTGAAGAGAAAATTTTGAAAGATTAAGAATAAATACAAAACCCCTAATTTCTAATTTCTAATACATTAATATATAAAATCTCTACATAATTTTCACAAAATCCATAGCTGAAAGAATACCACATAAACAATTCAAAACCACATTTATAAAGGTAAGAAAATCCCCACCTCAATTTAGAAGAGGAGAAGGAAGGAAGAAACTTGAAATTGAAAAATGTTCGAAAATAAAATCGGCTTCGGTGAGGTTGAAGCCCTTGATGCGCTCTACAACTTGAATACTCGAGTATTCTTAAACTCTAGCTCTAAATAGCTTGGATCTAAGGTTTTGTGTGTTAGGTGTAAGAAATATATATATATATATATAGAGTTCTTAAGAATAGAGAGAGAATAGAAAAAGAAAATGTTGTGTGAAAATATATCTAAATCTCTATATATAGTATAAGCATAAAAGTAGCGTTGGCCTCACAAATTTCACCGTAAACATCGTTTTTCCTACACTAAATTTGAACAGACCGCTCGAGTGCTCCAGTGGTGAATGAGTGCTTGTAGGATATTTGTTTTTGAAAATCAGAGTTGTCTAGATCTACGGACCGCTCGAGCAGTCAATAGTTCGCTTGTAGGATCTTTGTTTTTGAAAATCAGAGTTGTCTAGATCTATGGACCGCTCGAGCAGTCAAAAGTTCGCTCGAGCGAACTATGCTGACAACTTTGTGCCCAAAATTCAAACATATATAACTCCTTCGTTCGAACTTTTTTTTGGGTAGTTCTTATGTCTAAATTAAAGCCCCAAAAGTAAGCTTTCTAATGGTTCCAGACTCCAATCCAGACTTAAAGTATAGATAGAGAAAAGAGCAAAAGAGTGAGAACTACTCAAAAATGAATATCTAAATTTGAGATTTTTGGTCAAATCTTGCCCAACCATCATGTTAACACATCAGTCAAGGCTCCAAGTATTTAGAAAAGAGGCCCCAATTACAATAATTAAAAGGTAAAATACAAACTTATCATTTCCAAGAGTTTGAAAACAGTACAAGTACAAGGCATCTGGTACTAATTAACATAAACAAGTTGGGTTTGAGATCCGAAATGGTATAGCTACCCCTCTCCTTATTGCCATTTCTTACCCCCTTTGACTTCTCCAGTCACCACTATTATTGCCACTGCCATCTTTAAACTCCTTTGACCTCATATTTTCCTCTCCCCAACCCCCAGCCTATTTCTTTTTTCTTTTTCATTATATTTCCACCATCCGCAAACCTTAACCACGTCACCTTCATCTTCATCTCAAAATAGATCTAGCACGATCATGCCAACGGTGCCACAACTGCAACCCTCAACCGTTGGCTTTCTAAACTATATCTCACTCTCACTTTCCCTCTTTCATCATGATCGCAATATCACGATGACGGTGGTGGTAGTGGCGAGTGGGTAAGGTTTTAAGGGTAGCGAAGGGATTGTCGAAAAGGGTTGGGAAAAATAGCAGTGGCAGTGGTGGCAAGGGGCTGGGCATTAGGGTTTGTAGAGGTTTAAAGAAAGAGAGGGTGATTTTTATATTTTCACATTGTAAAAAATTGTAAAAATTCACAATTATTTGTCAAATGATTTTTGTATTTTCAAAATAAAAAAGTGTGAATATTCACACTTTTTTATTTTGAAAATACAAAAATCATATTCACACTTTTTATTGGATAATTTTTGTAATTTTACTTTAATTTTTTTTAATAGTCACATGTTTTATTAAATGATTTAATGATATCATATTGTTTTAGTAATTTTATTGTTTGAAAGGTTGAAATTTAACACTTACTTTTTTAGGTTTTGAATATGAATATTTTCATTTACAGATTTCGCTCTAAATATTCTCATTATTTTATTTGTTGGAAGCATAAATATTAACATTTCTAACTTTCACATTTAACATAAATTTAAGAGAGAAAGGTTTGAAATGGATAATTACTCTAACTACCAGGTTTTTCTGATAAAGTATAGGTTTTGATCCAAATGGGTAAATATTTAAATTATCATGATTTTCTCCTAAAATATTGATTTTGATTCCATTGTTTGCACTACATCTAAAATTAGGGTTTTTACAATTTTGAATGACCGCAAGACTTACCAGGTTAGTAGAACATATCTTGGACTTAATGAGATACAAATTCTCTCTCTCTCTCTCTCTCTCTCTCTCCCTCTCTCTCTCTCTATATGTATATATCATTTTCTATTAAATGCCCCCCCTCCAAAAATAAAATAAAGATATATTAAACAAGATCCTTGAAAATTAAGAAATTCGAAAAAACATCATAAAATTTCACCGAGCCCATTGTTACATCATAGTGAAATTTTATCGACTTCTGTTGAGTAGTTAAAATTTTAAAACAAGACCAATCATAACAAATATGTACCTAATTCCAAATTTAACTAATAAATTCAAATATAGGATTCCAAAACAAAAAAATATTTATTTATTTATTTATTTTTTAAAATAGTGAAATTTCACTAGCCATACTAATCTTTCACAATGAAATTTCACTGTCTAAAAAGTATAATTCCTATATAAAATTTTTATATTGAGATATTTAGCATCAATGAACAAACAATGGCAGGCTTTACATATTACAATAGTGTAGATAAGTTTTATTCCGTTTTCTATTTTTCTTCTCCAACAATTCCCTTCTCATTCGACAATCTTTTTTCACCACTCTATTTCCTTTTGGCAACCTTTCTATAAACCCTCATTCGGTCAATCCTTTCCTTCCACAATAGTATAGGCAAACTTGTTTTTATTTGTTTGGAAACATAAAATTCAAATTAAATATGTTATTTGTTTAGAATTTTTTCAAAAAAACAAACTATAAAAAACTAGAAAAATTGACAATTTTATCAAATGATTTTTGGGCACTCGATCCACAAGTCCAATTTTGAATTTCTTAAGTCTAAAACTCCACTCGCTAAAATACTATGTTCACAAGGACAAGCGTATGTCTATAAGGATAGTCCCATAAGTATGGTTTTGTGACTCTTACTTGGGGCGCCATAGCGTATTTACTACCCCATGACTATGAATGAGACTTTGAATGGAAATCATGCATTGGATATTTTTTATTTTTAAAAAAGAAAATATATTTTGTAAGAAGTGCATGGCATGCTCATATGCATCTCGATTATTTATGTATCTTGTTAATAGTATTTCCTACTGGGCAATAGCTCATCCCAAACTAGCAATATTGTAGAAAATAACGGTGTGATTCTGTCGAAGTGACTTAGCGATGGATGTGTTTTGACTGGAGCATGAAGGATCCCTAGATGTTACTTGTTGAAGCTTTGAAGCTAATTTGTGATTTGGGACTGAATGTCCATTTTTGTATAATTAAGGACTATCCTTGAAAATGTGTATATCATTATGACACTTTATTTTTGTATTCTCCTTCCCTCTGAATGGTTATTATTCATGATTGTCTGTTAATGATGATCTATATTTCACTTCGAATAGGACAATGATAAATATATTATTTTAGGTAAAAGACTCGTTCTTTAATGGTATTCATTGTTGTGGTTTGAAAAAATTTTAATGGATTTAATTATAAAATGGTTGATAATTTTTGGGCGTTACAACTTGGTATCAGAGTTAACTATACTTGAACACCTTAAGCTCGTGGGACATGACTTTTGCCACAATGGGTTTATCATGCTAGGAAGGGAAGCTAGTTTGTCTTGTATGTTTTTGTGTTTATGAGACTATGTGGGTTTGGGGTTAAGCTTATAGAATACAACTTGAGCCTATTGCATTCATCAAAATCCTTTTGAAAATGCACTTGATCAATGTTTTTTTTCACTTGGAAGTCTTTGAGCACCAAAGTGCTGGTTGATATATTAGGAGAGTGATCCGTATGCGCTCTATGTGATTATGTACTTTTGTGGTTTACCTTATGTAATGTAGATACATGTATATGTTTATGTTTAACTCGTGTGCGATGTGTGAGAACTCGTACGGAGTATTAGATAGTGAGCTAATTTTGTCTCTACCTTGAGGATGTCTCTTATTTGGAAAAAAGGTATGATAGATTACTAGGACCGGACAAATGGGTCAAGATGATTTAGAATTGGCATTGGATCATAAGCTAAATGGTTTTGTAGAATTGTGTGTATAAGTGTGACCTTCTAATGGTGGGGACTATGATGCATAGTAGATGGCTTGTCATTTAAAGAAGTAACTATTAGTAGACACCCCATTTTGACCAGCCCCAAGACTTTAGCGCTTTCTTTTGATTACCAGATGATGAAAACCAGAATGTTTTTCTCGCATAATTCTCAGTAAGAAAAATGAAATTTGTGTTTCTGTTCTAACCCTAAGCCTATTTTGACCAAGTGCTTAAGTCTCGTTCAAAACTCTATTTCGAAACCTTTTTTTTCGCGTTTTATTCTAAATATTTTCGTAGTGTTCCGAGGCTCACCTTAACCTTCAAAATGAAACTTTTTTCGAGCAAATCGAGCAAAGAATAGTGTGAAAATAGAAAGAAATGATGATAATTCTCTCCAAAAATCCTATTTCGAGCAAAATAGTTAGCCACGACCAATATTTTGGCTGTCTAGCTAACTTAATTGGTCGGCCAACCAATAAATTGGCCAGCCGGCTAATTTGCCCAGTAGTAGGGAAGTTTCGGCATAATTCTTGTTGAATGCGTGTGGGTTATGCCATTTCAGATCTTTTCTTGTTATATTTATGCACGAGGTACACACCCACCCCCTTCATTATCTTCCTTTGGCCTCCATTGTAAAAAAGGAGATTATCTTCTACCCCAAAAGATATATCCAAGGCAACCACCCTTATCACTCCATCATCCTTGTCGTCCATCTCCTTGACTTTGCATTCCATTCATTATTTATATGGTGGATCAGAGTGAAGGGAGAAAAGAGAAGGGAATTGAATTGAGAGAGAAAAAAGATAGAAGTTTAAGCTTTGAGCCAAAGCACTTCGATACACTAATATATCATCTTCCATATATCAAACCAAGCCCATAAATTCTGTTATAACCATATTCTTGGGTCTTAATCCAAAAGAGCGTGAGTGTTGTTGAAATTGAGAGAAAAGCAGAGAGTTGTAACTTCCTTCCCCCCCCCCACACTATTAAACAGCCCAAAAACATCATTCTAACTAGAATTTTGAAATTTCGAATTTCGAATTGAGAACACACTTCCTAAACTTGAGGGTCATGAAAAGGAAGTTTAGAAATCAAATCCTTCCTTGAAAGGTAAATTTTGCACACTTTTCATTTTTTTTTTCTTTCTTATATTGTTTTTCTTGCTTCAATTTCATGTTATAAACCTGTTGTAAGCTAATTAGAAGTGGTTAGTTAAGCCACTTGCATATTTTCTGTTTGTGTTTCTGGTGTTTGAAGTAAAATAGAGTTTTGCCAGTCAATTAATTGGCCGGGCGACCACCTTTTTGGCCAGCTTAACTTTTTGGCCAACCAGCTCATCTTTTGGCCGGCCAACCAGTTTCCTCTTGGGCAAAACCCAGCAGCCTCCGGTGATGAGCTGAACAGTCTCCAACGGTCTTCAAGACCCGCTGCAGCTTCTGTTTTTATTGTTTTTCTTTTAATTAGGGAGTGTTTATGAGGATTCAATCTTGTTGTAATATGTTTCCTCTCTCTCTTATTCGGATTTGTAATATTCAAAGCGATGTAATAATTCCCCATTCCCACTTCTTTCTATCCTATTCTTTTATTTGCTTTCCCCATCTGTACATATGTAGTATATCATGCTTGTCATCATATCCATGCCTTGCATCCATGTTTTATGCCTTAAGATCCAGCTAAATTTGCATTTATGAGTTTAATCGATTATTATGTGATTTTGTGCGTTATCTCATGTTTGAAGATAATTCACATGTCATATATTTTAGAAGCCGGATCTGTAGTTGCATTTTATGAGTGAATTGTATTAGGATCTTGTATATAGGTTCATGCATGTTTACTAATTTTGTTTTTGTGGCTATTTGTGGGACGTCGGTAAATATGTAAGTTTTTGTGCTTTAACATCCCGCTTGTGCATGTTTTTCTAATATGTTTAGCATCTTACCATGTGACTAGTTGCTTATTTGATATAACTCTATGTATGCCAGTTGGTGAAGGTTGTGTTGTTTAATATGAAATAAAATTGATTTTCATAATTGTACTATTCAAAACAATTTCAAGATAATGAAATCAAGCTATTCCAAAATGGACGCACAGTTTATATTTGTTTGCTTCGCATAGTAACTTTTAGGATTATGAACCATTGGAATATGAACATATGCAGTTGATAAAACTCATATCATGGTTAGTAAAGGCCAATCTTTTGATCCGGTGAGCGGGGGTGATCAATTAATGATCTTTCCCCTTAATACCTAAGGTTTCGAGCCAAGCATCCTTGGATACGACGAATAGTGGCCTTGGCACGAGTCACGGGTTTCCTATTCTCCCAAAATATTAGGTGGCGGCTCTGAGATCTGATGACGTAATCCATTTCTGGCAAATAGTTTTGCAATAAAATGGACTTTTTGAAAATTGCCAAACTACGTTTCACATTGCACTCGTGAGACTAGATCGAAGAAATCGAGGGTCCAAACTATTTAATGCGCGTGGGTACCCCCTGGGCATGTTACAATATTTCTGAAGTTTTGTATGAAATTGCAGAAGTGAGCTAGAGAAAGTATTTTGGAAGTAGAGTGGGTTAGAGATTAAACTACTTGTAGTAGTATAGTTATGGATGCTTTAAAGATAAATAGGGTGACTTAAAATAAAATGCCTTAGAGTGATGATGTTAGAACAAGTAAAACAAGTTATAAATTTCTTTGGGATGGACTAAGTTAATTGTGGTTAGATTGCTGTAATTGTTTGATTGACTATTTGTGAGGATTGTGTTGGGTTTAGGCCAATTATCCTGGTATGCATTTAGAAATGGATGTGCTCTTAACATGAAAGAAATTGTAAAGTGTAGTAAGAGATGCGTTTTTTGGAGAGTTGGTTAGTTCAAAATCTTGTAATGAATCCTAAGTGAACGAAGTATGATGAGATTGAATTTGATCTATGTTGCACTGCCTGATTAAATTTACATTGATGGAAATAGTAACCTATGAATTTGTGTTATGGGTATTGAAAGTAAGGATAGGTAGGCTAGTTTTGAATGTCTTTGGGGCTAGTAGGGTCAATTGTGTTGGAGTTGTTTGTTGATGTGTCTGAGTGTAATGGATGGATGTTTACAAAGATGATAAGGAATTGTGCTGGCAAATTGGTGTCCGTAGGGAAACTATTTTTGAATGAGTGTGGTGAAAATATTATTGTTGGTGTGTTAGTCTAGTATTGTCATTGAGTTTAAGTTGAGTGTATTTGAGCTTGAGTGATTAGTGGTGGTTCCAATTGAGAGGTATTTAGTTTTGCTTGTTAAGAGGATGATTCTTTATTTTAATTTTACTTCATTGTATTTTGTGGTTAAGTTATTGTAGAAGAAGTTATTGTGTTTTGTGGTGAAATTATTTTAGAAGAAGTTATTCAGTAGACCTCTTGTCGGGGAATAAATTGGTATGAAATACTTTTATGATTTTATTAGCCATGAAAATTGTTTTGGAATGATCGTTGTTGACAGAAAAAATCTCTTAGAGTGAATAGCTTTTGGTTGTATCTTTAGAGTTCGAGTACGAGTGAACTGATTAGGGATTTCGGAAGAGATTTCAAAGTAACTACAACTATGAGCATTTGTTGGTATAACATTGCGTATTGAGTTGTGTAGGCTTTTGTGGTGGGTTTGACGTGGTAGTTGGTATTGTTGTTTTGTGACATGAGCAGTTGTGAGAATTTGATTTTATTTTCATTCTTGTAAGTTGAAGTTAAGGACTTCCCAATTTAAATTATTTTTAGGGGTGGAGCAACTTTAGTAATGATTAGCTTGGAGTACTAAAAATATGATTTTAGTTAGAATTTTGTAATAGAGGCGCAGTAGTATTTTGGTGAGGGCCGTATATTGAATTTTGTCTGGAGAGATTTTACTGTCATTGGAGATTAATTAATTTATTTATTAATAATTCAAAAATTTTAAGGTCATTTTAGTGTTAATCTTCATGTGTGTCTCACTGTGATTGGTTCGGTATACTTCAAGGGTGAGAGGTAGAATATTTTGTTAGCTGCCCTTGGGAACGATATAAATGTTTGTTATTGAGTAAGTTTGTGTTATGGAAAGTATCAAATTCAAGTTTGATCTCATATGATATCATAATATTAGTGTGGTGTGGAGTCATGTTACAACTTCGGAATTAGTATCATGGCTTTGATTTCAAGGAATGTAGTGTGTTGTGCGAGTATATGTAGATGATGCAAGTTTCCTTAGGTGGTGTGTTAATTATTGTTGTAACATTAGGAGAGGTTGATAGGGAATCACCTCAGAACTTATCTAAATTTTAGAAATGGGTGTGTGAATGGGAATTGATTGTTTGGTGAGTGTGTGTGTCACTCAAGAGAGTGACAAGTCGTGCAAATTGCTTGGTAATTGTTTCTAGTTAGTTGCGTGCGATCCCCAACATGGGGTAGTTGCGAAAAAATTATTTTTAAGAGCCTGAAATTTATAATGGTAGTTGTAGGGGAATGCGACTTCCTAAGTTTATGAGCACAACTTATTCGTTTGTTTTATTTAACCTTATTGTTATTATTTTGAATTGTTGTTGCTTGTATGGTAGTGATGGGATCATTGGTTAGGTGATGTTTGGGAGTCCCCGGTTGAAATATGTTTGAGAAAAGAGTTGAGAAAAGAGTTGAGAATGGAGTTTCCCCATTAAGTATGACTTTATTTTTGTTGAAATGAAGAATTTATCGTTATGGAGAAACCAAGGAGTAAAGGAGAAATAGTCATGAAAATGGCGTATCAAGTCACCCTTATTATAAATATATAATCTTTTCAAACCCTTCACTTTTACAATTCACTTGTATGTATCTAAAATATTTTTTTTAAGGCTTTATACGAAGAATAATCTCTTTTAGTTTCAAAAGTTACAAAATATATTTTTTTGGGCGTTTTGGGTTCTTAAGTATTTGAAAAAGCAATTGAGTAATGTATGGGCATGAAATACTAGCTGTGTTGTAAAAACGTAGATCGTAGTGCTTTGGCTTTGTTGGGTTGTGTTTCGTTGAAGGCCATGACTGGTGGATAGAACTCTTATTAGAATATTTTTTTTTCTTATGAGAGGGGGTTGAGGACTTTTGAAGAGGTGTGACGTAATCGTCTAAAAGTTTGGTTGTCGAGCGACCGATAGTTATTTCTTGCGGTGTGAATGTGATGTGAGAGCTTATCTTTCTAAGATTTTAGGTTGTTAGAAAATCGATAGTTATTTCCTTGAGGTTGAGTCTGTTTGAGACACGAGTATTGTAGGTCATGTTAGCGACACCTTTTGCTTGACTTTTGTTTTGTAGGATCGATAGGTTCTTGTGGCTCGTTAGAGGTAATTCTTGCGAATGAGTTGAAAGAGAGACTCACCACTTTTGAATTGTCATTCATATCATTTGGGGTGTTGTCAAAATACTAGTGTGTGACTGAAATATGAAAGTTTCTTTTAACTAGATTTTGGAGTAGCGATTATGATTCTATTGTGAGTTATTCTATCCCTTATATCACTGTGTTGCCTTATATTCTTTCGTGGAAGTTGTTTCTTGTTCATCACGCGAAATCCTTTGCATTGGGAGACTCTTCTAGAAACTCATTGTTGAGTAGAGGTCGTTTATGATTAGTTGATGGGAGTGTTAGTTCCAATATCTGTTTCATTTTGATTTGTCCAAACTTTAAATCTTGAAATGTCTATTTTTTAGGACAATTTCCTAAGGTGGGAAGAGTGTAATACTTCGTATTCATTGGACTAGTGGGATTTCTCTTGACACTCTTATTATCGTACTTGGAGCCACTTTGATTCATTTTAGAGTATTGATTGGGGTGGCGTCATAATGGTAAAGTAGGATTGAACCAAAAACATCGATTCAGATAACTGTCCTATGAGCGGTTTTCACTCTTTTAGCTTTTTTCTTTCCACACTTTGAATCTGGATGTGAGGCTAGAACCATTGGAAAATTTGTTTCTGGGACTTCGATTTAGGCACAAGAACGACCCCAGACGATGGAGTTATGCCCGTTTGAAATTTGAGTACTTGTGTTGGAAGCAAGTCCGCTTAAGTGAACTTTTGACCACTCGAGCGGTCTGTTCGAGTTATAGAGATTCTGGGAGCTTTCTTTCACCGCTCGAGCCAAGCTTTAACCGCTTGAGCGGTTTGTTCGAAGTCAACCACTTTAAAGTCATTTTTTGGTCCAAACTTTTCATTATTTCTTCCTCTTTTCTCTCTATCTCCTCCATACCTGAAACCCTAGACCTCCAGCCGTTGATTTCATTTGTTTTAAAAAAGAATCCACCATAGATCTTGCATTAAAGGTGAAGAACAAGTGAAGATCATTATTTTGACCGATTGGATTGCGATTTCTTCAAATCTCTCTTCAATTTTTTATCTTCTTGCCTTCATCCTTGAGGTAGGGGTACTTTAACCTGATATATCTATGTTTTGTTATACATGTGTGGTATTCTCCTAGATATAATTATGTATGAGTTGATTTTTGTGAGTTAAAGTGGGTTTGATGAATGAAAAGGGGTTATACCCTATGTTTTGGACAAATCATGGTATATTATAGTTTATTATTCTTATTGACGATGTAAATTTACTTTTTAAGTGCAAAGGAATGGAAAGTCCCAATTTTTCAAAAATCCTAATTTTCAAATTTTGATTTGATAATGGGTTTGGACAAATTGACTCTTAAATCTTGAAATTTGGTGAATAATTTTGACAATGGGTTGAGATACGAGATTTTTGAATTTTCTTGGATATATGTATTGAGTAGGTAGATGTTGAGATTGTAGAAATTATGAGATTAGAGAAATTCTTTAGTTGTTTATATTATTAAATGTTGTTGCGAATTGAACAAACCTTAGGGAAATTGGATTTGAAAACTCATGCATTATATGTATTATGATTTTATCTTGTGACCATACAATCTTATGGATGTTTGGAAAATATTGAAAAGGGGTAAATAATGTATGAGTCTGGGTAGTTGAGTCGGATTTTAAAAAATGGTTGTGTATTGTGCTAGTACCCACGTGGGGAGTTAAGGTGCCCAATTGCCTTGTCTTAAGCTCGCTGGACGAATGTGGAAAAATATTTTTGGGTACATATTGGTCCTGCTATATTGTAGTCGATAAAATTGGAAAAACGGATTATTTTTGGTGCCTATTCCCTGTCGTATTAATTGCCGGTAAATGTGGGGTATTTTATGTATATAGATCTATGTATGTAAGTATGGTTTTGTGACTCTTAATTAAGACGCCATAGCGTATTTACCACGCTGCGAATGGGACTTTGAATGGAAATCATTCATTGGACATTTTTGGTTTTTAAAAGAGAAAATATATTTTGTAACAAGTGCATGGCATGATCATATGTATCTCGATTATTTATATATCTTGTTAATAGTATTTCCTACTGGGCAATAGCTCACTCCAAACTAACAACATTTCAGGAAATGATGGTGTGATTCTGCCAAAGTGACTTAGTAATGGATGTGTTTTGACTAGAGCACAAAGGCTCCCTGGATGTTACTTGTTGAAGCTCTGAAGCTAATTTGTGGTTTGGTACTGAATTCTAGTTTTGTATAATCAAGGATTATCCTTGAAAATGTGTATGTCATTAGGGCACTTTACTTTTGTATTCTCTTACCCTCTGAATGGTTATTATTTATGATTGTACATTAATGAACAATGATGTATATTTCATTCGGAATAGTACAATGACAAAGATATTATTTTGGGTAAATGACTCGTTCTTTAATGGTATTCATTTAGTGGTTGAAAAATATTTAATGGATTTAATTATAAAATAGTTGATAATTTTTGGGGTGTTATAGTGTTCATCGTCAAGTCTCTGTCTCTATCTCTCTCTCCTCTTTTCTCTCTCTCCTTAACCCCCTATTTTTCCAAATCCACACTCTCTCTTATCAACCTCCCCATCTCTCTCATCCTCTTCTCACCAACCTCTTCTCTCTCTTCATCTTGTCTCCTTGTCGCTGGCATGGCTCGGCTCCTCGCGGCTTTGTTGCCACCGCCTCGGCTCCTCCTTCTCTTTTTTTGCTAGCGGCTTTACCAGATTCAGCGACGGTGTCACTGGAAGCAACATCCTTAGGTTCTATCCCAACGATGCCCCTGGGCTCAATATTAGCCCCACTGTCATCCTTCATCTTTATTATTAGTGTCTTTGGCTTTAAATTGAAGTTGCATGTGCTACTCTCAAGATTTAAACCGGTGATTACCACTTCACGAAGCTCCTACAACTCTCTTAAGCAGTATATATCATATACATATATAAGTGATACATACATATATATATATATATATTAGATTTCTAACTCAATTGTTTTGATATGTGAGATGGAAGTTGAGTAAGGGATGATGAGGTACTTGTTTTTAGTTTTGAATCTATCATCACATATGTTAGGGATTCCCACTCTCAGCTTTTTTTTAGCCATCAAATGTCATTTTTTTTTACCACCTCTTCTTATGTCAGTTTTATGGATTTCCCACTAATTTTGATTTCTCTTGTGTAGTTTCAATAGACAATGCTTTATTAAATTGTTAGTTTCAACATATAAGTTAAAAAAACATTAAACAGATGCCCTTATCTCTTTCTCTATGTGGATATCGTGCCTTTTTGGGTATAAGGCGGGTTTCCACACTATGCTGTACGGAACTTATTATCCCACATTGATAGAGTGACCACTTAATTTTTATGAGAAACAAAGAAATCTTTAAAAATGAAAACTAAGTAAAGGTATCGATCTGTCACAACCAAACAAACTAGGTTCGGAAACCTAAGTACAAAAGGAGAAGGTCATTAATTGATTCACCCTCTCGTCCAATCAAGTGATTGGGCTCTACTAACCTTTTATTTTATGAGATTTAATGATTAATCATTAACTCAATTATTAACTTTAATCCATTACTAACCTAACAACTAGATGATTTGAATAAATAAAATATCACCTAATGTGGATTCAATGAATACAATCATATTTTTCACAAAAATAATGACTTTCCATCCAAAAAACAATCTTTTGATTCACATGGTCATAAACAGAACCCAAATCAAGTGATATTCATAAAAACATTCAAAACAAACAATAGATCATGAAAAGCACATAGACTTGATTTATTGAAAAATAGTGCCTCAAGTACAAGCAATATGTTATGAAAAACAAAGAAACTTACCCAGATTCCACTGGCAAACGTCAAACATGCATGATGATATGAATTAAATAAAATACGTATGAACCTAAACACACAACTAATTAAGAAATCATGAACCTAAGCCCGATTTAATGGTTACTAGTATGATTTAATGCAAACAAAGTGTAGACGTCCCCGAACGTCCCGGGAGGATGAATCCCCGTTTTGTTCATTTGGGCTCACTACAGTTTAGGACTCAATGTCATGGTCCTATATCTAATCTCGCAAAGTGCAATGCAAGATCGATGAATCATCAAAGAGTCCAAATTCAGCAAATCATTTTTGAAAACAGATTTTTTTGAAAGAAGTGCCAAACATGGACTAATTTGCCAGATACAGAGTCGCCACCTAAATATTTTATTTTGGGCGAAATTTAGGAAACCCTGACTCGTGCCTAAGGCCACGTGTCCGTCATCACCAAAGTTGCCTCGGCTTGGGAACTTGGGTACGATTGGGGAAGGTCACTTCGTTAGCACCCTCGCTCGCCCGATCAAAGATCGGCCTCTACTAACCATGATATCGGGTTTTGAAAACATTAGGCGTTCTTATTTTGATTTTTAGCCTAGATTTATTATGTGATGCGCACAACATAAAAGTATAGATTAGATCGCCTAATTTGGAACAAAGCATTGCATATCCGCTCATTTGAAAGACAATTTGAAATTTGCTGCTCGCAAGTAGGCTAAAACACAGATTTCAACGAGTTGTTTCAACTCAAACAATCCAACCTTCACCCACAGGCATTCAGGCAGTTATATCAACTAAGCACATAGCCACATGGTAAGCATGCTGTCATGTTAACATTCACATTCATGCGAGATGCTAAAGCACAAATACTTACAGTGTACTCCGAGCCAAAACAAAGAACTTGTTAGTAATCAAATGTATGATCCAAGTCCATGTTAGAATGGCTAATGCATCGCAGGCAAAATGCAACTAGAATAGGCTCGGCTAATCTATGGATGGCATGTGAAATGCAACAGATAACACGTATTTAAGTTAGATTTGAAATACAATGCAGTTAGTATGATGCGCCGAGCCCGGTGCATGCAATACAGATGAATGATGCAAACATGCAAGCATAAGTATGCTAATTGAAACATGCCCTAATGTAACCATCAAAAGCGGGTAAATAAAAGGGAGAAAGACGTGGGGTTGGAAGACATACATCACACGCACTCACACTTATTACAATTGTGCCCTCGCTCGGAGGGTCTGAATAAATAATACAAGCCACCTAATTAACTAGCTAACAAGCTACTCAATTATTACAGAACCAAATTGAATAACTAGCTACAACTAATTATTACACAACTTAATTAATTAACGAATCAATTAACTAATTAATGAATGACAACAAGCAGGTAGGGAAAGCAGTAAACGGTGCCATTCCAGCTCTGTTTGAAGAAGGGAGGCATGCATGCTCGCTTCGGTTCCTTGCATTTGGAAGGCCTTTCGATTGCTCTTTAGAGGCTCTGTTTGCAGGGTGTCTTCCAGTGTTTGTTGTTGGACCTTACCAAAACACTGCAGGGGAAGTCACCAGTAGCCTGCTAGCCAGGAAAGGAGATCTACCGGCCAAAGATGGTCCATTGCCGGCCAAGAGTGACACACCGCCGGCCATCAGTGGCAGGCTGCCGGTCACTGGTGTGCTGTGACACCAAACTGAACCAAAGCACAAAATAGAGGAAATGGAGGGTCTCCCAAAGACATGTATGCTCCATGGCTCTCCAAATCACCTCAAAACATCAAGGGAGAGGCCTAGTCGGATCCACGACCATCAATCACGAATCTCGATGCATGATGGCCAAAGATCCAACTTGTGCAAATCAGTATGAAAATGAATGCACAAATAAAGCAAGTAAAGCCTAGAACTCTATCATGAATCATCAAGAGCTTCGGCGACCGAGAATTGAGACACGTTCCATCACTTGAAGTATGAAACGCCTCTCGTTCCTCGTGCTCGGATTAACACTTAATCCAAGCAATGCAACACATAAGCATGGCAAACATGCAACATGACCTAAATGTGCAAACATGCAACTAAACCAAGCATGCAACAAGCATATAAGCATGATGTGAGGTGATGGCCTTGGACAACATGACAAAATGCAACATGAACATGTGAGCATGCAAGGTATGCAAAGCTAAACAAGTATGCGACAACATACGAAATGAAACAAGCATGCGACAACATGGTAAGATGGGCTTACACCAAAGATGGACGGCTCTCAACTAGGTCCAAATCAGTAGCCAAAGCGATGAGTTAAGCCAAACAACACACTCAAGCATGCGAAATGCGAAAGGTTCATCAAAGGGGCCTAAAAGGGCAACTCTCAAAAGTGCCTAAGAAGTGACAAATGTGCAAGTGTAACAACACTATATGCACTGAAATGAGATGATAAATGATGCCAAATCATTTAAATAGCTTAAGGATAGCATGCGTGAATCGCCGAAACACGAAGCTTGCAAGGCCAATTACACTACAGCTATACGAAGCATGAAGGATATGGCAATGGCAACCCAAAACAATCCTAGAACACTTCGAAATAGGCATAAAATCAAGTTTGAGTGAAGCCAAAATATGCTAGTATGATGAGTCAAAACATCATGCACAAATGGCTAGTAAACATGATTTGTTCTACACCTATATGGAGCATGCAAAGGATGATCAAACCAACTATGGATAGGGTAATAACATGCCAGATGATGACCAAATACATGCTGGAATGTAAACCAAACAAGCTAAAATGACATGGCAAAGCATGGAGCATATGAAGCTAGTTTAGGGGATTTACACTACAAGTGCGTCATGCAAGCATGGAGTGACAAAACCAACCCAAAATAGATTCATGGCATGGTAAAAAATCACCAAAAATGGACTGAAATGGACTCAACAAAGACTATGCACACATGCTACTTTGATGAGCTATGGATGGAGTTATACTACACGTACCATATGCATGCAAAATATGACCAAACCAGACATGGGCAGGGCCAAGGTAGGTCCTAAAAGTCACAAAAATAGGCCTGAACCAAGCCTCAAAGATGCATGGAGGGATGGTCCTTTGGAAGGCCAAAAATGCAAGCAAAGAGGAACACAAAGAGAGGGGACTACCCCCTTTGATTTGGGACCTCAAAACCACACCTTTACCACTGAAAATCCACTGGATTTCAGTGGTAGGAAGGCCAAACCAAGGCTAGCTCGGAGGCTCCAAGATATGGCTTAAAACAAAGCCAAACAAAGCATGCAAGGGGGCTACACACCCCAAACAGCAAAATGACCTTAACCAAACTTAAAAACCACTTAAAAACAAAACTTTTTCTGGTTATAAGCAAAGCCTAAATCAATATTCAAAGAGGACTAAAGCAAGGTTCAAAAAAGTTCAAAAATGGGGGAAATGCTCACCCTTGAAGACCCTCTTCGAAACCAGCAATTTCAGGGGGTGGAAGCTTGCTTTCAAACCTCAAGAAGACCTCCTAAGAAGCTTGGTTCAATGGTGGTGGTGTATGTCTAGGTGTTGTAGTGTAAAAGTGCAAGGAAATCCAATTTCTGAGCACAAAATTCCAACAATATAGAGAGAAAGAGAGGTTTCGCCCTTCCAAAACTCAGAACCTCTGGCTAAGGAAGAGGTTTCTTCCTTATATAAAGGAATGAAAAGCCAAAGCTTCTTGAAGAAGCTTTGCAGGGCCTCCATCCCTCCATACACGTGTATGGAGGGGAGCAAACAAAAATCCAGCTGGCTCAAAAGATCTGGAGGAAAACCAGCTGAGATAGGGGGGTGCCGGCCATCAGCAATGGCCGGCAGTGGCTCACTGATGGCCGGCAGGGCATCATCAATGGCCGGCAAGAACCAAGACATAGCCGGCAGTGCAATGCCATGGCCGGCAGTGCACCAAAAGGTCCACTCTGACAGGACCTAGTCAAGGTCCAAAAAAAAGGTAGAAAGGATATAGGGTTCGGGAAGCTCGAACCGGTGATGTTCCGCCGCGACAGTCGAGTACTCGGCGAGCAGTCGAACTAGTTGTTGGGTGTACCTGCAAGCACAACCAAGTCCCGAGGACGGTCAAAAATGGGGTGTCTACACAAAGCAACTAACATGTAAAACTATACATGTTGAATATTACATGATGATTAAACCAAGCTATATGTATCTTTATATCATGATTAAACTAACCTAAACATGTAACAAGTATACATAAAACTAAAAGATGCAAAATAAAGCAAAAACATGCAAATCTAACAACCTACATGATGCTTATGCTAAAATAATACCCCAATCATTATCCAACAATGAAAACATGACTAAATCACACTTAGAATACAGAAAAATGGAAGACTTACCCGTTAGTGTGAATATCAAACCGAAGAGCACGTAAAAATATGAGATTCCTTAGTTGATTGCTTCCCTTAGGCTTAGGCTTTCCTTTGATTTACTTTACTTCAAACCCTAGATCTACTTTACGTTGTAGCGCTACTATTAGGGTTTGTAATTTTTGGATTTTTGGGTAAGGGTTTGCTTTTCACTCTTCAATCTCACTTAAAACACTCTTTTTCCACTTTAACACTTGGAGATCATCTAAAGAAGAGACAATGGGGTATCTTTATAGACATGGGGAGCCTTAGGAGCTAAGTTAAGATTAGCTAGGGTTGCCCCATTGCTAACTCCTTGCACTTCACTTAATTCTCGCTATAGTCCAAGAAAAACAAAAAACTAGGTCTGTCGGAGGAAAGTGCGGCCGCACTTCCTTGACAAACTTTTGTATTTTGGTCATAACTTTCTCATTTGACATCGGATTGAGACAAATCAAGTGGCATTGAAAATCTAACTCAAAAGAGTGAAATAACAAAAATTGTAAATTTTACTAGCTGAAAACATGCCCTCAATACAAACAAAAAAAATGATAATTTTGGATAAAAATTGTTATTGGCACGAAAATGGTAATGCAATAGTTCTAACAACTTCAAGCATGTCCAAGGTTGAAATTACGATACCTTTCATCATCGCGAAGTATTTCAAGTGCCTAAGTCTTAATGGTCGGTCAAAATAAGGTGTCTAATCTCTCTCTCTGTTTCTCTCTCTCTCTCTCTCTCTCTATGTTTCTCCTATATATATATATATAATATATAGATGAAGATTTAAACAAATAAAATAAGATTTTGACAAATAGGACCTCTCTCTATATAACCGTGTATATGTATGAAAATTTGAATAGATAAAATAAACATTGAATAGATAGGAAAAATAAGCTTGTTTAATTTTAACAAATTGAATAATTGGCTTGGTAAATTTCAACAAATAGGAAAAATAAGTTTAATGAATTTCAACAGATAAATAAAAATTTGAACAGATAGGTTAGAAAAATTAAACAAATAGGTTAAAATAATTTTTTTTTTTTTTAAAATAGGTGGTAATGTTCTTTGGAATAACAAATCTCTTTTTGACCAACAAATTTCCTGCAAATGTCCTTATGGCCCCAATAGTTTTACCTTTGTGCTTAATGACTTATAAGGGTGGCAATATAGATTGATCACAAATTTTCTCAATTTATTTTTTTTATTATTATTTTTTTAAGCCTTTTCTTTTACTTTTTCTTTTTTTCCCCCCCAACATTACTAGAACCAAACATAGGATAAATTAATAAAGGGAAAATTAGTGATAAATCCAAACTAATGAGGGTATAGGGCATTAGGTCTAGTTGATACTTTTTATTGGTAAGAGGTCCATCCTTTGTGAAATGGTTTGGTCAGAAGTCCTTTTATTTATTTTAAAGGACATTTTGTTTTCAATTTTACTCCTTAATTTATTTGTTGCCTTGTTTTTTATTTGTTGCCTTTTTTACCTATTCAAATTATTTTGTATCTATTCAAAATTTTCCTTTATCAATTCAAATGTATGTCCAAATTTTATTATTTGTTCAGTTTTTTTTTACTTGTCTGCTTAAAACTATCTGTTAAATTTTTTATCTGTTTATTTTTTTAATCTATTTAATATTTTTATCTATTCAAATTTTAAACATATTTTATTATCTATTCAAATATTTCTTTGCTCTCTATCTCTCTTTTATCCTTATCTATTCAACACAAAAACAACAACACAATTTATCGTTATGATGATAATGATGATGAATCATCAACAAAAACTATGACAACAACAACACCTAATCAACTGCAACAATCAACAATTCCAAAAAAAAAAAAAAAAAAAAAAACAGAAGAAGATCCACTCTCAGATCTGTGTCAATGAACTCAGATCTACAAAGGAAGACGAGGGAAATGACACACAGTGAGAGAGAGAGAGAGATAGACAGATCGACGGAAGATCTGTTAAGAGCAAAAAACACGAACACCACTGTAGACACCTCATTTTGACCAGTCCTAAGAATTGAGCGTTTTTTTTTTTTTTTTGATTATCCGATGATGAAAACAAGAATGTGTATCTCAATTATTCTTAGTAAGAAAGATGGAATTTATGCTTCATTTCCAAACCTAACCCTATTTTGGCCAAGTGTTCAAATCCTATTCAAAACTCTTTTTTGAAACCTTTTTTCCGAGCTTTGTTTTGAATATTTTTGTAGTGTTCCAAGGCTCACTTTTAAACTTTAAAATTAAACATTTTCTCAGGAAATTGAGCAAAGAATAGTGTGGAAATAGGAGAAAACGACAAGAATTTCGTCAAAAACTCCTATTTCATGCAAAAAAGCCAAGTAATTAGGCTGGTCGACGAAATTAATTGGCTGGCCAGCCAAGAAATTGGCCTGCGAAGCTAAGTTTTTGGCCGGCTAGCCATTAAATAGGTTCGCCGGCTAATTTTCCCAGGAGCAAAGTAGTTTTGGCAGAATTTTTGATGAAAGTGTGTGGGTCATGTCATTTTAGATCTTTTGATGATACAATCATGCATGAGATGTATCTAGGCCCCCTCCATTATCCTTCTTTGGCCTCCATTGTCGAAAGGGGGATTGTCTTTGACCCCAAAAGAAGAATCCAAGGCAACCACCTTTATCACTCCATCGTCCTTGTGTCCTACCTTGTCTACCACCTCTTTGACTTTGAATTCCATTCATTATCTATATGGAGGATTAGAGTGAAGGGAATTGGAAGAAGTAGATAAATTAATTAAGAGAAAAAAGAGAGATAGAAAGATAAAGAGAAAAAGCCTTAAGCTTTGAGCTATAAGCTTAGAGATACATTGATATTCTCTTTCAATATATCAAACCAAACCCATAAATTCTATTATAGCCATATTCTTGAGCCTTGATCAAAAGAGAGTGAGTGTTGTTCAAGTTGAGAGAAAAACAAAGAGTTGGAACAACTCCCCCACTGCACAGTGTTAAATAGCCCAAAAACACCATTCTAACTGGAATTTCAAAATTTTAAACTGAGAATTGAGAACACACTTCCAAAGCTTGAGGGTGATCAACAGGAAGTTCAGAAATCAAATCCTTCATTGGAAGGTAAATTTTGAACATTTTTCATTTTCCTTTACTTTCTTGCATTTCATTTCTTATATTGCTTTTCTTGCTTCAATTTCATGTTTTAAACATGTTGTAAGCTAACTGGAAGTGGTTAGTTAAGCCACCTCATATTTTCTGTTTGTTTTTCTGGTGTTTTGAACAAAACAGAGTTTCGGCTTCGCAGGCTGGCTAACTTTTTGGCCTGCCAGCTCATCTTGTGGCCGATTAACCACTTTCTCTTGGATAGAACCTAGTAGCCTCCCGATGATGAGCAGAATAGTCTCCGACGGTTTCTGAGGCCCCATGCATCTTTTGTTTTTATTGTTTTTCTCTTAATTAGAGTGTTTGTGAGGATTTAATTTTGTTATAATATTTTTTTCTCTCTCATTCGGATTTGTAATATTCGAAGCGTTGTAATAATTCCTCACCCCCGCTTCTTTTTATCCCGTTCTTTTATTTGCTTTCGATATTCTATAAATATGCATGTTATTTTTCTCGTCATCATATCTATGCCTTGCATCCACATCTTATGCCTTAAGATCCGACTAAATTTGCATCTGTGGATTTAATTGATTATTATGTGATTTTTTGCGTTACCTTATGTCTTGTGACGATTCACATATCATATATAGAAGCTGGATTTTTAGTTGTATTTCATGAGTGAATTGCATTAGGATCTTGTATATACATTGCAACAAAAAATGGGTTTTTAGCGCCAAATGCACGCCATGGATACAATTCTACGACATGCAATGTAACGTCATAATATGACCAGTCATGAAAAGTCATTCACTTTCAACGACATGCCATAGTACACCATTAAAAACTATTTGTGCATCGTTTTTAGTTTTTCTACAACTACTTTTGCATGCTGTTAATTGGTGGGACAAATAGCAATGCTGATTGGGCGCTGTAAAATATGTAATACAACGACTTGCTCAGCCTAGCTTAGATAAGTAAAACATACCACGACATTCGCAGAATGCTGTGGAATATTTCATATAATGGCCTAATTTACTTGCCGTAGAATGTGCATTATTATTATTATTATTTTTAATTTAGTAGGTTCTATTTGATATGTTCTGTACAATCTATCAAACATTATAAACAACCTTCACAAAACATCAATCAACTACCAAAACATTGTTTCAAGCATTAAAAATAAACTATATTCATAAATTATGAATATTCAGCAATTGTCTATACATTCAAAACATTCAAAAACTGTATTTTTTAAGTTCTAAACTGTCCAGAATGTTTAAACCATTCAAAAGCTATGCATATCTACGTTTCTAAACATATCCAACACTATTAAGAGATTAGCCAAAATTACCAGCAATAGTTCTTGTAGTAGTTGCAGTTGCAGTAAATCTGGCCAAAGCCTCTTCAGCACTCTCCATAATAGCAATCTTAGCTTCATCATTATTATACACATCTTCAGTCCTCGTCCTCGTCCTCGTCCTCTTCTTTCTACAACTTTAAGTAGATCATAGAGGCAAAGCAATGCTGTTACAAGTTAATCCAAATATTAGATTGTTTTTGCCTAAAAAATATAAAAAGGAGGACAAAAGAACCAAACAACCATTCAAATAAAATGACTTACCTTGGATATTTTCTGTAATCAACAGAAATTACCTGCTCAACAATGCAAAACATTTTTCTGTTAGTCCATTAGTTCTTTGCTTGCACCACCTAAATCATTTTAGTCATGCTTGAAAGTATGAATGATGTTGAACCATCCAATCACAATTTATAGATAAATTAAGTACATATTTATCGATGTAACTAGGTCTAGCACATGAAACAACATCATCCAATAGAAAAATATAGTATAATATGTAAAATATTTTGTGTTTGTCCTCTGACTTTATGAATCCTCTTCCCAGTAAGGTGCTCTATTAAGTTTTTTGTTTTTTGTTTGGAGGTGGAAATGTCCCTCTCCACTCAACAAGGCTTCTATCACCACTCAAATCAACTCATAATTCAAGATTGTCCCATATTTAAATTTAATCACCTTCCTAACTCCTTTCAATCTCACTTTGTGCGTGTAGAGGCAAGCAGACATGTGCATATTGTTTGCACCTATGTATGCATTCATGTTGTATTTATGTGTGCTTGAGGAATATTCATTACACCAATTTTGATCAACTATTTACCTCTCATTCTCTCTTTCGATTATTGTTTACAAATAGAAGGTACGTCTTAAGTGCTTGCAATGAGAGGGTGTGAGTTCAACTCCCCCAAGGTGCCAATCTAACAACTAACTGCTGAATTTTGCCGATAAAAAAAAAAAAAAACCTACTCATCTCAAGTTGTAATCATTTTCATCAATCTCCCACAAAGATCATCTTTTTAAAGATTAATTAACCAATAGTCAAATCAATAACCAAACTAGAAAATGCATGGAAAAGGGGCATGTGAAAGCTTCTATTTGCTTTGAGAAGGTGAATCATTTAGAATAGAAAGGAAAGATATTGATTGAGAAAGAGACTTTGATTAAAAACAAATCAATAATCTTAGATTAAAAGCTACAATCCTAATTTTCAGAATGAAACTCACAGAAGCATAGTTGGGATGGCTAGCAGTCATAGCAGCAACAGTTTAAGTGGCCAATTCATCGAGTTGGCTGGTAGTGATGCCATTGTAGACACCGACACAGACCTTCTGGGGGACAAGGACAAGGTCGCAGTGGTCTATGTTGAGACCATAAATGAGCTTCTTGAGATGAGCAGTACTACAAACAATAGAAAACGCAGTAGTGGAAATCTTAAAAAGCAATAATTACGTCTACAAGCATAATCTTAACAATTATGACATCAGGCTTAAGAACTCAAATTCCCACCAAGCAAACAAAATAACATAGTAGATGCAAGCATTCATACAATCCAGCTAATCAAATGATTTTAAAGAATCTAATAAGTTTACTGTAACACTTCTGAGAATGGATGTTGTTTTAAAGAGTAACTAAAGTTTCAATAAATGATGTACATTCAATATTCCAACATCAGAACTCAATAACCATACAACAGGTTAAAATGATACATATATTATTCCAAAGTGATACATCTATTATTCATATATAAATCTCTTACCATAGACACTCAAAAAATGCATATATAATCTCTTCTAGTAAAAAAGACCACATACACACATAATAGCAAAGAGTGAACCAAAACTAGAAAAACAATTTGTATAAGAATTTAATGGATTTAGAAAGGAATTTTTTTTTTATTGAAACTAAGTCTCCAGTTTAAATAATTGGACATGGAAAAAGACATTCACCAAGCACTTCTTAACTTGGTTGTTTAGATCATATCCATCTTCTTCTTAACTTGGACTCTTTCAAAATCAGGCTGTTTTGAGGTAAGTCCTTATATAAGGCAATTTTGGGGTAGCAGGAGGTTTTCTTCTCATGGAAAGGGATTTGGGTCCCAAAAGTGCCTTTAAAGGTGTGAATTTTGTATGGTCGCCAACTTATAGGAAGATTTTTAGTGCCATATTTATACACCTTGCTGATGTTTATGCAAACAACATTGGGAATCCATTAATCATCTTCTTACTCGCTACCATGTTGCAATGGAAAATTGTGGCCTCAAGGACATTACCAGCAACATTCATGAGAAGTTCCTCACTGCTAAATTTGGCACACTAATTGCATAATTAGAGATGAAGTTTGAGATATTTTCTGCCCTAATAGCTGCATTTGACAAGATAACCAAATTACATATGCAAGAAATATCAAGCTGTAGAGAAAAATTAAAATGAGATTGTCATTCTAAATATAAAAAATTTAGCACTCGTAGCCAAAAGTAAAAAAATGGACTCAAAATGATTGTAGAAAATCTACATGTAGTGAATTCTAAAACGAAAAAAGTGATTGGTAACAGGGATGCAACAAAACTCAAGCTTCAGGGTGAATAGTCATTAAACATTTCGACATATGATAATCTTTAAGCATGTTACCTGAAAACTTCTAAATATCTACAGTTTTAAAAGTTGGAAACACGTTGTCAAGACACACACTCTTATTTTTTGCAAAGATAGAATGTTCAAAACAAACTTATATTGTTAATTCTGAAGTTACATTGACTAAATACTTGACAGGGTCCACCATCTTTTTTTGTTCAACAGGACCTAGATGCTTTACTACATTTCTACATCATGAAAACGAAAGGATAAAGGATATACCACAGCTTTTTAGTGCCAAGATAAATTTCTCTACAAAGGACTCCAAGAAAAATGGAGTCCAATTTGAAACCCATATTAGTTTCTTGAACATATAGGAAAACACAAACACATTAAAAAACAAAAACGCCGTACAAAGAAAGCAACCAAAGAAAGTAACAACTTGATAGCAACAATTACTTTGGGCTATGTTTGTTTTCCAGTAAACATTGAAAGGAAAGAGCAAAACTGTATATATATATATATTAGTTTCTTGAACATGAAAAAAATATCAGTTTCTTGAAGAAAAAATTATTAGTTTGTTAAACCAAAAAAATAATTCTTTGAGGCAAATCGAATAATAGTCTTGAATTTAACACACTTACATGCCGACTTCGAAACCATGTAAATAAATTCAACATTACAATCATGAAGGAGCCTAACAAACCTTCAATACACAAAACTTATCTAATTAGCATGATGAAGACACCACAAATCTAAACTAATAACAAAAAAATATTACCTTGAGGATTTTGGCAGCTTTAGGATCATAATTCGTGCTAAAGAACTCCAAAATATCATTTAAAGTACCACCATAAACAACCAATTTAGGGTCCTCGGAGCCACTTTGCTGCTACTCTTTAAGCCTTCTCTAGATTCACCGACATCATTCGTATTCTTCTTGTCACCAGAATCCAAAAATTTCAGGCTATCAAGAACAACAGCTTTCAATTGTGATAGCTTCTCATCCCTATAATCCATATAGCTTCTCATCCTTATAATCCATATAGTCCTCCACATTCAATTGTACCTTTCACGATAGCAATTGCATGTCGTGGAAAGTGCAATATTTTAACGGCTAGCTTTTTGTGCACCATAAAATGTTCAATATTTTTAACAACTATTGTACTCGTGTCGTGTACAATTGATGTATTAATGGCATGCCATATGCACATGATAGAAAGTTTTATTATTTACGGCTAACATTGCAAGCCGTAAAAAAATATTGTTATTAGCATTCACGGCCTACACAATAGACATCTCGTGGTTGAGAAATTATTTACGACATGCAAAAAATAAAAAGGTCATAAAAGTGAGAAACCACGGTTTGCATTTACTGTATGTTGTTAATGTGAAGCCGTAAAAACTTAGTTTTTTTGTAGTGATAGGATCATGCCAGTTTTTACTAATTCTGTTTTGTAATTGTTTACGGGACGTCGACAAACATGTAAGTTTTTGTGCTTTAGCATCCCACTTGTGTGTGCTTTTCTGCTATGTTTAGCATCCTACCATGTGGCTATGTGCTTATTTGATATAACTCTATGCATGCCAGTGGATGAAGGTTGTATTATTTAATTTGGAATAAAATTGATTTTCAAGATTGCACTATTCAAAGAATTTTCAAAACAGTAAAATCAAATTGTTCCAAAGTAGACAACACAGTCTATATTTGTTTGCTTCACATAGTACCTTTCAGAATTATTAATAATTGGAATATGAACATATGAAGTTAATAAAACTCATCCCATGGTTAATAAACTCATCTCAAACTCCCAAACCTATAGCAACTTCCAACTTTGGACAGGATGCTCTCCTATTCTAGGATGTATAAAGCCATTTGTTTGAATATTGAAACTCTAGACCATTTCAAAGCTAGGAGAGGATAACCCTACCCTCCATTGGGGTGTTTGTTCTCTTTCTTGCTATGTGCAATGTATGGGATATGGGGTTCTCAAATCTGATTAGTGGGTCAAGCATATCATTTTGAGGGGTTGATTTCAGTGTGCATAATGATCAGTTGAGCCGAAATGCTGTCAAAATTCTGATTAGGAGTTCCATTTTGTTTTTTCTAGGTAATCATGGCACTATAGCTTCAGAACGGTTTGATATCCCCCAAGTTTTGTGGACTCGCGCTAGTAGACTTCATAGAATTGCAAATTTGGTTCAGGGACAGCCAATGTTAGTTTCTCTGCTGCCAGTTACAAGAATAAATGTTAAAACTCATTGTCTGAACCTCGCCAGTTAGAATTTCTAGGATATGTGATAGACCCACCTTTAGTGGTGATGGACTAACCTCCAGTAGTGATGAACCCACTTCCAGTAGTGATGGATCAACCTCCAACAGTAATGGACCAACCTCCGCAGATATAGCAAGCATGTTGTTATCCCTTCAACAAAGCATGAATGTTATTACCAACAAGATTGTTGCCAACAATGAGGCTTTTGCCGAATTACAACGCCCATCTGGGGTGTCTACATCTCATCTACCTCCAGTCGTTCATCCGATTTTGGAACCACCTCCGCTAGCTGAGGAACTTCCTGAGTCCAATTTGTAAGAAGACTTGAGGGTTGTCACACAACTAATGGAAGGACTGTTCCCATGGATATCAATGGAGTTGAACCGACTATGCTAAAATTAGCCAAGTTGGAGAAAATGTTCTAAAAATTACGAAGGATCAACTCCATTCTAGACATCGTTGATGGGCTTATAGAAATAATTGTGAGGTTGCTTGTGCATATCAAAATGTTGCACATGGATAGATTTGATGGGACTAGTGACCCTATGGTTCATATCCGCCTCTTCTCAGACATCCTGAAGCCCATGGACCTATCTCAAGCTCAAAAGCATTCTTTGTTTGGGAGAACTTTACCTGGTGTAGCTGCCAAGGACTTAGTAAAACAGAATTGGGAGAAGTTAGATGAGGCTTTCGTCACCTAATATTCTTACAACACCCAGATTGAGGTAACTATCCAGGAACTAGAGGCAACCCGACAATAGCCCAATGAGAGCTTCATGGCATTTCTCAGTAGGTGGAGGACAATTGAAGCCATGATGACAAGTCGACCCTTGGAAAAAGATCAAGTCCGCGTTGTTGTCAAAAGTCTGTATGGAGGATTATTGCAGAAAATGATAATTCACTAACTCTTCAATTTCAAGGACCTACATGAGATTAGGGTTCAAGTTGAGGATGCTATCAAACAAGGGATCATTATAGAAGGAAATGAGCTCGTGCGAAAGATGTTTAATCGTAGTTCTAATGCTACTGTTGGTAGTAGCACAGTTACCAATTCCATATCCTCAGAGATCAACACTGTCACCACTTTTACCAAAATGGCCAACCCTTTTTCTAATATCACCCACAACCAACCACTTCAACCCGACCTCGAAACCAAAGATTTGGTCCTCTCCACATGTCCCTAATCTGAGCCATGGAAATTCTAGTGAAAACGGGGCATCTCAAGCTTCTTGATTCCTAACCCCTTCCTAATCCACTTCCACGTAGCCATGATCCCACCAAGTATTATGCATTCCACCAACAACATGGTCCCGATACTGACCATTGTTTTCGACTTCATCGTGGGATTTAAGATCTTATTGATAATAAGATCATAGCTCAACCCCCAAAAGCGAAGACCACCACCAACACATTTCCACCCCATGACCAAGTCCCACTGCCTTCCTACCTCAACCTCATCCATGTACTATCACTCACCTTCAACCCCAAAATATACATCACACATTCTTACCCGAGGTGTTTATTCTAGAGGGCATTGATTTATTCATGATATATGCACATCAATTCTAGCCAAAACCCCAACACCCTGTGGTGGTAGATAATTTGAAGCCAGAATTGGGCATTATAGAAGATAGTCTCACAGGCATGCACTTTCCTCTATATGGTTTCCTTAAGCCACGGATTGATAAAGAAGCAAAGAAGCACTGGAGAAGTTTTAGGTCTGACACTGGCTGAATCTGTGATAGACTTTGAAACTAGCACGGGACTAGTAAACTCAAGGGATATTGTGACCATTTCTATGATCGGGGATGAACCACTTGTTGATTGCACATATTTCGTTCCAGATCTGGTGGATGGCACGCACTGATATTAACAATTTGGAAATGCTTTCATTTACTTTTTGAATTGGGTGTTGAGTCAGAACCTGATTCTGCCGAGTCTGTGGAGTTGGAAACCAGATCGAGTAAGTCTTGTGAGTCAGAGTCTAGTGGTTTTGGGGGTGATAACCCAGGCGTCATTGTCCTTTCTGTGTCTGTCTTTTCTTTGCTTTCGAGTCTGTTTCAATCGTTGAGCTAGAAACTATGAATGAAAATGCAGTAATATTTGTTTACTTGTCTGTGCCTTTAAATCAATGCTTTGACCAAAATTTTCAAAACTTTTTCCAAAACTTTGATAAAAACGAAGATGAAGGAATTCCTCCGGATTTGAAAATTTTGATCGACTGAGAGGAAGAGAGGTGTGTTAAGCCCTTGATGGATAAGATCATTTTTGTTAATGTGGGTACTGAGAAGGATCTTGGCTTGGTACAAATTGATCCTACATTATCTTTAGAGGAGCACGAGTGATCAGTTACTTTATTAAAATATTTGATTTTGATTTTTTTTTTTTTTTTTTTTTTTTTTTGCGTGGTCCCATGAAGGCATGTCTGGAATTGATCTCGAGATTGTACAGTATAGGATCACTCTTGACCTTGAGACGTAACCCCTTAACTGTCAAACCATGCTTCAGAATGTTCAACGATCAACCAAAGTATGCAGCTTGTGTAGCCGGAATGGAAGTAGCTCTTGAATTAAGGGTAATAAGGTCGGATGTGATAGAAGAAGGCTTGCATAGCCAGATTGGAAGTAGCCCTTGAACTAGGTGCAAAAAGGTCAGATATGATAAAAAATTCAAAACTAAATAATTTCTCAAGCCAATGGAGATCGGAATGAAAGTCAAATCTCGAAATTTAAGAGAAAGAGATTTATTGTTGAAGGATAATCGAGTTCCTATCCACGACTGTGGTAGCCGAAGAAAAGTAGATGCAGATAGGCAATGCATATTTTCCCAATCGGTGTATAGTATACACTTGGCCCCACCCTTGACGTTTCAGATGCCGAATATGTTGAGCAGGGGGCCAATTAAAAGTTGGAATAAAGCATAATGGGGGGGGCTGAGTACATAAGTACATGACAGATCAAGAGCGGGCCCTGCCTGGAAGACCAGGAGCGTATATAAATAGAAGAACGACGAACAAGAAGAGGTATGTGAGAATTAGTACGCTTAACTTAAGACACACGCAATCTAGAGAGCATACACTGACTTGTCCGTCGGAGTGCTAATTCCGACACCCCCGACCGGAGTGTTCATTCTTTTTCAGGCTACCAACTGAGGATCTCAAGCGTCCCATTGTATCCAAGGAGTATTTCCAAACTACCTTCCCCACAATTGGCGTCGTCTGTGGGAATACTCAACTACATCCATGGCGGGCGCAACGAAAGATCCTCCGATAATCGCTGACGAAACTACGCCGGGAGATGATCTCACCCCACCAAACAAGTTGGGACCAGAGACTATCGCCGCAAGACGCGCCTTGAACTTCGACTCACCATCAACTTCAGCGCATGAGACAATGCCAGTGATCATGGAACAAGCAAAGCAAAATGAACAGAGGTTGGAGAACATGATCGCTGAGAACAAACGTCTCCGTCAAGATTTGGCCTTGGAAGTAGCGAAGTCCAAACAAGCTATACGCTAAGATCTAGAACGACCTCTGATGGTAGGTGGTCAACGACCTCGAGCCCGACAACAAGACACTGACAGCGACTCTGACTCATTAACCCCGGAGCCCAAGAAGAAGCGACGACCCGAAACTACCACTTCCTCTAAAGAGAGTCCACGTATAAGGCATAAACGAAGACGGAATGGTTCAGATGAAGAGGACCAGCACGATCCCTTTGTGCAACGGATCGTAAAGGCAGTAATACCCAAGAAGTTCAAAGCCCCATCGTTCACCTTGTACGACGGGAAATCTGATCCTACAGATCATATCCGTCACTATAAGCAAGTCGTGACGTCGCATGCAGACGACGAAGCTCTCATATGCAGAATATTTCCGACCAGTTTGGGACCGTTGGCAGTCAGATGGTATTATAAGTTGGAGCCGGCGTCGATTAAGAGTTTCCATAAATTACAAAAATCCTTCAGGGCAAGATTCATCACCAACGAGGTCCAGCTGAAACAAGCCGACTCTCTCTGGGCAATGCAGATCCAGCCAAGAGAAACACTAAGAGCGTATTCGGCGCGCTATTGGGAATGCTTTAATCTTATTGATGACGCTTGCAACGACTCCATGGCCATCACCTTCTTTAAAATGGGTTTGCATCCTGACAGTGCTCTCCGCAGTTCCTTGACTAGAAGGCCCCCCAAAACAGTCAGGTCGTTGATGAAGAAAGTTGAGGAATATAGCAAAGTGGAAGACGATGCCTTGTGGGTTAAAGCCGGGAACAAGGCCGACCAGACGGCCCATCCTGAAATTGTTTAGCCGGTAAATTCTGTGTCACCTCGGAGTCCCGAACCATGGCATCTGTAACAAGTCCGCGAGGGACCGCTACAGTTCGGACTCGATTTGTGTCACGGTTCTTAATCTGAACCAAAGAGTCCAAATCTGGCAAATCGTTTTGAGAAACAGATTTTTTTGAAAAGAAGTGCCAAACATGGACTGCTTTGCCAGATACAGAGTCGCCACCTAAATATTTTTTTAATGGGGAAATTTAGGAAACCCTGACTCGGTGCCGAAGGCCACGTGTCCGTCATCACCAAAGTTGCCTCGGCTCGGGAACTTGGGTACGATCGGGGAAGGTCAGCTATGAGCACCCCCTCTCGCCCGGTCTGAAGACCGGCCTCTACTAACCGTGATATCCAATTTTGAAAACGTTATGTGTTCTTATTCCAATTATTAGCCTAGAATTACTATGTTATGCGCGCAGCAAACAAGTATAGACCAAATCGCCCAAATTGGAACAAAACATTTCATGTTCGTTATGAAAATGGTTTGCTACTCGCAAGTAGGCTAAAATGCAGATTTTGCCACCCTCAAGTGGGCTTTTGGAAAAAATGGTTTTGCCACTATCCAGTGGGCTTAAAATTCACAGTTTTAACGCATTATCCCAACTTAAGCAATTTGACCTCCACCCATAGGCATTCAAGCAGTTTATCTCATGTAAGCACTTAGCCGCATGGCAAGCATACTATTATGGCAACATTCACACGCATGCTGGATGCTAAAGCAAAAATACTTACATTGTACTCCGTGCCAAAACAGTAAACTAGTTAGCAAACATGCATGTCCTAGTTCATGTTAAAAGTGGCTAATGCATCACATGCAAAATGCGATCTAGGCAGGCTCGGCTAGCCCTAAAACATGGTATGTGAAAATGCACAATTATCACATATTCGGTTTAGAATTTAAAATACAAATGCGGTTAGCGTGATGTACCGAGCCTAATGTATGCAATACAAATGCATGGATGCACGCATGCATAGCATAAGGTATGCTAATTTTGAAAAATGCCCTAATCTACCACCATAAGCAGGTAAATAAAAGGGAAGAAAGAAATGGGGATTGGAAAACATACACACCACCCACACACGCTTATTACAGATTTGCCCTCACTCGGAGGGACCAAATAAATATTACAAATTAATTAACTACGCAAGCTAATTAAATATTACAAATTAATTAATTAATTAACAAATTAACTAATCTAGGAAAACAGGTAAACCGCCTCGGGAAATGCGCCGCCATGCATAGGCTGCCGCTGTTTTCTTTCCTCTGCTCCTCTGAAGGCTACCAAAACCTCAGGACTGCTTCCTTGGACACTGAGGAGTGCCACCGGCTGAGTAGAATCGCCACCGGCAGTGTGGTGTAGTCACCGGCACAAGATGAATCCATCGGCTGCTTGTTTACTGCCGGTCGGCAATATATACTGCCGGTCGGCAAGGAATGTCTGCAGAACCTGCAATTGACAGCAACAGAGTGCAAAGCAAAGCATGGCAGCCCAATTCAAGGCATATATGCACCATTCATGTCCCTTATCATGGTAATGACTCAAAGGGGCATGTGCCTCGATTCTCGGACCACCAATCGCGCATTTCCATGCATGATGGCCCAAGGAATCAAGTATGCAACTTTCATGTCAAATGAAATGCAAACCAATCAAACAAACTAAAGCCCAACCTCTATCACATGATCAAGAGGCAAGGCATGCATGCCAATGCAATGCAACCTAGGTATGCAAACAAGAATACAAGCATGCTGTGCAACTACATGGCATACACAATGCTAACAACATAACATGCGCAACGCTTTGAAACATGGCATACACAATGCAAGGTGGACTTACACCAATGTGAGTGGACCTCAACCGCACCCACATCAGTGGCCATAAGATGAAAATGAAGTGCCTCGAAATGCGTGCACACGGGCACGCAAACCGAGGCAATGGCAGAGGCAATGCAATGGCTAAAATGGCATATAGAATGCAGCATGGACTTATACTAACATGAGAGAGCCTCAGCCACACTCACATGAGAGGCCGATGGATGAAAATGAAGTGCCTCGAAATGCGTGCACACGGGCACGCAAACCGAGGCAATGGCATACGCAATGTAAATGACATAGAAATGGAAAGCAATCATTCTAATAGAATTTCAGCACTAAAATATGGGGGAAAACAGTCCCGAAATGAGGCGAAATGACACCAAATGCATGGAATAGTCCCGAAATGCGAATTTAGGCACCCGAAATGGCCTATAGCTATGCCAAACATGCACGATATGGACATGGAATGTAAAGACAGAAGCAAGGCAGCCCCAAAATTAGAATTTTACTAGTACAAAACATGGTCAAACAGCAAACCAAGATAGGGCAAAACTAGCATGCAAGAAATGGCCCTAAACATGAGATTAAAAAGAAACTCATAGGTGCTGGCCCCAAACAGGTTAGGGTCCTTCAACAATGTTGAAGAGGGACCCCAAATAAGACTATTTACAGTTTATGGCAGCCCCAAAAACAGTATACAAATATATTAGAAATGCAATGCAAAAATGAGGCTCAAAAGTGGCTATAACATGAGGTATACAAAACATTCACCAAACAAGAAAATACCCTGAATAAAACATGTTCAAGAGGTCAAAATAAAGCCACTTTTAGTTCGGACCAAGGTCCAAAAACAGCAACATCAGGGGCTGCCAAGACATACAAAAATGGGACCAAAAAGAGGATATAAAGGGAAGTACAACATGGAAGTCCCAAACAGTGTTGAGCCCTTCTTCAATGTTGAAGAGGGGCTCAAAATAAGCCTATTTTCAGTGTACCTCAGGCTCGAAAACAGATCACACATAGGCTAAAAGAATCATGCAAAATAATGGCATACAAAGGGGTAATGAAGAAAGTGCCAAAAATAAGCTTCGAACTGTAATAAGCCCTTAACGAAACATGGAATATAGCTCAAGAAAATGGCATTTTATGTTTTGGTCGGAGCTCGAAACAGCAAGCAAAGAGGCTAAAAAGATGAGGCAAGAAATGAGCTAGAAAGAGGGAGAAGAGTGCTCACCCTTGAAGACCCAACCTTTGCTGCCTCTAGGACTGAAAAATGTTGCCTCTTAGCTGTTGGAAAGCCACTCCTATCTGCTGGAATGGAGTAGTGGTGGTGGTGCTTGGTAGTGATGAAGGAATGATGCAAGGGACTTGGATGCTTGAGCTTGAAAGAGAGAGATGGAGGGAGATATATGGGGGGATGTATATATCAATCCCAGCTGGTTTTTCTAACCTAGTATAAGGAAGAGGAGAGCTTCATTTATAGGCAAAACAAAGTGTAAAGCTTCTTGAGGAAGCTAAACAAGGGTGCATATCCTCCATACACGTGTATGGAGGATCCATTCTGTGCCCTCCAGTTGGCACAGCTGGCATATACTCAATCTGCAGAATGCTCCGGAAGGTCGTCGGCCAGCAAAATTTGCCGGTCAGCACAATAAAGTGCCGGTCGGCACCATAAATTGCCGGCCGGATAAATAGATTGCCGATAGATGCTGCCAAGGTCAAAAAATTACCGGTGGGTGTCCAAATTGAAGCCCCGAAAGTTATCTTTCCAATGGCGCAAACCTTGCATTAAAATTCGTTCTGTGCAAACAGTTATGCCCTTTTTCGTGAAGCCGCGCAGATTCAATCCAACCGGGATGATGCCCGACTTCAACTGATCATATCTCCCCCACCTGGACTTGGTTCTAGGAGATTCTTGAGTGCAAAATGAAGCCCCGGAAGTAAGCTTTCCGACAGTGGTGGCCCCATAGCTAAACTCCAAGCGTACAGACAGATAAGCCCGATTCAGCGAGGGCTGCTCGACTCGCTTCTACCCGGATTCATGCCGAACTTCTCCCAAATTAGTTTTCTCCTCTCCTTCCCTCTCTTCTTCAACTCCAAACTCCTAAACAAAGTGTTTTGAAGGATTTGCCTCTCTCCTTGCCAAAGAAACTGAACATTTCCCCTGCACACCTGTCTCCACCAAGTGAACCATCAGTAGCGCCCAAGTCTTAAGGGCGGTCAAAAATAGGGTGTCTACAACATCGTTCAGGGAGAAGGTAAGATGGTAATTGGGCATACTGCCAACAGACATGTATGGTATTCGGCCCTACTTCTCCACCTTGGCTTATTCATAGAGTAATGGCCCAGCTGAAGCCTCTAATAAAACCATTTTATACGGCATCAAAACAAGGCTGGAGAAGGAGAAAGGCCGATGGGTTGAAGAACTGCCGAGTGTATTATGGGCTTATCGCACAACACCGAGACGGTCCATTGGGGAAACGCCGTTCGCTTTGTGTTTTAGAACACAGGTAATTATCCCCTTGGAGATCGGCCTCCCAACCTTGAAATCAAAAGTTTTTGATATGGGCCGAAACGATATGATGCCAGCTTTGGATTTGACTCTGATTGAAGAATGAAGAGACCGTGCCCTTGCCGCCATGGCACGGTACCAGCAGCAGCTTGCTAAGTCGTATAACCAACACGTTCAGCTATGTCGATATGTACCAAGTGAATTGGTCCTAAAGAAAGTGCTTCCAACTGCCAGGAAGCCGGCTGACGAAAAGTTAGGTGTTAACTGGGACGGCCTCTATCAGATCGACTCAGTCGCGGGAACGGGGGCTTATCAGCTCAAGGACATGTTTGGCAGGAGTCTGCCATGCCCTTGGAACTCCTCGCATTTGTGTAAATTCTATCATTAGACCTGACCTGTGGGGCATGATATTTATTTTGAATGATCCGCTATGTACAGATTTCACTTTTGCAGTGCAAAGTTTTGTTCTCTCTCATTTTGTAACTCAGTTCAAGTCCTTCGATTAAAGCCTTCGAATTCAGAGCCCCATCTGTGCATGTCACGTTTGGGGTGAATAAGCCTCTCAATTCTGAGGCCCATCCGTGCAGGTTATGTTTGGGCCAAATAAGACTCTGGATTCAGAGTGCCCTTCGTGCATGTCACGATTGGCCAAGACAAAAAGCCTCCAAATTCGGAGCCCCATCCGTGCAGGTTACGTTTGGGCCGAATAAGACTCCGGATTCAGAGTGCCCTTCGTGCATGGCACGATTGGCCAAGACAAAAAGCCTCCAAATTTGGAGCCCCATCCGTGCAGGTCACGTTTGGGCCGAATAAGACTTTGGATTCGGAGCGCCCTTCGTGCATGTCACGATTGGCCAAGACAAAAAAAGCCTCTGAATTCAGAGCCCCACTCGTGCAGGTCACGTTTGGGCTGAATAAGACTCTGAATGCGGAGCGTCCTTCGTACATGTCGCGATTGGCCAAGACAAAAAGCCTTCGAATTCGGAGCCCCACCTGTGCAAGTCACGTTTGGGCCGAATAAGACTTCGGATTCGGATCGCCCTTCGTGCATGTCGCAATTGGCCAAGACAAAAAGCCTTCGAATTCGGAGCCCTACCCGTGCAGATCACGTTTGGGCTGAATAAGACTTCGGATTCGGAGGGGCCTTCGTTCATGTTGCGATTGGCCATGACAAAAAGGCTCCGAATTCGAAGCCTCATCCGTGCAGGTCACGTTTGGGTTAAATAAGCCTCCGAATTCGGAGCCCCATGCGTGCAGGTCACGTTTGGGCTGAATAAGACTCCGGATTTGGAGCGCCCTTAGTGGATATCCCGATTGGCCAAGACAAGCCTCCGAATATGGAGCCCCGTCCGTGGTCTCGTTTGGGCCGAATAAAAACTCCGGATTCGGAGCGCCTCGCAGGCTGTTACAACACGCGGTGACAATTGAAACATTCAAGCATTCAGAAATGTTTCATTAAATTGATTTCAAGCATTTAGAAATGTTTCATCAAATTGATCAACTGGCACAAGTCGTATAAACATAAGTTGACACATGCAAGCATTCAAAATGAAGTGAGTTCTTAAATCGATTGATTGGCAGAAAGTGTATTAATACAAGTTGAAATACGCTAACATTTGAAACAGAGCGTCTTATTAATTTAGAAAATAAATACATAATTCGCACTCAATGTACATATGATCATTACAAGGTCTGCTTTTATTCGGCGGGTCCCTCATCATCACTCTTCTCAACTTCGTAAGCGAAAAAGGGGAAATCATCACGCTGGTACAGCGGCGACGCCGAATTCACACCTGCTGCCCGGAGAGCCTCAGCTTCCTGAAGTGTCTTGATCCAACCGTGCTTAAATTCACGATTTTCACATCAGCAAACTTCTTCGGCGAGTTTCTCCTTGGTCTTCTCTATTTCGACCTTCGGCCTTCATGAAAGCCTTTTTCACAGACCTTGGACTTTGCAGTCTTAATCGCAAACATGCTAGCTGTGTCCCGATTGGCAATGGCATGACTTATTGGCCTCTGGGTCACCCTCTCTTCCACAATCGGGTTAGGATGGCTGGCCGATTGAGACTCGGCAGACTTGATTTTCTTGAGTTCACGCTCGACCTTCTCCGCGTGAGCTTCTAAGTTCCGAATGCATTCGTCTCTCTGTTCTATATCCCGCCGAGCGGTACGAAGACGCATGTCGATTTCATAAGCGGTGTATAGTCCCTTCACCACCCCATGAACGCCTTCACGAAACACTTCGAAATCCTGCCAACCTACCATCGACTGCTGGACTTCGGGTGGAAAAATCTGTTGAAAGAACTCGACTGCCACATTTGGATCATGAACGATTGAATCCGCATCTGTCATTGGTCTATTCTCCATGAAGACCGCAAAACTCAATGGGCGTGGTGTCGCATCGGATTCCCTTCCAGAACGGGGTTGAGGAGATCTACCCTGTGGCTGCTTGTCCCTCCTGGCCAACCTACTTCGACGACGAGGAGATTGACGTCTGTCCCGGTCCTTCAAAGTCCTATTTCCCATGCGCATAGGTTCGCCACTTCGATTCATATCTCCTTCTAGCTCAGCTAATGTTCTCGCCTCTCTTTTGCTGTTCAAGAAAAGTCTATTTGACATTCGCACTTGTTTAACCTTCCTCAACGAACTGGACTGAATTAATGACTCTGAGCATATAAATAGGACCTTCATGCATGAAGTACATGCCAGATTTATTCTCTACGACGGCAGCACCTCCGAGGTGATCTCATTAATACTAAAACCTCAATAGCCCGGCGCCGATTGAGTCATATGCCCCAACCATCCCGTGAACCTCTGTTCTTCGGCGTTCTAGTTCATGAACCAGTTGGGGCAAGGGCAGAGTCATCAATCTAGTCGATTTAAGTGCCCCAGCCGCTCCATGAATCGATTTATCAGTACAATATTCATGAGTTCATTTTATTCGGCTTTCCAGTTCATGAACCAGTTGGGCAAGGGCAGATTCGTCAATCTAATAGGCGTATTTGCCCCAGTTTCTCCATGAATCTCTATTATTTGGCGTTGTAATTCATGAACCAGTTCGGGCAAGGACAGATTTATTAATTTAGTCGGCTTAAGTGCCCCAGCCGCTCCATGAATCGATTTATCAGTACAATATTCATGAGTTCATTTTATTCGGCTTTCTAGTTCATGAACTAGCTGGGCAAGGGCAGATTCGTCAATCTAATCGGCGTATTTGCCCCACATGCCCCATGAACCTCTGTTATTAGGCGTTCTAGTTCATGAACCAGCTGGGGCAAGGGCAGATTCATCAATCTAGTCGGCTTAAGTGCCCCAGCCGCTCCTTGAATCGATTTATCAGTACAATATTCATGAGTTCATTTTATTCGGCTTTCTAGTTCATGAAGCAGCTAGGCAAGGGCAGATTCGTCAATCTAATCGGTGTATTTGCCCCAGCCGCCCATGAACCTCTGTTATTCAACGTTCTAGCTCATGAACCAGCTGGGGCAAGGGCAGATTCATCAATCTAGTCGGCTTAAGTGCCCCAGCCGCTCCATGAATTGATTTATCAGTACAATATTCATGAGTTCATTTTATTCGGCTTTCCAGTTCATGAACCAGCTGGGGCAAGGGCAGATTTATCAATCTAATCGGATTATGTACCCAGTCGCCCCATGAACTGATCTATCAGCACCTCATGAATTCATTTTATTCAGATTCGTCAATCAAATTCAATAATATAATCGGCTAATAAGTTTTCCGTCTCACGTAGTCTTGACATTTTGTTCTAACTGCTGATTCTTTTATTTATGTACTCATATAAAAAACAGTATAAGCAATAACTTGGGAGCATAGAAAATTTTCATTTATAAATTGGGCGCCAACAGCAGACATTTTACACATGAAAATCAGTTGACATCCAAAAAAGATGAAAATCTACTAACAAAAAATTGTGCATCTAAGATGCCTACCAAAAATGAAAATATGCCTTGATCATTCGTCAGGGTCAGACGCCAGCGGGTCAACGCCCACCTGCCCATATGGAATTGGCTGTGCCAATGTCACATTCGCAACAACGAGGGCTTTGACCCAGCCGTGTTTGAAGCCCCGATTCTCAAACTTCGGCACTTCATCTGCGTTTGAGAATCGGGGCTTCAAACACGGCTGGGTCAAAGCCCTCGTTGTTGCGAATGTGACATTGGCACAGCCAATTCCATACGGGCAGGTGGGCGTTGACCCGCTAGCGTCTGACCCTGACGAATGATCAAGGCATATTTTCATTTTTGGTAGGCATCTTAGATGCACAATTAACGTAGCCGAATAAAAGTAACAGCAAACAAATAATTAGAAAAATATTTACAAACGTGCATACGTGAAGACGAAAGATTGCAGATAAGACAATGCACGTATCGATATGGCCGACTGAGCGGCCAAAGCAATTAGCATCAGATCTGGCTTCGCTTGAAATACGGCTCTGTCGACCGGTAGGGATATCGAGGAGGCCATGCTCAAGGCCATAGCCGGCTCCCTCAAAGCAGAGGAGTCTGAGGAAATCGGCATTTTTCTGACCCTTGGTTGAATCGTGAATGGAAGGACCAAATCTGACTCCTCAATTCGGGGTCATTTATTACTTTGGTCTTCTTCGTACTCGGCCTCTCGATCGACGGGGCACTTTTCGCCCCTTTGTTCACCTTCGTTGGCCTGCCCCACCTGCTCCATCTCGGCCGTTTCAGGGTGAATCGTCTCTTCGACAATAATCAGAGGAGTAGACTCAACGACAATGGACGGTGTAGACTCAACGACTGCGGCAGGTGGAGTTTCCGATCAGACGGCCTCGGCCCTCCGCCTGGCGGGCATCCTCTCGGCGTTCTTCTTCTGCGCAAGTTGCAAAAGTGATTCCCCAGCCATAACCTCTGGATAAGCGCCGGGAATATCTCTGACGTTTGTAAAAATGTCTTCAAAGACGTCCCCTCGGCCGGACGTGGATGGATGGTCGGACAAATTCAATCCAACATCCTCAAACGCTAAATTGAGGGCTTCGTCTACCTCAGTTCCCAATTGGTCCGGGTCCTCGGCGATCTGATCGGCTACTTGTTCTTCTGCGTGTTCCGAATTGGAGGCTTTTAAACCGATCTCCTTCAGACTTTTAAAGCTGGGGAAGATGAGGGCTGTAAGATGATCTTCGCCTCTTGGAACTAGAATATGGTCTGCTGCCGAAAACGTTGCGTAGGACGGCGCGTAGTGCAAGAGAATATGAGTCGCCCTTCCTTGCTTCTGAAGATTTGGACGGCTGACGAATTGCAAAGCAATTTTAATATCCGCAAGTACATCGTCATCGGCCGAAACCAACCCTTTCTTCAACTCGTTTCCTGCGCAAACAAAACGGTAAGTACATGAAAGACGAGCCGAATACACATGCAAAAATATAAGTAACTGGAATGAGCTATACGGCCACTTGGATCTCCTTTTTGCTTTGGCACAGGATCTAGGTGATCTTCACCCTCGCCGAATTCTCAGTTGCCTTGAACAACGACCATCACGTCGTCAACACGCTTGCCAGAGCTGGCAAGCATGGTCACTAAATGATGATCGGTGTCCTTGGCCCTAAGAAAATAGCGTCCTCGACGGCCAGTGGACTTGGCTAAGACATAGGAATACCGAATTGCAGGAATGCCTAGGTTAATCCTAAGATGATGGTTTAACTCTATGATCTCCATTATGATGCAAAAAAAATTCACGTTAGGCTGGGAAGGGATTAGGCCCCAATGTCGAAAGACGGCTCTCAAAAACGGATGAAGGGGAAAACGGACACTGCCTTTAACAATCGATAGGAGAGGAAAGATGATTGTGCTCTCGTCGGTCCTCTACATATCGGTGGTGCTGTCTTCCACGAGTGACAGATGAACGTCATCAGGGATGGAACAATGGCATCGGAAGCCGAAAATCCGATCCATAGAAAGGAGTGCTTTCAAATTTTTTGCCATCGTAGCCAGCCTAAGGATTATGCAAAACTAATAGTAAACAGGAAAATTGTATTAGGAGTGAAAGAGAAGAGAACTTACAGGGAGCGAAAGGGATAATGAGAGATAGAAGAGAGCTGTAGAGGTTGCGAGGTAGAGGAGTTGTACTAGAAGGCGAACCAAAAAATCTTGAGTATTCAAAGTATACATTCGAAGAGACAAAATTTTGACCGACATTAAATGGAGGAAGCGTACGAAGAGGCGGGAACTTATAATGATGACTAGAAAACATGTGCGTTCTGACACGCTTTGGAATGAGGTTAACCGCCGAATTTTTGACTTTTCAAGATTGAAACCAAACACGCCGACTAAACAGAGTTAGTGGGGTGTTCGGGGGGCAATTGTGGTAGCCGAATAAAAGTAGGCACAGATAGGCAATGTATATTTTCCCAATCGGTGTATAGTATGCACTTGGCCTCGCCCCTGACGTTTCAGATGCCGAATAAGTTGAGCAGGGGGCCGACTAAAAGTTGGAATACGACATAATGGGAGGGGCCGAGTGCATAAGTACATGACAGATCAAGAGCGGGCCCTGCCTAGAAGACCAGGAGCGTATATAAATAGAAGAACGACGAACAAAAAGAGGTATGTGAGAATTAGTACCCTTAACTTAAGACGCATGTAATCTAGAGAGCATGCACTGACTTGTCTGTCGGAGTGCTAATTCCGGCACCCCCGACCGGAGTGTTCATTCTTTTTCAGGCTTCCAGCTAAGGATCTTGAGCGTCCCATTGGATCCAAGGAGTATTTCCAAACTACCTTCCCCACAACGACCATAGGGGAAAATTCAGACCCAATTAGTTGGGTCTTTTCATCATCAAATCTATCTGGTCAGAAAGAGCAGTCATTCTCATGGATTTAGATGGTCTAGAGATCTGACAACCAATCAATATGGACAAGCTACAAAGTACTATCCTTGAGAGGCTTGGTGGGCTAAAAACCTAGAAGGGCGATCTAAGCAAAAGTTAGAGCAGAAAAATGCAAAAAATGAAAAAAATAGAAAAGAAAAATTTTAAAAATTAAAAAAACGCTCGTTGGGCTGAAAACCAAGAAAGGCAACCCGGGAAAAAATTAGCGGAAAAAGGTAAAAAAAAAAATAGAAAATGAAAACAAAATGAAAAATGAAAAATGAAAAAAATTGAAAAAAAAAGGAATAAATTAAAGAAAGCTCGCAAGGTTGAAAACCTAGAAGGGTTGCTTTGGCAAAACTTAGAGCGCAAAAAGAGAGTGAAAATACCTGAGTGAGCCTTACCTCAGGAACTACATAAGGCTTGATTCCTATCTCTAGGATACATAGGTAGCTTCATCTTGAAGTTTGGCCCTAATCATTTCAACGCACTCGTCCCATCCACGTTTGATTTGTATATTGTTTTTACTTGACTTGGCTATCTTGTCCATGTTCAATTGGGTTAACTTTATTTGGTTTGGTTGCCCTACCTCTTCTTTACGGTAGATTCAATCACAAGGTAGATCAAGTAAGGATTTGGGGTTGTACATCTCAAGGGTTGATTTCATGTTGGACGGGTAGTGGCCATTTGCGAAAACAATTTTGATGATTTTTAAGGAAGTCGACTAATTTTCTCGAAAATTATTCCATTATTTCAAAACTGGACCATTTCTTGGACTCACAAAGGAAAATTTTCAGTGCTTATAACTTGACTTACATGATTTCAAAACAAAGAGCGGACCAATCATGTTAATCTAACTCTCATGATGATCAACTTTTTTTACCATAAAATAAAAAAAGGAAAAGTGAAAGCAATGGACTAGAGGCATAGTCGAGTCAAGAATTCTGTTTTCTCCCCACAGTCTCGAGTCTCATGTTCATATTTTAGCCGGCCGACTAACCATTCAGTCGGTCGTCCAAGTTTTGAGTTGACTCCAGGTGTGCTTCTTGATTGTTTCAGCTAGCCAGCCACTTATTTAGCTATCCGACCAATTTTCCAGCCAGTTCTTCAGTTCAATCAATTGGTCGGTTAATGAATTTTCCGACTCATCAATTTTTTAGCTTGTTGGACAACAAATTAGTCGGCCGACCAATCAATTAGCCAGCCTGTTAATGAACTGCAGAAGTTGTGTAAGCTCAATGGTGTGTTCTTTTGAGTCATGTTTTGAGCATCTTTCATTTCAGCAAGTGTAAATAGGTGTGTTTGGATTGCTTCTGCTTTGTTTTTCTTTCATTAATTCATTTTTTGATTTCTGGTCAGTTGATGGCTCAATGTCGAATTCAGAGTTCGTTACAATTCAATCATTCTCAGATTCAAATTCAAAACAAAATATTTTCATGCTTAAGTGTTGTGCCATTCATGCCATGATGTGCAAACAACGAAACTCGTTTTATTAAATTTCAGGGTGAAGCTGCGATCAACATTACAAAAAACAAAGAAGAAATTTCAAAAAACAACAGAAAATAGAGAAATCATCTGAAGTATTGTTGCTCATTCCTGAGAAAAAACAGAAAATAACAGGAGAAAAAGAAATAAAAGTTGAAAATACAAAAGAAAAAGAAAAAAAAAAGAGGGACTTTTTTTCTCAGATTTTGGCAAAAGCCAGGTGGCGAAGATTACAAACTAACTTCATTTGGAGACAACTTCGTCGCTTGACTCTACCGTCAGCTGCCTTGCCACAACATTACTCTTGGGAGGCCTTTGAAGACTCTGCCTCAGCATTGGCAGAGCTTCCGAAAGAAATTACTCCTCGTCGGTCATCAAACGAGGGGCACCATGGACCTCCAAATCAGGCTGTACAGGCCACCTGTCGCTTCAGCTTTTTATTTTGCTTCTTTAAAGTGCTACTATCTTCTCGAACGTCCTTGTACATACGCTGGAGAAAGGAGAGTTGCGCGTTTAATCAGTGTACCTCACTTGTCCTGTTCTGTAGCCGGTGGGACAAATTAAAGACTGTGATCACCGTCTCCACACAAGACTTCATTGTGAAGTGGTTGGCATCGATATCAGATTGCGTTGCCATTGTTTGCTCGACTGACAACGCATAAAAGCTAAGAGTAGAGGTAGGGGCAGGGGCACTCTATCGAGGCTCAAAGGAGTTGGTAATCTCGATTGGGGAATCGTTAAGGTCAGGAAAAAAAGTGAGGTAATGGCGAGAACTGGCCATGTCAAGAGGAGTATAATGCCAAAGAGAGAGATTCGAGTTGCCACTGACTGAGAATTTGTAGCTTTTCGCTTTATGTCTCTTTGATAGGCCTCAGTTAAGAAAAAGAAAAAGTAGAGGAAGAAGACAAGGAGGGAAGACCTTAGGGTAAAGGATAGGAAGAATCGAGGCCTGTCGGTCAGGCACGCCGTTATTGTTGAAATTGCGCGCTAGATAGGGGTGTTCGCGGTTCGGTTGTGGCTACGAAACCTCTAATTTGCCATCTATCTGTTGGCAAATTGGAAAAAATCAATCTGTATCCATCCAATGGATTGACGGATGCGGATTAGCGGATTGGCGGATAGATGCGAATCGGTTTGGCGGTTTAAATTTTTACAAATTTTGAACATAATATAATATCTTATCAACAATTTTTTTTTTTGGATAACAATTCAACTCAACATAATCAAAAGATTATCAAGCAAATTGTCAAATACCAATAATAAATACGTATAAGAAAACCATGCGTTATCAAAATTACTTCATTAATTTTTTTTATATTAAAAAACTATTTAATTTTGATTTTTAAAAAATAAAAAAATTAAGCCTTATATTTTCCACACAAAAATACTAAATATTAACCCTTACCATTTGATAAAAGGATTTTCAAATTGAAAACATAATAGAATATTTAAAATCTTTTTCAATTGAAAACACAAACATAACATCTAAACAAATTAAAAACACAAAATTTTACAAATTACTAGGGGTGCTCGCAGTTTGGCTGTTCGGTTGCGACCAAAGGAACCTCAAATCCGCCATCCGTCCAAAACTATGAAGATTGAAAAAAATCAATCCACAACCATCCGCTCGTCATCATGCATCCGTCCAAAATGCGACGGATTGGTTTGGCTCGGTTGGTTTGGGAGGATTGGAATATCAACTACTCACCCTTAGCGCCAGACACGACGCTCGACGAAAAGGAAAGAGATAGACAGAAAGATAAAACATGGATGAGATAGTGATATGTATATAATTTGAATATAATATGTATATATGTATATAATATGTATGTATCCATATGTGTATATTCGTATGTCTGCGTATACTGTATGTATATCCATATGTATCCGTATGTAATATGTATTTTTTGTATCTGTATATATGGTATGTATATAAATCAATAAAAAAAAGGAAAAAAAGAAAACAAAAAGAAATATTCAGAAAATCAAAAACAAAAAGGAAGAAAATTTTGAAAAAAACAAAAAAATGATTTGTATTCATCTGTTGTGCATCCATCATGTTATTTTTGTGCATTATCATTGCATATTGTATGTCTCACATTGCCCTTTTGTGTTTTTGCATTCACCATCACACTTGCACTGTGTCACGCCCCAAATTTGGACAACTAAATATTAAATTAGGACTAAACCCCAATCAGTATTCCATCATCCAAATCCTAGGGGTGAAACAAAATCTAAACGTTCTCGTCTTCTTAAGGTTTAAATAAATTTCCATGCTCAAAAGATTACAAGGGATAAAAAACTAACAAAGCGCCAATCAAGCCATCCACCATAATTTCATAACTATTCAATACCTCCAATATTAAAGTAACAACAACTAGTCAAAACAGCTTAAATAATGCAAAGTTATAAAATAATCAACAATGCTAAATTGTCAAAATACTATGGTCATAAAAAAATAATAAATACATAAACTGATATCAACCCTAAGCTTAAGAAAGCAAAAGAAGTCCAAACGACATGTCCAACAACTATAGTTATTTCACGTCACCACCGTAGCCCTAACTAATCCTGCAAAGGAAGCTTGATTGTGCTCAAATAGAACACACCCGAGATGCTAAGAAACAAAATGGGTCAGTATACAAGTATATTGATATGAGTACAAATATTTGACACCCACGTGTCCACCAGACACAAATAAAAATACATTTAATTCTTGTTACGGGATAAGACAAGTATTTCCAACCGCACCGAGACAAAAGGGTAGTTTCCCGAGATACAGTAGCATTTAGTTCCTTACCTGTACACAACTAAATATAAATTGACTATAAAATAAATAAAATAAACATAAAAATATGGTAGGTTAGCCCTGCATAAAAAAAAAATAGTAAGACTCGCCATTCTGCAAAAATATAAATAAATAAAGTTAGTATAATTTAATCATAAGTGAATTGCTAAAGAAGTATAAACAAATGCACTATTTCATGCTTAAATAATTCGGATTGACCAAAACTCAAAAAATAAAAGTTGTACAAAATCAAATTTTCTAAAAGGCTTCGTGGACGAATTTAGTAGAAACTGAACAGGTTGGAAGAAAAACTTGATAGAAGAACCTAGACGAAATTCAACCAAAAAATTTGAAGCTGAAAACAAAAAGAAACTGCCCTAGGATGATTTTTTTCGGAAAAGTCCAAAACACGGAAAGTGTTCAGAATAATGTTTTACTTTAACTTCTAAGAAACCAATAAAAATGAGCTCGTTTCATGGGCTAAAACAACATCTAGAATCTGCATTGCTAAAATGAACAAAAATTGTTGTAACTAAGATCATCCAATTATAAGTTCTAATCGATCTTTTCAGTAAAAAGTTAAAACACAAAAGTTGTCTAGAATTACATATACATGCGTTTGCAGAAATTTCGTAATTTATCAAGTTTGTTTACTATTTTTCGAGATGTATAAATCAAAGCAATTCAAACTGTATCAAGAAGTTCATATTTAATTCTTTGTACCTTAACGCCACCACTTCGACCCTTCACTTCCAGTCTACACATATATCCCATGTGCCTCTTGTATATCTAACACTGCTTTGAAGCCAAACTTGCACGGGGATATCATCTCGAGTTTGATCCACACTCCCTAGATGGTTAATATATACGTACGCGCATAAATCAACGCACTTAGCTACTCCTGAGAACGAGGCAACAATACATATATACACAATCTCTCATCTACTCATGAGAACAAACATAATAATGTCAAGCCTAAGGCATTAAAATAAATCTCATAATCCTCACCCCTTTTTTTATACTCTCTTTCTCACCAACACTCAAATAAAACAACAATCCATGAAGTCATGGTGGAGTGTAAGAAATTTATCTATGGGTTCTTAATTTATTTTAATTTCATATATCCACGAGTGTGATTACAATCATAAAATAAATACATATAAAACCCCTAAACCTTACATACATATAGAACTAGATAATGAAATCATTCCATCATCTACATGTAAACTGCACAATCAAACCAACATCAAATAAATAAATAAAAACAATGAATTAAACATAAATCAAGGAAAGTGAGTTTTGCAATCACAATATTTTTTCCGAAGATCAAAGAATCACTTGAACAATTAATGAAGTCACCAAAATAAAACCCTAACCCCTTTATTTTCCTTTTCTCCTCTGCCATCTCTTTTCACACCACACACAGCACAACACTCTCTGTTTTGGTTACACTATCTCTCTCGCTCTCTCTCTCTCGACTATCTCTCTCTCGCTCTCTCTCTCTCGACTATCTCTCTCTCTCTCTCTCTCTTTTCCTTTGCCCCTCATGTTGATAACCTAACTTATGATTATATTTTATTTATTAAATAACTACAACATATATAAATATGCTTTATAAAATCAACACATGTAACACCCCTTTTGTTTTTATACATAACGAATATAAATATATAAATATTTGAATTAATTATATATAATTAAATAAAACATTAGATTCTCATGTAACCACACAATTAATAAAGTGCAAAAAAATAAAATAAGATGATGATGATGATGATGATGATGATGATGATGATAATAATAATAATAATAATAATAATAATAATAATAATAATAATAATAATAATAATAATAATAATAAATGACTTAAGAAAATTAGGGTCGCTACACACTGTTTATTACATTTGTTATACATGGCTACAATCTCTTCACATCAACATTTGCTACAACCTTTTTCATCAGTTAATGATGGCCGCCTCTTTTCGGTTGTAGGTTCAAACCACTCAATTAATACTGGCCCCTTTTTGCGATGACGATACTATCCTTTTCTCAGGTTGTTGACAGTTCAAACCACCATTGGTTAATACCTCCATTTTCTTGGGTTGTTAGTTGAGACTATCCATCAGTTAATACCTTCTCTGTTTTGAGTTGAAGGTTCGAACTATTCATCGGTTACATTTTCACCTCCCATATGGGTGTGTTTGGATTGAACCCCTTTGTTTTGCTTCATTTGCATGAGGCTTGCCTCACCACCTATCATTTATTGCATATTGCATTGCACACATAATGCATTTTTAAAAAGAAAAAGAAAAGGAAAAAAAAAAAAAATCAACTTTCAATTGCATTAGCATATCATTTACATGGTTACCCTGTTGCATCGCTTGGCTACAATTCATTCACATCAACATTTGATTTTGACATTTTTCATCAATTACTCCTAGCCCCTTTTTGGGTTGTAGGTTCAAACCCCTCTTTTCAGGATGATGGTACTATCTCTTTCTCAGCTTGTTGACAGTTCAAATCACCATTGGTTAATACCTCCCTTTTCTTGGGTTGTTAGTTGAGACTATCCACTTGTTAATACCTCCTCTATTTTGGGTTGTAGGTTAAAACTATTCATCGGTTATGTTTTGTTCTCTTATGTGAATGTGATTGGATTGTATCCCTTGTTATGCTTCGTATTACCCATTGCATTGCATTATAGATCGTTAATTTTCAAAACAAACGGATTCATGACACCTGTAAGTCCAGTTTTCAATTGCATTTTGAGCATGTCGTTTGCATTATGTCCCTGAAATACGCTGGTTTGATTTCTTGCAAAGGGGTACATAGACGACCCTCGAGTTCATCCAACTGCATTTGCATCTTGTCTGCTTGCCCCAGTCTTACAGCCTTGTCAAAAAGGTAGTCTTTGGGCTTTGATAGTAACTCACGTCAAGAAGTGGCTTCGAGTTATGTCAAAGAAGGGCAATTGTAGACACCCCATTTAGATTACTTGATGATGAAAACAAGAATGTGTATCTCACAAAATTTTCAGTAAGAAAGATGGAATTTGTGCCTCATTTCCAAACCTAAGCCTATTTTGGCCAAGTGTTCAAATCCCGTTCAAAAATTCTAAATATTTTCGTAGTGTTCTAAGGCTCATTTTTAAACTTCAAAATGAAACATTTTCTCAGAAAATTGAGCAAAGAACAGTGTGGAAATAAGAGAAAAGGACGAGAATTCTATCAAACAATTTTGTTTCATGCAAAACAGTAAGCCACAACCAAGTAATTGGCCGGCCAACCAAATTAATTAGCCAGCCAGCCAAGATTTTGGCCGGTCGGCTAATTTTCCCAAGAGCAAAGCAGTTTCCGCAAAATTCTTGATGAAAGCATATGGGTCAGGCCATTTCAAATCTTTTGATATACATTCATGCATGAGATGTATCTAGGCCCCTTCCATTATCCTTCTTTGGCCTCCATTGCCAAAAGAGGGATTGTTTTCTATCCCAAAAGGTGCATCCAAGGGAACCACCCTTATCACTCCATCATCCTTGTCTCCCACCTTGTCTCTCACCTCCTTGACTTTGCATTCCCTTCATTATCTATATGGAGGATCAGAGTGAAGGAAATTGGAAGAGGTGGATTAATGAATTAAGAGAAAAGAGAGAGATAGAGAGATAAAGAGAAAACGCCTTAAGCTTTTGAGCCATAAGCTTAGAGATACACTGATATTCCATCTTTCAGTATATTAAACCAGGCCCATAAATTATGTTATAGCCATATTCTTGAGCCTTGATCAAAAGAGAGTGAGTGTTGTTGAAATTGAGAGAAAAACAGAGAGTTGGAACAACTCCTCCCATACACACTGTTAAATAGCCCAAAAATACCATTCTAACGAGAATTCCAAATTTTTAAATTTTCAAACTGAGAATTGAGAACACACTTGCTAAGCTTGAGGGTGATCAGAAGGAAATTTAAAAATCAAATCCTTCATTGGAAGGTAAATTTTGCATACTTCTTATTTTCTTTTACTTGCATTTCATTTCTTATACTGTTTTTCTTGCTTCAATTTCATGTTATAAACCTATTATAAGATAATTGGAAGTGGTTAGTTAAGCCACCCCATACTTTCCATTTGTTTTTCTGGTGTTTTGAACAAAACAGAGTTTAGGCCTGGCTTGATTGGCTGGGCAACCACCTTTTTGGCTACCTGACGAACGTTTTGGTTGGCCAAGTACTTTCTCCTAGACAGAACCCAGTAGCCTCTCGGCGATGAGCAGAACAGTCTTCCATGGTCTCCAAGGACCTTTCCAGCTTCTGTTTTTATTATTTTTCTCTTAATTAGAGAGTGTTTGTGAGGATTTAATTTTTTGTTATATTTCTCCTCTCCCCCATTCGGATTTGTAATATTCAAAGCGTTATAATAATTTTCTACTCCTGCTTCTTTTGATCCCGTTCTTTTATTTTCTTTTCATATTTTGTAAATATGCATGTTATTGTGTTTGTTATTATATCCATGCCTTGCATCCATGTCTTATGCCTTAAGATTCGGCTAAATTTGCATTTGTGAATTTAATTGATTATTATGTGTGCTACCTTATGTCTTGAGATGATTCACATGTCATATATAGAATCTAGATCTTTAGCTGCATTTCATGAGTGAATTACATTAGGATCTTGTATATTGGATCATGCATGTATTTACTGATTTTATTTTGTAATTGTTTACATGATGTCTGTAAATATGTAAGTTTTTATGCTTTAGCATCCTGCTTGTGTGTTTTTTTGCTATGTTTAGCATCCTGCCATGTGGCTATGTGCTTATTTGATATAAATCCATGCATGCCAATGGATGAAGGTTGTGTTATTTAAGTTGGAATAAAATTGATTTTCACGATTGCACTATTCAAAGCATTTTCGAAATAATGAAATCAAATTGTTTCAAAATGGACGACATAGTCTATGTTTGTTTGCTTCACATAGTAACTTTTAGGATTATTAATAATTAGAATATGAACATATGAAGTTAATAAAACTCATCTCATGATTAGTAAAGGCTGATCTTTTGATCGGATGAGCGGGGGTGCTCAATTAATGACCTTCTCCCTTTATACCTAAAGTTCTGAGCTGAACATCATTGGTTACGATGAATAGTGGCCTTGGCACGAGTGATGGGTTTCCTAATTCTCCCAAACTATTAGGTGGCAACTTTGAGATCTAATGACGAAGTTCATTTTTGGCAAATATTTTTGCAGTGAAATGGATTTTTCTAAAAGTTGTCAAATCTGGACTATCATCTACATTTCATAATACACCCATGAGACTAGATTGAAGAAATCGAGGGTCCGAACTATTAACTCACGCAGGTACCTCCCGTGCAGTGTTACAACCAGTGACAGTGTTTGGACAAAAACATTCGAAACCACTAAACTCCCAAACCACTCAACCAGTTCTCCAACTTTTCCTGGCCGTCTTCTACCATAGAAGTCTTTCCCGATCATGACCAAGTGTTCAAATACCTTGAGTCCAACGCTTGCTATTTTTATTTGCTTAAACACATGATTGCAGTGAGAGCGAGAACGAGAACGAGATCTTGGTGAAGGTATAGAAAGGGATATGATCGAGCATGTCCCACTCTGGCTGGATGTCAATGGACGACTTGTAGATTGCTACCTCGCGCCATTGGCCGTGGCCATCGGGGCGGTTGAAGTGGTAGAGGGTCACGGTGGGTGTGTTCCTCGTCGGTCTCGTGCTTCTTCACCTCCACGTCCTCGTCATGGCATTAGAGGAGGTGGTTGCAATGTTTTCAGAAGCGTTACTGTGGGCCAAACCTCGAGCGTGGAGAAGGCTTAGGCAGAAGGAGAGAGAGAGAGAGAGAGAGAGAGGAAGAGAGAGAGAGAGAGTTGGGTTTGAAAGTGACGAGTTTGTGATTTAGAAAGAGCCGTGGTTTTAAATATACGGGGTAATTTCTTTAAACAAAAAAAAAAAATTGAGATTTGGAAATTTGGCCAAAGCGCCCATTAATAAATTTTTTGTACATAGATACCACTTATTTGATTAATTAAGAAATATTTATGCTTCAAATAAAAATTTTCTAACTTCTATTCAAGGTATAATTCTTTGTTTTTTTTAACGAGCCATTGTTAATTAAATTTTTTGCAAGATGATTACAAAGAAATGATGGAATTGGTAAACTGATCCAATCCGGTTTAAATCGCCGATTTGGTTTGATTTTTATTAGCTTTGGTTCCAGTTTTGGTTCTGAAAAATGGTGGAACTATTCAAATCGATCCAGTTCCTGTTCCAAGGCTTTGGTTATGGCTCCGAACCGAACCGGACCATGACATATTTATTTTATAAAATTAAAATATAAAAATTCTTTTATAAGATTTGAATATAGCATTCATTGTGAAATTGATAAACTCTAATTAACTTAACTAAATTAATTATCATTAATTTGTTTACTAACATAATATATATATATCATATTTGTCCTTATATAAAATTTATAGATTCGTAAAACCGAACCGAACCAAACCGAGCCAGTTTTTATAGTTCGGTTCTGGTTCGATTCCACAATTTAACAGTTCAATTACAAGTTTTTTTTTTTTTTTTTTTTTTTTTTTTTGGAATGGGTTCCTACGGTTCGATTCTTGATTTACTATAAACTAGACCAATCCATCTATGTACACCCCTAGAGATAATCCTAAATTACCAGCGCCTTAATTTGCTTATGTGTACATTGGAAAAACTGTATTACAATATGAATTTGTATTAACCCTCCACTTTTGAAAGATTTAAAATGTGTAATGGAAGATAGGAGCTAGAGGTGGTTTTAGGCTGAAAGTGGTGGCAAGAGGTAGTTTTTGATTAAAAGTGGTGATCAAAGGTGGTTGTAGGTGGCTGAAGGTGCTTTCTGCAACCAGAGATATTTGTTGGCAACTGTGAAATTTGGTGGTCAAAGGTAGTTACCAGAGGAGGTTGCTATTAACAAATGGCCAGAGATGGGGGTGGTTATTGGTAATGATGAATGACGGGTGATTAGAGAGAGAGAATGAATAAAAATATTATTTTGTTAATAAATGAAATTAATCTTTTTTAGGGCAAATTACATTGACACTCCCTGAGATTTTTGTTTACTATAAATTCTCCCCTTATGTTTGAAAAATTGCATTCCCCTCCCTGAGGTTTGTAATATCACACAAATTGCCCCCTTGAATTGCTGATGTCATGCTCTAAAATTTTTTAAATGACCATTTTTTCATTTTTTCTATCATCATGAATACATTCTATAATTTTCTATTATTGAATTCCACCTGAACATATTCTTATTGTGTAATGATATACAAACATAAATTTTATATAAAATGTCAAACACAATGATATAGTTTAATGGAAACATTTCACTTTAAAACAAAACCCTCATAAACATGATTTAAATTTACAATAACATCACTATCACAATATTTTTACGATATTTTTTTGTATAAAATTTTATATATAAATAGATATTTTCATTTTTATTTCCACCATCATTTTTATTTCCTATCTATTCACTCGCATTTATTATAGTATTACCAAACACCGTCATTCACATTTATTACAATATTATTGAATTTTTGTATTTTTTTTTTTTTTGTATTTGGTGAATTTAAAAAAAAATCACAAAATATTATACTTCTTAAGTATATATAGATTAGAGGCATCTAAAAAAAATGAAAAATAAAAAAAATCAAATTTTTGTGTGAGTTAAACCAAAAAAGATGATTATGGGACAAATATCAGTATTATGTTATTATTTTATATGTATAAAGACTAAGGGACAAATATGTCATTTTAATCTGACAAGGGGTGAGTGTAATTTTTCAAACGTGAGAGAGGAATCTATATTAAATAGAAACCTTAGGGGGTGTTAGTGTAATTTACCCCATTTTTTTTTTACAACAATTTAATAAAATATTTAAACAACTTACAATTTTTTGAACAAATATAAACACCAAACGAGTTTTTAATTATAATTTTTAATATTCTTGTAAATATGAACAAAAATCTTTAAACATATACCTACCTATGCAATGGCGTGGTTCCTCTTCCCAAAAAAGCTTTATGCTGATTTGAACTCTTTGTTGAGTAATTTTGGGTGGAAAGGGGACCCCAAAGTTAGAGGCATTCATTAGGCCTTGTGGGAGAAGATGTTTATGCCTAAACTCCAAGGAGAGATGGGCTTTCAAGGTTTTAGATCTTTCATTCAACATTGTTAGCTCGATAAGGATACCAGTTGTGCATGAATCCTAATTCCTTTTGTGCAAGATTTTTCAAGGGTCAGTATTTTCCAAACACAGATTTTTGGCATGCTAAAAAAGGGACTAGGGCATCATGGGCTTGGGCCAGTATCTTGGATGGGCGATAGGTGCTTAATCGGGGTGTTCGCTGGTAGGTTCACAATGGAAAGTTCATCAAATTTTGAGAGGATACATGGATATCTTCCTCAAATAATTTTCATGTCAAATCCTAGAAGCCTAGCGGATGTAACCCTTTCTACAATTAGCAAAGCCACTAATCCTACCTAGCAATGGCGACAGGGCGGGACGGGGCGGGGTGGGGCAGGGGATTACACTCCCCGATCCCCGATCCCTTAAGGCATAAAATTCCCTGTCCCCGTCCCCGCCCTCGCCCTCGCCCTCGCCCCCGCTTCCTAACGGATATCGGGTTTCCTGACCTCGAAAAATCCCTGAACTTTTTTTCTTCTTGTTTTTTTTTTTTTGAAACAACACCCACACCACAAAAATGAAGATATTAAAAGCAATTGAGGGAAAATGAATCATAATATATGAAGAGAAATTGATAATTTCAGTGTAGAATGGAATGAGACTTCAAATCTATTATTTATGCTTGAGTATAGTAAGATAAGGTTCATTTTTGACAAACTTTACCCATTTTGTATGATGTGAATTTAGAACCAGAGCCTGCTATTGTTGGTTTGGAAGAAGATGGAAAACCTGAAGACCAAGTCATCAATAGGCATCTCTCAAAGATATTCCATGGGTCTATCCCCTCAAAATAATCCATGCAACATAATATCTCAAATGTCAAATAACAACTTTGTTTCCCTAAAAATTTGATATAACCGCAACTTTCATCGTCTCCTTCAACTTGAATTCCTGTTAAATAACAAAGGAAAACAAAATAAAAAAATCAACACTAATAATAAGATGTAAAAAATGTTAACAATTAAAAAAAAAAAAGATGGCAACAAACACAAAAGTTCCATATGACTCATCCAGGTCAATCTCATTATCATCATATATAGTAGTATAGCCTACTGATTCCAATGTTGAATTTCCTAAAAATAAAGAATAAAAATTTAGTATTGAAATTATTCCATGGTAATATAAAATTGAAATAATAATATGTAAATTTGCTTGAGTACCTTTCATCTTTGTAGCCCATTACCAACTTTGTGAACACATTAATGCTTCTAATGTGTTTGGATGAAGTCTACTACAATGTGGACTCACTAACCTTCCACTAGTGCTAAATGCTGATTCAGAAGCACCGGTGGATACATGAATAGCTAAAATATCCCTAGCTATTGCCTGTAAGGTCTAATACTTTGGCTCATTGGCTTTCCACCAATTCAAAACATCAAAACCTAAAGTTCTTGGCAAAACATCATCTTCTAGATAATGGTCCAACTGTGATCTTACATTCTTCATTTTTTTACTTCTCTTTCTGCTAATAAAAAAATCATACTCTAAAAGGGTCTCTGTAACAATTTCTGGATGGATAGAAGATTCACCAAGAACATCGGTCTCCATACCAACTTGGTTCTAATACTCTTGCAATAAATCATAACAAATTTGACGAACACTATCAATTTGCTCTTCAGCTTTGTCTCCATAAAGTTTTTCCAAATAAAACTCCAATACACTAATCTTGTACCTAGGATCAAGTACAATAGTAACTCCAATAACACCATGCATCACTAACCAATATTTATCAAATATTTCCACAATTTTTTTTGCCATTGTTCTAACCACTTCAATTTCACAAGAGAGCCATTAAGACAGTGTCATCCTAATCTCACATAATGTTAGGAAACAAACATTAGTTATGGGATACTTAGTAACAGAAAATAACTCTGTGATAGAAAAAAAAATCTTAAACCTCCTACTGATCTCTCTAGCAAACTCCCATTCTTCCCCATTTGACACAGTCTTATATTGGCGCTCTCTATTTTTCAACGGAGAAAAGACATTCTTATATAATAAGGCAGTTTGAAGCATCAAGTATGTTGAATTCCACCTGGTTGCACAATCAAGTCCTCATTTCTTAGTTTGTAGATTGTGCAATTGATTGATTGTTTCTTCAAAATTTTCTTGTCTTTTAGGTGTTGTTGTTCAATAAACTACACTCTCCTGAATTTTCTCTATACCTACTTGTATGACATCCAGTCCATCTTTGACAATCAAATTCAAAATATGCGCACAACAACGCATATAAAACAAAGTACCATCCAAAAAAAGTGATCTATTACTCAACTTATCCATCAACATGGTAATCATGGCATCATTTGTGGAGCAATTATCAACAATAACAATAGAGATTTTTCTGTCAATATTCCAGTCCATCATACAAGCAAAGTATCACAAAGAACTTCTGTTGTGTGTGGACATGGAACATAAATAAGCCTAAAATACAATATTCATGAACAGTTGTTAATAACATGCAAATTGAATTGATTAAGATAGAAATTTTAAATGATTTACAAATTTACAAATAAATACCTCAAAATGCGATTTTGCAATGTCCATGAATCATCAATAAAATGTGTTGTCATAGCCATAAATCCTTTTTTTTTTTGATTACTAGCAGTCCACATATCAGTTATGATTGCCACCCTACTTTTATTATTCCTCACCAAACTCAATGTCTTCACCCTCTCAACATCATAAATCTTTAAAACATCACTCTTTATCGCATTTCGAGAAGGTACTTTAAACAATGGTTACAGTGCCGCTGAATATCGTTTAAAACCAACATGATCTACGATAGAGAGGGGATATTCATGCAATATTATGGCATGTGACAACTCTTTCCTAGCAAAATCTGGATAAAAAATATAAGAATTCATTTTTGGACTTTCTCTATTAAAGTTGTCAGTTAAAACTTTTTGCCTCATGTCCATCAGTTTTTTTTTTTTCTAGTACAACTCTTATAGTGATCATGCAAATGCCTAGTTGCATTTTTTGAATCACCTCCAAGATGCTTATGTTGACACCCCATTTTTGACGGCCCTTCAAGACTTGGATATTCTTGTAGGTACATCCGATAACGAGTCTGATTGCTTGCCCAACGCTTAAAGTCCTCAGCGGAACGTCACAGGTTTGAGCCTTTCAAATCTTGCATCCATTTTGTCTCCTTTTTGGACCATGTCTTGGTCTTTCCCTCCTGCAGTCTTTGGTGGCCTGCCGGCCATCTACGAAGGTTGCTGACCAAAGCTTCTGGTTTGCTGGCCAATGATGTGCCTTGCTGCCAATCACTGATGGCTGGCTAGCCATCATTATTTTCTGCAGATATTTTATGGTAGCTGTGCCAGCTGTTTGCACAGATGCTTGCATGCATCAACACGTGGAGGGCTTTCTCTTTATATAGATTTCATGTTTTCTATATAGGGAGTCCCTCTCTCATGTTTTGTGGTTAGAAGATTTCAAACTCAAAATTTTCTCTCTCTAGATTTCTCTCTCTCTCTCTCTTGCAATTCTCTACACTTTTGCCTACTAACACTACACTCTTGCCTTGATTTCCTTAACAAAACTTGATCACCTTTGAGCTGAGGTTCTTTGAGGACCTCTTGGAGCTCTACAAGTTGGTTTTGGCTTGAATTGTTGCCTAGAATTACTCTTCTCTTCAAGAGGTATAATATTTTCTTTGTTAGCTTACTTTGCATACTTGTTTTCCTATCCTTTTTTACTGTTCTCGACTGTTTTTAGGCTATAAAAACTCTGTCAAAATGGGATGAAATTTGTGGTTTGAAGACATTTCAAGGTAAGAGGTGGTTCACCCTTCTTTGTACCTTAATTGTAAGGCTTCTTCGCTTGTGTTTCCCATCTTTAAACCATCTTTTTTGGGCCTTTAAACACTGATTTTCAAAGTATTTTTAGTGGAAAAAAAACATGTTTTGAAGTCTAAAATTGGAGGGGTTAGCCTCCCCTCCTTGTGTCTTGTTTGCTAGACTAGTTAGTTCTATATGTTAGCATGATTTTCTAGCTTTTTGTAGCTATATTCCAACATGTTTTTGCCTTTGCTTTAAATTACGTTTGCTCTATTTTCGGTTATTTGGGTCAGTTGAGCCTTGTTTTATATGGTGGTAGTGTAATAGTCCTCACAAGCTTAGTGTCTTAGGCCATTAGGCACCTCTTTTTTGAGTTGATTGCATGCTTTGGTGTTGTTTTGCACTTTATTTCACTACTAATCACCACTGCAACCTCCCTCCTTTCTTGGTTTTTCTTTTTGCTTTGAAAGTTGTTTCAAGTCACTTGTGTGCCTAAGTGTGGAATTGAGGTTTCATTCTTAATGGTTTAATCCCTTTGGAGGTTCATTATGAACGGTATGAGACTTCATTCGTACCCAAAGCAACTTGTGTTTTGAGCCTTCTTTCCATTAGAGGACTCTAACTCACCTTTTGGATTTAATTGGATTAAGGAATGGTTGGTAAGTAAAAATGAGTAACTAGCAACTTGGGACTAAAATTGAATAAGATAATAACTTGTGTGTTGTATGTTCAATCGGACGTTAATTGAACACAAGGAAAATTAGGACATTTTATACTGAAAGTGATGAAATGTCTTAAGTTTCTTAGCTTCCCATTGCCCTTGATCATGCATGATAGGGTGGTGGTTCTTGAGTGTCATGCATTGCATTCATTGAGCTTGCACACCTTGAATCACAAGCCATCATGCAATGAAATTGCTTGGATTGGTGGTTTGGGGCTTAGGTTCACAACTCCTTGGATTTATTCATGAAAATGAGGGGTGAATTGTGCAGACAATCCTTGCTCTGTTTGGACTCTTTTACAGCATGGTGACCAGTGCATCATTGGCCGGCATGCCACTATCCATGCCCGGCAGTGCACTATAGATGGCCGGTAGGCCACCTTCATGGCCGACAGATGGCTGGCAACATTCATCCTTGGCTGGTTAGCCATTAATATAAACTTTAGTAGAATGTTAGTAAGGTGGAGCAGAATGGTTCTGGAAATGTTCAACTTTGCAAACAGAGGCTTTCGGGAGCAAAACATAGGTCTTTTCGGGCAAAAACCAAGCATGCGCGTCTTCCATTTCCCGAGTTGGAGTAGTGGCAGGATAGTTAGAAATGTTAATTGCTTAGTTTACTTACATGTGTGTTATAAATTTGTTAGTTAGCTTACTAGTTAATTCATTCAAGTTTTGTAATAATTAGTTAATTAGTTTAGCTTTTTTATTTGGTTTGTAATAATTAGCTTAGATTAGCTTAATTAGCTTAGCCTTAATTAGTTGCTAGTTAGTTTTGCTTTATTCATTCGGACTCTCCTTCGTGAGAACAAAATGTAATAATGTGCATGTCTTCCAACCCCACGTCTTTCTCCCTTTTACTTAACCGCTTTTGATGGTTAGATTAAGGTCACGTTTCAATTAGCATACTTTATGGTTGCATACATTCATCTTGTCTCGCATGCACCGGGGCTCGACGCATTATTCAAACTGCATTGTCATTTCAATACCTTATTTGAATACATGTTTAAACCGCATGTTATCAAATCGATTCATATGCCATATTAGTAGCCGAGCCTATTAATTGCATTCTTCGCATGTGTTGCATTAGAGCCTTAGCATAGTTAGGAATCATGCATTTTTTTCTAACTTTGTCTTCTTTTGGCTTGGAGTACTAGGTGAGATTTTAATGCTTTAGCATATTTGCATGATTGTTAATGTTGCCATGTCACATGCTCACCATGAGGCTAAATGCTTATTTGATAAACTGCTTGAATGCCTGTAGATGAAGACTTGTTATTTGAATTGGAACGATTCAATAAATGTGCGTTTCAAGCCCACTTTGTTGAGTGGCAAATTCAAACCCTTTTCCAAAACAAACATGAAGTTGAATTGTTGAAACTCTGGCAAACTAGTCTATACTTTCTTGTGCGCATCATATAGTAGTGCTAGTTTAAATAACCGGAACAAGAAAATATAATGTAAATAAAAATTATATCATGATTAGTAGAGGCCGATCTTTGATTGGGTGAGTGGGGGTGCTTAATTCATGACCTTCCCTCTCGTACCTAAGTTCCCGAGCCAAGGAAACTTTGGTGATGACGGACACGTGGCCTTTGGCATGAGTCATGGGTTTCTTAGATTTTTCCAAAATAAAATATTTAGGTGGCGACTCTGTATCTGGCAAAGCAGTCCAATTTTGACACTTTTTGATTCAAAATCAATTTTTCAAAACAATTTGCCGTATTTGGACTCTTTGGTGTTTATCAATTTCACATTGCACTTGTGAGATTAGATTCAGAACCGCAGGAGTCCGAACTATAGGGCTTTCTTCCGAGCTTCCAAAAAGGGGCGCGAAAAAGTCGATTTACAGTTTCTGGCAACTCTGCTGGGGTCTTAGAGAACTTGACTCGAACTCATGATATGACTTTTTATCTACACTTATGTGTTTCTTTGCATTTGCATTTGCATTTGCATTTGCATTTCCATCGGTGAGCCTAAGTCATAGTGTTTTCCATCTGCTATTTCTACACGGTTTGCGGGAGGCATGCTTGGAAAAGATGGCCAAAAGGCTGGTCGGTTGCGGGCTCTGCCACGATAGGAACACAACCCTCGGATTTGGACTACCACTGTACCGTTTGATCCTTCTTTCACTTCTTGGTGTTAGGTGTGAGAGGTATATTAGGTAGTCTTGCTGAGGTACTCTTTTCGGCCAATCGACCTAGTTGCATATCGAAAACCATAGGGACTGTCCAAACTAAGACAGGTTGCTTACCCAAATTCAGGATTGTGTGAAACACTTTGCGTGAATAGTGAACCCTAGCTCTTGGCAAAACTAGGACAGAGTGACCCAACCCCATCATAGGGGTGTTTTGGTTCTCACTTAATTATTATTTGCTTTTAGAGTGAAACTCTACAAGAATGTATGTATCAGTTGCAAGTTTGGGCATCAGTTTTTGGGGGTAGAAATCAGTGTTGAGTACAGTTCTACAGCTTATGATTGCAACTGCGTATTGTTAGCATCTAAGCCGAGGTGCTATGTGGTTTCTGATTTTGCTTTCTTTTGTTTTATTTTTTTTTTTTTGTAAAGTAGTTTTTGACAATTGCTTCGGATAGTCTTGTTACCTCCCAAGCACTCTGGACCCATGTGAGAAGACTTTACAGATCCAAGGATCTTGTTAGGGGATAGCCAGTGTTTGTTTCACTCCCACTGGTTACCAGATGGAGGAGGGTTAGGCATAATTCGCCGGTCCAGCAGTCACCTTTTATTTTCCTTGTGACCAGCTAGGCTCAGTCTTCTACTTCTACTCTAGTGTGAGAGTATTCACCAGTTTTGATGGCTCAACATCCCCTGGTTAGCATGGAAGACATGCTTCGTCAGCTCCAGTAGACCATAGAAACCATGCAGCTAGATGCTACCCGCCAAGTTGAAGTCATAGCTCATTAGGCGGAGTTGATAAATAGGCTTCAGCAATAGCAACTACAACCAACAGTAGCTTCTGTATCCCATGCACATCCAGCGAGTATTCTAGCAGCCGGAGTCATTGTCAATGTCCAAGAGAACCTGGGCATTCTAGTAGATATCATGCCACCACAAACCTCCATGGCACCAGCATACCAGATTGAGGCGCCATTTGAATTCGAGGTTGACCCCACTGCACTGAAGGTCAATAAGTTAGAAAAGCTCTTTAAATGGGCACAGGGTGTGAATTCAATCCCTGACATCGAGGATGAAAACACGGACTCTGCAGTAACTCTACTGGACAGATTCAAAATGCCGCACATAGACCGGTTCGACGGCTCTGGGGATCCTATGGTCCATTTTCGGTTATTGTCTAATATCTTGTGACTAATGGGTCATACTAGACTTCAGAAGCTGTCACTTTTTGGCTAGATCTTGTCCGTTATAGAGGCCATCTGGTATGCAAAACTCAAAGACTCTATGAAACGAAGCTGGAAGGAAATGGTTGAGGCCTTCATCACGCAGTACTCCTACAATAACCAGATCGAGGTCACTACCCGTGATCTTGAAGCGACTCGTCAGGAGCCAAATGAGGGCTTCTCAGATTTTGTAATGAGATGGAGGGCCAAGGCCTCTATGATGACTATCGGGCCGTTTAAAAAGAACCAAATCAGAATGGTGGTCCGTAACCTGCAAGGGAGATTATTGCAGAAGATGATAGTCTTGCCTTTGTTTACATTCACTGAGCTCCATGAGATAGGGGTGTAGATTAAAGATACGATGAAACAAGGGTTCATCGCTGATGAGAAGAAGCAGCCCAAGAGGCCATTCCATGCAGTTCCAATGCAACCACGAGTGGTAGCACCTCTGCACAGCCTTCGAATGTGAGTAGAACCGGGCCCTTCTCCCAGTTCTCCCCTTGGCTTGAACTACCCTCAGTCTGAGTGGAGAAAGTGTTATTCATAGTTTTTGCAACAACAACAAGCGCCTGCTATTTGTTCAGTCCCCTGGCTTTTAAAGCCTTAACAGCCTGCAAAAGTTGTTCATAGGGATCAGTGCCTACCTCCACCTTGTTCTTACTACTCGCCTCAGCTCGGTCGATGGTTTGGGTTGCTACATCAGTGCGAAGTCCTGTTGTTGTCGACATGTCATTGCCGAAACTTGGGATGGCTTCAGGTTGACTGAGTTCAATTACAATTCGCCCCAATAGTGGAGGCTCTTCCGGCATGAAGTTCCCAGCATGTGACATGGTCGATGGTGGAGCTGATATTTCGTAGGCTAGATCAGCAACAGATCTCTGAGGATCGCCGATCATTCCCATCAGCTCAAACGTAGTGGGCTCACGGGTTTGAAATAATTGAGGTTCCAAGATTGGATGTGCGACAGGTGACCTGGGCGGATGTTGCATCTCAACATCGGTCTCACCCTGTATGGTGATTCCTTGGTTTAGTGTCGCTGCCATGACCTCAATCTCTTCTGAATTCTGTGTCATCTTGAGTCTGTTGAATTGAACAGAGGTGATGTGACTGGTGGCTGATGGATTTGATGGACCGGTGAGCCTTGACTGGCCCTTTTTTGCCTTGCCTCTAAGAAGGAGAACACTGGTTGCTCTGAACCAAATCTCTGAACTAAAAGAGAAAACAGGCAGCATCTCAGCCCAATTTCACCAGAACAGACATAAGCATAGCTAAATAACTGTATTCGACCACTGATCACTGTTCCCCAAATTACTGCCCCAAAACTGAATCTGATACCCGCAGATATAACTGATTCTCAAAATACTGATGCCCGCAAGCCTGATACTCAGACTTGCAAACTGATACGTGCATTCCTTGTAGAGGCACACTCTAAAAGCACATAATCAAGCAAATGAGAGCCAAAACACCCCTATGTTGGGGTAGGGTTTTCCTGTCCTATTTTGTTAGGAGCTAGGGTTTTGCTACGCACACAGCGGCTTCAAACAACCTATATTCGGGTAAGCAACCTGTCCTAGTTTGGAATAGTCACTATGGATTCCGAATATGCACTAGGTTGAATGGTCAAAAAGGGTGCCCCGGTAAAATCGGGGTTTGTGCTCCCGTTGTGGCAGAGCCTGCAACCGGTCAGCCTTATGGCACGCTTCTCAAAGCATGCCTCTGGCAAACTGTTCAGGAATAGCATACGAAAAACACAGTGTCCTAGGCACACCAATGCACATGCAATGCAAAGAAACACATAAGTGTAATAAAAACAAGATATCATGAGTTCGAGTCAAGTCCTCTAACTCCCCAGCTGTAGACGTCCCCGAACGCCTCGGGAGGGTGAGGTCCCGTTCCGTTCGTTTTGCGGGTCCACTACAGTTCGGACTCAAATCGTCACGGTTCTTAATCTGAACCAAAGAGTCCAAATCTGGCAAATCGTTTTGAGAAAACAGATTTTTAGAAAAAGAAGTGCCAAACATGGACTGCTTTGCCAGATACAGAGTCGCCACCTAAATATTTTATTTTGGGGAATTTAGGAAACCCTGACTCGGTGCCAAAGGCCACGTGTTCGTCATTACCAAAGTTGCCTCGGCTTGGCAACTTGGGTACGATTGGGGAAGGTCAGCTATGAGCACCCCCTCTCGCCCGATCAAAGATCGGCCTCTACTAACCGTGATATCTTTTTTTTAAAGCATTATGTGTTCTTATTCCAGTTATTAGCCTAGAATTACTATGTTATGCGCACAGCAAACAAGTATAGACCAAGTCGCCTAAATTGGAACAAAACATTATATGTTTGTTTTGAAAAATGGTTTGCTACTCGCAAGTAGGCTGAAATGCAGGTTTTGCCACCCTCAAGTGGGCTTTAGAAAAGATGGTTTTTGCCACTATCTAGTGGGCTTAAAACTCACAGTTTTAATGCATTATTCCAATTTAGGTAATTCAACCTCCATCCACAGGCATCCAAGCAGTTATATCACATAAGCAGCTAGCCTCATGGTAATCATGCTGTTATGGCAACACTCATACGCATGCGGTATGCTAAAGCATAAATACTTACAATGTACTCCGTGCCAAAACAATAAACTAGTTAGCAAACATGAGTGATCCTAGTTCATATTAAAGTGGCTAATGCAACGCATACAGAATGCGATTAAGATAGGCTCAACTAATCTATAATGACATGTGAAATGCTACAACTAATCACGTATTCAATTTGGAATTGAAATACAAATGCAGTTAGAATGATGCACCGAGCCCGATGCATGCAAGACAAATGTATGAATGCATGCATGCATTGCATAAGGTATGCTAAATTAAACGTGCCCTAATACTAACCATCAAGGCGGGTAAGTAAAAGGGAGAAAGAAGTGGGGGTTGGAAGACATACACACACGCACCCACACTTATTACAAATTAGCCCTCACTCGGAGGGACCAAAAGAATAATAGAATTAACTAACTATCAAGCTAATTAATTATTACAGACAATTCGCTAGCTAAGCAAATTAACTAAGCTAATTAAGCAATAAAATCAGCCTCGGGAAGAGGGTCCAATGCAATGCGTGCTCGGTTCTGCTTGGAAATCCGCCACCATGCACAAGTTACCTCTGTTTTCCCTGCTCTGCTCCTCTGAAAATTGTACAAGTCCCAGGATATGCTCTCTTCACACTGTGGAACACCACCGGCTGAGGGGAATGGTCACCGGCCAAGGGAAATGATCACCGGCCACAAAATTGATCCATCGGCCAACACTATTTGCCGGTCGGCACTGAAGATGGCCGGCCGGCCAAATCTTCCTGCAGAAACTGGTTTGACAGCAGCAGAGGACAAAACATGGCATGGCAATGCATTTCAAGCAAATGTGTGCACAACCACACTCCTTATCATGTCTATGGCTTAAGGGAACATGGTACCTGATTCTCGGACCACCAATCGCGCATTTTAATGCGTGATGGCCCAAAGAACCAAAGTGTGCAATTTCAATGTGGAATGAAATGCACATAAACAAACAATGAACTCTACCTCTGTCATACTCAATTCAAGAGGCAAAGTATGCATGCCAATGTAATGCAACCTAGGCATGTGAGCTAAGTATGCAACATGATCATGCAAACAACAAAACCATGTGCAAGGGGCCATGAACTAAACAAGTAAGCATACAAGGCATATAACATCAATGTTAATGACACGCATGCAACAACATGAAAGGCATAACACATGTAAATATGCAAAGCAACTCAACACAAGGAGCATGCCAAATGCAATGGCACTTAAACATACAACATGCTAATAGACTAAGTACCTAAACATACAAACATGTATAGCATGCAACAACATGCCAAAGGGATGGTCTTAAACTAATTTGGATAGCTCTCTACTAGGTTCAAAACAGTGGCCACAATGATGCAAGTGAGGCAACAAAATACATGGAATGCATGCACAATGCATTAACCAAGCTTAAGGCACAAAAATGCAACTCTACCAAAGCATGGCAAGGAGGAAATATGGCATACAATGGTTCGTGTTCCAGATTTGAAATGGCATACCAAATGACTCCAAAATGACCCCAAAACAGGAAAACACTACCATTTAAGCATGCAAGAATCTTCAAAACTCAAAGCTAGGCATGGGCATTGCACTACAAGCATGCATAACAAGCGTTATTTGACCATGAGGCATGGAAACAGTGCTAAGGCAGTCCAAAACATGCATGAAATCAGTTCAAAGCATGGACAAAAGATGTTAGCAAGATGGACTAAAATAGCATGCAACTTTGATTAGCAAGCATGGGTTGTATGGCAAGTATATGATGCCCATGGAATCTCACCAAACCATCAAAAATCAGTGAATAAAACATGTGAAAATAGGCCCAAATAACCACTGATATGCGACCATGGCATGCAAAAATGATGAGTCACTTTAGAGGGCCATGCAAGGAGTTATTAAGCACATGCAAGGTAGACATTTAGCAAGACCAAACCAACTCTGGAAATGGCTTATGGGGGTCCTAAAACCCACTGAAAAATGCTTGAAACAAGGCTTGGAAGCATGCAAATAGGAGCCCCTTTGGAAGGCCAAAAAGGGCAACAAACAAGGCAACAAGGGAGAGGGTCACCCATCTCCTTCTTAGGACCTCAAACCACCATCCTCACCACTGAAATCTCTCAAGATTTCAGTGGTGTGGAGGCCCAAACAAGGTGGTCCCGGAGCTCACCAAAATCACACAAAAATGGGGCCAAACAGGGCCTAAGAGGGGGTAAATGACCCCAAACACAAAAGTGGTCTTAATGAAGTATCTTAAAAACAAAAAAATAGAACTTTTTTATGTTATACACAAAGCCCAAATCGGCAAGAAAGATAGGCTAAAAGGGTGTGCAAAAACGGGGAATAAAGAGGGTAAGAAGTTACCTTTGAAGACCAGCAAGAACCAGCAGCCTTTAGGTCTCAAAAACCATTCCTCAACCTCTGAAAACAAGCTCCAAGAACCTCCAAGTGATGATGGAAATGTTAGGCTAGGAGTTGGTGTGCAAAGGAGCCAAGAACCAAGCAATTTGGAGCTAAAATGGAGGAGATTTGGAGAGATATATGGAGGGATGTATATATGAATCCCAGCTGGTTTTTCTAACCTGGTATATGGAAGAGGAGAGCTTCCTTTATAGAGCCAAGAGACTAAAGCTTCTCTTAGAAGTTCAAACCAAGAGCAAAGATCCTCCATACACGTGTATGGAGGATCCAGTCTGTGCCCTCCAGCTGGCACAGCTGGCATCCATTCAATCTGTAGAATACTCCGGAAGGTCGTCGGCCAGCAAAAATGGTCGGTCGGCTAAAATAAATGGCCGGTCGGCACAATAAATTGCTGGTCGGATAAATAGATTTCCGATAGATGCTACCAAGCTCAAAAAATGGCTGGTGGGTGTGCAAATTGAAGCCCCGGAAGTTAGCTTTCCAATGGCGCAAACCTTGCATTAAAATTCCTCCTGTGGAAAAATTTATGCCCATTTTGGTGAAGCCGCGCAGATTCGATCCAACCGGGATGATACCCAACTTCAACCAATCATATCTCCCCCACCCGGACTTGGCTCTAGGAGATTCTTGAGTGCAAAATGAAGCCCCGAAAGTAAGATTTCCAATGGTGGTGGCCTCATAGCTAAAATCCAAGTATGAAAATGACTAAGCCCGATTCAGCGAGGGCAGCTCAACTCTCTCTTACTCGGATTCATGCCAAACTTCTCCCAAACTAGTTTTCTCCTCTCCTTTCCTCTTTTCTTCAACTCCAAACCCCTAAATAAAGTTTTTTGAAAGATTTTTCAAAAATTTCATCTCTCTTTCATTCATTTCCACTTTGTCCTTGCTCGGTTTATCGAAAGGCGCAACATTTGCCAAAATGCGAGCCTCGGAACATCACAGAAACTTTATTTCAAAAATGTTTTGAAAGAGAGGGTTTTAAGGTCTAAAAACCATTCAAAATAGTTTTGATCCAAAAGGGGTGTGAAGTTGGGATTTGGCTCTCTCCTTGCCGAAGAGATTGAACCTTTGCCCTGCACATTTTTTACCACCAAGTAAACCATCAGTAACACCCAAGTCTTAAGGGCGGTCAAAAATGAGGTGTCTACACTAGCAGAGTCGCCAGAAACTGTAGACGCACCCTTGGGCTTCATGCTACAGTTCGGACTCAATGTCACGGTTCTTAATCTGATCTCACAATGTGCGATGTGAGATTGATAAATCACCAAAGAGTCCAAATCCGGCAAATCATTTTGGAAAACTGATTTTTATAAAGAAGTGCCAAACATGGACTGCTTTGCCAGATACAGAGTCACCACCTAAATATTTATTTTGGGGGAATTTAGGAAACCCTGACTCGTGCCTAAGGCCACGTGTCCGTCACCACCAAAGTTGCCTTGGCTTAGGAACTTGGGTACGATTGGGGAAGGTCATACAATGAGCACCCCTGCTCGCCCGATCAAAGATCGGCCTGCACTAAGCATGGTATCTTATTTTCGAAAACATATGCGTTCTTATTCTGGTTATTAGCCAGAATTTACTATGTGATGCGCACAACACACAAGTATAGACTAGATCGCCTAATTTGGAACAAAGCATTGCATTTTCATTTCTTTGAAAATGGTTTGAAGTTTACTACTCGCGAGTAGGCTAAAATGCGGATTTCAATGAATTGTCCCAATTCAAGTAATCCAACCTTCACCCACAGGCATTCAGGTAGCTATATCATATAAGCGATTAGCCTCATGGAAAGCAAGCTGTCATGGCAAAACTCACACTCATGCAAGATGCTAAAGCATAAACACTCACAGTGTACTCCGAGCCAAAACAAAAAGCTAGTTAGAAATCCTACATGATCCTAGTTCATGTTAAAATGGCTAATGCATCGCATGCAAAGTGCAACTAGAATAGGCTCGGCTAATCCAAAATGGCATATGAGATGCGACAATTCGATACATGTATTCAACTTGGAATTGAAATACAATGTCGTTAGTATGATGCGCCGAGCCCGGTGCATGCAATACAGATGAATGGTGCAAACATGCATATCATAAGGATGCTAATTGAAATATGCTCTAAAACTAACCACTAAAAGTAGGTAAGTAAAAGGGAGAAAGAAGTGGGGGTTGGAAGACACGCATCACACAGACGCATGCTTATTACAAAATTGTGCCCTCTCGACGGAAGGACCGAAAGAATAATACAAATCATCTAATTAACTAACTAGCAAGCTAATTAATTAATTACACAACCAAATCGAAATAAATAACTATTCTAAGTTATTAAAACACTGAAATGGCCTCGAGACAAGGGACGAATGCATGCTCGGACGGCTTCGCTCGGAAATCCATCGCTATGCTTCATGTTGCCTCTGTTTGCACTGCTCTGTACCTCTGAAAATTGTACCAACTTCTGTGACACTTCTAAACCATCTTGTGTACACTGTGGGAGGTCGTTGTAGACACCCCATTTTTGACCGACCATAAGACTCAGACGTCACCAAATGAGCACTCGGTGATTTTGCATATCGTGCTCGTTCAGAAGTTGTAGAGTCCTGGCTGCGAGCCCTGCCTCCGGACTTCCGAACCCTCTTCTGTGCCTTGCCTCGGTTTGCGAACCAGACTCGGTTTTCTCTGTTTCTTTTCCTAAGGGGAGGAAGAGGTCCTGTAGACCATCTCTTAGTGGCCGTGGGCTACATTTTCTGGCCGCGGGCCATTTTGCCCATTTCGGAGTCCGGTTCCCGGTTTTCGGAGTCGTCAGGCCGTGTGCCTCGGTTCGGGACCGCTTAACCATCTCCTATTGCTCCGGTTTTTGGCATACTTCTTATTTTCTCCCTTTTGAGGGACACTGAGGTCTGAGAGACCCACTTCGTGGTCGAACACCACTCCCGGTGCCTAACAGCCAGTTTTCGGGGCCTCGGGCTGCGCGTTTTGGCCCCCGAACCTTCATTTTGCATCGGTTTGGGCTCATTTTTGGTGGAGACCTTATTTTCACTGTTAGAAATCTTGTAGGAGGGTGGGAGGCCAGCAATTTTTCTGAAAAGCCAACTTCTTTTTGGTCGAAAGTGGTTCAGCATGAATCCGGGAAGGAGAAAAATCTGCGCGGCTTCACCGAAATGGGCGTAACTCTTTGCACAAGAGGAATTAAGATATGAGGCCACCACCATTGGAAAGCTTACTTCCAGGGCTTCATTTTGCACTCAAGAATATTCCAAGTCCAAGTCCGGGGGGGAGAGATGTGATTGGTTGAAGTCCGCTTGGACCGAATCTGCGCGGCTTCACGGAAAAGGGCATAACGTTTTCTACAGGAGGAATTTTAATGCAAGGTTTGCGCCATTGGAAAGCTAACTTCTGGGGCTTCATCCTAGGGGGTGGCTGGCCACTTTTTCTGGCCGGTCGGCCACTTTTTTCCTTTGACCTAGCCGGCCGGCTAGGGGAAGTGGCCGGCCGGCCACCTGCAGCCAAAATGTCAGGCCGGCCTGCTTCTTCAGGTTGAGTACATTCCAGCTGTGCCTTGGTTTCCCCCAAAAAATATCTACATCCGGGGGACCCTTTTGGAGGGAAAAAAGGCCTCATTTTCCCTCCACTTTGGCTAGACTCTTCTCTTCATCTCTTATCCATATAGAGAGCCTCCCAACTCTAGAGAAAGGGTTACAAGAGTTGCTTGGAGGAGATAGATACATATCACCCCATTTCCTTCAAGTTTTGGGCTCCATTTCTTCATCATCTTCAAGCTCTACCATCACCACTCCATTCCAGCAGCAAAGGATGGGATTCCAGCAGCTTAGAGTCACCAAATCAGGTCCAAGAAACAACAAAAGTGTTGGTCTTCAAAGATAAGTCCAATTGCCCTCTTTTCTAGCTCATTTTGGCACCATCTTTAAGCCATACATGCTTGCTAAGTTGAGCTCCGACCAAAACTGGAAGTAGCCTTCTTTTAAGCTCATTTTCTTGTTTCATTAAGGGCTCAACCCTGTTTGAGGCCCCCATATTGCACTTGCTTCAATATCCTCTTGTATGTCAATTTTCTTGCATGCTTTGGCAACCCATTATGCTTCCATTTTTGGGCATTTTACAGTTCTGTAAATAGGCTTATTTTGAGCCCTTCTTCAACATTGAAGAAGGGCTCATCACTGTTTGGGACCTCCATATGTCACTTCTTGTTATATCTCTCTTTTGGTCCCCATTTTTGCATGCTTTGACAGCCTATCATGCTTCTGTTTTTGGTCTTTTTACAGGCCTAGAAATAGTCTTATTTTGACCTTATTAACATGTTTCATTAAGGGTCTTTGGCTGTTTGGTGAATGCTTTGCATACTTTGTGTTATAGCCTCTTTTGAGCCTCATTTTGCATTGCATTTCTAGCATGTTTGTATACTGTTTTGGAGTTTTTACAGTTCTGTAAATATGCTTATTTTTGGTCCCTCTTCAATGTTGTAGAAGGGAATTTTTCAATTTGGGCTGTGCATATACCACTTGCCTCTTTGGCCACCTTTTGGCCCTTTTTCTTGCATAAAAGCTTAGCCATGTCTATGTTTGTTTTGGGGTTTTTTATAGTTCTGTAAATATGCTTATTTTTTGTCCCTGTTCAATGTTGTAGAAGGGAATTTTTCAGTTTGGGTTTTACATATACCACTTGCTTCATAACCTCATGTTTAGGGCCATTTTTGCATGCCATTGTTGCCGTATCTTTGCTTGCTGTTTGGCCATGCTTTGTACTGGTAAAATGCTAATTTTGGGGCTGCCTTGCTTCTGTCTATTCATTGCATATCCATATTGTGCATGTTTGGTATAGCTATAGGCCATTTCGGGTCCCAAAATTCATGCTTCGGGACTATTCCATGCATCGGGTGTGTTTTCGCCTCACTTCGGGGCTGTTTTCCCCCACATTTCATTGTTGAAAATCCATTAGCATGTTTGCATATCAATTTTCATGCATTTGCATTGCATATGCCATCGCCTCAGTTTGCGTGCCCGTGTGCACGCATTTCGAGGCACTTCATTTTCATCTACCGGCCTCTTATGTGAGTGCGGCTGAGGCTCTCTCATGTTAGTATAAGTCCATGATGCATTCTATATGCCATTTCCATGCCATTGCCTCGGTTTGCGTGCCCGTGTGCACGCATTTCGAGACACTTCATTTTCATCTACCGGCCTCTTATTTGAGTGCGGCTGAGGCTCTCTCATGTTAGTATAAGTCCATGATGCATTCTATATGCCATTTCCATGCCATTGCATTGCGTATGCCATTGCCTCGGTTTGCGTGCCCGTGTGCACGCATTTCGAGGCACTTCATTTTCATCTACCGGTCTCTTATGTGAGTGCGGCTGAGGCTCTCTCATGTTAGTATAAGTCCATGATGCATTCTATATGCCATTTCCATACCATTGCATTGCATATGCCATTGCCTCGGTTTGCGTGCCCATGTGCACGCATTTCGAGGCACTTCATTTTCATCTACCGGCCTCTTATGTGAGTGTGGCCGAGGCTCTCTCATGTTAGTATAAGTCCATGTTGCATTCTGTATGCCATTTTTTCCATATTGCATTGCGTATACCATTGCCTCGGTTTGCGTGCCCGTGTGCACGCATTTTGAGGCACTTCATTTTCATCCACCGGCCTCTTATGTGAGTGTGGCTGAGGCTCTCTCATGTTAGTGTAAGCCCATATCATATTTCCATGTCATTTGCATCGAATTCTGTCATTTTCTCGGTTTGCGTGCCCGTGTGCACGCATTTCGAGACATCTCATTTTCATAGCATTGTGCATAGTAGATTGTATCTTAGTTGCATTTCATGCATGTCATGCATATTGCATCGTGTTCAGAATAGGAGTTAGCCCCGGGCACGGGAAACGAGGTGCATTTCGTACTCCGAGTGACGGAATGTATCTCAATTCCCCAGTCACCGACACTCCGGATTATCCATGATGGAGTTAGGTTTTAGCTGTGTTTTCATGTGCATTCGTCCTATATTAAATTGTGCGTTTCGACTCCTCGGCCATCTTGCCTGGGTATGCGTGATTGGTAGCACAAGGATCGAGACATGCATATATCTGTGAAAATACATTGCTATGCCCCTTTCCTGCTCTCTGTTGCAGCAAAATGAAGAATCAGCAACTTTTTGGGACTTGGCGCGTTTTCCAAGAATAAACTGCTAAACAGAAGCTAATTGGGGCATCTCGGTGGATTTCCGCGCAAGACAACCCGTACATGCATCATCCATCAGAAGCAAGGCAGTCCCGGGCTTGCACGCCAGTTTTACTTGCTTTCTTAGTTAATTCATTAATTAATTAAGAATCTGTACATTATTCGGACTGTAATATTTGGACTGTAATATTCTTTTATTTGGGACTGTATTATTTATTCGGACCCTCTGTGCGAGGGCATAATTGTAATAAGTGTACGTGTGTGTGTTGTATGTCTTCCAACCCCACGTCTTTCTTCCCTTTTATTTACCTGCTTATGATGGTTAGGTTAGGGCATGTTTAAATTAGCATACAGTATGACAGCATGTTTGCGTCATTCATCTGTTTTGCATACACCGGGCTCGGCGCATCATACTAACTGCATTGTATTTTTCAATTCTAAATTGAATACATGATAGTTGTAGCATTTCATATGCCATCTTGGAATAGCCGAGCCTGCTATAGTTTGCATTTTTGCATGTGTTGCATTAGGCATTTCTGTATACTTAGGATCATGCATGATTTCTAATGTAAACTTCTGTTTTGGCTTGGAGTACTCGGTAAGTTTTATGCTTTAGCATCCTTGCATGCATGCGAGTGACTGCCATGAATAGCATGCTTACCATGAGGCTATTTGCTTATGTGATATATCTGCCTGAATGCCTGTGGGTGAAGGTTGAGTTATCTGGATTGGAATGAATCATCAAATGTTTGTTTCAAGCCCACTAGATAGTGGCAAAACCATCTTTTCCAAGCCCACCTGCGGGTGGCAAAATCTGCATTTTAAGCCTACTTACGAGTAGCAAACCATCTCTCAAATAAACGAACATGAAATGTTTTGTTCCAATTCGGGCGACCCAGTCTATACTTATATGCTGTGTGCATCACATAGTAACCTAGACTAATAACCGGAATAAGAACACACAATGTTTTCAAAAATAGATATCATGGTTAGTAGAGGCCGATCTTTGATCGGGCGAGCGGGGGTGCTCACGAAGTGACTTTCCCCTATCGTACCCAAGTTCCCGAGCCGAGGCAACTTTGGTGATGACGGACACGTGGCCTTTGGCACCGAGTCAGGGTTTCCTAAATTTCCCATTAAAAAACATTTAGGTGGCGACTCTGTATCTGGCAAATCAGTCCATGTTTGGCACTTCTTTTCAAAAATCTGTTTTTCTCAAAACGATTTGCCGGATTTGGACTCTTTGGTTCAGACTTAGAACCGTGACAAATTTGAGAGTCCGAGCTGTAGTGACCCCAATATGAACAGAACGGGAGCTCGTTCCTCCCGGGGCGTTCGGGGACGTCTACAGTTTCTGGCGACTCTGCTGGGGATTCAGAGAACTTGACTCGAACTCATGATATCTGTTTTTGACTACACTTGAGTGTTTCTTTGCATTGCATTTACATTGGTGCACCTAGGACACCGTGTTTGCCATCTGCTATTCCTGAACGGTTTGCCGGAGGCTTGTCTTGTCAAGGCATGACCATAAGGCTGACCGGTTGTGGGCTCTGCTAGTATGGGAACATGAACCCCGGTTTTTCCGGGGCACCCTCTTTGACCATTCGACCTAGTGCATATTCGGATCTATAGTGACCATTCCAAACTAGGACAGGTTGCTTACCCGTTTATAGGTTGTTTGAAAACCGCTGTGTGCGTAGTGAAACCCTAGCTCCTGACAAAATAGGACAGGGAAACCCTACCCCTTTATAGGGGTGTTTTGGCTCTCACTTGTTTGCTATGTGCTTTAGAGTGCGTCTCTACAGGAATGCATGTATCAGTTTGCAAGTCTGGGCATCAGGCCTGCGGGCATTACTATCAGTATTTGGGAGTCAGCTTTACCTGTGGGTATCAGACTCAGATTTGGGGCAGAATTTTGGGGCAGAATTCAGTAGAGGGCACACTCATTCAACTATGCGCGTATCTGTTCAGATGGAATCAGGCTAAGATGCTGTCTGTTTTCTCTTTTGCTAGGTAGTCTGGGAACCATAGCTTCAGAAGGCTCTGATATCCCCGAGGTTCATCGAACTTGTGCTGATAGACTTTGTCAGGTCAGAGACTCAGTTCAAGGGCAATCAGTGTTCCTTTGCCAGAGGCAGGGTAAAAGGGCTAGTCGGGCACAAATCACCGGTTCAGCAGTTACCAGGTCAGCGGCCCTTATCCACCCCACCAGTGAACAGTCAGGCTGAGGTCTCAGTTTCTACTGCAGGGATAGATACCAACCAGTCAGATGGATCAGCCAAACACATCAGAGATGGAGGCAATGATGCGCCAGATGCAAGAGAGTATGAAACCCATGCAGCAGGATGCTGCCCGTCAGGAGGAATTTGCCAAACGGCAGGCTGCAATCATGGCCCAGCAAGCCGAGCTCATCACCAAGCTACAATAGCAAAGCGGCGCGTCCGCTTCACAACAAGTTCCTCCCCCAGTAGGAGTTCCAGCACCTGGGGAGACGCCAAATGTCCAGGAAGGTACGGACATTCCGGTAGGGCCGGCTCTGCCCCCAATTTTACCTCAACTATCCAAAACACCTACCAATCTACCGGACTCTCCCTCCGAGTTCGAGGTTGACCCCACAGCGTTGAAGTTGAGCAAGCTTGAAAAGCTGTTCAAGAAATCCCAGGGGGTAAAGTCCATCCCGGGCATTGAGGACGGGTACACCGACGCAGCTGTAACTCTGCCGGATAGGTTCAAGATGCCTCACATCGACCGTTTTGACGAGTCAGGAGATCCCATGGTCCACTTGAGCTTGTTTTCAGATGTTTTGCGCTCGATGGGTTTGACAAGATTACAGAAGCTCTCCCTTTTTGGCAGGACCCTGTCGGGTATTGCAGTCACCTGGTATGCCAAATTGGAGGATTCAGTGAAACAAAGCTGGGAGGAGATGGCCGAGGCCTTCGTCGCACAATATTCATACAATACCCAAATCGAGATTACGACCCGTGATCTTGAGACGATGAGGCAGGAGCCGAAGGAGAGCTTCTCAGAATTCGTGACCCGCTGGAGAGCCAAAGCCTCAATGATGACCATTAGGCCAACGGACAAAGATTAAATTCGGATGATTGTGCGCAATCTCCAGCCCAAGCTAATGCAGAAAATGATCGTGATCCCCTTCCCTACTTTCTCAGATTTACACGAGATGGGAGTGCAGATCGAGGACGTTATGAAGCAGGGCCTCTTTGACCAGGAGAAGGAGCAGCCCAGGAGGGCGTTTTCCCGCAGTTCGAATGCGACCACCAGTGGTGATGCAGCTGCAAGATCTTCTGATGTGGGCATGGTGGCTACCACCGTATCAAAAACAGCTACCCCATTCACCGGTGCGTCCGGAAGTAGCTCACAAGGAACCAAGTACCCCATTCAAATAAAATACACAAAAACACATAGGGGACCTAAACCTCTATCGTGCTTGATCAAGAGGCAAGGCAATGCACACACAATGCAATGCAACCTAAGCATGCAAGCAAGCATGCAAACAACCCAAGCATGTAACAACATGTAACAAGATCATGCAATGCATCTAATATGCAATAGGCATACAACCTAAATATGTAAAGATGCATGGCATAGGTATGTGACAACAATACCAGCAACAAGCATGTGACAACATGTAATTCAACAAGTATGCAAGATGGTTGATTATGCAACAAGATGTCAATTAGCAAGCATGTAATGACACGTAATGGACCAAGTACGCGACAAACATATAAGCAAGATGTAAAGTAAGAACTTTGAACAACATGGTAAGATGCAACATGAACATGCAAACATCCAAAGCATGTAAAGGTGGACAAGTATGCAACAACATGCAAAATGAGACAAGCATGCGACAACATGGTAAAATGGACTTAGACTAAAGATGGATGGACCTCAGCCATGCCCAAAATCAGTGGCCAAAATGCAATGGAAATGAAGACAAAGGTACATACAAACATGCATGCCAATTGGCCTATCACCTAAGCATAAGAGAGTAACTTTCAAGAACACTTAAAAGGAGACAAATATGAACATGTGACAGACATTGTAAGCTCTGAAATCATGTTAGGAAAGGTGCTGAACCAACCAAATAAAGCAAGCAAGTCATGCAAAAAGGCTTAAAGCTTGAAACTAGCCAAGGGACTCAAACCAAGGCTATGCAAAATCGGAAGCAAATGACACATATAATCCAAAATATTCCTAGATCATGCTAAAATGAGCCTAAAACATACAAGGACCAAAGCCAAAATAAGCTAGAACAAAGGGCCGAAAGCATGAGGCATGCAAAGCTACAAAAGAGGTGTTACACTACACCTATATCAAAACCAAACATGGCATGACTTAAGCAATGAAAAACAGAGTTGTGGCATGGAAAAACAAGACCAAAAACCCACTTAGATGGCATCCCAAAGACCTAAACATGATGGCACACACAATGACCCATTCGTGAGGCATAAAACATCAACTCTTTAAAGCATTAAAGGCGTGACAAGTGCAAGTGTTTGAGCATGAAATATGGACTGAAATAGATAACAAATGATGCCAAATCACTGAAATGGTCCAAGTAAAGCATGCTAGTGACTTGGACACTTAAGGCTAACAAGATAAATGCCTTATGGCTATACAAAGCGTGGCATATATGGTCAAAACAACTCAAATTAGAGCTTAATCATGTTACAACAAGGCTAAAAGCTTCACGGAGTCGAGCCAAAATCATGCTAGAAACATGGCTTAAAGCATGATGCATGTTAAGGTAAATGAAAGGATTGCAAGGCAAATACATGAAGCATACATGGTATGACTGAACCAAGTCAAAAAATTGTTATATCATGGCAAAACAAAACCCAATACAAACTGAAATGAAGCTAAAACAAGCCAAGCAAACACGTTACCAATATAAGCCATTTATACTAGCATTCAAGACAATAAGGAGAGGGGATGACCCCCTCCTATTTAGGACTCCAAAACTACCTTCCCACCATTGAAAATCCTCTAGATTTCAGTGGTAGAAAGGTCATGCAAAGCGAAGAACAAGGGCCAAAAGGGATGGCCTAATACAAAGCCGAACAAGGCCTAAGAGGGGGGAAACAACCTCAAACCAAAAAGTGATCTTAAACAAAGATCTAAAGAATCAGAACTTATTGTAGTTTAGAGTTAAGCTTAAAACAATAAGAAAGAAGGTCTAAAAGCTTAAGCAAGAAAGGGGTATTAAAAGCAAGAATGCTCACCCTTGAAGAACACTTTTAAGAACAAAGCTCCAGTAGGTTTTCCAAGCTCAAACCAACCCAAGAACTCTGAAATCAACCTCAAGGGACCTCAGCTTCAAGAGGATGGTGTTCTAGTGTGTGTTTGTGTACAACAGTAAGACAATACTACACTTTTGAGTACAAAACAAGGCCAAACAAAGAAGAATAGATACAAAAGTATATCTATCCCTCAAGACTTAATTTTTTGAACCCTTGAGGAGGAAGGAGATGGTTCTCTCTTATAGAGAACGAAAAGCAAAGCTTCTTGAGGAAGCTAAGCAAAGGGGCAAATCCCTCCATACACGTGTATAGAGGGGATGAATTGTGCATGCCAGCTGTGATAGCTGGCATAAAATATCTGCATAAAGCAGATGAGCAGGGTTCGGCCAGAAAATATGGCCGATCGACCAACATAAGGGCCGACTGACCAAAAAAGTGCCGATCGGCCAACACTTTTGGCCGATGGAAAGAAAACAAGGCCGATGGCTTCATGCCTTGGCCGATGGGTTGAGAGAATGGCCAACAAGCCACCCTCTTCCCTCAAAAACAAAAACACAAGTGCTTGGTCCACAACCAAGCACAAAACAGTCAAGTTGAGAGATCTTGAGGCAAGGTGCGTTGCCGAGACCTCTGAGAACTCAAAACGAACACGAGCATGGATGATCATCGAGTATTCAAATGATGGTAGGGTGGTGGTCATTTTGGTCTTGTTTGTGCATTTATTGAACTTGTACAAACTTGGTTTCTTAGCCATCATGCATGGAAATTGCTTGATTAATGGTTTGAGGGCCAAGAGTTTCTCTCATTTGAGCTTGTGTGATGATAAGGAGGGTAAACAATACAAACAACTTGTGAGAATACATTGTTTTGCTCTCTGTTGCAGCATGCAAGTGTGAACCACCAGTGGTCGACAGCCACCATTAGTGGCCGACTGGCCACCAATGGTAGCCGATCGGCCCCTTGTCCCCCTTGTCCACCATCAATGATTTTTGTACATCTTGTTCCTGAGGTGGAGCAGTGGTGTTCTAGAAATTGGCACAATTTTTAGTGATCAAATTTGTGCAAACAGAGGCTTACAACAACAAAGCAGTGGCTTTTTCGGGTGAAGGATCTAGCATGCATGCATTCCCCATTTCTCGGGATTAGCTAGTTGGTTTAATTAGCGTTAGATGGATGTTGTAATTAATTAGTTGTAGCTAATTAAGTGTTGTAATTAATTAGTTAGTTTAACTAGTTATTTGATTTCGGTTTGTAATAATTAGTTAACTACAATAGTTAATTAGTTTGGTTTGTAATAGTTAGCTTAATTAGCATAGCTAGTTGGTTAGCTTATTCATTCGGACCCTCCTTCACGAGGGCGTAATGTTGTAATAAGTGTGCGTGCGTATGTGTATGTTTTCTAACCCTACGTCTTTCTCCTTTTTATTTAATCGCTTTTGATGGTTAGATTTGGGACACGTTTTGATTAGCATATCGCATGTTTGCATCCATTCATTTGTATTGCATGCACCGAGGCTCGGCGCATCATTCAAACTGCATCGTTGTTTCCATACTTATTTGGAAACGTGTTTAATCGCATGTTGTTCAAATTGTTTCATATGCCATATTAGTAGCCGAGCCTATTAAATTACATTATTGCATGCATTGCATTAGGCATCTTACATAGTTAGGATCGTGCATCATTCTAACTAGTTTTTGTTTTGGCTTAGAGTACTCGGTGAGTTTTATGCTATAGCATACTTGCATAAGTGTGATTGCCATATTTCCATGTTTCACATGCTTGCCATGAGGCTATATCCTTAAATGCTAAACTGCATGAATGCCTGTGGATGAAGGCTTGTTGTTTGAATTGGAACGATTCAAAAAATGTAAGTTTTAACCCCACTTTGTTGTGGCAAATCATGTTTTCAGCCCACTTTGTTTAGTGGCAAATCTACATCTTTTAAGCCCACTTGAGGTGGCAAATTCAAACCATTTTCGTAAACAAACATGAGTGGAATTGTTCTAAATTGAGGGAACTAGTCCATACTTGCTTGTGTGCATCACATAGTAAAGTTAGAAAATAATCGGAACAAGAACACATAATGTTTATAAAACATTATATTATGATTATTAGAGGTCGATCTTTGATCAGGCGAGCAGGGGTGCTCATTTCAAGATCTTCCCCTCTCGTACTTAAGTTCCCGAGCCGAGGCAACTTTGGTGATAACGGACATGTAGCCTTTGGCACGAGTCAGGGTTTCCTAAATTTCTCCAAAATGAAATATTTAGGTGGCAACTCTATATCTGGCAAAGCATTCCAATTTTGGCATTATTTTATTTAAAATCAATTTTCCAAAAAGGTTTGTCAGATTTGGACTATTTGGTGATTATTAGTTTCACAATGCACTTTGTGACATTAGATTCAGAACCGCAATAGTCTGAACTGTGAGGCCTTCTTTTCAACCCCTTTCCAAAAGGCGAGGCGTGAAAATAGGTGAGTCCACAACTACTATATTGTGCCAATCAATCAAGCTAAGCCGAAAGTGGTGTTGCCAGCTGAGACGGAGGTCAGTGTAGTTCGAGAGGATGGCCCAAGTCAGGGATTAGATGATCTGGCTAACCTAGAGGAGGACATAGACAATTCACAGTTCTTTGAGGAATAAGATCAAAGGGACATGCATATTGATTGGTTTGATCTGAACGGGTCGACAGACAATTCTAGGTGGCTAAGTGATGAACTCGATGGAGATGAGGAAACTGAATTGAGGCCAGAAGAACAGAAAGCGGAAACCACTGTAATGGCCAGAATGGTCGATGAGAAGAGTAAACTGCCGGAAAACACTGGTGTAGGACAATTGGCTCAGGAACTGGGCATTGTTAGTACTGTGCATACAGAGCAAGAAGACACACTGGAGCGTTTTGAGCAAGAAATGGGTGAAAAAAACTGAAAAGCTGCAAAAGCACAACACCCTGCGGGGGAGATTTGTGTCGAGAAGATAATCCCAACAGAGCTGGACAAATGCTTGTTGGCTGTCGAAAGAATCTGGTAGGATGACTATGACCTACATGTGGCTCATACCGATAAGGATTGGGGTGAAGACCTTCTTGATAACACTTGGTATGTGGAAGAGGTCAACCATATGGCAAGAAGTGGCTGATATTTCAAAACACCATATCTGGACCAACCCGAGGCATCCGGGAAGGATAAATAAACAGAGAAACAGAAAGAAAAACTGTTGGAAGAAGAAGCTGTGTTGAGATAGTTAAAGAAGATTCAAGCTGATATATCTATTTGGGGTCTGCTTATGGCTTTGTGAGTGCACAGATAGGTTGTACCGTCGGCGATGGATAAAGCTAAGTTGTCCATCGACACCACCCCGGAACAACTGGTGGGATTAGTTTTCCCGGGAGGCGATGCGCCGACTCTAACCTTCTCAAACAAGGAAATGTCACCGGAAGGCTCTCCACACAACAAGCCTCTAGACATATCAGTGGAGTGTCGAGAAAAGTGGATACCAGTGGTATCGGTTGATACTGGGTCAACAATCAACGTTTGTCCTTGTTGCATGGCTTATGCTATTGGCCTGAAACCGGCCGATTTCGTGCCTACAACCTAGGTGATTAGGGCATATGACAATACAAGCAAAGAGGAGATGAGAACAGTGCAGATCAACGTACAGGTTGGCCCAGGTCAACAAGATATCAAGTTCCATGTCCTGGATGTTCCGGTCATTTTCAACTTACTACTTGGGCGACCCTGGCTGCACCAAGTGAAAGCTGTCTCTTCTATCCTGTACCACATACTAAAGTACCCCCATGGGAAAGGGGTGGCCATAGTCTTCGGGAATTCATCTATACATCCTCTGCCAGAGGTCACTCCACTTGTGTTGGAGATTATGCATGGTGAAAAGGATGTTTTCCTTTTGGGCTTTACCTTGGCTGAGACCCGGGTAATGCAACATATCATAGCTATTGATGAGGACTTGTATGTCAGCGCCTAATCTATATACTTCACGAACAAGCTCCAACACGTGCCAAGAATGGGGCTGGGAAGAAGTGGCCGGAAAAGCGTTACTGCATTGGTCAATGTGCCACATAACTCGTATGTCTTTGGTCTTGGCTATACGCCCACCAAAGAAGACTGGATTAGAAAAGGGAAAGAGATGGCTGGAAGAGCCAGAGTTAAGCAGACTGGGAAGCACTACGAACTTGTGCATAGACCAATCTGGGGAACCTTGAATGGTTATTTTGTTTGGGAGGGTGAAGATTTCCCATTCTGTGGATTCCCCGAACCCTGGTTCAACTCTAAGAGGCAGCGGGTTCCGTGTTTTGAGATTTTCTTTGACTGGCAGCTGCAAGATAGTGATATAGAGGAATAGCTTGAACTGACTGTTGAAGCTGTGTGGAACACATAAAGTGATTCTGACAGCAGTGAGCTTGAAGTAGGAGCAGCACTGCCATGTCTCCTTTCGGATCCTCTGATCAACTTAGAGAGCTTGGGGGATAACCTGACCGTTTCCATGATCGGGGACCAACCGGGTTTGAACCCTTCTAGCAGCATCTTGGATGCATCTGACGCACTATCTCTCGTTTGGCAGTTGGAGGAGGGCTACTTGTCTAGCAGTTCGGCGTCGGGTATTGAACAAGAATCTGATTCCACAGAGTTTGTGGAGTCGGAATCAGATTTCGATGTCTCTGAGTCTGGGTCTGGTATCCCTGGAGTTGATAACTTGGATGCCGAGGTTGTCTAGGTCGTCGTTTTCTTTTTCCTTTGAATTGGTTGTAACCGAGGAAGTAGATGAGCTTGACCTTGTGAATGAGAATGCCGCTACAGATTCTGCATATTTCTCTGTGCCTCTTGTTTATTGCATTGATCATGATTTTTAAAATTTTGATGAAAACGATAAGGAAGGAATTCCTCTAGTTTTGAAGAATTTGATTAATCGAAAGGAGGAGAGGTTTGCAAAACCCCTCACTGATGAAATCATTGCTTTTAATGTGGGTATTGAGATGGATCTGCGTCTGGTCCAAATCGGGTCCAGGTTGTCTTCGGAGGAGCGTAAGCACTTAGTCGCTTTATTAAAAGATTTCAAAGATGTTTTCGTGTGGTCCTATGAAGACATGCCTGGAATCGATCCTGAGATTGTATAGCATTGGATCCCTCTTGACCCCGAAGCCTGGCCCATCAAATAGAAGTTGTAGAGAATATGCCTAGATTGGGCTTTGAAGATTAAGAAGGAGGTCACCAAGCAGATAGATGCAGGGTTCTTGCTAGCATCTGAGTATCTAACATGGTTGGGTAACATTGTCCCAATGCCGAAGAAAGACTACAGAATTTGGGTGTATGTGGACTTTAGGGATATGAACAGAGCCAGTCTGAAGGATGACTTTCCTCTACCGTATATCGATGAATTGATGGACTTCACCGCAGGCCATGTGTTGTTTTCCTTGATGGATGGATTTTCCAGGTATAACAAGATTCTGATGGCAGCCGAGGACAGAGAGAAAATCACCTTCACTACGCTGTGGGGAACTTACTGCTACAGGGTGATGCCGTTTGGGTTGAAGAATGCCAGAGTTGCCTATCAATGGGCTGCAACCACTATTCTACATGATATGATCCATAAAGAGGTCGAGGTGTACGTGGACGAATGATTGTCAAGTCCAAGGAAAGAGAGGTCACTACATCGCCTTGAAGAAATTCTTTCAACGGATTAGAGAATACAAACTGAAGTTGAATCCACAGAAGTGTACTTTCGGTGTAATAGCAGGGAAAGTGCTGGGTTTCTGGGTAGATCCTTCCAAAATCAAGGCCATCTTAGAAATACCACCACCAAGGACTGAAAAGAAGGTGCGAGGCTTTCTGGGTAAAGCGCAATTCATTAGACGATTTATCTCTAAATTAACCTTGACTTGTGAACTACTTTTTTGTTTCTTGAAGAAAGGAAAGAAGTTTCGATGGGATGATCAATGTCAATTTGCTTTTGAGCAGATAAAACAGTATCTTCAGAATCCACCTGTGTTGTCGCCGCTAGAGCCGGGAAAGCCTTTGATTTTATATCTATCAGTCACGAACACAACGATGGGATGCTGTAGACGTCCCCGAATGTCCCGGGCGGAAATCCCGTTTTGTTCATTGGGGCTTACTACAATTTGGATTCAATGTCACGGTCCTGTATCTAATCTCGCGGAGTGCAATGCAAGACCGATGAATCATCAAAGAGTCCAAATCCAGCAAATCGTTTTAAAAAACTGATTTTTAGAAAGAAGTGTCAAACATGGACTGATTTGCCAGATACAGAGTTGTCACCTAAATATTTTATTTTGGGGAATTTAGGAAACTCTGACTCGTGCCTAGGGCCACGTGTCCGTCATGACCAATGTTGCCTCGGCTTGGGAACTTGGGTATGATTGGAGAAGGTCACTTCGTGAGCACCCCTGTTCGCCCGATCAAAGATCGACCTCTACTAACCATAATATCGAGTTTTGAAAACATTATGTGCTCTTATTCCGGTTATTAGCCTAGAATTACTATGTGATGCACACAACATACAAGTATAGACTGGATCGTTTGAGTTGGAACAAAACATTTCATGTTTGTTTATTTGAAAGATGGTTTGATGGTGCTACTCGCAAGTAAGCTAAGACGTGGATTTGCCACCCTCAAGTGGGCTTAAGAAAATATGATTTTGCCACTCTCAAGTGGGCTTAAAACTCTCAATTGTGAATTGTTCCAATTCAAATAACCCAAACTTCACCCACAGGCATGCGGCCAGTTATATCACATAAGCAAATAGCCTCATGGTAAGCATGCTATCATGGCAGTTACTCACACGCATGGAAGGGTGCTAAAGCATAAATACTTACCGAGTACTCCAAGCCAAAGAAAGAAGCTAATTAGAAATCATGCATGAATCCTAACTATGCTGAAATGCCTAATGCAACACATGCAAAAAGGCAACTAAGATAGGCACGGCTATTCTAAAATGGCATATGAAATGCAACAACTGATACACGTATTCAACTCGGAATTGAAATACAATGCAGTTAGTATGATGCGCCGAGCCCGGTGTATGCAAGACATATAAATGGATCCAAACATACGAGCATAAGTATGCTAATTGAAACGTTCCCTAAACTAACCATCATAACCTGGTAAATAAAAGGGAGAAAGACGTGGGGTTAGAAGGCATGCATCACACACACACGCACACTTATTACAACATTGCCCTCCTTGGAGGGTCCGAATGAATTGTACAGAAAAAACTAGCTAATCTAAGCTAATTAAACTAATTATTACACAACATTAATTAATTAATGAATTAACTAAGTAAGTAAGGAAACTAGCATGCAAATTAAACAAAATGGACTGCCTCAGCTCTGTTCCGAATGATAGGGATGCATGCATGCTCAAGTCGCCTTGTCGGGAAATCCATCGCGATGCCCAGGTTTGCCTCTGTTTGCAACTGGTCCCAGAACATTGTACAAAGCTCTAGAAGGCTGCTGACCAATTTTTCCTGCTGGTTTCTGGTTTGCTGCAACAGAGAGCGAGAAAGGGGCATGGTAAAGTATTTTCAACATATGTGTGCATGACCACTCTCCCCATCATTGCACAAGCTCCAGGGAGTGTAGTCCTTGATCTTCGTGCCACCAATCACGCATCTCAATGCATGATGGTCGAGGAGTCGGATTGCACGACTCGATGTAAAATGAATGCACATATAAACACAACAAGGCCTAAACTCCATCATGGATAATCTGGAGTGTCAGCGGCCGAGAATCGAGGCATGTTTCATCACTTGGAGTACGAAACGTCCCTCGTTTCCCGTGTTTGGACTAAACCCTATTCCAAACACAATGCAATATACATGGCATACACAATACGACTAGCATGCAAGCCTAAACGCAATGCAACCTAATCATGCTAGCATGCGAGGAATGATATGCAAACATGCAACTAGCATACACAATGCTATGAACTAAGAATGGCATACTCAATGCACATGAACTATATGGCATGCATACACAATGCACTAACATATGCGATGTTATGAACGAGGCATACTCAATGCAATCATCGAACATGCAACAACATGGATTATATGGCATACACAATGCTAGATGGACTTAAACCAAGATGAATGGGCCTCGGCCACACCCAAATCAGTGGCTATACATGATGAAAGTGAAGCAACAACACACATGCAAACATGCACAAATGCAAGGGACCAAACCTAAGGCACAAAGTGCAACTCCACCAAAGCATGGTAAACATGAAATATGGCATACAATCACATATATTCCAGCTCTGAAATGACATGCAAGATGGTTCCAATCCATGCAAACACCTCACACAATGCATGCTAGATGGCCCAAATACCGAAACTAGTGAAGTGGATTACACTATAGGCATGCCAAGCAATACTCAAATGGCCAAACCAGCCCCAAACAGTCCCTATGCAGGCCAAATAGTAGCAAATATGGACTAAAATGATGGCTCGCAAAGCATGGAAATGAAGCTCATGCAATGGTCCAAAAATGAGGTATTCATGCATAACTCTCAAACACATTTAAAGAGTGGAAAACATGGGAATATGACATATATATAAGCTCTGAAATATGATTCACAATGATGCCAAAATATGGAAACACCTCAAAATACGCATGCAATAGGCTTCAAAACTCAAAGCTAGGCAAGGGTATTGAACTACAACCATGCATAGCAAACAACATTCGACCATGAGGCCCAAAAATAGAGCTAAGGCAGTCCAAAACATGCACAAAATCAGTTTAAGGCATGGCCAAAAAGGGCTAGAATCAAAGGCCAAAATAGCATGCAATGTAAGCTAGTATAGAGGATTTGTACTACAAGCATCTGAGGCAATCAAGAGGCCACTAAACCAACAAAATTTAGAGGTATGAAATGCCAAATAAAGCCTAAAAACCCACTGAAACATGGTTAATGCATGCAAGAATGAGATGCTCCTTTGATATGCTATGAAGAGGGTTATTCTACACATGCAAGATGGACATCCAATATGGAAAAACAAGCACTGGAAAAAGCCTATGCAGGTCCTAAAACTCATCAAAAATGGCCTAAAACATGGCTTGGAAGCATGCAAATAAGGGCTCCTTTGTAAGGCAAAAAATGTTAGAAAACAAAACAAGGAGAGAGAGGGTCACCCCTCTCTGATTTTGGCACTCAAAACAACATTCTAGCCACTAAAAATCCACTAGATTTCAGTGGCTAAAAGGCCAAACAAAGGCCAACACAAATGCTCTAAGGCATGGCTCAAAATAAGGTAAAATGAAGCATGCAAGGGGGTAGATGACCCCCAACAGAAAAAAGATCTTAAACAAACACGTTAAGGGCCTCAAAATAAGACTTTTTTCCATTTACACCAAAGCTCAAATATGCTTTCAAGTATGACTAAAAGATGGAGCAAAATAAACCTTAAAAGAGGGAATAGTGTGCTACCTTTGTAGCTTCAGGAAAACCAGTAGCTTCTTGGACCAAAAACCAGCTCTTTGAGACCTCTCAAGACCCTCCAAGAACCTTAGATCAATGATGGAGGTGTATGGCTATGAGGTGTGGTGTTAAAGGCCAAGAGCAAACACCCTTTCTAAGCCTAGAATGTAGAGATATAGAGAGATATATGTGCTTTTCCTTAGACAATTTTTTTTTCAACCTCTCTAAAGGAGAGGGAGGCCATCTCTTATAGAAAAAAAAGAGGATTCAAGCTTCTTGGAGAAGCTAGAGCAAAGGTTCAAGAGGTTCAAACTTCCTCAAGAAGCTAAAACGAAGGTTCAAAAGGTTCAAGCTTTCTCAAGAAGCTAAACCAAGGGTTCAAAAGGTTCAAGCTTCCTCAAGAAGCTAAAATGAAGGTTCAAAAGGTTCATGCTTTCTCCAGAAGCTAAAAAAAAGGTTCAAAATGTTTAAGCTCTCCAAAAATCGTGCCAAACAGAGAAAGTTAAGCTGTCCCGAACCGAGGCGCACGGCCGACGACGCCGAAAATTAGAAACTAGTCTCCAAACGGGAACAGTGGTCTACGACCACGAAAAGTAGCCTACGGCCACTGAGAGATGCTCTATGAGACCTCTCCCTCCCTTCGGGAAGAGAAAACAGAACCTGGTTCACAAACCGACGCAAAGCACAAAAGAGTCCCGAGGTCTGGAGGCAAGGCTCTCAGCCGAAACTCCGAAACCTCAGAACGAGCACAACATGCGCAATCACCGAGCGCTCAATCGATGATGTCTGAGCCTTAAGGTCAGTCAAAAATGGGCTGTCTACAGATGCATGCTCGCTCAGGAATTTTATGATAGGGTGGAGAAAGCCTTCTATTACTTGAGCAAGAAAATGCTAGATTACGAGACCCGCTATACCCCGTTGGAGAAAGCTTGCTTAGCCTTGATATGGGCTATCAGGAAGTTGAGGCACTACTTGTTAGCTCACTCTGTAATTCTAATTTTGAGATTAGATCCCATCAAATATCTCTTTGAGAAACCAGCTGTAGACACCCCATTTTTGACCGACCTTGAGACTCAGACGTCACCAGTTGAGCGCTTGGTGATATTGCATAATGTGCTCGTTCAGAAGTTTCAGAGTCGCGGCCGTGAGCCCTGCCTCCGGACTTCCGAACCCTCTTCTGTGCCTTGTCTCGGTTTGCGAGCCAGACTCGGTTTTCTCTGTTTCTTTTCCTGAGGGAAGGGAGAGGTCTCGTAGACCATCTCTCAATGTCCGTAGGCTACATTTGGCGGCCGTAGGCCATTTTTCCCATTTCGGAGTCCGGTTTCCGGTTTTCGGAGCCGTCAGGCCGTGTGCCTTGGTTCGGGACCGCCTAACCATCTCCGTTTGCTCCGGTTTTTGGCATACTTCCTATTTGCTCCCTTTTGAGGGACACTGGGGTCCCGGAAACCCACTTCGTGGCTGAACGCCATTTTCGGTGCTTAACAGCCCATTTTTGGGATCCCGAACTGCGTGTTTTGGCCCCCGAACATTCGTTTTGCATCGGTTTTTGCTCATTTTTGGCAGGTACCTCTGTTTTATCACGAGGAAGGTCATGGAAGGGTGGAAGGCTAGTAATTGTTGCAGCAACCAGTTATATCTCCTCTGGAGCCTCCCGACGCCCGTTTTTCCAACTTCCGGGCTAATGTTGAACACCCTAGGGTTAGTGTTGCCAACTTTCAACCACATACCTGTGATCTACACACCTTGGAGAACCCAAAAAAGTTATGGCCGGCCACTAATTGTTCTTTCCATTTTTGCCCCTCCTCTTTGAGGCTAATGTTGAATACCTTGGGGCCATTTTCTTGAACTTTGAACCACATATTTGTGATGTACACACATGGGAGGGCCCTAAAAGTTGGTGGTGGGCTACTAATGTTGCTTGACCCTTTTGAACCCCTCCTTCCGGGCTAATGTTGAACACCCTCGGGCCATTTTCTTGAACTTTTAACCACATATTTGTGATGTACACACATGGGGGAACCCTAAAAGTTGGTGGTCGGCTACTAATTCTCATTGACCCTTTTGACCCTTGGCCGGCCGGCCACCTGCAGCTCCAAAACTGGCCGGCCGTGATCCTCATGATTGGTACTTTACAGCTGTGCACCTTTTTCCCCCAAAATATCTGTATCCGAGGGAAATATCTTGTGGGGGAAAGATTACCTCCTTTTTGCCCCACCTTTACATCCTCTTTTTGTCCATATAACCAGCTGCAAGCATGCATTTTAGGGGTTAGAAAAATTGCTCTTCAAGTCTCCATAGCCAACTCCATCTTCTTCCCTCTCAATTCTTCAAAAAACCCTAAGTCCCTAACCTTCATTCCTTCTACACCACCAAGCTCTACCACCACTACTTCATTTCCAGGAACAAGGAAGGTTTCTAGAAGGCAAAAGAAACTGCAAATCCATCCAAGAAGCAACAAAAGCTTGAGTCTTCAAGGGTAAGTAGTACTTTTACCCTTTTGACCCTTTTTCTTGATCTATTTCTAAGCCCCTCTTGCTTTTTGTTTCAAGCTCCGGCCCTAACTAAAAAGGGCCCTCTTTTGAGCTCATCTTCACTTTTCATTAAGGGCTCAACCCTGTTTGAGCCCTCCATGACACACTTGCTTCATTGATCCTCTTGTATGTCATAGTTTTGCATGCTATTTTTGACCCATGAGAAATTTGTTTTCGAGCATGTTATAATCTGTGAATAGGCTTATTTTGAGCCTCTCTTCAATATTGAAGAAGGGATCAACTCCATTTGGGACTTCCATGTTATACCTACCCTTTATCTCTTTTTTTATTCCCCATTCTTGCATGCAATGGCAGCCTACCATGCTTAGGTTTTTGGCCATTTTACAGTTCTGAAAAAGTCCTTATTTTGGTCCATTATTCATGTTTTATTTAGAGTCTTTCATGTTTTGGGACCTCCATAAGCCACTTCATGTTATATCTCACTTTCGGTTCGTTTTCTTGCATGTTTTGTTAGCCTACCATGCTTTTGTTTTTGGCCATTTTACAGGCCTAGAGATAGTCTTATTTTGGCCTATACTTCATGTTTCATTAACACTTTTTTTCTGTTTGATGATTATTTTGCATACTTCATGTTATAGCACCTTTTAAGCCTTGCTTTGCATCACATTTTTAGCATATTTGTATACTGATTTTGAGGCTTCCATATACTGTAAATGTTCATATTTTTGGTCCACCTTCAGTGTTGTAGAAGGAAGTTTTTCAGTTTGGGTTTTTTTTATATCACTTGCTTCATTACCCCTTGAAAATACCGTATTCTTGCATGCCATTTTTGCCATATCTATGCTTGCTGTTTGGCCTTGTTTATAACTGTGAAAGTGCATCGTTTGGGACTGTCTAGCTTCTGTCTTTGCATTGCATGTCCATATTGTGCATGTTTAGCATAGCTATAGGCCATTTCGGGTGCATAAATTCACATTTCGGGACGTTTCCTTGCATTTCATGTCATTTCGCTTCATTTCGGGACTGTTTTCCCCCATATTTTGTTGCTGAAATTCCATTAGTATGCTTGCATATCATTTTTGCCATGTTTCATCATATTTTGCATCGCCTCGGTTTGCGTGCCCGTGTGCGCGCATTTCGAGGCACTCCTTTTTTATCCGCACGGCATCCCATGTGAGTGTGGCTGAGGCTCACTCATGTTGGTATAAGTCCATTTGTCATTTCGTGTCATTTTATCATCACCTCGGTTTGCGTGCCCGTGTGCACGCATTTCGAGGCACTCTTTTTTTTTTATCCGTCGGCATATTATGTGAGTGTGGCTGAGGCTCTCTCATGTTAGTATAAGTCCATATTGCATTCTGTATGCCATTTGCATTGCGTATGCATTGCCTCGGTTTGCGTGCCCGTGTGCACGCATTTCGAGGCACTTCATTTTTCTGCCATCGGCATCTTATGTGAGTGTGGCTGAGGCTCTCTCATGTTAGTATAAGTCTATATTGCATTCTGTATGCCATTTGCATTGCGTATGCATTGCCTCGGTTTGCGTGCCCGTGTGCACGCATTTCGAGGCACTTCATTTTTCTGCCATCGGCATCTTATGTGAGTGTGGCTGAGGCTCTCTCATGTTGGTATAAGTCCATTTGTCATTTCATGTCATTTTATCATCGCCTCGGTTTGCGTGCCCGTGTGCACGCATTTCGAGGCACACTCTTTTTTTATCCGCCGGCATCCCATGTGAGTGTGGCTGAGGCTCACTCATGTTGGTATAAGTCCATTTGTCATTTCATGTCATTTTATCATCGCCTCGGTTTGCGTGCCCGTGTGCACGTACTTCGAGGCATCTCATTTTCATTGCATCTGTCATCGCCTCAGTTTGCGTGCCCGTGTGCACATACTTCGAGGCATCTCATTTTCATTGCATCTGTCATCGCCTCAGTTTGCGTGCCCGTGTGCACGTACTTCGAGGCATCTCATTTTCATTGCATCTATCATCGCCTCGGTTTGCGTGCCCGTGTGCACGCATTTCGAGGCAGGTCATTCCATAGCATTGTGTATGTTAGGATTGCATCTTAGTTGCATTTCATGCATGTCATGCATATTGCATCGTGTCCGGAATAGGAGTTAGCCCGGGCACGGGAAACGAGGTACATTTCGTACTCCGAGTGACGGAATGTGTCTCAATTTCCCAGTCACCAACACTCCGGATAATCCATGATGGAGTTAGGTTTTAGCTGTAGTTTCATGTGCATTCATCCTATATTGAGTTGTGCATTTCGATTCCTCGGCCATCATGCCTCGGTATGCGTGATTGATGGCACGAGGATCGAGACATGCATACATCTGTGCAAATACATTGCTATGCCCCATTCCTGCTCTCTGTTGCAGCAAAACGAGGAATCAGCAACTTTTCGGGACTTGGCACGCATTCCAAGAATAACAGGTGTAAACAGAGGCTAATTGGGGCATTCCGGTGGATTTCCGCGCAAGACAACCCGGACATGCATCATCCATCAGAAGCAAGGCAGTCCCTGGCTTGCACGCCAGCTTTATTTGCTTTCTTAGTTAATTTGTTAATTAATTAGGATTTTGTAATATTTGGACTGTAATATTCTTTTATTCGGGACTGTAATATTTGGACTGTATATTTATTCGGACCCTCCGAGTGAGGGCACAACTGTAATAAGTGTGCGTGAGTGTGTGTTGTATGTCTTCCAACCCCACGTCTTTCTCCCTTTTATTTATCCGCCTATGATGGTTAGATTAGGGCATGTTTAAATTAGCATACAGTATGACAGCATGTTTGCATCATTCATCTGTTTTGCATGCACCGGGCTCGGCGCATCATACTAACTGCATTTTACTTTCAATTCCAAATTGAATACATGGTAGTTGTAGCATTTCATATGCCATCTTAGAATAGCCGAGCCTGCTATAGTTGCATTTTGCATGTGTTGCATTAGACATTTCTGTATACTTAGGATTCATGCATGATTTCTAATAAGTGTCTATTTTGGCTTGGAGTACTCGGTGAGTTTTATGCTTTAGCATCCTTGCATGCGTGTGAGTGACTGCCATGAATAGCATGCTTACTATGAGGCTATGTGCTTATATGATATAACTGCCTGAATACCTGTGGGTGAAGGTTGGGTTACTTAAATTGGAATAAATCATCAAATGTTTCAAGCCTATCTGCGGGTAGCAAACCATTTTCAAAAAAGCAAACATGAAATGTTTCGTTCCAATTCAGGCGACCCGGTCTATATTTGTATGCTGTGCGCATCACATAGTAACCTAGGCTAATAAACCGGAATAAGAACTCACAATGTTTTCAAAAATTGATATCATGGTTAGTAGAGGCCGGTCTACGACCGGGCGAGCGGGGGTGCTCACGAAGTGACCTTCCCCAATCGTACCCAAGTTCCCGAGCCGAGGCAACTTTGGTGATGACGGACACGTGGCCTTTTGGCACCGAGTCAGGGTTTCCTAAATTTCCCAAAATAAAATATTTAGGTGGCGACTCTGTATCTGGCAAAGCAGTCCATGTTTGGCACTTCTTTCAAAAATCTGTTTTTCTCAAAAACGATTTGCCGGATTTGGACTCTTTGGTTCAGACTTAGAACCGTGACTACGAAAGTCGAGTCCGAGCTGTAGCGAGGTCCCCCCGCGGGCTTGTTACACCAGCGCTTACGGGTAGGCTAGCCCGTTGGTTGCTTATCCTTTCCGAATTTGATCTGAAGTATGTTACTCGTAAGTCGGTCAAGGGGAGAGTTGTAGCGGAGTTCCTGGTAGATCACCCAGTGGAAGGAGATGAAGTAGTAGAATACCTTTTCCCAGATTAAGCTATTCTGAAAGTCAAGGAAGAGATTTGAACAATGTACTTTTACGGAGCGTCTAATCAGTACGGTTATGGGATATGTGTCTTGCTGATAGCACCCGACAATTCCCATATACCTTTAGCCTTCAAACTCCAGTTCAAGGTATCCAATAATGAAGCAGAGTATGAGACATGTATCAGTGGTTTGGAAGCCGCCCTAGAACTAGGGGCAAAAAGGTTGGATGTTATCGGGGACTCAAACCTAGTTGTGTCTTAAGCGAATGGAGATTGGAAGGTCAACGAAGAAAAGATGAAGATCTATCACCAGACCGTAGACATTCTGATTCCTAGGTTTGAGAAGCTAACTTTCACGCATCTACTAAGAGAGAACAATAAGTTCGCTGACATCATATCAACTTTTTTTTCCATGATAGACATCATGTTTGGTGTTCGGATGCATCCGATCATCATTGAGCAGAGGTATACACCGGCCTATGAAACTATCGCCGTAATAGATGAAGTGCAAGATCAAAACCCTTGGTTCTATGATAGCTGGAACTTCTTGGAAAAGGGGGTTTATCCACCAGGGACAAATGCCAAAGATAAGAGGGTAATACGGTGGATGGCAATTCAATTTATCATCTGCGGAGGTAAACTGTACAAGAGGGATCATTTGGGAATACACAAGTTGTGTGTCAACGCAAAGGAATCAAAGTGCCTAATGGAGGCCATCTACGGGGAAGAGTGCGGAGCGCACATGAACGGAGTAATGTTAGCCCAGAAGATTCTCAGGCAAGGTTACTGCTGGTCTACTATGGAGAAAGCTTGTATGGATTTTTTTCGGCGATGCCACAAATGCTAAATTCATGCCAATCGCATGAATATCCTGTCGTCGAAGCTATACAACATGACTTCACCATGGCCTTTCTCAGTCTGGGAAATTGACGTCATTGGTGTAGTCACACCGAAAGGGTCAAATGGGCATGAATACATTCTGGTGGCAATTGATTACTTCACAAAGTGGATGGAAGCTCAGTCTTATACAGTGTTGAAAGAAGCGCATGTGTCTAAGTTCATCCGAAACAACATCATTTGCCGATATGGAGTTCCAAACAAGATCATTTCAGATAATGGTTCCCATTTCAAGAAAGAAGTGATCGACCTATTGGAGAAATAAAACGTGGCTTTTCATAAGTCATCTACATACCAACTGTAAACCAACGGAGCTATTGAGGCCGCCAACAAGGACATCAACCATATTCTGTAGAAGATGGTTAAGACCTACAGAGACTGGCCAGACAAATTGCCATTTGCACTCTGGGGCTATAGGACTTCAATCCGGACGTCTACTGGGGCAACTCCCTACTCTCTTGTCTACGGTTTGGAGGTTGTTCTGCCAATTGAAATAGAAGTGTCGTCACTGCGAGTTATGGCTAAGTGTTAAATAGTAGAGGCAGACTGGTAACATAGTAAGTTTGAAGAATTGATGTTGTTTGATGAGAGAAGGCTAAAAGCACTGTACCATGTTTAGGGTTATCAACGCAGGATTGCCAGGGCTTTTAACAAGAAAGTTAAGTCCCGGAATCTCAAAAAAGGGGATCCGGTGCTGAAAGACAACTGAGCTCCCATCCAATTGGACTGGTCCTTACATCATCAAAACTATCTGGTCGGGTGGAGTTGTTATTCTCATGGACTTGGATGGCCTAGAATTTTCCCAACCGATTAACATGGACAAGTTGAAGAAATATTATCCCTGAGAGACTTGCTAGGCCAAAAACCCAGAAGGGTGACCTAGGCAAAAGTTAGAGCACAAAAGTTAAAAATAAAGAAAAATTGAGCTCACAAGGTTGAAAACCCTAAAGGGCGGCCTTGGCAAAAGTTAGAACACAAAAGAAGAGCATTAATACTCAAGTGAACCCGAACTGAACTACGTAAGGCCTGATTCTCATTTTCAGGATATGTAGTCAACTTCATCCTGAAGTTCGGCCGCTAACACCTCCAACTCAACTGTCCTATCCATGTGTTGATCAGGTTATCTTTGTCTGTTCTTTATTTGAGAGTTCAGTTGTGATCTTTATTCTGAGAATTGGTTACAGTTCTGCGCAGCATTATTCAATCTGCAGGCAATTTGTGATCTTCGGATTCGGGGTTATACATCTCAAGGATAGATTCTGTGCGTGTCAAGTTGTGTTTCTTATCGAAAATGATTTTGAAAAGTTTTGATAAAAGTTGACTTTTGCTCAAATTTTACCTTTTACAACTTAAACCATTTTTGGACCAAAAGGAAAATTTTCAATGCTCACTACTTCAATATCATTGATTTCAATGCAAAGTTCTCCAACTCTCGATACAAATCAAAGCTGCTTTTATTCCATGCATAAAACTTGAAAAGTAAGATCAAAGCAAATAAACTAGGGGCATAGATGAGTCAGGTGCTCCTGCGTCCCCCGCTTGTGCTTGTGGAAGCTTCTAATACTAAAGTGGGCCCGGATTGTGCCTCATCTTCGAGCCAAGTCAGGCACTTGCCAAAAAGTGTGCAGCTAAAACTAGGGACAGGTGCCAGAAGCTCTCTCGTCCTCCAAGTAGTGAGGTACCTAGCTAAATTGAACCTCGGACAGGAAATGAAATCGGGTATTTTACCCCCTCCTCTGGGCAAGTCTGATCATGTCCAAATTGACGCCTGAACCAAAACGAAAAGTATAATACTCAGTGTGTGGGGCCAATCAGCTTAACGCCAGGCTATCGAGTCATTCTGTAGCTCATTTTGGTCAGATTAAGGCAAGGGCAATGCCAAGCAATGTTAGCATCGGACCTGTTGCACATCCAGTGGCATCACCACCCTTCATTCAGGAAATCCACTAGCTATTGGTAGAAAATGTATGCTCGAGCTAAGTATACGGGGCAAGAGTCCACTACCTTTAGCTTGTCCATTAGCCATATCTGGGTAGGGATGAAAGAAAAGATAGATTAAAGAATATGTATGTTAAGAGAAAAGTGAGAAAAAGGGCTTTGAGAGAAAAATAGAGCATGAGTGCCGAGAGATATGAGAAACACATATTAGAAAGGGTGGGAAACATTACCTGAAGAAGTAGTGGACTCCTCGCGAATTTGTATGTCTCTCGCTGATCGAAGGCGTCTAAGCCCATCAATGTCTCGGCTAACGCTAAGCCAATGCAACTCGTACCCTCTTTCAAACCTTGGGCCACTTTGATGAGTGGAATGCTAGACCCTCCGAAACTAGGGGCAAGAAGAAAATGAGCCAACATGCACAAGCAAATGGCGTGTTGCCGAAAACCCCGCCAAAGAAGATTACTTCGGTCGCTAACTTCAGAAAATTGATGAATCAGACTGAGAATATCCAACTCTTCATTGTGAACCAATGATCGTGCCTTGTGTAAAGTAAGTCCGCACATCCTTCCCATAGCTTGGATGTGACCAAAACGGGACTGAGGTATGATTTCCTCGTTGTGTCGGGATTCCATTAACATTTGGAATTCCACAATTGTCGGGCATATCTCTTGTCCCCCGAAGCTAAAGACGTGTGTAATTGGGTTCCAACATCTAGCCACGGCATGAAGGAACGGAAAACAAAGTAGAGAACGGCTCAACGGGAATAGTGCATTTATGCTAAAACCTCAGAAATTCACCTTTTCCGAGCCATCCAAAGTCGCAATCCAATTCGAGAGCTTTTCAACGAAGAATGGCTCCATTTGTGAAGAAATGGCAGCTGAAATGAAGAAACTACGAGGTCCAACCTTTTATAGAAGATAAAGCAGTGAGTGGCAGCCTGGTGTTAACAATTTGGAGATCCTATACATTAATGGCTGGCAAGCCACATTTGTGGCCGACAAAGGGCATAGGTGGCCGGCAGGCCACCTCACATGGCCGGTAATCACCACTCCAGGCCGGCAGTCCCTTACTTTGACCTGTTATCCCTCTTTGTGATGAACAGTGTTGAAAACATGTGTTTTGTTCTGTTCTTTGTGTGTTTAGAGTCTTATTTTGAGTCTTTTTAGGGTTTAGCAAGTTTGTTGAGTTCTATTCGTTTTGTTGTTGTATTTGTGTTGTTTTTGTTTATCGAGTTGTGGCAGTTTGGTTTATCAAGTTGTATATTGTTGTTATTTTAGTTGTTGGTTGGTTCATTACCTAATTAGGACCGTGTGTTGATATAAGTGTTCAGTTTACAATATCAAATTGAATCACATTTTCATGCAATATGGTGCTCATGATGTAAAATACAACTTTTTCATAGAAAAATCAGTTTTAATTCCAATCATGGTTGTTTTTACAAAAGTACAGTACAAGTTTTTAAAGCAAATAAACCTACCTAAAGCTGTACAATGTGCTAAAACTATAAACAAAAAGAAACTAAGCCAAAATGTAATAAATCAGCGCTGGTTGCCTCAGGCTCAAGAAGCCCTCTTCGTCCTCTTCCTCGGAGGAGAGGACTTTGGGGCATTATCTCTGTCGGCTCCGCTGTCTGAATCTGAACCAGAGTCTGAACCAGAGCCATCTCTGTCTCCACCCTGGAGTTCGCTTCGGCATCGCCTCTGCTCTCGGAACCAGAGCCAGCGTCATCATCTCCATTCTCAGATGACTTTGAATGCTGACTTGCTACCTCCTCAGAGTCGCTCGTCTCGGCATCATCATCACTCAGAATGGGCTCTGAAGGGTCGGTCCCATCTCAGGTGCCTCTAGCTCTGCTTCGGCCGCGTGCCAGAATCTGTCTCTCTCTCCTCCCTGCTGCTAGAGGGGGTACTGCTGGTGTAGGTGTTGCAGCTCTTGCTATCACTATCGGCATGTGTGGGATTTGAAAAGACAGTTGTTGCGTATTAGTTACAACATGTGTATCAGATATAAGCATAGTATGTAGAATGAGTGTATGCAGAAGTCATATATAGTGTGTGAATACAGTATGCAAGTGCAATGTGTCAGATGTGGTCTATCAATACAATGTATCAGTGCAGTTTGGGGAGTTTTCAATGTTAGTGTCAATGGAAAGTTGATGCCTGGAATGTAAAACTGAAGAAATTACCTAAACACCGTAGAGGCTGAGCAGCGTCTCTCTCCTCTATATCATCCCCATCAGCGAGGCTATCAGCTCGAGGGTGCCTTCTATATACTCGATCGATGCCTATAAATGTAGTTTGAATGATCAATATCTAAAATGAAATATGGAGTGCAAGTGCTAAAGTGTGGTTCATACCGGAGTCAGGCCACGGACCCAGACAACCTCATGACCAGTCGCTGCGGGCTCAATCAGGACGTGGTAGGCCTCCCTTGTATGTTGTCAACAAGTCAACATGGTGGGGAGCTCAGGTCAATTAGCCCTCTGCCCAACTCGAGATGCCCCTCTACCACGGGCCCTGCTCGCCCGGGTCACTATGCGCCTCTCTCTCGCGGCAGGAGCCCTCGTCTCCTTATCTCCATGAACACTCGCCAGGGGTGGCATTAGGTGTGTCTGGATGAAAGCGGCATAGTCGCCCTCTACTCGGAAGAAGTTGACATTGAGGCCGACCATGAACTGGATGACCTCCTTAGCGGTTAGGCTCTCTGTGGACCGCATGGACTTTGGTAGAGCCATCGGAATGACTGCGTCTAGCACACCCATAATCTAGCGTATGAAGCGCTTACCCAAGAACCAGGCCCTGCAGACCGGACCATCAAGAAGAATGTAGTAGCAGGAGACGGCCCAGGCACTGGCAAACTTGTCCCGCACCCCCTGGCATCAAGGTCCATGGCTGCCACGTGATCTGCAAACAAAAGTTGTACATATTATTAGTTACTGTCAGTTGCTTAGTCATCAGTTTCAAAGAAAAAATGAAATGACTGTATTTCGGATTACATCATGGGCAACTAATGTGTCGAAGTATCGCCTCAAGAATGTGAAAGGCTCGCGGGTCCTACGGTGAAGCTGACCGTTGTATATCCACGAATAGGGTACCGTCAATGAAAGCTCCACTATAGGCTCCGGGGTGAGAGTCAAAAAGTTTGCGTATACCTATAGCTGTAAGGAAAATGTAGTGGTATGTGATCAGTGCAGTAGTGAGCAGATGCAGAAAGTGCAAAACAGAAAGCACAATATATGAATAGTGTTTGAGCAGGTACAGAAATGCGAAGCAGAAAACATGTATTGAAATAAATGAGTAGAAACTGTAAAGTAAGTATAAAGTACAAAGTGGGAACTAAGATGTGTACCTCCCAAGCTCACCAGTAGCCTCCAATCAGGTCTCCCCACAGACGGGAGGTAGAGCTCATATATCCATATAGAGTGGTGAGGCTAGCTCCACCCTAGTCGTAGAAATGAACCCGAGGAAGGGTCACCAGGGCACTCAGGAAATACAGGCCAACGGTATTCCACCTGTTCAAAAATAAGGTGGTACCGAAGATGAACATTAGGAAGCCCCTGGCGTACTACTCGGTCTCCTCTTCTATCTTGGTCTTGGTCCCTCTGAATCGCTCTGCGAACTAAGTATATCTCACCATCCCCATCTGGTATATGGGTGGGTATGCCCCTAGCAGCTCGAACCAGGCTACCTCTCACTCCGCCATATCTGTATCAATAGGGATTGGATCGCCTCCTACGTCGAAGCCGGTGATCATGGCAAAGTCGTAAGGAGTCATCGTCATCTCCCCTGCGGTGGAAAAGTGGAAGGAGTTGGTGGTATCCCACCACCTCTCCACTAGAGCTCCTAGGAGGGGACAACTCACGACGACCCGAGTCAAGCCAAAGCAAAAGAGGCCAAAGCTTGCCTCGTCGATGATGTTTCAAACTCCAGTTGGGAGCTCGTCATACCAGTCTCGAGTGGTCGTGGCACCATAGCCTCTGAAGGCACAAGACTCGCCCTGTGGCAGTGCATGAAATTCATCAGATAAGGGCAGTGCATGAAATGCAATCAGATATAAGGGTAGTGCATGAAATGAAATCAGATGTAAGGTAGTGCATGGTTAAATACAAGGCAGTGTATGAAATGTAGTCAGGTGGATCTGAATACAAGGCAGTGCAGGAATTGCAAGTAACTAAAGGAAAAAAAACAGAGTTCTTACTTCGAGGGCAATGGCCGACAAGTGAGACTCTAGCTCCCTTAACAAAAGGTCCTCCAGTGCACCGCGGGCGAACTTGGTGAAGCATCTGATGCCTCCGGAAGTGGGCAGTATGTGTGTCTGTGGGTGATATCTCGCCAGATCAAAAGGTCGTACCCTTAGTGGTAGCGGCTCCTGCTCGGCCTCGGGCTCGAACTCTGCCTCTAGGTCAACCTCAAGATCAGTTATTGACTCCTCTACCTTCGGCATAGGTGGAACTACTGGGTGAACCTCCGGAGGAGCCCCGTTGTGAGGAACCTCGTCCGCCATCTGAAAATAGGTGCGAGATGGGTGAAAAGTGAAGAAAAATGAAGAAAAATAGTAAACTTGGAAAAAGTCAAAGGCAGGAAAAGTGCAAAAAACTTGAGAGAAACTCGAGGGGAATGAGCCTAGAATGGTGGAAGTGAGGAAAGAAGCACTGAAATCAAGTTTCAATCGGTTCAAACTAAAGAGAACAAAGAGGGTTTAGCGAATCAACTTCACGTAGGGCGTTGGAAAATGCGTAGAAAGTGAAAATCTAGAGAGAAAGAGGGTCTAGAGAGAGAGTGAGATGATTTTCGAGCATAAGGAAGTGAGGAAGTGAAGTATGGTGGCTCATACTTAAAGGCCCGAGCTGAATTGTCCAAATTGCCCCCGATCTGCCATCGATGGCCGACAAGGCTCATCGATGGCTGGCAAGGACCATTGTTGGCCGGTACCTAGCCGACGACCTTCCGTCATGGCCGGCAGGTGGCCGGTAGCTTTCCTTGGGTTCTTGATGATGTTTTGTGTCCTTGGTTTCCAATAAATAAAGGGGTTGTTCACTGTTAAGTTTAGAATGTCTCTACGGAAGCTCAAAACTGTGTTTTTGGTGCACGATGTTCGTCACTTGTCAACGTGAACGAAGTGTATCCTTTAAACACATTGTAATTCTTCCGAGAGGTGAACCAGAAGTTACCTCTGAGTTTGTTTTCATCAAATCATGCTTGATATCTTGCATAGAACGTGCATGTCCTATTTGTTTTTGCATGGAATGTATACTTCACTTTCTGGCATAGAATATGCATTTCATATGCTATTGTAAGATTTGCATCTCACGGGAATTGCATGCTCATCTTGCATTCGCTCTTGAATCATGCATGGAACGTGCATCCGCTTTTATGCATAGAATGTGCCCCTGTTACCAATTATGCATAGAATATGCTTATGCTCTTGTTTGTCTTGCATAGAACATGGATTCTTACTATATCGCATTTGTTAAATCTCTTTCCTACACATGCACGATATTGTATGTACGATTCATTCAGAGGAGATCAGGGTAAAATCATTTGTTTCCTTTGAATCGCATCTCACCACCTTTTCTCCTCTCATGTGAGACGCGTTAGGATTGATTGTTTCGCTTAAAAACACTCGGGTGCGTCCCGGTATTCACACCACCCTTTGGTTAAAAACACTCAGGTGTGTCCCGGTGTTCACACCACTCTTTGGTTAAAAACACTTGGGTGCGTCTCGGTGTTCACACCACCTGTTCTCCTCTCGCGTGAGTCACGTTAGGATTGATCCTTTCGGTTAAAAACATTCGGGTGCGTTCCGGTGTTCACACCACCCCCTTCCGTTAAAAATATTTGGGTGCATCCCGGTGTTCACACCACCCCTTTCGGTTAAAAGCACTCGGGTGCGTCCCGGTGTTCACACCAATCCATTCTGTTAAAAACATTCCGGTGCGTCCCAGTGTTCACACCAACCGCTTCGATTAAAAACATTTGGGTGCATCCCGATGTTCACACCACCCCCTTCAATTAAAAACATTCGAGTGCATCCCGGTGTTCACACCATCTTCTCTCTTCTCATGTGAGACGCGTGGATTGTTTGTATCGGTTACAAACATTCGGGTGCGTCCTGGTGTTCAAGCCATCCTTTTTCTCCTTCTACATGAGACGCGTTAGGATCTTAGTTGAGACCACGGGTGTACCCGACGGTTACATCGCCCTTCGCCTTTCATGTGTGATGCGTAGTTAAGCTTGCATAGTTTTCTTACATCCTTTCTACATGAAATGCAATTTGGGTTTGTGTTTCTCGTGTGTGGCACATGGTTTTCTTTTCGTGGTTAGAATTGTCGTGCCTTGTTTCAGTTCGTTTAATTGTAGCATTTTCTTTGCATATCATTTGCATTTAAATGTTTCATTGCACAACCTTATTGCATGATCATAAGTTATGTTCCGGCATCATGCATGTCATTTGCATTTTGTCCCAAAACTACGTTGGTTTGATTCCTTGCAAAGGGATACGTAGGCAGCCTGCGGGCGCAACCATTTTGTTTTCTGTTTTGATTGTTTGTCCAAGTCTTACGGCCTTGTCAAAATGGGTCGTCTCTGGGCTTTGACATTCACTTACATCATTTCTTGACTCCGAGTTCTATCAAAGAGGGGCAACTGTATACACCTCATTTTTTACGGCCCTTCAAGACTTGGATATTCTTGCAGGTACATCTGATGACTAGTCTGATTGGTCGCCTAGCGCTTGGAGTTCTCAGCGGAACGCCACAAGTTTGAGCCTTTTAAATCTTGCTTCCATTTTGTCTCCTTTTTGGACCATGTCTTGGTCTTTCCCTCCTGCAGTCTCTGGTGGCCTGCTGGCCATCTATGAAGGCTGCTGGCTAGAGCTTCTAGTTTGCCGGCCATTGATGTGCCTTGCCGACCATCACCAGTGTTTTCTGCAGATATTTTTGTGCCAGTTGTGCCAGCTGTTTGCACAGATGCTTGCATCTATCCACATGTAGAGGGCTGGATCTCTTTGTATAGATTTCATGATTTCTATATATAGGGAGTCCCTCTCTCATGTTTTGAGGTTAGAAGATTTCAAACTCAAAATTCTCTCTCTCTCTTTCTCTCTCTCTATCTCTCTCTTGCAATTCTCTGCACTTTTGCCCACTTACACTACACTCTTTCCTTGATTTCCTTAACAAAACTTGATCACCTTTGAGCTGAGGTTCTTCAAGGCCCTCTTTGAGCTCTACAAGTTGTTTTTGGCTTGAATTGTTGCCTATAATTACTCTTCTCTTCAACAAGTATAATATTTGCTTTGTTAGCTTACTTTGCATACTTGTTTTCCTATCTTTTTTTACTATTTTTGCGCTATAAAAACTCTGTCAAAATGGGATGAAATTTGTGATTTGAAGCAATTTCAAGGTAGGGGGTGGTTCACCCTTCTTTGTACCTTTATTGCAAGGCTTCTTCACTTGTGTTTCCCATCTTTAAACCTTCTTTTTTTTGGGCCTTTACACACTAATTTTCAAAGTATTTTCAGTGGAAAAAAAAATATGTTTTCAAGTCTAAAATTGGAGGGGTTAGCCTCCCTTCCTTGTGCCTTGTTTGGTAGCCTAGTTAGTTCTATATGTTAGCATGATTTTCTAGCCTTTTGTAGCTATATCCCAGCATGTTTTTGCCTTTGTTTTAAACTTCTTTAGCTCTGTTTTGGGTTGTTTGGGTTAGTTGAGCCTTGCTTTATATGGTTGTAGTGTAATAGTCCTCACAAGCTTGGTGCTCTAGGCCATTAGGCACCTCTTGTTTGAGTTGATTACATGCTTTGGTGTTGTTTTGCACTTCATTTCAGCACTAATCACCTCCTCAACCTCCCTCCTTTCTTGGTTTTTCTTTTTGCTTTGAAAGTTGTTTCAAGTCACTTGTGTGCCTAAATGTGGAATTGAAGTTTCATACTTAATGGTTTAATCCCTTTGGGGGTTCATTACCAACGGTATGAGACTTCTTTCATACCCAAAGCAACTTGTGTTTTGAGCCTTCTTTCCATTAGATTACTCTAACTCACCTTTTGGACTTAATTGGATTAAGGAATGGTTGGTAAGTAAAAATGAGTAACTAACAACTTGGGACTAAAATTGAACAAGATAATAACTTGTGTGTTGTGTGTTCAATCGGACGTTAATTGAACATAAGGAAAATTGGGACATTTCATACTCAAAGTAGTTAAATGTCTGAAGTTTCTTAGGTCCCTATTGCCCTTGATCATGCATGATAGGGTGATGGTTCTTGAATGTCTTGCTTTGTATTCGTTGAGCTTGCACACTTTGAATCACAAGCCATCATGCAATGAAGTTGCTTGGATTGGTGGTTTGTGGCTTAAGTTCACAACTCCTTGGATTTGTTCATGAAAATGAGAGGTGAATTGTGCAGACAATCATTGGAAAAACCCTCTTTTTGCTATGTTTGAACTCTGTTACAACATGGTGATCCAATGCATAAGTGGCCGACAGGCCACCAACCATGGCCGGCAGTGCACTATAGGTGGCCGGCAGATGCCCGACAGCATTCATCCATGGCCGGCTAGCCACTGATGTAAACTTCAGCAGAATGCTGGTAAGGCAGAGCAGAATGGTTCTGGAAATGTTCAACTTTGCAAACAGAGGCTTTCAAGAGGAAAACAGAGGTCTTTTCGGGCGAAAACCGAGCATGTGCATCTTCCATTTCCTGAGGCGGAGTAGTGGAAGTATAGTTAGAAATGTTAATTGCTTAGTATACTTACATTTGTGTTGTAAATTAATTAGTTAGCTTACTAGTTAATTCATTCAAGTGTTGTAATAATTAGTTAATTAGTTTAGCTTTTTTATTTGGTTTGTAATAATTAGCTTAGATTAGCTTAATTGGCTTAGTCTTAATTAGTTGCTAGTTAGTTTTGCTTTATTCATTTGGAGTCTCCTTCGCCGGAGCACAATGTAATAATGTGTATATTTTCCAACCCCACGTCTTTCTCCTTTTACTTAACCACTTTTGGTGGTTAGATTAGGGTCACGTTTCAATTAGCATACCTTATGCTTGCATACATTCATCTTGTCTTGCTTGCACCGAGGCTCGGCGCATCATTCAAACTGTATTGTCATTTCAATACATTCTTTGAATACATGTTTAAACCGCATGTTATCAAATCGATTCATATGCCATATTAGTAGCCGAGCCTATTAATTGCTTTCTTCGTATGTGTTGCATTAGACACTTAGCATAACTAGGAATCTTGCATTTTTTCTAACTTTGTCTTCTTTTGGCTTGGAGTACTAGGTGAGAGTTTAATGCTTTAGCATATTTTCATGATTGTGAATGTTGCCATGTCTAACAAGCTCACCATGAGGCTAAATGCTTATTTGATAAACTGCTTGAATGCCTGTGGATGAAGGCTTGTTGTTTGAATTGGAACGATTCAATAAATGTGCGCTTTAAGCCGACTTTGTTGAGTGGCAAATCTGCAAACTTTAAGCCCACTTGAGGTGGCAAATTCATACCCTTTTCCAAAACAAAAAAGAAATTGAATTGTTCCAACTTTGGCAAACTAGTCTATACTTGCTTGTGCGCATCACATAGTAATGCTAGTTTAAATAACCGGAACAAGAGCATATAATGTAAATAAAAATCATAACATGATTAGTAGATGCCGATCTTTGATTAGGTGAGCGGGGGTGCTCAATTCATGACCTTTCCCTCTCGTACCTAAGTTCCCGAGTCGAGGCAACTTTGGTGATGACGGACACGTGGCCTTTGGCACGACTCATGGGTTTCATAGATTTTCCCAAAATAAAATATTTAGGCGGTGACTCTGTATCTGAAAAAGTAGTCAAATTTTCGTACTTTTTGATTCAAAATCAATTTTCCAAAATGATTTGCTGGATTTGGACTCTTTGGTGTTTATCAATTTCACATTACACTTGTGAGATTAGATTCAGAACCGCAGGAGTCTGAACTATAGGGATTTTTTCGAGCTTTAGAAAGGGGGCATGAAAAAGTCGAGCTACAACTTATTAAAATAATTACATATTGCCTTTTACACCCCATTGACTTGTTTCTTAAAGTGTTCCCACACAACACTAGGTTTTGCTCCAGTTCCTCCACAAGTATTAGATTCTTCTTCTAAATCAATAACATTTTGATTAGAGAGGGGAGAAGGTGAGTTGGTAGCTGTTGATGATTATTGTGAGGCCTCGCTCTCAACTGGTACTTGAGAGTTAACTGTCATTCGATAGTTAGCATCTAACATTTTTTTACCTTTATTAGAATAACATGAAATAAATAAACAGAGGCAACAATATTGCTCAACAAAAATAAACCCAAAAAATCATTTGTTCATTCATGTTAATAGTAGCTTATCATTCATCATTTCATCTTAAAAAATAAATTTCTTGCTCATGATCATCTCTGGCTTAGCTGGTTTCAACCAAGTCCAACCAAGTGGTTTAAAACCCTTATCCAACAAACTCCCTTATCCTGTAATTGAATCTTCTTTTTCTTTTTTTCTTTTTTTTAGGGGTAGAGAAATATCTAAGAGGTGTATTTAGAAGCTTGCTACAATTCACTTCATCCATAAACAAATGTTAGTTGTCCAATTAAAAATTCCCAAATCCCCTCTCACAAATTCCAAGCATTCTCAAACGTGTCACTACCTACAAATATATTCACTTGCAATCTAATTAACCATGGGAAATTCGTAGTCCAATGCCATAAGTATTCTTCTAGTTGTTGTAGACCGCCGGGAACTCCGCTCCACGCGCGGGGGTGCGAATCGTTGTTCTTAGCTACTACAGTTCGGACTCATGTCATGGTTCTGTATCTAGTCTCGCAAAGTGCAATGTAAGACTGATAAATCACCAAAGAGTCCAAATTCGGCAAATCGTTTTGGAAAATCAATTTTAATCAAGAAGCGCCAAACATGAACTGCTTTGCCAGATTATAGAGTCGCCACATAAATTTTTTATTTTGGAAAATTTAGGAAACCCTGACTCATGCCTAAGGCCACGTGTCCGCCATCACCAAAGTTGCCTCGGCTCGGGAACTTGGGTACGAGAGGGGAAGGTCATGCAATGAGCACTCCCGCCCGCCCGATCAAAAATCGGCCTTTATTAACATGATATGTTGTTTTTGAAAACACATACGTTCTTATTCCGGTTTATTTAGCCAACATTACTATGTGATGCGCACAACATACAAGTATAGACTCAATCACGCGGATTGAAACAAAACAACTCATGTTTATTTGTTTGAAAATGGTTTGAAGTTGCTACTCGCAAATAGGCTAAGACGCAGATTTTGCCACCCTCAAGTGGGCTTAGAAAAACATGATTTTGCCACTTCAAGTGGGCTTAAAACTCACAATTATCGAGTTGTTTCAATCTAGGCAATCAAGCCTTCACCCACAAGCATTCATACAGTTCTATCACATAAGCAGTTAGCCTCATGGAAAGAATGCTAAACATGGCAACACTTACACGCATGCAAGGATGCTAAAGCATAAACACTCACAGTGTACTCCGAGCAAAAACAAAAGCTAGTTAGTAATCAATGCATGATCCTAGCTTTGTCAACAATGCCTAATGCAACACATGCAAAAACGCAACTAAGAGAGGATCGGCTATTCTAAGATGTCATGCGAATGCAACAATTGATACATGTATTCAAGTTGGAATTGAAATACAATGCAGTTTGTATGATGCGCTGAGCCCGGTGCATACAAGACAAATGAATGATACAAACATGCTAGCATAGGGATACTAATTGAAAATGCCCTAAAACTGACCACCGAAAGCAGGTAAGTAAAAGGGAGAAAGAAATGGAATTGGAAGACATGCATCACACACACGCACACTTATTTACAACATCGCCCTCTCGGAGTAGGGTCCGAATAAATTTAGCTAACTAGCTACGCTAATTAAACTAATTATTACAAATTAACTAATTAACTAACTTAGCTAATTAATTATTACAAAACTTTAACAAATTAATCAAATTAATTAGTTTACAAAACCAGCTAAGTAAGCAATTGAAATGGGCTACCACAGCTCTACCTCGAAATCATGAATGATGCATGCTCGGTCGTGTCCTCCCGGAAATCCACTACCGTGTCTCATGATGCCTCCATTTGCACGGTTTTAGACCTCTGAAAACTGTGCCAACCTCCAAAGTATTTCTGATCCACCTCATGGACATGCTGAGAGGTCATCAGCCAAGAGGAGTGGCCACCGGCCAGAGCATATGGCTATCTGCCAATTTTTATAGCTGATTGGCGGACTAAGTGGTCGATCAACCACTGCTTCCTGCAAATTCTTCCTTTTGCTACAACAAAGCACTAACAGAGGCATGGCAGTGTATTTACAAGAAAATGTGTGTGCAACTACACCCCTTATCATGTCTTAAGCTCAAAGGGGTGTAGTGCTCGACTCTCGAGCCACCAATCACGCATCTCAATGCATGATGGCCAAATAGGCCGAGTGGCACGAATCAATGTTAATGAATGCACACAAATACCACATAAGACTCGATGAACCTCCACCTTATCGTACATGATCAAAGGCGTCGGTGACCCAAGGAGTGAGGTGCGTTTCATCACTTCAAGTATGAAACGCCCCTCGTTCCCCGTGTTTGGATCAACATCCGATTCAAAACAAGCATGCAAGGCATGCACACACAATGAAATGTGAAAAGCACGCAAAAATCATGCAATGCAACAAGCATGCAACAACATGCTGTCTAACCAACATGCTAAACATCATGAACAAGCAACATGCAAACACCATGAGCATGCAACAACATACAAACAACAATGTCATGCAACAACATGCAAATGACAATGCAATGGCAAGGGCCATGTAATGCAACACTTAGTGGACTTAAACAGCATATGGGCAAACCTAAGAGCGTCCAAAACAGTGGCCAAAATACCAAGACTTAGGCACAAAAGGGGCCAAGGACACATGCTCATGTGATGTCTCCTCAACTAAGCATGAGAACACAACTCTCAAACATGATGAAGAAGTGACAAATATGAGAGTGTGGCAATGAAGTAAACTCTGAAATTACATTCCAAATGAGGCTAAATCATTCACAAATGACAAACAAAGCATGCTAGTGGGCTCAAAGCTTAAAGCTAGCTAGGGGACTTACACTATGGCCATATTAAGCAAGCCCCAAAGGGCCAAGGTGACTTAAAATAGTCCCAAGGCAGGCCAAGATAAGGCCAAAACATGCATGGAATAAAGCCAAAACAAGCTAGCATGGTAAGCACAAAACATGGCGCATATAAGGCCAAAGAGGAGGATTACACTACAGCCACCAAAATCAAGCATGAGATGACTTCACCCACTAAAATCAGAGTTATGGCATGTCAAAATAACACAAAAAATGCACTGATATGGCAGCCCAAAAGCTTAGGCAAAAAGGTATGCATATAGGCTCATACTTAAGGCATAAAGCATGACTCACCAAAAGCATTGAAATAGTGAAGCATGAGAGAGTATGGCCACACCATACATACTAAAATCATGGTAGAAATGAGACCAAAGCATGCAAACAACTCAAGTAAGCCATGATAGAGACCATGAAACTCAAAGCTAATGAGCAAGAATGCATTATGGCTATACAAAGCATGGCATGCATGACCCAAACAACATAAATCAGAGCTTAAGCATGCTAAAACATGGACAAAACTTCTTGGAGTTAAGCTAAAACATGCTAGAATGATGGTCTAAACACATAATCCATGTTAGGCTAGTGAATGGATTTGCACTACAAGTGCAAGGAGCATGCATTATATGATCAAACCAAGCCAAAATAGTGTTATATCATGGAAAAACAAGGCCTAAGACATACTGAAATGGAGCCACAAAGAGGTATAAAAGCATGCCAACTTAGTGAGCCATCAACACAAGCATTCAAGAGAAGAGGAGGGGGGACAACCCCCTCCTATTTAAGGCCTCAAAATACACTTTCCACCACTGAAATTCCTCTAGAATTCAGTGGTAGAAAGGCCAAATAAAGGTGATCACAAAGGCTCAATGTGATGGTACAAAACAAAGCCTAACAAGGCACAAAAGGGAGTGGATCACCCCCAACACCAAAGAAGCCTGAAACAAACATGTTAAGCACTTCAAAACAAGACTTTTTTTAGTTGAAATCTAAGCTAAAAGAAGCATGCAAAGATGGCCAATATGGTATACAAACAAAGGCTTAAAAGGGGAATACACTCACCCTTGAAGCACAACTTCGAAACCAGCAGCTTCTGAGGCAAAAACCAACTTTCAGAGCTCAAATAACACTCCCAAGAATCTCAGCTGAAAGATGGTGGTGTATTGCTAGGTGTTGTAGTGCAAAAGTGAAGACAAAACACACTTTAAGGCACAAACTCACACAAATATAGAGAGAGAGGAAGAAATATAGAGAGAGGGAGATATATGTCTTGCATCTCAAATCTCAAAACCCCTGGAAAGGGAGAGGGGCCTCCCTTCTTATAGAAAATGAAGTCCTAAGCTTGTTTAGCAAGCTAGAGCTTGGTTCAAATCCATTTAGGCACGTGTATGGAGGACACACCAAGTGACCAACAACTGGCACCAGCTGGAAGAAAAATATCTGGAAAAGTAGAAAAAGGGGTCTCGACCAAAAAAAAATGGCCGATCGACCAAAAAGAGTGCCGATCGGCCAACATTTATGGCCGATGGAAAAAAGGAGAGGCCGATAAGCAAGAGGCCTGGTCGATGGGTTGTGGGGCTAGCCAACAAGCCACCCTCTTCCCTTAGAAACAAAAACCACAAGCTCTTGGTCCACAACCAAGCACAAAATAGACAAGTTGAGAGGTTCTAAGGCAAGGCATGCAAACGAGACCTTCAGAAACTCAAGACGAACACGAACACGGATGATCATCCAGTGTTCAAACGATGACGTCCAAGTCTTGAGGATGGTAAAAAATGGGGTGTCTATAGTTACCCCTCTTTGACAGAACTCGAAAGTCATAAGATGACGGGAGTGAATGTCAAAACCAGAGATGACCCATTTTTGACAAGGCCGAAGACTTAGACAAACATACAAGATAACAATAAGATGCACCCGCAGGCGGGGGCAAAATGCAAATGACATGCACGATGCAGAACATAACTTATGGTCATGCCAAGAGAGCTGTAATGAAACAATTATGTCAAATAAATGCAACATTTTAAGCGAATGATGTGCGAGAAAGTAAACACGAACCAAACTACATCTCATGCAAAAAGGATGTAAGAAAATTATACAATTCTTCCTGCGTCTCACACGGAGAAGGCTAAAAGCGACTACCGAGAATACCTGGAGTCTGAAACACAACATCTCTCAGCGTATCACACGCAGGAGAGGAAAGAGCAACACTTCTCAGCGTATCACAAACAAGAGAAGAAAAGGTACACACTGCTCAGCGTATCACACGCAAGAGAAGGAAAGGTACACCTCTCAGCGTATCACACATAAGAGAGGAAATGAAGCATCTCTTAGCGTATCACACGCAAGAGAGGAAAGGAAGCATCTCTCAGCGTATCACACGCAAGAGAGGAAAAGAAGCATCTCTCAGCTTATCACACGCAAGAGAGGAAAAGAAGCATCTCTCAGCATATCACACGCAAGAGAGGAAATGAAGCATCTCTCAGTGTATCACAGGGCAGGAGAGGAAAGAGCAACACTTCTCAGCGTATCACACACAAGATAAGAAAAGGTACACACTTCTCAGCGTATCACACGCAAGAGAAGGAAAGGTACACCTCTCAGCGTATCACACGCCAGAAAGGAAAGAAAGCATCTCTCAGCGTATCACACGCAAGAGAGGAAAATAAGCATCTCTCAGCGTATCACACAAAAGAGAGGAAAAGAAGCATCTCTCAGCTTATCACACGCTAGAGAGGAAAGGATGCATCTCTCAGCGTATCACACGCAAGGAAGGAAAAGAAGCATCTCTTAGCGTATCACACGCAAGAGAGGAAAGGAAGCTTCTCTCAGTGTATCACACGCAAGTGAGGAAAGGGAGCATCTCTCAGTGTATCACACGCAAGAAAGGAAATGAAGCATCTCTCAGCGTATCACACGCAAGAGAGGAAAAGAAGCATCTCTCAGCGTATCACACGCAAGAGAGGAAATGAAGCATCTCTCAGCGTATCAGATGCAAGAGAGGAAAAGAAGCATCTCTCAGCGTATCACACGCAAGAGAGGAAATGAAGCATCTCTCAGCGTATCACATGAAAGAGAGGAAAAGAAGCATCTCTCAGCGTATCACACGCAAGAGAGGAAATGAAGCATCTCTCAGCGTATCACCTGCAAGAGAGGAAAAGAAGTATCTCTCAGCGTATCACACACAAGAGCGGAAGAGAAGCATCACTCAGTGTATCACACGCAAGAGAGGAAAAGAAACAGTGGTAGTATTGAGGGCCTACATAAACATCGGAGTGAGTGCCAATGCTTCTAACAAGGGTATAGCATAAACACCGAGCGCACCCGAGTGTTCCTAACTGAAACAAAACGAACTCAAATGACAGGAAAGGTCTTACCTGGAATTCCTTTGAATGAACCGTACACACAGTACCGTCTGGTTGCACCAGCCTCAAATGAACCATACATACAATATCGTGCCTGCATAAGAAAGAGACTCAACAGGTACAATATAGTAGCAACACTTGTTCAACGTCACATCAAGATACAATTCCAATATGAAATAGACATGTGCATACGCAATGCAAGTGAAAAGATGCGTAGCAACACAAGTGAAAAGTGCGTAGCAATGCAAGTGAAAAGTGCATAGCAATGCGAGATAGGTGTGCACGACAACGCAAGTAAGGTGGTGCATGACAATGCAACAAGTGGTGATGTATGCTCCATGCAATATTATGGATGCATATATTCAATATAAGCATAGTAAAGGCATGTTCTCCGCAATGGTGAGATACAATCCCAAAATGAGATGAGGCATGCTCAATGTAAGAGTGAAAAGGCGTGTAACAAATGCGTACCTTGCAAACATGACAAAACACTGTAATGCAACATATTCAAAAGCAATTTTTGAATCTTGCAATATACAAAAGGATACGAAAAAAGGATACACCTCGTGCGTATCGAGTGCCGCACATGGAAGACACGGTTCGAGGTCACCACGGAGGTCGCTTAAGCTTCAAAAGTGTATTTTCTTGCACTTTCTTGAGAGCTGAGGGTACCAATCAACATAACTACCCCAAACAAGTGCATTGGAGGTGCATCGGCCACAAAGGAAAGTCATCGGCCACCCATCGGCCATAAAACAAGATTATCGGCCAACAATTTAGCTGATCGGCCAACATTGGCCACAAAGGAAAGTCATCGGCCACCCATCGGCCATAAAACAAGATTATCGGCCAACAAATTAGCCAATCGGCCAACAATTTGGCCGATCGGCCAAAAGTGGCAGATTCAGGGCAATTTTGTCCATTTGCCTCGGGTCTTTAAGTATAGGGGTCCAAACCCTATTTCTTCACTTCCTCCAAGCCGAAAACTCTTGCTCACTTGTTCTAAACCATTTTCCTCTCCTGATCCATACTTCCTACGCATTTCCAAGAATCCCACAAATATTCGATTTGTGAAACCCTTGAGATTTCACAAACTTTGAACTGATTGAAAAGTGTTTTTGGCGCCTTATTCTTGATTTCCATCACTTGGGGTTTGTTTCCTCCGAGTTATCCTTGATTTTTGTGCCCCTTTCCGAGACTTGACATTTTCCTCCATTTTTCACCTCTCGGGGTTAACTTTCGGTTGACTTTTTGGCATTCTTGCCCATTTTCCGTACCTTCGACCATTTTTTCCTCTTCTTGAGATGGCAGATGACATTCTAGAGGGCGGGGCTTCTCCAGGGTTGGAGATCGATCCCGAGTTCGAGCCCTTGCCACTTAGTGTTCGACGTTTTGACCTGGCGACGTACGAGCGTGAGGTACATGTGTTGCCTCCTGACAGTATTCACCAAATTAGGAGCTTCGCGCGAGTTGCGCCAGGGGAGCTCCTACTACGCGAGCTGGAGTTACACTTGTCCTATGGCGCCACTGAGGTATACTCTTCCCCTCTACTTTCTGCAATGTAGGTTATATACTTCGAATAGCCAATGTCACTCTTCATCTGATTAATCCAGACATACTTGTACACTGCATGCTTAGTTCATCCTGAGCACATTCATACATGATATCTGTGTCCACTCGAACATATGCACACACACTACATTTTTATCAATTCTGAACACATTCAAACACTGTATTCCGGACACTGCTTCGCATCTGTTTGTCTTCGAACACAGGGAGATTCACATGTCTTCCAGGGTTATGAGAACACCGTTGCTCGAGATTGGTACATGGAGCTACCCGATGTGGTTTGTCACATCATCGACCAGGCCGGTTTTGGCATGTTCTGCATGGGACTTTCGCGCCTCACTGCAAGTCAGCCTCTCCTAGGTGCGCCAGTGGAGAGGTGGTGGGACACCACAGATTCCATCTATCTTTCCATAGCAGGGGAGATGACGATGACTCCCTTCGACTTCTCCATGCTCACCAGCATCGGATTAGGGGGTGATCTGATCCCGTTCGACACTGATATGGGCGAATGGGATGCTGCCCAGATCTTTTTGCTTGGCGTTCGCCCACCTCTCTCCCGACCAGGGTTCGTGAGATATTCGTGGTTCGAGGACCAGTTCAGGATACAGACACGGACGACCCACGAGGAGGTCGAGCAGTACGCCCGAGGGTTCCTTATGTTCACGCTGGGCACTACTCTCTTCGCCAACCGGGCGAACACAGTTGGCCTTTATCTGTTGAGCGCGCTGGTGGATGTGACCCGAATCCGGCACTATGACTGGGGCGGTGCAGGCCTAGCCACATTGTACGGGTATATGAGTTCCTCAGCTCGCCGTAGTGGACACCTGCTAGGGGGCTACTGGCGAGCCTGGGAGGTACATCTTTCCCCTTCTGTTTTACAGTTCTGCTTTACACTATTTGTACACCACACACACCGCATGACATGCAATCTGCTTTACACTGGCTGTACACACTGCACACACTGCTCACACACGATCTACTTTACACTGGCTGTTCACTGCACACACTACACATACGCGATCTGCTTTACACTACTGTACACTGCACACACTACACACACGCGATCTGCTTTACAGTGGTTGTACACTGCACACACTACACAATACACAGCACACGATTCTCTGATTTTTTGCTTTATCTGCATACTGTTTTACTAATAAACATACTCATTATTACCTTGTTACATTCTGTAGTTGTGGGTGTATGCCAACTTTCCGAGGCTTGCGTCGGAGCCGGAGGTGGAGATGCCCCTCATTGTGCCATATTCTCACAGATATGACGCGAGGTGCGAGCGGAGGCCACGAGAGTCTTTCTTATTCTTCCGCAGATATTTTGACCCCATAGCCGCAGCAGAGGTATTTCAAAGCTTATAGTTCATCTATATTCTTGATTTATATTGCACTTTCAACAGCAAATAACAAATTGTATATTCTGTCATTTACAGATCACCTGGCAGCCCTAGGTAGTTCTGCCTGACACAGTTAGAGACCAATACATGGGCGCTCGGGAGACTGCTCGATTCCGAGTTTTACTTGAGGGTCCGGTCTGCCAAGCATGGAACCCGGGTGAGCGCTTCCTGCGACAAAGCCTTGGTTTTCCTGAGCAGATAGTCCAGAGACCACCTCCCACCCATATGAGGCATACAGAGAGGTACACCCCGCAGAAGATGATCGATTTCACGATAGGTTGGGACGCCGACTTTTCAGAGATAATGGCGACTACACCGACTTCATCCAGACTTATCTCATGCGACCTCTGGCCAGTGCTTGCCGAGGTGAGAGAGAGTGGCCTGCAGCCCCAGTAGGAGGAGTGAGAGCATCGAGGGCAACTCAGGCCCATGGTAGGGGGGTTCCTGGAGGGGACAGAGAGAAGAGTGGCCAGACTTGCCCACCACTATGACATGCCGATGACAGGGTGGGGAGACTTATCAGATACCCATCGCTCCTCCTCCGGCTGATCACGAGCTCGTCGGAGTTCGGAGCTCAACCCCGGTACATGCATTGCTTTTCATTCTGTTCATTTATTTCATTTCAGTTGATATCTCGCAGATTATTAATTGCCTCAACACTTTTTGCAGACTTCTATTGAGTTCACTGGGCAGGCCCTGGAGCTGACGGCTTTGGTGATGGGGATGCTGCAGAGGAGTATGGACCTGCTAAGTATCTACCGTATCCCGGTAAGTTCTTTCAACCTCAGTCCCAAAACCTTGCATAATCTGTTCCATACTGGTCTAATGCATTACATTATCGATACGACATTCGATACACTGCGCTCACATACCACTCACGGCACTGACACACTGTATCTCATATACTGCTCACAGCATTCATGCACTACAATCATACACTGCTCACGACACTGGCACACTATATCTCATATACTGCATTTGATACCATACTCAGCTTCGCATAGCATAACTGATGCATCTGCCAAATGTTCCTTTTCAGGCCCCATTCCAGATACCAGCCACATCGGGTGCCTCAGCGGGACCTTTAGTGCCTCCCAGAGCAACAGAGGGAACCGGACGTGGGATGTCAATACACAGCCGAGGCAGACATAGACGTACTCGTACCGAGAGCAATTCGCGGGAGCCTGCCCCAGATGATGATGAGTCTGACGAGGAGGCAGTGAGCCCACAGTCAGAGTTGTCTTAGGATGGAGACGGCTCGAGCTCAGACCCTGGCAGCGGAGCTGACGGCGATGATCCTAGACCTTCGTCCAGGAAGAGGACGAGGAGGGATTCCCGCACTTGAGGCGACTGGCACCGATTCCAGATGTTTTGCTTTTTGCTTTATTTCTCTTTTTTTTTTGCTAGTAATTTTTGCACATTGTACTGCGACAAACAGATTTATGTTCTTTAAAACTTTGTACTCTTTTTGCAAAAGAAAACATGATGGAATGAAAACGGCCTTTTTTGATTGAAAAAGTGTTACATTTTACATTCTAAGCACCGCATCGCATCGCATTACATCACACAACATGTAAATGAGATTGAACTTTGTTTGAAAATTGCACACTCGAATTGCATCACCTTAATCAGGTAGTGAACCAATTGACAACTGAAAGAACAAAACAACTCGTTAAGCAAAACTTGGACTTGACAAGCTGACCAAAATGTAAATACAACTCGATAAGCAAGACAAGAACTTAACAATCAATGCAAAATACAACTCGATAATCAAATGCAACAACTCGATAAACAAATTGAAGCAACACCGACACAACTTTGCAAAATCATCACCGAAAGGCATTTGAGGTGGAACAAGTCACAAGTTCTCAACATCTCCAACACATGGACAGCTCAGAGAACAAAAGGAGAGGCCATCGGCCAAGGTGGAAGGTCATCGGCCACAAGAAATGACCAACGGCCACCAATACTAGCCGATCGGCCAAAAAGATGGTCGGTCGGCCATAAAATTGGCCGATCGGCCACTAATGATGAGAACCTCCAGAATGCTGCCACCTGTCTTCCACTCAACATCTTATCTTCTACAAAAGCCTCAAAAGCCTCAACTTCGTAGTTTTTCCATTTCAACACTGTTTTTGCACCAAATGGAGGCATTTCTTGTCCAAAATCTCGCAAATTGGATTGCTAACTTGGATGGCTCGGAAAAGCTGAATTTTAGGGGCGTCGACATAAATGCACTATTTACGTTGAGTTGTACCCCGCTGCGTTTTCCGTTCCTCCATGCCGCAGGTAGGTATTGGAATTCGATTAGGTACATTTTTACCTTTGGCGTACAAGAAATGTGTCCTACTTTCAAAGACTTTCAAGCTTTGATGGAGTCCGAGCATGATGAAAAGGTTTTGCCACAATTCCGCTTCGGCCACATCCAAGCCTTAGGACGGATGTGCAGGCTCACTTTGCATGACGCTCAATCTTTGATTCGCGACGGGAAATTGGACATCCCGAGCTTGATTCGTCGGTTTTTTTATGCCGGTGACCGCGATGATTATCATTGGCAGGGTTTTCGGCGACACGCCCTCTGTTTGTGCTTGCTGTCTCATTTCTTGCTTGCCCCAGGCTCCGGAGGGTCTAGCGTCGGTTTGATTGAGGTTGCCCAAGGCTTAAAAGGGGGCAAGAGTTGCATTGCCATGTCACTAGCTGAGACACTGATGGGTTTGGATGCTTGCCATCGCCGGGAGATGACTAGAATCGCGGGGAGTCCACTACTACTGTAGGTAATGTTTCCCACCCTATCTCACATATATTTCTGACATCACTCAGCCGTCAGGCTCAGTTTTTCTCTCAAAACCCTTTTCTCACTTTTCTCTCCACGTACACCTCTCTATTCTTTAATCTCTCATTTTTCATCCCTCCCCAGATATGGTTGATGGATAAGTTGAAGGTTGTGGACTCATGCCCAGCATATTTAGCCCGCGGCTATTTCTTCCGGCAACGTCTAGTCGATGCCCCAGATGAGGGATGGTGGTGCCAATGGATGTGCAGTCTATCTGCCGCTAGTATTGCTTGGCGTTGCCCATGGCTCAATCTGCCGGTGATGAGTTACAGCATGTCTCGCCAGCCTGGGATTCAGTTGATCGCCATGACACACTGTGTCTTTTACTTCTCATTTCGATTCTGGTGCCAGTTCGGACATGATCAGACTTGTATGGAAGAAGGGATAGAGTACCCTGCCGCATTTCCAGTCCGAGGCGCACAGCTAGCTCGGTATGCCATAGCATGGAGGACGAGAGAGCTTCTGGCCCCCGCTCCCACTTTTAGCTGCACCCTTTCTGATGAGTGTATAGCTTGGCTTGATGAAGAGGCGCCGGTTGGGCCTACTTTGGCATCAGAGGCTTCCACAAGCTCTGGGAGGGGGCGCAGAAACGCCTGACTATGCTCCGAATTTATTGCTTTATCAGAACTTTCAAGTTTTCTTTATGAATGTAATAAAAAGCAACTTCAATTTGTATTCAAGAGTAGGAGAACTCTACACTGAAATCAATGTAATTGAAAGTCGTGGGTACTGAAAATTTTCCGTTTGGCCCAAAAATGGTCTAAGTTGTAAAAAGATTAATTTGAGCAAAATCAACTTTTATTAAAACTTTTCAAAACCATTTTCGATATGGATCACAACTGGACACGCCAGATATCTATCACTGAGAAGTACAACCCCGGATCCCAGCTACTAGAAAGTTGCCCCTAGTCTAAATAGCACTGCACTGCAGATCACAACTGAGCTCTTGAATACAGAATAGACAAAGATGACCAACATGATCACATGGACAAAGTTGATATGGAAGTGTTTATGGCTGGACTTCAGAATGAAGTTGCCTACGTATCCTAAAGATAGGAATCAAGCCTTACGTAGTTCGGTTCAGGTTCACTCGTGTATTAACACTCTCCTTTTGGGCTCTAACTTTTGCCAAGGCTGCCTTTCTGGGTTTTCAACCTTGCAAGCTCAGTTTTCGGCCTAGGTCGCCCTTTCGGGTTTTCGGCCTAGCGAGCTACTCAGGGATGGTATTTCTTCAATTTGTCCATGTTGATCGGCTGGGAGAACTCTAGGCCGTCTAGGTCCATCAGAATGATAGCTCCACCCGACCAGATAGACTTGATGATGTAAGGGCCAGTCCAATTGCATCTGAACTTGCCCCTAGGGTCATGGATGGGAGCTCGGTTGTCTTTGAGCACTAGATCCCCTTCCTTCAAATTCCTAGACTTAACCTTCTTGTTGAAAGCCCTAGTAATTCTTCGTTGATAACCTTGGACGTGATACAGTGCTTTCAGCCTTCTTTCATCAAAGAGCATGAGTTCTTCGAACTTGCTTTGCTGCCAATCTGCCTCAGCTATCTGGCACTCAGCCAATACCCGTAATGACGAAACCTCAACTTCAATAGGTAGAATAGCCTCCATCCCATAAACCAAGGAATACGGAGTTGCCCCAGTAGAAGTTCAAATTGAAGTCCGGTAGCCCCAAAGAGCAAATGGCAGCTTATCTGGCCAGTCCCCGTAGGTTTCCACCTTCTTCTGCATAATATGCTTGTTGTTCTTGTTGGCAGCCTCAACTGTTCTGTTGGTTTGCGGCCGATATGTAGATGACTTGTGAAAAGCCACGTTGTACTTCTCCAACAAGTCGATCACCTCCTTCTTGAAATGGGAACCATTATCTGAAATAATCTCATTCGGGACCCCGTAGTGACAGATGATGTTGTTCCTAATGAACTTAGCAACGTGCGATGCCTTCAACACTACGTAAGATTGGTCCTCAATCCACTTCATGAAGTAGTCTATTGCTACCAAAATGTACTCATGCCCGTTAGAGCCCTTCGGAGTGACAGCCTCAATCACATCAATCCCCCAAACTGAGAACGGCCATGGCAAAGTCATGTTGTACAGCTTTGATGGCGGAATGTTCATGCGATTTGTATGGATCTGACATTTGTGGCATCACTGGACAAAGCGAATACAATCCTCCTCCATGGTTGACCAATAATAACCCTGTCTAAGAATCTTCTGAGCTAGCATCACCCCACTCATATGTGCTCCGCACTCTCCTCTACGGATGGCCTCCATCAGGCGCTTGGATTCTTCAGCATCAACACACAACTTATGCATCCCGAGATGACCCCTCTTGTACAGTTTACCCTTGCAGACGATGAACTGAGTAGCCATTCTTCGAATTGCCCTCTTGTCTTTGGTGTTTGCCCTTGGTGGATACACTTCCTTTCCCAAGAAGTTCCAGATGTCGTAATACCAAGGATTCTCATCTTGTACCTCATTTATGGCAGCAATCAGCTCGTAGGCCAGCACGAATTTCTGTTTGATGATGATCGGACGTATCCGGACTCCGAAAGGGTTGTCTATCATAGAAGATAGAGTTGCTAATGAATTAATAAACCTATTGTTCTCTCTTAACAGATGAGCGAAGTTCAACTTCTCAAAGCGAGGAATCAGAATGTCGAAGGTCTGGTGATAGATTCTCATATTTTCTTCTTTAACTTTCCAATCTCCTTTAGCTTGAGATACAACAAGGTTCGAGTCCCCGATGACATCCAACCGTTTTGCCCCTAGTTCTAGAGCTGCTTCTAGTCCAGCAATACATGCCTCATACTCTGCCTCATTGTTCGATACTTTGAACCGGAGTTTGAATGCTAAGGGTATGCAGGAATTGTCGGGCGCTATCAACAACACCCCAATCCCATACCCGTATTGGTTTGACGCTCTGTCAAAGTACATTGTCCAAGTTCGTTCTTCGACATACAGAATAGCCTCGTCTGGGAATAGATACTCAACTGCTTCATCCCCTTCAATTGAGTGATCGGCTAGGAACTCCACTACCGCTCTCTCTTTCACTGACTTGTGTATCATGTACTTCAGAACAAATTCGGAAAGCAGAAGCAACCAGTGGGCTAGCCTACCCGTAAGTGCCGTTTTTTCGAAGAGATATTTGATGGCATCTAATCTCAAAACCAGTATTACAGAGTAAGCTAACAGGTAGTGCCTCAGCTTCCTGGTAGCCCATACCAAGGCCAAACAAGCCTTCTCCAGTGGAGTGCAGCGGATCTCGTAATCCAACATTTTCTTACTCAGGTAGTACATAGCTTTCTCCACTTTGTCCTCAGACTCTTGCGCAAGCATGTAGCCCATTGTCATTTCAGTCACTGAAAGGTACAGAATCAACGGTTTCCCCGGCTTAGGCGGTGACAACATAGGTGGGTTCTGTAAATATTGCTTGGTCTGCTCGAAAGCAACTTGGCATCGATCATCCCATTGGAACTTCTTTCATTTCTTTAGGAGATCAAAGAGTGGTTCACAAGTCAAGGTTAATTTTGCAATAAACCATCTTATGAATTGCACTTTACCTAGAAAGCCTCGCATCTCTTTTTTAGTCCTTGGTGGTGGCATTTCTAAGATGGCCTTGATTTTAGAAGGATCGACATCGATACCCCTCTACGTGATCAAGAACCCCAGCATTTTCCCTGCTGTAACACCAAATGTACATTTCTGAGGATTCAGCAGCAACCGGTACTCTTCGATCCTTTGGAAGAATTTCTGCAAGGTGGTGTAGTGGCCCTCTCTTTCCTTGGACTTGACAATCATGTCGTCCACGCACACCTCAATCTCTTTATGGATCGTGTCGTGCAAAATTGTGGTCGCAGTCCGTTGATATGTAGCCCCATCGTTCTTCAGCCCAAACGGCATCACCCTATAACATAGGTTCCCCGCAGGGTGGTGAAAGCAGTCTTCTCCCGGTCTTCGGGTGCCATCAAAATCTAGTTGTAGCTTGAAAACCCATGCATGAATGAGAGCAACGCATGCCCAGCAGTGAAATCCCCTAATTCATCAATATACGGCAGAGGAAAGTCGTCCTTCGGACTGGCTTTGTTCAAATTCCTGAAGTCCACACATACCCAAATTATGTCGTCCTTCTTCGGCGCTGGAACTATATTGGCCAACCAAGTAGGGTATTTAGATACCAGCAGGAACCCTGCGTCAATTTGCTTGGTGACCATTTCTTTGATCTTCAGAGCCCAGTCCGGGCGGATTCTTCGGAGCTTCTGCTTAACAGGTCGAGCCTCCAGGCATGTCTTCGTAGGACCACGTGAAAACATCTTTGAAATCTTTCAATAAAGCGACTAAGCGCTCGCGTTCCTCCGAAGACAACGTGGACCCGATCTGGACCAGCTGCGGGTCCTTCTCAGTACCAACATTCACAGTAGTGATTTCATCCATTAAGGGTTTAACAAATCTTTCGTGCTCTTGATCAATTAATCGTTGCAAAACCGGAGGAATTTCTTCCTCGTCGTTTTTATCAAAATTTTGAAAATCCTGATTTAAGCAATAAATCAAAGGCACAGAAAAATACTCAGAAACCACATCCACATCATTCTCATTAAATATTTCCAAGCCGTCTGATTCTTCTGTTACAATAGACTCAAAAGAGAAAGAAAACGACGACCTAGACAGGACTGTGGCATCCGGGTTATCACCCCCAGGAATACCGGACTCAGACTCAGTTGAGCTGGAACCTGATTCCGACTCAGTTGAGCTGGAACCTGATTCCGACTCACTAGACTCGGTGGAATCAGATTCCGGCTCACTACCTGACCCGGTGCTGCTAGATAAATATCCTTCTTCATATTGCCAGACGAGAGAGGGTGAGATGGATGTATCCAAAATAGTTGATGGTAGGCCCGCAACCGTTTCATTCCCGATTATGCATACCGAGGAGTTATCCCCCAAGCACTTCTGTTCGATCAGAGGATCTGAAAGTAGACATGCCAGTGCTACCCCCATTTCATTTTCAGCGTCCTCAGACTACACTTCCTTACTTTGCTCAGCCTCGGCTAATGAGTCTGCCTGCTCTTCGGCGATGTCATTCTCAGGTAGCTGCAGGTCAAAGAAAATCTCAAACCCCGGTACGCGCTTCCTCTCCGCGTTCAGCCACGGCTCTGGGAAGCCACAGAACGGAAAGTCCTCCCCCTCCCGGACGAAGCGTCCGTTTAGGGTACCCTGAATGGGCCGGTGCATTAAGTCAAAGGGCTTACCCATCTGTTTCGCTCTGGCCCTTCCGGCCATCTCTTTTCCTTTCCTTATCCAGTCCTCTTTGGTGGGTAGGTAACCCAATCCGAAGGTATGAGGGTTGTGTGGCACTTCGGCCAATGCTGCGACGCCTTTCCGGCCGCTCTTTCCCAATCCCATCCCGGGGATATGCTGGAGTTTGTTCATGAGATAGACTGCTTGGGCACTGACATATACCCCTTCATTAGTTGCCATGATGTCCTGTACAACCCGAGCCTCAGCCAAAGTAAAACCTGATATGAACACATCTTCCATACCGTGCACGATTTCTAAAACAGGCGTAGACGCCTCCGGTGGCGGATGAACTGATGAGTTTCCAAAAACAATGGCTACTTCCTTCCCATAGGGGTATTTCACCACTTGATGTAGGGTAGAGAGACCGCCTTTACCTGATGTAGCCACGGCCGCCCCAAAAGCAGGTTGAATGTCGCAGGAACCTCCAAGACATGGAAATCTATCTCATGCTGTCCCGGCCCAACCTTTGTTTGAATCTTAACTGTCCCCATCACTTCCCGGCTTGTGTTGTCATACGCCCGAATCACCTGGGCCGTTGGCACAAAGTCCGCGATTTTCAAACCGATCGCGTAGGCTGTCCTTGCCGGACAGACGTTGATGGCGGACCCTGTGTCAACAAGCACCACGGGTATCCATTTATCTCTGCACTCCACGGAGATGTAGAGTGGCTTGTTATGGTTCGCACCCTCAGGTGGTAGTTCTTTGTCAGAAAAGGTCACCAGAAAAGACCATGCCCACCAGCTGTTCGGGCGTGGTGTCTACAGAAAGCTTGGCTTTGTCCATGGCCAAAAGGACAGCCTGTCTATGTACTCGAGAAGCCATAAGCAGCCCCCAGATAGAGATGTCTGCTTGTATCTTCTTCAATTGCCTCAATACGGCCTCGTCCTCGAGTTGTTTTTCCTTTTGCTTTTCTGCCTCCCTATCTTTTCCAGACGCCTCTGGTTGATCTAAGTGTGGAGGCTTGAAATACCGTCCACTCCTGGTCATGTGATCGACTTCACCGATATACCAGGTATCATCTGGTTGGTTATTCCCCCAATCTTCGTCGGTGTGGGCAAGACACAGATCATCATCCTCCCACCACATTCCATCTGCAGCCGACAGGCACCTGTCCGGTTCTGGCATGACTGTTCTCATACTCGCAGTACCTTCTCTCTCTATGCTCGTAGCATTTTCCCTTTCTGTACTTGCGGTGGTCTCAATCCCCACATGGGCTTTTGCTTTCCTGATTCTCTCAGAATCTTCGAACCTTCCCTGTTCCGACTGTGTCAATGCAGTAGATTGTTCAATAATCCCTGTACTCAAAACGCTCCATTCCCAAGCGACACTCTCGATACCGGCGCTCCCCGGCGATGTACTCTGTTCTTCGACGTTCCTGGCTGTTACTGACATTCCTGCCCCTGCCGGGCCTTGTTCTGACTGAAACTCTCCTACTACATCTGGCTGATCGTCCAACCATCCCGTGGCCTTTGCCGATTCCTCATAATCGAACCAGTTGACGGCTGAGTCTTCTGGATCTTGGTTACTGTAAAACTGGAACTTGGCCAGATCCCCTTCCACGGCTGTCAAATCATCCGTTCCCTATCCTGGACTGCCCCCTTGGATTGCACACAGCTCTCCCCCTGCTGGAAACTTCACATCTGGTCTATTCTGGCCCATCGGTGAAATGTAGTCACTCGGACTGTGAGCATCCCTAACATCACTCCCAGACTCCGCAGACTCTGGCTCGACAACCCCCTTCTCCTTTGGAGTCTTCTCTCTCCTGCTCTCGATGGTCACCACCGCTGGCTTGGGTTGGGTTATGGAGACGTCCATCATGCACAAATTGGCGCAATCAAGAAGGAAAACTTCCGGCATAGGTAGGTAGGAAGGTGTGATATAGATACTAGGATCGTAGGACACGACCCCAGTATGGATGAAATTGATTCTTTTGGGTGGTGGAGCTTGGTTATGTGTGGGGAGAGGATTTGTAGTAACATTGGGTTTCTCAGGAGGTAAAATCACCCCGTTATCAATGAGATCTTGAATCTCATGACGCAATCGAAAGCACAAGTCGGTGTCGTGACCGTGTTGCTGGTGAAATGCACAATACTTGGCTGGATTGTGGGCAGCGGGGAGTCTTTCCAGTAAGGGCCGCGGCTCTAGGGGCTTCAGATGCCCTTTTCTGATCAAAACCCCCAAAGCTTTGGACAGGGGCATATAAAGCGGAGTGAAGGTTCTGGTATTTTTGGAAAGGTATTTGGCTGTTTGTGGGTTGCTTCCGGACGCACCGGAGAATGGTGTGGCTGCCATAGTTCTCGGGGAAGGGTTGGTGGTGACCATACTCACTTCGGAGGTCCTGGTAGTTGTACCGCCACTCGGGCCTGCATTATTACGATTGAAAGTTCTGCGGGGTTGCTCCTGGTCACTATCAATTAAGCCTTGTTTTAAGGCATCCTCGATCTGCACCCCTATTTCATGCAGATCAGAAAAGGTAGGGAAGGGGAGTACAATCATCTTTTGTATTAGCTTCGGCTGAAGATTGCGCACAATCATCCGAATCTGGTCTTTGTCTGTGGGTCTTAAGGTCATCATTGAAGCCTTAGCCCGCCATCTGGTTACGAATTCTGATAAGCTCTCCTTGGGTTCTTGTCTCTTTGTCGCGAGATCCCGGGTCGTGATCTCGATTTGTGTATTGTATGAGTACTGCAGGATGAAGGCCTCAGCCATCTTGTCCCAACTTCTCTTGACGTCATCCTCCAATTTGGCATACCATGTGGCCGCTACACCTGACAGGGTCCGGCCGAATAAAGATAGCTTCTACAGTCTAGTGAGGCCCATTGGCCTTAGGATGTCTGAAAATAGTCGCAGGTGCACCATGGGGTCCCCGAATCCGTCAAAACGATCCATTTGTGGCATCTTAAACCGATCTGGCAGCGTCACGGCTGCGTCGGTGTATCCGTCTCCAATGTCTGGAATGGACTTCACACCTTGAGATTTCTGGAACAGCTTTTCGAGCTTGCGCATTTTTAATGCCACGGGGTCCTCCTCAGACTCGAAGGAGAATCCGATTGATTGATAGGAGTGGGTGCTTTGGATAGTTGAGGCCGGATCGGGGGCGGAGTTGGCCCCGTTGGAAGGTCGGTATCCTCTTGGACATTCCGGGCATTCGGTGTTTCTTCGGGTATCAGAACCCTCGGTGGGGGAGGAACTTGTTGCGAAGCAGATGCTCCGTTTTGCTGTTGTAACCTCACGATCAACTCTGATTGTTCGCTCACAACCGTGGCCTGCTGTTTGGCGAACTCTGTCTGCCGAACAGCATCCTGCTGCATCATTTTCATGCTCTCTTGGAGTTGGCGCACCATCTCCTCTAGGCTAGCCATACTATTCTGCTCTGGTTGAATTACTGGTATATGTTCCCTCTCTGTAGGTGAAACAGGACCCTGATCCCTACTGAACTCAGGTGGGGTAGATAAGGCCCTCTGAACTGACTGTTGAACTAATGCCCTCTGCCTAGCTGTCCTCCGTCTAGTAACCGGGGGTAGGGAGCGGTACACTGGTTGTTCGTCTACCAGATCCTCAGATCGATGGAGCCGACGACCTCTAATCCAGAGTGCTTGGGGAATATCTACCGGGTTAGAAGCAATGGTGCTAAACTACCTATCAGAAAGATAAATAAAGCAGTAAATAAACAAACAATAGGACAGCACAACGGCGTAAAATAAACACATACAACGCACAGTTGGGCATTCACAATACACAGTTGGTAAGCCGAACACACTGTTCCCCGATACTGATCACTGTTCCCTAGAACCACTGTTCCCAAAACTGAACCTGGTATCCGCGGGTAACTGATTCTTATAAACTGATATTGATCCCCCCAGATCTAATGCTTAATTTTGCAGACTGCCATGTACGTTCCCCTGTAGAGATACACTTAAAGCACATAGCAGGTAAAGAGAGCCAAAACACCCCTATGTTGGGGTAGGGTTTCCCTATCCTATTTTGTCAGGAGCTAGGGTTCCACTATGCACACAGCAGTTTCAAACAACCTAACATCAGGTGAGCAACCTGTCCTAGCTTGGAATGGTCACTATGGATCCGAATATGCACTAGGTCGAATGGTCGAAAAGGGTGCCCCGGTAAAACTGGGGTTTGTGTTCCCATGCTGTCAGAGCCCATAACCGGTCAGTCTTATGGTCATGCCTTGACAAGACAAGCCTCCGGCAAACCGTTCAGGAATGGCAGATGGCAAACACGGTGTCCTAGGCGCACCAATGCAGATGCAATGCAAAGAGACACATAAATGAAATCAAAACAGGATATCACGAGTTCGAGTCAAGCTCTGAAAAATTCCCCAGCGGAATCGCCAGAAACTGTAGCACGCGACCAGGAGGGACCCCGCTACAGTTCGGACTCGATTTGTTGTCACGATTCTTAATCTGAACCAAAGAGTCCAAATCTGGCAAATCGTTTTTGGGAAAACAGATTTTTAGAAAAAAAGTGCCAAACATGGACTGCTTTGCCAGATACAGAGTCGCCACCTAAATATTTTAAAATGGAGGGAATTTAGGAAACCCTGACTCGGTGCCAAAGGCCACGTGTTCGTCATTGCCAAAGTTGTCTCGGCTCGGGAGCTTGGGTACGATTGGGAAGGTCAGCTATGAGCACCCCCTCTCGTTCGGTCTGAAGACCGGCCTCTACTAACCGTGATATCCAGTTTTGAAAACGTTATGTGTTCTTATTCCGATTATTAGCCTAGAATTACTATGTGATGCGCACAGCAAACAAGTATAGACTAGATTGCTTAACTTGGAAATAAGCATTGTATATCCGTTTGTTTTGAAAAATACTTTGGAATTTGCTACTCGCAAGTAGGCTAAAATACGGATTTCAACGAGTTTTTTCAACTCAGGCAGTCCAACCTTCACCCACAGGCATTCAAACAATTTATCGCATAAGCATTTAGCCGCATGGCAAGCATACTGTCATGGAAACACTCACACGCATGCGGGATACTAAAGCATAAATACTTACATCGTACTCCGTGCCAAAACAATAAACTAGTTAGCAAACATGCGCGATCCTAGTTCATGTCAGATTGCCTAATGTAACACATACAGGATGCAATCAAAGTAGGCTCGGCTAACCTAAGCATGGCATGTGAAATGCGATCAATTGATGCACGTATTCAATTTGGAATTGAAGTACAAATGCAGTTAGCGTGATGTACCGAGCCTGATGCATGCAATACGAATGCATGAATGCACGCATGCGTAGCATAAGGTATGCTAATTTTAAAAATGCCCTAGTCTACCATCATAAGCAGGTAAATAAAAGGGAAGAAAGACGTGAAGTTGGAAGACATACACACACCCACGCACACTTATTACATCATTGCCCTCACTCGGAGGATCCGAATAAATATTACAGTCCGAATGATAAGCAAATAAATTATTACAGAATTTCTAATTTACTTAACAGAATGAGTGCCAATAAAAAAAGAAAGGTGGCCGCAGCCCCCGCCTCGGGACGCGCGAATGATGCATGCTCGAACCCGGCTCGCCTGGAAAGCCCGTACCATACCACTGCCGCCTCTGTTTATACTGCCCTGTCTCTCTGAAAATTGCCAAAGCCCTAGGACAAGTTCCTTGCATGCTGCAGAATACCACCGGCTGGAGGAAATTCCCACCGGCAGTGTATAACTCCCATCGGCTGCTAATTGGGTCATCGACCATTCAACAATGGCCGGTCGGCACTGAATTATGCCGGTCGGCAAAAATTTCCTGCAGGAGACAGTTTTGACAGCAACAGAGGACAGACAGCATATGACATGGAATTTCAGGCACATGTGAGCTTGGTCATGTTTCCTATCACGTGTTGAACTCAGGGAATCATGGCCCTCGATCCTCGAGCCATCAATTGTGCATGATAGCCTAAGAGATCAAGCTTGCCATTTGATGTAAAAATGCATGCAATCACACAAATGTGGACCAAGACCCTATCATGCCGAAGTCAAGGGTCCCGGTGACCGAGAGTCAAGGCGCATTACATCACTTATAGTATGAACGCTCCTTGACCCTTACACTTGGTTTGACACCCCAAACCAAGTAATGCAATGCATGTTATGCAAACAATGCCTCAAAGATACAACATGGGATTAAAATGCAAAGCATGCCAAGTGCCATGCAACTAATATGACAAGTATGCAATGCTAGGCATACAAAATGCAAATGCGATGCAAACATGGTCAACCTAAGCAATAGGATCAACATAATACAACACTTGATGAGGCAATCATGCAATGGACATGAGACAAGCATGCAAGGGGGCCTTAAACCATAAAGGGGCAGACCTTGATCCACCCCAAAACAGTGGCCAAAAGTGCCTAAAAAGGTGGACAAAAACTTATGCCAACAAGCAAGCTAATGGTCCTAAGGTTAAGGCACAAAAGGGGGCACTTCACTTCCACCAACAAGACCACTCATGGCATGAGTTGGACAAGCCAAAACAGGAACTTAGCATGCAAAATGGACTCCAAACCTACTGATATGGCAGCTAAAGTGGCTCCAAAGAGACGTATGCACCGAAACTCATTCCTAGGCATAAGAGGGCACACCCTCAAGGCATGAAAGAGGTCACACATGCACACATATAAACATGATTTATGGACTGAAATATGGTCCTAAATGATGCCAAATCATGAGGATGGTCATAGCTACGCATGCTAGAGGTCAATATGCTCAAGGCTTACAAGCCAAAATACAAAGAGATGACACCAAACAATGCAAGCATGACTGAAATAGATGGCCAACAGACCTTAAACACAGTAGAATAATGCCAAAATCTTCATGGAACTAAGCCAACACATGCAAGAATCATGACCTAAGCACAAGGTGCATTTCTAGGCCAAATAGGGAGATGTAAAGCAAGTATATTAAGCATGCAAAAGGCCACAAATCCGACTAAAAAAAGAGATTACAAATGCCCTAAAAACACCCAAAAACCTCTGAAAAAGGGCTAAAACCAATCAAGCATGCATGTTTCCCTTTTAGCCAAAATGCAAGGAAATAAGACAATGAAGGGAGAGGGGTGTCCCTCCCCTATGCAAGACTTCAAACCACCTTCCTCACCACTGAAAATCCACTGGTTTTCAGTGGTGAAAAGACCAAAATACTTAAGCAAACAAGGCCTCGCAAGGGAAGCACCAAAAGGGGCCAAATAAGGCCTAAGAGGGTGAGTTTGAACTCAAACCACAAAAGACCCTTAATGAAAGTTCTTAAGCATGAAAATAAAAGCTTTTTTTATGTTATGCACAAAACTTAAAACAGCAAGAAAGATAGGTAAAAAACTAGTGCACGTTTGGGGAAACTAAAGCAAAGTGCTCACCCTTGAAGCACACCTCAAGAACAGCCAATGCAGCCCTCTTCTTCTGATCAAAAACAGCCCAAAAACTCAAGAATCAACCCTCAAAGTCCCTCAATCTCGGAGCAAGGTGTAATAGTGTGTGTATTAGTGCAAAAGTAAGGTAAAATCACACTTTTAGGCCAAGAAACACACACAAAGGAGGAGAGAGAGAGAAGTATAGAGAGAGGGTGTATCTATATGTATAAGCTCTGGTTTTTGCCTTCAAAATTTCTAACCTAGAACAAGGAGGAGGCCCCTCCTCTTATAGAAGTCCCTCTTGCAAAGCTTATTCAACAAGCTTGCTTAGAGGGAGATCCCTCCATACACGTGTATGGAGGGAAGCAGAGTTGGTGCCAGCTATCACAGCTGGCACAAAATATCTACATAAAGTAGATGAACAGTAGTCGGCTGCCCAAAAATGAGTGCCGATCGGCAACAAATAGTGCCGACCGGTAATATATATTGCCGACGGAGACAAAAACCAGCCGGTGGCCTCTGGCCATGGCCGGTGGTGTGTGGGGATGCCTCACAAGGCATTCCCTACCCCTCCAAGGCAAAGTGCAAGTGTTTGGTGCAAAACTAGACACTAAACGGTCGAGTCCGGAGATCCTGAGGCAAGGCGCATAGTCGAGACCTCCGGGAACTCCAAACGAACACAAACATGGATGATCACCGGGTCTTCAAACGGTGACGTCCAAGTCTTGAGGACGGTCAAAAATGGGGTGTCTACAGTTTGTTGTATCCCCGAGTATCGGAACTTTAGGTGGGGAGAGGAGGTGGGTGCGAAGCAGATGCTCCAGCTTGCTGTGGTTGTTGCTGCTGCTGAAGTCTGGCAATCAGCTCTGCCTGTTGGGTCACTACTTTCGCTTGACATGTGGCAACCTCTGCCTGGCGGGCAGCATCCTGCTGCATGGTTTGCATAGTCTCTTGGAGCTGACGCATCATCTCTTGCATGCCTGCCATAAGATGTTGGTCTATCTGAACAATCGGTATATCCCTCTTTGCGGTAGAAACTGAAACCTCAGCCTGACTACCCACTGGCAGGGTGGGTCAGGACCACTGATCTGGCAACCGCTATACTGATAAACTGCGCCTAACCGACCTCCGTCTAGTAACCCGGGGTAATGAATGGAATACTGGTTGTCCGTCTATCAGATCCTCGGATCGATGAAGTCTTCGACCTCTAACCCAGAGTGCTTGGTGAATATCTGCCTGGTCAGAAGCAATCGTGCTAAACTACCTTGCAAAAAGATAAATAAAGCATAATAAGGAAACAAACAACTAGAAAAACGGACAACATAACGGCTTAAATAAAGAGAACACACAGTTGGCATGACAACACATAGTTGGCATTGGTAAGCTGAATACACTCTTCTCAACTCTGATTATTGTTCCCAAATCACTGCCCCAGGTCTGATACCCTCATGTAACACTGATTCTTTCAAATACTGATGCCCGCAAGCCTGAAACCTACACTTGAAAACTGATACATGCATTCCCATAGAGACACACTCTAAAAGCACATAACAAGCAAGTGAGAGCCAAAACACCCCTATGGAGGGGTAGGATTTCTCTGTCCTATTGTCAGGAGCTAAGGTTTCACTATGCACACAGTGGTTTCAGACAACCTATAATCGGGTAAGCAACATGTCCTAGTTTGGAATGGTCACTACGGATTCCGATATACACTAGGTCGAATGGTCAAAAAAGGTGCCTCGACAAAAACCAAGGTTTGTGTTCCCATCGTGGCAGAGCCCGTAACCGATCTGCCTTATGGCACACAGCCTCCGGCAAACCGTTCAGGAACAGCAGATGGCAAACACGGTGTCCCAGACGCACCAATGCAAATGCAATGCAAAGAAACACATAAGTGTAGACAAAACAACATATCATGATTTCGAGTCAAGTTCTCTAAATCTCTAGCGGAGTCGCCAGAAACTGTAGACCGCCCCGAAACTCCGCTCCGCGGGCGGAGGCGCGAATCGTTGTTCTTAGCTACTACAGTTCGGACTCGTGTCATGGTTCTGTATCTAGTTTCGCAAAGTGCAATGTAAGACTGATAAATCACCAAAGAGTCCAAATCCAGCATATCGTTTTGGAAAATCGATTTTAATCAATAAGTGCCAAAATGGACTGCTTTTCCAGATTACATAGTCGCCACCAAAATGTTTTATTTTGGGGAAATTTAGGAAACCCTGACTCGTGCCTAAGGCCACGTGTCCGTCATCACCAAAGTTGTCTCGGCTCAAGAACTTGGGTACGAGAGGGGAAGGTCATGCAATGAGCACCCCCGCTCGCCCGATCAAAGAACGGCCTTTACTAACTTGATATGTTGTTTTTGAAAACACATGCATTCTTATTTCGGTTTATTTAGCCAACATTACTATGTGATGCGCACAACATACAAGTATAGACTCAATCACGCGGATTGGAACAAAACAATTCATGTTTGTTTGTTTGAAAATTGTTTGAAGTTGCTACTTGCAAGTAGGCTAAGACGCAGATTTTGCCACCCTCAAGTGGGCTTAGAAAAACATTATTTTGCCACTTCAAGTGGGCTTAAACTCACAATCATTGAGTTGTTCCAATCCAGGCAATTAAGCCTTCACCCATAGGCATTCATACAGTTATATCACATAAGCAGTTAGCCTCATGGCAAGCATGCTAAACATGGCAACACTTACGCGCATGCAAGGATGCTAAAGCATAAGCACTCACAGTGTACTTCGAGCTAAAACAAAAGCTAGTTAGTAATCAATGCATGATCCTAGTTATGTCCACAATGCCTAATGCAACACATGCAAAAATGCAACTAAGATAGGCCCGGCTATTCTAAGATGTCATGCGAATGCAACAATTGATACATGTATTCAAGTTGGAATTGAAATACAATGCAGTTTGTATGATGCGCCGAGCCCGGTGCATGCAAGACAAATGAATGATGCAAACATGCTAGGAAAAGGATGCTAATTTAAAATACCCTAAAACTAACCATCGAAAGTAGGTAAGTAAAAGGGAGAAAGAAATGGGGTTAGAAGACATGCATCACACACACTCACACTTATTTACAACATCGCCCTCTCGGAGGAGGGTCCGAATAAATTTAGCTAACTAGCTACGCAGATTAAACTAATTAATACAAATCAACTAATTAACTCACTTAGCTAATTAATTATTACAAAACTTTAACTAATTAATCAAATTAATTAATTTACAGAACTAGCTAAGTAAGCAATTGAAATGGGCTGCCATAGCTTTGCCTCAGAATGATGAAGGATGCATGCTCGGTCGCGTCCTCCCGGAAATCCACCACCGTGCCTCATGATGTCTCTGTTTGCACTGTTTTAGACCTTTGAAAACTGTTCCAACCTCCAAAGTACTTATGATCCACCTCATGGACATGCTGAGAGGTCATCGGCCAAGAGGAGTGGCCATCGGCCAGAGCTTATGGCTATCTGCCAATTTTTATAGCCGATCGGCAGACTAAGTGGTCGATCGGCCACTACTTCCTGCAAATTCTTCCATTTGCTGCAACAAAGCACTAACAGAGGCATGGCAGTGTATTTACAAGAAAATGTGTGTGCAACTACACCCTTTATCATGTCTTAAGCTCAAAGAGGTGTAGTGCTCAACTCTCGAGCCACCAATCTCGTATCTCAATGCATGATGGCCAAAGAGGCCGAGTTGCATGAATCAATGTTAATGAATGCACACAAATACCACATAAGACTTAATGAAACTCCACGTTATCATACATGATCAAAGGCGTCGGCCACTCAAGGAGTGAGGCGCGTTTCATCACTTCAAGTATGAAACGCCCCTCGTTCCCCATGTTTGGATCAACATCCGATTCCAAACACAATGCAATGCAAGGCATGCACACACAATGCAATGTGAGAAGCACACAAAAATCCTGCAATGCAACAACATGCAACGACATGCTATCTAATCAACATGCTAAACATCATGAACAAGCAACATGAAAACACCATCAGGATGCAACAACATACAAACAACAATGTCATGCAACACCATGCAAATGACAATGCAATGGCAAAGGCCATGTAATGCAACACTTAGTGGACTTAAAACGCATATGGACAGACCTAAGAGGGTTCAAAACAGTGGCCAAAATACCAAGACTTAGGCACAAAAGGGGCCAAGGACACATGCTCATGTAAAGGCTCCTTAAATAAGCATGGGAACACAACTCTCAAACATGATGAAGAAGTGACAAATATGAGAGTGTGGAAATGAAGTAAACTTTGAAATTACATTCCAAATAAGGCTAAATCATCCACAAATGACAAACAAAGCATGCTAGTGGGCTCAAAGCTTAAAGCTAGCCAAGGGACTTACACCATGGCCATATCAAGCAAGCCCCAAAGGGCCAAGGTGACTTTAAACAGTCCTGAGGTAGGCCAAGATAAGGCCAAAACATGCATGGAATAAAGCCAAAACAAGCTTGCATGGTTAGCACAAAACATGATGCATACAAGGCCAAAGAGAACGATTACAGTACACCCACCAAAACCAAGCATGAGATGACTTCACCGACTAAAATCAGAGTTATGGCCTGTCAAAATAACACCAAAAATGCACTGATATGGCAGCCCAAAAGCTTAGGCAAAAAGGTATGCATATAGGCTCATACTTAAGGCATAAAGCATGACTCACCAAAAGCATTGAAATAGTGAAGCATGAGAGAGTATGGCCACACCATGCATACTAAAATCATGGTAGAAATGAGACCAAAGCATGCAAACAACTCAAGTAAGCCATGCTAGAGACCATGAAACTCAAAGCTAATGAGCAAGAATGCATTATGGCTATACAATGCATGGCATGCATGACCAAAACAACATAAATCAGAGCTTAAGCATCCTAAAACATAGACAAAAACTTCTTAGAGTTAAGCCAAAACATGCTAGAATGACGGTCTAAACATATGATGCATGTTAGGCTAGTGAATGGATTTGCACTACAACTGCAAGGAGCATGCATGCTATGTTCAAACCAAGCCAAAATAGTGTTATATCATGGAAAAACAAGGCCTAAGGCATACTGAAATGGAGCCACAAAGAGGTATAAAAACATGCCAACTTGGTGAGCCATCAACACAAGCGTTCAAGAGAAGAGGATGGAGGGACAACCCCCTCCTATTTAAGGCCTCAAAACACACTTTCCACCACTGAAATTCCTCTGGAGTTCAGTGGTAGAAAGGCCAAATAAAGGTGATCACAAAGGCTCAAAGTGATGGTACAAAACAAAGCCTAACAAGGCAAAAAAGGGAGTGGGTCACCCCCAACACCAAAGAAGCCTCAAACAAAATGTTAAGCACTTCAAAACAAGACTTCTTTCAGTTGAAAGCTAAGCTAAAAGAATCATGCAAAGATGGCCAATATGGTATACAAACAAAAGCTTAAAAGGGGAATACACTCACCCTTGAAGCACAACTTCGAAACCAGCAGCTTCTGAGGCAAAAACCAACTTTCAAAGCTGAAATAACACTCCCAAGAATCTCAGCTCAAAGATGGTGGTGTATTGCTAGGTGTTGTAGTGCAAAAGTGAAGACAAAACACACTTTAAGGAACAAACTCACACAAATATAGAGAGAGAGATATATATCTTGTATCTCAAATCTCAGAACCCCTGGAAAGGGAGAGGGGCCTCCCTTCTTATAGAAAATGAAGTCCCAAGCTTGTTTAGCAAGCTAGAGCTTGGTTCAAATCCATTTATATACGTGTATGAAGGATACACCAAGTGACCAACAGCTAGCACCAGCTGGAAGAAAAATATTTGCAAAAGTAGAAAAAGGGGTCTCAGCCAAAAAAAATGGTCGATCGACCAAAAAGAGTGTCGACCGGCCAAAAAGAGTGCCGATTGGCCAACATTTATGGCTGATGGAAAGAAGGAGAGGCTGATAAGCAAGAGGCCTGGTCGATGGGTTGTGGGGCTGGCCAACAAGCCACCCTCTTCCCTCAGAAACAAAAAACCGCAAGCTCTTGGTCCACAACCAAGCACAAAACAGACAAGTTGAGAGGTTCTAAGCCAAGACGTGCCACCGAGACCTTCAGAAACTCAAAATGAACACGAGCATGGATGATTATCGAGTGTTCAAACGATAACGTCTAAGTCTTGAGGACGGTCAAAAATGGGGTGTCCATAGTTGCATAAGTGATCAAAAACAAAAGTTGTAGATTCTAGTCATATAACCATACTCAATGCTATCAAATTACCAATGGTTATAAATCTTTATCTTTGCATTGTTCGCACACCAAATAAATAAATAAATGTTGTAGTATTGCTCAGGAAAAGTGCTCTTGGGAAACAACTACGATCAAAGCTCTTTGACATCATGAGCAGTATAAACAGTCCTCATTAAGCTAAAATACCAACTCAACATTACAAAACAAAACAAACGAAAGTTTACAAAGCACTTCCTAAAGATGTAACATCAAGAGTCTCCAAAGCATAACTAGACAAACAATAAGGTGATGGCATTTTACAAAGCCTAAAGTGCACCCCCTAAAAGCTACATACACTAGAGAGTCTCTATTACACTATTCCCTACAACAACAATTTTATTTAAATATAAACTCATATTGTATAAGTCCCTGTAGTTGCTAATTATTTTTTCAATATAAAAATGCAAGTAGAAGCAATTACAATGAAATCAAGATGTTATTTTCAGTCATTATAGGGTTTTTTCAATAATTACACTTTACCCGCCTGTAGACGTCCCCGAACGTCCCGGGAGGAAAATCTCGTTTTGTTCATTGGGCTCACTACAGTTTGGACTCAAAAGTCACAGTCCTGTATCTAATCTCGGCGAGTGCAATGCAAGACCGATGAATCATCAAAGAGTCCAAATCTGGCAAATCGTTTTGGAAAACAGATTTTTAGAAAGAAGTGCCAAACATGGATTGCTTTGCCAGATACAGAGCTGCCACCTAAATATTTTATTTTAGGGGAATTTAGGAAACCCTAACTTGTGCCGAAGGCGACGTGTCTGCTAGCACCAAAGTTACCTCGGCTCGGGAACTTAGGTACGATTGGGGAAGGTCACTTCGTGAGCACCTCCGCTCGCCCGATCAAAGATCGGCCTCTACAAACCATGATAGCGAGTTTTGAAAATATTATGCATTCTTATTCTGGTTATTAGCCTAGATTTACTACGTGATGCGTACAGCATACAAGTATAGACTGGATCACCTGAATTAGAACAACACATCTCATGTTTGTTTATTTTGAAAATGGTTTGATGGTGCTAACCGCAAGTAGGCCAAGACGTGGATTTGCCACCCTCGGGTGGACTTAGAAAATGTGATGGTTTGCCACTCTCAAGTGGGCTTAAAACTCACAGTTAATGCATTATTCCAATTCAGATAATCCAACCTTCACCCACAGGCATTCAGGCAGGTATATCACATAAGCACATAGCCTCATGGTAAGCATGCTATCATGGCAGTCACTCGCACACATGCAAGGATGCTAAACCATAAACACTTACCGAGTACTCCAAGCCAAAACAGAAGCTATGTTAGAAATCCATGCATGATCATAACTATGTTGAAATGCCTAATGCAACACATGCAGAAATGCAACTACAATAGGCTCGACTATTCTAAAGATGGCATGTGAAATGCTACAACTAACAAGTATTCAACTCGGAATTGAAATACAATGCAGTTAGTATGATGCGCTGAGCCCGGTGCATGCAATACAGATGAATGATGCAAACATGCAAGCATAAGTATGCTAATTGAAACATGCCCTAATCTAACCATCATAAGCTAGTAAATAAAAGGGAGAAAGACGTGGGGTTGGAAGACATACATCACACACACGCACACTTATTACAACAATTGGCCTTCCCTCAGAAGGTTTGAAAGAATATTACACAACCAAAAAAAATAATGAATTATTACACAATACTAATTATTTAACAAATGAATTAGGTAAGCAAAAGTAAACTAGCATGCTATGCTACGTGCAATGAACTGCCTCAGCTCTGTTCCGAATGATGAAGGATGCATGCATACTCGAGTCGCCTTGTCGGGAAATTCCATCGCGACACCTCGCCTGGCCTTTGCTTGCAATTGATCTCAGAAACTTGCACAAAACTCCAGAAGGCTGAAACTCCACCTTGGGAAGGCCACCGACCAGTTATTAGCATGGGAGACCACCTGCCGACCACCCTTTGCAGTGGAGACCAAAGAGGGTGGTTGGCCTGCCAGAAAATCTAGTCGGCCGACCAGTTTCCACCTCTGGTTTCTGGTTTTTTTGCAACAAGGGCAAGAGAGAGAAAAGGCAATGTATTTTCAACAAATGTATGCATGACCACTCTCCCCGTCCTTGCACAAGCTGAAGGGAGTGTAGTCCTCGATCCTCATGCCATCAATCACGCATCTCGATGCGTGATGGCCGAGAAGTTGAATTGCACGACTCGATGTGAAATGAATGCACGTGTAAGCAAGTAAAGCCAACAACTCCATCATGGACAATCAAGAGTGTCGGCGACTGAGAATCAAGGCACGTTTCGTCACTTGGAGTACGAAACGTCCCTCGTTTCCCGTGTTCGCACTAAACCCTACTCCAAACACAAAGCAATGAGATGGCATACACAATGCGACTAATATGCAACCTAGCATACGCAATGCAATGGGCTAAAATGGCATACACAATGCACGTGACATAACATGGCATACACAATGCACTTACGAAGACTATCATGCGCACATGAACTAAATGGCATATACAAATGCAAGATGATTCTATATGGCATACTCAATGCATATGAAGACTAACAAATACAATGAAACGAACAAGGCATGCACAATGCAGTGATCAAATCATGCAACAACGTGAGCTAAATGGCATACACAATGCAAGATGGACTTAAACCAACATGAGTGGACCTCAGCCACACCCAAATTAGTGGCCATATGATGAAAATGAGACAACTGAAATACATGCAAACATGCACGGATGCAAAGGATCGATCCTAAGGCACAACATGCAACTCTAATAAAGCATGGCAAAGGATGAAATATGGAATAGAATGGCACATGATCCAACTCTGAAATATGATACACAATGGTCCCGAATCATGTAAACACTTCACACGATGCATGCTAAATGGCCCGAATACCGAAACTAATGAAGTACGGTACACTAGAGGTACACAAAGCAATGCACAAATGGAAAAACCACCCCCAAAAAGACCCTAGGAAGGTCCAAGACAGTAGGAAAATGTCCTAAAATGATGGCTCAAAGTGCATGGAAATGAAGCTCATTCAATGGTCCGAAAACCAGGCATTTATGCACAACTCTCAAACGTATTTAAAGAGTGGAAAACATGAAAATATGGCATGCATGTAAGCTCTGAAATATGATGTGCAATGGCCTCAAAACATGAAAACACCTCAGCATATGCATGTAATAGACCTCGAAACTCAAAGCTAAGCATGGATATTGAACTACAAGCATGCAAAATAAGCATCATTCGACCATGAGACCCAAAAATAGAGCTGAGGCAGTCCAAAATAAGCACAAAATCAGTTTAAGGCATGGCCAAAAAGTTTTAACATGAAGGTTCAAAACAACATGCAACATAGGCTAGTAAGCATGGTTTACACTACATGTATATGAAGCACATGCGGGGCCACCAAACCAGCAAAAAATAGAAATATGGCATGCCAAATTATGACCAAAAATAGAAACATGGCATGCCAAAATATGACCAAAAATCCACTGAAACTCAGTCAACACATGATAGAATGAAGTGTTCATTTGAAAGGCCAATGAGAGGGTTGTTCTACACATGTATGATGGACACACAAAATGGAAAAACTACCTTTGGAAAGAGATTATGAGGGCCCTAAAACTCACTGAAAAGGGCCTGAAATGAGTCCAGGAAGCATGCAAGTAAAGGCCCCTTTGGAACGCCATGAAGAGGATTACTCTACACATGCATAATAGACATTCAACATGGCAAAAAGGGCTTTGGACAGAGCCTATGAAGGTTACAAAACTCACAAAAAGTGGCCTGAAACATGGCTTTGAAACATGCAAATAGGGGCTCTTTTGTAAAGCCAACAAAGCTAATAAACAAAACAAGGGGTGAGAGGGTCACCCCTCTCTGATTTTGATGCTCAAAAATGCATGTTAGCCACTGAAAATCTACTGGATTTCAGTGGCTAAAAGGGAAAACCAAGGCCAACACAAATGCTCTAATGCATAGCACAAAACAAGAGGAAATGAAGCATGCAAGGGGGTAGATGACCCCTAATAGAAAAATGGCCTTAAAAAAACATGTTTAGAAGCTTAAAACAAGACTTTTTTCAGTTTATGACAAAGCCTAAATATGCTTTCAAATAGAGCTAAACTATGAAGCAAAATAAGGCTAGAAAGAGGGAAATAGAGAGTTACCCTTGTAGAGAAGACCTCCATCAACTTCTGGACCAAGATAGCAAACCTTCAACCTTTGAAAACCAGCTCCAAGGTACTTAGGTTGATAGTGGAGGTGTTGTGCTTAGAGCTGTAGTGCAAATGGCCAAGAACCATGGAGTTTTGAAGCTTTAAATAGAGATATATGGAGGGAAATGTATGTATGCCTTCACCAAAATTCTGAACCCTTGCAATGGGAGAGGGGCTCTTTCTTTATAGAGGAGAAGGTCTAAAGCTTCTCAAAGAAGCTTCAAAGCTAGGCCAAACATCCTCCATACACGTGTATGGAGGATGCACCAAATGCCTCCCAGCTGGCACAGCTGGAACACATTCAGAGAGACAAAAAAGCAGATGGCTGGCCGACTAGTTCAGGTGGTCGGCCGACCACTCCCCCTGGTCAGCTGACCAGGTTCAAAAGTGTCAAGCTCAAAAGGTGGTCGGCCAGCCCATATTGGTAGTCTCCCAGGTGAATGCAACTCAGTGGTGGTATGGGAGACCAGAAAATGTGGCTCAAAAGTAAGGGAGACCACCTACCTGTCAAGAAAACAGGCCGACCGGGGAAAGTTGGTCTCCAAGAAGAAAAGGTGGTCTCCCACCCTACTACCACCTTCCTAACAAGGAAACTAGGGTCTATGCCAAAAATGAACCCACACCGATGCGACACGAAGGTTCGGGGGGCCAAAACGCGCAGCCAGGGGCCCCGAAAACTGACTATTAAGCATCGAAAGTGGCGTGCGACCACGAAGGTGGTCTCCTGGACCACAGTGTCCCTCTATGGAGAGGAAACAAGGTGTGTGCCAAAAACCTCAAAATGAGCACAATATGCAACATCACCGAACGCTCAGTTGGTGATTTCTGAGTCTTAAGGTCGGTCAAAAATTGGGTGTCTACACCACCTTGAATTCAAAATGCTACACTTTACCAACTTAGTCAGCTCTAATATTTTCCCTAAAAATGAAACAAATCCCCTTTCCTTGTCTCTGTTTCTGTACAAAAATGATTTCTATGCCTTTATTGAAATTTTTAATAAATAAATAAATAAAAAAAATTGAAGTTTCGGATGATAATAATAAACCCAACCTAAAAAAGTGGAATAAAACCAATGATTCGATTATGGTTCATTATTGGGTAAAGTTTTTCAACAAACAGTTGTTGGGCATGTATTGCAATCATTGAAAATTTGAAGCAACATATAATTAGAAGAAGTTGTGTACAACATAGGGTTGCTCTCAGCGAGGCATTTCATCGAACAACAAAAAAACATATTACAAATATGGACAATTCATGCTTTTGTGAAGCAAAAATGTGATCGATCAGAATGAAAACAAGGCAATCGAAGAGTTGATTGTGGAGAGAGGCAAATCATACGAGAGAGAGAGAGAGAGTCGATGTCACGACCCAAAACCGCCCCTAAAAGTTTTGGACATGACCACTTCAGAAATAGACAAAAACCAATATACGTAACGCATGGGGCCTGAACGGAAGCACTTGATAACCAAAAATTCTATTCCATTGTGCTATTACTATTATGCCAGGATCACAACATCATATCAAATAAATAATATACAGGAAACATACACACGCATACATCGACTCAGCCCGTAATTGGGCGTATGACAAAACATATTAACGAAAGATAATCAAAGCATAAACCCCAAAAACCTAACAACACTTTACGAAATGCACGGGCTTCAGTTAGTGCCTGGACACACCGAGGTTGACAACGGGGAGACGAATCTTAAGGGTTAGGACTGGCCTCTCGGTTGATTACCTACAGAAACAGACAAAATACAGAGTGAGTGAAACTCAGTGAATAATAGTACATAAATAATGTAAGGTTTAACTTGAATAATAAAGCATAAAACTGCAGAGGCATATGATTGATTTCATTTTGTAATTATTCCAAAATAGCCATGGATCCAGTTTTGTTAACAGAGTGGTTTTAAGCCCGGTATGTACAGAACAGCCATAGGTCTTCAGATACAAAATGGCCATAAGCCCAGAAATAACGGAACAGCCTTTCAGCCCAGAAATATATACAGAACAGCCTTTTGGCTCAGAAATATACAGAACAACCTTTCGGCCCAGAAATATACAGAACAGCCTTTCGGCCCAGAAATATACAAAATAGATTAACTTCAGTCTTTATTCACATGAATTAACATAGATAATATTAGTTTAACAGAACGTTGCTGATAATTATTCACAAAAAGGTAAATATATTTTACAGAGTGAACGCTTCCAGCAATATGTAGATACCACAGTTCCATAGTGCATATACATTCCATGTGCTTATCATGTTTCAATACTACTAACTAGAAAATAACATAATGCTAATATTCATTATCCATAGCAAACAAAACGCTTAGTGCAATGATGCACTTAGATTTCCTCATGGTTCTTTGGAAGTCGACATACTTGTCTCGTAATTAGCAGAACCTTAACATTAACAATAATCTGAAGGTAAAGGTACTAGTACATCAATAGGTCAGAACAATTCATATCACAACATGAGTCACATAACAATGTCGTTGATACTCAATTCCTTTCTATTAACTGACTTCACCATTTTAATACTTTGTATGAAATTTTGATACGGAATCATAGGTAATCCTTAGGATGGTACATTACCAAAAACCATTAGTCATAACCAAAATACAGAGGAGGTTCAGAGTCATACCAATGCACACCAAAATCTTTCAATGTTTCCACTGATTCCCAACATACGATTAACATAACTACTTGTGAAGAACAGAACGTTAAACAAAAGAATTATTAATGGTAATCAAATGTGCGATTCTTGCACTATTACTCACAGTGCTATAACGGAGTGCTTGTCCCTCCTGAAGTGTGCCCTGTACACATATATAACTTAGTCATTAGTTTTTTTTTCTTTCCTTCATTATTCTTCACAAGCCCACCATTAACCATCCATTTATACCACAATTTTCTCCATCTCAATATATGTATAAATAGAAGATTACCATTCTTGCAACACAGTATGGAATTTATAATCAATCACTTCGATTTCAAGATAGGAAAGAATTGTATGGACATCTTCTACATTTTTCCAAAAATCCCTGAATGTCTAGGGTTTTTGGGTTTTCACCAAAAACCAAACATTTCCTATCTCCATAAAGAAACTCCATTAAATCATTCTCTTGTTTTTAATAACTAGGCAAGCCCACAAGTATTTAGCAAAATAATTTGGGATTAAACCCATTTTGGAAAACTCTACATTTTAGGTCACAAAAATCAAAATCAACATAGTCAATACCATCTCACATAATCACCACAATTCAACATAAACAACATGATTCAACTCAACATCATTAAATATAATTCAACATAATTCAAGAGGAATTCTTAAATCCCATTTCAACATTCCATAACCGTGTATATGTCATTTATATCATTAATAAATCATTTCCCCCAATTTCCTTCTCATTATAACATGATTTACGTTGCTCATAACAAAGTTCATTCGCAAATCTTAAACATAATTTTCAAACATAACCAAATTCAAATTAAACTTGTACATATATAATTCAACCTACCAATTTCATGATTCAACTCTCAATTTGGGTTAAATCATTGATTATCATCAAAAATCAACCTAGGGTTTCAAGAAAAATCTAGAAATTTCAAGAACAATCCAAATTTCTTAAGCCATTACTTTTTGTTCCAATCTTCCCATTTATTATACACCCTAGGTCCATCATCCATAAACCATAATCTAAACCCAATAATAAAACCCCTACCTCAAGAATCAAACAAGGGAGCAAGCTTGATGAGATTCCTCCAAAATTTCAAAATCCAATCGGTAGAAAATGTTGATCTTCTCTTGTTCTCCATCCTTGATGCAAGAACTATGGTGGATTGTTGATAAAAGTGGAGGAAATCAAGGTTTTGGGGGCTAGGGTTTCGGACATGGAGGAGGGGAGAAGAAGAGAGGAAAAGAAAATGTAAGAAATGGTCCAAAAATCACGTTTTTGAGCTGCTATCCTGCACAGTCCTGCACGTGCGCCGCTATCCCCGCATGTGCGGACCTGCTTCCAGCACAGATGTGAAAACTTCAAATGGGTATAACTCTCTCATCCGGACTCCGTTTTAAGTCGTTCTTGCGTCCAAATTGAAGCCCCAGAAATAAGCTTTCCAATGGTTCTAGCCTCACATCTAAACTCAAAGTGTGGAAAAAAAAAGGCAAAAGAGTAACGGTTGATCGTAGGCGAAGTGTTCGAATTAAAGTTTTTGGTCCAATCTTACTTTACCATCATGTTAGCACCTCAATCGATGCCCCAAAATAAAACTAAGGAGGCTCCAAACATACTAATAAAATGCCACAAACGAACCCACGTGCCTCAAAAATTCAAACTCAACCAAGTGACCCGCTCGAGCGCCCAAACCAACAAATCTGTCCGCTTGAGCGACCACCTCTACGCTCGAGCAGAAATTTACAACTCTCAGAATCTCGGGCAACCTGCAAAAATACTGGGAGCCTCACAAGTCTGCTCGAGCATCAAATCCCCCGCTCGAACGGAAGAAAAATTTCTAGATTGCCACAAAGCATTTAACTGTGCAGAATAAGGGACTGAAAATTTATCAGAAAACATGTATGAGGGTCCGGTTATTACAGTCGATTAGGAGGTGAAAACTAATTCAAACTTTGGTTGGTCTTCGTACAGCTATTTACGAAGGCGACGATTTGAACTTTGTAGTCTTTGTATAGCGATTTGAAAGCGGGACAACCGGTGAGGGAGAAGTAAGATGCCGCTAAGGGAGAAGGGAGACACTGGTGAGGGAGGAGCGACGTTAGCAGTGAGGGAGGAGCGACGTCAGCAGTGAGGGAGGGGCGAGCGGCGGCAGTAGCTGTGTGAGTAGAGTAGAGAGAATGCGATTTCTTTGTGTGAGTGTGAACCTAACCCTAAAATGAGTAAAAAAAATAGAGAAACACACACACACACACACAACTATAAATAAATAGAGGGGTATAGTAATAATTTTAGCATAGGAGAAAATGGGAACGGGGAAGGGTCGGAGCTAGGGCTGGGGGATGTATCACCGTTCCTAGACTAAAATTGTCAGGGATTCATTTTCGAATACCATCCTCGGCTTGCTAGCGTATTTTTTGGGAAAAAATCGTTCTAATCGGGCTTGGGGGGTTGGGTCCCCGTCAGGTCAGGTTCAAATTGCCATCCCTAATCTTGCCTCCAAAACTTGGGATACGAATGTACTAAATAGCTTGGTTTTGCACGAGGAGGTGGAAAAGATTTGTGCTATTCCCATTGCGGTGGAGGACCAAGACAATCGGCTTCTTTGGCACCACGATTCGAAGGATACCTTTTCAGTCACGTCAGGATACATATTGGTAGTAGAACATCAACAGAACCAGGCTGGGGATAGACTGTAATCCTCTTTTTAGGTCCCAAGACATGTATGAAAATTCAATTGGGCTCTTTGGTCCCTCCTAAAGTTCGTCAGTTTTGGTGGCGTTCATGTAACAATCTATTGGTCTGCAAAGTTAATCTTTTTTGGCGTAGGTGTGCCAAGGATGAGATGTGTCCTATTTGATATTAAGAATCAAAATCTGTGGAGCATTTGGTATGTGCATGCGATTAGATGAGATTGATGTGTGAAAAACCTAAGTGATTCTTGATTCGTTATTTATGATTCAAAATAGATTTAATTGCAACAATTCCCAAACAAACAAAATTAACAATCTAAATCATCTAGCACGTACAAAAGTGATTTAGTTTGTTGTTTCACAATTAATAAATTAAAACAAATGATTTTTACGTGGAAAAAACTACAGTTGGAGCACCTCCAATTGTGATAAAAAAAACCATGGGCTAAACGTCATTAAGCAATCCACTATAAAGAATGAAAGTACACAAGGTTACCAAACAATTTACCCTACACTCTGTAAAATTGTCTTCAACAACTAGTGCCTGTTTCACCAACATCTTTGTCTTCAAACTGAATCCACAACACCCACGTTGAATCCACGACAACGAGCCGCTTCAAAATCCTTTAAAGCCTTAACACTCCAATCTTTGGAATCCACTAAACAAGAACTCTTGTATTTGAATGATCAACCAACCCTTTGATGTAAAAGATTTGGTTAATGAGATAACTTAACAAGACATCAAAGGAAACATGCCAAAAATCTCCAGAGAGAAACCCTAGCCTTCAAGAATATGCTTTGGAAAACTACCCTAAATTCTACACTTCGAGCAGCTTTATAGAAAATAAGGGCCGCGAAGACTACTCGAACCATGGAATGGTTGCTCGAGCGATGTACCCTATACTTGTGAAGTCCACTAGTCACTTTGCTCGAGCCACTAGTAAGTTCGCTCGAGCAAACATTGAAACATCTCAAAACTTTCGCAGACTGATTGAACCACTGAGAGATAGGATTCTTCGCTCTCGAGCGACCATTTTGTCGCTCGAGCAGTCCAAGACAAAACTAAACACTGATTACAAATTGAGAAACGTTTATTCTTGGAATTGACAACATAAGGGACATAAAAATCTCCTCCTTTGTCAATTTCCAAACAAAACACATCTAACATTGAATCCTAACAAAGACACAAAAGCAAACAACAAACTAACCAATCTAAACATTGTGCGATGAGAACCATTCCTGCAAAGAAAGAAAATAACTGACAAGCACTAGAAAAGAAAGGTAGATGATTAGCGGCAAAGATATTCTAAACTTTTTGTTCGGGAGAAACAAAGGGATCAAGATAAAAAGAGAAAAACCAAATTGAACAATCCCAACATTAAGCTGACTTGTCCATCAGATGATAATAAAAGAAAAGAGAATAAGAAAGAAAATATGTCCAAGAGATAAATAAAAGAAGAAACAAAACCACATATGTCCAAGAAGGATAAGATAAACATCACTGATCCGGTAGTGGTGGAGGAGGTTGTTCCATCTGAAGAGGAGATAACATCTGAGCAAGCTGCAATGAGGACTGGTCAACGGAATGCTCAATACAGCTAGAAAATGTCTCCAAGGCAGTAAGCCATGCATCAATGGATGTCTCCAAGTCTGTGATATGGGCATCATAAATGTCTATCCTAGCCTTTAAACAGTCAAAGCAGGAAAATAGGGCATGCTCGATCTGGCATAGTTATCTCTGGATAGAATGAGCTGGAGTAGGTTGCTCCCCCTCACCTACAGCAGCGTTATCAAACTCAGCTTTCTCTTCCATAGGATCATCACCTGCACCTGAACCACCCACCCCTAACGTAGCCCCTTTAACATGGGCTTGACTTTGAGATACCGCCTTTTTGGTGACGGGTTTGATAGGGCACGCATACTCATCATTCGAAGAGGATAGGACACTAAGAGGGGTGAGGAAATGGTTAAGTAGACAACCATAAGGAAGACCAAAGATTTCTTACCCTCAAAGAATGATATCATTTTGGCTATAATAATTTAGGGCAAATTGATGGGAAGATGGAGGTCAATGCAATACAGAATAAATCCCTGATCTTGGGAAATGTTAGAACTGTGGGTGGCGACATGGATGTTTGCACAAACAATTATACTAAGGAGGAGGAAACAAGAGATGAGTTCATTTTGCCTAATGAGTGCCCCGACAATCTATATCCGGGGAGTGCCGGGGAGTGCCACACAGTTCAGTGACTACCATGTCAAAGTCCGCATTAGGGGTGGCAAAGAAAGGGAAATGACAATTGTGGACTTCAAGAAGGTCAAGAAGAGCCTGAATGGCCTCCTAATCAATGAAAATTTCTTTAGACCGAACCCAGGTTTTGAAGGAAGGAGCAATAAAATTAGTAGAGTGAATGTTACAGTAGCATTCCCTGATCCAACTAAGATTTTGTTGGCCAGAGAAGGACAGGACAAGTTCACCACCTAATAGATCAAACACATGTCGAATTGGGATGGATTCAAAGGTGGAAGGTTGGACGTTCCGTTTGAGATGAACGGTTCCCAACACATAGAAATCACGGTACATGATGGTTTTTTGTCAAGATGGAAAGAGGTCAGTAGTATAGGCGGGACGGGTGCCAGTGGACTTGGGCCATATAAAAGATGATGAGGCCATGACAGGTAGAATTGAAAGACCGAGAAACGAACCCAATAGACACAAGAATAGCCATCTGTAGACGCGCCCGAACGCCCCGGGAGGGTGAGTCCCGTTCTGTTCATCTGTGGGCTTACTACAGTTCGGACTCTCGAATTGTCACAGTTCCTAATCTGAACCAAAGAGTCCAAATCGGGCAAATCGTTTTGAGAAAAATAGATTTTTCAAAGAAATGCCAAACATGGACTACTTTGCCAGATACAGAGTCGCCACCTAAATATTTTTGAATGGGGAAATTTAGGAAACCCTGACTCGGTGCCGAAGGCCACGTGTCCGTCATTGCCAAAGTTGCCTCGGCTCGGGAGCTTGGGTACGATTAGGGAAGGTCAGCTATGAGCACCCCCTCTCACCCGATCCGAAGATTGGCCTCTACTAACCGTGATATCTAGTTTTGGAAACCTTATGTGTTCTTATTCCCAATTATTAGCCTAAAATTACTATGTTATGCGCACAGCACACAAGTATAGACTAGATTGCCTAATTTGGAAATAAGCATTGCATATCCGTTTGTCTTAAAAAAAACACTTTGGCATTTTCTACTCGCAAGTAGGCTAAAATACGGATTTCAACGAGTTTTTCCAACACAGACAATCCAACCTTCACCCACAGGCATTCAAACAGTTTATCACATAAGCATCTAGCCGCATGGTAATCATACCGTCATGATAGCACTCACACGCATGCGATATGCTAAAGCAGGAAAATACTTACATAGTACTCCGTGCCAAAACAGTAAACTAGTTAGCCAACATGCATGGTCCTAGCTCATGTCAAATTGTCTAATGCAGCACATACCGGATGCACTTAGAATAGGCTCGGCTAACCTAAGCATGGCATGTGAAACGCAGTCAATTGATGCACGTATTCAATTTGCAATTGAAGTACAAATGCAGTTAGCATGATGTACCGAGCCTGGTGCATGCGAGACAAATGTATGGATGCACGCATGCATAGCATAAGGTATGCTAAATTAAACATGTCCTATTACTAACCATCAAAGCGGGTAAGTAAAAGGGAAGAAAGAAGTGCGGATTGGAAGACATACACACACACGCACCCACACTTATTATAGATTTGCCCTCGCTCGGAGGGACCGAAAGAATAATACAAATAATTAACCTACAAGTGTAGACACCCCATTTTTGACCATCCTCAAGACTTGGACGTCACCGTTTGAACACTTGGTGATCATCCATGTTTGTGTTCGTTTGGAGTTCCCGGAGGTCTCGGCTACGCGCCTTGCCTCAGGATCTCCGAACTCGACTGTTTAGTGTCTGGTTTTGCACCAAACACTTGCATTTTGCCTTCAAAGGGCAGGGAATGCCTTGTGAGGCATCCCCACACACCACCGGCAGTGGCTAGAGGCCACCGGCTGGTTTTTGCTGCCACCGGCAATGTATATTGCCGGTTGGCACTATTTAGTGCCGGTCGGCACTCAATTTTGCCAAAATGGCATCTTTGGCCGGCCGACTACTGTGCATCTGCTTTTGCAAATATTTTAAGACAGCTGTCTTGCTTTTTGCTGCCCTCCATACACGTGTATGGAGGGATCTCCCTCTTTAGAAGCTTGTCTTGTAAGCTTTACAAGACAAATAAGCTCTATAAAGAGAGGGGCTCTCTCTTGTTGCAAGGGTTAGACACTTGAGACACTTGAGAGAGCTTAGACAGCCATTTTTAGGGTCTTGAGTTCTAGGGTTAGAAACCATACACTTTCTATCTCTATATCTCCCTCTTGTGTGTGTTTTAGTGTGTTTGTGTCTTACTATTGCACACAAACACATAGTGTTTCACCTTCCTTTGGCTCCTGAGGTTCTAAGGGACTGATTTTAGTGTTTTGGTGTTGGATTCAAGCCAAGGAGGGCCATTGGAGCATCATTGTTGAAGAGGTCTTCAAGGGTAAGAACCTTACCCCTTTTTACCCCATTTTTGCATTGTACTTCTACCTATCTTAAAATCGTTTTTGAGCTTGGTGTATAATACAAAAAAGTTCTGTTTTTAGGCCCTCTAAATTGTTTGTTTAGAGTGTTTTGTGGTTTGGAGGTGTTTGGCCCCTCCTAGGCCTTGAAAGGCCTCATTTTGTGCTATTTTATGCTAGTTTCGAGACTTTGGTGTTTGGGCCTCTTCACCACTGAAATCTTGAGGGATTTCAGTGGTGAAGATGGTGCCTTGAAGTCTCCAAAAGGGGAGGGCCATCCCCTCCCCTTGTTGTCCTTGAAATGGACCATTTTTGGCCTATTGAGGGAGCACCATGTTAGAGTGTGTATTGATCATGCCTTGGCTGTTTTTTGTGCCTATTATATCATGATATGCCTCTGTTTATTGTTGGTTTTGGTACACCATGCATGCTTAGCATACCTACCATGTAATGCCTTGTTATTGCCTTCATATGCCTTAGGTTGTTAGCCTTTGTTCAAGCATGTTTTAGGCTTAGTCTTGTGAAGATTTTGTGCATATTTTTCCATGTTTTAGGTCTGTCCATAGTTGTTTGGGTCAGATTTGGTATGCTTGGTATAGCCCCTTTACATTCGAGCTTGCATGCTTCAAGTATGTGGATGTGTAGTATGCGTTGCTTGCATCATTTCGGTGGTTTGGAACCACCCTACATGTTATTTCAGTCCGCTTAGCATGCTTATATGCTTGTATTCCATGACCCTTTTGATGTTTCAAGAGTTGATGTTTCATGCTTCATGTTTATGCCATGGTGTATGCCTCTAGGATTAGGTTACTTGGATGCCATCTAAGTGATTCTTGAGGCTTGTTTTTGCATGATTTGGGACTGTTTTGACTCAATTTGGTCATTTGCTTCATGAGTCATATGATCATGCTTTAGGTCCTTGGGCCTCGTTGTATGTATAGCTTGCATTGCTAGGTTAATTTGGCATCATTTCGTACATGTTTTCAAGGCTTATAATGCATGCTAATTAGCCCATTATGCCTCTTTCAATTGTGTTTGAGAGTTGCCTCATTTGTGCTTAAGTGTTGGTCCTTGTGTGCATGCATGTTTGTATGCCATTTAGCCCTCATTTTATAGCGCTTTGGCCACTGTTTTGGGCCTATTTAGAGCTGCCCAAATCATGTTTAAAACCACCTTTTCATTGGTTAGCATTGCCTCATGTTTGCTTGCATGCTTGCATAAGTGTCTTGCCGTGCCATGTTGTATCCTTAGCTTGTATGCCTAGGTTGCATTGCATCTTGCATGCATGCCTTGTTCCTTGACCTGATGATAGGAATTGGGCCTTGATTTGCTTGGTTGGTTTGCATTTCATTTGACATGAAAATTGCATACTTGATTCTTCGGGCCATCATGCGTGGAAATGCGTGGTTGGTGGTCCGAGAATCGAGGCACATGCCCTTTTGAGTCACAAACATGATGAGGGACATGAGTGGTGCATACATGCCTTGAATTGTGCTGCCATGCTTTGCCTTGCCCTCTGTTGCTGTCAATTACAGATTCTGCAGGAACACTCTGCCGACCGGCAGTGTCAAGTGCCGACCGGCAGTGTCAAGTGCCGACCGACAATCCTTTCTCTGCCGATAGCTTCATAAATGGCCGGTGGACACATGCCACTGCCGGTGGAACTCCCCAATACCCAAGGATGCAGTCCTGAGGTTTTGGCAACCTCTAGAGGAGTAAAGGAAGGAAAACAAAGGCAGCCTATGCATGGCGGTGCATTTCCGAACAGGACCGAGCGTGCATTGCACCAGGCTCTCCTCCTGAGGCGGATTACTGCTTTTTCCTAGCTTAAGTTAATTTGCTTAGCTGATTAGGAAATTTGTAATATTTAATTAGCTTGCGTAGTTAATTAATTTGTATTATTTATTTGGTCCCTCCGAGCGAGGGCAAATCTGTAATAAGTGTGTGCGAGTGGTGTGTATGTCTTCCAATCCCCACTTCTTTCTTCCCTTTTACTTACCTGCTTTGTTGGTTAGTGTTAGGGCACGTTTAATTTAGCATACCTTATGCTATGCATGCGTGCATTCATGCATTTGTATTACATGCATTAGGCTCGGTACATCACGCTAACTGCATTTGTATTTCAATTCCAAATTGAATACGTGCATCAATTGATCGCATTTCATGTGCCATGCTTAGGTTAGCCGAGCCTACTTCGATTGCATCCTATATGTGTTGCATTAGTCAAATTGACATGAACTAGGACATGCATGTTTGCTAACCAGTTTATCGTTTTGGCACGGAGTACGATGTAAGTATTTATACTTTAGCATCCCGCATGCGTGTGAGTGTTGCCATGATAGTATGCTTGCCATGCGGCTAAATGTTTATGTGATAAACTGTTTGGATGCCTGTGGGTGAAGGTTGGATTGTTTGAGTTAGAAAAACTCGTTGAAATCCGTATTTTAGCCTACTTACGAGTAGCAAATTCCAAAGTGTTTTCAAAACAAACGGATATGCAATGTTTATTCCCAAATTAGGAAATCTAGTCTATACTTGTTTGCTACGCGTATAACAAAGTAATTCTAGGCTAATAATTGGTATAAGAACACATAACGTTTTCGAAATAGGATATCATGGTTAGTAGAGGCCGGTCTCTGGACCGGGCGAAAGGGGGTGCTCATAGCTGACCTTCCCCAATCGTACCCAAGCTCCCGAGCCGAGACAACTCCGGTGATGACGGACATGTGGCCTTCGGCACCGAGTCAGGGTTTCCTAAATTCTCCCATTTTAAAATATTTAGGTGGCGACTCTGTATCTGGCAAAGCAGTCCATGTTTGGCACTACTTTTCAAAAATCTGTTTCACACAAGGATTTGCCGGATTTGGACTCTTTGGTTCAAGATTAAGAACTGCGACAAAAATCGAGAGTCCGAACTGTAGTAGCGAGGGCCCCCCCTTCGCGGGCGCGTGCTACAGTTTCTGGCGACTCTGCTAGGGAGTTTAGAGAGCTTGACTCGAACTCGTGATATCCTATTTTGATTACACTTATGTGCTTCTTTGCATTGCATGTGCATTGGTGCGCCTAGGAACACAATGTTTGCCATCTGCCATTCCTGAACGGTTTGCCGGAGGCTTGTCTTGTCAAGGCATGACCATAAGGCTGACCGGCTATGGGCTCTGACAGTATGGGAACACAAACCCTGATTTTACCGGGGCACCCTTTTCAACCACTCGACCTAGTACATATTCGGATCCATAGTGACCATTCCAGGTTAGGACAGGTTGCTTACCCGATGTTAGGTTGTTTGAAAACTGCTGCGTGCATAGTGAAACCCTAGCTCCCGACAAAATAGGACAGGGAAACCCTACCCCAACATAGGGGTGTTTTGGCTCTCTTTACTTGCTATGTGCTTTTAGAGTGTGTCTCTACAGGAACGTACATATCAGTTTACAAGTTTGAGTATCAGGCCCGAGGGCACCAGTGTCAGTGTTGTTAAGAATCAGTTATCTGCGGGTATCCGGATTCAGTTTTGGGGACAGTAATTCTGGGGAACAGTGATCAGTAGCTAAGTACAGTTATTCGGCTACACCTGTGTTTGATCCGTTTGGGGCTGAAATGTTGTTTGTTTCTCCTTTCAGTTCAGAGAGTCGGAGAGTTGATACAGAATAGCCAGTGTTCCCTCTTGCTGAGGCAGGACTTATGACGACGCAGAACTCAAAAGAGTTCATGGTTTTGACGACTGCATTGGATCAAGGGATCGCTCTGCAAAGTGAGACCAACATGGATATGCCACATCCACCCAGGTCGCCTGTTGTGCACCCGGTCTGGGCCCCCCAGTTGTATCAGGCTCGTAAGCCCACTACATTTGAACTAATGGGGATGATAGGTGATCTCCAGAGGTCTGTGGCGGATCTCGCCTATGGAATTGTCAGCTTCACCTCCAGCCGCACCATATGCCGGGAGTTTTGTACCCCAGGAGCCCCCGCTGTTAGGGCGAATTGTGATTGAACTTAGCCAACCGGAGATGGCCTCCAACTATGGCAATGACATGCCAACATCAACCCAAACCCTCAATCAGGCTGAGGCCGGAGGAAAAGGCAAAGCGAAGGTAGACGCCGATCCCATTGAACAACTGCTGTGGGCAGTCGAGGCTTTGAAAGCCGGGGGGATGAACAAGCAACAGATAACCGCAGTTGTGGCAAAAACTGTGGAGGATGCTTTCCCCACTCCACCTGAGGGTAGTTCAAGTCAGTCGGAAAATCGGGTTGGGCCCCGTCATGCCAGAACAGTTCCTCCTATTCCCGCCCCTGCACCCGGGAAAGATCAGAAAGCTAAGGTGGCACCTGCCGACCCTTTTGCTCGTGCGGCTAGTAAGACCGCTCAGGCTCCAAAGTACCTGCCCTGAGGGCGCAGGGCCTTTCATGCTCTCTACATGCCTCTGTCCAAGGCACTCCAGATCCTTGCCGAGAAGGGGCACCTTAAACCCTTGGAGCCTCGGCCACTCCCAAAGAATCTCCCTGCCACGCATGATGCTGCTCAGTACTGCGCGTACCACCAGCAGACAGGCCATCCTACTGACAATTGCTCCCGCCTCCGTCACGAGGTACAAGATTTGATTGATAACGAGGTTATCCTCCTGCCAACCTCAGCCAAGTCCGTTACCACCCAGTTGTTGGATTTTGAGGGCTCAGATACTGCGAGTATGTAGTCAGAAAGTGAACCACCTGCGGGCGGCATTCGGTATGTTTTGGATGTGGCGTCTGGCACGCATTTTTGAGCATCGGTGAAACCGAGTTTTGTAAATCCTGGCTTGGGTGTCGAGTCAGTTTTTTGTTTTGAGTCTGTCTCTTTGTTTTGAGTCAGTCTTTTTGCTTAAGGGTCTGTCTTGTTGTATCGAGTCAGTCCCCTTTGTATAGAATAACAGGTGATTCTGGGGTTATTGTCCCGAACACCGTTTTGTCTTGTAATTATCTGTTTTTATTTTTAGTCTGTTTCTGCCGAGGGGCCAGTTATACCAGCAAATCTGAATGAAATAGCTGTTGCTATCTCACTTTCGTGCTTACTTTCAGTACAAGTGCCAGAGAATTCGAATGGGCTGACAGTACATCTCGCCTGCTCTCCTGTGCGCCGAACTCATTCATTAGCCTAAGTTTTTCAAAAACCCCTTTTAACACTGCGGTGATAAAAACGAAGAGGAAGGAATTCCTCGGGTTTTGCAAAATTTTGATCATTTTGAGAGAAAGAGAAGCATGCTAAGCCCTTAATGGATGAAACCATACTTGTCAGCGTGAGTACTGGGAAGGATCCTGGCTTGATCCAGATTGGTTCCACACTATCTTCGGCGCGAGCGATTCGTCGCTTTCTTAAAAACTTTCAAAAACAAATGTTTTACACGGCCCTGTGAAGACCTGGTGGAACTGCTCTTGAGATTGTGCAGCCTAGGATCAGTCTCAGCCTCAAGATTCGACCTGTTTGTTTTGAACCTCGAACTCATCCGGAACATTCAACGGTCAGCTGTTGGAGGAGGCCCGCGTGGCCAGTTCTGAAGTAGCCCTCGAGCAAGAGGCACCCACGCCGAATCAGAGGGAGCAGATCTCGCCGGAAGAAGCTCGTGGAGCAACGGGGATGGAATCTTCTACAAATCATTGCAACAGCCATTCTCCTAGACACAGAGAGGCTTCAATTTCAAAAACCATCTGACATGGACTTGCTGCACTTTTACCCCTTCAGAGGCTCGTTGGGCCGAAAACCCGGAAGGGCGACCCAGGCAAAAGTTAGAGCAAGAGAAAAATACAAAAAAAGAGAGCAAAAAAATACAAAAAAGAAAAGAAAAGAAAAGAAACAAAATATACAAAAAGAGAAGAGAAAAGAAAAAAATGCGAAAAAGAAAAGAAAAAGAAATGAACAAAAGAAAATGGAAAGAAGCTCGCAAGGTCGAAAACCCGCATCGGGCACCTTGGCAAAAGTGAGAGCCTAAAAAAAAGTGAAGGTTAAAATACCCGAGTGTACCTTAACCGGAACTACGTAAGGCTTGATTCCCATGTTTGGGATACGTAGGCAACTTCATCCTGAAGTCCAGCCCCCAACGCTTTCATAGCGTCTCAGTCCATGCAATGGTTCCGATTCCATCCCAAAGTCTGGTCGCCAACGCCTTCTAAGGTGATTGTGTCCATATATTTGTTCTGACCGTCTTTGTCATCTCTGTGTCCAAAAGTTCGGCCACCGCCAATAAAGATTGTTTGCGGACTGCTGCGGCATCATCTAAACAAGGGGCAACTTTCCGTTGCGACGAGTCGTCGCGAACTGCCATTCAAACTAGGGGCAACTTTCCGTTGCCGTGCGGCATTCTTCAAACCAGGGGCAATTTTTCATTGCCTCCGATCCGAGGTTGCGCATCTCAAAGAGTAAGTTCCATGCTCGTTGAGCATCAGCCGTTTGCAAAAATAGTTTTGAAAATTTTTACTGAGGTTGACTATTTTCTCGAAAACTATTCCATTTTCCAAAACTGGACCATTTTCTTGGACCCAAAAAGGAAAATTTTCAGTGCTTACAGCCTGACTTGCATGGCTTTCAAATCAAAAATCGAATAAGTACGTTAATCCGACTCTCATCTTGATCAAAACTGTTTTAGTGGAAAGCAAAAACAAAAAATGGTCAAAATGATGAACTAGGGGCACAGTTGAGTCAGGTGTTCTGTCTTTCCCCCGTTATCGACGTACTTGCCAGGAGGGCGCTCCACCCACCAGAAGAAATAGCGGTGAGCTAACGGCATCGGGCGTGAACCCGTAACTTTCTATTCATCCATTAATCACCTCGGGGAGGGACGAAAATTGAGAGAATAAAGATTAGAGAGGTGTAAGTTGAGAGGAAAAGTGAGCCAGAGGGTTTTGAGAGAAAAACCGAGCTTGAGTGCCAGAGTGATGCGAGAATCGCAAATGAGAAAAGGGTGGAAAACAGTACCCAGAGAAACCGGCTCCTCGTGATCTGAGGTCCCCCATCGTCGTTAACGCGCCTGTGTGTCGTGTCTCTCGTTTTATTTACTTCAACCTTTGTTTTAGGTTTCTTCCGAGCGTGTCTCATTGTGTTTTAAGTCGTGTACCCTTTTGTTTGAGTCCTCCCCGCTGTGTTCAGTTGTAGGCTCGATACCCCAGTTGAAAACCCTTATTTAATTTCAAAAATCGTTTATGCTCAGAATGTTGTGCCATTCTCTACATTCGATTGTATTTCAAACTCCAGCTGGTTTCACCTCTGTAGTCCGTCTTGTCAGATTGGGCTGTTTCGTTCGGGATTTGCTGTGTGCAGAATGAACCGAATGCTGTGTTATGGGCTGTGTGAAGATTAATCCCCAATAGAGTGAAGGATGTGTGTCTAGAATCAGGCAGTGGGTTGCTTGGGTTTATTTTGCTGTTGGCTGTTTAGTTATCTGATTATTACAGTGCAAGTGTTCAATTTTCAGACAACCAATCAATTTCATTTACATTGCGGTTTAATATGGTGTGATGCGATGCAAAGTTTGAAAGGTAAAGATATACGGATGTAAACACTTTTTAAGAACAAAAAGCCTGTTTCATTTCATAATCTTTTCAAATATACAAGTTTTGGAAACAAAAATCTGCCTGCGGCAGTACAAGGTAATCTAACTACCAACGAAAGAGAAAAGTACAAGAAAGAGAAAAATAACAAAATTCGCATCCGTGTCAAGCACTTCAGGGGGCCATCAGTCTGTCCTAGTCCTCTTCTTGGACGAGGGTCCAGGAGCATCATCAGCATCGTCGTCAGAGCCCGAGCTAGTGCCGCCTCCGGTCTCCTCCTCTGATAACTCTGACTCCGCCTCCGCCTCCGCCCCTGACTCCTCGTCATCATCATCTTCTGGGACTGGAGCTCGCGAGCTACTCCCGACATGAGTGCGCCCCGCCTTCGTGCGGGGGAATGCTCTACCCTCCTCATCTCTCCCTCGAGCCGGGACGGAAGGTCCAACTGGAGCGCCTCCTACAGCAGGAATCTGGAAAGGAGGCTGAAAAAGGTACATAAAAGGGAAATGCATCAGTATACTGTGAACAGTTTATCAGTGCAGAATACAGTGCATGAGTACAGTGTGTGAATGCCGTGAGCAGTCTATCAATGTAGAGTAGAGTGCAGAATGCAGTGTATGCAGTGTATCGGATGCTGTGAGATGTTGTGCCGTGCATCAGAATATGTGAAGCAGTATATGAGTGGTTTGAGGCCAGTGTCAGAAGAACATACCGGAATGCTGTAGAGGGCTAGGAGGTCAAAAGTCCGCTGAAGCATCCCCATCATAGAGGCATTCATCGCCAATGACTGACGGGTGTACTCAGAAGAAGCCTGCAAAAGTATCAGATGCATCAATATTCTGTGGAATATCAAATAAATTAAAATGAAATGACTGTACAAAAATGCAGTAATACGTACCGGAGGTAAGTCGGGGACACCGATGAACTCATGATCAGCTGGCGGAGGGGCGAAGGGGATCTGATAGGTCGCCCCACCCTGCCCCCGGAAAGTCAGTGCAGCAGGTAGGACGGGCCAGCCAGCTCCCCGTCCTCCCTGAACTCCGCCCCTGCCCCGGACTCGGGCCCTTCTCGCAGCTCCTACTCCAACTCCCGCTCCGGCCCCAGCCGCCGAGGCCACAGGCCTGGCCCCCTCCGCTCGACGGCCGCCGTTCAGAGGTCACATCAGGAATGTCTGCACATACTCCCGGTAGTCGCCAATACCTCTGAAGCGGGTCTCCTCCCATCCAATAGTGAAATCGTCCATCTGCTCAGTGGTGAGCCTCTCAGTCTCCCTCATGTCCGAAGGAGGGTAAACCGGGACTATCTGCTCAGGTAACCCTAGGGTCTGGCGTAGGAAACACTCACCCAGGTACCAAGCTCGACAGACCGGGCCCTCAAGCAAGATCTGGAAACGCGAGGTCTCCTCCGCACCAGCAAACCGATCCCGCATCGCCGCCGGCAATGGAGCCCAAGGCTGCCACGTGATCTGAAAGCGACAAACAGTTTGTTATCTACTATTTTTGAAATATACAGTGGAAAAGCGAAGCTTAAATGAACTGCAAGTAAAACATACCTCGGCGGGGGTAATGGTGTCGAAATATCGGCGGAAAAAGCCGAATGTCTCTCGTGGCCGCCGGGTGCATCTCCCGTCAAAGCGGCGTGAAAAGGGGACGACCAGAGGAGTCTCTGTGATAGGTACGGGAGCGAGCCTAGGAAAGTAGGCGTCAACCCACAACTGCAAGATAAATACCAGTGCATTTATCAGATAAAGTAGAATACAGAATAAAGCAAAAATGGCAGAGCCGTGTATTGTGCAGTGTATTGTGTACAGTGTGCAGTGTGAGCAGTGTACAGTCAGTGTAAAGAAGAATGTATGTCTGTGCCGTGTGTACAGTATACAGCAAGTATGAAGCAGACTATAGCGTGTGATGCGTCAGCGTGTTAGGGTGGTTCAGAACAGATATAGCATGCGTGCAAGTTTAACAGATTTAAGAAAATACCGGGTGCCGGTGTGCTTACAGTGAACTACAGCGTGTGATGCGTCAGCGTGTTAGGGTGGTTCAGAACAGATATAGCATGTGTGCAAGTTTAACAGATTAAAGTAAATACTGGATGCCGGTGTGCTTACAGTAAACTACAGCGTGTGATGCGTCAGCATGTTAGGGTGGTTCAGAACAGATATAGCATGCGTGCAAGTTTAACAGATTTAAGTAAATACCAGATGCCGGTGTGCTTACAGTGAACTACAGCGTGTGATGCGTCAGCGTGTTAGGGTGGTTCAGAACAGATATAGCATGCGTGCAAGTTTAACAGATTTAAGTAAATACCGGATGCCGGTGTGCTTACAGTAAACTACAGCATGTGATGTGTCAGTGTGTTTGGGTAGTTCAGAGCAGTATAGCATGTGTGCATAGTTTGACAGATTCAAGCAAATGCTGGGTACCAGTGTGTATGCAGTGAAACACAGTGAGTGCAGTGTGTTTGGGTGATTCGGGGCTAGTGCAGTGTGTGTGCATGTGTCAGTCTCGGGCAAATATGAGTTGTATGTATGTTTACAGTCAACTACGGTGTTTAGCACATTAGATTCAAGCAGTTAAAGAGTACAACTAACTACGACAGTTTTGTATCCTACATTGCGAAAAGTAAAGAAGAAGAAAGAGAATTACCTCGGAAACGCCGAAGGACAGGTGGGAGGTAGGCTCGCGCAGCAATAACTCGGGTGGCACGTGCCTCTCGAAGCTCCGGAACTGGCGGAGTCCGTCGGGGGGCAGAACATGGATCGTCGGTCGGTAGGTCGCCGGGTCGAACAGGCGCTCGCTCAAAGGTAGGAGCTCGACCCCGGGATCTATCTCGTGGTCCGGGGGAGTCCCGCCACGTGGAAGGTCGTCTGCCATATCAAGAATAATGTGAAGATAGCCGGAGGAAGGAAAATCGGACCGGAATACGAAGAGTCAACCGGAAAGTCAACTCCCGGGAAGGTCGAAAATGGCCGGGAAGTCCGGAATGTGAAAAGGCACAGAAATCAAGAAGAAAGCAAGGGGAACAAACCCCGAAAAGGTGGGAACGCCAAACGAGGCACCGAAACAAAGTTTTGTTCGGTTGAAAAATGTCCGAAACGCGAAGAAAATCGCGAATCCGACGATGAAACGGGCGTAGAACGCGAAGAAACGGAGAAACGGGGAGAGAAAAACGCTCTAGAGAGAGAGTGTGGGATTTCAGCGGAGGGGAAGTGAGAAATTAGGGTTTGAAACCCTATTTTAAAACACCTAAGGTGAAAAGTCGAATCTGCCCCGACTCAGCAACTTTTTGCCGGTCGGCAATATTTTGTGCCGACTGGTAGTATTTTGTGCCGATGGAGTTATTTTTCAGCCGGTGGACAGCCGGTGGCCTCCCATTCCGGCCGGTGGTGTTCCCACAAACTTGTTTGGGCCATATGAGAAGTTTTTGGTCTTCATAGCTCAAGAAAGTACAAGAAAGTGTATCTCCGATGCTCAACCGGCCTCCGTTTTGACCTCGGACCGCGTCTTCTGTGCGTAGCACTCCAACTCGTGCAAGGTTGTATCCTTTGGTATCCTTTTTGCCTCTTACGAGATCCAAAAGTTGCCCTATGTGCGTTGCATGGGTTCATCGTACTTTTTCGGTACATTACATCGCGCTATCATGCGCCTCACAGTTGCATTGTTATGCACATACTACATGCGTTGTAACACGCACCCCTTGCATTGTCATGCACATTTCTCATGCATTGTCATTGCATTTTTATTACAAGCATTGTCATGCATTTCAAATACATGCGTCGCCTCGAGCATCGTTCGCATTGTCGTGTATTCCCTTCCCATGCATCATCATGCATTCCGAAGCACGTGCGTTGTTACGCATTTAAGTCCGTTAGCATCATTCTACATTTCGTGTGGCATGCGTGTCACACTTAGCGTCATTTTACATTCCGTATGGCATGCGTGTCACACTTCGCATCATTTTGCGTCTTATAAGGCATGCGTGTCTCATTTGTATCGTTTGCATTGGCACGTGTGCCTCATTTGTCATTAGCACGTGTGCCTCATTTGCATCGGCATGCGTGCCTCATTGTCATCGGCATGCGTGCCTCATTGTCATCGGCATACGTGCCTCATTGTCATCGGCATACGTGCCTCATTGTCATTGGCATGCGTGCCTCATTGCATCAGCATGCGTGCCCCATTTGCATCGGCATGCGTGCCTCATTTGCATTGGCATGCGTGCCTCATTTTCATCAGCACGTGTGCCTCATTCTCATTGGCACGTGTGCCTCATTTGCATTGGCATGCGTACTTCATTTGCATTGTCTTACATTCCTTGCGACCTGCATTTACTTGCATCCATTCTGCATTGTTATGCATGTTAATTACATTACCTGCGTAGACCGCATGTTTGTAATCCATTCTATTACTTGTGTAGACCGCATGTTCGTAATTAATTTCATTACTTGCGTAGACCGCATGTTAATTACATTACCTGCGTAGACCGCATGTTTGTAATCCGTTTTATTACTTGCGTAGACCGCATGTTAATTACATTACCTTCGTAGACCGCATGTTTGTAATTAATTTTATTACTTGCGTGGACCGCATTGTTGTTCAATTTCATTACCTGCGTAGACCGCATGTATTGCTTGCGTAGACCGCATAATTGTTCAATTTTATTACTTGCGTAGACCGCATGTTTTGCTTGCGTAGACCGCATTATTGTTCAATTTCATTACTTGTGTAGACCGCATGTATTGCTTGCTTAGACCGCATAATTGTTCAATTTTATTACCTGCGTAGACCGCATGTTAATTACATTACTTGCGTAGACCGCATGTTTGTAATCATTTCATTACTTGCGTAGACCGCATGTTAATTACATTACTTGCGTAGACCGCATGCTAATTACATTACCTGCGTAGACCGCATGTTTGTAATCATTTCATTACTTGCGTAGACCACATTATTATTAATTCATTACCTGCGTAGACCGCATGTTTTGATTGCGTAGACCGCATTATTATTAACTCATTACCTGCGTAGACCGCATGTTTTGATTGCGTAGACCGCATTATTATTATTTCATTACCTGCGTAGACCGCATGTTTTGATTGCGTAGACCGCATTATTGTTCAATTTCATTACCTGCGTAGACCGCATTATTGTTCAATTTCATTACTTGCGTAGACCGCATATATTGCTCGCGTAGACCGCATAATTGTTCAATTTCATTACTTGCGTAGACCGCATGTTTTGTTTGCGTAGATCGCATGTTTGTTCAAATTCATTACCTGCGTAGACCGCATATTTGTTAATTTCATTACCTGCGTAGACTGCATTATTGTTCAATTTCATTACTTGCGTAGACCGCATATATTGCTCGCGTAGACCGCATAATTGTTCAATTTCATTACTTGCGTAGACCGCATGTTTTGTTTGCGTAGATCGCATGTTTGTTCAAATTCATTACCTGCGTAGACCGCATATTTGTTAATTTCATTACCTGCGTAGACCGCATGTTTATGATCAATTTCGTTGCCTGTGTAGACCGCATGCTCCACTTACATGTCTGTATTTTCACAGCATTGCTATGCTCCCCACTTGCTTTGCGCTGTCACGCATTTCGAGTACACTTGTTGCTAACAATATTGTACCTGTTAAGCTTATTTTCTTTTCAGGCACGATATTGTATGTACGGTTCATTTAAGGCTGGTGCAACCAGACGAACCACGCAGGTATCAGACGGTCTAGGAGACCTTAAATCCTTGGAAGGTGTGAGACCTTTGGCACGTTGATGTGCACGGTTCGCTTGCATTGTCATGTGTATCAAAAGCCGCCCGTTGTCGCGCACTTCAAACCTTTGCTTTTCATAACAAAAAATATATAGTTGCATTGTCATGCATCATTATGATGTAATGTAAATATTACATTGTAGATTGCATGCATTCATTGCATCGCCTTCCACCTATGGCTTGCGCCTTTCCATGATTGAGCTTGGTCTGGTATGTGCCTTTACTTTTCATGTTAAAACACAGTTCTGCATGTGTACGCGCCTATTCCACGCTGGTATGTTGGTTTGAGGGTTGCAGCACCTTTTCTGTGTTACACATGGCTCGTATGCGTACATGCCTTTCTTAGGCAAGATTTGGTTTGGCCCGCGTGCCATTTCCATTGCATTGTTAGATTGCATGCATTCATTGCATCACCTTCCATTTATGGCTTGCGCCTTTCCATGTTGAGCTTGGTTTGGTATGTGCCCATACTTCTCGTGTCGAAGCATAGTTCAGTGGACCGTTCTATGTTAAACATGGCCTGTATGCGTACATGCCTTTCCTAGGCAAGATTTGGTTTGGCCCGCGTGCCATATCCATTGTCATCTTCCTAGCACATCCATATATATTACATTGTAGTGTAATTTTTGCATCCAGCATTAGGATTGTAGTCCTTTCCCCAGCGGGTCGTTTCCCCACTTGTGTCATTCCACCCAATACTTGTTCTTGTGTCTGTCTACAATGCTCATAGTTCAGTTGACCGTTCTATGGTAGACAGACTTGTTACCTCCATCAATCTATTTGACATAGGTGTGGTTTCGAACCACTCGTGATTGGATCATGATTCAATTGCTTTGCATATAGTTTGCATTGTTTCAATTGCATTGCATCTTCATTTGCATTGTTTATACATTGTTTTGTATATATTGCAGATCGTTTTGCATCCATTTTGCATTGTCATGCATATTGCTAACAATATTGTACCTGTTAAGTTTGTTTTCTTTGCAGGCACGATATTGTATGTACGGTTCATTTAAGGCTGGTGCAACCAGACGAACCGCACAGGTATTATATCCTCCGAGTGAGACGTATCGAGAATTGCATAATTCTCTTACATCCTTTCTGCATTGTAGTGTAGTTTGGTGTATGCTAGCTTAAAATTGTCGCATGTATGCTTCATTACAGCTTTCTTTGCATGATCATAAGTTATGCTCGGCTTCGTGCATTGTCTTGCATTTTTGCCCCTGCCTTCGGGCGCATACCTTGTTTGTCTTGCATGTTTGTCTAAGTCTTCGGCCTTGTCAAAAATGGGTCGTCTCTGGGCTTTGACATTCACTCCCGTCATTGTTATGACTTTCGAGTTCTGTCAAAGAGGGGCAACTGTAGACACCACATTTTTGACCGTTCTCAAGACTTGGACGTCACCGTTTGAACACTTGGTGATCATCCATGTTTGTGTTCGTTTGGAGTTCCCGGAGGTCTCGGCCACGCGCCTTGCCTCAGGATCTCTGAACTCGACTGTTTAGTGTCTGGTTTTGCACCAAACACTTGCATTTTGCCTTGGAAGGGCAGGGAATGCCTTGTGAGGCATCCCCACACACCACCGGCAGTGGCTAGAGGCCACCGGCTGGTTTTTGCTGCCACCGGTCGGCACTATTTAGTGCCGGTCGGCACTCAATTTTGCCAAAATGGCATCTTTGGCCGGCCGACTACTGTGCATCTGCTTTTGCAAATATTTTAAGACAGCAGTCTTGCTTTTTGCTCCCCTCCATACACGTGTATGGAGGGATCTCCCTCTTTAGAAGCTTGTCTTGTAAGCTTTACAAGACAAATAAGCTCTATAAAGAGAGGGGCTCTCTCTTGTTGCGAGGGTTAGACACTTGAGACACTTGAGAGAGCTTAGACGGCCATTTTTAGGGTTTTGAGTTCTAGAGTTAGAAACCATACACTTTCTATCTCTATATCTCCCTCTTGTGTGTGTTTTAGTGTGTTTGTGTCTTACTATTGCACACAAACACATAGTGTTTCACCTTCCTTTGGCTCCTGAGGTTCAAAGGGACTGATTTTGGTGTTTTGGTGTTGGATTCAAGCCAAGGAGGGCCATTGGAGCATCATTGTTGAAGAGGTCTTCAAGGGTAAGAACCTTACCCCTTTTTACCCTATTTTTGCATTGTATTTCTACCTATCTTAAAATCGTTTTTCAGCTTGGTGCATAATACAAAAAAGTTCTGTTTTTAGGCCCTCTAAATTGTTTGTTTAGAGTGTTTTGTGGTTTGGAGGTGTTTGACCCCTCCTAGGCCTTGAAAGGCCTCATTTTGTGCTATTTTGTGCTAGTTTAGAGACTTTGGTGTTTGGGCCTCTTCACCACTGAAATCTTGAGGGATTTTAGTGGTGAAGATGGTGCCTTGAAGTCTCCAAAAGGGGAGGGCCATCCCCTCCCCTTGTTGTCCTTGAAATGGACTATTTTTGGCCTCTTGAGGGAGCACCATGTTAGAGTGTGTATTGATCATGCCTTGGCTGTTTTTTGTGCCTATTATATCATGATATGCCTCTGTTTATTGTTGGTTTTGGTACACCATGCATGCTTAGCATACCTACCATGTAATGCCTTGTTATTGCCTTAATATGCCTTAGGTTGTTAGCATTTGTTCAAGCATGTTTTAGGCTTAGTCTTGTGAAGATTTTGTGCATATTTTGCCATGTTTTAGGTCTGTCCATAGTTGTTTGGGTCGGATTTCGCATGCTTGGTATAGCCCCTTTACATTCGAGCTTGCATGCTTCAAGTATGTGGATGTGTAGTATGCGTTGCTTGCATCATTTCGGTGGTTTGGAACCACCCTACATGTTATTTCAGTCCACTTAGCATGCTTATATGCTTGTATTCCATGACCCTTTTGATGTTTCAAGAGTTGATGTTTCATGCTTCATGTTTATGCCATGGTGTATGCCTCTAGGATTAGGTTACTTGGATGCCATCTAAGTGATTCTTGAGGCTTGTTTTTGGATGATTTGGGACTGTTTTGACTCAATTTGGTCATTTGCTTCATGAGTCATATGATCATGCTTTAGGTCCTTGGGCCTCGTTGTATGTATAGCTTGCATTGGTAGGTCAATTTGGCATCATTTCGTACATGTTTTCAAGGCTTATAATGCATGCTAATTAGCCCATTATGCCTCTTTCAATTGTGTTTGAGAGTTGCCTCATTTGTGCTTAAGTGTTGGTCCTTGTGTGCATGCATGTTTGTATGCCATTTAGCCCTCATTTTATAGCGCTTTGGCCACTATTTTGGGCCTATTTAGAGCTGCCCAAATCATGTTTAAAACCACCTTTTCATTGGTTAGCATTGCCTCATGTTTTCTTGCATGCTTACATAAGTGTCTCGCCGTGCCATGTTGCATCCTTAGCTTGTATGCCTAGGTTGCATTGCATCTTGCATGCATGCCTTGTTCCTTGACCTGATGATAGGAATTGGGCGTTGATTTGCTTGGTTGGTTTGCATTTCATTTGACATGAAAATTGCATACTTGATTCTTCGGGCCATCATGCATGGAAATACGTGATTGGTGGTCCGAGAATCGAGGCACATGCCCTTTTGAGTCGCAAACATGATGAGGGACATGAGTGGTGCATACATGCCTTGAATTGTGCTGCCATGCTTTGCCTTGCCCTCTGTTGCTATCAATTACAGATTCTGCAGGAACACTCTGCCGACCGGCAGTGTCAAGTGCCGACCGGCAATCCTTCTCTGCCGATAGCTTCATAAATGGCCAGTGGACACATGCCACTGCCGGTGGCAATTCCATTCAGCCGGTGGCACTCCCCAATATCCAAGGATGCAGTCCTGAGGTTTTGGCAACCTCCAGAGGAGTAAAGGAAGGATAACAGAGGCAGCCTATGCATGGCGGTGCATTTCCGAACAGGACCGAGCGTGCATTGCACCAGGCTCTCCTCCCGAGGCGGATTACTGCTTTTTCCTAGCTTAAGTTAATTTGCTTAGCTGATTAGGAAATTTGTAATATTTAATTAGCTTGCGTAGTTAATTAATTTGTATTATTTATTTGGTCCCTCCGAGCGAGGGCAAATCTGTAATAAGTGTGTGTGAGTGGTGTATATGTCTTCCAATCCCCACTTCTTTCTTCCCTTTTACTTACCCGCTTTGTTGGTTAGTGTTATGGCACGTTTAATTTAGCATACCTTATGCTATGCATGCGTACATTCATGCATTTGTATTACATGCATTAGGCTTGGTATATCACGCTAACTACATTTGTATTTCAATTCCAAATTGAATACGTGCATCAATTGATCGCATTTCATGTGCCATGCTTAGGTTAGCCGAGCCTACTTCGATTGCATCCTGTATGTGTTGTATTAGTCAAATTGACATGAACTAGGACATGCATGTTTGCTAACCAATTTATCGTTTTGGCACGGAGTACGATGTAAGTATTTATGCTTTAGCATCCCGCATGCGTGTGAGTGTTGCCATGACAGTATGCTTGCCATGCGGTTAAATGTTTATGTGATAAACTGTTTGGATGCCTGTGGGTGAAGGTTGGATTGTTTGAGTTGGAAAAACTCGTTGAAATCCGTATTTTAGCCTACTTACGAGTAGCAAATTCCAAAGTGTTTTCAAAACAAATGGATATGCAATGTTTATTCCCAAATTAGGCAATCTAGTTTATACTTGTTTGCTGCGCACATAACATAGTAATTCTAGGCTAATAATTGGTATAAAAACACATAACGTTTTCAAAATCGGATATCATGGTTAGTAGAGGCCGGTCTCCGGACCGGGCGAAAGGGGGTGCTCATAGCTGACCTTCCCCGATCGTACCCAAGCTCCCGAGCCGAGACAACTCCGGTGATGACGGACATGTGGCCTTCGGCACCGAGTCAGGGTTTCCTAAATTCTCCCATTTTAAAATTTTTAGGTGGCGACTCTGTATCTAGCAAAGCAGTCCATGTTTGGCACTACTTTTCAAAAATCTGTTTCTCAAAACGATTTGCCGGATTTGGACTCTTTGATTCAAGATTAAGAACCGCGACAAAAATCGAGAGTCCAAACTGTAGTAGCGAGGGCCCCCCCCCCCTTCACGGGCGCGTGCTACAACAAGCTAATTAAATATTACAGACAATCTAATTAGCTAAGCAAATTAACTAATATAAGGAAAACAGATAAATCACCTCGGGAGGAGAGCTTGATGCAATGCATGCTCGGTCCTGCTTGGAAGTGCACCGCCACCGCCATGCTAGATGGCATCTAAATGGCTCAAAATCAAAAGCATGCACAATGACCAAAACATGGAGCATGCAAGACAAGCTTCCAAAGCTTCAAAGATGTGTCCAAAGCAAGCATACAAGCATGTCAAAGGGACTGAAATTATGCTATAAATGATGCCAAATCATTAGAATAAAGCAAGTAGTGCATGCTACATACTCACACACTTGAGGCCAACAAGCCAAAATGCAAAGGGGGCATATAATGCATGCCATGGCCGATCCAAACAACTATGGACAGACCTCTAGCATGGCAAAATAAGCACACAAGCTTCACAAAACTAGACCTAAAACACGCTCGAACGACGGTTTACAACCTAAGGCATGTTATGGCCTAAACATGGCATTACAAGGTAGGTATGCTAAGCATGCATGGTGTACCAAAACCAAGTAAAAACAGAGGCATATTATGACATATTAAGCACAAAAAACAACTAAGGCATGGTCAACATGAAGCTTAGCTAGGTGCTCCCTCAAGAGGCCAAAAATGGTCCTTTTCAAGGACAACAAGGAGAGGGGGTGGCCCTCTCCTCCGAAGGACCTCAAGGCACCATCCTCACCTCTGAAATCCCTCAAGATTTCAGTGGTGAGGAGGCCCAAACACCAAGGTCCTGGAGCTCACTCAAAATAGCACAAAATGGGGCCTTTCAAGGCCTAAGAGGGGTCAAACTCCTCCAAACCACAAAACACTCTAAACAAACTATTTAGAGGGCCTAAAAATAGAACTTTCTTTTATTATACACTAAGCACAAAAACAGTTCTAAGATAGGCAAAAATACAATGCAAAAATGGGGAATAAAGGGACAAACTTCTTACCCTTGTAGACCTCTTTCAAAAATGGTGGACCAGCTGGTTCTTCAAGCTCAAAACCACCCAAGAACTTCAAGAACAACCTCTGGTTTTTCAAGGAACCAAGAAAAGGTGCAATACTATGTGTTTGTGTGCAATAGTAAGACACAAATGCACCTAGACACACACAAGAGAGAAAAAGGAAGAGAGAATGTGTATCAAACCCTAACCCTAAAACCAGAGCTCTTCTCTGTATTTTTATCTCTAAAATGTCTAACCCAGAACAAGGAGAAGAGCTCTCCTCTTATAGAAGTCCTCCTTTGCAAAGCTTTCCAAACAAGCTTCTTAGAGGGAAATCCCTTCATACACGTGCCAGCTATCACAGCTGGCACAAAATATCTACAAAAACTAGATGAACAGTAGTCGGCTGCTCAAAATTGCCATTTTCACAAAATGGACTGCCGACCGGCAAAAAAGAATGCCGACCGGCAATATACATTGCCGATGGCAACAAAACACCAGCCGGTGGCCTCTAGCCATGGCCGGTGATGCGTGGGGATGCCTCACAAGGCATTCCCTGCCCCTCCAAGGCAAAACACAAGTGTTTGGTGCAAAACCAGACACTAAACAGTCGAGTCGAGAGATCCTGAGGCAAGGCGCGCAAGCCGAGACCTCCGGGAACTCAAGACGAACACAAACATGGATGATCACCGAGTGTTCAAACGGTGACGTCCAAGTCTTGAGGACGGTCAAAAATGGGGTGTCTACACCATCATAGATATACCTAAGAACCCCACAAGACAACCCAAGTAACCACCAATAACCAAACCAACCACCCCCAAATTCAAACAATGATGACAAAATCCCATTAGTAAGCAATGAAAAGAGAATTCAAGGACAACCGTCAATAGTAAAAGTATAATAACTGTGGCAACATCCATTGGTAAACTAATCATGAATAATAATGTGCAAAATCAACACCCAACATGAAACAAATTAAGAAACAATAAAACCCTAGGAAAGATTGAGAAATAGGAACTTAGATGACAAAACAGGAGAAAACTGAAAGAAAAAAAAACAAATAATTAATCTAGATGGCAAATAATAACCAAAAAAAAACTGTAGATGTATACTAGCATGAAGAACTCTAGGCAAGAGACAGCCATAACTGTGGAAAGAGAAGAGAAAAGAGAAGAAAAGGCTGACGAAAAATAGAGGAGACGTACCAACAGTGATGAATAGCATAAATCAAAGGTCAACTCCACGAGAAATCAAAGAACATAGTGGCAAGCATAGCAATGGTGAGTGTGCCCTAGGAGAGAGAAGGGGATTTGGGAAAAAATGGAGTGGAAGAGACGATTGCTACAATATATACCTAGACAAACTGCTCGAGTAACCATTTTATCGCTCGAGCGAACCCATCGACATGGAAGCCATCGCTCGAGCCGAAAACCCATCGCTCAAGCACAGAAACACGCCTCTCAAAAGTTTGAATCACCTGAAAAAATATTGGGAGCAGGGTTTGATCGCTCGAGGGCAAGAAACATCGCTCGGGTGGTGTCAGCAAAACAAAAGGCATCTTTTTGTCGTCAAACGCACTTTATGAGCATCCAAAATCACTCATTTACCAGAGTATCACCTGAAACAATGATTGGTTAGAACGAAGGTAATAACAGGATACTCAGATGAGGTAATCCACACATCATGAAGGTCACAATCTTGCAAGATAGACCACAAAGTCAGATAAGTATATATCAACGAGCATAGGTAGCAAATGAATGCACATCTCGAGGACAAACATGAGAGCTCACTTATTATGTGTGTGTCTGTGTGCAATCCTTGAGTGGCACACTCGCTAGAGTTAATCCTGGTAGTGATCGGATGGCTGGACCTCCGGTAATAGGCAAACCACTAGAAAACAAGGGGTATTTGTCGAGTAAAATGGAGGCTGTCCCTCAATCAAAGAGTTAGTTTTTTTATTTATGTTTTGCACTCATTGGCGGCTTTCGCTCTCAAGAGTACATAAACCAAACTAGAGAAGCATGGAGAAAATAATGATGGCCTAGATGGTGCCTCTGAAATAGCCTTTACCTCATGCCTTGACTACAAAGAACTGAGGGGAAAACCATAGAGATGCAAAAATATGTAGGTAGTTAACAGACTCAACATCACCCATAATATGCTAGTATAGGCCAATTTCTCTACTAGTGACAAGTATTAATGAGAATGAGATTATAACATTTAAGCACAGAAAATGCCAGTCACACACAACCACTTATGCATCGAGTCATATTCTAGTTTCTGAGCACTATTCACAAGGACTTTCTAAGGAATTCAAACCTAGGAAGATCAAGGGGTTTTGTAAAAATTTCAGCTCTTTGATGCTCAGTGGGTACATGTTCAAGAACAACAAGGCCTTCCTCAACTAACTCTCTAATGAAGTGGTGACGAATGCCAATATGTTTAGTGCAAGAGTGTTAGATCGTATTTTTGGAGATATTTACGGCACTAGTGTTGTCACAAAAAAGAGTGAGAGTGTCTTGATCTATCCAATAATCATGAAGCATTTACTTCATCTAGATCATTTGAGCACAACAACTCCCTACAGTAATATATTCAGCTTCAGCAGTCGACAGAGAGATGGCATTCTGTTTTTTCCTAGGCCATGCAACCAAGTTATTCCAAAGGTTACAACACCCTCCGAATGTGCTTTTGTGATCATCAGCACACCCTACCCAATCAGCATCAGAAAAGCTAGTGATATCGGTAGTGGTGTCGGACGAGAACCAAATCCCATACCCCAAAGTCCCACTCACATACTTGATCCTGTTTGACAGCTAGAAGATGAGACAGATAGGCTTGGTAATGGGCACACACACCTACACTAAATGCAATGTTAGGCTGACTGGCTGTGAGTTATAGAAGACTCCCTATCATACTTCTATAAAGGGTAGGATCAACATCAGTGCCAGAAGAATCTTTAGAGAGGTGAAGACTCATTCCCATCGGGGTTCGTGCATGTTTGGCCGACTCTAGACCGAACTTGGACCCAAGGTTTTTAACATACTTGGTCTGTGAAACGAACATACCTGACGACATCTGCCTAATTTGAAGCCCCAAGAAAAATGATAATTCCCCCATCCTGCTCATTTCAAACTCTTGTGTCATGTAATCTGAGAAATATTTCACAAGAGATTCAGAAGTGGATCCAAACACAATATCATCAACACAAATTTGAGCAACTAGGATATGAGACTAATATGTTTCACAAATAAGATCTTGTCCACACTACCCCTTTCAAAGTCTTTCTCAAGAAGGAAGGCAGTAAGCCTATCATACCATGCCCGAGGGGCTTGTTTCAAGCCATATAAAGCCTTGTCTAACTTGTAGACATGATTTGGAAATTTAAGGTCTTCAAACCCCTTTGGTTGCTCAACATAGGCCTCTTCTTTTAGGTACCCATTCAGAAAACCACATTTCACAGCCATTTGAAACAGTTTAAATCCAAGAAAGCATGCAACAGCAAGTAAAATACGAATAGATTCCAAACTTGCAACTGGGGTAAACATCTCATTATAGTCAACTCCTTCTACTTGTGTATACCCTTGAGCAACCAACCTAGCTTTGTTCCTAACCACTGCACCATTTTCATCAAATTTATTTTTACATATCCATTTGGTACCTGTTACATTCATATCTCCAGGTCTAGATACAAGAGTCCAAACTTTTTTATGTTCAAATTGATCTAATTCTTCATGCATAGCATTAACCCAACTATCATCTAGTAAGGCCTCTTTTACTTTTTTAGCTTCAATTAATAAAACATAACATATATGAGATACCTCTTTCCGAATTTGTTTTCGAGTTTCCATTATGTCAAAGACACTCCCAATCACTTATTGTATCGAATGATTCTACTTCACCCTTATAGATGGCTTCAAGATAGGACTGGTAGTGACCTGAGCAGCAGTGGTGGTGTCTCTTTGTGCACTTTTTCAATTAGGGCTTGCCATAGGAGTTGGAGCTTGTTCGCCTTCTTGAGTTTTGCCTTGTGCTTCTCCTTGACTTTGTGGCGCCATATCAAGAATTTGAGGGTCACCATCTTCTTCCTTATGTAGAGATGCAATTGGGGTGCCTATGTCATCTACAACCACATTGATAGATTTCATTATAGATAAGGTACGAAGATTATAGACATGGAAGGCTCTACTTGTGGTTGAATACTCTAGAAAAATACCTTTATCACTACGGGAGTCAAATTTTCCCAAAAACTCTTTATCTTTGAAAATATACACTACAACAAAAAAGGCCTTTGGTGACAAACTGATTTTGTCTCCAAACATCAAATTTTCGTCACAAAAGTGATTTGTGATGAAAAAATTTTCTCACCACGTTTGCCGCCTATACGTTGTCGCTAAATGTACCTGGTGACGAAAAGTAGTTTCGTCGCCTATTTTTCATTTTTGGCGATAAAATTTTTCATCTCCAAATGTTGCATTTTTCGTCCTCTATAACATCAATTTCATCACTAGAATTAGATAATATTTTATTTTAATTTTTTGGTGACCTCACCAATGATATAGATTAAAGTGACAAAAAAATTCGTCACTAAAATGAGTACAAGAGAAAATTCTTCAATGACAAAAAATATTTTGTCACCAAATATTTCAATTTAGCAACGAAATATTCAACAAATGTGACGAAATTATTTGTTTGGTACTATATCATTACTGACAACATTATTCGTCATGTTGTTTGAAAACTAATAGCGGCATTTTTTTTCGTCGCTAATAATAATTAAAATTTTTTAAAATGGGGGTAATATTTTCAATTTAAAAATTTTCTTTTCACTAAAAGTTCCTTGCGCATTTCAATAACCTGTTCAATAAAATATCTATTATAAATCAATACAAAAATTTGTTCATTTTCATAAACATCACAGTTGAATTTCAGCACAATATCCACAAAAATAAAATATCAGTTGCATGCGAATAACCAAACATGTCTCCTAATATCTACAAAAAAAACATGTCTACTAATATCTATAAAAATACAATATCAACCGCATGCGGATTACCAAACACGTCTCCTAATATCCACAAAAATATGTAGACTAATATCCACAAAAATATATTATCAAGTGCGAATGACCAAACATATCCTGTAATACGCACAAAAAATAAAATTTACAATGCAACCAAAATATATGTAAGGTAAAATGAACAAAAACACAAAATGAGCTAGATTCTACTCTCCAGATTACCAAACATGTCCATATCTAATCTTGAATCTGCAAAAAAACAAAACACGAAAAAAGAAAATAAAAAAAAGAATGCAAGTTAGACAATTATTATCTTATTAATTAATTATACAATTTAACATGCATTTTTGGACTTAGTTTTCAAACCAAGAGTCCCGTGGTAGTCCCGTAAGTTTACACAAGTTACAATGGTCACTTCCGACGTGTTTCAGGTGTTCCCCGAGCCTTCTCGTGGTTATTTAACGATTTTGGCCCACGATGGCCTGTTTTCAAACTTAAGTGTGAGAAAAGTGCATTTTTCGACATAGTTTTCAACTAGGAGTCCCATGCTAGTTTTGTAAGTTTCCACAGCTTAAATTGGTCCCTCTCGAGGTGTTTAAGGTGTTCCTCGGGCCTTCTCATGACTATTACAAGATTTTGGCCCCCGATGGCCTATTTTCAAACTTAAGTGTGAGAAAAATGCATTTTTCGACTTAGTTTTCAAACTGAGAGTCCCGTGCTACTTCTGTAAGTTTCCACAACTTACATTGGTCCCTCCCGAGGTGTTGGAGGTGTTCACTAAGCCTTCTCGTGACTGTTACACGACTTTGGCCCCATATGACCTATTTTCAAGCTTAAGTGTGAGAAAAGTGCATTTTTCAACTTAATTTTTAAACCAGGTGTCCTGTGCTAGTTTTGTAAGTTTTAAAAAATTACATTGGTCTCTCTTGAGGTGTTTGAGGTGTTCCCCAGGCCTTCTCGTGACTGTTACACGATTTTGGCCCACGATGGCCTATTTTCAAGCTTATGTGTGAGAAAAGTACAATTTTTGACTTAGTTTTTAAATCGGGAGTCCTGTGCTAGTTCTGTAAGTTTCCATAACTTACATTGGTCCCTCTTGAGGTATATGAGGTGTTCCCCGTGATTTCTTTTGACTGTTACACGATTTTGGCCGCACATGGCCTATTTTCAAGCTTAAGTGTGAGAAAAAATATATTTTTGGACTTAGTTTTTCAAACCGTGAGTCCCGTGCCACTTCTGTAAGTTTACACAAGTTAAAATCGTCTCTTCTGAGGTGTTTGAGGTGTTCCCCTGGCCGTCTCATGGCGGTTACATGATTTTGACCCCCCGATGGCCAATTTTCAAGGTTAAGTGTGAGAAAAGTGTATTTTTCGACTTAGTTTTCAAACCGGGAGTCCCGTGCCAGTTCTGTAAGTTTCTAGAACTTGCATTAGTCCCTCTCGAGGTGTTTGATGCGTTCCCTAGGCCTTCTCGTGACGGTTACACGATTTTGGCCCCAATGATCTATTTTCAAGTTTAAGTGTGAGAAAAGTATATATTTGGACTTAGTTTTCAAACTGGGAGTCCCGTGCTAGTTCTGTAAGTTTCCAAAACTTACATTGGTCCCTCCCGAGGTGTTTTAGGTGTTCCCTGGGATGTCTCATGGTTGTTACACGATTTTAGCCCCCGATGGGAAATTTTCAAGCTTAAGTGCAAGAAAAGTGCATTTTTTAACTTAGTTTTCAAACTGGCAGTCCTGTGCTAGTTCTGTAAGCTTTCACAACTTACATTACTCCCTCCTGAGATTTTTTAGGTGTTCCCCAATCAGTCTCCTGGCTGTGACATGATTTTCTCCCCTAATGGAATATTTTCAAGCTTGAGTGTGAGAAAAGTGTATTTTTGGACATAGTTTTCAAATCGAGAGTCTCGTGCTAGTTTCATAAGTTTTAACAACTTACATTGGTCCCTCTCAAAGTGTTTGAGGTGTTCCCCAGGCCGTCTCGTGACTGTTACACAATTTTGGCTCTCGATAGCCTATTTTCAAGCATAAGTGTGAGAAAAGTGTATTTTTCGACTTAGTTTTCAAACCAGAAGTTCCGTGCTAGCTCTGTAAGTTTCCATAACTTACATTGGTCCCTATCGAGGTGTTGTTGGTGTTCCCTGGGCCATCTCATGACTGTTACACAATTTTGGCCCCCGATGGCCTATTTTTAAGCTTATATGTGATAAAAGTGCATATTTTTAATTAGTTTTCAAACCGGGAATCCCGTGCTAGTTCCGTAAGTTTCCATAACATACATTGGCCCCTCCTGAGGTGTTTGAGGTATTCCCAGGCCTTCTCATTACTGTTACACAATTTTGGCCCCATGTGGCCTATTTTCTAGCTTATGTGTGTGAAAGTGCATTTTCTGACTTAGATTTCAAACCGGGAATGTCGTGCTAGTTCCGTAACTTTCCACAACTTACATTGGTCCCTTTTAAGGTGTTTGAGGTATTCCCGGGCCTTCTCATGATAGATACATGATTTTGGCCCCCGATGGCCTATTTTCAAGCTTAAGTGTGAGAAAAGTGTATTTTTCGATTTAGTTTTCAAACTGGGAGTCCCGTGCTGGTTCTGTAAATTTCCAAAACTTACATTGGTCTCTCCCAAGGTTTTTGAGGTGTTCCCTAGGACTTCTCATTACTGTTACATGATTTTGGCACCCCGATAGCCTATTTTCAAGCTTAAGTGTAAGAAAAGTGCATTTTTCAACTTAGTTTTCAAACTGGGAGTCCAATTCTAGTTTGGTAAGTTTACAAAAGATACAATAGTCGCTTCTATGGTGTTTGACGTGTTCCTTAGGCCGTCTCGTGGCTGTTACAAGATTTTGGCCCTTGATGGCCTATTTTCAAGCTTGAGTGTGAGAAAAGTGCATTTTTGACTTAGTTTTCATACCTGGAGTCCCGTGCTAGTTCTGTAAGTTTCCACAACTTACATTGGTCTCTCCTAAAGTGTTTGAGGTGTTCCCCAGGCCTTCTCATGACTGTTACATGATTTTCAACCCCGATGGCCTATTTTCAAGCTTAAGTTTTAGAAAAGTGTATTTTTCGGCTTAATTTTCAAACTGGGAGTCCCGGGCTAGTTCTGTAAGTTTTCAAAACTTAAATTGGTCCCTCCTAAGGTGTTTGAGGTGTTCCCTGGGCCATCTCATGGCTGTTACACAATTTTGGCCCCCGATGACCTATTTTCAAGCTTCAATGTGAGAAAAATACATCTTTGGGCTTAGTTTTCAAACCGGTAGTCCCGTGCTAATTCTGTAAGTTTTCATAACTTACATTAGTCCCTACTGCGGTGTTTTTGGTGTACCCCAGGCCGTCTCATGGTTGTTACACGATTTTGGGCCCCGATGGCCTATTTTCAAGCTTTAGTGTTAGAAAAGTGCATTTTTCGACTAAGTTTCAAAACTGGGAGTCCTGTGCTTGTTTCTTAAGTTTTCACAACATACATTGGTCCCTCCCGAGGTGTTTGAGGTGTTCCCTGGGCCATCTCATGGCTATTACACGATTTTGGCCCCCAATGGCCTCTTTTCAAGCTTATATGTGAGAAAAGTGCATTTTTCAACTTAGTTTTCAAACCGAGAGTCCCGTGCTTGTTCCGTAAGTTTCTACAACTTACATTGGTCCCTCTTGAGGTGTTTGAGATGTTCCCAGGCCTTCTCATGATTGTTACATGATTTTGGCCCCGATGGCCTATTTTCAAGCTTATGTGTGAGAAAAGTGCATTTTTGGACTTAATTTTCAAACTTGTAGTCCCGTGCTAATTCCATACGTTTTCAAAACTTACATTGGTCCCTCTCAAGATTGTTGAGGTGTTCTCAGGCCTTCTTGTGATAGTTGCACTATTTTGGCCCCATATGGCCTATTTTCTACCTTGAGTGTGAGAAAGGTGCATTTTCTGACTTAGTTTTCAAATTGGGAGTCCCGTGCTAGTTTTGTAAGTTTACACAACTTACATTGGTCCCTCTCGAGGTGTTTAAGGTATTTCCTGGGATATCACATGACTGTTACACTATTTTGGTACCCGATGGCCTATTTTCATGCTTAAGTGTGAGAAAACTGTATTTTTTGACTTCGTTTTCAAATTGGGAGTGCCGTGCTAGTTCTGTAAGTTTTCATAACTTATATTTGTCTCTCCCGAGGCATTTGAGGTGTTCCACGGGCCTTCTCATGGCTGTTGCATGATTTTGGCCCCCGATGGCCTATTTTCAAGCTTAAGTGTGGAAAAAGTGCATTTTTCAACTTAGTTTTTAAACTAGGAATCCCGTTCAAGTTTGGTAAGTTTGCACAACTTACAATGGTTTCTTTTGAGGTGTTTGAGGTGTTCCTCGGCCGTCTCGTGGCTGTTACAATATTTTGGCCCCCCGATGGTCTATTTTCAAGCTTTAAGTGTGAGAAAAATACATTTTCTGACTTAGTTTTCAAACCAGGAGTCCCATGCTAGTTTTGTAATTTTCACGACTTATATTGGTCCCCTCCAGAGGTGTTTGAAGTGTTCCCCGTGCCTTTTCGTGACTGTTACACAGATTTGGCCCTTAATGGCCTATTTTTAAGCTTGTGTGAGAAAAGTACATCTTTGGACTAAGTTTTCAAACTAGGAGTCCCATGCTAGTTCTGTAAGCTTTCACAACTTACATTGGTCCCTCCAGAGGTGTTTGAGGTGTACCCCTGGCTGTCTAAGTGTGACAAAAGTGCATTTTGCGATTTAGTTTTAAAACTGGAAGTCCCGTGCTAGTTTCGTCAGTTTCTACAACTTACATTGGTCCCTCCTAAGGTGTTTGAGCTGTTTCCTGGGCCGTCTCGTGGCTGTTACATGATTTTGGCCCCCGATGGTCTATTTTCAAGCTTATGTGTGGGAAAAGTGTATTTTTCGCCTTAGTTTTCAAATCGGGAGTCACGTGCTAGTTCCGTAAGTTTTCACAACTTACATTGGTCCCACCCAAGGTGATTGAGGTGTTCCCGGGCCTTCTGATAACTGTTACACAATTTTGGCCCCGATGGCTTATTTTCAAGCTTATGTGTGAGAAAAGTACATTCTTGGACTTAGTTTTCAAACCGGTAGTCCCGTGCTAGTTTCATACATTTCCACAACTTACATTGGTCCCTCCTAAGGTTTTTGAGGTGTTCCCAGGCCTACTTGTGACTGTTACATGATTTTGGCCCCCGATGGTCTATTTTCAAGCTTAAGTGTGAGAAAAGTGTATTTTTTGACTTAGTTTTCAAAACGGTAGACCCCAGCTAGTTCTGTAAGTTTTGACAACTTACATTGGTCCCTTCCGAGGTATCTGAGGTGTTTCCTGGACTGTCTCGTGACTGTTACACAATTTTGGCCCTCGATGGCCTATTTTCAAACTAAAGTGTGAGAAAAGTGCATTTTTTTACTTAGTTTCATGCCTACATGTTGGAATAGTGTAAATTTCAAAGTCATATGCATATTTCAATGTTTGTGATGTTTCTCAGTCCTTTACATGCATATTTCACTATTTTCCCGGGACCTTTCGCGCCTAAATGTCAATGTATTTGTTTTATTCTATTTTAGTTGGAGAAGACATTTCTACTAAATTAACAAAGAAACATAATATACTAACCAAGAAGCTTGTCCATCAGAATCTAAACTTTCAGCACTCTCAAAATTTTCCGTGATACCTTTCTGCCTTAAACACTCTGTGATACTTTGTATCTTCTTGCTTTGTTTCTTCTCTAACTTTTCAAACGTTGCAATTTGTTCATTTTGTTGCTATTTGCATCTCGAGGCATTGAACATAGTCACTATTTTCAACAGGTGCAATAGTTGTATTCACAGAAGAAGAAGGCCTCATACCGAGTCCTTTCACATAACCTGACCTTGGCTCAAGCACCTTGACTGACAACTCCTTTCAGGTCAAGGGGATCGCACTAATCTGCGAGAGGTGTTCTGCTTACGTCTATATCATGTTGTCTTATTAATTTGAAATAAATCAAACAATTATTAGCTATTCTACCCTACACAACAAAATAAATAAATTTATCAAAATTGAAAGATATTGCCTTGTACATACATAATTAACTTGGCTCTCTAACGAAATCCATTCATGCGTGTTCGAATTCTATTGGATGGACTTGTAAAATTCTGCCAAATCGGGCACTTTTCCATTTGCAGTTATATGTTTCATTTGTTTTTCAATGTTATTTCAAATATTTAAATAACAGAGCCTACTAATCCAACAAAATAAATTAGTAGAACGCACTGAGCTATATACCTTGACCGAGATTGATTTTGATCCACATCGATGTTTTGTTTCCATTTGCATCCTATTATTCACATTAGCTAGTGATTGTTCCTACACAATTGAAACACCAATAAAAATAAGAAAATATAACATTAGTAAGAAAAAACTTAATTTTTGACAATTAACATATATAAAACATTTTACCTTTAATTTTTGACTATTCAACTTGTCAATTAGGGATGTCCACTAATTACGAGTAACTTTTGCAAGTAGGTGGCTTCTTGCGTAATCCTCCCCTCTTGTATCCTTAAGTTGCTTGTACTGTTTCTGCAACTTATAGGTGTAGCCACTCAATCGTCGACCAAACTGTGTGTCAAAAGCCTTTGCTACATCACTTCGATTGCCTTGTAGATCAAACTGATCTTGCAAAATAAATTAATAATAATAATAATAATAATAATAATAATAATAATAATAATAATAATAATAATAATAATAATAATAATAATAATAGAACCAAAGCCTAAACATGAAAACCATAACTAATTAATTCATTAAAAGGGGAAAGACAGAGATACTTATCTGATTTAAGGTGGCCATATCTAATAGTCCAAAACAATATGTTCAAACTTTTATAAATCAAGAAATGAACAATCATATCCTTTTATTTGAAGCCTTATCACAAACAATGCTAGAACTTTAAAGACAAGCGTTTGTCAATAATTACCGCTAAGCGTTGGATCATCAGCTCCTTATTAGCAGCATTCACCTTTTTCCACCTATGGACGCTCAAGTCTAGTAACTGCGTTTGAACCTCTATACCAAACTTGGAGGCCAGCTTAGAGGCGTTATCTCCTACTAGTGCACGAAATTGTTCAGGTATAGGAACTAACATTTTCCCATCCTTATCGACAATGCAATGGGCCTGTATGCCGCATGTCGGGCCACGACCACATCTGTCATGTGATGCTGTAGGATATAATTTTAATTGAGTTAGTAAGTAAAAAAATGCAAGTTAAACCTTAATAACAACTTTGCAAACTTACCAACGCTGCTAGATGCAGTCACCATGTGCTGTATAACATAATCAAATAGTAAAAAAGATATTTAACATAGTTAAGATATATTTTAAAAAATATGTGATGTGTAAGATATGTGAAGAAGAAATGTAACTAGTAAAAGACAAGTTTACACACAAATATGAAATAATGCGTATAATACCTCGCGGTCAGAGGAACCCAATGACTCATCATCATTGTCATTCTCACTTTCTGAAGGGTTATACTCAACATCATCATCTACCTCAACCCTAATTCCCTTTTCCCTTGCAATTGCACATTTGGGCTGAATTGTACTCACTAAAGAATTTCTAATATTCTTCATTCCAAGATTGCTCATTATCTCACAGTTCTCCTTGATTCTCTTATTTCTTTGTTTCTTGTATTCTGTTAGCCTCTTAGTTGTCAAATCACCTGGTTTCAACTATTATTTTTTGCCTCGGACCATTTTCTACAACTATATAACATAATTCAACTTTAATTGAAAAATATAGACAATGTCATCATGCACCATTAAATAAAAGAAGAAATAGAAAGTAACATAAACATATAAAGTAAAAATTACATTAATTAATAACATTTGTTCAAAAATAAAGTATGAAATAAAAATTACATATCATCATCCATATCAGGATCCATATCAACATCAAGAATGTTATGTTCTTTATCTCCTTCATCATCTCTATTCTCTTCCATTATCTCATCTAATGACACTACTTTCGAAATAACATTGAATTCAACATCATCCCTACAATATCAAACAATTGGGTCAATGTCAATTGGAACAACATCAGTAATGTTTTCTTGTTGGAACACATCATTATTTTTTGACGGATCCAATAATTCTCCATCAATAGCTTCTAGAACATCGAAGACACCTCTATGGTGCACCCTTTGTACGACATTCTAAGGTTCACCCAATTTGGTATCATTTAGATAGAAGACTTGCTTAGCTTGACTAGATTGGATAAATAGGATAAATGGGTGAAATTGGTACCACCGACTTTTCATGCCAATGCTTGTGCAATATGTATCAAATCGTATTGTTCTGTTTCTACCAGTGTTACCAGTGTTGTGCCATTCACACTGGAACAAAACAACATTTTTATCACATATGTAGTCAAATTCCAAAACCTTGCACAAGTGACCGTAGAAGTCATGCAATTTTCCTTCATGATCCCCTTGTGTAAGCACACCACTATTCTGACTCGTACGACGGTTGTCTAGATCTCGAGTATGGAACCAACTGCTATTGATTATGCAACATGTGGGTGGTCCTCAGGCAAGTAACATCGATGGTTAGTGTACCCCATCTTATTTCTCAAAGATTCAAAATATGGTTCATCATCGCAAGTGTAACAAGAATAATGACCCTTTGTTCTCCACCCAGATATGTCACCAAATGTAGGCCAATTGTGTATTGTCCACAACAAACTTGCATGTATTCAAAAAGTCTCATTGGTGGAGGAATCGTAAGTTAGTGCACCATTTGTCCATAACTCATTCAACTCATCTACCAATGGTCGCATGTAGACGTCAATATCAATCCCTGGTTGCGATTCTCCAGGAATAAGTAATCACATCAAACAAAATGGATCCTTCATAACCAGCCAAGGTGGCAAGTTGTATGGAATGAGTATGATAGGCCACAAACTGTAAGAGTTATTCTTGTTCCCAAAAGGGTTAAACCTATCAACAGCCAGCCCTAGCCACACATTTTGAGGCTCCAAGGCAAACTTGGGATGTTGTGCATCAAATTCCTTCCACTCATCATTATCAGTGGGATGCCTCAATATCTCATCGTCCACTTGTTTGTCTTGGTACCATCTCATTTCCTCAGCCCTCTTCTTTGACATGTACAATCTTTTCAACCTTGGTGTCAAAGGAAAGCACCACAATACTTTATGGGGATCTTCTTACCCCTTCCACGATTGATCTTGTATCTAGATGTCTTACAAGGCGGACATTTATCTAGTGTTACATTCTCTTTCCAAAATAATACACAATCATTTATGCAAGCATCAATGAGCTCATATGACAAGCCCAAGTCACGTAGTATTTTCTTAGCTTCACAAGTTGACTTTGGAACCAAATTTTCTTTCGGTAAAAGTCTACTTAAAAACTCTAGCATCATATCAACTGACTTATTGCTCCAATGATTTTCTACCTTCATATTAAGCACCTCAATCACAAACTTCAACAAAATATAATTTGTACAATTTGGGAACACCTTACACTTGGCATCAGTCAACAACTGATCAAAAGTTCTCACTTCCTCCCCTTGGGTTGTATCAGTTGATTCCCCTCATATTCAATCTTCCACTATGGCTTCAATACCACCTAAAATTTCATCACCATCAAGTTGCATCTCATCATCATGGTAAGCCTCATTTGAAACACAGGGTTCCCCGTGCTGGTACCATATAGTGTAAGTTTGCATAATCCCATATTGGAGCAAATGAATTTCCACATTTTGAAGATTTTGTCTATAAACAGCTAAATGAGTAAGCTAATATAACGGAGAATTTAAGCTAGTAAACAAGTCAAAGGAGGGGTGGCTAACCCCTACATTTTTGGGACTTCAAAACTACATTTTTAGCCTCTGAAAAACAGTGGCAAAAAGTTAGAAAAGGTTGAGGAAAGAACAGGAAACACAAGGACAAGAGCTTGGATAACAAGGTTCAACCCCTCTACCTTTGATAGCTTTAAGCCATAAGTTTCAGTCAATAAAAATAGTGTAAAAACAGTCCAAAAACAGAAAGAAAAGAAAGGGGAGAAGTAATGCGAAGAAGGAGAAAGGTATACCTCTTGAAGAGAGATAACTCTTTGTTTCACAAACCACAAGTCTTTCACTCTCAAAGGCTGAAATTTGGACTCAATAATCTCAAAAAGAAGAGCTCAAATATTGGTTTAGGAAGTGTACCGGTAATATGTGTGTGTTGCAAGATAGAGATAGAGAAAGAATTTCAAGTTTTGGAGCTTTTGGAATTTTTTATAATCTAATTTTAAGAGGGGTGGTCATCTATATATAGAAAAACATGTACTTTGATAAAAAAAAAATCTGTATATAGACGGCTGGTACAGTGCATGCACCTATGGGAACAGCTGGCAACAAATATTTGTAAAAATCTGATTTTTTGACACAAGTGGCCTGCAGGCCACTAAAGGGGACGGCCATACACTTCTTTTGGCTAGCCATACACTTGTGGAGACACTTGGTTGGCCAATCCACTCAAAATGGACTAATTTTTCACAACTGATCGGCCGTATACTATTAGTGGCCGGCTGTCTACTTTAGTGGCCGGCCAGCCACAAAAAACTGCTCTCAAGCCTGACTTCAAACGAGCATATCTCCCTCATATGGACTCAGTTTTAGGTGATTCTTGAGTCTAAATTGAAGCCCTGGAAGTCTACATTCCAATCGTGTGGCCTCACATCTAAATCTAAGTGTGCAAGGAAATATGCCTATTTTAGTGAAGGCTGCTAATTTCTCTCTTAACGGTTTGATGTCTAACCTTTCCCGCAACTAGTTTTCTCTCATCCCCTCATATTTTCTTCAACTCCAAACCTATAAATAATAAGTTTTTAAAGATTTTTCAAAGAGTTCACCACCCTTCACTTTATTTCCACTTTGTCCTTACTCGGTTTATCGAAAAGTTCAATATTTTAAATGAAATCCGAGCCTCAGAACATTGTAGAAGCATTTGGAAAAATATTTTGAAAAGAGGGCTTTAAGGGCTAAAATAGTTTTGGCCTAAAATAGTTTTGGTCAAAATGGGGTGTAAGGTTGGGATTTAGAAGCTCTTATTGATCAAGAAATCGAACGTTTGTATAGCATAACTTTCATTATCGAGTGGTCGACCTGAGGCACCCAAGTTTTAAGGGCGATCAAAAATGGGGTGTCTATATCTAGTACGTACGAAGGTGATTTAGTTTGTTGTTTCACAATTAATAAATCAACACAAACGATTTTTATGTGGAAATAAACCATAGTTGGAGCACCTCCAATTATGATAAATAAATTTTAAAAAAAAAAGGGCTAAACAACACTAATCAATCCACTATAAAGAATGAAAGTACATAAGGTTACCAAACAATTTACCCTACACTTTGTAAAATTGCCTTCAACAGCTTGTGCCTCTTTTACTAACACCTTTGTTTTGGAACTGATTAGTTTGATGTTGAATCCATAACACCCACGCCGAATCCATGACAACGAGCCGCTTAAAAATCCTTCAAAGCCTTCACACTCGAATCTTCGGAATCCACCAAACAAGAACTCTTGTATATGAATGGTCAACCAACCCTTTGACATAGAAGATTTAAGTCACGAGATAACCTTCACGAAACATCAAAGGAAGCAAGCCAAAAACCTCCAGAGAGAAACCCTAGCCTTCAACAATATGCTCTGGAAAATCTACCCTAAATTCTGCCCTTTGCATAACTTTATAGAAAATAGGGGCCGCAAAGGCCACTTAAGCCACGGAATGGTCACTCAAGTCGAGTGCTTTATACGTGTGAAGTCCACTAACCACTTCGCTCCAGCCACCAATAAGTTCGCTCGAGCAAACATTGAAACATCTTAGAACTTTTGCCGACTAACTGAACTACTGAGAGGTAGGATTCTTCGCTTGAACGACCATTCCATCGCTCGAGCGGTCCAAGACAAAATTGAACACTGATTACAAACCGAGAAAGCATTTTTTTGTAGAATTACCACATAAGGGACCTAACAGTGTGGTTTGGAAGTCATTTAGACATCCCTCTTCATAGAGGGTACATCTATTCAATTTAGCGATGGACTTTTGATTTGTATCAAGCTTTTGGCAGTAGTAAAGATCGAGTAAACTATTTCTACAAGCTGTTATGGTTGGCAAGACATATCTAGAACGACCGTAACAATTATGTTTTTAACCATCACCCTGTTGATCCTTGTTCCATCATTTTTAAAGTTGGGAAACAATTTGATGAATTCACCTAATTTGTCTTGGTGCAGTTAATGAGCAGCTGATAATTTGAGTTCTTTGAGAGATCTACCTCTGTCTTGGACTCTCCTTCCGCAAGGAAGGCTCAAAGCCAACTGTGATGTGGCTATCAAGCCTAGCACTTCTAAAGCATCCATAGGTTTCGTAATTAGACATTGGAATAGCTCTGTGGTGGAAGGTGTTGTTCGAAAGGAGATGGTCAGATCAGGGAAGTTGTGGCTATTAGATGGGTGTGTCTCATGGCCCAATCCCTTAATCTCTCCCAAGTAAAAATTGTTGATGACAACAAAGAGTTGATTTTGCTGTATGTATTAGAGAACGAACCTCCTTGGAGTTGTGCTCCCATCATTAAGTATATCAGATTGGTAGCTAGAAAGTGTAGTCTCTCTTTCATGTGGACTCCCTACGAGGCTAACAGTGCGACACATTAGGCTGCTAGGGCTTTCTTTAATGGTGTTTTACCCTCAAATTGGGTTTGTAATGTTGAAGATAATGGTTTTTCAGCAACTTTAATTTGAAATTAAAGTTGGACCCAGCTGTCGGTTAAGGTGGGTCTAAGTGGTTTTGTATTCTCTTAAATATGAAGATTGCAATACAAAAATAATGAGCCGAAACCATTGAGTAGTGAATGAGAATTGTCACATAAAGTTGGCATCAATAAAGTTGGTCTTAGATTTGGGCTTAATTTTGGTTTGGATTGGGCCTAGGCTTGGGTTTTTGCTGGGTTTGGTCTTGAACTTGGACTAAATCTTAAGTTTGGGCTAAGCTATGTTGTGTTGGGCTTAGCTTGTGCATGTGTTTGGGAATTGGGCTTGGATCGGGTTGTGACCCAGCATTAGTATCCATTTTGTGAAATGTAAATTTGTATATATCAAGCAAACATCATTATATACATATTTATTTGTATAAACCATCATTATATACAAAAATTTACATCATTATATACATATTTATTTATATATATTAAGCACATAAGAAATGTAAATTTTTATAACTCTCATCTTTTGATGATGGAGTTGATGACCATATTAGTTGCCATAGGTTTTCAACCATTGTAACTCTAGCCCTAATGGCTAGAGTTGATGGCCTTGGTTAATGGCATTTGATGGCCCTATTGATATATTGTCTTCATGGCTAGGGATTCCCCTACTTGTATACATAGAGGCATTTCCCCTCCAACTTGGTAGGATAATTTTGGAGAGATTTTTTATGGAAAATGAAGATGGTGTTTTGAGATAAAAAGTTGGAGATGTTTTTTTTACACCAAAGAAATTTTTTTCTATATGCTTTTGCTAACCTCTCAAGTTCGCTGAAGCTATTTAGAAGGTGCTTTGGTTTGCTTCTATTCTTATCATTTGTTTTTAAATTTTTTAGAATTTAGTTTACCTCGAAGAGTTCTAATATTTAGTTATCCATGTTAATAATTTGTTCTATTAGTAATATAATCTAATTCATTTCTGTATTTTGAGTTGTGTAGTTTATTCTATATTTCATTCTTTAATAATAAAAAATATTTTGTCATTTCTATTTAATTCATTTTATATATTTTCTTGTATTTTTATAAAAAAAATACCAACAATCTTAAAACAGACTCATATGTAATTTTTGAAGATTAACATTTTATTATTAAAAACAAAAATTGCGTGCTACTATTTCTTGGGAACCTAGGATATACACTATGCTAGTTCTTTGTTTGTCTTAATGATAACAGGCTTTCTTAAAACAGAATTATATAAATAGTTTTGATAAAACAATTTAGTTTTTTATTTTATTCTAGTGACTATTGGAATTAAAATTAATCTAATTGTTTAGAGTTATTGGATTGTTTTGAGTTGTTTATTTCTAGTAAATTATTCATGCAGTTTATTTTATGTTAATTAGTTGTTATTACATGAATTATTTAATTTTTAGAGCTTAAGTTGGTAGAAGTTTTATAAAAATAAAATAAGACTTTTATTACTTAAAGTTCGAACTAATTTGTTTTGTAACTAACTTTCTGTATAGGTTTATCTAAACACGAAAGGGTGATATAAATGAACAAAACAAATTCGAACAAATATATTAGACTACTAATTTGTGATTTGAAAAAGATTACCTTTGTGTGGAACAAGGAATAAGATTGGACTTTGAGTGTTTTTTTTTTTTTTTTTTTTTGGAACATATCTGTGAATTGAAATATAGGCTTTAATGTTGAGTTTTATTTTGGATTTATTTTGTATATTGTTTTGAAAGTTTGGTAACCATTTCGATTTAATTAATTCGATTAATTAAATTTTGAAAAAAATGAAGTGTTGAAATTTGTGTTTTGAGAATTGCAAGCGATTCGTCTCATCAAGAACTTTCTGACAATATAAAGAATGTCTCAAACAGAGTCCAGATGAACCCACACGAGTGTTGAAAAGTTTGGTAGTTTTTTTTATCAAATGATGATATCATCATGATTTAGTGATGATGTCAGTGCCATGTAGTAGCCTAGTCAGCAGCCATGTCAGTGACATATGGCAAACTAGTTAGCGACACGTCAGCAAGACTGCCATGCCATTAGAATATTTTTTCAAAAATTACATTTTGGTCCCCAAAATTCATGATAATTTCATTTTGATCCCAAAACTTTTTAAAATTGCAATTTGGCCCCTAAATTTTTTAAGTACATGTATTTTAACTGCTCAAGTATGTCATATTTACAATTTGACCCTTGGAGTTTATGGTATTTGAAATTTAGCCCTTGGAAGTTTATGAAGTTACAATTTGACCCCTAAAAAAATGGAGGAGTGTGTTCTTGGCTAAACAGACCATTCTAGATGCAACCGTGGATTTTGTTTTTGCAAATTTGGACAATTTTTAATTGTAATAGGTGCATTTCAACTTTTAGTGATTTAATTTTTAGTTTGTAGTAGTTTCACCATAGTGAAAGGAAAGGGGAAAAGAAAGAAACTTTAAACCTTCGGGTTTAGAGAAAAATTTTGGGAATAATTTTGTTATTCCCAAAGTAGTTTGGTTTTTTGTAATAAAAACCAAAGTGTTTAGCATTGGCTAAAGGGTATTTCTAAGTTATGTTTAGAAATGACAACTAAGATGGATTTGGTTTCAAACCTTTGTGGTTACAGGAAGTCTTTGGGTTTAATCTTGTTATTCCCAAAGTGGTAGGAAACCAAGTTTTGAGAAAGTCTTTGGTTATAATCTGATTATTTCCAAAGTGCTTTATTTTGAAACCAAATTTTACCATTAGCTAAAATATTTCTAATTTTTATTCAGAAATAATGGACTCAGTTCCAAGAGTACCGGTTAACTTTTATAAGCGGTGTAATTCTAATACAATTTTTAATTACTTGTAAGTTCTGTAAACTTGATTTGTTTTAACTAGTTTATCCACTGAAAAACTTAATTCTAAATTTGTTTTCCATGGACTCGGAGTCAACATGCTCTTGAAAATTTTGTCTAAGGTTAACTGGGTCTTAAGTGGGACCGGTGTGACCCCTCTAGTCTTCTTGAAAACTTTTCTGACCATGTTGGATTCTAGGATAAGTGGTGAGATCAATTTTTAATTAAATTTCAGACTTTGGATTTTCTAGTGTTATGATTGGTTTCTGGAAAAACTGAATAGTGAAATTTGGTTGTGATTTTTTAGAAATGGCTTCAAAAGGTGACAATATAAAATGTTGTTCCACCTGGCAACCTTAAGCCTTGTGAAGTTCTTAAAGGAAGATCTAGAGAGATCAAGTGTGATTAAAGGAAATCATAAGATTGCATGATAATATCTCTGAATTAATCATAGGCAATTAGTATGTTATCCTTGTGTCAAATATAGCATGTATGATTTCTATGTGACTTTACTTAACAGAAAAGATGAGACAACTTGTTAGGGTAGGTGAATGTATTTTTTGAATTTTTATAATTCTAAATATATTCTTGAATTAGTGGCTCCTAGTGAGTGTAAAATCACTAATAACAAAGATACAAAACTAATGGTCCCTAGGGGGTGTTTGTCACGCCCCGAAAATTTATACAATAAAGATTCACTAACTTCCATTGTTTAATGTAAACGTAAGTAAATCACAACATTAACATCATCATCAAATCTCCCGCATTCGTAATTCATTAACCATCAAGAGATTTACAAAAGAATGCCCCACATGTAGTTACATATTCAACATTCCTAGAATATGAATCTATAACATGTAGCAAGGAAGTTTAGAATGAATTAATGCTCTCAAGGGATATAAATTTCAAGGCTTAAGCCCGGTTACACAAAAGTGGCTTCAAACCCATACACATTAAGCCCTTGGCTTGTCAAAAATGATTACAACAAAAGAAAAGAGCCTTGTGCTCTGAAAACATATCTCCACGCCTCTAACTTGGCGGGATCATCACATCCTTTTTTGCACAAAATCTCATAGGGGTGAGCACAAAGCCTAGTAGGAAAACCTTAACAAAGTATATACTTTTGTAGAATCTCGTGGGATGAATGCGTATGTCGAACCATGCTCATAAAACATATATCTTTATCCTTTGAAAACTTTATGCACATGCAATCTTGAAAATTTAACAATTTCAATAATTTCAATGTAGTTCAACGAGGCGATAAATACGACTTTGGTAATCCCTAGGTTGATGTCTGCAAGTAGGCATAACAAGCACTACCAAATCCCCACTTTACCAGTAGCTAAATGGAAGGCACGTGGTACCTCATCTGCGCATGTTTTAGGTCTTTCATCATGGACACTCAGACCAACTTCACCAATACCAACTACAACCCCTATCCTGACTTACCAACGTATTTACCCCAAGACAATCAATATGATCTTGTTTCACAAAACAATGTCCTTTTCCAATGCAATAATTAATTTCAATTGCATCAATGTTAAAATGGCATGGCAATGCAAAAATGTCTAACGCATGAACATGATCCATTTTCAATTTTCCTCACACAATTCTCCATTTGTGACCACTTTCTACATCTTTTTATCAATGCAATATCATAATACATTACAAGAGATAAAAAATACAACATTGACCTTCAAGCATTTTTCATATATTAATCATCAAATATAACTTTAAAGGGTGATATAACAACCTTAACATTCATGTATTCTGCACATGTTAATCTCTATTTTTCCGCTTGGTCATTTCAAGACCATCCAATAACAAGCTATACAACAAGCTTCAATTTTAACATTTCTCATTCTCTTTCCATGGAATTTCCACTTTATACACAATTATAGGAATATCTCAATCACATATTCACCATAAGACTAAACAACCATGGATTTCATAACATCTTATCATTTTCCAAAGTAAATCCCCAATTTCTAAGGTTTCATTACCAAATTAGGTTTTTCCTCATTTTTGAAAGGATTTTTCCAAGACAACATCCCTCCTTAACAATATAGTTCATACCCTCAAGAGTTGTCAGACAACATTGAGAAAACCCACTTTTAAAATCATCAAGAACTTAGGAGCCAAAATCAAGTTCAATACTCAAGAGAAAGTTCCAAAATCAACATAAACTTGCAGAAATGTATATATAACTCTAAGAGAATCTCTACCTCAAGCTTGGAAGAGGAATGAGAGAAAAACTCTAAAAATGGATGTTGATGGAAACTCAATTCGATCAGTGAGAACGTAGCCCCCGTCGTCCTCTTCGATTCGGTGTAAGAAGCCCTCTCGAATTCTTGGTAGATCCTACTAAATCTTAGGGAGAACGTTGAAATTTGGTGGGTTTGTAGAGAGAGCAAAGATGGATATATATATACATATAGAGCACAAAATTCGGGATTGACGCGCCAAAATCCGCATGTGTGGTTCAAATTTCGCACAAACGGAATCCCAAATCCGCATGAGCGATTTGGTATTGCTCTTTACGAGTGGAATGGTCCAGAGATGGCCGAGAAAATTCACCAAAATCCGTTCAAGCAGTTCCTAATTTCGCACGAGCAAAAATTCTGCCCAGAAAACCCCCTCCACTGAGTGGTTCCGTTCGAGCAGTTCTACGAATCCGTAAGAGCGATTTTTCCAGGAAGCCCAGAAAATGATTTTACACCACAAGGCAAGTTCTAACACCCGAAGCTCAAAATTTTCAACTCGGAAACATTAAGAGAGGTTAAGTAAGTGGAAGGAAATTTCAACGACTGAAAACTATGAACGAAACACCGAAAGAAGTACATACTATTCCACCACACAAAACTATTCAAACCCAAAACCCAGGACATCACAGGTGTTAGACCACTGGCTACTCAGTTATGAGATTGTGGTTCTTAGTAGTGAACAGATTACTAATCATATGTCAAGACATGATGATTTCTAGTAACGAAAGAGTCTACTGATTCTGTGTCAAGACATTGTGATTCCTAGTAGTGGAGTGATTACTGATCATATGTCAAGATATTGTGATTTCTGGTAGTGAAAAGTCTACTGAGCACATGCTGAGAAATTAGTGATTCTTACTGATAACATTATTGGTCATGTTATGAAGTTCCAAATAGTAGACCATTGAACAATGGATCTGTGTTTCCTAATAGTAAGGCTATTGACTTCAAAGTAACTTGCTGGACCAAACTTGTTTGGTGCCTTGAATTCGGAAAAGACCTAATTTGTTTGATGATAGCCTGGAATGTGTTTTGTGTGATATGATTTTGAGAGTTTCATAATCATTGTGACACAAGGAATTGTGTAAAGACCCTGTATGAATTTTTGGAGAGGCTAGGAGCCTTCGTATAGATTCTACAAATGTAAAGATGTCATGCAAAAGGTGGCAAATGTAGGGGTGCCATGCAAAAGGTGGCAATACCTAAACCCAATCCGTTGACTTTGTGTTCAACGGTTATGCACAATATAGTAATGCATATCAGTTTTCAGGTGGACGAATCTAATATCTAGATTTACAGAAGAATATAATCATGGAATTGAGGAAACGATTTTCATGAGGAAAGAGATAAGCCTAGAAAATGTTAACAGACTAGGACTTTAAAGTTCTTCTATCTAATCTTCTTAAACCTATATGGTGGCTAGTGAGGCTAAAAGTTTCTTTGAAGTTGTGATTTCTTTACAAAGTAGTTATTAAATTAACTGGATCTTGCAGAGGTACTAATCCTTGGGATGCAAGTGAATGAAAGCTGATGAGATATGTTTGTTATCAAAGGATACCAGTGAAGAGAAAGCCTGGATTACTTTGATACGTGATCACTAGTTATGGTGAGTGTGATGGCAATTGTATGAAGTCTGGAGATACATCAAGATGGATGTTCATATAGCTTTCCTATGTAAAGATTTAGTTGAATAAATCTTTATGGAACAACCTGAAGGGTTTGTCGATTCCAGGACGAAAAAAGACTAGAAGCTTGAGATTCATTTTATGATTTGAAATAAGCACCGAAACAATGGCATGGGAAATTTGACTACACTATAGGGTATTGACAAATGTATTTATGTCAAAGACATTGACAATAGTATATGTCGTGTTGTGTCTGTGTATAGATGGCATGCTCATTGTTGGTAGTTATGAGAAGATGTTCAATACTACCAAGTGGATATTGTACTCTAAGTTTGATAAGAAAGATATGGGCCTTGCAGATGTGATTTTGGATATTAAGATTACCAAAACATCTAGTAGTATTGTACTTTCTCAATCTCACTATGTTGATAAGATACTTGAGAAATTTAGTAAATCAGATACAAGTGTGTCAAGGACACTGGTAGACTTGAGTCTACATTTGGCTAAAGAATAATGGTGAAAGTTTATTTCAACTAGAATATTCTCGGGTCATTGAAGTTTAAAGTATTTGATGAGTTGTACAAGTCCAAGTATAGCCTGCTCAATTAGCAAGCTTAGTAGATACACGAGTAATCCTAATTCTACTTATTGGAAGGGCATTATGCGGGTGTTAGATTATTTACACTACACCCGGGATTATGGGTTGCATAACATTTGATAGCCAGTTGTACTAGAATGGTACGAAGGCACCCACTAGACATCTGATATAAAGACTACAAATCTATTAGTGGATATATTTTCTCTAATTGGAGCTGTAGCTGTGTCTTGGAGATCTTCCAAGCAAATATGTATCACAAGATCAATGATGGAATCGGAATTTAGTATTAAAGTAGTTGAATGACTTTGCCGTTTTCTTAAGGATATTCCATGTTGATCAAATATTGTGTTAGCAATTTTCTATACTTTGCGACAACCAATTAAGTATTGGTAAGGCATATATGGAAAGTCTAGACATTTTTCGTCAAAGACATAGTTCCATACGATGACTACTCTCGTGTGTTGTCACTATAGACTATATAAAGTCTAAGAACAATATTATGGATCTGTGAACTTAAGAGCAAAATCGAGAGTTAGTAAGAAGTCATTATGCGGAATGAGGTTAAGGCCTTTAGTGAATATTATCGAAATGGAAAACCTAAACTAGTTTACTAGAGATCCCAAGATCTAGGTTCAAAGGGACAACCTAATTGCATATAACGGGTGAGTCAATAAAGAGGTAAATCCTCTTACCCATTCCTTTATACAGTAATACCTTGTGGGATGGAAGGTTAAGCTGATATTTTTAACGACCTAAGTGCTATGAATAGTCAACCATGGTATAGCAAGATACCTTATGTAGGTCACCTATGTGAGTGCGAAGTGGGACTACTTCTTTAAAAATTTACAACGCTAGATTCTTTAAAAAACACTCACTGAACTGGGCTAGTGTTTCAGGACCACACCGGACACAACAGTGAGAACATAATGATGGTTGGAGTAATTCCTATGTGAGGTCTATTGTCTCAGTTTACACAAATGGCAGAACAATTCAAGACATCACCTTCATTGGTCAACCAACAAATCTGATAGGCTTTCACTACAAAAGGTTCAAGGCCGACTGGTACCTTTTTTATGCAGGGTTATCCTATGTACTCTCTCTCTCTCTCTCTCTCTCTCTCTCCAAGTTTTTGTTGTTTAGCGTTGTCCATTTTTCTTTTTTTCAGCCAATTTTATTCATGTGGGGGATTGTTGGAGATAATGGTTTTTCTGTAACTTTAATTTGAAATTAAAATGGGACCCAATCACCGATTGAGGTGGGTCTAAGTGGTTTTGTATTCTATTAAGTGAGAAGATTGCAATAAAAAAAAATGAGCCGAAACCATTGACTTGTTAATGGGAGTTGTCTTATAAAGTGGGCATCAATAAAGATGGGCTTCAATAAAGATGGGCTTATCTTGATTTGGACTGAGCCTATGCTTGTGCTTGTGCTTGTGCATATGCTGGGTTTGGTCTTGGACTTGGACTTAATCTTGAGCTTTGGCTAAGTTATGTTGTGTTGGGCTTAGCTTGTGCATGTGTTTGAGAATTGGGATTGGATCGGCTTAGCTCATAAAATGGCATTTGATGGCCCTATTGATGGCCTTCATTGCTAGGGATTCCCCTACTTGTATAAGTAGAGGCTTTTCCTCTCCACTTGGTAGGATAATTTTGGAGGGATTTTTGATGGAAAATGGAGATAGTATTTTGAGATAAAAAGTTGGAGATGTTTTTTTTACACCAAAGAAAAATTTTTCTATCTTCTTTTGCTCACCTCTCCTTTGGTTCTTGTTAGAGAAAGTGTAACCATTGTCAAGTTCGCCGAAACTATTCAGAAAGTGTTTCTATATTTGTTGGTTTCGACCGTCAAATCTTGATAGACAGACGCCGGTATACCTCTAGCATCCATTGAGAGGCGGTGAATCTGTTTTAAGATAACTGTGATACCACACATGCTTCAGTTTGCTTATTTTCTTATCATTTGCTCTTAATTTTTTTAGAATTTCGTTTACCACGATGGGTTCTAAGATTTAGTTATCAATGTTAATAATTTATTCTATTAGTAATATAATCTAATTCATTTATATATTTTTAGTTGTGTAGTTTATTTTGTATTTTATTCTGTAATAAAAAAATTATTTTGTCATTTCTAAGTAATTTTATTTTTTTAATATTTTTATGAAAAAATACCAACATGTAATCCGCCTAAGGCTTTGGGCAAGCCTTTGGCTTTGACTTATATAATTTTTGGCATTCAAAAAAATAAAATAAAAATAAATATATAAAGCAATAAATGTTTAAATTAAACTGCTTTGTGCTTTTCTACAATTTTGCCTAAGGTTTCTATCCCCTTCCTAATTTTATATACAACTTCAATTTTGTTTAAATTGTGATTTTCTTAATATTTTGAATGTAAAGTCAAAATCATCGTAAATCAAAGTAATTGGTTGGAAACAAATTATTTGGCCTTCAGTTACTAGGTTAGGTACTAACGAAGGGAGATTTTCTGTCCAGGTCATGGAATTCAGAGATCCTTTTACAAGGTTTGAGATCCACTAGTAAAAACAAATATATCATTATCATATTTCATTTTATCTTTTAACTTGATGTAATGTGAAAGACATAAAGATAAGATTACACGGGAATACTTACGACTTCCAGTACCTGACTTATCATATGATTTAATCTGTCGGACTTTCTTATTAAAGACAAATAAAAATACATACGAATGGACAAAGAATGGACAAATAGCGAATATCATTATGAATTATATAATGACTACCCCTTTGATGTCCATAAGAATACACATGAGAACTTCCATAAGCCAGTCATGAATTGATTTTTTGACTAAAAAAACAAAAGAAGTCATGAATTGTCTCTAGTGACTATTGATTGATGTAGTTATTAATAGCTAGGACAATAATTTTATAGACCCAAACTTATAAATTTATAATTTATTCAAAAAGAAAATAAGTGGTTTAAATTTATTATTATTATTTTTTTATGAATTTTATGTTTTATTAATTTAATTATCATCATGTTAGCTTTTTTCGGCTTTCGAAAGTTGGAATTATAATTAGCGCATGTCAGTAAGGATCAATAAGTCCTTACAAAAATTAATAAATACCAACCAATTAGTTAGATAATTGCTTCAATGAAAATGACTTTACTGGTGGCTTAGTTTTTAGGAGAAAATTAAGAAGATTAAGTGAAATAAAAGAAAGAGAGAACAACAGTGCTTGAAATCAATCTTTCATTATGTAAACAGAAGTTTACAATTGTACGTTAACACTTTCACAGCTTCGAAGGAGATTACAACAACAGACTAACTTAGAATTACTCCTAGAAATTTGAAGTGCAGTACAAGAATGTAAAGACTGAAAAGTCTGGAAAATATAAAGTAAATGAACTGGTCTCTGGATCTGGTCCTGGGTCTCTTCATTATCAGAACTTTTCTCTATTCATAGGCTTTGAATATAACCATCGAAGTGGCTGATAATCGTTGAAGTAGGTGATAACTGTTGAAATGATCTCCATGATCACTGAGTGTGGCATGTGACTTTGATCAGTTTGTTTCCACTATTCCACTCTTCATGGTTGTGCTTTCCTCTTGAAGTTGAATTTAAGCTGTGTACAACCGTATGGCAAGGTCATCTTGGATATCTTGGCTGTTACCATGTCTCTCGGATCCATTGCTATTGCTGCAAGTTGCCACGCGTCTGTTGATGGTTGGAGACCTTTACTGATTCCCCAATTTGCCCCTTGTAATCCACATGTCAGGCTGCCACAGGTTTGTACAAAATATATAGCCACATTACCCCCCACACTAAGATAGCCAATACTTGGTAGTATTAGCTGATCAATATGTTTTACCCACGTCCTATGGTAATTAATTATACTGGAAGTATAACTGTCGCCAAGAAAGGGCTTTTAAAACATTGAACTTCCTCTTGTGCTTGGATTTTACCTCAACTATATATGCAAATGAAGGGACTAATACATCCTTGATGGCTAATCAAACCTTCACTTTGATTGATCAAGTATACGAAAAGGCTTTGGACAATGATGATAAACCTCAAAAGAACTTCCATGAATTTATTGGCCTTTTTTATCCTCCTTAATTTCTATAAGTCACGGAAGCCTTTGCAGAATAAGTGCCTTAGATAAATAAATAAATAAATAAAACTTGGTCAAATGGATCTTGAAAGCTCTACATTTGCTCCAAAACCATCTGCGTGGGATGGAGCTACCTCCTCTTCTACTGGAACTATTGGTTGGAATGCTTGGCCAACACCAACCCAACCCCAAACAAGGGAGCAAATTCATTACAGAATTGTAGAATTTGATGACCCCACTGTGATTCCTCCATCTTCACGTAGCTCAATGGTATATGCTTATACCTTATTCGATCGCCGTGGCTGTCTTGAACACAACTTACTTTCAGCATGGTATACATCCACCTTGCCGACCAAAATAGTGTGAAAGACCCCTCACCCAATCGAAGCTTTGGGAATGAGCCCCTCACTCCAAGCCAAGAAAGCCAAACTTTGCTCCTCTGACTAGCAAGAGTATGTAAATGAGCCTCAGATTCCTCATTCTTTTGGAGGGGACCCAACTGCTCTTCCCCTTCCTCCTAATCCTAACTGGTTGAAGAATTAAAACTTACCCTCTTCGAAAGCCAACATTTTGCCCCTATCAAGCTCTAGTTCCACCAACTGCTTATCAACAGTATAGAGCCCAGACCCTGCTTGCTGCCTTTTCTCATTTATCTTTCGAAGCCCTCCAAGATGACATCCCTCACAAGAACTTTTTATGGGCTTGTGACATTGTTTCTAGAAGCCACAACCTCAACCTAGTGGCCCAAGAAGAACTTTACACTTTTCTGGACCAGCTCCCCTTGCTATTGAACTGGCACAAAAATGACTTGGCCACCAGTGAGTCATTGGAGGAGATCTTCACTGTTCGCATCCAAGCCTAATATGAAACAGAAAATATTCTTGAAGAATATGAAGATTTCAAGAGACCTGATTAACAGTATGGGGAAGGTGTTGATATGGATGATATGCGTGGAATAAATGAAATGAAGAAAGCCTTTAAGAAAACAAAATTTGAGATAAGGGCCCAACAATTTTTCGACAAAATAAGGGCACCAATTCGATAAACCAAATTTAGATAGGATAGAGGAAAGGTTAGAAAAGGAACATGTATTTATTGAATTGTCCTGGACAAAGTTTCATGACCTTGTAACCTTGTCCATTCCTTACTTTTACGAAATTGAGAATGTAACCAAATAGGCTTTCTCAATGTAAATGCTTACATCAATAAAATTGGGATTTTGTGTTCCAATATACACGACTCTTTCATTCAACTTGTTCATATAATTAACAAATATTGGCTTCGAAGTATCCCATCTATTTCAAAGCCTGCATGGTTTTTCTCAAGAAGTAATAATATACTCATTCGAAGGGCTCTGCTTAGTTAGAAAGTTCAAGAATGTACTTTCATATTTCTAAAATTTAAAGGCATAGGTTTCATTTTTTCCAATTTGCTAATCTTTTAATCTGCAAAACACTCACATCATTTCAACAAATATTGGGCCTACAATAACCCCTTATTTCGAAGCCAAAAACAAAGCTCTCAAAAGTACACTTTCTTTCCTTAAGGAAATCTTCTTTGGCAAAATGCCTAGGATCATACTTTCAAGACCTTCGAATTTTTAAACGAGTTCTAACCTTACTTGGGTTAAGACATAGTTTCATCATTCTAGTATAACATTCGCTTCAAAGCCAATTACTTATTTTGAAGACAAGCTAAACTTTTTAAAGTATATTTCCCTTCCTTAGATGGTAACGAGATGCTGCTTTGAAGGAAATTTTCTTTATAGGAAGTCAGAAATGTGTCTTTAGGACTTTTAAAATAAAGGCCTTCATTCTACATGGGTCAAAATAAACAATCTACTAACGTGGGCCAATTTGACCCATTAGGTTGAGTGGGTAATTTCGGACATGAAGGTTTAAAGCCCCAATTTCTCATGCTCTTTAACTATTTGCTTGTCTAGTCTTTTCTCTCACTCCCATTGCTGTTAACTCTAACTCCTTACCCTTCTCATACTCACTCTCCTCACCCTCCTTTCAATCTCTTACTAATGGTTTCTTCTTCCTCAAAAGTACCAGTTGTTGAGCACTTACGTCGCTTAGTGGCTTTGAGGAGTTGTATTACTGACGAGATAGCTAAATGCCAGGCGCCAGAAGGTGAAAGCGTGATTGATGGGCGGATCTTCGTCCCACATCACCACACTTGAGGGAAATACGTTCTTGGCCCCATTTTTAAGGAGGCTCCTGCTACACTTCCTCCCCTATACCCACGTCTGGAGAAATACTACCTCCTCTATGAAGGAAACTATAACTAGGGAAGTTGGAGGTTAACCAACCTCACCGCTGCTGTAACAAGCCCGCGGGGGACCTCGTTACAGCTCGGACTCGATTTGTAGTCACGGTTCTAAATCTGAACCAAAGAGTCCAAATCCGGCAAATCGTTTTGAAAAAACTGATTTTTGAAAGAAGTGCCGAACATGGACTGCTTTGCCAGATACAGAGTCGCCACCTAAATATTTTATTTTGGGAAATTTAGGAAACCCTGACTCATTGCCAAAGGCCACGTGTCCGTCATCACCAAAGTTGCCTCGGCTCGGGAACTTCGGTACGATTGGGGAAGGTCACTTCGTGAGCACCCCCGCTCGCCCGGTCATAGACCGGCCTCTACTAACCATGATATCTATTTTTGAAAACATTGTATGTTCTTATTCCGGTTATTAGCCTAGGTTACTATATGATGCGCACAGCATACAAGTATAGACTGGATCGCCTGAATTGGAACAAAACATTTCATGTTCGCTTTTTGAAAATGGTTTGCTACCCGCAGGTAGGCTTAAAGCATTTGATGATTTATTCCAATTTAAGTAACCCAACCTTCACCCACAGGCATTCAGGCGGTTATATCACATAAGCACATAGCCTCATGGTAAGCATGCTATTCATGGCAGTCACTCACACGCATGCAAGGATGCTAAAGCATAAAACTCACCGAATACTCCAAGCCAAAATAGAAACTATATTAGAAATCATGCATGATCCTAAATATACAGAAATGCCCAATGCAGCGCATGCAAAATGCAACTATAGCAGGCTCGGCTATTCTAAACATGGCATATGGAATGCTACAGCTAACACGTATTCAACTTTGAAATTGAAATACTATGCAGTTAGTATGGTGCGCCGAGCTCGGTGCATGCAATATAGATGAATGATGCAAACATGCTTTCATACTGTATGCTAATTGAAACATGCCCTAATCTAACCATCATAAGCAGGTAAATAAAAGGGAGAGAGACGTGGGGTTGGAAGACATATATCACACTCACGCACACTTATTATAGTCGTGCCCTCGCACAGAGGGTCCGAATAAATATACAATCCCAAATAAAAGAATATTACAGTTCGAATATTACAGTCCAAATAATATACAAATTCCTAATTAATTAGTGAATTAACTAAGAAAGCAAGTAAAACTGGCGTGCAAGCCCGGGATTGCCTTGCTTCTGATGGATGATGTATGTTTGGGCTGCCTTGCGCGGAAATCCACCGGGATGCCCCAATTAGCCTCTGTTTAGCAGTTATTCTTGAAAAGCATGCCAAGTCCCGAAAAGTTGCTGATTCTTCATTTTGCTGCAACATAGAGCAGGAAAGGGGCATAGCAATGTATTTTCACAAATATATGCATGCCTCGATCCTCGTGCCACCAATCATGCATACTGAGGCATGATGGCCGAGGAGTCGAAATGCACAATTTAATATGGGATGAATGCACATGAAAACACAACAAGACCTAACTCCATCATGGGTAATCCGGAGTGTTGGTGACTGGGGAATTGAGACACGTTCCGTCACTCGGAGTACGAAACGTACCTCGTTTCCCGTGCCCGGGCTAACTCTTATTCCGAACACAATGCAATATGCATGACATGTATGAATGCAACAAAGATACGACCTAGCTTGCACAGTGCTATGAAAATGAGATGCCTCGAAATGCGTGCACACGGGCACGCAAACTGAGAAAATGACAGAATGCGATCTAAGATACAACCTAGTATGCACTATGCTGTAAAAAATGAGATGCCTCGAAATGCGTGCACACGGGCACGCAAACTGAGAAAATGACAGAATGCGATCTAAGATACAACCTAGTATGCACTATTCTATAAAAAATGAGATGCCTCGAAATGCGTGCACACGGGCACGGAAACCGAGAAAATGACAGAATGCGATCTAAGATACAACCTAGTATGCACTATGCTGTAAAAAATGAGATGCCTCGAAATGCGTGCACACAGGCACGCAAACCGAGGTGATGGCATACGCAATGCAATATGGCTAAAATGGCATGCAAAATGTAACATGGACTTATACTAACATGAGAGAGCCTCAGCCACACTCACATAAGAGGCCGGTAGATGAAAATGAAGTGCCTCGAAGTGCGTGCACACGGGCACACAAACCGAGGCAATGGCATATGCAATGCAATATGGCAAAAATGGCATATAGAATGCAACATGGACTTATACTAACATGTGAGAGCCTCAGCCACACTCACATAAGAGGCCGATGGATGAAAATGAAGTGCCTCGAAGTGCGTGCACACGGGCACGCAAACCGAGGCAATGGCATACGCAATGCAAATGACAAAAATAGCATATAGAATGCAACATGGACTTATAATAACATGAGAGAGCCTCAGCCACACTCACGTAAGAGGCCGATGGATGAAAATGAAGTGCCTCGAAGTGCGTGCACACGGGCACGCAAACCGAGGCAATGGCATACGCAATGCAAATGACATGGGAATCACATGCAAATATGTTAATGGATTTTCAGCAATGAAATGTGGGGGAAAACAGTCCCGAAATGAGGCGAAAACACACCCGATGCATGGAATCTCTCCCGAAATATGAATTTTGGCATCCGAAATGGCCTATAGCTATACCAAACATGCACAATATGGACATGCAATGAAAATACAGAAGCAAGGCAATCCCAAGATAAGCATTTTTCCAGTTCAAAACATGGCCAAACAGCAAGCAAAGATAGGGCAACAATGGCATGCAAAAATGGCCCTAAACATGAGATTATGAAGCAACTCACAGCTGCTGTCCTCAAACAGGTTAGGGCCCTTCAACAAAGTTGAAGAGGGGCCCAAAATATGATGTTTTCCAGAACTGTAAAAACCCCAAAAACAAACACAGGTATGGCTGCACTCCCATGCAAGAAAAAGGGCCAAAAAGTGGTCAAAGAGGCAAGTGGTATATGCAAAGCCCAAACTGAAAAATTCCCTTCTACAACATTGAAGAGGGACCAAAAATAAGCATATTTATAGAACTGTAAAAACTCCAAAACAGTATACAAACATGCTAGAAATGCAATGCAAAATAAGGCTCAAAAGAGGCTATAACATGAGGTACGCAAAATATTCCACAAACGGCCAAAGACCCTTAATGAAACATGAGGAATGGGCCAAAATAAGACTATTTTAAGAACTGTAAAATGGCCAAAAACAAAAGCATGATAGGCTAACAAAACATGCAAGAATGGGGACCAAAAGAGAGATATAACATGAAGTGGCATATGGAGGTCCCAAACCATGAAAGGCCCTAAATGAAACATGAAGAATGGACCAAAATGAGACTATTTTTAGTGCTGTAAAATGGCCAAAAACCAAAGCACAATAGGCTGCCAAAGCATGCAAAAATGGGACCAAAAAGGGAGTATAAAGGCAAGAACAACATGGAAGTCCCAAACGGTGTTGAGCCCTTCTTCAATGTTGAAGAGGGGCTCAAAATAAGCCTATTATCAGTTAACAACATGCTCCAAAACAAATCACACACAAGCTAAAAATATCATCCAAGAAAATGACATTTTAGAGGGATAATGAAGCAAGTGCAAGATCGAGGGCTCAAACAGGGTTGAGCCCTTAATGAGACATGAAAATGAGCTCAAAAGAAGGCCACTTTCAGTTATGTCCGGAGCTCAAAGCAAAAAGAGTAGATGGTTAAGAAATGTTGCAAAGAAAAGCTCAAGAAAAGGGGAAATGGCAACTCACCCTTGGAGACAAGTCTTTTGTTGCTTCTTGGACCAAGTTGCAGCAGCTTTAGCCTTTGAGAAGCCCTCCTTGTTGCTGGAAATGAAGTGGTGATGGTGGTGCTTGGTGGTGATGAAGGAATGAAGTGTGGAACTTGAATGTTTTAGGGTAGAAATGAGAGAAGGAGAGGGGAAGCAATGCAAGACTTGGAAGAAATTTTTTCTAACCCCAAAGATAAGTGTTGGCCCTTGGTTATATGGAACAAAAGAAGGTGTAAAGGTGGGGGAAAAAGGAGGCAAACTTTCCCCCACAAAATATCCCCCGTATATAGATATTTTCTGGGGGATAAAGCCATGCAGCTGTAAAGTGAACAGTGTGAGGATCATGGCCGGCCAGGTATTTTGGTTGCAGGTGGCCGGCCGGCCACACCCCCTAGCCGGCCGGCTAGGGGTCAAAAGGGTCAAGTTGGTTTAGTGGCCGGCCACCAACTTTTAGGGTCCTCCCATGTGTCCTCAACACAACCCTGTGGTTAAAAGTCCAAGAAAGTGGCTCAAAGGTGTTCAACATTGGCTCGGAAGGAGGGGTTCAAAAGGGTCAAGAAACATTAGTGGCCGGCCACCAACTTCTAGGGTCCTCCCATGTGTGTACATCACAAGTATGTGGTTTAAAGTTCAAGAAAGTGGGCCCAAGGTGTTCAACATTAGCCCGGAAGGAGGGGTTCAAAAGGGTCAAGTAACATTAGTGGCCGGCCACCAACTTTTAGGGCCCTCCCATGTGTGTACATCACAAGTATGTGGTTCAAAGTTGAAGAAAGTGGCCCCAAGGTGTTCAACATTAGCCCGGAAGTGTGAAAAACGGGCGTCGGAGGATATATAACTGGTTGCTGCAATAATTACTGGCCTCCCACCCTTCTACGGCCTTCCCAGTGATAAAACAAAGGTACCTGCCAAAAATGAACGAAAACCGTTGCAAAACGAATGTTCGGGGGCCAAAACACGCAGTTCGGGGTCCCGAAAATGGGTTGTTAAGCACCGAAAGTGGCATTCAGCCACAAAGCCGGTTTCTCAGACCCCAGTGTCCCTCAAAAGGGAGAAAATAAGATGCATGCCAAAATTTAGAGCAAACGGAGATGGTTAAGCGGTCCCGAACCGAGGCACACGGCCAATGGTCCCGAAAAACTGGAAACCGGACTCCGAAATGGGCAAAATGGCCTATGGCCACCAAATGTAGCCCACGGCCACTGAGAGATGGTCTACGGGACCTCTCCCTTCCCTTGGGAAAAGAAACAAAGAAAACCGAGCCTGGTTCGCAAACCGAGGCGAAGCACAAAAGAGGGGTCGAAAATCCGGAGGCAGGGCTCACGGCCGTGACTCTGAAACTTCTGAACGAGCACATTATGCAACATCACCAAGCGCTCAATCAGTGACATCTGAGTCTTAAGGTCGGTCAAAAATGGGGTGTCTACAGTTGCCCCTCTTTGACAGAACTCGAAAGTCACAAGTGACGGGAGTGAATGTCAAAGCCCAGAGACGACCCATTTTTGACAAGGCCGAAGACTTAGACAAACGTACAAAGTAAACAGAGATGTGCCCGCAGGCAAGCCCGCAGGCAGGGGGGAAAAATACAAAGCGATATGCAAGAAGCCGAACATAACTCAATGATCATGCAAATGCAGCAAGCTGTAATGAAGCAAGTATTCGCAAATAGATGCAACAGTTTTAAGCAAGAATGCAAAGCAACAACTACATTTCATGCAGTTAAGAATGCGGAGAATTATTTAATCCTCGCCACGTCTCACACGGAGAAAATACGATACCTGCGCGATTCGTCTGGTCACACCAGCCTCAATTGAACCGTACATACAATATCGTGCCTGTAAAAGAGAGAAATTGCAACAAGTACAATATGCTGTCAACATATATTCAATGTGATTATGGAAGTTTGACACACGCAGTGCCGGTGAGTAAATGCATCGCAATGCAAGAGTGGGACATACGTGACAACGCATGCTCAAGCATAGAGGTATGCCAATATCAAGAAATGTGCATAATAATGCAAGTATGCTCATGAGAATGCAAGTTATGTGCATGATAGTGCAAAACGAGCATAAATCAGGATGCCCGTTCGTCATGAAATAACGAGCACGGAAATACGTGTTCCGGCGAAGGTAACTCGAATCACGGCCTCCGATCCGCTTCCCGGAAAGGCTACAACTCATTCAAAAAGGATACACTTTGATTTTGATGAATGATGATGAGACACATGTCAGATCCTGAAGCTGAAGTTCCGGCGGAGCAATTTCGCGACCGGAAGTGTACTTTTCTTGAACTTTTTCAGGTCCCGGGAACTCCAATCTTCCTCAAAATTTGCAGGGAGCTAGGTGAGCCTGTGGGGGACATAGCCGGCCAGTTTTATGGGAAGGGGGAGGTGGCCGGCTGGTTTTACAAAAAGTGGATGGCTGGCAGGCCGGTTTTCCAAAAAGGAAATGGCCGGCCGGCTGGAAAAGGTGGCCGGCCGGCTATATGACCAAATCCGAGGGTATTTTGGACCTTTCACCTCCTTTCTGTATGCCCCTTTATCTCAAGAGTTGGAGCCTATAAATGCAGCCGAGATCCTCTCTTCTCTTGCCTCCTACACCACTTTCTTCTTCAGATCTGAGTTCCATACGCGTTTTCCAACGCCCCACGCAAGTTGTTTTCGGAAAAATATTCAGTTTCAAGCACTTTGAACTGGTCAAATTTTGGTTTCGGAGCTTCTTTTCTCATTTCTGCCACTTGAGGTGAGTTTGTCTCAATATTTGGAAAATTTTCCCGGGGGTTGACTTTTGTTGACTTTTTCATTTCCCGAGAGTTGACTTTTGTTGACTTTTTCCAATTTTGGCGCATTTTCGCTCATTTTTGCTCCTTTTGTAGATTCTTTGAAAATGGCAGGTAATTCTCCCCATGGTGGAGGCTTTCCGGGTGCCGGGGATGATTTTGATCCTATGACTTTGCCTCCGAGGGTCCGACCTTTTATTCCCGGGAGGTACAATCCGCCAGCACATGTCCTTCCTCGTGCCGTCTTCCGTCATTTCACTGATTTTGATGAGCGAGCGCCTGGGGATCTGCTTCTCCGAGAGCCAGAGCACCACCTCTCCCATGAGGCCCGAGAGGTATTTACTTCATTTTCTGCATTTTCCGTACATTTCGCGCCTTTGCCATGCTTGAATACACAGTTTAGCTTATGACATAGTACTCTGCTTGCATCCTGAACATGTAGTTTAAACACTCGAATTTCTGAACACTCGGCTCATTAATTAATTGCGAACGCACAATACACATTAGTTAAGAGGTGGACACACGGCTCAAACACTGATTTGTCGAACACACAGCCCGAATTCGGAAGTGAACACACAGCCCACACTCTAAATTTTCTGAACACACAGCCCAGATTAGAATAGTGAACACGCAGCCCACACTGATTGAAAGTTGAACACACAGCCCAAACTTTAAATTTTCTGAACACGCAGCCCAGATTAGAATAGTGAACACGCAGCCCACACTAGTTGAAAGTTGAACACGCAGCCCAAACTTTAAATTTTCTGAACACGCAGCCCACACTGATTGAAAGTTGAACACGCAGCCCAAACTTAAATTTTCTGAACACGCAGCCCAGATTAGAATAGTGAACACGCAGCCCACACTGATTGAAAGTTGAACACACAGCCCAAACTTTAAATTTTCTGAACACGCAGCCCAGATTAGAATAGTGAACACGCAGCCCACACTAGTTGAAAGTTGAACACGCAGCCCAAACTTTAAATTTTCTGAACACGCAGCCCAGATTAGAATAGTGAACACGCAGCCCACACTAGTTGAAAGTTGAACACGCAGCCCAATCTTTAAATTTTCTGAACACGCAGCCCAGATTAGAATAGTGAACACGCAGCCCACACTAGTTGAAAGTTGCTTATACTGAACACACAGTTCGTACACTTCACTTCTGAAGACACAGTTCATTCATTTTGCATGCAGCTTATTTCACTTCATTGGCACGTAGCCCATTTCACTTCATTGGCACGCAGCCCATTTCGTTTCATTATTGACACATGTATTCATTTTGAATGCAGGTTGGTTCTCGCAGTGTACGGGGATATGGCTCCACCGCTGCGAGGGATTGGTACGCTGAGCTCCCGGAGGGTGTCCGAGATTTAGTAGACTTGGCAGGATTCGGGGCTTTCTGCATTGGGTTGTCACGTTGTTCTGCCAGGAGCACTCTGATGGCGGCATTGGTAGAGAGATGGTGGGACACCACCAACTCCTTTCATTTCTCTGCTACCGGGGACATGACTATGACCCCTCTAGACTTTGCTGTGTTGACCGGCCTAGACATAGGAGGTTGGCCCATCCCCTATGACGAGGACATGGGCGAGTGGGAGGCCGCTTGGACATAACTGTTGGGGGCTCGCCCGGCTGTTGACAGGGTTTCTGGGAGAGTCTGATATACTTGGTTCTCTTCCCACTTCCGACGGGCGGAGATGGTGCCGGAGACTCCTGAGGAGACGGAGCAGTACGCCCGTGGTTTCCTTATGTTCCTCTTCGGGACTACCCTGTTCGCCGATAGAGGGAACACAGTTGGGCTATACCTGTTGAGCGCTCTGGTTGACCTATCACAGGTCAGTCGATATGACTGGGGTGGCGCCGGCCTGGCTACCCTTTACTTTTATATGAGCGCCACTTCCCGCAGGCGGGGAGACTTACTTGGCGGTTACTGGCGAGCCTGGGAGGTACTTTTCTGTCCCCTTGATTTACATTTCTGCTCTTCATTACTTGTACATTGCACACACATAGCGCACTCTACAGTCTGTATTCTGTTCTCAGCACTTTGTACTTACATTCTGCACTACTTTTCTCAGCTATGGGTCTATGTATACTTCCCAGCATTAGCCCCAGAGTTGGAGGTGGCAGGGCCTCCCATGACCCCATATTCATTGGTATTCGAGGGCCCGCACCGGCCGAGACCCCGAGAGACTCTTATTTATCTGCGACAGTATTTTGACACTGTGCGCCCATCGGAGGTACTTCAGAACTTTCAGTTCTTTTCATTTTCATCTTTGATTTGCTCTGTGTATTCCCGATTTCTGATTTGCTTATGTATTTGTTATCCGCATATCACATGGCAGCCATGGGCACCCTTGGGCGATGGTCTCCGATTTCAGTATCCCGGAGGATCGGGCACCTCCCAGTACAGGTTCCTGCTCGAAGGACCTGTTGGTAGAGCATGGTTTCTGGGGGAACGGTTTCTGCGTCAGGTATGGGGGTATCTTTCTCAGGATCCTCCCTCAGCACCCCAGTCAGTATGCGGATTGCTGACAAGCTCTCTTTCTCGGAGGTAGTCGGCGCTATGCTGGGTAGCGATGCTTTATTATATCTCAAGGAGGGGGATTACGGCACTTACCGCCATACATATTTGATGCCTACATTGACGGGAGCTCGTACCCCGATGACGAGGCCTGCTGGTATGTCATCCTCGGGCCAGGCCCAGGCTCGGGTTGCAGACGCCCCTTCTACTAGTAGAGCTGGTACATCTAGAGGTAGGGGTAGATCGGTTCCTCCGACTCCTTCGACTTATCCTCATCCTGGATGGCCAGATATGCCAACTGAGTTGATGGCGTGGCAGTATGGGGCTATCTCTCCGACTCTGATCCCGCTAGAGCCTCCGATGCCAAGTGATCGATACGCCATTGATCCTGACTCACCGCTGGTATGCTCCACTGTTTTTCATTCATCATTCAGACGTTTAGACACTCTTTCATTCACTGATGATTATGAGCTCATATTTGCAGCCATCGCGAGGGTACGTGGAGGAGGTGGTTGGACTGGTGGCCACACTCGAGGGCATGGTCCTGCGGAGGGAGGCACAGCTGTCTATCGCGGGCATTCAGGTACCCTTTAGTTTTCTGGCATTTATCATACTTCTGATGACATGCTGATTTCTACTGCGTCGATAGACTACTTGTGTAGAGCACATCTGACACACACCCCCACTTGTACACTGTATTTACATGCACCCACTTCACGTAGTCTTTGCTTGTATCTGCATCTGATGTATATATTTGGACTGATGTATTTGAATTGAACTCTTTGTTTTCAGATACCTTCATGGTCCGGTCAGCCACAGGCCAGGCCACCTGGGCCTCCTTGGGGAGCTGGGCCATCTGGGCCATTTCACGGAGTTGGGTCATCCGGGCCTTTCCAGGGGGCTGGGCCATCCCGGCCTTTCCGAGGAGCCGGGCCATCTAGGCCTTTTCGAGGAGCTCAAGGAGGGCCTGTCCACAGACGCAGGGCTCACGTTGTAGAGGCGGAACCTAATGAGGAGGAGGAGGATGATGAGGAGGAGGAGAAGGCTACCGACCGTCAGTCAAAGACATCTGCTGAGGAGGGGGGCTCCGGTCTTGGTTCGGGGAACAGAGGCGAGGCTGAGGGGGATCCTGAGGATGACAGCTCTGACTCAGATGATGATGATGGTGCAGAGGTTGTCCCGCAGAAGAGCATGAGGAGTGCTTCTCATTCCCGCTCCCAAGGACATTGATGCTGCTGTTTCCTGCTTTATTTTTCTTTTTGCTAGTAGTTTGTAGTACTTTGCACATTGTTAGGTAGTTTTATTTTTTTGTAAAACTTGTACCTTTGTTCGTTGTAAAACATGATGGAATGAAACAGCTTTTGAAAAGGTGTTTGTATTTTAAACTTTTAGCATCATATCGCATCATTTTATTTTGCACAAAAATGAAATAGAATGGTAATGTGCATTGTGTAATCACCAAGTCAGGTAGTGAACCGACGCAACAAACTAAGCAACTCAACTTACTAAGATATAACAGAACCTTAGGAAGCTTACAACTCAATAAACAAAATCCAATAACGTTGACAACGCAAATAAACAAGACTTAAACAAAGATTGCTTAAACAGAGCGCAATGACTCAAAAACACGAAACACGTCCGCTCGACAAACAACTCGATAAGCAAAACAACAACTCGATAATCAAAACAACAACTCGATAAACAAAACTTGGCAACAACAGAGTGTACTTCGGACGATCTGGGCACCGGAACGCATCCGAAACAGAGGGAAATGAAGGCCTTTGACTCTCCCGTTGCATGGAAATGCTTGAAACTTTCCCTCGAAGTGTAAAACAGGGCCAAGGGGATACACTGCAGCATTGCCAGCCACCTTTAGGAGCCGGCCGGCCAGTTTTGTAAAAAGTAAATGACCGGCCAGCCAGAAAAGGTGGTCGGCCGGCCACTTATTCCTGCAGCCACCTGGTTTTTGACACGTGTCCCCGTGAATAGTGTTTTTCCCTCTATAAAAGCCATAACTTCGGGAACATTCATTTCATCTTAGTTTTGCACAAAGATAGAGGATTTCTCGCGGAAAATCTCACATCTTGGATCTCTTCTCTAGATGGCTCGGAAAAGCTGAACTTCCGGGGTTTCGGCTTGAATGCACTATTCACGCTGAGCCGTACCCCGCTACAGCTCCCTTTTCTCCATGCCACGGCAAGGTTCTGGAACCCAGTGATGCACGTTTTTAGCTTTGGCGGCCAAGAAATGTGTCCCACTTTCGAAGATTTTCAGGTTTTGATGGAGTCTGAATGCTCTGAAGTGATCTTGCCCCAGCTCTGTTTTGGCCATGCTCAGGCTTTAGGGCGGATGTGTGGGCTCACGGCGCATGACGCTCGATCTCTGATCTGCAGTGGGGAACTGGACATCCTCGGCTTGATCCATCGTTTTTCCGACGCCGGTGACCGCAGCAACCATTATTGGCAGGGTTTCCGGCAACACGCCCTCTGCTTGTGTTTGTTGTCTCACTTTCTGCTTTCCTCGGGCTTCGGCGGAGCTAGCATTCGCCTGATTGAAGTTGCCCAAGGCTTGAGAGAAGGAAAGAGCTGTATTGCCATGACCTTGGCCGAGACACTGATGGGCTTAGATTCTGTCTATCGTCGGGAGGCGACTAGGTTTGCTGGGAGTCCACTGCTGCTGCAGGTAATGTTTCCCACCCAACCTTACAGATATATTTTGCTCACATCACTCGACCCTCAGGCTCGGTTTTTCTCACAAAACCCTTGTCTTACTTTTCCCTCATCGTACATCTCTCTGTTCTTTATTCTCTCATTTTCCATCCCTCCCCCAGGTATGGTTAATGGACAAGTTGCAGGTTGTGGACTCTTGCCCGGCCTATTCAGCTCGAGGCTACTTCTTTCGGCAGCGCCTAGTCAGTGCTCTTGACGAAAGGTGGTGGTTTGATTGGATGTGCAATTTGTCTACAGACCGCATCGCTTGGCGTTGTTCTTAGCTCAACCTCCCGGCAATGAGCTATAGTATGTCCCGGCTGATTGGGATCCAATTGATTGGTCTAGCCCACTGCGTATTCTATTTTCCGTTCCGGTTCCTGCGTCAGTTCGGTCATGATCAGACCTGCCCACCGGAGGGGATTGAGTACCCAGCCGCTTTCCCGATCCAGGGTGCACAGCTTGCCCGATATGCCACAGCATGGAGGACTAGAGAGCTCTTAGCCCCTGCTTCCACTTTCAGTTGCACTTTGTCCGATGAGTGCTTGGATTGGCTCAATGAGGAGGCACAGGTTGGGCCTAGCTTGGCATCAGATGCTTCGTCCCGCTCTGGGAGGGGACGCAGAGATACTTGATTCAACTATGCCCCAAATTTATTGCTTATTTAGCATTTTCAAGTTTTCTTTATGAATGTACTAAAAAGCAACCTCGATTATATATAAGAGCAGGAGAACTCTGTTTTGAAATCAATGAAATTGAAAGTTGTGGTACTGGAAATTTTCCGCTTTGGTCCAAAAATGGTCTTATTTGTAAAAAGATTAATTTGAACAAAGTCGACTTTTATTAAAACTTTTCAAAACTATTTTCGATGTGGATCAGAACTGGACACGCCGAAGATCTGTCACTGAGATGTACAACCCCCGATCCCTGCAACTTGAAAGTTGCCCCTAGTCTGAAGAACAATGCGGCACTTCATGGCAACGGAAAGTTGCCCCTAGTCTGAGTAACTTTGCACTGTCGCGGCAACGGAAAGTTGCCCCTAGTCTGAACAGCACTGTACCGGAGATCGCGAAAAATGCTGATGGACAAAGATGACTGAGATGATCAGAATGGACAGAGTTGATCGGGGAAAAGTTTATGGCTGAACCTCAAGGTGAAGTTGCCTACGTATCCCAAAGATGGGAATCAAGCCTTACGTAGTTCAGGGTAAGGTTCACTCGAGTATTTTCACTCTCCTTTTGCGCTCTAACTTTTGCCAAGGCCGCCCTTTGTGGGTTTTCAACCTTGCGAGCTCAGTTTTTATATTTTCTAATTTTTTGTGCTCTGACTTTTGCCTAGGTCGCCCTTTCAGGTTTTCGGCCTAGCGAGCCTCTCAAGGGTAATGTTTCTTCAACTTGTCCATATTGATCGGTTGTGAGAACTCCAAGCCATCTAGATCCATCAGAACCACAGCTCCACCTGACCAGATAGCTTTGATGATGTAAGGACCAGTCCAATTGGGTTTGAACTTGCCCCTTGGGTCGTGGATGGGAGCTCGGTTGTCTTTGAGCACCAAATCTCCTTCTTTCAGATTCCTGGACTTAACCTTCTTGTTGAAAGCCCGGGCAATTCTGCGTTAATAGCCTTGGATGTGGTACAGTGCTTTCAGTCTTCTTTCATCAAAGAGCATGAGTTCTTCGAATCTGCTTTGCTGCCAATTTCCTTCGGCTATGTGGCATTCAGCCAATACTCGTAATGACGGAACCTCAATCTCGATGGGTAGAACAGCCTCCATTCCATAGACCAATGAATATGGAGTTGCTCCAGTAGAAGTTCTGATTGAAGTCCTGTAGCCCCACAGAGCAAATGGCAGCTTGTCTGGCCAATCCCGGTAGGTTCCCACCATCTTTTGCAGTATATGCTTGATATTCTTGTTGGCGGCCTCAACCGCTCCGTTGGTCTGCGGCCGGTATGTAGATGACTTATGGAAAGCCACATTGTATTTTTCCAACAAGTCTATCACTTCTTTCTTGAAGTGGGAACCATTATCTGAAATTATCTCGTTTGGCACCCCGTAGCGACAGATGGTGTTGTTTCTAATGAACTTTGCGACGTGCAACGCCTTCAACACCGCGTATGATTGGGCCTCGACCCACTTTGTGAAATAATCTATCGCTACTAGGATAAACTCATGCCCGTTTGACCCCTTCGGGGTAACAGCTCCGATCACATCAATTCCCTAAACCGAAAAAGGCCATGGTGAAGTCATGTTGTACAGCTTTGACGGCGGGATGTTCATGCGGTTTGCATGAATTTGACATTTGGGGCATCGCCGAACAAAACTAATACAATCCTCCTCCATGGTTGACCAGTAGTAGCCCTATCTGAGGATCTTTCTGGCCAGCATTACTCCACTCATATGTGCACCGCACTCCCCCCCATGGATGGCCTCCATCAGGCGCTTCGACTCTTCAGCTTCTACACAGAGCTTATGCATTCCCAAATGACCCCTTTTGTACAGCTTACCCCCGCAGATGATAAACTGAGCAGCCATTCTTCTGATGGCCCTCTTATCCTTGACATTTGCCCCTAGTGGATACGTCTCCTTTTCCAAGAAGTTCCAGATGTCGTAATACCAGGGGTTGCCGTCTTGAGCCTCATCTATGGCGGAAATCGACTCGTATGCTGGCGTAAACTTTTGATCAATAATGAATGGACGCATCCGGACTCCGGACGGGATGTCTATCATAGAAGATAGAGTTGCTAGTGAATCTGCGAACCTGTTGTTCTCCCTTACGAGGTGGGTGAAATTTAGCTTCTCAAACCGAGGAATTAACAAATCCAAGGTTTGGTGGTAAATTATCATTCTTTCCTCCTTGACTTTCCAGTCTCCTTTTGCTTGAGACACAACAAGGTTCGAGTCCCCAATGACGTCCAACCGTCTTGCCCCTAGTTCTAGGGCTGCTTCCAGGCCAGCAATACATGCCTCATACTCTGCCTCATTGTTCGAGACTTTGAACTGGAGCTTGAATGCTAAAGGGATACGGGAATCGTCAGGCGCTATCAGCAACACCCCTATCCCACACCCATACTAGTTTGACGCTCCGTCAAAGTACATCGTCCAAGTTTCATCTTCGACGTGCAGAATGGCTTCATCTGGGAATAGGTACTCAACTGCTTCATCCCCCTCAACCGGGTGGTCGGCAAGGAACTCCGCTACTGCTCTCCCTTTTACTGACTTGCGCGTTACATACTTCAAATCAAATTCGGAGAGTAACAGCAACCAACGAGCTAGCCTACCCGTAAGTGCTGGTTTCTCGAAAAGATATTTGATGGGATCCAATCGTGAAACCAACATTACAGAGTGAGCTAACAGGTAGTGCCGCAGCTTCCTGGTTGCCCATACCAAGGCCAAACAAGCCTTCTCCAGCGGTGTATAGCGGGTCTCGTAATCCAACATCTTTTTGCTCAGATAGTAGATGGCTCCTTCCACTTTGTCTTCTGACTCTTACGCGAGCATGCAGCCCATGGTAGTCTCAGTTACCGAAAGGTACAATATCAACGGTCTCCCCGGCTCAGGTGGTGACAACACGGGCGGGTTCTGTAGATATTCTTTGATTTGCTCAAAAGCTGCTTGACATCGGCCGTCCCATTGGAATTTCTTTCCTTTCTTCAGGAGACCAAAAAGTGGTTCACAAGTCAAGGTTAATTTAGAAATAAACCGTCTTATGAATTGCACCTTACCCAGAAAGCCTCGCACCACCTTTTCAGTCCTTGGTGGTGGCATTTCTAAGATGGCCTTGATTTTGGAAGGGTCGACCTCGATGCCCCTTTGTGTAATTAGAAACCCTAGCATCTTCCTTGCTGTAACACCAAACGTGCACTTCTGGGGATTCAATCGCAGCCGAAACTCTCTGATCCTTTGAAAGAATTTTTGTAAGGCGGTGTAGTGGCCCTCTCTTTCTTTGGACTTGACAATCATGTCGTCCACATACACCTCGACCTCTTTATGGATCATATCATGCAATATTGTAGTTGATGCCCGTTGATATGTAGCTCCAGCATTTTTCAACCCGAATGGCATCACTCTATAACAATATGTACTCCACGGGGTAGTGAATGCAATCTTCTCCCGGTCTTCGGGTGCCATTACTATCTGATTATAGCCTGAGAAACCATCCATAAACGAAAGCAAAGCGTGTCCTGCCGTGAAATCCACCAATTCATCAATGTGTGGCAAGGGAAAGTCGTCCTTCGGACTGGCCCTGTTCAAATCTCTAAAGTCTACACAGACCCGAATTCTGCCGTCCTTCTTTGGCACCGGAACAATGTTGGCCAACCAAGTTGGGTATTCAGATACCAGCAGGAACCCTGCGTCAATTTGCTTGGTGACTTCTTCCTTAATTTTGAGAGCCCAGTCCGGGCGGATCCTTCTGAGTTTCTGTTTGACAGGGCGGGCCTCGGGATCAAGAGGGATCCGGTGCTGTACAATCTCAGGATCGATTCCAGGCATGTCTTCGTAGGACCACGCGAAAACATCTTTGAAATCTTTTAATAAAGCGACTAAGCGCTCGCGCTCCTCCGAAGACAACGTGGACCCGATCTGGACCAGCCGCGGGTCCTTCTCAGTACCAACATTCACAGTAGTGATTTCATCCATTAAAGGTTTAACAAATCTTTCCTGCTCTTGATCAATTAATCGTTGCAAAACTGGAGGAATTTCTTCCTCGTTCTTTTCATCAAAATTTTAAAAATCCTGATTTAAGCAATAAATCAAAGGCACAAAAAAATACTCAGAAACCACATCCACATCATTCTCATTAAATATTTCCAAGCCGTCAGATTCCTCTGTTACAACAGACTCAAAAGAAAATGAAAATGACGACCTAGACAGGACTGTGGCATCCGGGTTATCACCCCCAGGAATACCAGACTCAGACTCAGTCGAGCTGGAATCTGATTCCGATAGACAAGATTCGGTGGAATCAGATTCCGGCTCACTACCTGACCCGGAGCTGCTAGATAAAAAGCCTTCTTCATATTGCCAGATGAGAGAAGGTGCGATAGATGCATCCAAAATCGGCGCTGGAAAGCCCGCAGCTATTTCATCTCCAATCATAGAAACCGAAGAGTTATCCCCCAAGCACTCTTGGTCGATCGGAGGATCTAAAAGTAGACTCGCCAGTGCTACCCCCATTTCAAGCTCTGTGCTCTCAGGATCCACTGCTCTGCACTGCTCAACCTCAGTTGGTGGGTCTGTCTGCGCTTCGGCAACGTCATCCCCAGGTAATTGTAAATCGAAGAAGATTTCGAAACCAGGCACGCGCTTCTTCTCCGCGTTCAGCCATGGTTCTGGGAAGCCGCAGAATGGAAAGTCTTCCCCCTCCGGGACGAAGCGTCCGTTTAGGGTACCCCAGATGGGCCTATGCATTAACTCAAATGGCTTCCCAGCCTTCTTTGCTCTGGCCCTTCCGGCCATTTCTTTCCCTTTCCTCACCCAATCCTCTTTGGTGGGCAGATAACCCAGTCCAAAGGTGTGAGGGTTGTGTGGCACTTCGGCCGATACCGCGACGCCCTTCCGGCCGCTTCTTCCTAATCCCATCCCGGGGATATGTTGTAGCTTGTTCATGAGGTAGATAGATTGAGCACTGACGTACATACCCTCATTCACAGCCATGACATTCTGCACCACTTGAGCCTCGGCCAAAGTGAACCCCGATAAAAACATATCCTCCGTGCCGTGCTCGATCTCCAAGACAGGTGTGGACACTTCCGGCGGCGGATGGATTGATGAATTCCCAAAAACGATCGCTACCCCTTTCCCGTGAGGGTACTTTAGCATCTGATGTAGAGTGGAAGAGACTGCTTTGACCTGGTGCAACCACGGTCGCCCCAAAAGTACATTAAAGGTTGCGGGAACGTCTAAGATATGAAATTCAATGCTGTGTTGTCCTGGACCAACCTTGGTCTGAATTTTAACAGTCCCCATCACTTCTCTGCTGGTATTGTCGTATGCTCTGATCACTTGGGTAGTTGGGACGAAGTCCACGGGATTCAACCCGATTGCATATGCCCTTCTGGTCGGGCAGACATTAATCGCAGACCCGGTATTAACAAGTACCATCGGTATCCACTTATCTCTACATTCCACAGAAATATAGAGAGGTTTGTTATGATTTGTCCCCTCAGGCGGTAGCTCCTTGTCCGAAAAGGTTAATGCCGGGGAACCTCCTCCCGGAAAAACCAGCCCAACCAGCTGTTCAGGCGTGGTGTCTATGGAGAGTTTGGACTTGTCCATAGCAGACAGGACAGCTTCCCTATGTACTCGTGATGCCATTAGCAGTCCCCAGATGGAGATGTCTGCTTGTATCTTTTTTAACTGTTTCAGCACAGCTTCATCTTCAATCTGCTTCTCCTTCTGTTTCTGCACTTCTCTATCCTTCCCGGATGCCTCGGGTTGGTCCAGGTGTGGGGGTTTGAAGTACCGCCCACTTCTCGTCATGTGGTCAACCTCATCGAGGTACCAAGTGTCATCCGGTTGATTATTCCCCCAGTCTTCATCCGTGTGGGCAAGACATAAGTCATCGTCTTCCCACCACATTCCGTCGGCAGCCAACAGACACCTGTCTGGTTCCGGTTTAGTTGCACTCGCAGCACTTCCTGTCTACATGCTCGCAGCATTCTCTATCTTCGTGCACACAGCACTTTCAGTCCCCTCAGGGCCCTTAGCTTTCCTAATTCTCTCGGCATCCTCAAACTTTTCTCGTTCCAACTGCATCAGTACAGCTGGTTGTTCAACAATTCCCGTATCCATAATGCCCAAGTCTCGAGCGGAATTCTTAACACCGGCGCTCTCCGGCGATACAACTTGACTTTCGGCCATTCCGGCCACAGTTGATACCTCTGCCCCTGCCGGGCTCTGTTCTGGTTGGGCTTCCCCCACTTCATCTGGTTGATCTTCGAGCCACCTAGTGGCCTCTACTGATTCCTCATAGTCGAACTAGTTGATTGCCGAATCCCCCGGTTCCTGGTCATCGAAAAATTGCAAGTTGGTAAAGTCCTCCTCTACGGCTGTCAGATCATCTGCCCCTAGCCCAGATCCATCCCCCCGGATCATGCATAGCTCTCCTGTCTCTGGCAATTCTATACCTAGCCCAATTCGGCTCGTTGATAGGATGTACTCGCTTGGATCATAGGCTCTCCCAGCAAAACTCTGTCCAGTCCCAGATTCAACAATCTCATCCTCTCCCGAAATCTGCCCTACCCTATCTTTGACGGTCACCACCGTCGGCTCTGGTTGGGTTTTAGAGATGTCCACCATGCACAAGAAGTCAGTGCAATCGGGGAGGAACACCTCCGGCTTGTGTAGGTGGGATGGGGTGATATAGATACTGGGATCGTAAGATGCGACCCCAGTTTGGATAAAATTGATTCTGTTGGGAGGGGGAGCTTGGTTATGTGGTGGGAGAGGGTTGGTTGTGACATTGGGTTTATCAGGAGGCGCGATCACCTGTTTGTCAATAAGATCCTGGATCTCATGACGCAATCTGTAACACCGGTCGGTGTCGTGACCGTGTTGTTGGTGATACGCGCAGTACTTTGCTGGGTCATGAGAGGGAGGGAGTGGGTTCGGTAGTGGCTTCGGCTCCAGGGGTTTCAAATGCTTTTTCCTGATCAATACCCCTAGAGCTTTGGATAGGGGCATATATAATGGGGTGAAGGTTCTTTGGCCTCGTGGTTGGAATCTGTTAGTTTGTGTGTTGCTTCCGGACGCGCCGGAGAAGGGTGTGGCAGCCATGGGCCTTGGAGGGGGAGAGGGAGTGCTGGTGACCATACTGACTTCCGAGGCTCTTGTATTTGCAGCGCCACTCGGGCCCGCGTTGTTGTTACGGTTGAAAGTCCTCCTTGGTTGCTCCCTATCGTGGTCAAACAGACCTTGTTTCATTGCATCTTCGATTTGCACCCCCATCTCGTGTAAATCTGCGAAAGTAGGAAAGGGGACTACAATCATTCTCTGCATCAACTTTGGGTGGAGATTGCGCACAATCATCCGGATTTGATCTTTTTTAGTGGGCCTTAAAGTCATCATTGATGCCTTTGCCCTCCATCGGATTACAAAGTCCGAGAAAGTTTCCTTGGGCTCTTGCCTTGTCGTTTCAAGATCACGAGTTGTAATCTCGATCTGAGTATTGTACGAATATTGCGCGACAAAGGCCTCAGCCATTTCATCCCAATTCTTTTTCACTTCATCTTGTAACTTTGCGTACCAGTGGGCGGCCACACCCGACAGGGTTTGGCCGAATAGTGAAAGCTTCTGTGGTCGTGTTAGGCCCATTGGCTGCAAGATGTCCGCAAACAGTCGGAGATGGACCATGGGGTCGCCGGACCCGTCAAAGCGGTCGATTTGTGGCATTTTGAACCTATCGGGGAGTGTTACGGCCTCCTCGGTATATCCGTCTTCGATATCCGGCATAGCCTTGACCCCTTGGGATTTCTTGAAGAGCTTCTCCAGTTTGCTCAATTTCAGAGCTGTATGATCAACCTCGAACTCGAAGGGAGAGTCGGGGCGATTGGGTGCATGGACCTTAGACAGTTGTGGTGGAAGCGGGGGCGGAGCTGGCCCCGTTGGAAGATTCGTGTCCTCTTGTAAGTTTTGGACATTCGGCAGGGTATTCTGGGCATTTGGTGGGGCGTTCTGAACTGTAGGTGCCTGCTCAGGTAATGGAGCCCCTGCCGGAGGAGGAATTTGGTGTGAAGCAGATGCAGCATTCTGCTGTTGCAATCGGGTAATTAGCTCAGCCTGCTGGGTCATAATCTCGGCTTGCTGCTTGGCGAGTTCATCTCGGCGAACGGCATCCTGCTGCATGGCCCGCATGGTTTCTTGCATTTGGCGCACCATCTCCTCAACTCCTGTTGGCGTTGCCATACTGTTTTGATCTATCTGAACTACTAGCAGATTTGTCTCAATGGGGATCTCAATTCGACTGTCCACTGATGGGGGAAACCACTGTTCTGGTGATCCCTGTTCAGATACACTGCGCTTTTTCTGCTTTCTTCTGGTAAAAGGGGGTAGAGAATGGAACACTGGCTGTCCGTCGATTAGATTCTCAGATCGATTGAGTCGACGACCTCGTGTCCAAAGTGCTTGGGGAATGCCTGCTGGGTTGGAAGCAATTGTGCTAGAACTGACCTAGCAAAAGATAAATAAAGCGAAAAGGAAATAAATAAACAGATAAACGGACAGCATAACAGCTTAAAATAAAATGCATGACACACAGCTGGGCATAACAACACACAGTTGATAAGCTGAATACACACTGTCCTCAAACACTGATTATTATCCCTGTATCACTGTCCCCTAAAGCCGAATCAGATACCCGCAGATGCCCGCAGGCCTGATACTGACAATACTGAACTGATGCCCGCAGGCCTGATGCCCGAACTCATATACTGATACATGCATTCCTGTAGAGACGCACTCTAAAGCACATAACAGATAAGTGAGAGCCAAAACACCCCTATGTTGGGGTAGGGTTTCCCTGTCCTATTTTGTCAGGAACTATGGTTTTACTACGCACGCAGCGGTTTCAAACAACCTATAAACGGGTAAGCAACCTGTCCTAGTTTGGAATGGTCACTATGGATTCGAATATGCACTAGGTCGAATGGTCAAAGAGGGTGCCCCGGTAAAACCGGGGTTTGTGTTCCCATACTGGCAGAGCCCACAACCGGTCAGCCTTATGGTCATGCCTTGACAAGACAAGCCTCCGGCAGACCGTTCAAGAATAGCAGATGGCAAACACGGTGTCCTAGGCGCACCAATGCAAATGCAATGCAAAGAAACACACAAGTGTAGTCAAAAACAGATATCATGAGTTCGAGTCAAGTTCTCTAACTCCCCAGCAGAGTCACCAGAAACTGTAACAAGCCCGCGGGGGACCTCGCTACAGCTCGGACTCGATTTGTAGTCACGGTTCTAAATCTGAACCAAAGAGTCCAAATCCGGCAAATCGTTTTGAGAAAACAGATTTTTGAAAGAAGTGCCAAACATGGACTGCTTTGCCAGATACAGAGTCGCCACCTAAATATTTTATTTTGGGAAATTTAGGAAACCCTGACTCGTTGCCAAAGGCCACGTGTCCGTCATCACCAAAGTTGCCTCGGCTCAGGAACTTGGGTACGATTGAGGAAGGTCACTTCGTGAGTACCCCCGCTCGCCCGGTCATAGACCGGCCTCTACTAACCATGATATCTATTTTTGAAAACATTGTATGTTCTTATTCCGGTTATTAGCCTAGGTTACTATATGATGCGCACAACATACAAGTATAGACTGGATCGCTTGAATTGGAACAAAACATTTCATGTTCGCTTTTTGAAAATGGTTTGCTACCCGCAGGTAGGCTTAAAGCATTTGATGATTTATTCCAATTTAAGTAACCCAACCTTCACCCACAGGCATTCAGGCGGTTATATCACATAAGCACATAGCCTCATGGTAGGCATGCTATTCATGGCAGTCACTCACATGCATGCAAGGATGCTAAAGCATAAAACTCACCGAGTACTCCAAGCCAAAATAGAAACTATATTAGAAATCATGCATGATCCTAAATATACAGAAATGCCCAATGCAGTGCATGCAAAATGCAACTATAGCAGGCTCGGCTATTCTAAACATGGCATATGGAATGCTACAGCTAACACGTATTCAACTTTGAAATTGAAATACTATGCAGTTAGTATGGTGCGCCGAGCCCGGTGCATGCAATCCAGATGAATGATGCAAACATGCTGTCATACTGTATGCTAATTGAAACATGCCCTAATCTAACCATCATAAGCAGGTAAACAAAAGGGAGAAAGACGTGGGGTTGGAAGACATACATCACACTCACGCACACTTATTATAGTCGTGCCCTCGCGCAGAGGGTCCGAATAAATATACAGTCCCAAATAAAAGAATATTACAGTTCGAATATTACAGTCCAAATAATATACAAATTCCTAATTAATTAATGAATTAACTAAGAAAGCAAGTAAAACTGGCGTGCAAGCCCAGGATTGCCTTGCTTCTGATGGATGATGTATGTTTGGGATGCCTTGCGCGGAAATCCACCAGGATGCCCCAATTAGCCTCTGTTTAGCAGTTATTCTTGAAAAGCGTGCCAAGTCCCGGAAGGTTGCTGATTCTTTATTTTGCTGCAACAGAGAGCAGGAAAGGGGCATAGCAATGTATTTTCACAAATATATGCATGCCTCAATCCTCGTGCCACCAATCACGCATACTGAGGCATGATGGCCGAGGAGTCGAAATGCACAATTTAATATGGGATGAATGCACATGAAAATACAACAAGACCTAACTCCATCATGGGTAATCCGGAGCGTCGGTGACTGGGGAATTGAGACACGTTCTGTCACTCGGAGTACGAAACGTACCTCGTTTCCCGTGCCCGGGCTAACTCTTATTCCGAACACAATGCAATATGCATGACATGTATGAATGCAACTAAGATACGACCTAGCTTGCACAGTGCTATGAAAATGAGATGCCTCGAAATGCGTGCACACGGGCACGCAAATCGAGAAAATGACAGAATGCGATCTAAGATACAACCTAGTATGCACTACGCTGTAAACAATGAGATGCCTCGAAATGCGTGCACACGGGCACGCAAACCAAGAAAATGACAGAATGCGATCTAAGATACAACCTAGTATGCACTATGCTGTAAAAAATGAGATGCCTCGAAATACGTGCACACGGGCACGCAAACCGAGAAAATGACAGAATGCGATCTAAGATACAACCTAGTATGCACTATGCTGTAAAAAATGAGATGCCTCGAAATGCGTGCACACAGGCACGCAAACCGAGGCGATGGCATACGCAATGCAATATGGCTAAAATGGCATGAAAAATGTAACATGGACTTATCCTAACATGAGAGAGCCTCAGCCACACTCACATAAGAGCCCGGTAGATGAAAATGAAGTGCCTCGAAGTGCGTGCACACGGGCACGCAAACCGAGGCAATGGCATATGCAATGCAATATGGCAAAAATGGCATATAGAATGCAACATGGACTTGTACTAACATGTGAGAGCCTCAGCCACACTCACATAAGAGGCCGATGGATGAAAATGAAGTGCCTCGAAGTGTGTGCACACGGGCACGCAAACTGAGGCAATGGCATACGCAATGCAAATGACAAAAATGGCATATAGAATGCAACATGGACTTATAATAACATGAGAGAGCCTCAGCCACACTCACGTAAGAGGCCGATGGATGAAAATGAAGTGCCTCGAAGTGCGTGCACACGGGTACGCAAACCGAGGCAATGGCATACGCAATGCAAATGACATGGGAATGACATGCAAATATGTTAATGGATTTTCAGCAATGAAATGTGGGGGAAAACAGCCCCGAAATGAGGCGAAAACACACCCGATGCATGGAATCTCTCCCGAAATATGAATTTTGGCATCCGAAATGGCCTATAGCTATACCAAACATGCACAATATGGACATGCAATGAAAATACAGAAGCAAGGAAATCCAAAGATAAGCATTTTTCCAGTTTAAAACATGGCCAAACAGCAAGCAAAGATAGGGCAACAATGGCATGCAAAAATGGCCCTAAACATGAGATTATGAAGCAACTCACAGCTGCTGTCCTCAAACAGGTTAGGGCCCTTCAACAAAGTTGAAGAGAGGCCCAAAATATGATGTTTTCCAGAACTGTAAAAACCCCAAAAACAAACACAGGTATGGCTGCACTCCCATGCAAGAAAAAGGGCCAAAAGGTGGTCAAAGAGGCAAGTGGTATATGCAAAGCCCAAACTGAAAAATTCCCTTCTGAAACATTGAAGAGGGACCAAAAATAAACATATTTACAGAACTGTAAAAACTCCAAAACAGAATACAAACATGCTAGAAATGCAATGCAAAATAAGGCTCAAAAGAGGCTATAACATGAGGTACGCAAAATATTCCACAAAAAGCCAAAGACCCTTAATGAAACATGAGGAATGGGACAAAATAAGACTATTTTAAGAACTGTAAAATGGCCAAAAACAAAAGCATGATAGGCTAACAAAACATGCAAGAATGGGGACCAAAAGAGAGATATAACATGAAGTGGCATATGGAGGTCCCAAACCATGAAAGGCCCTAAATGAAACATGAATAATGGACCAAAATGAGACTATTTTCAGTGCTGTAAAATGGCCAAAAACCAAAGCACAATAGGCTGCCAAAGCATGCAAAAATGGGACCAAAAAGGGAGTATAAAGGCAAGTACAACATGGAAGTCCCAAACAGTGTTGATCCCTTCTTCAATGTTGAAGAGGGGCTCAAAATAAGCCTATTATCAGTTTACAATATGCTCCAAAACAAATCACACACAAGCTAAAAATATCATGCAAGAAAATGACATTTTAGAGGGATAATGAAGCAAGTGGAAGATGGAGGGCTCAAACAAGGTTGAGCCCTTAATAAGACATGAAAATGAGCTCAAAAGAAGGCCACTTTCAGTTATGACCGGAGCTCAAAGCAAAAAGAGTAGATGGTTAAGAAATGTTGCAAAGAAAAGCTCAAGAAAAGGGGAAATGGCAACTCACCCTTGGAGACAAGTCTTTTGTTGCTTCTTGGACCAAGTTGCAGCAGCTTTAGCCTTTGAGAAGCCCTCCTTGTTGCTGGAAATGAAGTGGTGATGGTGGTGCTTGGTGGTGATGAAGGAATGAAGTGTGGAACTTGAATGTTTTAGGGTAGAAATGAGAGAAGGAGAGGGGAAGCAATGCAAGACTTGGAAGCAAATTTTTCTAACCCCAAAGATAAGTGTTGGCCCTTGGTTATATGGAACAAAAGAAGGTGTAAAGGTGGGGAAAAAAGGAGGCAAAATTTCCCCCACAAAATATCCCCCGGATATAGATATTTTCTGGGGGATAAAGCCATGCAGCTGTAAAGTGAACAGTGTGAGGATCATGGCCGGCCAGGTATTTTGGTTGCAGGTGGCCGGCCGGCCACACCCCCTAGCCGGCTGGCTAGGGGTCAAAAGGGTCAAGTTGGTTTAGTGGCCGGCCAACAACTTTTAGGGTCCTCTCATGTGTCCTCAACACAACCCTGTGGTTAAAAGTCCAAGAAAGTGGCTCAAGGGTGTTCAACATTGGCTCGGAAGGAGGGGTTCAAAAGGGTCAAGAAACATTAGTGGCCGGCCACCAACTTTTAGGGTCCTCCCATGTGTGTACATCACAAGTATGTGGTTCAAAGTTCAAGAAAGTGGGCCCAAGGTGTTCAACATTAGCCCGGAAGGAGGGGTTCAAAAGGGTCAAGTAACATTAGTGGCCGGCCACCAACTTTTAGGGTCCTCCCATGTGTGTACATCACAAGTATGTGGTTCAAAGTTCAAGAAAGTGGCCCCAAGGTGTTCAACATTAGCCCGGAAGTGTGAAAAACGGGCGTCGGAGGGCGTCGGAGGATATATAACTGGTTACTGCAACAATTACTGGCCTCCCACCCTTCTACGGCCTTCCCAGTGATAAAATAGAGGTACCTACCAAAAATGAACGAAAACCGTTGCAAAACGAATGTTCGGGGGCCAAAACACGCAGTTCGGGGTCCCGAAAATGGACTGTTAAGCACCGAAAGTGGCATTCGGCCACGAAGTGGGTTTCTCAGACCCCAGTGTCCCTCAAAAGGGAGAAAATAAGATGCATGCCAAAATTTAGAGCAAAGGGAGATGGTTAAGCGGTCCCGAACCGAGGCACACGGCCAATGGTCCCGAAAAACCGGAAACCGGGCTCCGAAATGGGCAAAATGGCCTACGGCCACCAAATGTAGCCCACGGCCACTGAGAGATGGTCTACGGGACCTCTCCCTTCCCTCGGGAAAAGAAACAAAGAAAACCGAGCCTGGTTCGCAAACCGAGGCGAAGCACAAAAGAGGGTTCGGAAATCCGGAGGCAGGGCTCACGGCCGTGACTCTGAAACTTCTGAACGAGCACATTATGCAACATCACCAAGCGCTCAATCAGTGACGTCTGAGTCTTAAGGTCGGTCAAAAATGGAGTGTCTACAGCTGCTGGCCCATGTTGAAGACTAAGTGGGAAGAGTGGTATGAAAGAGTAGTTGGAGCTCGGGAAAAAGACTTGGAGGACCTCCACATTCTGGATGCTCTTCGACTTTCTAGGTTCATAATTCCTGAGGATCCTTTTCTTATCCCAGTTGCCCTCTATTTCTAGAACCCTGCCTCTAATTGTTTCCAATTTCGGTGTAGCATGATGGCTCCCACCGTTCTTAACATGTGCCACCTTCTAGGGCTTTCACCTGTTCGTGGCAATTTTAGCCCTCATTATCCAAACCTGAAGGTCTCCTTCTCTATTCTTTCTTCTAATTCTTCTAATATTGACTTCATGAGCTTTGAGAAAAACAAGGAAGGTCTTGTGACTGACCGTGACCTTTTTTCTTTCATTCTTTACTGGCTCTGTAAAGTCCTTTTCTGTACTTCTTTTTAGAGAATAATGCCTGAATTTGTCCCCCTTGCCAAGGCTCTGGCTTCAGGAAAAAGAATATCCCTAGCTCCTTATGTTTTGGGCCATGTATATAGGGTCAGTTCCCAATTTTGTGAGAGACCTCTAGAGCATAATCAAGGGGGTCCAATTTGGATCCTCCAACTCTGGCTTTTTGCATACTTCACTAACCTCTACGTACAAGATCCTACTACCTATGGAGAGAAATATGCCAGAGTGTCTTTATATCCATCTAGTTTTGTTTACTACTTCTCTTTCTTTCATCACCTACCATTGGTTGCTCGGCTTTTCTTTTTTTTCCCTTTCAATGTTGCTATGGGGCCAGCATGGTTGAGGGATTTTTTGGCTAATTCCACCTGCTCCAGGCCTGTTCACAAGGAAATGTGGCCTCCATTCTGTTACCAAGGGAGCTTTTTATTGGCACTTTGAATCACAGATCTTACAAGTGTATCTCTAAAGCCTATTGCCCTTCCTAGTTTGCAAGGCAATTCATGCTAAGCCAAGGGATTCCTGTTCGACTCTGCAGCCATGCCAACTCTGATCTAGACACCAAAAATCTGAAGGTACCAAAATCCTTGTTTAATGAAGCAACAGTTAAGTTTAGAAGAGATCTTTCCAACTTTAAATTTGTACCTTTTACTGGCTACAGCAGAGTCATGATTAGATTCAAGAACTGCTGGTCTATTAACATGGAGGTGTAGCTTGCTATCCCTACCCTAGATTTACTAAAGAGTTTGGATCTTCCATCCCAGGGCAGGCATATCAAATCCATATAGGCTAGCATCACTATTACTTCTACCCCCACTGCAACCCCCTCACCCAGAACTACCAGGGTTGTTGCAAAAAAGGGAACCTACTCTGCCATTTATCTTGCATTTCCTTTCCTTCCTTTATACTGTTCTTTTTACTTAAAGACTCTTTTGATGGTGTAGGAACTTCGCAGAAGGCCTCACTTCAAAGAGCGCAAACCTTGGCCACACTAAAGGGCAAGCAGCAACAAATAAAGGGCCACATTAAGCTCAAGCCTACAGAGGAGGCCCCTAAGGTCCCTTCAAAAATAGAAGAAGAAGAAGAAAAAAAAAGAAGAAGTCCCTCTGAAGTGAATGAAGATGCCAACTTCCCGTACTGCCCAACTTCCTACAGATGTTGTTCATGAAGCAGCTGCTAAGGCATTAGAAAAGGAGTAAGCCAAGGAGGTCCTTATATTTCAAAGATTTGAGAAGAAGATACTGCAGAAGATTTCGAAGGAATAAGCTATTGTTGTCAAAGCAACACAACAGGAGGTTGCATGGAAGATTCAAGCTGCTAAACATCATACCCTTCACAGCTCTCCAACTATCATTACTACAACTGCTGGTAACTTTTCTTATTTTTTTACAACACCTCTGGTTTTTATTTACTCTTTCAGCTTTGTCCTTATATATTTCTTCTTTTGATATGCAGCAGTAGCTAGCTTACCTATATCTTGTTTGCTGCCTTCTGCTTCTCCTCTACCAGGCATGGAAGGACCATTCTTGAGCTCAGCAGATTTGAAGAAGGCCCTAAAAGGAAAAGGGAAAGTAGATACCAACTTTTCAATGAGTATAGAGCCTTTGCAAATGATATTTCCAACCTTGGCCTCTACACTCCCTATGGCCTTTTCTTTGATTCCCTTCAAATTTGAATTGCCAATCATCATTTCCTCTCCTTCTCCAAACCTTGTCAAATTTCTTAATTGGCCTCTGGTGACCATTTCCTCACATTTGCCTATTTCCACACGTCCTAGAGTCCTAGCCACCCCTTTACCTTCTGAGAGTATGCCTACTACTTCCCCTTCTTCATTAGTGGCTACTACCTCTAAGGATGGCACTGATAGCTCACTAATGCTTCCTTAGATACCCTGCTCCAGTCCCCCTTCCTTGGACCTGTTGGTGGCTAGGACTATTGATGCTACTGAGGCATCTTCCTCTCTTTTTCCTCCAACAATCACTTCAGCATCTACCAGTGGCTCTTTAATACCCGCTTTCTTAATTAGCTATTAATTCTATGGCTTACCTTAACTATGTATTATATGTTCCTTATATGCTTTCATATGTGTTAATTATGTGCCATGAGCTAATTGAATTATGTTTTGCTTAACAGATATGTTAGTATGTGAAATAGACCTGTCTGACTCATTAAACCATAAGGTTAAAATTTAATGTTGGATAGGAAAATTAGAGCCTAATAGTTCGCCTTAAGGTAGGTTATGATGATTGAACTAAGTTTATTAACTAGATTATATGGAGCCTTATTCTAACTGAGTAAATTTACCCTAATTCAATAAAGCTTTATTTGAAGTCAAAATAGACTTGAGGCAAATATAGAGCAGAGAGAGATATGTCCTAAGAGAGAGTTCTAGAGAAAAGGGAGAGAAAGAGCCTAAAAGAGGAAAAAGAGAAGAGGAAGTGAAAACCCTAGCTACCTTCAACAACTTAGTCACTCAAGGTAAGGATTCTTCACCAAATTCATGAGTTTTAGTTAATTGACACATGAGATGGTAGAATTTGAGTTCAATTAGGGAGTCGGGTGGTGTATGTTAAAGTTGCAAACCCTAGAGAGAGAAATTGTAGGAATAGCTTCAAATCTTGTCATACATGGCATTTCTCATGATCTAATACTTGTTTCTTGCTTGAATCTTGAAGATGGAGGATGCAACTCCATGGATTTTGAGTTTATAACTTAACAATTGCATGGTTTTGATTTTTGGCCCATAAATTCCAATTTTGTGATCTTTAATTGGAAATTGAGTTTTTTTTTTTTTTTTTTTTTTTTTTAAGTTATGATTTTGGTTTGAAGTTAGAAATTGCTTGTTCAACATGTTCTGGTAAGTTTTGGACTTTGATTTGTACAAAAATGGAATTGGATTTTGGAAAGGCTGCTTTTTAAAAACGTAGAAAATTTTCGGTTCTAAAAAACCAGAACCGTACGTGCGGTGGGAAGGACCGCATGCGAGGAAAACAAAGTAGGGAAAGTTGTACATTCTGAAATAATTGCACATGCTGGCGCACGTGCGGTGGGAGTTCTACACGTGCGGCCAAGGCACACCATACGTGCGGCTTTCAGGTTGGCTCAGCTTCATTTTTCTGCTTCATTTTTCCGTCATTCGAGCCTTTGTTAGCATGGTTTTCACATGTATTTGACGTCCATATGCATTTCATGGGCATAGAAGAGAATAAAGAACAATTAAGGCTAGTCGAAAAAACAAGTAATGATAAAATCGAATAAATTTAAGAACCAACTAAGTGATTGAGTTATGAATTGAGCGTGCTATGCTTACATGTGTTTGGGTAGGTCAACACCTCGTCCCAATCGCGTAATTTGAGGAGCCGAATGTGAATAAGAACCTTGTTTAATTATGAGTATTTTCTAACTTACATTATACCCTATTTTATGAAATGATAATTCTGCTCAAATGAATGATTGTCCTGTTTTCCTTAACTATATTCGTAGCATCCTTAGCATTTGTTTACCATTGTTGTTACAGAGATCTTTGTCAATTCGAATTCTTAGAACTTTTGTTTACTGTATTGATGGCCGTCATATACGTATGTTCGGTCTTCATGACTGTCTATACTATTCTGCTAATGGATGTACCACGTATAACTACATGCTTTCTGTATGATATATGTATCTGCTAAGCATATGATTCTGATTTTCTATTTATTGTTAAAATTGACATCTTTGGATTATAGTAAGGATATCATTCATAACCACTTTACACTGTTGTTATTCACTGGGCTCTTGCTCATTATGTTATCCATGTATGTAGTTGATCAAGTGCACGAGGGGACTTAGTGTTGGTGACCTAGCCTCTATTTTGTCAAGACGCCTTTTGTGCCACACCGTGAGGCTGCTACTGGTCAAGTGTCGAGGCTTTTGGGTGGTTCGGGATTCACCCATTTTTTGAGATTAAGTCTAATGATATGAAAGTTTCCTTAACTTTTGTGCATCTTTTATTAATGGATTAAATGTTGTTATGTTAGAAATGCAAGCCTGTCATGGACTAATGAACATATGTATATATATAAAAGTTCGTTTTGTTCTATTTAAATCTTTATAGCTCGTTAGACGTTTTATTTTCTTATTTATTGGCTTCCACCAGCATCGTTATTGTATTATTATTAAGTAGGTCTTCGGTTATCGTGAATTACTAGCCAGTTACGACACTAAACCTTTAGGGCGGGTTTGGGTCATGACAAAGTGGTATCAGAGTGCAAGTTCTATTGCACACACACGTCTGAATGAGCTATAAGATGTCTTATAAAAGAAGTAGGGCATTTTACTTGCATGTCTGGGTGTTTGTGGATTTGTAGTGTGCATCTTCAAAGTGAATGTAATTGTGAGAACTGCAATTCCTATGTTTATTATTACCCTGTTTCCATCTAGACCTATGGAGAATACAAGGCACACAGATGAATCTGAATCCTTTGATGTGAGAATGGATCGATTAGAAAGAATAGTAGAACAACTGACAGAATCGCTAAGATAACAACAAAGATAGGCATTTCCACCTCATCCTCCACCACCGGTTCAAATAGAATTGATCAATAATGACGACATCATTGCTCTAACCCAAAAGTTTAACAAGATGAAACCGCCAACCTTTCAGGGAGGTCTTGACCCTTTGAAAGCCGAAGCTTAGGTTTTATAGATAGAAAAGTTGTTTGAACTGTTCCATTGTTCAGAGGTACAAAAGATTTTGCTAGCCACCTTTACCTGGCAAGAGGAAGTAAGATAGTGGTGGATGCTTGTGCGAGACAATATTGGCTCTATGACGTGGGCTTAATTTAAAGAAGTATTCTATGAAAAATATTTCCCTCCGTAGCAAAGTATGAAGCCAAATTCACAGAGCTTGCGCGGTATGCACCACACATGGTCGATACTGATTATAAGAAAGTTAGGAAATTTGAAGGCGGACTTGATGTTAAGGTCCTTGATTGGGTCAATGTATTGAAGTTGGTAAAATATGTTGATGTCTTGGATAGAGCTCTTATGGCTAAGGCGAATATTGATGCACTAAAACAAGCAAAGACACTGGTGACCGAGTAGAAGGGAAAAACACAGGGATTTAACTTTAAAAAGGGCCGAAACAATTTGAATAATTCACAGAACAAGAGACAAAATACGGGATCATCAAATAGCTCCAGCCAAGGGAATGGTACAACCCTCTACCCGGAATGTGGAAAAAGACATAAAGGAGTTAGCCGCAGAATTTCTAGAGCATGTTTTCGATGCAGGAAAATAGGCCACATGATTAAGGGTTGCCACTGGTATCCCAAAGCACGAGTCGACCCATGGCAAGTTCAGTCGCATCAGCATCAACACGAAGGTCTAATCTGAAAGCGACTACGGAGAAGGAAACTTTGAAGCAAAGAAGGGTTTTTGCGCTAGTACCGGTTGATGTCTAGAATACAAAGATGGTTGTGTTAGGTATACTCCCTATCTATACGTAGAATGTTTATGTTTTGATTGACTCGGGGTCTACACACCCCTTTATGTCCTATGCTCTTGCTCTAAAATTAACTAGACCCTTGGAACCAATGAATTATCTGTTAGCTGTATTTTCTCTAACTATGGGGTCTACGACTTACATGTATCCCGCATGTGAGATCACCATTGGGGACATGATTTTATATGTTGAATTGTTGCCTTTAAATATCAGTCATTTTGATGTAATCTTGGGGATGGACTTGTTATCGAAATATTGTGCTACTATTGACTGTTTGACTAAACAAGTTGTGTTCCGACTACCTATATTACCTGCATTTACATTTAATAGACCCCTCGGGCTTTATGCTTTTCCATGGTTCGGACTCGATATGTCACGGTTCTTAATCTGATCTCACAAAGTGCAATGCGAGACTGATAAATCACCAAAGAGTCCAAATCCGGCAAATCGTTTTGGAAAATAGATTTTTAGAAAGAAGTGTCAAACATGGACTGCTTTGCCAGATACAGAGTCGCCAACTAAATATTTTCTTTTGCGGGAATTTAGGAAACCCTGACTCGTTGCCTAAGGCCACGTGTCCGTCATCACCAAAGTTGCCTCGGTTTGGGAACTTGGATACGATTGGGGAAGGTCAGCTATGAGCACCCCCGCTCGCCCGATTTGAAGATCGGCTTGTACTAAGCATGATATCGAGTTTTGAAAACATATGTGTTCTTATTCCGGTTAATTAGCTAGAATTACTATGTGATGCGCACAACACACAAGTATAGACTAGATCGCCTAATTTGGAACAAAGCGTCGCATATCCGTTTGTTTGGAAAATGGTTTGAGGTTTGCTACTCGCAAGTAGGCTAAAACACGGATTTCAATGAATCATCCCAATTCAAGCAATCCAACCTTCACCCACAGGCATTCAGGCAGTTATATCACATAAGCAATTAGCCTCATGGCAAGCATGTTGTCATGGCAACACTCACATGCATGTAAGATGCTAAAGCATAAACACTCACAGTGTACTTCGAGCCAAAACAAGAACATGTTAGCAATCAAATGTATGATCCAAGTCCATGTTAAGATGGCTAACGCATCGCAGGCAAAAATGCGACTAGAATAGGCTCGGCTAATCTAAGATGGCATATGATATGCGACAATTTGATACACATATTCAACTTGGAATTGAAATACTATGCAGTTAGTATGATGCACCGAGCCCGGTGCATGCAATACAGATGAATGATGCAAACATGCATAGCATAAGGTATGCTAATTGAAACGTGCCCTAGAACTAACCATTGTAAGCGATTAAGTAAAAGGGAGAAAGAAGTGGGGGTTGGAAGACATGCATCACACACACGCACGCTTATTACACAATTCGCCCTCTCGACGGAGAGACTGAAAGAATAATACAAATTGATTAACTAACAAGATAACTAATTATTACACAACACTTAACTAATTTAACAAATTAATTAAGCTACTGAAAGCAGTAAAGCAACCTCGGAAAGAGGGACGAATGCATGCATGCTCGGCTTTGCTCGAAAATCCATCACCATACTCATGCTGCCTCTGTTTACACTGCTCTGCACTTCTAAAAACTGCATGAGTCTCCAGGATGCTTCTAAACCACCTTCTGGGTGCTGTGAGATGTCACCGGCCAAGAGAAAACAACACCGGCCATGGAATTATGGTCATCGACCAAAAATGGGATCACTGGCACTACTTTGATAGTTGGTCGGCACTGAAAGTTACCGACCGACCATTTCCTCCTGCAGTACACTGGTTTTGCCGCAACAGAGGACAGACAGAACATGGCGATGTAATTTCAATGTAATTTATGCACCACCACGCTCCTCAGCATGTTTGTGACTTAGAGGAGCATGGTTCTCGACCCTCGGGCCACCAATCATGCATTTCGATGCATGATGGCCCAAGAAGCCAAATGTGCATTTAATATCAAATGAAATGCATACAAACACATAAAAGATCCTAACCTCTATCGTGATCGATCAAGAGGTAAGGGATGCAAACATGCACAATGCTATGCAACCTAAGCATGCAAGCTAACTAGTGCAACATTAGCATGTGAACAAGCATGCAAACGCGCAAGGCATGTGACAATATTCAAGCATGTGACAACATGTGAGGTAAACATGTAACAACATGTTAGGTAACTTAACAAGAGATGCATGCCAAATGCAATACTACTTAAACATGCAATAACATGGTAATAGACCTATCATCTAGACATGCAAACATAGATAGCATGCGACAACATGCAAAGGGGCCAAGTATGCGACAACGTGCAAGGCAAGCATGCAACAACATGCAAAGGATGGACTTAAACTAGTATGGGCAGCTCTCTAATAGGCCCAAATCAGTGACCAATATGCTAAGGACATGAGGGCAAATGCACATACAAACATGCATGCTAAATGGTCCAATACTTAAGCACAAAAGGACAACTTTTAAGAACACTTAAAAGGAGACAAACATGGACAAATGACAAACATGATAAACTCTGAAATCATGTTAAGGATGATGCCAAATCAACCAAACCATGCAAGTAAGGCATGCCACAAAGTCCAAAGCTTGAACCTAGCCAAAGGACTTAAATCGCGGCTACACAAAGCAAGCCCAAAAGGGCCAAGGGGACCTAAAACAGTCCTTAGGCAGGTCTAAACAAGACCAAAAGTGAGCTCAACACTAGCCAACACAAGCTAGAACGTAAGGCCAAAACATGAGGCATGCAAGGCTACCAAAGAGGTGTTACACTACACCTAATACAACCAAACATGGCATGATTTAAGCAACCAAAAATAGAGTTATGGCATGTCAAAATGAGCCCAAAAACCCACTTAGATGGCATCCCAATGATCTAAGCATGAAAGCATACGCAATGATCCGTTCAAGAAGCATAAAACACAAACTCTTTAAGACATTAAAGGAGTGATAAGTGTGAGTTTATAGGCATGAAATATGGACTGAAATAACATTCTAAGTGATGCCAAACCACTGAAATGATCCACATAGAGCATGCTAGGAACTTGGACACTCAAAGCCTACAAGCTAGATTACATTGTAGCTATACAAAGCAAGTCATGGATGATCAAGAAGACCAAAATTAGAGTTTAAGCATGCTACAACAAGCCTAAAACCTTCATGGAGTTGGTCCAAAACATGTAAGAATAGTAGTCTAAATGCTAGGTACATGTTAAGGCAAATCATGGGATTACAAGACAAGTATACAAAGCGTGCATGGTATGTCTAAACCAAGGAAAAACAGTGCTATATCATGGCAAAACAAAGCCTAATATATGCTGAAATGGAGCTAAAACAAGCTAGGTAAACATGCTACAACATAAGCCATTTATGCAAGCTTTAAAGAAAACAAGAAGAGGGGATGACCCTCTCATTTTCAGGACCTCAAAACCACCTCTCCACCACTGAAAATCCTTTGGATTTCAGTGGTAGAGAGGTCATGCAAAGACCAAAATAATGGCCAAAAGGTATGGCCTAAAACAAGACCTAACAAGGCCTTGGAGGGGGGAGACAACCCCAAACCTCAAAGTAACCTTAAACAAAGTTCTAAAGCACACAAAATCTGAACTTTTATCAGTTATAGTCGAAGCTTAAAATAATATGCAAGATGGGCTAAAAGCTTGTGCAAAAATGGGAAATAAAAAGGTATGTTCTCACCTTTGAAGAACCTCTTCAAGAACACCATCCCAGTACCTTCCTTGGATCAAAACCAGCCCAAGAACCCTAACAACAACTCCTTAGAGCCTCAACAGCCAAGGATGGTGTAACACTAGGTGTTTGTGTGCAATAGTATGAACAAAAGTCACTTTAGAGCACAAAACACACACACTAAGGCAAAGAGAGGGAATTATAGAGATAGATAGATACAAACTTTCTAAGCCTAATTCTCTGAACCTGGAGGAGGGAGGAGGGGCTCCCTCTTTATAGAGGCTCAAATCCTCAAGCTTCCAAGAGAAGCTAAACAAGAGGCAAATCCCTCCATACACGTGTATAAGGGGGGAAAAAGTGGATGACAGCTGTGACAGCAGGCATAAAATATCTGCCAAAAGCAGATGGAAAGGGGTTGGCTGGAAAATATGGCTTGTTGACCAACAAAAATGGCCGGTCGACCAAAAACATTGCCGACCGACCAAAATATTTGGCCGGTAGCAAGAAAAGAGGGCCGGTGGCCTCAAGCCAAGGCCGGTGAGGAGTGGGGCTGGCCAACAAGCCATTCCCTGCCCGCAGAAGCAAAAACACAAGTGTTTGGCATACAACCAAGCACAAAAGAAACAGGTCCAGAGGTCTTGAGGCAAGGCGCACGACCGAAGCCTCTGAGAACTCAAGACGAACACGAACACGGATGATCATCGAGTGTTCAAACGATGACGTCCAAGTCTTGAGGAAGGTCAAAAATGGGGTGTCTACAGTTGCCCCTCTTTGACAGAACTCGAAAGTCATAACAATGACGGGAGTGAATGTCAAAGCTCAAAGACAACCCATTTTTGACAAGACCGAAGACTTAGACAAGCATGCAAGATAGCAAGATATGTGCCCGTAGGTAGGGGCAAGATGCAAAGAACATGCATGATGCCGAACATAACTTATGATCATGCAAAGAGGGCTGTAACGAAGCAAATATATACAATAAATGCAACAGTTTTAAGCAAGCCAAAAATCAAACTACATTACAATGCAGAAAGGATGCAAGAGAATTATGTAATTCTCGCTACGTTTGACGCGGAGAATACAATACCTGTGCGGTTCGCCTGGTCGTGCCAGCTTCAAATGAACCGTACATACAATATTGTGCCTAAAAAAGAAAGAAAACTTAACAGGTATAATATTGTTAGAAACATGCACAGCACCGCAAGTGAAAAGTGCGTGACAATGCATGTGAGAGGGTGCATGACAATGTGGGTGGAAGGGGTGCATAACAACGCAACCCGAGTGTGTGCATAACAATGTGATTTGAAACAAGCATAACAATGCTATTAAGGCACAAACACATGTAAGTAAAGCATACACGACAACGTATACAATGTGTGAAGGTGAGGCAAAGTATACACATGTAAGTAAAGCACACGCGGAAGCGCATGCAATGTGTAAAACAAAGAATAAAATGTATACATGTAAGTAAAGCACATGCGACAACATGCACAATGTGTAAGGAAATTGTGAAGATAAGCATGAACACATATAAGTAAAGCATGCGCGACAACGCAAGCAATGTGTAAAGTAAGGGATAAACATACACATGTAAGTAAAGCATGTGTGCTAACGCAAGCAATGTACATAGCAGGAATGAACACATGTAAGTAAAGCACACGCGGAAACGCATGCAATGTGTGAAGCAAAACAAATATACACATGTAAGTAAAGCACACGCGAAAACGTATGCAATGTGTATAGCAAGAATGAACACATGTAAGTAAAGCGAGCGCGCTAACGCAAGTAATGTGTAACCTCTTGAAAAATGCATGAACACATGTAAGTAAAGCACACGCGAAAACGCATGCAATGTGTAAAGCAAAACAAATATATACATGTAAGTAAAGCACATGAGGAAACGTATGCAATGTGTATAGCAGAAATGAACACATGTAAGTAAAGCGAGCGCGCTAATGCAAGCAATGTGTAACTTCTTGAAAATTGCATGAACACATGTAAATAAAGCACACGCGGAAGCGCATGCAATATGTAAAGTAAAACAAATATACACATGTAAGTAAAGCATACGGGGAAACGTATGCAATGTCTATAGTATGAATGAACACATGTAAGTAAAACGAGCGCGCTAATGCAAGCAATGTGTAACCTCCTGAAAAATGCATGAACATATGTAAGTAAAGCACACGCGGAAACGCATGCAATGTGTGTAACAATGCGAAAAGGGGAGAAAGGGGTTACTAAGGGTTAGTTACGTCCACACGCGGCACGCGAATGGAGAAAAAGTTAGATACATCCACACGCGGCACGTGAGTGGAGAAAAGTTAGAGACGTCCACACGCGGCACGCGAGTGGAGAAAAGTTAGATACGTCCACACGCGGCACGCGAGTGGAGAAAAGTTAGATACGTCCACACGCGGCACGCGAGTGGAGAAAAGTTAGAGTGGTGTGAGACAATGTACATGAAATACACAACAATGCGAGAGATCATCATGCATGATAATGCAAATGGAAGATGCATGACAATGCGAGTTGTTAGAAATGAATGATAATGCAAACAAAAGGTGCATGACAATGCACATTATTGGAATGCAAAACAATGCATATACTGAATTGCATGATAATACGGAAGAGACATGCATGACAATGCATAAACTGAAATGCATGACAATGCAAACTTTTGGAATGCATGACAATGCAAATGAGACACGTGTGACAATGCATGAACGAGAATGCATGACAATGCATGAACGAGAATGCATGACAATGCATGAACTGAAATGTAGATGAAAGATGCATGACAATACTTGTAATTGAAGTGCATGACAATGCATGACTTATTGAAATGCATGACAATGCATACTATTGGGATGCACGACACTGCAAATGAGACACGCATGACAATGCATGAACGAGAATGCATGGCAATGCATGAACTGGAATGTAGATGAAAGATGCATGACAATGCGTGTAATTGAAGTGCATGACAATGCATGACTTATTGAAATGCATGACAATGCATACTATTGGGATGCACAACAATGCAAATGAGACACGCATGACAATGCATGAACGAGAATGCATGACAATGCATGAACTGAAATGTAGATGAACGATGCATGATAGTGCGTGTATTTGAAATGCATGACAATGCATGACTTATTGAAATGCATGACAATGCATACTATTGGGGTGCACGACAATGCAAATGAGACACGCACGAGAATGCACGACAATGCATGAACTGAAATGTAGATGAAAGATGCATGACAATGCATGACAAGAGATGCATGACAATGCAAATGAATTCAAATGTGTGACAACGCACGTCTCTTGAAATGCATGACAATGCAAATGACCTTAAATGCGTGACAACGCACGTTTGTTTTTTTGAAATGCATGACAATGCAAATGAACTCGAATGCACGACAACGCTCGTTTTTTTTTTTTTTTTGAAATGCATGACAATGCAACTGAACTCAAATGCGTGACAATGCACGTCCTTTTTTTTTTTTTTTGAAATGCATGACAATGCAAATGAACAGTGCATAACAATGCAAGTTGTGCATGTTATAACGCGTGTAGTTGTACATAACGATACAACCTGTGTATGTTTATCGTAATCAAGGAAAAACACTGTAGTGCAACGTATTTAAAGCAGTTATCGAATCTCGCAAGATACCAAAGGATACGGAAAGAATACACCTTGCGCGTACTGAGCGTCGCGTACAGGGATGTAGACACCCCATTTTTGACCGTCCTCAAGACTTGGACGTCACCGTTTGAACACTCGGTGATCATCCATGATTGTGTTCGTCTTGAGTTCCCGGAGGTCTCGGCCACGCGCCTTGCCTCGGGATCTATCGACTCGATTGTTTTGTGTTTGGTTTTGCACCAAACACTTGTGTTTTGCCTTTGAGGGCAGGGAATGGCTTGTGGGCCATCCCCACACATCACCGGCCATGGCTTGAGGCCACCAGCCAGTGTTTTGTTGCCATTGGCCATATCTTTGCCCGGTCGGCACTCTTGATGGTTGGTCGGCCATTTATTTTGTCAAAATGACATTTTTGGCTGGCCGATCACTGTGCATCTGCTTTCGTAGATATTTTTATGCCAGTTGTGCTAGCTGGCATACACTTTGTACCCCCTCCATACACGTGTATGGAGGGATTTCCCTCTTGACTAGCTTACTTTGGAAGCTTTGCAAGAGGGAGCTTCTATAAAGAGGAGGCCTCTCCTCCCTCTTCTAGGGTTAGAAAGAAGCTTCAGACGTCTGGTTCTTTTTAGGGTTAGATGTGTGTCTATTCTATCTCTATACTTTCCTCTCATTGTGTATAAGTGTGTGTTTGTTCATAGTTTTGCACATAAACACCTACCATTACAACTTCCCTTAATTGCTGAGGCTATAGAGGTTTGATCTTGGACTTTTTGATCTGGTTTTGATCCAAGAAGAGGTCTGGCCTTGTGATCTTGGAAGTGTTCTTCAAGGGTGAGTGTTCTTGCCTTTTATTCTCCATTTTTGCATAGCTTTTTTGCCTATCTTGAAACTATTTTTAGACTTCGTATATAACTAATAAAAGTCTTGTTTTTACTTGCTTAAAATAGTTGTTTAAGGGTGTTTTGTTGTTTGGGGTTGTTTGACCACTCTTAGGGCTTGTTTGGCCCCATTTTTGTGCTATTTTGGTAAGCACCAGGACCACCTTGTTTGGGCCTCCTCACCACTAAAATTTTGAGGGATTTCAGTGGTAAGGATGGTGGTTTAAGGTCCTAAGAAGGAGAGGGCCACCCCCTCTCCTTGTTGTCTTCAAAATGTGCTATTTAAGCCTCATGTGTGAGCACCATTTTTGAACTCATGTTGGCCATGTTTCAGTAGGTATTTGGTAGTATTTTTCCATGTTTTACCTCTATTTTTACTTGGTTTAGACACATCATGCTTGCCTTGCATACATGTCTTGTAATGCCATGATTTGCCTTAACTTATACATAGCATTTAGACTACCATGCTCATGTGTTTTGGCCTAACTTTGTGAAGCTTTTATGCTTGTTTTAGTGTGCTTGAGGTCTGTTTTTGGTCATTTAGGTCATCTATGCTTTGCTTTGTACAGCTACCACGTAATCCCTATTGTAGGCCTAAAGTATCGGACCCTCAAACATGTTATTCTTGCATCATTTCGGTGGCTTAGAACCACTTATAGCATCATTTCACTCCTCATGGCATGCTTGTATGCTTGCATTTGATGTCTCTTTAATGCTTTATAAGGTTGTCATCTTATGCTCCATGTTTGGCCTCTTTTGTATGCTTGCATGTTTAAACCATTTAGACGCCATCTAGGTGTGTCTTTGGTCTTGTTTAGACCTGTATTGGGGCTATTTGGAGTCCCCTTGGCCCTTTGAGGCTTGGTTGGCATAGCCATGGTTTGAGCCCTTTGGTTGGCCTTAAGCTTTGGGCTTGTTAGCATGCTTTGATTGCTTGGTTTAGGTTGGTTTGGCACCATCCTCATGTGATTTTCAGAGCTTATATTGCTTGCCATATGCCCATGTTTAGCCTCTTTTAAGTGTGCTTAGAAGTTGCTCTTTGATGCCTAAGTGATGGACCATGTTTGCATGCATGCTTGTATGTGCATTTGGCCCCCATTTCCTTAGCATTGGCCACTGTTTCGGGCCTAGTTGAGGGCTGCCCGAATTGGTTTAACTCCACCCTTTATGTGTTGGTGCATGCTTACCATGTGTGTTGTTGCATACTTGTGTGTTGTTACATGTTTAGATTGTTTAACATGTTGCTACATGTTTACCCCATGTGTTGTTGCATGATTGAATGAAGTCACATGCTTGCTTGCATGCTTCACCATCCACATTGCATCTCGCATACTTGTCATTAGCATGATTGTCACATGTCTTATATGCTTGTTTGCATTGCCGTGTTACATACTTAGTTCGCATGCCTAGGTTGCATTGCATTGGCATGCATGCTTTGCCTCTTGAATTGAGTGTCTTAGAGGTTGAGCTCATTGTTTGTTATGTGCATTTCATTCTACATTGAAAATGAATACTTGGTTCCTTGGGCCATCACGCATTGAAATGCACGATTGGTGGTCCGAGAATCGAGTACCAAAGAGTGCTCCCTAGGACTCTTGCAATTTTCAAAGAAGCAGAGCAGGGAAAACAGAGGCAACTTGTGCATGGCGACGGGTTTCCGAGCAAATCCGAGCATGCATGCATTGGACCCTCTTCCTGAGGCGTTTCATCGCTTTCTTTACTTAATTGATTTGTTAATTAATTAGGTGGTTTGTAATATTTAATTAGCTTATAGGTTAATTAAATTGTATTATTCTTTTGGTCCCTCTGAGCAAGGGTGAATTTGTAATAAGTGTGGGTGCGTGTGTGCATGTCTTCCAACCCCCACTTCTTTCTCCCTTTTTACTTACGTGCTTTCAATGGTTAGTATTAGGGCATATTTAAATTAGCATACCTTATGTTGTGCATGCGTGCATTCATACATTTGTCTTGCATGCACCGGGCTCGGCGCATCATGCTAACCACATAGTATTTCCATTTCAAACTTGAATACGTGCACCTAGTTGTTGCATTTCACATGCCATCCTTAGATTAGCCGAGCATATTCTAATGACATTTTGTATGCGATGCATTAGCCACTTTAACATGAACTGCGATCATGCATGATTACTAACTAGTTCATTATTTTGGCACGGAGTACGATGTAAGTATTTACGCTTTAGCATCTCGCATGAGTGTGAATGTTAACATGACAGCATGCTTACCATGTGGCTATGTGCTTATGTGATATTACTGCCTGAATTCCTGTGGGTGAAGGTTGGATTGTTTGAGTTGGAACAACTCGTTGAAATCCGTGTTTTAGCCTACTTATGAGTAGCAAATTTCAAACCATTTCCCAAACAAACGGATATGCAATGCTTTGTTCCATAGTAAGATTAGGCTAATAATCAGATTAAGAATGGATAATGTTTTCAAAACTAGATATCATGGTTAGTAGAGGCCGATCTTCGGATCGGGCGAGATGGGGTGCTCATAGCTGACCTTCCCCAATCATTCCCAAGTTCCCGAGCCGAGGCAACTTTGGTGATGACGGATACATGGCCTTTGGCAACGAGTCAAGGTTTCCTAAATTCCCCCAAAATAAATATTTAGGTGCCGACTCTGTATCTGGCAAAGCAGTCCATGTTTGGCACATCTTTTCTAAAAATCTGTTTTCTCAAAACGATATTCCGGATTTGGACTCTTTGGTTCAGATTAAGAACCGTGACAATTTGAGAGTCCTGAACTGTAGTGAGCCCAAATGAACAGAACGGGATTCATCTTCCTGGGGCGTTCAGGGACGTCTAGAGTTTCTGGCGACTCTGCTGGGGAGTTTAGAGAACCTGACTCGAATTCATGATATCTTGTTTTGACTACACTATGTGTTTCTTTGCATTGCATGTGCATTGGTGCACCTAGGACACCATGTTTGCCATCTGCTATTCCTGAGCGGTTAGCCTGCGGCTGCGTGCCATAAGGTTGACCGGTTACGGGCTCTGCCAGTATGGGAACACAAACCCCGGTTTTATCGAGGCCCCCTTTTGGACCATTCGACCTAGTGCATATTCGGAATCCGTAGTGACCATTCCAAGCTAGGACAGGTTGCATACCCGATTATAGGTTGTGTGAAACCGCTGTGTGCGTAGTGAAACCCTAGCTCCTGACAAAATAGGACAGGGAAACCTTACCCCAACATAGGGGTGTTTTGGCTCTCACTTGCTTGTTATGTGCTTTTAGGGTGTGTCTCTACAGGAATGCGTGTATCAGTTTGCAAGTCTGGGTATCAGGCCTGCGGGCATTAGCATCAGTATTTGGGGGATCAGTTTTACCCAAGGGTATTAGATTTAAGGTAGAACTTTGGGGCAAAATTCAGTAAAGAGTCAAATCTGTTTTGATGAAATCAGGCTGAGATGCTGTTTGTTTTCTCCTTTGCGAAGTAGTCTTGGAACCATAGCTTCAGAAGGGTCTGATATCCCCCAGGTACTCTGGACCTGTGTTGTTATGTGATCAGGAGATGAACCACCTGCAGGCGGCACTCAGTTTACTCCGAATGTGGCATATGGCACGCACTGTTTTGAACATTTTACGAATGCTGTTAATTTTGCTTTCTGACTTGGGTATTGGGTCAGTCTTGTTGTGTTATATAGAGTCAGTCTTTTTGTGCTGAGTCAGTCGGGTCTGTCTTGTTGTATCCAGTCAGTCCTGTGTTGTTAGAGTCGTGTGATTCCGGGGGTGTTACCTCGGACATCACTCGCTTGTTTTGTGTTTGTCTTTTCGCTTTCTTTTGAGTCTGTTTCTGCTGAGGAGCCAGTTGTGCCAACAAATCTCAATGAAACAGCAGTAGTTTTCACACTCTTGTGTTTGCTTCCACCTTGAGCCAGTTATGCCAGAAGCTTGAATGAAACGACAGTGCATTCCACCTCCTCTTTTGTGCTATGAAATTATTGCATTGACCAAAGTTTTTCAAAACTTTTTCTAACACTGCGGTGAAAACGAAGAGGAAGGAATTCCTCGGGTTTTGCAAAACTTGATCAATTGAGAGAAAGAGAGGCGTGCTAAGCCCTTAATGATTGAGATCATGCTTGTTAGTGTGAGTACTGGGAAGGATCCTGGCTTGACCCAGATTGGTCCTACACTGTCTTCAGCGCGAGCGATTGGTCGCTTTCTTAAAAGATTTCAAAAAATGTTTTGCGCAGTCCTACAAAGACCTGTGTGGAATCGCTCTTGAGATTGTGCAGCCTAGGATTACTCTCAGCCTCGAGACTCGACCCCTCATTTTCAAACCTTGGACAATTCAGAATGTTCAATGGTCAACCATCAAAGGAGGCCTGTGTGGCCAGATTTGAAACAACCCTCGGACAAGAGGCCAGGAAAGTCAGATCAAGAAGATCAGAAGGTCAAAAGAAGCTTGGGAAGCTAGATTAGAAGCACCCCTTCGAACTAGGGGCAAAAGAATTTCAAATGTGCTCGAAGAGTTAAAGACAAAGATCGGCAAGAATGCCAAATCCCAGAAGGGAGAAAAGACGAAGGTATTGCTGAAGGACAACCGAGTTCCTATCCACAACACTAAGGATAAATTCAGCCCCCCATTGGATGGACTCTTGCATCGTCAGCGAACAAAAGCCATTCTCCTGGATTCAGATGACTTCAGGATCTCAAAACTATTTGACATGGACAAAGCTACACTTTTACCCTTGACAAGCTCGCTGGGCTGAAAACCCGAAAGGGCGACCCAGGCAAAAGTTAGAGCAAGAAAAAAAAGGAAAAGAAAAAAAAGAAAAGAAAAAAAAAATGCAAAAAGTGAAAAAAGAATGAAAAAGAAGAAAATGAAAAAAAAAAGAAGAAAAAAAAAAGAAAAGATAAAAGGAAAAGAATAGAAGAACAAAGCTCGCAAGGTTGAAAACCCAGAAGGGCGGCCTTGGCAAAAGTTAGAGCATAAAAGCTGAGGGTTAATACACGAGTGTACCTCCCCGGAACTACGTAGGGCTTGATTCCCATGTTTGGGATACGTAGGCAACTTTATCCTGAAGTCCAGCCCCCAACGCTTTCATAGCGACTGAGTCCATATAATGGTTTTAATCATCCTTGATTCCCATGTTTGGGATACGTAGGCAGCTTCATCCTAAAGTCCAGCACCACGTACTTTCAAAGTGAATGTGTCCATATATTGGTTTTGATCATCTTTGCCTTCTCTGTATCCGAGAGTTTGGTTGTGACCTTCACTGTGAAGACTGATTACAACGCGCTGTGGTACTATCCAAACAAAGGGCAACTTTCCGTTGCCAATGCGCTGCGGTGCTATTCAAACAAGGGGCAACTTTCCATTGCCATGCAGCTCTCCTCAAACAAAGGGCAATTTTCCTTGGGATCTAAGGTTGTGCATCTCAAGAGTAAGTTCCGTGCTCGTTGAGCAGTGGCTGTTTGCAAAAACAATTTTTGAGAATTTTTATTGAGGTTGACTGATCTCTCAAAAATTATTCCATATTTTCCAAAACTGGACCATTTCTTGGACTCAAAAAGGGAAAATTTTCAGTGCTCATAACCTAACTTGCATGATTTTCAAATCAAAAATCGAACAAGTATGTTAATCTAACTCTCATATTGGTCAACATTGTTTTAGTAGAAAACAAAAACAAAAAATGGTCAAATGATGAAATAGGGGCACAGTTGAGTCAGGTGTTTTGTCTTTCTTTCGTTGTCAACATACTTGCCATAAAGGGTACTCTACTTGCCGAAAGGGCACTGTATTCGCCAGAAAAGGGCACCACTGAAGCTAACCGCGAAAGGGCAGAAAGCTCTCTCAATCCTCCAAGCAACGAGGTATCAAGCCAAGCGCGAAGCACGAGCCGGAATAGGACAAGATATTCCACTCCCTTATCTGGACAGATTTGATCACGTCCAAACTCCCCAGCAGAGCATCGTCAACCGATGTCAGCTGCAGATTTGCTACACACCCAATTGTAGCGCTGCCCCTCTGTGGAAGAAACTCACTGTTGTGAACAAGAAGAAGAATCTAGTGGAATGCTAGGGGCAAGAGCCCACAACTTTCTATTTATCCATCAACCACCCAGGGGAGGGACAAAAAAATGAGAGATTGAAGAATAGAGAGATGTGCGCTGAGAGAAAAAGCGAGAAAAGGGTTTTGAGAGAAAAAAAAGAGCCTGAGTGCCAGAGTGATGTGAGAATCACAAATGAGAGAGGGTGGGAAACAATACCTGGAGAAACTGGCTCCTCGTGTACTAAGAGGTCTCTCATCTTTGTAACGCGTCTGTGTGTCGTGTCTTTTGTTTGTCTCAATTCTTGCTTTGAGTCGTTTCGAGTGTTACTTGATGTGTTTAGGTTGTTTACCTTTGTTTTTCCTTCGTCGAGTCGTTTTGGCTGTGGCTAGTCATCGTCTCAATACCCGGTTAAGAACTCATTTCTCAATTCCAAAAAAAATCATCTTGTTCTCAGAGTGCTGTGCCATTCTCCACATTTGTGCAAAAAGGTGTTTGTTCTTTCATAAAACTGTAGGGTCCACCCCCGATAAGTGTGAACAGTAAAACAAGGACCTATCTGAAGCTATGTGGGTTCCAGACTGCAAAGCAAAAGAAAAGAAGGAAAAGTTGGAGCATCTTAGTGTGTTTCAACTTCGGCAAATTCCGAGACTGCATTCCAGGTTCACCTTCTTAGGCCTCACCGTTTCTTTGGAGTATGAGTGTATCTCAACCCCAAGCTTAAGCCTGCTTCAAGTCAGAATCATAATTAAAGCAACTGCAGATGTTATCCCTCGCCAATATAGACAGGGTGTCCCCTTTTGAGCTGAGCGTGTTGCCAAGTCCTCTGAGAGGTAAATCGGAGGCACCAGAGTACATGATTAATGCCCCCATACTTGCATAGAAAATGCATTTTATCGCGCTTTCTTGCGCACCTTACCTGTACTTGTTAGTGCATTGCATCGCACTGTTTTGTGCATTTAATTTTCATCGCACTGCCTTGTGCACCTGTATTGCATTGTTATGCGCCTCTTCACTTGCGTAGTCACGCACTTTCCACTTGCATTGTTATGCACGTTTCAATCGCATTGTTATGCACGCCCTTTTACACCTTTTCGAAACACTGGGATACATCCCTACATTTCTCTCTCTTTCCGAAACACTGGGATACGTCCCTATGTTTCTCATTCCTTTCCGAAATACCAGGATATGTCCCTATATTTCTTCTCCCTTCTTTCCGAAACACCGAGATACGTCCCTACGTTTCTCCTACCTTTTCGAAACATCGGGATACGTCCCAATGTTTCCCTATCTGTTCTAAACACCGGGATACGTCCCTAACCATCGGGATACGTCCCTATGTTTCTCCCTCTCTGGTTAAGAGCATTTGGAACACGTTCCAACGCTTGAACCATTCCGAAACACAGGGACACGTCCCTATGTTTCTTCCTCTCTGGTTAAGAGCATTTGGAACACGTTCCAATGCTTGAACCACTTCAAAACACCGGAATATGTCCCTATGTTTCTCCCTGCGCCCTTTCCTCACACGATTTCTGCGTGTTTGGACTTCACCTTAGGTTGCATTGTCATGCACACATCACACGCGTTGTCACACACTTTTCACTTGCATTGTTTTGCATTTTAAATCACATGGTCTGGCGAGACCTTAAACACGTACGGTCTGGCGAGACCTTAAATACGCCCGGTCTAGGAGACCTTAAATCCTCTCAAGGTGCAATTCCTTCGGTGTTTGTTATGCATCCCTCTCTCGCATTGTTGTGCACACACCTTGTGCATTGCACACGTTATGCTTGCACTGTTATGCATTTTCCCGGTCTGGCGAGACCTTAAACACGCTCGGTCTAGGAGACCTTAAATCCTCTAAAGGTGTAAGACCTTTGGTTTTTGCATGCATACACACGTGGTAACAAGCACAACTTGCATTGATGTGCACTGTCCACATGCATTATCGTGCATCTCAAGCAACACGCGTTGTCGCGCATTCGGGTCCACATGCATTGCATGCATTTCAAGTGGCGCGCATCGTCGCATATTCGAGTTCACATGCATTTCAAAAGCCGCGCATTGTCGTGCATTCCAAGATCATTTGCATTGTCACGCATCTCAAAAGCCGCGCGTTGTCGCGCGTTTCAAAATCATGCATCATCATGCATTTGCATCTCAAAAAAAAAGAAGCAAAACAACAAAAACAACATGCATCATTTGCATTTCAAAACCAAAAAAAAACATGCATTATCATGCATTTTCCCTTCATCATGCATTGTCGTGCATTCAAAAAACAAAACAAAAAACAAACGTGCAAATGTCATGCATTTCACTGTAAATAGTGCATATGTCCTGCATCATTGTAAATAGTGCATATGTCATGCATTTCACTGTAAATATTGCATATGTCATGCATTTTACTATAAATATTCCATCCATTGCATGTTTGTAAATATTGCATTGTAGCTTGCATGCATTCACTGCATCACCCCCATCTATAGCTTGCGCCTTTCCATGTTGAGCTTGGTCTGGTATGTGCCCACACTTTTCACGTCGAAGCATAGTTCTACATGTGTACGCACCTATCCCACTGCTGGTATTGTGGTTTGAGGGTTGCGGCACCTTTTCTGTGTTAGACATGGCCTGTTTGTGTCCATGCTTTTCCTAGGCAAGATACGGTTTGGGCCGCAGGCCTTATCCATTGTAAATATTCCATTCCATTGCATATTTGTATATGTTGCATTGTGGCTTGCATGCATTCACTGCATCACCCCCATCTATGGCTTGCGCCTTTCCATGTTGAGCTTGGTCTGGTATGTGCCCATACTTTTCACGTCGAAGCACGGATCTGCGACTTTTGTGTACACGCCTATTCCACTGCTGGTATTGTGGTTTGAGGGTTGTGGCACCGTTTCTGTGTTAAACGCGGTTTGCATGTGTACATGCCTTTGCTAGGCAAGATATGTTTCGGTCACATGCCATATCCACTGTATATACTGCATTGTAATATAGTTCGATTGCATCTAGCATTATAATCATAATCTTTTCTGAGCAGAGCATGCCTCACTTATGTCATTCCACCCAATTACTTGTTCCTATGTCCGTCCACATCACTCATAGTTCTGCATGTGTACGCGCCTATTCCACTGCTGGTATTGTGGTTTGAGGGTTACGACACCTTTTCTATGGTAGACGGACTTTGCATCTCCATCAATCTATTTGACATTTGCGTGGTTTTGAACCGCTCGTGATTGGATTATGATTCAATTGCATTGCATATCATTTGCATTTTTTATATATAGTTTTGTATGTTTTGCATATTATTTGCATTGTTTTTACATTTGTTTTGTGATTTTGCATATCAGTTGCATTATGTCAGATTCAATTGCATATCATCGCACTGTTTGTGCACCCCTTGGTCTAAGGAGACCTTAAATCCTACATTCGCATTGTCGCGCAGCTTTCGATTGCATTGTTATGCATGTTGCTAACAATACTGTACCTGTTGAGTTTTCTTTCTCTTTTAGGCACGATATTGTATGTACGGTTCATTTGAAGCTGGTGCAACCAGACGAGCCGCCCAGGTATTGTATCCTCCGAGTGAGACGTATCGAGAATTGCATAATTCTCTTGCACCCTCTCTACATTGTAGTGTAGTTTGGTTTGTACTAGCTTAAAACTATTGCATTGTATGTGCTTCGTTACAGCTTTCTTTGTATGATCATAAGTTATGCTCGGCTTCTTGCATTTTCAGTTGCATTTCGCCCCTGCCTTCGGGCGCATATCTTTATTGTCTTGCATGCCTGTCTAAGTCTTCGGCCTTGTAAAAAATAGGTCGTCTCTGGGCTTTGACATTCACTCCCGTCATTCTTATGACTTTCGAGTTTTGTCAAAGAGGGGCAACTGTAGACACCCCATTTTTGACCGTCCTCAAGACATGGACGTCACCATTTGAACACTCGGTGATCATCCATGATTGTGTTCGTCTTGAGTTCCCAGAGGTCTCGTCCACGCGCCTTGCCTCGGGATCTCTCGACTTGATTGTTTTGCTTTTGGTTTGCACCAAACACTTGTGTTTTGCCTTTGAGGGGCAGGGAATGGCTTATGGGCCATCCCCACACATCACCGGCCATGGCTTGAGGCCACCGGCCAGTGTTTTGTTGCCATCGGCCATATCTTTGGCCGGTCGGCACTCTTGATGGTCGGTCAGTCGGCCATTTATTTTGTCAAAATGACATTTTTGGCTGGCCGATCACTGTGCATCTGCTTTTGTAGATATTTTTATGCCAGCTGTGCTAGTTGGCATACACTTTGCACCCCCTCCATACACGTGTATGGAGGGACTTCCCTCTTGACTAGCTTACTTTGGAAGCTTTGCAAGAGGGAGCTTCTATAAAGAGGAGGCCTCTCCTCCCTCTTCTAGGGTTAGAAAGAAGCTCCAGAGGTCTGGTTCTTTTTAGGGTTAGAAGTGTGTCTATTCTATCTCTATACTTTCCTCTAATTGTGTATAAGTGTGTGTTTGTTCATAGTTTTGCACATAAACACCTACCATTATACCTTCCCTTAATTACTGAAGCTTTAGAGGGTTGATCTTGGACTTTTTGAGCTGGTTTTGATCCAAAAAGAGGTCTGGCCTTGTGATCTGGGAAGTGTTCTTCAAGGGTGAGTGTTCTTGCCTTTTATTCCCCATTTTTTCACAGCTTTTTTTCCTAACTTGCAACTGTTTTTAGACTTTGTATATAACTAATAAAAGTCTTGTTTTTACTTGCTTAAAATAGTTGTTTAAGGGTGTTTTGTTGTTTGGGGTTGTTTGACCCCTCTTAGGGCTTGTTTGGCCCCATTTTTGTGCTATTTTGGTGAGCTCCAGGACCACTTGTTTGGGCCTCCTCACCACTGAAATCTTGAGGGATTTCAGTGGTGAGGATGGTGGTTTAAGGTCCTAAGAAGGAGAGGGCCACCCCCTCTCCTTGTTGTCTTCAAAATGTGTCATTTAAGCCTCATGTGTGAGCACCATTTTTGAACGCATGTTGGCCATGTTTCAGTAGGTATTTGGTAGTATTTTTCTATGCTTTACTTCTGTTTTTACTTGGTTTAGACACACCATGCTTTCCATGCATACATGTCTTGTAATGCCATGATTTGCCTTAACATGTACATAGCATTTAGACTACCATGCTCATGTGTTTTGGCCTAGCTTTGTGAAGCTTTTATGCTTGTTTTGGTGTGCTTGAGGTCTATTTTTGGTCATTTGGGTCATCCATGCTTCGCTTTGTATAGCTACCATGTAATCCCTCTTGTAGGCCTTAAGTATCGGACCCTCTAACATGCTATTCTTGCATTTTAGTGGCTAGAACCACTTATAGCATCATTTCAGTCCTCATGGCATGCTTGTATGCTTGCATTTGATGTCCCTTTATTGCTTTATAAGGTTGTCATCTTATGCTCCATGTTTGGCCTCTTATGTATGCTTGCATGTTTAAACCATTTAGACGCCATCTAGGTGTGTCTTTGGTCTTGTTTAGACCTGCATTGGTGCTGTTTGGAGTCCCCTTGGCCCTTTGAGGCTTGGTTGGCATGGCCATGGTTTGAGCCCTTTGGTTGGCCTCAAGCTTTGGTCTTGTCAGCATGCTTTGTTTGCTTGGTTTAGGTTGGTTTGGCACCATCCTCATGTGATTTTTAGAGCTTATATTGCTTGCCATATGCCCATGTTTAGCCTCTTTTAAGTGTGCTTAGAAGTTGCTCTTTGATGCCTAAGTGATGGACCATGTTTGCATGCATGCTTGCATGTGCATTTGACCCCCATTTCCTTAGCATTGGCCACTGTTTTGGGCCTAGTTGAGGGCTGCCCAAATTGGTTTAAGTCCACCCTTTATGTGTTGGTGCATGCTTACCATGTGTGTTGTTGCATGTTTAGGTTGTTTAACATGTTGCTACATGTTTACCCCATGTGTTATTGCATGATTGAATGAAGTCGCATGCTTGCTTGCATGCTTGACCATCCACATTGCATCTCCCATACTTGTCATTAGCATGATTGTCACATGTCTTATATGCTTGTTTGCATTGCCATGTTGCATACTTAGTTCGCATACCTAGGTTGCATTGCATTGGCATGCATGCTTTGCCTCTTGAATTGAGTATGATAGAGGTTAAGCTCATTGTTTGTTATGTGCATTTCATTCTACATTGAAAATGCATACTTGGTTCCTTGGGCCATCACGCATTGAAATGCGCGATTGGTGGTCCGAGAATCGAGTACCATACCCCTTTGAGTCATAAACACGATAAGGAGAGTGGTTGGTGCAAACATTGCTTGAAATGCATTGCCATGCCAAGTTTTGCCCTCTGCTGCTGTCAAAACAGGTTTCTGTAGACAAAGATAGCCGGTCGACTACATAGCGTGCTGATCGACCAAAGGTTTGCGGCCGATAGCTCAACCAGTGGTTGATGACCACTTACCCATGGCCGGTCATGATTCCCCTTGGCCGGTGGTGTTCCACAGTGTCCAAAGAGTGCTCCCTAGGACTCTTGCAATTTTCAGAGAAGCAGAGCAGGGAAAACAGAGGCAACTTGTGCATGGCGACGGGTTTCCAAGCAAATCCGAGCATGCATGCATTGGACCCTCTTCCTGAGGCGTTTCATCGCTTTCTTTACTTAATTGATTTGTTAATTAATTAGGGGGTCTGTAATATTTAATTAGCTTATAGGTTAATTAAATTGTATTATTCTTTTGGTCCCTCTGAGCAAGGGTGAATTTGTAATAAGTGTGGGTGCGTGTGTGCATGTCTTCCAACCCCCACTTCTTTCTCCCTTTTTACTTACCTGCTTTCAATGATTAGTATTAGGGCATATTTAAATTAGCATACCTTATGTTGTGCATGCGTGCATTCATACATTTGCCTTGCATGCACCGGGCTCGACGCATCATGCTAACCGCAAAGTATTTCCATTTCAAACTTGAATACGTGCACCGAGTTGTTGCATTTCAATTGCCATCCTTAGATTAGCCGAGCATATTCTAATGACATTTTGTATGCGATGCATTAGCCACTTTAACATGAACTACGATCATGCATGATTACTAACTAGTTCATTATTTAGGCACGGAGTACGATGTAAGTATTTATGTTTTAGCATCTCGCATGAGTGTGAATGTTAACATGACAGCATGCTTACCATGTGGCTATGTGCTTATGTGATATTACTGCCTAAATGCTTGTGGGTGAAGGTTGGATTGTTTTAGTTGGAACAACTCGTTGAAATCCGTGTTTTAGCCTACTTACGAGTAGCAAATTTCAAACCATTTCCCAAACAAACGGATATGCAATGCTTTGTTCCAAATTAGGCGATCTTGTCTATAGTTTTGTGTTGTGCGCATCACATAGTAAGATTAGGCTAATAATCGGATTAAGAATGCATAATGTTTTCAAAACCAGATTTCATGGTTAGTAGAGGCCGATCTTCGGATCGGGCGAGAGGGGGTGCTCATAGCTGACTTTCCCCAATCGTACCCAAGTTCCCGAGCCCAAGCAACTTTGGTGATGACGGACACGTGGCCTTTGGCAACGAGTCAAGGTTTCCTAAATTCCCCCAAAATAAATATTTAGGTGGCGTCTCTGTGTAGACACCCCATTTTTGACCGTCCTCAAGACTTGCATGTTATCGTTTGAACACTCGATGATCATCCTTGTTCGTGTTCGTCTTGAGTTCCCGGAGGTCTCGGCTACGTGCCCTACCTCAGGATCTCTCGACTCGACTGTTTTGTGTCTGGTTTTGCACCAAACACTTGTTGTTTTGCTTCAGAGGGTGGCAAGTAGCTTGTAGGCCATCCCCACACCTCGCCGGCCATGGCTTGAGGCCACCGGCCTTGTTTCCTTGCCACCGGCCATTGGTTATGGCCGGTCGGCACTATTGATGGTCGGTCGGCATTGTGTTTGGTCGGCCGGCCACTGTTTTTGATCAATCGACCACTTTTCCTAGCTGAGACCTTTTCTTGAAGGAGCTTGACCCTTTTGAACCTTTTTTTAGCTTCTTGAGGAAGCTTGAACCTTTTTAGCTTCTCCAAGAAGCTTGACCCTTTCTAGCTTCTCCAAGAAGCTTGACCTTTTTTTTAGCTTCTCCAAGAAGCTCGACCCTTTTTAGCTTCTCCAAGAAGCTTGACCTTTTTTTTAGCTTCTCCAAGAAGCTTGACCTTTTTTTTAGCTTCTCCAAGATGCTTGACCCTTTTTAGCTTCTCCAAGAAGCTTGACCTTTTTTTTAGCTTCTCCAAGAAGCTTGAACTTTTTGACCCTTTTTAGCTTCTCCAAGAAGCTTGCCCCTTTTTTAGCTTCTCCAAGAAGCTTGACCCTTTTTTTAGCTTCTCCATGAAGCTTGAACCTTTTGACCCTTTTTAGCTTCTCCAAGAAGCTTGATCCTTTTTTTTAGCTTCTTGAAGAAGCTTGAACCTCTTGACCCCTTTGCCTAGCTTCTCCAAGAAGCTTGATCCTTTTTTTTAGCTTCTTGAAGAAGCTTGAACCTCTTGACCCCTTTGCCTAACTTCTTGTCCAAGCTTCTAAGAGAAGCTTGGCCTTTTTGCTCAAAGCTTCCAAGAGAAGCTTTGCCCCCTTGGTTTCTCTATAAAAAGAGGGCCTCTCCTCCCCTTTAGAGGGTTAGAAAAATCAGATATATATGATAGATATATATATATGTCACTCCCTCTCTATATCTCCCTCTCTCTCAACATTTGTGTGGGTTAGAGGGTGCAAAAGGGTCTTGTTCTTGGCCTATTGCACACCACTTCATAGCCACACACTTTTATCATCACTTGGAGCTTCTTGGAGCTTGTTTTCAGAGGTTGTGGGTTGCATTTTTGGGTCTAAAGGCTGCTGGTTCTTGCTAGTCTTCAAAGGTAACCCATTTTCCTTCTTTATTCCCCGTTTTTGTACACCCTTTTAGCCTATCTTGCTTGCGGATTTGGGCTTTGTGTATAACATAAAAAAGTTCTGTTTTTTTGTGTTTAAGATACTTCATTAAGGTCACTTTTGTGTTTGGGGTCGTTTACCCCCTCTTAGGCCTTGTTTCGCCCCGTTTTGTGCTATTTTTGGTGTGCTTCAGGACCACCTTGTTTGGGCCTCCTCACCACTGAAATCTTGAGGGATTTCAGTGGTGAGGATGGTGGTTTAAGGTCCTAAGAAGGAGAGGGGTGACCCTCTCCATTGTTGCCTTGTTTGTTGCCCTTTTTCGCCTTCCAAAGGGGCTCCTATTTGCATGCTTCCAAGCCTTGTTTCAAGCATTTTTCAGTGGGTTTTAGGACCCCCATAAGCCATTTCCAGAGTTGGTTTGGTCTTGTTGAATGTCCTTATTGCATGTGTAGAGTAACCCTCTTGTTGGCCTTTCAAAGGAACACCCTATTCTAGCATGTGTGGACCTTGTTTCCATGGGTTTTTGGGCTTATTTGACATACCATGTTACTGTTTTGGGCTGGTTTGGTGACCTCTCTTGTGCTTCATATACATGTAGTGTAAACCATGTTTACTAGCCTATGTTGCATGTTGTTTTGGCCCTTCATGTTAGCACTTTTTGGCCATGCCTTGAACTGATTTCATGCATGTTTTGGACTGCCTTAGCACTGTTTTCATGCCTCATGGTCGAATAATGCTTGTTATGCATGCTTGTAGTGCAATGCCCATGCCTAACTTTGAGTTTTGAAGCTTCTTGCATGCTTAAATGGTAGTGTTTTCATGTTTTGGGGTCATTTTGGAGTCATTGGGTATGCCATTTCAGATCTGGAACATGCACCTTTGTATGCCATATTTCCTCCTTCCCATGCTTTGGTAGAGTTGCATTTTTGTGCCTTAAGCTTGGTTAATGCATTGTGCATGCATTCCATGTATTTTGTTGCCTCACTTGCATCATTGTGGCCACTGTTTTGGACCTAGTCGAGAGCTGTCTAAATTAGTTTAAGACCATCCCTTTGGCATGTTGTTGCATGCTATACATGTTTGTATGTTTAGGTACTTAGTATATTAACATGTTGTATGTTTAAGTGTCATTGCATTTGGCGTGCTTCTTGTGTTGAGTTGCTTTGCATATTTACATGTGTTATGCCTTTCATGCTGTTGCATGTGTGTCATTAACATTGATATTATATGCCTTGCATGCTTACTTGTTTAGTTCATGGCCCATTGCACATGGTTTTGTTGTTTGCATGATCATGTTGCACACTTAGCTCACATGCCTAGGTTGCATTACATTGGCATACATACTTTGCCTCTTGAATTGAGTATGATAGAGGTTGAGTTCATTGTTTGTTTATGTGCATTTCATTCCACATTGAAATTGCACACTGTGGTTCTTTGGGCCAACACGCATTGAAATGCGCGATTGGTGGTCCGAGAATCAAGTACCATGCTCCTTTGAGCCATAAACATGATAAGGAGTGTGGTTGGTACAAACATTGCTTGAAATGCATTGCCATGCCATGTTTTTCCCTCTGCTGCTATCAAAATAGATTCTGCAAGAAGATTTGGCCGACCGGCCATCCATCTGTGGTCGATATCTCAATTAGAGGCCGGTGGTCATTCTCCATGGCCGGTGGCAAATCCCCTTAGCCGGTGATGTTCCGAAGCATTCAGAGAAGCAACCCTGGGACTTGTGCAGTCTTCAGAGGAGGATAACAGTCAAAGTGGAGGCAACTTGTGCATGGCTGTGACTTTCCGAGCGAAACCGCGCATACATTGCATGGGGCCCTCTTCCCAAGGCTGTTTTCTATTTTCCTAGATTAGTTAATTTGCTTAACTAGTTAACGGACTGTAATAATTAGTTAGCTCGTAGTTAATTAATTGTATTATTCTTTTGGTCCCTCCGAGCGAGGGTGAATTTGTAATAAGTGTGGGTGCGTGTGTGCATGTCTTCCAATCCCCACTTCTTTCTCCCTTTTACTTACCTGCTTTCGATGGTTAGTGTTAGGGCATATTTAATTTAGCATACCTTATGCTATGCATGCGTGCATCCATACATTTGTCTTGCATGTATCGGGCTCGGCGCATCATACTAACTGCATTGTACTTCAATTCCAAGTTGAATACGTGTTAGTTGCATCATCATCATATGCCATCTTAGAATAGCCGAGCCTGTCTAAATTGCATCTTTGCATGTGTTGCACTAGCCATTTTTAACATGAACTAGGATCATGCATGTGATTACTAACTAGTTTCTGTTTTGGCTTGGAGTACTCTGTAAGTTTTATGCTTTAGCATCTCGTATGAGTCTGAATGTTAACATGACAGTATGCTTGCCATGCGGCTATATGTTTACATGATATTACTACTTGAATGTCTGTGGATGGAGGTTGAATTGCCTAAATTGGAATAATGCATTAAAAAATGTGAGTTTTATGCCCACTAGATAGTGGCAAAACCATCTTTTCTAAAAGCCCACTCGAGGGTGACAAAACCTGCATTTTAGCCTACTTGCGAGTAGCAAACCATCTTCAAAACGAACATGCAATGTTTTGTTCCAATTTAGGCGATTTGGTCTATACTTGTTTGCTACGCGCATAACATAGTAATTCTAGGCTAATAAATGGAATAAGAACACATAACGTTTTCAAAAACGGATATCACGGTTAGTAGAGGCCGATCTTCAGATCGGGCGAGAGGGGGTGCTCATAGTTGACCTTCCCCAATCATACCCTAGCTCTCGAGCCGAGGCAACTTTGGTGATGACGGACACGTGGCCTTTGACACCGAGTCAGGGTTTCCTAAATTCTCCCCTAAAAAATATTTAGGTGGCGACTCTGTATCTGGCAAAACAGTCCATGTTTGGCACTTCTTTTTCTAAAAATCTGTTTTCTCAAAACAATTTGCCAGATTTGGACTCTTTGGTTCAGATTAAGAACCATGACACAAATTGAGTCCAAACTGTAGCGGGTCCCTCGCGGACGTGTTACAGTTTCTGGCGACTCTGCTAGGGATTTAGAGAGCTTGACTCGAACTCGTGATATCCTGTTTTGATTTCACTTATATGTTTCTTTGCATTGCATGTGCATTGGTGCGCCTAGGACACTGTGTTTGCCATCTGCCATTCCTGAACGATTTGCCAGAGGCTTGTCTTGTCAAGGCATGACCATAAGGCTGACCAGTTGTGAGCTCTGACAGTATGGGAACACAAACCCCAGTTTTATCGGGCACCCTTTTCGACCATTCGACCTAGTGCATATCGAAATCCATAGTGACTATTCCAAACTAGGACAGGTTGCTTACCTGATGTTAGGTTGTTTGAAAACTACTGCGTGCATAGTGAAACCCTAGCTCTTGACAAAATAGGACAGGGAAACCCTACCCCAACATAGGGGTGTTTTGGCTCTCACTTATCTGTTATGTGCTTTAGAGTGCGTCTCTACAGGGAATGCATGTATCAGTTTGCAAGTTTGAGTATCAGGCTTGTGGGCATCAGCATCAGTATTTGGGGAATCAGTTTTACCCGAGGGTATCAATTTTGGGACAGATATTTGGGGAACAGTTATTAGTATTGAGTACAGTCGTTCTGCTATCCGTTCCAGTGAAATTGAGCTGAGATGCTGTCTGTTTTCTCTTTTGCAAGGTAGTCCTGGAACTATAGCTTCAGAAGGCTCCACTATCCCCCAGGTAGATTGGACTTGTGCTGATAGCCTTTGTCGGGTCAGAGATTCAGTTCAAGGGCAATCAGTGTTCCTTCGCCAGAGGCAGGGTAAAAACGCCAGTCAGGCACAGATCATCAGTTCAACAGTCTTCGAATCAGCGGTCATTATCCATCTCACCTGCGTGCAGTTGGGTTGAGATATCTGTTTTACCTCAGGGAGGTATACCGGTTGCTCAGTTAGATCAGAACAATATGTCGAGTCTGGAAAAGATGGTGCGCCAACTCTAGGATAGTATGAAAGCCATGCAGCAAGACCCTGTCCATCAAGCAGAATTCGCCAAGCAACAGGCTGTGGTCATAGCCCAATAGGCAGAGACAATTGCCAGGTTAGAGCAGCAAACTGGAGTATCTACTTCACACCAGGCTCCTCCTCTACCAAGAGTTCCAACACTTGGGGAGACAGCTAATGTCCAGGAAGATACGGACATTCCGACAGGGCCAGCTCCGTCCCCGGTTCTAACCCAGCTATCTAAAACACCCACCAACCTACCAGACCTCCCCTTTAATGTCGAGACAGACCCCACAGCATTGAAAGTGAGCAAGCTTGAGAAATTGTTCAAGAAGTCTCAGGGGGCCCACTCCATTCCTGACATTGAAGATGGGTATACAGACTCGGCTGTGACACTGCTGAACAGATTTAAGATGCCGCACATTGATCGTTTTGACGGATCTGGGGATCTCATGGTGCATCTACGGTTGTTCTCAAACATACTAAGGCCGATGGGCCTCACCAGATTACAGAAGCTATCATTGTTTGGCCGGACCCTATCTGGGATAGCCGCAATCTGGTATGCAAAATTGGAGAACTCTATGAAATAGAATTGGGAAGAGATGGCTGAGGCCTTCAGTGATCAATATTCCTACAATGCACAGATTGAGGTCACAACTCGTGATCTTGAAGTCACCCGCCAAGAGCCAAAGGAGAGCTTCTCGGAATTCGTGGCCTGCTGGATGGCCAAGGCCTCAATGATGACCATTAGGCCAACGGATAAGGATCAAATACGGATGGTTGTGCGCAACCTCCAACTCAAACTAATGCAGAAAATGATCATGCTCCCCTTCCCTACCTTTTCAGATTTGCATGAGATGGGAGTACAGATCGAGGACGCTATGAAGCAGGGCCTCATTGACCAGGAGAAGGAGCAGCCTAGGAGGGCGTTTTCCCGCAATTCAAGTGCGACCACCAGCGGTGATGCAGCTGCTAAGACTTCAGACGTGGGCATGGTCGCCACCACCACACCAAGAGCAGCCACCCCCTTTGTTGATGCATCTACTTCAAACCCCCGAACTTCGGACTATATACCCCGAGGCAAGAGGGTTTTCACCCCACTCTTTATGCCTTTGTCTAAAGCTTTAGGGGTCCTACTCAGGAAAGGACATCTGAAACCGTTAGAACAACGGCCTCTACCCGATCCTCTCCCTGCAAAGCATGACCTGACTAAGTACTGTGCTTTTCATCAACAAACCGGTCATGACACCGATAGTTGCGTCCGTCTCCACCACGAGATACAAAATTTGATTGACAACAGCGTCATCCCCGCACCGGGTCCTGCAAAGTCTATCGGCACTTGATCAGTGAACTTGTGGGGGATAATGCGATGTGATCGAGGAATGAACCACCTGCGGGCGGTGCTCAGTTTACTCCGGATGTGGCGTATGGCACGCACTGTTTTGAGCATTTTGCGAATGCTGGTTTTTGTGCTTTTTGACTTGGGTATTGGGTCAGTCTTGTTGTTTTATATAAAGTCAGTCTTTTCTTACTGAGTCAGCTGGGTCTGTCTTGTTGTATCGAGTCAGCCCTGTTTTGTTAAAGTCGGGTGATTCCGGGGGTGTTACCTCGGACATCACTATCTTGTTTTGTGTTTGTCTTTTTGCTTTCTTTTGAGTCTGTTTCTGCCTCGGAGCCAGTTATGCCAACAGATTTGAATGGAACAGCAATGATTTTCACACTCTTGTGTTTGTTTCTGCCGTGTGCCAGTTGTGCCAGAAGTTTGAATGAAATGACAGTGCTCTTCGCCTGCATTTTCTGTGCCTTTGAAGTCATTGTAATGACCTAAGTTTTTCAAAACTTTTTTCGAAACATTGTGATAAAAACGAAGAGGAAGGAATTCCTCAGGTTTTGCAAAACTTGATCAATTGAGAGAAAGAGAGGCATGCTAAGCCCTTAATGATTGAGATCATGCTTGTTAATGTGAGTACTGAGAAGGACCCTGGCTTGATCCAGATTGGTTCTACACTGTCTTCGGCGCGAGCGATCTGTCACTTTCTTAAAAAAATTTCACAAAATATTTTGCGCGGTCCTGCGAAGACTTGTGTAGGATCGCTCTTGAGATTGTGCAGCTTAGGATTGCTCTCAGCCTCGAGATTCGACCCCTCACTTTCAAACCTTGAACCTGAGTTCAGAACGTTCAACGGTCCACCACAACGTGAGGCCTGTGTGGCCATTTCAAAGCAACCCTCGAACAAGAGGCACCAAAGTCAGATCAAGAAGATCAGATCAAAGGAAGCTTGTAAAGTTAGATTAGAAGCCCCCCTCAAACTAGGGGCAAAAATGTCAGATATGCTCGAAGAGCCGAAGATGGATCCTTCAGTAAATCAATACAACAGCCACTCTCCTGGATACGGATGACTTCAAAACCCTAAAACCATTTGGCATGGACTTGTTACACTTTTACCCTTTGAGAGGCTCGCTGGGCCGAAAACCCGGAAGGGTGACCCAGGCAAAAGTTAGAGCAAGAGAAAAATACAAAAAAAAAAATGCAAAAGAAAAGAAAAAAAGAAAAAAAAATGCAAAAAAAAAAAAGAGAAAAAGAAATGAAAAAAAAAATTGAAAAGAAAAAAAGAACAAAGCTCGCAAGGTCGAAAACCCGCAACGGGCGCCTTGGCAAAAGTTAGAGCCTAAAAAGGAGAGGATAATACCCGAGTGTACCTTACCCCGAACTACGTGAGGCTTGATTGCCATCTTTGGGATACATAGGCAACTTCATTCTGAAGTCCAGCCGTAAAATACTTCAAATTCAACTGTGTCCATGTGATGGTTCTAGTCATCTTTGTCTTTTCTGTATCCGGGAGTTCGGTTGCAATCATCGCTCTGAGGACTGATTACAATACACTACGGTGCCATTCAGACAAGGGGCAAGTTTCCGTTGCCATTCAATGCACCGCGGTGTCATTCAAACAAGGGGCAACTTTCTGTTGCCATTCAATGCGCTGTGGTGCCATTCAAACAAGGGGCAACTTTCCGTTGCCATTCAATGCGCTGAGGCGCCGTTCAAACAAGGGGCAACTTTCCGTTACCATGCAGTGTCCTTCAGACAAGGGGCAATTTTCCATTGCTATGGGTCCGAGGTTGTGCATCTCAAGAGTAGGTTCCGTGCTCGTTGACCAGTGGTCGTTTGCAAAAATAGTTTTTGAGAATTTTTACTGAGGTTGACTGATCTCTCAAAAATTATTCCATCTTTTCCAAAACTGGACCATTTCTTGGACCCAAAAAGGGAAAATTTTCAGTGCTCATAACCTAACTTGCATGATTTTCAAATCAAAAATCGAACAAGTATGTTAATCTAACTCTCATATTGGTCAAGATTGTTTTAGTAGAAAGCAAAAACAAAAAATGGTCAAAATGATGAAATAGGGGCACAGTTGAGTCAGGTGTTCTGTCTTTCTCCCATTGTCAACATACTTGCCAGAAAGGGCACTCTACTTGCCGAAAGGGCACCGTATTCGCCAGAAAAGGGCACAACAAAGGGCAGAAAGCTCTCACATCCTCCAAGCAACGAGGCATCAAGCCAAGTGCGAAGCATGAACCGGAATGGGACAAGATATCCCATTCCCTCCTGTGGGCAGATCTAATCACGTCCAAACTCCCCAGCAGAGCATCGTCAACCGATGTCAGCTGCAGATTTGCTACACACCCAATTGTAGCGCAGCCCCTCTGTGGAAGAAACTCACTGTTGTAAACAAGAAGAAGAATCTAGCGGAATGCTAGGGGCAAGAGCCCACACCTGTTTGTTTATTCATCAACTACCCAGGGGAGGGATTAAAAATGAGAGATTGAATAATAGAGAGATGTGCGATGAGAGGAAAAGTGAGAAAAGGATTTTTTTTCAGAAAAACAGAGCTTGAGGGCCGAGTGATGTGAGAATCACAAATGAGAAAGGGTGGGAAACAATACCCGAAGAAACAGGCTCCCTGTGCACGTCTGTATGTCGTGTCTTTTGTTTTGTTTGTCTCAAATCTTGTTTTGAGTCGTTCTGAGCGTGTCTCGTTGTGTTTAGGTTATTTTACCTTTGTTTTCCATTTTTAAGTCCTTTTGGCTGTGGTCAGTTGTAGGCTCAATACCCAGTCGAGAACTCATCCTCAATTTCAAAAATGAATCGTTTTGTGCTCAGAGTGCTGTGCCATTCTCTACATTTGTGCAAAACAAGAATTTGTTCTTTCTTAAAACCGCAGGGTTCAACCCAGGTCATGCAAGAACAGTAAAACAAAGACCTATTTGAAGCTATATGGGTTCCAGACTACAAAGCAAAAGAAAAGAGGGAAAATCGAAGCATCTGAGTGTGTTTCACCTTCAGCAAATTCCGTGATTGTACTCCGGATGTACCTTTTCAGGCCTTGTCAATGCTCCGAAGAATGAGTGTGCCTCTACTCCAAGCTTAAGCCTGCTTCAAGTCAGAATGGCAATTAAAGCAGCAGCAGATGTTATCTCTCACCAATATAAACAGGGTGTACCCTTTTCAAGCGGAGTGTGTTACAAACCCCTCTGAGAGGTAAATCGGAGGTCGCTTTTGGATTTGGTCTCGTTAAGGCTTGTATTTCCTTATTCGGCATTTTGTTTCAAAAATGCTTTTGAAGTTGCACATTCATCGCATCGTTACGCACACCATTCGTTGCATTTTTATGCACATCAATCTAGCATTGTTATACTCGTTACTTGCATTTTTTATGCACATCTATCTTGTATTGTCGTGCACCTTTTCACTTGCGTTGTCACGCACTTTCCACTTGCATTGTTATGCACGCTCTCTTATTCGGAAACACTGGGATACGTCCTTATGTTTCCCCTTCCCATTCTGAAACACCAGGATACGTTCCTATGTTTCTTCTCCTTGTTCTGAAACACCGGGATACATCCCTATGTTTCTTCTCCTTGTTCGAAACACCGGGATACGTCCCTATGTTTCTTCTCCTTGTTTGAAACACTGGGATACGTCCCTATGTTTCTTCTCCTTGTTCGAAACACCGGGATACGTCCCTATGTTTCTCCTTCTTTCCGAAACACCGGGATACGTCCCTATGTTTCTTCTCCTTGTTCTGAAACACCGGGATACGTCCCTATGTTTCTTCTCCTTATTCAGAAACACCGGGATATGTCCCTACGTTTCTTCTCTTTTTTCGAAACACCGGGATACGTCCCTACGTTTCTCTCTTCTTTCTAAAACACCGGGATACGTCCCTACGTTTCTCTCTTCTTTCCAAAACACCGGGATACGTCCCTACGTTTCTCCTTCCTTTCGAAACACCGGGATACGTCCCTACGTTTCTCTCTTCTTTCCGAAACACCGGGATACGTCCCTACGTTTGTCCTTCCTTTCGAAACACCAGGATACATCCCTACATTTCTCTCTTCTTTTCGAAACACCGGGATACGTCCCTACGTTTCTCATTCATTGTGGGATACGTCTCCACGTTTCTCTCTCTTTTTGAAACACTGGGATACGTCCCTATGTTTCTCATTCCTTGCGGATCACCGGGATACGTCCCCACGTTTCTCTCTCCTTTTGAAACTTCGGGATATGTCCCTATGTTTCTCGTTCCTTGCGAAACTCCGGGATACGTCCCTACGTTTCTCTCTTCTTTCCAAAACACCGGGATACGTCCATATGTTTCTTCTCTTTTTCCGAAACACCGGGATACGTCCCTATGTTTCTCCTTCTTTTTTCGAAACACCGGGATACGTCCCTATGTTTCTCATTCGTTTCGAAACACCGGGATATGTCTCTATGTTTCTCCCTCTTTGGTTAAGAGCATTTGGAATACGTTCCAATGCTTTTACATTTCCGAAACACTAGGATAAGTCCCTACGTTTCTTGCATGATCATAAGTTATGCTCGGCTTTGTGCACTGTCTTGCATTTTGCCCCTGCCCTCGGGCGCATATCTTTGTCTGCTGCTTGCATGCTTTGTCTAAGTCTTCGGCCTTGTCAAAAAAAGGTCGTCTCTGGGCTTTGACACTCACTCTCGTCATTTTTATGACTCTCGAGTTCTGTCAAAGAGGGGCAACTGTAGACACTCTATTTTTGACCGTCCTCAAGACTTGGACGTCATCATTTGAACACTCGATGATCATCCTTGTTCATGTTCGTCTTGAGTTCCCGGAGGTCTCGGCTACGTGCCCTGCCTCAGGATCTCTCGACTCGACTGTTTTGTGTCTGGTTTTACACCAAACACTTGTTGTTTTGCTTCAGAGGGTGGGAAGTAGCTTGTAGGCCATCCCCACACCTCGCCGGCCATGGCTTGAGGCCACCGGCCTTGTTTCCTTGCCACCGGCCATTGGTGATGGCCGGTCGGCACTATTGATGGTCGGTCGGCATTGTGTTTGGTCGGCCGGCCACTGTTTTTGATCAATCGGCCACTTTTCCTAGCTGAGACCTTTTCTTGAGAGAGCTTGACCCTTTTGAACCTTTTTTTTTAGCTTCTTGAGGAAGCTTGAACCTTTTTAGCTTCTCCAAGAAGCTTGACCCTTTTTAGCTTCTCCAAGAAGCTTGACCTTTTTTTTAGCTTCTCCAAGAAGCTCGACCCTTTTTAGCTTCTCCAAGAAGCTTGACCTTTTTTTTTAGCTTCTCCAAAAAGCTTGACCTTTTTTTTAGCTTCTCAAGAAGCTTGACCTTTTTTTTAGCTTCTCCAAGAAGCTTGAACCTTTTGACCCTTTTTAGCTTCTCCAAGAAGCTTGCCCCTTTTTTAGCTTCTCCAATAAGCTTGACCCCTTTTTTAGCTTCTCCAAGAAGCTTGAACCTTTTGACCCTTTTTAGCTTCTCCAAGAAGCTTGATCCTTTTTTTTAGCTTCTTGAAGAAGTTTGAACCTCTTGACCCCTTTGCCTAGCTTCTCCAAGAAGCTTGGCCCTTTTGATCCAAGCTTCTAAGAGAAGCTTGGCCTTTTTGCTCAAAGCTTCCAAGAGAAGCTTTGTCCCCTTGGTTTCTCTATAAAAAGAGGGCCTCTCCTCCCCTTTAAAGGGTTAGAAAAATCAGATATATATGATATATATATCACTCCCTCTCTATATCTCCCTCTCTCTCAACATTTGTGTGGGTTAGAGGGTGCAAAAGGGTCTTGTTCTTGGCCTATTGCACACCACTTCATAGCCACACACTTCCATCATCACTTGGAGCTTCTTGGAGCTTGTTTTCAGAGGTTGTGGGTTGCATTTTTGGGTCTAAAGGCTGCTGGTTCTTGCTGGTCTTCAAAGGTAACCCCTTTTCCCTCTTTATTCCCCGTTTTTGCACACCCTTTTAGCCTGTCTTGCTTGCGGATTTGGGCTTTGTGTATAACATAAAAAAGTTCTGTTTGTACATGGTGAATCATTTAAAAAAATTGCTTTCGGATTGGCCGATCGTGATATCCACGAATGGCGCTCCGAATCCGGAGGCTTCTTCGGAACACTTGGAACAATTTTCGACTAGAATCCTCGTATTACAAATGTGGAATTTGTACATGGTGAATCATTTAACACTAAAATCATTCCCCATAGATCGGGTTTAATGATAAAACTTTCGCAAGTGGGTCGAGTTCCAAGGCCTTGGAAGACTCTTTCCTGTCATATCTTTCAACCGATATGCCCTTGTTCCTACGATGGAATCTATTTGATAGGGCCCGTCCCAGTTTGGACCAAGTTTTGCATCAGCTGACTTCTTGTTGGCTGGAAGCACCTTCTTCAGGACCTATTCTCCTGGTGTGTAGCGGCGCAGTTGAACTCGTTGATTGTATGATTTTGCCAACTGTTGCTGGTACTATGCCATGGACGCAAGGGCGCAGTCTCTTCGTTCCTCGATTAAAATCAAATCCAAAGCCTCATGTCGTTTCAGCCTGTATCAAAAACTTGCGACTTGAGAGTCGGGAGGCCGATCTCCAGGGGTAAGATCGCCTGGTTGGCAAAGCATACGGCAAACGGAGTTTCTCCAGTTGATCTCCTCGGCGTTGTTCGATGAGCCCACAATACACTCGGCAATTCTTTGACCCATTTGCCTTTGACTTTCTCCAGCCTTTTCTTGATGCCGTCCAGGATGGATTTGTTCGAAGCTTCGGCCTGACCGTTGCTTTGGAGATAAGCCGGCGTAGAAAAATACGGTCGGATACCATATTTGTCGCACAGTTCTCAGTAAACACCACAATCAAATTGAGTGCCGTTGTCTGAAATAAGGGCTCTTGGAATGCCGAATCGTGTTATGATGTTTCTCCACACAAAGCGTTTAACATCAACGTCTCGAATGTGTGTTAATGCCTCCGCTTCGACCCATTTTGTGAAGTAATCTATTGCAACGATCAAGTATTGCTTATTCCCTAGGGCCCTCGGCAATGGTCCTACGATATCGAGCCCTCACTAGGCGAACGGCCAGGGATTGGTAATAGAGTTCAGCTCTTCTGCGGGCAAATGGGTTAGTGGGGAGAACTTCTGGCACTGTTCACACTTTTTCGCATAACACTCGGCGTCCGCTCTCATTGTCGGCCAATAATACCCCTGCGTTATAGCTCGATGGGCCAAAGAACGCCCGCCAAAATGGGCACCACAACTGCCCTCATGTATCTTAGTCAGAAGCTCCTCGACTTTGTCTGGGTGCACGCATTCCAAATATGGACCAAAGAGAGATTTTTTATAAAGCCCTCCTTGCGGATCTAAATAGTATCCCATGGCTTTGTTTCGCAACTTCTGCGCTTCTTTCTTCTCCTCTGGGAGTTGGTTTGAAGACAGAAAAGCAGCAATGGGATCCATCCAGCTTGGGGCAGATTCTATAACGTTAATCTAGACTTCCTCCAAAGGGCTAATGCTTGGCTCCGGGATGAAACCTACTTCGATAGTCCGTTTAATCTCTGAGTTGGTGGCGGAGGCTAGGAAAGCCAAGGCGTTTGCATAGGTGTTCTGATCACGTGTTATCTGGTTCAACTCATGATGGTCGAATTTTGCCAACAAGGAGTTGGCCGTTTTCATGTAGGCCGCCATGCGGTCGTTCCTAGCTGCGTACTCCCCCTTTAGCTGGTTAATCACCAGTTTTGAATCGCAAAACACAAGCAGACGCCGAGTGCCAAGAACGTGCGCGTTTCGTAAACCAACTAGGGGGGCTTCGTATTCGGCTTCGTTATTTGATGCATCGAAGCCAAGCTTAACAGCCTGCTCAATTATTGCGCCGTCAGGAGACATGATGACAACTCCGGCTCCACTGCCTCACTGATTGGACGATCCATCACAATATAACTGCCAAATATCCCCAACATAAATCCTCTAGTTCGGCTTCGGTCGAATTTCATCAAGCTTGAAGTCGGTCAGGACACCAGTGAATTCGACGAGAAAGTCGGCAAGCACCTGCCCTTTGATTGAGGTTCTGGGTAGAAATTGAATATCATATTGGCCGAGTTCCAAAGCCCACTTTGAAACACTTCCGGAAGCCTCTGCACTGCGTAGTACAGACCGGAGGGGATAGTCTGTTAGCACCCCAATGTTATAACCCTGGAAGTAATGCATCAGTTTCCTCGCCGCCATGACTAGGGCTAGGATGAGCTTTTCCAGCTAAAGGTAGCGTGTTTCGGCATCAACCATTGCTTTGCTCACATAATACACCGGCCGTTGCTCTCCCAGCTCTTCCTTTATCAGCACGGCGCTGACGGCCCGGTCGGAAACTGCTAGATACATAATGAGTGGGTCACCAAGAGAAGGTGTTCCCAAGAGTGGTACTGAGCAGAGGTATGTCTTAAGGCCATTGAAAGCGGCTTCGCATTCGGAGGACCATTCAAAATCCTTGCCCTGCCGTAGTGTATGAAAGAATTGTCGGCAGTAATTTGTGGAACGACTGATGAACCTGTTGAGCACGGCGGCCATCCCCATTAACTTTTGCACCTCTTTTACTGATCGAAGGGAGCTGAGCTCCAGGATTGCTGTGATCTGCCTTGGGTTAGCTTTGATTCCTCGGTGGTTGACGATATATCCCAAGAATTTGCCAGAGCTGATTCCAAAGGCACATTTGGAAGCGTTTAGCTTCATTCTATATTTGCATAGGATGCTGAATGTTTCTTCAAGATCGGCTATATGATTCTGCTTTACTTTAGACTTGAACACCATGTCGTCAACGTACACTTCCATTGTGCGATCGAGTTACTTTTTGAACATGGTGGTGACTAGTCTCTAGTAGGTTGCCCCGGCGTTCTTCAGCCCAAAAGGCATAACCTTATAGCAGTAGGTTCCTCTTGGGGTGAGGAATGCAATTTTCTTCTGGTCCTCCGGATGCATGGCAATTTGATGGTAGCCTGTTCGGACGAGTAGTATGATTTTCCCCAACGGATATTCTGGATTTGCGTTAAAGCCGAATAATGGATAAGGAGCCAGAGACAAGTCTAATTCGTTTAAGGTACTTCCCTGGTCTATGAGAACGCGCTCGATAATAAATCGGTTGACACGTAGTTCAATGACCAGTGGATCAATGTAGGGGACTGTTATGCCGATAAGATCAGAATCGTCGAAGGTGATATTCGGAGCTTCATGCGGCCGTTTCACTGGTGTGAGTTGCTTTTGGGATGCAGGGTGTGTTTGAATTGTATGCACGGCTGAGGGAGTTGGCAAGCTGTATATCATATGGATGACTGCAAGCGGAGGTGATTCCCGCCGAAGTACAATTGGTCCGGTTGCGCACATTTGGGCATGGTGCTGGGGCTGAACATCTCGGACCAACTCCTAAAGGTCTTTCATGGCATAGCTACTGTCACGATCGTGATCTTCGCGATATTCACACCGTCTATCCCTTCTTGTCATGTCGGGAGGTGCCACCGCATCTGATGGCCTGGTGTAGAACGAGGGGGCCCACTTTATAAGCGGGCTTTCTCTGGAGGAACTGGAAACTTCAGATCGTCCATTCTTCTTGGGATCCAGGGATAATAGATCGGAGCTGCTATTGGTGTTGTGAAGCTAGGCTCGAGGTCGTCGATCACCTGCTTTCAGAGGTCGCTCGGGATTTTGGGGCACGGCTAGTTTGGATTTTGCTACCTCTAAAGACAAATCCTGACGGAGGCACTTGTTCTCATCAATCAAGTTTTCCAACCTCTGCTCATTTTGCTTTGCCTGCTCCATGATCACTTGCATTGCCTCATGTTCTGGAGTCGAAGGTAAGGCGAAGTTCAAAACGCGTCTTGCTGGGAGAAGCTCCGGTCCGTGCGTGTTTGTTGTAGTGAAAATGTCTACCTGCGTGTTTTCATCAGTGACTATTAGAGGGTCCTCCGTCACGTCCGCCATGGATATGCTTGAGTATTCCCACAGACGGCACCAATTGTGGGGAGATGGTTTTTTGGAAATACTCTTCTGATCCTGGGGGACGCTCGTGATCCACCGATAGGTACCTGAAAGGAAGTAAACACTCCGGTCGGGGGTGCCGGAATTAGCACTCCGACGGATAAGTCAGTCTCTCATTCTAGATTACTTGTATTCTAAGTTAAACACCGCAATTAACACATACCTCTTTCTGGCTAATGTCTCTTCTATTTATATCTTTTCTTTTTTGTGCCTCGAGATTAGTTCCAAATCCAACCTCCTATTCGGCATATTTTGTAATAAACCGATCTTCATTCGGCCCCTTGCTTAATCGAATATCTGGCCGAATAAGGTTGGGTCCGAGTTTCCGTGGCAGTGGCCGAATGTTTCGAATCTTGATTCTTCAATGCTCGACTCTCCAGAACCCAAAATTATTATTATTATTATTATTATTATTATTATTATTATTATTATAACTTTCCACCAATCAATTCTATGTGGTAAAAACAAGAAAGACAAATTAAGTCCATGGAGGACACTCCATTCCATCTTTCAATTCCTAAAATATCATCATGAGACTGTCCCCCTCTTTGGTTGCATTGAAAGTTCAGCTTTTATTTGATCCTCGGGCACCATCATAATAGGCTATTTGGTGCTCATCTATGCACTACAAGAGCTTTACTTTTCCAAAATATCAGCAGTTTTTGTATGAAAGTATTCGGGATCATTAAATCATGACTAAGCGGTGGTGATAAAGTTTTATTTGAATAATAGATTTAAATAGGGATTTTAAAAATAAAAATTAAAAAAATACCAAAAAATGCATGAAAGTTGGAGACAAAAAATTAATTTATATTCCATTCAGACATATATATATATATATATATATTTCAAATCACTATCAAAATTCATGATTCAAATATAATTTAATATTCCCTACCATTTCTCTTTAGAACCCCACTTTCTTTGAATCCCATCAAACTATTTTATTTTTTAAATATTTATTTCTTTTACCACTCACTTTGATTGCAATTATACTATCATTCCTAACGTTCAAAAGCATAACCTTAGCCACCACATCATTCACCTTTGACCGCCACTCCCAACCACCCCACTCCCAGCTCCTCCCAACCATTCCCTAGCCCATCCTCACCATCCACCACTACCACAACCTTCTGAGAGAGTTTCCAAACCCATAGTGAAGAGACAGTTTTCAAACTAGTATTGTTGCAACCTATCTATCTATTACTTAAATCAAACACACATTACAAATAATAAGCCTCTGGCACTATCACGTCTCTGTTGTGTCAACCCAGATCCAAAAATAGATTTATTGCTAATCAAATGTAGCAAAATGTATATTGTGGCAGAGCCACCATGTATTGCCTTACCATTTCCTTTTATGTAGAAGGTTTATCAGCATGCTCAAATCCTCGGGGAGAGAGACAAAGACATACGTTGAGTTATAATGGGTAAATTACACTTATCTACCTTCATATTCCTGATAATTAGAGGGACCGCTCTTATACTTTTAATAATTATACAAAAAAAATTTACTTTTGAAATTATTATCAAAAAATTTTCCCTGTTATTTAATAGAATTTATTGATATTGTGTTGATGTCATACCAATAACCATGAAATTACCCCTTAGATGACTTATCTATTCAAATGAGTAATTTCACCCACTTTCCCTTAGGTTTATATATATTATCAAAACTCCATATATATATATATTTTAACATTATTTAATAAAACTCTTAAAATTTATGCAATATTAAATAAAACTCTTAAATTGTTAAAATATTATTAAATAATTTAATAAAATAAAAAAACTTAATTTTTATTGATAAAATATACTTAAAAATAAACAATCTCTCTAAAATTAATGCTAGATGACATCCTAATAATTTATAAGATTCTTCTACATTACATAAACAACATAAAATTTATCATTTTAAATAATACATTTATTATTTGAATATTTTAAACGTTGAAGTAAATGGGTTTATTTTTTTCAGACAATTTGTACTACTTATTTATTCATATGTACAAACATTATTATTTTATCTTTTCCCAATCATATATTATTTTCAAATTTTTATTTTTATTTTTGGGTTATTAAACTTCTAGTTGATGCATATTTAAAAAAACACAGGTTAATATTTTTACATGATTAAAAAAATAAAAAAAATATAAAAGTAAAAAAATATAATCGCTTCACAATAAATTAAAATTAGTTGATATTGAATGAAGAATAACAATATCTTAAAATTAATTTCTCACCTCATTAATGGTTAATTTTTATTTTATTTTTTCTATAAAAGTTCAAAAACTTTTGGAAAAAAATAGAGTCAACAAAATTACATTTATATTTTTAAAAAATTATGAAAAATAAATAATAATTTCATATATATATATATATATTTAATAGTGTAAATTAAATTTAGTGCATTTAAGATTAAGATTAATCTTGACAACCTTAGAGGAGGTAAGATTTTTTTATTTTTTTTTTTGCTTTCATATTTATTTTTTAAATATTTTTAGTCATGTAAGAAATATTAACCTATGTTTTTTTTTTAAATATGCATAAATTAGAAGCTTAATGGCACAAAGACAAAAATTTAAATTTGAGAATAATATTTAGAAAAGATAAAATAATAATTTTTTTACATATCAATAAATAAGTAATGCAAATTGCTGAAGAAAAAAAAAATACTCCTACATTTATTTCAACTTTAAAAAAAATTAAATAATAAATGTATTGCTTAAAATGATAAATTTTATGTTATTTATGTAGTGTGGAATAAGTCTTATATTAAATTATTAAAATGTTATCTAACATTAATTTTACAGAGATTGTTTATTTTTAAGTATTTTATCAATGAATATTAAGTTTTTATTTATTTATTTTTTATATCAAATGTTTTAATAATGTGTTAACAATTTAGAGATAAATAATTTTTTACATATGAATAAATAAGTATGACAAATTTCTTGAAAAAAAAAAGTAATCCATTTGTTTGAACTCAGGAAAAACAAAAGAACAAAGAAATTTAAATAATAAATGTATTAATTAAAATTGATAAATTTTCGTTGTTTATATAGTGTGAAATAAGTCTTATATGTATTATATTATTAGGGTCTTATATTATATTATTAGGGTATTATGTTAAAATATTACATGGACCTTTAATAATAGATATGCAAAATCTAACGGGATGTGACTGAATTTTTTTTTATTTAAATAGCTTATTGATTGATTTGATAGTTTCCATCTTCTCGCTTAATTCAAAAGGATAATATGGTTATTTTGGATAGTTCACTAACACTGTTTGCGCTAAATTGATGGAGTGGGAGAATCTTAATATTATCAGTAAAAGTAAGGGAGATTTCTGTACTTATTGAAATCACCGGAGAGATTTCTGTATTTGTCAGAAACCTCATAGTAGGTAAGTGTCACTACAAGAAATAGCACATTTGCCGACCAAAAAATTGGTCGCTAAAAACCCATTTTTAGTTAGCAAAAGTTATTCGCAACTAATTTTTTTGGTCGCCAATTGAGGGTCAGCAAAAGTAATTCGCGACCAAAATTTTTTGTTGGTCGAGAAAAGTTGGATTTGCCTACTAAATTTTTAGTCGCTAAATATATCATTACTACAACTAATCCATTTTGTCGGTAAAACACTTTGGTCGCGAAAAGTGATATTTTCCCGACTAAATATCTTAGTCGCCAATTGTCACATTCCACGACCAAAAAGTTAGTCGCCAATTATCACATTCCACGACTAAAAAGTTTGGTCGCCAATTATGACATTTCACGACTAAAAAGTTTGGTCGCAATTGTGACATTTCACAACCAAACATTTTGGTCGCCAATTGTGACATTCCACGACCTCTTAGTTTGGTCGCCAATTGTCACATTCCACAGCCAAAAAGTTTGGTCACCAAAAGGACTGCTTGTGCCAACATGCAACAAAATAAACTTGTAATTCATAATAATCTATCCAATGCATTCAATACAATCTGTAATTTACAATAATCAATCAAACCAACAATTCACCTGAATCATGAATATTCAACAAAATATATAAATCATCAAATTTTGAAACTGTTTAATTAAAGTCAGCAACTATTATAAGTTTTCATCCACAAGTAATTCCAAACTACATATTCCTTCAATTAAAAATCCGCTTGTAATCTATATAATCATCCAATTCACATCCATCTAGCATTAAAATTTAAAATATATTTCTTAAGTGAAGAGTAGAACTCCCTTCGCAGAGGATCAATAGCTTTCATTGATTTGTAGAAAGAAAATTCTTCCAGTAGTATTCATATCCAATTATGTCTCTTTCAGCTTCTTTCCAGCCCTTATAAGCCCGGACAAGAGCAAAGTGATCACTATAATCACGTGTAAATTGTGCTTTTGATGCTTCTGCTAGCTGCAAAGAGAAAGACACACAAATCAATTAGTGAAACAGATAAGATAAGATACTCAATTTTCCAGCAAAAGCTATCTATTAGTGAAACCATAATGCCTTGTTACACGCCGCTCTAAATAATCTAAACAGGAGTTACAAATTAAAAACTAGATACACATTAGCCAGTTCATGACGAAATGGCCAATGTTTAGAACCATCGCTAGCACCCTTTGTGAACACTGCAAAGTGGCCCATTTAGCCACAATAACCACCAACCATCAGCTAAATAGCCAATAGAGTTCTTCATTTCGCAAATTTAGATAGGGAATTAAAAACTAATTGAACAAACTATATACCATATGCTCAACAACTTCCTAAGAAAATAAAAGAAAAAAAGAAAAGGGCAAAAAGGATAATCTTGCGTTTGTAATTGGTTCTCAAAAACTAAAATTCTACTGCACAAAGTTGTAGTAAGCATGGTTGCAGGAATACTTGTAACTCATGTACTTGTACTACATAATTCAAAACATGAAGAAGATACAAAGATACAATGATACATAATTCTCTCTCTCTCTCTCTCTCTCTCTCTCTCTCTCTCTCTCTCTCTTTTATTTTTATTTTTCTTATGTCTGTTTTTCTGACTTATCCTCAAATAACAAGTGTGTCTAAGTATGTTGTATATAGTAAAAATTTTGAACATGATGTGCCTAAAATATTAATTCAATAACCACCACTAACCTCTATTTAGAATTCTTTTGCTCCTTGCTAGAATCAGTTGCAAGCACTTTAACAGCAACTGTCTCCCTAGTTAACATCTGAGCTTTATAAACTGGACCAAATGCCCCTTGACCAATCAATGTGGTAAAATTACAGGTTGCTTTTGCAAATCCTTGATTTAGTAGCAATAGAAACAAGTTAAGAACTGACAAGGAAAAGAAGAATCTAACAAACAAGGACCACCAAAAAAAAAAAAAAAACTAAAGAATATATATATATGTATATATGTAGATGTATAAACTACTTTGTGCAGGCAGATTATTGTAGTATTAAATAATCTGATATTCATTTTGTAGAGCCTATTAAGTAATCTGATATTCATAACCATATGATCATATTAGGTTAAAATTAATAATAATAAGATAGAAGTAAAAATATGTTTCTCCTAACTTTTAAAAAATAATTTTTTTTAACTTATTTAAATTATTTTTACTTTATAAGATATAAGAAAAGAAGAATATATATCAAACACATTAATGCAAATTTTTAAAATTTTAAAATATATATATATATATATATATAAGCAACTCTATAAGCTACCAAACATGACCACTCTACTTCACAGATATGTGCATACCACACCACTCATCAAATCTGGCTTAAGTTGACTAAAAAACAAATCTAGTATAGTCATGATTTTCGATTCCAAATTGAGTTATCACCAACTTGTTAGTGACTGTGGGGACTAGCATTGCTAGCTTGTGGAGACATACTGATGACCCACATGTTAAAAGCATACAAAGCCATCATTAAAGGCACAAACCCAATGAAGAAAACAAAAACAAGAAAACAAAAAAAAAAAGATCATAATCAGAACTCACAACATTGTTTTTTTTTTCTTTTTTTTTTTTTTTTTTTGGTTAGATTAAAAGCCTGTGGCTTGTTGAGGAAAGTATTGTATATAGTAAGGCTTCTCTCTTTAATCTTCTGATAAAACACAAGAGTTCTAGTCAACTAACTACGTCCAATTGATTACATACTTTTGTATCGCCAAGATAATTTGTATATCTAATATGAATAATATTGGGCAAATATATCAGATATAATAAAGCTGTATATCTAATATGAATAATATTGAGCAAACATATCAGATATAATAAAGCTGTATATCTAATATGAATAATATTGGGCAAATATATCAGATATAATAAAACAAACTACATGTCATATATGATTTTTATGTCTATAATTAGATATGATGTGCTTAGAGTGAAACAAGAACTGAATAATTAGCTTAATTGAGCTTGGGTCTTCTGGGAACTTTTTTTTTTTTTTTAGCTTACATGTTCTTTGGTCTATTCTATTTTTAGACTTCATTTTGCTTGAGCTGGGGGTCTGGCAAGAGAAATATAGCATCAATAGGTGCTTGACAAGTCTTACCTGTAGTCGTAAAAAGTTTTGATGTCATTGCACTAAAGCTTCTGAATTTGACCAAGGTGTTGTCTTCTCTGGGCTACAGTCTTCCATAAAGTCTTGCTGGGGAGAAACTGATTGCTGGTGTATTATTATCAGGTTCAGTTTTTCTGATATCGATATATTTTGGTATATTAGTTAAAATTGCACTACCTAGTGGGCACTATGTTAATGGTCCTAATAAGAAAGAAGAGACAAAGTTCAATTTGCAGCAGAAATTTATATGCACCAATACCATGACTAGTTAATTTTAAGCAACTAACAAAATCTGGAGAGTAAGATTTGAGGCCATCCCTTCAAGCATCCACTCATTAGGGCTTTGAAAATTAGGGATAACAAATAAATTGGTTTTGAAAATTAGGAAAAACAGAGAAAAAAATAGAAATTGAGGGAGAGAGAGGGAGGACCGAAGACCCATAACTAAAATTGGGTTTTTGGAGATAGGCGAACTGCTGGTACTTGGAAAATGATGATGGCAGTGTTGGTAGGTGCAAAATTTGAGAGAAGGAAAAATAAACATAGATGAACAGAAACATTCAGAGGGAGAGGGAGAGAAAGAATGGGTGAGTGAGAGAGAGAGAAAGAGAGGGATTTATACCTCAAATTCTTTTTGGGGAAAGTTGAAGATGCTCCAGAAAATGCGGATGGTGAAGGCCCTGGTGGGTGAGACATTGTAGAACAAAATTACTTCAGTCAAAGAGAAAACAAAGACAGAGAGAGTCATGGAGTGAGAGAGATAGATATTAGGGGAAGAGAGGCCAAGGTAACTGTGATGATCTTGGGGCTGTTTGGGAGCTGTTTCCAATTTTCACCCCCAAACAGCCCGTTTTCGCCTTTTTTCTCACATTTTTTGTCCAAATCTGTAAACATTCTAAACACAAGGCACGCTTAGTCGAAACAGGATAATTTGAACATAAATGGCAAGGTGCTGATGGATTACCTCTGCCAGGGTTCCATTGGTGTTGACACTTAGTATTTAAGATAGGCCAATATTAGTGGCAAAGGGTATAAAATTATACATCATATACTAAATTTTTGTAATCTTTCACAGAAATCAATGGCCTCTTCATCTATATCAAAACTAGAAATAACAATTTTGATATCTTCAGAGTTAAATCTCCTTTCTCCTTTTAGACTAGTCTTTTGATAAAATGGTCCAACAATTTTTGCTAAATCTTTGATAAAAGGTCTAGCATAATTGACTAATCCTAAAAATTGTTGTAGTTTCTTTAACTCTGGGAAACTATCAGGCATTTCTAGAATAGTCTTGGTGATATGGGGTTGAAGTTTTATTTGTCCATCACTAATTTCTACTCCTAGAAACTTGATATATTTTTTACCAATTTCTATTTTAGACTTATAATAATACCATGTTCAACTAAGAGCTTTAATACTTGTTGAAGATGATGGTAATGTTCTTTTTCATTTTTACTGAATACAAGAATATCATCTATATAAACTAAGACAAACTTCCTGTATTCACCAAAAATCTTATCCATTTTCCTTTGGAAAACAGATGGATAGAATTCGAAAGTTGGCCTTTTCCAGGGATATCATAGCCTTCTTTCTCTGTGTTATCGTTGAGTAGATACTCAGATTGACCTCTATAATGCTATCAAGATAGAAGTCAATAAGATTAGTATGTTTGATACCTTACCAAGTAAAACAGACATTAGAGATCTTATAACAATAATAAATGATAAATCTAAACAATTTGAAATTGAGACCAAAAATTTGTTAGGATATATTAGCACGCAGTCTAACTATCTTGAAGATAAGTGTAATTTCTTACAAAGACAAATGGATATATTAGCATCCCAAAATACTGAAACAAAAAGGTTAGTCAAAACATTAAAAGAATTGGTAACTAGAGAAACCACAAGAATAGAAGATTTAGTTACTGAGTTATTAGCAGTAGCTAAAGGATGAGTGAATTTGGAACTTTTTATGATGAAAGTTTAAGAGAAGCTTCTGGTTATAGAATAGACAATTATGGACCAGAAAGCATAACAACATATCCAGCAAAGAATGAAGCTGATAAAAGGATATTATTACAAAAATAATTTGATAATTTTAATGATGATTAGGATGAACAAAGATTATACCAAAAAATGAGTTTAATTAAGAATAACATGGAAACTTTAGCTAACATAAGTAATTTTAATAAAGACACTCTTGAAAATATAATAGATAATAAGAAAAAGAAACAGAGCAAGATTCCATCAATTCCTTCAAAAGAAATATATAATAGAAAACAGAGCAAGATTCAATTTTCGAAGCACAGACCAAGTCAACCGTAGTAACAGTAAGTCCACAAGCAATTACAGATCTCTGACAAAACAAAACAAATTGAAAACGAAAAAACAGATCTAAGAAATGGATCATCAGAGTACTCACCACCAAAACGCAAGGCAACAATCTGCATTAAAGGAAATAAACCAAAATTAATAACCATATTAGAGTACAAAAGTGAAAGAGAGAGTACATGGAGTGTCAACCTAAATGGTGCCCATGAGATTGGTGTGCTAGAGGTTACGGTAGTTCTGGCAGAGTTGCATCTTGTCTAGATGCTCTTGTGACGCCATTGACATCTTCGAAGAGCTCAAAAACCAAGAAACCGTAGCTGATGATGAAGAGGAAGAAGATGAAGATTTTTGAAAACACTTTTGAAAAACACCCAAAGCACTTGGCCCATTCCTACAACTTTGGGTAATCTAAGCTGGTTCATGTTTTCTAAGCTATTTTTTGGACCAACTAGGCATTTGAGAGATTTGTTTGAAGTAGCAATCGAGCACAACTCCAACAATGCAAGTGCATTTGGTCGATTTCACGGCGATTTGGGGCTCGAGAGGGGGTAAGAGGACTCCGATCGAGGGTCGAGATTGAGCGGTTAGGTTAGGGTTTGGCTTGTTTTGAGGGGTGTGGTAGAGAGAAGGTTGAGAGAGATCAGGAATCGAGATGAGGACTCAAATTTGATTCAGATCTCGACGATCTTTCGGATCCGGCGGAGGCACTAGTGAAGGAGAAGGGGGATGAGCCCAGCTGGTGCGGTGGGTGTTTAGGAGAGAGAGAGAGAGAGGCACCAGTAGTGAGATGGGGATGAAGGACAATCTGTGTGTGAGAGAGAACAATCTGATTTGTTTAAATAGAGAACAGGCGGGGACAATTGGTTTCCCTCTAAAATTTTCACACATTTGGCGACAAAAGTAGTTTTTGGTCGGCAAATGTTAATAATTGGTGACTAAAATTTTGTTGTAGCTAAAGCTTAATTAACGGCGACTAAAATATTAGTTGCCAAAAGTATTAATTTGGTGACTAACTTTTTTTTGGTCTGAAAAAATAAATATATGACGACTAACTTTTTTTTGGTCGCTGAAAATAAGTTTTTGGCGACCAAAATTTGGTCGCCAAAGATAAAAATAATTTTTTATTTTCCATTCGGCGACTAAATAGTTTTAGTAGCCGAAACCCAATATACGGCGATTAAAATATTTTTAGTCACTGAAAATAAGTTTTTGGCGACCAAAATTTTGGTCGCCAAAGATAAAAAATAATTTTTTATTTTCCATTTGGCGACTAAATAGTTTTAGTAGCCAAAACTCAATATACGGCGACTAAAATATTTTTAGTCGCTAAAAATAAGTTTTTTGGCGACCAAAATTTTGGTCGCCAAAATATAAAAAATAATTTTTTATTTTCCATTTGGCGACTACATTGTTTTAGTAGCCAAAACTCAATATACGACAACGAAAATATTTTTTGTCGCTAAAAATAAGTTTTTGACGACCAAACTTTTGGTCGCCAATTCCACAACCAACTTATTTTTGATCTTCCGCGACCAACTTATTTTTTGGGCGCCAAAATGTGAACTTCCGTGACTAAATTTGTAGTTTGTTGCCCAAACCATACCACTTTCTGCAACCAACTCATTTTTTGGTCCCCAAAATATGACCTTCTGCGGCCAACTCATATGTGGTCGCCAAAAATAATGATCATTCGCGACTAATTAATATTTGGTCACCAAAAGATAACTTTTAGCTACCAACTTTTATATTGGTTGCGGAAAGTGCTCGCTAAAAGTGCAAATTCTTGTAGTGTATAATTTATCCAGTTATAATTCGTAAGGTTGTCCCTGAGCTCCTGCGGGGTGGGTTCAGTAGTTAGGGATCGACATAAAAATGCTTTCACCTGAGTTCGATCACTCATCGTCTCTCGACATGACGCCCTTATACCTTGTCTCAAATAATGTCTTAGCCTGAGGCTAGGGACTCAAGGAACTTGTGCAATCTCTTTTTTCTAATACCAAGAAATAGGTAAGGTTGTTCCTGTAATGTCCAAACTTCTATTATCCGAATGCATTACTAAAGTCCATATTAAAGTCCATTTTCAATCTATAATAAATGCGGAAAATGAAATGTTCTGATACAATGAATTTTGAATGCCCTTAGACTTACAACATTCCACGCATAGAAAATAAGGTCCCGTGGCCAACAATTGAAGAAGATCCTTTGATCTTGAACAACTTTCTAACCTGTACCCAAAAAATGATAACATGGGATGAACACTAATGTCTAGTAGAGATCTCAATGATTCTAAGTAATAACTGATCAGTGCCTAAATATTACAAATTTAATCCCCTAATATACACTTTATTAGATTTATTTATATTAGTTTATAATGTTGTTTGATTTTATATGTTTGCACATATTTTAAGTATTTTTATATGAATTGGTATAAATAATATATTTTATATATTATTATATTATAAAGTGCACAGTAAATCACTGTGCACTTTTACAAAATTTGTACCCAAAGGAAAGAAAATACAAAAGGAAAAAAGAAAACAATAATGATAGAGACCGCCCACAAAATATAACTCCTACAACCTCCAAAATTATTTGAACTGTTCATGTCACTATCAGACACAATTTCTAAAAAATATTCAAACACATCAATAGTCAATACATCAATAATGGTCATGGGATTCCTTCTCTGTGGAGATCCCAAACATTTTCCAAAAGAAAAAAAAAAAGGAGAAGGAAGAGAAATGAGGCGGCGGCCTCACCTAATCCATTACTATATATTTATATATATAGATTATTATATTATTTACAATGTTTTTTTTTTTTTTTTTTTCGAATTTTTGGAGTATTTTTTCTGACAGATCTGAGCCTAAATGAACATTCCGATCAAAGTCTAAATCGAATTGCATTAAACCAATACAATGGTACACCAACCGACGGATTTCAATGACAAAAATAATGAAATTGAACACATCCCATTGAGTTATAGAGCACAAGTGTTACAGTTCCTTTATTAGCAACGTACTGTTCACAAATGATACACTTATTTTTGCAAGGCTTTTCTTAAAAAATGCCATACAATTAGTCATATTTAAAGTAGCTACGGAAGGGTATCAGGGGAAGATATAGACTATCATAAATCTTCTATTTTTTAGTAAGAACATTGATTCTAAATCCAAGTGGGGGATGGGAGTAGGATTAGATTTTGGCATGACAGATGGTGTGGCAGCTCTAGTCTCAAGTCTTCTTTTCCCCTTCTCTTTAATCTTTCTACAGATAAAGAAGGTTCTCTACAACAGTTCATGGCAAGAAAGTCTAGCCCAAACAATTGGAATTTTCCTAATAGGAGAGTGCTTTTCAGTTGGGAATTGGTAGAAGAAGCTAATTTACTTGGTCTACTATCTTCAGCTCCATCTCTGTCAATTGACAGGGCTGATCGTCTTATCTGGGCTTCAGCATCTACTAGTCCTGGTGTATTTTCCGTGTCCTCTCTTTACTCTGCCTCTAACTCTATCCTAGGGCCTCATTCTATCATTTGCAAGCATATTTGGAATGGGGCTGTCCCTCCTAAGGTTTCATTCTTTACTTGGCTGGCCTGGAAAAACAAAATCAAGACAGCAGTGTTTATGCACAGAATTGGCATCTTAGATGCTTCTGCTTCTCTCATCTGCCCATTTTGTCGTTCTCAACCTGAAACTGCTGTCCATATCTTGCTTCATTGCCCATTTTCTTGGTTGATTTGGTCATCTATAATTAATGAGTGGGGGTTCTCCTGGTGCATTCAAGGATCAGTGGATGATCTTCTCCAATGGTGGATAAATGTCAAGCTCAAAAATTTTGATAGGTTAATTTGGAGAGCTATCCCCCTTATCGTTCTTTGGTCGCTTTGGAAACTTAGGAATGAATGTGTCTTTGCAGAGGCTCAACCTAGTCTCTCTGGATTGAGTGAAAATATCAAAATTAGAGCTGTACTTTGGCTGAAAGCATCTATTAAAGATCTTCCTTACTCCGTTGATGATTTAACTCTCAATTGGCGCCAAATCAGAGGATGTTCTTAACTGTTCCGAGCTGCTTTGTGTTGAAATCTGGGTTTGTATGGATGTCCAGTGGCTGGGGATGATCTGCTAGTGTTTGGCTGTTGTCTTCTTGTTTTTGTCTTGTTTTGTTTTGTTCTGCTCTGTTTGTTGGTTTCTCACCATCTTGGAGCCTCGAGTGTGTGCTAGCAGATGATTGGGTGTGCGTTTTGGTGCCAACCTAGTTGGGATCCAAATGTTTCACTGTGATGCTTTTTGCACCCTCTTCTTTATTGATGTATTCTTATCACTCTTGTTTTGTTTTTCATCAATAAAGCTTTTCTTTTGCCGATCAAAAAAAAAAACAAAGAGCTGAGCAATTTGTTACCTATCCTAACAAGGGTTATAAGTCAGGCAAATATTTGGGACTGCCAATGAAAATGGCATGTCCAAAGTGAACCTCTACGTTTTTGTTGAAGATCAAATTTATCAGTGACTTTCAAGTTGTGAAGGAAGTTTCTTATCACAAGTATGGAAAGAAGTGATGCGCAAGTCAGTAGACGACCTTTTACCGACTTTTGTTATGTTTGTTTTTAAATTGACAGCAACTTTTTGCAACTTACTAGCCTATAATCTAGCTTTACACACTAAATGGAGGTGTAAGTTGCTCCTTTATCAACGTAGTTTGGTTGCTAATGTTCTGAAAAGTAAATACTTCAAACGTTCTTCTTTTATGGAGATAAAATTGGGTGTTAAATTTGTCATGGGCCTAGTGAAGCATTCTTGAAGGAAATAAGGTCCTTGCTGCAAGCCTTCGTTGGCCCATAAGGGGTTGATGGGTTGTTCGTATTAATGAGGATCCCTGGGTACCTAGGCTTGGACTTACAAACCTAGGAGAATAAATCTAGATATTGAGATATCAAAACAAAAAAAATAAAATACAATCTAGATGTTGAGATTGTCACGGTGGACCAACTCATTGATGGGGCTTCGTGAAGGTGGAAAGATGATGTGGTGAAACAAATGTTTTGAAAGGAAGATGTATATCTGACACAGGCTTTACTTTTACCTATTCATCTCATTGCAGATAGGTTGACCTAGCACTTTATGAATACAAAAGCTTTTTTTAAGTCAAGTTTAAGTTTAGGTATGAGGTTGCTCTTTCATTAAAGCATAATGGCCTTTTATAAGGGCAAAAGCGGGGGGCAAGCAACAGTGATGCACAATCAAAGAGAATTTGGAAAGCTATTTGGCACGCTAACATCCCATGTAGGATTCATCAATTTTTAAGAAAATGTGATCCTGAAATTGTGTCTGTTAAGGCCTTGCTAGTTAAAGAGAAGGCGTTGACAAATCTGGTGTTCCCTTTCTGTTCGGATAACAAAGAGACTTTGATGTACTAGGTGATTGAGTGTCCTTTCTCTGGCCTAGTATGGTATGTTAGTCTAGCAATACAATTAACAGAATATGAAGCATGAATATTAAACAACAATGACAATAAATAATAATGATATATAGACACAAAAAAGAAAAAAGAAAAAAGAAAAAAAAGACAAGAGCAGAGGAAATAACTGTGAGATTCTGGGAGTTGCGTTATCACTGTCCCAAAACCATTTTATTTTATTTTTTTATCGTGAAGGTGGTCCAACCAGAGTCAAGCAGTTTCAAGATAAAACCCAGATTGCTTACATCGTCCCTTATCTAGTGTTTACGATCACCAAGAAGCCTGAATCATGCTACGAACCGGCCCAAAAATGTCAATATAAAATATAAAGAATTCTCATCAAATCTTCCATATCTCAAATCTGAAGAAAGGCAATAAGAGAATAGAATTTCTTTCTTGATTAATTCAATGGAATACATTTGATACACACACACACACACACTAACAACTCTAATAACTCTCAATCTAACTAATTAACTGCCTTCTGTCAGTTACTGCACTCACACGTGCCTAATGACATCATCACATTTTGTTGAAGCTGAAGCTTGCTCAGCTACCTTAGTTGCTAGTTGAGGCTTTAGACTTATCATCCCCCCTCAAGCGGATAGTGTGGAAAACACCAAGAGCTTGGTTTTAAGAAACTGAAATCTATTGATGGATAATGGCTTAGTGAACACATCAGCAATTTGACCTTGAGTAGGGACATACTTGAGCTGTAATTTGTAGGAGGCTATCTTCTCTCTGACAAAATGACAGTCGGCTTCAATGAGCTTGGATCGACTATGAAAGACAAGATTTGCTACAAGAGAGATTGCTGACAAGTTATCACACCAGAGCACAAGTGGAGAGGAGACGGAAATACCAAAATCTGTTAATAGCATTTGCAACCAAGTGATTTCAGTTTCATTGTGAGCAAAGCTTTAGTGGAGGACCTAGAGATAGTAGGTTATTTCTTAAAAGACCAGGAAATGATATTAGAGCCCAGAAAAATGCAATAGCCTAAGGTAGATCGTCGATCAGAAATGTCCCCAGCCTAGTTAGAATCTGTGTAGCCTTGTAATTGAAAAGAGCTGGGTGTAAATGAGAGACCATGAGTTGATGTCTCTTTGTCATATCTTAGAATTCTTTTTACTGCAGTAAAATGAGCATTGGTAGGAGAATGCATGTATTGACATGCTTGATTGACTGCATAAGTAAGCTTAGGCCTTGTAATGGTTAGGTATTGAAGGGCACCAACTAGACTTCTATATAGAAATGGATTAGTACAAGGTAAAGCACCATCAGAAGAAAGAGGGGGTTTAGTGGACACAGGGGTAGCACAGGGCTTGGCATCCACCATACCAGCCTTAACAAGCAATCCAGATGCATATTTGTGTTGGGATAAGAAGAAGCCATCAAATGTGGTTGTAACTGAGATGCCTAAAAAATTAGACACGTTGCCTAATTCCTTCATTGAGAAAGCCTGATGCATATGAGTTAGCAAAAGGCAATGAAACCAGGATTACTTCCAGTTAACAAGATACTATCCACATAGATGAGTAAGAATGTGACAGAAATAGGGGTTTTGTGAACAAAAAGAGATGTGTCACAGTGGCTGAGAGCAAAACCCTGAGAAAGAGCGAATGACGAGAAAGTAATGTACTACCTTGGGGACTTGTTTAAGCCCATACAAAGCCTTGTGTAATTTGTACACAAAATGAGGATGTTGAGGATCAACAAAACCTGGAGGTTGATCCATACAAACTTTATTTTCCAATTTACCATGCAAGAAAGCATTGAAAATGTCCTATTGTTTAATGGACCAATTATGGTATAAAGCCAAACAAAGCAAAATTCTGATAGTGGGCTGTTTAGCCACTAGATTAAACGTGTCTTGGTAATCAATACCATGCTCTTGAAGAAACCCTTTGGCAACTAATCTTGATTTGTGACTGACAATGGACCCATCAGAGTTTTTCTTGAGTTTGAAAACCCATGTACAACTATTGCTTCCTTAGTGGAAGGTAAAGGAATACGGGACCGGGTACATTGTTGTTGTGAGGAAGAATACTCAGCTAGCATAGCATCAAACCAAACAGGACAAGTCAGGCAAACATGTAGGAAAAAGGCTAAGTATTAGGATCTGCAGAAGGAGATGCGGTTTGAGAAGTAGATTTTAGAACAGTTAGGCATAGGGAATGAGTTTTAGATCTAGTTTGCATTGGATGAGTGTTAGTAGAATTAGTGGAAAAAGGTGGAAGTGGAAGAACCACAGAGATGGAATCAATTGGAATAGGTAAGATGGAGCAGCCAAAAGGGGTAGAAATAGAGAAAGAATGAGTGGGTTGTATGTGGAGGAAGAGGGAAGAGGAATTTGGAGGTGTGTTTGATCTGGAGAATTTGGAGTTTTTAACTGAGGCTGTAGTTGAGTCTGCAGCTGAGAAATGATGAGTGAATGAGGCTGCAGAGAAATAGGAGAAGAAGAACTAGGAGATGGTGTCGTAGAAGAACAGAAAAATGAGTGGAGATGATAGGAAGTGGGTGGTGTAGATATCTAAGAAAATGGAAAAACATTTTCATGGAAAACAACATAACTAGACAAAATAATTTGTCCTGTTTCTGTATTTAAAATGTGTAACCTTTATGCTGTGTTTGGTTGGAGGATTTGGGAAGGGATTTAGAAAGGGAAAGGGAAAAAGTGTGTGAAACTATATGAAATATAAGTATGATTTATTCATATTTCACCTACTTTTTTCATTTCCCTTTTCAAATCCCTTCTCAAATCCCCCAACCAAACACAACATTAATAGAATGGTGAAAACCCAGAAACACACATGGTGTGAACTTTGGTTGTAATTTGTGAGTACAATAAGGCTTGAACCATGGAAAACAGAGGCAGCCAAACACTTTTAACAAAGAAAAATTTGGTAATTGATGAAAAAGGAGTTCAAAAGGAGAAGCATGATCAAGAGAAGGACTAGGAAGTCTGTTTACAAGATAAGTAGCAGTGGCAATTGCATCAAACCAGTATGAAGCCGGTAGAGAAGAGTGATGGAGGAGAGCAATCACAGTCTTAGTAATGTGTCTATGTTTTCACTCAGCTACTCCATTTTGTGATGGAGTGTGAGGACATGAGTGTTGATGAACTAGGTCATTATGTTTAAGAAAAGAGGACATCTGATTATTAACATATTCACTTCCTCCATCAGTTCAAAGGATTTTTAGAAGAAATCCAATAAGAGAATAGAACTTCTTTCTTGATTTATTCAATGAAATACATTTGATATATATACAACACACATACACACACACATGCCTACACATACACATACACACAACAACTCTAACAACTCTCAATCTAACTAACTGACTACCTTCTGTCAGTTACTGCACTCACACGTGCCTAATGACATCATCACATTCTGTTGAAGCTGAAGCTTGATCAGCTACCTTAGCTTAGGGCTGGGCGGAGAATCCGCGAAATTCGTAATCCGATCCAGTTCAGCCTAATCTGGTAGGTTTGGATTGATTTTTTGAATCCGTAGTTCGGTTCCGGATTGAAAAATTAAAAATCCGTAGTCCACGGATCGGATCCGGATTGAACCCCACGGTTTCGGATTGGAACCGATCCAGACCGTATACAAATAGCCTATATTTATATTATATGCCCTCCCACACACAATCTTCTCTTATTCCATATAAAACCTAAACCCGCATAGTATCTTCTTTTATTGTTTTTGTTTGTTAGTTTTAGTTTTAATTTGTAATGGTCTAACTACTTATGGTCAAACCAGTTTTCTTATGGTTGTTTAAATTCTAGAATAGTATGTTGCTATTATGGAAAGACATGTTACTATTGTGGAACTAATATGATGCTATGTTTATATTTTATGAAATTAAAATGTTCTATATATTTATTTTTTTTGTTATTTAATTATGTGAATCCGTGGTCCTAAAGTGATCCAATCCGTGTTTAAATGGATTTGTTCGGATTGGTTCCACGATTTAAACGGATTGGATTAGTTCTAATTTTTTAGTAACCGCAAATAACGGATTGGTCTTAGTTTTATCCCAATCCGGACCATGCTCATCCCAACCTTAGCTGCTCTATTAGCTAAGTCACCTGAGGAACCATGAGCTGAGGCTTTAGCCTTATCAAAACCATCTTTCTATCTCTTCATGTGTATACAACCCTTTAGAAAACCATATGTATATATAGACTGAGATATAGAAGCATTACTAATATTTCCTTAAAACAAAACAGTGGAGCAATAATTAGAGAATAATATTTGTAATAAAGTATGAAAACTGTTGGAATAACTTTATGATCAATTTTGGATTAAAAGCCAATGATGAATATATTAAACAATTTTTTTTTATTAAAATATTCTAACATGGTTACACTTTTCCTCTGAGAATTGAATTATTGCTTTCTTAGTACAATTCATTTAGAGAGTGGTGAGAGATGGAAAGACCATGATGATAGTGGTTGGTACCAGGTTGTGGTTCCTTAGTTTAGTACATTTAGGAAAGCCTTAATGGGGTCCACTACATGGTTGCCCTCCGAATCATTCTCCATTTTGGCATAGTGAAGTGGTGGGGGCTTTGGTTTCATTCAAGTCAATTCAAAATTTTAGATGGTTTGAATAATGTTGACTTTTCTACTAATCAAACTGTGGGTTCTTGATCTTCACCATGGGCTAGAGTTGTCAAAATTAATGTTGATGGAGCATTAGACAAGAGCAATATAGTTTGGGCCTCGTGTTATTCTTAGAGTCTAGATCGTCTGCCGCGGTTGCCTGCGGTGTTTCTTGCGGTAGTCCAAAACGACGACGTTTTGGACATTTTTCTTTTTTCCCCATTCTTTTGCTTTTCAGCCTCTTTTTCACTTCATCATTTTTACTTCACAAGGAGCCAAAACACCATAGAAATTTAATCAAAACCTCTCTCTCTCTCTCTCTCTCTCTCTCTCTCTCTCTCTCTCTCTCTCTCTCTCTCGCTCTCTTACCGCTAGCAATCAAAAAATGAATATCCCGGCAATCGACTCGTCTTTTCAAACTCGCATTGTTCTCATTTGCTTCCACCCCCGGCACGTCTTTCACAAAAAAACACTAATCGAGAACTATTGATCATGATTTGTTTTGCTTATTTTGTTCAGAATTTGTTTTGCTTATATCAATTGAATTTCGAAGTTATTCGATCCTTTTACCTTATTTTGTTCAGAATTTGTTTTGCTTTTTAGATTGATCTATGTGTGATCTGATGAGACTATTGATCATGATGATCGGATGATCTGAAATTGTGTTAATTGTTGAGGTGAATTTTGATTAGTCACTGTAACCTTAATAAATAAATAAAAATAAAAAAAACTAAAAAAGGAGAAGACTTTAACAGCTCTAAGAAAATGAAGTACTGATGGTTTTGATTAATTAAGAAGACTTTGGGGGACTTGATTAATGGAGTACATAAACAAGCCTAATTATTTGATAGACATAGATCATGAACAATCCTATACTTCACGAACAACAAATCCAACAAAACACAAATCACATACCACAATCACAAACCATAACAACTCCAATAATAGATCATGATTCAATCATAGCCCCAATAATCACAATCAAATGAGTTATACATATATATGTAGAGAGAGAGAGCGCACAACAAACACGAGGGACAACAGTCTCCAGAAAGTGGTGACGACGACTAAGAGTGGTGAGGAAAACGGCAAATATCGGATCTGGTGATAATGATCGTGTCAGCGAAGCTCTATTCCACTCGGATTTTTTTTTTTTTTTTTTTTTTTGGGGGAAGGATCTTTGATGCTCTATAAAGACGTTTCAAGAAGATTCGTTGTCGAAGGCCGATCTCTTCACGGTGATACAGACCAAAATAGATTTGAGACCATTGGAGCAGATCGGAGGAAGATGAGCAAGTTTATCAGCTTCTCTGATCATTCCCGTTCAATCTGCCATCGTGTTGTACTTGTTTCCATCCCGATCAAATATCCTGAACAACTTCTTCCACTACTCCTCTGTGTACGGTGACTTTGCCGGAAGTAGCTCTGGTGCCACTAGCGCTATGAACTCTAATAACTCTGAAGCAACGGTAGAGGAAGAGAGAGAGATAGAGAGAGGTTTTGATTTGTATGCACCATGTATATCATATATATATATACGATCTCAGATGTAAGGTGATCGATGCGCGCAGTGTAGAGGTCGTATACTGAAGATTTCGTCGATGGAGAAGCCGGTAGCCGGAGAACCGTAGTACGATAAAGATCTAGGGGCCGAGTTCGAGCCAAGCTCTGTGGTGTTTTGGCTCCTCGGGAAGTAAAAATGATGAAGTGAAAAAGAGGCTGAAAAGCAAAAGAAGAAGAAAAAAAAAAAGTCCAAACGATGTCAATTTAGACCGCCGCAGGAAGCGTCGCAGGCAACCGCGGTAGACGATCCGGACTCATTATTCTTAGGGATGCAAAGGTTCATTCCTAGTAGCTAAAGCTTCTAGGAATAATCATTAAGTTTCTTCTTGGATAGCGGGAGTAGTTGTTGTAGGAGATGGGTTGAGATTGGGGTAGGAGTTAGGCCTTTATGCAGTTGTAATTGAAGGGGATTCGTATGATGTTGTTCATATGCTAAATCACCAAAAAGTCATTACTCAAGAAGTAGTTGTAGTGCTTTAAGTCATTATGTGGTTTAAAGTTGCCTTGGAAGAGTGCACTTTTTCGTTGGTAAGAACAGTTGGAAATAGGACTGCACATGCAGTAGCTAGGCAAGGTTTGATTAGGAAAGATGTTGCCATGTGGTTGTATTCTTCCCTTGAGTACTACTTGATCCTCTTAGAGAAGATGTTTGCTTTGTTTGATGTTCCCTTGGTTTTTTCCTTTCTTTGAATGAAATGTAATATCATTTCCAAGGGAAAAAATATTATTAGTAGTATGTAAATTTGGTCCAAATAAACAGCACGTCAAAATTCACCCATTTGGGTTCATGAACCATTTTCACAAACTACCACTAGAAGTTGGGTGGGGACTAAGGGTGGCTGGGAATGGTAAGAGAGATTAGAGACTATAAAGGAGGGCAGAGAGAGACTACTAGAGGTAGAGGTGGTAGCAACTGAAGCTGGAAGTGGTGGTGGTTGTTGAGATGGTGTAACGTTAGCATTAGAGTCAAGGTTAGAGACGAAGAAAGGGTTGGGTGCTGGACGAGAGAGCATGAAGAATTATCCATAAGTGGAGGTAGAGGTGGTGGCGGTGGTGGCCAAAAATAAAGGTTGTGGTAGTTGCGGTGGTATGAGGTTAGGATTATTTAATTTTATACTTTGATCTCAATGTTTCATGGATATAGAGAGATGACTACTGCATTAAAAAAAATTTAAAAATTTAAAAATAATGGAGGGAGTGAACTTGTATAATTTGAAGATAATTATTATTTAATACTAATATAGAATTTTATTTGAAATCGTAGAGGCGGTCACTCCATTACCCCACCCCAGGTCTATCATTAGGCAATGAACAAATAATCCTTAATATTCTCATAGAAGAAGAGTATAAAACTACAAAGCTACAACAATAATAAGAGGTTGAAAAAGAATTTGGAAGAATAATATATAACTAGCACTACTAGAAATATGACTTTTTGCATCTATTTTTTTACGACTGATTGTTTGACCATCGCAAAAAATGTACTTTTTATATCAAAATCTCATTCTAATTAACACCCAATCGTGTTCTTAAAAAAATTTATATACATATATCCAAATCGTGTAGGCATCACTCTTATTTCCCAAATCTATCTCCAACGGTATGAACTCTCTCTCTCTCTCTCTCTAAAAATCTCACTCTCCATTCTCTCTCGCTCTACTCTCTCTTTCAACTCACCACTCTGAAGATTTCGATCAATTGTTGATGAATATTTGAAGATTTTGATCGATTGTTGATGAAGATTTGAAGATTTCGAAGATTTTGATCCATTGTTGATAAAGATTTGAAGATTTCGATCTGCTGTTGATGAAGATTTCGATTGATTCATAATCGGTAAACCTAATTTCTATGTATGAATCCAACTTTGTCTCTGTAATCCCTATATCTTTCTCTTAGCTCCCAAATTCTCTTCGGCTTATCGCGAAGATCAACATCAGTCTAGAGGAAGTGGATTTCGAAGATCAACATGAAATTTTTCCAATTCAATTTATTTTTATCAATGCGGTGCAAACTCTGATTTGGAAACAAGTTTTTGATTTGAAGATTCATTTTATTTTTTTAATTATAAAATCTCGATTTGTTTTGGCTTTTAAACTTGATATGAACATTTCTCTAGATTGTTTGCTAAATTTTGTGTAGTTTTTGAACCTCTTACAATCCACTCATTTGTGGACATCGCTTTTCTCAGTCTTTCTTTTCCTGATCTCTGAGTTGTTGTTCCATTTGATTTATTCTTCTCTTCTCTTCTCTTCTGTCATTGTGTGTTTGGTTGCTGAGAATTGATTAAATTAAACCATATAGTGCTTTTTTGTGTTTTCTATATGGTTTATTGTACTTGTAATGATTAAATTTAGACTAGATTTTGATTCTAGTAAGTTGCACCCTCTTGATTTTGGAATTTATTTATTTTTTTCAGATGTCAAGCTTTTATAGGAGGATCCATGGTTTGTTTTGGAAAAATTAGTTTGAGAAATGTGAAAGTGAAATTTACTTGATTAGCAACTTTTGGTTCATATTTAACCCATATATGCTTGAGTCTGCAAAATCATAAGTTCAGAAGTAAATATTGTACTTCTTACATACCTATTTGATGTACGTATTCTTGGTGAAATATCTGTGACATGTAATTTAAGAAGCTAAACACACCTTATTTTTCATATCATGTTGATCATTTTTGCAATAACATCCATTTAATTCTTTCACCAGCTGCAAACATCATAATGTTTTAATTCTGTCTTCTTTTTTCTCCTGCTATAATGGACTCATTATGCATTTTGGATGTGTGTATGGACTGTCTAGTAGATACTTCTTCTTAAACCTTTCCACTAAAATGTTATTGTATCATATTGTGTGTTGCTTCTAAATGAATCATGTAAGTTGTTGATATAGAGAATTTTGTAAAGTAGAGATCAATATGGTAAACTTAAAATACAATTTTTTACAGGAATTCAACTTTCTTTGGTCTCAAAATTGGACATGGCTTCTAATAGAAGTAGAATAACAACTTGCGCAAGAGCTCCTATTTTCCTATCTTGGATTGGACTTTCTATGACTTCAACTTCATGGTGATTTTTTTTGTAGAATGAAAGTAAGAATCTATATGCACATTGTTGATGCAATGTTGGAACATTTTATGAGTGCTATGTGATTCTATCTGCACTGAATGGAATTAAGTAGGTCATGATTGTTTCTTGAATAGAACAGTGACTAATTTTTTATGCCAAGGATTTCATGTTTGATGGAATGCATTTCCAAGATGCACCCAAAAGCCTCCACCTATAATGGACTCATTATGCATTTTGGATGTGTGTATGGACTGTCTAGTAGATACTTCTTCTTAAACCTTTCCACTAAAATGTTATTGTATCATATTGTGTGTTGCTTCTAAATGAATCATGTAAGTTGTTGATATAGAGAATTTTGTAAAGTAGAGATCAATATGGTAAACTTAAAATACAATTTTTTACAGGAATTCAACTTTCTTTGGTCTCAAAATTGGACATGGCTTCTAATAGAAGTAGAATAACAACTTGCGCAAGAGCTCCTATTTTCCTATCTTGGATTGGACTTTCTATGACTTCAACTTCATGGTGATTTTTTTTGTAGAATGAAAGTAAGAATCTATATGCACATTGTTGATGCAATGTTGGAACATTTTATGAGTGCTATGTGATTCTATCTGCACTGAATGGAATTAAGTAGGTCATGATTGTTTCTTGAATAGAACAGTGACTAATTTTTTATGCCAAGGATTTCATGTTTGATGGAATGCATTTCCAAGATGCACCCAAAAGCCTCCGTGCTTTAAAAGGACTGTGTTCCAACATTGTGTTTCCTCTTTCTATCTACTTCTTATATTTCAATTGTTGTTCATTAAGGCCATATTTTTATTTCAATTCTTGATAATTTTTATTGTGATTTCTGAGCATCAATACTTTTTTCAACATATGCAAAAATTGCTACATATATAGGTCAATGGTGATATATGTAGAATTGTGAACCTTTGATTAATTTCATTGATATACGTATAGTTGTTGCTATAGATTGCAATTGAATTCCTTCAGATTGTGTTTCGATTTTGCAGTTGTTAATTTTATTATTCACTCGAGTGTTTCTATATGTCTTGATTATTACCTTACATATAGGATTGAGATTTTTCTCTAGTTAATTTATGTGCTATTTTCTAGTGCATGGTTTCACTAAGTTTTCACCATAACATGAAGGTAGGCATAGATTCAATTTAATTCATTCAAACTGTAGGTGAACAATTTGATAATAAAATAGGAAATACTTTCTTTATAATTTTATTTTACTTGCCCATAATGTGGAGTTCTTTTATTCAGGTGCATTATATACTAGGTGGTGTAGCAAGAAATGTTGCCGAGTGCATGTCAAAGCTCGGAACAAAACCTTACATGATGAGTGCTGTTGGACTTGACATGGCAGGTGAATACTTATGTGAGATGTATGCTGCCCTTAGTTTCATATGTATTTCTCCTAATTGGCTGTTGGGACTGCATTACAACAACATATGATTGGTCTTACAATGATATTGAATTTGTGGGAAAGAAATTTGTCCTTTGTCTAGATATATAAAGTCAATGTTTTGAAGATTGAAAACTATGACTTCGATAACCGTGTTGTTTTTCTAATGATGTCTAAACGTGTGCACATGCACACATATATTTTAGATATATGCATGTAACTTACCTTCTTCTTTTTCATTCTTCCATTAGACATTAGATTAGATACATATGAATCTGTTTGTTGTCTTGATTTAGATTCAAACTAATAATCTCCTAAGATAGACCTCTTAATGCACCAGAGTCATATCCAACCTTTCTTTCTTTTTCTAATCTGAATTATAATTGACTTGTTGACAGGGCTTTGCAAGACTTTGTGTGTGTGTGTGTGTGTGTGTGTGTGCGTGTGGGTGTTTTTTTTTTAATTTTTTTATATTTTTTTTGTTTGAGATGAATCTCTAAATATGCCTTTTGGATTCTATAGGAGGCGGCAAATGAAAAGAACAAACTTTACGAATCCTGGAACATATAGATGTTCTTTTTCTCTAACAAGAAATTTGTTTATGAAGCATTAGAAATCAGCTAGACTGTCCCTAGATGGTAGGCTTCTTAATCTTGTAATATGGTCCTTCATATGTGATGATTACTGCTTTTAGTATTAGTTTGTAGTCATTTGGCCAGATGCATGAATTTTTTCTACTCTATAGTACCAAAATTTGAGTCAGAATATGAACAACTCATGTTGTTTTGCTATGAAACAAGCTGGTTTTACTCATTTGAGTCTTGGATCAACTATGTACTTTTCTTGCACCATGACTTACTCCATAAATGATATTCATGTTTGACCTACGCGCCACTCTAGCATATTGATCATTTTGATCATTTTGTTTAATTTTGGAATAAGTTCAGGAGCATGAAAATCAATCGGGAATGTATCATTAATATGTTAGGAAGCTGGCAATAGCAGCAAATCTTAGTAAAGATTGGGGAGAATTGCAAAAAAGTGGCATCAACACAAAATAATTGCAATGTCATGGAAGTTCAACCAATTTTTGCATTAAATTGTGCAACAAAGTCTTATACTTCCATCTCTTTGTAATTATTTTGAGTTTATATCATTTTTTTGCAATTGTCTCTCACATTTTTAGAAAAACTATTCAAAACAATTTGAGGAAAAGGTACACAAAAGTAGATTAATATAAAGACTTAATTGAAGCTGTAAGGCTGGTTAGGAAACGAGGGAAGCATGTACAGTTTGTGAATTATTGTGCCAATTGAGGGATTGATTGTTGTTTTGGAAGCTATTTTGATATTAATAAGTGATTTGTTTATTGATGATGTACACAAATTAGGGTCTCTGTTAGACATAATTTGTAGGGAAAAAATAAAATATATAAAATAATACATTTAATTTACAGTGGTCACATGTTATTGCTTCTCTTTTCTATATATATATATATATATATATATATATATATATCACTTTGTTAACGTTATTGTTTAGCACTAAGTGCTTGAATGAACAAGCACTGATTAGCAATACAAATGGAGGTAATTTATACTGCTTGGCCTAAATTAAAAGTTCTTGTATTATCTATTTTTATCTTTATTGATCCTTGAACGTGTGTGCTGGATGTAGCTTAGTTTGATCGACATATTGCTTCCCTCCAAATTGTTCATTGGACTCTTCTCATTGGTGAAAAATTAAAATCTTACAAATATTGTTATGATGAGTTTGTTTTTTGTATTATGTTTGGGTGATAAATCATTGCTTGGATTATTTTCTTCAGTTATGCTTAGCTTTATGACTGACTGCATTGGCATTATATTCTATGTAATGATATTCATGTGCAAAGTGGATAAGCATCTTTTCTATACCTAGTCTTTATTATAGGCTGTGCAATGATTTTATTGAATTTTGTATTTGTATTGATTGATCAAATTTACATATTGTTCATGCTTTTATTAAGCAAGAGCTACATCTAATGTTATCAAACTTTCAGACTCGTTGATATCTATAATCCAGTCTAGGTAAAGCATTTTTGGCTTAATTGGCTTTATATAATACTTATGCATGATGGATTAAAGTATTGTTTCGAATATTACATATTATTATGAAATTTTCAACTAGTTTGTTTATATTAGGAACAATCCTAGCTGAGAAAGTTTGATATTGTGTTGGTTTTTGTCTTACTAGTGTTCAATAATCAAATTCACACCTATTTTTGCTTGAACTTGTAGTTTCAATATTAGAGGTTGATGATTTGTTTTTGATATTCTCATGACAGTGGGAGCAGTGGTGGCAACTTGTATTCTTCAAGACTCTGTAACAAGACTGTAAATGAGTGTCCTATTTCTTGTTTCCATATACTAGTTTTTTATGTGAATTAGGGTGGGTATTTGCAAGGATTCTTGGAACTATTGTAACGTCAAATGTTTTTTTGTAATTGCAAGAGGTGGAAAAGCTTTGCAGGATTCTTTCAAGAACTCTTTGTTATTGTGACAAGAATTTTATTAAGAAAAGAGATGGAAAATAATGCATGAACGTTAAAATTTTTGTAAATATCTCTTTACAAAACATCATTCGCCATAAGTTAGTTAGGTGATCGCAAATAGTTTGCGACTACTATTTTGCGGTTGAAAAAAGTATTTGCCATCCCCACATTTGCAACCCCCATGTGCCATCGCATGGGCCATCGCAAAAAGTTTTTTATGACTGTATTTCTATTATTTGCGACGGCTTGTAATGGTCGCAAAAAATACATTTTTTAGTAGTGTAGTTGTTGGGATTTATGTGATGCCCCAAAATTTTGAAACATTAAGGGAAATTAAATAAATAAAATGACTTACTAAATTAAAACTTAACATCCAAATTAAAAATTTTAACTCTCATACATAATCAAAGCTTATTAAATAAAAACTTAAAATTATCCAAATACAACATCAAACAAAATTGAAAAGTCTTTAATAGCTAATACATAAGATAATAAAAATTTATTCAGCTCTAGTTTTGGCTTCAAGTCAAACAGGGCTCTATACTATGATCAATTCCATTTTTAGCTTCCATTCCTTGTTAAAATTTGGCATAAAACGGCAGGACAACGAAAATATATAACATGAGCTTTTCAGTGTAGAAAGAAAACATAACAAACCAATCTTTCTTTTTAAGACAGAAATAACGAGAATATAAGCATGATATAACAATATAATTGCAAACATAAATTACAACGTTAGAATAATTTCAACAACTTTAATAAATTAGGTGACACTCGAAATCTCATCATAGATATTTAACTTACTAACTACTATGCCATGGCCGCAGTTAATTTAAAAGCCCCTTTTGTTTAAATAATTACAAACCGTGACTACTAGGAATGGCCACGCCCAGAGTTACATACCCAAGTAGTGTCATTCATGGTTTGCCCCAAAGAAACGGTTTGCCAGGGGTACATATCCTCCCTATGTGCCACCTGCACATCCACCTTTATTTCAAAACTGAATACTGAGAAGGGTTCAAATATGTCTCGCGCCATCTTAGGAGTTCAGACATGAATTACATAAGAATATTCAAAATCAGGACTCATCCTGAACAACTAATATTAACTATCAACCATTAATTTCGTACACTCCATTGATTATTTTAGTTAATTTCCATAATAATCACTAATAATTACAATTTTAGGTCACCATCGATGCTATACCATTTTACAACTGAAAAACCTACGTGATTTGTGATTCGAAGTAGATTTAATTTCAATAATTCCCAAATAATCAAAACAAACAATCTATATCATCTAACACATACAAAAGTGATTTAGATTGTTGTTTTACAATTAATAAATCGACACAAATTATTTTAACGTGGAAAAAATCACAGTTGGAGCACCTCCAATTGTGATTAAAAAATCACGGGCAAAACGCCATTAATCAATCCACAATCCATTGTGAAGAATGAAAATACACAAGATTATCAAACAATTTACCCAACATTTTGTGAAATTGTCTTCTACAACTTGTGTTTGTTTCACTAACTCCTTCATCTCAGAATTGATTAGTCCGATGTTGAATCCACAACACCTATGTCGAATCCATGACAACGAGCCACTTTAAACTCCTTCAAAGCCTTCATGCTCGAATCTTCAGAATCCACAAAACAAAAACTCTTTGATTAGGATGATCAAACAACCCTTTGATATAATTGATTTAAATCATGAGATAAACACACAAAGACATCAAAGGAAACAAGTAAAAAAGCTACAGAGAAAAACCCTAACTCTCAAGAATAAGATCTGGAAGTTGTAACCCTCACTTCTATCTTTCGTACTCTGCTCGAGTGACCATTTTTGTGCTCAAGCGGTCTCCGTGACCCTATTCAATATAAAGCTGTGCGAAAAACAGAAGTTAGGGTTACATCTTCCAGACATTTCTTGAGAGTTGGGGTTTATTTATTTTTTTTTTGGGAGCTTTTTTGCTTGTTTCCTTTGATGTCTTTGTGAGTTTATCTCATGATTTAAATCGATTACATCAAATGGTTGTTTGATCATCTTAGTCAAAGAGATTTTGTTCGGTGGATTTCAAAGAATCGAGTGTGAAGGCTTTGAAGGAGTTTGAAGTGGCTTGTTGTCGTGGATTCGACATGGGTGTTGTGGATTCAATATCAGACTAACCAATTTTGAGATGAAGGCGTTGGTGAAAGAGGCACAAGTTATGGAAGACAAGAGTGTTGGGTAAATTGTTTGGTAATCTTGTGTATTTTCATTCTTCATAGTGGATTGATTAGTGGCATTTTGCCTGTGATTTTTTAATCACAATTGGAGGTGCTCCAACTGTGATTTTTTCCACATTAAAATCATTTGGGTCAATTTATTAATTGTGAAGCAACAATTTAAATTAGTTTCATGCGTGTAAGTTCATTTAGATTGTTAGATGATTTAGATTGTTAGTTTTGATTTTTGGGAATTGTTGCAATTAAATCGGTTTTGAATCACAAATCACATAGATTTTTCAATTGGTATCAGAGTAGATCACTAATTCTTGTTTTTAGGAGAAAAACTGTAGAAGTGTGATTTTGTGTGATTCGTGTCAATGGATTCGATTCGTAAAAGGCAACTTGACCCATAGACCTCCTTTACTTGATGAGACAAACTATTCTTATTGGAAAGCTTACATGAGGGCGTTTTTAAAATCAATTGATGAGAAAGTTTGGCACTCTGTTATCTATGGATGGAGTGAACCTATGGTTACGATCGATTTTGTTGATATTCCCAAACCAATTGATAAATGTGATACAATTGATTATCAAAATTCGAGTTGGAACAATAAAGCGCTCAATTCTCTTTTTTGCTCTGTCACACCGGAAGAGTTTCAACGTATTTGTACGTGTGAGGTAGCAAAAGAGACTTGGAACATTCTTAAAACTATTCATGAGGGTACTACTACTTTTAAAAGGTTAAAAAACTTTAATGTCTCACATTCTTTTATGCGAGAGGATGAGACGTTTGATGATTCTTATGCTAAACTTAGTGACACTGTGAAATCTTTTTTCACACTCGGTGAAAAAAATCACTGAATCTAAAGTGGTTGGAAAAAATTTGAGATCTTTACCCGATAGGTTCCAATCAAAAGTGACAGCTATAGAGAAGGCTCAGGATGTTGAGAACGTCAAGCTTGATTAGTTGGTTGGAAACCTATAGACTTATGAAGCCCATTTGAATCAAGGAAAAAACAAAAAGATAGTGTGGCCTTTATTAGTGCTCATGAGACTGCTAAGAGCCCTGAGGTAGAAATTGATCTAGAGTCTGAAATGGTAGCTATGCTTACCAAAAAATTTAAAGAAAAAGAAACCTAATTTCAAGGACTCTAGTTCTAAAGATAAGGGTAATGATAAACCCAAAGCTATTCAACCCAAAGTTGCTCCAAAGACTGAAAAAAAGACCATGAGAGGATAGGGAGTCAAGTGCTATGAATGCCAAGGGTTTGGGAATATTGGTCTCGAATATCCTTCTAAAAAGAACCAAAAGAAAGGCTACAGAGTGACATGGGATGATGAAAGCAGGTTAGAGCAAGAAGTCGATGGAACCGAATCTGGTGAAGATGGAGATAGTACCTACATGGCATTCTACTCGAGCTATACTCAACCAACTACCAAGCCAGTTGAGTTTTCACGTGGGCTTAATCTGCGTTGTGCTCCTAACTTTGATGAGAGAAACTATCTGTATTGGAAATGTAGAATGAGAGTGTATCTCAAAGCTTGGGATCCAGAAGGTTGGCGCACAATTGAGGAGAATGTTGAAGCACCGTTTGTGATAGATTCAGACACCAATCAAAAGGTTGCCAAGCCAAGTGAGGAGTGGAGTGTTGTTAAAAGGGCTAACATGGAGAGTAGTGAAAGAATTCTTAATACCATCCAAGAAGCACTTTTTGAAGCAGAACAACATCGGATCTCTTAATGTAAGAATGACAAAGATACATAGGTTGTTCTTATGCAATTCCATGAAAGTGTAGAGTCATCTTCACAACCATCCAGTAATATCTGCATCAATGCCTTAGTTGCTCAACTGGATGCTGTAACATGTTAGGGGTTACTCGCGTTCATTAACAGTTCGGACCCTCAGTCTCTTGGATCTAGTCTCACTAGTGCAATGTGAAATGCAAATGAGAGTTCACATTTGGCAACTTTTAGAAAATCCATTTTATTGCAAAAATATTTGCCAGAAATAAACTACGTCATCAGATCTCAGAGTCGCCACCTAATATTTATTTTGGGAGAATTAGGCAACTTGTGACTTGTACCAAGGCCACTGTTCATTATGACCAAAGATGTTTGGCTCAGGATCTTAGGTATGAAGGGGGAAGGTCATTAATTGAGCACTCTCGCACACCCGATCAAAAGATCGACCTTTACTAACAATGAAATTATTTTTATTTCCATTATGTGTTCATATTTTGATTTATTAATAATAAATCCTAAAATATGTGAAGCAAAACACATATAGATTGTGTCGTTCAATTTGGAGTAATTTGATTTCACTATCTTGAAAATGTTTTGAATAGTGAAATCATGAAAATCAATTTTATTCCAAATTGAATAATACAACCTTCACCCATTGGCTTGCATGGAGTTATATCAACTAAGCACATAGCCACATGGTAGGATGCTAAACATAGTAAAAAAACACACACATGTGAGATGCTAAAGCAAAAAAACTTACATATTTACCGATGTCCCGCAAATAGGCACAAAACAAAATTAGTAAACATGCATGACCCTATACAAGCTCATAATGCAATTCACTCATGAAATGCAACTACATATTCGGCTTCTAAATTTATGACATGTGAATCATCTCAAAACATGAAGTAGTGCACCAAATCACATAATAAGCAATTAAACTCACAGATGCAAAACTAGCTAGACCTTAAGGCATAGAGCATGGATGCAAAGCATGGATATGATGGCAAGCATGTGATACTACATAGTTACTGAAAATAGAAAGCAAAATAAAAAAATGGGATAGAAAGAAACGGGGTGAGAAATTATTACATCGCTTTGAAATATTACAATTCTGAATAAGGAGGGAGAGGAAAAATATTACAACAAAATTTAAATCCTTACAATCACTCTCTAATTAAACTAAAAACAATAGAAACATAAGCTGCAAGAGGCCCCGGAGATCGTTGGAAACTGTTCTGCTCATCACCGGAGGCTGCAGGGTTCTGTCCTAGAGAAAGGTGGCCGGTTGGCCAAAAGGGGAGTTGGCCGGCCAAGAAACCTGCCAACCGGACACCTAGGCTATGCCAAAGGTTCTGCTTTGTTCAAAACACCAGAAAAAACAAAAAAACATAAAAATATGCAGTGGCTCAACTCATCACTTACAGTTAGCTTACAATAGGTGTATAATATGAAATTGAAACAAGAAAATCAATTCAAGACAAGAAAATGAAAGAAATACAAGAAATAGAAAAGTGTGCAAAATTTACCTTCCAAGGAAATGATTTGATTTCCAAACTTCCTTTTACTTACCCTCAAGCTTATAGAAGTGTGTTCTGAACTCTCAAATTAAAAGCTCAAAATTCTAGTTGGAATAGCGTTTTTAGGTTATATAATAGTGTTTGTGGGGGGAGTTGTTCCAACTCTCTATTTTTCTCTCAATTTGAAGAACACTCACTCTCTTTTGATCAAAGCTACTAGAATTATGCTCTAACAGAATTTCAGTGTATTTTTGGAAGAAAATGGAAGTTTTGGTTCAAAACTTCAAGTTCTCTCTTTATCTCTCTATATCTCTCAATTCAATTCTCTTCTCTTCTCCTCCTTGATACATACATTCTGAGTATCTCCATATAGACAAGGATGGAAAGCCAAGTCAAGGAGGTGGGAGACAAGGGTGATGGAGTGATATGGATGGATTGAAAAATGGTGCCATCTTTAAGAAAGATGACAACCTCTCTTTTGACAAAGGGGCTAAAGGATGATAATGGAGAGGGCTTCGTGCGTGAATCTAACAAGAAACAACTGGAATGAACAAGACCCACATGCTTTTATCAAGATTTCTGCAGAAAACTGCCCTGTTTGTGGGCAAATTAACCGGCTGGCCAAAAGATGAATTGCACGGCCAAAATAGTGGTAGGCCGATCAAAAAAGTGGCTGACCGGCCAAAATAATGGTCAGGGCTGACTGCTTTGCATGAAACAGGATTTTTTGATAGAATTCTTGTCCTTTCCTCCTATTTCCACACTGTTCTTCACTCAATTTCCTCAGAAAAAGTTTCATTTTGAAGTTTAAAAGCGAGCCTTAGAACACAACGAAAATATTTGAAACAAAGCGCGGAAAGAAAGTTTTGAAAAAGAGTTTTGAATGGGATTTGAACAGTTGGCCAAAACAGGCTTAGGTTTAGAAATGAAACACAAATTTCATCTTTCTTACTGAGAATTAAACGAGAAATAAATTCTGGTTTTCATCATTAGGTAATCAAAAGGAAGCGCTCAAGTCTTAGGGCCGGTCAAAATAGGGTGTCTACAGATGCTCTTAGGGAGAAAGAGAAACAAAAAGAAGATGATAAGACCTCGAAACATGATAAGACCTCGGAGGATAATGATGAGATAGATAGTAAAGAAGTTCAACAAGCTTATGAAAAGCTATATAGCAAATAACTAAACTTATCCAAGTTGAATGATAAACTCACTATCAAACTCAAAGCTTGTGAAGTGAGAATGTCAAGTTAAAGGAGGAGATCTTTACAGCTAGAAAGGATGTCATCAAGATCACAAGTGATAGACAAGCTTTCTATGCAAAACTTCTAACCTGTGAGACCGAGAGAAATGAACTTCTAAAAATCTATGCCATATGTCAAGAAAAGATTGAATCCCTCGAGATGTCTCAAATTGCCTTAGAAGAGCTGGTCGGTCAGAAAGAGGAAGAACTCAAAAATGCCAGAGCTACAATTGACATATGGAATAGAGGATCAAAGACACTTGAAGACATCATTGGGCTCAAAAGATAGGTGGTGACAAAAGTGGGATAGGCTATGGTGATGCAACACTGCAAAAAGAAAAGACTATCACATCTAATGACAAAAGGACTCAAGCTAAGGGAAAACTAAAAATTCAACAGGATGACAAGTCTCTCCATTAACCTAAAGGTGGTATGATCAATGAAAGGGAGATAAAATTTGTTTTTATTTGTCATCATTGTGATAGCTATGGCCTCATTCGCCCTTACTATTTTGAGTTATTTGGTAGAGTGTCTCAAAAAGTTAGAAATTCTAATTCTTCATGGCTTAGGAGACAACCTTTCATGTGTAGTCGGAATACCAGGATTTATTATGGTGTTCAGAATGCTAAGACGTTTACCAAGAATGCCAGTTCCTCTTCTGTGAAGACCAAAAAGATATGGGTCAGAAAGAGTGACCTAACTTGCTTTGTTATTCACACTGCACTGAAAGCACGTGACTCGCACATGTGGTATCTTGATAGTGGGTGCTCTCATCATATGTCTGGTGACAAATCCTACATCACATCCCTTGAAAAATATGAAGGAAGAATTGTTACCTTTGGAGATGGTGGCACTTTTAGAGCCATTGGTAAGGGCTCTAAGCGTCCCTGGTCTTCCTAATCTGGAAAATGTATTGCTTGTTCGTGGCCTTAAAGCTAATCTTTTGAGCATTAGTCAAATGTGTGACTCACATCATAAGGTATTATCTTCAAAAAATAAATGTGAAATTTGGGCCAAAAAGGAAATACTCTCATGCATGGGTTTCACACATTTGATAACTGCTATGGGATTATTACTGCTAATGATCTCACTTGTTACTTAGCCATCATAGGTAATCTAGATTTATGGCATCAACGATTAGGTCACATGAATTTCAAAGACCTAACTAAGATTGATAACAAAGGAATTGTGAAAGGAATGCCCAAAATGGGTAAAGCTGTGAACCAATTGTGCGGACCATGTCAATTAGAGAAGCAAACTCGAGCCCTTTACAAGAAGGTGAATAGCTTAACAACCATGTGTCCGCTTGAGCTTGTTCATATGGATCTTATGGGACCCACTCGTATTGAAAGCATTGGAGGTAAACAATTTATTTTTTTTAACTGTTGATGATTATACTAGATTCACATGGGTAAAATTTTTAAGGGAAAAATTTGATACGTTTGATTCTTTTAAGGCCTTAGTCCTTAAAATTCAAAATGAACAGGGTGTTTGTATTGGATGTATCATAAGAATCTGAATTGATCATGGTTGTGAATTTGAAAATAGCTCATTTTTGGATTTTTGTGATATGCATGAATTTTTTGCACCCATTACCCCACAGTAAAATGGAGCTATTGAGAGGGAAAGTAGGGTTGTTCAAGAGATGGCTAGGGTCATGCTCCTCAATAAGAAAAATCCTCCCAAGTTTTGTACTGAAGCCTTAAATTTTGCTGTTTATGTGGTGAATCATGTGTATCTAAGGCTCGATACATTACAAACTCCATATGAATTGTGGAAATGGTTGAAACCAAATGTAAAATACTTCTAAATGTTTGGAAGTAAATGTTATACTTTCAAAGATAGAGATCCTTTGGGCAAATTTGACTCCCATAGTGATGTAGGTATTTTTTAAGGGTATTCAATCACAAGTAGAGCATTTTGTGTCTATAATCTTCGTACTTTATCTATAATGGAATCTATCAATGTGGTTGTTGATGACACAAGTTCTCCGGTAGCATCTTTACGTGGGGAAGAAGAATGTGATCCTTAAAATCTGGATATGGCATCACAAAGTCAAAGAGAAGCATAAGGCAAAGATCAAGAAGGGGAAGAAGCACCAACTCCTATGGTAAGCCCTAGTCCAAAGAGTACACAAAGAGACACCATCACTGCTACTCAGGTCACTGCCATTCCTATCTTGAAGCCATCAGCAAGGGTGAAGCTAAATCATCCGATACAAAAATTGATTGAGAGTGTCTCAGACCAAATGAAAACCTTAAAACAAATTTAGGAGGAGGTATCTCATGTGTTATGTTTTTTTTTTTAATTGAACCTAAGAATGTAAAAGAAGCCACACTAGAAGATAATTGGGTCAGTACAATTCCAGACTAATTTGGTCAATTTGAACGTAACAAAGTTTGGACTTTTATTCTAAGACCTAGAGATATGAATGTGATATATACCAAGTGGATATTTAAAAATAAATTTGATGAGAGTGATACAGTGGTGAGGAACAAAACTAGGTTGGTTGCTCAAGGTTACACACAAGTAGAGGGCGTTGACTATGATGAGACGTTTTCCCCTGTTGCACGTCTCGAATATATTCATATTTTACTTGTTGCATGCTTTCTAGGATTTAAATTGTTTTAAATGGATGTGAAAAGTGCTTCTCTAAATGGATACCTGAAGGAAGAGGCCTATGTTGAGCAACCAAAAGGATTTGAGGAACCTTTTCCAAATCATGTCTACAAGTTAGACAAGGCTCTGTATGGGTTGGAACTAGCCCCTCGAGCTTGGTACGATAGGCCCATTACCTTTCTCCTTGACAATGACTTTCAAGGGGGTAGTGTGAACAAAACTTTATTTTTCAAACATACTAAGTCACATATCCTAGTTGCTCAAATTTATGTTGATGATATTGTGTTCAGATCCACATCTGAATCTTTTGTGAAATATTTATCGGATTGCATGGCACGTGAGTTTGAAATGAGCATGATGGGAGAGTTGTTAGATTTCTTAGGGCTTCAAATTAAGCATATGTATTCGGGTATGTTTGTTTCTCAAACCAAGTATGCCAAGAATCTTGTGTTTAAGTTCGGTCTAGAGTTGGCTAAACATGCATGAAATCCTATGAGCACAAGTCTTCACCTCTCTAAAGACTCCTCTAGCACTAATGTAGATCCTAGCCTTTGTAGTAGTATGATAAGAAGTCTTTTGTACCTCAGCATCAGCCTAACATTGCACTTAGTGTAGCTGTTTGTGCCTGTTATCAGGCCTATTCTAAAGAGTCTCATCTTCTAGTCGTCAAGCGAATTGTCAAGTATGTTAGTGGGACTTTGGGGTATGGGATTTGGTTCTCGTCCGATACCACATCCGATATCACTGGCTATTCTGATACCGATTGGACAGGGTGTGCTGGTGATCTCAAAAGCACATCCGGAGGTTGCTTTTACTTTGGGAATAATTTGGTTGCATGGCAAAGCAAAAAAGCAAAATGACATCTCTTTTTCGACTGCCAAGGCAGAGCATATTGCGGCTGGGAGTTATTGTGCACAAATGATTTAAATGAAGTAAATGTTTCATGACTATGGTATAGACCAGGACACACTTACTCTTTTCTGTGATAACACAAATGCCATCAATGTTTCCAGAAATCCAGTCCAACATTCTTATACTAAACATATTGGCATTCATCACTATTTCATTCGAGCATTAGTTGAGAAGGGCCTTGTTGTTCTTGAACATGAACCCACTATGATAACCGAACCAGTACTATGCATAATTATGCATGTGATTATGTGTTTGATATTAATTTGCAAGTTTAAGTATATGAGTGATGTGATTTTGGAATTATATCTGTTGAATGTAGGAATAGATGTTGCAATTACAACTTTGAACTGAAATTGAAAGCCTTAGAGGCGCCAGAAACAAAAATCGACTTCATATCTGTGTTTAACATGATTCTTAGAGCCTACGGTGAGATTTTGTAAAATTACGATTCGTAATGTTATAATTTCTAGCTTTTAAGTTCTTCATTGTTGAAATACTTGCTAGAGAGTGAATTAGAGAGAGAGAGAGGAAGAGGAGAAACTAGGATTTTGGAAGAGATTCAAGGGGCAAACCCTGGATTTGAACTAAGGTATGGTAATTTACATGGAATCTTTGTATATATCTCATCTTTTGCTTGAAATCAAGAGGAAATTGAGAATTTTGAGTTAGGGTTTTGGGTTGTGTAATGGTTTGAAATAAAATCAAGAAATCTCTTCAACTTTGTGTGATTTGAGCTCAATCTTGTGATTTATGCATGAAATAAACTCTAGATGGTTTATACAACCAAGTTTTGTTGAAAGCTTCACCATGTTCATATGTGTTTTGAGCTTGATGATGTAATTTATGAATGTATGAAATAGATGAGACCATGAATTTAATGTTGAGGCAAGATTGATATGTTTGAAGTGAAATTACACTTAAATCATGTCAGTATATCATGTTTTTGAGTTAGTTTTGCATTGATTTGGGCTTGGAAATGAGTATGGAGAGTTCACATTTTTGTGCCGTTTTCGGACTGTCTGTGTGTGCCCAGACCGCTCGAGCAGCTACGGGCTCTGCACGAGCGGCGTACGGCTCGAACTGGAGATGTGTGTTTTTCCTACTTGAGCAGCTGAGGGTTCCGTATGAGCGGAACATGGACCAGACTTGGGATTGCTTTCTGCTCGCTCGAGCGACTCACACTTCCGCACGAGCGGTCTCGCACTTCCGTACGAGCGGAGCATGACCGCTCGAGCGATTGGACCTGCCGCACGAGCGGCCAACAGAGATGAAAATCCTGCTCTCTTGTGTTGACCTCTCCTGCCTTTTGCATGCATTCCTGACCTTATGTAAACCCTTCAGAGTATGAAATGATGATTGGAAACCATTGAAAAAGGTTGTGAATCACTAAAAGAAAAGTGTACGAAATGAACGAATTATTTATCGAATATGTGTGTGATGTGTTTGTGTAGGTCACGTGCAGGAGAAAACGCCGCAAGATCAAACGCACTGTGAGTAATAGTATTGTAAAGATATGCTCTTAATTGGTTAATTTGAGCCAGGAATGGTGATTTGTGCCAACATTGTGTTTTGATCAAAACAAATGAAGTACATACATGCTCTATGACATGTGCAATGTGGACGTAAGGTCGTTTTGTTTATGTTATGAAATGTTTGGGCTCAAAGCCATTCTGTGTTACATATGGGCTTGAGGCTGTTCTATTAATGACATGATAATATGTGATTGGACCTGAGCTCATTCTGAACAGCTGTTTATATGTGGGCCCTAGGCTGTTCTCTACCTTAAGTGTGCCTGAGGCCATTCTAATAATGATGGGCCTAAGGTCGTTCTGTTTATGTCGTGGGCCTAAGGTCGTTCTGTTTATGTAATGGACCTAAGGCCATTCTGTTTATATGATGGGCCCATGGCCATTCCGTGTTATATGGCTGTTCCATATTATGATTATGTATATTTTGAGAACCTTATGCTCATTTATTTACACTGCTTTATTGTATTATTACTCATTAAGCTTCGCGCACCCAATATTATGTATGCATATGTAGGTGATTCTCAGCATGGAGCCCACACTTAGAGTCTGCTTCAGGAGCTATTTTGTGAACCTATCGAGTCATGGCTCTGAGATGGAGTTTTGCCTTTAACTCACATCATGCTTGACTTTATTTTATTTTTTTTGCTATTATGGTCTTGGGATATGTAAATGACATGTATAAAATTTCCTATCGTACTTAAATTTTTGTATGGGCATGTAAATGTGTGTGTAGCTTGCTTTTCGTGCTTCTCGGAGGGGTTTAGTCTCGTTGGACATGATAGCCCTATAGTTCAGACTCCTGTGGTTCTAAATTTGGTTTCATAAGTGCAACGTGAAACAAAAAAAAGCACAAAAGGGTCCTAATCTAGCAAATCTTTAGAAAAACAATTTACAATCAGAAATGCCAAAAAATGGTCTACATTGCCAGATTTTAGAGTCGCCACCTAAATATTTTAAAGAAATTTAGGAAACCCGTGACTCGTGCCAAGGGCCACTTGTCTGTCATCACCAAAGTGTCTCGGCTCGGGAACTTAGGTATGAGAGGGAAAGGCCATGAATTGAGCACCCTACTCACCCGATCAAAGATCGGTCTCTACTAATCATGATGTGATTTTTATGTACATTATAAGTTCTTGTTCCAATTATTAATGCTAACTTACTATGTGAGGCACACAAGTATAGACTAAGTCACTCATTTTGGAATGCTTTGATTTCATGTTTTATTTGAAAAGAATTTTGAATATGCGCTATTTGAAAAAGCAAGCTCATATGTACATTAATCAAGTCATCCCAACTTAAGCAAAAAAGCCTTCATCCATAGGCATTCAAGAGATATATCAAATAGGCACGTAGCCTCATGGTAAATATGCTTCATATGACAACATAAACATACATGCAATATGCTAAAGCAAGAAATACTCACCTAGTACTCAACTGAGGCAACCCAAAATTGAGGAGATAGTTAGAAAAATATATGCTCTAATATGCAAATGACTAATGCAACACATACAAAATGCAACTAATAGGCTCGGTTTATTAACATGACATATGGTCCAACTCAAAGCATGCGATAGCACACGTATTCAATTAAGTAGGAAATAATAACAAGTTTAGAATGATGAACCAAACCCAATATATGCAAAAATTGATACAAGGCATGGCAATGATATGAAAATGTAAAACATGAAGCTACCATTATAAGCATATAAATAAAAAGGAGAAAGAAATGGGTTGGAAGATGTACACAATTATTACAAGTGTGCCATCATACAAGAGGGTCCGAATGCTTGAATTTTAAACTAAATATTACAACACCAAATTAACTAATTAAATTATCTATTACAAATAACTAAATTTAACTAGCTATTACAATTTTGAATGAATCTAATTAATTTAAACATACTACTATCAAAACATTAATTTTAAGGGCTACGAGAAATGAAGCGTCGCACGTGCACAAATGAGAATGTTCTCCCGAAAACCTCTCTGTTTCGCTGCCAGAAACTGTTCTATTTGTAGTCAAAAAATTAATCTATTTTTCCTCCAGCCTCTGCTCTATTCTGTCGTGAAAATGACATTGCCTGCATAAAATAGGTGGCCGGCCTTGGAAAGTGGTCAGCCAGGCAGAAAATTGGTCGGCCAACCACTATTTTTAGGTATTGCCTTGCTACCACAGAAATGAAATAGAGCAAAACAGAGTGTTTCCAGGTGATGTTTGTCCTTTCTGCCTTTTCCTATCATGAAACTGATCAAGGGAGGAGTAGACTCGATTCATAAACCATCAATTGTTGCAAAGTTGTTGCACGATGATCTATGAACCGATAGGACAAAGGCTCAATAAATGGAAATTAAAGACCAACAAAACCATCTCCCCATCATGGAGTTACCTCGAAGGAAGTGGTAGACATTGCTTCTCGAATCATTAACATCACTAAAGAGTATGTAATGACTCGAGATGCAATAGGTTTAATATAATGTCCGATTGAACCCAAACCAATTTTATTACTCTTGTTTACCTCTTTTATTCCAATTTTAATCTCTTTTATATTACCTTGCCATTCTTTATTCATTTTTCCCAAGGATGATAATTACGTCCACTAATGAAGAGAAGTGTCAAACAAGAAGTTGTGCTTAGCATAAGAGAGATGTAATGCCTTGGTCATGAACCTCCGAAGATATTAAACCATTAAGCATGGAAGGTCTCTTTCTCATGCCTTAAACAACAATCAATTGTTTGAAACAACTCTTAAACAAAGAAAACCAAGAAAGGAGGGAGGTTGCAGAGATGATTATTACAAGTGCGAGTATATGTATGAAAACTATGGAATAAGAGCTATCAACTCAAATAGATTGGTGTCTAACGCCCAAACCGCCAAATCTATGGGGACTTACAATAATACAAGCATAATATTCAAAGCATGAATTAAAGAAACAACTGAAACAACCCCCAAAACTAAAAAAAAAACAGTGTTGAAAATTAATTAGAAAAGCTAGAAAAAGCAAGTAAAAGAAGAGGAAGCTAGCAAGCAAGCCTAAGGAAGGGTTCCTAACCCCTCCACTTTTTAAACCTTAAAATCACATATTTTAGCCTATGAAAATAGTCCAAAAACACCCTAAAAACAGTGGCTAAAATCAAAGAAATAAGTGGAAAGAACAAGGATATGAGCTATGGGATAAGGTTCAGGCAAGGGTAGTTAATCCCTCCACCTTCGGTAGCTCTTAAATCACAAGTTTCAACACTTAGAAGAAGTCCAAAACAGTGCATAAATAGCAAAAAAAATTGAAGAAAAGAGTTGCATAAGCAAAGAGAAAGATGGCAAATGTTATACCTCTTGAAGAGAGGATGTTCTTGGTTAACCAAACTTGATTCAAAGCACCCTCAAGCCTCTGAAATAAAGTTTAAATCTCCGCAAAAGAGTCAAGTTCTAAGCACCAATGGTGTATCTAACTTGTATCTATATTTAGAAGGGTAGAGAATATTTTGCAACCTTAAAACCAAAGGGAAGGCCCTTTATTTATAGAAAATGAGTTTCTCCAGTCGGAAATATCTGTATTAAGTCAGCTGGTGCAAGGCATGCACATGGGAGGACAGCAGGCAGCAAAATATCTACTTGTCGGGAAACATGGCCGGTCGGCCACTTTAATTGGCTGGATTTCTCATCAATTGGCCAGCCAGCCACTTAATTGGCCGACCAACTACTTGCAAAAAAAATCTATTTTCAAGCCCGACTTCAAATGGGCATATCTCTCTCATCTGGATTCGATTTTAGGTGATTTTTTAGTCTAAAGTGAAGCCCCATAAGTCTACTTTCCAATGGTGGTGGCCTTACATCTAAATGCTAAGTGTACAAAGAGAATGGCTAATTTAGTGCAGGCTGTTCTTTTCTTTCTTAATGGTTTGATGCTAAACCTTTTTCTCAACTAGCTTTTTTTTTTCCCATCCCCTCCTATTTCCTTTAACTTCAAACCTATAAATAAGATGTTTTTAAAGATTTTTCAAAGAGTTTACCTCCCTTCAATTTATTTCCACTTTGTTCTTACTCAGTTTACTAAAACGTGTAATATATTAATCGAAATGTGAGCCTCAGAATATCGTAGAAACATTTGGAAAAATATTTAAGGTCTAAAATAGTTTGGCCAAAATGGGGCAAAAGGTTTGGGATTAGAGCTCGAAACCAAATTCTTTTGCTGAAGATCCGAGTGATTTACATAATATGTAACTTTCATCATCGAGTGCTCGGAATGAAGTGCCCAAGTCTTAAGGGCGGTAAAAAATGGGGTGTCTACAGTGTGAATGTGTTATGGTCTAAGCTTATAATTTTGCTCATATTGGTACAGCTCAATGGACTTCTTCATTTGTTGTATGCTTCCGCTTATGGCCTAATTATTATAACTATTCTGTATGCTTGTATGAGGCAGAAGGTAATCAAGTGATTACTAGCTGGTTATGATCCAAACTTTTAGGAGCGAGTTTGGGTCATGACACCCACTAAGCATTAAAGAGCAGATATTTTTACAAAACCCCTTGATCTTCTGAGGTTTGAGTACCTTAGAAAGACCTCGGGAGTCGTACTCATAAACTAGAGTGCGACTTGTTGCACGAGTGGTTGTGTGTGATTGGCGTTCTGTGTACTTGAATGTTATAATCTAATTGTCATTGATACGTGTCATCTTTGCACATAGATTTATTTGAGCACCTTAAATGTTATAATCTAATTGTCATTGATACTTGTCATCTCATGTACTTGCAAGGTTTCATATGTGATTGTTCATGGCTCATTTTGAATGTACATACTCATTGATTTCATGATCTCATTCTGTACACATCCTTGAGTTAAACTATTGCAAGGGTTTCCACATAAGTGATCGAATTTCTCTATGGACTCCTAGCATTGTGTCTTATGCATTTCTAGAGGAATTGACCTATACTAGCATATCATGGGTGATGTTGAGTCTCTTAACCACCTACCATCGTTTTGCATCTCTATGGCTTTCCCCTCAATTCTTTGTAGTGAAGGCATGAGGAAAAGGCTACCTCAGAGGCACCAACCAAGCCAATTTTGTTATATCCCTGCGTCTCTAGTTTGGTTTCCATACTCTTGAGCATGAAACCCACCAGCGAGTGCCCAAAAGAAAGAAAGCAAGAAAAATCAATAAATATGATTAATTGACTAAGGGGGAGCCTTTGCCTTTGCTCAACAAATACCCCTTGATTCGTAGTGGTTTAGTCGTGTTTAGATTCTCTTGCCAGAGGTCCAACCATCCGATCACTACTAGGATTAATTCTAGCAATTGTGGACACTCAAGGATTGCACACACACATACACACATACACACATACACACACTGAATTTGTGAGCTCTCAAGTTTTTCTTTGAATCTTGCATTCATATGCTGCCTGTGTTCATTGATACATGCTTACCTTGCTTGCTAATGATATCATGTTCATATTGTCTATCTTGTAAGATTAAGAGTTGCATGATGTGTAAATTTTCTCATCTTAGTGTCCCTTTCTTGCCATCGTACTAATCCATCTTTGTTTTAAGTGATACGTGGTTGTATGCGTGGTTTTAGATACTCAAGAGTGTGTGTTTTAGGTCGACCTTGGTTTTGCTTGACTATAGACATCGGTCAAGTGACTTTTCTTGTGCTTGAGCAGTTTTAGGCATCATCCAATACTTTTACAGATGGTTCAAACTTTTGAGAGCTTGAAATCTGCGCTCGAACGCTTAAGTCATGGCTCGCGCGATGGGACGCATTTAAGTCAGTTCGCTTGAGCGGTAAAATCCACGCTCGAGCAGCCTTTGCGTTATAAAAGCCTGCAAACTATCTTTTCCGTCCATTTTTTCCCAAATCCAGTGGACGTCTTTCTGTCTCCTAAGGCGATTTTATCTCCCTTACATTGTCTGACTTAGTGTGGCTTGATTTCAAGCAATTTTGCACCATATCAAGTCTTTTTCATCCTTATTTGGTAAGTCTCTTTCATTTTTAAGATTTTTTTCTATTTTGTTTCTTGTCTCTCCAATGTTTGTGATTATTCACTATCTAGGGTTTCTGATTGCTTATTTTCGTGTTCCACGGTTACTTTAAGTGCCTTCTTGTTATTATTTTTTTTATTTTTTATATATTTTTCTGCATCTTGTTGCCATGCTAGGTTGCATCTAGGGTTATTTGTTTTCATTATTTTTCTAGGGTCTCAAGTAGTTATCAATTTGGGTCTTAGGGTTTTATGTTTTTGTTTATATAATCTATCATAGATGGTCATATTCATAACTGTGGAGTTGAAGTTCCAATATATATATATATATATATCATGTTGTATTCTATTTTTCTTGATTGCTAATAATGGTTTGAATTTGTGTTTGAAATTAGGGGTTTGGGTTGTCTTTCTCATTTGTTGGTTCTTCGTGGGTGGGTGTTCTTTGGTTGGTTTCTCTTGTGTATAGGTCAAAGCTATGGCTTCTTCATCTAAGCGTCAAAAGTCCACCGCCAATCGCCTAAGTTACAATACCGAGAAATTCTAGTCCAAAGAAAAGTCCAATTGTTTAGGGACTTTTACAAGTTTAGAACTGTTCATCTCGAGCATAATATCCAACCTAATACCTTTGAGTCCATTCCAATTTGACCAGTTTTTGACCTTTTGGGTGGTGACAAGGTGCTTCAGTTTTTGGGAACTCAAAACTTGGACTGGGTCAAGGAGTTTTTCTGCAATATTCACTCCATTGATGATGTAGACCCCTCCTTTTGCACTTAGGTCCGGTCCAAGGCTATTAAAGTCGACTAAGAGCTTATTCGTGGCTTGCTAGGGCTTCCATTCGTTAGAAATTTCCATTAGCCCTTCCTTGCCTCTCTCACCTGTGATTTCAACCCAGCAATATTTGATTTGTGTGGTACACCAAAAGTTTGTGTTCTAGGGGCTTTAATCAAACAACATGAGCTCCTCTCTCATTTTAGGCTACTTAATCTGATTGTCTGTGACAACCACCTTGTTGCAACCCACAATTTTGACATTCTCAAAAACAAGGTTATATTGTGTATTGCATAGACCGCCAACTTCCTATTAATCTCGCAACCTTTATCATCCAAAAAATGAAAGTTGTCTTTGGGGGTAAAAAGTCTTTAGGGCTTCTATATGGTTGTCTCATCAATCGTGTTCTTATATCTCTTGAGGTTCCTTCTTCCAATGATGATGAGTATGCAACCTTAATTAAACCTTTTACCAGAAAGACTGTCTCCCAAAGTGTCTTAAGGCGGAGTCTTTCGAGGCGGGTCCTTCTGATGCAGGTGAGGATTAGTTAGCCGAGGAAGCAGAGCTCCATATTGCGGCAGCCGAAGAGGATGAGCAAGCTGTCCGTCCATGAACTATTTGAGGCCAACTACGTTAGTTTGAGCATACCATGACCCAACACCTAGATCAGATTGATGCTCGAGTTGATGCGTTTGATGGCCGTCTTGGTCGCATTGAGCATACTGTTGATCAGTCGTCCTTGCAGCTCAGTCAAATCCTTTCACTCCTCCAGATGTCGCAACCACCACTTCCACCATATCAGTGACTGGTTGTGTTTTGTGTTTTTTTTTTTCTCTACTTTGCCATGTTTTTTTTTCTCTCTTGGACAGTTTTCCTTTTGTTTTATTCTGGTCTGTTCATATTAGGATGTATATTTTGGGAACTGTGTTACTTTGTCTGTCCCAGACAAAAAGAGGGAGTGATATTGTGGGGTTTTTGGTTTTTGGATTATGCCATCGATAGCCTTGACTTATGTTTGCATGTTTATTATCTCTGTTTTTGGGATTTCGATTATCTGAATTTTGTATTATCTCTGGATATGTCTTTGTGCGCATTCTTTATAATTTTTGTAGGGTGGCTCATTTCGTACATGTTTTAGAATGGTTAGGAGTTTGTGTCTAGTGCGTGTGTTTGTTAGGAATGATTGTTAGAATGTTTTTTCTGGTAATTGAGAAATTGGGAGATTATGAGGTCCCTTTGCGTTGTCAATTGCATGAACAAACATGTTTTGAGTTATATTGTGTGTCTGTGCTTTTGTTGGACCACTAGAGCTAAGCTTTTACCGGTCGAGTGAAGAATTTGATCTCTCAGTAGTTCAGGCAGTCTGTAGAAATACTGGGAGTTTGGTTTTTACGCTTAAGCGAGATTTCTATTGCTCGAGCGTAGGCATTTACGAAATCTTCGCATACGAGCGCTCGAGCGGTGTGCCTTATATGTAGAGACTCCATAAGTTCCTTCTCTTAAGTGTTGAAAATCTCGCTTGAGTATAAAAGTCAAACTCTCAATATTTCTGCAGACTGCCTGAACTACTGAAAGATCAAATTCTTCGCTCGAGCAGTAAAAGCTTCGCTTGAGCAGTCTAGCAAAGCACATGCACATGACGCATTACTCTGAGTACTGCTCATTTCCCTCTACATACCTTGCATCGCACTGTTTTGTGCATTTAGACGTCTTCACTTTGTTTCGCACTATTTTGTGTACCTTGCATTGGACTATTTTGTGCATTCATACATCTTTTTACTTTGTATCGCCATGTTTTGTTCACCTTGCATCGCACTATCTTGTGCAAACTTGTATCACACTATTTTGTGCACCCTGTATCTCACTGTCGTGTGCAAACTTGTATCACACTGTTTTATGCACCTTGCATCACACTATCTTGTGCAAATTTGTATTGCACTGTTTTGTGCACCTTGAGTTCGCACTGTTTTGTACACCTTGCATCACACTGTCATGTGCAAACTTGTGCCACACTATTTTGTGCACCTTGAGTTCGCACTGTTTTGTGCATTCACTATGTATCACACTGCTTTTGTGCACCTTTTATCGCACTGTTTTGTGCATTCACTTTGTATCGCACTATTTTGTGCACGTTGAGTTCGCATTGTTTTGTGCACCTTGCATCGCACTGTTTTGTGCATTCACTTTGTATCGCACTATTTTCTGCACTTTGAGTTCACAGTATTTTGTGCACCTTGTATTGCACTATTTTGTGCATTCACCTTGCATCACACTATTTTGTGCACTTTGTATCACACTGTTTTGTGCGTTCACCTTGTATTGCATTGTTTTGTGCACCTTGCATTGCACAATTTTGTGCATTCATACATTTTCACCTTGTATCGCACTGTTTTGTGCACTTTGAGTTCACACTATTTTGTGCATTCACCTTGTACTGCACTGTTTTGTGCACCTACAGCACTGTTTTGTGCACCTTGCATCGTACTGTTTTGTACATTCTACCTTGTATCGCACTGTTTTGCACTCCTTGCATCGCACTGTCTTGTGCACCCACAACACTATTTTGTGCATTCACCTTGTATTGCATTATTTTGTGCACCTCATTTGCACTGTCTTGTGCACTCATGGGTCTAGGAGACCTTAAATCCTCTAAAGGTGCAATTCTTTTGGTGTTTGTCGTGCCCAAACGGCTTTAGGTGGTCTGGTATAGCCACCTGGCTATGTTTGTAGTGAGTTCCTAGGAGATCAACTGAGACGGTGGAAACTAGAGCTCGAATGGTGATGTCTAGAACACAAAGGTTTGGGATTTTTGAGACTAAAGTCTGGTTTAAATACCCCCAGGGGTGTATCCTCAGCTTGAAATCTGTATGGCAACCCCATAGGTTGAGGTAGCTTGTATGCACTCCAATTCTGGATACTGAACCAACCTAGTCTGTCACCCTATTGGAGAATAGGAAAAGTTATAAACATAGCCAGGAAGAAAAGTAGTACCTGTGGTTTGGAAGCACGTGAAGATAAAACCGAGAAGACGAGGAAGATTCCCAGCAACATGAGGTGAGCCATCGCCAATTGCCCCTGTAAGGTACTTCCATTTCCTAGCTGCTACATTATATTCATCACATCTAGTACATCTATCGCATTGCATATAACATCTATCACATGCATCTACCCCATTGTCCATCGCATCCATTACATCATACCATTTTATTGTTTGCATCATTTTCATGTTAAGCTTAGTTTGGCATGTGCTCATACCTTTTCCTCGTTGAAACATGGTTCTGTCATGTGTAAGTACCCATGCTACGCTGATGCCAGTATTGAGGGTTTCGCTGCCTTTTCTATGTTAGACGTGGTTTGGTTTATGTCCATGCCTTTTCTAGGTAAGACGTAGTTCGGCCTACGCCATTTATTCACTTCATCCATTGCATTCATTGCATTGTACTTTGTCTTGTTGCATTCAGCATTTAGGATCATTATGTTTCCCCTGCAGATCATTCCTCGCTTATATCATACCACCGAATTACTTGTACTCTTTCTCTTTCTACGAAAAGCATAGTTTTGCAGGTGCTCGCACCCCTTTCACGCTAAAACATTGTTCTGTTATGTATAAGCATCCATGCTGCGCTGAGGCCATCATTGAGGATATAGGCACTTAGCCTGTGTTAGGCATCGTTTGGCTTGTGCCCATACTTCTTTTCTATATAAAACGTAGTTTGATTTGCATCTCCATTCCTTTATGATATTTGTGTAGAAAGCACTGCTTATGGTTTGATGAATTCGTTATATACATACGTTGTATATCATTTGATTATTTTGTTGCATTGTGTATCATTTTGCATTCTGCCCCAAAACTATGCTGGTTTGATTACTTGCAAAGGGATACGTAAGCAACCTTTGGGTTCAACCAACTGCATCTGCATTTTGTTTGTTTTCCCAAGTCTTACGGCTATGTCAAAATGGGTCGTCTTTGCGCTTTGACATTCACTCACGTCATTTCATGACTTTGAGTTATGTCAAAGAGGGGCAACTATAGACACCCTTTTTTTGACCGCCCTTAAGACTTGGGCGCTTTATTCCGAACACCGGTGATGAAAGTTACACTGTGCAATCTTTCGAATTCTCCGCAAAGAAATTTGGATTCAAGCTCTAATTCCAAACCTTGCAACCCATTTTGGGCAAACTATTTCAGACCGTAAAAGCCTCCTTTCAAAATACTTTTCCAAACGCTTCTACGATATTCCAAGTCTCGCATTTCGTGTAAAACATTTCACTTTCAGTAAACCGAGTAAGGACAAAGTGGAAATAAATGGAAGGGTGGTGAACTCTTTGAAAAACTTTAAAAACATCGTATTTATAGGTTTGGAGTAAAAGTAAATAGGAGGGGACGGAAGAAAACTAGTTTAGGAAGAAGTTGAGCATGGAACCGTTGAGAAAGAATGAGCATCCTCAATAAATTAGTCATATCTCTCTGACCACTTAGAATTTAGATGTGAGGCCACCACCATTGGAAAATAGACTTTCGGAGATTCAATTTAGACTCAAGAATCACCTAAAATTGAGTCTGGATGAGGGAGATATGTCCAATTGAAGTCGGGCCTGAATACAGATTTTTGGACCCGGCCGTTTCCATTTAGAATCAGCCGTGCCTCATTTAGGCCCGACCGGGCCTCAATGAAAACTTTTCTAGACTTGCTTTTTAGGCCTGACCGTGTGTTTTTGGGCCCGATCGTAGGTTTTGGGGCCTGGCCGGGTCTCAATGGTGCCAAGCATACAGTTGGCGGGAATTAAACAAATATTTTTGTTTGAAGATATTTTCAACCAAATTGGCTCAAATTCTATGAATAGGACCTCCCACTTCAGATTTTAAGGTTAGAAAACCTTGAAAGAGGCTTAGGCATTAATAGAACATCCATCTTCCTTGCAAAGGCTTCCATGACCTCATATCATCTTTTAGCTATATATACACAATAGATACACCATTAGAGCTTGTTCTTGGAGCTTTTTGTTGAGATTTCAACCTAAGTTTCACAAACTTGAGGGTGTTTAGGATCAAGTTTGTTTAACTACAAGCATCCTCTCTTTGAAGATGTATAACTTTTGCATCTTCTTCCTTACTTCTCTCTCTCTTTTCCTCTTTTTTCCTTGCTTTATACACTATTTTTGGATTGGTTTGAGGGGCTGAAATATGTGATTAAAAGTTACAAAAAGTGGAGGAGCCAGCCACCCCTCCTTAGGCTTTGTTCCATACCTTTTTCTCTATTCTTTTTACTTAGTTTCTCTTGCTGTTGCCACTATTTTTCTTGGCTTACAAACTGATTTTCAAAGTTTAAAAGGGCTAAAAAAACATGGTTTAGAAGTCCAAAAAGAGGAGGGGTTAACCACCCCTCCTTAGTCTTGCTTACTGGCTTTGTATCTCTTTGTTTTTCCCTATCTTTTGTGCTCTGTTAACATGATTTTAGCCACTATTTTTGGGCTGTTTTTGGAGGCTAAAATATGTGGTTTGAAGTTGTAAAATGTGGAGGGGTTAGCCACCCTTCCTTAGGCTTGCTTACTAGCTTTGTTCTCTTTAATCTTTGCTTACTATTTCTAGCTTTTCAAACTATTTTCAGCTTGTTTTTGGGGTAGTTTTGTCACTGCTCTTTTTTTTTTTTTTTGGTTTTAGGGGCTGTTTGACTTATTTAATTAATTTATGCTTTGAGTATCATGCTTGTAGTGCAAGCTTTCTTGTCTAGCTTGTCCTCTCCTATTTGTGTTCACTTTCTTCCCCTTTTTGAAGTAGTTTTGTCACTGTTTTTTTTGTATATTAGAGGCTATTTTAGAGTTGTACTAATTTATTTAATTAGTTCATGCTTTGATTAGTTTGCTTGTTGTCTCATAAGTTCGCATATATAGCTTGTTGTATGTTGTTCTTGGCATTTCTTTGTTTAATTTCCATGTTAAGAGGCTCATTTTAATAATCAACTTGCTACTCATTTCTTTTATTTGAGAGTTGTTTCAACCGGCTGATGGTTGTTAAAAACATGAGCTAGAGATCTATGCTTAATGGCTTAATCTCTATGGAGGTTCATCGCCAACGACATAGTCTCTTTTTCGTGTTGAGAATCACTTCCCATTTGACATGCTTCTCATTGAGTGGACGTAATCTTTAGGGGACTTAGTCATTATCTTGGACAAATGAACTAAAGAATGGAAAGGTCTAAAAAGAAATTGTTAAAATGAACCAACTCACATAAAGAAAATGAGTCATATTGCATGGATTCGGCTGGATGTTATGCCAATTCTATTGTGTCAAGGGTTACCTTACATTAATTCATGATGTTTCCATGAGCCTTGAAGCGTTCCTACCTCCCCCCTTTTGAGCTCACTCCATGATAAAGGGAAGGGGTGGTTGTTATTCATTGCATTCATTGAATTTTGTCCAAATTGTCACCAAAATCATCAAGCAAGCAAATTGCTCATTGATGGTTTTGAAAATGATTCCATCCTTCTCTTGAGGCTTTTTATGACAGAGAAGTGTGAGAGGGACAAACAGAGCTCAGAAAATTCTATTTGCACTGTTTTCACCTTAGAACACAAAACAGAGTTTTGAATAAAATTAGGGCACGAACGGTCCTATCTGGGCTCGGGCGGGATTCATTGAGGGCCAGCTGACCATCAATGTTTGCTAAGGTAGTGTGTTTTGTAGAAGCAGAGGGCAGTGACTGAAAGTGAAACAAGACAGATTCCAAGAAAGGCAAACATAATTACTTCTGAAACTGCTGCGAGCATGCCATCCTTGTGCTTCCATTATAAATTGTAAATTAATGATCTCAATATTGTTGTAATTATTATTGTTGTAATTAATATTGCTTCCATCATAATTAATATTGTTGTAGCAATGATCGTTAGATAGTTAGCTTATTTTGTTGTAATAAATTATCTACTTAGTTAATTATGGCTTAGCTAGTTAGTTACTTATTCATTCATTCGATATTGTAATAATTAGTTTAATTCAAACTCTTGGACACTCATTCGAACCCTCTTGTGCGAGGGCCAATATGTAATAATGTGTATGTCTCTCAACCCCACGTCTTTCTTCCTTTTACATATTCACTTATGATGGTAGTGTAGAGTACCATTTTTCAAATTAACATCTTTATGCTTTGCATCCATTGTCTTGCATCCAAGGTTCAGCTCATCATACTAACCAAATGTTTAAATTCATTGATTGAATACGTGATTCGTCGCATGTCTTGAATGGGATCATATGCCATGTTTATAGCTGAGCCTATTAAAATTACATAATGTGTGCATTGCATTAGTCGTATTGCATTAGTTAGGAATGTGCATTTTTCTAATTATTTTTCTTTGTTTGGCTTGCCTTGGAGTACTAGGTGAGCTTTTATTTTCTTTATCATATCACGTCTCGTGTTTATATTGCCATGTAGAGCATGATTCCATGAGGCTAAGTGCTTAAGTGATATACCTCTTGAATGCTTGTGGATGAAGGCTAATTGCTAAAATTAGGATAAATTGATTAATGTACATACAAACTCACCTTTTTAAGTGACGATGTATCAAAAACAATTTTCTACCAAACATGAAATCAAAGTGTTCCAATCTTTACAAATTAGTCTATACTTATGTGCATCACATAGTAATGTTAATCTAATAAAGCTGGAACAAGAGCATATAATGTAAATAAAAAACACATCATGATTAGTAGAGGCTGATCTTTGATCGGGCGAGTGGGGTGCTCAATTCATATCCGAAAGGAGCACGAAAAACAAGCCACACCGATCAATCATTTATTCAGCCGACCAAGTTTGCAGCTGGCCAAGTGAACCTCAATAGTATATTGGAGGAAGGGTGTTCGGAAGTGTGTAATGGTAATCCAGTGGTATGTGGTTGTCATCCCCGCCGTGTATAAAGTGGGATTATCCAGTAGAACCCATGGAAATGAAGGTTTGTCCCTGTCTTTGTTGTGTTTTTCCTACATTTGCTTCTGCGATAAAATGCATCAATTGTTGCAATCGCCCCACACACTTGTTGAGTGTAAAAAGCATACACTCCGGTTAATACCGTCCCCTACATGGGCCGGCAGTTAACACCAACCCCAGTTAATACCGTCAACTATACAGGCTGGCTGTTAACACCAACCTAAGTTATACCGTCACTTGTGCGGGCCGACGGCTAACATCAACCCCAGTTAATACCATCTCCTGCACGGGCAAGTGATTAACACCAACCCCGATTAATACCGTCCCTTGCGTGGACCGACGGTTAACACCAACCTCGGTTAATACCGTCCCCTACGTGGGCTGGTAGTTAACACCAACTTCAGTTAATACTGTTCCCTGCAGGGGCTTCTGGTTAACACCATTCCCTGCAGGGCTAGCAATTAACACCACCTCCAATTAATACTGTCCCCTATGCAGGCTGGCGATTAACACCACCTCCTATTAATACTGTCCCCTGCGTGGGCTAGCGGTTAACACCACCATCTAGTTAATAACATCCCCTGTGTGGGCTGGCGGTTAACACCACCTTTGGCTAATACCGTCCCCCGCGGGGCTGGAAGATAACACCAACCTCGGTTAATATTGTCCCCTGCCCGGGCTAGTGGTTAAAAGATCCTCTTCTTAATACCACCCCCTGCACAGGATGTCAGTTAATACCATCCTTCAGTTAATACCGCTCCCTGTGTAGGCAAGCGGTTAACACCACCTTCGGTTAACATCGTCCCCAACGAGGCTGGTTGCTAACACCACCCTAATTTAGTACCGTCCCTTGTGGGGCTGGTAATTAACACCACCTCCGATTAATACTATCCCCAGCATGGGCTGGTGCTTAACACCATCGTCTGGTTAATATCGCCCCCTGCATGGACTGGCGATTAACACCAACCCCAGTTAATGTCGTCCCCTAGGCAGGCTCGCGGTAAACACCAACCCCGGTTAATATCGTCCCCTCCGTGGCTAGTGGTTAACACCATCGCCAGTTAATACCGTCCCCTACGTAGGCTGGCAGTTGACACCACCCTTAATTAATACCGTTCTCTGCGAGGGCTGGTGGTTTACACCACTCTAGTTAATATCGTCCCCTGCCAGCGTTGGCGGTTAACACCACTTTGGTTATGTAGACACCCCATTTTTGACCGTCCTCAAGACTTGGACGTCACCGTTTGAATGTTCGGTGATTATCCATGATTGTGTTCGTTTGGAGTTCCCGAAGGTCTCGGCTCGCGCGCCTTGCCTCAGGATCTCCGAACTTGACTGTTTAGTGTCTGGTTTTACACTAAACACTTGTGTTTTGCCTTGGAGGGGCAGGGAATGCCTTGTGAGGCATCCCCACTCACCACCGGCAGTGGCTAAAGGCCACCGGCTGGTTTTTGCTGGCATCGGCACATTTTGTTGCCGGTCGGCACTCTTTGTTGCAGGTCGGCACTATTTGTTGCCGGCCGGCACTCTTTTTTGCCAAAATGGCATTTTTGGCCGGCCGACTACTGTGCATCTGCTTTTGCTGATATTTTGAGACAGCTGTCTTGCTTTTGCTCCCCTCCATACACGTGTATGGAGGGATCTCCTTCTTATGAAGCTTGTCTTGTAAGCTTTACAAGACAAAAGCTTCTATATAGAGAGGGGCTCTCTCTTGTTGCAAGGGTTAGACACTTGAGACACTTGAGAGAGCTTAGATAGCCATTGTTAGGGTTTGAGTTCTAGGGTTAGGGTTTGATACACCTTATCTCTCTCTTTTTCCCTCTTGTGTGTGTTTTAGTGTGCTTAGTCCATACTATTGCACACAAACACATAGTGTTTCACCTTCCTATAGCTACTGAGGTTCTAAGGGACTGATTTTGGTGTGTTGGTGTTGGATTCAAGCGAAAGAGGGCCATTGGAGCACCATTGTTGAAGAGGTCTTCAAGGGTAAGAATCTCACCCCTTTATTCCCCATTTTTTTGCACCTTATTTCTACCTATCCTAGAACTGTTTTTGTGCTTAGTGTATAATACAAAAAAGTTCTTTTTTTAGGCCCTCTTGATTGTTTATTAAGAGTGTTTTGTGGTTTGGAGGTGTTTGACCCCTCTTAGGCCTTGAAAGGCCTCATTTTGTGCTATTTTGTGTTAGTTTCGGGACTTTGGTGTTTGGGCCTCATCACCACTGAAATCTTGAGGGATTTCAGTGGTGGAGATGGTGCCTTGAAGTCTCCAAAAGGGGAGGGCCACCCCCTCTCCTTGTTGTCCTTGAAATGGACCCATTTTGGGCTCTAAAGGGAGCCTATGTTTGAGTGTGTGTTGAGCATGTATAGACTGTTTTTCATGCTTATATTTCCATAATATAACATGATTTTAAATTGGTTTTGGTACTCCATGCATGCTTAGCATAGTTGCCATGTAATGCCTTGTGATCCCTTAACATGTCTTAGGTTGTGTGCCTTTGTTTCTAGCATGTTTTAGGCTTACATTTGTGAAGATTTTGTGCTTATCTTGACATGTTTTAGGTCTGTCCATAAGTGTTTGGGTTGATCTTGGCATGCTTAGTATAGTTCCTTTGCATTCCGGCTTGTTGGCCTTAAGTATGTGCATGTATAACATGACTTCTTTACATTGATTTGGTGATTTGGGGTCACCCTACATGTTATTTCAGTCCCATTTTCATGCCTATGTGTTTGCCTTGAATGCTTCTTTAATGCTTTGAAAGCATGTGTGGCATATTCCATGTTTTGGCCATAGTGCATGCTTTAAAATTAAGCCCCTTAGATGCCATCTAGGGAGTCCCTTTTGCATGGTCTAGGTCTGTCTTGAACCTATTTTAAGCCCTCCTAGCCTTGTGAGGCTTGGTTGGCTTAACCATGGTTCAAGTCCCCTTGACCGGCTTCAAGTACCTGGACCATTTTGCATGTTAATGTTAGCCTATCTTGTTGTTTGGTTTGACACCATCCTCATGCATTTTCAGAGCTTATGTTGCATGTTAATTGTCCATGATATGCCTCTTTCAAGTGTGCTTGAGAGTCCCTCTTTTGTGCCTTAGTGTTGGCCCTTAATAATGTGCATGTGTGCATGTGTTTTGGTCCTTTATTTTAGTCATTTTGGCCACTGTTTTGGGCCTATTTAGAGCTGCCCAAATCATGTTTAGGACCACCTTTGCATCCATTAGCATTGTCTCATGTTTGCTTGTATGCTTGCGTAAGTGCCTTGCCATGCCATGTTGCATCCTTAGCTTGTATGTCTAGGTTGCATTGCATCTTGCATGCACGCCTTGTTCCTTGACTTGATGATAGGAATTGGGCCTTAGTTTGTTTGATTGGTTTGCATTTCATTTGACATGAAAGTTGCATACTTGATTCCTTGGGCCATCATGCATGGAAATGCGTGATTGGTGGTCCGAGAATCGAGACACATGCCCCTTTGAGTCACAAACAAGATAGGGGACATGATTGGTGCATATATACCTTGAATTGTGCTGCCATGCTTTGCCTTGCCCTCTGTTGCTGTCATTTGCAGATTCTGCAGGAACACTCTGCCGACCGGCAGTGTAAAGTGCCGACCGGCAATCATTTCTCTGCCGACAGCTTCACTTTGTGCCGGTGGCCACATCCCGCTGCCGGTGGCAATTCCATGCAGCCGGTGATGTCTCCCAGCATCCAAGGAAGCAGTCCTGAGGTTTTGGCAGCCTCTAGAGGAGTGAAGGAAGGAAAACAGAGGCAACCTATGCATGGCGGTGCATTTCCCGAGGCGGTTTTACTGTTTTCTTAGCTTAATTTAATTTGCTTAATTAATTAGGCAATTTGTAATATTTAATTAGCTTGCATAGTTAATTAATTTGTAATATTTATTTGGTCCCTCTGAGTGAGGGCAAATCTGTAATAAGTGTGTGTGAGTGGAGTGTATGTCTTCCAATCCCCACTTCTTTCTTCCCTTTTATTTACCTGCTTATGATGGTAGATTAGGGCATCTTTAAAATTAGCATGCCTTATGCTATGCATGCGTGCATTCATGCATTTGTATTGCATACATTAGGCTCGGTACATCGTGCTAACTGCATTTGTACTTCAATTCAAAATTGAATACGTGCATCAATTGATTGACTGCATTTCACATGCCATGTTTAGAATTAGCCGAGCCTATCTAATTGCATCTTGTATGTGTTGCATTAGACAATTTAACATGAACTAGGACACGCATGTTTGCTAACTAGTTTATTATTTTGGCATGGAGTACGATGTACGTATTTACGCTTTAGCATCCCGCATGCGTGTGAGTGTCGCCATGACAGTATGCTTGCCATGCGGCTAAATGCTTATGTGTTAAATTGTTTGAATGCCTGTGGGTGAAGGTTGGATTGTTTGAGTTGGAAAAATTCGTTGAAATCCGTGTTTTAACCTACTTGAGAGTAGCAAATTCCAAAGCGCTTTTCAAAACAAACGGATATGCAATGCTTATTTCCAAATTAGGCAATCTAGTCTATACTTGTTTGCTGCGCGCATAACGTAGTAATTCTAGGCTAATAATTGGAATAAGAACACATAAAGTTTTCAAAAACGGATATCACGGTTAGTAGAGGCCGGTCTTCGGACCGGGCGAAAGGGGGTGCTCATAGCTGACCTTCCCCGATCGTACCCAAGCTCCCGAGCCGAGACAACTCCGGTGATGACGGACATGTGGCCTTCGGCACCGAGTCAGGGTTTCCTAAATTTCTCCATAAAAAATATTTAGGTGGCGACTCTGTATCTGGCAAAGCAGTCCATGTTTGGCACTACTTTTTCAAAAATCTGTTTCTCAAAACGATTTGCCAGATTTGGACTCCTTGGTTCAGATTAAGAACCGCGACAACAAAATCGCGAGTCCGAACTGTAGTAGCATAAGGCCCCCTCCGCGGGCGCGTCTACAGGTTAATATTGTCCCCTGCGCGGGCTAGTGGTTAACACCACAACCGGTTAATAAAGTTCCCTGCACGGGTTGGTGATTAACACCACCCTCGGTTAATACCGCTCCCTACAGGCTGGCGGTTAACACCACCACCGATTAATACTGTCCCCTATATGGGCTAGCAGCTAACACCACCATTGGTTAAAACCGTCCCTCGCTGGGCTGGCGATTGACACCATCCTTGGTTAATACTGCCCTTGGTTAATACCGCTGCCTAGGCTAGCAGTTAAGACCATCATTCGATTAATACCGTCCCTTGCATGGGCTGGCAGCTAACACCAACCCCGGTTAATACCGTCCCCTCTGAGGGCTGGCGATTAACACCACCTCTGGTTAATATCGTCCCCTATGTGGGCTGGCAATTATCACCACCTTCGATTAATACCATCCCTGGCACGGGCTGCCAGTTAACACAACTACAATTAATACCAACCCCTCCACGGGCTGGCAGCAAACACTACTCTCGTTAACACCGTCCCCTACGAGTTGGCAGTTAACACCATTTTGGTTAAAATCGCCGCCCCCTGCGTGGGCTGGTAGTTAACACCACTTCAGTTAATAACGCCCCCCTGCAGGTTTGGAGGTTAACACCACACTCGGTTAATACCGTCCCATGCGTAGGTTGGTGATTAATACCACCCCCGGTTAATACTATACTCTACGTGCGATGGTAGTTAACACCACCCTTGTTTAATACCGTTCTCTATGGGGCTAACGGTTAACACCACCCCTGGTTAATACCATTCCCTACATAGGCTGGCAGTTAACACTACCCACGGTTAATACCATCCCCAGCGTGCGTTGGCATTTAACATTACTCTAGTTCATACTGTCACCTGCTGGGCTAGTAGTTAACTGCAGCTCAGGTCAATATCGCCCCTTGTGTAGGCTGGCAGTTAACACCACCTCTAGTTATTACTGTCCTTTGCGAGGGCTAGCTGTTAACACTACTCCCGGTTAATAGCATACCTTGTGCAGGCAAGCAGGTAACACCACTCCTGTTAATACCATCCCCTGCGTGGGTTGGTGGTTAACTTCACTCTGGTTAAACCGTCCCTTGCGGGTGGCGCAATTAGCACCACTGATGGTTAATACCGTCCCCTACGCGGGCTGGCGGTTAACACCACCCTTCGGTTAATACCGTCCCCTTCCCAAGTGGGCAGTTAACACCAATCTCGGTTAATAGTGTCCATGCGCAGGCTGGCAATTAAGAGCACCTCTTGTTAATACCATCCCCTGCGCGAGCTAGCTATTAACACTGTACAGGGGCGAAATATCCTCTGCTTTCCGTACTCCTTGTACTCCAAGCTTCTCTTGGCGGCGTCTACCTGGTAACACAAAAAAGGTGAGCTGCCCGGCGGTGGTGTGACGGATAGACCCTCCGACGATCAAGTCAGTCCACTTGAGGGAGGAGAAGACAGATAGAGAGAGAGAGAGTATTTTCTTTTGGGGGAGAAGTTGCATACCTCTAACGTTCGTCCTCCTCCGTATTTCAAGGCTGGCCATGCAGCCTCAAGATTGTGCGCGCATTACCTCTGCTGTCCTTCCCAAGACAGGTGGCAGTGCTCGCCTCTCACCACCTTACGCGTGTACAAGCTTAGTCCTCCCACCAGTATACGCAGAACTGTCTAACGGTATTGAGGCATGTGTGGAGCAGATGTCCTCTCCCTCGTGTCATTGGCCCAGGTGGAACACCTGATCGCAGTACCACGACCGGCCTATCTCCCGCGAAGAACTACCACTACAGGCACTCAACCGCGCTATGCCGTACCGGACTGCCCCTTGGCAAAGAGGCAGAGGGGTGATGCTCATGGGCCGGACTGGTATTAACCGGTCTATCGTGGCACACCAGTCGCGAGGCATGCCGGCCTCCGTCCGTTCTACCCTCATCCGAGGTTATCTGGAATCTGCCCATCTCGGCTAACCGGTCAGAGACGTGCCATCCCTCACTTGCCCATAGTTTAGCCCGAGCTACCCGTAGCCCAGTCTCGCCACTTGGCTGTGTGCCCTGCAGAAGGTTTGCTCGTCGCAGCTTGGCCAGGCTTAGTTTACGCCTGGTCAGCCGATCTTTTTGATCGACCAAAATAGACCTGCCGGCCCTCTCGATAGAGGAAATAGCACGGCGCCGTGAGGTCTGTCACGACCCGCCCTATCTTAGCTCGGTCGTACTAACGGCGCAAATCTCCCCTCTCAATTGCCCCTTAATCCCATCCGAGTCATCGTGATTGGGATTATCTCCGTGACCGAGCCAACGGTTAGTGAATTACATCCTTTCCTGGCTGAGCATGGTTGGGGCGATATTTGTCGCCGAGCTACATCATTTGGTCGGTTATTTCTACTGCAGTCTTGTCAAGCGTCGTATCACCGTACTGACAGCCGCATTTCCAGTGCCACGTGGCTCCATGCCACTGGGTTGTACAGCCAACTGTTCTGCACGCGCAAAATTCAAACAGCGCAGCCGTTTGGGGTTCCTTTCCCCCTCTTTTGTATTCCAACGAAGGGCCTAAAACCCTTCACTTTTCACCTTCTCTTCCACACAAACCCTAAACCTCCCAAATCTTCGAACCCCCAAGACCACTGCCATTGCTGTTTCTGTGCTACATCCTCCATTTTAGATCCTTTCGAAGGCCATAATCGAGCTCTCGAGGTTGCGGTCACCCTCGCATCTGTCCCCCTGGTAAGTCACACTACCCCCCCTTGCATCTTTTGCTTCTACTTCTTAAGATTTTTCATACATGTTCTTCATCTCCGTGCCACTCTGCTTCGTATTTTTATTTATTTTGTTTTGTAACCACCAGTGCCCCCTTTCTTTGCTTAGAACCTGCACATCCTAGGGCAAATGGGAACCTTGAGAATGGAAGGGGGCCTCTGAACCCCCCGTTCCTCCCTGGTTCAAACGAGTTCGCCCCACTTCTGGGATGAACAGTTGAAATCTGGGTAGAACCGAGCTAAACGCTCATTTAGATCCATAGGTAGAGCTATAGCCGAGCAAAAGCTGGTTTGTGGCTTCTTACCGAGGTCGCAACCGAGCAGAATACTTTAATTAGACCGGTAAATAGGAACGCACCAAGCTGAATGCTCCATTAGATCTACAAATAGGAATGAACCGAGCTAGGAAATCGACAAAGTGGTCTAGCCAAGGTAGGGGTCGAACCGGCCAATCACTAGTGACCCTTTCATTGAGCTAGTTGCAATAAGAGCCGCGTAATTTTTTCCGTGCTAATCCTTGGAAATTATTTTTAATAATGCAGAACACACTAGGACCGTCCAGGCCAGCCCAAAACCATCATTGGTGGAGCTCAAGGTCCGAGCAAATAGACCATCCTTTTTGACCGAGATAGTCAATAAACCAAATCAAACCGAGATAAATGGGAAAGTACCGATTTATGATCAGCTCACCCGGCGCGATGGCGAAGTTTTAAAGGGAGTACAACATCCCAGATGACGTCGTCTTAGAGCTCGCCAAAAAGGGAGACACCCCTTGGGGGGACCTAGACCGGTGCCCCTTTACCGTCATATCAATAGTAGAGAGAGGGCTTCGCTTCCCGGTTTAACCCTTGATCTGCGAGTTTTTGAGGCAGACAAAGCTTTGCCCGACCCAAGTTTCAAATAACACTTACAAAATAATAAACGGGGTCACCGAACTGAACCGGAGGCTTGGTCTCAATCTCGGTTTGGCTGAAATTTTCCATCAGTATAGTCTTAGTAGAAATAAGAGCGGGTTTTGTTGGTATCTCAAAGTGAAGAAGGGCCGAGCAAAGCTAATAGAGGGCAACCCGGACAAGGAGACCAACGACAACAACTTCTTGTGGGTGTCCGGTCGCTATGAGGACACCGAGGCACCCATACCGGGATGGTATATTAGAAAGGATTTTGGCAGTGCCGGTGAGTCGCTCGGCTGACCGCGCTATTTTCTTTATGCATCAATTGCTTTCCATGCCGATCTAACACTTGTCTTCTTTTTGCAGATAAGCACCTAGCAGCAAACTACTACCGGGCCAACCAAGAGGCCATCAGAGTCCTGCTGTGCCATCCTGCCGAGGAGAGGGAGGCTTCGAAATTGCTCGGCTTCGAACAGACCTACCACTACACCGCGCCGCGCAAGAGCCGGGTTACCGATTTTCTGCGTGCGCCAACCCCAGAACCGGATCCAAACCTACCACCGATCAGGCTTATTCCACTCACTGCCGAGCAAGAAATGGCGAAAATCAGGGCCATCAAGTCCATGATCACCGGGGAAGAAGACGAGTCCCAAAAACTAGAGGCAACCGGGGGGACATCCTCCACACCCGCCGTGCAGCAAGAAGGGGCAGTACTGGCGCTCGCCAGCGAACAACTGGCTGGTCGGTCCAAGAAGCGGCCGAGGAAAGAGCAAACCGGGCCGCGTCTGGCCGATGAGGACTGTACCGATGGCGTCTCCACCGAGCTCGGGGACCAGGCCGAGCAACCATAGACCGGCAAGTCCAAGGGCCGAGCCATCCCCCCGGTCTGGGTGCTCGAGTTCAAATACCACGGCCGAGCAGTTTCTTCTAAGCACTCCATCTACGCGGACAAGGACTACTCGCTTGGTTTCAATTTGACCAAGGGGTTAATCTTGCCTGCTGAAATGAAAAAACGCGATGAGCTTTCTGACCTTAAGGTCCTCCGCTCGGTGGCGAAATCCATAGTGCTGGTAAGTTCTCCATTCTTTACGTCAAACTGTTTGCTCGGTTTTTGCGCGGTTTTTCGAATACTGACGATCTCTCACTTGTTTTCAGGCCGCGCAAAAGAACTATTTGGCCCACGACCGAATGATCAAAGTGCGGCAGAGCCTGCGGGATGCCATAGCGGAGAATAAGGCACAAAAGACCGAGATAGCGAAGCTTAAAGCTGTGCAGGAAGCAGTTGAGGCCGAGCGAGATATCTTGAGGCAAAAGGTTGACCGAGCTAACGAGGACAAACTTCGGGCCGTGAAGTTGACGAAGGCTCAGTATCTCGCCGAGCTGAGGAAACTGCGCGATGCGCACAAAGCCGAGAAGGACAAGGCCGTTGATGATGCAGAAGACCGGGGATATGCGTAGGGCGAGAAGACCTACGAACGGCAGGTCCAAGCGACCAAGGACATCTTTTTCCAGTGCGGCTGGAAAGCTGCCGTGGAAAAAGTTGGTCTTGGTCAGGATTCTGACATGTTCATCAATCCGCCTGCTGCCTATATCCCGGTCTATATGCAGGCGTACTCTAAGGCCACCCAAAATCGGCTCATCGCGGATGCAAGGAAAGAGGCCGAGGAAGAAGCCGCCGCCGCGAAACAAGCCGAGCAAAATCCTCTGGAAGCATCTCCAGATGCGGAGGAAGAGGCTGATCGGGATGTTGCCGTGGTGGAAGGCACTGACGATGACGCCGCAGAAAACCTGCCCGAGCATAATGTGTAGGAGGCCAAGCAAACTGTGCAAGTCGTCGAACAAACGGTTGATGTAGAGTTGGATTGACCCCCTTTTTTTTTTTAATGTAACCGGGCTATGCCCCCCGTCTTGTACTTAAATTCCCTTTATCAATGAAAATTTTCGACTTTTTGCTCGCTCATCTCCTATTTCTGTTCGGTTTGAGCCTGCATGGATTCCTTGATTCAATTGTTGAAAATTCACAACTACCAGGCCGGCTGTGCCGTACAGTTTGCCGAGCTAAAATCAGCTCAAACGTTTTCTAGTAGTTTGGTTCCATGAGCTCACAAATGAACTGATATTTTAACTCGTCCGAGCAAAATCTGCTCGGCCTTCATTCATTTGTAAATTTCATGCGATTTCGACATGACCGAGCAAAATCAGCTCGCTTTTTAGGTTGGGTAAGCCGCCAACATTTCTTTTAGGATGAGCAAATTCAGCTCAGCTTCTTATTGGTTGGACAAAACTCCAACACTCCGAATTCTGCCGAGGAAACTCCGCTCGTTTTCCATATTGGTCAAGACACCAATACGTCCACTGGGCCGAGCAAAATCAGCTCGGCCCTCACACTGGGCAAAACACCAATGTTTTAGTTGAGTTGGTCATGACGCCAACACTTCAACTGGGCGAGCAAAACCAGCTTGGCCCTAATGCGAATGGGGCCATAAAGCCAACTACATCGTCGGACAATGCACCAACTGTTTGTGCGGTCTGTATTAATTCCGGCGAGAGGAAATTAGTCCGGTCCCATTCAGGTCGGTCTCTTGCCCCTGGTATTCATAATTGCCTTGCATCCTTGTGAATCCATTGTACAAAGACGTAATTCCAAACAGCAAGGGGGCTATTTTTCATTACAAAAGCATCGCTATCCTTTACAAATTAAGTGCCAAAAGGCTAAAGGTCTAAAAAAGCTAAACAACACGAGAAAATTACATCTTAAAAGTAAAAGACCTTAAGGTTGGCTGTATTCCATGGTCTGGGGACAGCCTTGCCATCTATATCTTCCAGATGGTACGCCCCTTTACCGGCAAGACCAATCACCTTGTATGGTCCTTCCCAATTTGCACCGAGCTTTCCTTCGCTAGGGACCACTGTGTTGCCAAGCACCTTTCTTAATACCCAGTCCCCAATCTTGAACATCCTGGGGTGCACAGCCTTGTTGTACTTTTTGAAGAGTTCTTGTTGATAAGCCGCTATGTGGATTAATGCTCTCTCCCTCCTTTCTTCAGCAAGGTCCAACTACAATACCACCGCTTCACTATTCAGATCTGGATGGAAACTTTCAGAGCGGATGGTTGGCATGCCAATTTCCAACGGGATGACGGCCTCCATGCCGTAGGCCAAAGCAAAAGGTGTTTCCCCGGTTGATCGCCTTGGCGTAGTGCGGTATGCCCAGAGCACATTAGGGAGTTCTTCAGCCCACTTGCCCTTAGCCTTCTCAAGCTGCTTCTTCAGCCCGTCCAGGATGGTCTTGTTTGAGGCCTCTGCTTGACCATTTGACTGAGGATAGGCCGGCATCGAATTGTAGAACTCGATCTTCAACTCTTCGCAAAATCCGTGAAAGAGTTTACCATCAAATTGAGCGCCGTTATTCGAGATGAGGGCCTTAGGTATACCAAAACAGGTGATCACGTTTTGCCATACAAACTTCTTCACGTCCTTTTTCCTTATGGTCGCTAGTGGCTCGACCTCAACCCACTTGGTGAAATAGTCGGTGGCGGCGATGAAGAACTTACGGTTTCCTGGTGCAGCTGGGAGTGGCCCAACAATATCCAACCCCCAAAGCGCGAACGGCCAAGGACTTGTGAGAGGGAGCAAATCTCTAGCCGGCTGGTGGATCTGGTGGGCGAACTTCTGACACTTCTCGCACCTGCGAACATATTTTTGCGCATCTGCCTGCATGCGCGGCCACCAATAACCGTGAGAAATTGCTTGGTAAGCCAAGGATCTGCCCCCAGTATGGCTGCCAAAAATGCCCTCATGTATCTCATAGAGTAAAGCCTCTACCTTGGTGGGGTGGACACATTTCAAATACGGGCCAGTGAAAGATTTCTTGTACAAGGCCCCGGACGGGGAGAGCCAAAACTGCTCTGACTTTGCCCGGATCTTGTGTGCCGCCTTCTTTTCTTCTGGTAGAATTCTATCTTTCAGGAAAGCGATGATAGGGTCCATCCAAGAAGGGCCCAAGTCGGTGCAGAGTACCTCGGCTGATTCTGGTTCCTCAATGCTTAGCCGGGGTAAAAATTCTATCATCAAGGGGTTAGGAAAAGCTGTCTGAGCAGAAGCAAGTCTGGTCAATTCATCAGCCGCGCTGTTTTCCTCGCGGTCGATTTGTTCCAACCTTATTGCAGCGAACTTCTTGATCTCTGCGCGTACCAGCGCCTGATACTTGGCCATTCTTTCGTCCTTTGCCTCATACTCCCCTGAGACCTGATTGACCACCAATTTGGAATCACTAAATACCATAAAGGCTGTGGCTTTCATTCTCAGCACGCTTCTTAGTCCGGCAAGGAGAGCTTCATACTCAGCCTCGTTGTTAGATGCTGGGAAGCCGAGTGTAATTGCCTGCCCGATGATCAGCCCATCCGGCGAGTTCAGCACGATGCCCAGCCCGGCCCCATGTCTGTTGGATGCCCCATTAACGAAGAGCTTCCACATCTCGCCAATAAATAGCTTCCAGCAATCAGAGGGGTTCTGGGAGCTCCTCATTTCCATGTCTTTGATCGGTTCATTCTGGTCCCTTTCCTTATCTTGGTTGGGTTCATCATCGTCGGACTTTGTTAGTCCGGTCGTGCTCGTCCCTTTTCCTACTTGCGAACCAACACTCGTTTCTGTTGCCAGAACCATGGGTTGTGCTAAATCCGCACCAACCAAATCAACCGGGCATACTGGATGCATCCCAGGGGCAAATTCCGCCACAAAGTCGGCAAGTGCTTGAGCCTTGATTGCGGTGCGTGGTCGGAACTTGATGTCATATTGTCCTAATTCCACGGCCCATTTCAAAATTCTCCCAATGAAGTCTTCCTTTTCAAAAAGCACTTTAAGCGAGAACTCGGTTAACACAACTATTGTATGGGCATGAAAATAGTGTGCCAGCTTTCCTGACGCCATCATTAAGGCCAGTGCCAATTTCTCCAAGGGCAGATATCTCGTTTCGGCTGGGAAAAGAGTCTTGCTTACATAGAAGATCGGTAGGTGCTGGATGCCTTGAGCACGCACCAATACCGCGCTGACTGCGTGTTGAGAGACAGCCAAGTAGAGGTACAACTCCTCGCTTAGCTGAGGTGTGACCAAAATAGGGGCTGAGGAGAGATATGCTTTCAGGTCTTCTAGTGCGCGGTCCCACTCGTTGTCCCAGAAGAACTTGGACTTCAGAGTTTTAAAGAAGGGCCTGCAACGATCAGAAGACCGGCTGATAAATCTGTTCAACGCGGCTGCCATCCCGGCAAGATGTTGCACGTCCTTCGTGGAGTTGGGACGCTCCAGGTCTTGTATGGCCTTGATCTGTGATGGGTCAGCTTCAATTCCTCGATTTGTGACCAGAAAACCCAGAAACTTGCCGGTGCCAACTCCGAAGGCGCATTTTGTGGCGTTCAAACGAAGCTTGTGGAGCTTAGGTATGGCGAACATCTCTGCAAGGTCGGCGAGGTGTTGAGACTTCTCCTTACTCTTCACCACCATGTCGTCGATATATGCCTCCATTGTTCGGCCCAGAAGAGGAGCGAACATCTTCGTTACCATCCTCTGAAAAGTCGCCCCGGCGTTCTTTAGTCCAAACGGCATGACTTTGTAACAATATAAGCCTCTGGGGGTTGTGAACGACGTGATCTCTCTGTCCGGTTTATACATGGCTATCTGGTGGTAGCCGCGATATGCGTCCAGGAAGCTAAACCTTTGATGGCCAGCGGTTAAGTCCACCAGCTGGTCAATTCGTGGGAGGGGAAAGTTATCCTTGGGGCAAGCTCGGTTGACAGTCTTGTAGTCAACGCAGACTCACCACTTGCCGTTCTTCTTCGGAACAACCACCATGTTGGATATCCACCGAGGGTACTGCACCTCCTCTATGGCCCCAGCTTCCAACAACTTCTTTACTTCTTCTGCGACCACTTCAGCATGGTGCAAGGCTGAGCGGCGCGTCCTTTGAATGACTGGCCGTGCATTAGGGAAGACATTCAACTGATGACAAATGAAGCTCGGGTCGATGCCAGGCATGTCGTAAGGCGTCCAGGCAAAGGCCTCCAAATTGGAAACCAAGAAGTTGACATAATCCATCCGCTCAGCACTAGACAGGATGATCCCAAGAGGAAGAATTTAGTTGGACCATTCTCGTCAATGCGCACTTCTACCAAATCTTCGACCGACTTTTCCTCGGCCTTTCTTCCTACGTCTTCAAGGACCTCTTCACGCTCGGGCCCTTCAATCATTTGGACGAACCCTTTGGCCGCTCGGCTGCCATTTACTGCAACGAAGCATTGTTTCGCCATCACCTGGTCCCCCCAAACTTCCTCTATTTGTCCGCTTGGTGCCGAAAAGCGCATGACTTGGTGGAAGGTCGAAGCAACTGCTTGCATGGCATGCAGCCAACCCCTGCCTAAGATCAAGTTGTAATTTGATGGAACTTTAAGCACCCAGAACTCTACTTGCTTTACGACCGATCCCGCTTTGACCGACAAAATAATCTTTTCGATTGGCCATTCTGGCTACGAGTTGAAGCCGACCAAAGGGGACGTTGCGAGGGCCAAGTCCTTGTCTTCCAACTTCATTTGTTTAAACACGTCATAATACATAATTTCTACTGAACTCCCCTGGTCGATCAAGATTCTCTTGATGTCAAAGTCTTTGACGCGAAGAGTGACTACTAAAGCATCATTGTGCGGCATCTGAACTCTTTCAAAGTCCTTGGTTGAGAATGAAAGGATATCCCTTTCTTCGGTCTTTCCCTTCTTCACAGCGGGCTGAACAGAGAGCACTTCCCTCATGTGCTCAGCCTTCTTGATCATCCCTCTCAGCTCGCAAACCCTGGCCGGTTCAATGATACCGTAGATGACGTTGATTACACCTTGCGGGGGCGCCTCTAGGGCGGCCAGGCCATTTGGCTCGGCTTGGTCCGCTGGCGTGGCCTTTATGCCCCCATCTATGTATTGGTCAAGATGCCCCGTCGCCACCAACTCCTCTAAGTGTTGTTTGAGCGGCAAGCAATCCTCTATTCTATGTCCCCGATCTTCATGAAAGGTGCAGTGATATTTTGAATTGAAGCCCCTCTGCGCACTCCCCAACTTGGCCGGCCAACGGACGAAGGGTTCACCTCGAATCTCGCTCAAAATGCGGTAGATAGGGATTGTAAATACCGTGGTGATCCCAGTCCGCGCCTTCAATTTTCTTTTGGCATCCTCCGCTGCATCACGAGGAGGGTCAGCCCGGTCGTTTCGGCGGCCCTTGTTTCTGTCATCACGGTTTGAACCATGGCGTTGGTCTTTCGACCGGTTGTTTGGGCGGTTATCCTCCTGCCCAACCGAATGAACTTTCCACGCAACCCTTCTGTCCACCGCGACCGGATTAGCCTTCTCGATCGCGGAGGCGGCATCATCCTCCACGCGAATGTGCTCATTGATCCACTGCATCAATGACTCCATGGTTGTGGGTTGATGCATCATGAGTGAATCTCGCAGCCTATGTCCGATTGGGAGACCCCGTTTGTACTGAGTGATTGCCAGATTGGTGGGGCAGTCGAGGATCTCATTGTAAGTTTCCCAGTATTTCGCATTGTATGCCTTCAACGGGCATCCAGACTCCATCTTGACACCCAGGAGATGGTCGACCTCCTTCGGCGTTCGTGTGTTGGTTTTGAATCTGGTGACGAAGGCCTCCGCTAGTTGCTGCCACCCCTCAATACTCCCCTCCGGGAGCCTTTCGAACCATTTCAAACCCAGCTCTCCCAAGCTTGCTGGGAATATGAGGCACACCAAGGCGTCATTCCGCCGGTGTCTAGCCATTACTTGCCGGTAATGGCTCACATGCATGTATGGATCCGTTTTGCCGTCGTACAAAGTGAACTTTGGCTGCTGGAATCCGGCGGGGAGTGGCGTACTCTCAATCTCTGGAGACAGCGGTGTGGCTGTAAGTCACACCAGCTCTTTGTCCACCAGCGCAGGGGCCATCACTTTGGGGGCTGGCATCGCCACTTCCTCACTGTAACGAACTAGAGGGCTTAACCTCTGCAATACCGGCACTCTCCGAGCCTCCCGACGGCGCGCCCTCTCCTCCAATACATCCCTCAAGTCCCTGGAACGTGTGGAGAAAGAGGATCCTGACGTCGGCGTCGGGTGTGTGAGGCGGTAGGTGCTGTCGCGAGAGAGGGACCTGCCCTCTCCTTGGTCGGAACCTCCAACTCCATAGTTCCTGGTGATGGAGAGAGTAAGTCCTCCCCTGGTGGCGACTGCTACAACGAGGGGACGGGGTGCGCTCACTGAGGTTGCCCTCTCCAGCAACACCCTTCCCTTAAATCTGGCGCTTCAGCAGCTCCATCTCCGCCGCCATCTTGCGAATGACGGCGTCTTGGTCCTTGAGTTTGTGCTCCAGGCGTTGCGCATGGGACTCCCCCCGGCGTCGGCGACCCTCAGGACTCTGCGAGCGATCAGTACTCCTCCTGCGTTTGTCTCGCGCACATCGCGAAGGAGTCTCTAGGCCCGCCATGGCTGTAATATTCGGAGGACCTTCTGTCGAGCGGACGTACTCAGGTGTGACGCCATCGATGACGGACAGTGGGGCTTCGCCGTTGTTGACCATGGGAATGGTTGAAGAAGCTAAAAGAACAAGGGTTGAGTATCAAAGAATTCCCACAGATGGCGCCAATTGTACGGGGGCGAAATATCCTCTACTTTCTGTACTCCTTGTACTCCAAGCTTCTCTTGACGGCATCTACCTGGTAACACAAAAAAGGTGAGCTGCCCAGCGGTGGTGTGCCGGATAGACCCTCCGACGATCAAGTTAGTCCACTTGAGGAAGGAGAAGACAGATAGAGAGAGAGTATTTTCTTTTGGGGGAGAAGTTGCATACCTCTAATGTTCATCCTCCTCCCTATTTCAAGGCTGGCCATGCAGCCTCAAGATTGTACGCGCACTACCTCTGCTGTCCTTCCCAAGGTAGGTGGCAGTGCTCGCCTCTCACCACCTTACGCGTGTACAGGCTTAGTCCTCCCACCAGTATACGTAGAACTGTCTAACGGTATTGAGGCATGCGTGGAGCAGATGTCCTCTCCCTCATGCCATTGGCCCAGGTGGCACACCTGATCACAGTACCACGACCGGCCTATCTCCCACTAAAAACTACCACTACTGGCACTCCACCGCACTATGTCCTACCGGACTACCCCTTGGCAAAAGGGCAGAGGGGTGATGCTCATGGGCCGGGCTGGTATTGACCGGTCTATCGTGGCACACCAGTCGCGAGGCATGCCGGCCTCCGTCCGTTCTACCCTCATCCGAGGTTATCTGGAGTCTGCCCATCTCGGCTAACTGGTCAGAGATGTGCCATCCCTCACTTGCCCATAGTTTAGCCCGAGCTACCCGTAGCCCGGTCTCGACACTTGGCTGTGTGCAATACCGAAGGTTTGCTAGTCGCAGCTCGGCCAGGCTTAGTTCACGCTCGGTCAGCCGATCTTTTTGACCGAGCAAAATAGACCCACCGGCCCTCTCGATAGAGGAAATAGCACAGCGCCGTGAGGTTTGTCACGACCCGTCCTATCTTAGCTCGGCCATACTAACGGCGCAAATCTCCCCTCTCAAACACCACTCTGGTTAATACTGTACCCTGCGTGGGATGGCGATTAACACCACCTCTAGCTCAAACTGTCCCCTACGTTGGTTGGCGATTAACACCAACCCCAGTTGATATTGTACTCTATGTGTGCTGGTAGTTAATAGCACCCTCGTTTAACATCGTCCCTAGTGGAGTTGGTGGTTAACACTACCACCGGTTAATACTGTTCCTTGCATAGGCTGGCGGTTAACACCACTCTGGTTAGTACTATCTCTTACGCAATCTAGTAGTTAATGCCACCCACCAAATAATACCGTCCCCTGACCAGGCTGGTGGTTAAAACTAACCTCAGTTAATACCGTCTCTTCTGTTGACTGGCGGTAAACACCACCTCTGATTTGTTTCGTTCCCTGCGCGAGCCAGTGGTTAACATTACCTCCGATTAGTACTGTCCCCTATGCAGGCTTGTGGTTAACACCACCTCTGGTTAATATCGTCATCTGCGTCGGTTAACGATTAACAACATTTTTGGTTAATACCGTCCCTTACGCAGGCTTTCAATTGATACCACTCTAGTTAATACCGTCCCCTGCTCGGGCTGGTAGTTAATACCACGTCGATTAGTACTGTCCTTTGCGGGGATGGCTGTTAACACCAGCTCCGGTTAGTATCGTCCACTGTATGGGCTAGCGGTAAACAACACCTCCAGTTAGTACCGTCCCCTGTGCGGGCTAGCAATTAACACCACATCCAGTTAATGCCATCCCCTGTACGGGCTGGTTGTTAACACCACCTCTGGTTAATACCGTTTCCTATGCAGGGTGGTGGTTAACACCATCCTCGTTTAATACCGTTCCCCTGAGCGGGCTGGCGGTTGACACCACTACTGTTAATACCGTTCACTATGCGGGCTAGCGGTTAACACCACTCCAGTTAATATCGTCCTCTGTAGGTATGGCAATTAACACTACATTCGGTCAATGTCATCCCTCAAGCGAGCTATTGGTTAACACAACGCTTCAGTTAATACCGCTTCCTACTCAGACTGGCAGTTAACACCAACCTCGGTTAATACCATCCTTGCATGGGTTGGAGGTTAACACCGCCTTCAGTTAATACCATCCCAAGCACCGGCTCACAATTAACAGCACTCACAGTTAATATTGTCCCCTGCGCAGGCAGACAGTTAACACTACTCCAACTAATGTTGTCCTCTGCACAAGATGGCAGTTAACAACACTTCGATTAATACCGACCCTAGCTAGGCTAGCGGTTAACACCATCTCTGATTAATGTTGTCCCATGCGTGGGCTGACGGTTACCTCTGGTTAATATCATCCTCTATGTGGGTTGGTGGTTAACTCGACCTTTGATTAATACCGTTCCTTGCGTGGGTTGGCAGTTAACACCATTTCCGGTTAATACCGTCCCCTACGTGGCATGGAGGTTAACACCACCCCCAGCTAATACCGTCCCCTGCGCGGGATGGCAAGTAACACCACTACTGGTTAACATCGTCCCTTGCACGGGCTTGCGATTAACACCACTTCGGTTAATACTGTCAACAGAGAAGCTAGCGTTAACACCATCCTTGGTTAATACCGCTCCCTGCATGGGCTGGCAGTTTACACTACCTCCGTTTAATACTGTCCCCTGCCTCAGCTAGTGGTCAACACCATTTCTAGTTAATACCGTCCCATGCGCAAGGTGGCAGCTTACGCCACCCTGGTTTCATACCATCCCCTGCGCGGGCTAGCAGTTAACACCACCTCCAGTTAATACCGTCCCATCTACGGGCTAGTGGTACAAAACCACTCGCGATTAATACTATCCCTTACGCAGGCTGGCGGCTAACACCACTCTGGTTAATATCATCCCCTACACGGGCTAGGGGTTAATAGCACCTCTGGTTAATACCGTCTCTTTTGCGGGCTGGCGGTTAACTCCACCTCCAGTTAATACCGTCCCTTACGCGGGCTGGCGGTTAACACCACCCTCGATTAATACCGCCCCCTTTGCAAGCTGGCAGTTAACGCTACTTTGGTTAATATAGTCCCCTCCACAAGCTGACAGTTAACTCTATTCCAATTAATACTATCACCTACGGGGCTGGCGGTTAACACCACTCTGGTTAACATGGTCCCCTGCATGGCCTGGCATTTAACACCACTCTGGTTAATACCGTCCCATACGGGGCTGGAGGGTAACACCACCCTTGCTTAATCCCGTTCCCAGTGCGGACTGGAAATTAACACCAATTCTGATTAATACAGTACCTAGCGGGCTGACAGTTAACACCAAGTTCAGTTAAAACATCCCCTGCGGAGTTGGTGGTTAACACTACCTCGGGTTAACACTGTTCCCCGGGCGGGCTGGTAGATGACACCACACTCGGTTAATACCAACCCTTGTGTGGGCTAGTGGTTAACACCACCCTCGATTAATACCGCCCTTATGCGGGATGGCATTTAACGCCACTCCGGTTAACACCGTCCCCTGCGGGGTTGGCAGTTAACACCACCTCAAGTTAATACCGTCTCCTGCGTGAGCTAATGGTTAACACCACCTCTGGTTAATACCACTTCTTGCACGGGCTGGTGGTTAACAACACTCTCAGTTAATACTGTCCCTTGCGCCGGCTGGTGGTTAACACCTTTCCTATTAATACCGTTTGCTATGCGGGCTGGTAGTTAACACCACTCCAGTTAATACCGTCTCTTGCGGGGTTGGCGGTTAACACCACCTTGGGTTAATACCGTCCTTACGCAGGCTGGTGATCAACACCACTCTAGTTAATACCGTCCCCAGCATGGACTGACAGTTAACACCACCTTCGATTAATTCAGTCCCCTGCGTGAGCTGGCAGTTAACACCACCGCTGATTAATACTGTCCCCTACGCGAGCTAGCAGTTAACACCACCCTTAGTTAATATCGTCTCTATGTGAGCTGGCGGTTAACACCACTCCGGTTAATATAGTCCTCTGCCCAGGCTAGTACTTAAAAACACTTCAGTAAATACCGTCCCTTACAAGGCTAGCAGTTAATACCACCTCTGGTTAATACCATCCCCTATGCGATCTGGCTGTTAACACCACCCTCCAGTTAATACCGTCCCCTGCCCAAGCTGGCTGTTAACACTAACCGCGATTAATATGGTCCATTATGCGGGTTAGTGGTTAACATTACATCCGATTAATACCGTCCCCCGCATGGGCTGGTGGTTAACACCACCTCTGATTAATACCGCACCCAATGCAGATTGGCAGTTAACACTACTGTCGATTAATACCGTTCCCCATGCTGGCTAGCGGTTAATACCACCCATGGTTAATACCGTCCCCATGTGTGAGCTAGTGGTCAACACCACTTCGGTTAATACCGTCTCCTGCCTGGGCTAGAGGTTAACACTACTCCAATTAATACTATCCCTCGCAGAAATGATGGTTAATACTACATCCAGTTAACACTATCCCCTGTGTGGGCTAGCGGTTAACACCATATCTAGTTAATACCGTCCATTGCACGGGCTAGGTATTAACACTACCTCCGGTTAATACCATCCCCTGTGTGGACTCGCGATTAAAACCACCCTTGGTTAGTACCATCCAGTGTGTGGGCTAGCAGTTAACACCACTCCAGTTAATACCATCCTCTGCACGGGCTGCCAGTTAATACTGTCCCTGTGCGCGGTGGTGATTAATAGCACCTCCTATTAATACCATCCCCCTACACAAGGTGGCGGTTAACACTAACCTCGTTTAATACCATCCCATGCACGGCTTGGCAGTTAACACCACTCTAGTTAATACCGTTCCCTATGCGAGCTGGCATTTAACAACACTCTGGTTAATACCGTCCCATGCACGGGTTGGAAGTTAACACCAACCCTGATTAATATCGTCCCATGCACAAATTGGCAGTTAACACCGCCATCAGATAATACTGTCCCCTACGTAGGCTCGCGGTTAACACCAACCTTGGTTAATACCATCCCCTATGTGAGCTGGTGGTTAACTTCACTCCGATTAATATCGTTCCCTGCGCGGGCTGGCCATTAACACCACCTCGGGTTAATATTGTCCATTGCACGAGCTTGCATTTAACTCCACCCTTAATTAATACGGTCCCCTATGTGGTCTGGTGGTTAACACTACTCCAATCAATACCGTCCTCTGCGAGGCTGGCGGTTAACACCACCTTTGATTAATACCGTCTCATGAGCGGGCTAGTGGTTAACACCATCCCCGATTAATACCGTTCTCTACGCGACCTGGCAGTTAACACCACTCTTGGTTAACGCTGTCCCCTACTCAGGTTGGCAGTTAACACCACCTCCAGTTAAAACCGCCCCTTGCACAGGCTGGCAGTTAACATCACCCTTAGTTGATTTTGTCCCTGCGCGGGCTAGCAGTTAACATCACCCTTGGTTAATACTGTCCCTTACGCAGGCTGGCAGTTAACACCACCGCCGTTTAATACCATTCTCTTCATGTGATGGGAGTCAACCCAACTCTCGGTTAACACCGTTCCCTATGCGGGTTGGCGGTTATCACCATCCTCGGTTAATACCGTTCCTTGCGCAGGCTAGCTATTAACACCACTCCGGTTAATACCATCCCCTACAAGGCTGGCGATTAACACCACCTCGGTTAATAATGTCCCCTACGTAGGCTGGCGGTTAACATCACCCTCGATTAATATTATCCCTTGCTTGGTCTAACGGTTAACACCACTCTAGTTAATATGGTTCCCTATAGGGCTAGCGATTAACACCACCCTGGTTAATGCCATCCCTTGCTCAGGTTGGGGCTTAACACCACCTTCGGTTAATGCAATCCCCTACGTGGGCTGGCAGTTAACACCACCCTCCGGGTAATACCCGTCCCCTGCGTGGGATGGTGGTTAACACCACCTCAGTTAATATCGTCCCCTGCTCGAGCTAGCGGTTAACACCACTCTAGTTAATACCTTCCCCTACGGGGGCTGGCGGTTAACATCACACTTGATTGATATTGTCCCCTGCGGGGCGGGCAGTTAACACCACCTCCAGGTCATACCGTCCTCTGTGCAGGCTGGCAGTTAACACTACCATTGATTAATATCGTCTCCTACATTGGCTGGCGGTTAACATGACTCTAATTAATATCATCCCCTGCACGGGCTGACGGTTAACATCATCTCCGATTAATAATGCCCTCTACAGGGTTGCTGGTTAACACCATCCTTTTTTCCTCCATGTCGCGACATGTTTAGAGTGCGTTGTGGAGTTCTTTCTTGTTGTGACTGCAGGTCACATGCAACTTTGGCTACATCGATCCTTTTCTCTTTCCCTCTCATGCCAAAGCGTGAATAGGTGTTGTATTTCTTTCATACAATGCATCCTTGCTTGTGTCGCACATCGTTCTTCTCTTTTTCCATAGTTGTTAGCTTGCTTTGCATGTCATTTGCATGAGGTATTCCTTTTTCTTTTGCCATCTTTGCAGCTTTATTTGTTTGTTCCATCTCGTCACCCTCCATGGCATTCGCATCATCAAGTTTTTCAAAACTCTAACAATGTAGTACATGCAAGCCCAATTATCAAATTCTGGCAGCGTGCGGACCGTAAGCCCGCCTTTCTAAAACATGTTTTGAGCATAGCATTTGCATTCTTCCACTAAACTATGCTGGTTTGATTCCTTGCTAAGAAATAAGTAGCCAACCCTCGGGTTTAACCAAGTTTTATCTACATTTTGTTTTTTTGCCCAAGCTTATAGCCTTGCCAAAAAGGGTCCTCTTCAAGCTTTAACATTCACTCACGTCATGAAATGATGCACTGAGCTCTGCCAAAAGGGACATCTATAGACAACTCATTTTTGACTAGCCTTGAGACTTGGGCACTCCTTTTTGAGCTCCCGATGATTAAAACAAAAGGTGTTAATCTTTGCAAGTTTTGTGGCAGGAGTTCTAAGGATCAAGCTTTAAACCCTCCAACGACTTGTTTTGGACAAAATGTTTTTCAACCAAAATGGAATCTCTTTCAAAATGGGTTTTAGTAGGTGTTACTCTAGACGTTACCGCAATGTTCTGAGGCTCAGGTTTTCGAAATCCTAAACATGGTATTCATTTAAACAAATCGAGCAAAGAATATAGTGGAAGTGAATGGAAATGGTAAAATCCTCTGAAATACCTTTTTCTTCCTTCAATTCAGGCTAACCTGATCTTGTTGATCTGACGAAGTGCCCACTGACTGGCCAGACACCATTTTATAGCCGGCCACAAAAGCACTCGGCCGATCACTAGGAAGCACGGCCGGCTGAATGTTCCAAGTACAGAGCATTTTTGAGATTTTCAGCTTGTTTGGCTTACCTACCACAAATATCTCAAATATTTGTGACCTGGGTCCTATATATAAGAGCTCGATAGCTCTTTTCATAAGGGTTAGAAACTTTTGCCTAAAGCTCTAAAAGCCTCTTGCCTCTCTCTCCTCTTAACCCCACCTCCGATCTACTATATTTTCAACTTTGGACATCAAAACTCCATGAAAGCTTGATCCGAAGAACCTTGCTAAGACTCTTGGACATTAAACAATCTATCTAAAGTGAATTGAGGGAGTTAAAGAGGAAGTTTGTGACTCAAAGTGGCCTATCCTCTCAAGAGGTGATTTTCACACAATCTAAGTCACTTTTGTATCTCCATTTCTGTTGTTCTAAGCTTTGTTTTCATTATGTGATTGTTATAAGTCCTCATGAATGTGGAGGGAATAACCTTAGCCACCCATCCATAGAATTGATAGCTATTTCTTTTGTTTTTCTACTTTTCATAGCTTCAATTATGTAGCTCTTATATATTTTGGATCCTTATAGATGTGTTTGGGAGTAATTTTTGCCATCCATCCACAAGTTCAATAAGTAGAATAACTTTCCTCCCTATCACACCACTCATTTTCATCTATCATAGCTCTCAAGCATGTCAATCCATGTGTTTCGACTCTTGGCTTAATGAAAATGAGTGTTGGGGTTGTTTCATGGGGTTGCTTGAGTGATCCATAGAATTTGGTGATGACAAGTGTTGTTATCTTTCTTTTCGTTGAGCATTTTGGAAGTAAAACAAGAGATTTTGGGTCAAAGGAAGTTGAAGCCTCCATTCTCAATTATTTGTGAACATAGAAAGGGGTGTTATCATCCTTGTTCTATGACTAGATGAGAGGTTTTCAATGAATTTGATGAATCTTTTGCCTTGTTAAGCCAAACTTCAGCCCAAGAAATGATTTGCATTAATCTATGCTCTCTACTTAATAGCATAGATTTGGGTATTAACTTGCCCTCATTCATAAAGAGAAGATGTAGGTCCCTATCTATTTGTTGGACTTGAATTTGTTTTGATTTTAATCCATTTAATTTTTTTATGAAAAATATATGTTGTATATATTTGTTTATGTTGTTGTTGAGGGCTTTGGCCCATCCATCTCCTCTCCGAATGATCCCTGTCAACAAAATGGGTGAAAGATGTGAGAACTTGTAATGCCCCAAATTTTCGTACCCAAATGACGATACAATAATCATGGCCCTTTAAAGGAAAACCAATTACATAATCCCACACTTGCATTTCTTAATGTAAATAATTCCTCATGCGTTAATACATTAATTCAACAAGTAATTAAACAAATAAATAACCCCAAGGGTTTACAAGTTTCCAAGGCTTAAGCCCAGTTACACAAAACGGTTATTCAAACCCACACATACAAAGCCCTTGGTTTACAAATAAAATCACAACAAATGAGAACCTTGTGCTCTCAACACACACACTTTTCCACACCCTCAGTTAGGCGGATTCACCACGTCTTTTCCTGCATAAAAATCTCGTAGGGTGAGCATAAAGCCCAGTAGGAAATCCTTAACAAAGTATATACATTTTATACAAGTCTCAAGAGGTGAATGCACATGCCATGCTATGTCTTTTGCAAATAAATCATATCTTCATCTTTTGAAAACCATCACGCTTAATGATGCCATGAAATGTCCATTGTTCAAAATTCAACAATTTAATTCAAGGGGCGGTAAATACAACCCTGGTAATCCCTAGGTCAGTGTCTGCAAGTAGACTATACAAGTATTACCAGTTTGTCATTTTTACCAATATCAATTGGAGGGCTCGACACCCATAATCTGTCATTTTGACCAGTGTTGACTGGAAGGCTCGACATGTATTCTCTACACTACCTTTCAAGATTTACCGCTATATTTACCCCAAAACCATTTCATGAAAACTTGTTTCTCAACATTCTTTTCTTAATGCAAGTTTTCAAATCAACTTTCAAAGTTCAATGTATTCAAATGAATTGATATGGCAACGCAACAATAATCAATACATTTCAACAATTCTTTCATTTCCAATTCTTCCACACAACACTACCATTGTGATCAAAATTCCCATTTCTCTTTTCCATGCAATTTCACAAGATAAATAAATACTTTTATTTCAATTCATCGAAGGGATAACATAATTCTCACATTTCAAACATTTCAAGACTAAATCAACATTTTGAATAACAATTTTCAAAATGAACAACAACTCTCATGTTTCTGAAAATTTATCATTTATACAATATAAACAAGAAATTTTCCAAACATCACTTATTTTGGCATTCAAAATAAACATAACAATAACAACCATGGGTTTTCAACTTCGTATTTTAAAATCCCCAATTTCTAGGTTTTTTCACCAAAACCATCCATCTTCAAACATTTGAGAAAAATCTCACCAAAATCCTCTTTCTTCGATCAACATAGTTCAAAACCCCCAATTTGTATCTCAAAGGATCAAACAGTAAACCCACTTTGAAAATCACTTTTTTCCTTGAACCAACAACTAATTTTCCAAACTAATCAAACAATGATTTCGAAAATCATCTTGATCTTGTAAAAACATATATATAACTCAAAGAAAATCCCTACCTCAAGTTTGAAGAAGAAACGAATTGAAACGCCAAAATCAACGATGCCTAAACTCGATCTCCACCACACACAACGTAGCTCTCGCCTAGATAACCAACTTTGATAAAGGACTTGGATCTAAATCCCCAAGGATTTGGAGAAATCAAACATCTTGTGAGGTTTTTGATAGGAAATGTAGAGAGAAGGGAGAGGAAATGTTTTTAGAGAGAGACAGAGATACAAAAAGTGACATTCAATCAGCCCAAAGAGAGAAGAAAAGGAAAAAATTTTGGGTCTACCTAACTTCTCGCATGTGCAGAGCCTTCTCCCGCACGTGCGGCCAACACCCCCGCACATGCGGCCCTTCTTCCCCCGCACCTCCAGCCGCACCTTCCTTTTTAGCAGTGTGCTTCAGCCCCCTGCCCTATTTTCCGCACGTACGACCTCATTCCCCGCACGTGTGGCCCAAGGCCCTGCACGTGTGGCCTTGGTCCTCAGCCCAGAATTCTCTCGGTTCAACTTCCGACACTCCAGATCGACCGAGCGGACTAGCAGCTCAACCCCCGCCAGGGCGCTACCCTTGGACCCGCCATAGGGCGCTGCCTCCTGGACCCCTATGAGCTGACCGGGCAGCTTGACCCCCAACCGGCCCAGTCGAAGTAGCAAAACATGAAAGAAGGATCGAAACCGGGATCGCTACAGAACCACTCAAAATGCCCTCCGCCCTAGCCATTGTCCTAAGACTCTGCACTAACCTAATCCCCACCTGGAAAAGGAATTCGGTCGGCTTATTGCTACTTCGGCCGGCTCACGTAGTATCTGGCCAGTCATTTCTCCCAAGAACAGAATAGACAGTTTATGAAGAATGCTCTCCTGAGTAATATTGAAGCCCATGGGTTGCTTCTTTTCATTATTTAATGTGATTTGTTAGGTTCAGCAATAGTTAGGCTAAATCGATTCATTATTATAATAATTTCTCTTTCTCCTCTTTTTCCTATTCGAATTGTTGCAATAATCTTCAAACCCCACGTCTTTCTAACCCTTTTATTTATCTACTTTTGGTATTGCATCATGTTATCTTTATCATGCCTATATATTGCATCCAATCTTCCATGCATTTGAGTCCGGACCATCTACTTTAATACAATGTGTTATCTTCAAAGATGAATACGTGTACAAATCCAAACATTGTGGTATACTCATACTACATCTCAACAATTCAGACTCTTAAAGACATGGTCTGTATGTATAGCATTAGAAACTTGTATATAGGATCATGCATATTTGTACCTATCTGCATATATCATGACTCGCCCTGGAGTACTAGGTGAGTATTTCGACTTTTAGCATATTGAACGTGTGTATTTCTTACCATATCTATTGCTATAACATGAGGCTAAGTGCTTAAGTAAGATATACATTTGAATGCTAGTGGATGGAGGTTGTGTTATTCATTTTGGGGTGTAGATGATTTTTACGCTGCGACTTTTACCCAAGAAATCTCCTTTTCAAAAGTGCATGAAATCAGAGCATAACCAAAATTTACGACACCATCTATATTAAAATGCCTCAGATAGTACTGATAGCATTATTAATAATCAAAATATGGATTTACATTGATTATAAAAACTACATTATGACTTAGTAGAGGCCAATCTTTGATCGGGTGAGTGAGGTGCTCAATTAATGACCTTCCCCTCTCATACCTATGTTCCCGAGCTGAGACACTTTGGTTACAACGGACAGTGGCCTTTGGCACAAGTCACGGGTTTCTTAATTTTTCCAAAAGATTAGGTGGCGACTCTGAAATCTGGTGATGTACTCCATTTCTGGCAATATTTGGCAATAAAAATGGATTTTCTATAAAAGTTACTAGATTGGAACTTTGATTTTCTATTTCACATTGTACTAGTGAAACTAGATCAGGAGATCAAGAGTCCAAACTGTTAGTCGCACTTGGTGACCCTAAAAAATGTGATCCCACAAGCAGCAATGGCGGTTTAGGAAAGTTTTAGAGAGATAATCTGAAAGAAGATAGAAAAGTGAATTGGAGAAGTAAGAGAGGGGAAGAGTTTATGGAATGAGAAAGAACAACAACATAAATGATTCAAATGCCTGGGAAGACATGCCTTGGCTAACGTCAGGCGGCATGTAGCAGCATTGATGGGACGCATCTGTTGATGTGACGTGCATAACCCAATGGAGTGATGACACGTCTATTGATAGTTTCGATGTTTGTTACAGGAACAAACTTTGATTCTTGGGTTCTTCAACTGGCGAGTCATGACCTCAACTAGTTGTGCGATCTTGGTTGAGATGTTGAGTTTAAGATGAGATAGAACATGATGGTTCTAGGTTCTTGGTAAACAAACATTTTAAGTCCTTGTTTCTTGACGCCGACGAGTCATGATCTCGACTAGAGGAGCATCCTTCATCATGTTGTTAATCAACATGTTGGGAAGGAAGACGATGTAGGTTCTATCACCTTAGTTTGTGGGGACATATTTTTAGGGTTGTCCATGTGGCCGAGCCTGTTGGCCGAGGTGCCTCGTGGATGAACCAAGATACCGAGATATGGTGCGACCATATTGGAATCCGAGATATTCAGATAAAAGACAAGTGTCATAGATGGTGATAGGCTCTGTGTTTGGATAGAGATGAGACTCTTAGAAGAGTTCATTATTATCTGAATAGCGATGTCTGAGATAGATGTGATCTTTATAAAGGGGTAGAGTCCTATGAAGTGATACTTCTAGAGGATAAGGGCACTGTTGACGATAAAACTAAAGCACCCCCATGGGTCTAATGTATACTTTTTGCTTGTGCATTGTTTACTTGTTCTGATATCTTTGAGAGATAAGTTGACTAACTTGATCATCGGAGTTCCCCTAGGTGTACGAGCCACCATGGTGTTTGTTATCTTCTTGTGTGCAGATGTTGGACTTGATCTATTCTTCCATGTGTTCTACGACTAATTTTCTTAGATCTCGGTTAGGAGATCTAATTTGGTTGTATGATCAAAAATTAACACCCACAAATTCAATGTTAGAGTATCTTCTCTGTAACTTCATGTTTGCATGGTACTTGTTGATGATCTTTAAATGTCAGTGAACCTCTCATTTTTTTGGTTTCCATTTCTTATATTAGTCATATACTTGACGTAATAGCAATATGTTTGATTATATTTGTTAGCCCCAAGGTTATTCAACTTTAAATTATTGATTTTGATTATTGACAAATATTTAAAATTCATTTTATTATTCATGTTTTCAAAATAATAGTATACAAATTGTGCTTTAATGTTTATAGAAGATTTATGATTCTAGAGTGTTGTTTTTCAATGGTTTTTAACCTCTCAAAGCATGAGATTAACACTTGTTTGCAAAATTCTATTTATGCTTGAAACAGGTCTAAGGGTCGACACCAAAATAGCAGGGGTTGACACCAGAGTGAAGCTCAAAATGCCTAAGTGTTCCAGAAGCAAAGGTCAATACCAAGACAGCAAGGGTCGACACTAAATTTCAAAATGCATTCGAGAAGCAAGGGTCGACACCAAGAACAACAAGGGTCGACACTACATTTCAGAATGCAATCCAGCAATAAGGGTCGACTCTAAATTTCAGAATGCATTCCAGCAGCAAGGGTCGACACCAAGAATCGTAAGGGTCAGCACTAGAAACACCAGGAACAAAACTCAGAGAAGAAAAGACGAGCAAAGGGTTAATACCCATGTTGTAAGAGTCGACACCCGTAAAATCTAGGTTTCAAAAATACAGCTACCAAATTAGATCTATACTACACAGCCCCTTTCTCAGTCACTTTTTTAGAATTATGTGCAAAATATGTCATCTTTTCTGACCCCTGAGCAGATCTTCTGGCACCATATCTTCTCCATGAAGTTGACTTATGTGATTGCGCATTAAATTAAAGCTTGTGCATTTAATGAACCTTCTCTTCCCAAGACCTGCCTACAATCTACCTTCTCCATATTCTGATGAAACCCAGCTGGATCTTCCATGATTTTCTCTAACGACTAGAATATATGTCTCTACCTCTCTCCAATAGCTAGAAGCCATTAATGCTATAAAGACAAAGCTCTCATTGTTCGAAACATACACTTCTTCAATACAACAAACCCAGAGCATTCAAGAGCAATCAAGAGCCTTTAATATACTACATTGTAGTTTCATTTTCACATCTGAGTGAGTCTTAAATTACCTGTGAGCCTACACTTTCATATCCATCTTTTGAGAGAAAATAGTTATAAAAGAGGACAATAACTCTTGTTATTGTTCCTTATTTTCTGAGTGAAACATTTGTAAGGTGAGGCACTTAGTTGAGAAGTCCTCAACAGATTGAAGTAAGTCCCTTGTAAAAATCCACAAGCTAGGTGAAGCTTGGTGGTCCATTGATTCTTATTGAAGAAATTCTCAAGGAGGTCTCTTGAGAAGTGGACGTAGGCCAGTGAGCCGAACCACTATAAATCTTTGTGTCAAGCTCTTCTTTCCTTTCCTTTTACTTTCTGTGTACTTATTAATTTTTTGCTGCATTTAAGCTCTTAGTCTTTGAAATCTATTTTCTGGCCAAATTTCTAATTACCCAATTCACCCCCCTCTTGGGTTGCTTTCCTGTATAACAATTGTTATCAGAGCCTCGTCTCTAGTATTGTGACTTAACAGTCTTAGAGTGATCAATGGCAACCCCTAGCTCCTCTCTTCCTAAAGGTCAAGCCTCAAACCGACCACCCTTCTTCAATGGCACAAACTTCAACTATTGGAAAACCCGTATGGCATATCCAATCTATCGACTATGACGTTTGGAAAATTATCTGTGGTGGTCATAAAGTCCCCACCAAAACCATAGATGGTCTGTTAGTTCCCAAACTTGAGGGTGAGTGGACTAGTACTGATTATAAGAATATTCAATCCAATGCCAAAGCTATTAATATGTTGTATTATGCCCTTGATTTTGCCGAGTTGAACAGAATATGCACTTGTACAAAGGCAAAAAAAAAATTGGGATAAGCTTATTGTAACTCATGAGGGAACAAATCAAGTCAAAGAGTCGAAAGTAAGTTTGCTTGTTCATAACTATGAGCTATTCAAGATGAAATCTGATGAGAACATATCCCAAATGTTCACTCGCTTTACGGATATCATAAACAGTCTTAAATCTCTTGGGAAGAGTTATACGAATGCAGAAATTGTCAGAAAAGTTCTCTGCTCTCTGCCAAAAAACTGGGAAAACAAAGCTATAGCAGTGATGGAAGCAAGAGGCTTGTCAACATTACGTCTTGATGAGCTAATGGGATCTCTCCTAACCCACACGATCATCATGCAAGAAGGAAAAGAAGAGGAAGACAAGAATAAGAAGAAAGGAATAGCTTTCAAGTCTACCTCAAAATCACAAGAGGAAGAAGAAGATGCTTTAGAGGAAGATGAGGAAATGGCTTTCATTACCAAAAGGTTCAAAAAAATTGTGAAGAAGAAACAAGGTGTAAGGAAGTTCTTCAGAAAAGACTTCAACAAAGATTTTCAAAAAGGAGAAAGTCATAAAAAATCTGAAGTCAGTTGCTACGAATGCAACAAGCCGGGACACTACAAATCGGAATGTCTAGAGCTCAAGAAACAATTCAAGATGGACAGAAAGAAGGCCATGATCACAGCATGGGGAGAAGACAGTGATGACAGCGACTCAGAGATTGATATTTGCAAAAATGAAGTTGCAAATATATGCTTGATGTCACTTGAAGATGAAAATGAGGTAAATGATGACTCCTTTACCTTTGATAAATTACAAACTGCTTTTGATGAATTACATGCTGAATTTAAAAAATTAAGTATAAAAAGTAGTTGTCAAAAGAAAGTGATCTGAAGTTTATCTCAAGAAAAGGAATCATTGACTTCTAAGATCAATACTTTAGAAAATGAAGTCTTGACAATGGAAAAGGAGAAAGAATTTTCAAATGAAAAAGATTCTTTCATTTTTGAACAGAAAGTAGATTATTTGCAAAAAGAAAATGAAACTTTGAAAAATGAGAAAATTGTTTAAAATGAAAACATAGAACATTTAAAAAATATTCTTTCAAAATTTACTGAAGGTAGAGATACCTTAGATAAAATTCTCAAAAGTCAACATCAAACCTTTCGAAGAATGGGAATTGGATGTAAACCTTTTTCAAAAGAAAAAAAAATCACATTTTGAATATGTTTACATAGAGCTGAAAATGCAAAAAAAGTATCACTTTTGTGTGCCAAGAAAATCACCCAAGTGAATCTAGTATAGTCATCCACAAACAAGACAATAAGATTTACAACTAAGACTTAAAGTTCCAGAAGGTTTGAACAAGTCAATATGCAACAATTGAAGAGGTGTAGAAGTGGAAATAATATTTTTGGATTTGAAAGAAACTCTTGTTTGTTTTCCTTGTTGACAAGCATCACAAAGTCTATCTTTTTCAAAATCAATTTTTGGTAAACCAACAACCAAGTCAAGTTTTGAAAGTTTTGAAAGCAAATCTGTATGAGCATGTCCTAGCATCCTATGCCATAGCTAGCCAGATTCATTTATAGCAGATAGGCATTTAACATCATGATTAGGAGATAAACTACCCAAATCAAATATATACATATTTTCATGCCTATGACCAACAAAAAGAACTTTGTTATCAGCAGAACTTTTAATGGTGCAATGGGATTTTTCAAAAGTAACATGATTGCCTTTATCACACATTTGACTAATACTAAGCAAGTTATGTTTTAATCTTTCAACAAGCAATACATTTTTGATGATGGGTGAAGAAGTTTTACTAATACTACCTTCGCTGATAATCTTTCCCTTACTATTGTCTCCGAAGGTCACGTGACCTCTTTTTTTGGATTTAAGGGTTGAGAACATTGCTCTATCATCGGTTATGTGCCTTGAGCACACACTATCAAGGTACCACTAGTTGTTGCTATATTTTGACCTAAAGCACACCTCCAAAAATTAGATTTTTGTTGGTCTTTTAGCACGGGTCCATGAGAGTTAGGAGTTGAAGTGTTTTTGGGAACCCATTTCTTTTTCATTCTATCAAATGAGCTTCTCTTAGTAGGACATGAAGAGGAGATGTGACATTTTCTTCCATAATAATGACATGTGAGATGAGAATGGTTAGATGATACGTGAACAAGTCTTGCTATTTGTAGCATTCTGAGTGATCATGGTAGAGAATTTGATAATGACAGATTTATTCTATTTTGTAATGAGCACAGCATTGATCATAATTTTTCTGCTTTCGAACTCCTCAACAAAATGGTGTGGTATAAAGAAAAATAGAGTGCTTGAGGAAATGGCTCGGACTATGCTTTGTGAAAATAATTTGCCAATATATTTTTGGGCGGAAGCCATCAATACTGCTTGTTATGTTATTAATCATGCCACGATTAGACCCATACTTAAGAAAACGCCGTATGAATTGTGGAAAGGTAGAAAACCCAACATCGGTCATTTTCGTGCATTTGGTTGTAGATGTTTTGTACTTAATAACAATAAAGAAAATCTTGGGAAATTTTATGTAAAATCTGATGAAGCCGTGTTTCTTGGCTATGCAAACTATAGTAAAGCTTATCGTGTCTTTAATAAAACAACTTTAATCATTGAAGAATCTATACACATTGCTTTTGATGAATCTAACTCATTTGCTTCCAAGAACATGGCCAGTGATGATATTGCAGATTCTAATCCAAGAATTGAAGGCATTTACTTATCGGAAAATGATGAACTTCATTCTTCGGAGCCCAATGTTGAAGTCTCTATAGAAGATCTTCAAAAAGAGTATGCTCATCCAGCAAAGGAAAATGATCTACCCAAAGAATGGAAGTATGCTCATGGACATCCCAAAGATCTCATTATAGGAGATGCCACACAAAGTGTAAGAACTCGTTCTTCTATTCATAATGTTTGTGGCAATTTAGCTTTTGTTTCTCAAATTGAACTAAAAACTTTTTCTGAGGCTGAACACGATGAAAACTGGATTTTTGCTATGCAAGAAGAGTTAAATCAGTTTGAAAGAAATGAATTTTGGTTTTTGACTCCTCGTCCTAAGGATCAATCCGTTATTGGAACAAAATGGGTTTTTTGAAACAAAATGGATGAATCTGGTGTTGTTATTCGAAACAAAGCTAGACTTGTAGGCCAAGGTTATGACCAAGAAGAGGGCATTGATTTTGATGAAACTTTTGCACCCATTGTACGTCTTGAAGCCATTCACATGGCCCTTGCATTTACTTGTTTTAGAAATTTTAAACTTTACCAAATGGATGTAAAAAGTACTTTTCTAAATGGGTTTATTTCGAAGGAAGTTTATGTTGAACAATCTCCCAGTTTTGAAAATCACAAACACCCAGACAACATTTATAAATTTTCAAAAGCTTTGTATGGTTTGAAACATGCCCCTAGAGCATGGTATGAACGCTTAAGCAACTTTCTTATTGACAAAGGTTTTTCTCGTAGGAAAATTGATACCACTCTTTTTATAAAAACCAAAAATGATGATATGCTTATTGTTCAAATTTATGTTGATGATATCATATTCAGAGCTACTAATGAATCTTTGTGCGAGGAATTTGCCAAGGATATCAACGGAGAATTTAAAATGAGTATGATGGGAGAGTTGACATACTTTCTTGGATTACAAATAAAGCAAACCCAAGATGGAATCCATTTATCTCAAGCCAAATATATCCTCAAAAGATTTGAAATGGACTTGTCCAAACCCGCAGCAACTCCCATGAGCACATCAATTAAAATTGACAAAGTTGAGCAAGGTAAATCGGTAGACGAAAAGAAATATCAAGGTAAGATTGGCTCTTTACTGTATCTAATAGCTAGTAGACCCGATATCATGTTTAGTGTGTGCATGTGTGCACGTTTTCAATCGACTCCAAAAGAATCACACGTCACCGCAGTGAGACGCAGGTTTAGATATCTTGTTGGCACTCCACTTTTGGGTCTTTGGTACCCTAAAACAAATGTTTTTGACGTTTATGGTTACTCAGATGCCGACTTTGTAGGATGTAGACTTGACAAAAAAAATACTAGTGGCACTTGTCATTTTCTTGAAAATTCACTCACATCATAGTTTTGTAAGAAACAAAATTATATGGCTTTATCTACAGCTGAAGCAGAATATATTGTCGCCACTAGTTGTTGTGCTCAAATTCTTTGGATGAAATAACAACTTCTTGATTTTGGACTTCACTATGATCACATTCCTATTAAATACGATAACACTAGTGCCATCAATCTTTCAAAAAATCCAATACAGCACTCACGCACTAAACACATTGAAATAAGACATCACTTTCTATGAGATCATGTACTTAAAGGTGACATCGAACTCGAATTTGTGCCTACAAGCCAACAATTTGCTGATATCTTTACCAAGCCTTTCAATGAGGAACAATTCTACTTTATTAGAACTGAGCTTGGCATGTTAAATATTCCTATGTGATGTTAAACTATGTGTTATTATGCTTCATTGCGAAATTCGCTGAGTAAACCACTGGTTTTTGCCTTACAGGACCTTTACGGGTCGACCCTCTGCTCTATAGGGTCGACACCTTGTGAAACAGCCTTGCACTTTTTATTGTTAAGGGTCGACACCCTTCTTCAAAGGTGTCGACACCTATTGGATTTCAGGATTCTGCTTTTTAGTGTCGACCCCCCTTCTCTCTAAGGGTAGACACCTGCCTATTGGGTAAGGTTTTTGTCGTGCAATCTTTTTGAATTCGAAGGGTCGACCCCTCTTTCATGAGGGTCGACACCCTCTCAAGGGTATATATACACCGCGACCCTTCCATTTCTTCTTGCGACACCTCCCAAAACCTAGCCCTAACCCCCTTTTCCTATTCTGATGACTCTCTCCGACAATTCACATTCCGATCTTCCTTCATCTCTCTCACAATCTTTACTCTTCCTCTCCATGGATTCTCAAGCCCCTTCTCCTATTGCAACACAAAAGCGACCATGTACCTCCTCCTCTTCCACTGCCGTCACTGCCTCTCCTCCCGTGCTTTGGTTCAAGAACCCTGAGTGCAGATCTGATTTCAACAAGGACTTTAATCTACGAAAGGTAATCTCTGGACTCACAATAGACACCACATTAAAACATTCTATTCCTGTAAAAGCTTGGTTTGACAATAAAAAATGGTTATCCCTTTTAAAACTTGACTATGACATCTATCCTACTCTCATTGAAGAGTTTTTTGCAAATCTCTCTTATGATGAAACCTCATCTCCTCATACCCTTGACTGTTTTGTAAAAGGTGTTCCTTTCACTCTGACACCCTCTATCATTAACTCCATTATGAAAACCTCGAATGATGGACACAGGATCAATCCATCTGTAACTTTTAAACTACCCCAATACTCCCATCTCACTATTCTCTGTCTCCTCACAAACAACCCCGAGCTAAATCATTTGTAACTGTCTTTGGGAAAGATCTTTCCTTAGAATCGAGACTGTTACATCACATCATCACCCATAACATTATCCCTAGGTCCGGTCATTTTGATGCTGTGACCTATGGTCACACTTATCTCATTTGGGCCCTATCCACTGGCTTTCTCACTGATTTCGGTTTTTTTGTGATTCACTGTATTATCAATGCTCATAAGCAAAATAACCAAACTCTTCCCTATAGAATGATTTTCACAAAATTTTCAAGCATTTCAAAATTGATTTAAAGGGGGAAAAAAAAGTTCCTCGTGACCCCTCTTATTATGGGGTTGAAACTCAGAGAAATATGGGATATGATCTGATCAACAACATCTGGGCCAAGACCAAGAAAACTGGATCTTCCCCTGGTCTCTCTACCCCTAGCTCTTCTCTTCCCAGTCCTACACTTCCTTTCTCCACCACTGGTCCCTCTACTCCACCACCTTCTTCTGATCTCTCATCTCCCTAAAAAAATTGACCATCTCAATTTCATGGCTTAGGGTCTCCTGATGGATGGGATTGCTTCAATCAATTCTAGGCTTAACAATCCAAACCTAGATTCCCAATCCATCCCTGCCTCTGACACTTCATCATCCTCTCACTGTTTCCTTACTTCATCATCCTCTACTTTGGAATAAAAGGTGGATGAGTTGGCCTCCTTGGTTCTCCAACTCATCTCTCAACAAACTGAAATGCAAAATGACATTGATCGCCTGAAGCTGCAGCAAGCCTAAGTCATTGCAGCTGCTAAAGAAGTGTCGAAAGTATGGTGATTTCAGTGTACGGGATCAAAGACTCCAACGAAGAATTTCGTCAAATCTTCCAACAGCGCTGGGGCGATGTTCTGGGGGAACAAATCTAGAAATTCATGTTGTGGTTCACACAAGGTTGGCGAGAAGCTGCACCACATTAGCCTTGATCTCCTCATCCCTTTCGCTGAAGCTGTGCCCCTCTTTTTGATAATGACAAAGGGGGAGAAGTTTGAAGATCTAATTATAGGATTTTGTAGATCTTTGTGATGTTCGAATAGTTCGGTTGTTAACTGTTAAATAGACTTTTAGATGCTGTTAAATGCTGTTAAAGGAATAGATGTATATGCATATTTTGGCACAAACAATTTTTTTTTTTTGGTAACACAAATTGGGAAGTATATGTTTTGGAAATTTAGATTTTTGTTAAATAGACTTCTAGATACTGTTAAATGTTGTTAAAGAAATAGATGTATATGCATATTTTGGGACAAACAATTTACTTTTGGTAACACAAATTGGGTAACACAAATTAGGAAGTGTATGTTTTGGAAATTTAGATACAATATGAAAATCTCTTTATATATATGAATCTTGATGAATTCTCCTTGACTGATATGAAACATGTTCTTTAGTATTGATTGTGATTGGTTGTGAATGTCTATCAACAACACAGACTTAGAAAGATTTTTGTTTTAAAATGCTTGTGATTTCATTCAATGAAAATAAACTGAAGAAATTGATTTTACTAATGATTGTTTCAGTACTTATTGACAGGGGGAGCTTGCTTTATATCAAGTTGTTTTTATTGCCTTGACACATATATATCTCATTATCCTTGTTTTGGTCTTTGACGCCCTTTTTATAGGGGGAGTCTCATTTTTCAAATCCTTTATTTACAAAACTCCTTGAAACACACCTCTTAATGCCTTTCTTTTGAAACTCATACTTTGGAAACTTTAGATATTTGTCATCATCAAAAGGGGTTAGCCCCAAGGTTATTCAACTTTAAATTCTTATTGATTTTGATTATTGACATATAATTAAAATTCATTTTATTATTCATGTTTTCAAAATAATATTATACAAATTGTGCTTTAATGTTTATAGAAGATTTATGATTCTAGAGTGTTGTTTTTCAATGGTTTTTAACCTCTCAAAACATGAGATTAGCATTTGTTTGCAAAATTCTATTTATGCATGAAACATGTCTAAGGGTCGACACAAAAATAGCAAGGTTCAACACCAGAGTGAAACTCAAAATGCCTAAGTGTTCCAGAAGCAAGGGTTGACACCAAGAACAACAAGGGTTGACACTAAATTTCAAAATGCAATCCAGCAGCAAGGGTCAACACCAAGAACAACAAGGGTTGACACTAAATTTCAGAATGCAATCCAACAGAAAGGGTCGACACCAAGAATCATAAGGGTTGACACTAGGAACACTTAGAACAAAACCCCGAGAAGAAAAGAAAAGCAAAGGGTTGACACCCAAGTTGTAGGGGTCGACACCCATAAAGTCTGGGTTTCAAAAATGCAGCTACCAAATTAGATCTGTACTGACACAACCCCTTTCTCGGTCACTTTTTCAAAATTATGTACAAAATATGTCATCTTTTTCTGACCCCTGAGCAGATCTTCTGGCAGCATATCTTCTCCACGAAGTTGACTTATGAGATTGAGCATTAAATTAAAGCTTGTGCATTTAATGAACCTTCTCTTTCCAAGACCTACCTACAGTCTGCCTTCTCCATCCTCTGATCAAACCCAGCTGGAAGATATCTTCCATGATTTGCTCCAACAGCTAGAAGACATTAATGCTATAAAGAAGCTTTTATTTTTCGAAACATACGCTTCATAAATACAACAAACCTAGAGCAATCAAGTGCCTTTAATATACTCCATTGAACTTCCATTTTCACATATGAGTCATCCTTAAATTACTTGTGAGCCTACACTTTCATATGCATCTTTTGAGAGAAAATGGTTGTAAAAGAGGACAGTACTTCTTGTTATTGTTCCTTATTTTCTGAGTGAAACACTTGTAAAGTGGGGCACTTAGCTGAGAGGTCCTCAACAAATTAAAGTAAGTCCTTTGTAAAAATTTACAAGCTAGGTGAAGCTTGGTGGTCCATTTATTCTTATTGAAGAAATTCTCAAGGAGGTCTCTTAAGGAGTGGACGTAGGCCAGTGAGCCAAACCACTATAAATCTTTGTGTCAAGCTCTTCTTTCCTTTCCTTTTATTTTCTGTGTACTTATTATTTTTCTGGTACATTTAATCTCTTAGTCTTTGACTTCTATTTTCTGGCCAAATTTTTAATTACACAATTCACCTTCCCTCTTGGGTTGCTTTCCTGTATAACAAGCTTTTTATGTGGTTGATTAAAAAATCTGTAAGGTATGCTTAAATATACTTTTATGGAATTTTAGAATAAGAAATCTGTATATAATAGCTTTAGTTATCAAGAAAATAAAGGTGATGGATTTAGTTTTTTTGTATAGAAAAATTAATTTTTGATAAATTAATTTTCAGGAAAAAGATTTTGGTTGAATAATTCTCTAAATACATTTACTATTTAGTATTCCACATTTTTCTATTAGGAATTTTAATTCAAACAAAATATTTTAATTAATGGTTATATTTATTTCTTGACCATTATGAAGTAAATGTGTTTTGCAACAAATTAATTACAATTCAATTGTGAGTATTAGATGTTATGATTATACTATAATTTAATACATAACATGGAATTTGAATTGCCATTATTTGACCATTTGTGTTCATCCATTCATTATATTTGCTAAATGATTGAGTGTTACTCTTGTATTATAAAGAAAAAATAGTCATATGATTTTAATTGTCATTTTAATGGATTAATCATTTGATTTATAGAGGAGCTACATTAGTATTTAAATTACATTTACTTCTTGGTTGATTAGCCTTATATGTTTTTCTATCTAAAGAGTTATATATTATTGCATTTAAGTGGTAATGATATACACCGTTTGGGAATTGATGATTTTGGGAAGTTTTGAAGGTTTGGAACATGTGTGAGTATTAAATTGTGTGTGTGTGTGTGTGTTTACAAGTTCTTATTTTGTGGAATAGGAGAAAAATGCTTAATGATTTTTTAATTGGGTGATAGGGCTACCTAATTCTCTTTGGAATAGTTAATTTCTGTTACTTTTTAAGAGTACAATTTATTTGTTTGTGGTGCATTTATATCTATTGCTATGAGATTAACGAATGTTGTTCCGATTGATTGTATGTCATCTCAATTGCATCTCAATTGATCTTGAGAAAAACTTGCCTAAATTTTTATATTGGATGGTTTCATACATAAATTATTCTTCATTAGAGTTTTACTTTCATTGAAATATTTATGTAGAATTGACTCACTCACAAGCAAGTTACTTTCTATATATTCTTAATATCATGTTAATAGATGTGTGGGGGTTTTGTGTTTTTATAATTTTGGATTGTGATGGTCAATATTGTTTTTGTTATATATAACAAAAGGATTTTTTTTAGACTCAAAAAGAAGTTTGGATTGTGGTGATGAGTTATTTGTAAGTCAAATCAAGTTGTGTGACAGTTTAAAAAAGAGAAATATTTTTTAATTTTATGTAAGTGTGAGTAAGAAAATATCTCTAGAGAAAATATGGAATTTTAAAAGGTGAAAAATATTTATTTAAGACGCATTATGGGGAAAGGAAAATGCAAGAAAAATATTGGTGGTTCCTAATAGGTAAAAGGAATATTGGCCATGATGTGTAGTTCCTAATAGTAGATTACTGATTATGAAAATTTAAATGAAATATATTTGACGGATCCAATATGCCTCGATTTAATGTTTGCTGATTCAGAAAGTATATGGACCATATTTGCATGATGGGTCCATGTTGCCTTGATGGAAAATTGGATATATTTGCATGATGAGACCAATTAAAAGTATGTGATGGAGAAAATCAGCTAACATATGAAATTTGAGACTTGAGAAGCCCATATATATAAAAATAAAATTAAAGGTTGAGAAGCTCAAAATTATTATGACTTGTGCAGTCAAATATTGAGGCAAATATTATTAATAAACTCGATGAATTATTGCCTCTGGACTAGTGAGGGTAGATCCATATTTATTTGTCAAGGGAGATGGGCTAAGCCCTAAGGATGTCAGCTAAAGAAGTAACCCAACCTTTGTGATTGGCAACCCCATGAGGGAGATTCAATAGGTAGTAACAATCTTTAAAGCATGACTTAATTTTATCACTTTATATTTTAGGAGTGTAGACACCACATTTTTTACCGTCCTCAAGACTTTGTTATGCTTGCAGGTACATCCAACCACAAGTTCGATTGCTCATCAAGTGCTTGACTTTCGCGGCGGAACATCACAGGTTTGAGCTTTCCTAACCCTGTATCCTTTCTGCCCTTTTTTTGGACTAGGTGTTGGTCCTTTCTACTTGATTCTCATGGGGCACGGTCGGCCACTGTTTGGTACTGACGACCATGCACTTTCCCCTGCCTACTACTGATGATGGATGCCGGCCATCAGTGAGCCACTGCTGGCCACAGTTGATGGCCGGCAGAACATTTGTCTCGGCAAGTTTCACGCTAGATCTTTTGAGCCAGCTAGTTTTCACTCATCTCCCCTCCATACACGTGTATGGAGGGATGAAGCTCTCGCCAAGCTTCTTGAACAAGCTTTGCATTGCATCTCTTCTATAAATGGAGAGACTGATCCTCCATTTCAGAGGTTTAGAAAATTGAGACTTGAGAGATAGATATATATTTGTATCTATTTTTCTTTGTTTACTCTTGTTTTGTGCCTAAAAGTGTAGTGTTTTCTTACTTTTGTACACAAACACACGCTCAAATACCTTGCTTGTGTTGCTGAGGCTTCTTGAGGTTGTTTTTGGTGTTCTTGGACTGGTTTGAGCTTAAACAAGTGGCTGGAGTTGCAGTGGTAAAGAAGGTCTTCAAGGGTGAGCCTTTAACCTTTAGATCCCCCTTTCTTGCTTAAGCTTTTAGCCCTTCTTGCATATGTTTTTAAGCTTAACTCTTAACTAGAAAAAGTTCTATTTTTGCATGCCTAAAATAGTTGTTTAAAGTCACTTTTTTGTTTGGGGTGATTTACCCCCTCTTAGGCCTTGTTAAGCCTTCTTTTGAGCCGTCCCTTTAGGCTCTTGTTGAACCCTTTTGCATGACCTTTGTACCACTAAAATCCAGAGGATTTTCAATGGTGGAAAGACAGTTTTGGTGTCCTAAATAGGAGAGGGTCATCCCCTCTCCTTGTATTGTGTCTACTAGTTTCATATGCCTCATGTTTGAGCACGTTTGATAAGCTTGTGTTAGCTTGTTCCTAGCTAGTATTTGTTGTTATTTTGTTGAGGCATGCCACTATTTTTACTTGCTTTGGTCACTCCATGCATGGTTAATAAACTTGTAGTGTAAATCACACAAACTAGCTTTGTATGCCTTATGAGGTAGCATGTCCTTCTATCATGTTTTGGGTCCATCTCAGTAGGTTTTTGGTGTTTCTTTACCATGTCATACCTCTGTTAGAGCTTGGTTTGATAGCCCCTTGCATGCTCCATGCACTTGTAGTGCAATTCCATGAAATAACCTAACATGCATCATGTTGTAACATGTCATTTTAGCATGCTTTTGGCTTAGCCCTGAGAAGATTTTGTTCATGTTTTACCATGTTTAAGGTCTGACTTTGGTTGTTTTGGCCATGCATGACTTGCTTTGTATAGCCTTTGTTCAATCTGGCTTGTTAACCTTGTGTATTGAGTCTTCTAGCATGCATTGCTTGGACTATTCTAATGATCTGGCATCATTCATAATGTGATTTTAGTGCATGTTTCATGTCCATGTATTCACATTTGTCATGCTTTCAATTCCTTGAAGAGTTGGTGTTTTATGCCTCATGAATGGATCATTGTGCATGCCTCTATGCTTAGGTCTTTGGGATGCCATCTCAGTAGGTTTTTGGGCTTATTTTGACATGATGTAACTTTGTTTTATGTTGTCCAAGTCATGCCATGTTTCGTTTTAATAGGTGTAGTTTAACACCCCTTTTGTAGCCTTGCATGCTTCGTGTTTTCGGCCTTTTGTTCTAGCTTGTTATGGTTAGGTTCAAGCATGTTTTTAGACTCACCTTGACCGGCCTTGGGACTGTTTTGATGTCCTTGTCCCCTTTGGGGCTTGCTTTGTATAGCCATGGCTTAAGTTCCTTTGCTATTTTCGAGCTTTGAGCTTTCTTTCATGCTATTTTGGTAAGATCCAACAGCAAGTTCTCAAGGACACCCTGTAGACAGAGCCTCTTGAGAGCAACTAGAGAGCTTTTCAGGACGGCAACTAAGCATGCATCCTCTTCTCCTTCAACTAGCGCTGGAACAACATTGTTTACATATTTTAATGCTTACTTGTTAGTTAGTATTCGAATTTGTAATTAATTAATTAATTTGTTAATTGATTAAGTTTTGTAATAATTAGTTGTAACTAGTTATTCATTCAGTTATGTAATAATTAATTAGCTTGTTAGTTAGTTAATTAGACGGTTTGTATTATTCATTCGGACCCTCCGTCGAGAGGGCGGATTTTGTAATAAGTGTGCATGTGTGTGTGCATGTCTTCCAACCCCACGTCTTTCTCCCTTTTACTTACCGCTTACGATGGTTAGTTTTAGGGCATATCTTGTTTAGCATACCTTATGCTTGCATGCGTGCATCCATTCATCTGTCTTGCATGCTCCGGGCTCGGCGCATCATACAAACTGCACTGTATTTCAATACCAAGTTGAATACGTGATTATCAAGTTGCATTTCACATGACATTCTAGAATAGCCGAGCCTACTTTAGATGCATTTTTGCATGTGTTGCATTAGCCATTTTAACATGAACTAGGATCATGCATGATATCTAACTAGTTCCTTGTTTTGGCTCGGAGTACACTGCGAGTGTTTACGCTTTAGCATACTGCATGTGTGTTAATGTTGCCATGAAAGCATGCTTGCCATAAGGCTAATTGCTTATTTGATAAACTGCCTGAATGCCTGTGGGTGAAGGTCGGATTGCTTGAATTGGAAAAATTCATTAAAATCCTCGATTTAGCCTACTTGCGAGTAACAAACTTCAAACTATCTTCAAACAAACGGATATGCGATGCTTTGTTCCAACTTAGGCGATCTAGTCTATACTTGTATACTGTGCGGATCACGTAGTAAGATTAGCTAATTAACCGGAATAAGAGCACATGTGTTTTCAAAAACGAGATATCATGCTTAGTACAGGTCGATCTTTGATCGGGCGAGCGGGGGTGCTCATTGCATGACCTTCCCCCCTCGTACCCAAGTTCCCGAGCCGAGGCAACTTTGGTGATGACGGACACGTGGCCTTAGGCACGAGTCAGGGTTTCCTAAATTCCCCCAAAACAAAATATTTAGGTGGCGACTCTGTATCTGGCAAAGTAGTCTATGTTTGGCACTTCTGTATAAAAATTAGTTTTCCAAAACGATTTGTCGGACTTGGACTTTTTCGTGATTTATCGGTCTTGCATTGCACTTTGCGAGATTAGATTTAGAACCGTGACATTTGAGTCCGAACTGTAGTAGTAAGCCCAATGAACAAAACAGATTTTCGCGCCAATTTCGCGCGAGGGGGCCTTGGCGTTCGGGCACGTTTACAGTTTCTGGCGACTCTGTTGGGAATTTAGAGAACTTGACTTGAACGCATGATATCCTGTTTTGATTACACTTATGTGTTTCTTTGCATTGCATTTGCATTGGTGCGCCTAGGATACCATGTCCGTCGTATGCTATTCCTGAATGGTTTGCCGGAGGCTTGCTTTGAGAAGCGTGCCATAAGGCTGACCGGTTATGGGCTCTGCCACGACGGGAACACAAACCCCGATTTTTACCGAGGCACCCCTTTTGACCATTCGACCTAGTGCATATCGAAAACTGTAGTGACTATTCCAAGCTAGGACATGTTGCTTACCCAATTATAGGTTGTTTGAAACCGCTGTGTGCGTAGTGAAACCCCAGTTCTTGACGAAACTAGGACAGGGAAACCCTACCCCTCCATAGGGGTGTTTTTGGCTCTTACTTGCTTGTTATGTGCTTTTAGAGTTGGCCTCTACAGGAATGCACGTATCAGTTTGCAAGTCTGGGTATCAGGCCCGCGGGCATCAGTATTTTGGGAGAATCAGTTTTACCAGAGGGTAACAGTTTGCAAGCAGAATTTTGGGCAGAATTCAGTTAAGAGTACAGTTATTCAGCTATGCTCGTATCTATTCCAGCGAAATTAGGCTACCATGCTGCCTGTTTTCTCTTTTGCTAGGTGGTCTTAGGAACCGTAGCTTCAGAAGGATCCGATATCCCCCGGGTACATTGGATTTGTGCTGATAGACTTTGTCAGGTCAGAGATTCAGTTCAAAAGCAGCCAGTATTTTTTCCTTCGCTGAGGCAAGGCAGAGAAAGGCCAGTCAAGGCTTACCGGTTCATCAGATCCATTAGTCGCCAGTCACTTCACCTCTGTTCGATTCAGTAGACTCGTTAAACTCGGGAATCGCCATGCAGGGTGAGACCGATGTTGAAATGCAACGCCCGCCCAGGTCACCTGCCGCACACCCAATCTGGGAACCCAAATTATTCCAAACGAGTGAGCCCACCACTTATGAGCTAATGGGAATGATTGGCGATCTTTAGAGATCTGTGGCTGATCTAGCCTTCGGAATGTCGGCTCCGCCATCGACCACATCATATGTCAGAAATTTCATGCTAGAAGAGCCCCTGCTATTGGGGCGAATTGTAATTGAACTCAGCCAGCCTGAAGGCATCCCAAGTTTCGGCAATAACATGTCGGCAGCAACAGGGCTTCGTACTGATGTAGCAACCCAAACCTTCGACCAAGCTGAGGCGAGCGGTAAGAACAAGGTAGGGGCAAACATTGATCCCTACAAACAATTTCTGCGTGCTGTTGAGGCTTTCAAAGCCGGGGGACTGAACAAACTGCAATTGCTCGCTGTTGCTACAAAAGTTGTGGATGACACTTTCGTTACTCAAAACGAGGGCAGTTTGAGCCAAGGAGAAAATTAAGAGAAGGGCCATCGTACCAGAACTGTTCTCCCCAACCCTAATTCTACACCCGGGAAAGATAAACAGACCAAGCCAGCACCTGCAGACCCTTTTGCTAGTGCATCCAGCAAACATCCACAAACCTCGAAGTATCTACCCCGAGGTCGCAGGGTCTTCCTTGCCCTCTATATGCCTTTGTCCAAGGCTCTTCAAATCCTTGCTGAAAAGGGGCATCTCAAACCCCTCGAGGCTCGGCCTCTCCCTAGTTGTCTTCCACCTAGTCATAACGCTACCCAGTACTGTGCGTACCATCAACAAACTGGTCATACCACCGACAATTGTTTCCGTCTTCGCCACGAAGTGCAGGATTTGTTTGACAATGGGGTCGTCCTCCAACCAAGCTCAGCAAAGTCTATCGTCACAGGATCAGTAAACTTGGAGGACAATGTGATGTGATCAGGGGATGAACCACCTACGGGCGTGTAGACGCGCCCGCGGAGGGGCCTTATGCTACAACAGTTCGGACTCTCGATTTTTGTTTGCGGTTCTGAGTCTGAACCAAAGAGTCCAAATCTGGCAAATCGTTTTGAGAAAACAGATTTTTGAAAAAGTAGTGCCAAACATGGACTGCTTTGCCAGATACAGAGTCGCCACCTAAATATTTTAAAATGGGAGAATTTAGGAAACCCTGACTCGGTGCCGAAGGCCACATGTCCGTCATCGCCGGAGTTGTCTCGGCTCGGGAGCTTGGGTACGATCGGGGAAGGTCAGCTATGAGCACCCCCTTTCGCCCGGTTCAAAGACCGGCCTCTACAAACCATGATATCCGTTTTTGAAAATATTATATGTTCTTATTCCAATTATTAGCCTAGAATTACTACGTTATGCGCGCATCAAACAAGTATAGACTAGATTGCCTAATTTGGAAATAAGCATTGCATATCCGTTTGTTTTGAAAAGCGCTTTGGAATTTGCTACTCTCAAGCAGGCTAAAACACGGATTTCAACGAGTTTTTCCAACTCAAACAATCCAACCTTCACCCACAGGCATTCAAACAATTTAACACATAAGCATTTAGCCGCATGGCAAGCATACTGTCATGGTAACACTCACACGCATGCGGGATGCTAAAGCTAAAACACTTACATTGTACTCCGTGCCAAAACAATAAACTAGTTAGCAAACATGCATGTCCTAGTTCATGTCAATTGTCTAATGCAACACATACAGGATGCAGTTAGAATAGGCTCGGCTAACCTAAACATGGCATGTGAAAATGCACAACTATCACATATTCAGTTTTGAATTTGAAGTACAAATGCAGTTAGCGTGCTGTACCGAGCCTAATGCATGCAAATACAAATGCATGAATGCACACATGCATAGCATAAGGTATGCTAAATTAAACGTGCCCTAATACTAACCATCAAAGCAGGTAAGTAAAAGGGAAGAAAGAAGTGGGGATTGGAAGACATACACTCCACTCACACACACTTATTACAAATTTGCCCTCGCTCGGAGGGACCAAATAAATAATACAAATTAATTAACTACGCAAGCTAATTAAATATTACAAATTGCCTAATCAACTAAGCAAATTAACTTAAGCTAAGAAAACAGTAAATCGCCTCGGGAAATGCGCCGCCATGCATGAGCTGCCTCTGTTTTCCTTCCTTCACTCCTCTGGAGGTTGCCAAAACCTCAGGACTTCTTCTCTGGACATTGAGGAGTGCCACCGGATGAATAGAATTACCACCGGCAGTGTGGTGTAGTCACCGGCACAAGATGAATCCATCGGCTGCTCGTTTACTGCCGGTCGGCAATATATACTGCCGGTCGGCAAGGAATGCCTGCAGAACCTGCAATTGACAGCAACAAAGGGCAAGGCAAAGCATGGCAGCACAATTCAAGGCATATATGCACCAATCATGTCCCTTATCATGGTAATGACTCAAAGGGGCATGTGTCTCGATTCTCGGAGCACCAATCACGCATTTCCATGCATAATGGCCCAAGGGATCAAGTATGCAACTTTCATGTCAAATGAAATGCAAACCATACAAACAAACCAAGGCCCAATTCCCATCACCAACTCAAGGAACAAGGCATGCATGCAAGATGCAATGCAACTTAGGCATACAAGCTAAGGATGCAACATGGCATGCCAAGGCACTTATGCAAGCATGAAAGCAAACATGTGGCAATGCAAATGGATGAAAAGATGGACTTATACAAGATTTGGGTAGCTCTAATAAGGCCCAAAACAGTAGCCAAAATGACCAAAACAAAGGACCAAAACACGTGCACACATACATGTGATTAAGGGCCAACACTTAGGCACAAATTAGGCAACCCTCAAGCACACTTGAAAGGGGGAATCATGGACTAATTAGCATACATTATAAGCCTTGAAAACATGTAGGAAATGATGCCAAATTTACCTACTCATGCAAGCTATACATACAACGAGGCCCAAGGACCTAAAGCACGATCATATGACTTATGAAGCAAATGACCAAATTGGGTCAAAACAGTCCCAAATCATGCAAAAACAAGCCTCAAGAATCACTTAGATGGCATCTAAGCAACCTAATCCTAGAGGTATACATCATGGCACAAATATGAAGCATGGGGCATCAACTCTTGAAGCAACAAAAGAGCCACAAAATGCAAACATTTAGGCATGCTAAAAGGACTGAAATAACACGTCGGGTGGTTCCAAACCACCGAAATGATGCAAGCAACGCATACTACACATCCACATACTTGAGGCCAACAAGCCCGAATACAAAGGAGCTATACTAAGCATGCCAAATCCGACCCGAACAACCTAGGACAGACCTAAAACATGGAAAAATTTGCACAAAAGCTTCACAAGACTAAGTCTAAAACATGCTTGAACAAAGGCTAACAACCTTAGGCATATTAAGGCAATAACATGACATTACATGGTAGGTATGCTAAGCATGCATGGTGTACCAAAACCAACAATAAACAGAGGCATATCACAACATTTTAAGCATGAAAAGCAGCCAAGACATGGTCAGTACACACTTTAACATGATGCTCCCTCAAGAGGCCAAAAATGGTCCATTTCAAGGACAACAAGGGGAGGGGGTGGCCCTCCCCTTTTGGAGACTTCAAGGCACCATCTCCACCACTGAAATCCCTCAAGATTTCAGTGGTGAAGAGGCCCAAACACCAAAGTCCCGAAACTAGCACAAAATAGCACAAAATGAGGCTTTTCAAGGCCTAAGAGGGGTCAAACACCCTCAAACCACAAAACACTCTTAATAAACAATCAAGAGGGCTAAAAAATAGAACTTTTTTGTATTATACACTAAGCACAAAAACAGTTCTAAGATAGGTAGAAATAAGGTGCAAAAATGGGGAATAAAGGGGTGAGATTCTTACCCTTGAAGACCTCTTCAACAATGATGCTCCAATGGCCTTCCTTGGCTTGAATCCAACACCAAAACACTAAAATTAGTCCCTTAGAACCTCAGTAGCTAGAGGAAGGTGAAACACTAGGTGTTTGTGTGCAATAGTAAGACACAAAACACCTAGAGCACAAAGAGAGAAAAAGAGAGATAGGATATATATGGATCCTAACCCTAAAAACCAGAGCTTCTCTCTGTGTTTTTTGTCTCTAAAATGTCTAAAGTCTCTCACCCTAAGGCCAAGAGACAAGGCTTCTCTTTATAGAAGCTTATTGTCTTGTAAAGCTTACAAGACAAGCTTCCAAGAGAGAAATCCCTCCATACACGTGTATGGAGGGGAGCCAAAAGCAAGACAGCTATCTTAAAATATCTGCAAAAGCAGATGCACAGTAGTCGGCCGGCCAAAAATGCCATTTTGGCAAAAAAGAGTGCCGACCGGTAGAAAATAGTGCCGACCTGCAACAAAATGTGCCGACCGGCAACAAAATGTGCCGATGGCAGCAAAAACCAGCCGGTGGCCTCTAGTCACTGCCGGTGGTGACTGGGGATGCCTCACAAGGCATTCCCTGCCCCTCCAATGCAAAACACAAGTGTTTGGTGCAAAACCAGACACTAAACAGTCGAGTTCGGAGATCCTGAGGCAAGGCGCGCGAGCCGAGACCTCCGAGAACTCCGAACGAACACAAACATGGATAATCACCGAGTGTTCAAACGGTGACGTCCAAGTCTTGAGGACGGTCAAAAATGGGGTGTCTACAGTTGCCCCTCTTTGACAGAACTCGAAAGTCATAACAATGACGGGAGTGAATGTCAAAGCCCAGAGACGACCCATTTTTGACAAGGCCGAAGACTCAGACAAACATGCGAGACAAACAAGATATGCGCCCGAAGGCAGGGGCAAAATGCAGGACAATGCACAGAGCCGAGCATAATTTATGATCACGCAAAGAAAGCTGTAACGAAGCACACATGCGACAGTTTTAAGCTAGCATACACCGAACTACACTACAATGCAGAAAGGATGTAAGAGAATTATACAATTCTCAATACGTCTCACTCGGAGGATATAATACCTGTGCGGCTCATCTGGTTGCACCAGCCTCGAATGAACCGTACATACAATATCGTGCCTGCAAAGAAAACAAACTTAACAGGTACAATATTGTTAACAACATGCATAGTAGTGTACTCGAAATGCGTGACAGCGCAAAGCAAGTGGGAAGCAAAACAATGCTGTGAAAATACAGATATGTAAGTAGGGCATGCGGTCTACGCAGGCAACGAAATTGATCATAAGCATGCGGTCTACGCAGGGGTAATGAAATTAACAAATATGCGGTCTACGCAATCAATACATGCGGTCTACGCAGGTAATGAAATTGAACAATAATGCGGTCTACGCAATCAAAACATGCGGTCTACGCAGGTAATGAAATTAATATGCGGTCTACGCAATCAAAACATGCGGTCTACGCAGGTAATGAAATTAATATGCGGTCTACGCAATCAAAATATGCGGTCTACGCAGGTAATGAAATTAATATGCAGTCTACGCAATCAAAACATGCGGTCTACGCAGGTAATGAAATTAATATGCACAATGAATGCAAGACAATGCAGGTCGCAAGGGACGTAAGATAATGCAAATGAGGCACGCATGCCAATGCAAGTGAGGCACACGTGCTGATGAGAACAAGGCACGCGTGCCGATGCGAATGAGTCACGCGTGCCGATGGGAATGAGGCACGCGTGCCGATGGGAATGAGGCACCCGTGCCGATGCAAATGAGGCACACGTGATAATGCAAACGATACAAATGAGACACGCATGCCTTATAAAACATGAAACGATGCGAAGTGTGACACGCATGCCATACGAAATGTAAATGGACTTAAATGCGTAACAACGCACGTGTTTCGAGATGCACGACAATGCAGACGATGCGCGAGACGACGTATGTCTTGAAATACGTGACAACGCTAGTAATGAAAATGCAATAACAATGCATGAGAGATGTGCATGACAATGCAAGGGGTGCGTGTTACAACGCATGTAGTATGCATAACCATGCAACTGTGAGGCGCGTAAGAGCATCTCCAACCCACTAGGCATAGTGCGACGACATAGTGCGACGAACGCGTGCAACGCACATGGGGCAACTTTTGAAATTAAAAGGATACAAAAAGGATACACCTTGCACAAATTCGAGTGCCACGCACAGAAGACACGACCCGAGGTCACAACGGAGGCCGGTTGAGCGTCGGAGATGCACTTTCTTGCACTTTCTTGAGCTATGAAGACCAAAAACTTCTCATATGGCCTAAACAAGGCTGTGGGAACACCACCGGCCGGGAGGGGAGGCCACCGGCTATCCACCGGCTGCAAAATAACTCCATCCGCAGAAAATAATGCCGGCCGGCACAAAATATTGCCGACCGGCAGAAAGTTGCTGAGTTGGGGCAGTTTCGAGATTTCACTTCGGGTGTTTTAAAATAGGGTTTCAAACCCTATTTTCTCACTTCCTCCACCGCCAAAAACTCTCACTCTCTCTCTCTAGAGTGTTTTTCTCTCCTCTTTCGCCCGTTTCTTCGCGTTCTACGCCCGTTTCGTCGTCGGATTCGCGATTCCCTTCGCGTTTCGGATATTTTCAACCGAACACATCTTCGTTTCGGTGCCTCGTTTGGCGTTCCTGCCTATTTGGAGTTTGTTCCCCTTGCTTTTCTCTTGATTTTCGTGCCCTTTCACATCTCGGCCTTTCCGGTCATTTTCGGCCTTCCCGGAAGTTGACTTTTCGGTTGACTCTTCGTATTCTAGCCCGGTTTTCCTTCCTCCGGCTATTTTCTCATTATTCTCGACATGGCGGGCGACATCCCACGCGGCGGGACTCGCCCAGACCACGAGATGGATCCCGAGGTCGAGCTTCTACCTTTTCGCGAGCGCCCGTTCGACCCGACGACCTACCGGCCGGCGATCCATGTTCTGCCCCCCGACGGACTCCGCCAGTTTCGGAGCTTTGAGAGGCACGTGCCACCCGAGCTATTGCTGCGCGAGCCTACCTCTCACATGTCCTTCAGCGTTTCCGAGGTAACTCTCTTTCCTCTTCTTTACTTTCTGCAATGTAGGGCACAAAAACTGTCGTAGCTTGTTTATGCTCTTTAACTGCTTGAATCTGATATGCTATACCGTAGTTGACTGTAAACATACATACAACTTATATCTGCTTGAAACTGACACATGCACACACACTGCACTAGCCCTGAATCACCCAAACACATGGCGCGCACTGTATTCCACTGCAAACACCGGCACCCGATATCTGCTTGAATCTGAACATATGCACACATGCTATACTGTACTGAACCACCCGAACACACTGACGCATCACACGCTGTAGTTCACTGTAAGCACACTGGCACCCGATATTTGTTTAAATCTGTTAAACTTGCACACATGCTACATCTGTACTGAACCACCAAAACACGCTGACACATCACACGCCGTAGTTCACTGTAAGCACACCGGCACCCGGTATTTGTTTAAAATCTGTTAAACTTGCACGCATGCTACATCTGTTCTGAACTACCCAAGCACGCTGACACATCACACACCGTACTTCACTGTAAGCACACCGGCACCCGGTATTTGTTTAAAATCTGTTAAACTTGCACGCATGCTACATCTGTTCTGAACTACCCAAGCACGCTGACTCATCACACGTTTGTAGTTCACTGTAAGTACACCGGCACCCGGTATTTGTTTAAAATCTGTTAAACTTGCACGCATGCTACATCTGTTCTGAACTACCCAAGCACGCTGACTCATCACACGTTTGTAGTTCACTGTAAGTACACCGGCACCCGGTAGTTGTTTAAATCTGTTAAACCTGCACACATGCTACATCTGTATGCTTCTTAAAGCTGTAGTTTGAATGTTGTCTTGCCATTGTTATTTTCTGTTTATAGGAGGGTTCCCATACCATCCGCGGGTATGGGAACACTGGCGCTCGGGAGTGGTACGACGAGCTCCCTGACGCGGTCCGTCGCATAGTGGACCGGGCGGGCTTCGGCGCCTTCCGCCGAGGGCTCTCGCGACTCACTACTTGCAGACCTCTTCTCGTCGCTCTGGCGGAGAGGTGGTGGGACACCACCGATTCTTTTCACTTCTCCACAACAGGGGACATGACGATGACCCCTTACGACTTCTCGATGCTCACAGGCATCGGGGTAGGGGGTGATCCGATCCCATTTGATATCGACATTGATGAGTGGACCGCCTCTCAGGTCTATCTGCTGGCGGAGGCCCCATCTCTCGCTCGCCCAGGCTTTGTGCGGTACTCCTGGTTCGAGGTACAGTTTAGGGTCCAACCCACTCTCGGTGATGCAGATCCGATGACTCCGGAGGCCGAGGAGAGGTACGCCCGCGGGTTCCTCATGTTCTTATTCGGGACGACCATCTTCGCCGACCGAGCGAACACCGTGCCTCTTTGCCTTCTCAGCGCACTGGTGGATGTCCGGGACATTTTTCACTACGACTGGGGTGGCGCCGCTCTGGCCACTCACTACGGGTACATGAGCTCGGCTTCGCACGGCAGCGGCCAGTTGCTCGGAGGCTACTGGCGGGCTTGGGAGGTACATTTCTTTTCCGCTTTTCATTTCTGTCCGATATTTTCTGTACTCTGTACACTGCACACACTGTAGTCTGCTCTATACTTGCTGTATACTGTACACACGGCACACGCATACATTCTGCTTCATACTGACTGTACACTGCTCATACTGTACACTGCACACAATACACTGCACGACACACGGCTCTGCCATTTCAGCTTTATTCTGTATATTCTGCTTTTTCTGATAAATGCACTGGTATTTACCTTGCAGCTGTGGGTTTACGCCTACTTTCCTAGGCTTGCCCCCGTACCAGTCACAGAGACCCCTCTGGTTGTCCCCTTTTCACGCCGTTTTTACGGGAGATGCACCCGGCGGCCGCGAGAGACTTTCGGCTTTTTCCGTCGATACTTCGACACCATTACCCCGGCCGAGGTATGTTTTACTTGCAGTTCATTTAAGCTTCGCTTTCCCACTGCATATTTCAATAACAGTAGATAACAAACTGTCTGTCACTTTCAGATCACTTGGCGGCCGTGGGCTCCGTTGCCGGCGGCGACGCGGGATCGGTTTGCCGGTGCCGATGAGACCTCACGTTTCTGGATCTTGTTAGAGGGCCCGGTCTGTCGGGCTTGGTACCTGGGGGAGCGTTTCCTACGCCAGACCCTAGGGTTACCTGAGCAGATAGTCCCGGTTCACCCTCCTACGGATATGAGGGAGACCGAGGGGCTCACGACCGAGCAGATGGACGATTTCACTATTGGCTAGGAGGAGGCCCGCTTCAGAGGCATCGGCGACTATCGGGAGTACGTGCAGACGTACCTAATGCGACCTCTGAGCGGCGGCCGTCGAGCGGAGGGAGCTAGGCCCGCGACGCCAGTGGCTGGGGCAGGAGCGGGAGCTTCGAGGAGGGCCCGAGTCCGTGGCAGGGGCGGAGTTCAGGGAGGACGGGGGGCTGGCTGGCCCACCCTGCCTGCTGTACTGACTTTCTGGGGGCAGGGTGTGGCGACCTATCAGATCCCCTTCGCCCCTCCGCCAGCTGATCATGAGTTCGTCGGTGTCCCCGACTTACCTCCGGTATGTATTACTGCACTTCTGTACAGTCATTTCACTTCAGTTTATTTGATATTCCACAGAATACTGATGCATCTGATATTTTTGCAGGCTTCTTCTGCGTACACCCGGCAGTCATTGGAGATGAATGCCTCCATGATGGGTATGCTCCAGCGGACTCTTGATCTCCTGGCCCTCTACAGTATTTCGGTATGTTCTCCTGACACTGGCCTCAAACCATTCATATACTACTTCACATAATCTGATGCATGGCACAACACCTGATACATTGATCTCACAGCATCTGACACACTGCATACACTGCATTCTGCACTGTACCCTGCACTGGTAAACTGCTCACGGCATTCATACACTGTACTCTGCATTGTATTCTACACTGATACACTACTCACGGTATTCTCATACTTATGCGCTGCATTCTGCATTGATACACTACTCACGATATACTGATGCATTTGCCTTTTGTGTACTTTCTCAGCCTCCTTTTCAGATTCCTATGGCAGGAGGCGCTCCAGCTGGACCTTCCGTCCCTGCCCGAGGGAGAGATGAGGAGGTCCGAGTATTCCCCCGCTCCATAGCGGGGCGCGCTCATGTCGAGAGCAGCTCGCGAGCTCCAGTCCCGGATGATGATGATGACGAGGAGTCAGAGGCGGAGGCAGAGGCGGAGTCCGAGTCATCGGAGGAGGAGACCGGAGGCGGTTCTAGCTCGGGCTCTGACGACGATGCTGATGATGCTCCTGGACCCTCGTCCGGGAAGAGGACCAGGACAGACTGATGGCCCTTGGAGTGCTCGACACAGATGCGGATTTTTGTTATTTTTCTTCTTTCTTGTACATTTCCTCTTTTCTTTGGTAGTTAGATTACCTTGTACTGCCGCAGGCAGATTTTGTTTTCCTCAAAACTTTGTACTCGAGAAAATTATGAAATGAACAGATTTTTGCTTAAAAAGTGTTACATTTACATATCTCATGTATTGCATCGCATTCCATCATGCTACACCTCAATGTAAATGGAATTGATTGGTTGCCTGAAAATTGAACACTTGCACTGTAATAATCAGATAACTAAACATCCAACAGCAAAATAAACCCAAGCAACCCACTGCCTGATTCTGGACACACAGCCCTTGCTCTACTGGGGATCATTCTGCATACAGCCCATAACACAGCATTCGGTTCATTCTGCACACAGCAAACTTGAGTGAACGGCCCAATCTGACAAGACGGAGCTCAAAGATGGAACCGGTTGGAGTTGAAGCATGCTCCAATGTAGAGAATGGCACCGCATTCTGGGTATAAACAATTCTGAAATTTAATGAGGGTTTTTCAAACCGGGGTATCGAGTCTACAACTGAACACAGCGGGGAGGACTCAAACAAAAATGGTACACGTCCCAAACACAACGAGACACGCTCGGAGAAGACCTAAAACACAGGTTGAGGTAAACAAAATAAAAGACACGGCATGCAGGCGCGTCAACGAAAACGGGGGACCTCAGATCACGAAGAGCCAGTTTCTCTGGGTATTGTTTCCCACCCTTTCTGATTTGTGATTCTCACATCACTCTGGCACTCAAGCTCGGTTTTTTCTCTCAAAACCCTTTTCCTCACTTTTCTCTCAAGTTACACCTCTCTATTCTTCATTCTCTCATTTTTCATCCCTCCCCAGGGCGTTTAATGAATGAATAGGAAGTTACGAGTTTATGCCCAACACCATTAGCTCACAGCTATTTCTTCTGGCGGGTATAGTGCTCTTCTGGCAAGTACGTCGATGACCGGGGGGGGGAAGACAGAACGCCTAGCTCAACTGTGCCCCTAGTTCATCATTTTAACCATTCTTTTTGTTTTGGTTTTCTACTGAAACAAGTTTGATCAAAATGAGAGTCGGATTAACGTACTTGTTCGATTTTTGATTTGAAAAGCATGCAAGTCAGGCTGCAAGCATTGAAAATTTTCTTTTTTGGGTCCAAGGCAATGGTCCAGTTTTGGAAAATGAAATAGTTTTCGAGAAAATAGTCAACCTCAGTAAAAATTTTCAAAAACTATTTTTCAAATAGTCAATGCTCAACGGGCATGGAACTTACTCTTTGAGATGCGCAACCTCGGATCGGAGGCAATGGAAAATTGCCCCTGGTTTGAAGGGAGGTGGGAGGCAACGGAAAGTTGCCCCTGGTTTGAATGGCGGCTCACGGCGACTCGTGGCAACGGAAAGTTGCCCCTTGTTTGGACGATGCCGCAGCAGTCCGCAAACAGTCTTCATTGGCGGTGGTCGAGCTCTTGGACACAGAGATGACGAAGTCGGTCACAACAAATATATGGACACAATCACCTTGAAGCGTATTGGCAATTGGATTTTGGGATGAAATCGAAACCATTGCATGGATTGAGACGCTATGAAAGCGTTGGGGGCTGGACTTCATGATGAAGTTGCCTACGTATCCTAAACATGGGAATCAAGCCTCACGTAGTTTCGGTTAAGGCACACTCGGGTATTTTAACCTTCACTTTTCAGGCTCTAATTTTTGCCAAGGTGCCCGTTGCGGGTTTTCGACCTTGCGAGCTTTTCTTTTCATTTTATTTTTTTCTTTTTCTTTCTTCCTTTTTTTTTTCTTTTCTTTTGTATTTTTGTATTTTTCTTTTTTTTTTCTTTTCTTTTCTGTATTCTTCTCTTGCTCTAACTTTTGCCTGGGCCGCCCTTCTGGGTTTTCGGCCCAGCGAGCCTCTCAAGGGTAAAAGAGTAACAAGTCCATGCCAAATGGTTTTTGAAGTTGCAGCCTCTCTGTGTCTAGGAGAACGGCAGTTGCACTGAATTGTAGAAGAATCCATCATGGTTGCTCTACGAACTTCTTCTGGTGAGATCTACTCGTTTTGATTCGGCTTTGATGCCTCCTACTCGAGGGCTGCTTTTGATCTGGCCATGCGGGCCTTACATGACGTTTGATCATTGAACTTTCTGAACGTTCTGAACGGGTTCAAAGTTTGAACGGGTTGAATCTTGAGGCTGAGAGCGATCCTAGGCTGCGCAATCTCAAGAGCGATTCCACACAAGTCTTCACAGGGCCGCGTAAAACATTTGTTTTTGAAAGTTTTTAAGGAAGCGACAAATCGCTCGCGCCGAAGATAGTGTGGAACCAATCTAGATCAAGCCAGGATCCTTCTCAGTACTTACGCCGACAAGCATGATTTCATTCATTAAAAGGCTTAGCACGCCTCTCTTTCTCTCAAAATGATCAAAGTTTTGCAAAACCCGAGGAATTCTCTCCTCTTCGTTTTTATCACCGCAGTGTTCAAAAGGGTTTTTCTTTTCTGAAAAACTTAGGTTAATGCAATGAGTTCGGCGCGCAGGAGGGCAGGCGAGATGTACTGTCAGCCCAATCAAATTCTCTGGCACTTATGTTGAAAGCAAGCATGAAGTTGAGATAACAACAGCTGTTTCATTCAGATTTGTTGGTGTAACTGGCCCCTTGGCAGAAACAGACTCAAAAACAACAAAAACAGGTAATTATAAGACAAAACGGTGTTCGGGACAACAACCCCAGAATCACCTGGTATTATATACAAAGGGGACTGACTCGATACAACAAGACGGACCCTTAAGCAAGAAAAAGACTGACTCAAGACAAAGAGACAGACTCAAAACAAAAGACCGACTCGATACCCAAGCCAAAATTTACAAAGCTAGCGTTCACAGCCACTCAAAAAATGCGTGCCAGACGCCACATTCAAAGTACATCCAAATGCTGCCCGCAGGTGGTTCACCTTCTGATTACATACTTGCAGTATCTGTGTCCTCAAAATCCAATAACTGGGTGGTAACGGACTTGGCTGAGGTAGGTGGGAGGATAACCTCGTTGTCAATCAAATCTTGCACCTCATGACGGAGGCGGAAACAATTGTCGGTAGCATGGCCTGTCTGCTGGTGGTACGCACAGTACTGAGCAGCATCATGCGTAGCGGGGAGATTCTTCGGGAGAGGCCGAGGCTCCAAGGGTTTAAGGTGCCCTTTCTCAGCAAGGATCTGCAGTGCCTTGGACAAGGGCATGTAGAGAGCATGAAAGGTCATGCGCCCCCGGGGCAGGTATTTTGGAGTCTGAGCGCTCTTACTAGCTGCACAGGCGAAAGGGTCAGCAGGCGCCACCTTAGCTTTCTGATCTTTCCCGGGTGCAGGGGCGGGAATAGGAGGAACTGCCTTGGCATGACGGGGCCTATCCCGATTTTCTGACTGGCTTGAACTACCCTCAGGTGGAGTGGGGAAAGCATCCTCCACAGTCTTTGCCACAACTCCGGATATCTGTTGCTTGTTCATCCCCCCGGCTTTCAAAGCCTCGACTGCCCACAACAGTTGTTCAATAGGATCGGCATCTGCCTTCATTTTGCCTTTTCCTTCGGCCTCAGCCTGGTCAAGGGTTTGGGTTGCTACTTCGGAGCGAAGCCCGGTTGTTGCTGACATGTTGTGGCTGTAGCCGGAAGCCACCTCTAGCTGGCTGAGCTCTATCACAATCCGCCCCAGCAGCGGAGGCTCCTGTGGTATGAAATTCCCGGCATACGGTGCCGCTGGGGGTGAAGCTGAAATTCCGTAGGCGAGATCTGCCACAGACCTCTGGAGATCACCTATCATCCCCATCAGTTCGAATGTAGTAGGCTCGCGAGCCTGATATAATTGGGGTGCCCAGACCGGGTGCACAATACGTGACCTGGGTGGATGTGACACATCAGTGTTGGCCTCACTTTGCAGAGTGATCCCCTGCTCCAATGCAGCCGTCATAACTACGATCTCTTCTGAATTCTGCGTCATCATAAGCCCTGCCTCGGCAAGGGAGAACACTGGCTATTCTGTACCGGCTCTGGACACTCTGAACCGAAAGGAGAAACAAAACAGCATTTCAGCCCAAACAGATCAAACACGGGTGTAGCTGAACAACTGTACTCTACTGCTGATCACTGTTCCTAGAAATCACTGTTCCCGAAAACTGAACCCTGATACCCGCAGATAACTGACTCTCATAACTGACACTGATACTGGTGTCCTCAGATCTAATACTCAAACTTGCAAACTGATATATACTTTCCCTGTAGAAATACATTCTAAAAGCACATAGCAAGTAAAGAGAACCAAAACACCCCTATGTTGGGGTAGGGTTTCCCTGTCCTATTTTGTCAGGAGCTAGGGTTCCACTATGCACGCAGCGGTTCTCAAACAACCAAACATCGGGTAAGCAGCCTGTCCTAACTTGGAATGGTCACTATGGATTCGAATATGCACTAGGTCGAATGGTCGAAAAGGGTGCCCCGGTAAAAACTGGGGTTTGTGTTCCCATACTGTCAGAGCCCATAACCGGTCAGCCTTATGGTCATGCCTTGACAAGACAAGCCTCCGGCAAACCGTTCAGGAATGGCAGATGGCAAACACGGTGTCCTAGGCGCACCAATGCACATGCAATGCAAAGAAACACATAAATGAGATCAAAACAGGATATCACGAGTTCGAGTCAAGCTCTCTAAAATCCCCAGCAGAGTCGCCAGAAACTGTAGACGCGCCCACGGAGGGGCCTTATGCTACTACAGTTCAGACTCTCGATTTTTGTTTGCGGTTCTGAGTCTGAACCAAAGAGTCCAAATCTGGCAAATCATTTTGAGAAAACAGATTTTTTAAAAAGTAGTGCCAAACATGGACTGCTTTGCCAGATACAGAGCCGCCACCTAAATATTTTAAAATGGGAGAATTTAGGAAACCCTGACTCGGTGCCGAAGGCCACATGTCCGTCATCACTGGAGTTGTCTCGGCTCGGGAGCTTGGGTACGATCGGGGAAGGTCAGCTATGAGCACCCCCTTTCGCCCGGTTCGAAGACCGGCCTCTACTAACCATGATATCCGTTTTTGAAAATATTATATGTTCTTATTCCAATTATTAGCCTAGAATTACTACGTTATGCGCGCAGCAAACAAGTATAGACTAGATTGCCTAATTTGAAAATAAGCATTGCATATCCGTTTGTTTCGAAAAGTGCTTTGGAATTTGCTACTCTCAAGCAGGCTAAAACACGGATTTCAACGAGTTTTTCCAACTCAAACAATCCAACCTTCACCCACAGGCATTCAAACAATTTAACACATAAGCATTTAGCCGCATGGCAAGCATACTGTCATGGTAACACTCACACGCATGCGGGATGCTAAAGTTAAAATACTTACATTGTACTCTGTGCCAAAACAATAAACTAGTTAGCAAACATGCATGTCCTAGTTCATGTCAATTGTCTAATGCAACACATACAGGATGCAGTTAGAATAGGCTCGGCTAACCTAAACATGGCATGTGAAAATGCACAACTATCACATATTCAGTTTTGAATTTGAAGTACAAATGCAGTTAGCGTGATGTACCGAGCCTAATGCATGCAAATACAAATGCATGAATGCACACATGCATAGCATAAGGTATGCTAAATTAAACGTGCCCTAATACTAACCATCAAAGCAGGTAAGTAAAAGGGAAGAAAGAAGTGGGGATTGGAAGACATACACTCCACTCACACACACTTATTACAGATTTGCCCTCGCTCGGAGGGACCAAATAAATAATACAAATTAATTAACTACGCAAGCTAATTAAATATTACAAATTGCCTAATCAACTAAGCAAATTAACTTAAGCTAAGAAAACAGTAAATCGCCTCGGGAAATGCGCCGCCATGCATGAGCTGCCTCTGTTTTCCTTCCTTCACTCCTCTGGAGGTTGCCAAAACCTCAGGACTGCTTGTCTGGACATTGAGGAGTGCCACCGGCTGAATAGAATTACCACCGGCAGTGTGTTGTAGTCACCGGCACAAGATGAATCCATCGGCTGCTCGTTTACTGCCGGTCGGCAATATATGCTGCCGGTCGGCAAGGAATGCCTGCAGAACCTGCAATTGACAGCAACAGAGGGCAAGGCAAAGCATGGCAGCACAATTCAAGGCATATATGCACCAATCATGTCCCTTATCATGGTAATGACTCAAAGGGGCATGTGTCTCGATTCTCGGACCACCAATCACGCATTTCCATGCATGATGGCCCATGGGATCAAGTATGCAACTTTCATGTCAAATGAAATGCAAACCATACAAACAAACCAAGGCCCAATTCCCATCACCAACTCAAGGAACAAGGCATGCATGCAAGATGCAATGCAACCTAGGCATACAAGCTAAGGATGCAACATGGCATGGCAAGGCACTTATGCAAGCATGAAGCAAACATGTGGCAATGCAAATGGATGAAAAGATGGACTTATACAAGATTTGGCCAGCTCTAATGAGGCCCAAAACAGTAGCCAAAATGACCAAAACAAAGGACCAAAACACGTGCACACATACATGTGATTAAGGGCCAACACTTAGGCACAAATTAGGCAACCCTCAAGCACACTTGAAATGGGGAATCATGGACTAATTACCATACATTATAAGCCTTGAAAACATGTAGGAAATGATGCCAAATTAACCTACTCATGCAAGCTATACATACAACGAGGCCCAAGGACCTAAAGCATGATCATATGACTTATGAAGCAAATGACCAAATTGGGTCAAAACAGTCCCAAATCATGCAAAAACAAGCCTCAAGAATCACATAGATGGCATCTAAGCAACCTAATCCTAGAGGTATACATCATGGCACAAATATGAAGCATGGGGCATCAACTCTTGAAGCAACAAAAGAGCCACAAAGTGAAAACATTTAGGCATGCTAAAAGGACTGAAATAACACGTCGGGTGGTTCCAAACCACCGAAATGATGCAAGCAACGCATACTACACATTCACATACTTGAGGCCAACAAGCCCGAATACAAAGGAGCTATACTAAGCATGCCAAATCCGACCCGAACAACCTAGGACAGACCTAAAACATGGAAAAATATGCACAAAAGCTTCACAAGACTAAGCCTAAAACATGCTTGAACAAAGGCTAACAACCTAAGGCATATTAAGGTAATAACATGGCATTACATGGTAGGTATGCTAAGCATGCATGGTGTACCAAAACCAACAATAAACAGAGGCATATCACAACATTTTAAGCATGAAAAGCAGCCAAGACATGGTCAGTACACACTTTAACATGATGCTCCCTCAAGAGGCCAAAAATGGTCCATTTCAAGGACAACAAGGGGAGGGGGTGGCCCTCCCCTTTTGGAGACTTCAAGGAACCATCTCCACCACTGAAATCCCTCAAGATTTCAGTGGTGAAGAGGCCCAAACACCAAAGTCCCGAAACTAGCACAAAATAGCACAAAATGAGGCTTTTCAAGGCCTAAGAGGGGTCAAACACCCTCAAACCACAAAACACTCTTAATAAACAATCAAGAGGGCTAAAAAACAGAACTTTTTTGTGTTATATACTAAGCACAAAAATAGTTCTAAGATAGGCAGAAATAAGGTGCAAAAATGGAGAATAAAGGGGTGAGATTCTTACCCTTGAAGACCCCTTCAACAATGATGCTCCAATGGCCTTCCTTGGCTTGAATCCAACACCAAAACACTAAAATCAGTCCCTTAGAACCTCAGTAGCTAGAGGAAGGTGAAACACTAGGTGTTTGTGTGCAATAGTAAGACACAAAACACCTAGAGCACAAAGAGAGAAAAAGAGAGATAGGATCTGTATGGATCCTAACCCTAAAAACCAGAGCTTCTCTCAGTGTTTTTTGTCTCTAAAATGTCTAAAGTCTCTCACCCTAAGGCCAAGAGACAAGGCTTCTCTTTATAGAAGCTTATTGTCTTGTAAAGCTTACAAGACAAGCTTCCAAGAGAGAAATCCCGCCATACACGTGTATGGAGGGGAGCCGAAAGCAAGACAGCTGTCTTAAAATATCTGCAAAAGCAGATGCACAGTAGTCGGCCGGCCAAAAATGCCATTTTGGCAAAAAAGAGTGCCGACAGCAGAAAATAGTGCCGACCTGCAACAAAATGTGCCGACCGGCAACAAAATGTGCCGATGGCAGCAAAAACCAGCCAGTGGCCTCTAGCCACTGCCGGTGGTGAGTGGGGATGCCTCACAAGGCATTCCCTGCCCCTCCAAGGCAAAACACAAGTGTTTGGTGCAAAACCAGATACTAAACAGTCGAGTTCGGAGATCCTGAGGCAAGGCGCTCGAGCCGAGACCTCCGAGAACTCCGAACGAACACAAACATGGATAATCACCGAGTGTTCAAACGGTGACGCCCAAGTCTTGAGGACGGTCAAAAATGGGGTGCCTACAGGGCGGCGCTCAGTTTACTCTAGATGTAGCGTTTGGCACGCACTATTTTGAGCATTTGTGAATGCTAGTTTTGTACTTTCTGAATTGGGTATTGAGTCAGTTTTGTTGTGTTGTTTTAAGTCTGTCTCTTTGTTTTGAGTCAGTCTTTTTGTTTGGGGTCTGTCTTGTTGTATCGAGTCAGCCCTGTTGTATAGGAGTCAGGTGATTTTGGAGGTGTTACTTTGGACATCACTATTTTTGTTTTGTGCTTGTCTTTTGCACCCACTCTTTTGAGTCTGTTTCCGCCGTGGAGCCAGTTACACCAAAAGATTTGAATGAAACAGCAGTGATTTTTCATGCTTTTGCGGTTGTTTCTGCTTTGAGCCAGTTGTGCAAGAAAATTTGAATGGAACGGCAATGCATTTTCACCTACTTTTTTGTTCCTTGAAATCATTGCATTGACCTAAGTTTTCTCAAAACTTTTTTCAAACATTGTGATGAAAACAAAGAGGAAAGAATTCCTCGGGTTTTGTAAAATTTGATCAATTGAGAGAAAGAGAGGCATGCTAATCCCTTAATGAATGAGATCATGCGTGTTAATGTGAGTATTGAGAAGGATCCTGGCTTTATCCCGATTGGTTCTACATTGTCTTCGGCGCGAGCGATTAGTCGTTTTCTTAAAAGATTTCAAAAAAAAAAAGTTTTGCGCGGTCCTGCGAAGACCTGTGTGGAATCGCTCTCGAGATTGTGCAACTTAGGATCACTCTCAGCCTCTAGACTTGACCCCTCTCGTTTCAAACCTTGAACTTGGATTCAGAATGTTCAATAGTCAACCACAATGTGAGGCCCGTATGGCCAGATTTGAAGCAGCCCTCGAACAAGAGGCAAGAAAGTCAGATCAAGAAGGTCAGACGTCGTCAACAGAAGCTTGTGAAGCTAAGTAAGAAGCACCCCTCGAACTAGGGGCAAAAATATCAGACGTGCTCGAAGAGCCAAAGATGGATCATTTTGCAAATCAATGAAGATTGGCGAGAATGCCAAATCCCAGAAAAGAAGAAAGAAAAAAGTATTGCTGAAAGATAACCAAGTTCCTACCCACAACACTGGGGGCAATCCAGCTCCTATCGGATGGACTTTTACATTGTCAACGAACAACGGCCACTCTCCTGGATTCAGATGGCTTTGAGATCTCAAAACCATTTGACATGGACAAACCTATACTTTTACCCTTGAGAGGCTCGCTTGGCCGAAAACTCGGAAGGGCGACCCAGGCAAAAGTTAGAGTAAGAAAAACAAACAAAAAAAGAAAAAAAAGAAAAAATGCAAAGATGGAAAGAAAGAAGAGAACAAAATAAATGAAAAGAACTGAACAAGGAAAAGAAGAAAAAGAAAAGAAAAACAAAGCTCGCAAGGTTGAAAACCCAGAAGGGCGGCCTTGGCAAAAGTTAGAGCGTAAAAGGAGAGGTTAATATCTGAGTGTACCTTACCCCAAGCTACGTAAGGCTTGATTCCCATGTTTGGGATACGTAGGCAACTTCATTCTGAAGTCTAGCCATAAACACTTCCAAATCGATTGTGTCCATGTAATGGTTTTGACCATCTTTGTCTTCTCTGTATCCAAGAATTCGGTTGTGGTGACCGCTTTAAGGACTGATTACAGTGTGCTACGGCGCTATCCAAACAAGGGGCAACCTTCTGTTGCCATACAATGTGCTGCGGTGCCATTCAAACAAAGGGGAACTTTCCGTTGCTGTGTAGTGCCCTTTGAAACAAGGGGCAATTTTCCTTCGAATCTGAGGTTGTGCATCTCAAGAGTAGATTCTATGTTGATCGAGCAGTGGCAATTTGTAAAAATAAGCTTTGAGAAATTTTAATGAAGTTGACTAATTTTCTCAAAAATTGCTCCATTTTTCCAAAACTGGACCATTTCATGAACCCAAAAAAGGAAAATTTCCAGTGCTCACAATCTGACTTGCATGCTTGCAAATTAGAAAATCAAACAAGTATGCTAATCTAACTCTCATTTTAGTCAAAATTGTTTTGGTAGAAAGCCAAAACAAAAAAATAGTCAAAATGATGAATTAGGGGCACAGTTGGGTCAGGTGTTCTGTCTTTTCCCTATTGTCAACACACTTGCCAGAGAGGGCACTCTACCAGCCGAAAAAAGGCACAACTAAAGCTAACAGTAAAAGGCCGAAAGCTATCTCATCCTCCAAGTAGCGAGGTATCAAGCCAAGTGCGAAGCACAAATTGGAATGGATTAGGATATTCCACTCCCTCATCTAGACACATCTGATGACGTCCAAACTCTCCAGCAGAGCATCGTCAACCAATGTCAGCTCCAAATCTGTTGCACACCCAGTTTTAGGGCAATCCCTCTGTGGGAAAGTTCACTGATGTGAGCAGAAGAAGAAGAAACTAGCGGAATGCTAGAGGCAAGAGTCCTCAACTTCTCGTTCATCCATCAACCACCCAAGGGAGGGATGAAAAATGAGAGATTAAAGAATAGAGAGATGCGCGATGAGAGAAAAAGTGAGAAAAAAGGGCCTTTTCAGAAAAATCGAGGTTAAGTGCCAGAGTGATGTGAGATTCACAAATGAGAAAGGGTGGGAAACAATACCCGAAGGAACTGGCTCCTCCTGATCTGAGAGGTCCCTTGTCTTTGGAACACGTCTGAGTGTCGCCTCCGTAGTTTTGTTTGTCTCGATTCTTGTTATGAGTCGTTTTGAGTGTTTCTCGATGTGTTTAGGTTGTTCACCTTTTGTTTTCCTCTACTGAGTCGTGGTGCGCTGTGTTCAGTTGTAGGCTCAAATACCCAGTCAAAAAATTATTCTAATTTCTCAAATTCAAAAAAAAAAAAATGAATCGTTTTGTGCTCAGAGTGCTACGTCATTCTCCACATTTGTGCAAAACAGGATTTGTTCTTTCATAAAACTGCAGGGTCTGACCCAGTTCACATCAGAACAGTGGAACCAGGACCTATCCGAAGCTATACAGGATCTGGGCTACGAAGCAAAAGAAAAGAGGGAAAATTTGGAGCATCCGAGTTTGTTTCAACTTGTGCATGTTCCGTTTTCGTATCCAGTCTGTTCAGATTGAACAGTTTGTTCAGAATTCACCATGTTCAAAATAAACTGAGTATTGTGTTATGAGCTGTGTGTTCAGAATGAGTAGTATGTTGTATGAGCCGTGTGCAGAAGGAACAGGGTTCTGTGTTACGAGCTGTGCGGTAAGAGGGAGCAGTTTGTTGTACGAGCTGTGTGTTCAAAGTGAATAGAATGCTATGTCGACCTTTTTCATGCCAGAATGGCAATTAGAAGTGCTCTCCTGGAGTTCCAATCCCTGCTGGAGGCATCTTCGCTGTGTTTGCAATGAGTTCCTAGGAGATCAACTGCGACGGTAAAAACTAGAGTTAGAATGGCTGATGCCTAGAACACAAAGGTTTGGAATTTTCGAGACTAAAGTCTGCTTTAAATACCCAGGGGCATAACCCCGACTTGAAATCTGTATGGAAGCCCCATAGGTTGAGATAGCGGGTATGCGCCTCGGTTCTGGATACTAAACCAACCTAGTCTGTCACCCCGTTGGAGAGTAGGGAAAGTTGTGAGCATGATCAAGAAGAAAAGCAGCATTCGTGTCTTCCCCAGCAAACGTTGCTCCTTGTCAGCATTTCAGGACCTTTGTACTGTGAGTTGAAGGTAAGTGTTCGAAGAACACAAGGGGAGATCCCCGTCAGAGTAGAGCGGTTCATTGCCACTCGCCCCATGAGGGGCTTTCTAAAGGGCCGCTTTGTTTGTTTGTTGCATTCTCTAGACATCATGCTCTGCATTGCTTGTAACATGTATCATATAATCACACATATTGCATAAATGCATCTTGTACTATACTTATTCTTGTTGTCGCATAGAATATACACGTTACATTGGATAAACGTCGTTAATCTTTTTGCATAGAGTATGTACATTGCATGGAGCACGTTTTAACCTTGCTTGCATAGAATGTGCACTTCTCACCCTGGCATGAAATGCGTATCTTAATGTTGTATGGAGCATACATTTCTTGCACTTGCCTCGCTATGCATGTCTCACGTGCATTGTTATGCACATCCCACCTGCATTGTTATGCACCCTCTTCATTTGCATTATTATGCACACTTTACTTGCGTTGTCACGCAGCTTACTTGCATTGCTATGCACACTTTACTTGCATTGTCACGCACCTTCATTTGCATTGTTATACATGTTACACTTGCATTGTTATGCACGTTTCAGTTGCATTGTTATGCACACTCTAGTTGCATTGTTATGCACGCTCCAGTTGCATTATTATGCACACTTCACCCGCATTGTTATGCACTTTTCACCCGCATTGTTATGTACACTTCACTTGCGTTGTCACGCACGTTTCACCCGCATTGTTACGCACTTTTTTCTTCTTGCATTGTTATGCACACTCTACTTGCGTTGTTACGCGCATTTCTCCTGCATTGTTATGCACACTTCACTTGCGCTGTCACGCACGTTGTTCGCATTGTATTGCATTGTACCTATCTAGTTTCTTTCCTGTTCACACACAATATTGTATGTATGGTTCATTTAGGTAAGTTTCGGTTCAGTTTGACTGATACCTTTCTCCTCCGGTGTTTGGCGCATGTTTGAATACCTTTCTTCCCTTACGTGTGATACGCCGAGAAGTTTACCTTTTGTCTCTCGCGTGTGATACGCTTAGAGATTTTCCCCTTTCTTCTCTTGTGTGTGATACGCTGAGAAGTTTACCTTTTGTCTCTCGCATGTGATACGCTATGAGATTTTCCCCTTTCTTCTCTTGCGTGTGATACGCTGAGAAGTTTACCTTTCGTCTCTCGCGTGTGATACGCTTAGAGATTTTTCCGTTTCTTCTCTCGCGTGTGATACGCTGAGGGGTTTACCTTTCCTCTCTCGCGTGTGATACGCTGAGAGGTTTACCTTTCTTCTCTTGTGTGTGATACGCTGAGAAATTTACCTTTCCTCTCTCGCGTGTGATATGCTGAGAGATGTTTCTCCTTCTTTTTCTGAAACACCAGGATACGTCCCTATGTTTCTTCATTTTCGGTTAAGAGCACTTGGAATACGTTCCAATGCTTGAGCCATTTCGAAACACCGGGATACGTCCCTATGTTTCTCCTTCATTTTCTGAAACACCGGGATACGTCCCAAGGTTTTTCCCTTTTTGGTTAAGAGCACTTGGAATATGTTCCAATGCTTGAGCCATTTCAAAACATCGGGATACGTCCCTATGTTTCTCCTTCTTTTTTCGAAACACCGGGATACGTCCTTATGTTTCTCCCTTTTTCGGTTACGAGCACTTGGAATACGTTCCAATGCTTGAGCCATTTCGAAACACCAGGATACGTCCCTATGTTTCTCCTTCTTTCCGAAACACCAGGATACGTCCCTTTGTTTCTTTTCCTAGTCCTTTTTCTCTTCTCACGAGTCAGCATGGTTAGAGTTTGTTCCTTCCTCACACGATTTCAGCGTGTTTGGAATTGTCTACCTCTTCTCACGATTGCAGCGTGGTTAGAGTTTGTTCCTTCCTCGCACGATTTCAGCGTGTTTGGAATTGTTTACCTCCTCTCATGATTTCAGCGTGGTTAGAGTTTGTTCCTTCCTCACACGATTTCAGCGTGTTTGAAATTTATCTCAGGTTGCGTGGTGTACGCTCCAGATTGTTTGTTTTTGGACTTCCTCTCACGATTTCAGCGTGATTTGAGTGTCCTTTTCCTCACACGATTTTTGGCGTGTTTGGAATTTACCGCAGGTTGCGTTGTGTACACGCCTGATTGTTTGTTTTTGGACCTTCTCTCACGATTTCAGCGTAGTTTGAGCGTCCTTTTCCTCATACGATTTTTGGCGTGTTTGGAATTTACCTCAGGTTGCGTTGTGTACGCGCCTGATTGTTTGTTTTTCCACTTCTCATGATTCCAGCATGGTTGGAGTATGCCTCCCTTTACACCTCACCTACACCTATTAGTGCATTGTTCGCGCTTTTTTTGCGCACCGCATCGTACTATTTTATGCATTGCATTTCATTCGCGCCATTTTGCGCATCGCGCTGTTTTGTGCATTGCATTTCATTCGCATTATTTTGCGCATCGCACTGTTTTGTGTATTGCATTTTATTCGCGCTATCTTGCGCATCGCACTGTTTTGTGCATTGAATTTCATTTGCGCTATTTTGCGCACCTTACCTACACCTGTTAGTGCATTGTTCGCGCTATCTTGCGCACCTGACCTGCACCTGTTAGTGCATTGTTTGCGCTATCTTGCGCACCTCACCTGCACCTGCTAGTGCATTGCTTGCGCCATTTTTTTTGCGCACCTTATATGCACTTGTTAGTGCATTACATTGTTTTGAATGCTTCACTTGCATTGTCTTGCATCCCTTCCGCATTGTTATGCGTCACACTTAGGTTGCATTGTCTTGCACCTTTCACCCACATTGTTTCGCGCCCTTAGGTTGCATTGTCTTGCACCCCTCCACTTGCGTCGTCACGCAGCCTCCACTTGCATCATTATGCATGTTTCTAACAATATTATACCTGTTGAGTTTCTTTCTTTTACAGGCACGATATTGTATGTACGGTTCATTTGAAGATGGCGCAACCAAACGAACCAGACAGGTATTGTATTTACTCCATGTAAAATGTAGCGAGAATTGTATAATTCTCTTACATCCTTTCTGCATGTAATATAGTTAGATTTGTATTCGCCTGCTTAAAATTGTTGCATTTATTGTATATAATTGCTTCATTACAGCTTTCTTTGCATAATCATAAGTTATACTCTTGCATCGTGCATGTCATTTGCATTTTGCCCCAGCCTACGGGCGCATCTCTGCATGATTATATTGAATGATTAGCCTGAGTCTTCAGCCTTGTCAAAAATGGGTCGTCTCTGGGCTTTGACATTCACTCCCGTCACCTTGTGACTTTCGAGTTCTGTCAAAGAGGGGCAACTGTAGATACCCCATTTTTGACCGTCCTCAAGATTATTGCTCGTCGAGTGCTCGACTTTCGCGGTGGAACGTCACAAGTTTGAGCTTTCCAAACCCTGTATCCTTTTTGCCCCTTTTTTGGACCAGGTGTTGGTCCTTTCTTCTTGATTCTCATAGGGCACTGACGGCCACTATTTGGCACTGACGGTCATGCTTTTTACCCTACCTACTACTGATGATGGATGCCGGCCATCAGTGAGCCACTGCCGACCACAGCCGGCAGAACACTTGTCTCAGTAGGTTTCACGCCAGATCTTTTGAGCCAGCTAGTTTTCACTCATCTCCCCTCTACACACGTGTATGGAGGGATGAAGCTCTTGCCAAGCTTCTTGAACAAGCTTTGCATTGCCTCTCTTCGGTAAAAGGAGAGGTTCCTCTGCCATTTCAGAGGTTCAGAAAATTGAGGCTTGAGAGATATATATATTTGTATCTATTTTTCTTTGTTTACTCTTGTTTTGTGCTTAAAAGTGTAGTATTGTCTTACGTTTGTACACAAACACACACTCAAACACCTTGCTTGTGCTGCTGAGGCTTCTTGAGATTTTTTTTGGTGTTCTTGGGCTGGTTTGAGCTTAAACAAGTGGCTGGAGTTGCAGTGGTAAAGAAGGTCTTCAAGGGTGAGCCTTTAACCTTTAGATCCCCATTTCTTGCTTAAGCTTTTAGCCCTTCTTGCATACATTTTTAAGCTTAACTCTTAACTAGAAAAAGTTCTATTTTTGCATGCTTAAAATAGTTGTTTAAAGTCACTTTTTTGTTTGGGGTGATTTACCCCCTCTTAGGCCTTGTTAGGCCTTGTTATGAGCCATCCCTTTAGGCTCTTGTTGAACCCTTTTGCATGACCTTTATACCACTGAAATCTAGAGGATTTTCAATGGTGGAAAGGTGATTTTGGTGTCCAATGTAGGAGAGGGTCATCCCCTCTCCTTGTATTGTGTCTACTAGTTTCATATGCCTCATGTTTGAGCACCTTTGATAAGCTTGTGTTAGCTTGTTCTTAGCTAGTATTTGTGGTTATTTTGCTGAGTCATGCCACTGTTTTTACTTGCTTTGGTCACTCCATGCATGGTTAATACAGTTGTAGTGTAAATCACACAAACTAGCTTTGTATGCCTTATGAGGTAGCATGTCTTTCTATCATGTTTTGGGTCCATCTCAGTAGGTTTTTGGTGTTATTTTACCATGTCATACCTCTGTTAGAGCTTGGTTTGATAGCTCCTTGCATGCTCCATGCACTTGTAGTGCAATTCCATGAAATAGCCTAACATGCATCATGTTGTAACATGTCATTTTAGCATGCTTTTTGCTTAGCCCTGAGAAGATTTTGTTCATGGTTTACCATGTTTAAGGTCTGACTTTGGTTGTTTTGGCCATGCATGACTTGTTTTGTATAGCCTTTGTTCAATCTGGCTTGTTAGCCTTGTGTATTGAGTCTTCTAGCATGCATTGCTTGGACTATTCTAATGATTTGGCATCATTCATAATGTGATTTCAGTGCATGTTCCATGTCCATGTATTCACATTTGTCATGCTTTCAATGCCTTGAAGAGTTGATGTTTTATGCCTTATGAATGGACCATTGTGCATGCTTTCAATGCCTTGAAGAGTTGGTGTTTCATAATGTGTTTTACGCTTTCTAGCTTGTGTAGACACCCCATTTTTGACCGTCCTCAAGACTTGGACGTCACCGTTTGAAAACCCGGGGATCATCCATGTTTGTGTTCGTTTGGAGTTCCCGGAGGTCTCGGCTACGCGCCTTGCCTCAGGATCTCCGAACTCGGCTGTTCCTTGTTTGGTTTTGGCACCAAACACTTGTGTTTTTCCCTTGAAGGGCAGGGAATGGCTTGTTGGCCATCCCCACATTCCACCGGCCTTCCCCTAGCATCACCGGTTGTTTAGGGGTGCCACCAGCCATGATTTCTTAAAATCAATGGCCGGTCGACACTATATTTGGCCGGCCGGCACTTTATTTTGCCGGCGACCCCTTTTGCTGGCCGGTGTGACTCCTTTGCACCCTTGAGGCATGGTGCATGCCAGCTGTGCCAGCTGGAATGCACCATCACTCCTCCCCGTGCGGTTTTTGGCTGGTGTGAACCTTTGAACCCCCTTTCCTTCTAGAAGCTTGAACCCTTTGGCCAAGCTTTTTGGGGAAGCTTGGCCAGCTGTTTTAGCTTCTCCAAGAAGCCAAGACTCCTTTGTACCCTTTGCCCCTTTCCTTTAGCTTCCTTGAGAAGCTGAAGTCTTGGCCCTTTGCCTATATAAGCACTCACCCTCTCCCTTTATCAAAGGTTGGAGCTTTTGAATAAAAAACCAGAGCTTCTATATCTATACATCTGATATATTATCCTCTCTTTATATCTCCCTCTCTTTCATCCCTAGGGTGTGTTTGGAAGCCTAAAAGTGCATTTTGACCTTACTTTTGCACTAAAACACACACCATTACACCTTGCTCCGAGATTGAGAGGCATTGAGGGTTGTTTGTTGAGGTTTTGGACTGATTCTGATCAGTAGAGAGTGGCTGGATCATCTGTTCTTCAAGGCTTCTTCAAGGGTGAGACACTTGCTTTAGTTTCCCCAATCTTGCACTAGTTTTCTACCTATCTTGCATGTTGATTTAGGCTTTGTCTTTAACATGAAAAAGTCTTGTATTTTTGTGCTTAACATCTTTCATTAAGGGTGTTTTGGCATTGGGGGTCGAACTCCTCCCCTTAGGCCTCTTTTGGCCTATTTTGGTGCCCTTTTCTTTAAGCTTTGTTTACTTTGTTGTGTTGGTCTCCTCACCACTGAAATCCAGTGGATTTTCAGTGGTGATGGAGTGATTTTGAAGTCTTGTGTAGGGGAGGGACACCCCTCTCCCCTTTGTCCTTCTTTTACCTTTGTTTTAGCTTAAAAGGGCAACATGCATGCTTGATTATTTTTTGTCCCATTTCAGAAGTTTTTTGGGTGTTTTGGGTCATATTATATCTCTTTCCAATGGTGATTTGTTAGCCCTTAGCATGCATTTTATACTTGCTTTGTAATTCTCCATCTTGCCTAGAAGTGTGCTATGTGTTTAGCCTAGCATATCCTCTTGTTTTGACTTAACCTTGTGAAGTATTTGGCCATGTTTTGTCATGCTTAAAGTCTGTTGGCCACTGATTTTGTCATGTTTGGCATGCTTGATATAGTTGCTTTGCATTTTGGCTTGTAAGCCTTTGTTGTATGGTCACCAATATGCTTAGCATAAGCTTGTTATCATCATTTGGCATCATTTAATATCATGTTTCAGTTCATATAATGTGACGTTACATTATCATTTGCGTCTCATTCATTGCCTTGAAGTGTTGTAGTTTTGCGCCTTAAAGGGTGGTCATTATGTATGCTACCATGCTTAAGCACTTGGGCTGCCCTATCATGGGGCCGCGGGGACTCATTTCACATGTTAAAAACCTTTTTCTTTGTTGCTTAGGTCCTGCCATGAGTAGCCTTGTTAGTGGTAGCAAAGTGCTCCACCCTGTGCCTTAGTCCTTGGGCCTATTGGCATGCTTGTTTGCATTGGGTGTTTGTCCACTTTTTGGACATTTTGGTCACTGTTTTGGGTGGGCTGAGGTCCCCCCCCCCTAGTGGTTTGGATCCACCATCGCATGCTTATCATATGCTCGTTGCTTATTTGGCTCATTACATGTTGTACCATGCTAGCCTTAGAGCATATTTGTCCATGTTTGCATTACATTTGCATCTTATATGAGTGGCACTTTGCATACTTAACATGATAAGTTGCATCATGTTTGACATGTTTTGCATCTTAGTCTCATGTTGCATAACGTGAATCACAAGTGCATACATGCATTACATTGTTTGGTTTGGGGTGTCAAACCAAACCTGAAGGATGAGGGGTGTTTGTACTTCGAGTGACAAAACACACCTCAACCTTCGGTCACCGAGGCCCTTGACTTTGGCATGATAGGATCTTGGTCCTCATTTGTGTGTTGCATGCATTTTTACATCGAATCGCAACCTTGGTTCCTTAGGCTATCATGCATCAAATGCACGATTGATAGCCCGAGGGTCAGGGGGCCATACTCCCCTTGAGTCCGTTACATAATTGGGAGAGTAGCCATGCATACACTTGCTTGAAATTTCATAACATACACTGTCTGTCCTTGTTGCTGTCAAAAACCAGATTCTGCAGGGATCTTTGGCCGACCGGCAGTATAGAGTGCCGACCAGCCATTGGTGAATTGCCGATTACTTCATCAGAAGCCGATGGATATTTTCAATGGCCGGTGGACATTTCCTCCAGCCGATGGTGTTCCACAGTGTTCAGAGGACCTGTCCCAGAACTTTGGCAATTTTCAGAGAAGTAGGGCAGTGCAAACAGAGGCGGTAGTGGTATGGTACGGACTTTCCAGGCGAGACGGGTTCGAGCATGCATCATTCGCGCATCCCGAGGCGGGGGTTGTGGCCACCTTTCTTTTTGCATTCATTCTGTTAATTAATTATAGATTCTGTGATAATTAATGTATTATTTATTCGGACTGTAATATTTTATTTGGACCCTCCGAGTGAGGGCAATTATGTAATAAGTGTGCGTGAGTGTGTGTATGTCTTCCAATCCCACGTCTTTCTTCCCTTTTATTTACCCGCTTATGATGGTAGACTAGGGCATATTTAAATTAGCATACCTTATGCTATGCATGCGTGCATTCATACATTTGTCTCGCATGCACCAATCTCGGCGCATCATGCTAACTGCATTAGTATTTCAAATCTAACTTGAATACATGCTACTTGTGCATATTCACATGTCATTCATAGAATAGTCCAGCCTACTCTAGTGACATTCCGTATGCATTGCATTAGACATTTAAACACGGACTTGGATCATGCATTGATTGCTAATCAGTTTTTTGTTTTGGCTCGGAGTACTCGGTAAGCATTTATGCTTTAGCATACCGTATACGTGTGAGTGTTGCCATAACAGCATGATTACCATGTGGCTAGATGCTTATGTGATAAACTGTTTGAATGCCTGTAGGTGAAGGTTGGATTGTATGAGTTGGAAAAACTCGTTGAAATCCGTATTTTAGCCTACTTGCGAGTAGCAAATTTCGAAACATTTTCCAAAAACAAACGGATATGCAATGCTTATTCCCAAATTAGGCAATCTAGTCTATACTTGTTTGCTGTGCGCATAACATAGTAATTCTAGGCTAATAACCGGTTCAAGAGCACATAACGTTTTTAAAACAGAATATCACGGTTAGTAGAGGCCGGTCTTCAGACTGGGCGAGAGGGGGTTCTCATAGCTGACCTTCCCCGATCGTACCCAAGTTCCCGAGCCGAGGCAACTTTGGTGATGACGGACACGTGGCCTTTGGCACCGAGTCAGGGTTTCCTAAATCCCCCCTTAAAAAATATTTAGGTGGCGACTCTGTGTCTGGCAAAGCAGTCCATGTTTGGCACTTCTTTTCAAAAATCTGTTTCTCAAAACAATTTGCCGGATTTGGACTCTTTGGTTCAGATTTAGAACCGCAAACAAAATCAAGTCCGAACTGTAGCGCGGGGTCCCTCGCGGGTGCGTGCTACAGTTTCTGGTGACTCTGCTGGGGAATTTAGAGAGTTTGACTCGAACTCATGATATCCTATTTTGATTTCATTTATGTGTTTTTTTGCATTGCATGTGCATTGGTGCGCCTAGGACACCGTATTTGCCATTTGCCATTCCTGAACAGTTTGCCGGAGGCTTGTCTTGTCAAGGCATGACCATAAGGCTGACCGGTTATGGGCTCTGACAGTATGGGAACACAAACCCCGGTTTTACCGGGGCACCCTTTTCGACCATTCGACCTAGTGCATATTCGGATCCATAGTGACCACTCCAAGCTAGGACAGGTAGCTTACCCAATGTTAGGTTGTTTGAAAACTGCTGCGTGCGTAGTGAAACCCTAACTCCTGACAAAATAGGACAGGGAAACCCTACCCCTCCATAGGGGTGTTTTGGCTCTCTTTACTTGCTATGTGCTTTTAGAATGTATCTCTACAGGAACGTACATATCAGTTTGCAAGTTTGAGTATCAGACCTGAGGGCATCAGTGTCAGTTTATGAGAATCAATTATCTGCGGGTATCAAGTTCAGTTTTGGGAACAGTGATTTGAGAACAATGATCAGTATCGAGGAACAGTGTGTTCGGCTTACTAACTGTGTATTATGAATACCCAACTGCGTGTTGTATGTGTTTATTTTATGCCGTTATGCTGTCCAATTGTTTGGTTATTTATTGCTTTATTTATCTTTTTACTAGGTACTTTAGCACCATTGCTTCCAACCCGGTAGATATTCCCCAAGCACTCTAGACTAGAGGTCGTCGACTCCATCGATCTGAGGATCTGGTAGATGGACAACCAGTGTACCACTCTCTACCCCCGGTTACTAGACGGAGGACCGTTACGCAGAAGGCATCAGTACAGCAGTCAGTTCAGAGGGCCTTATCTACCCCACCTGAGTTCAGTAGAGATCAGGGTCCTGTTTCACCTACAGAGAGGGAACATATACCGATAATTCAGTCAGAACAGAACAGTATGGCTAGTTTAGAGGAGATGGTACGCCAACTCCAAGAAAGCATGAAAGTGATGCAGCAGGATGCTGTCCGACAGGCAGAGTTCGCCAAACAAGCAGGCCACAGTTATGAATGAACAAGCAGAGTTAATCGTAAGGTTGCAGCAACAAACCGGAGCATCTGCTTCACAGCAAGTCCCTCCCCCACTAAGGGTCTGATACCCGAAGAAACACCGAATGCCCGGAATGTCCAAGAAGATACAGACATCCCAACGGGGCCGGCTCCGCCCCCGATTCTACCTCAACTATCCAAGGCACCCACTCCTATCAATCATCCAGATTCTCCCTTCGAGTCCGAGGTGGACCCCATGGCATTAAAAATGAGCAAGCTTGAAAAGTTGTTCAAGAAATCTCAAGGTGTGAAGTCCATTCCGGACATTGAGGACGGGTATACCGACGCAGCCGTGACGCTACCAGATCGGTTTAAGATGCCACAAATTGATCGTTTTGACGGGTCCGGGGACCCCATGGTGCACCTGAGGTTGTTTTCAGATATCCTAAGGCCAATGGGCCTCACTAGACTGCAGAAGCTGTCTCTATTTGGCCGGACCCTGTCGGGTGTAACGGCCATATGGTATGCCAAATTAGAGGATGACGTTAAGAGAAGTTGGGACGAGATGGCTGAGGCCTTCATCTTGCAGTACTCATACAATACACAAATCGAGATTACGACCCAGGATCTCGAGACAACGAGGCAAGAACCCAAAGAGAGCTTCTCAGAATTCGTAACCAGATGGCGGGCTAAGGCTTCGATGATGACTTTAAGGCCCACAGACAAAGACCAGATTCGGATGATTGTGCGCAATCTTCAGCCGAAGTTGATGCAAAAGATGATTGTACTCCCCTTCCCTACCTTTTCTGATCTACATGAAATGGGGGTGCAGATTGAGGATGCCTTAAAGCAAGGCTTGATTGATAATGACCGGGAGCAACCCCGCAGAACTTTCAATCGTAACACTAATGCAGGCCCGAGTGGCGCTACAACTACCAGGACCTCCGAAGTGAGTATGGTCACCGCCAACCCTCCCCCGAGAACTATGGCAGCCGCACCATTCTCCGGTGCCTCCGGAAGCAACCCACAAACAGCCAAATACCCTCCCAAAAACACCAGAACCTTCGCTCCGCTTTATATGCCCCTGTCCAAAGCTTTGGGGGTTCTAATCAGAAAAGGGCATCTGAAGCCCCAAGAGCCGCGGCCCTTACCAGAAAGACTCTCCGCTGCCCACAATCCAGCCAAGTATTGTGCATTTCACCAACAGCACGGTCATGACACCGATCTGTGTTTCCGATTACGTCATGAGATTCAAGATCTCATTGATAATGGGGTGATTTTGCCTCCCGAGAAACCCAACGTTACTACGAACCCTTTCCCCACACATAACCAAGCTCCATCGCCCAAAAGAGTCAACTTCATCCAAGCTGGGGTCATGCCTTACGACCCTAGCATCTATATCACTCCTTCCCACCTGCCTAAGCCGGAGGTGTTCCTTCCCGATTGCACCGACTTGTGCATGATGGACATCTCCATAATTCAACCCAAGCCAGCAGTAGTGGCTGCCGAGGACAGGAGAGAGGAGGTCCCAAAGGAGAAGAGGATTGTTGAGCCAGAGTCTACGGAATCTGGGAGTTGTGTTGAAAAGACATATAGTCCGAGTGACTACATTTCACCAATAGGCCAGAATGGACCAGATGTGGGATTTCCAGCAGGAGGAGAGCTGTGTGTGATCTAAGGGGACAGTATGGGGCGAGGAACAGATGATTTAACGGTTGTGGAAGAGGACCTCGCCAAGCTCCAGTTTTACAGTAACCAAGATCAAGGAGACTCAGCCGTCAACTGGCTCGATTGTGAGGAATCGACAGAGGCCATGGGATGGTTGGACGATCAGCCAGATGTGGTAGGAGAGTTTCAGCCATAACAAGGCCCGGCAGGGGCAGGAATGTCAGTAACAGCTGGGAGGGTCAAAGAACAGAGCGCATCGCCGGAGAGCGCCGTCGTCAAGAATTTCGCTCGGGATTGGAGCATTTCGAGTACGGGGATTATTGAACAGTCGGTTGCATTGACACAGTCAGAACAGGAAATGTTCGAAGATTTCGAGAGAATCAGGAAGGCAAAAGCCCATGTGGGGACTGAGACTGCTGTGAGCACAGAAATGGAGAATGCCGCGAGCATAGGGATAGAAAGTACTGCGAGTATGAGAACAGTCATGCCAGAACCGGACAGGTGCCTGTCAGCTGCAGATGGAATGTGGTGGGAGGACGATGATCTATGCCTTGCCCACACAGACGAAGACTGGGGGGGTAACCAACCGGATGATACCTAGTATGTTGGTGAAGTCGATCACATGACTAGGAATGGACGGTATTTCAAGCCTCCACACCTAGAACAGCCAGAGGCGTCTGGAAAGGATAGGGAGGCAGAGAAACAAAAAGAAAAGCAACTCGAGGATGAGGCCGTATTAAGACAATTGAAGAAGATACAAGCGGACATCTCCATCTGGAGGCTGCTTATGGCTTCTCGAGTACATAGGCAGGCTGTCCTTTCAGCCATGGACAAGGCCAAACTTTCGATAGAGACTACGCCGGAGCAGTTGGTCGGATTGGTTTTTCCTAGAGGAGCTACCCTGATGTTGACATTTTCCGACAAGGAATTACCACCCGAGGGGGCAAACCATAACAAGCCACTCTACATCTCTGTGGAGTGTAGAAATAAATGGATACCGGTGGTCCTTATTGACACAGGGTCCGCCATCAACGTCTGCCCGGCAAGGACAGCCTATGCGATCGGTTTGAAAATCGCGGATTTTGTGCCAACAGCCCAAGTGATTCGGGCATATGACAACACAAGCCGGGAAGTAATGGGAACGGTTAAGGTTCAAACAAAGGTTGGGCCGGGACAGCATGAGATAGATTTCCATGTCTTGGAGGTTCCTGCAACTTTCAACCTGCTTTTGGGGCGGTCGTGGCTGCATTAGGTAAAGGCAGTCTCCTCCACCCTATATCAAGTGGTGAAATACCCCTATGGGAAGGGAGTAGCCATCGTCTTCGGAAATTCATCGATTCATCCGCCGCCGGAGGTATCCACGCCTGTTCTAGAAATCGAGCATGGCATGGAGGATGTGCTCATATCATATTTCACCCTAGCTGAGGCTCAGGTTGTACAGAACATCATGGCAGCCAATGAAGGGATATACGTTAGTGCTCAATCAGTCTATCTCATGAACAAACTCCAACACATCCCCGGAATGGGATTGGGAAGGAGCGGCCGGAAAGGCGTCGCAGCATTGGCCGAAGTGCCACACAACCCTCATACCTTTGGATTGGGTTATCTACCCACCAAAGAGGATTGGGTGAGGAATGGAAAAGAAATGGCCGGAAGAGCCAGAGCGAAACAGATGGGAAAGCCCTTTGACTTAATGCACCGGCCCATTAAGGGTACCCTAAACGGACGCTTCGTCCGAGAGGAGGAGGACTTTCTGTTCTGTGGCTTCCCAGAGCCATGGCTGAACGCGGAGAAGAAGCGCGTACCGGGGTTTGAGATTTTCTTTGACCTGCAGCTACTTGAGGATGACACTGCCAAACGACAGATAGATCTATCAGCTGAGGTTGAGGAGAGTAAGGAAGCGCAGTCTGAGGACGCTGAAAATGAAATGGGGGTAGCGCTGGCATGTCTACTTTCAGATCCTCCGATCGAACAGAAGTGCTTGGGGGATAACTCCTCGGTATGCATGATGGGGGATGAAACGGCTGCGGGCCTACCATCGACTACTTTGGATGCATCCATCGCACCCTCTCTCACTTTGCAGTACGAGGAAGGATTTTTGTCCAACAGCACCGGGTCAGGTAGTGAGCCAAAATCAGATTCCACCGAGTCTTGTGAGTCGGAATCAGGTTCCAGCTTGACTGAGTCTGAGTCCGGTATTCTTGGGGGTGATAACCCGGATGCCGCAGTCTTGTCTAGGTCGTCATTTTCTTTCTCTTTTGAGTCTGTTGTAACAGAAGAATCGGACAGCTTGGAAGTATTTAATGAGAATGATGTAGATGTGGTTTCTGAGTATTTTTCTGTGCCTCTGATTTATTGCTTAAATCAGGATTTTCAAAATTTTGATGAAAACGACGAGGAAGAAATTCCCTCGGTTTTGCAACGATTAATTGATCAAGAGCAGGAAAGATTTGTTAAACCCTTAATGGACGAAATCACTACTGTGAATGTTGGTACTGAGAAGGACCCGCAGCTGGTCCAGATCGGGTCCACGTTGTCTTCGGAGGAACGCGAGCGCCTAGTCGCATTATTAAAAGATTTCAAAGATGTTTTCGCGTGGTCCTACGAAGACATGCCTGGAATCGATCCTGAGATTGTACAGCACCGGATCCCTCTTGACCCCGAGGCCCGACCGATTAAGCAGAAGCTCAGAAGGATCCGCCCTGATTGGGCCATTAAAATCAAGGAAGAGGTCACCATGCAAATCGATGGAGGCTTCCTGCTGGTATCCGAATACCTGACTTGGTTGGCCAACATTGTTTCGGTGCCGAAGAAGGATGGCAGAATTCAGGTATGTGTAGACTTCAGAGATTTGAACAGGGCCAGCCCAAAGGACGACTTTCCCTTGCCACACATTGATGAATTGGTAGATTTCACGGCGGGGCATGCTTTGCTTTTGTTTATGGATGGCTTCTCAGGCTATAATCAGATAGTAATGGCACCCGAAGACCGGGAGAAGACGGCATTCACTACCCCGTGGGGTACATATTGCTACAGAGTGATGCCATTTGGGTTGAAGAATGCTGGAGTTACTTATCAACGAGCAGCGACCACAATATTGCATGATATGATCCATAAAGAGGTTGAGGTGTACGTGGACGACATGATTGTCAAGTCCAAAGAAAGAGCGGGCCACTACACTGCCTTACAAAAGTTCTTTCAAAGGATCAAAGAGTTTCGGCTGCGGTGGAATCCTCAGAAGTGTACATTCGGTGTTACAGCGGGAAAAATGCTAGGGTTTCTGATTACACAAAGGGGCATCGATGTCGACCCTTCCAAAATCAAGGCCATCTTAAAAATGCCACCACCAATGACTAAAAAGGAGGTGCGAGGCTTTCTAGGTAAAGTGCAATTCATAAGACGGTTTATTTCAAAACTAACCTTGACTTGTGAACCACTTTTTGGCCTCCTGAAGAAAGGAAAGAAGTTCCAACGGGATGGCCGATGTCAAGCAGCTTTTGAACAGATCAAAGAATATTTACAGAACCCGCTCGTGTTGTCACCACCAGAGCCAGGAAAATTGTTGATATTGTACCTTTCAGTAACTGAGACTACTATGGGCTGCATGCTCGCACAAGAGTCAGAGGACAAAGTGGAAAGGGCCATCTACTATCTGAGCAAGAAGATGCTGGATTACGAGACCCACTACAATCCCCTGGAGAAGGCTTGTTTGGCCTTGGTATGGGCTACCAGAAAGCTGTGGCACTACCTGTTAGCTCACTCTGTAATGTTGGTTTCACGCTTGGATCCCATCAAATATCTTTTCGAGAAACCGGCACTTACGGGTAGGCTAGCTCGTTGGCTGTTGTTGCTTTCTGAATTTGATCTAAAGTATGTAACACGCAAGTCAGTAAAAGGAAGAGCGGTAGCGGAGTTCCTTGCCGACCACCCAGTTGAAGGGGATGATGCGGTTGAGTACCTATTCCCAGATGAAGCTATTCTGCACATCGAAGATGAAACTTGGACGATGTACTTTGACGGAGCGTCAAACCAGTACGGGTATGGGATAGGAGTATTGCTGATAATGCCGGACGATTCCCGTATCCCTTTAGCATTCAAACTCCGGTTCAAAGTCTCGAACAATGAAGCAGAATATGAGGCATGTATCGCCGGCCTAGAAGCAGCCCTAGAACTAGGGGCAAGACGGTTGGACGTCATTGGGGACTCGAACCTTGTTGTGTCTCAAGCAAAAGGAGACTGGAAAGTGAAAGAGCAAAAGATGATAATTTACCACCAGACCTTGGATTTGTTAATTCCTCGGTTTGAGAAACTAAATTTCACCCACCTAGTAAGAGAGAACAGCAGGTTCGCAGATTCACTAACAACTCTATCTTCCATGATAGACATCCCGTCCGGAGTCCGGATGCGTCCAGTCATTATTGATCAGAAGTTTGTGCCGGCGTATGAATCAATCGCTGCCATAGACGAGGTTCAGGACGAAAAGCCCTGGTATTACGGCATTTGGAACTTCTTGGAGAAGGAGGCGTATCCACCAGGGGCAAATGCCAAGGATAAAAGGGTAATCAGAAGAATGGCTGTTCAGTTCATCATCTATGGGGGTAAGCTATATAAGAGAGGTCATCTGGGAATGCATAAGCTCTGTGTAGAAGCTGAAGAGTCGAAGCGCCTGATGGAGGCCATCCACGGAGGAGAATGGGGGGACACATGAATGGGGTAATGCTGGCCAGAAAGATCCTCAGACAGGGCTACTACTGGTCTACCATGGAAGAGGATTGTATCAGCTTTGTTCGGCGATGCCACAAATGCCAGATCCATGCAAATCGCATGAACATCCCGCCGTCAAAGCTGTACAACATGACGTCCCCATGGCCGTTTTCAGTTTGGGGAATCGATGTGATCGGGGCTGTTACCCCGAAGGGATCGAATGGGCATGAGTTTATCCTGATAGCGATAAATTACTTTACGAAGTGGGTCGAGGCCCAATCTTATGCAGTGTTGAAGGCTTCACACGTCGCGAAGTTTATCAGAAACAACATCATCTGTCGCTACGGGGTCCCAAACGAGATAATTTCAAATAACGGTTCCCACTTCAAGAAGGAAGTGATAGACTTGTTGGAAAAATACAATGTGGCTTTTCATAAGTCATCCACATACCGGCCGCAGACCAATGGAGCGGTTGAGGCCGCCAACAAGAACATCAAGCATATACTGCAAAATCTGGTGGAAACCTACTAGGATTGGCCAGATAACTGCCATTTGCTCTGTGGGGCTACAGGACTTCAATTAGAACTTCTACCGGAGCGACTCCGTATTCATTGGTTTATAGGATGGAGGCCGTTCCACCTATTGAGGTTGAGGTTCCGTCATTGCGAGTATTGACTGAGTGTTAAATAGCCGAAGCAGATTGGCAGCAAAGCAGGTTTGAGGAACTCATGCTCTTTGATGAGAGAAGACTGAAAGCACTGTACCATGTTCAAAGTTATCAGCGCAGAATTGCCCGGGTTTTCAACAAGAAAGTCAAGTCCAGGAATCTAAAGAAAGGGGATTTGGTGCTCAAAGACAACCGAGCTCCCATCCACGACCCTAGGGGCAAGTTCAGACCTAATGGACCGGCCCCTACATCATCAAAGCTATCTGGTCAGGTGGAGCTGTGGTTCTGATGGGCCTAGATGGCCTGGAATTTTCCCAACCGATCAACATGGACAAGTTGAAGAAATATTACCCTTGAGAGGCTCGCTAGGCCGAAAACCAGAAAGGGCGACCTAGGCAAAAGTTAGAGCACAAAAAAATTAGAAAATATAAAAACTGAGCTCGCAAGGTTGAAAACCCACAAAGAGCGACCTTGGCAAAAGTTAGAGCGTAAAAGGAGAGTGAAAATACCCGAGTGAACCAAAGCCTGAACTACATAAGGCTTGATTCCCATCTTTGGGATACGTAGGCAACTTTATCCTGAAGTTCAGCCATAAACTTTTCCCCAATCAACTTTGTCCGTTCGATCATCTCAGTCATCTTTGCCTATCAGCACCCATTGGAATCTCCAGTACAACGCTATTCGAACTAGGGGCAACTTTCCAGTTGCAGGGATCTGGGGTTGTGCATCTCAGTGACAGATCTCAAGCGTGTCCAGTTCTGATCCATATTGAAAATGTTTTTGAAAAGTTTTAATAAAAGCCGACTTTGTTCAAATTAATCTTTTTACAGCTAAGACCATTTTTGGACCAAAACGGAAACTTTTCAGTACCACAACCTTCAATTTCATTGATTTCAAAACAGAGTTCTCCCGCTCTTGCATACAATCGAAGTTGCTTTTTATTACATTCATAAAGAAAACTTCAAAGTACTAATAAAGCAATAAATCCGGGGCATAGTCAAGTCAGGTGCTCCTGCGCCCCCTCCCAGAGCTGGTCGAAGCCTCTGATGCCAAGCTGGGCCCAATTTGTGCCTCTTCGTTGAGCCAATCCACACACTCGTCAGACAAAGTATAACTGAAAGTGGGAGCGGGGCCAGGAGTTCTCTCGTCCTCCACGCGATGGCCTGCCGAGCAAGCTGTGCGCTTCGGGCTGGAAATGCAGCAGGATACTCTATCCCCTCTGGCGGGCAGGTCTGATCATGGCTGAATTGGCGTCGAATCCGGAATGGGAAGTAGAATACATAGTGAGTGAGACCAATCAATTGAATCCCAGTCTGCCGGGACATGTTGTAACTCATTGCCGGAAGGCTCAGCCAAGGACACCGCCAAGCAATACGGTCTGCGAACAAGCGGCACATCCAAGCGAACCACCATCCCTCGTCAAGGGCATTGACTAGACGGTGCTGGAAGAAGTAGCCGCGAGCTGAATATGCTGGGCAAGAGTCCACAACCTGCAGTTTGTCCATCAACCATACCTGGGAAGGGATGAAAAATGAGAGAATAAAGAATAGAGAGATGTACAATGAGAGAAAAGTGAGAATAGGGTTTATGAGAAAAACCGAGCTTGAGGGCCGAGTGATGTGAGCAATACATATGTGAGATTGGGTGGGAAACATTACCTGTAGTAGTAGTGGACTCCCTGCTAATATGGTCGTCTCACGACGATAAAAGGCGTCTAAGCCCATCAACGTCTCAGCCAGAGTCATGGCAATACAGCTCTTGCCCTCCTTCAAGCCTTGGGCAACCTCGGTCAGCCGGACACTAGACCCTCCGGAACTTGAGACGAATAGAAAATGAGATAGCAGGCACAAACAGAGGGCGTGTCGCCGGAAGCCTTGCCAACGATGGTTGTTGCGATCACCGGCATCAGAAAACCGATCGATCAAGCTCGGAATATCCAGCATCTCGTCACAAAGCAGAGACCGAGCGTCACGCATACTGAGTCCACACATTTGCCCTAAGGATTGGGCATGGCCAAAATTAAGTTGAGGCAGGAGCTCCTCGTCGTGCTCGGACTCCATTAAGGCTCGAAAATCTTCGAAGGTAGGACATATCTCTTGCCCAGCGAAGCTAAAGACATGCGTCACCAGATTCCAAAATCTCGCCGCGGCATGGAGAAACGAGAGGTGTAACGGGGTACGACCGAAGTGAATAGTGCATTTATGCCGAAACCCCGGAAATTCAACTTTTTCGAGCCGTCTAAGCTAGCAATCCAAGCTGTAAGATTTTGAGCAAGAAACTCTTCCATTGAGCAAATCAGTGTGAAATTGAGAAAAACTACGAAGCTGAGGTCTCTTGTAGGAGAAAAGGTTGGGTGGAGGACAGGTGTCAACATTCTGGTGATTCCCCCATTCATGGACGGCCGGCCAAATATTGTGTCGACCGGCCATTACTTTTTGCCGACCGAACATATTCCTGGCCGATGGCCATTTCTCGCGGCCGGTGGCCTCTACCCGTGGCCGACGGTCTTCTTCCTTGTTCCCTGAGTTGTTTATGCTAGGGATTGGGGAACTCCACCACCTCCGATTCCCCCCCCCCCCGGTGATCGATTCTTGCGGAGTCACACCTGTCTGCTTATCAGGTTATTGTACATTTTCTTATCGAGTTGTATTTCACTCTCCTTAAGTCTTTGATTTGTTTATCGAGTTGTGCTCACACATGTTTGGTTATATCATGCCTTTGTTTTTGCTTATCGAGTTGTAAGTCGGTTCACTACCTAATTATTATGATGCAAGTACTCAATATTCAAAACAGGTTCAATTTCGTTCACATTGTGGTGTGTTACCTTGCGATGCGATGCATAGAAAATTTACAAACGCAACATCTTTTGAACAAAATGGTTGTTTCATCCCCATCACGTGTTTTGCAAAATGTGTATTTTTGAGAAAGAATAAAACCTGCCTGAGGCAGTACAATGTGCTTAAACTACCAGTAAAAAGGAAAGTAAAGCATAGAATGGCAGGGTAGCAAAGTGTCGGAATTGATACCAGTGAAACTCCCTTTGCGGTCAATGCGCCTTCTGCGCCTTTCTTCGGGTCAACTACATGGTTTGGCATCTTCAGCACTTGAAACAATGCGAGAAAGCATACTTTTGAAACGTGGACCTTCGAGTTGACCTCAGGCCACAACTTCTGTGAGCGATACTCGATACGTACGAAGAACGTCCCTTCCCGTATCCTTTTCATGTCCTGAGGATTTCCATCAATCGCTTCGATTATGCTGTGTTACAGTACTTTACATTCCCGCATCGTGGATAACATGTTTTTACTTACATGTGTACATTCAACTCTTCTCATACACACTACTTGCGTAGACCGCATGTTTGCATTCAGTTTCATTACTTGCATAGACCGCATGTTTTGCTTGCGTAGACCGCATGTTTGCATTCAATTTCATTACTTGCGTAGACCGCATGTTTTGCTTGCGTAGACCGCATGTTTAATCAAATTCATAACTTGCGTGGACCGCATGTTTTGTTTGCATGGACCGCATGTTTTGCTTGCGTAGACCGCATGTTTAATCAAATTCATAACTTGCGTAGACCACATGTTTGCAATCAATTTCATTACTTGCGTAGACCGCATGTTTTGCTTGCGTAGACCGCATGTTTGCAATCAATTTCATTACTTGCGTAGACCGCATGTTTTGCTTGCGTAGACCGCATGTTTAATCAAATTCATAACTTACGTAGACCGCATGTTTGCAATCAATTTCATTACTTCCGTAGACCGCATGTTTTGCTTGCGTAGACCGCATGTTTGCAATCAATTTCATTACTTGCGTAGACCGCATGTTTTCCTTACGTAGACCGCATGTTTGCAATCAATTTCATTACCTGCGTAGACCGCATGTTCTACTTGCGTAGACCGCATTCTTATGTTCAATTTCATTACTTGCATAGACCGCATGCTTATGATCAATTTCGTTGCCTGCGTAGACCGCGTGCTCCACTTACATATCTGTGCCTTCACAGCATTGTTATGCTTCCCACTTGCTTTGCGTTGTCACGCATTTCGAGCACACTATTATGCATGTTGCTACCGATATTGTATCTGTTAAGTTCGTTTTCTTCGTGGGCACGATATTGTATGTGCGGTTCATTTGAGGTGGGTGCAACCAGACGAGCCGCACTGGTATTGTATCCTCCGGGTGAGACGTATCGAGAATTGCTTAATTCTCTTACATCCTTTCTGCATTGTAGTGTAGTTTGGTGTATGCTAGCTTAAAACTGTCGCATGTATGCTTCGTTACAGCTTTCTTTGCATGATCATAAGTTATGTCCGGCTCTGTGCATTGTCTTACATTTTGCCCCTGCCTTCGGGCGCATATCTTGTTTGCCCTGCATGTTTGCCTGAGTTTTCGGCCTTGTCAAAAATGGGTTATCTCTGGGCTTTGACATTCACTCCCGTCATTGTTATGACTTTCGAGTTCTGTCAAAGAGGGCCAACTGTAGACACCCCAGTTTTGACCGTCCTCAAGACTTGGACGTCACCGTTTGAACACCCGGTGATCATCCATGTTTCTGTTCGTTTGGAGTTCCCGGAGGTCTCGGCTACGCGCCTTGCCTCAGGATCTTCGAACTCGGTTGTTTCGTGTTTGGTTTTGGCACCAAACACTTGTGTTTTTTCCTTGAAGGGTAGGGAATGGCTTGCTGGCCATCCCCACATTCCACCGGCCTTTCCCTAGCATCACCGGCTGTTTAGGGGTGCCACCGGCCATGAGTTCTTAAAATCAATGGCCGGTCGGCACTATATTTGGCCAGCCGGCACTTTATTTTGCCGGCGACCCCTTTTGCTGGCCGGTGTGACTCCTTTGCACCCTTGACGCATGGTGCATGCCAGCTGTGCCACCTGGAATGCACCATCACTCCTCCCCGTGCGGTTTTTGGCTGGTGTGAACCTTTGAACCCCCTTTCCTTCTAGAAGCTTGAACCCTTTGGCCAAGCTTCTTGGGGAAGCTTGGCCAGCTGTTTTAGCTTCTCCAAGAAGCCAAGACTCCTTTGCACCCTTTGCCCCTTTCCTTTAGCTTCCTTGAGAAGCTTAAGTCTTGGCCCTTTGCCTATAGAAGCACTCACCCTCTCCCTTTATCAAAGGTTGGAGCTTTTGAATAAAAAACCAGAGCTTCTATATCTATACATCTGATATATTATCCTCTCTCTCTATATCTCCATCTCTCTCATCCTTAGGGTGTGTTTGGAAGCCTAAAAGTGCATTTTGACCTTACTTTTGCACTAAAACACACACCATTACACCTTGGTCCGAGATTGAGAGGCATTGAGGGTCATTTGTTGAGGTTTTGGACTGATTTTGATCAGTAGAGAGTGGCTGGATCATCTGTTCTTCAAGGCTTCTTCAAGGGTGAGACACTTGCTTTAGTTTCCCCAATCTTGCACTAGTTTTCTACCTATCTTGCATGCTGATTTAGGCTTTGTGTTTAGCATGAAAAAGTCTTGTATTTTTTTGGTTAACATCTTTCATTAAGGGTGTTTTGGCATTGGGGGTCGAACTCCTTCCCTTAGGCCTCTTTTGGCCTATTTTGGTGCCCTTTTCTTTAAGCTTTGTTTACTTTGTTGTGTTGGTCTCCTCACCACTGAAATCCAGTGGATTTTCAGTGGTGATGGAGTGATTTTGAAGTCTTGTGTAGGAGAGGGACACCCCTCTCCCCTTTGTCCTTCTTTTACCTTTGTTTTGGCTTAAAAGGGCAACATGCATGCTTGATTATTTTGGGTCCCATTTTAGAGGTTTTTTGGGTGTTTTGGGTCATATTATATCTCTGTCCAATGGTGATTTATTAGCCCTTAGCATGCATTTTATACTTGCTTTGTAATTCTCCATCTTGCCTAGAAGTGTGCTATGTGTTTAGCCTAGCATATCGTCTTGTTTTGACTTAACCTTGTGATGTATTTGGCCATGTTTTGTCATGCTTAAAGTTTGTTGGCCACTGATGTTGTCATGTTTGGCATGCTTGATATAGTTGCTTTGCATTTTGGCTTGTAAGCCTTGGTTGTATGGGTCACCAACATGCTTAGCATAAGCTTGTTATCATCATTCGGCATCATTTAATATCATGTTTCAGTCCATATAATGTGATCTTACATTATCATTCGTGTCTCATTCATTGCCTTGAAGTGTTGTGGTTTTGCGCCTTAAAGGGTGGTCATTATGTATGCTACCATGCTTAAGTACTTGGGCTGCCCTATCATGGGGCCGCGGGGACTCATTTCACATGTTAAAAACCTTTTTCTTTGTTGCTTAGTTCATGCCATGAGTAGCCTTGTTAGTGGTCGCAAAGTGCTCCACCCTGTGCCTTAGTCCTTGGGCCTATTGGCATGCTTGTTTGCATTGGGTGTTTGTCCACTTTTTGGACATTTTGGTCACTGTTTTGGGTGGGCTGAGGTCCCCCCCCCCTTTGTCGTTTGGATCCACCATCGCATGCTTATCATATGCTCGTTGCTTATTTGGCTCATTACATGTTGTCCCATGCTAGCCTTAGAGCATCTTTGTCCATGTTTGCATTACATTTGCATCTTATATGATTGGCACTTTGCATACTTAACATGATAAGTTGCATCATGTTTGACATGTTTTGCATCTTAGTCTCATGTTGCATAACGTGAATCACAAGTGCATACATGCATTACATTGTTTGGTTTGGGGTGTCAAACCAGACCTGAAGGATGAGGGGTGTTTGTACTTCGAGTGACAAAACACACCTCAACCTTCGGTCACCGAGGCCCTTGACTTTGGCATGATAGGATCTTGGTCCTCATTTGTGTGTTGCATGCTTTTTTACATCGGATCGCAACCTTGGCTCCTTAGGCTATCATGCATCAAATGCACGATTGATAGCCCGAGGGTCAGGGGGCCATACTCCCCTTGAGTCCGTTACATGATTGGGAGAGTAGCCATGCATGCACTTGCTTGAAATTCCATGCCATACACTATCTGTCCTTGTTGCTGTCAAAACCAGATTCTGCAGGGATTTTTGGCCGACCGGCAGTATAGAGTGCCGACCGGCCATTGGTGAATGGCCGATTACTTCATCAGAAGTCGATGGATATTTTCAATGGCCGGTGGACATTTCCTCCAGCCGATGGTGTTCCACAGTGTTCAGAGGACCTGTCCCAGAACTTTGGCAATTTTCAGAGAAGCAGGGCAGTGCAAACAGAGGCGACAGTGGTATGGAACGGACTTTCCGGGCGAGACGAGTTCGAGCATGCATCATTCGCGCATCCCGAGGCAGGGGCTGTGGCCACCTTTCTTTTTGCATTCATTCTGTTAGTTAATTATAGATTCTGTAATAATTAATGTATTATTTATTCGGACTGTAATATTTTATTTGGACCCTCCGAGTGAGGGCAATTATGTAATAAGTGTGCGTGAGTGTGTGTATGTCTTCCAACCCCACGTCTTTCTTCCCTTTTATTTACCCGCTTATGATGGTAGACTAGGGCATATTTAAATTAGCATACCTTATGCTATGCATGCGTGCATTCATACATTTGTCTCGCATGCACCAGGCTCGGCGCATCATGCTAACTGCATTAGTATTTCAAATCTAACTTGAATACATGCTACTTGTGCATATTCACATGTCATTCATAGAATAGCCGAGCCTACTCTAGTGACATTTCGTATGCGTTGCATTAGACATTTAAACACGGACTTGGATCATGCATTGATTGCTAATCAGTTTTTTGTTTTGGCTCAGAGTACTTGGTAAGCATTTATGCTTTAGCATACCGCATACGTGTGAGTGTTGCCATAACAGCATGATTACCATGTGGCTAGATGCTTATGTGATAAACTGTTTGAATGCCTGTGGGTGAAGGTTGGATTGTCTGAGTTGGAAAAACTCGTTGAAATCCGTATTTTAGCCTACTTGCGAGTAGCAAATTCCGAAACATTTTCCAAAAACAAACGGATATGCAATGCTTATTCCCAAATTAGGCAATCTAGTCTATACTTGTTTGTTGTGCACATAACATAGTAATTCTAGGCTAATAACCGGTTCAAGAGCACATAATGTTTTCAAAACAGAATATCACGGTTAGTAGAGGCCGGTCTTCGGACCGGGCGAGAGGGGGTGCTCATAGCTGACCTTCCCCGATCGTACCCAAGTTCCCGAGCCGAGGCAACTTTGGTGATGACGGACACGTGGCCTTTGGTACCGAGTCAGGGTTTCCTAAATCCCCCCTTAAAAAATATTTAGGTGGCAACTTTGTATCTGGCAAAGCAGTCCATGTTTGGCACTTCTTTTCAAAAATCTGTTTCTCCAAACAATTTGCCAGATTTGGACTCTTTGGTTCAGATTTAGAACCGCAAACAAAATCGAGTCCAAACTGTAGCGCGGGGTCCCTCGCGGGCACGTGCTACAGCTTGTTATGGCTAAGTTCAAGCATGTTTTTAGACTCACCTTGACCTGCCTTGGGACCATTTTGATGCCCTTGCCCCCTTTGGGGCTTGCTTTGTATAGCCATGGCTTAAGTCCCTTTGCTATTTTCGAGCTTTGAGCTTTCTTGCATACTGTATTTGTCTTGCTATAGTGGTTTGGTACCATTTCATGCATGTTTTCAGAACTTTTAGGTGCTATCATATATCCATGCTTGTAACTCTTTAAGTGTGCTTAAGAGTCGCATCTTTATGCTTTGTTCCTTGAGCTAATTTTCATGCATGTTTGCCTTGCCTTTTCATGCCTTTCATACCATCTTTTCAATACTTATGGCCACTGATTTGGGCATGACTGAGGTCTACCCCTTTTGGTTTAAGTCCATTTAGCATGTTCACTTGCCTGTTGCTGGCATGCTTATCTCATTTAGCATTGTGTATGCCATGTCACCTTGCATTGAGAATGCTATCTTACATTAAGCATTGAGCATGCCATGTAGTTCATAGCATTGAGTATGCCATGATTGTTTCCATGTAGTTCACAGCATTGTGTATGCCATGTATTTTCATGCTTAGGTTACATCGCATTGTGTATGCTGCGTTGTCCATTTGCATTGTGTACGCTAGTTGTTCTTAGCTTTGTACATGATGCACGCCATTAGCCTCGTTAGGATATTCATGTTGCATTGCATGTTTGCCATGCTTGTGTTGCATTGTTGTTTGGATTAAGTATTAATCTGAGCACGAGAAACGAGGGACGTTTCATACTTCAAGTGATGAAGCGTGCCTCAATTCTCGGTCGCCGACGCTCTTGACGATGCATGATAGAGTTCTAGGCATTTATATGTTTATTTGTGTACTCATTCTACACTGATTTGCACAAGTTGGATCTTCGGCCATCATGCATCGACATGCGTGATTGATGGTCTTGGATCCGATTATGCCTCTCCCTTGATGTTTCGAGGTGATATGGGGTGGCATAGTGCGTACATATCCTTGGGAGACCCTCCATTTCCTCTGCTTTGTGCTATATTGCAACTTGGTGTCACAGCACACTAGTGGCCGGCAGCCTCTCATCCTTAGTCAGCAGTGGGGTCGGCAGAAGCTCCTCATGGTCGGCAGGCCACTGGTGCACTCCCCAACATGGTTTTGGCAAGATCCAACAGCAAGTTCTCAAGGACACCCTGCAGACAGAGCCTCTTGAGAGCAACCGGAGAGCTTTTCAGGATGGCAACCGAGCATGCATCCTCTTCTCCTTCAACCAGCACTGGAACAACATTGTTTACATATTTTAATGCTTACTTGTTAGTTAGTATTCGAATTTGTAATTAATTAATTAATTTGTTAATTATTAAGTTTTTCAATAATTAGTTGTAGCTAGTTATTCATTCAGTTATGTAATAATTAATTAGCTTGTTAGTTAGTTAATTAGTCGGTTTGTATTATTCATTCGAACCCTCCATCGAGAGGGCGGATTTTGTAATTAGTGTGCGTTCGTGTGTGCATGTCTTCCATCCCCACGTCTTTCTCCCTTTTACTTACCGCTTACGATGGTTAGTTTTAGGGCATATTTTGTTTAGCATACCTTATGCTTGCATGTGTTCATCCATTCATCTGTCTTGCATGCTCTGGACTTGGCACATCATACAAACTGCATTGTATTTCAATACCAAGTTGAATACATGATTATCGAGTTTCATTTCACATTACATTCTAGAATAGCCGAGCTTACTTTAGATGCATTTTTGCATGTGTTGCATTAGCCATTTTAACATGAACTAGGATCATGCATGATTTCTAACTAGTTCCTTGTTTTGGCTCAGAGTACACTGTGAGTGTTTACGCTTTAGCATACTGCATGTGCGTTAATGTTGCCATGAAAGCATGCTTGCCATCAGGCTAATTGCTTACTTGATTAACTTCCTGAATCCCTATGGGTGAAGGTTGGATTGCTTGAATTGGAACATTCATTGAAATCCTCGATTTAGCCTATTTGCGAGTAGCAAACTTCAAACCATCTTCAAACAAATGGATATGCGATGCTTTGTTCCAACTTAGGCGGTTTAGTCTATACTTGTATGTTGTGCGCATCACGTAGTAAGATTAGCTAATTAAGTAGAATAAGAGCACATGTGTTTGAAAAATGAGATATCATGCTTAGTACATGGCGATCTTTGATCGGGCGAGCGGGGGTGCTCATTGCATGACCTTTCCCTCTCGTACCCAAGTTCCCGAACTGATGCAACTTTGGTGGTGACGGACGCGTGGTCTTCGGCACGAGTCAGGGTTTCCTAAATTCTCCCAAAACAAAATATTTAGGTGGTGACTCTGTATCTGGCAAAGCAGTCCATGTTTGGTACTTCTTTATAAAAATCAGTTTTCCAAAACGATTTGCCGGATTTGAACTCTTTGGTGATTTATCGGTCTTGCATTGCACTTTGCGAGATTAGATTCAGAACCGTCACATTTGAGTCCAAACTATAGTAGTAAGTCCAATGAACAAAACGGATTTCCGCAACAATTTCGTGCGCAGGGGCCGTAGCGTTCGGGCACGTCTATAAGGAGACACCATAAGAGTTGTTCTCCTACCCATCCCTAAAGCAGCAGTGCTGATGACTGGCTAGTTAGGAAGGGTTTTACCATGAATGAATTCAACGTAGGCAATCTCCTGCAAAGTGAATTCCGGCACTGTACCTTTGGAGGATTCTGCCAAGTGGGAATTGTCATGAGACTGTGACCGTGAGAATTAGGTTTGTCTCTAAAATTTCCATGAGAATCAAGATGAAAGTGCATGACCATTAAAAGTACTAACCCGCAACCTATTGTCCGATACTGGTGCTCTGTGTGTCATGACCCGAACCCACCCCTATGGATTAAGGTCATGACCGGCCAGTAATCAAGGGATTACCTGCGGCCTCAAACCAAACAGAACGTATTCCATCAGAGTTAAGGGGCCAAACGGAAGCAAACATGCAAATTGTCCATAGAGCCGTGCTTACATGGCACATCAAATAACTCATATATGCAATCATTAATAACTCACCCCAAAAGAAATCAACTAAAAGTGTTATACACACATAGGATCATTCAAGTCTTAGTCAGCCTAACCAAAACTTATATACAAAGGTAATCCAACATTTCGCCAACACAACGAGATTACAACAATAGATCAAAAGAGGCAAAAGTAAGTCTTATGCGTGAGACATTTAGGGCTGACTCTCCAAAACTCGACCTTTCTCACAGACTTCACCGGGGTCGGATTTGGACATCTCTTTGCTCACCTACATACACATGAATGAGTGGGAGCGAAAGCCCAGTGAATAATATCAAATAAAGAAGGTACGCAATTGAGATTCACATGTATCAAACGGCCTTGGGCCCATGTAGAATTCTATTTAGTGCATTATTTTGGTACATTAGGCGATTCAAGCTCGAACATATCAAACGGCCTCTGGCCCACTTTGTTCCTTAGTAAACGGCCATGAGCCCAATTCATTCATGTATATCGAACGGCCTTTGGGCCAATCATTCATGTTAGACGGCCTTTAGCCCATTCATTCATGTCCAACGGCCTTTGGCCCATTCATTCATATCCAACGACCTTTGGCCCATTCATTCATGTCCAATGGCCTTTGGCCCATTCATTCATATCCAACGGCCTTTGGCCCATTCATTCATCTCCAACGGCCTTCGGCCCATTCATTCATATGCAACGACTTTTGGCCCATTAATTCATCAAACGGTCTTCGGCCCATTCATTCATTCATATCAAACGGCCTTCGGCCCAATCAACTATATCCAACGGCCTTTGGCCCAACCACATGGCATAGCAAACATTGTCCACAATTCAAATTAACAAGCATATAGGAATTGTATGGAAATAAGCAATTGGACAAATAACATGCTTCAAAATATCTTTATTAAGATATTCCTGACAGTGATCGCCTGGATGATTTGCCCTCGTGCTTGACCCTACACATTTCATAAACATAACGGGTCACAACGATTTAATCCATTCTTAATTCATACATCCCTCTTGGGCTTCTTTCTTATCCTTTTAACTCATTTATGATGTTCAATGTATGCCTAAGAGTGCTTAGAAATGAAAGAGAACGGAAAATGAAACACAAAACACCTTTACAAAATTTTTGAAACAGGGCTCCCCGCTCGAGAGTGGGTTCCACCACTTGAGCGGACCCTCAAGGTCTGCGAAAGTACTGGTTGCCTCATTTTTACGCTCGAACGTGAATTCGGACGCTCGAGCTGAAAGTCACACTACATGGCTCCCCGCTCGAGCGTGAATGTCCCCGCTCGAGCGGACATCAATGTCTGCAAAAATTCTGGGAGCTCGCATTTCACGCTCAAGTCGTGCTTTCCCCGCTCAAGCGGACATGCCAAATTCTGGGTTTTCCAGAATTGTTCTTCAAGTTCAAACTCCATGTTCAAAGGTTCAAAACTCACATTTTTGGTACAAAACATGGAGAGGCTCTACATAATATAAGAATACAACCAATGTGAGGCTAATTATTCAAAATCATGATCTAATCCTCAAATAGATCAACATTTCTCCTGCATGGTCCAAACTTATGCACTCAAGCTTCATACCAACTTCATAACTTCATCAATCATGCATGCATGTCAATTTTTGACTTCATTTCTATTTCAAATGGTGCAAATGGTGTTCAAAATCATGAAGCTACACAAAATTACTCATGCATGTAAAGTTTGGTGCTCAATTCTTCATATTCAACATGCTTCATGCTTGAACATACAAAATTATAACAATTATGCGCATGCATGTTCATACAAGCTCCAAATTCAACAAATTCAATTCAAGTTATGTTCTTGACCACAATTAAACCTTGAATTTACAAAATTACAAACTCAAACTTATGAATCCACTCACCTAGGAGCTTCAAAAGCCCAAATTCTAGCTAATTCTTTGAGTTTAACCTTCAATTCTCAAGCCTTTAGTTCAATCTTCAATTTGAGCTCCCTCTCTCTCTCTCTAAGTTCGGTTCTCTCTCTCTCTATAGAGCAAAATCTGATTTGAGCTCAAAACAAAATGAATGAGAGTGTAAATTGGGCCTTTATATAAGCTCCTTTATCACATTTGGTTATAGCTAATTAATAGCACTTAATTAATCGTTCTGAATCCAATTATTTTGATCCGAATAAATTTGCAATTAAATTTCACCGTAGGCTCTAAAAATTATGTCAGTCATAATGGCGAAGTCAATTTTTGCTTCTGTGGCCGATAAGGCCTTCAATTAAATTCTAGAGCAGTTAAATCAAACAGATTTTCCTACGGTGAACAGATAGAAATTCAAAACCACATATATTCATATAAATGGCACTCAAAATCATATCAAACACATAATCACAATCACAATTAAGATTAATTAGCATAATATGGACCAAGGTTCTCACAATCTTCCCCCTTTTGGAAGTTTGGTCCTCCAAACTTATTTTACCTTCGTCGGAAAACAAATGTGGATAGCATCGTCGCATTTCATCCTCTTTTTCCCATGTAGCGTTCGTCCCATAGTATTCTGTCCATTCCACTTTCACCATCGGGATGGACTTGCTTCTTAACTGTTTCACTTGTCGGTCAATGATTCGCTCCGACCATTCCTCGTATTCCATATTTTCACCGAGGGCTATCCGGTGGTAATCAATCACATGAAACAGATCCCGAAGATAACCTCTCAACATTGATACATGAAATACATTGTGGATTTGCTTAAATCCTGGTAGCAAAGCAACTCGATAAGCAACTGGACCAAGCCTTTCCAGAATTTGGAACGACCCAATGTAACGGGGCGACAATTTACCTTTCTTTCCAAATCTTACTTGGCCCTTCATCGGCGTCACACGAATAAACACATGATCACCGACCACGTATTCTAGAGGTCTTCTTCGAACATCCGCATAATTCTTTTGTTGACTCTGTGTTGTCTTGAGCCTTTGCTGAATAATTCTGACTTTCTTAGAAGTGTCTTGCACAATTTCGGGCCCAAGCAAGGCCCTATCCCCGACTTCTGTCCAACAATTTGGTGATCTACACCTTCTACCATACAAAACCTCGTATGGTGCCATACCGATGCTGGAGTGGAAGCTGTTATTGTATGCAAACTCTGCCAGTGGCAAATAATCTTCCCAACTCCCTTCAAATCCTAAAGCACACATTTTGAGCATGTCTTCTAAGGTATGTATGGTCCGTTCTGATTGTCCATTTGTTTGTGGATGGAATGCAGTACTGAGTCTTAATTTTGCTCCCATTGCTCTTTGTAGACTCTTCCATAATCTAGATACAAATTTCGGATCTCTATCCGACACAATAGACACCGGAACTCTGTGTAAACGGACAATCTCATCAACTTATGTAGTAGCCGGTCTATAAGCATCAAATGTAGTTTTAACAGGCAGAAAATGTGTAGATTTAGTCAGTCTATCAACTATAACCCAAATAGAATCCATACCTTGAGAAGTTCGAGGTAGACCAACAATGAAATCCATAGTCACATGCTTCCACTTCCGTTCAGGAATAGGGAGAAGTTGGAGTAGACCGCTCGGTTTCTGATGTTCAGCTTTAACTTGCTGACATTGAACATATTTGGACACATACTTTGCGATTTCTTTCTTCATTTTAGGTCACCAATAGCTTTGTTTCAAATCCCGATACATTTTGTTATTGCCCAGACGCATAGCAAATACTGACTTGTGGGCTTCATCTAGAACTCTTTTCTTTAGTTCCGAAATATCTGGGACACACATTCGGTTCCAAAACCTCAACACTTCGCTTTCAATGCTGAATTCTGCTTTCGGACTTGTCTTAAACTCGTCAATCACTTTCTTGAGGAATTCATCCTATTTTTGTTTCTGTTTAATCTCATCAATGATTGCCGGTTCGGCTGAAATGACGTCTATCAGTTCGCCCTGTTTACACCATACTACTTCAATCTCAGACTTCTCAAAATCTTGCAAGATTTCTTTCTGTTCAGTAAGCAAACAAGCCAAATTCCCCATCGATTTTTTGCTAAAGGCATCAGCAACTGTATTGGCTTTCCCAGGATGATACTGAATCTCAAGGTCATAGTCTTTTATCAATTCGAGCCATCTTCTCTATCGCATATTTAACTCTTTCTGTGTAAAGAAGTATTTCAGACTTTTGTGATCCGTGTAGACTTCACACTTTGCCCCATACAAATAATACCGCCAGATTTTTAGAGCAAATACAACTACGGCCAATTCTAAATCATGTGTTGGGTAGTTTTTCTCATGTGGTCTCAACTGCCGGGAGGCATAAGCAATTGCCCTTCCATTCTGCATTAATACACAACCCAAACCTTTATCAGATGCATCACTGAAAATTACAAAGTTTTCCATACCTGTGGGCAATGTCAATACTGGTGCAGTGTTCAGTCTCGTTTTCAATTCATGAAAGGTAGATTCCCTTTCGTCATTCCATTCGAATAGTTGCCCTTTGCGTGTCAGTTGGGTAAGAGGCACAGTTATTTTCGAAAAGTCTTTCACAAACCTCCTATAGTACCCAGCTAAGCCCATGAAACTGTGGACTTCTGTTCCATTTGTTGACGTAGACCAATCCACAATTGCCTCTATTTTCTGCGGGTCCACTAATATTCCCTCCTTGTTGATCACATGCCCTAAAAAGATTACTTCATCCAACCAAAATTCGCATTTCTTTAGTTTAGCAAATAACTTCTTTTCTCTAAGTATCTGTAACACAGCCCTCAGATGTTGTTCATGTTCAAGTCTATTCTTGGAGTATATCAAAATGTCATCAATAAAAACCACAACAAATTCATCAAGGTAGGTTTTAAAAATTCAGTTCATTAAGTCCATAAACGCTGCCGGAGCATTAGTTACCCCAAATGGCATAATAAGAAATTCATAATGGCCATACCTTGTTCAAAACGTGGTTTTCTCAGCATCTGCTGCTTTCACTTTCAACTGATGATACCCGGATCTCAAATCAATTTTGGAAAACACTTGTGATCCCTGCAACTGGTCAAGCAGGTCATCAATGCGAGGTAGGGGATATTTATTCTTTATTGTTACCTTGTTCAATTCTCTATCGTCGATACACAAACGCAAGGTTCCATCTTTCTTTTTCACAAACAACACTGGTGCACCCCATGGTGAAGTGCTAGGTCGGATAAACCCTTTGTCAAACAGGTCATGCAACTATTCTTTCAGTTCTTTCATTTCAGCAATAGCCATTCTGTAGGGAGTTTTAGAAATAGGCTGGGTGCCTGGCATAATTTCAATCATAAACTCTATCTCCATGTCCACCAATTCCCCTGGTAATTCATTTGGAAACACATCTGGAAATTCACTAACAATAGGGATACTGTTCAATGCAACATTCACAAATTATTCGGAAAACACATAACACAAATAACCGTGGCACCCTTTCCTGATCAGTTTACATGCCTTCATTGCAGATATTGAGTAAGGCGGAGGCACTACCCCGTTACCCACAAACACAATTTCTTCTTGTTCTGGTTACAATCTCTGGCCATGTGCCCTGTTTTACCACATTTAAAGCAGGCTCCTGACACACGGTAACAAACTCCATGATGTCTTTTACTACAGATATTACACATAAGAGATGTATCTCGGGAAGAATTAGAAGTACTCGAGGAGCTCGTATTTTTCTTTCTCAAAAATTTCTTCTTTGAAAAGAAGCCTTGTCTTTTACCACCCTTCCAATCAGTTGTTGGTTTAACTTGTCTAGCTATGTTAGCTTCTGATATTATGGCTCAGTCTAGCACCTCAATATAAGTCTCTAGTTTGAGGACATTCACCTTTTCTAAAATGTCATCCCGGAGTCCCCCTTCAAAATGTCTCGCTTTCTTGTAGTCAGTGTCAACCACGTGTGGTGCAAACCTAGCCAATTCAGTGAACTTGGCTTCATACTCAGCTACAGTCATGCTGTTCTGTTTAAGCTCCATGAATTCTGACACCTTCCTATCACGGACATACTGTGGAAAGTACTTGTCATAGAAAATTTCCAAGAACCGTGCCCAACCAGCACCTTTATTGTTTTCACGCATTAGCATCCACCACCTTCTAGCCTTATCTTCAAGAGTAAAGGTGGCTAGGATCACTTTCTGTGTTTCTGAACAAGGAAACACTTCGAACAGTTTTTCAATGCTGAGAACCCATGCTTCGGCCTTCAACGGATCTAATCCCCCATGAAAGTGTGGTGGTTTCATTTTCTTCAACTCTTTGGTGAGGGCTATTATTCTATCATCATTCTGATTATCTTGCACAGGTGGTACTAAAGGAGGAGGCGGAGGATGTAGTTGTTGCCACTGTTGTTGTTACCTCAATGTCTCTGCCATTTCCTGAATCAATCTTTCCATTCTATCCATTCTAGCAGTAGAAGACTCCTCGATCTCCTCACCTCTTGTTTTCACCATCTGATTAGACTTGCATTATACTTTATACAAAAGATTCATAGGTATGCATATACTAAAGAGCATACATATTCAAATAATTTTCAATTCAAGCAAATCACAAACTTATAACACATAATCGTTCGCATTAAAACATTTAAGCATATTCTAGATGCTTTCAGATTCATACTTACCACATTAATGCTTCCTAGACCTTTTCTAGATGCTTATTGCTCGTTGGACAAGTGAGTTATTAACTCGTGCTCTGATACCACTCTGTCATGACCCGAACTCGCCCCTATGGATTAAGGTCATAACCGGCCAGTAATCAAGGGATTACCTGCGGCCTCAAACCAAACAAAACGTATTCTATTAGAGTTAAGAGGCCAAACGGAAGCAAACTTGCAAATTATCCATAGAGCAGTGCTTACATGGCACATCAAATAACTCATATATGCGTTCATTAATAACTCACACCAAAAGAAATCAACTAAAAGTGTTATACACACACAGGATCATTCATGTCTTAGTCAGGCTAACCAAAACTTATATACAAAGGTAATCCAACATTTCGCCAACACAACAAGATTACAACAAGAGATCAAACGAGGTGAAAGTAAGTCTCATGCGTGACACATTTAGGGCAGACTCTCCAAAACTTGACCTTTCTCGCAGACTTCACCGGGGCCGAGTTTGGACATCTCTTTGCTCACCTACATACACATGAATGAGTGTGAGCGAAAGCCCAGTGAATAATATCAAATAAATAAGGTACGCAATTGAGATTCACATATATCAAACGGCCTTGGGCCCATGTAGAATTCTATTTAGTGCATTATTTTGGTACATTAGGCGATTCAAGCCCGAACATATCAAACGGCCTCTGGTCCACTTCGTTTCTTAGCAAACAACCTCGAGCCCAATTCGATCATGTATATCAAACGGCCTTTGGCCCAATCATTCATGTCAGACGGCCTTCAGCCCATTCATTCATGTCCAACGGCCATTGGCCCATTCATTCATTCATATCAAACGGCCTTCGGCCTAATCAACTGTATCCAACGGCCTTTGGCCCAACCATATGGTATAGAAAACATTGTCCCCAATTTAAATTAACAAGCTTATAGGAATTATATGGAAATAAGCAATTGGATAAATAACATACTTCAAAATATCTTTATTAAGATATTACTTACAGTGATCGGCTGGATGATTTGCCCTTGTGCTTGACCCTACACATTTCATAAACATAACGGGTCACAACGATTTAATCTGTTCTTAATTCATACATCTCTCTTAGGCTTCTTTCTTATCCTTTTAACTCATTTATGATGTTCAATGCATGCCTAAGAGTGCTTAGAAATGAAAGAGAACAGAAAATGAAACACAGAACACCTTTACAAAATTTCAGAAATAGGGGTCCTCGCTCGAGCGTGGGTTCCGCCGCTTGAGCGGACCCTCAAGGTCAGTAAAAGTACTGGTGGCCTCATTTTTATGCTCGAGCGTGAATTCGAACGCTCGAGCTGAAAGTCACACTACATGGCTCCCCGCTCTAGCGAACATCAATGTCTGCAAAAATTCTGGGAGTTTGCATTTCACGCTCGAGCAGCGCTTTCCCCGCTCGAGCGGACATGCCAAATTTTGGGTTTTCCAGAATTGTTCTTCAAGTGCAAACTCCATGTTCAAAGGTTCAAAACTCACATTTTTTGTACAAAACATGGAGAGGCACTACATAATATAATAATACAACCAATGTGAGGCTAATTATTCAAAATCATGATCTAATCCTCAAATAGATCAGCATTTCTCTTGAATGGTCCAAACTTATGCACTAAAGCTTCATACCAACTTCATAACTTCATCAATCATGCATGCATGTCAATTTTTGACTTCATTTCTATTTCAAATGGTGCAAATGGTGTTCAAAATCAGGAAGCTACACAAAATTACTCATGCATGTAAAGTTTGGTGCTCAATTCTTCATATTCAACAAGCTTCATGCTTAAACAAACAAAATTATAACAATTATGCACATGCATGTTCATACAAGCTCCAAATTCAACAAATTCAATTCAAGTTATGTTCTTGACCACAATTAAACCTTGAATTTACAAAATTACAAACTCAAACTTATGAATCCACTCACCTAGGAGCTTCAAAAGCCCAAATTCTAGCTAATTCTTTGAGTTTAACCATCAATTCTCAAGCCTTTAGTTCAATCTTCAATTTGAGCCCCCTCTCTCTCTCTCTCTAAGTTCGGTTCTCTCTCTCTCTAGAGAGCAAAATCTGATTTGAGCTCAAAACAAAATGAATGAGAGTGTAAATTGGGCCTTTATATAAGCTCCTTAATCACATTTGGTTATAGCTAATTAATAGCACTTAATTAATCGTTCTGAATCCAATTATTTTGATCCAAATAAATTTGCAATTAAATTTCACTGTAGGCTCTAAAAATTATGTCAGTCACAATGGCGAAGTCAATTTTTGCTTCTGTGGCCGATAAGGCCTTCAATTAAATTCTAGAGCAGTTAAATCAAACAGATTTTCCTACGGTGAACAGATAGAAATTCAAAACCACATATATTCATATAAATGGCACTGAAAATCATATCAAACACATAATCACAATCACAATTAAGATTAATTAGCATAATATGGACCAGGGTTATCACACTGTGTGTGACATGTTAACCTTCGATCCAAAGTGTCTAGTTCAAGACCTAGTTCACTATAATTCTTCGAACAAAAATGGTTTTCACTAAGTGAGGTTCAAGTCCGGAAGATACTGTAGACGTCCCCGAACGTCCCGGGAGGAAATCCCGTTTGTTCTGTTCATTTGGGCTCACTATAATTCACGACTCAATGTCACGGTCCTGTATCTAATCTTGCAGAGTGCAATGCAAAACTGATGAATCATGAAAAAGTCCAAATCTGGCAAATCATTTTGAAAATAGATTTTTAGAAAGAAGTGCCAAACATGGACTGCTTTGCCAAATACAAAGTCGCCACCTAAATATTTTTTGTGGGGGAATTTAGGAAACCCTGACTCGTTTTCCTAAGGCCACATGTCCGTCATCACCAAAGTTGCCTCGGCTCAGGAACTTGGGTACGATTGGGGAAGGTCAGCTATGAGCACCCCCGCTCGCCCGATCAAAGATCGGCCTCTACTAACCATGATATATAGTTTTGAAAACATTATGCATCCTTATTCCGGTTATTTAGCTAACCTTACTATGTGATACGCACAACACAAAAGTATAGACTAGATTGCCTAATTTGGAACAAAGCATCGCATATTTGTTGTTTGGAAATGATTTGAGGTTTGCTACTCTCAAGTAGGCTAAAATACGGATTTCAATGAATTATTTCAATTCAAACCATCCAACCTTCACCCACAGGCATTCAGGCAGTAAATCAACTAAGCGGTTAGCCTCATGGCAAGCATGTTTTCATGTTAACATTCACACTCATGCGAGATGCTAAAGCATAAACACTTACCTAGTACTCCAAGCCAAAACAAGGAACGTGTTAGTAATCAAATGTATGATCCAAGTCCATGTGAAAATGGCTAATGCATCGCATAAAAAATGTCACTAGAATAGGCTCAGCTAATCTAAGGATGGCATGTGAAATGCAATAACTCGATGCACATATTCAAATTGGAATTGAAATACAATGCGGTTAGTATGATGCGCCGTGCCCGATGCATGCAATACAGATGGATGGATGCACGCATGCATTGCATAAGGTATGCTAAATCAAATATGCCCGAAAACTAACCATCATAAGCGGTTAAATAAAAGGGAGAAAGAAGTGGGGGTTGGAAGACATGCACACACGCACGCACACTTATTACAAATTCCCAAATTGCCCTCCCTCGGAGGGACCAAAAGAATAATACAAATTAAACTAACTAACAAGCTAATTAAATAGTTACAGACCACTTAACTAGTTAAGCAAATTAACTAAGCTCATAAAGCGGTAAAACAGCCTCGAGAAGAGGGTCCAATGCATACGTGCTCGGCTCTGCTTGGAAATCAACCACCATGCACAAGCTGCCTCTGTTTACACTACCCTGCACCTCTGAGGATTGCATAAATCTCAAGGTTGCTTCCAGACTACTCCATTGGCACTGTGGGAGGTCACCGATCAAGGGGAAACACCACCGGCCATGGAGAACTGGTTATCGACCAAAAATTATTCCACCGGCTGGGTTTTATTAGTCGGCTGGCACTGAAAGTTGCCGGCTGGCCATATCTTCCTGCAGAACCCTGTTTGACAGCAGCAGAGGACAGACAAGACATGGCAATGCATTCCAAAGCAATGTTTGCACAACCAACCTCCCTATCATGTCATGAACTCAAGGGAGTTTGGCTCTCGACCTTTGGACCACCAATCATGCATTTCAATGCATGATGGTCCAAGGTGTCAAGTTATGCATTTGATGTCAAATAAAATGCATACAAACACATGAGGGACCCAACCTCTATCATGCTCGATCAAGCGGCGAGGCATGCATGCTCAATGCAATGCAACCTAGACATGCGAACTAAGCATGCAACATGAACATGTGAACAAGCATCCAACGAATTCAAGCATGTAACAAGCATACAATAATATGTGACAACATATCAAATATATGACAAGGTGCAAGCTAACAAGCATGCAAAATGCAACTTAAGCATGGAAGCATGTAAGATGCAACACGGACAACATGTTAAGCAACCCAAAACAAAAGGAAGAATGCATGTCGAATGCATCACAACTTAAACATGCAACAACATGTCACGGGCCAAGTATACAACAAGGTACATTTGAACTAACATGCTACAACATGTCAATAAGCTTATGACCTAAACAATGCAACCATACATGGCATGCAACAAAAGGCAAAATGGAGCGAGCATGCGACAACATGCAAGACATGCATGCAACAACTTGCGAGGATGGTCTTAAACCAATTTGGGCAGCTCTCAAATAAGCCCAAATCAGCAGCCAAAATGCTATGGAAATGAGGGCAAGTGCACATACAAACATGCATGCATACATGGTCCAATACTTAATCATACAGAGGCAATTTTTTAAGCACACTTAAAAGGAACAAACATGGACAAATGGCATACATTATAAGCTCTGAAATCATGTTAGAAAATGTGCCAAACCAACTAAACAAATCAAGCAAAGCATGCAACAAGGTCCAAGGCTCAAGGCTAGCCAAGGGACTCGAGCCATGACCATGCCAACCAAGCCTCAAAGGGCCAAAGGGACTCAAAACAATCCCAAGGCAGACCAAAACAAGGCCAAAGACACACTTAGATGGCATACCAAATGCCTATACATGATGGCATACACAATGGCACAAACATGGAGCATGAAACACAAACTCTTTAAGACATTAAAGAAGCATCAATTGTGAGTAAACAAGCATGCCATATGGACTGAAATGACATGGTAAGTGACTCCAAGTCACTGAAATAATGCAAGCAAAGCATGCTAGAGGATCCAATACTCAAAGCCTACAAGCTAGATTGCATGGTAGCTATAGAAAGCAAGTCATGGATGTCCCAAACAACCAAAATCAGCCTTAAACATACCAAAACAAGCATGAAAGCTTCACAAAGCTAAGCCAAAATCATGCTAGAAAGTCATGGTACATCATGATGCATGTTAAGGCAATTTCATGGCATTACAAGACAAGTATGCAAAGCATGCACGGTGTGTCCAAACCAAATTAGAACAATGCTATATCATGACGAAATAAGCACAAATACTAGCTAAAATGAAGCTAAAGCAAGCTAGGCATACAAGCTAAAACACAAGCCGTTTGTGTGAGCATCAAAGACAACATGGAGAGGGGATGACCATCTCCTATTTAGGACACCAAAACTACCTCTCCACCACTGAAAATCCTCTGGATTTCAGTGGTAGAGAGGTTTTGCAAAGCCTAAAGCAAGGGCCAAAATAGATGTCCTAAAAAATGGCCTTGGAAGGGGGAAACAACCCCAAACCTCGAAGAGACCTGGAACAAAGATCAAAAGCAAATAAAAATAGAACTTTTCTTAGTTTATAGTTAATCTTAAAAACGGATACAAGATAGGTTAAAAACCTATGAAAAAATGGGGAATAAATGGGTAAGGTTCTTACCCTTAAGACTTGCTTTAAAAAGACCACTCCAGCAGCTTCCTGAGGTCAAAACCAGTCCAAGAACTCCAAGAACAACCCTTTGGCACCTCAGCAACCAAGGTATGGTGTAATACTATGTGTTTGTGCACAAAAGTAAGAACAAAACACACTTTAGATCACAAAATGGGATCAAATAGGGGGATATAGATACAAAGTTGTATCTCACTCTCTAACCCTAATTCTCAGACCTCTGGAACCCTTAAGGAGGGAGGAGGGGCTCCCTCTTTATAGAACTCCTCCCTTGCAAAGCTTCCAAACAAGCTAAGCAAGAGGCTAATCCCTACAAACACGTGTATGGAGGGGGTTAATTGTGGATGCCAGCTATCACAGCTGGCATAAAATATCTGTCAAAAGCAGATAAACAGTGGTCGGCCAGCCAAACGACAGATTGACCAAAACAATGGTCGGCCGACCATAAAGAGTGCCGACCGGCCATCACCAATGGCCGGTGGCCTCAAGCCATAGCCGGTGAGGTGTGGGGATGACCAACAAGCCATTACCTGCCCTCAGAAGCAAAACAACATTTGTTTGGTGCAAAACCAAACACAAATCGAGCAAGTTGAGAGATCTTAAGGCAAGGCGCGTAGCCGAGACCTCCGAGAACTCAAAACGAACACAAACATGGATGATCACCGAGTGTTCAAACGATGACGTCCAAGTCTTGAGGACGGTCAAAAAATGGGGTGTCTACAGTTGCCCCTCTTTGACAGAATGTGAAAGTCATAACAATGACAGGCGTGAGTGTCAAAACCCAAAGACGACCCATTTTTGACGAGGCTGAAGAGTTAGACAAAGCATACAAGCTACAGACAAAGGTATGCGCTCGAAGGCAGGGGCAAAATGCAAGAACAATGCACAAAGCCGAGCATAACTTATGATCAAGCAAAGAAAGCTGTAACGAAGCATAACATGCAACAGTTTTAAGCAAGCCAAAGACCAAACTACATTACAATGCAGAAAAAATGTAAGAGAATTATGTAATTCTCGCTACGTTTCACGCGGAGAATACAATACCTGTCCGGCTCATCTGGTCATGCCAGCTTCAAATGAACCGTACATACAATATCGTGTCTAAAAGAGAAAGAAAACTTACAGGTATAACATTGTTAGAAACATGCATAACAATGCAATTGAAAGGTGCGTGACAACACAAGAGAAGGAGTGCACGACAATGCAGGTGAGAGGGGTGCACAACAACGCAACCCAAGTGTGTGCATAACAATGCTATGAAGGCACAAACACATATAAGTAAAGTACACGTGACAATGTGTGCAATGTGTGGAGGAACTTGAACACATAAAAGTAAAGCACGACGCGACAACGTATACAACGTGCATAGAGACTTGAACACATATAAGTAAAACATAATGCGACAATGCATGCAATGTGTATTGAACACATATAAGTAAAGCATAACGCGACAACGCATGCAATGTGTATGGAAACTTGAACACATATAAGTAAAGCATAACGCCACAACGCATGCAATCGGTATAGGAACTTGAACACATATAAGTAAAGCATAACGCCACAACGCATGCAATGTGTGTGCGAAAGGATGCAAGACAATGCAACCTAAGAATGCGAAACAACGCGGGTGGACAGGAGGCTACAAGACAATGCAACCTAAGAATGCGAAACAACGCGGGTGGACGGGAGGATGCAAGACAATGCAACCTAATAATGCGAAACAACGCGGGTGGACGGGAGGATGCAAGACAATGCAACCTAAGAATGCGAAACAACGCAGGAGGATGCAAGACAATGCAACCTAAGAATGCGAAACAACGCGGGATGCAAGACAATGCAACCTAAGAATGCGAAACAACTCTGGTGGACGGGAGGATGCAAGACAATGCAACCTAAGAATGTGAAACAACGCGGGTGGACGGGAGGATGCAAGACAATGCAACCTAAGAATGCATGACAATGCAAATGGAATACGCATAACAATGCAAGATAAGAGAAATGCATGACAATGCAAATGAGACATGCATGACAATGCAAGTTAGAGAAATGCATGACAATACAAAGTGAGACACGCATGACAATGCATGAACGAGAATGCATGACAATGCATGGAGTTAAAATGCACGACAATGCATGTAATTGAAATGCATGACAATGCGTGGGAGGAAACATGCATGACAATGCGTGTAATTTGAGATGCATGATAATGCGAAATGAGACACGCATGACAATGCATGAATTGAAATGCATGACAATGCATGTAATTGAAATGCATGACAATGCATGAGAGGAAATGCATGTGCTGAAACGCATGACAATGCGCGATATGGAGATGCAAAAATCAAACTTCGTCTAACATAGAAATGGTGCCGACACCCTCAACACTAGGCGCGCACACATAATCTCATAACTATGCGTTACGTAGATAAAACAAGTAATTGGGTGGCATGATATAAGTGAGGAATGACCCGCTGAGGAAAGATCATGATCCTAAATGCTGGATGCAACACACTACACTACAATGCAATGAATGCAATGGATAAAGTGCGTGGCCAAACCGTACTTTGCCTAGGAAAGGCATGGACACAAACAAACCACGTTTAACACGGAAACAGTGCCGTCACCCTCAACACTAGGTGCGTACACATAATATCATAACCGTTCTTCAACGTGAAAAGTATGGGCACATACTAGACCCAGCTCAACATGGAAAGGCGCAAGTGATAGATGGAGGTGATGCAGTGAATGCATGCAATATGTGTTATGTACAATGCAATATACATACTAGCTAAAATGCAATGGATGCAGTGGATAAGGCGCACGGCCAAACCAAATTTTGCTTAGGAAAGGCATGGACACAAACAAACCACGTTTAACACGGAAATGGTGCTGTCACCCTCAACACTAGGTGCGTACACATAATATCATAACCATGTTTCAACACGAAAAGTATGGGCACATACCAGACCAAGCTCAACATGGAAAGGCGCAAGTCATAGATGTATAATGCAGTAAATGCATGCAAACTACAATGCAATATATATTCTATATGCAATGAATGCATGTAATGTATGCTATGTACAATGTAATATACATACTAGATGATGTAGTAGTTAGGAAGCGAAGATACCTTACACGGGCAATTGGCAATGACCTACCTCATGCTGCTGGGGATCTTTTGCTTCTTCTTGGTTGAACCACAGGTACTACTTTTCTCCCTGGCTATGGTCGTAGCTTTCCCTATTCTTCAACAGGGTGACAGACAAGGTTAATTCGGTATCTAGAACTGAGGCGCATATACATGCTATCTCAATCTATAGGGATGCCATACTGATTTCAAGCCGGGGATATACCCCTGGGTATTTAAACTAGACTTTAGTCTTGGAAATCCCAAACCTTTGCATTCTACGCGTAAGCCATTCGAACTCTAATTTCCAACGTCACAGTTGGTCCTCTAGGAACTCACCGCAAACACAGGTAGGTGGCTATACCAGACCACTGGGAGTCGTTCGGGCCCAACGAACACCAAAGGAATTGCACCTTTTAAGGTCTTCTAGACTGGAGAATGCACAAGGCAGTGTGAATGAAGATGCATGATTTAAGGTCTCCTAGACCAGAGGATTTAAGGTCTCCTAGACCAGAGGGTGCACAAGACAGTGCGAATACTACAATGCACTAACAAGTGCATGGAAGGTGCGCAACATAGCGCGATAGAATGCAATGCACAAAACAGTGCGATGTGCAAAAGAGCACAATTGAAATGCAATGCACAAAACAGTGCGATTGAGATGCGCAAGATAGCGCGATGCGCAAAATAGCGCGGAATGAAATGCATGCAAAATGCAATGAGATGCACAAAACAATGCGATGGAGGTGCGCAAGAGAGTGCGAGTGATAAATTGCACAAAACAGTGCGATGCGCTAGACAGCGCGATGCGTTAGACAACGCGAGTGCACAAGACAGTATGAATGCACAAGATAGTGCGATGCGCTAGACAGCGCGATGCGTTAGACAACGTGAGTGCACAAGACGGTGCGAATACACAAGATAGTGCAATGGAGGTGCGCAAGAGAGTGCGAGTGATAAATTGCACAAAACAGTGCGATGCGCTAGACAGCGCGATACGTTAGACAACGCGAGTGCACAAGACAGTGCGAATGCACAAGATAGTGCGATACGCTAGACAGCGCAATGCGTTTAGACAACGTGAGTGCACAAGACAGTGCGAATGAGATACAAAGTGTAAGTGCACAAGACAGTGCGATAAAATGCATGTTCTATGCAAGTAAGGTGCATAACAATGTAGGTGGAAGGATGCATAACAATGCAAGATAGATGTGCATAATAATGCAAGTAACGAGCATAACAATGCTAGATAGATGTGCATAGCAATGCAACGAATGGTGTGCGTAATAATGCGAGAAATGGTGTGCCTAACAATGCGACGAATGTGCAACTTCAAAAGCATGTTTGAAACAAAATGCCGAATAAGGAAATACAAGCCTTAACGAGACCAAATCCAAACGCGACCTCCGATTTATCTCTCGGAGGGGTTTGTAACACACTCCACTTGAAAAGGGTACATCTTGTTTATATTGGCGAGAGATAACATCTGTTGCTACTTTAATTGCCAGTCTGACTTGAAGCAGGCTTAAGCTTGGGGTTGAGATACACTCATACTTCGGAGCACTGACAAGGCCTGAAGAGGTACATCCGGAGTACAATCACGGCATGTACCGAAGTCGAAACACACTAAGATGCTCTGATTTTCCTTTTTTTCTTTTGCTTCGCAGTCTGGAACCCATATAACTTCAGATAGATCCTGGTTTTATTGTTCTCATATGACCTGGGTTGAACCCTGCGGTTCTTGAAAGAACAAAATCTTGTTTTCCACAAATGTGGAGAAAGACACGGCACTCTAAGCACAAAATGATTTTTTTGAAATTAAGAAATGAGTGCTCAACCAGGTATTGAGCCTACAACTGAACACAGCGCATAACGACTCAACAAAGAAAAACAAGAGGTAAACAACCTAAACAGATCGAGAAACACTCGAAACGACTCAAAACAAGAATCAAGACAAAACAAAAGACACGACACTCAGACGTGCGCACGGAGCCTGTTTCTCCAGGTATTGTTTCCCACCCTTTCTCATTTGTAATTCTCACATCACTCGGCCCTCAAGCTCTGTTTTTCTGAAAAAGCCATTTTTGTCACTTTTTCTCTTAGCGCACATCACTCTATTCTTCAATCTCTCATTTTTTATCCCTCCCCTGGGTGGTTGATGGATAAACAAGAAATTGCGGGCTCTTGCCCCTACCATGCTGCTAGATTCTCTTTCTTCCACTCATAGCCAGTGAGTTCCTCCCACAGAGGGGTTACACTAAGATGGGTTGTGTAGCAAATTTGCAGCTGACATCAGTTGATGATGGTTTGCTGGGGAGTTTGGACGTGATCAGATCTGTCCAGATGAGGAAGTGGAATATCTTGATCCATTCCAGTTCGTGCTTCATACTTGGCTTGATACCTCGTTGCTTGGAGGATATGAGAGCTTTTTGCCCTTTTGCGGTCAGCTTCAATGGTGCCCTTTTCTGGCGAATACAGTGCCCTTTCCGGCAAGTAGAGTGCCCTTTCTGGCAAGTGCGTTGATAAAGGGGAAAAGACAGAATACCTGACTCAACTGTGCCCCTAGTTCATCATTTTGACCATTTCTTGTTTTTGGCTTTCTACTAAAACAATTTTGACCAAAATAAGAGTTAGATTAACATACTTGTTCAATTTTCTGATTTGAAATCATGCAAGTTAGGCTATGAGCACTGAAAATTTTCCTTTTTTAGGTCCAAGAAATGGTCCAGTTTTGGAAAAATGGGATAATTTTCAAGAGAATCAGTTAACCTTAGTAAAAATCCTCAAAAACCATTTTGGCAAACAGCCACTGCTCAACGAGCACAGAACTTACTCTTGAGATATACAACCTCAGATCGGAAAGAAAACTGCCCCTTGTCTGAAGGACACTACATGGCAACGGAAAGTTGCCCCTTGTTTGAATGGCACCGCAGCGCATTAAATGGCAACGGAAAGTTGCCCCTTGTTTGAATGGCACCACAGTGCATTGTAGTCAGTCCTCAGAGTGACGAACACAACCAAACTCTTGGATACAGATAAGGCAAAGATGATCAAAACCATTACATGGACATAATCAATTTGCAAGTGTTTGTGGCTGGACTTCAGGTTGAAGTTGCCTACGTATCCCAAACATGGGAATCAAGCCTTACGTAGTTCCAATAAGGGACACTCGGGTATTTAACCTCTCCTTTTGCGCTCTAACTTTTTCCAAGGCTGCTCTTTCGGGTTTTCCACCTTGCGAGCTATGTTTTTTTCTTTTCTTTTTCAATTCTTTTTATTTCTTCTCTTTTTCTTTCTTTCATTTCTTTTCTTCTTCTTTTTTGCATTTTTTTTTTGTTCTCTTTTTTTTTTGCTCTAACTTTTGCTTCGGTCGCCCTTCCAAGTTTTTGGCCCAGCGAGCCTCTCAAGGGTAAAAGTGTAGCTTTGTCCATGTCAAATGGTTTTTGAGATCTCGAAGTCATCTGAATCAATTATCTTCCGTTCCGGGATTTGGCATTCTTGCCACTCTTTGTTGATTTGCAGAATGATTCATCTTCGGCCCTTGAAGCACTTTTGACATTTTTGTCCCTAGTTCGAGGGGCGCTTTTGATCTGGCTTCGCAAGCTTCATTTGATGACATCTGATCTTCTTGACCTGACTTTGGCGCCTCTTGTTCGAGGATTGCTTCGAAGCTAGCCACATAGGCCTCCTTTGATGGTCGACCACTAAACATTCTGAATTTAAGTCCAAGGTTTGAAAATGAGGGGTCGAGTCTCGAGGCTGAGAGTGGTCCGAGGCTGCACAATCTCAAGAGCGATTCCACACAGGTCTTCGTAGGACCACGCAAAACATTTTTTGAAAACTTTTAAGAAAGCGACGAATCGCTCGCGCTGAAGACAGTGTAAAACCAATCTAGATCAGGCTAGGATCCCTCTCTTTCTCTCAATTGATCAAATTTTGCAAAACCCAAGGAATTCCTTCCTCTTCGTTTTCATCACAATGTTCAAAAAGGTTTTAAAAAACTTAGGTCAATACAATGAGTTCAAAGCACAAAAAAGTAAGTGAAAAGTACTACCACTTCGTTCTAAATATTGTTGGCACAATAGGCCAAAAGTAGCAACAAGCATAAAAGCATGACAGCCACAGCTGTTTCAATCAGATTTCTTGGTTGCAACTGGCTCCACAGCAGAGACAGACTCAAAAGAAAGGAAAAGACAAGCACAAAAACGACAATGGTGTCCGAGGTAACAACTTCGGGATCACCCGACTCCTATACAACCGGACTGACTTGATACAACAAGACAGACCTTCAAGCAAAAAGACAGACTCAAAACAAAACCACAGAACTGACTCAATACCCAAGTCAGAGTGTACAACAGTCATCATTTGCAAAATACTCAAAACAGTGCGTGCCAAATGCCATATTTGAAATAAGCCGAGCGCCGCCCGCAGGTGATTCAACCCCTGATCACATACTTGTACTATCTTCGAAGTCTACAAACTCAGTGGTGACAGACTTGGCTGAGCTTGGCGGGAGGATGACCTTATTATTGATCAAGTCTTGCACTTCGTGGCGAAGACAAAAGCAATTTTCGGTGGTGTGACCAGCCTGTTGATGGTACGCACAGTACTGGGTAGCATCATGACCCGGTGGAAGATGAGCAGGGAGAGGCCGAGGCTCAAGAGATTTGAGATGACCTTTTTCCGTGATGATTCGGTGAACCTTGGACAAAGGCATGTAAAGGGCATGAAAGACCCTGCGCCCTCGGGGCAGGTACTTCAAAGTCTGTGGATTTTTGCTGGGCGCACTAGCAAAAAGATCAGCGGGTGCTGCCTTGGCTCTGTAATCTTTCCCGGGTGTAGAGTTAGGATTGGCAGGAACAGTTCCGGTGCGACGGTCCTTATCCCTATTTTCCCTCTGGCTTGAACTACTATCGGTCTGAGTGGGGAAGATGTCATCCACAGTCTTAGCCAAAACTGCGAGTATTTGTTGCTTATTCAACCCCCCGGCTTTCAGAGCCTCAACAGCTTGCTGGAGTTGTGCATAGGGATATGCATCTGCCTTCATTTTGTTCTTTCCACTAGCCTCAGCTTGGTGGGAGGTTTGGGTTGTTGCTTCAGTGCGAAGCCCCGTTGTCGTTGATACGTCATTGCCGGAGTTCGAGACAACTTCAGGCTGGCTGAGCTCAATTACAATTCGCTCCAGTAGCGGGGGCTCCTGCGGCATGAAATTCCCAACATACGATGCGGTTGGTGGAGGGGCTGACATTTCATAGGCTAGATCAGCCACGGATCTCTGGAGGTCGCCAATCATTCCCATTAACTCAAACGTGGTGGGTTCACGAGCTTGAAACAACTAGGGTTCCCAGATTGAGCGCGCAGCAGGCGGCCTGGGCGGGTGTGATATCTCAACATCGGTCTCACCCTGTAAGATGACCCTTTGGTTTAGCGCGGCTGCCATAACCACAACTTCTTCTGAATTCTGTGACATCATAAATCCACTGAACTAAACGGAGGTGATGTGACTGGTGACTTGACTGATCAGATATCTGCCTCGCTTCAGTGAAGGAGAACACTGGCTATTCTAAACTCAGATCTCTGAAACTACCCCCTCCTCCTGAAAGAGAAAACAGGCAGTATCTTAGCCCAATTTTACCCAAACAATTGCAAGCACAACTGAATAACGGCATTCGATCACTGAGCACTGTTCCCCAAAACTACTGCCCCAAAACTGAATCTAATACCCGCAGGTACTACTGATTCTCAAAACACTGACACTGATGCTCGCAGGCCTGATGCCCAGACTTGCAAACAGATATGTGTGTTCCCTGTAGCGGTCAACCGTAAAAGCACATATAACAAGCAAATGAAAGCCAATACACCCCTATATTAGGGTAGGGTTTCCCTGTCCTAGTTTCGTCAAGAACTAGGGTTTCACTATGCATACAGCGGTTTCAAACAACCTACAATCGGGTAAGCAACCTATCTTAGTTTAGGATGGTCACTATGGATTCCGATATACACTAGGTCGAATGGTCGAAATGGGTGCCCCAGTAAAAGTTGGGGTTTGTGTTCCCATCGTGGCAGAGCCCGTAACCGGTCAGCCTTATGGCATGCTTCTCGAAGCGAGCCTCTGGCAAACTGCTCAAGAATAGCAAATGGCAAACACGGTGTCCTAGGTGCACCAATGCACATGCAATGCAAAGAAACACATGAGTGTAGTCAAAACAAGATATCATTAGTTCGAGTCAAGTTCCCTAACTCCCCAGCAGAGTTGCCAGAAATTGTAGACGTCCCCGAACGTCCCGGGAGGAAATCTCGTTTGTTCTATTCATTTGGGCTCATTACAATTCAGGACTCAATGTCACGGTCCTGTATCTAATCTCGCAGAGTGCAATGCAAGACCAATGAATCATGAAAGAGTCCAAATCCGGCAAATCGTTTTGAAAACAGATTTTTCGAAAAAAGTGCCAGACATAGACTGCTTTGCCAAATACAGAGTCGCAACCTAAATATTTTTTCTGGGGCAATTTAGGAAACCCTGACTCATTTGCCTAAGGCCATGTGTCCGTCATCACCAAAGTTGCCTCGGCTCGGGAACTTGGGTACGATTGGGGAAGGTCAGCTATGAGCCCCCCCGCTCGCCCGATCAAAGATCGGCCTCTACTAACCATGATATCTAGTTTTGAAAACATTATGCATCCTTATTCTGGTTATTTAGCTAACCTTACTATGTGATGCGCACAACACAAAAGTATAGACTAGATTGCCTAATTTGGAACAAAGCATCGCATATCCGTTGTTTGGAAATGATTTGAGGTTCGCTACTCACAAGTAGGCTAAAATACGGATTTCAATGAATTATTCCAAGTCAAACCATCCAACATTCACCGACAGGCATTTAGGCAGTAAATCAACTAAGCGGTTAGCCTCATGGCAAGCATGCTTTCATGTTAGCATTCACACTCATGCGAGATGCTAAAGCATAAACATTTACCTAGTAATCCAAGCCAAAACAAGGTACATGTTAGTAATCAAATGTATGATACAAGTCCATGTTAAAATGGCTAATGCATCGCATATAAAATGTCACTAGAATAGGCTCGGCTAATCTAAGGATGGCATGTGAAATGCAACAACTCGATGCATATATTCAAATTGGAATTGAAATACTATGCGGTTAGTATGATGCGCCGAGCCCAATGCATGCAATACAGATGGATGGATGCACGCATGCATTGCATAAGGTATGCTAAATCAAATATGCCCTAAAACTAACCATCATAAGCGGTTAAATAAAAGGGAGAAAGAAGTGGGGGTTAGAAGACATGCACACACGCACGCACACTTATTACAAATTGCCCTCCCTCGGAGGGACCAAAAGAATAATACAAATTTAACTAACTAACAAACTAATTAAATAGTTACAGACTACTTAACTAGTTAAGCAAATTAACTAAGCTAATAAAGGGGTAAAACAGCCTCAGGAAAAGGGTCCAATGCATGCGTGCTCGGCTCCGCTCAAAAATCGACCACCATGCACAAGCTGCCTCTGTTTACACTGCTCTGCACCTCTGAAGACTGCACAAGTCTAAGGTTGCTTCTGGACTTCTCCCTTGGCACTGTGGGAGGTCACCGACCGAGGGGAAACCCCACCAGCCATGGAGAACTGGTCATCGACCAAAAATTATTCCACCAGCTGGGTTTTGATAGTCGGCCGGCACTGAAAGTTGCCGGCAGGCCATATCTTCCTGCAGAACCCTGTTTGACAGTAGCAGAGGACAGACAAGACATGGCAATACATTCCAAAGCAATGTTTGCACAACCAACCTCCCTATCATGTCATGAACTCAAGAGAGTTTGGCTCTCGACCTTTGGGCCATCAATCACGCATTTCAATGCATGATGGTCCAAGGTGTCAAGTTGTGCATTTGATGTCAAATAAAATGCATACAAACACATGAGGGACCCAACCTCTATCATGCTCGATCAAGAGGCGAGGCATGCATGCTCAATGCAATGCAACCTAGACATGCGAACTAAGCATGCAACATGAACATGTGAACAAGCATCTAACTAATTCAAGCATGTAACAAGCATACAATAATATGTGACAACATATCAAACATATGACAAGGTGCAAGCTAACAAGCATGCAAAATGCAACTTAAGCATGGAAGCATGTAAGATGCAACACGGACAACATGTTAAGCAAACCCAAAACAAAAGGAAGAATGCATGTCGAATGCATCACAACTTAAACATGCAACAACATGTCACGGGCCAAGTATACAACAAGGTACATTTGAACTAACATGCTACAACATGTCAATAAGCTTATGACCTAAACAATGCAACCATACATGGCATGCAACAAAAGGCAAAATGGAGCGAGCATGCGACAACATGCTAGGCATGCATGCAACAACATGCGAGGATGGTCTTAAACCAATTTGGGAAGCTCTCAAATAAGCCCAAATCAGCGGCCAAAATGCTATGGAAATGAGGGCAAGTGCACATACAAACATGCATGCATACATGGTCCAATACTTAAGCATAAAGATGCAATTTTTTAACCACACTTAAAAGGAACAAACATGGACAAATGGCATACATTGTAAGCTCTGAAATCATGTTAGAAAAGGTGCCAAACCAACTAAACAAATCAAGCAAAGCATGCAACAAGGTCCAAGGCTCAAGGCTAGCCATGGGGCTCAAGCCATGACCATGCCAACCAGGCCTCAAAGGGCCAAAGGGACTCAAAACAATCCCAAGGCAGACCAAAACAAGGCCAAAGACACACTTAGATGGCATCCCAAATGCCTACACATGATGGCATACACAATGGCACAAACATGGAGCATGAAACACAAACTCTTTAAGACATTAAAGAAGCATCAATTGTGAGTAAACAAGCATGCCATATGGACTGAAATGACATGGTAAGTGACTTCAAGTCACTGAAATAATGCAAGTAAAGCATGCTAGAGGATCCAATACTCAAAGCCTACAAGCTAGGTTGCATGGTAGCTATACAAAACAAGTCATGGATGACCCAAACAACCAAAATTAGACCTTAAACATACCAAAACATGCATGAAAACTTCACAAAGCTAAGCCAAAATCAAGCTAGAAAGTCATGGTACATCATGATGCATGTTAAGGCAATTTCATGGCATTGCAAGACAAGTATGCAAAGCATGCATGGTGTGTCTAAACCAACTTAGAATAGTGCTATATCATGACGAAATAAGCACAAATACCAGCTAAAATGAAGCTAAAGCAAGCTAGGCATACAAGCTACAACACAAGCTATTTGTGTAAGCATCAACGACAACATGGAGAGGGGATGACCCTCTCCCATTTAGGACACGAAAACTACCTCTCCACCACTGAAAATCCTCTGGTTTTCAGTGGTAGAGAGGTCTTCCAAAGACTAAAACAAGGGCCAAAATAGATGGCCTAAAACAAGGCCTAACAAGGCCTTGGAGGGGGGAAACAACCCCAAACCTCAAAGAGACCTTAAACAAAGATCAAAAGCAAGTAAAAATAGAACTTTTCTTAGTTTATAGCTAAGTTTAAAAATGGATGCAAGATAGGTTAAAAGCCTATGCAAAAATCGGGAATAAAAGGGTAAAGTTCTTACCCTTGAAGACCTTCTTTAAAAAGACCACTCCAGCAGCTTCCTTAGGTCAAAACCAGCCCAAGAACTCCAAGAACAACCCTTTGGCACCTCAGCAACCAAGGTATGGTGTAATACTATGTGTTTGTGCACAAAAGTAAGAACAAAACACACTTTAGATCACAAAATGGGATCAAATAGGGGGATATAGATACAAAGTTGTATCTCACTTTCTAACCCTAATTCTCAGACCTCTGGAACCCTTGAGGAGGGAGGAGAGGCTCCATCCTTATAGAACTCCTCTCTTGCAAAGCTTCCAAAACAAGCTAAGCAAGAGGCTAATCCCTCCATACACAGGGGGTTAATTGTGGATGCCAACTATCACAGCTGGCATAAAATATCTGCCAAAAGCAGATGAACAGTGGTCGACTAGCCAAACGACAGATAGACCAAAACAATGGTCGGTCGACCATAAAGAGTGTCGATCGGCCATCACCAATGGCCAGTAGCAACAAAACAGGGTTGGTGGCCTCAAGCCATGGCCGGTGAGGTGTGGGGATGACCAACAAGCCATTACCTGCCCTCAAAAGCAAAAGAACAAGTGTTTGATGCAAAACCAAACACAAATCAAACAAGTCGAGAGATCTTAAGGCAAGGTACGTAGCTGAAACCTCCGAGAACTCAAAACGAACATGAACATAGATGATCACCGAGTGTTCAAACGATGACGTCCAAGTCTTGAGGACGGTAAAAAATGGGGTGTCTATAGATACCTGCACCTATTACACCGTATATGTTGCCCATATTATATATTTTATTTTATATTGTTTAATTTGGTTGTAATTTTGAAATGTGAGGGTATGTTACAAATTTTGTGAAAAAAATATTAAAATATTTATTTTTATTAAAAAGTGGAGGGCTGTTAGAATATTTTTAATAAAAACAATAATATTTGTATACTTAATTGTTTAACCATTACAAAATATTTTATGTCATATATTATTGTAATAAGAAATCTATTATATTTAGTATGTTTTAATTCTAAAACCGTTTTATTATTTATGGAGGATTAATTCCATTGATTATAAATATGTCTGTATAAACCTATATTTCAATATCTCTACTTGACTTTTGGAGACACAAGAAGAGATGGAAAAGATGGTTATGTATATTTTATATTCATATTTTAGGAAACTAAGGTTTGTGATATGGTTCAAGCCTCTTCATGGTTGTGAACAGTAGATGAAAGACGTTGTGAGCAATATGGGTTTTATCTTGGAACTGCTTCACTCTGGTTGTACCTTCATGAAGGGAGAAAAATCAATTTTAGAATAGTGAAAACGTGACTCTCAAAGTCTCATAGCTATGTGTCTCAAATCTTGGTTTTTGTCTATATATATTATTATTTAATCGTGCTAAATATTTTTATAAATTTTGTTACTAGACTAAAATGATTGAGTGTAAGGACGATTTTTTTCTGATGCACAATGATCAATGAGATTTTTTTCTACGGTGATCGACTTTCGACAGCTGTAACCTCGATTATGACATCGTCTTCTTCAAACTACGCTTTTCGTCATGCGATCATGAAAGTTTCATTGGACATCCGCAGGTGCTTTGATTTTTTCGTGACTTGTATGTCTTAGACTGTCATGTGCTTGTTTGTTCGCGTTTGTTTGGTCTGTTTTTCGTAACCGTTTTGTTGTTTTGAATATGAATGGTTATACGCATTTGATGTTTTCTCAAAAAAAAAACTTACAAGATGGCAGTTGTAACACCCTAAAAATTTCGGTAGGGTATATCTATTTATGCAACAAAACCCATCTGATAGATAAACACATATGTATAGCTAACTATCCCATATATCCATTTCCATTAAATCCCAAATGCCAAATACAGGCTATTCACATCTCAATGCCCCAGTTCCAATCCCAAGCATACATTTTACAACAAGTATGAAATGGAAGCCAACCAGATAATAAGTGCCCTACATGCTTACAAATTTATCCAAGAACATTCTTGGTTACACAAAATAGAGTTTCAACTCAACACAAATACAGCCTTGGGCTTACATTCAACAAATAACAATAAAACAAAAATGAAGCCTCAGCTCCAAGTCCTCCCAAGTCAATGCCTTAGCGAAGACATAGCACCTGTACCTGAAATGGTTTCCCTTATAGGGTAAGCCACAACCCAGTAGAGATATACTACACAACATATGAACCATGACAAGACTAAAGAGGAGTATACTCATGCCATGCTCATGATAAAACAATTTATCTCTTTTTATAAAGCATGCAATGCTGAGTTGCAACAACAGATATAAAACCATTTCCATTTTAAACCATATATGTTACATGAATACAGGCTCTGTGAATCTCTAGGTGAGTGTCTGCAAGTAGGCCCTAATGCACTACCACTGTCATTTTTACCAATAAACTGGAAGGCTCGACATCTAACCGCACGGTTCCACAACCCCTACCCAGATTCAAAAAGTATTCATCTTTTCGCAAATAGATACATTTCCAAACATTTCTCAAAAACGCAATGTCCAATGCAACAAATGAGAAATGTGGTTCAATTTACCTAAGTCTCATCCATTTCTACAACAATCATGGCTATCCTCCACCAATAGCCCAAAACTGATATTTCTAAACAGATATTTAAACAATTAAATTCCAAAAATTCTGATAATTACAATCTATTCCACATCTCATCAAATATGAACAAGTACACTAGTTTTTATATCACAATCACGTTCGGTAACCTCTCAATGTCCATTTCTAACCGTGTCGGTTTTATTCCAATAGATACATTAAGCAAAATAATACCGTTAATGCCCAAGAAAATATCATTTTCTTTCCAAACTCATTCTTCAAGCATTATTTAACTATGGCATCCTATTTTGATCAAAAGCCCCAAAAGTTAAACATAATTCCTTTGTTTTCTCAAAAAATTCTCTTTTGATCGCAAAACGGTAAAAATTTCAAAACCAATCGAATTGAATCGAAGTCCCTTTTTGTTCAAATTTAAAACATAGCTCTTGCATAACCTTACAAACATATTCCAAGTTTACACTTTCACAATTTGGGCATCAACTCTTTATTTTTCTCAAAATTTCTCTTTTAAGCAAATAAATCACAAATTTTTTAAAAATTCTAATTAAATTATATACAACTCTAAGCTCCATATAATCAAGTAAAAGTACATAAATATGTGTAGGAAAAATTCCTACCTCAAGCTTAGGAGAGAAAATGAATGAAAACTCCAAAATTTGACATTGTCGAAATTCGATCTTCACTGGTCAAAACGAAATTCTTGAAGTGTTCTTCAATTTGACCTTAAGAACTATGGTCAACAACTCAATGGATCTTGCTAGATCAAGAAAAAAATTAAGGGTTGTGGTGGTGTTTAGAGAAAGATGAGAGAAATGAGGGAGACGAGAGAGAGAAAGAGAGAGAGAGAGAGAGAGAGAGATGTTTTCTCAATATTGACAATATGTTTAACAGCTTCAATTTCCTGAATCTTTTCCCTCATAACATCATTAGCAATTACTTCTTTTTTTTCCCCTCGTCCCTCCAAGCTGTTTAATTTCCTTAAGGATTTGCTTCTCCTCAGAAAGTGGAATATTTCATGTTGAAAAAGGTAGTGCAAGCTTTTAATAAGATTATTATATCATTATATATATATATATATATCCATCTCACTATATGCATATAATTAAAAGTACAATTAGCAACTTTATAAGATTTTGTAACCTAATTTATAAAATGATATCATTATTTCTTCACCACAAAATATATTCCGTTGGCCTATACACATCACAAAATAAAATATTTTGCTCATCACGAAATATACGCCCATTTTATTTACTACAAAAAAATATATAATTTTTCACCATATGAAACACATCATAAAATCAACTATCAAATATTTATTATAATCCTATATAATAAATAAAAACAACTCCCAATGTGGTTATTACCAATCACATTTTAAAAGGACCAAACAGTTAAACGTGAGTCATTAAACAAACTCAATTTAAATTTAAATTTTTTTTTTGGGTCATTACAGCGGTGTAATTTCATCATACTAATGTGACGTGTTATAATAACCCAATTTGTTTGAGGACATTGTTGGAAAATAATGGTTTTTCGGCAACTTTAATTCGAAATTAAAGTGGGACCCAACCACCGGTTGAGGTGGGTCTGAGTGGTTTTGTATTCTCTCAAGTGAGAAGATTACAATATAAAAATGATGGGCCGAAACCATAGAAATGTGAATGAGAATTGTCTTAGGCATCAATAGAAGTTGGGCTTAGGGCTTGGGCTTGGGCTTGGGCTTGGGCTTAGTCTTGGTCTGGATTGGCCTAGGCTTGGATATGTGCATGTATTGGACTTAGTCTTGGGCATGGACTATGTGCTATGCTAGACTGGGCATGTCTTGTGCATATGTTTTAGACTAGGTGTGGATCGGGTTGTGGCTCAATACCTGTATCCATTTTGCGACCCATCTAGTTGGATTATTTAAATAACATTATATATATTTATTTATTTATTCAACCTTTGTAACTCTCATCTTTCGATGATAGAGTTGATGATCACTATGCACATGGGAGTTTTGCATCTTTGTAACTTTTGCCCTAAAGGTTAGTTGATGGCCATTGATGCTAGGTTTTATGGTAGCCTTCATGACTAAGACCTCCTCCCTACAAATGTAAAAAGGGCCTTTCCCCTCCAACTTAGAGGTAGAGTTTAAGAGAGATTTTATATGGAAAATGGAGATGTTGTTTTGAGATTAAAAAAAAAGCATTGGAGATGTGTTTTTTCACCAAAGAAAAATTTCTTATCTTTTTTTGCTAGTCCCTTCTTTGGTTCTTGTTAGAGATAGTGCAACCATTACCAAGTTCGCCGAAGCTATTTAGAATGTACTTCTACATCAGCTGGTTTCAACCGTTGTATCCTGGGAGACAGACGCCAACGTACCTTCAGTATCCATCAGGAGGCAGTGAATCTATTTTAAGGAAATTGTGGTATCACATGGGCTTCGGTTTGCTTCCTTTTACTAGTTTTATTTATTATGAATTTTTGTAAATTCCACAATGTTCTTGTTCTGAAATTCAAAGTGGTTGTTTAATATGAATCTATTTATTTTGTTTGATTTACACGATTTGTACAACAATCTGAAAACAGATTATATGTTTATCACGAAGTTAGATGATTAGATTCATATGTATTTTGTAAGAATTTGATTAGTGCATGAGTTATATGTAGGGAACAGTCCATTTTTTTTTCCATCCTACTGTTCTGATTTACAGTCAATAAAGGGAAAAAAAATAATAATTTTGCACAGTACTAGCCCACTGTTGCATACTTGGTGTTCTTGCCTTGAAAACTTAGTGTACCAATTATTATTATTTTGTTTCCCCTGATTGCACACTGTGTTGTATGCATTGTTTTTGCATGATAGAAAGTGTTTGTAGAAATCCTTTTCTATCATGATTAGGCAAACTCATTGTATGTTGTTTCTGCCACTGTACGTTTTATTTAAGAGAGGGGGGGGGGGAGGAAACCGAAACTGTTATATACTACTATGTGCTTTTTAGGAATACATATGTAGTTTAGCATATTAATCTATGAATGGTTATGTTCTGATTAGCATAATTTGCATATTTATTTGTTGATGGTAATTTTATTTTATGAGCATGAATCATAATTTTCTATCATACTTTGCATGTCTTTTTATTTTATAATTTATAATATCATTTGCATGCTCATGAGTGTTTAAGGTTTGGTTAATATTGACATGTTAATTATTTTTCTAGTTTTTTAGTAAAATCAACATGTTCAATATTTTTACATACTAGATTACTCACATGTTTCCTAAATTCTGGATTCGTAGGAAATGTGCATGTTCTCTGGTTTCTAGATTTTAGTTTGGTACATGCTTAGAATTTTCTAGTATAATTTCATGATTTTAATTGCTATAATTATTTGCATGTTTATTGTCAATTAAATTCAGTTATATCTCATTGCAATTATAGCAAGTTAATTTTGGAGTTATAAAAAATTATTAAATTTAAATTCATTTTTAATTTCATTTATTACATGATTATTGTGTAATAATTTTGTCTAACTCTTGTCATTTAATTTTTAAGTTAATTTTTAGAGTTATAAGGTTTGTAAATTTAAATTTGGGAGTTATAATTTTAATTGTATAACTTGTCTAGCAATTTAATTTTATTTAATTTAGCTATTAAATTAATTTATTCATTTATAGTTTCTTTAGATTATTTGTTTTGTATTTGTTGTGGTTTTCTACTAACTTTTTTAACAGAAATACCTAAGCGATGAAAGGAGTTTTTGACAAATAATAATCCTATTTGGATTGGATTACATTCGTTTAGTGAAGCAATTTTTTGCTTGGGTTTAGTTGGTTTTTACCAATTGTGTAAAAGAAAGTTTTATTTGCTTGTAGTGTTAGAAGCATTTTACTTGCTTGATCATTGTTGTTGTAATTTTTTACATTGCTTGTAATTTGGTTAGCAATTTTTGAATTGATTGTAAGTTTGGAACTTGGTTTGGTTTTTTGTAATAGAAACCGAAGTGTTTAGCCATAGCTAAAGAGTATTTCTTATTTGTTCAGAAAGGACAACTAAGACGGATTTGATTTCAAACCTTTGGGGGTTTGAGGAAGTCTTCGGGTTTAATCATTTTATTCCTAAAGTGTTGGAAAACTAAGTTTGGAGAAAGTCTTTGGTTATAATCTGATTATTTCCAAAGTGTTTTGGTTTATAATCTGATTATTTCCAAAGTATTTTGGTTTTGAGAAAAGAAACTAAATTTTAACATTAGCTAAAATATTTTTGCTTTTATTCAGAAATAATAGGCTCTGTTCTGTGAGTACCGGTTAACTTTTATGAGTGGTGTAATTCTGATAGCAATTTTTAATTGCTTATTAGTTTTGTAAATGTGGTTTGTTTTAACCTAATTTATCCCCTGAAAAACTTAATTCTATATTTGTTTCTCATGGATTAGGGGTCAACATGCTGTTGAAAGTTTTGTCTAAGGTTAACTGGGTCTTAAGTGGGACCGATGTGACTCCTCCAGTTTTCCTAGAAACATTCCTGACCATGTTCGATTCTAAAGTAAGTGATGAGATCCGTTTTGAATTAAATTTCAGACTTTGGGATTTTCTAGTGTTGAGTTTAGGTTCTGGAAAAACAGAATAGTGAAATCCTGTTGTGATTTTTCAGAAATGGCTTCAAGAGGTGACAATAGGAAATGTTGTTGGAAATGTTGTTGTAATGCCCCAAAATTCTAGCCCAAATGATAATATAACAATCATGGAAACTTGTTTCTCAACGTTCTTCTCTCAATGCAAGTTTTCAAATCAACTTTCAAAGTTTAATGTAATTAGATAAAGTGATATGCCAATAACACGAGATGAATATAAATACTTTTATTCCAATTAATCATCCAAGGAATAACACAATTCCCTCTTCTCAAGTATCCTCAACAATTAGTCATTTCAAGACTATTTCTTTGTTTTGAACAACAATTTCCAAAATGAACAACAATTCTCATATTCCCCGAAATTCACCATTTATATAAATATAAATAAGAAAATTTTCAAACATCCATTTATTTTGACACACAAAATAAATATAATAATATCATTCATGGATTTTCAGTCGCTTTAAAAAAAATTCCCAAATTCTAGGTTTTCTCACCAAAACTATACAACTCAAATCTTTTGAAAGAAAACTTTCCAAAATCATATTTTCTTCAATCAACGAAGATCAAAACCCATAAGATCATTTTAAAAGAACAAGAGACAAACCCACTTTCAAAATCGCTCAACTTCTTAAATCAACAATCAATTTTCAAAGCTATCGAAGGATGATTTCAAAAATCATCTAGATCTTGCAAATATATATATATTTATATATAACTCTAAGAAAATCCCTATCTCAAGTTTTGAAGAAGAAATGAGATGAAACCCCCAAAATCAACGGTGTCAAAACTCGATCTTCATCGCACAAAACGAAGCCCTCGAGAAGTTAACCAACTTTGATGAAGAACTTATGGCAGAACTCTATTGGATCTGAGAAATCAAGGTTTTGATCCAATTTGGCATAGGGAAATGTAGAGAAAAGGGAGATGAAAGGGTTTTTAGAGAGAGAGATAGATATACAAAAGTGATTTGAAATGTCAGATTCACGAACTGATATAACATGGTCTGCTCGAGCGTCAAATACACTTTCCCAGTATTTTTGCAGACCGGTCAAACTTCTGAAGCCAAACATTCTCCGCTCGAGCGCATAAACGGCCGCTCGAGCGGACAAGCAACTTCTAATGCATTTTGCATTTTTGTTTTGGGGGCGCTGCCCCTCAATCTCGCCAGGGCACTGCCCTAGGACCTACCAACGGGCGATGCCCCTTGGACCCCCACGAGCTAACCAGGCAACTCGATCCCCACCAGGGCGCTGCCCCCTAGACCCCCGTGAGCTGACAGGGCAGCTCGATCCCCGACATACTTAATGAAGTGGAAAAAGTGGGATCGCTACAACGTTCCCCCCTTAAAGAATTTCGTTCCTGAAATTTCAAATCAAACTACCGAAACAAAGGGTTTCTAGCGATCAAAACTATGCTATTTCATTTTCAAATCACAATATTAAGTCTCAACCAAATTCCACCATTTCCACCATGGTTATCTTATTAACAACAACCTCTCAAATACGCATAAACATGAAATTTTCCAAAAAGTAATGGGAACTCTAAACAACCTTGTGCTTAAAACAACAACGCACATATCAGCATGTGGTTAACAACTTTAAATATGTTTCCCTCAATACTAAGGAATATTACAAAGAAAAGATTTTCAAATAAATTTGGATATTTGGAGCGAACTTCTGCCTCCCATTCCCAAGTCACTTCTTCAACCCCATGGTGTCTCTACAACACCTTTACCAACGGTATAGTTTTGCCTCGTAGCACTTGTTCCTGGGTATATAATATTTGAACCGGTCGTTCTTCGTAAGAGGCATCCTCATCTACCTCCAAGTCAACCCAATCAAGCACATGAGAAGGGTCAGGTTCATACTTCCTAAGCATAGCTACATGAAATACGTTATGAACTCCTGAAAGTTGTTGCGGTAAAGCTAACCGGTACACCACTTCCCCAATTCGCTCTAAGATCTCAAAAGGCCCAATGAATCTTGGAGATAATTTACCACTCTTACCAAATCTCATCAAACCCCGCCTTGGTGAGTATTTTAAAAACACATGGTCACCAACTTCAAAAGATAAAGGTCGTCTCCTCTTATCGGCATAACTCTTTTGTCGGCTTTGGGCCGTAGCTAACCTCTTCTGAATGAGAACAACTTTTTCGATTGTCTCTCTAACAATTTCCACACCCAGTGACGGTGCATCATCTACTTTGGCCCAACAAACCGGTGATTTAGAAGGTCGGCCGTACAAGGCCTCAAATGGTGCCATCCCAATACTAGCTTGGTAACTATTGTTGTAAGAAAACTAAATCAATGGTAACCGCCTTTCCCAAGGCCCTTAAAATCAAGGACACAAGCTCTAAGCATGTCCACCAAAAATATGAATGGTACGTTCTGACTGTCCATCGGTTTGAAGATGAAAAGCGGTGCTAAGAGTCAACTTAGTTCCCAATGCCTCTTGAAGGCTTTGCCATAACCAGGCAGTAAAACGAGGATCCCTATCCGACACAATAGTCAGAGGGACTCCATGAAGTCAAACTATCTCTCTAATGTACAACTCTGCCAAGCGTTCAACTAAGTCACTGGTGCACATCGGAATAAAATGGGTAGACTTAGTCAACCTATCAACAATCACCCAAACGACGTCATTGCCTTGTTGTGTTCTAGGAAGCCCAGCTACAAAATTCATGGTAACACGCTCCCATTTCCACTTGGCTATCGGTAAGGGTTGTAAAAAACCCGCTGGTCTTTGGTGTTCGGCCTTCACTTGTTGATAAGTAAGGCACTTCGTTACAAATAAAGCGACATCCCGTTTCATACCCCTCCACCAAAACTGACGACTAAGATCATGATACATTTTAGTGCCTACCAGGTGTACCGCAAGGCGTGAGTGATGGAACTCCCGAAGTACTTCCTCTCTACAAGATTCTGGTACAAACAAACGGTCTAGGTAACGTACACTCAGATTCGAGTGAACGTTCAAACCTTTCTCTTCATTCCCATTGGAAATCTTAACACGAATTGATTCCACATCACGGTCTCCTCGTTGTGCCTCTATGACCTTACTAACCAAGGTTAGTTGAGCATTCAAAGTAAACAAGGTAGCACTCTCTCCGGACTCACCCAAGTGCAAATCAAACTTGCCAATTACATCTAGCATATCCCATTCCCGAATGGCCACACTTGCCAAACTACTCACAGATTTTCGACTCAAAGCATCGGCCACCACATTGGCCTTCCCTGGATGATAGTGTAACTCAAAGTCATAATCATCCATAAATTCCATCCACCTCCATTGTCGTCAATTCGAGTCTTTTTGAGAAAAAAACTACTTTAGACTCTTGTGATCGGAGAAGACTTCAAACTTCTCACCGTACAAGTAATGCCTCCAGATTTTCAAAGCAAAAATCACCACTGCTAATTCTAGATCATGGGTGGGGTAATTTTTCTCATGAGTTTTCAATTTTCGTGAACCATAGGCCACAACGTTTCCCTCTTGCATCAAGACACAACCAAGTCCATCCCCGGACGCATCACAATAGACAGTATAATTCAAACCCCTTTCCGAAATTATCAAAACCGGTGCAGTAGTCAATCTAGTCTTAAGCTCTTGGAATGACTTTTCACAAGCCTCACTCCACACAAATTTGATACCCTTTCTAGTCAACCTAGTCACAGGTGCAGCTAGTCTAGAGAAGTCCCTTACAAAATCTCAGTAATACCCCGCTAATCCCAAGAAACTCCAGATTTCAAAAACATTCTTGGGTTGTTCCCAATCCTGTACGACATCTATCTTTGAGGAGTCCACAGTCACTCCCTCTCTAGACACTACATGTCCCAAAAACTTCACCTCTGTTAACCAAAACTGGCATTTTTCAAATTTGGCATACAATTGGTGCTCGATAAGTAAACCCAACACTACCCGCAAGTGAGTCTCGTGTTCCTCTTCAAAGGTTGAATAAATCAAGATGTCGTCCACAAAGACGACCACAAAACTGTCCAAGTATTCCCCAAAAATTATGTTCATCAAATCCATAAAAGAAGCCGGTGCATTGGTCAACCCAAAAGGCATTAGAAGGAATTCATAGTGGCCATAACGAGTACGAAAGGCCGTCTTCTGAATGTCCTCCTCCCGGACTCTCAACTGATGATACCCCGACCTCAAATCTATTTTTGAGAAGTAACGAGACCCTCTAAGTTGGTCAAACAAATCATCTATTCTGGGTAGAGGATACTTGTTCTTAATTGTAACTATATTCAACTTGCGATAATCAATATACAACCGCAATGACCCATCCTTCTTCTTCGCAAAAAAAGTCAGCGCTCCCTAAGGTGATGTACTAGGGCGAATGGAGCCCTTGTCCAAAAGTTCTTGGAGTTGAATCTTTAACTCATGCAATTCGGCCGGTGCAAATCTATACGGTGACATGGAAATTGGTGCCATGCCAGGCATTAATTCAATGGAGAACTCGATCTCCTGGTGAGGTGGTAAACTAGTAAGATCTTCTGGAAAGACATCCGGGTATTCACAAACTACCCTTGGTAACTCAACATGAGCCCCGTCACTCTCACTATCCAAGAGAGTTGCAAGGAGACCACTAAGTTTGCTCCTACTATGAGGGTCAACAATTGGCAACAAGGCTCTATCAACTCGGTTCCCCAGAAAATAGAAACGATCACCACCCGAAGTGCACGCCGTAACTCTCTGACGGTAACAATCAATCACCGCTTGATAAGATCACAACCAGTCCATGCCTAAAATGACATCAAAACTCAACATATCTAGCAACACAAAAGCAAACAGAAGTCGACGCCCGGCAACTTCTATTTCACAATCACGACAACCCCGGTCTAAATCAACTGTACCCCCAACAAGTGACTCTACTCTGAGTGGAGACACTAACCGTGCTACCTCTAACCCTAATGCAAAAGCAAATGCAGTAGATATAAATGTATGAGACGCACCCGTGTCTATCAATACATTAGCCAAAGAATTACACACAACAAAAATACCTCTTACAATTGAGGATTTTGGCAACTGTTCTGGCACGGTAACAGCATACACGCTCCTCTGTAGCCCCTGATTGACTTGTTCTCCTCTCGGAGCATAGGCCTGTTGTACTGACTGAGCCGAAGCGGCTCCCTAATTAACTCGTGAAGCTTGGACTGATTGAGCCTGCTGGTGGCTTTGAGTCTGCCTCGACCCTGATGCGCTAGATGCACTTCCCAACTGTTGGCAAGTTCTCTTCATATGCCCCGGCTGACCACACTAATAACAATTAAACCCTTTACCTTTATTCTGAGACTGAGACTGACTTTGAGGTCGGTTAGGTGGTGGTAACATTAACTGCCATCCTCTCTTCTGTGGGTATGAGATGGCTTTGTGACCCGGTTGGCCACACTTGAAACACGAGAAGCTACGGTGTAGACACCCCATTTTTGACCGACCTTAAGACTCAGACGTCATCGATTGAGCACTCGGTGATCGTGCTTGTTGTGCTCGTTTTGAGATTTCAGAGTTTCGGCTAAGAGCCTTACCCCCGGACCTCGGGACCCTTTTTTGCTTTGTCTCGGTTTGCGAACCAGGTCATGTTTTCTCTTTCCAAAGGAAGGGAGAGGTCTCGTGGCCGTAGGCTACTTTTCGTGGTCATAGGCCACTTTTCCAGTTTGGAGACTAGTTTCCGACTTTCACAGTCGTCGACGGTGCGCCTCGGTTCGGGACCGCTTAACTTTCTCCGTTTGGCACGGTTTTTGGCACACACCTTGCTTCCTCTCTCTGGAGGGACACTGTGGCTCGGGAGACCACCTTTGTGGTCGCACGCCAGCCCTCGTTTTGCATCCGTCTTGGTTCACTTTTGGCATAGACCTTGTTTTCATTGTTTGGGAGGTGGTACAAGGGTGGGAGACCACCTTTTCTCCTTGGAGACCACTTTTCTCCTGCCAGCCAGTTTTCTTGTCAAGAAGCTGGTCTCCTTGGTCTTTGAGCCACATTTACTGGTCTCCCACCATACCACTAGCTTGCATTCAATGTGGAGACCATCAAATGGGGCTGCCGACCACCTTTCATTGGGTTGAACCTTTTGGACTGGTCGGCCGACCAAGGGAAGTGGTCGACCGACCACTTTAACTGGTCGGCCTACTTCTTCTAGTTTTGTCTCTGTGAGTTGTTGCCAGCTGTGCCAGCTGGAAGGCACAGACTGTATCCTCCATATACGTGCATGGAGGATTTGCACCCTTGTTCTAGCTTCTTGAGGAAGCTTGAACCCTTGCTCCTCTATAAGAGAGGGCCTCCCTCTCCTTATACCAGGTTCCAAAAAATTTGTTTAAGGCAAAATATATATCCCTCTCTATATCTCTACATTTTGGGGCCAAAAGTGTGTTGTTCTTGACCCTTTCACACTACACCTCATAGCCATACACTTCCACCACTGATCTAAGGTTCTTAGAGGGGATTTTTAGAGGTTGAGGAGTTAGTTTTTTGGTCCCAAAACCTGCTGGTTTTTGCTAAGCTTCAAGGGTAATCATTTTTTCCTCTTTTAAGCATTATTTTGATCCTTCTCTTAGCCTCGTTTGCATGCTTATTTGAGCTTTGTTGTCAACTGAAAAAAGGTTCATATTTAAGTGATTTTCATGTTTGTTTAAGGCTCTTTTGGTGTTGGGGGTCATCTACCCTCTTGCATGCTCTATTTAGCCTTGTTCTGTGCCATGCCATAAGGCATTCGAGCTAGTCTTTGTTTGGCCTTCCTACCACTAAAATCCAATGGATTTTCAGTGGTGATAATGTGGTTTTGAGGGCCTAGATCAAAGAGGCGTGACCCTCTCTCTTGTTGTCTTGTTTAGTAGCATTTTTGGCCTACCAAAGGAGCATATGTTTATACCATTTGGAGGCCTTGTTCAAACACTTTTTCGTGACTTCTAGGACCTGCCTAGGCTCTGACCATGGCTGGTTTAGTCCCCTTTTTCTTGCTTCTTGCATGTGTAGAGTAACCCCTTTCATGGCTTATCAAAGGAGCATGTCATTCTTGCATGTATTGGTCTTGTTTCAGTGGGTTTTTGGCCATCATTTGGCATGCCATGATTCTGTTTTTTCTTGGTTTGGTACTCCTTCACATGCTTCATATGCTTGTAGTGTAAACCATACTCACTAGCTTACATTGCATGTTGTTTTGGCCCTCTATCCTAGCATATTTTGGCCATGCTTCAAACTGATTTTGTTCATATTTTGGGCTGCCTTAGCTCTATTTTGAGGCCTCTTGGTCGAATGATGCTTGCCATGCATACTTGTAGTGCAATATCTTTGGCTAGTCTTGAGTTTTGGAGCCCCTTGCATGCTTAACTTGAGGTGTTTCCATGTCTTGGCATCATTGAGCATGTTATTTTAGAGCCTATACTTGTGCCATTTTTCCATGTTTTCCACTCTTTAAATGCATTTGAGAGTTTTGCTTGTATGCCTCATTTATGGGCCATTGCGTGAGCTTCATTTTTGTGCATTTCAAGCCATCATCTTAGTCCATTTTGCCACTGTTTTGGGCCTACATAGGGACTATTTGGGGTTGGTTTGTTCATTTGGGCATTGCTTTGCATACCTCTAGTATAATGCACTTCACTAGTTTTGGTATTTGAGCCATTCAACATGTATAACATGAGTTGTTTGCATGATTCGAGACCATTTTGTATGTCATTTCAGAGCTGGAACATGTGTTGTTGTATGCCATATTTCATCATTTCCATGCTTCCATACAGTTGTATCTTGTGCCCTAGGCTTTGGGCCCTTGCATCTTGCATGTTTGCATGTGTTTTGTTGCCTCATTTTCATCATGTATGGCCACTAATTTGGGTGTGGCTGAGCCCCATTCATTTTGGTTTAAGTCCATTTTGCATCGAGTATGCCATTGTAGTTCATAGCATTGAGTATGCCGCGTTGTCGCATGTTTGATCATTACATTGCGCATGCCTTGTTCACTTCATTGTGTATGATAGTCTTCACATGTGTATTGTGTATGACATATAGTATCATGTGCATTGAGTATGCCATTGTTAGTTCGTAGCATTGCGTATGCTAGTTTGGATGTTTGCACGTCATCCTTTTCATGTTTGCATGACTTGGTTGCATCACCTTAGGATTGCATGCTTGAGGTCTCATTGTGCATGCCATTCTACTTGTTGCATTGTGTTTGGAATAGGAGTTAGTCTAAACACGGGAAACGAGGGACGTTTCATACTCCAAGTGATGAAACATACCTCGATTCTTGGTCGCCGACACTCTTGACTAACACATGATGGAGTTCAAGCATTTATGTGTTTATATGTACATTCATTTCACATTGAATCGTGCAATCTGACTCCTCGGCCATCATGCATCGAGATGCGTGATTGGTGGCCCGAGGATCAAGAACTACACTCCCTAGAACTTATGCAATGATGGAGAAAGTAGTCGTGCACACATGTGTTGCAAATACCTTGCTTTCTCTCTCTCTTGCCTTTGTTGCAAAAAATACAGAAACTAGGAGAAGAAACTGGTTGGCCGACCAGGTTTTCTAGCAGGCCGACCACCTTTTCTGGTTTTCACCACCAAGGGTGGTCGGTAGGTGGTCTCCAATGCCTATAGCTGGTCGGTTGCCTCCCCCTAGATTCCCAAGGTCGAGTTTCATCTGCTTGGAGCTCTGTGCAAGTTTCTAAAATCAATTGCAAACAAAGGCGAGCCGGGGCATCGCGAAGGATTTCCCGATAAGCCGACTCGAGCATGCATGCATCCTCTATCATTCAAAGCAGAGCTAAGCCAGCCCATTTTACATAGTTTGCATGCTAGTTTAGTTAATTTGTTAATTAGCTAGTGTTGTGTAATAATTAGTTAATTTGATTCTGTATTATTTATTCGGACCCTCTGAGAGAGGGCAATGTTGTAATAAGTGTGCGTGTGTGTGATATATGTCTTCCAGCCCCACGTCTTTCTCCCTTTCATTTACCAGCTTATGATGGTTAGTTTTAGGGCACGTTTCAATTAGCATCCTTATGCTCGCGTGTTTGCATCCATTCATTTGTTTTGCATGCACCGGGCTCGGCTCATCATACTAACTGCATCATATTTCAATTCCAAGTTGAATACATGTTACCTGTAGCATCTCACCATGCCTGCAAGAGGCAACAATGTGGTACCGGCCAGAAAAGGAGGCCATCGGCCAACTAAATGGTCCGTCGACCACACAAAGTGCCGACCAGCCATCACCAATGGCCGGTGGCAAGAAGACACGGCCGGTGGCCTCAAGCCAAGGCCGGTGAGGAGTGGGGATGGCCAACAAGCCATTCGCTGCCCTCCAGACAAAAACACAAGTGTTTGGTACAAAACCAAACACAACACAGTCGAGTTGAGAGGTCCTAAGACAAGGCGCGTAGCCGAGACCTCCGGGAACTCAAGATGAACACAAATGTGGATGATCACCGAGTGTTCAAACGGTGACGTCCAAGTCTTGAGGACGGTCAAAAATGGGGTGTCTACAGTTGCCCCTCTTTGATAGAACTCGAAAGTCATAACAATGACGGGAGTGAGTGTCAAAGCCCAGAGATGGCCCATTTTTGACAAGGCCGAAGACTTGGACAATGCATACAAGCTTCAAACAAAGACATGCGCCCGAAGGCAGGGGCAAAATGCAACTAATAATGCAAGAAGCCGAGCATAACTTATGATCATGCAAAGAAAGCTGTAACGAAGCATATACATACAATAAATGCAACAGTTTTAAGCAGTCTAACATGAATCCAACTACACTATAATGCAGAAAGGATGTAAGAGAATTATGCAATTCTCGCTACGTTTCAGGTAGAGAATACAATACCTGTTCGGTTCGTCTGGTTGCACCAGCCTCAAGTGAACCGTATGTACAATATCGTGTCTTTAAAATAGAGAAACTTAACAGGTACAATATCGTGAGCAGCATGCATGACAATGCAATTGAAAGTGCGTGACAACGCAAATCGAGTGGGAAACATAACAATGTGACTAAAGGCAAGCATAGCAATGCTATGAAGGCCTAAACACATGTAAGTAAAGAACACGTGACAACGTGCACAATGTGTGAAGATATAGACACATCTAAGTAAAGCGTACGCGACAACGCATGCAATGTGTATAGAAAGGAACTTGAACACATGTAAGAAAAGCATAACGCGACAACGCATGCAATGTGTATAAAAAGGAATTCGAATGCATGTACGTCATACGTATAGTGAAGGCATGCTACTCGCATTTGTTGAGATACAACCAAATCAAGACGAGGCATTTGTTGAAAGCAGGACGCGTAACGAGCATGCTAATCATAGTCATATCAAAGCAATGTAATACAACATGTTTAAAGCGATTTGCGGACACCACGAGGTACAAAAGGATACAGGAAAGGATACTTCTTGCACGCACCGAACATCGCACACAGGAGACATGGCTCGAGGTCAACACGAAGACCAGTTAACATTCCAAAGCGCACTTTCTTGCACTATCTCGAGTAATGAAGGTGCCAAACCGTATAATTGACCCAAACAAAGGCGCGGAAGGTGCATCTATCATAGGGGGAGGCCACCAGTGTTAATCCAAACACTCTGCTACCGTGCTCTCCCTTTGCTTTACTCTCCTTTTCTACTGTTAGTTTTAAGCACATTGCACTGCCTCAAGCAAGTTTTACTTTCTTCAAAACTATGCATCTTTTTGCAGGAGACATGATGGAAATGAAACAGCTATTTTGTTCAAAAAGGCGTTACATTTGCACGTTCTATGCATCGTATCGCATGGCATCAGATAACAATGTGAATGAAATTGAAATTTTATTTGAAAATTAAGCACTTGCATCGTAATAATCAAGTAGTGAGTTGACCAACGACAAAATAACTCGATAAGCAACAACAAAGAACTCGATAAGCTGACCAAGTGTAAATACAACTCAATAAGCAAATGCAAAGACTTGAGGAATATGACATACAACTCGATAAGCAAATGTACAACAGCTCGATAAACAAATAGACGTGACTTCGTAAGATCACCACCGGAAGGCATCGGGGGAGGTTCCAACCACAATTCTTCAGCATGTTCAACTCATAAATAGCTTATGGAATAAGTGGGAGGGCTATCGGCCAGAGGGAAAGGCCATCGGCTATGAGAGATGGTCATCGGCCAAAAGTGGTGGTCGGTCGGCACTACATTTGGCCGGCCGGCCATAAATGGCAAAGACCACCAAAATGCTGACACCTGTCCTCCACTCACACCTTATCCCCTACAAAGAGCCTCATCATCATAGTTTTCCTCAATTCAACACTGATTTGCTCCAAATGGAAGAGTTTCTTGCCCAAAATCTCATAGCTTGGATTGCCAACTTGGATGGCTCGGAAAAGCTGAATTTCCGGGGCTTCGACATGAATGCACTATTCACTCTGAGTCGTACTCCGCTGCACCTTCCGTTTCTCCATACACTGGTAAGGTTTTGGAATCCGGTGACACATGTCTTTAGCTTTAGCAGGCAAGAGGTGTGTCCTACATTCGAAGATTTCCAAGCTTTGATGGAATTTGAGCGCAATGAAGAAGTCTTGCCTCAGCTTCGCTTCGGCCACGCCCAAGCCTTAGGACAAATGTGTGGGCTCTCAATAACCGACGCTCGATCTTTGATTTGTGACGGAACGCTGGATGTTCCGAGTTTGACTTGCCGATTTTCCGATGCCGGTGACTGCAGTGACCATCATTGGCAAGGTTTTCGGCAATATGCACTTTGTTTGTGCATTCTATCTCATTTCTTACTTGCCTCAGGCTCCGGAGGATCTAGTGTCCGGTTGATCGAGGTTGCCCAAGGCTTGAAGGAGGGCAAGAGTTGCAGTGCCATGACTCTGGCCGAAACATTGATGGGATTGGATGCCTTTTATCACCGAGAGACAACCAGATTTGAGGGGAGTCCACTACTGCTGCAGGTAATGTTTCCCACCCAATCTCACATATGTATTGCTTACATCACTCGGCCCTCGAGCTCGATTTTTCTCACAAAACCCTTTTCTCACTTTTCTCTCATCGCACACCTCTCTATTCTTTATTCTCTCATTTTTCATCCCTTCCCAGGTGTGGTTGATGGACAAGTTGCAGGTTGTGGACTCTTGCCCAGCATATTCAGCTCGTGGCTACTTCTTCCAGCAACGCCTGGTCGATGCCCTTGATGAAGGCTGGTGGTTCGACTGGATGTGCAGTTTGTCCGCAGACCGCATTGCTTGGTGGTGCCCTTGGCTTAACCTACCGGCGATGGGCTACAGCATGTCCCGGCAGACCGGGATTCAGTTGATTGGCTTGGTGCACCGCGTATTTTACTTTCCTTTTCGGTTCCAGCCCAGTCCGGCCATGATCAGATTTGCCCGCCGAGGGAATAGAGTACCCAGCTGCGTTCCCAGTCCGAGGTGCGCAGCTTGCTCGGTACGCCACAGCGTGGAGGACTGGAGAACTCCTGGCCCCCGCTCCCACTTTCAGTTGCACTTTGTCTGATGAGTGCATAGATTGGCTCAATGAAGAGGCACAGATTGGGCCCAGCTTGGCATTGGAGGCTTCGACCAGCTCTGGGAGGGGGCGTAGGAGCACCTGACTATGCCCCGGATTTATTGCTTTATTAGTACTTTCAAGTTTTCTTTATGAATGTAATAAAAAAACAACTTCAATTTGTATGCAAAAGCAGGAGAACTTTGTATTGAAATCAAAGAAATTGAAGGTTGTGGGTACTGAAAATTTTCCACTTTGGTCCAAAAATGGTCTAAGTTGTAAAAAGATTAATTTGAACAAAGTCAACTTTTATCAAAACTTTTCAAAGTCATTTTCGATATGGATCAGAACTGGACAGGCTTGAGATTTGTCACTGTGATGCACAACCCTGGATCCCCGGCAATTGGAAAGTTGCCCTTAGTCTGAGTAGCATTGTACCGGAGATCACCACTGAAGCTCTCGAATGCTGGATAAATAAAGGTGACCAAGATGATCAAATGGATAAAATTGGTCGGGGAAAAGTTTACGGCTGAACTTCAGGATAAAGTTGCCTACGTATCCCAAAGATGGGAATCAGGCCTTACGTAGTTCAGGCTTGGGTTCACTCGAGTATTTTCACTATCCTTCACTTGGCCAATCGTGATATCCACGAAAGGCGCTCCGAATCCGGAGTCTTTATTTAGCCCAAACGTGACCTACACAGATGGGGCTTCGAATTCGGAGGCTTTTTTGTTGTCTTGGCCAATTGTGATCCACGAAGGGTGCTCTGAATCCTGAGGCTTAATCGGCCTGAAAGTATCATGCAATAATGGGGCTCCGAATTTGGAGGCTTCACTTGGCCAATCGTGATATCCACGAAGGGCGCTCCGAATCCAGTGTCTTTATTCGGCCTAAACGTGACCTGCACGGATGGGGCTCTGAATTCGGAGGCTTTTTTGTTGTCTTGGCCAATCGTGATCCACGAAGAGCACTCCGAATCTAGAGGCTTCATCATCCTAAAAGTATCATGCACTAATGGGGCTCCGAATTCGGAGGCTTTACTTGGCCAATCGTGATATCCACAAAGGGTGCTCCGAATCCGAAGTCTTGATTTGGACCAAATGTGACTTGCACGGATGGGGCTCAAAATTCTGAGGCTTTTTTGTTGTCTTGGCCAATCGTGATCCACGAAGGGCGCTCCGAATCTAGAGTCTTTATTCGGTCCAAATGTGACTTGCACGGATAAGGCTCTGAATTCGAAGGCTTTTTTGTCTTGGCTAATCGTGAGATCCACGAAGGGCGGTCCGAATCCGTAGTCTTAATTCGGCCCAAACGTGACCTACAAGGATGGGGCTCCGAATTCGAAGGCATTTCTTGGCCAATTGTGATACACGATGGGCGCTCCGAATCCGGAGGCTTAATCTGAAAGACTTTTGAACTGGATTTCACAATGAGAAAATAGGAAACTTTGCATTCCAAAAGCGAAATATGTACATGGTGAACCATTCAAAACAAGTATCATGCCCCACAGGTCGGGTTTAATGATAAAATTTACGCAAGTGCATTGAATTCCAAGGTCGTGGCAGACTCATCCCAGACATGTCTTTGAGCCGATATGCCCCTACTCCCGCGATTGAGTCGATCTGATAGGGGTCGTTCCAGTTAGAACCCAATTTTCCATCAGCTGGATTCCTGGCAGCTGGAAGCACTTTCTTCAGGACTAACTCTCCTGGTGTATATCGGCGCAGCTGAACACGTTGATTATACGACTGAGCAAGTTGCTGCTGGTACCGTGCCATGGATGCAAGGGCACGGTCTCTTCATTCTTCAATTAGAATCAAATCCAAGGCCAGTATCATGTCGTTTCGGCCCATATCAAAAACTTTTGATTTCAAGGTTGGGAGGCCGATCTGCAAGGCGATGATTTCCTGCGTTCTGAAGCACAAAGCGAACGACGTCTCCCCAGTGGACCACCTTAGAGTAGTGCGATGAGCCCATAACACACTCGACAATTTGTCGACCCATCTTCCTTTAGCTTCCTCTAGCCTCTTCTTGATGCCATCCAGAAAAGATTTGTTGGAGGCTTCAGCTTGGCCATTACTCTAAGGATAAGCCGAGGTGGAAAAATAGGGCCAAATACCATACTTGCTGCATAGTTCTCGGTAAACACCACAATCAAACTGGGTGCCGTTGTCTGAAATAAGTGCTCTCGAAATGCCGAATCGTGTTATGATATTTCTCCATACAAAACGCTTCACATCAGTGTCTCTAATGTGCATTAGCGCCTCTGCTTCCACCCATTTTGTGAAATAATCTATTGCGACAATCAAAAATTGCTTGTTGCCCGGGGCGCGAGGCAATGGTCCGACGATGTCAAGTCCCCATTGGGCGAACGGCCCAGGACTGGTTATAGAGCTTAACTCTTTAGCAGGCAGATAGGTTAAAGGAGAAAACTTCTGGCATTGTTCACATAACATTCGGCATCAACTCTCATTGTCGGCCAATAATACCCCTGTGTCACAGCTCGATGGGCCAAAGAGTGCCTGTCAGAATGGGCACCACATCTACCTTCATGTATTTCAGTCAGGAGTTCCTCGACTTTATCCGGATGAACTCATTCTCGGTATGGGCCAGAAAGGGATTTTTGGTAAAGCTTTCCCTGCGAATCCAAGTAGTATCGCAGGGCTTTGTTTCGCAGCTTGTGTGCTTATTTCTTATCCGACGGGAGCTATTCGGAAGATAGGAATGCAGCAATGGAGTCCATCCAACTCGAAACTGACTCTATGACATTCATCTGGACTTCTTCTGAAGGACCAATGCTCGGCTTAGGGATGAAACCCACTTCAATTGACCGTTTAATCTCTGAGTTAATGGCGAAGGCTGGGCAAGCCAGGGCGTCTGCATGTGTGTTCTGATCACAGGTTATTTGGTTCAATTCATGACGATCAAATTTTGCCAGCAAGGAATTTTTCGCTTTCATGTAAGCAGCCATACGGCCGTTTTTGGCCGCCGACTTCCCCTTTAGTTGATTGATCACAAGTTTTGAATCACAAAATATAAGCAAACGCCGAGCACCCAGGAGATGTTCATTCCACAAGCCGGTTAGCAGTGTTTCGTATTCGGCCTCATTGTTTGATGCTTTGAAGCAAAGTTTGACAGCCTGCTCAATTATTGCTCTGTCGGGAGCCATGATCACTACTCTGGCTCTGCTGCAACGTTGATTTGACGATCCATCACAGTACAACTGCCAAATGTCCCCAACATAAATTCTCCAGTTCGGCTTAGGTTGAATTTGATTAGACTTCAAGTCGAAAAGACCCCCAGTGAATTCGGCTACAAAGTCGGCAAGCACTTGCCCCTTGATTGAGGTTCTAGGCAAGAACTGAATATCGTACTAGCCGAGTTCAAGGCCCACTTTGAAACGCGCCTTGATGCTTCTACATTGCGGAGTACTGCCTGGAGGGGGTAGTCCGTTAGTACCCCGATGGTATGCCCCTGAAAGTAATGCATCAGTTTTCTTGCTACCATGACGAGGGCTAGGATGGGATTTTCCAACGGAAGGTAACGTGTTTCGGCATCAACCACTGCCTTGCTCACATAATAGACTGGTCGCTGCTCCCCAAGCTCTTCCTTTAATAGTACGGCGCTGACGACCCGGTTAGATACTGCCAGATACAAAATGAGCGGGTCACCTGCCGAAGGTGTCATCCATAGTGGAACTGATTGGAGGTAAGTCTTCGAACCGTTGAAAGCGGCTTCGCACTCAGAGGTCCATTCAAATGCTTTACCCTACCGTAGGGTAAGAAAGAATTGTCGGCAGCGATTTGTGGAGCGACTGATGAACCTGTTGAGTGCGGCGGCCATCCTCATTAGTTTTTGAACCTCCTTGACCGATCGAGGGGAGCCGAGTTCAAGGATTGTTGTGATTGGCTTTGGGTTGTCTTCGATTCCTCGGTGATTGACAATGTAGCCAAGAAATTTTTCGGATTCGATCCCAAATGCACATTTGGAAGCGTTCAGTTTCATTTTGTACTTGCATTAAATGCCGAATGTCTCTTCCAAATCAGCTAGATGAGTTCATTCTTCTTTGGACTTGACCACCATATCATCAATGTACACTTCCATAGTACGGCCGAGTTGCTCTCTGAACATGGTCGTGACTAGCCTTTGGTAAGTTGCCCCTGCATTCTTCAGTCTAAAAGGCATAACCTTATAGCAATAGGTTCCTCTTGGGGTGAGGAATGCAGTTTTGTCTTCGTCCTCCGAATGCATGGCAATTTGATGGTAGCCTCTGTACGCATCGAGGAAGCTCATACGTTGATGACGTGCCATGGCGTCTACGAGTTGGTCAATTCTGGGGAGGGGAAAACAATCCTAGGGGCAAGCTTTCTTTAAGTCCGTGAAATCCACGCAGACACGCCAAGTCCCAGTTTTCTTCTTTACAACCATAGTATTCGACAGCCATGTAGGATAGATCACTTCCTGGATTGCTCCGGCATCAAGCAACTGGTCGACTTCTTCAACAACAGCGGCAGTGTGTTCTGCGGCTGACTGCCGACTTCTTTGAACAATCAGCTTACATTTGGGGTCAACATTTAAACGGTGCTGAGAAACAAACGGATCTATCCCTGGCATCTCATACGGTGACCATGCAAATACATCAAGGTTGCCAAGTAGGAAGGTAATTAGGTGTTGCCTGTCGGCTTGATTCAGGGAGGCGCCGACCATGAAGGACCTGTCAGGATTTCCGTCAATTTCAACTCAATCCAGAGATTCCGTGGTCTTTTCACTTAAGAGCCGTCCAACTTCGTCGAGGCTCTCTCGATCCGGCACCTCAATAGAGTTCACTTCCAATTCTCTTCGTGTCTTGGCGGCAAGAAAGTAACATGCTTGTGCCGATTTCTGGAAACCACAGATATGTTCAATGCTGCGTTCAGTCGAGAAGCGGAGCAATTGATGATAGGTACTAGGAAGGTCCTGCATGGTATGTAGCCAAGTTCGTCCCATGATGAGATTATACGGCGAAGGGAGCTTGATTACCAAGAACTCCACATCTACTGTTCGAGATCCCGCTCGAACTGGCAGCGTGATTTTGCCCAACGGGTACTACGGATTAGTGTTGAAGCCGAATAACGGATAAGGAGCAGGAGACAGGTCCGACTCAGTGAACCTGAGTTTGATGAAGGTCTTGTAATACATAACTTCCAAAGTACTCCCCTAGTCTATGAGAACGCGTTCTATGGTGAATCGGTTTACACAAAGTTTGATGACCAATGGATCAATGTGAGGGAGAGTTACACCGATCAAATCTGAATCATCGAAGGTTATACTCAGAGCTTCATGGGGCCATTTTGCTAGTGTGATTTGCTTTTGGGGGTCAGGATGCGACTGAATTGTATGTATCGCAGATGACGTCAACAGGCTGTATATCATATGGATTACACCGAGTGGAGGTGAATCCTACCATAAAGCTACCGTTTTGGTGGAGTTGTCTTTGCGGATGTACTGTTTAAGCCGACCATCCTGTACCAATTCCTCAAGGTGATCCTTCAATGCCTCGGTATCATGACTGTGGTCCTTGTGATACTCGCACCGCCTATCTCGTCTCCTCATGTCGGAAGGTCCCACCATTTTGGATGGCCATTTGAAAAACGGAAGGTGTTGGACTTTAGACATAACCGTGTTGATCAGCTCTGACAACGCCGTATATTTCTTGCCCGCGCGCCTTGTACTCCTTCTATCTACTTGAAGTTGTTCACTAGCTTGGTGGGAACATTGGCCGTTTGATCGGCGCGAATCACGTCTCCTGTCTCGTTTAGTCCGATTCCGTGGTTCAGGAGTCTATGATGGAATAGAATTTATCAGTTGTACAATTTCAGATTGGGCCGTCTAGTTGGCCTTGTTTCGGGCTTTAACCCGTAGAGCGTCATCTTTCACTTTGCAGTATTCCTTGACTTTCTTCATCAACGACCAAACTGTTTTGGGGGGCCTTCTCGTCAAGCAACTGCGGAGGGCACTATCAGGATGCAACTCCATTTTAAAGGCGGTGATGGCCATGGAGTTATTGCAGGCGTCGCCTACAAGATTAAGGCATTCCCAATAGCGCGCCAAATACGCTCGTAAGGTTTCCCCTGGTTGGATCTACATTGCCCAGAGAGAGTCTGCTTGCTTCGGCTGGACCTCATTGGTGATGAATCTTGCCCTGGAAGATTTCTGTAATTGATGGAAGCTCTTAACCGACGCCGGTTCCAACTTATAATACCATCTGATGGCCAATGGTCCCAAACTGCTTAGAAATATTCAGCATATGAGGGCCTCGTCGTCTGCATGCAGCGTCATGGCTTGTTTATAATGACGGATGTGGTCAGTGGGATCTGATTTTCCGTCATATAGGGTAAACGATGGAGCTTTGAACTTTTTGGGAAGTACTGCCTTTGGGATCCATCACACAAAGGGATCATGTCGGTCCTCTTCATCTGAACCATGTCGTCTTCGCTTTTTCCATGCACGAGGATTCTCTTCAGAGGAACTAGAGGTTTCGACTCGTCCTTTCTTTTTGGGTTCTAGGGATAGTGAGTCAGAATCACTGTCACTATCTTGTCTCTGAACTCGAGGTCATCGATTATCCTTTCTCGGAGGTCGTGCCGACTCTTAGCGTGTGGCTTGTTGGGACTTTGCCACTTCCAAGGCCAGATCCTGACGAAGGCGCTCGTTCTCAGTGATCATGTTTTCCAACCTCTGTTCAGTTTTCTTGGCCTTTTCCACGATCGCTTGCATTGTCTCGTGCGCTGAAGTCGAAGGTGAATCGAAGTACAAGGCCAATCGTGCGGTAATATTCTCTGGTCCAAGCATGTTGCTTGGAGTGGTATCGTCTCGTGGTGCAAGATCATCAGCAACTACCGGAGGATCTTCCGTCACGCCCGCCATGGATATGCTGGAGTATTCCCACAGACGGAGCCAATTGTGGGAAAGTGGTTCTAGAAATACTCTTTTGATCCAATGGGGCACTCGAGATCCTCAACTAGTAACCTGAAAAAGAATGAACACTCCGGTCGAGGGTGCCGGAATTAGCACTCCAATGGATAAGTCAGCATATACTCTCTCGATTGCTTGTATCTTAAGTTAAGCGTACTAGTTCTCACATACCTCTTTTTGGTTGATGCTCCTCTTATTTATAGTCGTTCTGGATGTTGATCATTGGGCCCACCTATTGTCCAATAAATAATCGCTCACCCGGCTATATCTTCATATTCGGCTCTATTTACAATTGATAGAGGCCGATCTAGCTATTCGGCCTCTTTCCCTCGGGGCTGGAGCCGTATTGTACATAACCTAATTTCCTTCTTTAGTATATTTGGCTACCATATGTAATAAACTATTCGGCCCCCACAATGCAAACTTAGCCGAAACAAGATGCATGAAACATGGATGTAAAGCATGACTGTGATGAAAAATAAATATGATGTTTATGTACAAATAAGGAAAGAAAATAAAATAATGGGATAGAAAGAAGAGGGAATGGGGAATTATTACAACACTTGAATTATTACATATCCAAATAAAGGAGGAGGAAGAAAACAAATTCTACAGCAAACTATAAAAATCCTCACAAACTCTCAAAATAAAATAAAGAAACTTCATGTACGCCGGAAAATATTCTGCTTGACGTAAGAAGACTGCTCCATTCTATCCGGGGAAACTTATTTTGCGGGAGCACTATTTATCCTGAGACACTATTCATTATTCACCTCGACAATTACTATTCCCCTTTCTTGATCGTTATTCCTTTTACTGGCATTTTTCGTCTGCAGTTACTATTCATCAGCGGGGTTACTATTCATCATCAGGGTTACTCTTCACCGCCGATCACTATTCATCCGGTGGGGTCACATCTTTAATAAATTAGATGGTTTGACCGACCATTTAAAGTGGTAAAATTATAACAATTTATGTATAAGTAGTAAATTACAACATTTTATTTAAAGTAATAAATTATAACAGTTTATATACAATAGTAAATTACAACAGACATGTGGGGTGGTGCAGCCATCCCGTTAAAGCAATAAAGAAATTTGTAAATTACAACAGATATGTGGATGGTACAGCCTTCCTGTTAAAGTGATAAAAAGCTAATAAATTACAACAAATATGTGGGTGGTGCTGCCTTCCTGTATGAAAAAAAAAAAAAAAAAAAAAAAAAACAGGTATGAAAAGCAGTAAAGGAAGTATTTAAACAAGTTCAACGCATTTTTAAAATGAAATGAAAGTTTGCGAAAATTCACCTTTTGAGGAAATGATGAATTTTCGGATTTAAAAACTTTCTTCTGATCACCCTCAAGGTTCTGAAATGTGTTTTCAATTCTCAATTGAAAATTCAGAATTTCAACTTTAATGGTTGGTTTGGACGTATTGGAAATAATGGTTTAGTTTGGAAAAATAAAATATCTAATATTTTCTTTTTCTTGTCTTAAAAAAAACTTTTTTTTCTCTTGTTTCTGATCTTTTTTCCCTCTTAATTCCCTTTGTCTGATCCTTTCCCTCAATTCCTCCTCTCCTTTTCTCCTTTCCCCCTCTCCTTTTTTATAGAAAATAAAATTAAGAAAATGACAAACTAACAAACGGTGAAAGGAGGGACTAATTTCAAAATGTGCACAGTGATTTTACTGTGCACTGCACAGTAAATGACAAACTAACAAACGGTGAAAGAAAGGAGCTGATTTCAAAAAGGTGCATAGTGATTTTACTATGCACTGCACAGTAAAATTACTATGTGCCTTACAATATAATAATATATAAAAGGTATTATTAACATAAATATATGTACAAATACCGAAAAAAATATATAAAAATAATACACAAATTATAAAATAACAAAATATAGTGACTAACTAGCAAGCCAAATATGTAACATAATTTGACCAAAGCAAGTCTAAAGCAAAAGAAAGAAGAAAAAAAAAAAAAAAAGAGCAAACGGTGGGAGTGTGGTGAATGTTTCAACAGGGGGAATAGTATCTTCATATAATATATAAAAAAATTTAATAGTTAATATATATATATATATATATATACAAAAGTATGGTGCGTGGGTGAAACCACGACACCGAATGAATTTAATAAAATATTATTACATAATAATATCACATAATATATATATATATATATATAATATAATAGTATAGAAAAATGGAGAATGGATCTAAAATAATTTAGCAAAAACGGGTGTAAGGTTGGGATTTAAAGTTTACATTTCATCTTTTCACTAAAAATTTCGTGATATAGCATATTCTTATTTGCATCATCGGGTAATCAAAAGAAAGCGCACAAGTCTTAGGGCCGGTCAAAATGGAGCATCTACAGTACCAATTATATTATTTTCATCCCTCTTAACAGTTGGTTATTTGTATTATTTTGAGGGCATTACAACTTGGTATCAGAGCGTACTGGGTTTGAATACTTTAGGTACGTGGGAATTGGTTAGTACCATAATGGGTTTGTCTCGCTTATTAGAGACTTAAGTATGGATGTTATGTACTTATATGATAACATGTTTATGTGATTATATGGTTATGTGATTTAGTTCCTAAGATGTTGATTGGGTCCACGGGTTTCTGGAAGTCCTATTAGAAGAGCACTTGATCACTACTGTTTCTAATTGGGACTTTAGTAATGCCGCGGGACGGTCATTATTTAGGAATGAAATTCGTATGTGTTTATGTGACTATATGCTTATATGGAGTGAATTACAGTTGTCCATCGTATTAGTACGCGAGTGAGATAGCTTCGGCGCATTTGCAAATGTGCTAATCTCTTTTGTTACCTTTATTAGGATGTCAGGACGATGTCGTGGTGGTAGGTGTGGTAGGCCTAGGAGGCACAAGGTGCCTATATCGGATGAAATTCTGGTGTATGAGGAAGTTGGTCAAGCCAATGTGGCCGAACCGGTTGATCAACAAGCCATGGGTGCCTTAGCCCGTGAAATGGCCAGAGCTTTGCGGGAATCCATGGACATTCTTAAGACTGAGAATCAAGTCCAGGCCCAAGTGACTGAAACAGGGTCGTCTTTTCTGAAGAGAGAGTTCTTCCGGTCAAATCCAAATGAGCTTTTGGGTGATCCCAAAGAGCCACTAAAGGCCGATGAGTGGCTAGAGCAGATGGTAAAGAAGTTTGAGATGCTCGGCATCGAAGACGGAGGTTTGAGAGTGACCTTGGTGTCCTTCCAGCTGAAGGGAGGCACGGGTCAGTAGTGGAAGTATGCGTGGAGGCGCAGTGAAGGGACTTGGGAGGCCTTTGTTGATGCCTTCTAGGACAAATACTTACCGGCTACAGTGAGGAAAAAGCTGAGAGATCAGTTTTCTCAGCTCAAACAGTTGAACACACTGATGGCTGAGTTTGAAGCCACTTTTACTAGCCTGTCTAGGTTTACACCGGAGTTGGTAGTGACTGAGGAACGTCGTTGCTTGAAGTTCGAGAAGAAATTGTGGACTGGGCTCATGTTTAGAGTGGCTGGATCCATGATAAGGGACTATGGGCGCCCTGTAGAGGCTGCAGCACATCTAGAGACTGTCATGCATACGGAGGAGGAAAATATGAGGGGCTCTAGGAGGAGTCAGGATGGTCAGGGGGACAGTAAGAGACAAAGGGGTTCTAATTCCTAGAAGTCCCAGAGAGTGCATTCGAGGTCTACCTTTCTAGTGCCAAGTTCGGGTTCTGGGAGAGGTGGTCAAGGAGACATCACTTGTTTCAAATGTGGTCAGTTGGACCATAAGTCTCCAGCTTGCCCACAGAAGGGAGGACGGCAGTGAACAGCTTCATCTTTGGCTCGTTCTCAGGGCCAGAGTCAGGGTAGAGGCCAGCCGCTCACTTGTTATTAGTGTAGGTAGGCAAGGCACTTGAAGAGGTTTTGCCACAGTTGGGTGGCACACCTGGTGCGTCTGGTTCAAGGCAAACATAGAGTCACCAGCCAGCACAGTCAGCACATGCCTCGAGGGCCAATCAGGGAGCTTCTTCAGCTTAGTCAGTGCCGCAGTCTTATGCTTCGAGGGGTGAGCAAGTAGATCAGAGGCCAACAAGGCGTGTGTATACTGTTACAGCGCCAGATCTTGTACTTGCTCCATCTATTGTGAGAGATACCTTTTTGTTTTGCAATTCAGTTGCTAATGTACTAATTAATACGGGTGCATCCCATTCATTTATTTCTTCTACATTTGCATCGGTTTTGGGATTGGAATTGGCACAGTTAGCATCTCCTATTTGTGTAGAGTTATCTATTGGTGGTGAGGTAATTCTAAAACAAGGGTGTCGGGGTTGTGACATAGAGGTCGGTGGTCGTCGACTTCCATTTGCATTTGTTTTGCTTGATATGACTAGTTTTGATGTTATCTTGGGTATGAACAGGTTATCTTCATACCTGGCTGTTATAGATTGTTATCGTCAGAGGGTTACTGTATGTATCTCGAGCAGTGATTGCTTTTATTTCTTGGGGGACCGGGTGGATAGAGCCTTATCACTGGTGTATGTTCCGCGTGGGCGGAGTGAATTTAGTTGTATTCTCACTAGCTTTTTTGAGTAGTGAGTGCGATGAGACCTGAGTTGAGTTGCCAAGAGTGGTTTGTGAGTACTCGGATGTCTTTCCCGAGGATTTTACTAGTTTACCACCTCACAGAGAGATCGAGTTCTTTATTGATTTAGTGCCTGGCACGACACCGATTTCTATGGCACCGTACCGTTTTGCACCAACTGAGTTAAGTGAGTTGAAGATTCAACTCCGGGAATTACTAGATAAGGGTTTCATTCACCCTAGTACTTCGACTTGGGAAGCACCTGCCCTCTTTGCTAAAAAGAAAGATGGAGCCTTACGATATTGTATTGATTACCAGAAGTTTAACTGGGTTACGATTAAGAACAAGTATCCAATGCCACGTATAGATGACCTATTTGATTAGTTGAAAGGGTCTCATTGCTTCTCTAAGATAGATTTAAGATCGGGTTACCATCAGTTAAGGGTAAGGGAGGAGGATTCCCTGAAGACGTCATTTCGTACGTGGTATGGCCACTATGAGTTTCTTGTGATGCCTTTTGGGCTAACCAATGGCCCAGCTATGTTTATGGACTTGATAAACCAAATTTTCCAAGAGTTCTTAGACCGTCTTGTGGTCGTCTTTGTGGATGACATTCTGATTTACTCACCCTCTGAGGAGGAGCACGATGAACACTTGCGAGTGGTTCTTGAGTTTCTTAGAGCCCATAGGTTGTATTCCAAATTTAGGAAATGTGAGTTCTGGCTAAAGGAAGTTAAGTTCTTAGGCCATGTGGTATCTGGAGAAGGGGTGACTGTAGATTCATCTAAGATAAAGGCAGTGCAAGATTGGGCTCAGCCTAAGAATGCTTTTGAGATCCGTAGTTTCTTGGGGTTGGCCGGGTATTACCGTTGGTTTGTGAAGGACTTCTCAAGATTAGCCTCACCTTTGACTAGGCTAACGAGGAAAGGAATCAAATTTGTGTGGAGTGAGACTTGTGAAAAGTCATTCCAAGAGCTTAAGGTTAGACTTACCACTGCTCCAGTCTTAATTATTCCGAAGAGGGGTGTGGGCTATTCAGTGTATTGTGATGCCTTACGAGAAGGTTTGGGTTGTGTTTCGATGCAAGAGGGGAAGGTAGTAGCCTATGGCTCGCGGTAGTTGAAAACACACGAGAGAAACTACCCTACTCATGACTTAGAGTTAGCAGCGATGATTTTTTCCTTGAAAATTTGGAGGCACTATTTGTATGGTGAGAGATTTGAGGTGTTTCTTGATCATAAGAGTCTGAAATATCTGTTTACATAAAAGGACTTGAATTTGAGACCGAGAAGGTGGATGGAGTTCATAGAGGATTATGATTTCGAGTTGCAATACCATCCACGGAAGGCCAACGTTATGGCCCTTCTTGACTTCTTCGAAGCTAAAGACAACTTTAAATGGAAAAGGGAAAGTTAACCTTGGAGTGCCAATGAGTGTAGAACCCATCCAGTTAATACTTTCACTTCCAAGCTCTACACTTCCCATACCTTCTTTCATGTTTTCCTTGAGGCCAAGCATCCCATCTTCCCTTTCTTCTGGCATTTTTAATACTTCAAACCTGTCCCTGATCTCAATTGCCTTACCTCTGCAGACTTCTCCCAGAGTCTTGGCTACCTCATTATCACCTAAGAGAACCCCAGTTATCACTTCTTCTTCAATGGTAGCGGGTACTTTCAAGGATGACATTGGCAGCTCATCAATTCCCTCTCTACCATCCAGCTCCAGTCCCTCTTCGCTTGACTTACTGGTAGCCAGGACAATAGATACTACTGGGGAATCCTCCACTCCTTCTCTTATCCCCTTGCTTCTATCTCTTCCTCCAACTAGTGATTCCTCTAAAATGCTAATGTTAGAGGAAGAGATGGACATCTTCGAAGCCCAGTTGGCTAGCTTTTTTGATATATCTTCACCAGCTCGAGCAACAAGCAGTGAGACTAAGCCATTGACCCTTGTTGACTCCCTTTTGGAGATCATTGAAAGTTCTTCCACTGCTGCAGAAACCTCTTTGCCTCGGGTGGACTTAGGCACCTGCTTAGATTTGTTGAGATCATTCTTGAGGATTCCATTTGAAGCCCTACAAAAAGTCCATTATCAAAAATGGTTTCCTCAAATGCTGCAAATTCTTCGACCAATCCAATATGGCCTTCGCAAGCCACTTATCCCAAGCAAAAACCACCATTGATTTTTACATCAACATATGCCATATAGCCAAAGCTGCATAAGAGGAGCTACTGAAGGATAAAGAGTTTGTTTCTCAAATTCATGCTAAAGTGTTTGACTTTAAGGGACAACACTCCTATGCATTTCAGCTTCAAACCCAACTTTTGCAGAGGAAGGCACAACTGGATGAGGAGCTAGCAGTAGTCAACCTAGCATTGGATCAAAGTACTGAGAGATTGCAGACTACGAATCAAGGGCTATCTGATAGAAGGCAGGAGATGGCTACAGCCATACAATTGTTCCCATCCCTTAGAAGTAAAAAATCAATTATATGGGAAGAACTGAGGAATTGTACTGAATTTTGGGCCAATTTATTGCTACATGTACTGGAATTTTTATGAAATGAAATCCTCATTATTTATCTAAATTTATCTAAGTGTTCAATGCTTTCACATTATTCTCATAGCATCTCTCACACCCTTTGTGTCTCCCACATAGTTGGATAATAAGGCTTCAAATATCTGCCATTGATTTTCTTAGGATGCACATAACCATTTAAATTTCTCAGATGGTAGGCTCTCCCCAGGAGGGCACCCCTCACCGCTCGAGTGAAGAGTGCGAATTCTGAAATTTTCGGATTGCTCTCTAAGCTCCAAAACTCAAATTCAAAGCTTCAAAGAACATCATTTGGGCCCAAAACTTGAGAAAACATGTCTAAACATGTAAAACAACATGAATTAAAGATCATTTCAAAAAATAAAGGCCCAAAAGCATGCCAATTGTTCAAAATCAAACTTGAAATTATGAAAACATAACATGCATGCAATGGTATGAACTCCAACCTTCCAAAACATGATCAATTGAGATGTTAAGCACAAAAACATGTTGAATTATTAAAGCCAAACTAGAATTACCACATGCATGGAAGAATTCTTTTGAAAATAACCCTAACACTTCATGAAATGCACATGAATGCATGAAATACCCTCAAATTCATTTTTCTAAACTCAATTCTCATGATTTTAACTTATAAATCTCTTAATTTCATACATTGATGTCTTAAGTAGAAGGTTTATGAGTTAAAATCTTACCCACACTTCGCAATTGGACTCTAAGAAGCAAGTTCCTTGAATTCCTAAGCTAATTCCTTAATTCTTCCCTGCAAGTTCCTCTTTTGTCTTTGAATTGCACTTTCTCCCTCTCTTCTCCTTCTCCTACACATTTGAGCTCAAAACGGATGAGGAAAAAGAAGTCTTGGGCTTGGTAGTGGCCTTATATAGGCTAATTGGTGGAGCTTAATTAAGCTTAACTTAAGACTAATCAGTTGGCTTTATTTTATTCTAATTATTTGACTCTGAATCGAATTTCAATTATACCTACCATAAATTTTTAAAAACTCAAAATTACATGTTAACCTAGTCAATTTCGCGTTCAAGCGCTGATAAGGCCTTCAATTCACATACCGAAACGAAAACACAGACATATATTCTTACCATGGACAGATATAAACACAATTAACACATACCACATGCAATTAACTCAAAATTTCATCTTAATTACTGATTAAGCATTATCAAGTAAGGTTTAGTAGCTAATCACAGGTCGGGGTTATTACAACATCTATTGCAGCAAGGAGCTCGCAATCGCAAGAAGACATTTTCCTATCGATTGGAACCCAATGTAAGGCCTTTAATCGTAAGTTTTTCCAACCCTCTTTTCTATTTTCCATACTCATCATGTTGTTCTTCATGTTTTTAGTGTTTGTTGCACAATATGCTCCATAAATGCCACTATGCTTCTGAGAATAATTGAAATGGGTGCTACTCAAGCTAAAACCCATGTTAGATCTCCAAACCAAGCTAAGAATGATGTCTACAAATAAGAATGGGCTAAAACCTTGTCGTTGAGTCCCGCTAAGCTAAAACCTTGCTAATACCTCGAAACGAGCTAAAACCTTGCCCGTTAGTTAGACCAAGCTAAATACAGCTCGAATCACCAAGCTCAATGACCGAGCTAACAACAGAACTTTAATGTGCACGCCCATTTCAACCAAACTACTCTTTATCACATCTTATACTTAACTTAGCAACACATTGTTTTAGCTCGGTCAACACTTGAGCATAATACAATTCATTTTTGATCGTGCAAACTGAACTAGGATTGATCAGGCACATTATCACAATTGCTCCATAGGGACCCCATTTGGCCAAGCAAACACATACCAACTTGTGGCCGCGCTAAGAAGCCGAGCAAACCCACTAAATTATTAACTTAAGAACAATTCCCATGTGCAAGTACTGCTTCATGGTTAGCTACCCAGGTGTCATAACCGAATTCCGCAGAGATTACAATATCCCATATGATATTCAATTCGAACAGGCCAAGCAAGACATGCAGCCTTGAGACTGAATAGGGTTATATCCATCGTTGAGGCTGAAATGTGTTTCCCGATCCAACCCTTGTTGTGTGAATTCTTAAGGCAAACCAGACTTTGCCCAACACAACTGTCTAGACACATGTACCGAATAATAAATGGTATAGCTAACCTAAATTGCCGCGTAGGCCTCAATTTAGGCCTAGTCAAGATATTCCACCAATATTCGCTCGGTCAGATAGACGAGGACTAGTGTTATTACTTAAAGGTGAAAAGAGGTTGTAGGAGTATCATCAAAAGAAAGCCGAACAAAGACTTGTATGATGACAACTTCTTGTGGGTTTTTGGAAACTATGAAGATGTTGAGACTCCAATACGGGGTTGCTACACAAACCGAAAAAAGGGATCAACCGGTATAACTAGCGCAACCTTCTTTCTTTATGCATAGAATTTATATTGATTTCACTGAGCTGACACTTGATTCTTCCTTGACAGATTTGAAAGCACTAAAGGAGACGTGCGCCTATGCAAACCAAGATGTTCTCCCCGCTGCGCTGTGATATAAGCGAAGAGCCTGGATTGGTCTACTCAACTTTGAATTGACCAACTGGTATAGTGGCAAATGGAAGAGTAAGGTTACAGATTTCCACTTAGAGCCTTCGCTAAAACCTAATATGACGAAGAAGAGACCGAGCAACGAACTACCGATCAGTTTGACTTGGAAACACCTCTAGAGGGAAGTCGGATTAAGAAAGCTAGCTCTTCTACCCTCCCCGGTGTGGGCACCAATCTTGACCTACAAAGGCCGAGTTGTGACCACACCTGATTCAGTCTGTGCTGAAAAGGACCACCAGTTGGTCTTTAACCTGGCCAAGAGTCTCTACCTTCCTACCGACATGGAGAGGCATGAGTAACTTATTGACCTGTAAGCCATCAGGTCAACCACGAAGTCTCTAGCTTTGGTAAGTGATAAATCTCCAATCGTTATTTTTTTTCTCTTAACTATTTGCTCAGTCTTCTTAATGTCCACTATTTCTTGTAGGTAGTGCAAAGAATCAAGTGGCGCATTACCGTGCTTGACTTGAGGAAGATTGCCAAAACGGCCATTGCTGATAACAACGCAAAGGATGACGAGCTAAAAGAACAAAAGGCACAACTGACCGAGATTAGTACCGGCAAGACCAGTTGGCCAAGAAAGTTCGCACAGCCAACAAAATCCAGCAGAAGGCCTTGGCGGACAAAAAGACCCGATATCTGCGTGAGGTGAAGAAGCTCAAGGATGCCAAGGATGCCGAGATAAAGACGTTAGAAAAATAAGTTGACGACGTCGAGGACCGAGGTTATGCTGATGGTGAGAGGGCTAATGTTCAGCAGTGCGAAGCCGCTAAAGACAACTTCTTCAATTACGGCTGGAAGGTGGCAGCAGAGAAGCTCGGCCAAGCCCCTAATTTAGAGGTCTTTTTGAATCCACCTCCTCGTTTCATTCCAAGTTACATGGCGTCGTATGCCAGCATCGTGCAACAAAAATTGCTTGAGGAGGATAAAGAAGATAGCCCAACACTTAATGCTAGTCTAACCTTGCCAATTTCTGCCCCAGTGCGGCAGCTAGATATTTTAGTTCGGCAAGAGACTGCCAGCTAGACTCAACCAAGCACTGCCACCAAAAAACATATTGTCAATCTAACTGTTGAAGATGGTGTTGGCGCCGTGTTGACTTAAGGTGAAACTGGTGCCTCAACCGAACTGAATGATCTTGTAATTTTACCGAAGACTAACTTGCTTTTATTTTATTTTTTTTTCTTCTTTTTTTGTAATCAGGATGCTTGCCCTTCTTTTGTAATCAACTTTTGCATCAATGAAAACAATAACTTTTTGCACTCCTAGATTATTTTTTGTTTCAATTATTCTTGAATGCCAACTTAGCCAAGATAACTAGTTCGATCAATGATTTTCAGAAAGTTGGTCAATCTTACCAAGTTACTTTACTGGCCTAACCAGCTCGGCAAAGATTGCCAAAAGGTTGGTTAATCCTGCCAACCTACTTTGCCAAGCTAACCAGTTAGGCAAAGATTTTCAAAAAATTGTTCAATCTTGCCAACCTACTTTGCCGAGATAACCAGTCGGGCAAAGATTTTTCAAAGTTGGTTAATCCTGCCAACCTACTTTGCCGAGCTAACCAACCGGGCAAAGATATTCCAAAGTTGGTCAATCTTGCCAACCTACTTTGCTGAGTTAACTGGCCAAGCAAAGATTTTTAAAAATTTGGTCAATCATACCAACCTACTTTGCCGAGCTAAACAATCAGGAAAATATTTTCCAAAGTTAGTCAATCCTGCCAACCTACTTTGTCGAGCTAACCAGCCGGGCAAATATTTTTCAAAGTTGGTCAATCCTGCCAACCTACTTTGTCGAGCTAACCAGCTCGACAAAGATTGCTAAAAAGGTGGTCAATCCTGCCAACCTACTTTGCCGAGTTAACCAACTTGGCAAAGATTGCCAGAAAGTTGGTCAGTCTTGCTAACCTACTTTGTCGAGCTAACCAGCCGGGCAATGATTTTTCAAAGTTGGTCAATCCTGCCAACCTATTTTGCTATTCTAACCAACCAGGTAAATATTTTCCAACGTTTAGATCGAAGTAATACAAGAACATAACAAAATTACAACAAGGCAAGCTCTGAAAACAAATGTCTACTTATTTTATTAATGCTGAGAAAAAAGAAAGAAAAAATTACAAGTACTGAGAGTAAAAATAAAATAATTTTAAGTTGGTTGTGTTCCATGGTCTTGGAACAGCTTGGCCATCCATATCTTCTAAATGGTAAGCTCTTTTTCCTGTTAGACTAATAACTTTGTATGGTCCCTCCCAATTGGGTCCCAATTTGCTATCACCAGGCACCAAAGCGTTCCCTATCACCTTGCACAGAATCCAATCTCCTATCTTGAACTACCTTGGATGCACTACCTTGTTATACTTTCTAGACAGCTCTTGCTGATATGAAGCAATGTGAATTAAGGCTCTCACTTTTCATTCTTCTGCAACGTCGAGTTCCATGGTAATTGCTTCTCCGTTCATTTTTGGTACAAAATTCTAACTTTTGATGGTGGGAAGGCCAACTTCTAGAAGGATAACGACCTCTACGTTGTAAGCCAATATGAATGGCGTTTCCCCTGTTGAACGCATCGGGGTTGTTCGGTAAGCCCATAAAACATGGAGGAGTTCTTCAACCCACTTTCCTTTTACTTTCTCCAATCGTTTCTTTAAGCTATCCAAGAAAACTTTGTTCGATGCTTCAGCTTGGCCATTGGCTTGGGGGTATACTAGTGTGGAGTTGTAGAACTCTATCTTATGCTCTTCACAAAAGCCTTCAAAGATTCTTCCATTAAATTGAGTGTTGTTGTCAAATATCAATGCCTTGGGAATTCGAAACTGAGTTATGATATTCTGTCAGACAAAATTTTTGACGTCTTTTTCCTTGATGGAAGCAAATGCCTCTGCTTCAACCAACTTTGTGAAGTAGTTAGTTGCCGCAATAAAGAACTTCCTATTGCTTAGTGCAGTCGGGAGTGGTCCCACTATGTTTAAGCCTACATTGCAAAAGGCCAAAGGCTAGTGAGAGGTGAGAGTCCTCAGGCTGGTCAAAGGTAAGAGTTCTCTGGCTAGTTAATGGATATGATGTGCAAACTTCTGATACTTTTTGTATTTTCTAACATATTTCTCTGTGTCTACCTGCATGCACGACCACCAATATCCTTGAGAAATAGTTTGGTAGGCCAATGATCTCCCCCCTTGATGACTTCCACATATTCCTTCGTGAATTTCAAATAGAAGGCCTCAACCTTGCTGGGATGCACACACTTCAAGTATGGCCTTGTGAATGATTTTTTATACAGAGCCAGAGATGGGGACAGCTAAAACCGCTGTGACTTCGCTCGAACTTTGTTTGCCTCCTTCTTGTCTTCTGGCAAGATTTTGTCTTTCAAGAAAGTGATGATGGGGTCTATCCAAGAAGGTCCTAGCTCGGCGCACATTATTTCTACCACCTCAGGTTCTCCAATACTTGGTTTTAGCAATAAGTCAATCAACAAAAGGTTTGGAATGGAAGTGTCTAAGATTGAGGCAAAACTGGTAAACTTATCTGCCTTGCTATTTTCATCTCGACTGATCTGTTTTATTCTAACGACTTCAAGCTTCTTGATCTTTGTTTTGACTAGCTCTTGATACTTGGCCATTCTATCGTCCTTTACCTCAAACTCGCTAGATATTTGGTTAACCACCAATTAGGAGTAGCAGTATACAATTAGCTCGGTAGTCTTTATCCGAAAGGTAGATTTCAGACATACCAAGAGTGCTTTGTACTCCGCTTCATTATTAGATCTTGCAAACCCAAGTTTGCAGCATTGCAAAAGGCCAAAGGCTGGTCAGAGGTGAGAGTTCTCAGGCTGGTCAGAGGTAAGAGTTCTTTGGCTAGTTAATGGATTTGATGCGTAAACTTTTGATACTTTTTGCATTTTCTACCATATTTCTCTGTGTCTGCCTGCAAGCACGGCCACCAATATCCTTGAGAAATAATTCGGTAGGCCAATGATCTCCCCCCTTGATGACTTCCATATATTCTTTCGTGAATTTCAAACAGAAGGCCTCAACCTTGCTGGGGTGCACACATTTCAAGTATGGCCCTGCGAATGACTTTTTATACAACGCTAGAGATGGGGACAGCTAAAACCGTTGTGACTTCGCTCGAATTTTGTTTGCCTCATTCTTGTCTTCTGGCAAGATTTTATCTTTCAAGAAAGTGATGATGGGGTCTATCCAAGAAGGTCCTAGCTCGACACATAATATTTCTGCCACCTCAGGTTCTCCAATACTTGGTCTTGGCAGAAAGTCAATCAACAAAAGGTTTGGAATGGAAGTGTCTGACATTGAGGCAAAACCAGTCAACTTATCTACTTTGCTATTTTCATCTCGATCGATCTATTTTATCCTAGTGACTTCAAGCTTCTTGGTCTCTATTTTGACTAGCTCTCGATACTTGTCCATTCTATCGTCCTTTACCTCATACTCGCTAGATATTTGGCTAACCACCTATTAGGAGTTGTTGTATACCATTAGCTCGGTAGTGTTTATCCGAAAGGTAGATTTCAGACCTACTAAGAGTGCTTCGTACTGTGTTTCATTATTCGACGTTGCAAACCCAAGTTTGATTGTTTGCTCAATACTCGGCCATCTGGCGAGATGATGACTATTCCTAGTCTAGCTTCATGTCTATCAGAAACTCCTCCACGAATAGCTTCCACATCTCTCCCATGAACAACTTCAAACAAGTAAATGGGTCTAAATATGTCTTGGGGTCTGGTACTTCAACTATATTTTCCAAGTCTTTGTCCGTTGCTTCTTCGTTGATCTCTTTACTCAGTTGCTCTATCATTTCCCTTCAGGCACGTCATCGCAAATCGTGCTCGTCGTTGCACAGCTTACTTCATCTCTCTCTTGCAATGCATTGTTGACCTCAATGGGCAATGTAACCACTATTATGCTCAATGCCGCATTGCGTGGTTCCTTTGCTTGAGGTAGTAAGTCAGCTTATTGCTAGGTAGTGGGGGGTTATGATGTTCTCGTGACTCTCCCTCCCTTTGTTCAGTTTCGTCGGTCAGGTTAACCGAGCAAATAAAATGACTTCTTGGAACGAACTTCGCTACAAAGTCTACTAACGCTTGGGCCTTGTTCTAGGTTAGAACCTGATGTCAAACTGTCCCAACTCCACTGTCCACTTTAGTATCCTTCTAGAAAAGTCCGCCATTTCAAATAGGGCCTTCAAAAGAAATGCAGTCAATACTACCATTGTATGCGCATGGAAGTAGCACGGCAACTTCCTAGATGTCGTCATTAGAGCTAAGGCACAGTTCTCTAATGGCAGGTATCTTGTTTCGGTGCCCGACATTATCTTGCTCACATAAAAATGGGCAAGTGTTGCATTCCTTCTGCACGCACCAACACTGCTAACAGTGTGCTAAAAGACTAGAAGGTATAAGTAGAGCTCTTCTCCAAGCCCTAGAGTTGCCAAAAGTAGTGAAGAAGACAAGTATTCCTTCAAGCTTTCCAGAGCTCGATCACATTTTTCGTCCCACTCAATTTCACCTTATGCACCTGGAAGAATGGTCGACACCAGTCTACCAACCGACGAATGAAACTATTCAGTGCAGCGGCTAACCCTGTCAAGTGCTGCAACTCTTTGATAGTATTTGGCCTTTCAAGCTCCTCAATGACCTTAATTTGGGAAGGATCTACTTCTATTTTGTGGTTGGTGACCAAAAAGTCCAAAAAATTGCTTGATTCCATGCCAAACGCGCACTTAGAAGCATTTAGTTGTAGACTTCCATTGTTCTGCCTAACAATGGCACAAGCATCTTGGTGACCATTCGCTAAAATGTTATCCCTACATTCTTAAGGCCAAAGGACACCTTGTAGCAGTACAAACCCCTTAGAATTGTGAATGATGTAATCTCCTAGTCTGGTTTATACATAGTGATCTGATGATATCCATGATATGCATCTAGAAAGCTAAGTTTGTTATGGCATGCAATTAGGTCTTCCAACTAATCAATCCTTGGTAAAGGAAAGTTATCCTTTGGGCACTCCTTGTTGACTATTTTGTAATCCTCGCAAACGCACCATTTGCCATTCTTCTTTGGTACAACCACAATGTTTAAAATCCACTTTGGATATTGGACTTCTCTGATTGCCCTTACTTCCAACAGGTTCCCCACCTCCTCAGCTACTACTTCGGTGTGGTGTAGATAAAGTTATTGACGCCAAGCATGTCGTATGGAATCTAGGCAAACACTTCAATATTGGAGATCAAAACGTCCATGATCTCCTTTCTCTCGATGCTGGACAAAGATGAGCCGAGCAAGAAGAACTTCTCTAGGTTATTCTCATCAATCCTTACTTCCACCAGACCTCTACGGCCTTCTATTCAGCCGCCTTGCCAACGTCTCCATACATCTCATTATTTTATGGTTCTTCCACCATCTGTAAAAATCCTTTGGTAGCACGGCTACCGTTCACCATCACAAAGCACTATTTGGACATGATTTGGTCTCCTAATACCTCCTCAATTACCCCAGCTTCTTTTGGAAACCAAATTACTTGGTGGTAGGCTAATGCTACTACCGCATGGCGTACAACCATGCTCTTCCAAGGATGATGTTGTTAGTGGAGGAGATTTTCAACACCCAGAACTCAACTTGTTTGACCATTGAGCCTACCTTAACCAGCAAATTATCTTACGAACCGGCCATTCAAGCATCGAATTAAAACCCACCAGAGAAGATGTCGTTGGTGTTAAGTCTTTGTCTTCCAACTTCAATTGCTTGAACATTTCGTAGTACATTATCTCACATGAACTCCCCTGATCGATTAAGATCCTCTTGATGTCAAGATTCTTGATGCATAAATTAACCACTAGCGCATCATTATGGGGGTTCTGCAATCTTACTAAGTCTCTGTTGGAGAAAAAGATCACATTATTTGCTTTTGTCTTTTCTTTATTCATGGTCGATTGAATGCTTAGCATTTCCCTCATGTGCTCCACCTTTTTTATCATCCATCTAAGCTCGCAGACTCGTTCAGGCTTGATGATTCCATAGATTACAGTAATTATGCCTTGAGGTGGACCATTTACTGGCATGCTGTCTAGCATGTTATGGTATTGGAGAGTTGGTCGCGCTCTATATTCAATGTATCAGCCTAAGTAACATGCTCTCACTAATTCCTCCAGATGTTGCTTCAATGGCATGCAATCTTCAGTTCGGTGCCCAACTTCATCGTGGAAGGTGACCTGATATTGTTCATCATATTCTCTTTGCACTTCACCCAATTTGGCTGACCGCTGAACAAAGGGTTCATCACATATCTCACTAAGGATTCGATAGATTGGTTTCTTAAAAACCATCATGATAGCGGTGCGAACATTCAACTTTCTTGCTTTGGTTTCTTCATTACTTTGGGGAGGGTCGTCACGGCTGTTGTAGTTTGACCTTCCTTTTTTCCCATCTGTGTTAACCATGGCTGAGGGTTTTTGGTCTAACATCGCTGTCGTGCTTGACTTTGCCTTTGCACGGGCGCCATAATCATCCATCCTTGTGTGTTGGTGCGCTTTCCATCAAGACTTCCATGGAAAAAGGGGGAGTCATTGTCATGGAATCCCTCAATCTATGCCCAACCAGCAAGTTGCACTTGTATTAGGCAATAGCTATGTTGGTAGAGCATTCGCCGATTTGGTTGAATGTCTCCCAATACTTGTTGTTGTAGGATTTCAGTGTCTCCTTCTTGCCCATGTCAATGGTGAGCAATTGATTGACCTCCACAGGCGTCTTGGTGTTTGTCTTAAATCTGGTGACAAACGACTCTGCAAGCTGGGCCAAGGAGGCAATGCTACCTTCTGACAATGATGTAGGACAAGATTTTAAGATTTTTATATTTTTAGTTTTAATATTTTGATATGTTAGTTCTTAATTTTATTATTTTGGAATTAGATTTTGACTAGGATTTTAAATAGTTTAGAATTTTAGTTTCCTATTCTCTTAGGTTTTCTAATTTGTGTTGATTTAATTTTCCTAATTTATTTTAGAATTACTTTTCCAACAAGTATTAGGTTTAATTTATTATAAATAAGCCTATGAGCATATGTAATGGATACAACTTTTATTTAATAATATTAAGATATTTTCTCTTCCTTATGGATTCAAGGTTCTATTTTTCTTGTGGATTCAAGAGCCCTTTTCGTCTACTAGAATGATATCTAGTACCCTGCTGCGTCAAGTGGTATCAGAGCAAGGTTTTGCCTGGATCGATGTCATTAATTGAAGGAGGTAGCACAAGCTCTATTAACGATGATCATAGAGAAAGTTCTAATAGGATTCGAGTCAAGGGACTTGCCCAAGGCCAACCTGTTAGTCAAAATGTTAATAGGAACCGCACTATGGCATTTGCCCAAGGCCAGCCTATTAACCACAACATCTTGAGATGATCTTTTTGTTATCAACACGATAGTGAGGATAAATCTGAAGATGAGTTATTCGAGGATTATGGTGAATACCAGTTGGTAAGGTGACAACGAAGATTCAGTGATGTGTTCAATGGCAATAATTGCATCAATCATGACTTTTCAGATTATCAAGTACAACCAGAAATTCCCTATTTTAATGCTTCTTCTCATGCCGAGGATTTTATTTATTGGTTTCGCAAAGTTAACAAATTCATTGAGTGTATGGAAATCTCTGAAGAAAAGCAAGCTAAATATGTCGCATGTAAGTTATAAGGCTATGTTTCTACATAGTGGAAACAATTGCAGTATGATTGAAGACGACAATACAAACAACCCATTGGGACGTGGCGTAAGATGAAGAAGTTGATGAGTTCTAGATTCCTTCAATCAAATCATAGGAATATGTTGTATCAACAATATCAAAAAAAAGCTTGAATGAAAACAATTGTTACAAGGTAATTTTGATTCACAATATTCTTTGCAATTCAATAATCATTATGCAATTGTGGATACAGATTATTCGAGAAACATGACTATGGTTCTACCAAGTTTGGGTCAATCAAGTCTTGTAGGTCAACAAATTTGCCATGCTCAACCACACATTGAAAAAGAAAAATTTTGAATATCACAATGTTTCAAAATTTTGAAGACCCAATCAGACATTCAATTGAAGTAGCAAATCAAGTTGATTTCAACAATGGTGAGAACATTGAAATTGATGAAAGAGAGGTCACTGAAATTACTTTGATCAAGAAGTTTGAAGAAGATGACGAAGAGGTGAAGCAAGAGAAAAACATTGATGTTATCCAAGAGCTTCTAATGATGAAACTATCATCTTTTGATTATTATGATGGTTATGAGATTGAAAAAGAAGGAGATCAAGTTGAACTCAATGAAAAAGAAGAAATAAAAGATGAGGTAATAAAGTTGACATGTGTACTAGAGAAGTTGATTGAGGATGCAATTGATGTTCAAAAGATGATAATTGAATGTCCTACTGAATCTAAGACACAACAAAGTCTAGAGAGTATCCAACATCAACATAAAATACAGTTCATTGATTTTCTTGGTGTGGAGCAATTTAATTTATTTTTCAATGCTTGTCTAATTAATCTTGTCAACCAATTAAAGCATATAGAGAAGAACTTTCAAAAAGAAACTTTTCTATATACAACTTTTGGAAGAGAGGCAAGCAACTGAAGTATTCAAAATATCTCTTTATTTGGCATGGAAGATGGCAGATCTCTAGTTGGAATTCGAGGACGAGTTCTTTCAAATAAGAGGAACCTGATGCAAGACAAGATTTTAAGAATTTTTATATTTTTAGTTTTAATATTTTTGATATATTATTCCTTAATTTTATTATTTTTTAATTAGATTTTGACTAGGATTTTAAATCATTTAGAATTTTAGTTTCCTATTCTCTTAGGTTTCCTAATTTGTGTTGATTTAAGTTTTCTAGTTTATTTTAGAATTACTTTTCCTACAAGTATTAGGTTTAGTTTATTATAAATAAGCCTACGAGCATATGTAATGGATACAACTTTTATTCAACTTTTATTCAATAATATTAAGATATTTTCTCTTCTTTCTGGATTCAAGAGCTCCTTTCATCTACTAGAATGATATCTAGTCCCCATGTGATTTATTCTGCTGCGTTAGGCAACCTCTCAAACTAAGTCAAGCCTAAATCCCCAAGGCTTGATGGGAATATGATGCACATCAAGGCATCATTCCGCCTGTGTATAACCATTACTTGTCAAAAGTGGCTAAGGTGCATATATAGATCTAATTTCCCGTCGTAGATCACGAACTTAGGCTGATTAAAACCTAAAGGTAGAGGTGCGTTCTCTATCGCCAAGACAAACGGTGAACTATACAATATTTCCAGCACTCTCTCCGCTAGCTCGTAAGTAAGATGCAACATTGGCATTGCAACCTCAACGCTTCCATGCGTCCTAGAAGCCAATTGTTGCAAAGTAAGTACCCTCTGGGGTCCTGCACCTGGGCAACTTCTCTCCTCCGTGCCTTTTCTTCCAAAATAGTCCACAGATCTTCCGACCTAGGCAATTTAGTGTATCGCAAGAATGTCTGATGAGTGTGTGAGGGCCGATAGCTGCTTCTTTTGGTATATGGTCTTTCAAACCTCGTCCTCTCAGACCTAAAGTAATGAGTTCTGGAAGTCTTTGAATGAATGTTGCTTGTCTGGAGGCTTCTACTCTCAGAATACATGGGCGTGGTGTGCCTATCTTGATTCGCAGGACGACGAGATCGCGTTCGCCTTTCACGAATCTCCACCTCAGCCACGCCTTTCCTTTCACCTGACACTTCAAAGCCTCCATGTTTGCTGCCATCCTCCTTATCAACTCATCTTGCTCCCTCACATGATCCTCTAGAACCTAGGTGTCCGTCCGTTGCCTTTGTCCATCAGGGTTTCGGGAGTGGCGAAGGCTTAAACCCCGCTTTTCTCACACGCTTATGTAAGGGTTTTGTCGTTAAGGGTCCAAGTCCGCCATGGGCAGAGTAGAAGGAAAATCCTCGCTCCTCCTATTTACTTTTGGCGTCTGGCCATCAATGGCAGAATGCAGCAAATCTTCGTTGTGCGCCATTGGATCTTGCTAAAGGAAAACTTGATCAAAAGGTAAGTTCTCTAAGTTTCTACAGACGGCACCAATTTTACGAGCACGAAATAATCTTCACTCATATAATCATGTTGATCAAGCTTGCGCTCCTCCAAACGTTGTCGTATCACCTAAAATCACAAATGCGAGCTAGCCTGCGGGTCTGTACTAGAAGCCCCTCTGATGCCTAAGTCAGCGAATAGACTAAGGATGCAAAAGCTTTATGAATTCGAGAGTAAGAAATGCAATACCTGAGATTAGTGTTTAGCCTGAGCTTTTGTAGATTTCGCATGGCACAATCCTAGTAGAACTTTAACTCTCCTTCGTAGAGTCCTTTTAGGAATCAAATTCCTAAAGGATAATGCTTATCCTTTGACACCTTCCTCACTACAAGCCAAGTGAGATGGCACAGCTCTCTACTGGGCTTCTGCCATGCAACCGAACTACTTTTGCTCTGTCCGCCACTGGCTTAGCCATGCAACACACATCGTCGTGTAAAGCTTGCACAGCACACCACCATGCGGCTCACCTCCTAGCTCAGTCAAACCTCTATTCTTAGTCCGTTTGACCACCTTCCTTGTAGCTCGGTCAAGGCATTGACTGCTATTAGGAGGTAGCTAGGTCGGTCAAGAATATGAGCTTTCTAGTAGTTCGATCAAGCTCTTCATAGGTTGGCCCAACTTGCGACCCAAGCCTCAAAATCACTTCCATCTAGCTCAGGCCAATTTGCCTGCACAAATTACCCTCTCACTTACATATATGTCTAATTGTTCCAATATAACCTAATGTCATCTATCTTTACATGTGTCATTTATCTATTCACTTATTTATCCAAATCATTACCACCAGTTGTTAGCCGCCAATCATCAACAACTTTCTAGCTAATTTTCATATGAATTTTTCGGCACCGACGACTCAATTTTTAACGCATGTCTTTAGCACAAATAAAAATTAAACGTTAAATCAAATAACATATAGACCTTATAAGTTTAGACTGTTCACCAATTAATTATTTTTCTAAATTAAAAAATAATTAATAAAAATGTAAACCTTACAACCATGTGATTGTTATTGAACATTAATTTTAAATTTTAATAATATGTTTCAATTTTATCAACTAAAATAAAAAAAAAATTCTTCATTCCATGAATGAGGAGGATCAAAATCCCACCATTAAACGCACACCTTGTCATCAATGTTATGACAACGGCAGACTCGTCACCAAGGATGCTTTATTCTCCAAGCAATCTTAGGATCATTGAAAAACATGAGTTCGGATCCTCTACCTTAGTTTCCTACTATGGTCCTTGCAGTGCCCCAAAACAACGTCATTTTGGGAATAAAAAATAAAAAAAATAAAAACAAAAAACATAGAACCTTTAACAAATCAGCAACCTAACTGGCAATCTCTCTCCAGCGCCGACCGCCACCGACTACCATCCCAAACGCTTTCTATTCCCTCCCTGCCTCCACCCACAACAACCACAACCTACCTCCCCCATGTCACTTCCTTTCTCTTCCTCTTTTTCTTTCTCCGTCTTCTACTTTTTGTCTCTAAAACTAGCAAACCCATCGGTGCAAGCTTCTTCAACAACCTCACCAACGCGACTATTGCCACCCTCACAGGCGGCACCCAATGCCAAGACTGCCCCCTTCTCTCTCTCTCTCTCTCTCTCTCTCTCTCTCTCTCTCTCTCTCTCTCTCTCTCTCTCTCTCTCTCTTTCTCTCACCACCAACCACCAACCATTATTGTTGCAACGATCTTCCCTAACCCATCTCCTCCCCTTGCCACTACAGCCCAATCTCTACCGCTGTGAGACTTCCTCTTGATTCCTCGTCTTCATCGTTGAAACCCTAGATTATGCGATCTGGAAACCCTAGTCGCTACCATAAATGATGCTGAAGAAGAAAAAGAGGGGTCTAATCTTAGCTTGTGATTTGCATTGAGGGATCTAATTATTGGGATTAGTTTGGTTGAGTGTTTGGTTTGATTTTTTTACTTTGATTTATTGTTGTTGTGTGAAATAGTAAAAGAATAGTAGATGTTGATATAGAGAGTTTTTTTAGAAGATTGCACCTTAACAAAAAGTTGCTTATAATTTGTTTAGGCATTAGCTTTGCTATCTGCTATCTCCTGTGAAATACGAAAAAAGATTCAGATTAAACTTTGTTGTTTTTCCACAAATGTTATCACCTTTAAATTGAGAAAGACTTTGCTTCAAATGACGCAAAGTTGAGAACGAAGAATAAGAACATTAAAGAAGAGTGCCATAGAGTGATGGTTACGATGAGGCGGGTTGTGGAAGTCGTTGGAGAGTGGTGCCGGTGGTACATTCGCTTATTATTCTTCTTCTGATTTTCTTTTTCTCAGTTTCTGGTCTGCATTGATTTTTTGTTTTTCACTCCCAAAATGACGTCGTTTTGGGGCACTGCAGGGACCATGGGAGGAAACCATGGCAGCGGATTCAGACTCGAAAAACATGGCCATTAGTTTCGTACATGTAATCCATACATATATATATATATATATATATATGATTAAATTAAGAGTTTTTTTTTTGAATAATTTATATACAAGAGTCAAAAAAATAATCAAATCATACATGCAATACATATATATATATATATATCATGCAACTCAAAAATCATATAATCTACCAATGACAGATCTATGAGGCCTGTTATGGGATTTCAAATAAACATCTTAAGCTTCAAAATTTTGATATAATTATATCGATTTCTTTTTTAGTAAAGTTACATTTCAATTGTGAAATATACTCATTGCTGATAAAAATGAGTTAAGTGTTACTATGAATTAAAATATTAAAAGAGCTTAATGTAATTATGTCAGATTTGTGATTGGTGTTTAATACCAAACCAAACTAAATCATGTGGCCCAATCAAGTAGGGGTTTTTTCTCCATTGTGCTTTGTCAAATCATATTTTGTGAGGCAGATGGGATGGAAGTTGCAAACATCAAAAGAATCCTAAGAGGCTTTGAGCTTGTATCTGGGTTAAAAATCAATTATCATAAGAGTGTGGTATATGGAGTGGGTGTGGAGGGTGATCTGTTGGCTAACTTTTCACTGAAACTCAATTCCAAAACACAATCCTTGCCTTGTAAATAACTTGGACTCCCATTGGGTGCTAATCCAAGTAGAAGGAATGCTAGGAAACCTGTCTTGGACAAAGTAAAAAATAGGCTAGCTAGTGTAGCTTGCTTTTCGTGCTCCTTTCGGATACGACTAGCCCTACAGTTCAGACTCATGTGATTCTGAATCTGATTCCACAAGTGCAATGTGAAATAGATAAACACAAATGAGTCCAAATCCGACAATTCTTTTGGAAAATTGATTTTGAATCAAAATGTCAAAAATTGACTACTTCGCCAGATATAGAGTCGCCACCTAAATGTTTTGGAAAAATTAGGAAATACGTGACTCGTGCCAAAGGCCGCGTGTCCGTCATCACCAAGATTATCTCGGCTCGGGAACTTAGGTACAAGAGGGGAAGGTCATGAAGTGAGCACTCCACTCGCGCGATCAAAGATCAGCCTCTACTAATCATGATGTGATTCTTATTTACATTATATGCTCTTGTTATAATTATTAAGTTAAATTACTATGTGACACACACAATTATAAACTAATTTGCAAAAATTGGAACACTTTGATTTCATGTTTGTTTGAAAATTGTTTTGAATACGCATCACTTAAAAAAGTGAGTTTGTATGTACATTAATCAATTTATTCTAATTCAAGCAATTATCCTTCATCCACTGGCATTCAAATAGGAATATCACTTAAGCACTTAGCCTTATGGAAGGTATGCTTGACATGGCAACATTCGCATGCATGCAATATGCTAAAACAATAAATGCTTACCTAGTACTCCAAAGCAAGCCAAAAGAAATAAAACAATTAGAAAAATGCATGCTCTACTATGCAAGTGACTAATGTAACACATGCAATATGCAATCATAGGCTTGGCTACTAGCATGACATGTGAATCAATGTGATAGCATACGGTTTAAACATGTTTTCAAAGAAGTAATAAATAACGATGTGAGTTAGAATGATGCGCCGAGCCTAACGCATGCAAGAGAATGAATGCAAATCATGAGAAATACTAAACGAAATGTGATGCTCTAAACTATCCATCATAAGCAAGTAAATAAAATGGAGAAAGATATGGGGTTCGAAGACATATACACATTACATGGCTTTGTCTTCATGCAAGAGGGTCCAAATGAATGTCCAAGTGTACGAAATAAACTAACTATTACAAAACCAAATGAAGGATTTAAGCTAATGAATACTAAATAACTAAATAGTTATCTAATTTATTACAATGAGGATGAACAATAAAACTAACTATCTAAGTTGATTAACAATGAATATTCATAATAATTACAGCAATGCAAACTATAATGATAATTACTTAATTACAACAATAATCGGAACATTAATTTACAATATTGATATAAGCATAGATGCATAAGGTTTGCATGTACGTGACTGTTTTCAAAAGCAACTCTGTCTGCCTCCCCAGGAATCTGTCCTGTTTCACCTCCAACCGCTGCCCTCTGTTTCTGCAAAACACACTGTTGACCAAACATTGGAGCCCGACTGGTCCCAAACAAGGCCAATTGTGCCCTAATTTCATGCAAAAGTCTGTTTCTTTGCTCTAAAGGTGAAAACAGTGCAGACAGAGCTTTTGTGAGCTCTATTTGTCCCATCTACTCTTCTCTGTCATGGAGAGGCTCAAGAGAAGAATGAAGTTGGTTCCAAAACCATCAATAAGCAAGTTGATCGCTTGATGATTTTAGAGACAATTGGACAAAAATCAATAAATGCAATGAATAACCACTCCTTCTTCCTATCGTGAAGTGAGCTCAGAGAGGGAGGTAGAGACGCTTCAAATTTCATCAACGCATCTTGAATTGGTGCGTGACGACTCTTGACATTATGGACCTGGTATAACGTCCAGCCAAATCCAAGCAATCTTACTCATTTTCTTTATGTCGGTTTCATTGGTTTTAAGCTCCTTTTATTAGTCCTCTTCATTCTTTAATCAATTTGTCCCAAAATGATGGTTAAGTCCACTAAATGAGAAGGAACATCAAACGAGAAGTGATCCAAATCATGAAAGATGGACTATGCCCTGACGATGAACCCCCGTAGAGGTTAAGCCATTGAGCATAGGTCTTTTTCCCATGCGTTGAATAACCATCAATCCGTTAAGACAACTCTCAAACAAAAGAAAAGAAGAAAACAGGGAGGTTGCAAACATGATTGCGAGATTGATTTGAAGAATGAGACTTCTAATATGAAAACCAAGCAAAAAAAAGCTATCAACTCAAATGGCTTGATGTCTAAGGCCTAAACAAGCAAAGCCATGAGGACTTACAACATGATAGGCAAAGCATTCAAAGCACGCACCAATTAAATTAATTAAAACAAGTCTAAATAGCCCTTAATATGTAAAAACCAGTGACTAAAATGATCTTTAAAGAGTTCAAAAAAGATAGGAAATAGCAAAAAATCACAAGGCTAGTAAAAAGAGCATGGAGAGGTGGCTAGCCCCTCCATTTTTGAAACCTCACACCATATTTTTTAGCCTATTTTGAACTCTAAAAACTCAGTTTGAAGACTAAACAAAAAGTGTAAAGAGAAAGGTATAAGCTATGAAGGAAGGTGCGAGAAGGGGATGTTAAACCTTCTTACCTTTGGTAGTTATTTAAACCTAAGTTCCAACACTTGAAATAGATCTAAAACAATACAAAGACATAAGAAATTGATGGTAAGGGACAAAAATAAGAGCAAGAGAAAAGGTAGTAAGCTTATACCTCTCAAAGAGGACAAGCTCTTGTTTTTAATCAAACTTGGTCCAAGGACACTCTCAAGCCTGAATTGTGATGCTCAAGGATCAACCAAGGCTCTAAGGCATTTCTCTAAGGTTGTATGTGGTGTATAGGGATGTTTCAAGGGGGATAGGTTTGCTCAAAGGTGGCTTGCACAAGAAGAAGGGGCTCTCAAGTGTGTGTATATAAGCTCTTTGGAAATTGTTCAACCCTCAAAACAAAGATACAACCTCGTATTTATAGTATTTGGGCAAAATAGGTCAAAAATATCTTCAAAAATAGACAACTGGCGGGCTCCCTCCCAGAACAGTGTTTATCGCTACCAAGGCATGGTCGACCCAAAATGGCCATGGCCGGCTCCCAATGAGGCAGAACCGAGCCCCAATGTACTGCCCTATTCCTCTATTTCAGGCTCAGTGTAGGGTGGCACAGTGCTATAAGATGGATTTTTGTGGTCTAGAGGCATAGAAACAACTTGGTATGGAAGGTTGTGATACGTTTAGAACTCAAAACCAGAATCCTTCGTTGAGCATTCAAATCACACACATTGTAACTTTCATTATTGAGTGCACAGGACAAAGTGCCCGAGTCTTACGGGTGGTCAAAAATGGAGTGTCTACAGTTGCCCCTCTTTGACAGAGCTCAAAGTCATAAAATGAAGCGAGTGAATGTCAAAGCGCAAAGACGATTTATTTGACGCGCCCGAAAGACCTGGGCAAGAAAGTAGATCAAAATACAATTGGTTGAACCCGAGGATTGCTTATTTATCCCTTTGTGAGGAATCAAACCTGTGTAGTTCAGGGGCAAAATGCAAAATGATATGCAGAACATAACTTATGATCATGCAATGAATGCATATAACAAGCAATCAAACAATGCAATCAAAACAAGAATGCAACGTTGAATGAAAGCATAAATCAGAGCAAAACAAATCCAGCCATGTCACACACGGAAAGAATTGAGTCAAATAAACATGTCTCACATGAAAGGGACAAAGAAAGTACAAACCAAACTTCGTCCCATGTAGAAAGGATGTAAGACCATGCAGGGCTAACTACGTCTCACGTAGGAAGGGTGAAAAGCTCCATGCCAAACTACGTCTCACGCAGAGGGGGCGGAGGATGGCGTGAACACCAAACGCACCTGATATTTTTAACTAAAGAGGAAAAGTGTTGTGAACAACAGGAACATCTTTTGTTTTTAACCTAGTGAAAATTACAACCTAACTCGTCTTATGCTAAAAAAGGAAAGGGTGGTGTGAACAACAAGAACACCTATTGTTTATAACCGGGGAAACAACAACCTAACGTGTCTCACATGAAAGAAGGAAAGGGTGGTGTGAACAACAAGAACACCTATTGTTTTTAACCGAAGAAACAACAACCTAACGCGTCTTACATGAAAGGAGGAAAGGTGGTGTGAACACCAGCTGCACCTGATGTTTTTAACCGAAAAAATAACAACCTAACGTGTCTCACACGAAAGGAGGAAAGGTTGTGTGAACACTAGGCACACCTAATGTTTTTAACCGAAGAAACAACAACCTAACGTGTTTCACACGAAAGGAGGAAAAGTGGAATCAATGAAGAGTGAAGCCTGCAAAGCTAACCCTAAGTCAAGGTACAAAGCATAAACGCAAATCGAGGTACAAAGCGTCAACACAAATTAACGAAGCTGCCAATAATTTTACCAAACTGAACCAATGTAGAATCGAAACAAACAAAACGATGCTCTAATTAACCATTTGAAAACCAATTTTGCCGATTTTTCGAAAAATGGGCTCAATCATATAAAAACAACAGCAAAACAAAAAGAAAAAATTCTTCCTCTCTCTTTCTATTTTTCTTTTCCTTTTCCTTTTCTTTTTCTTCTTCTTCTTCTTCTTCTTCTTCTTCTTCTTCTTCTTCTTCTATTTTCTTCAGCACAATTTTTTCCCTCTCTCCATCTTTTCTTGTCCTTTCTTATTTTTCTTTTTCCTTCCTCTCTATCTTTTGTTTCTAATTCTCTTCAGTTTTCTCTATTTTTGCTGTGGTTCTGCACTGTGAAACACTTGGGGCTAGCTAGGCCCAAATGAATCACGGCCGGGCCGCAATGGCAGCAGCAAGGCAGATCGGTCTTTCCGCGAGCCACGGTTGTTTTAAACAAACCCAACCTTCATTTCCACACGCACACACCTATCTAAAACTCTATCCCCTCTTTCTAACTTTCCTCTCTCTCTTGATTCTTCCTCTTTTAGCAAAACCCCCAAACCCTCGCTAATTGTTTTTTTTTTTTGTTGTTGTAAAACTCACTCACTCCTCTACATTTTCAACAGAACAAAACTTGATTTGGTTGAATTTTGGGGTTTTTCTTGCTCTTTCTTGGATTTTCACACATTTACTTACATGTTTCTGTAGAAACCCCATTTTTTACCGTCCTCAAGACTTGGACATCATCGTTTGAACACTCGATGATCATCCATGCTCGTGTTCGTTTTGAGTTTCTGAAGGTCTCGGCTGCGCGCCTTGCCTTAGAACCTCTCAACTTGTCTGTTTTGTGCTTGGTTGTGGACCAAGAACTTGTGGTTTTGTTTCTGAGGGAATAGGGTGGCTTGTTGGCTAGCACCTACAACCTATCGGCCAGGCCTCATGCCTATCGGCCATTCCTTCTTTCCATCGGCCATCAGTGGTGGCCGGTCGACACCCTTTTTGGCCGAGACCTTTTTATCTGCTTTTGTAGATTTTTTCTTGCCAGCTGTGACAGCTGGTGAGCATAGAACTCATCCTCCATACACGTGTATGGAAGGACTGAACCAACCCTCTAGCTTGTTCAACAAGCTTGAGACTTGGATTTCTATAAGAGGGGAGGCCCCTCTCCTTTTCCAGAGGTTTTGAAAATTGGAGACACTAAACATATATATCTCTCTCTATATTTCTTCTTTTCTCTCTATATTTGCACTTGTTTGTGCTCAAAAGTGTCTTTTCTTCACACTTTTGCACTAAAGCACCTAGTGAAACACCTTCACTACTGAGCTGAGGTTCTTGGAGGTTGCATTTGAGTGGTTTGAGCTTGGTTTTTGGCTCTGAAGTTGCTATTCTAAAGAGGTTCTTCAAGGGTGAGTCTCTTACCTCTTTAAAGCTTTGTTTTCATACCTTATTTGGCACTATTTGCATGTTTATTTTGGATTAACTTTCAACTATAAAAAGCTTCATTTTTAAGTTTTAAAAGTGTTTGTTTAGGCTTCTTTGGTGTTGGGGGTGATCACCGTTGTTTGGCCTCTTCACCACTGAAATCCAGAGGAATTTCAGTGTTGGAAAAGTGGTTTTGTGGTCCCAAATACGAAGGGGTTGTCCCCCGTCCTCTTCTCTTGTTTACTTGTGTTGGTGGCCCACCAAAAGAGCATGTAGTTCTATCTTCTTGAGGCTTTTTTTGAGCACTTTTTTGTGACCTTTTAGACTTGTCATGACTCTATTTTTGGCTATCTTGGTCACCCTTTGCATGCTTCTTGTATGTGTAGTGTAATCCTACTTGTAGCTCATCAAAGTAGCATGTCTTTCTAGCATGTTTTGGCTCCATCTTAGCATGTCTTAGACCTTATTTCAGCATGATATACCTCTATCTAGGGTTGATTTGATAGCCTCTTGCATGCTCCTTGCATTTATAGTGCATTTCCATTCACTAGCCTAACATGCATCATGCTTTTAACCATCATTCTAGCATGCTTTTGGCTCTACTCTAGGAAGCTTTTACTCATGTTTTACCATGCTTAAGCTCAATTTTAAGTGTTTTGGGTCATGCATGCCTTGCTTTGTATAGCCATAGTTCATTCTTGCTCACTAGCTTTGTGTTTCAAGTCCATTAGCATGCATTGTTTGGACTATTTTCATGAACTAGCATCATTTGATATGTGATTACATAGCATGTTTTAGTGCATGCCCTCACATCTTTCACTCTTTCAATACTTTGGAGGGTTGGTGCTTTATGCCTTAAGTATGAGCCAACGTGTATGCCATCTTGCCTAAGCTTTTGGGCCACCATTTCAGTGTGTATTTGATCTTAGTTTCCCATGATATAACTCTGATTTTAGTTGGTGAAGTCATCTCATGCTTTCTTTTGGTAGTTGTAGTGTAATCCTCTTTGTTGGCCTAGTATGCTCCATGCTTCATGCCTTTAATTCTAACTTGTGTTGGCTATGTTCAAGCATGTCTTTGGCATTGTTTTGTCTTGCCTTGGGACTATTTTGAGTCACCTTGGCCCTTTGGGGCTTGCTTGATATCGCCGTGGTGCACGTCCCTTTGTTAGCCTTAAGCTTTGAGCCTCCTAGTATGCTATGCTTGTGTGCATGATTTGGCATCATTCCTTACATCATTTTAGAGCCTATTTCATTGCCATACTCTCACATTTTCCACTCCTTCAATATGTTTCAGAGTTGTTGTCTTCATGCTTTGTTTGTGAACCAATGTATATGCATGCTTGTATTTGCTTTTGGACTTCATTTTCAGCATGTTTTGGCCATTGTCTTGGCATGCATGAGGTTTGTTTGAGGTTGGTTTGGTCCATTGAGTATTGCATTACATAGCCCTTGCCATGTTCATGTTGTTTGCATGTTGTTGCATTGCATTGTTGTTTGCATGTTGTTACATTGTGTTGTGTTTGCATGCTGTTGTATTACATTGTGTTAGCATGTTGTGTGTTGCATTTTGTTTGGGTTGGACGCCAATCCAAACACGAGGAACGAGGGACGTTTCATACTCAAAGTGATAAAACGTGCCTTGTTCCTTAGGTCACCGACACCTTTGATCATGTATGATAAGGTGGAGGTTCATCGAGTCTTATGTGTTATTTGTGTGCATTCATTAACATTGATTTGTGCAACTCAGCCTCTTTGGCCATCATGCATTGAGATGCGTGATTGATGGCTCGAGAGCCGAGCACTATAGTCTTTTGAGCTTGGGACATGATAAAGAGTGTGGTTGCACACACATTTTCTTGTAAATACACTGTCATGCCTCTGTTAGTGCTCTATTATAGCAAAATGAGAAATTGCAGGAATCAGAGGCCGACCAGCCATCAAAGCTACCGACCGGCCATCAAAGGTTGCTGATCGGCTATCAAAATTGGCCGATAGCCATAAACTCTGGCTGATGGCCATTCCTATTGGCCGACCACCCCTCAGCATATTCCTAAGGTGGATCAGAAGCATCTTGGAAGTTGGCACAATTTTCAGAAGTCTAAAAGAGTGCAAACAGAGGCATCATGAGGCACGGTAGTGGATTTCCGAGCGAAGCCGACCGAGCATGCATATCCCCCTCACTTCCCGAGGCCATTTGTTTAAATTGCTTAGCTAAACTAGTTCATTAGCTTAGTTATTTTGTAATTAATTAGTTAATGTGTTAGCTAATTTAATTCATTATTGTATTTTCTTAATTACAATAATCAGTCTAATTAGATTATTAGATTAGTTATTTAGCCTAGCTTAGAGTAGCTTAGCTTTCATTCGGACCCTCCGTCGAGAGGGCAAATGTTGTAATAAACGTGCGTGTGTGTAATGCATGTCTTCCAACCCCATTTCTTTCTTCTTTTTACTTATCAGCTTTCGATGGTTAGTTTAGGGCATGTTTCAATTAGCATACTTATGCTAGCATGTTTGCATCCATTCATCTGTCTTGCATACACCGGGCTCAGCGCATCATACAAACTGCATTGTATTTCAATACCAATTTGAATACATGTTATCTAGTTGCATTCATATGACATCTTAGAACAGCCGAGCCTACCTTAGTTGCATTTTGCATGTGTTGCATTAGGCATCTTAACATAGCTAGGAGCATGCATTGATTTCTAACTAGTTTTCTTTCTTTGGCTCGGAGTACACTATAAGTGTTTATGCTTTAGTATCCTTGCATGCGTGTTAGTGACTGCCATGATAGCATGCTTGCCATGAGGCTATGTGCTTAACTGCTATAACTGCTTGAATGCCTGTGGGTGAAGGCTTGATTGCCTGGATTGGAACAATTCATCAAAATGTGCATTTTAAGCCCACTGGAAGTGGCAAATCATCATGTTTTCTAAGTCCACTTGAGGGTGGCAAATCCGCATCTTAGCCTAATTGCAAGTAGCACTTTCAAAACATTTTTGAAAAAAACAAACATGAGATGTTTTGTTCCAAATTGAGCGATTTAGTCTATACCTGTATGTTGTGCGCATCACATAGTAAGCTAGCTAATAAACCGGAATAACAACACATGCGTTTTCAAAAACAACATATCGTGTTAGTAGAGGCCGATCTTTGATCGGGCGAGCGGGGGTGCTCATTTCAGGACCTTCCCCTCTCGTACCCAAGTTCCCAAGCCGAGGCAACTTTGATGATGACGAACACGTGGCCTTAGGCATGAGTCAGGGTTTTCTAAATTTTTCAAAAATAAAATATTTAGGTGGCGACTCTGAAATCTGGCGAAGTAGCCCATGTTTGGTGCTTTTTGATTAAAATCAATTTTCCAAAACGATTTGCCGGATTTGGACTCTTTGGTAATTTATCAGTCTTATATTGCACTTTGTGAGATTAGATTCAGAACCGTGACACGAGTCCAAACTGTAGTAGCTAAGAACTACGATTCGCGCCCTCGCATGTGAAGCGGAGTTCGGGGCAGTCTACAGTTTCCTTCTTTCTCCTTTGATTTTCACTTTCTCTTTATTTTCTCTCTCCTAGGGTTTTGTTTTTTGGGGTTTTCACTCAATTTCACTCACCCACTTACTTTTTTTTTCACATTTTCTCATTTTTCCTCATATCTCTCATATATTTCTCCATGGCTAGTGAAGAGGTTCCTGTTCATGACCTGGCTATAGGCATTGGTGCCACCCTAGGTGCGGATATAAAGGTTGAGGGCATTCTTGAGCCTGCATTACCATCTCTTGCCGACAGACCATTTGATACGGCCACCTACCAGCCACATACACACGCTCCGACCCCAAGAGGTATTTTGAGATTCGAGGGCCTCATCCTGGGAATAGATGAGGACGTCTTGCTATGAGAGCCCGTGGAGCACTGGTCCACCGATGCCTCCATGGTAAGCAATCTTTCCTTTATTTTGCACATATGTTGAATCTCGTAAGCAAACATATTGATAACACTCCCCAACCTACAGGTGATAGCCAGGAGGATTGGCGGCTATAAATCCATATCCGGCCCCCGGCATTACTACGAGAGGCTTTCTGTGGAGGTCTACACACTGGTTGATGTTGCTGGCTTCGGGCCTTTCTATTCAGGCCTCATATAGATGGGGGCTGAGCCACTACTCTACGGGGCCTTAGTGGAGAGATGGTGTGATACCACAGACTCGTTCCACTTCTTATCTATCGGGGAGATGACTCTGACCCCGTACGATTTCTCGATGCTCACCGGCCTATGGGTAGGGGTTAGAGGCCCGATACCATTTGATCCTGATATGAGACAGTGGAGAGATGCACATCGTCAACTTCTCGAGGCGATCCCAGACACTACCAGCCACGGGATGGTGCGCTATAGCTGGGTCTTGGATCACTTCACCAACCTTCAGCCAGTCACCTTGGAGGAGGTTGTTCAGTACGCCCGCAGGTTTATCATTTATCTCCTCGATACTACCCTGTTTGCAAACAGGGAAAATACCATAGGGCTCTACCTCCTAGGCGCACTCATGCATCTATTGTAGGTGGTAGAGTATGATTGGGGTGGTGACGGCCTGGCCACCCTGTACTGCTATATGAGCTCTGTATCCCGCCGCAAGGCGGATTCACTTGGTGGCTACTGGAGGGTCTGGGAGGTATATCTCACATTTACTGCGTTGCTTAGCTTTGCATTCTATTCAACTTTGTATTTTGTTCAATTTTGCATTTCCTGCTCATTTTTGTTTTGCATTTTTTGTTCATATCTACTCATCTACTTCACTTATCTTTCTCTGCTTGTAGCTATGGGTTTACACGTATTTTAGTTCTCTGGCTCTGGTCCCAGTGAGGCCGATTCAGTTGTCAGTACCCTGTTCTCGGTACTACAACTCCCGATTCGAGTAGCGTTGTCACGTTGACCGAGACTTCCCTTACTTCTGTCGTTTTTTGACACCATCACTGCGGATCAGGTAACAAAATATTAGTCTTTACATTTACTGTTTCCACACTTTTGTTTCCATACTATTGTTTCCATAACCCTGATATCTGATACTTAGCTTGCATCTTCTATTCACAAGTTGACTGGCACCTTTGGGCGAGCATCCCTCAGGCAGTGAGGGTGTTTTATGCTATTGCATGGGAGGGCTCCACCATGCGGATCCTATTTGAGGGCCCTTTTGGCAAGGCAAACCATTTGGGACAGCGATTCATTCGCTAGACCCGAGGCCAGGCCGATCCTGACGTCTCATATCCTCCTCCTTCCGTTATGAGGATAGTTGATGATCTCCACGATAGGCCCCAAATCGATCACCTCATGTAGGAAGAGGATGGTGACCGGTACCATGAGCCCAGTGACTTCACTACCTTTTTATAGACTTAGGTGATAGCGCCACTTACCCAGGATATGATTCATGCCATTCCTAAGGTTGCTGCTGCCGCTGCCGCTGCTGTTGGAGGGGTTCCTATTGCAGCTCCTGTCCCTGGGCTTCTGGTGATTTCTACTGAGGTTGAACACATGCGACCAAATGGGGTGATTAAGCAGATCCCCCTTGATCACATTAAGGAGAGGGATCATAGATTGGTGATCGCTCCTGGCGTCGAGCAGATACACATCTCTCTAAATGTTTGTCCACTGTGCTTACTGTCTATCTACTATGCACCATTATCTTGTTTTCAGATTCTCAAATTTTTTTCCCTATTGTAGGTACCTACGAGGTATGTGCATGACCTCCTCCGGACAGTTGACAGACTGCTCTAGCCACCCATGGGATTGAGGTACACTTTGCCCCTAGTTTACGGTCATTACATTCTCGCCCATAATTCTGTTGGTCTCTTATGATATTTATACTCTTTTTTCAACTTCAGCCAGCACTAGTTGCACCTGTAGGACCTCCTCCAACTAGGAGAAGAAGACGGGGCCCAGTGAAAGGCAAATGGGGAACTGATCGAAAGAGAGGCCAAGTGAGATAGTGCTCACACTCCGAGGAGTCCTTTGACGAGTACACGACCCCTGAGGAGGAGGGGGAGGAGGTCGACATGCAGTCTAGCAGCCCCAATGATAAGAGTGATACACCTCATCCGCAGCTTAGGAGGAAGAGAGCGAGGGTGGGTTGCTGATTTTCTTTGCTTTTCTTTTTCTTTGTAGTTAGGAACTATATAGCTTCAGATAGACCTATGTAATTTTATTTTTTTTTTTGAAGACTTATCTTTTATTTTTGGTCTTTGTAAACAATGATCAGGGTTGGAGCCACCAGTTTTATTAAAAGAAAGAAATGATACCCTTGCATAATATGTGATGAATGGCATAACCTTTGCGTGGTAACTTTGTACAAGACTTTAAAACTGCGAATACTTGCTCTTTCATTCATTCTTGGATGGGATAACAACCCACAATCGGGCAAAATGTAAACTATAACTCGATAATAGAAAAGTATAATAAAAAAAACTCAAAAAAACTAAAGGACACTAGATATAAACAAAACAAAACCCAAAATACAGCCAAAGCACACAAAGGCAAAAGCCAGCCCTTTTCCTACAACCTGCTCTGTCTAGCCAACATTTAGACCAGGCCGGGTCAAAATAAGCACGGCTGAGCTTCAATGTGGCACGACCAGGCCCAAAATATTTTCGGTGAGTGCGGTCTAGCTGTCATGCACTACCTCTTCTCAAAATCTATTAATGTTGCTCCCTATGCTATTTTTATGGCAGAATAACAAGTCTTTGGTATTTTCTCTCAAGATGAAGATGCTACTCAACAATAGGCTCTGAGACTGGGTAGCCAATCTGGACAGCTCGGAAAAGGTGAACTTTCGTGGTTTTGGCCTAAACGCTCTTTTTTCTTTGAGCCATACGTCGCTTTATTTTTTGTTTTTCCATGCCGCTGCTCGATACTGGAACCCGATCACACATGTATTTCGCTTCAGATCACAAGACACTACAACAAAAAGAGTCTTTGGAGACGAAAACTAATGATGAAAATAAATTTTGTCACAAAAGCCTTACCTTTTAGTGAAGAAAATAATATTTCGTCTCTAAATGTATCATTTTTAGGGAGAAAAATAAAATTTCGTCACTAATGTACATACATAATAAAAAATTAGGTGACGAAATTATTGTTCGTCATTAATTTTTTTTTTTCGTCGCCAAACATTTTTCCCGCCATTAAAAGGTTTGGAGGGAATTATGCCGCCAAATTAGTGACAAAACATGTCGTCTCCATTAAAAATGTTATTAGTGAGGAAATATTTTTTGTCACCAAATATTTCAATAGACAAAATTATTCAGAGAGCTCACCAAATCCGTTCTCTTCACCCAAATATAATAACACACATTCACAAATCTTAGGGCTATGAATAGAGGGTTTTTTTCGACTCTCCTCTCTCTCTCTCTCTCTCTCTCTCTCTCTCTCTCTCTCGAATGTCACTAGTTTTGGCATCATTCAGACTCTTTCTATCCAACAGTTGCAGTGGTGAACGGCGGACGACACAAATCCGGTGAGTATTTCCTCAGACTCTCTCTCTTTGCTGCTTCTCTGTTTGTTTATCTCAGTTTTGTTTCTCTCTGCTACTATTCTCTTTCTCTCCCTCTTCTCTTCCTTTTCTGCTGCGGTGGCGAAGATGGATCTCCCAAAATGTTGAATTTTTTTTGTTGCGTATGAAACTAGAAAGAAACCTAGAACGAGAGGGAGAGAGAAAGATAGAGAGAGAAAAGAGAGAGAGAGAGAGAGAGAGAGAGAGAGAGAGAGAGAGAGAGACGATGGGGGTTATGGATTTGGTGGAAATGGGTTGAGTTTTATGTGGGGTTTTGGAATTGTGATGATCTACTTGTTATGTTTTCAATTAACTGATTGATAATGTTGTTAATTGTTATGGCAAAACTATAATGGTCGATATATATACTTTGGTCAAATCATGTTCCTAGGATTGGAAAAACATTTCCAAAAATTCTTCAAAACCTGAATTTAAAAAAATAAAAAAGAAAAAAAGAAAAAAAAGTAAGTCAAGTCTCCGTTAAGGCTCTAACTCGCACATTTTTATAGATTGTATTCCCCAATTTGGTTGCATAAGAATATTGGTTGAGGAAGCTGAATGGGACCTAAATCATATTAATGATTATGAGATGAGATCTTTAACCATTATTTACAAATTGGAGCTATTTGTAGACCATCTTCATAACATCATAAAATTGGTAGCCCACTGCAGAAGAAGATATGCAAATGAAAAGATTCTGCTGAACGAAATCAAGCAATGAAGGAAACAAGAACGCAACCATGTTTCACTTTCAGCCTCTGTAAATATTTAGACATGTTAACAACAGAGCTATCATCCTGCATTATTCTCAGTCCATACCCAGCAACTCCTATATAATTATTTATTTTAATTTGGTCAAAAAATGAATTTTTATTTTTTTTCAACTATCTTTTTTAATAATATTCTATCTTCTTCCTTTATTCTATTTGAATATTTCTTCATTTAAAAAAATTAAAATGTGAATCTCTTTCTTGTTTTTTTTGTTTTTGTTTTTGTTTTTTTTTTTTTTTTTGTTCTTCTTCTTCTTCCTAAATAAGTCTAGAAACAAGTTAGATTGAGAAAATAAATGTAAGAGTTTTTAGAGTGGGGAAGATGTTATAAAATCTTATTCGTATTATTTTTTATATTTAATTTATGTGTCCAATTCTTGTTTAATTTTCATATCCACCCAAGTGTTTTTTTCTTTAAAAAGTGAGAATTGGTGTTGGTCAATGTAAAGCCAGCTGCTCTCATGTTGTGAAATTGTTTTCTTTCATTTTTTCCCCTATATTTGGTAGTCTTGAGATATAATTATATGATGTCCCAGCTGTGTTGTGATTGATGGAAATGGTGATACTCACAATTTTAGTTGTTACTAGGATAAAAACCATAAGTTCCATGAATTTATATATATTTATTTGTTAAGCAAATTTGAAAATTAGTTGAATTGGTATTTGGATTCTTTGCTGGGGACATATGTATTATATGTATATATATATATATATATAAAAATCATTTGAATTGGGTTTTGCTTGTTTGCTAGAAATAAAAATAAGTAAGTTCAAATATGCAATGAATTTTGAATTTTTTTTTTCTTTTCATTTGTTTTCTCAACAACTTAATGCTTTCTTATTTATTGGTTTCTGTTCAACTTTGAATGTACATGTTGGTAGTAAACGGTGAGAGGGTGAGATGTAATTGTCTAGGGATCTAGTGTTTTGGTGGTGAACAAAACATACTTTGTAATTGATTCAAATATTGGGATTTTCTATTTAAATCAATCTATTACACTTTAACTAGGACCTAATATTTAAACCTATTATGCTATTTCAATGAATCACAAAGTGTGTTTTTGTTCACCTCCTAGCTTGAATTAATTGTTTGTTAGATAGGTGTGGCAAAATGTTGCTATGCCTAGTCAATTTGACCATTGATAGGGAACCTAAAATATGATTTTGTCAGTATGTTATAAAACAAATGTAATGACGGGTCAAGTGGTTAGTGATCAACAGGAGAGTTGGTGTTTAATTTGATTCATCTAATACTTTTGTTTTTGTTTTTGTTTCAATTTTGTCCTTTTTTTTTTAAAGATGTGTTAAAATTATTAATGACCATTTTTCTTAGTTTTTATTTCTTCCTTGCATAAAACCGTAGAACTTTTATAAAAATCTTTATTAAAGATTGTACATATATTTGGTGAAACTCTTATTGAATTTTTCAATTTAAATAGTTCATAAATACACAACTCTAAATTATACTATATTGCTCCTAATCTTTCATTTGTGATCAGACATGGATAAAAGTTGGATTGCCCTAGGTAGGACGGCTGATGAAAGGATGTGTAAACTATATAATGATAGGGTCAAGTTATTTCTTCAATTTGCAATGGGGGTTTTAGACCAGAATGGTAATATTTTGTGCCCGTGTATAAAGTGTGTGAATGTTTGTAGACAAAAATTTTAAAATGTGGAAATTCATTTGCTTCAATATGGGATTATGCAAACTTACACTATATGGCACCAGCATGGGGAACCCCATGTTTCAAACGAGGCTTATTATGATGATGAGATACAACTTGATGGTGATGAAATTTTAGGTGGTATTGATGCCTTAGTGGAAGATTGAATAAGAAGGGAATCAACTGATGCAACCCAAGGAGAGGAAATGAGAACTTTTGATAAGTTGTTGACCGATGCCAAGCGCGAGGTGTTCCCAAATTGTACAAATTATACTTTGTTGAAGTTTGTGATCGAAGTGCTTAATATGAAGGTAACAAATCATTGGAGCAATAAGTCAGTTGACATGCTGCTAGAGTTTTTAAGTAGACTTTTGCCGAAAGAAAATTTGGTTCCAAAGTCAACTTATGAAGCTAAGAAAATACTACGTGACTTGGGCTTGTCATATGAGCTCATTGATGCTTGCATAAATGATTGTGTATTATTTTGGAAGGAGAATGCAACACTAGATAAATGTCTGACTTGTAAGACATCTAAATACAAGATCAATCGTGGAAGGGGTAAGAAGATCCCCCATAAAGTATTGCGGTACTTTCTTTTGACACCAAGGTTGAAAAGATTGTACATGTCAAGGAAGAGGGCTGAGGACATGAGATGGTACAAAGACAAACGAGGGACAACGAGATATTGAGGCATCCCGCTGACAATGATGAGTGGAAGGAATTCAATGCACAACATCCCGAGTTTGCCTTGGAGCCTCGAAATGTGAGGCTAGGGTTGGTTGTTGATGGGTTTAACCCTTTTGGGAACATGAACAACTCTTATAGTTCGTGGCCCGTCATTCTCATTCCATACAACTTGCCAACTTGGTTGGTTATGAAGGATTCATTTTGTTTGATGTCATTACTTATTCCTGGAGAATCGCAACCAGGGATTGATATTGACGTCTACATGCGACCATTGGTGGATGAGTTGAATGAGTTATGGACAAATGGTGCACTAACTTACGATGCCTCCACCAACGAGACTTTTCGAATGCATGCAGCTTTGTTGTGGATAATACACGATTGGCCTGCTTTTGGTGACATGTCTGGGTGGAGAACAAAGGGTCATTATTCTTGTTACACTTGCAATGATGAACCACATTTTGAATCTTTGAGAAGTAAGACTGGGTACACTAACCATCGATGTTACTTGCCTGAGGACCACCCAGAAAGGTGAAAGAGTAGGGCTTACAATGGCAAGAATGAGAAAAGGAAGAGATCTTTGGAGTTGCCGGTGGAAAAAATACAAGAGCAATTGGAAAACATGACAGGTGTCATACATGGAAAGCATCCGAGTAATAGGAAAAGGCCCCGTCAAGCACCTAATTGGACAAAGGTAAGCATCTTGTATGAGCTACCCTATTAGAAGAAGCGAAAACTTCAACACAACATTGATGTCACGCATGTGGAGAAAATTTTTAGTGAAAATGTTTTCGGAACTATGCTAGGCATTGATGGAAAGAACAACGACACAGACAAGGCACAGTTAGACTTGGAAGATATGGGTATAAGGAAAAAGCTATGGCTAACACAACGATCCGATGGGTCATATGTCAAGCCTCAAGAAAGCTTTTCATCAACACCGGCAGAAAGGGAGGGTTTCTTTGAATTCTTAAAAACTGTCAAGTATCCAGATAGGTATGCTGCAAACATATCCAAATCAGTGAATACAAGAAATTGTAGATTAACAAGCCTAAAAAGCCACGACTGCTACGTACTTATACAAAGAATTCTTTCCATTGGAATGCGTGGTTATATGGATAAAGAAATTAGCACAACACTTTTTGAGTTAGGCAATTTCTTCCAAGACCTATGCTCTAGGACACTAAGGAGGAGTGAACTAGAGAAATTAGAGGAACGTATAATACACATTTTATGCAAGCTTTAAAAGATCTTTCCTCCAGCCTTTTTCGATGTGATGATCCACTTGGCTATTCATTTGCCTCATGAGGCTATTCTTGGAAGACCCGTGCAATATCGATGGATGTACCCAATTGAAAGGTATTTTTTATGCTTATATTTGTAAATGAGATGTGCGTAATTGTGTTGCAGGTGTAACTATACTCTTAATTGGTTCTCTCTTTAAGGTTTCTTGTAGCATTAAAAAAGTTTGTGACCAACCGAGCTCGACCGGAAGGTTCAATTGCTGAAGCTTACATTGTCAAAGAGTGCATTACTTTTTGTTCAATGTACGTTGATGGGATTGAAACCGTTCATAATCGACCAGAGCAGAATGAAGATCGTGGTGAACGTCAACAAGGGTTGACAGTATTCATAGAAACTGCATGTCCAATTGGTCTAATCACATGGGATGCTGAAATGTCTCAAGAAATTTGTGATATTGCTCGTTGGTTTGTGTTGTACAATAACCCAGAGATAGAGAAGTATTTGGAGTATGTGTTTCATTGAATTATGTTTATGCTTAGATTTTTTTATTAATGGTACGTAGTAATCACATTTTTTATATATAGGGAACACAAAAATCTATTACAAACTCGAGCTGGACATGACATAACCCATATACAACAACAAGAATTTCCCAAGTGGTTCAAAGAAAGGGTAAAACATTTATAATTTTTCGACATTTACAATTTAAACAAAATTAAAGTTTTATAAAAATTTCGTCATTTATAAATTATTTACTTATTGTTTGTTACATGTAATTGTACATAAATAGTTTGAGAGTTGCAGAGTCATTAGGGGTAACCGATGAATTGTGGTCAATAGCAAATGGTCATTAGCAAATGGTCCTAATTTACCAGTGAAAGAATACTCAGGTTGCAGGTTGCATAATCAATGGCAGACGGTTCCATACACGAGATCTAGACAATTGTCGTAAGAGTCAGAATAGTGGTGTGCTTACAGAAGGGGATCGCGAAGGAAAATTGCATGACTTCTACGGTCACTTGTGCAAGGTTTTGGAATTTGACTACATGTGTGATAAAAAGGTTGTTTTGTTCTAGTGTGAACGGTACAACACCGGTAACACTAGTAGAAACAAAACAATACAATTTGATACGTATTGCACAAGCATTGACATGAACAGTCGGTGGTACCAATCAGACCCGTTTATCTTACCTAGTCAAGCTAAGCAAGTCTTCTATCTAAATGACACCAAATTGGGTGAACCTTGGAATGTCGTACAAAGGGTGCAACATAGGGGTGTCTTTGATGTTCCAGAAGCTAGTGATGGAGAATCATTGGATCCTGCAGAAAATAATGATGTGTTCCAACAAGAAAACATTACTGATGTTGTTCCAATTGACATTGACCCAATTGTTCGATATTGTAGGGATGATGTTGAATTCAATGTTATTTCGGCAGTAGGGTCATTAGATGAGATAATGGAAGAGAATAGAGATGACGAAGGAGATGAAGAACATGATATTCCTGACATTGATATGGATCCTAATACGGATTATGATATGTAACTTTTTATTTTATATTTTCTTTTTGAACAAATGTTATTAATTAATGTAATGTTTTCTTTATATGTTTATCTTACTTTCTTTTTCTTCTTTTATTTAATGGTGCATAGTTAAATTGTCTATATTTTCCAATTAAAGTTGAATTATGTTATATAGTTGTAGAAAATGGTCAAAGGCAAAAAACAATGACTGAAACCAGGTGATTTGAGAACTAAGAAGCTAACAGAATATGATAAACAAAGAAATAAGCGAATCAAGGAAAACTGTGAGGTAATGAACAATATTTTAGCTCACACCACTCAACCCACAATTTAGGATTTCACGTCCCTCTGTAACAGCTTCCTTAACCTGCATATAAAACTTTACCATATAAATAACATTAGTACATCACTCATATCAGGCCTAAACACACTCAACCCACAGAATTCACACTCACAGATCTGAAAATATAACATTTTAGACTATATGTCTCACAATCACTCAACCATCACAACCTGCAATTAAGCTCTTCAACCTACTACACAACAAGAAAACAAATTAGTGTGACACTCATTTATGCTAACCTTCACTCAACTCTCATTTAGTGAACTCACATCTGTCACCAATCTCCCATTTCTGGTCACATGGGGCTTCAAGATAGTCTCCGAAAAATTCCACTGAGCAAGAAACCAGTCATCTCCTGTTGATCTAGGAACATTGTTTATGGAAAAAATTCTTCCCCTTATCATCTGAATAATTGCTTTGGTAACCACCTCTTCAGGTTTGAATTCTTTGTTAAAAATTCTATTATTCCTTTCAAGCCAAATGTGATAGATATAGCATAACAAGGACAGTCTAATAACTATTGATCTCCAGGATTTACCTTTAGTCTCTGTTGTGGCATAAGAAAACAAATTAGGCCATTGAAGGTTAGGCCAATTAACATTGGACTTAGCATTAAGAACATTCCAGATCCTAGTGGAGAACAAGCAGTAAAAAAAAAAGATGAGAATGACTCTCAACAGGACCTTGACAGAAAGGACAGGTAGGGTTAGGAGTCAAGCCAAATTGTTACAACCTATCCCCAATATTCGGTCTAGAATGAAGAGCAATCCAAACTATGAAACTAACTCTAGGGATCATGTGAGGTCCCCAGATAAGCTTATGGCTAGTAACTTTGTCAAATTTATGCCTCCAATGATCGTAGGCAGATTTGATAGTGAATTCCAAATCAGGATCAAGCATCCAAACAGGTTGATCATTTCTGGAGGAATCAGGTTTACAACTACAAGGAGTAGAGGATAAAGCTTAATAGTGCTAATTAATTGCTACCCTTTCAAAGGGTTAAAAAAAATATATAGAGAGCATACTCAACTAAAGTTGCGTTATTTGGTGGTACTTTTACAATTGATAATACTTTCTTTCAAGTTGCTTGCCAGGTGTTAGTGGTATTTACTCACGTCAATTCACATCTGATGGTGCTTTTACAAATAATAACTACCACTTTTATTTGATTGCCCAATGTTATGAGCTTTTGTGTTAGAATATAAAGAGCCATTTGCTGGATAATTCTGGAACTTTGGTTTTAGAGGCCAATGGTTAAAGAGATAAAATATGTGGAATTTGAGGCCAATGACCATTTTGTGTGTTTGTATGTCATTAAGGTGAAGGATAGGAGAGTGGGGTGAATAATAATAATAATAATAATAATAATAATAATAATAATAATAATAATAATAATAATAATAATAATAATAATAATAATAATAATAATAATAATAATAATAAAGGTATTTGAAAGGGATTCTTGGAGATGGGTCTGATTCAGTTTTGTCAAAATATAGATTGTGGTATATCCCTATTGTATTTTGGAATTTTTTTTTTTTTTTTTTAAAAAGTTTAGTTAAGCAATTGGTGGGTGGGGTGTTACATTGCTAATCCTCATCATGTCTCCTTCTTTTGTCTGGTTTCTAAATTTCCTTTCATACTTACTCTTACATTCAAAAGAAATATTTATATTGTGCAATTTCATTTCAATAGGCTAGCTGTTGCAGTTCTGTGGTTGTGCTATAGACTAGGTGTGGACTTTGTAATATTGTGGTTGTTTGCTAGTTTTACAAATAATTTAGCTCACAGGTTGGAGTGCATGAGGGGTAGCTGACTAGGTACTGCTGAATTAAATGGCCCATTTTCATGTTTATGCACCATGGTTTGTGCAACACTTAATACCTCATTTTCCAGTTTGTGCAACCATTGCTTGTGTAACACTTGGTACCCATTTTGAAATTTCATGCAATAGAGATGCATACTAAGTTATTATCTTAGGAACTTTTAGTTATTTAAGAATAGTTTTCTCTCTTCTTTTGGATGGTTGTAATGGTTGTTGGTTTGATAGTTAAAATTCAGGATGCATACTATATATACTTACTATTGCATGTGTTAAAAAGTGTGCTTGTGATGCACCTTGTGGATGCTATAAATTCATTTGTTGTTGTTGCCCTGCTATTATGCTAACTGTGGCTCCATCCATGCTCATTGCTGTGTTCTTCACCTCTGTAGCAGCTTTATTACTATGATTCCTTTTTGCAGCAGCTTTGTGGTTTGCTGCTGTCTATAGCCCCGGCCCAAGTCCAGACCAACCAATAAACATGATAAACATGAGAAGAAAATAGCCACCAGTGAGTAAATAAAGTAGATCAACCAAGACTATATAGGGAAAAACACTTACCACACTTGGTTAATGGCCAGATGTAGGAACCAAATTCAGTGTAGTGAGTTTGAGTGTTATGATGAGACTCAATAGCGTTTTTTTACTAAACAATTACAAATTTGGTTTGTTTTGGGATCTCAAGTAGCTTCATTTCATTAAATATGAAACATGCAAGGTCCATAAAGCCTACTAAAAACCCAGATGGGCTGTAGGCCCATCACATCAGTCCAAGGCCCAGTGGCGTGTAGGGCAAAGTCTGTAAGTTGATCATTGATCGTCTGTAAGTGGCTCTGCATCATATCCAAACCACCATTTAATGCCCATTTGAATATCCAAAAGATTTCTGTTGCAAACCAGACCTAATTCCGCCACCTATATGGCTACCAAGGTTATGCAATATCCGACTGTTTTGACCACCAACATGCTGCTTTTGTAGCAGAGGCTATGATACCATAGTAGTTTCAACAGTTGAAAAAGCACCAACATTATTAGAAGATTCCAAATTCATGAAAGACTGATTATTGTTGCCATTAAATCCAGGAGTAGGGATCATTTGGCTTGTCATTCTTTGCACACCAACTGAGGACAGCATGTTGTTTCCACTGGAACTTATGGAAAAATTGGAAGGTGACTGTTGATATCCATTAGACATAGACCCTACAAAAGTATATTTTTATATGCATTAGACATAGACTCTTCTAAATCCCCCTAATTCTCCATAATGGTATTCTCTCTCTCTCTCTCTCTCTCTCTCTCTCTCTCTCTCTCTCTCTCTCTCTCTCTCTCTCTCTCTCGATTCTAAGTATCTTAAAGCTCGGTTTTTGTATGAACAAATCTTTGGAAACAAGTGATTTTATACATGTAATTTGATGAATTTGTGGAAATGTTAGAGATTTGTTTATATATTGTTTGCTTAATTGATTTTGTTTTAAAAATAAATTAATGGGATCAATTTGGATTCAATTATGAAAACTGATTGTTGGACAAAGCAACCATTATTATGGAGAAACCTATGCTGTTTTTCAAATAAACAACCACTATTATGCAGCCACTATTATGGACAAAACAACCATTATTATGCAGCCATTATTCAAATAAACAAATAACATTTGATAATCACTTATGTTGTTTTTCCAGGAAACTTGTATGGACAAAACATCCATTATTATGGAGTTCTTTGTTTTCATAAGATTATCTATTTTGCATACTCTTCCAATGTTGCGTATTGTGATTTTGACATTCTTCCTTTCCTAATATCAAAGAATATTATTGTACACCCTTTCTTGTTGTGTTTCACAGTTGATTGCTGGTATGTCTAATTGTGTATGTGAACAAGAGAATAGGTTACTTAACTTATGAAAAAAATGATTTGATTTTACAAGATCAGTTTGATCTACAAGGAAATGAGAGTGATGTAGCAAAGGCTTTAGACACACAGTTTGGTCGGCGATTGAGTGGCTTCACCTATAGGTTGCACAAAAAATACATGCAACTTAAGGATGCAAGAGGGGAGGAGTACGTGAGAAGCCACCCACATGCAAGTGTTACTCTTGATCAGTGGACATCTCTAATTGACAAGAAGTGAAATACTGAAGAATTCAAGGTAAAATATGTTATGTTATTTGTCAAAAATTAAGTTTCTTTTTACTAATGTTAAGTTTCCTTGTTTTTATTGGTGTTTCAATCGTGTAGGAACAATCACTAACTAATGTGAATAATAGGATGCAAATGAAAACAAAACATCGATGTGGATCAAAATCAATCCCAGTCAGAGTGTACAGCTCGATGCGTTCTTCTAATTTTTTTATTGGATTAGTAGGCTTTGTTATTTAAATATTTGAAATTACATTAAAAAAAACAAATGAATCAGATAATTGAAAATGGAAAAGTGCCCGATTTGGCAGAATTTTACAAGTCCATCCACTACAATTCGGACACGCATGAATAGATTTCGTCGGAGAGCCAAGTTAATTATGTATGTACAAGGCAATGCTTTGTGAGTTTGATATAATTATTTATTTTCCTTTGTAGGGTAGAATAACTAATAATTCTTTGATTTATTTCAAATTAATTGGACAACATGATACAGACGCAAGCAGAACACCTCTCGGAGACTGGTGCAATCCCCTTGACCCCAGAGGAGTTTTCAGTCAAGGTGCTTAAGCTAAGGGCAAGTTATGTGAAAGGACTCGGCATGAGGCCTTCTTTTCTATGAAGACTACTGTTACACCTGCTGAAAATAGTGACTATGTTCAACGCCTTGAGATGCAAATAGCATAGCAAAATGAACAAATTGCAAGGTTTCAAAAGTCAGAGAAAAAAAAAAGCAAGAAGATACAAAGTATCATAGAGTGTTTGACGCAGAAAGGTATCACGAGAAATTTTGAGAGTAGGGAAAGTTCAGATTCTGATGGACTAGCTTCTTGGTTAGTATATCATGTTTCTATGTTAATTTAGTATAAACTTTCTTCTTCAACTAGTGTAGAATAAAAAAACTACTTTGAAGTTTAGGCACGAAAATCCCCGGGAAAATAGTGAAATATGCATGTAAAGGTCCAGGAAACATCACAAACACCTTGAGACAGAGCAACATAAGTTGTGCAAACTTACAGAACAAGCACGTGGCTCTCGATTTGAAAACTGCTTTGAAATTTACACTATTCCAATGCTTAGGCACGAAAATAAGTCTTGGGGAGGAGAGGAAGCTTCAAATAGGCATGAAAAGGCTCGGGAAACGTCATGAACACCGCGATAAGAACCAATGTAACTTGTGAAAACTTATAGAACAAGCACGAGACTCCCAAAAATTTACCATTGTATTCCAAACTTATAGTAACCAATGTAAGTTGTGGAAACTTACAGAACAAGCACGGGACTCCCGGTTTGAAATCTAAGTACAAAAATACACTTTTTTAACATTTAGGCTTGAGAATAGGCGGTGGGGGGCCAAACTCGTAAAACAACGACAAGAAGGCCCGGAGAGCACCCCGAACACCTCAGGAGCGACGATTGTAAGTTGTAGAAACTCACGGAACTAGTACGGGACTCTCGGTTTGAAAACTAAGTCGAAAAATGCACTTTTTCCAACACTTAGGCTTGAAAATAGGCTATTGGGGGCCAAAATCATGAAACAACCACGAGAAGGCCCGGGAAGCACCCCGAACACCTCGGGAGAGACCAATGTAAGTTGTGGAAACCTATGGAACTAGCACAGGACTCCCGGTTTGAAAACTAAGTCGAAAAATGCACTTTTCGAAAAATGTTAACTTTTATATTTTATTGAGAAGATAGTAATTGTCTTCCTCTTTTTTTTTTTGTTTTGTTGCGGATTGGAGATTAGAGATAGACGTGTTTCGTAATCTAGAGAGCAGGAGCTTGCTCATTTTGTATTTTTGTTAATATTACCTTACATGTACTTTGGTTGCGTTGTAAATTTTATATTTTTCTATATATTAGGAGACATGTTTGGTAATTTGCACTTGATATTATATTTTTGTGGATATTAGGAGACATGTTTTGTAATCCGCAGGTGATATTGTATTTTTGTGGATATTATGCGGTATATTTCAATTGTGGTATTTATGAAGATGAACAAGTTTTTGTATTGATCTGTAATAGATATTTTATTAAACATGTTATTAAAATGTACATGGAATTTATAGTGAAAAAAAATTGAAAATTGAAAATATTTTCCCTATTTTTAAAAATATTAATTATTATTAGCAACGAAATAAAAAATCGTCACTATTAGTTTTCAAACAACTTTTATTGACGAATAATTTTGTCACTAATGATATAGTTCCACCAAATAATTTCGTCACGTTTGCTGAATATTTCATCACTAACTTGAAATATTTGGTGACAAAATTGTTTTTGTCATTGAAAATTTTTATTTTGTGCTCATTTTAGTGACGAATTTTGTTGTCACCTTAATCTATATCATTGGTGAGGATAAATTTCGTCACTAAAACCTTTATCTTAATATTTTGTGACGAAATATTTCGTCGCCAAAACAATTACAAATAAAATATTATTTAATTATAGTGACGAAATGGATGGTATAGAGGACAAAAGATTCAACATTCGGAGACGAAAAATTTCGTCTCTAAAAATGACGAATAGGCGACGAAATAATTTTTCGGCACCAGGTACTTTCTGCGACAACAAATAAATGACGAACGTGGTGACAAAATTTTTTCGTCACAGATGACTTTGTTGACGAAATTTTGATGTTTGTAGACAAAATCAGTCTGTCACCAAAGGCCTTTTTTGTTGTAGTAAAAAATGTGTCCGACGCTCAAAGAATTTCAAGCAGTAATGGAATCCCGGCGTGACGAAGAAATCAAGGCTCAGCCCCATTTTGGCCATGCCCCAGTCTTTAGGACGAATGTGTGGGCTTACTTTGCTCGAGGCTTGATCCTTGGCTCATGATAGGGAGTTGGACATCCCAGGTTTGACTCGTCAGTTTTTTGCCATTGGAGATAGAGGGGACCTCCTTTGGCAGGGTTATTGGCAACACAGCTACTGCTTGTGCTCACTTGCACACTTCCTTCTTGTCCCTAGTTACGATGGAGCCAGCATTAGGGTGATTGAGGTGGCCCAATGCTTGAAAGAGAGTAAGAGCTGCATTGGTTTAGCACTAGCCAAGACCCTGATGGGTTTGGATGCCTTTCATCAACGAGAGACTACCCGATTTGTAGGGAGTCCGCTACTTCATCAGGTATTGTTTTCCACCCTTTCTTATTTATGATTCCTCGCATCACTCGGCACTCACTCTCTATTTTCATCTCTAAACCCCTTTTCTTACTTTTCTCTCAACATACATCTCTCTACTCTTTAATCTCTCTTATTTTTCATCCCTTCCCAGATATGGCTCATGAATAAACTGAAAGTAGTGGACCCTTGCCCCGAGTACTCGACCAGAGCTTACTTTTTCCACCAAAGGCTAGTTGACTTCCCTTAAGAGGGATGGTGGTGCGACTGGATGTGCAGCAGATCAGCAGCTGATATAACTTGGCGTTGCCCCTGGCTTAATGTGACTGAGATGAGCTACAACATGTCTCGCCAGCCGGGTATACAGTTGTGGATGTGCCCTCAGGCTTTATGCTACCACAGTTCGGACTCAAGTGTCACGGTTCTGAATGTAATCCCGCAAAGTGCTATGCGAGACCGATAAATCACCAAAGAGTCCAAATCCGGCAAATCGTTTTGGAAAACTAATTTTTAAGAAAGAAGTGCCAAACATGGACTACTTTGCCAGATACAGAGTCGCAACCTAAATATTTATTTTAAGGAAATTTAGAAAATCCTGACTCATTGCCTAAGGCCACGTGTCTGTCATCACCAAAGTTGCCTCAGCTCGGGAACTTGGGTACGATTGAGGAAGGTCAGCTATGAGCACCCCCGCTCGCCCGATCCGAAGATCGGCCTGTACTAAGCATGATATCGAGTTTTGAAAACATATGTGTTCTTTTTCTGGTTAATTAGCTAATCTTACTATGTGATGCACACAACACACAAGTATAGACTACGTCGCCTAATTTGGAACAAAACATCGCATATTTGTTGTTTGAAAAATGGTTTCAAGTTTGCTACTCGTAAGTAGGCTAAATCACGAATTTCGATGAATTATTCCAATTCAAGCAATCCAACCTTCACCCACAGGCATTCAGGCAGTTATATCACATACGCAATTAGCCTCATGGTAAGCATACCTTCATGTTAACACTCACATACATGCAAGATGCTAAAGCATAAACACTCACAGTGTACTCCAAGCCAAAACAAAGAACATGTTAGTAATCAAATGTATGATCCAAGTCCATGTTAAGATGGCTAATACATCACAGGCAAAATGCAACTAGAATAGGCTCGGCTAATCTAAAATGGCATATGAGATGCGACAATTCGACACATGTATTCAACTTGGAATTTAAATACAATGCAGTTAGTATGATGCGACGAGCCCGGTGCATGCAATACAGATGAATGATGCAAACATGCATAGCATAAGGATACTAATTGAAACATGCCCTAGAACTAACCATCATAGGCGATTAAGTAAAAAAGAGAAAGAAGTGGAGCTTGGAAGACATGCATCACACACACCACCACCCTCCTCAGCATGTTTAAGACTTAAAGGAGCATGGTTCTCAACCCTCGGACCACCAAAGACGCATTTCAATGCATGATGGCCAAAGGAGCCGAGTGTGCGAATTAATGTACAATGAATGCACATAAACACGAAAGGGGGCCCTAACCTCCATCATGGTTGATCAAGAGGCAAAGGATGCATGCTTAATGCTATGCAACCTAGGCATGTAAGCAAGCAATGTGCAATAGGCATACAACCTAAACAAACAAGCATGCAAAGCATGTAACAACAATGCCAATGACGAACATGCAACAACATGTGAGGCAAACATGTGACAACATGTTACGTAACTAAAAAGAGAATGCATGCCAAATGTATTACAACTTAAGCATGCAACAACATGTCATGGATTAAGTACACAGCGAGGCACAATTGAACTAGCATGCTACAACATGCAATTTACCAAATATGCAACAAGTATGTGACAACATACAAGGCAAGCATGCAACAACATGCGGGGATGGTCTTAAACCAAAATGGGCAGCTCTCAAATAAGCCCAAATTAGTGGCCAAAGTTAAGAATTGGAGGCGTGAAAATGCAAAACAATCATGCACATGTGAGTGGTCCAACACTTAGGCAACCATGCACAATCCTCAAGCATGAGCAAGATGTGATACATATGAGAATATGACAATGCATTAAGCTCTGAAAATATGCGAGGAATGATGCCAAATCAACCAAATAAAGCAAGTAAAGCATGCAAGAAGGTCCAAGGCCTAAGGCTAACCAAAGGGCTCAAACCATGGCCATACAAGGCAAGTCCCAAAGGGTCAAAGGGACTCAAAAAAGTCCCAATGCAGGTCAAGACGAGGCCAAAAACACACTTAGATGGCATCCAAATGGCCTAAGCATGGAAGCATACGCAATGACACACTCATGAGGCGTAAAACACAAACTCTTTAAGACATTAAAGGAGTGATAAGTTCAAGTATTCAAGCATGAAATATGGACTGAAATAACATTCTAAGTGATGCCAAACCACTGAAATGATCCAAATAGAGCATGCTAGCAACTTGGACACTCAAAGCTAACAAGCTAGATTGCATGATGGCTATACAAAACAATGTAAGCATAACCAAAACAATGAAAAACAAAGCTTAAGCAAGCTAGAAGCATCATGGATTTGAGCCAAAATCATGCTAAAAACACATGTTACAACATGACGCATGTCAAGGCCAAATCATGGGATTACAAGACAAGTGTATGAAGCATACATGGCATGTCTAAACCAACTTAAAACAGAGGTGTATCATGGCAAAACAGAGCCTAATACATACTGAAATGGAGCTAAAACAAACTAAACACACATGCTATCACATAAGCCATTTATGCAAGCATTAAAGACAACAAGGAGAGGGGATGACCCTCTCCTTTTTAGGACCTCAAAACCACCTCTCCACCATTGAAAATCCTCTGGATTTCAGTGGTAGAGAGGTCATTCAAAGACCAAAACAATGGCCAAAAGGTATGGCCTAAAACAAGGCCTAACAAGGCCTTGGAGGGGGGAGACAACCCCAAACCTCGAAGTGACCTTAAACAAAGTTCTAAAGCACACAAAATCAAAACTTTTATTAGTTATAGTCGAAGCTTAAAACAATAAGCAAGAATGGCTAAAAGCCTAAGCAAGAAAGGGGTAACTAAAGTAAGGATGCTCACCCTTGTAGACCTTCTTTAGGAACAAAGCTCCAGCACCTTTCTTTGGTCAAAACCAGTCCAAGAACCCTAACAACAACCTTCTAAGGCTCCAACAACCCAAGGATGGTGTAATGCTGGGTGTTCTAGTGCAAAAGTAAGACAAAACTCACTTTAGGTCACAAAACAAGACCAAGCTAAGTAAAATAGATACAACACTTTATCTATCCTCTCAAGAACAAATTTTCTAAACCTTGGAGGAGAGAGGAGGGAGGAGGGTCTCCCTCTTTATAGAGGCTCAAATTCTAAGGCTTCCAAGAGAAGCCAAGCAAGGAGCAAATCCCTCCATACACATGTATGGAGGGGGTGAATAATGGGTGCCAGCTCACAGCTGGCACAAAATATCTGCATAAAGCAGATGAACAGGTTTCAGCCAGCAAAAATGGCCGATCGACCAACATAATAGCCGGTCGACCAAATATAGTGTCAACTGGCCAACACTCTTGGCTGGTGGCAAGAAAAAAGGGGCCGATGGCCTCATGCCATGGCCGGTGGGTTGAGGGGATGGCAAACAAGCCACCCTCTTCCCTTAGAAGCAAAACCACAAATGTTTGGTCCATGACCAAGCACAAAACAGATAAGTTGAGAGATCTTGAGACAAGGCGCGTAGCCGAGACCTCCGAGAACTCAAAACGAACATGAGCATGGTTGATCATCGAGTGTTCAACGATGACGTCCAAGTCTAGAGGACGGTCAAAAATGGGGTGTCTACAACAATTGATTGGCCTCACGCACTGCGTGTTCTATTTTCCTTTTCGGTTCAAATGCCAATTTGGACATGATTAGACTTGTCCAGAAGAAGAGGTGGAATACTCAGCTTCATTTCCAATTCATGGTTCACACTTGCCTCGATATCTCATTGCTTAGAGGACGAAAGAGCTTTTGGCCCCTGCCCCTAGCTTTAGCTACGCCCTTTCTAGCAAGTTCTTGGCTTGGCTTGAGGACGAAGCGCAAGTTGGGCCAACTTTGGCTGCAGAGACTTCCACAACCACGAGCAGAGGACGAAGAACCACCTAACTTATCTATTCCCCCTAGTTTATTGCTTTGAACTTTCTTTTCAAGTATTATGATGTAAACGCAACTTTGATTTATATCAGGGAATTGGAGAATGTAATTTGTGTTGAAATTAATAGAATTAATGTTTCCAGAACTATAAATTTTCTTTTTGGTCCCAAAATGGTCGAAGTTGTAAAAAGGTAAAATTTTGAACAAAATCAACTTTTATCAAAACTGTTCAAAATCGTTTTCGGGAATGATCACTGCCTAACACGCACAGAATCAATTCTCAAGATGTACAACCCCAAATCAGAAGATCATAAACTTCATGTATCATCATTGCTCTATCTTGCAACTAGCCCTTTTACCAAAAATAGAGGTAACACAACCGAGATACATAAGGATGGGCAATGATGACCTGATCAAACAAATAGATAAGGTAGTTGAGTAAGAGATAGTTACCATCGAACTTCGAAATGAAGTTGCCTATGTATCCCAAATATGGAAATCAGGCCTTACGTAGTTCGATTCAGGTTCACTCGAGTATTGACTCTCTTCTTTTGAGCTCTAACTTTTGCGAAGCTTACCCTTTATGGTTTTCAACCTTGCGAGCTCATTTTTTCTTTATTTCTAATTTTTTATGCTCTAACTTTTGCCTAGGTCGCTGCCTCGGGTTTTTGGCCTAGCGAGCCTCTCAAGGATAGTATTTCTTCAACTTGTCCATGTTGATCATCTGTGAGAACTCTAGACCATTTAAGTTCATAAGAATAATCGCCCCTCCTGACCAAATAGATTTGATGATGTGAGGACCAGTCCAATTAGGTCTAAACTTGCCCCTAGGATCGTGGATGGGAGTCCAGTTGTCTTTTAGTACCATCTCCCCTTCCTTGAAATTCTTGGACTTAACTTTCTTGTTAAAGCCCTAGCAATTCGGCGTTGCTAGCCCTGGACATGATACAATGCCCTAAGTCTTCTCTCATCAAACAACATTAACTTCTCAAATCTACTCTGTTGCCAGTCCGCCTCCGCTATCTGACACTCAGCCATGACTCGCAGCGACGAAACTTCAATTTTAATTGGGAGAACAACCTTCATCACATAGACGAGAGAATAGGGGGTTGCCCCCATAGATGTTCAAATTGAGGTTTTGTAGCCCCAGAGCGCGCATGGCAGTTTATCTAGCCAGTCGCTATATGTTTCCACCATCTTCTGCAAGATGTTCTTGATATTCTTGTTGGCGGCCTCAACCACTCCATTGGTCTATGGTCTATATGTCGATGACTTATGAAAAGCCACGTTGTATTTCCTAAGCAGATCCACCACCTCTTTCTTGAAGTATGAGCTATTATTCGATATGATCTCATTCAGAACTTCGTACCAGCAGATGATGTTATTTCTGATGAATTTGGCTACATGCGACGCTTTCAACATAGCATAGGACTGAGCTTCCACCCACTTCGTGAAGTAATCAATCGCCACTAGGATGAACTCGTGTCCATTTGATCCCTTTGGCAAGACTACACCAATAATGTCGATTCCCCAAACTGAGAAAGGCCAGACTACACCAATAACGTCGATTCCCCAAACTGAGAAAGGCCATGGTGAAGTCATGTTGTAAAGCTTAGACGACGGTATGTTCATGCGATTGGCATGAATTTGGAATTTGTGGCATCGCCATACAAAACCAATGCAATCTTCCGAGCTAGCATCACACCATTCATGTTTGCCCTACACTTTCCTCCATGAATAGCCTCCATAAGACGCTGCGATTCCTTTTCCTCCACACACAGCTTATGCATTTCCAAATGACCTCTTTTATAAAGCTTACACCCGTAGATGATAAATTGGACGGCCAGATGCTGTATTCCCCGCTTGTCCTTGGCATTTGCCCCTGGTGGATACGTCTCCTTTTCCAGAAAGTTCTAAATGTTGTAATACTAGGGGTTTTTGTCTTGTACTTCATCTATAGCGGCAATTGTCACATAGGCCGGCGTGTATTTCTGTTTGATAATGATTTGACGCATCTTTACTCCCAGCGGGATGTCTACCATAGAGGATGGAGTTGTCAAAGCATCAGCAAACCTATTGTTCTCTCTAAGCAGATGCGTAAATGTTAGTTTTTTCAAACCTCGGAATCAGAATATCCCGGCCTACTGGTAAACCTTCATCTTCTCTTCTTTGACTTTCCAGTTTCCGTTTGTTTGAGAAACAACCAAGTTTGAGTCCCCAATGACATCAAACCTTATTGACCCTAGTCCTAGGGCAACTTCCAAACCAGCAATGCACGCTTCATATTCTGCTTCATTGTTGGACACCTTGAACTGGAGTTTGAAGGCTAAAGGTATATGGGAATCATCAGGTGCTATCAGCAACATACTTATCCCATAACCATACTGATTGGACGCTCTGTCAAAATACATTGTCCAAGTTTCCTCTTCGACATACAAAATGTCTTCATCTGGGAATAGGTATTCCACTGCCTCATCTTCTTCTACCGGGTGGTCTGCCAGGAATTCCACTACAGCTCTTCCTTTAACTAACTTGTGTATAACATATTTGAGATCAAATTCGAAGAGAAGAAGCAGCCAACGAGCTAGCCTACTTGTAAGTGCTGGTTTCTCAAAAAGATATTTGATGGGATCTAATCTCAAAACCAGGATTACAGAGTGTCTCAACTTCCTAGTAGCCCATACCAAGGCTAAGTAAGCTTTCTCCAAGGGAGTGTAGTGGGTCTTGTAGTCTAGCATCTTCTTGCTCAAAGTAATAGATGACCTTCTCCACTCTATCTTCAGATTCTTGAGCTAACATGCACCCCATGGTTGAGTCCGTTACCGACAGATACAGAATCAAAGGCTTTCCCGACTCTGGTGGTGACAACACAGGCAAATTCAGGAGGTATTGTTTAACCTGCTCAAAGGCAAACTGACATCGATCATCCCATCAGAATTTCTTTCCTTTCTTCAAGAGACCAAAGAGTGGTTCACAAGTCAAGGTTAATTTGGAAATAAACCGTCTTATGAATTGCACTTTATCCAGAAAGCCATGCACCTCCTTTTCAGTCCTTGGTGGTGGCATTTCTAGGATGACCTTGATTTTAGAAGGATCTACCTCAATTCCTCTCTACGTGATCAGGAAGCCCAGCATTTTCCCTGCCGTTACACCGAAAGTGCATTTCTGCGGGTTTAACCTCAATTTGTATTTCCTGAGCCTTTGAAAGAATTTTTCTAGTACGGTGTAGTGGCTTCTCGCTCTTTGGACTTGACAATCATGTTGTCCACATACACCTCAACCTCTTTGTGGATCATGTCATGCAGAATGGTGGTCGCAGCTCTCTGATAGGTAGCCCGAGCATTCTTCAACCCAAACGGCATGACTCAGTAGCAGTACATACCCTATGACGTGGTGAAAGCAGTCTTTTCCCGGTCTTCCAATACCATCAGAATCTGATTGCACCCAGAAAACCCATCCATAAAGGAAAACAAGGCATGGCCAGCAGTAAAGTCCACCAACTTATCAATATGCAGCAATGGAAAGTCATCCTTTGGACTCGTCTTATTCAGGTCTCTAAAGTCGACACAAACCAAAATTCTGTCATCCTTCTTCGACACTAGGACGATATTAGCCAACCAAGTCGGATACTCAGATACTAACAAGAATCCTGCATCAATTTTCTTGGTGACCACTTCCTTGATTTTCAGTACCCAATCCAGACAAATTTTGCACAACTTCTGCTTGACTGGCCCGGCCTCAGGGTCAAGAGGAATCTGGTGCTGTACGATCTCAAGATTGATTCCAGGCATGTCTTTGTAAGACCACGCGAAAACATCTTTGAAGTTTTTTAATAAAGCAATTAACCGCTCGCATTCCTCCAAAGGCAACGTGGACTTGATCTGGACCAAGCGTGGATCATTCTCAGTACCCACATTAATGGCAATGATTTCATCAAAACAAGTCTTAGCAAACCTCTCCTACTCTCGATTAATCAAGTTTTTCAAAGCCAGAGGAATTTCTTCCTCTTCGTTTTCGTTAAAATTCTAAAAATCTTACTCAATGCAATAAATAAGTGGGACATAGAAGTACATAGAATCCATAGAGTTCTCATTCAAAAGGTCCAAATCTTTGGTTACAAACTCAAAAGAAAAGCTGAATGAAGACCTAGATAGGACTTTGGTATCCGGGTTACCTCCCCTAGAAATACCAGACTCAGACCCCCTAAACTGACTTGAATCTCATCCCGACCACACAGACTCAGTGGAATCAAATTCTGGCTCATCACCCGACTCAAAACTGGAAAGGTAGCCTTCCTCCAGCTGCCAAGTAAAACGTGGTGTCCTCAATGCATCCAGAATGCCATTGGTTGGGTCCACACCCGGTTTTTTCCCAATCATGGAGACAGTAAAGTTATCTCCCAAGTTCTCTAGATCGGCCACAAGATCTATTAGGAGACTGGCCAATGCTGCCCCTACTCCAGGCTCGCTGTCGTTTGAGTTATCTTTCGTGCTCTGGTTGGCTTTGATGGTTGGTTCACCCCTTTCCTCATCGTTGTCCTGTAGTTGATGGCCAAAGAAGATCTCGAACTCGGGGACACGTTCGTTCGAGGAATTTACCCAGGGCTTAGGAAAGCCACAAAAAGGGAAGTCCTCTCCCTCTCAAACAAAACGACCATTCAGTGTCCCTTGAATTGGCCTGTGGACGAGTTTATAATGCTTCCCAGCTCTCTTGGCCTTAGCTCTGCCCCTCATCTCTTCTCCCTTCCTTATCCAGTCCTCTTTGGTGGGCACATAGCCCAATCCAAAGGTATGTGAGTTGTGTGGCACCTCTACCGATGCTACAACACCTTTCCGTTCGCTCTTTCCAAGCCGTATTCCCAGAACATGCGTAATTTGTTCATGAAGTATATGGACTGGGCACTGACGTATATGCCTTCATCCACGACCAGAATTGTCTGCACTACCCGGGCTTTAGCTACAGTAAATCCTAAGAGGAATACATCCTTGTCACCATGATTGATCCCTAGCGCTGGCGCAGTCACCTCCAGAGGCAAATGGATGGATGTGTTCCCAAAAAAAATTGCTACTCCTCCTCCATAAGGGTACTTTAACATTTAATGGAGAGTAGAGGACACATCATTCACATGATGTGACCAAGGCCTCCCTAATAGCAGGTTAAAGGTAGCCGGTACATCCAGGACGTAAAACTCGGTCTCTTGCTCAATTGGGCCCACCTAGACTTGTACTTTAACTATACCCATGACTTCTCTGCTTGTATTGTCATATGCCCGTATCACTTGGGCTGTGGGGATAAAGTCCGCCAATTTAAGGCCAATTGCATAGCCAGTACGAGACGGACAGACATTAATGGCAGAACCGGTATCTGCTAGCACCACCGACACCTACTTCTCCTTGCATTTCACAAAAATGTATAATGGCTTATTGTGGGCTGAGCCTTCTGGTAGCAGGTCTTTGTCCGAGAAAGTGAGCGTTGGCTTGGCCCCACCTGAAAAAACCAGGCCCACAAGTTGCTCGATCGTAGCATCAATGGACAACTTGACCTTGTCCATTGCCAACAATACTGCCTGCCGATGCACCCGTGAAGCCATAAGGAGCCCAGATAGAGATATCAGCTTGGATTTTCTTGAGCTACTTCAACACTAACTCCTCTTTTAGTTGTTTCTCCCTCTGTTTCTCGGCCTCCTTGTCCCTTCCAGACGACTCTGCTTGATCCAGGTGCGGCGGCTTAAAATACCATCCACTGTGGATAAGATGGTTTATTTCCTCCGCATACCAAGTATTATCCGAGAGACAACCTCCCCAATCCTCATCGGTATGGGCAAATGCAAATCATTGTGGTCCCACCACTCACCGTCAGCTGCTGACGAACAGTTGTCCAGCTCCACCTGAATCATTTTCATAGTATAAGTGCCCCCTTCAGGGCGACACGTGGTTGCAGTTTTCTGGTTGCCCTCCACTCTTTCTCTCTCAAACTGCCTCAATGTAGCTTCATGTTCGGTATCTACAGTGTTCACAACTCCCGCTTCTTGACTTGGTTTCCCACATATGTGCCCTCCGGCCGTTTTCCTTTCTCATCAACCTTCTAGGCCACTGTAGCTACTTCTGCTTCCTTTCCCTCCGGTTTCATTCTAGTCTCTTCTTCCTTGTCTGGCTCATCACTCAGCCATCCAGTGTTGTCAGTCGATCCATTCAGGTCGAACCACCCGATTTGTACATCTCCCTAATCATGCTTATCAAAGAACTGCAGATTGTCCAAATCTTCTTCAAGATCTGCCAAATCATCCAACCCTTCGCTCGGACCATCTTCCTTAACCACATTGATGTTTGCCAAGATTGGTAGTACCAATTTAGGCTTGGTTTGACTGGTTGGCACAATATAGCAACTCGGATCATATGCCTTTTCAACCAAGTGCCCGGGACACTCTAACGATAGGCCAATACCTTCCTTAAAAGCCAGACCCTCCTTTACCACAGGTATTGCCACCACATTGTGAGCCTCAGATTGTGGTTTAAATGCACCCATCATGCACAAATATGTGCCCTCAGGAATGAACAATATTGGTTTTGGTAGGTGGAATGGGGTAATATATACGCTGGGGTCATAAGAGGTGGCCAGTGTATGGATAAGGTTAAGGTTTCGAGGTGGGGGGACTTGATTGTGGATTAGGAGCGGATTTGTGTTTACATTTAGTTTCTGAGGTGGAACGATAACCTTGTTGTCAATGAGATTCTGAATCTCATGATGCAAATGGTAGCACTGGTCAGTGTCATGACCATGCTGTTGGTGAAAAGCATAATACTTTGCAGGATTATGCTTGGGTGGAAAAGGGTTTGGAAGTGGGCGAGGTTCTAATGGTTTGAAGGGCCCTTTTTTTATCAGCACTTACATGGCTTTGGAAAGGGTTATGCATAGATGGTTAAAAGTCCTCTGGTCAGGTAGGGTTGGATGATGTTTGTGGTCCTGTATTGGTAAAGGGGTCAGCAGTTTTTGTCATGGTGACAACACTTACATCTGACGGCCTAGCAATTGTTCTACCACTGGTAGCATTGGAACTGCGAACAAACGGCCTTTTTATCGGCTCCTTCTTATCTGTAATAAGCCCCAGTTTCATGGCATCTTCGATTTGTACTCACATTTCATGAAGTTTTGTAAACGTAAACAACGAAAGCACAATTATTTTCTATAACAACTTACAATGCAGATTCCGGAAGACCATTCTAATCTAGTCCTTCTCGGAAGGTCTCGTGGCCATCATCGAGGCTTTAGCTCTCCATCTTGTCACAAACTCAGAGAAACCCTCCTTCGGCTCTTGGCGTGTTGCCTCGAGATCACAAGTTGTGACCTCAATCTACGTACTGTAAGAGTACTGAACAATGAAGGCTTCGGCCATCTCCTCCTAATTCTGTTTGACGGAATCTTCCAACTTAGCATACCAAATGGCCGCTATATCCGACATGGTGCGATCAAAGAGAGACAGCTTTTGTAGTCTGGTTAAGCCCATCGACTGTAAGATATCTGAAAACAGTCGCAAGTGAACCATCAGATCCCTAGAACCGTTAAAATAATCAATGTGTGGCATCTTAAACCGATTCGGCAATGTAATCGCGAAATTAGTGTATCCATCCTCTATGTCTGGAATGGAATTAACACCTTGTGGATCTGAGCATTGGCAATAGGCACAAGAATACCCGTGGTGGGTGCATGGAATGCAGAGGCTGCAACCGGCTGTGGTTGCTATTGTTGTAACCTAGTTATGACCTCGGCCTAATGGGCCGCATCATGCTGTAGGGTCTTAACTATTTGTTGCGGGTGGAGTAGCAGTTCCTGGTCGGGGGATACTGTGCCATTGGAATAGGTGACTGGTTTTGAATCAAACTGGAAGTAGGTGACTGCTCTTGAACCGGACTAAACACAGGTGAGCGGAAAGGTAATTGCTGTAAGAATTGGACCGGCGAACTCTGTCTAATTCTCTTCCATCTTGTAACCGGTGAGAGTGAGGTAAACGCAGGTTGTTTCCGAACAAGATCCTCGGCCTTGCAAAGTCTTCCGACTCGGGTCCAAAGTACTTGAGGGACATCCGAACTTTCTGAAGCTATGGTTTTTAACTGCCTAGCAAAAGAAAATAAAGAAAAGTACAGTAATCAAAAACCGCACAGCACCTCAGCTAAGATGTTATCAACAGATATGCTCAAAGTTGTAGAACTGTACTCCGCACTGAATCTTGTCCCAAAACAGATACAACCGTGCAACTGATATGCACATTGCTGTACAACTTTACTCTAAAGCACATACCAGTTAAGAGAGAGCCAAAACACCCCTATGAGGGGATAGGGTTACCCTGTCCTAGTATTTGGTATGAACTATGGTTTTACTATTTCAATCAAGCGGTTTCACGCAAAATCCTGCACACAGGTGAGCATCATGTCCTAGTTTGCAACAGTCTCTATGGCTTTCTATACGCAACTATGCCAAATGGTCAAAGAGGGTACCTCAGCAAGACTACCTAATAAACCTCTCACACCTAACACCGAGAAGTGAAAGGCGAATCAAACGGTATGAGGATAGTCCAGATCTAAGGGTTGTGCTCCCAACATAACAGAGCCCACGACCGGTCAGCCTTTTGGGAAACTTTTGGGCAAGCCTCCAGCAAACCATCAAGGAATAGCAAATGGCAAACACAGTGACTTTAAGAGCACCAATGCAAAGGCAGTGCAAAGAACATACCAGTGTAGATAAAATTTCATAGCATGAAGTTCGAGTCAAGTTCTCTAATTTCTCCAACACAGTCGCCAGAAACTGTAGCTTGCTTTCCGTGCTCCTTTCGAATACGACTAGCCCTACAGTTCGGACTCCCGTGGTTCTAAATCTGATTCCACAAGTGCAATGTGAAATAGATAAACACAAATGAATCTAAATTTGGTTATTCTTTTGGAAAATCAATTTTGAATAAAAATGCCAAAAATGGACTACTTTGCCAGATATAGAGTCACCACCTAAATATTTTTGAAAAATTTGGGAAACCCGTGACTCGTGCCAAAGGCCACGTGTTCATCATCACCAAGATTATCTCAGCTTAGGAACTTAGGTAGGAGAGGGGAAGGTTGTGAAGTGAGCAACCCACTCGCCCGATCAAAGATCTGTCTCTACTAATCATGATGTGATTCTTAGTTACATTACATGCTCTTGTTCTGATTATTTGGCTAACATCTATGTGACGCACACAAGTATAGACTAATTTGGAAAAATTAGAACACTTTGATTTCATGTTTGTTTGAAAATTATTTTGAATACGTGTCACTTTAAAAAGTAAGTTTGTATGTACATTAATCAATTTACTCCAATTCAAACAATTAGCATTCATCCATCGGCATTCAAACAGGAATATCACTTAAGCACTTAGCCTTATGGAAGGTATGCTTGACATGGCAACATTCGCATGCATGCAATATGCTAAAGCAATAAATGCTCACCTAGTACTCCATGGCAAGCCAAAAGAAATAAAACAATTAGAAAAATGCATGCTCTAATGTACAAGTGACTAATGCAACACATGCAATATGCAATCATAGGCTCGGCTACTAGCATGGCATGTGAATCAATGTGATAGCATGTGGTTTAAACACGTTTTTAAAGAAGTACTACATAACAATGTGAGTTAGAATGATGCGCCAAGCCTAACGCGTGCAAGATAATGAATGCAAATCATGAGAAATGCTAAACGAAATGTGATGCTCTAAACTATCCATCATAAGCGAGTAAATAAAAGGGAGAAAGATGTGGGGTTGGAAGACATATACACTTATTACATGGACTTGCCTTCATGTAAGAGGGTCCAAATGAATGTCCAAGTGTCCGAAATAAACTAACTGTTACAAAACCAAATGAAGGATTTAAGCTAATGAATACTAAATAACTAACTAGTTATCTAATTTATTACAACAAGGATGAACAATAAAACTAACTATCTAAGTTGATCAACAATGAACATTCATAATAATTACAACACTGCTAACTATAATGATAATTAATTAATTACAACAATAATGAGAACATTAATTTACAATAATGATATAAGCAAAGATGCACAAGGTTTGCATGTACGTGACTGTTTTCAGAAGCAACTCTGTCTACCTTCCCAGGAATCTGTTATGCTTCACCTTCAGCCACTGCCATCTGTTTCTGCAAAAACACACTGTTAACCAAATATTGGAGCCCGGCCGGCCCCCAATGAGGCCTAGCCAGGCCCAAACAAGGCCAGCCGTGCCCTAATTTCATGCAAAAGCCTGCTTCTTTGCTCTGAGGTGAAAACAGTGCAGACAGAGCTTTTCTGAGCTCTGTTTGTCCCCTTTGCTTTTCTCTGTCATGGAGAGGCTCAAGAGAATAATGAAGTTGGTTCCAAAACCATCAATAAGCAAGTTGATCGCTTGATGATTTCGGAGACAATTGGACAAAAATCAATAAATGCAATGAATAACCACTACTCCCTCCTATATGAAGTAAGCTCAAAGAGAGATGTAGATACGCTTCAAATTTCATCAACGCATCATGAATTGGTGCATGACAACTCTTGACACTATGGACTGGGCATAACGTCCGGCCGAATCCAAGCAATCTTACTCATTTTCTTTATGTCGGTTTCATTGGTTTTAAGCTCATTTTATTAGTCCTTCCCATTCTTTAATCAATTTGTCCCAAAATGATGGTTAAGTCCACTATATGAGAAGGAACATCAAACAAGAAGTGATCCAAAGCATAGAAAAGGGACTATGTCTTGACGATGAACCCCCGTAAAGGTTAAGCCACTGAGCATAGGTCTTTTTCCCATGCGTTGAATAACCATCAATCCTTTGAGATAACTCTCAAACAAAAGAAAAGAAGAAAAGAGGGAGGTTGCAGACATGATTGCGAGATTGATTTGAAGAAGGAGACTTCTAATATGAAAACCAAGCAAAGAAAAGCTATCAACTCAAGTGGCTTGATGTCTAAGACTTAAACAAGCAAAGCCATGAGGACTCACAACGTGATGGGCAAAGTATTCAAAGGATGAACCAATTAAATGAATTAAAACAAGTCTAAACAACTCCTAATATGTAAAAACCAGTGACTAAAATGATGTTTAAAGAGTTTGAAAAAGATAGTAAATAGCAAAGAATCATAAGGCTAGTAAACAAGATCAAGGAGAGGTGGCTGGCCCCTCTATTTTTGAAACCTCAAACCATGTTTTCTAGCCTATTTTGAACTCTAAAAACTCAGTTTGAAGACTAAACAAAAAGTGTAATGACAAGGGTGTGAGCTATGAAGTAAGGTGCAAGAAAGGGATGTTAAACTTTTCTACCTTTGGTGGCTATTCAAACCCAAGTTCCAACACTTGAAATAGATTCAAAACAATACAAAGACATAAGAAATCAATCTTAAGGGATAGAAGTAAGAGAAAGAGAAAAGGTGGTAAGCTTATACCTCTTAAAGAGGACAAGCTCTTGTTTTGAATCAAACTTTGTCCAAGCACACTCTCAAGCCTAAATTGCGATCCTCAAGGATCAACAAAGGCTCTAAGGTTTTACTCTGAGGTTGTATGTGGTGTATAGTGTTAGGTTTTTATTCTTGGTAACCCCGTTTGACAAAACTCCTTTAAGTTGTATTTGTTTTCGCACTTTTTATTTCAGTGAGGCTATGAGTGTTTAGATGCGAATCCAACCCGAATTGTGCCTTGCAGAGAAGTTTTTGATGTTAATACTTTTAAGATTGCCACTTCGTTGATTATGACGGGGATCGAGCTGAGTTGCCTGTCTGCTCGAGCAGACATTCCCCCGCTCGAGCGGAGAATGCTGGATTTCAGAAGTTTGTTCGCCTGCAAAAATACTGGATGTTATTTTTTCCCGCTTGAGCGGAACTTTCCACGCTCGAGCGTAGGTCCGCTCGAGTGGCCAATCTGACGCTCAAGCGGAGATCGCGAGATAGTTTTCTATAAATACGTGTTTCAGTCTAAATCTAGGATAACTTCTCCAGATCTTCTTTTTGGGTTCTAAGGTTTATATCTAGGGATATTTTTCTAGTTTTCTTTGATGTTTTGATTGAGTGTTCAACTCATGGTTTAAAGAGTATACATCAAAGGAATATTTGTTTGTTCTACACAAAAGAGAGAGCTGTTCTTCGGTGGATTCTGAAGAATTCGAGCCTGAAGCTTTGGTGGATTCCGGAGTGGCTCATCGTCAAGACAATTCCGAGATGAAAACAGGGTTGGAAGAGGCACATAGAGGTTGGTTCAATTCGGGCGTGGATTCGCTAGGTAATTGATAGTATACCTGTGTAATTCCTTTATATCTTCTTAGTGGATTGTTTTGTGGCTGTTGCCCGTGTTTTTTTATCAAAATTGGAGGCGTCCAATTGTGGTTTTTCCACGTAAAATCGTTGTGTCGATTTGTCTTGATTATTTGATTGGGATTGTTATATACTGCTTAAAATTGATACATAATCACAAATCAACATCTAGGGGATTTCTAGATTTTTCATATAGAGATGTTTCAAGACGGATAAGTTTGCTCAAAGGTGGCTTGCACAAAAAAAAAGGGGTCTCAAGTGTGTATATAAGCTCTTTCGAAATCGTTCAACCCTCAAAATAGAGATATAACCTCGTATTTATAGAATTTGAGCAAAATAAGTCAAATATCTTCAAATATGGACAGCTAGCGGGCTCCCACCCAAAACAGTGTTTATCGCTACCAAGGCACGGCCAGCCTCAAATGGCCACGACCGGCTCCCAATGAGGCACGGTCAGGCCCCAATGTGCTGCCATGTTCCTCCGTTTCAAGCTCAGTGTAGGGTGGCACAGTCCCACAAGATGGATTTTTGTGGTCTAGAGGCATAGAAGCAACTTGGTATGGAAGGTTGTGACGCGTTTAGAACTCAAAACCAGATTCCTTCGTTAAGCATTTGAATCACACACAATGTAACTTTCATCATCAAGTGCACAGGACAAAGCGTCCGAGTCTTACTGGCCATCAAAAATGGAATGTCTACAGCTGGTTAGAAAAAGAAGGCTTCTTTCATTTGCAGGTAGGTTGACATTGATGAAATTAGTGCTTTCTAGCTTACCAGTATTCTATCTATTTGGTCATGTTTGTTTTCAGCTTGAGTGATCGGATTGGACTACCATGGCTGTAAATCCCACCCATAGTGTGTTTGGTGGTGAAATGAGAGGGCGGATTGATAGTCTAAGGGACTTAGTTGTAATAACCCGAAAATTTAAGTTGTCCTTTAAATTTTATATTAGTATTATTTAATTATAAATAATAAAAATCCTAAATGTTTAATTAAATAGTTCATAAAAGTAAAATATGAGATAAAGTGTAATGGATTATGTATTTAAAAAAAATAAAAATAAAAAAATACGATCAAGATAAGCATGAATTAATGGCTAGGGAATAGGGATGAGATGCGTGGGCAGTCGTGTGGCGTGGTGCCCATGCTTGCGTTTCTATATAAAGGGGGGGGGGATTTGCTCAGGATGTGGGGAAAGGAAAAACAGAAGCAAGGAAAGGGGAAGAAATACTAGAAGTAAAGAAGAAAGAGCGAGGTATTAATTTTAAGGTGAGTTATATTATATCTTGAGTTACCATCATATATTTTATGTATGTTTTGAGTTACTATTTACGCAATTGTATTTTATAAATTATATTAGCATTTTTAATTTATGAACCTTATTTTATATAGTAAAGAAAACCCATGGATATAACTGTAGACACTCCATTTTGACCGGCCCTAATACTTGGGCACTTTGTTTTGAACACCCGCTGATGAAAATTGGACTATGCTATTTTATGAATTTCTTAGAGAAAAAAAAATCAGATTGAAACTTTAATCCCAAACCTTACCTATTTTAGCCAAATTATTTTATATCACTAAAATATGTTATTATATTATTAATTTGTAGTATTTTATAATTTGTGTGTTTGTACGTATTTTTAGGTGTTTTTTATATAAAAATTGGTATAAATAATACATTTTAGATATTTTATAATTAGAAAATAATACAATAAAAAAAAAAGAGATCGGTCAATGGATCCAATTCAATTTTTATATATATATATATATGTGTGTGTGTGTGTGTGTGTGTTTATATAACATACATGATATTTGGTCAGGATGGGTTTGGTATTATGATGAGTTTGTGAGTGGAGTGTAATCATGAAATATGAGATATTATGGTCAGTGGGGGGAGAGTACAATCACAAAAAAAGAGTGAGTGTGTGGAGAATTATGATTTTAGAGGATGGTGTATGGTCAGCATGATGATGATTTCTTTGGTGAAGGAGGATATGTTTAAAAAAAGAGAGGATGGTTTTAAAAGAAAAGAGTCTATCTTCAGGAATCCGGATCCTCGGTCGTCTTTGCCTGCGGTTGTTCTCTGTAGCGCCCCAAAACGACGTCGTTTTGGGGCAAATTTTCAAAAAAAAAAAACGCAGAGGAAGAGGGAGGAAGGAGAGGAAGAGGGAGGAAGGAGGAGGGAGGAGGAGGAGGAGAAGGAGGAAGGAGGCTGCGAGCTCATCGTCGCAGCTCGTCCCTCGCCGCCCGCCGTCGCAGCAGCTCCAGCTCGTCGCAGCAGCTGCGACCGTCGTCGCCTCCGCCTCCGACCCCACCTCCGCCTCCTCCTCCTCCTCCTCCTCCCCCTATGATTATGGCCCCCTCCAGTCCGGCCCTTCCCTTCCTCCTCCTCCTCCTCCTCCTCCTCCCTCCTCCTTCCTCCCTCTTCCTCTCCTTCCTCCCTCTTCCTCTGCGTTTTTTTTTTTTTGAAAATTTACCCCCAAAACGACGTCGTTTTGGGGGCTGCAGGAAAGGGCCGCCGAGAAGGGCAGCCGAGAATCCGGACTCCTTTCTTCAGAAGGATGGGTGTCTGTGGACACAAGTGGTATGAAATTTATTATTGTTTTAGACGGTGGGATAGAATTTCAGCAATAAGGCTCTGAACACTATCTCTATATATGTCTCTGTGGGGTGGGGGGACGAACTCTTCTCTTTTAGTTGGAAAAAGGGATCAACACACAGAAGACACTGACAGGGAGAACAACTCACACACAGCACTAGTCTCTCTGTCGGTGGTGTTCATGGGTAGGGTTGAAAAATAGATTTCAAAAGGGAGAGCTTTTCTGAGGGAGAAGAACAACTCACAGACAACACACACTCACACACAAAAACACACACACACAAAGGGAGGAGCGGCTCTCTCTCTCTCTCTCGAGGGAGCTGCTCTCTCTCTCAACCTGATCTCTCTTTGTCTCGATGTGCAGGGACACAGCATTTTTTTTTTTAAGCTAAAAACATACACATACAGCAGCAGCTGAGAAGAAGAACCAAGAACCATCACCCTTGCGACTGCACAGCCATGCCACCGCAGCCCATAGCTCTGACCACCACGACTCACTGGAACAGCAGAGGACCAAGCAGCATTCCTGAAGCAGCTGGATCTGCTGGAATGAAGTCCCTGAGAGCAGTAGCACTTCTCGGAGCTGGCGTATCGGGGCTTTTGAGCTTCACAAAAATTGCAGCTGCACAATAGCAGCTGCTGATGAGGCTGAACATGGTCTACCTTGTCCAAACTATCCTTGGCCTCACGAAGGCATTCTCAGTTCATATGACCATGCTTCGATCCATCGTGGTCACCGAGTTTACCAGCAAATCTGTGATTCTTGTCATTCAATGTCCCTGATTTCATATTGTGACTTGGTGGGTGTGGCATATACAGAGGAGGAAACAAAGGCTATGGCAGCTGAGATTGAGGTCGTTGATGGGCCATATATTCTGAGGGATGCAAGTTAGTTTTAGCTGGAATGAATGCTATGGACCTGAGACGTGGGATCACAATGGGCTGTTGATGCAGTGGTGACAAACTTGAAGAACCGAGCACGGATAATTAGCACATCTGAAGAAATAACCCAGGTTGGCACAACATCAGCAAATAAGGAGGAGAAGGGATGACCCAGATGAAGATTTGGATGCAGAGGTTGACTAGGCTCTGAGGCTGTTCCCATGACGGTGGATGAGAATGTTGAGGCAAGGAATGATGAGAACAATGGGTCAAGTAATGATGCAACTAATGAAGTGAGGAATGATTTGAATAATGAGGTAATATGTGATGTGTTGGTTGAAGGATTTACAAAGACAGCATTGAACTCAAAATCAGAGGTGGAGGTGGTGAAGTGTTCGGGATTGGTGGCTGCTGATGGTGGTGGGTCAAGGCCAGTTTTGTTGGGTGATGAAGTGTGTGATGATGTGGGGGTAATAGGAGTTTTGGATATATTATTCATGTTATAATTAATTAGTTAGTTAATTAGAATTGTATAATTAATTACTTAGTATAGTTAATTAGTTAGTTCATTAGAATTTTATTAGTGAAATTAATTAGTTAGTTAATTAGAATTTTATAATTAATTAATTAGTCTAATTAATTAGTTAGTTTCAATTTGTAATAATTAGCTAAAATAGTTAGTTAGCATAGATAGTTAATTTGTTTGGTAATAAGTTAGCTAATTAGTTCATTCGAACCCTCTTGCATGAGGGCACAAACTTGTAAATATGTGTATGTCTTCCAACCCCACGTCTTTCTCCCTTTTATTTACCAACTTACAATGGTTAAATTAGGGACATCATGTTTAATTTAGCATACTTCATGTTTGCATCCACTTGTATTGCATGCACCAAGGCTCAGTACATCATTCCAATTCGCATTGTTATTTCAATACTTCTTTGAATACATGCTTAGACCGCATGCTATCCAATCATTTCATATGCCATATTAGTAGTCGAGCCTAGTAATCGCATATCATATGTGTTACATTTGTCATATTGCATAGTTAGGAATCATGCATATTTTCCTAACTTTGTTTTGTAACTATTCGCGGGACGTCGGTAAATATGTGAGTTTTTATGCTTTAACATCCCGCTTGTACATAATTTTTTTATTATGCTTAGCATCTTACCATGAGGCTAAGTGCTTCATTGATAAACTGTTTGAATGTCTGTGGATGAAGACTTGTTACTTGAATTGGAATGATTTAACGAATGTACGTTTTAAGCCCACTTTGTAGTGGCAAATTCACAAACTTTAGGCCCACTTAAGGTGGCAAATTCAAACCCTTTTCGAAAAACAAACATGAAATTGAAATTGTTCCAATTCTTACAAAATTAGTCTGTACTTGTATGCTTCACATAATAAATTTTGAGGAATTATTAAATAATCAGAATGAGAACATATATTGTACATAAGAATCACATCATGATTAATAGAGATCGATCTTTAATCAGGTGAGTGGGGTGCTCAATTAATGACTTTCCCTTCTCATGCCTAAATTCTCGAACTAAGACACTTTGGTAACGATGGACTAATGGCCTTTGGCACGAGTCACGGGTTTCCTAAATTTTACAAAATAAATATTTAGGTGGCGACTCTGAAATCTGGAAAAGTAGTCCATTTTTAGCATTTGATTCAAATATTGATTTTTCAAAAAGAAATTGCCGGATTTGGACTCTTTTTGTGTTTCCACGGTTTCACATTGTACTTGTGAAATCAGATTCAGAACCCACAAGTGGAGTCTAAACCGTAGGGCTTATCCATTCTTCTGAAAGAGAGCGTGAAAAGTCGAGTCAATAGCTGTTTATTAAAATGTATTTTGAGTAATTATTTTATAAGTATTACCATGGAGGTCTTATGCCTTAGGGGGACTTAAATAACATTGGCTCTCTGATTAGTCACTTTGTGACCATCTGTCTGTCATGGATCCATTGACACTCTGATTTCTAGTGTAGAGCAAAGTGCTATATGTGGGGGCCACCTCTCGAGTCCCATACATCTGTTTTGTTTTGTACTGTGGTTATGATTTCTGGTGTGGAGTAAAGTGCTGTATAGAGTTAAGTGCTACAATATGGTGGGAGCCACCTCTAGAGTTCATACGATCCACCTCTTGAATCCATACATCTGTTTTGTTCCGTTCTGTACCGTGGTTATGATTATTTTGATTTTTGTATCATATGTCAAATGATTTTCGTAATATGTACTCTGTATTTTAATATCAAGGTTTGTCTAGCCAATAATAATCCATGGTGATTTTATGTTCTTATACTCTTAGTATAATATTTTTCATTCTGACATGTGCTTATAGCTATTTAGCAATTTTCAGGAAATAATGTAATTCAGAAATAATTTTTGGAAAGTCTTAGATGCGGGGCTGCAGAATAGACACACACAACACTTTTATAGTATTTATAATTCTATTCTTCATATGTAAATATCGGCATTTTTGGTCAATGAATTTTGTTATAAAAATAGAAACTCCAGTGATTATTTTGGTATCCTCACTTAAATATTTTTTTCCACTCGCGTTTAGTAATTTGTTTAAGAATTGACCGGAGGTAACTTTAATTATTGGTCATCACGATACTTAACCCTTGGGTACAGGGAGCGGGTCGTGACATTAATAATCTCCATCAGTAGAGAGATAAGCGTGGCTGGGTAGAGGGTGAAATTAGAAAATAGTGAGCAGATTGAGTCTATTCGATCGTCCACCCGAATGTCAGGAACAGTACATTTTTTTTTATACCAAGTGCAGCTATTTAACTTTTTTGAATAATACAATTATTACATTTTAAAAATATTCACTATGTTTGGTCGTTGTTTTTCAAACTCAATTTTTTGAAAACTTTAGAGCATTTGTTTGGTTATTCCAAAAACTGAGTTCACTTTTCAAAATGATAAGTTTAGGATTTTAAGGAGAGAGACAATTTTGGAAATGACATGTTAAGGACTTTTCAAATTGAAGTTTCCCCCAATTTAAGGAGAGACAATTTTGAAAAAAAAAATTTGTCACATGAAAAAGTATTCTCATCTTATATATATATATATACATGCTATATATGTATGAAAACATAATTTGGTATGTAGTCATTTATGGATACATATCCTACCATTAAATATGTGACTTTATCATAAAATTTCCACTCATTTCAACTACATAAAATGTAAAAAAAAAAAAATATTAAAAAAAATTCCAAATTGGCATTAAAAAATTTCTTTCGTAGAATTAAATTTTCATAAATGTTATGCAAAAAAATTTGTAAATCGTAAATTTAAACATAAATTTATGATTTTGTAAATAAATTTGTAAACAAATTTACAATTTTGTAAATAAATTTAAACACAAATTTATAAATTTTTTTTAATGCCAATTTGTAAAAAAAAAAAAAATTATGTTATCCGAAAATTACGTTTTCTGAAGATTTGTAAATAAATTTACGTTTTCGGAGAATTTGTAAATAAATTTCAAAAAATTAAGATTTTTTTAATGCGATTTGTAAATAAATCTTTTGCATAACATTTATGAAAATTTAATTTTACAAAAGAAATTTTTTAATGCCAATATGGAAAAAAAATTTACGTTTTCTGTGGTTGAAATGAGTGAAATTTTATGATAAAGTCACACAGTTAATGGTAAGATATGTGCCCATAAATGGATGTATACCAAATTATGTTTTCATATATATATATATAGCATGTACGTATATATATATATATATATAAAACTAAGATGGAGGTATTTTTGATGTGACAAATTTTATTTTTTTTCAATTGTCTCTCCCTTTAAATTGGAGGGAAACTTGAAATTACACTGATGCATTTTTTTTGAAAACCAAACAAAGATTCTTTTTTAAAATAGAGTTTTCAAATCACTTTTTGAAAAGAAAAAAAAAATCAAAACAATGGAACCAAACATAGTGATTAATTTTTAAAAATTATCCTTTGATAGTACATTTTTTTTTAGAATATTAATTGTCATAATTGTATTTTTTGTGTTATTAATGAATTTGAAAGAAGGGTAAACTATGAAATTCATATTATTTTATTCATTGATTTTTGAAAAAGAACTAATATTTTGGCATAATAAAAAATGAAATAAGGAAGTAATATTTTGAGACGGATAGAATAATAATAATAATCAAGCATCAAAACTGAATTTGCCATTAAAACTGCCACCGTTTACCGACATGAATAAAACATAAAAATAAAATTCAGCAATGCAATTAGCCATTTTCCTCTCAAATTTTCTGGAATTAATTAAAAATAAAATAGATTCAAGAACTAGGCACATCATAGCCACACTCTTATTAACACATGGAGAATACAAATTCCATTAATCTTTATTTTCTTGGGGCTTCCTTTGAGATAAAATAGCTAATAAATCATAATCAACAAGCAAAGCAACAATGAATCACTTCAAAGTACTCTAACCAGGTATAAGAACCTTAACAACAATTCCCCTCAGCAGCTTAGGTACAATAATCTGCAGCTACAGGAACCTTAACTGTCCCTCTGCAGCTATAGGAATCTCAACAATTCCCATTGGGAGATTGCTGATATGGTGGGAAGTAGGTAATTTCAAGAAACAATAGACGATAATCTACAGAGCTATCCCTCTAGCAACTCTGCGATCCATTTGGAAGCTTAGGAACGAATGCGTGTTCAATGATGCTAAACTGGATATCTGGGAACTTTCTGAACTTACAAAAATCAGAGTAGCAGCTTGGCTAAAATCCTCATCCAAGGAGTGGCATTACTCTATAAATGACTTTGTACACAATTTCAATAAAGGTTTTTTTTTTTTTTTTTTTTGGCTGATAATTAAAAAGAAGAAGAAGAAGAAGCTATACATATGCTTAGTTAAACGGGTAAACTACCAATAGTAGGTCCTAATATTTTGATTTAATTCTCATCAAGAACCATTGAAAATAAGTCTTATTGCATATGTCGCTAAAAATTGACAATTATTGACTGTTTTTGTTATGATTTTTATAAATTGTCGCAAAAACTTACAATTAGTGACTTTTTTCTATGATAAATTTTTCAAAATTGTCATCGAAAGTTGAAAATTAGTGACGATTTTTTTAAATTATAGCTATAATCAATGACATTTTTTGTGACAAAAATTTCAAACTATCACTGAAAATTAATAATTAATGACTTTTTTTTAATAATGTTTGATAAAAAAAACACCATTAATTATCATAATACCTACTAGATAATAAATCCGTCTATTAAGACCTATACATTAATCCTCCAAATTAAATTAACTTTGTGCTTAGATCATTTAAATAAAATAAAGCTATTTTTTCCTTTTTCTTTTTGAAATCTTCAACCATTTCAATGATCCAAACATAACCTCAATAAATTCATATATTTTCTGCACTACCACATCTCATGTCAGTTAGTGTTTAAAGGTTTGTCTTTATTCTTAAACACTAGTCATTTCTACTTGCACTAACCTATTTGAGAAGAATGGTAGATTTACAAACACAAAGTCAGAGCGATTGGCTTCCCTCTAATTTCATATTAGATTAGAAAATATTGTAAAGCCCGTAGAGAGTTAGCAAGAGCCTTGTTTCGATAATTTGAACTGTATAATAAGTAAAACTCGTCGAGTACTATATGCTTATAAAAAATCATGTTGATCGGATATCGATAGTTATTTCATTAGATCATATTTCTGTCACCTTTTATTTTTTCACCATCTATTTTTTTTTTTATACAAAACTGATTTGATTACGCAACTATCGATAAGGGACTGGAGGGAAACCAAACCCAAGTCAAAATAATAATACTCCCTCCGTCCCAAAATAATAGTCCCTTTAGAAAATTTAATTTTTTTTTATAGTACAATTATTACATTTTAAAAATATTAATGTTTCAAAATTTCCCTTTGATATTACATTTTTTTAGAAATATTTAGTTATCATAATTGTATTTTTTGTGTTATTAATGAATTTGAAATAAGGGTAAAATAGTAAATTCATATTATTTTATTCCTTGATTTTTGAAAAGGGACTACTATTTTGAGACAATAAAAAATAAAATATAAGACTAATATTTTAGAACGAATGGAGTGATAATCATAATCGAGCATCAAAACTGAATTTACCATTAAAACTGCCATGGTTTACCGATATAAATAAAACATAAAAATAAAATTCACCAGTGCAGTTAGCCATTTTCCTCTCAAATTTTAGACACATCATAGCCACACTTATTAACAAATGGAGAATACAAATTCCATTAATCTTTATTTTCTTGGGGCTTCCTTTGAGATAAGATAGCTTGATAAATCATAATCAGCCAACAAATCAACAATGAATCACTTCAAAGTACTCTAACCAGCTACAGGAACCTTAACAACAATTCCAGTCTTATCAACCCAAACGCGAACCCTAGTGCAGACAAAATCTTCGATAACAATAGTTCCTATCAGCACAATCACGGCTTTAACCAGATAATTCTTCTCCCTCTCGATTGTCGCTGCTGCTATTTTTCCCTCTGCCCCAAGGAGCTCAGGCCATGCAGCCTTACCTGCATAAATATAACAACTTGTATTTGCCTTCTACACATAGTTTAAAATAATTTATCGGAAACGTATCATTATTATGGCAGCAAAGGAGCCGAGTTGAGCCAAACTTTAGTATGTTTGGAATTGTTTATTAAGATTTTGATAAATCCGAATTCGAGTTCAAGTTCAATAAAAATTTAATAAACCGAGCTCGAACGGAGTTAGCTTAAGCTTGACTCAATCTCGAGCCTGTTCACGAACCAAAAAATTTATAAATTTATACTTGCGTATGAGATCAAATTTACAATTAAAACTTTGATTATACAATTATATATACAATATATATAAACATTCTAAAAAAAAAAAAAGTCAATATTTTACCAAAATAATAATATCTACTACCACTATTATATAAATGTACTATCTATACATTTATATTTTTTAAGTACATAAATAACATATTTATCTTATTTTTATACATATTTTTGTATTACTTTATATGTAAATAATAAATATTAAACCAGTGAGTTAACGAGCCGAGTTTCAGAATGTTTGAGCTACTTTATTAAAAATTTAACGAGTTCAAGCTCGAACGCAAAAAAAAAAAAAAAAAAAAAAAAAAAAAAAAAAAAAAAATTAACAAACCAAGTTCAAACACTACAAGAATTTACACATTTGGCGACCACTTTTGCCGACCAAAAATTTTTTGGTCGCAAAAAAATGACATTTGCCGACCAAAATATTAATTAGTCGCGAATGATCAATATTTTTGGCGACCAAAATGAGTTAGTCGCAGAAGGTCACATTTTGGCGACCAAAAATGAGTTAGTCGCAGAAATTGGTATGCTTTTGGCGACCAACTTCAAATTTGGTCGCGGAAGGTTACATTTTGGCGACCAAAAAAATTTAGTCGCCAAATTTGTACTTTTAGCGACTAATATTTTAGTCGCAATTGATTGAGATTTAGTGACTAAAAAAATTTGTTGCCGAAGGTAGCTTTTTTGCGACAAATATGGTGTTTTGGTCGCCAAAAGTGTTTGGGAGGGAAATTTCAAACAGGGAGGGGGGAAATGAAATTTTTTGGCGACAAAAAAAATTTGGTCGCCAAAGTAAAAACGACGTCGTTTTGTACCTGGAAAAAAAAAATTAAAAGAAGGCCCTGATCTCCTCTATCTCCTACTCTCCCTCTCTCTGTGTTCTCTCTCTCAATCGGCTTGCAACTGCTCAAGAATTGCAGCCTATTCCAGTCCAGATTCCAACATTTCTTCCTCAATCTTCTCTCTCGTCTCCTGATCCTCGGCCCTGGCTAGATGAGTACACCACACAATCTTCAATCGGTTCTGCAACAAACACTTAACAAGGCTGAAATTATCGAATTGGAGATGACCCAAAAGCTTGGTCTCAACTTTAAGATCATCATCATCAAAACCATTCTGTTCTTCTTCCTCGCCAAACACAACAGTAAAACCCATTCTTTTCCTCCTGTTCTTCTTCCTCGTCAAACACAACAGTAAAACCCACATTATCATCAATCATAACATTGTCTTCTTCTTCTTGGAAATCAGTGATTAGGTTCCCAAAGGAAACCATCTGATCGAAATCATGATTCGACATAGGGTTCAACAATTTCTCAATCTCCTCCCTCTTGTTGGGGTTATTGTTCTTCAAAACACCCAAAACCCCATCAGCGGGGGCGGCGACTGTTCCGGGAGGCTGACCACCGCCCAATTGCTGCTGTACGAGGCTAAGGTTACGACATGACTTATTTTCATTTTGTTTTGTTTTTCCTCAAATTTTCATTTTGTTTTTTTGTTTTTCCTCAGCAATCAAACAGAGGGTTATATTGTCTTAAGGTTCTTGGGAAATTCTTGATTTATCAATTGTTTATGTTGTTTTATTTTATTATTGTTGCTGGTGAACAACTTCTTTCACTTGGTAAATTGTTTAGAAATAGCAGGTAGATGTTGTTTTTGTATTTAATGGACAAATTCATGATAGAGCCTAGCCTTGGCAGATTATACATCTAGAAAGTAGAATTAGTGGGAAGGTGCTTAGTGCTCACAATTCAGTCATTAGCCAACTGCGATTTCTTTTTATATGTTGTGTAGGTGCATAGAGATGAATTTTTTTACCTTGTTCTTTAGTGTAGTTAACAGTGTTGTTGGCTCCTCATATTGATGCACTTTATGGATGATTCATTAATTAAACAGGCTTATATAACAATCTTAACTCATGACATCACGAGCTTTCACGAGAAGACTCCACCATGGGGATGTCGATGGGAAAAATACTTGTGAAGGAAATTCGTTTGTTAAGGTAACTCATTAAGGTAACTCGTTAAGGAAATTCATATTGATGCACTTTATGGATGATTCATTAAGGTAACTCGTTTGTTAAAACTCAAATTTGAACATACTTGTGAAGGAAATTCATGATCGATTTTGGTATCACATCAGTAGGTGGTGAAAGATGTGAGGAATCTATGACTTGCAATCTATCTACAAAGCAAAATGACATTAGGGTTCCAAATATCCTCAACTAACCTTTGGAAAGAATATTTGTTTGGGATACATTGATTTTGGTTTTTTGACATAAAATGTATGATTATGTAATTGAAATCTAGGTGGGCTTGCTGGTTTCTATTGTATGGAGTCATTGGCAATAATTATTAATTAAACTGCCTGGAATTTTGGACGGACTATTAATTTGGATGTCCTGGATTAGACTCTTGGTATTGTGCTTGAACTTAATGATACACGTGATTTGTTGGTAACTGACTATTTGGGTTAGTGTTAATGGATAAGATTAACACTAAATGTTGGCAGAGATATGCTTTTAGGACGGTGCACAGTGAGCATTCCCTTTTGACATTGTTGATTAGTGCTTTTAATTTGTTTTACAAATTTGAGAGAGGTTGCTTTAGCCATTAGTTTATGCAATGTCCCAGGTGCTAAAAAGAGAAAATTGGACTAGTGTGGAAGCCATTTACTTGGTACAGAAGGATATGGGGATCTACACCTAGGATTGAGTAAAGCCATGTTTTCACGAAAAGTTTTGTCTAATGTGGCTCAGTTGTAAATGAGTTGAGTTTTGAGTTGTTTAAATGAAGTTGAGTTTGAGTTATTTGGGTTTTTTATTTATATTTTTTAAAATATATATAGGTTTTCATTTTTTATTTTTTTAAATATATATATACAGTTTTATGGTGAAAGTTAAGCTTAAAAAATTCATGAGTTTTAAAATATGTTCAAATTTGACTTAATTATATGATAAGCTTAAACGAATTTTTAACGATTTAATGTAAGTTGAACTCGAGTTAGCGATCCTACCCTACAGAAATGCTAATTGCACCATGGGAGAGATTTATAACTCTTAGTCTCATATGTTATTTTTAACAATCAAACATAGCCATCACTTTAAACAGACTTGGAAAATTAATTAGTATACAAATAGATGATGTGATACAATTTTATAATTTTGAAATGATAATATTATAATATTGTGAAACCAATATATTGTGAACCAATATATTGTGAACATTCATATCTAAAATTGTCTTCCTTTTCTCTGCTGCTTCTTTCTCTAGCTATACTTGTACGACATCACATATCTCTACCGGTTGGCATAATTGAATTTATTAAGGATATGTGTTGTGCTTGTGTAGTTCAATATCATAATCATCATTAATCAATTTATATATGTTGTGTGTTGTCAATAAACTAAAGCTGCTGAATTGGCAGTATAAGCTGGGTAAGGTTATTGGACTCAGCGCCTACGGTATTGTTCAAAAAGGTCTTAATCTTGAGACTAATCAAATTGTAGCAATAAAGAGACTGCATACTTTTTTTTGACTGCAAAAATGGTGTCCCATATGCAACAATCCTGGAAATCTTTATGCTGACAGAGATGGATCACATAAATATTGCCAAGTAAGTTATTTCTTTGGAGTTCTGATTAAAAAAAACCCATTAAAAATCTGCATGAGCATGTAATCAGCCAATCAATGGCAAAGAAGCGGTTGAGGCGTCATTTAAAATATTTGCTCCTCGGGGTATTAGTAAGTACATGATTTTAATGCATGTTACCCTGTTTATCTGCATGAGCATGTAATCTACCAATCAATGGCTCTCAATTAGGACTGACCTTAAGCCTAGTGTGGGCCTCTGATTTGATCACTGAATTTGCTGTCGTTATGATGGCCCATGCCAATGAGGTTTAAAAAAAAAACTAGAGAAACTAACATCAATCTTGCCTAACACAAAAGACAACTCTAAACTTCAAATGGTTTTGCTTGGGAAGTTTTCTTGTTCCACACAAGGGCAAAAAAATTAATTAAAGATCAGGATTTGAACATCTAACGTCTTCAGAATTCAGCTATAGAATGGTTTAAAAAATGGCTTGATACGGTACATATAATTAATTAACTTGCATCTGTTTGAAGTCAGTCATCTCAGTTAAGTTTAGATTAATCATGTCTTCATCTCATAACCTCACTGCCTATATATTTTTTTTAGCAACATCAATGTGGATTAAATCACTCCTTCTTATAGATGCATTAACTATTTATGTTTCACATTTCCATACCATCTCAAAGACTCAAAACAGATTTCGTCATAATAACCCTATATGCTTTTCGTAAGTGAATAAACACTATATGGAAATATTTGTTCTTTTCCCTATATTTTTTCATTAGTCGATTAAGTAGAAAAATAGCTTCCATAGTGGATCTTTGCAGCATCAAGCCATATTACTCATTTAAAACTATTGCTCCATATCCTAATCTCTGTTCAACTACTCTCTCCCATAGTTTCATGAGTAGTTTTAGAAGTTTGTGTGGGCGACAAAAGGGAGAGCAATATGGGACACTTTATCATTATTATTAGAAAAATAAAATGGGACATTTGGAGGATTCTATGACCTTTAAGGAAAAAGCGAAGAAAATTGTATTGTGTGGTAGATCTTATTGTTTCGATGTTATATAAATCTGAATTTTGTGTAAGCAAGATTTTCCTACATTTTGTTAAGTTGTGACTGATCTATCTACATTTTTCATATTTGATTTTCACACACTTTTTGATGAATTTTAGCATTTTGGAATCTAGCTTGAAAAGTTCCTTATTCTGCCCCATTATTTAAGTTTTTCTTTCCATTCATTTTCAGATCATATTTTAATGCGTGTTAATTGCAAATGATGTTTGGTGTTGGAAAGATGTTAGAAACAAAATATATAAGCACATGTTGCATAATCAACCATTTCTTTGTAAGTTTTTTATTTGATTCAGGTAACTATTGTTTCTGTACATGATGGTGAATACCACTGGTAATATAGAATTTCATTCCTTTGACAGGATATGATATTCCCCTGAAATGATTGACGGAAAAAGAGTATGGAAAATTGATCGGTTAGCACCCTGACTAGTATTCTCAACATCTTCATTATAAAGTTCGTCATTGGGTATTTTTCCATGCTGCCTTTCATTTATTTTTTGCAAGTAGAGACACTCGTGCATTTGCAATATTAGTGGGATGTACCAGTTTATGTATTCTTGGTGGTACTTTGGAAATTTGTTGTATACATGAGAGAAAATATTGCAATTCAACTAGTACATTTTCTATGGAATAAACTTTAAATCTGTTTGGTATCATTTTCATTTTTCTGTTTTCATATTTTGAAAAATATGGAAAACTTTTTTTTATTAAAGAAACACTAAAAAATAGTTTTTAAATTTTCGAAAGCTGTTTTTGCACAAATGAAGGAAACGATGGATGTTTTCAAACTTTTTATTATTATTTTATTCTGAAAACAAGAAAAACAAACCAAACAAAATTAATCTGTTGGGATAAGAACACTTTTTTTTGAGTGAGTGCAGTTAGATTATATCTTTTATCTGATTCTGGATAATTACCTACTAAACAGTGTAATACAATGTGTGACTTCTGTTATTTTATAGGCCAACAGGTTGCCAAAACCATAGGAGGGATATATATCAATGGATTGACAAACACCTAATTGAAGAGGGAAACATTGAAATAACAGAAAGTAATTTTTTATCTTTTGATCCATAGTTGGGTCAATGATTATATTGAGATGGTGGGTAGCCCAACCTGTGGCTGTGTCTATTATTTCTTCACTCATTCAATTATCGAATTAAAATATAGAATGTGTCACAAAAATATAATGATTACTGTTTTGAATGTGTATCCCTCTATAACTTGGTTTAATCCCAACCTTCTATTATATTTAGCATACTTTGTTTTTCCCAGGTTCTTAGAGAGGTTTCCTATCAACTCAAAGGTTTTGGGAGAATTAAAAGTAGTGTGAGATTGATTTAAGGAGTGACACAGAGGTCATGCAGCAAATAAGAGTTCCTGCTAGAAGACTGTTATTTGAAAAGGCCAAGAAGACTATTTTTAGGTACATGATGCCAATGTTTACTATAATTTGAAGGTGTTTTTTTGGTGGTGTTGTCTACATAGCGTAACTTGGTGGCCAAGTAGTTGATCATTACGATGCCTTGGCCACCACTTTTTTTAAAGGTTACGACATGACTTTTCATGTTAATATAATCATGATTTGTCCAATGAAGCTATAGCATGCCAAATTGGCATCAATTTAACACTATGGTTACCATTTGAATATGAAGCGTCTACACCTAGCAATTTAACACTATGGTATAAGTTTATTGAGGCGATTAATAATTTGTTTAAACTTAGCTTGACTTGTTTATATGAAGAGCTAATATTGAACGAGTTTTTAACGAATTGATATTGAACTAGTTTTTTCGGGAGTATGAATTTGCTTGTCTATGTATGAATATCCCACAATCTTGTTCAAATTCTTTTCTATATTTGTCATACTTGTACTAGGTTGCCATGTTTTTCTGTTTACCGTGTGTTATTTATCGTGGTATGCTAATTCTTTCAGATATCCAGTGACGAAGCTGTAGAAATAGTGCAACAAATGATTCCTTTCTGTGATATCAGAACCATTGTTTGTGATTAATTGAAAACATAATGATCATTGTTATAGCATCATTTTATTAATCAAAATGGAGTTTTGGAATTTCTTGAATGGGTTGTAAAAAACCCAACCATGGTTTGGAAGCCATGGCCATACAACTTTGTGGAAAAAAAGAAGGTGGTTTTAGACCAAGCCAAAGCATCCTGATCACCTTGATTGATTTCAAAATCCTAATGCAGACCAAAGAATGCTTCCATCGATTGGACTGCCCAATCCTCCAAAGCTCTCTGAAACCGGGGATTTCATACCGTACAACTCTCAGACACATCTAAATAATTCTCTATAGATGCATTGGTGTCGATTGCTAACAGCAAAAAAAATGGGAAAATCTCCGTAAGAGATGAATGACCACACCATGGTTCAAGTCAAAACCTCACTCTTCTCATATTACCCACCTTAAAGAAGATTCTTTGGTTGAGCATTAATCAATAGGGAGAGCATTCTAAGCAACAATTATGCAGCCTTTCTGATCTATAGAATTAAAGTTCATCTGTGACTGATTCCTGTAGATTGTGTTTGCATCCCCATGTCAAAGTTGCCCATATAATGGTGTTATTGACTCTGATGAAACTGTCGTGTCTTGAAATTTTATTTATTTGCAAGAACAGAGGTGACTGTATTTGAACACCGGGGTGATATGACAGTATTTGTGAGTTCCGTAACCATAACAAAATGCATAAGTACATGTTTCTTGTCAATTTTTTCTTGGAATTAATGAAAGAGTTATTGAGAATCTGAGATAGCTCCATATGTCTATAAATGGCGGTAATGAAGGCCTGCATTCTTGGTAGGTTAGGAGTTCAAAGATCCCCTGTTCTAGTAGTTATGGGCCTCTAGAGGAACCAATATTAATTGAGCTCATTTCAGATCAGCCAGAGGTTCACTCATGACCAGGCTTGATAATATTTTGAGACTCATATAAACAAGGGAAGAAAGTTATAAAACCACATTCTCTTCCTTTATTTTACAATAAGCATGGATCGTATCTTCTTCCTTTGAAATTGTATGCCCTTTGATTTAAGTGAATAAGCCACCGTATTTACTGAAATTTTCGTATTTGTTTTTCAGGTGCAAAATCTTCTGCAGCAAATGGTGAGTCTTTTACTTCTCAATTTTATAGGGTTTTATATAAATACAACACCACTGTTCAAATAATTTAATTTCTTTGCTTTTACTCTTGAATTTTGCAGCAATCTAGGTTTCAGACGATGTCTGACTCCATCATTTCAAAGAATATCCTTTTCATTTTCTCCACATTAATTGCATTTTACAGGTGAATGGTATACCTATGTTTCAAGGAAGTAAAACCATTCCTTTGGTGTTTTGGTATTTCTGTGCATTTAATATTGGTTATACTTTTTATAGCATTTCAATTGAATTGCTTTCCAAGATTTTGATAAGATTAGCCCATTCTGTATTGAGGTTCTTGTTAAAAAACAGAAAGATATAAAAGACATCACTTCATGTTTTTACTATGACAAATGGAGGACTAGTTTTCTTGCAATGACTGGAGGCTTGGGTTGTTTGTCATAAAAGGAATTGCAATTTCTTTTCCATGATAAGATAGTAAATTATTTTCCTTCTCACATTTTTCTCTCTCTCTCTCGGGATGAGGGTAGAGGGGAGCATCTTTGTTTTGCAATTTCCTTTCTGAACAACAGATTTATGTTGCCAAATGCAATAGAAAACAAACTCGTAACAGGTATCTCTCTATGAGGTGTTAAACTATTTATGTGGTACTGAATTTTGAGATTAATAAAGTTATTGTTTCTTTAACTACGATGCACTTGATGAGATGGGCAGTCGGATAGATGAGTTGGAGCAGAGCATCAATGATTTGAGGGCCGAGATGGGGCAAGAGCGGACTCCTTCTCCTTCCACTTCTCTGAAGCCAAAAGAAGACCCCAAGGCAGCTGATTCGGCATAAGATTTTTCACAGCATGCTGTGTTGGATTCACTAGGTATGTTTGTCCTGGAAAATTCGTTTGCTCGTGACTTTTGAAGTATTTGAACTGAAAACCATTGTTCTACTTTGAGATCATATGAATATTGTTGAGGTCTGTAACTGAGGTATCTTTTGGTGCCTAATTTCTAAGAATTATAGAAGTAGAACTTGTGAGGTGTGATGATCATTTGTCTGATTTCGGTCTCAAACAAATCTATTAGATCATATGAATATCTTTCATTTTAGTCTCATAAACTGTAGGTAGAAGTTGCACTCTGTTTGGTTTCACATATTTAGAAACTGCAAAGCAGCTGGCACTCCAAGAGGGCTGGTTGGTTAGTATTTCTTGTTAATTTTTAAACCATTACTATAATTCGAGAGGAAACGTTAGATCAGAGATGCTTTCTTCTTCTGTTTTCAATATCTCTGTGTCTTAAAAAAAGGGAAAAAAAAAATTGAAGACTAATTCAATGTTGAAGACTGGATGTCTGAAAGAAAACTATGGATCAATTGAAGACTATGGATCAATTCATATTGTCAACCTTTCATGAAATATTGTCAACCTTTCACATGAATTAGTCTGCATATTGTCAACCTTTCATGAAAAACTAGTTTTCATATTGAATTGATATTTGAATGGAGCGGTAATAAGCAGAAAAACTCTTTCATGCATTCTGCATTCTGCAGAGTGATGCAGTGGTAACATGTATGATGGATTGTCCGGTTATACAAAATATTTCCTATGGTCATAAGCAGAAATGTTGATTTGGTCATAAGCAGAAAGATAATTAAGGGTGGGACTCATGTTGATTATGTTACCAACCAGATTACAAACTATGTAATGAGTATTGTTAATAAAAAGAATAAGAATGCTAATCTCAAAGCCCACGCAGTGAAGAACCATCTATGGGTTTTTTCTATGATCTATCATGCTTTATCTTAGTTTTCTATTTCAATAAAGTGGTGGGGTGCTACAGAGATGATTCCAAATACCAGTATGCATTTTTCTTTTATAAATATCTATAAATTTTCTGAAACTAAGGTGACTCATGTGTGGGCATGTGTGCATCCATCTATTCATTCCTGCAGTAATCTTTCCTATTCATTTTTTGATATGTACAGGTAAAGCATAGTAGAACATCATCCCCATCATCCCCATTTTTTGGTATGTACAGATAAAGTAGAAATTTTGTACAGATAAAGTAGAAATTTTGACTACTTGTGATAAAAAATTAAAAAAAAAACTTCACCAATCCCCATTTTTAATCAATGTTTTTAGATGTTATCATCATACTTGTTTATTATTTATGTTTTTGGAATATGAATCATTTTTAGGACCTAGTTTTCTTTATAGGCATGGCACAAGTTATATGGATAAATTGGGATTTGCAAGCTTAACTGTCTGGAACATGAAAACATGGAAGGCTATGGTATGCCCTTGTTTGTCCCACAAATTGTACATTACTGTAGGAAGTCAATTTGTCTGACTGACAGCTATTATGTCTTAATATTTCTCAACTTTATTGAAGACAGTCCTTCCCCTTGGTGAAGATCCTCCGGCAATTACTTCCTTATGCTTCAACCATAACGGGAAGATTTTAGCAGCTGCTGCAACTGATGGAATGATTCATATGTTCGGTATCCTTATAGTATTTTATGTTTATGTATGAATGGTTATTATATTTCTAAAATTAAGTGTTACACATTTTGCTTTTGAGGCTCAAACGTGTTGCTTTTACTTCTTTGGTACACCAAGTAAAAAAACATGAAAAAGGAATCATTTTCTTTCTTTTTGGGGCTTCAGAGCTGGGGGGAGGGAGGGGGGATTAAACATTTCTACTTTGAAAGGAAACTTGTCCCCAATCTCATGCTGCACACAAGACATGCGCAACAAATGTATACATCTTAATTTGGCAAAGATATGTCTGCCGGACTACAAATTACTGGGTGGCCGACTCATGATTCTGCTATTAGCTCTGTTCTTTTTGGGCCTGATGAAACAAGTATTTTTAGCTTTGGGGATAGATGGAAAGGCAAGTGCCTCTGTTTCCTCTGATTTTTAGCTTGAGTTAGGGTCATGCATAAAAAGCACTTTCTACCTTATTCTTTTAAATTTTGTTATTTGTTTTAGCTAGCTTGTTGGATTATATTCTTATGCTTAGCCATATATGTGTAATCTCACCAAATTAGCTTCTACTTCAGATATTTGAATGGAGCTTGCAAAACCAAGGTAAAATTCTTTGGTCAAGAAATTGCAGCAGGTACTTGAATTGCTTAACCCTTCAATGTTATGGTAACCTTATCGTTTATTTAGGCTTACTATTAGTTGAAATTTTAATAGAGTCAAGATTGATGGAAGGTGTGGTTTTAATTCTTAAGTGAAGCCCATTGTCAAATCTGTACCTTTTGTTTTTTGGGACAGTCATATTGTGAAAGTACAGAAACAACCCTGCCACTTATATCTTGCTGCATGTGACTCTTTCAATACATATATGAGTATGAATAAGGAGCTTTGGTAACCTGAGTCTATTCCATTATGTAGGTTTTGTAATCATGCTAACTCTGAACATAGACATGAAATGGCTTTAGATGCTAATGGGAAGAGACTGTTGGCAACATCTGGTTCAGTGAGAGCACCCATCTATCAGGTAAATCTTGATTTCCCATTACATCTCTCTCTCCTATCTCTAAAATCAATGGTTGTTAGAATCTTGCGATTCACAATTCGATTTATACAATTCGATACGAGTTTTATCCAAAACAATCCGATTTGAGTTGTTGAATCTCAAATTAAGTAAATCATACGATTTCATTGGTGCGGTTACACAACGGCCACATTAGTCAATTGTGACAGAATATCTACGAAGGTAAAGACATTTTTAGTTCCTAATGCATTGTCCCGCAGTCTTGATGGCTGTGCCACTGCCATCCTTCTTACATGGGTTGATACTGCAACGAGAGATTGGTTGCTAGACGCAGTCAAAATTGTTGTGAATTTAGCAATTTGCTTCCTGAATTATTTTATTATTTGAACTACTTCCATCTAAAGCAAGTAATGGAAGGCTAACTTTGCACAAATCCTGATTTTGTGGAACAGGGGTAATCTATACCGCCTCATCCATAGGGCAGATGCTGGTGAAGTTTACCTTGTTGACGCGTACGACAAAGAGAGATTTGCAGAGGCCAGAAAGGAGTTGGATGCCCTACATAAAAAAGAACAACAATACTCAACCTTGTTAACACCAGATGTTCTTTTTTTTAAAATTGATGCTGATTATGTTAAATTTTTGTTGGAATGAATTGTTTTTTGGTTTTTGGGGTTTAGAATAGGGTTTTGTGAATCGTTCCTTGTTTTTGGAATCAATGTTGTTGCTACTGAATTATGTGTTGAAACTTGGATATAGAAAATTTTATAATAAAACCTGTTTTGATTATGAATTCGTCCTGTTTTGATTATGAATTCGCTAAATATACAGGTGTATTATTTTCTTGCTTTGGCGACCAATTTATTAGTCGCGGCATCCAAAATAAATTTTTTTCACAAAAAATGATAATTGCCGACCAAGAGTTTTGGTCGCAAAAAATACATCTATTGCCGACCAAAACAGCTCTTGGTCGTGGAAACTCACTTTTGCCGACCAAAAGTTTTGGTCGCGAAAAGTAACAAATGGCGACCAAATTTTTTGGTCGCGAAATGTGATAATTGGCGACCAAAAAATTTGGTCGCGAAATGTGATAATTGGCGACCAAACTTTTTGGTCGCGAAATGTGACAATTGGCGACTAAGAAATTTGGTCGGGAAAATATCACTTTCCGCGACCAAAGTATTTTAGCGACAAAATAAATTAGTCCCGGTAATTAAATATTTAGCGACCAAAAATTTAGTCGGCAAATCCAACTTTTGCCAACCAACGAAAATTTTGGTCGCGAATTACTTTTGCCGACCCTCAATTGGCGACCAAACTAGCGACCAAAAATTTTGGTCGCGGATAACTTTTGCCGACCAAAAATAGACTTTTAGCGACCAATTTTTTTGTTGCTAAAAGTGTTAATTCTTGTAGTGAAATGAGCTCTTATTAAGCCGAGCTTAAGCATGTTCATAAAACGGCTGTATTTATTTACAACCCTAATCATTATCTATCACAGCATAACAATATATCAACTAATCTTTTGTTTTCTTTTAATAGGTAAAGAATAAGAATTATTAACTCAATATACAGAATTAAACTTCATAAGTACATTTTTATAGGGAAAAAAAGAAAAAAAGAAAAAAGGCATGTCAACATGATTTAAACCAAATCCTTAGCAAAACCTAATCTTTACCTGGGCATAAGGGCTCGGGCATTTTCAGGTATTATGCTTTGCTAGATCTTGTTGTATTGTCTTTGTGAATTGTGAATGATATGTTGTTGATATGAAAGAGTATTTATAGATGAGCGTTAATCAAAGGCAAATATCACTAAAGTTTTTAATATGTGCCTAAGAGTATATTTTAGGAAAGTATTAAATAAGTATATTTATTAAAAATTGAAAAATGTTATAGGTTCTAAATTTTCTACTAAATAAATAATCAAATATCTCACATGGGTGTGGGGTCTACAAAATTGCAAACTCCACACCCATATGAGGCATTTGGTAATTTAGTTGGTAAAAAAAATTGGTATCCCTAGCATTACCCTTAAAAACTAGCATAACATTAAAAGCTATCTTAATTAAAGATTTTTTTTTATTTTAGACCTCGAACGCAATGCCGAGGTCAGCGAATATGAAAACTTCGCTTTGATGTTGCAACACTTTGTACAAGTAAGCCCTTTAACAATTGGTACTTTTCGTTCTTTATTTTTCCATACTTAGAGTTTTATTAACTTTTGTTCTGCCCATTTTTTCTAGGCGATCCAACATGCCCACTCCTTCGCAATGCAGGCTTTCGACATTAAGAAGGAGTTGGTCAACAAGGCCAAGGAGGCTGCTGGCTTGCTGAAGACTATTAAAAAGGGCGAGGCCAAGATGAAGACTTTGATAGATCAGGTCAATACAGCTAGGAAAGCTCAAGAGGAGGCCGAGGAGAGGGCAGGCGCTGCTGAGGCAGTTGTTAAGGTCCTTGAAGCCGAGAAGAAAATGGCCGAAGCAAAGACCGCCGAAGCCCAAGCTGAGCTCATCGCAGCCTTGGCCACAAAGGATGCCGAGATCAAAGCGGTAGACGAGAAAGCATACACCGAGGGGGCAGCCGACGTCCGCGAGGACTACAAAAAACAAGTCAGAGAGGCATGCAACAAGGTCTTCACCCTTGGTTGAATGGCCGCTCTGAAGGAGTTGGCTATCCCCGAGGACTCTCCTCTGAGGAACGTAGGCCGACTTGTGGTGCCATTCTCACCCACTTTAAGCCAGTTGACGCAAAGGCTATGGAAGAAGAAGAAGAGGAACAAGGAGAGGAAGCCGAAAATGAAGAGGCCGAGGTGGCCGTTGCTAAAGATCCTGCTGGGGCCAAGTCCCCAACTCTGAATGAGCAAGTAGACTTGACTTAGGATGATGATAACGAGGTCTCAAAAGGTGCCTCCCTCCAAAAGACAACATCCGAGGTGCCAATCACCGAGAGAAGCATTGATTAGACTCTGCGAGAGATCGACGCCGAGCTCAAGGCTGAGAAGGCTGCCAAAAAGATTCCCCAGTTGTCTTCTGTGGCCGAGACGCCGCCCGCCACCGACGCCGAGTAGTCATGCTATTGGTTTTTTCTTTGTACTTAGTAATTTCCTAAACAATGTTTTCAGTTTTTATATTTGGCCGGCGTGCCACTTTTGTAATCTGAACAAGTAGTCTCTTTGTAGGCCGAAGTACCCTTTTTCTTCTCTTAATGCAAGCACAACTTCTTCTTTCAAGTGTATATTGTTTGTAAGCACCACTGCTTCCATACTTAGAATAATTTGTATGTCTTCTAAGTACACCTTAACTGTGCAATCTCCTCGGGGTGAAATACCTCGGTTATACCCACTGACGGTTTATGTCGGCCTTGGCTTAGCACTTGAAAATATTATAAAAAATATTTGCACAAGTGTTATTTACGACTTGTCACTTCACTCTTACTTATCAAGACTTCTGTCTTCCATTACCTTCCAAGTCTTGGCAACATGATAATCTCGGCAAGTACATAGATGCTTCTTTCAACATAACCTTGGCTTAACTTCAACTTGTAAATTTTTCTTAAAATTTCAACAAGTGTTAAACCAATATTCTTTCAACACAACCTTGGCTTAACTTCAACTTGTAAATTTTTCTTATGATTTCAACAAGTGTTAAACCAATTTTCTCTTGTAAATTCCAAGTATTATTCTCCAACTCTCTGCCCTTTAATGTGAACTTAAGTTTCACTTATGTTCACATTAAGTATGTAAGTATGATCTTGTCGCCGAGGTCAAATTCAAACAGAGACTGGTCGAGGTTATCAACCTCGGTCTCTGTTAATCTAACTGATATGTATTTACTGTCATTCAAAGTTTTCATTCTGTCGACACAACAAATCTAGGTTAATTCAATTTAATTCAACTTGATTATATGCAAGTATAATTCAACTCTGCCATATAATAAGTCTAAGTTATTCGTCATGTTTCAATCAGAAACATTGCCAACTTAGTTCAACTCTATTATATGCAGGTATAATTCAACTCTACCATATAATAAGTCTAAGCTATTCGTCATGTTTCAATTGGAAACATCGCTAAGTGACTGGTCAATCGTTTTACATAAGTTTGAAATAAAAAATCGAGCTAAAATTTTATTAATTACTTCGGCTAATAACAAAAGATTTTTAAAGAAAATATCAAATGAAATCTTAATGATAGAAGAACTTTAGGTTGCAAGTATTCCAGGGTCTTGGCAATTATTTGCCTTCACTGTCTGCTAGCTGATATGCCCCATTGCCCATGACCGAGATGATTCTATAAGGTCCCTCCTAGTTTGGGCCAAGCTTGCCCTCTCTGGGATCCTTCTTGTTGCCGACGACCTTTCTCAGGACGAGGTCCCCAACTTAAAACTCTCATGGGTTGACCTTTTTGTTGTAAGCCTTGGCAAGCTGGTGCTGGTATGCCCCTAGCTGAATTGCTGCCTTCTTCCTTCTTTCTTCCAGTAGGTCCAGATCTCAGGCTAAAAATGCATCATTAGTCACATTCTTCACTCCCTGGGTTCTGATCCTTGGGATGCCGACCTCTAATGGAATTACTGCCTCTGTGCCATAAGCCATGGCAAATGGGGATTCTCCAGTTGATCTTCTCGGCGTAGTCCGATATGCCCAGAGTACACTGGGCAACTCATCCACCCACTTACCCTTTGCTGCTTCCAGTCTCTTCATAATCCCATCCAAGATAACCTTATTGGATGCTTCTGCTTAACCATTACTCTGAGGGAAGCTTAGAGTAGAGTAATAGTTCTTGATCTTGTACTTTGCACAAAAGCTCTTGATTAGCTTACTATCAAACTGCGTACCATTGTCTGCTATTATTGCCCTTGGGATCCCAAACATGGTGATGATGTTCTTCCATATGAAGTTTTTTACATCAATGTCCCGAATCTTTGCGAGGGGTTCAGCTTCAACCCACTTGGTAAAGTAATCTGTTGGCACTAGTAGGAACTTTCTTTGTCCAGTTGCTTGAGGCAGTTGTCCAACAAGGTCTATGCCCCATTGGGCAAATGACCAAGGGCTGGACACTGGGTTTAGATCCACTGCTGGTTGGTGTATCAAAGGTGCAAACCTCTGACACTTCTCGCACTTTCTGACAGAAGCTTCAGCATCTTTCTGCATGTAAGGCCACCAGTACCCCTGAGTGATGGCCCTATGAGCAAGTAACCTGCCTCCAGTATGGCTTCCACATACTCCTTCATGTATTTCATACAAGAAGTCTTCAACTTGTGAAGGATGCACACACCTCAAAAGGGGGCCAATAAAAGATCTTCTGTAGAGATGCCCTTCTACTGTCAGATTGAATCTTGCCGACTTTAGTCTTATCTTGTGTGTTTCTTTATGTTCATCTGGCAGTTTCCCCTCCTTAAGGAATGCTATTATTGCATCTATCCAGCTTGGTCCTATCTCCACACACGTTGCTTCATGCTCTATGTTCAGTGGTTCTACACTTGGACCTGACAAGTAGTCAAACAATTATTGTACTTGCCTCTCCTGGTTTCATTGCACTAGCCAGGTTGGCCAAGGCATCGGCATGGCTATTGTTATCTCAGCTGCCTTGCTGTAGTCGGCAATTTTGGAACAATGCCATCAGTCTGCCCACCTCTTTTACATAGGCCATCATCCTTTCATCTCGGGCTGCATATTTGCTTGTTGCCTGGTTGACGATAAGCTGGGAGTCGTAGAAGACCATTACCTCGTCGGCTTCCATTGCTGCTGCCAACTTTAATCCTGCGATCAGTGCTTTATATTCTATTTCGTTGTTTGAGGCCTTAAACCCCAAATGAATGGTTTGTTCTAGCATCTACCCATCTGGTGATACTAGCACTACTTCTGCCCCCGTTCCTTGTTGGTTTGAACTTCCATCAACAAACAGGTAGAAGGAGTTACTGACGTAAATACTGCAGGGCCTGAGTTTCTCTTCTTTCCTCTGTTCTGCTATCCCCAGCTAGGTTTCTCTTTGTTTACCTGGACATCGTATACCTCGGTTCAACGGAGCCAAATGTATGATGGCGCCTGCTGTGAACTCAACCACAAAGTTAGCCAAAACTTGGCCTTTGATTGCTGTTCTGGGTCTGAATTCCAGGTCATATTGGCCTAACACCACTGCCCATCTGGCTATCTTGCCTGTTAGATCTCCTTGCTACAACAGGGACTTCAGAGGATGCTCAGTTAACACCACAATCTTGTGGACTTGAAAGTAATGATTCAGCTTCTTGGAGGCTATTACCAAAACTAGTGTTAGCTTTTCCAAAAGTAGATTTCTGGTCTTTGCATCTGCTAAGGTTTTACTCACGTAGTAAACTGCCATCTGTTCTCCCTTATCTTCCCTGATTATTACTGCAGTTATTGCATGCTTTGAGACCGCCAAGTATAAGAACATCTCCTCTCTCGGTACTAGATTTGAGAGAACTGGAGCTGTGGTCAAGTATTTCTTCAAGTCGGCCAAGGCGGCTTCGCATTCCTCTGTCCATAAGAAGTCTGTGGCTTTCTTTACTAAACTGAAGAAAGGTTTACATTTATCAGAACTTCTACTTATGAATTTGTTTAGGGCTGCAGCCCTTCTAGTCAGCATCTGCACTTGTTTTGCCGACATTGGGCTCTCTAACTCCAGAATGGCCTTGATTTGATCTGGGCTTGCCTCAATGCCCTTTCTGGTGACCAAGTATCCCAGGAACTTCCCTGACCCAACTCTAAATGCGCACTTTGATGCATTGAGTCGGAGCCGAAATGTCTTTAAAATGTCAAAGACTGTCTTCAGGTCGGCCAGATGATCTTTAGGTTCCTTGGTCTTTCACGACCATGTCATCAATGTATACCTCTACTGTTTTGCCTACTAGATGTCTGAACATCTTTATCACTAATCTCTGATAGGTTGCTCTTGCATTTTTCAACCCAAAAGGCATCACTCTGTAGCAATACAGCCCTTTAGGGGTGATAAATTCAGTCTTCTCCTCATCTTGGAGGTACATGGCTATCTGATGGTACCCTCTATAAGCGTCCAAGAAACTCATCCTTCCATGCCTTGAAGTGGCATCCACTAATTGATCAATCTTGGGCAGTGGGAAACTGTCTTTGGGACAAGCCTTGTTCAGGCTGGTGAAGTCCATGCAGACTCTCCACTTCCCATTCTTTTTCTTCACAACAACCATGTTTGATAACCATGTTAGGTAGTTTACCTCTCGAATGGCTCTGGCCTCCAGAAGTTTATCCACTTCCTCTTCTACTGCTTCAACATGCATCAACGCTGGCCTCCTTGCTCGCTGGATGACAGGTTTTGCAGACCTGTCCACATTCAATTTATGGCAAGTGACCTCGGGGTTAATGCCAGGTATTTCGTACGGTGTCGAAGCAAACACCTCAAGGTTTGCTCTCAAGAATGCTGCTAATCCCTTTTCCTCTTCCTCGGCCATTCTTGAGCTGAGAAGGAAGAAGTGCTCTTCATCCCCTTGCTGGACTAAGATCTTCTTCAGGGCTTCCTCACTTTTCTCGACTGGTTCTTTGCCGACGTCCTCAAGAACTTCCATGTCCTCATTCTCAATCTCTGCTGCTTCTGCTTCTTGTATATTGCAGGTGGATTTCATTGTTGCTATGGAGCAATTCTTTACCTGCACCTGATCTCCTCTGACCTCCTCAATCCCATGTTTTATTGGGAACCGCAACAGCTGGTGCAAAGTTTAGGGAACATCCCCCATTACGTGCAGCCATGGCCTGCCCAGGATAGCATTGTAAGGGGAAGGAGTGTCAATTATTGTGAACTCAGTTTTTACCTTCTTGGTGCCAGTCTGCACCTCCAAACTTCCTGCTCCTAGGGGCCATGTCGATGTTCCATTGAACCCAACCATTGGACCATTAGATTGTTCTATATCATTTTGGTGACAGCCAAGCTCCTTGTAACACCTGACATACATGATGTCACAAGAGCTGCCCTGGTCAATCAGAATTCACTTGACTTGGCACTCTCCAATCTGGAGGGATATTACCAAGGCATCGTTGTGTGGATGCTGCACCATCTCTAGGTCGTCTTCAGTAAAGGACACCATTGGTCCCTGACACTCGTCTGCCATAGGTCTCTTCTGCTGGACCTGATACACATGTTGCAAGTGTTTTACCTTATGAGTTTCCCTATGTATCTTGTTCTCATTGACCTTCGAGTGAATCACATTGATCACTCGAGGTCCGCCTGCTTGCGCTTGCGGTGCTGGTAGAGGTGGTGCTGCCGGTGCTTAAGGTAGTCTCGCTTGCTCTTCCCTTGTCCTAGTTTCATTTACCAGGCTCCTTAGATGACCTTGTCTTACCAGGTCTTCCAGATGTGCCTTTAGGGCTCTGCACCTTTGAGTTAGATGTCCATCCTCGTTGTGGTAGGCACAATGTTTCCCCAAACTTCTTCTCATAAATTCACCAGGAAGCTTCTCTGGTGCTCTATAATATGGCTGATTTCGGATTCTTTTCAAGACTTTGTAAATCGAAATTCGGAATACGGTTGTGACTGCCTATGCAGCCCTCAGTCCTGTCTCTTACTTGTTGTATCCAGTGTTACCTCGGCCTCGCTTCGGCGAGCTGTTTCTCTTCTCTTGTTTTGACGCCTTTGTCCCCGGCGTGTCTTCCTCAGCTCTCGCATACTTCTCTATCCTGGCCAAAAGTTCCTTCATACTATTTGGTAGTGTCTTTGCCAGTGATTTTCGGAGCAGACAATCATCTTTCAAGCCGTTCTTAAAAGACACGACCGCCACCTCTTGATTGCATCCTGGTATTCGGTTGAACACCTCATAATACCTTTTAGCATAGGCCCTAAAGCTTTCATCCTCGCCAATTCTTAGAGCCATCAGGGAGTCCACCCTCAATTGCTGTAGTTTGTTTGTCACAAATCTAGCCACGAACATCTCAGCTAGGCCTTCCCAACTTTTCACAGTTCCTTTCGGCAACTTGTGAAACCAGTCTGATGCAATTTCCCTAAAGGATGAGGGGAACACTTTGCAGAGCAATGGCTCGTTCCCGGTGTATAGTGCCATTGAGTTCAGGTACAAGCCGACTTGAAAATTAGGGTCAGACTTACCGTTGTATAGCTGGAACCTTGGCATGTAGAACCTTTTCGAGGCCTCAAATTTGTCCAACTCCACCGAGAACGGCGGTCTCGGCTTGACCGGAGAGGTTACCTCGGCATCTTGTCACTTCCTCTGGAGGTAATCCCTCAAATCCTCCTTGGTTCGTCTAGGAGCTCGGCTATTAACGGATTTCATCCTTTTCGGCGCGCTACTCCCAGTATCGTTATGAGTCCTTTTGGACCTCTCTCCGTTCATTGCGTCAAAACAAAGTTCCTTCCCTTGAACATGACGATGTTCTTTGGGGTCAACTTCTTTGGTATGATCCGCCTCCGAGAATCTCCCTTCATTGACTCTCCTCGCTCGACCTCCCTTGAAGGCCGGTGAGAGTGTTCCTTGGTCCTAGTGTGCTGGGGGACTGAAGAGACTGTTTTCTGCCCTACTTTTTGGGCATCGTTCTTGGCTGCTGGAATCAGTGTCTTGTAACGGGAACGGTGGCTGCATGACGTTGTTCTGCATCATGAAATTGATGACCGATTGCAGGTCCGCCAATTTATTCACCATTTGCTTCATCTCTCCGTCCCTCCGCAGGCATCTATCTTTCCATAACTGGTGGTCGTTCTCGTTGTAATACCCGCCTCGGTCTGCCTTCTTTGGTACGTCTCCCTTCTGACCGACGTTATTCTCTCCAGGATTCTGATCCCGAGTTTCTTCGTTGTAGTTATCCTCCTCTACGTTGGGATCAAAGTGTTTACTACTTCTAGTAGGGATGTCGTCCCCAATCTTCTCTTTCTGTCCGTCGTTGGCCATCTATTCTCTTTTCTTTCCCACAGACAGTGCCAAATTGTGTGTGTTATTTTTTGACCACACTACCAAATAGGTACTCAGCTGGAGAATACCGGCAGAATAGATTGCGCCCGAACGACCTGTCACAGAAAGAAAAGACTTCGGCGATGGTTCTTCCACCCGGGGACACTCCGACGATCAAGTCAATACTCAATTATCTCTCAAAGATAATAATTAGTACTTAACTCATTAGCCAGAATACAAAAAGCATACCTTAGACCTACGAGGGTGCCTTACTTCTATAGCCAGCATTGACCTGATCCCTATAGAAGCCTAGTTTCAATGGACTCTGGCTCAATGCTTATCCTAGACTCTCAAATAGATAGAGATAAATTCCCTGAGAGCTTTATCTTTATCCAGACTGAGGTCCTCCCCCATTCTAGAACTCTTTTGACTTATCTATTTATCCCGGACTCCGGCATCCCCGCAAATAACCTCGACCTAGCTGAGAGCATCTCGGCGTCATGACCAAGACATGTGGCACCTCCGTTGGCACTTCGGTGCCACCTTGGCCACGTGTTGTCATTCAAAAAATATGTCCCCACAATAAATATGAGATGAGTACATCTATTAGGATTTGGATAATTGAGTGAAAGAAGAATGACGTGAGTGGTATAATCATGTGTCTTACAAGAGTGTGCGCAGGTGTAAAGGAGTCTAAGTGTGAATAGTGTCTCCATTGCGTAACGTATATGACTCATGTTTATGAAATGTTATTTTACATGAATGAATGTATGTCCCTTTTTGAAATGTGATCCTGACCCTTTGCTTGACCCTTGTGGTCCCTTTGATATGCCTTCGGGCTCTTTGTATATGAACAGATTTTGATACGATAAGTGTTTGTTATGAAAATGATATTTGGAAATAATTTAAGATATATATTTTGCAATTGTATGTCATTTTTACATAATGTGGTGGACACCATTCATTAACCTCTTTATTTTGGTATTACTCACTGGGCTGTAACTTACTCTTTTATATATATATATATATATATATATATATATATATGTATGTAGGTGAGCAATCGAAGGATCAGCATTAGAGTTTATCCCAAAGTCCGCCTCTCTGTCAAGCCACCCATGAAGTGCCTCCGTGTAGAGGCGTAGTGTTATTTCGCCATGCCTAGTTTTTTTTTTTTGGAAGTCTTTCATATAGTGTGTGAGATTTGTATAAGCTCTGTCATTATATATGTAAATATGGAAAATGTAGTTAAATGGTTAATTATTTCAGCTCTGTCATTATATATGCACAGCTCAATAAACATTTATTATTTTTGTTCTACTTCCGCTTAAGGCCCTGTTATTACATAAGAATTTTTGGAATTTTGTCTCTGAGGCCTGAGTATAAGTTGGTCATGGTCTAAAATTTTAGGGACGGTTTTGAGTCGTGACAATTATTCTCATAAAGTTTTTTTTTTTTTTTTGTATAAATAGAGTTTTTCTATTTTTATACATTTTCTTTTACATGTTTCAATAATTTGTTTACGCATATACCAGCATAACCACTGCCTAATGAATGGTGGTCAGCATTTCTCTATAAAAATATATTTTATGTGTATATATATTATTTATTTTATTATATAATACAAACACTTGAGTTAAAATCAAACTTGACAAATTTTATTTTATTTTTTTAAATTCCTAAACTACCATTTTTCTATTCTTATGTTTACCCAATTCAAATACAGTCAATTCATACACAAATATGGGCCTTTTTTGGCTGTAAATGTGAGTTAAAAAACTATTAAAAGTGAATTAGTAGGAGAAATGTTAGGAATGAATAGGTTAGAGGAAGAAAAAATAAGAATTAAAATATTCACTAAAATGATAAATATAAAAAATAATATGCTGTAGTATGATTTACGTACACAGTGCATGTGCACCCTCCTAGTTATTATAAATAAAATCTACAACTGAGTTGGCATAGACTATTACATATTTTTTTGAATAGAATATTTTTGTATTTAAATAGAATATTTTTGGTGATCAAAATTTAGTTTAATAGGTATATTAATTGTGTGAGGGTATTTTCGTTAATTCACATGTTCAGTCGGCTCCACGCAACAAGCTTGAAAGATTTGATCCATTATCCATTAAAGTAATTATTTGCATACATATTCTTGTCATATTGTAAAAGGTTTTATTTAAAAAAAAAAATTCAAAAGCTTTTCTAAACTTTTTTGGAATTAATTGCAAAAATCTGGCCCTACCTTTTTTGGGCGATCGATCATAATGTTGAAAGCGATCCATCGGTCAGCAGTCACATTGCTTTAAAAAATAGAATCGCCCAATCGATAGGCGATCGATCGATCGCTCTTCCGCTTATTTCGAAATCTTAATTCTATTTGTTTATGAATTCTTTTTCTCTATAAAAAGCTTTCTCTAAACCCGATTTTAGGGATCTCAACTATTGATCTTTCATAGAAAATTACTTTATTCTCTCTAGAGAGTTAGGTTTCAAAACCCACAAAATACTTTAAACACTTTGCATTCTTGCATTGTTTGTTCTACACTCTTTGACCAGTTGAGTATTGGAGTCGTTTGTTGAACGAAGATTGAAATTGAAGTTTCATAGAATTCTGAAGATCAAGAAGGTTGACTGGGTCATGTTGTGCTTGTGGAGTTGCTACAAAAACATCATGTTAAGTAAACCTAGATGAAAGTTGTAAATCTTCTCGGCTTTGTGTTTGCATTCTTAGATCTTATTAGATTGTATTGAGTATTAAGACCGTATCTTTTCACCCTTGTGGGTTTTCCATGTAAAATTATGTGTTTTGTGTTGATTGATTATTTATGAATTAATCTGTTTAATCAACTAAAATTGAACATAAATTTGATAAATTTTAGGATAAAAGATAATTTAGACCTTAAAATATACGTTTTTTGTCATTTTAGTCCCTTAAGTTTCAATTTTATCATTTTGGTCCTTAAAGTAGTTAACTTGAGTCAATTTAGTCCTACCTCTAACATTCATTTACATTGATAACGGAAAAAGTATTTTTTCCTTAAATAAAAAACAGTTTTGGTCCCTAAAGTATGTATTTCTTATCATTTTAGTCTCTTAAGTTTTAGAATTTCACGATTTCATTTCCTTCTCAACTTTAGACATCTAGTGTTGTGAACACCTTGACTAAGTTTTGTTTCATGGTAGGCTCAAAATAGATCTAAGTTTTGTCATCCTCAAATCTGGTTGTTGGTTAGCGGTTGATTTTATTTTGTCTGCTAATATCAAGGCATCAACTCTCTCAAGAGGTCTCCACCAAGAAGCTCATGACAAGAACAAGGAAATTTTCAGACATAATCTTTGTCAAAACACACTTCCCTTTTTTAACACAATATTTAGTCACTATCCATGTCTTCAGAATTTGGCAGTAATAGGAGCAGAGAAGGACAATAATCATGCTGACAGACGGACTAAGCTACATACTGACCTCAACCAATACCTACTAAATGACAATTTAATTAAGGAAAAAGAGAGAGACACCACATTTTTCACCGCTTCTCTCACAAGGCGTTGTGGGACCCACATCGCCTCCTGTTGTAAAAATGTGGTGTTTGATTTACATACTTCTAAAAACTTCAAGACAATATGTCCATATATGAAAGAATAAACCAAAACAAACCAGTTTTTTATTCATGAAAGAGATGACTTCCTTCCAAGTCTTGAAAAACAAAAGCCCAAATCACTTTGCAACAAAGAGAACAAGTAGGACTAGCTTTACTATTCCCAGTAGAAGTGAAGAGTTTGCGAGGCTTCATTCTCAGAGGACAAATCACGCCCCATCTGAAACAGTCCCTGGCAATGGACATCAGTGTCACTGTCATTAGGAACCAGAAGCAAATCCATACTCTCCAGACTACTATTTTGCAGGCTTGGTCCTAAGGGATATGCTGCTGGAATTGAAGTGGTCGGTACCATGTGGCTCAAACCAATCTCAGATGTTTGCAATGGCGACGATGACAGAAGAGAGAGAGCACAATTGGAGCTGAGGGCTTGAGTTGATAAACCATCACAGAACATTTGGCAGATATTCCCACCACTTTCTGATGAAGCAACGGTTTTATGATTTGGCTGGCAGGTTGAGGCTTGTGTAGCTGTTTGGTTGCTGAGAACAAGAGCAGTGCTGTGAAGGAAACTGAATTCCTTCCCTTCTTGTCTGTAGCTGCCAGAGGAGGATCCGGGATATGGGTTCTGTTTGTTCTGTTTATAAAGCTTAGCATCCTGCTTGGTTTCGACAATTCCAGCCCAGATGGGACTCGCCAAAGTTGTGTTTGGATATGCTTCTGGACTGGAAAAAGGAAACAATCTAGCACCTGAAAGGGTTGCATAAAACACAACATCACTTTTGAATAGATAGTGAATCATAATCAATATTTGATAGTAGTAAATTCCCCCCTCCTATCAATTAAGCCTAAAAAATGCATGAATCCTAATTATGGTAACCATGTAATAGGAAACCGGATTTTTTTCTAGAGAAAAAAAATTGGATCAATTTCCGTTTCTCGCAAAATCTGAGAAAATATCGCATGAATATTCTACCATAGTGGGTATTCAAGAATCAGTAGATGAAATTTTAATGATTTGAAAAAATAAAGTAAAATATTGTGTTGAGAATAAAGTAATCTATATAGAACTTATGACATGACAAGTACATATCTCATGTAAGTTAAACCCCCCACCTCATCAATAGATTTAAAGAGAAGGAAAGGGAAAAGAGTAGCCACAACCATTGGATTCAAGAATTGCTTAGGAAACAGTTATTTCAAAAGGTTAGTTCTATTAGTGTGGCTTGAATGTGTACTAATTTTGCTGTTGCAATGATAGAATTGCGTTTGTATCAGATCATGTTTATGGATGATAAAAAAATGAGTTCAAAATTTTGTAGATGATGATAAGAACCTTGGTAATTAGACAGAAAGCTCCCTGAATGTGACAAGTGCTCAGGCTGAGGCTTTCTTCGTCGACGGTTGTGTCCATCAAGACGCTTCCTGCAGCTTCTCTTGCCATCATCAAATTCTTCTAGTGAATGGAACCTACATTAAAGATGATGGAATAGTTGAGAAGCTTCAGACTCAACAATACAAAATCAAACATACATAGAAAAGGTGTTGAAACTGGACAAAATTTAAAAAATGGCATGAAAGCAAAAGCATTCTCAAAACCTTAATTTTCCCAATCCTGTTTACAAGAATTACTTACTGAATGCAAGAATTTAATCAAATCTATGCTTTTGCAAAGCTAGATTAAGTGGTCCAAAGGAAAATTAATGCTTAGGGTAGTGAAAAATGCAAGAGTACTTGTTGTTGGGTATGCAGACAACCTTCAACAGAAAGCCTAAGCCCGGGGGGCGGGCTAACACTTCTGTCATTAGAGATCCATAAAAGTGGGGTACTAACCTAAAGTTTGCTCGCACCAAGTGCCAAAAAACCCAAGAGTCTGCATCTTTATTGATATTGAATCGGACAATATAGATTCAAGTGTTGAAAAATAAACTTGTCTTTTAATATTTAAGAGTTTCCTTCGTTAAGTTACTACATTAGTGGTATGTTAATGGGAATTGTTGTTACAAATTGGTGGAATGAGTGAGTCTCAAATATTGGTATGAATAGTCCTTAATGTCAAAATGTCAAGAGTTAGTTTTAAAATATTATACATAGCTATGTAATCTATATATTGGTAGAATGAAAGAATGTAATGAAAAATGAGAGTAGTAGAAGTGAAAATAATTTATTTTCCAATTCTCTTCCATATTTGTTTGAGTGATTGTTGTGTAGCCTTTTATTTCTAACATCAAGCCCACACAAAGTAACTCCTCAACAGTGAGATATTTACATGCCATCAGAAGAGAAATCACAAATATTATATTCTTCATACAATTGTTGCTAACTATGCCTTTTAGCTTCTGACCATTTTCAGCATACAACTCCAACCTAAAATGATCCTCCTCATCCATGCTATTTGACATAAGTTGATTTTAGGAATTTGTAGCATGTAACCAAGATTGGTGAGACAAGAAAGACAAAGAAGAACTAATAAACAATAATTGTAAATGATGATGTGCAAGGGGGCTATGCCCTGCAATTGAGTTGTTAGTGTCTAATGCTTATCAAGATCTACAATACCTTGACACTATAAGCGAACCTGTGGATGGTAAAATCCGAACACTAGGCGACAACCTACTGAGCTAAAGCCAAACAAGGCTGGAGAGGTGGACAACCAAGCTAAAAGTCAGAGCAAGGCCAACCGGTTGAGCTAGGATAGCTTGGGAAGTTAAGCAGGACCATGAGTTAGTATGAACCACGAGCTGCCCAGCTACTCCGACAGATAGTCCGAGCACTGGGGGGACTAGGCCAACGTGTGAGCCACTCATCATAGACTTCTCCACTCCTTAAAAACCATGGACATGGGACATGATCCCATGCAAAGAGAAATAGTAAGGGAGGAGTGGCTAGGATCTCTTGACCACCCTAAAGGTCGAAAATAAGGCCTACATGAGCAAGCAAGGTGCACACGATAATCTTTACTCAAGGTATACTTTTGGGTGCTTATTTTTATTATTGACTTAGGCATCAGAGAGTCCGTCATCTGACCACCCCAGCCGGAGTTCTTCCTTTTTGAGTGTTTCAGGCAAACAGTTCGAGTGTTGAAGTAATCCAGCGCCGTTGCACAAGTGCAGTAAGTTTTTCCCCACATAGAACCTAAACGGAAGAGAAACCATGATGTGCTCTCTGCATATCAAATAGAGCATGAACTGGCCAATACACTTGTGGTAAGCTATAAGAAACAAATGATAGAGAGAGAAAAAAAAAAAGCCACAAGACCAATTGAAGAGGCAAAACCATAGTGGTCCAAATCACAAAATTTAGCCCAAAAGAGAGTACTAAAACTGGCATGGCAAATATTTGAATGAAATCCTAATACATTCTTGTTCATACCTGCTGCATTGCTGGCAGAACCGTTTCTTGTGGCCACCAATTGAAACCTCTGCAGTTTTGGAGTGCATCTCACAGACCTTATGGCGCCGATGGTAATCTCTGCAGTTACTAAGGTCAGCATTGCATCCGTCGATGCAGCACGATGCTGCCTGAATTCCATTATTAACTACCCGTGCCCTCTTCGATGAGACCGGAGACAAAAACTGCATTTTTGGAACACTTGGTACCTGTAAACTGTCCGCGGACTCATTGCCTGCATTACGCACATGACCAAGCTTCAAATCAAATGAAAATTCCCCCTTGTTCCCCTGACCTCCATAGCTGCTTGAGCTTGACCCACTAATTGGACTGATGTTAGGACTAATTTCTTGTTCAAATCCAGTTAAATCCCAAGAAGGTGACCTCAAATTCCAATCCATAATGTCTATCACTTCAATACTTGTTCTTCAATGTTCAAAATTCTCTTTCCTTCACTACACAGTCCACCACACCTAATTATTAATAATAGACAGTGGTTAGTCTTCACTTCTTCACTTCTACTACAATTTTATCAAAAACAAACAAGAGTAATCACTCAATAAATGGACCTAGTAATTGAAATCCAGGCAAATTAATAACAACCCAGTTCACACTCTATAGTAATTGGTATTGGGTATCCTAAAACTGTCAATTTTCAATAAGATCAGAGAAGTTAAAACTATCATATACAAAAATATATGAACAAATAAAGCAGAGAAAACCTAGAAATCTAAAGGGCAGCAGACAAAAATATGCAAGAAACACATAATGGAAACATAATAAGAACTAATCAGCTATTTTACAGACAAAACCCCAAGATAATTGGAAGCGAACAAAAAAGGGTACTGTGTACTAACAGGAAGTGAACAACAATATCTAGAGAGAGAAAGGGAGAGTACTTACAGACGGGTGCAGCAGAAGAAGACTGGTTGAGCTTTCCAGCCATTCATTGCCTGACCTGGATTCCATTCAAAATTAATAAATAGGGTAGTTAGGATAAGGAAAAAAAAATAAAAAAAATAAAAAAACAAAAACTCAGACAGGATAAGAAGAATCACACCCTGTTTCAATTAGAGACCAAAAACAAGGAGATTAGTGGATAATGTATTATAATCAGAGAGGACAATTCATAATTGTGAGTGAGTGAGAGAGAGAGAGAGAGAGAGAGAGAGAGCAACTAAACTAGTAGATTAATGGTCAAAGAGAGAGGCAGATTAGATTTGTTTTATGTGTGTATATAAATTTCATGATTAGAGTGTTGTTTGAAAGTTAGAAGTTGATAAAGAAAGGATGCAATAGGGACAGGTTGTATGTCCCTTTCAACTATGCAGACTAAAGAAAAGTACACGAGGATGGATGCGTGAGAGATAAAGCATGTGCCATCGTGTCTCACATTTCATGGCATGTTTTTTGTGTAATTTTATTTATGGTGATTTAAAAAAATATATTTTTTAATTTTTTTATAAAAAAATATATAAAAATATATTTTTTTTAATTTTTTACAAAAAAAATATAAAAAAAAAATAAAGAAATAATCTGATTCAAATAAATATATTTATCTAAATAAGTACAGTTATATCAATAATGTCAAATTCTCATGTTACCATACAATAATATCAAACAAATAGGAGACCATCATTCCAAAATGAGCATAATGTTGAAAGCTTGCTCTCGTAATAGGAAACCATCATTCCAAAATGAGCATAATTTTGAAAGTTTGCTCTCGTTTGGTAACGTTGTTTTTTTTTTTTTTTTTTTTTTTAGAATTTTGTTTTTCAAAGACTGAAAACTAAAGTTTATTTGGTATGTCGCTTTTGTTTTTTAAAAAATACAAATGATTTCAATTTTTTTTAAATGAAATAAAGGTAATTTCATTTATTTTTAAAATAAGTTTTTCTCTCTACCATATCTCCCAAATTACCTTGGGCCACTATTCATTATAGCCACTAGCTACCACCACCCACTGCCAAACACCACCAGCCATCATTGGTCCCAACCGACCATAGGTGGCACTATTTTTTCATAGATTTTATCATATTGACGTACTTGTATTTTACTAGTACCAAGACTCGTATCTGTACACGTGTTTAATGGATTATTGACAAATGGTTAGAACCAGCTTGACCTATTGACCTACTAAGTAGAAGATAAGATTGACCTATTGATCTCATTTGGCTAGACCTTATTTGTAGTCCGAGCACCACAAGCACAGGTTATAGTGATATTTAGAGATTATTAAACACTCTTATCCAGTGTTAGGTTTGGATCTTGAATTCAGACTAAAATTTTTGAAGAGTTAAGAAATAAGAAAACAAAGTACTAAGATCCAAACATAATTTTAAAATGTATATATGTATATATTATTTAACAAATTTAAATTCAAAACTCGAATAAAATTTTTAAAAAAATGTTTGAAGAAATTCACCAAGATGGTGAAACCAGAGTTGCTTAGGCCCCAGATGACAATAAGGCATGGTTTTTTACGTTTGTTTTGAGAAGTAGGTTAAAAGTTAATTTTATTTTATTTTATTTTTTTTGTTGAAAAAATGATAGAAAATTAAAGAGATAATGTGACTCAAAAAATTCAAAGAAACTAAAAAAATTACTTTTAACTATCTTGCGAAAACGAACCTAAGTAAAAAATTTATTTACTTATTTGGTACAAATTATATCATACCATCTCTATTTTCTTACACTATTTTATTGATTTGCTCATGCTAACCACATGATTGTTGTTTTTGACATGAGTAATATTAGGGATCATGAAAGAAATATCATGAAATGCATCGTGAAAATTTTTCATCATTTGATTAGTATGTGGTGTTTTATTATGTATGTAATCTAAAGGTGGAAAATCTTTCATAATCATTTTCATAATACTTTTTTCATGATCCCTAGCATTACTTGTATACATGTATTAGATCATCAACCAAGATGGCCACCAAAGACATTTTTGCTTTTGTCATTAAAGACACATGATTATTTTTGAAAGATGGTTAAAAATTGATTTTTTCAATTTTTTTTCTTTAAAAAATGTATAAAAAATATGAATGATAATATGAACCAAAATAAATTAAAAGCATGAACCCAAACAGTTATGCTGCAGACCTCCAGTGAAGTGGCAAGCTCCCACTGGTTGAAACTCAAAAAAAAAATAAATAAAATAATTTTTTTTTTATCCAATCACAGCGCGCCACCTCACTGGAGGTCGACCCCCAGTGGGTCCGAAGCATTTTTCTGAACACAAAATACTCCACAGTCAGTGGTAAACTTTGCTGACGTTGACAATAGTTTTTGTTTTGCTGACGTTTACTCAAAATTTTTTTTAGAAATAACAATTAATAATTAAAATTTATTTCACTCGTCGACCCTACATTTTAACAAATTGATCTTCACTATACAAATAAATTCTGGACAAATTCTGCGATTATAAGACCTTATTTATCATAACCTAAAAAAGTCAAACAGTCACTATTCTATTTAAATCACATCACCTCTCTATTATATCACTTCAAACACAACTCATATTTCATAAAAAGTCAAAAACTACATTTATTTAGATCATCCCAAACAACTCCTAAATCTAGATTCCTATCTTTTTCATCAAAGATATCACAAATGTTACCTACTCCCCCCGCCCAAAAAAAATAAAAAAAGAAAAATAACTATCAAGTGTGTTTCCACAAACTTAAAGTTGATAAAAAAAAGTTTATGAATTTAATTATTAATATTTATAAAAAAAAATTTATTAATTTGTAATTTTTTTTTTAAATATAGACTGAATTAATATTTCCTCAAAATTTCTGGGCATCCTGGTGGTTTGGGATGTCCTAAATAAGTGCACCTTTTGACTTTTTATGAAATATGGATTGGGTATGGGTTGGGTTTGAAATGATGTGGTAGAGAAGTGATGTGACTTAAATAAGATGATATGACTTAAATAAGATAGTGACTTTTTGATTTTTTATATTTGTTAGTTTATGCCAAACAAGGTCAAATAAAATGATGTGACTTAATTCCACAAGCCAAATGCATTAGATAGGGAGTGTGTGTCTTACATATGCCCTTCTGGCATACTTTGTTTGTCCAAGTAGGTTGAATAAGATTATAAGAAGGGTGAGAAAATAAGAAAAATTTTGATGTTAGAAATGATATGTTGCATTTGGTTATATACCCAGGTATGGTAATATTAGTTGGTTAATATTGAATCTGCGAAAATTATGTTAAAAAAATATTCAATATATAAAAAGTGACTTTTTTGTTTTTATAAAATAGGAGCAATAGGGTCTTTCACCTCCAATCCCGTGGAATTTGATTAGTAAATTAAAGTCCCATAAACGGTTCAGTTTAATCGGTGTTGAGGGAAAATTTAGCACTGAATCGAACTTTTTAATTTTGACGATTGAGGAACCGACACAAACCGTATATTACGGTTCGGTATTGTTGATTTCACATAATTGAGAGATTCAAATGAGCTTTTAAAAGGTTTTATAAAAACTGGTATAATTTTACATTGAATGAAAGGTTGCTCTACAAATGACTTCTAATTTTTATCACAAACAGTATATTATATTGATCATTTATCTTTTAACAATCAAAAGGATTAAAGAATAAACGTATTTAAATATAACATTTGGTCAATTCAATTTACATCGGTGTAAATTTTTTATAATTGATACAAACTATAAATTATAAAAACCATACCAAAAATCAAAATTTCGATGGATTTTGATCGATTGGTTTGGTTCCATCTGCTTTTCTTACACACGGGATTGCTAATCTCTTTCTTAGAAGAGTTTCATAATGCTATGATAGCAAACTCTGAAATCAAATATGACTTTTTATGGAGCTCACGGATTACCCAATAGAATAAATTATTAATAGGTACTAATAGTTAATTTAATTTTTATCAAGTTTTATTAAAAATAAATCCTAATAAAATTATCGTTAAAAATAATTATCGTCAAAAATAATTTTTTGAGACGATTTTTTGCATATGTCGCTAAAAATTAACGATTAGCGACTTTTTTTGGTGCAGTTTTTATAAATTGTCACTAAAACTTACAATTAATGACGTTTTTCTGTGACAAATTTTTTAAACTCTCATTGAAAGTTGTAAATTATTAACCTTTTTTTTTGTGACAAATTTTTTAAACTGTCACTAAAATTTATAATTAATGATATTGTTTGTGACAAAATTTTCAAATTATTGTTGAAAATTAACAATTACTGATGTTTGTTAATAGTGTTTGATAAAACATGTCATTAATTATCATAGGACCTATTAACAATAAGTTTACCTATCAGGGCCTAGACGGAAGTCTCCTTTCAGAATACAATCCCCCTCCTCAAATCCCTAAATAAACATGGCCCTAAATTCTAGAGCAATGATATAAGTAAACCCTTTTGTTACTCTATCTTTTCACATTTAGAGAAATTTTTGTATGTCAATAGAGTACCATGTGCTACTACCTTCCACCAGTTACAAATATATATTTTATTTATTGTTCTTCAAATACCCAACATAAATATAGTGAATCTTACTGTCAAAATCAATCATAATAGTAAAAGGTATCACGGGACATATACTCTATTCGAATACAAAAATTACTTCACTTCTAGACACAAGTCAATATAACCCACATTAATAAATACACATAGAGTATACTTGTGTTTAAGACTATAAAAATAGAATAAAAAATAAAAAAATGAAAACACTTCAAGGCTTGACCCTTGTAACAAAATAAATATTGAGTTTTTAATTTTATCAATTTAAATTATAATATTTTGTTTTGTTTTCAATCTAAATCATTTGCCTATTTTCGTTATATAACATTGATGAAAAAAAAGATTACTTTATGTTGGGATTTTTTTTAAAATGATTTACAAAATTAATAGTATAGGCTTTGGGTGTTTCTAAAACCTTTCTTGTTTTTCTATGGAAAGCTTGAAACAAACTTGGGGACTTTGTCCCATATTGGAAAAAGAGGAAAATATGGATCACTTAATAAAGTGTTATACAGAATATTCCTTGCATGTGGAATTGTGAAGTGAATGTTAGTGTGTATACACCCACACCGCAAGCTATCTATGCACACACACACACACATAGTGTGGGCTATGCAATGTTTGATGGCCCACTTTGCACTTGCACAAACGCATCGGCGCAAGTCACAATGAGGGCGCTTTTCTATTTGCATCGGATAAGTTGAAACAATGACGTAGATCTGACGTGGCATAGGTGACGTAGAAAATAGTCAGCTCTGTATGGTAGTGATGTGGCATCCGTTGGCGATAAGTCAACCAACCGATCTAACGGTTGTGTATCTGATTTGAAGCGGTTTGATCATAATCGTTGATTGGAGATGTCCGCGATCATACGATTGAGATGGCACCCGATCGTGATCAGGTGTGATCAGTCAAGGCATCTAATCGATGTGAGATTGATCCGCACAATAGATCGACGATTCAACAATCAGATTTGATCGGATGCGATCAAGGGACATGATCATTCATTTAGATGCATCAAGGCCTATAAATAAGCTATGAAATTAGCCATTTCAATCAATCTAAAATCCTAAAAACGTTTTTGCAATTCTCTCTCTCTCTCTCCCTCTCTCTCCCTCTTGATTTAGAGTTTTCGATCAAGAGTTTCCTAAACAAGTTTCTATTTTTGTTACTGGTAATCAAATTCTATAGATTTTATTATTAGTGTCTTGGTTTTCTTGATTATATCAAGAGTATTTTGATTTACTATCATTAGTGCAGACTCTGGTAGACTTGATCCTTAAATCAGACTTCATTGTATCCTAGAGGCAAATTTATTGTAACCCCTTATAGAACTATTGGTGGCTGCAAATATTGTCTTTAAGAAAGTGACTAAGTAACAGGACTTGAAACACCAATTTTCTATTATACATAGATAAGATTATCGCCAAGTTTTGAAGACCCAAAGTTCACTAACTAAAGAATTCAAGATGAATTTCTTTAACAATCTAAAGACAATAATTCGATATGGCGATATCTATTCAAAAAATGACTTAAGATTTCATGAAACTTAACCATTTTGATGGAGGAAATTTTTGACGTTGGTAAAAGAAGATACACTTCCTGCTCACCACTCTCAAAGTGGTCTATGTGCTGATTACCCCCTATCCGGTGGAACAAAAAGGCAAGATGGTAGAGCAAACCTGTACCAAAACCAAATGGGAGAATGACGACTACATTTGTCGAGGACACATTTTGAATGTGTTGTCAGACTATCTGTTCAATGTGTATCAATATCTGGAAACAACAAAGCAACTTTGGGACACATTGTAGTCAAAGTACCTCACTAAGGATGCCACCAATAAGAAATTTCTTATTAATATTTTTATGCGTTTTACTATAATTGATATAAAGCCCATTATGGAACAATTCCATGAGACCCAACATATTTTGAGTCAATTTTGACAAAAGAATATGAACATGGATGAATCTATTGTAGTTTCATCTATAATAGAAAAACTGTCATCTTCTTGGAAGGATTTTAAGAAAACCATGAAACAAAAATAAATAAATAAATAAATAAAAAGATCTTTCTTTAGAGGAATTGTCTCAACACCTATGAGTTGAGAAAGAGTCAATGTTTCTTAAAAGTAAATATAACCAATTGGCTTAGACTTCAAAGATCCACATAGTGGATGATGGCAAGAAGTTCAACAAAGGAGAGCGTAAGTGCAATCCCCAACCCGAGAAAGATGCTAAGAAGTCGAAAGATGCTTGTTGGCACTATAGCAAGCCAGGGCACTTGAGAAATGAATATCGATGATACAAGAAGAAGCCAGAAGCATCAAATGCTAAGAACAAGTTCGTGGCTGTTATATCCAAGGTGAACATGCTCGAAGATACTGGTAACTGGTGGATTGACTACAGGTCTGCAACAACAAGAGTGTTGCATTTGATACTTCTTGGTATAATGGAATTATTTTTGACTATTTGATTATCATAATTGAGAACCTTCTTAGTCAATATTTGAGCCTTGGTTGAGGCGTTACCATAATGTTGGGTGAGATTGGATCAAAAACTTCAAATTTGAATAGTTGTTCTTGAGTAGTCGTTACTCTTTTATCATTTTCTCTTTACATACTTTTAATCTTGATGTGAGACTAGAACCATTGAAAAGCTTATTTATGGGGGTTCAATTTGGAAACAAGAATGACCTAAATGGAGTCTAGACGAGAAATTTATTCCTATTAGAAGTTTGTGAATCTATGTTGTGTGCATAGTTTGCTCGATCGCAAGTTTCATTGCTCAAACGGTCCACAGACCCTGCCAACTCTATTTTTCAAAATTGTTTGAGATACTAGAAGCCTTAATTCACCACTCGAGCCCACTTTTAACCGCTTGAGTAGTCTGATCGAAAAAGTATAAATACTGAAAGATTTTATTCACCACTTGAGCGCAGATTTGACCACTCGAGTGGTCTCTTCAGGATCTGATCTTTAAAAAGTCACTTTTGGGTCAAATCTATCTCATTTTTCACTCTCTCTTCTCTTTCTTTTTCCTCCATTTTCAAAAATCCTAAGCTTTCAAGCTTGGATTTTATCTATAGCCACTAAAAATCTCACTCTAGTTCCGTACACCAAAACGTAGAGCACGACGAAAGCTTTCTTTTAATCTGAGCGGATCGTGTTTTTGTTGAAATTGGATTTTCAAGCTTTCTTCTCCTTTTTCTTAAGAGAGGGATTTCTTTGCTTGTCCTTAATACTTTCGTATAGATAGATGGGTAGTATTTTTCTATTGCATAAAACATCATATTAGAAGAGATTTTCTTGAAAAGCATGTAAAGGAAAGTTAGGGTCTTGAAATAAAGAAGTTAAACTTATGTTTTGTAGTAGATTATGGAAGTTTTAATCCATGAGAACATGTTTAAGTACTTTAATGTAAAAAGCCCTAATTTTTATCCCACCCTAGTCTTGAACTTTATGCTAAAGATGAAGTTTGTTTCAATTGGGCCTTAAATCATGAAATTTGGTTGATATTTAAAAGAAATGGGTATGAATGTTGGTTGCTAGATGTTGCGGGAATAACTATGGTCAAAATTAGTTCATATCATGGAAATTGTTAACTAAAATTGGCATCATAAACTATGAGAAGAACATGATATTAAATGTGTTGATGTAACTTGAATAAAGGGAGTTGATATTGACGTATGGAAATGTTGTGAATAATCATGTTCATTTATCTCGATGAATTTATATTATTATTATTAAATATGCAGAGGTTTTGTCCTTGGCCATCGGTGGAGGATGGTATTGGTTGATTGTAGGCGTTATATGTGTAGTGTGTTATTGGCATAATTCTATAAATTGAAATGATAAATGATATGAGGAATTGATGGTTTAAAATGTTAGAAAGGGGGTTTGTTTCCTTCCGGCTTGTGATTGGTAAAGCATGGCGCTTGATAGAGATTTTTGCCTTCCTTCTGGAGTAGTGCCAGGTAAAGCGTGTGAACTGTTGGGTTTTATAGAGGTTTCGTATTCCTTCCAACTAGCTACGGGTAAAGCATGGCGCTTTGAGATATGTTCCATTTTTCCTTCCGATTAGTGTCGGTAAACTGTGTTGGATTAGCTTGACGAAGCCGATTGTTCATTATGTTATATTTGTTGTTTGGCTACAACATTGTGCAGATATATGTAACATGGTGGATTTGTATTGGATGTTTAAATTGTTTGATTGGAATAATTCTATAATGAATTGGATGGTATTGTTTGTCCATATAATATGTGTTGGTACGTATAATTGGTGTTATATGGTTTATAGTAAGTTGGCAGGTGGTAGTATAATTATCATTTTTGGATTAAAGGTTAGAATAACTACAAGATTGATTGATTTAAAATATTTTTCTAAAGTAAAGGAGATTTTGAAGAACTTCTTTTGAATCATAAGTGATAAGTTGTAGAGATAATAAAGAAGTTTTTCTTGAAAGGCTGAAAAGGGATTTTGAAAAGGAAGTGTATATTTATGTATATTTATTTTGGATATAAAGAAACACACTACTTATCTAATTATCACCTAATGGCATTCATGATCACATGTAATTATTGGCCTTATTATTGAGAATCATTGCAGGACCTTGTGTTCATCCTAATCTTTAAACTATTATTTTCAGGTGTGGAGTCGGATATATCGCCAAGACACAAGAGAATTTTTTTTTATCGTGGATTGCAATTTGTTTATTTTGAGTGAGATGTCAATGCATTGTAAAGAGATTACATTATCTTCATTGTAATTATTTTATTCTGTAATTCTCAATGTAAGCCTAAGGGCATGTATAGCACTTATTTGTGTTAAAAATTCTATCATTGCATTTATGAGAGAGAGGACTTTAACTTATTTTCAGGCTCGGCCCTGAGGGCAAGCAAAAGAGGCTTGCATCTTGGGCCCCCAAATTTGGGTTGAAAATAGGAGCCCAAATATAATTTTGTGTTTTAGATATATATATATATATATATAAGCTCAAATACTATAGGCCCAGTTGAACTGATCGTGATTCAATTGTAAACTGGATATTGCTAAACTATAAAGCAACAAGACTAGATTTTTTTTTTTTTTTTGGAGTATTTGTAATGATTGCTTCCTATCTGAATATATGAAAGTAAATTTTTATTTATAATTTTAATGATTATATGTGCAAGTAAACTTTTTTGTGGCTACAAATCAAATGAAAAATTTATTGTAACTTATCGTTTTATCCATGAACCTTTTTTTTAATGTAAGAGGGGCCCCATTTCCAAAGTTTGCCTTGAGCCCCCTAAATCTTAGAGCTAGCCCTGCTTATTTTATTTATCATATTTTGCTTCTACACTATATGTTGAAAATGGACTGCAATAATGGGATTCGATAATATATTTGAGTAATAAAAATATAATGTGTTACAAAGAGCCTTTTCACCACTTATGAATAAGTAAGTGATGGAACAGTTCTCTACATGGACAACTCTTCAATTGCTACAATCAAAGGCAAAGGGACGGTGGATTTGGAGTTCACATCTAGAAAAGTCTTAAGTCTTAGTGATGTTTATCATGTACTTGATTTTCAGGAAAAACCTTGTATCTGGAAGCCTTTTTAATAAGCATGGTTTCAAATTAGTATTTGAGTTGGACAAATTTGTCCTGTCTAAAAGTGGGATTTTTGTTGGGAAGAGCTAAATATATCGAGGAATATTCAAACTTAACGTTATCAATAATATATCTTGTTAAACAGGGAAAGCAACCCAAGAGTGGGGGTGAACTAGGAAATTAAAAAAATTGGCCAAAAAAAAGATTTCAAAAGACTAAGTGCTTAAATGCAGCAGACAATCAATAAATGCACAGAAAATAAAAGGAAAGGAAAGAAGAGCTTAATACAAGGATTTATACTGGTTCGGCTCACCAGCCTACGTCCACTCCTCAAGAGACTTCCTTGAGAATTTCTTTACTATGAATCAATGCACCACCAAGCTTCACCTAGCTTGTGGATTTTTAGAAATGACTTACTTCAATTTGTTGAGGACCTCTCAACTAAATGCCTCACTTTACAAGTGTTTCACTCAGAAAATAAGGAACAAGAGAAAGAGGTTCAACTAGCCTCTTTTACAAATATTCTCTCTCAAAAGATGGATATGAAAATGTAAGCTCATAGGTAATTTAAGACTCACTCAGATGTAAAAATTGAAGTACAATGGAGTACATTGATTGCTCTTGAATGCTCTAGATTTTTTGTATTGAAGAAGTGTATTTGTCAAATAAGGAGAGCTTCTTCTTTATAGCATTAATGGCTTCTAGCTATTTGGAGAGAGGTAGAGACACATATTCTAGCCGTTGGAGCAAATCATGGAAGATATCTTCCAGCTGTGTTTGATCAGAGTATGGAGAAAGAAGACTGTAGACAAGTCTTGGGAAGAGAAGGATCACTAAAAGCTCAAGCTTTTCATTTAATGCTCTCCTTCATGAGTCAACTTCTTGGAGAGGATATGGTGCCAGAAGATCTGCTCTGGGGTCAGAAAAGATGATGTATTTTGCACTTAACTCTGAAAAAGTGGCTGAGAGAAGGGATGTGTCAGTCCAGATCTGATTTGGCAAGTGATTATTTTTAAACCCAGATTTACAGGTGTCGAACCCTGCAGATTGGGTGTCGAACCCTGCAGATTGGGTGTCGACCCTTTGCTTTCTTCTCTTCTCTAAGTTGAGTTCCAGGTGTTCCTAGTGTCGACCCTTATCATTCTTGGTGTCGACCCTTGCTGTTAGATTGCATTCTGAAATTTAGTGTTGACCCTTGTTGTTCTTGGTGTCGACCCTTTCTGTTGGATTGCATTCTGAAATTTTGTGTCGACCCTTGTTCTTCTTGGTGTCAACCCTTTCTGTTGGATTGCATTCTAAAATTTAGTGTCAACCCTTACTGCCTTGGTGTTGACCCTTGCTTCTGGAACACTTAGACATTTTGAGCTTCACTCTGGTGTCGACCCTTGGACCTGTTTTAGGCATAAATAGAGTTGTGCATACAGGTGCTAATCTTATGTTTGAAGAGCCAAAAGTTATTGAAAAACAACACTTTACAGCACTTTAGAATCATATATCTTCTAGCAAATTTGTATACTATTATTTTGAAAACTTTGAATAACAAAATGAATTCAAAATATTTGTCATTAATCAAAATCAATAAGAATTTAAAGTTGAATAACCTTGGGGCTAACATACCTGTTTCGGCTTATATTGTTGATTCTCTTTCTTTATGGCATGCTTGTTTACGTCATGTAAATATGAGAAAAATTCATGATATAGTTAATTTAGATTTAATTCCTAAGTATGACACTGATATGTTGTAGCTTGCTTTTCGTGCTCCCCAGAGGGATTTAGTCTCCTCAGATACGATAGCCCTGCAGTTCGGACTCCCGTAGTTCTGAATCTGGTTTTACAAGTGCAATGTGAAATAGATTGAACAAATTAAAGTCCAAATTTGGAAAATCTTAGAAAATCCATTTATCATCAGAGATGCCAAAAATGGACTACATTGCCAGATTTTAGAGTCGCCACCTAAATATTTTTGGGAAATTTAGAAAACTTGTGACTCATGCTAAAGGCCACCTATCCGTCATCATCAAAGTGTCTCAGCTCGGGAACTTAGATATGAGAGGGGGAGGCCACGAATTGAGCACCCTACTCACCTGATCAATGATCAGCTTCTACTAATCATGATGTGAATTTTATGAACATTATATGCTCTTGTTCCGATTTATTAGGCTAACATTACTATGTGAGGCATACAAGTATAGACTATTTCCCCTACTTTGGAATGCTTTGATTTTATGTTTGTTTGAAAAGAGTTTTGGATATGTGCTACTTGAAAAAACGAGCTCATATGTACATTAATCAAATCATCCCAATTTAGGTGACATAGCCTTTATCCACAGGCATTCAAGAGGTATATCAAATAAGCCCTTAGCCACATGGTAAATATGCTTGATATGGCAACACAAACATGCATGCAATATGCTAAAATAAGAAATGCTCACCAAGTACTTCGAGGCAAGCCAAAGGAAATATAACAATTAGAAAAAAAAGCATGCTCTACTATGCAAGTGACTAATGCAACACATACAAAATGCAACTATCAGATTCAGCTTCTTAACATGACACATGGCTCAACTCAAAGCATGCGTTTAGCGCACTAATTCAAGTAAGAAATGGTAACAATAAAGTTAGAGTGATGAACCGATCCCAATGTAAGCAAAAATGGATATTGTATACATGGTAATGATATATGAAACTAAAACGTGAATGCAACCATCATAAGCAAGCAAATAAAAGAGAAAAAAAATGGGGGTTGGAAGATATACACAATATTACAAGTATGCCCTCATGCAAGAGGGTCTGAATGTCCGAATTTAAAATAATTATTATAACACCAAATTAACTAACTAAACTATCTATTATAAATAACTAAATTTAACTAGCTATTACAATTTCGAACGAATCTAATTAATAGTCACACACGCGAGAATGAGAATGTCCTCCCGGAAACCTCTCTGTTTTGTTGCCAGAAACTGTTCTGCTTGTAGTCAGAAAAATTAATCTGTTTTTGCCCGAACTTCTGCTCTGTTCTATTACGAAAATGACATTGCCTGCACAAAATAGAGTGGCCGGCCTGCCTTGGAAAGTGGTCGGCCGGATGGAAGGGTGGCTGGCCACTATTTTTTGGTACTGCCCTACTGCCATAGAAATGAAACAAAATAAAAACAGAGTGTTTCCAAAAGATGTTGGTCCTTTCTGTCTCTCCCTATCATGAAATTGATCATGGGAGGAGTAGATTCGGTTCGCAAACCATCAATATTTGCACGTTTGTTACGTGATGATCTTTGAACCGATAAGACAAAGGTTTAATAAATGGAAATAAAAGACCAACAAAACCTCCTCCCTATCATTGAGTTACGTCAAGTGGTAGACATTGATTCTTGAATCATTAACATCACTAAAGATTATGTAATGATTTCAAGACTCAATGGGTTTAATATAACGTCCGATTGAACCCAACTCAATTTTATTACTTGTCATCACTTTTATTCCAATTTTATTAGTCTCTTTTATATTACCTTGCCATTCTTTATTCATTTTTGTCCAAATGTGATAACTATGTCCACTAATGAAGAGAAGTTTCAAACAAGAAGTTGTGTTTAGTATGAGAGAGATGTAATGCCTTGGTAATGAACCTCTGAAGAGATTAAACCATTAAGCATGAAAGGTCTATTTCTCATGCCTTAAACAACAATCAATTGTTTGAAACAACTCTTAAACAAAGAAAACCAAGAAAGAAGGAGGTTGCAGCGATGATTATTACAAGTGTGAGTATATATATGAAGACTATGGAATAAAAAGCTATTAACTCAAAAAGATTGGTGTCTAAGGTCTAAACCACCAAATCTATGAGGACTTACAACAGTGCAAGCATAATATCCAAAGCATAACTAAGTAAACATACTAAAATAGCCCTAAAAACAACAAAAAACAGTGCTAAAAAAGTAGTTTGAAAAGCTAAAAAAGGTAAAACAAAAATGGAAGAGAATAAATGCAGTAAGCAAGTCAAAGGAAGGGTGGCTAACCCCTCCATTTTTGGACCTTAAAATCATATGTTGTAGCTTCTAAACTCTAAAAATCAGTAGCCAAAAGTTGAGAAGCAAATGGGAAACACAAGGATATAAGCTTATGGAATAAGGTTTAAGGAAGTGTGGTTAATCCCTCCACTATTTGTAGCTTTTAAATCACAAGTTTTAGTCCCAAAAAAATCCAAAAATAGTATAAAAACATCAAGAAAAAGATGAGAGAAGAGTAGTTTAAACAAGAACAAAGTTATACCATTGAAGAGAAGACTCTTTGGTTCACAAACCACAAAGTGTTTAGTCTCAAGAGCTGAAATTTAGCTCAATAATTTCAGCAAAGAGCCTCAAATTGTTGGTTTAGGAAGTGTATGTATAGTGTATGTATATTGCAAGATAGAGAGGGAGAGTGTTTTACAAGTTTTTGGCTCTTCACAAAATTTTCTAACCTAAAAACAAGAGGGGTGGTCATTTATTTATAGAAAAATAGGTTCCTCAGTCGGAAATATCTGTATGGAGCCAGCTGGTGCAAAGCATGCACATAGGAGGGGGGGACAGCTGGCAGCAAATATCTGGTTGCCGGGAAACATGGCCGGCTAGCCAGCCAAGAAAGGGGGCGGCTGTCCAATAAAATTGGCCTACTGACCACTTGTTGGCTAGCAGGGCTCTAAGTGGTCAAGCTAGAAAAAAAAATAGGTTTTGGTCCAAAGGAGGTGCAAGTTTTTAAGCTTTGAAATTCAAAATCGAAGCTCTTTGCTAAAGAAATTGAACGGTTTATACAGTGTACTAATTCATCGTTGAGTGTTCACCATGAGGTACCCAAGTCTTAAGGGTGGTCAAAAATAGGGTGTCTACACTTGTTTGAAAAATGTAAATTTTGTGTGCAATCTAAAATTACTCATATTACATTTCCTAAAGTAGATTGAACCACATCTGTACTTGAACTTCTGCATGGTGATGTATGTGACATGCATAGTATCCCCACTAGAGGAGGTAAAAAAATATTTTGTAACATTTATTGACAAATTTTTCTAATTACTTTTGCATTCAAAAGATAAGTTGTTTGATAAATTCAAGATTTTTTAAACAAAAGTAGAAAATCAATGTAATGTCAAAATAAAGTGGCTCAGGTCTGATAGACGCAGTGAATACCGTTTTCCAGAATATTGTGAAAATGATGATATTATTCATAAGAAATCTACATCCACATCACAACAAAATGGAGTAGCTGAAAGAAAGAATAGGACATTAATAGAAATAATTAATGCTATGATTTCTTACTCTAGTTGAAGTTTTGATTTTTAGGGTGAAGCCATGTTCACTGCTTGTCACATACTTAATAGAATTCCTCTCAAAGGAAGGAACATTACTCCTTATGAGAATTGGAAAAAAAAAAAAAAGAAACCTAATCTAGGTTACTTGAAAACTTAGGGCTGTAGAGCAATTGTCAAATTGCCTAAATATAAAAGAAAGAAATTAGGTGAAAAATGAATTGAATACATATTCATTGGATATGTTATGCATAGCAAAGCATATAGGTTTCTGGTAATAGAGCCCAATGGTTCAGTAGAAATAAATACCATCATTGAATTATGTGATACGGTATTTTATGAAAATCGTTTCACAACCATTCCAAAGTTGGATTCTAATCAAGGAAATGAATCAACTCCTTTGACGTCTATAGAGAAAATTGAACGAAATGAACCCATTGAATTTATTGAGCCTAATGAACCTAATGAGTTGAGCTAAGAAGGAGTAAGAGGGCTAGGACTGAGAATACTTTTGGAATTGACTTCATTATTTACCTAATAAAAAGAACTAAGGGATGCTCATTGCATGAAAACAATGATTTCTTTGAATGTGGATTCAAATCCATTAACCTTTGGGGAGACTGAAGTGTCAAGATGTTGTTTTATGCAAAGAAGTAATAAATGGTGAGATGGATTCTATAATGGGTAACAATACCCATATACTTACTGATTTGCTACTTGAATCCAAACCATTTGGTTCTAAATGGATTTCAAAAGAAAAATTAAAGTTGATAGCACAATTGACAAGTTCAAAGTAAGATTAGTTGCTAAGAGCTTTACTCAAAAGGAGGGTATCAATCATTTTGATACATATGTTCTGTCACGGGACTATCACTATCTAGAAAGTAAATTCGTTTGTGTTTATTTGATTAAGTGCTTAAGTGGAGTGAATTACTTGTTGTCCACCGCATTAGGACGTGAGTGAATTAATTTCGGCACATTTGTGAATGTGCTAATCTGTTGTGTTACCTTTATTAGGATGTCAAGATGTGAACGTGGTAGTGGTAGGCGTGGTAGGCCTAGGCGACAGGAGGTGTCGTTATCAGATGAAATTCTGACCCAAGATGTAGGAGTTGGTCAGGCCAACGTGGCCGAGCCAGCAGGTCAGCAAGCCATGAGCTCTTTGGCCTAGGAAATGGCTGGTGCTTTGTAGAAGTCTATGGACATTCTCTGAGCTAAAAATCAAGTCCATACCCAAGTTGCTGAAACATGGCCGTCTTTTCTGAAGAGTGAGTTCTTCCGGTCAAATCCAGATGAGTTTTTGGGGGATCCGAAGGAGCCACTGAAGGTACATAAGTGGCTGGAGCAAATGGTAAAGACGTTCGAGATGCTTAGTATCGAGAATGATTGTTTAAGGGTGACCTTGGCATCATTCCGGCTAAAGAGAGATGTGAGTCAGTGGTGGAAGTATGCTCGTGGACGCATTGGGGTGACTTGAAAGGCCTTTGTCAATGCCTTACAGGACAAGTTTTTACCTCCCACTACTAGGGAGAAGTTAAGGGATCAGTTCTTGAAGCTCAAACAGTTGAACACGCTTGTAGCAGAGTTTAAGGCCGTTTTTATTGGCCTATCTATGTTTACACTGGAGCTTGTAGTGATGGAGGAACGCCGTTGTGTTAAGCTCAAGAAGCGACTGAGGACTGGGCTCATTTTCAATATGATCGCATCTATGATTAGGGATTATGGTCATCTTGTGTAGGCGGCGGCTCATTTAGAGATGATGATTTAGACGAAGGAGAAGAGGACGAGGGGCTCCAGGTAGAGGAGTCAGGAGGTTCAAGGAGAGACTTAGGATAACAAGAAGCAGAGGGGTTCTACCACATAGAAGTCCCAAGTAGCACAGTTTAGATCCACCTTTCCTGTATCGAGTTTTGGTTCAGGAAGGAGTAGTCAAGGTGGGATCACTTGTTTTAAGTGTGGTCAACTAGGCCACAAGTATCCAATTTGCCCGCAGAGAGGATGAGGGCAATAGTCTACACTATCTACATCTCGTTTATAGAGCTAGAGTCAAAGGAGAGGGCAGTTGCCTACCTGTTATCATTGTGGTCAGTCAGGGCACTTGAGGAGGTTTTCCCTTCAAACAGGTGGCACACTTGGCGCGTCTGGTTCGAGATAAACATAGAGCCATCAGTCTACCCAGTCAATACAAGCCTTGAAGGCCACTCAAAGATCCTCTTCGGCTCAATCAACTTACCAATCTTATGCTCCGAGGGGTGAATAGGTAAAGCAGAGACTAGTAGGACGTATGTATCTTGTTACTATGCCAGATCAGTTGCCAACATCCTCTGGTTTGAAAGGTAACTTTTTGTTGTTCAATTTTATTACTAATGTGTTGATTGATATTGCTATATCTCATTCCTTCATTTCATCTGCATTTGCATTAGTTTTGGGATTAGAGGTGGCTCAGTTAGCATCTCCACTTAGAGTAGAGTTCCCTGTTGGAGGTAAGGTAGACTTGGATCGGGGATGTCGCGGTTGTGAGATTGAGGTTGCCAGTCGCCGACTTCCTTTTGGTTTTGTATTGCTAGACATGTTGAGTTTCGATGTCATCTTAGGTATGGATTAGTTGTCTTCATACTGTGCTATTATAGATTGTTACCATTAAAGAGTTAAGGTATGCACCTCGAGCGATGACTGCTTTTATTTTTTGGGGGATTGAACTGATAGAGTTTTGTCGCCAGTATGTAACTTGTGTGGTTGGGGCGAGCTTAGTTTTCTTCTTGCAACTTCTTGGATAGTAAAAGTGATGTGGTCCGAGTTGAGTTACTAAGGGTAGTTTGTGAATACCTGAATGTCTTTCCTAAGGATCTTACTAGTTTTCCACCCCACCGAGAGATTGAGTTCTCCATTGACTTAGTGCCTAGCACAACACCAATTTCCATGGAACCATATATATTTGTACCTGTCGAGTTGTATGAGTTGAAGATCCAGCTCCAAGAGTTGTTAAATAAGGGCTTCATTCACCCTAGTACATCATCTTGGGGAGCAATAGCTCTGTTTTCTAAGAAGAAGGATGGCACTTTGCGTCTATGCATCGATTACCAGAAGTTGAACCGGGTAACTATTAAGAACAAGTACCCATTACCTCATATAGATGATCTATCTAACCAGTTGAAGGGGTCTTGTTGTTTTTCTAAGATTGACTTGAGATTGGGTTACCACGTGTTAAGGGTGAATGAGGAGGATATTCATGGTCTGAAATAAAGAATAATACCCCATGGTAGGAGGAAGGTTGTAGATTGCCTCTAACTGAATGGGTGTTTTCCAATATGAAAACAAAACTTTATTTCTTGGGAAAAAAAAATGGTATCTTTACTTTGTTGTTATCCTCTGGCAGATCTGGAAAGACAGAAATTAAATGGTTTTTGAAAACTTTATTCACCCTATTCAAGTTAGTCTCAAGAACATTAGAGACTATGTTTTTGAGATTGATGAGGCATTCCAATCTCCTCTCCACCCTAACCAATCTTTACCTATACTAATTAACTGGCATTTCCCTCCTGCAGGTAAACTGAAATTAAACACTGATGGCTGCTCCAAAGGAGATCCTAGACAGGTAGGCTATGGAGTGCTAAACACTGATGGCTGCTCCAAAGGAGATCCTAGACAGGCAGGCTATGGAGTGCTCTTGAGGGATGTAGCAAGCACATAGATATGGGGATACTATGGAAAGCTGGGCCACTACTCCAATATGGAGGCAGAGCTATGGGCCATCTATAGGGGCCTCACAATTCTATTTTAGAAAAGCACCATGGATGTAGAAATTGAAACTGATGCCACTCAAGCCATCAAGTTAATTCAAGATGGACCAAGCCACAACTCTCCTTACAAGGCCCTCATAGAAGATACAAAGTTATTAATGAAAAGATGTAATTGTACACTGAGTCACACACTGAGGGAAGGAAACAGAGTTGCTGATCGTTTGGCAAACATAGGAGTGGCACAAGATGAACATGTGGTGATTCTGGAGGATCCCCTAGAAACTGTAACAGCTTTGGTCATAGAAGATATGATTGGAGCTCATTTTGAGAGGGATTAGCCCTCTTATCTGTTGTTTGTTTATTTTGGGATCCTTCTTATCTTTCTATGTTTTCATCTGAATCAAAAAAAGAATGAGGAGGATATTAAAAAAATGACATTTTGTACGTAGTATATCCATTACGAGTTCTTCATGATGCCTTTTGGGCTAACCAATGCACCAGCTTTATTCATGGATTTGATTAATCAAATCTTCTGTCAATTCTTAGACCGTTTTGTGGTTGTCTTTGTTAACGACATCTTGATCTGCTCATCATTCGAGGAGGAACACGAAGAACACTTTCGAGTCGTACTCGAGTTGCTTGGAGCCCACTATTTATATGCTAAGTTCGGGAAGTGCAAGTTCTGGTTAAAAGAAGTTAAGTTCTTAGGCCATGTGGTATTTGGGGAATGAGTGATGGTAGACTCTTCTAAGATAGAGGCAGTGCAAGATTGGGAACAACCTAAGAATGCCTTAGAGAGTCGGAGTTTCTTGGGTTTAGCAAGGTATTACTGATGTTTTGTGAAAGACTTCTCTAGACTGGCCTCACTATTGACTAGATTGACAAGGAAAGGGGTGAAGTTTTTGTGGAGTGAGACTTGTGAAAAGTTGTTCTAAGAGCTTAAGCTAGACTCACCACTACTCCAGTATTGACTATTCCAGAGTGTGGTTTAGGTTATTCAGTTTATTGTGATGCGTCACGGGAAGGTTTGGGTTATGTGTTAATACAAGAGGGGAAGGTGGTAGCCTACAGTTCGAGGCAGTTGAAAACTTATAAGAGAAATTATCCTACTCACGACCTAGAACTAGCAGTGGTAATTTTTGCCTTAAAAATCTAGAGGCATTTCTTATATGGTAAGAGATTCGAGTTGTTTTCCGATCACAAGAGTTTGAAGTAGCTGTTTTCACAGAAAGATTTGGTAAGAGGAGGTGGATGGAGTTTATGGAGGATTATGACTTTGAGTTGAACTATCATCCGTGAAAGGCCAACGTAGTGGCCGATGCTTTGAGTAGGAAGTCAGTAAGTAGTGTAGCTGGGATTGCCATCTAGCAATTGGAGATGTTGGGTGCTATTGGCAAGTTCGAATTGCATCTTAGCGAGTCCATTGAGTCGGCTATTTTGTTCACTATAGTGGCACAACCTATGCTAGTGAATCGAGTTATAGAAACATAGAGGCACGATCACGAAATAGAGATTATCGGAGGGAATATAGCTAGTGGAAAGGTAGAGAAGGGCTTGAATGTGTATTCTAACTTAAGTGTGAGGTATCTAAACCGTCTTTTTGTGCCAGAATCTTGTAGGGAGAAAGTACTCCGAGAATTCCACCATTCGCACCTTGCAGTACACTCAGGAGCACGAAGATGTACCACGACCTTAGCCACCAATTTTGGTGGAGGGGGATGAATAGAGACGTAGCCTTATTCGTTTCGAGGTGCCTTACTTGTTAAGAAGTGAAGGCCGAACATCAACGACCAACAGGTTTGTTGCAACCCTTACCTATAGCCGAGTTAAAGTGGGAGTATGTCACGACGGATTTTGTTGTGGGTCTTTCGAGGACTTAATGGGGTAATGATGCCGTGTGGGTGATAGTCGACTGGTTAACTAAATTCTTACATTTTGTGTCTATGCGCAAAGTGACTTAGTAGATTATCTTGCCGACCTTTATGTTAGGGACATAGTTCGACTTCATGGGGTCCCTGTGACTATCGTTTTGGATAGAGATCCTATTTCATGGCTCGGTTGTGGCAAGGCCTACAGAATGTCTTGGGCACTAGCTTGACATTTAGCATCACCTATCATCCTTAGACTGATGAGAAGTCCGAGTGAACCATTCAAATCTTAGAGGACATGCTTTGGGGTTGTGTTTTGGATTTTAAGGGTCGTGGGAGAGGCATTTACCTTTAGTGGAGTTTTCCTATAATAACAGCTTGCAAACGAGTATTGGTATGGCACCATTTGAGGCCTTATATGGCCGACTGTGTAGATATTTTGTGTGTTGGGCCGAGGTGTGTCACGCACCTATGTTAGGTTTTGATTTAGTTTGGGATGCAATGGAGAAAGTCGCACTTATTCGTAAGAGGTTAGTTTTGGCTCAGAGTTGCTAGAAGAGTTATGTTGACCGTAGGAGGAGACCTTTATCTTTTGAGGTAGGAGATTACGTGTTCCTGAAGATATCACCAAGACAGGATTTAATTAGATTTGGGATGACCAGCAAGTTGTCTCCTAGATTTATTGGGCCTTTTGAGATTTTAGAGCAGATCGGAGAGGTAGCTTATCGTTTGGCCTTGACGCCTTAACTTTTTAGGATTCATCATGTGTTCCATATTTGTATGCTCTGGAAGTACGAGCCTGATCCTTCATACATGTTGGATTAGACCAAGTTAGACGTAGATGAGGATGCCTCGTATGAGAAGACACCAATAAGAGTTTTAGACTCTCAGGACCAAGTCTTGTGAGGCAAGACTATTCCATTGGTTAAGGTGTTATGGCAACGCCATGGGGTTGAGGAAGCGACTTTGGAGCGTAAGGTAGAAGTTCGTGAGAAGTATCCAGACCTATTTGTTGATATTTGAGAGTTGTGTTGGAAATTTCATTTTGTTGTGATATATATAAAGATTGTATATGTTTTGGAGAATTGAATGGTAATAGTTGATATTAAACAACTTAGTGTATCCTTGTTATAATTTTGGATGATATGTGATTAGTTTTATTTCAATGAATGTTAGTTGATTTTAAATTTCAGGGACGAAATTCCTTAAGGGAGAGATTATAACAATTTTGTTTTAGACGCAACCCATTTTCTTGCTTTTGAATCCGAGAACCCATGTACTTAATTGTTGTTTATCTTATTTCCATCTTCTTACTTGTTGAGATTGGCTATTGGGAGTTTTGGTTGTGTTTAAAACAAGTTAGAAAGTTAGTTTTTCCATGAGTTGTTGCCCATATTTTTGCTTCTTGCACTCGAGCGTCTTTTACAGTCTATAAAACTATTGGAAGTGTGATATCTGCACTAAAGCGATGCTTCTTACACTCGAGCGGTCTTTTTCATTCTGCAAAACTACTGAGAGGTGGTCATTGTGCACTCGAGCGGTGTCACATATTTTGTCTGTTCGCTCTAGCGGTGTTTTGGTTGCTCGAGTGGTCTGCGCGTATATCAGTTTGAGAAAAGGCCATTTTGAGTCACTTTTTCATCTCATTCTCTCTCTAACATTTCAAAACCCTAAATCCACACACACGCTCTCTAAGTTCTTATCTTCTAGCTCTAAATACTCTCAATCCTTTGATTTCTTCACCACAGTCCTTTGGAATAAAAGCTTGAGCACGTCGAGGGCTTCATTCTAATCGGAGATGTTAGTGTTTTTAGCTCCGTCAAGTTCTACCCCTTGTTTCCTTTTGTCTTCTACTTTGAGGTAGGGATTTCTTTGACTCTTTTATATGATTTTTAGCTTAGTTATTTACCCTTTAAAAAAGGTTAATGATTTAGGGGTTTTTGGAAAACCTAGGGTTTGAATTTGAAATCAAAAGAGGGGTGTTTCCAAATGGGTTATTGAAAATGGTTGTGGAGATATGGTCATGGTTGAGCTTTGTAAAAATGATAGATACCTTTTCTTAAAATTGATTTTGTAACAAATGGGGTTTTTGCCCTAAATTTTAAATGTTTGGAATTGTGAATGGAAATGGAAAATGATGCTGAGTATTGTGAGATTGGAACAATGTTTATGTTGATGATGATGGTGGAGTTGGATATGTAGTATCGCTTCCATTGTAATTGATGAAATTGTATCTTTTGATTAGAAATAATTTATTGAATATAAATATTTGTTTTGGGCTATCGATGAAGGACGGTCTTGATTGTTATAGATATTGCATGAGGATTAGATTAAATTGAAACTAATTTCTTATACATTATGCATTGAGCATCATTTCATATTGAACATTGTAAATATATTGATTTTGAGAAAAGAGGGTGAATACCTCGGTGAATCTAGTTAGGAAGTGTAGTTGTGGTTATTATGTTGGCATGTGTGTCCTTGATGAAAGTTTAAAAACCCGCGTGGTTAGGTGTTGATCCTTCCGAATAGTACCGATAAAATGGCTTTAGTAGTGCTTTTATAGCCTACTGGCAGACACGTACCTAAAGATTCTCAGTATTTTGTATCCACTGCTCTGTTTTCTATACAAAAGGATTATTTTCATGAATTGATATATAATCTGGTATTGCATTGTTTGAGATGAAAAATAAGGAATGTTTGACAAATAGCATGTATATGCATTCATCTTATAATTTTGCTAAGACTCATATACTATGTTAGAATATCTTTATTGGGCTTTGGCTCACCCTATGTGGAAAACAACTTTTAGGTGCTAATGATATGCCTCCACTAAAGACATAGCTTGGGAGGACTTGGAGCTTAAGGCTTCATTTTTGGTTTCTTGAAGTAATTATTTTTGTTTAAGCCCTGGGCTTTACATGTATTAAGTTTAAACTCATTTTGTTGTAACAAAATATCATCTTGGAAAGTTGTAGCCATTAGGGCATTTTATTACTTAGTTTTACCTTCTTTTTTACTCTTGTATCCATGCCATATGCTATAGACTCAGAATCTAGAATTTGTGAATATATATTGCATATGCCATCTTTTGTAATGATCAAAGATATAATGAATAGAAGTTATGAGATTGTTGATCAATTGTAGCACTATTATGAGATGGGTTAATGTTAATTATTTTGGGATGCTACAGTTAATGAGTGTGAAAACAGAATTAGAAGTAGTAAATGATAAGTAGGCTTAAAATCTTTATCTAAGGAGGTAAGATTTAAGGGAATTACTGGACTGAATTTTTGTAAGATAAATAGTTAACATATGAGGTTTCTATGAAATGGCAAGTGGGATTTTACAAAAAGTTTATCTATTTATGTAATCTATTTTCCATATAAAAGGACACGTTAATTATTTATGTATCACCTGATAGCATTCATGATCGCATATATCTATTGATCTTATTGTCGGGAACCATTATAAATCTCTACTGGACCTAATGTTCATCCCATGTTGTTTAACCATCTTACAAGAACAAAGTCAGTTGCAATGGTTTGAAGATTAAGAAGTCCTAGTTCATTAAGACTTCTTACCATGTGAATTGTCAATTAAGTGTTAGAATGTTGTAATAAGGATGGTATCCTTATATTGTATATGATTATTGTGTAATCTTTTATGTAAGCTTTAAGGCAAGTATTGTCTACATTTGTGTAGAGCATTTCTACCATTGTAATTATGCGAGAGGCAACCTTATTTATTTCATCTAACTCGTCTGATCTCTATAATTATAATTTGGAAATGGATGTTCATAAGAAATTTGATAATGTATCTAAGTATTTAAATCTAGGGCGCGACATTCCTCATCTACTTCTATTAGCCTTTGAGATTCTATAGATTTTGTGGAAGAAATTGAAAATATTGAATTAGGTACTTATTACATTTGAAGTTAATTTATTTTCCTCTTGACTTAATTTTTAATTGTTAATAACATATGTGTAATATGTTTAATGTTCTTGAGAACTTATAGGAGCAAGCTCTTTGGAAGACATAGTTATGGATGATTAAGTTAGGTTTGAAACTCTTATGCTTGTTATTTGATTGTATGTTAAAATTTAGTTTTAATTCTATTTCCAATTTTGATAGACTTGTGGTTTAGACTTATGAGATGATTGTTTAAAGTTTCAGTTTTGTTTTAATGTCACGATTTTGGTTCTTAGATTATATTTTGTTTCTAATTCTAATTCAGTAAAAGCATCGAGCCTTAGTATTTATTTATTTTTATTTTTTGTATTTTTGTGAATGGTTGGATTGAATATGGTTAAAATTGCGTATAAATGGCTAATTTAATATTTTTACATAAATTATTTATTATACTACAAATTTAAGAAATAACTCAATTTTGAAAGTACTTAAACCGATTAAACCGCATGGAGCTGAACGATTTGAATCGGTGCTGAAAAACCTAAGCGATTAATGATTCAAAATAGATTTAATTGCAATAATCCCCAAACAATCAAAACTAACAATCTAAATCATCTAGCATATACGAAAGTGATTTAGATTGTTGTTTCATAATTAACAAATCGATACAAACGGTTTTTACGTGGAAAAAATCACAGTTGGAGCACCTCCAATTATGATAGAAAAAAAAAATCACCGGCGAAACGCCACTAATCAATTCACTATGAAGAATGAAAATACATAAGATTACCAAACAATTTACCCAACACTCTGTAAAATTATCTTTAACAACTTGTGCCTCTTTCACCAATGCCTTCGTGACAGAATTGATTAGTTTGATGTTGAATCCACAACACCTAAGTCGAATCCACGACAATGAGCTGCTTCAAACTCTTTCAAAGCCTTCATGCTCAAATCTTCGAAATCTTCTGAACAAGAACTATTTGATTTGAATGATCAACTAACCTTTTGATGTACAAGATTTAGATCATGAGATAAATTCACCAAGACATCAAAGGAAACAAGTAAAGTGGCTCCAGAGAAAAACTCAAACCCTCAAGAATATGATCTGGAAGCTATAACCCTAAAATGACTTGCGCACAGCTTTATAGAGAACAGGGTCGCGGAGACCGCTTCAGCCATGGAATGGTCACTTGAGCGGTGTGTCACATATGTGTGAAGTCCATTAGCAACTTCGCTCGAGCCACCAACAAGTTCGCTCGAGCAAACATTGAACCCTCCTAGTACTTTTGCAGACAAGTTAAACTTCTGAGAGTTGGGACTCTTCGCTCGAGCGACCACTCATATCAAAATAAGAAAACAATATGTCCATCAAATAAAAATAAGAACTGTCCAAAGTAGAGAAATAGAGATAAAACAGGGAACCATCATGGATACGGTGGAGGAGGCTGCTATTACATTTGAAGCATGGAAAGAATCTATGCAAGCTGGAGAGATTACTGGTCCACATCATGCTCTATGCGACCAGAAAAAGCCTCTAATGCAGTTAGACGAGCATCGATAGATGTCTCTAAGTCAGTGAAATGTGCATCATATACATCCATTCGGGTGTCCAAGCGATCAAAATGTGCAAACAAGGCTTGCTCTACTTGATGAAGCTGTCTTCTAATAGTACGGGCTGCTCCGTCTCACCAGCAATTGTAGCATCCAGCTTAGCTTCTTCATCCATTTGGTCCTCACATGCACCAGAACCACCCATCCTTGACGCAGCCCCTTAACATGAGCCTGACTTTGGGATAACACCTTTTTAGTGATAGGTTTGATTGGACACACAAATTCATTATCAGAAGAAATAGGAACAAAAATGGACGAGAGAATCCGATTGACAAGACATCCATAAGGAAGACCAAATGATTTTTTTCCTTCAAAAACTGAAATCATCTTTTCAACAATCATTTCTAGAAGATCAATAGGAAGATGACGGTCTATACAAAAGAGCACGTAACCTTGGTCCTATGAAATATTAGAATTATGGGTTGTGACATGAATGTTGGCACAAACAACGATGTTCAAAAGGTGAAAACGAGGAAGGAGTTTCTTTTGCTTAATAAGTGCCTCGACAATCCTAGTCCGAGGTGTGCCACATATTTCAGAAGCCACCATGTCAAAGTCAGCATTTCGGGAAGTAAGGAATGGGAAGTGACAATCATAAGGCAAGACCAAATGAACTCTCCATCGACATGGAGTTCCTTGGAATGAACCCAAGTTTTGAAAGAAGTAGAGACTGGATCAATAGAGTGAATGTTACAATAGAATTCCAGAACCCAACTGAGATTTTGTTGGCCCGAGAAAAGTAGGACACAGTCACCTCCTAATGTATCAAAGGCAAAGTGAATAGGAATGGACTCGAAGGTAGAGGATTGGACATTACACTCTAGATGAATGGTTCTAGACTCGTAGAAATCCCCAACCAAGTTGGCTTTTTCTTTGGATTGAAATTTCTCAATATTATAGGAGGGTAGCCTTTCTGCGTTTGGAGGATTCAGCCGTGACTAAACCTTGACAACACAAGAAAAACCATCGACAACCCTCCAAAGACATCCCACCAAGAGACAAACCAAACATCCCTAAACACGACACAATTAAACCAACACCCTAAGTTCAAACAAGAAGGACAAAGCCCCATTAGTAACCAGTAGAGAATAATAAAATTCAGGGAGAACCACCACTAGGAAAATTGAAATAAACTAATCATGATTAATGATGTGCAAGATCAATACCCAAAGTGACTTAGTCATACAATTTAATCAAAGTACACTATAAAACCCTAGGAAAATAAGTAAATAAGACAAATAATGAACCTAGATGACAAAACAACAAATAGAAAGAAAGAAAAAAAAAATTGTAGATGAACATTAACATGAGAAACCCTAGGCATGGAACAATCATTAACTATGGAAATAGAAGAGAAAGGAGAGAAGAAAAAAAAAATAGAGGGGACTTATCCAATAGTGATGAAGATCACAAATCCATAGATTAAATCAAGTGAAATCAAGAGGCAAGCGATTGAGCACAATGATGACTGGTGTTTGTTCTAGGAGAGAAAAGAGCCCTAGAGGATTTGAGGAAAAATGGACTGAAAAGGATGGGTTCAACTATTTAAACCTATGTAGACCGCTCAAGTTACCTATTTGTCACTCAAGTGAAGTCACTCAAATGCGGGTTCATCGCTCGAGCTAAGACTCATTTGCTCGAGCCCAAAAAAAAAATGCTATCAGTAGTTCGTGCCACTTGCAAAAATACTGGATTGAGGCATTTACCGCTCGAGCTCAAGAACCTTTGCTCAAGTGGTACGAAAAAATGCAGAAGGCTTGCAAGAGTCTCAAATGCAACCTGCTAAACATCCAAAAACCATACAACTAAGTATCCCCTAAAACAAGGATTAGTATGATGGCAATGATGGGACACTAAGATGAGATAATCCACACATCATGAAGCTCACAATCTTGCAAAATAGACAATATGAACATAATATCATGAGCAAGTCAGGTAAGCATATATCAATGAACATAGGTAGCATATGAATGCACATCTCGATGACAAACATGAGAGCTCACATATTACGTGTGTGTGTGTGTGTGTGTGTCTAATCATTCAGTAGCTCAATCGCTAGAGTTAATCCTAGTAGTGATCGGATGGCTAGATCTCCGACAAGAGAATCTACACACGATTGAGGAAAGTCAAACCACTAGGAAATAAGGGGTATTTGTTGAGTAATGGCGGTGGCTTTCCCTCAATCAAAGAGTAAGTTTCTTTTTAAAAAATTTTTTTTCTTTCTTTTGCGCGCTCATTGGATGCTTTCACGCTCATGAGTGTGGAAACCAAACCAGAGAAGCATGAAGAAATAAAGAAGGCCTGGTTGGTGTCTATAAGGTAGCCTATGGAGATACAAAAATATGATAGGTGGTTAAGAGACTCAACATCACCCATGATACGCTAGTATAAGTCAATTACACGAGACACAAATGCTAGTAGTCCATAGAGAAATTTGATCACTTATGCAGAAGCCTTTACAACAGTTTAACTCAAGGATGTGTACAGAATGAGATCATGAAAGCAATGAGCATGTACATTTAAAATGAACTAGGGACAAGGACACATAAAACCTTGCAAGTAGCACGAGAGGTGTTCAAGTAAATCTATGTGCAAAGATGACAAGTATCAATGATAATGAGATTATAACATCCAAGCACACAGAATGCCAATCACACACAACCACTCATGTAACAACTCAGACTCTTGTTTATGAGCACTACTCCCAAGGTCTTTCTAAGGAACTCAAACCTAAGAAGATCAAGAGGTTTTGTGAAAAAATCTGCTCTTTGATGCTCAATGGGTACATGTTCAAGACCAACAAGGCCCTCATCCACTAACTCTCTAATGAAATGGTGACGAATGTTAATATGTTTAGTGTGGGAGTGTTGGACCGGATTTTTGGAGATATTGATGACACTAATGTTGTCACAGAAAAGAGTGAGTGTGTCTTGGTCTATACCATAATCATATAGCATTTTCTTTATCCAAATCATTAGAGCATAGAAACTCCTTGCAGCTATATTTCACAAGAGATTCAGATGTGGATCCAAACACAATATCATCAACATAGATTTGAGCAACTAGGATATGTGACTTAGTATGTTTGACAAATAAGGTCTTGTCCACACTACCCCTTTGAAAATCACTGTCAAGAAGAAAGGTAGTAAGCCTATCATACCAAGCTTGAGGGGCTTGTTTCAACCCATACAAAGCCTTGTCTAACTTGTAGACATGATTTGGAAATTTAGGGTCCCTAAACCCCATTGGTTGCTCAACATAGGCCTCTTCTTTTAGGTATCCATTCAGAAAAGAACTTTTCACATCCATTTGAAACAATTTAAATCCAAGAAAGCATGCAACAATAAGTAAAATGCGAAAAGATTCAAGACGTGCAACCGGAGCAAACGTCTCATCATAGTTAACGCCCTCTACTTGTGTATAACCTTGAGCAACCAACCTAGCATTTTTCCTAACCACTGTACCATTCTCATCAGATTTATTTTTAAATATATATTTAGTACCTATTACATTCATATCTTTGTTACGTTCAAATTGACCTTATTCTTCATGCATTGTATTAATCCAACTATCATCTAGTAAGGCTTTTAGTTTTTACATTCTTAGGTTCAATTAAAGAAACATAACACATATGAGATACCTCTTCCCGAATTTTTTTTTGGGTTTTCATTCGATCTGAGACACTCCCCAATCAATTGTTGTATTGGATGATTCAGCTTCACCCTTGCCGATGGTTTCAAGATAGGACTGGTAGTGACCTGAGTAGTAGTGGTGGTGTCTCTTTGTGTGCTTTCTGGAGTAGGGCTCGCCATAGAAGTTAGTACTTGTTTACCTTCTTGATCTTTGCCTTGAACTTCTCCTCGACTTTGTGGTGCCTATCTAGATTTTGAGGATCACCATTTTCTTTCTCAAGTAAAGGTGCTATTGGAGAACCTATGTAATCTACAACCACGTTGATAGATTTCATTATAGATAAAGTACGAAGATTATAGACAAGAAAGGCTTTACTTGTGCTTGAATACTCTAGAAAAATACCTTTATCACTACGAAAGTCAAATTTGCCCAAAGGCTTTCTATCTTTGAAAATATAACTTTACTCCCACATGTGTTGAAATATTTTACATTAGGATTCAATCCTTTTCATAATTCATATGGAGTTTGTAATGTGTCGGGCCTTAGATACACATGATTCACCACATAAACAGTGGTATTTAAGGTTTCAGCCCAAAAACTTGGGAGGAACTTTCTTACTGAGGAGCATGACCCTAGCCATCTCTTAAACAAACCTGTTTTTCCTCTCAACAACTCCATTTTGTTGTGGGGTCATGGGTGCAAAGAATTCATGCTTAATGCCATGCATATCACAAAAATCCAAAAACGAGCGATTTTCAAAGTCACGACCATGACCAGTTTGGATTCTTATGATATGCTCGATACAAACACCTTGTTCATTTTGGATTTTAAGGACTAAGGATTTAAAAGCATCAAACGTATCACATTTTTCTCTTAAAAAATTTACCAAGGCAAAACGAGTATGATCATCAACAGTTAAAAAATATATCTTTTACCTCCAATGCTTTCAGTACTAGTGGGTCCTCTAAGATCCATATGAACAAGATCAAGAGGACGCTTGGTTGTTAAGCTATTCACTTTCTTGTGAGGGGCTCTAGTTTGCTTCCCTAATTGACATGGCCTGCACATTTGGTTTACATACTTACCCATTTTGGGCACTCCCCTAACAATCTCTTTGTTGGCAATCTTAGTTAGGTCTTTGAAATTCATGTGGCATAATCATTGATGCCATAGGTCAAGATTACTTATGATGGCCGAGTGATAAGTGAGTCTTAGTAGTAACAATCCTATAGTAGTTATCAGATATGCAAACCCCATGCATGACAGTGTTTCCTTTTTTATCGAAAAGTTCACATTTATTTTTGGAAAATAATACCTCATGATGTGAATCACACATTTGACTATTGCTCAAAAGATTAGCTTTAAGGCCGTCAACAAGAAAAACATTTTCCAAATTAGAAAGACGAGGGACACTTATAGAGCCCTTACCAATGACACTAGAAGTGGCACCATCTCCAAAGGTAACAATTCCTCCTTCATTTTTTCAAGGGATGTGAAGTAGGATTTGTCACTTGACATGTGACGAGAGCATCCACTGTCAAGATATCACATGTGCGAGTCACGTGCTTTCAGTACAGTGTGAACAACAAAACAAGTCAGGTCACTCTTTCTTACCCATATCTTTTTGGTCTTCACAGAAAAGGGATTGGCATTCTTGGTAAATGTCTTAGCATTGTGAACACCACTATGAATCTTGGTATTCCGCCTTGACATGTAAGGTTGTCTCCTAACCCATGAAGTATTAGAATATCTAACTTTTTGGGAGACTCTACCTAATAACTTAAAACAATATTGGTGAATGTGACCATACTTACTATAATGATGACCAATAAAATAGGTTTTACCTTCTTTTCTTTGGTCATACCACCATTAGGTTGATGGAGAGACTTGTCATCCAGTTGAATCTTCAACTTTTCCTTGGTTTAAGTTCTTTTGTCATGAGTTGTAGGAGCATTTCCTTTCTGCTGTGTTGCATCACTATAGCCTATCCCACTTTTGTCACCACCCATTTGTTGAGATCCAATGATGTCTTCAAGTGTCTTTGGTCCTCTGTTCCACATATCAATTGTGGCTCTAGCATTTTTCAGTTTTTCCTCTTTCTGACTGACTAGCTCTTCCAAGGCAACTTGAGACATCTCAAGGGATTCAATATTTTCTTCATATGTGGCAAAGATTTTAAGTTCATTCCTCTCAATCTCACAAGTTAGAAGTTTTGCACAGAGAGCTTGTCTATCACTTGAAATCTTGATGACATTCTTTTTAGCTGTAGAAATCACCTTTTTTAACTTGACTTTCTCATTTTCACATGCTTTAAGTTTGATAGTGAGTTTTTCATTCAACTTGGATAAGTAGAGATTCGCTGTATAGTTTTTCATAAGCTCGTTGAAGTTCTTCACCATCTATCTCAGCATTATCGTCTAAGGTTTCATCATCTTCTTTTGTTCTTCTTTCTCATCGAGAGCATCCAGTCGAGCAACTAAGGCACTAATGTGGGTATTACTGGATGGTTATGAAGATGACTTTGTTCTTTCATGGAATTGCATAAGAACAACCCATGCATCTTTGGCATTATTGCAATGAGAGATCCGATCTTGTTCTGCTTCAGAAAGTGCTTCTTAGATGGTGTTCAGAACTCTTTCACTGCTCTCTATGTCAGCCCTTTCACCATCACTCCATTCCATAGTCGGCTTGGCAACTTTTTGATTAGTGTCTGTATCGATCACAAATGGTGCTTCAACATTCTCCTCAATTATGCACCAACCTTCAGGATCCTAAGCTCTGAGATAAACTCTCATTCTACACTTCCAGCCTGATCCGCTGGTTGTATCAGATAATTACTCCTATCAAAGGTACGAGCATGATGCAGACTAGTCCCACGAGCAAACTCAATCGGCTTGGGAGTTGATTTAGTGAAGCTAGAGTAGAATGCCATATAGGTGTTATCTCTATCCTCACCAAATTCGGTTTTCTCGACTTCTTGCTCCGATCCGCTTTCATCATTCTAAGTCACTGTGCAGACTTTCTTTTGCTTCTTTTTCAAAGGACATTCAAGAGCAATATGCCCAAACCCTTGGCATTCATAGCACTTGACTCCTTGTTCTCTCATAGTCTTCTTTTCAATCTTCGGAGCAACTTTGGGTTGAATAGCTTTGGGTTTATCATTACCCTTCTTTTTAGTGCTAGAGTCCTTGAAATTAGGCTTCTTTTTTTTTTCAAAATTTTTAAATTTTTTTTAGTAAACATAGCCGCCATTTTGGACTCTAGATCAATTTCTACCTCAGGGTTCTTAGCAGTCTCATAAGCACTAGTAAAGGCCACACTATCTTTTTGTTATTTCTTTGAAATCAGATGGGCTTCATAAGTCTGTAGGTTTCCAACTAACTGATCAAACTTGAGGTTCTTAACATCCAAAGCCTCCTCTATAGCTGTCACTTTTGATTGGAACCTATCGGGTAAGTACCTTAAAAGTTTTCCAACCACTTTAGATTCAGGAATTTTTTCACCGAGTGTGAAACAAGAATTTACGATGTCACTAAGTTTAGCATAAAAATCATCAAACGTCTCATCCTTGTGCATAAAAAGGGTTTCAAAAGAGGAGGTGAGATGTTGAAGTTTTGACCTTTTAACAACAATAGTACCCTCGTGAATAGTTTCAAGAATGTCCCAAGCCTCTTTTGCTACCTCACATGTACAAATACGTCGAAACTCTTCTGGTGTGACAGAGCAAAAGAGAGAATTGAGCACTTTACTGTTCCAACTCGAATTTTGATAATCAATTGTATCCCATTTATCAATTGGTTTGGGGATATCAACACCATTGAAGGTAACCATAGGTTCACTCCATACATAGATAACAGAGTGCTGAACTTTCTCATTAATTGATTTTAAAAATGCCCTCATACAAGCTTTCCAATAAGAATAGTTTGTCTCATCTAGTAAAGAACGTCTATAGGTCAAGCTACCTTCACGAACTGAATCCATTGACATGAATCACACAAAACCATACTCCTATACTTTTTCGTAAAAAAAACAAGAATGAGTGACCCGCTTTGATACCAATTGAAAAACCAAAGCGATTCGTGATTTGAAACAGATTTAATTGCAACAATCCCTAAGCAATCAAAACTAACAATCTAAATCATCTAGCATGTATAAAAGTGATTTAGATTTCTTTTTCATAATTAATAAATTGACACAAATGATTTTTACGTAGAAAAAGCCACAGTTAGAGCACTTTCAATTGTGATAAAAAATTACAAGCAAAACGCCACTATTCAATCCACTATGAAGAATGAAAATACACAAGATTACCAAACAATTTACCTAACACTCTGTAAAATTGTCTTCAATAACTTGTGCCTCTTTCACCAATGCCTTTGTCTCGGAATTGATTAGTCTAATGTTGAATCAACACCCAAGTCGAATCCACGACAACGAGCCGTTTCAAACTCCTTAAAAGCCTTCACGTTCGAATCTTTGGAATCCACCAAACAAGAACTCTTTGATTTGAATGATCAACCAACTGTTTAATGTATATGATTTAGATCATGAGATAAACTTAGCAAGACATCAAAGGAAACAAGTAAAGTACCTCCAGAGAAAAACCCTAATCCTTAAGAATATGATTTGGAAACTATAACCCTAAAATTTGACTTCCGTGCAGCTTTATAGAGAACAAAGTTGCGGAGACCGCTTGAGCCATGGAATGGTCGCTCGAGCAGTGTGTCACATACGTGTGAAATCCATCAACGACTTTACACGGGCCACCATTAAGTTCGCTTGAGCGAACATTGAACCCTCCCTGTACTTTTGCATTATGGGAGTTGGTTGAGCTGCTATTCCTTCTCTCGAGCGGTCCATGATAAAATAGAACACAGATTACAATTGGAAAAAGTGTTTGCTCGTGGAATTGACAACACAAGAGACCTATCAGGTACGGTTTGGTAAAAAATTCGGTCTGGATCAGTTTTCAATATAATAGAACTGACATTACGGTTCGGTCCAAAATTTCATCTAAACACCAATCATCCCGAACCGATTGCATCGCTAGTTTAAAGACAAGTATACTATGCCATCTCGACTAACTTTGGCGTGTCTTCACTAAGTAAATGATTCAAATCTTAAGATATCTTCACCTATGCATAAGGCTTCCAAGTGAACTAAGAATCATTATCTAGTATTTTGAAAATGATAGGGGAATGTTGGGGAATTTTCAAAATGATTTTCAAAATTAATAGTTTAGGTTTTGTCCTTGTTTTTCTATGGAAAGCTTGGAACAAGCTTGGGGACTTTGTCCCACATTGGAAAGACAGAAAAACAAGGAGCATTTAACAAAGTGCTACATGAAATATTCCTTTGAATATAGAATTGTGGAATGGATGTTAGTGTGCATGCACTCACACCGCAAGGATGGTGCACCATCCGCACTGGCATACGTGTGTGGTGCGGGCTTTGTGGCGTTTGATGATGCACTTTGCACTTTGCACTTTGCATGAACGCATCGGCACAAGTTGTCATGAGGGCGCTTTTCTATTTGCATCGGACAGGCTGGAGCAATGACAAGGATCCGATATGGCATCGGTGATGTGAAATACAGTCAGCTCCGCGTGGCAATGATGTGGCATCTGTTAGTGATGAGCCAACCAACCGATCGAACGATTGCATTTCCGATCTGAAGCAGTTTGATCATAGTCATTGATTGGAGATGTGCGCGATCATACGATTGAGATTGTACCCGATCATGATTAAGAGTGATCAGTCAAGGCATCTATTTAGTGTGAGATTGATCTACACCATAAATCAACAATCCAACTGCCATATTTGATCAGATGTGTTGATCAGATGCATCAAGGCCTATAAATAAGCTGCAAAATCAACCATTTCAATCCATCTAAAATCCTAAAAACATTCATGCAATTCTCTCTTTCACTCTCTTGATTTAAAGTTTTCAATCAAGAGTTTCTTAAGCAAGTTTCTACTTTTATTACTAGTAATCAAATTCTGCAGATTTTATTATTAATATCTTGGTTTTCTTGATTATATCAAGAGTATTTTGATCTACTATCATCACTGTAGACGCTAGTAGACTTAATCCTTAGATCAGGCTTCATTATATCTTAGAAGCGAATTTGCTGTAACACCCTGCATACCTATTGATGGGTGCAAATATTGTCTTTAGGAAAGTAACTAAGTAACGTGACTTGAAGCACGAATTTTCGGTTCTATATAGACAAGATCATCACCGAGTTTTGAAAATCTGAAGACCACCAACTGAATAATTCAAGACGAACTTCTCCAACTCTTTAGCCATTAAACTTAATGTTGGTATATATAAATTGTCTAAAATGTCATTTTGCATAGAGTTTAATAACTGAAATATTATTTTTTAATGACTAAAATATCATTTTTCGTTAGTTTTACTTACAGAAATAGACACATAATATAAATTGAAAATAAATTAAAAAATTATGATCTAAATTGATAAAATTAAAAAATTAAGATTCATTTTATTATAAGATTCAGACTCAAGAATTTTATTTGTAATTTTTAAAATAAAATTATATACTGTTTCTAAATTCTAAACATTATCTCAACACTATCAGATGCAATGGATCCGAATATTGGTATATTGACTAGTCCCCCTCAGGGACTTATCCAAACTAGTCTTGCAAGTTAATGGTATTTTATTTGCTTTCGCTGAGTTCAATATATAATATTAGCTTTTGCTGTGAGATACGTTTTGATTCAAGCCAAATGTTTGTTACTTTCGAATTCTTGCATATATAAGTTATTTTAGAATTCTAAGATTATTATAATTTTATGAATTTACACTACAAGAAAAAATACATTTGGCGACTAAATTTTTAGTCGCCAAAAATAAATTTTTAGTCGCCAAAAGTCGAGTTTTAAGTTTCCCCGACTAAATTTTTTAGTCGCCGGCTTGGTCGCTGGAAAACTGTCGCGAAAGGTATTGGCGACTAACAAACTTTTAGTTGCCCAAAAACCAAGTCTGTAGCGACTAAAATTTTCGTCGCCAAAGCTCGTTTATATTTTTTAAATTATACATTTAGCGACTAAATTTTTAGTCGCAAATAGGGAATTATTATTTTTTTTTAATTTATACATTTGCCGACTATTTTTTTCGTCGCCAATACTAAAGCTTTTGGCGACCACCCGTTTTAGTCGCCAAAAGCTTATTTCAGGAAAAAAAAAAATTACCCTATGCTCTTCCCAAGTTTTGAACCACCAACCTTTCACATTCTAAACCTGTACCAAGGCACTCTCTCCACTATGCCACAATAACATTACATGAATATATATGCAAAATATATCATTTATATAGTATATTGACCCGTATTAATATTAAACTATATATATAAACATAATTATTTTTATTCAATATAATTTATGTAAAAAATAAATTATTTATTTAAAAAAAAGGAGCCACTTTTGGCAATTAAATTTTTTTTTAGTCGCCAAAAACCTTAGTTTTGGCTACTACCAATAATTTAGTCGCTAAAAAAATTAATTTCCGCCTAAAAATAACCACTTTAGGCAACTAAACTGATTTTTAGTCGCCAAAGCCGCCACTTTTGCTGACTAAACTTAGTTTTAGTCGCCAATTGTCCACTTTTAGCTATGAAATTTTTTTTCGTAGCCAAAAACCTTTACTTTTGGCTACAAAATTTTCTTTTGTCGGTAAAACACCTACAATCGGCGACCAAACCATTTTTTAGTCGCCAAAACCTATGCTTTTGGCTACTAATTTCTTTTAGTCGCCAAAAAACTTCACTTTTGACTACTAAAATTGTTTCAGTCGCTAAAACCCATATAATCAGCGACTCAACTGATTTTAGTCGCCAATAAGTATACATTTGGCTACTAAACTGTTTTAGTCGCCAAAAGTCTTCACTTTTGGCTACTAATTCAATTTTAGTCGCCAATTGTCCTACTTTCAGCGACGAAATTTACATTTGTAGTCGCTAAAACTGTTTTTTGTTGTAGTGTTAAGAAGGTTGTTAAGAGAGATCCAGATTATTATAATTTTTACATTTATAATAAAACATTTTTTGGTTGTATCATATCATGCATCTCATATATCAGAACTATTTAGTCCCAAAAGGGTTGGGATATACAAATCAAGGTATTAGGGAGGTCCGGACTAAGTGACCAAATTACAAACAAAAACCCCGCTTTCTCTTCATTAGTACATGAAAAATCGGGTAAATTACTAATAGATCATAATAATTAGACTTGTTAGGTTTTTGTTATTGGCAATTTCGTTTGACAAAACTCCTTTCAGTTGTAATTTTGTTCATCTTTTATTTCAGTGAGGCTATGAGTTTTTAGATAGGAATCCAACCTGAATTGTGCCCTGCAGAGAAATTTCAGAAGTTAATTCTTTCTTATTTGCCACATCGCTGACTATGTCGAGGATCGAACTGTGTTTCCAAAGTTGCGTTTCCGCTCGAGCGAAAATTGCGGCCTTATTTTTTATAAATATGTGTTTCAGTCTAATTTTAAGTTTACGACTTCTAGATTTTCTTCTTGGATACTATGATTTTTATTTGTAGCTTCTTTACTTGTTTACTTTGATATCTGTGAGAAATTAATCATGAATCAAAAGGTTTGTTTAGTTTGTTTTATTTAAAAAAAAGAGAGTTGTGCTTCCGTGGATTCCATGGAATTTGGGTCTGAAATTTTGGTGGATTCCGGAATGGCTCATCGTCATGATTCGACATCGGCGTTATGGATTCAACGTTGGGCAAGACAATTCCGAGGTGAAGACGGGTTGGAAGAGGCAGATAGGGGTCGGTTCGATTCGGGTGTGGACTCGCTAGGTAATTGAGAGTACACTTGTGTAATTCCTTTATGTCTTCTTAGTGGATTATTTTGTGACTTTTGCATGTGATTTTTTATCACAATTGGAGGAGTTTCAATTGCGTTTTTTCCACATAAAATCATTGTGTTGATTTATTTTTTATTGTTTGATTGAGATTACTATTTACTGATTAAAATTGATACATAATCACAAATCAATATTTAGGGAATTTCTAGATTTTTCAAGACTTAATTCCTATTAAATCTTGTTAAACATAAATGTTAGTACAATCGTCACTAAAAAAAAAATTTATGATATTTTTTGCATGTGTTGTTAAAAATCGACAATTAATGTTTTTTTTTTAGTCATAGTTTTTATAAATTGTCGATAAAACTTACAATTAGTGATATTTTTCTATGACGAATTTTTCAAACTGTTACTGAAAGTTGAAAAATAGTGACTTTTTTTTTATAACGATTTTTTTAAACTATTCTTAAAACTTATAATTAATGACATTTTTTCTAACAATTTTTAAACTGTTGAAAATTAACAATTAGTGATATTTTTTTAATAGCATTTGATGAAAAATATCATTAATTATCATAGGATTTATTAGATAACAAATCCATTTATTATGACCTATATGTAAGTCCCTCTAGAATCTGTTTTATATATTTATCCGGAGCTTACCAAGGAAGGTAGCTTTTCTTTTTATATTATTTTATTTTAAATAAATTATAAATATATTTACTGAAATTTATTTAAAATATAAAGTGTCCATCTAATTTAAAAATTTATAAATATTCTCCGGTCAAAATATCTCAACAATTTAAAAATTGTCAGAAATGGGTACGCAGTACAAACGCAAATTGAAATTCACTCCTCGAGTGACAGTCTATTATCCAAGTGAAATGGGTATGCAGTACAAGTGTAAAATATAATGGTTTTGGAAACCTTGTTTTAAGGCTAAGGCCTCGTTTGGCAAGAGGCTATTTTAGTCAATTAGTTAAAAAGTTACTAAATTAGTTAAAAAGTCAATAATTCATACCAAAAAGTTAAAGATTCTCTTTTCTCTCTACTTTTTGCACATCTTTTCGTAATTAGCCAAAAAGTCATCCCAAACGTACAAGTTTTTTTTACCTACCTTTTTAGCCAAATAGCCAAAAAGTTACTAAATTAGCATGTTCCCAAACGAGGCCTAAAATAGCCTTTAAAAAAAAAAACACCTAAAAGTCTTTAAATCAAAGTTTTTTAAAAAAAAAAAAAATTTAGGCCGGCAATGCTGTCACTGTGACAGAGCCTACCACTGTTACAGTGACAGGTAAAAAAATTACAATTTTACCCTTTTGAATTTATTTTAAAAAATATAAAGTTAGAGATAAAATTATCATTTTAATTTCAAATATTATTTCAACACATTTTTTAATACACCAACTTAAATAAAAATCTATCTCATATTTTCAAATACAAAAATTAAAATAACTTATTAAAATAACTAAAAAGATCAATTTTGTTTTAAAATAATCACTTTCCAAACACTCACGATGTGATAGCTCTGTGTGTTCTTCATTCATAGCCATAAAAAAGGAAGGAGGATCCTCTCTTTGCGGTTCTTATACTTGCGCCCGTCCTTCCAGGCCTTCGGGTCTACTTTTAGGCCCAATTTTGATAATCCGAACCGTTCATATTTTATGATTTATTCAGTATATCATACCTGTAAAAAATCAAATTAATCGGATATCAGAAAGTATGTGTTCGAAAAATTGAACTAAAAACTATTTTTTAAAGAATTTAATAAACAGTTTTTCGAACATATACTTTCTGATATCCGATCAACTTGATTTTTTACAGGTATGATATACTGAATAAATCATAAAATATGAACGGTTTGGATTATTAAAATTGGGCTTAAAAGTAGACCCGAAGGCCTACAAGGACGAGCGCAAATACGAGACTGCAACGAGAGAACCTTGGCTCATAAAAAAGAGTGTCTTGCTGCTCTTGCAGGTGAGGATGGTGTTTTGGAAGGAATTTTTTTGATTTTTTTTTATTATAAGATAAATTAGTTATAAAATTAAAAAAAAAATAAATTTAAGTAAAATATCACATCAAATCTCATAATTATTTTACTTTTTTTATCATAAATATCATATTTAATTACAAAAAATTCAATTATCTTTTCAAACATAAAATTTTTTCCTCCAATAATATCCTATAACTAAAAAAACTTACAAAAAAAATTCACTTCTCGAACACCCACATTATTGTCCTCACACCAGTGATACTATGAAATGAATTTAGAAATTTTGTGTCAGGTTTTATTTTTGAAAACTTATTTTTAAATGAATTTTTATTTATTTTTAGCGATTTTTTTTTTCATGATTTAGTTTGTTTATTTTTTTTTAGATGTATCTAATCTTAATGTGTCAAAAAAAAATATTGACTAAAATATAAAAAAAGTTGAATAAAAACAACGAAATCCTTTTAAAAATAATTTATGAAAATGTAAACCAAACAATTTATCAAGATATTATCTAGAATTTTTATATTACGGCAAATTACAAACACTCCCTCGAGGTTTGGTAAAAATACAGATTCCCCCTGAGGTTTGAGAAATTATAAATTGCTCCCTGAGATCAAATTTTCATAACAAATTAGGAAAAATTAAAGGGGAATCTGTATGAAAATAAAAACCTCAAGGGGCAATTTGTTATGAAAAATGTAAACCTCAAGAGACGGGATGTTTTTTCTCAAACCTCAAGGAAGAATCTGTATTTTTTCCAAATCTCGAGGGGTGTTTGTAATTTGCCCTTTATATTATGATTCAGAATGTGGTTAAAATTATTTTACACGGACTCCATAGAATTCTTAATGTCGATGGCCGGCAGCATGACACGTCTCTCCCTGCTCATGGAATTATTAAAGCCTCGTTTGGTACTTAGTTAAAAAAATCACATCTTTTTTTTTATATATATATATATATATATATTATGTTTTTACTGACTGTGTCTAAGAAAAATTATTTTTTTGATCCGTCTAATATGAAAGAATCTAAAATGTAATAAAACAAAAAATTAAAAATTAAAAAAAATCACTAAAGACAAGAACATGTCAAAAAACTATTGTTTTCAATTTTTTATTTTTATTTTTATATTTAATGTTTTTTTTTTCCCGAATTTTTCTTTTTAATTTTTTCTTATATCTAGTGATTAAATTATAAAAGTAAGAAGTTTTTAAAAATATTTTTTAAAAGAGTTCATTAAAAAAAATCAACAAAAAGACTACTAAAAAACAATCTCAAACCACCCTAAAAGTATGGGTTAAATTTAAAAAACACAAACAAAAATTGAATTCAAAATGTTCCAGTTTATAGCTCTTCGAGTAAAAAAGAATTGAAAACACATTCCCGTGTGAGATTGACTAGTTAATTTGCCTAAGAGCTTAGCACCTTTTGTATTGCACGAATTATTTGCTATTCTGGAAGGGAAAATCATACAACTGTATTATCAGACGCTTGTGGTTCTTTCCTTATAATTTTAAGAAAAATGTCTCGTAACTCAAATTTTGTGGCTCAAAAGTGGCTCAAATGGCCAAAACGACGTCGTTTTAGCCATTTTTATGTTGTTCTGTACTCAAAACGACGTCGTTTTGGCCATTTGAGCCACTTTTGAGCCACAAAATTTGAGTTACGTAGCATTGTCGTAATTTTAATATGAGGTGCTTGATTCTTGTCACAAAAATCAGTGGCGGACCTAAAAATTGTGTAAAAGGGGATTAAAGCAAAAATATTTAGATTTTAGAGAAATTAAAATAAGATTGTATAAATTTTGAAAATCAAAATGTTAATTTATTTTACAAAAACTCAAAATTACATGACAGTAATAAAATTTTTCAAAGGTTTGAGGTGACTAAAATACTAATTTATTTTATAATTGTTAAAAATTGCTTGAAAATAATGAACATTTTCAAAATTTAGAATAGCAAAACTAAATTTATTTAGATTTTGGAGGGGTGAGAGTAAAATTATATATATTTTGAAGGGTCAAAATGTAAACTTTTTTTATATATAAATATTCAAAATTACATGATGAAAGTGTAAAGTTTTCCAAAGTTTAGGGGTGCCCCGCCGCCACATCCTATGTCCGCCAATGATGAAAGGTTGTCTATATTTACAGTTTACACCCGTTTTATTATAGAAGTGGGAATGAAAAAAAAGAGCAACAATGTTAGGTAATTTAAAATTTTGTGATTTAAATGATTCAAATCATTCAAAATGATGTCGTTTTGAGTGTAAATGAGTGTAAAACGATATCGTTTTGACAGATTTGAACCATTTAAACCATAAAATTTTGAGCTATCAAACATTTTTAAAAAAAGAGTATGATACAACTGTTACCATAGCTCTGACATTTTTGGGGTTCGAAGCAAACTTCCGATAAGGGAGCCTTTAAAACATTTTTAAAAAATGTGACCAAAAGATTAAGGCTCGGTTTGGTATAACTAAAAAAAAATTAAAAAGTAAATAAATTATTATATTATTTAAGTTATATCATCTTATTTAAGTCAAATTAGTTCTCTACCACATTACATCAAACTCAACTCATATTTCATAAAAAGTCAAAAAGTACACTTATTCAAATCATCCCAAACAATAGTATTCATTTTTTTTGGAGATATTTACCAATAAATCCTATCTCACAAACAAGTACTACAATTAGTCCCAAATTTTTTCTATTGATCTGTTAAGTCTTATTAGTGGAGAGTTTTTTTCCATGTAGTCTTATTTTCGATTGTGGTAGTGTTTTGGTGGACAGTTATACCCTTTTATTAATGTGACAGGTATGATGTGATACTCCAATGTGGCAGGTATTAATGTGACACTCCAACAATATAGTACTCCAAAAAAATTAAAAACTTTTTAGTGTAATTTCTCTAAATATGACAACGTAGTAGGTATAATGTGATACTCCAAAACTTTTCCTCCAAAAAACATAAAAACTCTTTAGTGTACTTTTCCCAAATATGACAACATGGCAGGTATGATGGGACACTTTAAAAAAAAAAAAAAATTCCTTAGTGTATTTTTCTCAAATTTGACAACATAGCGTATGATGTGACAATTCTAAAAAAAATTAAAAACTCCTTAGAGTACTTTTTCCAAACGTGACATGTGACACTCCAATGTGGCGAGTATAATGTTACACTATAAAAAAATTAAAAACTCTTTAGTGTATTTTTTCCAAATATGAGACTTTAACATAGCGGGTATGATGTGACACTAAAAAACTCTTTAGTGTACTTTTTTAAAATGTGACACTCCAATGTGGCAAACAAATAAGTTTTTATATATCCAAAATGACTAAATGGTTCACAAAAAAAAAAAAATATGAGACTATATGGATTAGAAGTCCAAAATATATGACTTATTGATCAATCTCCTCTTTTTTTTCTTTTTTTTTTTTTTTTTTACATAGTATTTACGAAAATGTTACTTCTATATATAATTATTAAAATTTATTTAAATATATAACTAAAAACTACGAAAATAATTCAAACTCAAGTACTAAACAAAAATGTAAAAATATTGTAACAAAATATCACCTACGCTCCATTTGTTTAGGCAGAAAACATTTTATGAAGATTATTTTTCGTATTTCCTGGCGTTCCATATAATGAAAAATGAAAGTGTCACAATCCCAAATTCATCCCTAGAAGTTTAGGCCATGACTGACCTGTACTTAGGCCTCAAAGATAAAATTTCAATTTTTTTTTTAATTAATATTGGGGTCTGAAGCAGAAGCAAAAAACAAAAATAAGAATGTCCATTGAGCTGTGTATATATAATAAATTGAAATAATTAAAACATTCATATTACATATGCAAAGAGATATTTTATACATATCTCACACAGACTTAAGACTTAATCAAAATACAAAACTCTAACAAAACAAAACTAAAGCCTTAACACGGAGGCGCATCTTGGGTGGCATGACAAAGGGCTGACTCCGAGGCAAATTCTAATGTTTATCCTCTAATTACTCACCTACATATATATAAGGAAAATGAGTGAACTAAAACCCAGTGACTAATACCATAATAAAGAGGTTAATGAATGAAATTTATGACATTATAAAAACATGTCTTATAATTTCAAAACGAATCTTAAATTATTTTCAAAATAAAGCATTTGGCAAATCTTTGCATTTCCAACTATCATTTTCAAAGCAAGCATTTATCATATCAAAATCCATACTTTTTCCAATGAAACATATATCTGAATCAAATAAACCATTTTCCATATTGAACCCAATATGTCACGCCCCCAATTTTAATTGATTGGAAACATTACCAAAGCCTATAATTTAGGTCCATTTTTTTTTTTTTAATGTCTATTACCCTTTGGTGATAGAAACATAATAATACATGTACTCTCTCTCATTGAAAACAACAATGTAATAATACATGCCAAGCTTCTACTGCGAAACTACAAATAAATAATTACAAGTCACAAGATACATTTTTCATTCCCTTAGCATTTATAATAAAATTTACACAAAAAGATACATGGAATCCATACTCTTCAACTAATGAACCCGAAATTCTCTTCCTGAAAAAGGATAAAACAACAAGGGGTGAGCACAAATACTCAGTAGGAATCTCATAGTTCAACAACAGTAGCTAACACATAAACGATCATGCATGCAGAGTGATACCATATAGTAATGTGACATTTTGTAAGTCCAAAATATTATACGAAAGGTATCTTTTCTTAAAATTTCACTTGGACCTTTAAGAAAACTCTCTGTCATAAATGTAGGCTCTCATCATTAGGAAACCATAAATTTTCTTTGAAAACAAGTACACTTAAAGAAGAACATCATCTTAAATTCATTAACCCGATTTCAAATTATTCCTCATTTCGTTTCCATTTTAATATTCCACATTTCGTTTCTGTTTCCAATTACCATACTCCATAATCCAAAAGATTAGAGTTCAAACAATACACAAGAATCACAAACCCTTTTTAATTCAATTTCCCAATTACTTACAAAACAAAACTCATAATCTTCCATTTTGCCACAAGCAATCCATTGAGTTCATCATCACTAGCCCCTAATCCAATTATCCACATGATGCCAATTTCAATCCTTAATCCATTTTCCTTCAATTCATTTTCAATTCATTTATTCTTCCCAATTCATGAGTCAATTTCATTATTTCACAACAACCAAACTAAGACTACAACTCAGTGGTTTTCCAATCATACAAAACACACATAAACACTTCAAATTGCCATTTCACGGAAATTTCGTCCACGGGATCGGCACCCATGTATAAATTTCGGGACTTTCACCCAGGACATTCCGGCCAACTTAGTTATAATGGAGTCCATCCCTTTTCTCTTCCCAAACAGTGGAGTCCTTCCCCTTTCTGCTCCGAAACAATGGAGTCCATCCCCTTTCTCCTCCCAAACAAACATACATATACAATGTATTTAATCACACAATCACACATGGAGTACATCCCCTTCTCCTCACAAACAATCATACATATACAATGTATTAAAACACACAGTCATATTCAATGACAATCATTTCTTAGACTTATCATATTATTTACTCTTTTCAACTAGCATAATACATGTGATCCAAAATATGATTTTCAAATGAAACAAGTGTTCTTAAACATAACACAAGAATTTCCAAAATCTTTTTCCAAAACATACAGTTGAAATCTTCAAAATCCATTGCATTCTCCATGATATGCATGATTTATAAATAGTCCGGCCTGCCTAGTCAACATGCAATTTCTACACCAATCACAGCTATCCTCCACCGATAGCCCAAAACAAATACACCTAAACCGATACATAAATTCCTTTAAAGATATGTTTTTTCCCAAAATCTCATATGGGAGTGATAATGCATATCAAACTCCATCATCATCATTAATAATCCTCCGCTTTCACATTTACAATGACAATTTTAATTGTCTATACACAATAGCAATTTGATCCAATTAGGGCAAAACTTCCTTTATTTATATCAACCCAAAATCAATACAACTCAACTTAATTCAACACAACTCAACATAGTCAACACAATTCACATGATTCAATTCAACACCACTAGATATAATTCAACATAATTCAAGGTAAATTCTTAAATCCCATTTCAACATTCCATAACCGAGTTTATGTCATCTATATCATTAATAAATCATTTTTCCCAATTTCCTTTCTCATTACAACATGATTTACAATGCTCATAACAAAGTTCATTCGCAAATTTTAAACATAATTTTCAAATATAACGAAATTCCAATTAAACTTGTACATATATAATTCAACCTACCAATTTCATGATTCTACTTTCAATTTGGGCCAAATCATTGATTATCATCATCAATCAACCTAGGGTTTCTAGAAAACCTAGAAATTTCAAGAAAAAAAATCAAATTTCTTAACCCATTATTTTTTATTCCAACTTTCATAATCCACTATTTTAACCCATTAATTGAACTCCCAACATCTCAAACCCTAAACCCCCAATTCTCATAATATACTCTAGATGTCCAAAAATGTAGGTTTTGTATGTATATAATCAAAATATCACAAAACTATCTATTTATGGAAGTATTGAGGAAGAACAAGAACCCCTACCTCAAGATTCAAGAAAGAAAAGCAAGCTTTGAGAGGAATCCTCCACAAATCCGAATTCCAATCGGTTGGAAAGTGAGATCTTCAAACCTTCTTCACGTTTTTGCAAGGGATCTTGGCCAAATCTGTGAGAAATTGAAAGTATAGGGGCCGAAATCTCTAAGGTTTTTGGACCTAGGGTGAGAGGAAGGAAGAAGGAAAAGAAAAATGCAAAGAATGAGCTAAAAATCACATTTTAAAGCGGCGGAATTCGCGCAGTTTGCTCGAGTGTACATTTTCTCGCTCGAGCGTACCTGCTTCCAACACAAATATGAAAACTTCAAACGGGTATAACTTTCTCATCGGGACTCCGTTTTAGGTCGTTCTTATGTCCAAATCGAAGCCCTAGAAACAAGATTTCCAATGGTTCTAGCCCCACATCCAAATTCAAAGTGTGGAAAAAGAAAAGGGAAAAAGAGTGACAGCTATTTGTAGAAAGATTATTCGAATTAAAGTTTTTGGTCAAATCTTACTTTACCATCACGTTACCACTTCAATCAATGACCCAAAATAAAATATGGAGGCTCCAAACATAATAATAAAAGGTAAAAAACAATCCCACTAGCCTCAGAAATTCAAACTCAACCAGGCAGACCGCTCGAGCGCCCAATCTCGTGTTCGACCGCGCAGACCAACAAAGCCGGCCGCTCGAGCGGGAATTCACAACTCTCAGAATTTCGGACAGACTGCAAAAATATTGGAAGCCTCACAAGTCCGCTCGAGCGTCAACTCCCCGCTTGAGCGGAGGGAAAAATTCTAAATTGCTACACATTAACAAAGCATTAAATGTGGTACATCCATTCGAATACAAAAGGCTCGAAGGCATATATCAAAGGAACCATGAAGGTCAAGCAAAGGGACCACTCGGGTCAACATTAGAAATCTTTGTGCACATATAACAAAGGGCCACGGTATTGTTTTCTTTGAGCGAGGGCCATATTAAAGAAGGGCCACTGTATTGTTTTCCCTGGGCGAGACCTTATGAACGAAGGGCCATGGTATTGTTTCCCCCGGGCAAGGGCCTTATTAGCAAAGGGCCACAGTACTGTTTTTCCTGGGCAAGAGCCTTATTTATGAATGCCAAAAATACATTTCAAAAGGGACATTCATTCACTCATAAAAAAATAGCATTTCATAAACATGATTTGTATAATAATTTTCAAAACATATTTCGAACATATCTTTATAAAGATATTACTCACAGTGGATTTGACTCAAATATAACACCTCGGATGTCAAACCTACATAGAACACATAAACAAACATATCAAAACACAATTATTACTCTCGTCATCACATATAACTTCTCTTATTCTTTTCTTTCTAAGTAAACCGGATTCTTAATTCACTTCTCTTTCTTAATCTAATAAGCCAATCTCTTACTTTACTTTTTAACCGATTACTTGTGGTGGTTCTTAGCTTATTAGTTCTTAATGAATAATAATTTATGCCTGAGAATGGTTGTTAAGAGATGAGGTCGAAATATGAACAAGATGTAATTTTCCAAAACATGCTAAGAAAGCCTGATCCCTCGAGCCACCATTTGGTCGCTTGAGCGAACTGCATAGTTTGCAAAAAACTGGATGGGTCGAAAGTGTGCTTGAGCCAACATTTGGTCGCTCGAGTGACTAGCAAACATAAGGTGGGTTCACTTGAGCCACCAATTGGTCGCTCAAGCGGTCTGTAAAGACTGCAAAAGTTCTGGAAACTCGTAATGTTTGCTCGAGCCACCACTTGGTTGCTATAGCGGTGTGTAAATTTTCCGAGTTTCAAACTGAAGATTTGAGCTTTCAAACTTCATTCCAAAACTTGGGGATCATGTATGGCTTGGTTGAAAACATGAAAACACTTTGGAAAATACCAATACATGACCCTTTAGAAATCAATTTCTCAAAACTCAACAATTTTGTCAAAACTTGAATTATTTGTTCATGCATGCAAAGATTTCAAATTCTTTTTCTCTTGATTTTCAAAACATGAAATTAAGCTTGTGAGCCATGATTTTTTTTTTTTTTTTTTTTTTTTGAAATCATGTGCCATATAAAAGTTTTCATGCATTAAAACTTCAAAATTCAACCCAAAATCAAACTTATAAACTTAAAACACATGACATAAAATTTCATGGAGAAGAAAACATTTGTTTACAAAGACTTTACAAATTAATTAAGAAATGAATTAAGTTAAGATATAATTTTCATGAAATATTTCTTGAAACTCATCTTAATTCTTTTCAAAATATAAAATCATTTCTTCAAAATTCTTGAAATTTATAATGCATGTAAGTGTAAAGTATCAAAACTTATAGAATTTATTCATGCATGTAAAAATGAAATTCCATTTCATGCAAGATAACATAATTCAAACCCAAAATGATTAATTTTCAAATAACTAAACCATGAATCTAGCTCTATTTCCTTCTTTTTTTGTTTTTTTTTTTCTTCTTCTTAATTTCTTCCAATTACATGATGTTGATTCCAAACTCATCTTTAATTTCAAGTGTAACACAAAGATTCTACTAAAATCAAGCATGATTTCCATACCTTAAGCTCTAATTCCAGAAATTAAAGTTGATTTCATCCTTTGGTCTGCTTCTTCTCTTCAAAATCTTGAACTTCTCTCTCTAAAGGTGAGCTCTCTCTCTCTCTTACTAAAATTGCTCCAGCACAAAACATGAGTGATGAACTCACCTCTTGACCCCTCAAATAATACACACCTTACTTCTTCACTTCTTAATGCAACACGTGCACACACTTGCACATTAAGGTCCAGCAAAACACTTACATGCACACACAGACTTCTTAGCACACATGAAGAATTTCTCTGCACGCCCACACCAACACCCACACCCACACCCACACCCACATATACCCTCAAATTATAGACCATTCCACAATTCCATTTATGATTAAGATTAGCTTAATTAAGCAACACTTAGTCTTAATAAATCTTGATTAGCATATAATTTAATTAATCATAACTAATCACAAATCCCACATAAGTTAATTAGTCTAATTAACTTCAATTAAGCCCCAATTAATTATATTTAATTTTTACCAATCTGAATAAGATTTTTAATCAAACTCTCAAAAAGTTCCAAATATCAAATTAAACTTATTGCCATGATCAATTTTGGTTTCTCAAATCACTAAGGCCTTCAATTTCAGTTCAAATTCAAAATCCCCGTCAATAAATTACATACTCAAATTGGACACCTCATAACCCAATTAATCAAATCTTAATTTTACTACACTGAATCAAATATTTAATTAAACTCTTATATGCTCCAATACTTGAAATTAAACTGATTCAAGTCACCAATTTCACCTCCTTAAGTGATTTAGGCTTTCAATTTCTAATTCCAATAAAAATCCTTAATAGAATCATATACGAATTAGACTCCATAATTCTCATAAGTCCCAAATTAAATCAGAATAATGACTAATTAAAATTCAAATCTCTTTAATTAATTATATGCAAAATATTATACGTTGCGGGGTCATCACAATCTCTTCCTCTTTGAAAGTTTGGTCCTCCAAACTTAAGGCACTCACTGCAGGAATTTTTGGCATTAGCGACGTTTAAAAAACGCCACTATAAGCCTTAAAAACGCCGCTAAAGGATAAAGTGACGTTTATTACTTGCGTCGAGGATACGGCCGCCGTCTTAGGTTATTGACGTTTATTAAACGTCACTAATGACTTTAGCCGGCGCTTTTTAAAACGCTGCAAATTCTCAAACATCCGTTAGCATAAACCGTCACAGTTAAAAGCTGACGTCATATAACGACATTTAATGACGTTTTTTAAAAACGCCATCTTTTCCGTTGCAGTTAAACACTGACATCATATCACGACATTTAGTAACGTTTTTTTCAAAAACGCCATCTTTTCTCCTTATTTTAAAAAAAAATATAAAATGAACAAATATAAATAAATTTCATTTGCCCTGACTAAATCTGCAAAATAATACGCTTCTCCCCCAAAAAAAAAAAAAAAAAGATTCAATTTTCAAATTGCACTATTAGCTAAATAAGGTCAAATCTAAAAGTCCAAGATTGTATACAGAAGCACATAAACTAAAAATAAACCAAACAAGTTTAATTCCTCTTCCAGATCACTAAAATTTTACATTTGACAAACAATAGAAAAAAAATTGTAACATTTCCTACCTATTTATATTTAACCACAAACCATAACCCAAAAAAATGTTAAAAAACCATCAAAATATTAAATAACTCATTCATAGGCCAATGCTTATTTCAAGGAACAAGCTGGCCAATGCTCCTACAAAAAAACACTGGAATCAGTCAAAAAAATAAAGAAGCTAACCCAAAATAAAATAAAAAGTTAACAAATTATAATCATTGCCAATAATAAAGTTAACAAAAAGTTAGCACATCAATCGCAAGTTAGGTTCAAAACTCTCACCTCCTCTTGTACGCACCCACATTCAAACTTCACGTTCATCACATAAATATATACTCATAAGAGAGATTACAGATAGTTCGAGATAGTTTGAGTACGGAGAGCACCACCTGATGAAATAATACTAATAAATAGATAACCAACATTCTCTTTCTCTGGACTGTGTTCTTTGTCTTAATCCTACGGTAAACTCTTATCCTCACATCACCAATCAATGAAAACAAATTTTATCTTCAGTTTTACTTTCAAAGTTTCTCTTTATGGCTAAAGATAAAGTAAGCGTAATCTTAATCCAATTAGTCAATTGCATCACCAAATTTTTATTTCAACCCAACAATACTGAAACACAAAACAAAATGATTCACATAATAAAACAATGAGATTGTAATGATGCAAGGATCTCCAAACAAAATGATGCAAATAACACATCTTGTAATCAACCTTTATTGCATAGCTAGAACTAACCCCAAACAGTGAAAAATTAGATCCAAACATGAAATCTGTGTGCTCTGACTAATCCGATGAACTTGGTTTGATAGTCTATCACTTCATCAAGTTGGCTCCAAAAGTGATATAAACCCTCTCCAAAAGCATTTACTTCTGAACTCTCATCAATTTATTCATTCCTAGTTCTATCCTTGCCCAACTTATAAATTATCCATCTCAATGTTCCCATTCTGGCCATGCTAGTTTACGAACTTGTTTTTTAGATGCCAAACATTTAATCTGATAAAAAATGGCTGAGCTTTATCAGAAGCACTGCTCCACTAGCAAATTTTAACATCGTTTTGTGTAGTTGTAGAATGTCCAACATCTGATTTCTAAAAGCAACAAGAAGCGTATAAGATAGCACATCCAAAAACAAAAGCAGAATGGCTAATTAATAAGTTAATACTGTAACTACGCAGGATGTTAGACAATTGATAACTAGAGTTGAGAAAAACAAACTTCAGTCATATAGTGCAGAAGAAAAAGCTTGAACTTACCCTAAAACAAGAGTTGTCATGCTATCAATGACAAGCAACTTCACTTGGTGCTGGAGGAGCGAAACCTTGGTTTGCTGCAAGTTGGTGAAAAAGAAAACAACATATAATATTCAAAATTAATTGCAATAGTCTCTCAGTTGATAAGTCTAGAAAGAGTAAGAACAATGGGCTGCTGGGGTTGGTTGACTTTAGATTGAGCTTGAACTTGAGCAGGGCTTAATCTGAGAAAACAATTTCCTGTTCAAGTTTCATTTGCTAAGGTTTGGCCAAACTCAATCATGTTCATGAGCCTAATCAAGCTTGTCAAGTTTGTTCATTTACCTATTCTGTCAAGTTTGTTCATTTACCTATTCATTCTAATTTCCATATCGAAAGATATTCAACTTCAATTGCAATTACAAGATACTCCAAGAGCTTATCCATATTTTTGTCATATCTAAAATGCAAGGTACTTTTTCCTTTTTGTCACAGTTACCAAAGCCATATAAGTGTAGCGCCAACTTTTCATGAGGCCTCAAGTAAATCCCAATTTCAATAGAGTTAGTTTGTGGAGCAATCTTGCCCAAAACCTAAGCTTGAGCTTGGTTGTGAATGGGCTTCTTAACAAGCCCAGTATGAGATGCTTATGTCAACATTACTTTCTTTATAAAACCCTGTCTGAACTTAAATTCAAGAGGAAAGTTTGATAAAGTCTCTAGGAGGTCATACCAGATAGTTCAAATATTCATATGTTAACCATCTAACAAACTAGATTATCTAGACAACCCTCAAATCGAACCATACCACCCTTAAGAGGGTCTTGTCATAGACTCATAATCTTTGTGGTTCATGAGTGAAACATCTCAGTTGGCTCTGACATTGTCACCAATTACTACCCCAAGTTCTCAAAATGTCTCATTTATATCTTATTATATTCACTCTAGGTTAAGTACAAGAAATCTGACTCTAGTTCACACCTCTCAGTAAGTTCTCAAAATGATACAAAATTATTCACATAATAAAACAATGAGATTGTAATGATATCAAGGTACTTCCAAGACATGCTGTGAATATGACAATATGAGACGCCCGAATAAAAATTTAACTGATCGAATACATCATATAGAATATATAGAGCATTACCACCCAATAAATGATATTTCGAACTACGTAGATACGCTCACCTGCCAAGGAGCTGCAAAAAATATCCTGTAATCTGGCCAAAATACAAGGAGTCATAAAAATTTTTAGACAAATTTGAGGAGGTGGTTAAATGGGTATCTGCTTCCAGGTAAAAAAATTAATTTTAAGACTACATATAAACTCAGCCATCTCTTTATACAACATTAACAGTCTTAAAAGAGGCTCTCAATCAATCGGCACTTCAAATTGAATCTAATCATTCGATTGAGGTTTTTTTTAAAGAAAAGTTATTGATATATATATATATATATATATATATATATATATAAGTAAAGTGTACATTACATCAATAGTGAAGACAAAAGCCCCAAGATAGTTGCCTAAAAACTCTAAGCAACCGCACCCAAAAATGATGTTCTTGGTCCCATCTAACAAATAATCCCAATAAAAACTACAATATAAAAGTAGGTAAGATGCTCACTGTGCAAGACAAAAACAAGACAAAGTGTAGCAAAGTTACTGCCAGTATGAACTCAAAAACAAATGAAAAACAGAACCCCATAAGAGGCAAAATCTGTTCCACCTTCAATCAGTGTGAACAAAGGAAAAACATTCCTGAAGCAGCAGAGTGGAGCACCACAGAGGTCTTCATCACTGCGTTGGGTTTATAGATATTTTATAATGAATTTCAAGCACACAACAATAAATTTTTGTAGAAGTACCTTGATATTACTTATGTTCTGACACAAAGCAAACTACAATGCACATAGTTAAACACATATGCTAATTAATCATGCTTCACACATTAGTTTCAAGATTGACAAAACAAAGCACAAGGAACAACATACCAGATGATTTGGTGAGACGATCCTAGATAATAAGCGAAGGAAACAGAAAATTAAGTCAGAAGAAGAAGGAAAACCAGAAGCCAAACTCATAAAAGTGAACTATCGAAAAAAAATCAAACAAACCTCAAAGACCAAAGGCATCAATCTCATGAAGGAACTGCTCTGAGAATGAACAATTGCCATTGAGCCTAGTTGAATATAGCTATAAAAGTATCATTTAGAATATAGCTATAAAAGTATCATTCAGTAAATCACATTCGAAAGATGAATAGTCATTGTCATAATCCATTTGGGCAAAAAGTATCATTTATGACTGGTGAATTTAACACAAAAAATAAAGTTGATCATCGGATTTTTTTCACCCCCATGATTATAAAAACAAAAAATAAAAAATAAAATTATAAAGGGCTGTAGTTGTGATGAAGGAAAAGGCATTATCTACGGTCAATAAGTCTACAACCACAATTTTGAACAATTACAGAAACAATTTTGACCCTTAATATATGCCCTTTGGATCTAACATGGCAACACGAAATTACTGCCAAGTCAAAAATAACATCGAAGGACACATCTTCCATTAATCCATGATCACAGTGCACTGTCTTTTAAATACCCTCCTTCCCCTTTTGCCATCGTCAGATTCCTGCAACAAACAGAAGCTTGTAAGCTAAAATTCCAACAAAATAAGTTCTCATCTGAGGGAAAATAGCTTCAAGTGGCAATGATTCTCATCAGAAAAGTTCTATATATATCATCAACAAAGGAAAATACGAATAACTAAATTCCGTAAGGAAGGCATACTATTGTTAACATTTATTTATGTAATTGATGGGTACATTGTGTTGTAAATGCGTTTAGTATGCCATTTTTCTGAAGTAGTTGCATAACTATGAGATAGCAAACGCATATGAACCAAACATAATTCCCGAAATGTAGCACAATAAATGAGAAACAGAATGCTCCTCCAAGAGAGAGCAACTATTTGTCATCAACAAAATCAACAATATTCATCTGCAAGCTTTCAGCATTACCTGTTGGCCGAGAAAAAGTGGGACTCGAACCCTCTTGGATCCATCACCTAATCGCCTATAAGGAAAATGGTTTTCCACAGCAGCAGATTCACTAGAGACCTATAAATGTGGCAAATAAAATTACAGAAAATTTAGTTTGTTCAGTCCATTTCAATCCTTAAAAAAAAAGACAATCAACAAAAAAGTTAAAATGATTTTAGTGGTAACGACAATCCTACATCTAATGTATAGCATCCCCAAATTAGAGAAGGAAAGAAATTGGCAACAAGAGCACAATATCATGCTGCAAATATGATGGTTGGTTGCTGAGCTATCTTGAACCAGTCTAGTCTAGTCTAGTCTTCTCATATGCCCACATAGCCTAAATGTTATCAGCCTTCTGATTTGCACAGGGCAAATAAATATAAAAACTATAGATTATTCACCTGGTTTTGAATGGTTTCAACCAACATATCTTGGCAACCAAATGCATGCACACTTTCCAAATTTGGGCACTGAAGGAGCAATCTCTCTGGAGATTAAAATAAAAAACATAAAATCAGTTAACAAAAACTACAACTCTCAAAATACTTTTGCGTGTATGTCACCAGCTTGAAAAAGAAAGAACTCAGAGAACATACCAGGATGCAAGTTTCGACAAGAATTTAGATTCAGATCATTGAGCTCTGGGCAGTTCAAATATAAAGCCTGCACACAAATTCACAAATTCAGGTCCAGAGTGAAGAAATAAGCGAGCAAGATTATACAAATTACTTAGACTAGTGAATCTCACATCTAAGCCAGAACAACCCCACAAGCTAAGTTTTTTCAGCTTGCCATGTTTGATAATTAACTTCTGGTAAATAAGGTGTAGTTTGCTGTTGGGAGTTTTCTGCAACTCATGGTCACAGCTTTCTTCGAAGTTTGGAATCTGGAAATTGGGGTCACATATGGTCATTCCACAGTCCATGATTTCAAGAAGAGGCAGTTGAGCTGCAGCAAATTGGATTCCACCTAAAAGATGCAGGAAGCAAGTAAAAAGGTAGTATAGCTATGTAAGAAGAATGATCATTCAGTAAATGATCATTCAGTAAATGCATATATGTAAGAAGAATATTGTGCACACATCATATGCTAATATCTGATAAATATGTTTTAATATTCTTTCTTGATTAAAGGTAGTATAGCTATGCATCTGTATAATTGGTTAACTTGTTTGTTGTTTGTTTCTTTCTTCCCATTTCATGTAATGTCTTCTAGATTAAAGTGACATCTAGATTTATCTTGAATTGGTGCAGAATTTTTTTATTATAGCATTGAAGAAAGGCTTCTTATAATTGTACACACAAGAAATTTCTCAGTGTTTTGTACGTCAAGCTATTCATGTAGCCTTGTCTGCACTTCAATTTGCATCCGTATTGCTTCGCTAATATGTAAGCTTCTAATTCACTCAGATTGAGCAAGGCCTCCAATGAGACGTAAACTAGGTTTACTTATTTGTTTTATTATGGCACACAAAAAATGTCAGAATAGCCAATTTTCCTTCAACACTGGTACAAAACATGAAAGTATTCAAGCAAAAGCCAGTAGAGGACCAGGAAGATGGGCGGGCGACACAAAATCAATGCCCTTTATATCATATCTTAAAATTTTAATGGACCAGCTAAGAAGCAGTTTCAATGCCCTGATTTGTTTTCCAATGACTCCATATATACACCTAAATAATAATATTTCCATTATCTGCGCATATCATGCACTACTTTTCTACATTTTAACTTGCAGTAGAAGAGCAAAAAGGCTGGCATCTATGAGGACTTAATGCTTACATTTACTACAGTAGTGGGTTATTAGAGGAGAACCGCAGTTGTAACAAAAAGAATGTTTGCATCTGTGATCATCTACAAAAATAAAATATACATATATAAGTACGCAGATGATTGGGTGTAAAAAAGAGATAAAAAATTAAATGAATCGATATAATCAATTGGAAATGATTCGGATTGAGCTTCAATCTTCATCAACTGAAGAGACACGCTTGCTAAAAATGATCAATCAAACACTACAAATGATTTTTATGTTCTCAACTTGAAGACCAAGGTCATGTGACATATGAAGTAGAAATGCAGAAAAAAAAATGAAAGGAAGTTTGACAGAGTTGAGAACAACTACATCAAGAACAGTACTAGTTTTCTTCCTTCATGACAAAAAGGAATAACATAGTCTAATTATCTATGTTAATTAGAAATACGTAAAATTATGTTCTACCAATATACAAACATAGATTGAAAAGCAAAAATATCAAAGTGAATGAGATTCTATTGAAAAGAGAGCAGAACAAAAATGGCAAGTGAAAAGATTAAAAAGAGTACAATTCGACTGAAGGAAGGCCAGATCGAAGAGCGAGGAATATAGTGAGTCCTGTGTATGAGACCAGATCTGATGGAGCGAGAGAGAGAGAGAGAAAGTGTGAGAGGACCAGACTTAAGGGATAGTAGCGACGGGAGGACCATACCTGAGAAGGAGCTTTAACAGGCTCGAAACCCTAGATAAAATCCCTTCACTAATGTAGCAACTCGATTACCAGAAACCCAATATTTACTCAATCTGATTACCAGAAACACAGTATTCACTCAATCGGCTAGTTTCCTCAGTCCCGATTCGATTGGTCTCAGTCCCGATCCCAATCCCGATGATCTTGATCCTTCTTCACTCATCGATCTCGTAACCTTGCCGATTTGTGCAACTCAACCGGTCCATCTTCCTCTGCAAAATCATCAGAATCTGAATCAAGAAAAACAAAAAACCGTCAAGAAATTTTAACCAAATTGATTCAAGAATCGATGGATTTAGAATTAGATCTGAACAAGTAATCGGAATCAACCCTGGTGAATCTCTCAAGGAGCATGAGGAGACAGAGGAAACCCTAGATCTGGGACGGAGAGAGAAAAGAGAGAAATGGATATAGAAAACAGAATGACGGAAAAAGAAATGGATACAGAGGGAGACGGAGCACCATTTAAAAGTCGAACGCGTGTTTATAAAAGGAAAATGCGTGCCTTTTAATTTCACTTTACCTCTTCCACAACGTTTTTCAAAAAACGTTGTGTAAAAAACGTGGTTATAGGTAACTTTTGTTGTAGTGACTTGTACCAAAAACAAATCACATAACTCTGTCTCATTTCATTTTTCTGTTCCAAAATAACATCATTTCCATTCAATCTCATCATAGGAGTTCAACTCATTTCTATTTATTTGTTGGTTAATAACCCAAATTGATAATTCATCATAGTCTATATTATCATCAAAGGCATTCAGTAACGATCAATAACATGAGTGGATCTTGAAGTTGACCTCATGGCATCATAACATACCTTGTAACATCATAACATAAAATACTTTAATCGCACAAGTCATATACCTTTGTTTAAGTAATCATATGTCTCCAAATGATTTACATTTCGCCAAATAATCGAGCCTCAATCTCAAATGATATTAATGATTTTATTTCTTTGTTTCAAATGAATCAAAATATCCTATTATTGACATCCACATGAAGTTTTCAAAATAGATTAAGTATTTGATAGATCATCATTGACAATTCAAATTCTTGGTCCACAATAGTCCGGATATTCGTTCCAATGCAACTCATAAGCCGTCAACAGCAAATCAAATAGGGTGGGGATTTACTCATTTTATAACCAAATGGGTCGAAACGAAAAAATCGGTCCTAAATCAATTAACACATATACACTTTTGCTTATAGTTAGCGAAAGTACTCGAAATATCGGTCTTGATATATTGAAAGACTCTCACCCTAATTATCTTAGCAATTTCATATTAAGTTTCAAATACCCATACAAATTAATTCTAAATTCTCCAATAGTCATTTGAAAAAAATACTTCTTGCATTTATTAAACATATTCCTATTGATCTCTCATACCACAAAATTTCTAAACACATTCTTCGTTGATTTCACACTTAGCTTTTACTCTTGATCTTGTTGTATCTCATGACATGATTTCTTAGGTTTCATCATATTTTTTAGCACTTCTTCTACTTTGTCTAGTTGCTTCGACAAAGATTCAATTTCCACATCATTCTTACTTCTCATCATCTTTTCCTAAAGTCACAAGACAAAGGTAAGTAACTCTTGGGGTTATACCGATTAACTTAGAATATAACATCATATAATTAACCATAAGGCATACAATCGTTCAAAGGCATTGGTAAGGTATCCTATTCATTCCCATAGAATTACCAAGAATTTCTGATTCGAAGCTACCCCGGCCAAACATGATTCCAATCGGACTTTCAAGGTCATTCAACAAAGGTATGTGAATCTACGGTTTATACAGTGGGTCCCTTACCAAATCAACGTACTTTCTTCATATCAAACAATTTTCTAACTTTCAATCACCATAGTTCCATACACTTCATTAATCATCAAATACCTCAACTTCCCAAATATGCCCTTAGTCTAATTTGGCATATAACCCATATAACTTTCATGGCTTTACCAAAGATTCTAATTTCTTATAATATCATATTCCCATGAATTATTATACTTGTACTCACCAATGTTCTAGTCAAAATTTTTGACTTCCTCATAACGTTAAAGTTCCATAATAGCTTTAACTTTTAATCTCAATACAAAACCTATTAAACAAACATATTCCAGTTTCCTTCTAATCGTCCAAATTCCATAATAACTCTTAATTCTTAATCTCAATACTTAGCCTATGAAACAAACACATATACATTTTTTTGAATGCACAACTTATCACTTATTTATAAGATGCATGCAACTTAAATACGTTCTAGACATTCTAATGCTCAATGGACTCGTGTGAGAGATATTAACTCATGCTCTGATACCACTGTTACGGCCCCAAACCCGCCCCTAGAGGTTTAGGCCATGACCGGCCTCTACTTTGGCCTCAAGCACAAAATTTCAAAAATATTTAATTAATATTGGGGCCTGAAGCGGAAGTAAAACAAAAATAAGAATGTCTATTGAGCTGTACATACATGATAAACTAAAATAGTTAAAAGATTCATATTACATATTCAAAGACATATCTTACACATATCTCACACAGACTTAAAGCGTAATCAAAATACAAAACTCTGACAAAACAAAACTAAAGCCTAGACACGAAGGTGCGTCTTGGGTGGCTTGACAAAGGGATGACTCCGAGGCAAACTCTAATGCTGATCTTCCAATTGCTTACCTACATGCATATAAGGGAAATGGGTGAGCTAAAGTGCAATGAGTGTAGTTGGTTTTTCACGCTTCTTGGAGGGGTTTAGTCTCCTAGGATGTGATTTCCCTACATTTCGAACTCCCATGGTGCTGAATCTGGTTTCACAAGTGCAATGTGAAACAGAAAAATGAATAAGAGTCCAAAATTTGGCAAATCCTAGAAAATCCATTAATCATCAGAGATGCCAAAAATGGACTGCATTGCCAGATTTTAGAGTCCCCACCTAAATATTTTTGAAAAATTTAGAAAACTCGTAACTCGTGCCAAAGGCCACTTGTCCGTCATAACCAAAGTGTCTCGGTTCGAGAACTTAGGTATGAGAAGAGAAGGTTATGAATTGGGCATCCTACTCACCTGATCAAAGATTGGCCTCTACTAAATCATGATGTGAATTTTATGGACATTATATGCTCATGTTTATTGATTATTTAATATACTAACATTACTATGTCAAGCAAACAAGTATAGACCACATCACGTACTTTGAATTGCTTTGATTTCATGCTTTTTTGAAAATAGTTTTGAATATGTTCAACTCAAAGGAAAAGCGAGCTCATATGTACAATAATCAAAGTTATTCCAATCTAAGCAAAATAACTTCCATCCATAGGCATTCATAGAAATATTTTGAGTAAGCCAGTAGCCTCATGGTAGTATGCTCGACATGGTAACACAAACACATTTTTGATATGCTAAAGCAAAAATGCTCATCTAGTACTCAAATGAAGCAAGCCAAAGAAAAGAAGATAGTTAGAAAAATGCATGATCCTAAAGAAATGCACATGACTAATGCAACTCATACAAAATGCGATTTACTTGATTCAGCCATAAATATGTCATATGAATCCACTCAAAGCATGCGGTAACGCGCGTGTTCAAGTAAGAAATAATCAATGATGTCAAGTATGATGAGCCGAACCTTAATGCATGCAAAAATGGATACAAATCATGGTAGTGACAAAAGAAAATATGATGTTATACAACTACGGTAAGCATTTAAATAGAAGGGAGAAAGAAATGGGGATTGAAAGACATACATCATACGTTACAAATTTGCCCTCTTACAAGAGGGTCCGAATGTCCTAATTAACTAATTATTACAAACACAAATGAATGAACTAATTATCTAATTATTACAAAATACGAATATCAAAGCGACTAATCTAAAGGAATTGAATGAGCGGCTAGGAATCGCATGCACATAAGCAAGAAAATCCTCCAGAAACCCCTCTGTTTGCTGCTGTAGCTCGGTTCTTTCGCGCCCCCTTTCGGAAGCTCGGAAAGAAAAGCCCTACAGTTCAGACTCCCGTGGTTCTGAATCTAATCTCACAAGTGTAATGTGAAACTAATAAACACCAAAGAGTCCAAATCTGACAAATCATTTCGGAAAATTGATTTTTGAATCAAAAGTGCCAAAAATGGACTGCTTTGCCAGATACAGAATCGCCACCTAAATATTTTATTTTTGAAAAAATTTAGGAAATCTGTGACTCGTGCCAAAGGCCACGTGTCCGTCATCACCAAAGTTGCCTTGGCTCAGGAACTTAGGTACGAGAGGGGAAGGTCATGAATTGAGCACCCCTGCTCGCCCGATCAAAGATCGGCCTCTACTAATCATGATATGAGATTTTATAAACATTATGTGTTCTTATTCCGGTTATTAAACTAACTTTACTATGTGATGCGCGCAAGCAAGTATAGACTAGTTTGCTCAATTTGGAACAATTCAACTTATGTTTATTTACGAAAATGGTTTGAATTTGCCACCTCCAGTGGGCTTAAAGATTGCGGATTTGCCACCAAACATAGTGGGCTTAAAACATGATTTGCCACTCAACAAAGTGGGCTAAAAACTTACATTCGTTGAATCGTTTCAATTCAAACAACAAGCCTTCATCCACAAGCATTCAACCAGTTTAGCATTTAAGCACATAGCCTTATAGCAAGCATGCTAATCATGACAACATTCACATTCATCTAACTATGCTAAAACATAAAAACTCACATAGTACTCCAAGCTAAGAAAATATGAGTTAGAAAAATATGCATGATTCCTTACTATAAAAGATTCCTAATGCAACACACACAATATGCAATTAATAGCTCGGTTACTAATATGGCATATGGATCGATTTGAACAACATGCAGTTAAACACGTATTCAAAGAGGATATTGAAATGGAAATGCAGTTTGAATGATGCGCTGAGCCTCGGTGGATACAATACAAGATGAATGGATGTAAGCATGAGATATGCTAATTGAAACATGCTCCTAATCTAACCATCAAAAGTGATTAAATAAAAGAAATAAAGACGTGGGGTTGGAAGACATACACACATGCACGAACACTTATTACGACATTACGCCCTGGCGATGGAGGGCCCAAATGAATAAAAGCTAACTAGCTAACTAGGCTAATTAAGCTAACTAATACAAAACTTGAAACTAATTAACTATTCTAGTTAACTAATTATTACAAACCGAAATCGAATAACTAGTTAAACTAACTAATTATTTACAACTCTGAATTAGCTACAACTAATTAATTACAACACGTCTTTGATCTATTGCTAATTAAACTAATTAGCTAATCCCGGGAAGCGAGGGATGCATGCATGCTCAATTTTTCATCCGAAAAGCCACTGCCTTACTGCTGAGAACCTCTGTTTGCACGTATGAAGACCAACAAAGTCGTCCACTTCCAGAACACCTCTGCTCTACCTTACCAATACAGTGTGCAAATTTCATTGGTGGCTGCTAGGGGGCCGCTCGGCTACCAATGGTGGCCGGTCGGCCACTGGTGGTGGCTGTCGGCCACTGGTGGTTTGAGTATCTATACTGCAATAGAGAGCAAAACAGAGCAAAACAATGTATTTCTCAAGGGTTGTTTGCACACTTTGCCTCTCATTTTCATAGGGAAATCAAAGTAGGGACAAGCTTTGGTTCACAAACCATCAATCAAGCAAATTCATTGCATGATGGCTTGTAAAACCAATTGTGCAAGTTCAATAAATGTAAAATGAGATCAAAGAGACCATCACCCTATGATGCATGATCAAGGGCATTGGAGGCCAAGGAAAGTGGTACATTTTATCACTTGTGAGTACGAAATGTCCGATTTTTCCTATGTTCAAACTAACATCCGATTTGAACACATGCAATGCAACACAAAGAATGCTTATCTTACCTCTTTTATTTGTCAATTTTGTTTACTCATTTTAATTATCAAATCTTTCGTTAATCCATTAAGTCCATTGGTAAGTGTCCTCTAATGGAAGGAGGGCTCAAACCCCAAGTTGCTTTGGGCACGAAAGAGGCATTACACTGTTGGTAATGAACCCCCTAAGGGATTAAACCATTAGGTGTAGCACCTCCATTTCATACTTAGGGAAACAAGTGGTTTGCAACCACTTTCAAAGCAAAACCAAAAGGCGAGGAAATGAGGGAGATTGCAGAGATTATAAGTGCTGAAATGAAGTAGAAAAAGCACTAAAATATGCAATCAACTCACACCAATGATGGTTAAAGCCTTAAAACACTATGCTAGTGAAAAGGGTTACACTACAACTAGGCAAAACAAGACTCTAACGAACTAACCAGCCCAAAATAGAGCTAAAACAGGTTATTTTAGAGGCTAGAACATGTTGGACTTGAGCTAAGTTAAGTTAGAAAAACATGCTAACATGTGAAGCCAACTGGGCATGCAAACAAGACACAAGGAGGGGAGGCTAACCCCTCCAAATTTGGACCTCAAAATAAGTTGTTTGCTACTGAAAAACCTCTGAAATTCAGTGGTTAAAAAGCCCAAAAAATTTGATTTGAAAGTGATGAATAAAGGCACAAAACCTTTACAAACTAATAAGCAAGAAGGGTGAACCACTTCCTAACTAAAAAAAGGGCTCAAACCAGTACTTTTAGGCCACAAAAATAGAGTTTTTCTCAGTTCAAAACTAGCCCCAAAATAGTAACAAAAAGATGGTTGTAGACACCCCATTTTTGACCGTCCTCAAGACTTGGACGTCACCACTTGGAACACTCGGTGATCATCCATGTTTGTGTTCGTTTGGAGTTCCCGGAGGCCTCAGCTACGTGCCTTGCCTCGGGATCTCCGAACTCGACCGTTTAGTGTCTGGTTTTGCACCAAACACTTGCATCTTGCCTTTGAGAGGCAGGGTAGGGCTTGTAGACCATCCCCACCCACCACCGGCAGTGGCTAGAGGCCACCGGCTGGTTTTTACTGCCATCGGCAATATTTTCTGCCGGTCGGCACCTTTTGTTGCCGGTCGGCATTGTGTTTGGCCGGCCGGCCACTGTTTTAGATCAGTCGGCCACTTGTCCTGGCCGAGACCTTTTCTTGAGGGAGCTTGACCCTCTTGAACCTTTTTTATTTTCTCCAAGAAGCTTGACCCCTTTTAGCTTCTCCAAGAAGCTTGACCTTTTTTTAGCTTCTCCAAGAAGCTTGAACCTTTTGACCTTTTCTAGCTTCTCCAAGAAGCTTGAACCTTTTGACTCTTTTAAAGCTTCTCCAAGAAGCTTGACCCTTTTGAACCTTTTTGTTTAGCTTCTCCAAGAAGCTTGAACTTCTTGACCCCTTTGCCTAGCTTCTCCAAGAAGCTTGGCCCTTTTACTCCAAGCTTCTAAGAGAAGCTTGGCCTTTTTGGTCAAAGCTTCTAAGAGAAGCTTTGCCCCTTTGGTTTCTCTATATAAAGAGAGCCTCTCCTCCCCTTTAGGAGGTTAGAAAAATATGATATAGAAGAGATATATATCACTCTCTCTATATATCTCCCTCTCTCTCTACATTTGTGTTGGTTTTGAGGGTCCAAAAGGGCCTTGTTCTTGGCCTATTTGCACTACACCCTATAGCATCATTCCACCACTTCCATTCCAGCAGCAAGGGGAGGAATTCCAGTAGCTTAGAATCATCAAATTTGGTCCAAGAAGCAACAAAAGCATTGGTCTTCAAGGGTGAGTAGCATTTTCCCCTTTTTGGTCCATTTCTTGCACCATTTGTAAGCCATACATGCTTACTGTTTTGAGCTCCGGCCCTAACTGAGAGTGGCCTTGTTTTGAGGTCTTTTTCACTTTTGCTTAAGGGCTCAACACTGTTTGAGCCCCCCATCTTGCACTTGCTTCAATATCCTCCTTGAATGCCATAATCTTGCATAGAATTTTTGGCTTGCGTGTGATCTGTTTTGGAGCATAATGTAAACTTTAAATAGGCTTATTTTGAGCCCCTCTTCAACATTGAAGAAGGGCTCATTACTATTTGGGACTTCCATGTGCCACTTCATGTTATATCCTCTCTTTGGCCCCCATTTTTGCATGCTTTGGCAGCCTATCATGTTTCTGTTTTTGGTCTTTTTACAGGCCTAGAAATAGTCTTATTTTGACCTTCTTAACATGTTTCATCAAGGGTCTTTGGCTGTTTGATGAATATTTTGTATACCTCATGTTATAGCCTCTTTTGAGCCTCATTTTGCATTGCATTTCTAGCATGTTTGTATACTGTTTTGGAGTTTTTACAGTTCTGTAAATATGCTTATTTTTGGCCCCTCTTCAATGTTGTTGAAGGGCCCTAACCTATTTGGAGTTAGCAGCTGTGAGTTGCTTCATAATCTCATGTTTAGGGCCATTTTTGCATGCCGTTGTTGCCCTATCTTTGCTTGCGGTTTGGCCATGATTTATACTGGAAAAATGCTGATTTTGGGACTGCCTTGCTACTGTCTATTCATTGCATTTCCATATTGTGCATATTTGGTATAGCTATAGGCCATTTCGGGTGCCAAAAGTCCATGTTTCGGGACTATTCCATGCATCGGGTGTGTTTTCGCCTCATTTCGGGGCTGTTTTCCCCCACATTTCAGTGCTGAAATTCCATTAGCATGTTTGCGTATCATTTTCCATGCTATTGCATTGCATATGCCATTGTCTCGATTTGCGTGCCCGTGTGCACGCGTTTTGAGGCACTTCATTTTCATCCATCGGCCTCTTATGTGAGTGTGGCTGAGGCTCTCTCATGTTAGTATAAGCCCATGTTGCATTCTATATGCCACTTTAGCCATTGCATTGCATTGCATATGCCATTGCCTCGGTTTGCGTGCCCGTGTGCACGCATTTCGAGGCACTTCATTTTCATCTTATGGCCACTGATGTGGGTGCGGCTGAGGTCCACTCACATTGGTGTAAGTCCATCTTGCATTGTGTATGCCTTGTTTCAATACGTTGTGCATGTTATGTTGTTAGCATTGTGTGTGCCATGTAGTTATATTGCATGTTTGTATGTTTGCTTGCATGCTTAGGTCGCATGTGCATTGTTGTGCATTGCCTCGCCTCTTGACCAACCATGATTGAGGTTGGGTCCCTTGTATGTTTTGTGTGCATTGCATTTGACATTGAAATGCATACTTGACTCTTTGGCCATCATGCATCGAAATGCGTGATTGGTGGCCCGAGGGTCGAGGGCCATGTTCCCTTGAGTCCATTACATGATAGGGAGTATGTCCATGCATACATGTGCCCGAAATCCTATGCCATATGCTGTCTATTCTCTGTTGCTGTCAAAACTGTCTTCTGCAGGGAGCTTCTGCCGACCTACAGAATTTAGTGCCGACCAGCACTTTTTGAAATGCCGGTGACCCAATAAACAGCCGATGGAAGTTGTGAACTACCGGTGGGAATTTCCCCTAGCCGGTGGTGCTCTGCAGCATGCAAGGAACCTGTCCTGGAGTTTTGGAAATTTTCAGAGAGACAGGGCAGTATAAACAGAGGTGGCAGTGTTATGGTACGGGCTTTCCGGGCGAGACGGATCCGAGCATGCATCACTCACGCATCCCAAGGCAGGGCTGCAGCCACCTTCTTGCTGCATTTATTTTGTTAATTAATTAAGGGTTTGTAATAATTAATTAGCTAGGATAGTCGATTTATCATTCGGACTGTATTATTCTTTTGGTCCCTCCGAGCGAGGGCAAACTTGTAATAAGTGTGGGTGCGTGTGTGCATGTCTTCCAACCCCCACTTCTTTCTCCTTTTTTATTTACCCGCTTATGATGGTAGACTAGGGCATATTTAAATTAGCATAACAGTATGATAGCATGCGTGCATCCATACATCTGTCTTACATGCACCGGGCTCAGCACATCATGCAGTTACATGCACCGGGCTCGGCACATCATGCTAACTGCACTTGTATTTCAATTCCAAGTTGAGAACTTGTTAGTTGCAGCATTTCACATGCCATCTTTAGGATAGCCGAGCCTGTTTAGATTGCATCTTTGCATGTGTTGCATTAGCCATTTTTAACATGAACTAGGATCATGCATATGATTACTGACTAGTTTCTGTTTTGGCTCGGAGTACTAGGTAAGCTTTTATGCTTTAGCATATCGCATGCGTGTGAGTGTTGCCATGACAATATGATTACCATGAGGCTAGCTGCTTATGTGATATAACTGCTTGAATGCCTGTGGATGGAGGTTGAATTACCTAATTTGGAATAATGCATTAAAACTGTGAGTTTTAAGCCCACTAGATAGTGGCAAAATCATCTTTTCTAAAAGCCCACTTGAGGGTGGCAAAATCTGCATTTTAGCCTACTTGCGAGTAGCAAACCATTTTCAAAACAAACATGAAATGTTTTGTTCCAATTTGGGCGATTTGGTCTATACTTGTTTGCTGCGCGCACAACATAGTAATTCTAGGCTACTAACCGGATTAAGAATACATAAAGTTTTCAAAAACGGATATCACGGTTAGTAGAGGCCGGTCTTCGGACCGGGCGAAAGGGGGTGCTCATAGCTGACCTTCCCCGATCGTACCCAAGCTCCCGAGCCGAGACAACTCCGGTGATGACGGACATGTGGCCTTCGGCACCGAGTCAGGGTTTCCTAAATTCTCCCATAAAAAAATATTTAGGTGGCGACTCTGTATCTGGCAAAGCAGTCCATGTTTGGCACTACTTTTTCAAAAATCTGTTTTCTCAAAACGATTTGCCAGATTTGGACTCTTTGGTTCAGATTAAGAACTGTGACACAAAATCGAGTCCGAACTGTAGTAGCGAGGTCCCCCTCCGCGGGCGCGTCTACAATGGTTAAACAAGCTTGCAAAATAAAGTAAATAAGGCAAGTAAACTACCTTTTGAAGCGAATGGCATTTTTAGGCACAAAACCAAGCTAAAACCACCTTCAAGAGCTCCAAGAAAACTCCAAATAACCTCAGCTCAAAGGTAAGTGGACTTGATTTAGGATGTGTATGCAAAAGTGTAGAGAAAACAAGCAATTAGGCACAAAATTGTAAGAGAGAGAGAAATCTTGAGAAAAAGAGAGATTTTTGCTCTAAATTTTCTAACCCTCAAAAATGGGGGAGGAACCCCCCTATATATAGAAAAATAGGTCTTGAGCTTAGAAACATCCTACCATACACGTGTAGGGAGATGCAGCTTAATGTGCTAACAGCTGGCACAGTTGTCAACAAATATTTGGAAAAAGAGACTGGTGGTCGACCGGCCACACCAATGGCCGACAACTAAGGGCCATGGCCGACAGCCTCTAGTGGTGGCCAACAGGTCACCACAAGTTCCAGGTACCAAGTTTTGATCCAAAACAAGGCACAGAAAGGACAAGGTCTAAAGGCTCAAAGACAGGGCGTTCCGCTGAGGACTTCGGGCATTCAAAACAAACACATGCAACCATAATCATCAAATGCACAAGTGATGACGTCCATGTCTTGAGAATGGTCAAAAATGGGGTGTCTACGGTTGCCCCTCTTTGACAGAACTCAGAAGTCATGAAATGACGGGGGTGAATGTCAAAACCCAGAGATGACGACAAGGTCGAAGACTTGGACAAACAAACAAGCAAGACAAAAATGGTTGCACCTGCAGGCTGCCTACGTATCCCTTTGCAAGGAATCAAACCAGCGTAGTTCTAGGGCAAGATGCAAGTGATATGCATGATGTAGGAACATAACTTATGATCATGCAATGAGGTTGTAATGAAACATTTAAATGCAAATGCTATGCAATGAAAATGCCACATTCAAACAAACCGAAACAAGGTATAGCAACCTCAAACACAAAAGTAAGTAAACACGCCACACGTGGGAATTACGAACCAAACCAAATTTCATGTAGAACGGATGTAAGAAAATTATGCAAACTCAAACACGCAACACGCAAGAAAGGCGAAGAGTGACTGTCGAGCGCACCCGAGGTCTTAACCAAGATCCTAATGTGTTACACACAGAAGGAAAATGTGGTGTGAACAACAGGACGCACCCGAATGTGTTTAACCAAAAGGAGTGTAAATATCGGGATGCACCAGAATGTTTTTTAACCAAAATGAGTGGTGTAAACACCGGGATGAACCCGAATGCTTTTAACCAAAAGGAGTGGTGTAAACACCGGGACGTACCCGAATGTTTTTAACCAAAGGGAGTGGTGTAAATATCGGGACGCACCTGAATGCTTTTAACCAAAGGGAGTGTAAACACCGGGACGCACCCGGATGTTTTTTAACCAAAAAGAGTGGTGTAAACACCGGGATGCACTTGAATGCTTTTAACCAAAGGGAGTGTAGACACTGGGACGCTCTCGAATGTTTTTTACCAAAGGAGTGGTGTAAACACTGGTACGCACCCGAATATTTTTAACCAAAGGAGTGGTGCAAACACTGGTACGCACCCGAATGCTTTTAACCAAAGGGAGTGTAAACACCGGGACGCACCCGAATGTTTTTAACCAAAAGTAGTGTAAACATCGGGACACACCTGAATCTTTTAACCAAAAGGAGTGGTGTAAACACCGGGACGCACCCAAATGCTTTTAACCAAAGGGAGTGTAAACACCGAGACGCACCCGAATGTTTTTAACCAAAGGAGTGGTGTAAACACCGGGACGCACCCGAATGCTTTTAACCAAAGGAAATGTAAACACCGGGATGCACCATAATGTTTTTTAACCAAAAGGAGTGGTGTAAACACCGGGATTCACCCGAATGCTTTTAACCAAACGGAGTGGTGTAAACATAGGGACGCACTCGAATGCTTTTAACCAAAGGGAGTGTAAACACCGGGACACACCCGAATGTTTTTAACCAAAGGGAGTGGTGTAAACACCAGAACGCGCCCGAATGCTTTTAACCAAAGGGAGTGTAAACACTGGGACACACCCGAATGTTTTTAACCAAGGGGGGTAATCCTAACGCGTCTCACGCGCGAGGAGAAGGAGTAAAAGGATGTGATTCGAATGACACGAATGACTTCACGCGGTACCCCTCTGAATGGACTGTACATACAATATCGTTTGACTGCGCTGGCTCCACTGAGTGAACCATACAGACAATATCGTGCCTGCGTAAGAAAAACTCAACAAGTACAACATATTAAGGGTGCATGTTCTATGCACAATTACAATAATGGTAAGGCATGTTCTATGCAAAGTATTGAATTCATGTTCTATGCTAAGTACAAAATGCATGCTCTATTCGCGATTAACAGCATGTTCCATGCTAAATAACAAAATGGATGTTCTATACAAAATTGAAAGCATCTTCTATGCAACGTACAAAATGCATGCTCTATGCGCGATTAACAGCATGTTTCATGCTAAATAACAAAATGCATGTTCTATGCGCGATTGAAGCACGTATTTTGTGCAACAACACATGTAACACGTTCTACATACGTAATGAGGGAATGCATAGTCTACGTAGGAATGAAAGTGTATTCTAATGAAACAAGTTCAATAGCAACTTTTCGATTCACCTCTCAGAAGAGTTGCGACATGCAAAAAGGATACACCTCGTTCAACAAGTGACGGAAAACGATTATCGAAAACACAATTTCGATCTTCCGCAGAGAGAATTTGAACTCAACAGTGACCTTCTCTTGCACCTCTCGGGAAACAGGGGCAACCACAACATCAAGATACAAAATAGGAGCACTAGGCACTGGATGGCCACTAGATGAGGGTGACGGCCCCTTGTCGGCCACCCTTTGAGATTGTCCGCCACCAATGGCAGATCCGGGCCAAGATGGTCTTTTCACTTCGGGTCTTTAAATATACTCACCCATACTTCATTTCTTCACTCCACCAAAGCCGAAAATCCTCACTCACCCTCTCTAGACCTTCCTTCTCTCTAGATCCGAGCTCTATACGTGTTTTCCAATGCCCCACGTACATTTTCTTCGCTAAACCCTCTTAGTTTACTCCATTTTGAACTGATTGAAATTTGATTTCGGTGCTTTTTCTTGGAGTTTCACCACTTAAGGCTTGTTCCCATCGAGTTTCTCTCGGGTTTGGTGCCTTATTCTGGGCTTTGACTTTTTCTTCAATTTTCTCTCTCCTAGGGTTTGACTTTTTCAAAGTTTACACTATTTTCTCCATTTTCTTCATTGTTCATTGACTCTTCACCCATATTCTAGATGGCAGACGACATACCGCATGATGGAGCGCCTCCAGAGGCAGAGTTCAAGGCGGAGGTTGATTCTGAAGCGGAGTTGGAGCAATTGCCACTGGGAGTGAGGCCTTTTGATCTGGCGAGGTATCATCCTTAGATGCATATTCTGCCTGCTGGAGGCATTAGGCACTTCACTGATTTTGCTACTGATGCGCCAGCGGATCTCTTACTGAGGGAGCCAGATTCCCATCTTTCAGCTGTTGTCGTTGAGGTACAAACTCTATTCACTTGCACATCTGATGTTCTTTACTTGCATTTGTTGCGCTGTCTCTCATATGACTATACTTTTATCACTGCCTCCGCATTTGTTTTGCATTTCCTTTTCATCAAACTGTATTTACACTGGTTCACCTATCCTCTACCACAGGGTGACTTTCGCGCATACAGGGGCTATGGGGCCACGACGGCTAGAGATTGGTATGACGAGCTCCCTGCAGGAGTACGAGACATTATTGACATCGCCGACCTCGGCCTATTCTGCTCTGGATTGACACAAGTTATAGCAAGCCGTCCACTTCTTGGAGTGCCAATGGAGAGATGGTGGGACACCACTAACTCTCTCCACCTTTCCACTACCGGAGAGATGACGATGACTTCTTACGACTTCGCCATGATCACAGGCCTAGGCGTAGGGGGTGATCTGATTCCTCTCGATCTTGATATGGGGGAGTGGGAGGCTGCCTGGATTGAGGTATTAGGGGCGCGCCCACCTTTGTTCTGGACAGCTATGGTCAGATACAGTTAGTTTGAGGAGCAGTTCTAGGAGACTGAGCCAGAGACAGTAGAGGAGATAGAGCAGTATGCTCAGGGTTTTCTGATGTTCCTCTTTGGTACCACCCTATTTGTGAACAAGGCGAACACCGTAGGGTTATACTTGCTGAGCACACTGGTGGTCCTTTCTCGAGTGAGTTTCTATGATTGGGCAGGGTCAGCCTCGCCACTATATATGTCTATATGAGCTCGACCACCCACGGGAGTGGATACTCGATTGGAGGCTACTGGCAAGCTTGGGAGGTACACATCTCAGTTCCCTCTTTACACCTTGCATTTTATGTTCAGCATTTCTTGAATTACATCTGTTCAACACATGTACTTTCTGCTTTGCATTTTCTATATCTATTCATGCACAGTATGCTTTCTGCTTTGCATTTTCTATATCTGTTCAAATTGTATTGATCACATATCACTGTGCTTTCTCCACAACTATGGGTGTATGCAAACTTCCCGACTCTTGCCCTAGAGCCTGCAGTGGAGGTTCTGTTGATGGTCCCCTATTTGCGGGTGTACGATGGTCAGCTTCGCCGCAGAACTCGCGAGCCCTTCACTTTCTTCAGACATTACTTTGACATCGTAGCTGCCCATGAGGTAACCTAAAACACGATCATCATTTTTGCTCTACATCTGTTCTAATTCACATATTAACAACTAACGACGGCTAATAATCTATTCATCTTCTATTTGCAAATCACGTGGCAGCCATGGGCTACGATACCCATGGGGATTCGAGGCTGGTACACTGTGGCCTTGGGCATTTTGCGCTACCGTATTCTACTTGAGGGTCTAGTTTGTCGAGCGTGGTACCTAGGCGAGAGAGTCATGCCTCAGTCTCTGGGTCTTCTTGCTCCGTTCATACCGATGACATCGCCAGAGCCCATGAGGTCAGCAGACAACCTATCTATTGACGGGGTTATCCAGTTCATGGTGGGCTTTGAGGCTGAATACTTCCAAGTCGAGGGCGATTATACGGTCTTCATTCAGACACACCTTATGCCACTTCTGACCGGTGTTCATGGAGGTGAGGGGGCGAGAGCTCCTGCTGCGAGGGCGGGACCTAGAGTGACCAGGGCAGCCAGGGCCTGTGGGAGAGGGGCTTCTTGAGCGAGACAGAGGCCCGGCTAGCCGGAGCTGCCTACTGTTCTCACCTGTTGGCAGTATACTGGGGAGGCATATTAGATTCTAATTGAGCCTGCCACAGCGGGGCATAGATATGTCAAGCTCATGACGCACCCCCGGTATGTACCACATTTTTAGTTTTCTTATCTCTTTTTGATATTTGTTCCTTCTGTACATTAATCATTCCCAATGCATTTGCAAGCACCCCCAGGATACACCAAGGATCAGCTGGAGCTATTAGCCTCATTCGAGGACATAATATTCAGGAGGAAGACATTGCTTGGGTTCCACGACATTCAGGTCATTTCTTCAGTTTTCTTACATTTTAGTCATCAAATTTCTATTGACACGCTAAAACTGAAATGAGAACTTCCCCACGCTGCACTTATACACTGCACCTCCATATAGTATTCATACACTGGATCTAACTCCAGCATACGCTCATTCTGCACATCATACTTGTATCTGATACGCATACTATGGCTGACATATGAGAACTGTCTTTTCAGGTTCCACCTATACCGACAACACCGGTGTCAGCTGCAGCACCAGCACCAGCACCAGCACCAGCACCAGCAGTGCCTCCTTCGGCAGCAGGAAAAAGAGAGAGACAGGCTCCGGTACGAAACCGAGGTAGAGCCAAGGACACCCGAGATGAGAGTGGCCCTTAAGAGTCCATTCTTAGCGATGATGAGATTGAGACTAGCGAGGCTGAGGAGGCAGCGAGTCAGCATGCTGAGTCATCCGAGTGTGGAGATGATGACGCTGGCTCGGGTTCTGAGAGTAAGAGTGCTGATGCTGAGGAGGGTTTTGAGGCGGAGAGCGGAGACGACTCTAGTTCAAACTCTAATTCTGGTTCAGACAGTGGCATTGATGGAGATAGTACTGCAGAGTCCTCTCCTCTGAGGAAGAGGACGAAGAGGGCTTCTCGAGCTTGAGGCGACCAATGTTGATTTTCTATAGTTTTTGCTTAGTTTCTTTTTGTTAGTAGCGTTAGCACATTGTATAGCTTCAGACGAGTTTTATTTGCTTTAAAAAACTTGTACTACACTTTTGTAAAAACAACTATGATCGGAATGAAAACCAATGTATTTTTGAATAAGTGTTGTATTTTGCATCATGAGCACCGTATTACATGAAAATGAGATTGAATTTGGTGTTGAAAACCAAATACTTGTATTGTCACAACAGACTGAATCAGGTAACGAACCGACCAACAACTGAAATAATCAAAGTAATACAACTAGATAATCAAAATAGCAACAACTCGATAAACAACAAAACAATTCGATATACAACAAAATGACTCGATAAACAACTTGATGAACAAAACAACTTGATAAAGAAAACAAAACAACTCAAATGCAACTCGACAAAATTGCTAAAGTTAAAAGGGCTCAAAACAAGACCTCACAAGACATAAAGAACAAAACAAAACACATGTCTTCAGCATTCTCAGCACACAGGTGAACAAGACGACAGACAAAACAGTTGTCGGCCATGGGTCGGCCATGAATAGAGGATGCCGGCCACCAGTGGTGGCCGGTTGGCTACAAAAGTGGCCTGTCGGCTAGCTAGATCTTGGAACCCGATTACGCACGTCTTTCTCTTCGGGGGACAAGAGATATGCCCGACAATTGAAGAATTTTAAGTGCTAATGGAGTCCTAGCATAATGAGGAAATCTTGCCTTTGGGAAGGCTATGTGGGCTTACTCTACATGAGGACCGATCCTTTGTTCACAACGGAGAGCTAGACATCCCTAGTCTAATCATCGATTTTCTGAAACCGGCAACCGAGGCGACCTACTTTGGCAGGGTTTTTGACAACATGCCCTTTGTTTGTGCATGTTAGCTCATTTCCTTCTTGCCCCTAGTTTCAGAGAGTCTAGCATTCAGCTAGTTGAAGTGGCCCAAGGCCTGAAAGAGGGCAAGAGTTGTATTGGCTTGACATTGGCTAAGACTTTGATAGGTTTGGACACCTTCCATTGGTGAGAGACAAACAAATTTGTGGGGAGTCCACTACTTCTGCAGGTAATGTTTCCTACCCTATCTAATATGTGTTTCTCACATCTGTCAGCATTCATGCTTTGTTTTTCTCTCAAAGCCCTTTTCTCACTATTTTCTCTCAACATACACCTCTCTATTCTTTAATCTCTCTTTTTTTCCATCCCTCCCCAGATATGGCTTATGGACAAGCTAAAGGTAATGGACTCTTGCCCTGCATACTCAACCCGAGCATACTTTTTTTTGCCAACAACTACTTGATTTCCTGAACAAAGGGTGGTGATGCTATTGGATGTGCAACTGGTCTACTGCTAACATTGCTTGGCATTGCCCCTGGTTTGATCTGCCCTAGATGAGCTACAGCATGGCTCAGTAACTTGGCATTCAACTAATTGGCCTGACACACTGTGTATTCTACTTTTCGTTTCGGTTCAGGCGTCAGTTTGGACATGACTAGACTTGCCCAGAAGAGGGGGTAGAGTATCCAGCTTCATTCTTAATCCGAGGTTCAAGAGCTTCTGGCTCCTGCCCCTGGTTTCAACTGCGCACTTTTTGGTGAGTGCCTGACCTGGCTTGAAGATGAGGCACAATCCGGACCCACTTTAGCATCAGAAGCTTCCACAAGCACATGGAGGGGACGCAAGAAAACCTGACTCATCTATGCCTCGAGTTTATTGGCTTTGATCTTACTTTTCAAGTTTTCATTTTAAATGTAATAAAAGCAATTTTGATTTGTATCGAGAGCTGGAGAACTTTGTATTGAAATCAATGAAATTGAAGTTGTGGGCACTGAAAATTTTCCGTTTGGTCCAAAAATGGTCTTAACTATAAAAAGATTAATTTGAACAAAAATCAACCTTTATCAAAACTTTTCAAAAATCATTTTCAAGAAGGATCACAACTTGACACGCACAGAATTTGTCCTCGAGATGTACAACCCCAGATTTGAAGACAACAAATTGCCTCTTGTCTGAATAGCACTGCTTAGCACTGTAACCAGTTCTTAGGGGCGATCATAATCAAACATTCAGATAAAGAATAGACAAAGATGATCTGATCAACACATGGACAGGACAGTTGGGTTGGAGGTGTTTACAGCCGAGCTTTAGGATGAAGTTGCCTACGTATCCTGAAGATGGGAATTAGGCCTTACGTAGTTTGGTACGGGTTCACTCGAGTATTAATGCTCTCCTTTTGCGCTCTAACTTTTTCCAAGGCCGCCCTTAGGGTTTTCTTTATTTCCAATTTTTTATCCTCTAACTTTTGCCTAGGTAGCCATTCCAGGTTTTCGACCTAGCAAGCCTCTCAGGGGTAATATTTCTTCAACTTGTCCATGTTGATTGGTTGGGAAAATTCTAGGCCATCCAGGTCCATAAGAATAACAGCTCCACCCGACCAAATAGTTTTGATAATGTAAGGACTAGTCCAATTGGATTTGAACTTGCCCCTAGGGTCATGGATGGGAGCTCGGTTGTCCTTCAGCATCGAAATCCCCTTCTTTGAGATTTTGGGACTTAACTTTTTTGTTAAAAGCCCTGGCGATCCTAGGTTGATAACCCTGAACATGGTACAGTGCTTTCAGCCTTCTCTCATCAAACAACATCGGTTTTTCGAACCTGCTCTGTTGCCAATCCGCCTCTGCTATCTGGTACTAAGCCATAAGTCGCACCGACAGAACTTCTATTTCAATCGGCAGAACAACTTCCATCCTATAAACAAGAGAGTACAAAGTTGCTCCAGTAGTGGTCTAAATTGAAGTCCTATAGCCCCAGAGTGCAAATGGCAACATGTCTGGCCAGTCCCTGTGAGTCTCAACCATTTTCTCATTTTCTGCAAAATGTGCTTGATGTTCTTGTTGGAGGCCTCAACAACTCTATTGGTTTGTGGCCGGTATGTGGATGACTTATGAAAAGCCACATTGTATTTCTCCAACAAGTCGTTTACTTCTTTCTTGAAATGGGAGCCATTATCTGAAATGATCTCGTTCGGGACCCCATATCGGCAAATGATGTTATTTCAGATGAACTTAGGCACATGCACTGCTTTCAACACTGTATAAAACTGAGCTTCCACCCACTTTGCGAAGTAATCAACTGCCATCAGAATGTATTCATACCCATTTGACCCTTTCGGTGTAACTGCCCCAATGATGTCGATTTCCCAAACTGAGAAGGGCCATGGTGAAGTCTTGTTATACAGCTTCGACGGCGAGATATTCATTCGATTGGCATGAATTTGGAATTTGTGGCATCGCTGGACAAAACCAATACAATCCTCCTCCATGACAGACCAATAGTAACCTTGCCAGAGAATCTTCCGGGCTAACATTACTCCATTCATGTGCGCTCCACACTCTTCCCTATGGATGGCCTCCATTAGGCGCTTTGACTCTTCTGTATCAACACACAACTTGTGCATTCCTAGATGACCCATTTTGTACAGTTTACCTTCGTAGATGATAAATTGAATGACCATCCACCGGATTGCCCTTTTATCTTTGGCATTTGCCTTTGGTGGGTAAACCTCATTTTCCAAGAAGTTCCAGATATCATAGTACCAAGGGTTTTGATCTTGAACTTCATTTATTGCGGCAATAGACTCATAGGCCAGCGTATATCTCTGCTCAATGATAATCGGGCACATCCGGACTCCAAAAGAGATGTCTATCATGGTAGATAGAGTTGATAAGGCATCAACGAACCTGTTGTTCTCTCTTAGTAGATGCGTGAAAGTTAGTTTCTCAAACCTAGGAATCAGAACATCCAGGGTCTGGTGATAGATCTTCATCTTTTCTTCTTTGACCTTCTAGTCTCCTCTTGCTTAAGACACAACCAGGTTTGAGTCCCCAATGACGTCCAACCCTTTTGCCCCTAGTTCTAGGGCGGCTTCCAAACCAGCGATACACGCCTCGTATTCTGCTTCGTTGTTGGATACTTTGAACCGGAGTTTGAAGGCTAAGGGTATATGGGAATTGTCGGATGCTATTAGCAACACCCCTATCCCATAACTGTACTGGTTAGATGCTCCAACAAAGCACATTGTCCAAATCTCTTCCTTGACTTGTAAAATAGCTTCATCTGGGAATAGGTATTCTACCGCTTTATCCCCTTCTACTGGGTGATCTACTAGGAACTCTGCTACCGCTATCCCTTTAACAGACTTGCAAGTAACATACTTCAAATCAAATTTGGAGAGGAAAACCAACCAACGAGCTAGCTTACCCGTAAGCACTGGTTTCTCAAAAAGATATTTGATGGGATCTATCTCGAAACCAGAATTACGGAGTGTGCTAATAGGTAGTGCCTCAACTTCTTGGTAGTCCATACCAAGGCTAGGCAAGCTTTCTCCAACAGAGTGTAGAGGGTCTCATAATCCAGCATTTTCTTGCTTAGGTAATAGATGGCTCTCTCCACCCTATCCTCAGATTCTTGAGCAAGCATCCATCCCATCATTGTGCCCGTTATTGACAGATATAGAATCAACAGCTTCCCCAGCTTTGACGGTGATAACACGGGTGGATTTTGAAGGTATTGCTTGATTTCCTCAAAAGCAAACTGACATCGGTCGTCCCATCGAAATTTCTTTCATTTCTTCAGAAGACCAAATAGTGGTTCACAAGTCAAAGTTAATTTTGAAATAAACCGTCTTATGAATTGCACTTTACCCAGAAAGCCTTGCACCTCCTTTTTAGTCCTTGGTGGTGGCATTTCTGGGATGGCCTTGATTTTGGAAGGATCTGCCTCAATGCCCGCGGGGCGTTGAGCTATTCTAGCTTTTCGATCACTTTCACTTATTTCTTGCCCAAACCGCTCCAAGGCGGCTTCTTGCTCTGTATGTACAGTACTAACAATGCCTAGTTCCTGAGCCAATTGTTCTTCACCGGTGTTTTCTAGCAGTTTACCCTTCCCATCGGCCATTCCGGCCATTGCAGCGGTTCCCGTTTCTGTTCTTCCAGCTTCAATTCAGTTCCCTCATCTATATTGCGTTTATCACTTAGGCAACCAGAATTGTCTATCGACTCGTTCAGATCAAACCAATCAATGTGTACGTCCCCCTAATCTTGCTCATCAAAGAACTGCAAATTGTTTATGTCCTCCTCCAGGTCGGCTAGATCATCGAATCCCTGACTTGGTCCATGTTCTTGAACTATATTGACCCCCATCCCAATCGGCAACACGACTTCCGGCTTAGGTTGATTGATTGGCACAACATAACAGCCCGGGTCGTATGTCCCTTCAGATAAGTCCTCAAAGCCCTTGGGCAACGGACTGATATTCTTCACCAATGCTGACCTTCCTTCATCTTCCACTATCACCACCACGGGTTCAGGTTGGAGTGAAGACGTGCTCATCATGCACAAGTCTGTACTCTCAGGGATGAACAACGCCAACTTAGGTAGGTGGGAAGGGGTGATGTATATACTGGGGTCATAAGGGACGACCAGTGTATGGATGAGGTTTATATGTCGGGATAGAGGGACTTGATTATGTGGTGGGAGAGGATTTTGTAGTGACATTGGGTTTTTCGGAAGGTGCTATCACTTTATTGTCAATGAGATCTTGAATCTCATTACGTAGTCTGAAGCACTGATCAGTATCATGACCATGCTATCGGTGAAAAGCACAGTATTTGGCCAGGTTATGTTTCGGAGAGAGAGGATCGGGTAGTGGGCATTGTTCTAATGGCTTAAGATGCCCCTTTTTGATTAGGACCCCTAAGACTTTGGACAAAGTCATGTAGAGAGGGGTGAAGACCCTTTGGTTTTGGGCTTGATGGCTCGAGGTTTGTGAGGTTCTATTGGATGTATCGGCAAAAGGGGTGGTAGCTTTGGGTGTGGTGGTGACCATGCTCACATTCGAAGGCCATGCAGAGGTGCCACCAGTCGTGGCTACATTGGAGCTACGTGTAAATGGCCTTTTGGGCTATTTCTTTTCATGGTCTATCAGCCCTTCCTTCATTGCATCCTCAATTTGAACTTCTATTTCATGGAGCTCAACAAATGTAAACAAAGGAAAGACTATCATTTTCTGTAATAATCTCCCTTGCAAGTTACGGACCACCATTTTGATTTGGTCCCTTTTAGACGGCTGGATAGTCATCATAAAGGCCTTGGCCCTCCATCGAGTCACCAAATCAGAGAAGCCCTCATTCGGCTCCTGGAGAGTTGCTTCGAGATCATGAGTAGTGACCTCGATCTGAGTATTGTAGGAGTACTGAGCTATGAAGGCCTCGGCCATTTCCTCTCAATTTCTTTTCACAGAGTCTTTAAGCTTGGCATACCAAATGACTGCTATACCCGATAGGGTCCGGCCAAAAAGTGACAACTTTTGCAATATAGTGAGACCCATTGGTCGTAGGATATCAGAGAATAGCTGTAGATGGACCATGGGATCCCCGGAGCCATCAAACTGGTCTATGTACGGCATCTTGAATCTGTCCGGTAAAGTTACTGCGAAATCTGTGTATCCATCCTCAATATCAGAGATTGAATTCATGCCCTGTGCCTGTTTGAAAAACTTTTCTAGCTTGTTGACCTTCAGTGCAGTGGGGTCAACCTCGAATTCAAACGGCGCTTCCATTTGGAAAGCTGGTGCCTTGGAGGTCTGAGGTGGGATCGGATCTATTGGAATGCCCATATTCTCTTGGACATTGACTGTGACCTTGGGTGCTGGAATTCCCGCTGGGGGTGCATGGGATGCAGAGGTTACTGCTGGTTGTGGCTGCTGTTGCTGAAGCCTTTCTATCACTTCTGCTTGGCGGGCTACGACCTCGACTTGGCGGGCTGTGGTCTTAGCTTGGCAGGCAGCATCTAGTTGCATAGTCTCAATAGTCTGTTGGAGCTGACGAAACATATCTTCCATGCTGATTAGGGGATGTTGAGCTATCAAAACTGGTGAATACCTTCTTTCTGTAGTAGAAGACTGGGCCTAACTGGGTATAGGTGAACTGAAAGGTGATTGCTGGATTGGTGAATTTTGCTTGATCCTTCTCTGTCTAGTAACCGGTGGGAGTGAAACAAACACTAGTTGTCCCCTGACAAGATCCCTGGATCTACAAATCCTTCTTACTCGGGTCCAGAGTGCTTGGGGGGTAACATAATTGTCTAAAGAAATGATGAAAAACTACCTTGCAAAAAATGAAATAAAGCAAAAAGAAAACGAAAATGAGAAACCGTGCAGCACCTTTGCTCAAATTCTAATCAGTACACTGATGTAATCAAAGCCGTAGAACCATGTTCAATACTAAATTCTGCCTCCCAAAAACTGATACCCAGATTTGCAACTGATACGTACATTCCTGTAGAGTTTCACACTAAAAGCACATATGAAGCAAGTAATAGCCAAAACACCCCTATGATGAGCTAGGGTTACCCTGTCCTAGTTTCGTCAGGAACTAGGGTTCACTACTCAAGAAAAGTGTTTCACACAATCCTGAATTTGGGTGAGCAACCTGTCCTAGTTTGGAACAGTCTCTATGATTTCCGGTATGCAACTAGGTCAATTGGTCAAAAAGGGTACCTCAGCAAGACTACCTAATATACCTCTCACACCTAACACCAAGAAGTGAAAGGAGGATCAAATGGTACAGCGGTAGTCCAGATCCAAGGGTTGTGTTACCATCATGGCAGAGCCCGCAACCGGTCAGCCTTTTGGCAAGCTTTTCCAAGTGAGCCTCCGGTAAACCATTTAAGAATAACAAATGGAAAACACTGTGACTTAGGCACACCAATGCAAATACAAATGCAAAGAAGCACATAAGTGTAGATAAAAATTCATATCATGAGTGCGAGTCAAGTTCTCTAAATCCCTAGCAGAGTCGCCAGAAACTGTAGCTCGACACTTTCGCCCCCCCTTTCGGAAGCTTGAAATGAAAATCCCTACAGTTCGGACTCCCGTGGTTCTAAATCTAATCTCACAAGTGCAATGTGAAACTGATAAACACCAAAGAGTTCAAATCCGACAAATCGTTTTGAAAAATTGATTTTTGAATCAAAAGTGCCAAAAATGGACTGCTTTCCCAGATACAGAATCGCCACCCAAATATTTTATTTTTGGTAAAATTTAGGAAACCCATGGCTCGTGCTAAAGACCACGTGTCCATCAGCACCAAAGTTGCCTCGGCTCGGAAACTTAGGTACAAGAAGGGAAGGTCATGAATTGAGCACCCTCGCTCGCCGATCAAAGATCGACCTCTACTAATCATGATATGAGATTTTATAAACATTATGTGTTCTTATTCCGGTTATTAAACTAGCTTTACTATGTGATGCGTGCAAGCAAGCATAGACTAGTTTGCTCAATTTGGAAAAATTCAACTCATGTTTGTTTGTGAAAATGGTTTGAATTTGTCATCTCAAGTGGGCTTAAAGATTGCGGATTTGCCACCAAACATAGTGGGCTTAAAACATGATTTTCCACTCAACAAAGTGGGCATAAAACTTACATTCGTTGAATCGTTCCAATTCAAACAACAAGCCTTCATCCATAGGCATTCAAACAGTTTAGCATTTAAGCATATAGTCTCATGGCAAATATGCTAATCATGATAATATTCACATTCATGCAACTATGCTAAAGCATAAAAACTCACCTAGCACTCCAAGCTAAGAAAATATGAGTTAGAAAAATATGCATGATTCCTAACTATACAAGATGCCGAATGCAACACACGCAATATGCAATTAATAGGATTGGTTACTAATATGGCATATGGATCGATTTGAACAACATGCGGTTAAACACGTATTCAAAGAGGATATTGAAATGGAAATGCAGTTTGAATGATGCGCCGAGCCTCGGTGCATGCAATACAAGATGAATGGATTGAAGCATGCGATATGCTAATTGAAACATGCTCCTAATCTAACCATCAAAAGTGATTAAATAAAAGGGAGAAAGACATAGGGTTGGAATATATACATGCACGCACGCACACTTATTGCAACATTATGCCCTTGCGAAGGAGGTTCCAAATGAATAGAAGCTAACTAGCTAACTAGGCTAATTAAGCTAACTAATGCAAAACTTGAAACTAATTAACTATTCTAGTTAACTAATTATTACAAACCGAAATCGAATAACTAGTTAAACTAACTAATTATTTACAACTCTTAATTTGCTATAACTAATTAATTACAACACGTATTTGATCTTTTGCTAATTAAACTTATTAGCTAATCCCGAGAAGCGAGGGATGCATGCATGCTTGATTTTTCACCCGAAAAGCCACTGCCTAGCTGCTGAAAGCCTCTGTTTGCACATATGAACACCAACAAAGCTGTCCACTTCCAGAACACCTCTGCTCCACCTTACCAATACACTATGCAAATTTCATTGGTGGTCGACAAGGGGCTAGTCGGTTACCAATGGTGGCCAGTCGGCTACTGTTGGTGGCCGGTCGGCCACTGCTGGTTTGAACTTCCTTGCTGCAACAGAGAGCAAAACAGTGTATTTCTCAAGGGTTGTTTGCATACTTTACCTCTCCTTTTCATAGGGTAATCAAAGGAGGGACAAGATTTGGTTCACAAACCATCAATCAAGCAAATTCAATGCATGATGGCTTGTGAAACCAATTGTGCAAGTTTAATAAATGAAAAATGAGACCAAAGAGACCAGCACCCTATCATGCATGATCAAGGGCAATGGAGACCAAGGAAAGTGACACATTTCATCACTTTTGAGTACGAAATGTCCCATTTTCCTTGTGTTCAAACTAACGTCCGATTTGAACACATGCAATGCAATGCAAAGAATGCTTACCTCTTTTACTTGCCAATTGTGTTTACTCATTTTAATTACCAAATCATTCATTAATCCATTAAGTCCATCGGTGAGTGTTCTCTAATGGAAGGAGGGCTCAAACCCCAAGTTGCTTTAGGCATGAAAAAGACATTACACTATTGGTAATGAACCCTCTAAGGGATTAAACCATTAGCTATAGCACCTCCATTTCACACTTAGGCAAACAAGTGGTTTGAAACCACTTTCAAAGAAAAACCAAAAGGTGACAAAATGAGGGAGATTGCAGAGATTATAAGTGTTAAAATGAAGTAGAAAAAGCACTAAACACATGCAATCAACTCACACCAATGATGTTTAAAGCCTTAAAACGCTAAGCTAATGAAAGGGGTTACACTACAAATATGCAAAACAAGACTCAAACGAACTAACCAGCCTAAAACAGAGCTAAAACGGGTTATTTCAAAGGCTAAAACATGCTGGACTTGAGCTAAGTTAAGCTAGAAAAACATGCAAACATGTGAAGCTAACTAGGCATGCAAACAAGACACAAGGAGGGGAGGCTAACCCCTCCAAATTTGGACCTCAAAATAAGTTTTTTGCCATTGAAAAACCTCTGAAATTCAGTGGTTAAAAGGCCCAAAAAAGTTGATTTCAAAGTGATGAATAAAGGCACACAAGCTTTACAAACTAATAAGCAAGAAGGGTGAACCACTCCCTAACTAAAAAAAGGGCTCAAACTAGTACTTTTAGGCGACAAAAATAGAGTTTTTCTCAGTTCAAAACCAGCCCCAAAACAGAAAGAAAAGATGGTAAAACAAGCTTGCAAGACAAAGTAAACAAGACAAGTAAACTACCTCGTGAAGCATAAGGCAATTCTAGGTACAAAACCAAGCTAAAACCAGCTTCAAGAGCTCCAAGAAGACCCCAAATAACCTCAGCTCAAAGATAAGAGGATTTGATTTAGGATGTGTATGCAAAAGTGTAGAGAAAACAAGCTATTAGGCACAAAATTATAAGAGAGAGAGAGAGAGAGAGAGAGAGATAGAGAGAGATAGAGAGAGAGATTTTTGCTCTAAATTTTATGACCCGAAAAAATGGGGGAGGAACCCCCCTATATATAGAAAAACAAGTCTTGAGCTTAGAAACATCCTACCATACATGTGTAGGGAGATGCAGCTCAATGTGCTAACAGTTGGCACAACTGTCAACAAATATCTGGAAAAAGAAACTGGTGGCCGACTGGCCACACCAATGGCCGAAAAGCAAGGGCCATGGTCGATAGCCTCTGGTGGTGGTCGACAGGTCACCATAAGTTCCAGGCCCCAAGTTTTGATCCAAAACAAGGCACAGAAAGGACAAGGTCTAAAGGCTCAAAGACAAGGTGTTCTGCCGAGGACTTTAGGCACTCAAAATGAACACATGCAATCATAATCATCAAATGCACAAGTGATGACGTCCAAATCTTGAGGACAGTAAAAAATGTGGTGTCTACAGCTGCCAAAAATTGCCCTGTTTGCAGTCAGAAAAACAATTTTGTTTTGGCCACAAGATTTACTCAGTTTTGCTGAAAAACCTCCACTGCCGTAAAAAATAATTGGTCAGTCGGCTAGATTAGATGGTCGGTCGTACAAAAGAATGGCCAACCGGCCATTGTTTTTGGAGAAAACATGTGCAGCAACAGAACTGGAATAGTGCAAAACAAAGGGTTTCCAAAAGATGTTCATCCTTCTTGCTTCCTCCTATCATGAAGATTTTCAAGGAGGGAATAGGTTTTCGTTACAACTCATCGAACATGCCAAGGGTATTTAGATGATGAGTTATGAAGTAACGGGATGAAATATTCAGTGGCTACAAAACTAAGGCTGATTCAGAAGAAGTATTCAAAGAGATGGCTAAAACCTACTGTATCTCATGGAAATTAAGAGTAAGTGAGTACACAAATTTGAAGAGAAGAGATTAGCCATCTTTGAAAGAGAAGCTTATTAACAAAAGATTACATCTTTGAGAAAACTTAGACTCTTCTTCTTACTCATGGAACATGGACAAAAATCCATTTCCATGCTTCAAAAGGAACTAGAAGAAAGTCCCCAATACTTTTGATGTAAGTGCTGTCATATTACTTCAATGCAAAATCAAAACAGGACTAGGAAAATGAATGAAAACTACAAAAAAGTTGGTGTATGTTCATCTTCCTACTCATGGAATCAGGATGAGACATCCATTTCCATGCTTCAAAGATGGAACTAGAAGAGAGCTTACAACATCTTTGAGGAAAGAGAGAATCAAGAATGAAGCTATCTAGTTAAAGCTTTAAACACACAACTCGTCAAAAATTGTTGATAACTCCTCCTTTAGTCATGGAATAAGGATGAGACATCCATTTCCATGTTTTGAAAATGATCGAGAAGAGAGTTTTTCAACACTTTTGACACGGAAGCTATTACCTAGCTTCAAGGTGAACAACAACAATAGTATGAAAGCAAGAAATTTATAGCTAGTTAATCAAACTTGTGGCGGGGTGGAGAAGTTTTAACCCTATCACAACCACAAGGTTCCAATATGCATAAACAAAGCTATAAGGATCAAAGTAAAGCGATCAACCTAAACGGATTGGCCGCTATATCCTAAACATGCTAGCCAAATTCGTGAGGACTTACAACAATACAATTCATAATATTCAAAGCATAAATTAAGCATTAAACAGCCCATAAACACACACACACACACACACACACAAAAAAAAAAATGTGTTCAAACTAAGAGAAAGCAAGGAATAGGCTATAGTCATCAAGCCTAAGGAGGGGTGGCTAACCCCCCGTACCTTTTATAAATTTTAATCACATATTTCAGCCCCTTAAAACAAGCCAAAAACAGTGTGTAAAACAAGGAAAAGAGAGGAAGAGAATGAAAGAGAAGTAAAGAAGAAGATGCAAAGTTATACCTCTTGAAAAGAGAGGTAAGTTCTTAGTTAACAAACTTGATTCCAAACAACCTCAAGTATCTGAAATAAGATTCCAAACTTCAGCAAAAAGCTTCAAGTTTTAGCTTCAATGGTGTATCTGTAGTGTATCTATATTCAAGAGGGTAGAGAAGTGTGTTGGACGAGCTTCTAAGCTTTTTGGAAATTTTCTAACCCAAACTCTAGAGGGGGGGGGGGGGGTGTGTGTGTGTTCTATTTATAGAATTTCAGTTTCTCACGTTAGAAATATCTCCGAAAAAGATAGCTGGTCCAAATCTTGTGCATGGGAGCAACTTGTTGCTGCAGAAATATCTTCTGCACTAAACATGGCCGGCAAGCCTAATAAAAGTGGCCTGTTGGCCATCTGTTGGCCTGCTGTTCTTTGAGTGCTCAGGAAAGGAAAAAGAAGGTTTTGGTCAAAATGGGGTGCAAAGTTTAGGTTTTGAAGCTAAAAACCGAATTCTTTTGCTGAAGATTGGAAAGGTTGCATAGTGTAAAGTTTTATCAACTGGTGTTTGGAATGAAGCACGCAAGTCTTAAGGGCAGTCAAAATGGGATGTCTACAGTTGCCCCTTTTTGACAGAGCTTGAAGTCATTTCATGACATGAGTGCATGTCAAAGTCTGAAAATGACCCTTTTGACAAGGTCGTAATACTTGGGCAAACAAATGAAATGTAAATGCAATTGGTTGAAGCCCGAGGGTTGCCTACGTATCCCTTTGCAAGGAACCAAACTAGCATAGTTCAAGGGTAGGATACAAATGACATGCTCAAAAATGCACTTGGAAACTGGACTTACACGCTGCACGAAGCTGATTATTTTTGAAAGCTCATGATCGTGCAATGCAATGCAATGAGTAATAAACATAGCAAAGTGACAGTATATACAACAAGCTTTAAGCTTAAATCAAACCAAGTCCAACTGTGCCTCACACGGAAAGAAGTAAGAAAACGTCAATTTCAAACATGTTTCATGTGAAAGAAGGAAAGATGGTATAACCAGAAGGTGTATCCAACCGTATTCCATACGGAGAGAGAGAAGGTTTTAACCAACTTGAAATCAATATTCCAACGCGTTTCAAGCGAAAGGAGGGAAGGGTGGTGCAATCAATAGGCATATCTAACTGTATCTCATACGGAGAGAGGCAAGGTTTTACCAGGTAAATTTCAAATCTCAACACATTTCACACGAAAAATGTGCAAACGTGGCGTAACCAATAGGCGTACCTAACCGTATCTCATATGAAGAAGGAGAAGGTTTAAGCCAAACTACGTCTCATATAGAGAGTGAAAGATGCAAGCCAAACTATGTTTCCCATAGAGAGGGTAAAAGATGCAACCCAAACTACGTGTCATGTAGAGAGGGTGAAAGATGCAAGCCAAACCACGTTTCACGTAGAGAGGGTGAGAAGATACAAGCTAAACTACATTTCACATAGAGAGGGTGAAAATGCAAGCTAAAGTAAGCTTCACGTAGAAAGGGTGATAGGTGCAGGCCAACTGCGTCACACATAGAAAAGGTGAAAAGGTATAAGCCAAACCACGCTTCGCGTGATAAGGGTCAACAAGCCTAATGTATGAAATGCGAAAAGGGTGAATACAAACCAAATCACACCGGCGGGTGGTAAGGGTGGATATACTAAGATGAATAGGCACGATGCATATGGATGCAATATAATTGTTGTAGTTGATGCGAAATACAATGTGATGCGTGTTCCATGCAACATAATACAAAAGATAAACAAAAACTAGTGGTTTTGAAAACACCTCATAGACGGAAGTGGCGGCAAACTGCCTTGTTCTACTGGGGATCTACCTCATCTTTTTATGTTTTTCAAACTTCCACCTTCAACTTACAGTCAAAGGTTCTCAAATGCTGAAAAGAGGGTAAAACCTGCTTGAGCTTGAGGTTGAGGCACATTCATATTTTAGAGAAATGGCGGGACCTAGGACGGTACATCTAGAATGGAATTTCAGAATTTTTTGAAGTTGAAGCAAACTCAAATACTCCAATTTTCCATTCTTTAAGATGAATACAAGAACAACCATGGCCCAAATTAGGCAAAATTCTAACAAAACAAAATCAAAACACACTAGAACAGTCAGCCGGCCGAAAGAAGAGCTGGCCATACAATATATTGGCTGGCTGGCCAATTATATTAATGTCTGGGGTAGTTACGGGTTTTCACACCCGAGGCTCTTTAAAACATAACTTTGGCTCCTCATTTCACACACACACCATCCAAAAACCTCCTTGCTCTCTCTCTAGGTGCTCTCTCTAGATTTTCACTCTATTCACTTTACCCAACGATCTTCACAAACTTTTTTCTTGAAACCCTTTTGGCCCTCTACATTTTGAACCAGTTGGATTTTGATTTGGTTGAGTTTTTGAATTTCTCATTATTCTTGACTTGTTTCTTACTGGTTCCCTTGGTTTTTGTGTACTCACTCTCCAATTTTCACTTTCCCTCATTTTCTCATTATTTTTGAGTTGTTTCTCATTGGTTCCCTTGGTTTTTGTGTACTCACTCTTGAGTTTTCATTTTTCCTCATTTTCTCTCTCCTAGGGTTTGGTTTTTTAGTTTTTTAGTTTTTATCTATTTCTCTCATTTCTCCACCGATTATATTCTCCATAGCTACTGATGTTCCACATGATGGTGCCCCTTCTGAGGTACCCATTTTTCTTTTTGTCGCGGATGTGGAGGGCCCGATGCTAGGGGAGGCGGACATTACTGTAGGAGACATCCCCGCTAATATTGCCACGGAGGAGATTTACCCTCCAGAGCCTGAGTTGCCACCATTGAAGGTGAGGTCTTTTGATCTAGTTACTTACCACCCACATACTCATGCGATGGCTCAAGCCAGTATGCTGCAGTTTGAGGACTTTGCCCTGGGTGCGCCCAAGGACTTTCTCTTGCGAGAGCGCACATCGCATCTTTCACATTATGCTTTTGAGGTAACAACCTTTTTCCATTTATGTACTTTGCTTTGACATTCATTTCAATCTTTTATTTGGCCATGCATTTAACAAATTCTTCTTTCACCACAGGCAGATGCTTATGCCTGGAGAGGTTACAGAGCTGTGATAACAAGGGATTGGTATCAGGAGCTCCCTGCTAGAGTCTGGGAGATGGTAGATGAGGCATGCTTCAGCCTATTTTGCTCCAGGCTCTCACGGCTATAGGCTAGTCAGCCCTTGCTTGGCGCTTTGGTGGAGAGGTGGTGGGACACCACCAACTCTTTCCACTTCTCCTCTACAGTGGAAATTACAATGACTCCCTATGATTTCTCTCTGATCACAGGGCTATGAGTAGGGGGTGATCCGATCCCCTTTGAACTGGACATGGGCTAGTGGCGGACTGTCGGGGTCTATTTTCTTAGAGCACGCCCTCCGTTGGGAGGCCATCGTTAGTGAGATACAGTTGGTTCTATGACTACTTCCACTGGAGTCAGCCAAAGACTCAAGAGAAAGTGGAGTAGTATACCTGGGGATTTTCGATCTACCTTCTTGGTATCACCTTGTTTGTGAACAGGTGGAACACTGTGAGTTTATATCTTCTAAGTGCTTTGGTGGTGTTGCCATGGGTTTGCTACTATGACTGGGGTGGCGCTGGCCTTGCCACCATGTACGGTTACATAAGTTTTGGTTCCCATAAGAAGGGGAACATGTTTGGTGGTTACTGGAGATCTTGGGAGGTATGCCCTGCACGTTAATTTTCAATTTCTGTTGTAATTTATGGTTTCTGCTTTGCATTTTCTGCCTTTATTTTTGTTTTCGCCTGTTGACTTACAAACTGTTCTCTTCTGGCAGCTGTGGGTATATGCTTACTTCCCTACTTTTGCCCTGATTTTGAGAGATGAGGTGGTGCTAGCAGTGCCTCACTTGAGGCTGTATGACGACAGGTGCTACCCCTGTCACCACAGCGTCACCATCTTTGCCTATTACCGCTATTTTTTTGATATGTTGATGGCTCGCGAGGTAATCTGAAACTCATTCCCACTCCATTCCATCTCTATTGCTTTGGCCCATACTTTGACAATTGACTTCAACTATGAATCCTTTGTTTACAGATTACTTGGCAGCCGTTGTGGTCATGCCTATCGGGATGAGGGATAATTACACCGATTCTTGGGATACCTCCCGATTGAGGATTTTGTTAAAGGGTCCTTTCTACAGGACTTGGTATTTAGGAGAGCGCTTTGTGTGCCAGACTTTGGGCCTTGCTGACCCCATTTTTGCTACTCCTCCTACCCCATTGATGAGGACCGCCGATAGTCTTCCTGTCGAGGCAATTGTGACATTCATGGCGGGGCAGGATGCAGGTCTGTTCCACGGGATCAGGGACTACACTGTTTTTATCTAGACCCATCTTATGTCGCCCTTGACCAGAGTTTGTGTTGGTGGCACTACTAATGTACCCATTGCTAAAGGCGCTGCTCCTGTGGTTGAGCCTGATGCCAGAGGCACTGCCCCTACTGTTCATATGGCCGATTTTCATTCGATCCCGACTACAATCACCTACTGGCGGCCGAATAGGACATCCTACCAGATTCCACTCGAGTGCTTGGAGGAGCGTGAGTATGTTTGGGACCTTGACGTCCAGCAGGTATGCACTTTGTCCTACTATTTGTATTTCACACTCCCTTTTTTGTATGCTGATGTTCAAACTCAATTGCAAGTGTCGGTGGGTTATGCGGGTGGCCTCCTCGAGTTGGTCAACTCCTTGGTCGACATGGTGTCGAGGAAGGAGGCATTGCTTTCTTACCACGGTCATCAAGTATCCCATTTGGCATTGTTTTCTCATTTGTCATGCTCTACTTACCTTTTGCTAATACTCATACTATGTCTACACCAAATTGTTCTGATATTCTATTTCTTGCAAACTCTTATCAGCCTCTACCTATACCAGTGGCACTTGTGGCACCCCCTCCAAATGTAGGGAGAAGAGATAGACGGGCTCCCACATGTAGCAAGGGTGATGGAAGAGGTAAAGGTAAGGGTAGAGGTGCCCGGAGTTAGAGTCGGAGTGGAGATAGCAAGTCCTGGATATAAGGGGCTTCATCATCCGCAGAGGGGACCTCGACTGACGAGAATATCAAGACTAGGGACACCAAGGAGATTGCAAGTGAGCATTCTGAATCCGAGGACAGAGAAGATGATTCTGGCTTAAAGTCACATCTTCCGATGATAGTGGTGCTAATGGAGATAGTGATCCTGAGTCTCGTCCTTGAAAGAGGACGAAGAGGGCTTCTCGACGTACCTAACTCGGCGGACATTCACTCATCTTTTTCGTTTCTTTTGCTTTATAGTATTGTAGACACCCCATTTTTGACCGTCCTCAAGACTGGGACGTCACTGTTTGAACACTCGGTGATCATCTATGTTTGTGTTTGTCTTGCGTTCCTAGAGGTCTCGGCCACTCGCCTTGCCTCAGGATCTCTCGACTCAACTGTTTTGTGTTTGGTTTTGCACCAAACACTTGTGTTTTTGCTTTGGAGGGAAGGAATGGCTTGTTGGCCATCCCCACACCTCACCGGCCATGGCTTGAGGCCACCAGCCACTGTTTTGTTGCCATCGGCCAAATGTTTGGTCGGTCGGCACTATTGATGGTCGGCCGATCATTGTTTTGGCCAATTTGGCATCTTTGGCTAGCCGACCACTGTGCATCTACTTTTGGCAGATATTTTGTGCCAGCTGTGATAGCTAGCACCCACTTTGCCCCCTCTCCATACACGTGTATGGAGGGATTTCACTCATGCTTAGCTTGTTTTGTAAACTTTGCAAGTGTGATCCTCTATAAAGGGAGGCCTTCTCCTCCCTTCCCAAGGGTTAGAAGGTTGAGTTCCAGAGGTCTGGATTAGGGTTAGGGTTTGTGTATCACCTATCTCTATATCTCTCTCTCTTTTTGCCTTTGTGTGTGTATAAGTGTGTTTGTGTCTTACTTTTGTGCATAAGCACCTAGTGCTACACCTTACCTTGGTTTTTGAGGTGCCAAAGGATTGTTTTCAAAGTTTTGAGCTGGTTTTGAGCTAAGGAAGGCTGTTGGAGCTCCATCCTTGAAGGGGTCTACAAGGGTAAGATTCTTGCTCTTTATTTCCCATATTTGCATAGTCTTTTAACCTACCTTGCATCTATTTTTAGACTTTGTGTATAACTAATAAAAGTCTTGTTTTTGAGCACTGTAAATAGTTGTTTAAGGTCACTTTGTTGTTTGGGATTGTTTGACCCCTCTTAGGCCTTGTTTGGTTCCCATTTTGTGCATTTTTGGTGAACTCCGGGACCACCTTGTTTGGGCCTCCTCACCACTGGTGCTTTAAGGTCATAAGAAGGAGAGGGCCATCCCCTCTCCTTGTTTCCTTCAGTGTTGGCCATTTTAGCCTCATGTGTGAGCATCTTGTTTAAGTGTTATTTGTGCTTATTTTTCCATGATATAGCACTTTTTTTAATTGGGTTAGACACACCATTCATGCTTAGCATACTTGTCTTGTAATGCCTTGAATTGCCTTAACATGTGCCTAGCATTTAGACCACTATCCTTACTTGTTTTGGCCTAGCTTTGTGAAGCTTTTATGCATATTTTAGTGTGCCCAAGGTCTATTTTTGGTTTCTCGGGTCATCCATGCTTTGCTTTGTATAGCTACCACGTAATCCCCCTTGTGAGCCTTGAGTGTTGACCCCTCTAGCATGCTTTACTTGCTTGTTTCAGTGGTTTGGCACCACTTATAGCACCATTTCAGTCCTTGTGGTATGCTTGTATGCTTGCATTTGATGCCCCTTTAATGCTTTAAAAGGCTTGTGTCTTATGCTCCATGTTTGGACCTTTATGTTTGCTTCCATGTTTAGACCATTTAGATGCCATCTAGGTGTGTCTTTGGTCTTGTTTAGACCGGCATTGGAACTGCTTTAGGTCCTCCTGGCCCTTTGGGGCTTGCTTCATATAGCTTTGGTTTAAGCCCCCTTAAGTCTTGGACATTGTTGCATGCTTGGCTTGTCTTGTTTACTTGGTTTGGCACCTTTATAACATGATTTTCAGAGCTTAGTATGCATGCCATATGCCCATGTTTGTCCCTTTTAAGTGTGCTTAAAAGTTGCTCTTTGATGCTTAAGTTTTGAACCATGTGTGCATGCATGTTTGTGTGTATTTTGGCCTTCATTTTCTTAGCATTCGGCCACTGTTTTGGGCTTATTTGAGAGCTGCCCAAACTAGTCTAAGACCCTCATTCGCGTGTTGTTGCATGCTAGCCTTGCATGTTGTTACATACTTGGCCTATGGCATGTGTTGCATGTTTGAATCACATTGCATTTGGCATGCATTTGCTCTTGTTTTGATTGCTTAACATGTTATATGTCTTGCATGTTTTCATGTTCACATTGCATCTTTGCATGCTTGTTAACTTGCATACATGTTACATATTTGCATCCTTATGTTGCTTGTTTAGCTTGCATGCCTAGGTTGTATTTCACTAAGCATGCATGCCTTGCCTCTTGAATTGATTGTGATAGAGGTTGGGCCTCCATTGTTTGTTTATGTGCATTTCATTCCACACCAAAATGCACAACTTGGTTTCTTGGGCCATCACGCATTGAAATGCGCGATTGGTGGTCCGAGAATCGAGTACCATACCCCTTTGAGTAATAAACATGATAAGGGGTGTGGTGGTACAAACATTGCTTTGAAATGCATTGCCATGCCTTGTTTTGCCCTCTGCTGCTGTCAAAAAAGGTTCCTGCAGGAAGACATGGCCGGCCAACTCCAGTGCCGGCCGGCTATCCATTTCTGGCCGATGGCTTCATATATGGTCGATGACCAGTTACCTTTGGCCGGTGACCATTCCTCATGGTCAGTGGCATTTCCCAGTGTTCAGAGGGTGTACCTTGGGACTTGTGCAGTCTTTAGGGGAGGAAAACAGTGACAATAGAGGCAACTTGTGCGTGGCGGTGGGTTTCCGAGCGGAGCTGAGCGTGCGTGCATTGGGCCCTCTTCCCGACGCAGTTTTATCGCTTTATTAGCTTAGTTAATTTTCTTAACTAGTTAATTAGTCTGTAATTAATTAAATAGCTTGTTGGTTAATTAATTTGTATTATTCTTTCGGACCCTCCGAGCGAGGGCAATTATGTAATAAGCGCGCGTGAGTGTGTGTATGTCTTCCAACCCCACGTCTTTCTCCCTTTTATTTACCAGCTTTTGATGGTTAGTATTAGGGCATATTCAATTTTGCATACCTTATGCTATGCATGCGTGCATCATTCATCAGTATTGCATGCACCGGGCTCGGCGCATCATGCTAACTGCATAGTATTTCAAATCTAACTTGAATATATGCTATCTGTCGCATTTCACATACCATCCATAGATTAGCCGAGCCTATTCTAGTGACATTTTGTATGCGATGCATTAGCCACTTTAACATGAACTAGGATCATGCATGATTACTAACTAGTTTCTTGTTTTGGCTTGGAGTACACTGTGAGTGTTTTTATGCATTAGCATCTCGCATGAGTGTGAATGTTAAACATGACAGCATGCTTACCATGTGGCTATATGCTTATGTGATATAAACTGCCTGAATGCCTGTGGGTGAAGGTTGGATTGTTTGAGTTGGAACAACTCATTGAAATCCGTGTTTTAGCCTACTTGCGAGTAGCAAATTTCAAATTATTTTTCAACCAAACAAATAGGTGATGCTTTGTTCCAAATTAGGCGATCTAGTCTATACTTTTGTATTGTGCGCATCACATAGAAAGATTAGGCTAATAACCGGATTAAGAACACATAACGTTTTCAAAACTAGATATCATGGTTAGTAGAGGCCGATCTTCGGATCGGGTGAGCGGGGGTGCTCATAGCTGACCTTCCCCAATCGTACCGAAGTTCCCGAGCTGAGGCAACTTTGGTGATGATGGACACGTGGCCTTAGGCAACGAGTCAGGGTTTCCTAAATTCTCCCAAAATAAAATATTTAGGTGGTGACTCTGTATCAAGCAAAGCAGTCCATGTTTGGCATTTCTTTCTAAAAAATCTGTTTTCCAAAACGATTTGCCGGATTTGGACTCTTTGGTGATTTATCAATCTCACATTACACATTGTGAGATCAGATTAAGAACTGACACACAAATCGAGTCCGAACTGTAGCATGGGGCCCAAGGGCGCGTCTACAGTTTCTGGCGACTCTGTTGGGGAGTTAGAGAGCTTGACTCGAACTCATGATATCCTGTTTTGATTATACTTATGTGTTTCTTTGCATTGCATGTGCATTGGTGCGCCTAAGGCACAATGTTTGCCGTCTGGTATTCCTGAATGGTTTGCCGAAGGCTCTCTTCGAGAAGCGTGCCATAAGGCTGACCAATTATGGGCTCTGCCACGATGGGAACACAAACCCCGGTTGTCACCGGGGCACCCTTCTTGACCATTTGACCTAGTGCATATTCGGAATCCATGGTGACCATTCCAAGCTAGGACAGGTTGCTTACCCGATTATAGGTTGTTTGAAACCGCTGCGTGCGTAGTGAAACCCCAGCTCCTGACAAAATAGGACAGGGAAACCCTACCCCAGCATAGGGATGTTTTGGCTCTCATTTACTTGCTATGTGCTTTTAGATTGTATCTCTACAGGAATGCGCATATCAGTTTGCAAGTTTAGTACCAGGCCTGAGGGCATCAGTATCAGTGTTTTGGGGAATCGGTTATATCTGCGGGTATCATATTCAGTTTTTTGGGCAGTGATTTTGGGGAACAGTGATCAGTAGTAAACTATAGTTATTCAGCTATGCCTCTGTCCGTTTCGTTTGGGCTGAAATGCCGCTTGTTTTCCCTTTCAAGGTTTAGAGATTTAGGTTCAGAGATTTGGTGTTCTCCTTCGCTGAGGCAAGGCAAATGTCTGATCCGTCAATCGCCGGTTGCATAATCTCCATTCAAAGTCCAGCGAACTTATGATGACCCAAAGTTCAGAGGAAATCGTGGTTATGGCGGCCGCATTAGACCAAGGAACCATCTTGTGGGATGAGGCCAATATTGAAGTACCACATCCACCCAGGTTGCCTGCCGCGCGCCCGATCTGGGAGCCCCAGTTGTTTTAAGCTCGTGAGCCCACCGCATTTGAGCTGATGGGAATGATTGGTGACTTTCAGAGGTCTGTGGCTGACCTCACCTACGGAATGTCGGCTTCGCTACCAACCACATCGTATGCCAGGAATTTTGTACCGCAGGAGCCCCTGCTACTGGGGTGAATTGTGATCGAGCTCAGCCAACCAGAGGTTTTCTCAAGCTATAGCAATGACGTGTTAACAACAACCGGGTTTCGCTCTGATATAGCAACCCAGACCCTCGATCATGCCGAGGCTAGAGGTAAGAACAAAGTGGGAACAAATGCCAATCCCGTTGAACAACTGCTGTGGGCAGTCGAGGCTTTGAAAGCTGGGGGGATAAATAAATAGTAGGTATTTGTAGTTGTGGCCAAGACTATGGATGATGCTTTCCCCACTCCAATCGAGGAGAGTTCACGCCAGGCGGAAAATCGGGATAGGCCCCGTCATGCCAGAACAGTTCCTTCCACTCATAACCCTACACCTGGAAGAGATCAGAAAGCCAAGGCAGTGCCTGCTGACCCTTTCGCTAGTGCGTCTTGCAAGAATCCACAGACTTCGAAGTATCTGCCTCGAGGGCACAGACTCTTTCACGCTCTCTACATGCCTCTGTCTAAGGCACTTCAAATCCTGGTTGAAAAGGGGCATCTTAAACCCCTTGAGCCTAGGCCTCTCCCTAGTCATCTTCTAGCAGACCATGATGCTACTCAGTACTGTGCGTACCATCAGCAAACCGGTCACCCCACCGACAATTGCTTCCGCCTTTTTCACGAAGTACAAGACTTGATTGACAATAAGGTCATCCTCCCACCTACCTCAGCAAAGTCTGTTACCACTGAGCTGTTGGACTTCGAGGATACTACAAGTATGTGATCAGGGGTTGGACCACCTGCGGGCGACGATCGGTGTATTTCAAATGTGGCGTTTGGTACACACTATTTTGAGCATTTGCGAATGCAGTTTTGTAATTTCTGGCCTGGGTTTTGAGTCAGTTCTTTGTTTTTGTTTTGAATCTGTCTCATTGTCTAGAGTCAGTCTTTTTGCTCAAGGGTTTGTCTTGTTGTATCGAGTCAGTCCCATTGCATAGAATGTCAGGTGATTCCGGGGTTGTTGCCTCGAACACCATTTTGTTTTGTAATTATCTTTTTGCTTTCTTTTTGAGTCTGTCTCTACTGTGGAGCCAGTTGCAACCCAGGAAATCTGAATAAAACGGCTGCAGCTATCATGTTTTCTGTGTTTATTACTACCTTGAGCTAGTTGTGCCCGAGGATTTGAATGAAACGGTGGAGCATCTCACTTACTCTTCTGTATCCCAAACTCATTGCATTGACCTAAGTTTTTCAAAACTTTTTGAACATTGCGGTAATGAAAACGAAGAGGAACGAATTCCTTGGGTTTTGCAAAAATTTGAACAATTGAGAGAAAGAGAGACAAGCTAAGCCCTTAATGATTGAAATCATGTTTGTCAATGTGAGTACTGAGAAGGACCCTGGCTTGATCCAGATTGGTTTCGCACTATCTTCAGCGTGAGCGATTTGTCACTTTCTTAAAAAAAATTTCAGAAATAAAAATGTTTTGCGCAGTCCTGTGAAGACATGTGTGGAATCGCTCTTGAGATTGTGCAGCTTAGGATCGCTCTCAGCCTCAAGACTTGAGCCCTTGCTTTCAAACCATGGACCTTAGTTCAGAATGTTTAACAGTCAACTACAACATGAGGCCTGCGTGGCCAAATTTAAAGCAGCCCTCGAACAGGAGGCCAAGAAAGTCAGATCAAGAAGATCAGACCTCATCAGAAGAAGCTTGCGAAGCTAGAACAGATGCACCGCTCGAACTAGGGGCAAAAATGCCCGATGTGCTCGAAGAGCCCATGATGGATCCTTCTGCAAGTCAATGCAACAGCCACCCTCCCGGATACAGATGGCTTCGAGATCCTAAAACCATTTGGCATGGACTTGTTACACTTTTACCCTTTGAGAGGCTCGCTGGGCCGAAAACCCGGAAGGGCGACCCAGGGAAAAGTTAGAGCAAGAAAAAGAAAAGAAAAGAATACAAAAAAATGCAAAAAAAAGAGAATGAAAAGATTTGAAAAAGAAAAGACAAAAGAAATGAAAAAAAAAAGAATTGAAAAGAAAAGAAGAATAAAGCTCGCAAGGTTGAAAACCCGCAAATGGCGGCCTTGGCAAAAGTAAGAGCCTAAAAAGTGAGGGTTAATACACGAGTGTACCTTAACCGGAACTACGTAAGGCTTGATTCCCATGTTTGGGATACGTAGGCAACTTCATCTTGAAGTCCAGCCACAAACACTTCCAAATCAATTGTGTCTATGTATTGGTTTTGATCATCCTTGCCTTTTCTGAATCCGATAGTTCGGTTGTGACATAACCGGAACTACGTAAGGCTTGATTCCCATGTTTGGGATACGTAGGCAACTTCATCCTGAAGTCCAGCCCCACGCACTTTCAAAGTGGCTGTGTCCATATATTGGTTTTGACCATCTTCGTCTTCTCTGTATCCGAGAGTTCGGTTGCGATCATCACTAATGAGGACTAACTACAGTATGCTGCGGCATTATCCAGACAAGGGACAACTTTCCGTTGCCGTGCTGTGCCCTTTAGAATAGGAGGCAATTTTCCATTGCCTCCGATTCGAGGTTGTGCATCTCGAGAGTAAGTTCTACGCTCGTTGAGCAGTGGCCATTTGCGAAAATAGTTTTTGAGAATTTTTTACTGAACGTTGACTATTTTCTCGAAAATTATTCCATCTTTTCCAAAACTGGACCATTTTCTTGGACCCAAAAAAGGAAAATTTTCAGTGCTCATAGCCTGACTTGCATAATTTTAAATCAGAAAATCGAACATGCATGTTAATCTGACTCTCATTTTGGTTAAAATTATTTTAGTAGAAAACCAAAACAAAAAATGGTCAAAATGATGAACTAGGGGCACATTTGAGTCAGGCTTCCTGTCTGTTCCCCATCGCCAGCATACTTGCCAGAAAGAGCTGTCTGTAAACGGCTGAAAGCTCTCTTACCGTCCTAGCAACGAGGTATCAAGCCAAGTACAAAGCACGAGTCGGAATGGATTAAGATACTCCATTCCCTCATCCGGAGCATCGACTAGACGTTGCCGGAAGAAGTAGCTGCGAGCTAATAGTGTTGGGCATGAACCCACAACCTCTTGTTTTTTCACCGACCATATCTGGGGAGGGATGAAAAATGAGAGAGTGAAGAATAGAGAGGTGTAAGTCGAGAAAAAAGTGAGCAAAAAGGGATTTTGAGAGAAAAACCGAGCCTGAGGGCCGAGTGATGTGAGAATCACAAATGAGAAGAGGGTGGGAAACAATACCCCAAGAACCTGGCTCCTTGCAAACTAAGAGGTCTCTTGTCTTTTATAACACGTCTGTGTGTCATGTCTTTTGTTTTGACTGTCTCGATTCTTGTCTTGAGTCGTCTCGAGTGTTACTCGATTTGTTTAGGTTGAGTGCCTTTTTGTTTTCTCTATTGAGTCCTTTTCGCTGTGTTCAGTCGTAGGCTCAATACCCGGTTGAAAACCCTTTCCTCAAATCATTTTGTGCTCAGAGTGCTGTGCCATTCCCCACATTTGTGCAAAACATAATTTGGTTCTTTCATAAAACTGCAGGGTCCACCCCCGATAAGTGTGAACAGAAAAACCTGGACCTATCTGAAGCTTTTGGGTTCCGGATTGCGAAGTAAGAATTTTGGAGCATCTAATTGTGTTTCAATTTCTGCAGAGTTCAGAATGAATAGTGTATCTAGAATGAGCAATATGCTGCTATGGGCTATGAGTTCAGAATGAACAGTTTTCAGAATGGGTTGTGTGTTCAGAATAAGCAGTGCGTTGTATGAACTGTGTGTATAGGCTATATGCAGAGTAAACCAAGCACTATGTTATGGGCTGTGTGTTCAGAATGAGCAGTAGGTTGTATGAGTTGTTTTGTCATTAGTTGGTTCATTACCTGGTTATTACAATACAAGTGTTTGATTTTCAGTAAAAAGATCAATCTCATTTACATTGTTGTGTAATATGATGCGATGCGATGTATAAAATACACAAATGTAACACTTTTTCAGGCAAAAAGTTTGTTTCATTTCATCATCTTTTCAAGTACAAAGTTTCGAAGAAAATAAAACCTGCCTGCGGCAGTACAAGGTACTCAAGCTACCAGAAAAGAGAAAAGGAAAGTAAAGCAAAAGGAGAGCAGGGCAACAGAGCATCGAGATTGATACCGGTAACCTTCCCTTGTGATTGATGCACCTCCTGCGCTTTGGTTCGGGTCAATTATACAGTTTGGCACCTTTATTACTCGAGATAGTGCAAGAAAGTGCGCTTTGGAATGTTAATTGGTTTTCGTGTTGACCTCGAGCCATGTCTTCTATGTGTGATGCTCGGTGCGCGCAAACTGTGTCCTTTCCCGTATCCTTTTATCTGGCGAGTTCCGCATGTCACTGTAATAAGCACGCTCGTCACGCGTCTTGCTTTCAACAAATGCCTCGTCTCGATTTGGTTGCATCTCAACAAATGCGAGTAGCATGCCTTTACTATACTTATGCTGAACATGTGTTCATACCTTGCTTGCTTCACACATTGCATGCGTTTCTACGTGTGCTTTACTTACATGTGTTCATGCATCTCACAGGAGGTTACACATTGCTTGCGTTAACCCGCATGCTTTACTTACATGTGTTCAAGTTCCTTTTATACACATTGCATGCGTTGTCGCGTTATGCTTTACTTACATGTGTTCAAGTTCCTTTTATACACATTGCATGCATTGTCGCGTTATGCTTTACTTACATATGTTCAAGTTTCTTTTATACACATTGCATGCGTCGTCGCGTTATGCTTTACTTACATGTGTTCAAGTTCCCTTTTATACACATTGCATGCGTTGTCACGTTATGCTTTACTTACATGTGTTCAAGTCCCTTTTATACACATTGTATGTGTTGTTGCGTTATGCTTTACTTACATGTGCTCAAGTTCCCTTTTATACACATTGCATGCGTTGTCGCGTTATGCTTTACTTACATGTGCTCAAGTCCCTTTTATACACATTGCATGCGTTGTCGCGTTATGCTTTACTTACATGTGTTCAAGTCCCTTTTATACACATTGCATGCGTTGTCACATTAGGCTTTACTTACATGTGTTCAAGTTCATTTTATACACATTCCATGCATTGTCACATTATGCTTTACTTACATGTGTTCAAGTTCCTTTTTATACACATTGCATGCGTTGTCGCGTTACGCTTTTCTTACATGTGTTCAAGTTTCCTTTTATACACATTGCATGCGTTGTCTCGTATTACCTTACTTATATGTGTTCAAGTTTCTTCTATACACATTGTATGCGTTGTCGCGTGTGCTTTACTTACATGGGTCTACATCTTCACGCATTGTGCACGTTGTCACGTGTTCTTTACTTACACGTGTTTGTGCTTTCATAGCGTTGTTATGCTTGCCTCGAGTCGCATTGTTATGCTTCCCACTCGGATTGCGTTGTCGCGCACTTTCAATTGCATTGTGATGCATCTCGGTCTAGGAGACCTTAAATCCTCTGAAGGTGCAAGTCCTTTGGTGTTTGTAGTGCCCGAATGACTATTGGTAGGTTTCATCTTAGGCCGCATCGTCATGCGCACCTTACATGCATTGTCATGCATGGTCCTTATCATGCATCATCATGCGTACCTCACATGCATTTGTCATGCATGGTCCTTATCACGCATCATCATGCGTACCTCACATGCATTTGTCATGCATTTCAAAGAGAACATGCGTTGTCGTGCATTTGAGTCCCCTTGCATTGTCATGCATATTCCAGTTGCATTGTCATGCATTTTCTCTATCATGCATGGTCATGCTTATCATACTTGCATTGTTATGCATCTTGATCTAGGAGACCTTAAATCCGCTGAAGGTGCAAGTCCTTTGGTGTTTGTCGTGCCCGAACGACTCTTGGCGGGTTTTATCTTAGGTTGCATGGTCATGCACGCCGCACTCGCATTGTTATGCACACACCTTGTGCATTGTCATGCGCACACCGACTTGCATTGTTGTGCACCTCCATGCGGTCTGGCGAGACCTTAAATACACTCGGTCTAGGAGACCTTAAATCCTCTGAAGGTGCAAGTCCTTTGGTATTTGTCGTGCCCGAATGACTCTTGGTGAATTTTATCTTAGGTTGCATTGTCATGCATCCCTCACTCGCACTGTTATGCACACACCTTGTGCATTGTAGCGCATATCATGCTGGCATTATTATGTATCTTCTTTAGGTCGCATCGTCATGCGCACCTTACATGCATCGTCATGCATCTTCCTTACCATGCGTTGTCACGCATTCAAGATCATGTGCATTGCCATGCATCTCAAAAGCCACGCGTTGTCACGCATTCAAATTCATTATGCATTGTTATGCATTTCAAAAGACGCGCATTGTCGCGCATTCAAAATCATGCGCATTGTCATGCGTCTCAAAGACGTGCGTCGTCACGCACTCGTTTCATTTGCATTATCATGCACGTTTCATGCATTACAAAAAAAAAAAAAAAAAACAAAAAAAAAAACAAACATGCATTATCATGCATTCTTCGTTTCATTCGCATTATCATGCATTTAAAAAAAAAACGAAAAAAAAAACAAAAACATGCATTATCTTGCATTTTTCCTCCATTTGCATTTTCATGCATTTTTCAAAAAAAAAAAAAAAAAAAACAAAAAACCAACATGCATTTGTCATGCATTCGATTGTAAATAGTGCATATGTCATGCATCATGGTAAATATTACATTTTCATCCATTGCATATTGTATACATTGCATTGTAGCTTGCATGCATTTACTACATCACCCCCGCCTACGCCTTGCGCCTTTCCACGTTGAGCTTGGTTTGGTATGTGCCCATATTTTTTACGTCGAAGCACAGTTATGATATTATGTGTACGCGCCTATTCCACTGCTGGTATTGTGGTTTGAGGGTGACGGCACCGTTTCTGTGTTAGACGCGGTTTGTATGTGTCCATGCTTTTCCTAGGTAGGATACGGTTTGGCCGTAGGCCTTATCCGCTGCATCTATTGCATATTGTAAATATTGCATTGTAGCTTGCATGCATTCACTGCATCACATACATCTATGGCTTGCGCCTTTCCAGGTTGAGCTTGGTTTGGTATGTGCCCATATTTTTCACGTCGAAGCACAGTTATGATATTATGTGTACGCGCCTATTCCACTGTTGGTATTGTGGTTTGAGGGTGACGGCACCGTTTTTGTGTTAGACGCGGCTTGTATGTGTCCATGTTTTTCCTAGGCAAGATACGGTTTGGCCGTAGGCCTTATCCACTGCATTCATTGCATATTGTAAATATTGCATTGTAGCTTGCATGCATTCACTGCATCACGTCCATCTATGGCTTGCGCCTTTCCATGTTGAGCTTGGTCTGGTATGTGCCCATATTTTTCACGTCGAAGCATAGTTATGATATTATGTGTACACGCCTATTCCACTGCTGGTATTGTGCTTTGAGGGTGATGGGACCGTTTCTGTGTTTAGACGCGGTTTGTATGTGCCCATGCCTTTCTTAGGCAAGATATGTTTTGGCTGCATGCCTTATCCATTGTATATATTACATTGTAGTGTAATTTGTTGCGTCCAGCATTTAGGATCATGGTCTTTCCTCAGCAGAGCATGCCTCACTTATATCATCCCACCCAATTACTTGTATCTTGTGTCCGTCTGCACAACTCATAGTTCTGCATGTGTACGCGCCTATTCCACTGCTGGTATTGTGGTTTGAGGGTGTCGGCACCTTTTCTATGGTAGACGGACTTTGCATCTCCATCATCTTTATGATATTTGTGTGGTTTTGAACCGCTTATGGTTTGATTATGTTTCAAAAGCATTGCATATGATTTGCATTCTTTGTACATAGTTTTGTAAATATTGCATATCATTTTGCGCATAAGTTGCATTGTCATGCACTCCTACTCTTGCGTTGTCACGCAATCTTAACTTGCATTGTCATGTATGTTACTAACAATATTGTACCTGTTAAGTTTCTCTCTTTTACAGGCACGATATTGTATGTACGGTTCATTTGAGGCTGGCGCAACCAGACGAACCGGACAGGTATCATATTGTCTACGTGAAACGTAGCGAGAATTACATAATTCTCTTACATCCTTTCTGCATTGTAATGTAGTTGGATTTGTGTTTGATTGCTTAAAACTGTCGCATGTTATGCTTCGTTACAGCTTTCTTTGCATGATCGTAAGTTATGCTCGGCTCTATGCATTGTCAGTTGCATTTTGCCCCCACTTTCGGGCGCATATCTTTATTGTCTTACATGCTTTGTCTAAGTCTTCGACCTTGTCAAAAATGGGTCGTCTCTGGGCTTTGACACTCACTCCCGTCATTGTTATGATTTTCGAGTTCTGTCAAAGAGGGGCAACTGTAGACACCACATTTTTGACTGTCCTCAAGACTTGGATGTCACTGTTTGAACACTCGGTGATCATCCATGTTTGTGTTCGTCTTGAGTTCCCGGAGGTCTCGGCCACGTGCCTTGCCTCAGGATCTCTCGACTCGACTGTTTTGTGTTTGGTTTTGCACCAAACACTTGTGTTTTTGCTTTGGAGGGCAGAAAATGGCTTGTTGGCCATCCCCACACCTCACCGACCATGGCTTGAGGCCACCGGCCACTGTTTTGTTGCCATCGGCCAAATGTTTGGCTGGTCGGCACTATTGATGGTCGGCCGACCATTTTTATGGCCAATTTGGCATCTTTGGCTGGCCGACCACTGTGCATCTGCTTTTGACAGATATTTTGTGCCAGCTGTGATAGCTGGCACCGACTTTGTCCCCCTTTATACGCGTGTATGGAGGGATTTCACTCTTGCTTAGCTTGTTTTGTAAGCTTTACAAGAGTAATCCTCTACAAAGGGAGGCCTTCTCCTTCCTTCCCAAGGGTTAGAAGGTTGAGTTCTAGAGGTCTGGATTAGGGTTAGGGTTTGTGTATCACCTATCTCTATATCTCTCTCTTTTTTTGCCTTTGTGTGTGTATAAGTGTGTTTGTGTCTTACTTTTGTGCATAAACACCTACTGCTACACCTTACCTTGGTTTCTGAGGTGTCAAAGGTTTGTTTTCAAAGTTTTGAGCTGGTTTTGAGCTAAGGAAGGCTGTTGGAGCTCCATCCTTGAAGGGGTCTACAAGGGTAAGATTCTTGCTCTTTATTTCTCATTTTTGCATAGTCTTTTAACCTACCTTGCATCTATTTCTAGACTTTGTGTATAACTAATAAAAGTCTTGTTTTTGAGTGCTCTAAATAGTTGTTTAAGGTCACTTTGTTGTTTGGAGTTGTTCGACCCCTCTTAGGCCTTGTTTGGTCCCCATTTTGTGCATTTTTGGTGAGCTCCAGGACCACCTTGTTTGGGCCTTCTCACCATTGAAATCCAGAGGGATTTCAGTGGTGGGGATGGTGCTTTAAGGTCCTAAGAAGGAGAGGGCCATCCCCTCTCCTTGTTGCCTTCAATGTTGGCCATTTTAGCCTCATGTATGAGCATCTTGTTTAAGTGCATGTTGGCCATGTCTTAAGTGTTATTTGCGCTTATTTTTCCATGATATAGCACAGTTTTTAATTGGTTTAGACACACCATGCGTGCTTAGCATACTTGTCTTGTAATGCCATGAATTGCCTTAACATGTGCCTAGCATTTAGACCACTATGCTTACTTGTTTTGGCTTAGCTTTGTGAAGCTTTTATGCATATTTTAGTGTGCCCAAGGTCTATTTTTGGTTGCTCGGGTCATCCATGCTTTACTTTGTAAAGCTACCATGTAATCCCCCTTGTGAGCCTTGAGTGTTGACCCCTCTAGCATGCTTTACTTGCTTGTTTCAGTGGTTTGGCACCACTTATAGCATCATTTCAGTCCTTGTGGTATGCTTGTATGCTTGCATTTGATGCCCCTTTAATGCTTTAAAAGGCTTACCTTTATGTATGCTTCTATGTTTAGACCATTTAGATGCCATCAAGGTGCGTCTTTGGTCTTGTTTAGACCTGCATTGGAACTATTTTAGGTCCTCCTGGCCCTTTGGGGCTTGCTTCATATAGCTTTGGTTTAAGTCCCCTTGAGTCTTGGACATTGTTGCATGCTTGGCTTGTCTTGTTTACTTGGTTTGGCACCTTTATAACATGATTTTCAGAGCTTAGTATGCATGCCATATGTCCATGTTTGTCCCTTTTAAGTGTGCTTAAAATTTGCTCTTTGATGCTTAAGTTTTGAACCATGTGTGCATGCATGTTTGTGTGTATTTTGGCCTTCATTTTCTTAGCATTCAGCCACTGTTTTGGGCTTATTTGAGAGCTGCCCAAACTAGTCTAAGACCCTCATTCGCGTGTTGTTGCATGCTAGCCTTGCATGTTGTTACATACTTGGCCTATCGCATGTGTTGCATGTTTGAATCACATTGCATTTGGCATGCATTTCTGCTTGTTTTGATTGCTTCACATGTTATATATCTTGCATGTTTGCATGTTCACATTGCATCTTTGCATGCTTGTTAACTTGCATACTTGTTACATATTTGCATCTTAGCGTGCTTGTTTGCATCCTCATGTTGCATGTTTAGCTTGCATGCCTAGGTTGCATTTCACTAAGCATGCATGCCTTGCCTCTTGAATTGATTATGATAGAGGTTGGATCTCCATTGTTTGTTTATGTGCATCTCATTCCACACCAAAATGCACAACTTGGTTTCTTGGGCCATCAGGCATTGAAATGCGTGATTGGTGGTCCGAGAATCGAGTACCATACCCCTTTGAGTCATAAACATGATAAGGGGTGTGGTGGTACAAACATTGCTTTGAAATGCATTGCCATGCCTTGTTTTGCCCTCTGCTGCTGTCAAAACAGGTTCCTGCAGGAAGATATGGCCGGTCGGCCATCTCCAGTGCTGGCCGGCTATCCATTTCTGGCCGATGGCTTCATATATGGTCGTTGACCACTTACCTTTGGCCGGTGACCATTCCTCATGGTCGGTGGCATTTCCCAGTGTTCAGAGGGTGTACCTTGGGACTTGTGCAGTCTTCAGAGGAGGAAAACAGTGAAAATAGAGGCAACTTGTGCATGGTGGTGGGTTTCCGAGCAGAGCCGAGCATACGTGCATTAGGCCTTCTTCTCGAAGCGGTTTTATCGCTTTATTAGCTTTGTTAACTAGTTAATTGGTCTGTATTTAATTAATTAGCTTATAGGTTAATTAATTTGTATTATTCTTTCGGACCCTCCAAGCAAAGGCAATTGTGTAATAAGTGTGCATGAGTGTGTGTATGTCTTCCAACTCCACGTCTTTCTCCCTTTTATTTACCAGCTTTTGATGGTTAGTATTAGGGCATATTCAATTTAGCATACCTTATGCTATGCATGCGTGCATCATTCATCAGTATTGCATGCATCGGGCTTGGCGCATCATGCTAACTGCATAGTGTTTCAAATCTAACTTGAATATATGCCATCTGTCGCATTTCACATGCCATCCATAGATTAGCCGAGCCTATTCTAGTGACATTTTGTATGCGATGCATTAGCCACTTTAACAAGAACTAGGATCAGGCATAATTACTAACTAGTTTCTTGTTTTGGCTTGGAGTACACTGTGAGTGTTTTTATGCTTTAGTATCTCGCATGAGTGTGAATGTTAAACGTGACAACATGCTTACCATGTGGCTATATGCTTATGTGATATAAACTGCGTGAATGCCTGTGGGTGAAGGTTGGATTGTTTGAGTTGGAACAACTCATTGAAATTCATGTTTTAGCCTACTTGCGAGTAGCAAATTTCAAATTGTTTTTCAACCAAACGGATATGTGATGCTTTGTTCCAAATTAGGCGATCTAGTCTATACTTTCGTGTTGTGCGCATCACATAGTAAGATTAGGCTAATAATCGAATTAAGAACACATAACATTTTCAAAACTCAATATCATGGTTAGGAGGGGCCGATCTTCGGATCGGGCGAGCGGGGGTGCTCATAGCTGACCTTCCCCAATCGTACCTAAGTTCCCGAGCCGAGACAACTTTGGTGATGACGGACACGTGGCCTTGGGCAAACGAGTTAGGATTTCCTAAATTACCCCAAAATAAAATATTTAGGTGGCGACTCTGTATCTGGCAAAGCAGTCCATGTTTGACACTTCTTTCTAAAAAATCTGTTTTCCAAAACAATTTGCTGGATTTGGACTCTTTGGTGATTTATCAATCCCGCATTGTACATTGTGAGATCAAATTAAGAACCGACACACAAATCGAGTCCGAACTGTAGCATGGGGCCCAAGGGCGCGTCTACAAGTACACAACTTATGTAGTTTCAGATAGATCTTTTACATATTTCTTTTTGAAACATTGTATTTTCTTTTGTAAAAACTCTGATCGGGGTTGAACCTTACAGTTTGTGAAAAACAGAATTTTGTTTTGCATATCATCTTGAGAATGGCACAACACTTGCACAAAAACGACTTATTTGTAAAATTGAAATTGAGAATGATTGTATTTGAACGAGTTCTTAATCAGATATTGATTTTACAACTGATCGAAATAGAAAATATGACTCAACAAAGGAAAGGCAAAGTAAAAACAACTTAAACACATCTATTTAAACTTACCAGAAACAAAAAGATTCAAAACAAACATCACAAACATAATACTACTGCATCACAATTGGCCGACCAGCTAATGAAATGTATGGCTTGCTAATAAAATGGCTGGCTGTCCAAGAGCTGCAACTGGAGAATTGGCAACAATTGTCAGCCACTCACACACCCTTATCTTCTATAAAAGTCCCATTTTGTTGACTTTTATGAAAAACAACACTTTTCTAATAGTTTTCTCTAAAAATGGAGATTTTCCTTCTCCATAGGCTTAAAGATTGGACGACCACTTTGGATGGCATGGAAAAGGTGAATTTCAACGGTTTCAGCATGAACGCTCTTTGTTCCTTGAGCCACACTATGCTTTGTTTTCCATTTCTCCACGCTGATGCTCGCTATTGGTACCTGTTTACTCATGTATTTCGTTTCAGATCACAAGAGATGTGTCATACTCTTGAAGAATTTCAAGTGCTAATGTAGTCTCGTCATAACAAAGAGATTATGCCTCAACCCCTATTTGGCCATGCACGGGCTCTTGAGCTAATGTGCGGCCTCTCTTTCAACGACGCTAAATCTTTGGCTCATGATGGAGAGTTGGACATTCCTGACTTGATTTGCCATTTCTCTAGTGTCAGAAATAGGCGGGATCTTCTTTGGCGAGGTTATCGACAACATGCTCTCTGCTTGTGCTTGCTCGCTCATTATCTTCTTGCCCCTAGTGGCAGCGCAGTCAGTATTTGTTTGATCGAAGTGACTCAACGCCTTAAGGAGGGCCAAAGTTGTATAGGCTTGGCATAGGATTAAACCTTAATGGGTTTGGATGAGTTCCACAGGCAAGAGACTTTTTCAGTTTGCGGGAAGTCCACTACTTGTCCAGGTATTGTTTCTCACTCTTTCTCATTTATGATTTCCCACATCACTTTGGCACTCAATCTCTATTTTCTCTCAAAAGCATTTTCCTTACTTTTTCCCTTAACGCACATCTCTCTATTCTTTAATCCCTCTTATTTTTTATCCCTTCCCAGGTGTGGTTGATGGATAAGCTAAAAGTTGTGGACCGTTGCCCCAAGTACTCGGCTAGATCCTACTTCTTTTGCTCGGCTTTCCCATAGAGGGGTTGTGGTGTGATTGGACGTGTAACAAATTTGCAACTGACATCACTTGTTGATGCCTTTGGCTTAACTTAACCAAGATGAGTTGTAGCATGTCCCGCCAACCGGGTATGCAATTGATTGGTTTCACACATTGTGTGCCATTCCTGCTCAGACGCTAGTTCGGACGTGATCAGATTTGTCCAAATGAGGGGGTCGAATAACCTGCTCCATTTCCTGTCCGTGCTTCACAGGTTCGATATCTCGCTGCTTGGATGATGAGAGAGCTTTTGGTCCTTGCTGCTAGCTTTAATTGCGCTCTTTCTGGGGAGTGCTTAGCTTGGCTTAAGGATGAGACATGGGTTGGGCCATCCTTGGTGGGAAAAAGTTATGAGAGTGTAGGCAAGAGGCAGAGGATCACTACCTGACTTATCTGTGGCTCTAGTTTATTACTTTGACTTTTCTTTTCAAGTTTTATAATGTAAAAGGAACTTTGATTTAACCTAAGAGTTGGATGGTGTACTTGTTTTGAAATCATGTATTTAAAGTTGTGAGTACTATAAATTTTCCTTTTTGGTCCAAAGAATGGTTTGTTTTTGCAGAAAGGAAAATTTTGAGAAAATCAACTTCATTAAAACCTTTCAAAACAAATTTTCGCAAGCGGTCAAATAAATTGATACCCACAAAATCAATCCTCAAGACGTACAACCCTAAATCAAGAGAATCATGATTGCCCACAATTGTATTCACCTTCACTATTATTTTGCCCCTTGCTTTATCTTACAACTGGATCTTTGGTCGAAATGGAGGTAAAACAATCAAGTCAACTGATGGTAAGATAGACTGATCAAACAATGGATAGGATAGTTGAGTTAAAAATGATTAGGGCCGAACTTTGATATGAAGTTGCATATGTATCCCAAAGATGGGAATCAGGCCTTGCGTAGTTAACGGTTAAGGTTCACTCGGGTATTAACTCTCTCCTTTTGTGCTCTAACTTTTGCCAAAGCCGCCCTTTTGGTTTTTCAACCTTGCGAGCTCTATTTTTCTTTATTTCCAATTTTTTACGCTCTAACTTTTGCATAGGTCGGCCTTTCGAGTTTTTGGCCTAGGGTCATAGATAGGGGCTCGATTGTCTTCAAGTACCATATCACCCTCTTTCAGATTCCTAGACTTGACTTTTTTGTTGAATGCCCTAGCAATACTGTGCTAATATCCCTGGATGTGATATAATGCCTTCAATCTCCTTTCATTAAACAACATCAACTCTTCAAATCTATTATGTTGCGAATCTGCCTCTGCTATCTGATATTTGGCCATGATTCTCAGTGACGGCACCTCAATTTCGATTTGGAATGCAACTTCCATTCCATATACCAAAGAGTAAGGGGTTGCCCCTGTAGAAGTTCGGATTGATGTTCTATAACCCCAAAGTGCAAAAGGCAATTTGTCTGGCCAATCCTTGTACGTTTCCACCATTTTTCGTAGAATATTCTTAACGTTCTTGTTTGCGGCTTCAACGGCTCTGGTCTGTGGCCTATATGTTGATTACTTGTGAAAAGCCACATTGTACTTCTCAAGTAAATCTACTACCTCCTTTTTGAAGTGTAAGCCATTGTCCGATATTATTTCATTCAGCACCCCTATCTGCAAATGATGTTATTCTTAATGAACTTGGCCACATGTGAAGCTTTCAACACGAAATATGATTGCGCTTCTATCCACATGGTGAAGTAGTCAATTGCCACTAAAATGAACTCATGTCCATTTAAGCCCTTCGGCGAGACTGCTCCGATGACGTCTATTGTCTAGACTGAGAAAGGCCATGGTAAAGTCATATTGTAGAGCTTCGACGGCGGAATATTTATGCGATTAGCATGGATTTGACACTTGTGGTATTGCCAAACAAAGTTGACACAATCGTTCTCTATGGTTGACCAATAGTAGCCTTGCCTGAGGATCTTCCTAGCTAGCATCACACCATTCATGTGTGCTCTACACTCTCCTCTGTGAGTGGCTTCCATAAGACGCTTCGACTCTTCCTCTTCCGCACAGAGTTTGTGCATTCCCAGATGCCCTCTTTTGTACAACTTACTTCCGTATATGATGAATTGAACGGCTAGACATCGTATTTCTCTTTTATCCTTGGCATTTGCCCCTTGTGGATACATGTCCTTCTCCAGGAAATTCCAAATGTCATGATACCAAGGATTCTTATCCTGAACCTCGTCTATTGTGGCTATTGTCTCATGAGCGGGTGCATACTTTTGTTCAATAATGATCAAACACATCTTAATCCCAATTGATATGTCTACCATAGAGGATAGAGTTACCAATGCATCAACAAATCGATTGTTCTCTCTTTAACAAATGTGTCAATGTCAGTTTTTCGAACCTTGGAATCAAAATGTCCAAGGTCTGGTGATAAACTTTCATTTTCTCTTCTTTGACCTTCCAATCTCCATTGGCTTGAGAAACAACTAGGTTCGAATCTCTGATGACGTCCAACCTTATTGCCCCTAGTTCTAGGACAACTTCTAATCCAGCAATACACACCTCATACTCTACTTCGTTGTTGGATACTCTGAACTGAAGGTTTAAAGCTTGGGGTATATGGGAATCATCAGGCACTATAAGCAACATGCCTATTCCATAACCGTATTGGTTAGCTGCTCCATCAAAGTACATTTTCCATACCTCCTCTTCTACTTGTAGAATCTCCTCATCTGGGAATATGAGCTCTATTTCTTCCTCTCTCTCCACTGGGTGGCCTGCCAGAAATTCTACTACAGCCTTTCCTTTGACCGACTTGCAAATGACATACTTGAGGTTGAATTCGGAGAGAAGAAGCAACCAACGAGCTAGCCTACCCATAAGTGCCAGTTTCTCAAAGAGATATTTAATAGGATCCAATCTCGTAACCAGAATTACTGAATGGGCAAACAGGTAGTGTCTCAACTTCCTAGTGGCCCAAACCAAAGCTAAACAAGCCTTCTCTAGAGGAGTGTAAAGGGTCTCATAATCCAACATCTTTTTATTCAGATAGTAAATAGCCTTTTCCACCTTTGCTTCTGACTCTTGTGCGAGCATGTATCCCATAGTTGACTTTGTCACTTATAGATACATGATCAGTGGCTTTCCTGGCTTTGGTGGCTACAATACAGGTGGATTCTGAAGATACTGCTTCACTTGTTTAAAGGTGAACTGACATCGATCGTCCTATTGGAATTTTTCCCCCCTTTTCAAGAGACCAAATAGTGGTTCACAAGTCAAGGTTAATTTAAAGATAAACTGTCTTATGAATTGCAGGCTCCCCATAAAGTCGTGCACCTCATTTTCAGTCCTTTGGGGTGGCATTTATAAGATGGCCTTGATATTGGATGGATCTACTTTAATTCCCCTTTGTGTAATTAGAAAACCTAACATTTTCCCCGCAGTCACTCAAAAAGTGTATTTATGTGGATTCAACCTCAACCTGTACTCCCTGATCTTTTCAAAGAACTTCTTCAGCCTGATGTAGTTGCCTTCTCGTTCTTTGGATTTCACAATCATATCATCCACACACACCTCAAATTCTTTATGGATCATGTCGTGTAGTATTGTGATTGCAGCCCTCTGATACATAACCCTGGCATTCTTCAGCCTGAATGGCATGACCTTATAGCAGTAGGTACCCCATGGCGTAGTGAGCGTAGTCTTTTCCCAATCCTCTTGTGCCATCAAGATCTGGTTGTACCCTGAAAACACATCCATGAATGACAACAACACATGACTAGCGGTGAAGTCTACCAACTCATCAATGTACGACAACGGAAAGTCGTCCTTAGGACTAGCCTTATTCAAATCCCAGAAGTCAACAAAAACTCTAATTCTGCCGTCATTCTTCAGAATTGGAACGTTGTTGGCCAACCAAGTCGGATACTATCAAGAATCCAGCATTGATCTGCTTAGTGACTTCCTCTTTAATTTTCAATGCCTAATCTGGACAAATTCTGTGAAGTTTCTGCTTGACTAGTCAGGTCTCGAGATCAAAAAGGATCCTGTGCTATACAATCTTAGGATCGATTCCAGTCATGTCTTCGTAGGACCACGCAAAAACATCTTTGAAATCTTTTAACAAAGCGATTAACCGCTCGCGTTCCTCTGAAGACAACGTGGAACCAATCTGGACTAAGCGTGAATGTTTCTCAATACCGACGTTAATTGAAATGATCTCGTCCATGCAAGGCCTAGCATGCGTCTTCTCCTCTTAGTTAATCAAATTTTTTAAAGCCCGAGGAATTTCTTCCTCTTCATTTAGGTCAAATTTTGAAAATCATTATCAGTACAGCAAACTAAAGGCACAGAAAAGTAAGCGAAGTCCATTACATTGGTATTGATAAAATCAGGGTCCACAATTACAGTTGACTCAAAAGAAAATCTAGCAGATGACCTGGACAGGACTTTGGCACCCAAGTTACCACCCCCAGAAGTGCCAGACTCCGACTCACCAGACTGACTTGAATCTGACTCCGACTCAATAGACTTAGACTCATTTGAGTCAGGCTCATCATCTGACTTAGAACTTGCAACAAAACCCTTTTCTAGTTGCCAAGTGAGGCCCAACGCCCTCGATACATCCAAAATGAAACTAGTAGAGTCCACAACCGGTTCATCCCCAATCATAGAAACAGTAATGGTATCCCCAAAGATCTCAGTACCGGTCTCAAGATCTATCAAAAGATCAGCCAATGCTGCCCCCACTTCAGTATCACTGCTATCTAAATCACCATCTTTACTCTGGCCGATGTTGATACTTGGATTGACCACTCTTCGTCACTGTCTTGAATCTGATGATCAAAGAAGATTTCAAATCTCGAGAAATGTTTTTTTTGTTAAGGAATTGACCCAAGGCTCATGAAAGTCACAAAAGGGGAAATCCGCTTGTTCTCTAATGAAACGCCCATTCAAAGTTCCCCTGATTGGCCTGTGAACTAGTTCGTAGTGTTTCTCGGCTCTCTTAGCCTTAGCCCTTTCTCTCATCTCTTCCTCTTTTCTTCTCCAGTCTTCCATGGTAGGTATATAGCCCAACCCAAAAGCGTGTGGATTGTGTGGTACATCAACTGGCACATAAACACTTTTTCTTCCACTCCTTCCGAGTCCCATCCCGAGAATATGCCTCAGTTTATTCATGCAATAAATAGACTAGGCACTAACATACATACCCTCATCCTCAGCCAAGATAGTCTGCACCAGATGAACTTCTACTAGAGTGAAACCTGAGAGAAACACATCTTTGTAGCTCTCCTTTTTCGCGCCCCATTTCGGAAGGTTTGAAAGAAAGCCCTACAATTCAGACTCCCGTGGTTCTGAATCTAATCTCACAAGTGTAATAAGAAATTGATAAACACTAAAGAGTGCAAATTCGACAAATCTTTTGAAAAATTGATTTAAGGATAAAAAATGCCAAAAATGGACTGCTTTGCCAGATACAGAGTCGCCACCAAAATATTTTATTTTGGAGAAATTTAGGAAACCCATGACTCGTGCCAAAGGCCACGTGTCCGTCATCACCAAAGTTGCCTCGGTTCGGGAACTTGGGTACAAGAGGGGAAGGTCATGAATTGAGCACCCCCGCTCGCCCAATCAAACATCCGCCTCTACTAATCATGATATGAATTTTATCAACATTATGTGTTCATATTCCAGTTATTAGGCTAGCTTTACTATGTGCTACGTGCGTACAAGTATAGACTAGTTTGCTCAAATTGGGACAATTCAAATCATGTTTGTTTACAAAAAGGGTTTGAATTTGCCACCTCAAGTGGCCTTAAAGTTTACGAATTTGCCACTCAACAAAGTGGGCTTAAAACTCTGAATTTGTCACTAGACATAGTGGGCTTAAAATGCACATTCGTTGAATCGTTCCACTTTAAACAACAAGCCTTCATCCACAAGCATTCAAATATTTTAACAAGTAAGCATTTCGCCTTGTGGAAAACATGCTAGTCATGGAAACACTCACAAACATGCAAGTATGGCAAAGCACTAAAAATTCACATAGTACTCCAAGCCAAAAAGATATGAATTAGAAAAATGCATGTTCTTAACTATACAAAATGTCTAATGCAACACATGCAATATGCAACTGAAATAGGCTCGGCTACTAAGCATGGCATATGATTCAACTAAAGAGATGTGTTTTAAGCACGTATTCAATGAAGTATTGAAATGACAATGCAGTTTGAATGATGTGCCAAGCCTCGGTGTATGCAAGACAAAATGAATGTATGCAAGCATAAGGTATGCTAATTGAAACATGTCCATAATCTAGCCATCATAAGCGATTAAGTAAAAGGGAGAAAGACGTGGGGTTGAAAAACATACACATTATTACATTACGCTCTCACGAAGGAGAGTCCGAATGAATAGCTAAGCTAAGCTAATCTAAGCTAATTAAGCTAATTATTACAAACCGAATAAATAGCTAAACTAATTAACTACTTATTACAACAACAAATGAATTACTTAGCTCACTAAATAATTACAACACAAATGTAAGTAAACTACGTAGTTAAACTAAACATCTAACTACTCTGCCTCGAGAAACGAAGGATGCACATGCTTGGTTTCCCCCGAAAGGACCTCCGCTTTGCTCTCGGAAGCCTTTGTTTGCACAGCTGAACACTTCCAAAACCATTCTGCTCCCCCTTACCAATTCTCTGCTGATATTTGCATCAGTGGCCAGCCGACCACTAGAAAAGACTGTTGGCTACCTGCCAACCATGGAAGTGGCCTACCGGCCATCAATAGTGCTCTGCCGGCCACCGGCCGGCCATGGATGGTGGCTTGCCGGCCACTGATGCACTGAATCATCATGCTGCAACTGAGGAAAAACGGAGCAAAGAAAGGGTATTTCCAAGGATTATCGGCACAATTCACCTCTCCTTTTCATGAACAAATCCAAGGAGTTGTGAACTCAAGCCACAAACCACCAACTCAAGCAATTTCATTGCATGATGGCTTGTGATTCAAGAAGTGCAACTTTAATAAATGCAAAATGAGACACAAACCTCCTCCCTTTCATAAAAGATCAAGGGAAGGAGTTCACCTTGGAGACTTGGATCATTTTATCACTAACAAGTATGAAATTCCAAGTTCCATATGTTCAATTAACGTCCAATTGAACACACAAAAAACACAACCAAATTATTATCTTGGCTCACTTTTAGTTCCAAGTTTTAATTACTCATTTCACTTTTCCAACCATCCTTTAATTCATTAAGTCGAAATGGTGAATTTAAGTTCTCTAATGGAGTGAAGTACCAAACCAAGAGTTAACTTAAGACATGAAAGAGATGTCATGCCATTGATAATGAACCCCTAAAAGGGATTAAACCAATAAGCATGACAACCTCAATCTCATGCTTAAAAGAATAGGAGGCTTGAAACAACTCTCAAAGCAAAACAAAAGCCAAGAAAGGAGGGAGGTTGCAGAGATTATTAGTGCCGGAAATAAGTGATACAAGCATAAAACAAATGCTATCAACTCAAATAAGTGATGTCTAAGACCTAAAACACTAAGCTTGTGAGGACAATTACACTACAAGCATGCAAAACAAGAATCAAATGCAACTAACAGCTAAGAATAGTCCTAAAATACGTCTAAAACAATCTTAAAACATGCCAGAATTGAGGTAACAAAAGCTAGAATATTAGGCTAAATCATAGAGCATGCTAGGCTAGTTAACAAAACACAAAGAGGGGAGGCTACCCCCTCCAAATTTAGACTTCAAAACATGATTTTCGCCATTGAAAAAACTCTGAAAATCAATATTTAAAAGCTTGGAAAAATGTAGTCAAAGGGTGGGAAACACAAGGATAAAGGCCTTGAAAGCAAGGTGTAAAGAAAGGTGAACCACCCCTCAACCCTTATTGGCCTTAAATCACAATTTTCAACTAAAAAATAACAGAGTTTAAACAGCCCAAAAATAATACAAAAATGTGCTGGAATGAATACAAAAGTAGGTAAAATAATAAGCTAAGACATGGAATTTAAGCTAGTAAACAAGCTAAAGGATGGGTGGTTAACCCCGTCATTTCTGAGACTTGAAAACCACTTTTTTAGCCTCTGAAAATCAATGGTAAAAAGCAAAAAAAAAAAAAAGTTGACGAAAGAATGGGAAACAAAAAGTGTAAAGGCTTTGGAAACACAGTGTAAACAATGGTGGCTAACCCCTCAACCTTTAATAGCCTTAAACCAAAAGCTTCAGCCCATAAAAACAGGTTTTAATGAGCTTAAAAACAACAAGAAAATATGGAAAACAAGATGTGCAAAGAAGGTAAAAAAGTAAGAGAAGGTATACCTCTTGAAGAGAATGAACCCTTTAGTCAAAAACCACCAATTTCACACTCTCAAGTGTTTCAAAAGCTCAAATTCAAGCTCAAATTATCTCAGCAAGAAGTCCTCTAGGTTTGGTTTGGTGTGTTTGGGCATAGGCTATGCAAGTTCCAAAAGAGAGAGAGGATTGTAGAGAGAGGGGATTTTTCCAAAAATACTTTCACTCCTAAATGTTTTCTAACCTTGAAAGATGAGAGGGAGGTCCTCTATATAGAAATATATGAGCTTTGGCCGAAAATATCTAAAAATGGACAACAGGAACATGCTGGAACAATTGGAGCGAAAATATCTAGTTTTTATATTGATGGCCGGCAAGCTTGCAGTGGTGGCTGGCAGGAAAAAAAATGGTGGTTTGTCGGCCACAAATGGTGGTTGCTGGCCACCTGCTGGCCATGCCTCCAGGCCTAACTTCAAATTGGCATATCTCCCTCCTCCGAACTCGGTTTCAGGTCATTCTTGGATCTAAAATGAAGCCCCGGAAGTCCACTTTCCAATGATGGTGGCCTCATAACTAAAGTCTAAGTGCAAAAAGAGATAGGTCTGACTTAATGAGGTTGCTTAGTTTTCCCTTAACAGTTCCAAGCTCAATTGTTTCCCCAACTAGTTTTCTTCCCTCCACTCTTATTTTCTTCAACTCCAAACCTCTAAATAAGATGTCTAAAAGATTTTTCAAGGATTTCACATCTATTTCATTTATTTCCACTGTGTCCTTTCTCATTTTACCGAAAACTATAACTTTTAAATGAAATACGAGCCTCGGAACATTGTAGAAACTTTTTGAAAAATATTTTGAAAGAGTGGGTTTTAAGCTCTAAAAAAAGTTTTGGTCTGAAATCGTTTTGGTCCAAAATGGGGTGTCCGGTTAGGATTTGGAGCTCTCCTTGCTGAAGAAATTGAACATTTGCATAGCACAACTTTCATCATCAAGTGATTAATTAGTGGCGCCCAAGTCTTAAGGGCGGTCAAAAATGGGGTATCTATAGTTTCCCTTCTTTGACAGAGCTCGAACTCATGAAATGACGGGAGTGAATGCCAAAGCCCGAAGACGACCCATTTTGACAAGGCCATAAGACTTGGGCAAACAAACAAAATTTAGATGCAGTTGGTTGAACTTGAAGGTTACCTACGTATCCCGTTGCAAGGAATCAAACTAGTGTAGTTTAGGAGCAGGATGCAAGTGATATGCAATATAACAAAACAATGCAAATGATAGACAATGCAACAAATAATCAAACCACAAGCAGTGCAAAACACACGAATACCATAAAGGAATGGAGACGCAAATCAAACTATGTTTTACATAGAAAAGAAGTGGGCATAGCCAAATGACGCCTAACACAGGCTAGGTGCCTACATCCTCAATACTGGCCTCAGTGTAGCATGGATGCTTACACATAAGAGAACCATGCTTCAGCGTGAAATGGGTGCGAGCACATGTAAAACTATGTTTTTCGTAGAAAGAGAAAGGGTACAAGTAATTGGGTGATATGATATAAGTGAGGAATGATCTGCTGAGGAAAGATCGTGATCCAAAATACTGAATGCAACAAAACAAAGTATGATGCAGTGGATGCAATGGATGCAGTGAATAAGGCGCAGGTCGAACCACATCTTACCTAGAAAAGGCATGGATACAAAATAGACCACGTCTAACATAGAAAAGGTGCCGAAACCCTCAGACCACAATTGTTGCAGAATAGGCACGTACACATGCAGAGCTATGTTTTAACGTGAAAAGTATGGGCACATGCCAGACTACGCTTAACATGGAAAGGATGTAAATGATAAAATGATATGATAATGTACTGGATGCAATAGATAATGTAGTAGATACATGCGATAGATGCTATATACAATGCAATAGACGTAATAGATAATAAATATGATTTGGCAATTGGGAAGCGGCACTTTATCTTATAGGGGCAATAGGCGATGACTCATCTCATGCTGCTAGGGATCTTCCGCTTTTTCTTGGTTCATCTTCATGTGCTTCTAAACCATGGGTACTACTTTTCTTCCTGGCTATGTTCGCAACTTTCCCTATTTTCCAACAGGGTAATAGACTAGGTTGGGTTAGTATCCAGAATTGAGGCGCATACAAGCTACCTCAACCTATGGGGCTGTCATACAGATTTCAAGCTGAGGATACACCCCTGGGTATTTAAACCAGACTTTAGTCTCGGAAATCCTGAACCTTTGCGTTCTAGGCCTCGGCCATTCGAACTCTAGTTTTCACCATCTCAGTTGATCGCCTAGGAACTCACCGCAAACACAGGCCGATGGCTATACCAGACCACCAGAAGTTGTTCGAGCACTACAAACACCAAAGGAATTACACCTTTAGAGGATTTAAGGTCTCCTAGACCCATGAGTGCACAAGACAGTGTGGGCGGGGTGCGCGAGATAGTGCGATGCGCAAGATAGCGCAATTGAATTGTAATGCACAAGACAGTACAAGTGATACAAAAATACAAGATGCACAAGACAGTGCGAGTGATGGTCAATGAATGCTCAAAATAGTGCTATACAAAATACATTGCACAAAATAGTGTGACATAAGATAAAATGCACAAGATAGTGCGATGAAATGTTAAATGCACAAGGCAGTGCTATGCAATGCACAAAATAGTGTGATGAAATGTGAAATGCATAAGACAGTGCTATGCAATGCAGAAGATAGTGCGATGTAATGCACAAAATGGCGCGATGAAATGTGAAATGCACAAGATAGTGTGATGTAATGCACAAAAATAGTGCGATGAGGTGAAATGCACAAGGCAGTGCGATGCAATGCACAAGATAGTGTGATGTAAAGTGAAATGCACAAGACAGTGTTATATGGGTGCACAAAATAGTGCTTTAGAATACACAAATTAATGCATGAAATAGATGTGAATGCACAAGACAGTGTGAGTGAGGTGCACAAAATAGTGCGAGTGGTGCATAAAATAGTGCTATGTAGGTTGAATGCACAAGACAATGTAATGGTGCAAAAAATAGTGCGATATAAAGTGAAATGCACAAGACAGTGCTATACAGGTGCACAAGATAGTGTGATGTAAGATGAATTGCACAAGATAGTGCTATGCAGGTGCACAAGATAGTGCGATGTAAAGTGAATAGGATAGGGTGATACAAAGTGCGCAAAATAGTGCGATGCAAGTGAGGGATGCATGGTATGCAGAGGGAAATGAACAGTACATAGAATGGTGCATCATGTACCTTACAAAATGAATGTAGGGTAACTTGCCACAACTTATAGAATTGAAAAAAACTGCGGGAGGTGACTCAATGAAACTCTGTTAAGTACAAAACAAAGTCGAGAGCAAGAGCAACTAATCACACAGTTTAACTCAACCAGAGTGTATGAGCATGCAGACATAATACAAAACACATGAATTAAGCACAGGGAAGATAGCAATCCTAAGAGAGTTTTGAAATGGTTGGAGACAACTTTCAAAAGCTGAATCATATTAGAATCATCATGGGGGTGAGCCCACCCTAATACAGGGAAAAGTGCCCAACAAAAGGCTTTTAGTGGACTGAGGGAAAGGTTAGGTTCATGCCCCTTGTCCAATTGGTGACCCAATCAAATGTACTGAAAATTGCCCCTAGTATCCAGCCACTAGCCACTGTTTTCAACATTATGCAAGCACGTGCGGTGGGGATCATTAGATCATGGAATAGTGACAGATTCCTCATATACACTGATCATAAATGCGTTGCCCCTTGTATGGGCACTCTTAGTTTGTTTATGAATTCCACACATGGACTTGTTTTTGAGTTTTGAGTGAACACTTGTGTATGGAATTTTGACCATGCCACTCTATTGAACTTTTGAGCGACAAACTCACTAGGGTGACTTGATGAAGAGCGCTGACTGAGACAAAACACGTGGGTGACTCAATGAAGAGCACATACTGAAACTGTGAAAATTTTCCACTCAACAAAGTGGACTTCAAACTGTGAATTTGCCACTAGACATAGCGGGCTTAAAATGCACATTTGTTGAATCATTCTAATTCAAACAACAAACCTTCATCCACAAGCATTCAAACATTTTAACAAGTAAGCATTTAGCCTCATGGCAAGCATGCTAGTCACGGAAACATTCACCAACATGCAAGTATGCTAAAGCACTAAAAACTCACCTAGTACTCCAAGACAAAAAGATATGAGTTAGAAAAATTCCTGTTCCTAACTATACAAAATGTCTAATGCAACACATGCAATATGCAACTAAAATAGCCTCAACTACAAAGCATGGCATATGATTCAATTAAAGAAATGTGTTTTAAGCACTTATTCAATGAAGTATTAAAATGACAATGAAGTTTGAATGATGCGCCGAGCCTCGGTGCATGCAAGACAAGATGAATGTATGCAAGCATAAGGTATGCTAATTGAAACATGTCCATAATCTAGCCATCATAAGCGATTAAGTAAAAGGGAGAAAGACGTGGGGTTGAAAAACATACACATTTTTACATTACGCTCTCACGAAGGAGGGTTTGAACGAATAACTAAGCTATGCTAATCTAAGCTAATTAAGTTAATTATTACAAACCGAATAAATAGCAAAACTAATTAACTACTTATTACAACAACAAATGAATTACTAAGCTCATTAAATAATTACAACCCAAATGTAAGTAAACAATAGTTAAACTAAGCATCTAACTACTCTGCCTCGAGAAACGAAGGATGCACATGCTCAGTTTCCACCCAAAAAGACCTCTACTTTGCTCTCGAAAGCCTCGTTTGCACAGTTGAACACTTCTAGAGTCATTTTACTCCCCCTTACCAATTCTCTGCTGATATTTGCATCAGTGGCCAGCCGGCCATTGGAAAAGACTGTCGGCCACCTGCCGGCCATTAATGGTGCTCTGCCGGCCACCTGCCGGCCACTGATGCACTGGATCATCCTGCTGTAACGGAGGAGAAACAGAGCAAAGAAAGGGTATTTCCAAGGATTGTCTACACAATTTACCCCCCCTCTTCATTAACAAATCCAAGGAGTTGTGAACTCAAGCCACAAACCACTAACTCAAGCAATTTCATTGCATGATGGTTTGTGATTCAAGAAGTGCAACTTTGATAAATGCAAAATGGGACACAAACCTCCTCCCTTTCATGAAAGATCAAGAAAAGGAGTTGACCTTGGAGACTTGGATCATTTCATCACTAACAAGTATTAAATGGTCCAAGTTCCGTATGTTCAATTAACGTCTAATTGAGCACTTTTAGTTCTATGTTTTAATTACTCATTTCACTTTACCAACCATCCTTTAATTCATTAAGTCCAAATGGTGAATTTAAGTTCTCTAATAGAGTGAAGTACCAAACCAAGAGTTAACTTAAGACATGAAAGAGATGTCATGCCGTTGATAATGAACCCCTAAAATAGATTAAACCAGTAAGCATGACAACCTCAATCTAATGCTTAAAAGAACAAGAGGCTTTAAACAACTCTCAAAGAAAAACAAAAGCCAAGAAAGGAGGGAGGTTGTAGAGATTATTAGTGCTGGAAATAAGTGATACAAGCATAAAACAAATGCTATCAACTCAAATAAGTGATGTCTAAGACCTAAAACACCAAGCTTATGAGGACAATTACACTACAAGCATGCAAAACAAGAATTAAATGCAACTAACAGCTAAGAACAATCCTAAAATAGGCCTAAAACAGTCCTAAAACATGCTGGAATTGAGCTAACAAAAGCTAGAATATTAGGCCAAAACATAGAGCATGCTAGGCTAGTAAACAAAACACAAGTAGGGGAGGCTACCCCCTCCAAATTTAGACTTCAAAACATGATTTTGGCCATTGAAAAAGCTCTGAAAATAAGTGTTTAAAAGCTTGGAAAAACGTAGTCAAAGGGTGGGAAACAGATGGATAAAGGCCTTGAAAGCAAGGTTTAAAGAAGGGTGAACTACCCCTTAACCCTTATTGGCCTTAAACCACAAGTTTCAACTAAAAAATACAGAGTTTAAACAGCCCAAAAAGAGTACAAAAATGTGCTGGAATGAATACAAAAGTAGCTAAAATAATAAGCTAAGACATGGAAATTTAAGTTAGTAAACAAGCTAAAGGAGGGGTGGCTAACCCCTCCATTTTTGAGACTTCAAAACCATTTTTTCAACCTCTGAAAACCTCTAAAAATTAGTGGTAAAAAGCTCAAAAAAAGTTGACGAAAGAATGGGAAACACATGTGTAAAGGCTTAGGAAACAAGGTGTAAAAAAAGGTGGCTAAGCCCTCTACCTTTAATAGCCTTAAACCACAAGCTTCAACCCATAAAAATAGGTTTTAAAGAGCTTAAAAACAGCAAGAAAAGATAGAAAACAAGTGGTGTAAAGAAGGTACAAAAGTAAGAGAAGGTATACCTCTTGAAGAGAAATGAACCCTTAAGTCAAAAACCATCAATTTCACACACTCAAGTGTTTCAAGAGCTGAAATTAAAGCTCAAATTATCTCAGTAAGAACTCCTCTAGGTTTGGTTTGGTGTGTTTGGGCATAGGCTATGCAAGTTGCAAAAGAGAAAGAGAATTGTAGAGAGAAAGGATTTTTCCAAAAATATTTTCACTCCTAAATGTTTTCTAACCTTGAAAGATGAGAGGGAGGTCCTCTATATATAGAAATATATGAGCTTTGGTCGAAAATATCTAAAAATGGATGGTTGGAATAGTGTGGAACAACTGGAGGGAAAATATCTGGTTTTTACACTAATGGCCGACAAGCTTGCAGTGGTGGCCGGCAGGAAAAAAATTGTGGTTTGCTGGCCACAAATGGTGGTTGCCAGCCACATGCCGACCATGCCTCCAGGTCTAACTTCAAATGGGCATATCTCCCTCATCCGCACTAGGTTTCAGGTCATTATTAGGTCTAAAATGAAGCCCCGGAAGTCCACTTTCCAATGGTGGCAGCCTCATAGCTAAAGTCTAAGTGCAAAAAGAGATAGGCCTGATTTAGTGGGGTGCCTGATTTTCCCTTAACGGTTTCAAGCTCAACCGCTTCCCCAACAAGTTTTCTTCCCTCAACTCTCATTTTCTTCAATTCCAAACCTCTAAATACGATGTTTAAAAGATTTTTCAAGGATTTCACATCTATTTCATTTATTTCCAATTTGTCCTTGCTTGTTTTACCAAAAAGTGCAACTTTTAAACGAAATACGAGCCTTGGAACATCATAGAAACTTTTTGAAAAATATTTTGAAAGAGAGGGTTTTAAGCTCTAAAAATAGTTTTGGTCCAAAATCGTTTTGGTCCAAAATGGGGTGTAAGGTTGGGATTTAGAGCTCTCCTTGCTGAAGAAATCGAACATTTGCATAGCACAACTTTCATCATCGAGTGATTAATCAGTGGCGCCCAAGTCTTAACGGCGATAAAAAAAGGGGTGTCTACAATCTTCATTGCCAGCAAGGGTGTAGTAACTTCTAGAGGTGGATGAATAGATGTGTTCCCAAAAATAGTAGTAATTCCTCCCTCATGAGGATATTTCAGCATTTGACGCATAATAGAGGATGCAACTTTCAGGTAGTACAACCAACGCCTGCCCAGAAGCAGGTTACATTGAGCACATGAAATTCAATCTCATGGTCAAAAGGGCCCACCAGAATCAACACCTTAATAGTCCCCATAAATTCCCTACTTATATTATCGTATGGCCAAATCACCTGAGTTATAGTAATAAAATCCACTAGCTTCAAGCCTATTGCATAGGTGGTGCGAGAAGGAAAAACATTGATAGCACAGCCAGTATCTACTAGAACAACTGGAACCCATTTTCCTTTGCATTCAATAGATATGTACAGTGGCTTATTGTGAGCTGATCCTTCCGATGGTAGCTCATTTTCAGAAAAGGTGAGCACATGCATGGTGCTACCCAGCAAGATCAAGCCGACGAGCTGCTCAGGTGTAGCATCGATGGATAACTTGGCTATATCCATTGCCAAAGAATCTGCCTGTTGGTGCACTCGTGAAGCCATAAAAAGGCCCCAAATAGAAATATCTTCCTCTAATTTCTTCTCCTTCTCCTTCTCAATTTCCTTGTCTTTTCCTGAAGGTTCAGCTTGATCCAAGTGTGGAGGTTTAAAGTATTGTCCACTCCTGGTCAAGTGATCTTTCTCTTCTGCGTACCAAGTATCATCAGCGATGTGTTCCCCCCCCCCCAATCCTCATCCGTGTGGGCAAGATGCAAGTCGCTATCTTCCCACCATTCACCTTCAACTATCGACAAACAACTGTCTGGCTCGACTTGAATTACTCCAACAGGACAATCATCTCCCTCAAGGTGATAAGGTGATTTGATATTTTAAATCTCCTCAATCCTCTCCTATTCAAATTGTCCTTGTACTTCTTCAATCTTAACACCTGTAATTTCTTCAAAACTCATTTTTTTGGTTTGCTTCTTTATTCCACTGCTTTCACTCACTTTTTCTTTCCCTTCTGCTTTGCCGACTGCCATAGCTTTCATTTCCTTAGATTTATCACCCATTTCCTCTTCTTTATGAGAATCATAGCTCAGCCACCCCTGATTCTTAGTCGATAGGCTTAGATTCAACCAATCGATCTGCACATTACCCATGTCCTACTCCTTAAAGAATTGGAGATTATCCAAATCTTTCTCAAGATCTACGAGATCGTCTGATCCTTGGCTCGGGCCATCTTCTCTGAGAACACTGATGTCAGTCGAGCTTGGCAATACTATCTTTTGCTTTGGTTGAGTAATAGGAATAATGTATTGGCTCGGGTTATATTCTTCCTCAGACAACTCCCCTTTCTTAATTACCAAAATTTCAAGCGACAGACCGACACTTTCTTCTAAAGTCAAAACCTCCTCCTCTGCGAGTCTTGTCACCACAAGTTTATGAGGCTTGGATTGTGGGTCGAATGCATTCGGCATGCCAAGTTTGTACCATCTGGGATGAACAACACCGGTTTTGGTAGATGGGAGAGGGTGATATAGATGCTCGGGTCATAGGAAAGGGGTAGTCTATGAATGAAATTGGTACGTGGTGGGGGTGGCCCTTGGTTATGGTTGGGCAACGGTTTGGTTATGGTGTTTGGCCTTTGTGGTGGGGCTATAATTTTATTGTTGATAAGATCCTAGATCTCATGATGGAGGTGGAAGCACTTGTCTCGCCATGGTGTTAGTGAAAGGCACAATACTTAGTGGGATCGTGCCTGGGTGGAAAAAGGTTTGGAAGCGGTCGAAGGTCATGAGGTTTCAAATGCCCCTTTTGCACTAACAATTTCATGGCTCGGGATAGAGTCATGTGAAGCTGATTGAGAGTTCTACCTTGGGTTCGGGTGGGACTGGAGGTTTGTGGGCTCATTTCGACAAAGGGGTTGGCGATTTTGATAGTGGTGACAACATTAACCTCTGAAGGCCTTGTAGCTATGCTACCCCTTAGTAGCATTGGAACTGTGAACAAAAGGCTTCTTGGCCAGCTCCTTCTCTTCTATGATGATACCCTGCTTCATAGCGTCTTCGATCTGAACTTCCATTTCATGAAGCACATTAAAAGTGAACAAGGGGAGAACTATCATCCTCTAATGTAGTTTGCCGTGAAGGTTCCTAACAACCACATAAATTTGGTCTTTTTCTAAAGGGTGAATAGTCATCATCGATGCCTTGGCTCTCCACCTAGTAACAAACTCTGAAAATCCCTCATTTGGTTACTGACGCGTTGCCTCAAGATCACGAGTTGTGACCTCAATTTGCAAGTTGTAGGAATACTAGGCGACGAAAGATTCAGCCAACTCTTCCCAGCTTTATTTCACAGTCCTTTAATTTAGCATACTAGATGGCAGTTGTACCGGACATGGTCCTGCCAAATAGCAACAACTTTTCAATTTTGGTAAAACCCATTGGTTTCAGAATATCAGAAAAGAGATGCAAATTTACCATTGGATCCCTAAAACCATCGAAACGGTCAATATGAGGCATCTTGAATTGTTTTGGTAGAGTAACAGCGGACTCAGTATACCCATCCTCGATATCCAGAATAGAATTAACCCCCTGCGCCTTCTTGAACAATTTTTCAAGTTTGTTGACTTTGAGCAGGGTTGGGTCAAACTCAAACTACAAAGGTGCCTCAGTCTGGTGAATTGAAGTTTTAGAAATCTGAACCGGGATTGGATCTGCTTGGACTGGAAGAATAGGTACACCCTCGGCCGGTGGATCTTGAGCTATAATATTGGCAGTAGTACTCGACATAGCAGCCTCGTTAGGTGTATGAGAAGCAGAAGCAGAAGCTGTAATCGACTGTTGTTGTTGTTGTTGTAACCTATTAGTGACCTCAGTTTGCCTGGGCTATGTCATGCTGGAGTGGATCTATTGATTGCTAAAGACGAATCAATGACTCCTCTAAATCTGATGGATATTGAGCCATTACAGGACTAGATGGTTTTGCTTGAGGTGAGCTGAGTAAAGGTGATCTCAGGGGTGAATTTCGAAACAACGAAATTGGGGAACCCCGTCTGACAATTTTTCGTTTGGCCACTGGCAAAAGTGAAGCAAACATTGGTTGTCCCTAAACTAAATCTCTGACTTTAGAAAGTCTACCAACATGGGTCTAGAGCACCTGGGGGATATCAGAACCTTCTGAAGCTATGGTTTTAGAAGTACCTGAACCAAAATTTCACCAATATAGATATGATCATAGCTGCATGACTATACTCCCCACTGAATTATGCCCCACAAACAGATATAACTGAACCACTGATAGGAGGCACCCTTGTATAGATCCACTACAGAGCACATAGTAGGTAAAAATAGCCAAAAACACCCCTATGACGGGGTAGGGTCGCCCTGTCCTACCTTTGGCATGATCTAGAGTTTCACTACGTCAAACAAGTGGTAACACAATATCCCAAATATGGGCGAGCATCCTATCCTATTTTGGAACAGTCACTAGAGCTTACTACATGCACTAGGCCAACTGGTTAAAAGGGTCCCTCAGCAAGGTTACCTGATATACCTCTCACACCTAACACTGAAAAGTGAAAGGAGGATCAGTCAGTACGGTGGTAACCCAGACCCAAGGATTGTGTTCCCAACGTAACATTGCCTACGTCCGACCAGCCTTCTGGCAAGCTTTTGGCAAGCCTATGTCAAATCATCCAGGATATGATATGGTAAACACAATGACTTAAGAGCACTATGAAAATGCAATGCAAAGAGCGTATATACACTACAACAAAAAGAGACTTTGGAGATGACAACTAATGACGAAAATAAATTGTCACGAAAGACGTACCTTTTAGTGAAGAAAATAATATTTTGTCTCCAAATGTACCATTTTTAGAGAGAAAAATAAAATTTCGTCACCAATCTACATAAATAATAAAAAAAATTAGGTGACAAAATTATTTTTCGTCATTATTTTTAGTTTTTTGTCACGGTAAATTTTCTCGCTAATTTTTTTGGATGGCGCGAAAATTTTGAGACTTTTGGTGAGGAAAAAATTGGTCACCAATTACAAAATTATTAGTAACATATATATTTTCATCACCAATAATTTTTAATATTTTGATATCATTTAGTGAGAAAATCTATTTTCATGGTCAATAATTTTGTCTTTTGGTGAGAAAATAATTTTGTCTTTTGGTGAGAAAATAATTTTGTCACCAATTTTGGAGGGAAAACAGAGAGGCAATGAAAAACAAAATAGGCTATTATTTTTTTCCCACTATAATGACCCAAAATTTAAAAGAAGAAGAAGAAGAAGAAGAAGAAAAAGAAGAAGAAGAAGAAGTGAGTGCATAAATTAATTAAGCAGTGTTTGAATTAGACTGCTGTGTAAAATTCTGTATTAAAATACTTTTTAAATACATTTAAATTATATGCAACTAAAAAGTATAAAACATTGACGAAATATAAATAATAAAAAAAATTCACTAAACATAAATGACAATTTAAAAAAAATTAAAAAATCAAACCAAACATAACTTTTAAAGTGTTAATTTTTTTAGATGAATTTTTTTATTTAATTAGAAAAAATTTTCTTCACAAAAAAACCCAAATATTTTGGCGCCATACTAAAATTGAACGCACTTAAAATTAGCGATTGGTGACAAAAATTATTTTGTCTCAAAAAAATTTATTACTCCTGAAAAGAATAATAAAATGATAAGAGAGAGAGAAAGAAAGAGAGAGAGAGAGAGAGAGAGAGAGAGACGCTCTCTGAAGCAAATAAAAGAAACGACAGAGAGGGACGAATCTGGCCCGAAGGGGAACGACGGAGAGACGAGAGAAACGAAATCACGGCGGAGGGACTCGATGAAGAAAACTCTCTCCCTTTAACCAGGTTTGGAACCTATTTGTTCTAAGGTTAAGATTTGGAGATTTGAAAAAAAAAAAAAGTGTTTTTGATTTGGAGATTTCAATTGAAAAAATAAAGTTTTGATTGAGGACCAAAAAAATTAGTTTTAGGTTCTGATTGTATAAAAGAAATTATTTTGTTGAATCTAAAATTTTAGTGTGTTTGTTGAATCTAAAACATGTCATTGTATAAAAATTGATGAAATCCCCAAATCATGTTATAGAAGCTGTTATAATGCTTCATGGTCTGAAGCTATTCAATATGGCCTCTTTGATTGGTTAAAGTTTATTTTGATATATATATATATATATATACATGTGATTCATTCTAGAGACATGTGAGATTTTGTTGGGCCTTTATTTAGTCCTATTGCCTTCATAATACATGTGAAAATTTAATCTATTATAAATTTATGAGGAAATAAAGTTAGATGTTTAACTATATATTAAAATACTAACAAGCCAGTACTTATATACATCATTAAGATGTGTTTTTTGTGAGTTTTGTTAAAAGAGGAGCACTATTCAGTAATGTTGGTTTTAGTGTATCAAAGAACTTTATAGATGGGTTTTAAAAGAAATTGGTTTCACGTTAGCAATTCAAAGGGTTAGAAAGCTTATGGGTTGGGGTTATGGAATTCAGATTCTTCAGCTACAGCTCAAGACATGTGATTGAAATCCAAATCCTTTATTTTGCCTTGAAATCAAAGAGAATGTAGCTGCTATAGAAGTTGAATGAGAGAGGAGTAGCTTGTGTCATTTGACAATTTGTTATCCTGCTGGTCTTTCTATCTTAATCGAGGAGCTCAAAATCCACTTGTTGCCTTCCCAAGGGGGAAATAAAGACAAAGGAGTTTACTTTTTTTTTGGATTCTGTAAAGAAAGACCTATGTTGTCAATAGACCTGATCCAAATGTGGAATAGAAGCTTGTTTTATTAAGCTGTTCTTCCACACACTAGACTTGATTTTGCTTTTATATTTATGGATATGACTATTGTAGGCATACAGAAATCATGTTCTAATAACTTTAGAAGTGGCATCTCTAATTACCTGTACTTGGTTGGCTTACATTGCTTATACCTGATTTGCTATTATAGATATCATTGCTTTGCATCTTTATTGGATCTTAATTCTTATATGTTTGTTCTTCATTTTGTTAATTATTTTTAAATGTTTTCTGAAAATTCCAGTGTGAGAATTTGTTTAGTTGAGGTGCCCTACATGTGAATTCTTGCTTACGTAGTTTCCCTTGGCATGTACCTTTACGAGAATTAGGTTCATTGCAGGATGCAATGGAGAAAGCTATTAAAAAAAAGGTAACTAAAGCAGTTATTCCAGCAATTGATGTCATGTTTCAAGCTTTAAGGTTAGCTATTTTACCATTTGAAAAAAAAAAAAGGAAAGATAGCAAAATGTGATGTTGATTTTTCTGTGTTTTGCTGATTTTGGGGAATTCTGTATTTTGTTTTGTTTCTAATTAGTGCATTTGGGGCAAAGATAGTACCCCTTAAAATAATTTTGAAGATGCTGCATGAACTCTTTGATCACCATGACCAAAATGTTCGTGCTTCATCTAAAGGATTGACACTTGAGCTTTGTCGTTGGATTGGAAAAGAACCAGTGAAATCAATATTGTTTGAGAAAATGCAGGATACAATGGTATGCTTATTTTTGTCAACTTTAATCTTTGGTTTGTGCATTTACTTCTAGATGTATACATTTTCATGGTTTTGCCCTTTTTTTTTAAATTATTTTTTTATTTTAAATTAGAGAACAATACACACAATATTCTCAATTATGTTTGATGTCACATATGAGTGTATTTCTTTCTAATGGATCGAGAATGCTATTTGACATATTGACTCAGAATTTCTAGTAAATCAATATATATGGGAGTTCTGCAGCCTCAACTCTATTTTAGTGTCCTAGAAAAGATGCCTATTCCCCTCTTAGTTTTTGGTTACTTATTAAATTATTATGTATATACATTGCAACTCTGTTTTCTTTTCTTTTTTTTTTCTTTTTTTAACAAACCCTTGTCACATGGTCCTCTCATTAGTTTCATAAATCTATGTTCATAGTCTATCATAATTGGATTGGATAGTAAACAGTTTTGGATTTTTCTTTCAAAATACAAATCTTTTCACTTTTCTTTATGGAATTAGTGAATTTATGAATTTGGGAGGTACTCAGATTGATTGTTTCATAAGAGTCTAAAGAACACCTAGATTCATGTAGTTCACTAAGCCTACTAATAATGTTTAGGAAGAAGTCTTATTTGGTTTTCTTTTAGTCTCTCTCTCTCTCTCTCTCTCTCTCTCTCTCTCTCTCTCTTCCTGTGCATATGGCTAATGTGCATTATGTCATGCAGCTCAAGGGCCTCAAAACCACATGTCTACCACTGAAAATCCACTGGATTTCTGTAGCTAGAAGGCCAAGCAAGGACTAGCTCAAAGGCCTTAAACCATGGCACAAAACAATGCCAAACAAGATATGAAAGAGGGTACAAGACCCTCAACACCTAAGAGGCCTTAAACAAATATCAAAAACACTTAAATACAAAAATTTTTCCAGTTGAAAGCAAGGCCTAAATAAGCATGCAAATGAGACCAAGAGAGCAACCAAAATAGAGCTTAAAAGGGAGAAAAGAGGTTACCCTTGAAGCACTGCAAAACCAGCAGATTTCTTGAGCCAAAAACCACCTCTTGAGCTCCCTTAAGACCCTCCAGCAACTCACCAACAAGGCAAGAGAGGTTGTGTGCACAAGTGTGTAGCAAAGCACCAATATAAAGAGAGAAAGAGAGGGATATAAAGAGAGTGTAAGCCTATCTCCTCAGCCCAAAAATCAGAACCTGTGGGGTGGAGAGGGAGCCCCTTTCTTATAGAAAAACAAAAGTTAAAGCTTCTTAGAGAAGCTAAAACTTGGATGCAATCCCTCCATACACGTGTATGGAGAATACAGTCTGTGCCCTCTAGCTGGCACAGCAGGCATCCACACAGTCTGCCAAAACATGGGGAGTGGTGCTGACCACTTAAAGTGGTCAGCTTGCTACTTGCAATGGTTGACCGACCACTTCAAGTGGTCTTCCAGAAAAAAAAGTCGTCGGCCAGGGGAATTGGTGGTCTCCACACTGAAAGCAAGCCAAAGGTGGGGGGGAGACCAGAAATGGTGGCCTAAAGACCAAGAAAACCAGTTTCCCGACCAGAAAACTGGCTGGCGGGAAGCAAAGTGGTTTCCAAGGGAAAAATAGGTCTCCCACCCTCGTACCACCTTCCAAACAAGGAATACAAGATTTGTACCAAAAACAAGCGAAAACGGATGCAAGACGAGAGTTCGGGAGGCAAAGCGCGCTGCCAGGAGCCTCGAAAACAAGCTGTCGAGCACCAAAAGTGGTACACGACCACAACAGGGGTCCCTCGGACCCCAGTGTCCCTCTAGGGAGAGGAAGCAAGGTGTGGTTCGAAAACCAAGCCAAACGAAGAACGTTAAGCGGTCCTAAGACAAGGCGCACGACCGAAGCATAAAGAGTTCGGAGACCTGGAGGCAGGGCTCTCAACCAAAACTCCGAAGCTCGAAACGAGCAAAACATGCACTATCACCGGGTGCTCAATCGATGACGTCTGAGTCTTAAGGTCGGTCAAAAATGTGTTGTCTACAGTTGCCCCTCTTTGACAGAACTTGAAAGTCATAAGTGACGGGAGAAAATGTCAAAGCCCAGAGACGACTCATTTTTGACAAGGCCGAAGACTTAGACAAACAGGTGAGATAACAAAGAGACGTGCCCGCAGGCAGGGGAAAAATGCAAAAGACATGCACGAGGCCGAACATAACTTATAATCATGCAAAGAAAGCTGTAACGAAGCAATTATACACAATAAATGTGACAGTTTTAAGTGAACGAATACAAATCAAACTACATTTCATGCAGAAAGAATGTGAGAGAATTATACAATTCTCGCTATGTCTCATACGGAGAATACAATACCTTCTGGCTCGTTTGGTCGCGCCAACTGCAAATGCACCGTACATACAATATCATGCCTGCAAAAGGATGAAACTCAACAGGTACAATATCGTTAGATACATGCATGGCAAGGCAAGTGAAAAGTGCGTGACAACGCAAGTGGAGTTGTGCATGACAATGCAACTAACGTGCGTAACAATGTAAGGCAGACGCGCATAACAATGCGGGTAACATGTGTGACAACGCAAGTAGAGATCACGCAAGCAAAGGAAGTGCATAACAATGCAGGAAAGGTGCACAACAACGCAAACAAGGTGTGCATAACAATGCAAGAAAAGTGTAACTTCAATAGCATGTTTGGAACAAAATGACGAGTAAAGAAGTTCATGCCTGAAAGAGAGCAATTCAACCGTGACCTCCGATTTACCTCTCGAAGGGGTTACACCATATTCCAAAATGATACACCTTGCCCGTGACGAGTAACGATGAGCCACGCATCGAAGATTCGAATTTGAAGTTCCCGCGAAGATAATTTCGCGCCGAAAAGTTTACTTTTCTTGTATTTTCTCGAGAGCCGAGGACTCCAATCACCACCAAAATACACAGGGAGAACAATGGAGCTCTGAAGATCAACCAGGAGGGTGGCCGACCACCTAGAACATCCACCGACCAGTTTTTGACCACAAAGTGGTCGGTCAGCCGAAAAAACTGGTCGGCCAACCAATTTACATAATTCGGGGCAATTTTGTCTTTTAAGGTTTGGCCCTTTAAGTTCACACATCCAAACCACTCTTGCTCACAACTCTAAGGCCGAAATACATCCCTCTTCCTTCCTAGACCATTTTCTCCCTCAAATCTGCACTTTATACGCGTTTTCCAACGCCCTACGCGAAGTTGTTTCGCAAAAACTTTCGATTCTCTTCGTTTTGAACCGATTAAAATTCGATTTCGGAGCTTCTTTTTCCATTTTCACCACTTGAGGTATGTTCGTCTCGAAGTTTGACACCTTTTCTCGGGCGTTGACTTTTGTTGACTTTTTCTTTTCCTGAGAGTTGACTTTTGTTGACTTTTTGTAATTTTGGCTCATTTTGCTCATTTTTGCTCATTTTTGCAGATTTCTTCAAATGGCGGATCACTTTCATCACGACGGAGGTTCTCCACACACCGAGGATGCACTAGATATTATGTCATTGCCTCCGAGGATACGACCATTTGATCCTACAGCATACCACCCGGAGGAGCACATTCTTCCTCGTAGCACCTTCTATCACTTTACCGACTTCGCGCGGTGAGCACCCGCGGACCTACTGCTACGGGAGCCAAAGTCTCACCTATCTCACCAGGCACGAGAGGTATGTACTTCACTTTTACATTGTCTACAATGTATTTCGCATTTCCTACACATTTCATGTTTTCGCTATGCTCGTTCTGAACACATTCATATGCACAGTACTTATGCTTATTCTGGTATACGGCTTGCACATAGCACAATACTGATTTGGTACATAGCTCATTTAGGATATGATGCTGACTTGGCACACAGTTCACCACAATATTCTGTTAATTTGGCACACAGCTTACTCTGAACACATGATTCATTCTGACCACACATTCGTTTCGGGCACACAGCACATTTTTGGGCACACAACTCATTCTTGGGGCACACTACTCATTCTCGGGCGCACAACTCATTTTCAGGTACACAGCTCATTCTTTTCGGGCACACAGCTCATTCTCAGGCACACAGCTCATTCTTTTCGGGCACACAGCTCGTTTTCGGACACGCAGCTCGTTTTCGGGCACACAGCTCATTCTTAGGCGCATAGCTCATTTTTGGGCACACAGCTTGTTTTTCGGGCACACAGTTCATTTTCATTTCTGAACACAACTCATTCCCTTCATTTGCACGCAACTTATACATTTCACTCTGAACACGCAGCTCACACATTTCAACTCTAAACACGCAGCCCATACATTTTCATTTCTGAACACACAACTCATTTTTTTCGTTTGCACGCAACTCATACATTTCACTCTGAACACGTAGCTCACACGTTTCAACTCTGAACATGCAGTCCATACATTTTTATTTCTGAACACACAGCTCATTCACTTCGTTTGCACGCAGCTCATACATTTGTATTCTGAAACTGAATACATCTGTTCATTCTGAATGCAGGTATCTTCCCGTTCCACACGGGGTTCTGGATCAATTATTGCTAGGGAGTGGTATATGGAACTCCCATATGTTGTTCGCCATATCATCGACGAAGCAGGATTTGGACCTTTCTGTGCGGGCTTATCGCGTCATCCGGCGAGTAGGACTCTCATGGTGCACTTGTGGAGAGATGGTGGGACACCACCAACTCGTTCCATTTTTCATCTACTGGGGACATGACGATGACCCCATATGATTTCTCCATGCTGACGGCCCCTGACGTGGCAGGCCGACCGATCCCCTATGATGCAGATATGGGCGAGTGAGAGGTTACTTGGATTTATCTGCTGGGAGCCCGCCCAACGATTGACAGATCATCAGGTAGGGTCAGATACACCTGGTTTTCTGAGCGGTTCAGGAGGACTTTGCCCGAAGCCATCGAGGCCATACAGCAATATGCTCAGGGTTTTTTGATGTTCCTCCTCGAGACCCCTCTTTTTTTTGACAGAGGGAACACAGTTGGACTTTATCTGCTCAATGATTTGGTAGACCTATCACAGGTCAGTCAGTATGATTGGGGTGGCGCTGGCCTCGCTACCCTTTATTGCTACATGAGCGCGACCACCCGCGGGCGGGGGAACATAGTAGGTGGCTACTGGCGAGCCTGGGAGGTATGTTCTGCCCTCTTTGATTTACATTTCTGCTTTTCATTACCTGTACAATGCACACGACACACATTACTTTCTATATTTTACATTCTGCACTCAGTATTCTGTACTCCCTTATACATTCTGTATACTGACAGCTACTGTCTTGTCTTTCATAGCTATGGATTTATGTCTACTTCCCGATGCTGGCTCCTGAGCTCGAGGTTGAGGTACCTCTGGAGATCCCCTTCTCTCGCAGATTTGAGGGTCGGTACCGGTCGAGGCCTCAGGAGACTCTGCTATACCTCTAGCAGTTCTTTGACACCGTACGGGCGACAAAGTTAATCAAGAACTCTCAGTTCTTCATGCTTTCAGCCTTAATTCATCTTACATATTCATGACATCTAATCCGTTTATGCACTTGCCATCCGCAGATTACTAGGCAGCCATGGGCACCCTTGTCAGGAGATGCCCGGTTCCAGTTCCCTGGGGCATGGGCCGTTTCTCGATACAGGGTTTTATTTGAGGGGCCAACTGGCAGGGCCTGGTTTCTGGGGCATCGCTTCTTGCGCCAGACAATGGGCAGCCCTGCTCAGGATATCCCCTCAGCACCTCCAGAGGACATGCGGTCCACTGAGAGACTCACTCCTCAAGAGGTCGAGGTCCTTATGTTGGGTACTAATGCAGTTCTGTTGCTGGAGGAGGGGGAGTACACGACCTAATGCCATATATACTTGATGCCGTCATTGACAGGTGTTCGTACCCCCACGAGGAGAGCTGCTGATGTTCCATCATCGAGTCGCGCTCGAGCTACTGATATCCCTTCCACTAGCAAGGCTAGCACGTCGTGAGGCAAGGCTAGAGGGATGCCCTCGATTTGCCAGTATGCTGGATGGCCAGATCTCCTGACCGAGCTAACAGGTTGGGAGTATGGGACACCATACCAGATCCCGCTAGAGCCTCCACGGCCGGATCACCGATAAATCAGTGACCCTGACTCACCTCTGGTATGTTTTACAATCTTAATTTATCACTCAGATATTTAGACACCCATTCCTTCATTGATGACTTGCACTTGTATCTGCAGCTTCCCCTGAGGGGCTACTTGGAGTGGTGGCCACATTTGAGAGCATGGTCTTGCGGAGGGAGACGCTGTTGTTTGCCTCTGGCGTCTCAGTACTTTTCAATCTCCTTGCATTTATCATACTTTTGATGACATACTGAATTTGAACATTTCACTACAATGATTGACTGCATGTGTAGAGCATATCTGACACACCACATTCACATACTGTATCTGCCTGCACACACTTTGTGCAGCATTCTCATATCTGCATCTGATATACATACTTTGGCTGATGTATTTAAAATGCCCTTTTCAGGTCCCGCCACTACAGACCAGGTCATCCAGGCCTTCTCGAGGAGCTGGGAGAGGGGAATCGACTCGCAGCCGAGGTAGACGTAGAGTGCCTATCAGAGATGACGAGGAGTCCAGCGAGGAGGAGGAGTCTGCGTATCCTCAGTCAGAGACATCCACAGGCAGAGAGGATGACTCTGGTTCCGGTTCTGAGAGCGGAGGTGATGCCGAGGAGGATTCCAAGGACGGTGGCTCCGATTCGGATGGTGGTGCTGGTAGGGGTGGTACAGAGGCTGTTCAGCCGAAGAGGATGAAGAGAGCCTCCCGATCTTGAGCCCGATAGCACTGATGTAGATGTTCCTGCTTTATTTTCGTTTTTATATGTAGTTGTAGCACATTGTGCAGCGTTAGGAAGTTTTATTTTCCTTAACACTTGTACCCTATTGTAAAATGTTGTAAAAGGAAGCTATGATGGAATGAAACAGCTTTTTGTTCAAAAAGTGTTGTATTTTGTACTCTTAGCATCGCATCGCATCGCATCATTTTGCACAAACAATGAGATTGAATGGAAATTGATCAATCATGTATTGCCAAGTCAGGTTGTGAACCAACACAACAAACTAAACAACTTAACTTGCTAAGAAACAACAAAACCTTAGCAAGTTCACAACTCGATAAGCAAATCGCAACAACTCGATAAACAAAATCGCAACAACTCGATAATCCAGGAGCAACAACTCGATAACCAAAGAGCAACAACTCGATAAACAAAACTTAACAACTCGAAAAGCGAATGCATTTTGAGATAAACAAAGCGACAAAATGCATCTGAAACAGGGATAAACTCAAACCTTCAACAATCCCAACACATGGAAAGGCTAGGAGCTCTCGTCTAGAGGCTAGGAAAAGGCTGAAAACCAATTTTTCTCCATGGCCGACCACCAAGAGTGGCTGGCCGACCAGTTTTTGTTCTACAAACCAGTTATATGGTCAGCCGACTAGAAAATCTGGCTAGCCGACCAGAAAAAGTGGTCAGCCGACCAGTTGGCCTGGTGACCTCCAGATTTTGTAAAGTTGTCCTCCCCACAGTGCCTTATCCTCCATAAAGGTTCCAGCTTCATGGTTCTCTCATTTGATCTTAGTTTTGCATCAAAATGGAGGCATTTCTCGTCCAAAACCTCACAACTTGGATTGCTACCTTAGACGGCTCGGAAAAGTTGAACTTCCGGGGCTTCAGCATAAATGCATTATTGACGCTAAGTTGCACCCCGCTGCACTTTTAGTTTCTCCATGCCGTGACAAGGTGTTGGAATCCGGTAACACATGTCTTTAGCTTTGGTGGGTAAGAAATGTGTCCTACCTTCGAAGACTTCCAAGCTTTGATAGAATCCGAGCGCAACAAAGAAATTTTGCCCCAGCTTCGTTTCGGCCACATCCATGCCTTAGGACGAATGTGTGGGCTTACTATGCATGATGCTCAGTCATTGATTTGTTACCGAATGCTGGACATTCCGAGTTTGATTCGTCGGTTTTTCAATGCCGGTGACCGCTACAACCATCTTTGGCAAGGCTTTCGGCGACATGCGCTTTGCTTGTGCATGCTGTCCCATTTCTTGTTTGCCCCAGGCTCCGGAGGGTTTAGCACTCATTTGATCGAAGTTACCCAAGGCGTAAAAGAGGGAAAGAGCTGCATTGCCATGACACTGGCCGAGACATTGATGGGCTTGGATGCTTTCCATCGCCGGGAGACGACCAGATTCACGGGGAGTCAACTACTACTGCAGGTAATGTTTCCCACCCTGTCTCACATATATATTGCTCACATCATTCGGCCCTTAGGCTCGGTTTCTCTCTCAAAACGCTTTTCTCACTTTTCCTCTTAGCGTACATCTCCCTATTCTTTAATCTTTCATTTTTCATCGCTCCCCAGGTGTGGTTGATGGATAAGTTGCAGGTTTTGGACTCATGCCCAGCATATTCAGCTCGCGGCTATTTCTTCCGACGACGTCTGGTCGATGCCCTTGATGAGGGATGGTGGTTCGATTGGATGTGCAGTTTGTCCGTAGACCGCATTGCTTGGAGGTGCCCTTGGCTCAATCTACCATCGATGAACTACAACATGTCCTGGCAGACCGGGATTCAGTTGATCGGCCTGACACACTGCGTGCTCTATTTTCCTTTCCGGTTCTGGTGCCAATTTGGCCATGATCAGATTTTTCTAGAGGAGGGCATAGAGTACCCAACTGCATTTCCTGTTCGAGGCACGCAGCTTGCTCGGTATGCCACGGCATGGAGGACTAGAGAACTTCTGGCCCTCGCTCCCACTTTCAGTTACACACTCTCTGATGAGTGCATAGACTGGCTCAATGAAGAGGCACAAGTGGGGCCTACTTTGGCATCAGAGGCTTTGACCAGCTCTGGGAGGGGACGCGGGAACACTTGACTATGCCCCGGATTTATTTGCTTGAATCAGAACTTTCAAGTTTTCTTAATGAATGTAATGAAAAGCAACTTCAATTTGTATTCAAGAGTAGTAGAACTCTGTGTTGAAATCAATGAAATTGAAGGTTGTGGGTACTGAAAATTTTCCGTTTGGTAAAAAAATGGTCTAAGTTGTAAAAAGATTAATTTGAACAAAATCAACATTTATTAAAACTTTTCAAAACCATTTTCGATATGGATCAGAACTGGGCACGCATGAGATCTGTCACAGAGATGCACAATCCCGGACTCTAGCAACTGGAAAGTTGCCCCTAGTCTGAATGGCACTGTACCAGAGATCACAACCGAGCTCTTGAATGCAAAAATAAACAAAGATGACCAAACATGATCACATGGACAAAGTTGATCGGGGAAGTGTTTATGGCTGGACTTCAGGGCGAAGTTGCCTACGTATCCCAGACATGGGAATCAAGCCTTACGTAGTTCGGTTCGGGTTCACTTGAGTATTAACTCTCTCCTTTTGCGCTCTAACTTTTGCCAAGGCCGCCCTTTGTGGGTTTTCAGCCTTTCGAGCTCAGTTTTTATAATTTCAAATTTTTCCATGCTCTAACTTTTGCCTAGGTCGCCCTTTCGGGTTTTCGGCCTAGCGAGCCATTCAGGGGTAATATTTCTTCAACTTGTCCATGTTGATCGGCTGTGAGAACTCTAGGCCATCCAGGTTCATTAGAACAACAGCTTCGCCTGACCAGATAGACTTGATGATGTAAGGGCCAGTCCAATTGGGTCTGAACTTGCCCCTAAGGTCGTGGATGGGAGCTCGGTTGTCTTTGAGCACCAAATCTCCTTCTTTCAAATTCCTGGACTTAACCTTCTTGTTGAAAGCCCTGGCAATTTGTCGTTGATAACCTTGAACATGGTACAGTGCTTTCAGCCTTCTCTCATCAAAGAGCATGAGTTCCTCGAATCTGTTCTACTACCAATCTGCTTTGGCTATTCGACACTCAGCCAGTACTCGCAAAGACGGAACCTCGACATCGATAGGCAGAACAGCCTCCATCCCATAAACCAAAGAATACAGAGTCGCCCCAGTAGAAGTTCGAATTGAAGTCCGGTAGCCCTACAGAGCAAATGGCAGCTTATCTGGCCAGTCCCGATAGATTTCCACCATCTTCTGCAAAATGTGTTTGATGTTCTTGTTGGCGGCCTCGACTGCTCCGTTGTTCTATGGCCGATATATAGATGACCTGTGAAAAATCACGTTGTATTTTTCCAACAAGTCGATCACTTCCTTCTTCAAGTGGGAACCATTATCTGAAATGATCTCATTCGGAACCCCATAGCGACAGATGATGTTGTTCCTTATGAATTTTCGCCACATGCAATGCCTTCAACACTGCATAAGATTGGGCTTCAACCCACTTCGTGAAGTAGTCTATCGCGACCAGAATGAACTCATGCCCATTAGATCCCTTTGGAGTGACAGCCCTGAACACATCAATTCCCCAGACTGAAAATGGCCATGGCGAAGTCATGTTGTACAGCTTCGACAGCGGAATATTCATGTGGTTCACATGGATCTGGCATTTGTGGCATCGCTGGACAAAGCCAATACAATTCTCCTCTATGGTGGACTAGTAATAACCCTATCTGAGGATCTTTCGGGCTAGCATCACCCCGTTCATGTGCGCTCCGCACTCTCCTCCATGGATGGCCTCCATTAGGCGCTTCGACTCTTCAGCATGAACACATAACTTATGCATTCCCAGATGACCTCTCTTGTACAGTTTACCCCCGCAGACGATGAACTGAGCAGCCATTCTTCGGATAGCCCTCTTGTCTTTGGCATTTGCCCCTGGTGGGTATGCCTCTTTCTCCAAGAAGTTCCAGACATCGTAATACCAGGGGTTCTTATCTTGAACCTCATCTATGGCAGCAATCAACTCGTAGGCCGGCGCAAATTTCTGGTCAATGATGATCGGACGCATCCGGAACCCAAAAGGGATGTCTATCATAGAAGATAGAGTTGCTAGTGATTCTGCGAACCTGTTGTTTTCTCTTAACAGATGACCGAAGTTCAGTTTCTCAAATCGAGGAATCAGCAAGTCCATGGTCTGGTGGTAAATTCTCATCTTTTTTTCTTTGACTTTCCAATCTCCTTTTGCTTGAGATACAACAAGGTTCGAGTCCCCGATGACGTCCAACCGTTTTGCCCCTAGTTCTGGAGCTCCTTCTAGTCCAGCAATACACGCCTCATACTCTGCCTCATTGTTCGATACTTTGAACCGAAGTTTGAATGCTAGAGGGATACGAGAATTGTCGGGTGCTATCAACAATACCCCTATCCCATACCCGTATTGGTTTGACGCTCCGTCAAAGTACATCGTCCAGGTTTCGTCTTCGATATGCAGAATGGCCTCGTCTGGGAATAGGTACTCAACTGCTTCATCTCCTTAAACTGGGTGATTGTCTAGGAACTCCACTACCACTCTCCCCTTCACTGACTTGCACGTCACATACTTCAGATCGAATTCGGAAAGTAGAAGCAACCAACGAGCTAGCCTACCCGTAAGTGTCGATTTCTCGAAGAGATATTTGATGGGATCTAATCTTGAAACCAACATTACAGAGTAAGCTAACAGGTAGTGCCGCAGCTTCCCAGTAGCCCATACCAAGGCTAAGCAAGCCATTTCCAGCGGAGTGTAACGGGTCTCGTAATCCAGCATCTTCTTGCCCAGGTACTAAATAGCTCTCCCCACTTTGTCCTCAGACTCCTGTGCAAGCATGCAGCCCATTGTAGTTTCAGTCACTGAAAGATACAAAATCAAAGGTTTCCCCAGCTCAGGCGGTGACAACACAGGTGGGTTCTATAAATATTGCTTAATTTGTTCAAAAGCAACTTGGCATCAGCCGTCCCATTGGAACTTCTTTCCTTTCTTCAGGAGACCAAAAAGTGGTTCACAAGTCAAGGTTAATTTTGCGATAAACCGTCTTATGAATTGCACTTTACCCAGAAAGCCTCGCACCTCCTTTTCAGTCCTTGGTGGTGGCATTTGTAAGATGGCCTTGATTTTGGAAGGGTCCACTTCAATACCTCTCTGTGTGATCAAGAATCCCAGCATTTTCCCTGCTGTAACACCGAACGCACATTTTTGAGGATTCAGCCGCTACCGAAATTCTCTAATCCTTTGGAAAAACTTTTGCAAGGCGGTGTAGTGGCCCTCTCTTTCCTTGGACTTGACAATCATGTCGTCCACGTACACCTTAACCTCCTTGTGGATCATGTCGTGCAATATCGTGGTTGCAGCCCGTTGGTATGTAGCTTCAGCATTCTTTAACCCAAATGGCATCACCCTGTAACAATATGTCCCCCACGGGGTGGTGAAAGCAGTCTTCTCCTGGTCTTTGGGTGCCATCAGAATCTGCTTGCAACCTGAGAATCCATCCATGAACGAGAGCAATGCATGCCCAGCAGTGAAGTCCACTAACTCATCGATATGCGGCAAAGGAAAGTCATCCTTCGGGCTGGCTTTGTTCAAATCCCTGAAATCTACACATACCCGAATCCTACCATCCTTCTTCAGCACCAGGGCTATGTTGGCCAGCCAAGTCGGGTACTCAGATACCAGCAGGAACCTTGCGTCAATTTGTTTGGTGACCTCTTCTTTAATCTTAAGAGCCCAGTCCGGGCGGATACTTCTGAGTTTCTGCTTAATGGGTCGGGCCTCCGGGTCAAGAGGGATCCGGTGCTGTACAATCTCAGGATCGATTCCAGGCATGTCTTCGTAGGACCACGCGAAAACATCTTTAAAATCTTTTAATAAAGCGACAAAGCACTCGCTCTCCTCCGAAGACAACGTGGACCCGATCTGGACCAACCGCGGGTCCTTCTCAATACCAACATTAACTGTAGTGATTTCATCAACCAAGGGTTTAACAAATCTCTCCTGCTCTTGATCAATTAAACGCTGTAAAACCGGAGGAATTTCTTCCTCGTCGTTTTCATCAAAATTTTGAAAGTTCTGATTAATTCAATAAATCAAAGGCACAGAAAAGTACTCAGAAGCCACAACTATTCCATTCCCATTAATCACTTCCAAATCGTCCGATTCCTCTATTACAACAGACTCAAAAGAGAAAGGAAAAGACGACCTAGACAGGACTGTGGCATCCGGGTTGTCACCTCCAGGAATACCGGACTCCGACTCAGACGAGCTGGAACCTGATTCCGACTCCACAGACTCGATGGAATCAGATTCCGGCTCAATACCTGACCCGGTGCTACTTGATAAAAATCCCTCTTCGTACTGCCAGATGAGGGAGGGTGCGACGGATGCATCCAAAATGTTTGAAGGTAGGCTCACAGCTGTTTCATTCCCAATCATGGACACCGAGAAGTTATCCCCCAAGCACTTCTGTACGATCAGAGGATCTGAAAGTAGACAAGCCAATGCCACCCCCACTTCAATCTCGGTGCTCTCGGAATCCACTTCCTTATACTGTTCAACTTCAGCTAATGGGTCTGTCTGCTCCTCGGCAACGTCATCCCCGGATATCTGCAGGTCAAAGAAGATCTCATACCCTGGCAAGCGACACTTCTTTGCATTCAACCATGGTTTTGGGAAGCCGCAGGATGGGAAATCCTCCTCCCGGACAAAGCGTCCGTTTAGGGTACCCTGGATGGGTCGGTGCATTAGCTCATAAGGCTTCCCTGCCTGCTTTGCTCTGGCTCTCCCAGCCATCTCTTTGCCTTTCCTCACCTAGTCCTCTTTGGTGGGCAGATAACCCAAGCCAAAGGTATGCGGGTTGTGCGGCACTTCGGTCGATACTGCAATGCCTTTCCGGCCAATCTTTCCTAATCTCATCCCGAGGATGTGTTGGAGCTTGTTCATGAGGTACACTGACTGCGCGCTGCCATATAACCCTTCATCAACAGCCAAGATGTTATGTACGACCCGGGCCTCAGCGAGGGTAAATCCTGACAGGAACATATCCTCCGTGCCATGCTCAATTTTCAAAACCGGTGTAGACACCTCTGGCGTCGGATGGATTGACGAGTTCCCAAAAACAATAGCAACCCCCTTCCCATGGGGATATTTCAACATCTGATGTAGGGTGGAAGAGACCGCCCTCACCTGGTGCAGCCACGGCTGCCCTAGGAGTAGATTGAAGGTCGCGGGAACGTCCAAGACATGGAAGTCAATCTCGTGTTCTCCTGGACCAACCTGAGTTTGGGTCTTTACGGTCCCCATCACCTCTCTGCTAGTATTGTCATACGCTATTATTACCTGGGCTGTTGGGACAAAGTCCGCAGGCTTCAATCCAATTGCATATGCTGTCCTCGACGGGCATACGTTAATAGCGGATCCCGTGTCGACAAGAACTACCAATACCCACTTGTCTCTACATTCCACAGAGATGTAGAGAGGTTTGTTATGATTTGCACCCTCAGGCGGCAATTCCTTGTCGGAAAAGGTCAAGATCGAGGAAGCCCCTCCCGAAAAAAAGCAATCCTACCAGCTGCTCAGGCGTGGTGTCTATTGAGAATTTGGCCTTATCCATTGCCGGTAGGACAGCTTGTCTATGAACTCGTGAAGCTATAAGCAGCCCCCAGATAGAGATGTCTGCCTGTATCTTTTTCAACTATTTCAGCACAGCCTCTTCTTCGAGTAGTTTTTCTTTCTGCTTCTCCGCCTCCTTGTCCTTGTTCGGACGCCTCTGGTTGTTCTAGGTGTGGGGGTTTGAAATACCGCCCGCTCCTAGTCATGTGGTCAACTTCGCCAATATACCAGGTATCATCTGGCTAGTTATTCCCCCAATCCTTATCGGTGTCGGCAAAACATAGGTCATCGTCTTCCCACCACATGCCATCGGCAGCCGACAGACACCTGTCTAGCTCCGTTACAACTATCCTTGTACCCACAGCACCTTCCATCCATGTGCTTGTAGCACGCTCGGTCCTTGTGCACACAACACATTCAGTCCCCACAGGGGCTTTGGCCTTTCTGGCTCTCTCAGAATCTTCGATCCCCTCCCGTTCAAACTGCTTTAGTGTAGCCTGCTGTTCAACATCTTTTGTATTCAAAATGCCCAGATCCCGAGTGAAATTCTTGCCACCGGGGCTCTCCGGCGATGCATTCTGATTCCCCGCCCTTCCGGCCACAGTTGATGTCCCCGTCCCTGACAGACCCTGTTCTGGCGAAGATTCTTCAACAATATCTGGTTGGTCATCAACACACCCTGTAGCCTCTGCTGACCCATCAAAATCAAACCAGTTGACTATCATGTCTCCTGGATCTTTTTCGTTGAAAAACTGAAGGCTAGCAATGTCCTCTTCCAGATCCGCTAAGTCATCTAGCCTCTAATCAAGTCCATCCTCCTGTACTACACAAATCTCTGCCCCCACTGGCAATTCCACATTCAGCCTAACTTGGCCCACTAACGTAATGTAGCCACTTGGATTATATGCCTCCTCAGGAAAGCTCCCAAATTCCTCAGACCCTGAATCCACAGTCCCACTTTCCTCCGAAATCTTCCCTGTCCTATCTTCGATAATCACCACCATTGGTTCAGGTTAGGTTCGGGAGATGTCCAACATGCACAAGTCAGTGCTGTCAGGAATGAACACCTCTGGCTTGGGTAGGTGAGAAGGGGTGATATATATGCTAGGGTCGTATGACACAACCCCAGTTTGGATTGAGTTGATGCGTTTGGGAAGTGGAGCTCGGTTATGTGGTGGAAGAGGGTTGGTTGTGACAATGGGTTTCTCCAGAGGCACAATCACCCTGTTATCAATGAGATCATAAATCTCATGACGCAATCTAAAGCAATGGTCGGTGTCGTGACCATGCTGTTGGTGAAAGGCACAATATTTAGCTGGGTTATGGGAGGGGGATGTGTTTCTGGCAATGGCCACAGCTCCAGGGGCTTCAAGTGCCCTTTCTTGATTAAAACCCCTAGAGCTTTGGACAGGGGCATATATAGTGGATTGAAGGTTCTTTGGCCTCGAGGTAGGTACTTGGTTGTTTGTGAGTTACTTCTGGATGCATCGGTGAATGGTGTAGCTGTAAGGGTTCTTGGGGCGGTGGCGGTGACCATGCTCACATCTGAAGCTCTGGCAGCTGTAGCACTGCTTGTGCCTGCATTCGTACTGCGATTGAAAGTCCTCTTGGGCTGCTCTCTGTCATTGTCAATCAGACCTTGCTTCAAGGCGTCCTTGATCTGCAGCCCAATCTCATGTAGATCTGTAAAAGTGGGGAGAGGGAGGACGATCATCTTCTGCACGAGCTTGGGCTGGAGATTGCGCACAACCATCCGTATTTGATCTTTGTCAGTTGGTCTAATGGTCATCATTGAGGCTTTGGCCCTCCAGCGGGTTACGAAGTCGGAAAAACTCTCCTTCGGCTCCTGTCTAGTCATCTCGAGATCACGAGTTGTGATCTCGATCTGTGTATTGTAAGAGTATTGAGCCACGATGGCCTCAGCCATCTCTTTCTAGTTCCTCTTAACGGAGTCTTCTAGTTTTGCATACCAAATAGCCGCTACACCCAACAAGGTCCGGCCAAATAGGGAAAGCTTCGGCAATTTGGAGAGGCCCATCGGCCTTAAGATATCTGAAAACAGTCGTAGGTGCACCATGGGATCCCCAGACCCATCGGAACGGTCTATGTACGACATTTTAAATCGGTCCGGCAGAGTCACGGCCGAGTCAGTGTACCCATCCTCAATGTCCGGAATGGACTTCACACCCTGAGATTTCTTGAACAGGTATTCAAGCTTGCTTACTTTTAACACCGTGGAGTCCACCTCGAACTCAAAGGGAGAATCTGGCAGGTTGGTCTGTGCTTTGGGTGGTTGGGGTAGGATCGGGGGCGGAGCCGGCCTTGTTGGAGCATCCGTATCATCTTGGACGTGTATTGTCTCCCCAGGTATGGGAACTCTTGGTAGGGGAGGAACCTGTTGTGAAGCAGGTGCTCTGGCTTGCTGCTGTAGCCTGGTAATTAACTCTGCCAGTTGGGCCATGACTTCGACCTGTTGCTTGGCAAATTCTGCTTGACGGGCAGCGTCCTGCTGCACGGTTTTCATACTTTCCTGGAGCTGACGCATCATCTCTTCCATTCCTGCCATACTGCCCTGATCTAACTGAACCACCGGTATATCTGTCTCTGTAGTAGACTCGGAAATCTCAACCTGACTACTCAAGGACCACTGATCTGGCAACCGCGGTATCGATACACTGCGCCTTGCTGACCTTCATCTAGCAACCGGGGGTAAAGAATGGAACACTGGTTGTCCGTCTATTAGATCCTCAGATCGATGGAGTCTACAACCTCTAGTCCAGAGTGCTTGGGGAATATTTGCTTGGTCGGAAGCAATTGTGCTAAACTACCTAGCAAAAAGATAAATAAAGCATAATAAGGAAATAATGAACAGAAAAATGGACAGCATAACAACTTAAATAAAGACAACACATAGCTGGCAAACACATGCTGAATGAACCGTTCTCAACCACTGATCACTGTTCCCGAATCACTGTCCCAAATCTGAATCTGATACCCACAGATATAACTGATTCTCAAAATACTGATACCCACAGGCCTGATACCCAGATTTGCAAACTGATACATGCATTCCCGTAGAGACGCACTCTAAAGGCACATAGCAAGCAAGTGAGAGCCAAAACACCCCTATGGAGGGGTAGGGTTTCCCTGTCTTATTTTGTTAGGAGCTAGGGTTTTACTACGCAAACAGCGATTTCAAACAACCTATTATCGGGTAAGCAACCTGTCCTAGTTTGGAATAGTCACTACGGATTCCGAATATGCACTAGATCGAATGGTCAAAAGGGTGCCCCGAAAAAATCGAGGTTTGTGTTCCCATCATGGCAGAGCCCGTAATCGGCCAGCCTTATGGCATGCTTCTCAAAGTGAGCCTCCGACAAATCGTTCAGGAATAGTAGATGGCAAACACGGTGTCCTAGGCGCACCAATGTAAATGCAATGCAAAGAAACACATAAGTGTAATAAAAATAAGATATCATGAGTTCAAGTCAAGTTCTCTAAATCCCCAGTAGAGTCACTAGAAACTATAGACGTGCCCGAATGTCCCGGGAAAATCCCGTTTTTTTCATTGGGCTCACTATAGTTCGGACTCAATGTCACGGTTCTTAATCTGATCTTGCAAAGTGCAATACGAGATTGATAAATCACCAAATAGTCCAAATCCGACAAATCGTTTTGAAAAACTAATTTTTAGAAAGAAGTGCCAAACATGGACTGCTTTGTCAGATACAGAGTCGCCACCTAAATATTTTATTTTTGGGAAATTTAGGAAACCCTGGCTCGTGCCTATGGCCACGTGTCCATCATCACCAAAGTTGCCTCGGCTCGGGAACTTGGGTACGAGAGAGGAAGGTCATGCAATGAGCACCCCCCTCTCACCTGATCAAAGATCGGCATTTACTAACATGATATCTTATTTTTTGAAAACACATGTGCTCTTATTCTGGTTATTAACCTAGAATTACTATGTGACGCGCACAACATACAAGTATAGACTAGATCGCCTATATTGGAACAAAACAACTCATGTTTGTTTTTGAAAGCGGTTTGCTAGTCGCAAGTAGGCTAAAATGCGGGTTTTGCCACCCTCAAGTGGGCTTTAGAAAACATGGTGATTTGCCACTCTCAAGTGGGCTTTAGAAAACATGGTGATTTGCCACTCTCAAGTGGGCTTAAAACTCGCAATCAATGAATTGTTCCAATTCAAGTAATCCAAGCTTCACCCACAGGCATTTAGGCAGTTATATCACATAAGCAGTTAGCCTCATGGCAAGCATGTTATCATGGCAGTCACTCACACACATGCAAGGATGCTAAAGTATAAACACTTATCGAGTACTCCGAGCCAAAACAAAAGCTATGTTAGAAATCAATGCATGATCCTAGCTATGTCAATAATGACTAATGCAACACATACAAGATGCAACTAAGATAGGCTCGGCTATTCTAAAATGTCATGTGAAATGCAATTTGATACATGTATTCAAACAGGAATTGAAATACAATGTAGTTACCATGATGCGCCGAGCCCGGTGCATGCAAGATAGATGAATGGATGCAAACATGCGAGAATCAGGATGCTAATTGGAACATGCCCTAAAACTAACCATCATAAGCTGGTAAATAAAAGGGAGAAAGAAATGGGGGTTGGAAGACATGCATCACACACACGCACACTTATTTACAACAGTTGTGCCCTCTCGACGGAGAGTCTGAATGAATAATGTAGAACCAACTAGCTAATCTAAGGTAATCTAATTAAACTAGTTATTACACAGCAGAATGAATAACATGCTACAACTAATTATTACACAACTCTAACAAATTAACAAATTAACTAAGCTAGCAATCGAATAAACATGTAAACTATATGGAATAGGTTGCCTCCAATCTGCGTTGGATGACAAAGGATACGTGCTCGGTCACCTCGTGCAAAAATCCATCGCGATGCACCGATTTGCCTTTGTTTGCAACTGGTCTCAGAACACTGCAAAAAGCTCCAGAAGGCTGAAACTCCATCATGGGAATCTGTAGGAGGGGGGCCGACCAGTTGTTGGCATTGGAGACCACCTACCGACCACTTTTTGTGCTAAAAACCAAGAAAAGTGGTCGGCCAACCACTTTATCTGGTCGGTCGACCAATTTTTGCTGCTGGTTTCTAGTTTGCTGCAATAGAGAGCAAGAAAGAGGCATGGCAAAGTATTTGCAGCACATGTATGCACAACCACCCTCCCTATCATTACGCAAGCTCAAGGGAGTATGGTTCTTGACCCTCGGGCCACCAACCACGCATCTCGATCCGAGGTGCCCAATTTGTACAACTCAATATGAAATGAATGCACATACGAACACATAAATCCTAAAACCATGTATAGTCAAGAGTGTCGGCGACCGAGAATTGAGGCACGTTTCATCACTTTGAGTATGAAACGTCCCTCGTTTCCTATGTTTGGACTAACTCCTATTCCAAACACAATGCAACAAATAACATAGCGTGGCATACACAATGCGGCTCAAGCATGCGAGCATACAATGCAATGAAACAAGCATGTGAACAAGATGCAAGGGACAAGCGTGAAAACATGCAATGCAACATGAACATCCTAACAAGGCCAATGGCTTGCTCAATGCACATACATACATACTCAATGCAAGGCGACACAAGTATGCAATCAATGTGAACAACAACTAGCATACGCAATGCAAATGGACGTTGCATACACAACGCAATGAACCACCTGGCATACACAATGCTCGATGGACCTAAACCGAAATAGATAGGCCTCAACCATGTCCAAATCAGTGGCCATACATGCTAAGATGGAAACTCAAAATGCTATACAAACATGCATGCATAACGGCCCAAGCTTATGGCTCATAACACAACTCCCCAAAAGCATTGAAAGGATGACACATGGGGTATAATGGCATATGTTCGAGCACTGAAATGGCATGCAAAATGACTTAGAATCATGCCAATAACCCGTGTAATTCATGTTGGAAAGCTCAAGCGTCGAAGCTAGTGAAGTGTATTACACTGGAGGCGTGCAAGACAATGCTCAAGTGGCCAAACCAACCCCAAACAGATCCTATGCAGGCCAAAATAGTAGCAAAAATGTGTTGGGAAGATGGCTTGAAAGGCACAAAAATGAGGCTCATGCAATGGCTCACAAATTGGGCACAAAAAGCACAACCCTCAAGAGCACTTAAAGAGGGGAAAATATGGAAGTGTAACAGCCCTACATGCTCTGAAATATCATTCTCAATGATGCCAAAACATGCAAATACCTCAAGTTAAGCATGCAAGAGACCTCAAAACTTAAAGCTAGTCAACGCTATTACACTACAAGCATGCATGACAAGCCTCAATCGACCAAGAAGCTTCAAAATAGAGCTAAGGCAGCCCAAAATAAGAACAAAATCATGCCAGAACATAGCCAAAATATGCTAGGATAATGAGCCAAAACATCATGCAAACAGAGCTAGTAAACAAGATTTGCATTACAAGTATATGAAGCATACAAGTGGCTACCAAACTAGCCAAAAAAAGAGTCATGACATGTCAAATGATGGCCAAAAACCTACTGAAATGGAGCCAATACATGCTAGAAAGACATGCTACTTTGATGAGTCACAAATGGGAATACACTACACATACAAGAAGAAAACACAAGACAGAGCTAAGGCAGGCCCTAAAAGTCATGAAAAAGTGCCTAAACCAAGCCTTGAAAGTATGAAGATGCATGCTCTTTTGATAGGCCAAAAATGCAAGCAAACAAAACAAGAAGAGAGGGGATCACCCCCCCCCCTTTGATTTGAGGCCTCAAAACCACATGCCTACCACTGAAAATCCACTGGATTTCAGTGGCTAGAAGGCCAAGCAAGGACTAGCTCAAATGCCTTAAACCATGGCACAAAACAATGCCAAACAAGACATGAAAGAGGGTAGAAGACCCTCAACACCCAAGAGGCCTTAAACAAACATAAAAAACACTTAAATACAAAAAAATTTCCAGTTGAAAGCAAGGCTTAAATAAGCATGCAAATGAGACTAAGAGAGCAACCAAAATAGAGCTTAAAAGGGAGAAAAGAGGTTACCCTTGAAGCACTGCAAAACCAGTAGATTTCTTGAGCCAAAAACCACCTCTTGAGCTCCCTCAAGACCCTCCAGCAACTCAGCAACAAGGCAAGAGAGGTTGTGTGCACAAGTGTGAAGCAAAGCACCAATATAAAGAGATAAAGAGAGGGATATAGAGAGAGTGTAAGCCTATCTCCTCAGCCCAAAAATCAGAACCTGTGGAGTGGAGAGGGAGTCCCTCTCTTATAGAAAAACCAAAGTTAAAGCTTCTTAGAGAAGCTAAAACTTGGATGCAATCCCTCCATACGTGTATGGAGGATACAGTCTGTGCCCTCCAGCTGGCACAGCTGGCATCCATATAGTCTGCCAAAACATGGGGAGGTGCCGACCACTTAAAGTGGTCGGTCTGCTACTTGCAATGGTCGGTCGACCACTTCAAGTGGTCTCCCAAAAAAAAAGTGGTCAGCTAAGGTAATTGGTGGTCTCCACACTAAAAGCAAGCCAAAGGTGGGCGGGAGACCAGAAAAGGTGGCCAAAAGACCAAGAAAACTAGTTTCCCGACCAGAAAACTGACTGGCAGGAAGAAAAGTGGTCTCCCAGGGAAAAACTGGTCTCCCACCCTCGTACCATCTTCCAAACAAGGAATACAAGATTTGTACCAAAAACAAGCCAAAACGGATGCAAGACGAGAGTTCGAGAGGCAAAGCGCGTAGCCGGGAGCCTCGAAAACAAGCTGTCAAGCACCAAAAGTGGTACACGACCACAACAGTGGTCCCTCGGACCCCAGTGTCCCTCTATGGAGAGGAAGCAAGGTGTGGTTCGAAAACCAATCCAAACGGAGAATGTTAAGCAGTCCCGAGACAAGGTGCACGACTGAAGCACAAAGAGTTCGGAGACCCGAAGGCAGGGCTCTCAGCCAAAACTTCGGAGCTCGAAACGAGCAGAACATGCACTATCACTGGGTGCTTAATCGATGACGTTTGAGTCTTAAGGTCGGCCAAAAATGGGGTGTCTACAACCCTCAAATTATAGACCATTCCACAACTCCATTTATGATTAAGATTAACTTAATTAAGCAACACTTAGTTTTAATAAATCATGATTAGCATATAATTTAATTAATCATAACTAGTCACAAATCTCACATAATTTAATTAGTCTAATTGATCACAATTAAGGCCCAATTAATTATATTTAAACTTATTGTCAAATTTGGTTTCTCAAATCACTAAGGCCTTCAATTTCATATCAAACTCAAAATCTCCGTCAATAAATTACATACTCAAATTGGAAACTTCATAAGTAAATTTAATTTATAATAATCTTAATTCTCAATCCTCATAACTTAATTAACTCCAATTCGGACCTAATTAATCAAATCTTAATTTTACTACACTAAATCGAATATTTAATTAAACTCTCATATGCTCCAATACTTGAAATTAAACTGATTCAACTCATCAATTTCATCTCCTTATGCCATTGAGGCTTTCAATTTCTAATTCCAAAATAAATCCTTAATAGAATCATATACGAACCAGACTCCATAATTCTCATAATCCCAAATTAAATCAGAATAATGATTAATTAAAATCCAAATCTTCTTAATTAATTATATGCAAAATATTATACGTGACAGGGTTGTCATAGAAAGTCAACAGAAAACAATTTTCATAATCAATGGAAAACAAGCTTATTTAGGCAGGAAATATTTTTCACTTTTAAAAGGGGAAAAATATTTTTCAAACTAAAATTTTACCAATGTCAACAAGCCACCACCACCACTCTTACCTCCACCATTACACCACCATCACCACAACTACCGCTATCATCATCATTGCCATCACCGCCACTGTTGCTCTACCACCATGCCACCACCTCCACCTCCACATTTGTTCCACCACCGGCACCACTAAACATAAAAAATATTTTTCAGTAGAGAATGTTTTCCGTCCAAACAAACAGAGCGTTTAATATGTTTTAATTGCAAAATTGCTAATCAAACTTGTATAAGACTTTTCAATGGATAAAATTGCTGGTCCATTCAATTATTTTATTTATTTATTTGTGACATAGTTGATAGAAAGTAAAATTTAATCAACTTTAAATTTAAAAAGTTTTTTTTTTCGATAAACAATTGAAATTAATATAATTAATCGTATTCTACTCACAATTTATGCATTTGAGAAACTACAATTCTTAATTTCAAATAATTTGCCATATCAATTGTTTTTTTTTTTTCCTGTAAAAACAATCATCTACTAGTTTTAAATAATACACTAGTTTTGAATTTTCGCCAAACTTTGTTGGGATCTTTTAAATTCAATTGAATTTTCCTTTTCTCTTTTTTTGAACTAGAAGAATAGCCAATATATATATATATATATATTGGGTCTTTATTTTTTTCATCAACTTTTTTGGGCCCAAAGCGGCGACTTTGCCGGCTTTGTGCCAAAGCTAGCTCTAATTGTAAATAATTTTATGATTTTATTCATATAACAACCTTCATAATTCAAGATTTAGAACTATTATGATTTTCACAAATAATAACATAATGTGAAAAATGATAACATACCAAAATTTATTATGCGAAACTTTCGAGTGATCCAAAATTGATTGAACATAAATCTAATATTAATATTAGTGAAAAGGTTTCTCTCTCTTGACCCTCTGTAGAATACGTTATATTCAGAATAATTGATGGGTGATCTAAATATACTTTTACAAGTAGAGAGAGGACCAGTTTCCTAACATAACTGTAACTTCACTTACCCATCAAAGTAGAAGGCTTGGAAACTACTCCATCTATTGACCAATCAGATAATAGCTTATGGTTTAAGGTGTAGGACTATAATCTTATGAAATCTATAATTCATATTGCCAAAGTCACCATAATAACTAAATAATTAAATTTAGTCTTATATTCTCTCACTTGGCCTATATGATAACATATATCAAGATTTAATAAGGTAAACATTAGGCGCACAATAAATCATATCCAACCTTACTTTAATTTGGTCATTATCATAATACTATAATTAAATAGTTCACTAATACGAGTTATGGTGGTTCTACATTAATAGTGCAAGATAGTCCATTCCATGTGCCACAATACTAGCAACTAGTTTAATATAGTCCTGAAGTGAGGAATACATTTAAAAGGTTCAACAATGTCTTTTTATCAAATACTATTTTTGTTATTATTAATTCATTATCATATATATACGTACATCATTCATAACAAGAAATATATCATAAACACAATTAATAAGATCTCAAAGTATAGTGGCTCGGGTTTAGACCCCAACCATTTATATTCTTTGGTTATGGGTTTTGGTATCTATTGGTGTGGTTGTCATCTGTTCTAGTTATATGTCATCTTGAAGTTGTGAATTTGTTTCTATTGAGTTATCTTGAAACAGATGAGATTTTGAGTTTTATGTAGAGGTTTTGACTCTTTGAACTTAAGTTTGCTCACACGTTTTTTTATCAATCAAGTAGTCTTTTGTTTCTTCCAGATTTAGTGTTTGCAGTCTAAACTTCTTGAAGTAGGGCTTTCTTCGCTCGATTTGTGTTTTGGTCGCTCGAGCGGTCTATTCAACAGAGATGATCTTCTGGGAGTTTGGTTTCTTCGCTCAAGCTTAGATTTGGTCACTTGAGCGATGTGTTATGTCTGACGCTCGAGCGGTATTTTGGTTGCTTGAGCGGTCTGTTTGTATAAGCTGGGAGGAAAGATCTTTTTATTTAGTTTTCTGATTTCTCTCTCTCTCTGTACAAATTTTTTTCTTCCTCTTTTTTTCCATCTCTCTCTAAAACTTGTACAAATCTTCTTATATACTCAAATCTATGAATTTCTCCACCCTAGTCCTTTGGAATTAAAGGTATAGCTTAAGGAGAAGAGCGTTTTAATTTGAAAAAGTTTGAGGTTTGTCTCCGCCAATTTGGGTGTTGATCTTTCCTTCTTCTTCTTGCTTTTGAGGTAGGGGTTTCTTTAATGTTTTGCAATTACCTCTAGGGAAGTCTTTAATCTGTTTAAGGCATAGAACTCGACCACAAGTCTGATTTTTTTGTGATTTGTGTGAAAGTTAATTTAAGTCTATTGATTAATTACTGTCCATTATGTTTGAATCAAATTTTTACCAACAATTACTCTTTTTTGTTTAGTTGGCGATCCTCTAAAAATTAAGTTTATTATAAATAATGATGTAAGGATTAGGGCAACCCAACTTTTGATGAATAATATATAGTTTTGTTACGGGTTTCTCTTCTTTTTCCTATAATTCTTACAATCTTAGGTTCAATAGATTTATAAAAGAGCTGTAGTATTCTTGTTGTTGCATATTCACCTATTTACATTTTCGCGTTGCATCAACCCAACAAACTCTAATTCAAATATATAATGATTCCATCTGTTTACCTTATGGTAGGTTATTGCATATAAAGCAATAATATAAAAAATAGACAGACAAATCTAATAATTGTAACAACTTGATCCCATCAAGGTTGAGTTTGTTTCAAATTCAAATTTGAACTTGAAGAGTCCATGAGGTCCATCACGCATCTTATTTTGATGATCTTCATTTTGTAGGGTTCCTCTTTGTATATCATCCAATAAAAAAATTAGGTTGATCTAATGGTCTATTTTAAAAAACGTGCTTATTGTCAATTTTTTTTGGAGATAAGTATGATAAAATAAAAATATAACGATTATCAAATTGACCCACTTTTTTTCATTGATATAAACGATTAAGGGAGATAACCCTAATGTTCTCATTATCTCGTATTTTTCGTATAACGTTGTCTATTTTCTCTCTTTTTTCTTTTCTGTCTTTGACCATTAGTTTATTCTTTTGAAAATTCTACGTGGTATCAAAGCAAAAAATCTGATTTGAGAGTTGGTCTGGACTGAACTAGGTTTTTTATGATGCAATGATGCAAAAAATATAAATAAATAAAAATCTCTCCATGATCGACTAGGAGAGTTTTTTTATCCTATATTTTTTGTGTTTCCATTGGAGAGGCCTTGTTAGAGTTTTTCTATTTTTTTAATGATTTTTGGTCAAAAAAGTGGTCATTTTTTGGATATGTTCTTAAGCGTTTTTTGAGCATTTCCCTTGGTTCTTTAACAACCGGGTGTACTGACTCACACATTGGAAGTATTACACAAGGGTCTTGAGAAGTTTTGTTTGATTATATCAGCGTTTGATGGTGTTTTGTGGTAGTTGGTTGTTTCTTTGAGGCCTCTATAGTGCACTAAATGGCACAAAAAAGTGTGCTGTTAATTGTGTTTTGGATACTTTGACCTTTCCAGCAGCACATGGGTGTTATTGGCCGTCCCCTTATTGGTTTGACACACATCATGTCCCTCCTGGAACCCTTTTTCTCGTTTTTTAATTTTTTTTTTTTTTTTTTTTTTTTTTTTTTTTTTTTGGGGCTTGGGCTGGAGAACTTGTTATAGTTTGTCAGGTCGCTAAAAATAATGTCAGAAGAAAAAGTGGTGTCTCAATAATCATTGGTACTGCTCGCCAAACTATAAAGCATAAGACGCAAGAAGTTGATTTATATTTTTAATAATATCACTTACACATTATTCTTGTCATAAATTCTATATATAAATTTTGGATGAATATTATTATTCTTGTCACATTGTTCATGACACATTGTTTACAAGAAATATAATTTCTCTAATCTTTCTCTATCAAATAAAAATAAAAATATTAATTGATGATGATTTGTGTTATGAATGATGTGTTTTACTTTAATTCGTAACTTTTCTGCTCAAATTACAAAACTACATCATCATTGCACGCTAATTAATTCCACACTATTTTAGAATTTTAATTTGTTGTTATTAATAAGAATTCTTTTATATGCTTGATATTAGCTCAAAAAATTGTTATTATCTTATTGTTATTGATTACAAAAAAAAAAATTTTAAGATTGAAATTAATAGGTTTCCCTTTTGAATTAATTTTCAGGCTCCATCACTACCTGTGGCCACACATGCAGGGGCCTAGGCGGGCCTTGATTTTTGACCATTATTTAAAATAAAAAACTATGATCTAATTATCTTCTACGCAAATGATGTAGACTGGTTAATATATAAAAACTATGAACATTTTCCCTAGATGACATTTAATTTTTTTCACCCATATATCATAGTAAAAAAAAAAAAAAAAAAGTCAACAATTAATTAAAAAAATAACTTGCACCACATTTGTACATAACAGCGATGTGGTGGATTGAGGCATTTAATTATTGTAGTTGTCTTGCCTAACTCATATAATATAATTACAAACAAATAAGTTATGATTTGCTCATTTGACATACTTTACAAATTTTTATGTGTGATTATTTTTTGTATTCCTATTTAGATAATAAGAGCTTCTCTTCCACCTATTCCTATTCTATTTCTAATTTTTAAAGAGGGGGAGAAACTCATGTGCAAGACACGTGTACTGCTACTATTGGTACTAAAACATAACTACTCCACTAATCATAAATGCATCATACTCTCCCTCTAAAGAAAACAACTTATCCTCAAGTTGGGCATCAACAAAATGACTCAAGACAATGACATCAATAAAATAATTCAAAACAATGACATCAACAAAATGACTAATAGAGGCATAATGGACTTTGCAGACACCCCATTACAGACTTGCAATGGCTAATAAGACTAACAGTTGAAAGTCCTTATTTGAAAATGCACTCTAACAATCCCTCCTTGAAAATAAGTTTTCATATATGCTCATCCACCGAAGCCAGTAACTGACCTTCGATTATAATACATTGCATTCGATTTCAACATTGTTCGATCTTGACTTTGAAGTTGCAACATCACGTTGATCCAAATCGATAAACTTCCAAATAGATTCCAACATACCTCCAAAGAACAACTTTGCACACGATCAGAACTTGAAAGTAAACGACTGGTCTGAAGCTTGCTAGGATTTCAGAAGGGTAAGGACTTTAATTTGCGACAATGTCTTCCAAGTGCAGTACGTATTCACTCAAAATTCTTGCAATTGTTTCACAACTCAAGGCTTTGATACCAAAATGATGGAACCAATTTAGGAAAGATATTTCATTGGAGAGGTAAAATCTCAATTAGAGATACAAGAGGTCTCAAGATCACAAAATACAATGTCAAAATATCATAAACAAGCCTTTCAAAATCCTAAATACCTATTTATAGGCCAAAAGACCAAACTAACTCTTACGATACTAAAACATAACTACTTCACTAATTCTAACTACATCATATACTAATGCAGATTAGGGTGGATTTGTTACAAACTAAGAGATCTAACTCAGAGTACTACACCCTTTATAGGGGGTAATCTTGTGACATACCGCAGCAAGAAGTGATCTATGGTTGTAAGGTCAAGTGCGGATGCAAGATTTAGAGCTATGGCTCAAGGAATATATGAATTGTTATGGTTGAAGTCATTTTTGAAAGAATATGTAACAACCCTCGCTTCAACTTAGTCATACTTGCATACATTTATGTATGATCTTGTTTTGTTATGTGCATTTGCAAATCCTGTCTTGTTTTGTTTGAGTGTTGCTTGCATGCATTGTTCTTGCCTGGTGTGTTGCCGAGGTCATCTTAAGCCTAGACACCTTGGAACCTTTCCACACTTAGAACTATCTTAGAACCACTTCGGTTGACCTCCATCTTCACCCTGGTATATTGGCCGAGATGTCATCATCTAGGCCGAGGTGTGCGTCACCTAGACCGAGATGTGCATCATCTAGGCCGAGATGTTATTAACTAGGCGTTCTAAATCCTTGATCCTTGCACTTAGTGATTTTCTTCCTGGAATGGTATGACCTAGACCGAGGTGTGGCACATCTAGGCCAAGGTGTGGCACAGCTTAGTCAAGTGTTGTCCTTCCTAGCCGATGTCATTGCCACCCTACTTGCTGAAGCTTTGCCCTTAGCCGAGATCATCACTTGCTGGAGTGCTCTTGCCGTCTAGCTTGCTGAACACACTTTGTCATGGTCTTGTCTTGTCAGTCAGTTGCCTTTTTTAGTAGAGCCAATTAGCCGATGCCATGTGTCCCAGCAGAGGGCTAAGTCAGTGACTGTCGAGAAAAACATATCATTTTGTATCAAATCTTGTCTTTTAGAGAGAGAGGCTCTAGGAAGGAGAAGGAGAAGTTTTGAGTGAGAGGGTAGACTTCCAAGCTTGATTGTTGGAGTTTGAACCGTTAGATCCAAGTTTTGAGGTTAGAATCTTAATCTACTCTTGTTGTTCTTATTGATCATTTAGCTGCATTGCACGATCGAATCTGTTTTGCATGCCATGCATTGATTTAAAGTCGGTTTTAGTAAGAGAAAATAGTGTTCTTGTGTTCTTGAAGAAAAGTCTTGTTTTGATCCGAAAGTTTGCATCCAGAACCTTGTTTTTGTGTTTGTTCTCACAAGATCTTTGAATATGGGTGCCCAGGTCCATGTTTTCAAACTCAAAGCACGAAATCTCAGACCTTGTAATAATAAGTTATGATTTTAGCATGCATGTTCTTCATCTTTTCCATCTTCATGTTCTTCATGTTCCTCTAAGGGAAACCCAGATTTTCCCGACTTCGCTTTTGTATGAGGCCGTCGAGACCGCACCTCGGCGAGATGGTGTGGGACCTCGGCCAAAACCTGGTTGGTGCCCAGCACGCTCTCCCGAGATGAGAAACAGTGTTTTGTTTTGATTTAACTTAGTTTTGATGAATGCCGAGATCATCTGCTTGCATGTGAATCTTGTTTGAAAGTACGTTCAATAGACTTTGTCATGTGTTTGTATGACTCGAAATTTTTCCTTGACCCCGACGTTTGAAGAACTAAGTGAGTGGTATTTTTAATAAAGCTATGTTATCAATGTTTTGATGAACTTTGCTTTGTTTTGTTTTGACAAGTATTTGTTAAGCATGAATGATTGTCCCTATTTTGTATATCAAGCATTATCTCGTTTTGATGACATTCTTGGAAAAGTCCTTAATCCTAGGGGACTATAATGCAACTGCACATCTTGTTTTGAGAGTCCTTAGTGCTAGGGGACTATAATGCAATTGCACGTCTTGTTTTGAGAGTCCTTAGTGCCAGGGGACTATAATGCAACTGCATCATTGTTTGAGATATCTCCCTTGCTTTGTCTTGTTTTGCCACTGACAGTTTACCGCGTGGGTTTGTTTTTCCGGAATGTCATCATTTGTAATATGTTGATGCTAGTAAGCATCTTTTGAAGCTTTAAAGATTTGCTAGATGGACGAGGTCCATCCCTTGTTATATAAAGTTTTGATATGTATCGTTTTGAAAGGACTTCGGCCATTATTCATGCAAACCCTTTATTATTTATATCATTCACTAAGTATCCAAGCTCACCCTCTCTATATATATGTAGGTGATGAGCAAGAAGGCAGTGACGCTTAGATGTGATTCGCGAGCTTGTTTTGGATTTTTGTTATGTCGGCTTGGCTTGTATTCATCTCGGCAGTCTTGAAAATTATGCTTCTCGATTTGTAATACTTGTATTTTGTATACGTCGGCTTGAGAAGTGTAGACGTCCCCGAACGCCCCGGGAGGATTAAGTCCTATTCTGTTCATTTGGGGTCACTACAGCTCGGACTCTCAAATTGTCACGGTTCTTAATCTGAACCAAAGAGTCCAAATCCGGCAAATCGTTTTGAGAAACAGATTTTTGAAAAGAAGTGCCAAACATGGACTGCTTTGCCAGATACAGAGTCGCCACCTAAATATTTTTTATGGGGGAATTTAGGAAACCCTAACTCGGTGTCAAAGGCCACGTGTCCGTCATCACCAAAGTTGCCTCGGCTCGGGAACTTGGGTACGATTGGGGAAGGTCACTCCGTGAGCACCCCCGCTCGCCCGATCAAAGATCGGCCTCTACTAACCATGATATCTATTTTTGAAAACATTGTGTGTTCTTATTCCGGTTATTAGCCTAGATTACTATGTGATGCGCACATCATATAAGTATAGACTGGGTCGCCCGAATTGAAACAAAACATTTCATGTTTGTTTTTGAAAGATGGTTTGCTACTCGCAAGTAGGCTTAAAATACAGATTTTGCCACCCTCGGGTGGGCTTAGAAAAGATGGTTTTGCCACTATCTAGTGGGCTTAAAACTCACAGTCAATGATTTGTTCCAATTTAAACAACCCAACCTTCACCCACAGGCATTCAGGCAGTTATATCACACAAGCAATTAGCCTCATGGTAAGTATGCTATTCATGGTATTCACTCACACGCATGCAAGGATGCTAAAGCATAAAACTCACCGAGTACTCCAAGCCAAAACAAAAACTGTATTAGAAATCATGCATGACCCTAAGTATACAGAAATGCCTAATGCAACACATGCAAAATGCAACTATAGCAGGCTCGCCTATTCTAAGGTGGCATATGGAATGCTACAGCTAACATGTATTCAATTCGGAATTGATAGTACAATGCAGTTAGTATGATGCGCCGAGCCCGGGGCATGCAATACAGATGAATGATGCAAACATGCTGTCATACTGTATGCTAATTTAAACATGCCCTAATCTAACCATCATAAGCAGGTAAATAAAAGGGAGAAAGACGTGGGGTTGGAAGACATACAACACACTCACGCACACTTATTACAGTTATGCCCTCGCGCAGAGGGTCCGAATAAATAATACAGTCCCAAATAAAAGAATAGTACAGTCCAAATATTACAGTCCAAATAATGTACAAATTCCTAATTAATTAGCAAATTAACTAAGAAAACTGTAAAACTGGCATGCAAGCCAGGGACTGCCTCGCTTCTGATGAATGATGCATGCCCGGGCTGCTTTGCGCGGAAATCCACTGGGATGCCCTAATTAGCCTCTGTTTACACCTTTTCTTCAAATGCGTGCCAAGCTTCGGAAGACCGCTGATTCTTGATTTGCTACAACAGAGAGCAGGAAAGGGGCATAGCAATGTATTTCTACAAATGTATGCATGCCTCGATCCTCGTGCCACTAATCACGCATCTCGATGCATGATGGCCGAGGAGTCGAAATGTGCAACTTAATATAGAATGAATGCACGTGAAAACATAACAAGACCTAACTCCATCATGGATGATCCGGAGTGTCTGTGACTGGGGAATTGAGATACGTTCCGTCACTCGGAATACGGAACATACCTCGTTTCTCGTGCCCACGCTAACTCCTATCCCGAACACGATGCAATATGCATGACATGCATGAAGTGCAACTAAGATACAATCCTAACATACACAATGCTATGGAATGACATGCCTCGAAATACGTGCACACGGGCACGCAAACCGAGAAAATGACAGAATGCGATCTAAGATACAACCTAGTATGCATTATGCTGTAAAAATGAGATGCCTCGAAATGCGTGCACACGGGCACGCAAATCGAGAAAATGGCATACGCAATGCAAATGACATGGAAATAGGATATGGGCTTACACTAACATGAGATAGCCTCAGCCACACTCACGTAAGAAGCCGATGGATGAAAATGAAGTGCCTCGAAATGCGTGCACACGGGCACGCAAATCGAGGCGATGCATACGCAATGCACTATGGCTAAAATGGCATATGGAATGCAACATGGACTTATACTAACAGGAGAGAGCCTCAGCCGCACTCACATAAGAGGCCAATAGATGAAAATGAAGTGCCTCAAAATGCGTGCACACGGGCACACAAACCGAGGCAATGGCATACGCAATGCAATGGCATGAAATGGCATATAGAATGCAACATGGACTTATACTGACATGAGAGAGCCTCAGCAGCACTCACATAACAGGCCGATGGATGAAAATAAAGTGCCTCGAAATACGTGCACACAGGCACGCAAACCGAGGCAATGGCATACGCAATGCAATGGCTAAAATGGCATATAGAATGCAACATGGACTTATACTAACATGAGAGAGCCTCAGCCACACTCACATAAGAGGCCGATGAATGAAAATGAAGTGCCTCGAAATGCGTGCACACGGGCACACAAACCGAGGCAATGGCATACGCAATGCAATGGCTAAAATGGCATATAGAATGCAACATGGACTTATACTAACATAAGAGAGCCTCAGCCACACTCACATAAGAGGCCGATGAATGAAAATGAAGTGCCTCGAAATGCGTGCACACAGGCACGCAAACCGAGGCAATGGCATACGCAATGCAATGGCTAAAATGGCATATAGAATGCAACATGGACTTATACTAACATGAGAGAGCCTCAGCCACACTCACATAAGAGGCCGATGAATGAAAATGAAGTGTCTCGAAATGCGTGCACACGGGCACGCAAACCGAGGCAGTGCAAAAATGCGAACTATGGCATGGGAAATGATATGCAAACATGGTAATAGAATTTAAGCACTGAAATGTGGGGGAAAACAGCCCCGAAATGAAGCGAAAACACACCCGATGCATGAAAAAGTCCCGAAAGGTGAATTTTGGCACCCGAAATGGCCTATAGCTATACCAAATATGCAAAATTGGTACATGGAATGTAAATACAGAAGCAAGGCAGTCCCAAAATGAGCACTTTTCCAGTTTAAAGCATGGCCAAACAGTGGACAAAAACAGGGCAAAACAAGCATGCAAAAATGGGGATTAAAAGGGAGATAAAGAAGCAACTCACAGCTGCTGTCCCCAAACAGGTTCGGGCCCTTCAACAACATTGAAGAGGGGCCAAAAATAAGCATATTTTCAGAACTTAAAAAACCCTAAAAACAATCATAGACAAGGCTAAGTTCTTATGCAAGAAAAAGGGCCAAAAGGTGGCCAAAGAGGCAAGTGGTATATGCAATGCCCAAACTGAAAAATTCCCTTCTACAACATTGAAGAGGGACAAAAAATAAGAATATTTTGAGAACTGTAAAAACTCAAAAACAGTATACAAACATGCTAGAAATGCAATGCAAAATAAGGCTCAAAAGAGGCTATAACATGAGGTATGCAAAATATTCCACAAACAGCCAAAGACCCTTAATGAAACATGTTAAGAAGGTCAAAATAAGGCCATCTCTAGGCCTGTAAATCGTCCAAAAATGGAAGCATAGTGGGCTGCCAAAGCATGCAAGAATGGGGGCCAAAAGAGGGATATTGAAGCAAGTGCAAGAAGGAGGGCTCAAACAGGGTTGAGCCCTTAATGAGACATGAAAATGAGCTCAAAAAAATGACCTTTTCAGTTTTGGTCGGAGCTCAAATCAATAAGCATGTATGGCTTAGAGATGGTGAAAAAATTGGCTAGAAAAGAGGGAAATTGGACTTACCTTTGAAGACCAACACTTTTGTTGCTTCTTGGACCAGATTTGGTGACTCTAAGCTGCTGGAATTCTTCCACTTGCTGCTGGAATGGAAAGGTGGTGGTAGAGCTTGAAGATGATAAAGGAATGGAGCCCAAAACTTGAAGGAAATGGGGTCCTATGTATGTATATGCTCCAAGCAACTCTTGTCACCCTTTCTCTAAAGTTGGGAGGCTCTCTATATGGATAAGAGATGGAGAGAAGAGTCTAGCCAAAGTGGAGGGAAAATGAGGCCTTTTTTCCCTCCAAAAGGGTTCCCCGGATGTAGATATTTTTGGGGGAAAACCAAGGCACAACTGGAATGTACTCAACCTGAAGAAGCAGGCCGGCCTGACGTTTTGGCTGCAGGTGGCCGGCCGGCCACTTCCCCTAGCTGGCCGGCTAGGTCAAAGGAAAAAAGTGGCCGGCCGGCCATAAAAAGTGGCCGGTCACCCCCTAGGATGAAGCCCCAGGATGAAGCCGCGCAAATTCGGTCCAAGCAGACTTCAACCAACCACATCTCTCCCCCCCGGACTTGGACTTGGGATATTCTTGAGTGCAAAATAAAGCCCTGGAAGTAAGCTTTCCAATGGTGGTGGCCTGATATCTTAATTCCTCTTGTGCAAAGAGTTACGCTCGTTTCGGTGAAGCCGCGCAGCTTTTTCTCCTTCACGGATTCATGCTGAACCACTTTTGACCAAAAAGAAGTTGGATTTTCAGTAAAATTGCTGGCCTCCCACCCTTCTACAAGATTTCTAACAGTGAAAATAAGGTCGCCACCAAAAATGAGCCCAAACCGATGCAAAATGAAGGTTCGGGGGCCAAAACGCGCAGCCCGAGGCCCCGAAAACTAGCTGTTAGGCACCGGGAGTGGTGTTCGACTACGAAGTGGGTCTCTCAGACCCCAGTGTCCCTCAAAAGGGAGTAAATAAGATGCATGCCAAAATTTAGAGCAAACGGAGATGGTTAAGCGGTCCCGAACCGAGGCATACGGCCTGACGGCTCCGAAAACCGAGAACCGGGCTCCGAAATGGGCAAAATGGCCTATGGCCACAAAATGTAGCCCACGGCCACTGAGAGATGGTCTATTGGACCTTTCCCTCCCCTCAGGAAAAGAAACAGAGAAAACCGAGCCTGGTTCGCAGACCGAGGCAAAGCACAAAAGAGGGTTCGGAAGTCCGGAGGTAGGGCTCACGGCCGCAACTCTGAAACTTCTGAACGAGCACATTATGCAACATCACCAAGCGCTCAATCAGTGACGTCTGAGTCTCAAGGTCGGTCAAAAATGGGGTGTCTACAAGAAGCCTTTTGGTCAAGATGTAATTTGTACTTTACTTCATTTGTAACTAAGTTGTAACCCATGTGAAGATGTATGCTATTTCATTTGATTTACGCACAGCTCTTATGGACTAATTAGATTTGTATGTATTGCTTCCGTGCTTGTGAGCCCCGTACAATTATACTCTGTTCCTGTGTGAATTTTGAGAGTTGGCCTTCGGTAACCTCGGATTACTGGCCATCACGGCACCATCCTACTAGGGGCGGTTTGGGGTCGTGACAGAATTAGTCTTTGACCAAAAAAGGCCCTATGATGCTATACTGTGAGAATAATACTACTATTAATATAGCTCAGAATCTAGTTCAATATGACAGAACCAAACATGTGGAGGTTGTGATGTAGAACAAAATTCTATAATTTTTATATTTGGAATTAGATTTTGACTAGGATTTTAAATAGTTTAGAATTGTAGTTTCCTGTTCTCTTAGGTTTCGTTATTTTTGTTGATTTAAGTTTCCTAGTTTATTTTAGAACGAATTACATTTTCTACAAGTATTAGGTTTAGTTTATTATAAATAAGCCTACAAGCATATGTAATGGATTTATTTAGTCCATAATATTTTAAAGAGTTTTTCTTCAATCTTCTTTGTGGATTCAAGGGTGTTCTTGTGGATTCAAGAATTCTCGTCTACTAGAATAATATCTAGTCCTTGTTTCATCTACTAAAATGATATTTAGTTCCTTTCTACACTACCACTATGTCAATTGGTATGAGAGCAAGGTTTCACCTCGCTTGATGTCATTCATCAAAGGAGGAAGCACAAGCTCTATTGACGATGATCTTAGAGAAAGATCTAAGAGGATTCGAGTCAAGGGACTTGCCCAAGGCCAACCTGTTAGTCACAACATTAATAGGAACTGCACTATGGGATTTGCCCAAGGCTAGCCTATTAACCACAACATCTTGAGATGATCTTCTCGTTATCAATATTGTCACGTCCTGAACCCGCCCCTAGAGGTTTAGGTCATGATCGGCTAGTAATCCCAGATTACCTTCGGCCTTAATGACAAAATTAATCATAATATAATAACGGGGCTTATCTGAAGCAATAATGAAATATAATTAAGTCCATTGAACAGTGAATACATGCCGAATTCATAAATATTTAAAACTCTAAACTTTATACATGCTTATACACTTTACACCAAAGATAGACTTCTTATACAACATTCATCCATGACAAGTTCCAAAATAACAAAAGTAAACAAAACAAAAGGAAGGGTTGACAAAGCTTGACTCCTCTCGAGTCCAAGCACGCCCCATCATGGAGGTACTTCAAAAATGGCTTTATAGGGTTAGACTCTGAGGCTGGCATAGACTTGACATTTCACTTTCTTGCCTACAAATATATACAAGGAAGAGGGGTGAGCTAGAGCTCAGTGAGTAACATCAGTATAAAGGGTTAATGAATGAAGTATAACAAGATACTAAACATATCTTTCATTTCAACAATCAAATAATTTGATTAGCAACCATATGCCCAATCATATCAATATTTGTGATAACAATAACTGATTGAGTCTTATATATGATGCATCCAATAGAGTAACAATATAATAATATGACAATGTGTCGAAACCAATAGGACTACAAGGGTCAATCCAATGGGACCATAATAGGTCAATCAATTATCCATAAGTCAATGTGGACTGTTAAGGTCTAACGTCAGAGATCTCTGTGTTTCAATTAATTCAATAGGCCATGCTATTGTTTCCCCTAAGCAAGGGCCTATTAATCGAAGGGCCATTGTCACGCCCCCGAAATAAATCAACATGAACTAACCGCATTAATCAACATTCGCTAAATAGTGACAATAATCCTTCCATCTTTACATAGTTAATAGATGAGTTTATACAAAAGTTTCGCATGTGGATATACAGTCAATAATAAAGGAACATATGAATTTATAGCATGTGGAACATCTAATCTCAAAACAATAAAATGCCCTTAAGGGCTTACATCTTCCAAGGCAATAGCCTGATTACACAAAATGATCTCTCGGACCAATACACGTTTAGCCCTTGGCTTACAAAAATTTACAACAAGATAAGAGAGCTATTTACTCTTCACAAAAATATCCACGCCCACAATTCGGCGGGATCACCACATCTTTACCTGCACCAAAATCTGACAGGGGTGAGCATAAAGCCCAGTAGAGAATTCTTACAAAGTATATACAGTTATGCAAACTCCCAATGAAAATGAAAATGTCAATACCAAGCCATGCTCCTTTAAAGAAATTTTATTTCATACTCTTTTTGAAGGTTATCACTTTCCAATAAAAGCTTGCATTCACAACACATTTCAAAACTTCCAATTTCAATCAATAGGGGCGGTAAATACGACACTGGTAATCCCTAGGCTGGTGTCTGCAAGTAGATTCTACGAGTACTACCAAACTGTCATTTTTACCGGTATTAATCAGAAGGTTCGACACCTATCCGCGCGGGTTTCTGGTCTTTCACGATGGACACTCAGGCCAACTTATCAAATTCAACTACACCCCTTATCTGGACTTACCACGTATTTACCCCATTCACACTGCCATAGTTCTCTTTGCAATATAATCTTTCTCAAAGTAAACATTTTCCAATTCGTGTCAAGATGTGGAATAAAGATAATAAATCAAATGAGAACATGATACAATGCATGATATCTCATAACATTCCTCCATTTCAAACATCTCTACAACGTTATCAATTAATTTCATTTTCTCACTTCTTCTCTTCTATATCAATTCAGAAAATAACCACTTGCCATAAACCCATGGCAGCATCAATTTCTCATCAAGAACAATTAATAACAATTAGCCTCGTCAAGGCTACACGTAAATGTTTTCAACATTGAAACTATAAGATTTTACAATTTACAAGTTCCATGGTGCACAACCACTTACCACCTCACAACCATACATGTTCAAATGTTTAGTAATAATGTTGAAATACCATCTCATTTCTTATGTAACAAGTTGATGGCCATTTTACTACACATAAGATGAAATTATTCTCATCCATTCTCTTGACACAAGGAAAACAAGGAATTTCGTAGGCATTTTCTTATTTTCCAAAATCCCCAAAAATTACCTAGGGTTTTTCCATCAAAACAAACATTTCCCATCCCCTTGAAGAAACCCTAACAAACCATCTTTCTTGAATTTAATAAATAGGCAAACCCACTAGGATTAGTAAAAAGATTTGAGCTTTCAACCCATTTTGAAAACTCTCTACATTTTAGATCACAAAATCAAAATCCACACCAAAACTTCAAGGAAACTTTTAAATCAACAACAACAATGCAAAACATGTATATATAACTCAAGAATCCCTACCTCAAGCTTGATGAAGAGAGAGAGAGAGAAGATGAAACCCTAGAACCAAAAGATGCGAGAGCTTTGACTTCCACCACACCAAGTGAAGCTCTAGCCCTTGATCTTCAAGATTAGAGGGAGATGATGATGATCTTGACTCAAGATTTGCAAGAATCAAAGTGTTTTGGGTGTTTGAGAAGGTTTTCTAGAGAGAAGGAGGAGAAAAATGACTTTTAGAGGGAGAGAGAAGGGTTAGAAAGTGAGACAAATTCGGCCAAATAGAGAATAAAAACAGAGTTTTCGGATTTTCCGGTGTCCCGCACGTGCGGAGCCTCTCTCCTGCACGTGCGGCTCCCAACCCTGCACGTGCGGCCCTCCCCGCACGCACCTAGCCCGCACCTGCAAATTATATAGTGTGTTGCCCCAACTCTCCCCTGTAATCCGCACATGCGGCCTGGCCTCCCATATGTGCGGACCCCATCCCGCACGCGTGGCCCTGGCCTAACAGCACAAACTTTTCTTGTTCTAACCCCCGGGCATTTCGGACTTAACCGAGCATCCTCCACCACTAGCGAAATTCAACACCGGCAAAAATAGAACAAGAATTTAATTGAGAAAACCCTCTGGAACAAAAGAAAGGCAAACTCAAAATGAACAAGTATGAGAATAAAAAGAAAAGGGGCATCTAGACACAACAATCCCAATGAAAATGAAAATGAAGATACGTAAAGTAAAACTGATCATCACAGCCATGGTGTTGTTTCCCCCTGGCAAGGGCCTCATTAATGGATTCCACGAATACATTTCAAAAAGGGACATTCATTCGTAGATAATAAAATAGGATTCAAAATATCATTCTTGAACAATTTCAAAAATACTTTTCAGACATAGCTTTATAAAGACGTTACTCACAGTGGGTTGTACCAATATTAAGCCTCAGGCATCCACATATACGATACGCATAATAGAGCACACATTGGAACACATGTTTCCAAGCAAATGTTCTAGTTAATCCAATCTTCTTTTAATGTGTTTCTAATTCATTTCCTTAATAGGCATGCCTGAACAATGTCTAATGATGTCTATAAGAGGATAAGGATGAAAGCATGCATATAGTAGTGTATTTCAAAAATGCTAAAAACAACACAGTTCGCTTGAGCGCACATTTGGTCGCTTGAGCAGTGTGGTATGTCTGCAAAAGTACTGGTTGGTGTCAAAGTGGGCTCAAGCCATTACTTGGTCACCCGAGCCAAGTGCAAAGTTCTGCAAAAGCACTAGGAGCAAGCAATGTGTGCTCAAGCAATGAATGCATTGCTTGAGCAAAGTCGACAAATTCTAGGCTTTCCAGAATTACAATTGAAGTTCAAAAAACATAGGTTTCAAGTCAAAAACTTGCATGGCTATTAAGAACATGGAAACTCTTTGAATATCAGATAAATATAACCAATTTGAAACCAATTGCTCAAAACCATTATCAAATCTCAAAAGCAAACTAAAAACTTCATACCTTAGCCATAAATATAAAGAATTTAAGTCCTTTTCTTTCAAAACATGAATATATGGAATAAGGAGTGTAAAATCATGAAGAATTTTCAAAAATAGCAAGTATAACTTCATGCATGTAAAGATTTTGTTGAAAATTAAACTTAAAGATGATGAATTATGCATGCATGTCCCAATTTAACTCATGTTTACCAAATTAAAGGTGATTCTAGCATTTCCTTAACGTAGAAATGATCCTACAAACTTCGTGAATTCAACTTCTACATGAATTATCTACAAAGATTATGGTTAAAGATCATGCCAAGAGCTCGAATTTGAGAGTTGATTAGCTTAATCCTTCAATCCCCCTTAAATCTTCTCAATTTTTTTTACTCTCTCTCTCTCTCTCTCTCTCTCTCTCTGTCTTTAGGAGTTGAGCTCTCAACTCTCACTACAAATTTTCAGCTCAAAGTGGTAGAAATATGAGTTCATTAGGCTTATATTAGCTATATATATAGTGGATTAAGTTAGACTAATCAAGTGGGATTAAAGCTAGTTAATTAAGCTCAAGTCTAATTGATCTAGCTTTGTTTTAATTGATTTGTTATAATTATTTTGATTCGAATCAAATTTTTATCAAAATTTTCATATGATTCTAAATATTTCAATTTGCTTATTGGACTAGTCAATTTTGGTTTTTGATTCTGTTTAGGCTTTCAATTTCGAATTCTAAGTTGGTACTCTAACAGATATTCCATAGATGAACAGATAAACACAAATTAAATACATAATCATGCAATTATACTTAATAAAATAATACGCAAAAATAATATGTATGTTGGTGTAACACTTTGTACTTCTTGAACTCATGGGATTATTTATGACACTCTTATTATTATACTTGGAGCCTCTTTGGTTCGTTTTGGAATATTGATTGAGGTAGTATCATGATGGTAAAGTAAGATTGGACCAAAAACATTGATTTGGATAATTGTCCCATGAGTAGTCATCCCTCTTTTGCCCTTTTTTCTTTCAGCACTTTGAATTTGTATATGAGGCTAGAACCATTGGAACGCTTGTTTCGGGGGCTTCAATTTGGACACAAGAACGACCTAAAATGGAGTTCGGACAAGAAAGTTATGTCCATTTGAATTTTGAGTAACTGTATAGGAAGCAAGTTCACTTGAGTGAGTTTGCTTGAGTGGTCTGCGCGAATTTCAGAGATTTTGGGAGCTTCTTTTTATCGCTCGAGCCAAGCTTTGTTCGCTCAAGCGGTATGGTCGATATCAGGCACTTTAAAATGAGTTTTTGGCCCAAAATCTTTATTATTTCTTCATCTCTTCTCTTCCTCTCCTCCATACCCAAAACCCTCGACCTCAAAACCTTGATTTCATCCATTTTTCACCAACAATCCACCATGGATCTTGCAATAAAGATGAAGAACAAGTGAAGAACAACATTTTAATCGATTGGATTGCAGATTTTTCGAAGATATCTCCCTGATCTAGCTTTTTACTTTCATCTTGGAGGTAGGATTGCTTTTGACTTTGTATCTCTTTACTTTAAGGATATTTATTAGTATTATTGTGACATTGGTTTTATAATTTGAGTTTACAAAGAGGTGGGTTTTGATTTTAAAAATGGAATTTCTCATATATTCTCTCAAAATTTATATTAATGTCTATGGATTATGAAAACTTTAGTTGAAAAAGAGCATTTTACACTATGGAGGGGCAAAGCCCCCAAATTTGATGAAAACCCTAATTCTTGAAATTGAATAATGATGTAATTAAATGGAATTAACTTTTAGTTCTTTAAATTTATGATTGACTTGTGAAATTGAGATACATTTTGATTTGAGACTCGTGAAATTGAAAGTTTTTGAGATTTTTCTTTGGAAATATGAAGATTATGTATCCATAATAGTTCAATTATTTGAATGGTGATATTTACCTTTGTTCTTATCCATGCATAAAGTCTTGGAATTTGTAAAAATCTTGGAAAAGTTATTTAAGGGGTTGGTAAATTGCATGGGAGTCCACGTAATGAATCGTGTTTAGTTTGAGTTATGTTGTATTTGGTACCCACGCGAGGAGTCAAGGTACCTAATTGCCCTGTCTGAGCTTATCACCGGACGAATGTGAAAAAATGTTTTTGGGTGTCCACTGGTCCTACCGTATTGTAGTTGGCAAAAGTGGAACAACATATGATTTGGGGTGCCTACGTCCTGCTGTATAATAGTCAGTAAATGTGGGGGTGGTTTTAAATGAAAGTGACTTGTGTATGTGATTTGGAATCTATATAAGGACTTCATGGTGCATTTACCTCCCGGTGTTCAAATGTGATTTTCATGGAAATTATAATATCTAAGTTTTGTTGCTCATACTCCTAATATGAGTTGAACATGAAAATATTTTGGTTTTGATAATACCATACGGGTATTCAAATAATTCGATACTTTGTTAAAAGTATTTTTATTGGGCACATCTAGCTCAGTCCTCTCTAACAATTTCAGGAATTGTTGATGTGCAATCACCCCTATGAGAAGGAGGTGGACTTCTTTGTTTTGTTGGACCACCACGGCTTGTGGATGTATTATGTGGAAGCTTCAGGCATGTGTTTGGGACAGTGTGTCCATTTGGTTGTAACAAGGCCTTGCCTTGATGGTTGTACACCATTAAGGCATTATGATTTTTATTCCCTAGTTTCTCGAACCACGTAAATGTTATTATTATGACAAGAATATGAAAATTGTAATATTTGGTATGTTGTTCAATGGAAATGAGGACTTTCAGATTAATGTTATTGTTTGGGTTGGAAAGATTTCAGATTAATTGGGTTATGAGAAATGTTTTAATTTAATTAATTTGGGGGCGTTACAGTCGGGGTCGTCACAAAGACGATAGTGAGGAAGAATTTGAGGATGACTTATTCAAGGATTATGGTGAATATTAGTCGGTAAGGTGACAATGAAGATTCAGTGATGTGCTCAATAGGAATAATTGCATCAATCATGACTTTTCAAATTATCAAGTACAACCAGAAATTCCCTATTTTAATGCTTCTTTTCATGCCAAGCATTTTATTTATTGGTTTCACAAAGTTGAGAAATTCATTGGGTATATAGAAATCTTTGAAGAAAAGCAAGCCAAATATATCGCACGTAAGTTACAAGGTTATGTTTCTACATGGTGAAAACAATTGCAGTATGATCGAAGGCAACAATACAAACAACCCATTAGGACGTGGCATAAGGTCAAGAAGTTGATGAGTTCTAGATTCCTTTAATCAAATCATGGGCTAATGTTGTATAAAAAATATTGAAGAAAGCTTGAATCGAAACAATTGTTCTATGGCAATGCTGATTCACAATATTCTTCATAATTCAATAATTATTATGTAATTCTAGATACAGGTTATTCAAGGAACATGACTATGGTTCTGTCAAGTTTGGGTCAATCAAGTCTTGTAGGTCAACAAATTTGTCATGCTCAACAAGACATTGAAGAAGAAAAGATTTTGAGTATCTCAATGTTTGAAAATTTTGAACATCCAAATAGACATTCAATTGAAGTAGAAAATCAAATTGATTTCAACAACGGTGAGAACGTTGAAATTGATGAAAGAGAGGTCACTGAAATTACTTTGATCAAGAAGTTTGAAGGAGATGATGAAAAGGTGACGCAAGAGAAAACTGTTGAAGTTTTCTAATGACAAAACTATCATCTCTTGATTATTATGATGGTTATGAAATCACAAAAGAAGGAGATCAAGTTTTTTTCAATAGAAAAGAAGAAATAAAAGATGAGGTAATAAAGTTGGCATGTGCACCAAAGAAGTTGATTGAGGATGCAATTGATGTTCTAAAGATGATAATTGAATGTCTAACTGAATCTAAGACAAAGCAAAGTCTAGAGAGTATCCAACATCAACATAAAATACACTTCATTGATTTTCTTGGTCTGGAGCAATTTAATTTGATTTTTCATGCTTGTCTAACTAATCTTGTCAACCAGTTGAAGCATATGTAGAAGAACATTTAGAAAGAAAACTTTTCTACATACAACATTTTGAAGAGAGGCAAGCAAATAAAGTATTCAATATATCTCTTTCTTTGGCATAGAAGATGACAGATCTCTAGTTGAAACTCAAGGTTGAGTTCTTTTAAAGAAAAGGAGTATAATGTAGAACAAAATTCTATAATTTTTATATTTCTTAATTTTGTTGTTTTGGAATTAGATTTTGACTAGGATTTTAAATAGTTCAGAATTTTAGTTTCTTATTCTCTTCGGTTTCCTAATTTGTATTGATTTATGTATCCTAATTTATTTTAGAATTACTTTTCCTAAACGTATTAGGTTTAGTTTATTATAAGTAAGCCTACAAGCATATGTAATGGATTCATTCAATCAATAATATTTTAAAGAGTTTTTCTTCTATCTTCCTTGTGGATTCAATGTTGTTCTTGTGGATTCAAGAATTCTCATGTGCTAGAACGATATCTAGTCCCTGTTTCATCTACTAGAACGATATCTAATTCCTTCCTATACAGCCGCTGCGTCAGGTTGACAAACACTTCATCAAAGAAAAGTTGAATGATGGTATTATTTATACCGTGTTTGTCAAAATTGAGGATCAATTTGCAGAATTTTGCCTAAAGAGACTGTCTACTACTTAGTAATAGGAATTGACAAAAAGGATGAAGCTTAGTTGTGCGAAACGGGAGCTGAAGTATGGGCACATAGAGGTTTCATAAGTTGGGAGTGCCTCGGGGAGTGCTTATATTATATATATATATATATATATATATATATATATATATGTATATCTACTATTATTTTAAAAAGTCGAAGGATGTTGACTGTTTTCTACTTTTTTGGGTTCCACAAATGCCCTTATCAAAATAATGAAATTACTTATTAGCCTAGTCCCTCTTTGTAACGTTACCAAACTGTTTCAAGAAGCGCCTGTTGGGAAATGCTAACAACAGTTCCGAGATACGCTTGTTGGAGGCAACAACCTGGCATATATATATGCATGTGTGTGCTATAAATTTTTCTTTGTTTCGTCTTTCTCAACTGTTTTGTAGAGACCCAAGTGTGTGCCACTACAATATATACACATCAATGTGGTTGTGGAGTGCTAATATATGCCCCATTTGGGAATGATTCTACCTATTGATGATCAACATTCATAACGAAGAAGAGGGTGAAACCATAGATCTCACAAACAATAAATTTAGCCAACAAAGCTCTCTATTTTCGTTGATTGCTTCGTCAGAATAAAAAATTGCATACTATTTAGGTAAGTACTTATATCTCTATACTTATCTGTTTGCATTCACTTCCTAATTAAAATTAGTAGAGACTAAGAATTTAAAATAATAATAATAATAAAGAGTATGATTCAATTTCAACACTTCTATGGTAGTACTCACACTTTAAACTAATATGAACCACATGATATTTTTCTTGATCGTTTTCTTAGTACGAGCTATTAATCCCTCGCATTACTATTTCCTAATCCTTAAAAATTGTCATACACTGTGTATGACTTCATTTCCCAACTTTACATGCAATTACCCTAGCCAAAGTCATACAAAATTCTAATTTTGTACAAATTTATCAAGCATCCCAAGTGGGCAATTCACATTCTTTCATTTTTTCTTCTTATGGTTTCACTTGGAATAATTAGTGAGAAATGAAAAAAATGACTGTGATATCTTATCTTGGTGAGAAAAAAAAAACAATTATTGTATTTTCTCATTATCATGTTTTGATGGTATTAAAACAAACCATGTGAAATAGGGATATAGATGAGAGTTTTTCCCTTTTTACTGAGTAATCTTGATATATTATAACAAGTATACAGCCAATCAGTAACTTTCCTACCAAATCTCACCATTTTGGATTAAAAACAAAAGTAACATGATAAGAGAGATGTCGTCCTTCCCGTTTCTTACCTAATTTGTAAACCAAACGTAAGGAAAAAAAATCATAATTTATTTCTCCTCAAATCATTAAATCTAAATGGGTTGTTAAAGTAGTCAACCACTTAGTTTATTATTATTAATCTTTTCAGTGTTATCCCCTTTGGAGTTGGATCGTAGAAAAATTGGAGGTGCCTTTATTGGTATAAGAAGTTTAACATATTGCCACTGACAACATGAACTTTGAAGGATTATGCTTTAAAATCCTAAGTTTCCTTACTACTACATCAAAACATAATTAAATATGCATCAATTTTCTATATCATTCTAAAATTGTAATCCTTATAACGAATATTATAGATATAAATACATTAGTATGCATTTGTTTTGTCTTTGAAATTTTTTTCACATTATTATTTGATTGGGTGTAGCAATTCCTTCATAAAGTCAATTTGTTCTAAGTCAAGTATTATATCTAATTCGTTGTGCCATCTTCGATACCATGATTGTGATTAAAGCAAATGATCTAATTCTAGCTAGCTAAGGAATGATGGGTATTTTGTGTCTTTTATACCACATAGATAAATTCAATTCCACCATGTTGCCCTCCAAAATTTATAGAAATGTAAACCAGGTTGATGTTCATCATTTTATTTTATTTATATGTTACAATTGAACCCATCACTCTTAACCCCTAGCATATTGTAGTCACCCCATTTTTGACCGACGACCTTAAGACTCAAACGTCATCGTTTGAGCACATGGTGATCGTGCATGTCTGTGCTCGTTTCGAGTTTCCGGAGTTTTCCGCTGAGTGCCTTGCCTCCGGGCCTTTGAACTCTTTGTGTTTTGGCTCGGTTTGTGGACCAAGCCTTGTTGACCTTCCCTAGAGGGAGAGAGAGGTCTGTAGACCACTTTTTCCTCTTGTAGGCTAGTTTCCAATTTTCGGTTTCCGGAGCCTTCGGCTGCGCACCTTGTCTCGGGACCGCTTAACGTTCTGCTCTTGGCCTGTTTTTCGAACCATGCCTTGTTGCCTTTGTCTAGAGGGACACGGAGGTCTTGTAGACCACCATTTGTGGCTGTAGACCACCTTTTCCCTCCCGTAGACCACTTTCTGTGCTCGTACACTAGTTTTTGAGGCTTCCGGCTGCGTGCCTTGACCCGCAGACTTTCGTCTTTCTTCCTTTTTGGTTTGTTTTTGGCACAAACCTTGTTTTCCCTGCTTGGAGGATGGAATAAGGGTTGAAGACTAGTTTGTCTCCCTGAAAACCACTTTTCTTCCCTGCCATCCCATTTTCCGGTTGGCCAACTGGTCTTGGTGGTCGGTAGCCATGCCACCACCTTGCTTTTTTGGTGCAGACCACCTCCCCCCCCTGTCGACCACTTGGTCTCCTTGCAGACCACTTGCGGTGGTCGGCCGGCTGACCACTTCAAGTGGTCGGCAGTTTTTCTATACTTTATGCAGATATTTATCTTGCGAGCTGTGATAGCTGGTGAGCACAGAAACCATCCTCCATATTGCATCTAGCTTCAAGGTTGTTCAACAAGCTTGAGGCTTGTTTTTCTATAAAAAGGAGGCCCTCTCTCCCTTCTCCAGGTCCAGAAAAAAGTGCTTTGAGCTATATATTATCTTTATATTTCTTCCTTTCTCTCTTGTTTTGTGCTTAAAAGTCCCTTTCCTTCTTACTTTTGCACACAAACACATAGTGAAACACCATACTCTTGGAGCTGAGGCACTTAGAAGCTAGTTTTGGTGTTTTTGGATTCGTTTTGGCTCAAAAAGGTTGATGGAGTTGCAGCCTTGGGGTTATTCTACAAGGGTAAGTTTCTAACCCCTTAAACCTTGGTTTTTGTTTAAGCTTTTGACCCTATTTGCATGCTGATTTAGGCCTAACTTTTAACTACAAAAAGTTATGATTTCGAGTGTTTGAAATGTTTGTTTAAGGCTTTGTTGGTGTTGGGGGTAGTCTACCCCCCTCTTGTGCCTTGTTTGACCTTGTTTTGTGCTATCCTTTTAAGCTATTGGGACCACCTCTTTTTGGACTTCTCACCACTGAAACTCAGAGGAATTTCAGTGGTGAAAAGTTTGTTTTGAAGTCCCAAATAGGAGGGGGTCATCCCCTCTCCTTGTATCTTGGTTTCTTGCCTTATTGGCCTCATGTTTGAGCATGGTTTTCTAGCATGTGTTGGCTTGTTCTCAACTTATTTTTGGTGTTATTTTGACATGGCATACCTCTGTTTTAGCTTGGTTGAGTCACCACTTGCATGCATTCTACAGTTGTATTGTAATCTTGCAATCTAACCTAGCATGCATCATGCTTTGGACCATCATTCTAGCATGACTTTGGCTCCACTCCAGCAAGTTTTTGGTCATGTTTTAGCATGCTCTAGGTCTGATTTAAGTGTTTTGGGTCGTGCATGCCTTGCTTTGTATAGCCATATTGCATTCTAGCTCACTAGCTTTATTTATTGAGTCCACTAGCACGCATTGCTTGGGCTATTTTATGATTTTACATCATTTGTTATGTGATTTCAGAGAATGCTTCATTGTCGTTCCCTCACATCTTTCATTCATTCAATGCTTTGGAGGGTTGGTTCTTTATGCCTTAAGTATGAGCCATTGTGCATGCCATCTTGCCTAAGCTTTTGGGTTGCCATATCAATGTGTTTTGGGTGTTATTTTGTCATGATATAACTCTGATTGTTTTTGGTGAAGCCATCTCATGCTTGGTTTTGGTAGGGGTAGTGTAATCCTCCTTATTGGCCTTGCATATTCTATGTTTCATGCCCTTTATGCTAGCTTGTTTTGGCTTTGCTCCATGCATGTTTTAGCATCATTTTGGCATGCTCTAGGACTGTTTTGGGTTGCCATGATCATATGGTTCATGCATTGCATAGATGTAGTGCAATTGGCCTTGCTAGCCTTGAGTTTTGAGCACCATAGCATGCTTCATTTGTGATATGTGCATGATTTGGTATCCTTTAACATGTTATTTCAGAGCATATAGCATTGCCATGTTCCCACTTCTTTCACCTTTTGAGTGCCTTTAAGGCTCATGCATTGTTGCCTTGTTTGTGGCCTAGCTTGTATGCATGCATGCCTAGACTTTCGAGCTCCCATCTTAGCATGTCTTGGTCTTTCTTTTGACCTATTTGAACTCTGTTTGTGGCTGGTTCATTCATTTGTGCCATGCATTGCATGCCTCTTGTGTAGTCCCTTTTGGTAGCCTTGTGTTTAAGGGCTCTTGCATGCCATACTTGTGTTGTTTGAGTGGTTTGGCACCATTTCATACATGATTTTAAAGCTTATAGTGTTGTCACACTTCCATGTTTTTCACTCTTTAAGTGCTCTTGAGAGTCACATCTTAATGCCTTAATTCTTGAGCCAATTGGCATGCATGCTTGTATATGCTTTTGGACTTCATTTTCAGCTTGTTTTGGCCATTGTCTTGGCATGCATGAAGCTTGTTTGAGATTGGTTTGGTCCATTGAGTATTGCATTACATAGCCCTTGCCATGTCCATTATGTTTGCATGCATTGCATTGAGTTTGCATGCCATTAGATTTGATAAGTTGATCATGCATGCATTGCATTGTGTTTGGATAGGGTGTTAATCTAAACACGAGAAATGAGGGACGCTTCATACTTGAAGTGATGAAACGTGCCTCATTTCTCGGTCGCCGACGCTCTTGATCATGCATGATAGAGGTTAAGACCCTCAAGTGTTATTTGTGCGTTCATTTACATTGAATTGTGCAATCTTGGCTTCTCGGCCATCGTGCATTGCGATGCTCGATTGGTGGCCCGAGAGTCGAGAACCGCACTCTCTTGAGCTCATGAAATGATAGGGAGGGTGGTTGTGCACACATATCTTGCAAATACATTGTCGTGCCCCTTCTTGTTCTCTATTGCAGCAAACTGAAAGTGTGCAGAATTTTCTGGTCGGCAGACCAGTAAAAGTGGCTGGCCGACCACTTTTTCAGGTTTGTAGCAAATGTAAGTGGTCTACAGGTGGTCTACAACACCAATAAGTGGTCGGCAGCCTTCCTGGAGGTTCCCATGATGGAGTAGAAGCTATCTGGAGGTTTGTATAGTGTCCTGAGAACAATTGCAAACAGAGGCAAGTTGGGGCATCGTAATGGATTTTCGAACGAGGCGACCGAGCATGCACGCACTTCTCGGCCTGAGGCTCCTTTTAATTGCTTTGCGTAGCTAGTTAGCTATTCGGTTTTGTACTTAAGTAGTTAATACAATTAGCTATTCATTTGTCTTGTAATAATTAGTTGTAGCTAGTTATTAGCTTTGTTTTGTAATAATTAGTTTAATTAGCTCAGATTAGCTAGTTAGCTTATTATTTGGACCCTCCGTCGAGAGGGCACAACTGTTGTAATAAGTGTGTGTGTGTGTGTGTGTGTGATGCATGTCTTCCAACCCCAATTTCTTTCGCCCTTTTACTTAACTGTTTTCGATGGTTAGTTTAGGGCATATTTCGATTAGCATACCTTATGCTTCGCATGCGTGCATCCATTCATCTGTCTTGTACGCATCGGGCTCGACGCATCATACAAACTACATTGTATTTCAATTCTTATTTGAATACATGTATTGAGTGTTGCATTCACATGACATCTTAGAATAGCCGAGCCTATCTTAGTTGCATTTCGCATGTGTTGCATTAGGCATTGTTGACATAGCTAGGATCATGCATTGATTTCTAACATAGCTTTTGTTTTGGCTTGGAGTACTAGGTAAGTGTTTATGCTTTAGCATCCTTGCATGTGTGTAAGTGACTGCCATGATATCATGCTTGCCATGAGGCCAATTGCTTAAGTGTTTAACTGCATGAATGCCTGTGGGTGGAGGCTTGATTGCCTGAATTGGGACAATTCATCAAATGTGAGTTTTAAGCCCACTTGAGGTGGCAAAATCATGTTGCTTTCTAAGCCCACTTGAGGGTGGCAAATCCGCAGCTTAGCCTACTTGCGAGTAGCACTTTCAAACCATTTTTAAACAAACGAACATGAGATGTTTTGTTCCAACTTGAGCGATTGAGTCTATACTTGTATGTTGTGCACATCACGTAGTAATTCTAGATTAATAATCGGAATAAGAATGCATGTGTTTTCAAAAATAACATATAATGTTAGTACAGGCCGATCTTTGATTGGGCGAGCGAGGGTGCTCATTTCAGGACCTTCCCCTCTCGTACCCAAGTTCTCGAGCCGAGACAATTTTGGTGATGACGGACACGTGGCCTTAAGCACGAGTCAGGGTTTCTTAAATTTTCCAAAACAAAATATTTAGGTGGCGACTCTGAAATCTGGCAATGCAGTCCATGTTTTGCGCTTTTTGATTAAAATCGATTTTCCAAAATGATTTGTCGAATTTGGACTCTTTGGTGATTTATCAGTCTTACATTGCACTTTGTGAGATTAGATTCAGAACCGTGACATGAGTCCGAACTGTAGTACCTAAGAACTACAATTTGCGCCCTCGCACGTGGAGCGGAGTTCCGGGCGGTCTACACATATAAAGACGAAGGATGCAGAAAAAAGTTAATATACTGTTTTTTGAAGTAAATTTTAAAAACTTTCCTCATACATCGTACGTGCATTTTTACTAGTGATATAAAATAATAGAACATACAATTTTTGTTTTTGTTTTTGTTTTTGTTTTTTGTGTGGCTTTATTCAAATATATCAAAGTTCGTTATTCAATTTCTTTATAGATTTTTTATATAATGCGTGTGTTCATTTTTTAATGGAATATGATTGCTATACCATCAATTTCCTATAATCTCTAGATCGACAAGGTACGACCAAGTATAGGCCCAATGATGAAGCCCAATGAACTTTTAAATGAAGTCCATAATCCTAGACTAGGTCAAAATTAAATGATAAAAAAAAAGAAGCAAATAAAGTGCTACTGCTCTCTTATCGAAGATTGAAGGCTACTTCGGCTTTCTTTCTCGGTCTGTTGTAGACACCCCATTTTTGACCGTCCTTAAGACTTGGACGTCATCGTTTGAACACTCAATGATCATCCATGCTCGTGTTCGTTTTGAGTTCCCGAAGGTCTCGGCTCTGCGCCTTGCTTTAGGATCTCTCAACTTGACTGTTTTGTGCTTGGTTGTGGACCAAGGACTTGTGGTTTTTGCACCTAAGGGTAGGAAGTGGCTTGTTGGCCATCCCTTTAACCCACCGGCCATAGCCTGAGGCCACTGGCCTTATTTTCTTACTATCGGCTAAAAGTGTTGGCCGATCGGCACTGTATTTGGTCAGCCGACCATTGTTTTGGTCAATCGGCCACATTTTCTGGCCGAGGCCTTTTCTTTGCTTTTTCAGGCATTGTGCATACCAGTTGTGCCAGCTGGTGAGCACAGACTCTGCCCTCCATACACGTGTATGGAGGGATTTGAACCAACACTTAGCTTCTCTTGGAAGCTTTGAATTGGACTTCCTATAAGAGGAGAGCCTTCCTTTCCTTTCCAGAGGTTCAGCCAACTGATATAGAATATATAAATCACTCTCTCTCTATATCTCCTCTCTCTCTATAGTTGTGCATGTAATAGTGTTCTAAAGGGTGTTCTAAAGGGTGTTCTTGTTACTGAGGTGCTAAGGAGTTGATTTCAGAGTTTTTGAGTTGGTTTTGATCAAAAGGAGGTGCTAGAGTTGGTGTTCTTGAAGTGTTCTTTAAGGGTGAGAAACTACTCTTTTATTCCCCATTTTTGCTTAAGCTTTTAGCAATACTTGCATACTGTTTTAAGCTTAGTGTCCAACTGAAAAAAGTTCTATTTTTATATGCTAAATATGTTTGTTTAAGGTTACTTTTGGGTTGGGGGTTGTCTACCCCCTATTAGGCCTTGTTTGGCCTTATTTTGTGACCTTCTTTTTGAGCTTTGAACCCTTTTTGTTTTGACCTTCTCACCACTGAAATCTAGAGGATTTTCAGTGGTGGAGAAGTGGTTTTGAGGTCTTGAATAGGGGAGTGACACCCCCCTCCCTTTGTGTCTCATTTGCTTGCATTGTTGGCTCACCATAATAGCATGTTTGCTTAGCATGTTTTGGCCCTATTTCAGCAAGTATTTGGTGTTATCTTGGCATGATATACCTCTGTTTTAAGCTGGTTTGTTGGTCTCTTGCACCATGTACTTGCCTTGTAATCCCTTCTATTGCCTTAACATGTATCTTGCATTTGGACCATCAAGCTTGCATATTTGGGCCCAACTCCAAGGAATGTTAAGTCATGTTTCACCATGTTTAAGCTCTGTTTGGTGTCGATTTGATCATATATGCATTTCTTCGTATAGCCTTAGTTCATCCTAGCTTGTTAATCTTTGTGCACCGAGTTGCTAGCATGCATTGTTTTGACTATTCTCATGATTTGGCATCATTTGAAATCACATTTCAGCCCATGTAGTGTACCCACACACTTATGTTTTCCATTTTTTCAATGCTTTGAAGAGTTGTTGTTTTGTGCCTTAAGATTAGGTCATTGTGTATGTCTCCATGATTAGGTCTTTGGGATGCCATCTCATTGGGTTTTGGGGCTTATTTTGACATATTATAACTCCATTTTTTTTTCATTGCATAATTCATGCCATATTTGGTTGTGATAGGCGTAATATAATGCTCCCTTCGTAGCCTTGTATGCCCCTTGTTTGTGCCCACCTTTTTTTTTTTTTTGCATATTTTGGCCTCATTCCATGCATGTTCTAGCCTTGTTTTGGCCTGCCCTAGGACTATCTTAGGTCACTTTGGCCCTTTGGGGCTTGGTTGATATGGCCATGGTGAGAGCCCCTTGACTGGTTTTGGGTATTGAGCCCATTAGCATGCTATGCTTCACTTGTGTATATGATTTGGCATCATTTTTCACATGATTTCAGAGCCCATTGCATTTTCATGTTCTCATGTGTATCCCATTTTGCTCATGGTTGAGGATTGTGCATCATTGCCTAGCTTAAGGATCCATGTATGTGCTTGCATGTCTCCCCTTTTATTGGTACCTTAATTTGGGTGTTTTGGCTACTGTTTTTGGTGTGGCTGAGGTCTATCCATCTTTAGTGTAAGTTCATGGATCATGCATTTGTGTATTGTTGAATGCCTATTGCATTACATGTTGCATCCTTATGGTTGGTGTCATTGTTGCATGCCTATCACTTTGTGTATTTCCATATCTAGGTCGTATTGTAGTATTGCATACTTGTTGCACTGCCATGCTGTTTGCATGTTAGGTTGCATCACATTGCACTTGGCATGCTCATATTGCGTTGCCTTACACTCCCATGTTGCATTGTACTTGGTTGCGTGCATTGCATTGTGTTTGGTTTGGGGTGTCAAACCAAACACGAGGATCAAGGGACGTTTCATACTCGAAGTGACGAAACGTGCCTCAATCCTCGGTCGCCGACACTCTTGATCAAACATGATAGAGTTCTAGGCATTCATGCGTATTGTTGCCTTCATGCCACATTAATTCGCTCACTTGACTCCTTTGGCCATCACGCATTAAAATGTGTAATTGGTGGCCCAAGGGTCGAGATCCATACTCCATTGAGTTTATAGCATGATAGGGAGGGTGGTTGTGCACACATTATCTTGTAAATGCCTTGCCATGCACTGTCTGTCCTCTGTTGCAGCAAAAACAGAATTCTACAAGAAGATATGGCCGGTCGGCCATCTTCAGTGCCGGCCGACTACCAAGATCTGGCCGAGAGCCTTACAAATGGTCGATAACAATTTTCCAATGGCCAGTGGTCCTATCTCTTGGCTGGTGACATCCCACAGCGCTCGGGGGAGTGGTTCAGAAACATCTTTGGGACTTGTGCAATATTCAAAGGAGCAAAACAGTGCAAATAGAGGCAACATGTGGCATGACAACGGGTTTCCGAGCGAGGCGATCGAGCATGCATCATTCAATCATTCTGAGGTGGAGCTGCAACGGCCTTCTTTTGTAATTAATTTGTTAATTAATCAAGAGTTTGTAATAATTAATTAGCTAGGATAGTTGATTAGTCATTTGGTTTGTATTATTTATTCGGGCCCTCCTTCGAGAGGGCGAATTTGTAATAAGTGTGAGTGCGCGTGTGAATGTCTTTCAACCCCACGTCTTTCTCCCTTTTACTTACCTACTTTTGATGGATAGTTTTAGGTCATGTTTCAATTATCATACTTATGTTAGCATGTTTGCATACATTTATTCGTGTTGCACGCACCGGGCTCGGCGCATCATACTAATTTCATAGTATTTCAATTCCAACTTTTATACGTGTATCGAGTTGTCGCATTTTACATGCCATTCTTAAATTAGCCGAGCCTATTCTAGTTGCATTTTGCATGTGTTGCATTAGCCATCTTAACATGAGCTAGGATCATACATTGATTACTAATTGGCTATTGTTTTGCTCGGAGTATTAGGTAAGTTTTTATGCTTTAGCATCATACATGAGTGTGAGTGTTAACATGACAGAATGCTTGCCATGAGGCTAACTGCTTATGTGATATAACTGCCTGAATGCCTGTGAGTGAAGGTTGGATTGCTTGAATTGGGACAATTCATTGAAATCCGCATTTTTAGCCTACTTGCGAGTAGCAAACTTCAAACCATTTCCAAACAAACATGAGATGTTTTGTTCCAACTTAGGCGATCTAGTCTATACTTGTATACTGTGCGCATCACGTAGTAAGCTAGCTAATAACCGAAATAAGAACACATGTGTTTTCAAAAACAAAATATCATGCTTAGTACAGGCCAATCTTTGATCAGGTGAGCGGGGGTGCTCATAGATGACCTTTCCCAATCGTACCCAAGTTCTCGAGCTGAGGCAACTTTGGTGATGACGGACACGTGGCCTTAGGCACTAGTCAGAATTTCCTAAATTTCCCAAAATAAAAACATTTAGGTAGCGACTCTGTACCTGGCAAAGCAGTCCATGTTTGGTACTTCTTTCTTAAAAATCAGTTTTCCAAAACGATTTGTCGGATTTGGACTCTTTGGTGATTTATCGGTCTCACATTGCACTTTGCGGGATTAGATTCAGAACTGGGACATTTGAGTCCGAACTGTAGTAAGCCCAAATGAACAAAACGAGATTTTTCCCGGGACGTTCGGGGACGTCTACATCTGTCTTTCTTGTTTCACTTCGTCTTCTTCGAGATATATGTCTTCTTCTTCTTCTACCTCATTCTGATTTCTAAAAAAATCATATCCATTTTTTGTAAAAGATCCATGCCCAAATCTGCTTTAGATCTACACCCACCGACCCCATCTTAGATAGAAATGTGATTCTCTCCCCATATAAACAAGTTCTTGCACGTGGAATCACATTGCTTTGAAAGAAACGACACAGGTTTGTGCAAAACCTTCTACTAAGGGATGAAGTTTCTATTCTATAAATGCGAGTTCAAAGGAAGCGTCATTCCAAAAACTGAGATGGGACCAGTCAAACCAAGGACTAGAATTTTTTTTCATTTGTACTAAAATGACTAATAAATAAAGACAATAAGAGATTATTTAGAATGTGTCTAACAACAAAAGGAAGGAGAAAAAAATTAAAATAGAGAAGAAAGACTAAAAGAGAAAGATTGATTAAAGAAAAACTGGTCGTGATTAGATTATGTGTCTCAGACTATATTATACGGACTTGGGTGAGGGTATCAGGTGTGGTGCATATCTAGGGGTCAAACACTTTAAAACTAAAAATTGTGGAAACATGGATATAGATCCAAATTTGGATACAAATACGGAGATATATTAAATAGCTATTGTTTAAATATATTTACTATATGAAGATGAGTTAAAAAAATTTGTCCCAACAATTTTTTTTATAAATATTATCAAACATATGGATAAGTCATATAACAGGCCACGTTATTAACAGAGATGTTGGCCAGATACAAAAACTTCTCTCACACATGCACAACAGAATCGAGATAGCGAATGAGATCGAGACACAAAGAGAAAAAAAGATCGATACAAACTAGATAGTCAAACTCTCATCTTTTCTTTGTCACACACGTGCAACATAACGATGGAGAGTCTCTATCTCTTCTATTCTCTTCTCTTCTCTCATAGATGCATAACAGGATCAAGAGAGAGATCGAGACAGAGACAGAGAGATAAAAGAAGACTGAGAGAGATGAGGCAAATCCAATACATATCCCACACCCGCACCTGTGTCGTGTCAACAAAGGTACTTCACCCCAAGCAGCCGAGTCCATGTAGCACAGGTCTCAGATGTTGAAGATTGTTTCAATTCGCTGCATGTTGGGCCTTCAGATCTTAACCTTCTCCTATTTTGTTCAATCTTTTTGATGGGGATTAAGAAAGAGAAGGAAAGGAAATGAAAGAAGACTTATATTAGGCGTAAGAGGCGTCAAGTGGAACCGTAGAACTTGTAGAAGATTTTCTTTTGATAGGCTGAATTGTGGTATGATGGGATGTAAGTCGAGTTAGGTACTGGACTAGAGAGTGGATTGCGTTTGGACTTGGATATTAAAGAGGTAGGCTAACCTGAGTAAACACGTTTCTTGCACGTGGAATCACATTTCTTTGGAAGAAATGACACTTGTTTGTACAAATCCTACTACTAAAGGGCAAAGTTTCTACGCTATATATGTGATTTTGCAGTTCAAAAATGAAAAGTGATTTAAAATGAGATGGGTAAAGAAGGAATATAAATTTTTTTTTTCTGTTTTGACTAAAATGGAAAATAAAATAGAGACAATAAGAGATTATTTGGAATATGTGTAAGAATAAAAGGAAGGAGAAAAAAATTAAAATAATAAAAAAAAAAAGACTGAAAGAAAAAGATTGATAGAAGAAAAACTAGTGATGATTGTATTAGGGGTCTCATATGTTCATGATTGCATGTTGGGTCTTCAGTTCTTAACCATCTCTTATATTTTTCAATCTTTCTAGTGAGGATCAAGAAAGGAAAGGAAGGGAAATGAATGAAGACTTACTATAGGCATAAGAGGTGTCAAGTGGACCATTAGAATTTGTAGGAGATTTGATTTTGATGGGTTAAACTATGGATTGAGTGGCTGTAAGTGGAGTTGGTTGGGTATTGAACTCCGGAGTCGACTATATTTGGATTTGGATAATAACAAAGTAAGATGGTCTGAATAAATATGTTTCTTGCACATGGAATCGCATTTCATTGGAAGAAACAACACATGTTTGCGCAAATCCTACTACTACGGGGTGGAGCTTTTATCCTATAAATGTGATTCAGCGGTTCAAAGAAGGAAGCAAAAGTCAAACTGATATGGGACCAGTCAAACCAAGGAGTAGAAATTTTTTTCCATTTTGACTAAAATGACTGATAAAATAGAGACGATAAGAGATTATTTGGAATAGGTATAAGAATAAAAGATATGGGAAAAAATTAAAATAGAAAAGAAAGACTAAAATAGAATGATAAAAAAAATAAAAAATCAGTCGTGATTGGTTTAGGGTTTCAGATGTTGAAAATTGCTTTAATGCACTGCATCTTGGGTCTTCAAAACTTAACCATCTCATCTTTTCTTCAATCTTTCGGATGGGGATCAAGAAAGGAAAGGAAATGAATGAAGACTTATTATAGGCATAAGAGACGTCAAATGGAACCCTAGAATTTGTAGGAGATTTTTGTTTTGATGGGTTGCACTGTGGACTAAGTGGATGTAAGTGGACTTAGGTACTACATTAGGGAGTAGACTGCATCTAGACTTGGATATTAAAGAGATAGGTTGGCCTGAATAGGGTTCATTTTTATCTTATTTGATTAATAAACTTTCTTGTGGCAAAACCTTAGTTGTAGGTACAAAGATGCCTCTCGTTTAACCAGATTTACATTTTTCTCAACAAATTGGTTTGGACTCTTTTCTAATTGACATTAAATATATATTTATTGGCTACATCTTTCATGTAGGAAGAAATCTACACTCTCACTATTTTTCATTTAACAAAGTTACTCTCTTCCTAAAAATCCTCTCCTTAGTTAACCACTTTTCTTGCACGTGAAATCACATTTATTTGCTTAAATCTTGCTACTAAGTGGTGAAGTTTCTATAAATGCGATTTTACGGTTCAAATAAGGAAATGCGATTAAAACTGAGATGGGGTAGGTCAAACAAAGGACTAGAATTTTCTTTTTCTTTTTTGGGACTAAAATGACTAATAAAATAGAGACAATAAAAGATTTTGGAATAGGTCGAGGAATAAAAGGAAGAAGAAATAAATTAAAATAGAAAAGAAAGATTGATAGAAGAAAAACTGGTCATGATTAGATTAGGGGTCTCGGATGTTAAAGATTGCTTCAATTTGCTACATCTTTGATCTTTAAATCTTAACCATCTCCTCTCTTCTTCAATCTTTTTTATGGGGATCAAGAAATGAAGACTTTTATAGGTAAGAGGCGAAGTGGAACCCTAGAATTTGTAAAAGATTTGGTCTGATGGGCTCATAAACTTTCTTATGGCAAAAGTCTGATTGTTGGTAAAAAGACACCTCTCATTTAACGAGACTTATATTTTTCACGGAGAATCATTTTTGACTCTTTTCTAATTGACATTAAATGCATATTTATTGGCTATATCCTTTATGTAGGCAAAAATCCAGACACATTTCTTTGGAAGAAACAACACTTGTTTCCGCAAATACTGCTACTAAGGGGTGATGTCTCTACACAATAAATGCGATTTTGTGGTTCAAATAAGAAAATGTGATTCAAACTGAGATGGGGCAGGTCAAACTGTGAACTAGAATTTTTTTCTCGTTTGGACTAAAATGACTGGTAAAATAGGGACAATAAAAGATTATTTGGAATAAGTTGAAGAATAAAAGGAAAGGCAAAAATTTTAAATAGAGAAGAAAGATTGAAAGAGAATGACTGATTGAAGAAAAATAGGTCGTGATTAGATTAGGGGTCTCAGATGTTTTAGACTGCTTCAATTCCCTGCATCTTAGGTCTTCAAATCTTAAACATCTCCTCACTTCTTCAATATTTCTAATGGAAATAAAAAAAAGGTAAGGAAATGAATGAAGACTTTTATAGGCATAAGAGGCGAAGTGGAACCCTAGAATTTGCAAAAGATTTGGTTTGCTGGGCTGATAAAATTTCTTGTGGCAAAACCTATTTGTATGTAGAAAGATGCCTCTTATTTAACGAGATTTATATGGCGGTGTTTGGGAATGAGGCTAAAAGGCTATTTTAGCCTCATTTTAAACAAATAGCCAAAAAGTTGCACTGAAGCCGAGTTTTTTTTTTTTTAATCAGAAACTGACGTGGACAGATTTGGCAAAAGTGTATGACTATGTAGGGCATATTTGAAATTATGATTTTGCCCTTTTACTTTTTGACTAACCGACCAACTTAGCATTCCAACGCACGGGGGCACTTTAGTCATTTCATATCCCAACATAATCATAGTTCAAGTGTGACGGCCGGGTCTCTTTCTCTTTTTCTTTTCTTTCTTCTTAACTTCATTCTCTTTTGTTCTCGTTGGAATTGAGCAATTTGGAAATTTTCTTGAATTAGAATTCTCGTCCTTGTGGTGTTCGTCGTTGGATCTAACTAGTTTCGGGAAGTGGAAGGGTCAGGTCCATTGCGCTCGGAAGCGAAGGGGAAAATTTCTGGGCTGTTAGGCCAAGGCCGCACGTACAGGGCCTTGGGCCGCGCGTGCGAGATGGAGGCCGCACGTACAGGGGATGAGGCCGAACGTGTAGGAATGGGCAAGTTTGTGGAGTTGCACACTGCCTAGAAGGCACGTGCGGAAGGTGGTGCGGGAGGAGTCCCGCAAGTGCGGGAATGAAGGCCACACGTGCGAGAAGGGGCGCTCCGCATGTGCGGGGATGGATGCCACACGTGCAGCACTCTGCAGTCCGAAAATCCCTATTTTTTTTCCTTTTTGGTCCGAAGGTGTGTCTCATTTTTGACAATTCTCTCTCACTCTAAACCATTTTTCCTTTTCCTTCTCTCTAGAAAGCCTCCCCAAACACCCTTAGACTTTGATCCTTGCAAATCTTGAGTTAAGAATCATCATCTTCTCCCTCCAATTTTGAAGATCAAGGGTTGGAGCCCCATTTGGTATGGTGGAAGTCAAGCTCTCTCATTCTTGATTCTAGGGTATCTTCTTCCAATCTTCTCCAAAACTTCGAGGTAGGGAAATTTCCTTGAGTTATATATATACTTATGTTGGATTTGGTTGGTTTTAAGGTTCCATTAATGATTTTGAAAAGTTTGGTTTGCGTCATAAATGCTAGTGTTTTCAAAAATGGGTTTGATCTCCCTCTCCTCCTAAACTATTTTCTTGAGGATCTTAAACTTACATAATATGAGGTATTATTTTGAAAAGAAAACTCCTTCAAAGGAGGGGAGAGGTTTTTGTTTGATTTTGACTTAAAACCTTAAATTTTGGGTCGTTTAGCAGGATGTAACATATTTAAGGGCATCTTGTTATGTGCAGACACCCCATTTTTGACCGACCTTAAGACTCAGACATCACCGATTGAGCGCTCGGTGACGTTGCATAATGTGCTCGTTCAGAAGTTTCAGAGTCGCGGCCGTGAGCCCTGCCTCCGGACTTCCGAACCCTCTTCTGTGCCTTGCCTCGGTTTGCGAACCAGACTCGGTTTTCTCTGTTTCTTTTCCCGAGGGGAGGGAGAGGTCCCGTGGACCATCTCTCAGTGGCTGTGGGCTATATTTTGTGGCTATAGGCCATTTTGCCCGTTTGGAGTCCGGTTTCCGATTTTTCGGGACCGTTGGCCATGTGCCTCGGTTCGGGACCGCCTAACCATCTCCGTTTGCTCTGATTTTTGGCATACTTCTTATTTACTCCCTTTTGAGGGACACTGGGCTCTGAGAGACCCACTTCGTGCCCGAATTCCACTTCCGGTGCTTAATAGGCAATTTTCGGGGCCTCGAACTGCGCGTTTTGGCCCCCGAGCATTCGTTTTGCATCGATTTTTGTTCATTTTTGGCAGGTACCTCTGTTTTATCACCGGGAAGGCTGTAGAAGGGTGGGAGGCCAGCAATTGTTTCCACAACCAGTTTTTGCTCCTCCGGCGCCCTCCGACGCTCGTTTTTCTCACTTCCGAGCTAATGTTGAACAACCTGGGCCCTTTTTCTTGAACTTTGAACCACATATTTGTGATGTACACACATGGGAGGACCCTAAAAGTTGGTGGTCGGCCACTAATGTTGCTTGACCCTTTTGAACCCCTCCTTCCGAGCCAATGTTGAACACCCTTGGGCCACTTTCTTGAACTTTGAACCACATATTTGTGTTGTACACACATGGGAGGACCCTAAAAGTTCATGGCCGGCCAGAAAAATCCAATTGAACCTTTTGAACCCCTCCTAAAAATGGCTTGTTCTCTCTCCTGTTTTAGAGTTTCCAAATTCGAACCACAGGGTTGCGATGAGGGTACCTGGGAGGCCATCTTTTTGTGGTGGCCGGCCACTAACTCAACTTGACCTTTTTGACCCCTAGCCGGCCGACTAGGGGGGGTGGTCGGCTGGCCACCTGCAGCTCCAAAAGGTGGCCGGCCATGTTCCTCACAATTCACACTTTATAGCTGTATAGTTGTATCCCCCAGAAAAGATCTGTATCCGGAGGATATTTTGTGGGGAAAGCCTTGGTCCTTTTCCCCCACCCTTTCTCCCTTTGCTCCTTATAACCAGCAGGCAACATTGGTGAGAAGGGTTAGAAAAAATCATCTTCAAGCTTGGTATACAAAATCCTCCTCCATCTCTCTCATTTCCTTGAAAACCTCCAAGTCCAACACCACCATTTCTTCTACACCACCAACCCCCACCTTTCCATCCTCCATTCCATCAGTTTGAAGGTGTTCTCCAAGGCCTAAGGGTGCTGCAAACTCAAGCCAAGAAGCATCCAAGACTTGTCTTCAAAGGTAAGTCCTATTTCCCCTCTTTTGAGCTTAATTTTGCAACATTTCTTAGCCATACATGCTTATTGTTTTAAGCTCCGGCCCTAACTGAAAGTGGCCTTCTTTTGAGCTCTTTTTCACTTTTTCTTAAGGGCTCAACCTTGTTTGAGCCCCCCATCTTGCACTTGCTTCAATATCTTCCTTGAATGCTATTTTCTTCCATGCTTTGGAAGCCCATTATACTTCGGTTTTTGGTCATTTTATAGAACTAAAAATAGTCTTATTTTGGCCCATTCTTCGTGTTTCATTAAGGGTCTTTGGCTGTTTGATGAATATTTTGTATACTTTGTGTTATAGCCACTTTTGAGCCTCATTTTGCATCGCATTTCTAGCATGCTTGTATACTGTTTTGGGGTTTTTATAGTTCCGTAAATATGCATATTTTTGGTCCCTCTTCAATGTTGTAGAAGGGAATTTTTCAGTTTGGGCTTTGCATATACCACTTGCCTCTTTGGCCACCTTTTGGCCCTTTTTCTTGCATAGGAGCTTAGCTATATCTATGTTTGTTTTTAGGGTTTTTACAGCTCTGTAAATGTGTATATTTTGGGCCCCTCTTCAATGTTGTTGAAGGGCCCTAACCTGTTTGGGGTCCGCAGCTGTGAGTTGCTTCATAATCTCATGTTTAGGGCCATTTTTGCATGCCATTGTTGCCCTATCTTCGCTTGCTGTTTGGCCATGATTTGTACTAATAAAATGCTAATTTTGGGGCTGCCTTGCTCCTGTATTTTCATTCCATATACCAATTATGCGTGCTTTGTATAGCTGTAGTTCATTCTATGCGCCTAATTTGCATTTCGGGAGAGATTCCATGCATCGGGTGTCATTTCGCCTCGTTCTAGGGCTGTTTTGCCCCTCATTTTGCTACTGAAAATTGCATGTTTGCATATCACTTTCCATGTCTTTTCCATGTCGCATTAGAGTGGCATTTCGGTGCCTGAGGATCGGTCCTCGGTTTGCGTGCACGCGTGCACGCATTTCGAGTTATTTTGTTTTCATCTGATGGCTTCCTATGTGAGTGTGACTGAGGCTCTCTCATGTTGGTATAAGCCCATTATTGCATTGCGCATGTCATTGCCTCGGTTTGCGTGCCCGTGTGCACGCATTTCGAGGCACTTCATTTTCATCCATCGGCCTCTTATGTGAGTGTGGCTGAGGCTCTCTCATGTTAGTATAAGTCCATGTTGCATTCTATACGCCATTTTAGCCATATTGCATTGCGCATGTCATTGCCTCGGTTTGCGTGCCCGTGTGCACGCATTTCGAGTCACTCCATTTTCATCCATCGGCCTCTTATGTGAGTGTGGCTGAGGCTCTCTCATGTTAGTATAAGTCCATGTTGCATTCTATACGCCATTTTAGCCATATTGCATTGCGCATGTCATTGCCTCGGTTTGCGTACTCGTGTGCACGCATTTCGAGGCACTTCATTTTCATCCATCGGCCTCTTATGTGAGCGTGGCTGAGGCTCTCTCATGTTAGTGTAAGTCCATGTTGCATTCTATATGCCATTTTAGCCATATTGCATTGCGTATGCCATTGCCTCGGTTTGCATGCCTGTGTGCACGCATTTCGAGGCACTTCATTTTCATCCATCGGCCTCTTATGTGAGTGTGGCTGAGGCTCTCTCATGTTAGTGTAAGCCCATATCATATTTCCATGTCATTTGCATTGCGTATGTCATTTTCTCGATTTGCGTGCCCGTGTGCACGCATTTCGAGGCATCTCATTTTCACAGCATAGTGCATGCTAGGCTGTATCTTAGTTGCATTCATGCATATCATGCATATTGCATCGTGTTCGGGATAGGAGTTAGCCCGGACACGGGAAACGAGGTGCGTTTCGTACTCCGAGTGACGGAACGTGTCTCAATTCCCAGTCACCGACACTCCGGATTACCTGTGATGGAGTTAGGTTTTTGTTGTGTTTACACGTGCATTCATTCTATATTAAGTTGCACATTTCGACTCCTCTGCCATCATGCATCGATATGCGTGATTGGTGGCATGAGGATCGAGGCATGCATATATCTGTGAAAATACATTGCCATGCCCCTTTCCTGCTCCTTGTTGCAGCAAAATGAAGAATCAACAACTTTTTGGAGTCTGGCACGCTTTACAAGAATAACTGCTAAACAGAGGCTAATTGGGGCATCCCAGTGGATTTCCGCGCAAGGCAGCCCAAACATATATCATTCATCAAGAGCAAGGCAGTCCCTAGCTTGCACGCCAGTTTTACAGCTTTCTTAGTTAATTTGCTAAATTAATTAGGAATTTGTATATTATTCGGACGGTTATATTTGGACTGTAATATTCTTTTATTCGGGACTGTATTATTTATTCGGGCCCTCTGCGCGAGGGCATAACTGTAATAAGTGTGCGTGTGTGTGTTGTATGTCTTCCAACCCCACGTCTTTCTTCCCTTTTACTTATCTGCTTATGATGGTTAGATTAGGGCATATTTCAATTAGCATACAGTATAATAGCATGTTTGCATTCATTCATCTGTTTTGCATGCACCGGGCTCGGCGCACCATACTAACTGCATCGTACTTTCAATTCCAAATTGAATACATGTTAGTTGTAGCATTTCATATGGCATGTTTAGAATAGCCGAGCCTGCTATAGTTGCATTTTTTGCATGTGTTGCATTAGGCATTTTTGTATACTTAGGATCATGCATGATTTCTAATGTAGTTTATATTTTGGCTTGGAGTACTCGGTAAGTTCTATGCTTTAGCATCTTTGCATGCGTGTGAGTGACTGCCATGAATAGCATGCTTACCATGAGGCTAATTGCTTATGTGATATAACTGCCTGAGTGCCTGTGGGTGAAGGTTGGGTTATTTGAATTGGAATAATTCATCAAATGTGTGTTTTAAGCCCACTAGATAGTGGCAAAATCATGTTTTCAAAGCCCACCCGAGGGTGGCAAATCCACGTCTTAGCCTACTTGCGGGTAGCACCATCAAACCACTTTCAAATAAACAAACATGAAATGTTTTGTTCCAATTCAGGCAACTCAGTCTATACTTATATGCTGTGTGCATCACATAGTAACCTAGGCTAATAACCAGAACAAGAACATATAATGTTTTCAAAAATAGATATCATGGTTAGTAGAGGCCGATCTTTGACCGGGCGAGCGGGGGTGCTCACGAAGTGACCTTCCCCAATTGTACCCAAGTTCCCGAGCCGAGGCAACTTTGGTGATGACGGACACGTGGCCTTTGGCACCGAGTCAGGGTTTCCTAAATTTCCCATTAAAAAACATTTAGGTGGCGACTCTGTATCTGGCAAAGCAGTCCATGTTTGGCACTTCTTTTCTAAAAATCTGTTTTTTTCTCAAAACGATTTCTCGGATTTGGACTCTTTGGTTCAGACTTAGAACCGTGACAAATTTGAGAGTCCTGAGCTGTAGTGACCCCAAATGAACGGAATGGGAGCTCGTTCCTCCCGGGGCGTTCGGGGACGTCTACAGTTTCTGGCGACTCTGCTGGGGATTTAGAGAACTTGACTCGAACTCTTGATATCTGTTTTTTACTACACTTGTGTGATTCTTTGCATTGCATTTGCATTGGTGCGCCTAGGACACCGTGTTTGCCATTTGCTATTCCTGAACGGTTTGCCGGAGGCTTGTCTTGTCAAGGCATGACCATAAGGCTGACTGGTTGTGGGCTCTGCCAGTATGGGAACACAAACCCCGGTTTTACTGGGGCACCCTCTTTGACCATTCGACCTAGTGCATATTCGGATCCATAGTGACCATTCCAAACTAGGACAGGTTGAGGACGGGTACACCGACGCAGCTGTAACTCTGCCGGACAGGTTCAAGATGCCTCACATCGACCGTTTTGATGGGTCAGGAGATCCCATGGTCCACTTGAGCTTGTTTTCAGATGTTTTGCGCCCGATGGGCTTGACAAGATTACAGAAGCTCTCTCTTTTTGGCAGGACCCTGTCAGGTATTGCGGTCACCTGGTATGCCAAATTGGAGGATTCAGTAAAACGAAGCTGGGAGGAGATGGCCGAGGCCTTCGTCGCGCAATATTCATACAATACCCAAATTGAGATTACGACCCGTGATCTTGAGACGACGAGACAGGAGCCTAAGGAGAACTTCTCAGAATTCGTGGCCCGCTGGAGAGCCAAAGCCTCAATTATGACCATTAGGCCAACGGATAAGGATCAAATAGGGATGGTTGTGCGCAACCTCCAGCCCAAACTAATGGAGAAAATGATCGTAATCCCCTTTCCTACTTTCTCAAATTTACACGAGATGGGAGTGCAGATCGAGGATGCTATGAAGTAGGGCCTTTTTGACCAGGAGAAAGAGCAGCCCAGAAGGGCGTTTTCCCGCAATTCGAATGTGACCACCAGTGGTGATGCAGCTGCAAGATCTTCTGATGTGGGCATGGTGGCTACCACCGTATCAAAAACAGCTACCTCATTCACCGGTGCGTCCGAAAGTAGTTCACAAGGAACCAAATATCCACCCCGAGTCAAGAGGGTTTTCACCCCGCTTTTTATGCCTTTGTCAAAAGCTCTAGAGGCCTTAATCCGAAAAGGACATCTGAAGCCATTAGAACAACAACCTTTACCTGATCCTCTCCCTTCAAAGCATGACCATACTAGGTACTGTGCGTACCATCAACAAACCGGTCATGACACCGACAGTTGCTTTCGTCTGCGCCATGATGTACAAGATCTGTTTGACAACAGGGTCATCCCTGCGCCAGGTCCTGCGAAGTCTATCGGCACTTGATCAGTGAACTTGGGGGATAACGTGATGTGATTGGGGGGATGAACCACCTGCGGGCAGCGCTCAGTTTACTCCAGATATGGTGGATGGCATGCACTGTTTTGAGCATTTGCGAATGCTAGCTTTTGTGCCTTCTGACTTGGGCATTGGGTCTGTCTTGTTGTATCGAGTCAGTCCTGTATAGGAGTCAGGTGATTCTAGGGGGTGTTGCCTCGGGCATCACCATTTTGTTTTGTGTTTGTTTTTTTCGTTTTGTTTTGAGTCTATTTCTGTCAGGGAGCCAGTTGTGCCAACAGATTTTGATTGAAACAGCAGTGGTTTTTTTCACGCTCTTGTGTTTGCCTCAGCCGTGTGCCAATTGTGCCAGAAAGTTTGAATGAAATGGCAGTACTTTTCCCCTACTCTTCTGCACCCCAAAATCATTGCATTGACCTAAGTTTTTCAAAACTTTTTGAACACTGCAGTGAAAACGAAGAGGAAGGAATTCCTCGGGATTTGCAAAACTTTGATCATTTGACAGAAAGAGAGGCGTGCTAAGCCCTTAATGAATGAAATCATGCTTGTTAGCGTGAGTACTGAGAAGGACCCTGGCTTGATCCAGACTGGTTTCACACTATCTTCAGCACGAGTGATTTGTCGCTTTCTTAAAAACCTTCAAAAACAAAATGTTTTATGCGGTCCTGCGAAGACCTGTGTGGAATCACTCTTGAGATTGTGCAGCCTAGGATCGCTCTCAGCCTCGAGACTCAACCCCTTCGCTTCCAAACCTTGAAACTTGAATTCAGAAGGTTCAACGGTCAACTATGATGTGAGGCCTGTGTGGCCGGATTTGAAGCAGCCCTCAAACAAGAGGCCAGGAAAGTCAGGTCAAGAAGATCAGATCTCATCAGAAGAAGCTTACAAAGCAAAACAGCAGCCATTCTCCTAGATTCAGATGACTTCAGGATCTCAAAACCATTTGGCATGGACTCGTTACACTTTTACCCTTTGAGAGGCTCGCTAGGCCGAAAACCTGGAAGGGCGACCCAGGCAAAAGTTAGAGTAAGAGAAAAATACAAAAAAAAAGAAGCAAAAAAATGCAAAAAGAAAAAAAGAGAACAAAAAAGAAAGATGCAAAGAAAAGAACAAAAAAAAATCAAAAAAGAAAAGAAATGAAAAGAATTGAAAAGAAAAGAAAAACAAAGCTCGCAAGGTCGAAAACCCACAACGGGCGCCTTGGCAAAAGTTAGAGCCTAAAAAGGAGAGGTTAATACCCGAGTGTACCTTAACCCCGAACTACGTAAGGCTTGATTCCCATGTTTGGGATACGTAGGCAACTTCATTCTGAAGTCCAGCCATAAGCACTTCCAAATAGACTGTGTCTATGCGATGGTTCTGGTCATCTTTGTCTTCTTTGTATCTGAGAGTCTGGTTGTGTTCGTCGCTCTGAGGACTGATTACAATGCGCTGCAGTGCTATCCAAACAAGGGGCAACTTTCCGTTGCCATTCAAAACGCCGCAGTGTCATTTCAAACAAGGGGCAACTTTCCGTTGCCATGCAGTGTCCTTCAGACAAGGGGCAATTTTCCATTGCTATGGATTCGAGGTTGTGCATCTCAAGAGTAGGTTTCGTGCTCGTTGAGCAGTGGTCGTTTGCAAAAATAGTTTTTGAGAATTTTTACTGAGGTTGACTAATCTTCTCGAAAAGTACTCCATTTTTCAAAACTGGACCATTTCTTGGACCTAAAAAAGGAAAACTCTCAGTGCTTATAGCCTAACTTGCATAATTTTAAATCAGAAAATCGAACAAGCGCGTTAATCTAACTCTCATGTTGGTCAAAACTGTTTTAGTAGAAAGCAAAAAAATAAAAAAAATGGTCAAAATGATGAACTAGGGGCACAGTTGAGTCAGGTGTTCTATCTTTTCCCTTTGTCAAAATACTTGCCAGAAAGGGCACTCTACTTGTCGGAAAGGGCACCGTATTCGCCAGAAAAGGGCACAACAAAGGGCAGAAAGCTCTCACATCCTCCAAGCAACGAGGTATCAAGCAAAGTGCGAAGCACGAACTAGAATGGGGCAAGATATTCCACTTCCTCATCTGGACAGGTCTAACCACGTCCAAACTCCCCGACAGAGCATCATCAACCGATGTTAGCTGCAGATTTGCTACACATACTGTTATAGCACAACCCCTATGAGAGAGGAACTCACTAGCTGTGCGCAGGAAAAGAAGAATCTAGCAGAATGCTAGGGGCACGAGCCCACAGTTTGCTGTTCATCCATCAACCACCCAGGGGAGGGATGAAAAATGAGAGATTGAAGAATAGAGAGATGTGCGATAAGAGAAAAAGTGAGAAAAGGGCTTTTTCAGAAAAATAGAGCTTGAGGGCCGAGTGATGTGATGATCACAGATGAGAGAGGGTGGGGAACAATACCCGGTGAAACAGGCTCCCTGTGCACGTATGTGTGTCGTGTCTTTTGTTTTGTTTGCCTCGATTCTTGCTTTGAGTCGTTCCGAGTGTGTCTCGATGTGTTTAGATTGTTTTACTTTGTTTTTCCTTTGTCGAGTGGTGTTTAGGTTGTGTGCCTTTTATTTCTGTGTTGTGTTGTCTTGCTGTGTTCAGTCGTAGGCTCGATACCCGGATGAAAGCTCATCTCTGAATTTCAAAAATAAAATCGTTTTGTGCTCCGAGTGCCATGCCATTCTCCACATTTGTACAAAACAAAATTCGTTCTTTCATAAAATCGCAGGATTCAACCCAGGTCATGTGAGAACAGTAAAATCAGGACCTATCTAAAGCTATATGGGTTCCAGACTGCAAAGCAAAAGAAAAGAGGAAATGTCGGGTGTCTGAGTTTGTTTCAACTTCAGTAAGTTCCGAGACTACATTCCGTGATGTACCTCTTCAAGTCTTGCCAAAGCTCCGAAGTATGAGTGTGCCTCTACCTCAAGCTCGAGATCAAGTCTGCTTCAAGCCAAAATGGCGATCAAAAGTGCTCTCCCTGAGTACCATTCCCCGCCAGAGGCATCTTGGCTGTGTTCGCAATGAGTTCCTAGGAGACCATCTGCGACGGTGGAAACTAGAGTTCGAATGGCTGATGCCTAGAACGTAAAGGTTCGGAATTTCCGGGACTAAAGTCTGGTTTAAATACCCAGAGGCGCGTCCTCGTCTTGAAATCTGTATGGAAGCCCCATAGGTTGAGATAGCGTGTATGCACCTCAATTCTGGATACTGAACCAACCAAGTCTGTCACCTCGTTGGAGAATATGGAAAGTTGTGAATATGATCAGAAAGAAAGGCAACATCCAAAGTGTTCTACGTGAAGAATCCTTGTCAATATTTCAGAGCCTTTATACTGTAAGATTGAAGGTAAGTGTTTGAAGAGCACAAGGGGAGATCCCCATCGGAGAAGAGCGGTTCACCTCCACTCACCTCATGAGGTGCTTTCTAAAGCGTCGCTACGCTTGTTTATTGCATTCATTAAACATCATGCATTGTATTGCATTGTACCTATCAAGTTTCTTTCTCATTCAAGCACGATATTGTATGTACGGTTCGTTCAAACAAGTTTGGTTTAAGATCATTTCTTTAGTGTATCTATCACACTTTTCTTCATTCACTTTTGTGTATCTATCACATACATTCTCATTTTGTGTATCAATCACACTTCTTTCATTTTGTGTATCCATCACATACATTCGCATTTAGTATATCAATCATACTTTGCTCACATTGTGCATCTATCACACTTTGTGTTCATTTTCAGTATATCAATCATACTCTGTTCACATAGTGCATCTATCACACTTTGTGTTCATTTTCAGTATATCAATCATACTTTGCTCACATAAGTGCATCTATCACACTTTGTGTTCACTTTTAGTGTATCAATCACACTCTGTTCACATAGTGCATCTATCACACTTTGTGTTCGCTTTTAGTGTATCAATCACACTTTGTTCACTAAGTGCATCTATCACACTTTGTGTTCACCTTTTGTGTATCCATCACACTTGTTCACATAGTGCATCTATCACACTTTGTGTTCATTTTCAGTATATCAATCATACTCTGTTCACATAGTGCATCTATCACACTTTGTGTTCACTTTTAGTGTATCAATCACACTCTGTTCACATAAGTGCATCTATCACACTTTGTGTTCACTTTTAGTGTATCAATCACACTCTGTTCACATAGTGCATCTATCACACTTTGTGTTCGCTTTTAGTGTATCAATCACACTTTGTTCACTAAGTGCATCTATCACAGTTTGTGTTCATTTTCAGTATATCAATCATACTCTGTTCACATAGTGCATCTATCACACTTTGTGTTCATTTTCAGTATATCAATCATACTCTGCTCACATAAGTGCATCTATCACACTTTGTGTTCACTTTTAGTGTATCAATCACACTCTGTTCACATAGTGCATCTATCACACTTTGTGTTCGCTTTTAGTGTATCAATCACACTTTGTTCACTAAGTGCATCTATCACACTTTGTGTTCACCTTTTGTGTATCCATCACACTTGTTCACATAGTGCATCTATCACACTTTGTGTTCATTTTCAGTATATCAATCATACTCTGTTCACTAAGTGCATCTATCACACTTTGTGTTCACTTTTAGTGTATCAATCACACTCTGTTCACATAGTGCATCTATCACATTTTGTGTTCACTTTTAGTATATCAATCATACTCTGCTCATATAAGTGCATCTATCACACTTTGTGTTCACTTTTAGTGTATCAATCACACTCTGTTCACATAGTGCATCTATCACACTTTGTGTTCGCTTTTAGTGTATCAATCACCACTTTGATTCACTAAGTGCATCTATTACACTTTGTGTTCACCTTTAGTGTGTATCCATCACACTTTGCTCACTTCACCCTTTGTATATCAATTACACTTTGCTCAAATAGTGTATCTATCACACACTCGCTTTGCTCACTTAGTGCATCTATCACACTTTGTGCTCACCTTTTTGTGTATCAATCACACACTCTCGCTTTGTGTATCTATCATACTCTGTTCACATAGTGCATCTATCATACTTTGTGTTCACCTTTTTGTGTATCAATCACATGTTCGCTCTATGTATCTATCACACATGCACACTGTATTCGCAGTGAGAATTCCATAATTTTCTTACATCCTTTCTGCACGAGGTGTAGTTTCGCTCGAGTTTACTTGCTTGCCTAGCATTCGCTTAAAATGTTGCATTTATTTCGCATAATTGCTTCATTACAGCTCTCTTTGCATGATCATGAGTGATAACCGGCTTCGCGTAGCGTATAAGTCCAATCTTCAAACCAGCTTCGCGTAGCGTATAAGTCCAATCTTCAAAATCTTCTTGCATATCATTTGCATTTTGCCCCTGCTTGCGGGCATGCCTGCGGGCACATCTTTGTCTATCTTGTCTGCTTTGTCTAAGTCTTCGACGTTGTCAAAAATGGGTCGTCTCTGGGCTTTGACATTCACTCCCGTCATTCTTATGACTTCCGAGTTCTGTCAAAGAGGGGCAACTGTAGACACCCCATTTTTGACCGACTTTAAGACTCAGACATCACCGATTGAGCGCTCGGTGATGTTGCATAATGTGCTCGTTCAGAAGTTTCAGAGTCGGGGCTGTGAGCCCTGCGTCCGGACTTCCGAACCCTCTTCTGTGCCTTGCCTCGGTTTGCGAACCAGACTCGGTTTTCTCTGTTTCTTTTCCCGAGGGGAGGGAGAGGTCCTGTGGACCATCTCTCAGTGGCCGTGGGCAACATTTTGTGGCTATAGGCCATTTTGCCCGTTTGGAGTCCGGTTTCCGGTTTTTCGGGACCGTTGGCCATGTGCCTCAGTTCGGGACTGCCTAACCATCTCTGTTTGCTCTGATTTTTGGCATACTTCTTATTTACTCCCTTTTGAGGGAGACTGGGGTCTAAGAGACCCAGTTCGTGCAGGAATGCCACTTCCGGTGCTTAATAGGCAATTTTCGAGGCCTCGAACTGCGCGTTTTGGCCCCCGAGCATTCGTTTTGCATCGATTTTTGTTCATTTTTGGCAGGTACCTCTGTTTTATCACCGGGAAGGCCGTAGAAGGGTGGGAGGCCAGCAATTGTTTCCACAACCAGTTTTTGCTCCTCTGGCGCCCTCCGACGCCCGTTTTTCTCACTTCCGAGCTAATGTTGAACAACCTGGGCCCTTTTTCTTGAACTTTGAACCACATATTTGTGATGTACACACATGGGAGGACCCTAAAAGTTGGTGGTCGGCCACTAATGTTGCTTGACCCTTTTGAACCCCTCCTTCCGAGCCAATGTCGAACACCCGTGGGCCACTTCCTTGAACTTTGAACCACATATTTGTGTTGTACACACATGGGAGGACCCTAAAAGTTCATGGCCGGCCAGAAAATCCAATTGAACCTTTTGAACCCCTCCTAAAAATGGCATGTTCTCTCTCCTGTTTTAGAGTTTCCAAATTCGAACCACAGGGTTGCGATGAGGGGACCTGGGAGGCCATCTTTTTGTGGTGGCCGGCCACTAACTCAACTCGACCTTTTTGACCCCTAGCCGGCCGACTAGGGGGGGTGGCCGGCTGGCCACTTGCAGCTCCAAAAGGTAGCCGGCCATGTTCCTCACAATTCACACTTTACAGCTGTATAGCTGTATCCCCCAGAAAGGATCTGTATCCGGGGGATATTTTGTGGGGGAAAGCCTTGGTCCTTTTCCCCCACCCTTTCTCCCTTTGCTCCCTCCTTTTGGTCCTTATAACCAGCAGGCAACATTGGTGAGAAGGGTTAGAAAAAATCATCTTCAAGCTTGGTATACAAAATCCTCCTCCATCTCTCTCATTTCCTTGAAAACCTCCAAGTCCAACACCACCATTTCTTCTACACCACCAACCCTCACCTTTCCATCCTCCATTCCAGAAGTTTGAAGGTGTTCTCCAAGGCCTAAGGGTGCTGCAAACTCAAGCCAAGAAGCATCCAAGACTTGTCTTCAAAGGTAAGTCCTATTTCCCCTCTTTTGAGCTTAATTTTGCAACATTTCTTAGCCATACATGCTTATTGTTTTGAGCTCCGGCCCTAACTGAAAGTGGCCTTCTTTTGAGCTCTTTTTAAATTTTTCTTAAGGGCTCAACCCTGTTTGAGCCCCCCATCTTGCACTTGCTTCAATATCTTCCTTGAATGCTATTTTCTTCCACGCTTTGGCAGCCCATTATGCTTCGGTTTTTGGTCATTTTACAGAACTAAAAATAGTCTTATTTTGGCCCATTCTTCGTGTTTCATTAAGGGTCTTTGTAGACGCGCCCGCGTGGGCCTCGCTACGGTTCGGACTCGATTTGTGTCACGGTTCTTAATCTGAACCAAAGAGTCCAAATCTTGCAAATCGTTTTTGAGAAACAGATTTTTGAAAAAGTAGTGCCAAACATGGACTGCTTTGCCAGATACAGAGTCGCCACCTAAATATTTTAAAATGGGGAAATTTAGGAAACCCTGACTCGGTGCCGAAGGCCACATGTCCGTCATCACCGGAGTTGTCTCGGCTCGGGAGCTTGGGTACGATCGGGGAAGGTCAGCTATGAGCACCCCCTTTCGCCCGGTCTGAAGACCGGCCTCTACTAACCGTGATATCTGATTTTGAAAACGTTTATGTATTCTTATTCCAATTATTAGCCTAAGATTACTATGTTATGCGCGCAGCAAACAAGTATAGACCAAATTGCCCAAATTGGAACAAAACATTCTATGTTCATTTTGAAAATGGTTTGCTACTCGCAAGTAGGCTAAAATGCAGGTTTTGCCACCCTCAAGTGGGCTTTTTAGAAAAGACGGTTTTGCCACTATCTAGTGGGCTTAAAACAAATATAGTTTTAACGCATTATCCCAATTTAAGCAGTTTGACCTCCACCCACAAGCATTCAAGCAATTTATCTCACGTAAACACTTAGCCGCATGGTAAGCATACTATTATGGCAACATTCACACGCATGTTGGATGCTAAAGCATAACCACTTACATTGTACTCCGTGCCGAAACAATAAACTAGGTAGCAATTGTGCGTGTCCTAGTTCATGTTATTTTGCCTAATGCAACACATACAAGATGCAATTTTAGTTAGGCTCGGTTAACCTAAACATGGCATATGATATGCAACCAATTGTTTCATGTATTCAATTTTGGAATTTGAAAATACGAATGCGGTTAGTATGATGTACCGAGCCCGGTGCATGCCAACAGATGCATGAATGCACGCATGCACATCATAAGGTATGCTAATCTCAAAAATGCCCTAATCTACCATTATAAGCAGATAAATAAAAAGGAAGAAAGAAATGGGGATTGGAAGACATACACACACTCACCCACACTTATTACATGTTTACCCTCACTCAGAGGGTTCGAATTAATATTACAGTCCCAAAATAATGAACAAACAAAATTATTACAAAATTTCTCTAATTAATTAAAAGAAAGGAAGCAAAAGGAAAGAAGAGGGTGGCCACAGCCTCTGCCTCGCGGTGCGCGGATGATGCATGCTCGAATCCGTCCTGCCCGGAAAACCCGTACTATACTCTTGTCGCCTCTGTTTGTACTGCCTTGTCTTTCTGAAAATTGCCAAAGTACTGGAACAAGCTCCTTGCATCCTGCAGAGCACCACCGGCCAGACAGAATTGCCACCGGCACTTCAAAATTCCCATCGGCACTTTATCGGATTCATTGGCATTCCAGATAGTGCCGGTCGGCACTAAATTCTGCCGGTCGGCAGAAACTTCCTGCAGAAGACAATTTGACAGCAAACAGAGAACAGACAGTGCATAGCATGGAGTTTTTGGACACATGTAAGCATGGTCCTACTTCTTATCATATTTTGAACTCAAAGAAGCATGACTTTCGATCCTTGAACCACCAATGGTACGTGGTGGGTCAAAAGATCGAATTTGCCATTTGATATGAAAATGTATGCAACAAACAACATGAAAACCGGGGCCTTATCAAGATGGAGTCAAAGGTCCCGATGACCGGGAATCGAGGCACATTGCATCACTTGAAGTATGAATGGTCCTTGATTCCCACACTTAGTTTGACACCCCAAACCAAGTAAATGCAATGCATGTAATGCTCAACAAGGCTTAAATGTATCATGCCATCAAGGAGAGGGAGAGAGGTATAGAGATAATATGTATCTATATCTCTAAAGGCTGATTTTTGCTTCTGTTTTTCTAACCTAGAACCAAGAGGAAAGCCTCTCTCTTATAGGACTCCCTCTTGCAAAGCTTATTCAACAAGCTTGGCTAGAGGGAAATCCCTCCATACACGTGTATGGAGGGGAAAGGAGTTGGTGCCAGCTATCACAGCTGGCACAAAATATCTCCATAAAGTGGATGAACAGTGGTCGGCTGCCCAAAAAGGCTATTCCGGCAAAAAACAGTGCCGACCGGCAACATATTATGCCGACCGGCAATAAAGTGTGCCGACCGGCAAACTAAAGTGTTGATGGAAGAGAAGGACCAGCCGGTGGCCTCCAGCCACTGCCGGTGGTGTGTGGGGATGCCTCATAAGGCATTCCCTGCCGTTTAAAGGCAAAACACAAGTGTTTGGTGCAAAACCAGACACTAAATAGTCGAGTTCGGGGATCCTGAGGCAAGGCGCGCGAGCCGAGACCTCCGGGAACTCCAAACGAACACAAACATGGATAATCACCGAGTGTTCAAACGGTGACGTCCAAGTCTTGAGGACGGTAAAAAATGGGGTGTCTACAGTTGCTCCTCTTTGACAGAACTCGAAAGTCATAACAATGACGGGAGTGAATGTCAAAGCCCAGAGACGATCCATTTTTGACAAGGCCGAAGACTTAGACAGGCATACAAGACAAATAAGATATGCGCCCGAAGGCAGGGGCAAAATGCAAGACAATGCACGAAGCCGAGCATAACTTATGATCATGCAAAGAAAGCTGTAATGAAGCAAACATGCGACAGTTTTAAGCTAGCATACCAAACTATACTATAATGCAGAAAGGATGTAAGAGAATTATGGAATTCTCAATACGTCTCACTCGGGAGATACAATACCTGTGCGGCTCGTCTGGTTACACCAGCTTCAAATGAATCGTACATACAATATCGTGCCTGCAAAGAAAACAAACTTAACAGGTACAATATTGTTAGCGACACGCATGACAATGCAAGGATAGTGGTATACTCGAAATGCGTGACAGCGCAAAGTAAGTGGGGAGCATGAAAATGCTGTGAAGATACAAATAGGTACGTGGAGCAAGCGGTCTACGCAGGCAACAAAATTGATCATGAACATGCGGTCTACGCAGGTGATGATATTTAGCAAATATGCGGTCTACGCAGTTGAAACATGCGGTCTACGCAGGTGATGAAACTGAACATGCGGTCTACGTAATCAAGACATGCGGTCTACGCAGGTAATGAAATTAAGCATGCGGTCTACGCAATCCAAGACATGCGGTCTACGTAATCAAGACATGCGGTCTACGCAATCAAAACATGCGGTCTACGCAATCAAAACATGCGGTCTACGCAGGTATTGGAATTAAACATGCGGTCTACGCAATCAAAACATGCGGTCTACGCAGGTATTGGAATTAAACATGCGGTCTACGCAATCAAAACATGCGGTCTACGTAGGTATTGGAATTAAACATGCGGTCTACGCAATCAAAACATGCGGTCTACGCAGGTATTGGAATTAAACATGCGGTATACGCAATCAAAACATGCGGTCTACGCAGGTATTGGAATTAAACATGCGGTCTATGCAATCAAAACATGCGGTCTATGCAGGTATTGGAATTAAACATGCGGTCTACGCAAGTAAAGAGAGGATGCACCATTACATAGCATAATTGAAACAATTCGCGGAGTTCAGAAAGCATGAAAAGGATACGGGGCGGGGCATTCTTCGCACGCATCGAGCATTGCTCGCAGAAGTTGTGGCCTGAGGTCAGCTCAAAGGTTCATGTTTTAAAGGTGTGATTTCCCGTATTGTGAGGGCGTCCAACGACGCGGCTGACCCGAACAAACATGCGGAAGGTGCGTTAACCGCAAGGGGGGTTTCACCGGTATCAATTCTGATACTTGGCTACCCTGCCATTCTACGCTTTATTTTCCTTTTTACTAGCAGTTGAAGCACATTGCACTGCCTCAGGCAGGTTTTATTTTCTTTCTTAAAATTCGCACATTTTGCAAAACATGTGATGGAAATGAAACGAATCATTTTATTCAAAAGATGTTGCATTTGTGGATCTTCTGTGCATCGCATCGCAGGGTTTCACACCACAATGTGAACGAAATTGAACTCATTTTGGAAAGTTGCCATCGTAATAATCAGGTAGTGAACCGACTTACAACTCGATAAGCAAAACAAGGACACGACACAACCAAACAAGTGTGAATACAACTCGATAAACAAATCAAGAGCTCAAAGAGAGCGAAATACAACTCGATAAGCAAATGTTCAAAACTCGATAAGCAGACGGGCGTGGCTTCGCAAGAGTTTATCGCCGGGGGGGGGGGGTTGGAGGTGTTGAAGTTCCCCAATTCTTAGCATAAACAGCTCAGGAAACCAGGAGGAAGCCCACCGGCACGGTGTAGGGACCACCGGCTGCAAGGAGTGGCTACCGGCCGTATGTCTGTTTTGTTGGCAAACTGAATGGCCGGTCGGCATATTTTTTTGGCCGGTCGGCACTAAACGAGGGGAACCACCAGAATGTTGACACCTGTCCCCTCACTCAACCTTATCTCCTACAAAAGATCCCAGCTTCGTAGTTTTCCTCATTTTCACACTGATTTGCTCCAATGGAAGAGTTTCTTGCTCAAAATCTCACAGCCTGGATTGCTAGCTTGGATGGCTCGGAAAAAGTGAATTTCCGGGGTTTCGACATAAATGCACTATTCACTCTGGGTCGTACCCCGTTGCATCTCCCGTTTCTTCATGCCGCGGCAAGGTTTTGGAATCCGGTGACACATGTCTTTAGCTTTGCCGGGCAAGAGATATGTCCTACCTTTGAAGATTTTCGAGCCTTAATGGAGTCCGAGCGCAACGAGGAGCTCCTACCCCAACTTAATTTTGGCCATGCCCAATCCTTAGGGCGCATGTGCGGACTCAGTATGCACGATGCCCGGTCCCTAATTTGTGACGGGATGTTGGACATTCCGAGTTTGGCCAATCGATTTTCTAATGCTGGTGATCGCAACAACCATCACTGGCAAGGCTTCCGGCAACATGCCCTCTGTTTGTGCATGCTATCCCATTTTCTATTTGTCTCGGGCTCTGGAGGGGCTAGTGCCCGGCTGATTGAGGTTGCCCAAGGCTTGAGAGAGGGCAAGAGCTGTATTGCCATGGCTCTGGCCGAGACGTTAATGGGCTTAGACGCCTTTTATCGTCATGAGACGACTAGGTTGGCAGGGAGTCCACTACTGCTACAGGTAATATTTCCCACCCAATCTCGCATTTCTGTATTGCTCACATCACTCGGCCCTCGAGCTCAGTCTTTTCTCACGAAACCCCATTCTCACTTTTCTCTCCTCGTACATCTCTCTATTCTTTAATCTCTCATTTTTCAATCCCTCCCCAGGTGTGGTTGATGGATAAATTGCAGGTTGTGGACTCCTGCCCAGCATATTCAGCTCGCGGCTACTTCTTTCGGCATCGTCTAGTCAATGCCTTGGATGAGAAATGGTGGTTCGCTTGGATGTGCCACTTGTCCGCAGACCGTATTGCTTGGCGGTGCCCTTGGTTGAACCTTCCGGCAATGAGTTACAATATGCCTCGGCAGACTGGGATTCAACTGGTCGGTCTCACTCATTGTGTATTCTATTTCCCATTTCGGATTCGACGCCAATTTGGCCATGATCAGACCTGCCCGCCAGAGGGGATAGAGTATCCTGCTGCATTCTCAGCCCGGGGTGCACAGCTTGCTTGGCAGGCCACTGCGTGGAGGACGAGAGAACTACTGGCCCCCGCTCCTACTTTTAGTTGCACTTTGTCTGACGAGTGCATAGATTGGCTTAATGAAGAAGCGCAGATCGGCCCCAGCTTGGCATCAGAGGCTTCGACCAGCTCTGGGAGGGGGCGCAGGAACACCTGATTTGACCATGCCCTAAATTTATTGCTTTATTAGTACTTTCAAGTTTTCTTTCCTGAATGTAATAAAAAGCAACTTCAATTGTTTGTAAGAGCAGGAGAACTCTGTTTTGAAATCAATGAAATTGAAAGTTCTGGTACTAAGAATTTTCCACTTTGGTCCGAAAATGGTCGAAGTTGTAAAAAGATTATTTGCACAAAGCCAGCTTATATTAAAACTTTTCAAAAACATTTTTGATGTGGATCAGAACTGGACACGCCTGAGATCTGTCACTTGAGATGCACAACCCCAGATTCCTGCAACTGGAAAGTTGCCCCTAGTCTGAAGAGCCTCGTAGCACTGCATAGCAACGGAAAGTTGCCCGTAGTCTGAGTGGCACTGCACCAGAGATTCCAACGAGTGCTGATGAATAAAGATGGCTGAGATGATCAAATGGACAAAGTTGATCGGGGAAGTGTTATGGCTGAACTTCAGGATGAAGCTGCCTACGTATCCCAAACATGGGAATCAAGCCTTACGTAGTTCCGGCTTGGGTTCGCTCGAGTATTTTCACTCTCCTTTTGCGCTCTAACTTTTGCCAAGGCCGCCCTTTGCGGGTTTTCAGCCCTGCGAGCTCAGTTTTTATATTTTCTAATTTTTTTATGCTCTAACTTTTGCCTAGGTCGCCCTTTCGGGTTTTCGGCCTAGCGAGCCTCTCAAGGATAGTATTTCTTCAACTTGTCCATATTGATCGGTTGAGAGAATTCTAAGCCATCTAAGTCCATCAGAACCACAGCTCCGCCTGACCAGATAGCTTTGATGATGTAGGGACCAGTCCAATTGGGTCTGAACTTGCCCCTCGGGTCGTGGATGGGAGCTCGGTTGTCTTTGAGCACCAAATCCCCTTCCTTTAGATTTCTGGACTTAACCCTCTTGTTAAAGGCCCGAGCAATCCTGCGCTGATAACTCTGAACGTGGTACAGTGCTTTCAGTCTCCATTCGTCAAAGAGCATAAGTTCCTCGAACCTGCTCTGCTGCCAATCTGCCTCAGCTATCTGACACTCGGCCAACACCCGTAAAGACGGAACTTCAATTTCAATAGGTAGAACAGCCTCCATTCCATAGACTAACGAATACGGAGTTGCTCCGGTAGAAGTTCTAATTGAAGTCCTATAGCCCCACAGAGCAAACGGCAACTTATCTAGCCAATCTCGATAGGTCTCCACCATTTTCCGCAGTATATGTTTGATGTTCTTGTTGGCGGCCTCAACTGCTCCATTGGTTTGCGGCCGATACGTAGATGACTTATGAAAAGCCATGTTATACTTTTCCAACAAGTCGATTACTTCTTTCTTAAAGTGGGATCCATTATCCGAGATGATCTCATTTGGCACCCCGTAGCGACAAATGATGTTGTTTCTGATGAACTTTGCGACGTGCGACGCTTTCAACACCGCGTATGATTGGGCCTCGACCCATTTTGTGAAATAATCTATCGCTACCAGGATATACTCATGTCCGTTCGACCCCTTCGGGGTAACAACTCCGATCACATCGATCCCCCATACGGAAAACGGCCACGGGGAAGTCATGTTATACAACTTGGATGGTGGGACATTCATACGGTTTGCATGGATCTGGCATTTGTGGCATCGCCGAACAAAGCCGATACAATCCTCTTCCACGGTCGACCAGTAGTAACCCTGCCTAAGGATCTTGCTGGCCAACATTACTCCATTCATGTGTGCGCCACACTCTCCTCCGTGGATGGCCTCCATTAGGCGCTTCGACTCTTCAGCTTCTACACAGAGCTTATGCATTCCCAGATGACCTCTTTTGTACAGTTTACCTCCGCAGATGATGAACTGAATAGCCATTCTTCTAATGGCCCTCTTATCCTTGGTGCTTGCCCCTAGCGGATACGTCTCCTTTTCCAAGAAGTTCCAAATATCGTAATACCAGGGGTTGTCGTCTTGGGCCTCATCTATGGCGGAAATTAACTCGTATGCTGGCGCAAACTTCTGATCAATGATGACTGGACGCATCCGGACTCCCGACGGGATGTCTATCATGGAAGATAGAGTTGCTAACGAATCTGCAAACCTGTTGTTCTCTCTTACGAGGTGGGTGAAATTTAGTTTCTCGAACCGAGGAATTAACAAATCCAAGGTTTGGTGGTAAATTATCATCCTTTCCTCCTTGACCTTCCAGTCTCCTTTTGCTTGAGACACAACAAGATTTGAGTCCCCAATGACGTCCAAACGTCTTACCCCTAGCTCTAGGGCTACTTCCAGACCAGCAATACATGCCTCATACTCTGCCTCATTGTTCGAGACTCTGAACTGGAGCTTGAATGCCAAAGGGATACGGGAATCGTCAGGCGCTATCAGCAACACCCCTATCCCATACCCATACTGGTTTGACGCTTCGTCAAAGTACATCGTCCAAGTTTCATCCTTGATATGCAGAATCACTTCATCTGGGAATAGGTACTCAACCGCTTCATCCCCCTTAACCGGGTGGTCGGCAAGGAACTCCGCTACGGCTCTCCCTTTCACCGACTTGCGTGTTACATACTTCAAGTCAAATTCGGAAAGCAATAGCAACCAACGAGCTAGCCTACCTGTAAGTGCTGGTTTCTCGAAAAGATATTTGATGGGATCCAAACGTGAAACCAACATTACAGAGTGAGCTAACAGGTAGTGCCGCAGCTTCCGGGTAGCCCATACCAAGGCCAAACAAGCCTTCTCCAGTGGTGTATAGCGGGTCTCGTAATCCAGCATCTTCTTGCTCAGATAGTAGATAGCCCTTTCCACTTTGTCTTCCGACTCTTGTGCGAGCATGCAGCCCATGGTGGTCTCAGTTACCGAAAGATACAATATCAGCGGTCTCCCCGGTTCTGGCGGTGACAATACAGGCGGGTTCTGTAGATACTCTTTGATCTGCTCAAAAGCTGCTTGACATCGGCCGTCCCATTGGAATTTCTTTCCTTTCTTCAGGAGGCGAAAAAGTGGTTCACAAGTCAAGGTTAATTTAGAGATAAACCGCCTTATGAATTGCACTTTACCTAGAAAGCCTCGCACCTCCTTTTCAGTCCTTGGTGGTGGCATTTCTAAGATGGCCTTGATTTTGGAAGGGTCGACCTCGATGCCCCTTTGCGTTATCAGAAACCCTAGCATCTTCCCTGCCGTAACACCAAAAGTACACTTCTGGGGATTCAGCCGCAGCCGAAATTCTCTGATCCTTTGAAAAAACTTTTGTAAGGCGGTGTAGTGGTCCTCTCTTTCTTTGGACTTGACAATCATGTCGTCCACATGCACCTCGACCTCTTTATGGATCATATCATGCAATATTGTAGTTGCTGCCCGCTGATAGGTAGCTCCTGCGTTTTTCAGCCCAAATGGCATCACTCGATAACAATATGTACCCCACGGGGTAGTGAATGCAGTCTTCTCCCGGTCCTCGGGCGCCATTACTATCTGATTATAGCCTGAGAAACCATCCATAAACAAAAGCAAGGCATGTCCTGCCGTGAAATCTATCAGTTCATCAATGTGCGACAAAGGAAAGTCGTCCTTCGGACTGGCCCTATTCAAATCTCTGAAGTCTACACAGACCCGAATTCTGCCGTCTTTCTTCGGCACCGGAACAATGTTGGCCAGCCAAGTCGGGTACTCAGACACCAACAGGAAGCCTGCGTCAATCTGCTTGGTGACCTCTTCCTTGATCTTAATGGCCCAATCAGGGCGGATCCTTCTGAGCTTCTATTTGACAGGTCGAGCCTCGGGATCAAGAGGGATACGGTGCTGTACAATCTCAGGATCGATTCCAGGCATGTCTTCGTAGGACCACGCGAAAACATCTTTGAAATCTTTTAACAAAGCGACTAAGCGCTCGCGTTCCTCAGAAGACAACGTGGACCCGATCTGGACCAGCCGCGGGTCCTTCTCAGTACCAACATTCACAGTAGTGATTTCATCCATTAAAGGTTTAACAAATCTTTCCTGCTCTTGATCAATTAACCGTTGCAAAACCGGAGGAATTTCTTCCTCGTCGTTTTCATCAAAATTTTGAAAATCCTGATTTAAGCAATAAATCAAAGGCACAGAAAAATACTCCGAAACCACATCCATGTCGTTCTCATTAAATACTTCCGAGCCGTCGGATTCCTCTGTTACAACAGACTCAAAAGAAAATGAAAAAGACAACCTAGACAGGACGGTGGCATCCGGGTTATCACCCCCGGGAATACCGGACTCAGACTCAGTTGAGCTGGAATTTGATTCCGACGTACAAGATTCGGTAGAATCAGATTCCGGCTCACTACCTGACCCTGTGCTGCTTGATAAAAAGCCTTCTTCATATTTCCAGATGAGAGAAGGTGCGATGGATGCATCCAAAATAGCTGATGGTAGGCCCGCAGCCGCTTCATTCCCAATCACACATACCGAGGAGCTATCCCCCAAGCACCTCTGTTCGATCGGAGGATCTGACAGCAGACACGCCAACGCTGCCCCCATTTCATTTTCAGCGTCCTCGGACTGTACCTCCTTACTTTGCTCACCCTCAGCCGATAGTTCTGCCTGCCCTTCGGCGATGTCATCCTCAGGTAACTGTAAATCAAAGAAAATCTCAAATCCCGGTATGCGCTTCTTATCCGCATTGAGCCACGGCTCTGGGAAGCCACAGAACGGAAAGTCCTCCCCCTCCCGGACGAAACGTCCGTTCAGGGTCCCCCGAATGGGCTGGTGGATCAAGTCAAAGGGCTTCCCCATCTGTTTCGCCCTGGCCCTTCCGGCCATTTCCTTTCCTTTCCTTATCCAATCCTCTTTGGTGGGTAGGTAGCCCAAACCAAAGGTATGGGGGTTATGTGGCACTTCGGTCGATGCTGCGGCACCTTTCCTACCGCTCTTGCCTAATCCCATCCCGGGGATGTGCTGGAGTTTGTTCATGAGATAAACTGCTTGGGCACTGACATACACCCCTTCGTTAGCTGCCATGATGTTATGTACAACCCGAGCCTCGGCCAAGGTAAAACCTGATATGAACACATCTTCTATACCGTGCTCAATTTCTAGAACAGGCGTAGACACCTCTGGTGGTGGATGAATTGATGAGTTTCCAAAGACAATGGCTACTCCCTTCCCATAGGGGTATTTCACCACTTGATGTAAGGTAGAGGAGACCGCCTTTACCTGATGCAGCCACGGCCGTCCCAAAAGCAAGTTGAACGTTGCGGGAACCTCCAAGACATGGAAATCTATCTCGTGCTGTCCTGGCCCGACCTTTGTTTGAATCTTAATTGTTCCCATTACTTCCCGGCTTGTGTTGTCATACGCCCGAATCACTTGGGCCGTTGGCACAAAATCCGCGACTTTCAAACCAATCGCATAAGCTGTCCTTGCCGGGCAGACGTTGATGGCGGACCCCGTGTCGACAAGCACCACAGGTATCCATTTATCCCTGCACTCGACAGAGATGTAGAGCGGCTTGTTATGGTTCGCACCCTCGGGTGGCAGCTCTTTGTCAGAAAAACTCAATGCTGGGGAATTTCCTCCTGAAAAGACTAAGCCCACCAGTTGTTCGGGCGTGGTGTCTATGGACAGCTTGGCCTTGTCCATGGCTGTAAGGACGGCTTGTCTATGTACTCGAGAAGCCATAAGCAGTCCCCAGATGGAGATGTCTGCCTGTATCTTTTTCAATTGTCTCAACACGGCCTCGTCTTCGAGTTGCTTCTCCTTTTGTTTCTCTGCTTCATTATCTTTCCCAGACGCCTCCGGCTGATCTAGGTGTGGAGGCTTGAAATACCGTCCACTCCTAGTCATGTGATCGACTTCGCCGATATACCAGGTATCATCTGGTTGGTTACCTTTCCAATCCTCGTCCGTGTGGGCAAGACATAGATCGTCGTCTTCCCACCACATACCATCTGCGACTGACAAGCACCCGCCCGGTTCTGACACAACTGTCCCGATACTCACAGTACCTTTTATCCCTATGCTCGCAGCATTCTCCATTTCCGTACTTGTGGCGGTTTCGACCCCCACGTGGCCTTTTGCTTTCCTGATCCTCTCAGAATCCTCGAATCTCTCTTGTTCTGACTGTGTCAATGCAGTAGATTGCTCACTGATCCCTGTACTCAAAATGCTCCATTCCCGAGCGAAACTCTCGACACCGGCGCTCTCCGGCGATGCATTCTGCTCTTCGACACTCCCGGCCGTTGTTGACATTCCTGCCCCTGCCGGGCCTTGTTCTGATTGGAACTCCCCTATTACATCCGGCTGATCGTCTAACCACCCCGTGGCCTCTGCTGATTCTTCATCATCATACCAGTTGATGGCTGAGTCTTGGTCATCCTGAAATTGGAGCTTGACAACATCCTTTTCCACGGCTGTCAAATCATCCATTCCCTGTCCTGAATTGTCCCCTCGGATTACACACAGCTCTCCCCCGACTGGAAATTCGACATTTGGTCTATTCCGGCCCACTGGTGAAATGTAGTCATTCGGACTGTAAGCATTCCCAACATCATTCTCAGGCTCCACGGACCCTGGTTTGACAACCTCTTTCCTGTTCTCGATGGTCACCACCACTGGCTTGGGTTGGGTTATGGAGACGTCCGTCATGCACAAATCGGTGCAATCGGGGAGGAAAACTTTAGGTTTAGGCAGGTAGGAGGGTGTAATGTAGATACTGGGATCGTAGGATGCGACCCCAGTGTAGATGAAGTTGACTCTTTTGGGTGGTGGAACTTGGTTATGTGCGGGGAGAGGATTTGTGGTAACATTAGGTTTCTCAGGGGGGAGAATCACCCCATTATCAATGAGATCTTTAATCTCATGACGTAAACGAAAGCATAGGTCAGTGTCATGACCATGCTGCTGGTGGAACGTACAATATTTGGCTGGGTTGTGGGTGGCGGGTAGTCTTTCAGGTAAGGGCCGCGGCTCTAGGGGCTTCAGATGCCCTTTTCTGATCAAAACCCCCAAAGCTTTGGACAGGGGCATATAAAGTGGAGTGAAGGTTCTGGTGTTTCTGGGAGGGTATTTGGCTGTTTGCGAGTTGCTTCCGGACGCACCGGAAAATGGCATGGCTGCTGTATTTCTTGGGGAAGGGTTAGTGGTGACCATACTCACTTCGGAGGTCCTGGCAGTCGTAGCGCCACTCGGGCCTGCATTAGTACTACGATTGAAATTTCTGCGGGGTTGCTCCCGATCATTATCAATCCAACCTTGTCTCAAGGCGTCCTCGATTTGCACCCTCATTTCATGCAGATCAGCAAAGGTGGGAAAGGGGACTACAATCATCTTTTGCATTAGCTTCGACTGAAGATTGCGCACAATCATCCGAATCTGGTCTTTGTCTGTGGGTCTCAAGGTCATCATTGAAGCCTTAGCCCGCCATCTAGTTACAAACTCTGAGAAGCTTTCCTTGGGTTCTTGCCTCGTTGTCTCGAGATCCCGGGTCGTGATCTCGATTTGTGTGTTATACGAGTACTGCAGGATGAAGGCCTCAGCCATTTCGTCCCAATTTCTCTTGACGTCATCCTCCAACTTGGCATACCATGCGGACGCCACACCTGACAGGGTACGGCCGAATAAAGACAACTTCTGTAATCTGGTGAGGCCCATTGGCCTTAGGACGTCTGAAAACAGTCGCAGGTGTACCATGGGATCCTCAGACCCGTCAAAACGATCAATTTGGGGCATCTTAAACCGATCTGGCAGCGTCACAGCTGTGTCGATGTACCCATCTCCAATGTCCGGAATGGACTTCGCACCTTGAGATTTCTTGAACAGCTTTTCAAGCTTGTGCATTTTTAACGTCATGGGGTCTACCTCAGACTCAAAGGGAGAATCCGATACATTAATGGGAGTGGTTGCCTTGGATTGTTGAGGCGGAATCGGGGGTGGAGCCGGCCCCGTTGGGATGTCTGTATCTTCTTGGACATTCCGGGCGTTTGGTGTCTCTTCAGGTATTGGAACCCTTAATGGAGGAGGGATTTGCTGTGAAGGTGATGCCCCAGTTTGCTGTTGCAATCTCCCAATTAAATCCGCTTGCTCACTCATAACTGTAGCCTGTTGCCTGGCAAATTCTACCTGTCGGGCAGCATCTTGCTGCATCATTTTCATGCTTTCCTGAAGTTGGCGCACCATCTCCTCTAACCTAGCCATACTGTTCTGCTCTGGTTGAATTGCTGGTATGCGTTCCCTCTCTGTGGGTGAAACGGGATCCTGATCCCTACTGTACACAGGTGGGGTAGACGAAGCCCTCTGTACTGACTGTTGAACCGATATCCTCTGCCTAGTTGCTTTCCGTTTAGTAACTGGGGGTAGAGAATGGTACACTGGTTGTCCTTCTATCAGATCCTCAGATCGACGGAGCCGGCGACCTCTGATCCAGAGTGCTTGGGGAATGTCTACAGGGTTAGACGCAATGATGCTAAACTACCTAGCAAAAAGATAAATAAAGCAATAAATAAACCAACAACTGGACAGCACAACGGCATAAAATAAACAAATAATACACAATTGGATATTCAACACATAGTCGATAAGCCGAGCACACTGTTCCTCGGTACTGATCACTGTCCTCAACATCTCTATTCCCAATACTGAACCCTGATACCCGCAGATAACTGATTCTCTTAAAACTGATACTGATGCCCTCAGGCCTGATGCCCAGACTTACAAACTGATGTGTTCATTTCCCTGCAGGAATACATTCTAAAAGCACATAGCAAGTAAAGAGAGCCAAAACACCCCTATGTTGGGGTAGGGTTTCCCTGTCCTATTTTGTCCGGAGCTAGGGTTTCACTACGAACGCAGCGGTTTCAAACAACTTAGCATCGGGTAAGCAACCTGTCCTAGCTTGGAATGGTCACTATGGTTCCGAATATGCACTAGGTCGAATGGTAAAAAAGGGTGCCCTGGTAAAACCGGGGTTTGTGTTCCCATACTGTCAAAGCCCATAGCCGGTTAGCCTTATGGACATGCCTTGACAAGACAAGCCTCCGGCAAACCGTTCAGGAATGGCAGATGGCAAACACTGTGTTCCTAGGCGCACCAATGCACATGCAACGCAGAGAAACACATAAATGAGATCAAAACAGGATATCACGAGTTTGAGTCAAGCTCTCTAAGCATCCCCAGCAGAGTCGCCAGAAACTGTAGACGCGCCCGCGTGGGCCTCGCTACGGTTCGGACTCGATTTGTGTCACGGTTCTTAATCTGAACCAAAGAGTCCAAATCTGGCAAATCATTTTTGAGAAACAGATTTTTGAAAAAGTAGTGCCAAACATGGACTGCTTTGCCAGATACAGAGTCGCCACCTAAATATTTTAAAATGGGGAAATTTAGGAAACCCTGACTCGGTGCCGAAGGCCACATGTCCGTCATCACCGGAGTTGTCTCGGCTCGGGAGCTTGGGTACGATCGGGGAAGGTCAGCTATGAGCACCCCCTTTCGCCCGGTCCAAAGACCGGCCTCTACTAACCGTGATATCTGATTTTGAAAACGTTTATGTATTCTTATTCCAATTATTAGCCTAAGATTACTATGTTATGCGCGCAGCAAACAAGTATAGACCAAATTGCCCAAATTGGAACAAAACATTCTATGTTCATTTTGAAAATGGTTTGCTACTCGCAAGTAGGCTAAAATGCAGGTTTTGCCACCCTCAAGTGGGCTTTTTAGAAAAGACGGTTTTGCCACTATCTAGTGGGCTTAAAACAAATATAGTTTTAACGCATTATCCCAATTTAAGCAGTTTGACCTCCACCCACAGGCATTCAAGCAATTTATCTCACGTAAACACTTAGCCGCATGGTAAGCATACTATTATGGCAACATTCACACGCATGTTGGATGCTAAAGCATAACCACTTACATTGTACTCCGTGCCAAAACAATAAACTAGTTAGCAAATGTGCGTGTCCTAGTTCATGTTATTTTGCCTAATGCAACACATACAAGATGCAATTTTAGTTAGGCTCGGTTAACCTAAACATGGCATATGATATGCAACCAACTGTTTCATGTATTCAATTTTGGAATTTGAAAATACGAATGCCGTTAGTATGATGTACCGAGCCCGGTGCATGCCAACAGATGCATGAATGCACGCATGCACATCATAAGGTATGCTAATCTCAAAAATGCCCTAATCTACCATTATAAGCAGATAAATAAAAAGGAAGAAAGAAATGGGGTTTGGAAGACATACACACACTCACCCACACTTATTACATGTTTACCCTCACTCAGAGGGTTCGAATTAATATTACAGTCCCAAAATAATGAACAAACAAAATTATTACAAAATTTCTCTAATTAATTAAAAGAAAGGAAGCAAAAGGAAAGAAGAGGGTGGCCACAGCCTCTGCCTCGGGGTGCGCGGATGATGCATGCTCGAATCCGTCCTGCCCGGAAAACCCGTACTATACTCTTGTCGCCTCTGTTTGTACTGCCTTGTCTTTCTGAAAATTGCCAAAGTACTGGAACAAGCTCCTTGCATCCTGCAGAGCACCACCGGCCAGACAGAATTGCCACCGGCACTTCAAAATTCCCATCGGCACTTTATCGGATTCATTGGCATTCCAGATAGTGCCGGTCGGCACTAAATTCTGCCGGTCGGCAGAAACTTCCTGCAGAAGACAATTTGACAGCAAACAGAGAACAGACAGTGCATAGCATGGAGTTTTTGGACACATGTAAGCATGGTCCTACTTCTTATCATATTTTGAACTCAAAGAAGCATGACTTTCGATCCTTGAACCACCAATGGTACGTGGTGGGTCAAAAGATCGAATTTGCCATTTGATATGAAAATGTATGCAACAAACAACATGAAAACCGGGGCCTTATCAAGATGGAGTCAAAGGTCCCGATGACCGGGAATCGAGGCACATTGCATCACTTGAAGTATGAATGGTCCTTGATTCCCACACTTAGTTTGACACCCCAAACCAAGTAAATGCAATGCATGTAATGCTCAACAAGGCTCAAATGTATCATGCCATCAAGATGTAAAGCACAACAAGCATTATGCAACCAACATGATAAATGTATAATATCAAGCATACAAGGTACAAACATGATATAAACATGGACCAAATTGACTATGGGATTGATGTGCTACAAAGCTTAATGGAACAACTATGCAACAAACATGGAGCAAGCATGCAAGAGGGCTTAAAATGGCAAAGGGGCAGGCCCTCACCCTTCTCAAAACAGTGGCCAAGAGTGCTCAAAATGATAGACAATCAACTCATGTTAACAAGCAAACTCATGGTCCCAAAGCTAAGGCACACAAGGAGACAATTTACCCCCACCAACACGACCTCTCATGGCATGATCAAAGCCAAGCAAAAATAGAATTTGTGCATGCAAAATAGGACCCCAAGACTCCTAATATGGCGACTAAAACATCTCCCATGAAGCATATGCACTAAGGCTCATTCTTAGGCATAAGAGGACACACCCTCAAGGCATTAAAGAGACCATGCATGCACACATACAAGCATGATTCTTGGGCTAAAATGTGGTCCTTAGATGATGTTGAATCATGAGGGTTAATCACAAACATACATATTAGAGGTCAACATGCTCAAAGCTTTTAAGCTAAAATACAAAGCAACCTTAACACACATGTCAAGCATAACTAAATGGATAACCAACAAACCTTAAGCATGGAAAAACAACACTAAGAACTTCATGGAACTAAACCAATTCTCACAAGAATCATGGCCTAATCATGATATGTATTTCTAAGCAAGATGGAGCAATACAAAGCAAATATTACAAGCATACAAAGAGGCCCAAATCCGACCAAAAATAGAGGTTATATATGACCTAAGATGCCTAAAAAAATGCTGGAATGAAGCAAAGAAACATCAAGCACACATGCTACCCTCTTGAGCCCCAAAAGCAAGGAAACAAAACCATAAAGGGAGAGGGGTGTCCCTCCCCTATGCAAGACTTCAAACCAACTTTTTTGACACCAAAATACACTGATTTTTAGTGATGAAAAGATCAAAGTGCTGAAGTGAACAAAACCTTATCAAAGAGGCACCAAAATAGACCAAACAAGGCCTATGAGGATGAGTTTGCACTCTAACCACAAAGTGACCTTAATGAAAGTGCTAGAGCAGGAAAATATGAGCCTTTTTTATGTTATACACAAGAGCCAAAACAATAAACAAAATAGGTAGAAAACCAATGCAAGTTTGGGGAATAAAAGGGAAGATGCTCACCCTTGAAGAACCCTTGAAGAACAAATGGTCTAGCCTCCTTCTTTGGATCAGAACCAGTCCAAAACTCAAGAAACAACTCCTCCAAGTCCCTCAATCTCGGAATAAGGTGTAATGGTGTGTGTAATGGTGCAAAAGTAAGGTAAAACACACCTTTTGGGCCAAGAAACACACACAAGAAGGGAGAGGGAGAGAGGTATAGAGATAATATGTATCTATATCTCTAAAGGCTGATTTTTGCTTCTGTTTTTCTAACCTAGAACCAAGAGGAAAGCCTCTCTCTTATAGGACTCCCTCTTGCAAAGCTTATTCAACAAGCTTGGCTAGAGGGAAATCCCTCCATACACGTGTATGGAGGGGAAAGGAGTTGGTGCCAGCTATCACAGCTGGCACAAAATATCTCCATAAAGTGGATGAACAGTGGTCGGCTGCCCAAAAAAGCTATTCCGGCAAAAAACAGTACCGACCGGCAACATATTATGCCGACCGGCAATAAAGTGTGCCGACCGGCAAACTAAAGTGCCGATGGAAGAGAAGGACCAGCCGGTGGCCTCCAGCCACTCCCGGTGGTGTATGGGGATGCCTCATCAGGCATTCCCTGCCCTTTAAAGGCAAAACACAAGTGTTTGGTGCAAAACCAGACACTAAATAGTCGAGTTCGGGGATCCTGAGGCAAGGCGCGCGAGCCGAGACCTCCGAGAACTCCAAACGAACACAAACATGGATAATCACTGAGTGTTCAAACGGTGACGTCCAAGTCTTGAGGACGGTCAAAAATGGGGTGTCTACAGTCTTTGGCTGTTTGATGAATATTTTGTATACTTTGTGTTATAGCCACTTTTGAGCCTCATTTTGCATCGCATTTCTAGCATGCTTGTATACTGTTTTGGGGTTTTTACAGTTCCGTAAATATGCATATTTTTGGTCCCTCTTCAATGTTGTAGAAGGGAATTTTTCAGTTTGGGCTTTGCATATACCACTTGCCTCTTTGGCCACCTTTTGGCCCTTTTTCTTACATAGGAGCTTAGCTATATCTATGTTTGTTTCTAGGGTTTTTACAGCTCGGTAAATGTGCATATTTTGGGCCCCTCTTCAATGTTGTTGAAGGGCCTTAACCTGTTTGGGGTCCGCAGCTGTGAGTTGCTTCATAATCTCATGTTTAGGGCCATTTTTGCATGCCATTGTTGCCCTATCTTCGCTTGCTGTTTGGCCATGATTTGTACTAATAAAATGATAATTTTGGGGCTGCCTTGCTCCTGTATTTTCATTCCATATACCAATTATGCGTGCTTCGTATAGCTGTAGTTCATTCTATGCGCCTAATTTGCATTTCGGGAGAGATTCCATGCATCGGGTGTCATTTCGCCTCGTTCCGGGGCTGTTTTGCCCCTCATTTTGCTACTGAAAATTGCATGTTTGCATATCACTTTCCATGTCTCATTAGAGTGGCATTTCGGTGCCTGAGGGTCGGTCCTCGGTTTGCGTGCACGCGTGCACGCATTTCGAGTTATTTTGTTTTCATCTGATGGCTTCCTATGTGAGTGTGGCTGAGGCTCTCTCATGTTGGTATAAGCCCATTATTGCATTGCGCATGTCATTGCCTCGGTTTGCGTGCCCGTGTGCACGCATTTCGAGTCAGTTCATTTTCATCCATCGGCCTCTTATGTGAGTGTGGCTGAGGCTCTCTCATGTTAGTATAAGTCCATGTTGCATTCTATACGCCATTTTAGCCATATTGCATTGCGCATGTCATTGCCTCGGTTTGCGTGCCTGTGTGCATGCATTTCGAGGCACTTCATTTTCATCCATCGGCCTCTTATGTGAGTGTGGTTGAGGCTCTCTCATGTTAGTATAAGTCCATGTTGCATTCTATACGCCATTTTAGCCATATTGCATTGCGCATGTCATTGCCTCGGTTTACGTGCCCGTGTGCACGCATTTCGAGGCACTTCATTTTCATCCATCGGCCTCTTAGTGAGCGTGGCTGAGGCTCTCTCATGTTAGTGTAAGTCCATGTTGCATTCTATATGCCATTTTAGCCATATTGCATTGCGTAAGCCATTGCCTCGGTTTGCGTGCCCGTGTGCACGCATTTCGAGGCACTTCATTTTCGTCCATCGGCCTCTTATGTGAGTGTGGCTGAGGCTCTCTCATGTTAGTGTAAGCCCATATCATATTTCCATGTCATTTGCATTGCGTAGGTCATTTTTTCAGTTTGCGTGCCCGTGTGCACGCATTTCGAGGCATCTCATTTTCACAGCATAGTGCGTGCTAGGCTGTATCTTAGTTGCATTCATGCATATCATGCATATTGCATCGTGTTCGGGATAGGACTTAGCCCGGACATGGGAAACGAGGTGCGTTTCGTACTCCGAGTGACGGAACGTGTCTCAATTCCCAGTCACTGACACTCCGGTTTACCCATGATGGAGTTAGGTTCTTGTTGTTTTTACATGTGCATTCATTCTATATTAAGTTGCACATTTCGACTCCTCTCCCATCATGCATCGATATCTGTGATTGGTGGCACGAGGATCGAGGCATGCATATATCTGTGAAAATACATTGCCATGCCCCTTTCCTGCTCCCTGTTGCAGCAAAATGAAGAATCAGCAACTTTTTGGAGTCTGGCACGCTTTACAAGAATAACTGCTAAACAGAGGCTAATTGGAGCATCCCAGTGGATTTCCGCGCAAGGCAGCCCAGACATATATCATTCATCAGGCGCAAGGCAGTCCCTGGCTTGCACGCCAGTTTTACAGCTTTCTTAGTTAATTTGCTAAATTAATTAGGAATTTGTATATTATTCGGACGGTTATATTTGGACTGTAATATTCTTTTATTCGAGACTGTATTATTTATTCGGACCCTCTGCGCGAGGGCATAACTGTAATAAGTGTGCGTGTGTGTGTTGTATGTCTTCCAACCCCACGTCTTTCTTCCCTTTTACTTATCCGCTTATGATGGTTAGATTAGGGCATATTTCAATTAGCATACAGTATGATAGCATGTTTGCATTCATTCATCTGTTTTGCATGCACCGGGCTCGGCGCACCATACTAACTGCATCGTACTTTCAATTCCAAATCGAATACATGTTAGTTGTAGCATTTCATATGCCATGCTTAGAATAGCCGAGCCTGCTATAGTTGCATTTTTTGCATGTGTTGCATTAGGCATTTTTGTATACTTAGGATCATGCATGATTTCTAATGTAGTTTCTATTTTGGCTTAGAGTACTCGGTATGTTCTATGCTTTAGCATCCTTGCATGCGTGTGAGTGACTGCCATGAATAGCATGCTTACCATGAGGCTAATTGCTTATGTGATTGTAGACACCCCATTTTTGACCGTCCTCAAGACTTGGACGTCACTGTTTCAACACACGGTGATCTTCCATGTTTGTGTTCGTTTGGAGTTTCCGGAGGCTTCGGCTCGCGCGCCTTGCCTCAGGATCCCCGAACTCGACCGTTTAGTGTCTGGTTTTGCACCAAACACTTGCATCTTGCCCTTGAGAGGCAAGGTGGGGCTTGTAGACCATCCCCACCCATCACCGGCAGTGGCTAGATGCCACTGGCTGGTTTTTGCTGCCACCGGCAGTGTAGTTTGCCGGCCGGCACTATTTGTTGCCGGTCAGCACTTTTTTGTGCCGGTCGGCACTCTTTTTGGCCAAGATAGCATTTTTGGCTGGCCGATTGCTGTTCATCTTCTTTTACAGATATTTTTAGACAGCTGTCTTGCTTTTGCTCCCCTCCATACACGTGTATGTAGGGATCTCCCTCTTGCAAAGCTTGTCTTGTAAGCTTTACAAGACAATATAGAGAGGAGCTCTCTCTAAGGCAAAAAGGAGAGGCTTGGTTAGAGACTTAGGATATTTTGAGAGCAAGAACAGCCATTGTTAGGGTTTGAGTTCTAGGGTTAGACTTAGATACACACTCTATCTCTCTTTCCCTCTCTTTTGTTCACTAGGTGCTTTGTGTCTTACTATTGCACACAAACACCTAGTGTTTCACCTTCCTCTTGGAGTTGAGGTTCTAAAGAGTTTGTTTTGAAGTTTTGGTGTTGGATTCAAGCTCAAGGAGGCCATTGGAGCACCATTTGTGAAGGGGTCTTCAAGGGTGAGATTCTAGTCCCTTTTTCCCCCATTTTTGCATTGATTTTATACCTATCTTAGAGCTGTTTTTGTGATTATTGTATAACATAAAAAAGTTCTGTTTTTAGGCCCTCTTTATTTTTTATTAAGAGTGTTTTGTTGTTTGAGGGTTGTTGACCACCCTTAGGCCTCAAAAGGCCTCATTTTGAGCCATTTTGTGTTAGCTCCGGGATTTTGGTGTTGAGGTCTCTTCACCACTAAAATATTGAGGGATTTCAGTGGTGAAGATGATGCTTTGAAGTCCCAAGAAGGAGAGGGCCACCCCCTCTCCTTGTTGTCCTTGAAAAGGACATATTTTGGCCTCTTAAGGAAGCCTATGCTTGAGTGTATGTTGAGCATGTTTGGTTTGTTTTTCATGCTTATATATCCATAATATAACATGATTTCAAGTTGGTTTTGGAACTCCATGTATGCTTAGCATAGTTGCCATGTAATGCCTTGTTTATGCCTTAATGTGCTTTAGGTTGTTAGCCTTTGTTGGAGCATGTTTTAGGCTTAGTCTTGTGAAGATTTTGCACATATCTTGCCATGTTTTAGCTCTGTCCATAGTCGTTTAGGTTGATCTTGGCATGCTTGATATAGCTCCTTTGTATTTGGGCTTGTTGGCCTTGAGTATGTGCATGTGTAGCATGGCATCTTTGCATTGTTTTGGTGATTTGGGATCATTCTATATGCCATTTCAGTCCCATTTCCATGCTCGTTTGATTACCTTGCATGCCTCTTTAATGCCTCATAAGCTTGTGTAGCAATGCTTCATGTTTTGGTGCCTTTGCATGCCTTTGTTTTTGAGCCATCTAGATGCCATCTAGTGGTCTTTTGGGCCTTATGTTATGTGCTAAAAACCTGTTTTAGGTTGCCTAATGCATGCCATGTTTGTTGTGATAAAACATGCTTCAAAGCTTCATGACTTGCCTCAAGTACTTAGACCATGCTTGCATGCATTTGCTTGTCTTGTTTGATATGATTTGGCATCATTTTATGACATGATTTCAATGCTTATGTTGCATACTAATTGCTCTTGTTTATCCCTTTCAAGTGTGCTTGAGGGTTGTTTAAATTGTGCCTAAGTGTAGGCCTTCCATCATGTGTATGTGCGCATGTGTTGGCTTCTTGTTTTGGTCATTATGGCCACTGTTTTAGGCCTATTTAGAGCTGCCTAATTCATGCATAAGTCCATCTTGCCATCCATTTGCATTGCCATATGTATGCTTGTATGCTTGCATAAGTGCCTTGCCATGCCATGTTGCATCCTTAGCTTGTATGCCTAGGTTGCATTGCATCTTGCATGCATTCCTTGTCCCTCGACTTGGGTGATAGGGATTGGGAGTTTTGTTTGATTGGTTTGCATACATTTGAAATCAAAGTTGCATACTTGGTTCTTTGGGCCATCATGCATGGAAATGCGTGATTGGTGGTCCGAGAATCGAGGCACATGCCCCTTTGAGTCATTACAATGATAAGGGATATGGTTGATGCATACATGCCTTGAATTGTGCTGCCATGCCTTGTTTTGCCCTCTGTTGCTGTGAGTTACAGGTCCAGTAGACTTTCTTTGCCGACCGGCAGTGTAAGGTGCCGGCCGGCAACCTTTTCTCTGTCGACAGATTCAATTTTGTGCCGATGGACATATACCAGTGCCGGTGGTGATTCCACTAAGCCGGTGGTACTCCCCAGTTCCTAGGGATGCAACCCTGAGATTTTGACAGCCTCCAGAGGAGTGAAAGAAGGAAAACAGAGGCAACTTGCGCATGGCGGCGCGCTTCCCGAGGCATTTTCCTGTTTTAATTAGTCTATTTAATTTGTTAATTAAATTAGGCAATTTGTAATATTAATTAGCTGGTGTAGTTAATTAATTTGTAATATTTATTCCGTCCCTCCGAGCAAGGGCAAATCTGTAATAAGTGTGCGTGGGTGGTGTGTATGTCTTCCAACCTCACTTCTTTCTTCCCTTTTACTTACCCGCTTTAATGGTTAGTATTAGGGCACGTTTAATTTAGCATACCCTATGCTATGCATGTGTGCATCCATGCATTTGTATTGCATGCATTAGGCTCGGTACATCACGCTAACTGCATCAATACTTCAATTCCCAAACTGAATACGTGATAATTGTGCATTTTCACATGACATGTTTAGGATAGCCGAGCCTATTCTAGCAACATTTTGTATGCGATGCATTAGGCACTTAACATGGACTTGGATCATGCATGTTTGCTAACAAGTTCTTTGTTTTGGCATGGAGTACTATGTAAGTATTTCCGCTTTAGCATATCGCATGAGTGTGAATATTGCCATGACATCATGCTTAACATGTGGCTAGATGCTTACGTGTTAAACTGTTTGAAATGCCTGTGGGTGAAGGTTGGATTGTTTGAGTTGGAAAAAACTCATTAAAATTCGTGTTTTAGCCTACTTGCGAGTAGCAAATTCCAAAGCATTTTCAAACCGAACGGATATGCAATGTTTATTTCCAAATTAGGCAATCTAGTCTATACTTGTTTGCTGTGCGCATAACATAGTAATTCTAGGGTAATAACGGGATAAGAACACGTAAAGTTTTCAAAAACGGATATCACGGTTAGTAGAGCCCGGTCTTCGGACCGAGCGAAAGGGGGTGCTCATAGCTGACCTTCCCCAATCGTACCCAAGCTCCCGAGCCGATACAACTCCGGTGATGACGGACATGTGGCCTTCGGCACCGAGTCAGGGTTTCCTAAATTCCCCCATTATAAAATATTTAGGTGGCGACTCTGTATCTGGCAAAGCAGTCCATGTTTGGCACTACTTTTTCAAAAATCTGTTTCTCAAAACGATTTGCCAGATTTGGACTCTTTGGTTCAGATTAAGAACCGTGACACAAATCGAGTCTGAACTGTAGTAGCGAGGCCCCCTCCGCGGGCGCGTCTACAGTTTCTGGCGACTCCGCTGGGGAATTAGAGAGCTTGACTCCAACTCGTGATATCCTGTTTTGATCTCATTTATGCGTTTCTTTGCATTGCATGTGCATTGGTGCGCCTAGGAACACAGTGTTTGCCATCTGCCATTCGTGAACGGTTTGCCGGAGGCTTGTCTTGTCAAGGCATGTCTATAAGGCTGACCGGCTATGGGCTCTGACAGTATGGGAACACAAACCCCGGTTTACCAAGGCACCCTTTTTGACCATTCGACCTAGTGCATATTCGGATCCCTAGTGACCATTCCAAATTAGGACAGGCTGCTTACCCGATATTAGGTTGTTTGAGAACTGCTGTGTGCGTAGTGAAACCCTAGTTCCTGACGAAATAGGACAGGGAAACCCTACCTCAACATAGGGGTGTTTTGGCTCTCTCTTATTTGCTATGTGCTTTTAGAGTGTACCTCTACAGGAACGCATATACCAGTTCGCGAGTTTGAGTATCGGGCCCGAGGGCACTAGAATCAGTATTGTTGAGAATCAGTTATCAGAAATCAGTTATCCGCGGGTATCAGATTCAGTATTTTGGGAACAGAAATCTAGGAACAATGATCAGCAGTAGGGTACAGTTGTTTGGCTACACCCGTGTTTGATTAGTTTGGGCTGAAACGCTGTCTGTTTTTCTTTCAGTTCAGAGAGTTGCAGAGTTGATACAGAACAGCCAGTGTCTCCCCTTTGCTGAGGCAAGATTTATGGCGACGCAAAGTTTAGAAGAAATTGTGGTTATGACGGCTGCATTGGAGGAGGGGACCGCTCCGCAGAGTGAGGCCAACATCAGTATGTCACACCCGCCCAGGTTGCCCGTTGTGCACCCAGTCTGGGCACCCCAGTTATACCAGGCTCGTGAGCCTACCACCTTCGAATTGATAGGGATGATAGGCGATCTCCAAAGGTCTGTGGCAGACCTCGCCTATGGAATGTCGGCTTCACCGCCAGCGGCGCCGTATGCCGGGAATTTTGTACCACAGGAGCCCCCGCTACTGGGGCGGATTGTGATAGAGCTCAGCCAGCCAGAGGTGGCTTCCGGCTATAGCCACGGCATGCCAGCACCAACCCCGACCCTTGATCAGGCTGAGGCCAGAGGAAAAGACAAGGCAAAGGTAGACGCCGACCCTATTGAACAACTGCTGTGGGCAGTCGAGGCTCTGAAAGTCAGAGGAATGAACGAGAAACAAACATCTACGATCGTGATCAAAGCTGTGGATGATGCTTTCCCCGCTCCGATCAAAGGCAGTTCATGCCAGACAGAAAACCGGGATGGGCCTCGTCATGCCCAGACAATTCCTGTAGTTCCCAACCCTGCATCGGGAAAGGTTCAAAAAGCCAAGGCAGCGCCAGCTAATCCTTTCGCCAGCGCATCTGGCAAGAATCCTCAAACTGCAAAGTACCTGCCCCGAGGGCGCAGGGTCTTTCACGACCTCCACATGCCTTTGTCTAGGGCATTGTTAATATTGGCGAAGAATGGGCATCTTAAGCCTTTGGAGCCCCGGCCACTCCCGAAGAATCTCCCCACCACTCATGATGCTACCTTGTACTGCGCGTACCATCAACAGTCCGGTCACAGTACCGATGGATGTTCCCGCCTTCGTCATGAAGTGCAGGATTTGATTGGTAACAAGGTTATCCTACCACCTACCTCAGGCAAGCCCGTCACCACTCAGTTGTTGGATTTCGAGGGCTCAGATACTGCGAGTATGTAAAGTGAACCGCCTGCGGGCAACATTTGATACATTTTGGGTGAAGCGTCTGGCACGCATTTTTTTTGAGCATCGGTGAGACTGAGTTTTGTAAATCCTGGCTTCGATATCAAGTCAGTCTTTTGTTTTGAGCCTGTCTCTTTGTCTTGAGTCAGTCTTTTTTGCTTAAGGGTCTGTCTGGTTGTATCGAGTCAGTCCCCGTTGTATACAATACCAGGTGATTCGGGGGATGTCGCCCCGAACACCATTTTGTTTTGTTATTATTTGTTTTTGTTTTGAGTCTGTTTCTGCCGAGGGGCCAGTTGCACCAACAGAGCCGATTGAAACAAGCTGTTGCTATCTCAACCTTCATGCTTGCTTTCAGCATAAGTGCCAGAGAATTTGATTGGGCTGACAGTACATCTCGCCCGCTCTCCTGCGCGCTAAACTCATTACAATAACCTAAGTTTTTCACAAACAAACTTTTTGAACACTGCAGTGATAAAAACGAAGAGGAAGGAATTCCTCGGCTTTTGCGAAATTTTGAACATTTTGAGAGAAAGAGAGGCGTGCTAATCCTTTTTTATGAATAAAACCATGCTTGTCGGCGTAAGTACTGAGAAGGATCCTGGCCTGATCCAGATTGGTTCCACACTATCTTCGGCGCGAGCGATTCGTCGCTTTCTTAAAAACTTTCAAAAACAAATGTTTTTACGCGGCCCTGCGAAGACCTGTGTGGAATCACTCTTGAGATTGCGCAGCCTAGGATCGCTCTCAGCCTTAAGATTTAATCTACTTGTTCTCCGACTTTGAACCCGTTCAGAACATTCAGAAAGTTCAACGGACAAACGCCATGAAAGGCCCGTGTGGCCAGTTTTGAAGTAGCCCTCAAGCAAGAGGCACCAAAAGCCAAATCAGAAGGAGTGGATCTCGCCGGAAGAAGCTCGTGGAGCAACCGTGATGGATTCTTCTGAAAATCAGTGCAACAGCCGTTCTCCTGGACACAGAGGGGCTTCAATTCCAAAAAAAAACCATTTGGCATGGACTTGTTACACTTTTACCCTTTGAGAGGCTCGTTGGGCCGAAAACCCGGAAGGGCGGCCCAGGCAAAAGTTAGAGCAAGAAAAAAATACAAAAAAGAAAGAAGAAAAGAAAAGAAAAAAAAAATAAAGAAAAAGAAAATTGAAAAAAGAGATGAAACAAGAAATAGAAAATAAAAAAGCTCGCAAGGTCGAAAACCCGCATTGGGCGCCTTGGCAAAAGTGAGAGCCAAACAAAGTGAAGGTTAAAATACCCGAGTGGACCTTAGCCGGAACTACGTAAGGCTTGATTTCCATGTTTGGGATACGTAAGCAACTTCATCATGAAGTCCAGCCCCCAACGCTTTCATAGCGTCTCAGTCCATGCAATGGTTTCGATTTCATCCCAAAGTCCAGTGGCCAACACCCTTCAAGGTGATTGTGTCCATATATGTGTTGTGACCGTCTTCGTCATCACTGTGTCCAAGAGCTTGACCACCGCCAATGAAGACTGTCTGCAGATTGCTGCGGCACCATCCCAAACAAGGGGCAACTTTCCGTTGCCACGAGCCGCCGTGAGCCGCCATTCAAACTAGGGGCAACTTTCCGTTGCCTCCCACCCCCCTTCAAACCAGGGGCAATTTTCCATTGCCTCCGATCCAAGGTTGCGCATCTCGAAGAGTAAGCTCCATGCTCGTCGAGCATCAGCTGTTTGAAAAATAGTTTTTGAAAATATTTACTGAGGTTGACTATTTTCTCGAAAACTATTCCATTTTCCAAAACTGGACCATTGTCTTGGACCCAAAAAGGAAAATTTTCAGTGCTTACAGCCTGACTCACATGGTTTTCAAATAAAAAATTGAACAAGTACGTTAATCCAACTCTCGTTTTGATCAAAACCGTTTTAGTAGAAAGCAAAAACGAAAAAATGGTTAAAATGATGAACTAGGGGCACAGTTGAGCCAGGCGTTCTGTCTTTCCCCCGTCACCGACGTACTTGCCAGAAGAGCACTCTGCCCGCCAGAAGAAATAGCGGTGAGCTAACGGCATCGGGCATGAACACGCAACTTCCTGTTCATTCATCAGTCACCCCGGGGAGGGATGGAAAATGAGAGATTGAAGAATAGAGAGGTGTAAGTTGAGAGAAAAGTGAGGAAAAGGGTTTTGAGAGAAAATCCGAGCTTGAGAGTCGAGTGATGTGAGGATAACAAATCAGAAAGGGTGGGAAACAATACCCAGATTGAACTGGCTCCTCGTGGTCCGAGGTCCCCCATCTTCGCTAAAGCGTCTGCGTGTCATGTACTTTTGATTTGACGGTCTCGTCGTTTGTTTTTAGTCTTTTCCGAGCATGTCTCGTTGTGTTTAGGTCGTGTACCTATATTTGAGTCCTCCCTGCTGTGTTCAGTTGTAGGCTCGACATCCCGGTTTGAAAAACCCTCATTCGATTTCAAAAATCATTTATGCTCAGAATGCTGTGCCATTCTCTACATTTGAACGTGTTTCGACTCCAACCGGTTCCATCTTTGAGGTCCGTCCTGTCAAATTGGGCCGTTTGTTCAGGATTTACTGTGTGCAGGATGAACCGAATGCTGTGTTATGGGCTGTATGCAGATTAATCCCCAGTAGAGTAAGGGCTGTGTGTCCAAGAATCAGGCAGTGGGTTGCTTGGGTTATTTTGGCCGTTGGCTGCTTAAGTTATCTGATTGTTACAGTGCGAGTGTTCAATTTTCAAACAACCAATCAATTTAATTTACATTGAGGTGTAACACGATGAGATGCGATACAATGCATGAAATGTGTAAATGTAAACACTTTTTCAGATGAAAAGTCCGTTTCATTTCTTTATCTTTTCAAATGTACAAGTTTTGGAAACAAAATCTGCCCGCGGCAGTACAAGGTAATCTAACTACCAAAGAAAAGAGGAAAAGTACAAAGAAGAAAAGATAGCAAGAATCTGCATCCATGTCAAGCAACTCCGAAGGGCCGTCAATCTGTCCTGGTCCTCTTCCTGGACGAGGGTCCAGGAGCATCATCAGCATCGTCGTCAGAGCCTGAGCTAGAACCGTCTCCGGTCTCCTCCTCCGATGACTCGGACTCCGCCTCTGCCTCCACCTCTGACTCCTCGTCATCGTCATCATCCGGGACTGGAGCTCGCGAGCTACTCCCGACGTGAGTACGCCCTCCCCTGGTACGGGGAAATATCCTGCCCCCCTCATCTCTCCCCCGAGCAGAGACAGAAGGTCTGGCTGGAGCACCTCCTGCCATAGGAATCTGGAAAGGAGGCTGAAAAAGTACACAAAAGAGAAATGCATCCGTATACTGTAGACAGTTTATCAGTGCAAAATGCAATACAGAGTACAGTGTATGAATGCCGTGAGCAGTTTAACAGTGCAGAATGCAATGTCGAGTACAGTGTATGAATGCCGTGAGCAGTTTATCAGTGCAGAATGCAATGTCGAGTACAGTGTATGAATGCCGTGAGCAGTTTATCAGTGCAGAATGCAATGTCGAGTACAGTGTATGAATGCCGGGAGCAGTTTAACAGTGCAGAATGCGGTGTGTGAGTACAATGTATGCAGTGTGTCAGATACTGTGAGATCAGTGTATCAGGTGTGGTGCCACGAATCAGATTATGCAAAGCAGTGTATGAGTGGCTTGAGGCCAATGTCAGAAGAACATACCAGTATGCTGTAGACGGCTAGGAGGTCAAAGGTCCGTTGGAGCATCCCCATCATCGAGGCATTCATCGCCAACGACTGACGGGTGTACCCCGAAGAAGCCTGCAAAAGTATCAGACGCATCAATATTCTGTGGAATATCAAGTAAACTGAATTGAATAACTGTACAAAATGCAGTAGAACATACCGGCGGTAAGTCGGGGACGTCAATGAACTCATGACCAGTTGGTGGAGGGGCGAAGGGGATCTGATAGGTCGACCCACCCTGCCCGTGAAAAGTCAGTACAGCAGGCAGGGCAGGCCAGCCAACTCCTCGTCCTCCCTGCACTCTGCCCCTACCACGGACCCGGGCCCTCCTCGAAGATCCAGCCCCTGCTCCCGCTCCGGCCTCAGCCGCCGATGCTACAGGCCTGGCCCCCTCTGCTCGACGACCGCTCAAGGGGCGCATCAGGTACGTCCGCACATACTCCTGATAGTCGCCGGTGCCTCGGAAGCCGGCCTCCTCCCAGCCGATGGAGTAATCATCCAGCTGCTCAGTGGTCAGGCCCTCGGTCTCCCTCATCTCTGCAGGAGGGTGAGCCGGGAGTATCTGCTCAGGTAACCCGCGGGTCTGGCGTAGAAAATGCTCCCCCAGGTACCAAGCCCGACAGACCGGGCCCTCTAGCAAGATCCGGAAACGCGAGGTCTCCTCAGCACCAGGGAACCGACCCCGCATCGCCGACGGCAAGGAAGCCCATGGCCGCCAAGTGATCTGAAAGTGACAGACAGTTTGTTATCTACTGTTATTGAAATATGCAGTGGGAAAGCGAAGCTAAACAAACTAAAAATAAAACATACCTCGGCCGGGGTGATGGTGTCGAAATATCGACGGAAGAAACCGAATGTCTCCCGTGGTCGCCGGGTGCATCTCCCGTCGAAGCGACTCGAGAACGGGACAGCCGGAGGAGGCTCCGCGACTGGTACGGGTGCAAGCCTAGGGAAGTAGGCGTAAACCCACAACTGCAAAACAGATGTAAGTATGACCATCAGATAAAGCAGGATATACAGAATAAAGCAGAAATGGCAGAGCCGTGTGTTGTGCAGTGTATTGTGTACAGTGTACAGTGTGAGCAGTGTACAGTCAGTGTAAAGCAGAATGTATGTGTGTGCCGTGTGTACAGTATACAGCAAGTATAAAGCAGACCACAGTGTGTGCAGTGTACAGAGTACAGAGAATATCGGACAGAAATGAAAAGCGGAGAAGAAGTATACCTCCCAAGCCCGCCAGTAGCCTCCGAGGAGCTGGCCGCTGCCGCGAGAAGCCGAGCTCATGTACCCATAGAGAGTGGCCAGTGCAGCGCCACCCCAGTCATAGTGCAAGATGTCCCGGACGTCCACCAGTGCGCTGAGAAGACAGAGAGGCACGGTGTTCGCCCGGTCGACGAAGATGGTAGTCCCGAACAGGAACATGAGGAAGCCGCGAGCATACCTCTCCTCGTCCTCCGGGGTCATCTGCGCCTCCTCCTCCAATGCGGGCTGGACCCGAAACTGTACCTCGAACCAGGAATACCGCACAAAACCTGGACGAGCTAGTGGCGGCGCCTCCCCCAGCAGATGGACCTGAGCGGTGGTCCACTCATCCATGTCGGTGTCGAAGGTGATCGGATCCCCCCCTACCCCGATGCCTGTGAGCATCGAGAAGTCATAAGGGGTCATCGTCATATCCCCTGCAGCAGAGAAGTGGAAAGAATCGGTGGTGTCCCACCACCTCTCCGCCAAAGCAGCAAGAAGAGGTCTGCATGTGGACAACCTAGAGAGCCCTCGGCAGAAGGTGCCGAAGCCCGCCCGGTCCACGATGCGTTGGACCGCATCAGGGAGCTCATCATACCACTCCCGTGCACCAGTATTCCCATACCCGCGAATGGTATGCGAACCCTCCTGCAAACAGAAAATAACAATTGCAACACAACATTCAAAATGCAGTTTTGAAAGGACAGATATGGTATGTATGCAAGTTTGTCAAATTCAGACAAATACCGGGTGCCGGTGTGCTTACAGTGAAATACGTGTGCTGTGTCAACGTGTTTGGGTGTTTCAGAGCAGATATAGCATATGTGCAAATTTAATAGATTCAGACAAATACTGGGTGCCAGTGTATGTGCAGTGAAAAACAGTGAGTGCAGTGTGTTTGAGTGGTTCAGGGCTAGTGCAGTGTGTGTGCATGTGTCAGTCTCAAACAGATATCAATTGTATGTATGTCTACAGTCAACTACGGTCTACGGCATATCAGTTTCCAGCAGTTAAAGAGTACAACTAACTATGACAGTTTTGTATCCTACATTGCGGAAAGTAAAGCCGAAGAAAGAGAGTTACCTCGGAAGTGCCGAAAGAAAGGTGGGAGGTAGGCTCATGCAGCAGTAGCTCAGGCGCCACATGCCTCTCGAAGCTCCGGAACTGACGCAGGCCGTCCGGGGGCAGAACATGGATCGCCGGCCGGTAGGTCGCCGGGTCGAACGGGCGCTCGCTCAGTGGTAGGAGCTCGACCCCGGGATCAATCTCGTGGTCCGGGGGAGTCCCGCCACGTGGAATGTCGTCCGCCATGTAGAGAGTGATGTGAAAATGGCCGGAAAAGGAAAACCGAGCCGGAATACGAAGAGTCAACTGAAAAGTCAACTCCCGAGAGGGTCGAAAATGGTCGGGAAGGCCGGAATGTGAAAAGGCACAGGAATGAAGAGGAAAGTGAGGGGAACAAACCCCGAAAAGGCGAGAACGCCAAACGAGGCACCGAAACGAAAATGTGATCGGTGGAAAATGTCCGAAACACGAAGAGAATCGCGAATCCGACGACGAAACGAGCGTAGAACGCGAAGAAACGGACGAAAAACGTGAGAGAAACACTCTAGAGAGAGAGAACAAGAGTTTTCGGCGGTGGAGAAGTGAGAAATAGGGTTTTGGAACCCTATTTTAAAACACCCAAGGTGAAAAGTCAAAACTGCCCCGCACCAGCAACTGTTTGCTGGTCGGCAATGTTTTGTGCCGGGCGGCACTTTTTTGTGCCGATAGAATTGTTTTTGTGCCGATGGCCAGCCGGTGGCCTCATCTTTCGGCCGGTGGGGTTCCCACAGCCTTGTTTAGGCCATTTGAGTTGTTTTGGGTCTTCATAGCTCAAGAAAGTGCAAGAAAGTGCATCTCCGACGCTCAACCAGCCTCCGTTCTGACCGCAGACCGTGGCTTCAGTGCGTGGCGCTCGAATTCGTGCAAGGTGTATCCTCTTTTGTATCCTTTTAAATTCAAAAGTTGCCCCATGTGTGTTGCACGAGATCATCACACTACTTCGGTGCATTACATCGCGCTGTCATGCGCCACTCATTTGCATTGTTATGCACGTGTTACAAGCGTCGCAATACGCACCCCTTTGCATTGTCGTGCACATTACTCATGCATCATCATTGCGTTTTCATTCCACGCATTGTCATGCATTCCGGAATACGTGCGTTGTTGCGCATTTAAGCCCACTTACACTCCGTGTGGCATGCGTGTCGCACTTAGCATTGCACTGTTTTGTGCATTTCAAAATTGCTCGCGCTGTTCTGCGCATCGCACTGTTTTGTGCATTTCAAACCTCGCGCTGTTCTGCGCATCGCACTGTTTTGTGCATTTCAAATCTCGCGCTGTTCTGCGCATAGCACTGTTTTGTGCATTTCAAATTTCGCGCTATTTTGCGCATCTCATTGCATTTTGCATGCATTCCATCGCACTGTCCTGTGCACTCGCGTTGCCTAACGCATTGCGCTATTTTGCGCATCATACCATCGTGCAATACAGTGGTCTGGCGAGACCTTAAACACGCATGGTCTGGCAAGACCTTAAACACGTACGGTCTAGGAGACCTTAAATCCTTGGGAGGTACGAAACCTCCGGTGCATTGATGTGCACGTTTTGTTTTTTTTGGCATATAAGTCCATTTGCATCAACTTACATTCCATATGGCATGCGTGCCTCATTCTTGCATTGTCATGCAGGTTGCTAACAATATTGTACCTATCACGTTTGTTTTCTTTTCAGGGACGATATTGTATGTACGGTTCATTTGAGGCTGGAGCGACTAGACGAACCGGACAGGTATTTTGCGGTCTGGCGAGACCTTAAACACGCACGGTCTAGGAGACCTTAAATCCTCTGAAAGGTGCAATTCCTTCGGTGTTTGTCGTGCCCGAACGACTTTTGGTGGTCTGGTAAAGCCATCTGCCTATGTTTGCGATGAGTTCGTAGAAGACCAACTGGGACGGTGGAAACTAGAGTTCGAACGGCTTATGCCTAGAACGCAAAGGTTCGGGAGTTCCGAGACTAAAGTCAGGTTTAAATACCCAGGGGTTTACCCTCGGCTTGAAATCTGTATGGAAGCCCCATAGGTTGAGGCGGCATGTCTACGCCTCAATTCTGGATACTGAACCAACCTAGTATATCGCCCTGTTGGTAAGATAGGGAAAGTTGCAATCATAGTCATTGCATCATAGTGCATTGTCATGTATTTCCATTGTAGCCTGCATGCATCCATTGCATTTTCTCCCAGTAGGTCGTATTGCACTGCATTGTCATGCATGTTGTAAATGTCCACTCCATTGCATATTTGTAAATATTGCACTGTAGATTGCATGCATTCATTGCATCATCTTCCGCCTATGGCTTGCACCTTTCCAGGTTGAGCTTGGTCTGGTATGTGCCCTTACTTTTCATGTTAAAACACGGTTCTGCATGGGTATCGCGCCGATTCCATGCTGATATGTTGGTTGAGGGTTGCGGCACCTTTTCTGTGTTACACATGGCTTGTACGTATACATGCCTTTCCTAGGCAAGATTTGGTTTGGCTTGCGTGCCATATCCATTGTATCCATATCCACTCCATTGCATATTTGTAAATATTGCATTGTAGAGTGCATGCATTCATTGCATCATCTTCCGCCTATGGCTTGCGCCTTTCCAGGTTGAGCTTGGTCTGGTATGTGCCCTTACTTTTCATGTTAAAACACAGTTCTGCATGTGTATCGCGCCGATTCCATGCTGATATGTTGGTTGAGGGTTGCGGCACCTTTTCTGTGTTACACATGGCTCGTATGTGTCCATGCCTTTCCTAGGCAAGATTTGGTTTGGCCTGTGTGCCATATTCATTCATATTACATTGTAGTGTAATTTTTGCATCCGGCATTAGGATCGTAGTCCTTTCTCCAGCGGGTCGTCTCCCCACTTATGTCAATTCCACCCAATACTTGTTCTTGCGTCTGTCTACAATGCTCACAGTTCAGTTGACTGTTCTGTGGTAGACAGACTTGTTACCTCCATCAATCTATTTGACATAGGTGTGGTTTCGAACCGCTCATGATTGGATCATGATTCAAATGCTTTGCATGTAGTTTGTATTATTTCAATTACATTGCATCTTCATTTGCATTGTTTATACATTGTTTTGTATATATTGCATTTCGTTTTGCATCCATTTGCATTGTCATGCATGTTGCTAACCATATTGTACCTGTTAAGTTTGTTTTCTTTGCAGGCACGATATTGTATGTACGGTTCATTTGAGGCTGGTGCAACCAGACGAGCCGCACAGGTATTGTATCTCCCGAGTGAGACGTATTGAGAATTCCATAATTCTCTTACATCCTTTCTGCATTGTAGTGTAGTTTGGTATGCTAGCTTAAAATTGTCGCATGTTTGCTTCATTACAGCTTTCTTTGCATGATCATAAGTTATGCTCGGCTCCGTGCATTGTCTTGCATTTTGCCCCTGCCTTCGGGCGCATATCTTATTTGTCTTGTATGTTTGTCTGAGTCTTCGGCCTTGTCAAAAATGGGTCGTCTTTGGGCTTTGACATTCACTCCCGTCATTGTTATGACTTTCGAGTTCTGTCAAAGAGGGGCAACTGTAGACACCCCATTTTTGACCGTCCTCAAGACTTGGACGTCACTGTTTGAACACACGGTGATCTTCCATGTTTGTGTTCGTTTGGAGTTCCCGGAGGCTTCGGCTCGCGCGCCTTGCCTCAGGATCCCCGAACTCGACCGTTTAGTGTCTGGTTTTGCATCTTGCCCTTGAGAGGCAAGGTGGGGCTTGTAGACCATCCCCACCCATCACCGGCAGTGGCTAGATGCCACCGGCTGGTTTTTGCCGCCACCGGCAGTGTAGTTTGCCGGCCGGCACTATTTGTTGCCGGTCAGCACTTTTTTGTGCCGGTCGGCACTCTTTTTGGCCAAGATAGCATTTTTGGCCAGCCGATTGCTGTTCATCTGCTTTTGCAGATATTTTTAGACAGCTATCTTGCTTTTGCTCCCCTCCATACACGTGTATGGAGGGATCTCCCTCTTGCAAAGCTTGTCTTGTAAGCTTTACAAGACAATATAGAGAGGAGCTCTCTCTAAGGCAAAAAAGGAGAGGCTTGGTTAGAGACTTAGGATATTTTGAGAGCAAGAACAGCCATTGTTAGGGTTTGAGTTCTAGGGTTAGAGTTAGATACACACTCTATCTCTCTTTCCCTCTCTTTTGTTCACTAGGTGCTTTGTGTCTTACTATTACACACAAACACCTAGTGTTTCACCTTCCTCTTGGAGTTGAGGTTCTAAAGAGTTTGTTTTGAAGTTTTGGTGTTGGATTCAAGCTCAAGGAGGCCATTGGAGCACCATTTGTGAAGGGGTCTTCAAGGGTGAGATTCTAGTCCCTTTTTCTCCCATTTTTGCATTGATTTTATACCTATCTTAGAGCTGTTTTTGTGATTATTGTATAACATAAAAAGTTCTGTTTTTAGGCCCTCTTTATTGTTTATTAAGAGTGTTTTGTTGTTTGAGGGTTGTTGACCACCCTTAGGCCTCAAAAGGCCTCATTTTGAGCCATTTTGTGTTAGCTCCGGGATTTTGGTGTTGAGGTCTCTTCACCACTGAAATCTTGAGGGATTTCAGTGGTGAAGATGATGCTTTGAAGTCCCAAGAAGGAGAGGGCCACCCCCTCTCCTTGTTGTCCTTGAAAAGGACATATTTTGTCCTCTTAAGGAAGCCTATGCTTGAGTGTATGTTGAGCATGTTTGGTTTGTTTTTCATGCTTATATATCCATAATATAACATGATTTCAAGTTGGTTTTGGAACTCCATGCATGCTTAGCATAGTTGCCATGTAATGCCTTGTTTATGCCTTAATGTGCTTTAGGTTGTTAGCCTTTGTTGGAGCATGTTTTAGGCTTAGTCTTGTGAAGATTTTGCGCATATCTTGCCATGTTTTAGCTCTGTCCATAGTCGTTTGGGTTGATCTTGGCATGCTTGATATAGCTCCTTTGTATTTGGGCTTGTTGGCCTTGAGTATGTGCATGTGTAGCATGGCATCTTTGCATTGTTTTGGTGATTTGGGATCATTCTATATGCCATTTCAGTCCCATTTCCATGCTCGTTTGATTACCTTGCATGCCTCTTTAATGCCTCATAAGCTTGTGTAGCAATGCTTCATGTTTTGGTACCTTTGCATGCCTTTGTTTTTGAGCCATCTAGATGACATCCAAGTGGTCTTTTGGGCCTTATGTTATGTGCTAAAAACCTGTTTTAGGTTGCCTAATGCATGCCATGTTTGTTGTGATAAAACATGCTTCAAAGCTTCATGACTTGCCTCAAGTACTTAGACCATGCTTGCATGCATTTGCTTGTCTTGTTTGATATGATTTGGCATCATTTTATGACATGATTTTAATGCTTATGTTGCATACTAATTGCTCTTGTTTATCCCTTTCAAGTGTGCTTGAGGGTTGTTTAAATTGTGCCTAAGTGTAGGCCTTCCATCATGTGTATGTGCGCATGTGTTTTGGCTTCTTGTTTTGGTCATTATGGCCACTGTTTTAGGCCTATTTAGAGCTGCCTAATTCATGCATAAGTCCATCTTGCCATCCATTTGCATTGCCATATGTATGCTTGTATGCTTGCATAAGTGCCTTGCCATGCCATGTTGCATCCTTAGCTTGTATGCCTAGGTTGCATTGCATCTTGCATGCATTCCTTGTCCCTCGACTTGGGTGATAGGGATTGGGAGTTTTGTTTGATTGGTTTGCATACATTTGAAATCAAAGTTGCATACTTGGTTCTTTGGGCCATCATGCATGGAAATGCGTGATTGGTGGTCCGAGAATCGAGGCACATGCCCCTTTGAGTCATTGCAATGATAAGGGATATGGTTGATGCATACATGCCTTGAATTGTGCTGCCATGCCTTGTTTTGCCCTCTGTTGCTGTGAGTTGCAGGTCCAGCAGACTTTCTTTGCCGACCGGCAGTGTAAGGTGCCGGCCGGCAACCTTTTCTCTGCCGACAGATTCAATTTTGTGCCGATGGACATATACCAGTGCCGGTGGTGATTCCACTCAGCCGGTGGTACTCCCCAGTTCCTAGGGATGCAACCCTGAGATTTTGACAGCCTCCAGAGGAGTGAAAGAAGGAAAACAGAGGCAACTTGCGCATGGCAGCGCGTTTCCCGAGGCATTTTCCTGTTTTAATTAGTCTATTTAATTTGTTAATTAAATTAGGCAATTTGTAATATTAATTAGCTGGTGTAGTTAATTAATTTGTAATATTTATTCGGTCCCTCCGAGCAAGGGCAAATCTGTAATAAGTGTGCGTGGGTGGTGTGTATGTCTTCCAACCTCACTTCTTTGTTCCCTTTTACTTACCCGCTTTAATGGTTAGTTTTAGGGCACGTTGAATTTATCATACCCTATGCTATGCATGTGTGCATCCATGCATTTGTATTGCATGCATTAGGCTCGGTACATCACGCTAACTGCATCAATACTTCAATTCCCAAACTGAATACGTGATAATTGTGCATTTTCACATGACATGTTTAGGATAGCCGAGCCTATTCTAGCAACATTTTGTATGCGATGCATTAGGCACTTAACATGGACTTGGATCATGCATGTTTGCTACCAAGTTCTTTGTTTTGGCATGGAGTACTATGTAAGTATTTCCGCTTTAGCATATCGCATGAGTGTGAATATTGCCATGACAGCATGCTTAACATGTGGCCAGATGCTTATGTGTTAAACTGTTTGAAATGCCTGTGAGTGAAGGTTGGATTGTTTGAGTTGGAAAAAACTCATTAAAATCCGTGTTTTAGCCTACTTGCGAGTAGCAAATTCCAAAGCATTTTCAAACCGAACGGATATGCAATGTTTATTTCCAAATTAGGCAATCTAGTCTATACTTGTTTGTTGTGCGCATAACACAGTAATTCTAGGCTAATAACGGGATAAGAACACGTAAAGTTTTCAAAAACGGATATCACGGTTAGTAGAGGCCGGTCTTCGGACCGGGCGAAAGGGGGTGCTCATAGCTGACCTTCCCCAATCGTACCCAAGCTCCCGAGCCGAGACAACTCCGGTGATGACGGACATGTGGCCTTCGGCACCGAGTCAGGGTTTCCTAAATTCCCCCATTTTAAAATATTTAGGTGGCGACTCTGTATCTGGCAAAGCAGTCCATGTTTGGCACTACTTTTTCAAAAATCTGTTTCTCAAAACGATTTGCCAGATTTGGACTCTTTGGTTCAGATTAAGAACCGTGACACAAATCGAGTCCGAACTGTAGCAGCGAGGCCCCCTCCGCGGGCGCGTCTACAGTGATATAACTGCCTGAGTGCCTGTGGGTGAAGGTTGGGTTATTTGAATTGGAATAATTCATCAAATGTGTGTTTTAAGCCCACTAGATAGTGGCAAAATCATGTTTTCTAAGCCCACCCGAGGGTGGCAAATCCACGTCTTAGCCTACTTGCGGGTAGCACCAACAAACCACTTTCAAATAAACAAACATGAAATGTTTTGTTCCAATTCAGGCAACTCAGTCTATACTTATATGCTGTGCGCATCACATAGTAACCCAGGCTAATAACCAGAACAAGAACATACAATGTTTTCAAAAATAGATATCATGGTTAGTAGAGGCCGATCTTTGATCGGGCAAGCGGGGGTGCTCACGAAGTGACCTTCCCCAATCGTACCTAAGTTCCCGAGCCGAGGCAACTTTGGTGATGACGGACACGTGGCCTTTGGCACCGAGTCAGGGTTTCCTAAATTTCCCATTAAAAAACATTTAGGTGGCCACTCTGTATCTGGCAAAGCAGTCCATGTTTGACACTTCTTTTCTAAAAATCTGTTTTTTTCTCAAAACGATTTGCCGGATTTGGACTCTTTGGTTCAAACTTAGAACCGTGACAAATTTGAGAGTCCTGAGCTGTAGTGACCCCAAATGAACGGAACGGGAGCTCGTTCCTCCCGGGGCGTTCGGGGACGTCTACATTATGCTACAAATAGAGAGTGAGCTTTCATAACATGTTTAACAAAAATGACTATTAACTTGGCATATGAGAAATGAGTTCCTACATTAACATTTTGTTGAACATTGAAAACGCCTTGTAGTGAGAAAATTAATGGTTGTGCAACTTAAATGGTGAAATTTGAAAACATTGGTGTTGATGTTTGAAAGGCATCACACGTAGTCTTCAAGGGACTAATTTGTTGTGATTTGGGCATGTTGAGAAATTGTTATTACTTTAAATTGAAGGTACAAGGTTGAGAAGAAGAATGAATAAGGTAGTAAATTGTTATTGTTGAAGAGATGTTTGAGATGAAGAAATGTCATGAGATATTTGTATTGCATCATGTTCCCATTTGATTGTCATATTCATTACACATTCTCATCATGTCATTTTGAGAAGGTTTACATTATAATGAGAGCTATGAAATTGTGTATGGGGTAAATACGGTGGTAAGTCCGGATTAGGGGGCGTAGATGAATTTAATAAGCTGGCCTGAGTGTCCATGGCGAAAGACCAAAAAAACTGCGCGAATAGGTGTCGAGCCTTCCGATTAATACCGGTAAAAATGACAGTTTGGTAGTACTCGTAGAGTCTACTTGCAGACACCAGCCTAGGGATTACCAGTGTCGTATTTACTACCCCTTGTGATTAAAAAGTTGAAATTTGGGAATTTATGAGATTGTAATTGTAAATGAAGTGCATGGATAATATCTTGAAAGGAGTATTGCATTGCATGTGCACTTGCATTCCATTTTGGCTATCTAACATAAATGTATATACTTTGTTTGGTATTTCTCTACTAGGCTTTATGCTCACCCCTATGGGATTTGGTGCAGGTACGGACGTGGTGACCCCACCGAGTTGAGGGCACAGATAATTGTAAAGAGCACATGGCTCTTCTTTTATTGTGCTTTCTTTTTGCAAAGCCAAGTGCTAACATGTATGGGTCTGAAAGACCACTTTTGTGTAACCGGACTGTTGCCTTGAAGATATAAGCCCTTAAGGGCATTTTATTATTCTGAGATCTGGTGCTTCACATGCTGTAGTGTAACGCCCTCAAAATTAACCCATTATATATCATTGACATGTATTATTTAAAGAAGACAATTTATTAATTCATTCATCAGAGTATTACTAAATAAAACATTACATGTAACATCGAATAAAATGCCCTGCAGGCTTACATCTTTCCAAGCCAACACTTGGATTCAAAAAATATAAGTTCTAATCTCAATACAAGAAAAGCCCTAGGCTTGAATGTTTACATGTATTAATAATTAAGACAATTAACTAAAGGTAGTCTTCTTCAATCCAGAAGCCAAACCCTCCCAAGCTAAGTCCTTGGAGGTAGTTTATCACCTGAACCTGAAAATGATGTTCCCATAAAGGGTGAGCCACAGCCCAGTAGAAACATGCTAAACCACATATAAGAAATGAATAAAGCAAAATTATTTGACAGATGGTTAACCAAGATAATCAACCACTTCATTTTACAGTCTCATGACACTATTGTCTAAGATACAATTTACTTTCCAATTTTATCAACATGGCTCAGAACCTGGCCAAACTTACAACAGTGAATTACATATACCATATTCACATCCTTCAAATATCAACAAACAAATGAGACTCAAGCTCAATTCACAACACTTCATACTTCCAGGTTGATACACATTTTAGTGCTGTATCAATAAAAACACTTCTATATAATAAGCACACATAAAAGTGATGCTAATGGAGTCCATCCCCTATCTCCTCCCAAACAAAATCCGGTTTAGAGGTCCATCCCCTATCTTCCCCTAAACCGTGGAGTACATCCCCTATCTCCTCCCACACAAAACAATGTATGCAAATGCAATGCTCAATCAATACACATATTTTCTATATCAGTGCAATAGTCAAAGTTAATGACTTAACCAATGTGATTAGTTTCAGTTGTTCCTAATCCACATGCAATGTCTACAACAATCACGACTATCCTCCACCGATAGCCGAAAACAGTTATTTCTAAACAGGAAATAAATGCATCAACTAACATAATTCCAACATTTTCATAGGTGAGTGATTAAACTAACCAACTACACCATTTACTCAATATTTTCCCCCAATACAATGAATTTAGCCATATTCCCAATTCCCTTAAATTAATTTTACAAATTAATTTAATATTACAACCAGGGTTTTCCCAAAAATTACCAAAGTAAACCCAACATATCAATATACCAAAACTTAGAGCAAAACCTATAAAATGGAGTAGGAAATCCCTACCTTGAAGAAAACAACCCAAAAGGAGAAGACAGAGATGATACCCCAAATACCAAAGTGCTCCAAATCGCCAACTATTCAGATTAAATGGAAGCCCTCAACTCACTCTATCTTTTTAATGAAGGATCTAGGGTAGAAACACTCCCTAAGTGGATCAAATCTAAGAGAGAAGGTGAGTAGAGAGAAAGAGAAGTCGGACCTAGGGTTTGGAATCAAAATAAGATGAAAAAGACTGATCAAATCCCGCTGCTGTGTATATAAACTGGACAAGCTCGCTCGAGCGAAGACTTGGTCGCTCGAGTGACCAGACACAGAGAAACCACGCTCGAGCCAAGGAATCCTTGCTCGAGCCAACAACCCAAAAGCTCGCTCGAGCGAAAGAAAGCTCGATCGAGCGAAGAACTCAAACCCTCAGGTCTGTAACCAGACACACGCTCGAGCGAAGGAACTATAGCTCGAGCGAAGGATGAACTAACTCGCTCGAGCGAAGAAAAGCTCGCTCGAGCCAAGAATGAAAAGCTACAGGTCCATACTGGACGCCAACTCTCGCTCGAGCGACCAAACCCCAGCTCGAGCGAAGAACAAAAAAGACATCTCGCTCGAGCGACAAACTCCTCGCTCGAGCGAACAACCAAAAACCTGGACAGCAAGACTTGGTTTCTAAACCCAACCAACCTGAAACAAACCTGCCCAACACATCCTATAATTCCAAATGAGAAAATAAAGGACAACAACAACAATATACAATGACAGAATCTACGGAACCTAAGTCCGGATACAATAATCAGATGGGAAAAGACCGGGGTCGCTATATGTAGATTCATATATTCTTTTGTGTTGTAAATGTATACTACATGTGGAACTTTGTATTAAACCTATTTATTATATATGCGAAGATGGAGGAGTTATTGTCATTGTATAAGGAATGTTTGTTCATTTAGGGGTTCATGTTGAATTATTTTGGGGCGTGACATCAAGTCAGGCACAGCTTCATCACATCTTGCACGACTTTTGGGAAATAATTTAATTATTTTTTATCTAAACATCATTTCAAACACATTTTTCAATACAACAATCAAACAAAAAATGTAATACATCTTCCCAAACACAAAAACTAAAATAGCCTACTAAAATAGTCAAAAAGCCAAAAAGCCTAAAAAATAGCCACTTCCCAAACACCCACTATTTTTCTCAAAGAGTCTATTTTGACTCTTTTATAATTGACATTAAATGTGTATTTACTGGCTACATCTTTTATATAGGAAAAAAAAATCCATTCTCTCACTATTTTTCATTTAACGAAGTTTTTCTTTTAAAAAGTATGGACACTTCTAAGAAGGTAAGGTGTCCAAAACCGACGCGACACTCGTTGGACACTTTCTGACATTTTAACACACATGAAATGCACTACAACTTTAAATAAAATAATTTGAAACCCAATGATAAAACAAAAACAATGTAATTTTATATATATTCTATTTATTTAGACTTTAAAAATTATTATCTTTAATTTAAATATTTACATATATGATATATAATAATTAGTTATCCTTATATATGACATATAATAAATATATAATTTATATATTTTGCGCATGTCCAATATTTTTTGAATATTTACATGTCAGCTTGGTGTCTTATCTGTGCGTGTTACATGTCCATATATGTGCTTTTGACCTCTTTCCATTAACGCGTTAGTTTCTTTTTTAACAATTAAATAATTTATTTATTGTCCAATTTGTTATTTACATATTAATTACCTACAAAAATATACTCCCACCATCCCATTTGGTAGCCTATTTTTTTTTTTTTTTGGGAGTTCCAACTTTTTTAGGGTATATGGAATTATCACCTTTGAATTCAAATTGTAAAGCATTTGTTCCAATAATTTCCCTATTGTTTTCACCTTTTAATATAGTTATAGACACTTTATGATAGATAGTTCTAGAAAATTAAACACTTTTTCCTTTGATTTTTCAAATAAAATAACATACTGGGACATTCCGAAATGGAAAGATCGACAAACCAAATGGGTGATCAATTCAACCTCTTATGAAAAACATATACCTTGGAGATGTAGAAAGTATATACTTATAACAAACATGTCGATATCACAGCTCAAGCTCAAGGCCATCAGGCCACAACATTAGGCCATAGCTCAAGCCTTAGCCATCAGGCCACAGTATCAAGCCATGGCTCAAGTCTTGGCTCAGGCAGCTGAGGCTGCAGCCCCAATGCATCTCACCTGTACCGCACATATTAGATTATCTTCACAAGTAGTTAGGTGATTAGGTTGTTACAAGTTTGTTAGATTGATTAGATAGGATACATTCTTGTGTGTAAATATTATACAAGTGCACTTGATTGAATCTTAAGAAGAATGATAGCTTTAAGATTTTCTTCCTGGTATCAAAGCATCAAGCTCTAACAAGTAACTAATCCATGGCGTCTCCATCTTCCCTATCTTCATCTTCTCTGTCTTCTGCGATTCTTTCAAATTTAACTCTGTTAATCTCCAATCGTTCATCATTTGTCACTGTGAAACTTGATGGATCTACTTTTATCATCTAGAAGACTCAGTTTTTTAATATTCTCAGAGGTACCGATTTTCTTGGCTTTGTTGATGGATCAACACCATGTCCTTCACTCACAATCACAAATTCAACAGGAGCAGAGGTTCCTAATCGAGATTTTCTTTAACGCCGTATAATAGATGCTCATCTATTGAGTTGTATCACTGCTACACATCCGCCACCAATATATTCTATTGTGCTCAATTTTAGCATTGCTCTAAGATCTGATCTTCTCTTCATAAGAGATTTACATCTCTTTCTCACTCCTATATCCATCAATTAAAGAACAAATTGAACCTTGTTTCCAAGAAATTTGATACAATGGAGGAGTGTCTCTCGAAGATTAAAGCCTTAGTCAGTTAGTTAGCACTTGCTTCAGTGATTATTGAAGATGAGGATCTGGTATTGATCACTTTGAATGGCCTTCCAGTTGAATATGATGCTTTCACCACTGCAATTTATGCTTGATCTGACATCAATATGGATGATTTATCTTCTCTATTATGTTCTAAAGCAATCCATTTGGAATCTAAGCACAAGAAAATTGTAGAGCTAACTGTTGCTTTCTCTTTTGTTAAAGGATCTACTAATTCTTTTTCATGAACTCCAAGTTTTGGTTACTCTGGAGAAGATTTTATTCTAGAGGTGGAAGAGGTGGTCGAAATTCAGGATCCTATAGAGGCAATGGTCCATTTAGTTCTCAGAGAGGCAAATAATGTACTCCAATTAGGTCTAACAAATTTGTGGAGGAATGAGTCATTCAGCACTAGAATGTTGGCATCGTATGGATCCATAATTTCAATCTTCAAATTCCATATTCTCAGCAACAACCTATAGCTCTTCTTGCTTCTTTACCTATTTCCATGGCTTCTTCTTTATCAAGTTTTTCTTTGGCTCTTGGTCCTTGGTACTTAGACTATGTAGCAAAAAACTACATAGCTAATGATCTGAGTCATCTAAGTTGCTACTAGCCTTAACAAGGCTCAGATCACATTGCTGTAGGTGATGGAAATTCTGCTCCAATTCAAAATACTAGTAAAGGTCTTCTTCGTACTCATTATTCTTTCAATCTTAATAATGTGCTTCGTGCTGATTATATGTCTTCAAATCTTGTCTCTATTCAAAACTTCGCTTGAGATAATAATTGCATCATTAGTTTTGATGAGACTCAGTTTGTGATTTAGGACAAACTTACGAAGAAAATTCTTCACAAATGATCTAATCTCTATGGCTTATATCATTTTCTTCCATCAATTGATCATACTTCATCTGTTGTGTTTGCTACTCACACCACCTCAACTGTTACTCAGCATACATCTGTTGCACATACTTCATCTGATCCTCAAGTGCATCTTACTAATTCATTACCTGTTTTTAGTACTGTATGGCATAATAAACTAGGACATCCAAGTGTTCTGAAATTTTAGCATCTTGTTCCCCATTTACAGCTTAAATCATATAAACCTATTACTTTACTGGATTGTATTGACTGTTGTGTTGCTAAAAGTCATAAACTTCTTTTTCATTTGTCTAATTCATCTGTTGATAAAACCTTTTTTTCTTAATACACAGTGATGCTTGGGGACCATTTGATTCTACTTCGGGGTACAAATATTATGTTACTTTTGTAGATGATTTTAGCAAGTTTAGAGGTTGCATCCTTCAGCTTATAAAAGTGAAGTTTATGATAAGTTTCTTGAATTTAAAGCCTATATAAAAAAACAGTTCTCTACCTCACTTAAGATTCTTAGAACATGTGGTGGAACTAAATTTTTTAATAACAAAATGAAGGCTTTCACTTTAGTTCAAGGCATTTTGCATCAACATTCTTGTCCATATACACCACCACAAAATGGTGTGGCTGAGAGGAAACATAAACATCTCATTGAAGATGCCATAGCCCTGTTATATCATTCTTCAGCTACTCTCCACTATTGGTTTGATGGTCTTGCTTCTACTACCCATTTGGTTAACATATTGCCTTCTTCTAAGCTGGTACACAAAACTCCTTTTGAAATTCTTTTTCATCATCTCCTAGATTTTTCTGTTCTAAGAACCTTTGGTTGTCAGTGTTTTCCTTGGTTAAAGCCCTATACTTCTAACAAATTACAGCCTAGATCAATTGAGTGTGTGTTTTTAGGATACCATCATTTTAGCCTCTAATCCAGTGTTTCATTCAAGATCCAAGCATATTGAAAGTAGATTACCATTACTCACGATCAAGTTCTTGCCAAGAAGCTTATCTTGCAATATATTCCCACAGTTGATCAACTTGCAAATATCTGTACAAAGCCCTTATCCGTGTCTAGATTTTTATATCTTAAGAACATGCTTATGGAGTTCTCTCCCTCCATTTGCTTAAGGGGGAATGTTGATATCGCAGCTCAAGCTCAAGGCCATCAAGCCACAACACTAGGCCATAACTCAAACCTTAACCATCAGGCCACAACATTAGGCCATAGCTCAAGTCTTGGCTTAGGCAGCTCAGGCTGGAGCTCAGGTCGTAGGCTGAGCTGTAACCCCAATACATATCACCTGCATTGCAATCCATATCAGATTATCTCCACAAGTTAGTTAGGTGGTTAGGTTGTTACAATTTTGTTAGAATGTTAGACTGATTAGATAAGATATATTCTTGTGTATAAATATTGTAGGAGTGCACTTGATTGAATCTTAAGAAGAATGATGGCTTTAAGCTTTTCTTTAGATAATTAGTCTCACCCTCTTAAAACGTTTAATACTAATATTTATTAAATGCTCAATATTGTCCATCTTTTAAGATGTATATTAAAAAACACATACAAAATTCTTAGAATATAAATATATTTATTTATAACATTCATAAACGCTCCCCCTCCCCCGATTCCTGCTTGATGCAACTGAGGTCTAGGATACAGGATGCCTTGAGAAAAAAAAGCAAAAAGAGAAGATGAGAGGAGAAGAAAAAGGAGGCCGTAGCCCTAACACATTGGAAAATTCTCATTAATCAAAGCTAAGGAATGAAATCCAAACCTAACACTTATATACGCTAAAAACACCATTAAAAAAAATAAAATAATAAATAAAAGAAGAAGAAGAAGAAGAAGAAGAAGAAGAAACTGAATCTTATTAGAATATGAAAACAAATAAATCCTAACGAAACTAAATCTCTTAATTAAAATAAATACGAAAGCAAATTAACATTGAGGATTCTACAAAATGAACAGTTCGGATCATCAAAACGGGACTCATGGTGTCTCTCAAATTCTCTCAAGTTCATATTTTTTTAGAAAATAGAATACAATTATGATTTTTGAAAATATATTGTTCATTTCTTAAAAGTAAATATGTTGATATTAGAGGATCTCCATCAAACTAGTTAGAATTTTGTTATTTTGACTTAAAAGTTTATTTTTTTATTTTATTTTTTCTATTTTAGATACACATCTTTTTAAATATCCAACAAAACTCTCTATTCTTTTTCTATATTCTTTTTCTTAAATTTAATTTATAATTATTTTTTTTATAAACTCAACACAATTAATCTTAAAATATGAAAAGTGACACTTTTTAAATATTTGACTAAGTGATATCACTACCTACATTTGTTGAGCCAAAACCACAAAAACTAAAATGACTAACACTACAGGAAAATCGAAATTTAGCGGCATTTTTAAAACGTCTCAAAAAGTGTGAAAAACGCCGCAAAAAAATATGACGACGTTTTAAAAATTCGTCGCTTATACGGCCGCCGTCATATCTTTGTGGCGTTTTGAAAATGCCACTATAGACTTTAGACGACGTTTTTTAACAGCATCACCAATTCTTTACATCCGTTTACTATTTCCGTTAGAGGAGTTAACATGACGAAATTATGACGTCATTTTGCGACGTTTTTTAAAAACGCCACCTTTACTTTTTTTTCCCAAAAAAAATCAAATGTATGATATTTCAACTTCTGTTCAAAGAAAACCTTTTTCCTCAAAAAAAAAATAAATAAATAAAATAAAATAAAAATAAAATAATAATAAATAACAACCAACCTATAATCCATCACCATTTTCAAAACATATACCATAATATGAGTCAGTATTCCAATTTTCCATAACCAAAAACAAAAACCTTAAATCACATTATGTTAATACAAAAAAATAAAAATAAAAATTGCTAATACTCTCATTTTAATAAAAAAAATAATAATAATATGGAGTGTGCTTTGCTATTTAGCTTCAAAGGTGCTCTCTCCTCGAAAAACGTTGCCTCCAACTCATCATGTTCGTCTGCAATGATACAACAAAGCATTACATTTCAATACACCCAATAAATATATAATTGAAAAAAAAATTATTTATATCATAAATCAACCTCAGAGGTCACAACCTCACTCTTGAACCATACACGCCGATAAGTTTTTCATATATTTATATCAGAAATGAACATAATTTACCCTAAAAGTGATAGTATGTAAACAAGTAGGTAAAAAGAACCAATGCTTCATTTTTCCCTCATTATAACACCCAGATTTGTAAAATTCACATTCCATTAATTGTCTGATCCCTATTTACCCTACAAACATTGCATGTGATCCAAAATCTAATTCAGGAAGTGTGATACCCAATAATACTTGTGGAAAAAGTCTATTATAACACAGAAAATGAAATACAATTCGTGTTTATTGTGAAATGGTGTCAAATGAAACCTGTCAAGCTCACAAGACTAACCATCCTGTTTTTATGTGGCAAGTGACTCAATCAAGTGGCTTATAGAGCATAAATATAATTCAACATAATCAGCTTATCATATAAATATGAGACAAATTGCAACATTCATTTAACCTCAAGTAACTAAAATTGACTAAAGAAATTCAAATTTGTGAGGTAAAGACAAAATTTCCTAAGAACCAAGTTTCATCTTGAATCTGATTTAAAGGGGGAAAATATCTAAATCACAAACCTGTGCCATAAAGCAAGGAAGCATAATCCTCAATATTTGTTCTAGTACTTGAGTGTCGGTTGATTCAATGGCTTGCACGGGAATTGGTGAAAATGCAAAAGGAATCTCAATGCTGACCTGGAATTCACATGACAACAAAAGAAATTTTGCAAAAAATAAAAACAACTTCCAAAATGAAATGTCGCAGCTAGAAGAGAAGCCAATTAGCAATTACCTCAATAGCTGTATCTGAAGTGAGTTCATCCACCGAGGAGTCGCTCTGTTTCCTATTGCATGATACTCTATTCACCATAGAAGCTACATGCCCACACCAAATCAGTGTCAAAGCACTCCTGAAAAAAAGCATTTCATAATTCAACTCAGAACCAAAAAATTTAAGCTAAAAATAAAGTGCAACATTCCACTAAAATATGATTCTCGATGTCAAACAAACTTCCCCTGAACAGAGTACATAATTTTGGGTAGTCTGGATTATTTGGAAATGTTATAAGTAAAAAGGTTACATGGCATTAATAAAATAGTACTATTTTATGATTCTGGATGTCAAATAAACTTCCCTTGAACATACTTTTTGCACCTATTCATTTTCATCACTAGGAAGCAGTTACGCTGGCAAGCAAGCCTTTAAATGTTGCACAACATTCTTAAAATTTTGAGGAAATTATGAATCAGTTGGAAGACCAAAAAAAAAATTACAAAGTGTTGGAAAAGTTTATAATTTCAATTATTAAAGTTAGTAAACTACATCATTGGTTTGAAATTTATTTTGGAAATATGGGAATCATGGTGTTGAATCGGAAATTGAGTGAATTGCAAGATCCAATTTACGATTCATTGCGATTCAATATGATTCACACGATTATCGGTTTTAAACTTTGCATAAATCTTATTCAATAATTTATGATAAATAATAACTACACAAAACGAGAAAACTGGTGTGACAAAACTCAAAATATGACCAGCATTGGTTGCAGGAGTACATGTTATCCTTGCTGTAATAAATTCATCAAATTGTAAACTAGCTTGTAGGAAGTGAGGTCATGCATTGTCCAAATATTTAAAGCATAATTTACTATTTCATATCAATAAGAACCTTTTTGCCCCATTTTTGAAGAGGATATTTCAAACAAAACTATGTAATCAACATACTTGAACATTAAAAAAAAAAAAAAATTGATTTTAGCCATTATGGTGTTGTTCCCAACAGATCAGACTGAAGCAGATTAAACCCCACTACAAACAAAAATCCTATCAAAGTAGATCAAACATTACTGTCTAATCCAGTCATTGCTTATACAATCTAATTGTACCATTTTGCAGCAAACAAAGAGAATTTGAATGAACTTCTTACCATCAATCTTCTCATTCTGTGCAACCACAATTGGTGAACCTTCAAGCTGCCATAAACAAAATGCAAGGGAAAAAAACACAAAAACAAAAAAACAAAGTAATCATTAGGAGAAAAGGACACATAACATTGAAGTTTGAACACAAAAAACAGAGCAAAATCATTAGCTTTGCAGGACAAAAGCTTGATACAAAAACCATTTGGTTCCTCTTCAACTCTAACCAACAAAACAGGGCACACTTCAAAAGCAAAGAACTTGAAATTGTATACGTAACACCTGAAGGTGCTATTGTCAACTCTCTCAATACTCCCTGCATCCAACACAGCGTACTGACTCGCAGGCAAACTCATATACTCCACTGCAAAGAAAAAAAAAAACCGTTAAGTTATTTTAATAAAAATAATACTATATTTCATATATTCAATTTGTCCCACATCTTAAAATACTTGGCACTAGTACTTGAGTGAGGAAAAAATACTAAAAAGCGTAAAATAGAAGAAGTGTTACTGCAACTTACTCTCCACTCGCTAAATCTTATTCACTTAAACATAAAGAAATATTGCATGCATTTATAAATCTGACGATCACTATATATTTCTTAGATTATACCCTGAAAGCACTTTAAATTGTAACTTTGATTAGTTGCAGTTACGTTAGCACAAAAATGTGCTCCATAGGATAAGTTTCCATTATAAAAATATGATTTTCCTCAACACATACCGCCAATTTTGTCTTTGATAATTGTCTAGCCAAAGCATGTATGCAATAAGCTACATCCACTCGAGGCCTCGTAGTTGAAATAACAGCAAAAATAGCTGCAAGGGAAAACAAAAATTGTCCATCACAACCCATTTTAAGGCATATTAAAAATTGATAAGCACAAAACGGAACAAATATGAACAAAGGAGCAAGCCCATCAAAAAAAAAAAAAAAAAAAAAACCATCTCCATCTCGATAGAAATTACCAACCTCTTTTGTGTTTTTCTTTCGCTGGGTGCTCAACATGATTTGTACCCATGCTTCATAGTCTACTTGGTTGGTACAAGTATGGCATGTTTATCGAAATGCCCATGCTTCATAGTCTAAAGTATTGTAGTTTTCTTTTTATTTTTCTTTTTATCAAAATGGGTCATGAAATAGTATGGAGTTGTTGATATTATTATTATTTTATTTGGAAATTTTGTTGTTTCGATTTTAAATTAAATGGTAAGATAACTTATGTATTTTGTGAGAATTTACACAAATTTACATACAACCAACAAGATCATGGAGGCTGGCAGCCAGTGGTGCGGAGGCATGGAGGAAGATGAATATGGAATTTTAGGGATGATGTATCAATCCACTTTGTTTTTGTGGATAATATACCAGAATCTATGGAGGCAAAAGGGCTGTATAAAATCTTATCCAACTATGGTGTAGTCATGGATGCATATATACCCAACAAGAGGAGACAAATGACGCGATCTCGATTTGGTTTCATTAGGTACAATTATTCGGTAGCAGCAGATATGGCAATACAAAAAGCAAATGGAATTTGCTGTGATGATAGAGCACTGAAAGTGAAATTGGCAGATTTTGGGAAGGAGTATGTCACAAAGCATAAAGCAGCTCAATCAACACTACTTAGGAAGGCTGGGGAGGATAACCTTACTGTTAATGCTTGCTACCCAGAAAAAAAGACATTTGCTAAGATTATCAAAGGAAGGGGTGTACCAACAAATACAATCCGAACCATAAAAACATATGAGATAGGCCATGGATGGTTATATGAAAGTGCACTAGCAAGATTAAAACCATCATCTTCAGTAGATGAATGTCAGGAGGAAATAGTTAGGAGAGGATTTGGGGATGTCAAAGTGAGAGTTGGAAGTGGCAGAGATGTGGTCTTGTCTTTCCAATCAGTGGAGATCATGAAGGAAAATCTCATGAGAATGAAGGAATAGCTTAAGGATTGGTGTGAATCAGTTTTAGAATGGAAACAAGGGATGGTCCTTGATCAAGAAAGGTATATTTGGCTTAGTTGTTATGGTGTTCCATTGAACTTGCGGAACTGTAACACATTCAGCAGCATTGGTAAGGTGTAGGGAGTAGTGATTGGTTTGGATGAGGATATCTGAAATTTGAACTATTTTCGCTTTGGAAAAGTAAAGATAGCCACAAGTTATATGGAGCCCATTAATCAGACCATCAATTTAGAATGCAAAGATAAACTTTATCCCATTAGGGTTTGTGAGGAGAAAACAGTTAAAATGCAATGCCTTTGTACATCACATAAATTAAGGACTGGCGAGAACAATAATCCAAAGACAGATGATGCTCAGATCACAGAAACAAACAGTAGGCATGAAGAGGAAGATGAATGCGTGAAGGCCCAAGCTGTCATGGTGATGGACAGAAGGGCTGATGTGGAAGGAGAGAGAAAAGAAGCACCACGTGTTAAGGAAAATGTCTTGGAAGGGGAGGATCTACTGAGGGATGTCCTTATGGTGGCTGAAACAAAGATCACAAAGGATGTGTCAGAGGAAGGCGATGCACGCGAAGATGGCTCTGCAGGGAATGTGGTGAGTTCCAGAATGAATGATGATGATAGAAGTCAAAAGGTTGATGGGGACGTTTTAAAGCCTGGTTTTATCAGAAGTATCAGTGGCTCAGAGGGTATTAGGCATGGAATTCAGTTGGAGATGGATTTGAATTCGGGCCAACTGAATGGTGGCCCAAATGGTATTAGGCTTGGGACTCATTTGGAAGAAGATTAGTTTAGGACCCATTTAATAGAAGGCCTTGATAAGTCTAGCCGGAATTCTATTAGAAGTAATGGGCTGGGTTATAAAGAGCTTAGCAACACACAGTTTTCTAATGTCTCTGAAACCCAAACCGAAAGGGAAGTGGGTACTCATAAACTTAATGAGAAAGAGGTGCTGAGAGTGGTCAACCCAACTCCAAACAGAAAGCATACTTCGAAGGGGAAAGGGAAAGCAATGCGAGGTAAGAAAAGAAAAAAGAAAGGAAAGCTGGTTGGTGACAAAAATTTCGGTGAACAGTCTTTAAATCTGAGGAAAGGAGTAATTTTCAGGTCCACTGTAGCTGTTATTTCAGTCTCAATAGCAAGAGAATCCAGCCGAGGAAGGTTAGTGTTGTCGGAGGCGGAAGCATCACTTGAAATTGGTAAAGCTCTTGGTATTGATTATGAAGGGAAAGAAGAACAGGTGATCATCCATTTAAAAGACCTGGAAGCTCAAGATTTGGAAAGAGCAAGGACAAGGGATTGAGATGCTAATTAATTTAGCAAAATCAGGGGATGTAGAGTGTTTAGCAATGTTTAATGAAGATACAATCATGGAATGTGAGAGGGATTGGACAACCAGAGAAAATGCGGAATGTTAAGAAAAGTCTTGCTAAAAGAAGAGTGGATATTACTTTACTTCAAGAAACAAAGAAATCAGAAGTCAACTCATAGTTGGTAGAGACTATATGGCCTGGTGACTATTTTGATTTCATGTCTGTTGATGCATCGGGCAGAGCTGGAGGACTGCTATGCATTTGGAACCCAAACGTTTTCCAATTGAAGGCTTGTTGTTGCAACCATAATTTCTTGTTGCTCTCAGGTACAATTTTTCATAGTTTTGATTGTGTTGTTGTCAATGTATATGGTCCTAATGAGGTGGCAAAAAGAAGAGAGGTTTGGGAGTGTTTAATAAGGTTAAAATCCATTTTCTTGGGGTCGTGGTGTATGGGAGGAGACTTTAATGAATTCAGAACCATTTCAGAAAGGATTAGGTTCTCTAGACGGGATAGAGGGATAAGGGATTTCAATTATATAATTGATCAAATGGAATTGATGGATATGCCCATGCTTAGGAGGAAGTTCACTTGGTGTAATTCCCAAGATAAAGAGAAATGGTGCAGAATTGATAGATTCTTACTTAACCATGAATGGGTGCAAAATTTCAATTTCAATTTATGGGGTCTTCCTAGGCTGTTATTTGACCATTGTCCCATTATTTTAATGGAGGATGATAGGGAGTGGGGCCCTAGGCCGTTTAGGTTTATTAATGCCTGGTTGTTATATCCTAATTTTATCCATTTTGTGAAGCAAACCTGGTTAGAGCTTATGATGGAAGGGTGGGTAGGGTATAACTGTCTTATGAAATTTAAAGCATTGAAACAAGCATTAAAACAGTGGAACATGGAGGTGTTTGGCAAGATTGAGGCTGAGCTTAAAAATGTAGAAGATGAAGCTCATGCTCTTGATATATTAGCTTAAGAGAGACCACTTCTTGCTCCAGAACATGATAGAAGAAAGGAAGTTAGGAGTGAAGTTTGGAGATTAAGTAAAATGTTGGAATGGATTTGGTTGCAGAAATCCAGAAGTGACTAGGCATCTAAAAGAGATAGAAATACAAGATATTTCCACATATTTGCTTGTAGCAGAAATAGTAGAAATTATTTGTGTTCAATTTTAGTGAATGGATCAATGATTAAGCAGCCTTTGGGAATTAAGGAAGAAGTTAAGAATCATTTCATGAGGCTATTCTTTGAATCTTGGAGTCTTAGACCTAAATTATATGGCCCTTTTAAAACATTGGTGGTGCTCAAGTGGTGGAACAACTGGAGGAGGAGTTTACCGAGGAGGAAATTAGAGAGGTGATCAAAAGTTATGAGAGCAATAAGGCCCCTGGGTCTGATGGGTTCAACATGTCATTTTTCAAGAAGTGTTGGGGAACTGTAAAATATGATGTGCTTCAATTCATGAGAGAATTTCATCAGAATGCAAGCTTGGTCAGAGGGCTCAATAGCTCCTTTATTGCTCTAATTCCAAAATCTGATAGTCCATCTGGTTTGAATAAGTATAGGCCAATTAGCTTGATTGGCTCTTTGTACAAGATACTTGCAAAGGTGCTAGGAAACAGGATTAAACAGGTGATGCCCAAGATAATTAGTGAGGTTCAATCAGCTTTTTTGGGTGGAAGACACATATTAGATGGGGTTTTGATAGCCAATGAGGTAATTGATGGGTGGAAAACATCTAATAGAAAAGGTTTGGTAATCAAATTGGATTTTGAAAAGGCGTATGACTCAGTTAATTGGGAGTTCTTATTTTCTATGCTCTCAAATTTTGGCTTTGGAGAGAAATGAGTGAGATGGATGAGAACTTGTGATGCTAAGATTTTTGTCTTGGTTAATGGGTCACCAACATCTGAATTTAGTCCAAAAAGGGGTTTGAGGCAAGGTGACCCATTGTCACCATTTTTATTTGACATTGTAGCAGAGGGGCTGAATATCTTGCTAAGTAGAGCCAAGGAGTTGGGATTCATAAAAGGGGCTGAGGTAGGTTCTAATGGTGTTGTAGTTTCCCATTTATAATTTGCAGATGACACTATTTTGTTTTGTGAAGCTGACTGGGCGGAGGTGGTGAACCTCAAATGAATTCGGCGATGCTTTGAGGTCTTATTAGGTTTGAAAATAAACTACCACAAGAGTGTCATTTGTGGTGTGGGGGTGGATGATGGGCTGATGCAAGCTTTTGCCACTAGTTCTAACTGTCTGCATCAGACGCTACTTTTGAAATATTTGGGGATGCCTTTGGGGGCTAATTCAGGCAGGAAAATTACTTGGAAACCTATTTTAGATAAATTCAAGAAAAAATTGTCTACCTGGAGGAGAAGGGTGCTTTCTTTACCTGGAAGGTTAACTTTAATCAAATCTGTTATGTCTAACTTGCCTATCTATTACTTATCTATGTTCAAGATTCCTGTAGGGGTGGCTAAGGAGATTGAGAAAATTCAATCAACCTCCCTTTGGGGTGGTTTTGATCTTAGAAAGAAGCTGCATATGGTGAAGTGAGAGGTTATTACTAAAAACCAAACTCCTGGTGGTTTGGGTGTAAGAAGGATTAGAATTATGAATGAATGTCTTTTATTAAAATGGTGGTGGAGGTTTGGGTCTGAGCATCAATCTTTGTAGAAGGAAGTGATATGTAGGAAGTATAATATAGAGGGTGGCAGATGGTTACCAAGTTTGGTTGGAAAAGGCTCTAAGCTGTGGTCTGATATAATTCACACTTTCTTGTTTAATTCAGATCTACACAACTACTACCTTAATAATGCCATGATTATGCTGGGGGATGGAAGGAAAACACATTTCCAGTTGAATAAGTGGGCAGGTAATGTATGCTTCAAGGAGGAATTTCCAAGGTTGTTTTCCTTATCCACCAACAAGCATGGTATGGTAAATATCTTCTTTCAGAGAAGGGGAGAAGCTGGTAGTTAGAAAGTGAGTTTCAGAAGAGCATTATTGGCTTGGGAGGAGGAGGAAGTAAGTAGACTTTATACTCTACTTAGTACTGTACCTACACCTTGCAGCAACATAACAGATAAATTGATATGGCTAGCAGGCACATCAAGGATGTTTACTGTTTCTTCAGCTTATAATTGGTGTGAGTCCTTTCTTGGGCCTAAGCTGGACATGGCAGGATCAATTTGGAATAATTGTGCTCTACCCAAAGTGCAATTTTTTGGGTGGTTAGCCTAGCAAGGTTTGGTTAAAACTTCTAGTTTTCTGTAAAGAGTTGGTATCCTTGATGGGAATGCTTATATTGTTTGTGTGTTTTGTCAAAATGAGGTTGGAATAGTGGATAATATTCTTCTTTTTTGCCCTTTTGTATGGAGGCTTTGGTCAAATATAATAAAATGGTGGGGTCTTTAGTGGGTTTTACCTGGCTCTGTTAATAGATTGCTGTAGTGGTGGTCTGGGAGTAGAATGAAAAAGTTGGAAAAGAAAATTTGGGCAGTTATTCCTTTAGCCATTATATGGTCCACTTGGAAACACAGAAATGAGTGTGTGTTTCATGGCATTCAACCAAATTGGCATGAATTGTGTGATATTGTGAAGGTGAGAGTAGCAATGTGGATAAAGGCTTCTCCAATGGCGGTGGTTTTTCTATTAATGACCTTGTGTTTAATCTGCAACAAGTGTAGTACTGCATCAGGAATGGAGGCTGAGTCGTTGGAGTGCTATGCTGAGTTTGTTGTTGGACTGCTGCTAGAAAGCTATGCTCAACTGAGTCTGTTGTTGGACTGCTATGCTCAGTATATGACAAGCCCTGGTGGTGATTTGTCTTGTGGGTAATCTGATATGCTAGTGTTGATGAACTGATTTGCTATGCTCAACAGTGGACTGATACGCCTAGCAATAGGATTGATTTTTTGGTGCCAACCTAGTTAGGATGATTTGACTCATCGTGATGTTTTCACACTTGCCTCTCTTTGTTGATGTTTTGTGTGTTGTACCTTGTACTTTGCTATTACATCAATAAAGTTTCTTTTTTGCTGATTAAAAAAAAAAAACTTTGCATATGGTGTGTAACCCTAGAGGGATTGCACACCGAAACACTTTTCTAATTTATATACAAAATTAGATTAGTTGAATATCTGTGGTATTATGATCCGGTTCTATATATATATATTGAAAGCATTATGAAAATTAAGTTAACGATTTACTTTTTTACAGGGTTACAAATATTGAATTAGAAAAAAGATAGGGACCAGAATCTAGGAATCCAGAATTGACCAAGAATGAATATATGTATAGTAGAGATTAAATTGATAAACTGTGAAATTTATGAGTGAAATAAATTTGAACAATTGATTCCCATTTCTAGTAAATAATTATGGGTTTGTAGTGTTGATTGAATTAACTTGTTTTTTCTGCGGTTGGATGCTTTGACATTACGTATTCTCACATCCCAGCAATTGTCTCTCCTCTCTTCTCTCTCCTTCTCTATTTTTTTTACACATCAATCAATCACTTTTTCTCTTTTCTCTCCTCTCTCACATTCTCTCACATTCTATATATCAATCAATCAATTTTTTCTATCACACCTATCTATTCAACTAAAAAAAATAAAAAATACAAATCATTACAAAATTAATTTCAAAATTCATAACCAAACAACTTTTCGATTTTTAAATATTTATCTTTTAAAATATAACTCAAAAACTTTTTTTAAAAACTAAACCAAATGGAGCCATAATCCTTTGTCTCGGACTGAAGTTGGGATTGGATGGGAAGGCGTTGACAGAGCAGGAAATTGCATTGTATGATCGCCAGATTGGGGTTTAGGGTCCTGATGCTCAACGGAGGTACTTCATTTATATATATATGGGGGGTAACAATAAAAAATATATTAAAAAAAATGAAAAAACTCCGTAGTTTGACCATCGTAACAAAATGAGCCTAAATTTTTAATTTTATCAATTTAAATACTAATCTTTTAATTTATTTTCTATTTAAACTATTTACCTATTTTTGTTAAGTGAAACCAAAATGGCATTTCAATCATTAGATTTAACGAAAAAGGGTAGTTTAGATATTTTATGTAGCCTACATTGAGTTTAATGAATAAAATATAATTTTCCAATTTTACTTAATAGAAATACACAAATAGTTTAGATTAAAAATGAATGAAAAGATTAGAATTTAAATTGACAAAATTTAAAAATCGGGGTTTATTTTATTATAACGATAAAATTTTGGGCTTTTTTGTTACTTTTAATTTTTTTTTTTTTTTGTTGTAATTACTCCTATATATATAGATATACTGTTTGCAACTTTGCACATTTTTGGGTTTCGCTTGTGGACTTCATTTAAATTCAATTGTCCTTGAATAAATGCTTCATTTAGGTTAATTTTCATGATTATGATGCATGAGTTTTGAATTTCAAAAGTAAAGTTATGTTCTTTGATTGTGAAATTTGATTTTAGGCTGAGCAAGGCTCACTACAAAAGATTAAGGTTTTAGAGACCAAAATTTAGAGATAAAATTATTTTTAGGGATCAAATAATTTTGTTGCAGTTGTTATTATATTTTTAGCAACAAAATTAGACATTAGTGATGAATTATTATCTTTTTGGGACCAAATTTTTTGTCTAAAAAAATAAACCATTTTGAGACCAAATTATTTTGACCCTAAAAGTTTATTTATTAGTGACATTTTCAAAATTTTGTTGCTAAAAGCCTTGTTTTTTACTTTTTGAGACGACCTTTAAGAGACTATCCTCATAACGATGGAAATTGGTCCCTAAATTTATTTTGCAACAAAATATTCACTTTTAGAGACCAAAACATTTAGTCTCTAAAACTTTACATGTTATAGTGGCTCATATATTAGTTAGTGGACTCAAAGGAACCATTGCTGAGGTAAATTTATGAATTTATTCCTTAGATTTTTAAATATGGGAACACAATTGAATTTATCCATGGATATATGTAGTACCATAGTGTATCTTCACAACAAAAAAAAATCACTTTTAGCAGCGGCCAAAACTGTTGCTTAAAGTTGAAAAAAGCGTTGCTAAAAACAAGAAGACCTTTACTCGTGGTTGAAATAGCAGCGGCCAAACTACCACAATAGCCCCGTCAACATATCCTTATAGTGACATTTTCTTCAAATGCTGGTATAGTTATTTTTATTGCGACAGTTGATGTAGCGACAGTTACAAATGTCATTATATTTTAAATTTGCTCATTACTTGATAACTTTATAGCGACGGGTTGACTGCTGCTATATCATTCGCTTTTGCGACGTTTTGTGAACTACTGCTATATTTTGACTCTATTCCATCAGTTTTACACTATCGCAATAGCTATAGAATTCTTTTTGAATTTTATTTGCAGTGACAGTTATTAACTGCGGTTATAGGCTATGTTTACTATTCAATTACCAATAATATATAGCTTGAAATTTTCAATGCTTTCCTAACCATTAATGGTTGTCTCCCACTAATCCCTGCTCACATTATATATCTATAAAAGCACTATTTTTTTTTAATTACTCAATACTCAATAATTGTAAAAGGTAAAAGAGTTTATATTTTCATAATTCCAAAACATCCAAAACACCTTAATTAAAAGGTTCATTACAGAAGCTTGGCATATCAAAATAGATCAAATATTTCTAGCAAACTAATAGCCACACCATAATCCAAAAGGAACACATATAAACTTGTCACATGACAATAGTACTCAAAAGTATTACTAATGATGCCATTTTATAAAGACCTCCACGAAAAATGTTCGAATCGAGAAATGACGTCCATTATTTGATGCTTTCATATTGTCTTATTTCCTGTAATAAAAATCATTGAATGAGCATAAGTACCATTTTCAATTTCAAAATCTATAAAGAAAATTTAGACTACAAATAATTCTCGACAAGTCTTATTTATTTTTATTTTTTTGGTAAGTATGTGGTTTACATATCATCAAAAAAAAAAGAAAAAAAGAAAAAGAAAAAGACAATGAAGTTCAAGATCATATCTGCATATTAAGAGAGATCAACCATTAAGAGAGAAAACAACAGCAAATGGAGAAAAAAAATACAGTAATGCAAAAATGTGTTAAAGGTGGCTAAAGATTTAAGAAACAAATTGTTCTTAATTTGTGCAATTAGTTCTTCTTCTTGTTCTTTAAGCACTGCAAGTTGATTACTAACATTAGATATGGGTGAAGACATCTAAACAACTAAAAACATGTAGGCAAGAAACTAACAGTTATTAATATCTAGGAAATTATATCTAAATATGTGCCCACATTACAGCTGAAAGGCTTTTACAATCAGATGTTCCTTTTTTTCTTTAGACAAAAAGAAGTTATTACTCATGCTATCTGTAACACTCTCTATTTTTCAATGCTCTTGAACATAAGACTCTCCTTCCTTATATATCCTGAGGGAAGACTCCAAAGCTTAGATGTTAAACATATCCGGATAAAAGATAAGATGCCAACAGGTTAGCATTTGGACTGAATCAGCCAATAAAGCCAAACATTAGTAGCAGCCACTAATTGAAGCAACCAATAGCATACAGTTTGATATGTTGCTAATATTCAAATTTGTTTGATTGCCCAATTCTCTATCTCAGTGGTTTGTTTGGTATTTTTACAAATGACAATAAAGGAAGCAAAGTAGAGAAGTCAACCTATCAAATCCCAATTTTGTCCAAACCAACTAACAATTTATTGGTAGAAAAGTCATTAACAGTGGTTCTAAATTTATGTCAATGTATGTGTATTATAATGATGACTTACACCCAATTAAAAGGTTGTATTTCATGACTCCCAAAAGAGGATCTTTGATGTGTTTGTGGATAAGCCTGGTTCGGAATGCCACTAGATCCATCTGTCGCCTAATTTATACAATAAAATTTACATGAGTATGCATAAATTTAGAAAAGGGTAGCATATGATAAATACATCAATGAAAACAAAAAGATGCAACAATTTTATGTAAGCCAACAAAACATTACAAACTGTGTATTAAATTCATTAACAACAATTTTCTCAACCCAAAAAAATAAATAAATAAATAACTAAGAACAAACATAACAAACCATTAAAAAAGAAGGTAGGCACTATTACTCCGTTGTGGCATTTTATCAAGTATCTAGCATACATAATGATTCCTCAAACATGAGATTTTACTATGTAGCATCAACAACAATCCATTCACTTCACTAATTATATTGGTTAAAATATGAATATCATAGATGATAAAATATGTGTGTGTGTGTGTGAATATCATAATCAGAATACAAAACATGTTAATCTTAAAAGTTGTTTTATGTTTTTCCAAACAGGTACAAATCTCTTTTGGATATTTTTTTTAAAAAAACTAGGGCAAACAACTGAGAGACATAGCATTGCATTTTAGTGCTTGAGTGTGATTGGAAAGTTAGGCTGTTGTTTCTGCACTGGATGTTGGAATCTTCGCATGTAACTATTATTTTATTGTAACTTTCAAATATTATGCTCCTGAACTTGGCTCACTGCAAACTTAAACCAAGCCCATCCCATCACTACACTACTTAGTAGGCTTAGCTCAACTCAGCTTAATTTCACCCTAGGGAATATATTCATTTTAAATTATCCCAACTAGGAAACTAATGTTGGTAAGTTGAGGATCATTATGGATGCACATAATCATATAATTATCCCATTTACTTCTTTTTTCATGCATAGAAATAGAAAATTGAAGGCTTTTATTCTGCAATAATGTGACTCATATGCCCTTTACATCAATGGGTCACTTTGAAAACCCTAATACCGATTGCATGAGAAGAATACAAACTTCAAAACAACTCTGTACACAATATTGCATAGAAAAAATGCAGAATACTATAATAGAATAAGCCAATTTTGGACATTAATTCCACTCTAATTTATTGAACTAAGATTGATCTTCCAAGAATTAATTATTTTACAACAAATTTAGAGTTATGGTCTTCAAGGCATGACTACATAGATTCAGAAAGATAAGCAACCACAATGGATTCACATATTATGTTCAATCTAAAAACTCGTACATATAGATGATTCTGATTCTTTAAACATTAAAAAAAGCAATATCAATAATAGAATTAACTAAAAAAATTAAGATAACCCTTCATAACTACATAACAATTGATTCAATACTACCAAGAACCAAACTTCATTTATTAACTGATAGAATCAACAAACTATAATGCATATATAGATAGATAGGTTAGTACTAGCCGTGCAAGTGCTTGTGGAGGTTGATTGGTGTACTCCCTAGTCACCACGTCTTTGTTTCTTCCCTTCGCCTTCTCCACCTTAGCCAGATCAGAAGGTGTTTAGGTGGAAAGGTGGAGCTTTGAGTGTGTTCTATTCTGGGTTTTGGGGCTGAAGCCTAATCTCCAATTGGCCTATGATGGTGGCAACTCTGTTTTATTTCCTTGTTTTTTGGTGGCTGCTATTGGGTTTTGGGGTTGTAGCCTGTTTTCTGGTTGCAACCAAGACATGAAAAGTAATAATCAAATAAATCAATACGTTTTTTTTTAGTATTTCCTAGTTTAAAAACTCAGCCATAAAATATAGTAAGACTTCATAAAGCATGAATTTTGTTTCTAGAAGCCGTATATAATAGGAGGAAAAAAGGTCTAAAACTCACCTCTCTCTATGGAAAACAAAAGGCTTAGAATGAAATCCAATTGAAGGTCAAGCTGGACCTTTTTGCATCTAACCAATGGAATTAAAGTCATTTTTGCTAGGTCTTCCCTAAGACAAGTGTGACCTTAACTATGTTACCTAGCTACCTAGAACCACTTTATTTGCACCTAACCAATGAAAGTAAAGTCATTTTGGGTTTGTATGATGGTTGCTAAACTAGTAAAAATGGGGGAATGTTTCAAAGTTCTTCTTTAGTTGTGTATTTGCATTCAGTAAAAAAGGGGGCATAATTCAGTGTTGAATTTTCTCTTATCACATTATTAGGCCAAGAAAACAGTACAAGTGTACAAGCATTAAAATAATGGACAACAAAATTTTTTTTCCTCTCTCTCTCTCTTCCGCCCCCTCCCCCCCCCCAAAAAAAAAAAAAAAAAAACAAAACGAAATATAACAATAAAGAAAAAGCTTGTTGTGGTATTTTATCAAAAACATACAAGACACATGTGTAGACACCCCATTTTTGACTGACCTTAAGACTCAGACGTCATCGATTGAGCGCTCGGTGATTGCGCATGTTGTGCTCGTTTCGAGGTTTTGGAGTTCTTGGCTGAGAGCCTCGCCTCCGGACTTCGGGACCCTTTGTACTATGACTCGGTCTGTAGACTAAGTCTTGTTTTCTCTTCCCGGAGGGAGGGAGAGGTCATGTAGGCCGTCTCTTAGTGGTCGTAGGCCACTGTTCCCGTTTGGAGACTAATTTCCAGTTTTCGGAGCCGTCGGTCGTGCGCCTCGGTTCGGGACTGCTTAACATTCTCTGCTTGGCACTTTTTTTTTTTTTTTGGGAACACACCTTGTTTCCTCTGCCTAGAGGGACACTGTGGTCCGAGAGACCACTTTTGTGGTCATATGCCATTTTTTGTGCTCAACAGCCAGTTTTCGAGGCCCCCGACCCCGTGTCTTGCCTCTTGAACTCTCATTTTGCATCTGTGTTGCTTCGTTCTTCACACGAACCATGTTTTCCTTGTTTGGAAGTGGTACAAGGGTGGAAAACCATCTTTTTTTCCTTGGAGACCACTTTTCTCCCCACCAGCCGATTTTCTGGTTAGGAAACTGGTTTTCTTGGTCTTTGGGCCACATTTTCTGGTTTCCCACCCCACCATTGGCTTGCTTTCAGTGTGGAGACCATCATTTCCCCTGGCCGACCATTTTTGTATTTGGAAAACCACTTTAGGTGGTCGGCCGACCACTTAAAGTAGCTGGCCGACCACCTTTTCTGGTCGACCCCTTTCCCCCTGTTTTGTCAGACTGTGTGGATGCCAACTGTGCCAGTTGGAGGGCACAGACTGTATCCTCTATACACATGTATGGAAGGATTGAATCCATGTTTAGCTTCTCCAAGAAGCTTGAACCTTTGTTTTTTCTACAAGTGAGGGACTCCCTCTCCATTCCACAGGTTCTAAAATTTGCTTAAGGCAAAACATATATCGCCCTCTCTATTCCTCTTTTGTGGCTTGAGAGTGAGTGTTCTTCATACATTTTGACTACAACCCCTTAGCCAAGCCTCTTAACCTTGGACCTGAGATGCCATAGGACTTGTTTAGGCTTCCTAAAGTTGGTTTTGGCCTAGAGAAGCTGCTGGTTGTTGTGTTCTTCAAGGGTGAGAACTTTAGCTTCTTTAAAGCTTTTTTGTAGTTTGTTTATCTAGCCTTTTTTGCATGCTTTGTTCGGCTTAGTTTTCAACTATAAAAAGCTTTATTTTCCAGTGTTTCAAATGTTTGTTTAAGGCCCTTTTGGTGCTAAGGGTCATCTTTCCTCTTGCATGCCTTATTTGGCCTTGCCTTGTGCCATGCCATAAGGCCTTTGAGTCAACCCTTGCATGGAATTTTAGCCACTGAAATCTAGTGGATTTTCAGTGGTTGGGATGTGGTTTTGAGGCCCTAAATCAGAGAGGGGTGACCCTCTCTCTTTTAGTCTTGTTTGCTTGCATTTTTGGCCTATCAAAGGAGCATGTGTTTTCATACTTTCAAGGCTCGGTTCAGGCACTTTTTGGTGACTTTTAGGGCCTGCCTAGACTCTGTCTATGGCTGGTTTGGTCACCTTGGGTTTGCCTCTTGCATGTGTAGAGTAATCCCTTTTGTGGCTTATCAAAGTAGCGTGTCATTCTTGCATGTATTGGTCATATTTCAGTGGGTTTTTGGTCATCATTTGGCATTCCATGACTCTATTTTCAGCTGGTTTGGTAGCCTCTCACATGCTTCATATGCTTGTAGTGTAAATCATGTTTACTAGCTTAGAATGTATGATGTTTTGGCCCTCTATTCTAGCATATTTTGGCCATGCTCCAAACTGGTTTTGTTTATATTTTGGGCTACCTTATCTCTGTTTTGAGGCCTCTTGGTGAAAAGATGCTTGTCGTGCATGCTTGTAGTGTAATAGCCTTGCCTAGCTTCGAGTTTTGAAGTCCTTTGCATGCTTAACTTGAGGTATTTTCATGTTTTGGCATCATTGAGCATGATATTTCAAAGCATCTAGGGCTGCCATACTTCCATGTTTTCCACTCTTTAAGTGCTCTTGAGAGTTGTGCTTTTATACCCTATTTTGTGAGCCATTGCATGAGCTTCATTTTTGTGCCTTTCAAGGCGTCATCCCAACTCATTTTGCTACTATTTTGGGCCTGCATAGGGTCTTTTTGGAGTTGGTTTGGCCATTTAAGCATTGCCTTGCATACCTATAATGTAATACACTTCACTAGTTTCGATGCTTGAACCATTCAACATGCATTACATGAGTTTGTATGCCATTTCAGAGCTGAAACATGTGTCATTGCACTCCATATTTCATCCTTTCAATGCGTTTGGAAAGTTGTGTTTTGTGCCTTAGACTTGGGGCCGTTGCATTGTGCATGATCGTATGTGTTTTGGTGCCTTATTTCCATCATCTATTGGCCACTAATTTGGGTGTGGCTGAGGCCCATCCATTTTGGTTTAAGTCCATCTTGCATTGAGTATGGCATTTTAGTTCATAGCATTGAGTATGTCATGTTGTCGCATGATTGATCATTGCATTGTGCACGCCTTGTTCATCTCATTATGTATGTTAGTTTCTACGTGCATTGTGTATGCTAAGTGTCATGTGCATTGAGTATGCCATTGTTAGTTCATAGCATTCTGTATGCTAGTTGCATGTTTGCATGTTATCCTTTGCATGTTTGCATGACTTAGTTGCATTGCATTAAAATTGCATGCCAGAGTTGCATTGGTGCATGCCTTGTTTGTTGCATTGTGTTTGGAATAGGCATTAGTCCAAACACGGGAAACGAGGCACGTTTCATACTCGAAGTGATGAAACGTACCTCGATTCCCGGTTGCCGACACTCTTGACTACGTATGACGGAGTTATCGGCTTTAGGTGCTTGTTTGTGCATTCATTTCACATTGAGCCGTGCAATTTGACTCCTCGGCCATCATGCATCGAGATGCGTGATTGGTGGCCAGAGGGTCAAGGACTACACTCCCTTGAGCTTATGCAATGATGGGGAGAGTGGTCGTGCACACATGTGTTGCGAATACTTTGCCATCTCTCTCTCTTGCCTTCTGTTGCAGAAAACTAGAAACCAGGGGCAGAAACTAGTCGGCCGACCAGATAAAGTGGCTGGCTGACCATTTTTTCTGGTTTTCACCACAAAAGGTGGTCGGCCGGTGGTTGCCAAGGCCAATATCTGGTCGGTAGCCTTCCCACAGGTTCCCTTGGTGGAGTTTCAGCCTTCTGGGGTTTTGTGCAGTGTTCTGAGGTCAATTGCAAACAGAGGCAAGTCGGGGTGTCGCGAGGGATTTCCGAACAAGGCAATTCAAGCAAGCATGCATCCTTTGTCATTCAAAGCAGAGCTGGGGCAGTCCACATTCATTTAGTTTGCATGCTCATTTAGATTTTTTACTTAGTTAATGTTGTGTAATAAGTAGTTGTAACTTGTTATTCATTTCTTCGTGTAATAACTAGTTTAATTAGATTAGCTTAGAGTAGCTAGTTGGTTCTGCATCATTTATTCGGACCCTCCGTCGAGAGGGAAAATTTTGTAATAACTGTGCGTGTGTGTGATGCATGTCTTCCAACCCCCATTTCTTTCTCCCTTTTATTTACCAGCTTACAATGGTTAGTTTTAGGGCATGTTTCAATTAGCATCCTTATGCTCGCATGTTTGCATCCATTCATCTGTCTTGCATGCACCAGGCTCGGCGTATCATACTAACTGCATCGTATTTCAATTCCAAGTTGAATGTGTGTTATCTGCAACATCTCACATGCCATCTTAGAATAGACGAGCCTATCTTAGTTGCATTTTGCATGTGTTCCATTAGCCATTTTAAACATGAACTAGGATCATGCATCGATTTCTAACATAGTTTTTGTTTTGGCTCGGAGTACTCGGTAAGTGTTTATGCTTTAGCATCCTTGCATGTGTGTGAGTGACTGCCATGATAGCATGCTTGCCATGAGGCAAACTACTTATGTGATATAACTGCCTGAATGCCTGTGGGTGAAGGTTGGATTACTTGAATTGGAACAATTCATTGATTGCGAGTTTTAAGCCCACTTGAGAGTAGCAAATCACCATGTTTTCTAAGACCACTTGAGGGTGGTAAAATCCACATTTTAGCCTACTTGCGAGTAGCAAACTGCTTTCAAAAACAAACATGAAATATTTTGTTCCAACTTAGGCGATCCAGTCTATACTTGTGTGTTGTGCACATCACATAATAATTCTAGGTTAATAACTAGAATAAGAGCACATGTGTTTTCAAAAATAAGATATCATGTTAGTAAAGGCCGATCTTTGATCGGGCGAGCAGGGGTGCTCATGGCATGACCTTCCCCTTTCGTACCCAAGTTCCCAAGCCAAGGCAACTTTGGTGATGATGGATACGTGGCCTTAGGCACGAGTTAGGGTTTCCTAAATTCCACAAAATTAAAATATTTAGGTGGCGACTCTGCGTCTGGCAAAGCAGTCCATGTTTGCCACTTCTTTCTAAAAATCAGTTCTTCAAAATGATTTGCCGGATTTGGACTCTTTGGTGATTTATCGATCTCGCATTGCACTTTGTGAGATTATATTCAGAACCGTGACATTTGAGTTCGAACTGTAGTGAGCCCAATGAATGAAACGGGATTTTCCCAGGACGTTCGGGCGCATCTACAGTTTCTGGTGACTCCGCTGGGGAGTTTAGAGAACTTGACTCGAACTCATGATATCTTGTTTTGACTACACTTATGTGTTTCTTTGCATTGCATGTGCATTGGTGCACCTAGGACATGGTGTTTGCCGTCTGCTATTCCTGAACAGTTTGCCGGAGGCTCGCTATGAGAAGCGTGCCATAAGGCTGACCGGTTACCGGCTCTGCCACGATGGGAACACAAACCCTGGTTTTTACCGGAGCACCCTTTTTGACCATTCGACCTAGTGCATATCGGAATCCGTAGTGACCATTCCAAACTAGGACAGGTTGCTTACCCGATTATAGGTTGTTTGAAATCACTGTGTGTAGTGAAACCCTAGTTCTTGATGAAACTAGGATAGGGAAACCCTACCCCTCCATAGGGGTGTTTTTGGCTCTCACCTGTTTGCTATGTGCTTTTAGAGTGTGTCTCTACAGGAATGCATGTATCAGTTTGCAAGTCTGGGCATCAGGCCTGCGGGCATCAGTGTTTTGGGAATCAGTTATATCCGTGGGTATCAGATTCAGATATGGGGTAGTAATTCGGGAACAGTGATCAGTGTTTGAGAACGGTTCATTCAGCATATGTTTGCCAACTGTGTGTTGTCTTTATTTAAGCCGTTATGCTGTCCGTTTTTCTGTTTCTTTATTATTCTTTATTTATCTTTTTGCTAGGTAGTTTAGCACAATTGCTTCCGACCAAGCGATATTCCCCAAGCACTCTAGACTAGAGGTCGTAGACTCCATCGATGTAAGGATCTGATAGACGGACAACCAGTGTTCTACTCTTTACCCCCGGTTGCCAGGCGTAGGTCAGTGAGGCACAGTGTATCGGTACCGTGGTTCTCAGATCAGTGGTCCTTGAGCAGTCAGGTTGAGATTTTCGAGTTTACTGCAGAGGCAGATATAGCAGGAATGGAGGAAATGATGCGTCAACTCCAAGAAAGTATGAAAACTATGCAACAGGACACTGTTCGTCAAGCAGAATTTGCCAAACAACAGGCTGAGGTCATGGCTCAACAGGCAGAGTTAATTGCCAGGCTACAACAACAAACCAGAGCATCTGCATCGCACGAAGCTCCTCCCCCACCAAGAGTCCCAATACCCGGGGAGACGGCGAATGTCCAGAATGTCCAGGAGGATACAGACATCCCAACGGGGCCACCTCCGCCCCCGATTCTGCCTCAACTATCCAAGGCACCCACGCCTATCAATCTACCAAATTCCCCTTTTGAGTTCGAGGTGGACCCCACGGCATTAAAAGTGAGCAAGCTTGAAAAGCTGTTCAAGAAATCTCAAGGTGTGAAGTCCATTCTGGACATTGAGGATGGGTATACCGATGCGGCCATGATGTTGGCAGATCAATTTAAGATGACACATATTGACCGCTTTGACGGATCTGGGGATCCCATGGTGCATTTGCGGCTGTTTCCGGACATACTAAGGCCAATGAGCCTCTCCAGATTACAGAAGCTTTCTTTGTTCGGCCCGACCCTATCGGGTGTAGCGGCCATTTGGTATGCAAAATTGGAGGATTCCGTCAAGAGAAATTGGGAGGAGATGGCTGAGGCCTTCGTAGCTCAATAATCCTACAACACACAGATCGAGATCACAAGTCATGATCTTGAGACGACTAGACAAGAGCCGAAGGAGACCTTTTCTGACTTCGTGACCCGCTGGAGGGTGAAGGCCTCGATGATGACCATTAGGCCAACTGACAAAGATCAAATACGGATGGTTGTGCACAACCTCCAGCCCAAGCTCATGCAAAAGATGATCGTCCTTCCTCTCCCCACTTTTGGAGATCTACATGAGATTGGGGTGCAGATCGAGGACGCCTTGAAACAGGGTCTGATTGACAATGACAGAAAGCAGCGCAAGAGAACTTTCAACCGTAATACGAATGCTGGCACAAGCAGTGCTGCAGCTGCCAGAGCTTCAGATGTGAGCATGGTCACCACCACCACCCCAAGAACCCTTGTAGCAACACCATTCACCGGCACGTCCGGAAGTAACTCATAAACAACCAAGTACCCACCTCGAGGCCAAAGAACCTTCACCCCACTATACATGTCTTTGTCCAAGGCTTTAGGGGTTTTGATCAGGAAAGGGCACTTAAAGCCCCTAGAGCCGCAGCCATTGCTAGAAAAACTTCCCCCCTCCTACGACCCAGCTAAATACTGTGCATTTCACCAACAGCATGGTCATGACACCGACCAGTGTTATAGATTGCGTCATGAGATTCAAGATCTCGTTGACAATAGGGTGATCGTGCCTCTGGAGAAACTGAATGTCACAACCAATCCTCTCCCACCACACAACCAAGCTTCACCTCCCAAACGCATCAACTCAATCCAAACTGGGGTTGTGTCATATGACCCTAGCATATACATCACCCCGTCTCACCTACCCATGCCAAAGGCGTTCATTCCTGACAGCACTGACTTGTGCATGTTGGACATCTCCTGAACCCAACCTGAACTAATGGTGGTGACTATCGAAGAGAGACTAGGGATGACTTCAGAGGAAAGTGGGACTAGTGATTCAGGGTTTGAGGAATGTGGGAGCTTTGCTGAGGAGGTATATAATCCGAGTGGCTACATTACGTCAGTGGGCCAAGTTAGGCCGAATGTGGAATTGCCAATGGGGGCAAAGATTGGAAGAGGACATTACTAACCTTCATTTTTTCAACGAACAAGATCCAGCAGACATGACAGTCAACTGGTTTGATTTTGATGGGTCAGCAGAGGTTTCACGGTGGCTTGACGACCAACCAGATGTTGTTGAAGAATCTCAGCCAGAACAGGGCCTGTCGGAGACAAGGACATCAGTTGTGGCCGGAAGGGCTGGAAATCAGCATGCATTGCCGGAGAGCGTCGGTGCCAATAATTTCGCTCGGGATTTGGGTATTTTGAGTACATGAGATGTTGAACAGTAGGCTACAATGAAGTAGTTTGAACGGGAAGGGGTCAAAGACTCTAAGAGAGCCAGAAAGGCCAAAGCTCCTGTGGGAACTGAATGTGCTGTGTGCACAAGAACAGAGCGTGCTGCGAGCACATGGTTGGAAGGTGTTGTGCGTACAAGGACAGTTGTAATAGAGCCGGACAGGTGTCTGTCAGCTGCCGAGGGCATGTGGTGGGAAGACGATGACCTATGTCTTGCCCACACCGATGAGGACTGGGGGAATAACCAGCCGGATGATACCTGGTATATTGGTGAAGTTGACCATATGACTAGGAGTGGGCGGTATTGCAAGCCCCCACACCTAGATCAACCAAAGGCATCCGGGAAGGACAAGAAGTCGGAGAAGCCGAAAGGGAAGCTACTTAAAGAAGAGGCCGTGCTGAAGCAGTTGGAAAAGATACAAGAGACATCTCCATCTAGGGACTGCTTATGGCTTCACGTGTTCATAGACAAGCTGTCCTATCGGCAATGGACAAGGCCAAACTCTTAATAGACACCACGCCTGAACAGCTGGTGGGATTGGTTTTTCCAGGAGGGGCTTCCCCGATGTTGACCTTTTCCGATAAGGAACTACCAGCTGAGGGCGCGAATCATAACAAACTGCTCTACATCTCTGTGGAATGTAGAAGCAAATGGATACCGGTGGTTCTTGTCGACACAGAATCCGCTATTAACGTGTGCCCGTCAAGGACGGCATATGCAATCGGGTTGAAACCCGCGGACTTTGTGCCAACAGCCCAGGTGATAAGGGCATATGATAACACAAGCAGAGAGGTGATGGGGATTGTGAAAATTTAGACTCAGGTTGGTCCAGGACAACACGAGATTGACTTTCATGTTCCCATAACCTTCAATCTACTCTTGGGGCGACCGTGGCTGCACCAGGTAAAGGCAGTTTCTTTCACCCTGCACCAGATGTTGAAATACTCTCACGGGAAGGGGGTGGCTATAGTTTTTGGGAATTCGTCAATCCATTCGCCGCCAGAGGCGTTTACATCGGTTTTGGAAATCGAGCATGGCACGGAGGATGTGTTCCTATCGGGTTTTACCCTAGTTGAGGCCCAGGTCGTACAGAACATCTTAGCTATTGATGAAGGGTTGTTTGTCAGCGCTCAATCAGTATACCTCATGAACAAGCTCTAACACATCCCTGGGATGGGACTAGGAAGAAGTGGCCGGAAGGGCATTGTAGTATCGACCGAAGTGCCGCACAACCCGTATACCTTTGGCTTAGGTTATCTGCCTACCAAAAAGGACTAGGTGAGGAAAGGCAAGGAGATGGCTGGGAGAGCCAAAGCAAAGCAGGCGGGGAAGCCTTATTAGTTAATACACCGACCCATCCAGGGTACCCTAAACAGACGCTTTGTTAGGGAGGGGGAGGATTTTCCATTTTGTGGCTTCCTAGAGCCATGGTTGAATGCAGAGAAGTGTCGCTTGCCAAGGTTTGAGATCTTCTTTGACCTACAGTTACCCGGGGATGATGTTGTTGAGGAGCAAAACGACCCATCAGCTGAAGTTGAGCAGTGTGGGAAAGTGGATTCAGAGAACACCGCGATGGAAATGGGGGTAGCACTGGCTTGTCTACTTTCAGATCCTCCGATCGTACAGAAGTGCTTGGGGGATAACTTCTCGGTGTCCATGATCGGGAAAGAAACGGTTGTGATCCCACCTTCAAACATTTTGGATACATCCATCACACCCTCCTTCATCAAGCAGTACGAGGAGGGATTTTTATCAAGCAGCACCGGGTCAGGTAGTGAGCCGGAATCTGATTCCACCGAATCTATGGAGTCGGAATCAGGTTCCAGCTCATCTAAGTCTGGTATTCCTGGGGGTGATAACCCGGATGCCACAGTCCTGTCTAGGTCGTCTTTTTCTTCCTCTTTTGAGTCTGTTGTAACAGAGGAATCGGACAATTTGGAAATGATTAATGAGAATGGAATGGCTGTGGTTTTTGAGTACTTTTTTGTGCCTTTGATTTATTGTATTAATCAGGACTTTCAAAATTTTGATGAAAATGACGTGGAATAAATTCCTCCGGTTTTACAGCATTTAATTGATCAAGAGCAGGAGAGATTTGTTAAACCCTTGGTTGATGAAATCACTACAGTTAATGTTGGTACTGAGAAGGACCTGCGGCTGGTCCAGATCGAGTCCACGTTGTCTTCAGAGGAGCGCGAGCGCTTAGTCGCTTTATTAAAAGATTTCAAAGATGTTTTCGCGTGGTCCTACATAGACATGCCTGGAATCGATCCTAAGATTGTATAGCACCGGATCCCTCTTGACCCCGAGGCCTGACCTGTCAAGCAGAAACTCAGGCGGATTCGCCCAGATTGGGCTCTCAAGGTTAAAGAAGAGGTCACCAAGCAAATTGATACGGGGTTCCTGCTAGTATCTGAGTACCCAACATGGCTGGCCAACGTAGTTCCGGTACCGAAGAAGGATGGCAAGATTTGGGTATGTGTCGATTTCAGGGATCTGAACAAAGCCAGTCCAAAGGACGACTTTCCTTTGCCGCATATCGATGAGTTAGTGGACTTCACTGCTGGGCATGCACTGCTTTCGTTCATGGATGGATTCTCAGGCTAGAATCAAATACTGATGGCACCCGAAGACCGGGAGTAGACTGCCTTCACCACCCCGTGGGGGACCTACTATTACAGAGTGATGCCATTTGGGCTAAAGAATCCTGGAGTTACATATCAACACGCCACGACCGCGATATTACATGACATGATCCACAAAGAGGTTGAGGTGTACGTGGACGACATGATTGTCAAGTCCAAAGAAAGAGAGGGCCACTACACCGCCTTGCAGAAATTCTTCCAACGGATTAGGGAATATCGACTACGGTTGAATCCTCATAAATGTACGTTCGGTGTTACAGTAGGGAAAATGCTGGAGTTCTTGATCACATAGAGAGGTATCGAAGTCTACCCTTCTAAAATCAAGGCCATCTTAGAAATGCCACCACCGAGGACTGAAAAAGAGGTGCTAGGCTTTCTGGGTAAAGTGCAATTCATAAGACGGTTTATTGCTAAATTAACCTTGACTTGTGAACCACTCTTTGGTCTCCTGAAGAAAGGAACGAAGTTCCAATGGGACGGCCGATGCCAAGCAGCTTTTGAACTGGTCAGGCAATGCTTACAGAACCCACCCGTGTTGTCACCGCCTGAGCCGGGGAAACCGTTGATTTTGTACCTTCAATAACTGAAACTAAAATGGGCTGCATGCTTGCACAGGAGTCTGAGGACAAAGTAGAGAGAGCTATCTACTACCTGAACAAGAAGATGCTGGATTACGAGACCCATTACACTCCGTTGTAAAAGGCTTGCTTAGCCTTGGTATGGGCTACCAGGAAGCTACGGCACTACCAGTTAGCTCACTCTGTAATGTTGGCTTCAAGATTAGATCCCATCAAACATCTCTTCGAGAAACCGACACTTACGGGCAGGCTAGCTCGTTGGTTGCTTCTGCTTTCCGAATTCGATCTGAAGTATGTGACGCGCAAGTCAGTGAAGGGGAAAGCGGTAGCGGAGTTCCTAGCCGATCACCCAGTGGAAGGAGATGAAGCAGTTGAGTACTTATTTCCAGGCGAGGCCATCTTGCATATCAAAGATGAGTTTTGGACGATGTACTTTGACAGAGCGTCAAACTAGTATGGGTATGGGATAAGGGTGTTGCTGATAGCACCCGACAATTCCCCTATCCCTCTAGTATTTAAACTCCGATTCAAAGTCTTGAACAATGAAGCAGAGTATGAAGTATGCATTGCTGGTTTAGAAGCCACCCTAGAACTAGGGGCCAAACGGTTGGACGTCATCGGGGACTCGAACCTTGTTGTGTCTCAAGCTAAAGGAGATTGGAAAGTCAAAGAAGAAAAGATGAGAATTTACCACCAGACCTTGGACTTGCTGATTCCTCGGTTTGAGAAATTAAACTTCGCTCATCTGTTAAGAGAAAACAACAGGTTCACAGATTCATTAGCAACTCTATCTTCTATGATAGACATCCCTTTTGGAGTCCCGATGCGTCCAATCATCATTGACTAGAAGTTTGCGCTGGCCTACGAGTCGATTGCTGCCATAGAAGAGGTTCAAGATGAGAACCCCTGGTATTACGATGTCTGGAACTTCTTGGAGAAAGAAGCGTATCCACCAAGGCAAATGCTAAAGACAAGAGGGCAATCTGAAGAATGGCTGCTCAGTTCATCATCTGCAGAGGAAAACTGTATAAGAGAGGTCATTTGGGAATGCATAAGCTGTGTGTTGAGGCTGAAGAGTCGAAGCGCCTAATGGAGGCCATCCATGGAGGAGAGTGCGGTGCGCATATAACGAGGTGATGCTAGCCCGAAAGATCCTCAGACAGGGTTACTACTGGTTCACCATGGAGGAGGATTGTATTGGCTTTGTCCGGCGATACCACAAATGTCAAATCCATGCAAACCGCATGAACATTCCGCCGTCGAAGTTGTATAACATGACTTCGCCATGGCCATTTTTAGTCTGAGGGTTTGATGTGATCGAGGCTGTCACTCCAAAGGGGTCCAATGGGCATGAGTTCATTCTGGTCGCGATAAACTATTTCACAAAGTGGGTTGAGGCCCAATCTTATGCGGTGTTGAAGGCGTCGCACGTTGCAAAGTTTATCAGGAATAACATCATCTATCGCTATGGGGTCCCGAACGAGATTATCTCAGATAATGGTTCCCACTTCAAGAAGGAAGTGATTGACTTGTTGGAGAAATACAACGTGGCTTTTCACAAGTCATATACATATCGGTCGTAGACCAACGGAGCCGTTGAGGCCGCCAACAAGAACATCAAGCGTATTTTACAGAAGATGGTGGAAACCTACCGGGACTGTCCAGATAAGTTGCCATTTGCTTTGTGGGGCCACCAGGCTTCAATTAGAACTTCTACTGGAGCGACTCCGTATTCATTGCTTTATGGGATGGAGGTCGTTCTACCTATCAAAATTGAGGTTCCGTCATTATGAGTATTGGCCGAGTGTCAAATAGTTGAGGCAGATTGGCAGCAGAGCAGATTTGAGGAACTCATGCTCTTTGATGAGAGAAGGCTGAAAGCAATATACCATGTTCAAGGTTATCAACGAAGAATCGCCAGGGCTTTCACTAAGAAGGTTAAGTCCATAAATTTGAAGGAAGGAGATTTGGTGCTCAAAGACAACCGAGCTCCCATCCATGACCCTAGGGGCAAGTTTAGACCCAATTGGACTGGTTCCTACATCATCAAGTCTATTTGGTCGGGTGGAGCTGTCGTTTTGATGGACCTAGATGGCCTAGAGTTCTCACAGCTGATCAACATGGACAAATTAAAGAAATATTATCCCTGAGAGGCTCGCTAGGCCGAAAACCCAAAAGGGCGATCTAGGCAAAAGTTAGAGCATGAAAAATTTGAAATGATAAAAACTGAGCTCGCAAGGTTAAAAACCCAGAAAGGGCGGCCTTGGCAAAAGTTAGAGCGCAAAATGAGAGTGTTAATACATGAGTGAACCCTAGCCGAACTGCATAAGGCTTGATTCCCATTTTTTGGGATACGTAGGCAACTTCATTCTGAAGTCTAGCCATAAATACTTCCCCGATCACCTTTGTCCATGTGATTGCCTTTGTCACCTTTGTCTATTCAGTATTCAAAAGCTCGGTCGTGATCTCCGGTGCAGTGCTATTTAGACTAGGGGCAACTTTCCAGTTGCTGGGATCCGAGGCTGTGCATCTCAGTGACAGATCTCAGGCGTGTCTAGTTCTGATCCATATCGAAAATGGTTTTGAAAAGTTTTAATAAAAGTTGATTTTGGTCAAATTAATCTTTTTACAACTTAGACCATTTTTGGACCAAACGGAAAATTTTCAGTACCCACAACCTTCAATTTTATTGATTTCAATATAAAGTCCTCCTGCTCTTGAATACAAAATTGAAGATGCTTTTTACTACATTCATACAGAAAACTTGAAAGTTCTGTTTAAAAGAAAATAAATTCGAGGCATAGTCAGGTGTTCTTGCGTCCCCTCCCAGAGCTGTTCGAAGCCTTTGATGCCAAACTGGGCCCCACCTATGCCTCTTCATTGAGCCAGTCTATGCACTCATCAGAAAGGGTGTAACTGAAAGTAGGAGCGGGGGCCAGAAGCTCTCTCGTCCTGCATGCCATGGCATACCGAGCTAGCTGTGTGCCTCGGACCGGAAATGCATCTGGGTACTCTATCCCCTCTGTCGAGCAAATCTGATCATGGCCGAACTAGCGCTGGAACCAAAACGAAAAGTAAAACACGCAGTGTGTCAGGCCAATCAACTGAATTCGGGTCTGCCGGGTCATGCTGTAGCTCATTGCCGGTAGATTGAGCCAAGGACAACGCCAAGCAATACGGTCTGCGAACAAACTGCACATCCTGTCGAACCACCATCGCTCATCAAGGGCATCGACTAGACGTCGCCGGAAGAAGTAGCCGCGAGCTGAGTACGCTGGGCAAGAGTCCACAACCTGCAACTTGTCCACCAACCACACCTGGGGAGGGATGGAAAATGAGAGAACAAAGAATAGAGAGGTGTACGTTGAGAGAAAAATGAGAAAAGGGTTTTGTGAGAAAAACCAAGTCTGAGGGCCGAGTGATGTGAGTAATATATGTGAGGAAGGGTGGTAACATTACCTGCAGCAATAGTGGACTCCCTGCAAATCTGGTCGTTTCCTGGTGATGGAAAGCATCCAAGCCCATCAATGTCTCAGCCAATGTCATGGAAATGCAGCTCCTGCTCTCTTTCAAGCCTTGGGAAACCTCGATCAAACGAACGCTAGGCCCACTGAAGCCTAGGGCAAGCAAAAAGTGAGACAACATGCACAAGCAAAGGGTATGTCGCCGAAAACCTTGCCAATAGTGATCACCGCCGTCACCGGCATCGGAAAAATGATGAATCAAGCTGAGGATGTCCAATTCCCCGTCACAGATCAAAGACTGAGCGTTGTACATAGTGAGCCCACACATCCACCCTAAGGCTTGTGCATGGCCGAAGCAAAGCTGGGGCAAGATTTCTTCATTGCACACGGATTCCATCAAAGCTTGAAAGTCTTCAAAGGTAGGACACATCTCTTGCCCGCCAAAACTAAAGACATGTGTCACCGGGTTCCAAAACCTTGCCGCAACATGGAGAAACGGAAGGTGCAGCGGAGTGCGACTCAGCGTGAATAGTGCATTTATGCCGAAGCCTCGGAAGTTTAAGTTTTCCGAGCCGTCTAAGGTAGCAATCCAAGTTATGAGATTTTGGATGAGAAATGCCTCCATTTTGATGTAAAACTGAGATAGAATGAGAGAACCACGAAGCTGGAACTTTTATGGAGGATAAGGCACTGTTTGGGGGACAAGTGTCAAAAATCTGGAGGTCACCATGCCAACTGGTCGGCCGACCACATGATTGGTTTGCTGAGCAAAAAACTGGTTGGCCAGCCACTTTTGGTGGTCGGCCATCGAGAAAAATTGGTTTTTGGCCTTTCTCTAGTCTCTAGAAGAGAGCTCCTAGCCTTTCCATGTGTTGGAAGTGTTGAAGGTCCGAGTTCACCTCTATTTCCGATACGTTCCATCGCCCCGTTTGTCTGAAATGTATTTGCTTATCGAGTTGTTAAGTTTTGCTTTTCGAGTTGTTGAGTTTTGTTTATCAGGTTGTTAAGTTTTACCGAGTTGTCGAGTTTTGTTCATCGAATTGTTGCCCTTTGTTTATCAACAATTGTCGAAGTTTGTTTATCGAGTTGTAAACTTGCTAAGGTTTTATTGTTTCTTAGTAAGTTAGGCTATTTAGTTTGCTATGTTGGGTCGTTACCTGACTTGGCAATGTACAATGTTCAATTTCCATTCAATCTCATTTTTGTGCAAAATGATGCGATGCGATGCTAAGAATGCAAAATACAACACTTTTTGAACAAAAAACTGTTTCATTCCATCATAGCTTCTTTTGTTACAACATTTTACAACAGGGTACAAGTTTTAAAGAGAATAAAACTACCTAAAGCTGATGTGCTACTACTAGTAAAGAAAAAGAAAATAAAGCAAGAACATCTGCATCAGTGCTGTCAGGCTCAAGATCGGGAGGCTCTCTTCAGCCTCTTCGACTGAACAGCCTCTGCACCACCTCCACCAGCACCATCATCCAAATCGGAGCTGCCGTCCTCGAAACCCTCCCCGGCATCACCTCCACTCTAAGAACCGGAGCGAGAGTCCTCCTCTCTGCCTGCGGGTGTCTCCAACTGAGGATACGCAGACTCCTCCTCCTCGCTGGACTCCTCATCATCTTTAATAGGCGCTCTACACCTGCCTTGGTTGCGAGTCAAGTCCCCTCTCCTAGCTCCTCGAGAAGGCCTGGATGGCCCAGTCAGTAGCGGTGGCATCTGAAAAAAAAAAAAAAACAACAACAACAACAACAACGACAACAACAAAATAGGGCAATTTGAATACATCAGCCAGAGTATGTATATCAGATGTAGATGCGGGAATGCTGCATAGGGTGCGTGCTCGCGGATATAGTATGTGAATGCGGTGTGTTAGATATGCTCTACACATGCACTCAACGAATGTAATGTAATGTTCAATCGCAGTCTGTCATCAGAAGTATGAGAAATGCAAGGAAATCGAAAAGTACCGAGACGCCGGCGATGAAAAGTTGCGTCTCTCTCCGCAGGACCATGCTCTCGAGTGAGGCCACCACTCCGAGTAAACCCTCAGTGTACACTCTCGGAGGCTGCAGATGTAAGTGCAAGTCATCAGTGAATGAATGAATCTCTAAATATCTGAGTGATAAATCAAAACTGAAAAGCATACTGGTGGTGACTCAGGGTCACTAACGTATCGATGATTAGGCAATGGAGGCTCCAATGAAATCGGGTAGGATGTCCCATACCGCCAGCCTGTCAGCTCGGCCAGAAGATCCGGCCACCCAGTATACGGGTAAGTCAGGGGACTCTCTCTAGCCCCACTCCTCAATGTGCCGGCCTTGAGAGTCGAAGGGGTATCTACAGCCCAAGCTCGACTCGATGATGGCACGCCAGCAGCCCTCCTCGTGGGAGTGTAGACACCTCTCAGTGGAGGCATCAAGAATGTATGGCAATAGGTCGCGTAATCTCCCTCCTCCAGCAATAGAACTGCATCAGTACCCAACACATGCTCCTCGACCTCCCGGGGAGTGAGTCTCTCAGTGGATCACATGTCATCTAGAGGTGCTGAGGGGATACCCTGGTCAGGGTTGCCCATCGTCTGACGCATGAAGCGATCCCCCAGAAACCAGGCCCTGCCAACTGGCCCCTCAAATAAAGTCCTGTATCGAGAAGAGGCCCACGCCCTAGGAAATCGGTACCGGGCATCTCCTGACAAGGGTGCCCAGGGTTGCCAAGAGATCTGCGGATAACAAGTGCATAAACTAATTAGATGTCGTAAATATGCAAGATGAACCAAAGTTGAAAACATGACAAACTGAGAGTTTTGGATTATCCCCGCCGGCCGTACAGTATCAAAGAACTGTCGGAGATAGGGCAAAGTCTCCCGAGTCCTCGGCCGACACCGACCCTCAAATCTGCGAGAATAGGGGATCTCGAGAGGTACCTCCACCTCGAGCTCAGGGGCCAGCGTTGGGAAGTATGCATAAACCCGTAGCTGTGAATGGCAAGACAACGACTGTCAAAACACAAAATATATTGAAAATACTAAATGACGAGTGCAGAACGTGGATACAGAATGCGGAGTGCAGAATGTAGAGTATAGAATGAAATGTGTGCCGTGTGTGTAGTGTACAGATAATGAAAAGAAGAAATGTAAATCAAGAAGAGAGAATGTACCTCCCAGGCTCTCTAGTAGCCACCTACTATGTTCCCTCACCCACGGGAGGTCGCGCTCATATAGCAATAAAGGGTAGCGAGGCCGGCGCCACCCCAATCATACTAGCTGACCTGTGATAGGTCTACCAAAGCACTAAGCAAATAAAGTCCAACTGTGTTCCCCCTATCGGAGAACATAGTGGTCCCGATGAGGAACATCAAAAAACCCCGGCCATACTGCTCTATCTCCTTGATAGTCTCGGGCAAAGTCCTCCTGAACCGCTCGAAGAACCAGGTGTACCTGACTCTACCTGATGATCTGTCTATCGGCGGGCGGGCTCCCAGCAGATAAATCCAAGCCGCCTCCCACTCGCCCATGTCTGCGTCATAGGGGACCAGTCGGCCGGCCACGTCAAGGCCCGTCAACATAGAAAAGTCATACGGGGTCATTGTCATGTCCCCAGTAGCTGAAAAGTGAAACGAGTTGGGGGTGTCCCACCATCTCTCCACAAGTGCCCCGATGAGGGTCCTACTCCCCGGATAACGAGATATCCCCGTGCAGAAAGGTCCAAATCCTGCCTCATCCATGATGTGAAGTACAGCATCTGGGTGCTCCGTATACCACTCCCTAGCAAGGATCGATCTATAGCCCCGTGTGGAATGGGAAAATACCTGCATTTAGAATGGACAGATATATTTAGATTCAGGATGAAATGTATGAGCTACGTGCAAACGAAGTGAAAGAGCTGTGGGCCTGAAAATGAACTGTGAGCCCAAAAAAGAGTTGTGTGCCTGAAAATCTGCTGTGTGCTTGAAAATGAGCTGTGTGCCTGAGAATGAGCTGTGTGCCTGAAAATCTGCTGTGTGCCTGAAAATGAGCTGTGTGCTCGAGAATGAGTTGTGTGCCTAAAAATCTGCTATGTGCCTGAAAATGAGCTATGTGCCCGAGAATGAGCTGTGTGCCTGAAAATCTGCTGTGTGTCTGAAAATGAGCTGCGTGCCCAAAGAATGATCTGTGTGCCCAAACATGTGTTGTGTGCCCGAGATAAACTTTGTGGTCAGGATGAACCGTGTGTTCAGAGTGAACTGTATGCCAAATTAACAGAATATTGTGTTGTGAGCTGTGTGCCAAGTCAGCATCATATCCTAAGTAAACTGCGTGCCAAATCAATATTGTGCTATTTGTGAGCCGTATGCCAGAATAAGCAAAAGTACTATGCATATGAATGTGTTCAGAACGAGCAGATAAAATACAATGCGAGAACATGAAGTGTGCAAGAAATACAAAAATACATTGCGGAGAATGTAAAAGGGGAAATACATACCTCTCGCTCCTGGTGAGATAGATGAGACGCTGGCTCCCGTAGCAGTAGGTCCGCGGGTGCTCTCCACTCGAAGTCGGTAAAATGATAGAAGGTGGTAGGAGGTAGGACGTGCTCCTGAGGGTAGTACCTCTCCGGGTCGAAAGGCCGAATCCTCGGAGGCAATGACATGACGTTTGACTCGTCCTCGGCATGTGGAGAGCCTCCATCGTGATGAAAATGATCTGCCATCTGAAGAAGTCTGCAAAAATGAGCGAAATAAGCCAAAATTGCAAAAAGTCAACAAAAGTCAACCCCCGAGAAAATGTGCCAAAGTTCGAGACAAACATACCTCAAGTGGCAAAATGGAGAAAAAAGCTCCGAAACCAAATTTTAATCGGTTCAAAACGAAGAAAACCGAAAGTTTTTGCGAAACAACTTCGTGTGGGGTGTTGGAAAATGCGTATAAAGTGTAGATCTAAGAGAGAAAAAGGTCTAGGGAGCAAGAGGAGCTGATTTCGAACTTGGAGGTGTGAGCAAAAGTGTTTTGGACAAGTGAACTTAAAGATCCGGCCTTAAAAGACTAAACTGCCCCGAATTTCTGTAAACTAGTCGGCCTACTAGTTTTTCTAGTCGGCCAACCACCTTGGTGAGCAAAAGCTGGTTGGCCACTAGCCTAGGTGGTCAGCCATCCTCCTGGATGGTCTCCAAGGTGCCTTTGTTCTCCCTGTGTATTTTGGTGATGATTGGAGTCCTCGGCTCTCGAGAAAGTACAAGAAAAGTACACTTTCCGACGCGAAATTGTGTCCGTGGGAACTTCAAATTCAATTCTTCGATGCGTGGCTCATCGTTACTCGTCAAGAACAAGGTGTATCCTTTTTGAATACTTTGTGACCCCTTCGGGAGGTAAATTGGAGGTTCCGATTAAATCACTCGCGTTAAGGCTTGTATTTCCTCATTTGGCATTATGTTTCGAGCATACTATTGAAGTGGCGCTTTTCTCGCATTGTTATGCGTCACACTTAGGTCGCATTGTCATGCACCCCTTCTCGCATTGTTATACGTCACACTTAGGTCGCATTGTCATGCACGCCTTCTCACATTGTTATGCGTCATACTTAGGCTGCATTGTCATGCACCCCTTCTCACATTGTTTTGCGTCACACTTAGGTCGCATTGTCATGCACCCCTTCTCGCATTGTTATGCCTCACACTCAGGCCGCATTGTCATGCACCCCTTCTCGCATTGTTATGCGTCGCACTTAGGCCGCATTGTCATGCACCCCGTCTCGCATTGTTATGCGTCACACTTAGGTCGCATGTCATGCACCCCGTCTCGCATTGTTATGCGTTACACTTAGGTTGCATTGTCATGCACCCACACTTCATTTGCATCATCACGCACTTTTCATTTGCATTGCCATGCATATCTCTAACGAATATTGTACCTATTGAGTTTCTTTCTTTTACAGGCACGATATTGTATGTACGGTTTATTTGAAGCTGGTGCGACCAGACGAACCAGACGGTATTGTATTCTCCGTGTAAGACGTAACAAGAATTGTATAATTCTCTTGCATCCTTTCTACATGAAATATAGTTTGATTTGTATTCGTTCAAAACTGTCGCATTCATTGTGTATGATTACTTCGTTACAGCTATCTTTGCATGAGCATAAGTTATGTTCGGCTTTTTGCATTTTGCGCTGCCTGCTGGCACATTTTTTTGTTATCTCGCCTGTTTGTCTAAGTCTTCGGCTTTGTCAAAAATGGGTCGCCTCTGGGCTTTGACATTCACTCCCGTCACGTATGACTTTCGAGTTCTGTTAAAGAGGGGCAACTGTAGACACCCCATTTTTGACCGACCTTAAGACTCAGACGTCATCGATTGAGCACTCGGTGATTGCACATGATGTGCTCATTTCGAGGTTTTGGAGTTCTTGGCTGAGAGCCTCGCCTCCGGACCTCGGGACCCTTTGTACTATGACTCGGTCTGCAGACTAAGTCTTTTTTTCTCTTCCTGGAGGGAGGAAGAGGTCTTGTAGGCCATCTCTCAGTGGTCGTAGACTACTTTTCGTGGCCATAGGCCATTGTTCCCGTTTGGAGACTAGGTTTCAGTTTTCGGGGCCGTTGGCCGTGCGCCTCGGTTCGGGACTGCTTAACATTCTCCGTTTGGCACTTTTTTCTTTTTTTTTGGAACACACCTTGTTTCCTTTGTCTAGAGGGACACTGTGGTCCGGGAGACCACTTTTTGTGCTCAACAGCCAGTTTTTGAGGCCCCCGGCCGCGCGTCTTGCCTCTCGAACTCTCGTTTTGCATCCGTGTTGGTTCGTTCTTGGCACGAACCTTGTTTTCCTTGTTTGGAAGTGATACAAGGGTGGGAAACCAGCTTTTTTCCTTGGAGATCACTTTTCTCCCCACCAGTCGATTTTCTGGTCGGGAAATTGGTTTTCTTGGTCTTTGGGCCACATTTTTCTGGTTTCTCACCCCACCATTGGCTTGCTTTCAGTGTGAAGACCACCATTTCCCCTGGCCGACCAATTTTTTTTTTGTCAAACCACTTTGGGTGGTCGGCCGACCACTTAAAGTAGCAGGCCGACCACCTTTTCTGGTCGGCCCCTTTCCCCTTGTTTTGTCAGCCTCTGTGGATGCCAGCTGTGCCAGCTGGAGGGCACAGACTGTATCCTCCATACATGTGTATGGAGGGATTGCATCCGTGCTTAGCTTCTCCAAGAAGCTTGAACCTTTGTTTTTTTCTATAAGAGAGGGACTCACTCTCCATTCCACAGGGTCTGAAATTTGCTTAAGGCAAAAACATATATCTCCCTCTCTATTCCTCTTTGGTGGCTTGAGAGTGAGTGTTCTTCATACATTTTGCCTACAACCCCTTAGCCAAGCCTTTTAACCTTGGACCTGAGATGCCATAGGACTTGTTTAGGCTTCCTAAAGTTAGTTTTGGCCTAGAGAAGCAGCTGGTTGTTGTGTTCTTCAAGGGTGAGAACTTTAGCTTCTTTAAAGCTTTGTTGTAGTTTGTTTATCTGGCCTTCTTTGCATGCTTTGTTTGGCTTATTTTTCAAGTATAAAAAGCTTTATTTTCCAGTGTTTCAAATGTTTGTTTAAGGCCCTTTTGGTGCTAAGGGTCATCTTCCCTCTTGCATGCCTTATTTGGCCTTGCTTTGTGCCATGCCATAAGGACTTTGAGTCAACCCTTGCATGGCCTTTTAGCCACTAAAATCCATTGGATTTTTAGTGGTTGGCATGTGGTTTTGAGGCCCTAAATCAGAGAGGGGTGACCCTCTCTCTTTTGGTCTTGTTTGCTTCCATTTTTGGCCTATCAAAGGAGCATGTATTTTCATACTTTCAAGGCTCAGTTCAGGCACTTTTTGGTGACTTTTAAAGCCTTCCTAGACTTTGTCTATGGCTGGGTTGGTCACCTTGGGTTTTTCTCTTTCATGTCTAGAGTAATCCCTTTTGTGGCTTATCAATGTAGCATGTCATTCTTTCATGTATTGGTCATATTTCAGTGGGTTTTTGGTCATCATTTGGCATGCCATGACTCTGTTTTCAGCTAGTTTTGTAGCCTCTCACATGCTTCATATGCTTGTAGTGTAAATCATGTTTACTAACTTAGAATGCATGATGTTTTGGCCCTTTATTCTAGCATATTTTGGCCATGCTCCAACCTGGTTTGTTTATATTTCGGGCTTCCTTGGCTCTATTTTGAGGCCTCTTGGTCGAAAGATGCTTTCCATGCATGCTTGTAGTGTAATAGCCTTGCCTAACTTCGAGTTTTGAAGTCCCTTGCATGCTTAACTTGAGGTATTTTCATGTTTTGGCATCATTGAGCATGACATTTCAGAGCATCTAGGGCTACCATACTTCCATGTTTTCCACTCTTTAAGTGCCCTTGAGAGTTGTGCTTTTATACCCTATTTTGTAAGCCATTGCATGAGCTTCATTTTTGTGCCTTTCAAGCCATCATCCCAACTCATTTTGCTACTATTTTGGGCCTGCATAAGGTCTTCTTGGAGTTGGTTTGGCCATTTGAGCATTGCCTTGCATACCTATAGTGTAATACACTTCACTAGTTTCGATGCTTGAACCATTCAACATGCATTACATGAGTTGTTTGCATATTTCGAAGTCATTTTGTATGCCATTTCAGAGCTGAAACATGTGTCATTGCACTCCATATTTCATCATTTCAATGCGTTTGGAAAGTTGTGTTTTGTGCCTTAGACTTGGGGTCGTTGCATTGTGCATGATCGTATGTGTTTTGATGCCTTATTTCCATCATCTATTGGCCACTGATTTGGGTGTGGCTGAGGCCCATCCATTTTGGTTTAAGTCCATCTTGCATTGAGTATGCCATTGTAGTTCATAACATTGAGTATGCCATGTTGTCGCATGATTGATCATTGCATTGTGCATGCCTTGTTCATCTCATTGTGTATGTTAGTTTCTACGTGCATTGTGTATGCTAAGTGTCATGTGCATTGAGTATGCCACTGTTAGTTCATAGCATTGTGTATGCTAGTTGCAATGTTTGCATGTTGTCCTTTGCATGTTTGCATGACTTAGTTGCATTGTATTAAGATTGCATGCTAAAGTTGCATTGGTGCATGCCTTGTTTGTTACATTGTGTTTGGAATAGGCGTTAGTCCAAACATGGGAAACGAGGCACGTTTCATACTCGAAGTGATGAAACGTACCTCGATTCCCGGTCGTCAACACTCTTGACTACCCATGACGGAGTTATCGGCTTTCGGTGCTTGTTTATGCATTCATTTCACATTGAGCCGTGCAATTCGACTCCTTGGCCATCATGCATCGATATGCGTGATTGGTGGCTCTAGGGTCAAGGGCTACACTCCCTTGAGCTTATGCAATGATAGGGAGAGTGGTCGTGCACACATGTGTTGTGAATACTTTGCCATCTCTCTCTCTTGCATTCTGTTGCAGAAAACCAGAAACCTAGGGCAGAAACTGGTCAACCGACCAGATAAAGTGGCAGGCCGACCATTTTTTCTTGTTTTCACCACAGAAGGTGGTCGGTCGGTTGTCTCCAAGGCCAATATCTGGTCAGCAGCCTTCCCACAGGTTCCCTTACTGGAGTTTCAGCCTTCTGAAGCTTTGTGCAGTGTTCTGAGGTCAATTGCAAATAGAGGCAAATCATGGTGTCGCGAGGGATTTCCAAACAAGGAAATTCAAGCAAGCATGCATCCTTTGTCATTCAAAACAGAGCTGGGGCAGTCCACATTCATTTAGTTTGCATGCTCATTTAGATTGCTTACTTAGTTAATGTTGTGTAATAAGTAGTTGTAACTTGTTATTCATTTCGTCGTGTAATAACTAGTTTAATTAGATTAGCTTAGATTAGCTAGCAGGTTTTTATCATTTATTCGGACCCTCCGTCGAGAGGGCAAATTTTGTAATAAGTGTGCTTGTGTGTGATGCATGTCTTCCAACCCCCATTTCTTTCTCCCTTTTATTTACCAGTTTACTATGGTTAGTTTTAGGGCATGTTTCAATTAGCATCTTTATGCTCGCATGTTTGCATCTATTCATCTGTCTTGCATGCACCGGGCTCGGCGCATCATATTAACTGCATCGTATTTTAATTCCAAGTTGAATGCGTGTTATCTGCAGCATCTCATATGCCATCTTAGAATAGCCGAGCCTATCTTAGTTACATTTTGCATGTGTTGCATTAGCCATCTTAAACATGAACTAGGATCATGCATCGATTTCTAACATAGCTTTTGTTTTGGCTCGAAGTACTCGGTAAGTGTTTATGCTTTAGCATCCTTGCATGTGTGTGAATGACTACCATGATAGCATGCTTTCCATGAGGCTAACTGCTTATGTGATATAACTGCCAGAATGCCTGTGGGTGAAGGTTGGATTACTTGAATTGGAACAATTCATTGATTGCTAGTTTTAAGCCCACTTGAGAGTGGCAAATCACCATGTTTTCTAAGCCCACTTCAGGGTGGCAAAATCCACATTTTAGCCAACTTGCGAGTAGCAAACCGCTTTAAAAAATAAACATGAGATGTTTTGTTTCAACTTAGGCGATCCAGTTTATACTTGTATGTTGTGCGCATCACATAGTAATTCTAGGTTAATAACTGGAATAAGAGCACTTGTGTTTTCAAAAACAAGATATCATGTTAGTAAAGGTCGATCTTTAATCGGGCGAGTAGGGGTGCTCATTGCATGACCTTCCCCTCTCGTACCCAAGTTCCGGAGCCGAGGCAACTTTGGTGATGACGGATACGTGGCCTTAGGCATGAGTCAGGGTTTCCTAAATTCCCCAAAAATAAAACATTTAGGTGGCGACTCTGTATCTAGCAAAGCAGTCCATGATTGGCACTTCTTTCTAAAAATCAATTTTTCAAAACGATTTGCCGGATTTGGACTCTGGTGATTTATCGATCTCGTATTGCACTTTGTGAGATTAGATTCAGAACCGTGACATTTGAGTCTGAACTGTAGTGAGCCCAATGAACGAAACGGGATTTTCCCGTGACGTTCGGGCACGTCTACAACATGATGATTCCTCATTGCTATTCATAAATGTGTGTAGCATCAACAACTAAAATACAAAAATTCAGAAACCAAAATTTAAACCAACCAAATTGTACCATTCCAACACCAACTTAGTAACAATAACACTTAATCATCACACCATGATCTTTACATTCCAATTCCCAATACTGAATTGTTAATTATAGCAACAAAAATCACTACATGAAACACTACCATATAAATCATACCCTATGTTGTGGCTTGAAAAAAATTCTAAAATGATCCAAAAAAGGGAGTTTTAACAACTAATATACAAAATCCGACAAACCCACATCTAAACCAACCAAATTATGATAGTCCAACATCAAAGTAACAATAACACTTAATCATCACATTGTGATATTCCCATTCCAATTCTCAATAATGAATTGTTAATTAAAGTAAACAGAGCATATTGTGGGCATAAATAATCAAGGAGATCATATAGAATGATGAGAAAATTACCATGAAAGACTACAAAAGGAAAAGAATATGTGCTTGTTAGTGTACGTGACAACGTGCAGATGATTGAAATTTTTGGAATTGGTTTAGAAGCCATTGATTATGGTAAAAGAAACACAAACACCAAAGAAAACGCAAAATTTTAACATGAAATTATAGCAAAAATTTAGGGATTTTGTGGTCCCTGGAAGATTGGGAGTTATATGAATTCTGGGTTGGGTTTATTTTGAAGCATACATGAGAAACACCGATGGAGGATGAAATATATAGATTATTAATTTATGGATTTGGTTGGTATATCGGTACATGATAAGAGAGAGAGAGAGAGAGAGAGAGAGAGAGAGAGAGAGAGAGAAAGAGATAGATAGAGCAAACTGACCTGAAATCAGGAACCGTTGATACATCGGTCAATACATCGATGGAGTATGAACCGTTGATACACTAGTCGATACACTGGTGGGCTGTAGCTTGTGAAATCAGGAAGCCTCTGTGACTTCTTGGTGTTACTTCGTGAAAGTATAGATAGACTAGGGCACAAGAAGTATAGATAAATCGACCTAGAGAAAGGTCCTTTTTGGGATTGAAATTTTCAGTCCTAAATCAGAATTTTTTTTGGCACCTTATTTGTTTGACCTATTGTAGCGGTTGAGTTGCAAACGTAGCTAAAGAAATATGTATAGCAACGGCTTAGAAAAAAAAATGCGACTAAAAACTTCATTTTTAATTACGATTAACGACCGTCACAATAACCATTTTTAATTAATCAATATATTGTTGTATATAGATATATATATATATATATTTTTTTTAGAAAGGAGGAGGGGGGGAGGGGAGGGGGCAAGAACATTGTTCTAGCATTAATTGATGATTGTCCGGTGACTAAAGAAGCACTATCAACAAATGTTTTAATTGCACCGAACGAGAATGTGTGTTTGGGGAAATCTCTTGCTGAGCTTTGGTGTGATTCTTTGAAAGATTTCAATCCTATGGTTCATGTTTCTATTGAAAAAGGTCTGCCCCCTTGAGTCAAACTTTATTTCTTAGTGCCTTTACTTGAACATTATCGGGAGTTTGCCTGTTTCTTTCTTACTTGTTTCCTTGCTGACCACATTCTAGCAATAATACTTACACTGATTAACACTGTCTGTGATGTTAGCTTGATGAAATGGCATTGTGCTCTGTGATTGTTGAGTGATCAACAGAGACTAGTTGAAGTAGATGAATATAACTGCATGGTACAGTAGTAGCCCGTTGAACAAGGCACCCTTTGTTTTTCCACAAATGATTGTAATGGATTTTTTCATTCCCTTTGCCTACAGTAGATGCACTTTTGAGAATACATATAACTATCACACATGAACATAGATCTTGGTGTAGGGCACAATGATGTGGATGATGCATTGAATTCTTTTCTTTTGTTAGTATTTTTTTTAATTTTTTAATTTTTTTAATTTCCATGAGTTTTTTTGTTTGTTACAACTACTTCATTGGCAGGTTTTCTAAATGTAAAATGTGATGTTATCAAATCTTGTTCTCACAGGAGATTTGTCTAGCTTTGGTGGAGGGTTCTACGACAAGTTTGGTGTTGTAGTCGTCAGTTGTTCCTTTATTGCCAAAGTACTAACCCTTTTTCCTAGTAGTACTTCACATATTGTGTACACTACCATGTGTTATTTTCTTGTGCATTTATTTTTTTATAGATCCCTAATCTCTTGAGACTTTCTGTTCATCTCTCTCTCTCTGATCTTATATCAGAAATTGATTAATGAGAACTGTCGCAAGTTGTCAAAGCGTGTTGCATTTTGTAGTGTAGAGCGTAGAGATTCCTGTGGTGAAATATTTGTTGATCTGCAAAACTATACCTATTCAAAGGTGAGAATCTATTTTCCTTTTATTTTTTAATATATTCTTTTATTCGACTGTTTTGTGGATTGTGCCCTTGTATTCTTTCTATATTTTGTAATTCTCCACTCTCACCTTCTATTGCGTAACCATTAATTGTCGCAATCAAAAGGTAATCCTGTACTTCTATGAACAAAATTGTAGCCTTGAACTTTTGTATCCAATTACTTCTACTACATAGAATGTATCGCTGAACTTCTGTATCCAGTTACATTTTTCTTTTTAATTCATTTTTTCCCCTCTTGGTAGAAAATGCTTGATGAAACTATTGAAAGCCAACTTCAGTAACCCAGTTATGAGGTATGACTAGTTAAGATCTCAATGAAGTTTTATGAAGTTCAATTTTCCTTCATAGTAGCTTCGGTTAAAGAGCGTGCTGTGCTCGCCAACTTATCCTTTATAAGCCATTTAATTATTTATTATTTATGAATTGACATCCAAAGGTACATGTAGTATTTGTTGATTTTTATGACATCCATTTTTTGATTTGATTGTTGACAACGACTTAATCCTACTCGACAAAGCCATCAATTTTTTTTGAGGACAACTTCCATTCCTTTGGGTATAAATATGCATGTACCTTTAAAAGTACACGTACAAAGAAGATAAATTGTTGCTTCGCCATTGCTATATATTCCTATCCCGACCTAATGTTAAAAATTATCATTCTATATGCTTTGTGGGATGATTCTCCTCATTTGTGCTAGACAACAAGTTAGAGCTTAACAATGGCTACCGCGGCCTATTACTCTTTAGTCTGTATATCAGATTATGATATTTTGCATGATATCCTTTAATGGAAGAAAGCAACTGCAGTACCTTGGAAATCCCTTCCTAGGAGGATGTCAAAGCTATACTTTGCAATGAGAGTTATAGCAGATGCAAACATTTCTTGTTTATTTTATTTTTAAATATTGGGCAAATTTCATTTTACCCCTTTATGGTTTGATCCCCTTATGGTTTGATCCATGTGCGAATCATCTCTCTCATTTGAAAATAACAAAATAACTCCCATGTGATTTGTAGACTAAAATGCACTATTTGTTTTTTCCGTCTAAAATAACAAGGGGTGAGAACCACACTCCTAAAATGAGAGTAAACCATTTTTTAAAATGAAAATATCCCTCGTACAATTTTAAATTTACAAAGGTATTCTTTTCCTTGTACATCTTGGGAGCCATTTTAGGGTGAATTTGAGCTGGGTAACAAAACTAAGGGAAGCCCACCTTATCTTTATTTATTTATTTATTTATTTTTGAGCAGCAAACAAACAAACAAATTATATTAATAATGAGAAGATACAAACTAGCGAAGGGTACAATTGCATCATTGTCAAACTAAGCTTCCCAACTATGTTGGCACCCAAAGTAAGACTAATCATGTGCATCCCCAAAGCCACCATTAAAAGTTAGAGAGGTTCCAACTCAATACACCTTAGTACAACCCAAAGGCAAACACAGATTACACCTTACCACCTACATAATCTCTAATATGCAAGATGTTACAGAGACCAATACACATGAGACTGCCTTATCTTCTTGGGACCATATAGCCTTTCATGGCTACAACTCTACACACATGACTATGGGCATACTTGGACACATCAATACCCACTATACCTCAGAAGTAAGCAGGCCCAGATTAGTACACATTCAATCAATCAACTAAAACTTTCAAATTACTTCCAATTTAGTGGAATATGATTAATGAGCACTGTCAAAGAATCAAAATCCAATAAGACCAATTAGTAGAGTCAAAGAATTATAGTTCTGTTAACAGGGTATGGAGGTAAATTCACAAGTTTGGTTAATAGAAGTTATTGTGTGTTTTAGTCCACAAATCATATGAGGGTTTTGTGGTTATTTCCAAAAAACGGGTAAGTGATCTGCACATGGGCTAAACCATAAAGTAAAATTTTCCCTTATATATTTTTGCGGCGGTGTAATAATTTATTCAAAAAAAGAAAAAAAAATAATAAACAAATAGACAACAATGAGATAGAGTACATGAGAGAGGTTAGGAGTAGGCCTATGAGGTTAGACAGCTTCACTTGCACAGTTACACTTCACAATGCAAAAACAAAGCTAGCATATCCCATTCCCCTTTCTTCCATGGTCATGTTATTTCTACATGGTATTTTCCCATTTTATTTCTCCCAATTAATTCTTCGTTGAGTTGTGTGGTGAACTAAAGAAGATTTGGTAATTCATTTAGCTCATCATTTCACAAATCAGGTGTTCATTATATAGACAACAATCTAACCAATCCTAATCTAATCTAACCATATGAGTTAACACTAATTAACTCTAACTAATTTTGTTACAACAACAAACTATATAGAATCTGTTACAATTATATCAAATATTATATTGGATATGGAATTACTGCACTTGACTCAGCTTGTAGCTTCTTATACGTGGATGATGGGGTATGAGCCAAAGCTTCTCTAAACTTAACCATAGCAAGAGCTGTAGAAGTTGAAGCTGTAGTCTTGGTCTTCTTGAATTGTTTGGTTTGGTCTATACTCTCATTAGCCCCCAGCAAGCTCATAGGGGAAGAAAGAAGCATGAGTTTGTCATGAAGAAATTGAAACGGAGAAACAAGTAAAGCCTTTGTAAAAATGTCAGCAAGCTGATCAGAGGAGGCAACATGCTTGACAAAGACTTGTTTAGAGGCAACCATTTCTCTGATATAATGATAATCAACAGCAATGTGTTTAGACCAAGAATGAAACACAAGATTGGAGCTTAAGGAAATAGCAGATTGCTTATCACACCAAAGAATAAGACAAGGATGAGATATTTCTAAGTCAATAAGAACCATTTGAAGCCAACTTAATTGAGCTGCAGCTTGGGCCAAAGCTCTATACTCAGCCTCTGTGGAAGAGCACGAGACTCTAGGTTGCTTCTTGGTAGACTAAGAAATAATATTAGAGCCTAAAAAGACCCAGTAGCCAGTGGTAGACCGATGATCAAGTACACTCCCAACCCAATCTGAATCAGAGAAGGCATGAAGTTTAAAAGGACCGGGAGTAAAAGAAAGAGCTTGATGAATTGTACCTTTCAAATATCTCAACAAGTGTTTGCCAGAAGCAAAATCAGCCTCAGATGGAGAATGCATAGTTTGGCAGGCATGATTAACAGCAAAGGAAATATCTGGGCGAGTAATTGTCAAATATTGAAGAGCACTAACAATACTGTGAAATAGGGAAGGATTAGAATAAGCCACAGTAGGAGAAGATAAGAAAGAAGGCTTGTTTGACATGGGAGAAGAAGAGGGCTTGCAATCAAACATCCTAGCTTTAGCAAGAATTTCCAAAGCATACTTAGTTTGGGAAAGAAAATATCTTGAGGCAGATTGAGTAACCGAGACACCCAAGAAATAATTGATGAGGCCTAACTCTTTCATGGAAAATGCTATGTGCATGTGAGTAATGAGAGAAGCAATATGAGCAGAGTCATTCCTAGTGACTAAGATATCATCAACATACTCCAGTAACACAGTCATAGTAGTAGCTGTGTGTTGAACAAAAAGAGAGGAATCTAATGAACTAATAACAAACCCATTGGTATGAAGATAATTGGAAAGGTAGAATACCAAGCACAAGGTGCTTGTTTGAGGCCATATAAGGCTTTAGTTAACTTGCACACAAACGGAGGCTTAGAAACATCAACAAATCCTTGAGGTTGTGTCATATAAACTTCTTCTTCCAAAACTCCATGCAAGTAGACATTGGAGATGTCAAGTTGTTTAATAGTCCAACCAAAATGAAGAGCTAAACAAAGTAAAATGCGAATAGCTGGCTGCTTAGCAACTGAACTGAATGTCTCACGATAGTCCAATCCTTCTTGTTGGATATATCCTTTGGCCACAAGAAGACCCTTATGGTGAGCAATTGTACCATCAGAATTTCGTTTGAGACGAAAAAACCCACTTATATCTAATGTCCTGTTTGGTGGGAGGCAAAGGAACCAAGGTCCATGTGGACTGTTGTTGAAGAGCTGTAAACTCTTCATGCACAGCCTTGATCCAGGTAGAAAAAAGAGCAGCCTCTTTATAAGTACAGGGTTCAGAATCAGTAGGAGTAATGGCAGAAAAAGAGAGATGAGCTGCCTTAGACAGAGTAACCATAGGATGATTATTAAGAGATGTAGCAATAGGAATTAGAGGAATAGAAGAAGAAGAATAATAAGTAGAAATAGGAAGAGAGTATGGTTGAAAATCAACAACCAAAGACTCAATGGGAATAGCAGAAGGAGAGGTAGAAGAAGAAGAAAGAGATGAAGATGAAGAAGCAAGAGTAAATAGAGCTGTGGAGAAATGAGAACTAGTAGACCCAACTGGTGAGGAAGGAGAACAAGAAGACCAAAAGAAAGACTGATAGTGAGACAGTGAAGGAGGAGAATGATCCATAGATGGGGAAGCAAAAGGGAAAGTGTGCTCATGAAAAACAACATGCCTAGAGACATAAATTCGACCAGTTCTTAAGTCAAGACACCTATAACCTTTGATAGAAGGAATGTAGCCAAGAAACACACAAGCAAGAGAATGAGGCTGAAGCTTGTGAGTGACATATGGCTTGAGCCAAGGGAAGCAAAGACAACCAAAAGGTTTAAGTGTTAGTTAGGTAATTTGTGAAACAAAAACTCAAAAGGGGGGACTGATTTTGAAGCTTAGAGTTGGGCATGCGATTAATAAGATAAACTGTAGTGGCTACAATGTCAAACCAATAATCACGAAGTACACAAGACTGCTGAAGTAAGGCAATAGTAGGGTCTATGATGTGTCTGTGTTTTCTTTTAGCAACACCATTTTGTGGTGGTGTATAAGCGCAAGACAATTGATGATCAATACCATAAGTATGAAGAAAATCCTGAAACTTAAGGCCTAGATACTCAATACCATTATCAGTGTGAAGAATTTTCAATTGTAAATTGATTTTCAACAAAGGCTTTGAATTCCATGAATTTGGCAAAAACCTCACTTTTATAATGTAGAGGATATAGCCATGTAAACTTGCTGAAATCATCAACAAACAAAATATAGTATTTATTGGAAGAGGAAGATTGAAATGGTCCCCATATATCAATGTGAATGAGAGCCAATGGTTTATGAATAGAAGTAGTTGACAAACTAAAGGGCAATCTATGGCTTTTGACCATACAACAGCGTTTACAAGGAAATGAAGAATTAGGAACAATTTTAGGCAATTTCAGTTTATTACAAATCATTTGCATCTTATGCAAAAAAGGATGACCTAAGCTAGCATGCCAAGTAGAATGAGAAGTAGTGGTGTTGAGGCAGACTTGATGAGAGGAAGGTCTAGGAAGAGCAGTTGGAAGATGATAGAGGCCATGAGAAGTGGTGCCTCTATAGAGAATAGCTTTACCACTCTTGTCCTGAATCATAAAACCGGTAGAATCAAAAGTAATAGAACATTGATTATCTGACACAGATTGATGAACTGAAATAAGATTTGAAGAAATTTTAGCGACATGATGAAGTTTTGCAAGAGTGAAAGTATGGGAAGGAGTTAGGTAAAATACCATTTGCTTTATGGTGAATAGGCAAGGCATTGCTATCTCTAACCATAACTTGATCTGATCCTGGATAGGACTGATAAGACTGTAAATTATACAGGTCATGAGTGACATGACTAGTGGCTGCTAAATCTAAAAACCAATTTTCAAATGGAGAAGAGGCATAAGCAATGTAGGCCTTATTCTGAAAATCAGAGGGACTAGTAGAGGTCTTAGTGTTGGAAGATCGATAGGAATTATCCATTCGATGCCAGCAGTTGAGAGCAATATAATTGCTCTTGTCGCAAATTTGACAAATCACGGAGTTGTTATTGTGTACAGAGTTGTGACAACCAGATCGACCTTTTCTTCCTCTTTGAAAATTTCTACCACCAGATCTGCCCCTCTGCTGAAATGAAACTGGCCTGAGGAAGAATTGCGAAATCCAGAAGACTGAGGAGTATGTTTATGAGGATTGCCTTGATATGCAACAGAATAAGCCACATGCAGATCAAAAGAATGTTTAGAGACTGATTCTACATGAATTTCCTCTGAACAAAGTAGTGATGAGAGATTTTCCATGGATTTGGATTCAGGTCTAGCTCGAATAGTAGTCTTATAGGCATTGTATTCGGCAGGAAGACCATTCAATGTGAGAAGAACAAGATCTTCTTCATCAACTGGTGAAGCAGCCATAACTAATTGATCAGATAGATTTTTAATATGAGAAAGATACTCTTTCATTGATAATGATGTTTTCACAACATTATGAAGCTTGTTTTTGAGTTGATGAATATGAGATCGTAAAAGAGAAGTAAACCTTTTCTCAAGTGTGCTCTAGACTTCATGACTGGTCTTGCAATGAAAAACTGTGGTGAAGACTGCTAATGATAATGTAGCTATAATATAGCTCAATAGATGCGAATCAATGAGAATCCATTAAGTATATTCAGGATTTGGTAAATCTCTAATGTATTGAGAATGAGGATCAACAGAACCATCAACATAGCAGAGCAAACTAGTAGCTCAAAGAATGTTTTGACATTGATTCTTCCAAATTATAAAGTTTGAAGGATCAAGTTTAACAGTAACAAAGGAGTATAGATTTGAAATAAGAAGAGATAGATTTGAAGGAAGCTGAGGGGAAGAAGGCAAGGTTGCCATTGATGGATCTTCAAGCTTGTGAGAGCATTAATAAAGCTCTGATACGATAAAGAAGATTTGGTAATTCATTCAGCTCATCATTTCATAGATCAAGTGTTCATTATATAGACAACAATCTAGCCAATCCTAATCTAATCTAACAATATAAGTTAACACTAACTCTAACTAATTCTGTTACAATAACTAACTGTATAGAATCTGTTACAATTATATCAGATATTATATTGGATATGGAATGACTGCACTTGACTCAGCTTGTAGCTTCTCACACGTGGATGATGGAGTTTGAGAGCCAAGGCTTCTTTGAACTGAACCATATCAACAGCTGTATGAGCTGAAGCTATAGCCTTGTTCTTCTTGAACTATTTGGTATGGTCTATACTCTCATCATGAACAAATATTATTGTTTATTTATGAGCCCTACCTTTCCTCACCTTAATTTTAGTGCTTTGCAATTTTTTATTTATTTTTATTTATTTTTATGGTTGATATTTTCAGTAACTGATCCAAGTTGCTGATTATGTTTGCAGTCATAGAAATGTTTAAAGAGGCCGCGGGATGTAATCCTGGACAAACTTCAATACAAGACCTTTCTAAGGTTTTAGGGTTGAGAAAAGAAGTTTGTGTGACACATGTAAGATTTTAGTTTGCCACTTATAAGTATGTTGGTCATGATGTATTGTTGGACATCTTATCGATTCTCTACGTTTTATGTTCTGCTCTTACAGTCAGTAAATGAGTCTCTTATTCCTAATTGTCTCCTTGATAGATTGGTGGTTGCTGGGACAAGAGAATTCCCTCCAGTATGTGCCATCATTGAGGGAATTCTTGGACAGGTAAAAATATCAAGCCATTTTTTTCTTTCTTTTTTTTCTTTTTTGTTTTCTTCTTCTTCTTCTTCTTCTTCTTCTTCTTCTTCTTCTTCTTCTTCTTCTACATTGTAAAATGCGTTTTTAGTTTATTAACATGATTTAAAATGTGAATTTATAGGAAGTTATTAAAGTAATATCAAGCAAAGGCCATCCCATAAAAAATTTCTTCTTTTTTGATGCTATGGATGGGAAAGGCGTAATAGAGTACATAACCCTAACAATGGACGTTAAGCAGTATTGTTCAGATAGGTTCTGCAAAGATAGAATTTAGCAAAATGTAACTTAAAGTTGCCCATGAATTGCAACTACCTTTGGAGAAACTTGATGTGTTTTTTGGGATCTTTTTGGTGGATACTTGTTAGGTTGGTTCTACTGGTAGCATAGTTCTAAATCGCGGTATCGGATAACGTAACGATATCGATCGCGGAGTATCGGTATCGGTAGTATCGGCTGATACGTATCAGAAATCGGGTGTCGCGGCCGTGAAATTTTAAAAATCATTAACAATCCCTCTAAAATTCAATTTTATGCATTTTTTTTTACTCTTTTAGCCTTAATTTGTCAAATTTTAATCAAATTTTGATATGTAGGTGCACTTTTGACTCATTTTCAACTAAATAATATGTATTTATTTTAGTCTCAATTACAACTTTCAATTATTTACAATAACAGTTTTCAATTGACAAATATTATAATTCTAATTTAGTTAGTAACAATAATACATTTAAAATAAAAATAAAAAACTGATTAGAATAAACCTATTTAAAAAATAAAAAATAAATAAAAAATCTAAATTTTAAGCATTTACACCAAACCAAGACACAAATAAAAAAAAATAAAAATAAAAACATAGTACAAAAACATAGCACAAAAATAAAAAAACCTTTCCACTAATCCAAATAGAAATATATATATATATATATATATATATATATATAAATAGTGGTGTAGTGTAGGTGTATAAACAAATAAACAGAAAAAAAAAAAAAAACAAAAACAAAAACGTAAACATTAGCACAACAACAAAACAGAGCATAGTAGCTTCAGGTTGACCAAAAATAGAGCATAAGCATAAGCAAAACAGAGCATAAGCATAAGATCAAATTATAACTTGCAACTCAGGGACAAATCTTCTTTGAAGAAGCTTAAAGATCGAAGTGAACTCCACAGCCCAACAAAGCTTAGATCTTGTAGATTTTCTGCGCGAATTTTCATCCGTATCAGCGACAACTAACGTGTATCGGACTGTATTGCCATATTTATCGAATTCAGGCCACCACGTACCGGGACTCGGATGTTATGGCTACAAATTTCATTCTCACCGCTATATCGGTCTATATCCGAATCGGTGCTTCGATTTTCCGGTACGAATCGTCCAGTACGTACCGTACCGGCCGATATTTAGAACTATGATTGGTAGAGTGAGTGAATATTTAAGTAAGATGCTTACCCTGTTTGAAAAGTTGATGTTCACTATTATTTTATTTTATTTTATTTTATTTGTGTGTAAATTAATTACTCAAAGATGCTCACAGATGATAAGGTTTAGTTAAAAGGAGCTGTTTGGAAATTGGCTTTTTTAGTTATGTTTTTGGTTTTTTATTTTATTTTATTTTTATTTTCATTTATTAAAATATGAATTAAAAAAAAATTAGTATGTTTAGAAAGAATGTTTTGACATTTTGTAAAATAATATGCAAAATGTAGAATGAATGGAAACAAAATTTTGACTTTTTTGTATGAATTAATTAATTAATTAATTAATTACTTTTTTTTTTTTTTTAATTTATGAAGTTGCCTTTTGATTTTTTTACTAGAATCCCCAATTGCCAAACAATCCCTAAATTGAGAGCATAAGGGGCACCAGTAGAAAGGAAAAGAAGCCAGGAAAAAAAGTCTGATAATTTGAATCCGTAATTATTCTCATCATGATTTCATCTTTGAAACTCTCTGCTAGGCTTCTTTTTTTTTTTTTCTTCAGCAAAAGGAAACTTTATTGATGGAAATGAGCATACAAAGTATGGAGATACATCAATAAAGGGGGAGGGAGAGCAAAGAGGATTATGAAACACCAGTTCAATCCCAACTAGGTTGGCACCAAGAAGAGAACCCTATCATATGCTAGCACACACCTCGGATGTTGATGAGGAACCAACAAAACAAGCAAAGACAAAAAAACACAATGACAGAAGAACACCAAAGCTACCCCTGCTATCAAGCCTAAACAAAACCCACCATTGACAAAAACTAGGCTTAGAGGGAACCACTAGCAACCAGCCTAATAAGATGAAGGTTAGAGACAATATCATGAACTGTGTAATCAACCTCCAAGTTCCATTTTACCCACAAAGTAATCTGTACCTTCACTTTTTCACAAAATCATCAAAAACAGGGTATGCCCCTTTGAAAAGACAGTCATTTCGGAATCTCCAAATAAACCATAACACAACTGAGGGGACTATCTCCCATATTCTGGAAACCCAATGCTTCAGTTTGCCACCAGACCACCAGTGCAGGAGGCCCTCAACTGACCCAGGGATTGCCTAAACCTGATCCCACCAGTTTACCATTTGAGACCAGCACTCCTAGACCTGGGGACAAAACAAAAGCGCTTGGTCCAAAGATTCCACCTCATTTTGGCAAAAGACACACAAAATGTTTGCGGAGGCATCTAACACCTCAATCCTTTGAAGGAATGATGAAGTCTGGACTTTGCCTCTCCAAGCCAACCAGCAGAAGAACTGCACTTTTGGTGGAGCTAAACAATCCCACACCCCTTTAGGTACAACCAGGCCAGGCCCCTATGCTGCAGCCCACCACCTCTCCACAAATGAAACTAAAAACTGCCCTGAGCTGTTAGCTAGCCAGGAGCAAGAATCTACAAGATCGGAACTAACCAGAGGAGAAGACACTAGCAAACCCATCAGCCCCTGCAACTCTTTTTCTTCCCAAGCTAACAATTGTCTTCTAAAGCTAAGCTGCCACACCCCTGAGTTACTTTTCTTTGCACTGATTTGCTGCAAAGTCTTTTCTTTCTCAGTGGATAAACTGAATAATCTTGCAAACTGATCCTTTAAACCTCTGTTGTTCAACCTCTCATTACCAACCGTAATTCTAAAATGGCCACATAGAACTCAGCCAGATGTTGGTTTACTGAAAGAAGCTGCACAATGTCTCGCTAAACTATGGATACCCCACCTAAAAGACTCACTGCTGGAGCCTAACCCCCTCCAACCCTGCCATATCTTGAGCAAACCACAGATTTCCAGAAAGTTGTCTCTTCATTACCAAACCTCCACCACTACTTTAATAACAAGCATTCATTCACCTCACCTAAGTCTCTCACTCCCAAGCCACCTTGACCTTCGCTTTTGGTAACCTCTCTCCATTTGACCAAGTGCACCTTCCTTTTGATGTTATTCCCTTCCCACAGAAAAGATGATTGTAGATTGGCTATAGACTTAGCAACACCCTTGGGCATCCTAAAAAGAGGAAGGAAATAGATTGACAACTTTGCGAGTACTGATTTGATCAAAGTCAGTCTACCAGCATAAGATAGCAATTTTCTCTTCCAAAATGACAGCTTCTAAACCTTCTCCACTATCGGGAGCCACGTGCTCTGCCTTCTAGGATTGGCACCTAAAGGTAAACTTAAAAAATTAAATGGCAATTTCTTTGTCAAGCAATTAAAATCTTAGCAAAATCCTTAGTTTGGTCATCTTGGAAGCCCACCCCACAAACTACACTTTTATAATAATTGATTTTTAACCCAGACATCACCTCAAAACACCTCAACACCCTCTTGATATTCAATATATCCTCAATATCACCTTCATAGAAAATGATAGTGTCATCTGTAAATTAGAGATGTGATATTCTCACCTCATTGGAACCAGATGTTGCACCTTTAAATAGCCTCTGCACTTTAGCCCTATCGAGCAACAGGTTGAGCCCTTCTGCTGTAATAATAAGCAAAAATGGAGATAGTGGGTCCCTTTTCCTTAATCCCTTATGTGGCTGGAACTCCTCAGTGGGTGCACCATTAACCAATACTGACACCATGGTTATAGAAATGCAAACCTTCATCCACCTAATCCAATTGTCACCAAATACAAAATTTCTCATCATTGCCAAAAGGAATTCCCAATTTATTGAATCGTAGGCTTTCTCAAAGTCCAATTTTAGGATAATGCCTTGCTGCTTAGACTTTTCCATCCATCCATCCACAATTTCATTAGCTATTAGCACCCCATCTAAGATATACCTGCCACTCATAATGGCTGACTGCACCTCATTTATCACAGAGGGATGAACCTTCTTCGGTCTTCTGGATGGCTCCTTAGCCTGAATCTTGTAAACTGAACTAACCAAGCTAATGGGTCTTAAGTCCCCCAATTCTATAGGATTGTCTTTCTTAGGGATAACAACAATGAATGAGCTGTTGACTCCTCTAGATAGCTTGCCATTTTTATGGAATTCATGGAATAATTGAAGTATCTCTCCTTTCATTATTTCCAACATTTTTTAATGCAATTTAGATTAAAGTCATCAGGACCAGGGGCCTTGTTCCATTCACAGTCTTTAACTGCTGCCCAAATCTCCTTTTCAGAAAACAATGCTTCCAAATTTGCTACTGCCTCATAACTAATTGTAGCAAAAGGACCTGAAAGCTTTGGTCTACTGTGACAACCTAAACCCGCACCTATAGGTTTAGCATCGTAACCGGCCAGTAATCCTAGGATTACCGAAGGCCTCAAAGACAGATTAACATAATATTAGGGGCTAGCGAAAGCAATTAGCAAATATACAACGTCCATTGAGCTGTGCAGACTTATATGAGACAGAAAAAATTTAAACTTTACATTCATACATTTACACATCATCATATATATATAGGCTAGACAAAAATGGACTTAGCCTTATTTACATAATAAACAAAGACTTGTTTAACCAATCAAGAAAACAAAACTAAACTTTAATCACATAGCTATAACCATTTGACATATCCAGAACCTCCACGGGAGGCACATAGGTTCGCTGACAAAAATAGATCCCAAGCAGACACCTCTAAGCCTGGTTATGCGCCTGATCACCTACATACATAAATAATACAGTGAGTTGGAGCCCATTGAATAATAACAAAGTAAAGGGTTTTAAAATGAATGATGTCCATTACAGAGTCAAAAATCAAAGTTTATATCAAAAACATATTCTTATCAGAAACATAGTCTTATGTATATTCAGATTTCAATCAGAAATAGATTCATATTCATATTCTTATTCAAATCATGTATAGAAATCAGAGTTCATGCTTAATCTTACATAGTACATCCGTTAGTGCTAACAGATTACATATAGAGTATCAAAAATCATACTTGTCAGTTCTATAGAGGAGCCTCTAGCCGGGTACGAATAACTTGTCAGTTCCATAAAGGAACCTCTAGCCGAATGCAGATAACTTGTTAGTTCCATAAAGGAACCTCCGAACTAGGAATGGATAACTTGTCAGTTCCATAAAGGAACCTCCAGCTGGGTGCAGATAACTTGTCAATTCCATAAAAGAACCTCTGGACTGGAAACAGATAACTTGTCAGTTCCATAAAGAAATCTCCAGCCGAGTGCAGATAACTTCTGAACCAGGAACAAGTAACATACTTGTGTCACAAATACTTATCGAAAATTGAACAATCATTCATAGTATAGAACATAACATTTCATAAAACAGGCCTTGTTTCATATACAAAAAATAATTTAACTTGAACATAGCTTTACAAAATTATTACTCACAGATAGCTACAAAAGCAAATCAGACAGATTGGACAGATCAGATAAATCAGGCAGATAATAGCGCACGACCTACATAAGCACATAACATATACACATTGAAATATAATATCAATCCCTTGATCAAACTTGACTTTTCTTGTCTTTTTCTATCTAAGTAGTCTAAAGTTCAACTATGCTTATTCTTTCTTATTCAAATGAACCGGGTTCTTATTTCATATATTCTTTTATTACTAAGTCATTTTTCAATAGACACCGATTTCTTAAACAATTACAATTACTAGATCAATGATTTATTCTTTAATTAACTAATTTATATTGATTGTTAGTTTATTAATCTTCAATGAGCTATAAATCATGTCTAGAATGCTTGGAAGTGAAAGAGAATCGAAATATGAAACTACTTTTCAAAATTTTCTGAAACAGGACTCTTTGCTCGAGCACAACATTGGTCGCTTGAGTGGACCCTGTGGTCTGCAAAAATACTGGTTGCTTGCATTCTACGCTCAAGCGGCAACTTCTTTGCTCGAGCGATGGTGACGAATTTTGGGTTTTCCAAAATTTTGTTTAAACTTCAAAATACAATACCAAGGCTCCAAATTCAAGCATGACTCACTCAAACATGCAAAAACATTACCAATTACATATACTTAAAGTTAATTCCACTTATACTTCAAAGTTCCATCCATGATTTTAATTCAAATTTAGACCTTGACTTTCATTAAAAATTATCTTTCAATTCTTTCTTTGTTTCACGAAACTTAAAATTGAATCTATAAGGTCCTTTCAAAAATATTTGCATGTATAAAATTAAATCAAAATCAAACTAATATTTGACTCTCAAATACAAATTACAATATATTTTCATATTTGTCTGAATTTAAATTTAATTCATTTTTTTCATATCAAACCCAATTTCAAACCCACAAATTCTAAAACATAAATTGATCTTCCAAAACTATTAAACATTCATGATGCATGTACAATTGAAACTCAATTTCATGTTAAGACAACTAAATTCAAACCCAAAGTGATTACTTTCTAAATTAATTTCTATAAATTTGAACATAGCTCCAATTCCTCATTTTCTTTTTAATTACATAAAATTGACTTCAAGCTCTTTCTATTTTCCTTCAAAACATGAAAATAAAGTTATAAACTTTTTAGAAAATCATTTGCATTCATGAAATATTTATCAAAATCCAACCAATTCTACATAATCAAGCTCAAACCATAATTAAAATAGTAAATTGCTCTAATTTAGATTTTTCTTAATTTTCCACATGTCAAATCCAAATTCAAACTCATAAATCATGAATTAAAATCTGAAAACCGTAAAATTCCATGATGCATGTAAGGTTGATTTTCAAATTTATGAAGAATGATAAAATCAAACTGAAACTAACTACTTTCCAAATTTATTTCCTTAAATCATAGATGTTTCAAAATATGTTTAATTTGAGTCCAACTCTTAAATTACATTACATGCATGGGTTAATAATTAAAATCAAAACCCATATTTATTCTCTAATTCTTCAAAATTACATGCATGTAGAAATGAGACCCAAATTCATGCAAGATATTCAACATCAATCCAAAAATAATCAATTTCCATATTTATTTTCATAACCTTACGCTCAACTAAATTTTTCTTCATCTTCTTGCTAATTCTTTTTAATTACATGATATTGGTTCCAATTTCATCTTTAATTCCAAGTATAATGTGAAGATTCCACAAAAATTAAGCATAAATTTCACACCTTAAACTTTAATTTCAGAAATTATGGTTGATTTTCCTTTAGATCTTCTTCCTCTCTTTTAATTTTCTTGAGCTTTTCTTTCTCTTCCTTTCACTTTCCTTGTTTTTCCCTTGGCCTTTCTTTCGTGAGTTCAATTTTCTTTCCTTCTTTTTGTTTCCAGCAGATAACACATACTCTCTCTCTTTCTCTCTCTCGATTGTTCTTTCTCTCTTTTTCTTTACTTCTCCCAAATTTTGTTTTGAGCCAAATGAAGTTACACTTCTTGGACTCACCAGCACACACATATACACACACAATTCACCCCTTTGTCCTCAACGTCACACGTGTACACACACTTCTTAGCGTACACACAACCCCCCACCCCACACATATATATATCCTCAAATTCTAAATCATTCTACAATTAATTTATGGTTAAGATTAATTTAATTAAATAACACTTAGTCTTAATAAATCTCAATTAACACATAATTAAATTAATTACAACTAGTCATACACACCACATAATTTAATTTGTCTAATCTGACTTCCTTTAGAATAAATCAGATTTTTAATCAAACTCCCAAAAGGCTCCAAATATTAGATTAAACTTATTCTCATCCTCAAGTTTGGTTTCTTAAATCATTTAAGCCTTCAATTTCCAATAAGACTCAAAATTTTATTAATAAATTACATATTCAAATTAGGCACCTCATAAATGAATTTAATTCATAATCATCTTAATTCCCAATTTTCATTACTTAATCAACTCCAATTTGGACCCAATTAATCGAATCTCAATTTTATAAATCTGATACGAATATTTAATTATGGTCCGATACTCAAAATTAAAATGATTCAATTCATCATTTGTACTTTCTTGAGCCAGTTATGCTTTCAATCTCTAATTCCAAAATAAATTTTCAATAAAATAATATATGAATCAATCTCCATAATTTTCATAAATCTTAGATTAAATTAGAATAATTGGCAATTAAAATTCAAATATCTTTAATTAATTAAGTGCTAATCATAATACGTGATGAGGTCGTTACATCTAGAGAACCAATTTCCTGAGAATTGCTTTCTGAAGTGGAAGACCATTGCTTGTTTCACCTGAACTGGCTCCTCACAACACATTCCCTCCACCAAAACAGAATTTATCAAATTCTTACGCTGCTTGTCACTTGCCTTAATATGAAAGAACCTAGTGTTTTTGTCTCCATTCTGAGCCCACAACATTCTGTATTTTTGGTGCCAAAGCCTCTCCTTGTTTTTGTTAAGCTGCCTCACCTGGCATCTAACCTCTCTTCTTGTTATTTCCATCTCATCCAAGGACCTAGACTCTGCCTTCAGCTCCCATTCATGTAGCTCTCTACTCTCTTTTGAAAATCCTAAGTGATTCGTGATTAGATCAAGATTAAAATATTTCAATTCCCAATCATTCAAAACGCACAATCTAAATCATCTAGCACTTACGAAAGTGATTTAGATTGTTGTTTTCAAAATAAACAATAATTCGACAAAAATGATTTTTACGTGGAAAAATCACAATTGAAGAACCTTCAATTGTAATAAAAAACCACGGGCAAAACGCCACTAATCAATCACTATTGAAGAAAGAAAGATTATAAAGATAACAAACAAATTACCCAACTCATCCAATTTGTCTTCAAACCTTCTGTAACTCTTTCACCAAGCCTTCGTCTTAAAACTGATTAATCTGAAGTTGAATCCACAACTTCACTTGTCGAATCAACGACTACGTATAGAATCAAACTCCTTTGAAACTCCACGTTTGAATCTTCGGAATCCACCGAAGAAGATTACTCTTGTATGTAATTAATCAGCCTCCTTGATCTGTGCTTGTCAATTCATGAGTTTAATACTCATTCAAATTATCAAGGAAAACTCACAAAAATACTCCAGAAGAAAACCTTAGAAAACCTCAAAGCAGATCTAAAAAACCTAATCCTAGTTTAGGATTAAAACAGATACTTATAGAAATCTAGAACAACGAAGCTCGCTCGAGCGAGGAACTTATCTCACGTGATTTTCATAAGTGGGTTCACTCGAGCCACGCATCCTGCGCTTGAGCGCACATTCACCTTTCTCAGTTTTTTGCCAGACGCAGTCTTCGCTCGAGTGAGGACTTCTTCGCTCGAGCAAGCAAGACAAAACAAGAAGGAAATTACAACTCAATGACTTAAGTTTTTGTTCGTGGATTTGACAAGACTATAGGACCTAACAATCTCCCCCTTTGTCAATTCCCGAACAAAACTTTCTAATACAATTTCCTACAAAACAAAAGTACTAACAAAACAAGCCAACTCAATGGAAAGCAATATCAAAACAAACTTGAACTAACAACCCAAGTTTGTTGAAAACATGTAATGGAAAGCTAAAAACAGAGAAGTGGTATTCAATATAAGAAACCAAACCATCAAGATATAATAAATTAGAAGCCCAAAAACAAAGCATAATTTCCCATACAAAACATTAGTCCAATGCGACCTGCAAAATCATGAGTTTCCAACATATATCAAAATCTATATTGACCCCCCAAAAATTAGCAGATATATACCCCATAATATACTCCCCTTTTTTGGCCGGGAGTGACAAAAGAAAGAAGTATAAACCAGAAAAACTGTCCAAGAAAATAACAACAAAAAACTGTCCAAAAAGTAGGAGCCAAAGATTGTCAAGAACTAAGAATCAGGTGGAGGTGGCTGCTGCATCTGGAGAAAAGAAAGAATCTGTGCAAGCATAGTGCTTTGCTCATCAAGGTGACTATCAAGGGTATCCATCCGAGCATCCAACAGGTCAAGCTGACGCGTGACAGACTGCGCAAGCTGTTGCAGCTGGCCACGAAATGATCTAGGACGCATCTCAGGCAGATCTGGTGCACCAGCAGGAGCTATATCAAACTCCTCCTCATCAGCAAGTGGATCATCACTTGCACCAGACATCCCAACTCCCGACACACCCCCCGGACATGAGCTTGACTTTGGGAGACTGTCAATTTAGTAACGGGTTTTATAGGAGAAGCAAACTCATCATCATCATAAACAGGAACATTAAGAGAAGTGAGAAATCTAGTGAGCAAACATCCATACGGAAGACCTAAGGACTTACGTCCCTCAAAAACAGAAATCATCTTCGTAACTATCATCTCGAGTAGGTCAATGGGAAGCCTGTGATCGATGCAATACAACACATAACCCTAATCTTGGGTAATGTGCGAAGAATGAGAAGTCACATGAAGATTAGCACAAACAATGATATTCAGAAGACAAAACCTAGGAAGCAGCTCATTTTGCTGAATGAGTGCCCCGGCAATCCAAGTCCAGGAACATCCACAAAGCTCAGAAGCAACTCGATCAAAATCAATACCAGTACAAGTAACGGGAGGAAAACAAAAGTCCGGGACTTCGGGAAGACTAAGAAACAACCGAAAAACATCCCTGGTAATGACTAAAGACTGTTTCCTAACCCAAGTGCTGAATGATGCCGTAACTTCTTTGGGAATAGAGTGCATGTTACAATAGAACTCACGAATAAGACTCAGATTCTACGGCCGCAAGAAATGCAACACTTGATCACCTCCTAAGACATCGAACAAGAAAGGAATAGGTAGTAACTCAAAAGCACTGGGGAGGACATTTCTCTCTAGATGGACTTTACGAGTGGCATAAAACTCTCTAAACAACTTAGACTTTTCTTTGGATTCGAACTTGTCAGTGTTGAATGGGGGATGGGAAACAGTAGTATTGCGACGTTTAGGAGACTCAGCCATGAGTAAACAACCCACAAGAGCCAGACAAGCACATAGAAAAACCAACAACCCAAGGTACCCAATGACAACATTAGAATCCCAGAGAAAAACAAAAATAACCATTAAAACACCATTAGTCCACAGACATATCACCAAGAGAATAATCAAAAAAACAGAAACTGAATGAGGGTAAAAACCACAGACATAGTTAAATCACTAAGAGAAAAAAAAATCAGAAAATCAATGTACTAAGACCACAAATTAAACATTAAAATGTTAAATACTAAATAAACAAATTAAACAACCCACAGAGATTAGGATATAAAAACCCCAAATTAAACCCTAGCAGAAATAAACTAGCAAAATGCTCCAAATTGCAAACCCTAGACGCAAGAAAGACACACGAAACCGGTATGAAATAACCAAAATCAACCATGAAGAGCCCTAGATAGACACAATTGCACCAAACACTCAAACCGAAGAAAAACAAAGAAAGAGAAAAAGAAATCTTACCAAAAATGACAATGCTGGATAGGTGAAGAGAAAAACCCCCAAACACGAGTGAAATCCAAGGGATGGACACAAATAGAAGTGAAATCGCCCAAAGTGAGTGAAAGAGACAACACTCAAGCAAAGAGAGCAAAAAAAACTGAATTGAAGAGACGCAATAGCAATATTTAAACCAGGACAGGTTGCTCGAGTGAAGACTCTCTCGCTCTAGCGAGGACAATTATGCGCAAGGGGTTGCTCGAGCAAAGAACTTGTCGCTCAAGCCAAAAACGCACGCTCTCAGGTCTAACTCAGCAGTAGAAGCACGCTCGAGCGAGCAATCCTTCGCTCAAGCGAAGAAGAAAAACAAACAAAACACAATTTTTTATTTTTTTTAAACAAAAAAACCAATACTCACACTATGTCGTGAAACTTGAAACACAAGTGAGTGAGCACAAGAGCATGAGAATGATACTAAGATGAAATAATCTACAAACTATGAAGCCCGCGAACTTGCAATTTTGATAAGATGAAGCAAATAATCACGAGCAAGTCAGATAAACTCAAAACAATGAACATAAGTTACATGAGAATGTACAACTCAGAAACTAACATGAGAGCTCACAAAAATAATGTGTGTGTGCAATCCATGAGAGGCCACAGAACTAGAGTTAGTCCTCGTAGTGATCGGATGGCTGGACCTCCGGCAAGAGTTATTGAACATCACAGAGAAAAGTCAAACCACTAGGAATCACAGGGTATTTGTTGAGTAAATGCGAAGGCTCCCCCTCAATCAATGATTCCCCCCTTTTTTTTTCCACTTTTCTTTCTTGTGGGAACTCACTGGTGGCATGCACGCTCAAGAGTATGGAGACCAAACCAGAGAAGGATGAAATCAAAAAGGATGGCCTAGTTGGTGCCTCTGAGGTAGCCTTTTCCTAATGCCCGAACTTCAATGTACAAGAAACATTGTTAGTGGTCCATAGAGAACTTTGATCACTTGTGCAGAAACCCATGCAACAGTTTATCTCAAGGATGTGTACAAAATGAGATCATGAAGTCAATAAGTATGGGAATTCAGAATGAGCTATGAACAAATAAGAATGAGATCTTGAAGCAGCATGAGTAGTGTTCATATAAACTTGTAATGCAAAGATAACAGGAATCAATGACTATGAGATTATAACATCCAAGCACACAAATAGCAAACACTCGCTTCCCTTCAAGTAATAGGTAATACCCTAGTGACTGAGTACGACACCCGAGGTCTTTCTAAGGAACTCAAACCGAAGAAGATCAAGGGGTTCTGTAAAAATATCAGCTTTTTGATGCTCAGTGGGTACATGTTCAAGAACAACAAGGCCTTCTTCCACTAACTCTCGAATAAAATGATGACGAATGTCAATGTGTTTGGTGTGAGAGTGTTGGACAGGATTTTTTGAAATGTTAATGGCACTTGTGTTATCACAGAAAAGAGTGAGAGTGTGCTGATCTATCCTATAATCATGAAGCATTTGCTTCATCCACAGCATTTGTGCAAAACAACTCCCTGCAGTAATGTACTCTGCCTCTGCAATCGAAAGAGAGATGGCATTTTGCTTTTTACTATGCCAGGAAACCAGATTATTCCCAAGGTAAAAACACCCTCCAGATGCACTTTTCCTATCATCGGCACACCTTGCCCAGTCGGCATCAGAAAAACCAGTAATTTCAGCGGTAATATCAGTAGAAAACCAAACCCCATACCCAAATGTCCCATTAGCATATTTAATGATGCGTTTGACCGCAAGAAGATGAGACTCTTTGGGACTGGCTTGGTAACGGGCACAAACACCTACACTGAACGCAATATCAGGACGATTGGCTGTGAGGTAAAGAAGGCTCCCTATCATACTCCTATAAAGGGTAGGATCAACATCAATACCAGAGGAATCTTTGGAAAAGACTAGTGCTCATGGAAGTGCGTGCATGTTTGGCAGACTCAAGACCAAACTTTGACACAAGATTTTTAGCATACTTAGTCTGAGAAACAAACATACCCGAAGGAGACTGTTTAATTTGAAGACCCAAGACATAAGACAACTCTCCCATCATGCTCATCTCAAACTCATGTGTCATGCAATCCGAAAAATATTTCACAAGATGATCAACAGTGGATCCAAACACAATATCATCAACATAAATCTGAGCAACAAGAATATGAGACTTAGTATGTTTCACAGATAGAGTCTTATCCACATTACCCCTTTGAAAGTCATTATCAAGAAGAAAGGTAGTAAGTCTATCATACCAAGCCCGAGGGGCTTGTTTTAACCCGTACAAGGCCTTGTCTAACTTGTAGACATGGTTTGGACATTTAGTGTCCTCAAACCCTTTTGGTTGCTCAACATAAGCCTCTTCTTTCAAGCACCCATTCAGAAAGGCACTTTTCACATCCATTTGATACAATTTGAAACCAAGAAAACATGCAACACCAAGTAAAATACGAATAGATTCGAGACGTGCAACTGGGGAAAACGTCTCATCATAGTCAACACCCTCTACTAGTGTGTAGCCTTGAGCAACCAACCTGGCTTTATTTCTAACCATAGTACCATTCTCATTAGATTTATTTTTAAAGATCCACTTGGTACCTATCACATTCATGTCTCTAGGTCTAGGAACTAGAGTCCAAACATTGTTACGTTCAAATTGACCTAATTCTTCATGCATAGCATTGACCCAACTATCATCTAGAAAGGCCTCTTTAAAATTCTTAGGTTCAATTAATGAAACATAACACATATGTGATACCTCATCCCGAATCTGTCTTCGGGTTTTCATTCGATCCGATACACTTCCAATCACTTGTTGAGCTGGATGATTCAATTTCACTCTTGCTGATGGTTTGAACTCAGGACTTGAGGTGACAGAAGCATCAGGAGTGATGTCTCTTTGTGCACTCTTTGGACTTTGACTTACCTGTGAGGATGGTGCTGTCTCAACTTCTTGTGCTTAGACCTCAGCATCTCTTTGACTTTGTGGTTCAGTATCCAGGATTGGAGACTCACCATTGTCATCCTTATTTGTTGCTGGAGTAGGGGGACCTATGTCATCTATAACCAGATTGATTGATTCCATTAAAGAAGAAGTTTGCAAGTTATAGACTCGAAAAGCCCTACTAGTGGTTGAATACCCTAGAAAAATACCTTCATCACTTCGAGAGTCAAATTTGCCCAAAGGCTCTCTATCTTTGAAAATGTAACACTTACTACCAAAAGTTTTGAAGTATTTTACATTAGGTTTCAAACCCTTCCACAATTCATATGGAGTTTGTAAAGTGCCGGGCCTTAAATACACGCGATTTATAACATAAGCAGTAGTATTTAGGGTTTCAGCCCAAAACTTTGGAGGAAGTTTCTTACTAAGGAGCATGACCCTTGCCATTTCTTGAACCACTCTGTTCTTCCTCTCAACCACTCCATTTTGTTGTGGAGTAATAGGTGCAGAAAATCCATGCTTAATTCCATGCATATCACAAAAATCCGAAAACGAACTATTTTCAAATTCACGACCATGATCAATTCGGATTCTTATGATACGCCCAGTGGAAACACCCTGTTCATTTTGGATTTTAAGGACTAAGGCCTGGAAAGCATCAAACGTATCAGATTTTTTCCTTAAAAAATTTACCTACGAAAATCGAGTAAAATCATCAACAGTTAAAAAAATATATCTTTTACGTCCAATGCTTTCAGTGCGAGAAGGGCCCATTAAATCCATGTGAACCAATTCAAGAGGACGTTTGGTTATAAAGTTGTTCACCTTTTTATGAGGGGCACAGGTTTGCTTTCCAAGTTGACATGGTCCACACACATGGTTCAGAGTCTTACCTAGTTTAGGTACTTCTCCGACAAGCTCTTTGTTGGCTATCTTAGGTAGGCCTTTGAAATTCATGCGACCTAATCTTTGATGCCACAAATCAATGTTACTTATGATGGCAGAGTGACAAGTGAGATCATTAGTAGTAACAATCTCATAGCAGTTATCAGATGTGCGAACCCCATGCAAGACAGTATTTCCCTTTTTATCCAAAATTTCACATTTTTTTTTTGAAAACAATACTTCATGGTAGGAATCACGCATTTGACTAATGCTCAAAAGATTTGCTTTACGACCATCAACAAGTAAAGCATTTTCCAGCATGGGAAGACCAACAACACTTATAGAGCCCTTACCAATGACTCTAGAAGTGTCGCCATCTCCAAAGGTAATAATTCCTCCAAATTTTTCAAGGGAGGTAAAGTAGGATTTGTTACCGGACATGTGACGAGAGAACCCACTATCAAGATACCACATGTGTGAGTCACGTGCTTTTAGAGCAGTGTGAACAACTAAACAAGTCAAATCATATTTTCTCACCCAAATCTTTTTGATCTTAACAAAATCAGGTCTTGCGGTCTTGGTAAATGTCTTGGCATTGTGAACACCCTCATGAATCTTGGTATTCCGCCAAGACATGCAAGGTTGTCTCCTAACCCAAAAAGTATTCGAATTTCTATCTTTTGAGACACCTTACCAAACAATTCAAAGCAATAAGGACGAATGTTGCCATACCTACCACAGTGATGACAAATAAAAACATGTTTTACCTCCCTTTTGTTGATCTTACCCCCTTTAGGTAGATGAAGAGAGGGATTACCCTAGTCTACCTTCAACTTTCCTTTTGCTTGAGTCTTCAGGTCATGTGATGTAGAGGCCTGTACCTTGTGAGCTGTCGCACCATAGCCTAGCCCACTTTTGTCACAACCCATTTGTTGAGACCCGAGGATGTCTTCTAATGATTTGGAACCTTTGTTGCACATGGCAATTGTGGCTCTAGCAATGCGGAGTTGTTCATCTTTCTGACAGACTATCTGTTCCAATGTAGCTTGTGACATCTCAACGCTTTCAAGCTTCTCTTCATATGTGTAATACACTTTCAGAAGTTCATTCCTTTCAGTTTCACAAGATAGAAATTTTCCCCATAGGTCTTGCCTGCCACTTGAGATCTTGATGACATTCTGCTTTGCTGCTACAAGTTCTCTTTTTAGCTTGACATTCTCACTTTCATATGCTTTGAGCTTGAGAGTGAGTTTGTCATTGATTTTAGACAAGTTCAGAGATTCATCATAAAGCTTTTCGTAAGCTTGTTGTAGATCATCACCAGTAATCTCATCATTGTCTTCTGATGTTTCATCATCATCCTTTTGCTCCTCATTCTCCTTGACCTCATCTAGTCAGGCAACTAAGGCAGAAAAGGTGATGGATGGTGGTGAAGATGACTTTCCTCTTTCATGAAATTGGCTCAGAATGTCCTATGCATCTTTAGCCTTTGTGCAGTGAGCAACCCGTTGCTGTTCTTCATCAGAAATAGCTCCACGAATAGTAGTCAGAACTCTTTGATTGCTTGGATTGTCAACACTTTCAACATCCTCTCCAATGGCTTGCCAGCCTTTTGGATCGAAAGCTCTCAGAAACGCCCTCATTCTAATCTTCCAATACAAGTAGTTACTCCCATCAAAGGTGGGAGCATGATGTAGGTTCTGACCACGAGCTAATTTCATTGGCATTGGAAGAGGTTGAGTGAAAGTTGACCAAAATGTCATGAAAGCACTATCCCCGTCTTCATCGGATTCAGGCTATTCGGGTTCTTGCTCCGACCCGCTTTCATCATCTCAAGTCACCGTGTAGACTTTCTTTCGATTTTTTTTCGAAGGACATTCAAGGCCAATATGGCCAAACCCTTGACATTCATAGCACTTGACCCCTTGCCCCTTTACAATCTTTTTTTCAATTTTTGGAGCAAGTTTTGGTGGAAAAGTTTTGGGTTTTTCATTACTCTTGTCTTTTGAAATAAGGTCTCTGAAATTAGGCTTCTTTTTCTTCAATTTTTTTTTTTAAACTATTTAGTAAACATAGCCGTCATCTCAGACTCTAAATCAAACTCAGTCTTCGGAGTTTTGCAGTCTCATGAGCACTAGTGAAAGCCACACTATCTTTTTGTTTTTTCTTAGAAATCTGGTGTGCTTCATAAGTCTGCAAGTTTCCAACCAACTGATCAAGCTTGAGGGTATCAACATTCTGAGCCTCCTCGATGGCTGTCACTTTTGATTGGAACCTCTCGGGTAAAGACCTCAAAATTTTTCCAACCAGTGTGAAATAGGAACCATCAAACGTCTCATCATCTAGTGTGAAATAGGAATTTACGATGTCACTAAGTTTTGCATAGAAACCATCAAACGTCTCATCATCACGCATAAAAAGGGTTTCAAAAGAAGAGGTGAAACGTTGAAGTTTTGACATTTTAACAGAAGAAGTACATTCGTGGATCGTTTCAAGAATGTCCCAAGCCTCTTTTGCTACCTCACACGTGCAAATACGACGAAATTCTTCAGGTGTGACGGAGCAAAAAAGGCAATTGTGAGCCTTACTGTTCCAACTCGAGTTTTGGTAATCAGTTGTGTCCCATTTATCAAGGGGTTTAGCAATATCAATACCATCAATGGTGACAATGGGTTCACTCCACCCATAGATCACGCAGTGCCAAACTTTCTCATCGATGGGTTTTAAAAATGCTCTCATACGAGTTTTTCAATAAGAGTAGTTTGTACCATCGAGTAAAGGAGGTCTATGGGTCGAGTTACCTTCACCAATTGAATCCATATCACTAGTCACACAAAATCACACTCCTATAGTTTTGATAAAAACAAAGAGTGACCCGCTTTGATACCAATTGAAAATCCTAAGTGATTCGTGATTAGATTAAGATTAAAATATTTCAATTCCCAATCATTCAAAACACACAATCTAAATCATCAAGAACTTACGAAAGTGATTTAGATTGTTATTTTCAAAATAAACAATAAATCGACACAAACGATTTTTACGTGGAAAAACCACAATTGAAGAACCTTCAATTGTAATAAAAAAACCATAGGCGAAACGCCACTAATCAATCCACCACTGAAGAAAGAAAGATTACAAAGATAACAAACAAATTACCTAACTCGTCTAATTTGTCTTCAAACCTTCTGTAACTCTTTCACCAAGCCTTCGTCTCGGAACTGATTAATCTGAAGTTGAATCCACAACTTCACTTGTCGAATCAACGACTACGTATAGAATTAAACTCATTTGAAACTCCATGTTTGAATCTTCGGAATCCACCGAAGAAGATTACTCTTGTATGTAATTAATCAACCTCCTTGATCTATGCTTGTCAATTCATGAGTTTAATACTCATTCAAATTATCAAGGAAAACTCACAAAAATACTCCAGAAGAAAACCTTAGAAAACCTCAAAGTAGATCTAAAAAACCTAATCCTAGTTTAGGATTAAAACAAATACTTATAGAAATATGGAATAACGAAGCTCGCTCGAGCAAAGCTTCTCTCGCTCGAGCGAGGAACTTATCTTGCGTGATTTCCATAAGTGGGTTCGCTCAAGCCATGCATCTTACGCTCGAGCCACATTCACCTCTCTCAGGTTTTTGCCAAACGCAGTCTTCGCTCGAGCGAGGACTTCATCGCTCGAGCGAGGAAGACAAAACAACAAGGAAATTACAACTCAATGACTAAAGTTTTTGTTCGTGAATTTGAGAAGACTAAGGGACCTAACAGCCTTGATTGATAAAATACAATGAAAATGTGAGGAACTATCTAGGATTGCTGGTTGCCTTGTCTCAACATTTGAGATCATATATTTGTGTAGAAATTTATTACAATATCAACCTTTTCCAAACGAAGATATTATATGAAAAGGAGAATGTAGTGTTAGGTGTTTTGGGGATAAATGATAATTTAATGATATTGGTTGATTTGAGTATATGTTATTTTAATAATTTTTGGGTAAATTACACTTACCTCCCATGAGGTTTCTGACAAATACAGGAACCTCCCCCGTAGTTTCAATAATTACAGTAACCTCCCTCACTTTACCTGACATTGTACAAATTCCCCCAATTCGTCAATTATACACAAACGACGTTACTTTTGTATACAAAATGACCATATTACCCTTTTATTTAAGTGTAAAAAGACGAAAATATCCTTTGATTGTAGTGTTCAACTTTTATTTTTATTTTTATTTTTTGTTCTCTCTTATCTCATCAAATCGAAACACCAGAGAGAGAGAGAGAGAGAGAGAGAGAGAGTGAAGCTCGCAGGAGCTCGCAGGTGCCGCTCCTTCTGCCATCTGTCTTCTTCCTTCCGTCGCCAGCATCTTTCCTTCTCCTTTTCTTCTGCCGTCCACCGCCCGCCGCTCGCTTTTCCTCTCCTCCTCATCTTCTTCGTCTTTTTCTGAAACCCTAGCCCTAGATATATGGTTTTGAGAGCGGTGGTGGACGATGATGGCAGAAGATCCATCAATGATTTCATAGAAGCAGAGAAGTTGTGTATTTGTATCTTTTTTTGCTAATTTAGTGTAAGAAAGTTGAAAATTTTGCTTTTGATCATTTGGGTGTAGATTCCAAACATCACTAATTAGTGTAAGAAAGTTCAAATTTTTGCTTTAGATTAGTTAACGTAGATCTAGAATGTGCTCTGTAACGTTTGATTTTTGAAATCCAAACAGACAGCGAAATATATACATATAAATATATGTTGGGTTTCAATTCTTTGCTAAAAATCCAAACAAGTGTATATGTATATATGTAAAATATATGTATTTATATAAACATACATCTGGTACACAAATTGTTCCAATGTTTATATATTTGTATATATATATATGTTAGAAGAAAAAAAATTATTCCCATGTTTGAATGTGTGTATATATACATATATTTGTTAAACAAATTTAGAAATTAATTTAATTAGATTTTATTTTCTTTGCTAGAAATCAAAATATATTTTCATGGGTTTCAATTCTTTGCTGAAAATCTAAACAAGTGTATATGTATATATATACATATATCTGTCAATATATTTGTATGTATATATATATCTGTTAGAAGAAAAAAAAAATTCTTCACATGTTTGAATGTGTGTATATATATACATATATCTGTTAAATAGATTTAGAAATTAATTTAATTGGATTTTATTTTCTTTGCTAGAAATCAAAATATGTTTTCATGTGTTTATATACATGTATCTATTCTGTGGCTGTTTTTTGCTAGAATTGTGGATGTTCTTCTTTACATGAAAACATAATTAATCTATTCATGTGTAATAAAGTTGTTCTTTAGATAAAGGTTTCGTGTGTTTGAACAAATAAAGTTGTTCAAAAAATGTTTTCATGTGTTTAAACAAAATTCCCTGTGGTTTTCTTTAGATAAAGGTCTTCTTTAGATAAATTACACGAATGGCAGTACAGATTCCATCTCTATCTGGTTTTCTCAACAAGATACTTGAGGGTATTATAGGCATTTCAACGTATATCTTTGATGACATCAGCAGTTTCTGTTAGTTTTGTGAACGGAAGTCAAAAAATGGGGGAATCTGTACAATGTCAGGTAAAGTAGGGGAGGTTACCGTAATTATTCAAACCACAGGGGAGGTCCCTGTATTTGTCAGAAACCTCAGGGGAGGTAAATGTAATTTACCCTAATTTTTTAGTTTTTTTTTTTTTTGGAAGTTAAAATTGAAGTTAAAAAAAAAAGAGTATATTTAGAATGATTTTTTAACTTTTTACGAAAAAAATACAAAATATAAAGAAAAAAAAAATTGAATTTTTTTATATAATTATTTGATTTTTTAATTTTTTTAACAGCTTTCCTTGACTTCCTAACTATTATAGAAAGTTCCAAATGAAGCCCCAGTCATTGGATTTGACTTCTATCCAAGTGGAATATACGTTCATTCTGGATCCAATTGGGCTACCATGGGTCCAGCACTAACTATTTGAGCATTCATTTTGTAAATTTTTATATGTAAATCAATCATAAATACAAATATATATAGAGATACAGAGAATGATTAATGTCAATAGATTTGTATAAGAAAACAACGATGACAAATAATTTTAAAATATATATATATATATATATATATTTTTGAAGATATGATGAAATAATGTAATTATAATTATTGAATTAATGTGATTTTTTTTTCATAAATAATTTACACATAGATTTACAAAATGAATGACTCGATTATCAAAACGAAATCCTGAAATAATCAGATTCATAATTTTAAAAATATCTTAAGAGATTCATTTACATAAAAATTATTTGTTTGGTTTAGTTTTCAAATCAATTTTTGAGAGCTCAAAATTTATTTGATTTACAATTTGCGCAAAACAGTTTTTGATTATTATTATTTTTTCTATCTTCTCTCTTCTTCTCTAATATTCTATTCATCAATCAATCACTTTTTTTTTCTTCTCTCTCATCCTCTCCCGTCCTACACATTAATCAATCAATTTTTCTCTAACACCGATCTATTCAATTACAAAAAAAAAAAAATACAAATCATTCCAAATTACAAAATTCTAACTACAAAACCATTTGTAAAATTAATATACAACCAAATAAATTTTTAAAAATTTATTATTCAAAATTGATTTCCAAATCAAAGCAAACGGATCTTTCACATTTGAATTCATGTTTGTGTAACACATTTTTCAACGTATAGTGGTTTTTTCTAATAAAAGAGTATTTGAGATGATCTAAATAAGTATATATTTTTAAGTTTTTACAAAAATAAGTGTAAAAAAAAAGATGATATGACTTAAAAAAGATAAAAAAATTAAAAAAAAAAAAAAACTGCACTTTTGTAAGAGATGTCAAATAGTACTTTAATAGGAGTGGGAGTCACTGTTATGGGCTTTGCACAGTAGTTACTGTTGTGCAGCATGTGAGAATTATTTCGAATTTTATTTTGATGATTTGAACTATTCAACTTTTAAATAACATTGAGTGGAACATACCTATAAAAAATCAAATTGATTGGATATCGATAGAGCATCCATCAACTCACATTTGTATTCAATTTAGTACTTATATATTTATTTTTTTATATATACAAATGTGAGTTGATGAAAGTTTATTAATATCCAACCAACTTTATAAGTATGTTCTACTCGATATTTTTTAATAATTAAATGATTCTAATTATGAAAATAAAATTCAAAATAATTCTTATAAATCACATAATAAAATTAAAAATAATTATCGTGAGCCACGCAATAGTGACTTGCAGCCGCACAGTAGTGAAGCTTGATCCGCATAAGCATATACAAACACTCCACATTTACCGAGAGAGAGAGAGAGAGAGAGAGAGAGAGAGAGAGAGAGAGAACGGTTATAATCTTTTAACTAAATTTCAAATAAAGTTAGAAATTCAAAAGAAGAAAAACGGGCTGGTCATTATCCCGCTATAATCTCGTTCAATACACACACCACATTCAAATCAATTCAAAATCATAACCACCATACTATACCATGAAAGAACTCACTCACTAACGGAAACACATTATTGATAGCAAATAAATTATGAAAAGAAGATCAAAAAAAGTAGCCAATGCAAAAGAAAAAGAAGAAATCAAAGGCAAACTGGACCAACAGTGGAGGAAGCTTCAACAAGACTGGGACACCTTCAACAGCAACAACCACAACCTATCAAAACCAAAACCCCGCCGCCTCCTCCTCCGGCGATGCTCCTCCACAACTGACTCAACCGCCATTGTCAATGCTCTCCCTCTCCTCGACAACTCTCCAAGAAGCCTCATGTCTTCTCTCCAACACCGGAGGAGTTCTCCTCCTCCTTCAGACCACTGGTGGAGGGAAGATATACGCCGAGAGAAAAGGGCAGCCATTGAAAGGGGCAAGTTGAAGGGATGGAAGCGGCTTTTCGGGGACCCAGATGAGAGAGAAGAAGAAATGGGTAGTAGTAGTAGTTGTTGTTATGGTTCTCATGATGAGGTCAGTGATGGCAATTGTGGAACCAGCAAGGGACAGGTGGTTCATTGTTGTTGTTGTTGTTGTTCTTGCTCAGGTTCTTGTTTGTCTGATGAGAAAGTGGAGAGAGGAAAGGTGTTGGTGGTGGGAGGAGAGAAGGCTGTTGGAGTGAATAATAATGTGGAAGTGGAAGTGAAGAGAGATGATGAGTGTGACGGTGGAAGGTTGATGGTTGTTATGGGATGGTTTTCTTTTGCTTTAATGGTGTTTACACTGGCCATTATCTACATGAGGTTCAATGGAAGATGTGATTATGAAGCCGAGATAATGCTAGTACCAACATGAATTCAAATTCTCTCCCTCATATTTTTGTTTTTTAATTGGTCAGTTTCTTTGTTATTGATCTTGATTTATATAGTGTTGATGGTTGCATTGTTCATTAATTGAATTTTTAGATTACTTCTTCCGGTGTAGAAGTGATCAATAGGAAATCTAAGAAGAATAATGTTTCATTCCCCCAATTTTTCTCCCCAAACTCCCCGAATGATCGATAGAAAATATGGGTATTGCTCATCTACGAAATGGGAAATTTTATCATTAACTCTTAATATTTTTATAAGGGGCATAATTTACCAGTTGGTTAAAGCCCTTTCTTTTCTAGTAAGAGAAAAGTGGTGTGCATAGATTTGTGTAGGTGTAAGTGGCGACAGTTTCAGAAAACGATATATGGTTCCATTTTTATTGCTAGGTTTTTAAAATTTGTTTTCAAAATAAATGCAAATTTGGTAAAATAAACACTAAGAAAATATTTCTAAATTTTATAAAATTACTTTTGCCCAAAAAAGATAAAATTAAATTAAAATATTAAGTGTTGTTGAACGATAATTGTGTTTTTGAAAACAGACAACTTTTTTTTAGACAAATATGATAAGATGAAATAATTACAATTATCGGATCTAACCTAATTTATTTATTTTTATGAATTATATATACGGAAACCATCAAGTTCAATTTAAAAAAAAAAAAAAACTCAACCATTCTTTTTTTTGATCGGCAAAAGGAAATTTTATTGATGAAAGAATCAAGTACAGAATGCAAAACAGAATACATCAATAAAAAAAAAGGGAAGGGCAAAAGCATCAGAATGGGTTAAATGATCCCAACTAGGTTAGCACCAAAAAGCTCATTCTATCATTTATTAGCAACCCCGTGTTGGTGAGGAATCAACAAGAACAGACCAACACCACAACAATGCTGCTACCAACAAGAACAGCCCAGCCCAACCCAACAGTTAGCAACCAACCAAAGCTAGACACACCAATAGACCAGACCATTAACACAGATACTGATATAGGGGCAGACCATCCCAAACTGAGAAGCTAAGAAGCAAAACACCCACAAAAAAAGAACCCAACACCATAGCACAAACACATTCCACCCTCAGCCATTTACCTGTATTGAGACCAACAAAGACCCAAAAAAATATAGTCAACATAACAAAACTGAGAAGTATGCAAAACCAACAGTATACAACAGGCCAAAACAGAACTTAGCAGACTAATCTGAGAAGCCAGCAACCCTCAGCCATTACACAGATACAAGTATAAGGGCAGACCACCCAAACTGAGAAGCCAAAAAGGAAAGCATTGTAGCTCGTCTTTTCGCGCTCCCTTTTAGAATAATGAATAGCCCTTACAGTTCGGACTCCACTTATGTTGGTTTTAAATCTGATTTCACAAGTGCAATGTGAAACAATGGAAAAACAAAAAGAGTCAAAATTCGGCAATTTCTTTTGAAAAATCGATGTTTGAATCAAATGCCAAAAATGGACTGCCTTGCCAGATTTCAGAGTCGCCACTTAAATATTTATTTTGAAAAAGTTAGGAATCCCGTGACTCGTGCCAAAGGCCCACTCTTGGAATGACTTTTCGCAAGTCTCACTCCACACAAACTTGACCCATTTCTGCGTCAATCTAGTCAACGACGAAGCTAGCTTGGAGAAATCTTTCACAAACAGACAGTAATACCCAGCTAATCTCAGAAAACTGCGGATCTCAAACACACTCTTAGGCTGTGCCCAATCTTGCACTGCCTCTAACTTAGATGTATCAACAGACACCCTTTCCTCGGACACCACATGGCCTAAGAATTTGACATCTCCTAGCCAGAACTCACACTTCCCAAACTTGGCATACAGCTTATGGGCTCTAAGCAATTCAAGCACCACTCTCAAGTGTTCCTCGTGCTCCTCCTTAGAAGGTGAATAGATAATGGCCAGAAACAGTCCATTTTTGGCCTTTAAGGGAGTCTGTGGGTATTTTCAGAGCTGAGAATCCAGTTCAGGCTCCAGTGCAGGCCCAAGTTGTTGATGCAGGGCCTTCCTTCTTAAAAGCGGAGTTCTTCCGGTCTAATCCGGACGAGTTTATTAAGGATCCGAAGGAGCCACTGAAGGCTGACGAATGGTTAGAGCAAATGAGTAAGACGTTTGAGATGCTTGGCATCGAGGACGGAGCGTTGAAAGTGACCTTGGCATCCTTGCAGCTAAAAGAGGGTGCGGGTCAGTGGTGGAAATACATGAGGGGTCGTATTACTGGCACGTGGGAGGCTTTTGTGGAGGCTTTTCAGGAGAAGTATTTATCTCCAGCAGTGATGGAGAAGCTAAGAGACCAGTTCTGTCAGCTTTTGCAGTTGAGTTCTTCAGTGGCCGAGTATGAGACTGCTTTTACTAGCTTGTCCAGGTTCGCACCTGAACTTGTGGCGTCCAAGGAATGCCACTGTGTCGAGTTTGAGAAGAGGTTGAGGCGCAGCCTCAAGATGAGGGTTGGAGGTTCGATGATCCGAGACTATGGGCGCTTGGTTGATGCTGTAGCCCATATGGAGATCATGATGTAGAAAGAGGAGGGACAGAGAGGCTCCAAGAGGAGCCAGGATGGTCAGGGTGATGGCAGGAGACAGAAGAGTGCTAACCCTTAGCAGTCTCAGGAGGGTGTTGCTAGATCGACCTTTCTGGTGCCGAGTGCAGGCTCGGGGAGAGGTAATCAGGGAGATTTCACCTGTTTCAAGTGTGGTCAGTTAGGCCACAAGGCTTCAGTTTGCCCATAGAGGGGAGGAGGTCAGAGAGCTGCTTCATCTTCAGCTAGACCGCAGAACCAGAGTCAGGGCAGGGGCCAGCCCTTGTCTTGTTATCAGTGTGGTCAGCCTGGGCACCTGAAGAGGTTTTGCCCACAGTTGAGTGCCACTTCGGGCGCGTCTGGTTCTAGGCAGACGCAGGGTTTTCAGCCAGCTCAATCTGTGCAGGCCTTGAGGGCCAATCCGGGAGCTTCGTCGTCCCAGTCAGTACATCAGTCATTTGCTCTAAAGGGTGAACAGTTGGATCAAGGGCCTACAGGGCGCGTGTATGCTATTACCGCGCAGGATCTTGTACCTGCTCCGTCAGTTGTGAGAGGTACCTTCTTGTTTTGCAATTCGGTTGCTAATGTATTGATTGATACGGGTGCATCTCATTCTTTTGTATTTGCTGCATTCGCATCTGTGTTGGAGTTGGAGTTGACACAGCTAGCATCTCCTATTTGTGTTGTATCACCTGTTGGGGGTGAATTAATTTTGAAACACGGATGTAGAAGCTGTGATATAGAGGTCGCCGACCATAGGCTTCCTTTTCCTTTTGTTGTCATGCCCATGAAGGGTTTTGATGTTATTTTAGGTATGGACTGGCTATCATCGTACCGGGCTATTATTGATTACTACCGCCAGAGGGCCACGGTATGTACCTTGAGCGGGGAGTGTTTCCATTTCTTGGGGGATCGGGTTGGTAGTGTGTTGCCACCGATGTATGATCCGCGAGGGCGGAATAAGCTTAGTGGTCTACTTGCGAGCTTTGTGAGTGGTGAGTGTGATGAGACCCAGATTGTATTGCCGAGGGTGGTTTGCGAGTATTCGGATGTTTTTCCCGAGGATCTCATCAGTTTGCCATCTCACCGAGAGATAGAGTTCTCTATTGATTTAGTGCCCGACACAGCACCGATTTCTATGGCACCTTATCGTTTGCCCCAGCCGAGTTGAGTGAGATGAAGATTCAGCTCCAGGAATTGCTAGATAAGGGTTTTGTCCGCCCTAGTGTTTCGCCGTGGGGAGCACCGACCCTCTTTGTTAAAAAGAAAGATGGTGCATTGAGATTGTGTATCGACTACCGAAAGTTGAATCGGGCTACGGTTAAGAATAAGTATCCTATGCCCCGTATAGATGATTTGTTTGACTAGTTGAAGGGTTCCCGTTGTTTCTCTGAGATAGACTTGAGATCGGGTTACCACCAGTTGAGGGTCAGGGAGGAGGATATTCCTAAGACGACATTCCGTACGCGGTATGGCCATTATGAGTTTCTGGTGATGCCATTCGGGCTTACCAATGCACCAGCAGTCTTTATGAACTTGATGAACCGGATCTTCTGGGAATTTCTAGATCACTTTGTGGTTGTTTTCGTGGATGACATTCTTATCTATTCACCTTCTGAGGAGGAGCACTTGGAACACTTGAGAGTGGTGCTTGAATTGCTTAGAGCCCATAGGCTGTATGCCAAGTTTGGGAAGTGTGAGTTCTGGCTAGGAGAGGTCAAATTCTTAGGCCATGTGGTGTCCGAGGAAGGGGTGTCTGTTGATACATCTAAGGTAGAGGCAGTGCAAAGATTGGGCACAACCTAAGAGTGTGTTTGATATCCGCAGTTTTCTGAGATTAGCTGGGTATTACCATCGGTTTGTGAAAGATTTCTCCAGGTTAGCTTCGCCGTTGACTAGATTGACGCGAAAATGGGTCAAGTTTGTGTGGAGTGAGACTGGGGAAAAGTCGTTCCAGGAGTTGAAGGTTAGATTGACCACCGCTCCGATTTTGATTATTCCGGAGATAGGATTGGGTTATGCAGTTTATTGTGATGTCTCACGAGAGGGTTTGGGTTGTGTGTTGATGCAAGAGGGGAAAGTGGTAGCTTATGGCTCACATCAGTTGAAAATACACGAGAAGAATTACCCTACACACGACCTAGAGTTAGCAGCAGTGATCTTCTCCTTGAAGATTTGGAGGCACTACCTTTATGGTGAGAGGTTCGAGGTGTTCTCGGACCACAAGAGTTTAAAGTATCTGCTTACACAGAGAGACTTGAATTTGAGGCAGAAGAGGTGGATGGAGTTTATTGAGGACTATGATTTTGAGTTGCACTATCACCCGGGAAAGGCCAATGTTGTGGCCGATGCCCTTAGTAGGAAACCTATTAGTGATGTAGCATGTATAACCATCCGGGAATGGGAGGTGTTGGGTGCACTTGGCGAGTTTGATTTGTTTCTGGGCGAATCTGTTGAGGCTGCGGCCTTGTTTTCTGTTGTTGCGCAACCTACACTTGTGACCCGAGTATTAGAGGCACAGAGAGGTGACCTTGAGGTAGAATCCTTCCGAGAGAAGATCTCCAGTGGGAAGGTTGAGAAGGGTTTGATGGTGTATCCCAACCAGAGTGTGAGATACCGAGACCGTTTGTTTGTACCGGAGTCTTACTGAGAGGAAGTACTCCGAGAGTTCCATCATTCACGTCTTGCGGTGCATTCGAGAGGCACTAAGATGTATCGGGATTTGGGTCACCAGTTTTGGTGGCGAGGTATGAAGAGAGATGTGGCTGTTTTCGTGTCTAAGTGCCTTACTTGCCAGCAAGTGAAGGCCGAGCATCAGAGGCCAGCAGGTTTGTTGCAACTCTTGCCTATTGCAAAGTGGAAGTGGGAGCATGTCACTATGGACTTCGTTGTAGGTCTTCCAAAGACTCAGTGGGGTAGTGATGCCATTTTGGTGGCTGTAGACCGGTTGACTAAGTCAGCGCACTTCATTCCTATGCGCGTGAGAGATTCGGTAGATCATCTCGATATTCGGGACATAGTGAGATTGCACTGGGTCCTAGTGACGATCGTCTCAGATAAAGATCCTCGTTTTACTGCTAGGTTGTGGCAGAGTTTGCAGAGTGCCTTGGGCACTAAGTTGACCTTTAGTACGACTTATCATCCTCAGACTGACAGGCAGTCCGAGCGTACTATTCAGATCCTTGAGGATATGCTTCGAGGTTGTGTCTGTGGCTTTAGTGGGACGTGGGAGAGGCACTTGCCCTTGGTGGAGTTTGCTTACAATAACAGTTTTCAGTCTAGCATCGGTATGGCACCGTTTGAGGCCTTGTATGGCCGACCGTGTAGGTCTCCAGTTTGTTGGGCCGAGGTGGGTGATGCACCTTTGTTGGGTCCGGAGTTGGTGAGGGAAATGACAGAGAAAGTTGAGCTTATCCGTAGGAGGCTTGTTACAGCCCAGAGTCGTCAGAAATCTTATACCGACCGTAGGAGGCGACCTTTGGTATTTGAGGTGGGTGATCATGTCTTTCTAAAGATATCACCAAAGCGGGGATTGATGAGGTTTGGGAAGAGTGGGAAGTTGTCCCCTCGGTTTATTGGCCCTTTTGAGATCCTTGAGAGGATTGGCGAGGTTGCCTATCATTTAGCTTTGCCGCCGCAGTTGTCCGGAGTTCATGACGTATTTCATGTGAGTATGCTTCGGAAGTACGAGCCGGATCCATCCCATGTATTGGATTGGACCGACTTAGAGGTTGATGAGGATGCCTCGTATGAGGAGAGACCGGTTCGGGTCTTGGATAAGAGGGATCAAGTCTTGCGAGACAAGACCATTCCTTTGGTAAAGGTTTTGTGGAAACGTCACGGACTAGAGGAAGCCACTTGGGAACGTGAGGCGGATGCCCGTGAGAATTATCCGGACTTGTTTGTTGATGTATAATTATGTATTGAGATTTCGTAATATTATTGAGCCTTAAGAGCATTGTATATGTCTTAAGTTGTAAAACATAGTGATGTTTTGGTTTATGGAAATATTGTAGAACTTGCCTTAAAACTGGAAGTTTTTTTTAACATCTTGTATGTGTTAAATGTATTGTGGAAATGCAAGCATGATGTTAATGTTGCATGTATTATGGAATTGTGGAAAATGAGTTGAAATTGGTAAATTTCAAAGGAATACATGTTGATAATACACAGTGTTATGTATAATGTGATATGCCTCTTGAAAAGAGATGGGATTGACCGGTAACGGGTCGGATTGTTTAACATTATGTTGTAATATTGTTGGGAATGGAGAAAACTTGTTTTTGATAAACTTGTATTTAATTTCGGGGACGAAATTCTTTAAGGGGGTAAGGTTATAGCGATTCCGGTATTCCCTTTACTATTCTGTTGCATTCCAGACTCGGTTCCATGGAGTTGGTAGTTGTGTCTATCTTGTTGTCGTCCTTTAATTCCATTTGTTTGAGTTTTAGGATGTGTTGGGCTTGGTTGTTACAGGTTGGTAGAGCTTTGGCTCCCATTGTTGTTGCCCAGTTTTTGAGTGGTTCACTCGAACGGGTCATTTTACGCTCGAGCGGGGTTTACACCCTTCCAGCATTTCGAGTCCCTGCAAAACTTCTGTAGGTGTGTTGTCTACGCTCGAGCGGGTTTCTTGCGCTCGAGCGTTTGCGCTCGAGCAGGCTTGTTGGCGCTCGAGCCGGTAGTACCTCGTTGGTGAAAGTTCTGGGAGATGAAAATCTACTCTCGAGTGGACTGGTTTTCGCGCTCGAGCGGACGTACTTTATTCTTGTGTCTTGGCGCTCGAGCGGGCCTTTTTACGCTCGAGGGTTGTGTTTTCCGCTCGAGCGGGAATGTCGTATAACAGAGGACAGCTGGGCATTTTTGAATCATTTTCTACACTTTCTCTCTCTCTCTCTCTCTTACTTTTCCAAAACGCCATTTGAGAGCTTCTCTCTCTAGAAACTCCCTTCTCTCTAGGGTTTGATCTAGTTAGAGTGCTTCCCTCCCCTTTGGCCTTTATAAAAGTTGTGTTGATCGTCGAGGGCTACATTTTGATCCGAGAAACTTGTGGTTTGGAGCATTTTGGTTTTCTTCATCCTCTTCTCTTGGGTTCCGAATTTGAGGTAGGCATATCCTACTCCTCTTTATGAGCTTTGTCTTTGAATTTTAGTATTTTGATATGTTGGGGGTTGTTGGGTAATTTTGAGAAAGTTTGGGTCTTTTTGTAATTTTACAAAAGATGGAATTTTATTTATAATTAAACCTATATGCATGTTTGGCATAGAGAAATGATATAGATGATGAACTATGGATAAAAGTGGAACCTTGGGGTTGTTATGTTATTTATGGGAAAATGCCCTAATTAGTTGGATAAATTAATTTGTATAATTAATTTTGAGAAATGAGGAATTGAATTGAGGGTATTCAAATTGAAAAGATTATGGGATTAACGGGTGTAGTTTGATTCATTTAATCGCTCACCTAGGTTGAATGTTGATAATATATCCATTTGGTGTATTTATTTCCTGTTTAGAAATAACTGCTTTGGGCTATCGGTGGAGGATAGCCTTGATTGTTGTAGACAATGTATGATGATTAGGCAAACTAAAACTAATCGATTGAGTATGCTATCGAATATAGCGGTTGTAATAATACATCGACTTTATGTATTGATTGTTTATGTATATGATCTATGTTTATATACATTGTGTGTGTAGGAGGAGATAGGGGATATACTCCACGGTTTAGGGGAAGATAGGGGATGGACCTCTAAGCCGGGTTGTGTGTGAGATTGATACAGCACTACAATGTGTATCAAGTGTTGATTATGGAAGTGTTTAAATTGATTTGATATAGCACTAAAATGTATATCGTCATCAATTGTGAAGTATAGAAGTGCTTCTATGTTATGTTGATACAGCACCACAAGGTGTATCGTTCGTATAGTATGGGAGTGGTTTGTGTGTTATTGATACAGCATCAAAATGTGTATCCACCATGAATTTCGAAAGTGTTTTTAAGATGAGTCTTATTCTCATTAAGTTATTTGGCTAAGTTTTGAGCTTTGTTTTCAAACTCTAGGTTGAAAAAGAAATGAGAGATGAAATGTAACATGGACTTAAATGTCAGGAAACTGGAATGCGATATAAATGGGTGTATCGATGTTGACCATCTATCAACTGCTAATCTTTTAGTCATTGTTCATAGCGGGTTTAGTGTATTTCTGCTGGGCTGTGGCTCACTCTTTACGGGACATCATTTTTAGGTACAGGTAGCATGCCACCTCCAAAGACATAGCTTGGGAGGCTAGAGGCAGACAGACTGCTTTTATTGTTTGCTTTCTTTTGATGTATTACATGTAAATTCAAGCCAAGGGCTTAATATGTATTGAGTTAGTACTCTTCTTTTTGTAACCAAGTGTTAACTTGGAAAGCTGTAAGCTCGTAGGGCATTTGTTTTTTTTTTTTGTTAACATGTAATACTTTTGTAAGAACTACTCTCGTTAATGGAAAGATGGTTGGTTTCTTTATATCAATGCATGTCTAAAGTGATGGGTTTTATGTATTATTATGAGGGCATTACACAATTCAAGGCATGTGGTAGCGCATGTATGCAAGTAAGGAGATTGAATTTGACATTTGAATAATATGATGAGCCAAACTTTTATGCATATAAACGAATGTATGCAAATCATGGAAAATGCTAATTAAACATGATGTCTTTAATCTAACCATCATAAGCAGTGAAATAAGAGGGAGAAAGAATGGGGGTTAGAAGACATACAACTTATTACATATTTGTCCTCGCGATGGAGGGTCCGAATGTCCAAATGTCCGAATAAATAATTATTATAAAGCCGAATGAATAATAAATGAAAGGTGCTGTCTAATTTATTATAATAAGCCCTGGCACAATAAACTCGGTATAACGTCCGACTGAATTCAATTAATCATATTGGTTCTTTATGTTGGTTGTAATCCAATTTTAACCAATTTTATTAGCCTTTTTGTATTACCTTTCCATTTCTTTATCTTTTCTCCTGTTTGTGCAAAAATGATATTTATGTTCACTAAGTCCAAAACGCAATAAAGAGAAACAAGCATCAACTTAACCCGAGAAACAAATCTTATTTTCTTCGGGGGAAATTACAAAGGAAGAGTCAAACTTATTTTCAAGCGATAAGGGATTTCAAGTCAAATTCAAGATATGCAACAAGGACTAGTCAAACTCAAAAAAGTGATAATGACTTAGAAAAATCCAAACTTGAGTGATAATGACTTGAAATCCAAACTTGATAATAAGTGATAATGACACTTTCCTTGGTGATTTCCAACGGTCAATTAGTCCCTTAAAAGTAAACACACTAATGAATAAAGAGAAATGAAAAATACAAGATTGTGCTTTACTATAAAAACATGTATACATTTGGGGTAGTGAACCTCCAAAGAATTTAAACCGTTAAGTATAGAGCGTTTTATGCTTTTGATAGTAAATCTCCTAAGAGATTAAATCAGTAAGCATAGAACGTTGTATACTTTTGGTAATGAACCTCTTAAGCATAAAACGTTTTATGCCTTTGGCAGTGAATCCCCAAAGAGATTAAACCATTAAGCATAGAGCGTTGTATACTTTTGGTAATGAACCTCCTAAGCATGAAACGTTTTATGCCTTTGGTAGTGGATCTCCAAAGAGATTAAACCATTAAGCATAGAACGTTTTATATCTTTGGTAATGAACTTCCTAAGCATAAAACATTTTATGCCTTTGGTAGTGAATCTTCAAAGAGATTAAACCATTAAGCATAGAACGTTTTAAATATCTCTGGTAATGACCCTCCGAAGAGATTAAACCATTAAGCATGGAAGAGTTTCTTTCTTATACTTGAACCATAATCTTAATTTTTCACAACTTTTTAATCGAAATAAGCAAAAAAATGGAGGGAGATTGCAAAGATGATTATGCGAAGTTGATCAATTAGTTAGTGCAAACAAACTTGATATTTAAAACATAAATTATTGAAATAAATTAAACAGCCCCCTAAATAGCATACAATAGTGCTGAAATTAAGTTACAGAAAGCGAGCAAAATTAAATAGAATCAAGTTAGTAAACAAGTAGAAAGAAGGGTGGCTAACCCCTCCACTTTTACAACTTCAAATCACATAGTTTAGATGTTGAAAAATAGGCCCAAAAGAATTTGAGAGAAACCTACCACTTTTACTATTCACCGCCAGAGGTACTATTCATCGTCGGGGTTACTATTCACCGCCGGAGGTACTATTCACTACCGGAAGTTACTATTCACCGCCGGAGGTTACTATTCATCTAGTGGTGTAAATTATTTAAAGTAATAAATTACAACAGTTTATATACAATATTTAAGTTACAACATATATGTGGGTGGTGTAACCTTCCCATTAAAGCGATAAAAAAATAGTTATGGAAAGAAGTAAATGACGTATTTAAACAAATTTTATCACATTTTTAAATTAAATGAAAATTTGCGAAAACTCACCTTTTGTGGAAATGAAGAATTCTCTGAGTTACAAACTTTCTTTTGATTACACTTAAGTCTGTGGAATGTGTTCTCAATTCTCAGTCCAAAATTTGGAATTACAGTTGTAGTGGTTGGTTTTTGAATGGTGTATTGATGAAATAGAAATAAAAATATCAAAGAAAATATTTATTTTCCCTCTCTCTTTCTAAAAAAAATTGATTTTCTTTCTTTCTGATTCTTTTTCTCTCAAATTCTCTCGCACCACTTCATGTTTTCTCTCCCTAATCCTCCCCTTCTTTTTTCTCTACTGGGCCTCCCCTTTCCTTTTTCTTTTCTTTTTTCTCTCTTTCTCCTGAGCCTCTCCCTCTCCTTATATAAACAAAAAAGTATAATATAACAATATAAATATAATAATATATTTCTAATATAATATATATATATATATATATATATATATGCATTATGTGTTTGGATTTGGATGTCAGCAGCCAAATTTTTTTATTATTTTTCTTTTATAATATATATATAATATAATATATAATTTATATAATTTATACCCAAAATACTAAACATATAATATAATAATATAATTTTTATTATTTTATTATATATATAATATATAATTTATACCAATTTATATAAAAACACCAAAAATATGAAAAAAATTATGCAAAATTACAAAAATACTAAACTAATGAAATATTTAGTATTTAAAAACAATTTGGCTATAATGGTGAAGGTTACGATTAAAGTTCAAATTTCATCTCTTTTACTGAGGATTCTGTGAGAAACACATTCTACTTGTCATCATCAGGTAATCAAAAGAAAGCGCCAAAGTCTTAGGGCCGGTCAAAATGGAATGTCTACAGTTGCCCCTCTTTGACAGAGCTCGAAGTCATTTCATGACGTGAGTGAATGTCAAAGTCTGAAGACGACCCTTTTGACAAGGTCGTAAGACTTGGGCAAACAAACAAATGTGCAAATGCAAGTGGTTAAACCAGAAGGTTGCCTACGTATCCCGTTTGCAAGGAATCAAACCTGCGTAGTTCAAGGGCAAGATGCAGAATGATATGTAAAACATAACTTATGATCATGCATTGAAATGCAATCAAGACAATGATGTGACACTGAATGAAGGCATAAATGTTGGATGTAGTGAATGTGAGATCCAAACACTTTGTCCGCGAGAGGAGGAAAGTGAACCTGAGATCCAAACGCGTCTTACGTGAGAGGAGTATGTGAACTTAAGATCCAAACGCGTCTTACATGAGAGGAATAATGATATAACCAACAGATGTTCCTAGCCGTATCTCATACAGAGAGGGGGAAGGGTTTAACCAAGTGAACACAAATCCTAACACGTTTCACGTGAAAGGTGAAATGTGGTGTAACCAACAAGCATACCTAACCGTATCTCGTACGGAAAGGAGGAAGGTTTTAACCAGGTAAACTTGCAATCCTAACACGTTTCACGTAAAAGGAGCAAAGGTGGATTCGAAATCCAAATGCGTCTCATGCGAGTGGAAGATGGTATGGTAGAATGACAAGGGGTAATCTCTACATGTAGAAGCCACTGATGCCACTTTTCTTTTTGATTATATTCATAACTTTCCCTATTCTCCAACGGGGTGACAGACTAGGTTGGTTCAGTATCGAAAATTGAGGCGCATACACGCTTCCTCAACCTATGGGGCTGGCATACAAATTTCAAACTGAGGATACACCCCTAGGTATTTAAACTAGACTTTAGTCTCTGAAATTCCAAACCTTTTGCTTTCTAGGCATTGCTGTAGACGTCCCCGAACGCCCCGGGGAGATGGGTCCCGTTCTGTTCATTTGGGCTCACTACAAGTTCGGACTCTCAAATTGTCACGGTTCTAAATCTGAACCAAAGATTCTAAATCCGGCAAATCGTTTTGAGAAAACAGATTTTGAAAGAAGTGCCAAACATGGACTGCTTTGCCAGATACAGAGTCGCCACCTAAATGTTTTATTTTGGGGAAATTTAGGAAACCCTGACTCGTTGCCTAAGGCCACGTGTCCGTCATCACCAAAGTTACCTCGGCTCGGGAACTTGGGTACGATTGGGGAAGGTCACTTCGTGAGCACCCCCATTCGCCCGATCAAAGATCGGCCTCTACTAACCATGATATCTAGTATTGAAAACTTTATGCGTTCTTATTCCGGTTATTAGCCTAGATTTACTATGTGATGCGCACAACATACAAGTATAGACTGGATCGTCTGAATTGGAACAAAACATTTCATGTTTAGTTTTGAAAGTGGTTTGATGGTGCTACCCGCAAGTAGGCTAAGATGTAGATTTGCCACCCTCGGGTGGGCTTAGAAAAACATGATTTTGCCACTTATCTAGTGGGCTTAAAACTCACAGTCAATGCATTTATTCCAATTCAAATAATCCAACCTTCACCTACAGGCATTTAGGTAGTTATATCACATAAGCATATAGCCTCATGGTAAGCATGCTATCATGGCAGTCACTCACACACATGCAAGGATGCTAAAGCATAAACACTTACCGAGTACTCCAAGCCAAAACAAAAGCTATGTTAGAAATCCATGCATGATCCTAACTATACAGAAATGCCTAATGCAACACATGCAAAATGCAACTAAGATAGGCTCGGCTATTCTAAAGATGTCATGTGAAATGCTACAACTAACATGTATTCAACTTGGAATTGAGATACAAATGCAGTTAGTATGATGCGCCGAGCCCGGTGCATGCAAGACAGATGAATGAATGCAAACATGCTATCATACTGTATGCTAATTGAAACATGCCCTAATCTAACCATCATAAGCTGATAAAGAAAAGGGAGAAAAACATGGGGTTGGAAGACATACATCACACACACGCACACTTATTACAACATTGCCCTCGCGCAGAGGGTCCGAATAAATAATACAGTCCCAAATGAATAAATAATACAGTCCCGAATAAATACAGAATCCTAATTAATTAACAAATTAATCTAGAAAAGCAGTAAATTGGCACGTAAATCCATGGACCGCCTAAGCTCTGTTCCAAATGATGAATGATGCATGCTCGGGTTGCCTTGTGCGAAGAATCCCTTGTGATGCCCCAGTTTGCCTCTGTTTGAAATTATTCTTGGGATGCGTGTCAGGCTCTGGAAGGTTGCTGATTTCTGATTTGCTGCAACAGAGAGCAACAAAGGGGCATGGCAAAGTATTTTCACATATGTATGCATGACTACTCTTCAGGGAGTGTAGTCCTCGATCTTTATGCCACCAATCACACATCTCGATGCCTGATGGCCGAGAAGTTGAATTGCATGACTCAATATGAAATGAATGCACATATGGACACAACAAGGCCTAGACTCCATCATGGATAATCCGGAGTGTCGGCGACCGGTTGAGGCACGTTCCGTCACTCGGAGTACGAAACGTCCCTCGTTTCCCGTGCTTGGGCTAACTCCTGTCCCAAGCACAATGCAATATGCATGACATGCATGAATGCAATCCTAACATGCAACCTAGCATACACAATCCTATGAAATGGCACACACAATGCACGATGTAACGAGGCATACACAATGCTCTAACATACAACCTTGCATACGCAATGCTATGAAATGAAATGGCATACACAATGCATAATGGACTTACCCTAACATGAGTGGACCTCAGCCACACTCACATCAGTAGCCATTAGGTGAAAATGAGACTCCCGAAATGCGTACACGCATGCACGCAAACCGAGGACCGAACCTAAGGCATAACATGTAACTCTAACAAGGCATGGTAAGGGATCCAAGATGGCATGCAAACTCACAAATTCCAACACTGAAATATGATGCTAAACAACACCGAAACATGAAAAAATGGCACCCGATGCATGAGATGAAACCCGAAACTTGAAACTAGGCACATGGAATGACTTATAACTATACAAAGCATGCATTATTTGATCATGAAGCATGAAGACAAGGCCAAGGCAGTCCCAAAACATGAACATTTCCAGTTCAAAGCATGGCCAAAAGATGCTAGCATGGTGGACAAAATAACATGCAATCTTGACTAGCAATCATGGTTTACATGGAAAGTATATGAAGCAAATGTAATCTCACCAAACTAGAAAAAATCAGTGAATAAATCATGTGAAAATAGGCCCAAATAACCACTGATATGCAACCATGGTATGCAAAAATAATGAGTTACTTTGGAGGGCCATGCAAGGAGTTATTAAGCACATGCAAGGTAGACATTTAGCATGGCATAAACAACTATGAAAATCAAATATGGTAGTCCTAAAACTCACCAAATTGACCCTGGAAAGTGATTTCGAAGCATGCAAGGTAGGGTCTCTTTGGAAGGCCAAAAAGGCCACCAAACAAGAGAAGGAGAGAGGGGGTCACCCCCCTCTAACCTTGGCTCTCAAAACAATGTTCCAGCCACTGAAAATCCACTGGATTTCAGTGTGTAGAAGGCCAAACAAGGCATGCAATTGGGGCTTAGGTGTAAGGCTCAAAACAAGGGACAATCAAGCATACGAGGAAGCATGTGACCTCAAATAAAATAATACCCTTAATAAAACAGGAAGATGATGTCAAAACAAGCCTTTTTCCAGTTTATAAAAAGTCTCAAAAATGAACATAAATAGGGCTAATCTATCATGCAAAATGGCCTTAAAAGAGAGAATAGAGACAAGGGACAGCAGATGGCCCCAATAAGTGAAGATCCCTTCAAAAAAGTTGAAGAGGGGCTCAAAATGAAGCACTTTACAGTTTACATCAAGTCTCAAAAATGAACAAAAGTGAGGCTAAATCAGCATGCAAGAAAAAGGCCTAAAAGAGGGATAAAGAGGCAAGTGGTAGCAGCTGATCTCAAACAGAGGAGAGTCCTTCAACAAAGTTGAAGAGGGGCTCAAGAAAAGACATTTCACAGTTTATGACCAAATCCAAAAAAGCTCAAAAATAAGCCTAAAATATCATGCAAAAATAGGCCTAAAAGAGAGTTTAAACACAAAGGGGGAGGAGGAGACCTCAAACAGAGAAAGACCCTTGATAAAACATGGAGAAGATCTTGAAATATGACTATTTCCAGTTTGGGTTGGAGCCCAAAAATGCAAGCAACAAAGGCTAAGAAAGCATGCAAAATAGAGCTAAAAGAGAGGGAAAGGAGACTTACCCTTGTAGCCTAAGTCTTCAACAACTTTTGGTCCAAGAAATGGTGCTCCTAGCCTCTAGAAATCAGCTTCAAAGGGCTGGAAGAGAGGGTGGAGGTGTGGTGCTATGAGTGGTAGTGTAAAGGGGGCAAGAACCTTAAGGTTTGAAGGGTTTGGAAGAGAGGGAGAGGGAGAGTTGTATGCAAGGCTCAAAACAATTTTTTGTAACCCTCAAACATGAAGGAGGGGTGCTAGTTATATAGAGGAGGAGAGTGGAGGAATGGGGGGGAAAATCAAATTCAAATTTCCCCCCCCAAAAGGCAGCCCCCCGGATACAAAATTTGGGAAAACCAGAGGGTACAGCTGGAAGGCACTTGGAGAGAGGATTCTGGCCGGCCAGGTTCAAAAGGTTCTGGTGGCCAGCCGACCACCCCCCCTGGCCGGCCGGCCAGGGGTCAAAAGGGTCAATGAAAATTGCTGGCCGGCCACCCCAAAAAGGTGGCCTTCCATGTGTGGACAACACAAATATGTGGTTAAAACCCAGAAAATGTGAACCAGGAGAGAGAAAAGCCAACTTTTTAGAGGGGTTCAAAAGGGTCAGAGACAACTACTAGACGGCCTATTCATATTGGTGGCCTCCCAGGTGTGTACAACACAAATATGGGGTTTAGGGCTAAAGAAAGTGGCCCGGGAGTGGTCAACATTAGCTTTCTAGTGAGGAAAACGGGCGACGGAGAGCGATGAAGAAATAAAACTGGCTTTTCAGAAAAATTGATGGCCTCCCACCCTCCTACAAGATTTCTAACAATGAAAATAAGGTCTCCACCAAAAATGAACCAAAACGGATGCAAAACGGAGGTTCGGGGACCAAAACGCGCGGCCCGGGGCCCCGAAAATGGGCTGTTAAGCACCGAAGGTGGAATTCAACCACGAAGTTGGTCTCTCATGCCACAGTGTTCCTCAAAAGGGAGGAAATAATGTGTATACCAAAAACAAGAGCAAACGGAGGTGGTTAGGCGGTCCCGAACCGAGGCACACGGCCGACGGCTCCGAAAATCGGAAACCGGGCTCCAAACGGGAAAAATGTCCGACGACCACGAAACGTAGCCTACGACCACTAAGAGATGATCTATGAGACCTCTCCCTCCCTTCAGGAAGAGAAAACGGAGAAAACAGAGCCTGGTTCGCAAACCGAGACAAGGCACGAAAGAGTCTGGAAGTCCGGAGGCAAGGCTTGCAGCCGGGACTCTGAAACTTCTGAACGAGCACAATATGCAATATCACCGAGCGCTCAATCAGTGACGTCTGAGTCTTAAGGTCGGTCAAAAATGGGGTGTCTACAATCGCCATTCAAACTCTAGTTTCCATTGTCGCAGTTGGTCTCCTAGGAAGTCATTGTAAACATAGGATGGTGGCTATACCAGACCACCTGAAGTTGTTTGGGCACAAAAAACACCAAAGGAATTGTACCTCCAGAGGATTTAAGGTCTCCTAGACCTTGACAAGTGCACAAGATAGTGCGATGCGCAAGATAGCGCGATGGATTGAGATTGTGCGGTAGACGCTTGATTGTGCGATATGGTTATGATCGTGCGATAAATGCACGGTGCGGATGGCGTCGTGCGATAGATGCACGGTGCGGATGACATTGTGCGATAGATACACGATGTGGGTGTGATCATGTATATAAACAAAATATACACAGATATGTACATACGGTATACATATATTCATATACAGACATATACACAGACAGAGGCATATATATACACAGATATATATGGTATATATACACAAACAGATACGGTATATCTACACATATATATGGTATAGATACACAGATAGATACAGATATATACGGTATATCTACACAAATAATATACGGTATATATACACAGATATATATGGTATATATACACAGATATATATGGAGATATAAACAGGTAGGGAATATTCTGTTTGCAGCCGTCAGCGGGAAGACGCTGTTATTGAGAAGGTGTATTCTGTTTGCTAACGTCAGTACACGTACTCCAAACACGCAAAAAAGAAAGGAAAAACTTAAAATGCATGGATGTGAGGATACGGGGTTTCGAAGCCCTGACCTTAGGCTTAGTCTCTTAGTCTTTCAATCATTGAGCAAAACCACTGAACCAAGCCAGTCTTGTGATAAGATCTGCAAACAAATATATACATACATATATATGAGACATATACACATAAAACCAAAACAAAACAAAAGAACCCCTGACCTCGGGCTTAGTCTTTCAGTCTTCAACCACTGAGCCAAACCACTAAACCTAAGTCACTCTTGTGACCAAAATGTTCAAACAAATATATATAATACATAGATATACAATATATATACATATATGTATAAATATACAATTCTCTCGCTTCTCTCTCTATTTTTGTCTCACTCTCTCGTCCTTTATCTTCTTCGAGCGTCGTGTCTGGCGCTCGATTTCAACAATCGCGGTGCCTGACCGACAAGCTATCCAATCCTGCCCCAATTGTCAATGATCGTCTCGGCCTTTCTCCCTTTTTGTCTTTTTCTTCGCTCTCTTCTTAAGTTGAGGCCTGCAAGAGAGAGAGAGGCAGAGCAAAAGCCTGCAAACTTTCTCTGCCACCACTTTGCAACCTTTTTCTTTTGCATTTCTCTCCTCGGCCATGGCTTCTTCACACGGTTCTCTCACTCTTTTTTCAGACCTGAATAAGTCCATGATAGAGATGACCGATTCTGACTCCCTTGAACCTCAACCACGGGCTCCTCCTCCTTCCCCTGTTTTTAACTTTCCAGCGATGTTAGTTGAAGAAATAATGGCGGGATAGTCTGACATCGAAGCAAACTCATATACGCTGAGGTCATGTGTGAAGACTGTGACTGTGGTCTCCAACTTGTCTCGTCGACTGTAGAACAGGACGTGTGAGGTGCATCAGGATGCTCAAGTAGAAATTAATGCGCTAAAAAATCAGAGCAAAGAGCTGAAACGGCAAGCCATCTCCGTGGCTCAATTCGGAGTTTCTTTACATAACCAATTTGATGGTTGGCGAGGAATAATCTCCTTTAGAAGCTCTGCCAAAGCCGAGGCAGAGTCTTCAAGAGTTTCGAAGGAGTAAAGATAAAGTGAGGCAACTGATGGTGAAGTTGGGCAACGAAGTTGTATGCAAAAGAAGCTGGTTGTAATCTTTGCCGCCAAGCTGCTGCCGAAAAGTGAGAAAATGCTACCCTCTCTCTCTTTTTTTCCTTTTTTGTTTTCTCTTTTTTTTTTTTTTTTTTTTTTTTTTTTTTTTTTTCTGTTTTTTGGGTTTTTTTTTTGTTTTTCTTTGGTTGTTGTTTCTTTTTTGTTTTGCTTATTGTTGTTGTTTATTTTTTGTTTTGCTTATTGATGTTGTTGTTGTTGTTGTTTTTTTCTTGCTGTATATATTTTGTACAAATGTGATCGGGGTTAATCCCCGAAATTAATAAAACGAGTTTGTTTGTGAATCCGAATGGCAAATCAGAATGCTTTGAATATTTAGATGTTAGAATGGTTGTATTTCAAACCGGAAAATTTGAGCCTATTACTGAAAACGTAAAAGAACACTCAATGAACTGAAATTAGGCAAAACATACTTGCGAATAGAATGGACACAAAACAAATTTAAAAAATTTTTTTTGGTCTTTTTTTTGTTTTTCTTTCTTTATCTTTTTTTGTTTTTTTGTTATTTTTTTTGTTGAACAAAACACAACAAAACAAAACAACAATTTTTTTTTTTGGTCGTGACTGTAATACACACAAAATAAATTACGACCTATCGGGACAAAAGAAACGAAAACAAAACAAAAATAAAATGCTTCCTTTCTTTTTTTTTTCATTCATTTTTTTTTTCAGATAAATAAAAACCCTTTCTTTTTCTTTTTTCTTTTGTTTTTTTTAATATTCAGATAAACTAAAACCTCGACAAAACCCCCCTGTTTTTTATATTTGCTTTGTAGTTTAAACACTAGCTTCAGATAGACTCTTTTCTTTTTGAAAGACTTATCTTCTGTTTTTTATTTTGTAAAACAATGATCAGGGTTGCACTCGCTAGTTTTATCAAGTGTTATTGTGGATGATCTCTTTTTGCAAATCATGTACTGTGTTTGCATATGATGACTGGATAACACTTGCATGATAATCTTTGCAGAACACTTACGCTTGAATTGGTTCATGAATCGGATAATAATATCAACCAGACAAAATGAAAAATCTACAACTTGATAACAGAAGAAACATAATGAAAACAACTTGAATATACTAAAACAAAAGACTTGGTAATAAAACAAGACTCAAAATACAACCACAACACAAGAGGACAAAAGGACACAAGAGGACAAAGGGAATCTTCTGGGAGTGCACTCCATAACTACTCCATCTAAATTCTTTAAATGGTACTCCGATAATGTTGTTTTTGGCAGAAGAGCAAGGTTTTACATTTTGCTCTCAAAATGGAGATGTTGCCCACCAATAGGCTCCAAGACTGGATAACCACTTTGGATGGCTCGAAAAAGATGAACTTTTGCGGTTTCAGCCTAAATGCTCTTTTTCCGTTGAGCCGCACTTCACTTTGTTTTCCATTTCTCCATGCCACTGCTCGGTGCTGGAATCCAATCACACATATATTTCGTTTCAGTTCACAAGAGATATGTGTGACGTTCGAAGAATTTCAAGCATTGATGGAATCTCAACGTGATAAAGAAATCATGCTTCAACCCTGTTTTGGCCATGCTCAAGTTTTAGGACGAATGTGTAGGCTTACCTTACACGAAGCTCGATCCTTGGCTCACAATGGGGAACTAGATATTCCAGATTTGATTCATCGATTTTCCATCACCGGTGGCAAAGATGACTTCCTTTGGCGAGGTTATCGTCAGCATGCCCTTTGCTTATGCTTACTCGCACACTTTCTTCTTGCCCCTAGTCGTGGTGGAGTTAGCATTAAATTGATTGAAGTAGCCCAATGCCTTAAGGAGGGTAAGAGTTATATGGGCTTAGTGTTGGCCGAGACTTTGATGGGCTTGGATGCTTTTCAACGAGGAGAGACTACTCGATTTGTAGGGAGTCCATTACTTCTCCAGGTATTGTTTCCTACCCTCTTTATTTATGATCCTTACATCACTCGGCATTCAACCTCTTTTTTTTTTTTTTTTTTCTCAATACCCTTTTCTTACTTTTCTCTCAACGTACATCTCTCTATTCTTTTATCTCTCTTATTTTTCATCCCTTTCCCCAGATATGGTTGATGGATAAGCTGAAAATGGTGGATCCTTGCCCCGAGTACTCTGCCAGGACTTACTTTCATCATCCACAGCAAGTGGAGTTCTCCTCACAGAGAATGTGGTGTGATTGGATGCACAACAGATCTGCGGCAGACATTGCTTGGTATAGCCCCTGGCTTAACTTGGCTAACATGAGTTACAACATGTCTCGGCAACCAGATATACAACTGATTGGCCTTACACACTGCGTATTCTATTTTCCATTCAGGTTTAGACGCCAGTTTGGGCATGATCAGATTTGTTCGGATGAAGGGATAAAGTACCCAGCTTCATTTCTCGTTCGTGGTTCATACTTGCCTCGTGTAGACACCCCATTTTTGATCGTCCTCAAGACTTGGACATCACCATTTGAACACTCGGTGATCATCCATGTTTGTGTTCGTCCTGAGTTCTCGGAGGTCTCGGCTACGCGCCTTGCCTCAAGACCTCTCGACTAGCCTGTTTTGTGTTTGGTTTTGCACCAAACACTTGTTGTTTTGCTTCTGAGGGTGGGAAATGGCTTGTTGGCCATCCCCTCACCTCACTGGCCACGGCTTGAGGCCACCGGCCCTGTTTTGTTGCTACCGGCCATTGGTTATGGCCGGTCGGCACAAGTTATGGTCGGCCGACCATTGTTTTGGTCAATTTGTCATTTTTGGCTGGCCGATCATTGTTTACCTGCTTTTGGCAGATATTTTATGCCAGCTGTGATAGCTGGCATCCACAATGCACCCTCTCTATACACGTGTATGGAGGGATTTGCCTCTTGCTTAGCTTGTTTTGTAAGCTTTGCAAGAGTGAATCTCTATAAAGGGAGGGCTTCTCCTCCCTCCTCAAGGGTTCCAAAAAAGTTTCAGAGAGGGTCTAAGATTAGGGTTTAGGATTTGTATATCTCTATCTCTATATCTCCCTCTATTTCACTCTTGTGTGTGTATAAGGTGTATTTGTTCTTAGTTTTGCACTAGGACACCTAGTATCACACCTTACCTTGGTTGCTGAGGTGCCAAAGGGTTGTTCTTAAAGTTTTTGAGTGGATTTAAGCTTGGAAAGGCTACTGGAGCCTTGTTCTTGAAGGTGGTCTACAAGGGTGAGATTCTTGCTCTTTATTCCCCATTTTTTCATAAGCCTTTTGCCTATCCTGCATCTATTTTTGAGCTTAGTCTATAACTGATAAAAGTTCTGATTTTACTTGCTTAAAATAGTTGTTTAAGGTTGCTTTGGTGTTTGGTGTTGTTTACCCCCCTTAGGCCTTGTTTGGCCTCCTTTTTGTGCTATTTTTGGTGAGCTCCAGGACCACCTTGTATTGGCCTCCTCACCACTGAAATCCCTTAGGATTTCAGTGGTGAGGATGGTGTTTTGAGGTCCTAAGAAGGAGAGGGCCATCCCCTCTCCTTATTGTCTTCAAAACTTGTCATTTTAGCCTCATATGTGAGCACCTTTCTTAAGTTCATGTTGGCCATGTCTTAGTTGGTATTTGTGCTTATTTTTTCATGATATAGCACTGTTTCTAGTTGGTTTAGACACACCATGCATGCTTTGCATACTTGTCTTGTAATGCCATGAAATCCCCTTAACATGCTTTGTGCTTTGAGCTTTGTTTTTAGCATGATTTTGGCTTAGCTTTGTGAAGCTTTTATGCATGTTTTAGTGTGCTTGAGGTTTGACTTTGGTTATTTGGGTCGTCCATGATATGCTTTGTATTGCTACCATGCAATCTCCCTTATAGGCCTTGAGTGTTGGCCCCTCTAGCATGCTCTCCCTGCATTATTTTAGTGGTTTGGCACCACTTACCAGGTCATTTCAGTCCATATGGTATGCTTGTATGCTTGCATTTGATACTCCTTTGATGCTTTAAAAGGTTGATGTCTTATGCTCCATGTTTGGACCATTATGTATGCTTCCATGTGTAGGCCATTTAGATGCTATCTAAGTGTGTTTTGGGCCTTGTCTCGACCTACATCGGGATTGTTTTGAGTCCCCTCGACCCTTTGGGACTCGCCTTGCATAGCCATGGTTTGATCCCTTAGGATAGCTTTGAGCTTTGGACCTTGGTTGCATGCTTTGATTGATTTGTTTAGTTGGTTTGGCACCATCCTTAAAATGATTTTTGGAGTTCACCATGCTTGTCATTGGTCCATGATTATCTCCTTTTAAGTGTGCTTAAAAGTCCACTCTTTGTGCTTAAGTGTTGGACCATGTTCGCATGCATGTTTGTATGTAAATTTGCCTTCATTTCCATAGCATTTTGGCTACTTATTTAGACATGGCTGAGGCTTGTCCATATTAGTTTAAGTCCACCATTTGCATGTTGTTCAAATGTTGTTACATTGCTTCATGCTTGCATGTTTTGGTTGCATAGTGTTTTGCATGCTCATTGCTTGCATTATTGATACATGCTTAGCTATATTGCATTTTTTTTACATTGCTTGAGCTATATGGCATGTTGTTGCATGCTTAGGTTGAAATGCATTTGGCATGCATTCTCTCTTTTAGTTGCCTAACATGTTGTTGCATGTTTTGCCATTGATATGTTGTTACATGCTTGCATGTGTGCATGTGTTGCCCTCATGTTCATATTCCATGCTTAGCTTGCATGCTTAGGTTGCATTTGGCATTCATGCCTTACCTCTTGAATCACCATGATAGAGGTTGGGCCCCTTAGGTGTTTGTGTGCATTTCATTTGACATCAAAATGCACAACTAGACACCTCGGACCATCATGCATTAAAATGCGCGATTGATGGCCCGAGGGTCGAGGGCCACACTCCCTTGAGTTCATAGCATGATGGGGAGGTTGGTGGTGCAAACATTTGCTTGAAAATGCATTGCCATGCCTTGTATGCCCTCTGCTGTTGTCAAGCAAAGCATAGATGGTCGACCGACCATATTGAGTGCCGGCCGACTAAATATATTTGGCCGAGAGCCATACCAATGGTCGATGACCAGTTTTTCCTGGCCGGTGGTGTTTCCTCTTGGTTGGAGACCCTCCACAGTGATTAGGTAGTAATTCTGGAGCATCATTGAGACTTGCACCATTTTCAGAGGAGCAGAGCAGGGTAAATCGGGGCAGCTTGTGCATGGTGGTGGATTTCCGAGCGAAGCCGAGCACGCATGCATTGGACCCTCTTCCCGAGGTTGTTTTACCGCTTTATTAGCTTAGTTAATGTGCTTAACTAGTTAAGTGGTCTGTAACTATTTAATTAGTTTGTTAGTTAGTTAAATTTGTATTATTCTTTTGGTCCCTCCGAGAGAGGGCGAATTGTGTAATAAGCGTGCGTGTGTGTGATGCATGTCTTCCAACCCCCACTTCTTTCTCCCTTTTACTTACCTAATTTGATGGTTAGTATTAGGGCATATTTTAATTAGCACCCTTATGCTATGCATGTGTGCATTCATTCATCAGTATTACATGCACCGGGCTCAGCGCATCATACTAACTGCATAGTATTTCAAATCCAACTTGAATACATGTTATCTGTTGCATTTCACATGCCATCCATAGATTAGTCGAGCCTATTCTAGCCGCATTTTGCCTGCGATGCATTAGCCATCTTAACGTGGACTTGGATCACACATTTGATTACTAAAATGTTCTTTGATTTGGCGTGGAGTATTAGGTGAGTGTTTATGCTTTAGCATCTCGCATGAGTGTGAATGTTAACATGAAAGCATGCTTGTCATGAGGCTAACCGCTTAGTTAATTTACCGCCTGAATGCCTGTGGGTGAAGGTTAGATTGTTTGAATTGGAATAATTCATCGAAATTCGTATTTTAGCCTACTTGCGAGTAGCAAACCTCAAATCATTTCCAAACAATGGATATGCGATGCTTTGTTCCAAATTAGGCGATCTAGTCTATACTTTTGTGTTGTGCGCATCACATAGTAAGATTAGCTAATTAATTGGTTTAAGAACACGTAACATTTTCAAAACTTGATATCATGGTTAGTAGAGGCCGATCTTTGATCGGGCAAGCAGGGGTGCTCATAGTTGACCTTCCCCAATCGTACCCAAGTTCTCGAGCCGAGGCAACTTTGGTGATGATGGACACATGGTCTTAGGCAAACAAGTCAGGCTTTCCTAAATTCCCCCATAAAAAATATTTAGGTGGCGACTCTGTATTTGGCAAAGCAGTCCATGTTTGGCATTTCTTTCTAAAAATCTATTTTTTCAAAACGATTTGCCGGATTTGGACTCTTTGGTGATTTATCAATCTCACATTGCACATCGTGAGATTAGATTAAGAACCGTGACAATTTGAGTCCTGAACTGTAGTGAGCCCAAATGAACAGAACGGGGGATTCCCTCCCGGGACGTTCGGGGACATCTACAGTTTCTGGCGACTCTGCTGGGGAGTTAGAGAGCTTGACTCGAACTCATGATATCTTGTTTTAATTACATTTGCGTGTTTTTTTGCATTACATGTGCGTTGGTGCGCCTAAGTCACAGTGTTTGCCGTCTGCTATTCCTGAATGGTTTGCCGGAGGCTCGCATTGAGAAGCGTGCCATAAGGCTGACCAGTTACTGGCTCTGCCACGATGGGAACACAAACCCCTGTTGTCACCGGGGCACCCTTTTGACCATTCGACCTAGTGCATGTTCGGAATCCACAGTGACCATTCCATGGTAGGACAGGTTGCTACGCAATTATAGGTTGTTTGAAACCACTGCGTGCGTAGTGAAACCCTAGCTCCTGACAAAATAGGACAGGGAAACCCTACCCCAATATAGAGGTGTATTGGCTTTCATTTGCTTGTTATATGTACTTTTAGAGTTGACCTCTACGGGGAACGCACATATCTGTTTGCAAGTCTGGGCATCAGGCTTGCGGGCATCAGTGCCAGTGTTTTGAGAATCAGTAGTATCTACGGGTATCAGATTCAGTTTTGGGGCAGTAGTTTTGGGGAACAGTGATCAGTGATCAAATACAGTTGTTACGTTGTGCTTACGATTGTTTGCGTAAAGTTGGGCTGAGATGCTGCATGTTTTCTCTTTCAGGAGGAGGGGGGGTTTCAGAGATCTGAGTACAGAATAGCCAGTGTTCTCCTTCACTGAAGCAAGGCAGATATCTGATCAGTCAAGTCACCAGTCACATCACCTCCATTTAGTTCAGCAGATTTATGATGTCACAGAATGCAGAGGAAGTTGGGTGAGACCAATGTTGAGATATCACACCCGCCCAGGTTGCCCACTGCGCGCCCGATCTGGGAACCCCAGATGTTTCAAGTTCGTGAACCCACAAAGTTTGAGTTGATGGTAATGATTGGCGACCTTCAGAGGTTTGTAGCTGATCTCGCTTATGGAATGTCAGCTTTGCCACCAACCACATCGTATGTTAGGAATCTTGTACCGCAGAAGCCCCTGCTACTAGGGGGAATTGTGATCGAGTTCAGCCAACTTGAGGTTGTTTCAAGCTATGGCAATGACGTGTCAACAACAACCGGGTTTCGCTCTGATATAGCAACCCAAACCCTCGATCAAGCTGAGGCTAGAGGCAAGAATAAGATGAAGGCAGACGCTGATCCCATTGAACAACTGATGTCGGTAGTCGAGGCTTTGAAAGCCGGGGGTTCAATAAACAACAAGTATTCACAGTTATGAGTAAGACTGTGGATGATGCTTTCCCCACTCCAACCGAGGGCAGTTCAAGCCAGGCGGAAAATCGGGATAGACCCCGTCATGCCAGAACAGTTCTGTCCAATCCCAGCCCTACACTGGGAAAAGATCAAAAAGCCATGGCAGCACCAGCCGATCCTTTTTTGAGTACATCCAGCAAAGGTCCACAGACTTCGAAGTATCTGCCCTGAGGGCGTAGAGCCTTTCACGCCCTCTACATGCCTTTGTCTAAGGCACTTCAAATCCTAGCAGAAAAGGGTCATCTCAAACCTCTTGAGCCTCGGCCTCTCCCCAGTCATCTTCCAGTGGGCCATGATGTTACTCAATACTGTGCATATCATCAGCAGATCGGTCACAGTACCGACATCTATTTTCGTCTTTGCCACGACGTGCAAGATTTGATTGACAATGAAGTCATCCTCCTGCCAAGCTCGGCAAAGTCTGTCACTGCCGGGTTGTTGGATTTCGAGGATAGCGCGAGTATGTGATCAGGGGTTGGACCACCTGCGGGCAGCGCTCGGCTTATTTCAGATATGGCATTTGGCATGCACTGTTTTGAGCGTTTTGCAAATGATGACCGTTGTACACTCTGACTTGGGTATTGAGTCAGTTCTGTGGTTTTGTTTTGAGTCTGTCTCTTTGTTTTAAGTTAGTCTTTTTGCTTAAAGGTCTGTCTTGTTGTATCGAGTCAGTCCCATTGTATAGATTGTCAGGTGATTCCGGGGTTGTGGCCTCAAACACCGTTTTTTATTTTGTAATTATCCTTTTTGCTTTCTTTTGAGTCTGTCTCTGCTGTGAAGCCAGTTGCAACCAGGAAATCCGAATGAAACAGCTGTGGCTGTCATGTGTTTTTGTGCTTATTGCTACTTCAATCCTGTTGTGCCAGCAAGTTTAGATTGAAACAATAGTACATCTCACCTGCTCTTCTGCACCTTGAAGTCATTGTAATGACCTAAGTTTTTCAAAACTTTTTTAACACTGTGGTGAAAATGAAGAGGAAGGAATTCCTCGGTTTTTGCAAAAATTTGATCGTTTGAGAGAAAGAAAGGCATGCTAAGCCCTTAATGAACGAAATCATGGTTGTTAGTGTGAGTACTGAGAAGGACCCTGGCTTGATCCAGATTGGTTCCACACTGTCTTCAGCGCGAGCGATTAGTCGCTTTCTTAAAAAATTTCAAAAAATGTTTTGCGCAGTCCTGCGAAAACCTGTGTGGAATCACTCTTGAGATTATGTAGCTTAGGATCACTCTCAGCCTCGAGACTCGACCCCCCCTTTACTTTCAAACCTTGAATGTGCATTCAGAATGTTCAACGACCAATTGTAATGAAAGGCCTGTATGGCAGATCAGAAGCACCCCTGGAACTAGGGGCAAAAGACGTCAGAGAATGCACTCGAAGAGTCCACGACGAAGATCGGCAAGAATACCAAATCCCAGAAGGGAGGAAAGAAGGAAGCATTGCTGAAGAACAACCGAGCTCCTACCCACAACATTTCGATGGACTTCTACATAATCAGTGAATGGAAGCCATTCTCTTGGATTCAGATGGCTTCGAAATCCTAAAACCATTTGGCATGGACAAAGCTACACTTTTACCCTTGAGAGGCTAGCTGGGCCGAAAACCCAGAAGGGCAACCCAGGCAAAATTTAGAGTAAGAAAAAGAAGAAAAAGAACAAAAACAAAAAGAGAAAAAGAAAAGAAAATAATACAAAAAACAAGAAAAAGAAAGAAAAATGCAAAAAAAATAAATAAAATTGAAAAGGAAAGAAAAACAAAGCTCGCAAGGTTGAAAACCTGGAAGGGCAGCCTTGGCAAAAGTTAGAGCGTAGAAGGTGAGGGTTAATACACGAGTGAACCCAAACCGGAACTACGTAAGGCTTGATTCCCATGTTTGGGATACGTAGGCAACTTCATCCTAAAGGCCAGCCACCAACACTTTCAAAGTGATTGTGTCCATATATTGGCTTTGACCATCTTCGTCTTCTTTTTATCCGAGAGTTCGGTTGCGATCATCACTAACGAGGACTTTTTACAGTATGCTGCGACGTTATCCAGACAAGGGGCAACTTTCCGTTGTCATGAGTCGCCATTCAAACAAGGGGCAACTTTTCGTTGCCATGCAGCTATCTTCAGGCAAGGGGCAATTTTCTTTCGGATCCGAGGTTATGCATCTCGAGAGTAAGTTTCATGCTCGTTGAGCACTGGCTGTTTGCCAAAACGATTTTTGAGAATTTTTACTGAGATTGACTATTTTCTCGAAAATTATTCCATCTTTTACAAAACTGGACCATTTTCTTGGACCCAGAAAAGGAAAATTTTCAGTGCTCATAGCCTGACTTACATGATTTTCAAATCAAAAATCGAACAAGTATGTTAATCTAACTCTCATTTTGGTCAAAATTGTTTTAGCAGAAAAACCAAAACACAACTGGTCAAAATGATGAACTAAGGGGTACAGTTGAGTCAGGCTTCCTGTCTTTCTCCCATCGCCAGCACACTTGCCAGAAAGGGCACAACTGGAGCCTTCTGCAAATGGTTGGAAGCTCTCTCACCCTTCGAGCAATGAGGTATGAAGCCAAGTGCGAAGCACAAGTTGGAATGGATCAAGATACTCCACTCCCTCATCCGGAGCATCGACTAGACGTCGCCGGAAGAAGTAGCTGCGAGCTAACAATGTTGGGCATGAACCCAAAACCTCTTGTTTATCCATCAACCACCCAGTGGAGGGATAAAAAACGAGAGATTAAAGAACAGAGAGATGTGTGTTGAGAAAAAAAGTGAGAAAAGGGTTTTTTCAGAAAAACAGAGCCTGAGGGCTGAGTGATGTGAGAATCACAAATAAGAAAGGGTAGGAAACAATACCCAGAGAAATTGGCTCCTTGCGAACTGAGAGGTCTCTTGTCTTTATAGCACGTCTGTGTGTCGTGTCTTTTCTTTTGTTTACCTCAACTCTTGTTTTGAGTCTGCTCCGAGCATGTCTCGATGTGTTTAGGTTGTGTACCTTTTGTTGAGTCATTGGGGCGCTGCGTTCAGTCGTAGGCTCAATACCCAGTCGACAACTCATTTCTTAATTTCAAAAAATCGTTTGTGCTCACAGTGCTGTGCCATTCTCCACATTTGTGCAAAGCAAGATTGGTTCTTTCAGTAGTCGCAGGGTTCAACCCAGGCCATGTCGGAACAGTAGAACCAGGACCTATCTGAGACTATGTGGGTTCTGGACCACGAAGCAAAAGAAAAGAGGGAAATTGGGGAGCATCTGTGTTTGTTCCAACTTTTACGTGCCCCGTTTTTGCATCCCGTCTATTCAAGATTAAAATTTTCTGATCAGAATAGGTTGTGTGTTCAGAATAAGCAGTGCATTGTATGGGCTGTGTGCCAAGTAAACCAAGCGCTGTGTTGTAGGCTGTGTGCTCAAAATGAGCAGTGGGTTGTATGAGTTGTTTTGACGTTAGCTCGTTCACTACTTGGTTATTATGATGCAAGTGTTCCAATTTTCAGAGAAAATATCAATCTCATTTACATTGTTATGTGATATAATGCAATGCGATGTGATGTATGAAATGTACAAATGCAACACTTTTTTAGACAAAAAACTTGTTTCATTTCATCATCTTTTCAAGTACATAGCTTTAAAGAAAATAAAACCTGCCTGCGGCAGTACAGTGTGCACAAGCTACCAGCAAAAAGAAAAGTAAAACAAAAAGAAAAAAGGCAACAAAAGTCTGGATCAATGTCAACTGGTCTTAGGCCTGAGGGTCTGTCCTCGTCCTCTTCCTGGACGAAGGTCCTGGAGCATCATCGCCAGCTTCACCATCTGAGCCCGAGCCCGAGTCATCTGCGGTCTCTTCCTCGGACGACTCTGCCTCCGCCTCCGAGCCTACCTCAGACTCATCATCGTCGGGGATCGGTACCCGAGAGCTGCTCCGAACGTGAGTGCGCCCCGCTTTGGTGCGGGGATATACTGTGCCTCCTCGCCCTCCTTCTCGAGTAGGAGCAGAAGGTCCAGCTGGAGCACCTCCTGTAGCCGGAATCTAGAATGGAGGCTGAAAAGCACAAATGGCAAATGCATCAGCACGCTACGCAAAGCAGAGTATGAATACTGTGAGCAGTGTATCAGTACAGAATGCAGTGTGCGAGTACAATGTATGAATACTGTGAGCAGTGTATCAGTCCAGAATGCAGTGTGTGAGTACAGTGTATGAATACATAATACAGTGACTGAGTGCAGTGTATGAATGCCGTGAGTAATGTTGTGAACAGTCTGTGGGTTACAGTGTATCGAATGCCGTGAGGGCCGTATATCAAGTACTGTGTTGATGGTGCGATGCCTCAGATTGTGCAAAGTTTGAGATGATGGTGGAAAGGGCTTACAGGGATACTGTAAATGGCCACTAGGTCGAGGCTCCGCTGCAACAATTCCATCACAGAGGCGGTCAACTCCAAAGACTGGCGAGTATACTCGGACGAAGCCTGCAAAAGTGTTAGAAGTATCTGTATTCTGCAGAATATCAAGAGAAATGAAATGAAATGACTGTACAAAATGCAGTAGTACATACCGGGGGCAAGTCGTAGAATTCGACTAGCTCGTGATCAGCTGGAGGGGGAGTGATGGGGATCTAATAAGTCTCTCCACCCTGCCCTCTGCATGTCATCATCATGGGCAACGCTGGCCACCCAGCTCTCTGCCCTCCCCAGGGCCCACTCCTACCACGGGCCCGAGCCATCCTCGGTGCTCCTGCTCTTGCTCCTGCTCCTGCCGCTTGTGTCGCAGGCCTCTCCCTCTTAGCTCAGCCAACACTACCCAGAGGCCGCATGATGTAGGTCTGGACGTACTCCGCATAGTCGCCCTTGCCTCTAAAGCCCTCTGAGTCCCAACCGATCGTACAAACGACCATCTCCTGCGGGTTGTATATCTCTGTTCGCCTCATAGTCGTAGGAGGCAAACCTAGGACTATCTGCCCCGGCAAGCCCATGGTCTGGCACAGGAAGCGCTCGCCCAGGTACCAAGCCTGATAGACCGGCCCCTCCTGGAAATACTGAACCGAGAGGTCTCCTGAGTGCCCTCATACCGCTCCCGTACTGCGATGGGCAATGAGGCCCACCGCTGCCAGGTGATCTGCAAACAAAATACAGTTTGTTATCTACTGCAATTGAAAATGCAATGCAAAGTGAAGCTTAAATGAATTGTAATGTTTGACATACCTCTGCCGCAGTGATGGTATCAAAATAGCGACAGAAGAATATGAAAGACTCCAATGGTCTCCGCTCGCACCTCATGTCGAGGCGGTGGAAGAATGGGATCGTGGGAGGCATCTCCTCCTCTGGTACTGGGGCAAGCCTCAGGAAGTAGGTGCATACCCACAACTACAGTATGACAGAACATATATCATTGTGCTTATCAGATAAAGCAGAAGGCGCAGAACCGTACATGGAGCAATGTATCGTGCATAGTGTACAGTCCATGCAGTATACAGTCAGTGTAAAGCAGATTGGATGTTTGCAGTGTGTGTAGTCTACAGTCAGTTGGCAACAGATTGTGCAGTATATGAAGTGTGTTGTGCAATGTGTGTAGTGTGTAAAGTAAATCATATGTGTGTCGTGGGTGCAGTATATGACCAGTGTGACGAAGACCGCAGTGTGTACAGTATACAGGGTACAGAGAATGTAAAGCGGAAATGTGAAACAGAAGAAGAAGACGTACCTCTCAAGCCCGACAGTAGCCTCCGAGCAGTTGTCTGCTGAGGCGGGAGGATGAACTCGTATAGCCATAGAGTGTGGCCAAGCTTGCGCTACCCCAGTCGTAGCCGCGGATCTTGGTCACGTCAACCAGTGCACTCAACAGGCAAAGTGGCACGGTGTTCGCCCAGTCGGCGAAGAGGGTGGTCCCCAGCAGGAACATCATAAAGCTGCGTGTGTACTGCTCCTCCTCCTCCCGAGTGGTAGCGCCTGGATCCTGAAGTGGTCCTCGAACCACGAGTATCGTACAAATCCCGGATGAGCAAGAGGCGGTAGGTCGCCGAGCAGGTACATCTGAGCGGCCTCCCACTCGTCCAAATCTGTATCGAAGGGGATCGGATCACCCCCTACTCCAATGCCTGTGAGCATGGAGAAGTCGAAGGGAGTCATCGCCATGTCTCCCATGGCCGAAAGATGAAAAGAGTCGGTGGTGTCCCACCACCTCTCCACCAGAGCAGCAATCAGAGGCCTACTCGCAGTCAGGCGTGAGAGCCCCATGCAGAAAGTGCCGAAGCCGGCCTGGTTGACGATACGGCGAACTGCCTCAAGATGCTCCATATACCTCCCCCAGGCTATGACGTTTCCATTCCCCCGGAAGGCATGGGAATCCCCCTATGGTCAAAACAAATAGTTGCGAAGCAGTGTTACAAATACAGTGTTGAATGCACTCTGGAAAAGGTAAAATACAGCACGTGTGCACGTGTTCAGATTCAAACAGATATCGGGTGCGGGTGTGCTCGCAGTGAACTTCAGCATGTGATGCAATAGTTTGTTCAGATCACTTCAGTGCAAATGTAGCGTGTGTGCACGTGTCCAGATTCAAACAGATATCGGGTGTCGGTGTGCTCACAGTGAACTATAGCATATGAATATGTTAGTATGTCTGAGTGGTTCAGTGGAAAATGCAGTGTGTGTGCACGTGTTCAGATTCAAACAAATACCGAGTATAGGTGTGCTCGCAGTAGACTACAACATGTGGTATATCGGTGTATCTGGGCTAAGCAATTAAAGAACAAGACCGACTATTGCAGTTGTGTTCTACATTGCGGAAAATGAAATGGGGAAGAGTATACCTCAGAAGCGCCGTAAGACAGATGTGACTCTGGCTCGCATAGTAGAAGCTCTGGTGGTACGCCCCTGGCAAAACTCCTGAACTGGTGAAGTCCGTCTGGAGGCAACACGTGAATCGTCGGCCTGTAGGTCGCCGGGTCGAATGGTAGAATGCTAAAAGGCAAGAGCTCAGCCTCGAGGTCCATCTCCTACTCCGGAGGAGTCCCGTCCTGTGGAAGATCGTCTGCCATGCCGAGAATGGTGTGAAAATGGCCGGAAGTGTAAAAATCGGGCGTTGTGAAGAGTCAACCGAAAAGTCAACCTCGAGAGGGTGAAAAATGGGCGGGAAGCATGAAGTCCGGAAGGGGCACAAAGATCGAGGTAAACTTGAGGGAACCAACCCCGAGTGGTGGAAATCAAGAAAAGTTTACCGAAATGGAGATTTGTTCGGTTCAAAATGTTCGAAACGCGAAGGATTTCGTGAATCAAACGTCAAAGATGGCTCTAAAACCCGACAAAAGTGAGGATAGAAGGTTGGAAAATGACCTAGAGGGATGGGGGAAGAGTTTTCGACCACGAGGCAAGTGAAGAAATAAGGGTTTGAGCCCTATATTTAAAAACCCATGTCGAAATGTCAAAACCGCCCCGACACAGGCATTTTTGGCCGGCCGGCCAAATTGTTAGCCGGTCGGCCAAAAAGTTGGCCGATGGCCTTATTTTGTGGCTGGTGGATGGCCGGTGACCTCCCTCGGTGTCCGGTGAATCTCCTACGCCCTTGTTTGGGTCATTGATGTGGTTTTGGACCTTCTTTGCTCAAGACAGTGCAAAGAACTGCATTTGGAAGCTTAACCGATCTCTGTGCCGTGTCTTCTGTGCGTAGCACTCGAATACGTGCAAGGTGTATCCTTTTCGTATCCTTTTTGTATCTTGCAATGGTTCAGAAACTACTTCAAATACGTTACATTGTCATGCATGTCTGCATGCGTTGTAGCGCACACCACCTCTTGTATTGTTATGCATGCTTGCATGCGCTGTAGCGCACACCATCCCTTGCATTGTTATGCATGTCTACACGCGTTGTAATGCGCACAACTTGCATTGATATGCACTGCTCATTTGCATTGTCATGTGTTTCAAAAGACGCGCGTTGTCACGCATTCAAGATCATTTGCATTGTCATGCATTTCAAAAGACGTGCGTTGTGACGCATTCAAGTCCATTTGCATTGTTATGCATCTCAAAAGACGTACGTTGTTACGCATTTTGAATTCATTCGCATTGTCATGCATTTCAATTACATGCATTGTCATGCAATTCATGCATTGTCATGTGTGTCTCATTTTGCATTATCATGCATTTCAATTCCATGCATTATCATGCATTCTCGTTCAGGCATTGTCATACGTGTCTCTTGTTTGCATTGTCATACATTTCGAACAACTTGCATTGTCATGCATCTTCCATTTGCATTATCATGCCTGTTAATCTCTCGCATTGTTGCATATTTCATGTGCATTGTCTTGCACCCCTCTAACTTGCATTGTTTTGCACGTTCCTTCTCCGAAACACCGGGATACGTCCCTATGTCCCCCACTTCTTTTTTTTTTTTGGGAACACCAGGATATGTCCCTATGTATCCCTTTCTTTGGGTAAGAGCATTCGGAACATGTTCCGATGCCTACCTTTCCTCCACTTGCGTGCCGCGTGTGGACGTATCTAAATTTTCTCCATTCGTGTGCCGTGTGTGGACGTATCTAACTTTTCTCCACTTGCGTGCCGCCTGTGGACGTCTCTAACTTTTCTCCACTTGAGTGCCGCGTGTGGACGTATCTAACTTTTCTCCACTCGCGTTCCGCATGTGGACGTATCTAATTTTTCTCCAGTCGCGTGCTGTGTGTGGACGTCTCTAACTTTTCTCCACTCGCGTGCCGCGTGTGGACGTATCTAAGTTTTCTCCACTCGCGTGCCACATGTGGACGTCTCTAACTTTTCTCCACTCGCGTGTCGTGTGTGGACATATCTAACTTTTCTCCACTCGCGTGCCGCGTGCGGACGTATCTAACTTTTACTAACCCCCTTCTCCCTCCTCGCATTGTTACACATTGCATGCATTGTCGCGTCATGCTTTACTTATATGTGTTCAAGTTCTATGCACATTGCATGTGTTGCCGCGTTTTCCTTTACTTATATGTGTTCAAGTTTTTATACACATTGCATACGTTGTCGTGTTATGCTTTACTTATATGTGTTCTAGTTCCGATACACATTGTATGCGTTGTCGCGTTGTGCTTTACTTATATGTGTTCAAGTTTCTATACACATTGCATGCGTTGTCGTGTTATGCTTTAGTTATATGTGTTCAAGTTTCTATACACATTGCATACGTTGTCGCGTTATGCTTTACTTATATGTGTTCAAGATCCTTTACTTTTCACACATTGTACATGTTGTCGCATGTGCTTTACTTACATGTGTACATTTCATTCCTGCTATACACATTGCATGTTGTCGCATGTGCTTTACTTACATGTGTATACTCTTCCTCGCCTCCACACATTGTACACGCTGTCGTGTGTACTTTACTTATATGTGTTTGTGCCTTCATAGCATTGTTATGCCTATTTCCAAATTGCATTGTTATGCACACACTTAGGTTGCGTTGTTATGCACCCCTCTCACTTGCATTGTCATGTACCCCTTCGCTTGCGTTGTCACGCACCTTTCAATTGTATTTTTATGCATGTATTTAACGATATTGTACCTGTTAAGTGCTCTTTCTTTTTCAGGCTTGATATTGTATGTACGGTTCATTTGAGGCTGGCGCGACCAAACGAACCGGGGAGAAATGATTGTATGTACGGTTCATTTGAAGCTGGCACGACCAGACGAACCGCACAGGTATTATATTCTCCGCGTCAAACGTAGCGAGAATTACATAATTCTCTAACATCCTTTCTGCATTGTAATGTAGTTTGGTTTTTGGCTGGCTAAAAACCGTTGCATTTATTGTATCTATTTGCTTCGTTACAGCTCTCTGTGCATGATCATAAGTTATGCTCGGCTTTGTGCATTGTTCTTGCATTTTACCCCTGCCTTCGGATGCATACCTTTGTCTATAGCTTGTATGCTTTCTCTAAGTCTTCGGCCTCGTCAAAAATGGGTCCTCTTTGGGCTTTGACACTCACTCCCGTCATTGTTATGACTTTCGAGTTCTGTCAAAGAGGGGCAACTGTAGACACCCCATTTTTGACCGTCCTCAAGACTTGGACGTCACCGTTTGAACACTTGGTGATTATCCATATTTTTGTTCGTCCTGAGTTCTCGGAGGTCTCGGCCATGTGCCTTGCCACAAGACCGTTCGACTTGCCTGTTTTGTGTTTGGTTTTGCACCACACAGTTGTTGTTTTGCTTCTGAGGGTGGAAAATGGCTTGTTGGCCATCCCACACCTCACCGGTCATGGCTTGAGGCCACCGACCCTGTTTTGTTGCTACCAGCCATTGGTTATGGCCCGTCGGCACTAGTTATGGTCGGCCGACCATTGTTTTGGTCAATTTGTCATTTTTGGCTGGTCAATCACTGTTCTTTTGCTTTTGGCAGTTATTTTATGCCAGCTGTGATAGCTGGCATCCACAATGCACCCCCTCCATACACGTGTATGGAGGGATTTCCCTCTTGTTTAGCTTGTTTTGTAAGCTTTGCAAGAGTGAATCTCTATAAAGGGAGGGCATCTCCTCCCTCCTCAAAGATTCCGAAAAAGTTCCAGAGAGGGTCTGAGATTAGGGTTTAGGATTTGTATCTCTCTGTCTCTATATCTCCCTCTATTTCCCTCTTGTGTGTGTCTAAGGTGTATTTGTTCTTAGTTTTGCACTAGGACACCTAGTATCACACCTTACCTTGGTTGCTGAGGTGCCAAAGGGTTGTTCTTAAAGTTTTTGAGTGGATTTAAGCTTGGAAAAGCTGTTGGAGCCTTGTTCTTGAAGGTGGTCTACAAGGGTGAGATTCTTGCCATTTATTCACCATTTTTACATAAGCCTTTTGCCTATCTTGCATCTGTTTTTGAGCTTAGTCTATAACTGATAAAAGTTCTGATTTTACTTTCTTAAAATAGTTGTTTAAGGTTGCTTTGGTGTTTGGGACCCCCTCTTAAGCCTTGTTTGGCTTCCTTTTTGTGCTACTTTTGGTGAGCTCCGGGACCACCTTGTATTGGCCTCCTCACCATTGAAATCTAGAGGGATTTCAGTGGCGGGGATGGTGTTTTGAGGTCCTAAGAAAGAGAGGGCCATCCCCTCTCCTTCTTGTCTTCAAAACTTGTTATTTTAGCGTCATGTGTGAGCACCTTTCTTAAGTTCATGTTGGCCATGTCTTAGTTGGTATTTGTGCTTATTTTGTCATGATATAGCACTGTTTCAAGTTGGTTTAGACACACCATGCATGCTTTGCATACTTGTCCTGTAATGCCATGAAATCGCCTTAACATGCTTTGTGATTTGAGCCTTGTTTTTAGCATGATTTTGGCTTTGCTTAGTTTTGTGAAGCTTTTATGCATGTTTTAGTGTGCTTGAGGTCTGACTTTGGTTATTTGGGTCGTCCATGATATGCTTTGTATAGCTACCATGCAATCTCCCTTATAGGCCTTGAGTGTTGGCCTCTCTAGCATGGTCTCCTTGCATCATTTCAGTGGTTTGGCACCACTTACCATGTCATTTCAGTCCATATGGTATGCTTGTATGCTTGTATTTGATACTCCTTTGATGCTTTAAAAGGTTGATGTCTTATGCTCCATGTTTGGACCATTATGTATGCTTCCATGTGTAGGCCATTTAGATGCTATCTAAGTGTGTTTTGGGCCTTGTCTCGACCTACATCGGGACTGTTTTGAGTCCCCTCGACCCTTTGGGACTCGCCTTGCATAGCCATGGTTTGATCCCTTAGGATAGCTTTGAGCTTTGGACCTTGGTTGCATGCTTTGATTGCTTTGTTTAGTTGGTTTGGCACCATCCTTAAAATGATTTTTGGAGTTCGCCATGCTTGTCATTGGTCCATGATTATCTCCTTTTAAGTGTGCTTAAAAGTCCACTCTTTGTGCTTAAGTGTTGGACCATGTTCGCATGCATGTTTGTATGTAAATTTGCCTTCATTTCCATAGCATTTTGGCTACTTATTTAGACATGGCTGAGTCTTGTCCATATTAGTTTAAGTCCACCGTTTGCATGTTGTTCAAATGTTGTTACATTGCTTCATGCTTGCATGTTTTGGTTGCATAGTGTTTTGCATGCTCATTGCTTGCATTATTGATACATGCTTAGCTATATTGCATTTTGTTGCATTGCTTGAGCTATATGGCATGTTGTTGCATGCTTTGGTTGAAATGCATTTGGTATGCATTGTCTCTTTTAGTTGCCTAACATGTTGTTGCATGTTTTGCCATTGATATGTTGTTACATGCTTGCATGTGTGCATGTTTTCCCTCATGTTCATATTGCATGCCCAGCTTGCATGCTTAGCTTTCATTTGGCATTTGTGCCTTGCCTCTTGAATCACCATGATAGAGGTTGGGCCCCTTAGCTGTTTGTGCATTTCATTTGACATCAAAATGCACAACTAGACACCTCGGACCATCATGCATTGAAATGTACGATTGGTGGCCCGAAGGTCGAGGGCCACACTCCCTTGATTTCATAGCATGATGGGGAGGTTGGTGGTGCAAACATTTGCTTGAAAATGCATTGCCATGCCTTGTCTACCCTCTGCAGCTGCCAAACAGGATTCTGCAAGCATAGATGGTCGACCGACCATATTGAGTGCCGACCGACTAAATATATTTGGCCGAGAGCCATACCAATGGTCGATGACCAGTTTCCCCTAGCCGGTGGTGTTTCCTCTTGGTCGGTGACGTTCCACAGTGATCAGGAAGTGATTCTGGAGCATCGTTGAGACTTGCACAATTTTTAGAGGAGCAGAGCAGGGTAAACAGGGGCAGCTTGTGCATGGTGGTGGATTTCCAAGCGAAGCGGAGCACGCATGCATTGGACCCTCTTCCCGAGGCTGTTTTATCGCTTTATTAGCTTAGTTAATTTGCTTAAGTAGTTAAGTGGTCTGTAACTATTTAATTAGCTTGTTAGTTAGTTAAATTTGTATTATTCTTTTGGTCCCCCTGAGAGAGGGCGAATTGTGTAATAAGCGTGCGTGTGTGTGATGCATGTCCTCCAACCCCCACTTCTTTCTCCCTTTTACTTACCTGCTTTGATGGTTAGTATTAGGGCATATTTTAATTAGCATCCTTATGTTTTACATGTGTGCATTCATTCATCAGTATTGCATGCATCGGGCTCGGCGCATCATACTAGATGCATAGTATTTCAAATCTAACTTGAATACATGTTATGTATTGCATTTCACATGCCATCCATAGATTAGCCGAGCCTATTCTAGCCTCATTTTGCCTGCGATGCATTAGCCATCTTAACATGGACTTGGATCATACATTTGATTACTAACATGTTCCTTGATTTGGCTTGGAGTACTAGGTGACTGTTTATTTTTAGCATCTCGCATGTGTGTGAATGTTAACATGAAAGCATGCTTGTCATGAGGCTAACCGCGTAGTTAATTTACCGCCTGAATGCCTGTGGGTAAAGGTTGGATTGTTTGAATTGGAATAATTCATCGAAATCCGTATTTTAGCCTACTTGCGAGTAGCAAACCTCAAATCATTTCCAAACAATGAATATGCGATGCTTTGTTCCAAATTGGGCGATCTAGTCTATACTTTTGGGTTGTGCACATCACATAGTAAGATTAGCTAATTAATTGGTTTAAGAACATGTAACGTTTTCAAAACTTGATATCATGGTTAGTAGAGGCTGATCTTTGATCGGGCAAGCGGGGGTGCTCATAGCTAACCTTTCCCAATCGTACCCAAGTTCTCGAGCCGAGGCAACTTTGGTGATGACGGACACGTGGCCTTAGGCAAACGAGTTAGGGTTTCCTAAATTCCCCCATAAAAAATATTTAGGTGGCGACTCTGTATCTGGCAAAGCAGTCCATGTTTGGCATTTCTTTCTAAAAATCTATTTTTTCAAAATGATTTGCCGGATTTGGACTCTTTGGTGATTTATCAATCTCACATTGCACATCGTGAGATCAGATTAAGAACCGTGACAATTTGAGTCCTAAACTGTAGTGAGCCCAAATGAACAGAACGGGGGATTCCCTCTCGGGACGTTCGGGGACATCTATAGTTTCTGGCGACTCTGCTGGGGAGTTAGAGAGATTGACTCGAACTCATGATATCTTGTTTTAATTACATTTGCGTGTTTCTTTGCATTGCATGTGCATTGGTGCGCCTAAGTCACAGTGTTTGCCGTCTGCTATTCCTGAACGATTTGTCGGAGGCTCACTTTGAGAAGCGTGCCATAAGGCTGAATGGTTATGGGCTCTGCCACAATGGGAACACAAACCCCAGTTGTCACCGGGGCACCCTTTTGACCATTCGACCTAGTGCATGTTTGGAATCCATAGTGACCATTCCAAGCTAGGACAGGTTGCTACACAATTATAGGTTGTTTGAAACCACTGCGTGCGTAGTGAAACCCTAACTCCTGACAAAATAGGACAGGGAAACCCTACCCCAATATAGTGGTGTATTGGCTTTCATTTTCTTGTTATATATGCTTTTAGAGTTGACCTCTACATGGAATGCACATATCTGTTTGCAAGTCTGGGCATCAGGCCTGCGGGCATCAGTGTCAGTGTTTTGAGAATCAGTAGTATCTGCGGGTATCGGATTCAGTTTTGGGGCAGTAGTTTTGGGGAACAGTGACCAGTGATCAAATACAGTTGTTCAGTTGTGCTGGGGAGTTAGAGAGATTGACTCGAACTCATGATATCTTGTTTTAATTACATTTGCGTGTTTTTTTGCATTACATGTGCGTTGGTGCGCCTAAGTCACAGTGTTTGCCGTCTGCTATTCCTGAACGGTTTGCCGGAGGCTCGCATTGAGAAGCGTGCCATAAGGCTGACCAGTTACTGGCTCTGCCACGATGGGAACACAAACCCCTGTTGTCACCGGGGCACCCTTTTGACCATTCGACCTAGTGCATGTTCGGAATCCACAGTGACCATTCCAAGGTAGGACAGGTTGCTACGCAATTATAGGTTGTTTGAAACCACTGCGTGCGTAGTGAAACCCTAGCTCCTGACAAAATAGGACAGGGAAACCCTACCCCAATATAGAGGTGTATTGGCTTTCATTTGCTTGTTATATGTACTTTTAGAGTTGACCTCTACGGGGAACGCACATATCTGTTTGCAAGTCTGGGCATCAGGCTTGCGGGCATCAGTGTCAGTGTTTTGAGAATCAGTAGTATCTGCGGGTATCAGATTCAGTTTTGGGGTAGTAGTTTTGGGGAACAGTGATCAGTGATCAAATACAGTTGTTCAGTTGTGCTTACGATTGTTTGGGTAAAGTTGGGCTGAGACGTTGCCTGTTTTCTCTTTCAGGAAGAGGGAGGGTTTCAGAGATCTGAGTTCAGAATAGCCAGTGTTCTCCTTCGCTGAAGCAAGGCAGATATCTGATCAGTAAAGTCACCAGTCACATCACCTCCGTTTAGTTCAGCGGATTTATGATGTCATAGAATTCAGAGGAAGTTGTGGTTATGGAAGCCGCACTAAATCAAGGGCTCATCTTACAGGGTGAGACCAATGTTGAGATATCACACCCGCCCAGGTCGCCTGCTGCGTGCTTGATCTGGGAACCCCAAATGTTTCAAGTTCGTGAACCCACCAAGTTTGAGTTGATGGGAATGATTGGCGACCTTCAGAGGTGTGTAGATGATCTCGCTTATGGAATGTCAGCTTCACCACCAACCACATCGTATGCTGGGAATCTTGTACCACAGGAGCCCCCGCTACTAGGGCGAATTGTGATCGAGCTCAGCTAACCCGAGGTTGTTTCAAGTTATAACAATGACGTGTCAACAACAACTGGGTTTCGCTCTGATATAGCAACCCAAACCCTCGATCAAGCTGAGGCTAGAGGCAAGAATAAGATGAAGGCATACGCTGATCCCATTGAACAACTGCTGTCGGCAGTCGAGGCTTTGAAAGCCGAGGGGTTCAATACACAGCAAGTATTCACAGTTATGAGTAAGACTGTGGATGATGCTTTCCCTATTCCAACCGAGGGCAGTTCAAGCCAGGCAGAAAATCGGGATAGACCCTGTTATGCTAGAACAGTTCCCTCTAATCCCAGCCCTGCACCGGGAAAAGATCAGAAAGCCAAGGCAGCACCTGTCGATCTTTTTCGAGTACATCCAACAAAGGTCCACACACTTCGAAGTATCTGCCCCGAGGGCGCAGAGCCTTTCACGCCCTCTACATGCCTTTGTCTAAGGCACTTCGAATCCTAGCAGAAAAAGGTCATCTCAAACCACTTGAGCCTCGGCCTCTCCCCAGTCATCTTCCAGCGGGCCATGATGCTACTCAATACTGTGCGTATCATCAGCAGACCGGTCACCGCACCGACAACTGTTTTCGTCTCTGCCACGAAGTGCAAGATTTGATTGACAATGAAGTCTGTCACCGCCGGGTTGTTAGATTTCGAGGATAGCGCAAGTATGTGATCAGGGATTGGACCACTTGTGGGTGGCGCTCAGCTTATTTCAGATATGGCATTTGGCACGCACTGTTTTGAGCGTTTTGCAAATGATGACTGTTGTACACTCTGACTTGGGTATTGAGTCAGTTTTGTAGTTTTGTTTTGAGTTAGTCTCTTTGTTTTGAGTCAGTCTTTTTGCTTAAAGGTCTTTCTTATTGTATCGAGTCAGTCCCATTGTATAGAATGTCAGGTGATTCCGGGGTTGTGGCCTCGAACACTATTTTTTGTTTTGTAATTATCCTTTTTGCTTTCTTTTGAGTCTGTCTCTGCTGTGAAGCCAGTTGCAACCAGGAAATCCGAATGAAACAGCTGTGGTTGTCATGTGTTTTTGTGCTTATTTCTACTTTAAGCCTGTTGTGCCAACAAGTTTAGATTGAAACAATAGTACATCTCACCTGCTCTTCTGCACCTTGAAGTCATTGTAATGACCCAAGTTTTTCAAAACTTTTTTTAACACTGTGGTGAAAATGAAGAGGAAGGAATTCCTCCGGTTTTGCAAAAATTTGATCGTTTCAGAGAAAGAAAGGGATGCTAAGCCCTTAATGAATGAAATCATGCTTGTTAGTGTGAGTACTGAGAAGGACCCTGGCTTGATCCAGATTGGTTCCACACCGTCTTCAGCGCGAGCGATTAGTCGCTTTCTTAAAAAATTTCAAAAAATGTTTTGTATAGTCCTGCGAAGACCTGTGTGGAATCACTCTTGAGATTGTACAGCTTAGGATCGCTCTCAGCCTCGAGACTCGACCCCCCCTTTACTTTCAAACCTTGAACGTGCATTCAGAATGTTCAACGACCAGTTGTAATGAAAGGCCTGTATGGCCAGATCAGAAGCACCCTTGGAACTAGGGGCAAAAGACGTCAGAGAATGCACTCGAAGAGTCTACGACAAAGATCAGCAAGAATACCAAATCCCAGAAGGGAGGAAAGAAGGAAGCATTGCTGAAGAACAACCGAGCTCCTATCCACAATATTTCGATGGACTTCTATAGCATCAGTGATCGGCAGTCATTCTCCTGGATTCAGATGGCTTCGAAATCCTAAACCATTTGGCATGGACAAAGCTACACTTTTACCCTTGAGAGGCTCACTGGGCTGAAAACCCGGAAGGGCAACCCAGGCAAAAGTCAGAGCAAGAAAAAGAAGAAAAAGAACAAAAACAAAAAGAGGAAAAGAAAAGAAAAGAATACAAAAAAGAAGAAAAAGAAAGAAAAATGCAAAAAAATAAATAAAATTGAAAAGGAAAGAAAAACAAAGCTCGCAAGGTTTAAAACCAGGAAGGGCAGCCTTGGCAAAAGTTAGAGCGTAGAAGGTGAGGGTTAATACACGAGTGAACCTAAACCGGAACTACGTAAGGCTTGATTCCCAAGTTTGGGATACGTAGGCAACTTCATCCTGAAGTCCAGCCACCAACACTTTCAAAGTGACTGTGTCCATATATTGGTTTTGACCATCTTCGTCTTCTCTTTATCCGATAGTTCAGTTGCAATCATCACTAACGAGGATTGTGTACAGTATACTGCGGCGTTATCCAGACAAGGGGCAACTTTCCATTGCCATGAGTCGTCATTCAAACAAGGGGCAACTTTCCGTTGCCATGCAGCTATCTTCAGGCAAGGGGCAATTTTCCTTCGGATCTGAGGTTATGCATCTTCAGAGTAAGTTTCATGCTCGTTGAGCACTGGCGGTTTGCCAAAACGGTTTTTGAGAATTTTTACTGAGGTTGACTATTTTCTCGAAAATTATTCCATCTTTTCCAAAACTGGACCATTTTCTTGGACCCAGAAAAGGAAAATTTTCAGTACTCATAGCCTGACTTACATGATTTTCAAATCAAAAATAGAACAACTATATTAATCTAACTCTCGTTTTGGTCAACATTGTTTTAGTAGAAAAACTAAAACAAAAATGGTTAAAATGATGAACTAAGGGGTACAGTTGAGTCAGGCTTCCTGTCTTTCCCCCATCGCCAGCATACTTGCCAGAAAGGGCACAACTGGAGCTGTCTGTAAAGGGCTGAAAGCTCTTTCACCATTCGAGCAACGAGGTATCAAGCCAAGTGCGAAGCACAAGTCGGAATGGATCAAGATACTCCACTCTCTCATCCAGAGCATCGACTAGATGTCGCCGGAAGAAGTAGCTGCGAGCTAACAGTGTTGGGCATGAACCCACAACCTCTTGTTTATCCATCAACAGTGTTGGGCATGAACCCACAACCTCTTGTTTATCCATCAACCACCCTGGGAAGGGATAAAAAACGAGAGATTGAAGAACAGAGAGATGTGTGTTGAGAAAAAAAGTGAGAAAAGGGCTTTTTCACAAAAATAGAGCGTGAGGGCTAAGTGATGTGAGAATCACAAATAAGAAAGGGTGGAAAACAATACTCGGAGAAACTGGCTCCTCGCGAACTGAGAGGTCTCTTGTCTTTATAACACGTCTGTGTGTCGTGTCTTTTGTTTTGTTTACTTCAACTCTTATTTTGAGTCTGCTCCGAGCATGTCTCGATGTGTTTAGGTTGTGTACCTTTTGTTGAGTCGTAGGGGCGCTGTGTTCAGTCGTAGGCTCAATACCCAGTCGACAACTCATTTCTGAATTTCAAACAATCGTTTGTGCTTAGAGTGCTATGCCATTCTCCACATTTGTGCAAAGCAAGATTGGTTCTTTCAATAGCCGTAGGGTTTAACCCAGGCCATGTCGGAACAGTAGAACCAGGACCTATCCAAGACTATGTGGGTTCCGGACCGCGAAGCAAAAGAAAAGAGGGAAATTGTGGAGCATCCGTATTTGTTCCAACTTTTACGTGCCCCGTTTTTGCATCCCGTCTTTTCAAGATTGAAATTTTTGATCAGAATGGGTTGTGTGTTCAGAATAAGCAGTGTGTTGTATGGGCTGTGTGCCGAGTAAACCAAGCGCTATGTTATGGGCGGTGTGTTCAAAATGAGTAGTGGGTTGTATGAGTTGTTTTGACGTTAGCTGGTTCACTACTTGGTTATTACGATGCAAGTGTTTCAATTTTCAGACAAAAGATCAATCTCATTTACATTGTTATGTGATATAATGCAATGCGATGTGATGTATGAAATGTACAAATGCAACACTTTTTCAGACAAAAAGCTTGTTTCATTTCACTATCTTTTCAAGTACATAGCTTTGAAGAAAATAAAAGCTACATGTGGCAGTACAGTGTGCTCAAGCTACCAGCAAAAAGAAAAGTAAAACAAAAAGAAAAAAAGGCAACAAAAGTCTGGATCAATGTCAACTGGTCTCAGGTCTGAGGGTCTGTCCTCATCCTCTTCCTGGACAAAGGTCCAGGAGCATCATCGCCAGCTTCACCATCTGAGCCCGAGCCCGAGTCATCTCCGGTCTCCTCGTCGGACGACTTTACCTCCACCTCCGACCCTACCTCAGACTCATCATCATCAGGGATCGGTACCCGAGAGCTGCTCCCAACGTGAGTAGGGATCGGTACCCGAGGGCTACTCCCAACGTGAGTGCGCCCTGCTTTGGTGCGGGGATATACTGTCGCTCCTCACCCTCCTTCTCGAGCAGGAGCAGAAGGTCCAGCTGGAGCACCTCCTGCAGTCGGAATCTGGAATGGAGGCTGAAAAACACAAATGGCAAACGTATCAGTACGCTATGCAAAGCAGAGTATGAATACTGTGAGTAGTGTATCAGTACATAATGCAGTGTGTGAGTACAGTGTATGAATACTGTGAGCAGTGTATCAGTCCAGAATGCAGTGTGTGAGTACAGTGTATGAATACATAATACAGTGACTGAGTGCAGTGTATGAATGCCGTGAGTAATGTTGTGAACAGTCTGTGGGTTACAGTGTATCGAATGCCGTGAGGGCCGTATATCAAGTACTGTGTTGATGGTGCGATGCCTCAGATTGTGCAAAGTTTGAGATGATGGTGGAAAGAGCTTACAGGGATACTGTAAATGGCCACTAGGTCGAGGCTCCGCTGCAACAATTCCATCACAGAGGCAGTCAACTCCAAAGACTAGCGAGTATACTCGGACGAAGCCTGCAAAAGTGTTAGAAGTATTAGTATTCTACGGAATATCAAGAGAAAGGAAATGAACTGACTGCACAAAATGCTGTAGTACATACCGAGGGCAAGTCGTAGAACCCGACTAGCTCATGATCAGTTGGAGGGGGAGCGATGGGGATCTGATAAGTCTCCCCACCCTGCCCTCTGCATGTCATCATCGTGGGCAATGCTGGCCACCCAGCTCTCTGCCCTCTCCGGGGCCCACTCCTACCATGGGCCCGAGCCATCCTCGGTGCTCCTGCTCCTGCCGCTGGCGTCGCAGGCCTTTCCCTCTCAGCTTGGCGAAAACTACCCAGAGGCCGCATGATGTAGGTCTGGACGTACTCCGCATAGTCGCCTCGCCTTTAAAGCCCTCTGAGTCCCAACCAATCGTACAAACGGCCATCTCCTGCGGGGTGTATATCTCCGTCCGCCTCATGGTCATAGGAGGCAAACCTGGGACTATTTGCTCTGGCAAGCCCAAGGTCTGGCGTAGGAAGTGCTCGCCCAGGTACCAAGCCTGACAGACCGGGCCCTCCAGCAAAATCCTGAACCGGGAGGTCTCCTGAGCGCCCTCATACTGCTCCCTACTGCGATGGGCAATGAGGCCCATGGCTGCCAGGTAATCTGCAAACAAAATACAGTTTGTTATCTACTACAATTGAAAATGCAATGCAAAGCGAAGCTTAAATGAATTGTAATGTTTGGCATACCTCTACCGCGATGATGGTATCGAAATAGCGGCGGAAGAATATGAAAGACTCCCGTGGTCTCCGCTCTCACCTCACGTCGAAGCGGTGGGAGAATGGGATCATGGGAGGCATCTCCTGCTCGGGTACTGGGGCAAGCCTCGGGAAGTAGGTGTATACCCACAACTACAGTATGACAGAACAGATATCAATATGCTTATCAGATAAAGCAGAATGCAGAATAAAGCAGAAGGCGCAGAACCATACATTGAGTAGTGTATCGTGCAGAGTGTACAGTCCATGCAGTATATAGTCAGTGTAAAACAGATTGCATGTTTGTAGTATGTGCAGTCTACAGTCAGTTGTGCAATGTGTGCAGTGTGTAAAGCAAATCATATGTGTGTCGTGGGTGCAGTATATGACCAGTGTGATGAAGACCGCAGTGTGTATAGAGAATGTAAAGAGAAAATGTGAAACAGAAGAAGAAGACGTACCTCCCAAGCCCACCAGTAGCTTCCGAGCAACTGTCCGCTGAGGCGGGAGGATGAACTCGTATAGCCATAGAGTGTGGCCAAGCCCGCGCCACCCCAGTCGTTGTCGCGGATCCTGGTCACGTCAACCAGTGCACTCAACAAGCAAAGTGGCACGGTGTTCGCCCGATCGGCGAAGAGGGTGCTCCCCAGCAGGAACATCATAAAGCCGCGTGTGTACTGCTCCTCCTCCTCCTGAGTGGTAGGCGCCTGGATCCTGAAGTGGTCCTCGAACCACGAGTATCGTACAAATCCTGGACGAGCAAGCGACAGTAGGTTGTCGAGCAGGTACATCTGAACGGCCTCTCACTCATCCGTATATGTGTCGAAGAGGATCGGATCAGCCCCTACTCTAATGCCTGTGAGCATGGAGAAGTCAAAGGGAGTCATCGTCATGTCTCCCATGGCCAAAAGATGAAAAGAGTCGGTGGTGTCCTACCACCTCTCCACCAGAGCAGCAAGGAGAGGCCTACTCACAGTCAGGCGTGAGAGCCCCATGCAGAAAGTGCCGAAGCCGGCCTGGTCGACGATACGGCGAACCGCCTCAGGAAACTCCATGTACCACCCCCGGGCCATGACGTTCCCATTCCCCCGGAAGGCATGGGAATCCCCTTGTGGTCAAAACAAACAGTTGCGAAGCAGTGTTACAAATACAGTGTTGAATGCACTCCCGATCAGTGAAAATACAACAAGTGTGCACGTGTTCAGATTCAAACAGATATCGGGTGCGGGTGTGCTCGCACTGAACTTCAGCATGTGATGCAACAGTTTGTTTGGATCACTTTAGTGCAAATGCAACGTGTGTGCACGTGTCCAGATTCAAACAGATATCGGGTGCCGGTGTGCTCACAGTGAACTACAACATAGGAAAATGTCAGTGTGTCTGAGTGGTTCAGTGGAAAATGCAGTGTGTGTGCACGTGTTCAGATTCAAACAAATACCGAGTATAGGTGTGCTCGCAGTAGACTATAACATGTGGTATATCGGTGTATCTGGGCTAAGCAATTAAAGAACAAGATCGACTATTGCTATTGTGTTCTACATTGCGGAAAATGAAATGGGGAAGAGTATACCTCAGAAGCGCCGTAAGACAGATGTGACTCTAGCTCGCATAGTAAAAGCTCTGGTGGTACGACCCTGGCAAAACTCCTAAACTGGCGAAGTCCGTCAACAGGCAACACGTGAATCACCGGCCTGTAGGTCGCCGGGTCGAACAGTCGAACGCTAAAAGGCAAGAGCTCGGCCTCAGGGTCCATCTCCTGCTCCGGAGGAGTCACGCCCTGTGGAAGATCGTCTGCAATGCTGAGAATGGTGTGAAAATGGCCGGAAGTGTAAAACCCGGGCGAAAATGTGAGGAGTCAACCGAAAAGTCAACCCCGAGAGAGTGAAAAATGGGCGAAAAGCTCAGAGTCTAGAAGGGGCACAAAGATCGAGGTAAACTCGAGGGAAACCAATCCCGAGTGGTGGAAATCAAGAAAAGTGTACCAAAACGGAGATTTAATCGATTCAAAATGTTCGAAACGCGAAGGATTTCGCGAATCAAACGTTAAAGATGGCTCTAAAACGTGACAAAAGTGAGGATAGAAGATTGAAAAATGACCTAGAGGGATGGGGGAAAAGTTTTCGACCAAGAGGCAAGTGAAGAAATAAGGGTTTGAGCCCTATATTTAAAGACCCATGCCAAAATGTCAAAACTGCCCCGACACAGGCATTTTTGGCCGATCAGCCAAATTGTTAGCCAGTCGGCCAAAAAGTTAGCCGATGGCCTTATTTTGTGGCTAGTGGATGGCCGGTCGCCTCCCCCGGTGGCCGGTGAATCTCCTACACCCTTGTTTGTGTCATTGATGTGGTTTTGGACCTTCTTTGCTTAAGACAGTGCAAGGAACTGCATTTTGAAGCTTAACCGGTCTCTGTGCTGCGTCTTCTGTGCGTAGCAATCGAATACGTGCAATGTGTATCCTTTTCGTATCCTTTTTGTATCTTGCAAAGGTTCGGAAACTACTTCAAATACGTTACATTGTTATGCATGTCTGCATGTGTTGTAGCGCACACCACCTCTTGCATTGTTATGCATGCTTGCATGCATTGTAGCGCACACCATCCCTTGCATTGTTATGCATGTCTACACGCGTTGTAACGCGCACAACTTGCACTGATATGCACTGCTCATTTGCATTGTCATGTGTTCCAAAAGACACGCGTTGTCACGCATTCAAGATCATTTGCATTGTCATGCATTTCAAAAGACGTGCATTGTCACGCATTCAAGTCCATTTGCATTGTTATGCATCTCAAAAGACGTGCGTTGTTACGCATTTTGAATTCATTCGTATTGTCATGCATTTCAATTACATGCATTGTCATGCAATTCATGCATTGTCATGCGTGTCTCATTTTGCATTATCATGCATTTCAATTCCATGCATTATCATGCATTCTCATTCATGCATTGTCATACGTGTCACTTGTTTGCATTGTCATACATTTCGAACAACTCGCATTGTCATGCATCTTCCATTTGCATTATCATGCCTGTCAATCTCTCACATTGTTGCATATTTCATGTGCATTGTCTTGCACCCCTCTAACTTGCATTGTTTTGCACGTTCCTTCTCCGAAACACCGGGATATGTCCCTATGTCCCCCCATTCTTTTTTTTTTGGGAACACCAGGATATGTCCCTATGTTTCCCTTTCTTTGGGTAAGAGCATTCGGAACATGTTTCGATGCCTACCTTTCTTCCACTCGCGTGCCGCGTGTGGACGTATCTAACTTTTCCCCACTCGCGTGCCACGTGTGGACGTATCTAAATTTTCTCCATTCACGTGTCGCATGTGGACGTATCTAACTTTTCTCCACTCGCGTGCCGCGCGTGGACGCCTCTTACTTTTCTCCACTCGCGTGCTGCGTGTGGATGTATCTAACTTTTCTCCACTCGCGTTCCGCGTGTGGACGTCTCTAACTTTTCTCCACTCGCGTGCCGCGTGTGGACGTCTCTAACTTTTCTCCACTCGCGTGTCCCGTGTGGACGTATCTAATTTTTACTAACCCCCTTCTCCCTCCTCGCATTGTTACACATTGCATGCGTTGTCGCGTCTTGCTTTACTTATATGTGTTCAAGTTTCTATACACATTGCATGCGTTGTCGCGTTATGCTTTACTTATATGTGTTTAAGTTTCTATGCACATTGCATGCGTTATCGCGTTATGCTTTACTTATATGTGTTCAAGTTTCTATACACATTGCATGCGTTGTCGCGCTATGTTTTACTTATATGTGTTCAAGTTCCTAAACACATTGAATACGTTGTCGTGTTATGCTTTACTTACATGTGTTCAAGATCCTTTATTTTTCGCACATTGTACATGTTGTCGCATGTGCTTTACTTGCATGTGTATACTCTTCCTCGCCTCAACACATTGTATACGTTGTCGCGTGTACTTTACTTATATGTGTTTGTGCCTTCATAGCATTGTTATGCCTATTTCCAAATTTCATTGTTATGCACACACTTGGGTTGCGTTGTTATGCACCCCTCTCACCCGCATTGTCATGCACCCCTTTGCTTGCGTTGTCACGCACCTTTCAATTGCATGGTTATGCATGTATCTAACGATATTGTACCTATTAAGTTCTCTTTTTTTTTTTTTTTTTTTTTCAGACACGATATTGTATGTACGGTTCACTTGAGGCTGGCATGACCAGACGAACCAGGCAGAAATGATATTGTATGTACGGTTTATTCGAAGCTGGCACGACCAGACGAACCGCAAAGGTATTATATTCCCCGTGTCAAACGTAGCGGGAATTACATAATTCTCTTACATCCTTTCTGCATTGTAATGTAGTTTGGTTTTTGGCTTGCTTAAAACTGTTACATTTGTTGTATGTATTTGCTTCGTTACAGTTCTCTTTGCGTGATCATAAGTTATGCTCGGCTTTGTGCATTGTTCTTGCATTTTGCCCCTGCCTTCGGGTGCATACCTTTGTCTGTAGTTTGTATGCTCTGTCTAAGTCTTCGGCCTCGTCAAAAGTGGGTCGTCTTTGGGCTTTGACACTCACTCCCGTCATTGTTATGACTTTCGAGTTCTGTCAAAGAGGGGCAACTGTAGATACCCCATTTTTGATCATCCTCGAGACTTGGACGTGACCGTTTGAACACTCGGTGATCAGCCATGTTTGTGTTCGTGTTGAGTTCTCGGAGGTCTCGGCCACGCGACTTGCCTCAAGACCTCTCGACTTGCCTGTTTTGTGTTTGGTTTTGCACCAGACACTTGTTGTTTTGCTTCTAAGGGTGGGAAATGGCTTGTTGGCCATCCCCACACCTAACCGGTCATGGCTTGAGGCCACCGGCCCTGTTTTGTTGCTACCGGCCATTGGTTATGGCCGGTCGGCACTAGTTATGGTCGGCCGACCATTGTTTTTGTCAATTTGTCATTTTTGGCTGGCAGATCACTGTTCATCTGCTTTTGGCAGATATTTTATGCCAGCTGTGATAGCTGGCATCCACAATGCACCCCCTCCATACACGTGTATGAAGGGATTTCCCTCTTGCTTAGCTTGTTTTGTCAGCTTTGCAAGAGTGAATCTCTATAAAGGGAGGGCTTCTCCTCCCTCCTCAAAGGTTCCTAAAAGTTCCAGAGAGGGTTTGAGATTAGGGTTTAGGATTTGTATCTCTCTGTCTCTATATCTCCCTCTATTTCCCTCTTGTGTGTGTATAAGGTGTATTTGTTCTTAGTTTTGCACTAGGACACCTAGTATCACACCTTACCTTGGTTGCTGAGGTGCCAAAGGGTTGTTCTTAAAGTTTTTGAGTGGATTTAAGCTTGGAAAGGCCGCTGGAGCCTTGTTCTTGAAGGTGATCTACAAGGGTGAGATTCTTTCTCTTTATTCCCCATTTTTGCATAAGCCTTTTGCCTATCTTGCATCTATTTTTGAGCTTAGTCTATAATTGATAAAAGTTCTGATTTTACTATCTTAAAATAGTTGTTTAAGGTTGCTTTGGTGTTTGGGGTTGTTTACCCCCCTTAGGCCTTGTTTGGCCTTCTTTTTGTGCTATTTTTGGTGAGCTCTAGGACCACCTTGTATTGGCCTCCTCACCACTGAAATCCCTAATCCAGAGGGATTTCAGTGGTGAGGATGGTGTTTTGAGGTCCTAAGAAGGAGAGGGCCATCCGCTCTCCTTATTGTCTTCAAAACTTGTCATTTTAGCCTCATATGTGAGCACCTTTCTTAAGTTTATGTTGGCCATGTTTTAGTTGGTATTTGTGCTTATTTTGTGATGATATAGCACTGTTTCAAGTTGGTTTAGACACACCATGCATGCTTTGCATACTTGTCTTGTAATGCCATGAAATCGCCTTAACATGCTTTGTACTTTGAGCCTTGTTTTTAGCATGATTTTGGCTTAGCTTTGTGAAGCTTTTATGCATGTTTTAGTGTGCTTGAGGTCTGACTTTGGTTATTTGGGTCGTCCATGATTTTCTTTGTATAGGTACCATGCAATCTCCCATATAGGCCTTGAGTGTTGGCCTCTCTAGCATGCTCTCCTTGCATCATTTCAGCGGTTTGGCACCACTTATCATGTCATTTCAATCCATATGGTATGCTTGTATGCTTTCATTTGATACTCCTTTGATGCTTTAAAAGGTTGATGTCTTATGCTCCATGTTTGGACCATTATGTATGCTTCCATGTGTAGGCCATTTAGATGCCATCTAAGTGTGTTTTGGGCCTTGTCTCGACCTACATCGAGACTGTTTTGAGTCCCCTCGACCCTTTGGGACTCGCCTTGCATAGCCATGGTTTGATCCCTTAGGATAGCTTTGAGCTTTGGACCTTGGTTGCATGTTTTGATTGCTTTGTTTAATTGGTTTGGCACCATCCTTAACATGATTTTCAGAGTTCGCCATGCTTGTCATTGGTCCATGATCATCTCCTTTTAAGTGTGCTTAACAGTCCACTCTTTGTGCTTAAGTGTTGGACCATGTTCGCATGCATGTTTGTATGTAAATTTGCCTTCATTCCCATAGCATTTTGGCTACTTATTTAGACATGGCTGAGGCTTGTCCATATTAGTTTAAGTCCACCGTTTGCATGTTGTTCAAATGTTGTTACATTGCTTCATGCTTGCATGTTTTGGTTACATAGTGTTTTGCATGCTCATTGCTTGCATTATTGATACATGCTTAGCTATATTGCATTTTGTTGCATTGCTTGAGCTATATGGCATGCTGTTGCATGCTTAGGTTGAAATGCATTTGGTATGCATTCTCTCTTTTAGTTGCCTAACATGTTGTTGCAAGTTTTGCCATTGATATGTTGTTACATGCTGGCATGTGTGCATGTTTGCCCTCATGTTCATATTGCAAGCTTAGCTTGCATGCTTAGCTTGCATTTGGCATGCATGCCTTGCCTCTTGAATCACCATGATAGAGGTTGGGCCCCTTAGGTGTTTGTGTGCATTTCATTTGACATCAAAATGCACAACTTGACACCTCGGACCATCATGCATTGAAATACGCGATTGGTGGCTCGAGGGTCGAGGGCCACACTTCCTTGAGTTCATAGCATGATGGGGAGGTTGGTGGTGCAAACATTTGCTTGAAAATGCATTGCCATGCCTTGTCTGCCCCCTGCTGCTGTCAAACAAAGCATAAATGGTCGACCGACCATATTGAGTGCCGGCCGACTAAATATATTTGGCTGAGAGCCATACCAATGGTTGATGACCAGTTTCCCCTGGCCGGTGGTGTTTCCTCTTGGTCGGTGACCTTCCACAGTGATCAGGAAGTGATTCGGGAGCATCATTGAGACTTGCACAATTTTCAGAGGAGCAGAGCAGGGTACATAGGGGCAGCTTGCACATGGTGGTGGATTTCCGAGTGAAGTCGAGCACGCATGCATTGGACCCTCTTCCCGAGGCTGTTTTACCGCTTTATTAGCTTAGTTAATTTGCTTAACTAGTTAAGTGGTCTGTAACTATTTAATTAGCTTGTTAGTTAGTTAAATTTGTATTATTCTTTTAGTCCCTCTGAGAGAGGGCGAATTGTGTAATAAGCGTGCGTGTGTGTGATGCATGTCTTCCAACCCCACTTCTTTCTCCCTTTTACTTACCTGCTTTGATGGTTAGTATTAGGGCATATTTTAATTAGCATCCTTATGCTATGCATATGTGCATTCATTCATCAGTATTGCATGCACCGAGCTCGGCGCATCATACTAACTGCATAGTATTTCAAATATAACTTGAATAGATGTTATCTGTTGCATTTCACATGCCATCCATAGATTAGTCGAGCCTATTCTAGCCTCATTTTGCCTGCGATGCATTAGCCATCTTAACATGGACTTGGATCATACATTTGAATACTAACATGTTCCTTGATTTTGCTTGGAGTACTAGGTGAGTGTTTATGCTTTAGCATCTCACATGAGTGTGAATGTTAACATGAAAGCATGCTTGTCATGAGGCTAACCGCTTAGTTGATTTACCGCCTGAATGCCTGTGGGTGAAGGTTGGATTGTTTGAATTGGAATAATTCATCGAAATCCATATTTTAGCCTACTTGCGAGTAGCAAACCTCAAATCATTTCCAAACAATGGATATGCGATGCTTTGTTCCAAATTAGGCGATCTAGTCTATACTTTTGTGTTGTGCGCATCACATAGTAGGATTAGCTAATTAATTGGTTTAAGAACACGTAACGTTTTCAAAACTTGATATCATGGTTAGTAGAGGCCGATCTTTGATCAGGCAAGCGGGGGTGCTCATAGCTGGCCTTTCCCAATCGTACCCAAGTTCCTGAGCCGAGGCAACTTTGGTGATGACGGACACATGGCCTTAGGCAAATGAGTCAGGGCTTCCTAAATTTCCTCATAAAAAATATTTAGGTGGCGACTCTGTATCTGGCAAAGCAGTCCATGTTTGCCATTTCTTTCTAAAAATCTGTTTTTCAAAACAATTTACCGGATTTGGACTTTTTGGTGATTTATCAATCTCACATTGCACATCGTGAGATCAGATTAAGAACCGTGACAATTTGAGTCCTGAACTGTAGTGAGCCCAAATGAACAGAACGGGGGATTCCCTCCCGGGACATTCGGGGACGTCTACACATCGGTACCTCAGTGCTTGGAATACGAGAGAATTTCTGGTCCTTGCCCTTACTTTCAGTTCCATCCTTCTTGACGAATACTTGGTTTGTCTTGAGGATGAGGAACAGATTAGGCTGACCCCGGTTACAAAAACTTCTACAGGCATTAAAAAGAGACGAAGAACTAACACTTGACTCATCTATGCCCCTAGTTTATTGCTTTGTCTTTTCTTTTTCAAGTTTTTATGGAAAATCAACTTTGGTTTGGAGAATGTACTTGTGATAAATCAATAAAATTAAAGTGAGTATTGAAAAGTTTCCTTTTGTGTTGTAAACGATAAAGTTTTGAGAAGAAAAACAAAAATTGAATTAAAACTTTTCAATTTTTTTTTTTAATTTTTCTTTTTTTCTTTATTTTTTTTTGTTTTTTGGGAAATGGTCACCACTGAATACATCCGAATTAATCCTAAGGCTGTACAGCCCCAAATCAAAAGATCATAACCAAGTCGACAAACGGTGGAGCATGACAGATTGATTAAACCAGATGAACATGACAGTTGGGTTGAAAAATAGTGATGGCCGAACTTCGGGCTAAAGTTGCCTACGTATCCCAAAGATGAGAATTAGGCCTTACGTAGTTCGGAGAGGGTGCACTCGAGTATTTATTCTCTCTTTTTGCGCTCTAACTTTTGCCAAGGTTGCCCTTTCGGGTTTTCAGTCTTGCGAGCTCAGTTTTTCTTTATTTCTAATTTGATATTTTTTTTTTAATTTTTTTATATGCTCTAACTTTTGTGTAGGTCGCCCTTTCGGGTTTTCGGCCTAACGAGCCCCTCAGGGGTAATACTTCTTCAACTTGTCTATGTTGATCGGCTGTGAAAACTCCAAGCCATCCAAATCCATAATAATAATTGCTCATTCGGACCAGATTGACTTGATGATTTAAGGGCCAGCCCAATTGGGTCTAAACTTTCCCCTAAGGTCGTGGATGGGGGCTCAGTTGTCTTTGAGCACCATGTCTCATTCCTTGAGATTTCTGGACTTGACTTTCTTGTTAAAAGCCCTCACAATTCTATGCTGGCAACCTTGGATATGATACAATGCCTTCAACCTCCTCTCATCAAACAACATCAATTCTTCAAATCTACTTTGTTGCCAGTCCGCCTTTCTTATCTGACACTCAACCATAATTCTTAGCGACGGTACTTCAATCTCGATTGGCAGAACAACTTCCATCCCATAAACAAGAGAATAAGGGGTTGCTCTTGTAGATGTTCGGATTGACGTTCTGTAACCCCAGAGTGCGAATAGAAGTTTTTCCGAGCAGTCCCTGTAGGTTTCAACCATTTTCTACAAAATTCTCTTGATGTTTTTGTTTGTAGCCTCAACAACTCCATTGGTCTGCGGCCTGTATGTTGATGACTTACGGAAAGCCACATTATATTTCTCAAGCAGGTCTATCACCTCATTTTTGAAATGCGAGCCATTATCTGAGATGATCTCGTTGGGCACTCCATACCGACAAATGATGTTGTTCTTGATGAACTTAGCCACATGCGACGCCTTTAGAACAGCATAGGATTGGGCCTCCACCCACTTTGTGAAGTAGTCGATTGCTACCAAAATGAACTCATGCCCGTTTGACCCCTTTGGCGTGACTGCACTGATAACGTCAATTCCCCAGACTGAGAAAGGCCATGGTGAAGTCATATTGTAGAGTTTTGACGGCGGAATGTTCATGCGATTGGCATGGATTTGACATTTGTGGCATCACCGTGCAAAGCCAATATAGTCCTCCTCCATGGTTGACCAGTAGTAGACTTGTTGAAGGATTTTCCGAGCTAGCATCATACCATTCATTTGAGCTCCGCACTCTCCTCCGTAGATAGCTTCCATAAGGCACCTTGATTCTCCTCCTCAACACACAACTTATGCGTTCCCAGATGGCCTCTTTTGTACAACTTGTTTCCACAGATGATGAATTGGATAGCCAGACGCTGTATTCCCCTTTTGTCTTTGGCACTTGCCCCTGGTGGGTATGCTTCTTTGTCCAGGAAATTCCAGATGTTATAATACCAAGGGTTCGTGTCTTGAACCTTATTTATCATGGCGATGGTCTCATGCACCGGCGTATACTTCTGTTCAATGATGATTGGGCGCATCTTCACTCCAAGCGGAATGTCCACCATGGAGGATAAAGTTGCCAACGCATCAGTAAATCGGTTGTTCTCTCTGGGCCAATATAAACCTTCATGATAAACCTTCATTTTCTCTTCCTTAACCCACCAACCTTCATTTTCTCTTCCTTAACCCACCAATCTCCATTAGCTTGAGACACAACCAAATTCGAATCTCCGATAACATCCAATCTTATTGCCTCTAGTTCTAGGGCAGCTTCCAAACCAGCAATGCACGCTTCGTATTCTGCTTCATTGTTGGATACTTTAAACAGGAGTTTGAAGGTTACAGGTATATGCGAATCATCGGGTGCTATGAGTAACACACCGATCCCATAACCATATTGATTAGACGCCCCGTCAAAGTACATTGTCCATGGTTCCTCTTCTATCTACGGAATGTCTTCATCTAGGAATAGATACTCCATTGCATCATCATCTGCTTTTTCTGGGTGATCCGCCAGAAATTCCGCTACAACTCTCCCTTTGACTGATTTGCGCGTGATATACTTGAGGTCAAACTCAGAGAGAAGAAGCAACCAACGAGCTAGTTTGCCCGTAAGTGCTGGTTTTCCAAAGAGATATTTGATGGGATCTAAGCTCGAAACCAGAATTACAAAATGAGCTAACAGGTAGTGTCTCAACTTCCTCGTTGCCCAAACCAAAGCTAAGGAAGCTTTCTCGAGAGGAGTATAGCGAGTTTCATTGGGGACGCGCCCAAACGTCCCGGGCTCCGCACGCGAAAAAAATGGCGCATGATTCCGTTATGTTCATTGGGCATACCACAGTTCAGACTCAAATGTCACGGTTTTGAATCTAATCTCACAATGTGCGATGTGAGACCGACAAATCACCAAAGAGTCCAAATCCGGCAAATCGTTTTGGAAAATTGATTTTTAATAAAGAAGTGCCAAACATGGACTGCTTTGCCAGACACAGAGTCGCCACCAAAATATTTTATTTTGGGGGAAATTTAGAAAACCCTGACTCGTACCTAAGGCCACGTGTCCGTCATCACCAAAGTTGTCTCGGCTCGGGAACTTGGGTACGAGAGGGGAAGGTCATGCAATGAGGACACGATCAAAGATCAGCCTGTACTAAGCATGATATCTTGTTTTTAAAAGCACATGTGCTCTTATTCCAATTAATTAGCTAGTCTTACTACGTGATGCGCACAGCAAACAAGTATAGACTAGATCGCCTAATTTGGAACAAAAAATTGTGTATTCGTTTGTGAAAATGATTTGAAGTTTGCTACTCGTAAGTAGGCTAAATTTGGGATTCAATGAATTGTTCCAATTCAAGTAATCCAACATTCACCCACAGGCATTCAGACAGTTAATCACATAAGCAGTTAGCCTCATGGCAAGCATGCTAACATGGCAACATTAACACACATGCAGTATGTTAAAGCGTAAACACTCACAGTGTACTCCGAGCCAAAATAAAGAACTAGTTAGAAATCATGCATGACCGTAGTTCATGTTAAGATGTCTAATGCAACACATGGGAATATGCAACTAAGATAGGCTCGGCTATCCTAAGATGTCATGTGAAATGTAACTTGATAACATGCTGTTAAACATGTATTCAAGTAATGTATTGAAAGTATAATGTAGTTAGTATGATGCGCCGAGCCCGATGCATACAATATAGATGAATGGATGCACGCATGCAAGCATAAGGTATGCTAAATGAAATATGCCCTAAAACTAACCATCGTAAGCGGTTAAGTAAAAGGGAGAAAGAAATGGGGATTGGAAGACATGCATCGCACACACGCATGCTTATTACAAAAATTCGCCCTCTCGAGGGAGAGACCGAATAAGAAGTTAACTAGCTAATCTAAGCTAATTAAACTAATTATTACACAACAAATTAATTAACTAATCCTAGTTAACTAATTACTACAAAACGAATTGAATAGCTAACGCATTAACTAATTAAAAGTACAAACCAAAGCAAAAGCTAGCTATCTAAGCATGGCAGCTAAGGAAAGGAGTAAATCAGGAGTCTTAGAGGGAGAGGAATGCATGCAAGCCCGGTCGCCTCGTTCGGAAATCTAATGCGATGCCCCAATTTGCCTCTGTTTTCATCTGTCCTCAGAAACTTGCACCAAGCTCCAGAAAACTTAAACTGCACCTAGGGAAACCTGTGGGAGGGTGGCCGACCACTTTTGGTCTCTCCAAACATCTGCCGACCACTTTTGGTTATTGAAAAACCAGAAAAGTGGTCGGCCAGTTAGTTTTTCTGGCTAGCCGGCCAGTTGTTGCTGCTGAATTGCAATTTGCTGCAACAGAGAGCAAGAAAGGGCATGACAATGTATTTGCAAGATATGTGTGCACAACCACCCTCCCTATCATGTCATGAACTCACGGGATTGTGGTTCTCAACCCTCGGGCCACCAATCGCGGATTTCAATGCATGATGGCCGAGAGGCGAAGTTGTACAATTCAATGTAAAATGAATGCACAAGTAAACACATAAAGCCTAAAACTCTATCATGTATGATCAAGAGCATCGGCGACTGGGAATTAAGACAAGTTTCATCACTTTAAGTATGAAACATCCCTCGTTTCCCGTGTTCGGACTAACATCTATTTCAAACACATTGCAACAAAAGCATGGCAAACATGTAATGCAACTACATGGCATACCCGATACAATGTGATATGATCAACTTAACAAAGCTAATGATAACAATGCTAACACATGCATGCACAATGCAATGCTACAAGGACAAATTAGCAATGTTAGGGCCATGCACAATGCAATGAAGCATAATCATACACAATGCGATGAACTACATGGCATACTCAATGCAAGGCAATCATAAGGTTCTAAACACCATGTAATGCATGCATGCACAATGCAATGCAATAAGGGCAACGATATGCAAAACACCAAACATGCAAAAACATGCAAACCACATACTTAATGGACTTAAACCGAAATGGACAGACCTCAGTCATGCCAAAACAGTGGCCATACCACAAAAACAAAGGCACAAAAAGCATATGTAAGCATGCATACCAATTGGCTCACCAACTAAGGCACTAAGGTGCAACTCTCAAGAACACTTAAAGAGTGAAAAGCGTGAAAGTGTAACAACACTAAGTGCATTGGAATTAGAAAAGAAATGATGCCAAATCACTTAATCAACACAAGCATGGCGTGCTAGGGTCCTTAAAGCATGGAGCTAGTAAAAAGGACTACAAAGGAGGCATGCAATTCATGGCAAAAATGCATGAACTAAGCATGGACAAAGCTCAAGTACGTCAAAATAAGGACTTAAACATGTTGAGACGAGGGCTCAAAGGCCTAGGCATGCAAGCATACGAGCTAAGGCATAAACTAGGCAACGGTGCGTAACACTCAAAGGCACTTAAAGCATGATTGAGGTACGAACATGGCAATGCTAAATGCTCTGAAATGTCATGTTAAGTGATACCAAATCATGCACACAACACAAATGAAGCATGCAATGGTGCTCAAAGCTTGAGGCAAGCAAGAGCATTTGTACTACAAGTATACAAAACATGAAGCATGTGACAAAGGCAACTCGAAACAGTCCTAGAACATGTTAAAATGATACTAAAACATGTATATAAGGAAGCCAAAACAAGCTAGCATGGTGAGCATGAGGCATGATGCATACAAGACGAATAAGGTGGATTACACTACACCTATTAAGACCAAGCATGGGATGACTTAACCAATAAAAATCAGAGTTATATCATGGCAAAATAACCCCCAAAACACATTGAAATGATGGCTCGCAAGCTATGGCATGAAGCATACGCAATGACTCATGTTAAGGCATAAAGGGGCAATCCCTCTAATGCATTGAATGAGTGACAAATGTGGATGCATGGCCATGAAACATGGACTGAAATCACATAATAAATGATGCCAAATCATTAAAATAGTCCAAGTAATGCATGCTAGTGGACTCAATACACAAAACTAACAAGGTAGATTGAACCAAGGCTATACAAAGTAAGTCATGCATGACCAAAACAACACAAATCAGACCTTAAACATGCTAAAACATGAACAAAGTCTTCTCAAAACTAAGCCAAAAGCATGTTACAATGTCATGTTACAAGATGATGCATTTTAGGCTATTTCATGGAATTGCACTACAAGTGCAAGGAGCATGCAAAGGCTAACCAAACCAAACAAAAAAAGTGTTATGACATGGGAAAACATCACCAAAAACATGTTGGAATAGAAATAAAACAAGCTTGAATGACATGCTATTTCACGAAGCATATAAAGCTAGTTTGTGTGATTTACACTACGAGTGTATTAACCATGCATGGAGTGACCAAACCAAGCAAAAACAGTGCTATGCCTCAGCAAAATAACCACAAATACAAGCTAAGATATGGCCAACATAAGCTTAACAAAGGTGCGCAAACATGACGCATATGAAGCAAGTAAACACAATACAAGGAGAGGGGATGACCCTCTCCAATTTAAGACACCAAAACCACCTTTCCACTACTAAAAATCCTCTGGATTTCAATGGTAGAAAGGTCATGCAAAGGATTCAACAAGAGCCTAAAGGGATGGCTCCAAATAAGGCCTAACAAGGCCTAAGAGGGGGTAAATCACCCCAAACGAAAAAGTGACCTGAAATAATTATTTTAAGCATGCAAAAATAGAACTTTTTCTAGTTAAGAGTTAAACTTAAAAACGTATGCAAGAAGGTCTAAAAGCTTAAGCAAGAAAGGAGGATTTAAAGGTCAAATGCTCACCCTTGAAGACCTCCTTTACAACTGTAACTCCAGCAAGTTCTTTGAGCTTAAACTAGTCCAAGAACACCAAAAACAACCCCTTAGCACCTCAGTAACCAAAGGAAGGTGTTTGAGTGTGTGTTTGTGTGTTAAACTAAGACAAAACAACACTTTAAGGCACAAAAATAAAGCAAAGAAGGAAGTATAGATACAAGACTATATCTAACTCTCAACCCTCAAATTTCTGAACCTAGAGAAGGGAGGAGGAGCCTCCCTCTTATAGAAACTAAAAGGAAATGCTTCTTGGAGAAGCTAAGCCTCAAATAAATCCCTCCATACACGTGTATGGAGGATAGCCCAAATGCCCTCCAACTGTGCCAGCTAGAGGAAAATATCTCCAAAAAGGTGCCAAAAAGTAGCCGACCACTTGAAGTGGTGGTTGGCCGACCACTTCAAGTGGTCTTCCAAGAGACAAACTGGTCGGCCATGGTGGGAGAGAGTCCAGGGCACGAAAGAAAGCTAGTGGTGTGGTGGCCGACCAGAAAATGTGGCCAATGACCAAGCAAGCCAGTTATCCGACCAGAAAATTGGTTAGCAAAAGGAAAAGTGGTCTCCAAGGAGAAAAAGTGGTCTCCCGCCCTTGTACCACCTTCCAAACAAGGAAAACAAGGTTTGTACCAAAAACAAACCAAAACGGATGCAAGACGAGAGATCGGGAGGCAAAGCATGCGGCCGAAAGCCTCGGAAACTAGTCTATGGGCATCAAAAGTGGTATGCCAACACAAAAGTGGTCTCCCAGACCATAGTGTTCCTCTAGGCAGAGGCAAGAAGGTGTGGTTCAAAAACCATGCCAAACGGAGAATGTTAAGCGGTCCCGAGACAAGGCGCGCGGCAGATGGCTCCAAAAATCGGAAACTAGTCTCCAAATAGGAAAAGTGGCCTACGACCACAAAAAGTGGTCTATGACCACAAAGAGATGGTCTAAAAGACCTCTCCCTCCCTCAAGGGAAGAGAAACAAAGTTCCGTCCATAAACCGAACCGAAGCACAAAAGAATTCAAAGGCCCGGAGGCAAGGCTCTCAACCAAAACTCCGAAACCTCTAAACGAGCACAACATGCCCCATCACCGAGCGCTCAATTGATGACGTCTTAGTCTTAAGGTCAATCAAAAATGGGGTTTCTACATTCATATTCTAGCATCTTCTTGCATAGATAATAGATGGCGTTCTCCAACTTTGCTTCTAATTCTTGCGCTGGCATGCACCCCATGGTTGAATTTGTTACTGATAAATATAAGATCAGTGGTTTCCCCGGTTCTGGTGGCAACAATACAGAAGGATTCTGAAGGTACTGCTTAACTTGCTCGAAGGCGAACTGACACCGATCATCCCATTGGAATTTCTTTCCTTTCTTCAACAGACCAAACAGTGATTCATAAGTCAAGGTTAATTTTGAGATAAATCGTCTTATGAATTGCACCTTACCTAGAAAGCCGTGCACCTGTTTTCAGTCTTTGGTGGTGGCATTTCTACAATGGCCTATATTTTGGAGGGATCTACTTCAATTCCCCTTTGTGTAATTATAAATCCCAACATTTTTCCTGCAGTTATCCTGAAGGTGCTTTTCTGTGGGTTTAACCTCAGTCTATACTCCTTGATCCGCTCAAAGAATTTTTCCAGTGCAGTGTAGTGACCTCCTCGCTCTTTAGACTTGACAATCATATCATCCACATACACCATAACCTCCTTGTGAATCATGTCGTGCAAAATGGTGGTTGCGACCCGTTGATATGTAGCCCCAACATTTTTCAGTCCAAAAGGCATAACTTTATAACAGTAGGTACCCCACGACGTGGTGAAAGCATTTTTCCCTCTGTCTTCTGGTGCCATCGAAATATGATTATACGCAAAAAACCCATCCATGAATGAAAGCAAAGCATGGCCAGCTGTGAAGTCTACCAGTTCATCGATGTGTGGAAATGGAAAATCATCCTTCGGACTTGCTTTATTTAGATCCCGGAAGTCGACGCAGACCCTAATTTTGCCGTCTTTCTTTGGAACCGGAACGATATTAGCCAACCAAGTCGGGTATTCAGATACCATCAAGAAACCTGCATCAATCTGTTTACTGACCTCCTTTTTGATCTTTAATGCCCAATCTGGACGAACTCTACGCAATGTCTGTTTGACTGGTCGGGCCTCGGGATTAAGAGGAATCTGGTGCTGTACAATCTCAGGATCTATTCCAGGCATGTCTTCGTAGGACCACGTGAAAACATCTTTGAAATTATTAATAAAGCGATTAAACGCTCGCGTTCCTCCGAAGACAACGTGGATCCGATCTGGATTAAACGGGGATCCTCCGCAGTACCCACATTAATTGCAGTGATGTCATCTGTGCAGGGCTTAATACGCCTCTCCTCCTCTTGGTCAACCAAATTTTTCAAAGCCCGAGGAATTTCTTCCTCTTCGTTTAAGGCAAAATTTTGAAAATCAAGATCGGTGCAACAAACTAAAGGCACAGAGAAGTAAGTAAACTCTACGACATTCCCATTAGTAAAGTTTGGGTCCTCGGTTATAGTTGACTCAAAAGAAAAACTAAAAGAAGACTTTGACAGGACTTTGGCATCCGGGTTACCAATCCCGGAAGTACCTGACTCAGAAGAACTCGAATATGACTCCAACTCTATAGACTCGATGGAATCAGATTCAGACTTATTATCCAATTCAGAACTGATGATGATGCCCTTTTCAAATTTCTAGATTAGGTTTGGAGCCTTAGATGCATCCACAATAAGTTTAAAGAAATCCGTTTCTGGTTTATCCCCGATCATTGAGATAGTAAAATTATCCCCTAAGTTGTCAGACTTAATTCCAACAGTAGAATTTGCTAGTAGGTCAGTCAGTGTTTTTCCCAATAGCTCTTCTTTTTCAATGTTCATAGTTACAGTCCTACCTAGATCTGTATTGGTATTCAGGTCCATCTGCTCATCTTCCTCTTCTAGTAATTGGTGCCCGCAGAAAATCTCAAACCCGGGATAGATTGTCTTCGTCTCCTGGTCAAACAAAGGCTCTGGAAATCCACAAAAGAGGAAATCTTCCCCTTGGCGAACGAAGCATCCGTTCAAGGTTCCCCGTATTGGTTTGTGAACTAACTCATATTGTTTTCCATATTTCTTTGCTTTAATTCTTCCTCTGAACTCAACCCACTTCCTTTGCCAATCCTCAGCAGTAGGTTTGTATCCTAGCCCAAAAGCATGGGGGTTGTGAATCAGCTCCTTGGTAACAGTGCCTCATTGCCTGCCACTCCTGTCTAGTCCTGATCCAGGCATATGCCCCTGTTTGTTTATCATGTAGATGGACTGAGCACTCACATAGATTCCGTTAGCTTCTGCCATAATAGATTGGACTACCCAGGCTTTTGTTAATGAAAAGCCTCAAAGGAATAAATCTTCTTCTCCGTGTATGATTTCCAACACTGGTATGGCAGTTCCCTATGAAGGGTGGATCAATGAATTATCGTACACCGTAGAAATCCCACCTTTGAAGGGGTATTTCACCAACTGATGGACTGTTGATGACACAACTTTTATCTGATGCAGCCAAGGCCTTCCCAACAGTAGATTGAAGGTAGCTGAAACATCCATTACATGGAATTCTACCTCATGTTCGAACGGGCTGATCAGGATGTGGCTCTTGAATATTCCTATGACATCCCGTCTTGTATTGTCATAAGCTCGGACGGCTTGAGTTGTGGGTGTGAAGTCAACAGGCCTCAAACCTATGGCATAAGCAGTCCGTGCTGGACACACATTGATCGACGATCCAATATCTACTAACACTACCAGAATCCACTTCTTTCGGCTCTCCAGAGTTACATACAAAAGCCGGTTGTGGTTGGCACCCTCAGGTGCCAGCTCTTTATCTGTGAAAGATATCACTGGTGTAACATCGTTGGATGTGACTAACGACACCAGTTGATCAGCGATAGTGTCGATAGGCAGTTTGGTGCGATTCATTGCCTCTAGCAATGCTTGCCTATACTCCCGGGAAGCCATTATCAATCCCCAGATTGAGATATCTGCCTGAATCTTCTTGAGCTGTTTCAAAACCAGGTTGTCTTCATAATCCTTTCTCTGGTGTTATCAACCTCTTTGTTAGAGGATTCTGGTTGATCTACAACCGCAGGTTTGAAGTACCGACCACTCTGGGTCATGTGATTGATTTTGTCTGTATGCCACGTATCGTTGGGGGTATTGGATTTCCACCATTCGTCCGTGTATGCATGACTCAGATCATTATCTTCCCACCACTCTTCGGCAGTCATGGCCAAGCTTTTATCAAACTCTACTTGGAGCATGTCCACATCACGCCCCTTAGCAACATACCTTTCTTTTCCAACTATGGTTTTGGTTTCTGGCAAGGCCATCTTCCTTTGAATTTCTTCCATTCTCTCCTGCCGGAATTGTGCCAGCACTTGTTCTGTACTAGTAATGGATGTGGTCTTGGCTTTTTCCTCCCTGACCCCTTTTGGCTGTTCCACCTAATCTAGCTCTTCGTCACCAAACCAACCGTTGTTTGTTTCTAGCTGACTTGAATCTAGCCAGCCTATCTGGACACTGCTTGTTTCCTCTTCTTCAAAGAAGTAGAGGTTGGCTAGGTCTTCTTCTATCTAAACTACATCCTCTTCCACTTCGTCCAAGTTATTTAGGCCTTGTTCAGGCCAATCGTTTTGAGGTTGCCCTAACTAGCTTTCCCCAATAGCATTGACACTGAGAACATCCGGCAATAGGACCACTGGTTTTGGTTGATCAATGGCCACAATGTATAAACTGGGGTCATACTCCTCTACAAGCGAAGCCCCATTTTCTATGACACAGGTATCAGATAACCTTGTCTTTAATGCACTCTCCTCTTTCTCTGTTCTTGCTGCCACATGCTTGGGTTGGATTTGTGGGGTTAAGTCTATCATGCACATGTTCGTGCTTTCTGGAATAACTACCTCCAGTTTTGGTAGGTGGGACGAGGTAATATATATGCTTGGGTTGAAGGTAGGTGGTAGTGTTTGGATGTGGTTAATATTTCTAAGGGGAGGAACTTGGTTATGTGCAGGAAGTGGGTTGGTTGTCACATTTGGTTTCGGAGGGGCGATGACTTTGTTGTCAATGAGATTCTGAACCTCATGACGCAGACAATAACATGAATCTGTATGATGGCCATGTTGTTGGTGGAAAGTATAATATTGGGTTGGGTCGTGCCTAGTTGGTAGTGGGTCTGGAAGAGGGTGAGGATCAAGAGGCTTGAGATGCCCCTTGTCTATCAACACCTTGAGGGCGCGGGTTGAACTCATATGGAGGGGGGTAAAAGATCTTCGATTCCAAGGTTGACTATTTTGTGCGGTTTGTGAGTTTGTGGCAACAGCAAAGGGATCGACCATCTTGGCCGATAATGTAGCAATGGTACTGACATCTGCAGTCCGCGGAATAGTGCTAGTACTAGCATTAGTACTTTGAGTGAACGGTTATTTTGCAGGTTCATTTGTTCTGTGGATGATGCCCTTTTTGAAGGCGCTCTCAATTTGAACTCCTAACTCATATAAGGAAGCGAATGTGGACAACGGTGCCACTATCATTCTCTGCAACATGTCTGGCTCGAGGTTTCGGACCATTAACCTGACTTGTTCTCTTTCAGAAGGTCTGCTCGTCATTTTGGCTGCCTTTGCCCTCCATCTTGCCACAAAGTCAATGAAAGGTTCTTTAGGGTTCTGAGTGGTTGCTTCCAGCTCACTGATTGTTGCTTCTATCTAAGTATTGTATGAGTATTGGTTAACAAACCCCTCTGATAGTTCTTCCCAATTTCACTTCATTGAATCCTCCAGTTTAGTGTACTAGATGGCCGCTACATTTGACAGGGTCCTCCCAAATAATAAGAGTTTTTGTGCCCTAGATAAACCTATACATCTGAAAATAGGTGGACATGCACAATCGGATCCCCGCTCCCATCAAATCTATCGATGTGAGGCATTTTGAATTTTTCTGGCAACCTAAATGAAGCCTTAGTATACCCATCCTCAATGTCGGGAATTGAATTGAAACCTTGGGATTTCTTCAAGGCTTTCTCAAGCCTAGCAATTTTGATCATGGCTGGATTAACTTCATTCATATTGAAGGGAATGGTTCCCGTAGGAGGTTGTACCGGAGGTCTGTAAGCTGAAGCGGTTGGAAACATCTCTTAGGGATTTGGGATGTGAGGAGTTTCTAGTGGTGGAGGGAGATCAGGATTTGGCTGGGCAGCCGGGACTAGATGTATAGTAGATGCAGATGCCCCAGATAGGCGTCACAGTTCAGCGATGACTTCATCCTGTATGGCCATCCGTTGGTTGACCATATCCATGGTCCTTTGGACTACTGCCATCATGGCAAAAACTTCTTCTGTGTTTTGTGCTGGGTTCTGTGCCATTGTTGGACTAGATGAAGTAGATGCTGGTGAGTGAACAAGAGTTTGTTGAGTGCTTGGTACTGATGCTGGCTGTCTATTCCTTCTTCGTCGAGTAACAGCGGAAGAGAAACTAACACTGGTTGACCGTCAACAAGATCTTTCATTTACAAAGCCTACGAGAACGTGTCCAAACAATTCGGGAGATATTGAGTCTTTCTGAAGGTATGATGAAAAACTACCTAGCAAAAAGAAAGAAAGAAACATATTTTAAAAAATGGACAGCACTTCGGCCCCAATTCTCAATTAATCACAACATGCAGCTGAACTGTGATCCCCACTAAACTTTGTTCTTAGACTGATTGCTCATTTGTACCACTGCAATAAACCACCCTGTCTATTTCACTATAAAAGCACATACCACATAAAAAGAACCAAAACACCCCTATGAGGGGGTAGGGTTACCTTGTCTTAGATTTTGACATGATCTAGGTTGCACTATTTTAAGCAAGTGGTTTCATAACATCATGTATGGGTAACAGCCTTTCCTAATTTGAATAGTCACTAGAGCGTACTACATGCATTAGGTAAAATAGTCACAAAGGGTACCTCAGCAAGACTACCTAATATACTTCTCACACCTGATATTGAGAAGTGAAAGGAGGATCAAGTGGTACAGCGGTAATCCAAATCCAAGGGTTGTGTTCCCAACTTAACAGAGCACATGACTAGTCAGCCTTTTGGCAAGCTTTGTAGGCAAGCCTCTGGCAAACCGTCCAGGAATAACAGATGGAAAACACAGGGACATAGGCGCACCAATGCAAATGCAATGCAAAGAACATATTTACGTAGATAAAATTTCACATCATGCCGTTTGAGTCAAGTTCTCTAATTCCCCAGCAGAGTCGCCAGAAACTGTAGCTCGGCTTTTCGCGCTCCCTTTCAGAAGAATGAATAGCCCTTACAGTTCAGACTCCACTTGTGTTGGTTTTGAATCTAATTTCACAAGTGCAATGTGAAACAATGGAAACACAAAAAGAGTCTAAATCTGGCAATTTCTTTTGGAAAAACGATGTTTGAATCAAATGCCAAAAATGGACTGCTTTGCCAGATTTCAGAATCGCACCTAAATATTTATTTTGGGAAATTTAGGAAACCCGTGACTTGTGCCAAAGGCCAATAGTCCGTCGTCACCAAAGTGTCTTGGTTCGGGAACTTAGGTATGAGAGGGGAAGGTCAATAATTGAACACCCCACTCACCCGATCAAAGATCGGCCTCTACTAATCATAATGTGGTTTTTATATACAGTATATGCTCTTGTTCTATATGTAACATACAAGTATAGACTAATTTTACGAAAAGTTGGAACGTTTGATTTCATGTTTGTTTTGAAAAAAATGTTTTGAATATGTATCACTAAAAATGGTGATCTCATATATACATAAGTCAAAGTATCCCAATTCAAGTGATTAGCCTTCGTCCACAGGCATTCAAACAGATATATCAAATATGAAGTTAACCTCATGGTAGTATGTTTGATATGACAGCATTCACACTTATGCAATATGCTAAAGCAAAAGTACTTACTTGAATGTCCGAAGGCGCATCCAAAAAGAAAGCAAATAGTTAGAAAAAAAGGCATGATCCTAATTTAATGACACATGCAACGTGCAATTAAGGTTTGGCTACTAGTATGGCATGTGAGTCAATTCAAGGCATGTGGTAGCGCATGTATGCAAACAAGGAGTTTGAATTTGACATTTGAATAATAGGATGAGCCGAACTTTTATGCATGTAAATGAATGGATGCAAATCATGGAAAATGCTAATTAAACATGATGTCCCTAATCTAACCATCATAAGCAGTGAAATAAAAGGGAGAAAGAATGGGGGTTGGAAGACATACAACTTATTACATATTTGTCCTCGAGAAGGAGGGTCCGAATGTCAAAATGTCCGAATAAAAAATTATTACAAAGCCGAATGAATAATAAATGAAAGGGGCAGTCTAACTTATTACAATAAGCCCTAATACAATAAACTCGGTATAACGTCTGACCGAATTCAATTAATCTTATTGGTTCTTTATGTCGGTTGTAATCAAATTTTAATCAATTTTATTAGCCTTTTTTTATTACCTTTCCATTTCTTTATCTTTTCTCCTGTTTGTGCAAAAGTGATATTTACGTCCACTAAGTCCAAAACGCAATAAAGACAAACAAGCATCAACTTAACTCGAGAAACAAATCTTATTTTCTTCAGGAGAAATTACAAAGGAAGAGTCAAACTTATTTACAAGCGATAAGGGATTCCAAGTAAAACTCAAGATGTGCAACAAGGACTAGTCAAACTCAAAAGAGTGATAATGACTTACGAAAACCCAAACTTGAGTGATAATGACTTGAAATCCAAACATGATAATAAGTGATAATGACACTTTCCTTGGTGATTTCCAAGGGTCAATTAGTCCCTTAAAAGTAAACACACTAATGAATAAAGAGAAATGAAAAATAAAAGATTGTTCTTTAGTATAAGAACATGTATACATTTGGGGTAGTGAACCTCCAAAGAATTTAAACCGTTAAGTATAGAGTGCTTTATGCTTTTGGTAGTAAATCTCATAAGAGATTAAATCAGTAAGCATAGAACGTTGTATACTTTTGGTAATGAACCTCTTAAGCATAAAACGTTTTATGCCTTTGGTAGTGAATCTCCGAAGAGATTAAACCATTAAGCATAGAGCGTTGTATACTTTTGGTAATGACCCTCCTAAGCATGAAACGTTTTATGCCTTTGGTAGTAAATATCCAAAGAGATTAAACCATTACGCATAGAACGTTTTATTTGGTAATGAACTTCCTAAGAATAAAACGTTTTATGCCTTTGGTAGTGAATCTCCAAAGAGATTAAACCATTAAGCATAGAGCATTTTATACCTCTGGTAATGATCCTCCGAAGAGATTAAACCATTAAGCATGGAAGAGTTCCTTTCTTATACTTGAACCACAATCTTAATTTTTCACAACTTTTTAATCGAAATAAGCAAAGAATGTAGGGAGGTTGCAGAGATGATTATGCGAAGTTGGTTAATTGGTTAGTACAAACAAACTTGATATTTAAAACATAAATCAATGAAATAAATTAAACAACCCCCTAAATAGCATACAATAGTGCTGAAATTAAGCTATAGAAAGTGAGCAAAATTAAATAAGATCAAGTTAGTAAACAAGTAAAAGGAAGGATGGCTAACCCTTCCACTTTTACAAATTCAAATCCCATAGTTTAGATGTTGAAAAATAGCCCCAAAAGAATTAGAGAGAAACCCACTGTGGACGCGCCCTCGGGCTTTATGCCACCACAGTTCGGACTCCCTTTTTGTGTCACGGTTCTTAGTCTGAACCAAATAGTTCAAATCCGGCAAATCGTTTTGAGAAAACAAATTTTTAGAAAAAAAGTGTCAAACATGGACTGCTTTGCCAGATACAGAGTCGCCACCTAAATATTTTTTAATGGGGGAATTTAGGAAACCCTGACTCGTTTGCCTAAGGCCACGTGTCCGTCATTACCAAAGTTGCCTCGGCTCGGGAACTTGGGTACGATTGGGGAAGGTCAGCTATGAACACCCCCTCTCGCCCGATTCGAAGATCGGCCTCTACTAACCATGGTATCCAATTTTGAAAACGTTATGTGTTCTTATTCTGGTTAATTAGCTAGAATTACTATGTGATGCACACAGCAAAACAAGTATAGACTAGATCGCCTAATTTGGAGCAAAGCATCGCATATCCGTTTGTTTGGAAAATATTTTGAAATTTGCTACTCGCGAGTAGGCTAAAACACGGATTTTGATGAGTTGTTCCAACTCAAGCAATCTAACCTTCACCCACAGGCATTCAAGCAGTTCATATCACATAAGCAACTAGCCACATGGTAAGCATGCTGTCATGTTAACATTCACACTCGTGCGAGATGCTAAAGCACTATATACTTACAATGTACTCCAAGCCAAAACAAAGAACTCGTTAGCAATCAATGTATGATCCAAGTCCATGTTAAGTGCCTAATGCAACGCATACAGAATGCAATTAGGATAGGCTCGGCTAATCCTAGGATGGCATGTGAAATGCAACCATTTGATGCACATATTCAAGTTAGATTTAAAATACTATGCAGTTAGTATAATACACCGAGCCCGATGCGTGCAACACTGATGAATGATGCACGCATGCATAGCATAAGGATGCTAAATTAAATATGCCCTAGTACTAACCATCAAAGCAGGTAAGTAAAAGAGAGAAAGAAGTGGGGGTTGGAAGACATGCACACACGCACCCACACTTATTACAAATTTGCCCTCGCTCGGAGGGACTGAAATAATAATACAGATTTAACTAACCTACAAGCTAATTAAATATTACAGACCAATTAAAATAGTTAAGCAAATTAACTAATCTAATAAAACGGTGAACAGCCTTGGGAAGAGGGCCCAATGCAAAGCGTGCTCAGCTCCGCTCGGAAGTCCACTGCCATGCACAAGTTGCCTCTGTCCACACTGTTTTCCTTCTCTGATCATTGCAAAATTCCCAAGGTGCACTCTATGAACCCTGTGGGATACCACCAGCCAAGGGAAATGGTCACCGGCCAACGGAAATGATCACCAGCCACTGGTTAAGCTATCGGCCACCAATTGTTGGTCGGTAGGCACTAAAGATGGCCGGCCGGCCAAAGCTTCCTGCAGAAACCTGTTTTGACAGCAGCAGAGGGCAAAACATGGCATGGCAATGCATTTCAAGCAATGTTTGCACCAACCACTCTCCTTATCATGTTTATGACTCAAAGAGGTATGGTACTCGATTCTCGGACCACCAATCGCGCATTTCAATGCGTGATGGCCCAACAAACCATGTGTGCCATTTCGATGTCGAATGAAATGCACTTAAACAAACAAATGGCCCAACCTCTATCACTTGATCAAGAGGTAAGGCATCCATGCCAATGCAATGCAACCTAGGTGTGCGAACTAGGCATGCAATATGAACATGAAGACAAGTATGCTAGGCACACAACCTAAGCTAGCAAGCATGCAAGCATGTAATAACTATGCTAATGATCAACATGCAAGATGTAACCTAATCATGCAAGTGTGTAAGGCATGCAACATGTTATGCAACCTAGTCAAGGAAATGCGTGCCAAATGCAAGTGTCACTTAAACATGCAACAACAATACATGGTAAGTCAAGTATACAATCAACACACAAGGTGAGCATGCCACAATATACAAAGGAGGCACTTACACTAATTTGGACAACTCTCTATTAGGCCCAAAACAGTGGCCAAATGCTATGGAAATAAGAGGCAAAACACACACAAGCGTGCATATGTTAAGGCCTAAACACTTAAGCATCAAGAAGCATCTTTTAAGCACACTTAAAAGGGAATAACCATGGACATATGGCATACATAATAAGCTCTGGGAACATGTTAGAGAAGGTGCCAAACCAATCTACAATGCAAGCTAGGCATGCCACCAAGCCGAAGGACTTAAGTCATGGCCATATGACATATGAAGCAAATGACAAAAATGAACTAAAACAGTCCTAAATCATGCAAAAGTAAGCCCCCAAAACCACTTAGATGTCATCTAAATGATCTAATCCCAGAGGCATACACAATGGCACAAACATGGAGCAAGAAACGCCAACCTTCTAAAGCATGAAAGGGGCATCAAATGCAAGCTGTAGACGCGCCCGCGTGGGGCCCTCGATACTACAGTTCAGACTCGATTTGTGTCACGGTTCTAAGTCTGAACCAAAGAGTCCACATCCGGCAAATCGTTTTGAGAAACAGATTTTTTGAAAAGAAGTGCCAAACATGGACTGCTTTGCCAGATACAAAGTCGCCACCTAAATATTTTAAAATGGGAAAATTTAGGAAACCCTGACTCGGTGCCGAAGGCCACGTGTCCGTCATCACCAAAGTTGCCTTGGCTCGGGAGCTCGGGTATGATTGGGGAAGGTCAGCTATGAGCACCCCCTCTCGCTCGATCCGAAGATCGGCCTCTACTAACCGTGATATCCGTTTTTGAAAACGTTATGTGTTCTTAATCCAATTATTAGCCTAGAATTACTATGTTGTGCGCACAGCAAACAAGTATAGACTAGATTGCCTAATTTGGAAATAAGCATTGCATATCCGTTTCTTTTGAAAAACACTTTGGAATTTGCTACTCACAAGTAGGCTAAAATACGGATTTCAACGAGTTTTTCCAACTCAGACAATCCAACCTTCACCCACAGGCATTCAAACAGTTTATCACATAAGCATCTAGCCACATGGTAAGCATGCTGTTATGATAGCATTCACACGCATGCGATATGCTAAAACATGAAAATACTTACATCGTACTCCATGCCAAAACAATAAACTCGTTAGTAAACAATGCATGATCCAAGTCCATGTTTAAATGTCTAATGCAACACATACATGATGCAATTAGAGTAGGCTCGACTAACCTAAGCATGGGATGTGAAATGCAATCAATTGATGCACGCATTCAATTTGGAATTGAAATACAAATGCAGTTAGCATGATGTACCGAGCCTGGTGCGTGCGAGACAAATGCATAGATGCACGCATACGCAACATAAGGTATGCTAATTCAAACATGACCTATAACTAACCATTAAAGCAGTTAAGTAAAAGGGAGAAAGAAGTGGGGGTTGGAAGACATGCACACACTCACCCACACTTATTACAAGTTTACCCTCGCTCGGAGGGATCGGAAGAATAATACAGTTCGAATAATGAGTTAACTATCCTAGCTAATTAATTATTACAAATTACCTAATTAGTTAACAAATTAACTAAGCTAGGAAATAAAAATAGATAAGCTGCCTCGGGAAAAGAGCCCAATGCGATGCATGCTCGGTTCTGCTCAGAAGTACACTGCCATACATGAGCTGCCTCTGTTTTCGCTGCTATACTCCTCTGAAGACTGTCAAAGTCTCAGGATTGCTTCCGTGGACACTGGGAGACACCACCGGCTGAGTAGAATATCCACCGGCAGTGGTATATGGTCACCGGCTGTTGGTGAAGATATCGGCCTAGGAGGGATTGCTGGTCGGCACTAAACACTGCCGGTCGGCAGAGAATGCCTGCAGAACCTGCAATCGACAGCAGCAGAGGACAAGGCAGAGTATGGCAATGCAATTCAAATAATGTATGCACCAATCATGTCCTTTATCATGTTGGTGACTCAAAGGGACATGGTCCTTGGTTCCAGGACCATCAATCGTGCATTTCTATGCGTGATGGCCCGAGGGACCAAGTGTGCACATTTTGATGTTAAGTGCAATGCAAACCAACAAACCAAAGGGGTCCAATCCCTATCACTAAATCAAGGGACAAGATATGCATGTTCAATGCAACCTAAGCATGTTAGCTAGGGATGCAACATGGCAATGCAAACAAGCAAGCAATGAACAAGCATGCAAGGTAGTGGACATGCAAGACATGGTGCAATCAAAGCATGCAAAGTGTAAGACATGTAACAACATGTAAAGATTGGACTTAAACATGATTTGGGCAGCTCTAATTAGGCCCAAAACAGTGGCCATAAGTGTCCAAAATGAAGGACTAATGGCATGCAAGCATGCATGTATACAAGGACCAACACTTAGGCATAAAGGGACAATTCTCAAGCACACTTGAAAGAGGCCTAACATGGACTAATGGCATGCAAGGTAAGCATTGAAAATCATGTTACAAAAGGTGCTAAGCCAATTTAAACAAAACAAACTTTAGCATACAAACAAAGCTAAAATCCAAGACAAGCCAAGAGGCCTAAACCAAGTCTAAATCAACCGAGCCTCACAAGGCTAAGAGGATTTAAAATAGGTCTAAGGCAGGCCTAAACAACACCCAAGGGACACCTAGATGGCATCTAAGTGGCTCAAACTCCAAAGCATGCACAATGACCAAAACATGGAGCATGCAGGACAAGCTTTCAAAGCTTCAAAGAGGCATCCAAGGCAAGCATACAAGCATGCTAAAGGGACTGAAATAACATGGCAAATGGTCCCAACCCGCTAAATTAAGGCAAGGATGCATGCTATACATTCACACACTTAAGGCCAACGAACCAAAAATGCAAAGGGGCTATATTAAACATGCCATGGCCGACCCAAACAACCTAGGACAGACCTCAAACATGATAAAATAAGCACAAAAGCTTAACAAAGCTAGACCTAAAACATGCTAGAATAAGGGTTTACAACCTAAGGCATGTTAAGGCAACAAAGTGCCATTACAAGGTAGGTATGCTAAGCATGCATGGTGTACCAAAACCAACAAAAAATAGAGGCATATTATGACATAATAAGTACAAAAAATAGCCAAGGCATGGTCAATAAGAAGCTTAGCTAGGTGCTCCCTCAAGAGGCCAAAAATGGTCCTTTTCAAGGACAACAAGGAGAGGGGGTGGCCCTCTTCTTCTTGGGACCTCAAGGCACCATCCTCACCTCTGAAATCCCTCAAGATTTCGGTGGTGAGGAGGCCCAAAAACCAAGGTCTCGGAGCTTACACAAAATAGCACAAAATGGAGCCTTACAAGGCTTAGGAGGGGTCAAACAACCTCAAACCACAAAACACTCTAAATAAACTATTTAGAGGGCCTAAAAACAGAACTTTTTTGTATTATACACTAAGCTCAAAAACAGTTCTAAAATTGGCAAAAATAGTATGCAAAAATGGAAAATAATGGAGTAAGATTGTTACCCTTGAAGACCCTCTTCACCAATGAAGCTCCAGCAGCTTCTTTGAGCTTAAAACTGCCCAAGAACCTCAAGAAAAACCTCTAGTCCTTCAAGAAACCAAGGAAAGGTGTAACACTATGTGTTTTTGTGCAATAGTAAGACACAAACACACTTATACACACACAAAGGTCAAATGAGAGAGAGGTATAGAGATAGAATATGTATGGAACCCTAAACCTAAAACCAGAGCTCTCACACAACTGCTCTCTCTAAAATGTCTAACCTAGAGCCAAGAGGGGAGGGCTCCTCTTATAGAGGAGCCAATCTTGTAAAGCTTACAAGGTAAGCTAACAAGAAGTCCATACCTCCATACACGTGTATGGAGGGGAACAAAATGCCATACAGCTGTATTAAAATATCTGCAAAAGCAGATGAACAGTAGTCGGCTCCTCAAAATTGCCATTTTGTCAAAATGGACTGCCGACCGGCAACAAAGAATGCCGACCGGCAATATACATTGCCGATGGCAACAAAACACCAGCCGGTGGCCTCTGGCCATGGCCAGTGATGTGCGGGGATGCCTCACAAGGCATTCCCTGCCCCTCCAAGGCAAAACACAAGTGTTTGGTGCAAAACCAAACACTAAACAGTCGAGTTCGGAGATCCTGAGGCAAGGTGCATAGCCGAGACCTCCGGGAACTCCAAACGAACACAAACATGGATGATCACCGGGTGTTCAAACGGTGACGTCCAAGTCTTGAGGACGGTCAAAAATGGGGTGTCTACAGTTGCCCCTCTTTGACAGAACTCAAAAGTCATAACAATGACGGGAGTGAATGTCAAAGCCCAGAGACGACCCATTTTTGACAAGGCCGAAGACTTAGACAAACATGCAAGACAAACAAGGTATGCGCCCAAAGGCAGGGGCAAAATGCAAGACAATGCACGAAGCCGAGTATAACTTATGATCATGTGAAGAAAAGTTGTAACGAAGCACACATGCAACAGTTTTAAGCTAGCATACACCAAACTACACTACAATGCAGAAAGGATGAAAGAGAATTATGCAATTCTCGATACGTCTCACTCGGAGGATACAATACCTGTGCGGCTCGTCTAGTTGCACCAGCCTCAAATGAACCGTACATACAATATCGTGCCTGTAAAGAAAACAACTCAACAGGTATGATGTTGTTAGCAACATGCATGATAATGCAAAATGATATGCAATATATACAAAACAATGTACAAACAATGCAAATAAAGATGCAATGGAATTGAAACAATGCAAACTATATGCAAAGCAATTGAATCATGATCCAATCATGAGCGGTTTGAAACCATACCTATGTCAAATGGATTGATGGAGGTAACAGGTCCGTCTACCATAGAACGGTCTACTGAACTATGAGTAATGTAGACGGACGCAAGAGCAAGTATTAGGGGGGGATTGACATAAGTGGGGAAACGACCCGCTGGGGAAAGGACTACGATCCTAATGCCGGATGCAAAAATTACACTACAATGTAATATATAATGAATATGCTGGGGAGATGGCAATGGATATGGTGCACGGGCCAAACCGAATCTTGCCTAGGCAAGGCATGTACGCATACAAGCCACGTCTAACATAGAACGGTCCACTGAACTATGCTTCGATACGAGAAGTATGGGCACATACCAGACCAAGCTCAACATGGAAAGGCGCAAGCCATAGATAGGGGGCGATGCAATGAATGCATGCAAGCTACAATGCAATATCTACAAATATGCAATGGACTGGAAATGCAATATAATGGATATGGCCTGCAGGCCAAACCACATCTTGCCTAGGAAAGGCATGTACACGTACAAGCCAGGTCTAACATAGAACAGTCCACTAAACTATGCTTTGACGTGAAGAGTATGGGCACATACCAGACCAAGCTCAATCATGGAAAGGCGCAAGCCATAGATGGCAGTGATGCAGTGAATGCATGCAAGCTATAATACAATAGAAATGGCATGCAAACTGGAAAGGCGCAAGCTATAGATGGAAGGTGATGCAATAAATGCATGCAAACTACAATGCAATATCTACAAATATGCAATGGAATGGTTATTTACAAACATTCATGACAATGCAGTATGCACTATGTTCTAATGATGCATGACAATGCAACTATTTATGATGATGCGTGACAATGCATGTGTGTTTGTTTTTTTGTTTTTGAAATGCAAATGATGTATAAAATGCATGTTGCATGGGATGCGCGATGACACGCGGCTTTAAGATGCACGACAATGCAACTTATCAAAAGCCGTTCGGGCACGACAAACACCGAAGGACTTGCACCTTCAGAGGATTTAGGGTCTCCTAGACCGTCCTGTATACCTGTGCGGTTCGTCTGGTTGCACCAGCCTCAAATGAATCGTACATACAATATCGTGCCTGCAAAGAAAGCAAACTTAACAGGTATAATGTGATTATCAATATGCATATTAATGTATTTGAAAATGCGTGACAACGCAGAGCAAGTGGGAAGCATAACAATGCCGTGAAGGCACAGTGATGTAAGTGGAGCACGCGGTCTACGCAGGCAACGAAATTGATCATAAGCATGAGGTCTACGCAAGCGATGAAATTGAACATAAGAATGCGGTCTACGCAAGTAGAACATGCGGTCTACGCAGGTAGTGAATTTGAACAAATATGCGGTCTACGCAAACAAAACATGCGATCTACGCAAGTAATGAATTTTGAACAAACATGCGGTCTACGCAAACAAAACATGCGGTCTACGCAAGTAATGAAATTGAACAAGAGAATGCGGTCTACGCAAGCAAAACATGCGGTCTACGCAGGTAATGAAATTTGAACAAACATGCGGTCTACACAAGCAAAGCATGCGGTCGACGCAAGTAATGAAATTTGAACAAACATGCGGTCTACGCAGGCAAAACATGCGGTCTACGCAAGTAATGAAATTGAACAAATATGCGGTCTACGCAAGCAAAACATGCGGTCTACGCAAGTAATGAAATTTGAACAAACATGCGGTCTACGCAAACAAAACATGCGGTCTACGCAGGTAATGAAATTTGAACAAACATGCGGTCTACGCAAGCAAAACATGCGGTCTACGCAGGTAATGAAATTTGAACAAACAAGCGGTCTACGCAAACAAAACATGCGATCTACGCAGGTAATGAAATTTGAACAAACATGCGGTCTACGCAAGCAAAACATGCGGTCTACGCAAGTAATGAAATTGAACAAATATGCGGTCTACGCAAGCTACGCAGGTAATGAAATTTGAACAAACATGCGGTCTATGCAAACAAAACATGCGGTCTATGCAAGTAATGAAATTGAACAAATATGCGGTCTACGCAAGCAAAACATGCGGTCTACGCAGGTAATGAAATTTGAACAAACATGCGGTCTACGCAAGTAATGAAATTGAACAAATATGCGGTTTACGCAAGCAAAACATGCGGTCTACGCAGGTAATGAAATTTGAACAAACATGCGGTCTACGCAAACAAAACATGCGGTCTACGCAAGTAATGAAATTAACATGCGGTCTACGCAAGTAATGAAATGAAACAAACATGCGGTCTACGCAAACAATGAATTGATTGAATGTATGCAAAATGCAACGAGATGCGTAAAACCGCGCGATGCGTTAGACAACGCGAGTGCACAAGACAGTGCTATGCGGAAGATAGCGCGATGGAATGCATGTAAAAATGCAATGAGATGCGCAAAACCGCACAATGCGTTAGACAACGCGAGTGCACAAGACAGTGCTATGTGGAAGATAGCGCGATAGAATGCATGTAAAAATGCAATGAGATGCGCAAAACCGCGCGATGCGTTAGACAACGCGAGTGCACAAGACAGTGCAATGCGCAAGATAACGCAATTGATTTTGAAATACACAAGACAGTGCGATAGATATGTGATGCACAGGGGGGAAACTTTTGAGTTTCATAAAAGCCAAAAGGATACAGAAAGGATACACCTTGCACGAATTCGAGTGCCACACACAGAAGACACGACCCTAGGTCACAACGGAGGCCGGTTGAGTGTCGGGGATGCACTGTTTTGCACTGTTTTGAGCAATGAAGGCCCTAAACCCCAAAAATAACTCAAACAAGGGTGTAGGAGGCTCCAAAATCACTGTAGGAGACCACCGGATGTCCACCGGCCATCAAAATGCATCACCAGCCGTCCACCGGCCATCATACAATTCCATCGGCACAATATTTTGCCGACTGGCAAAGAGTGTGGCCGACCGGCAAAGAATTCCTGTATCGGGGCAATACTGTCATTTCGCTACGGGCCTTTTTAAATCGGGTTTCTAACCCTATTTTCTTCACTCCTCCTTGGTCGAAAATCTTTCCCCCTCTCCTCTAGGGCATTTTTCTCCCTTGATTCTCTCCTTTTCTTGTGTTCTAGCTCCCATTTTGTTGTCCGATTCGCGATCTCCTTCGCGTTTCGGACATTTTCAACCGAACGAAACTTCGTTTCGGTGTTTCTTTCTTGATTTTTGCCACTCGTTTCCTTCGAGTTTTTCTCGATACCCGTGCCTTTTCCGCACTCCAGATTTTCCGGCCTTTTCCGACCCTCTCGGGGTTTGACTTTTTGTTGACTTTTCGCCTTTTTGCCCGGTTTTTCGTCTTCCGGCCATTTTCACATTCTCTTCGAGATGGCGGACGATCTTCCATAGGGCGGGGCTCCTCCAGAGCTTGAGATGGACCCCGAGGCCGAGCCCTTGCCACTCCGTATCCGGCCGTTCGATCCGGAGACCTACAGGCCTGCAATTCACAAGATGCTCCCCGACGGACTACGCCAGTTCTGGAGCTTCGAGAGGCACGTGCCACGCGAGCTACTACTGCGTGAGCCTACCTCCCACCTGTCCTTCGGCGCTTTTGAGGTAACTTTCCTTCTCTGCTTTACTTTCTGCAATGTAGGATGCAAAGCTGCCGTAGCTGGTTATGCTCTTTAACTGCTTAATTCTGATATGCTGTATACCGTATACCGTAGTTGATTGTAAACATATGTGCAATTGATATCTGTTTGAGACTGACACATGCACACACATGGCACTGGCTTCGAATCACCAAAACACACGGTGCACACTGTATTTCACTGCATATACACTGGTACCTGGTATTGGCTTGAGCCTGAAAATATGCACGCATGCTATACTGTACTGAACTACCCAAACACGTTGACACATCACACGTTGTAGTTCACTGTAAGCACACCGGAACCCAGTATTTGTTTGAATCTGTTAAAATTTGCACGCATGCTACATCTGTCCTGAACCACCCAAACACCCTGACATATCACACGTTGTAGTTCACTGTAAGCACACCGGTACCCGGTATTTGCGTGAATCCGAAAACATGCACACATGCCGTATACCTATATGCTTCTTACAACTGCATTTTGAATATTGCCTTGCAATTGGTGTTTTTGATTACAGGGGGATTCCCATACCATTCGCGGGTATGGGAACACCGTTGCTCGGGACTGGTACCTCGAGCTGCCAGATGCGGTTCGTGACATTGTCAACGAGGCCGGCTTTGGCATCTTCTGCAGGGGGCTCTCTCAACTGACTACCTGCAGGCCCTTGCTTGCTGCTCTAGCGGAGAGGTGGTGGGATACCACCGACTCCTTCCACTTCTCCGTCGCAGGGGATATGACGATGACCCCTTACGACTTCTCGATGCTTACTGGCATTGGAGTAGGGGGTGATCCGATCCCCTTTGACACGGATATGGATGAGTGGGATACTGCCCAGCTATACTTGCTCGGTACGCAGCCTCCGCTCGCTCGAGCGGGGTTCGTCAGGTATTCGTGGTTTGAGAGCCACTTTCGGGTCCAGCCGGCCTTGGCAGAGGAGGAGCAGATGTCCCCAGAGGAGGTGGACCAATACGCGCGGGGCTTCATCATGTTCCTCTTCGGGACGACTTTCTTCGCCGACCGGGCGAACACCGTGCCCTTATGCCTGTTGAGCGTGCTGGTGGACGTCAGGCAGATCTGCCATTATGATTGGGGTGGCACCGCTCTGGCCACTTTGTACGGTTATATAGGCTCTTCTTCCTGCCTCAGCGGACAGCTCCTTGGTGGCTACTAGCGAGCGTGGGAGGTATGTCTTCTTCCTATTTTACATTCCTGTCTTCTGCTTTCTGTATTCTGTACACTGCACATATACTGTACACTGTCCCACACTGACTGTACACTGCACACCCGGCACACATATACTCTGCTTTACACTGACTGTATACTGCGCACACTATACACTCCGCACAATACACTGCACAACACACAGTTCTGCTATTTCTGCTTTATTCTGTATTCTGCCTTATCTGATAGTCATACTGATATCTGTTTTACAGTTGTGGGTGTATGCCTACTTTCCTAGGCTTGCCCCAGTACCTGATGAGGAGATCCCACTTGGCGTCCCATTCTCTCATCGCTTCGATGTGCGATGCGTGCGGAGACCACAGGAGTCTCTTATTTTCTTTCGCCGATACTTCGACACCATCACCGCCGCGGAGGTATGTTCAACTTTAGTGTTTATTATTATTTTGGCTTTGCTTCACACCGTATATTTTCAATAACGGTAGATAATAAACTGCATATATTTTCAGATCACCTGGCAGCCTTGGGCTCCGTTACCGGCTGTGGTGAGGGATCACTATGAGGGTGCCGAGGAGACTGCCCGTTGCCAGATTCTGTTGGAGGGCCCGGTCTGTCGGGCTTGGTACCTGGGCGAGCGTTTCTTGCGTCAGACCCTAGGTTTACCGGAGCAGATAGTGTCGGGTCCGCCTCCTACGCATATGAGGCATACAGAGGGGTTCTCTCTTGAGCAGATAAGGGACTTCACCGTCGGCTGGGGTGAGGAGCATCACAGAGGCGAGGGCGACTACGCAGAGTACGTCCGGACCTACATTATGCGACCCTTGAGCGGTGGCCGCCGAGCTGAGGGGGAGACGCCAGCAGCGCCGGCAACTGGAGCGGGAGCTGGGGCTGAAGCGGGCACATCGATGAGGGCTCGAGCGCATGGCAGGAGCGGAGCTCAGGGGGGACGGGGGACCGGTTGGCCTGTTTTGCCCACTATACTGTCATATAGAGGGCAGGATGGGGCGACCGACCAGAACCCCTTTGCTCCTCCCTCGGCTGGTCATGAGTTAGCTGGTATCCCCGACTTGCCTCCGGTGTGTATCACCTCATTTTGCATCTTGCATCTGCATTTCATTTCAGTTTATTTGATATTCCGCAGAACACTGATATATCTTATACTCTTGCAGGCGTCCTTCGAGTACACCCGGCAGTCCGTGGAGTTGAATGCCTCCATGATGGGGATGCTGCAGTGGACCTTTGACCTTCTGGCCCTCTACAGTATTCCGGTATGTTCTTCTGACAATGGCCTCAAACCATTCATACACTGCTTCACATAATCTGATGCACGACACAACACCTGCCACACTGATCTCACAGCACATGATATACTGCATACACTGCATTTATAGACTGCATTCTGCACTTGATAAACTGCCCACGGCATTCATACACTGTATACTGCATTCTGCACTGATACACTACTCACGGTATTCTCACACTGTATACAGCATCCTGCACTGATACACTGCCCTCGACATTCTCACACTGTACACAACATTCTGCACTGATACACTGCTCACAGTATTCTAATGTATTTGCCCTTTTATGCTTTTCAGCCTCCCTTCCAGATTCCCCCGGTGGGCGGTGCTTCAGCTGGGCCTTCTATTCCTGCTCGAGGAGGGCGTGGAGACACTGCACGTCCCCGTACCAGGGGAGGGCGTACTCATGTAGGGAGTAGTTCTCGGGCGCCGACCCCTGATGATGATGACGATGACGATGACGATGACGGGTCCGAGGCAGGGGCAGAGTCGGAGGCGGAGTCATCGGAGGAGGAGACCGGAGGCGGTTCTAGCTCGGGCTCTGATGACGATGTTGATGATGCTCCTGGACCTTCGTCCAGGAAGAGGACTAGGATAGACTGATAGCCTTCGGAGCCGCTTGACACGGATACAGATTTTTGTTGTTTTTCTTCTTTCTTGTACTTTTCCTTTTTGTTGGTAGTTAGGATACTTTGTACTGCCGCCGGTAGATTTTTGTTTCCAAAACTTGTGTATTTGAAAAGATGATGAAATGAAACAGGCTTTTTATCTGGAAAAGTGTTTATATCCGTATATCTTTACATTTCATGCTTTGCATTGCACCATACCATATTACACCTCAATGTAAATGAAATTGATTGGTTGTCTGAAGATTAAGCACTTGCACTGTAATAATCATATAACTAAACAACCAACAGCAAAAATAACCCAAGCAACCCACTGCCTGATTTTGGACACGCAGCCCTTACTTTACTGGGGATTAATCTGTATACAGCCCGCAACACAGCATCTGGTTCATTTTGCACACAACAAATCCTGAACAAACAACCCAATCTGACAAGATGGACTACGGTGATGTAGCTAGCTGAAGTTGAAGCACACTCCGATGCCCCAATTTTTTTTGTTCTTTTACTTTGCATAGATGTGGAGAATGGCATAGCACTCTGAGCATAAATGACTTTTGAAATAGAACAAATTCTCAAACCGGGGTATTGAGCCTACAACTGAACACAGTGGGGAGGACTCAAACAGAAGGGTACACGACCTAAACACAACGAGGCACGTTCGGAAAAGACCCAAAACAAAGGTTGAGGTAAACAAAAATGAAAGACACGACACGCAGACGCGTTAACGGAGACGGAGGACCTCAAATCACGAGGAGCCAGTTTCTCTGGGTATCGTTTCCTACCCTTTTCTCATTTGTGATTCTCACATCACTCGGCCCTCAGGCTCAGCTTTTCTCTCAAAACCCTTCGGCTCGCTTTTTCTCTCAACTTACACCTCTCTATTCTTTATTCTCTCATTTTTCGTCCCTCCCCAAGGTGATTAATGAATGAATAGGAAGTTGCGGGTTAACGCCCAACGCCGTTAGCTCACAGCTATTTCTTCTGGTGGGTAGAGTGCCCTCCTAGCAAGTACGTTGACGACGGGGGAAAGACAGAACGCCTGACTCAACTGTGCCCCTAGTTCATCATTTTGACCATTTTTGTTTTGGTTTTCTACTAAAACGGTTTTGATCAAGATGAGAGTCGGATTAACGCACTTGTTCGATTTTTGATCCGAAAACCATGCATGTCAAACTATGAGCACTGAAAATTTTCCTTTTGGGTCCCAGAAAATGGTCCAAGTTTTGATAAAACAATTTTCGAGAAAACTGGTCAACCTCAGTAAAAATTTTCAAAAACTATTTTACAAACAGTCAATGCTCAACGAGCATGGAACTTACCCATTGAGATGCGCAACCTCGGATCGGAGGCAATGGAAAATTGCCCCTGGCTTGGAAGGGGTGGATGGCAACGGAAAGTTACCCCTGGTTTGAATGGCGTCTTGCGACGACTCGTGGCAACGGAAAGTTGCCCCTTGTTTGGATGATGCCGCAGCAGTCTGCAAACAGTCTTCATTGGTGGTGGTCGAACTCTTGGACACAGAGATGACGAAGACGGTTGTAACAAATATATGGACACAGTCACCTTGGAAGGTGTTGGCAACTGAACTTTGGGATGGAATCGAAACCATTGCATGGACCGAGACGCTATGAAAGCGTTGGGGGCTGGACTTCATGATGAAGTTGCCTACGTATCCCAAACATGGGAATCAAGCCTTACGTAGTTCCAGTTAAGGTACACTCGGGTATTTTAACCTTCACTTTTCAGGCTCTAATTTTTGCCAAGGTGCCCAATGCGGGTTTTCGACCTTGCGAGCTTCTTTTCATTTCCTCTTTTGTTCATTTCTTTTTCTTTTTCTGATTTTTTTTTATTTTATTTCTTCTTTTTTTTTTTTTTTGCATTTTTACTCTCTTTTTTTTTTTCTCTTTATTTGTATTTTTCTCTTGCTCTAACCTTTGCCTGGGTCGCCCTTCCGGATTTTCGGCCCAGCGAGCCTCTCAAAGGGTAAAAGTGTAACAAGTCCATGCCAAACGGTTTTTGAAGTTGAAGCCTCTCTATGTTTGGAGAACAGCTGTTGCAATGATTTGCAGAAGAATCCATCATGGTTGCTCCACGAGCTTCTTTTGGTGAGATCTAATCCTTTTGACTCGCCTTCGGTGCCTCTTGCTCGAGGACTGCTTCAAAACTGGTCACACGGGCCTCCTCTGACAGTGGACTGTTGAATGTTCCGAATGAGTTCGAGGTTCAAGACAACAGGTCGAACCTTGAGGCTGAGAGCGATCCTAGGCTGCACAATCTCAAGAGCGATCCCACACAGGTCCTCACAGGGCCGCGTAAAACATTTGTTTTTGAAAGTTTTTAAGAAAGCGATAAATTGCTCATGCCAAAGATAGTGTGGGACCAATCTGGATCAAGCCAGGATTCTTCTAAGTACTCACGCCGACAAGCATGATTTCATTCATAAAAGGGCTTAGCATGCCTCTCATTTTCTCAATTGATCAAATTTTGCAAAACCCGAGGAATTCCTTCCTCTTTGTTTTTATCACCGCAGTGTTCAAAAGAGGTTTTTGAAAAACTTATGTCAATGCAATGAGTTTGGCGTGCAGGAGAGCATGCGAGATGTACTGTCAGCCTAATCAAATCCTCTAGCACAACTAACTTACACTGGAAGCAAGCATGAAAATGGGATAGCCACAGCTGTTTCATTCAGATCTGTTGGTATAACTGGCCCCTCGGCAGAAACAGACTCAAAAACAAAACGGGTAATTACAGGACACCTGGTATTCTATACAAAAGGGGACTGACTCGATACAACAAGACATACCCTTAAGCAAAAAGACTGACTCAAGACGAAGAGACAGACTCAAAACAAAAGACTGACTCGATACCCAAGCCAGAATTTACAAAACTCGGTTACACCGATGCTCAAAAATGCGTGCCAGATGCCACATCCAAAATATACCGAATGCCGCACGCAGGTGGTTCACTTTCTGATTACATACTTGCAGTATCTGTGTCCTCAAAATCCAATAACTGGGTGGTAACGGACTTGGCTGAGGTGGGCGGGAGGATAACCTCGTTGTCGATCAAATCTTGCACCTCATGACGGAGGCGGAAACAATTGTCGGTAGCATGGCCTGTCTGCTGGTGGTACGCGCAGTACTGAGCAGCATCATGCGTAGCAGGGAGATTCTTCAGGAGAGGCCGAGGCTCCAAGGGTTTAAGGTGTCCCCTCTCGACAAGGATTTGAAGTGCCTTAGATAGAGGCATGTAGAGAGCATGAAAGGTCCTGTGCCCTCGGGGCAGGTACTTTGAAGTCTGAGCGTTCTTACTAGCCGCATAAGCAAGAGGGTCGGCAGGCTCTGCCTTGGCTTTCTAATCTTCCCCAGGTGCAGGGGCGGGAACAGTAGAAACTGTTCCGGCATGACGGGGCCTATCCCGATTTTCCGACTGACTTGAACTCCCCTCAGGTGGAGTGGGGAAAGCATCCTCCACAGTTTTTGCCACAACTGCGGATATCTGTTTCTTGTTCATCCCCGCGGCTTTCAAAGCCTCGACTGCCCACAGCAGTTGTTCACTGGGATCGGCATCTGCCTTCACTTTATTCTTGCCTCTGGCCTCAGCCTGGTCGAGGGTTTGGTTTGATGTTGATATGTCATTACCATAGCTGGAGGCCATCTCCGGTTGGCTAAGTTCAATCACGATTCGCCCCAACAGCGGGGGCTCCTGGGGTACAAAACTCCCGGCATATGGTGCGGTTGGAGGTGAAGCTGACATTCCGTAAGCGAGATCCGCCACAGAGCTCTAGAGATCACCTATCATCCCCATTAGTTCAAATGTAGTAGGCTCGCGAGCCTAGTATAGCTGGGGGGCCCAGACCGGGTGCGCAACAGGCGACCTGGGTGGATGTGGCATATCAGTATTGGTCTCACTTTGCAGAGTGATCCCTTGCTCTAATGCAGCTGTCATAACCGCGATCTCTTCTGAATTCTGCGTCATCATAAGTCCTGCCTCAGCAAGGGGGAGCACTAGCTATTCTGTACCAGCTGTCCGAACTGAAACAGACATCAAACAGCATTTCAGCCCAAATGGATTAAACACGGGTGTAGCTGAACAACTATACTCCACTGCTGATCACTGTTCCCCAGAAATCACTGTCTCCAAAACTGAATCTGGTACCCGCAGATAACTGATTCTCATAAACTGACACTGATGCCCTCAGGTCTGATACTCAAACTTGCAAACTGATATGTACGTTCCTGTAGAGATACACTCTAAAAGCACATAGCAAGTAAAGAGAGCCAAAACAGCCCTATGTTGGGGTAAGGTTTCCCTGTCCTATTTTCTCAGGAGCTAGGGTTTCACTATGCACGCAGCAGTTTTCAAACAACCTAACATCGGGTAAGCAGCCTGTCCTAACTTGGAATGGTCACTATGGATCCTAATATGCACTAAGTCGAATAGTCGAAAAGGGTGCCCCGGTAAAACCGGGGTTTGTGTTCCCATACTGTCAGAGCCCATAATCGGTTGGCCTTATGGTCATGCCTTGACAAGACAAGCCTCCGGCAAACCGTTCAGGAATGGCAGATGGCAAACACTGTGTTCCTAGGCGGACCAGTGCACATGCAATGCAAAGATACACATAAATGGAATCAAAATAGGATATCACGAGATCGAGTCAAGCTCTCTTAAATCCCCAGCAGAGTCGCCAGAAACTGTAGACGCGCCCGTGTGGGGCCCTCGCTACTACACTTCGGACTCGATTTGTGTCACGGTTCTAAGTCTGAACCAAAGAGTCCACATCCGGCAAGTCGTTTTGAGAAACAGATTTTTTGAAAAGAAGTGCCAAACATGGATTGCTTTGCCAGATACAAAGTCGCCACCTAAATATTTTAAAGTGGGGAAATTTAGGAAACCCTGACTCGGTGCCGAAGGCCACGTGTCCGTCATCACCAAAGTTGCCTTGGCTCGGGAGCTCGGGTATGATTGGGGAAGGTCAGCTATGAGCACCCCCTCTCGCCCGATCCGAAGATCGGCCTCTACTAACCATGATATCCGTTTTTGAAAATGTTATGTGTTCTTAAACCAATTATTAGCCTAGAATTACTATGTTATGCGCACAGCAAACAAGTATAGACTAGATTGCCTAATTTGGAAATAAGCATTGCATATCCGTTTGTTTTGAAAAACACTTTGGAATTTGCTACTCACAAGTAGGCTAAAATACGGATTTCAACGAGTTTTTCCAACTCAGACAATCCAACCTTCACCCACAGGCATTCAAACAGTTTATCACATAAGCATCTAGCCAGATGGTAAGCATGCTGTTATGATAGCATTCACACGCATGCGATATGCTAAAACATGAAAATACTTACATCGTACTCCATGCCAAAACAATAAACTTGTTAGTAAACAATGCATGATCCAAGTCCATGTTTAAATGTCTAATGCAACACATACATGATGCAATTAGATTAGGCTCGGCTAACCTAAGCATGGGATGTGAAATGCAATAAACTGATGCACGTATTCAGTTTGGAACTGAAATACAAATGCAGTTAGCATGATGTACCGAGCCCGGTGCGTGCGAGGCAAATGCATGGATGCACGCATGCGCAGCATAAGGTATGCTAATTCAAACATGACCTATTACTAACCATTAAAGCAGGTAAGTAAAACGGGAAAAAGAAGTGGGGGTTGGAAGACATGCACACACTCACCCACACTTATTACAAGTTTACCCTCGCTCGGAGGGATCAGAAGAATAATACAGATCCCGATCCTATGCACACACTCACCCACACTTCTTACAAACTACATGCCATTTACAGATCACCTGCCAGCCTTGGGCTTCGTAGCCAGCTGGGATTCGGGAGCGATTTGCCAGTGCTGAGGAGACTGCACGCTTTAGGATCTTACTGGAGGGGCTGGTCTGTCAGGCTTGGTACCTGGGCAAGCATTTCCTACGCCAGGCCCTGGGTTTGCCAGAGCAGATAGTCCCGGTTCACCCTCCTGAGCATATGAGGGATACCGAGAGGTTCAGCCCTGAACAGATGGCCGACTACACAATCGGCTGGGATGCAATACGCTTCAGAGGCATAGGCGACTACTCAGAGTACGTTCAGACGTATATCATGCGGTCATTGAGTAGTGGCCGTCAAGCTGAGAGAAAGAGGCCTGCGGTATCGGCAGCTAGAGCAGGAGCATGGGTAGGAGCGGGAGCACCGAGGGTGGCTCGGGTCCACAGCAGGAGCGGAGCTCGGAGAGGGTGGGGGGCTAGTTGGCCAGCACTGCCCACGACGATGACGTACAGAGGGCGGGGTGGGGTGACTTACTAGATCCCCATTGCTCCCCCTCCGGCTAATCATGAGTTAGTCGGGTTCTATGGCTTGCCTCCGGTATGTACTACTGCATTTTGCATTCTGCACAGTCATTTCATTTCAATTCATTTGATATTCCGTAGAATACTGAGACTTCTAACACTTTTGCAGGCTTCCTCCGAGTAAACTCGCCAGTCCTTGGAGTTGACTGCTTCGGTGATGGGGATGCTTCAGTAGAGCCTCGACCTTCTGGCCATTTACAGTATTCCGGTATGTTCTTCTGACCACGGTCTCAAACCATACATGAACTGTTTCACATAATCTGATGCACAACTCAACACTTGATACACGTCCCTCATGGCATTTGACACATTGTAGCCCACAGACTGTTCACAGCACTACTTACCCCATTCATACACTGTACTCATACACTGCATTCTCCACTAATACACTGCTCACGGTATTCACACACTGTATTCATACACTGCATTATGCACTGATACACTGCTCACAGTATTCACACACTGTATTCATACGTTGCATTCTGCACTGATACACTACTCACAGTATTCACACACTGTATTCATATACTGCATTCTGTAGCATACTGATGCGTTTGCCATTTGTACTTTTCAGCTTCCCTTCCAGCTTCCGACTGCAGGAGGTGCTTCAGCTGGACCTTTCGTTCCTATCCGAGACGACAGAGTATACCCCCGCACCAAAGCAGGGCGCACTCATATTGGGAGTAGCTCACGGGCACCAGTCCCCGATGCCGATGAGTCCGAGACGGAGGCAGAGGCAGAGGCAGAGGCGGAGTCCTCTGAGGAGGAGACCAGAGATGGCACTGACTCAGGCTCAAATGACGGCGCTGATGATGATGCTCCTAGACCTTCATCTAGGAAGAGGACGAGGACAGACCCTTAGGCCTGAGGCCACTTGACATTGATCTAGATTTTTGCTACTTTTCTTCTTCTTTTTTTTTTTGTACTTTTCTTTTTTGCTGGTAGCTAGAGTACCTTGTACTGCCGCAGGCAGGTTTTGTTTTTTCAAAAACTTTGTACTTGAAAAAGATGATGAAATGAAACAAAGCTTTTTATCTAAAAAAGTGTTACATTTTGGTACATTACATTACATCACATCACATAACAATGTAAATGGAATTGATCTCCTGTCTGAAAGTCACATATTTGTATTGTAATAACCAGGTAACGAACCGACCAACGGCAAAACAACTCATACAACCCACTGCTTAGTCTGAACACTCGGCCCATACTCTGCTGGGAATTAATCTGCATACATGCCATTCTGTTTATTCAGCACACGGCAAACCCTGAACAAACAGTCCAATCTGACAAGACAGAATACAAAGGTAGAATCGGCTGAAGTTGAAGCACACTCAGATGCCTCAAATTTTCCCTTTCTTCTTTTGCTTCGCATAAATGTGGAGAATGGCACATCACTCTGAGCACAACATGATTAAAATTTTTTGAGATTGAAAAAGGGTTTTTCAAACCGGGGTATTGAGCCTACAACTGAACCCAGTAAAAAAGACTCAAACAGAAAGTACACGACCTAATCACAACGAGACATGCTTGGAAAAGACTCGAAACAAAAGTTGAGGTAAACAAAACAAAAGACACGACATACCGACGTGTTTACAAAAAATGAGAAACCTTAAATCACGAAGAGCCAGTTCCTTCGGGTATTGTTCCCACCCTTTCTGATTTGTGATTCTCACATCACTCGGCCCTCAAGCTCGGTTTTTTTCTCTCAAAAACGCTTTTGCTCACTTTTTTCTCAACTTACACCTCTCTATTCTTTATTCTCTCATTTTTTCATCCCTCCCCAAGGTGGATTGATGGATGAATAGGAAGTTGTGGGCTCAAACCCAACACTGTTAGCTCGCAGCTATTTCCTCCAGGGACGTCTAGTTGATGTTCCGGATGAGGGAACAGAGTACCTTGATCCATTCCAGTTCGTGCTTCGCACTTGGTCTGATTCCTTGTCGCTTGGAGGGTGAGAGAGCTTTCAGCCCTTTACAAACAGCTCCAGTTGTGCCCTTTCTGGCAGGTAGAGTGTCCTTATGGCAAGGAATGCTAACCACAGGGTAAAGACAGAACACCTGACTCAACTGTGCCCCTAGTTCATCATTTTGATCATTTTTTGTTTTGGTTTTCTACTAAAACAATTTTGACCAAAATGAGAGTTAGATTAACATACTTGTCCGATTTTCTAATTTAAAATCATGCAAGTCAGGCTATGAGCACTGAAATTTTTTCTTTTTTGGGTCCAAGAAAATGGTCCAGTTTTGGAAAGATAGAATAATTTTCAAGAATATGGTCAACCTCAGTAAACATTTCTTAAAAACTATTTTTTATTGGCAAATGGCCACCGCTCGACGGGCGTAGAACTTACTCTTGAGATACGCAACCTTGGATCGGAGGACATGGAAAATTGCCCCTTGCTCGAAGGACGTTGCATGGCAACGGAAAGTTACCCCTGGTTTGAATGGCGACTCATGGCAACGGAAAGTTGCCCCTTGTCTGGATAACACCACAGTATTTTGTAAACAGTCCTCATTAGTGATGATCACGTCTGAACTCTCAGACATGGAGAAGACGAAGATGGTCAAAACCAATATATGGACACAGTCGCTTTGAAAGCGTTGGTGGCTGGACTTCAAGATGAAGTTGCCTACGTATCCTAAACATGGGAATCAAGCCTACATAGTTCGGGTGTCATAACTGAACTATCGAATTCAGAGAAGGCAAGGATGATCAAAACCATTACATGGACTCAGTCACTATGAAAGCGTTGGGGGCTGGACTTCAAGATGAAGTTGCCTACGTATCCCAAACATGGGAATCAAGCCTTACGTAGTTCGGGTTAAGGTACACTCGGGTATTAACCTTCACTTTTTAGGCTCTAACTTTTGCCTAGGCGCCCGTTGCGGGTTTTCGACCTTGCGAGCTTTGTTCTTCTTTCCTTTTTCAATTCTTTTCTTTTCTCTTTATTTTCTTTTTTTTCTATTTTTCTTTTTTCATTTCTTTTGCATTTTTTTTCTTTTTTTGTATTTTGTCTTGCTCTAACTTTTGCCTAGGTCGCCTTTCCGGGTTTTCAGCCCAGCGAGCCTCTCAAAGGGTAACAGTGTAACAAGTCCATGCCAAATGGTTTTGAGATTCTGAAGTCATCTGAATCTAGGAAAATGATTGTTGTATTGATTTGCTAGAGGGCCCATCTTCGGTTCTTCGAGCAGATCGGATATTTTTGCCCCTAGTTGGAGGGGTGCTTCTGTTCTAGCTTCACAAGCTTCTTCTGATGAGATTTGATCTTCTTGATCTGACTTTGGTGCCTCTTGTTCGAGGGTTGTTTCCAATCTGGCCACGCAGGCCTCTCTTGATGGTTGATCGTTGAACACTCCGAATTGTGGTTCAAGGTTTTAAAGTAAGGGCTCAAGTCTTGAGGCTGAGAGCGATCCTAAGCTGCACAATCTCAAGAGCGATTCCACACAGGTCTTCGCAGGACCGCGCAAAACATTTTGTTTTTGAAAGTTTTTAAAGAAACGACAAATCGCTCGCGCCGAAGATAGTGTGGAACCAGTCTGGATCAAGCTAGGATCCTTCTTTGTACTCATGCTGACAAGCATGATTTCAATCATTAAGGGCTTAGCACGTCTCTCTTTCTCTCAATTTGATCAATGTTTTGCAAATCCCGAGGAACTCTTTCCCCTTTGTTTTCACCGCAGTGTTCAAAAAGGTTTTGAAAAACTTAGGTCAATGCAATGATTTTCAGGGCACAAGAGAGCAGGTGGAAAGTACTGCTATTCCATTCAAATCCTCTGGCACAACTAGCTCAAAATAGCAGTAAGCACGGAAACGTGATAGCCGCAGCTGTTTCATTCAGATTCCCTGGTTGCAACTGGCTCCATGGCAGAGATAGACTCGAAAAGAAAGCAAAAGGATAATTACAAAACAAAACGGTGTTCAAGGTAACAACCCCGGAATCACCTGACATTCTATACAACAAGAAAGACCCTTAAGCAAAAAGACTGACTCAAGACAATGAGACAGACCCCAAAACAAAACAAAGAACTGACTCGACACCCAAGCCAGAAATTACAAAATTGCATTCGCAAATGCTCCCAACAGTGCGTGCCAAACGCCACATCTGAAATACACCGGGTGCCGCCCGCAGGTGGTCCAACCCCTGATCACATACTTGCAGTATCCTCGAAGTCCAACAACTCAATGGTGACAGACTTTGCTGAGGTGGATGGGAGGATGACCTCATTGTCGATCAAATCTTGCACTTCGTGTCGAAGGCGGAAACAACCATCGGTGCTGTGACCGATTTGCTGATGGTATGCATAGTACAGGGCAGCATCATGTGTGAGAGGAAGATTCTTCGGTAGAGGTCGAGGCCCGAGGGGTTTAAGATGTCCCTTTTTAGCTAAAATTTGAAATGCCCTAGACAAAGGCATGTAGAGGGCGTGAAAGACTCTGCGCCCTCGAGGCAGCTACTTCGAAGTTTGAGGGTTCTTACTAGACGCACTAGCGAAAGGGTCGGCAGGCGCTGCCTTAGCTTTCTGATCTTTTCCTGGTGTAGGGTTGGGAATGGAAGGAACTATCATGGCATGATAGGTCCTATCCCGATTTTTCGCCTGGCTTGAACTGCTTTCAGTTGGAGTGGGGAAAGCATCATCCACAGCTTTAGTCATGACTGTGAACACTTGCTGCTTATTCATTCCCACGGCTTTCAAAGCCTCGACTACCCACAACAGTTGTTCAATGGATCAGCATCTGTTCCCACTTTATTCTTACCTCTAGCGTCAGCCTGATCGAGGGTTTAGGTTGCTATATCAGAGCGGAACCCAGTTGTTGTTGACATGTCATTGCCATAGCTTGGGACAGCTTCAGGCTGGCAGAGCTCGTTCACAATTCGTCCCAGTAGCGGGGGCTCTTGTGGTATGAAATTCCTGGCATATGGTGCAGCTGGTGGTGAAGCCGACATTCCATAGGCCAGATCGGCCACAGATCTCTGGAGGTCGCCGATCATTTCCATTAACTCAAACGTGGTGGGTTCACGAACTTGAAACAATTGGGGTTCCCAGATCGGGCGCGCAGCAGGCGACCTGGGCAGATGTGGTATTTCAACATTGGTCTCACTTTGCAGGGTGATTCCTTGGTCTAATGCGGCTGTGATAACCACGTTTTCCTCTGAACTTTGGGTCATCATAAGTCCGCTGAAGCGAACGGAGATGATGCAACCGGCGATTGACGGATCAGACGTCTGCCTTGCCTCAGCGAAGGAGAACACCAAATCTCTGAACTGAAAGGGAAAACAAGTAGCATTTCAGCCCAGACGGAATAGACATAGGCATAGCTGAAAAACTGTACTCTACTACTGATCACTGTTGCCCAAAATCACTGCCCCAAAACTGAGTCTGATACCCGCAGATTTAACTGATTCCCCAAAACACTGATACTGATGCCCTCAGGCCTGGTACTCAAACTTGCAAACTGATATGCACATTCCCTGTAGAGATACACTCTAAAAGCACATAGCAAGTAAATGAGAACCAAAACACCCCTATGTTGGGGTGGGGTTTCCCTGTCCTATTTTGTCAGGAGCTAGGGTTTCACTACGCACACAGTGGTTTCAAACGACCTATAATCGGGTAAGCAACCTGTCCTTGTTTGGAATGGTCACTACGGATTCCGAATATGCACTAGGTCGAATGGTCAAAAGGGTGCCCCGGTAAAAACCGGGGTTTGTGTTCCCATACTGGCAGAGCCCGCAACCGGTCAGCCTTATGGTCATGCCTTGACAAGGTAAGCCTTTGGCAAACCGTTCAGGAATAGTAGATGGCCAACACGGTGTCCTAGGCGCACCAATGCACATGCAATGCAAAGAAGCACATAAATGTAGTCAAAACAAGATATCATGAGTTCGAGTCAAGCTCTCTAAAATCCCCAGCAGAGTCGCCAGAAACTGTGGACACGCCCTCGGGCTTTATGCCACCACAGTTCGGACTTCCTTTTTGTGTCACGGTTCTTAGTCTGAACCAAAGAGTCCAAATCCGGCAAATCGTTTTGAGAAAACAGATTTTTAGAACAGAAGTGCCAAACATGGACTGCTTTGCCAGATATAGAGTCGCCACCTAAATATTTTTTACTGGGGGAATTTAGGAAACCCTGACTCGTTTGCCTAAGGCCACGTTCCGTCATTACCAAAGTTGCCTCGGCTCGGGAACTTGGGCACGATTGGGGAAGGTCAGCTATGAGCACCCCCTCTCACCCGATCCGAAGATCGGCCTCTACTAACCATGATACCCAATTTTGAAAACGTTATGTGTTCTTATTCCGGTTAATTAGCTAGAATTACTATGTGATGCGCACAGCAAAACATGTATAGACTAGATCGCCTAATTTGGAACAAAGTATCGCATATCCGTTTGTTTGGAAAATATTTTGAAATTTGCTGCTCGCGAGTAGGCTAAAACACAGATTTTGATGAATTGTTCCAACTGAAGCAATCCAACCTTCACCCACAGGCATTCAGGCAGTTCATATCACATAAGAATCTAGCCACATGGTAAGCATGCTGTCATGTTAACATTCACACTCGTGCGAGATGCTAAAGCACAAAATACTTACAGTGTACTCCAAGCCAAAACAAAGAACACGTTAGCAATCAATGTATGATCCAAGTCCATGTTAAGTGCCTAATGCAACGCATACAGAATGCAATTAGGATAGGCTCGGCTAATCCTAGGATGGCATGTGAAATGCAACCATTTGATGCACATATTCAAGTTAGATTTGAAATACTATGCAGTTAGTATGATACGCCGAGCCCGATGCATGCAATACTGATGAATGATGTACGCATGCATAGCATAAGGATGCTAAATTAAATATGCCCTAGTACTAACCATCAAAGCAGGTAAGTAAAAGGGAGAAAGAAGTGGGGGTTGGAAGACATGCACACACGCACCCACACTTATTACAAATTTGCCCTCGCTCGGTGGGACCGAAAGAATAATACAGATTTAACTAACCTACAAACTAATTAAATATTACAAACCAATTAAACTTGTTAAACAAATTAACTAATCTAATAAAACAGTGAACAACCTCGGGAACAGGGCCCAATGCAATGCGTTCTCGGCTCCGCTCAGAAGTCCACTGCCATGCACAAGTTGCCTCTGTCCACACTGTTTTCCTTCTCGGATCATTGCAAAATTCCCAAGGTGCACTCTATGAACCCTGTGGGATACCACTGGCCAAGGGAAATGGTCACCGGCCAAAGGAAATGATCACCGGCCACTGGTTAAGATATCGGCCACCAATTGTTGGTCGGTCAGCACTAAAGATGGCCGGTCGGCCAAAGCTTTCTGCAGAAACCTGTTTTGATAGCAGTAGAGGGCAAAACATGGCATGGCAATGCATTTCAAGCAATGTTTGCACCAAACACTCTCCTTATCATGTTTATGACTCAAAGAGGTATGGTACTCGATTCTCGGACCACCAATCACGCATTTCAATGCGTGATGGCCCAACAAACCATGTGTGCCATTTTAATGTCGAATGAAATGCACCTAAACAAACAAATGGCCCAACCTCTATCACTTGATCAAGAGGTAAGGCATGCCAATGCAATGCAATGCAACCTAGGCGTGCGAACTAGGCATGCAATATTAACATGAAGACAAGTATGCTAGGCACACAACCTAAGCTAGCAAGCATGCAAGCATGTAATAACTATGCTAATGATCAACATGCAAGATGTAACCTAATCATGCAAGTGTGTAAGGCATGCAACATGTTATGCAACCTAGTCAAGGAAATACGTGCCAAATGCAAGTGTCACTTAAACATGCAACAAAAATACATGGTAAGTCAAGTATGCAATCAACACACAAGGTGAGCATGCCACAATATTCAAATGAGGGACTTACACTAATTTGGACAGCTCTCTATTAGGCCCAAAACAGTGGCCAAATCCTATAGAAATGAGAGGCAAAACACACACAAGCATGCATATGTTAAGGCCTAAACACTTAAGCATCAAGAAGCATCTTTTAAGCACACTTAAAAGGGAATAACCATGGACATATGGCATACATAATAAGCTCTGAGAACATGTTAGAGAAGGTGCCAAACCAATCTACAATGCAAGCTAGGCATGCCACCAAGCCCAAGGACTTAAACCATGGCCATATGACATATGAAGAAAATGACCAAAATGAACTAAAACAGTCCTAAATCATGCAAAAGTAAGCCCTAAAAACCACTTAGATGGCATCTAAATGATCTAATCCCAGAGGCATACACAATGGCACAAACATGGAGCAAGATACACCAATCTTTTAAATCAAGAAAGGGGCATCAAATGCAAGCATACGAGCATATCATGAGGACTGAAATGACATGACAAGTGGTTCCAAACCACTGAAATGATACAAGGATGGCATGCTAGAGGGGTCAATACCTAAGGCCTACAAGAGGGATTACATGGTAGCTATACAAAGCAAGGCATGGACAACCCAAATAACCAAAAACAAACCTTTAGCATGCTAAAACATGCATAAAAGCTTCAGAAAGCTAAGCGAAAAACATGCTAGAAACAAGGCTCAAAGCACAAGGCATGTTAAGGCAATTCATGGCATTACAAGACATGTATGCAACGCAAGCATGGTGTGTCTAAACCAAGTAAAAATAGAGGTAAAGCATGAAAAAATACTACAAAATACCTACTGAAACATGGCCAACATGAGTTCAAAAATGGTGCTCACACATGAGGCTTAAATGGCACATTTTGAAGACAACAAGGAGAGGAGGTGGCCCTCTCCTTCTTAGGACCTTAAACCACCATCCTCACCACTGAAATCCCTTAAGATTTCAGTGGTGAGGAGGCCCAAACAAGGTGGTCCCAGAGCTCACCAAAATAGCACAAAAAAGGGGCCAAACAAGCCCTAAGAGGGGTCGAACAACCCCAAACAACAAAACACTCTTCAACAACTATTTTAAGCAAGTAAAAACAAGACTTTTATTAGTTATATGCAATGTCTAAAAATAGTTGCAAGATAGGAAAAAAAGCTATGCAAAAATAGGGAATAAAAGGCAAGAACACTCACCCTTGAAGAACACTTCCAAGATCACAAGGTCATACCTCTTCTTGGATCAAAACTAGCTCAAAAAGTCCAAGATCAACCCTCTAAAGCCTCAGCAATTAAGGGAAGGTGTAATGGTAGGTGTTTATGTGCAAAACTATGAACAAACACACACTTATACACAATGAAAGGAAAGTATAAAGATAGAATAGACACACTTCAAATCCTAAAAAGAACCAAACCTCTGGAGCTTCTTTCTAACCCTAGAAGAGGGAAGGGAGGCCTCCTCTTTATAGAAGCTCACTCTTGCAAAGCTTCTCAAGTAAGCTAGTCAAGAGGGAAATCCCTCCATACACATGTATGGAGGGGAGCAAAGTGGGTGCCAACTATCACAGCTGGCACAAAATATCTGCCAAAAGCAGATGCACAGTGGTCGGCCAGCCAAAAATGTAATTTGACCAAAATAGATGTCCGGTCGACTACAAAGAGTGCCAGTCGGCCAAACATTTGGCCGGTGGCAACAAACCAGTGGCCGATGGCCTCAAGCCATGGCCGGTGATGTGTGGCGAAGGTCAACAAGCCATTCCCTGCCCCTCAAAGGCAAAGCACAAGTGTTTGGTGCAAAACCAGACACAAAACAATCGAGCTGAGAGATCCTGAGGCAAGGCGCGTAGCCAAGACCTTCGGGAACTCAAGACAAACACAAACAAGGATGATCACCGTGTGTTCAAGCGGTGACGTCCAAGTCTTGAGGACGGTCAAAAATGGGGTGTCTACACCCACCACTTTTACTATTCACTGCCGGAGGTTACTATTCACCGCCGGAGGTACTATTTACCGCCGGAAGTTACCATTCACCACCGAAGGTTACTCTTTATTTGGTGGGGTAAATTATTTAAAGTAACAAATTATAACAGTTTATATACAATATTTAAATTACAGTAGATATGTGGGTAGTGCAACATTCCCATTAAAGTGGTAAAAAAATAGTTATGAAAAGAAGTAAATGAAGTATTTAAACAAATTATATCACATTTTTAAATTAAATGAAAATTTGCGAAAACTCACCTTTTGGGGAAATGAAGAATTTTATGAGTCACAAATTTTCTTTTGATTACACTCAAGCCTGTGGAATGTGTTCTCAATTCTCAGTTCAAATTTTAGAATAAAATTTAGAATTACAGCTTTAGTGATTGGTTTTTGAATGGTGTATTGATGAAATGGAAATAAAAATATCAAAGAAAATATTTTATTTTCCTTCTCTAAAAAAAAATGATTTTCTTTCTTTCTGATTCTTTTTCCCTCAAATTCTCTCGCACTGCTTCATGTTTTCTCTCCCTGATCCTCTCATTCTTTTTCCTCTGCTGGGCCTCCCCCTTTCTTTTTCTTTTATTTTTTCTCTCTTTCTCCTGAGCCTCTCCTACTTTTTCCTCTCTTTTTTCTTTTTCTCTTCCTAAGCCTCTCCCTCATTGACTTTTTCTTTCTTCTCTCTTTTTCTGAGCCTCTCCCTCTCCTTATATGAGCAAAAAAGTATATCATAATAATATAAATATAATAATATATATCTAATAATATATATATATATATATATATGCATTATGTGCTTGGATTTGGATGTTGGCAGCCAACGGTTGACCGACATAAATTTTTTTATTATTTTTCTTTTATAATATATATAATATAATATATAATTTACACCCAAAATACTAAACTTATAATGTAATAATATAAATTTTTATTATTTTATTTTATATATATAATATATAATTTATACCAATTTATGTAAAAACACCAAAAATATGAATAAAATTATGCAAAATTACAAAAATACTAATCTAATAAAATATTTAGTATTTTAAAACAATTTGGCTATAATGGTGAATGTTGGGTTTAAAGTGCAAATTCCATCTATTTTACTGAGGATTCTGTGAGAAACACATTCTACTTGTCATCATCGGGTAATCAAAAGAAAGTGCTCAAGTCTTACGGCCGGTCAAAATGGGGGTGTCTACAAGCACCTGCAAAAAAAGAAAAAAAAAACACCAACACCGTAGCACAGACACATTCCACCTTCAGGTTAGGGGCTAAAATAGCCTTAAATAAGAAAAAATTCTAAAAATGAAGAAAGGAAGCTTTACAGATTGTTATCACAAGTGGTTAAATGTCAATTCCCCCTCCCCCTCCAAGAACATGTCACGTCAGCAAGGACTTTGTTATTTGGGAAACAAAGATTTAATTAGGATAGGGGCAAGTTGGTCATTTCTCATTCAAATATCATTTCAAACACATGTTTCAATACAATAATTTACAAAAAATCTAACTCATCTTCCCAAACATAAAAATTAAAATAGTGTATTAAAATTGTCAAATAGTCAAATAACTAAAAAAGTAGTCTCCAAACGCAAGAAATATTTATTCATATTTATTGCTTATGGTAATTAAAGGGCAATTTCAATGCGGTAAAGTCTAAATGATTTTGTTAAAAGTTTTTTTTTTTTTTTTTGGGTCTGGTTATAACATTTTCAATGGTTCAAACAAAAATTATTGCTAAAATTATTTTGCTCCACATGGTAAATATAATAATAATAATTATGTTATATGATTGTATCATGTTGAGAAATCCCAAATCATGAATTAGTAGAGGCCGATCTTTGATTAGGTGAGCGGGGGTGCTCTATTCATGACCTTTCCCTCTCATACCTAACTTCTTGAGCCGAAACACTTTGATTATGATGGATCATGGCCTTTGGGTACACATCACAGGTTTCTTAGTTTTTCCTAAAGGTTTAGGTGCCAATTTTGAGTCAAGTGATGTAGTCCATTTTTGGCATCTCTAATGTTTACTGAATTTCTTAAATAGATATGCCAGATTTGGACTCTCATTCCATTTCACATTGCATTCGAGGAACCAAACTGAGAGGGCTCAAACTGTTGGGTGCACTAGGATCCCCCCGTCTGGGAGATCCTATGAAGGTCCTGAGTTCCGCAATGGTGTTAACCTGAATAATTTGCTAGTTGTAGCTGTAGCTTAGTTTGATACTCTAATGAGGATCCCTCATTTGCTATAACTTAATTTCCTTTTGCTTAGGAAAAGGAAATAACAAAGGAAATCTTGTATAGCTTCAGACTAGGTTTAGAAAACTCTTTTGAAAAACTTGATTGAGGTTGGACTCACCAGTTATGAAAAAGAAAGGGTTTTAGTCTACACATGATTGCACGGATGACACATCACTTGAGCACAAAAACACCTTCATTTGAAATGAAAACTAGAAATGGTTGTGTCCGTATAGTTCTAAAACAGATATTGAGGTTACAATTGACCAAAATGCAAAATACAACTTGATAAAAGAAAAACCAACAAAAACAACCTAATGACACCTAAAAAACATTAGCTAGAAGGAAAAAGGACTCAAGATGACTCAAAACAAGACCAAAAGATACCCATTGAGCTTCTGCTGTTACTGTACTATTTTTTTGGTCCGACCACACAAATCACTGGTCGGCCGACCAAAATATTTGTACAACTAAACTATAACTAGTCGGCTGGTGAAAATTTTCGGCTGTTACAGCTAGAATAGGCATCACGCACTTTTTGGTCCTTATCTACTTCAAAATGCTTCCGTTTGCTATTTTTGAACCAGAACTATGTTTTTCCTCATTTCCCCGCCAAAAATGGGACGGATAGAGTCAATTTCACTAACTTTAGGATGAATGCCCTTTTCCACTTGAGCCATACCATTATGTGCTTCTTATTCCTTCATACTGTGATACATTGTTCGGACCCGATTACTTACGTATTCCGCTTCGGGATACAAGAGCTATGTCTAACCACCGAGGAATTCCAAGTTTTAATGGAATTTTCTCGAGATCAAGTTATTCTTCCCCAACCTCTCTTTGGTTATGCATAGGCTTTAGCCTGGATGTGTGGCATTTCCTTGAGCGAGGCTTGTGTGTTAGCTCATGATGGGGAGTTAGACACTCCCTGGTTGATTCGTCAGTTCTCAAGCATTGGAGATAAAGGTGATTTCACTTGGCAAAGGCATCGTCAACATGCCCTTTATTTGTGCTTTCTTGCATACTACTTGATTGATTGAGGCAATTTAGTGCATTAGAGAGGGTAAAAGCTACATCGTCTTGGTGTTGGCCGAGACCATGATGGGCTTGGATGCACTTCGGTGGCACGAGATCACCCAGTTTGCAGGGAGCCCACTATTCCTTCAGGTACTATTTCCCACCCTTTCTCACTATACAATTCTTGCATTACGCTAGCACTCAACATTCTATTTTTTCTTAATAACACATTTCTCACTTCTTCCTCTAAACACATATCCCTCTATTCTTTAATCTCTTCTTTCTTTCATCCCTCTCTAGATGTGGTTAATGGATAAGTTGAAAGTAGTGAGCCCTTGCATCGACCATTCGGCTAGGTCTTATTCCTTCCACTCTCAGTTGGTAAAGTTTCCTTAGAAGGGCTATGATGTGATTGAATGTGTAGCCGATCTGTGAGTGACATTGCTTGGCGATGTCACTGGTTTGACTTGTCCCATATGACTTATAGCATGTTTTGCCAATCGGGCATGCAGTTGATTGGCTTGACTCATTGCACTTTCTACTTTCCCTTTAGATTTTGGCGACAATTTAGACACGATCAGACCCACCCTACTGATACTGTTGATTACCCGACGTCATTTCCATTCTGAGCCTTACACCTCTCTTGATATATGACTATTTAGAAGATGAGAGTGTTTTTGGCTCCTGCTGATAGTTTTAGTCATGTTCTTTCTAGTAAGTGCTTGTGTTGGCTTGAGAAGGCACAGATTGGTGTGACCTTAGTGGTGGAGACTTCTACGAGACCGGGGAAGAGACAGAGGACTTCTACCTAACTTGACTATACCCCTATTTCATTTCTTTGATTTTTCTTCTCTTTGTAAAAGATTTTGATTAACATGAGAGTTAGATTAGCGCACTTGTTCCACTCTTTGTTTTGAAATCATGAAATTAAAGTTGTGAGTGTGGACACTCCATTTTGACTGACCATAAGACTTTGTGTGCTTGCAAGCCTCCCAATGATGAAATGGTAATTACTTCATCTTTAGAATGTGTAAGGTTGCTTGGAGTTGCTGTATAAACTTGTTTTGGCCAAAAATTAAGTTTTTGCAAAAATGATCATTTTACCCTTGGACCCATTTTTAGCCAAAAACCTACTTTTTAACCCCAAGAAGGAGATAGAGGCCCAATTGTACTTTGATTGAATGTATTTTCCAAAATAAGTGGCTAGTTTTATCAAAAACGTCGATTTAGAAGGCAATTCGGGCTTACTTGGGCCACAAGTAAGCCAAGGGCATGGGACCCTGCACTTGTACATGCATGCATGGCACATGTACCAAGGAAAATACATGCGTGCACAAGTTAGTTTTGAGTGCGCATACCTAAACATGGCAAAACCAGGCATGAAAACTCAATCTTAATGAATTTCAAGTGGGAAGAGGAAGAGAAAGCAATGGGGGTTGCCCTAGCTTGCCCGTCACGCCTCTCAGTGCCTATATATGCACCTCTCCTTTCAAGGGGTTAAGCTTTTGAGAGTTTTTGTGCGGATTTGAGAGTAAAACCATCACCCTTCTTCCCTCTTTTTCTTTAACCTTGAAATTTGTACACCCTAAAGCAACTCTAAACACTGAAAATCATCTAAGGATTCAAAGAACTTTAACAAAACTTGAGGAAGGCTTGCAAGCAAGAAAACTAATTTCTTGCCCTTTTCTTGGTTTATTCTTCAGTTTAAGGAAACCAGCAGGTAAACTTCTTTACCTTATGTATTTTATTACCTATTTTCTTAGTTTATTCTTCAATATTCAAGTATGTTAGGATATTAATCCATCATAGCATCATATAGTTTCTAAGTTTTATTAACTTTTTTTTTTCCTACCTTTCTCGTGCATGTCTCCTTTATATCATTAGAACAGCATGTTTTTAAGTTTGTTGTAATCATATAGTGAGCATGCATGGCCCGATTTGAAACATCATGTATTTAGTTTATATTTTTGTTTTTCATTTGTTAGTTGTAATTTGTGCATATTCATCATATAATAGCCTCAAGCTGCGCCCATGTTGCATTTTGTATATTGTAGTTATATGATTAGGACATGTCTATTTTATACATGCAAGTAACACACGTAAGTGGCCATCTGGGTAAGTTCCTCTTCTTCTCCTTAGCATATGTGTGCTTCTTGCGTTGTTTTTCAGTAAGCCAAGTCCATATGCTTTTCTATACAAAATTGTTTGTTTTGAATGTCTTTATGAATATTATTTATTTTAGGTTGGGTTTATAGCCATGGATTTATAAAATCCACTTTTTATTAAAAAAATTAGTATCTTTGGAAAATATGGTTTTGTTCCTTTAATTTAAAATAAATGATGTTCATTTTATTCAAATCACATAGTTTTAGGTTAGTTAAGGGTTTTAGGCTTAAAATGAAATTGTATGATAATTAACCACTAAAATCATAAAATAGAAAGTTAGTAGAGGCCAATTTTCGAATCTAGTAAAATGGGATCATTCAATGACCTTCCCCTTTTGCACCTAAGCTCCTGAACCTAAAATTCTTTGACTATGACGGATAGGTCCTTAACTTTGTTTTCATTATTAAAGGCTTCTTAATTTCCCTTAAAAATTAAGTGGTGACTCTATGTTGGTTAAAGCGAGTTGGCATAACATTTGGTGTGAGAAACGAGCCTTAGACTTGAAAAAGGCACGACGCCCACAATGAGTACTGAAAAGTTTCCTTTTGGTTTGAATGAAAGGTTCAGGGTTGAAACAAGTAATGTGAGAAAATCAATCAACTTTATTAAAAATCATCAAAATAGGTTTTCGCAAATGGTCATTCTCGACAAACATGAAATTAATCCTCAATAGGCACAACTTCGAATCAAAAAACCAAAATATGACACACTGCACTCAATTTTCACCATTGTTCTTCAACTGAACCATCTTGCAAATGGCCTTTGCAGCGGCTTGGGAGAATCAAATCACGGATGGAAACGAATCGATCAAATCTGGATAGGACAACCGAGTTGAATATGGTCGGGGCCAAACTTTGAGATGAAATTGCTTACGTATCCCAAATATAGGAATCATGCCTTATGTAATTCATGGTTAAGGTTCACTCAGGTATTTAATTCTCCTTTTGCGCTCTAACTTTTGCCAAAGTCGTCCTTTCGGGCTTTTAACCTTGCGAGCTCTCTTTCTTTTATTTTTCATTTTTCATACTCTAACTTTTGTTTGGGTTGTCCTTCTGGATTTTCAGCCCAATGAGCCTCTCAAGGGTGGTATTTCTTCAATTTGTCCATATTGATCAGTTGTGAGAACTCCAGTCCATCCAAATCCATAAGAATGATTGCTTTACCAGACCAAATAGACTTGATGATGTAGGGACCTGTCCAATTGGGTTGGAACTTGCCCCTACGATTATGAATAGGAGTTTGACTATCCTTCAACATTAAATCCCCTTCGGCTAGATTTCTGGCTTTGACATTTCTTGTTGAATGCTCTAGCGATTCTGCGCTGATATCCTTGAATATGGTACAATTCCTTCAGCCTTATCTTATCAAATAACATCATCTCTTCAAATCGTTTATGTTGCCAATTTGCTTCTGTTATCTGACACTGAGCCATGACTCTCAATGAAGGTACCTCAATCTTAATTGGTAGTATAACTTCCATTTTGTACACCAAAGAATAGGGGGTTACCCCAATAGATGTTTGAATTAATGTTCTATATCCCCAAAGTTCAAAAAGTAGCATGTTTGGGCAATCTTTGTAAGTTTTCACAATTGTCTGCAAAATATGTTTGATGTTCTTATTTGCAGCTGTAATGGCTCCATTGCTCTGTGACCTGTTGGTTGATGACTTGTGAAAAGTCACATTGTATTTCTCAAGCAAATTCGCCACTTCCCTTTTGAACTGTGAGCCATTGTTTGATATAATCTCATTTAGTACCCTATATATGCAGATGATGTTATTTGTAATGAATTTGGCCACGTGCGATGCTTTTGGGACTGAACAGGATTGCTCCTCAACCCACTTGGTGAAACAGTCAGTTGCAACCGAGATGAACTCACACCCGTTCTGTGAAATCTCGTATTTTGGAAAGGTTTAATATTTTAATGGGAGGAATTAGTGATTATGAAAGGTGGTAGGGTTGCGTAGGAAAGATCATTAGGAAAGGTGATAGGATTATATTAGTTAAACTAGTCATTAGAGAGTATATAATGAATGTTATTAGTGTATATGCCCCCCAAGTAGGATTAGATGATCAGACTAGGAAAGATTTTTGGGACCAAATAGATGAGGCATTACAAGAGATACCCTTAGGAGAGAACCTAGTTATAGGTGGTGATTTCAACGGCCCTGTAGGAATAGATAAACTAGGATATGAGAGGGTGCATGGTGGGTATGGTTTTGGTGATAGAAATGAGGCTGGGAAGGGCATTTTAAATTTTACGTTCGCTTTTGACCTAGTGGTGACCAATACTATGTATAAGAAGAGAGAGGATCATTTGATAACCTTTCAGAGTAGCTCAATTAGGAGCCAAATAGATTACTTCCTGGTAAGAAAAGTAGACTGTCTAAAATGCAACAACTGTAAGGTGATTCTAGGAGAGAGCTTGACTTCTTAACATATGATTTTTGTACTAGATTTATGCCTTAAAAGGCAATACCAAGCTAGCAAGGAGTGTAGGCATTGTAGGATGAGATGGTAGGACCTGAAAGCGGATAAACTATAAATATTTAAGAATAAATGGATAAAGAAGGTACTTGGGACTTCGAAGATGAGGCTAACACTATGTGGAACTCAATGGTCAATTGTACGAGAAGAATCTCAAGAGAAGTTCATGGAGAGTCAAAAGGAAAAGGGCCCAACTCTATGCAAACTTGGTGGTGGAAGGAGAAGGTTCAACCAATAGAAAAGATAAAAAAAAAAAAGAGTGCTTTAAAAAGTGGTAGGATGATAAAACTGAGAAAAACCTTAAGAGTTACAAATTGGCAAATAAGGAAGTCAAAAAAGTAGTGAGAGAGACTAAGCCGATGATGGCCTATACACTAGGCTAGATAGTAAGGAGGGAGAGAAGATGATATACAAATTGCTAAGATAAGAGAGAGAAAAATAAGAGACTTTAATCAGTTTAAGTGCATCAAGAGAGAGGACACTAAGGTGTTGCTGAAGGATGAAAAGATTAAGGAGAGGTGGAAGAACTATTTTGAGAAGTTGTTAAATGAGGAACATGGAGGTAGGTCAAAAGGGGAATAAATAGGCAGTAATAAGGAAAACTAAGACTATAGGTTAAATCGTAGGATTAGCAACTTTGAAGTGGAGATTGCACTTAACAAGATGAAATGGAATAAGGCTTTAGGACCTAATAATATCCTTATTGAAGCTTGGTAATGTTTGAAAAAGAAGGTGGTGGCTTGGTTGACTAGGTTATTTAGCAAGATTTTATTGACTAGGAAAATGATAGAGGAGTGAATGAAGATTATCTTAGTGCCAGTCTACAAGAATAAAGGAGATATCCAGAACTACAACAATTGTAGAGGAATCGAGCTAATGTGTTATATAATGAAAGTGTGGGAGAGAGTGATGAAACATCGATTGCGAGATATAATAGAGGTGTTGGAGAATCAATTTGGGTTTATGCCTGGTAGGTTAACAATGTAAGCAATCTATCTTTTGAGGAGAGCAATAGAAAAGTATAGAGAAAAGAAAAGAGACATTCATATGGTTTTTATCGATCTTGAGAAAGCATATGATAGAGTACCTCGCGATATAATCTGGCAGGTGTTAGAAAAAAAAAAGGGTGAAAAAAGGTTACGCTAATGTGATTAGGGATATGTATGAAGGTGTGTTGACCACTATTAGATCGCCGGTTTGGGAGACAAGTGAATTTCCAATTACTGTAGGGTTACAACAAGGATCAACTTTAAGCCCTTATCTATTTGCTTTAGTTATGGATGAGTTGACGAGAAATATTCAAGATGATGTGCCATGTTGTATGCTTTTTGTAGATGATATCGTGTTAGGGGATGAGACTAGAGAAAGAGTTAACACTAAGCTGGAGACCCAGAGATAAACATTTGAATCTAAAGGATTTAGGATAAGAAGAACTAAGGCACAGTACATGGAGTGTAATTTAAGTAACCGTGACAATGGAAGCATAGGAGAAGTGAAGATTGAGGGCCAAGAATTATCTAATAGTGAACAGTTTCATTATTTAGGATTAATTATCACAACGGCTAGGGAGATTGGAGTGGATGTGGTCCATGGGATAAAGGTGGGGTGTCTTAAGTGGAGGAGTGCGTCTGAGGTACGGTGTAATAAACAAGTACCCACTAGACTAAAAGGAAAGTTATATAGATTAGCTATTAGTCCATCAATGTTGTATAGGACGAAATGTTAGGTAACTAAGAAACAACATGTAGATAAGATGAGTGTTGCTGTGATGAGGATACTAAGGTGGATGCGTGGAAAGACTAGAAAGGTCAGAGTTAGGAATGAATATATTTGAGAATGGATAGGAGTAGTACTGATAGAAAATAAGTTAAGGGAGAATAGATTAAGATAGTTTGGTCATATACAATGGAGATCAATAGAGCCAGTAGTGAAAAGATGTAATACAGTGACGGTATATGGAAATGTTAGGGGAAGGGGCAGACCTAGATTGATATGGGCTAGTGTAGTAAATAGAGATATGAATCTCCTTAATTTGACAAATGATATGGCCTTGGAAAGAGTCGAATGGGGAAAAATGATTCATGTAGCGGACCCCATTTGATAGGACTTATGGCTCGGTTTGGTTTGGTTTGGTTTGGTTTAGTAACTTAACTTTTTTTAATCTTTTTTTGTCTCCACCTCCTCATTTTAATCACATCTTAGATTTTCTATTCTATTTGATTTAGCTCGAGCTCCAAACAAAATTTACTTGGGTGCAACCCCATGTTTATTTTCTTTCTCTCAAAGTAAATTATCTTTTCATTCCCTCTAAGTTTACTTGGAAACTACTCTTTATTTTTCCTATAAATTTAAGCTCACCCTTTCAACTTCTTTTTATTCTTCTTCTGGGTCTATCCATCTCTCTCTCTCTCTCTCTCTCTAACTCTCTCTCTCTCTCTGTGATTAAAATTTAGAGTTTAGATTAGGAATGTTTAGAGGAAGAGTTAGTAACTTGACAAAAGAAGAGAGTTGTTGATCTTGTCAAACCTTATGTCTTAGAATTTTAATCCCCCATTTTTAGAGATATATGGTAAAATATCGGATGATTAAAGTGTTGGTGATAGACAGATTTAGCATCAAAAGGTCGTGGAATTGTTTTGAGGTAATTCAGGTGATATACAATATGCATCCTTTAAATCTCTTTACAAAGAGTTTCATTTTAATTACCTTCAATTTGTAATCCTCTTGATTATTGTAGTGACTTGATAAATTTTGTGCAATTATTCTCTATTGACACATTTGTTTATTCTGATCATTTGATAAATTTGGTGAAGTTATTTGGTGTTGACAATGTTGATTTGTCTGACTAAATGATGTGGAAATGCTCCATGCATGGATCAAGTGGACCCTGCCAATAGCTTGCACCAATATGCGTGATAAGCGTATGTGCTTTGGTGAAGTGGGTGAAGTCGGTCACTGGTTATGTATAAAGTAGGACTAGGTATTTGCTCCTGGGCAGGTTATCATATTTCAATTTGTTTGTTTGTGAAATTCGGTGAATTGCTTGATTATCTAATCGAATCATTGTGCAATGTCGTAAATTGTTGGATCGCCGTTAATTTATTCTCTATCTGAACATTATTATTCTTGTCATATTGTATACTTCTCGAATTAATTTATTTTTTAGGTGCGGAGAAATTTAGTGGTGAGTGAAGTTGAAGAATTAAAGGCTTTATTGAGTTAGATATTTGAGGCTCACCACTAAATATTAACTTTGGGGACAATTGCATAAATTATATTTTAGAGACTTTTGTGTAATTATTTTGGCGACGATTTGTATATTTGAGGTTATTAATTATCTGGAATTGTAGGTCTGATATCTGAGGTTATTAATTATCGAGAATTGTAAGTTTGAGCCTTATTTAATTCATTAATGGCCCGAAAGTTATGGTGTTACATGTTCAAACGCTTGCTCCGATGACGTCTATGCCCCAAACTGAGAGAGGACATGGTGAGGTCATATTATAGAGCTTTGACGACGGGATGTTCATATGGTTAGCATGGATTTGAATTTGTGGCACCTCCAAACAAAATTAATACAATCTTATTCTCCATAGTTGACCAGTAGTATCCTTGCCTAAGGATCTTTCTTGCCAGCATTATACCGTTCATATGTGCTCCGCACTCTTCATTATGAATTGCTTCCATGATTTGCTCAGCCACTTCCTTGTCCATACACAGCCTGTGCATTACTAGATGCCCTATTTTGTACAACTTCTTTCCATAGATGATGAATTGAATAGCTAGACGTCATATTCCCCTTTTGTCTCTGACATTTGCCCTTTGTGGGTATATACCACTTTTCAAGAAATCCCATATATCATAATACCAAGGGTTTTTATCTTGAACCTCTCCTATTGTAGCTATCATCTCATATGCAGGCACATACCTTTGTTTGATAATGATAGGACGCATCTTAACTACTATTAGTATATCCACCATTGAAGCTAAAGTTGCTAGCACATCAGTGAATCAATTATTCTCTCAAAAGGTGGGAAAAATTCAACTTCTCAAACCTTGGGATCAGAATATTCAAAGTTCGGTGATACAACTTCATCATCTCTACATTGACTTTCCAGTCTCTTTTGGCTTAAGAGATGACAAAATTCGAATCTCCAATTATATCTAACCTTGTTCCCTTAATTCCAGGGCTGCTTTCAATCCAGCAATGCACGCTTCGTACTTAACTTGATTATTGGATATTTTGAATCGGAGTTTGAATGCTAGAGGTACATGGGAATTATCAGGAGTAATGAGTAGTACTCATATGCCATAACCAAATTGTGTTGGCTGCTCTGTCAAAGTACAACCTCCAGGTGTCTTCCTCTAATTACAAGATCCCTGCATCTGGGAACAAGAACTCTGCATTTTCTCATTTTATTGGATGCTCTGCTAAGAATTCTGCTACTGCTCTCCCTTTGATAGACTTGCGAGCGATGTACTTAAGATCAAATTCAGAAAGGAAAAGCAACAAACGAGCTAGCCTACCGGTAAACACTGATTTTTCGAAGAGATATTTGATGGGATCTACTTTGGAAACCAAAATTACCGAGTGAGCTAATAGGTAGTGCTTCAATTTCCTGGTGACCAATACCAAAGCTAGACAAGCCTTCTCCAAGGGAGTGTAATCAGGGTCATACTCCAACATCTTCGTGCTCAAGTAATAGATGGCTTTCTCTCCTTTTGCTTTCAACTCTCGCGTTAGTATACATCCTATGGTTGCCTCAGTCATTGATAGGTATAGGATCAATAGTTTCCCTAGCTCTAGTGGTGATAAAATTGGTGGATTTTGAAGGTTTTACTTGATCTTCTCAAAAGCATACTGATATTGATCATCACAATGGAACTTCTTTCATTTCTTCAGGAGACCGAATAGTAATTCACAAGTTAAGGTTAATTTGGAGATAAACTAACTTATGAATTGCACTTTTCCTAGAAAGTTGCACACCTCATTTTCAGTCATTGGTGGTGGCATTTCCAAGATGGCCTTAATCTTTGATGGATCCACCTCGAATCCTCGCTATGTGATCAAAAACCTTAACATTTTGCCTATAGTTACCCCAAAGGTGCACTTTTATGGATTCAATCTCAACTTGTACTTCCTAATCCTTTCGAAAAATTTCTTCAATGCAGCGTAGTGTTGTTCTCGTTCATTGGATTTGACGATCATGTCATCCACATATACCTCAACTTCCTTATGCATCATGTCATGTAGTAGTGTGGTTGCCGCACTCTAACATATAGCCCTAACATTCTTCAATTCAAATGGTATAACCCTGTAGTATTATATTCCCCACTATGCGGTGAATGTAGTCTTCTGCCTATCTTCCGGTGCCATCAAAATCTAATTATAGTCTGAGGAATTGTCCATCAACGATGACAAGGCAGGTCTCGCTATAAATTCTACCAGTTCATCAATATATGACAGTGGAAAATCATTATTCGGATTGACTTTGTTCAAATCTTTGAAGTCAATGCAAACCCTGATCCTACCATCCTTCTTTGTAACTGGAACAATGTTGGCCAAACCAAGTCAGATACTCTATGATGATAAAAAAATTTCTAGTTAATATGCTCAGTGGACTCTTCTTTGATTTTAAAGCCCAATCAAGATGTATTTTCCTCGGCTTTTGTTTGATAGGTTGGGCTTCGGAGTCGAGAGCACTCTTATGTTGCATAATATCAGGATCGATTCCAAGCATGTTTTTATAGGACTATGCAAAAATATCTTTGAAATCTTTTAATAAAGCAACTAAGCACTCACGTTCCTCAGAAAATAATGTGGAACCGATCTGGATCAAATAAGGATCTTTCTTAGTACCCATGTTAATTGAAACAATCTCATCCAACAGATGCTTAGCACATCTCTCTTCATCCTAATTAATCAAAATTTTCAAAACCTAAGGAATTTCTTCCTCTTCGTTTTCATTTGAATTTTGGAAATCATTATCAATGTAATGAATTATAGGCACATGGGAGTAAGCGAAGTCTACTACATTCTCATTGACAATCTATGACTCAGTGGTTACAAAGGACTCAAAAGAAAAGGAAAATGGTGGTGTCTGGGCTACCACCTCAGAAGTACCAAACTCGGACTTGCTAGACTGACTCGAGTCTGACTTCAACTCCATAGACTTGGTGAAATTAGACTCAAACTCATTATCTGGCTCAGAACTAGCAATAAAACCCTTCTCAAAATCCCAATCAAAGTGTTGGCCTTCTACTACATCAAGGATAAGGCTGGTACAATCAACGGTGGTCCTTCCCCAATCATGAAAATTATTATACCATCCCCTAAGTTCACTTGCTCAACTTCGGTCTCATAATCCATTAGAAAGTTAGCTAGTATCAGTTCAAGAGTTTCCTTTGCACTATTATCTAAGTTACTATCTCTATCTTAACCAATATCAATACTAGCATCAATCCATTCCTCATCACTGTCAGAAAGTTGGTGGCCAAGGAAAATCTCAAATCTAGAATAACCCCTCTTTATCATATGATCAACCTATGGCTCGAGAAAGCCACAAAAAGGGAAGTCATCTCTTTGCATAATAAAGCGTCCATTCAGGGTTCCTCAAATTAGCTTGTAAACCAGTTCATATTATTTCCCAGCCTTCTTCACCTTGACTCTATCTCTTACTTCATCACCTTTCTTTTTCCAGTCTTCTGTGTAAGCTCATACCCCAACCCAAATACATGTAGATTATGGGTTACTTCAGTTGCTGTAGTGATACCTTACCTAACACTATTTTCTAATCCCATTCAAAGAATATGCCCCATCTTGCTCATCAGATAGATGGACTGAAATTTTCATACCTCCCATTTTCTTCAGCTATGATTTACTGGACTAGCTGGGCTTCTACTAGGTTGAACCTTGAAAGAAAGACATCTTCCTCTCCATGCTAAATCTCTAGTAAGGGTGTTGTGACCTCTAGTCAAGGATGAATAGATGAATTCTCAAAAACAATTGTAATTCCACATTTGTGTGGATATTTTACCAATTGATGTACCGTAGATGACACCAACTTCATCTGATGTAGCCAAGGTCTTCCTAATAACATGGAATTCGGCTTCATGTTCAGATGGACCCACCATTATCCTTACCTTAACAGTTCCCATGACATTCCTACTAGTGTTGTCACATGCTCAAATTACTTGATTTGTTGGTGTGAAATCTATCGGCTTTAATCCTATCACATAAGCAGTACGCGTGCACACATTAATAACTGACCCAGTGTCGACAAGAGCTATCGGAACCCACCTTTTTTTTTTTTTGCACTAACGCCACACATAAAATGGCTTATTGTGATTCAAATGCTTATGTGGAAACTCCTTATCAGAAAATGTCATTGTTGGTATTGTCTTGCCTGGCATGATCATGGACACCAGCTGGTCTGATGTGGTGTTAATTGACAATTTTGCCTTACTTAAAGTTGACAACATTGCTTGAAGATGTTCATGGGAAGCCATGGGAAGGCTCCAATTTGAGATATCTGCTTGAATCTTTTTTAGCTATTTCAACACTACGTCTTCCTTTGTTTCTTTCTTCTTTCCCTTCTTAGCATCCTTACCCGAAGGCTCTCCTTGACCTAGGTGTAGGGGCTTTAAGTAACGACCGTTCCTAGTTAAGTGATCTTTTTCCTCTGTGTACCATGTATCATCGGGAGCATTCTTCCCCAATGCTTCATCTGTATAAGGAAAATGTAAATAATTGTCGTTGTATAATTCTCTTTTGACGAGCAACAAGCAATTATTTGGCTAGGCATGAATCATTCTAACACTATGATCCTCATTTTTTGGATAATACATTGACTTTGATCGGATTTCTAAGAAAATCTCCTTTCTTCTTATATGCACACATACTTTGCTAGCTCTTTGTTTTTCCTCTTCTGCTGTCAGCCCAACTCTCACCCAATGGTGATGTTCTAGCACTCTATGATCTTCTTCTTGAGACTCCTCTTCTTTACTACTCTTTCTGGATCCATTGATCAGATCAACTTTTCGTTTCCCCTTGGCATCACCTTTTGGTTTATGTTCTCTTCTTTTCATATAAATTATTCTCTTCTCTCTTTTTTTTTTTTAAATTTAAATTTTTTTTTTCACTTTTGTTTCAGAATCTTCTTCACTGCTCGTCCAATCATTGTCAGCCTCTAGATTGCTGGGATCCCATCATCTTATTTGCACATTCCTTAGGTCTTGTTTTTCAAAGAACTAGAGGTTGTCCAAATCTTCTTCCAAGTCTGCTAAGTCATCTACATTTTTTTTTTCAATCCATTTTCTCTAATAGCATTGATATTGAGTGCTTTTGGCAATAAAAAACTTTGGCCTTGGTTGGTCGACTAGTGTGATGTATTTTCTTAGATTGTATCCCTCTTCAAGTAGATTCACATTTTCTATCATTGGTACCTCAAACTTTTTCTTCTTTGCTTCCATCTCTCTTTTCTCAATGGCCAAATTCTTTCCTTCTTCTACTACCGGCTTTCTATTCTCAAACCATACTGCCAAAACTACCAAGGGGTTTGGGTGAAGTTCAGGCACATTTATCATGCACAAGACAATGTTTTCTGGAATGAACACCTTAGGCTTAGGTAAATGGGATGGGGTGATGTATATGCTGGGATTGAAAGTGGGTGCTAGTACATGGATGAGGTTGAGATTAGGAGGGGGTGATACTCAGTCATGAATAGGTAATGGGTTGGTGGTGACATTTGGTTATTGTAGTGAAGTTATAGTTTTGTTGTCGATGAGATCCTGAATCTCATGATGGATGGGAAAGCAATGATCAGTGTCATGATCGTGCTATTGGTGAAAGGCACAGTATATGGTGGGGTCATGCTTAGCTGGGAGAGGGTGAAGAAGAAGTTGGGGGTCAAGGAGCTTGAGGTACCTCTTTTCTATCAAGACTTTTGTGGCACAGATTAGGGTCATATAGGGTAAAAAGTTCTATTTTGGGTTTGAGTGCGGTTGGCCATTTGTGGATTGGTATTAGTGAAGGGATCGATTGGTTCGGTATTAGTAACGATGACATTGACTTCTATGTGGACACCATGCCTTTTTAGATATAAGGCAATTTTCCAACCAATGTTGTACCGATTTGCTTTCGAGATTCACCACTTAATCTTTAAGTGAAACTAAGAAACCTTTAACAATGAAAACTATGTACAAGACCTGATCTACCGCAACCAAATAATCAAGGTTTGGGAACTAAGGTATAAAAGGGAAAGGTCATTGAATGAAAGCACCCCCTTTTGCCCAATCCGAAAATTTATCTTTAGCCTTTTATTTTATAAGACTAAACAATTAATTATTACTCAAAATTAATTGTTAACGATAATCCATTACAAAACTTAAAACTAGGTGATTTGAATAAACTACATACAAATTAATTTATATTCAATGAATACAGTCATATTTCCATTAAAAAAAAAAAATTCTATAAAAAGGAGATTTTTCAAAACATATGTGTAGACACCCCATTTTTGACTAACCTTAAGACTTGGGCGCTCTCTTTTAAGCTCCTGATGATGAAGATGAGATGTATTAATCTTAAAAGGTCTTAATAAGAAGCCTAAAGGTCAAGCTTTAGACCTTTCAAATGCCTGTTTTGGACAAAATGTTCTTCGACCAAAATGAACCTTCTTTCAAAATGAGTTTTAATTTTGCAACTCCAGACATTACTACGATGTTCTAGGGCTTATAGTTTTTGGATCAAAGCGTTGTATTCTTTTAAACAACTCGAGCACATAATATAGTAGGATTGAATAAAAGGGATGAAATTCTCTTAAATACTTGTTTCTTCTTTCAAAATAGGCAACCCTTCTCGTGTTGATTTGATGATGTGCTTTCTAACTGACCAGACACCAAATATTGGCCGGTCAAAATGACACACGACCGATCACCAAGTAGCACGGTCAGCTGAATGTTTTGGGTACAGAGCATTTTTGGGAATTTTAGCTTGTTTAACACACTTTCCACAAATATCTCGGATATTTACACCCCGAGCTCTATAAATGGAGCTCAGCAGCTCATTTTAAAAAGTTAAAAGTTTTTCCCAAAGCTCATAAGAGCCTCTAGACCCTTATTCCTCCTGACCACATATCATACCTGCCACCCTCTAACTTTGGACATCCAAGCTCCATTGTAGCTTAATCCTAAGCACCTTGCTAAGACCCTTGGACATTAAACAATACATCTAAATTGGATTGTCAGAATTAAAAGGGAGTTTGTGAATCAAAAGGACTTATCGTCTTAGGAGGTGATTTTCTTACACTGTTAATCATTTTTCTCTCGTCCTATCTTTATTTCAAGCTTTGTTTTCACTATGTAACTATTGTGGAGATGTAACTAGTCCTCATAGATGTGGATAGAGTAGATGTGACCACCCATCCATTGAGTTGATAGATTTTTCTTTACTTTCTTGCTTTCATTGGCTTCAACTTCTTAATCTTATACACCTTGGACCCTTGTGGATGTCTTTGGGAGTAACTATTAGCCATCCATCCACAAGTTCAATAAGCAAAGTAGCTTTTCTTTAGTTGTTGCATTCCTATTCTTCACCTATCATATCTCTCAAGTGCATCAATGCACGTGTTTCAACTCCTTACTCAATGTCAATGCGTGCTAGGGGTTGTTTCATATGATTGCTTGGGTGATCTATGGGATTTGATGTTGGAAAAGTTGTGTGCTCCCATTTTCATAGAGCATTTTGGATGTAAAACAAGATATTTTGGGTCAAAGGAAGTTGAAACCTCCCTTCTTAATCATTTGTGAACATAGAAAGGGGTGTAACCATCTTTGTTCTTTGGCTAGATGAGGAGTTTTCAATAAATTTGATGAATCCCTTGTTCTAATGAGAAAAACTTCCACTAAGAAATGATTTGCATTAATCTACGCTCTCCAGTTAATAACATGGATTCGGGTATTGATTTTCCCGTATTCATAAGGAGAATATGTAGGTTCATATCCATTTCTTGGGATTGAATTTGTTCTTGACTTTGATTCATTTATTCATTGATTTGCTATAATATATCTATTGTATATACATGTTTATATCATTATTGAGGATTATAGCCCATCAATCTCTTTCCCAAGTGATCCTATCTGCAGAGGAGATAGAGGTAATATGCACCCTCCAAGAAGTTTCATTTGGCCCTTGTCCTGGAATTCTGCATTGACCTAAAACATAGCCGAAAGAAGAATTCGGCCAGCTACTTCCTTGTTTAGCCGACCTACTTTGTGTCTGCCCGGACATCTACTCCCAAGAACATAACAAATAGTTTTCGGGGAGTGCTCTGCTGGATGGTTTTGGAACTTCTGGTTGTTTTATTTAGTATGATTTGTCAAATTCAGTGATGGTTTGGCTGAATCAATTCATTATTGTAATAATATCTCTCTCTCTCTCTCTCTCTCTCTCTCTCCTCCTTTCTCATTCGAATTCCAATCTCGCATCTTTCTATTCTTTTTCTTTACATGCTTCCGGAACTGCATCATGTTTCATTTATCGTACCTTTATATTGCATCCTTTTTTCATGCATTCATGTCTGGTTGATCCGTATTTGTGGAATTTATTATTACAAAGCTGAATACATTTGTTGTTCCATGTCTTGAGGTGATATCTATGTCATATATTAGTATCTTAACTTCTAAGTTCATGTTGTGTAGTATTGCATTAGCCAATTGTTTATAGGATCATGCATGTGTATATATCGATACATTTCTTGGGATTCATCTTGGAGTACTATGTGACAAATTTTGGCTTTAGCATATTGCCTGTATAGGTTCCTTATCGCATTTGTTACTATATCATGAGGCAAAGTGCTTAAATGAGATATCTGCTTGAGTGCCAGTGGATGAAGATTGTGTTATTCGTATTAAAATGTAGTTTATTCTTATGCAGTTAAGTTTGTACAGAAAGACTTTTTAAAAAATGCATAAAATCAAAAGTTAACCAAAATTAATGACGCAATCTATACTTTCACGCCTCAGATAGAAATGGTAGCATTATTAAACTAGAACATAAATATATATTGATTATAAAAACCACAACACGACTTAGCAGAGGTTGATCTCCTGATCGGGGTGAGGGGGTGCTCCAGTTAATGACCTTCACCTCTCACACCTAAATTCCCGAGCTGAGACACTTTGGTTATGACGGACGGTGGCCTTTGGCACGAGTCACGAGTTTCATAATTTTCCCAAAAGATTAGGTGGCAACTCTAAAATCTAGTGATGTAGTCCATTCTTGGAAAATGTTTTGCAATAAAATGGATTTTTCTTAAAAAGTTACTAGATTTGGACACTCATTTTCTATTTCACATCGCATTAAGTGACGTCGGATAAAAAATCTGGAGTCTGAACTATTGGGCGCTTTTGGTAACCCCAAAGGCATCCTACAATATGGCCATAAACATGAACTAAACTAAGCAATATTTATGAAAATAGCCAAAACATCCAAAACATCCAATCTTACACCAAAATCACGTAAAATTGCATTATTTAAAGAACAATGCAAAACCCAGAAGCAATTTGCCATGAAAGAATCTGAACTTACCTGGATTCCACCACAAAGCGTCCAACATGCAAAATATGAATTAAATATGATACAATGGTCGTAAAGATACTACTAAACACACACAATGCAAAGCTAAGCCCGGTTTAAGGCTACTATCACGATTTAATGCACCAAAAAGCAACTAACATGAAAAAAATCTAAATATGCTAAATATATGATGATTAAACCATGTGTCATGCATGTAAATACGAAGATTAAACTAACCTAAAAACATGCACCAAGTATACAAATAATTAAAACATGCAAAATAAAACGAAAAACATGCAAAATTACTAACCCATATGATTATTCATGCTTACTAACTCCCTAGCCATGATCTCATAATAAAAAAAATGTTTAAATCATATTTAAAATATTGAAAAAGAAGAATTTACTTGCTAGTTTGATTATCAAATCGAAGAACAAGGAAGAAAAGGCGAGAAAATATGATATTCCTTGCTTGAAAGCTTCCCTCAGGTATAGACTTTGTTTTAATTCACTTTGCTTCAAACCCTAGATCTACTTTTAGTTGTAGAACTGCTATTAGGGTTTATGATTTTTGGAGTTGAGGGTGGGGTAGGGAAAACACACTATAATTCACACCAAACACTTCAGAAATTGTCTAAAAGCTTGATCCTCCAATGAGGGGGGAAGGGTGTAGACGCGCCCGCGTGGGACCTCGTGCTACAGTTCGGACTCTCGATTTATGTCACGGTTCTTAATCTGAACCAAAGAGTCCAAATCTGGCAAATCGTTTTGAGAAACAGATTTTTGAAAAAGTAGTGCCAAACATGGACTGCTTTACCAGATACAGAGTCGCCACCTAAATATTTTTTATGGGAGAATTTAGGAAACCCTGACTCGGTGCCGAAGGCCACATGTCCGTCATCACCGGAGTTGTCTCGGCTCGGGAGCTTGGGTACGATCGGGGAAGGTCAGCTATGAGCACCCCCTTTCGCCCGGTCCGAAGACCGGCCTCTACTAACCGTGATATCCGTTTTTGAAAACTTTACGTGTTCTTATACCAATTGTTAGCCTAGAATTACTATGTTATGCGCGCAGCAAACAAGTATAGACCAAATCACCCAAATTGGAACAAAACATTTCATGTTTGTTTAAAAAATGGTTTGCTACTCGCAAGTAGGCTAAAATGCAGATTTTGCCACCCTCAAGTGGGCTTTTGGAAAAGATGGTTTTGCCACTATCTAGTGGGCTTAAAATTCACAGTTTTAACGCATTATCCCAATTTAAGCAATTTGACCTCCACCCACAGGCATTCAAGCAATTTATCTCATGTAAACACTTAGCCGCATGGCAAGCATACTCTTATGGCAACATTCACACGTATGTTGGATGCTAAAGCATAACCACTTACATTGTACTCCGTGCCAAAACAATAAACTAGTTAGCAAATGTGCGTGTCCTAGTTCATGTTATTTTGCCTAATGCAACACATACAAGGTGCAATTCTAGTTAGGCTCGGCTAACCCTAAACATGGCATGTGAAAATGCACAATTATCACATATTCGGTTTAGAATTTGAAATACAAATGCAGTTAGCGTGATGTTCCGAGCCTGATGCATGTCAACAAATGCATAAATGCACGCATGCATAGCATAAGGTATGCTAAAATAAATGTGCCCTAATCTACCATCATAAGCTGGTAAATAAAAGGGAAGAAAGAAATGGGGATTGGAAGACATACACACACTCACCCACACTTATTACATGTTTACCCTCACTCAGAGGGCTCGAATTAATATTACAGTCCCAAAATAATGAATAAATAAAATTATTACAAAATTTCCTAATTAACTAAAAAAAGAGGAAGCGAAAGAATAAAGAGGGTGGCCACAGCCTCTGCCTCGGGGCGCGCAGATGATGCATGCTCGAATCCGTCCTGCCCGGAAAACCCGTGCTACACTCTTGTCGCCTCTGTTTATACTGTCTTGTCTTTCTGAAAATTACCAAAGTGCTGGAGCAAGCTCCTTGCATCCTGCAGAGCACCACCGGCCGGACAGAATTACCACCGGCACTTCACAATTCCCGTCGGCACTTTACCAGATTCATCGGCACTCCAGATAGTGCCGGTCGGCACTAAATTCTGCCGGTCGGCAGAAACTTCCTGCAGCAGACAATTTGACAGCAAAACAGAGAACAGACAGTGCATGGCATGGGGTTCTTGGACACATGTAAGCATGGTCCTACTTCTTATCATATTTCAAACTCAAAGAAGCATGACCTTCGACCTTTGAGCCATCCAAGGTGCATGATGACTCAATGGATCACATTTTCTATTTGATATGAAAATGCATGCAACAAATAACGTGAAAACCGGGGCCTTATCACATTGGAGTCAAAGGTCCCGATGACCGGGGATCAAGGCACATTACGTCACTTGAAGTATGAATGGCCCTTGACTCCCGCACTTGGTTTGACACCCCAAACCAAGTAAATGCAATGCATGCAATGCTCACAAGCCTCAAATGTGTCATACCACCAAGATGTAAAACACAACAAGCAATATGCAATTATGATGACAAAATATATGATACCAAGCACACAAGATACAAACATGATGCAAACATGAAGCAAATTGACCATGGAATTGATGTGCTACAAAGCTTAATGGAACAAACATGCAACAAACATGGATCAAGCATGCAAGAGGGCTTGGAGTGGCGAAGGGGCAGGCCCTTACCCTTCTCAAAACAGTGACCAAAAGTGCTTAAAATGATAGGCAATCAACTCACGTTAACAAGCAAATTCAAGGTCCCAAAGTTAAGACACAAAAGGAGACAACTCACCCCCATTATCATGACCACTTATGGTATGATCAAAACGAGCAAAAAAAAAACAGAATTTATGCATGCAAGATAGGACCCCAAGAAGCTCCTAATATGGCAACTAAGATATCCCCCATGAAGCAAATATACTAAGGCTCATTCTTAGGCATAAGAGGACACATCTTCAAGGCATGAAAGAGGCCATGCATGCACACATACAAGCATGATTCTTGGACTAAAATATGACCCTAGATGATGCCAAATCAAGAGGGTAAACACAACCATGCATGCTAGAGGTCAAAATGCTCAAGGCCTCCAAGCCAAAATACAAAGCAACTCTAACAAACATGCTAAACATGACCAAGTTGATAACCAACAGATTTTAAGCATGGAAAAACAATGCTAAATGCTCCATGGAACCAAGCCAACACACACAAAAATCATGGCCTAATCATGGGATGTACTTTTAAGCAAGATGGAGCAATACAAAGCGAATATCACAAGCATGCAAGAGGGCCCAAATCCGACCAAAAACAGAGATTATGTAAGACCTAAGATGCCTAAAAAAATACTGAAATGAAGCCAAGAAACAACAAGCACACATGCTATCCTTTTGAGCCCAAAAAGCAAGGAAACAAAACCATAAGGGGAGAGGGGTGTCCCTCCCCTATGCAAGACTTCAAACCAACTTTTTTGACACTAAAATACACTGATTTTTGGTGATCAAAAGATCAAAATGCTGAAGTGAACAAAACCTTATCAAAATGGCACCAAAATAGGCCAAACAAGGCCTAAGAGGGTGAGTTTGCAATCTAACCACAAAGTGACCTTAATGAAAGTGTTAGAGCAGGAAAATATGAGTCTTTTTTATGTTATACACAAGAGCCAAAACAATAAACAAAATAGGTAGAAAACCAAAGCAAGTTTGGGGAATAAAAGGGAAGATGCTCACCCTTGAAGAACCCTTGAAGAACAAATGGCCTAACCTCCTTCTTTGGATCAAAACCAGTCCAAAACTCAGGAAACAACTCCCCCAAGTCCCTCAATCTCGGACTAAGGTGTAATAGTGTGTGTAATGGTGCAAAAGTAAGGTAAAACACACCTTTTGGGCCAAGAAACACACACAAGAAGGGAGAGGGAGAGAGGTATAGATATAATATGTATCTATATCTTCAAAGGCTGGTTTTTGCTTCTGTTTTTCTAACCTAGAACCAAGAGGAAAGCCTCCCTCTTATAAGGATCCCTCTTGCAAAGCTTATTCAACAAGCTTGGCTAGAGGGAAATCCCTCCATACACGTGTATGGAGGGGAAAGGAGTTGGTGCCAGCTATCACAGCTGGCACAAAATATCTCCAAAAAGTGGAGGAACAGTGGTCGGCTACCCAAAAAAGCTATTCCGGCAAAAAACAGTGCCGACCGGCAACATATTATGCCGACCGGCAATACAGTGTGCCGACCGGCAAACAAAATTGCCGATGGAAGAAAAAGACCAGCCGGTGGCCTCCAGCCACTGCCGGTGGTGTATGGGGGTGTCTCACAAGGCATTCCCTGCCCTTCTAAGGCAAAACAAAAGTGTTCGGTACAAAACCGGACACCACACGGTCAAGTTCGGAGATCCTGAGGTAGGGTGCGCGAGCCGAGACCTCCGGGAACTCCAAACGAACACAATCATGGATGATCACCGAGTGTTCAAACGGTGACGTCCAAGTCTTGAGGACGGTCAAAAATGGGGTGTCTACAGTTGCCCTCTTTGACAGAACTCGAAAGTCATAACAATGACGGGAGTGAATGTCAAAGCCCAGAGACGACCCATTTTTGACAAGGCCGAAGACTCAGACAAACACACAAGACGAATAAGATATGCGCCCGAAGGCAGGGGCGAAATGCAAGACAATGCAGAGAGCCGAGCATAACTTATGATCATGCTAAGAAAGCTGTAACGAAGCATACATGCGACAGTTTTAAGCTAGCATACCAAATTACACTACAATGCAGAAAGGATGTAAGAGAATTATGGAATTCTCAATACGTCTCACTCGGAGATAAAATACCTGTGCGGCTCGTCTAGTTGCACCAGCTTTAAATGAACCGTACATACAATATCGTGCCTGCAAAGAAAACAAACTTTAACAGGTACAATATGGTTAGCGACATGCATGACAATGCAAGAATAGTGGTGTACTCGAAATGCGTGACAGCGCGAAGTAAATAGAGAGCATGACAATGCATATTGAAATACAACTAGGCAAGCGGAGCAAGCGGTCTACGCAGGCGACAAAACTAAACAAGCGGTCTACGTAATTAACACATGCGGTCGATGCTGGTGACGGAGTTAAACATGCGGTCTACGCAAGTAACGGAATTAAACATGCGATCTACGCAATCAAAACATGCGGTCTACACAGGTAATGGAATTAAACATGCGATCTACGCAATCAAAACATGCGGTCTACGCAGGTAATGGAATTAAACATGCGATCTACGCAATCAAAACATGCGGTCTACGCAGGTAATGGAATTAACACATGCGATCTACGCAATCAAAACATGCGGTCTACGCAGGTAATGGAATTAAACATGCGATCTACGCAATCAAAACATGCGGTCTACGCAGGTAATGGAATTAAACATGCGATCTACGCAATCAAAACATGCGGTCTACGCAGGTAATGGAATTAAACATGCGATCTACGCAATCAAAACATGCGGTCTACGCAGGTAATGGAACGTACTATTACACAGCATAATCGAAACAATTTGCGGGGCTCACAAAGCATGAAAAGGATACGGGGCGGGACATTCTTTGCACGCATCGAGCGTTGCTTGCAGAAGTTGTGGTCTGAGGTCAACTCAAAGGTTCACGTTTCAAAGGTGCGATTTCCCGTAATGTGAGGGCGTCCGACAACGCGGCTGACCCGAACAAAGATACGGAAGGTGTGTTAACCGCAAGGGGAGTTTCACCGGTATCAATTCTGATACTTGGCTACCCTGCCATTCTACGTTTTATTTCCCTTTTTACTAGTAGTTTAAGCACATTGCACTGCCTCAGGCAGGTTTATTTTCTTTCTCAAAATTCATACACTTTGCAAAACATGTGATGGGGAATGAAACTAATCATTTTATTCAAAAGGTGTTGCATTTGTAGATCTTCTGTGCATCGCATCGCAGGGTTTCACACCACAATGTGAACGAAATTGAACTCATCTTGGAAATTCGTCATCGTAATAATCAGGTAGTGAACCGACTTACAACTCGATAAGCAAAACAAAGCTATGACACAACCAAACAAGTGTGAATACAACTCGATAAACGAACCGAGACCTACAAGAGAGCGAAATACAACTCGATAAGCAAATGTTCAAAACTCGATAAGCAGACGGGCGTGGCTTCGCAAGAGTTTATCGCCGGGGGGGATTTGGAGGTGGTGAAGTTCCCCAATTATTAGCCTAAATAGCTCAGGAAACCAGGGAGGAAGCCCACCGGCACGGTGTAGGAACCACCGGCTGCAAGGAGTGGCTACCGGCCGCATGTCTGTTTTGTCGGCAAACTGAAATGGCCGGTCGGCATATTTTTATGCCGGTCGGCATATATTTCTGGCCGGTCGGCACTAAACGAGGGGAACCACCAGAATGTTGACACCTGTCCCCCCACTCAACCTTATCTCCTACAAAAGATCCCAGCTTCGTAGTTTTCCTCATTTTCACACTGATTTGCTCCAATGGAAGAGTTTCTTGCTCAAAATCTCACAGCTTGGATTACTAGCTTGGATGGCTCGGAAAAGGTGAATTTCCGGGGTTTCGGCATAAATGCACTATTCACTCTGGGTCGTACCCCGTTGCATCTCCCGTTTCTTCACGCCGCGGCAAGATTTTGGAATCCGGTGACACATGTCTTTAGCTTTGCCGGGCAAGAGATGTGTCCTACCTTTGAAGATTTCCGAGTTCTAATGGAGTCCGAGCGCGACGAGGAGCTCCTGCCCCAATTAAATTTTGGTCATGCCCAATCCTTAGGGCGCATGTGCGGACTCAGCATGCGCGATGCTCGGTCTCTGATGGGCGACGGGATGTTAGATATTCCGAGTTTGGCCAATCGATTTTCTGATGCTGGTGATCGCAGCAACCATTACTGGCAAGGCTTCCGGCGACATGCGCTCTGCTTGTGCATGCTGTCTCATTTCCTGTTCATTTCGGGCTCTGGAGGGGCTAGTGTCCGGCTGATTGAGGTTGCCCAAGGCTTGAGAGAGGGCAAGAGCTGTATTGCCATGGTTCTGGCCGAGACACTAATGGGCTTAGACGCCTTTTACCGTCATGAGACGTCTAGATTGGCGGGGAGTCCACTACTACTACAGGTAATGTTTTCCACCCAATCTCGCATTTCTGTCTTGCTCACATCACTCGGCCCTCGAGCTCAGTCTTTTCTCACAAAACCCCATTCTCACTCTTCTCTCCTCGTACATCTCTTTATTCTTTAATCTCTCATTTTTCGATCCCTCCCCAGGTATGGCTGATGGATAAACTGCAGGTTGTGGACTCCTGCCCCGCATATTCAGCTCGCGGCTACTTCTTCCGGCATCATCTAGTCAATGCCTTGGATGAGGAATGGTGGTTCGCTTGGATGTGCCACTTGTCCGCAGACCGTATTGCTTGGCGGTGTCCTTGGTTGAACCTTCCGGCAATGAGTTACAACATGCCTCGACAGACTGGGATTCAACTGGTTGGTCTCACTCATTGTGTATTCTATTTCCCATTTCGGATTCGACGCCAATTTGGCCATGATCAGACCTGCCCGCCAGAGGGGATAGAGTATCCTGCTGCATTTCCAACCCGAGGCGCGCAGCTTGCTTGGCAGGCCACTGCGTGGAGGATGAGAGAACTCCTGGCCCCCGCTCCTACTTTCAGTTGCACTTTATCTGACGAGTGCATAGATTGGCTTAATGAAGAAGCACAGATCGGGCCCAGCTTGGCATCAGAGGCTTCGACCAGCTCTGGGAGGGGGCGTAGGAACACCTGACTTGACCATGCCCTAGATTTATTGCTTTATTAGTATTTTCAAGTTTTCTTTCATGAATGTAATAAAAGGCAATTTCAATTGTTTGTAAGAGCAGGAAGACTCTGTTTTGAAATCAATGAAATTGAAAGTTCTGGTACTAAGAATTTTCCACTTTGGTCCGAAAATAGTCGAAGTTGTAAAAAGATTATTTGAACGAAGTCAGCTTATATTAAAACTTTTCAAAGATATGGATCAGAACTGGACACGCCTGAGATCTGTCACTGAGATGTACAAACCCCAGATTCCTGCAACTGGAAAGTTGCCCCTAGTCTGAAGAACGCCGCGGCACTGCATAGCAACGGAAAGTTGCCCCTAGTCTGAGTAGTACTGCACCGGAGATTCCAACGAATGCTGATGGACTAAGATGGCTGAGATGATCAAATGGACAAAGTTGATCGGGGAAGTGTCATGGCTGAACTTCAGGATGAAGCTGCCTACGTATCCCAAACATGGGAATCAAGCCTTACGTAGTTCCGGCTTGGGTTCGCTCGAGTATTTTCACTCTCCTTTTGCGCTCTAACTTTTGCCAAGGCCGCCCTTTGCGGGTTTTCAGCCTTGCGAGCTCAGTTTTTATATTTTCTATTTTTTTGTGCTCTAACTTTTGCCTAGGTCGCCCTTTCGGGTTTTCGGCCTAGCGAGCCTCTCAAGGATAGTATTTCTTCAACTTGTCCATGTTGATCGGTTGAGAGAATTCTAAGCCATCTAAGTCCATTAGAACCACAGCTCCGCCTGACCAGATGGTTTTGATGATGTAGGGACCAGTCCAATTGGGTCTGAACTTGCCCCTCGGGTCGTGGATGGATGCTCGATTGTCTTTGAGTACCAAATCTCCTTCCTTTAGATTTCTGGACTTAACCTTCTTGTTAAAAGCCCGAGCAATCCTGCGCTGATAACTTTGAACGTGGTACAGTGCTTTCAGCCTTCTTTCGTCAAAGAGCATTAGTTCCTCGAACCTGCTTTGCTGCCAATCTGCCTCAGCTATCTGACACTCGGCCAATACCCGTAAAGACGGAACTTCAATCTCAATAGGTAGAACAGCCTCCATTCCATAAACTAACGAATACGGAGTTGCTCCGGTAGAAGTTCTAATCGAAGTTCTGTAGCCCCACAGAGCAAACGGCAACTTATCTGGCCAATCTCGATAGGTCTCTACCATTTTCCGCAGTATATGCTTGATGTTCTTGTTGGCGGCCTCAACTGCTCCATTGGTTTGCGGCCGATACGTAGATGACTTATGAAAAGCCACGTTATACTTTTCCAACAAGTCGACCACTTCTTTCTTAAAGTGGGATCCATTGTCCGAGATGATCTCATTTGGTACCCCGTAGCGACAAATGATGTTGTTTCTGATGAACTTTGCGACGTGCGACGCCTTCAACACCGCGTATGATTGGGCCTCGACCCACTTTGTGAAATAATCTATCGCTACGAGGATATACTCATGTCCGTTCGATCCCTTCGGGGTAACAGCTCCGATTACATCGATCCCCCACACGGAAAACGGCCACGGGGAAGTCATATTGTACAATTTGGATGGTGGGATGTTCATACGGTTTGCATGGATCTGGCATTTGTGGCATCGCCGAACAAAGCCGATACAATCCTCTTCCATGGTCGACCAATAATAGCCCTGTCTAAGGATTTTTCTGGCCAACATTACTCCATTCATGTGTGCACCGCATTCTCCTCCATGGATGGCCTCCATTAGGCGCTTCGACTCTTCAGCTTCTACACAGAGCTTATGCATTCCCAGATGACCTCTTTTGTACAGTTTACCTCCGCAGATGATGAACTGAATAGCCATTCTTCTAATGGCCCATTTATCCTTGGTGCTTGCCCCTATCGGATACGTCTCCTTTTCCAAGAAGTTCCAAATATCGTAATACCAGGGGTTGTCGTCTTGGGTCTCATCTATGGTGGAAACTGACTCGTATGCTGGCGCAAACTTCTGATCAATGACGACTGGACGCATCCGGACTCCCGACGGGATGTCTATCATGGAAGATAGAGTTGCTAACGAATCTGCAAACCTGTTGTTCTCTCTTACGAGGTGGGTGAAGTTTAGCTTCTCGAACCGAGGAATTAACAAATCCAAGGTTTGGTGGTAAATTATCATCCTTTCCTCCTTGACCTTCCAGTCTCCTTTTGCTTGGGATACAACAAGATTCGAATCCCCAATGACGTCCAACCTTCTTACCCCTAGCTCTAGGGCTGCTTCCAGACCAGCAATACATGCCTCATACTCTGCCTCATTGTTCGAGACTCTGAACTGGAGCTTGAATGCCAAAGGGATACGGGAATCGTCAGGCGCTATCAGCAGCACTCCTATCCCATACCCATACTGGTTTGACGCTCCGTCAAAGTACATCGTCCAAGTTTCATCCTCGATATGCAGAATCGCTTCATCTGGGAATAGGTTACTCAACCGCTTCATCCCCCTCAACCGGATGGTCGGCAAGGAACTCCGCTACCGCTCTTCCTTTCACTGACTTGCGTGTCACATACTTCAAGTCGAATTCGGAAAGCAAAAGCAACCAACGAGCTAGCCTACCTGTAAGTGCTGGTTTCTCGAAAAGATATTTGATGGGATCCAAACGTGAAACCAACATTACAGAGTGAGCTAACAGGTAGTGTCGCAGCTTCCGGGTAGCCCATACCAAGGCCAAGCAAGCCTTCTCGAGCGGAGTGTAGCGGGTCTCGTAATCCAGCATCTTTTTGCTCAGATAGTAGATGGCCCTTTCCACTTTGTCTTCTGACTCCTGTGCGAGCATGCAGCCCATGGTGGTCTCAGTTACCGAAAGATACAATATCAACGGTCTCCCCGGTTCTGGCGGTGACAACACAGGCGGGTTCTGTAGATACTCTTTGATCTGCTCAAAAGCTGCTTGACATCGGCCGTCCCATTGGAATTTCTTTCCTTTCTTCAGGAGACCAAAAAGTGGTTCACAAGTCAAGGTTAATTTAGAGATAAACCGTCTTATGAATTGCACTTTACCTAGAAAGCCTCGCACCTCCTTTTCAGTCCTTGGTGGTGGCATTTCTAAGATGGCCTTGATTTTGGAGGGGTCGACCTCGATGCCCCTTTGCGTTATCAGAAACCCTAGCATCTTTCCTGCTGTAACACCAAAAGTACACTTCTGGGGATTTAGCCGCAGCCGAAATTCTCTGATCCTTTGAAAAAACTTTTGTAAGGCGGTGTAGTGGCCCTCTCTTTCTTTGGACTTGACAATCATGTCGTCCACATACACCTCGACCTCTTTATGGATCATATCATGCAATATCGTAGTTGCTGCCCGCTGATAGGTAGCTCCTGCGTTTTTCAGCCCAAATGGCATCACTCGATAACAATATGTACCCCACGGGGTAGTGAATGCAGTCTTCTCCCGGTCCTCGGGCGCCATTACTATCTGATTATAGCCTGAGAAACCATCCATAAATGAAAGCAAGGCATGTCCTGCCGTGAAATCTACCAGTTCATCGATGTGTGGCAAGGGAAAGTCGTCCTTCGGACTGGCCCTGTTCAAATCTCTGAAGTCTACACAGACCCGAATTCTGCCGTCTTTCTTCGGTACCGGAACAATGTTGGCCAACCAAGTCGGATATTCAGACACCAACAAGAAGCCTGCGTCAATCTGCTTGGTGACCTCTTCCTTGATCTTAATGGCCCAATCGGGGCGGATCCTCCTGAGCTTCTGTTTGACAGGTCGGGCCTCGGGATCAAGAGGGATCCGGTGCTGTACAATCTCAGGATCGATTCCAGGCATGTCTTCGTAGGACCACGCGAAAACATCTTTGAAATCTTTTAACAAAGCGACTAAGCGCTCGCGTTCCTCAGAAGACAACGTGGACCCGATCTGGACCAGCCGCGGGTCCTTCTCAGTACCAACATTCACAGTAGTGATTTCATCCATTAAAGGTTTAACAAATCTTTCCTGCTCTTGATCAATTAACCGTTGCAAAACCGGAGGAATTTCTTCCTCGTCGTTTTCATCAAAATTTTGAAAATCCTGATTTAAGCAATAAATCAAAGGCACAGAAAAATACTCCGAAACCACACCCACGTCGTTCTCATTAAATACTTCCGAGCCGTCGGATTCTTCCGTTACAACAGACTCAAAAGAAAATGAAAAAGACGATCTAGACAGGACTGTGGTATCCGGGTTATCACCCCCGGGAATACCGGACTCAGACTCAGTTGAGCTGGAATCTGATTCCGACGTACAAGATTCGGTAGAATCAGATTCCGGCTCACTACCTGACCCGGTGCTGCTTAATAGAAAGCCTTCTTCATATTGCCAGATGAGAGAAGGTGCGATGGATGCATCCAAAATAGCTGATGGTAGGCCCGCAGCCGCTTCATTCCCAATCACACATACCGAGGAGCTATCCCCCAAGCACCTCTGTTCGATCGGAGGATCTGACAGCAGACATGCCAGCGCTGCCCCCATTTCATTTTCAGCGTCCTCGGATGGTACCTCCTTACTTTGCTCGGCCTCAGCCGATAGATCTGCCTGCCCTTCGGCGATGTCATCCTCAGGTAACTGTAAATCAAAGAAAATTTCAAATCCCGGTACGCGCTTCATCTTCGCATTGAGCCACGGCTCCGGGAAGCCACAGAACGGAAAGTCCTCCCCCTCCCGGACGAAACGTCCGTTCAGGGTCCCCCGAATGGGCTGGTGCATCAAGTCAAAGGGCTTCCCCATCTGTTTCGCCCTGGCCCTTCCGGCCATTTCCTTTCCTTTCCTTACCCAATCCTCTTTGGTGGGTAGGTAGCCCAAACCAAAGGTATGGGGGTTATGTGGCACCTCTGTCGATGCTGCGGCACCTTTCCTACCGCTCTTGCCTAATCCCATCCCGGGGATGTGCTGGAGTTTGTTCATGAGATAAACTGCTTGGGCGCTGACATACACCCCTTCGTTAGCTGCCATGATGTTCTGTACAACCCGAGCCTCGGCCAAGGTAAAACCTGATATGAACACATCTTCTATGCCATGCTCAATTTCTAAAACAGGCGTAGACACCTCTGGTGGTGGATGAATTGATGAATTTCCAAAGGCAATGGCTACTCCCTTCCCATAGGGGTATTTCACCAGTTGATGTAAGGTAGAGGAGACCGCCTTTACCTGATGCAGCCACGGCCGTCCCAAAAGCAAGTTGAACGTTGCAGGAACCTCCAAGACATGGAAATCTATCTCATGCTGTCCGGGCCCAACCTTTGTTTGAATCTTAACTGTCCTCATTACCTCCCGGCTTGTGTTATCATATGCCCGAATTACCTGGGCCGTTGGTATAAAATCCGCGACTTTCAAACCAATCGCATAAGCTGTCCTTGCCGGGCAGACATTGATGGCGGATCCCGTGTCGACAAGTACCACAGGTATCCATTTATCTCTGCACTCGACAGAGATGTAGAGCGGCTTGTTATGGTTCGCACCCTCGGGTGGCAGCTCTTTGTCAGAAAAATTCAATGCTGGGGAATTCCCTCCGGAAAAGACTAATCCCACCAGCTGCTCGGGCGTGGTGTCTATGGACAGCTTGGCCTTGTCCATGGCTGTAAGGACAGCTTGTCTATGTACTCGAGAAGCCATAAGCAGTCCCCAGATGGAGATGTCTGCTTGTATCTTTTTCAATTGTCTCAATACGGCCTCATCTTCGAGTTGCTTCTCCTTTTGTTTCTCTGCTTCATTATCTTTCCCAGACGCCTCTGGTTGATCTAGGTGTGGAGGCTTGAAATACCGTCCACTCCTAGTCATGTGATCGACTTCGCCGATATACCAGGTATCATCTGGTTGGTTATCTTTCCAATCCTCGTCCGTGTGGGCAAGACATAGATCGTCGTCTTCCCACCACATACCATCTGCGACTGACAAGCATCTGTCTGGTTCTGGCACAACTGTTTCGATACTCACAGTACCTTTTATCCCTATGTTCACAGCATCCTCCATTTCCGTACTTGCGGCGGTTTCGACCCCTACGTGGCCTTTTGCTTTTCTAATCCTCTCAGAATCCTCGAATCTTTCTTGTTCTGGCTTTGTCAATGCAGTAGATTGCTCACTGATCCCTGTACTTAAAATGCTCCATTCCCGAGCGAAACTCTTGACGCCGGCGCTCTCCGGCGATGTATTCTGCTTTTCGACACTCCCGGGTGTTGTTGACATTCCTGCCCCTGCCGGGCCTTGTTCTGATTGGAACTCCCCTATTACATCCGGCTGATCATCTAACCACCCCGTGGCCTCTGCTGATTCTTCATTGTCATACCAGTTGATGGCTGAGTCTTGGTCATCATGAAATTGGGACTTGACAACGTCCTTTTCCACGGCTATCAAATCATCCATTTCCTGTCCTGAATTGTCCCCTCGGATTACACACAGCTCTCCCCCGACTGGAAATTCGACATTTGGTCTATTCTGGCCCACGGGTGAAATGTAGTCATTCGGATTGTAAGCATTCCCAACATCATTCTCAGGCTCCACGGACCCTGGTTTGACAACCCCTTTCCTGTTCTCGATGGTCACCACCACTGGCTTGGGTTGGGTTATGGAGATGTCCGTCATGCACAAATCGGTGCAATCGGGGAGGAAAACTTTAGGTTTAGGTAGGTAGGAGGGTGTGATGTAGATACTGGGATCGTAGGATGCGACCCCAGTGTGGATGAAGTTGACTCTTTTGGGTGGTGGAACTTGGTTATGTGCGGGGAGAGGATTTGTGGTAACATTAGGTTTCTCAGGGGGAAGAATCACCCCATTATCAATGAGATCTTGAATCTCATGACGTAAACGAAAGCATAGGTCAGTGTCATGACCATGCTGCTGATGGAACGCACAATATTTGGCTGGGTTGTGGGTGGCGGGTAGTCTTTCTGGCAAGGGCCGCGGCTCTAGGGGCTTCAGATGCCCTTTCCTGATCAAAACCCCCAGAGCTTTGGATAGGGGCATATAAAGTGGAGCAAAGGTTCTGGTGTTTCTGGGAGGGTATTTGGCTGTTTGCGAATTGCTTCCGGACGCGCCGGAGAATGGTGTGGCTGCTATATTTCTCGGGGAAGGGTTAGTGGTGACCATACTTACTTCGGAGGTCCTGGCAGTCGCAGCGCCACTCGGGCCTGTATTAGTACTACGATTGAAATTTCTGCGGGGTTGGTCCCGATCATTATCAATCCAACCTTGTCTCAAGGCATCCTCGATCTGCACCCCCATTTCATGTAAATCAGCAAATGTGGGAAAGGGGACTACAATCATCTTCTGCATTAGCTTCGGCTGAAGATTGCGCACAATCATCCGAATCTGGTCTTTGTCTGTGGGTCTCAAGGTCATCATTGAAGCTTTAGCCCACCATCTAGCTACAAACTCTGAGAAGCTTTCCTTGGGTTCTTGCCTTGTTGTCTCGAGATCCCGGGTCGTGACCTCGATTTGTGTGTTATACGAGTACTGCAGGATAAAGGCCTCAGCCATCTCGTCCCAGTTTCTCTTGACGTCGTCCCCCAACTTGGCATACCATGCGGACGCCACACCCGACAAGGTCCGGCCGAATAAAGATAGTTTCTGCAATCTGGTGAGGCCCATTGGCCTTAAGACATCTGAGAATAGTCGCAGGTGTACCATGGGATCCTCAGACCCGTCAAAACGATCGATTTGGGGCATCTTAAATCGATCTGGCAGCGTCACGGCTGTGTCGATGTACCCATCTCCAATGTCCGGAATGGACTTCGCACCTTGAGATTTCTTGAACAGCTTTTCAAGCTTGTGCATTTTTAAAGTCATGGGGTCTATCTCAGACTCAAAGGGAGAATCCGATACGTTAACGGGAGTGGTTGCCTTGGATTGTTGTGGCGGAATCGGGGGTGGAGCCGGCCCCGTTGGGATGTCTGTATCTTCTTGGACATTCCGGACGTTTGGTGTTTCTTCGGGTATTGGAACCCTTAATGGAGGAGGGATTTGCTGCGAAGGTGATGCCCCAGTTTGCTGTTGCAACCTCCCAATTAAATCCGCTTGCTCACTCATCACTGTAGCCTGTTGCCTGGCAAATTCTGCCTGTCGGGCAGCATCTTGCTGCATCATTTTCATGCTTTCCTGAAGTTGGCGCACCATCTCCTCTAAGTTAGCCATATTGTTCTGCTCTGGTTGAATTGCTGGTATGCGTTCCCTCTCTGTGGATGAAACGGGATCCTGATCCCTACTGTACACAGGTGGGGTAGACGAAGCCCTTTGTACCGATTGCTGAACCGATATCCTCTGCCTAGTTGCTTTCCGTTTAGTAACCGGGGGTAGAGAATGGTACACTGGTTGTCCTTCTATCAGATCCTCAGATCGATGGAGCCGGCGACCTCTGATCCAGAGTGCTTGGGGAATGTCTACTGGGTTAGACGCAATGATGCTAAACTACCTAGCAAAAAGATAAATAAAGCAATAAATAAACCAACAACCGGACAGCACAACAGCATAAAATAAACAAATAATATATAGTTGGATTTTCAAAACGCATAGTCGATAGGCCGAGCACACGGTTCCCCGATACCGACCACTGTTCTCAAAATCTCTATTCCCAATACTGAACCCTGATACCCTCAGATAACTGATTCTCTTAAAGCTGACACTGATGCCCTCAGGCCTGATGCCCAGACTTACAAACTGGTGTGTTCATTTCCCTGCAGAAATACATTCTAACAGCACATAGCAAGTAAAGGGAGCCAAAACACCCCTATGTTGGGGTAGGGTTTCCCTGTCCTATTTTGTCAGGAGCTAGGGTTTTACTACGCACACAGCGGTTTCAAACAACTTAGCATCGGGTAAGCAACCTGTCCTAGCTTGGAATGGTCACTATGGTTCCGAATATGCACTAGGTCGAATGGTCAGAAAGGGTGCCCCGGTAAAACCGGGGTTTGTGTTCCCATACTGTCAGAGCCCATAGCCGGTCAGCCTTATGGACATGCCTTGACAAGACAAGCCTCCGGCAAACCGTTCAGGAATGGCAGATGGCAAACACTGTGTTCCTAGGCGCACCAATGCACATGCAATGCAAAGAAACACATAAATGAGATCACAACAGGATATCACGAGTTCAAGTCAAGCTCTCTAAACTCCCCAGCGGAGTCGCCAGAAACTGTAGACGCGCCCGCGTGGGACCTCGTGCTACAGTTCGGACTCTCGATTTGTGTCACGGTTCTTAATCTGAACCAAAGAGTCCAAATCTGGCAAATTGTTTTGAGAAACAGATTTTTGAAAAAGTAGTGCCAAACATGGACTGCTTTACCAGATACAGAGTCGCCACCTAAATATTTTTTATGGGAGAATTTAGGAAACCCTGACTCGGTGCCGAAGGCCACATGTCCGTCATCACCGGAGTTGTCTCGGCTCGGGAGCTTGGGTACGATCGGGGAAGGTCAGCTATGAGCACCCCCTTTCGCCCGGTCCGAAGACCGGCCTCTACTAACCGTGATATCCGTTTTTGAAAACTTTACGTGTTCTTATACCAATTGTTAGCCTAGAAGTACTATGTTATGCGCGCAGCAAACAAGTATAGACCAAATCACCCAAATTGGAACAAAACATTTCATGTTTGTTTAAAAAATGGTTTGCTACTCGCAAGTAGGCTAAAATGCAGATTTTGCCACCCTCAAGTGGGCTTTTGGAAAAGATGGTTTTGCCACTATCTAGTGGGCTTAAAATTCACAGTTTTAACGCATTATCCCAATTTAAGCAGTTTGACCTCCACCCACAGGCATTCAAGCAATTTATCTCATGTAAACACTTAGCCGCATGGCAAGCATACTCTTATGGCAACATTCACACGTATGTTGGATGCTAAAGCATAACCACTTACATTGTACTCCGTGCCAAAACAATAAACTAGTTAGCAAATGTGCGTGTCCTAGTTCATGTTATTTTGCCTAATGCAACACATACAAGGTGCAATTCTAGTTAGGCTCGGCTAACCCTAAACATGGCATGTGAAAATGCACAATTATCACATATTCGGTTTAGAATTTGAAATACAAATGCAGTTAGCGTGATGTTCCGAGCCTGATGCATGTCAACAAATGCATAAATGCACGCATGCATAGCATAAGGTATGCTAAAATAAATGTGCCCTAATCTACCATCATAAGCTGGTAAATAAAAGGGAAGAAAGAAATGGGGATTGGAAGACATACACACACTCACCCACACTTATTACATGTTTACCCTCACTCAGAGGGCTCGAATTAATATTACAGTCCCAAAATAATGAATAAATAAAATTATTACAAAATTTCCTAATTAACTAAAAAAAGAGGAAGCGAAAGAATAAAGAGGGTGGCCACAGCCTCTGCCTCGGGGCGCGCAGATGATGCATGCTCGAATCCGTCCTGCCCGGAAAACCCGTGCTACACTCTTGTCGCCTCTATTTATACTGTCTTGTCTTTCTGAAAATTACCAAAGTGCTGGAGCAAGCCCCTTGCATCCTGCAGAGCACCACCGGCTGGACAGAATTACCACCGGCACTTCACAATTCCCGTCGGCACTTTACCAGATTCATCGGCACTCCAGATAGTGCCGGTCGGCACTAAATTCTGCCGGTCGGCAGAAACTTCCTGCAGCAGACAATTTGACAGCAAAACAGAGAACAGACAGTGCATGGCATGGGGTTCTTGGACACATGTAAGCATGGTCCTACTTCTTATCATATTTCGAACTCAAAGAAGCATGACCTTCGACCTTTGAGCCATCCAAGGTGCACGATGACTCAATGGATCAAATTTGCTATTTGATATGAAAATGCATGCAACAAATAACGTGAAAACCGGGGCCTTATCACATTGGAGTCAAAGGTCCCGATGACCGGGGATCAAGGCACATTACGTCACTTGAAGTATGAATGGCCCTTGACTCCCGCACTTGGTTTGACACCCCAAACCAAGTAAATGCAATGCATGCATTGCTCACAAGCCTCAAATGTGTCATACCACCAAGATGTAAAACACAACAAGCAATATGCAATGATGATGACAAAATATATGATACCAAGCACACAAGATACAAACATGATGCAAACATGAAGCAAATTGACCATGGAATTGATGTGCTACAAAGCTTAATGGAACAAACATGCAACAAACATGGATCAAGCATGCAAGAGGGCTTGGAGTGGCGAAGGGGCAGGCCCTTACCCTTCTCAAAACAGTGACCAAAAGTGCTTAAAATGATAGGCAATCAACTCACGTTAACAAGCAAATTCAAGGTCCCAAAGTTAAGACACAAAAGGAGACAACTCACCCCCATTATCATGACCACTCATGGTATGATCAAAACGAGCAAAAAAAAACAGAATTTATGCATGCAAGATAGGACCCCAAGAAGCTCCTAATATGGCAACTAAGATATCCCCCATGAAGCAAATATACTAAGGCTCATTCTTAGGCATAAGAGGACACATCTTCAAGGCATGAAAGAGGCCATGCATGCACACATACAAGCATGATTCTTGGACTAAAATATGACCCTAGATGATGCCAAATCAAGAGGGTAAACACAACCATGCATGCTAGAGGTCAAAATGCTCAAGGCCTCCAAGCCAAAATACAAAGCAACTCTAACAAACATGCTAAACATGACCAAGTTGATAACCAACAGATTTTAAGCATGGAAAAACAATGCTAAATGCTCCATGGAACCAAGCCAACACACACAAAAATCATGGCCTAATCATGGGATGTACTTTTAAGCAAGATGGAGCAATACAAAGCGAATATCACAAGCATGCAAGAGGGCCCAAATCCGACCAAAAACAGAGATTATGTAAGACCTAAGATGCCTAAAAAAGTACTGAAATGAAGCCAAGAAACAACAAGCACACATGCTATCCTTTTGAGCCCAAAAAGCAAGGAAACAAAACCATAAGGGGAGAGGGGTGTCCCTCCCCTATGCAAGACTTCAAACCAACTTTTTTGACACTAAAATACACTGATTTTTGGTGATCAAAAGATCAAAATGCTGAAGTGAACAAAACCTTATCAAAATGGCACCAAAATAGGCCAAACAAGGCCTAAGAGGGTGAGTTTGCAATCTAACCACAAAGTGACCTTAATGAAAGTGTTAGAGCAGGAAAATATGAGTCTTTCTTATGTTATACACAAGAGCCAAAACAATAAACAAAATAGGTAGAAAACCAAAGCAAGTTTGGGGAATAAAAGGGAAGATGCTCACCCTTGAAGAACCCTTGAAGAACAAATGGCCTAACCTCCTTCTTTGGATCAAAACCAGTCCAAAACTCAGGAAACAACTCCCCCAAGTCCCTCAATCTCGGACTAAGGTGTAATAGTGTGTGTAATGGTGCAAAAGTAAGGTAAAACACACCTTTTGGGCCAAGAAACACACACAAGAAGGGAGAGGGAGAGAGGTATAGATATAATATGTATCTATATCTTCAAAGGCTGGTTTTTGCTTCTGTTTTTCTAACCTAGAACCAAGAGGAAAGCCTCCCTCTTATAAGGATCCCTCTTGCAAAGCTTATTCAACAAGCTTGGCTAGAGGGAAATCCCTCCATACACGTGTATGGAGGGGAAAGGAGTTGGTGCCAGCTATCACAGCTGGCACAAAATATCTCCAAAAAGTGGAGGAACAGTGGTCGGCTGCCCAAAAAAGCTATTCCGGCAAAAAACAGTGCCGACCGGCAACATATTATGCCGACCGGCAATACAGTGCGCCGACCGGCAAACAAAATTGCCGATGGAAGAAAAAGACCAGCCGGTGGCCTCCAGCCACTGCCGGTGGTGTATGGGGGTGTCTCACAAGGCATTCCCTGCCCTTCTAAGGCAAAACAAAAGTGTTCGGTACAAAACCGGACACCACACGGTCAAGTTCGGAGATCCTGAGGTAGGGTGCGAGAGCCGAGACCTCCGGGAACTCCAAACGAACACAATCATGGATGATCACCGAGTGTTCAAACGGTGACGTCCAAGTCTTGAGGACGGTCAAAAATGGGGTGTCTACAAAGGGGTCCCATTTATAGGTGAGGATGAGCCTTGGAAAATATTCTAGGTCATCTTAGGGTTGGCAATTGTATTCTCCTTGTGCCTCCTATGCAATTCGCACTTAAACCAAAATCTAGGTGTGAGATGGATGTGTGGCCGCAGAGGCCATGTGCAGCTGCACAAGCAGCCAATGCTATAGGTGCGGATGCACATGCCCTCGATGTGTACCAGTAATGCATGAATGCAGAAGTACATGGTGTTAGGCTCCTGGACCCTCAGATCCCCTAAGTAAGTCCATTTGACTTCCAATTAACATTTTTGTATTAAATTAGTCAATGGTTTTGAAATTATTCATCAATTCAGACTAAACCAAACTTTTTCCTCTAAGTGGGACAAAAAAGTTGGATCTTGGCTAAAATGGGGTCACACAACACCTCTTATAAACCTTAAGAATCTCTAAGGAAGAAATAATAACCATTTCGTCATCGTGAAGCATTTCAAGTACCTAAGTCTTAATGGTTGGCCAAAATAGGGTGTCAACATTTTGTGGGTTTGATAGTTGTACTGTTATTAGCATTGGAACTGCGAGTAAATAGTTTCCTTGTAGGTTTATTTCCTTCTACTATGATTCACTGATTGATTGGGACTTCAGTTTGGATCCCAATCTCATGCAGGTCTTCGAAATTAAAGAGAGTGAATACTATCATCTTCTGTAGTAACTTGCCTTATAGATTCCTCACAACTGTATGGACCTGATTATTTTTCGAAGGCTTGTTTGTCATTCTTCCAGCTTTTGCACTCCATGTAACGAATGCCACAAAGCCCTTCCTAGGCTCTTGGCGAGTTGCCTCCAATTTCTTCTATGTGTTGTATGAACACTGAGCAACAAATGCTTTAACTATTTCTTCTCAATTCTACTTTTTTGTATCTTATAACTTGGCGTACCAAGTAGCAGCCACTCCGGACATGGTTCGTCCAAATAAGGAAAGTTTCAGAGCTTAAGTTAGCATCATGGGCTTAAGAATATCCAAGAAGAGACGAATGTGGACAATTGGGTCTCAGGTTTCATCAAACTTGTCTATATGCAGCATCTTCAATCTGTCTGGGTATGACAACCTCACCACATATCCTATTTGAATTTATTTAATTTGTATGAGATTTGAATGTTAATTATGTGTTTTGTGAGTAATTTGTATCTATCTGGTCATTTCGTGAATTATATGTTAGGAATTATGTTTTGAATTTGAAATTGAAAGCCTTAATGATTTCAGAAAATGAAATTGATGAGTTTAATTAGGTTGTCATAATTTTTAGAGCCATTTGGGAAGTTTGATTAAAATTTGATTCAGTTTAGTAAAATTAAGTTTAGTTTAATTAGCCTTAAGCTTTACTTAATTAGCCTAATGTGTGTTCAGTGTTTTAAACTCATCTAATGTATATATATATGATAAGAAGAGGAGAATTGGCTCATACGTGTATTCAAAGTTGCTGGAGAGTTCTTTAGAGAGAGAGAGAGAGAGAGAGAGAGAGAGTGAGTTCTAAACTTAGACATAGAGGAGCTAGAGGATTGAAAAGAAGAAGAACCAATGAAGGATTGTTGGTATTTCATCTAATTCAAAGGTAAGTAATTCAACCTTAATTCATGTAGATAACTCACCTAGCTAATGCATTCATGGAGGATTTGAGACTAAACATAAGTAATTTGAAATAAATAAGTTGAGATGATGGAATTTCAGGCTAGTCATACATGCATGCATAATTATGAAGTGATTCATCATGTTGAGCTTGAATTTTATCATCCCTGTTGAATTTAAAAGTTAAATGATGCATGCACCATGGATTTCCAATGTTTTGAAGGTTGAATTTTATGTGTTTAAAAGTTAAAGATCATGTCTTTGAAAAGCAAGAAGAAAAGAAGTTGAAACTCATGCATGTATTGAGGTTTTAAGCTCCAAGATGTCAAATTCATGGAGTTTTGAAACTATCTTTTTAAATTAATTATATTTCCATGTTTTTCAAAGTATTTCTATGTGTCTATGAGTTACAGACTTATGTTTTGAAGCTCAAAATTATATGAATTTGACCTCATCACTCAAGTGATGAAGTTACAGCTCCAACACACATTGCAAATATCCAGTAGTTTTGTAGAGTTTTGCAGACCGCTCGAGCTAAGCAACCAAGAGTTAGCTCGAGTGAACCCAGTTTTTTGTAGCACACAACGTGAGTGACCACGTGTTAGATTGAGCCTACTTTAGGAATGTCCAGTATTTTTGCAGACCATGTAGCCTGCTTAAGAAACTAATTGTCTGCTCAAGAGAACTACTCCATTTCAGCTTGTGATGAAAAGTTGTGTAATATTCATATTTTCATTCTCATTTCTTTCTGAGCATTTTTAGGCATAAGTTATGCCTCACAAATGACTTAATAAATTAGAATTGGACTGAAGGGAATTGATTAAGAAAGGAATGATTTAATTAAGCTATGTGTTCTAATGTGTGTACAAGTTTACGTGTTGTGCAGGTTGATCCACAGAGACATGACAATAATCTAATCATTGTGAGTAATATCTTAGTAAAGATATTTTCGTATAATCTATTCTCTAAATGTTTTATTGTGAGAAGCTTCTTTACACTTGTGTTTTCTTGAATATGAATGAGATTTCCACCCGTTTGACGATATGTTATCTGGAAGTATAAATGTATATGGTGGACGCAATGTCATTCTGTATATCTGATAAGTCTGAGATATGTGCCATGTATTTGACCAAATGGTCAGTATATTGATCTAATATAGTTGTAATCAATTGCACCCAAGGTTGTTTTGATAAACTATGTTCTACGATGGGCCAGAGGTCGTTTTGTTAAGTATTGGACCAGAGGTCGTTCTGTCAAGTATTGGACCAGAGGTCGTTCTGCTATGTATTGGACCAAAGGTCGTTTTGTTATGTAATGAAATCGATAGAAGAATGATTATGTTTAAGTATTGCAACTCATTAATGAAACTTTACTTTGATGTAATTCACTAGCCTTTAGCTTACTCTTTCATATATATATATATATATATATATATGTACGTGAGCAGCGGGATGTCCACTAGAGTCGCTTGAAGATTACCCAAGTTTTCTTAATGTCAGTCGGGGAGTGCCTCTTGAATAAGGCTTTTATTTTTCTTTGTTTTTGTTGGTATGTTTTGTTTAAAAGAGTTTTGGGTTTTGTATAACCATGACTTGTACTCATGCATGTCTTTTTGTATATGTAATCATGTATGTACGAAGTATTTTGGATATGGGTTATTAACTTATAAATATTTTTGATAAGCCATATATGCACAGCTCTTTAGACAAATTATATTATTATTATTATTATTATTATTATTATTATTATTATTATTATTATTATTATTATTATTATTATTATTGTTGTTGTTGTTGTTGTTATTATTGTTCTGCTTTCGCTTCTGGCCCCGTATACGTAATTATTGTTTGAATTTTTGTCTGAGGCCGTAAGTAATCTCATGATTACTGGTCGGTTATGATCCTAACCTCTAGGGACGGGTTCGAGTCATAACAGAGTAGTATTAGAGCATGAGTTAATAACTCACACATTTGTCCAAATGAGCAATAAGGTGTCTAGAAAACACTTATGGATGCATTCATTTGGTAAGTATATGATTTATATGCATTGTGAATAAGTGAATATGTGACTATGTGAAAATGTGCCTATGTGTGCATGTGCAAAGTTTTCTGTGTTTATTATAATGCGAGTTTATATAGATCATGGTGAGAACAAGAGCAGATGAATTGGAGGAATCCACCTCCTCTCGACTTAAAAGATTGGAAAAAAATGATACAACGGATGGTTGAAACCCTAAGACAACAGTAATAACAATAGTAACAACTGTCGCTGCCATCACCAACAATACCTATACCACCTCTTGTACAAGATAATCAAGTGGAAGATCAAACAATTTCTCTAACAAAAGAATTCAAAAAGAAGAAACCACAACTGTTCTGGGAAGGAGTTGATTCTCTAAAAGCCGAGGCTTGGGTATTTGGCATTGAAAAGTTATTTGAGGTATTTCTATGCACTGATGCACAAAATGTTTTGCTAGCAAAATTTACTTTGGAAGGCAAAGCTCATAGATGATGGATGCTAATTAGGGAAGAGAATAGAGGAATTAGTTGGGCGCGGTTTCTTGAAATCTTTTTTGAAAAGTACTTCCCGCAATGTGTCCAGGATCAAAAAGTGTCTAATTTTGAAAGATTGAAACAAGGCAATCAAATAGTAGCTGAATATGAGGCACAATTTATTGAGTTGGCTAGATTTACACCACACATGGTCGACACCGACTATAAAAGGCGAGGAAATTTAAAGGTGGACTTCAAGGCACAATTCAAGAGAGGGTGAATGTTCTGACTTTATCAAAGTATGTAGATGTATTTGATTGAGTTGTGATAACTGAAACCAACATGGCTTCACACAACTAACCGTTTGAATGGAAAGGAAAGAGGCAAGGCCCTTATTCAAATAAGGGATCGGTATCATCTAAGAAGTAAAATTTGGGAACATCAAGTACTTTCAATTCTACGATGGATTCAACACCAACATGTACTGAATATGGTACGAAACATCGAGAAGTTTGTTAGCGTACTTCAGGCGCTTGTTTTTGGTGTGGTAAAAAAAGTCAAATGGTGAGAGAATGTCCTCAAAATGAGCCAAGTGAAGGAAGACCAGCCGTTAGTTCCACCGGTTCAGTTCCTATGCATAGAAATACCGTAATACCTATTGCTACTAGAGATACACTCAGGCAAAGGAGAGTTTTTGCACTCCTCCCAAGGGATACTTAAAATATTGAGGCCATTGTCTTAGGTACTCTTTCTATTTGTAATCAAGATGCACTTGTGTTAATTGACTTGGGTTAAACACATTCCTTTGTTTCTACAACATTTGCTCATAAACTGAGCAGGCCTATAGAATCATTAAATTATGTGTTATGTGTATTTGCACGATCAGGGGGAATTTTTTTGTGTACATCCATATATCCTGCTTGTGAAATTCTTATTGGGAATGCTATATTGTATATGGATTTACTACCTCTTGATATAAGTCATTTCGATGCGATTTTCGGAATGGACTGGTTGTTCAAATATTGTGCTACCATTGATTGTGTAACAATACGAGTTTTGTTTAGACCTCCAGGACAGCATGAGTTTTCTTTTAAGGGTAATGATGTAGTACCTCCACCCTATTTTATTTAAATGAAAGCATGTAAACTACTTAAAAAGGGATGTTCGGGCTATCTTTGTAGTATTTTGAGTGGCTAATGTACATATGCTACTTTAGATACTATTCCTATAGTTAAGGAATTTCTAGATGTTTTTCCGGAAGAATTGCCAGGGGAGTTGATTGATCGAGAGATTGAATTTACCATTGAAGTTATGTCGGATACTCAACCTATCTTAAAGACTCTATATCGAATGTCAACAATGAAAATGAAAGAGTTAAAAGTACAGTTGCAAGATTTACTTGACAAGGGGTTTATTCAACTTGGCACATCACCATGGAGTGCACCAGTTCTATTTGTAAAGAAGAAGGATGGAACATTTCTATTGTGCATTGATTATCAAGAATTGAATAAGGTAACAATTAAGAACAAATATGCTTTGCCTCATATTGATGACTTATTTGATTAGTTATAGGGGTGCACAAGTGCTTTCAAAAATGGATTTGAGATCCGGGTACCATCAATTAAAGGTGAAAGCTGAAGATATTTAGAAAACTGCATTTTGAATAAGGTATGGACACTGAATTTTTAGTTATGCCATTTGGAGTGACAAATGCACCTACAAATTTTATAAACCTAATGAATAGAATTTTCAAATCTTACCTTGATGAGTTTGTAGTTGTGTTTATTGATGATATCCTAATTAACTCAAAAAATAGAGAAGAACATAAACAACATCTAATAATAATTCTTCAAACACTTAGAGAGAAGATTCTGTATGCAAAATTGAAGAAATGCGAATTTTGGTTAGGTGAAGTAGTGTTTTTGGAGCATGTGATTAATATGTATGGAATTTCAGTAGTTCGACACAAGATTTCAACAATTTTGATTTGGCCTACATTGACAAATGTAACGGACGTTTGGAGTTTTTGGGGTTAGCAGGGTATTACAGAATATTTGTGAAAGATTTCTTCAAAATAGCTGTACTGCTTACTCAACTTACTCGGAAAGGAGAGCCATTTGATTGGACAGATCAAAGAGAGTTTGCAATTCAAGAATTGAAGACAAAGTTAACTATAACACCGATTTTGACATTGCCATCAGGTATGGAGGGTTTTGTAATTTATAGTGATACATCATATAAAGGTTTGGGTTGTGTGCTTATGCAGAATGGAAAGGCGATGCCTTATGCATCTTGACAACTGAAGCCACATAAAAAGAATTACCCGACTCATGACTTGGAGTTAGCCATTGTTGTCTTTGCTTTGAAATTTTGGTGCCACTACCTCTATGGACCGACATGTGTGAAGTCTACACTAATCACAAAAGTCTGAAATACTTCTTTACCCAAAAGGAATTAAACATTCGTCAAAGAAGATGGTTGGAATTGATTAAAGACTATGACCTACAGATTCAGTATCATCCGAGCAAGGATAATACTGTAGATGATGCTTTTAGTAGGAAGTTAACATGAAATTTGGCATGTTTGCTTACAGAGCAAAAAGACTTGTTGAAGGACTTGGAAATATCTAAGAGAAAAGTGCTATTTCATGAACAAGGCGAATGTTGGCCGCAATTTCAGTGCAACTGACAAGTATAGAAGATATCAAGGAAAAGCAAATGGAGGATGAATTTCTAAAGAAAGTATATGATGAGATGGAATCCAATCCAAGATAGGCATTCATTGTTGAGAATAAATTGTCAAAATTTTCGGAAAGATTGTGTGTTCCAATTATTTCCGATCTTAAATGAAGAATCATGGAGAAAGCTCATAAGTCCAAGTTTACTATGCTTCTGGGTAATACTAAGATGCATCAAGATCTGAAGCAAACATATTAGTGGCCTAACATGAAGAGAGAATTGTTGAATTTGTGTCCAGATGCCTTCAATGTCAACAAATTAAAATTGAACACCAAAGACCAGCAAGATTACTTTAACTCTCCCTATTCCGGAATAGAAATTGGAGCACATAACCATAGATCTCATTGTTGGACTACCTCGGACACTTAGAGGTGTAAAATCTATTTGGTCTGTTGTAGATAGGTTAACTAAGTCTGCTTATGTTCTACCTGTGAAAACCTTTTATAATGCGGATAGGCTTGCTACCATTTATATTAATGAGATTATTCGTTTGCATGGAGCTCCGGTATCTATTATTTTAGATAGGGATCCTAAGTTTGTGTCTAGATTCTGGCAAAGTCTTCAAAATGTGATGGGTATAGAGTTGAGATTTAGTATCGCCTTCCACCCGCAAACCGATGGACAATCTGAAAGAACATTCAAACTTTGGAAGACATGTTTTGAATGTGTGCTTTAGATTTTCAAGGAAGTTAGGAAACCCATTTGCTGTTGGTGGAATTTGCATACTACAATAGTTTCCACACTAGCATTGGTATGGAACCGTATGAAGCTTTGTATGGTAGAAAATGTAGATCTCTAGTTTGTTGGACAAAGGTTGGGAATATAGTTTTACTTCAAACCTAAAATTATGCAAACAATTACTGAAAAGATCAGTAAAGGCTCAAAATCGCACAAAGCCGACATTAAAGTTATGTGGATCAGAGAAGGAATGCTTTAGAGTATGATGTGGTTATCATGTGTTCATTAGGGTGACTCTAATGAAAGATCAGACAAGATATGGTAAGAAAGGTAAGTTATCACCTTGGTATATTAGGCCCTTTCCGATTTTCGAAAAACATGATCGAGTTTCATATTGGATCGCTCTACCACCAGGAATAGAACACATTCACAATGTGTTTCGTGTGTCTAAATGAAGGGGTTATCTTTGGGATCCATTTCTGTTATTGATTATCACCGGATAGCTCTTGACGATGATATGGAATATGAGGAAAGACCGATCCGAATTATCAACCAACAAGCGAAGCAATTGAGGAATAAAGAAATTCCTATGGTTAAGGTATAGTGGAACGAACATTATGGCAAAGAATCTACATGGGAGAAAGAAGAAGAAACGAGGCAAAAGTATCCTGAACTGTTACTGATACAAGGTAACACATGTTTGAAGAACAAAACTTCTTAATGGGGGAAGACTTTGATAACCTCACCACATATCCTACATGCATTTATTTAATTTGTATGAGATTTAAATGTTAATTATGTGTTTTGTGAGTAATTTGTATGTATATGTTCATTTTGTTGATTATCTGTTAGGAATTCTGTTTTGAATTTGAAATTGAAGCCTTAATGATTTCAGAAAATGAAATAGATGAGTTTAATTAGGTTGTCATAATTTTTAGAGCCTTTTGGGAAGTTTAATTAAGATTTGATTTAGTTTCGTAAAATTAAGTTTAGTTTAATTAGCCTTAAGCTTTACTTAATTAGCCTAATGTGTAATTAGTGTTTTAAACTAATCTAATGTATATATATATGATAAGAAGAGGAGAATTGGATCATGTGTGTATTCAAAGTTGTTGGAGAGTTATTCAGAGAGAGATTGAGTTCTAAACTTAGAGAAAGAGGAGCTAGAGGATTGAAGATGAAGAAGAACCAAGGAAGGATAGCTTGTATTTCATCTAATTCAAAGCTCTAGGTAAGGAATTCAACCTTAATTCATGTAGATAACTCACCTAGCTAATGAATTCATGGAGGATTTGAGATGAAACACAAGCAATTTGAAAGAAATGAGTTGAGATGATGGAAACTGAGGCTAGTCATACATGCCTGCAAAATTATGAAGTGTTGAGCTTGAATTTTTTCATCCTTGTTGAATTTAAAATTTAAATCATACATGTATCATTGATTTCCAAGGTTTTGAAGGTTGAATTTCATGTATTTAAAAGTTAAAGATCATGTCTTCGAAAAGGAAGAAGAAAACATGATGAAACTCATACATGCATTGAGGTTTTATACTCCAAGTTGTCAAATTCATGGAATTATGAATCTATGGTTTCAAATTAGTTATATTTCCATGTTTTTCAAAGTATTTCTAAGTGGTTGGACCAACCATGCAAATCTATGAATTATAGACTTATGTTTTGATGCTCAAAATTCTGTTATGAAAACCCAAAATTCGACCTCATCTCTTGAGCGATGAATTTACTGCTCAAGTACACATTGTGAATATCCAATAGTTTTGCAGAGTTTTGCAGACCTCTTGAGCAACCAAGAGTTAACTCGAGCGAACCCAATTTTTCGTAGCTCACAGCTCGAGCGACTATCCAGTACTTTTTAAACTATATTGCTTGCTCGAGCGACTAATTATGCTCTCAAGCAAACTGCCCTCTTTCAGCTTATGATGAAAAGTTGTATTATGTCCATATTTGCATTATCATTTCCTTCCAAGCATTCTTAAGCATGAGTCAAGCCTCACAGATGACTTAACAAGTTAGAATTGGACTTAAGGGAATTGATTAAACAAGGAATGATTCAATTAAACTATGTGTTTCAATATATGTATATGTTTATGTGTTGTGTAGGTTGATCCATAGAGACGTGACAACAATATATTCGCCATGAGTAATATCTTAATAAGATATCTTCGTATAATCTATTTTCTAAATGTTCTATTGTGAGAGGTTTTTACGCACTTGTATTTTCTTGAATATGAATAAGCTTTCCATCCATTTGAAAGATACGCTATCTGGAACTATAAATGTATATGTTGGACTAAAGGTCATTCGGTATATTTGATAAGTCTGAGATATCTACTATGTGTTTCACTAAATGGTCAGTATACAGATCAGATCTAACTTTAATCAATTGAACCCAAGATCATTATGATAAACTACGTTATGTTCTATTCCATACACCTGTCATATCAGTTATAAGATGGACCAGAGGTCGATTTGTCAAGTATTGGACCAGAGGTCGTTCTGCCATGTATTGGACCCGAGGTCATTCTATTATGTAATGAACTTGATATAAGAATGATTATGGTTAAGTACTGGAACTCATTCATGAAATCCTTATTTATTGGGCTTTAGCTCACTTCTTTATATATATATATATATATATATATGTAGGTGAGCAACAGGATGTCCAGCTTGAGAGTCACTTGAAGATTACCCAAATTTTTATAATGTCAGCCGAGGAGTGCCTTTTGGATGAGGCTTTTATCTTTCTTTGTTTTTGTTGGTATGTTTTGTTTATAAGAGTTTTGGGTTTTGCATAACTATGACTTGTGTAGTGGCCCGGGTTTTCTTCTTTTCGGTTGGGACACGAGGTTGTCTAAGGTGATTTTGACCCTATTAGGGTAGTTTAGGCCCTGGTTGGGCTTCGGGTTGGCTGCGGAGCAACAGCCCACATGGGCTATGGAAGGCTGGTTGATCGCGTCCATGACCAAGGCCTTTGGGCCCGCGAATCCGCCATGCGCCATGACTAAAAGTGGCCTTCAGGTCTATTGGCTGAGGAATGAGTGCATTTCCCATGGTGGGCCATGGTGTTAACTCGCGAGTAAAAAGGCCGCGCATGTGGTTAGGAAGCTCGTGCCAGCGACATATTGAGGTGGCAAGTTTGCTCCCTCGAAGTTTTGGACTGCAGCCACGATGGTGCGATTATATAGTCTGTAGTGTGTTGAAAAGTCATTTTTTCTAGTTCTCTTTCTATCTTCTCTCTCTTTCCACCATTTTTGGTTTCTTCAACCTAGAAGATTGGTTTTCTTCTCCTTCTACACATTTCCTACCCCTAGTCCCGTAGACCAAAACGTAGAGGGCCATGAGGGCTTCGTTTTAATCTGAGCGGATCGTGTTTTCATCACCGATGGATTTTTGGATTTTTTTTTCTCTTTGCTTCAAGAGGCAGGGATTCTTTAGCTTCTTTTCAATACTTCACTATAGATAGATATGTGGTACATTTTATTTCATTTAAAGGTATAGTTTTCATGTTTAATTTTTTTTTATTAAACACATTTGGGTGGTTTGGGCTTTAATTGATGGGTCTGTGATTTGGTTTTGTAGTTGGTTGTGGGTTGTATGAAATGTTAAGATGAGTGGTAGAAGACTTAGTTTTTAATTGGTAAAATTTGAGAATGTTAATGGAAATGTTTAGTTTTGAGTTGTAATTGGGTTAGGTTGGTTGCTTACGAATTGGGGGTTTTAATTAACAATATTGAATTGTTGAAAGAAAGGTTTGGGTTGTGTGGACTTTGGGTTATGTTTGGTTATGATAACATTTGGGATTTTTGGATTAGCAAGTAAGGATGTTGGAAATTATTGTGTATATTGGGGAATTGGAATAAAAAATAAATGGTTTTCTAAATATATTAATGTTGATCACCTGTTTATAAAAGAAATAGGAAACTAGAATTTATTAGTACGTCGGAGGTTCACGTTGTGATATTATGCTATTGATTGAGTAATTAGGGTCTGTAGAGTTTTGTACTTGGCCATCGGTGGAGGATGGTATTGTTTGTTGATTAGTAGATGCCATCAGTAGAGTTTGTGTGTTGGATTATGTGATAATCTTTGATCAGTGGATATTGTGAATAGCAATTTTCATTTTTGTGTCGTTGGATAGTTATGCTTTTGATGATTAACAACATTTATTGTATTTTGGAAATGTTTTGAAATAAAGGATAACTTGTTGTTGAATGGTGGTGCGCGGAGCACATTTTGAAAGAAAGGGGTTAACGTATTTAACTGTTAGTGATTGTTGTTGTGTTAAGTCGATTAAGTGTATGTATTACATGTTTATATTTATTTGTGTATCTGGTATGTTATGTTGTGGTGATGTTGTTTGGGGGTCCATTTCACGCCGTGTTGAGACAGCAAAGTGTGGCTCCTTGACAGAGGTTTCCTCATCCCTTCTGATTTGCGCCTAGTAAAGTGTGAAAGGAGATCCGTTTCTCGCCATATTCGAGCCGGAAAAGCATGGCGCCTTGTGATAGGTTCTACTTCCTTCTGATTTGTGCCCGGTAAAGTATGACTTGAGGGACGTTTCCTTCTGGGTGAGCCAGTAAAGCATTATGTGTTGTTGGTGTAGCATTTTCCATCTGTGTTGTATACTGGTGGAAATGGGATTTGGAGTATGTATTACTCTCAGTTATTTACTTTTAGTTATATAGATGCTCTTGGTTTTATATTGTCAGTTATCCATTTCGGACGTGTATGTTCTCGTCTTCATATTGTGGATGTTGCTTGCCCTTGGGCCTATGGCAAATGAGGGTAGTAGATGCGTTATTGTGTAGAAGTGTGTAGTGTGGTGGCATGTGGGGTCGGGTTATGACTTGTAGACGTGAAGGTGTTGTTAATACTAATGGTTTTGTTGAATTCTTTTGTGGCAACTTTGAAAAATTTAAGAGTGAGAAAATGGTTTTGAAATGAAACGGAAGTTTAAAAGAAGGAGATATGATTTATTCTCTATTGAGTTAAGAAAATGTTTTAGGAGAAAGAAATGTAATTATATGGTGTAAATCAACTATCACATTACTTATATGGTATGTTTTGGTGCATGCATGATCACTTCTAACTATATGCTGTGATTGTTTAGGATCTTTGGGATCTCTATTTGGCTTTATGCTCATCCCACGTGTTGACAAATTTTTCAGGCACATGGCTAAGAGATTGTTTAGGACTTAAAGTCTTTTATTGTGTTGGCCACAGGGCCTTTTATTTGTTGGTTGAGCACCATGTCTTGTGGAAGGGTAAACCCCTTTTTATTTATTGTTTTTGAATGTATGCCTAAGGGCATAGTATCGAATTGCATTTATATATCATCATCACATCGAGAGAGAATGTTGATATTATTTGTTTATTCTGTTGGCCCTCATTTGTTATTGTTTAAGTGGTAATAACATAAATGATTTGGTAATGGATTCGGGTAATAAAAGTTGGGGTGTTACAACTTGTAATCATGCATGTCTTTTGTAAATGTAATGATGTATGTACGAATGTATTTTGGATGTGGGTTATTAACTTATAAGTCTTTTCGATATGCCATATATGGACAGCTCATTGAACAAATTATATTATTATTATTGTTCTTCCGTTTCTGGCCCGTATACGTAATTACGGTTTGAATTTCTATTTGAGGTTGTCGTAATCTCATGATCACTAGCCGTTTATGATTCTAACTTCTAGGGGTAGGTTCGGGTCATGACACTAGGAGTCTTACTGTAGCCTCAGTGTACCTATCTTCAATGTTAGTGATAGAGTTATTTCCTTGCGATTTATTAAACATCTTCTCAAGCTTGGAAATTTTTGACAAAGCCGGGTCAAGCTCATTTAGATCAAGAGAGAAAGGCACTCTAACAGATGGTGGTGGCACTCTAGGAGGCAGAACATGGATCGGGTCTTCTTGTTTCTCAAACTCTTGAAAGTCCTCAGCTGGCGAAGGTAGATTTGGAATTGGATGAGTCATTGGAATAGGTTGAGTAGTAGATGCCCCAGATAGGTGTTGCAACTCGGCAATGGTTTTAGCTTGAGTAGCAACAGTGTGGTTAAGAGCATCCACAGTCCACTGAAGATCAGTCATCATTTCCACCAAGTCAATGGCGGTTTGTGCCATCATTGATTCTGATAAAGTGGATTGATGTGGATCGAGGGACGGGGATGTGGACTGTGGAATAGGGAATGAATGATCTAAATTGGTAGTGATTGCTTAACTCTTCTCCTTTTAACCACTGGCTAGAGTGACACTAACACTGGCTGTCCTTAGACCAAATCACTAATCTTAAAATGCCTACTAGTGCGAGTCCATAGAACTTGGGAGATATTAGATTTCTTTGAAGCTATGATGACAACCCTAGCAAAAGGAAAGAAAAGAAAAGAAAAAGAAAAACCCTAATCAAACAGTACTCTAGCCAAATCTTTCCATTCACACAAGATCACCTCAGAAACCCACTTCAACAAAATCACTCTATCCCCACTGAAAACACCGTACTCAAGCCCCACAACTGATATGCCTGAACCATTATTCTAAAATCCAGAACCCCTGTATTGATCCAAATGTATAGCGCATAACAGGTAAAGAGAACAAACACCTCTATGGCGGGTTAGGATCACCCTGTTCTAGCTTTAAATAGATCTAGGGTTTCTCTATTCAAATAAAGGCATTACAACATCCTGAAAATGGGAGAGTATCTTGTCCTAGTTTGGAAGGCACTATAGCTCACTATATGCAATTGGTAGGATTGATCAAAATTGGTACCTCAGCAAAATCAACATATCTCATATACCTTCCACCGAGCTATGAAAGGACGATCTAAGGGTTGTGTTCCCATTATAACAGAGCCCATGACCAACAAGCCATCCAATATATCAGAGGCAAATACAGGGATTTAAAGCGCACCAATGCAAATGGAATGCAATGAACATATACATAGAAATGAATGTCATACTTAGAATTCTTGAGTCAAATTCTCTTAGTCTCCCTAGTAGAGTCACCAAAAATTGTGTGATCTCCCGGACGACGGGTCCAAGTGGGCTCGACAGTTAGAACCCTTGATCTAGTTCCCCTAGTGCAATGTGAAAAAGAATGAGAGTCCAAATCTGGCAAATCCATAGAAAATCCACTAATCACAAGAAATGCCAAAAAATGGACTGCATCGCCAGATTCAGAGTCATGACCTAATCTTTTGGAAAAACTGGAAGACCCACGACTCGTGGCAAAGACCACTGTTTGTCGTAACCAAAGTGTCTTTGCTTAGGAACTTAAAAACAAGGAGGGAAGGTCATGAATTGAGCATCCCCACTCATCTAATTAAAGATAGACCTCTACTAATTGTAAATATGAGATTAATTACCAATATATGCCAATGTTTCGATTATTAATGCTAAAATTACTATGTGAAGGAAATATAGACTAAATCACTTCTTTGGGATTGCTTTGATTTTACGCATTTTGAAAAAGAGTTTGAAAAAGTGCAACTCAAAGAAAAGATGAGTCCACATGCATGGAAATCAATATCATCCGAACTTAAGCGAAATAGCCTCCATCCGCAGAGATATCAAGTAAGAAATTAGCCGCATGGTAAGAATGCTATACATAGTAAGAAAAATACACACAATTAGGATACAAAGATGAAATAAGCTCACCTAGTACTCCTCCGTACCAAGCCAAGTGGAAAGGGTTAGAAAAATAAGCATGATCCCAGATGTAAAGAAACTAATGCAACACATATAAAAAAAAATACAACTAAAGAAAATGAGAGATAAAACAAGCCAAGCCTTATGAATGAAAAATAGTTGCAAAACACGGAAGAATGACAAAATAAAGAAAACATGATGCCAAGATAGGGAAAACTCTAAATAAAAGAGATAAAGCAGAAAATGCTGAGTACACAAGTATCCATACAAGGAAAGAAAAATGATAAGAATAATGGAATTAACCATATTAATAAAGTTATAAAATGAAAACACTAGAGAAGTTATCAAGTAACACAAGACACCACATAATGATCATGGAATCAAACATATAAAGAATGGAAATAAGCTAAATCCATCATTCTCACCGTGGAAGAGATAAGATGATAGTCTTCCTCAATCACCAATGGACATAGAAAATCACATGATGATCATGGAAGCAAAACAAAGAGAGAAACTAAAATGAGAACTACCATGCACATCATAGAGGAAGGGATGTGATGATAGACTTCTTTGATCATCAAAGATACAGGAAATCAATGATGATCATAGAAAAAAACTAATTGATCATTTCACAAACCAAAAATAAACACTAAACTATATCAAATTCCTAAGAATAACGGTAAGTTCAGGTATCGATCCACAGGGACAAACGATAAATTAAACTAATTTAATTGTTAAATTCCCAAATTAGTTTTGATGAAAAATATGCTTGTTCATAACCTAATGATAATTAAATTAAACAAAGCGAATAAACTAGCAATTATAAATAAAGATGAATTTACTGATTTTGGAAAAAACCTAGGGTAATGAATTCACCACTAGTTACATAAATACAATTTTAATTTGAAAATCAATTATGTTATGGTTGAATGAAATAATACTTCGCAACTACAAGCTCGAAGCATTTATCAAGAGAATTAACACGTTCATTGTATAGGCATGAACCATCTTAAGTAGTACGAGTCATTTTCTCTAAACTAGGGTGGCAACACGGCTCATCACTAGTAGTATGGCTCGTCTCATACCTTGAACATGAAAGAATAGAAAACCATTGTATGGAAAGCATTCAACAATCACAAAAAGCAGAGTAGTTGAAGAAATAATGGAAAATATATTAGAAAACTTCTTGAGAACCATACAATTGTTCAAACCATCACACAAAAGAAAACCAAAAAGAAAACCTATTTACCTGGCTAGGGTTTCATCAAAACGCTAGGAAAATGAGCCTAGCCACTAATAGAGGAGTGGGAAGAAGTAGAGGGAAAAGAAGCCACCATGGGAGACATTCTTCAAACTTCAAGATCTTTTCCTTCCAAGCCCTAGCCTCTCTCTTTTCTATGAAATATTTTCGAACCCTAATTAAAGCCTCTTTTTTTGTTTTCATTTTCAGTAGAACATGCTTCAATTTCCACGCACTTAGCCCTAGGTGGGCCACTCGAGTGTCCATGTGGGCCACTCGAACGGTGGTGGGCTACACGTGTAGTGGAGCCTAGCCACATGTGCATTGAGGTGGCAAGCCAAGAATTTTCACTACTCACACGGAGAATCTATTTTTACGACACTTTCTGCTTGAATTTGTGTGTTGCCTGCCAAATCTGTACAAGTGCACAAAACACATCATCTCTACCAAATAAACAAAATTCAAAGACTATAAATGTAACTTAAGCGACCTTAATGTGGTACCTTTTGGCCTACATCATGTCCCCTAACTTACATTTTGCTACTCCTCGAGCAAAACAATAGAAAAAAGAAAAATAAAATACTTTAAGTGACTTTCGTATGGATCACAATTGCATTCAGCATATGCAGTAAACCTTTAAACCACAAACTTACCGTAAGTGGACGAGTATAGTCTCAAGAGGGTTTCCAGAAACAATACCCACAAACATTAACATATTCACTTCTGCCCAACAACAATTAATAACACTACACCACTCAAGAATAAACTTATGTGCTAGTACAGTTCAATATTAAGACATGATTTGTCATTGAAGGCACAGTAGACAAGCATGAAGGAATTTATTGAGTAAAGATTGCGATTTAATATTACAAAAATTAAGTTCCATGTACTTGTGAATGCTAGTAGACACATCATCTGTAACGACCCTAAAATCCGTATCAGAAATTACCTTTATGCACTTGTGGCTTAATGTTCTTCAATTTGATGATATATGTTCGAATTGAAAAATGATCTGTTGAGTTACGACTTTAAAATTTAAATTACCGACCTTCATGGGTTCAGAAATCAAAACTGAGTATCTGCATATGTTAATGGTAATTTTTAGAGTTACTTGGGAAAATTAATTGGAAATTTATTTTGTCTGATTCGTTAAGGTATGTTTGGCTGGATAATTTCGCATAGTTAATTGGAGGCCTTAGAGGCTTCAGAAACCGGAACAGATGACATATTTATAATCAACATAACTTTTAGAGTCATCTGGGAAGTTTAATTAGAATTTGACTTTGTGCGATTCATAAGGGCACGCTTGGTTCCCCCTATTATGATGAACTTATGTGTGTATTATATATGCATAGATATATGAGTTGTTGAACTCATCATTTTGGGTTAAAATATCTGAGGGAGAGAGACAGTGAACCGTGAGAGAGAGAAGGAGAGGCAAAACTCCTCTAAGAGAAAACTCAACATCCATGGGGGATTTGAGGATGATTGAAGAGAATAGAAGAGAGAGGAGGAAGATCAACCATGAAGCTTGGAAAATTGAAGAAATCAAGGGAAAAAACAAAGATTTAAGATAAGGTATGTGGCTCTAACTATCATCTTTATAGATAATTCACCTACTGCATGAAATCAAAAAGTAACTTGGAAGTTTGTTATGTAAATGAACAAGTGTGTTGAATTATGAATGGATTGGGTTGAATTCATGGAATTAAACCATGCTTCCCTTAAATCTGTTTAAGTTGAGTTTAATTTTAAGGGTGACTCATGGAATAACATGGTTTGGTATGAGAATCACCTATGTGTAAGTTATATTTACATGATTTGGGCATATATAATGGAAGTTCAGATATATAGAAAAAGATGAGATTCTATTTGAATGATGTTAGTTGATTTTATTTTGGAAGGAATTCTACATGTTTTTGGAGTGAATAGAGTTGAAATCAAGCTTAAAAATGGAAAGAACAAGTGTTAGAGCAAATATCATTGTCGGACTATCTAATTTTGCCCAGACCGCACGAGCGGCCACGGGCACCGCACGAGTGGAACATGAAAAAAACAGAGCATTGCACTCTTCTTAACCCATCGCTAGAGCGGCCCAGTCACCGCACGAGCGGCCAAAGTGGGCGCACGAGCGACCATCTCTGTTTTAGCATATACTCGGTAACTTCAAATAGGCATATGTCCCTTCTCCAGACTCCGTTTTGAGTGAGTCTTGAGCCTAAAATCAAGCCCCGGAAGTCCAGTTTCCAATGGTGGTAATCGCACTCTCAAATTCTAAGTACAGAAATAGTTATGCCCAAATTAGTGGTGAATGTTCTCTTTTTGTTTACCAATTTGTGTCGTTTCTTCGCTTAAACCATTTTCCACCGATTCCACCTATTTTCTGAGGCATGGATTACAACTTATTGAGGCCTAATGAGCTTTGTACAACCATGGCTAATTGATTAAATGGTCAAAGAGAATAAGTAAAGGATCGATTATAATCTCATATTATGTGTTGTGCATTGTGCTTGTAGGTCGAGACAAGGGCATCGTCCCATTACTACCAAGAGCCGATCACTATGAGTAATAGTAGTGTAACGATATGTTTCACTTACTTCCTGTAGTTAGGATTGAAGTATTGTTAATTGTGAATGGCCTATCCCATTGATATTGTGCTTTGATTAACGTAATTGATATTGCTCTTTGATTACATTAATGGCATTGACATGGACCTAAAGTCGTTCTGTCCCTATTAAGAGAAGGGGGCCCGAGGCTGTTATGATGTGAATTGTTCTATCCCTATTAATGCAGTGGTACATTTGCCTTCTGTTAATAATTATTATTAATGTTCTGTTATTCGCAAGACAACTATGTCGACTTCTAATAAACCATGGGAAAATCTTTGTACACTATTGTGTAATAGTACTGTAGCAGTACGTTTTGCTTACTGTTAATAGTTAATATTGACATTCTGTTATCTGCAAGTTAACTATCTGGATTCATGATAAACAAATAGAACATATGTGCATTATGGAACAATGATATCTTTGTGTATCTGGAATCATTCTGTTTTGCTAATGATGGGCCCGAGGCCAATCTGTTGATATCTGGGCCTGAGGCCGCTCTATATAATCTGTTAGGCCTGAGGCCGCTCTGTATAATCTGTTAGGCTTGAGGACGCTCTACATGATATGTTGGGCCTAAGGCCGTTCTGTATTATCTGTGGGCTTAAAGCCAATCTATATCATATCTGGTCTTAAAGCCAACCTGTATCATATCTGTAGGCTTAAAGCCATTCTGTACCATATCTGGGCCTGAGGCCGTTCTGTATTACATGTGGACCAAAGGCCGTTTTAAAATATGATTTTAAATAAGATTTATGTATGGTTAGATATGTCTATTTACATTCTCTAAGTCTATACTCGTTAACTCACTTCTTTACATTGCTATTATTCATTGAGCCTTGCTCACTTTGTTTTTATGTATGTTTATATATAGGTGAGCCATCGGGAATTGACACTAGAATTGTATTGAGGTCTACCTGTTTGCCAAGCCGCCTAGGGTACGCCTCCGTGTTGAGGCCTTAATTTTGATTACTGGGAGTTGTGTAATTTTTGAAGTCTTATTTAAGTGTGTGTGAGATCTGCATAATTCTGTGATTATATATGTAACTATGGGAATGTATTTAAATGCTTAAATTAATTAAGCCATCATGTATGCACAAGCTCAATGGATATTGCTTCCGCTTAAGGCGTCGTATGTGGTTAAATATTATTCTAAAATTTCTGTTTTGAGGCCTATGTACAGGTCGGTCATGGACCAAACTTTTAGGGGTGGGTTTGGGTCGTGACATCATCAATACCCTTGGTGTAAAGTGCAATCCCCATAACTAGTTAGCTGTTTACTATAATAGCCCAGTGTAACTCACAATAGCACCAAACATATACAGAGAAACTAAACTTTTGCAACCAAGATTCTCATTTTTTTTAAAGACTATGCAATGTCCAGATCCATTAAGTTTTCTAATCAACCCATGCAACAAGCATTGGGCCAATGACTCTCAAACCAGGCAATTTTAGGGCACTATGTGTGAAGACACCCCTGTGGGCTTAAAAACTCGAGCTGAAAAGGCTACAAACTCGAACAAGTCTTTATTTTTTCTTAACTGTGCAATGTCTAGGTCCCTTAAGCTTTATAATTAACCCATTATAGCCCGACTTTCCGCGCTCTTTTCGGAAGGCGAATAGCCCTACAGTTCGGTCTCCACTTGTGGTTCTGAATCTGATTTCACAAGTGTAATGTGAAACAGTGAAAACACAAAAAGAGTCCAAATCCAGTAATTTTTTTTTTGGAAAATCGATGTTTGAATCAAATGCCAAAAATGGACTGCTTTGCCAGATTTTTGAGTCACCACCTAAATATTTTTGAAAAATTTAGGAAACCTAAGACTCGTGCCAATGGCCATTAGTCTGTCATCACCAAAGTCTCTTGGCTCAGGAACTTAAGTACGAGAGAGGAAGGTCATGAATTGAGAACCTCACTCACCCGATCAGAGACCGGCCTCTACTAATCACAATGTGATTCCTATTTACATTATATGCTCTTGTTCTAGTTTATTAGCTATTCATTACTATGTGACACACATACAAATACAGACTAGTTTGCAAGAATTAGAACATTTGATCTCATGTTTTTTTTTTGAAATTGTTTTGTGAATTTGCTACTTGAAAAAGTAGGCTTTAAAATGGACATTTCATCAAACTATCCCAATTCAGGCATCTAGCCTTCATCCACAGGCATTCAAGCAGTTTATATCATGTAAGCAATTTACCTCATGGAAGTATGCTTTGAACATGATAACACAAACATTCGATGCAAGATGCTAAAACATAAAATTACTCACCTAGTACTCCAAGCCAAAAAAGGTGAAAGAGTTAGTAAAATATGCATGTTCCTAACTTATGCAATTATGACTAATGCAACACATACATTATGTTTTTATAGGCTCGGTTATGAACATGGCTATGATTCCATTCAAGACATGCGATAAAGTACATATTCAAGTAAATGAATTTGGACATTGATATCGGGTTAGCATGATGAGCCCAACCTTGGATGCATGCAAGACAATAGATGCAAAGCATAAAAAATGCTAATGAAACGTGATGTCCTATACTAACCGTCATAAGCAAATAAGTAAAAGGGAGAAAGACGTGGGGTTGGAAGACATACACATTATTACAACATTGCCCTCGTGCAAAAGGGTGAGAATCAAAGTTCGAAAGTCCAAATTAAACTAATTATTACAAAACCAAATGAATGAATAAGCTAGGCTAACTAACTAGCTAACTATGCTATTAGAACAAAAATAATAAAGGTAAAGAAACTAGCTATCTAAGCTAATTAATTACAATAAGTACAAATGAATAATAGTGAATAATTATAACACTTAATAATTAACGAGACTAATCACAATAAACAACATTGAAATAATTAATTACAACGATCAAAACGCAAGCAAGGATGCACATGAATTGCATGCATGCACATGTATGGTGCTCAAGAAGAACCTTGTCTACCTCAAGCTTGCTCTGTTTTACCTCAACCACTGCCATCTATTTTTTGCAAAAATACACTGCTGACCAAACTTTGAGGGCCGGCTGGCCATCAATAAAGCCAGGTCGAGTTCAAGGCCGGACGTGCGTCAATTTTGTGCAAAACTCTGTTTTGTGTTCTAAAGTGAAAACAGTGTAGACAGAGTTGTTCAAGCTTTGTTTGTCCTTTCTTTCTTTCTCTGTCATGGAAAAGCCTCGAGAGAAGGCTAGAATTGTTTCCAAAACCATCAATGGGCAAATTGATTGCTTAATGATTCCGGATACAATTTTGGACAAAAATCAATGAACTAAAATGAATATGACCAACACTCCCTCTTATCATGAGATGAACTCAAAGACGGAGGTAGAGACGGTTCAAGAATCATCAAAGTGCCATGAATTGGTGCAAGATCATTCTTGACTCGATTAACTTGGCATAACGTCCAGCTAAGCCTCAGGAAGATGAGCCATTTTCTTTAAGTGTGTTAGTTGCTTTTAAACGAATTCTTTTAGTCATTTCCATTCTTTAGTCCATTTGTCCAAGGTGGTGGTTAAGTCCTCTAAAAGGAGAGAAGCATCAAACGGGAAGTAATTCTCAACATGAAAGAGAGATTACGCCGTTGACAATGAATCTTCGTAGAGATTAAGCCATTAAGCATGGGTCTCTAGTTCATATGTTGAATAACCATCAACCATTTGAAAGAACTCTCAAATGAGAGAAAGTAGTGGCAAGTTAATTCTTAAAATGAGGCTATTACCATGGAAATTAAACAAAGAAAGGCTAAGAACAACATGATACAAGCTACATACAAAGGACAATGCTACAACAAATGAACTAATCGAGGCTTGAACCAATTAAATAGAGTAAGATAGCCCTAAAACAGTCTAAAATGAGCCCAAAACAGTTGTTGAAAATGTAAGAAAAGAGCTCAAAAGCCAAGCAAAAGCAAAGACACTAAAGCTATGTAAGCAAAAGAATTAGGAGGGATGGCCAACCTTTCCAATTCCAAGACATCAAATCATGTTCTTGGACTTAGTTCAAATCTGAAAATCAGTTCAAAAAAACAAAGAAAAAGAGTGTAAAAGGATCAAGGGTTGAGCTATAAAAATGTTTGCAAGTAAGGGTGTAAACCTTGCCGCCTTTGGTAGCTTGTCCAAACCCAAGTTCCAACTCTTAAAATAGGTGTAAAACAGTCCAAGAATACAAGAAACAAGTAGAAATGAAGAAAGCAAAAGCAAGAACAAAAGTTGCAAGCTTATACCTCTCAAAAAGGAGTAAGTTTTGGTAGATGATCGAACTCGTTCTTTACACACTCTCATGCTTGAATTATGCTTCTCAAGGGTTAAACAAGGCTATAAGGTGGTGAGTCAAGGTTGTGTATGGTGTATATAGATGATACAAGGTTGGTAGGTCAACTCAAAGGTTGCTTGTAATGGAAAAAGGAGGAAGGAGGAGCTCTCTCTATATGTATAGGCTTTCTTTCAATTGGTCAACACCCAAAACAATGGCATATGGTCGTATTTATAGAATTTGAGCACAAAAGGTTATAAATATCTTCAAAAATGGACAGCTAGCGGCCTCCCATAGGATGGCACAACCTTAATAGCCACAGCCGGGCCGAGATGAAGTTCCCCTGTTTTCTATTTCAGCCTCAACACAAGGTGGCACAAGGTATAAAAAGTGATTTCTTAGGTATGATCAATGGGAATATGGAAGGTTTGGGTTTGTTTCGAAGCTTGAACAAGACTCCTTCATCGAAACCTCAAAGCACGCACAATACCACTTTCATCATCAAGTGTCCTGGGTAAAGCGCTCGCACCTTGTGGGCGGTCAAAAATGGGGTGTCCACAGTTTTCGTTCTTTGATAGAACTTGATGTCATAAAGTGATGTGAGTGAATGTCAAAGCCCAAAGATTGCCCATTTGACAAGGCTGGAAGGCTTGGGCAAGAAATCAAGACGTAAATGCAAAAATTGAACTCGAGCAAAATGCAAAAATGAAATGCAGCAAATAACTTATGATCATGCAATGAAGCAATGCAATGAAACAGAATGAAGTAATGGAATGATGCTACAATCCAAACAAGTATGCAACGTTCGAATGATAATGCAAATCAAAACTAAAATAGACCTCGTCGTATTTCATACAGAATTAAGTGAATAAAACAAACATGCTTCGCGTGAAAAACACAAAGAAGATAGAAATAAACCCATGTCTCACGTACAAAGGACATAAGAAAATGCAGACCAAACTATGCCTCACGTAGGAAGGGAGAATGGGCGACGTAACCATCCGGCGCGCCTGAGGTCTCAATCGAGGTCCTAACACATTACACGCTAGAGGAGGAAAGGTGGTGTGAACACCGGGCGCACCCGAAGTTTTTAATTGAATGGTGCAATTCTAACACGTCACACACGAGAGGAGGAATGGTGGTGTGAACACCGGGCGCACCCAATATTTTTAACCAAAGGGTGCAATCCTAACGCATAACATGCGAGAGGAGGAAAGGTGGTGTAAACATTGAGCGCACCCGAGTGGGCTTAACCGAAGGGTGCATTCCTAACACGTCACATACGAGAGAAGGAAAGGTGGTGTGAACATCAGGCACATCCGAATGTTTTTAACCGAAGGTACAATCCTAACGCATCACATGCGAGAGAAGGAAGGGTGGTGTGAACATCGGGTGCACCCGAATGTTTTTAATCGAAGGGTGCAATCCTAATACGTCACGTGCGAGAGGTGGAAAGGTGGTGTGAGGAGCAGGCGCACCCGAATGTTTTTAACCAAAGGGTACAATCCTAACGCGTCACACATGAGAGGAGGAAAGGTGGTGTTAACACCGGGTGCACTCGAATATTTTTAACCGAAGGTACAATCCTAACGCATCACACGTGAGAGGAGGAAGGGTGGTGTAAACATCGGGACACGACCAATGTTTTAACAGAAGGTACAATCTTAACGCGTCAGACGCGAGAGGAGGAAATGTGGTTTGAACACCGGGACACGCCTAATTTTTTTGGTCGAAGGGTACAAACCTAACGTGTCACACACGAGAGGAGGAAGGGTGGTGTGAACATTGGTACACGCCCAATGTTTTTAACCGAAAGGTACAATCCTAACGCATCACACGTGAGAGGAGGAATAGTGGTGTGAACATCGAGACACGCACAATGTTGTTAATCGAAAGGTACAATCCTAATGCGTCACATGCGAGAGGAGCAAGAGTAGTGTGAACACCGGGACACGCCTAATGTTCTTAACTGAAGAGTACAATCCTAACGCGTCACGCGCGAGAGGAGGAAGGGTGGTGTGAACACTGGGACCCGACCAATGTTTTTAACTGGAAGGTACAATACACAAAGAGGTGTAAAATCAAAAATAATCAAAGGGGTGCAGTAAAATGGAAGCCAATTTACCCATGCGTTAAAACAATGAACACAGCGCACCGTGTTCCAATTCGGTTGTGAAATGGATGATGATGTTACTGTGGCACGAATAATTTTATGTTGAACTCCTCTGAATCAACTGTACATAAAATATCATTTAGTTATAGAAGATAATAACAAAAGGAACTACGATTTAGACAAAGCAAATTATAAACTATGCAGAATAGTTTACACAAATTAAAAGCGCTGATCGAAAAAAGTAACAAACAAGCTTTAAATAAATCAAACAAATAAATAAAAGAATGAACACAAAGGCACTCATAAAAGAACTCCTTTCCTTTCACATTTCTTTTTTTTCTTATTATTCATTATTTTCTTCCTTCTCTCTATTATCTTCTTCTCTTTTTGTTTGTTTGTTTGTTTGTTTATTTATTTTTTTTTTGAACCCTCTTATTTTCAAATCCATACAACAAGAAATCAATAACAGAAAGAAAGAGAAAAAGGGAAAAATACTGAACTATGCTGTGTTGTCATTGAGGGCTGGCCGGGCCTCAATGATGAATGACCGGGCATTGAAACAGCCGACCGGGCCTCGATAGCGGCAAGGGCAGTTTTGGTATTCCATTGCAACCTATGTGTTTAAAATAACTCCATACCTGATTTCCTTATACCTCCTTGCCCGAAATCACTTCCTCTCTCTCTCTTTCTAGCTTTCCTCTCTAGATTTCATCTTTTCTTTGTTTTTCCCAACAAACCTCACCACTTTTTCTTCGAAACCCTTTCTCTTCTCAACATTTTGAACCGATTGGATTTCCATTTGGTCAAAGTTTTGGGTTTCTCATTGTTTTGCTTTGTTTCTCACGAGTTTTATTGGCTTTTTGGGGACTCACTCTCGTGTTTTCAGTTTCCCCTCTTATTTTCTCTCTCCTAGGGTTTAACCCCCCACATTTTCTCACTTTCTCTTCATTTCCTCCATTCTTCTCCATGGTTAGTGACGAAGTTCCCATTCCGGACCCAGCCATTGGTATTGGGGATGCCCTAGGTGCAGACATGGAGGTCGATGACGCTCTTGCGTTACCTCCCCTTGTTGATCGGCCATTTGATGCGAGCACATATCGACTACGTGCACATGCTTTACCTCTGGATGGGATTTTGAGTTTCGAGGGCCTCATCCCCAGGATAGATGAGGACGTCTTATTACAAGAGCCGACGGAGCACTTGTCTGCCGATGTCTCCACGATACACAACTTCTCTTTGTTTTGATGTATTGTTGAAACTCATAAACAACCCATTAGTTAAATGCCATATATTTCCCACTTGCAGGTGATAGCCAGGAGGATTGGCGGATACGAATCCATATCCGCCCCCTGGCACTGGTATGAGAGACTGCTCGTGAAGGTCTGGGCACTAGTTGACGCAGCTAGCTTTGGACCCTTCTGCTCAGGGTTCATACAGATGAGAGCTGAGTCACACTGTTGTACGGGCCCTGGTCGAGAGATGGTAGGACACGACAGAATCATTCCACTTCTCATTGATCGGGGAAATGACTTTGACCTCGTACGACTTCGCGATGCTCACCAGCCTGCCAGTTGGAGTTGGCAGTCCGATCCCATACGATCCAGACATGAAGCAGTGGAGAGTTGCACTGCATCAGCTTCTTAGAGCAATCCTAGACACTACCAACCAAGGGATGGTAAGGTATAATTGGTTCTTTGAGTACTTCTCCGACTTTCAGCCTACTACTCCAGATGAGGTTGCCCAGTACACCCGTGGCTTCCTTTTGTATCTTCTCGGTTCTATCTTGTTTACGAACAGGGAAAATACCACGGCATTATATCTTTTAGGAGCGCTGGTGCACCTTCCACAGGTGGCAGAGTATGATTGGGGTGGCACTCGTCTGGCCACCCTATACTGTTATATGAGCTCTGTCTCGCTCTGCAACGCGAATCCACTCGGCGGCTATTGGAGAGTCTGGGAGGTATGCCTCGCACTTATCTTTTCTGTTCATTCTGTTCCTTTTACATTTTCTGCTCATTTTCATTTCTTGCTCAGTTTTCACTCAGTTACTTAATCCATATTGTCCTATTTGCATCTCTGGGTTTACACCTACTTCACCTCTCTAGCTCTAGTCCCGGTGAGGCCGATTGAGCTGTCAGTATCCTGCTCATGGTACTACAACTCCCGATTTGAGCGCCGCCGTCTGTAGACAGAGATTTCCCCTATTTCCACCGCTTCTTTGACACGATCACGGCGGACCAGGTAGCAAAATACCAACCTTTAATTGTTACATACTATGAGCATACTGCACTGTTTCCCATACTACTTAGTCATCCTCATACCATTGGTTTCTCACACTGCACTACCATCTGACACTATATTGATCTAACACTGTACTGATTTAATAGGTTGACCGACATCCTTGGGCAGGCATTCCCCAGGTGTCGAGGACGACCTAGACGGCTGCATGGCATGCCTCCACTATGCGGGTTTTATTCGAGGGCCCCTTTGGCCGGGCGTACTACGTGGAGGGGAAGTTTATCCGCCAGACATGGGGCGTTACTGATCCCAACATCCCACATCCCCCTCCTCCGATTATGAGGGTAGTTGATGAGCTACAAGACAGTCCTCAAATTGACCTCCTGATGCTAGGCTAGGACGACGATCATCATCATCAGCCTAGCGACTTCACTACCTTCTTACAAACCTGAGTGATGTCGTCTCTTACCTCTGGCATGGCTCGAGCTGTGCCGGAGGTTACTGTTGCTGCTATTACTGTGGCTAGTGATGGACCTGCTGGAGGGGCCCCTACCGTTGCTCCAATTCCTAGATTTCCTGTGATCCGCACTGAGATCTTGTACATGCGTTCGGATGGAGTGATCGAGCAGATCCCACTGGAGCGCATCGAGGAGGGGGACCGCAAGCTGGTGTTTGCTCCTGGCGTCGAGCAGGTACACATTTCTTTATGCTTCTATTTACTGCACTGTGTCATGTTCTCTACCGTTACTGTTCATTGTTCTCTATTGATTCTGTCTGCCTTTCTTAGATTTTGTTCCTTTTGTAGAAACCCCAGGCGTATGTTGATGACTTCCTTTGGACGATCAACCATCTACTTCTTATGGTACGGAGGAGGCAGACCACATTGGTCTCCCATGGGATTGAGGTACATACCATCTGTAGTATACAGTTGTTGTCATACTGTACACTCTTATTAGTTCATACTGATACTTTTTCTATTTTCAGCTTGAGCCGACACCAGCAGTGCCTGCAGGACCTTCTGCAACCAGAAGATAGAGACGGGGCCATGGGGTAGCAGATCGGGGGAGAGGCCGAGCGAGGCAGTGCTCACCTTTCGAGGAGTCTTTTGACAGGTCTACGACCCTGAGGATAAGGGAGAGGAGGTTGACCTGCAGTTTAGCAGCCTTAGTGACGATAGTGATGCACCTTCTCCGATACCGAGGAGGAAGAGGGCGATGATGGGCGATTGATGAGGATGGTGATGATGTTTGATGATTTTTTTATTTTATTTTATTTTATTTTGAAGACTAGCTTCAGATAGACCCTTTTGTTTTTTGTTCGAAAGATTTTCTTTTGTTTTGTTGCCTTGTAAAACGATGATCGGGGTTGGACCAGCTAGTTATAAAAGACAAGTTTTGTTGAATGCATTCCTTTACACAACGTGACAAATGGTATTTGCAAGTGATGAATGACATAATCCTGGCATGATAACCTCACGTAAGACTTGGAACAACGAACATCTGCTCTTGCATTCATTCTTGAATAAGATAATAACCTCGATAAGAGGGAAACGAAATGAAAACAACTCAAAAATACTAAAAAACACTTGGTACAAACAAAACAAGACTCAAAATACAATTGCGGTGTGTCAAAGCAAAGATTGGCTTTTCCTGCAACTGTATTGCTTTGGAACACCATTTAGACCCGATTGGGCATTAATATGCATGGTTAGGCTTCACTGATGCACGACCGGGCCTCAATGTGAAGTCGGTCAGTGCTGCCCAGTTGTCATGCACTCCTCTTTCCCATCTTCTATAAATAATGCTCCTATACTATTTTTTTGGAAAATTAACAAGTCTTTGATATTTTCTTCTCAAAATGGAGACATCATGTAACAATAGGCTTCAAGACTGGATAGCCATTTTGGACTGCTTGAAAAAGATGAATTTTCAAGGTTTTGGCCTAAATGTGCTTTTTTCTCTGAGTTGCACTTCCCTTTAATTTCCATTCCTTCATACAGCTATTCAATGTTGGAACCCGATCATGCATGTGTTTCAATTCAGATTTCATGAGGTGTGTTCGACACTCGAAGAATTTCAAGCGTTGATGGAGTCCTGGCGTGACGAAGAAATCATACCACAACCCCATTTTGGCCACATCCAAGCGTTGGGACGGATGTGTGGGTTAACATTACATGAGGCTGGGTCTTTCGTACATAATGGAGAGCTAGATTTCACTAGTTTAGTTCATCGATTTACCACTGTTGGAGACAGGAGTGACCTTCTTTGGCGAGGTTGCCTGCAACATGCTCTCTATTTATGCCTTCTTGCACAATTCGTCCTTGCCCCTAGCTTTGGCAGAGTTAGCATTAGGTTGACCGAAGTATAGGGATGGCAATGGATAACCTACCCTGTGGGTATCCATGGAGACCCAACTCAAATACATGGGTTTTCCCCTCTTTTTCTTATCCATTGGGTAGGGTAGGTGATATTCTTTAAATATCCATAGGGGATGGGTTGGGGATGGGTACCCACTAATTTCCCCATATGTTTTTTTTTTTTTTTTTTTTTTTTTTAAAGATTCACAACTAAAACTAAATATACATTCAATCTTTTTTCTTTTATTTATTTATTTATTTTTTCAGGTTCACAACCAATTTTTTTTTTTTTTTTAAGATCCACAACCAAAGCTAAATATACCTCCAATCTTTTTTTATTTTATTTTTAAGGTCCACAACCATTTTTTTTTTTAATTTTTAAGATTCACAACAAAATCTAAATATACATTTAATTTTTTTCCTTTTTTTAATTTTTTTTAAGGTTCACAACCATTTTTTTTTTTAAGATTCACAACCAAAGCTAAATATATATTTAATTTTTTTTTCTTTTTTTTTTAAATTTTTTTTTTAAGGTTCATAACCTTTTTTTTTTTTAAAGATTCACAACCAAAGCTATACATTCAATCTTATTTTATTTTATTTGGCTCAACAATAAAATCAAATACACATTAATTAACATTGTCACATTATTCTTGTCAAATTTTATGCATATCTAGAATTTTTTAAATTTATTTAAAAAAATTAAGGACATTGTCTAGTGTAGTTTCGGTTTGCTTTCCTATGTTATTTTATTTTGTTGTGTATTGTAATTTTCAGAATGGTTTTCTTGTTCTGAAATTTCAATTAACGAGTATGAATCTATTTGTTTTATGTTATCACACAATTTATACAACATATATATATATATATATATATAAATGTATTTGAAAATAAGGAAATTGTAGAGAATCAAAACAAGCATGAGTTGTGATTGGTTAGAAATGATGGGTACATAGATTTATTTGCTAGAAAAACAAAAAGGGGATACAAAGTCATACTAAATAAATTTTTTTTAAATTAAAAGAATTTTTCTTAGTTATGAACAGATTTAACTGAAATCAGCTTGTTTCCCAATGTTATGCTTCATTTATTTAGATAGAAAATATTTTTTAATGAAAAATATTTTTTATAAAAAAAAATTCAAAATATATTTTTTTATATTTGGTGGTGGTGGTGATGGAACGAAGGTGAAAGTAGAAATTGTTACATAGTGGTGGGGTGATGGCGGCAGTGAAAGTGAGAATAGTGGTGATGGTGTTGTGAAATTAGTAAAAATTTAATTGAAAAATATTTTTTGTTTTTTAAAAGTAACAAACAACAAAATTCGTGGGGGACTAAAGGAAGAAGATGGAGGATGGATTGGGTGTGGTAATGCATAGATATCTTAAAATGAGTGGTTCAGATTTGTTAAAGGTATAATTAGATTTTGGATAAATTAAAATGAATTGTTCAAATTTGCTAAGAGAAAGATGGTTTAATGTCTAAATTGTCCGTGGCTAACAATTCCTTATTTATGCCCTGATGCAATTTAATATGAGTCTTATAACACTTTCATCAAACAAACTTTTTGATTTTCTCAAAATTATATATTTGATTATTATAAAACAAACTTTTTAATTATTAATTAATGTGTATTTGATTTTGTTGTTGAACCAAATAAAATAAAATAAGATTGAATGTATATTTAGCTTTTGTTGTGAACCTTAAAAAAATAAAAAATAAAATAAAAAAATAAGTTGTTAACGTTAAATATATTAAAAAAGAAAGAAAAAAGATTGAAGGTATATTTAGCTAAAACCTTTATAAAAAAAAGACAAAAGAAAAACAAGAAGGTTGTTAACATTAAATATATTAAAAAAGAAAGAAAAAAGATTGAAGGTATATTTAACTTTTGTTGTGAACCTTAAATAAAAAATTAAAAAAAAAAAATTGTTAACATTAAATATATTAAAAAAGAAAGAAAAAAGATTGAAGGTATATTTAACTTTTGTTGTAAACCTTAAAAAATAAATAAATAAATAAATAAAAAATAAATAAATAAATAAAAATTGTTAACATTAAATATATTAAAAAAAAAGAAAAAAGATTGAAGGTATATTTAACTTTTGTTGTGAACCTTAAAAAAATAAAAAATAAAAAAAAATTGTTAACATTAAATATATTTAAAAAGAAAGAAAAAAGATTGAAGGTATATTTAGTTTTTGTTGTGAACCTTAAAAAAAAAAAAAAAAAAAAAAAAAAAAAAAAGTTTTTGTTAACATTAAATATAAAAAATAAAAATGGGGATTAAAGTGGGTTGGGGAAAATCCATACCCATTAAAAAATGGGGAGGGTGGTACCCATGGGGAATGGGGAATGGGGAATGGGGAAAATTTATTATAGGGGAATGGGGATGGAGAATTAATATCCACCCCATTGCCCCCCATTGCCATTCCTACCGAAGTAGCTCAATGTCTGAAAGAGGGTAAGAGTTGCATGGGTCTGGTACTGGCTGAAACCTTGATGGGTTTAGATGCCTTCCGCCGAGGAGAGACCACCTGGCTAGTAGGGAGTCCGCTACTTCTTCAGGTATTATTTTTCACCCTTCTACTTTATGATTCTTACATCACTCAGCACTCATTCTCTATTTTTCTCTTAAACCCCTTTCTTTACTTTTCTCTCATCGTACGCCTCTCTATTCTTTAATCTCTCTTATTTTTAATACCTCCCCAGGTGTGGCTTATGGGTAAACTGCAAGTAGCTGCTCTTTGTCTTGAGTATTCAGCCCGAGCTTACTTCTTTCGTCAATAGCTAGTGGATTTCCCCTCAGAGGGTTTATGGTGTGATTGGATGTGCAGCCGGTCCGCAGCTGACATAGTTTGGCATTGCCCTTGCTTAATTTAGCTGGGATGAGCTACAACATGTCCCGACAATTCTGTGTAGAGTTGATTGGCCTCACACATTGCGTATTCTATTTTCCTCTTCGGTTCGGATGTCAATTCGGGCATGATGATATACAACCAGAAGAGGGAGTGGAATACACTGCTTCATTTCTAGGTTGTGCCTCGCACCTGCCCTGGTATCTTACAGCCTGGAGGACAAGAGAAATTATGGCCCCTACCACTAGTTTCAGTTACACTTTGTCTGAGGAGTGTTTGGCCTGGCTTAAAGAAGTGGCAGAGGTTGGACCATCTTTGACATAGAGCCACCTGAGTCAACTGTGCCCCTCGTTTTACTGCTTTGATCCTTTCTTTTCAAGTCTAAAGATGTAAAAGTAACTTTGATCTGAATCAAAGAGTTCGTAGATTGTACTTGCGCTGAAATCAATAAAATTAAAGTTGCGAGTACTGAAAAATTTTCCTTTCAGTCCCAAAAATGGTCCAAGTTGTAAAAGGGTAAAATTTTTGAACAAAATCAACTTTTATTAAAACTTTCCAAATAATTTTCAGAAACGATGACCACCTGACATGCATAGAGTCGATCCTCAGGGTGTACAATCTCGAATCAAAAGAAATCATAACTGTCCCTAGCTGCATACCATTACTGTTGTTCTGTACTCAGCTTTTCTGCTCGAAATACGAAGCACAACCGAACTACTAAATGATAAACTAGGAATGACCTGATGAAGAAAATAGATAGGATAGTTGAACTAGAGATAGTTACGGCTGAACTTCAGGATGGAGTTGCCTACGTATCCCAAAAATGGAAATCAGGCCTTACGTAGTTCCGTTCAGGTTCACTCGAGTATTAACTCTCTCCTTTTGCGCTCTAACTTTTGTCAAAATCGCCCTTTAGGGTTTCTAACCTTGCGAGCTCAGTTTTTCTTTATGACAAATTTTTTATGCTCTAACTTTTTCTTAGGTCGCCCTTTGAGGTCTTCGACCTAGCAAGCCTCTCAGGGGTAATATTTCTTCAACTTGTCCATGTTGATTGGTTGCGAGAACTCCAGGCCATCCAAGTCCATGAGAATAACTATCGCTCCTAACCAGATTGACTTGATGATGTAAGGACCAGTCCAGTTAGGTTTGAGCTTGCCCCTAGGGTCATGAATGGGAGATTGGTTGTCTTTCAATACCATGTCCCCTTCTTGAAGATTTCTGAACTTCACTTTCTTGTTAAAAGCCCTAGCAATCCAGCGTTGGTAGCCTTGGGCGTGACACAATGCTCTTAGTCTTCTTTCATCAAACAACATCAAATCTTCAAACCTACTTTGCTGCCAATCTGCCTCTCTATCTGACACTCAGCCATAATTCATAACGAGGGCACTTCAATTTCAATCGGCAAAATAGCCTCCATCTCGTAAACAAGAGAATAGGGGGTTGCCCCCGTAGATGTTCAAATCACTACAACAAAAAAGGCCTTTGGTGACAGTCTGATTTTGTCTCCAAACATCAAACTTTCATCACTAAAGTGATCTGCGACCAAAAAAATTTGTCACCACGTTCGTGGCCTATACGTTGTCGCTGCAAGTACCTGGTGACGAAAAACAGTTTCGTTGCCTATTTTTCAATTTTGGTGATGAAATATTTTGTCTCCAAATGTTCAATTTTTCGTCCTCTAAAACATCAATTTCGTCACCAAAACCAAATAATATTTTATTTTACTTATTTTTGGCGATGAAATATTTCGTCACCAAATATACTTTAGTGACAAAAGTTTTCCTCACCAATGATATGGATTGAGGTGACAAAAAAATTCGTCACTAAAATCAATAGAAAAGAAAATTATTCAATGACAAAAAATATTTTGTCACCAAATATTTCAATTTAGCGATGAAATATTCAACATATGTGACAAAATTTTTCGTTATATTTTTTGAAAACTAATAGCGACATTTTTCATTTCGTCGCTAATAAAAATTAAAATTTTTTACAAAGGGGGTACTATTTTCATATTAAATTTTTTCTTTTTAGTAAAAATTCCCTGCGCATTTCAATAACCTGTTCAATAACTTGTTTGATGGCCGATTCAATAACCTGTTCAATAAAATATCTATTACAAATCAATACAAAAATCTGTTCATTTTCATAAACATCACAATTGAATTTCAACACTATCCACAAAAATACAATATGAACTGCATGCGGATTATAGACATGTCTTCTAATATCCACAAAAAAATATGTCTACTAATATCCACAAAAATATAATATCACCAGCATGTGGATTACCAAACACGTTTCCTAATATCCACAAAAAACATGTCTACTAATATCAACAAAAATAAAATATAAAGTGTAGATTACCAAACATGACCTATAATACCAACAAAAATATAAAATTTACAATGCAACCAAAATACATGTAAGGTAATATGAACAAAAACACAAAATGAGCTAGCTTCTGCTCTCGAAATTACAAAACATGTCCATATCAAATCTCCAATCTGCCAAAAAAATGAAAAAAAAAAGAAACAGAAAAAAGAATGCAAGTTAGACAATTATTATCTTATCAATTAAATATACAATTTAACATGCATTTTTTGACTTAGTTTTCAAATCGGGAGTCCGAGGCTAGTTCCTTAAGTTTTCACAACTTATATTGGTCCCTCCCAAGGTGTTTGAGGTGTCCTGCGGGGGTTCCAGTGCCTGTTACACGATTTTGGCCCCCGATGGCCTATTTATAAGCTTAACTATTGGAAAAATTCATTTTTGGACTTACTTTTCAAAAGGGGAGTCCCGTGCTAGCTCCGTAAGTTTACACAAGTTACAACCGTTGCTTCCGAGGTGATTGAGGTGTTCCCCAGGCCTTCTTGGGGTTGTTTAACGATTTTGGCCCCTTGATGGCCTATTTTCAAGCTTAAGAGTTGGAAAAAAATGCATTTTTAGACTTAGTTTTCAAACCGAGAGTCCCGTGCTAATTTCCAAACCTCACATTGGTCCCTCCTGAGGTGTTTGAGGTGTTTCCTGAGTCGTCTCATGGTTGTTACACGATTTCAGCCTCCCATGGCCTATTTTTCAAGCTTAAATGTGAAAAAGTGCATTTTCGGACTTAGTTTTCGAACCGGGAGTCCCGTGCTAGTTCCGTAAGTTTCCACAACTTACATTGATCCCGCTCAAGGTGCTTGAGGTGTTACCAAGGCTGTCTCGTGGCTGTTACGCGATTTTGGCCTCCGATGACCTATTTTTAAAGCTTAAGTGTGAAAAATTACATTTTCAGACTTTGTTTTCGAACTGGAAGTCCCGTGCTAGTTCCGTAAGTTTTTACAACTTACATTGGTCCCTCCTGAGGTGTTACATGGGTCATCTCATGGCTGTTACACGATGTTGGCCTCAGATGGCCTATTTTTCAAGCTTAAGTGTGAAAAAGTGCATATTTGGACTTAGTTTTCAAACTGGTAGTCCCGTGCTAGTTCCGTAAGTTTCCACAACTAACTTTGGTCCCTCCTGAGGTGTTAGAGGTGTTACCTGGGCCGTCTCATGGCTGTTGCACGATTTTGACCTCCGATGGCCTATTTTTCAAGCATATGTGTAAAAAATTGCATTTTCAGATTTAGTTTTTGAACCGGGAGTCCCGCGCTAGTTTCGTAAGTTTTCACAACTTACTTTGGTCCCTCCCGTGGTGTTTAAGGTTTTACCCAGGCCGTCTCGTGGCTTTTACACGATTTTGGCCTCTGATGGCCTATTTTTAAAGCTTAAGTGTGAAAAAGTGCATTTTTGGACTTAGTTTTCGAACCGCGAGTCCCGTGCTAGTTCCGTAAGTTTTCACAACTCACATTGGTCCCTCCTGAGGTGCTTGAGGTGTTACCTAGGCCGTCTCGTAGCTGCTTCACAATTTGGGCCTCTAATGGCCTATTTTCAAGCTTAAGTGTGAAAAAGTGCATTTTTGGACTTAGTTTTCAAACCGGGTGTCCCGTGCTAGTTCTGTAAGTTTTCACAACTCACATTGGTCCCTCCCGAGGTGTTTGAGGTGTTACTCGGGCGGTCTTATGGCTGTTGCACTTTTTTGGCCTCCGATGACCTATTTTCAAGCGTAAGTGTGAAAATGTGCATTTTTGGACTTAGTTTTCAAACCGGGAGTCCCGTGCTAGTTCCATAAGTTTCCACAACTCACATTGGTCCCTCCCGAGGTGTTTGAGGTGTTACCCCGGCTGCCTGGTGACTATTACACGATTTTGGCCTCCGATGGGCTATTTTTCAAGCTTAAGTGTGGAAAGTGCATTTTCGGACATAGTTTTTGAACCGGGAGTCCCGTGCTAGTTTTGTAAGTTTCCACCACTTACTTTGGTCCCGCCCGAGGTGGTTGAGGTGTTACCCGGGCCGTCTCGTGGCTGTTACACGATTTTGGCCTTCGATGGCCTATTTTCAAGCTTCAGTGTTAGAAATGTTCATTTTTTTACTACAAATTTGAATTCAAAGAAAGAAGTTGTGAAGGATTGCTTTTACAAATCAACATCAAAGTAAGGTCATATGAAAATTCATTGGTGGTTCAATCAATGATGATGTAAACTAGCTACTTTTGCCTTACATGCAGAATCCTTTGAAACATTCGAAGTGACCAAGCTAAGAACTCATAAAAAAAAAAAAAAAAAAAATTTCAGATGTTCAACTCCCACCAACACATTCTTTATAGTTGGATCCACTCCATTCATAACAATGTTAGAAATCAAGAAACTAATTACCAACAAAAAAAAAGAATACAAGGGAAAATTTATTTCAAGTGTGGACTTAAAAGACATGTGTTAAAGCTAAGCCATAGAATTTTTTCTTTGTATTTTTCCAAAGCTGGTTTCTTGGCCTCTAACATTTTTGCTTCATTTATAATGGAAAAAGTTATGACATATTCCAAGGCAATGTCTAAAATCTTCAAATTCTGAATCTAACTTGCATCACTATTGATTTCAAGTGTGGTGGTGGTGTTCTTGGTAATGCCCTGCAACTACTATTTATTTATGCTTTTGTATTTCTTTTCCATTAATTATTTCATTGTTCTTGTCAAATTCTATTTTTATCACTTACCATTGCAGGTAACAAATCTTTTCTTCAAAGAACTATGACAAAATGTAGGCGTGTTACTGTATTGTGGTTAACAATTTTGATGATAGTAATTCAATTTCTAGAGTATATTGGAGAAATATTCATATATAGAATGGAGTTCACACATTGTCGAGGTGAGGTTTGACGATCCTAAAATCTTGTCCGGTTCTGGGCTTTATCAATTTTTTTAACACCTTGTGTGCTGTAATAACCCGACCCTCGCACATGATTTCTGTTATATTCTCGGTCCTCGATTGGTACTTTTAAACGCTTACTGTAAAATTCCATGAAAAATTATGATTAAGCAAGTGAAATTTATGTTTATGGATGCCTATCTGTTTCTTAAGAAAACTATCTGTCACCACTAAAATGTTTGGATTAGAAATTGGAAGCCTTAACGGCTTAATTATCTGAAATTGATAATATATTTGTGATCAGCATAATTTTTAAGTAATATTAAGCATATTTACGAAATTTCAATTTTGGAATGATTAAACGATTAAATTTTGTCCTATTTGTCATTATTTATGAATATATATACTTAAGTTCTCTTGAGCTTTGATAAAAAAACGTGAAGCATCTTTTGGAGAGAATAAGGGTTTGAAAAGAAGAGAAAAAGAGAACAAAGACAAGGTACAACAAGGAAGAGAATTGGGATCAAGTTAGGAGAATCATTGAATTTTTCAAGCTTAAGGTATATTAAAAATTATTGTACATGAAACTTCTCCTTTTAATTGTGAAGAAGGGCTTGTTTATGATTTATGTTTCGTGATTTAGGGTTATGGAGAATTGTTCATGATTTATGTTTGCTTGAAGAGGATACTCATCAATTGGTTGTTTTGACATGAAATTATTCCTCAATCTTTGTTTCTCATGTTAAACTCATGAAAATATAATTATATAATGTGTGATGTTTTAATAAACTTGAGGAACTTGAATTAAAGATGGAATTTAGCAGGTTTGTAACTTGAATAAGCTTCTTCTCATGTGTATTTTAGGATGCTCAAGTTCTAGTACATGCTATGGTGAAATTTATACTTCAATCCTTGGTTTTATGCCATGTACCATGTGTTATGATTTATGAACATAAATAACTTAAGTTAAAGGTTGGAATTTGGAAAAAATAGTGACTTGATCAAGCTTTGAATCATGTTACTTTGTGATATTCAAATGGTAATTCATGTTATAATGAAGTTGGGTCCATATATTGCATGAATTTCATAGTGAATTGCATGTAAAATGAAGTGGTGATGTGTAATTGCGAGTTGAAACTGAGCTTACCCCAAAACAGGGCCATGGCCGCTCAAGCGGAGGCCATGGGCGCTCGAGCGGAGAAAGAAGAAAAACCTGGAGATGGCTACTGTCTACGGCCGCTCAATTGAAGGGGTATGACCGCACGTGCGGTGCATGGCCGCTCGAGCAGAGGGTCCGACCGCACGTGCGGCCTGGGCTGGAAACATGGTTCGCTTCGTTTTGCATGCTTGACTCGCTGGTATTTTTAGAATATTTTTCTGATGATTTTAAGATAGTTGTACATTCATGCAAAGTGTAATGACTCCGAGAATGACTTAAGAAAGATAAGGGAACTGATGTGCAAGTTTTAATGTGTGCAGGACACACTCTGGGAGGAAGTATCACGTCATCTCAACCCAGTGAGTAGTAGTACGCTTTACTACAGATAATGATTGCCCTTAGCATTCTATTGATGATAATTATGCACATGTTCTTAATGTTAATGCATGAATGTTCTTAATGTTAATGTATGAACGTTCTTAATATTAATGCATGACGATGAGAAGGTGAACATCTTGCCTACTCCCATAAGTTTCAAGCATGTTTCAAGGGCCTCGTGCCATAAGTTTCAAGGGCCTAGTGCCATAAGTTTCAAGCATGTTTCAAGGGCCTCATGCCATATGTTTCAAGGGCCTAGTGCCATAAGTTTCAAGCATGTTTCAAGGGCCTCGTGCCACATGTTTTAAGGGCCTCGTGTCATCACGTTTCAAGGGCTTATAGCCACATGCTTATGTCACAAGATTGGGCCTAGGGCCATTATGTACTCAACACAGAATTGGACTCACCGTGTGAACTCCGCATCTTATTATGTATTGATGTACTTCATGTTTCAAGTTAAACATCATTTATTATGTATTACTGTTCACTGAGCCTAGCTCACTCTATGTTATGTCTGTTTCTGTAGGTCATCAATCTGGAGGTCAGTCTTAGCCTTGATGCCGTCTTCTTTTGTCAACCTTTACGTGTTCAGGCACTATACAAAGCCATTCATTTTGTCAAGTTGTTATGATGTTGGCTTGCTATTTAAGCATCCATCTAAGGTTGATGTACATAACTTCACGTTTTCTTTTTGTATACGCCCAATCATGGGGCTGGAACTGTAAATGTATGTGGATATAACTGATGTCCAGGAATATAGTTTTAAACTTTTTCCACCTTTGATGGTGTATGTGATGTATGAGATCCTGGCATATTAGAAATAGCTCAATGGAGTAGTTTGTATCTATGTTATGTTTGTATTTTACGGTTCCGATAAGGCCCCGTAGGTTATGTATACCAGTTTATACGTCTGTTTCTGAATAGGTCATGCCCAAACCTTTAGGGGCAGGTTTGGGGTGTGACAAGTGGTATCAGAGCACGAGTTGCTATTTCAGATAATTAAGCCGTTAAGGCTTCCAATTTCTAATCCAAATGTTTTAGTGGTGATAGATAGTTTTCTTAAGAAACAGATTAGTCATCCATAAACATAAATTTCACTTACTTAATCATAATTTTTCATCGAATTTTACAGTAAGCGTTTAAAAGTACCAATCGAGGACCGAGAATATAACAGAAATCATGTGCGAGGGTCGGGTTATTACACTCTCCCCCCCTTAAATAAGTTTGGTCCTCCAAACTTGTTTTACCTTAGGATTGAAACAAATGTGGGTATTGGTGTTGCATTTCCTCCTCTCTTTCCCATGTTGCGTCAGTTCTGTAATGTGCTTGCCATTCTACTTTTACCATTGGAATTTGTTAGTTTGGTAAGTGCTTCACTTGTCGGTCCAAAATGCGGATTGGTTTTTCCTCATAAATGAGCTTGTCCTCCAACTTAATTTGGTGGTAATCAATGACATGTGACGGATCCGAAAGGTATCCGCGAAGCATAGAAACATGAAACACATTATGTACTTGACTCATATGTGGCGGAAGGGCAACTCGGTAAGCTACCGGATCCACTCTTTCCAGAATCAGAAAGGGACCAATATACCGGGGTGTTAACTTACCCCTCTTTCTGAATCTTGGGTGTCCTTTCATTGGAGTAACTTTCACGAAGACATGACTATCCACTTCAAATTCCAAATCCCTTCGTCGGTTATCCGCATAACTTTTCTGTCTACTTTGAGCAGTTTTCATTCTTTCCCGAATAACTTGAACTTTTTCAGTTGTCAACTGAACAATTTCAGGCCCTAACAAGGATTTGTCCCCAACTTCAGTCCAACACACGGGAGAACGACATGGTCTTCCATACAAAGCTTCATAGGGTGCCATATCTATACTCACATGGTAGCTATTATTGTACGCAAATTCTACCAACGGTAGGTGGGTTTCCCAACTTTCTTGAAAATCTAGCACACACATTCGGAGCATATCCTCCAGAGTCTGTATCGTTCTCTCGAATTGACCGTTGGTCTGGGGAAGGAAAGTTGTGCTGAATTTTAATTTGGTACCCATTGCTTCTTGTAAACTTTGCCAGAATCTGGAAACAAACTTCGGATCCCTATCTGACACAATCAAGACCGGAACACCATGAAGTCTCACAATTTCATTCACATAAATTGCCGCCAATTTGTCCGCGTTATACTGAGTCTTTACTGGTAGGAAGTGAGCAGATTTAGTTAATCGGTCTACAATAACCCATATTGAATTCATACCTCGGGGAGTCCGTGGTAACCCCACAACAAAGTCCATGGTCACATGTTCCCATTTCCACTCTGGGATGGAAAGAGGTTGCAACAAACCGGCAGGTCTTTGATGCTCTGCTTTTACTTGCTGGCATTGCAAACACTTAGAGACAAACTCCGCGACCTCCTTCTTCATACTTGGCCACCAAAAATTTCGCTTCAAATCTCGGTACATTTTGGTACTCCTTGGATGCATTGAAAACCTTGAGGTATGTGCGTCTTCCATCAACTTTTGTTTCAGGTTTAACGCATTGGGGACACATATTCGGTTTTGAAATTTGAGCACTGAGTCTACCAAACTGAATCCCGGTTTTGATTTTGTTCCTAACTCATCACATATCCTCTTTAGAGCTTTATCTTCTATTTGATGCAATTTAATTTCCCCAAGTAAGGTTGGTTGGGCCATCACTGCTGCCATTAAAGCTTCCTGTCCATGTAGCACCAAGTCTACTTCCATGTTATCCAATTCAATTGCTAATTCCTTTTGCCATGTAACTAAACTTGCCAAAGTCTCCATACTTTTCCGACTGAGCGCATCTGCAACTATGTTGGCTTTACCAGGATGATAATGAATCCACAAATCATAATCTTTAAGAAGTTCCAACCACCGTCGCTGCCGCATATTCAACTCTTTTTGAGTAAAAAGGTACTTGAAAATCTTGTGGTCAGTATATACTTCGCAAGTGGTGCCATACAAATAGTGTCTCCATATCTTCAAAGCAAAAACTACTGCTGCCAGCTCAATATCATGCGCGGGATAATTCTTCCCGTGGGGTTTCAATTGCCGAGAAGCATAAGCGATGACTCTTCCATTTTGCACCAGTACAATACCAAGCCCTTTGTGCGAGGCATCACTGTAGATTACGAATCCCTCTGTACCGGATGGTAAGGCCAAAACTGGTGTTGTTGTAAACCTTGTCTTCAATTCCTGGAAAGCAGATTCTTGCTCTTCTGACCATTTCAGTGCAACTCCCTTTCGAGTCAGTTGTGTAAGTGGCACAACAATTTTAGAAAAATCTTGAACAAATCTCTGGTAATAACCAGCTAACCCCATAAAACTACGCACCTCAGTCACATTAGTAGGAGTTGGCCAATTTATGATTGCCTCAATCTTGTGGGGGTCAACAGAAACTCCTTCCTTTGTGATGATATGCCCCAGAAATGCCACCTCTAGTAGCCAGAATTCACATTTCTTTAGCTTTGCATACAATTTCTTTTCCCGAAGGGTTTGAAGGATCAAACGAAGATGATTCTCGTGAGCATCTACATTCTTCAAATAAATGAGAATATCATCAATAAAAACCACCACAAATTCATCTAAATAGGGCTTGAAAACATGGTTCATCAAATCCATAAAAGCTGCTGGTGCATTAGTGACTCCGAAGGGCATAACCAAAAATTCATAATGACCATACCGGGTTCGAAAAGCTGTCTTCTCAACATCATCAGCCTTGACCTTTAATTGATGGTATCCAGACCGTAGATCAATCTTGGAAAAGCCTTATGCTCCCTGCAGCTGATCAAATAGGTTATCAATTCTCGGCAATGGATACTTATTCTTGATTGTGACTTTATTAAGTTGCCTGTAATCGATACAAAGCCGGAGCGTTCCATCATTCTTCTTTACAAATAGTACTGGTGCACCCCACGGAGACACACTCGGACGGATGAATCCCTTGTCCAATAAATCTTGTAACTGTATTTTCAATTCATTCATCTCAACTGGCGACATTCTATACGGAGTCTTCGAAAGGGGTTGGGTTCCCGGTGCTACTTCAATGGTAAACTCAATTTCACGGTCTATCAACTGCCCTGGCAATTCTTCAGGAAAGACATCCGGAAATTCACACACAATTGGGATCATGTCGATATTTCCATTCACCTGCCCCTCCAAAACACTACATAAATACCCCTGACATCCTTTGTGAATTAATTTACAAGCCTTCGCTGCCGAGATCAAATAAGGTGGAGAAATTACGCCATGCCCCTATAAGGTAGACTCTAATTGTCCCGGAGGGTGGAAACTGATTTGTTTAGTTAGACAATCTATAGTTGCACCATATTCACCCAACCAATCCATTCCCAGAATAATATCAAAATAGGTCATGTCAAGAGGTAACAGATTGGCGTATACCCGGACATTCCCAAGGTCGAGTTCACAACCAAAATAGACAGAAGTGCAAAACATAGAGTCTCCCATAGGTGAAGACAAGCATAACATATAAGACAGTGTTTCCTCAGTTTTATCTAAGTTTTGTGCAAATAATTTTGACACGAAGGAATGAGTAGAGCCATAGTCAAATAAGACAGAAGCAGAATGACCGTGAACCATAAATGTACCTGACACCACTGTTGCTGCATTCTGCACATCTCCTGGAACCAATGCAAACACTCTGCCTTGTCTCGCTGTGTCTTCATTGTTAGTAGATTTAGCAGCTGACTTGGTGTTGGCAGTTGGTGCAGACCCCGCTGAACTGGTAGCAGCCCTATCGCCATTTCGTTGATTTCTCTGAGGGCAATCCTTTATCAAAAGACCCATTTTGCCACACTGATAACAGGCTCCAGACTTCCATTGGCATATCCCACGATGCCTCTTTCCACATTCTGAACAAGCAGGAGTCGTACCTTGACTACGGGCAGAAGTATTTGAAGTCCCTAAATTTTTTTCTTGTTTGGTAGAATACTTGGCCCCTTTGACCATTGGTTATTCAGTCTTTTTCCTTTCCACTCGGTGATCCAATTCTGAGCAGCAAGGTTTCCCTCAGCTATAACAGCCCTCTCCAGTACGTCTACATAGGTAGGTAACTTCAACATATTGACTCGATCCAGAATTGCTCCTCATAATCCCCCTTCAAATTTTCGTGCCTTCTTGTAGTCTGTGTCCACCATGTGTGGTGCAAACGGGGCTAACTCTGCAAATTGGGCCTCATATTCAGCAACAGTCTTGTTCCCTTGTTTGAGAGTTTCTAATTCAGTCACCTTTTTATCCCGCATGCTTTGAGCGAAATATTTATCATAAAATAGCTCCAGAAATCTGTCCCATGTTAACCCTGGATGGATTGTTCTCGTAAGCATCCACCACCTCCGGGCCTCGTCCTCAAGAGTGAAGGCAGCTAGTTGCAGCTTTTGAGCTTCGGTACAAGGGAAAACTTCGAATAACTTCTCTATTCCCAACACCCAGGCTTCAGCTTTCATTGGCTCTATTCCCCCTTTGAAAGACGGCGGTTTCATCTTTTTAAACTCCTTGGTAAGGGTAATAGTCTGGTCTTCAGCATGAAAGTCTTGTGCTGCTGGTAGAGGTACCGGTGGCGGTGGTGGCTGTTGTTGAGGCAGTTGCTGTTGTTGACGTAGAGTCTCCACCATTTCCATAGTCATCCTCTCCATCCTATCCAGTCGTGCTGAGGTAGCATCTTCCCCATCTTCTATCCTTGTTCTCACCATGACCTATACAACAGTCAATTATATACAATAGACATAGTTCAAAATTGTTGGCATTATCAGAGTACACGTAATGTTGCCATCGAACTTGTCTAATACTTTTAGGATGTCATGCATGATGTCTAAATCTTTTCTAGACACCCTACAGCTCAATGGTTCCGCGTGTGAGATAGCAACTCGTGCTCTGATACCACTTGTCACACCCCAAACCTGCCCCTAAAAGTTTGGGCATGACCTATTCAGAAACGGACGTATAACCTGGTATGCATAACCTATGGGGCCTTATCGGAAGTGTAAAATACAAACTTGATAATATATTTGTGATCAGCATAATTTTTAAGTAATGTTAAGCATATTTACAAAATTTCAATTTTGGAATGATTAAACGATGAAATTTTGTCCTATATGTCATTATTTATGAATATATATACTTAAGTACTCTTGAGCTTTGATAAAAAATGTGAGGCATCTTTTGGAGAGAATAAGGGTTTGAAAAGAAGAGAAAAAGAGAACAAAGACAAGGTACAATAAGGAAGAGAATTGGGATCAAGTTAGGAGAATCATTGAATTTTTCAAGCTTAAGGTATATTAAAAATTATTGTACATGAAACTTCTCCTTTTAATTGTGAAGAAGGGCTTGTTTATGATTTATGTTTGGTGATTTAGGGTTATGGAGAATTGTTCATGATTTATGTTTGCTTGAAGAGGATACGCATCAATTGGTTGTTTTGACATGAAATTATGCCTCAATCTTTGTTTCTCATGTTAAACTCATGAAAATATAATTATATAATGTGTGATGTTTTAATAAACATGAGGAACTTGAATTAAAGATGGAATTTAGAAGGTTTGTAACTTGAATAAGCTTCTTCTCATGTGTATTTTAGGATGCTCAAGTTCTAGTACATGCTATAGTGAAATTTATACTTCAATCCTTGGTTTTATGCCATGTACCATGTGTTATGATTTATGAACATAAATAACTTAAGTTAAAGGCTGGAATTTGGAAAAAATAGTGACTTGATCAAGCTTTGAATCATGTTACGTTATGATATTCAAATGCTAATTTTTGTTATAATGAAGTTGGGTCCATATATTGCATGAATTTCATAGTGAATTGCATGTAAAATGAAGTGGTGATGTGTAATTGTGAGTTGAAACCGAGCTACCCCAAAATAGGGCCATGGCCGCTCGAGCAGAGGCCTTGGGCGCTCGAGCGGAGAAAGAAGAAAAACCTGGAGATGGCAACTGTCTACGGCCGCTCGAGCGGAGGGGTATGACCGCACATGCGGTGCATGGCCGCTCGAGCGGAGGGTCCGGCCGCATGTGCGGCCTGGGCTGGAAACATGGTTCGCTTCGTTTTGCATGCTTGACTCGCTGGTATTTTGAGAATATTTTTCTGATGATTTTAAGATAGTTGTACATTCATGCAAAGTGTAATGACTCCGGGAATGACTTAAGAAAGAGAAGGGAACTAATGTGCAGGTTTTAATGTGTGCAGGACACACTCTGGGAGGAAGTAACACGCCATCTCAACCCTGTGAGTAGTAGTACGCTTTACTACAGATAATGATTGCCCTTAGCATTCTATTGATGATAATTATGCACATGTTCTTAAGGTTAATGCATGAATGTTCTTAATGTTAATGTATGAACGTTCTTAATATTAATGCATGATGATGAGAAGGTGAACATTTTGCCTACTCCCATAAGTTTCAAGCATGTTTCAAGGGCCACGTGCCACATGCTTTAAGGGCCTCGTGCCATCACGTTTCAAGGGCTTATAGCCACATGCTTATGTTGCAGGAGTAGGCCTAAGGCCATTATGTACTTAACACAGAATCAGACTCACCGTGTGAACTCCGCATCTTATTATGTATTGATGTACTTCATGTTTCAAGTTAAACATCATTTATTATGTATTACTGTTCACTGAGCCTAGCTGACTCTCTATTATGTCTGTTTCTGTAGGTCATCAATCCGGAGGTCAGTCTTAGCCTTGATGCCGTCCTCTTTTGTCAACCTTTACGTGTTCAGGCACTATACATAGCCATTGATTTTGTGAAGTTGTTATGATGTTGGCTTGCTATTTAAGCGTCCATCTAAGGTTGATGTACATAACTTCATGTTTTCTTTTTGTATACGCCCAATCATGGGGCTAGAACTGTAAATGTATGTGGATATAACCGATGTCCAGGGATATAGTTTTAAACTTTGTCCGCCTTTGATGGTGTATGTGATGTATGAGATCCTGGCATATTAGAAATAGCTCAATGGAGTAGTTTGTATCTATGTTACGTTTGTATTTTACGCTTCCGATAAGGCCCCGTAGGTTATGTATACCAGGTTATACGTCCGTTTTCTGAATAGGTCATGCCCAAACTTTTAGGGGCAGGTTTGGGGTGTGACAAGTGCAGTGCCATTGCTTTGCAATCAAAAGGAACATTTTTGGAATTTAAGGCCTTAAAAGGTATTGCCATTGCTTTGCAAGTCCAAACATGGTCTAAGGTTTTTTCTTTTGGTGATTAAATTTGTTTCTTCTTTTAGTTTTCAATCTTAAATGGTCCCTTTGAATGGGATTGCTTGATAGGATGACACATATTGCTTAACTACTAAGCATGGGGGGGCTTGGAAAAGGTCTCCTGAAGGGGGTGCACAGCAATAACAGCTCAATTAGCCCTTACTATAAAAAGAGTTGATAAGAAGTCAAGTTATCTATGGACCCAAAAGTCTTGATGAAGCAAAAAATGAACATGTATAACAACCACAACCATAACATTGTAAAATATATACGAAGTATGAAGAATCAACCTATATAAAGAAAACAACCACTACAGCAGAACGACCAAAATATTATTGACAATTTTATGGTTATGTTATCTTCATAAAACTTGAAACAACTACACTCCCTCGTATTTGTTCAAAATTAGTAGTTGTGAAAAATTCTATAGACAAAAAGAATCAATGAACCATGTATTTGAGAGCAAAGTACCTCTAATTGAATCCTTCGATACAAAATGAAAATGACAGCCTAAACGGCTCCATATATTTCAAGATTCTGAAATGATTGGCTGACTATCTTGTAAGTTACGCGTGATGTGCAATTTAAACAATGGGCCTCAGCAGTTGTTTATTGATGCATTTACACTTACACACACTCACTGAGACAAATAGACCAAAAAATAAAAGATATATGACAAATTGTTCAACGTTGGCAGCAATGAGATAAAGATGAGTAACTAACATGTTTGAGAAATTCTTCATGCCAATTGTTAAGAGTATCAAATGATTTCATGACATTAACATCGTATACAAGTATACATCAAACTGCCCATCTATAAAAGGCAACGCCGAGACTCTGACACCTCTCCTGCCCAACTGTGTCCAAGATCTACAAAAGCAAAGCACACAATGACACAGCAAATAGAGAGATATTGATCAAACATGCTCTAAATAAAAGCAGGCACAAAACAATAAAACTGAAATGGAACTGAGAACCCACTTGTAGAGTGACAAGCCTGTCATCAAATTGTGGTTCTTTTGTGACAAAATCAGCCCCAATTGTAGCTTTATATTGCTGATTGAACTTCTTATGAACATATCCAGTAAGTAGTCAAATACCCACGAACACTAATTCAAATCATAAAAAATAATTAACAATGAGCTTAAGTAGCTCTCTCAGTCGGGATTTTAGAATCGTTTCATTGGATTCCAAGGTAAAAAATTCAAAGAAAAATCAAAGCAATTTTCAGACCCAATAGCAAAACAATTGACTTGCAATTAAAAAAAAAAATCAATATGGAGGTTTGAAGATTGAGCTACAATACAAAAATTGAAGCTGCGATCTTCAAAAATTTAGGAAAATAAACACAAAAAAAATAAATCTTTATTTGAGGGATACTGATTAGGGTTAGAGAAAAACCAAGTAAGGAGGTTGCAGACAAAGAAGCATCCAAAAAATTAGGGTTCAAATTGGGGAAAAATGAGTTACGAAAGTGAGAGATGAGAAAGGGGATAGCAAGATAAAGAAGAGGGGAGACGGAGGTCGGAAAAGTGAGAAGATATGAGAGGGTGCTCGAAAAAACGAGAAGAGGGCAGGGGGAGAGAGAGAGAGACGAAAACAGGGAGAGAGAGAGAGAGAGAGACAGATACCTGTTGTAGTGAGTGCCAACCGGCGACGTGTGGGTTAGCCGGTGCGACCTGGACAGACAGTGTGAAGGAGATGGATGGGTGAGGGAGTAACAGAGAAAGTAAGATACATGCATCCTAACAGAGATATATCTATCTCTTGTTCAAATTTATTTATATTGATTTTAAATATTTGGTGATGAAATTTAATTTTTCTCTCTAAAAATAATATGTTTGGAGAGAAAATTATTTCCTCTCTAAATTTTTTTACAATAGTGACGAAAAATTTCGTCTCCAAAATGGCGCCTAATCTTCCGCCAAATTTTCCAAGGACGGGAAATTGTTTTGTGACGAAAAATAAAAATTAGAGACAAATAGAATTTTCGTCACTATTGTTTTATTTGATTTTAAGTATTTGGTGGCGAAATTTGGTTTTCGTCTCTAAAAATAATACAATTGGAGACGAAATCCTATTTTCATCACTAAAACATGTATATTTGGAGACAAAATATTTTTTCGTCATGCATTTTCGTCACCATAGACCTTTTTTGTTGCAGTGAGTTCTGTAGCCCCAGAGCACAAATGGCAATTTTTTTGGCCAGTCTCTGTTGGTTTCCACCTTCTTCTGCAAAATTCTCTTGATATTTTTCTTTGCAACTTCAATAGCTCCATTGGTCAGCGGCCTATAGGTTGACAACTTATGGAAAGCCACGTTATATTTTTCGAGCAAGTCTATCACCTCCTTCTTAAAGTGCGTCCCATTATTGTAGATAATCTCATTGGGCACTCCATACCTACAGATGATATTGTTTTTGATGAACTTCGCCACATACGATGCTTTTTGAACAGAGTAAGACTGGGCCTCTACCCATTTTGTGAAGTAATCAATTGCTACCAGAATAAATTCATGCCCATTTCACCCTTTCGGCATAACTGCGCCAATAACGTCTATCCCTCAAACAGAGAATAGCCATGGTGAAGTCACGTTATAGAGCTTCGACGACGGTATGTTCATGCGATTGGCATGAATCTGGCATTTATGATAGTGCCGAACAAAACAAATACAATCCTCTTCCATGGTTGTCCAGTAGTAGCCTTGTCTAAGGATTTTTCGGGCAAGCATCACACCATTCATGTGGGCTCCACACTCTCCTCTGTGGATGGCCTCCATGAGGTGCTTTGATTCTTCTTCCTTAAAGCATAGTTTATGCATTCCCAGATGGCCTCTTTTGTACAGTTTACCTCCGCAGATAATGAATTAAATGACCAAACGCCGTATTCCCCTTTTGTCCTTGGCATTTGCTCCTAGCATATGCCTCATTTTCCAGGAAATTCCATATATCATAATACCACCCGGTTCTTGTCTGAAGCCTCATCTATCGCAACAATGGTTTCATAGGCCGGCATGTACCTCTATTCAATAATGATTGGACGTATCCTGACTCCCAATGGAATGTCTACCATGGAAGATAGAGTTGCTAGTGCATCAATGAATCAGTTGTTCTCTCTTAGCAAATAGGTAAACGTTAACTTCTCAAACCTTGGAATCAGCATATCCAAGACTTGATGATAAATCTTCATTTTCTCCTCTTTAACATGCCAATCCCCGTTTGCTTGAGACACAACTAAGTTTGAATCCCCGATGACGTCCACCCTTTTTGCCCCTAGTTTCAGGGCGGCTTCTAAACCAGCGATACATGCCTCATATTCTGCTTCGTTGTTAGATATTTTGAATTGGAGTTTAAAAGCTAAGGGCATATGGGAGTCATCGGGTGTTATGAGTAACGCATATATCCCATAACCGTATTGATTGGCTACTCCGTCAGAGTACATCATCCACGTTTTCTCCACTATTTGCAGAATATTTTGATCTGGGAAAAGGTACTCCACCACTTCATCCCCCTCTACTGGGTGATTTGCCAGTAATTTTGCTACAACTCTCCCTTTAACAGACTTGCGCATAACATATGTAAGATCAAATTCGGAGAGAAGAAGCAACCAACAAGCTAGCCTACCTGTAAGCGCTGGTTTCTCAAAGAGATGTTTGATGGGATCTAATCTCAAAACCAGGATTACAGAGTGAGCTAACAGGTAGTGCCTCAACTTTTGGGTAGCCCATACCAAGGTTAGACAAGATTTCTCGAGGGCAGTGTAATGGGTCTCGTAATCTAGCATTTTCTTGCTCAAGTAGTAAATGGTTTTCTCCACTTTGGCCTCCGACTCTTGAGCTAACATACACCCCATAGTTGAGTTTGTCACTAACAGGTACAAGATCAACAGTTTTCCTAGTTCTGGCGGTGATAACATAGGCAGATTCTATAGGTATTGCTTAACCTGTTCAAAAGTGAACTGACAGCGATTGTCCAATTGAAACATTTTTCCTTTCTTTAGGAGACCAAATAGTTGTTCACAAGTCAAGGTTAATTTTGAAACAAACCATCTTATGAATTGCACTTTACCCAAAAAGTCGCGCACCTCTTTTTCAGTCCTTGGTGGTGGCATTTCTAAGATGGCCTTGATTTTGAAAGGATCTACCTCAATTCCTCTCTGTGTGATTAAGAATCCCAACATTTTTCCTGTTGTTACACCGAAAGTGTATTTTTGCAGATTCAACCTCAATCTATACTCTTTGATCCTCTGAAAGAATTTCTCCAAGGAGGTGTAATGGCCCTCTCGATCTTTGGACTTGACAATCATATCATCCACGTACACCTCAACCTCTTTGTGGATCATATCATGCAGAATGGTAGTTGCAACCCTCTGATAAGTGGCCCGAGCATTCTTCAGCCCAAACTGCATTACTCGATAGCAATAGGTGCTCTATTGAGTAGTGAAAATGGTTTTCTCCCTATCTTCGGGTACCATCAGAATCTGGTTATACCCGAAAAATCCATCCATAAATGAGTGCAATGCATGGCCCGCAGTGAAGTCTACCAACTCATCAATATGCGGCAAGGGAAAATCATCCTTCGGACTAGCCTTATTCAGATCCCTGAAGTTGACACAGACTCTGATTCTTCCATTCTTTTTTGGGACTAGAAAAATATTAGCCAACCACGTTGGATACTCAGATACAAGCAAGAACCCTGCCTCCATTTGTTTGGTAACTTCTTCCCTAATCTTCAAAGCCCAATTTGGGCGAACTCTGCACAGCTTTTGCTTAACTGGTTGGGCCTCAGGGTCAAGAGGGATCCGGTGCTATACAATATCAGGATCGATTCTAGGCATGTCTTCATAGGACCATGCGAAAACATCTTTGAAAATTTTTAATAAAGCGATTAAACGCTCGTGTTCCTTCGAAGACAGTGTGGACCGGATCTGGACCAAGCGAGGATCTTCCTCAGTACCCACATTAATTGATACAATTTCATCTGTACAAGGCTTAACATGTCTCTCCTCCTTACGATCAACCAAAATTTCAAAACTTGAGGAATTTCTTGCTCTTTGTTTATGTCGAAATTTTGAAAATTAAGATTAGTACAACAAATCGAAGGCACAGAGAAGTAAGCAACATTCACAGCATTCCCATTGAAAAAGTCTAGATCTTCGATTACAGTGGACTCAAAAGAAAATATAAAAAATGACCGAGACAAGACTTTAGTATCCGGGTCACCACTCCCAGAAGTACCAGACTCAGATGAACTCGAATCTGACTCCAACTCCATAGACTCAGTGGAATCATATCCGGACTTACTATCCATTTCAGAACTATTGATGAAGCCTTGCTTGAACTTCCAAACCAGGCGTGGAGCCTCAGATGCATCCACGATAAGATTGGAGAAATCCACAGCTCAATTATCCCCGATCATTGAGATAATAAAACTATCCCCCAAGTTGGTGGTCTCAGCTCCAGTAGTAGAACTCATCAGTAAGTCAGCCAGTGCCTTTCCCAACAGCTCCTCCTTTTCAATGTCCAGGTTTGCAACCCTTCCTTGATCCATATCAGTGCTTAGGTTTGCTTGCTCATCCTTCTCTTTCGGTAAATGGTGCCCGAAAAAGATCTCAAACCCCGGATACCTAGTCTTTGCTTCCCAGCCATTCCAAGGCTTTGGGAATCCACAGAATGGGAAATCTTCCCCTTGGCAGACAAAGCATCCATTCACAGTTTCCCGTATAGGTTTGTGGGCTAATTTATACTTCTTCCCAATCCTCTTTGCCTTCGGCCTCTCTCAACTCATGCCCTTTCCATTGCCAATCTGCAGCGGTAGGGTTTGTATCCCAGCTCAAAAGCATGAGGGTTATGACTCAGCTCCTAAGCAATAGTACCTCCATGTCTGCCACTTCGGCCTAGTCCAGACCTGGGCATACGCCGCTGTTTGTTCATTATGCATATGGATTGCGCACTCACATAATCTCCATCGCCTTCTGCCATAATGGTTTGGACCAACCGGGCTTCTGCCAGAGAGAAGTCGGAAAGGAACACGCCATCTTTCCCATGTATGATTTCCAATAATGGTGCAGTAGTTCCTTGAGGAGAATGGATCGTAGAGTTATCGTACACAGTGGCAATCTCACATTTAAAGGGGTACATTACAAGCTGATGTGCCGTTGATGATACTGCATTCATCTGATGTAGCCACGGTCATCCTAGTAGCAGGTTGAACATGGCTGGAACATCCTTGACATGGAATTCCACCTCATGTTCGGACGGGCCGATGAAGATATTGCTCTTGAACGTTCCCATGACATCCCGGCTAGTATTATCATAAGCCCGGACAGCTTGGGTCATGGGTGTCAAGTCAATCGGCCTCAAATCGATGGCATATGCCGTTCTGACTAGGCACGCATTGATCGCCGACCTGGCATCTACTAATACCACCAGAATCCACTTCTTTCGACTTTCCAAGGTCACATACAAAGGCCTGTTGTGGTTGGTGCCCTCAGGAGAAAATTCTTTATCCGTCATGGATATCACTGGCATAACGTCCCCAGAGGTGACCAACGACCCCAATTGGTCAACGGTGGTGTCAATGGGCAATTTGGTTCAATTCATTGCTTCGAGCAAGGCTTGCCTATGCTCCTAAGATGCCATTATCAGTCCCCAGATGGATATGTCAGCTTGAATCTTCCTGAGCTATTTTAAGACCATGTTCTCCTCAACATCTTTCTCTTTTGCTCTCTGAGTTTCTTTTCCAGAAGTCTTAGGCTGGTCTACCATTGTGGGTTTGAAGTATCGACCGCTCCGGGTCATTTGATTGATCTCATCGGTATACCAACTGTCATCTAGGGTATCAGCTTTCGAACCTTCATCAGTGTAAGCATGAGTTAGGTCATTGTCTTCCCACCACTCTCCCAAAGTCATGACCGGACTGGCATCGGGTTCTATCCGGAGCATATTGACATTATGTGCCTCGCCATCGTACCATTCTTCTTCTACCACAACTTGGGTTTCAACATTCTGGTACTTTCTGAGTTTCCTTAACGTCCTCTTTCAGTCATTCAGATCCCATTTGACTTTTCTGGTTGTCTAGGCATTAACCATAGGTGTTTCAAGTTCTCTTTTCCCTTTTGCTTTGCCTTGTTCCAAAGCTGTTTTTGCTTGGACCTCCTCTATCTTTTTCTTTTGAAACTGTTCTAGCACATGTTCCTTCTTAGTAAGAGGTACAGCCTCAGCCTTACCCTTAACAAGAATTTCCTCTTTTGTCCTAGTCTATCCTGCCTGTTCCTCCACATCGGACTGTTCTTCACTAAACCATCCATTGCTAGTTTCTGGCTGGCTAGGGTCCCACCATCCCATCTGTACACAGCTTATATCTTTTTCCTCAAAGAAGTAAAGATCCTCTTGATCCTCTTCTAATTCTTCCAGATCCTCTTCTAGATTTGCTAAGTCGTTCAGGCCTTACTTGGGCACTCATTCTAATTCTACGCCATTTGGTCTTCCCCTATAGCATTCATGCTGAGAAAGTCTGGCAGTATAACCATTGGCTTCGGTTAATCGATGGCCACAATGTATAAGCTGGGATCGTACTCCTCTGCGAGCGAGACCCTCTTCTCTATGACCCAGGTATCAGATGATCTGGTCTTTTGTGCATTCTTCTCTTCCTCGGTTTCTACTACCACGAGTCTGGGTTAGGGTTGTGGTGTTAGATCCATTATGTACATGTTTGTGCCTTCTGGAATGTCCACCTCCGGTTTTGGTAGGTGGGATGAGGTAATGTATATGCTAAGATTGAAGGTGGGTGCTAGTGTATGGATGTGGTTAATATTTCCCGGCGGGGGGACTTGGTTATGTGCAGGGAGTGGGTTGGTTGTTATGTTGGGCTTGGAAGGTGGGGCAATAACTTTGTTGTCAATGAGATCTTGGATCTCATGATGTAGACGGTAGCACATATTTATGGAATTACCATGTTGTTGGTGGAAGATACAATACTGGCTAGGGTCGTGTTTGAATGGCAATGGGTCCCGAAGCGGACGTGGATCAAGAGGCCTGAGATGCCCATTTCACGTTAACAACTTGAGGGTGTGGGTTGGGCTCATATGGAGGGGGTAAAGATTCTATGGTTTTGGGGTGGACCGGTATTTTGTGAAGGTTGTGAGGTTGTGGCAGTTGTAAAAGGATCAGCCATCTTGGCCGTTGTGACGACATTGCTAACATCTACGGGCCGCGGAATAGTGCTACTAGTAGCATTAGTATTCTGAGAGAACAGTCTTCTTGCGGGTTCACTTGTTCTGTGGATGATTCCCTTTTTGAATGCACTCTCGATCTGGACCCCCAGTTCATGTAAGGAAGTAAACGTGGACAACGGTTCCACTATCATTCTCTGCAGCATGTCTGGCTCTAGGTTCTGGACCACTAGACGAACTTGTTCTCTCTCAGTAGGCCCATTTGTCATTCTGGCTGCCTTGGCTCTCCCCCGGGTGACAAAATCAATAAATAATTCTTTGGGGTTTTGGGTAGTATCCTCCAGCTCGCTAAGGGTTACCTCTATCAGAGTGTTATATGAGTACTGATTGACAAATGCCTCAAATAGCTCCTCGTAATTCCGCTTTGTAGAGTCCTCCAACTTAGCATACCAAATGGCTGCGACATCAGACGGCATTCTCCCAAACAACGAATGCTTCTGCACCTGAGAGAAACCCATGGGCCTCAATACATCTGAAAACAATCGGACATGTACGATTGGATCCCCACTCCCATCAAATCTGTCGATGTGGGGCATTTCAAATTTCTCTAGTAATCTGACCGAAGCCTCAGTGTACCCATCTTCAATATTTGGAATAGAGTTGAAGCCCTGGGATTTCTTCAATGCTTTCTCCAATCTAGTAATCTTGACCAAGGCTAGATCAATTTCATTGATATTGAAAGGAAAAATCCCTGGAGGAGGTTGAACCGGAGGACAAAAAGTTGGAGTTGGGGGAAATATGTCCTGAGGATCCAAAACTGGTAGATTTTCTGCTGGCGAGGGTAGATCCGGGTTTGGCTGAGTAGTAAGAGTCGGATGCACTGTTGATGCTGATGCCCCAGATGTATGCCTTAAATCGGCAATGACTTCATCATGTGCATCCATCCTCTCGTTTACAGTATTCATAGTCCTTTGGACAGCAATCATCATGGTAGTGAATTCCACCACGTTTAGTGCAGTGTTTTGTGCCATTTCTAATCTAGGTGAACTTGATGCTGGTGGAATGATTAACTGAGAACGGGTAGGTGTTTGTCGGGTGCTTTGTATTGATGGTACTGACCGTGTGTTTCTTCTTAGCCGAGTGACTGGAGGAAGCGAGACTAGCATGGGTTGATCACCAACAAGGTCTCGAGCTTTGCCCAACCTATCGAAACGAGTCCACAAAACTTGGGAAATATCGGGTCTTTCCGAAGCTATGATGGTAAACTACCTAGCAAAAAGAAAGAAAAACAAAAGTCAAAAATCGAATAGCACTTCGGCCCCAATTCACATCAGTCAAGACACATAGTTGAACTGTAATCCCCATTTGAACTCTATTCTCAAACTTTTACTGATATGAACCATCCTGTACAGCTTCACTGTAAAAACACATATCAAGTAAAACAACCAAAACACCCCTATGAGCAGATAGGGTTACCGTGTCCCAGATTTTTGGCTTGATCTAGGCTACACTATTTCAAACAATGAGTTTCACACCATCCTATGAATGCGTGGCATCTTGTCCTAAGTTGGAATAGCCACTATAGCTTCACTATATGCAACTAGGTCGAATGGTCAAAAGGGTACCTCAGCAAGAATACCTAATATACCTCTCACATCTAACACCGAAAAGTGAAAGGTGGATCAAGCGGTATGGTGGTAATCCAGATCCAAGGGTTATGTTCCCATCATGGCAGAGCCCATGACCGGTCAGCCTTTAGGCAAGCCTCTGGAAAACTGTCTAGGAATAGCAGATGGCAAACATAGTGACTTAAGCGCACCAATGCAAATGCAATGCAAAGAACATATAAGTGTAGATAAAAATTCACATCATGAGTTTCAAGTCAAGTTCTCTTAGTCCCCAATAGAGTCGCTAGAAACTGTAGCCCAACTTTCCGCGCTCATTTCAGAAGGCGAATAGCCCTACAGTTCTGTCTCCACTTGTGGTTCTGAATCTAAATTCACAAGTGTAATGTGAAACAGTGAAAACACAAAAAGAGTCCAAATCCAGCAATTCTTTTTTGGAAAATCAATGTTTGAATCCAATGCCCAAAATGGACTGTTTTGCCAGATTTTTGAGTCGCCACCTAAATACTTTTGGAAAATTTAGGAAACCCAAGACTCGTGCCAAAGGCCATTAGTCTGTCATCACAAAAGTCTCTTGGCTCGGGAACTTAAGAACGAGAAGGGAAGGTTATTAATTGAGAACCCCACTCGCCCGATCAAAGATTAGCCTCTACTAATCATGATGTGATTCTTATTTACATTATATGCTCTTGTTCCAGTTTATTAGCTATTCATTACTATTTGACACACATACAAATATAGACTAGTTTGCAAGAATTAGAACATTTGATCTCATGTTTTGTTTTGAAATTGTTTTGTGAATTTGCTGCTTGAAAAAGTAGGCTTTAAAATGGACATTTCATCAAACTATCCCAATTCAGGCATCTCGCCTTCATCCACAGGCATTCAAGCAGTTTATATCATTTAAGCAATTTACCTCATGGAAGTATGCTTTGAACATGATAACACAAACATTCGATGCAAGATGCTAAAACATAAAATTACTTACCTAGTACTCCAAGCCAAAAAAGGTGAAAGAGTAAGTAAAATATGCATGTTCCTAACTTATGCAATTATGACTAATGCAACACACACATTATGTTTTTATAGGCTCGGCTATGAACATGGCTATGATTCCATTCAAGACATGCAATAAAGCACATATTCAAGTAAATGAATTTGGACATTGATATCGGGTTAGCATGATGAGCCCAACCTTGGATGCATGCAAGACAATAGATGCAAAGCATAAAAATGCTAATAAAACGTGATGTCCTATAGTAACCGTCATAAACAAATAAGTAAAAGGGAGAAAGACGTGGGGTTGGTGGACATACACATTATTACAACATTGCCCTCGTGTAAAAGGGTGAGAATCAAAGTTCGAAAGTCCAAATTAAAATACTTATTACAAAACCAAATGAATGAATAAGCTAGGCTAATTAACCAGCTAACTATGCTATTAGAACAAAAATAATCAAGGTAAAGAAACTAGCTATCTAAGCTAATTAATTACAAAAAGTACAAATAAATAATAGTGAATAATTACAACACTTAATAATTAACGAGACTAATCATAATAAACAACATTAAATTAATTAATTACAACGATCATAACGCAAGCAAGGATGCGTAAGAATTGCATACATGCACATGTATGTTGCTCAAGAAGAACCTTGTCTGCCTCAAGCTTGCTCTGTTTTACCTCAACCACTGCCCTCTATTTTTTGCGAAAATACACTGCTGACCAAACTTTGAGGACCGGCTGGCCATCAATGAAGCTAGGTTGAGTTGAAGGCCGGACGTGCGTCAATTTTGTGCAAAACTCTGTTTTGTGTTCTAAAGTGAATATAGTGTAGACAGAGTTGTTCAAGCTTTGTTTGTCCTTTCTTTCCTTCTCTGTCATGGAAAAGCCTCGAGAGAAGGCTAGAATTGTTTCCAAAACCATCAATGGGAAAATTGATTTCTTAATGATTCCGGATAAATTTTGGACAAAAATCAATGAACTAAAATGAATATGAACTCAAAGACGGAGGTAGAGACGCTTCAAGAATCATCAAAGTGCCATGAATTGGTGCAAGATCATTCTTGACTCGATTAACTTGGCATAACGTCCAGCTAATCCTAAACAAGATGACCCATTTTCTTTAAGTGTGTTAGTTGCTTTTAAACCAATTGTTTTAGTCAATTCCATTCTTTAGTCCATTTGTCCAAGGTGGTGGTTAAATCCTCTAAAAAGAGAGAAGCATCAAATGGGAAGTAATTCTTAACATGAAAGAGAGATTACGCTGTTGACAATGAATCTTCATAGAGATTAAGCCATTAAGCATTAGTCTCTAGTTCATATGTTGAATAACCATCAACCATTTGAAAGAACTCTCAAATGAGAGAAAGTAGTGGCAAGTTAATTCTTAAAATGAGGTTATTACCATGGAAATTAAACAAACAAAGGCTAAGAACAACATGATGCATGCTACATACAAAGGACAATGCTACAACAAATGAACTAATCAAGGCTTGAACCGATTAAATAGAGTAAGACAGCCCTAAAACAGTCTAAAATGAGCCCAAAATAGCTGCTGAAAATGTAAGAAAAGAGCTTAAAAGGTAAGCAAAAGCAAAGACACTAAAGCTATGTAAGCAAAAGAACTAGGAGGGATGGCCAACTCTTCCAATTTCAAGACATCATCAAATCATGTTTTTGGCCTCAGTTCAAATCTGAAAATCAGTTAAAAAAAACAAAGAAAAAGAGTGTAAAAGAATCAAGGGTTGAGCTATAAAAATGTTTGAAAGTAAGGGTGTAAACCTTGCCACCGTTGGTAGCTTGTCCAAACCCAAGTTCCAACTCTTAAAATAGGTGTAAAACAGTCCAAGAATACAAGAAACAAGTAGAAATGAAGAAAGCAAAAGCAAGAACAAAAGTTGCAACTTATACCTCTAAAAAAGGAGTAAGTTTTGGTTGATGATCAAACTTACTCTTTACACACTCCCAAGCTTGAATTATGCTTCTCAAGGGTCAAACAAGGCTCTAAGGTGGTGAGTCAAGGTTGTGTATGGTGTATATAGATGATACAAGGTTGGTAGGTCAACTCAAAGGTTGCTTGCAATGGAAGAAGGAGGAAGGAGGAGCTCTCTCTATATGTATAGGCTTTCTTTCAATTGTTCAACACCCAAAACAATGGCATATGGTCGTATTTATAGAATTTGAGCACAAAAGGTTATAAATATCTTCAAAAAATGGACAGCTAGCGGCCTCCCACCCAGAATAGTATTTCTCGCTACTGAAGCCTGGCCGAGCCTTAATAGCCACAGCCAGGCCTCAATGAAGTTCCCCTCTTTTCTATTTCAGCCTCGACACTAGGTGGCACAAGGTATAAAAGGAGATTTCTTAGGTATGATCAATGGTAATATGGAAGGTTTGGGTTTGTTTCGAAGCTTGAACGAGACTCCTTCGTCGAAACCTCGAAGCACGCACAATACCATTTTCATCATCAAGTGTCCTGAGTAAAGCGTTCGAGCCTTGTGGGCGGTCCAAAATGGGGTGTCCACAGTTTTCGTTCTTTGATAGAACTTGAAGTCATAAAAGTGATGTGAGTGAATGTCAAAGCCCAAAGATTGCCCATTTGAGAAGGCTGGAAGGCTCGGTCAAGAAATCAAGACATAAATGCAAAAATTGAACTCGAGCAAAATACAAAAACGAAATGAAGCAAATGACTTATGATCATGCAATGAAGCAATGCAATGAAACACAATGAAGTAGTGGAACAATGCTACAATCCAAACAGGTATGCAACGTTCGAATGATGATGCAAATCAAAACTAAAATAGACCTTGTTGTATTTCATACAGAATGAAATGAATAAAACAAACATGCTTCATGTGAAAAACACAAAGAAGATAGAAATAAACCCACGTCTCATGTAGAAAGGACGTAAGAAAATGCAGACCTAACTATGCCTCATGTAGGAAGGGGGAATAGGCGACGTAACCATCAGGCGCGCTTGAGGTCTCAACCGAGATCCTAACACGTTACACGCAAGAAGAGGAAAGGTGGTGTGAACGCCGGCCGCACCCGAAGTTTTTAATTGAATGGTGCAATCCTAACACGTCACACAGGAGAGGAGGAAATGTGGTGTGAACACCGGGCACACCCGATGCTTTTAACCAAAGGGTGCAATCCTAACGCGTAACATGCGAGAGGAGGGAAGGTGGTGTAAACACCGAGCGCACCAGAGTGTGTTTAACCGAAGGGTGCAATCCTAACGCGTCACATGCGAGAGAAGGAAAGGTGGTGTGAACATCGGGCACACCCGAATGTTTTTAACCAAAGGTACAATCCTAAAGCATCACATGCGAGAGAAGGAAGGGTGGTGTGAACCTCGGGCACACCCGAATGTTTTTAACCGAAGGGTGCAATCCTAATGCGTCACGCGCGAGAGGTGGAAAGGTGGTGTGAGCAGCAGGCGCACCCAAATATTTTTAACGAAAGGGTACAATCCTAACGCATCACACATGAGAGGAGGAAAGGTGGTCTGAACACTGGGTGCACCCAAATATTTTTAACCGAAGGTACAATCCTAACGCGTCACACGCGAGAAGAAGAAGGGTGGTGTGAACATCGGGACACGCCTAATGTTTTTAACGGAAGGTACAATCTTAACGCGTCACACGCGAGAGGTGGAAAGGTGGTGCGAACACCGGGACACGCCTAATGTTTTTAGCCGAAGGGTACAATCCTGACGCGTCAAACACGAGAGGAGGAAGGGTGGTGTGAACATTGGGACACGCCCAATGTTTTTAACTGAAAGGTACAATCCTAACGCATCACACGTGAGAGGAGTAACAGTGGTGTGAACATCGGGACACGGCCAATGTTGTTAACCGACAGGTACAATCCTAACGCATTACATCCTAGAGGAGGAAGAGTAGTGTGAACACTGGGACACGCCCAACGTTCTTAACTGAAGAGTACAATCCTAACGCGTCACACGCGAGAGGGGGAAGGGTGGTGTGAACACTGGGACCCGACCAATGTTTTTAACCGAAAGGTACAGTACACAAAGAGGTGTAAAATAAAAAATAAGTAAAGGGGTGTAGTAAAATGGAAGCCAATTTACCCACGTCTTAAAACAATAAACACAGCGCACCGTGTTCCAATTGGGTTGTGAAATGGATGATGATGTTACTGTGGCACGAATAATTTTATCTGGAACTCCTCTAAATGAGCTGTACATACAATATCATTTAGTTATAGAACATAATAACAAAAGGAACTACGATTTAGACAAAGCAAATTATAAACTATGTAGAATAGTTTACACAAATTAAAAGCTCTGAACGAAAGAGTAACAAACAAACTTTAAATAAATCAAACAAATAAATAAAAGAATGAACACAAAGGAACTCATAAAAGAACTCCTTTCCTTTCACATTTGTTTTTTCTCTTATTATTCATTATTTTCTTCCTTCTCTCTGTTATCTTCTTCTTTTGTTTGTTTGTTTGTTTGTTTGTTTGTTTGTTTTTTTTTTTTTTTTTGGTTTTTTGAACCCTCTTATTTTCAAATCCATATAGAAAGAAATCAATAATAGAAAGGAAGAGAATAAGGGGAAAATACTGAACTATGTTGCGCTGTTATTGTGGGCTAGCCAAGCCTCAATGAAGAACGACCGAGAATTGAAAGAACCGGCCGGGCCTCGATAGCAGCAAGGGTAGTTTTGGCCTTTCATTGCAACCTATGTGTTTAAAATAACTCCATACCTGATTTCCTTTTACCTCCTTGCCCAAAATCACTTCCTCTCTCTCTCTCTCTGGCTTTTCTCTCTAGATTTCCTCTTTTCTTTGCGTTTCCCAACAAACCTCGCCACTTTTTCTTTCAAACCCTTCCTCCCCTCTACATTTTGAATCGATTAGATTTCAATTTGGTCAAAGTTTTGGGTTTCTCTTTGTTTTGCTTTGTTTCTCACGAGTTTTATTGGCTTTTTGGGGACTCACTCTCGTGTTTTCACTTTCCCCTCTTATTTTCTCTCTCCTAGGGTTTAACACCCAACATTTTCTCACTTTCTCTTCATTTCCTCCATTCTTCTCCATGGCTAGTGACGAAGTTCCCATTCCGTACCCTGCCATTGGTATTGGGGCTGCCCTAGGTGTAGACATGGAGGTCGATGACGCTCCTGCACTACCTTCCCTCGTTGATCGGCTATTTGATGCGAACACATACTGACTACGTGCACATGCTCCACCCCTGGATGGGATTTTGAGATTTGAGGCCCTCATCCCCGGGATAGACGAGGATGTCTTACTGCGAGAGCCGACAGAGCACTTGTCTACCGATGCTTCCACGGTACGCAACTTCTCTTTGTTTTGATGTATTGTTAAAATGTTAAAATGCCATATATTTCCCACTTTCAGGTGATAGCCAATAGGATTGGCGGATAGGGATCCATATCCGTCCCCTGGTACTGGTATGAGAGACTGCTCACGGAGGTCTGGGCACTAGTTGATGCAGCTAGCTTTGGACCCTTCTGCTCAGGGCTCATGTAGATGAGAGCTGAGTCACTGTTGTACGGGTCCTGGTCGAGAGATGGTAGGACACCACAGACTCATTCCAATTCTCATTGATCAGGGAGATGACTTTGACCTCGTACGACTTTGTGATGCTCACCGGCCTGCGGGTTGGAGTTGGCAGTCCGATCCCATACGATCCAGACATGAAGTAGTGGAGAGCCGCACATCGTCAGCTTCTTGGAGCAATCCCAGACACTACCAACCAAGGGATGGTGAAGTATAACTGGTTCTGTGAGTACTTCTCTGAATTTCAGCCTACTACTCTAGATGAGGTTGCCCAGTACACCCGTGGCTTCCTTATGTATCTCCTCGGTTCTACCTTGTTTGCGAACAGGGAAAATACCATGGCGTTATATCTTTTGGGAGCACTGGTGCACCTTCCTTAGGTGGCAGATTATGACTGGGGTGGCACTCGCCTGGCCACCCTATACTATTATATGAGCTCCGTCTCCCTTTGCAAGGCGGATCCATTCGGCGGCTATTGGAGAGTCTGGGAGGTATGCATCGCACTTATCTTTTCTGTTCATTCTGTTCCTTTTACATTTTTTGCTTATTTTCATTTCTTGCTCATTTTTCGCTCAGTTACTTAATCCATATTTTCCTATTTGCAGCTCTAGGTTTACACCTATTTCACCTCTCTAGCTCTAATCCCGATGAGGCTGATGGAGCTGTCAGTATCCCGCTCACGATACTACAACTCCCAATTTGAGCACCGTCGTCTGTAGACCGAGATTTCCCCTATTTCCACCGCTTCTTTAACACGAACATGGCAGACCAGGTAGCAAAATACCAACATTTAATTGTTACATACTATGAGCATACTGCACTGTTTCCCATACTACTCAGTCATCCTCATACCATTGGTTTCTCACACTGGACTGCCATCTAACACTATACTGATCTAACACTGTATTGATTTAATAGGTTGACTGGCATCCTTGGGCGGCATTCCTCAGGTGTCGAGGATGACCTAGACTGCTACATGGCATGCCTCCACTATGCGGGTTTAATTCGATGGCCCCTTTGGCCGGGTGTACTATGTGGATGAGAGGTTTATCCACCAGACACGGGGCGTTGCTGATCCCAACATCCCACATCACCCTCCTCCGATTATGAGAGTAGTTGATGTGCTACAGGATGGTCCTCAAATCGACCTCCTAATGCTAGGCTAGGACGGCGATCATCATCATGAGCCTAGCGACTTCACTACCTTCTTACATACCTGAGTGATGGCGTCTCTTACCTCTAGCATTGGTCGATCTGTGCCGAAGGTTACTACTGCTGTTATTGCTGTGGCTGGTGATGCGCCTGCTGGAGGTGCCCCTGTAGTTGCTTCAATTCCTAGATTTCCTGTGATCCCCCCTGAGATCTTGTACATGCGTCCGGATGGAGTGATCGAGCGGATCCCACTGAAGCGCATCTAGGAGAGGGACCGCAAGCTAGTGTTTGTTCCTGGCGTCGAGCAGGTATACATTTCTTTATGCTTCTATTTACTGCACTGTGTCTTGTTCTCCACCATTACTGTTTATTGTTCTCTATTGCTTCTGTCTGCCTTTCTCAGATTTTGTTCCTTTTGTAGATACCCCCGGCGTATGTTGATGACTTCCTTCGGATGATTGACCATCTACTTCTTATGGTATGGAGGAGGCAGACCACATTGGTCTCCCATGGGATCCAAGTACATATCATCTGTAGTCTATTGTTGTTGTGATACTGTACACTCTTATTAGTTCATACTGATACTTTTCTTGTTTTCAGCTTGAGCCGGCACCAACAGTGCTTGCAGGACCTTCCACAGCCAGAAGATGGAGACGGGGCACAGTTAGGGGCCTTGGGGTAGCAGATCGGGGGAGAGGCCGAGCGAGGCAGTGCTCACCTTTCGAGGAGTCTTTTGATGGGTCTACGACCCGGAGGATAAGGGAGAGGAGGTTGACTTGCAGTTTAGCAGCCCTAGTGACGATAGTGATGCAGCTCCTCCTCTGCCGAGGAGGAAGAGGGCGATGATGGGCTATTGATGAGGATGGTGATGATGTTTGATGATTTTTTTTATTTTGTTTTATTTTACTTGAAAGACTAGCTTCAGATAGACCCTTTTGTTTTTTGTTTGAAAGATTTTCTTCTGTTTTGTTGCCTTGTAAAACGATGATCGGGGTTGGACCCGCTAGTTATAAAAGACAAGTTTTGTTGAATGCTTTCCTTTGCACAGCGTGACGAATGGTATTTGCAAGTGATGAATGACATAATCCTTGCATGATAACTTCACATAAGAATTGGAACAACGAACATCTGCTCTTGCTTTCATTCTTGGATAAGATAATAACCTCGATAAGAGGGAAACGAAATGAAAATAACTCGAAAATACTAAAAAACACTTCGTACAAACAAAACAAGACTCAAAATACAACTGCGGTGTGTCAAAGCAAAGATTGGCTTTTCCAACAACTGTATTGCTCTGGAACACCATTTAGACCCGGTTGGGCCTCAATATGCATGGTTGGGCTTCACTGATGCACGGCCGGGCCTCAATGTGAAGTCGGTCAGTGCTGCCCAGCTGTCATGCACTACTCTTTCCCATCTTCTATAAATAATGCTCCTTTGCTGTTTTTCTGGCAAATTAACAAGTCTTTGTTATTTTCTTCTCAAAATGGAGACATCATGTAACAATAGGCTCCAAGACTGGATAGCCATTTTGGACGGCTCGAAAAAAGGTGAATTTTCAAGGTTTTGGCCTAAATGCCCTTTTTTCTCTGAGTTGCACTTCCCTTTGCTTTTCATTCCTTCATACAGCTATTCAATGTTGGAACCCGATCATGCATGTGTTTCAATTCAGATTTCAAGAGGTGTGTCCGACAGTTGAAGAATTTTAAGCCATGATGGAGTCCCGGCGTGACGAAGAAATCATACCACAACCCCATTTTGGCCATATCCAAGCTTTGGGATGGATGTGTGGGTTAACATTACATGAGGCTGGGTCTTTGGTACATAATGGAGAGCTAGATTTCACTAGTTTAGTTTATCGATTTACCGTTGTTGGAGACAGGAGTGACCTTCATTGGCGAGGTTGCCAGCAACATTGTGACACCCCTGTTCCGTAGTATGTTAATTGGTCCTTAACATGATGTGATTATGTATTTTGATATGATTTTGTGTTCCACTATGTGAAAATATGTGGTTTGAAATTTTATCTGTTCATCGTAGGAATATCTGTTTGAGTAGTCTGTTTTGGAAATTTAATTGAGGGCCTTATCGGCCACGGAACCCGAAATTGACTACGCCATTGTGGTTGGCATAATTTTTAGGGCCTACGGTGAAATTTAATTGAAATTTGATTCTGGCCAATTTAAACTGATTAAATTGATAAATTAAGTACCCCATTATTTTATATTAAAATATTTGTTAGTGGGGCTTGTTTTATATTTGCATTGCACTCCCCTTTAGCTCTCTTAAAACTCAAAATCTGAGTTAGACAATTGAGAGTGAGAGAGAGGCCGGCCATGGAGAGAAAAAGGGAGAGATTTGTGTAATTTGGGCTCAAGACTTGGGAATTTGAAGATCTAGCTCAAGATTTGGCTAGGGCTTGAGTGTTGAAGCTCTTAGGTAAGTGATTTCATGAACTCTTGCTTATAATTTGTAAGTTCAAGGGTTGTTTGTGATCAAGAACATGTAATGAGTTGATTTTTGTTGAGATTGAAGTCTTAGAACTCATGCATGTAAGAAATTGCCTTGAAATTGCATGTTTGAGCTTGAAACACATGATTCATGTGGAGTTTTGGGTAAAGCTCATATTGTAGTCACCATTTGTACCATCTAAGTTGAGAATGATGAGCATCTCCCACATGCATGTACAAATCATGGGAGTATAAGTCTTGAATGTTGAATTTGAGCATGTTGATGATGGGTTTAAGATAATTTGGGACATGCATGTAGATAATTCATGTGATTGAGCTTCCTAATGTTGTAATCTGCATTAGTAGCATGTTAGCATGTGTAAATGTGTAATTTGAACCATTGCATGCAAGAAATGTAGATGGAAAACTGATTTGGAGCTCAAGAACACGATCTGGGAAACCCAGATTTTTGAGGTCCGCTCGAGCGGGGTAATGGCCGCTCGAGCGGGAAAATCGTGCTCCCAGCATTTTTGCAGAGTTGGATGCCCGCTCGAGCGGGACATTTCACGCTCGAGCGTGGATTTTTGTAGACGGACCTTCAGCTCGAGCGCATCTTTTGTGCAACCAGTACCTTGCAGGCCTTAAGGGTCCGCTCGAGCGGAGAATCTTACGCTCGAGCGGGGACCCTGTTTCCTGGAATTTTGTTCATGCATTCTGTGATTCGTTTTCCGTTCTCTTTCACTTGTAAGCACTCTTAGGCATGTGTTAAGCATTGTAAATGAGTTAATGAGATAAGAACAAAGCCTAAAGAGGAATATGTGAATTAAAGAACGGATTGAACTGTTAGTGACCCTTTTGTATTCATGAAATGTGTAGGGTCAAGCTCCAGGGCGCATCCACAAGCTGATCACTGTGAGTAATATCAATATTTGAAAACTTGTCAATGTCCAATTGTTATTCCCCTATAAATATTATGAGTTGTTAATTGGGATTGTGGACAAAAGTTTGACATGAATGAATGGGCCAAAGGCCGTTTGACATGAATGAATGGGCCAAAGGCCGTTTGACATGAATGAATGGGCCGAAGGCCGTTTTGCCATGAATGGAAACCCGGATGGGCCAAAGGCCAGAATGTTTGGAACTACAGTTACTTGACTTGCATTTCGTATAGTTATATATATTTTGCTGTTAAACAGAAGTATGAATTGGGCCCAAGGCCGTTTGGAGCATGTTGATCTACATATTGTTATGTAACTGTTATGTTTGATATTATTCACTGGGCTATCGCTCACACTCATTCATGTGTTTGTAGGTGAGCCAAGGGAAGTCCAAACCCAGCCCCAGTGAAGTCTGCTAGGAACAACAGGAGTTTTGGGAGAGTCAGCCTTGTGCCTTGCGCATGAGACCATCCTTGCCCTTTTACTATGTACCTATGTTTTGTCTTGTTGGCAAGGACCTAGTGCATGTCTGTACATAGTCTGTTATAGGTTTACTCGTTTTGGACGATCCTGTCTGTAATGAATTTTGTGAAACTGCACTTTTGATGTGAGTTATTAACGTATCTGAGTATGGTTTGGTTGATGTGCATATAAGCACGGCTCTATGGACAAGGTTTTTAATTTTGCTTCCGTTTGGCCCCCATTAACTCTGTTAAAATACGTTTAGAACAGTTTGAGGCCGTAGGTAATCTCATGATTACTGGCCGGTTACGTCCTTAACCCACGGGGGCGGGTTCGGGTCGTGACAGAGTGGTATTAGAGCACGAGTTAATAACTCACACACTTGTCCAAAAGGAGCAATAAGCGTCTAGATGAGATCTAGGATGCATTCATGTGATAAATACGAGTTTGGAAGCATTGATTATATACTTAAATGTTTTGTTATGAATAATTATATGTGTAAGTTGTGAACTACTTGCATTACAAATTATCTGGAAATATGTGCTCCTTAGTGTATGTGTACTTGTGTACCTTTGGTATGGAATATAATGCAAGTTTAATCAGATGGTGAGAACCAGAGGTGATGAGTTAGAGGAATCCTCTGCTGCCAGACTGGACAGAATGGAAAGACTAATTCAGGAAATGGCAGAAGCTTTGAGACAGCAACAGGAGTGGCAACAACAGTGGCAGCAACCACATCCGCCACCTCCACCTCCGGCACCACCTGTGCCAGATAATCAAAATGATGATCGGATAATCGCCCTCACCAAGGAATTCAAGAAAATGAAACCACCACAGTTCCATGGTGGACTAGATCCCTTAAAAGCCGAAGCTTGGGTACTTGGGATTGAAAAACTGTTTGAGGTGTTTCCGTGCTCGGATACACAGAAAGTGCTTCTAGCCACCTTTATGCTAGAAGATGAAGCGAGAAGATGGTGGATGTTGATGAGGGAAAACCACAGAGATATTGATTGGGCGAAATTTTTGGAAATCTTCTATGACAAGTACTTCCCGCAGTGTGTCCGGGACAGGAAAGTGGCAGAGTTCATGGAACTCAAACAAGACAGTATGACTGTAGCTGAGTATGAGGCCAAATTTACTGAGTTGGCCAGGTTTGCACCACACGTAATTGACACTGATTATAAGAAGGCAAGGCATTTTGAAGGTGGGCTCCGAAGTGACATCCTAGAGCGGGTGAATGTCCTGAAATTGGAGACCTACATTGGGGTGCTTGACCGGGCCATCATATCAGAGGCTAATATAGCTAGACAAGCTAAGCCAACAACCGAATGGAGAGGCAACAAAAGACAAGGCTTCTTTTTGAAGAAGAAATTTCTGAAAAAGCAAAACACGGGCTCCTTAACTACCTCAAGTTCTTCCCGAGACACGACTCCCATGTGCAACACTTGTAGCAAAAGGCACCGTGGAGTTTGTTACCGTGCATCGGGAGCCTGTTTTAAGTGTGGGAAACAAGGGCATATAGCCCGAGATTGTAATCAGAATAGTGGGAAGATAGCTGCTAGCTCCACTGCATCGATCCCGAAGCCGGGAAACACTTTGAGATCCGCTACTACTGGGGATACAGTGAGACAAGGGAGAGTCTTCGCACTCGTTCCGGGTGATACACGGAATGCCAATGCCGTTGTCTCAGGTACTATCTCGATATGTAATCAGGATGCTTTTGTGTTAATTGATTCTGGATCAACGAATTCATTTGTGACATATGCATTTGCATCTAGACTGAAAAGACCCCTAGAATTGTTGCCATATTTGTTATGTGTGTCTGCTCCATCGGGGGAATCTGTGTTATGTGACTATATATATCGGTTTTGTGACATGCATATTGAGGATGCTACCCTGTATGTAGATTTGTTGCCCTTAAACTTTAGACACTTTGATGTAATTTTGGGCATGGATTGGTTGACCAAATATTGTGCCACTATAGATTGTGTGACAAAGAGGGTTGTATTTAAACCACCAGAACAGAAAGAAATTGTGTTTGTGGGAAATGGGGTAGTACCTCCACCATATTTGATATCTGCAATGAAAGCATGTAAATTGATCAGGAAGGGATGCCAGGGTTATTTGTGTTATGTATTGACTGAACAATCCGTGAATGTTGAATTGAATGATATTCCCATCGTTAGAGAATTCCCAGATGTGTTTCCAAATGAATTACCAGGGGAATTGGTAGACAGGGAGATAGAGTTTACTATTGAAACTGTGCCAGGCACCCAACCTATTTCTAAAACTCCCTACAGGATGGCTACAGCCGAAATGAAAGAATTAAAAGAACAGTTGCAAGACCTTCTTGATAAAGGGTTTATCCGGCCCAGTACTTCGCCTTGGGGCGCACCAGTGTTATTTGTAAAGAAAAAGGATGGTACCTTACGCCTATGTATTGATTACCGGGAATTGAACAAGGTAACGATAAAGAATAAATATCCCTTACCCCGTATTGATGACTTATTTGACCAGTTGCAGGGATCACAGGTGTTTTCTAAGATTGATTTGAGATCCGGGTATCATCAGCTGAAGGTTAAGGCAGAAGATGTTGAGAAAACCGCATTCAGAACGAGGTATGGTCATTTTGAGTTTCTTGTTATGCCATTTGGAGTGACTAATGCTCCGGCAGCATTTATGGACTTAATGAATAGAATTTTTAAAACCTACCTTGATGAGTTTGTTGTTGTCCTCATCGATGATATTTTAATATACTCTAAAGATAGACTTGAACACGAACATCATTTGAGGACTGTTTTACAAATACTTCGGGAAAGAAAACTATTTGCTAAGTTAAAGAAATGTGAGTTTTGGTTGGATGAAGTTATTTTCTTAGGGCACGTGGTCAACAAGGAAGGAATTTCAGTGGACCCGCAGAAAATAGAAGCAATTGTAAATTGGCCTACACCAACTAATGTGACAGAAGTTCGCAGTTTCATGGGCTTAGCTGGGTACTACAGAAGGTTTGTAAAGGACTTTTCGAAATTAGCTGTGCCTCTTACCCAATTGACACGTAAAGGACAACCATTTGAGTGGAATAGTGAAAGAGAATCAGCCTTTCATGAATTGAAGACAAGATTGACCACTGCACCAATTTTGACACTACCTTCAGGTACGGAAAATTTTGTGATTTTCAGTGACGCATCTTATAAGGGTTTGGGTTGTGTGTTAATGCAGAACGGAAAGGTTATTGCTTACGCCTCCCGACAGTTGAGGCCACATGAGAAGAATTATCCAACACATGACCTAGAATTGGCCGCAGTTGTTTTTGCTTTGAAAATCTGGCGGCATTATTTGTATGGGGCAAAGTGTGAAGTCTACACAGATCATAAAAGCCTAAAATACTTCTTCACGCAGAAAGAGTTGAATATGCGTCAGAGAAGATGGCTGGAATTGATAAAAGATTACGACCTAGAAATTCAGTATCACCCCGGAAAAGCTAATACAGTGGCTGATGCCTTGAGCAGGAAATCAACAGGGAGTGTGGCTTGCTTGCTTACTGAACAAAGGGAGATTTTGCAAGACTTTGAAAAGTCTGAAATTGAAGTGGTAGTGTGTGAACAGGGCGGATTGATAGCCGCTATTACAGCCGAGCCGGCAATTGTTGATGAAATCAAGCAAAAACAGAAAGAGGATGAGTTCCTCAGAAAGGTAATTGATGAATTTGAAGTCAGCCCAAAAGCAGAATTCAGTATCGAGAATGGAATGTTGAAATTTCGAAACCGAATATGTGTTCCAGTTATTCCGGAGCTAAAGAAGAGGGTCTTAGATGAAGCCCACAGATCCGTATTTGCTATGCATCCGGGTAACAATAAAATGTATCGGGATTTGAAACAAACCTATTGGTGGCCTAAAATGAAGAAAGAGATTGCAGAACATGTGTCCAAGTGCCTTCAGTGTCAGCAAGTTAAGGCTGAACATCAGAAACCAGGCGGTCTACTTCAACCTCTCCCCATTCCTGAGTGGAAGTGGGAACATGTGACCATGGATTTCGTTGTTGGCCTACCTCGGACTTCCCGCGGTATGGATTCTGTTTGGGTTGTAGTTGATAGACTGACTAAATCTGCACATTTTCTGCCTGTCAAAACTACATTTACTGCTTACAGGTTGGCTACTATTTATGTTGATGAAATTGTCCGCTTACATGGAGTTCCAGTAACCATCGTGTCGGATAGAGATCCGAAGTTTGTATCTAGATTGTGGAAGAGTTTGCAGGAAGCTATGGGAACAGAACTAAGGTTCAGCACTGCATTCCACCCACAGACAGATGGGCAGTCAGAACGAACAATACAGACTTTGGAAGATATGCTTCGCATGTGTGCTTTGGATTTTCAGGGGAGTTGGGAAGATTACCTGCCACTTGCAGAATTTGCCTATAATAATAGCTTCCACTCCAGCATCGGTATGGCACCATACGAGGCTTTGTATGGTAGGAGGTGTAGATCACCTATTTGTTGGACAGAGGTCGGGGACAGAGCTTTGCTCGGGCCTGAAATTGTACAAGACACCTCTGAAAAGATCAAAACTATTCGGCAAAGGCTCAAAACAGCTCAAGACCGACAGAAGAGTTATGCAGATGTCCGGAGAAGACCTCTTGAGTATGAGGTCGGCGACCATGTGTTCATCCGTGTTTCTCCAATGAAAGGCCAAGTCAGGTTTGGGAAAAAGGGCAAGTTGACGCCCCGTTATCTTGGGCCGTTTCAAATTTTGGAGAAACTTGGTCCAGTTGCTTATAGAGTTGCTTTGCCACCGGGATTTGAGCAAATCCACAATGTGTTTCATGTGTCAATGTTGAGGGGTTACCTCCGAGACCCGTTGCATGTGATTGATTATCACCGGATTGCTATTGATGAAAATATGGAATATGCTGAATGGCCGGAAAGAATTGTTGACCGACAAATGAAAGAATTGAGAAACAAATCCATTCCAATGGTGAAAGTGGAATGGAAGGAACACTATGGGGCAGATGCTACATGGGAAAAAGAGGAGGAAATGCGTCTACGCTATCCACATTTGTTTCCCGACGAAGGTAAGTTAAGTTTGGAGGACCAAACTTCCTAAAGGGGGGAAGACTGTGACACCCCTGTTCCGTAGTATGTTAATTGGTCCTTAACATGATGTGATTATGTATTTTGATATGATTTTGTGTTCCACTATGTGAAAATATGTGGTTTGAAATTTTATCTGTTCATCGTAGGAATATCTGTTTGAGTAGTCTGTTTTGGAAATTTAATTGAGGGCCTTATCGGCCACGGAACCCGAAATTGACTACGCCATTGTGGTTGGCATAATTTTTAGGGCCTACGGTGAAATTTAATTGAAATTTGATTCTGGCCAATTTAAACTGATTAAATTGATAAATTAAGTACCCCATTATTTTATATTAAAATATTTGTTAGTGGGGCTTGTTTTATATTTGCATTGCACTCCCCTTTAGCTCCCTTAAAACTCAAAATCTGAGTTAGACAATTGAGAGTGAGAGAGAGGCCGACCATGGAGAGAAAAAGGGAGAGATTTGTGTAATTTGGGCTCAAGACTTGGGAATTTGAAGATCTAGCTCAAGATTTGGCTAGGGCTTGAGTGTTGAAGCTCTTAGGTAAGTGATTTCATGAACTCTTGCTTATAATTTGTAAGTTCAAGGGTTGTTTGTGATCAAGAACATGTAATGAGTTGATTTTTGTTGAGATTGAAGTCTTAGAACTCATGCATGTAAGAAATTGCCTTGAAATTGCATGTTTGAGCTTGAAACACATGATTCATGTGGAGTTTTGGGTAAAGCTCATATTGTAGTCACCATTTGTACCATCTAAGTTGAGAATGATGAGCATCTCCCACATGCATGTACAAATCATGGGAGTATAAGTCTTGAATGTTGAATTTGAGCATGTTGATGATGGGTTTAAGATAATTTGGGACATGCATGTAGATAATTCATGTGATTGAGCTTCCTAATGTTGTAATCTGCATTAGTAGCATGTTAGCATGTGTAAATGTGTAATTTGAACCATTGCATGCAAGAAATGTAGATGGAAAACTGATTTGGAGCTCAAGAACACGATCTGGGAAACCCAGATTTTTGAGGTCCGCTCGAGCGGGGTAATGGCCGCTCGAGCGGGAAAATCGTGCTCCCAGCATTTTTGCAGAGTTGGATGCCCGCTCGAGCGGGACATTTCACGCTCGAGCGTGGATTTTTGTAGACGGACCTTCAGCTCGAGCGCATCTTTTGTGCAACCAGTACCTTGCAGGCCTTAAGGGTCCGCTCGAGCGGAGAATCTTACGCTCGAGCGGGGACCCTGTTTCCTGGAATTTTGTTCATGCATTCTGTGATTCGTTTTCCGTTCTCTTTCACTTGTAAGCACTCTTAGGCATGTGTTAAGCATTGTAAATGAGTTAATGAGATAAGAACAAAGCCTAAAGAGGAATATGTGAATTAAAGAACGGATTGAACTGTTAGTGACCCTTTTGTATTCATGAAATGTGTAGGGTCAAGCTCCAGGGCGCATCCACAAGCTGATCACTGTGAGTAATATCAATATTTGAAAACTTGTCAATGTCCAATTGTTATTCCCCTATAAATATTATGAGTTGTTAATTGGGATTGTGGACAAAAGTTTGACATGAATGAATGGGCCAAAGGCCGTTTGACATGAATGAATGGGCCAAAGGCCGTTTGACATGAATGAATGGGCCAAAGGCCGTTTGACATGAATGAATGGGCCGAAGGCCGTTTTGCCATGAATGGAAACCCGGATGGGCCAAAGGCCAGAATGTTTGGAACTACAGTTACTTGACTTGCATTTCGTATAGTTATATATATTTTGCTGTTAAACAGAAGTATGAATTGGGCCCAAGGCCGTTTGGAGCATGTTGATCTACATATTGTTATGTAACTGTTATGTTTGATATTATTCACTAGGCTATCGCTCACACTCATTCATGTATTTGTAGGTGAGCCAAGGGAAGTCCAAACCCAGCCCCAGTGAAGTCTGCTAGGAACAACAGGAGTTTTGGGAGAGTCAGCCTTGTGCCTTGCGCATGAGACCATCCTTGCCCTTTTACTATGTACCTATGTTTTGTCTTGTTGGCAAGGACCCAGTGCATGTCTGTACATAGTCTGTTATAGGTTGACTCGTTTTGGACGATCCTGTCTGTAATGAATTTTGTGAAACTGCACTTTTGATGTGAGTTATTAACGTATCTGAGTATGGTTTGGTTGATGTGCATATAAGCACGGCTCTATGGACAAGGTTTTTAATTTTGCTTCCGTTTGGCCCCCATTAACTCTGTTAAAATACGTTTAGAATAGTTTGAGGCCGTAGGTAATCTCATGATTACTGGCCGGTTACGTCCTTAACCCACGGGGGCGGGTTCGGGTCGTGACAAACATGCTCTTTGTTTATGCCTTCTTGCACAATTCCTCCTTGCTCCTGGCTTCGACAGAGTTAGCATCAGGTTGATCGAAGTAGCTCAATGTTTGAAAGAGGGTAAGAGTTGCATGGTTTTGGTACTGCCTGAAACCTTGATGGGTTTAGATGCCTTCCACTGAGGAGAGACCACCCAGCTGGTAGGGAGTCTGCTACTTCTTCAGGTATTATTTTTCACCCTTCTACTTTATGATCCTTACATCACTCAGCACTCATTCTCTATTTTTCTCTTGAACCCCTTTCTTTACTTTTCTCTCATCGTACGCCTCTCTATTATTTAATCTCTCTTATTTTTAATCCCTCCCCAGGTGTGGCTTATGGATAAACTGGAAGTAGCTGCTCCTTGTCTTGAGTATTCAGCTCGAGCTTACTTCTTTCGACAACAATTAGTGGATTTCCCCTCAGAGGGTTTATGGTGTGATTGGATGTGCAGCCGGTCCGCAGCTGACATAGTTTGGCATTGCCCTTGCTTAATTTAGCTGGGATGAGCTACATCATGTCCCGACAGTTGGGTGTAGAGTTGATTGGCCTCACACATTGCGTATTCTATTTTCCGCTCCGGTTTCGACGTCAATTCGGGCATGACCATATACAACCAGATGAGGGAGTGGAATACACTCCTTCATTTCTAGTTTGTGCCTCGCACATGCCCTGGTATCTTATGGCCTAGAGGACAAGAGAAATTATGGCCCCTGCCACTAGTTTCAGTTACACTTTGTCTGAGGATTGTTTGGCTTGGCTTGAAGAAGTGGCAGAGGTTGGACCATCTTTGACATAGAGCCACCTGAGTCAACTGTGCCCCTAGTTTTACTGCCTTGATCTTTTCCTTTCAAGTCTAAAGATGTAAAAGCAACTTTGATCTGAATCAAAGAGTTTGTAGAGTGTACTTGCGCTAAAATCAATAAAATTAAAGTTGCGAGTACTGAAAAATTTTCCTTTCGGTCCCAAAAAAGGTCCAAGTTTTAAAAGGTAAAAATTTTGAACAAAATCAACTTTTATGAAAAATTTCCAAATAATTCTTAGAAACGATCACCACCTGACACGCACAAAGTCGATCCTCAGGGTGTACAATCTCGAGTCAAAAGAAATCATAACTGTCCTTAGCTGCATACCATTACTGTTGTTCTGTACTCAGCTTTTCTGCTTGAAATACGGAGCACAACCGAACGACGAAATGATAAACAAGGAATGACCTAATCAAGATAGTTGAACTGGAGATAGTTACTACTGAACTTTAGGATGGAGTTGCCTACGTATCCCAAAAATGGAAATCAGGCCTTACGTAGTTCGGTTCAAGTTCACTCAAGTATTAACTCTCTCCTTTTACGCTCTAACTTTTGTCAAAGTTGCCTTTTAGGGTTTCCAACCTTGCGAGCTCAGTTTTTCTTTATGACTAAGTTTTTACGCTCTAACTTTTGCCTAGGTCACCCTTTTAGGTTTTCGGCCTAGCGAGCCTCTCAGGGGTAATATTTCATCAACTTGCCCATGTTGATTGGTAGCGAGAACTCCAGGCCATCCAAGTCCATGAGAATAACCGTCCTTCCTGACCAGATTGACTTGATGATGTAAGGACCAGTCCAGTTAGGTTTGAACTTGCCCCTAGGGTCATGAATAGGAGCTTGGTTGTCTTTCAATACCATGTCCCCTTTTTGAAGATTTCTGAACTTCACTTTCGTGTTAAAAGCCCTAGCAATCTAGTGTTGGTAGCCTTGGACGTGACACAATGCTCTTAGTCTTCTTTCATCAAACAACATCAACTCTTCAAACCTACTTTGTTGCCAATCTACCTCTCTATCTGACACTCAACCATAATTCGTAACGAGGGCACTTCAATTTCAATTGGCAAAACAGCCCCCATCTCGTAAACAAGAGAATAAGGGGGTTGCCCCCGTAGATGTTCAGATCACTACAACAAAAAAGGCCTTTGGTGACAGACTGATTTTGTCTCCAAACATCAAATTTTCATCACTAAAGTGATTTGCGACAAAAAAAATTTGTCACCACGTTCGTGGCCTATACGTTGTCGCTGAAAGTACCTGGTGACGAAAAACAGTTTCGTTGCCTATTTTTCAATTTTGGTGACGAAATATTTTGTCTCCAAATGTTGAATTTTTCGTCCTCTAAAACATCAATTTTGTCACCAAAACTAAATAATATTTTATTTTAATTGTTTTTGGCGATCAAATATTTCGTCACCAAATATATTTTAGTGACGAAAGTTTTCCACACCAATGATATGGATTAAGGTGACAAAAAAATTCGTCACAAAAATTAGCAGAAAAGAAAACTATTCAATGACAAAAAACATTTTGTCACCAAATATTTCAACTTAGCGACGAAATATTCAACAAATGTGACAAAATTATTCGCCATGTTTTTTGAAAACTAATAGCGACATTTTTTATTTCGTCGCTAATAAAAATTAAAAAAATTTAAAAGGGGGGTACTATTTTCATATTAAATTTTTTCTTTTCAGTAAAAATTCCCTGCGCATTAAAATAACTTGTCTGATGGCCTATTCAATAACCTGTTCAATAAAATATCTATTACAAATCAATACAAAAATCTGTTCATTTTCATAAACATCACAATTGAATTTCAACACTATAAAAAAAAATACAATATGAACTACATGCGGATTATAGACATGTCTTCTAATATCCACAAATAGAATATGTCTACTAATATCCACAAACGGATAATATCAACAGCATGTTGATTACCAAACACGTTTCCTAATATCCACAAAAAACATGTCTACTAATATCAACAAAAATAAAATATCAAGTGCAGATTACCAAACATGTCCTGTAATACCAACAAAATATAAAATTTACAATACAACCATAATACATGTAAGGTAATATGAACAAAAATACAAAATGAGCTAGCTTCTACTCTCCAAATTACCAAACATGTCCATATCAAATCTCCAATCTGCCAAAAAATTAACAAAAAAAAGAAAAAAGAAAAAAAAGAATGCAAGTTAGACAATTATTATCTTATCAATTAAATATACAATTTAACATGCATTTTTCGACTTAGTTTTCAAATCAGGAGTACGGTGCTAGTTCCGCAAGTTTTCACAACTTACATTTGTCCCTCCCGAGGTGTTTGAGGTGTTCCGCGGGCGTTCCCGTGCCTGTTACACGATTTTGGCCCCGACGGCCTATTTACAAGCTTAACTGTTGGAAAAATTCATTTTTGGACTTAGTTTTCAAAAGGGGAGTCTCGTGCTAGTTCCGTAAGTTTACACAAGTTACAATCGTTGCTTTCGAGGTGATTGAGGTGTTCCTGGGGCCTTCTTGGGGTTGTTTAACGATTTTGGCACCCTGATGGCCTATTTTCAAGCTTAAGAGTTGGAAAAAATGCATTTTTAGACTTAGTTTTCAAACCGGGAGTCCCATGCTAATTTCCACAACTCACATTGGTCCCTGCCAAGGTGTTTGAGGTGTTTCCTGAGCCGTCTCGTGGCTGTTATACGATTTTGGCCTCCCATGGTCTATTTTTCAAGCTTAAATGTGAAAAAGTGCATTTTCGCACTTAGTTTTTGAACCGGGAGTCCCGTGCTAGTTCCGTAAGTTTCCACAACTTACATTAGTCTCGCTCGAGGTGCTTGAGGTGTTACCCGGGATGCCTCATGGCTGTTACACGATTTTGGCCTCCGATGGCCTATTTTTCAAGCTTAAGTCTGAAAAATTGTATTTTCGGACTTAGTTTTCGAATTGAGAGTCCCGTGCTAGTTCCATAATTTTTCACAACTTAGATTGGTCCCTCTCGAGGTATTTGAGGTGCTACCTGGGCCGTCTCGTGACTGTTACACGATTTTGGCGTCAAATGGCCTATTTTTCAAACTTAAGTGTGAAAAAGTGCATTTTTTGACTTAGTTTTCAAAGTGGCAGTCTCGTGCCAGTTCCGTAAGTTTCCACAACTCACTTTAGTCCCTTCCGAGGTGTTTGAGGTGTTACACGGGCCGTCTCGTGGCTGTTGCGCAATTTTTGCCTCCGATGGGCTATTTTTCAAGCTTATGTGTGAAAAATTACATTTTCGAACTTAGTTTTCGAACCGGGAGTCCCGTGCTAGTTCCGTAAAATTTCACAACATACTTTGGTCACTCTCGAGGTGTTTGAGGTGTTACCCAGGTCGTCTCATGGCTGTTACACGATTTTGGCCTTCGATGGCCTATTTTTCAAGCTTAAGTGTGAAAAAGTGCATTTTCGGAATTAGTTTTCGAACCGGGAGTCCTGTGCTAGTTCCGTAAGTTTCCAAAACTCACATTGGTCCCTCCCGAGGTGTTTGAGGTGTTACCCCGACCGTCTTGTGGCTGTTGCAAAATTCGGGCCTCTAATGGCCTATTTTCAAGCTTAAGTGTGAAAAAGTGCATTTTTGGACTTAGTTTTCAAATCGAGAGTCTCGTGCTAGTTCCGTAAGTTTCCACAACTCACATTGGTCCCTCCCGAGGTGCTTGAGGTGTTACCCGGGCCGTCTTGTGGCTGTTGCCTGATTTTGGCCTCCGATGGCCTATTTTCAAGCGTAAGTGTGAAAATGTGCCTTTTTTGACTTATTTTTCAAACTGGGAGTCCCGTGCTAGTTGCATAAGTGTCCATAATTTACATTGGTCCCTCCTGAGGTGTTTGAGGTGTTACCCCGACCATCTCGTGATTGTTAGAATAGTGCAAATTTCAAAGTAGTTTTCTGATTGGGAGCCACGTGCATATTTCAGTGTTTGTGATGTTTCTCGGGCTTTTACATGCATATTTCACTATCTTAGTTGAAGAAGAAATTTCTACTAAATTAACATAAAATATAATATACTAACGAAGAAGCTTGTCCATCAGAATCTGAACTTTTCCCACTCTCAAAATTTCCCGTGATACCTTTCTGCCTCACACAGTCTATGATACTTTGTATCTTCTTGCTTTGTTTCTTATTTGACTTTTAAAAATGGTCTTTTAGGTTTGTTTTCACCATCATTGATACTTGTTCAAGTGACAATCGTCTTTTAGGTTTGTTTTCACCATCACTGATACTTGTTCAAGTAACAATGGTCTTTCCAATAGCTCAAAAGACCTTCACTGGACCCACGAAATGATTACTAGACAACTCATGACTGATTAGTGATATTTGAAAACTATGGGAACACATCATTGACTTCTTGCAGAGCTGAGGACAGGTTTCAACATTCCCATTCTCTACTTACGTAGATAATCATGCAAATATTTTACTTGTAAGCAAACAGTAAGCATAATCAATTCAGGTGTGGTTAATAGAACTAAATTGAGCACATTAGTTCACTTTGTTTTGAAACATCAGCATGGTATATAATATGGGCACTTTGGCATGTTTAGGTTCAAACTTGTGGATGGCTCAAAACACGTTTCAAGTGCTCTGTTCGAACACCTGATAGTGCTAGAAGGCAAAGGTTAATAGCCAGCTGAACCTCACCCACTATGTGCAGCTTATGCTGAAGGAGTAAATCGTAGTTGCGATGGATGCTTCCAACAAAAGAATTTTCAATCGGAAGAATTGTTTTATCAGCCAACCAGAGTTTGACAGCTTGCAAAATATGTCACTACAACAAAAAAAAAAGGCCTTTGGTGACAAACTGATTTTGTCTCCAAATATCAAATTTTCGTCACTAAAGTGATCTGTGACGAAATTGTTTTTAATTTACCATAAGTTTCAAGAAAAGATATATTTTTAAATTTATTTTTTTAACTACAAATTTGAATTCAAAGAAAAAAGTTGTGAAGGATTGCTTCAACATCAGAGTATGGTCATATGAAAATTCATTGGTGGTTCAATCAATGATGACGTAAACTAGTTTGTTTTGCCTTACATGCATAATCCTTTGAAACATTCGAAGTGACCAAGCTAAGAACTCATCAAAAAAAAAAAAAAAAAAATTCGGATGTTCTACTCCAACCAACACATTCTTTATAGTTGGATCCACTCCATTCATAACAATGTTAGAAATCAAGAAACTAATTACCAACAAAAAAAAAAAAAGAATACAAGGGAAAATTTATTTCAAGTGTGGACTTACAAGACAAGTGTTAAAGCTAAGCCATACAATTTTTTCTTTGTATTTTTCCAAAGTTGGTTTCTTGACCTCTAGCATTTTTGCTTCATTTATAATGGAAAAAGTTATGACATATTCCAAGGCAATGCCTAAAATCTTCAAATTCTGAATCTAACTTACATCACTATTGATTTCAAGTGTGGTGGTGGTGTTATTGGTAATGCCCTGCAACTACTATTTATTTATGCTTTTGTATTTCTTTTCCATTATTTATTTCATTATTCTTGTCAAATTCTATTTTTATCACTTACCATTGTAGGTAACAAATCTTTTCTTCAAAGAACTATGACAAAATGTAGGTGTGTTACTGTATTGTGATTAACCATTTTGATGATAGTAATTCAATTTCTAGAGTATATTGGAGGAAGATTCATATATAGAATGGAGTTCACACATTGTTGAGGTGAGGTTTGACGATCCTAAAATCTTGTCCGGTTCCGGGCTTTATGAATTTTTGAAACACCTTGGGTGCAGTGCCATTGCTTCGCAATCAAAGGGAACAATTTGGAATTTAAGGCCTTAAAAGGTACTGCCATTGCTTCGCAAATCCAAACACGGTCTAAGGTTTTTTCTTTTGGTGATTAAATTTGTTTCTTCTTTTAGTTTTCAATCTTAAATGGTCCCTTTGAATGGGATTGCTTGATAGGATGACACATATTGCTTAACTGCTAAGCATGGGGGGGCTTGGAAAAGGTCTCCTTAAGGGGTGCACAGCAATAACAACTCAATTAGCCCTTACTGTAAAAAGAGTTGATAAGAAGTCAAGTTATCTACGGACCCAAAAGTCTTGATGAAGCAAAAAATGAACATGTATAACAACCACAGCCATAACATTGTAAAATATATATGAAGTATGAAGAATCAACCTATTTAAAGAAAACAACCACTACAGCAAAACGACCAAAATATTATCGACAATTTTATGGTTATGTGATCCTCATAAAACTTGATACAACTACACTCCCTCGTATTTGTTCAAAATTAGTAGTTGTGAAAAATTCTACAGACAAAAAGAATCAATGAACCATGTATTTGAGAGCAAAGTACCTCTAATAGAATCCTTCGATACAAAAAGAAAATCACAGCCTAAACAGCTCCATATATTTCAAGATTCTGAAATGATTGACTGACTACCTTGTAAGTTACGCATAATGTGCAATTTAAACAATGGGCATCAACAGTTGTTTATTGATGCATTTACACTTACACACACTCACTGAGACAAATAGACCAAAAAATAAAAGATATATGACAAATTGTTCAACATTGGTAGCAATGAGATAAAGATGAATAACTAGCCTGTTTGAGAAATTCTTCATCCCAATTGTTAAGAGTATCAAATGATTTCATGACATTAACATCGTATGCAAGAATACAGCAATCTACCCATCTATAAAAGGCAACGCCGAGACTCTGAAGCCTCTCCTGCCTAACTGTATCCCATATCTACCAAAGCAAAGCACACAATCACATAGCAACTAGAGAGATATTGATCAAACATGCTATAAATAAAAGTAGGCACATAACAATAAAACTGAAATGGAACTGAGACCCCACTTGTAGAGTGACAAGCCTGTCATCAAATTGTAGTTCTTTGGTGACAAAATCAGCCCCAATTGTAGCATTTTATTGCTGACTGAACTTCTTATGAACATATCCAGTAAGTAGTCAAATACCCACAAACACTAATTCAAAGCATCAAAAATAATTTATAATGAGCTTAAGTAGCTCTCTTAGTTGGGATTTTAGAACTGTTTCATAGGATTCCAAGGTCAAAAATTCAAAAAAAAAAATCAAAGCAATTTTTAGACCCAATAGCAAAACAATTGACATGTAATTAAAAAAAAAATCAATAGGGAGATTTGAAGATTGAGCTACAATACGAAAATTGAAGTTGCGATCTTCAAAAATTCAGAAAAATAAACACAAAAAAAAAATCTTTATTTGAATGATACTGATTAGGGTTAGAGAAAAACCAAGTAAGGAGGTCGCAGGTAGCGAAGCATCTAACAAATTAGGGTTCAAATTGGAGAAAAATGAGTTACGAAAGTGAGAGATGAGAAAGGGGATAGCAAGATAGAGAAGAGGGGAGACTGAGGTCGGAAAAGTGAGAAGATGGGAAGGGAGCTCGGAAAAATGAGAAGAGGGTAGGGGAGAGGGAGTGATGCGAAAACATGGAGAGAGAGAGAGAGAGAGAGAGATAGATACTTGTTGTAGCGAGTGCCGACCGGCGACGTGTGGGTTAGCCAGTGCAACCAAGATGGACGGACGGTCTGAAAGAGATGGATGGGTGAGGGAGTAACAGAGAAAGTAAAATAGATGCATCCTAACAGAGATATATCTATCTCTTGTTCAATTTTATTTATATTGATTTTAAATATTTGGTGATGAAATTTGATTTTTCTCTCTAAAAATAATATGTTTGGAGACAAAATTATTTCCTCTCTAAAATTTTTTACAATAGTGACGAAACATTTCGTCTCCAAAATGGCGCCTAATCTTCCACCAAATTTTCCAAGGGCGGGAAATTGTTTTGTGACGAAAAATAAAATTTAGAGACGAATAGAATTTTTGTCACCTATTGTTTTATTTGATTTTTAAGTATTTGGTGACGAAATTTGGTTTTCGTCTCTAAAAATAATGCAATTAGAGACGAAATCTTATTTTCATCACTAAAACATGTATATTTGGAGACGAAATATTTTTTCGTCATGCGTTTTCATCACCATAGACCTTTTTTGTGTTTGTGAGTTCTGTAGCCCCAGGGTGCAAATGGCAATTTATTTAGCCAGTCTCTGTAGGTTTCCACCTTCTTCTGCAGAATTCTCTTGATATTTTTGTTTGCAGCTTCAATAGCTCCATTGGTCAGAGGCCTATAGGTTGACAACTTATGGAAACTCACGTTATATTTTTCGAGCAAGTCTATCACCTCCTTCTTAAAGTGTGTCCCATTATCGGAGATAATCTCATTGGGCACTCCATACCTACAGATGATATTGTTTTTGATGAACTTCACCACATACAATGGTTTTTGAACAGAGTAAGACTGGGCTTCTACCCATTTTGTGAAGTAATCAATTGCTACCACAATGAATTCATGCCCATTTCACCCTTTCGGCATAACTGCGCCAATAACGTCTATCCCTCAAACCGAGAATAGCCATGGTGAAGTCATGTTATAGAGCTTCGACGACGGTATGTTCATGCGATTGGCATGAATCTGGCATTTATGATAGCGACGAACAAAACAAATACAATCCTCTTCCATGGTTGTCCAGTAGTAGCCATGTCTAAGGAATTTTCGGGCGAGCATCACACCATTCATGTGGGCTCCACACTCTCCTCTGTGGATGGCCTCCATGAGGTGCTTTTATTCTTCTTCCTCAAAGCATACTTTATGCCTTCCCAGATGGCCTCTTTTCTACAGTTTACCTCCGCGGATAATGAATTGAATGACCAAATGCCGTATTCGCCTTTTGTCCTTGGCATTTGCTCCTAGCATATGCCTCATTTTCCAGGAAATTCCATATATCATAATACCACCCGGTTCTTGTCTGAAGCCTCATATATCGCAACAATGGTTTCATAGGCCGACGTGTACCTCTATTCAATAATGATTGGACGCATCCTGACTCCCAATGGAATGTCTACCATGGAAGATAGAGTTGCTAGTGCATCAGTGAATCAGTTGTTCTCTCTTAGCAAATGGGTAAACGTTAACTTCTCAAACCTTGGAATCAGCATATCCAAGACCTGATGATAAACCTTTATTTTCTCCTCTTTAACATGCCAATCCCCGTTTGCTTGAGACACAACCAAGTTTGAATCCCCGAGGGCGTCCAACCTTTTTGACCCTAGTTTCAAGGCGGCTTCTAACCCAGCGATACATGCCTCATATTCTGCTTCGTTGTTGGATATTTTGAATTGGAGTTTAAAAGCTAAGGGCATATGGGAGTCATCGGGTGTTACAAGTAACGCACCTATCCTATAACCGTATTGATTGGCTACTCCGTCAAAGTACAGCATCCACGTTTTCTCCACTGTTTGCAGAATATTTTCATCTGGGAAAAGGAACTCCACCGCTTCATCCCCCTCTACTGGGTGATTTGCCAGTAATTTTGCTACAGCTCTCCCATTAACAGACTTGCGCATAACATATGTAAGATCAAATCCGGATAGAAGAAGCAACCAACGAGCTAGCCTACCTATAAGCGCTGGTTTCTCAAAGATATGTTTGATGGGATCTAATCTCGAAACCAGGATTACAGAGTGAGCTAACAGGTAGTGCCTCAACTTCTGGGTAGCCCATGCCAAGGTTAGACAAGATTTCTTGAGGAAAGAGTAACGGGTCTCGTAATCCAGCATTTTCTTGCTCAAGTAGTAAATGGTTTTCTCCCCTTTGGCCTTCGACTCTTGAGCTAACATACAGCCCATAGTTGAGTTTGTCACTAACAGGTATAAGATCAACAGTTTTCCCGGTTCTAGCGGTGATAACACAGGCAGATTCTGTAGTTATTGCTTGACCTGTTCAAAACTGAACTGACAGCAATTGTCCAATTGAAACATTTTTCCATTCTTCAGGAGACCAAATAGTGGTTCACAAGTCAAGGTTAATTGTGAAATAAACCGTCTTATGAATTGCACTTTACCCAAAAAGTCGTGCACCTCTTTTTCTGTCCTTGGTGGTGGCATTTCTAAGATGGCCTTGATTTTGAAAGGATCTACCTCAATTCCTCTCAGTGTGATTAAAAATCCCAACATTTTTCCTATTGTTGCACCGAAAGTGTATTTTTGCAGATTCAAGCTCAATATATACTCTCTGATCCTCTGAAAGAATTTCTCCAAGGAGGTGTAATGGCCCGATCGATCTTTGGACTTGACAATCATATCATCCACGTACACCTCAACCTCTTTGTGGATCATATCATGCAGAATGGTAGTTGCAGCCCTCTGATAAGTGTCCCCAGCATTCTTTAGCGCAAACGACATCACTCGATAGCAATAGGTGCTCCATAGAGTAGTGAAAATGGTTTTCTCCCTATTTTCGGGTACCATCATAATCTGGTTATACCCGGAAAATCCATCGATAAACGAGTGCAATGCATGGCCCACGGTGAAGTCTACCAACTCATCAATATGCGACAGGAGAAAATCATCCTTCGGACTAGCCTTACTCAGATCCCTGAAGTTGACACAGACTCTGATTCTTCCATCTTTTTTTGGGACTGGAAAAATATTGGCCATGCACGTTGGATACTCAGATACAAGCAAGAACCCTGCCTTGATTTGATTGGTAACTTCTTCCCTAATCTTCAAAGCCCAATTTGGGCGAACTCTGCACAGCTTTTGCTTAAGGGTCAAGAGGGATCCGGTGCTATACAATATCAGGATCGATTCTAGGCATGTCTTCATAGGACCACGCGAAAACATCTTTGAAAATTTTTAATAAAGCGATTAAACGCTCGTGTTCCTCCGAAGACAGTGTGGACCGGATCTGGACCAAGCGAGGATCTTCCTCAGTACCCACATTAATTGTTACAATTTCATCTGTACAAGGCTTAACATGTCTCTCCTCCTCACGATCAACCAAAATTTCAAAACTTGAGGAATTTCTTGCTCTTTGTTTATGTCGAAATTTTGAAAATTAAGATTAGTACAACAAACCGAAGGCACAGAGAAGTAAGCAACATTCACAGCATTCCCATTGAAAAAGTCTAGATCTTCAGTTACAGTGGACTCAAAAGAAAATATAAAAAATGACCGGGACAAGACTTTAGTATCCGGGTTACCACTTCCAGAAGTACCAAACTCATATAAACTCGAATCTGACTCCAACTCCATAGACTTAGTGGGATCATATCCGGACTTACTATCCATTTCAGAACTATTGATGAAGCCTTGCTCGAACTTCCAAACCAGGCGTGGAGCCTCAGATGCATCCACGATAAGATTTGAGAAATCCACAGCTCAGTTATCCCCGATCATTGAGATAGTAAAACTATCCCCCAAGTTGTTGGTCTCAACTCCAGTAGTGGAACTCATCAGTAAGTCAGCCAGTGCCTTTCCCAACAACTCCTCCTTTTCAATGTCTAGGTTTTCAACCCTTCCTTGATCCATATCAGTGCTTAGGTTTGCTTGCTCATTCTTCTCATTCGGTAAATGGTGCCCGAAAAAGATCTCAAACCCCGGATACCTGGTCTTTGTTTCCCAGCCATTCCAAGGCTTTGGGAATCTACAGAATGGGAAATCTTCCCCTTGGCAGACAAAGCATCCATTCACAGTTTCCCATACAGGTTTGTGGGCTAATTTATACTTCTTCCCAATCCTCTTTGCCTTCGGCCTCTCTCTCAACTCATGCCCTTTCCATTGCCGATCTGCAGCGGTAGGTTTGTATCCCAGCTTGAAAGCATGAGGGTTATGACTCAGCTCTTAAGCAACAGTACCTCCATGTTTGCCATTTCGGCCTAGTCCCGACCTGGGCATACGCCGCTGTTTGTTCATTATGCATATGGATTGCGCACTCACATAATCTCCATCGCCTTCTACCATAATGGTTTGGACCAACCGGGCTTCTGCTAGAGAGAAGCCAAAAAGGAACACGCCATCTTTCCCATGTATCATTTCCAATAATGGTACAGTGGTTCCGTGAGGAGGATGGATTGCAGAGTTACTGTACATAGTGGCAATCTCGCCTTTAAAGGGGTACTTTACAAGCTGATGTACCGTTGATGATACTGCATTCATTTGATGTAGCCAGGGTCATCCTAGTAGCAGGTTGAATGTGGCTGGAACATCCATGACATGGAATTCCACCTCATGTTCGGACGGGGTAGATGAAGATATTGCTCTTGAGCGTTCCCATGACATCCCAGCTAGTATTATCATAAGCCCGAACAGCTTGGGTCATGGGTGTAAAGTCAATCGGCCTCAAACCAATGGCATAGGCAGTTCTGACTGCGCACGCATTGATCATCGACCCGGTATCTTCTAATACCCCCGGAATCCACTTCTTTCAACTTTCGAAGGTTACATACAAAGGCCTGTTGTGGTTGGCGCCCTCAGGAGGAAATTCTTTATCCACGACGGATATCACTGGCATAACGTCCCCCGAGGTGACCAACGACACCAATTGGTCAGCGGTGGTGTCAATGGGCAATTTGATTGGGTTCATTGCTTCGAGCAAGGCTTGCCTATGCTCCCAAGATGCCATTATCAGTCCCTAGATGGATATGTCAGCCTGAATCTTCCTGAGCTGTTTTAAGACCATGTTCTCCTCAACATCTTTCTCTTTTGCTTTTTGAGTTTCTTTCCCAGAAGTCTCAGGCTGGTCTACCGCTGCGGGTTTGAAGTATCGACCGCTCCGGGTCATTTGATTGATCTCATCGGTATACCAAGTGTCATCTAGGCTATTAGCTTTCAAACCTTCATCAGTGTAAGCATGAGTTAGGTCATTGTCTTCCCACCACTCTCCCAAAGTCATGACCGGACTGGCATCGGGTTCTATCCGGAGCATATTGACATTACTTGCCCCGCCATCGTACCATTCTTTTTCTACCACAACTTGGGTTTCAACATCCTAGTTCTTTCTGAGTTTCCTTAACGTCCTCTTTTGGTCATTGGGATCCCATTCGACTTTTCTAGTTGTCTGGGCATTAACCATCGGTGTTTCACGTTCTTTTTTCCCTTTTCCTTTGCCTTGTTCCAGAGCTATTTTTGCTTGGACCTCCTCAATCTTTTTCTTTTGAAACTGTTCTAGCACATGTTCCTTCTTAGTAAGAGGTACAGCCTCCGTCTTACCCTTAACAAGAATTTCTTCTTTTGTCCCAGTCTATCCTTCCTGTTCCTCCACATCGGATTGTTGTTCACTTAACCATCCATTGCTAGTTTTTGGCTGGCTCAGGTCCCACCATCCCATCTGTACACAGCTTATATCTTTTTCCTCAAAGAAGTAAAGATCCTCTTCTAATTCTTCCAGATCCTCTTCTAGATTTGGTAAGTCGTTCAGGCCTTGCTTGGGCCACTCATTTTGATTTTGCGCCATTTGGTCTTCCCCTATAGCATTCATGCTGAGAAAGTTTGGCAATATGACCACTGGCTTTGGCTAATCGATAGCCACAATGTATAAGCTGGGATCGTACTCCTCTGCGAGCAAGACCCTCTTCTCTATGACCCGGGTATCAGATGATCTGGTCTTTTTTGCATTCTTCTCTTTCTCTGTTTCTACTGCCATGGGTCGGGGTTAGGGTTGTGGTGTTAGATCCATCATGCACATGTTTGTGCCTTCTGGAATGTCCACCTTCGGGTTTGGTAGGTGGGATGAGGTAATGTATATGCTAGGATTGAAGGTGGGTGGTTGTGTATGGATGTGGTTAATATTTTCGGGCGGGGGGACTTGGTTATGTGCAGGGAATGGGTTGGTTGTTACGTTGGGCTTGAAAGGTGGGGTGATAACTTTGTTGTCAATGAGATCCTGGATCTCATGACATAGACGGTAGCACATATTTGTGGAATTGCCATGTTGTTAGTGGAAGATAGAATACTGGCTAGGGTGGTGTTTGGGTGGCAATGGGTCCCGATGCGGACATGGATCAAAAGGCTTGAGATGCCCATTTCGCGTTAACAACTTGAGGGTGTGGGTTGGGCTCATATGGAGGGGGTAAAGATTCTATGGTTTCGGGGTGGACCGGTATTTTGTGAAGGTTGTGAGGCTGTGGCAGTAGTAAAAGGATCAGCCATCTTGGCCGTTGTGAGGACATTGCTAACATCTGCAGGCCGCGGAATAGTGCTACTAGTAGCATTAGTATTCTAAGAGAACGGCCTTCTTGCGGGTTCACTTGTTCTATGGATGATTCCCTTTTTGATTGCAATCTCGATCTGGACCCCCAGTTCATGTAAGGAAGCAAACGTGGACAACGGTTCCACTGTCATTCTCTCTAGCATGTCTGGCTCTAGGTTCTGGAACACTAGATGAACTTGTTCTCTCTCAATAGGCCTATTTGTCATTTAGGCTGCCTTGGCTCTCCCCCGAGCGACAAAATCGATAAATGATTCTTTGGGGTTCTGGGTAGTATCTTCCAGCTCGCTAAGGGTTACCTCTATCTGAGTGTTATATGAGTACTGATTGACAAATGCCTCAGATAGCTCCTGCTAATTCCACTTCGTAGAGTCCTCCAACTTAGCATACCAAATGGCTGCGACATCAGACGGGGTTCTCCCAAACAACGAATGCTTCTGCGCCCGAGAGAAACCCATGGGCCTCAATACATCTAAAAACAATTGGACATGTATGATTGGATCCCCACTCCCATCGAATCTGTCGATGTGGGGAATCTCAAATTTCTCTGGTAATCTGACCGAAGCCTTAGTGTACCCATCTTCAATATTTGGAATAGAGTTAAAGCCTTGGGATTTCTTCAATGCTTTCTTCAATCTAGTAATCTTGACCAAGGCTGGATCAATTTCATTGATATTGAAAGGAAAAATCCCCAGAGGAGGTTGAACCGGAGGACAATAAGTTGGAGTTGGGGGAATCATGTCCTGAGGATCCAAAACTGGTAGATTTTCTGCTGGCGAGGGTAGATCCGGGTTTGGCTGAGTAGTAAGAGTCGGATGCACAATTGATGCTGATGCCCCAGATGTATGCCTTAAATCGGCAATCACTTCATCATGTGCAGCCATCCTCTGGTTTACAGTATTCATAGTCCTTTGGACAACAATCATCATGGTAGTGAATTCCTCCGCGTTTGGTGCAGTGTTTTGTGCCATTGCTAATCTAGGTGAACTTGATCTGGCGGATTGATTAACTGAGAAAGGGTAGGTGTTTGTCGGGTGCTTTGTATTGATGGTACTGACCGTCTGTTTCTTCTTCGCCAAGTGACTGCAGAAAGCGAGACTAGCATGGGTTGACCACCAACATGGTCTCGAGCTTTGCACAGCCTATCGAAACGAGTCCACACAACTTGGGAAATATTGGGTCTTTCTGAAGCTATGATGGTAAACTACCTAGCAAAAAGAAAGAAAAACAAAAGTCAAAAATCGGATAGCACTTCGGTCCCAATTCACATCAGTCAAGACACATAGTTGAACTGTAATCCCCATTTGAACTCTATTCTCAAACTTTTACTGATATGAACCATCCTGTACAGCTTCACTGTAAAAACACATATCAAGTAAAAGAACCAAAACACCCCTATGAGCGGATAGGGTTACCGTGTCCCAGATTTTTGGCTTGATCTAGGCCACACCATCCTATGAATGCGTGGCATCTTGTCCTAAGTTGGAATAGCCACTATAGCTTCACTATATGCAACTAGGTCGAATGGTCAAAAGGGTACCTCAGCAAGAATACCTAATATACCTCTCACATCTAACACCGAAAAGTGAAAGGTGGATCAAGCGGTATGGTGGTAATCCAGATCCAAGGGTTATGTTCCCATCATGGCAGAGCCCATGACCGGTCAGCCTTTAGGCAAGCCTCTGGAAAACTGTCTAGGAATAGCAGATGGCAAACATAGTGACTTAAGCGCACCAATGCAAATGCAATGCAAAGAACATATAAGTGTAGATAAAAATTCACATCATGAGTTTCAAGTCAAGTTCTCTTAGTCCCCAACAGAGTCGCTAGAAACTGTAGCCCAACTTTCCGCGCTCATTTTAGAAGGCGAATAGCCCTACAGTTCTGTCTCCACTTGTGGTTCTGAATCTAAATTCACAAGTGTAATGTGAAACAGTGAAAACACAAAAAGAGTCCAAATCCAGCAATTCTTTTTTGGAAAATCAATGTTTGAATCCAATGCCAAAAATGGACTGTTTTGCCAGATTTTTGAGTCGCCACCTAAATACTTTTGGAAAATTTAGGAAACCCAAGACTCGTGCCAAAGGCCATTAGTCTGTCATCACAAAAGTCTCTTGGCTCGGGAACTTAAGAACGAGAAGGGAAGGTTATGAATTGAGAACCCCACTCGCCCGATCAAAGATCAGCCTCTATTAATCATGATGTGATTCTTATTTACATTATATGCTCTTGTTCCAGTTTATTAGCTATTCATTACTATTTGACACACATACAAAGATAGACTAGTTTGCAAGAATTAGAACATTTGATCTCATGTTTTGTTTTGAAACTGTTTTGTGAATTTGCTGCTCGAAAAAGTAGGCTTTAAAATGGACATTTCATCAAACTATCCCAATTCAGACATCTAGCCTTCATCCACAGGCATTCAAGCAGTTTATATCATTTAATCAATTTACCTCATAGAAGTATGCTTTGAACATGATAACACAAACATTCGATGCAAGATGCTAAAACATAAAATTAATCACCTAGTACTCCAAGCCAAAAAAGGTGAAAGAGTTAGTAAAATATGCATGTTCCTAACTTATGTAATTATGACTAATGCAACAAACACATTATGTTTTTATAGGCTCGGCTATGAACATGGCTATGATTCCATTCAAGACATGCGATAAAGCACATATTCAAGTAAATGAATTTGGACATTGATATCGGGTTAGCATGATGAGCCCAACCTTGGATGCATGCAAGACAATAGATGCAAAGCATAAAAAATGCTAATGAAACGTGATGTCCTATACTAACCGTCATAAGCAAATAAGTAAAAGGGAGAAAGACGTGGGGTTGGAAGACATACACATTATTGTTCGAAAGTCCAAATTAAACTAATTATTACAAAACCAAATGAATGAATAAGCTAGGCTAATTAACCAGCAAACTATGCTATTAGAACAAAAATAATCAAGGTAAAGAAACTAGCTATCTAAGCTAATTAATTACAACAAGTACAAATAAATAATAGTGAATAATTACAACACTTAACAATTAACGAGACTAATCACAATGAACAACATTAAATTAATGAATTAATTACAACGATCATAACGCAAGCAAGGATGCGCAAGAATTGCATGCATGCACATGTATGGTGCTCAAGAAGAACCCTGTCTGCCTCAAGCTTGCTTTGTTTTACCTCAACCACTGCCCTCTATTTTTTGCAAAAATACACTGCTGACCAAACTTTGAGGGCCGACTGGCAATCAATGAAGTCAGGTCGAGTTGAAGGCCGGACGTGCCTCAATTTTGTGCAAAACTCTGTTTTGTGTTCTAAAGTGAAAACAATGTAGACAAAGTTGTTCAAGCTTTTTTTGTCCTTTCTTTCCTTCTCTGTCATGGAAAAGCCTCGAGAGAAGGCTAGAATTGTTTCCAAAACCATCAATGGGCAAATTGATTGCTTAATGATTCCGGATACAATTTTGGACAAAAATCAATGAACTAAAATGAGTATGACCAACACTCCCTCTTATCATGAGATGAACTCAAAGACGGAGGTAGAAATGCTTCAAGAATCATCAAAGTGCCATGAATTGGTGCAAGATCATTCTTGACTCGATTAACTTGGCATAACGTCCAGCTAAGCCTAAGCAAGATGACCCATTTTCTTTAAGTGTGTTAGTTGCTTTTAAACCAATTCTTTTAGTCATTTCCATCCTTTAGTCCATTTGTCCAAGGTGATGGTTAAGTCCTCTAAAAGGAGAGAAGCATCAAATGGGAAGTAATTCTCAACATGAAAGAGAGATTACGCCGTTGACAATGAATCTTTGTAGAGATTTAGCCATTAAGCATGGGTGTCTAGTTCATATGTTGAATAACCATCAACCATTTGAAAAAACTCTCAAATGAGAGAAAGTAGTGGGAAGTTAGTTCTTAAAATGAGGTTATTACCATGTAAATTAAACAAAGAAAGGCTAAGAACAACATGATGCAAGCTACATACAAAGGACAATGCTACAACAAATGAACTAATCAAGGCTTGAACCAATTAAATAGAGTAAGATAGCCCTAAAAGAGTCTAAATGAGCCCAAAATAGTTGCTGAAAATGTAAGAAAAAGTTCAAAAGCTAAGCAAACGCAAAGACACTTAAGCTATGCAAGCAAAAGAACTAGGAGGGATGGCCAACCCTTCCAATTTCAACAAATCAAATCATGTTTTTGGCTTCAGTTCAAATCTGAAAATCAGTTCAAAAAAACAAAGAAAAATAGTGTAAAAGAATCAAGGGTTGAGCTATAAAAATGTTTGCAAGTAAGGGTGTAAACTTTACCGCCTTTGGTAGCTTGTCCAAACCCAAGTTCCAACTCTTAAAAAAGGTGTAAAACAGTCCAAGAATACAAGAAACAAGTAGAAATGAAGAAAGCAAAAGCAAGAACAAAAGTTGCAAGCTTATACCTCTCAAAAGGAGTAAGTTTTGGTTGATGATCAAACTCACTCTTTACACACTCTCAAGCTTGAATTATGCTTCTCAAGGGTCAAACAAGGCTCTAAGGTGGTGAGTCAAGGTTGTGTATGGTGTATATAGATGATACAAGGTTGGTAGGTCAACTCAAAGGTTGCTTGCAACGGAAGAAGGAGGAAGGAGGAGCTCTCTCTATATGTATAGGCTTTTTTTCAATTGTTCAACACCCAATGAAGTTCCCCCATTTTCTCGCTACTGAAGCCTGGCCGAGCCTTAATAGCCACAACCGAGCCTCAATGAAGTTCCCCCGTTTTCTGTTTCAGCCTCAACACAAGGTGGCACAAGGTATAAAAAGAGATTTCTTACGTATGATCAACGGGAATATGGAAGGTTTGGGTTTATTTTGAAGCTTGAACAAGACTCCTTCGTCGAAACCTCGAAGCACGCACAATACCACTGTCATCATCAAGTGTCCCGAGTAAAGCGCTCGAGCCTTGCGGGCGGTTAAAAATGGGGTGTCCACAGTTTTCATTCTTTGATAGAACGTGAAGTCATAAAGTGATGTGAGTGAATGTCAAAGCCCAAAGACTACCCATTTGACAAGGCTGGAGGGCTCAGGCAAGAAATCAAGACATAAATGCAAAAATTAAACTCGGGCAAAATGCAAAAACGAAATGTAGCAAATAACTTATGATCATGCAATGAAGCAATGCAATGAAACACAATGAAGTAATGGAACAATGCTAAAATCCAAACAAGTATGCAATGTTCAAATGATGATGCAAATCAAAACTAAAATAGACCTCGTCGTATTTCATACAGAATGAAGTGAATAAAACAAACATGCTTCGTGTGAAAAACACAAATAAGATAGAAATAAACCCACATCTCACATAGAAAGGACGTACGAAAATGTAGACCTAACTATGCCTCATGTAGGAAGGGGGAATGGGCGACGTGACCATCAGGCGCGCCTGAGGTCTCAACCGAGATCCTAACACGCTACACGCGAGAGGAGGAAAGGTGGTCTGAACACCGGGTGCACCCAAAGTTTTTAATTGAATGGTGTAATCCTAACACATCACACACGAGAGGAGGAAAGGTGGTGTGAACACCGGGTGCACCTGATGTTTTTAACCAAAGGGTGCAATCCTAACGCGTAACATGCGAGAGGAGGAAAGGTGGTGTAAACACCAAGCACGCCCGAGTGTGTTTAACCGAAGGGTACAATCCTAACGCGTCACATGCGAGAGAAGGAAAGGTGGTGTGAACATCGGGCACACCCGAATGTTTTTAATCGAAGGTATAATCCTAACGCATTACATGCGAGAGAAGGAAGGGTGGTGTGAACATCGGGCGCACCCGAATGTTTTTCACCGAAGGGTGCAATCCTAATGCGTCACACGCGAGAGGTGGAAAGGTGGTGTGAGCAGCAGGCGCACCTGAATGTTTTTAACCAAAGGGTACAATCCTAATGCGTCACACATGAGAGGAGGAAAGGTGGTGTGAACACCGGGTGCACCCAAATATTTTTAACTGAAGGTACAATCCTAACACGTCACATGCAAGAGAAGGAAGGGTGGTGTGAACATCGGGTCACGCCCAATGTTTTTAACAGAAGGTACAATCTTAACGCGTCACACGCGAGAGGAGGAAAGGTGGTGTGAACACCGGGACACGCCTAATGTTTTTAGCAGAATGGTACAATCCTAATGCGTGACACACGAGAGGAGGAAGGGTGGTGTGAGCATTGGGACACGCCCAATGTTTTTAACCAAAAGGTACAATCCTAACGCATTATGCGTGAGAGGAGGAACAATGGTGTGAACATCGGGACATGCCCAATGTTGTTAACCGAAAGGTACAATCCTAACGCGTCACATGCGAGAGGAGGAAGAGTAGTGCGAACACTGGGACACACCCAATGTTTTTAACTGAAGAGTACAATCCTAACGCGTCACGCGCGAGAGGAGGAAGGGTGGTGTGAACACTGGGACCCGACCAATGTTTTTAACCGAAAGGTTCAATACACAAAGAGGTGTAAAATAAGAAATAATCAAAGGGGGGTAGTAAAATGAAAGCCAATTTACTCACGTGTTAAAACAATGAACACAACGCACCGTGTTCTAATGGGGTTGTGAAATGGATGATGATGTTACTGTGGCACGAATAATTTTATTTGGAACTCCTCTGAATGAACCGTACATATAATATCGTTTAGTTATAGAACATAATAACAAAAGGAACTACGATTTAGACAAAGCAAATTATAAACAATGCAGAATAGTTTACACAAACTAAAAGCTCTGAACGAAAGAGTAAGAAACAAACTTTAAATAAATCAAACAAATAAATAAAAGAACGAACACAAAGGCACTAATAAAAGAACTCCTTTCCTTTCACATTACTTTTTTCACTTATTATTCATTATTTTCTTCCTTCTCTCTGTTATCTTCTTCTTTTTTTGTTTGTTTGTTTGTTTGCTTGTTTTTTTTTTTTTTTGCTTTTTTGTTTTTTTGAACCCTCTTATTTTCAAATCCATAAAACAAGAAATCAATAATAGAAAGGAAGAGAAAAAGGAAAAACTACTGAACTATGATGTGCTATCATTGAGGGCTGGCCGGGCCTCAATGAAGAACGACTAGGCATTGAAACAGCCGGCCGGGCCTCAATAGCGGCAAGGGCAGTTTTGGCCTTTCATTGTAACCTATGTGTTTAAAATAAATACATACCTGATTTCCTTATACCTCCTTGCCCGAAATCATTTCCTCTCTCGCTCTAGCTTTCCTCTCTAGATTTCCTATTTTCTCTGCATTTCCCAACAAACCTCGCCACTTTTTCTTCGACACCCTTCCTCTCCTCTACATTTTGAACCGATTAGATTTCAATTTGGTCGAAGTTTCGGGTTTCTCGTTGTTTTGCTTTGTTTCTCATGATTTTTATTGGCTTCTTGGGGACTCACTCTCGTGTTTTCACTTTCCCCTCTTATTTTCTCTCTCCTAGGGTTTAACGCCCCGCATTTTCTCATTTTCTCTTCATTTCCTCTACTATTCTCCATGGCTAGTGACGAAGTTCCCATTTCGGACCTTGCCATTGTTTTTGGGGCTGCCCTAGGTGCAGACATGGAGGTCGATGACACTCATGCGTTACCTTCCCTTGTTCATCGGCCATTTGATGTGAGCACTACCGACTACGTACACATGCTCCACCCCTGGATGGGATTTTCAGATTCGAGGTCCTCATCCCTGGGATAGACGAGGATGTCTTACTACGAGAGCCGACAGAGCACTTGTCTTCCGATGCCTCCACGGTACACAACTTCTCTTTGTTTTGATGTATTTTTCAAACTCATAAACAACCCATTAGTTAAATGCCATATATTTCCCACGTGCAGGTGATAGCCAGGAGGATTTGCGGATATGGATCTATATCCGCCCCCTGGCACTGGTATGAGAGACTGCTCATGGAGGTCTGGGCACTAGTTGATGCAGCTAGCTTTGGACCCTTCTGCTCAGGGATCATACAGATGAGAGCTGAGTCACTGCTGTACGGGCCCTGGTCAAGAGATGGTAGGACACCACCGACTCATTCCACTTCTCATTGATCGGGGAGATGACTTTGACCTCGTATGACTTTGCGATGCTCACCGGCTTGCGGGTTGGAGTTGGCCGTCCGATCCCATACGATCCAGACATGAAGCAATGAAGAGCCGCACTACGTCAGTTTCTTGGAGCAATCCCAGACACTACCAGCCAAGGGATGGTGAGGTACAACTGGTTCTTTGAGTACTTCTCCGATTTTTAGCCAACTACTCCAGATGAGGTTGCCCAGTACACCCGTGGCTTCCTTATGTATCTCCTCGGTACTACCTTGTTTGCGAACAAGAAAAATACCATGGCGTTCTATATTTTGGGAGTACTGGTGCACCTTCCTCAGGTGGTAGACTATGATTGGGGTGGCACTCGTCTGGCCACTCTATACTATTATATGAGCTCCGTCTCCCTCTGTAAGGTGGATCCACTCGGCGGCTATTGGAGAGCCTGGGAGGTATGCCTCGCACTTATCTTTTCTGTTCATTCTGTTCCTTTTACATTTTCTGCTTATTTTCATTTCTTGCTCATTTTTCGCTCAGTTACTTAATCCATATTTTCCTATTTGCAGGTCTAGGTTTACACCTATTTCACCTCTCTAGCTCTAGTCCCAATGAGGCCGATTGAGCTGTTAGTATCCCGCTCACGGTACTACAACTCCCGATTTGAGCGCCGCCGTCTGTAGACCGAGATTTCCCCTATTTCCACCGCTTCATTGACACGATCACGACAGACCAGGTAGCAAAATACCAACCTTTAATTGTTACATACTATGAGCATACTGTACTATTTCCCATACTACTCAATCATCCTCATACCATTGGTTTCTCACACTGCACTGCCATCTAACAATATACTGATCTAACACTGTACTGATTTAATAGGTTGACTGGCATCCTTGCGCGGGCATTCCCCAGGTGTTGAGGATGACCTAGACTGCTGCATGGCATGCCTCCACTATACGGGTTTTATTCGAGGGCCCTTTTGGTTGGGCGTACTACGTGGAGGAAAGGTTTATCCGCCAGATATGGGGCGTTGCTAATCCCAACATCGCACATCCTCCTCCTCCGATTATGAGGTGTAGAGGTGCCCGAACGTCCCGGGAAAATCCCGTTTTGTTCATTGGGCTCACTACAGTTCGGACTCAATGTCGCGATTCTTAATCTAATCTTGGAAAGTGCAATGCGAGATTGATGAATCACCAAAGAGTCCAAATCTGACAAATCGTTTTGAAAAATTGATTTTGAGAAAGAAGTGCCAAACATGGACTGTTTTCCCAGGTACAGAGTCGCCACCTAAATATTTTATTTTTGGAAAATTTAGGAAACCCTGACTCGTGCTTAAGGTCACGTGTCCGTCATCACCAAAGTTGCCTCAACTCGGAAACTTAGGTACGAGAGGGGAAGGTCATGCAATGAGCACCCCCGCTCGCCCGATCACAGATCGGCCTTTACTAATATGATATCTTGTTTTTAAAAACACATGTGCTCTTATTCCGGTTAATAACCTAGAATTACTATGTGATGCACACAGCATACACGTATAGACTGGATCACCTAAGTTGGAACAAAACATCTCATGTTTGTTTTTGAATGCGGTTTGCTACTCGCAAGTAGGCTAAAATGTGGATTTTGCCACCCTCAAGTGGGAATAGAAAACGTTGTGATTTTCCACTCTCAAGTAGGCTTAAAACTCGCAATCAATGAATTGTTCCAATTCAAGTAACCCAACCTTCACCCACAGGCATTCAGGCAGTTATATCACATAACCAGTTAACCTCATGGCAAGCATGCTATCATGGCAGTCACTCACACACATGCAAGGATGCTAAAGCATAAACGCTTACCGAGTACTCCAAGCCAAAACAGAAACTAGTTAGTAATCAATGCATGATCCTAGTTCATGTTAAGATGGCTAATGCAACACATGCAAAAATGCAACTAAGATAGGCTCGACTATTCCAAGATGGCATATGAGATACTACAGATAACATGTATTCAACTCGGAATTGAAATACAATGCAGTTAGTATGATACGCCGAGCCTGGTGCATGCAACACAGATGAATGGATGCAATCATACGAGCATAAGGATGCTAATTGAAACGTGCCCTAAAACTAACCATCATAAGCTGGTAAATAAAAGGGAGAAAGACGTGGGGTTGGAAGACATGCATCACACACACGCACACTTACTACAATAGTTGGCCCTCTCGATGGAGGGTCCGAATAAATAATACAACACCAACTAGCTAATCTAAGCTAATCTAATTAAGCTAGTTATTACCCAACCAAAATGAATAATAAATTACAGTTAATTATTACACAACTCTAATTAATTAACAAATTAACGAAGTAAGCAATTTAAATAAGCATGTAAGCCAAATGAAATAGGCTGCCTTAGCTTTGCTTTGAAAGACAAGGACACATGCATGCTTGAATTTCCTTATCTGGAAATCCCTCGCGACGCCCGAACTCGCCTTTGTTTGCAATTGATCTCAGAAACTTATGCAAAGCTCCAGAGAGATGAAACTCCACCCCAGGAATCTGTGGGATGGCTGCCGACCAGCTTATAGGCATGGGAGACCAACTACCGACCACATTTTGTGGTGGAAACCAAAAAACTGGTCGGCCTGCCAGTAAATCTGGTTGGCCGACTAGTTTCCACTCCTGGTTTCTGGTTTTCAGCAACAAAGGGAAAGAGAGAGGCACGACAAAGTATTTACAACCCATGTGTGCGCGACCACTCTCCCCATCATTACACAAGCTCAAGGGAGTGTAGTCCTCGACCCTCGGGCCACCAATCACGCATTTCGATGCATGATGGTCGAGGAGCCGAATTGCACGACTCAATGTGAAATGAATGCACACACAAGCACCTAAAGCCAACAACTCCATCATGGGTAGTCACGACTCTCTTTGAGTATCATTTCTCGTGTTCAGACTAACTCCTATTCCGAACACAATGCAACAAACAATGGCATGCACAATGCGACTTTAAGTACGCAACCTAAATGCTATGCAACTGAGTGATGCAAACATGCAAAGGATGACATGCAAGCATGCAACTAGCATACACAATGCTATGAACTAACAATGGCATACTCAATGAATGTGGTACTTAGCATACACAATGAACCAAAGAACTAACATACACAATGAGATGAACAAGGCATGCACAATGCAATGATCAATCATGCAACAATGTGCATACTCAATGCTATGGAATACAATGGCATACTCAATGCAAAAATGGACTTAAACCAAAATGAATGGGCCTCAGCCACACCCAAATCAGTGGCCAAACATGATGAAAACAAGACTCCAAAACTCATGCTAGCATACACAACGCAAGGACCTAAGCCCAAGGGCACAAAATGCAACTCTACAAAAGCATTGAAAGGACAAAATATGGCATACAATGACACATGGTCCAACTCTTAAATGACATACAAAACGGCTTCGAATCATGCAAACAACTCACACAATGCATGTTGAAAGGCTCAAGTACCGAAGATAGTGACGCACATTACACTAGAGGCATGCAAGGCGATGCTCAAATGACAAAACCAAATCCAAACAGACCTTTGGCAGGCCCACAACAGTGGCAAAATGAGCCAAGATGGCGGCTTGAAAGGCATAAGAATGTAGCTCAATGCAAAGGCACATAAATGGGGTATAATGATGCAACTCTCAAACACATTGAAAGAGTGACAAACATGAGAATATGGCCAAGAAATAAACTCTGAAATATCATGCTCAATGATGCTAAAACATGCAAATACCTCAAGTCAAGCATGCAAGGGGATTCAAAACTCAAGGCCAAGCAAGGCTATTACACTACAACCACACATGGCAAGCATCATTCGACCAAGGGACTTCAAAACAGAGCTAAGACAGCCCAAAATATGAACAAAATCAGTTTGGAGCATGGCCAAAATATGCTAGCATAGAGGGCCAAAACAACATGCATTATAGGCTAGTGAACATGATTCACACTACAAGCATGTGAAGCATATGAGTGGCTACCAAACTAGCCAAAAACAGAATCATGGCATGCCAAATGCTGGCCAAAAAACCATTGAAACATGACCAATACATGCAAGAATGGCATGCTTCTTTGATAAGCTTTGAAAGGGATTACTCTACACATGCAAGCAGCAAGCAGAAGGGAACCAAACAAGCCATGGTCAGAGCCTAGGCAGGTCCTAGAAGTCACAAAAAAAGTGCACGAACTAGGCCACCAAATGGTATAAACATATGCTCCTTTGGTAGGCCAAAAATGCTAGTAAACAAGACAACAAGAGAGAGGGTCACCCCTCTCTGATTTAGGCCCTTAAAGCCACATTCTCACCACTAAAAATCCACTGGATTTTAGTGGTAGGAATTCCATGCAAAGACTAGCTCGAATGCCTTATGGCATGGCACAAAACAAGGCTAACTAGAGCATGCAAGGGGGTAGATGACCCCCAACACCAAAAGAGCCTTAAATAAACATGAAAATCACTTAAATATGAAACTTTTTTCAGTTGACAACAAGGCTCAAATAAGCATGCAAATGAGGCTAAGAGAAGGATCAAAATAATGCTTAAAAGAGGGAAAAGTGATTACCCTTGAAGCTCAGCAAAACCAGCAACTTTTCTGAACCAAAACCCAACTTTTGAGACCTCTCAAAACCCTCCAGCAACTCAGTAACAATGGTGGAGGTGTATGGTTATAAAATGGTATGCAATAGGCCAAGAACAAAGCACTTTCTAAGCCTAAAATATAGAGACAAAGAGAGAGATATGAGCTTTGCCTTAGAGAAAATTTTCAACCTGGTATAAGGAAAGGGAGGGCCTCTCTTATAGAGTTTCAAAGCCAAAGCTTCTCTAAGAAGCTAAAAACTTGGTTGCAAATCCTCCATACACGTGTATGGAGGATCCAGTCTGTGCCTTCCAGCTGGCGTAACTGGCATGCACTCAGACAGACAAAACAGGAGGGAGCTGGCCGACCAGAAGAGGTGGTCGGCCGGCCACTTTCCCTGGTCGGCCGACCAGCGAAAGTGGTCTCCTAGATAAAAACTGGTCGGCCAGGGCAAATAGTGTTCTCCACTTTGAAAGCAAGCTAGTGGTGTGGTGGGAGACCGGTAAATGTGGCCCAAAGACCAAGAAAACCAGCTTCCCGACAAGAAAACTGGCAGGCGGGGAGAAAGTGGTCTCCAAGAGAAAAGGTGGTCTCCCACCCTTGTACCACCTCCCAAACAAGGAAAACAAGGTTCATGCCAAAAATAAACCAACACGGATGCAAAAAGAGAGTTCAGAGGGACAAAGCGCGCGGCCAGGTGCCTCGAAAACTGGCTGTTGAGCACCAAAATTGGCGTACAGCCGCAAAAGTGGTCTCCTGGACCTCAGTGTCCCACCAGATAGAGGAAACAAGGTGTGTTCCAAAAACCGTGCCAAACCGAGACTGTTAAGCGGTCCCGAGCCGACGTGCACGGCCGACGGCTCCGAAAAATCAGAAACTAGTCTCCAAACGGGAACAGTGGCCTACGACCACGAAAAGTAGTCTACGACCACTGAGAGATGGTCTACAAGACCTCTCCCTCCCTTCGGGAAGAGAAAACAAAACTCGGTCCGCGGATCGAGCTAAAGTAGAAAGGGTCCCGAGGACCGGAGGTGAGGCTCTCGGCCAAGAACTCCGAAACCTCCAAACGAGCACAACATGCGCAATCACCGAGCGCTCAATCGATGACGTCTGAGTCATAAGGTTGGTCAAAAATGGGGTGTCTACAGTTGCCCCTCTTTGACAAAACTCGAAAGTCATAAGTGGCAAGAGTGAATGTCAAAGCCTAGAGACGACTCATTTTTGACAAGGCCAATGACTCAGACAAGCAGGCAAGATAACAAAGAAATGTGCCCGCAGGTAGGGGCGAAATGCAAGTGACAATGCAAGAAGCCGAACACAACTTGTGATTATGCAAAGACAGCTGTAGCGATGCAATCATACACAATGAATGCGACAGTTTTGAACAAATACAAATCAAACTATATTTCATACAGAAAGGATGTAAGAGAATTATACAATTCTCATCATGTCTCACATGGAGAATACAATACCGTCCGGTTCGTCTGGTTGCACCAGCTTCAAATGAACCATACATACAATATCGTCCCTGTAAAAGAAAAAAACTCAGCAGGTACAATATTCGTTAGAGATATGCATGGAAATGCAAATGAAAAATGTGTGACGACGCAAGCGAAGGGATGCATGACAATGCAACCTAAGTGTGATGCATAACAATGCAGAAGGGATGCAAAACAATGTAACCTAAGTGTAACGCATAACAATGCAGAAGGGATGCAAGACAATGAAACCAAAGAGTGACGCATAACAATGCGGAAGGGAAGCAAAACAATGCTACCTAAGCGTAATGCATAACAATGCGGTAGGGATGCAAAACAATGCAATGCACTAACAAGTGCAGATAAGGTGCACAAGATAGCGCGAATGATGCAGTGCACAAAACAGTGCGATGCGCAAGATAGCGTGATGTGCAAGATAGCGCGAATGATATGCAATGCACAAGACAGTGTGATGCGCAAAATCGCGCGAATGATATGCAATATTTAGAAAACAATGTAATAATATACAATGTAACGAACCAATGCAAATGATATGCAATGTATGTGAGATGATCAAACCACAAGCAGTACAAAACCACACAAATATCATAAAGGAATGGAGATGCAAAATCAAACTACTTTTAACATAGAAAAGGCAGTGGGCACGAGCCAAACGACGTTTAACACAAGCTAAGTGCCTACATCCTAGTACTGGCCACAACTCAGCATGGATGCTTACACATAACAAAATCGTGTTTCAACGTGAAAGGGGTGCGAGCACATGCAAAACTATGTGTTTCGCAGAGAGACCACAAAGTACAAGTAATTGGGTGGCATGATATAAGTGGGGAATGATCAGCTGAGGAAAGATCGTGATCCTAAATGCTGAATGTAACAAACTAAAATACGATGAAATGGATGCAATGGATGAATTCGATAAAGCGCGCGGCCAAACCACATTTTGCATAAAAAAAAGGCATGGACACAAACAAACCACGTCTAACACAGAAATGGTGCCGTCACCCTCAAACCGTAATTCCCTTAGTGGAATAGGCGCGTACACATAATCACATAACCATGCTTTAACGCGAAAAGTATGGACACATGCCAGACTAAGCTTAACATGGAAAGGCGCAAGTGATATAATGGATATGCAGTAAATGCATGCAATATATTCTATGTACAATGCAATGGACATACTAGATAATGTAGTAGTTAGGAAGTGAAGGTACCTTACAGGAACAATTGGCAACGACATACTGCATGGTGCTGGGGACCTTCCCCTTCTTCTCGGTTGAACCGCAGGTACTACTTTTCTCCTTGACTATGGTCGTAGCTTTCCCTATTCTCCAATAGGGTGACAGACTAGGTTGGGTTAGTATCCAGAATTGAGGCGCATACACATGTTCTCTCAATCTATGGGGTTGCCATACAGATTTCAAGCCGAGGATATTCGCCTGGGTATTTAAACCAGACTTTAGTCTCGAAAATCCCGAACCTTTGCATTCTAGGCATGAGCCATTCGAACTCTAGTTTCCACCATCTCAGTTGGTCTCCTAGGAACTCACCGCAAACATAGGCACGTAGCTATACCAGACCACCAAAACTCGTTCGGGCATGGCAAACACCAAATGAATTGCACCTTTATAGGATTTACGGTCTCCTAGATCGGAGGGTGCACCAGAGAGTGCGATGCAGAGGGAATGCACAAAACAGTCCGATGTAGGGTGGATGCACAAGACAGTGCGAGCAATGCAATGCACTAACAAGTGTAGGTAAGATGCGCATGAAAGCGCACACAATGCAATGCACTAACAAGTTCAGGTAAGGTGCGCAAGAAAGCGCAGACACGTTCAATGCAAAAGATAGAAGCATTTTCTATGCAAGATGAGAGCCTGTAATGAACCGCACAGGATAGTGCGATGCATAAGAAAGCGCGAGTGTAAAACTGCACAAAATAGTGCGATGCAGAAGAAAGCGTGAGTGTAAACTGCACAAAATAGTGCGATGCGCAAAATAGCGCCATAAAATGCATGCACCGTGCAAGACGTGGCACACAGCTTACGACATAGCATTCCATTCATTTGGCACACAGCTCACAACACAACACTTTGTTTGTTTGGCACGCGGCTCACAACATAATATTCTGTTCATTCGGCACGCAGCTCAAAACACAGCACTCTGTTTATCTGGGCCCACAACTCTTTTAGGCACACAACTCATTCGGGCACACAGCTCATTTCGGGCACACAGCCCATTTTTGGTACACAACTCATTTTGGGCACACAACACATTTTGGGCACACAACACATTTCGGGCACGCAGCACATCTCGGGCACACAGCTCATTTTGGGCACACAGCAGATCTCAGGCACACAGCTCATCTTGGGGGCACACAGCTCATTTTTCGAGCACACAACTCATTTTTCGAGCACACGGCTCATTTCGGACACACGACTCATTTTTCGAGCACACAGCTAATTTCGGGCACACAATTCATTTCAGGGCACACAGCACATTTCGGGCACACAGCTCATTTCGGGCACACAACTCATCTCAGGGGTACGCAGCTCATTTTTCGAGCATACAGCTCATTTCGGGCATGTAGCTCATTTTTCTGGCACACGGCTCATTTCGGGCACATAACTCATTTCGGGCACATGGCTCATTTTTTTAGCACACAACTCATTTTGAGCACACGGCTCGTTTGGGGCACACAGCTTATTCTGAACGCACAGTTCATTTTGGGTGCACAACACATTTTAGGGCTCACAGCAATTTGGGGCACGCAGCTGATTCTAAACACAGTTCATTTCGGGCACACGGCTTATTCTAAACACACAGTTCACTTCGGGCACATAGCGTATTTTGGGGCTCACATCACATTTGGGGCACCCAGCACATTCTGAAAACACAGTTCATTTCGGTCACACAGCTCCTTTCGGGCACACGACTCATTTTTCGGGCACATGGCTTATTCTGAACACACAGTTCATTTTGGGCACACGGCTCATTTTTTCGGGCACACGACTCATTTGGGGCACACAGCTCGTTTAGGGCACACGGCTTATTCTGAACACATAGTTCATTTCGGGCACAAAGCACATTTTGGGGCTCACAGCACATTTGGGCACACAGCTCATTCTAAACACACAGTTCATTTCGGCCACACAGCTCCTTTCAGGGACACGGTTCATTTGGGGCACATGGCTCGTTTAGGGCCCACGGCTTATTCTGAACACATAGTTCATTTTGGGCATGCAGCACATTTTGGGGCTCACAACACATTTGGGGCACGCAGCTCATTCTGAATGCACAGTTCATTTCGGGCACACAGCTCATTTCAGGCACACGGCTCATTTTTCGGGCACACGGTTTATTCTGAACACACAGTTCATTTCGGGTACACAACACATTTTGGGGCACACAGCATATTTGGGGCACGCAGCTCATTCTGAACAAACAGTTCATTTCGGGCACACAGCTCATTTTTTCAATTTTGAACACCCAGCTCAGCGTTTTTTCATTCTGAACGCACAACTCATTCACTTTACTTTGAACACACAGCTCACACATTTCAATTCTGAACACGCAGCTCATACATTTTCATTTGCACGCAGCTCATTCTTAATTCCGAATACGCAGCTCATAAATTTTCATTTCTGAACACACAGCTCATTCACTTCATTTTGAGCACGCAGCTCACACATTCCACTTTGAACACGCAACTCACACATTTCAATATTGAACACGCAGCTCATGACACAACACTGCACGATCTGAACACACAGCTCATAACACAGTATTCTTTTAATTTTGAACACAGCACATTCTGAACATATAGGATGTGATGACGGAACTTGCCGAAGTTGAAACAAACTCAGATGCCCGACATTTTCCCTTTTTTCTTTTGCTTCGAATTCTGGAACCTATACAACTTCAAATAGGTCCTGGTTTTACTGTTTCCACATGAACACAGCACATTCAAAAGAAATCATAACTGTCCCTAGTTGCATACCATTACTGTTCTTCTGTACTCAACTTTTCTGCTCGAAATACGGAGCACAACCGAACTTCTAAATGGTATACAAGGAATGACCTGAAGAAGAAAACAGATAGGATAGTTGAACTGGAGATAGTTGCGGCTGAACTTTAGGATGGAGTTGCCTACGTATCCTAAAAATGGAAATCAAGCCTTACGTAGTTCGGTTCAGGTTCACTCGAGTATTAACTCTCCTTTTACGCTCTAACTTTTGTCAAAGTTGCCCTTTAAGGTTTCCAACCTTGCGAGCTCAGTTTTTCTTTATGACTAATTTTTTATGCTCTAACTTTTGCCTAGGTCACCCTTTGAGGTTTTCAGCCTAGCGAGCTTCTCAGGGGTAATATTTCTTCAACTTGTCCATGTTGATTGGTTGTGAGAACTCAAGGCCATCCAAGTCCATGAGAATAACTGTCCCTCCTGACCAGATTGACTTGATGATGTAAGAACCAGTCCAGTTAGGTTTGAACTTGCCCCTTGGGCCATGGATGAGAGCTTGGTTGTCTTTCAATACCATGTCACCTTCATGAAGATTTCTGAACTTCACTTTCTTGTTAAAAGCCCTAGAAACCCAGTGTTGGTAGCCTTGGATGTGACACAATGCTCTTAGTCTTCTTTCATCTAACAACATCAACTCTTCAAACCTACTTTGCTGCCAATCTGCCTCTCTATCTGACACTCAGCCATAATTCATAACGAGGGCACTTCAATTTCAATTGGCAAAACAGCCTCCATCTCATAAACAAGAGAATAGAGGGTTGCCCCCGTAGATGTTCAGATCACTACAACAAAAAAGGCCCTTGGTGACAGACTGATTTTGTCTCCAAACATCAAATTTTCATCACTAAAGTGATCTGCGACGAAAAAAATTTGTCACCATGTTCGTGGCCAATACGTTGTCACTGAAAGTACCTGGTGATGAAAAACAGTTTCGTTGCCTATTTTTCAATTTTGGCGACCAAATATTGTCCCCAAATGTTGAATTTTTCGTCCTCTAAAACATCAATTTCGTCACCAAAACTAAATAATATTTTATTTTAATTATTTTTGGCAATCAAATATTTCATCACCAAATATATTTTAGTGACGAAAGTTTTCCTCACCGAGGATATGGATTAAGGTGACAAAAAAATTCAATTTAGCAGAAAAGAAAATTATTCAATGACAAAAAACATTTTGTCACCAAATATTTCAATTTAGCAACGAAATATTCAACAAATGTGACGAAATTATTTGTCATGTTTTTTGAAAACTAATAGCGACATTTTTCATTTCATCGCTAATAAAAATTAAAAAATTTTGAAAAGTGGGTACTATTTTCATAGTAAATTTTTTCTTTTCAGTAAAAATTCCCTGTGCATTTCAATAACCTGTTCAATAACTTGTCTGATGGCCTATTCAATAACCTGTTCAATAAAATATCTATTACAAATCAATACAAAAATCTGTTCATTTTCACAAACATCACAATTGAATTTCAGCACTATCCACAAAAATACAATATGAACTGCATGTGGATTATAGACATGTCTTCTAATATCCACAAAAAAATATTTCTACTAATATCCACAAAAATATAATATCAACAGCATGTGGATTACCAAACACGTTTCCTAATATCCATAAAAAACATGTCTACTAATATCAACAAAAATAAAATATCAAGTGCAGATTACCAAACATGTCCTGTAATACCAACAAAATATAAAATTTACAATACAACCACAATACATGTAAGGTAATATGAACAAAAACACAAAATGAGCTAGCTTCTACTCTCCAAATTACCAAACATGTCCGTATCAAATCTCCAATCTGCAAAAAAATGAAACAAAAAAAAAAGAAAAAAAAGAATGCAAGTTAGACAATTATTATCTTATCAATTAAATATACAATTTAACATGCATTTTCCGACTTAGTTTTCAAATCAGGAGTACGGTGCTAGTTCCGTAAGTTTTCACAACTTACATTTGTCCCTCCCGAGGTGTTTGAGGTGTTCCACAGGTGTTCCCGTGCCTGTTACACGATTTTGGCCCCCGATGGCCTATTTACAAGCTTAACTGTTGGAAAAATTCATTTTTGGACTTAGTTTTCAAAAGGGGAGTCCGTGCTAGTTCCGTAAGTTTACACAAGTTACAACCGTTGCTTCCGAGGTGATTGACGTGTTCCCCGGGCCTTCTTGGGGTTGTTTAACGATTTTGGCCCCCTGATGGCCTATTTTTAAGCTTAAGAGTTGGAAAAAATGTATTTTTAGACATAGTTTTGAAACCGGGAGTCCCGTGCTAATTTCCACAACTTACATTGGTCCCTCCTGAGGTGTTTGAGGTGTTTCCTGAGTCGTCTCATGGCTGTTACACGATTTTGGTCTTCCATGGCCGATTTTTCAAGCTTAAATGTGAAAAAGTGCATTTTCGGACTTAGTTTTCGAACCGGGTGTCCGGTGCTAGTTCCATAAGTTTCCACAACTTACATTGGCTCCGCTCGAGGTGTTACCCAGGCTGTCTCGTGGCTGTTACACGATTTTGGCCTCCGATGGCCTATTTTTCAAGTTTAAGTGTGAAAAAATGCATTTTCGGACTTAGTTTTCAAACCGGAAGTCCCATGCCAATTCTGTAAGTTTCCACAACTTACATTGGTCCCTCCCGAGGTGTTTGAGGTGTTATCCAGGCCGTCTCGTGGCTGTTACACGATTTTGGCCTCCGATGGCCTATTTTTCAAGCTTAAGTGTGAAAAAGTGCATTTTCGGACTTAGTTTTCGAACCGGGAGTCCCGTGCTAGTTTCGTAAGTTTTGACAACTTACATTGGTCCCTCCTGAGGTGTTTGAGGTGTTACCCGACCGTCTTGTGGTTGTTACACGATTTTGGCCTCCGATGGCCTATTTTTCAAACTTAAGTGTGAAAAAGTGCATTTTTGGACTTAGTTTTCAAACTGGCAGTCCCATGCCAGTTCCGTAAGTTTCCACAACTAACTTTGGTCCCTCCCGAGGTGTTTGAGCTGTTACCCGGGCTATCTCGCGGCTGTAGCATTATTTTGGCCACCGATGGCCTATTTTTCAAGCTTATGTGTGAAAAATTGCATTTTCGAACTTAGGTTTTGAACCAGGATTCCCGTGCTAGTTCCATAAGTTTTCCCAAATTAATTTGGTCCCTCTCGAGGAGTTTGAGGTGTTACCCAGATCGCCTCATGGCTGTTACACGATTTTGGCCTCCGATGGCCTATTTTTCATGCTTAAGTGTGAAAAAGTGCATTTTCGGACTTAGTTTTCGAACCGGGAGTCCTGTGCTAGTTCTATAAGTTTCCACAACCAACATTGATCCCTCTCGAGGTGTTTGAGGTGTTACCCGGGCCGTATCGTGGCTGTTGCACAATTTGGGCCTCTGATGGCCTATTTTCAAGCTTAAGTGTGAAAAAGTGCATTTTTGAACTTAGTTTTCAAATCAGGAGTCCCGTGCTAGTTCCGTAAGTTTCCACAACTCACATTGGCCCCTCCTGAGGTGTTTGAGGTGTTACCTGGGCCGTCTTGTGGCTGTTGCACGATTTTGGGCTCCGATGGCCTACTTTCAAGTGTAAGTGTGAAAAAGTGCATTTTTTGACTCAGTTTTCAAATCGGGAGTCCCGTGCTAGTTCCATAAGTTTCCACAACTCACATTGGTCCCTCCTGAGGTGTTTGAGGTGTTACCCCGGCCATCTCATGACTATTACACGATTTTGGCCTCCGATGGACTATTTTTGAAGCTTAAGTGTGAAAAAGTGTATTTTCGGACTTAGTTTTCGAACTGGGAGTCCCGTGCTAGTTTTGTAAGTTTCCACAACTTACTTTGGTCCCGCCCGAGGTGTTTGAGGTGTTGCCTGGGCCGTCTCGGGGCTGTTACACGATTTTGGCCTTCGATGGCCTATTTTCAAGCTTAAGCGTTAGAAATGTTCATTTTTTGACTTAGTTTCATGCCTACATCTTGGAATGTTGCAAATTTTGAAGTAGTTTTCTTATTGTGAGCCACGTGCATATTTCAGTGTTTGTGATGTTTCTCAGGCTTTTACATGCATATTTCACTATCTTAGTTGAAGATGAAATTTCTACTAAATTAACATAGAAACATAATATAAGAAGCTTGTTGTAGACGTCCCCGAACGCCAGGGAGGACGAGTCCCCCTGTTCTGTTCGCTTAGGGCTCACTACAGTTCGGACTCTCAAATTGTCACGGTTCTAAATCTGAACCAAAGAGTCCAAATCCGGTAAATCGTTTTGAGAAAACAGATTTTGAAAGAAGTGCCAAACATGGACTGCTTTTCCAGATACTGAGTCGCCACCTAAATATTTTTAATGGGGGAATTTAGGAAACCCTGACTCGGTGCCAAAGGCCACGTGTCTGTCATCACCAAAGTTGCCTCGGCTCGGGAGCTTGGGTACAATTGGGGAAGGTCAGCTATGAGCACCCCCTCTCGCCCGATCCGAAGATCAGCCTCTACTAACCATGATATCCAGTTTTGAAAACGTTATGTGTTCTTATTCCATTTATTAGCCTAGAATTACTATGTTATGCGCGCAGCAAATAAGTATAGACCAAATCGCCTAAATTGGAACAAAACATTGCATATCCGTTTGTTTGGAAAAACGCTTTGGAATTTGCTACTCACAAGTAGGCTAAAATACGGATTTCAACGAGTTATCCCAACTCAAACAATCCAACCTTCACCCCACGGGCATTCAAGCAGTTTATACCATATAAGCATCTAGCCTCATGGTAGTCATGCTATTATGTTAACGTTCACACTCATGTGAGATGCTAAAGCATAAAGAGCTCACCTAGTACTCCATGCCAAAACAAGAACATGTTAGCAATCATGCATGATCCAAGTCCATGTTTAAATGCCTAATGCAACGCATACGGAATGTCACTAGAGTAGGCTCGACTAGTCTATAAATGACATGTTAAAATGCACAAGTAGCACGTATTCAAGTTAGATTTGAAATACTTATGCAGTTAGTATGATGCGCCGAGCCTGGTGCATGCAAGACTAATGAATGATGCACGCATGCATAGCATAAGGTATGCTAAAGTAAACATGTCCTAGTACTAACCATCAAAGCAGGTAAGTAAAAGGGAGAAAGAAGTGGGGGTTGGAAGACAAGCACACACGCACCCACACTTATTACAAATTCACCTTCGCACGGAGGGACCAAAAGAATAATACAAATTAATTAACCTACAAGCTAATTAATTATTATAGACCGCCTAATTAATTAAGCAAATTAAGTAAGCTAAGAAAGCAGTAAAGGCCTAGGGAAGAGGATCCAATGCGCGTGTGCTCAGGTTTGCTCGGAAATCCAACGCCATGCACAAGTTTGCCTCTGCTTTGGCTGCTTTGCTTCTCTGAAAATTGCACAACTCCCAAGGTTACTTCTCTGAGTGTTGTAGAACACCACCGGCTGAGTGGGATCATCACTGGCCATTTTGAAGTGGTCATCGACCATCAATTGAACTCTCGGCCAAACATTATTTGCCGGTTGGCACTAAACACTGTCGGCTGGCCAAATCTTCCTGCTGAATCTGTTTTGACAGCAGCAGAGGACAGAACTTGGCATGGCAATGTATTTCAAGCAATGTATGCACCAATCACACCCCTTATCACGTGTCTGACTCAAAGGGACATGGTCTTCGATTCTCGGACCACCAATCGCGCATTTCCATGCATGGGGGCCCAAAGAATCAAGTGTGCATCTTGATATGGAATGCAATGCACATAATCAAACAAATTGAACTCAACCTCTATCATACTCACTTCAAGAGGTCAAGCATGCATGCTCATGCAATACAATCCTAAGTATGTGAACTAGCATACAACATGGCAATGCAATGCGAATATGCAAGTATGCAAGCAAACATACAGGGTGAGCACACAATCAAGCAAAGGGGATGGACTTAAACTAATTTAGGATGGCTCGCAAGCATGCCAAAATCAGTGGCCGATGTGCTCAAACATGAGGACCAACACATACACACACATGCACATGTTAATGGACCAACATTTAAACATCCAAAGGCAACTCTCAAGCACGCTTGGAAGAGACTAAACATGGACTAAGGGCATGCAATGTAAGCTCCGAAAACCATGCTAATGATGGTGCCAAACCAACTTAACCAAGACAAACATAGCGTACAATTGGTCCAGGTACTTGAGGCTAGTCAAGGAGACTTAAACCATGGCTAAGCCAACCAAGCCTCACAAGGCCAAGAGGGCGTAAAACAGGTTCAAGGTAGGCCTAGACCATGCAAAGGGAACACCTAGATGGCATCTAAGTGGGATAAACATGGAAGCATGCAAAAGAGGCTAAACATGGAGCATACAACACAAGCCTTTAAGGCATCAAAGAGGCATCAAAGGCATGCATGCAAGCATGTTATGAGAACTGAAATAGCATGGTAAGTGGTTCCAAACAACTGAAAATGATGCAAGCCACGCACACTACACACTCACACACTTTGCGCTAACAATCCAAGATGCAAAGGGACTATGCAATGCATGTCTTGGTTGACCAAAACAGCCAAGGACAGACCTTAAGCATGGCAAGACAAACATAAAAGCTTCATAAAGCTAGGCCTAAACATGCTTGAATAAGGCTCAAAGCATAGGACATGTTAAGGCTAAAACAAGGCATTGCAAGGCATGTATGCTAAGCAAGCATGGTGTACCAAAACCAACATACAACAATGCTATATTATGACATAATAAGCATGAAAATCAGTCAAGGCATGGTCAATACACACTCAAACTATATGCTCCCTCAAGAGGCAAAAATAGCCCTTTTCAAGGACAACAATGGGAGGGGGTGGCCCTCTCCTTCCTAGGACCTCAAGGCACCATCCTCATCACTGAAATCCCTCAAGATTTCAGTGGTGAGGAGGCCCAAACACAATGGTCCCGGAGCTCAACCGAAATGGCACAAAATAAAGGCCAAACAAGCCTTAAGAGGGGTCAAACAACCCCAAAGCTTAAAACACCCTTAACAAACTATTTAGAGCACTAAAAAAAAGACTTTTCTACGTTATATGTAAGTGCAAAAATAGTTTCAAATATGGAAAAACAAGCTATGAAAACAAGGCTTAAAAGAGGTAAAAGCTCACCCTTGAAGCACAGCATCAAATCAGTAACTTTTGGACCACGTAAAGGCTTCAAATCACCCCAAAAATCACCTTCAAGGACCTCAGCTCATGAAAGGGAGTAGAGAACTAGGTGTTTGTATGCAAAAGTGCAAAGAAAGTGCACTTTTTAGCACAAACAAGCCCTAAACCTTAGAGAGAGAGGCAGAAAATGTAGAGAGAGAGAGAGAGAGGTAGAAAATGTAGAGAGAGAGAGATTTTTTTGCTCCAAGTTATATATCTCTTTTTCCCTCTTGTTCCTCCTTTTTTCTATGTGAGAGAGCTTGATTCATATAGAAATATATCAATCTGCAACTCCTCAGAACTCCCACGTCCAGGCATGGGCTGGGGTATGGCCTAGAATGACAGCTGCTAGCTGTCTATAGAAATATCTGTTGAAAACCACATTTGGCCAGCCGGCCGGCCATCACATTTGGCCGATTGAAAATCAAGGTGGCCGGTGGGCATGAGACTTGGTCGACAGGCTACCCCCTTCCCCCAGGAACACATCCACAAGCTCTTGGTGCAAAACCAGACACAAAGCAGTCGAGTCGAGAGATTCTGAGGGAAGGCGCGTAGCCGAGGCCTCCGGGAACTCAAGATGAACACAAACAAGGATTATCACCGAGTGCTCAAACGGTGACGTCCAAGTCTTGAGGACAGTCAAAAATGGGGTGTCTATAGTTGCCCCTCTTTGATAGAACTCGAAAGTCAAGAAGTGACGTGAGTGAATGTCAAAGCCCAGAGACGACCCATTTTTTACGAGGCTGGAGACTTGGACAAACAAACGAAATACAAATGTAATAAATGGTTGTGCCCGTAGGCTGCCTACGTATCCCTTTGCAAGGAATCAAACCAGCGTAGTTCAGGGGCAGGATGCAAATGATATGAAAGAAGACTTTGATAATTAGACTTATACGCTACGCGAAGCCAGTTTGTATTCAAAACAATGCAATGTACTAACAAGTACAGGTGAGGTGCGCAAGATAGCGCGATAGAATGCATGCAAAATGCAAGTAAGGTGCACAAAACAGCATGACGCAGTGCACTGACAAATGCTACAAGCATTTTCTATGCAAGATGAGAGAGAGCATGTACTGAAATGCACAAGATAGTGCGATGCGCAAGAGAGCGCGAGTGTAAACTGCACAAAATAGTGCGATGCACAAAATAGCGCGAATGAAACAAAGTGATGCACAAAACAGTGCGATGCGCAAGAAAGCGCGAAAGTAAATTGCACAAAACAGTGCGATACGCTAAACAGTGCGATTGAAATGCACTAAACAGTGCGATACGCTAAACAGCGCGAGTGATTTGAAATGCACTAAACAGTGCGATACAGTAAATAGCACGATTGATTTGAAATGCACTAGCAAGTGCGATACGCTAAACAGCGCAATTAAAATGCACTAAACAGTGCGATACGCTAAACAGCGTGATTGATTTGAAATGCACTAAACAGTGCGATACGCTAAACAGCGCGATTGATTTGAAATGCACTAGAAAATGCGATACGCTCAACAGCGCAATTAAAATGCACTAAACAGTGCGATATGCTAAACAGCGCGAGTAATTTGAAATGCACTAAACAGCGCAATATGCTAAACAGCGCGATCGATTTGAAATGCACTAAATAGTGCGATACGCTAAATAGTGCGATTGAAATGCCCTAAACAGTGCGATACGCTAAACAACGCGAGTGATTTGAAATGCACTAAAGAGTGCGATACGCTAAACAACGCGATTGATTTGAAATGCACTAAACAGTGCGATACACTAAACAGCGCGATTGAAATGCACTCAACAGTGCGATACGCTAAACAGCGCGATTGATTTGAAATGCACTAAACAGTGCGATACGCTAAATAGCGCGCGTGATTTGAAAAGCACTAAACAGTGCGATACGCTAAACAGTGGGATTGAATTGAAATGCACTAAACAGCGCGATACGCTAAACAGCGCAATTAAAATGCACTAAACAGTGCGATACGCTAAACAGCGCAAGCGATTTGAAATGCACTAAACAGTGCGATACGCTAAACAGCGCGATTGATTTGAAATGCACTAAACAGTGCGATACGCTAAACAGCGCGATTGAAATGCACTAAACAGTGCGATACGCTATACAGCGCGAGTGATTTGAAATGCACTAAACAGTGCGATTTGCTAAGCAGCACGATTGATTTGAAATGCACTAAACAGTGCGATACGCTAAACAGCGCGATTGAAATGCACTAAACAGTGCGATACGCTAAACAGTGCGAGTGATTTGAAATGCACTGAACAGTGCGATACACTAAACAACGCGATTGATTTGAAATGCATTAAACAGTGCGATACGCTAAACAGCGCGATTGAAATGCAATGCACAAAATAGTGCCAGTGAGATACAACCACAAGATGCACAAGACAGTGCTAGTGAGATACAAAGTGTAAGTGCACGAGACAGTGCGAGTGAATGCATGTTCTATGCAAATGAGGTGCATTTTCTATGCAAGTATGGAAGAGTGCATTTTCTATGCAAAAGATACGAGCATGTTCTATGCAAGAAACAGGAGCATATTCTATGCAATATTGAAAGCAAATTCTATGTAGAATCGAAAGCAAGCATATTCTATGCATGAATCATAACAATGTGCGGCACGCATGTAACAGAAGCGTAGATGAAAGTGCACATTCTATGCAATGGTAGGGCATCAAACACGTACTCTGGTGCCTCCAATTTACCTTTCGGAGGACTTGGCAATACGCTCAGCTCAAAAGGGG